>NC_054838.1:27248080-37248080 GCF_018345385.1 Vulpes lagopus | reverse complement strand
TGCATGCCTGGTATTTTTATTGGATATCAGACATACTGAACTTTACCTCAGTGAGTGCTGGGTATTTTTGTATTCTCATTAATCTTCTTGAGCTTTGTTCTGGGACACAATTATTTGGAAACCGTTTAATCATTTAGGGACTTGCTCTTAAGATATTTTAGGAGGGAGTAGAGTAGTGCTCAATTTAGAGCCAATCACTCTCCATAATTGAGAGAAGACCCTTATGTGTACTTTACCTAATACCACACAAATCTTGAGATTTTCCAGTCTGGCTAGTAGAAACAAGACACTATATTGCTGCTTTCTGAAAGCCAAGCACTCAAGTAAGGACCTCCAATCCTTTCAGGTTGTTCTTTCTTTGGCCTGGGGCATATCCCTCAGGTATATGCCTGAATCAGTAAGCAGCTAAGCACTTTACTGTCTAGTCTTATATGTTCTGTGAATTCTGTCCAGTATTGTTTCCTTTTATGTCCTTGACTTTGTCTGAATGCCTCCACTTTGATGCAAGCCTAAAAACTCTCATAAGCAGTAGGGAGTTTCATAGGGCATATTTTATTTCTTTCCAGCTCTCAGGGACCTCTGCCCTTTGGTGCCTAATGTCCAGGACCATGAAACCATTGTTTCATGTGTTGCACGGATTTTGGTTGTTTCAACTATAGGAGTAAAGATGACCCTGATCGACTGGTAGCTGTTACTATGTCAAGGACAGAAGCAGAGGATAGTTTAATTTAAATTATTTACAATTAAAAATAAATAAATAAATAAATAATTTACAATTAAATAATATTAAAATTCAGTTTCTTACTCACACTAGTCATATTTCACATAATTAATAGCCACATGTGGTTGTGGATACTGTGACAGGACAGAAACAGAATTACCTCTACTAACTCTAAATAAATAAATAATTTACAATTAAATAATATTAAAATTCAGTTTCTTACTCACACTAGTCATATTTCACATAATTAATAGCCACATGTGGTTGTGGATACTGTAACAGACAGGACAGAAACAGAATTACCTCCATAATTGCAAAAATTTCTATTAGAACTGTCTGGCTAGTGACTGGTATTTTCACTGTGCATTGTGGTGATGCTATGTAACACTTAAAATATTCTAACTGTGGCTATAAAGTAGGTATCTGTATACATCTATTTTTATACTTTACACTTTTATGTGTAAATTGACAGAAAATTTGTAATCACACTATTTAATTTACTCATTCATGGAAATAATACATCTATCACATATATTGGAAGGATTAAATTAGATAACATACAGAAAGCCTAAAGAGATACTAGTATATCAAAGATGCTCAATAAATAGTAACTATTCACAAGAAATAATTTCTCTGTAATTCTCTTCCATTTTACAACCATTTCACAATATACCTAAAAAGGGTAAGGAATTTTGCAATTGTTTTTTTTTTTCCACTTTAATTTTTTAACGTTTTTTTAACTCAAAAAGCAATGTAGGGCATGTTCAACATGGTTGAACCTCAAAAACATTTAACTGAAATGACCACATGTTGCATGATACCATTCATATGAATTCCAAAATAGACAAATCTATTTACAGAAAGTAGAGTAATGGATGTCTAGAGCTAGGGAAGTGAGGTGTGATAGCAACTGTTTGCTAATGGTGCAAAGTTTATTCTGGAGGTGATGAAAAGTTTCTATAATTAGGTGTATGGATTGATGCAGAACTCTATAAATACACGAAAACTCACACAATTAACACTTTAAACTGGCAAATTTTATAGCATGTACATTACATGTCAAAAACTATTCAGAATGACTTTTACCAAGTAATGCATATACACAATAAAACAAAACTGCAAACTAAACAAAAATACAATAAAAAGAAAGCTCTCTCCTATTCCAGATGTCTGATATCCTGTCTATATTTGTATATAGATATATACCTAATAAAGCTACTTTCCTTTTTAATTTTACACATACACAGACACCCATTTGGAAATGCTGGCATTTTTTAAAACAGTCTATGAATAGATATTTAGAGTTGATGGAGCCAGAAAATACTGAATACCAAAGTGTATCTGCAAACATGTGCACTTATATCTCTTCAGGTAAATTCTTAGACCTGAATTCACTGCATTTAGGGCTAGGTGCATTTTTTTATTTTGATGCATTCCCATCATCCATATATCAAAGCACCTATTTCCTTACACTACCTATCTTCCTATACCAGTTTGTGTTTTATCTAGCTGTTTATCCTTGCCAATCTGGATGAATGAAAGAAGCGATAGCTCATATTATAGTTGCATTTTTCTTAAAAGTGAAACTGAGCTTCCCAGATTTATAAACATTTTTGTTTGTCTTTTGGTCAGTTGATTTACCTCTTTTTCATATCCTTTGCCTATTTTTGGATGGTTGATTTGTTAGAAACCATTTTTGTTTGTTGAAACTGCATATAGTTATATGAAAACATAAAACTGATTTCATTATTCTCTATTTGCACCAAGAATATGAATGGTTTAATCAAGTAATCATGTAAAGGAAATCTCACAATGTCCAATGCCAAAAGAACATTTTAAGCCAAGAGTATACACAAAGTATAACAAATAATGTGACAGTAAAGTTCATTCAGCTGAAAAATAGTTTTTTCTGGAATGCCTTTTTAGGAAGTGATAGATTTACAACACACAATTTCCTGCTATCAAGCTTACAAAACTTTCCGGGGGGGAAAAAAAAACTGTACTATTACTCTCCTCACTATGGCATGTGGAATTATATGAAAACTATCCTTCTCAAGGTTCTAACAAAGAAACAATATCACAATATATGAATACTTTAAAATCCTAAAAATAATCAGAAATACCAAAAAAAGTGAACATGTCCTGGAAAAGAAAGCTGTTTTTACCATTTAAGCCTCAAAATGGTTAAAACACATATCCTGAAGTCATTTTAGAGCCTACTAGAGACCTAAACAGATGGTGCATTTAACTACTTCCTACCACAGAGCTCTCCTGCTTTTCTTTAACATACTCGATTAGATGTTCTTTGTCCCTGGTCACTCCTTGAGTGTGTCCAAAGACAATAATGCCCTTTGCTGCCTGGCCTTCATTACTCATCAAGCCCAATTCCCTCATATTCATTGAGCCTTCTTGCATTACACAAATACTGAAATTGCATTTCTGTTTCTGTAAAAGAAGCAATCAATTTCCCCTTGCCCGTGCATAATTTATTCATATTTTAGCCATGTATCCACTCACCCATTCACAAAAATTGATCTGGTATCTATATGTTTGTAACACTTTGTGACTTAGCAAGTCAAAAAAAGAGAGAAAAAGAGAGGTAAGCTCCATAAGATCAGAAGCCCACACTATCTTTGAGTGAAAAAGAACAGATAAAGAAGCACAGGTTCTCACCTTCATTTATATATTTATTCAGTACTTGCTATATTGTCAGTATATTAGGAAAACAAAACTACATAACACTTAATACCTGTTTTCCTGATGAAGTCAGTCTAGTGGAAATGCAGACACATTAACAAATCATTCCGATACAATACGCTAGGACAAAATATTTATACTTCACCATTCACGAGATACTCACCAAAACATGATTATGTTATTATTGTAATTAGTCAACATATTTAAGCAATGCTTTTTGGCCATCTATATACCTTTTTTTACATTTCCACCAGAAATTACTTAGAACACAAAGTCCCAAAGGACAGTCTTTATTTCACCTAATGCCATACATGGATAGATTTTTAATACATAAGGCTTTGATAATGATGTTGGTTTCTGTTTATGGAATCTATCTTTCAAACAAATAATACTCACATTCATACAATTTTTAAAAGGCTGAACTTCTAAGTATTCTAAGTATTTTTTCACTTTTCTGCAAACACAGATCATTGCATGGCCTCGTGGGGAAAGGGCTTTTCTTGGATGAATCAGTGTTTCCTAATTTGCAATGTATATATTTTAACTTTGAACACACAACACATCATTATCATAAAATTGACTGGCTTTAGATAATGCATAATTTTAAACAGTGCTATTCTCAAGTTAAATAGCTATGTGTTGCTTTATAATTTTTAAGGATTCTTATGTAATTAAAATCTCACTTAGCATACAGCCCATCTTTTTAATCTGTCCCTTTGTTTTAGATTGTCAGTTTTTGATTTTTTAAAAATTTCCCTTCCTTGTTAAAACAAATACAGGAACAGTACAAAATACCTTACAGAGAATCTCAGAGTCACAAAAGCCAGACTAGAGGTCAGCAAGAAGTCTTATTAGGTCTTCAGATTAAGACTAAAAACTTGATCAAATCACTTCCATTTTTAAAACCTTAACTTTCATCTTTAAAAGAAGTTAATTTCTAGGGTTCTTCAAAACTTCAAAATTCTATGATTCCCTACATCAATTTTTTCACCACACAATAAAATTATTTCAAAGTACACTGTCACTAATATACCAGGAGACAAATCTCAGAATATCTGTATATACTAGGCAAATTAAAGTATTTGCACTGACTGAGCCGAGTATAAGAAATATCACTAAATATGACCAAAATTTGGTCCTCGCCTCTGCCTTGCACTGCTCACTATTCTTGATTTAATACCTTCAAGGTCAGCAAACACAGTCTGGCAACACATTAACCTTGAAATTTTCCAGTTGTGAAAGAGTTACGTTAGATAGCCACTGGGAAGTATAGTCTAAATGATATTCTGTCCTTTTATGGTTAAGTGAGTGAACTGTACTTTGTTTCCCACAGAAATGATACAATTTAAAGTATACACCATGAAAAATTTCAGTACACAGTAACTAATACAACCTGCAAATTAATTCCTTATAACAACTAAATGCTAATTATGCTAGCTGATTTTTTTTTTTTTTTATCAGGAGAAAACTTTAATTTCATGCATACAATAGCTCCAAAGATATGAAGTGACCAACACAGGAAGCTTTTATCACTTTTAGACAAAGAAACAATAGGGCAGCCCAGGTGGCTCAGCGGTTTAGCACCGTCTTTGGCCCAGGTGGTGGTCCCGGAGACCCAGGATCAAGTCCCACGTCAGGCACCCTGCATGGAGCCTGCTTCTCCCTTTGCCTGTGTCTGTACCTCTCTCTCTCTGTGTGTGTCTCTCGTGAATAAAGAAATGAAATTTTAAAAAATACTTAAAAATATCCCCAAACAATAAATTGGCTAGCTGATTTTTTTAAAAATAGCTTTAAATACCTATTTAAAAGATTACAAGATGAAGGTTTATACATAGAAACATTCAGTGCTTATTTTAAAAAAAATTTTTTTTAATATAATGGTCAGGTAAAAGCCAAGACATGAATTCATTCACTGAACAAAATATTCACTGAAAATATACTCTTTGAACTGTACTATAAACACCAATTAGACATTATCATCATACACCCACAACACTTTATTGGCATCTCAATTATGATCATGAAAAGGAAATGCAGTTTATTGAAAGAGTTTGGCCACTGATTTATATTTTAAAGTTATCAAGATATTCAGCTGCTTCTTTTTTTTCCCCCATATCAATTTCTCTATTGTATGGTCAATTCACTGGTCATTAAAAGTCATTAAAAGTCATTAAAAATTCAATTCCAAACAAACAGGAAAAGAATTATGAAAAGGAAGCCAAAGGAAACCACAGATGCAGTTAGTAAAGGTAACTCAAGACCACCAAAGAACCAGAGAACATGAATAAAGAGGAAAGTAGAGGAATAAAACAGATTAACAAACTTCTACTGATTAATAGTGCCAGGTACTATAAAAGGTATTTGTAAAATGCTATCTTTAATCCTAATAATGACTCTTCAAGGTAGGTTTTTTTTTCACTCCCATTTTAAAGATGAGGCAGGTAGGCTCAGAAGATAAATTACTCACCTAAAATCACAGAGTATTTAGTGGCTGAACTAAGACTCAAAGCTAAAACTATTCTGATTTCAAATTCAACACTTTCAATTATACTTCTCTGCCTCTAGAAAATATTTTATTAACGTTTATTGAGTGGTTACAGTGCTTCCATGGAGGAATAATCCCCATAATGCTCCCAATATATTATTTTTTTTAACTAGTGTTTATCATTTTTTAAAAAAGGAGTGAGGAAAATTTTCCGAGTTCAATATAGTAATTAAAAACCAGTGCAACAACAAATCAGTTGCTGATGTTATTGGGCTTGCTACATGTCACATACTGTATTAGGTTTTTGACATGTATCACCTTATGTAATCCTCAAAATATCCCTACAACGTAAGGATCTCTACTTCAGGGAAGATGTTTAGAGAGACAGTTATGGGTTCAAGAGAGGTTTAGAAACCAGGTGTGATTCCAATACCCCGGAGCTGCCATGGATTTCTCGTAAAGATTTCTTTAATAACCCCCATTAAAGCATGACAGCTTTCATAAATTTCATCCAACTTAATTATGAAACATCTCTTATTTTCATGCACAGCAAATAAAATAGTAAGTTAATATACAGTCTTTGTGTGAAAAAACTCAGTTTCCTTGATGAACCAGATTTAAGAAAAGCAAAGATGACAAGAAAATGCCATAAGCCTCAAAATTTATATAAAATATTTATTCTAGTAAAGAAAAACACATCTAAAAAATATACTTTTTCAATTTCCAAAATAGGTAATTTAAAAAATATACTTTTTCAATTTCCAAAATAGGTAATTTAAATATTACAATTAAAAAAATGAAAATCAAGAAACCTTCCATGTTTATATATTAAGTGAGATGAAAAAAGTGACATGAGCCAGTTTTCCAGTATGTTTACATAGCCATGTAACTATTCTTTATCCTAATACTGACAAACATGTTACTTTTTCAATTCAGAACAAAACAACACAAAAAAACTCATGTGTCATTCAGCACATGGAGGAGAAAGGTTTTATATGGATGGATTCAGAGCGAAGTTAAAGCTGAAAAAATATTGTGTTTTCAGCATGGCAAAGTAGACAGGTCACCTAAGTGAAACCTCATTATTTTAAGTAGACAATCGTAGCAGGTTAGTTATTTTCATCCAAATGGTGGTATCCCCATTAACCTCAAATAAGAAACAGGCTTAGGGTAATACTATGTTTTTCCTTCAGAGATATTACAAAAATAAATAAATAAGAGGACCCAGATTATTTTAGAGAAGTTGTAGCAAGGCCACATATAAATAGTACATGCCAATACAGCAATGCAGATTTTTATCATTTGATAAAGGTAAGAAAGACCTTAGAGAGAGGGTTATTATAATACTAAGGTGGCCAGTAAGATAGCACTTAACTACTTCACCAAACAAAATTGTACTGTGGACCGAAAGCCAACAGCTGCCCTCCAGCTGGGTTCCATATATTTTAGGTATCCACTGAGAACCAACTCAATCCCAATGTATAATCCCCCTCCCCCCCTCAAAACAGCCATCAACAATAAGTAAAAGGATATGTAATCTCTTTACTCTTATTTTAAACACAGTATACGGGTAATTTTACTCATGAATTGGTATAATAAAATATCACTTAGTTCTCCCAAATAGTATACCCTATTCCCATTCTTTGGGTATATGATCATTCCAGTATTCATCTGAGAAAATCCTTCCTTGATTAGGCATGGCATTGCTCATATCTGTCTTGGTTCTCACTATTTCTATCCAGCTGCTGATTCCTCTCTGCATACTACCATTTCTTCAGGCAGAAAGGTTCAGAACTAATGGGCTGTTTTGGTTTGTTTCTTGTTTCCCAATAAAGATATAAAAAATCTTAAAGCACAACATAGTAAGCATTACCTCTACAAAAAAAAAAAAAAAAAGGGGGGCGAGGGTGGGGGTATAGAATGTGTTTGAATTCTGAATCAGATGAACTGTGGAAGACTTTTCAATCATCTCTTCCAAACTGAATTCACACATAAGATTTTTCCTTTTGAGTTTCCTAGGCTTATTACATCAAAGAAACAATATACCAAGGCCTCTCAGCTTATGTCGAGTAACTAAGAAACCTCCATTTTCTGTGTTGTTTTTTTCCCTCCCCAGTCAGCAAGACAGATGCAGTACCCAGTTTATCACAAAGAGATATAACGATATATGGGAACATGTGCTTTTTCAAAATACCTACGAAAGTATCTTAACAGTTTTAATAAAAAAGAGAAAGATAAAAAAAAAATTTTAAATCACTACTGAGATCTTTTAAACTCAACTTTGTTCAGTATTTATGGGTCTAAGGCAATAAGAAGAAACTTAAATGCTTATCTGGCCTTTCCCAACAGTAAAAATGAATTAAGAATAAACAGAGATAAAAATCTAATCCAAAATGAAGTTCACATCCAGTATTAGCTATTAGTTATGGACTGCAAAGTGATTTATAGAGTAGACATCACCTCTATCATGGAAATCTCTGGTCTGCCTGTACTCCAGTTGCATGAGGTCTAGACCTTGAATGAAATTTGTGTACAGGCAGTTTCAAGGATGAATTTGTACCATATTACCTAAAATGCAGGCAGAAAATGTGTGTCTGTCTACAAGTCAAAATCACAATTTTAGGCACTAATATCTGGGAATGTTTGCTCAGATTCTTTGCCCCTTAAAAGTACATTATTCTTAAAATGCTGGTGTCAGTACTGTGTATATATGTCTGCATGTGTTTGTGTAAAGACAGAGAGGTACATAAGCTGGTTTATATGCATGACTCCTCTTTAGAATCCTCTTACCAAAGGAGGTATTCCCTACACTTTCCAAATAAACTCAAAATAATGTACCTGCAAATCTGAGTACAGTCTACACCTGGAGAAACCACCACCTTCTTTTTTTCTCTCCATCTTACTTGCTTTTCCATAATTCCTATATCTGATAGGACTAGGAGTCTTCAAAATGAAGAATGTGATCCTCATGTGCTATTTTCATTCTTCAATTATGTTCACAACCTGATAATCATCGACTCCTATAGAAACTGTCATGAAAGGAAAAGTAAGTTTTGTTTTTCTTCTTTTTTTTTTTTTTTTTTTCCTAAAAGATGTCATTAAAAGCCATGGGAAGAAACGAACAAAGGTTTTCTTAAACTGTTTCACAATAGGGCAGCCCGGGTGGCTCAGCAGTTTAGTGCCTCCTTCAGCCCAGGGCTAGTCCTAGAGATCTGAGATCGAGTCGCATGTCAGGCTCCCTGCATGGAGCCTGCTTCTCCCTCTGCCTGTGTCTCTCATGAATAAATAAATAAAATCTTTAAAAAAATTTTTTTCCACAATAGCATTCTTAATGTTCTCACAGTCTTTTTTTAGTAGCAAATAGCAATTCAGCTGCAGTTTTAACTTACTACTGTAGCATATTACATTTATTTAAAAGTACAAAAAACATGAATTTATAATTACTGTTATATGCCAAAGTAATACCTTGAAAATGCAGATTACTGAACATATAGACATATGGACATAGAATTCATGGTTAAGAACAACAACAAAAACTATTCATATAAATTATAGACTTAGTTATTTCTCTCATCTAACTCAGATTTTTGGAGGTGGCTATTTTTAAAGGTCTCTCACAGTTGACAAAGTTAGGGCCTTCTTGAAATAAATTTCTACAAATTATAGAACATACAAAGCACCCCTGGGATATTTCTGAAACTCCATGTCTAAAAAACATTGTTCCCTCCATCCACAAAGTTAGAATGCGATGAATAAGCAGTGTATCAGCAGAGCAGAATGACCCAATATTGTCATGCTGGGAAGATGACTAGAAGTGAAAGAGAGAGTAACACCATAAAAAAAAAGTCCTCACAACACTTTGAAATTGATAGGACTTGGGCTTCTTAGTCTTCAAAATTTAATTAGTAATAATAAACCAAACTAATTGGGAGTAGAAACTGCAAAGTTCTCTTCAGAGCATTTCTAAATGTAATTTTCTAGGTGTATTAAATATAGGGCATGGCAAAAATGAGGTATGCATGTACGTCAGCCAAAATTTTCATATGGAAATTCTTTCATAACAACAAATCGTCTGATTAATATTTTAATAGAAAAGGCCCCTAAGGAAAGCAGGTGGTTTCTGGTACACACAGTTTCAGTGTCTGAGCTATCCTAAGTGTACATTCCTTCATCTTAATCAAGCTAGGAGCCAAAGTATAAACTGGCATTTGTGGAAGCATGATTTCATTATTATGAAAGTGAAAAGGGGTACAATGACCAGTTTTTAAATGAAAACTAAACATTAAAATATTGGTAATAACTCTGCTCCAAAAATTTCACTGGAAATAGACTTTTATATATACTGAGACCTAGTTGAACAAAAAATAAATTCTTTAACTAAACATACTCATTATTTTATTTATATATATATATATATATATAGTATGAGGGACTAGAAGAAAACTTTTCCCGTTATCTATAACAATAAGGTGACACCTGAATTTCATTTTGGATTGTTAGGTCACCAAACTACTAATCAAAGCACTTTACTTATATAAGCTAAATTTCAACACAAAACTACTGCCTGATTATTCCATTTCTGCATACATATATAAATAAAACTGCTGGCCAACTAGCCTTCAAAAGTTAAGTGATCTCTACCCAAGTGATTATATGTTATTCTTAGTATTAATAATTTCCAGTACTCAGAGGCACCTGGGTGGCTCAGCATTGAGCGTCTGCTTTGGGTCTGGGGATCAAGTCCCACATCAGGCTCCTTGCAGGGAATCTGCTTCTCCCTCTGTCTGTCTTTGCCTCTCCGTGTGTGTCTCTCATGAATAAATAAAATCTTTAAAAATAGTAATAGTAACTTCCAGTACTCAAATTGCTTTCACTGATACATTTTAATCTGAGTTGCTAGCTCTAATTAGTTTTATATAAATGTATGCAAATATTTCTAATGACTCGTTTGAATTTTTATGTAAATCATTTTGAACAGATATTTGACAAGAATACCACTGTCTTGCTTTACTCAAGTATCCATATATCATCTGTATAAATGGCAACCTGCAAATTTTACAGCCCTGTGAATAGACAATTGTCCATCTTGGGAGGATCCAATAGAATCAACATGAACACTAGGGGAGAAAATAAGATTCAGGCATTATCACCAATTAAGGGAAAGGTACTAAAATCAATATGAGTGGGTATATTCATTTTTCTATTATCTAGGTAATAGAGAACAGATGTGGAAGAAATGGGGCCCAAGGGAGCTAAGTTTGATGAGATCAAGAGTCATCAGAGAGGACAGGCCCAGAAGGATGGTACAGAGGTAGACCTTACAAAGCAAAGAGCAATGGAATTGACAATGTGAAGGGCAGAGTAAGAAGCTGTTGAAAATAATTGTTTCCAACTTTCCACTTCTGCCTACAGCCACTAGGAGCTGGACTAATCACTTCAGGCCCAGAACAGTCTCAAAGATCAAATGGACCACATTGTAAATCACTCACTCTGCCAAATCTATAGAGCCCAGTCCCAGACTTTCTCACCCTTGGCACTAGTGACAATTCTTTGCTATTAAGTGTTGAGAAGTAAGAGGCTATCCCATGCACTATGGATGTCTAGCAGCATCTCTAGCCTTTCCCACCAGATGACAATGGCACCCCCAACACCAGTGAGGACAACCAAAAATGTCTCCAAACATTGCCAAATAGCTCTTAGAGGGCATTCAAAATTGCTCCCAGCTGAAACCATTAACCTAGAGGAAGCCTACAGATTTTTTACATGGACAACTCATACAATCCTAAGCACTGATAAATCCCTAAGAACTATCTAATCTAACCAGTTGTCTGCTACATGAGTCCCTTCTGTGATGAACATAAGTGATCACTATACAGCTTTAGCTTAAAAATCTCCTAGAATGAAAAACCCTCAACTTTGCCACGCAACCAAATCTATTTTTTTGGACAGTTCTATTTGAAAATTCTTCCTCATCATTGCACTGAAATCTACCTTCTCTAAATCACACCTCTAATTTCTAGTTCATTTAAAAAAAAAATCTTCCACAAAATCAGTCCTTCAAAGATGATAACCTCAATACCTTCATCCCTCTGTAGGTCAGAACTACAAGGGACACTTAGACAATCTCAAACAATATCTTAGGTACTCAGGACACCTGGGTGGCTCAGCAGTTTAGCGCCTGCCTTTGGCCCAGGGCATGGTCCTGGCAGGTCCCGGTATCAAGTCCCACATCGGGCTCCCTGCTTGGAACCTGCTTCTCCCTCTGCATCTGTCTCTGCCTCTCTCTCTGTGTCTCTCATGAATAAATAAATAAAATCTTAAAAAAAAAAAAAAGAAAAACTTAGGTACTCAATGGCCAAGAGTCACTCATGCTATTCTATGGAGGACAGAGGAACTGGACTTTCAGCTCCAGGCAGGTCCTGCCCTGGATCAAATATGCATTTATAGCAATGTTTATAAAACCCTTTTTTTTATTTAAGCTTTTATATCCTCAAAATTACATCTATAACTTATGGAATAATTTTTCTTTTCTAATTATTTTCTAATAATTTCTAATTATTTTCTTTTCATTGAAATAGCATTAGATTCCTGATAAAGTTTTAAATTCTTTAAAACAAAGATCTACTCCCTCTTTGGTGGGCTAAATGATATATATTCCTAGTAAATATACTAAGACTCTTCATTTTGCTATTTTACTATATTCATTGCTTTCTTAGATGTAAGTTAGTTCTTAATTTTGTATAACTTCATTTTAGCGTGTAATTGGTGCTCTGAATTTGGGACTGCTAAATTTCTAGAATATGTTTTTTAAATATCTGATAAAACTAAAGCATACAACTTCCTATTTAGAAAACATATTTTAGAATTGGCTTAAGGTAAAAGTATTTTTATAAGGCTTTAAATCATTTGTGTTTTGCCTGAATTATTAACCTCCCATATCCACAACTCAGCTGGTCAGTCAATAAGTCTAATTACCTAAAATGGTAATTAGTTTTGTTTTTTAAGCAAAGAAACTCTTTATTCACATAAAATAAATAAATATAGAAATGTTCTGCCTGAGGTACTGCTTTGTCTCCCATGCCATCTACACAGGAGTTCCTGAGAGGTTCTGCAAAACTCTAGAAATATGTGAAGATTATCTCAGGAAACACTATATTGGCACATAGTTTGAAAAAGAAAAAAAGTTCAGAGCCTGAAAGAGATGCCACAACTAGCATGTACTTGATTTATAGTAAATTACCTCATGTCCTTTCTCACAGTAAGTGTGTTTCTTAGTTTACAAGTCATTCTAGAAATGGGGGTTAAGTGGTCTCAAAAACAGTAGCAAATTCAGCACAGAACTGAAAGGTAGGAGACTGGGATGCTGGAGGAAGGCATAAAAATAATGATGTCATAGCTGAAAGCAAAAGGAAAATAAGAAATTGGTTAAGAATATTATATTGTTTGCAAAGGTGGCCAGAACAATTTCTCCTATCCCTATGTGCCTGCCCACTTGCAATTTGACTTCACAGCTCTGTTCATTAAATACAGAGATAAAGACAGAGATTTCTCCCTTCTTGGGTTAACCCTACAATTTGCTTTCATCAACAGAATGTGGCAAAAGTGACACTGTGTGACTCCCAAACCGAGGCTCCAGTATCACCTCTTGGAACCTTGTGATCAATCACCAATCTGAGGCTGAGAGACCAGGAAGACAGAGAAGCCAATGTCTGGGTCAACATCATCTGAGAACATGAAGCCCCAATCAAGGTACTAGAATATTAAAGCTGTGTGAGTAATCCCGAGAGAAACCAGCAGAACAACTGCCTGGCTAAGTCCAGATGAAATTGCTGATGTGCAGAATCATAAGCAAAATTTCTGCTGTTTGGAAGCCACCAAGTTTGAGGAAGGTTCACTATACAGCAATAGACAATAAGTAAGCAAAGCTCAAAATTAATCTGGATATCATTTACTGTAGAATAAAGAACCTTAATCAATTTGATAGGTCCTAAATGTATAGATATTATGGGATTTAAAAATACTTCATATTAGTAGTAGTAATAATATAGTATTTGTTTAATATGTTAAAGAAATGTGTATCTTTTAGAAACAATTTAATCTAGGATGATTTGAAACATTTTAATGAATCTAAAATGTATAGAAAACGGGTTTTTGCATTACTAAATACTAATGAATTGTTGGTTTTAAATATATGATAAAAATTTAGTAACAGAATAAAATTCTTTAGTAACTATATTTCCTTGTATATTCCATCAGTGTTGAATAGGAAGTTGATTATGGATATATAAAACCTAGAACATACTTTTTATGACCTAATAAAGATGCATATTTTGGAAACTAACACATCTTTCTCCAATTCTTTATTCAAAAGGTTGGCTGAAAAAATATCTTAGAATCATTCAATTGTTGTAGCAGCAGAAACTCTGCAAAAGTGACCCATACAAAGCTTTAGTCTTTCCTCCCCATAACATTCCATAGTGCTGTAATATAAGGGAAAATGTTTTAAATACTTAAAATAAGACCATTTAATTAAGCAAACACTGTAATTACTAGCATATATATTTTTTGCCTCATAATCTCGTGCTGTAACCAAAAGAAAACACTAAAAAAAAAAAAAGTGTTATATATTCTGAACTACATAGGTAGTATGTTATTCTTAAAGAAAACTCTCCTTCACATAATGACCTACAGCACAGCCTACCAAGAGGTACTTTCTAATACAGGTATTCTGCAAATATGACTTAAACATACCTATCACCAATCCTACTAAGTCAAAGGAAGTTTGAAAACAGGCAGGTTTTTCACTGGCAAGGTATCTGGAGAAGATCACCTAGTGGCCCACAGATCCCTAGCAGGACTTTATTACACCGAGGATTCACAGTCTAGAACAGAGGTTCTCAACCTTTCTGTGTTCTGGAATTAAAAAATTAAGACTCAGAATAACACCCAAGTCAGCAATGGTTACAACTACTACTACACTAGAGCAATAGATCACAGTTTCCATAAAAGAATTAGCTTTTTTGTCTTAATTTTGTCTCTATTTTCAAATGCCACATCATTATGGAATGATGGACAGAAGTAATAGTTCACTTATACAGACTTTCTGCTGCTAAATTGAACAGCTAGAAGATCTTTTTAAGTCACCATTTAGAATAGGATAAAAGATGTGTTATCAGCCAAAATACACATCTTTATTAAGTCGTTAAAAGAACATGTTCTACAAAAACAAAACAAAAAAACACACAAAAGAAAGAATATAGAAGTGTGAAGAAACTTTTGGATGTAATAGATAAGCTTATGGCATTGATTCTGGCAATGAATTCACAGATGTATACATATCTCTAAACTCATCAAGTTGTATGCATTAAATATGTACAGCTTTTGATAAGTCAATTATACCTTTAAAAAGTAGTCTTTCTAAAAAGAAGTGTATTCTATGTTTTATATATTCATGATTGACCTCTGATTCCAAACTGATTGACTATTCATTCTACTCACTATTTCCACAAAAATTTACTGAAGACATACTACCATGCTGGAGATCCAGTAGAGAACAAGAGATATAGCTACTATATCTAGTATATATATATAGATTCTAGTAGGTACCAGTACCTACTAGTTTGGAAGCTTGAAAGTTGCCCTTCTGTAGTCTCTGAGTATAAATGGATACTCCTTTAACTATAGAGGCAAAGTTCTCAAATGGCCCAGAAATCTTTCTTAGGTCCTGCCTTCTCATCACACTCTAGGAATCTCAGGTTTTATCACTTTGCAAGATGCATTAAGGTCAATGTACTGCCATATGATATCACAACAGAACTGTATCGTTGCAACAACAATAAAAGTTTGTATTTACTAGAATTTGGTAGCATACCTTCTATGGGACGCTATTGGAGAGGTACCAGTTTGACTTTCAGTAGGCAAAGAAATCTGATTTCTTAGCATGTAAAGAGACCAGTTTATAAATGGTTACTGACATTCATTAAGCTATCAGAGACAGCTCTAGCCAAAATGTAGTTTATAAATTTATAATATAAAATTTAACTGCCAAAGCAACAATATGTTCCAAGGCTCTTATTAATAAATATTCTCCCTAAATGTAAGCTCCATAAGAGGCCACATTATAACCAGAAGATTTACTGGTGAACAAAGCATCAGAGTAAGATGAGCTAATTGAGGTTTCATTATAGAGTGATAGCAAGCTAAACAAAACAAAACAAAACAAAAACACCATTTCTATTAGATCAGTAGAAATATGCCTCTCACGCATAGGACATTTATACTCCCAGGCCATGGCATTATCTCTACAATACTGGCACTGCTAACCTTCTGTTACAACTCCTAGTTCTCCTTTTCTTGAATGACCAACACCCTGTGTAATTTACAAAGTCCTTCTTTAGAATTTTTGTTATGGGAACCCTGGGTGGCGCAGTGGTTTGGCGCCTACCTTTGGCCCAGGGCGCGATCCTGGAGAGCCGGGATCGAATCCCGTGTCAGGCTCCCGGTGCATGGAGCCTACTTCTCCCTCTGCCTATGTCTCTGCGTCTCTCTCTCTCTCTCTCTCTCTCTCTCTCTCTGACTATCATAAATAAATAAAAATTTTAAAAAAGAGAATTGTTACATTCAATTGTATTTCAGACGAATTTTATTCTGACCTAGGAACCATTCTGATCCTTTAGAGTAATTATATACCTGTGCTTTAGTCCATCCATTTTGTAACTCTCACAATTGGGGCAAGAGATATTCACAGTTGCTACCATTTCCCAGCAAGAAAAAAAAGAAATGAAGAAGAGCTAAAGCAGGTAGTGTTAAAGAAATGAAACAAGAAAGCCTTTATACTGAGGTGGCTCTATGCCTGTTGCTTAATAAGCAAGACAAAACCTAACATAGAATAAATTCCTATAGATGCCTCAAGGTTAGGAAATTGAAAACTAAGAACCACAAATCTCAACCCAACAAAGTTTCCCAAATCAGACACCAAATTAAGCTACAGCTAATCATAGAATTTCCTTGCATTGCTTCCATTTCTACTGTATAAAAAGCCTTTCCCTGCTCCTGTCCAGAGCACTCCCAACCACTTTCAGTTTGGTGTTGCCTGATTAAAATTTTTGTTTGCTCATATAAACTCTTCTAAATTTTACTGTCTCAGTTTATCTTTTAACAGTTCAAAACTAAATAAAGTCTACACATTTTACTAAAAAAAAAAAAAAAAACCACTTATTTTTTAAATTTTATTTTTAAAGATTTTATTTAATCATGGGAGACACAGAGAGAGAGGTAGAGACATAGGCAGAGGGAGAAGCAGGTTCCATGCAGGGAGTCTGATATGGGACTCAATCTCAGGACTCCAGGGATCACAACCTGAGTTGAAGGCAGACACTCAACTGCTGAGCCACCCAGGCACCCCAAACAAGGACTTTTATGCAGATTAGTTGTACTACCTGTTAATATTTACTACCAGCTATTAAGTGTTCTCTATGTATCTTATTCTTTATATATGGATAGATGTATAATATCTGATTCTGTCATCTTACTAAATCATAAGTATATATTAATATGCCCATTTTACATGAAAAGTTAATACTAAATAAGCTAATAAACATGCCCCAGATCTCACAGTTGTGAAGTCAAAAAGCCCTTTCTTTACCTATTTACTGTCAGCTATACTATCTCAAGAGAATTTCAATGCTTTATACTTGGGGATCTTCACAAACAAGGCCTCAAGAGGAAAGAATGGTTTAAAAACAGATCTCTTTAGTTGTTCTATCTTCCCAAACTCCATCTTCCAATCAACAAACTGAGCTTTAAAAGGAATAGAGAGAGGCACACTAACTCAAGATAGTGAATGATGAAGTTACGATTTTATAATGGTTCTTGTGGCCTCCTCAATTCCATAAGGTGTAAGGTCTCTTTACTTTCCGTGTTTTCTTCCTAATTTTCTTCAATATACTTTTTACTCTGTGGATCTCACTAAGTTCTTAAAAATAGAATGCCTACGGGTGGAAGGCCAGAGATAGAGAATTTAGCAATAGCAATGACAGATCTGTTTTTAAAATCTTCCATGAAATAGGCATATGTGAAAGGTATATAGTTATGTAATGATAATAAACAGTATATTTATAGGAAATACCAAAATCCAACTTCATTAAAAACTTAATACTCCAAGAGGTAGTGTGCTATTCTGCAAAGTACTAAGGCTCTGAAGTCTTTATTGTATGTGACTTTGGGCAACTGAAATAGCCTCTCTGAGCTTCAGTTTTATATTTGTAAAAATGGGGTTAAGAATGCATACCTTCTCAGCTATTTTAAGTACTTAATAAAGTAATAAATGCATGTAAGGCATTTAGCACATTACTTGGCACAGTGACGAGGTTCAATAAATGGTGGTGATTACTCTTACTACAGCTTGGAAAATTTATGCTTTCAATTAAGTAAACAATGTTACCTACTGACAAATCATTAAACTAGAAACATGTGTTCTTCGAATCCCAGAGAGAGATCTAAGGGACACCTGGAAAAGTCTCCTGAAACCATTTCAGGTATAGCAAAGATCACAGGGAATCAGAGAACAAGAGCCATAAGGTATGAGGATCACAGCAAAACTTCTAAGGGCAATACAAAAAGCAGAATTATTAATTTCACAACCCTAGGTAAACTTTAAAATCTTTTAAAACATAAAACTCGGTGCTGCTTTCAGCAGTGCCAAATGCTCTGTCCCAAGAACTTAATGTCCCAAAACAAATAGCCCAAAGCTTCAAACTAAAACATATCTGAGCTACAATTTCTAAAAAGTTTCCTACTTCCCTTTCCTCATCCTTTACCCTAGCTAGCATTCTGTGCCATGCTAATTATCAATAAATTTAATCAGAAAAATCCCTAAGAGTGATAGCTAACTACTACTTTGGTTAGGTATACTCTCTCGTCATGCCTTGCCTAGATCAAATGCATGTCTTCATAATTTTCAACATTATAGCAGGCTAGGGAGACAGAATTTTCTTCAACCTTAACCTTTAAGTGGACTACTATGACCAACACAGGTTCTAACGTACATACTAATATATATTATATATATATTATATATAATATATATATTATATATAAATATATGTATATATATTTATAAATATATTTTTACATACTTATATATTATATATACATACATATACATATATGTGTGTGTGTGTGTGTGTGTGTGTATATATATATATATATATATAAAGAATCCAAGCATGGAGATAATTTCAAGTTTTTCAAGTTTAGTCATCCACATTGCAACAACAATGTATAAACAAGACTTTAACAGAAATGAAAATAAAACCCCCAAAATAATGGTTCCTGCTAAAATAGTTTTTAAACTATTAGTATCCTGCCAAAATGCCTTTGAAGATTAAACTTGTGTAGACTAAACTTTTTATTCTGATTAATGACACTCTATGTATGTAATAAATATTCTCAAACTAACATTAAATGTAAATATTCCTAACAGATGTTTTTGATTTAGCCTCTCAACAATACTACCACAGGTTACATTATGGATACTTCAGAAAAATTTGTCTTGTGAGATCTGTTTTTATATTATTTTATTTAATAAATCTTTATTTCTGAACAATTATGGAAGTAATCTGTACCATGGATAGGAAGAAAAGAGCACAAAATTTAAAAATTCCTGCATGAGTTAAATGTACTATCATTTGCCTTTCTGTGGTCCTAGAGTAATTTGAGACTGATCATAACAAATTTTCACAATTCTCAATTTTTATCCACTACCTATAGACATGTATCACTAGCATTACTGAATACTAAATCACAACATTTCACACAAATGACTATATATTACTCTCGGATGCAGTTTCAAAAGTTTTGCCAATAATCTGGAACATGGACTTTTCAAACCAGATGCATATCATTTCCTCACTTTATGAAATGTTACTACAAAGCTGTGTTTCAATAAAAGTATTACAAAATAAATTACATTTTAAATGACTAGAACAGTAGTTCACAACCACCTGTGCAAACATAAGTGACCAGTTCAGCCTAGTGATAAAAGGAAAATGAAAATTTATTACAATTAGTAAGAAAGTGAATCCCCATGTCCAACCTGTCAAGCTATCTGCCAGAGAGGTTATTCTCTGTGAGGGGAGACAAAGACTCACCAAGACACTCACTATTTTTCCCAATTCTCCAATTAGCAGCATGTTGACAAACAGTGATGAGCAGAGCATGGGATATGGACTCAGTACAAGGAAGGGACACAGAGCATGAACAAAATCTAACAAATTACTATAATCAGTCAACTTTTAGGTTTGAAAAACAGGTGGCTGTCTCATTCATCAGTATCTCCCCATGGCCTACATTAGCATCACAAATGTTAAGTAACTAACTGATATCCTGGCTATAATATCACTTGCTGTATAGCATTACATAATAAATACTGATTTAAAATACAATTAAGTACTCACAGAATGTACATTCAATATTTTCTGACAGAGTTTCATGGAGAAGGATAGGTAGAGTTCAGAGAACTACGATGGGCATTTCAGATAGAAGAAACAACATGAATAAAGAATAGTTATGGAAACAAGTATTATACTGTACTCTGTAGGGAAGCACTAGGAAGAAAAGTTGAATACACAAGAAAGGAACAAATTATAGATGGTCTTAAATACTAGGCCAAAAGGCCTGGGTTTGATGGGTCACTTGTATGAATATTCAATCCACCCATTCATAGAAAAAAGACTGGCAAATAAACCTATTATAGATTCATAAGGGACTTCCAGAAAGAGGCCAAAAACAAAATGAATGAGAAAAACAAAAAGCAAGGGAAAAGACCTCCCAGATTATCTACAGTAATTGAATCAAAAGAGGTGTCCAGCAACAAGTAATGGCAGTGAAGTTAGTAAGAAAAGAAATTCTAAAAATTATTTGAATGTCCGACAACAACCTAGAAAAGACTACATAGAGAAAAGGAAAAGAAAGAATAAAGGCAAAAATATTTTTACTGGGGGAGAAACTATAATAAGGAATAGTTAAGAGATTCAGTCTAGAGTCATTCTACCAACACTTGACTGGGAGAAAAACTCTACATAGGTCTTTCAT
The DNA here is from genome assembly GCF_018345385.1 of Vulpes lagopus. Classification (NCBI taxonomy): domain Eukaryota; kingdom Metazoa; phylum Chordata; class Mammalia; order Carnivora; family Canidae; genus Vulpes; species Vulpes lagopus. The sequence continues at coordinate 37,227,084 of NC_054838.1, read as the reverse complement.
GTTTCTGCATGTCTTACAAGAAAGGTACTCCTCTTTTGTTCTAGGATGTCTGTGTATAGTGAACAACTTTGGAAGATATAGGTTTTTGCTCTGGAGCAAAAAGGCGTGCTTACTGCCCATTATAAAAGATTTGGGTTCCCCAAGCTGAGTTTCCTTCTTGTCATGCAGTCTACTATGTTTACAGGTGTCACTTGGCACTCTTCACTTCACCCTAGAAGAACCAGAGCTCCAGAAACCACTACAAGAAAATGATAATATTCTGTCTACTGCTATTGCTGTAAGCAATAGTATTTTGTCTCTGAACAGAAACCTCATACCTTCTGCCAGCATTCATGAAACCAAGGCAGGCTAATCTTCTAGCCTCCAGGCAGGGCAAAACCTCTGACTCTTTCTAATTCTTGACAATACCCCACTTATCAAGAGTGTGATCGTGTGGTATTTAGTTATTTTAAGCCACAGTTTACTGTAAAATGAAAATAATAACATCTACTTCATATGTTATCAACATTAAACTAAACAAGAAAATCCATATAACTAAATTAGCACAAGGCTTGAACGAAATGTCTATTATGTGACATATGTTATTGCACACACATATTTGCATGATATAAAAGTGTATTTTATATAGATACACGTGTGGTTTAACACTTGTCCCTCAAAAGTCATACTGGTTAATAAAACTGCAAACTACTGAAATGGTAATGATAGAAAGACTTTAACAAAATTTTCTTTAAAATTAAAACCAAAAGCATGTGTGTATATTTATGTATGGAGAGTGCTTTTAAATCTTTTATGTCTAAGAAAATGTAATCACAAGACAGACTGCATTATAGTACTACACGTGTAACTGTCATTAAAATAAAGTTCCTGAATGGTTTAATATAAATTCAATATTAATATATTTTAGCAAACTAAGTGTAATTGTTCAGTGTAGTAATTATATATGTAATTTTTTCAAATATCAGTTTTTCGAAAACATAAGGGAAAAAAGGCACATTATACACAAACCTAAATTATTTCTCACTTTTCCCAAAGTAGGAGCTTTCATAATGTACAGCTGACATTAGCTGTCATCATATGATAAAATTAACTCCTTCAAGTAGCAGGCATCTTAAGAATGACCTAAACAATTAGCATGTTATATTCATTGACTGCTTCAGGAAAAGTATATATAATTTACAAGATTACAGAAGGATGAAAGCCAGGACAAACTCTGTACTGAATAAAATCTTAAAGTTAGTGCAATTTAAAATGCATCTATTAACACTCTAGTTAAAACCTCAGTAAAAAAAAAAAAAAAAACCTCAGTAAAATGGCAAATAGTACATACTATACAGATTCACTATATTTTCTTTTCCCAAAGCAGTTTATTTTTCATATAAAAAATAATGCTAATGGACAGAATGTAAAAGATGTAAAAAGATAGCGTTTTTAATAAAAATTCAGTTGCACTTAAAATTCCAACATATCAGATTTTACTTCTGTTAACATATTCTTTCACTAAGACAGGATGATACAGCAGCAACAAGATCTTCTGGGATTCAATTTCTGAATTTATAATCTCTAGCAATTTGTTTATGGAAAACTTATTTCTGTACCTCAGTTTCTTCATCTGCAAATAGGAATAATTGTGCTTTACTTACCAAGAATGAAAATTAAAATGAAATTTTCTTAAATAAAAAATTCTTCAATTCCTTTTTAAGATTAATTTATTCTGAGAGAGAGAGCATGATCAATGGGGACAGAGAAAGGGAGAGGCAGACTCAGCTGAGCAGGGAGCCCAAAGCAGGGCTCCATTCCAGGACCCCGAGATCATAAGCTGAGCCAAAGGCAGATGCTCAACTGACTGAGACACCCAGCACCCCAAACTTCTTCCATTCCTATAAGCTAAACTAATAAAATGGAATATTATTTGGCGCTAAAAAAAAAAAGAGCTAACAAGCCACAGTAAAACACAGTGGAACCTTTAAATGCACATTATTAAAAATAAAATAAAAATTATTTATTTAAAAATGTTTATTACTGAGCAAAAGCAGCTGATTTCGTCTATATGATATTCTAGAAAAGGCAGAGACTATAAAATGATCAGTGGCTGCCAGAGGTTTGCAGGGAAAAAGGGATGAAGAGACAAAACACAGGGGATTTTTAAGGCAATGAAACTTTGTATTACACTATAATGGCAGCTATAGTCATTATAAATTTGTTATAACCCATAGAAGGAATAAGAGCAAGGGGGAACTCTGGAATAAAAATCCAGACTTTGGTTGGTAATGATGTATCCACATAGGTTTTTTAATTATAACAAATTTACCACTCTGGTGGGGGATGCTGATTAGAAGGGAGGCTTGGAGAGGGAAGAGGTAATATGAGAACTCTTCATACTTTCTTCTCAAATCTGTTGGGAACCTAAACTTCCCTAAAAAATAAAGCCTACTAATATTTTTTTAATCCTAAAATAAATCATAAAATGACTTACACATTATAAAAATAAAGCATTATATAGTGTTGACTATCTTGAGTTAATTCTAAGATTACCAAAACTAACAAGACAATTCAAATGTCTAGTCAGGTTACTTTTTAAATAATAACATTTTGTATGTATGTAGACAAAGCTCTGTGAATGCCTACATGAATTATAATACGTAGGTAGATAAACTATTTCCTATTAAAAATAAAATTAGTTCTTATCTCATAATTTAAAACCACTCATTTCTATAAAATAATTGAGAATTACTAATTATTTTATTTTACTCATATTTTAGTGAGGAGTTTATAACAATGATTAATGAGACTTAGAGAAGGACAAGTTATATTGAGGATTGAAGTGAAATTCCATTAGAAGTAGGCAGGCTCAAGAAAAAGATTCAAAGGTTAATAGTGGCAAACTTCCCTCCTGGCTTTACAAACCTAAGCTCTTTCTTCGCTCTACTCATTCACTTAGGCCTACGCTAGTCGTCTCAAATGCCTCAACGAGAAATCTGCAGACATCCATCTCACGCCCAACATGTTCAATAATTACTAAATCCTACTATTCTGTGCTCAGTTGAGTAAATTATTGTCCATTCAAGTTCATAGTCAGTTCCAAAGTGAATGCTTGTACATAAAACAGAGCTCTGAGTAGAGGTCACAGTTTTCTGTGTTTACAGCTTCCCCACACGATTAATCTTGCAGCTGCACTTGATTAGTTTTTGCCATGAATGCACTGTCTCAGAGAGGAAAATACAAGGAGGTTTCCATCCTCTTGACACTCCCTCTAACCTATGCCATTCAGAAACATTAAACCACTTGTAATAGCATTTCACAAGGACTTCCCCAGTGTCTACACTCTAAGAAAGTTCTCTGTGGTCATTTTGCATTCTCTAGACTACGAGAGGTAGTCTGAACATGCCCTTCTTTGTAAGTAGCTTTTTGAAAAAGCAAAAACTCATTTTTCTGCAAGTATCAGCCCAAACTTTCAAAGAGGATGTCATAACCATTTCAGCAGAAACAGAACTGAAAGAGTAAGGATAATTATTGCAAACCTAGGATTTGAGTTTAAGCTCTTTTCCTTCTAAATATAAATCAGTAATCTGTCTTCATTAAAATAGAAATAATGATAAATGGTCACTCACACCAGTAATTATGTTAATATGACAAAGACATGAATGTAAGAAAAGGGATACATGTATATGAAGTCATTCAAGTACTGAATTGTGAATTTTCCCAAAAGGTAGAAAAAAATATATATAGTGCACGCACATACACACACACACACACACACACTATATATATATATATATATATATATATATATATATATATATACACACACACACACACACTTTATTTTTTACACCATGGCTTGTGTAAACCTGTGGTTTTAACCAAACCAAAATGCTGACAGAATACTCACACTATAGAATAACAGTTAAAGTAAAAAAAAAAATTCTAAAACTATATGTACAGATATATGTATATATAGACACAAAGGCAAATTACACAGAAAGAAAGTCTACATGCTCTAAGAGTATTTTTCTGATAGCATTAGTCTATTTGTCAAGTGGCAGAACTGTACATCAGTAGACAGTATATGCCTAATTGCAAAGAAAAGCTTGTTTCAATGATTAAGGAGCAATAGCTTGAAAAGACTTGTTTTTTACTAGCAGTTAAAAAACAATCTAGGGGATCCTGGGTGGCTCAGCGGTTTAGCGCCTGCCTTCGGCCCAGGGCCTGATCTCGTGGTCCTGGGACCGAATCCCACATCAGGCTCCCTACGTGGAGCTTGCTTCTCCCTCTGCCTCTGTCTCTGCCCCCCCCCCCCCCGTGTCTCTCATGAATAAATAAATAAAATCTTTAAAATAAAATAAAATAAATAAAAAACAATGTAATAAAAAAATTTAGATTTAATTTTTACAAAGTAAATAATTTTCTGTCCAAGTCACCATGTTTGTTGTCAAATACGGCATGACTTTATGTAATCCTTATCAATTTGCAAAGTCCTTGCTGAGCACCCTTAGGTCGGGAGCTGGAAAAATTGCCATATACCTTCCATTCCACTGATGTAGGCTTTAGAGTAGAAACGTAATCAGCTAAGGGAGAAACTCTACCATAGACTTGATACAGTATAACAACTGCTAACTAATACTCTTGAACTAATAAGGTAATGTATGATAAGGACTTCTGACATCTTATGAAAAAATTAACTTTTGGGATATGGGGTTGCAGGTTAAAAAAAATAGTATCAAAATAATTTGTTTAGAAGACATACATAGCTACTGTTCAAAATCCAGCCAATAAAATAAAATCCTTTGGAAATGCCAAAACAAATTATGAGGAACCTTAATAGAAACATTTACTTATTTCTTGAAAAATTCTTGGACAATTTTAGTTTGTAATCATTGAGTGGAATCTAATTTAAATTAACAAGAGACATACTAGTCTAAAGTCAAACAGAACACATCTAGTTTAACTCAGGTTGATCTCTAGTGTCCTTTAGGACTATTTTAGTTCTACACCATGCAAAACATTCATGTAAGGTAAAACTAGGAATTATAATTCACAGGGCCAGCCCAAGAGCTTATTATTTTCATCTACCCTATGAAATAAGCAACTCCGCATTTGTTACAAAATAATCAGAAAGCTTAACTTATCTTCTAACACTTGGCTCTCTCTGCCATGCCAAGCTTCCTCAGCCTCTGCAAGGCCCTGGGGGAGTGGGGGAGGGGGTGTGGGGGAGGGCAGGATTAAGACAACCAGTTGGAGCCCCAGTGATCCCAGAGGGCCTAATGTCAAGGGGCAATGGGTCTGGCACTGTCTCTGGAAATCAGGGCCCCAAACACAGCCCTTTGGCCTCTGCCAGATGGCTTTGAAAGTAAGCTAAGCAGACCCCTTATCTGTACATAGTGACCAGGGCAGGGGATAGCTGGTCAGTAGAGCAGTATACCAGTATAGCAGTGGCCTCTCTGTACTGAGCAAAGGCTGACTTCTCTGGCTCCTGTAAATATTGGATCAATGAATGAATCAAACTTTCCCGAGTAAAAAAAATATATATTTCTCCTAACATATAATGAATATGTCATTTAAATCTGTGTTTATTATCCTTGAGCACATACTATAAATTCCATTATAAAGAGTGTTGAAAAAAAATAAAGATAACTGAAGACAAATTAGGTACACTTAATAGAAGACATAATTTCTTTAAAAGAACACATTTTATCACTATCTCAACAAAATCTTCATTTGAATTTTCTTCCCAAATTGTGAATCGTTTTTGTCAAGGAAAATGGAAACGGTAGCTAAAGAAAGACAAAAGTTTAGAGTGTGAATATATTCTGAAACATGTGATTCTGTTATAATCAGCATGACTCATACTGAATGCAAATCTGAGTGCTTATCTAGGATTTGTTTCTATTTCCCAGCCCAATAACTTGTCTTTAATTGAGCTTTCCTATTTTTTCAGTATTGGACATTCATATCATGTTTTTAAATATTCTTATAATTGGTCCTAGAGGCAATTATGTTTCAAAATCAGTAGCAGCAAAAACCTTAATGCTAATGTTAATTTTCCTTATATTAAACAGTAGTCTTATCCAAGGTCTTTGGAATGAAAAAAGCTCTGATATGGCAATAAAAAGCAGAATCTCCAGAACTGTATTTATAAATCCACAAGAATTACTAATAAAAATATAAACTTGTATATTCTAGGGAAATTTAAGACCTTCCCAAATCCGAGAATTTGGAAATTTTTTTAAACTTTACCTTCTATTACATTCCTATACACCTTCTAGTAAAATGGATTTACTAAAGTTCCCAAACTTCTTCTTGTTCTTTTTTTATTCCAAATTTCTTCTAAATACTGGGGAAAGCATGACATTTAGAATTAAAAACAAATTTATTACTCCATCCAAAAACCAAAATGCCATTCTATTATTACACTAATTAAAGTTGGCCTAATATTATAATTTCTTATATATATGGTGCTCTTCAAACTAGACTTGAGGTCCTAGGAGAACAGGGACAATGACTTACTAATTTTTATATGCCCTACATTTTAATTAGTATTTTTTTCTACATTTATCTACATACCAATAGTAATTTAATATTTTACATTTACCTACCACACTACAGAGCATTTTTAACAAACAATTTCCCTATTGTAGTCAGGCTTCTAAGATACTTATGTCTTTTTCACATCAATAGTCAACAATGTCTGCCAGCTGACAATGGCTGTTATCAAACCCACTGTTCACTCTTAAAAGGAAGGAAGACAGGAGAGAAGGCAGAAGGGAGAGGGAGAGGGAAAGGGAAGAAGGTTCCTTGGTTTGTGGGATGAAGATAGCTATTTGGTCATAACCTATACTGATTCTGGGCACCCTAGAGGCCAATTCAGTAAGTACTTTGAAGGCAAAAACCTCCTTTAATTTAGTTGTGTACAGAATTTAGTACAGAATAATACATACTTTCATGCATTAGCAAATATAAAAACTAGAAGGACCAGATAAAAGTCTAACTATGTTCTGGTTTTTAAACATTTAAATAATATCAATTTCTCAATCGATCCTCAGAATACTGCCTTTAACTTTTCTCTGCCAATTATAAACATGTTGAAAAAGTGTTAAGAATTAGAAAGTGCTGCTTTATCAACTTTAAAGTTATTATTTTTAGCTATTTATATTCTGATACTATAAAATACTTTTTACACATTAGTTTGGTCAGAAATAATCAGATGTGGATCAAAATTCCAAGACATTACTGCAATCTATTCCAAGAAGCCGTCTATTAACACACGGGTGATCAACTTTGGAGAAATACTACTACTACTGTACGTTAGATTCCACAGAAACTTTAGAGAACGATCCTTCGGCTCTAAAAACTTTTTTTTTAAGATGTTATTTATTCATTCATCAGAGACAAAGAGAGAGAGGCAGAGACAGGCAGAGGTAGAAGCAGGCTCCATGCAGGGAGCACGACGTGGAACTCGATCCCAGGATTTCAGGATCACGCCCCGGGCTGAAGGCAGGCGCTAAACTGCGGAGCCACCCAGGGATCCCTGATACAGTACTCTTACAGTATAAAAAGTATTTTAAAAGTTGTTAGAGGGCAGCCCGGGTGGCTCCGCGCCGCCTTCAGCCCAGGGCGTGATCCTGAAGTGCCGGGATTGAGTCCCACATGGGGTTTCCTGCATGGAGCCTGCTTCTCCCTCTGCCTGTGTCTCTGCCTCTCCCTCTCTGTCTCTCATTACTAAATAAATAAAATCTTTTTTTAAAAAAACGTACTGTATCAAGAAGGTGATGTGGGGACTACATGTATCCTTCACAGAGTAACCTGGAAAGAAACGAATATGAGAGCAACTCCAAAAAAGCTCATGTCCTGAGCATGGCTCCAGCCTGTGGGACCCAGGAAATTTAGCAAAACCCCCTACCCCTGGACAAGCAGAGCAGAACTGACTCTATTTTGTGCCGCACCCACCTTGTGCCGACCTGCTTATTACTTAGGGCACTGCCCCACCCTAGTCAAGCCCAGGGCACACCCTAACGGGAAATCCGGCTCAGTGATAGGCCAGCTCAAATGGATACTTTAGGGTAAAATGTAATTCAGGTCCACCTGCGAGTGGACCAGCATGACTGTGCAACTTTCTGTGTATCCCATTGGCCACTGGCCCCTATAAAATTGCTAAACCTCTTAGTCTCGGGGTCCAAGCCCCTGCTCCGCTGTGTCGGGTATACTTGGACCCAGGCTCCTGTGTTTGCATCGGTGTTGGCTCCTTGGTGGTTTCTCGATTCGCGATCTTGGGCACAACACAGCCATCCTTTGATGTATACTGACAACGAACAACATTTCACTTTCTGAATGAAATACTATCTTTCCTTATTCTCAGACCACAACTGTGATAACTATTTACTCCCCAGAATATGGGGATAACTCAGTAACAATAAAGGATGTTTTCCCACTGCCATCATCCATAACTCTAAAGGTTCTAGGGTAGCAGTAAGGCTGAGTCTGCAAAAATGCAGTCTCGAAATTCATAAATTCTGGTATTAAGTAACTGTTAATAATACAGGCTTCCAAATCCAGCATAAGGAATCTTTTGTGAAGGCTGACCAAGATGTTCCTTTCTTTATGCTCCCATGGTATTTGGTATACTTACATTGTAGCACCAAATACTTTTTCCATTATAAGCTCTAGTGCCTAGCAAAATAAAAGACGTTCAAAATTCATTGAATGAATTTACAGAACTAGGCACCTCAGTCATATGTTCCCCATTTCTAAGTATCTTTTTAGATTTGTTTCTATTCTTTTCACTTGATCCCACCTCCTGCCATGGTGCCTGAACATGGTAGAGGTTTAATCATCATTTGTTCATTCACTGAAAGCGGGGGGTGGGGGGGGGGAGAGAAAGTGAAAAAGATGAAGGGGGGAAGAAAAAGGAGAAAAATGAGAAAAACAAGAGAGGAAGGGAAGGAAGGAGAAAATGAAGGAATGATGCAAGAGAAAGAAGGAAAGGATAAATTGAAGGAATGAACTAATCAAACTCAGTTATTTAGATGTTTTGAACATGGAAAGTCACCATATTAACTTCTTTGTTGTTTTTGTTCTGTTTTCTTTTTCTCTATCATACTCTAATGGTTTCCAAGAGTTCTCCCCTCCAGTATGCCAGCTTCTAAATAAATTTAGATCAAAAAGAAACATCTCAATAAAAATGCATAATGCAACAAAATAAAAATGGATTCTGGGATAGCTAATTTGTGCTTTGTTAACTGTCTTCCAAATAAATGTCAAATTCCTTCTCTGATAACATAAAAATTTTTACAATTTTGTAACTTTTTCCTTCTAATCACCATTCTACTTATCCAGATAAATGAATTTGGATTTGCATGAAATATTCCAAATAATTAAAGATGAAAAAAAAAAATTAAGCTTAGATTCATACCAAACTAAGAGACACTTTTTTTTTTTTTTTTTTTTTTTTTTTGCCAAGTCACACATTAAAAAAAACATACTGGCTACAAATAAGCCACAAGTAAACCAAAATAATGAAAAACTACTAATCTTAATAGAACTGTTAAATACCATAAATGAACCTATCTCATTCATAGCACAAATCTAGCAAACTTCACTTGGTAACTCAGAAAAAGGTATTCGTCTAATGTCAAATTATAGGTTACTGTCTCCTTCCTTGATTCTGATACAGGAACAGCGTTTTCCTTCACAAAGTATTTTCCCTTTTATAATACTTAACAATATTCTGTATGAATGCTATGTACATTTTTACTATTCAAGCTGAATTGGAATTTCTTGCATTAAAAGAAAGCATAACCATTTGGATATTGCACCTTCTGTTATATCAGGAAATTTCTAAAAAGAGTAAGAATATTTAATTTTGTTTGTCTGAAGTAAAAGATAGGCTAAATTTGAAAATACTTTATTTCCTTTTTCTGGTACTGTAAATAAGTTCAGCTCAGGTTTCTTTAGAAACATAACTTGCTTCATTAATAGCCCTTCAGTGTTCCAAAAATTAAATTTTAAAAACCCATATTTAAACATTAGATAATGTCTGTTACAAAAACATGAATCTATTCATAAAGTAATTTCAATTCCTTTTTTGGATAGTAATTTTCAAAAAGAATTCTCAGTATTTTTTAAAACGCACTAGAAGTACACACAGCATTATCCCACTTGTAGGATTATGCATTAAAATCTCAAAGTTCAGGTTTCACTGAAAATTTCACTCAGTCTGGGCTCTGTCTTATCAAAAGTCAGGAAATACTGAATAAGTGGCCAGACTGTGCACAATTATATTTGGAATCTACTTCCTGACAACTCTGAAAAGATCTTCCTGTAAAACTAAGCCTCAATGTCAGGCTCCCTGCACCAAATCCCAACTGTGCACAAAAGAAAAAGAAAACATTCTAATAGCCAGGCATCTAAATCTGACATAATCAAATTACAACAATTTTTAGGCTGAAAAGACTGATGTATCCTAAAATAATCCAACATATAGTGGATTTCTGTGACTTTATCATCCTTTTTTTTACTTCCTCAGCATTTGTACCAAGTTAACTTCTGTGACTTCATCATCCTTTTTAATTTTACTTCCTCAGCATTTGTACTAAGTTAACTAAGTGAACTACAGTGAAAAGGGGGGGTTCTGTTAAATGATAGTTAATATAATTTCAATAACCATTTTGATTTTAAGTTATAATATGAGCATACCTGCAATTATGTAATCAAATATCAAACTTAATTTCTGAATATTTCACCACTGCATAGGCTGATTAAAGTTAACAGACTACTTTTTAGTGTAAATTCCCCAAATATTTTCCAATAAACCTATTACAAATATTATTTTCACATGATTTTATTCCCTGAACTAAACTCATGGAGATTTTTTAAACTGGTTTGTTTTCTTTCATAATTCTAGCCAACAGAATATCATTTCATACATGTTTATAACTGCTGTATAAGTCTTGCCCAAATACTGAAAATTGCTTTAAAATGCTATTATAACAAGCAAATACCATATTTCTGAAATATCTCAAATTTTACTCCTTGTTATTAACATGGAACAGCAACACTAGGAGGCAGATTCCCAGAAACTGCAGGCTGAAAATAACAGACATGAAAAAATAATTTTCATTTGTGTGCAGCGGGGAAGTAACTTTTTCAGTGTTAGTGATTGGAATTTATCATTCTTGGCAGCAGCATCCTATGCAAGGAAAGAAGAGAAGGAAGAAGAGAGAGAAGGATGAAGTAAAGTCAGACATTTCACAATAAAGAAATTACCTAAGTTTGGCTAACTGGATCTCCATTTGGTATTTTGCAAAGAATACTCATGTTTCTTGGTAAAACATAATTCAGATTTTAATAAACTTCCTTCAAATAACACACAACTAGGACTGAATTTTTAATAGATGTTTCACACTCTAATAAAAAGACATGCTGTGTTAAAAAAAAAAACAAAATGTAATACTGACATAGTTTTGAAGGTTAGAAAAACAGAATCCAACATTAAATGGCATATGCATACATCTCTTTAGGAAGAAGATTGCAATTCATCTATTTTGATGTTATGCGAAAGCTAAAATTATGACACAGCATCAAGGAATTAGCAAAACACCTAACAATTTTCTAAAAAAACAATTTTCTAACAAAACAATCACATGTAGCTTATTATGTATTGTTAGATACTTCAACGCTGAAAGAGGGATATATTTGCTCACAGTTGACTATCAACTTCAATGAGAGCTCTACGTAGACTAGGTTAGATTTTCCTTTTTCGGGCAGCCTGGATGGATCAGTGGTTTAGCGCCGCCTTCAGCCCAGGCGTGATCCTGAAGACCCAGGATCAAGTCCCACGTTGGGTTTCCTGCCTGGAGCCTGCTTCTCCCTCTGCCTGTGTCTCTGCCTTTCTCTCTCTCTGTGTGTGTCTCTCATGAATAAATAAATAAAATCTTAAAAAAAAAAAAAAAAGAAGAAGAAGCTTTAAAAAAAAAAAAAAGATTTTCCTTTTTCTCTTTACTTCCATACCTATAACAACAGGGACTTCAAGAGAATACTGGAGGGCTGACAGAGGGTGTGAAGAGCAACAGGAATCTTGCTCCATGTAGTAGATTGGGAATAAAAGGCAATCGTCTAACCTTGAGTTTCATGGGTGCCTTAATTTGTAAATTTTCCACTATACATAAATATATTGGTATTATTATTGGTGTTCATATTATTTACTACTATTGGCATCAAAATTATCCTTTAATTGAGTAGAACTATAAAATGTAGAGGAAACTAAAATAGAAAATAAATAGGTCCAAAGAAGACTTGATATAACTAACAGAATTTTTGAAGTCATTGTCCACTGAATTATTTAAGAAACTTCTTCTGTAATTTTCAGAATGATACATAGTTAGCTGGACTAAGGTAGAATTTGGCATGGTGAACAGTGCTTTCTAAGTTCAACTACAGCTGCTAGTATTTTGTTGATTTTGAGAATATGTGCAAGAAACAGTAGCTTTCCCAGTAGCTCTCTTCACTCAATGAAGATCTACACTCACCAATCTTTTCTTTTTTTAAACTTAAACAGGAAAAGTGTTGCCTTTTCTGTGAAGCCGTAAAAGTTTCCTATTTCATTAAATGTAATAGACGTTAAAACCATTAAAAGACTTAAAATTCATACAACAGCATAAAATGTGTTCACCTGATTCAAAACAGACATTTTTATGAAGATTTGAAATAAGCATAAATACCATAATTTGAATATCACTACACTAACTCTTCCTGCTAGCAAGTTAGAAAAGCAGAGATAACCATACTATGTCTTATCACAGAAATATTTTATCATTTTCCACAGCAACGCTTCAATACACACAAACCCAATAAAAATTTATTGGATATTTACTATATCCTAGCAAGATCCTAGGGACAGCAAAAATTCAGAGCAAGTATAATATATAATTCTCCTCACTAATGAACACTTAAGAAATGAATGTGAACCAACTAAAGAAAAAACTGAGTTCTTATTGCTCTTTTTCTGATTATACAATGAAAAAAAGAATTCAGATCATCTTAATTTCATAACCACAAAATTAAAAAACAGTTATTCCATGGATACTCAGTAACAGTTATTATCCCCTCCTCACAAAAGAGTTATTTTCCGTTTCTTAGTACCAAACTAAAATAATTTGGTATCTGGAGTCTCATTAATATTTTGCTCTTTGGAAAAATAAATAGGAAAATAAAATGGAAAAAAAACTGAAAAAAATCAAATAAATTACAAGGAGGATGGATAAAAATTAACAAGCTAAATAGACTTTTGAATGATCTATATCTTAATTTCCAGAAAAACTGAAGACAAAATGATTTTATAAATTTCTCTCACAATTTCTAGACATCTCCTCAATATTTCTCTAATCAGATCCTACTACCACTGTTCTAGTTTAGAATCTACTAGATACAAGCTCCTCCTCAAGAGCAAGTTCTGAGTCATCTCCACTGTTGTATATCACCCAATTCTAACTTGGTGGTGGACTACAATATCTGAGAAAAAAGGAATGGGTTAACAAAGAATGGAAACCTGACAACCAAAATATTTATTAAAAACACTGTCATGTTTCATTTACACATATAATCACATTCTTACCAACATGTGAACTGATTTTATAAAAAAATAAACTTAAGGAAAACTGTTTAATTAAGAAGAGATCTAAAAAAATAAAATCACTATATAAAATTCCATGGGATAAAGATTATCTTTTTCATTAGTAGTATAATGAACTGATTGATTTAAATACCATATACAATACCAAAAAAAGTAAATACATGAGTTTTCAAAATATCTTACAGTCACTCATATTTAATAACTAGTAATGCCTTCATCTACAGGTTAAAAAACAAATGTGTGTAAGACAAGTATACTTCTCTTTAAAAAAAGATTTCTGATGTTTGCCTATATATAAAATATGTAAGTATGTGATAACATTTTTATTTTATTTTCATTGGTTTATAGTATAAAAACAAAATATATGGACTTCTAAGTATAAATATGCTTTCAGATACTATCTTAAAAAATACTGAACTTGGGACCAGAAATGGCTTTAACACAGACAGAAAGTTTACATAAATCAAATATTATGAAAAAAATTGAAAAAGTAGTTACACAGCTCCCAACAAAAGAAGGCTCAGGTCCAGACAGTTTCTCAGGAGAATTCCAGCATACTTTTAAAACTGTAAACACCCAATGACACTTGAAATTATTCCAAAGACATAAAAACAGAACTTGGAAGTTTTTCTGTAAAGGGAGTATAACACCGATTGCAAAACCTTGAAGGACAACTTCATGAAGAACAAACTACAGCACATCTCATTTATTAACACTGCTGCAAAAACCCCAAATAACAGACTCACAGCACATTTTTTAAAAATCATATAACCATAACCATAATATCATTCACAACGATAATATTAAAGTTTTAAAATACACCGCACAGGCTCAATGGCTGAGCATCTGCCTTTGGCTCAGGTGATGATCTCAAGGTCCTGGGATTGAGTCCCACATCAGGCTCCCTGCATGGAGCCTGCTTCTCCCTCTGCCTGTGTCTCTGTCTCTCTCTCTCTCTCTCTCTCTCTCTCTCTGTCTCTCATGAATAAATAAATAAAATCTTTTAAAAATAAATAAAATAAACTGCACAATTTCTTTATACTCTATCCTTCAAAAGGTAGAACTTAATTCCTCTCCTTTTAAGTTTTGGCTGTACTTAATGATTCACTTCTAAGGAACAGAATGTAGCAAAAGGGATGGTGGATGGTGTGTGACTTAGGAAATGATGATAGAAAAGATTGTGGCTTCCTCTTTGCTTCTCTCAAACAGTCTGGGGAGTGTTTGGGTACCTTTTCTGGCAAATTTTTGCAATTCCAAAAGACTTCCAAGTATCTAGATGTGATTGTCTACGAGTTAGTTTCAAGTATTCCAATTACTAAAATATCACCAAAAGAGAAAAAAAAAAAACTAAGAAAAAGTTTGCTTGATTCTTGTTAAAAATTACACATTCCTCCCACCGCACCCCACTTTCTCCCTCATCCAATACCACTACAGCCACTACTTCTCTTTTAACCAGATGGTTTTCTAATTTCCTTGGAATTATCTGTAATAATCCTCAAAGACAGCAGGGAAAGATAAACTGGAATTAGGCAGTAACAGAACTTCATGAAGATGGTGATTATGTTTATCAGGGAGTAGTAAGAGCTTTGATCTAGAGAATATCTGTAAACAAGCAAAAAAGTCAACTTTGGTCCTATCTGACAGGATTATGAAATAAAGTGAATGAGATTTTTGTAAGATAGCTCCCTTATGAATCAGTTGACTCAAAAGTATTAAAATAACACCTTGCTTGCCATGATTAAATTAAAAAGAAAATCTGAATCTGCTATTCTATCTTTGGCCTTTCAAAATGATTTTTTAAAATCTTAATAGCAATCTCAGAATGCATTTTTCCTAGTCCCATAAACATTTCTGTCAAACAAATGCCCATTGAGATGTTCTATCTGCCATCCTTATCACTACTATATAAACTCTTAACATGTTCATAATGATTACTATGTGGCTGAGAATGCATGGGATCCCTAGAAGGGAAGCATGAGGAAGGTCATGGGTACAGCTGGTATATGACAGGTAATAATCCTATGTATGGAATTGGTAAAGCCTTTGGAAAGCATGACACCATTCAATAAGACTTAAAAAAAAAAAAGAATATTTTTCTACTTTATGCAATCATGGAAAGAATACATTGCATTGGAAGATATAAATTTTAAATAGCTCAAAAGATGACAAAGACAGTCTCTGCCCTCTGGGAACTTAGGAAGCTAACAAGATAACATACCAAAAAACTAAGTAGGGAACATTTTAAAAAATCAAGGAAAAGTGACTAGCATGAAATAGAAAACTCAGAGGGAAATGTATATAAAAAAGTTAAAACTTAAGCTAGAAGGCATATAAAATCTATGAGTGTATAATCCTACATAGAGAGCTTATATTTGCATTAAAATTGATTTTATGTAGTGGTGGCTTCTGCAGCAAATTTCCACTTATGATATAGTCTTTATAGGATGCTTATGAGATTTATTTGAATTCCCTGAGCATACTAGAAGAGGCATCAGAAAATAATGTCAAATAAAAACATTTTAAAGATGGGGAATAGCACAGGGTTGTAGTTAACCAAGATTCAAAACTGGCCATAAGAGTATTTCACAAAATCAGTCATTTATCTTTCTGCGCAGGTGACAGCTGACCATATTTGGGGAAAAAAATATTAAGTAAGACTTGACTTCTTCAAATTTGAAATTTTGAAACCTTTTCCATAAATACATTCCCTTCATGAATTTACAAAATAAATGAAAGTCCCGTACTCCAATCCTAGACTGCAAGTCAACCTAAACCAACAAATCCTTATTAAGGAGTATAGAAGATTCTGTGGAAGAAAAAACAAGCAGAAGATAGATACAGACTCAACCCTGGAGAGTTTAATATCCTAAAATATCTCTAAAAAAAATTAAAAATATCTTTAAAAAAAAGACTAGAAATTTAAAAAAGAAAATTAAATCTATTAAACTACATCAACTTATGTTTTAAAAATGTGGTGCCATGCTATTTTATTTTTCATCTTTCATTCTCTAAGACCTCAAAGTTGGTATAAATTTTGAAATATAAATGTTAACAAAAGTGATGTCATTTGGATGCTCCAGCATGAACAAAACAAGCCTGATTCACATTTAATCAGAAAAATACTGAAGTAACAATGAGAAGTTTTCCAAATACCAAGAAATTTTAGCACTGTTACACTTTCTCATTTCAGTGGAATCTCTAGCACTGTTACACTTTCTCATTTCAGTGGAATCTCTATTACCTGTGTTCTTTGTCAGCTGCTAATAAAAGTCACAAGTCAGAGCAACAATTCAGGAAAACTAAGAAGCAATTTTGAATGAGAAAGAAGGGTGAAAATAGTGGCTTTTTAAACAGGCCAAAGCTTAAAGTGCTACAGTTGGCAAAGGTATGATGAGGAAAAGAATATTCTCATAATGTATGTTGAGGTATAAAGCAGTTCTAACTTCTGGGAAGGCAATCTGGCCATATCAATCAGTATTTTAAATGTGCACAACACTCTCACCCAGCAATTTTTTTCTGCAGAAATCTGTCCAACATAAAAATAAACAGAAGTACCTAAGAATATAGGCTCAAAGATGCTATGGTAGAATGCCATTAGAGAAATAAATTATTAAATTATTAAATAAATTAAATTATTGAAAGCAACCAAATGTTCAATGGCAAAAAGAATGAGTAAATAAACAATGGCATATCTAAACTATATAATATTTATACAACAATTAAAAGAATAAATCAGACATATGTTCCAACTGGAAAGATGTTCATGGTCTACTTTTATGTAAAAAAGGTCATATGCAGAATGTGTATAAACCCTTTTATTATAGAGATAGTAATATAGTAGATAGTAATATACATAATACATAATATATATAGTCTTTTTCTCTGCTCATACAGAATATATGCTTATATTTGTGTATGAATGAATAAAAACAGTTAAGAAAGATTTATCATACTGTTACCAGTGGTTAATCCAGAGGGTGAGAAGAGTGAAAAGAGAGGACATTCACTTTTTACTTTATACATTACTATAGAGTCTTAAACTGTCAAATAGCATATACTACACTTTTATAACTTTTCTACTCTAATGATAAAATTGAAAGACAGGATAAGGAGAATTAGAAAGTGATCAAAAACAAAATAAAAAACAGACCGCTAGGCCATAACATTTTTCCTTCAGATTGACTTCAAATCGGTTCGGTTCAATTATCCTAGAGAAATTCCATGACTTTTTTTCTTGTAATAAAAGCCTCTGTATGAGATTGGGGGTGGAGCATGAACAAAAAGATGACTGTGCAAACTGCACTGGCTCCCCTTCTATAACACTCTGAAGAAGCAGACATCCGAACACCACGTAGTTATTCACTAATTTTCATCATCACAACAAAGAGGAGTCTGTGATGATGCTCTTTCTCCCTGTCCAACTCTGAACTTGTAGCCGAAAAGGCTGAATAAATACCCTTATTTAGCACAATATCCTGTAGCATAAACACAAAGCGCTCTTTCTAAACAAAGTCAGATATAGACATTAACTGAGTCTCAAAGTATAATATAATCTAAGCAGGTTTAACTTTGAAAGAGTGGCAAATAAACAGCCTCTAGCCAGGCATAAGTAACATTTTGTACTAAATGGGTGAATAGTAAAGGAATCTGACTTTGTTTATTTTACCACAAACAATAAGAAGCTGTTGAAACAGCATGGTGACTAGACAGTTTCTTTAAAGTTTACAGTTTGGTTGAAAAATGCTCCAATCTTTGAAATTGAAAGTTGTAAAATACCTTCAAAAGATTCTCAATAGTCAAAGTACTATATAAGCATAATGCAAATCAAGTAGTACTCCGTGTACATGCAAGTACACACAGAGATAGACACTACACAACATGTTTCAGGTCTTCTTACTGCAATCATTTACAAGAGACCACATTCTGACTGGGCTCAAAGAGGGTGGTTTGAGGACCCATGGTGGTTAAGGTCAAGCTCTGAAAGATCCCGAAAACCCAAGGGAGAGTTGAATTCAATAGGATCTCTTAGATTTGGCTGTTCCAACCCAACTACAGTACTTTATAATAAACAGTAACTATTCCTCCAATCCCTGTTTTCATTCACCTGAACACATTAATCAGAATCTGGCCTCATATACCCCACTTTGTTTATTTGGTACACAGGCTATCCCTGCTTGGCCCCTCTAACTTATTGTTTTACCTCAGAGACTTTCTGTGAAGTATTTCTATGTAACTTCTGACATATAAATTCAAGCTAAATCTCTGTGAGAAATAAACTGTGTAAGTTTTATTAATGAACTTTTACTGGGTTTGACATGTCTCCTTTTGAGATACAAACCAAACACTGACATTTCTAAACATTTAAATCTCAAAGTCAGAAAAAGTTTGAGAACTCAATACGATAAAAAAAAATTTTTAAGATTTTATATATTTATTTTAGGGACGGAGGGGCGGAAACAGAGGGAGAAGAAGAGACTCAAGCAGACTCTGCACTGAGTGCAGAGCCCAGGAGCGGGGCGTGCGGGGGGCACGGTGTGTAGCTCAAGACCCTGACTTCACAACCTGAGCCTAAACCAAGATTCAAATGTTTAACCAACTGTGCCACCCAGGCACCCCAGGATAAAATATTCTTAGTTAATCATATATAGTCAAACTATTATTTTGGCCAAGACTCATTTAATTATAAACCATGAAAACAAAGTACCCATAATACTAACCATACACCATAATAACTACACTTTCTAGTACATCATCTTTAATAATGGTTAATAATATTTAAATATTTGAAGTTTTTATCCTTAATTTTTCCTTTCTTTTGTTGGATAAAATAACTTTCCATTTACTTCTATTAATTTTAAATCTAGAAGTGGCATATCATCCAGTGAAAAATATTTTGTAAGTTTAGGATGACTCAAATCACTGAGTTTCACAAACCAAAAATCATAATTTCATTAATCTGTTTCCATATTTATAAAGTAGAAATAATTATTTATAAGTATATATATAAAACTAAATGAGTATCACAATGCTAATCACTCAAATTCTACATCCCAAAAATTTAACCATCTTTACAGATGAACTTTATTATAACAGAAATTCCTAGGGGGAGAAACTAAATCTCAGCTGACTTTAACAGTAGACAAATCTTTAAAAATGATTCACTTATATATCCTATATAATCAAAACTGTCTAAGTCAAATCAAAGTTTTAATTCATGGGGAGGAATTAGTTTGAAAGATAAAAACATTTAAGTTAAACTCCTTCTTTAAATTAGCCATGGCTGCTTAGAGAAATGGTTGACTCCCACTAGAGCCAGCAAATGTATAAGATAAACATCAGAGCACTACGAAGGAAGGTTACATCAAAAAGATTCAGAAGCCAACCCGCAGAGGCTTCTACTGGCCCAAAAAGAAATAATCTGACCATGAAGAAAGGATAACTACAATGGGTTGAAGCACATAAAACCTGTTTAAATCTATAACTTTATAATAATATTTTTTTTTAAATCTCATTACTCATTTTTAGAGCTGGTTTCTAAGAAATCAGAGTGAGATGGATGAAGGAAACCAACCAACCACACACTAAAAACAATTTAAGATGTATTAACCAATTGGAATGTTATTTGCATTTCTACTTTAACAAATAAGACAAAGAGGTGACTGGGGAAGTATGAACAGTGAACTATATTGAGTGAAGAATGAAAAATTTCTGAGTGAGGTAAATGACATTGTGCTTATATTTTTTAAAGGGGAGTCCTTAACATTTAGTGATACATACTAAAAATATATACAGACTGAATCATATGATGTATGAAATTTACTTCAAAATTATTGAGAGGCGCTAACAGGAAAGTGGGTGGGGATATGGATAAAAGATATTAGCAATCAGTGTATAATTATCAAAGCTGAAAGATAGCTACTCTTTTTTGTTTAAGTTTAAAATATCCCATAATAAAGATAAATTTTTATCAAAAAAAATCCTTTTATAATGTAACATGGTCTCCTAAACCTTGTATTTAACCAAGAGATTATTTGCTTACTGGGTTTTCATTAAGAAAAGTAAACCAATGTGTTTAATTGGTTTAGTAAACCAATACTTCTGTTGGGTGTTTTAAAATCGTATAAATCAATGTTTACTCACTCACAAGCGTTTAACAACAACCTTCCAGTGAGCATTTGAAAGAGCACTTCAACCACCTCCATTTTGACCTGTTTGTTCTTTCTTATTTAAGTTCCACTTTCCAGCTCATCTCTTTTTTTTTTTTAATTTTTATTTATTTATGATAGTCACAGAGAGAGAGAGAGAGAGAGAGAGAGGCAGAGACATAGGCAGAGGGGGAAGCAGGCTCCATGCACCGGGAGCCCGATGTGGGACTCGATCCCGGGTCTCCAAGATCGCGCCCTGGGCCAAAGGCAGGCGCCAAACTGCTGTGCCACCCAGGGATCCCCTCCAGCTCATCTCTTAACTCAGGCAAAAGGCCCTGGGGGCAAAGCATGCCCTGACGGGAACCAAAACTACCCCTTGAGCAGTAAGGACTGCCCTGAACCAGCAAGACCCAGAAGACTGACCCCAAGACAATAATGAACTTGACCTTTACTGCCCTACTGCCCTACCCAGAGACCTTTGTCCCACATTCTCCTTTTATATAAACTCAGAAGTTTATGTTCAGCACTTTGGAGACAGTCTTTGAGACATTATTCTGCTGTCTTCCTGGTGTCGTAGTCCCTGAAATAAATTCTTCTATTTCACCACCACTCTCATCACTCTGCCTTGGGACTTTGTCAGTGCCAAGTGGCTGAAGCTGATCTGTCTGGGATCCCTGGAGCCAGGTGATAGTGCATCTCTGGGTCTCCATGATACATATATCACATCCCAGCCATGGGAATTCAATATAGAAGGTAATATACAAAATAAACATGATAACTATATGTAATGCCCTTTATAAAACACAAGAATATTTAAGAAAGAAAATGAGGGGAGCAACTAACACTGTGAAATATACCTAATACAATTTGTCATGTCTGTAGTTTTCAAAATTTACTTAGCATTAGAAATTTCTTCATTTACTGTAACTGATTAATTTTTAGTAATTTTCTAAAAACCATTCAGAATTCCTGATTTTAAAAAACCTAAAGTAATCAGATGTTTCTATAAAGTTCTTATCTAGAAGCCATCCTGTCAGGCAGAACTACAGATTAATTCCTCACTATGCATTTTTCAAACAGCAACATTTAAAGACATACTCTACTACTGAAAAGTGAAAACTCTGTTAAACTAAAAAATAAATAAATAACCTAATTATGGAGGTAATAGCAAATAGAAAGGTAATCTGAAATTAAATTGCCCTTATACATATATACATATATATATATTCATGTAACTATAATTTTTCTAATCAGTTTTCTGGATCACAGATAATTCACAAATAAATATACAGGGCAAAAGTCTCAATTTCTCCTAAATAACTTTCCAAAATAACTGTGACACAAAGTCCTTTTTCAATTTAAAAAGTTCTAAAATATTTGAAAGATATATTGCAATATTGTTGACTTAGAGAATGTTTACTAAACATGCTCTTAGAACAAAAAAAGAGATCAGAATTAATTGAACTCTGTTGGGATTTTTAAAAATACTGTTAATATAGAAATAGCATTAAAAAAATATGTGATTTCCATGTTTCACTGTCAATACATACATTTCAAATTATACAAAACAATCCATCAGTAAAAAAGCTTACTTTTATCAGATGACTTCATTGTAATATCCTTTTTTTTTTTAAAGTGCTCTGAAATTAAAAGTATGAGCTAAATTTTACTTGCCTTTAACTTTACTATAGACTATGGAGGAAACAAACAAAATTTTAATGATTACTGAGCCATGCCAACTGAAAAGAAACATCAGTCATTTAGACAGCTACAATTCAAATACAATAGAGCTTTTAGCTTCAAGCAATATCAATAGCTTTCTTTCCTTGCCCTTTCTTAACCTCAGCTCTATAGAACTATTAGAATTAAAAGTAATTAAATCCGGGTAGGTCATGTGCCTGTGATGGAAAATAATTCCATCAAATATCATAGTAAAATCAAGTATTAATTTTAACTTACATTCTATTTGACAAAACAATCACATTTCAAATAGTTAACACCAAATATTCAAGAAATAAATTTAAAGAAATCGAAATGAAATAGTACTTTTACAAAATGAGATACATGAAAGCAGGAGCCATGTCTTATTTATCATTACACTTCCCTATATCTAGAACAGTTTAAAAACATAATTTTCTAAAGAAGAAATATTTCCTAAAGCAAATCTGATCTTCATTAAGTAAATAATCAGTAAGCAGAGAGTGATGCAAAGTATCTTCACATATTCCCACCACATTAATGTTAAAATCTATCATTTTAATAATCAAACACCACAAAAAATAGAAAAGCAAAGAGAAATTCTAACTGCTCTACATGTGGGAGATTTAAGGAGATTTAAATTTCTGCACACAACTGTCTCTCATCACATATAATTCACAGCACTTTGATTAAGGTACTATCATTTTAATCATTTTATCGCAACAGGTAGGTGTCAATTACTACAGGCTATACGGAACAACCTTCCACTCAGTCATAAGTCTAAGCAATGAATGAAAAACTGTAACGTAAACAAATATACAAACAAGAGGGCTTTCATTTTTAGTCTGCTCCTCTTATTTACCATCAGTTTGTCTTCCATTAACTCACTGACTGTAAACTGAGATTCCCTACTAAGTATTATACAGAATACAAAGGAAAAGAAGGTACAAAAACCAACCTTGAAGAGCTTAAATCTAGCAGGAAATGTAAGGCAAGTAACTAAACAACAAATATTAATGCAGGAAATACTGAAAGCTTTTATAAAGTAAAAATACTATGCTGTGGGCAGCCCCCATGGCTCAGCGGTTTGGCACCGCCTTCGGCCCCAGGCATGATCCTGGAGTCCCGGGATCGGATCGAGTCCCACCTTGGGCTCCCTGCGTGGAGCCTGCTTTTCCCTCCTGCCTGTGTATCTGCCTCTCTCTCTCTCTCTCTGTGTCTCTCATGAATAAATAAATTAAATATTTCCTAAAAAAAATACTATGCTGTGATATTTCAGAGAAAGAAAAAATGACTTCCAGCTGGGGAAATGAAAGCATCCTTTACAGAAGAGGTAACAATTGACATGGCTCTCACTTGAAGAAGGAGTAGGATCTGAGTATGAAAAGTGGAAGGAATGGGAATGGGCATATAATTTGTTTTCAATAAATATTTACTTGCATTTGAATCTTTCATTGTCTTTTGGCATGGTACAGTTAGATAGCACCATCTACCTTTTTAGTGTTCTATGACATAAGGAAACACCTTGATTCCTTTTTTATTGGCAGTGGTGGTGAAAGAAGAGGTGGTCATAGGATGCAATGTCCGGATTTTAGCCTCCCCAGGCTGTTGCACAACTTAGGCAACACAAAAAAAAAGGATAACACCTACATATGGCTTCCCATAATTCTTTGGGAGCAACTGGCCTCACCACATTGAATATATTTGATCTGCTTAAAATGTTAATTTATATTTGTGCCTTAGTTTTAAACCGTGTTTAAGAAAACTATAGACAAGACTATATACCTATATAACCTGACTTTCTTTTCAAGGGTTTTCTTCTACTTAACATTTAGGTGAAAATACAATCCAATGGTTAAAAAACAAAAAACAAACATACACACACAAATACACCTAACTGCCAAAACACTTTGACAAAACCCTGCATGGGTTTGGTTTGCATAACCAAAAGTAAAAAGAGCTTTTAAAACAGCAGAATCTATATTTTTAAAACATAAGATAACCCTTTAAGATAGCTGTCAGAGCAATAAAATCTGGAACTAAAAAGTCACTACTGAGAATTCTTATTTGAGTCTACAGACCTCCACCTAATCCACCTTGAGCAATGAACAAGATCTATAACTTACATACACATACAAGAAAGCACTTTGGTTTATTTTCCTCCTCTTAATTTGAATACAGAATTAAAAAAAATAGCCTGTTGGTCACAAAATGTACATTGTATATTCCTACTATTAACAGGAAAAACAAAATATACATACATTCATTTTGGCATGTAAACTTAGAAAATTTGCATGGAAGAACAAAAACTTCATTTTAGTACTGTTTGGTTTTTTAAATATTTTTATTTATCTATTCATGAAAGACACAGAGAGAGAGGCAGAGACATAGGCAGAGGGAGAAGCAGGTTCCCTGTGGGGGACCTGATGGGAGACTGGAATCAGGACCCCAGGGGATCATGACCTGAGTCGAAGGCAGATGCTTAACCACTATTAGAAATACTAAGGCTTATTTCATTCTCACTTCAAATACACTTCACATGACTAATTCTGTCTTAAAGAAAAAGAAAAAAAAACTGGAACCTCTCTTCAAAAGAAATGGAATATTCCAACATCATATAGAAATAATGAGTACAAGGATTCAATCCTCCTTAATGGATCTGAGGGACTTCCAGTTTGCAATTCCACACATGAGGAACTTGGAAGTCACCAATCCATGCTAACAAGTAAAGAGCTGTTGAACAAACTGAAAAACCAACAGCTCTTCTTGGATCCATAAGAGGTGAAGACACAGGACAAACCACTGGCCCCAAAACTGGAGAAACAGACTGGCAAATATGGGGAAGCGTGGCTCACTTCAGCAGAAACTCAGGAGTGGAAACCACAGGAACCAGCGCTGGGGTAGGGAAACCTGTAATTGACTAAATTGCTGGAGGCTCCCTGTGAACAAGTCTGAGGGTTAAGAACTCCAGGGAAACCCACTCATGGCAGCGGGAGGGCTCACACTTTTACCTCCAGAAGCTTGACTGGGTTCTTAAAGGTAAATAGACAAAAATCCCCTAGTGTTTCTAAGCAGAGGGAAGGAAAAATGAACCATTTTGAAATAAGCCATAGAACTCTGTTCTCAACAAGGCCTGCCCTCAGGGGAAACTAGTTACCCAGAGCCTACCGTGCTGGGGTATTATGAGAACCTAACTGAGGTTAGGAGAAGAGAAACACCCAACTCCAGCCCACTTTACATCCTATCCCCCACCTAAGGGAGTTGAAAAAACCCTGAAAAACCTCTGTGAAGTTCACAGTCCAGAAACACAGGCTCACTAAAAGACTGAAAACAAACAAATCATAGAACTAGAGAATGCTTTGCCTCCTCCCACACTTCATCATCACATTACCGAAGTCTTATTTGAGCAGTTTCTTTCACCTAGTACATCATGTTCAATTATCAAGAAAAATTACCAAAAATTCTAGAAATAAAAAAAAAAAACCTTGAAGCAACAGAACAAAGCAAGCATCAGAGCCAGACATGGCACAGATGTCAGAATTATCAGACAAGTAATTTAAAATATGATTAACATGCTAAGGGCTCAGGGCACCTGGGTGGCTCAGTGGTTGAGCATCTGCCTTTGGCTGAGGTCGTGATCCCGGGGTCCTGGGATCGAGTCCTGCCTCGGGCTCCTTGCAGGGAGCCTGCTTCTTTCTCTGCCTACATCTCTGTCTCTCACTCTATGTCCTTTATGAATAAGTAAATAAAAATTTATTTTAAAAAAATATGCTAAGGGCTTTAATGGACAAGGTAGACACCATGCAAAAATAGATGGGCAATGTAAACAGCTGGAAATCCTAAGAAAAAAACAAAAAGACATGCCACAGATAAGAACCCACTGTAACAGAAATGAAGAATCACTTTGATTGGCTGATTTGTAGACTGGACATGGCTAAAGAATCTCTGAACTTGAGGATACATCAATAGAAACCTCTAAAACTGGGGCACCTACCTGGCTCACTCAGTAGAGCATGCGACTCTTGATCTCAGGGCTGTGAGTTTGAGCCCCATGTTGGGTATACAGATTACTTAAAAATAAATATTTTTTAAAGTCTTTAAAAAAAAAAAAGAAACCTCTAAAACAGTAAAGAAAACAAAGACTGAAAAAAACAGAACAGCATATCTGAGGACTGTGGACAACTACAAAAGGTGTAACATATATAGTACGGGAATACCAGAAGGAGAAGAAAAACTAAACAAATATTTGAAACAATGACTGAAATTTCCTAAATTAATGTAAGACACCAAACAACAGACTCAGCAAACTCAAAAAAAAGACTAAGTAGGATAAATACTAAATAAATAAATAAACAAACAAATAAATAAATAAATAAATAAATACCTCACCTAGGGATATCATTTTGAAACTAGAGAAAATCAAAGAAAAAAATCCTGGAAGAAACCAAAGGAAATAATCTGTAGAATCAGCCTCCTCAATTATGCTCCTTAATCTTCAACAGTTCAGGAGAAATTATAAGAACCAGACTCTCTGGTATAATACCATACTCTCTGGTATTCTCTTCCAATACACATTTTTGTTATTTTAACTTTTTTATTTACATACAATAAAATTTACATACAATAAAATTTACTCTTTAAGGTTTACAGTTCCATGGGTTTTAAAAAATGCACAGAATTTTCTACTTACCACCAGCATGATCCTAAATAGTTCCATCACTAAAAATATTCCATTTTGTCCTTTTGTAATCAATTGCTCCTCCACCTCCAAACTCTGACAACCAGGGATCTATTCTACCATCCCTGTAAGATTGACTTCTGCAGAATGCCACATAAATGAAGTCATATAATATTTAGCCATGTAGGGGTTCACTGAGTTTATAAACACAACATACATTTGTATGCCTTTCACTCAAATTTGGAAGTTTTCAGCCATTATTTCTTCAAATATTTTTTCTACACAAATCTTTTTGTCTTCTCTTCTGAGACACTTATGACACAAATGTTAGACCTTTGCTAGGGTCCCCCTCTGCTCATTTTTCTCTGTCTTTCTCTCATTATTATGCAGACTGTACAACTACCACGGAGCTTTCTTCAACTTGACTTCTCTTTCCTTTGTCTTCTCCACTCTACTATTGAACTCATCTAGTAAATTTTTAGTTATTTTATTATTTAATATTAATTACTTGAGTTATTTTAATTTTCTGTCCTAAAATTTCCATTTGGTTCTTCTTACGATTTCTTTTTCTTTGCTGGGAACTTCAATCTTGCTATTTATGTCAAAATTGTTTGCAGGGTTATAACAGTTGCTTTGAAAACTTTTTATCATAATTCCAACATCACTGTCACCTCAAGATAGGCATTTGTGGATCGCGGTTTTCTCTACAATTGGTTATGATATCCCTGGTTCTTGGCATGTCAAATACTTTCAGATTGTATTCTAGAGATTTGTATTATGACATTCTTGGTCATGTTAAAGATTCTTGGTCCTCTGGATAATTATTATAAATTGTTGCTGCTGCTACTGCTGTTTTGCTCATGTTGCTGTTGCTGTAGGCAACCAATCTGGTTAGGTTCCAATCACAATCCCAGCCCACCATCTACGGTCTAAGGTTCAATATCATTTTCAGTTTCCTGAGGTTTGTCAGTGTATTCAGTCTGTCTCCGTATGTGCCATCTAAAGGCAGTGGTCTAGGCTATAGTTCAGTTCTCAAAGCCTTTATTATGATTATACACATGGTCAGTTCAGAAGTGAGTCTCAGATATCACACATAGATTTAAGTCATCTTTTTCTCTACCTCCTGTCTCTCCGTGATTTTCTCCATACTCCATCTCCCGAGCTCCTTTTCTTGATCCTCTGTCTACACTGGGGTTTGGCCTCCCCATACTGCCACAGATGGCCTACAACTACATTTGCCTCAGGGATGAAGTAGCAAGAAAGAAAGAAAGCAAAAAATAACAGATATCCTCCTCACACTCTCTGGACTATAAGAACCCCTGTTTCTAGTTTCCCTGGTCAAAGAGAAAGATACCTGTCTGAGTTCTAAATGGCTATACAGCTGCTGCTAGAGGACAGCCTCATGTTTGGGGTCTGCTTGGAGTCCCACTGGGAAAATAAAATCAAAATGCAAAACATAGTAAGAAGATGGTGATTTTCTACAGTCTTCTTCATGCACAAGCCATCCTTTCTAGTTCTTTGACCATAAACAGAGGAAAAGGGGGGTCTTTCTTAGAGCTTTTTCTGTCCACATTCATTGTACAGATCAAGAATAGGAGATTCCCTGGCATACAAACCAATTTAAAAAGGACGGTGAGTGGGAAGAAACAGGAAATTTCACTAGTATCAGTCACACTTCCAGATTTGACTCGTCTTCAAACCTCCTCCTATCATTTAAGATTTCAGATGGTTGCTCTATGTATTCTGTTCCAGGTTTTTAGCTGTAATCAGTGGGAAAGATAGACTATACTTCTTCCATCTTAGCAGAAAAAGAACCACAACATTTCCAGAAATAAACCCTAACATTTATGGATAATTGATTTTGACAAAGGCATCAGGGCTAATTCAACAAAGGAGAGTTTTTTCAACAAATGCTCCTGAGACAATTGGATATTCACATGTAAAATAAACAGCTGAACCTTTGCCTCACACCATATGCAAAAGTCAGCTCAAAATAGATCTCAAATCTAAATGTAAAACCAAAAATCGTAAAATTTCTAGAAGAAAACATTGGAGAAAATCTTTGCAACTCTGGGTTACAAAAGATTTCTTAGCTAAGATCCAAAAAAGAACTAATGAACTGAATCTTCATCAAAATTTAAAATTTTTTAAAAATTTTTTAACTTTTACTTTCAATAAGTACTGTCTATAAAACAGGCCACAGACTGGAAAAAAAACTTTTTCAAATCATATAATTATTAAGATGTTTGTATCCAGAATTTTTTTAAAGTCATATCCTGCAACTGAATAATGAGAAATAAACCTAATGCAAAAAATGGGCAAAATATTCCAAGAGATATTTTATCAAAGATATACAAGTGACTAATAAAAGCATGAAAAGATGCCCAACATCATTAGTCATTAGGGAAATGCAAATTACAACCACGAGATACCATCACATACTTCTAGAATGGCTATAATCAAAAAGACTGATAATACCAAATTTTGGCAAAGATGCTGACAAACTGGACTTCTTGTTCACTGCCACTGGGAATGTAAAACGGCATAGCACTTTTCTTAAAGGGTCACCCACCATATGACCTAGTAATTCTAATCTTAGGGTATCAACACAAGAAACATACAAAAATATGTCAACACAAAGACTTCCATGCAAATACTCATAGAAGTATTATTTATAATAGCCAAAATCTGCAAATAATTCAAATCTTCATTAAATGGTTATTTGATCAACAAAATATTATCCACACAATGGAATACTATTGAATCATGGAAAGGAAAAAACCTGATATAGATAAACCTCAAAAACATGCTAAGTTAAAGAAGTCAGACACAAAAGAGTGTCTATTGTACAATTCCACATATATGAAATTTTCAAAAGAAGCGAATCTATAGATTATGCTATAAATAACCTATCTAGTCTCTATTCCCAGTTTAGTTACACAACTTCAAAAATCTTAGGGACTTCTTAAATGATAGGAGTGTCTGTTATGCTAATGCAGTGATTCACAGTGATAGACTTAGGATCAGGGCTGATTACCAGAAAGACCAACCACATCATTCAGTACAAATCTTCTTTTCTGATCAGCCAATCCCCTACTAGCCACCACAAACAACACTTGTCACTACACAGCAAATTCACCTATTGACAATACAGCCAAGAGTCAAACAGAGAAGAAAAAAGATGTATAAACAAAATGGTAAGAATTATAATGGCCATATCTGTGTGCATAAAATTAAATTTCTCTGGCAATTCAAAGAGTTTAAATTACTTGTTGGTGAACTCACCTCAAAATTTTACACAAAATTCTTTTGGTATGCTTTGTACAAAAGAGTATTTTCTGTATACCTAAAGACTTTATTTTTATAACAGAGTCTGCATTTTCTAATGCATTCAAACACACTTAGCTCTAAAACCAAGGTAGGCAAGTTTAAATTCAGTGGGTTGGTAAAGGGGAGGTAACTGGGATTGGCTTTACCCATGTGGAAATAATTGCTTTCCTGGCCTAAAGCTCTTCCTATTAGGATCAAAACAAACTGATGTTATCTTAAGAGCCCTTCCAATTTCTGAAAAATAAAACCTAAGTGTTCCATACTTAGCCAGATATTGTCCAGATATTGTTTGTTTTGTTTAAGGACAAAATTATGGCACATTTTTGTATTTAAATCAAAAGCAGAGTTTCTATTATGAATAGGGCACTTCAACAGATAATCATCTCAGTATAGAAAGGCACATGCAAAGTTGGTATAGACAAGGCCACCAAGCTTAAACACTGTGATCTGATATTTTTAAAACCTCAGCTTAGCCCCTGGCCTTCTTTGCACTAGAATTTTCCAAATAAAGTCTGCTCACCAGGAGTATGTAACAATGCCAGAGTATATAACATGATAAGCCACTTAAAGCAGATTTAGTGACAAAGATAAAATATTCCAGCAAGAATAAAATACAAGTTTTGAAACTCAATGTTTTATGATGTAATTCTGGAATGGATTCTGAATTTTCCACACACCTGCCAAAATACAACATGCTGTTTTGATTCATGGAATTAAGAAAACTGAAAAAAAAAAAAAAAAAAACCCACACACACACACACCCCAAGATGCTCTATAAGCCAGTCTTCTGCCTCTGGCAGTTCAATATCTAAACCACCCAGACTGATGGCTATTAAGAAGTAAACCTATTTTTAAATGAGCAAGATAGCAATCCTACAACCTCTTTGAAGCCTTTGAATGTTTTATCATCCTAAAGTAATGACCACTGGCTCAGCTGTCTCCAACTAGGAAGTTCTACAATCAAAACTCATTTCTTCCCACTTCATTAGGAAAGCTTTGGGACTTCCCTGCATTACCTTTCTTGTTATAAACAATATCAGGGCTCTAACCTTTCTTTCTAGATCATTTTCCATATTTATTTCTTCTCTCCTTTTCTGGATGCTAACCATTTTCCCTATATACTTTTCTCTTTAAACTATATTCTTCTGTTGCTTGAAAGGAAGAAACATTATAGGAACTTTTTTAAGCTAAATTCTAATTAGATTATTTGTATTGCTTATCGATAAGCATATAATTTAGAAAACACTCCCAAAAGAAAAAAAACAATAGACTTGAAAGAGTTATTCAGGAATATTCTAGAATGGTCAGAATTTCTTTCTTTTTTCTTTAAATGATATGGGCATACAGAAGGAAACTAATCAAGTTAACAAAGAGTATATTTCAAATGGCAATGGACATGTATAAAGCATCTTAATATTTTTTTCCTGTTAAAATACAATACATAAATTAGAGGTCTTCTTGCAGAAAAGATAAGCCAATTTTTCTTGACAGGATCAACTGAGCCTTAGTCTGCACTTCTGGAAGGTCAGGGTCTCACCACTCACAGTGGTACTTTTGTCCTACCAAGACTTGCAATTGTCAGAACTAAGTTTCACTATGTAATTGACTTTACCCTATTTTTCTAATAGAATGCTTAGGTTTATTTGTGAATTTCAGTCTTTCTACCATCACACTTCCTCCTGCTATGTTTATTCTATGTATGGAATCAAATCATGATCAGCAGAAGTTAGCTGAGTAGTAGACTTTAAGTCTGTAACTAAACATATATTCAGTATATTACTGAACTATTAGCACGAGGTAAGGGCACTAACAATATAGGCTGACCAAAATATTTAAAGTATGTCTTTAATTACCAATTCTCAGTTCACATACTGTTATAAATAACCACAGTCCAAAGATCACCATAGACTCACTTTAATATAGAAAATACTCAATTGTATTTAATTAAATAAAAAGTTATTGGTACACCTGGGTGGCTCAGTTAAGCATGTGACTCTTGATTTCGGCCCAGGTCATGATCTCTGATCAGATCAAGCCCTGCCTCAAGCTCTGCACTGGGCATGGAGCCTGCTTAAGATTCTCTCTCCCTCTCCCTCCACCCCACTCCGGACTCCCTCTCCTACTCTTAAAAAAAAAAGTTATCATTTCGGATAGGCTAAATTCTAATAGGCTTACCTTGTGCCAGACATTGTGCTAACTGCTTTATACTTATCTGTTTCTCACAAAGTAATGCATAAAGTAGATGTATTTATACCTATTTACAGAAGAAGACACTGAGTAGCAAGGTCACAAGTGGTTAAGTTATGAACTCAGCCACTAGACTACATAGAAAATTTCCTCAGAGCAGAAACCATATTAGTATTATTTACTATTAAAACCTAACACCTAGTATAGTGCCTGACAATATTTAGAGAAGGAAGGAAGGAAGGAAGGAAGGAAGGAAGGAAGGAAGGAAGGAAGGAAGGAAGGAAGGAAATAAATGAACACTAGATCTGACTCCAGTCCCATGTGTCAAATCTGTCTTTAAGATGCTCTCAATAAATATTTACTTATTTCATCAGATTTTACATGCCACTAGTCCCTGGCATTCACTAGGTATCAGGCCACACAGACTTCACTATTTGAAATACTGACACTTTGATTATTAAAGACTTACATATTTCATTAGGTGGTATTAAAAGAGAAATAGTAAAAAATAAATCAATAAAATACTTAACCAAGAAAAAAATAAATGCGATTTTAAAACTATAAATGTCAAGGGATGCCTGGGTGGCTCAGTTGTTTAAGCATCTGCCTTCTGCTCAGGTCATGATCTCAGGGTCCTGGGATTGTGTCCCACACTCAGGAAGGCAACCTTCTTCCTCTCCCTTTGCCCCTCCCCCTGCTTGTTCTTGTTCTCTCTCTCTGTCAAATAAATACTTTTTAAATTTTTTTAATTAAAAAATTTTGAAAATTAAAATATAAATGTATGAAAGCTTACTTTTATATTTCTTTATATAAAGAATTTTCATTCACAAAGAAGAAAATTACTTAAAGTATTATACTGAATTGAGTACAATTTTAACAATTTCAATAATGTTGGAAATGTAACTTAATATCTGAATAATAAACTTTGTGAACAAGATTCAATATCAAATATGTAAATTTCATAGTTTCTTCAAATAGTTAATTTATGAAAAAATATGATGTCAAAAAATTTATTATTATATTACAAATGTCATGATTTTGAAATAATATAGCCCTAGTATTTATTATATATATATATATAAATCTACATTTACGTTTTTATTTATCTTAAACTGAGAGTTGATTAAGTCAAAGTGATATTTGCCACATAAGTTCTTTCTAAATAACTCTAATACTTGTTCATCAGACATACACTAGGATCCTTATTATGTGTGAGGCAGGTGCTAAACCTGAAAAAACAAATCCATATCAAAGAGTTCTTACCTCTATGCAGCAATTACACTAAAACAAAATATTCTCTATTAGTTGTTTAAAGCATATTCCAGGAAGGCAAAAAAGGTTTCCATTCTAATAAAACATGTTAAATACCTAATACCACAAAAAACAAAACTAGAAACTGGGTCAAATCCCCTATTCATCTTTCCAAAACATCCATAGTCCATGCTACTGTGTTCTACTTTATATACATATAATATATATATACATATAAATCTTGAAATACACTTCAAACTCCTTGCTACATCTACTCAAATTGTGTGTTCCTTGAGTTCAAAGAAAACATTGAAAAATACTTCTTAAAAATAGTTTACAGCAGTGGCTAAGGCATTAAAATTAGTAGATTTTAGTAGCTCTGTGTAACAGATAAGTAGCTCTATAATAGATTAGTAGACATATAGAAATATAGATACCAGAGCCCTAAGGTAGACCCAATGGACAAAGTCTTTGGGGATGAAGCCCATGCACCTAAATTTTCTAGAACTCCATGGGTACTTCTCATTTACACTAGAGGCCAAGAACCACAGCTTTAAGGGCAGGAGAGTGGGAGAAATGTGGGTGGCTAAGTCCAACTCTTGATTTCAGCTCAGGTCTTAATCTCAGAGTCATGAGTTCAAGCCCTGAGTTGGGCTTCATGATGGGTGTAGAGTCTACTCTAAAAAAAAGGGAGAGGGGAGGATATACAAAGAAGCCTAAATTAGAAAATGTTAAAGCGATATAGGACCTTAAAAATCAACTAATCAATTCATTTTCTAAGGTATGAATCTGAAGTTGTGAGAAGTTAAGTAAATTGTCTAAGATCACATAGTTCTTAAAGCCAGGAAGAAAACCCACATTGACTGGCATGCAGACTAGTGCCCTTTCCAGCAAACAAAGCTGGCTATTCCACTTGGGAAGGAGATAAAATATTAATTATTGATTCACAAGCTTAATCAATATAAGCATTCACATAGCAAATTCTCAGGGAAATGTGAATTAAAAAAAAAAAAAACTACAGCTGACTCTTGAACATCATGGAGATTAGGGATACTAATCCCCTGCACAGTCAAAAATCTGCATATAACTTTAGACTTCCCCAAAATTTAACTACTAAGTCTACAGTTGACTGCAAGCCTTATAAAATAAACAGCCGATTAACATGTATTTTGTATGCTGTAAGTTTTATATGTTGTAGGAATACATATGTATTATATATGTATTATACATATTGCTACAATAAAGTAAGCCAGGCGAAAAAACTGTTAAGAAAATCATAAAGGAGACAAAATACATTTATGCACTTATTAAAAAAAATCCACACATAAGAGGATCC
Source organism: Vulpes lagopus (assembly GCF_018345385.1). Classification (NCBI taxonomy): domain Eukaryota; kingdom Metazoa; phylum Chordata; class Mammalia; order Carnivora; family Canidae; genus Vulpes; species Vulpes lagopus. The sequence goes on along the minus strand of NC_054838.1, from coordinate 37,191,832 downwards.
ATGCAGTTCAAACATGTGTTGTTCAAGGGTCAACTATACTTTCTTAAAACTTAAATATCTTCTTTGGAAAGAACGGTGATAAAATGATCTAAAATGGAAAGTTGTTTTGATGCTACTTCCCTTCAACAGCACACCCTATCTCCCTCTTTTTAATTCTACATCAAGATATCCTTCCTTAACTCTCAACTATGCCCATATTTACACTTTCTCCTAACTAGCAATGCCTTCTGACCTCCTCTTATTCAGCTATGCTCATAAATTTCTTCAAGGCCCAGTTGAAGATGTTCTTCCTAAGAAATCTTCTGAACTAACTTAACCTTACTCTAATTACTTGTTTCTTCCTCTATTATTTATGTTACTTACTCTTAAGCCATATACTTCCTTATAACTTATTTTGAAGGTATGTAATTACTCTCTAGTTGCTTTGTATGTTTTTATTTTCTTCCATAGGTTATTAATAGGCTAGAATATAAGCTCCCCAAAGGCAGGGGTATTGGTTTGCTTTGCTCACCGATGAATCACAGATACCTAAAACAATACTGGAAATACAGAGGGTGCTCCATGCTCATTGAATGAATAGGAAAGGATATTTCTCTTTCCATTCCTCTCTCCAAAATTCCAAATGTACTGCTAAAGACACAGATATAAAAAATTAAACTTTTTGAAAACCAAAAATAGATAGGCTTGACATTTTAGAAATTCATAAAAATTTTTAAAAATTGATGTGCCTGGGTGGCTCAGTCAGGTGAGTGTCAGACTCTTCAGCTCAAGTCATGATCTCCGGGTTGTGGGACTGAACTCTGCATCAGGCTCTGTGCTCAGTGGGGATATTCTTTCCCTCCTCCCGCCCTTTCCTTTTGCCCTTCCCCTCGCTCCTGCACAGAGTGCAAGCTCCCTCTTTTCTCTCTAAAATAAATAAATCTTTTAAAAAGTTTTTTTTTTTAAGATTGTATTTATTTATTAGAGACAGAGACAGAGAGAGAGAGAGAGAGAGAGGCAGAGGGAACAGCAGGCTCCATGCAGGGAGCCCGACGTGGGACTTGATCCTGGGTCTCCAGGATCACGCACTGGGCCGAAGGCTGTGCTAAACTGCTAAGCCACCGGGGCTACCCATTTTTAAAAGTTTTTAATTAATTGAACTGTAACAGATGAACAAACTCACTGGCTATAGGACGTCATTTAGCTTCTTTATTAAACACTCCCAGTGATTCTTTGTCATCATTGTAAGAACTGTACATATATAGTGTTAGCTAATAAATAGAAGGTAAAGGATTAAATTAAGACCTAGAATTTGAAATTCTCCCTTCCTAAGGTAAACAATTTCTAAACTTTGTTCTCTCTCAAACTTTGAATTAAGAGTAATCTAATGAAAAAATACCAGTTTCTGGCTTACTCAGGTCTTAAATTGTGTAAAAGAAAGTAGATATTTCTTAAAATATATAAATTTAAGAGAGTAACTCTATCTTTCAACAAAATATTTGTTTCACCCTATATGTAAACACTAACTATGCTTTTTGAGCCAAGCACATTCAATAACTATTTACTGATAGTGATAATTTTACAAGTTAGCCCTCCCAAAAAAGAAACAAATTTTTATGAATTCTATCCAAAAAACCTGTCTATAATAATTGCTCCCTTAAGATTTTACAAAGATAAATGTGTCACTCTTTTGCTTAAATCTTCCAATGATTCACTGTAACTTGTAGTCAATTTTGAATTCCTTCAAAAACTATCTTCTTAAATGCTATATAGGCCAAAAAAAGAAACAAAACCTTTTAAGGTTAAGGTTAAGTAAGTAAACTTTAAAGTTTACTTAACAGAGAAAAAGAGAGAGAGAGCAAGCACAGAGTGAGACAGAGAAGCAGACTCCCTGCTGAGCAGACAGCCTGAAGTGGAGCTTGATCTCAGGACTTTAGGATTGTCACCCAAGGCAAAAGCAGATGCCCAACCAACTGAGCCACCCAGGCACTCCCCAAAAAAACTATCTCCTTACTTTCTGACAGAAGAACCACGTTTTCTGGTCTCAACATTTCTTAAAACATCCAAGTAAAAATGCCCAATAACTAGACAAAATGTAGCCTTAGAGTCAGAATACAGGGAAGGGTAGGCAAGCAGAATTCAGCACCATTGTACAACCAGACAACAACTTACTCAAAGTCTGATCTTTTTGTAATCTGGATATACCAGTCTTTATCTTCCTACTTGATAGCACTGTCACAGGTTACTTCTTTAATCACTGCTTAACAGAAATTTTTACAGTAATGGGCTAGAACAATTTCTGAAATGCCCTAGGACAAGGAAACTGCTTACCCTCTCCTCCCTGAGCATTTCATAAATTTTCCAATATGATAAATATGGTGATTTCAGCTTCTGTTTAAATAATCCATTAAAATGTTAACCTTTTAGCTTTTCTCCTACTCCCAAATGAATTCTCTATTATTGCCTTGATACTAAAATTTAGCACATTCCAAGTGGAATGTGGACTCTAGTTACTTCCAGACTCAACATAAACTAAGCATTTTCTACTCCCTGACAGATTTTTTCCCAGGTATTCATGCAATTGTTTCCTAAACCAGAGAGTAAGCACTTCTAAAGCCAAGAACCATGTTATATCATCTATTTCCATAGCACTTACCTCAGCATCCCCAAAAATTTATGTCACTTGTATAAACACATCTTTAATAATATCTTTGTTTTGTTTTGCCTTAATTCTCTATTTTCCAAGTCAAACAATTAAATTAAAACTACTCTGTGGTCTCTCCTAACTGCCATTTACTGAATATTTACTACAGTCACTACATTTTTTAAACTACAAAATATTATCATATATTATCAAATCTAACATATCAAAGACTTAAAGCAATCTCACAATTTAAGAGATATTAAAACATGAAAAATAGTAAATGGTACCCACAAGGTATCACTGATTTTCAGAGATCTTAAAACGTAACAGAAAAAAAATGTGCATCTTAACCATTTTAACCTCATTATAGAAACTGAAAGTCATGGGACACCTGGGTGGCTCCGTCAGTTAAGGTCTACCTTTGGCTCAAGCCCCACACTGGGTTCCCTGCTCAGTGAGTAGTCTGTTTTTCTCCCTCTCCCTGTGCCCCTCCCCCTGCCCCTGCCGCTTGTGCACTCTGTCTCTCTCCCTCAAACAAGTTAATTAATTAATTAATTAACTGACTGATTAATTTTTTGAAATAATTTTTTTTAAAAAAACGAGGCTGCCTGGGTGGCTCAGTGATTGAGTCTGCCTGTGGCTCAGGGCATAAGCCTGGAGTCCTGGGTTCAAGTCCCACATCGGACTCTCTACAGGGAGCCTGCTTCTCCCTCTGCCTGTGTCTCTGCCTCTCTCTCTGTGTCTCTCATGAATAAATAAATAAAAATAATTTAAAGAAGAAAGAAAGAGAGATCCCTGGGTGGCGCAGAGGTTTGGCACCTGCCTTTGGCCCAGGGCACGATCCCGGAGACCTGGGATCGAATCCCACATCGGGCTCCCGGTGCATGGAGCCTGCTTCTCCCTCTGCCTGTGTCTCTGCCTCTCTCTCTCTCTGTGACTATGATAAGTAAATAAAAATTTTTAAAAAATTTTTTTAAAAAAAAGAAGAAAGAAAGAAATGGAACAAAACGAGACGAGAGGAAACTAAAAGTCAGAGAATGCATATAATACCTCTTAGTGAGATTAGTAACCTGTGGGAGTCCTCAGTAACTGAGGCTAGAAATGGATCAAAGCCAGCTGCTTTCACTGCTTCATCTCCATTATATAAAATATGTACATATCCAATATGTGTTGATATACTCGAAAGGTTACTTTTAAAACTGTCTTGCATACATTTTCTCAGCCTTCTTACAAGATAGAAAGTTCAAAACTTTTTTTTTTTTTAGAAAGTTCAAAACTTTATTGCTGCCCCCAAAAGAAAATACATAACAATTACAAAAATCTGAAATTCATTTCGACATTTTCTAGGCAGACAAATGTGTCTGACTTAATGGGAATGTTTTTTTTTTTTTTCTCAAAATGTACCACATACTGCAGTTTGTTGAGAATACAAAAGGTTAAGTTTTTTCCATAGACAAAATATGTATTACAAGTTAATACCAAAGTGCCTTGGCAATATAAAATTCAACATTTAAGAGTATATGACTTCCAAATGATTGTACATTTTCCCCTAATAGACATATATATGAATTGATAAAATTTATAATCATACAATAACACAATTTCAGTTAACTCCTCAGATATTCAGTCACATTTACTATTAAATATTTAGGTTAATGAATTATACATATTACATTAAGTAACACAAAATTTAATCCTAGAATAAGGAACACTATATTTATCTTTAAGTATTTGCTAGTAGAACAGAAAAAAGAACATGACAATGTGACATTATATTCAACCTCAACCTAAGTATGTCTTAGTGAGAAGGTGAATAAAGAAAAGGCAAATGGAATGGTAATTAGGTTGGTAATAATTTTGGAATGAAAATTTATTTCAGTAGTTGCTTTTTTTAAAGCATTGGTAGGAACATTTAGAAAAGTCACACCTTAGAATTTGTATTTTAATTGAGCCTCACCTATAAAACAGACACACTAAATTCCAATTCTCTCCCCCCACCTTATTTCTCTTATCTCTCTCTTGTTCTCTCTCTCCCTGTGATAAATGTCAAAATTACAAATTATTTTATTTTAAGAAAGAATTATCAGATCTGTAGGACACAGGATAAGAAGAAAGGGAAAAGTACAGGATTATTTCCATTAATATATATATATTCGCAGATATTATTATTAAGTAAAATGTCATCCTCTTTTAAGAGTAAAAGCAATTGGTAACCAAATATTAAAAGATTTAGCACTTTGCTTTCAAGTCAAAATCTGGTTCCAATATGACTAAACTAAAATAGATTTGTAGGTCAGATTCACTCAATATTACGTACATCAGGTATTTCTCAATTTGTAGTATACAGTATCACAGAATTCACCATGTTTATGTTTTAAAAACTGGATACTATGAAATAAAATAATATTTATGTTAAAATTATCATCTTACTTCTCCATTTCTTAATGTTGTGATGGTTCCTCTTGCTACTCCCATTCTAAACAGTGTTTCTGTAGCCTGTGAATTAAAAAAAGCAAAAAATATCATTTATAATCTGTACTCAACTGTATACCCCACATCCAAACTGTAAAAAAAACATTCATTACTATTACATTTCCAGCAACTTCTAGAGAAGCATCAAAAAAGCACAATAAGAGCTACATGATCTACATTATACTTCAGAAATATCCTTTCAGAACCTTTTAATGCTATCAAGAGCTTAAACGGAATTGTTTCAAAGCTTATTTTGATCTGCTGGCAATCATCCAGGTTTATAGAATTTCAAATTAGTACACTTAGATAAGTTTAAACCTTAGTTTAACAAAGATTAAGTGAAAAGCTCGTACTTGGATTCAATTCAGAAATTATCATTCATTCTGATTTTTAGTTTCCATTTAAGTTCAATCCAAATTCACTTGGCTGCTACTGAAATACTGACAGATGAAGTAATTCAATGATTCCATATGTAAAACACCCCAAAAGAGTTAAGTGGTTTCTATACACTAACAATGAACAGTTCTAAAAGGAAATTAACAATTGCAAATAAGCTTAACCAACGAAACAAAAGACTTATTCGCTGAAAACTGCACACACTGCTAAAAGAGACTGAAGAACATAAATAAATGGGAAAACATCCTGTGTTTATGACTGGAAGACAACAGTTAAGAAGTCAATACCACCAAAAACTACCCATGGGGTCAATGTGAATCCTACCAGAATCCCAATGACTTTTTTACATAAATACAAAAATTCATCCTAAAATTCATACAGAACCCAAAAGACTACATATAGCCAAAACAATCTTGAAAAAGAGGGAAAAAGTTAGAAAACTCAAATTCCTGATTCCAAAACTTATTTCAAAGCTATGATAATCAAACAGTGTAGTAGTGTCACAGACAAACATATAGGTCAATGAAATAGAAAGCCCCAAAATAAATCTTTGCATACATGGCGTAATGATCTTCAATAAGGGTCAATAAGGGTACCAAAACCACCCAATAGGGGAAACAACAATCTGAAAGAAAATGTCCACACGCAAAAGAATAAAGTTGGACCCTTACCTTTTACCACATACAAAAATTAACTCAAAAGACATCAAAGGCCTAAATATAAGAGCTAAAACTATAAAACTCTTAGAAGAAAAAAAAGCTAAAAGCTTGATAACTCAATAACTCAATGAGGACCTGCTTCCTAGTTCCTAGTTCCTGGAAGGCTGGGAGCAAAGAGAAGCAAGCTCTTTCCTATCCCCAGTCTCAGTAAGGGTACTAATCCCACTGGTGAAGGTAAAGGTTCCTCATCTAATCTGAATTACCTCCCCAAAGCCCCATCTCCTGATATCATCACCCTGAGGCGTAGAGTTCTGACATGAATTTGCAGATGACAAAAGCATTCAGTCCAGGAGAAGGTATTCCAGTCAGAAGGGAATAGAAACACAAAGGCCAATAGGAAAGATCATACTTGGTATGGACAAAGACGAGCAAGATAGCCAGTGAGGCCAAAAGAAGAAAGGTTTCAGGAGAGTACAGCTGGGAAAAGAGAGGATGCAAGTTCATCTGTTTGATATGTGCTTCTCATTTTTAACCTGGCACAAGAGGGACAAATTTCCAACCCTCACTAATAGAAACTAGAATTCAATGGATGCTCTACAAAATATAAATGTTAAGAATGAGTAACTCCCAAAAAAGAACAACCAAAAAAGACAATTCTAGATGTAAAAACTGAATGCACATCTAAAGAAATTGAAATGGAGGAAGGGATGGAAACCTGGAGGAGACTAGAATAAAACGGATGTCCATGTATGAACTTAGTGTGATCGGTGTGATATAAACAGCAGTGTAAATGTGTTAATTTAGATACGTGAGAGTAAATGACAGAAGAAATACATAAAAGGTTGCAAGCTGTTGCCTCTGGGTTGTGGCAATCAGGCATCAGAAGAGAAGAGCACTACTCTTCATCCATCAGCTTCGTCCAGCAGCACACTATTTAAATGTTTACACCACATATAAATCCTTCATCAAAACTTTGTTTTAGAGGCACCTAGGTGGCACAGTGGTTGAGTGTCTGCCTTTAGCTCAGAGCATGATCCCAGAGCCCTGGGATAGAGTCCTGTATCGTGCTCCCAGTAGGGAGCCTGTTTTTCCCTCTTACTTTGTTTCTGCTTCTCTCTCTGTATCTCTCGTGAATAAAAAAATAAAATCTTTAAAACTTTAACTTGTAAAGGTTGACTTAAAGTAAAGCAAGTGTCCACTTTTGCAAAAAGGTCAAATACTTTACAATGTCAGTAGAGTGGTGCTTTTAAGAATACAGTCAAGGACTGAATAAAAGGATATGAAATTAAACAGTGTAAGCAAACTCATTCAAAAAGTTTGACAATAGGGACGTCTGGGTTGCTCAGTGGTCTGCCTTTGGCTCAGGGCTTGATCCTGGAGTCCCTGCATGGAGCCTGCTTCTCCCTCTGCCTGTGTCTCTGCCTCTGTGTGTGTGTGTCTCTCAGGAATAAATAAATAAAATGTTAAAAAAAAAAAAAAAGTTTGACAATAAATGTAAGAAACAAGAACGAGTTGTTGGTAGAGAGAACAGAGCTGAGAAAATGGAAGACAGTATACTTTTAGGATGAAAGAAACTTGAACAAGTTTCTAGTGGCTAAGTAGTAGTCAGTCAGGTGGAAGAAGTTCAGACATGGGGAAGAAAATGGATCCTGTGGAAGACAGGATCAAGAGCATACAGCAATCTGTCAGCTGTGCTAAAAGGGAGAAGGCACAAACACAAGGAAATGCTTTCCCTTTCCATCTTCTGCTCTTCACCCTCCCCCTACCCCTCTCTGTCTCTAATCTACAGGAAGGGCCCAAAGAAAGACAAAGATACTGACTTGTAACAATGATGGGGGTGAGAGTATATATATTGTAAAAGCAAAACAGGAGGGAATGGCTGCTAAAGCTGAAAATCACAAATCACTGTTGTTACAAATCTACACAGTTACAGAATTAGAAAGCTAAGAAGATGACAGTTTAGAAATTATCAAATAAAAGTGAACAACCCTAGACAGGATATGAATTAAAAAATAAAAACTTTTGGGCAGCCCCGGTGGCGCAGCGGTTTAGCACTGCGACTGCAGCCCAGGGTGTGATCCTGGAGACCCTGGATCGAGTCCTGTGTCGGGCTCTCTGGGTGGAGCCTGCTTCTCCCTCTGCCTGTGTCTCGGCCTTTCATTCTCTCTGTGTGTCTCTATGAGTAAATAAATAAAATCTTAAAAAAGAAAAAAAAACAACTTTTAATTCAACCTTACTGGTAAAATATAGCATGTAATTTATACACAAAAGCAAAATTTTTCTAACATTTTCTAAGTGAGGAAACCAATCTATGGAACACCCCTACACACACACACCAGAAAAAGGGGGTGCTATCTACATGCTAAGTTAGAAAATAAAAAATCTTTGCTGCTAAATTTTGTGACTGCAGCATGATATGAATATAATTCCAATACATAATTCACTGAGAGAGTTAAACTCAGCCATTGATGGAAAAGGAAAGGGGTTATTCACATACGTACACACACAAAAAAAAAACATTATAAATGGATGACTTTGCTATGACAAATGATTTTACTAAAGCATATAAAACTAGATGTTGAAAGATCTATTTACAGAAACTTGTTGAAGGAAAAAATTTCTCACCAATGACGTACTTGTATTTTTTCTATTCTTAGTGATACATACATTAAATTACATCTCCTCATTTAATCTAGGGATGTGATAGGTCAGGCTAGTTACTATATATGTATGTGAGGAGCAAAAGGTGACAGGCAGAGGCAGCTTGGGATAAAGTGTACAACAACTTCTCTAAAACAAGATCAAACTATTTGTTTTTTGTGTCTCAAAAACCCAAAGTAGTCTGAAGATCTAAATCTTTTTCCTGCATTTTCTCCAGTAGAAGAAAAATACCAAATTCAATCTTTTGTTTCCAACTAAATTGATTTATTTCATCAGCTCTTCCTACCAACATTTTCAAGGATGTCTCATTCTCACGGCACTCTGTCAATTCAGCTCAGCTTCTTTTGATTCTATAGGGAAGCACTGGAGTGTACAACATTCTTTTGACCTCTACTAAAGAGATTTCTTTTAATTTACTTGTACTCAAACAATGTCTAACAAGTGCCAAAAACCAATGAGACACAGGGCTAACTCTTAGCATGTATAAATTGACCACCAGCAAACTCTTCATTGAAATTTCCCTCTCCTTGAGTTTTGATAATGACTAAAATGACTACTACAAAATATTCATTAAACATTTTCTGTCAGTGGCAGGGTAAAAATCATCTATAGGTCCTTTTTAAAAATAGGTCACCAAGGAAACCTATTTTAAAAGAGTGTTAGATAAAAAACACTTAGGAGACATGAAATCTAGATGCAATAAATGCAAAGTTCTGGGTTGGATCCTTGTGTTTGTCTGAATATGTGTGGAAATCAAAAAAGTTCCAGGATTTATAATGAGTTGGTAACAGAAGTAGTCTCTGGCTTCTTTTCCTTTTTGCTTACTTTTTAACATTCTATTATCTCTGCATCTCTATCTATGTATATGTATATATACACACATACTGTTTGATAATAATAGAAAGGAAAAGAAAAAAGTAACAATTTTTGTTATACTAAAAAATAAAACAGATTTTAAACAGAATTTTGGAACAATGTAAAATGCTATAACACAAGCAGTACTATACTGAGTAGCACCTAAAGTGAAGATAACCAAAATTCAATAGAGACTGAGGCTCTTACAGTCTAATAATTTTTCATTCAATAAACCAATACAAATGAAGTAAAATTAAGAAGAAATATACATTTAATACACTTGAAAAGCAGTATAATAACTTTAAAGCATCATACTATAGTAAGACTTCAGTGCATCGATTTATTAAGAATTGAACTAATGAAAGACCAAATATGAATGAGTCTTAATCACAGCTGTGAATCTAAAGAACAAAAATCTATGTCAAAGAGTCATGGCACTTATTATTCTATGAATGTCTCTCTGTTGTGCTGGTTCACCAACTAAACAGAGAGGTCCTGGAGGGCATGAATTCAATCTTTTATTTATTTATTCCCAGGTTGTTGAATGTATAACAATAAGCATAAAGATTAAGAAAAGCAGGCTTTAGAAAAAGATTGTTGAGTTCAAATTCTAGCTTTGCCATTTGTAAGACTTGTGATCTTGGATAAGCAACTTCACTTCTTTGAGCTCAACTTCATCATTAGCAAAATAAGGATAACAATGGTACATAACTGAAGGAAAACTTTTATGTGCTCAATAAATGACCATTTTGTTATTAATATCTCAAAGGAAATGCAGAATTCCAATTGTACCTTAAAAATCAGTCATCAATTGCAATTTAAAACACAATTAAAAACCATATCAGAGGGCAATTAAAAATGCGCTATATAAAACAGTCAACCACAATTAGCACATTACCCCAGATGGTCATTTATTTATGCTAAAATTCTTGACAGGATAACCAGAAAACAGAAAACTTATATTATTTCAAGATTAATTCAGCAAAAGCCTTCAGAAATCATACACAAAATTTATTCCCCAGATGTGTATCCTAGCCATAGCAGAAAAAAAAGATTTAAACACTGAGGTTTACAAGCACCAGGTGTTTTCCTTCTTATGATAAAAATACAAAACAAAAAATAGGAAAACTGAGCATTAGCTATCTTGCTTCTCACAAAAAAAGCAATGCATGATACAACCCTAATGTCTTCAAAATACACAAACTATTATATTAGCATAGCAATCAAGATCTTTGTGATGTCCCCAAACCATTCTCACTCCTTCCCGCCTACAGCCTAAGCCTTTCCCAGCTCACTGATCACAGTTCCTAACTCCAGGGCCTGTGCACTGCTCCATGTACTGCACAGGCAGCAAAACCTCTGTGAGAAAACATACTATCTTTTCCCAGAAAATGGGGAAAAGGGGACCCAAGTGAGCCACTGAATGTATAGGGAATTAATCCCTGGCTGTTGGGGGGGGGGGTGTCTTTGTTTTCTCTTGACTCTGGCCCCAAAACAAGCCCCCAGTTATAAAATGAAGCAGCAGGAGTACAGGTAGCTAACACTGGAAAAGAAATTCGGTTTTTCTAGCCAAAGGCATATGGAAAGGGGTCTTCTCCTCCTATAGTGTCAAGAAGAAAGGAAAAATATCCATTATATTTTTCATTCTCTCCTCTAGCCACTTTGTCCCAAAAGCAGGCCCTATTGGGTGTGTGCAGCTGCGACAGTGGTGTAAGCAGCTATAACTCTTGAGAAAAACCCTGTCCTTCTGGACGAAAGACCAGGAAAAGGCCCAGTGAGAATAGAGTAATCCCAGAAAGGAAGAGTTAGAAAAGAAAGATCCTCTAACTAAATCCATGTTTGAGTTGATACAAGTCTGGGCTCACCCCAAATCAGCAGAAATCCTGAACAGACTCAAGCAGCAAAACAAAGGCTTCATGAGCAGAACTACAGTTAAAATAACACACAGGTCCTAGCATGCCCCATGAGCAGCACACAGATAGGACGGACCCAAAGCATCACAGGAAAGATACTGAATACATAACTACTTAGAACTACTGCCCACGGAGCAGTGGACATTAGACCTTCTGTCCACTGAAGAGGAGACAGAATTTGTAGCATGAACCTGACAAGTTGACTGCTTACTCCTAACAACAACAACAAATCAATATTCTCCAGAAGATTTTAGTAGGACCCACAGTTTTACAACATGATATTCAAAACAGCCAGAATCAATCCAAAATTACTCGACCTGCAAAGAACAAAAAAATCATGACCACTACTCAAAGGAAAGACAGAGGTTGAAATTACAAGACAAAGCCTAGAAAGCACCTACTACGTTTCATGAGATAAATGGAAAGAAGTTCTCAGCAGAAAAGTAGAAACTATTTTTAAAATGGAAAGTTTGAAACTTAAAATATGATTCATAAAAGTAAAAATTCAGTGAATGGAGGCTCTCCAACAAGGTGGAGATGAAAGAAAAAAAAAAGGTAAACTTAAGGATGAATTTATAAAACTTATCCATTCTACATAACAGAGAGAAAAAAAGATAGGAAAAGAAAAATTAACAGAGTCCTAGACACTTGTGGGAGAATAGCAAAAGATACGGTACTTGTTCTTCCAGAGATCCAGAAAGAGGACAGATTAATATTGAGAAAATATTTGAAGACATAATGTCTGTAAACTTCCCAAATTTGGTAAAAGGTGTACATTTACAGATTCAAGAAAGTCAATGATCCCCAAGTAAGATAAATTCAAATAAAATCCTATCTAGACACATCATAAACAAAATACTGAGATCTACATATTGTTTTTTAAATCATGAAAATAGCTCCCCAGAAAAGTATCCATACTTATTACACATAGTAGAACAACTATTAGATGATAATGGGTTTGCCATCAGAAACCATAAAAATGAGAAAGAGAACATCTTTAAAGTTTTGGAACAAAAAAGAAACCCCTATCAACCCAGAATTCTATATCCAGCAAAAATATCCTTCAGGAATGAAAGCAAAATACAGTCTCATATTAAAGACACATAGAGAATCTGTTGCCAACAGAAGTGTTCTAAAGGAAATGCTAAAGACATTTCTGTAGGTTGAAGAGAAATAATCGTACAGAGAAACATTTAACTGTATGAATGAAGAGAAGCAACAGAAATGGTAAGACTTGAGTAAATGTAAAAGCTTATATTTCACATGAGTAAATGTAAAAAACTTCTATTTCTTCTTTTAAGATCTTTAAAATATGTAAGACTTGTAAAAATTATGTCTGATGGAATTTCCAATGTATGTAGATGTAATAGATATGAGCACTATCACACAGGAAGGGGCGATTAAGGGCAGCCCAGGTGGCTCAGTGGTTTAGCGCCACCTTCAGTCCAGGACCTGATCCTGGAGACCTGGGATGGAGTCCCATGTCCAGCTCCCTGCATGGGCCTGCTTCTCCCTCTGCCTGTGTCTCTGTCTCTGTCTGTCTGTCTGTCTGTCTCTCTCTCTCTCTCTCTCTGTGTCTCTCATAAATAAATAAATAAAATCTTAAAAAAAAAAAAAAAAGAAGAAGAAGTAGAAGGGGAGATTAAAGAGACCTATGTGGTTGAAACCTTCTTCATTTTACCAGAAATGGCAAAACACTCATCTAAGTAGATGGTGAGAGATTAAGCATGTACATTATAATCACTAACGGAAGTACTAAAAACTAATGCATAGAGATATAGCCAAAAAGCCAATATACAAATTTAAATGGAACAGTAAAAAATATAATCCAAGGTATCCAAGAAAAGAACAAAGAAGGAAAAAGGTGGCAAACAAAAAACAAGACCAGAGGAAAAAGTAGTCTTTTCAACCAATGGAGATAGAACAATTGACTTTCCAAACAGAAATAGATGAGCCTTGACCCAAACCACACTCCACACACAAAAACTAATTCAGAATGGAACACAGACTTAAATGTTGGTGCTTAAACCATAAAAGTTCTAAAAGAAAACACCAAAAATCAATTGAAAACTCTTGATTTAAGCAAAAGTAAGTTGCATAAGGAGAAAAATAATAAAATATTAAAGAAAAAACTCATTATGGCAGATTGGACTGTCCAAAGATAGCCACACCAATATATATCCTACACATCCTTTAAGAAGGGGACAGGCTTCTAAAAATGTGACATCCATTCTCCTACATATTTCATTTGTTCCCTCCCCTGGGACCTGGGACCTTTGAAAATAAATACCTTTGTAACTAAAACTTAATGAGGTAGAAGTGATGCTGATTTTCAGGCTAAATCATAAAAGGCAAAATGGCTCTGGGATAATGTTCTCACTTGGTATATGTGCCTTTGGAGCTCTGAGCCAGCATAGAAGAAGTCCTGGGTCCAGGGATCAAGCCCCATATCAGGCTCCTGTGAGGAGCCGGCTTCTCCCTCTGCCTATGTCTCTGCACCACCACCACCACCCCCATGATAAATAAAATCTTTAAAAAATAAAAAAAGTCCAACTACCTTGAAGCTATCATACTAGAAAAACTATATAGAAATAGAGCTGTCCTAGCTACTTTGACATATAGCTCTTCAAATACTCCAAGCCCAGATGTCATTCGTGTGTCAATCTTTAGATGACTTCAGCCCTTAGCTTTTAAGCTGCACCAGCCACATCCAGTAGAGCAGAAATTATTCTATTCTGGGCGAGCCCTTTCCAAACTGCAGATTCATGCAAAATAAATACTGCTGTCATTTTTAGCCACTAAATTTTAAGTGGTTTGTTAATCAGCATCAGATAATGATACACTGATAAAACATGCTTCATCAAAATTAAAAGCCTTTTGCTCTTTGAAAACTGGACTGAGAAAATGAAAAAGTGGGACACCTGGGTGGCTCAGTGGTTGAGCGTCTGCCTTCAACTCAGGGCATGATCCCGGGGTTGCTTCTCCCTCTGCCTATGTCTCTGCCTCTCTGTGTCTCTCACGAATAAGTAAATAAAATCTTTAAAAAGAAAATGAAAAAGCAAACCACAGACTCACATAAAATATTTGCATATATATATTTAATAAAGCAAAGCACTTCATTCAGAATATATAACTTACAACTTAGAAACAAGACACAACCAAAAAATGTTAAATGATCAAAAGATTATCATCAAAAAAGAAAAAAAGATATACACACATATACATAATACATGCACACATACACACACAGACATATATATGTGAATGGGCAAAAAGCCAATAAAAAATGTTCAACATCATAATCCTTAGGGAAATGCAAACTAAAACTACAATGAGGTATCACAGCATATGCACCAGATGGCTTAAAGTAAAAAGAATGACAATACCAAGTTACAGTGGGAATATGGAGCTACTGGAACTCTCACATTACTGGTAGAAATACAAAATGGTATTGTCACTTTAAAAAACGGCTGGGCAGTTTCCTATAAAGTTAAACACACACTTACCATAAGACCCAGCAATTCTATGCCTCCGTATCTACCCAAGAGAAATGAAAACATGTGTCCATTTAGATGAATTGTAGAAAAGCCAAAATTATAGTGACAAAGAGCAGATTAGTGATTGCTTGGGGCCTGGGACCTGGGGAGGAGGTAACTCACTGCAAAGGGAGTTTTTAGGGAAGAGAGAACCATTCTATATCTTAATCATGGTTGTAGTCACATGACTATAAACATCTGTCAAAACTCATCAAACCTTGTACTTAAAACAGGTGAAGTTCATTAAATAAAAAAGCTGTTTTTAAAAAAGAAGGCACACCTGCTTCCCTCCCCAAAGCTGTTCTCAACTAATTGGTAATTTAATTCTGATCAATCATTAGGAAAAACCTGGATACTACCTTGATGGAAATTATTTTTTGATAGTGCATTTATATGCTTTAGATATAGATTTCATCTTAAATATATACAAACTGAGGGCAGAGGTAAAGGGTGACCAAAGCAGAAGAAAACTGATGATAACACTATAGCCAAAGTAAACTCAAGACATGAATAATCTAGGGCAAATAAGACCAAGAGTCTGCATGTCACATTCATAGGAAGGCTGAGAAAACCAATAGTAAATTATTACAAAAATTCTGCATTCCGTGCAAAATTCTACACATACCACCAATAATGGTGTACCTAACTAACTACATATAAAAACTGAGCAATCAACAAATGAACATCACCAATCTCATCTTCACTTGCAGGTGAGTGTTCATGTACCTGTGTTTCCACCCACCATTTGCTAGTCAGAAACTCGAGTAACCTCTGATTTTTTTCTGTTCTTTCAACAATGTATAATACTTAACATAAATAATAGTTATTTTAGTATTATACTTAAAATAATTGTTATTGTATACTTCTTATGGTAATTACCTATTCATCTAAAATTCTCACTAGTCTGTAGGTTGTATTTCACTCATCACTAAACCTCTAGTACTAACTACTTGAGAAACACTCAATAAATGTTGAATAAATGCAAGAATAAACAGCTAATGAGTAAGAGCTTATTTACTGATAGTTTGGGGGGATATATGACTTACCAAAGTGTGAACAAATATGTCCTAAACTGTATTATAATAATTTTAAATGCTGAAAGTATAACTCATTAGCCTTTCATGTTAGTGAAATCAACTTGATCTTTTTAGACATCATACATGTCATAATCTGTTTCCATTCAGTTCACAGGAAATATGCATTACATATGGAGACAATGGACCTTTGCAATGGTTCTAAGGTTATGAAGAATGTTACTTCTGTTTATAGATGTGGGTTGGTAAGTTATCCAGGAATTTAAACAATAAGCAGATGGTCTGTTTCCAAATCGATAGCAGTCATCTGGCTCTAAAGAAGAGTGTATTTTTGTAAATATATGTTCTGTCATGTTCTATCCAATATGACATGATGAAATAACGTAATACATTATGTTCTGCTTTTTCTCTTTGAACGTAATAAAACTTATGAAAAGCATGGGTTTTTCCCACCACAATGTTATCTTCTTAGAATCAAAACAAAGGATAATAAACAAACAAATAAAAACCTAAATACTGAAGTTTAGAGTTAGACTTCTATTCTGTTTCAAAACAATAGAGTTGGACAGCCCAGGTGGCTCAACGGTTTAGCACCACCTTCAGCCCAAGGTGTGATCCTGGAGACCTGGGATTGAGTCCCATGTCAGGCTCCCTGCATGGAGCCTGCTTCTCCCTCTTCCTGTGTCTCTGCTTCTCTCTCTCTCTCTCTCATGAATAAGTAAATAAAATCTTAAAAAAAAAAATAGAGTTGAGCTACTCTTTTAGTGTTCTTAACCATAAAATGGGTGATAATACCAAATATTATAATAACTGAGAGTCTATTTCACTTCAAATTACATCTAAATTTCGCCTTTCATTTAATTAGCATATAAAATAGATTTAAGTAGGCAAGTTTAGTATATGTAATAATTATTAGACAACTATACAACATCCCACTCCTTTTGCTTCTTTCCTCTGTTCTAACAAATGCTGATTTTTTTTTTTTTTTTAAGATGGGGGAAAGAGAGAGAGAGAGAGAGAACCTGCATAAGGGTGAAGGGGACAGAATCTTAAACAGACTCCAGGCCCAGTGTAAAGCTCAATGCAGGGGAGGTGGGTAGGGAGATGGGGAACTGGGGGATGGGCAGTGAGGTGGGCACTTGATCGGATGAGCACTGAGTGTTATATGTTGACAAATTGAATTTAAATTTAAAAAAATGAAAAAAAAATAAAATAAATTTTTAAAAATGTAAAAAAAACAAACAAACAAAAAAAATAACTCAATGCAGACCCCCCTACACACACAGGGCCCCACAGGGAGCCAGAAGCAGAGCTGGAAGTGGAGCCTGAGTGAAGCTTGAGTGGAGCCTGGTGCCAGGCTTGATCTCATGACTCTGAGATCAAGACCTGAGCTAAAATCCAGAGTCAGAACCTTAATCAACTGAGCCACACAGGCACCCCTTTTTCTTTTAAGTAAGCTCCATGCCCAGCCTGGAGCCCAGAGTAAAGCTTGAACTCATCACCCTGAGATCAAGACTCAAGCTGAGATCAAGACCTGAGCTGAGATCAAGAGTCAGACACCCAACCAAATGCCCCAAATGCTGATTTTCTTTAGGTTTACATCTTTTTTTTTTTTTAAATAAAACTTTGGCTTAACTAAATCAACAATGTTAATCCCATTCCTCTTTGCCAGTGATTTTTTTTTTTTTTAGAAATAGGCATATAACACCAGAGATAAAGTCATTTCCTAATAATAAAAAATCCTATTAATCAAGAAGAAGTAACAAACTTAAATGTTTATGAATCTAAAAACAGAGATTCAAAATACACAAGTCAAAAATATAGATAACTACATGGGCAAATAAGACAGATCCACAACTACAGTCAGAAAGACATTCCCCTTCAATAACTGATGGAGAAGTAGAGAGAAAATTAATAAAGATATGATCCTGGAAGAATACTGTCAATTAATTGATTTTTATAGAGCTCTACACTAAAAAAAAAGCAGAACAAGCATTCTCTTCAGACCAATACAAAACATTTCCCAACACAGACTATAATTTGGAGGGGAAAAAAAAAGAGAGAAAGAGAGCACAAATTACCATTATCAAGACTAAGGTCATATTATAACTTTCTCAGAAGTTAAAAGGATAATAAGGGAATATATAAACAATTTTATACCAATTAATTTAACAACATAAATGAAATGGACAAACTGTTTGGAAGACACAACTACCAAAGCTCACACAGAAAGAAATACAGCCTAAGTAGCCCAATGTTTATACGAGAAATTGAAAAAGTAGTTAAGTATTTTCCCACAAAGGAAATTCCTGGTCCAGGTGGCTTCATTGGTAAATTTATACCAACATTTAAGAAGAAACTAATTCAAATTCTATACATACCTTTCCAGAAATTTGAAAAGGGAGGAATGCAATGCTTCTTAACTCAAAAAAGGGCAGTGTTACCCTGACAGCAAAACTAAACAAAGGTATTACAAGGAAACTGCAGACCAAATATGCCCCATAAACATAAATATAAATATGCTTAACAAAATTTGAATAGATTGAATCCAACAATCTACAAAAGGAATAACACATCAAGTGGAGCTTATTCCAGGATGCAAGGTTTATTTAACACTCAAACACCAAGCAGTGTAATTCGCCATACTAAACTGAAAAAGACAATCACTGATCATCTCTATAGATATGGGAAAGACATCTGACATAATCAAACATTCATTCCTGATAAAAAAAAAAAACTTTCTTAAAAACTAGAAAGAAAAGGGAACTTCCTCAAATGGAAAAAGGGCATCTAAAATAGCTATAGCTAATATATTTAAAGGTGAAAAACTGAATATATTTCTCCTAAATCAGGAATAAGGCAGACATCAGCTCGATTGCCATTCAGTATTGTAGTGCAAATCCAAGCCAGTGCAATAAGGCAAGGAAAGGAAATAAAAGGCATCCACATTAGAAAGGAAGAGGTAAGTTTTCTTTTTTTTCAGATGACATTCTAATAGTGGCTAAAATCACTGAACAACAACTGTTCCATTCTAGAAATGGCAAAACTGTAAGGACAGTGAAAAGATCAGTGGTTGCCAAGGATTGAAGAACACGTAGAACACGTGAAACTATTCTCTGTGATACTGTAATGTGATCATAGGATCACATGATGCATTCATCAAAATCCATGAACTGTAAAATACAAAGTGTATACCCTAATGTAAGCCATAGGTTTTACTGTTTTAGTTAATAGTAATGTATCATTAGAGGTTCATCAGTTGTAACAATTGTGCCACACTTACCCAAGATGTTAATAGGAAAAAGGAAAGGGGAGATTATGGCAACTATCCGTACTTCCTGTTCACTCTTCCTGTAAATCTAAAAATACTCTGAAAATTAAGTCTACTTTTAAAAAGTATATATGTACAACCTAAAAAGACAAAAGAAAATGGAAGGTCATATATCAAGCTAAAAAATAAAATAAAAAGTCTAACAAAACACAAAGATTAGAAATAGCACCCTTTATACAACCAAATTAATTTAACAAATACCAAAAAAAAAAAAAATGGGTTAAGTTAGAAGACAATCTGAATGTAACTCATTAAAAACATCTAACATCTATTCATTCCATACTAGAATACCCAGAGTCATTAGCAATGACTGTAATACCCAGATGCACAGTCTAATTCTACAGGCCATGAAAAGAACTATAAGGAAAGAAGGAGCAAAAACAGAAAAAGTAAATGTGTGAATACGGAAGGCCTTCCTTTTCCATGATGTCAGGACTTCAGTCAGACAATTTGCAAAATATCAACAGAACATTACTTCCAAGGAGTTGTGTCCCAATTTCCAACCCGTTTACCCAAGTCCTCCCCCAAAAATAGGAATAATAATTGTATGTCCTTCACCACCATCACTATCATCATCATCATGGACTTTACTGCACAAAAGCACAAAAGCAAAAAGCCAATGAACCAAAGATAGCAAAACAGAAAGATCTAAACAGCCTGAGTTCTTGATGACATCACAGAATCCTGGAACTGCTATTCTTCAGACTCCCTGAAATTTCCTTTAAAAAATAAATATACTTACATTTTAATTCTCTTGTAGTTTGGTATCCAGCTACTTGTATCCAAATAAATCTAGCCCAGTAAAGAACTTGCCTCAGAATTTGTTAAGATAAAATCTTTATTTTGGAGTGGAACTCTACATTTATCACTTCTTAAATATTTGGGGTCCTAGATGTCTGGAGAATTATGAAATAGTTTCCCAAATATTTATATTTTATTAAGTTGGGGCTCAGTTTTTCCAAAGAAAGAATATAAACAGTTTTCTACTATTTATGACTATTTAAGAGTAAAGAGCATGCAGAACAAAAACTAAACTCTCCTAATGGTACAAACTTTGCTGTTCAACTATGGCCATACCACTAATAAGGTTTTGGATTTTTTTTTTTAAAAGGAAAGTAGAAGTTATAAATTACAAAACCAGAAAGTAAGATGTAAAAAAGGCCTCAGGCATTAACAATGTTAAACTGTAATACTAAGAAAACCAAACTTAAGGCAACTTAATTTCCAAATAGGAAACAGCATGAGTATTTGGAAGAAATAATTAATTGGAGTTTCTCAGAACCAACTTAAAGCTTCTATGCCATTTAGTATTCCAGGATATGATATACAATTTATTTATCTATACAACTGCTGGTGGATCTCCAAGTTTAACAGAGTTTTTATAAGTATGAACATGCTGCTCCAAACATTCTTTTTGGTTTATCCTGGTACACACAAGTAAAAATCTCTCTAGTCCATTCTTAAGGATAAATTGATGACTTGTAGAATACGTGTATGTTCAAGTTTATTTAACAGTACAAAACTGTTTTCCAAAGTGGTTGTACTAACAATTTGCACCCCACCAGCAACAGAGAGCAGTTCTTATTATTTCCTAGTAAATTTTTTCTCAGGGTTAACAAAATAAAGTTTATCAACTATCCTGAAACACCTAAAGAAATTTCCAAAGTAAAATAATTCATTTCTTCAATAAATGGTTACTGATTACCTACATAATGTACCATGTGATAGTAACTAAGTAATCAAAAGCATTTTCTTAGCTTTCTCTCAGTAGCAAAAAAAATCATAGATACTTGCTCTGCTAAAAACTGTCTTATTACAAATAACAAAAACCTACAAGAAAAAAAAAAGAACATTCAGAGAGTTGAAACAGCTGGAGCAAAGATCTAGAGTCAGCAGAGCAGAAGGTCTGGAGGAAGTATGTATACACAAATATGCCACACATGCACTCATGCATGCTAACATGCATGCACACACACGCATAATTAGGACTAAGAAGAAAGGTGCTGTCAAAGTGTAGAGAGGCTATGGTTTTATTTTCCAGCTCTACTATTCTTAACAGGTCATTATATAAAAGTTAGAGGCCAAGAGTTTTACTAGACTGTACAACTATATCTAGAGCAATCTTTGTTATCTATGTAACCCATTCAAAGAATAACTGAGACTAGACACAATAAAGCCAAAGTGAGATTCTAGATCCAGCATTGATCAAATACAGCACTTATTTGCCTACAAAGATTTAAGAGATGTCGAAAGTCCCTCTCACCTCCAAAACAGATCTTCATTTCCTCTCACAGTGCCTGAAACCACATTTGCATTATTGTATTCTGTTGGACATTCAGGATTTTTCATTCGTTAACAAATATTTGCGTTAAGTTGCAAATATCTCTGGACACAGGAAACATAAAAAATTAGCTGACAAGGACAGATACCTGAAGAAAAACAGAAATAGGAACAGAGATGCTGAAAAAGAAGGTGGGAGAGTAGCAAACAAAAAATTTGTCTACTTCGCCATTTTACCACCATCTGGCCCTAACATCAGTAGAAAAGAACAACATTACGCTGTCTGAAAATTTCACCTACTGAAGACCTATATCCTAAATTGACATAAAGTTGCCTTTGGGTTTATTTATTTATTGTTATAACATTCTTGTGTGCTTTACTAAATTATACTCATTCCTAACTATATTAGTGTATCATACATGTTTGATTCCATGCATAACTTAAAATGGGAGAAAGAACAGAGGATAAAAACAGAGAAGCTCATAAAGAGAAAAAGTGACGTTTCAGATACTGAAATGCCAGTGCTCCAAAACCTGGAGGCCATGAGTCTTGATTAGTCCCCAGAAAAGCCTGCTTATGGAGACTGTGTGGCTGGCACCCCTGGAGCAAGTAACTTGGAATGAATGGAGCCCTTAGTATTTTGTATTAATTGAAGTAAGATATTTAAGAATCTGGCACTTCAACTAGTTAGTTCACACTAATTGAATACAATGCTAAACATTATCCTCACACACCAAACTAAAATATTTAACAACCTATAAACAGTGCCTCAATATTGAATTCTTTGTCTTATTTAAGTCGAAAGGAACCAGATTACCTTGTTATAGCTTTAACAAAGTAAACAGGAGTTGGAAAAAATCCAAAATTACTCAATGTTACTTTCTACTAGGCTCAGGCTGTTAATAAATATATTGTAAATGAACTTAGCTTTTTTTATCTACACTTGTATGTGTGTTCTTAATAAGAATGTAATAGATCCCAATTCTTAATCATTCCCCCTAATTCCACAATTTCTCACCATTTCCTGTACTAGTTTGCCTCTCCTGTTGACTTTTATTTCCATCATAAATTACTCTAATAAGAAGTCAGAATACAAACATAAATTTTATAAACACATACAGTATATATGCCTATTTAGTAATTAAAACCAGCCTTCTTTAAATGTAATGCTTCCTTTCCAGTACTTCCAAATATGCACAGGCTATACCTCATAGGGACTTCAATTTTTAACACCAAAAATGGAAAACATGTCTTTTTAAAAACATCAGATTCATAATAGTACAATCAATGAGGCCCTTTCTCCAAGTGTGTATATATGTATATACGCAGTATGCTATATGAATAAAGAAAAAGAAAAAGCCAAAGCACTTCCAAATCTATTTAATCCTGTTAGCAAGAACCTAATTTCCTTCTTTAAAAAAAAAAGCTGAAGAGTACACTATACTAATTTTTTGCTATAAAGTTAAATAATGTAACTACTTTAATTATGGTCATTTAAATTTTCATTTTTAGTGAAAGGATAAATAATTATCAACAACTATTAAGTAAAATATTTTAAAATATTTGATAAAATTTAAATAAAATTAAGATAAAAAATTTCCAATGCTACCATAAATGTAAAAATATACATCTATGAACATTAAGCACAGTAAGTCCAGATTCCAAAGGGACAGTTAGAAAAACTAAGTTTCAAAAGCCTAGTGATAAGGATATGAATTATACTGACTCTTCAAAGCAATCAATAAAGATTCATATTGATCCTATGAATTAAAATTCTCTGTATTTGCACAGCACTTTAAAATTAACAAGTCACTTTCATATAAATATTCTAATTTAAGGGATCCCTGGGTGGCGCAGCGGTTTGGTACCTGCCTTTGGCCCAGGGCGCAATCCTGGAGACCCGGGATCGAATCCCACGTCAGGCTCCCGGTGCCTGGAGCCTGCTTCTCCCTCTGCCTGTGTCTCTGCCTTGTCTCTGCCACTCTCTCTCTGTATGACTATCATAAATAAATAATAAAAAAAATATATATATTCTAATTTAAATGATAATTTCTAACTGAAATAAAATAAAAAGATTAATACATAAAATAAAATGGTTACCTTTCATCTGGAACAGGGGTTCCAACCTTTTTTGCATCATGACTTCTAAGATGGCTGATTTAACACTCCCACGGATATTCCCAAGATTATGGGTAATTAATGTCATGCTAGCTATAATTCACCCCTTTGTCTTCCACTCAGAGAAAGCATTTCAGGATGCAAGTCAATGAAAGTTATGTTTTTTAAAGAGATAACCAGAATATTTTCTCTAGAACAAGTAAAAAGTTCCAGGAGTGTGCCTCACAGCAGATCTCCATGCATACCATTTCTTCATATCATTGTTGAAAACAGTCAATATAGGAGACAGGGTGGGTGAGAACAACACAGAGGTATACGTTCCATATGCTTATTACAAATTTTACTTTGGTAAAAAAGTAAAACGAATTAGCTTAAAATCTGCTGTGACAGCCTGAGAGCTGGCCCCAAGTCTTCCAATACTGTTGTCCATCTCTGCTACAATTATTTCTTCCCAAATCAGCTAGCATAACTGTTGGAAAAGGCAAATTATCAGATCACTCTTTTCCTGAGAAGTCTTCGATGGCTTTCTATGAAACATAAAATGTGGCCAACCAGGCCCTAAAATTGGACTGTGCTTTGCCTACTTTTCCAACTTTGGCTCACACCACCTCGTCCAGCCATAACAGTCATCTGGGCTACAAACCAAATGTACCACGGTTACTCCCATCCAGGGACCTACTTACTTCCTGTTCACTCTCCCTGAAGACTCTTTCAAAAGACTATCTCAAGATCTGGCTCATTAGAATACAACTGTGACTAAAAGAAAATCTCAGCTCTGGAAGAGCTTACCAGGGGAACAATAGAGAAGAGAAGCAGAAGAGGAAAAGAGAAAGGAAGGAAGAAGAAAGAAGGCAGAAAAGGAGGGAACATGCAAGGAAAAGACACTGCTACTTCAGAATCACAAACTAAATTCCATAGGAGAACACAGGAGAATACAACCTGCTCTAGAGGAAAGATTTCTAAATTGAGATGTGTCACTGTCTTGGATCAAGAAATAACAATGACACATAACATGTATTACATGGGGATTATTCTATTTGACCCTCTATCCCTCGAAAGAGCCCCATGAATGTGTACAATACAAAAGATGTCATTGACAAAACTGACAAACTCCCCCATCTTGTTATGGTCATTTGATCCAGGATCAGATATACTATACCCAAACTAGGCCGGTCAGATTCACCCCAAAAGGATTTGTAATTTCTGGGTAAAGATGAAGGACAAACAGGAGAGGTAGGGACGGTAGAGCTGAATCACTATACAGTGATTCATTTGACTATATAGTGTCATATTTTATAAAGGGCCTACCACTGAGTTCTCTGGAGCTGCCCTGAGACTTGATTGTTTAGTACTTCCCTCAATTCTGTGAGCAATCTCCACATCCTTCCCTGAACCCCTATTTTTGTCTTTAACTAACTGAATTGTTTTCAGTTATTTAAGACCAAAGCAAATATAATAGATACATACGAAATACTGCAACCATCCTAGTGAAGGGCTAAAGGAGATTACGGGTTTGGGATCAATTCCAAGGAGTAGTATGAAGTCACTGCATGCATATGAACTATAGTGATACAGTAGGAAGAAAAAAAGTATTAGTGTCACTCACTTTCAGATGCAGATTCAAATCCCAGACTATTTGCTACCTATGTGTTGTGAGCTTGAACAAGTAATTTAACAATGTTCTCAGTCCATTTCCTGACCTGCTGTTGGTAAGAATAACATTTGCCTTACAGGATTGTCTGAAGATTAAACAAGATAAAAGATGTCAAAACACTCAGCAAAATGTCTGGGAGGTAGTAGGAGCTCAATAAATGTTAATCTTCACCTTGTTTCCCAGTAACAATAAAATCTTTAACCAGAGCATAAATGAAAAGCCAACTCTGGCTAGAGCAGTGGTTAACAAATATAGCCAGGGGGCAAATCCACCATACCACCTGTTTTGTATGGCCCACAACCTAAGAATGTTTTTTATATTTTTAAACAGAGACATGAGTTGATTATTGTCCCACAAAAATGTATGTTGAAATCATAAGCATTGATACTTGTGAATGCAACCATATTTTGAGAAAAGGCCATTACAGATGTAATCAAAGCAAAATCAAACTGGATTAGGGTGAGCCCAAAATCCAGTGCCTAGTGGTCTGTAAGAGAAAGAAAACAGAGATTTGGAAACAGAAACACACATACAGGGATGAAAGCCATTTGCCAATAGAAGCAACTGAAATGTCTGTTAAACCAAGGTGTGACAAGAATTACCAGGAATGACCTGAAGCTGGAAGAGATAAGGAAAGATTCTTCCCTAAAGACTTCAGAGTTTTCCAACACCTTAATTTCAAGTTTCTAGTCTCCAGAACTGCGTGAAAGCTATTGGCTTAAGCCACCCAGTTTGTGGTAATTTGTTATGGCAGTCCAAGGAAACTAATTAAAATAGGGGGTTTTCTCATCAATAGTATTTCCTGACATGCAAAACTTGTAAAAATTCAAATTTCAGTGTCCTTAAGTAACTTTTATTAGAGCACCACCACACACATTGGTTTACATATTGTCTATGGGTGCTTTTGTCCTATATTGACAAAGCTGAACAGTTACCACAGAGACCATATGGCCCAGAAAGTCAGAAATATTTACTCTCTGGCTCCATATGCAAAGTTTGCCAATCCCTGACCATAAGCATTAATGCCTGAGACACAAGTAGTAAAGTTCTAAAACAAATGTGTACCAGTAAAAGATGACTAAGTAAGTAAGTAAGTAGCTGGATAGAGTGAAAACCTAAGTGAAGGGCAGCCCAGGTGGCTCAGCGGTTTAGCACCACTTTTGGCCCGGGGCCTGATCATGGAGACCCGGGATAGAGTCCCACCTCAGTCTCCCTGACCTGGGATCGAGTCCCACATCAGGCTCCCTGCATGGAGCCTGCGTCTCCCTCTGCCTGTGTCTCTGCCTCTCCCTCCCTCTCTCTCTCTCTCTCATGAATAAATATAATCTTAAAAAAAAAAGAAGAAGAAGAAGAAGAACAACAACAACAACAACAACCTAAATGAACAAACAAAAGACCTAGGGATTTTTATCATGCAAAAAGGGTTTAAAGTTTTAATATAAACCAGGACTTGGCAAAAGACTAGCAAAACACCAAGGTGCTAGTCCAGAATAGTCTGATATGTGCTATTTTGTAAAATAAGTTAAAAGACATTAGTTGTTATGGAGAAGCTAAGTATGGTGGAAGGATGTGAAATAAGACTCAATTTGCTTTATTATATATCACAAGATAGGCAGAAAACATTCAGTAGAGGTCTCCTGAAAATAGTATCAAATGGAATTGGAAAAATGATTTAAAAACTCAGATACAGACTGACACCCTAGTCTTCTCTTTCCAGTCTAAATGCTAATTCTAAGCAATTAAAACTCTTTTTGACTAAATGTTTTAAAAATCTCTCAACTGGCCATCTATCCCTAGTACATGCCATCCATAAAAGAACTCAGAATGACTGACATAAAATACAAAGTTTGATCATGCTGTGAAATTTCTAGTTAATGTTTAATAAGATATTACATATACTCCTATGCTTAGTATATAACATTCTTCAAAATTAGACTCTAACTCCCATTCAGTCCCATTTTATACCACTCCTCAGTATTCCAAATGCTTCTCCTATACTTAACATTGTTATATATACACCTATAACACCCTACGCCTCCCTCTTTATAATATGCATCATGATTTTAATTACTTGTTTATTCTCCTTCCACACTAAACTGAATTTTATAATAGAAGCACTATGATATACATAGCACTCAACACGGTGCCTGGTACATAAGTACACAATAAATATTAGGTTGAATGAACATTTTAACAAACAATGACTAAATATACTAGCCCAATTTAAACCTTCATTTTTATGCACACAATGCCCCTTTGGCTGAGAATTCCCTTTGCCTTACTTATCTACCTGGAAAATTCACACTTATCCTTCAATGCAGCCTCCTCCATAAAACCCTTCCTTACACTTCCTGGCAAACTATTTTGTCTTTTCTCCACATCACTAACATAATATTTAGCATATCATACTGTAAGTTTATCTATTTGCCAGTCTTCCACTTCATTATATCTCGAGTTTCTCAAGGACAAGAACTATGTTTTATTAGTCATTGTTTTCCCCAACACTTCGCCCAACATATGGAATATATTAGAAGTTAAAATATATTTGCTAAGTGTAAAGATTATCTTAAAATTTTAAGATGAAAGATAACATCCTAAACCACAGAACATTGTACATTTAAGTATGTTTTCCATTAAGAAGTTAGTTTCAATAATTTTTAACAGTGTTTTAAACAATTATGATTGCATATTTTAAAATAAAATTTAGAGATTAATTAAATATCATCTCATGTTGCAAATTATTGTATTATAAAAATAATATATCCCCACAATAAGACTGGAAAATACTTAGAATAAAACCTGAAATTCTTTTTCACGAACATTCCCACTTCCAACATATTAAATATAATTAAGCCATTTAGCATTTTTCAAATGAATCATTTTGGTTCTTGGTCTATACTTCATACACATACATATGAATATATATGAATATGTGTGTTTGTGCACATATGCTATAAATATTAATAGATACAAATCATTAATTTATATCAATCTTATTAAGACAGTTCAACTTGAATGCATCCAAAATAAATGTCATAGTTTAATTATAATTTTCTAATATCTGGAATCAATTAGTTCGTGAAAGTTTCAAGAAGGCCACCCAGTAATAAACACAAAATAAATTGTGTCTGCTGTCCTGTTAGCGATAATTTTTTATTGCTACCTCAGTTTCAGATGTCAGAGTAATGACTTCCATATTCTGATTAAAATGCAAATTGAAGCCATATGTTAAAAAAGCTTAGGCTTTCAAAATAGCTGTTTTCCGACTTAAAGCAGAATAAAAGTATACTTACAAAGGCTAATAATTATCCAGATTAATTATGCCAATTCTAAATTTAGAAATATGTAGTTTTACACTGTAAATTATGTCAATACATGCAGTTGTAGCACATAAATTCACAGCTACCGTCATATATATATCATTGGCCAGAAGTGGGTCAAAGCTATAAAACAATAACAAAATGGATCTTGGTTGATTTTCTGCAAGAGTAAAAACTGAAAAGTGATTTTATAAACCTATTTTTAATCTTCAGACTTGCTAAAGAACTAAAATTATCTTTAATCTGTGTCCTAAGATAAATAAAAAGTAAATAGATTGATATGATTTTATTTATTTTGATAAGCTAAATTCTACATAAATTGATTTGATTTTTAATGAATTTCTAAGACTGTGCCACAAGTTTCCCAAAGATCTTCTCAGACTGCAATTCCAAAATGACCAGCCCAATGATAAATTTAAATACTACAGCCTCGACTTCTCCTTTTCATTTGTGACATTAAACTAAAATTGCTATGTACAGAAAACCTGTTTTAGAAAGTAAAATTATAAACAGTACCCCCCAAAAAACTGAATCATGAGTATTCTACTCAAGAGTAAATATTTGTAAATTTAACTATCTACTTTACCTAATATCAGCTAAATGTAAAAAATTAATAGAAAAGTCAATGCCAACTAAGCTATTAAATTACACAATTTATAGACCTCAAAGGTAGTAAATTCTATGTAAATAGTTCAGTTGCATAAGTATAAAAGTGAAGGTGACTATAAAAGTGTTTACTGAAATAAAGAGGGACTGGCATGAGGCAGGGAAGGGATAAACTACAGTTCTCAAGACAAATAAAATCACTTTAATTTACCTTAAAAAATATGGAGACAGAAATCTATAAAGAGTAAAGTCACTAACATCATTTCCAATGCAAAGAAAAAGAAATTTATAAACTAAAGACCTAGAATTATTAAGAAGGTTTAAGTCAGAGAGGACAAATACCATATGATTTCACTTATATGTGGCATCTAAAAAACAAAACAAATGAATAAACAAACCAAAAGCAGAACCAGACCCACAGATACAGAGAACAAAGTGCTGGCCACCACAAGTAAGGGAGGATGGGCAAAATGGGTGAAAGGGAATAGGAGATATAGGCTTCAAGTTATGGAAAGAATAAGTAATGGGGATGAAAGGCACAGCATAGGGAACATAGTCAATGTTATTGTTATAGCGTTCGTTGTATGGTGACAGATGGTAGCTATATCTGTGGTTGGAATAGCACCCTCTATATATATAGACTTACAGAATCACGATCTTGGTACAGACAAAACTAACATTGTGTATCAACTATACTTCAATAAAAATAAATATATAAATACATAAAACATATACACATACATAAATTTGTTTTAAAAAGTTTTTGAAAGAATATTAATAAAATGTCACAGGCTTTGACCATTACTATGAATCATTTTAAACAAAATAATAGACAATGCATTCTTAATCTGGCTTATAAAAAATTCTTAAAATTAAATTAACATATTTAATACATATTTTAAACTATAATATAAATTATTTCATTAAGTGTTTAATCAGTCCCCCCCCCTTTTTTTTTAAAGATTTATTTATTTATTTATGATAGACAGAGAGAGAGAGAGAGAGAGGGGCAGAGACACAGGGGGACGGAGAAGCAGGCTCCATGCCAGGAGCCTGATAGGGGACTCGATCCCGGGACTCCAGGGTTGCACTCTGGGCCAAAGGCAGGCACTAAACCGCTGAGCAACCCAGGGATTCCCCCCCACACTTTTATTTTAACAAATTAGTTGCCAGAGTTTCTCTTACAGAGCTCAAGATTCCACATTTCTTCAAAATTCTCTGCATATATGGCTTTTGTTTGGGACCAAAGATAATAAAGGTGATGCATGGATTTTCTGGAATACGGTGTTCTAGCCTAAACTTGTTTTCCTAGCTATGTGCAGGACTAGCTAGTATGCCAAAGTCTCTGTTGTAAAAGAAATACGCCATTACAAGAACTGCACACTCTTGGTTAACTAATCTGTACAGTTACTTCCAGGCCCTACAAAGATATGTCCCTCAGTTCATGATCAGCCTCAGTATGGTTTCTTTTACCCTTCTTATTTACAGTAGTCTGTAACACATATAAAAACAGCCTAAGTGCAATGGCTCACACATAATACAATTCACATATAATTCATTCTTATCAGTATAAACTACAACTCATTGACACTTGGAAGAAACTATTCAAAAAGTAATCTCAGTCCTGTGGACTCAGTCTAATATACTGGCTGGCAGAATTTTGATTTCATTTTCTCTCCTTGGGCTCCTAAACCATATTCTAAGTAGAATATGGCCCAGGATCACGACCTGAGCCAAAGGCAGATGCTCAACCACTGAGCCACCCAGGTGCCCCAAATTAAAAAAATTTTAAAAGGGCGTTGGAAGGTCCATATTATCTAGGAGTAATTAAAACCAAAAACTCACAAAGAGAATTTTGGTCAACTTATAACAAGGACAAACATTTCAGAGGAAATAGGAAATAGTCTAATTCGGGACTGGAACTTAAAAAAATAAATTTCAAAACTTTCTTCAGCTGTCAGCCGACAGGTCCACACTTCTCAGTGATTCATTTTTTCATAAATATTAACTATAAGGGGCTTCATGAAATGCCGTATCTTTTAAAGACCTGCAATTTCGTTTTCCAATGATTTGTATTGACCTCGCATCAAACTGTCAAATGCTTGTAACAGAGGACATCATCTGGAGACTGCCAAGGAAAATGAAATGTTAATCTAACAGAGATTAGTAAATATTTTATATTATACTAACAGTAGTGACCTTGATACTGTTAACTCCCTACCCATAAGCATGCACACATGAGTAAAAATAAAAACAAAATCAAGAAGAGGGAGAGAAAAACAGGCAAAGTAAGAAAGATGACATAAAAGTGAATACTTCTAGTGCTGTTCCACTAGCAACTCAAAGTATATTTTACCTATTTATCTAGTATTCAAGTAGATTATCAGCAGAAATCTACATAATATGCTGATAAATTTATTTTTCATCCAGTTTTATTGAGATATAATAGAAATACAATATTTTTTAAGTTTAAGGTGTACAATGTGATAACTTCATACATGTATATGTTGCAAAATGACTACCACAATAACATTAGTTAAAATCTCCATTACCTAACATAATTATCTTTTCCTTAATGGTGAGAATATTTTATATTTTATATTTTCTTGGCAACTTTAAATTATATAATACAATATTGTTAATTATAATCACAATGCTATACACTAAATCCTCAGAATTTACTAATTTGTACTCACTGATCAGCATCTCTTTATTTCCTCTACCTCCAACCCAGCTCATGGCAACCACCACTATATTCTGTCTCTATATATCATCTGCTTTTTTTAGTTTCCACATATAAGGGAAATCGTGTAGTATTCATCTTTCTTTATTCCATTTATTTCACTTAAAATAACACCCTCAATATCCGATCCAGTTATTCCAAATTTCAGGATTTCCTTCTTTTACAACCAATTATTCCTCTGTGTGTGTGTGTGTATGTGTGTGTGTATCACCACATATTTTCTTTATCCATTCATTCATTGAGAGACACAAATTCTTTAAACGTCATGGCTTTGGCCAATAATGCTGCACTGAACATAGGAGCGATGAATATGAATATGTTAAAGATAATTATTTCATTTCCTTCAGATATATAAGTATATATAAGTACAACTGCTGGATCATTTGGTAGCTCTGTTTTTAATTTTTTGAGGAACAACCATACTGTTTTTCACAGTGGTTGTACCAATTTACATTCCTTCCAATAATGCACAACTGTTCCCTTTTCTCCACATCATCAACAACATTTATCTCTTTTCTTTTTGATAATGGCCATTCTAACTGGCAGGAAGTGATATCTAACTCTGGTTTTGATTTTCATTCCCCTCACAATTAGGGATGTTGAGCATTATTTTAGGTACCTTTTGGCCACTATATGCCAAATTTTAATCACATTTTTTTAATATTTGGTTGTATGAGTTCCTTATATATATATATTTTGAATATAAACTCCTAGTAATCAGATGTACAGTTTATACATAGCAGAGAAATAAAGAAAAGAATCTAACTTATGATTGATCAAAGAGAATGACATACCTACGAATAAATTTATTCTGAAAACTATATAACACTGATGAAAGAAAGTAAAGGCAAGACAAATAAATGAAAAAATATACCATGAGCTGGACTGGACTGGAAAAATTAATACTATTACAATGTCTATACTACCCAAAGCAGCCCACAGATCCAATGCAACCCCTATCAAAATACAAACAGTATTTTTCACATAACTAGAATGAAAAATCCTAAAATCTGTATGGAACCAAAAAAGACCCAAAAAGCCAAAGCAATCTTCAGATCTCAAGATTATTTATTCAAAGCAGGAGTTATCACAATTCTAGGTTTCAAGATATACTACAAAGCTAGAGTAATCACAACAGTATGGTACTGGCACAAAAGGAGACACATAGATCAACAGAAGAGAACTGAGAGCCAAGAAACTCACACATATATGGTGAATTAATCCATGACAAAGGAGGCAAGAATATATAATGGGGAAAAGACAGTATCTTCCATAAACAGTGTTGGGAAAATTGGAAAGCTACATGCAAAAGAATGAAACGGGATCATTTTCTTATACACAAAAATAAACTCAAATGGAATAAAACCCTAAAAGTAAGACCCAAAGCCATAAAATCCCTAAAAGAAAACATAGGCAATAATCTCTTGGACACCAACCTTAGCAATATTTTTCTGATCTGTTTACTCAGCCAAAGGGCACAAAAGCAAAATAAACAACTGGGATTATATCAAAATAAAAAGCTTTTGCACAGTGAAGGAAACCATTAACAAAACGAAAAGGCATCCTACTGAATAGAAGATATCTGCTAATAATATATCCAAAAGGGGTTAACACCTAACACATATAAAGAACTCACATGACTCAACACCAAAAAATAACAATAATAATCTAGTTTTAAAATGTGCAGAGGACCTGAATAGGCATTTCTCCAAAGAAGACATACCAATGGCCAAGAGACACATGAAAGATGCTCAACATCTCTAATCATTAGAGAAATGCAAATCATAACCACAATAAGATCTCACCTCATATTAGTCAGAATGACTCAAATCAAAAAGACAAGTAACAAGTGTCAGCAATGATATAGAGAAAAGAAAACCCCTGTGTACTGTTAGTAGGAAAGTAAATCAATGCAGCCACCCTGAAAAACAGTATGGAGTTCTTCAAGAAACTAAAAACAGAAACACCATATAATCCATTAATCCCACTTCTGAGTATTTCCTAGAAGAAAATGAAAATACTAATTTGAAAAGATACCTGCACCTCTGTCTATTGCAATGTTATTTACAACAGCCATGATATGGAAGCAACTAAAGTGTTCACTGATAGATTAAGTGGATAAAGAAGGCGTGGAATATATACACAATGGAATATTACTCAAGCCATTAAAAAAAGAATGAAATCTTGCCACTCGTGACAATATGAATGCATCTAGAGGATTATGCTAAGTGAAATAAGCCAGACAGAAAAAGATAAGAACCATATTTCACTTACATGTAGACTCTCAAAATCTAAACAAATGAACAAACAAAAAAAAAAAACAACAAAAAGAGACGCAGACTTATAGAGAACAAATTGCTGCCTAAGGGAAAGGATAGGCAAAATAGGTGAAAAATTAAGAGTTACAAAATTCCAGTTATAAAAAAAATAAGTCACAGGGATGAAAAAAAAAACAGCATAGGGAATATAGTCAATAATACTGTAATAGAATTAATCATAGTGAGCATTTCATAATGTATATACCTGTTAAATCACTATGTTGTACACTTGAAAATAATTTAGCATTATATGTCAACTATACTTCAACTCAAAAAGAATTAAATATGTTGGCCTCAACATAATTATGTTGAATGATTATGAAGGTAATCACTTCTCTTCAACTTTCTGATACCTGGAGTCCCATTCAACCCTATTTCAGTGCTCTGTTTTTACTCCCACATCAGAATGGTGTCTGTGGGTGTTTGAAGAATGCCAAGTGTTCCCAAAGTAGCACTGTTCCAGCACAAGTGATGGTGCTGCATAGGAGTCAAGGCTAGGGAGTTTCAGTTTGAGTAAAACTGGCATTATTTCTCCTTTAAATATTTTAGTAGACCTCACCAGCAAAGCTATCAAGGCCTAGCATTTTCTTTGGGAAATGGTTTCTAACTACAAATCCAATTTCTTTAATAAATGGATGATCATGTTATCTATCTCTTCTTGAGTGAATTCTTATGGTTTGTATCTTTCAAGAAATGTAACCATTTCATCTAAGTTGTCAAATAAAATATATGGACTTAAACTTGCCCAAATTATCAATAGTAGTGAACTTTTAATACCTATATGCTGTATGTTGATATCACTTCTCTCATTCCTGGTATTAGTAATTTGTTTACTCTCTCTTCTTTTTCTGATCAGTCTGGCTAGAGATTTATCAATTTTATTCATTTTTCAAAGAACTGGCTTTGGGTGTATTTAGTTTTTTCTTTGGTTTTCATAGAAAAACTTATTTCCACACTAATTTATTATTCCCTTACTCCTGCTTTCTTTGGGCTTAACTACTCTTCCTTTTCTAGTTTCTTAAAATACAAACTGAAGCCAATTATTTAAGACCCTTCTTCTTTTTATAAACATTTAGTGCTATAAATTCCCTCTTAGTAGGCAGTAAATATATGCCACAAACTTTGATATGTTGCTTGCTTTTTTTTTGTTCAGATTAAAATACTTTCTAGTTTCTCTTCTGATATCTTCTGAAGCACGTTTCTTTCTAAATATTTGGAGATTTTTCTAGTATCTTTTACTGTTTTAAATGTAATTACACTGTGGCCAAACAACAAATTGTATAACTTGAATCCTTGGAGACTTGTTCTGTAGTCTAGAATATGGTCAATCTCAATGGAAATGTCAACTACATCAAGTTAGTTAATAGTGTTACTTAAGGCTTCTATATCCTTAATTTTCTTTTGACACTGTCTATCAATTATTAAGAGAAGAATGTTGTTAAGCTCCAAATATAATTGTGAATTTGTGTATTTCTCATAGCAGTTCTGTCCGTGTCAATTTCTGCTTTATTTATTTTGAATCCTTCTTATTAGGCACATAAATATTTAGGACTATTATAACCCAAATAGCATAAAAATCTTACATTGCACTTTCATTCTTTCCTCTTGAATGTTTCACTACTGTTGCTATACTTTACTTTTGCATATGCTATAACCCTGACAACCTACATTGTTGTTATTTTTATAATTATACTTTTAAATATATATATATATATATATATATATAAAGTATGTTTTATATTCACCCATGTAGTTACCATTTCCAGTGATCTTCATGTCTTTGTATAGACCTAGATTTCTAAATGTTACCATCTTCCTGAATACTTCTTGACAAACTTCAACATTTCCTCTACTACAGGTCTGCTGGTGATGATTTCTTCAGGTCTGTATATCTGAAAAGGTCCTTATCGTTGTTTTTTACAAAGATTTTTCTAGGAGTGCCAGGTAGCTCAATGGGTTAAGTCTCCGACTCCTGATTTTGGCTCACGTCATGATCTCAGGATCCTGAGATCACACCCCACATCAGGCTCTGCACTCAGCTCAGAGTCTGCTTGTCCCTCTCCCTCTGGTCCTTCCCCACTCCCTTCTCTCTCTCTCTCTTTCAAATAAATAAATAAATAAATAAATAAATAAATAAATAAATAAAGAAAATCTTAAAAAATATTTTTCTAGTTATACAACTCTAGGTTGACAGTTCCTTTTCTTCAGTTCTTTAAAGATGTTGCTTAATTCTCTTCTGGTCTATATTATCCCCAATGAGAGATTTGCTGTCATCATCTCTGTTCCTCCGTATAAAATGTTTCTTTTTTCTTTGGATGCTTTCAATATTTTTCTCTATCACTGGATTTGCTGACTATGATTAGTTTCCTTCCTGTTCCCAGATGCTTGAGTTTCATTAGGCTTCTTGAATATGATGGTTTAGTTTTCATCAAATACGAGACACTTTCATCCATTATTTCTCCAAATACTTTTACTGACCTTCCCTCCCTCTGTCTTTCAGAGACTTTTGTATGCATTTTGGGCCAATTCAAATTGTCCTACTAAATCACTAATACTCTGTTCATATTTCTTACTTTCTCTTGGTGTTTCTTTTGGATAGTTTTATTGCTATCCCTTCAGGTTCACTAATCTTTTCTGCAAGGTCTGATATGCCATTAATCCTATTCTGTGAATTTTTCATCTCAGATGTTACAGCTTTCATCTCTAGAAGTTTAATTTGGATCTTTTTTTATATCTTCCATATCTGCTTAACATGTTCAGTATTTCTCCTAGCCTCTTGATTATATGGAATATAATAATAACTAGTGGTTTGATGTCCTTGTCTATTAATTGTACAATAGGTATCACTTCTGAGTTGGTTTCAAATTATTGATTTCTCTCATCATTATTGGCCATTTCCCTAATTCTTATCATGCCTGCTAATTTTTCATTTATGCTAGACATTGTGGTTTTTACCTTAATTATTGTCTATTTTTGTTTTCCCATAATTTTCCTTAAATTTATTTTGGGATACAGTCATTTGGAAACAGATTCTTTCTTGTCTTTTTTTTTTTTTTTTTAAGATTTTACTTATTTATTCATAGAGACACAGAAAGAGAGAGAGACAGGCAGAGACACAGGCAGAGGGAGAAGCAGGCAGAGGGAGAAGCAGGCTCCATGCAGAGAGCCCGACGTGGGACTCGATCCAGGGTCTCCAGGATCACGCCCTGGACTTGCAGGCAGCACTAAAGCGCTGCACCACCGGGGCTGCCCGATTCTTTCTTGTCTTGTTGTTTGTGGTGGTGGTGGTGTTATTGTTGTAGACAGGCCCAGCGCAGTATTTACTCTAGGACTAATTTTGCCCCACCCTGAGGTAAAATCCTTTTAATGCTTCAATGACTTCTAATGCTTCTAACTCTTCACAATGCCTTGCAAATTATCAAATTCTCCACCTTTAATGGTGGGAACAATAACCATTTTTAGCCCTGTCTGATTCCAGAGGATTTTTTTTTACCCTCTGATTGATGAGTTTGGCTGGTTTTTTCCCCAACTTCAGTAGATTCCTCACATGCATGCACCAATCAGAACTCACCTATTTGCTGGGATCCTCTGCACATCTCTGGAGCCCTCTACCTCTCACCTCTCCTCCTGCAAACTGTGGCCACTTTGTCTCCTTGGACTCTTGGCTATATCTTGTTAACTCTGGGACACAGTTAGGCTATGCCTGTTTTACATCCCTTCTTCATGGCCTAGAAATGCTTTCCAGGTAGTAAGCCAAAGCAATCACAGGGCTCATCTTGCAGGTTTCAATCCTTCAGGGGTCACTGTTCTTCACTGCTTAATGTACAATATTTTGAAAACTGTTGTTTCTTTTTTTCACTTTTTTTTTGTTGTTTCAGGCAGAAGAGTAAATAAATATGTTCCCTGTTACTCCGATTGAGCCTGCATCAGAAATCATCTTTTATTTTAAACACAGTAAACATAAGTTTTATAACATTTTCAGATAATCCCAATACACATAGTCTCTGCAGGTCTGTTTTGTTGTTTATTATTTCTGCCAGATCTTGATCTTGGTGCCTTGTTTTCTTAAGTGCTTGATTATTTCTAACTACCAAAGAAAAATATGAAGAAGGACTTCTGCTTCTGGAAAGATTAGGTACATGCCTTTTCCTTATTCTTCCCGCTAATTACAACTAAAAACCCTGGACATTAGATACAAACATTAAAGACTGAAAATTGAAGAGAACAGATCATCTATAGATCTTACAATTCAAAGGATAACATAGTAGTGAGTACCTACATTTTCTTTTTGCCTTAATTATCCCACTCTTGGAGCTGAAGAGGCCTGACAAGCTAGAAATGCTAACATGCACAGACAAAAAAAATCTACTCTGTCTTGCTAAAGAATCAAGAAAAGGGCAGCCTATCAAAACACAAACTTTTGGACAATAACCACTCTACTCCCACCAAACACCACAAAAAAGAAAACTAAAAAAACAAAAACAAAATCCTGTGGCCCAACGGCAATGACCAAATGACCACCTTCATAAAGCTTTAACAAGGTACTCTACCCCCCCCCCAATAAGGAAGAGTCAGAGAATACCAAGTATCAAGTGAGAGAATACCAATACCAAGTACAGTCAGAGAGCACCAAACACCAAAACTTTCATCCCTACCAGCTGATAACTAGGCCTTCACTCCCCTACCCCAACCTGGGGATGTCAGCTAAGACCATGCCTACCCAGTAGCGAAGAGGAGCTATATCCCCCTTCACAGGTCAGTGAAAGCCAAATGCTTATTATACAGGTTGCTTTTGTATTTTGCATTTTCCTTTCTTATATATTGGTTTCCTTTGTTCCTTTTAGATTTATTTACTTATTTTTATTAGTTTTCCTTTGCATTTGTCTCTTTCAATTTTATCGTATATATTTTATATTATGTTTACCAAGCAAATAAAAAACAAAGCTGTATGAAGACTAGTTATGATGACAGGTATACCCAAAGAGAAATACACTCTTTTCTCTTTTGATCTAAGTGACCTTGAAGTAGTACTCCAAGCCATTTATAGCAAAGTCCCTAATAGTTTCAAAGTTCAACCTCCAACAGTGAAATCCCTAAGATAATTAATCAAAGTACTCAAATGGAAACATAAGACAAAAAAGCACAAGACAAAGCTCTCTCCTAAAGTAACAAGAATTCTACCTCCAAATGAACTACTAGAATAATGGTATTTCTCACATTCTAAGCCATTCTGTCCCTTTATCAGGAAGTACATGACCTAAAAATCCATATTCTTAAATTATATCCATGGACACCCAGAAAAATCCACAAAACAGTCATGTACAAAGATGTTCATCACCACATTGAGATGTTGAGGAGTTGGAAGCAATGTGGATATCCACCGCTAGAAGAATGAACAAGTAAAATGTCGTGTCTGAAATATTCTAAAATTAGATAGTGACCATAAATACACATTTTGTGACATACTAAAAATCATCGGATTGTAAACTTTAAAGGGGTAAATTATATGGTATATGATTTATATCTTCAAAAAAATATTATAGAACATACATAGAGGATGAATATTCTGACACACCATGCAGCAGTCAGAAGCAATGCATTGGAAGTACATAAAACACATATAGGTTTTGAAAATATGGTGTCAAGTAAATACAACAATACAGATATATCTTGAAAATATAGTTTTAAATTATCCAATAAAAGAAAATAAGAGAGCGTCATTAATAATGCCCCTTTTTGTGCTCACAAGGTTGGCTACAGTCTCCAGGAAAATCCCCCTCTATTCTACCTTTGTAACCAAGAAAGTGATGGCAACTATAAGGAACCTCTTCTCAAATAACAAAGTATCTAACCTTCTACAAATTAAAGTAAGAGTTCAATGTTGCCTAATGTTATTGTGGGTATCAGAAATACACTCCTCAATTTAATTCAAAGAATCAGAGTCAGAACCAGAAGAGGAGTATCACCCCTAATTCTGGTACTTCTAAGAAGGATTCCAACAGAAGAATGTACTAGTTCAGGAATTCAGCTAAGGACAGATCCACTTACTCCTCGGTTTATTTCCTGTGGGAAAATGAGATCATTTGGTTGGCTTAAAGGAGGGTCTTAGGGCTAATGGAGGGACAAAATTAGAACAGATATAAAGATCATTCTCTCTCATCTTTGCCATTTTTAATAGTACTTGCTCCCAATATACATTCATTCAATAATTATTTATTGAGGGCAGCCCCGGTGGCGCAGCGGTTTAGTGCTGCCTGCAGCCCGGGGTGTGATCCTGGAGACCCAGGATCGAGTCCAACATCGGGCTTCCTGCATGGAGCCTGCTTCTCCCTCTGCCTGTGTCTCTGCCTCTCTCTTCGCTCTCTCCGAATGAATAAATAAATAAATCTAAAAAAAAAAATTATTTATGAGCATATACTATATGCTAATAAGCACAATTTGTAGGTACTAGAGACATGTCAGTGAACAAGTAAGAGCCTGCCCTTGCCCTTAAGCAGCTTACAAACAGTGAGGAGGAAAAAAACAACAAAACAATTTCAGTATTTATAAATGCCACACAAAAAAAGAAAGGATTACCAGTTAGAGGACAAAAGACAGGATTATGAGTTAGAGAATAGAGAGAGAAGGGTAAATTGTTTAACTCTGATAATAAGAAAAGGCTCTCTCAGCAGGTGACAATGAGTCAACTATATAAGAAGGAGATGCTAGCCAAGAAATTTGGGGAAACAGATTTCCAAGCAAAAAGAAAATCAAATCCTGAGGCACCTGGGTGGCTCAGTGGTTGAGCATCTGCTTTTCGCTCAGGTCGTGATCCCAGGGCCTTGTGATCCAGTCCCGCATAGGGCTCCCCACAGGGAGTCTGCCCATGTCTCTGCCTCTCTCTGTGTCTCTCATGAATAAATAAATAAAATCTTTTAAAAAAAGAAAAGAAAATGCTAAATCTATAAAAGAACAAGTTTCAAGTGTTAAACAGACAGAAAAAAAAGCCAGTGGAAAGAATGAGAAGAAAAAGTAGAAGTCAGAACTTGAAGCCACAGTAAGGCATTTGAATTTTATTTGGTATATAGTGGGAAGGGGAAGGTTTTTCCATGTCTCAAGCAGATCAACATGCTGTAATCTGTATTTCCAATGGCTGACTACTGATGTGGAAGACAGACTACAGGAAGACAAGAGCAGAAAGATGTAAAACAGTGAGGCTATTAAAGTAGCTCAGGCAAGAAATGTTAGGGCTCAGACTACGGTTAAAATCATGGAGGTAGCAAGTCACTGTAAGATCCAGAATATACCTTAGAAGTAGAATAAGATTTCCTAATGGGCTGAACTAAGAGTATAGAGAATAAAAGAGTAGAAAACTCCTAAGTTTCTGGCCTGAGAACTGGATGGATTGTTGATGTCCTATGTTGCAGAGGGAAGGCTTAGAGGAGCAATTTGAGAAAGGGTGTTTATAAATGTTTTTTGAATAAAATATTTTCAGTTTATTTCTTTCAAGTTCATCTGTCAAATTTCTCCAACTAGTTTACAATCCATTTCGTATTTCTTTTGTATTCTTATATGCCTAGCACAGTACTGATATGTATTAAATAGCTGCTAAATATAATTAAATTGCAGTGGCCTTATAAGAAAACATATGAATCAACATTTTCAAACCTTATGTTTAAAAAATCAAATACAGATGTCTTAATCAAAGACACTGCATGTTTAAAATTAAAACACAAATGCTAGAAGCAGGCCTACTAAATATATATTTATGATTTTAAAACACATGCATTGTTGAATGCTCGGTTGCATAAATGAAATTGCTGAAAAAAGTTTTCAAAGGAACCTATATAGATTTTTAGATGTAATGACTTTTAATTAAACTAAACATAAATGAACTACACTTAACATCACATTTTAAATAATTGCTAGTAGAATATGATGAATTTTGAAAGACTGGGACCCTGTCATTGCCACAACAAACATAATAAAGGGAAATCATATCAATGCAAAATTTTATATCTTCTCTTTTAAATAAGACTGTGACAAAGTTGAATCTAAGCAGCTGGCATTCTTGTAGGTAATTGGTTCTAGTATATTAGCCCCAAGAAAACATTCCCATCATTTCAGAGCCATATCGTGGGCAGAAGCCAGAGAAAACATTTAATTCCTTATTTTATACTTGACAAAGTATATACCTTTTATATATTTTGCCCTTTAACAACTAATTCTCTATTAATTCTAAAAAGTTAAAAACCTATACTATTTTTTAAATTGTACACTTTTCCTTCCAAAATATGCTAGCAAACACATAACAAGAAAACATTTCCAGAAAGGTAGTAGTTCAATTGCCTTAAGTTTATAATTATTAAAACTGCTAGTTAATCATTAAGGCTATAAACCACTGATCTAATACTGAGACTTGCCAGGGCTTACTGACAGATATCATGGGTAATAAGAGTAACTATAAGGGAGACCAGAAAAGATCTTTTGATAATAACAAAAGCACTAATAGAGCTGCCCTTTATTTAGAGTATGTCGCTCTCCACCTGTTCCCGACAACTCTAACACAAACACAACTAGCAAAATGTATACTCAAACACTATACTGTTTTCTGTTTTAAGACAACTATCAGTTAAAAAAAACAGAGATGAGGTTTATTTCCATTGGTTTACCTACTTCTCTCTCCCCAGTAAAGTAGAAGGTCCCCTAGAAGCAGAAATTATATGCCTTGCTTATTTTAATGACTACAATTTCACTCACAGTGTCTACCACAGTAGATGTTCAATGGTTCTTATCCTTTTTTTTTGTTTATAAACCTTGACCCCAACTTGCCAATTCTTGGAAAGGCAAGAATTTTGTCCTGTGGTCACCAGTGACATGTCTCTAAGATGGAGCTGCCTCTGAGTCCCCTCCTTGCTTCAAGGTTCAAGTCCGATGTAATTCATGAAACCTTCTGATTGCTTCTGCCCAAAGCTAACTTTCTTTCCTAAGGTTCTAAGGACTGTATTGGCTTATCACATAGTGGACATGAATGCACTATCTTGGACTATTAATTACCTCTTTATTTTAAATCCAGATCTAAGGATACCTGTACCCTCAACTACATTCATTTCTAGGACAGAATGATAGTTTATCATTTGTGTCCCAATACCTAGCAAAGCACAGTGCATGCAACAAATCGTTATTAATAAAAATAAAGACAAAAATAATAAAGATAACATGAAACTAGTTCTGCATATTCTATCTTGTAACTCCTTTCAAAGGCATGTTAATGCCTTTGAAATTTTCTGATCAAAATAACTAAGAAATGGGTAACTATCACAGCCAAAAATAACAAGATGACATTATTATTGATCAAAGAGTTATTATTTCATTGTCTCCCAACATTTGGGGGGGGGGGCTGTGTATATATGTATATGTATGAAACCAACCCACAATTATGAAGATATAACAAGAAGTAGAAAGGTAGAAGCATAACCTCCAAAAAATAATTTTTAATATCATGAGCAATAAAAACTAGACAGCATAGTCACGAATATGTCCTCAATTTTTAAACAAGGGTATATAAAATGTAGTGTGAATCTATGTTGTGTCTTTATGTATGTACACTGTAAGTGAAGGGAATAAGAAACACTAAAATGATAATAATGACTACATGGTAAAATTACAGATTTTTTTACTTTCTTTTTTCTGCTTTTCTGTAATTTCTAAATCAGAAATATGATACCTAAATACAATAAATAATTTTGAAATAAAACCTCCTAACATTTAGAAATATTGTTGTTGATACTATAAACCAACAATTTTAACTTAGTCTAGGTAAGCAATACTAATCAAGTTACAGAAGTTATTTCTTAAGACTAAACTCGGTCTCTCTGAAAATATTTAAATCTTTACCTACTCTGCACCAACTACTCTCCTATTACAGGAGTACTTGTATAGTAATAGTATAAATAAAAGGCTCTGTTTAGATAAAGAGAATTAAGCTTACTAGATTACCACTGGTATCCAGAATATATTATGTACAAATTCACTTTCCTTTCAACATAGTCAAAATCTATGTTTAAAAGGCCTTTGATCTCATTAAAATTTTGCAGTTAATGATTTTAAAAAATCCTTAATAAAAGATCAAAATTAAGTTTTGATTCTTGTTGTAAAGGAAAGAAAGGTTCTTCGTCTTGACTACAGTAAATATCAACATAATTTTGTTACTACTATACTTTTATAAGATCTTACTGCTAGAGGAAACTGAGTAGAGTGTATATGAGATCCCTCTATTATTTCTTACAGCTGCATTGGATATGTATATGATTCCTTCAATAAAGGCTTATTCTTAAAAAATACAATATTT
Source organism: Vulpes lagopus (assembly GCF_018345385.1). Classification (NCBI taxonomy): domain Eukaryota; kingdom Metazoa; phylum Chordata; class Mammalia; order Carnivora; family Canidae; genus Vulpes; species Vulpes lagopus. The sequence continues at coordinate 37,146,983 of NC_054838.1, read as the reverse complement.
TAAGGGCAATCTCCAACATTGATTATAGCAAACAAAGTCAAAGATCATCTCTCCAGGAATTAATCTAACCAGGCAACACACCAAAAAAAAGTTTGTGAAACTCGACTTAGAATTTAAAGATAAGTATATAAATACAGATAGTATTTGGATATTAAAGTATACACCATATGGTAGTATAGAAAAGCATGTGCATGGTTAAAGGGGAAAAGAAAAAAACATTAAAACTCAAATCCATTCTAGTACGCAGAAATATTTTTAAGTTTTTTGAAAAATGAGAAGAGCAGCACCCAGAATAGTTTGATACTCTATCATGATTCTCACAGCATGCTATAATTTATATTCTAGTCCCTTTCAAGCATTATTATTTCTACTGTGACTTCTTCACTAGCAGCAAACTCCGTAAGTTTAAGTACTACCTCCATCTTATGTATCAGCAGATAGCACAGTAATGGACATATGGTTAAAAGCAGAGCAAAAATTAAATATTTTATCATTGAAATGAGTTGCTATAAGTAGCACTCTGAACTCTATTCCCTTGTCAGAGAATTCAAGAGTAAAAATTTTTTTAGTTGAATTTTTTAATGTTGCCTATCAACTTTCAAAGATTTTCATATAAATACATTTTTAAATAATGAACTTGGAATTGAAAATTATATAATTATATAATCTTGATTATATATTTACCATATTATATATTTACCATTATATATTACCATAGATTTCATTCCTATAAACTTAGAAAATTTAGAAGTCCAGCTAATATGTTACTAAATATACTCGTATTTGGAGATAGGATCAATGCTGTTTTGATGTTCAAGAATAATGACATCACAAAAGCTCATCCTTAAATCATTTTCCCATAAGAAATGGCAATAGAAGCAGGGCAATGTGCCCTTATTCCTCCTGAAACAAATGGATGGAATAAACTAGATGGCAACAAGGTTCTTTAAAATATTTAAGACTATCCTTCAAAACAGAGACACAAGATATTGTGAAATTTAAGTAGCTTTCCTTTTTTTTTTTTTTTTTTTTTTTTAAGGGAACTTGATTTTAAAAAGAAAGATAAAAAAGCCCACAGGAAAACTTCAAAAGCAACAACAACAACAAAAAGGAATTACTTACCAAATTGGCCATATAAATTGTGAGCAGCCCTCTCCTGCAAATAATTTAAAAAAAAAGAGACAGACTGAGATTAATAATCAATTTGATTTACTAATCACTTTATCATTTTTTTAGAAATCAAAACAATTATCAGGAGTAGTTGAGAAAAATGGCAGATTACACTGAACTAAGTTTTCAGTACCTTAACAACTGGATCTAAATAGATTCCACAAGTCATTCTGTTCAGTCGTCATTAAACATTCTATTTAGTGGTCATTAATTAAAACCATGCAAAATTACTATTGCCTTGTAATTGTTAACTAAGATTACTGTAGTGATCATTTCATAATATATGCCATTAACAAATGATTATGTTGTACACTTGAGAATATTATAATGTCACGTGTCCATTATAGCTTTACTTTAAAAATTACTATTTTCTTATTGTTATATATTCAGAGGAAGAGGAGTGTAATTTGCTATTAGTCTACATTTACACTAGAGAATTCTATATTTAATTTAAAAAATCTAAAGAATTCATCTTGTCAAAATGTCAAGGCCAAAACAATGCACATTTAATTGCAAAAAAATCAGGTCTTCTATTTATTTCACACATAACACAACAGTTCATTAGATGTCCTTACAAATCATACTAAATCACGTTGGTTGTAATTTCATTGTTAAGTGAGAAGTTAGGCACTAAGTGAATTTTCTAATGCCAAAGGACAAATGAAAGTTCAATAAACATTCACTTTACAGAAAAATTGCAAATTATCAAACTTATTAAATGAGAATTAAGGTAGAAACTCAAAGGATAATTTTATGCCCGTAATCACTTTATTTAACTTATACTGCATGTAAGACCATGAATGAAGCACATCCCATTCTCTAGGAAAGAGGTCTTTAATGTTTTAAGAGTTTAAGGGCAGAGTCAAAATAAACTGAAAATTATAAAAATTTATTTGGAGCTTCAACATTGAACATTTTTAGTACTTAAAAAAAACTGTAAATAAAACAAGTACCAATATCAAATCATGTTCATTTAAATTGCATGCCACGGTCTTAACATTAACATTGTCAATAAAATCTTGAAGTCAAAATCCAGTCACACATAATCTTGATTGTTCGCTATTTAAAATGGCTTAATAAATTTCTAATATCATTAAAGCCACATGGAGGCAGTATGATTTAACTGAACAACTGAAGTTTGAAAATCAGGGTTTCATTTAACTTTAATTCTCTGGTACTCTGTAATTTAATTTTGTCATTAGAATGAGGGAACAAGACTGGTTACCTAACTTACATCTTTAAACATAAAAAACAATTAAAGGAAAAAACATACATTTATCACCAACATATAAACATAACATTGGACCTACTCTGGTTGAAGAGGGGAAGGAGGTCTAGACAAACCCATGGAACTAAAACCCGCAGGCAATGACCCTGCTCAGCAGGTCCTAATGTTCCCAGCAAAACAAGAAAATTCTATTGCTCATCTAAAAAAGATTTTAAAAATCACTAATAAGATGATCTTTTAGCTTTCTTGTTTATGATTTGTATAAATGAATTGAAATTGTTCTTAACTAATCTTTACCGATCTTATTAGTTCCTACCAAATTCTAAATCAATGCTCTAATAGTACTTATTTTAAGTAAGTTATATAAAGAAAAGTTAGAGTAATATCTGTATCCAAGAGTCACACATACAAAGAAAGTTAAATCCTTCTTAAGTGATACCTATTCTTACCAAAAGCTGGTATGAAGAAAGAAAACAATACACTTAATTACAAAACCAAAAGTGTCTCTGCAATTTCAGTGGTAGTACCCGATGATACATTTCCTTATGAAGTGAACTACTGTATTTGTTCCACTAATCTATTTCCATCTCTAAAATTCAACAAATTATCTACCTGATAATGTAACTGTTTATCTTTAACTACCAAAGATTATTTTGTTTACCTTCACATTTTCACATACCCCCAATAGTATCTGGTATCTAATAGGCATTAAATAAATATTGAATTACTAGACAAAGTGTTACTAGGAACCCAGCCCTATAAAAAGGAATATATTAGAGACATACAGAAACATAATCACAAAAGATAGCCATTAGACAGGAGGGAAAATTAGTGATAGCAATTTATTAGCAAGCAAAGATGTGATTAGATTATTTTACATTTGCATAAAACTTAATCTACAAGGTATTATCAATATTTGAAATCAGATTTTATCCTCAATAGTCCTGTGATGTGTAATGTAGATACTATTATCCTTACTCTACTAAAAACCAAGAAACAGAAAAGTGGTTTCCTTACATATACAAATATCACAAAGACAAGTAGGAGTTAGGAGTCAGTTTCATGTTCTTTCCAAAATACTGCTTCTATGGCAGAAAAACTGTCTATTACTAACTTACCTTTAAATTCTGCAATGACTTGTTTAATACAATAACCTAACGGGTTTCTGAGCTTCAAGAATGAGTAAAGCCCTGACATACTCTTACTACTGAGAAAAAGCAGAGGATGTATTGTTATTAAATTACAACCTATCCTGGTCTCAAGTTTCAAATTATTGTTCTTAAATAATGAGGAAGAACGCCTCCTTCCTAGCTTTACCTGAATTCCAACCCAGAACTAATAGCCTCACGAATTAAAAGACAGTATCTGTGAAGGACACAATATGCTGTATTATACAGCAGACTCTTTTTGTAGGTTTCCCTGGTGTGGTGTCTTCAACTTCAGCTCCAATGTCAATTTGGGAGGTGCAGAATATCAGAATATTGATTTAGTTTACCACTTCTCCAGATATGTTCTGTATCACAAGAAACCGGTAACTCAATCAAATGCCATTTTATTATTTATCATTTGACTATATTCTAGCCAAGATCTGAAGACAAACAGGTTGCTCCCTTCTTAGTGGAATAAATTCTCCCTGGACACCAGATGACAATAGTGATGGGGAAGGAGAGGTGCCAGTAAGAACAAAAGGTGGCCCAGGCTAAACTAGGAAGGACTAGGGCCAAGAAGAATAACTTTTTAAATGTCACAGGAGATGATGATACACAAATACTCCCGTTCTTTTGGAAATCACTGGATAGGGAGATGGGTGGAGCTCAGTGAATCGCAAATACACTTTTTCTTTTTTTTGGATACAAGAAGGGGTGAAGTTCTTCAACTTGCAGGCAAAATTTAAGGGGGTGTACACAGCAAGGGGTACTACTTTAAAAAGTAGTAAGAACCACTGTTTAAGCACTCTATGTAATAAGAGTATCATTCTTCCCAAAGGAAAACATTAAAATTATTAAATTTTCCTGACACTTCAGGAGATTAAAAGGTATCCTCACAGTCTGCTGGAAGTCTAAATTTCATTATCTTCTAACAACATTATTGTATCTGATTAGATGGACAGTAATGGTCTTTTTCTTTTTCTGAAAACCTTAGTAGATATATTCTTTGGCTAACATTCTGAAACTGTTGAATGATATTGTATATACCATATTTCATAACTAAGGCTATTAAAGAGTATAGCGGGCATGGTATAACTTAAATGTTTATATATTTAAATTCTAAATGTTTATTCTTTCTCCCTCTCTTTCTCCCCCACGTCCTCTTTCTCTCTTATAAATATATGTATTATACAAAAATATACGTTTTTTTGTGTTCTACGAAAAGGGGGGATTACAAATTAAAGAAAAAGTGGAAGTTCCTATCAACTGTAATGGCTTACTAAGAGATGCTATTTAATCATCTCAGAAAGTCTTTCATAATGGAATAAATATTCATCTGCCAGAATGTCTTAGAACGCTATAAAACTACTGCCTTAAAGTTCAAGAACAGATAAAGTAAGAGCAAGAGTTTACTATCATAAGCTATTATATACAGCAGATAATACAGAGTAAACTTTTCAGAAGACTATGAGGTAATTTAAATTTTTTCCTGTGATGAGAACAAGATACTGAAACATGAAGATGTCAAGAACTTATAAAACCAAATTCATGGTATTTTATTCACATATCAGAGTTCACTCATTTTGGTCACATCTGCCTGGGAGTTTCATAAACACAACAGTATAATTTAACAATTCAACCCATGAATATGCTTAGAATAAATATGCAATTTTTGATATTTAAATCCATGCCCAAGTTTGAGCACCCCACAATTTTAACTTATCTAAACTAATACTAAATATCAAAGCAAATTCCATAGCAATTCTACAAAACAAAATCCATCAGAACAACTTTCTGAACCACAAACAAAATACTTCCTAGAAAAAGAAAGAGAAGACTAGTTCTTAACAGCCCACCTAAGGATAAAGTAGATGTTACCAACGCTTCCTGCTGAGTTACTATGATCACAGTTCTTTGTGGCACAAATTTTTTAAGCAACCCTGGAAACAACTTCAAAGTTTTCTCAGAATCCCACAGTGATATGATTAAGATTTAAGTAAATTACCCTCTTACAAAGTGTCAGGAACGAGCTGGCAAAGCATGCCTAATTCTGTAAAAGGAGCAAAGGGAGACTGGGAAAGACGGATGGTTGGAAGAATGGATGGATGGATGGGTTAGAGAGAGTTGGAGAAAAAAAGCAGCAGGAAGGAAGAAAAGTTAAACCAGTGTAGATGAAGACATACTTATGAAGATAGCTAGATCTCTACTTATACTTCTGTATCTATATATGTTCATTATACATACATGTATATGTGCATAACTACACTATATGTTCTTACCTCATTAAATGCTTTGGAAAAACTGATTACACAATTGAGTATGAAATATATAATCTCCGAGTAAAGATTTCACTATTAAAGTTTTAGAGATTTAATTATAACAACCATTACTTGCTAATTTGAAGAAAGAGAAATAAAACACTACTCATCTTCCATATTCTGCATCTTCCAATCTACTACTGATTTTATTTAAAAAGTATGAACTGGGGATCCCTGGGTAGCTCGCAGCTTAGCTCCTGCCTTCGGCCCAGGACATGATGCTGGATTCCCTGGATCGAGTCCCGCATCAGGCTCCCTGCATGGAGCCTGCTTCTCCCTCTGCCTGTGTCTCTGCCTCTGTGTGTGTGTGTATGTGTGTGTCTCGTGAATAAATAAAAATTAAAATCTTAAAAAAAAAATTACAAGGCACATCAAAATGCAAAAAACACAATTTGAAGAGACAGCAAGCATCATAAGGAGACACAGCAGAGATGTTGGAATTATCAGACCAGGAATTTAAAATTAAAGCAATGATTAATATGCTAAGGACTCTACTGGATAAAGTTGATAGCCTATGGGAACAGATGATCAAGATAAACAGAGATGAAAATCCTAAGAACCACAAAGAAAAGGAACTACAGCAGAAATGAAGAATGCCTTTGATGTAATCACTAGTAAACTGGTCACAGCTGAGGAAAGAAGCTCTGAGCGAGAGGATATATTTCTAGAATCCTTGAAAACTGTAAACAAAAAAAAACAAAGACTGGAAAGAAAAAACAATATAGAATATTCAAGGCCTGTGTGCAGTAACTACAAAAGGTATAACATACACATAATGGGAACAGCTAAGAGAAAAATGAACAGAAGAAATATTTAAAACAATCATGACTGAGAATTTTCCTAAATTAATGTCAAACACTGAACCACAAATCAAAAAAGCTCAGAAAACACCAAACAGGATAAATGCCAAAAACAAGAACAAAAAGTGACACCTAGGAATATTTTATTAAAACTATAGAAAATCAGTCAGTTAAGTATCTGCCTTTGGCTCAGGTAATAATCTCAGGGTCCTGGGATCAAGCACTGCATCTGCATTGAGCTCTGGCTCCCTGCTCAGCTGGAGGTATCCTTGTCCCTCTTCCCCTCCCCCTGCTTGTGTGTGTGTTTGCTCGCTCTCTCTCTCTCTCTCTCTTTGAAACAAATAAAATCTTTTAACAAATGTAAAAAAAAAATTTTTTTAACCCTATAGAAAATCAAACATAAAGAAAAACTGAGAAAGAAGCCAGAGGAAAATAAAGGAACCTTACCTATTAAGGAACACCTTACCTATAAAGGAACAAAGATAATTGTATCCAACTTTTCCTGAGAAACCATGCAAACAAGGGAGTGGAGCGAAATATTTAGTGTTGAGAGGAAAAAACCCGCACCAAATTAGAATTCTGTACCCTGAGAAATTATCCTTCAAAAGTGAAGGACACATAAAGACTTCACCAAACCAAAACTGAGAATATTTGTTGCCAGTGGACCTGCTCTGCAAGAAATGTTAAATGTTCTCTAAAGAGAAAGAAAATAATACAGATCAGAATCTCATCTACATAAAGAAAAGAAGATTAAAGTAAAAATAAATGAAGGTAAATAAAAATTTTTGTTTTTCTTATTCTTAAGTGTTCTAACAGATAACAGTTCATGCAAAATAATAATGTAACGATATAATACAAGCAACCACCTAATTGAATGTGCTATTGTATATATATAGGGGCGTGTCATGCATACTTATATGTAAGTGAATGACAGCAATGATATAAAGGACAGGAAGAAGGAATTAGGATGACATTCTTCATATATACCTATGAAGGGGTATAGTATTAACTGAAAGTAAACTAGGATTACTTGTAAATGTATATTACAAAACAAGGGCAATCACTAAAAAAAAAAAGCTAAAAAAAAAAGTATAACTGATATACTAAGACAGAAGAGAAAAATGGAACCACCTAAAATGTTCAGTTAAAACCACAAAAAGCAGAATAAGAGTAGTAGCAAATCAAAACAAAGAACAAGGGAACAAAGAGAAAACAGTAATGAATGTAGTAGACATTATTCCAAATATATCAATAATTTTTTTAAGTTTTTATTTATTTATTCATGGAGACACAGAGAGAGACAGACAGACAGACAGACAGACAGAGGGAGAAGCAGGCTCCATGCAGGGAGCCCAACATGGGACTCAATCCAGGATCACACCCCGGGCTGAAGGCAGCTAAACGACTGGGGCTGCCCTCAATAATCACTTTGAATGTCAATAGTCTAACTATACCAATTAACGCACAGAGACTGTCAGAGTTGATCAAAAAACACGACCCAACTATATGTTGTCTATAAAAAATCATTATAAAGACATCTGCAGATTAAAATAAAAAAGCACATTAAGAAATGCTCTACAACATATACCATCAAGAAAATGTAAATTAAAACAATGAGATCTTACCACACACCTATTAAAATGGCCAGAATGCAGAACACTGACAACATAAAATGCTGGCAACAATGTGGATTCCCCAGGAATTCTCATTCATTGCTGGAGGGTATGCAAACTTGTATAGCCACTTAGGTTAACCGTTTGATGTTTTCTTATGAAATTAAACATACTCTTAACATATGATACAGCAATCATACCCCTTGGGAATTACCCAAAGGGGCTGAAAACATAGCTACACAAAAACCCATGCATGGATACTCCTAATTGTCAAAACTTGGAAATAACCAAGATGTCCTCCAGTAGGGCAGAAGACAGCCTGTGGTGCATCCAGACAGTGGAATATATATCATTCAGCACTAAAAAGAAATAATCTATCAAGCCATGTAAAGGCATAGACAAAACTTAAAGGCATATTACTAAGTAAAAGAAGCCAATCTGAAAAGCTTACATACTGTATGATTTTAACTATATGACAATCTGACAAAGGTAAAACCGTAAGACAGTAAAAAAAGTTAAGTTAACAAGGGTTGGCAGGGGCGGGAGGATGAATAGCCAACCACAGAGGATTCTTAGGACAGTGAAATTTTCTGCATAATACTGTAATGGCCAAAACATATCAATGTAAAAACTGTTGACTATAATTAAGGGCTTTAGTTTAGCTGACAATAATGTCAATTTCCTGGTTTTATATTATACTATAGTTACATAAGATGCAATGATATCATTGGGAGGAAACCAGGTTATGGTTCCAAGTGACTCTATGTATTATTTGTGCAATTTTCCATAATCATGTCAAAGTTAAAAGTAAAAATAATAATAATAATAAACCAGACCACACAGTGACAAACGTAACACAAAATAATACGGTAGAACTAAACGAAATATATCAGTTGTATAAATAAATATATGGGCTTAATTTACATATTAAAATAAACTTACATATTAACTTACATATTAAAATAAAATGATTTTTTTTCAGATTGGCTCTCCAAGTATAACCAAAGTTTATGTGGCATGTGGGGAAGATATGTCAACTATTTCAGGAAGATGAAGACATACTAGGCAAATGCAAGCAAAAATAAAGAAAGATAACTAAAAATTTGGAACTCAAGCCAAAATACATTAAATGAAATAAAGACCTACATTTTAATGCTAGAAACTATACCTTAAATTAAAGATACAACCTAAAACCATATTCAATAGCATAGATCTTATGGCTATTTGCCCAACTTTGAACTGCCAATAAAAGTCAATGTACTTCTTTTTCAAATGTTCCTAAAAGTCACAAAAATCGAGCATAAATTCAGCCACAAGGAAAACTAAGTTTCATACAGAGAAAAAACAATGAATAACATTCTCAGATAAGAATGCAATAAAATTGGAAATTAATAACAAAGGGGCCATTCCATTTATCTCTACTAAATAATTCTTATATTAAAAGAGAAATAGAAACTAAAATTGCAAAATTTCTCAAAAATGATGATAATGAAAGTACTACATATCAGAACATATGGGATATAAATAAAGCACTTACCAAAAGAAAATTCTGCCTCAAATACTTATATCAATAAAATTTGGGATCCCTGGATGGCTCAGCGGTTTAGTGCCTGCCTTTGGCCCAGGACGTGGTCCTGGAGACCCAGGATCGAGTCCCACATCAGGCTCCTTATGTGGAACCTGCTTCTCTCTCTGCCTTCTCTCTCTGCCTATGTGTCTCTGCCTCTCTCATGAATAAATAAATAAAATCTTTAAAAAAATAGGGCAGCCCGGGTGGCTCAGCGGTTTAGCGCCACCTTCAGTCCAGGATGTGATCCTGGAGTCCCGGGATCCAGTCCCACGTCAGGCTCCCTGCATGGAGCCTGCTTCTCCCTCTGCCTATGTCTCTGCCTCTCTCTCTCTCTCTCTGTCTCTCATGAATAAATAAATAAAATCTAAAAAATAAATAAAATTAAATTAAATTAAAAATAAAATAAAACTTAAAGAATGAAAAGAAATAAGTAACAAATTAAAAGGCTTCTAAAAGAAAAGCAAATTAATCAAAAGAAAGTAGAAGGAAAGGGGAAAAAAACAATAAAAACAATAATTAGGAAACCAAAAAACAGAACTAATAAATATGATGACTTGTTGGAAAAAAGAAAAAAATAATCAACAAAATTACTACCTAACTTGGGATCCCTGGGTGGCGCAGTGGTTTGGCGCTTGCCTTTGGCCCAGGGCGCAATCCTGGAGACCCGGGATCGAATCCCACATCAGGCTCCCGGTGCATGGAGCCTGCTTCTCCCTCTGCCTGTGTCTCTGCCTCTCTCTCTCTCTCTGTGACTATCATAAATAAATAAAAATTTAAAAAAAAAAAATTACTACCTAACTTAGTTAAAAAAGGGAAATGGCACAATCACACAAAATAAGTAAGTTGAAAAGTCATCACTGAAAACAAAATTCAATCAAATTGTAAGACTACTCTGTACAACTCCATGTTAATATAAGAATCCTTATAAAATAGATACTTTCTGGGAAACAGACAGAACTTTCTAGCTGTTAGAGAAAGTTACTGAGCCTCTCTATTGAGTGAGCTCAAAGTTTAAATAGATCAATTCCATAGAGGAAACTGATAACTTTCTAAGAACTACCACCCCCAGAAGAGTCACCATGCCCAGATTTTACAAATGGGCCAAATACTCAAAGGTCTGAAAACTCATTGCTACTTAAACTAATCCAGAGCAAGAGAAAAAAGAAGGAAAACTTCTGAACTACTTTATAAAGTAAATGACACTCAAACCTGATAAAGAATACATACAGACACACACACAAACATATAACAACTAGCCAATTCACAAAAAATGATACCATGATCAACTCAGGTTCACTCTAGCAAAGCGAGGACTGTGGAATGTCAAAAAATCCACTCAGCTAATTCTCTCAAAATAATAGGTTTACTGAACCTATTTGATCTAGTGATTACCACTTTAATCACATATACAAAGTTGCTATTACTTGGAACTATGGGTCTCCTGATGGCCTCAGCATCATCTATGAAGTATATGCTTACCAAGTGTTCAATCTTAATATAATCAAGTTTTCAGACCGAACTTCAGTTTACAGTAATACAAGTGAACCAATTAAACGATTCCATGAGGAAAAAATTCAGACAAAACCAGAAAAGTTTTACATGCAAGATAACTGGCCTGATCACATCAATAAATCAATGCTATGTGGGGAAAGTGGGGAGATAAAGCTAGATTAAAAGAAAATAAGGAAACATAATACCATACATAATTTTGATTAGAGTGTGGTTCAAAAAAACAGTGATAAGAGCATTTTTAAGGCACTATGGACTAGATGGTATTAGAGAATGATAGTTAATTTTCTTACATGTGAGAATAGTGTAATTACACAGAAAAATATCCTTATTTTAAAATATGCATGAAGTATTTAGAAGTGTCAAGATGTTTACAATGGTTCTCATACACACACCCAACCACACATACATATAAGCAGTTACAAGTAAGTAAAAATAGCAAAATCTTAACAACTGTTGACTCTAGGTGGTTACACAAGTGTTCAATTTCAACATTTTCTATTGAAGGGTAGGTAAATAATTTCAAAATGCTCTTATTGCTCAAGTGCCAAAAATAAATAAATCAGAGCAAACTTGGTTTAAAGTACCCTTAAAGTTTCATGTATGGGTTACATATTTTGAAATCATATTTCTAAAACAAATGTTCACATTTTTAAAAGAATTGGGAGGTTAACAATTAACAGAATAACTCTCTCATTGTTTATGGGCAAAAATTAATAACAGTTAACATTTACTATGTGTCAGGCACTGTTCTAAGCATTTTATGTATATTAATTCCTTTAATTCTCAGAACAACCATGTGACTAGATTATCACTCTCTCCATTTTTCAGGTAAAGAATAAGTTGTAACACAATAAGTACCAGAGCCAGTTACCCCAGTCAGAAAGTACAGCTCCGGAATCTACACTCTTAATACACAGTACTATTCTGTACTGTATGTACTCTCAGGTGAGATATCCTATGTTTCTAGCAATATTGACTTGATGATGCTGGGGTAATAATATCCACCAGTCCTGTGATTTTAGTAATATTAATAATCCAATTGTATTAAGATACAAGCAAAGAACCAAAAGTCCAGACAGCAAAAATTTAGGCGCTATTACAATACATAAATAAGTAGGCATTAAAAGTGGCTTTAGGTGGTTTAAGTAAATATTTGGTTATCTGATAAGATCTATCTATACTCCTACTATGGGATAAGTGATTATAATGAATTTCTTCATAGGATGATGACTCAATATTGATTAATATGTTACCCTTTGATTAAAATATGACCCCAGGCAGCCCTAGTGGCTTAGCAGTTTAGCGCTGCCTTCGGCTGGGTTGTGATCCTGGAGACCGGGGATCCAGTCCCACATCGAGTGCCTGCATGGAGCCTGCTTCTCCCTCTGCCTGTGTCTCTGCCTCTGTGTGTGTGTGTGTGTGTCTCATGGATAAATAAAATAAAATAAAATAAAATAAAATAAAATAAAATAAATAATAAATAAAATAAAATAAAAAAATAAAATAAAATAAATAATAAAATAAAATAAAATAAAATAAATAAAATAAAATAAAATAAATAAATAAATTAAATAAATAAAATAAAATAAATAAATAAATAAAATAAAATAAAATAAATAAATAAATAAAATAAAATAAAATATAAAAAAATAAAATAAAATAAAATAAAATAAAATAATAAAATAAAATAAATAAAATAAAATAAAATAAATAAATAAAATAAAATAAAATAAAATAAAATAAAATAAAATAAAATAAAATAAAATAAAACATGACCCCATCTTGACTCTGTGGGATAGAGATGGAATCAAAGCAGGTCCCAGCAATGAAAATGATTATTTACGAAATGGCAAAAAAATTTTTTTAAAAACTTTATTTATTCTTGAGAGACACAGAGAAAGGCAGAAACATAGGCAGAAGGAGAAGCAGGCTCTCCGCAAGGAGCCTGATGCAGGACTCAATCCCAGACTCTGAGATCACACCTTGAGCTAAAGGCAGATGTTCAACCACTGAGCCACCCAGGCATCCCGGCAAAAATTCTTTTATGAAAAAGTTTTACCTTCAGCTATTTACATGACTGAATAATTTACATAACAGTTTGTAGCATTTTATAGAAATCTTATTATGTTACATGAAACATTTTCAGCGTTATGTAAACGAAAATATTTTTTAAATGAGAAGACACCTTAAAAATAATAATTAATTTAACAGAGGTCACTCAATGAGTTTGAAGCAAATTACAGATGTGGATGAGAAAAGACACCTACTGTTAATTTTCCTAGGTGTGATAATGATATTGTAGTTCTGAAAAAGATCTTTAGATTTGTGTATGCCATGTCTTAGGCACATTCGAGAACTCTCTAATTTTTTAGTAAACAAAGACCAAAGGGTACTGTTGTTCTATAAAGCAAATCTTTATATTTTTACAGGCTTAATAAACACGAATACTAATATTAATATAATATTAAATTTTCCATCAAATATTTGTAAGACTAAAAACATATGTGAAAATACTTCTCATCCCCAGACTACAATAAATAGTTGTTTAAAAAAATTTTAGTTGGAGTGGAGGACAGCAAATCAGTTCTCTTAAATATATAGATATATAAAATTTTACCTGCTTTTTCTTTCAATTAGAATGGCCACATAAGATGCTGGCAAAGCGGCACCAAAGCCAGGACTCCAAGAGTAGAATTTTCCAAGTATCCTCCTGAAATTCAAATTTGGAATGTTTGCATGAAATTTCTATTGTGTTAATTCAGTTATTATGAATAGAAGTTCCCCTTCTATGTCCACCCTCTACCTAATGTCCCACAGCACCTCAAATTCAACATGTTCATAACCAAACTCATTAGTGCACTTTCCTATCCCCATGAACTTGCTCTCACTCTTCTATTTTCCTAAGTGAATGGGATCAAAACTACCTACCCACTCAGGTGTGATGCTTTGAGACATCCATAGCTTCTCCTTTTCCTTTTCTCTACATGTTAAATCATCCTCTTGAATTTTTCCATACACAATTTATCTCTCAAATTCCTCTCCAACCTGCTACCCCTACCCCTTGCTCAGTTAAGACCCTCACCATTTCTTATTCTGGTTGTTACAACAGCAAGCTAACAGGTATCTCTCCTTCCAATAGTTTAGTCAATCATATTCATTCAGACATTCCCTGAATCCAATATTACTCACTATGCAAAACTTCTTTGTTCTCTGTTGCCTTATCTATCAAATGGGAACAATATTATTACCGATCTCATACAGCACCATACATGGCACATAGAAAGTGCAAGAAAAATGTTAACTGTTGTTATGACTACTATTATGTCTTAACACATGAAAAATATTCAACAACTGTCTCCCTTTCTTTGCTTCTACAATCCTTGATAACTTTTCCTTATAGTAGTTACTAAAGTATTTTATATTTTTTAATTTTGGGTATAAAATCATTTTCCACTTACTAGAATATGTCCCTTTAAAGTAAGAATCTACATAGTGTCTCACTCAGTAGAAATGGCCATTAACTGCTTGGGTTTTTAAAGAGACCAAAAAAAAGATATTTGGAAATGTCAGCAAGATTTTTTTTCTTTCAAAGACAATATGAGGGACGCCTGGGTGACTCAGCGGTTGAGCGTCTGCCTTTGGCTCAGGGCATGATCCTGAGGTCCCGGGATTCAGTCCCACATCGGGTTCCTTGCATGGAGCCTGCTTCTCCCTCTGCCTCTGTCTCTGCCTCTCTCTCTGTATCTCTCATGAATAAATAAATAAAATATTTTAAAAAGAGAGAGAGAGAGAGACAATATGATCCTAAGACAGGGAGAAGCAGCACATAAAATTTGCAATTATCTGAACAAAGTTGGCTGTTAAATAACACATTATAAGAAAAAATGTATGAACATATACATAAGGATTAAGAATCACTGGTGAAATTATATTTTTAACTGAGCTTAGCTTTAGAAGAATTAGAAAAACTACAGAACATGGGTATTTCTAAAATGAACATCAGAAACCTTCAGCCTGAGAAAACCAGAAGCAATTCTCCCTTCAAAATAAAATACACAAAGGCCCTAAGAAGTTACTGAATATAAAAATTAAAGAAAAATAACTCAAGGCATCATTTACATGAGGAACACAGATGTTATTATAAGTATTTTAACTATAAATTCAATGTGCTTTGCACTTCTACAATTTACCAAACAGGTTCACAGAACATAAAGAAATATGCTACCAAAGCAACTTATGATTATTGCAGTATTTTAAAACCCAATTATCTTAAAACTTGATTTTTAGTGTGTGAAAAGTATTAGAAACGTTCCAGAGAACATATGACAAAGAGCTTCCTACAAACATTTTCAAGTTAAAGGCATGATTTTTCTCAGTAGCATAAAGCTTATCATTTATTTTCTGCATAATCTAAAAGTTTATAATGATTAGTGTATTGAGGGAAAAAAATCTGTAAAAGACATCTGAAAATTATCTTTTTAATTGCAGTTAATGTATACCCCCAGAATTGCTCTGAGCAACATGAATATGAGAAAAATATAAATTTATATTTCAGTTTGACAGATTTAAGAAAAACCCTAGTTTGGATTTTCAACAATCACTGGGGATAAAGATAAGAAGTAAATATATAATCAACATGCTAGGTATATCACAGCACTAAAAACTGAATTTTAACTGCATCTAAATCATAGAAAGTATGTGACATAGGTAATCAAGACTTAATCAGACCAAAAGTTTCATCACTAGGATAAGCTAGAAGTTATTTACTGTTTTACATATAAATACAAGCATTTTATACTCCCTCTGAAGTCTATTCACTGCATCTGGACCTTACCTATATCAGAGACAGCTGCTTTGAATTCCTGATCCATGAAACCAAAAAATTAAGAAATCCTAATCAACAACTTGGTAAGTACAGTAGGCCTCAGAAAACACATGATATACCAAAGCACTTCTGCTATATAATCATTACAATAATTTGAGGTTTATATTGCATCTTTAGACCAAGAGGCCCACAACTCCTGTTTTAACAAGGTTTCTTTGAGATAAATAAATGTAATCCAAGAGAGAAAAAGATATACAAGCAATGACCTGCACAACATTGGTAAAAACATCCGTTTGTTTCAGTTTCAACAAAGGAACACATTAATCTCCAGTGGTGATTATGAGTACCAACCTTAAAATGCAAAAGAAAGCCATATACAAGGCCCCATTAGCAGTCAGAAATGAAGCAGATTGTAGGATCTCAGGGAGTAGTTTGTGTAAATAATAGTCTAATTTTCGTTTCCGGAGAATTGCTGCAATCTGGAAAGAGAAAGGCTTTTTTGTTTAATTCAACCAACGTTTCCCACTTAAATTAGCTTTTAGGTGAAAGGTACTGAATAATAGCATATATTTTAAAAGTAAAGCTAAAACTGGTATTTAAAAAAAAAACTGGTATTTTACTGGCTCCTTTACAAAAAGATAATTTCTGGGGAAAAAAAAGACACTTTAATTTATTGAAGATCTAATGGGTAAAATACACACCAAGAAATTACAATATAGGTCATAAAAAATAACTTCTAAACGTTGTGGTAAATATTTATAATGCCTTGAAAGCAGTTTTTTTTTTTTGAAAGCAGTTTTAAACTGAATAATGGAATACATTTTTAAGTGGAAAAATTAAAGCGCAATTCAAATAGAAATTGAATGCCAAAACAAAATTATTTTACAGATATTATCAGCCTGGATATTCTCAGTGATAGAAACCAAAGAAATTCATTCAAGTATCTAAACACAACTACTATGTGACAAAACCATGCAACAAATACAAAAAGTAAAAAATAAAAGTAATGATTTCTGGCCCACTGGAGCCCATTAAAAAAAAAGGGGGGAGGGGGCCTGAAAAACACAGACTAAGAATCTAGTCTACTATTCTACAATAGACTGATGCCACGATGTTATCAGAACACAGAAACAGGAACAAGCATCTGCACAGAGGATGTGTGCAGAATCCTGTACAGAAGTTTGTCACAAAAATATTTCAGAGTATCATCCTATAAGTTTTCATGACTTATCTTTTAAATTTAGATTGAAAATATATTTGGGGCACCTAGGTGGCTCAGTCGATTAAGCATCAGCCTTCAGCTCAGGTCATGATCCCAGGTGCCTAGGAGCAAGTCCCACATCAGGCTCCCTGCTCCATGGGAGGGATTCTGCCCTCTGCCCCTCCCCCACCCTCATGCAAGTGCTCACACTTGCTCTCACACGTGTGTGCAAAAAATGAATAAATAAAATCTTATATATGTGTGTATATTATATATACACATACATAAATATGTGTGTAGGCAGCAGAATTGTGAAAGGGATATGAGCTATATTTGTAAAAACAGAATTTTCACAGGCCACCTGAAAAAAATATTTTTCCATCATGATAAAACAATGTATCAAAGGAACAAAAGTTAAAACCACATAATTAGGGAATAAGGGAGGAGTTGTAAGGAAGGGCAACACTGACTTGAAAGAAGACTAGAGAACTCTCTGTTCACTTGCACGTAACACTTTTCCTAAGGTCCATGATTAACAAATCTAACGGCCTCTTCTCAGTTCTTTTCTTACTCCATCCCTTTGAAACCTCTGAAACAGATCATCTCCTACTTCATTCAATTAAACTGTTACTAAGAATTGCACCATACACAGAAAAAACAATGATGAATAAAATCTAATCTCTGCCTTCAAGGAACATAAAATCTTGATAAACAAGACACTATAATATCGTGAAAAGCTAGACTAGAGGAAAAAGAAACTGCTATAGAAATATACATTGGGGAGGATCCCTGAGTGGCTCAGCGGTTTGGTGCCTGCCTTTGGGCCAGGGCGTGGTCCTGGAGTCCCGGGATCCAGTCCCACGTCGGGCTCCTGGCATGGAGTCTGCTTCTCCCAATGCCTATGTCTCTGCCTCTCTCTCTCTCTCTCTCTCTCTCATGAATATATAAATAAAAAAATCTTACAAAAAAAGAAATATACATTGGGGAATGACCAAAAGGAGATAGGACTGGGCAGGTGATGATGTCTGGAAGGTATCACTGATCTTTCTAAGATGAATCTTGATAAATAGGTGGAATTTTGACAGGAGAGGTTTCTATAGTTTCCCTGACAATGCATTCTTTTCATTTTCCCATCATATCTCTAAATGTGTTTCCGTTGTTGGCCTTTCTTCCTCAGATTGCTACTCACCCACATATGTTCTGTCCCATGGCATCATCTATCATTTCAAAGTAGGAATTCTTATAACTCCAAACTCTTCCCTAATTTCTTAATCCATCTTTCAAGTAACTATTGGATGCATCGAGAAATATGTAGCACAGACATTTAAAAAATCAGCATGTCCAAAGTAGAACTCATTGTATTTCCCTAAAATGCTTTTACTTATGAGTTTCCCACCTTATTACACCCACCCAATTACTCAGGAACAAAACAGTGTCATTTTCAATCACTCCCTGATCCTCAACCATCTCACTGGTTCTTTTTTTTTTTTTTTTTTTTTAAGATTTTTTATTTTTAGGTTAATCTCCGCACCCAATGTGGGGCTCGAACCTATAACCGTGTGATCAATCATATACTCCACCAACTAAACCAGCCATGCACCGCAACAGTATCATCAGTTCTAATGGTCTCCTAGTATCTTCAGGTTTTGGAATGTAACATCTCTTTCATTTTACACTTAACAATGGGCAGAATCTGCTACTCTGTTATATATTCAAGTAGTTAAAAAAAAAAATCCCCTCTATTCCTAGAAAGGAAGAAATAAAATTATCCCTGTTAGCAAATAACTTGATTGTCTACACAGAAAATCCCAAACAATATACAAAACAAACAAAACTCAACCTCCTCCTAGAATTAATTAGGCCGCTCAGCAAAGGCACAGGATACAGATAAACATACAAAAACATTTGTAGGGGTGTCTGGGTGGCTCAGTCAGTTTAGGCATCTGCCTTTGGTTCAGGTCATGATCTCCAGGTCCTAAGAACAAGCCCTGCATCTATGGGGCTTCCTACTCAGGGGGGAGTGTCTCTCTCTCTCTCTCTCTCTCTCTCTCTCTCTCTCGCTCTCTCTCCCCCTCCCCCTTTCTGCCCCTCCCCATTTCTTTCTTCAAATAAATAAAATCTTTTTTTAAAAAATCATTTGTATTTCTATACAAGAGCAATCAACATATGTATACAAAAATTAAAAATACAGCATTTATAAGTCATCAAAAAAAAATAAATAAAATACTAAGAAAAATCTACCTGAATAGGATTTGTATGCTGGAAACTACACAATGTTGATAAAAGAAAGCAAAGCTGGAGTAAATAAATGTTTGTGGACTAGAAGAAGCAGCATGTCAATTCTCCCTAAAGTGACACAATTCCTATCACAGTATCAGAAAGATTTTTCCAGATAGATATAGGCAAGATTATCCTGAAATTTATACAGAAAAACAGAAATTATAAGAGCTAAGACAACTTTGAAAAAGAGAATAAAGTGAATCAGTCCACTCAATTTTAAGACATATTCATTGAGCAATCAGGCTTTGTGATATTAGCAGAGAAATACACAAGTAGGTTAATGAAACAGAATAGAGAACCTAGAAACAGACCCACTTAAATACTTCTAACAAAAGACTTCAACAAATGGTGCTGGAGCAAGTGGATGTCCATAGGCCAGAAAATTTTAAAATTAAAATTAAAAAACAACCTCAACCTAAGTCTCACAGTTCACACAAAATTTAATTCAAAATGGACTATAGACACAAATGTAAAATATAAAGCTATAAAATTTTAGGGACAAAAATCAAAGAAAATCTTAGGGATTTAAAACTAGGCAAAGAGTTCTTAAACATGAGGTCAAAAGCATAATTCATAAAAGGAAAAACTGTAAATTACACTTTACAATTGAAACTTCTTCTCTTTGAGAGAGGTGTTAAAAATAAAAAGAGTAACTGCAGAATGGGAGAAAATACTTGTAAACTAGATATCCTGCAAAGGACTAGTATCTAGAATATATAAGGAAATCTCAAAACTCAACAGTAAAAAAGTAATGCAATTAAACAGTGGCAAAGATATGAATAGATATTTCACTGAAGACATACAAATGGCAGACAAACATACTAGCCATTAAAGAAATGCAAATTAAAACTACAATGAGCTATCACTACACAACATCAGAAAGGCTAAGGTTTTAAAATACTGGAAACACCAAATTCTAGCAAGAAAGCAGAGAAACTGGATCACTCATGCATTACTAGGGAGAATGAGAAATGGCACAGCCATTCTGGAAAGCAGTTTGAGAGTTTCTTGAAAAAATAAACAAGCAACTATCATATCACCCAGGAACTACAGTCCAGGGTGTTTATCCTAGAGAAATGAAAATGTATGTTCATACAAAATCTGTGCACAAATGTTTATAGCAGCTCTTTTATATAATAGTCAAAACCCAGAAACAACCCATATGTCTTTGAAGAAGTGAATGATTTAAAAACAGTGGAGTATTCACACAAGAGACTACTACAGCTACGAAAAAAAAAAAGTGAGTGATAAATGGAACAATCTTTTTTAAAGATTTTATTTATTTATTCATGTGAGACACAGAGAGAGGCAGAGACACAGGCAGAGGGAGAAGAAGATCCCTGTGGGGAGCCCAATGCAGGACTTGATACTAGGACCCTGTGATCACGAAGTGAGTTGAAGGCAGATGCTCAACCACTGAGCCACTCAGGTGCCCTTACATGGAACAATCTTGATCAATCTTCTAAAAAATATGCTAAGTAAAAAAGGCCAATCCCAAAACACTGCATAATGCATGATTTCATTTACATAACATTCTTGAAATGCCAAAATATGGAAATGAAGAACAAAGTAATGGTGGCCAGGGATTAAGAGGAGGTGCGTGGGAGGGAAGCAGGTATTGCTATAAAAGTGCAACATGAGGGATCCTTCTGGTAATGAAAATGTTCTATATCTTGACTCTATCAATGGCAATATTTTGGTTGTGATATTTTACTATCATTTTACAAGATGATACTATTAGGAGAAACCAAATGAAAAGTACAGGGAATCTCTCTCCATTACTTCTTACAACTGCGTAAGAATCTACAATCATCTCAAAATAAAAAGTTCCATTAAGAAAAAGAAGCAGTTAAAATTAAAAAAAAAAAAAAAGAAAAAATTAAAAAAAGGGATCCCTGGGTGGCGCAGCGGTTTGGCGCCTGCCTTTGGCCCAGGGCGCGGTCCTGGAGACCCGGGATCGAATCCCACATCAGGCTCCCGGTGCATGGAGCCTGCTTCTCCCTCTGCCTGTGTCTCTGCCTCTCTCTCTCTCTCTCTGTGATTATCATAAATAAAAATTAAAAAAAAAATTTAAAAAAAAAAAGAAAAAGAAGCAGTTATTCACAGAGCCAATATGTAAATGAAATATGCTCATCATCATTAGTCTTCATTGCACAAGGAAATAACACCACAAACACATCAGAATGACTAAAATAAAAAGAACTGATAATGCAAAGTACTGATGGGAATGGAAAAAACTGGAATTTTCATACATTGCTGGTGGGAATGTAAAGCTGAAGACTTACTTTACTATCTAATGAAATTAAATGTATCCTTACCCTATTAATACAGTAATTCCTCTCCTAGGTATATACACTCAGAAAATACAAGTGCTTACGTTCACCAAAAGTCATATTCACATAACACTATCTATAATTACAAATACTGCAGAAAACTAAATATCCTTAACAATGAAGTGGATAAATTATATATATTTGCAATATTGGTACACCAAATTGAACAGTCTATTGTGAGAAACAGGGAAAATCTTACACAAAATGTGAGAAGTAACGTAGGACCTTATCATCATTGTGCTCTAACCCAGGGCTTCCAACCACTGCTTACAAATAACCAAAAAAACTGATCCTCTCGACAGTTTGGGTAATCAGGCCTATTAGATAACAGAGCACAGTAATAAACATCTCAGTTTTCCCGAACATGGCACACAATTATTTTCATTTTCTAGGTATGCCATAGCATGGTACAGTGTAAAAAAAGGTTAGGAAACACTGATCTTACCAAATAATGTGACAGTAATTGCACATACCATATAGCAAGAGCACATGTATATAAAATCATTATCAGACATCCACAGTCACCTTCATAAACATATTTTATGGTAAAAATATGTCCTAATGTTCTTCAGTTTTGACCAAGAAATTCCACACTAATTATGTAATTAGTCTAATTATGGAATTCACTAATTATGAATTTTCCAAATTCGCTTACAACCATTTAAGCACTATGATTAAAACATAAACCTGTATTTATTTTAGTTACATAATCTAGTTTTAGAAGATTATGTAATAACTAGGAAAAAATAAATCAAAATACATAAAGTGAAAATGCAGACTACAAAATAGTATTTTTTAATGAACATATGGAACAAATATGAGAATGTTATGCATTGGTTATCTCTGATTGTGGCAACAGATTACTCTAATCTTCTTTTTGTTTGGGGGTATTTCCAGACAATCTACAATAAGCATATGACACACACATGTAAAATTGGTGGGAGATAAACAAGTAGGAGAAAATGGGATTATAGAAAAAATAATCTAAACAAGAGATAGAAATAAACGCCATGATAGAGTACAAAGTAATCATGAGATATGATTTTTAATTTTAGCTCTACAACTAACAATTTCTATGAAAGATCCTTGTTTGGATGTAATTCTTTAAATTTGTTTCCTCACTTATTAAAGAGATTAAATTAAATGACACAGGAATGACATCAGCCAAATAGCAGTTTCCATCACTCAACTTCTTGCAGAAACAACAATTTAAATAACTACCCAAGCATGAAAATACCTTCACGAAAATACCCTCACAAAAGCTAAGGATTCCAGGTGAGAGATTACAGCACCTGGATGGAACACAGAAATAAGACACACTGAAAAGTGTAGGAAAGACAATCTCCAAGTCCAGGCAACCCCGTGTTCAGTGAGACATCCATCCACTAAAAGTGAGGTAAGCATCCAACTTCATCACAAATTATGGAGCCAGGCCTGCCCTAGTGAAGAAGGACACAAGGCCAACCCACACAAACCATATGCTAACTCCAGGCTAACTCCCAAGAACCCAGGCTCCAGTCTTGTTCCAGGGACTGAGGCTTCAGGCTCAACACCAAAATCTGAGCCACCAGGCCTGCCCCAATGGGCCCAAGCAGAAGGCCCATGCCACTGAACCTAGGCTCTAGACTCACCCCTAAACACCAGACTAGCCTGCTTAAAGACTGCAATAGCAAACCCATGCACAGGCTTGCCCAGAAAACCTACCCAAAATCTCTGGACAGTCTACATGGAAGGACTTCATTGCAGGAGCCACAGTCTGGAGACTAGAAATAATGCCTACTTCTTCAAATGCAAACATACCAAAATGAAGCCACAAGGAATACAATAATCGGAAAAACAAAGGAATAAAATAAAGCACCGGTAACCAACCTTAAGAAAACAGAGATCTATGAATTGCCAAAGACTTCAAAATCATCATCATAAAAAACCTCAGTAAATACAACAGAACACAGACGACTAAATGAAATCAGAAAAACAATACATGACCAAAATGAGAAGTTCAACAAAGATGAAAACGGAAGGAAGGAAGGAAGGAAGGAAGGAAGGAAGGAAGGAAGGAAGGAAGGAAGGAAAAAGGAAAGGAAAGGAAAGGAAAGGAAAGAGAGGAGGGGGAAGGGAGAGAAGAGAAGAGAGAAGAAAAGAAAAGAAGAAAAAAGAAAAGAAAGAAAGAAAAGAAAAGAAAAGAAAAGAAAAGAAAAGAAGAAAAGAAAAAGAAAGAAAAAAAAGAAAAGAAAAGAAAAGAAAAGAAAAAAAAGAAAAGAAAAGAAAAGAAAAGAAAAGAAAAGAAAAGAAAAGAAAAAAGAAATTCTGGAGCTGAAGAAAATAATGACAAAACAGAAAAATATTCCACAGATAGCTTCAACAACAGACTAGGTCAAGCTGAAGAAAGAATCACTGAGGTCAAAGACAGGTTATTTGAAATTACCCAGATGGAGAAACAAAAAGAAAAAAGGTTAAAAAAGAGTTTAAAAAGTCTACAAGAATTATGGGACACAAATCAAATAAATAAGCATTAAGGGAATCCTGGAACAAGCAGAGAAAGAGAAAAACAACAGAAACCTTACTTAAGGAAACAATGACTGAAAAACTCCCCTAATTTGGAGAAGGAAACAGACATTCAAAACCATGTAGTCCAAAGAGCCCCAACTATATTAACTATAGAGAGATTTTCACCTAGATATATCATAATCAAATTCTCAAAGGTCAAAGAAATTTTTTTAAATTTTAATCCCAGTACAGTTACCAAACAGTGTTATATTAGTTTCAAGTATACAGTATAGTGATGCAAAACAATTCTATACATTACTCAGACCTCATCAGGTACCAAAGTGTACCAAAGAAAGAATTCTGAAAGCAGTACGAGAAAAGCAAATCATCATATACAAAAGAACCTCAAAAGAATAAGTGAATTTCTTAGAAGAAATCTTGTAGGCCAGAAAAGAGTGGAATGAAAAATTCAAATTTCTGAAAGAAAAAAGCTGCCAACCAAGAATACCTTATTTGCCAAAGCTGTCCTTCAGAACATGACATAAAAACTTTTGCAAAAAAACAAAAGCTGAGTACATCACCACTAGAACTATATTATAGGAAACAAAAGAAAGTTCCTCAAGCTTAAATGAAAAGACATTAATTAATATCATAAAAACATGAAAATATAAAACTCCCTGATGAAGATAGTGCATAGTCAAATTCACACAAATATATAGTCAGATATTTTAATACTGTAATGGTGCTGTTACAGTATCAATTCAAAAGTACTGACAGTACTAACTCTAAAATTAAAATCAGGGCAGCCCTGGTGGCGCAGCGGTTTAGCGCCTCCTGCAGCCCAGGGTGTGATCTGGAGACCCTGGATCGAGTCCCATGTCAGGCTCTGCATGGAGCCTGCTTCTCCCTCTGCCTGTGTCTCTGCCTCTCTCTCTCTCTCTGCATCTCTATGAATAAATAAATAAAATCTTAAAAAAAAAAAACAAACCCACCATGCTTTAAAAAAAAATAAAACAAAATAAAATAAAAATCAAAGCTAAAGTATTTAAATTACTATCGCTTAATAATTTATTAACAGATAATATAAAAAAATTGTGACTACAAAAACATAAAATGGAGATGGGGAATAAAGTGTAGTTTTCGTATGTGATTGAAGCTATCAGCTCAAACATTTATAAATGTTTTATATTAGCCTCATAGTAACCACAAAGCAAAAACCTACAGTTGATATAAAAAAAATAAAGAAATCAAAGCAGCCACGACAAAAAAAAATAATAAAAATAATCAAATCACAAAGGAAAATGGCAAGAGAAGAACAAAGGAACTACAAAATAAAAAACAATGAACAAAATAGCAACAGTAAGTACTTCCCATTAATAATTGTTTTAAATGGGGCACCTGGGGGCTCAGTTGGTTAAGCATCTGCCTTCAGTTCAGGTCATGATCCCAGAGTCCTGGGATTGAGCCCCACATCGGGCTACCTGCTCAGCGGGGAAGTCTGCCTCTCCCCTTGCTCATGCTCTCTCTTGTACTTATCTCTCTCAAATAAATAAATAAAATCTTTAAAAAATAATTACAATAATAGTTTTAAATGTAAATCCATTAAATAATCCTATCAAAACACAGAGTGGCTAAATGGATTAAAATAATGATAAAATTAAATTTAAGAACAAAGAAGACACAACAAAATGCTGCCTACAAAAGGCTCTCTTTAGCTTTCAGGATACACATAAATTGAAAGTAAACGAATGGGAAAAAGATATTCCATGCTAATAGTGACCAAAAGAGAAGCAGGTGACTATACTTATACAAGACAGAATAGACTTTAATTAAGTCAAAGAACATAAAGACACAAATAAATGACAAGATATTCCATGTTCGAAGGAGGGGAATTTGGCAGCAGAGTACGAGGACCCTAGGCTCACATTATCCCATTAACACAACTAGATAACTATCAAATCATCCTAAATATCCCAGGAATTGACCTGAAGACTGGCAGAAGCAACGTTACTAATAAAGGTAAAGAAGAGACCACATCAAAGAAGGCAGGAAGTTCGGAGAGGGGCTTGGGAAACAGTGGCCACTGTGGTGGGGAAGGAGCCACTGTCACAAAGATAAGAGACAGACTAACAAACAGGGGAGCGCACAGGAAAAACAAATAACCAGAGAAATCGGCCTGGAAATTGAGAAGGGCTGAATATTGTGAGTTCTTGCAACCAGTAGGGCTGAAAGTCATCTCTAGACATGAAAAGGCTTGTCCCAGAAGCACTGGGGCTGCTCTTAGAGAAAAGACAGGGCCAACAGCCCACAGACATAGAGCATGGAAACAGTGATCTGAAGAGCACTTGGGGTACTGAGTGGGCAGGTTATCTGCTCATCTCAGAGTATGTACTAAAGAGACAGCATTACGGGAAAGATCACTCTGGAAAAAAAGGAACTACCAGGTGCCACTTCCCTCCCCTGCCCCTCGGAATAAGCACAGGACTACCTGTGGCAAACAACACAACACCAACACTCACTATGATGTAACTTGCTTACACAAAACCTGCAACCACCCCATGCACACACACAGTGTTCCAGAGGAATGGCCCTTCCCACTCATACTTGTCTCAGTCCCAGTGTGACAGGCCCCTTTCCCCAGAAGATAGGTTTAAACCTGGGCACACACAATGTCTCCCATCCCAGGAGTTATGCAAGGCCCCACCCAGTTCCAGCAGCAGTAACAACCGGTCTCATTTCACAAGCAGACCAGAGTACACCTAGTTAAAACATGCTACATTCAGGCCAGAGACCAAACAGGCAAAACAGGCAAACTGACCAAAACAGGCAAAAAGAACCTCTGCAGAGCTTCTGCTACACAAAACCATAGCACACACAGCACACAAGGGAGATGCTCTCAGAAGCACCAGGCCCTGGGGAAGAAAGAACACTACATAATAGGGCAGGGCCTCTTCTTCATAAGTCATAGAATGGGAGTTCTAGCTGACTTTCATTTACACACAGAAAAAGGCACAGAGATTCAGAGAAATCAAAGGACAGGAGAAGGCCATTGCTGGCAGTCTAAGCAAACAGATATAAGTAACATGCATCATGGAATATTTAAAGAAATGATCCGGGGCACTTGGGCGACTCAGTTGGTTGAGCATCTGCCTTAGGCTCAGGTCATGATCTCAGGGTTCTGGGGTTGAACCCCATATCAGGCTCAGTGGGAGGCCTGTTTCTCCCTCTTCCTCTGCCGGCTATCCTCCCTGCTTGTGCTCTCTCTGTCAAATAAACAAATAAAATCTTTAAAAAGAAATGATCCTCATAATAATACTCACTGGACATGAAAAAGGGTGGAAGACATTAGTGAGACCCTTAATACAGAAATAAAAAGGAACCAATCTGAGATGAAGAATGCAATAGATGAGATTAAAAACATACTTAATGCAATCACAGCAAGCTGGAAGAAGCAGAGGAACAAATTAATGATCTAGAAGACAGACTAATGAGAATTAATCAACCCAAACAAAAGAGAGAAAAAAGAATTATGCAAAACAGAATAGATTTAGAGAACTCAGCGCTTCCATCATTACTTAGAATACAAATGGACTAAACACTGCAACCAAAAAACATAAGGTGACAGAATGGATGTAAAAACAAAACTCATCTATATGCTGCTTCCAAAAAAAATCATTTTAGATCCAAAGACACCTGCAGAATGAAAATGAGAGGATGGAGAAACATTTACCATGCAAATGCATGTCAAAAGAAAGCTGGAGTAATAATACTTATACTGGACAAAGCAGACTTTAAAATGAAGGCTGTAACAAGACAAGGAAGGCCACTATATAGTAATAAAAGAAACAACCCAACAATAAGATATAACAATTGTAAATATTTATGCACCCAACATGGGAGCACCCAAATATATAAAACAGTTAATAACACAAAGGAATTAATTAATAATAATAAAATAATAGTAGGGAACTTTAACACCTCACTTACATCAACAGACGACCTATACTCTGAAAACTATAAAACACACTTGAAAGAAATTAAAGACAACACAGAAATAGAAAGGACACTCCATGCTCATGGATTGGAAGAACAAATATTATTAAAATGACTATATTACTCAAAGCAATCTATACATTTAATGCCATCCCTGCTTTTCCCTCTGGCCCTACCCCCACTCATGCTGGCTGTCTCTCTCTCTCTCTCTCTCAAACAAATATAATCTTTAAAAAAAAATTTTAATGAACTATTGGGACTACATCAAAATAAAAAGCTCTGCATAGTAAAAGAAACAATCAACAAAACTAAAAGACAACTTATGGAACGGGAGAAGATATTTGCAAATGACATATCCAATAAAGGGTTAGTATCCAAAATATATAAAAAACTTATAAAACTTACCACCCAAAAAACCAAATAACCTACTTTAAATGAGCAGAAAACATGAACAGACATTTCTCCAAAAAAAGACATCCAGAGGGGCGACAAATGAAAAGATGATCATCATCACTTATCATCAAAGAAATACAAATCAAAACTACAATGTGGTATCACCTACCGCCTGTCAGAATGGCTATAACCAACAGCACAAGAAATAACAATTGTTGGCGAGATATGGAGAAAAAGGAACCCTGTGCATTGTTGGTGGGAATGCAAAACCCTCACAGTGGCTAACCCCATGATCTCACCTTTACTAGCACCAAACTCCTAATTCAGCAGTCTTTCTTAGCCTCAGCACTTGCCCACTAACTTCTAGAAGATTATTTCTAGAGGAGCTGACAAATCTAGCTCCTTTCAGAAATAAGAATTCTTCACAATGAGAAAGAATTGGTTTCATGTTTTATGTATTTAATTTTTCTCTAAGTAATCGCTAGCAGGTAATGATTTATTTAAAGCAGGGTCTCTCAATCTTGACACTATCAACATTTGGGGCCAGGTCATCTGCTGTTGTAGAGGACTATCCTATATTTTATAAGATGATTAGAGCATCCCCTGTCTTCTATTCTCTAAATGCCAGCAGCTGTGACAACCAAAAATGAGCTGTGACAACCAAAAATGTCTACAGGTATTGCCAAATGTCTTCTAGAAGGCAAAATTATCCCATACTGAGAACTGCTTGAAGAAAATTGCATAATGAATTTATATTTTTTAAATATTTTACAAACAGAATATTTATTAATTTAACAAACACTATTGTGCCAGGTACTGCTCTAAACAGCATACAAATGTTAACTCAGTCTTCACAGGAGTCTACAAGATGGGCATGATCGTTACCCCCTTTCATAAGAAAACCTAGGCACAAAGAGATTAAGTTGCCCAAAGCCACACAACTACACAAAGTAGCTACACAAAGTAGCAGAGCAGGGACTGACCTCAAGGAAGTGGCTCCAGAAACCGTGCTCTTAACCACCATACCTCATATTGGAAGTCAGACTATTCCAAATGAGGACAAATATCATTTAGCTGTAGTGGATGTTACAAATACAAATTTATGACTTGCTACCCCCTATAGGAGTTCAGTCTGCCCATCATGAAAGAAAAAAATACAAAAATACAAGGAAAAACACAACTGAGCTATATAAACAACCTCATAGGATATTCATAAATTTGGTATATACACAAATCAGTGACCTAACCTAGGGGAAGACTGAATTAGGCATGATGATGGCTCCAGAGGTAGAAACTACATTCCTAGTCTACAAGAGCCAAAGATGAAAGACAATGGAAACACAACATGAATACCACTAAATCTCTAAGTAAAAAGAAATAATCCCAACAGAGGAAAACAGCACCAGCCACGTGTGCAGCCAATGTTACATTTTCTTTCTTCCAACATGTCAGTACTTTTTAAATAGATGACAAATATAAAGCACCCAGCAGAGTAACAAGCATATAGTAAGCACCTTAAAATGTTAGTTTCCTTCACTCTGCATAATCATTCCCTGCCTCCACTCCAGTTCCCTTTTTGTGTTGT
Organism: Vulpes lagopus; assembly: GCF_018345385.1. Taxonomy (NCBI): domain Eukaryota; kingdom Metazoa; phylum Chordata; class Mammalia; order Carnivora; family Canidae; genus Vulpes; species Vulpes lagopus. The sequence continues at coordinate 37,116,527 of NC_054838.1, read as the reverse complement.
GCAGATTTAAGTATTTTGCAGAAATTTGTCTCTAGTTAAGATATTTGAAAAAATAAATGGTGATTAAGAACTCAATTATACCTCAATCTGCCTTCTCTTGTAACAGGATTGTCCGTGAGCCCTGTTGCTCAACTATAAATTTCAACAGTTAAGATCAGAAATAGACAAGACTGGCTATTGTGTTATTTCTAATCACACTTTCTTGAGTCACTGAAGAAGTTACTTTGCAAGGACTGGAACATTCCAGCCACCAGACAAGAAAAGCCCTGATAGCAATAGAATGCCTAGAACACCACACCCCACACATCTCCTTCCCTGCCCAGGGTCACTATTGAATACATGCTGACCCCAACCCATGATTATGTGCTTTCTGTGTGCTCTCTTGCACATACCCACCCCACAACCTATCTCTATAAATCTCTGGGTGTGGCCAGAGAAGTTGGTTGTTAAAGCTTGAGCCTGACACCTTCCTCCCACTGCCAGCACCCAAAATAATTTCTCCCTTCCTCTTTTCCAAACCTTCATCTCTTGAGCTACTGGCTATTCCAGCCACAAGTTTATCCAAGTCTGTTCCACAACTGCATGAGCAAACCCAACCCAGAGTTGTGCTCTCAATCTGTCAGACCCCTCAGAACTCCCTAGTATGGAGGAGTTGGCCTGGGCAGCACACCAGGGCTTCCCCATTCATTCCTGAATTAATGACTCTAATAGAGCCACTGGTAACAGGATCAGTAGATGTAGGGAGTGTTCACCATAACCTGCTACAAGATCAGGAAAGAGCTGTCCTGTTATTCAGAGAAGTCAGGTTGTCCTCATGAGAATCAAAACTAAACCACGTTTTCATAGCACCAACAGATCAAAATAAAAAACAGAACTTCAATGAACAGAACTGGAGTGAGATATTCATCTGTAGATTTCCTATATTTTTCTCTAACAAATTTCAAAACCTTTTTAAAAAATAAGACCTGGGGGTGCCCAAGTGGCTCAATCCATTGAGTGGCTGACTCTTCATTTCAGCTCAGGTCATGATCTCAGGGTCAGAGGTCCACACTCAGGGGGGAGTTTGCTTCTCCTCTCCTTCTATCTCTGCCCCTCTCCCCTACCATGCATGTGCATGCTGCACTGTCTCTAAGATAAATAAATCTCTTTTGACTGCCTTAATTTAAAATACAGATTTTATTATAAAGGAGGTTCAATCTCAGCGAATCTGGTAATCAAGGCATTTGTATGGTCTGAGACACCTTATAATTGACTCTGGTTTCAAGTTTAAATGAGGGCCAAAGTCAGAAGGAAAGAAATCAAATTCTTGGCCACGATACTGGATCTAAGAATCATCAAATACTCTTTATAAGGTAATTGCTTCTTATCTCTCTCAATTTCCTCCTCAATCTCTAAGTTTGGGTTTTGTGTCATAAATGTTAAGTCTAATACATATATACTTAATATATATTTATATATTCACTGTGTCTCTTCATTGGGAAAGCCTTTCAAACCCACTATACTAGAAGGGGTCCTCTTGTAACTCTCTAGTAACACTCTGCACTTCCTTTTTTTTTTTTTAAGTTTATTTATTTATTTATTTATTTATTCATGAGAGGCACCGAGAGAGAGAGAGAGAGAGAGAGAGAGAGAGAGAGAGAGAGATAGGCAGAGACATAGGCAGAGGGAGAAGTAGTCTCCCTACAAGGAGTCCCATGAGGGACTCGATCCCGGACCCCGGGATCATGCCTCAAGCCAAAGGCAGATACTCAACTGCTGAGCCACCCAGGCGTCCCCATCCTATACTTCTTAATAGCAGTTAGCAACTTATCACAGTTGAAATAATTTTTTGTGTGTATTTCTTTTACATTTATCTTCCCCCTTTAACTATAATGTCCAAGTACATCTTGTTCCCCCACCACTGTATTTCTGACACATCGTAGGCAATCTATAATATTTGAAATGAGTGTAGGAAAGCAAGAGCGGGAAAAAATGAACACTCAGTGAACAGTTACACTCCTTAGAAATGTTCATTTCTTGACAATCTGTTGTCTAATTTTAAGATATTCCCCAGAAATCAAGAGCTCACTATTCTAAATAACAAAAATTAGATTCAAAACTATAAAATAAATCATATAATTGTATCAGGTAGAAGTGAATAAATAAAAAAGGGGAAATGGTATGATACGTAATCAAACAAGGCAACAGCCAGATCACATAAAATTCTGAAGGCAATGGTAAGGCTTGCACATTAATTGAGATAGAAAGCCACTGGAGAGTTCTCTGCAGAAGAATAGCAAGTACAGATTTATTTTTTTTTTTTAAATATGAGACAGGTATTTTATCCCCATTTTTTTTAAAGATTTTATTTATTTATTCATGAAAGACACAGAGAGAGAGGCAGAGATATAGACAGAGGGAGAAGCAGGCTCCCCGCAGGGGGCCTAATGCAGGACTTGATCCCAGACCCTCAAAATCACACCCTGAACTGAAGGCAGAAGCTCAGCCTCTGAGCTACCCAAGTGTCCCTACCCCCATTTTTTTATGAGAACACTCAAATTCAATTAGGTTAAGAACCTTACTCAAGGTCACAAAGCTAATTAAGTGGCTACACGGAGATTCAAGCCCATGTTCTTCCCACCTCTTAATACCTGTTAAAGTTGCTCTGCAACATTCTCCTTTCAACCTCCTCATACTTCTGACTGCTTCTTTCATTTTTTTTCTTCTATTCCAGAAACAAGCATTCCTCAGATTGTCTTCTCTTTCTAAACTCTCTTCCTTATTGACCTATCATAACTTCAACTCAGAAGGGAGTCTCTTACCTCCACCCCCTGAACTAGGCTTCAGTAAAACTTAAAGAGGGATTAGTCCATACGTTTACAAATTCCATGATCTCCAAAGGCCAAATAATCCAAACAGCTATTCTCAGCAGTTTATATTCCTACATGACTTCAGTCTCTTTTTCTCTTTAAGTAAAAACAAAAATAAATGGTCTATTATCAAGAACTTCTAACAGTCTCATTGCTGGTCTCCTTTGCTTTAGAAAACCTGCTCAACCACCACTGTTACAAACGCCATCCGTCCACACTATATGCCAGAAGCACTTTATACATTATGATCTCCCCAGGGAAAGTTTACCATTTCTTCAATACTACAGACACAGAAATTGAGGCTTAGAATGGCTGGGTAATTTGTCTGAGGTTACCCAGCTAGTAAGCAGTGAGCTACAATTCTAACATGGGCAATTTGATCCCAGAGTCCAGGATCCTGCCTGTAAGCCACACTAAAATACAGAAATCTGAACAGCCTCCTGCAAGCAGACTCAAGCTTTGTTAGTTTTATAGAATTACCATTTTTCCATAAAACAAAGCTATGTGAGAACATTTAAAGAAAGAAAAGAAAAAAGAAAAACTTAGTCCACCTTAAGGAACTGATTTCTTCCATCAGTGATTTTCCAAGCCTTCTGCAACTAACTAGAGACTATCCACAAGTTGTTTCTTTATTTCTAAGAATTCCAACTCTTGCTTAAATGTTTATTCAGTTCAGAGGTGATGAACTGAGAATCAGTTAGCTATATGGCACAAAGGGAATAAATATCCTGTAAATATTTTTGTACTCAGAAGAAGGGTATAAACATCTGAAGGTCAATGAAAAGGCAGGCTTTCAAATCATTCCTTCCCAAAAGTGCAAAAGGTTCTATTTTGCAGTCAGCTACCTGTAAATGACAGTACCCTAATCTGGAGGTCCTAAAGAAAGTCACCTAGGAAAAGCGTAATTAAGAAAGGTGTTAGAACTACCTGAATGAGCCAACTGAGCAAGTTTTCCTTCTTAAAGAAGGGACCTAAGAACTTGAACAGCACAGAATCCTGTGTATTCTAAATTACAGAGGGCACTAGCTTTCATTAATTTTAGTGATAGCCTAGGGTTCAAACAGTTTAACAACTGTTTCCTGTGTGTGTATGTGTGTGTATATGTGGGAGGGGGTACCGCTTGTTGTGAGATGTGTGGTAATAACTAACATTCCAGAAATGAAATATAACCTCCTGAAATATGTTTCTGGTCCGTGCATAAATTGTTAGCATATATTACAATATATGTAGGATTCCTTAGAAAGAAATACATGAAGTAAATTGATGATGATGATTAAAGTTTTTTAAAAACTGTAAAAACACAAAGATTCACTATTAAAAGGAATAATTCACATGCATTTCAACATGGTTTTAAGCATTAGGTGAATACTGATGGAGATCAACTGTAGATACCAAGAGGGAAAAGAAGCAAGAGAGTAGTAGATTTGAAAGGAATAAAAGGAATCAGTTTAGTACAACACACCCAGTAATATTAAAATGAAAAGCAGAAAGACAAAACCTAGTTTATAGGCTCCAGAAAACTCTTGATTAAAAGTTCCCCAAAACCAGCTTCCCTTCAAAATTCCTCCTTTCCTGTCACTGATGGCAATAGCATCAATCAGATTTAAAGTCCTAGAAGCAGAAACCAGTCCTCACACTACCCCCAATACTCAGTCTCTAAGTCCTATACATTCTTCCTATGAAATACCTATTGTATGTAATCCCTCTCATGTAAAATGCCTCTAAAACTGCCCTTCCACTCTCCCCCACATTGTCAAGTACCTCCTCATTCCGGAACTATTCATGAGTTCATTCATTCACATGTGCACTCATTCCTGAACTATTCATGAGTTCATTCATTCACATGTGCACTCATTCAGACACTTCGTAAGCACTTCTCAAAGTATCGTGCTAATTCTGAACATAAATCATCATCCTGACAGGACACAGAACATAGGCACTGTTTTATTAACAGCAACACTTTAGTGGGGCCCTGAACACATAGCGCCCTATGTGATGGGTGCTATTCTTACACACTATTATCTCACTTAAGTCGTGAAAACAGCCCCAAGAGATCAGTATGGTTATTTTCTGCAAACCAAGGAGTCTAAGGCTCAAAGAGGTGAGGTTAATTTTTCTAAAACCACATTGTGAATAAGTTGCAGAGAGGGATTCTGTGGGAACTGGTTCTTTCTGCCCCTTAACGAATCTACTGCATCAACTCCTAAACAGTCTTTCCAATCCAGTCCATCTAGTACAACCAGATTCATCATCTCAAAGCACCATTTTGTACTTGTAATCCCTTTGCTCAAAAAAATCCTGATGGTTCCTTTAGCCTGACCTCCAGTATGACTTTGAGTCAAAAAAAACTAGAACTGAATCCTGTCTCTTTCTTACTAGCTCTGAATCTTAGAAATCACTTACAGTCTCTAGCCTTCAGTCTTCTTACCTATGAAATGAGGATAATAAGAGAGATGTGTAAGATTAAATAAGACAAAACATGTAAAGGTCTAAGTTACATAAGTATTCAATGATCAGGAGTTGTTACAGCTCATAACTCCTACACACAAAATTTCTATTTTAGCCAATCAATATACATTTTGTTTCTCTTACAAAACCACTTAGATGTCTGCCTCAATTCACATTATTCTTCCTCCTCCCCATTAAGAATACGTATTCTACAAATGTCTACTACAAGAATCAATGTCTATCCCTCCTTATCTTCATGGCCCACGTCAAACCCTACTTCAGCCAAAAAGCCTTCCTTAACCATCCTCAATGAACTCTACATCTAACTTAAGTAGTGCAAGAGGGAAGAAAAAGATGCCTAATTCTTCAAGACCTACTTTGAACCAGGAAAATATGTGATATATCTTCAATTCATTCTTTCACTTAATTCTTAGAGTCAGACAAAGTAACATGGACAAACAGCTAGTAACTTCTGGAAGCTGAGATTCAAATTCAGATGTCTCTGATCCCTTTTAAAGCCCACTTCTTTCCATACCACCTTTTATCTTGGCACCGAAGGTTACACTGAAGGTTCCCTGCAGGGGGCCTGCTTCTCCCTCTGCCTGTGTCTCTGCCCCTCTCTCTGTGTCTCTCACTAATTAATTAATTAATTAATTAATTAAACAAACAAATTTAAAACAATTATCCAACACTGACAGAGAGCACTGTCAGTGGTCCTACTTGCTCTTGTAACAAGGAACACTTGTAAGTGTTCCTACTTGCTCTAAATAGCCCTGGCCACACATAAAAACCTAATTGAAACAAAACTGTCATGAAATCATGCTTAGTACTCGCAATGGACCCTCATTTTTTCCATTCTCCTCTATTTCGCTTAAAATAAAACACTGGTGGGGGCACCTGGGTGGCTCAGTTGGTTAAGCATCCAACTTTTGATTTCAGCTCAGGTCATGATCTCAGGGTTGTGGGATCAGCCCATGCACAGCGCCAAACCTGATTAAGATTCTCTCTCTCCCTCTTCCTCTGCCCTCCATGCTCTCTCACATTCTCTCTTAAAATAAATTAATTAATTAAATAAAACCTTGATCAGTTCCCATTAATTTTATTTTTTTAAAGGTTTATTTATTTTAGAGAAAGAGAGCATGAGCAGGAAGGGCAGAGGGGGGAGAGAATCTCAAGCAGACTCCATGCTGAGCAGAACCCAACATGGGGCTGGATCTCATGACCCTGAGATCACAACCTGAGCCAAAACCAAGAATCTGATACTTAGCCTACTGGACCACCGATGTGCCCCACGCCCCCTAATTTTATGTCACAACCACTCTTGAGTAGCAACCAGAAGTCTGATATATACTGCTAAAAGGTGCACAAGGCCAAGTAAGATTAAGAGTTTACCCTCAAGAAGTATTTAGTTGGAAAAAAAAAAAAAAAAAAGAAGAAGTATTTAGTTGGAGATATAACAGTGAATCACAAACTCTTCCTGACCCCTGGCTCCACCGTACCTGTTTTAAAAGAACCCATTTCCTATTGCTCCCCTGAACATCCCTATCATGGAACATAACCAATAATCTAGGCTGTAGAAATGACAAAAATCAGGCACTCAACAAATAGTTGCTGAATGAATGAGGCACAATAAAAGAACAGTGAATCTTCAGAGGGAAAAATTAGTATAAACTCTCTCCCCACCTACATCATAATCCTCTAAGAGCAGGAACAATCTTTTTGTATTATTGAACATATCAAGAGCTCAAATTGTAGATGTTCTGTTTTAAAAACACTGAGCTAGGGATCCCTGGGTGGCGCAGCGGTTTGGCGCCTGCCTTTGGCCCAGGGCGCGATCCTGGAGACCCGGGATCGAATCCCACATCGGGCTCCCGGTGCATGGAGCCTGCTTCTCCCTCTGCCTGTGTCTCTGCCTCTCTCTTTCTCTCTGTATGACTATCATAAAAAAATAAATAAATAAAAAATAATAATAATAAATAAAAACACTGAGCTATTGACTAGCCACAATTCATGTGGGAAATCAGATAAACACAGATCTTTGTCAAAGAAAACCAAGAGAGAAATGTCCAGCTCCAATAAGAAGTTTATTATTAGCTTCTATTCTAGATCCTTCCTATTCAAAGTGTGACTCTTGATCCAACAGCATCAACATTGCCTGGAAGTTTGTTAGAAATGCAGAACCTCAGGCCCCACCCAGACTACTGAATCAGAAACTATCATTTTCACATGATCCCCTGGTATGAGGGGGCAGGCATCTTAACACATAGTAGTTTGAATAGCAGGGTCTATAGATAAAAAATGAAACTAATTTCTACAAGCTCAGAGAAAAGTTACCATCTTCTTTGTTATCTCTCTACTAAACAATCAGACTTTTCAGGAAGTGCCACAGATACAGCCATGACACACTTTCAGACATATTAGGCTATAAATCTAAATTACTACGCAATGAGAATTAAGAACCATTCATGGAATATTCAATGAAACTCTTAGAAAATATATATTTTCTGCCTTCTTAGGGCACACACACTACTGGGCAAGGAATGTGAGGATGAACGTCAATAGAAATAAATTTTTAACGTCAAGGACAAGATTATTGGGGGGAAAAAGATGCTGGTGAAAACACTTAAGAACAAATTTATTTTGGGGCACCTGTCTGGCTTAGTAGAGCATGAGGCTATAGATCTCAGGGTGGTGAAGTTCAAGCCCCACCTTGAGGCTACTTTAAAAAGGATGAACTTGGGGAATCCCTGGGTGGCTCGGCGGTTTGGCGCCTGCCTTCGGCCCAGGGCCTGATCCTGGAGTCTCGGGATCGAGTCCCGCGTCAGGCTTCCTGCATGGAGCCTGCTTCTCCCTCTGCCTGTGTGTGTGTGTGTGTGTCTCTCTCTCTATCATGAATAAATAAAATCTTTCAAAAAAAAAAAAAAAAAAGGACGAACTTCTCTTAACAGTTCTCAGCGATACATACACGTATTTACAAATACTCTCTCCTAAAAACTGCAAACTTAAATTGCCTAGGTGGTCTAAAGTCAGATCTTTTAATCACCGTCACTGACTCAGTCTGGAACCATCCTTTAAACCGACATCCAAAAATCTCAACCAGAAGTCTACACTGTGAACCTGAAAGAACACTTGCAAAATCCTCAAGCCACAATAGTGTCATCTCAAACTAAGACAAGATCTGAGCCCACAGGCATATGCTGTCAAATATGGCCTTAAAAGAAGGGCGGGGGGGCGGGGTATAGAGGGACTTAGATGAGGAAAGCCTGCAGGGCATTTCTCGTCGCCTTACTGACCTACAAACTCCTCTCCATCCTAACGAGAATGAAAGAAAACCGCAGATCCTGAATTCACAACGTGAAGTGTCCTAACTTAATCTTGAAGTTGGAGCCCATCCCCTTCCATCCACAGGTATTCGATGACAGCTCGACCCGGAGCTCCCCCCGCCCCCTTCTCCCGCGCAAGGTAGCATTTGAGATGTCCGCCCCTTTCCACCTCCACCATCCCCCCCCCCCAACCCTCGGGTCCCTCCACAGCAGAACCCGGAGTCGAGTCGCCCAGGCCCTGGGCAGCAGGACTGCAGCCCCCGGCCCATCCTCCACCGTCGACTCGGCTCGGGGAGCGGCCGAGCGATCTCACCAAGTACAGGGGGGCGTAGATCTTCAGGGACTCCTCCAGGGCGCCCCTGGTGATCTGCACGAAGGAGACCCCGCAGGAAGGGTGCCAGGTGTGGCCGATCTCGTAGCAGTTATGAGGGATGGACTTGCTGAGGGCCGCCATGACGGGGCGCCGCGCCGAGGGGCCGCGAGGGGGTGCGCCGCAGCGCGCGGGAGCGGGGCCCCGGGAGCAGAGCGAGCGCCCGACCGCAGCCGGCGCGCCGGGCCCGCCGCGAAAGGCGCAGGATGGAGGGGAAAGGTCACGCGAGCAGGGTTACTCGGGGCCGAAGTCCTCGGATGTTGAGCGCTCGGCGTATCGCGGCCCGGGGGGCGGGGCGCGCACCGAGGGGGCGGGAAGAGGCGGAGCGTGCGCGCGCCCGCGCCGCGGAGCCGGGGGCGGGGGCGGGGCCGGGGCCGGGAGGGGCGGGGCCGGGGCGGAAGGGGCGGGGCCGGGCGGAAGGGGCGAGCGGAGGCCCGGGGGCGCGCCCGTGTCCGACCGCCCGCGTCCGCCGCCGGCGGGGGCGCGAGCCCTGCGGCGGGAACGCGGCGCCGGGTGGCCAAGGTCCGCTTGCGCTCGGGGCCTGCCCTCCCAGAGCCCTGTCTAGTAGGAGCGAGGGCACGGGAGGAAGGGGGTGAAATGTCTTTCTTGGGAGCTGCTGGAGGCTGCCAGCAACCGCCGTCCTCGGAACTGCCCGGCAGCTCCCCTTCCCCGGAGTGCCCGGCGATTAACAGCTAAGGCTGCTGCAGGCTGCGACCGCACGGCCCTGACTGCTGCGCTTTCGAAGTCCTGCGGTGTCTGAGAAGCTTGAAGAATCTATTAGCCAAGTTGATACACTTCCGATGTGGGGAAAGAGCAGTAGACCACCTGTCCCCCCCGCCCCGGCCCCCGAGCCGTTCTTCTGCAGCAGCCGCGACGCGAGCTCATCAGCCAAAGGGTGCCCCAGCGGACGGGGCGGTGTCCTGGAGCCTGCACCTGAGAGCTTGGCCACCAGCGGGCACAACGACGGACCTGTGCGACCTCTGAGTCCTATAACCCCTCTAAATGTCAGTTTCCTCGCCAGAATAACCCAGTGTCTTTGGAATTCTAAATCCTATCGTTTCTTAAAACTTGAATTTGCTGCCTTTCGAGGAATCCGGTTCTAATCTAGTCTTCATTCGTTCCACAGAGTTTCGCTGAGCACATACTATTTTTCTAAGCACTGTGTAAACTCTAGACTCAGATGTTATCAGGAGAGTCAAGGTTTTGCCCTGCTACTCCTTCCCTTCCCACTCCCACGGAGCTTGAGCTGTTGCTGCAGCCTCCGGCATTGCGGTTTCTGGCGTTGCTAATTAATGATGATGTCAACAAAGTTGTTAATGAAAGTAAGGAAATCTGCATAAGAGGAGATCAAAAAAAGAAAGCCATTCTCTTCTGCTTATGCAATGGCAAAAGAAATAATCGTAACAAAAGCGAAACAAATCTTGGTGGGTGACCCTAATGATACTGTAGAGGACCCCTGCTCATCTTTTGTGAAGTTGCTATCTCTGAATGATTGCCAATTTGCTTTGTATGATACCACACTCACAACAAGAGTCTGAGAAAGAAGATCTAGTATTTAAATTCTGGGGTCCTGAACGTGTGTCTTTACAAAGCAAGATGATCTATTAGCACTGAAGATGTCATTAAAAAGAAATTCACAGGCATTAAACATAAGTGGCAAGTAAATGGTATGGATGATATTCCTCACTTGCAGAGGAACTGAGAGGCAACACAGTAGTCTCATGTGAAGGAAAACCCTTATAAAATGACAGTCAAATGCCATCTGGATGTTAGGGAACTTCCACTTCTCCAGCTTAGTCAATAGGACTAGTGTTAGGTTTGTTCTGTTTCTCCCCCTTCTCAATGGGCCCTTCTAAAATAATGAATGAAGGAAATATCATTCATTTAAGCAGCCTATCAGTGATCCTATTACATAGAATCCAGGGACTGCCTTTCCATCATATTTTAGCCAAAACAATTGGCTATATACGCCTCCCTTGCAGCAGGCACTACAATGAATGTGATTGTCAATGTGAATAACTTAGAATACTGCAAAGGGTAAGCTAATTGAATGCATTGAAAGTATTATCCACTTGTCAGAGGGTAAACTTTATTCGGTATTATTTATAGTTGGACTTGATTGCAGTTCTGTGAGGCTCCAGCATTCATGTGAACTCATACTTCACCTTCCTTGGCAAGTCTATTTTTATGACATGGCAACATGGATATAAACGCCATGCATGGAAAGCACTTTTTTGTGATGAGTTTAACCCACCACTTCCAAAAAAAATGTCAATTAAGTTGTGTCAACTGTGTCATCAATTTATCCTCGTACCCAGTGTTCATTCTTCTTAAAGAACTGCTTTTTTGCTTTCCATTAAGTGTACAGCACTGAATAAGAATAGCAGTTTTGTTTACCATGTGAGTATTACAACACTAAAGACATTTGAATATCAGTCGTGATGGCAATTTCCTTATAAAATAACCTCAAATGGAACATTATTTTTAAGGTCAAACTCCCCATCCTCATAAAAATGGTCACGTTGCAATAAAAATTATAGCATATCACAAAAAGGGGGGCAAATTTTCTATTTTCATAAAGCTAGCAGTCTGGAGGGGAAGATGAGAAACAAGAAAGCTAAACAAGATAAGGTAACTGGTATAATAGTAATATAAGGCAGTATAAGATAAGATAGGTAAAAGAAACAAAAGAGGAGGGCTCATTGATGAAAAGCCCAAAATAACAGTGGTAGAAAGATAAAAGCTTCTTTCTCTCTGTCTCTCTCTCATAAATATAAGCAGTCCTAGATTAAGACGGTGATTCCATAACCATCAGGGAACTCCGACTCCTGGCATGTTGTTCTGCCAAATGTTACCTACTTTCCAGCCTGACTTATGAGATGGCTGCTCCACATTGAGCCATGACATCCACATGCCAGGCAGGAAGACCAGCAAAAGAGGAAGAGAGGACACATTTTCTCTCTTAAAAAAACAAAAAAACAAAAAAACAAAAACTTCCTAGGGATGCCTGGGAGGCGGCTCAGTGGTTCAGCATCTGCCTTCAGCTCAGGGCATCCCGGGATCGAGTCCCACATCAGGCTCCCCAGAGGGAGCCTGCTTCTCCCTCTGCCTGTGTCTCTGCCTCCCTCTCTGTGTCTCTCATAAGTAAGTTAAATCTTTAAAAACAAACAAACAAAACCTTCCCAGAAGATATATGCAAACTACTTCTTACATCCTATTGGCCAAAGTTTAGTCACATGGCCACACTAAGCTGCAAGAGAAGCTGGGAAATGAGGCTTTTTTTACTGGATGGATAACGCCCAGCTAACATTCAGGGTTTTATTACTGTGCAAAATGGAAAGAATAGATAACTGGGGACAATCAGCAGTATCTGCCATTGTTCTATTCCTTTAGCTACTCAAGGTTCTGGGCATGTTTTCCTTCCCAAAGATAAACATATCCTCTCTGTCCCAAGAGGGCCAACTTAAAGTCCCATGCAGTTAACCTATCCTATTTAAAGTCCAGGACCTTTCCCAGGAACAAGTATAGCTCTCCTGATCAGGTTATCTCCCTGCTTAACATACCAATCTACAATGGTGAGACAGAAACAAGATAATCACTTTTTTTTTTTTTAATTTCCAAGTCCAAATATGACAGGATCAGAAACATAGTATAAAATGTGTCCACAGAAATTACAGAAATAGCAATGCAGGTTTATCCTGCTTTATTTTAATAATCTATCCCTGAAAATCTGATGGTCAGCAAGAAAATGCTAAATGGAGGCCTATTTTTTAACTGGGAAAAAATAAAATATGTTACACATCAATCCCAAAATTCCTAATATGTATTTAAAATAAAGTAAAATGCCAAATATAAATAACAAACTATGTTGGTATGTGCAATCCTTTAAAAATAGCATTTTGATCACCAGTTCATACAGTTGCTAACTCTCAGTTGCTTTTGAATGTAATAGCACATGTAGTTTGCATGCATAATGATAAAAATTATGTTGACCATGTAGCACAACAAATATATACCAATAGCTAAGCAAATTTTTAAATTACAATTAAAAGGCAATTTCTTTTAATTAACTTTAAGTGGAGATGAAGCTTGAAGATACTTGAGAAGGAAAGAACATAGTTATTACTGCCACAGGTGCCAAAGATGACTGCTGATGAGTAGTTGGATGATGGAAGGCAATTGTGCAACTGTCAGATTCAAAGGAATGGAAAGGGTATTCTCTGTCTTTGCTGGTGCTACTGTAGAGACTCCAGAACAGGAAGGCATTGATAAATTCTCAAGGAGGTCATCTGTGCTTCAGGATGGAGTTTTTTTTTTTTAAGCAAAATAGATAAGTTCTCAGTAAACCAGTAGTTCACATTTGTAAATCTCTTCATATGGTATTATAAGACGTGTTTTTAAAAAAAGGTTTCTCTTCATGCCACCATTAAGTTTAAGGGTAATGTTACATGTAGCATCTACATGAGCCATTTATTCTTTTTCAGGTTGCCTAGGAGCAGTGGTTGGCTGGATACTTTCACTGTTGCTTCTTTTCCATTAAAAAAAAAAAAAAGGCTTTAGGGTTCATCAACAAGGTGAAGCAAGTATTCCTTCAAAGGAGAAGCACAGTGAATGAAAGAAACTAATTTGGAAATTTGTGGCTATATTCAAAGGCTTTGAAGACATGCCAGGCTGAAAAGTGTTGCTTTCACAAGACTCTGCCTTTGAAGATGTCCATGAAAAATAATGGAACAGCTCTTATGATTTCAGGCAGAGGACTTAGCAACAGTAGTTGGTCAGCTTTACATGCAGTCATTGTAGAAGTGTGTATCAAGCATAAATACAATGACAAAGCATGGCTCAAGCAGGTGCTGCTTCTCTCAACATAATTTTCTAAAAATCTGGAAGATTCTTTTATTTTTAAAATTTTATTTATTCATTCATGAGAGACGCAGAGATATAGGCAGAGGGAGAAGCAGACTCCCTGTGTGGAGCCTGATGTGGGACTCAATCCTAGGACCCTGAACCAAAGGCAGATAATTGAACACTGAGCCAGTCAGGCATTCCTGGAAGATTCTTATATATCAAATTATAACCACTCCATTGAAAAAGCCACACCCACAAGTCTCTTTGAGATAGGCGCTTTCCATCTTGAGTGGAGAGGCAGAAAGCTGTTTAAAAATGTCTTTAAAGTATTGGAAGCCCTTTTATGAAGCTAAGAGAGTCCAGGGAGAACAATCAAATACTTCTGCAGTCTTAAAAAAATAAAAATAAAAAGAGTCTGACAGTTGCACCCTGGGTTTAACCTTTGCCTTAAAGCAATTCCTTACTTTCAGAATCATTTACCATCTGGAGAGGCTCAGAATGAAAAATAGCTTTACTTTTGAACCCAAAGATCCTAGATTCTTTGTATTTCCTCAAAATTATGCTTAAAAACTGAATAGTTCTTCTTTCTTTCATCTTTCTCTCTGCCTTACCACACATAGTTTTTTTAAAAAATCAATTAGTACTTTCAACATTCTGCCTGGAAATGTAAAGCAAAAGTACCAATTTGTTAGACATATTTTCTATTTCCTACAATTTGGCAGGTGACAGTGTTGCTAAACTTTCCCCTACTACATAACAGGGATCGCTTTTTCTCCAGCATCTTATAAGAAGATCTGCTCTGTCCTTCAATCCTTCCAGAATTCCACAAAATGCTCTCAAATAACCTTACAAAAGATTCAGGCGCACTATCTATAAGATTCCCAGTGTCTTTATTAATCTGATGATGTCACCAGAACTTATATACTATGGCTAAGGACACCATCGTCCCCTGCTTCAAAATCCTACCACTCCTACTACAGAATGTGAAAGTAAAAGTCTTATGATTGTTCTTTCATAGGAAAAACACACAATCTACATATGGTAGGAGTAGATGCGTAAAAGCACTGCCTGAGAGGTCAGCCACATCCATCTAAAAAGTTAGACTGAATGCAATAGCATGCCTAAAAAAGAAAAGTTAAAGGGTTGGAAGCAAAAAAGAGAGAGCCATTGAGGCACTTCAGGCATATGCCTAAGGGAATAGAAACTGTAAGTTAAGGGACCTCTAGTCTTTTGGGCCCACTGACAAAACTATCTTTACTGTGAAATGGATTCATAAGTGCCTTCAGAAGGATGTCATGAACCTTTGATTCTGCTAACTGATGCCTTTTTTTGAGAACATGTGGACCCAGCAAACTCTTGTTATGCTTTGACTTCCCATGCAGGTCTGCCTTTTTTCTTTTTAAGATTTCATTTATTTATTCATAAGAGACAGAAAGAGAGGCAGAGAAGGAGACAGAAGGAGAAGCTGACTCCTTACGGGAGCCCGATGTGAGACTCCATCCCAGGACCCCAGGATCACACCCTGAGCTGAAGGCAGATGCTCAACCACTGAACCACCCAGGTATCCCCCATTTAGGTCTGTCTTAAGTGGGAGAAAGGGCTTGATCATGGTGATACAGATATGCTATTGTGTATAAGAGGGTTTTTTTTCTCCCCGTAATTTAATAATTTGACATTTTGATTTATACATTCATTTATAACCTTATTTTGCACCACTTAGCCTATGAAAGACAGATCCTCCCCTGGTGTGCTGATAAAACAGGTTTCTGACCTTGGCAGTTTGTGGGTAATAAATCCTGTATTAACCAAGAAAGATAAAGCTGTTCTGAGATAACAAATATACCCCTAAATCTCAGGGGATTAAAATAAGAAAGGTTTGTTTCATGCTCGCACAAAGTCCAGAGCAGGTTGGCCAGCAATTCAGGGCAAATTTCCTCCAAATATTGATTCAACATTGAAAGTTCCTTCATCTTTATTGGGCCTTCAATGGTTGCTTTTTTTTCTCTTGTTTGATTTTTTTGTGTGTGCATAATCTTTAATTGTGGTACACAGTAATGTACAAAAAATTTAATTGATTCATTCTTACATTTGCCCTCATCCTGAGATAATTATCCAGAAGAACAGCGTTTCCATCACACCAGAAGGTTTTCTGTGCCCACTCCCAGTTAATACACCTATGAACAGAGGTAACCACTTTTCTGGCTCTTAACCACTATAGCTTTATTTAGCCTTTTCCTCATATTTACATTAATAGAGGCAAACATTATATTTTTGGGGTCTGGGTTTCCTTCACTCAAGAGATTGTGCATGTTGGTGCATGTATTTGTAGTTCATTCATTTTTTATTGCTGTGTAATATTCTATTTTATGAATACAGCATAATATTTCCATTCCAGGACATTTGGATTATGTCCAATGACCCAATGTCTAGTGACTTATGTCCAGGACTCAAAATGGTTTACATTACTTCTGCTCATATTCATTTCCAGAACCTATTTACATGTTCCCAACCCAACTTAAAGGGAGGATGGGAAACGGAGTCTTCTCGTGGGACCAGAAAAAGAAGATGAAATGAGATTTGCTAAATATCTACTACTGTCTCTGCCACAAACACCAACTCCAGTGTCAGCCTACCTGTGAGACAACCAGCTAATCTTAACTGATTCTCCTTCGTCCTTGTGGACTGCATGACCCTTCTTTTTCAAATGTTCATCTGTGCAACTATATATATTCACATATGTGCAACTATACACCTTGTTTTAAATATACAAATGCAAGCTGATCATCATCACTTACTGCACTGGACTGAATATTATGACCCTCTAAAGTTTGTATGTTGAAATTCTAACTCCCCAAATGATGATTTTTGGGGGTGAGGCCTCTTGGGAAATGAGTAGATCCTGAGGTGGAGCCCTCGAAAAAGGGATTAATGACTTAAAAAAGAGACCAGACCCCAAGGAGCTCTCTTGCCCCCACTGCTTGGTGAAAATGTTGCCAGAATGCACCAAATACGAACTAAGAAGTGGGGCCTTGGGGAGCCTGGGTGGCTCAGTGGTTTAGCGCTGCCTTCAGCCCAGGGCCTGATCCTGGAGACCCGGGATCGAGTCCCATGTCAGGCATGGAGCCTGCTTCTCCCCCTCTGCCTCTCTGTGTGTGTGTGTGTGTGTGTGTGTGTGTCTGCCTCTCTCTCTCTCTCTCTCTCTCATGAATAAATAAATAAAATCTTTTAAAAAAAAAAAAAAAAGAAGAAGAAGAAGAAGTGGGGCCTTCATCTTGGACTTCCTAGCCTCCAGAACTCCAGAAATAAATATTTATTGTTTAAACCATCTATCTAGTCTATGGTATTTCCATGATAGAAGCCCAAAAGGACTCATTAACATTTTTACCAAAATTCCTTCTCATTGTAAGCTCCTTAAGGCAAGATCTACTTTGGAGTCTTCTTTATTTACTATTTTCTGCACCACATAGCACAGCACCTTGAACACAGAACACATTTAATAAAATATTGAATGAATAAATAGGGACGTTGGGGTGGTTCACTGGTTAAGCATCTGCCTTCAGCTCAGGTCGTGATCCTGGAGATCAAGTCCCACATCGGGCTCCCTGCATGGAGCCTGCTTCTCCCTCTGCCTTTGCCTCTGCCTCTCTCTCTCTCTCTCTCTCTCTCTCTCTCTGTGTGTGTCTTTCATGAATAAATAAGTAAAATCTTTTAAAAATATATTGAATGAATAAATAAATGAATACCTTGGTGGGGGAGAAGTTTAAAAGCACTATGTCTTATTCTCAAAGGAAAATCGAGACAAAAATACTGAGTACTTATAATTTCTTATTTAGTTCCTTATTTGTTTTGGGTTTACTTTCTTAGCTCCCTATTAGACTTTCAGCTCCTTGGAGGTAGAATCCATTCCCTATTATTTGTCACCTTTATATCTCTTCTGCATCTAACATACTAGTGTGAAAATGTAACATTTTGAGGGACATTTTGACTCCCACGTAGAGATTTTGGTTTATCACCCCAGTCTACCATTTCTAGAAATGGCCTTTTATACTTTTTTAAAGTATGAGAACAATATGAGCCCGACCTCAAGCTTCTGTCCCCTCAAACTATCAGCACACAAAACTATCTGATCTGTAAGCTTCAGAATTCTGCAATACTTACAAGTTATTATAGTTCTGCAATGTAATTTACTTGGGCCTAGACGCTTGAATTCATGGAAAATAGCTACATTCTCATTGCCTTTTAACCCCTTGGGCTTCAATTATCCCTAATTTTATTCTTTCTAACACATGATAATTACTTTTGATAGAAAATACAAAAGCAAAAGAAGAATTAACCACTTTGTACTCTGCCTATCATCCATCTAGATTACACTATCTGCCCCCAAGCATAGCGTCTACTCCTTGCCCTTTCTGAGGCCAAACTTGGCCATTTGTTGACCATAATGAGATTCAAACAATTGTTCATTCTGGGATTGAGCTACATCTGGAAAGTTCTTGTTGCTACTCATGTGTGTCCTTCTTTGAAGATGTTCATCTTTTTCTAACGTCTCACAAGTCCTTTGAAAACCTATGCAGGACGTGGAGTAGCAGGATTTTATTTTTCTTCATGAAGGTGCTAGTGCTTTTCTTTTAAACCATATTTTGTGAAACTCTAACACTTGGAAACACCTGCAAATGCTTCGAAGGCAGGGACTGTCTCTCGTATTCGTGTGTCAGATACACTCAAAGCAGGTTGTCGATGTAATCTTTTAAAATAAATGCTATTTTTTGCCTCTCTGTGATTGATACCACCCCCCTTTGCAAAATGGAGATAAATTTTTTTAAGTAATTTAGAAAATGAATTTATATCAAATGCTTTAAGTTCTTCAAAGCTACCGTTTCCTCCAAATTAGCCGTGTCTTTAGTGCCTAACCTAGTATCTAGTGCATAGGCACACTCAAGTGTCTGCTGAATTAGTAAAATACAATTTAAATATACCTTCATAGGGTATATGGATGCCTGGATGGCTCAGTCTGTCATGCCTCCAAATCTTGATCTCAGCTCAATCCTGAGGTCTTAATCTCAGGGTCGTGAGTTCAAGCTCTGTGTTGGGCCCCATGCTGGCCATGGAGCCTTCCTAAAAATAATGAAATGAAATGAAATGAAATGAAATGAAATGAAATGAAATGAAATGAAATATGAAATGAAATGAAATTGGAGCACATGGGTGGCTCAGTGGGTTAAGCAGCAGGCTCTTGATTTTGGCTCAGGTCATGATCTCAGGGTCCTGGGATGGGACTCCACACTCAGTGGGCACTCTGCTTCAGAACTTCAGGATTCTCTCTCCCTCTACCCCTCCCCCACTAAAATAAATAAATACATCTTAAAAAAAATAAGTAAAATAAAATGACATATGCCTTTATAGCTAAACTTCTATAGTTAGCATTCAATAGTTATAGTCTCATTTGGAGATTCAAATAATGGGTCATTTGTATTTTTTTCTTTTTATACTTTCAATACCTATTTTCCCAAAATCTTAAGTACATGTCTAAACCTGCCCAACAATTACATTCTTACATATTACAAATATTACAAATTCTAAGATAATGCAGAAACTTTTTATCCAGGATCTTATCACTTTCACTGTATAAGTCAGTGTTCTACAATGGTTAGAATCAAGTCTGAAGGGGCACCTGGGTGGCTCAGTTAGTTAAGTATCTGTCTTCAGCTCAGGTCATGATCCCAGAGTCCTGGGGATCAAATCCCAGGGCTGGCTCTCTACTTGGCAGGGATTCTGCTTCTCCTTCTGCCCCTCCCCCACTCATTCTCTTTCAAATAAATAAATAAAATCTTAAAATAAGGAACATTGAAAAAATTTAAAAACACACAAAAAAATTAAAAATAATTAAGTCCACAGGCAGTTTTCCTCATTAAGATTATCTTGTGAAATATGAAGTTATCTGCAAGAATTTATTTGCTGGTCTGCTCTTAGTAGAATAAGATCTAATTAAATAGTTGAAGAGTTACTAAATCTCTTGGATCTGTTTGTGATCAATTTTGGAAAAGTTTATTTTTTTTCACATAGTCTAAAGCACAAAGTCATCTGTCATATTCTCTCAAAATAATGTCTATTTTCTGTCTCTTTTCTAAAAAATTCACAACCAAATTCTCTTCATTTTGTGTCTATACTCATGTTTGAAGATTTCTTTCCTTAAGATATTGCATCTCAGATACTTGTAGTTCTTACTATAAATTAGTATTATTTTTAGAAGTCATTTTGGCAGGACCTATGAACATTTTGAACACACATACCCTTTGACCCAGCAATCCTAATTCTAGGCCTTTCTTTTACAGAAATAACAAAAAAAAATTCTCCGTCATTATTTATAAAAACACAAATATTAAAAGTAATCTAATTGTCCATGCTAGAGACATGTCAAATAAATGAATTATGGTACATCCATATTGTAGAATGTTGAGAGTAAAACAGATAAGGTTGATCTCTGCATGTATTGACACCGAAGGATATTCACGACATTCCAATGAATGAGGAAAAATCCACAAACTCTTTCATATAGAGTGAGGTCATTGTTTAAAGAATAAAAAATATTTTGTATATATGCATTTCTGTACATATTTACACAGGCATTAAAAAAGGTGTATGAAAATACACAACAAGTAAAGGCATTGGGACAGAGTTCTTTCACTTTTCATTTTACATATACTATGTTATTTAGTTTTTTCCCAGTTACCACACAATATGCTTGCATTCTAATACTTCCTTCTGGATTTTTTTGTTTTTTGCTAGAGTTTGTTTTAGGTCATGAGTACTAATTATTTTAAATCTTTTTAAGTCCAAAAAACAGCATTATTTTACCCTCTGTCCACCTCAAACTACTGATAATTTGGTTATGAATAAAATTATAAATTTAAAGTAAATTTCTCCTCAGTATTCTAAGAATACTTCTCCATTGTTTTCTTGCATAATACTGTTAATTTCACATTCAGTGTTATTTGATTATTTTTTTTAGTAGGTTGCCTTTCTACTCTGGTAGTTTTTAGGGTTTTCTCTTTATCACTGATGTTTTACTGTATGTTTCTAATTACATTTATTTCATTTTTTATGTCATTCTGCTAGAACTTAGTGAACGATTTTTATTTTATTTTTTAAATTGTTATTTATTTATGATAGTCACAGAGAGAGAGACAGAGACACAGGCAGAGGTAGAAGCAGGCTCCATGCACCGGGAGCCCGACGTGGGACTCGATACTGGGTCCCCAGGATCGCGCCCTGGGCCAAAGGCAGGCGCTAAACCGCTGCGCCACCCAGGGATCCCTTAAGTGAACGATTTTAAAGTATCATGTCCTTTTTCAGTTCTAAAAAGGTATCACATTTCCTCTGTTCTGAGGAAATCTCCTGGAAATTCTGTTAAAGCAGAGTTTTTTTAACTTCGGGTCTGTTGATAGAATTCAGGGAAGTCCATGAACTTGGATACAAAGACAGTTTCATTTTTATTTCCACAAACCTCTCATTGAAATGCAATACCTTCCATCATTTGAATGAAGGCAACAAACCACAATACTTGTGATGTTATCACCAATAGAAATCACAGATATTTTCGTATCATATTATAATTGTAGCAGGTATGTCAAAAATCATAGTAAACTGTCAAATATTGTTATTTAAGATCAAGATTCACACAATTTTAATATTTTGATATTGTATTTCAATATTCAATAATTGATGTCTTCATAATCTTACATATTTTATTTTATACAATTGAAGGTAATATTCTGGGAAGGCGCTATAGTCTGAATTCTTATGTCTCCCCAAATTCATTTATTAAAATTATAATACCCAGTGTGATGGTATTAGCAGATTGGGTCTTTGGGAAGAGTTTAAGTCATGGGAGTAGAGCCCTCATGAATGGCACTAGTGCCCTTATAAAAGAGATCCCAGAGAGCTCTCTTACCCCTTCCACCAGATGAGGACTCAGCAGGAAGGTACCAGCTAGAAATTAGGAGAGGACCCTCACTAGGACCTGTGGACAGCTGGACCTTGGATTTCCAAACCCCCAGGGCTGTAAAAAATAAATTTCTGTTATAAGGTCCCCAGTCTGTGGTATTTTGTTATAGCAGCCCAATCAGACTTAAGACAGAAGGGATCTATAGTATTCACGAAGCTGCTAAAGATATCCATGGCACAAAACATTTTTAAAACAACTACTTTAGATCGATGATAAGATCTCTACAACTCCAATGCCTTTTAGCTTCTCTTCTAGTTTCAGCCTCTCTATATCTTCATTGCTTTGGTTAGATCAAAGAGAACTGGAAGGTCTCCAGTCAGGGCAGCACATGACCAAAAGCTGTAGCTTTGAGATGGCAAGAGTCTCAGCTCTTGCTCTAGCTCCTCATTTGATCACAGCTTCTGACCATAAAAAGTTCCTTCCTTGTTTTTGAATATTTACTAACCTATTTTTTATGAGTCCTACAATTTTGATGAGGGAGGGAGAAATGATCCATATGTAGTCCATCTGCCTCCTTAAAGCTGGGATACACGTATTCATTTGCATTTAGAAAAAGAAGGAGAGGCAATGCTACATTCTTTCCCCTTCTGCTAAGTTGCTTTTGTTTTTTTTACAATATATAATATCATTAGAATGAGCTCTTACAGGGTTATTTTACAAGTGAGAAAACTGAGGGTGGTACAGGAAAATCATTGATTCAAAGTCATGTAACCAATTAATAATAGGGCTGAGACTAGAACTCAGGTCTCCTGGCTTCTTCTCTAGAATTTGCTCTTTTTGAGTTACCTTAGGACTTACCTCTTTCCTTTCCAGAAGCTCATGGTGCTGATGTTATAAACCACACTAAAAAAAAAAAAAAAAAAAAAAAAAAAACCATTGTGTTATTTGTTACTGTGCGTGTAGTTCTATCTGCCTAAGATACTTTCAGTCATTTGGTCAACAAGTATCTTAGAACACTTAGAACACTAGCACTGTGCCCAGTGCTGAGTTGGGTGCCAGGCATATAACAATGGACAAGACCCAGTCCTTACCGTGTGGTATTTATAGTCCATCTACTAAGGAGATCTGTAATATCAATCAAATATTGAAGTCCCCCGCCTTCTTTTGGTGACCCTCTACTCACCTTTCGAGATCAAATGCACTATGGGAAGTTTTCTAGACAGAGTTAATTGCTCTTGTCAATGCTTCAACAACATATAGTTCACACCCCTGTTATTAACTGAGAACAGGCTTTTTATTTTAATATTAATATTTTAAAACTAATTGATATTTTACATTTTATTTATTTAAAATAATAACTAAATTGTATTTAATATTTCAATTTTTAATTTAATATTGATTTTTATTTAATATTTTTATTTATTATTAATTTTTAAAAATTTAATATTAATATTTCATTTCCTGCCAACCCACTCACCTCTCTCCCTTTACCAGGTGGTAACGAACTTGAGGGCAGCTTTGCTCATTCATCCTGTTAGGAACTTCAGGACTTAGCACAGTACTTGGAACACAGTAGGCAATAAATATTTGCATGAATATGAAGTCAAAGAAAAAGAATGGAAAATTCTCTATGACTCCTTTTCTGGCTAATATATATATATGTATGATACTGAGTTTTGAAAATTAAAAATGGCATTCCTCATTGATGATTTTTAAGTTATAATTGGCAAAATCCATTTTTATGGTTTGGGCCAGTGGCCAATATAAATAGAAATAGATATGAGCATTTGCCAGCTGTTGTTAATTATAGAATCCTAAAGTCTATTCAGAAACGTATGGAGAGACTTCACCTTTTGCTTCAATTTATCTGAGTTGACAATCTCCACAACCTAAACCCACTAAAATCCACACCTCCAAATTCATTTAATGCTGCATGATCTATGACTACAAAAATTGAATCCCTAAAGAATCTCAATTTCACAATTTGGCTAACAGCAATTCTTTTACCTCTATAAAATTCGTTTTGAATGACTGTTGACAAGCCAAGTATCAAAGGTTCAAGGAAAAGAAATAAAAATCCGTTCCATATTTATGTGGCAGGGGAAGGGCTGTGTCCCCTGGATGGAGGAAGCAGTTTCTCTTCTACCCTCGCTTCAGAGCATGGACTCCCAAATAAGTGAGACCCTTGGAAAAAGCAGAGACCTCTGGAGGTTGATGACCACACAGCACTTGTAACTAGAGCCCTGGCAAAAATGAACCTGAGATTTTTGAAGGCTGAGGTGGGCAGAGTGGCTGAACATTTGTAATTTCAGCTCTTCCAGTAGTTTTTCAAGAAGTAGAAAATTTCATCCATCTTTGGAAGATTCATCCTTGGTTTGGGGGAAATTATCCAAATGGACAGGGTTAGATATACTAATATTGAACCAGATCTTTTCCTGGAAAGGAACCTTGATAGTTGTGACCAGAGATCTAAACTTTTCTGCATAGGAGATCCCTGGGTGGCTCAGCAGTTTGGCGCCTGCCTTTGGCTGAGAGCGCGATCCTGGAGTCCCCCCGCATGAAGCCTGCTTCTCCCTCTGCCTGTGTCTCTGCCTCTCTCTCTCTCTCTCTATGTCTATCATGAATTAAAAATTTTAAAAAAATAAACTTTTCTGCATAATAATATTAAAGTTTAAAAAAAATAAACTTTTCTGCATAATAATATTTTTTTTAAATTTTTTATTTATTTATGATAGTCACAGAGAGAGAGAGAGAGGCAGAGACACAGGCGGAGGGAGAAACAGGCTCCATGCACCGGGAGCCCGACGTGGGATTCGATCCCGGGTCTCCAGGATCTCGCCCTGGGCCAAAGGCAGGCGCCAAACCGCTGCGCCACCCAGGGATCCCTCTGCATAATAATATTAAAAGTTGCCTTTAGGGACGCCTGGATGGTTCAGTTGGTTAAGCATCAGCCTTTGGCTCAGGTCATGATCCTGGGGTCCTGGGATCAAGTCTCACTTTGGGCTCCCTGCTCTGCGGGGTGTCTGCTTCTCCCTCTCCCCCTATCTTTTCCCCAGTTTGTTTGCTCACTCTCTCTCTCAAATAAATAAATAAAATCTTAAAAATAAATGAATAAAATTTTACTTTATTAAGGGCAGAGCTGCATCTCTGAAGTTTAGGATGCCTTTGGAGAAATACTTCCTTTCAGGTATGAATGTAGACACCCCCGGTCTATATGGTGTTGTTTATTTTAGTTGACGTGCTTGTAGGTCCCATTAAAAACTTTTCACAGGAGATTGGGAGTAAAGACTTTAGGGGCTACTGGGAAATACAGTTCTGTTTTTTTTACCTCATGTGGATAAAACATCATAAAAAGAAATGAGCCGGTGCCTGGGTAGCATACTTGGTTAAGCATCAGACTCTTGGTTTCAGGTCAGGTTATGATCTCGGGGTTGGGCTCCATGCTCAGCATGGAGTCTTCTTGAGATTCTCTCTCTCTCCCTCTCCTTCTGCCGCTCTCTTCACTCACTCTCTCTCTCTAACATAAATAAAATCTTAAAAAATAAAAAGAAAGAAAGAAAGAAAGAAAGAAAGAAAGAAAGAAAGAAAGAAAGAAAGAAAGAAAGAAAGAAAAGAAAGAAAGAAAGAAGAAAGAAAGAAAGAAAGAAAGAAAGAGAAAGAAAGAAAGAAAGAAAGAAAGAAAGAAAGAAAGAAAGAAAGAAGAAAGAAGAAAAAGAAAGGAAGGGAGGGAGGGAGGGAGGAAGAGAGAGAGAGAATGAATTGGGATAGGGTGAGGTTTAACACCAAAACACTGGTTTGTTGTTATTTCATATGTGGTAATTCAAACACAGACTCGGGAAATGTAGTCTACTGGATATTTTGCTTTTATGTGATGAACTCACAGAGGACATAGGAATGGACCTGATTCCATGTGTGGGACTGGGGTTTCCTCAGAGTCTGTGGATGGGGAGGTGGCCTGAGCCCACAGAGACCACAAGGAGAAATGTGTACTCCTCCTGGTCTTCTGGGGATTGGGGCCTGGACTTGTAGGAAGCCAACTCACTGCAGGTCACTCCAAAGGGAAAAATACACAGACCCTACCACCAGATAGCCTAAGCCTGGGAACTAGGCTTGTTTGTTGACCAGAGCATTCAGAAGTCATAGCCATCTCTAAGTGTGTCAGTTTCATAGTTCTTTCTCCTCACTCTTTCTCACAGTTCAATCTCCTCCCTGTTGACCGATGGCTACCAGAACAAGACCGAGTCCTCAAAGCTCCACTGCGTCCTCAATGGCAACAACGTGGCCTGCAGCTTCACCATAGGAGCCGGCCTCCTGGCTTTCTTCAGCTGCCTGACCTTCCTCGCCCTGGATGCCCACGAGAGCCGCATCGGCAGCACCCGCTTCAAGACAGCCTTCCAGCTCCTGGACTTCATCCTGGCTGTCCTGTGGATAGGCATCTGGTTCGTGGGCTTCTGCTTCCTGGCCAACCAGTGGCAGCATTCACCACCCAAAGGGTTCCTCCTGGGAAGCAGCAGTGCCAAGGCCGCCATCACCTTCGCTTTCTTCTCCATCTTCACCTGGATTTTCCAGGCCTACCTGGCCCTCCAGGACCTCCGGAATGATACTCCAGTCCCTTACAAGCGCTCCCTGGATGAGGGTGGCGTGGTGCTGACCACCCTCTCCCCGCCCTCTGCCACCAGCCCTGTGAACACGCCCACCACTGGCCCCAACAACCTGAGTTATGCCGGTTCTGCCCCGTCCCCCTATCTGACCACTCCGAAGGCCCCCCGCCTCGCTATGATGCCTGACAACTGAACATCCTCCTCTACATCAGTAAAGAGATAATCCTCCCTCCAAAAAAAAAAAAAAAAAAAAAAAAAAGACTGTCAAATTTTGTTATCCTTAATGACTTATCCTTATCCTTAATGACTGTCAAATTTTGTTAAATGTTAGTCTAGTCCCTGCCATGATGTGGGGTCTGTGTCCACTTTTGGGAATATGTAGTGAAGGGAAGAAAAGCCTTCTTCTGAGGCCACCATAATAGTGCTGGAGTTGTAGGAGGTAAGAGGTGAGAGGGAATGGGGGAGGATCTGTGATGAGCAATCTAGAACCAAGGAGATAGCTGGGATTGTATAGATTTGTGGAATGTGTGAGCAGCTGGGGAGTGCAAAGACTTGTACAGAGGAGCCTCATAAAAGATGAAACTTCCTGTCATTAGATAAGATGAAAGTTCGAGCCATGGTAATTTTGGACATTACGAGGTAGACCTGACCTCATTGTTAATCATAGTCTGGTGAGGTCTGGGAGACTGGGTATGTACATCTAAAATGCACTACAAAATGGTGTCTTTGTATCTTAGTAACCTGTTTATTTTTTTTAATATTTTATTTATTTATTAATGAGAGACAGAGAGAGAGGCAGAGACGCAGGCAGAGGGAGAAGTAGGCTCCATGCAGGGAGCCTGACGTGGGACTCAATCCCGGGACTCCAGGATCAGGCCCTGGGAGGAAGGCGGCACTAAACCACTGAGCCACCCAGGCTGCCCTCTTAGTAACCTGTTTAACATAAGTTTGCAGGATACAAAAGCAGGCCTAACATGGGTTTCCAACCAAATCTGTGGAAATCATACTGATCATATTCTGTTTTATCTGCTCGTTAATTATCATGTACTGGACACCAGCATGTGCCAAGTAGTATGATAGAAATCAAAGCAGATCCACTGAAATGCAGCTGGTATCAACTGCTCCTCCACATTCCAGGTAGAATTATGATCACACATTCAACTCTTCCAATTAAAGAGAAAATAACTCCAGGGCCGCCTGGGTGGCTCAGCAGTTGAGCGTCTGCCTTTGGCTCAAGGCATGATCCCAGGGTCCTGGGATCGAGTCCCACATCGGGCTCCCCGCAGGGAGCCTGCTTCTCCCTCTGCCTATGTCTCTGCCTCTCTCTGTGGCTGTCATGAATAAATAAAATCTTAAAAAAAAAATGACTCGAGCCCCATCATGCTAGATTAGTGTGGAATCTTAGGGTCCCTTTTGCCTCTTCCAGATCTTCTAAGAACCCTGGAAGGTACACACTGACCATTTAGGAGGTTCATTTGACTTCCCCTTCAGGCTAACATATGCTCTGATTTCCAAACATCCACACTATTCCTTGAGCCCTCAAAATGTTGCTGTGGGAAGTCAATCCCCTGACTAGAGGCCTGGTTCTTCCCCAGCTCCACTGTCAGCTGCTGCCTGGCCAGTTCGCAGCACAGGCCAGACAGGTAATTCTGTGAACACCCCCATTCTCTCGATGCCATGATCAACACAGAATAGCCCTTGCCAGATCTCCTGATCTGCAGCATTTAGTGCTCAGTGCTTTCCATCCCATACAACCATTCTCCTCCATCTCCTCCATCAGTCCTGAGACCACTCAGATCAGCTTCAGGTGTCAGCCCTGCATTCACGGCAAGATCACTGCCATGCCAGGCCCTGGGGACCCATCAGGGGCCGGCTCACTTTCCTTTCCAACCATAAATATACTGAAGTGCTATTTGCATCTTCTGCTAGACAACAGATCCTTTCATGCCCTTGCTAAAGTGATTACCTAGGACTACCCTGCGAGCCACCACTCCCCTGAAGTTTCCTGTTGACCCCTAGACACCAAAGGTCCTTCCTTGGCAATAGGATTTAGAAAGCTTGCTCTGGCCACCTCCTCTTCCTCAATGCACAAATATCATTCACAACTTTGATACTAAACTGGCACACCTTGCATGCCTTGGACAAAAGGTTCAGTGGTGAATTTTAATATTTCCCAAACTTCTCTGAACCTAAGAGCTACCTGTTATAAATAAAACCATCCAGGCTTTCCTTCTGGAGATTCTGATCCAGTTGGCTTCAGGTTGGCCCTGGGAACCTATATTTTTCTGAACATTCTCATGAGGAGGGAAAGCCCAGTTTAATAAGGATCCACTCACTCTGTTTAACCCAGTAGTTTCCAATACTGAACCTGAGATAACCTGGGAAACTTTTGATCCAACAGAGATACCATGGACTTACCTGGAATTTTTTTATTCTATTTTTTTAATTTGGAAATAATCTCAAACTTACAGAAAAGTTGCAAGAAGACTACGAATAATTTCTTTTTTTCTGAAACACTTAAGACTTAGTTGTTAACACGGTGCCCTAGCATTCTCAAATACCTTAGTATTTCCTACAAACAAGGACATTCTCTTATGTAACCAAAGGAAATGCATCAAAACAAGGAAAGTTAATGTCAATGTGTCACTACCTTCTACTCTTCAGACCCCATTCAAGTTTTGTGAATTGTTCCCCCAAAATCCTTTAGAGTAAAAGAGGAGGATAGAATCATGTGTTGTGTAAATGTCATGTCTCTTCAGCCCCCTTACTCTGAAAACCATTCCTCAGTCTTTCCTTTATTTTTCTGACCTTGACATTTAAAAATCACAGGCCATTTATTTTGTAGGATGACCCTCAATTTGGTCATCTGAAGTTTTCTCATGATTCGACCCTGGTTATGGGCCTCTGAAAGGAATATCAAAGAAGCAATGCCATGTTCCTCTTGTCACATCCCATCAGGTGGCCCATGATTTTGATCCGTTCCATAACTCTGGTTATGAGTATTTTGATCACTTGATTAAAATGGTGTCTGCCAGTCTTGTCTACTATGAAGTCATTCTCTTTCCTCTCTGTAATTAATAAGTTATTATGGGAAAGAAATTTATGATTATGTAAACATCCAGTTCCTTATCAAACTTTCATTTTTTCATTTCTTTATATCAATATATATTGATAGATTCCTATTTGATCTGATGGGTTATAACACAGTACTATCATTACTTACGTTGATGTTCAAATTATCCTACGTATGGCCAGTGGAAGCTCCTTCAAAATGGATCCTATGTTCTTTAGACATGTCCCCATATTCTTCAAGAACTCCTTTGTGGGTTTGGAGGGTATAAGATGTCCAGATTCATTTTTTACTTTCACTGCCCCAGCATGGGAATTAGCCAAACCTGTAAAGAACTATGTTTCCTTATGGAAATCAAGATGCTCAGTATGCTCCTTGCTACTGAGGTGAAGCTACTCCCAAGCCCTTCAAGTGAACAGAGCTGGAGCAACTGGGTAGTTCAGTCAGATGAGCGTCTTCCTTTGGCTCAGGTCATGATCTCAGAGTCCTGGGATTGAACCCCACATCAGGTTCTCTGCTCGGGGGGGGAGCCTGCTTCTCCCTCTCCCTCTGTGTGCTCTCTCTCTCCATAATAAATAAATAAAAATATTTTTTAAAGAGGTGAACAGAGGGATGCCTGGGTGGCTTAGTGGTTGAGCATCTGTCTTTGGCTCAGGTCGTGATCCTGGGATCCTGGGATCGAGTCCCTCATCAGACTCCCTGCGGAGAGCCTGTTTCTCCCTCTGCCTCTGTCTCTGCCTCTCTCTGTGTCTCTCATGATTAAATAAATAAAAAATATTTTCTTAAAAAGTGAACAGAGCTAAGATGTGTGTGTGTAATATTAAGGTATACATATACACACAGAGCTACAAATGTATAAATGTACACATATATACACACATAAATGTACATATACACACATATATATTCACACATATTTGCACATATACATTTATTTACATTTATATTTATTTCTGTATCTATTTCTATCTTGAAAATCATGAAAGCCTCTAATGACAACTTGACATCATAAGATTCATTCTAGTTTTCCCCTGTTCCATATTTATAACTGTCTGAAGGTAAGAGACTTTCCATCAATAAATTTACTTATTTTTCCTTACCCTGGTCCCCAATACCTATACCTATCCCTCCTTACGCCTCTGGGGGCTCTGACACTTCATCCAAGCAGGAAGATACCCCGCTAAGACACTACCCTTCCTCTTGCTTGGACACCCCAGGGGGATACCCTTCTGACTCTGTCAGGCTCCGATGCTCCTTCACAGGCCACCACAGCATCATCCTCGGTGTGAATGCCCTTCTCACTTAGCTGAGGCTCTGACGTCCATACCACATCGCCCTCCCACCCTGCATTCATCCAGCTTAGGTTTTATCATCCCACCCTGGGTCTCTATCCCCTCATTGGCATGGGGATATCTACCTTCTTCAGGTTTAGTAAACGGCATTGAATTAAATTGTTCAAGAAGGAAAACAATGGGAGGCGGAGGGGGAAGAGACGGAGAAAGAATCATCTGGGAGATGTGAATTGAGAGCTAGAGTGAAACATCAGTACATGTGTTTTTAAATGCTCCCTCAGGAGAGTCTGAGAATGGTCATATTTGGAATCCACTGGATTTACAACTTTTCCTCAGAGAGGCTGAGGAAACCAACCATTTTAACTAAATATTTACTAACTACTGTTCATTAGATTAACCCTTGAGACACATATGTAGAAAATAAAATACTATTCCTGCTCCGAGGAGCTGACAGTACAGAAGAGGAGGCCATCCAGAAGAGAAAAACATGGAACTAGCAAACATGGAGGAATGTGTGGAAATAGGGATATGTGTAAATGATATGGGAGTAAAGTGGAAATTAGTAACTTTGGGGAGTTGAAGAAAACTGGGTTTTAAAGGATAAATAAAGTTTACCAGGAGAAGAGCAGGAGGGAATTTGTAGAAAGAACTGCTTATTTAAGGTAACAACAGGTCAAAGCTGGGCTCATTATTAAACACAAGAACTTGCCACGAACATTATCATTAGGGTTGGGATGTGAGTTAGTTGTTCAGATCAGTCAAGGGTGTTACATGTTGGTCCATTAAAATAGTCAGTCAGTCTTTTGAGGGCAATATCAAGAAACATGGGCATAATCCTACATCAGTCAATTTGTTAGAAAAATCAATAATTCTGATAATGAAAAATTTAAATATTCTAGGGACTATACAGTGTAGACTATTAAAATCCACACCTGCATCTGCATCTCCTTGAAATATTCCATCTGCCAGACATAACTACCACAACAATTTAATATATTTTCCTAAAGATTTTTCCTATGCATTCCTACCAATTATGTGTGGGTACATTTACATTTTCTCCCAATATAGAAATTAGGATATTTACCACTTAAACTTGCTATTTTTAGTTTAATATTTCTTGGGTAGCCTTCCATATTAGCACATAGAACTTTACTTAGTTCTTTAAAAAATTTTTTTACTTTATTGTAATCATTTTTCTTTATGTTTACTTACAAACTACATGAATACAATGTCAATGTAAAAAAGTGATAGATGGGCATCAACAGTGTGCTGTTAGCCCCAGTTATCTACACTTCCTTTCTCAGAGGTAACCACTGTTGTCTGTTGGCATATGTCCTACTTGCTCTTTATTCATTTACAAACACACACACACACACATGCACACTCACACGTGTGTTGGGGGGGTGGTTCTTTTTAATAAATGGGATACATTTCAGGAATTATCAAGTTTCAAAGGCTGAAAGAACACACAAGAAGGACTGCAACCTGTCCATCATTCCAGGCCTTTTTTCCCAAAGCCTTCCAATCTCACTTGTATTCTGGCCACTGCAAACAGAGCATAGGCAATGGGAGCAGAGCCACATTAAAGAAAGAGGTGCAACAACAAGATCCCTCTGGGACAGCTGACCTCAGACACTCTTGTCTTGTGGCTTTAGCATTACAAAATCGAGCTGAGGAGAAACAGATGGAAGGGAAAGGAGAGTAAGGGAAATGTGATGGGCCGCCTGGGCCCCTACATGTCTGGGGCTTTTGGTTTAGATAGAGTTCTCACTAGGGCTCTAGACTGCTTTGCCTCTCGTAGCCAAAGGGATGAAGTTTGAAGCATGTAAGATTTTGGAAAATGTGCAACCGAGCAAGGTCTAATCATCAGTGATTGGAAGAGAAATGTGCAATAAGAGCCAACTGGGATTTAACTCAAAATGTTTTTGAAAGTTTGCTTCAGCGAGCTAGAATTGCAGTCTTTGGCCCCAAATTTCTCCACAAATATTCTATAGGCATTTTTTAAGCCCCAGAGTCCTTAACTAATGTTATTTAAGGCAATTTTATGTATCTAATTGTACAGATTGTTTGCTAACTTTTGAGCAAGAAATGTTCTCTAAATCCCCTGTGTCTACTGATATTTCAAGGTAAGAGAATGCTCTGGAATATTTCCCATTTTCCAAATGTAATATTTTCCAAAATAAATGTTGGAGTAACTGCGTGGTTGATACCATGTGAATATTTTAATTCACACAATAATATTCTGGAGTTTATGGAAGCTTGGCCTCTTTCCAGGAGGTTTGAAAGTCCGAAAGTTGGCTGTTTCTTCTCAGTGGGAGAAAAGGTGGAGGATGTGAATCAGGATCAGTAAATTGGAGAGGAGGTCACAGGCTGACTGGCGTTAAGTAGGGGAAAGTGCAGTGCAATCTTCCATGGGAGGAAAGCCAGTCGCACAAAGGGGAAGGACTGGTTACCATTAAAGGCTCCAAAATTAAGGCCTTGAAGGAGAATTGAATGGGAAAGTTAACAACCCCTGTTTCTCTTCCTCTTCTATAAGATGGAGCTGTTGTAATGAGATCCAGGTGCAGTCCTGGGATATGGGAGATCCCATCCTTGTCTGTTTAGAAGCCCCCAGGAACTTACCATGTTCGTAGTTCGTATGCCTCCTCTTCCAAGTAGCCTGCCCTGATGGCCAGATTGCAGTCATCAGATGACATCACACTGTCAAGATGATCTGTTTCCTCATCCTTTTCCCCAAGGCCTGTGAGATTCTTGAGACTGGGATGTGAAAGGCATACAATAATTATGTGCTGAATGCTGACTGAATGAGCCTCTTAGGCTAGAAATAATCCCCCCCTCCTCTGGGCTCTCTTGGTGCTTTACACTTACCTCACTCACGTAATTTTTTTCACATTCTACCTTGTACTCTCATTTCTGTACATTTTAGCTCCATTATCAGAGTCAGAATTTTTTTACAAGGAAAATGAGATAATGCATATAAAATATTTGTGCCACATCTGCTGAGTAAATGATAGCTATTATTATTTGTATAATGAGGTGGCTGGAGGAACAGAAAATAGATCTTATTTTTAAAAAACAAGAAAGCTTCAGAAAATCTCTTTGAGGGACGCCTGGGTGGCTTATCGGTTGAGTCCCTGCCTTTGGCTCAGGGCGTGATCCTGGGGTCCCAGGATCAGGTCCCACATCAGTCTCCCTGCATGGAGCCTGCCTCTCTCTCTGCTTATGTCGCTGCCTCTCTCTCTCTCTCTTTCTGTCTCTCATAAATAAATAAATAAAATCTTAAAAAAAAAAAAAAAGAAAGAAAATCATTTTGAAACAGATCTTTGTTTTGCAAGAGTCACTTGAGTTGCCTTTTTCAATCAGGCAACTACAAGAGACCTACTACCTTGGAAGAAGGAATGATATCATGTCAGATATCATTGAAATATCTGTTCTTATTCCTCTTG
Source organism: Vulpes lagopus (assembly GCF_018345385.1). NCBI lineage: Eukaryota > Metazoa > Chordata > Mammalia > Carnivora > Canidae > Vulpes > Vulpes lagopus. The sequence goes on along the minus strand of NC_054838.1, from coordinate 37,082,338 downwards.
AACAGAAAGCTGGGGTTGGGGTTAGGTAGGAAGACTGGTTCTGAGCTGCACAACACCAGGGGGCACCATTCACACTGTAATCTGTTGTGATGGATGTAAATACTCTTTAGAGATGTGCTCCAGAGGATACACTTTCTTCTGACTACAATATAAACGATATCCCTGGAATTGTAGGAAGAAGAGAGGAAAGGGTCTCTGATTCTTTATCTTTGAGGTTCAAGGCTATTGGGCCACAAATGGATCGGGTGGTGCTCACTGAGATCCATGGGCAGGAAAGAAGATAAAGGGCCCTGGAGAGGCATTTGCCATAAGAAAGGAGTGCTGGACTCTGTCTTTGGAGGGCTGGGTCCAACAGAGGTTTCTGAGTGACGATGCCATTGAGAAAGAGTGACAGAACATGATGAATGTGTACTAAGTGAGGAGCTGGACTTTGAAGGCAAACCTTGGTGCCTCAAGCCACCAGGGCAGCATCTAGACCAGCGGTAGTACTGCCTCACCATGGACTGTGAAGGAACGAGGACCCAGTGTGGCAGAAAGAGAACCAAGAAACCTTTGGGTTGGTCAGCTTCCGGGTCTTCTTTCAACCTGGCTATTGGAAGTGGGTTATGACCCTTTAGATTGAGGAAATATTTTGAATTCTTGAATAATATCAGGAGAGTGATACTGGACTTTCTGCTAATGAAGATCTAGCAGGTAGAGCAGTTAACTGAAGAAATTAAGGAGATGTGATTATATTTGGATTTTCGAATGGTAAAATATCTTCCTTTTCATCATTGTCACCCAGCTTTATATACACTCAGAGCATCTATCACATAGGTGGTGCATAATGGGCAATGCATGAGACCAAGGGACCTCAAGAAGTCCATTTCCTCAATAAAATTGAGCATTCAGGTCTTTCTAGATTGAATCTAGAAAGAACCCAGAGTCCCAGTGGGAAACAGACTCCCAGGCCCATGGGAGAATGGACTTGAATCCCCACAGGGATACTGTAATCAAAATACCTTTCAGGACCTGCCTTCAGCAGAGGTCAGAGACACGGAGATGAATCTGGAACTCTCCAACTAGAGAGTGTTTCACTTGCTGCTTTTTCTCAAGAGTACAAGAAGTTGAGGTTGGTGTCTCACTTGCACTTCAGGTGAATTCACTTCTCTGTGTGGTGTGTGCTCAGTATATATTAATTAAGATTGACCAGGTAGCTGGCTGAGAGCAAAGGTTTGATATGGAAAGAACTGGAGGAGTTCATTATCAGCTGATTCCAGACATGAAATCAGGGTAACACTTCAAGAAAACCAGTTCCTTGTGATTTCGTATATGTACATGATTAAAAACCTAAATCTATTATTTCAGAAGAAACATTCCACTTATAATTTTATAATCAGCTAAGCAAAAGTATCCTCTGGCTTTGCCTTCTCTTCTGGCCCCAGTGTGTGGTAGTCAAGATCTTAGGCTTTGGGTCAGTCAGTGCTAGGTTTGAATCCTCTTAGCTGAGTCATCTTTCGCAACTTACTTAACTTCTAAAGTATGTTTCTGATGTACAAAAGGGGATTATAATATACACAATTCATAAAATGAAATGAGAAATTACACGTCAGGCACTGTGCCTGACACAGAATAAGTGCTGAATAAATGCCACTCTTTATTATTATTTCCTTTATTACCAAATTCCTCTCTGCTTCCTTCTTCTCCTTTCTTGAAATGAACCCATGCAATCCGTTGCCCATGCTCCGCACACCCTGGATGTTGTGTTAAAGATCATCAACGGCCTTCTCGCTGCCAAAGCAAATGAATCCTTCTCATTGTTGCTTTTGCTTTCTCTGGAGTATCTGACATCACCAAGCACTCTCTTCTTTTTGGAATTCTCTCCCCTCTTGGTTTCCATGGAAATCCATTCTCCTGATTGTTCCGATGCATCTCAACATCTCCCAACCTTCTTAGCTGGCTTCTTCTTCTGGTGGCCAGCCCTTATATGTAGATTTAACCCTTTACTTGTTTCCTTTTCACTCTCACACCCCTCCTTTGACTTCAGCTGTGATTGATTACCTGTTTACCCTTACTTACATTTATATTCTCACTTCTCTCTGAATCTCCAGACCTACATTTTTGACATCTTACTTGACGTCTGGATTTCCCTTAAGAACCTCAACCTAGTGTATATAAAGTAGAATGTGTCCTCCGGCACCCAAATCAGCTCCTTTTCCTGTAGTCCTTTTCCTGTTAGTGGTCTTACAATCCCCCAGTCATTCAAGCAAGCTGACTTTGTCTATGACTTCTCCTCTTCTCTCACCCCACCCCATGCCAGTATCCAACCATTTTATTCATTTTACTCCTAATACAACTCTATTCTTTCTTCTCAATCCTCACTGCCACAACTTTGATTCAGGCTATCATTACTTCATTACTATTACCCAAATAGTGCAGTAACATTCTAAATTGTAGCTGCCACTTTGTGTTTTTAAAATATAATATAATCATGTCACATACCTGCTACAATCCTTTATAGACTTCACTCTCAAAACTGAACTGACCAGAGTAAGGCTGCTAGACAAAAACAATAAGAGCAATTTGCTTTGAAAAAAATGAGAACAGATTCAGGGTCATCTCTATAGCAACCTTGTACTCACTTGTATTCTGATATGCTTTCTTAAGCAGAAAAGAAGGAAATGGAGCTAGAACTAGTGCCCTGGAATTCACGTCAGTCCGGGACTGCCCACAGAACTGTTCATGTGAACACCATTCACCATGTGTGTTGTGGAATAAAGGCCGAGAACTGGGGCCCCTGAGTGGCTCAGTTAGTTTAAACATCTGCCTTCAGCTCAGGTCATGACGTCAGGGTCCTGGGATCTAATCCTACATTGGGCTCCCTACTCAGTGGGGAGTCTGCTTCTCCCTTTTCTGCTCCCCCTCTTCAACTCACTCTTTCTCAAATAAATAAAATCTTAAAAAAAAAAAAAAAGGCTGAAAACTGCTGGTCTGTGTTTCAATGATCACCAACTTCCAAGATTTCTTCCTCTGCTTTGCTAGTCCATATGCTTCCTGGGTTCAGTGCTCAGGGATGACAGGGGCCTGCCAGTGACTCATGGTAAATAAACTGCACACAAGACTAAAAACAGACACCAGAATGAGGATTTAATAATCTTCAATGAGCAATGAAACTGTCAAATAAATTAGAATATTAGCATTATATGATGGATGCTTTCACTCCTTGTTATTAAGCTGCACAGGAAGCCCAATTATAATCATAATGATTGCTTTGTGAGCCTGACTAAGAAATTCTATTACACCTTTCTCACAGTAAGGATGAGGCTGCAGGTGGGACTAGAAATTGATAATCTCCTGTATCTATCACCACAGTAGGAAGAGCCTTGTCATAAGACCTGGAAATAATTCAAAGTTTATCTCCAGCAAGGGAATTTCACCTCCTGGGGGCAATACTGAGATGGGAAACACTCACATTTGCTGCTCAGACGCTAATGCTGTGCTTTGCAACCAAACAATCTCTCTTAGGGTTGTAACTTTTTTCTATCAATCAAGTTACAGTGAAATCCTATAGGTATGGGAAATTTCCCATTTCTAGGTGATTCTTCATTATCTGCTCTTGTCCATTGTTTTTAGGGTTTCACTATCATGTGGGTAGTTTATTTCACAGGTTTCCACCTTCTTGAACTTACGACCAGTACTGACAAGCAGAATGGATGGATTAATCTTCCGAGGAAGTTACTGAGGGTGTCATAGAAGTGACAAATGAGTTGATTTGTATGTAAAGGATTGGTAGGGGTTTTCCAAGAGAAATAACCTGCAGTTGCTAAAAAACAAAGAGATTTACAAAAGCATGCTCTGTTCTGGGAATGCTCAGAAATTCGGTATGGTTGTTTTGATAGAGAGTAGGAAGTGGTAAGAGAGGAAACAGGTCAAACAGGTCAGGGTCAGACTGGAGAGCCTCGCGTACCATGATAGATCATGAGTATTCAACATGGCTATTATTAGTAAAATGTGGACCCCAATAAAAAGTCTAATGTCCACCCCCACCCCAATATAATAAAAAGCCTTTTTTTAACTTTCTCTAAGCAGTGTGAGTATTTTTATGCTTAGATAAGGTTTTTAGGAAGAAGGAGAGAGTTTGCTTGATCTACAGTAGAAGCAAGCTTACCACAGAATGAGCACGGGGCATATGGCCTGGCCACAGCAGGCACTCAACAAATGCGAGCTGAATGAACCAGTGGATGAATGTATGGACAGATGAATGAATGGGTGGAGAGATGGCACATGCCTTTGTAATAGAGATAAGTAGTTCCCAAAGCTGTAGAATTGCTAGTGCATGCTTCAATAAATATATACACCAAAGGCAGCTGTGATTTGAGGGCAAATAATTCACAATCAGAATGGATGGCAGCAGCATCCAGTTCCTTATTACCTCAGTGCTGCCTTGACTGTTTCTTCTTGGGCTCCTGGCCCGTGATGCTTGGCAGTGCCACCTATCTCCACCACCCCTCACAGAGCCCACATTCACTGGCTACACTGCCTAATTTCATTTTAACTTGATCTCTGATTTCCAGACATGCTCCTTTCCTATGAAAGGCTTATATCCTTTCTCTTTTGGCCATAAATGGTCCTTTATTACAAAAAAAGAAAAAGAAAATCTATCTTACAAATCCTAAGCTGTGTATAGTTGCACATGGTATAGTTGCTCATGGCCATTTTGGTACAGAATTGCTGCCAAATTTTTCATAATAATAACCCAAAAGAGTTCCATTTCTCTACCCCTTTTTTATTTGAGAGGATGTCAGTCCCTTTGTATGAAGGGAATCAAGCCCCAGGGAAAAAAACAGTTGTTGTTGTTGTTGCTGTTGTTGTTATTGTTGTTGTTGTTGTTATTATTATTATTATTATTTTACAAAGGACTGAAGGTAAACAATTCATTTCATTCAGTCATTGGTAGAGCAATTGGCTCTGCACCTTCCAAGCTACTTTGTTGGAGCATGTAGTGAGCATTCCAAGTACATGTTTACACTAAATTCCAGTTCAACATGGATTCAAACAAAAAGAAAGAACAAATATTTGGAACTTGTGCAGATTACTTTTGTGGTTAGTAGACAAAAGTGACGGTCAGCAAGCTTTCTATAGAAAGGAAGTCTTTCTGAGGCAACTTTTAGGGAATGTTGCAGAATCAGTCCATACTCAATTCTATTAAACCCATCAGGCACCTATTGAACACTTGCTGCATACAAGACATCATCCTAGGCATTAGTGGGGTGAGGCACAAAGAGAAATACAGGCAGGATTAGGGCACTCAATGGCTAACATTCTATTGGAAGAGAAACTACAAGGCAGGCAGTGATAAGCTATGCATTAGTTCTTTCTTGGCATCAAGTGAGAGAAAAATCCCATTCGAACAGACTTAAACAAACAAAAATTATTAGTTCATGTAATGAAAAAGCAAGAGGTGTTGGGCTTAAATGAGGCTTGATCCATGTCACTTGCAGGATTTATGTGAAGGAAAGATGCCCTCCCACAACTCCAGGTCCATATTCACCCAGATTTAAGTCTAATAGAAAATAGGACTTCTCTTGCAAAACAAGGTGATATGAGTCTTAGATGTGAGTTGCAGTGACTTGGATTTGTTTGCAAGCTTCTTCCTAAACTTTTCACAGTGGCCGCAGGGATTCCATGTTCTGACTGATGAAGACACTATGACTTGCCCAGCTCTGGGGACAAGGGTGGAGTCAGCACGTGCCAGAGCAAGTGGACCAAGGTTGAGAGAATGGACACATCCTCAGAGGAGAAAAAAAAATCAGTTCTGTTACCAAAAAAAGGAAAAAATATTTTTAAAAAATACAACAGAGGAATAAATATAGTGTGATGGGAGGATGGGGTACAGATACATTCTGACTTTAAGGGTCTATGAAATGGAACCAAGAAGTGAAACAGAGTTCAAATCCCTTCCTATATTCAGAATCTGTGATTATGGGGATTGCCCTAAAACACACAGCTGTTACAAATGTTGATGATGTTGGTAGTGCCGGAGTTCTTTCAGACTCTGATGTCAGACAAGTTGGGGTGTGAGACCCAGATCTGCCCCTCACATTATGTTGGGTCTTAAAGCCTGTTTACATCTGTAATATAGGGTAATAACAGTCCTTAACTCATAAGGCTTTACAAGAATTAAGCATGATGTTTATTACAACACCCACATGTCGAGACTAGATCCCAAATCTTGAGAGAGTGAATATCTTTATAACATCATCTTCCACTTCCTTTTCATCCCACTGAAGTTAGGGTTCCTCCTCACCATACCAATTAAAGTTCTCTTACTAAGGCTATGAATAATCTCTTAATGGCAAAAGCCAGTGGATAATTCTCAGTCTTTATTTGATTTGCCTTCCATATAATATTAATCCTCTGGATCACTATTCCCTCCTTCTCAAAGGTCTTTAATTAATTTTCTTCCATTGTTTTTCTTTTTAAATTTTCTTTCCCTCTATATCATCCTTCCTCCTCTGTATTCTTCCCTGGATCCTCTTCCTCTGCCCACACTTTAGAATTTGGGTTTTCTGGGAGTTTCTTCATTCTTGTAGTAAGTAGAGGTCTTTTGAACAGCCTTTCTGTGTTTGGGGAAATTCTTGTATTTTAGTTGCAAAGTTTTCAGTGTAGTAGTCAATCTCCTTTGCAATAAGGTTGCAGGCACATGATCTTCATACATCGATCAGTTCAAACCATATGAGACTTCACAAGAAACCTGTCATCCTTAATTATTACTCTCCAGTTCCCCATCTACACTTAACTAAGGGAGTCACCCAGGAGCCCCAGTATATTATCTAATTTAATAATCATAACAACTGTTTGAGCTGTGTCCCCATTTTGCACATGAGAAAAGTGAGGTGCTGTGGGTTTAAGGGACTTGCCCCACATGGCAGAGTTGATAGGTGGTAGAGCTGGTATTTGAATTCAGGAAGTTTCACTCTAGATTTTGGGGTCTTAATCACTACCTTCCTGAGCCAAACAAACAAACATAATCAAAGCAAACAAAGAAAAGAATGGTTATCAAATATCTGGGCGGAAGGCTATTTAAGTGTCAAAGTCACAAAAGAAAACACAAAGTTAAAAAGCAACACTGAAGTATAAAAACTGTTATTCTGTATCCTAAACAAACCAAAATGAGATGGAAAATAACAAATGGAAAGACAGTATTTGTAGCATATATGAAAAAAATAGGAATTAATGCACATGAAAACTAACAAGAAAAATATTAAAAGACCAAATGGAGAGGGGAAAGAGGATATAAATAGATGATGATGTCCAAGAAGAAACACTTGAGAAAAAATATTTAACCTCATTGATAATGGAAGAAATGCAAGTTACACCTATGATGATTTTTTTTTCCTATCAAAAAAGAAACTATACAATATTGAAGGAGACTATCTAGTTTTGGCTAGCGCATAATATGTTCTCTAACATGCCGACACAAGTATAAGCTGGTAGAGCCTTTCTATCAAATAGTCTTGCAATATAAGCCAAGAACTTAAATATTCCTATCATTTGATCTCTTCTGAGTATCCAGGCTAAGGAAAAAATTAAACATATAGAAAAAACTTAATGTTCAATGGCATTCATGACAATTCAGACAAAAAGTACTGGAAACCATGTAAATACCTAATAAGGAAACAGTGAAACAAATTAATCAATTATACATACTACGCTGCTATTGAAACTTTATTTATCTAAGAATGTAAAACATTGTGGAAATATTCCTATTCTACTTAAAAAAAAAAAAAGCCAGGAAACAAATTTCTATGTATTACACAATGGGTAGAATCACAACTATGAAAGAAATAACCCAGTGAAAGACTAAAGCAAGAGTCATCAAATATACTAATTCGTCAAGGAATATTTCTCTTTCCACTTTTTGTTTTGGGTCAAATTTTCTATAATAGTTAGGGTTCCTCCTTTCATTCACTTTATAATGGGAAGAAATAGAATTAAACCTTGCTTTTAAATAAACAGTTCATAGGCTGTGTTATGTGCTAAGCTGAGTGCTCCCAATTACTCCGGCCTCTCACTGACACAGCTATCTGACCCAAGGGAGTGGTGTGCGCAGATCTCTTTGAAGCTCCAGCTCTGGAGATAATCCTGCATTGACCTGTGGGCCTGCCCATTTGCTAGCAAGGCCAGATAAGGAATTTTAAACACAGAAGGAAACGACAGAGCCACTGGCTGGTCTGCATCAGGAGAACCCAATCAGTGCTTTTTTTTTGTTCCCTCTGGTCGGTGGCTCTGAAAGAAGGTGAGATTACATTGCAGCTTTTGCAGTGTGTCCAGGACACCAGGCTCCAATCACTTAAGAGCTGAGGTGTGCAGCTCTGGCAACAGAGGAATGTCTGGCTGGAGAGATGCAACAAAATGACACCTGGTGGTGAAGGATATAGATAAAAATCTCCAAACAAAGATACTCGTTCTGGTTAACAGTTTCCGCAGTCAGAGGAGCAAATGAAACCTCCAGGAAAGAGGGAATCACATGTGGGTAGGAGTTCCCTGGCCTGCCCAGGGGAAGGGCGAGGAGCCCAGTTAGATTCTTCCTTCTGTTTTTCATTCTTTGATTTGCCAGTTACCAATGGAGCACATAGGATAAGCCCGATGAGGCCCCCCATAGATTTTGCTAATAGACTCACCCAAGAGACAAACAGGCAGACAATGAGGTCTGGCACACAGGAGGCTATGGCTGTGATATCAGGGGCGTCTTCAACTAATAAGGAAGGTTTCTTGGGGAAAGGGGACTCCAAAGTAAATCCTTGGAGGAAGAGTTGGCCTGATGAGAGTTGAAGGGGGTGGGGAAGGAGAAGGATCTTCCAGGCTAAGGAAATGCCTAATTTCTACAAGCAAGAGAGGTGGAGAACAGTTGAGGAAGCATACGATTTCTGGAAGGGAAGATGGGAAGGAGGACACGGTTTCTCCCCATTCCCCCTTAGATTGAGTTGTGGAGAAAGGTGAGAGGAAAAAGAAGAAACATGGATTTGTGAAAGCCTTGCTTTTCTTCGCCTCAAAGCTTTGCCCTCTCCTTCGTCCCAGAGCATGCTGTTCTTGGCTCTCCTACGCTTTGTGCTGCTGCTTCCGGGCAGAGGAAATGAAGGGACAGAGGCAGCCCAAGTCTGAAGGCTGAGCTTGACACAGATGCTTGTGGCCATCACAAACAGATGACATTGACCGGCCAGACCAAGGTGACCCCTGCTGCCCCTAGATACCACAATTGCAATCACTTTCAGTTCCAAGGGGCCAAGGAGAGGGCAGTAGGGATGTCATTCTGTCATTCCTGTATACATTTAGTGCACCGTGGGTGTCCACTCATGTAATTAACAGTCTCGCCTGGGATATAATATATGCAAACATGAATGGCATGTATTTACCTGGTGTGAGACATTACGGAGTGGAAGGTACAACGAACAAATGTCTCGAGTCCTTATTTCGTGCTGGGTACTGGGTGAAGTGCTGGGGAGAAAAGATGAGAAAAACCTACCCTAAAGTATTAGGATTTTTTTTAAAGATTTATTTATTTATTTATTCATGAGAGACACAGAGAGAGAGAGAGGCAGAGACACAGGCAGAGAGAGAAGCAGGCTCCATGCAGGGACCCCGATGTGGGACTCAATCTGGGGACTCCAGGATCACACCCTGGGCCAAAGGCAGGCACTCAACCACTGAGCCACCGAGGTGTCCCAAAACCTACCCTAAAGTAGATCCCAGTCTACCAGCCTGTGTATACATGTAGTGGAAAGAGAATAAGACAGGGTATGAGTATTAAATTACAATTTAAAAGTAAATGCTTAGGGCTCACTAAACGTGCTGCCTTCAGCCCAGGGTGTGATCCTGGAGACCAGGGATCGAGTCCCACGTTGGGCTCCCTGCATGGAGCCTGCTTCTCCCTCTGCCTGTGTCTCTGCCTCTCTCTCTCTCTCTCTCTCTCTCTCTCTCTCTCTCTCTCTCTGTGTGTGTGTGTCTTTCATGAATAAATAAATAAAATTAAAAAAATTTTTTTAAAGTAAATGCTTAATTATCTTGTGAATCTATTTAATAGATCCGTTGGGCCTCTGCCCTTTTGTACAACCCACTGAAGAGCTGAATTGAATTAACAGGTGGATATCTCACAGCTCCTTCACAGATGAGAAAACTCACAAAAATATGGTGTGATCAGAAAAACGTGAAATCAGGGAGCCCTGAGTTTGAACTTAGGGTCATTCAACTTGGGACCTTGGGCAGTTTACTTACCCTTTCTGATCTTCAATATCCTCATCTAAAACAGATAACAGGAGCTGTGTATGACAGATAATGTTCATGGCTACCAGTGACAGTGTCCTCTGTTTTTTCCTATCAGAGGCTTTCCTAGTTTTGTTTGGGGGAGGAAAGTCCTTAACCTAGATGATGTTCATGAGTAGCTTACGGTAGAAATCGGTAAACTTATTTGAAAAAGGACAGAGAATAAATATTTAGACTTTGCAGACCCTTGACCCTCTGCCGTAACTCTGCTGTTGTTGCATGAAAACAGCCAGAGAGAATACATAAATGTATGTGTACATCAAAGTTTGTTGCGACAAAACTTTATTAACAAAAACAGGTAGTGATATGCAACTGATGAATTATTGAACTCTACATCTGAAACTAATGATGTACTATAAGTTGTCTAATTGAATTAAAATACAAACAAACAAAAAACAAGGCAGTGGTCCAGGTTTGGTTGTAGTTTGCCCATCCCTAGTCTAAGGGCACCCTGACAGTTCTATTCCCTATTTTCTCCAGTTCCTATGCAACTAAAGGTATTCATGGCAATCCAGTTACGGTCAGTGACACCTAAGCAGAAGTCTCCTGAGTAGGTTTCTAGGAAAGTTTCTGCTTTCCCGGTAGAATGGAGACTAACATGACCGGCCCTGCACTTCCCTCTTAATTCTACCTTGACTGTGGATGTGATATCTGGAGCTGATGCAGCCATCTTGCAATTAAGAGATGACAAGCATAAGACTGAATATCAACTTATTAAGGTTAATGATGGAGAAAAAGGAACTAGTTGTCATCACTAGATGTCATCACTGAGAAGCTGAATCAATGCCAGCGTCACCTACTGCTACTAAAACCATAATTTTTTAAGCCACTGTGGTTATTAGATTTCTGCATTTTGTGGTAAAATCTATTCTTAAGTACTTTCAATATGTCACAGGCTTATTGTGAATATGAGATACCATCAATATACAAATCACATAGTAGATGCTCAAGAAAGGATGGTTGTTTTCACATTTCATTTCACAGAAAATTGATATCATTCCCTCTGTCTTTGGTATTCTTAACATTTTGCACAAAGCCCTGTTTAAGAATAAGTCGTTCGGGATGGAATATGGTGCACGGGTCACTGTTTGCCCATTCCCGTTCCACACTTTGTTCGTAGCTGGTGGTGCCTCCTGGGACTGCAGTAGCCATTCTGCTACCAGCCTGAGGATGGAAACGGTAGGTGCCAGATAAAGAAACCTAGTCCTTTGGCAGAAACCCCTAACCCTGATACACCTAGAGCCCATTCTCACTCTGTGCTTCTTGTGAGGTATGTAATTTCCTTTTTATTATGTCTACTTGAGTGGGCTTTTCTCTGGTGGCCAAGTGCATCCTAGCTACCAGACTTCCCTAGAGGAAATGCTCCCTCGTGTCTATTTGCCTCACTAGCTCATGGTGGAATAGAAAATGTATTGAGGGCTGAAAGCAATGGGAGAAAGAGGGAAAAAAGAAATAGGCCTCCTTACTGAAGATTTGTCTAAACAAAAATCCACCTTAATTTAGGAGATTTTAAAATCCTTTAGGCATTGCTACACTGCCAAACACCATCTATCTGTTACAGTAGTGTTCAGAGAGGTTTGGAAATGACTGGGATATAGCTCCTGCCCGTTAAGTGGGCTAACTTCACCAAGCCACTCCATTTATACTGTCCTTCATCTGCCTCTTTGTTTCTTAAGTGTGGATTTTACCTTTCCCAATTTAGAGAGAAGCTCTTTCATAGTAGGGAACTTTCTGTAGCCCTGACAAAATTGTTACTTAACAGTATGCAACAAATATATTAACTGAAGTTTTGAAGGGGTATTTACATGAACATACTACAGAAATAAGAACCAGTGGTAGTCACTGTAAACAGCTCCAATCTGATTTAAGCTACCTATTGCAAAAAAAAAAAAAAAAGTAATGACTCTATCTGGGAAATGTTTTTAAATTCAGCTAATTTTAATTTTGAACTCTTGGTTCTTCATTCTTTCTCTCAAGGGAATATTTTTCCTGCAGTGGAACTTGTACAGTATGAACTTGTCCCACAGGAAGGCACTCTTCTAGCATGTGTTTGTTCCAATCAGCATATCAGAGTAGGCATGGGTCTACCTCTCTTTATCTGAAATTAACAAGACATTTATTTATTGTTATGTGTGAATATCAAAGATTGGTAACTTTGGGGCAGTTTTCAAACACAGTTGAGTAAAATACAAAAGAGTAGTAGGTAAGGAGAAATTAGATTATTGTGGGAAACAAGAACAAAGAAGAGAAAAGAACAGTCCAGCTCAGACGTGCCTTCCTTACAGCCTCTATGCAATGAAATGTGGTAATTTGATCTCAGTTGATTTTTTGCACTAATAAATAGCCCCAAATTGCCTTTTGTATGAATTATGCTATAAGAAATGTGTATTTTATCAGAGAGAACGCTTAAAGGTGGTCTTAAAAAAACAACCATGGGGATCTTTTTAAAATTAAGATTCCTATAGACTGTAAACACCTTTTTTAAAAAATTACATATTTGTTTTCCTGGCTGTGTAAACAATATGCACATAGTGTAAGAAGTCCAAAGAAGAAACTAAAAATTATGCATATACTCAAAATCCAAAGATAACCACTGTCTTCCTCTCTCTCTTTGTCTCCCTCTCTCTCACTCACACACACACAGAAAAAAATCTATTTTAAGGTCTATGGTTAAGATCACATCATCCATCATAAACTTTCTCCCAAACCATTAAGAAGTTTTCATTAAGATTTGTAGATGATCTTTCTCCTTATTTTTCAGTACACTATATCCTCCCCCTCCATTTGCTATATTTAAAAAGAATTTTTATATAAAAATTATTCACAATTTTGTTATTTTAGTACTACTACTCTTTTTTCCTACTCTTTCTCTTTCAGAGAAAGAGATAATAGCCAAAGCTATTTTGTATTCTATTACATAATAAATACCTCTGACTTTGACCATGGAACCCCTTCTTCAGAGAATATCTTAGGGTAGTGGTTCTCCAAGTGTGAGCCCCGGATCAACAGCAGTATCATTTGGAAATGCTGTTAGAAATGTAAATTCTCAGTCTTCACCCCAGACCTACTGAATCAGAAACTGGGAGCTAGGGAGGGAGGAGAGAGGGGGCAATCTGTGTGTTTTTTATAAGCTATCCAGGCAATTCTGATGCTCACAAGAGTCTGAGAACCAGCCCTATGGGATCAACAATTATTTTCCTTTGAGAAACAATTTGCAAAATCACATTTCTGACCAGTCTCTATATTTCCTGGAAGGAAGATACAAATTGCTGGTTGCCTCTGTTCTCTCAAGGGTAGAATAGGGATAGTTGCTGTCTCCCAGGATAAGGATTAAGTAGAATAATTAGTAAAAGTGTTTTATAAACTAGGTGGTAAAGTGATATATAGATATTAGTTATCGTTATGGTGACTCTGAATTTAAGCTGCAAGATTTATATTACTAAGCTCTGGGGAAAGCCAAGTGGAATGTGGACACAGATGGTTCTTAACTTTCACATATTCAAGTTTTATACAACTCGATTTTCACACATTATACATGCTACTCCTAAAATGCCTTTCCCACACTGAATCGGGAATTTCCTACACTTGCACTTTAATGAGCAATTTGAGGTATCCCATAGCCATGGCACCACCTGCCAACCCACAGCTCTGCTTTGGCAGGGTCACATCTTTTCCTACTTCACAGTTTTTGTGCATATTTTATTGCATTTAGCCATTATGATTTACAAAGAAAACAGGAGGAAAACAGTGTCTCCCTGTTTGGTTTCTATTATATTTCTCTGGCAGTCTTACAATTTTTGTTTGTTTGTTTGTTTGATGCATGGGATAGCCTCTCAATTATCTCCTACTTACACAAATTCAAATTTCCTGCAAGCTCTCCTCTGCTCCCAGTGTTATTTTTGCTTCCTCTGGTCGTTTATTCTTCTTGGTCCTTCTTAGTCTTGATGTCTGGTGATCCCCAGATGCCTGGGAATTCCTAGTTGCCTGTTCATATTTTTATGATTTGGGGTACTGGCTTGGGTACCCTCTGCAGCTGCTGGGGTTCATGTCCCCCAACAAGGCTCTCCCCTAAAAGGAAGGGTGGCCATGATTTTCATTTAAGTAGGTAGGGCCTTGATGGAGACTCTACTCCAGGGACTTGGACATGGAGAAGTAAGGCAGCCTGAAGACACCTTACCCATCCACTCTCGCCTCCTGCTCGTCGCCAGGCACCGTCAGACATCAGTGAATTTTTCATCGTAGCAAAAATGACCTACATATTTCATTCCTTTTCAGTCCATTTTGGAATTTTTGATTTGTCCTTCTTAGCCTTCTATCCCCCGCCCATATCACTATCCCACTCCAGATAGGAAGTTCATTATTCAAGGGATATTCTCTTAGGGGTTTTATCTCTGGGTCTAGGCTGCTGCTGCTCCTACTGGCAGTGATGGTGCTGATGGTGAGGTCAGAGACATGCCTGGCTTTGCTGCTCAGAAAGCTGGTCAGTAATTAATTGTATTATCATTAATTATCCTGATAATTATCTCAGGGCCCCCTACTGCTCTTGACTTATACTCACCCTCACTCTGAGCTGGGAGTTTCTTTTAATCTTCTTTCTTTCTGATCCAATTTATTTTTTTTTAAAGATTTTATTTATTTATTCATGAGAGACACACAGAGAGAGGCAGAGACATAGGCAGAGGAAGAAGCAGGTTCCCTCCGGGGAGCCTGACATGGGACTGGATCCCAGGACCCCAAGATCAGGACCTGATCCAAAGGCAGATGCTCAACTGCTGAGCCACCCAGACATGTTTGTTTCCAGATTTTTGGCTGTTACAAATAGAGCTGCTGTGAATATTGTACAGATGTTTCTGTGGCCATATTTTTTCATTTCTATTGGGTAACTACCTAGAAGTAGAATTGTAGGACAAGTCCAATCTGACATAATACAAAAATTCTTCATTGTTATGATCCACTAATGGTACAGTGTTATGGATTTATTCTTTTCACAGTTGCCAGATAAAATGCAGTAAGTCCAAAATATTTCATTTAGGACATGCTTTTGCTAAAAAATTCTTTGTTTATCTGAAATCCGTATTTAACTGGGTGCCCTGTATTTTTTTTGGCTCAATATGCCCATACTAATTCCTTTTTATTATCATTTATGTTATATTAAGAGCTTTGGAAGGTAGAAGAAGCAAGATTTACTTGTATTCTCATTCTACCAAGTTAATCCAAGATAGAAACTTGGCAGAAAACTGATATAGCCTCAAAATCCACTTATTAATTTGCTCATTCCAATGCAAAATACGCTGCCCAAGTGATAATTTACCATCAGAAAGTCCTCCTTCCTAACACAAAATCAGTATATCTGCAAAATGTCACTCCAATAGGCTAAGAGCAGAATGTGAGATAAAAAATTACTTCAGGTAGGAAATTCTGTTGCTGTATTTAATGTTTAATTTGTGTTTTGAACATTTTTAATAATCACATATGTTATATTAACATTCAGGTTTTTATTTTCAATCCAAGATTAAAACATTTATAGCATATACTAGGGACTTTATCTTTTTTTTTTTTTTTTTTTTTTTTTAGCTCCTGAGGATAAAATTCCCCATAAAACATGTAAGGGTATCGCTTGATTTTCATATATTAAACTTTTCATATACATTTTCAAAAACTCATTAAACATAAAAATAGAGCTGCCTCCAAAAAGATGTAATGGGCAGAAAAAAATTAGATGTAACCATTAGACCCTTGGGCTAGAAAAAGAAATACCTTGGTATTTTATTAGATTTCTAGCAAGCTTAAGCAATTTTGGTTCCCTACCATTTTCTTTTTGTTTTACCAGATAAAGTGTGCTGGTGTAACTAGTTCTCCCTTAGCAGTTATGGACGTTATGAGATTATTATACATTTTGCCTATGGATATTTTGGACTTGAGTTTCTTTGTCCTATAATTTTTAAAATATGGGCTCCTTCTACCCCACTACTTTGGTACAATCTCTTGTGGTGAGTTGGAGGAAGGACACCACCCTGGCTTTGAGGCTTTTGGCAGAACATTAGTCTTGTGTGGCTGTGGTTGCCACTAGGTTATTGCTGAGAAATCATGTCCAAAGCCTATTCCCAGTTTGGGTTTTTCCTATGCATTAAATACTGTTAGTGGTTTTAGATCATTGTTCCCATTTGAATAAAATAAAAACTCTTGTGCAACAGGATTTCTGGAGGTGCTGGGAAAAGCTCCAGGCCCAATAAAGGGCCAGGTTACTCTGCATAGACTGGATTTACTTCTGTTTTACTCAGCCATTCTCTAGAGAGAGGCAAGAGAAATTCTGTCTCTAAATGTTCTAAGTGGTTTCCATATCCGGTAGAAACATTAAGAATAATGATGATAATAATAATCAGAATTCACCATATACCAGGTTATATACTAGTGAAAGAACTTAACATGTACATCTTGCTTGGTCATAATCACAACCAGTATCATTTATTAAGCCCCATCTATAAGCCAGGTGGTTCATATAACATTATTCTATCTCCCAAAAGCTTTCCGAGAGAGGTAGTTAGAGAATAGGAAAGCAAGGCACTGATAGTTAAGATGTATGTCCAAGACTATATAGATAGTAAATCACAGAACTGGGATTTAAAGGTAGACTCTCAAGCTTTTATCATATAATGCAGTTGAATCGATTTTTATACTTATAAAGGCACTTGGTCACTTATTACCTCATTTTACTTGACAAGAACGTCTGTGGGAAGAAAGGAAGATAGTATTATCTCCACGTTAAAAGTCAGGAAAATGAAAAAAAAAAAAAAGTAAGGAAAATGAGAGGTGCCTGGTGGCTCAGTGGTTGAGCATCTGCCTTCAGCTCAGGGCATGATTCTGGAGTCCTCGGATCGAGTCCCACATCAGGCTCCCTGCAAGGAGCCTGCTTCTCACTCTGCCTGTGTCTCTGCCTCTCTCTCTCTCTCTCTCTCTCTCTCTCTCTCTGTGTGTGTGTGTGTGTGTGTCTCATGAATAAATAAAATCTTAAAAAAAAAAGTTAAAAAAATGAGACACGAGAGGGTAAGTGGGTTGCCCAGCTTCACACATTAACAGCAGAGTTGGTCCAGAGTCCCCATTTCTGGCCATTAATGCAATACCTTTTCTGCTATTCACCCATCCAATGACTGAGTGAGTTCATGTTAAGAGAGCACACTTTTAAATCCTGGCACTCAAAGCAAACCATAAGAGGGTCATCATCCTTGAATTCCTAGTCCCCACATAGGCATTGTTTATACCTAGTCTAATCGCGGTAAGGAAATAGGCAGTTGTTTAAATATCCAAGAACCCAAAGCGCCTTAGCTTGTGCCAGCAAACATTGATCTTCAAAGATAGAGTCCTCAACAGTTTTACATTCCAAACCACACTTCCCAATAAAAATGATCCTCCAGAGCAAGTTCCAAAGTAAGCTCCAGGCCTGGATCCCAGGCCATGAGTTCTATGGGAGGGCGTCATCCACAACCCACCGGAAATTTGGCACGTTGTTTAGACAACCCGTCTCCATCAAGCTGCCTTTGATGGCAAAGCCAGATGGGCTTCTCTGGGCACCAGCTGCCCTCCTCCTGCTCACCTTCATGGGGCTCTCCTCATCTGTTACCCTTCCCTTTCAGCTCATAGTTCCCTGCACAAATGCTTCTCTTTGCCAAGAAGATACACGGACTCAAATGATCAGATAATCATGGTGATAATTTTTCTTGGCCAATCAATGCTGTGTCACTTCAGGTCTCTAGAAAATTTTCTCCAACTACTTGACAGCCCTATCCACTTACAGAGTTCTTAAAACCGAGATGCAGGTTGAGCCTAGATTCTAATTTCAAATCTCCGTTGGCTCACACTTGGGGTATGTTCTGTCTTCCATCTCCAGCTGGCCCACTATCATGCCCTTTCCTCTGGAATGAAGACTTCCCCACATTCATCTCCACATTCCTCACACTTAGACTAGTGGAATTTATAGCTTGCTAACTCAGCCTTGCTCCAAGACTAAGGAAAGGGGAATTTGGTTCAGGGCTTGCCTGCTAGGCAGAAAATAGCAAAAGTTCCAATTTTTTACCTTTTTGCTCAATTTTTCCCTCCTTGCCCTCTTTCTCCATTTGAAAGACTTGCCTTCTAGAAGTCTCTGCTTAACTTTTTCAGCATCCAGCACTTGACATTAATACTGCCTGGTTAAGGTTCATAGGAAAGGGGAAAAAAAGCCTACAGAAAGTTTGTGGAATTAGAGCCTTTTCAAGCTATTCCTCAGTTGTCCAGTAGGTTTCCTGAAAGATGTATTGACTCTTGCAGGCCACTTCTGTGTCATTAGGCAAATCACTGCCTATGCAATGATCTGTGAAATTGGGTAAATTTCTACTCCACCGCACTGAATGGTAGTATTGATGCCCCTAAGAGCGCCCACGACTTCTTAGAGTTCTCAAAAACAACTTAAACAAAGAGAGGACCTAATCAAGTCAGGGTCCCCTCAACCATTTCCTGTTTTACAGAAAGCAGGCACTTGAACTTGCTTACTCATTCATTCAACAAACATTCTTTGAGCCCCAGCTCAGGGCCAACTATGAATTATGCTGAGGGTACAACAGGGAAACACAAAATAACAATAATCCTTCCCTTGAAAGACTCATAGAGCCTGAGGAGGGACTCATGCCTCAAGCTCCATTTCTATTTCAGGTGGCTTGACCCCTCCTGACCTCCTGACCAACTACTGAGGGTTGGGGAAGTTCTGCCCCTCTCATCTCATTTAATCCCTCTTCCCTTTGGCAGGGCAGTGAAGTAGAGACTGACCAGGTGCAAGTTCCCCTTCCCTCCTAATATTCATCATTTCTTAACCTCTAGTCATCTCCGTTACCTCGTCCATAAAATAGTAGATACTATTTCACATCTACTTTGTAGGGGTGTTAAGATGACTAAGAATCACATAAGTGAAGTGCCTGGCACAGAGCAATTGCCTGACAAACACTGGCAGCTATTTTTTTTTTTTTAAGATTTTATCTGATAGAAAGAGATGGCGGGAGCATAAGCACAAGGGGAATGGCAGGCAGAGGGTGAAGCAGACTCCCTGAGGAGCAGGGAGCTCCATGTAGGGCTCGATCCCAGGGCCCTGGGATCACCACCTGAGCCAAAGGCAGATGCTTAACTAACTGAGCCACCCAGGCGCCCCAATGGCATCTATTTTAATAAGAAATGGAAAGAGATACAGTAGCTGTCCAATAAGTCATAGCTATTAATATGGTAGTTCTTTGTCCTCAATGCAAAACTCCAAGGGCTGACACATTAGGGCGAGGCTTAATAATGGAGGATTACTTTTTCCCTGGCTCCTTTCTCAGCCTGCATCATGCAAACCCTGTCTGTACAAGCCTTTCTGTTCTGTCCTCAGGAGCTCAGGGTGTATCTGCTCCTCGGGCAGGCCGAGTCCTACCTGCTGAAGCTTCCTGTGCAACCAGGGGTCAAGCAGTTGGCAAAGTCAAGCCAGCCAGCTGCTGTGAAG
The DNA here is from genome assembly GCF_018345385.1 of Vulpes lagopus. Lineage (NCBI taxonomy): Eukaryota > Metazoa > Chordata > Mammalia > Carnivora > Canidae > Vulpes > Vulpes lagopus. The sequence continues at coordinate 37,062,537 of NC_054838.1, read as the reverse complement.
TGATACTTCTGAAGGAAATCCTGGATCGGTCCTGCAAGGGAGTTGTAAACTGCAGCCTGGATTAACCCAGGCTGTTCAACAGTGTGTCTCAGCTGCTCATCCTCTCGGCTGGGCAGCTGGGCAAGAACTCCAGGACCGCCACTCCCCACTGCCCAGAACGGCCAGAGGGAACAGTGGGGATTCCTGCTCAGTACATGCTCTTTCCCAGAAAAGGGATTAAGCGTGCCCTGACAAGGTTCACTCTTCCATCATTCTTTCCCAAGGAGTGAAGTGGGTGAGAAAAAGGACCTGAACCATCCATTCCTTCCTCCCTTAAAAATCCCTTCACTGCTCCATTCCACCTTCAAACACTAGATCTGAACAAGCCGTCTTCAGCCATTAGATGTGTCTGTGTTCTGGGTAAAATGAGGATAATATGCCAACCTTAGAAGATTGCACTAAGAAGTCAATGAGAGATCACATGTGAAAGCACTTACCCAGCTGTCTGGCCCATGATGAGTACAGAATACATGCTAGTATTGCCTTTTTCTCAATAATCGTGGAAGGTAGCATTGTGCAGTGTGAGGAAAACAAGCCCACACATCTCTGTCAGAGCTCTCTGGTAGGTGATCAAAATCTGACTCAAAGTAGATTAGATGAAAAATAAAAGGAATTCACTGGCTCAAGGAATTAGTGTGTGGCTAGATCTAGGGGTTCTTTTTTTTTTTTTTTTAGATCTAGGGGTTCAAAGGAGGTTTGCAGGCATCTTTTTCTCTATCTCTTAGGTGGCTCTGCTTGGCTCTAATTCTTTCGCTGTTGGCCTCATTCTCTCCTACCACAAACAGTATCTCTCCATGTGGGAAGGAAGACAGCCATGGAAATCATGATCCAAAAGGAAGAGGCATAGGTTCTCTCCCAGTGTACATATTAAATCTCATGGCATAGGGATGCCTGGGTGGCTCAGCAGTTGAGAGTCTGCCTTCAGCTCAGGGCCTCTCTCTCTCTCTCTCTTTCTCTCTATGTCTCTCATGAATAAATAAATAAAATCTTAAAAACAATAAAATAAATCTCATGGCATGACTTTGACCTTTTTTGGGTCACATATCCCTTCTCTTAAACCAAGAGTCAACAAACTATGACCCACAGGCTAAATCCAGCCTACCTCCTGCTTTTGGATAGTATGTCCAAAATGGTTTTGTCATTTTTAAACAGTTGGAGGAAAAAAGCACAAAAGAAAGATAATATGTAAGATTATATGAAATTCAAATTTTAGTGTCCATAAATTTCAGTTTTACTGGACACACCACCGCCATTCAATTATGTATTGTCTATTTTCCTCTACAATAATAGAAGTGGAGTAGTGTTAACAGAAACCATATTGGCCCACAAATCCTAAAATATTGCTACCTGCTCTTCACAGAAAAATTGCGCTGCCTTTGCCCTAGACCAGTTATGGTAAAGAAGATAGGACACCCTGGCTGGATCTAAATCACGTGCTGACACCTAGGAGACAGACCATGTAAGATAAATAGTAATACTTTATACCTGTTGAGCACTTTCAGTGTGAAGCACTACTATAGCACTTCATTTGCATTAGCTTATTTAATCTTTATAATAAGTTTTATTATCCCATTTTTGATAGACAAAAATACTAAGGCACAGAAATGCTAAAGAGTCTGTTCAAAATGACAGAGCCAAAAAGTGGTGGAGCTGAGATTTGAACCAAGCCATTTGGCTTCAGAGGGTCACACTCTCTGGCCACTGTTCAGGTCTGTTCTAGCAAAACAGCATGGGATGGGGAGTAGGGTGGTTTTGTGGGTAAAGAGGGGTGCTGGGGAAAAAGAAACAACAGATAATCATAACAATGTCAGATCAATATGGGTTCAAAAAATTTGTACTTAAGTTCTTAGAACCTTAGTTTTTTTGCACGTTTTGTTCTGTCTTGATCTAGTGTGACGTCATATGAGACCTTCCCTGTGAGGGGGTAGTAGTGGTGTTGGCTAACATTCATGGAGGGCTTACTTCGGGCTAATCTGAGTACTTTGCGTATATTGTCTCATTGAGGAAGCCAAAGCCTTGAAAGTTCACACAGATTGCCCAGAGGTGCATGATGAAGCAGAGCCAGGACCCTGATGAGAGCCAGGTCTCAAGCGCCTGGGCGCATACCCATTGGCCCACACTGCCTTCCATCCGAGGGGATGAAGAAGGTGAAGCTATCAGAGAGCCTGGCACATTGTAGGTGCTCAATGCAGGTTAGTTTCCTCTCTTCCTCTTTCCTGACTTTTCCTATTCATATATGGAGATGTATATGAGCAAAGAATCCATACGTATCCTTTTGAAGAATGTTTTAAGTAAATTTTTTTTTAAAGTCTGCCTTTAATCTGTCTTGCCGTCAAAAAGGCAGAGCAAAAATAGTAAAGGTTCAGAGAAGGGCAGCGAAAATAATTTGTGGCACGCATGGCAGAAGAGCAAGCCATGAAAAGAGGCATTCCAAACCCGGGGATCGTTGCATTTGGAAAGGCAAGCCCCCAGAGGCACGATGTTTACAGTATCACAAGCTGACGACAGGTATAGGAAACGCTAATCAGGACCTGGTATTTACTTTCCCCCCAAAATACAAGAAGCAGACTGTTTAACGCATTGTATAATAGCCGTGTCACCTTCCACTTTGGAACACTATCAAAGTGAGCTCTACCCTCCCTTCCTACTGGCTGCGGTGCCAAGCCACACCTCCAGCCCCAATCAGTACACAAGACACCGCACTCTACACGTACTGTTCGGCATCGAGATCCCTAGCTGGAAGGTGTGTTGGGGCCGTGCCGACCAGCCTCCTGTGTCACGCATGAAATGCAAGCCCGGTAGGGTGAAATGGTTTGTCCAAATCTGCAGGGTGAGCTCATGACACGTCTAGATTTAGCTTGGCCCTGTGGTCAGAGGAACTGGACTGAGGTCCTAGCTAGACCTAGATGACCTTCCTGAGACTCGGTCTCCTCATTTCTAAGTTGGTTGGAAGATCACATCATGAAAGTAGCCTGATGCTCAGCTCAGTATATTGTGGCTTACCACTCAGTTCAGCACTTCTTCCTCCGTCGTTCTGCTCCTTCAAATGGTCTCACATAAGAAAAGAGCACGATGCAGCGGGATTGTTGGGAAAAAAAAAAAAAAAAAGGAAGATGTGGCACCCCCTCCTCCTCTTTACTTCCCCCCACCAACAATAAAGTCCAAACTTCAAAAGAAACAAACTTGCAAAATGGTGGCCAGTCTCAGAGGCCTTTCCCGGAGTAGAACCCTGTGGTCAGATACTGGCCCGGGCAATCCTTGAACAACTTGGTCATGATCCAAGTCTGTTTTCAGTGGGGAATAAAGTTCATGTTTTGGAGACAGTATCCTTGACTTTTTTATCCTGTTATTCAAATATTTCCTAATAATCTTCAGCATTTATACACTCAAGAGACCTTGAAGGAAAAGGATGCAGGGCTCCAGTCTTTTTTCCTTCCTTTTGCTAATGAATAGATGTTTTCTTTCTGAATTCACTGGCCCTATCACCCTATTTTTTTTTAACACTCGAATAACCCTCCAAGCAAGAGGTCAACTAGCAAATGGGAAACTGTAAGTTACCAAGTTTCGGTTGGGGCTTAACGCTATGAGTGCCTTTTCCACATGAAAAACCCAAGCAGAGAGCAATTGAAATTTTAGCGAATACATACACAATGCATCAATTAGTGGGGATAAGTGTAGGTGTTTCTGGTGCCACCTATTGGTCGTACTGTAAGACTGACTCCATGTGATATGGTTGGTCATGAAAATGAATACCAAATGGATTTATGCTGTAGCAGTCACGGTTACATATTTCAGTAGGCCGGTTGAATGTCAAAATAGGGTGACTGTTGCTTGAACCTCATCTTTAGTCACAGCTACTTAGAAGTGTAAGACTGCTTTACTATATAGTTTTTGCCTTGGTTTACTCACCGATTACCCGTGTAGAGAGAAAGAGACAACGAAGCACAATCTCTGGGAACCCTGAGATTAATGAACCAATACCCAGATTCAAATGATTTTCATGTCTTGTGATTCAGGACTGGTGTTGGTGCCCTGCCCAGATCCCTTTGCTGGCCAGCACACCAGGCAGTTTCCCTGAGCTGCTGGGAAGTTGGCTAATACAACACCCAGCTACCCCCTACTCTGGAGAATTGCCCTTGGCCAAGAGGGAACCACCTTGACCAGGTGGCTATGTGCACACGCACACATTCACGCAGCCTCCACAGCCCCTGGCCAAGAAATAAAGGACAGCCCTCCTAACCTTAAGGCAACACTAGCCAGTGGTGCAATTTGTTGCTCCAGAGCTCCCCGTGGGATCAGGCTGAAGCCAAATTCTTCCTTAGCCTCCTTTCCCTGTCTTGTGCAGTTTCTCCTTGAAAACATTCCATAAATCACTTCAACGCAACTCATCTCAGCCTCTGCTTCCAAGGAAGCTGACCTAAGACCAGAACTATCCCATGGAAAGACATATCTGTAATGATGGAAGTCACGAGAGTGAAATAGCCCTTTGGGTCTATGAGCATGGTTTTCCCAACATGCTCAAGGGGCCAAACAGAGCAACTCTTCTCCATAGGCAGCAGGACCCAGATTAAACAGCATCAGAGGGACCAAGGACCTGTGTGATGATATAAAATATATCCTTGAAATGGCACTATGCCTGTGTTTTCTGAGAAACGCATTTAGTTTCAAAATAGTACATCCGTGCTGGCATTAGCTCTAGTGCTCCCAGGGGCAATGAAGAATGACCCGAAACTGGAAGACTTGGGGCCTCACAATTTCTGCATCTTCTGGAGGAGCCAGGACTCTTTGGCTTGTGCCAAAGGAGAATGTTGGGGAAAGGAAAAAGCTCTGCCGAAGGACAGTTTCGGAAATCTCCTAAGAACGGTTGGTTGATTTAATCGGGTTCCAGTTGCAGAAGTTCCAGTTGGTTCTCCAGAGGTGGCTGTGCCAAGTAAGAAGCTGGAAGTTTGGGGGTCTAGTCAGGCCTGGGTTTGAATTTCCCTCCAACTTACTAACTCAGTTTCCTCATCTACAGAATGAGGATCACAATATTTACTCCCTAAAGTTTTTTGGCGGGGGTTGGGGGAGTGTCACTTTAGCACCTGGTATACATTAGCCAGCGAATAAAAGGCACCTATTTTTCTGCACTAGAGTGGTAGCATCTACCCATCAGCCTTGCCTCATTCACTAATACAGGTAATCTTTTTGGCCTGATTATTTTATTCGGCTTGTTTCGAACACAGTGGGGGAAAGGATGCTATTGATTTAGGGCTCTAGTGGGGACCCCAAAGAGCTACTTTAATTTTTTTTATTAATCCTCAGATTATTATGATCCTCATTTGGTGAAAACCAATGGAAAGGTCTCCCACAACGTAAGGCTATCTTGTCTGCTTGAGCAGATTGTACAGTGTTCAGATGTGCCTCACTGTGAGTAAGTGGGGCTAAAATTTAGCCTTCTTCCTTTCACCAAGCCATGAACCCCATAGGTAGTATTCACCTAGAGGTTATAACTATACTAGGTCTCACAGAAAATGGGCTAGAAGCAGCCCTGACATTGTGCAAGCCCTTTGTTTGGGGTTGAGGTCCCTCTTGTGGGCAGAGGGGACCATGAGGACCTCCTGAAGAGAATCATGCTCTCTAGACCCATTTTCTTCCACCTACGTGCCTGAGCCTCACAAATAAAGCCTGACAAAGACATTTTAGGCCATGGCGATTACCTGCCAGAGGGCTCCTCAAAATATGGTGCCTAGCTCAGATGTCCTCATATAATATTCAAGATAGAGTCTGAAAAAGTACCAACACCATCACCTGAGGTCCTGGATGGAAAACATAATTTCCTGAGCCATACACCTGACCTTCTAGATTCTATAATCTCTAGAGATTAAATTAGAGAACAGCTGTTGAGATATTATTAATCTCTTCCTCACAGGCATGTTGACCATAAAGAATGCTTCCTTGGTCAAGGATTTCCTCCATTCATAAAGCCCACAGAAGAGTCATGGTGAAGAGTTGAAAGTTCCCTAGAAAGGCTCTTCCTCTTAGAAGAAGCCCAAAGAGATGAAAGCCATAGGATTCCTTTTCCTTGATAACCTCCTTCCACTCCACATCCCATTCCCCCAATACATGCATAGTATTATCTCTCATAGAGATCCTCCTTCTCACTTCCTTTCTTATTTCTGGTGGGTAGTGCATAGAACATATCCCCCAGTAGGCAGAGGCAGCTTAATGATGGCTATCCTTAAAGTTCCTGTTTACTTTTTAGAATCACATCTAGCATTCTTTATTGCTCTTCCCAGAGTCCTGGGTTACCCAAGACCTTCCAAGCAACCTTACTGTGTTCTTGGCGGCAATCCTAACAGTCAGGGAATGTCCATATGATGGGTTAAGTTAATGATAACTTCAATATAGTATAGGCCTTACATAATAGTAGTTAATATATAAGCACATCACTGTCATCATAAGGTTTGCCAATCAGAGAACCAAACTGAACTGTTCTATAACCAACAATTATACTATGAACTACACATCTAGAATTGTGTCAAGTTTACTTTGCCCGGTTCCTAGATAATTACTTCTGAGTGAGCATTAAGGAAGAACTAAGTCATTAAGAGATAAAATCTAAGAGACATTCAACACCTATGGCAGGAGCTAGAGCTAGCAAAAAATCAAATGTGTCTGAATCTTCACGAAATTCAGTCTAGTAGAAGAATGCCTATGGAAGCACTCTGTGACAAACAGAACACTATTTCACATTGTTAAGGAAAGAGTCTTGCACTGTAATTTAGATGCTGAGAAAAAAAGTAATATTTACTGACTATCACTGAATTTTCACAAAAATCCTACTGGCTTGATTTCTGGGTCAGTTATGATGCCTCCAGGTACAAGAAATAGGAAACTCAACTAAAAGTGACTTAAACAAGAAGAAAAACATATTATCTTACTTAATCACAAATCCAGATGTAAAGATTACAGGGGTTGATTAACTGAGTCATATCTGCAAGAACCCAAGTTCTTTCCAACACTCTGCTCTCTCGTTGTATTATTAGTCAGGGTTCTTCAGGAAGACAGAACCAATAGGATATACACACATACACACACACACACACACACACACGTATACCTACACACATATATACACATACCTATGTACACACATATATTTAAAAACATTTATCATAACAAATTTGGTATAGAGGTTGACTAGTCCCAAGATCTACAGGGTTAAGCTGGCAAGCTGGGGACCTAGGAGAGCTGATGGTATACTTTCAGTCTGAAGGCTGGCAGGTTCAAGACCCAGGAAGAACCAATAGTTCAGTTAGAGTCCAAAGGCAGAAACAAAACAATGCCCCAGCTTGAAAACAGGAAAGCAGGAGGAATTTCCCCATTTCAGGGAAGGCTGACCTTTTTAGTCTACTTAGGCCTTCAACTGATTATATGAGGCCCACTCACATAAGGGAGAGCAATGTGCTTTACACAGTCTATTGATTTAAATGTTAAATGCATCCAAAAATCTTCACAGAAACAGAATAATGTTTAAACAAATACCCAGGTGCCCTGTGGCCCAATCAAGTTGACACACTAAACTTAATCATACATTCATCTTCAGCATTTGATCCATACCATTTCTGACATGAGGCACGGCAGGAACTCTTCCAGTTACCATATCCTCACATAACATCTAAAAGCTGGAATAAGAAAAGGCAGATTTTTCTGTCACCCCTTTCTGAAAGTGAGGGACAATTTTCCAAGGGATGAACCCTCTCTACCCATCCCTGACACTTCTGCATCCACTTCATTGGCTAGAATTATGTCATATATCTATTCCTAAACAAATCGCTTATGAGGGGAAGATTTGCCCCATGCCCTAAGACTAGGAAAATGCTCCTCTTCTTATGAAGTATTTGATACCTTGATACATTGTTGTTAGGAAGGAAGAAAGGTTTGAATTGGGCACCTAGGGGCTGGGGAAGGCTACTGGCTCAATCACCAACCATGTCTTCAATAATTTCTGTTATCCCATTTTAAAGATATGAACACGAAGGCCATGAAAGAGTGAGTTGATCAGCATCACACACCTAGTAAATTGACTGAGCTACCTCGGCACCACTCTAAGAGTGGTTTCTAAGGGCCCAGTTATACTGAGCAATCCATCATCTAGCTCTCTGTATATGCAGGCTGAACCCTCAGGTCTGATTAATGAGTCTGCTATTTACCAAAACAATCCTGGTTTGCTAAGGAGGTGGAAGGAAGACTGTGTGACATAGTAGGAAGATTCCTGAAGGCTGGGTTAAAGACACCTAGTTCTAATTCTGTCATGGAGAAGTCATCTGCATCTATTGGGTCTCAACTTCTTTATCTGCTAAGTGGACATCTGCAGAAGATGATCTGGAAGGTTCCTTCCAGGTCTATGGTAGTCTAACAGATGCTACTGTTTCTTTGCATGTGCCTGAAAATTGTTTTCTTAAAATATGTCCTTTGTTCTCATTTTAGAACAGAAATGAAACCTCAGGTATAGATTCTTAAAGGCAAAAGAGATAATGGAAAAAAATGAAGGTAGGAAGGCCTAAACTGCAGTCAATTTCTTGAAATTAAACAATTGAGGGCTACCAAAGGAAAATCAGCTAAAAATGTAGGTATCTAGGGCAGCCTAGGTGGCTCAGCGGTTTAGTGCCACCTTCAGCCCAGGGCCTGATCCTGGAGACCCAGAATCGAGACCCATGTCAGGCTCCCTGCATGGAGCCTGCTTCTCCCTCTGCCTGTGTCTTTGCCTCTCTCTCTCTCTCTCATAAATAAATAAAATATTTTTTAAAAATGTAGGTATCTAGAAATTTGCAGGATGTGATAAATCAGTGATCTTTAATGTCTGCCCTATTTGGGAGAACAATTTCAGTCAGCAATGCATATTGTAAGGATTCAAGAAATAGCTGTTGACTGATTAACTTTACTAAAATGAGTAGGCATGGACCTAGCTGATTATCAAAGGTTTCTTGTAGATCTAGTATCCCATAATACATTTTGCTGAATTACAACATAAGTCTGCCTGACTCCATAGCCTGAGCTCTTGACCATTAGGCATCCTACTTTAGACAGCTTCACTGGCTCCACAATTTGGAATTCAGTGTTCTCAGGGATTCAGTTTCCTCACCTGTAAAATGGAGAGAATAAGAGTAGGTACTGTATAGGTTTGTTCACATAACAAATATTTACTGAGTACCTGCCAGGCACCAGGGACATCTTAGTGAATCAGAGAGTTAACACCCCATGCTTGTTGAGATCCTTTCTCATTAGGAGAGAGAAAATTAACAAATAAGCATGTGAATAACTGAGAAAGTGACACATCAGTAAGTGCCATGAAAGAAATCAAATAGGGCTAAGGAGTGACTGGAGGGAAGGATGAGACCGGAGTGCTGGAGAAGACATTTCAGAGGACATTTCAAACGACATTCATCAGGAAGGAGCAGCCCTGGGAAGATGGGGGAGAATATGATGATGGCATCCTATGCAGAGGAGAGACTACAGACCCTACAGCAAGAAGTAGCTGGGCATGTTTTAGGAATAGAGGGAAGGTCAATATGGCCGGAGTGTGATGAACAAGGCAGTGGGTGTGACCAAAGGTGAGAGAAGATGGCCATATTTCACAGGACCTTGTAGGCTTGACAGATTTTCTTCCAACAACAAAGGGAGATCACTGACGAGTTGCCAGCAGTTTCAGAGGAGAATGATCTGTGGAAGCTGGTTTGAAAACTTCCCTGTTTGTGGTGGAGAGCAGAGATTGTCAATGAGCAGTGGTGGAGAGAAGCCTTCAGCAGACAGCTGTCCATGTGAGAGCTGATGGGGAATGGACAGTTGGTGGTGGCGGACATAGAGAGTAGAGAGAAGTAATTCAAATTTAGGATATATTCTGGAAGGCAGGTGGATTAATGAGGTAACCTATGCAAAACACCTCACAAAGTACCTGACAGAAGAGGCTCAATTAAATGCTTGCTGTAGATAATACGGCCTGGTGTAGTAGGCCCGTCACAATTCTGTAAGTCAAAGAGAAATCTGCCAAATACGTAGGTCACAGAGCAGGATGGCAAACTGGTTCAAGCACTCATTATTTATGTGCCACTTGGGCAAGTCATATTTGAGGCCTCAGTTTCCCCATTTATAAAATGAAGAGTAGATCAAATGAATTCTAAGGCAGCTTCCAGAGCTAACATCTTATGAATCTTTTTGATGGGCTATGTCATCAGGATTTACTCAGAGAAGCAGATTCACTATGAGTGAGGTAGAATAAGGAATTTATAGCAAGGAGTAGACCTTACAAAACTGTGGAAGCCAGTGAAATACTCTATGCAGCACATTGCCTCTGTGCCCAATGTTGGGCCCAAAGTCACTATAGATCAGCCAGCCCTGCAATCAAGAAGGAAAGTGAGGCACAAAGTTTGGGAACTCAAGAGCAAATTGGAACACACAAGGACAAAGTAGATGTCAAGTCTGTCTAACCAGTCTAACCATCGCTAATCTTGATACAGGTGACCTGCAGAAGCTAGAGCCCTTAACCATGGAGCTACTCATGCACCTGGCCCAAGATTCAGAGAAGCTGAAGGAAGAGCTCATGCAGGTCCAAGGGCTGCCCCAGCCAATAAGTGAGCCAGTCAACTCAATGTCATGAACCATCACTGTGCCTGGCACTCTATTGTGACTTTCAGAGTATAAAACACCACTTGGCTTCCACCTCCCCAGTCTCGTGCCAATTTCTCTTGTGGCCAATCCCAATCTGGATCTATGTAAGGAAGGGAATTCTGGCAAATGAGTCCTACTGTACAATACAGAGCTACCAAGAGTCCTCTCCTTGTCAACTTGGCATTCATATACTTTTTAAAAAAAAATTATTTATTTATTCATGGGGGGGGGTGGGCGGTAGGCAGAGACAGGCAGAGGGAGAAGCAGGCTCCATGCAGGGAGCTCGACGTGGGACTTGATCCTGGGTCTCCAGGATCACGCCCTGGGCTGAAGTTGGCGCTAAACTGCTGAGCCACCCGGGCTGCCCTCATATACACTTTTAAAAATCATACTTAACTGTTAAGTAAAGACAATAGCAAAATCATGCTTTCACCTAATGTGACCCAACAATCCCTTATGCAACTGAAAACATTCTATCCTTCTACCCTTCTTGGGATATAAGGTCCCTTTATGCAGTGATATTCATTCTTTTGCTAGCTGAGTCACCCTCTCCTTTGGACGTGAGGGCTTTGAGGGGTGATTAGGTCATGAAAGCAGAGCCTTTACAGAAAAGACCCCAGAGAGTTCCCTCAACCCTTCTGCCCTGGAAGGACACAGCAAAGAGAGCCATCTAGGAACCAGGAAAGGGGCTCTTATTAATACCAAATCTGCTGATGCCTTGATCTTGGAGCTCCTAGTATCCAGAATTGTGAGAAATAAATGCCTATTTCTAAGTCAGCCAGTGTGTGGTATTGTGTTATAGTAGCCCAGATGGAGTAAGATAAGCACAAAACAAGAACCGTCATGGATTTTGTGTGTCAGGAATTTGGAAAAGGCACAGCAAGGGTGTTTCTTCTCTGCCCTACAATGTCTGGGTTGAGATGACTCAAACAGCTGGGGGTAGGAAGCCCTGGGGCCAGAGAATCCACTTCCAAGATGGTTTCTTCATTCATACTTCTGGTGCTCAGCCAGGGTGGCTGAAGGAAAGGCTCATCTGGGACTACCACCTGGAAAACCTGCATGGTGGTCTCAAGGTAGCTGGACTACTTAGAAGGCTGCTCAGAGCTCCAAAGTGAATTATCCAGCAAATAAGGAAGAATCTGCATGGCCTTTTATGAGACAGCTTTGGAAGTCACTTGCTGTCACTGACACTGTATTCTAGTCATAAGCCCTCCCAAATTCAAGGGGAAGAAATGCAAACTCCGCCCTTCAATGGGAGGAATGTTGAAGAATCTGAGACTATGTTTTAAAGCCACCACCTGATACCTTGTCTGGTCTAGTTCATGTTTATCCACAGCAGGTGGCTAGTTCACCCTTTTTCATTATTTAGCATTATTTTTATTACTGTCCACTTCTCACCTGTACTAACTGATGAGAGTGCTGCCTGTGAGAATATTATTACAGGTGCTTTCCTCTCCAGGCTTCCCTGGGTCTCTTGGAAAGTCACACACCGCAAGTAGCTACACTCATATTTCAATTTTTCTACAAACTTACTACTTAGAGGTGATCTCCTGACTTACAACTCTTAGGCTGGATACTCCTGCATATACAGCATACGTGGTTCCTAATGTCTCCATGTGACAATATCAAGATCAGCGGTCAACTAGCCAATGAACAGTATAAGGAAAGATCTCGGGCTGATCCACAAAGTTTAGAAACAGGCTCCTGAATAAAAAATTCTAGCAAAGACATTTTCCTACCTTAAAATATTTAAGAAACTGCAGAGTAAAACAGAAAAGGAAGACAAGTGATTGGCAAAACTTCTGAGTTCTAAACAGACAGCTAAAAGCTGTCTTACAGGCATGGTCTGTGGAGTAGACTTGACCATCACTCTGGGACCAGCTGGGTTGGATTCTGATGGCCTCCTATATCCAGAATATAATGAAGGCTCTCTTTTTCCCAAGAATTACAGCACTTATAACCTGCACCATTCATTTATTTATTCAACAAGCATCTATTGTGTGCCGTGTATGGGCCAGATAGTGTTCTCCTTTGCTGCGCAGGAACACAGTGGTGAAGAAGACATAGCCTCTGACCTCAAAGGACTATGAAAGGGATCAACACCCCACCAAACCAAAACCAATACCAAACTTATACTCAGTAAGGGAGCCGGAGAAAAAGCACTCACCTATAAATTAAGTTTGACTCTGGGTCTCATGTCTTCATCTCTTCCAACATGACTGGAAGCTCATTGAAGGCAGGAACCATCTTTTATATGCCTCCGTACCTCTCCGTACACAGCTCGGTGATATGTCCACAATAACCTATCATGAAACACTTGCTACTGGTTTCACTGACAAATATTGAAATGAAATGAGGTTGTAGATGTACAAAGCGCATTGGCAGTATTTGTTGCCTCCTGCCCAGGTTCATGGTTGCCCACCTGTATATTAAACCATCACCACCAACAAATAAGAATGTCTTATGTACCATCTTGTGCTTGGTAAGAGGAACAACACGGCTTTGATTCCTTAACAGGCAAGAGCTCTCTGGTGACTTGATTCCTCGCTGGCTAGTGGTGCAAGTGATAAGAAGGGGGTTTGGCTCTGCCACTTAATCTCTTGGGGCCTGTGATTCCTCAGCTTCTGAGCAAGATTAGTGCTCCTTTCTGCTTTACTCAGTGCACATGTTTTTGTTTCATAACTCGTTTGGGTAGGGAGGGAGATGTAGCTCCCAGATGATCCATAAACTGATGGGATGTGACCTGGCTTCTGCTCATGCTTCTCTTGTTCCCCGATAAATTCCCAGTCCTTATGAGGTTTTGGTCCTAGTGAACTTTTCCCTCAAAAACCAAACAGGATAATAATGAACCATTTTCTTGCATTTTCTATCAAGACCGTTCTTTGTGAGTTCTAAATGTTCTGTCCATATTCAAAGAAGCTGGTTTCTTCATGAGTGGTTGGAATAAGACTTCTCTTGGAAGCTACTGAATATGGATTAGTTGGATTGTTTCGCAGGAAATAAAAAGCAGGCTCTGGGGTGACTACTTCAGCACTTAATTGGGTTAGCAAAGAACTGCAAATGAGAGGTTTTCCTTAGGAGGGAAAGGATGTTTATGCCCCCCCACCCACCCCCAGGTGGTGGATTTTAACCTAAACCCTAGTCTTCAAATGCAGCCTTTAATTTAGAAACCATTACAAGAATCTATTAGAGCAGAAAATGTCAGGTTGAAAAATTAACACATCACAAGAGTTAATTAGAACCCAGCCTCTCATTAGATGCAAATAGAGAGCCCTCCAAGTGCCCGGCAGCCGGCTGAAGTCACATTTGTTGCAGCTCCAAAGTGGCTGCCTCCTTACTACTCAGAGAGGGGGCAGAGGAAGCTACCCGGGCTCTCAGGCCTGCCCTTTAGGTTAAAGGAAGGTTCTCTTCACATGTCTACAGCTTGGACTCCTCTCCTAAATGCTCTGCATATCACGGGGGGAGAACCCTCTGCCTGCAACTCCCTCAGGGAAGTGTTTTCTGCAACAAAGACAAACATGCCATGCCTGTCACCGGGAGCAGACTGGCGACTGTGTAAACCGCTCTGGGAGAGGGGAGGCTGAGGGGCTCCGGGCCATTCAGACTCAGCTCTAAGTCGTGGTCTTTGTTTTCCTTCCACATTCAGACTGAAATGTGATTCCCCTGGCTTTCTTTTTTGGAAAATACCTGCGATGAGTTCCATGCCTGGAAAGAAAAGCTGTTGACAGGAAAAGCTTCTGCCAGGGAAGGGGCTTCTTCCAGCTTTCTCAAAGGAGACAGTGCTTCGTCGAGCAAGCTGGGGCACGGATGCTAGGGCTTGGAATAAGAAGTTCAGATCGCAAAAGGGTCATCTTTAACTAGGGATTAGGCAAGTGTCAAGTGGTTTCCTCCATGAGAGCCCTACCATGCACATAAAATTTTGGGCCAGGTAGGCACGTGTCCGAGTCCCCTGCTACTTACTGTGTGATCTTGAGCAGATCGCTTAACGTCTCAGAACATTAGTTTTCTCAAGCTGCTGTGTGGAATACATGAGATGATACGAGTAAAGCATGTAACGCAGTGTCCGGCTCAGGGTAGGGGTTCTATAGGAGTTATTTGTTGTTGGTCTGATAATAGTATTGCTTCCCCCAATGCTGATGGTGTTCCCCTTGCATGCCAGGCCCTGTGCTGTGCCTTGACCTCATGAAGTTCATCCTTCGATAAACCATGCACACATACCTTCAGCACACAGCAAGCTCCCCTCCCCTTCCTGCAAATGCCACAGAGGTGCCCAGTGCACACTAACTCTGCTTTGTTGAGTAGCTCAGAACCCTGCAGGTCACCTGCCTCTGAACAGCCCTGTAAGCTCAGCTACCTCCACCGCCAATTTACCCACAATTCTCTCTGTGTGTACTTACCACACTGAGTTACAGCTGTCTGTTCCTTCTCAGTTTCCTCCAGTGAGTTCCTAGAGGGTGGGGATCATCTATTCATTGGATTCATTCATCTCATCACTTATTCATCTCTGTGATCCCAAGGTCTCCTGCATTACTCAGCACAGTCAAACGCAACAGTCACCTCTACTGCTGACTATGTAGATTTCCAGCTGGGAACATTTCTGGGGAAATGTTGGAACATTTCCCATCTTGGAACAGCCTCCTTGGGCCCTGGTTTGGTTGGTCTTCCATTTTGTAACTATTCCTTTGGTCCTAGCCTCGATTTCTTCATCTCTTTATGGGGTTTTAGGTACAGAGCCAAAATCCAAAAAAAGTTGATTCCATTCTTGCCCTCAGCCAAGTCTAGTTGCCAGTATATGAAAACCAAACTACAAGGCAAAATATGAGGACCAGAGGAGTGGAACAGATATCCTTCCAACCTGTAACCAGCCTCTGCCATCTGCCAGACTTGGCCGAAATAGAGAATACAAACATACATAAAAACCTGGTCCCTGTCCCCAAACCCCAGGAAAACCCTGGCAAGTGCTGGCCAAAAATATCTCAGGAAGAGAGTAGAAAGCTCTTTAACCGGATCTTCAGACCTGGGCTGCAGAAGATGTCTTTGGGACCCAGCTGCAAAGCAGGAGGTCTTCTCACCACAACACACAAATTATTTGGCACTTACTTTATATGTGCCAGACACCGTGCTAAGTGGTTTACTGGCATTATCTCATTTAACTCTTAGAACAACTAACTGTGTGGGGGTGGACAGGGATTTCCTTATTTTACAGACGGCTCATGTGAAGCTCAGAGAGGCGCAGTCAAGCAATAAGTGGTTCAGAAATCCACCTGCTGAGGGTTTCACTGGTCAGACTGGAAAGGGAAAGGGTGGACTAGCACAAACCTCCCTCCGAGGGGCGGGGGCGGGGGCGGGGGCGGGCGGGAAGGACACGGGGAAAATTGGATCAAAACAGCGGTCGCCCGGTCCCCAGACCTCCAGGACCCTCCGCAGCAGCAGAGGGGGTTAGAGATGCAGGCTGCAGGGGAGGGTGCCCGGGAGAGGAGGCGGGGAAGGCACCCTCGGCGCCCGCGCGCCTCCTTCGCCTCCTGTGCACAGGTCAGGCCGCCCCCCCGCCCTCTCACCCTCCCAACCTTATTTAGAAACCGTGTCCCCGAGACAGGAAGGGCGGCGGGCCGAGAAGCACGGAGCGTCCCGGTCTCATTTCCTTTCGAATCCCCCTGTGGAATTTCATTTCATACGGCGAGGAAATCGGAGCGCGAGCCCGTCGGCTGGTCGGCTGCTGGGGCGCCTCCCCCTCGCGGCGGGAGCCGGGCGGCCCCGGGGCGCAGGTCGGGCCGGGCCGGGCCGGGGGCGGGGGCGGGGCGGGGCGGGGCGGGAGCCGGGCGGCCCCGGGGCGCAGGTCGGGCCGGGCCGGGCCGGGGGCGGGGGCGGGGCGGGGCGGGGCGGCTCCCACCCCAGCGAGTTCGCGGGCCAGCAGCCGCGGGGGGCGCCGTCCCAGGCTCGGGGCTCGGGGCTCGGGGCTCGGGGCTCGGCGGCGCACGCACCGCCTCGGACCCTCCCAGTCTCTTTACGGACGAGGGAACTGACGCCGCGAGGCCGAGCAGCGCTCGGGGGCACGCAGCCAGGATGTAAAGCCGCAGCCTGGCGCACCTAGACCCCGTGTTCTTTGTGTGCCCTTCTCGGCCTGCTGGGTGCGGAGCCGCGGGCCGAGGTGACAGCCGAGGAGGGCAGGGAGGGCAGCCCACGGCTCCGGGCGCGCTTCTCACCTGGGCGGGGGCTGGCCCGGCGGGAGCGGCGCGGCTGCACCCCCGCCCGGCCCCCGAGCGCCGCGCCCCGGGGGAGGAAAGTGGGAGCCGGGCGGCCGGGCGGGGCGCTCCGGGCGGGCGGGGGCGGGGCGGGCGGGCGGGGGCGGGGCCTGGCCCTCCCGGCGGCGGAGCGGCCCGCCCCCCGCTGCCCACGGCGCCCGGCCATTGGCGGGCTGCGCCGTCCGTCCCGCCCCGCCGCCGCCCAGCGAACCTCCAGCGCCGCCCAGGGCTCGGGCGGCGAGAGCGGCGCGGCGCGGCGCTGGGTGCTGGCGGGACCCGCCGGGGCGCGGAGCGGACGCGGCGGGCGCCGGCGTGGGGGCTCGCCGCCGGCAGCATGACCCTCGCAGTCTGCCCTTCGGCCCCGGCCGCGGGCGTCTAGTGCCCCGCACATCGCGCGCAGCTGCCGGAGACCCGGCCGCTGCCCCTTCTCCGCCCTTGGCGCCTTATCGCTCCCTTCCCGGGAGCCGGGAGCAGCGCGGGCAGCCGGCGCCCCGTGCAAACTGGGGGTGTCTGCCGGGCCGGCCCCCGCCACCGCCGCCGCCGCCCCCCGGCTCTGGCCATGGCCCGGCGGGGCGCAGCGCCGAGCGTCCCGGGGGCGCCCGGGGGCGTCGATCTCAGCCTGCGGCGGCTGCGGCTGCTGCTGCTGCTGCTGCTGCTGCTCCTCGAGCCAGCGCGGGGCTTCGGGGACGAGGAGGAGCGGCGCTGCGACCCCATCCGCATCTCCATGTGCCAGAACCTGGGCTACAACGTGACCAAGATGCCCAACCTGGTGGGGCACGAGCTGCAGACAGACGCCGAGCTGCAGCTGACAACTTTCACGCCGCTCATCCAGTACGGCTGCTCCAGCCAGCTGCAGGTGGGCGCCCCCACCCCGGGCGGGAGGGGACCCCTGGGGCAGGGACGCCCCAAACCAACTCCGTGGAGCCCTTGCCAAGGCAGGCCCCCTGCCCTGCCCCCTTCCTAGGCTGAGGGGTAAAAACTACCCTGGAAAAGTGATTTCCAACCCCACCCCCACTTTTCTGTCCCTTCTCAGGGACTGGAAGCCAAAACGTTGTGTAAGTCATCTGGCCCGAGAAAGAACCCACTCTTACACCCCGCCCTTCCGTTTTTCTCCCCTGCTCACCCGTGTCTGGCCAAGCCCCTAACCCCAGTGGAGCCGAGGGTTATCTCTGCCAAGGATTCTGGCCGCCGCTGCTCGGTGGGCGAGTCCCCAGCAGGGCAGCCAGCTGCAACTAAGACTTGGAAGGAGAGATAAGGAGACGGGGACGTCTCCTCCCTCGCCGACCTCCTTTCTCCCCCCCATACTTGCGGGGAGGGGGTTATTAAGTGAAACTCCACTGCCTCGTTTTCTGCGGAGCGGCCCCTCCTCGCGTCGTCCCACATGACTTTAGGGGTCATGCAGGAAGGCATGGTTGGGTGGCCTGAGATCGTTCTGATCCTCAGGGTTGAGGGCAGGTTGAGGATTTGGCGGGGAGAAAACACAGCTTGGGGAAAACGTGAGAGTGTGGTCTAGCTCCAGGAAGGTAATTTGTGTATTGGGAGATTTTTTTTTTTTCCAACCATTAAAAATTGTAACGCTTATGTAATAATAGAGAAAATGTTCAGCCTACAGTAAGTGAAGAATTAATTAGCATATACAGGGTGATTATAGTCTCACAAAATCAACAACCGATTCATTTTTAAAAAGAAAAGGAACTGAAAGAGATTTTAAAAAGGAAAGTTAGTACTAGTTGTGTTTTGGTTGGTAAGGCTATGAGTGATTTTTAGAAATTTAGACAGGAGAGAACTTGGGGAAAAAATAGAGGGGTGGTTATCCAGGCTAAAAGCTTCAGAAATCCGTGGTTCTGGTAGTAACTTCTGAGAGATAAGAAACAGGCAGGCAGTTTACTTCCTAGATCCATGTTTTTTTACATAGGTCATTTTAAAAGTTGGACTGTGGCTTCAGAAAGATGGTTGGGATTAGACCTGTTGCTGCTGAAATGTCCCATTGGAGTTTTCAGAACTTTAGAACGAGGTTATAAAAGCTTAAGAAATGATCCTCTAGCTCTCAGTTTGGAAACAGCACATATCCTGACATCAGTGGCAATTTTGTTGGAGAAACAGCTTTTGCAGGGATATATATTTTTAATTACATGTATCCTGGGGAAGCAGCCAAGCTGTTTTGAAGGACAGGACTGGATCCCTTTACATGCTGGAAAATAGTTACTTGTAACTCTAGACTTCATAGACAACATCTGTAAGGAGCCAAGCCGACTGTTTATCAATGCTGGAGGAATTGAGGACAGCAACTGGACTCTCCCCTGCTGGTACTGCAGTTCCAGGGACTTAACATTTATATTTTCCTATTGTGCTTCATTATTATTTTTTGAGGAGACCTGGCCAAACAAACCCCTGGTGACCAGAGACCTCAACCTGCATCCTATCCTTGGGTCTAACAGTGCCTCAATTAGGACATTTTTTGTTTCAGAATGGGACTGATTAAAAAAAAAATAATGTTAGGGGATAAAGTAGAGAAAGGAGAGAATATTAACAGAAGTGCCAGATCTACATACTTATTACATTTATTTTTATAGCGATAAAGAAATGAGGACAAAAATAAATCACCCCATCACTCAAATGACTCAGTCATTCGATTAGTGTGTTCAGCTCTTTCAAGTCAGGAGACTCAAAGTGGAGTCTTAAGGTTTATTTTCTTAAGCATTATGCAAAAAGGGATTATGTAATCTTTCGGGTCCTTTATATTTATTTATGTATGTATGTATGTATGTATGTTCTCCTGGAAGGGATTGCTAGAACCCAAAGAAGAAATTGTGCAAGCAATGGCTTTTTTAGGGCACCCTAGTCTGGGGTCAGAGTAGACAGTCAGAGCCCCCATAACTGGTTTAGAAGTCCGTATGTACTTTGCCTGGAAGCATTCAATCCCGCTTCGTGCAAGCATTTGGTCAGACTTCCAAGTCATTGTTTTCTTTGTTCATTTCATTACTTTTCCAGTTCTTCCTTTGTTCAGTCTATGTGCCAATGTGCACAGAGAAGATCAACATCCCCATAGGCCCGTGCGGCGGCATGTGTCTTTCAGTCAAGAGGCGCTGTGAACCTGTCCTGAAGGAATTTGGATTTGCCTGGCCAGAGAGCCTGAACTGCAGCAAATTCCCACCCCAGAATGACCACAACCATATGTGCATGGAAGGGCCAGGTGATGAGGAGGTGCCGTTACCTCACAAAACCCCCATCCAGCCCGGGGAAGAGTGCCATTCGGTAGGCACCAACTCGGATCAGTACATCTGGGTGAAAAGGAGCCTGAACTGTGTTCTCAAGTGTGGCTATGATGCTGGCTTATACAGTCGCTCGGCCAAGGAGTTCACGGACATCTGGATGGCCGTGTGGGCCAGCCTGTGCTTCATCTCCACCGCCTTCACAGTGCTCACCTTCCTCATCGATTCCTCCAGGTTTTCCTACCCTGAGCGCCCCATCATATTTCTCAGTATGTGCTATAATATTTATAGCATTGCTTATATTGTCAGGCTGACTGTAGGCCGGGAAAGGATATCCTGCGATTTTGAAGAGGCAGCAGAACCTGTTCTCATCCAAGAAGGACTTAAGAACACAGGATGTGCAATCATTTTCTTGCTGATGTACTTTTTTGGAATGGCCAGTTCCATCTGGTGGGTTATTCTGACACTCACTTGGTTTTTGGCAGCGGGACTCAAATGGGGTCATGAGGCCATTGAAATGCACAGCTCTTATTTCCACATCGCCGCCTGGGCCATCCCCGCAGTGAAAACCATTGTCATCTTGATTATGAGACTGGTGGACGCGGATGAACTGACTGGCCTGTGCTACGTCGGGAACCAAAACCTCGATGCCCTCACAGGCTTTGTGGTGGCCCCCCTCTTCACTTACCTGGTGATCGGAACTTTGTTCATCGCTGCGGGCTTAGTGGCCTTGTTCAAAATTCGGTCCAATCTGCAAAAGGATGGGACAAAGACTGACAAGTTGGAAAGGCTGATGGTCAAGATCGGGGTCTTCTCAGTCCTGTACACGGTGCCTGCCACCTGTGTGATTGCCTGTTACTTCTATGAAATCTCCAACTGGGCGCTCTTCCGCTATTCTGCAGATGACTCCAACATGGCCGTTGAGATGTTGAAAATTTTTATGTCTTTGCTGGTGGGCATCACCTCAGGCATGTGGATTTGGTCTGCCAAAACTCTGCACACATGGCAGAAGTGTTCTAACAGATTGGTGAATTCTGGGAAGGTAAAGAGAGAAAAGCGAGGGAACGGTTGGGTGAAGCCTGGGAAGGGCAACGAAACTGTGGTATAAGGCTACCTGGCCTCCATGCTTTCCAAGTTTTGAGGGGCGGGGCGGGGGGGGGAAATGCTAGCATTTGGGCGCAAGTGCGACTAGAAGTTTCATGCAGTGAATCTCATTTCGAGCAAACTGGCAACACTTAAGTGACCCCTCTAAGCCACCGCCACCTGCCCCCCACTGCCTGGCATCATAAAAGTCATGAGTTTGCTGCAGACTTTGGAATGATCCAAAATGGAAAAGCCAGTTAGAGGCTTTCAAAGCTGTGAAAAATCAAAACATTGATCACTTTAGCAGGTCGCAGCTTGGAGCGTGGAGGTCCTGCCTAGATTCCAGGAGGGGCCGGGGCAATGCTGCTTTTCTCTGCAGAGTGAGATCTGAGCTGTGAGGAGGTAACTTGCAGGGAGAAAGATTCACTTTTTTAACCCTTATAATCTTACATACTAACTGGGTCTCTCAGATAGCCAAGCAATCTATAAACACTGGAGACACTGGGTTCAGACAAGTGTTACAAGAGTTTTATAGTTTGGCTGATCTAACGTAAACATTTTCTCTGGTGCGCTGTCTGCTGTTTAGAACTTTGTGGATTGCTCTCCCAAGAGGTGGTGTCAGAATCTTCCAGTGCCTTTGTCATAAAACAGGATTGTTTGAAAAAACAGAAGTACTGTACAAACACACATAAGGTATCCAGTGGATTTTCCTCCTCTCTCTTCCTCTTAAATTTCATCATCCCTGTTCTAGGCTGCTGCTGTTTTGTTCATTTTACATTAATGACTCAAAATAGGTATTTTTATAGGATTTTTTTTTTTCACTGCAGCATGCCTAATGAGGAGGAAAGTCAGGGTGATTCACTTTCTGACAATCATTTAATTCAGAGGAAAATAAGATTTACCAAGTCGAGTTAACTTACCGACCCCGGAGACCTATTGCATTGAGCAATGGGGACTTAATATATTTTACTTTGTGTGATTGCATCTATGCAGACGCCAGTCTGGAAGAGCTAAAATGTTAAGTTTCTTGGCAACTTTGCATTCGCACAGATTAGCTGTGTAATTTGTGTGTGTCAATTACAATTAAAAGCACATTCTTGGACCATGACATAATAGTATACTCAACTGACTTTAAAACTATGGTCAGCTTGCATTCTCGGAATGATAGTGCCTTTCTTTCCTTTAGCATAAGAATGTTATCAGAGTCTAGTCTACTACCACAATGAAGACTTTTTTTTCTGTTTTGTAGCAAGAACTAAGGACAGCTAATCCAACTACTTGGTGCATAATTGTTTCCTAGTAATTGGCAAAGGCTCCTTATAAGATTTCATTGGAGGCAGTGTGGCCTGGAGTATTTATATGGTGCTTAATGAATCTCCAGAATGCCAGCCAGGAGCTTGATTGGTTAGTAGGGAATAAAGTGTAGACCATATGAAATGAACTGCTAACTCTTAACACAGGTCTTAATTGCCTTTTGCAGGGGTATCCAGAGCTTTTAAAATTTATGCTTTATGTTCCTCACAATGGGGTACCCCCTAGCAGCCTCTCAAAAGTTGCAATTCTTTGAAAATTGTAACTGGACTCTCTCTTAACCTGCCGTAGGCCTCCTAATCACCAGATCTCTGGGACAAATTGTTGACGGTGTCACAGGTTGCTCTCCTTGTAACAGCATACCTACCTTTGCTTCAGCAACTACTTTGCAATGACTCACTCATTTATTTATTTGTGCCCCACCCCACCCCACCCCTTTTAAAAACAGGTAGGAAAACTCTTATCACATCTCTTTGTGGAAAAACATTTCCAGGGACTCAGATTCCTGAACTGGTGGTCAGATTCTGGAAATGCACGTGTCCTTGTCTGTCTTTTTGAGCTTTATGGCCATGGTTTGACATTTGCCTTTCTTCTTTGTTTTGGGGGGCTCTTGAGCTGTCTGAGGTGAAGATGCACATAAGGTCTGTTGTGTATTTTGGAAGGGGAAGTCCGGGGGCTCTGAGGACAGATGCTAAATGGACACAGGGTCGGGGGGAGGCCTTGGTGTGTGTGCCGAGCCCAAGTACCTTGGCTGGACTCTGGATCAGGGTTCTAGGAGCATGAGAAATGATCCTGAGAAGGACCAGTTGAACTCCATCTGAGACTGCGTCGCCTATGAAATATAAAATGTGAATTCCCTGTGCTGCTTGCAGACAGTTCCCATAGCTGGCCAGGGCCCTGGAGCATGCACCCAGGGGCAGAGCCTGCCCTTACTCACGCTCCACTCCAGTGTCTTGGGAGTTGGGCTGAGACTGCGGCCCAGGAAAGGGAAGAAGGACGGTGCAGTGGGGCACTGGCCTAGCTGTTAGATTGTTGGGCTGTGTAAGGCAATTGTGTTTGTAATGTTTCAGCAGTTGTGTGACCAAGGCAGCACCTAGCAGAGGGCCAGGCACAGAGTAGGGGCCCAATATTTGTGAATAATGAAATAATAATAAGAGTACCTGGATGAACCTATACACCCGAGTTCTGGAGCTAGTGCCTTGACAACTTCCTGGGTTCTAATTTGTCTCTTCTACAAATCTCTTGCCTTCTCAGGGGAAAAGTGGCCATTGATGCAGACTGGATTAGTAGCCCTAGCGATGTCACAGGGCTGTGGGCCTTTCCTTTCACATTCCAGACAATGGGGAGTGTTTATGGTTTCAGGAAAGGAGCTTTGTGGCTGAGGCCAGTTACCAGTTACCTGAACAAGAGTCCATCACCTCTTAAGTTGGTGTTTGTTTAAAAAACCCACAAAACTCAATTATTAGCCCATTTATCAAGTGACCATTCTGGGTAAAGCCCTGTCTTGGGCACCTTAGGGGTGTCAAGGAGTACCAAGCTCTGTCCTTCTCACTGACCTGGACTGAGATGCTCCTGCGTCTGCTGAATTTTGCTGTTGGTTTTAGGGAAGGAGCAGGGGGCCTCTGAATGGTCATCTGTTTCACTTGTCTCCATCCCAGAAACTGCCTCTTGGGTCCTTCTACCTTTAATGTCTCCCTCATATGCCCTGCAGAGATACCCTGCAAGTCGATTACAAGGGTTTTGACAGAATGCCTCAGCCCTGTTTTGTGACTATCTCTGTGGCAATCCCTAGGGAAAACTGTGGAACACTGGCTAAAGGGACGTGAGCTCCCACACCTAACATGGCGGGAGGTGGGGGGCGGGGGGAAGAGCAGGCAGTTTAGGGCTCGGGGTGTTCCATGTGACATACACAGGTGAATCTGAGGACACCTTGCTAGGGAAAAGGTTGAACTCTAGAATAAGTAGGGATGAGTGTAGCTTCCTATAAAATGCTTGGCCTCCCGAGATTCTATTCGACAGGGCGCAAGGGCACCTCTGTCCACCCTCCCCTCCAGCAGACCCCTCTTTATCTTCCTTCATAAAGGCCACATTTCAGGGCCAAGGAACATGGGGTAGGTTGGAACTGGCCAGAACCATCTGGTTGAGCTACTTGGTTGATTCATATCCTCTTTCCTCCCGCTTCCTGATCTCTGATATGGCTTCTGAGCTGGCAGCTTGCTCAGGGTCCTGAAACCAGAGAAGGGGTGACACTGTTTATTTCCCTGAGATGGTCTCTGACTTTCCCCAGTCACTCCCTCACCTGCAGAATCAGATCAAACCCAGAGTCAGGGAATATTCTGTGTTTAGGTTCTGAATTGTGACTACCAGCACCCTGAGCTTGTCTTCTCTGTCCCCCCACCCCTACCCCCAACCCTACCCCCAGCCTCCTGGTCACTGAATTCAGGCTTTACTGTGTTAGCAACCAAGCTGGGATCTGAGGACATAGAGGAGCTCGACAGCCTTAGCCCTGGGGGGCAGAGTCAATTCCCAGGGACGTCACCCCACTGGTGCAGTCTGTGGCTTCTGGTGAGGTGGCCACAGCTCAGTTAGGAGAGCCACAGAGCACAGACTTTGGAAGGAGCCCCCAGGATCAAGCTACATCCTGCATTTCACTCTGTAATGGGAGAGATTGGAGTGAGTTGCCTTTCCAGCCAATTATGTCGAGGCACTGGACTCTAACGGTTCCTCGTGTTCTTTTATCTATTTGGGTTCAGAGTCTTTGTCTGGGTTTTTATGATGTCTGGCACAGGACCCAGGTTATCATTTTTCCTCTGGGCCCAGGTCATAGATCTTGGAAACTCCTAGA
The DNA here is from genome assembly GCF_018345385.1 of Vulpes lagopus. Classification (NCBI taxonomy): domain Eukaryota; kingdom Metazoa; phylum Chordata; class Mammalia; order Carnivora; family Canidae; genus Vulpes; species Vulpes lagopus. The sequence continues at coordinate 37,037,158 of NC_054838.1, read as the reverse complement.
AGAGCATTTTGCTCCTACTGAGGATCAGATACCAGAGCCTTAAATAATGGATTTTGTTTTACCGGGTCCTGGTCAGAGCTCTCTGCGCTTGCCTCTCACCATGCGCATGTGCGGTAGTGGCACGCTGGCGGTCACCAAGCGGGAAGTGAACCCTGACCCTCCCCAACAGGCCTCTTCCCCTTGCTCAGCCCATTTGCCCTGTAGCAGCCTGTTCCTGTTTCTGATTTACCTTATTTCCCTTCTTCTTCTCTGCACCAGCAAATTCCCAGTATTTGCCCAGGCAGTTCACAGAGGGCCTGTCTGGGGTCCTCTGTGAGCTTTGTCTTCCAGGCTGACATGGTTCCTTGGTCTCCTGCAATGTTCAGTGTATGACCACTGTCATCCCAGAAGGCTTCTGAGAAGAGGGGCAGGAGCAGCTCTGCTCCCCAAAGACTGGTCCATCTTCTCCCCCAGAACATGTTCTTCTCTGTGTCCTGCTCATGGGCTTGGGCCCCAGCTCAGTTGTGTACTTCTGGAGGGGAGGCTGCTCTCTAGCTCTCTCCCAGCGGGGCATCTAGGTGGTTCTGAATTTCTTCCTACCTCACAGGGTTGTTGTGAGACTTCGAAGGTCTGAGGATGAGAGGCCCCTCGTGCTCTTTGTAGGAAAAGTAGAATAAACATCCAGCATCATTTGTAAGAAGAAGAATGGAACTCAGCCTGTGCGGGCAGCAGGTAGGCTGGCGCTCTGGGGCCTGTCCTTGGATCCCCGTGCCATCCTGCAGCTCCAGCCACTTTGAGGCCCACCTGGGGGGCTTTCAGATGTTCGACATAGAGGTACCAGGCCAACCCCTGCTACACATGCCCTAATGAATTGCTGACCATCAAAGGAAATGGACCCTGCTTTTAAGGATGTACAAACGTATGTCTGCATTGATGTCTGTACTGTAAATTTCTAATTTATCACTGTACAAAAAAAATAAACTTTGCTATTTAATTTTTGTATTAAAGGAAAATAAAGTTTTGTTTATTAACTGGTCTGAGATTTTGGCATATTCCTGGAGGGGCATGGTAGCTCCCAGGAAGCACGCATTCCCAGAAGTGAGAAATAGAGAATCTGGTTTGTGGGGCAGACTGAGAGCCTCTTTCTGAGGGCCTCTTTGTTTCTTTTTTGCTGGTGCCATTTTTCCCCTCTGGGATTTTCTCCTGGGTCACCAAACCCCCGAGGTCCAAGGTCAACAGAATTTATCACTACTGTGGTCATCAGTATCTCTCAAATGGTCACATGATGCTTTGGAGGTAACCGTAGTTCCCAAGCTGTCGACCCGTGACTCCTCTTTTTGGCATTTCCTATATGTGTGGCCGTTTTTTAATATACTTTCCAAGCACCTTTGACTCAATCTGGTGGCCTGAAAAAGTTTTTCCTATCACTGCTAGAGCTTCAGGAGTCTTTAAAAGGGGTAAGGGGGCCGTTTTGTTTTGTTTTGTTTTACATTTTCATTAAAACAATTTTTTTTCTGTCTATACAATGGTCGTTTTTGTGTAATAGATATGGGAGCATGTCATTTCAGTCAACCAGGATAATGACTTCTTTAGTTAATTTTATAAATTGGGTGGTCTGTGTCTCCATATCCAGAAAAGTCATCAGACAAAGCAAATTCAAAGCCATTATCAGGACATTGTCATGGGAGCAAATAATAAGGACCACACGGGGGAAGAGGAACCCCTGCCATTGGAGATGCCCGCTGATGTCACAGACAACATCAGCCCTCTTGAGGGTTTGCCTTTAAATTACCTTCCGTACCCTAGTTTCACCTGAATACCACCCTGTTGGGTATAAGTAAGAAGCCCAGGGAAGAAGGATCTGTAATACTATTCTTCACTGCAGATTGCTATTGTACTTTTATCTCACACCATAAATGAAGGGAGGTATGTAATTTAAATTCTCTTCCCTGTAAGACAGGCTGTATTCCTCATTTCGTGACCTACTCATTAAGTAGTTATGAAGTTAAAGAAAAGTCAACACAATCTGGAATGAATTCATAATTGTACTTGTAAAAACACTTTCCATATAGAAAATACTTTTATATGTACGTGATTGCATCTTATTCTCGTGGCGTCTCTCAAGTAAGCAGGGCAGGCATTGTCTTCCTTAAGGAAGAACTGAAACTTTGGGCTAGCAACTTGCCCAGGGAGATAGCAGGTTGGACAGCCTGGTCTTCTCATGCCTAGCCCATGGATTTTTCTTGTTTTACACGCATTGGTGAGTCGAACTCTGTTCACCCAAAAGACATGTTGAAGTCCAACCCCTCTTGTACCTGTGAGTGTGAACTCATTTGGGAATAAGGTCTTTGCAGACATAATCCAGTTAAAATGAGCTCATGCTACATTCAGGTGGGCTCTCCTTTGATGACTGGTGGCCTTATAATAAGAGGGCAATTTGGACAGAGACACTGAAAGGAGAGATGACCTTGTGAAGGCAGAGGCAGAGGTGAGGGTGATGCAGCTGCTGGCTAGGCCGGAAACCCCAAGGATTGTCAGCACCTGCCAAAAGCTAGGAGAGAAGCAAGAAAGATTCTCCCCTGAGCCTCCAACAGCAGCCGGCCCTGCTGACACCTTGACTGCGGGCCCCTAGCCTCGGAAACTACACGAGGATACATATCTGTGTCTGAAGCCACCCAGTTTGAGGCCATTTGTTAAGGCAGCCCTAGGAAACTAAAACATACTCTATTCCTCTGATTCCTTCAACTACTGCAAACAGTTTGGTGGGAATGGGTAAATGTTTTGGCAGGCGACTCTCTCAGTGATGAGACCTGGCCATGAGCTTCTGTTGTTTAAGGATTATGTAGCATAAATCACTCGGGTAAGTTTCTTTATCTGCACACTGGACACCTCTAAAATCAACCCCATGATCCCTGACACTCAACTGACTTGAACTGGTCTTGGCTGGTCTCCCGCCCACCCACCCCCAATGGGAGCTCTGTGTGCAGGGCCAGGACCTTGACTGGAATGTGGCCCAAGGGTTTTTAGCATTTCTGTCCTGAGAACTGATTTTTTTCTTTCCCATTTTAGCTTTCACATGCAATCATAATTTTAAAGTTGAGCTCACTCTTGACTAAAGAGGTCAGCCTGGGCTTCCTGTCTTCAGAGGTTCTGTGAACAGAAACAAACCGCACTTGGAGAAGGCTGTCGTCCTCTCCTCTGCCTGCCTTCTCTGTGCAGCAGGGTTGGAGGAATGGCAGCATCTCGCTAAATGTGAAAATGTTGGACATTCAAAGGTATATTCCAAAAGGCTCTCAAAACTGGGCCTTGGCCCCACCTGAAGTTCCTTCTCAGCTCATTCCCAGGCTAAGAAAACCTAGGCATTCACCTGCCCTCACACAAAGGATTCCAATGTCTCACTCCCAGGAGAGGGAATAAAAATGAAAATTTATTACATTTCACATCAGTACCCTCCACATGGTTTCCTATAAGCACCTGATCCTGTTTTCACCCAAGGGCATGCTTAATCTCCCTGCAAGCCCACCTTATCAGCACCTTTTTCTTGAAGAGATGAAGCGATTGGCTATCGAAATTTTCTAAAATGCCCAAGGGTTGCATCATTTCACATGACATGAGGCAAATGGGTCGAGTATAAAGCCATGAGATGGAACTGATAAATCACATAGAACAATTTGTCCATGCTTTGCCTCTCACTCCCTTGCTTTTTCGTAGGTGTTTCCTTTGCCTAGAAGGCCCTGTCCTCTCTCTTCAGTGAGGAGAGTCCTGTCTGTTCTTTATTTAAGACAAGTCTGAGATCATCTCCTCTGGGAAGACTTCCTTGACTCTCCTCCTTACACTTCTGGCTTTTCCTTCTTACCATAGGTGAGCTTAAGCCTCGGATGCTTCCAACTCTGGGAGCCTTCATGCACTGTTTGTGATGGTCCATTTGTGTGTCCATCTCCCTAATGGACTGATGTCCGTGAGGACGACCCTGGGTGCCCAAAGGTGACTGCCTGTGTGCCTTCAGGGCCTGGCACTTTCTGTGCATGAATTTCAGGAATGTCTGGAAAGAAGGCAGGAGGGAGGCAGGGCTTTACCTTGTTAGGTAGGAGATCTGGGGTGGGGTGAGGTTTGGTGACACCGTAACCAGCATAGGAAAGAAATGGAAGCTAACAATAACAGCTATCACATAGGTCGGACTTTCTGGAAAGATGCTCTGGTAAAATTCTCCAAGAAAATTCTCTAGTCTCAAAGACAGGTTTGAGAATGGTCACCCACCCACTGTGTTGCTTATTGTTAGTTGTCTTTCTTCCCTTCTCTTTTCCTCCTGTTCCTCCCCAACAACATTTACTGGGAGCCTCCTGCTTGTACAGTACTGGGCCAGGCGGGGGAAGGGAGAGACGGGGGGCTTGTAAAAGGCTGTGAAAGACAAGGTCCAACTCAGAGCGCAGATGACAAAACAGAGAAAGAATTCAGCTGTTATTAACAAGCTTAAAACTCCAAACCTGGAAAAACAAATCCTCTACTGCTTAGTAAATATTTGTTGAGTAGCTGAATGAGGGCGCATCACGCACCAGCCACTGTCCTGGGAGGGCACTGTAGGCGGCGGCAAGACAAATAAGATAGGACGCCTCCCTCCAGGAGTTCATCGGCTGCACCCCGTCCCCCTCTATCCCTAGCCCCTCGGGGATCGCTGCCACTAGCGCATTTCCTATGTAATTTCTCCCTAGCGGAGTCCCAGGACCTTGCTCGTTTCACTGGGAAAGAAGAGCTTCTGAGTACCCAGGACAACGGAAAACGCTCTTCAGCTGCTGTCATCTCCTCATTCCATCTTGAAGATGCCACTTCTGCCTCAATAGGTGGACGTGTAGGGAGGCAGGGGGAACAGGAGGGAGGAAGGAAGGGGTGCGTCCCAGAGACCACCACTCCTTGAAGATTTGGTCTGCTCATCACAACCACCTGGTGATTTCAGTGTGGAAAAAACAAAAAATAAAACGTACTCACGAGCAGCGCCTGGGTGGCTCAGTCGGGTAAGCGTCTGCCTTGGGCTCAGGTCATGACACCAGGATCCTGGGGTCGAGCTCCGCATCAGGCTCCCTGCTCAGGGAGGAGTCTGCCCCCCCCGCTCTCTGCCCCCTACACCCCACCCTGATCATGCTCGCTCGCTCGTTCTCTCTCAAATAGATAAAATCTTGAGGAAACGAAACAAAAACATACTCATGATGTGCCCCTGAAGGCTTCGAATCATCAGAAGGGCTAAACACCTCCACCTGAGCCTCTTTTCTAGCGGCCTCTCTAGTCTCAAAGGCAGGTGAGAATGATCCCCCACCCACGGTGTTGTTTATTGTTAGTTGTCTTTCTTGCCTTCTTTTTCCTCCTGCTCCTCGGCAACAACATTGCTGGGAGCCTCCTGCCTGAGCGGTACTGGGCCAGGCAGGGGAAGGGAGAGATGTGTTAATTTGTAATATTTGCTCTGAGCGGATGGTTGTGTAGGTGGGTCCGCCTTGTGTCCTCTGGGCCCCATCCCCTTGCTTCTCTCACATCATCGTTCTATAAATCCAGAGACTATTCTGTAGAAGCTTAAAAAAGCATGTGCTCCATCCCTATTTCCCCGTCAACTTGCTGAGAGTGGCCTGTTGGGGGTGCAGGTGGCCAGTCACTCAGCAAAACTGGAACCTGAGATTCTTGGAGTAGTAGGAGGGAAGGTGGCCTGAGGCCAAGTTATGAAAGGCCTGGGAGGTTGTGCTGTCTCCTGGGCCGGGCATGGTGTGAGGCTGAGAGGGCTCCCGTCCACGTTGCCATCGCACACAGCTCACCCTGGCTAGGGGTGAGCCGCAGGGACTGGGGGGCAGACAGGGCACCACAGAGGCAGGCTGACCTGTTTGGACGAGAAACCACGAAGGCCCAAATGAAGGTGGTTGCAGAGGGATGGAAAGGCTGGGGCGATTTTCAGAGAAACAACTAGCTGCGTCCCCCCCCCACCCCGCGCCAGGCCTGTTCAATGAGCCGAATCTTTGCTCTCCGTGCTGGGGGTGTTTCAAGGCCAGAAGCCTTCTGTTTGCTCTGCGCACCTGATACAGCACACTCCCTGCATGGCAAGCCACAGAGAAATGACGACTCTACAAAAGGGCTTCAGCAATTTGCAAAAACACTGACCAAGCAGCCCTGGGGAGCTGGGCTTTTCCTTGAATGAGCCTCCCTCCCTGGAAGTGCTCGGCTCAGCATGACACCATTTGCTGGTGGCTGGAAGGGACAGGGAGCTTGTGAGGAGAGGGTAGTATTTGGTTGTTTGTGCCCCACCACCTCTTCTGGATTCAGAGTTTCCCAGCAAGACACACTTCCTAGAATAGCTGATACAAATTCCATAGTAAGGTCTGAATTTAGTACAAACTTAATCCCAGTGGTGTCTTCCATCTAGATTTTATTTCTTGACACAGTTTTCTTTGCCGGCTGCTGTTATCAGGAAAAGTTTGCACTGCCTAACCAGATCCACGGAAAAAGATATCACGAGCGCACACATTTTTCCTAGTCCTCTTCCTTTTAAATGAGAAATACTGTATAACATTTTCCATAAGTAAAAGAACCACTTCCTAGCTTTTTTTTTTGGGTCTTTTCATTTTTTTTTTTTTTTTCAAACAACAGACCTTCCTTTTGGATTTACATCAGCATTTAGCTAACTTCCTGAACACTTCACCCATTTCCTGAACTTATTCTGAGGAAGGAAAAACATCCTCCTTCAGAAATAAATGCAAATAATCGCAGAGATTATTTTTATTAAATAAATAGTGCAAATGCAATGGAATTTCCTGCACGACGTTCGTTCACCAATGGGCATTTCAACAGAAATCTGCAGCGATCCTGTAGGGACCATCTTATTCACAGGTAGTCTGAGGAATTATAGCCATTATGTAGCCACTCAAGAGATGAGTCCTGAACATTGGCAATTTATGTTCTTGTTCAAAGCTTTTTTGCTGAGAAATCTGAACGCTAGGGGGATTTGTTTTCTTTAGGTCTGCAATTTCGAAGCTTTCTTTTAAAACGGGGTTCTCGTGACACCTGGCGGTGGACCCGGGAAGAACATCTTCAGCGGAACCCCCGCTCCACGGAGGGTCCCAGTCACTCGGTTTGCTTGTGGCTTCTGCATTTGCTTGGGAAAAAACACACTCCTTCCAAGGACTTCTTAGCCCAGGAATCCTGAGACGTAGTGACAAGGAAACAGCAACCCTTGTGCGTTTCTGGAGATATTCTCTTCTCTTGATTATTTCTTCAGAGGCAACCTACCACCTAAGGCTTAACTGGTTCAATCTTAACAATGAATGAAAAATGGGAGATGCTGCAGAGGAAACCCATCACCATATCCAGCTGGGATCAGGTTTTTACGTTTTTTAATTTTTAAAATGCAGGGACTTTCTCTGTGAGAAGGCCTCCTCCCATTCAGTCATCTTGAGTGCAGCAGAACCGTACCCTTCTGGCGAATTAATCTCATCGGCATCTTAGAGCTATATTCTAGGCTGGCTGCCCGTCATTCATAAATGCTTTCCAGGGCCCTTATGTTCTCCAGTGTTTGGCAGCAGTTGATTTTTATGGGGAGAGGTGCCAGGGATCTGAGAGAGGCTTCTTGCCCCTCATCCCTACCCCACCCCCGCCCGCCAGAAGTCCATGCGGAACAGATGGGATATCTGCCCTCCTTTTAGTGTCCCCAAGAAGAGACTCCTTCATCCGTCACCCAGGCTGACACTCTTCCGTAGGTTCAAGGCCCCAGATTCTGGCCCCTTGCACCATCAACTCCCACCTCTTCCTTAGACATAGCCTATGTTCTAACCAATCCCACCCACTTCCAACTCCCCATGTACCTCAGGCTGCTTCATCCTTCTCTGGCTTCCTTTTTTTTGTTTGTTTGTTTATTTATTCATGAGAGACACAGCCAGAGGGAGAAGGAGGCTCCCCGTGGGGAGCCCGATGTGGGACTCGATCCCTAGACCCTGGGATCAAGACCTGAACCAAAAGCAGATGCTCAACCACTGACCCACCCAGGTGCCTCCTTCTCTGCCTTCCCATGTGCTGGTCCCCTCAACGAGAAGACCCAGTGCCCCTTCTTCAAGACTGTGTTGTAGGAGTTTACTTTCTTGGGAGCCTGGTATGATCCAAGCAAGCAGAGCCAATAGTGTCCTTCTGTATGTCACCTCTCAACCTAGCTCCAATTTTAGTATATGCTGCCAAAGTGAACACTCAACCTAGCTCCAGACGTCTGCAATTACACACGTTCTATTATATTCTGTTGTTTAGGTGCATCTCTCCCCCAGATGTCTGTGAGCTTCTCAAGGACACGAACTGCTCTTATACCCAACACCTTGGCTTGTCAGGTGCTCCCCAAGTGTTCACCAACGTCGTGACATCAGCCATTTGTAGTGTTAGACTGTGCCATTTGGCTACAGTGTTTTGAACGGAGCACACTGGGAGCCAGGGGACTATTTCAAGGGGGAGTTAACAATCAGAGGAGTGAGTCTTTGAAAACCTCCAGAGGCTTTTATTATCCCAAATGACCTTGGCCTTCACCCCCTCTGAGGAATAAGATGGTTTCCTAAAAATATTCTCTACATTTCTGCCTAGGTCTAATGTAGGCTCTATAATTGCGGAAGCTCTGATCTATATTGGGGTTTTAAAAAATCTGGGGTCAATGCAGGGAGTCTGTAATTGTATGCAAAATTCTTTATGTACATGTGTCCTTTTTCCGGGGAGATGGTTCCTATTTTCATTGTTGGTTCTATGGTTTCAGAACCTTAAATACCACTGATTCAGGATTGCTGACCAAAAGGGCAATCTCAATCTCTACAGGGTCCATAGGCGCTGACGTCTTCTTGAGTGCTTCAGGGGAGAGGCTTATAAACCGCATATGCAAAATCGTGTTGCTTTTTCCCCACTGCCCTTCATCAGAGCACACCCACAGGTCCCCTCTACAGTAGGACAAGAGAGGCTTATAAGAGGCTTCGGCTGTGTCCTATTTGTGCTGCCTTAATGAGCCCCTGAAATTCTAAATGGGAGGTGAGGGTGTGGCCAGACCCCATCAGCCCAAGACCATCTATCTTTCCCCACACAAAAAGTTTTCCTTCTCAGGGAGAGCTACTGCACATAGCCTGCAACTTCTGCTGAAGCGATCCATGTTGAGCCCTCTGGGTGACATCAAAAAGTGTACGTGAAGCATGACTACTGAAAAATTCTGTCACTGTGCTCTGAGCCTGCCAATTACTAGCATGTTTTTGCTCCTTGCTGGGAGATGCCATCTGCAAAGTAAATTGTAGCTAGTGGGGCAAACATCATGGGTGTGTGACCTGGACACGTGTTCAGGGTCCCATGCTTAGAAAGGCCTTCTGCTTTCTTCCATGCTCTATTGTACTATCGTGAACCTTTTTTATTTATTTAATTAATTTATTTATTTATGAGAGACATAGGAAGAGGGAGAAGCAGGCTTCCTGGGGGAATCACGCCCTGAGTCAAAGGCAGACGTTCAACCTCTGAGCCATCCAGACGTCCTCTGCCTTGAAATTCTTAATAGTTTATCAACAAGAGACCCCATATTTTTGCTTGGCACTGTTTCTACAAATTGTGCTGCTGGTCCTGAGTTGTTATACACCCGAAGCAGTAGCCCTGAGTGGAAAGAACACAGCCTTGAAGTTGATAAGGGATTCAAATCCTAGTTCTGTAACTTCCCAGCTGTGTGAGCTTGAGCAGGTTACTTCACCTCTCTGAGCTTCAGTGTTCTTATATCTAAAATATCCAAAATGGTGATCATAATATCTAACTTTTACAACTATTGGAGCAATTAAACACTATGTAATGTAATCATTGGTAACAGTTTATATACTAACAACTATTATTTGAAAATAACCGGGATCCCTGGGTGGCACAGCGGTTTAGCGCCTGCCTTTGGCCCAGGGCGCGATCCTGGAGACCAGGGATCGAATCCCACGTCGGGCTCCCGGTGCATGGGGCCTGCTTCTCCCTCTGCCTATGTCTCTGCCTCTGTGTGTGTGTGTGTGTGTGTGTGACTATCATAAATAAATAAAAATTAAAAAAAAATAACCAAGTCAAGAAAGAATAAGACACATTAGTGGGAAAGGCAGATCGAAACAAAACAAATAAGCAAGCCACACACACACAGACTTTAAAGCTCGGTCAACCTGTTTCCACCTCTGTCCTTCCATTGCACTTTGCACAGAGTACCAGTAGAATGCTTAAAAATATTATATCATTATTAATTTCCTTTGTTATGCATATTTTCCCCCATTAAACTTTGAGATCCCTTGAGACCTCAAGGGTCTGTCTAGCCTTTAAAAAAGATTTTCAGTTCCTTGCACAAGGCCTGCCACAAAGTAGATGTTTAATAAGTATTTGTGGAAAGAATAGACTCATTCATTATGCCATTTTATAGTCAAGGAAGTGAGGCCCAGAGACGTGAGGTGAGTTGCCCAAGCTCACAAAGCTTGTCCTTGGCAAAGCTAGAACTGGAGCCCCCTTTGTTTGTTTTGGAGGGATTGCCTGGGGGCCCCGTGTGGATGCAGCCCTTAGAGCCATTAGACACAGTCTTTATTGCTTGCTGCGTTGCAGTTATCAGATTACCTGGTAAATGTCCAAGCCTTTTGCGTAAGTATGTATTTATTTATTTGGAGTCAAAAATCAGAGGGGAGTCAAAAATCTAGCCCCTGAGCTAGAATATACTGGAGTCTATCCCAGAGAACTTCTGGAGAAAGCAATCCATCAGATAGATCACCTTTACTGAGCTGGAGGGTAGCTCAGGCTCCCTGTCCCCTTCCCCAAGCGCTCCCATTCATGAGTTCCCTTCAGTGAGGCTGATGCCCTGAAAGTGATTGATTACCTGCTGCTATCTTGGGGACCTGAGAGTGACCTTCTGGATACATTTGTAAGGAACCAGCTTGGAAACAAAAACAAAAGCTTGAAGGCATCCACTGGTTGGCCTGAGATAAGGGGACCTTAGAGCCCTTTTTCATTAGCCTGGCAAAACAATCTAAACAATAAAAATCCATAAGAAAATATTCTGCTTCCAGGGACTTAAAAGACACTCACGCTTCACCCATCCCGTCAACATGAGACCATCTCGATGTAGGAAAAACAAGTGTGTCTGTGGGAGGAGAGGAAGGGAGGAAAGGAGAGGAGATACAGGGAAAAGGAGGAGGGAGTAGAGGTAGAAAATCAGGGAAAAGGTGAAGAGATAGCAAAAGACAGAGACTGCAAATACTTGGACAGTGGGTGATGTGGGACAAATATTCACCTGCAGAATCCCAGGAGGCTAGATCAAGTCATCAGCATGCATCCATGCGAGTCCATTTGTTAAGCCCGACTGATGCACTAATGATGCTTGTGCAGGCAGGAGGGGCTTGTGGGGTGCAGTGGAAGGGTCTGGGTTTGAGTTTTCACTCGGACGCTAATTTGTTGTGTGAACACGGACCCATTCCTTCAAGCCCTGGTCTCAGTTTTCTCATCCCAAAGTGGGGGAAACCAATGCAAGAGAACATATGAAAGTAATTTGAGAAAACAGAGTGTGAGACAAGCAAACACAGTCTCGCATTTACACTCAAGCCGGATCCATTCCTCTTAAATCAAAACAGGCTTCAAGCGCCTCCAGCCCTGCTTCTAGAGGGCTCAGCAAAGTTGTCTTCCTTGTGTTTTTTAAATACATACACGCATGCATGTATGTATGTATACAGAGTCCCACGATCTCGTCATGTCATTATGCACTCATTCCAAATCACGGATACAACTTGGAAGTCACACTATAAGAAGAAAAAGGCACACGGGTTAGCCACCGTGGTCAACCCGCGGATTCAAGTGGAAAGGGCAGGGCTGCTTAGCAGCAGTCTGGTCCAGAGGCTGGTTCTGCCCCCTTGTGCCCCTTACCCGACAACCACGGGCAAGGTTCTCGGCCTCACCCAGCCTCACTCTTTCCACTTGGGAGCGGAACACCCTCCTCCCGGTGCTGTGGCCACAAGGGCAACTGCCGAGCCCAGCTCCTGGCATCTATTAGAGGTTCTGCCCCTGCGGCCCCTCGCTGTACCCTCAGCCCTAGAATGGACTGGATGGAAAACATGCAGATCTTTTCATTCTCCCATCCTCTTCTTCACTCTTCTCTCCGCATCCCCACTTCCACATATTCAGCTGCCCCCAAAGAAAAACCTTGGATCTCAGTGTCCAAGAAACCGCTTGAGAACATTTCTATGAAGGCATGAAATGGAAAATGAAACCACTATTCTATGATTGTGTGTTTGTCTGGCATGTCAGCAATGAAAACCAACTCCAGGTAACTTACAAAGAGGGGAATTTATTGAAGGGGTATTGGAGGATAGAAATGGGTAGAAATTAAGGGAAATTATTTTTTTAAAAAAACTAAATTCAATGACTTGACATATGATGTATTATTGGTTTCAGAGATAGAGGTCAGTGATTCATCCGTCTTATATAACAGCTCATCCCATCACGTGCCCTCCTCAATGCCCATCACCCAGTTACCCCATCCCCCTCCCCTCCTCCCCTCCAGTGACCCTCAGTTTGTTTGCTATAATTAAGAGTCTCTTTCAGTTTGCCTTCCTTTCTGATTTCATCTTGTTTTATTTTTTCCTCCAAAAATATGGAATGCTTCACGAATTTGCATGTCATCCTTAAGCAGGAGCCATGCTAATCTTCTCTGTATCGTTCCAATTTTAGTATATGTGCTGCCAAAACGAGCACAATTAAGGAAGATTTTTGTGCTAGGCAGGAAGCAGTGGGGGGTACAGTGAAAAACATAGGTTCGAGTTTTGGCTTGGTTGATAATTTTTTGTGTGAATATGGACACGTCATTTTAAGTCCTAGGACTCTTGTTTTCCAATCCAGAAGTGGCAAGTCAGAGGGCAAGGCCAAGGGAGTCACAGTAATGGTGTCTTGGCAGAAGTATGTGGTCAGCATGCCAACTTTTGAACAAATGACTTTTGCTACTTTTGAACAAATGACTTCCAGCTGTCTCCATGGATAACCACCAACTATATCCATATTCTTATATTGCTCTCCTGAGGCTCCCAGTTCAAGGGAAGACCACTGGGTGGGGTAAGCCCAAGTCAGTTGCCTATCATCAGACTTTGCCAAGGCCAAGGGTGTGTGTGTATGTGTGAGTGTGCGTGGGTGTGGGTGAGAGAGAGGAGCAAGGAGGGGGGGTAGAGAAAGAGAGAGAGAGAGAGAGATCCTGTCTACTTTCAATGTGGAAGATGGGTTCTACCTCACACCAGGAGAAACTACAACAAAAATCAATCCTTAGAACGAGAGGAGGATCAGGTGACACATACTAGATAATAAAAATATGACAAATGTCTGCTGCAGCTCTGAAGAGGATCTTCAGTCCTCTTCTGGAGGTCATGGAATCTAATCTAAGGCCCGCCCTGACTTGTGCAGGGACGTCTCCTTTTCACAGACAAAGGGCCCAAGGGGTGTTTAGCATCCTTTGGTGTGGATAGCAAGGATCCAGCTGTGTCTGCTCATTCAAAGTGGTTTTGGGGGAGAGAAATCAACAAGAAATGCAAGCAAATAACTAGGGATTTATTAACATTCAAAAAAAGCACGTAAAAAAAGTTGCATTCAGTTAAATAGTAGCCAGCTATTTGGTTGGCTTTTGACTGGTTTTCCCCACAGCTGTTTCCCTAAACCTGTCTACACTCAGAGGCAGATGCTTCAAGCAGCCCACGTGTGTTTCCCACATACTCTCAGCTCCCAGCGAACTCTCTTGAATGCTGGGTGGCCGTGTCACTGATCGTTATGGTCCCTGCCTCAGGAACTGACAGCCTGCTTCCTTTTCTCTGTATCCTTCAAACCCTAATTATTCAAAAAAATAAATTCAAGACTCAAGCCCAGGAGCTAAATACATTTTTTTGTTGTTGTTTTTAGTAGAAAATTATCCTTGGCAAAGGCAGCTTTGCACCCCCCCCCCCCAACTGCTTTATTATTTTTAAAATTTTTTTGAAGATTTTATTTTCAAGTAACCTCTCCACCCAATGTGGGGCTCGAACCTTACAGCCCTGAGATCAAGAGTTGCATGAGCCCCAGCCTGAGCCAGCCAGGCGCCACCACTGCTTTATTTTTCCATCAGGATTAAGGATTCTGATGAATCTCAGCAGCCCCTGGATCCCTTTCCTGCCAAATGGTGTCAGATCAGCAAGAAGATCATGATTAACAGCCCCAAGTCCTTCATTGCAAATAAACAGGACTGCCTCTGGCAATCAGATGTCCCATGTTCACCTCCAGAATTTGATAAGGGTTAAGTTTGACTAATTCCTCACTTTGAATAGGGCTTCACAGTATGTATAGAGCTTTACCGTTTGCATGGACCTTCATAGTTTGCTTCTTCTACACATTATTTTACTGGATCCCCATGCCAGGGCATCAGGGAACCATGACTTTCTCCTAGATTATTATAAACACCTTCTACCTTTCTCAATGAGCACTTTTCTTTCTTTCTTTTTCTCTTTCTTTCTTTCTTTCTTTCTTCTTCTTCTTTCTGTCTTCTTTTTCTTTCTGTCTTCTTTTCTTCTTCTTTCTTTCTTTCTTTCTTTCTTTCTTTCTTTCTTTTCTTTCTCTTTCATTCTTTCTCCTTTTTCTCCTCCTCCTCCTCCTTCTTCATTACTGAGATATGCTTGACATGAAAAGCATAAATCTCAGCTCTTCACTTTGATGAGTTTTGACAGTTGCACACACTGTGTAACTGCCATGTACAACAAGATATAAAACATTTCCATTGCCCCAGAACATTCCCTCATTTTTCCAGTTTTTTTCTCCCTCCAGGCACTACTTTCTGATTTCTATCACTATAGATTATTTTTTTTGTCTGTACCCAGATTTCATTTCATGTCAATAGATTTCATACAGTATATGCATTTCTGTGTCTTTTTTTTTTCTTTCACAGATTTAAGTATCATTCATGTTGTGTGTATCAGGAGTCTCTTCCTTCATATTGCTAAGTAGTACACCAGTGTATAAATACACCACAGTTTGCTTACAAATTCATCTTTTGATAGAGATTTGTAGGATTTGGAGGGGTAATTTTTGCTCTTACAAATACAGCTGCTATAAAAATTCTTGTGCAAATACTTTTGTGAACATATGTTTTCATTTAACTTGGATAAATACCTAAGAATGAAATTGCCAGGTCATAGGGTAGGTGTATGTTTAACTTTGTAAGAAACCACCAGATAGTGCTCCAGAGCGGTTTCTCAGATATATGGGTTGTCAACATCCACTCTTGCTTCCCCCAGTCATTTCTCCTCAGAGGCTCCAGAGCAATCTATTCCAAACATAACCTTGATCCCATCACTTTCCTGCTTAAACTCTTTCAATGGCTTCCTACTGCCCTTCGGATAAAGTCCAATTTTTTTTTAAACATAGCTTGCATACTTTGGCTCCTTGCTTTGTATTTAGCTCCCGGTCCCCCTACCCCTCATGTCTGCTGAGCAGCTGTGCGGGATACCCTTCCATTCCTTGCAGAGAAAGCCCCTTCCCTCCTCAGGGCTTTTGCACACAGGGTCCCTTTTCCTGGGCAGCCCTCGTTTGCCCCTTTGCCTATTTCTCTGTCAAGTTTCTATTTAAAAGTGACTTCCTCAGGGACTTCCTCTGCCAGCTGCATGCTACAGTACCCAGTCACCTGCTCCGCTAGTGCCCTGGCCTCCTGCTTCACATTCATGGCACTGCTGTTATTTTTAAGCTATTGTGTATTTATTTCCATTTTCGAATGGGTTTTACATTCATAAGTTTCAAACATTCTCAGAAGATTTTCAGTGAAAAGTTTTATTTCTACTCCTTTCCCCATTTGCCTGTTTGTTTGTTTGTTTTTTAAACCCAGACCCCTTATATTGTTCATAAAAGTCTTTCCAGGGGTGCCTGGGTGGCTCAGCTGGTTAAGTGTCTGCCTTCTGCTCAGGTCATGATCTTGGGGTCCTGGGATCGAGCCCCTCATTGAGCTCCCTCCTCAGTGGGGAGTCTGCTTCTCCCTCTCCCTCTGCTTGTGTTCTCTCACTCTCTGTCAAATAAATAAATAAAATCTTAAAAAAAGAAAAGTCTTTCTAGAGATTTTTTTTAAATGTCTATATAAGATTTTACATACATACCCAAACATATCCACTATACCAATTATTAGCATTACTATTACTATCACTATGATTTGGTCATATTAGTGTGTAACTCTTTCTAATCCTATTTATATTACTATACTGAAATTACTATTATTCTACATGGCTACATTATTCATATTACTGTACTATGACTAACATTACATTAGTACACTTTACACCCTGTCTTGCACTTTGCTTTTCCCACTTGCCAACATGCCTGGACAATTTTGCATGTCAGATCTTAGAGAGCTTCTATGTTTTCTGTCACCGATGCTCAGTGTTTCACTTAATGGTTGATCCAAGGCCACACTGAGGGCCACTGAAGTGCAGTTTTTATCTGTCGCTATTACAAACTGTTGCAATGATAACAATCATATGCATATGTTAGTTTTTATGAGTGTGAAAATATCTGAAGGATAATTTCTCAGAAACCAATTACTGGTACAAAGAGTATATGAGTTTGTATTTTAACAAATTTTGGCACGGGGCTTGTACCACTTTGTATTCCCACCCACAACGTATCAGTGTAAATGTTTCCCCTTGGCCTCACCCATATGTGTTGCAGAACATTTGGACCTTTGGCAATCTGAGAGCAGAAAAATATTATCTCAGCAGAGTTAGTTTCACTTTGCATTTCTTACTTAAGAAAGGAAGCATCTAGTAGGATTCAATGTATTTTTGATTACTTAGCATGGAGCCTGACATGTGGTAAATATCTAGTACACTTATTGACACAATGATAAACATACATATTATATAGTCATCTACAGTAGGAGGTTTCATATGCTATACACGTATGTCTTAGGTATTAACATACAGTATGCATATGTATTCTATATTAATATGCAGATTTGTTAAATGGATGAAGAAATGAATGGTGACCCAAGAGCTTAAGGTGAAGTGACTTAGGATACACAGCTTGTCAGTGGAGCCATCCTGCGGGAGACAGTCCTGCCTCAGTCTGTGCAGCCCAGGATTTCCAGGCTGGTCCAGAGAGAGGACAAGGAGGCATCTGAAAAGAGGAAGGTACAACCTCACCTCTGCTTTGCTCTCAGCATTACCGTTGAAGTCATTTTTACATATGATGCCAGGTATTCTCTTTGATGCCAGGTATTCTCTTTAATGTCAACTAGAGAACACGCAGCTCAAGGCCAGCTTCTGGGGCCTCACTACCTACGTTCGGTTAAGAACATGCCTCGAGGGTCAATTGGACCTGGGTCAGGATCTCAGCTCTGATATTAGCTGTGAGACTGACTCTCCCCTTCTTCTCCTTTGCAATTTCCCGGGCAACCCCTACCTCTAACAGGAATCTTGAGACTCATGGGAGCCTGGCAGAGCTGATTGGACCCAGGATGAGGTCAGTTAGAATCTTAAAGGCAGGACGCCTGGGTGGCTCAGTAGTTGAGCGTCTGCCTTTGGCTCAGGGCATGATCCTGGATTCCCAGGATCGAGTCTCACGTTGGGCTCCTTGCATGGAGCCTGCTTCTCCTCCCTCTGCCTGTGTCTCTGCCTCTCTTTCTGTGTCTCTCATGAATAAATAAATAAAGTCTTAAAAAAAAAAAAAGAATCTTAAAGGCATGTGGGTCTAGAACCCAGAGGTGCTGCTAATTCTTGGTCTGGGAAGTAGGGTGACCCCATGACTGGGTAGCCCTCTATTTGTCTGCATGTGGAATTCTGAGAGGACTCACTAGTGGCCTCCCCTTTCTCTGCCTCACTTCAGAGCCAACTGATGGATGGACAAAGGAAGGGCCATACATCAGCTTTTCACAGATAAATATATGGCTTAGTGCAGCATCGCTGAATCCCACAGCGAGATAGACTTCTTGTAGACAGCTCTGAATAGCCAGAGGCTGCCCCACATAGAAGAGGAAGGGAGACTGGGGGCTTTCTAGTGGCTTTCAGAGGAGAAAAGGG
Source organism: Vulpes lagopus (assembly GCF_018345385.1). Lineage (NCBI taxonomy): Eukaryota > Metazoa > Chordata > Mammalia > Carnivora > Canidae > Vulpes > Vulpes lagopus. Next base: position 37,019,144 of record NC_054838.1, on the reverse strand, counting down.
AGGGAAGGGCTGAGCTAAGACTGCCTGGTTCTTTTCCCAAATTCATGACCAAAGGCTACATCCCCAGGCCAAGAGACAACTCTGCCCAGAAAAGCAGCTCCAGTTATCCACAATTTGACTCCCTGGCTTCTGCTTCTAGGCTCCCTGATGAAGCCCAGCCACACCTCTTACCATTAAATTCTCTCAGATCCAGCACATTCTTTATAATCAGATGTCACCCTTCATTTAAATTCTTTCACATGGTCAGTGTTCACATATCACTGTTACTGATAACCAGGATTCTAAGTCACACAACTGTTGGGAGGTTTAAATAGAAAAATGAATACAGGGCACCTATCACAGTGGACTCAGTACACATTTTGTTTTAGAGATACAGACACAGGTAGAGGTGGGGGAGGGATGGGGCAAAGTTTCAAGCCTCAGTTGGTTGATTCATGTCTGCTTTGAATATGACACCAAGCAAACCCCAGTGTCTACAAATTTCTACTTGAAGGTCAAACAGCCATAAAATTAGTCTTTTTGCTATGAAAACATTTTTGAAGATGTCTGTCATAGCTGGGAAAACTATGTGGGGTAGTAGCTGGAGCCAGATATACTTGGGTTGCAATTCAGGCTTTAATGCCTACTAGCTGAGAAGGCTTCCAGAAGTCATGACGTCTGTGAATCTGAGTTTCCTCAACCATCAGGGAAAACCTTAATTTGGTTGTCATAAGCACTACCCGTGTTCCTGGCACATAGCAAGTGCTCAGTAAATGGTAGGTAATGGTGTGATGTACTCAATATTCCCAAAAAAGGGCCAAGAGGACACTCCTTTCTGATAATAACAGTAACCTGCTTCAACACATTTCCCTTTTTGCCTGGAGTTCAGAATCACATTTACAACGTAGCCCTGACAACCTTGTGGCCATTAAAGTTGTCATATCATAAACCCCTTTTTCTGGCTCTTGATTTTCAACATCTGAAGCTTATCAGCCAATGAGAAGAAGCTTATCAACCTGACCAGGGCACTAACGTCTATACGCGTGTGTACACACACGCCCACACGCTTCAGTTAAACAGTGATTTTTCAAGGCAATTCCCAAGTGGGTGATTCCCTGCCAAGAGAAAATGTATATCACTTTTCAGCCCAGCATCCAGGGGCTCTGCAAATGAATCCAGGAGAAATTTAATCTTGGTCTACATAACAGAAACAGGGCAGCTGGCCAGCAAACTTTTGTTTTATGTTTTAAGAAAAATCAAGAGAAATGCAACATGTTCTTTGTCACATGATGTCCATGGTGATCGAGCGCAGCCCTACTGAGCTAAGGGCTAACTCCAGGAAAAAGACAGGGGCACCTTGGTGGGTTGTGCTAAGGGAGCGGGGTCTTTGAGGGATGAGTTTCCTTGGGTGATTTAAAGGCCGCAGAAAATGCCAAGGAATGAAACACTGAGCTTCAGCAGCCAGGTTGTTGGTTCCCAAAGTGTCACAGATCAGAAGCTGCTAAGGATGGGGTTATGGGCGACTTGGAGGGGGGGGGTTGGATGCAGAGGGTACATGGGCAGGAGGGAAGCTGGGAGATGAGCTGGGGCCAGATCACCGAGGGAAGGGAGCTTCCGCCTTCCCCTAGGGATTGTGGGGAGACTTTGGACCATTTTAAACCACAGTATTATCTTTCCTACTCTTCAATTCAACATCCATTGAACTACATAGAGGCAGGAACTCTCTCATTATCATGTGACTACAGTGACAATGCTTGGAAGTCAATTTGATTACTTTTCTTCTCCAAATGAGTAAACTGAGACTCAGACGGTAACTCAACTGCTCAGGATTACCTCGTAGATGGAGCCAACACTGGAACCGAGTCCTGGAGCCTTCAGGCCCAGTGATTGCATTTTCCAGTTTGGCTTCAAGGCAAGTCTATCTTATTTATTGATCTTTGTTTTTCTAGCCCTCCCTACTTGGTCCTAGCTTTCCAAAAGTTAGTCGAATTTGGGGAGTCGAAACATTCAAACATGACCTGGCCTTTTTTTAGTCCAGCCGGCCCCTGAAATGGCTGTGGGAGCTGGCAAAGTAAGTACACATTGAAGCCAGAGGCCCCTTTCTCCCCTTCTGAGCACAATCCCTTTTCCTGTCCAGTCTCTGGGAGAGGAATTTTGCCCATGGGAGCTGTCTCAGGTGCCAGACTGCTCCCCCTGACCTTTCCATGCCTCCCTAACGCATTCCTGCATCTCAATCAGAACTGGTCAATGTTTCACTCCCCCAGCTCCCCTCCCAGCTCCCCTCCCAGCAGGATCTTCTGAAGCTGGTGAACAATTAACCTCCAGCAGGTCTTGAATCTTCTCTCCCCAGAAACCTCCCAGCCCTTTACTTCTGGGTGTCAATGATCTACCAAATATGACAGGCACCGGCTGTCCTCTAGGGTCTTCCAGGAGCCTCTTATAGACATTTTTAGAGTGTTTCTGATGATATAAGATTCTTCCAAATAAGGAAATATGTCTTTGGGAACAACGGAACCCAAGCACCTGCATTAACTCTCCAGTCATGTTTTCTGCTGGAAATCCCTACAGAGAACCAGAAAAGAGGGAGAAGGTTCTAGTCTAGTTCCAGCCAGCTGGCCTTAGCCAAGTATCTTAACTTGTGCAGGCCTTCTCTTCTTTCTTTATAAAATAAGGAGTGTCATTCTCCTGTCACATTTTATAAGGATTAAATGACAATGTGTGTAAATCTCTAACCCATAGTAGCAATTTAATAAGTATTCATATTACAGAAACTGTAGCCTGGGTGGCTCAGTCAGTTAAGCATCTGCCTTTGGCTCAGGTCATGATCCCAGGGTCCTGGGACTCAGACTCCCTGCTCAGTGGAGAGTCTGCTTCTCCCTCCGCCCCTCTGCCCACTTGTGCTCTCTCTCTGTCTCACTCTCTCTTATAAATAAATAATTAAATAAATAAATAAATAAATAAAATCTTTTTTAAAAAAGAAACTGTAGCCTAAAGTTGACAAAATCATAGAATGCTGGAGCTGGAAAGTGCCTCAGAGAGCTTGTATATATTTTACAGAGAGGGAAGTCTGGCATGTATCCAATGATCTCTTGGCCAGTGAGGGGTCTACAGTCTAGCTCAGCTCTCTCTAGTAGAAATCCAACATATAAGCTATACATGTAATTTAGAAGTTTCTAGCAAGCACATTTTAAAAAGTAAAATAAACAGAAATTAACTTTAATAAAATACTTTAATTCAGTGTACACAATATATTATCATTTTACATAAGCAATACAAAAATTATTAATGAAATATTTTACTTTTTTGGTACTAAATCTACAGAAATCTGGTGTGTATTGTACACTTACAGCACAATCAACTCAGAGTAGCCACATTTCAAGTACTAGATAGTCACACATGGCTAGTAACTACATTATTGGACAGTGTAGGTCTAGTTGAATTAAAGTCAGCAAATATTTTGTGCACCTGTCACATGCCAGCCACTCTATTAGATGCAGGGATGTGAAGGGGAACAGATAGCAGAGGACTAGGGAGACAGCTTTAGAAACCACAACCATAATCCAAGGCTGGGAGTCCCACCTAATAATCCAGGCTGCTGGATTACTCATCCATTATGTTTGGTTGAGCAAGTCAAGAAGAAAATTCTCCTGGGAAAATATTGATATCTCTAGGGCATTTTCCTCTGCTCTGGTATGTGTACTGAGCTCCTCTTATGTCCTGGACATTGTACTCTGTGCTCAACGGGTATTATTTACTTCTCGTAGTGACTGTGTGGGGACATTATTTCATCCATTCTAAAGACAAGGAAATAAAGGCTCAGAGACATTAGGTAATTTGTCTAAGAGTCTTACAGTTTCTCATAGGTGAAGTTAGGGCTTGATCTCAGAAAGTAGCATATTTAACTTAGTCACTGTCATCCCATGGAGACGTAAGAGAGGTGAATGTTCCTTGGCCATTACTATTTTGGCCTATTCATTAACATTCCCAAAGCTTCTTGAATTAAGTGACTGGAGGTTTATTTATTTATTTATGTTTTAAAGGTTTATTTATTTTTAGAGAGAGAGAAAGAGCATTAGTTGGGGGTGCAGAGGGAGAGAGAGAGAGAGGGAATCTTTTTTTTTTTTTTTTTTTTTTTTTGGGAATCTTTTTTTTTTTTAAGATTTTATTTATTTTTTCATGAGAGACACACAGAGAGAGGCAGAGACACAGGCAGAGGGAGAAGCAGGCTCCATGCAGGGAGCCCGATGTGGGACTCGATCCCAGGACCAGGATCACACCCTGAGCCGAAGGCAGATGCCCAACCACTGAGCCACCCAGGTGACCCGAGAGAGAGAAAATCTTAAGCAGACTGCATGCACAGCCTGGAGCCCGACATGGGGCTTGAACTCACAACCCTGAGATCACAACCTGAGCCAAAATCAAGAGTCAGGTGCTTAGCCAGCTGAGCCATCCAGGAGCCCCTGGAGATATATTTTAATAACAACTTTCCAGGACCAAAGCTCCTGCTACCTGAAGGCTTTTTCAACAAAAAAAGATACGAGGATGTTCTGATGCTAAGTTCCTCTCAGTGGCTGTGAACCACTCTGTGTCTCAGAGGCCTCAAGCTGAAAAGGGTGTCAGCCCTTTTCATCTCAAGGAGGGTTTACTGCATTTCTCTAAACCGAGCTCAGGAACAGCTTCCCTCTGCCAGTGTGCTGAGGAGCCAGGCCAGGAATGGCTTTTTCTTTCCCATAGTTCTGGACCGCTCTGCCTCTAGCTCCTGCTCCTGTCACTTGGGAATTGTATATGCTGGTAAAAAAAAAAAAAAAAAAAAAATCCCGAATGCAAATATCCACCAAGCTGGAGCAGGGCCTGCCATAGCTACAGTATTTCCTGAAAGAATGTCCACTGCCCTGAGGGTCACAGATAAAGAAGCTTGTTAACTTAGAAAGATCAAGGAAAATACAATATTCTAATCAAGATCATCAGTGTGATTTAATGAGGAAATCTCCCGTTTGAGAATAGATTGGGAAATAGTGTGGTGGGGGCGTATCTGTTCCTAGAAAAGAGTGATACTTTGCATCAAGAAACAATTCAAAATTATTATTTTTTAAAGATTTTATTTATTTATTCAAGAGAGAGAGAGGCAGAGACACAGGCAGAGGGAGAAGCAGACTCCAGGCAGGGAGCCCGATGTGGGACTCGATTCCGGGTCTCCAGGATCAGGCCCTGGGCTGCAGGCGGCACTAAACCGCTGAGCCACCCGGGCTGCACAACAATTCAAAATTAGACCAGATCCTGAAACAGAGCACAGGACATTCTGTGAGGCTTGCCTGGCTGAACTTGAACTGTAGGACTGAACTTTACCTGAATCTTGACTGAAGAAATAAAATAAAATATAAAATAAAATAAATAAAATAAAATAAAATAAAATAATAAAATAAATAAATAAATAAAATAAAAACTACAGGTTTATTCTGTCATTTGAAATCATGTGTTTACATATGTTTCATTCAGTCAACAAATACTTCTTGAGTTACCCCCTAGCCACTGTACTAACCATTGAACAAGTATGTTTGAACAAAGTAAAGATGGATCTACCTACATGGCAGATTTTCAGTCTAGCAGGAGGCAGACAAAAGGAAGAAAAATGCCAGGGAAAGCCACCCATCGGGATCCCTGGATGGCTCAGAGGTTTGGTGCCTGCCTTTGACCCAGGGCATGATCCTGGAGTCCCAGGATCTAGTCCTATATCAGGCTTCCTGCATGAGGCCTGCTTCTCCCTCTGCCTCTCTCTCTCTGTGTCTCTCATGAATAAATAAATAAAATCTTTTAAAAAAAGAAAGAAAGAAAGAAAGAAAGAAAGAAAGAAAGAAAGAAAGAAAGCCACCCATCTTCAGGTACTAGAAGCTAAGACCCTAATCGTCGAGAAGTTTGGATTCTAGGTGGATATGAGATTCCCTAGGTAGAAAAAAAAGAAAAGGTTCAGGACTGAGCACCAAGGAATATTGATAATTCATGATGGGTGGACTAGGAGGAGCTGACAAGGGAGAGGGAGAAGGGAAGGAGCAGAGAGTGAACTCCAGCATGAAGTGAACTCCAGCGCCTCACCAGGCCTTGTGGCTGCTGGGAGAGAAAGTTAAGCCAGCAATGACAAAAGAGTAGCCTTTGGCTAGGGTGCATGGTGACACCGGTTAGTCACTGAGAGGTGGCTGCTCAGTTTGGGCAAAGTTTGAATAGGAAGTAGGGATGAGGACAGAGCAAGAAGTTTGTGCTTTGGAAAGCTTGGCTAAAATAGTCAGCCGAGCAATATTTAGAAGGAGAACCTCTTGGGTTGGTCAAGAAAGTTTTGGGGTTCGATCTTCAGAAAGGGCATGGAGAGGATGTGTTTGTGTCCATATTCATCCTGTTGCTCTCCTGGAGTGCCTCTCTGGCAAATTTCTTTCCATTTTGTACAGTTTAGATGTAAGTGACCTGCCATCTATCAAACATTCTTTCCAGGCCCGTGTAGATGTCTGGCTTGAGCTCCCTCTGTGTGCACATCTTCTGACTCATCTTACTACACAGTAATGGACAGTTTTTCTGTCTCTCTTTTCCATTAGACAAAAACAATGTGCTTGAAGGCTTTGGACTGTCTTCCCAAACTTGCATCATTAACATAGGGAGGTGCTCGGAAGATATTCATTAAATGTTTGATGAATGAAAAAGTAAATGAATGAATAAACTAACCATGAGTTTGAAAGCAGTTTGAGTGGCAACTTTGTCGTATGGAAACTTCATTGTATGAATGGAAAAATGAAGGCACAGAGCAATTTGGAGTTTAATTATTTCACAAAGTCCAAGGAGCCCTGTGAAACCATCAAATCGCTAGCCCTACCCTGTCCACTGTTCCCAAGTCCTTGCCAATCCACAGGACACATTGGGCTGAAACCCTCCCATTCACATCAAGCCTCAAACTTCACTACAGCAGCACAGGCCGTCCACGTGGGTGAGTGGCCAGGGACAGGGGGGGGCCTTGGCTTCCTGCGGATGATTGCGTCAGGCTGCGGTCTAGAAAAACCAAAGCTGAAGGGGTACCACAAGGTGTCACTGTTGGTCCTTGGTTTAACAAAAGTGGCTTTGGCAGGGACTTCAGAAAGCCTTTAAAAGCGCTTATGTTACAGATGAAGAAACTGAGGCACAGAGAGGTAATATGATTTTAACTAAGTTCACATAACAAGTTAGTGGCAGAGAAATTCACAGAATCCACATCCCTTAACTTTGGGACGGAACATAACTACCGTCCCCCACTGCTCTTCGCATGGCATCTAGAGATGAGGATCCAGCTATCTCTACAATCGTTCAGACAACAGTGCTAGATTGGAAATAGAACAGAGAAAAAAATAGAGAAAGAATAAAGAATGAAAAAAAACCCTCAGCTTTCACCTTCACATGTGCCTTATTCAAAGTGTCCAGTTTAGATGCCATCGCCAACAATGAAAGCGTGGCACGCAGGGCCTCCATCTGTGGCAAGGTTTGAATAGCTGAATTGAAATGTATCAGGTAATGGATTTCATCCTCTTTATGGCTTCGACTTAGAAAGAGTCTGGTTCCCAAGGAAAACAAGAAACCAAGTTGCTTCGGCAAAGAATTACTGAAATCTAAGTAGCAACTAGATAAAAACATTCTCTGGATAGAAGGACAAGGATAAATTTCTGGGCTCTGCCTTTCAGGGCATGGGAAGCTACAGAGCAGAAGATCCTTTGTGAGCCAGTGACCCCAAGACCGGGCATTTATCCTGGTGTCTGGAAAGAACAAGATAGCTGAGGAGTCACAAGGGAGGGACTTTGGCCTCCCCTCCAGATGTCTCATGATGTCGCTCCCATGCTCCTTGGCCTGACTGCCACCAGCCCTTTCTGCTCCAGTGTGGCTTCTACTGGAGGCTCCTTTTCTTGCCTCCCAGGTAATATACATATGTATTTTTTTTTAATTAAAAGAGCTTTATTGTTTCCTTAGGTAATAAAATTAATATAAGCTTATTACGAAAATTCAGATATCCAGTAGCAGAAAGAAGAAATGAAAGATCCATAACACTTCCATTCAGAAATTATTGCTGTAAACACACTGCTGCATAGGTGCAGGCAGCTGGCCTGCAGGGCGCACCTGCCCGGTATGTGAGGCACTGGGTTCAGAGTGGAGGAAATGACGCCCACGCATCTGGCCTCTCCCAGAGCTCACATTCTAGGGGGGGGGGGGGGGGCAGAAGGCGATGTCAACCAATTTTAAAAAGAAGTGAAATATCTCGAAGGTCAGACTATAATAAGCACAAGGAACACAAATAAACCGGGGAAGGGGATGGGGATTTTACTGGGGGTAAGGATATTTATGAAATATCCTACTTATGAAAGTAGGATATTTTATTTATTTGTTTGTTTATTTGAGAGAGAGAGAGTTGGGATGGAGAGGCAGAAGGAGAGAGAGAATCTGAAGCAGACTCCCCACTGAGCATGGAGCCCGACTCAGGGCTCGATCTCATGATCCTGAGATCATGACCTGAGCTGAAATCAAGAGTCCGAAGCTTAAGTGACTGAGCCACCCAGGCACCCTGAAACTAGGATATTTAGAAAGAAACATTAGAACAAGGACTTGAAGCTGAGGAAGAGGCAAACCATGTGGACATTTGTCTCCTTTACCTTCCATTTTCTGTGCATACATAATAATGCAATTATAGCATAAGCAATATATGACTACATCCTCAATGTGGAAACATTCAGACGACACAAAGATACGGTTCTCAAGAATCCAGCCTTCTCACCACCCTGTCACCTTCTCCTTCCAAGTAAACACTTGGACAATCGTGTGTTCCCTTCCTGAACTTTTGCGTTTATTTTCGTTTCTGTATATATATCATGCACACATTTAGCTTTATTTCCTACATAAATGAGATTATTCTTTATGAAGGTGATGCCTTTAATTTGAAGCAGACAGGCTCTTCTTAATGTTTTCTAAACTTCAGAGGCCTAGGAGAGCTATGGCTCTTATTACTAAGTGAAATTAAGTGTAGGTAGAGGTTTCACTTCCTCCCCTGGGCTATTAATCTAGGATTCACTGCATTATATTATGTGAATTTGTTTCCGCCTCTGTCTCTTGTCCTGAACAGTGCGTTCTTTGTGGTCACAGTTTCTGTCTTGTCATCCCTGACTTTCCAATGCCCGTACAACGCCTAGCATATGGAAGGCATCTGGTAAATGAATGGGCAGTGAATTATACTTGTATACATTACCGGAGAAGACCTCCAATACTGTATGGGATATGGGCTGAGATCGACCTGTGGTCTGTCCTCACAGGAGCCAATTTATTCTCCACCAAAAAGTCTGTGTCACTACTGGATATAGCCAGGATGACTGTGGTCATGTCACTCAAATCACAAAGTCCAATGTTAGCAGAATTAAAAGACCAACCAAAGAGAACTAACTTTCACTCCCTTTGCTAAAAGAAACAAGCATTTAATGAGTACACACATGTGCTAAGAATTTTATAAAACCTTTGTCATTCAAGGCAGAAAACAACGAGGTAGATATTAGTTTGGAGATGAGGAATCCATGAATCAGAGATTAATATGGATACGATGTGGGTCCATTCATGTGCTACTATCCAGATTTACCCTAACATTTCCCCATATTTGTTTTAGATTTTTTGGGGGGCACCTGGGTGATGCAGTCAGTCAAGTATTGGACTCTTGGTTTCAGCTCAGGTCATGATCCCCGAGTCATGAGACCCAGCCCAACTTGGGCTCTGTGCTCAGTGGAGTCTGCTTGAAATTCTCTCTCCCTCTCCCACTGTACCCTCCCACTCACGCTCAATCTCTCTCTAATAACAAATCTTTAAAAAACCAGATCTTTTTCCCCCCCAAAAAATAAAACTATAAATATACTCTGGAGGGCTGTATTCACAAATTTCATTGCCAACATTGGATGAGATAATTTAAAAATCACTCAATGCAACTTGGCCACTTAATCAACAGACATTAATTGAGCCCAGGTGCTGGGCTAGGCCCTATGGATACAGAAAGAAATGATACATAGTCCTTGCCCAAAGGGACTCACTTTTTAGGGGAAGAGGTCCAGCAGATACAAAAGGTTTTACAGTTGAGAAATGAGGCTCAGGGATGGATGGTGACTCTTCCAAGGGACAAATCCAGGTTTGGAGTCCAGGGGCTAAACGAAGCTGTCCTCAGGGAGGATCCCGACTGGAGGCAGCTCCTCTCTGAGTGGTGCCAGCTATGCAGGAGAGCTGGTCTGATACAATCAAGCAGAGTCTGTGAGAAACATGGATGGGTGTTTTCACTCTTCACTAACCATCTTTCTGCTGCAAAGAATTAAATTCTTTCCTGGTGACACACACTTCCTGTCAGGATGAGGCACACCCAGTCAAAACCACCCAAATTAAATGAAGAAAAATCCTTTTAATTCCTCTAGGTACACACTTTTGGGTTCCACTGGACTGTTGCCATTTTCCCAGGAGCTAAGCCAGACGTGGATTTGGGGGAACAGAAACAAGAAGGATATGCTAATAGGGGTAACAGCCACAGTGACATTAAATCATCCACCACTTATTATCTCTAATTCCCATGTTCTGTAAAAGCAATTCATTCTCACAGAAAACTCAGAAAATGGCAAAAAAAAAAAAAAAAAGGGTGTGCTTTTTTTTGGTAAAAACAAAACCAAATCTATAATTTCCCAGTCCAAACAACTACTGTTAACATTTTGATACACTTTCTTTTTAAAAATGATATTTATTTGTGCTTTATATACTGCTCTGTTCACATAACTTTATATGGTAAATGTTACCTCAATAATTAATTATCCCACTGATATTTAATTCTTTAAAATATAATTATAAATGATACATAAGATTGTTATGCAGTTGCTCTGTGGTGCGGTTGATCGGTCTACTGTTGAACATTTAATTTCCCTCCCTCTCCCCACCCCTCAAGTTTTGGTTATTGTATTATTACCACTCTTTTTTTTCTTAAGATTTTATTTTTAAGTAATCTCTCTACCCAACATGGGGATTGAATTCACAACCCCAAGATCAAGAGTCACATGCTCCACCAACTGAGTCAGCCAGGGGCTCTTATTTTAACTTCTAGACAGACACTTGCCTCATTGAGAGACACCACTGGTCTCTTTCCTTATATTATCTTATTTCCTCATCTTGATCCTCCAGAGTAGGCAGGGTTTTAGAAATAAAGGAATTGGGATTCGAAGAAGGTAAGGAAATGTCTCCAGGTCGGAGTCAGGTTTTAAGCCAACTCCTGAGCCAGCTCTGCCCACTATCAAACCCCGGTTGTGCTTGGCTCTCTCTACACTACCAAGAGCTTGCTATCTTCCCAGAGCATCACTGCCTATGATGGAGGAATGTTCTTGTACTTCCTTTTGTTCAAAATCTGAATCCTCGTCTCACTCCTTTCACATCCCCATGGACACCCTGGTCCCTTAATAAGATTCGAGACTTTCCAATTCAACTCTCTCCATTTGGAAGTCCCCAGGCAGCTGGGCTCATGCAATTGATGCTTCCCAACTGCTGCACCATGTGTTCTCGGCCTCCTTCGTTCTCAGCTGTTCTCAGATAGGCCGGCTGTGAGGCTAATCACGTCTCCACGTTGTCACACTGAATCCTGATATACTCACTAAAGCCTGCATGGTTCCTCAGGCTCCATTTAGATTCCCATTTATATTCTCAACCATTTCCAAGATCAGAGGTGGCCTCAGCAACTGAGCACATTTAAAACAGGATGCTAAGCTTGAAAAAAAATGCATTGAGTTCGAACCTCTCCTTTGAATTCCAACTTCTACAGCCAGTAAGTCTAACGGACATACTTTCTCAGATATTTTGAAACTTGCTCCTTTTGTATCAAAATTCTTGGTGTTGGCTGTCTAGACAGTAGTCATCCTCTGCCTCCACAGAACCCTGATTTTGTTCAGGGACAATGTGCCCCAAGCAGGGCTTGAGCCAAGATTGGTCTAAGTCCATCATGGTGATCTGAGCCCCATTGTAGGGTGCTCCCATTCCTGGCCTCTAGCAAGGGGAAGTCAGTGGAATTTAAAGTAAGGCTGCTAGAGAGTTTCTAGATACAAACTGTCTTTAAAAGCAGAGGGAAGCTGTCTTAGACACTTCTTGTATGCAGCACTTGGGCCTTGTCTCTGACTCCAGCCATCTCTGTGACTGCTTCAGTCAGTTGCAAGCTTCTACCAGCTTCCCACTGGTGCAACTTCAGCCTCAGCCGAGGGCCTCCTGCTCCCTGACTCAAGCTCCCTATCTATCCAGCCACCACCCCAGTCCAAGGTGGCATCACCTCTCTCTTGAGCTATTACAACAGCATCCTTCCAACTCCTGCCCCGTCCCTGATACATTCTCTGCATCAAAGCAAGAGTGATTAAAAAAAAAAAAAAAAAAAAAAAAAGAACAAGGCAGCCTGGGTGGCTTGGCGGTTTTGCACCACTTTCGGCCCAGGGTGTGATCCTGGAGACCCGGGATCGAGTCCCACGTCAGGCTCCCTACATGGAGCCTGCTTCTCCCTCTGCCTGTGTCTCTGCCTCTCTCTCTCTCTCTCTCTCTCTCTCTGTGTCTCTCATGAATAAATAAAATCTTAAAAAATAAATAAAATAAATAAAAATAAATAAAATAGAACCTGAATCATGCTAATTCCCTGCCTCAAACCTTTGGAGGACTTGGCGTTATATTTTGAGCAAAATCCAAACTCCTATGGCCTATAAGATCTTGCATGATATGACCACACCTGTCCCATCTCCAACCTTTGCTTATCTCAACTTTCCCTTGCCAAAGTGGCCCCTGGGTCTTACGTGTTTGGAGCCTTCACAGTGCAGATCCTTCTGCCTGGTACACCCTCCTCAAAGTTCCCTGTGGCCAGACCCCTTTTGTCAGCCAGGTGCCAGTTTTAACATCTTTTCTTAGAGTAAGGCCTTTCTTATTCCTTCCACCCACGGTAAAGCAATCTCACATTATTCTTGTTTCTTTTCTTCATAGCACTTAGAGCAAGTTGCAATTACATAGTTATCTCTTTGTTCATCCATTAATCTGCCTGGTAAGGTTAGAATCTTTTATGGAAAAATCCAGACTTTTATTCTTCACCAAATACCCAGGTCCTTGTACAATGCCTGTCTTTGAATCTGTACTCAATAAATATTTGTTGAGTGAATGAATGAATTGTGGTAATGACAGTATCAGTTTCCACTTAATGAGCCCCTGTTCATGTGTTCAAATCCTGACTCTGCCACTTATTAGCTCTGTGAACTTGGGCAAATGGTTTCACCTGTCTGTCCCTCAGTTTTGTCATCTTCAGTGGAGATAGTAATACTACCTTGTTAAATTGTCAGAAGAATTAACTTATTTCTTTTACGTGAAGAATTTTGAACACTGTCTGGCAAATAGTGAGCATGATATTAATGCTTAGCTGCTCAGCCTGCATTGTTATTAGCATTCCTGCCTGGAATTGAAACTCAGGAAGATCTAGTTGGTAATCAGCAGCTTTGGATTCCCAAAGACTGGAAGTATGAAAAGTGTAAAACCTTTTGAGGGAAGTTATTCACAGACACTATTAACAGTGCTTGCCATTATAATCTATTTGCCAATTATTTGCTTCTAAATGCTTTTGAAAGCAAAATGCTTTTGATGGCACCTTGTTTTCAAGGATATTCATATAAATATGGGAACAAAAAGTGGCTTAATGAAATTACACTTTTCAGAAATTACGTATGCATGATTTCATGAAATTTATGTGTGAGGAAAAGAACAGGGGAAGACAAGTGAGGTACATCTATAGATACAGAACAATCGGCACCTCCTCACGTTCCATTCACTTTTTAACTCTGTCTGATCTGGCTTCTCCACCCTCCACTAAAACTGCTCCCACCAAGATCAGCATGACTTTCTGACTGCCAAATCAGAATGCGACTTCTTGGACTTCAGCATCTAAGGCACTTGATGTTATAAACCAACCACACTCCTTTTGCGACTCTGCTCTCAGCATGACCACTGCCATGTTCCTGATTCGCTCTTTGGCTCTTCTTAGCCACCCTGCTGCCCTATCACCATTGGTGTCCACTCCTGGTCCACGTCCCTTTTTATGCTTCCTGCTCTCTCCTGGGAAAACACCACTCAAGGTCATCACATCAACTCTCACCACAGCCCATATCTCTAATCAGTTACTACTTCACATTTTTGTCCAGACTCAATTGCTAGCCATTTTCCTGAAGAAATCTGGAACTCTCACACATGAGCTTTTCTTTTCATCTATCTGCTATTGCTGTGCACCCTCATCACCTGTTCCTGGGCATTCTACTTGAGCATCTTGACCGGTCCTGCTATGCTTAGTCACCTCTAGCCCTGTAGAGTACTCCATACTCTTGTAGAGTTCTTTCTAGAACATGGAAATCTGAGCTTCTACATCCCATAAGACAACCTTCTGCAAACAACAACTAGGAATTATAGAAAAATAAAAACTAAAACCAATGATTTGAAGGCACTAGAGAGGAATCAAAAGTAGATCAATAGTAGACAGGAGTCAGCACTCAGAAGATGAAATATCATGTGTGAGTTTTGCATTTTTTAATGGATTTTTTTTCCGGAGAGCAAATCCCAGTCAGTGCTAGCAGGGCAGCTAAAAACTCAGCAGCATGCTGTCTCATTAAATAGAAGAATCAGACAAAAGCATTCAGGGTAATAACCATAGCAGTTGAAAATTGGGGAGGGGGACATTCCAAGACAGGAGGAAGCAACTTCAGAACTCATCCTATGCGATCCAGACTGGTCACTTTTGGATTCCATTACTTCTGGCATAATTCACTATTTTGATTTCTTATTACAAAAGTGATATCCAGGACATTTAGAAGATACAGGAGAACAAAGGAAAGATGATTTGTTATTCAATAATTATTCACTGAGCACGGATTGTGTCAGGGATTATTCTTGGAACTGGGAGTACAGCCTTAAAAAAAAAAGTCCTTGTTCTCACTCTAGTATGTGAGTCACAGGAGAAATAAAGAAACAAAGAGATGTGTAATATAATACTCAAGGTGGGAATTTCAAGAAAATAAAAGTCAGTATTGCTGGACAACATTGAACAAGAGAGAGAATATTTTAGAATGCTATAAGTTGCCAATTATAGGAAGTCTTTCTTACTGAAAATAATTCAGCTCATTCTGATACTTTAGAAATTACCTTCAAGTAGCCAATGGTAAAGATATATATTCTTTGCATTTAGACACCTTATTCACAGTTAAGGGTATATCATTCTTTACCCACAAAACGCTAAAATATATCCTGCATAGGTACAATCTAGGTTTTGTGACTGGGTCTATAAAGCCAAATTATTTTTGACCAGTTTTTTTAAAACCCTGAACTGACTCAGTGTTTTAGTGTTATTTCAATAGAGTATGAATTTACTTGTCTGTTATTTGGAGAAGGCACGAGGTATTACTAAAGTCAGAGAAGGGCTGTAATGAAAAGTGATCTCCCATCATCTATCATCTCCCTTTGTCTAATGAGATACTGCTGCGAGCTCCTGATGAAATATTGTGCCACAGAACCTTGCCCTATGGTGCAATTCCTGCAGAAGACTTTACAGGAACCATCTGAGCTCTGGCAACATTAATTACTCTTCCATCTGTCCATTATCTCTAAATAATCGTGTATTTTATTTTACTTTTTTCTATTTTTTTTTGAATTTTTAAAAAAGATTTTACTTATTTATTCATGAGAGACACAGTGAGAGGCAGACATAGGCAGAAGGAGCCTGCTTCCCTGCGGGGAGCCTGATGCAGGACTCTTGATCCCAGGACCCTGAGCTAAAGTCACACTCAGATCACACCTCAGATCACACCCTGAGCTAAAGTCAGACGCTCTACCACTGAGCCACCCAGGCATCCCAATAATCGTGTATTTTAATGATCTTCTATTTCCTGTGTGTTGTGCAGGAGTTCTTTTGGAGTCTTATTCAAAACAGTCGAATTTTTTTTGAAATGTTTTATTGAACGTGCATTTCTCTTCTGAAACAGCTCCGTCTTCAAATTCTATTTTGAAAAGTGCGTGTATGAGTAGCATGGCACATGGTACATGTGGGTAGCCAGTGAACCTGTGCCTTTTAGCAGCCCTTACCTCAAATGCTCATTAGATTTCTTTAAGCTTACCCTTTAAATGACTATGATTCGGTTTTGTCACTCTTTAAAGGGGGTGAAGCTCTTGAGATGCACAACCCCTGGAGGAAGGCATGGACATTGCTCAGTATGGAGTGGCAGGAGGAACTTCTGATCAGAGCAGGTGCATGGGGAGCCTGCTGCAGACCTGTTCTCCATGGAGTGCTCTGGACACCCCTGTTCCTCTCCTGCTGGCCAAGAGGAAGACTGTTCCTGCCCCTTTAGTGCCTTTGAGGATGCACCCACCTACACACCCCTGAGTTCCTGTTTCTGGGAAGCCTCTTCTCCTCACTCTGATTCTAATTAGCTCCGTTGCTTGGGTCAAGCCACTTTCCCTCTCTGGGCCTGTTTCTCCCTCTGAAGTTGGATGGGTTTGGACTCTATGAGAGCCAGGGTGGCTTCAAACTAATGACATATGGTGGCCCTCTCCCCTGCTCA
Organism: Vulpes lagopus; assembly: GCF_018345385.1. Classification (NCBI taxonomy): domain Eukaryota; kingdom Metazoa; phylum Chordata; class Mammalia; order Carnivora; family Canidae; genus Vulpes; species Vulpes lagopus. Next base: position 37,002,552 of record NC_054838.1, on the reverse strand, counting down.
CATCTGTCCACACAATCCCATGGTAGTTCACAAATACCAAGCCTTATCCTCGCTGGTTGGAGGGTCAGCAGATTGTCATCAGGGTCTTATGGGAGAGAGAGAAATGTTCTCAGGAAACTCAGCCTGTCTTCTTTTTCTTTCTGGAGTAGGGGCCCCTGTGGTCTCCTGGCTGTGCTGTTCAGCTGAAAGCAGGTGACGGTGGGTGGTCCATTTCAGACTATAGGTAGGAAGGTCTGGCACATAAACACAGGGCCAGACAGGCTGTGGCTGGCATGGATTCAGCTCCAGAATCAGGAGACAGGCTTGAGAGCTGATCTAGACAATAAATGGTACGTGACCCTGGGTAGTCCCTTAACTCTAGTCTTGCCTCTTCATCTGTAGAATGGGGATAACCAACTCCTGTGCTACCAACTCAGGATTGTTTGGAGACCAAAGTGAGGAAACTCACTCAATAGTATCTTTTTTTTTTCTTAAAAAGATAATATAAACCGTAATGTGCATATAAATCACTTGGGGGATCTTGTTAAAATGCAAACGCCTGGGTGGCTCTGTTGCTTGAGCTCCTGGCTCTTGGTTTTGACTCCAGGCCTGATCTCAGGGTTGTGGAATCAAGCTCTGAGTTGGGCTCTGTGCTCAGCATGGCTTCTCCTTGAGATTCTCCCTCTCCTCCTTCTGCCCCTCCCCTAGTTCTCTCTCTCTCAAAAATAAATAAATAAATCTTTAAAAAATGTAAACTCTGCCTCAGTAGATCTGGGGTAAGGTCCCCCACCCCCCTCCAAACTCTGCTTTTCTTACAAGCACCAGGGTGAGACTGGCTGATACTGCTCATGCTCAGGTGGGCTACCGTCTGGTGAGCAAGGACCCAAACAATTAACATTTTTAAAAATAAAAACCACAAGTAATTATCTAAGACCCACCACTCTAAGACTTTCACTTCTGATATTTTTGTACTTAACATTACATCTTGAATGGTTTCTATGTTTCTACATATTGTATAGACTGTGAAGTTTCTGTAATTAAATAGCTGTACAGCATTCCACAGGGCTGAAATAGTATCCTTTGGCCAGCCTAATGCCAGGCTTGAAGCTATACCCACTGTTGGCATTTGCATATAGTCGGACCAGAGAGTCCCTTGGGAATGGCTGCAGGGGATGCAGTGTGCTCCTGGGACAGCTGGAGAACACGTCTTATTTTCCTCCTGTTCCTTCCTAGAATCAATCTGTAGGAGGAAACTAGCTTGAGATTATGGACATCTTCATTAATTCTTATTACTTTTGACATGCTATTCTCCTAAAGGTCAACAAGATAACAGATAGGCACTTTTTTTTTTTTTTGAGATTTTATTTATTTGTTCATGAGAGACACACAGAGAGAGGCAGAGACAAAGGCAGAGGGAGAAGCAGGCTCCATGCAGGGAGCCTGATGTGGGACTTGAACCCAGACCCCCGGGGATCACACCCTGAGCCAAAGGCAGACGTTCAACCACTGAGCCACCCAGGCATCCCCATATTTTGATTATTAAAACTACAGGTTCCCCTTGCACAGTGTTGGCAAAATAGGAAAGGTGCACCACTATGAAAGATAGTATGGGGGTTCCTTAAAAAAATTAAAATGAGAACTGCCATAGGATCCAGCAATCCCACTTCCAGGTATTTATCCAAAAGGATCAAAATCAGGATCTCAGAAAGATAATCTGCATTTCCATGTTCACTGCAGCACTATTCACAATAGCCTAGGTGTAGAAACAACTTGTGTCCTTTGACAGATGAATGGATCAAGTAAATGCAGTCTAGACATACAGCATTAAAATAAAAGGACATCGGGTATCCCTGGGTGGCTCAGCGGTTTGGCGCCACCTTCGGCCCAGGGCATGATCCTGGAGACCCCAGATGGAGTCCTGCGTAGGGCTCTCTCTGTGGAGCCTGCTTCTCCCTCTGCCTCTGTCTCTGCCTCTCTCTGTGTGTGTCTCTCATGAATAAATAGATAAAATCTTTAATAAAATAAAATAAAATAAATAAAATAAAATAAAATAAAATAAAATAAAATAAAATAAAAAGACATCTTGTCATATATGACAACATGGATGAACCTTGAGGACATTACACTAAGTGAAATAAGCCAGTTACAGAAGCACACATACTTATATGAGGTATCTAAAATAGTCAAACTCTTAGAAGCAGAGAGTTGAATTGTGGTTGCCAGGGGCTGAGGTTCAGGGGAAATGGGGAATTGGCTGCCGCATGGGTATAATACGTCAAAAATGCAAGGTGAAAAAGTTTCAGAGATCTGCTGTACAGCACTGTGCCTATAGTTAACAACACCATATTGTGCACTTCAAAATTTGTTAAGAGGGTAAATCTCATGGTATTCTTACTGCCACAACAACAACAAAAATACATGTTCTTTATAGAAAAAAATCTAAAAATGACAATTGACCTAATACCACTGCTACATTTTGATTCTTTCAGTTTTCTCAATCATTGATTTATTCAATAAACACTTAGTGTACACTTAGAATGTGCTACTCATTATGTCATACATTGAGGTTCATGTAGGGAACAGTCTTTCTGTCTAGATATGTGTACAAAATCATCTATCAATCTATCACAAAACTATATATAATGGTGTGTCTATTATATGTTACATATATTATAAGATACTTTCATTCACAAAGTTTTTTTTTTTTCATTCACAAAGTTTTATCTGGATAACAAAACAACCTTAACTGAGCCATATAAAACAGACCAATATGTGGTGAGAGCTATGGGTATTTTATGATTCCTAGGATACAAAGTGCAAGATGGGACTGTAGAAGATGAGGAAACGAGTCTAGAGTTGGGTGATTTACTGTGTCTAGGTGGAGTTGGACTAGAAGCCAGTCTGACTTTCAGTCCTATATGTGTGTTTTTTTAAGATTTTATTTATTTATTTGAGAGAGAGAGCACACATGCCCAAGCAAGGGGTGGGGGGAGAGGGTAGGGCAAAAGGAGGGGCAGGGGGAGAGAGAGAGAGAATAGGAGGAGATGGAGAAGTAGACCCCACCCCCCGCCCCTGAGCAGGGAGCCCGATATGGGGCTCGATCTCAGGACCCTGGGATCATAACTTGAGCCAAAGGCAGACACTTCACTGACTGAGCCACCCAGGTGCCCCTTACTTAAACTAGATTTGCTTTTCTCTGATGCTACTAGGAAAGGACTTCAGCAGTAAAAGCTACAAACTCAAGCAGTCCCACTTCAGCACATTCTCAATCACTGTTTACCCCACCTGTACCAGGTCACAGCTAGTCGTTTACACAGTTTATGTCTTAATCCTCACTTCAAGGGCATGAGGGGGGTAGAATTAATAGATCATTTACCCAGGGGTCTGAAGGTAAGCATTTTAATTGTTCTAAAAGTGTCCTAAAAGATTATCCATTAAAGACTGTAATAATACAGCTTGGCATGGTGGTAGTACATCTACCTGGGTTGTGAACGACTGGCAGGTGTGTTTGAAAGGCTCCAACCGGGCGGAATAGACGGCGTGGTGTGACCATTACGGCCGATTGCAGTTAAAATCTTGAGGCAGATAGCTTATAAAACAGAATGTGTGGTGAATCTTGTTTGACTTATATTTTGGTGGATAATACATCTTTTATACTTTTTAACTGCTGTTTTGCAAATTAACATTTGACATCTCATCTCCTGATCTATCAGAGGGCAGAGATCAAGAGAAGAAGGAGGAAGGAAGAAGAAATACTTCTAGAAAGTCCTGGAGCTGGATCACATGGCAGTAGGAAAATCTGTTTTGAAGATAAGATATCTAACCTTTGGCGATATCATTCATATGGGGCAGGTGAAGTCTCCACCATCCCAGTGGGCAAGCTTGCTCTGCACTCTCATCTTCTGTATCTTGGCCAAAGGGAAACTGAGGCTTGCAGGGGTAATATAGCTTTCCCCCATTACTCAGAGGGGGACTCGGGATTTCCAAACTGGTCTCCCAGAGTCCAAAGTCTAAGCTCTTAACAATTATTACATGTCTTTATCCTTAGGAAGAAGGGAAGAGATTTCTAACTCAGACCTAAAAGCATAAAGTGGTCAAGAGAAGCAGTTTGGAATTCATTCAGATTAGAAAAAAGTAAGCACCAATCTGTGCCTTGATGCTATTGTACTTGGGGGTTTTATTTTTACTGTCTTTCTAGAAGAAGCATAGGTAGTGGCATTGTGTACACTAATCTTTTCTCCTCTGTCATTCATATCTGGAGGGAGTTTAATAGCTGGACCTAGGACACCCTGCCTGTTAGCCTGTCAGCTGGTGGCAGCTAACCAACTTCTCTTATTTCTCTGGGATTTACTCTTTCAAATTTTATAAAGGAGCTCAGGTTGAGGGGAGGCAGGTGGACCTGAAGTGACCAAGGCTTGAATGAAGACTCTTACACAAGTCAGCCAAAGATGGGAATGAGATGGTCTGAATTACAGTTCTTAGGAAGTAGAACATTGAGTACAAATGCCTTGTCTGAAAGGAGGGAAGACTTCTGCTGGGAGATACTGTGGTAGGTCAGAGGACAGGGTAAGTCTAAATAGAGCAGAAGATGGGAGGACAGTGAGCGGAGTGCTGGAGGTTGTAAAGAATGCCCCCCACAGGGTCTGAGCACCGGCAGACCTGAGCTGATGATCTACTCTGTGCCCAGCACTGTTCTGGACTCCAGGTATACAAAGAGGGCAACTTCCAGTTCCTGGCCATGAACCCAGTCCTGGTTCAGTAGAGGGAGACAGACATGAGTCATGAGTTTCTCTCCTTATCTACTTTTCCCTGGCAGTCTCCTGGTATTCATAAATGACCATGACTTGACATGCTATGCCTTTATAATAATATTTTAGAATCAGTGGAAAACCAAAGGAATGACTGGAAGTTGCCTTTAGTTATGGGAACAGCTGGGCCTCTCAGGATAACACTGGAAACCACTACCCCATGCAAGCAAGGGGCTGTTGGTTTCTCTGGAGTCGCAGCTGCTTCTCTTTCAAATAACAACTTTAAATTCTGACATTTTAGCATTTACATGAATGACTGTATGACTAGACACCTGAGTGATCAGCTCTCCCAGAAAACTTCTGATTAATGGCTTTCTAGTTTTGAAAAATGGGCCTTGTTTTTCTTAAAGTTCTTTATAACTTTGCAGCCCAGTGATTCCCTCCTCCCTTTTTTTAGATTGATTGATTTATTTGAGAGACAGAGAGAGAGAGAGTGAGCATGAGCTGGGGGGGGGGGAGGGGAGAAGGGGGTGGGCAGAGAGAAAGGGAGAGGGAATTTTAAGAGACTCCAGAGCTGAGCACAGAGTCCAAGCCAGGCTGGATCTCACCACCCTGACATGAAGACCTGAGCCAAAACCAAGTCAGACCCTTAATCAACTGCGCCCCCCAGTGACCTTCCTTTATCATAGTTCTTTGACTAGAAGAAGACCGTCTGCCAAACCACCATTTTGCCTAATTCAATTCAGTTACAGGCACCGTTAATAATTTGATTTTCTGTCCTGAGCTGATTTTGGCCAGAAGCCATCAGCTGTAGGAGGGGATCAGCTGGAAGTTCTCTTCCAACCAGTCATTCATTCACTTTCTGAACATTTGTCACACCCTGCACTGAGCCAGGAGCTTTGAGGTAGGTTCTCTGTATCCCATACCCACAAAATAGATGTGGTCAATCCCTCTATTACAGATGAGGCCACAGACATTGAACAAGTAAGTCCACGCATTTGAACAAGTGCCACGGAGGAGAAGCCTAGGTGATGTGAGTGCATCAGGGGGTCAGGCCCAATTGGGGTGGGGAGACAGGGAAGGCAGAGAGTGACAATAAGGCTGAGCTTTGAAGGAGTGGGCACCAGTGGGGTAGAGTAAGGCGAGGGTGACAAGGCAGAGAGAAGAGCCTAGTGCAGACTGTGAGCGGGGACAGAGGAGGGAGTCACCTGCAAACTGTCAGGGGCAAATGCAGTTGTGACGCAGTCGTGGTGCAGAAGAGTGATGCAAAGTGAGCATGGCGTGATGGGCCCGAGCCACCACACAGGGCCTCACAGCCCCTAACACGTGTGGATTGTATTCGGGGTGGCATGGGATGTCCTGGGAGGGTCATGAGCAGGGAAGTAGTGTGATCTGCTTACATTAAAACAATCTGTGGGGGATCCCTGGGTGGCTCAGCGGTTTAGTGCCTGCCTTTGACCCAGGGCGTGATCCTGGGGACCCAGGATCGAGCCCCACATCGGGCTCCCTGCATGGAGCCTGCTTCTCCCTCTGCCTGTGTCTCTGCCTCTCTCTCTCAGTCTGTGTCTCTCATGAATAAATAAATAAAATCTTAAAAAAATAAAATAAAATAAAATAAAAAATAAAACAATCTGTGAATTCTGCATGTGGATGGATCAGATGGATCCCTTTACAGAGCCTGAGTCATTGTACACCTGGCTTAGCAGCATCGCGCCCTAGGCAGCTCGTTCTCCAAGCTCTAGGGCGAGCCCCCACCCCCACCCCCGGCTGGGCAGGTGCATCCTGGGCGCATGTGCACACCCCCTACCCCGCGCCTGCCTGAAACCAAGTGTCTGTGACTGTGGCACAGGAAGGCTTTGAGGGGCAAACAATAAATCAGGTTTTAAAGATGTCACCGACTTCAAGAACAAGATTCCAGTCTCTGGTTGATTCTCAGGGAAGGGAGTACACTTGGCGGCGACCGTCTCATCCGCATGTCCTTAGGGCCGGTTGATTTAGGAACATCTCTATTACCAAACTGGTGTTTAGTCAGCCCCATCCTTTTCTAACTCAATTTCCTACTTCTCTCCCTCACAGGCCATGCATTCTTTGGTTATCTGATTTGTCTTTGTAATTTTTTAAGGACAAGTAAAAACATCTTGAAAAATCCGGTCTTTTTACTGTCACTTGTCATTAGTTTCCCCTCCCAGCTGACTTCATGGCTGAGACCTCCCTTGGGGTAATATTTTTTTTCCTGACTTGTTGAAGGTAGCTTGGTTCTCCTCTCAGCCCCCATAAGCAGGGGCGTGGGGTTGGGTAGGGATCAGCACAGGAATGTGCTGACAGGGTCAGGGTTTGTTGAAGTAGGTGGGGGTTGAAGGGTGAGGGACAGATCCATCCCAGCTTCATGCTGTAAACGTGATGGCAATTCATCTGGGACTTACCAGGTGTACTTTGTCTGCAGGGTGTGCATGGAAGTAGAACGATGCCTCAGAACACACGTGACCTACTGGTCAGGATACCTGGGTTTCTTATCACTTCCTAGAGGATAACCCTGGACCACAAAGGAATTAACATGAATGAGTGCCTGTTAGCACTGCACTATATCCATAAAGACTCATGGGCACTTGGAGTTGTAGGGTTTTTTTGTTCTGTTTTGTTTTTGTTTTTTCCATTTAGAAGTGAGGACATAAAGGTTTAGAGAAGTTAAGTAAAATACCGAAAGACACAGCTGGTAAATTTCAATTTTTTAATCTGTTGAAGGCGGATAGAAATATGTCACCAGTTGACAAAGCCTGAGCGAGCAATATGTCCACTGGGAAACTTCCATGAAGATGTGGCATTATGTGGCCCATGTAGTAGGCCTCAGAGCACACATTTGAGGGGTTTCTAGAATGGACCTGGTATCTCACCTGTTCCTAGAAGTTCCTGACCTGTTCCATGTCACCTACAGCGCCATGCTCCCTTTGCAACATTTCTTTTTATGCAAAAAAGAAGTTGTCTTGGTGAACACAAAATGTGTGCTCTGCTTGGGGATCTGCTCCTTGCCCATTCTTCCCCAATCCCCACTCCTGTTCTGCATTTCCCCCTACAGACCAGCTATCAGGAGCCCACACCCCTCCTCTCCCAAGCAGTTCCCTCTGCCTAGAAAGCCTTTGTCTGCCTCATCCTGCTCTTCTGAGGAACTCAGATTTGGTCTGTTAGTCCCAACACATATATCATGTCTTCAGGGTGACACACTTATCTCCCATACAAGACTTAGGCCCCCAGGGTAGGGACTCATGAAGGAGCAACAGCAGAAGGATACACATCTGGAAGGTGTTCAGCTCTATATGCCCTTTCTCCAGATAATGTGGGAAAGGCGCCCATAGCTATGGCCAGGATGAAATTCCCACAAGGACTCTTTTCTTGTGACTACAGTCAATGGAAAATGGAGTCCCAGGACTCTCTGATCTCTAATAAAGAAAAAGATAGATAGATAGATAGATAGATAGATAGATAGATAGATAGATAGATAGATGATAGAGGTTAGTAGAGATTGATATTAACATTTAGAAACCTTATAATATCAAATTGGCTTTAATGAGTCATCATTGCTCAAATTTTACACTATACTTGATGAAGGAAATAAAAAAGAATAATTCAGTTTCTCCATCTGGTTCAGTTTGGGGGCCTTTTTCATTATTATCTTTTTTTTTTTTTAACATGCATGGAAAAAGAGGTGAAACCCTTTTCCTCTGTCTCACTGCACTATTGACATTATAAACATTGACCTAAATTATAACCATTAGGTTCCCATTGAAATGAAAGGTCTGCCCTGGGGTTTAAATTTCTAACTTACTGTGTAAGATGAGCCCCAATTAAAGTCTTCTAATAAGAAAAACAGAGATTTGGTGTTAAAACATCTTCAAATAATCTGTGGGGAGCTTTACTTGTAACTATATAGCACTTACCACAGTCTGATTTGAAGTAGGGCATTGGTCTATCTCCTCTACTAAGGAGAAAGCTTCTTGAGGAGAAGGAATTTATCTCATTTATGTTGATATTTGGCATATGTTTGAGTCCATAGGAGGTATTCAATATATGCTGGTTAAGCAGAAAGGAAAAGGACATGCTGAGAGTAAAAGAGCAAGGTAAAGCCAGTCTGGTCTTTTTCTACTTCTTTGATGATGATGATGTGATGATGATGATAATGGTGATGGTGACGGTGATGATGATGGTGATGGTGATGAGGATGGTGATGGATGATGATGGTGATGGTGATGGTGATGATGATGGTGATGAGGATGGTGATGATGGTGATGATGATGATGGTAAGGACGATGGTGAGGATGATGATGATGACGGTGATGATGATGATGATGATAGCAAGAGTTAACGACTGACAGAGTTGCTTGCTATGTGCCAGGCACTATGTCAAGCACCTTCCATACAATATCTCTTTTAACTTATATAATCCTGAGGTACCCATTTTCCCCAGTAAGTAGATGAGGGCCCAGGGTCATTAATTAAAATAACCAAAGCTAACTGACTTAGAGGTGTCATTTCCAAGATCTCAGTTCAGGTCTCAGCATACTTTTAACCACTCTGTTATCTTTCCAAATGAGCCAACATTTCTTTTTATGCAAGTAATTGGATCAAGTAGTAGAAAACATTTCATATGTTCTTATTTCAGTTAGTTTGCAAAGCAACCCCACTGGGGCTTGAATACGGTATATGATAGGCTCAATGGGCCAAAGTTTGATACACAAATGTATAGGATATATAGGATAATGTTTGCTAACCCTGAAGAGTTAAAGAGAATTAAAAGTTTCGGGGTAACTAACAATTTAACCAGGAAAGTGTTAGCATGTTATGAGGAATTTCTCTTCCTCTGAGCCACTGGGTTTTTGCCAAAGCTACAGAGTAGATGCTGCATTAAGAGAGGACGAATTTGATCCAATAAGACATCTTCTCAATCCCTGTGTAAGATTAGTCTGAGTAGGAATCACTTGGTAACAATTTGGAATAGAGTGTGTTAGAAAAACATAGCTTTGTCTGGGTTGAGCCTAGAAATGGGTGACAGATGTTAATGATGAACGACTGAACAGATGTTTGGGGGTGAATTACAAAAAGGTTTTCTATCGCACAGGATCTAAACCTTAACCTTCCTGGCCGATGCTGAAAGGAGAGCTTGTTTATGAAACATGTTCTCGCAAAACTGTTTGGCGGATTGTGACAAAGATGAATGACCGGATACTATAATTTAAATTTGAAAATAAGGTAAATGGGAGTCCTTGTTTGTGTGCATATGTATATGTGTTCTCTTTGACAAGGGTCAATGCCTTATTGAAAACTAGGAAGGCCAAGTAAGTCATTCCTCTCTGCCTTCCCCATTTTTCTACCCCTAACTGGAAGGAACAGACAGTATTTGATAACACACCTTTAAGGCTCAACAAAATTATTAAAATACCACCGCTTATAGACATTCTGAAATATCTGCCTTCTAATTATGTGTGGAAAAAAGAAAGTACATTACACATAGTAAGGATATTTTGTGAAGTTCTTAATTGGTCATTTTAACTGGGGGCCCTGAGACTTAAAGTTTTAAGGAGTCTAAAAAGATGCCCCACCCAAAGTAAAGAAGAAACAAAGGTAGAGTTTAAAAGCTATACAGTTACTTCCATAAGCCAATCCCTACTTACCTACTCCACAAGAAGATGAACTGTTATGTTATATAAATCATTGTGATATTTCTGATAATTTGCCTGAAATGAGGGATGAGCTGAGGAGAGGCATTTGTTAACATAGCCCATAATGGACATAAACATGACATATCTTCTGCTAACTGTAGCTGTATCTCCATAGCAATACCATGCATTTAGTTAAAAAGGATGAATGCAGCCCAAAAATCCAAATACTCTCAATTTGGCATTAAATTAATAACAAATGCCATTGAATTTATAACAGACATCATATATATAATAGCTTTATATGTCACAACAGCCCTGCAGGGTAGATTTATTATCCACATTCAATGGTTGAGAAAGGAGACATCCAGAGAAGTTAAGTGACTTGCCCAAGTCACATGTACCAGTAAGTGGCAGGATAAGGATTTATACCTTTGCTGTGTATTCAAAATTCCTCTTGGGATCCCTGGGTGGCGCAGTGGTTTGGCGCCTGCCTTTGGCCCAGGGCGCGATCCTGGAGACCCGGGATCGAATCCCACATCGGGCTCCCGGTGCATGGAGCCTGCTTCTCCCTCTGCCTGTGTCTCTGCCTCTCTCTCTCTCTCTCTCTCTCTCTGTGACTATCATAAAAAAAAAAAAAAAAAAAAAAATTAAAAAAAAAAAAATTCCTCTTGATTTCTAATGTGCTACACTGTCCTGGATAGAATAGGCATTTCACTCTTTGATTAAGTCTTATGTATTACTGTATATCAAAATGAAATCTAATTTAAAACCATGATTTTCAAACTTGGGATTTTCAAACTTCAAACTGAAATTTCACTCCCCCCGCCCCCAAGTTAGAACTAGTTTTACTGCAAAAGGACCCGGTACATATTTATTAATTCTTGTACCTTAATAGCTACACAACAAATCATGAACATACAGAAACATGCATCATGAGAAGCAAGAAGTAGCACCCATTCCTTCTTCATATTAGCAACACGTCACTCTCGGGCAACTCCTGCTTACATTCACTGAGGTCTGTGAACAGTCATTTCTCACAGTCATCCTGAGTAAAAGATGGAAAGAGAACTATTCAAAGACCACTGTTAACTCTCTGTGCTGTTAAAAAGGAAGGGAAATACTAGACTTTTCTTTTGCTTCATACTGAAGAGGGATCAACAGGGAGGAAGGCGATAAATGAGAAAGATGTCAGCTGTGGGCAAAGCGGCATACTAGAAGCTGTGAAAGTTGAAAAGATAAATGAGGTACTTAGAGCCTACAGGAGACGTAAGACACATACAGAAATAGTCAGCGATGAGGCAAATGGCATACATCAGGGATATGGGAGCTTAGGAGATAATGAGATTTTTAGCCCTGGGGATTAGGCAAGGTTACATAGAGGGGTTGGCGTTTTGTACAGTGAGATTTGGATTTCAAGACTGGGAAAAATCGGTCCTCTTTCCCTTCTGTCTGACTTTCCTATTCCTAGTCTGCTTCTCCTTTTTCTTGCCAATTCTCAAAAGAGTAACCAAGATGCTCTGTTTTCATTTCTTCGTCATTATTCGGTAATCCTTAAATTCACGATTCTGGTTTAGGTCCTTCCTTTCGTTAGGATTACTAACTGTCTTCTAATATCTGTTCTTCTCTTTGGGACGACAGCCCTCAAGTTTTAGGTACATGACAACATGGAATAAAGCCTACATTTGCCAGTCTCCCTTGCAGCAAGGCATGAACAGTTGACTAAGTTTTGGCTAACAGGATATGAGCAGAAATGCTGTGTGCAACTTCTAGGTTATACCCTTAAAGGGAAGGGTATTACTTTCCCCTTTCCCTGCTTCTTGTTGAAAGGAATGTAGTTGTGCCATTGGTGCGCTATCTTGACCCATGCAGATGAAAGTGTCATTCTAGGGATGGAGGAGGAATAAATAAGAGTACAACAGCTGGTCCCCCAGTACTGGGAGCTCCACAGCAGTTCCAGAATACTGACACTCATACTCTCATATAAGAGAGTGCCAGGAAAAACAGAAAGAATTTGAAGTGAGCAACAAAAAGATTCATGGGTGTCCTGAGGAGCTTATTTGGTCAGGTTACCTCTACCATTATCTTTGACCTATTTTACAGCTCCTTAAACTACAGGTAACTGATAGTGGTACAGATGATTATTTCTTTTCCACATGCAAACAAATCCTGTCCAGTGGAGGTATAGTTGATTGCCCTCGTCCTTGCTCCCCACTCCTGCACCACAGAAAAAGCCAATTTTACATGAATTTTTAAATTCATTTCAGCATTCTCAATTAACCTATGTGTGATACTGTGAACTTGCCATTGAACTGGTAGCAATATCTTAATGGATTCCTCATGAATTAATGACTTAAAATCTTTGACGTATATTCAGTTTACACTGGCGTGAGAGGTGAGATTTTAACCTTTATATAAAAACATTTTTCTTTAACAACAGGAGTCCATTGTTTAAGCCACTGCTACTTTGGGTCTTTGTTATAACGATCAAACCTCTATTCTAACCAGCAGCTCCCACCAACCTACTTGAATTATTTCCTTGCTAGTCAGCATTGACTCTCCTCCACAAACCCCCCACCGACTTTTCAATTGTGTATATTTAATGAGGATCCAGCTCTGACTCTTAATCACCATATCTAAATATCCTTTCTCACTCAACATTCATTCTCAATGAAAGAGAAGAACAGTTTTTTTTTTTTCCAACTGTGGATGACAACCCATCAGAGGATCACAGCATTAATTTTAGTAAGTCACAATCAGCATTGATAGAAAATATCAAAGTACATTACACATAGTAAGGATATTTTGTGAAGTTTTGGATTCAGATACCTATAATCACATGCATGGGTTTCCTTGGGCTGCTATAAGAGTCCTGGAGACTAGATGTCTGAAATCAAGATGCTCAGGGCCAGGCTTTCTCAGAAAGCCTAAAGGAAAGTCCTTCCTAGGTTCTCCCAGCTTCTGGAGGCTGCTGGTATTCCTTAGCTTAGAGTAGCACACTTTTCATCTCTGCTTCCATATTCACATCAACTTCTCTGTGTGTCCTTTTCTATCTTTTCTAAAGACACATTCATTGGGTTAAGGCCCACCATAACTCAGCAGGATCTCATCTTGATCCTTTCCTAAATTATGTCTGCAAAGACCCTCTCTCCAAATAAGCTATTTAGAATATTCCAAATATTCTAAAGTTCAGGGCAGATGAGAATTTTCAATGGATTCTTTGCTAATAATTTCCTTTTTTCCACTATATCTCTACCTTAAAAACCTTTCCTTTTCTGTAGCCCTTTGGAGCTCCCCTCTACTTGCTAGATCTTTAAAATTTACTAAGTTGAATTTGTATTTACCAATGTTTTCATGAATAAATATGTGTTCTTGAACACTAAATAAAATACTTTTCTCATAATGGAGAGAAATTTCAAAAGTTTAAAAGGACAGGACTAGAAGACCCCTACTACCTCTTCCACTCTGAATCCAGAGAAGCACTTAATATTGTTGGGCAGGCTTTCCTTTTTTGCCATAGTTATAGTAACAATTATGTAGTATAAAATTCCTTTAAGCAATTTTGTGTGCAGTAAATCATTTAAATCTCATAACACCTTAGGACATGAGTTTTAATAATATTACTATTTTAAAGATTATCATATAGCCAGAAAGGAGCCAGGATTCAGTTCCAACCCTATGTTTCCCCAGCACATCATGGTCTTTCTTGGTTCCCATACTGTTGTATTGAACTGAGCGTCTCTGACCTGCCTCCATTTTCTGGCTTCTGTATTTTTCTTCTCATTTCCTAATAGTGTCACTCCATCCACCACTGGCTCTGGCCTGGTCCTGCCCAATCTCATTTGTTACCTTGCTTCCTACTTGCCAGGACTGGAGAAGACTTAGCCCTGTCTGCAGAAGGGAAGGAGCGAACAGAAAGCAAAACTTGAAGAGAGATCAGAGATGGCTCCAGAGGGATGACCAAGTGCCCAGGAGGAAGAACTCTCCTTGGGAAATAGGACGGACACCTTTTCTGCTAAGACATTTGGTCATCTCTGTGAAGAAGACAGTGACAGCAGAAGCAAAGGAGTTCCTGTCCCTTTAGCTGGAATAGCTTCTCCAGGCTCTGGCCACAAGCCTTGAGGTGAAAAGCGAGGCCTTGCCAGGTGGGTAAGGCACTCCATGTTACAGATCCAGCCCAGGCCAGCCCAGGAAAATAGGAATTACTTCTGTGTATTTGGTTCTGTAGTTTAAGGAAGAAATGATGAGCAGAAATGAAAATCAATACCCAGAAGCCTTCCTCTTTGTCACCTCATTAGCTAAGGTGACGACTCCCAGAGACACAGAGAACACGCCAGGAATCCAGGACAGCTGCGTTCCTCAGCTGGGAGGAGCAATCCCCAGCCACAGGATCTCTGAACACTGAGGAGCTGCTATCTTCGCCAGATGATTAATGGGGCCTCCTGTGGCAAATAAGGAAGACGCAAGCTTTAACAGTTTAATTCTTTAAGTCAGGACCTTTTAAATAGGAACGTGTTGTTGAGGGGGCAGTAAAGCCATCAGAATGTGGCTCTGGCTTCTTTCCATCTTATTAGGCTTGAGGTCATTATCCAGGTAATTCAGGAAAAATAAACTGCATTGCCTGAATTACTCAGATAATTACCTCACTGTTCCAATTCACACTGGTGGTAGAGGTCCAGCTGGAAATGTCCCACGGGCTTCAAATAGTCTGATAACTGAAAACAGGCTTGGTAATTTAGGAGTCGAGGTAAAGCACTGAAAGGGGCTGAGCTCATATAATTAGAAAATCTGGGTGTTTCAGACCAAGCTCTGCTGCATATGACCTGCTTACTCTGGGTTGGCAACTTTTCCGCACTGAAGCCTAAGGCCACTTTCAGGATGATAAACTACTTTATTGCTAGCCAGTATCCTTGAAGCAATTACTATTAGTACCACTTAAAAAAAAAAGATTTATTTATTTTTAGAAGAGGAGAGGGAAGAATGAGCAGGGGGAGCAGCAGAGAGGGAATCTCAAGCAGACTCCCTGCTCAGCGCAGAGCCTGACCTGGGGGGCTCGACCTCATGACCCTGAGATCATGACCTGAGCTGAAACCAAGGGCCGGACATTTAACTGACTAAGCCACCCAGGTGCCCCAGCACTGCTTCTTTGTTGGTGGTGTCATATGCTGGCATAACACAGAATAAAACATTGTCTTATGCAACGGTATAAGATTTCAGGGCAATGCTTCTTGCCTATTAGACTCATCTGGGGAGCTTTTAAAAAAATAGAGGATTTCCCAGCCTTCACCTCACGCCAGTTAATCTGGATCTCTGCATGGGGGCCTTGACATAGGTACTTTTAGAAAAGCTCTCCAGATGATTCCAATGGGTAGGACCGCTGCAAGGCAGAAAGACTCGAAAATGGGAGGGGGATTTCCGTCACCTAAGGGTCATACCCAGGGTTTAATATGTCTGACAATGAAGCCTTAGAGTGACAGGTGAAGCTGTCTAGCTGTTCAACCTGTCCCCCAGAGTTCCAGGCAGAAGGCACCCAAACTGCCCTGATCCCTGGGTCTCAGGGGGCCCAGGCCTGCGTGGCACATGAGGGCCTGGTGGTGCTCCCTGTCTACACCGAATTTGAGTGACCGAAGGACTTAACCAAAACCACTTAACCAGAGCTAATTATTGACAGAGATGGGCCGGAAGGATCATTGCACTTCCTTTTAATCCTTTAAAGCTTCCCCTCCCAGGGACCAGGGGCAGGCGCATCCCCCCCCCCCCCCCCCCCCCCCCCCCCCCCCGCCCACGCGGTGTCAGGTCTTCCTAAGGTGCATCGGTGTGTCACATCAACACACATGAAAAGTAACAAGACCATAACCGCTAAAAGACGTGACTTCATCCTGGCAGCAAACGTGTTTCCCAAGTGCAGAGCTGCCATCTGTTCGGCAGGAGTGGGAACTGGCAAACTGTTCCTTCTGAAGCAGCTCAGGGGCCCTCCGGCTTCAGGGCACCTGTGGGTAGCTGTGCTGTCAGCAGGAAGCTACCTTCTCCGTCTGCTTTCACATGCCTCCGTGGCGGAGCCGGAGGACAGAATTCCTGTGGTCTAGACACAAGCGCAGCCACCAGGGCTTACAGATGGGGCTCTCCACTAAGTCTCTGGGGGGACATGGCTTAGAAATAATCGTGCAATCTCTCAGGAATGGTCAACTGTCTCAGAGCAGAGCAGAACATCTGCTTCCTCCGTGCGGCTCCAGTGAACCTGGGCTGCCTTCTCCGTGCACATGTTGCTCCTGCTGGAGTTTTATGACACTTAAATTCAAAGGACCATTTCTTTTGCCCCATGACAAGGCTTTCAAAGGATGAAGTGCTTGGATTTACAAAGATTCTCCAGGAGCATTTTCTCCTAGTTGTTGAAATATGGAAAACACCAAGTGCCTATGATCTATTACAAGACAATGCAGTGATTCTTCCTCGGGGAGTGCTCTCCACACCCCGCAGAAAAACCAACAGTGTGTGCCCTTTCCCCTCTTAGAAAATAGTCTAGTCTTTTCAAATTCCCCTCGACTGCAGAGAGCTGTTACCCTTCAAAACCTTGTTCAAATGTCACCTCCTCAGGGTGCCTGGGTGGCTCAGTTGGTTCAGCGCCCGACCCTTGATTTCAGCTCAGGTCAAGATCTCAGGGTTGTGTGATCGAACCCCGCATCAGGCTCCGTGCTGGGCATGGAGCCTGCTTGGGATGTTCTCTCTGCCTTTGCCTTTCCTCACCTACTCTCTCTCTGTCTTTATCTAAAAAACTCCCCCAAACCAATCAAACAACAACAACAACAACAAATATCACCTTCTCTGTAAAGCCTTCCAGCATTCTCTTGGGCAGAATTAAGCACACCTTCTGTGGCAGCTTAGTCTCTCTACTGACTCCTAGTTTCTCTACTGACTTCTCATTATGTAAATTTAGTTGCTTACTGTGTGCCTGTGTCCTCCCACTTTCACTCCCAGTATCTTGGACTGCGAGCTCCTTGAAGACAGAGATTGATGCCCATCATCAGGTAGGCAGATGTAGGTAGGTAGGTAGATGCCCATTAAATATTGTGTGGGAAAGTGAATTTCCTTCTGGTTCATGTTTTTGTTTTGTTTTGTTTCTTGCAGTAGGTGTCAGGGATATGTGACTTTTTTAGGTGTTCCATAAAGATGTGTTCCAAGTATTCGCAGGGAATATGTCCTGACACTTCTCATCTGCTTCCTCACATTTGCCTCTGGTGCTATGAAATCTTCCTCCTGGGGCAGCCCTGGTATTCTCCCTCTGGTTTTCCTGTCACCTTTCAGCTACTTCCCATTTACCGTTTCAGCTGTTGGACATAGTTGGCACATGCTTGTAGTTCACAACCAACCCAGGCCTGTCCCGAACTTTGCTTAAATCTCCACCTGCCATGTACCTTCCTCCAGACCTTGCATTTGGAGTCTCCAGAATGATTATGTGAAAGAAGACAGGATCGCCTAATAAGGATGAGCACAGGTTTGTCTCATACCTAGACTTGTAATCCATCCTTGAATGTTACTATATAAGTCAGTTATTTAAACTCTCTCATGTTCAATTTCTTCATCTGTAAAAAAGGGAATAACAACAATAGTACCAACCTTTTTTGGTAAATAATAATAACAATCCCATTGTTTGAATACTTGCTCTCTGTCAGGCCTTGGGCAAAGGACTTTATGTAGACGGTTTCATTTAATGCTCATGTGATTGTTGTGGGTTGGGTTCTTTGAGAAGCAGATTCTGAGATGGAGGTTAGCACTGGGAAATTATATTAGGGAGTGGTGCTGGGAATCATACTGTGGGTGCAGGAGGGGGAAGGAAGCAGGACTGGGCAGAGGAAGAGGCTGAGCTGCAGTATAGTCTAAGGGCTTCAGCCAATCTTACAGGACAGTTTAAAGCTGGATGGCCTTTCAGACTTGTCTTGAAATCTAGGGAGGGAGCTGGGGTCTCCTGCATTGCCCTTTATTGGAAGGAAGTTGTTCCTCCCCAAAGGGAGAGTGACCTATGCTGAGGCAGCTCTTACCAGCTGAGGGCCATTTTTCAAAAGTCATCACTGTGCAGTGACACTCTCAAATGGACGTATTTCACAGTCTGATAACATGTAAAACACTTAGCACAATGCCTGTCAAAGAGGGAGCACTTGGTAAATATTAGCTGCTCTCACTGTCATCATCACCATCATTATTCACCACCAGATAGCCCATACCTGCCATCTTGCCAGCAAGAGTATAATAAATTGCTCTGCTTGTAGAAAAGTCAATGGCCTATTTACTGAATTCTTCCCTTAAAACAATCTATCATCTTTTAGCAGCATAAAAAAGCTAATGCATATGCTAACAGGAAAGATTCTTATGTATTAGTCAGGGTTCTCCAGAAAAATGGAGCCAATAAGGTTTGTGTGTGTGTGTGTGTGTGTGTGTGTGTGTGTGTGTGTGTAGAGAGAGAGAGAGAAAGAGAGAGAAATTTACTCATTTTAAGGAATTGGTTTATGCAATTAACGAAGGCTAATAAGTCCAAAATCTGCAGGGCAGACCAGCAGGCTGGAGACCCAGAGAAGAATCAACATTGCAGTTCAAGTCCAAAGGCCATCTGCTGGCAACATTCCTTGTTCAGGGGAGGTCAGTAAAGGCCTTCAGCTGATTGAATCAGGATCATCCACATTATAGAGTACAATCTGCTTTACTCAAACTCCACTAATTTAAACATTAATCTCTTCATAGTGGTCCTGCCAAGTTGACACATAACCATCACAGGAAATGAATAGGAGATATCAGCTACTTTATGGAATCAGAATTAGACAAAGAGGTTTTATGGTGTGAAGAACATTATTCTGTGACAATGCCAAAATAGATTTCAGGTCTCTGTTCTTTTGTTTTGTTTTGTTAATTTTGCCTATAAATAGTACTTGGGATGAAATAAGCAAGTCAGTAACAAACATTCTTGAGTCACTGGTAGTGAGAGAAATTTAATGCTGTTATATAGTATGTGGTAGGGTACTGAACAGTGAGAGATTCGGTCATGGAATACCTGTTTCTGGCCAAGCTTTCCTCTAGCCCTGGAAATACAGATATAAAATATGTGCTCTACCTTCAAGAAACTTTTCTAATTGGAAAACATCCCGATGAGCACAATACAATAACTGCCTTACTAGAGCATATTGTGAGTGAGCATAGAAGAATCACCTAAGTTTGTCTGGGGGGACAGGGAATGCTTTTCAGGGGAGGTAGTTTTTGAGTTGAGGTTTCAAAGATGCTAGTTGGAAGAATGCCAAGTTTAGAAAGCGCTCTCTGGGAGAGGTAGCTTCATTCAAGGTCATGAAAGCATGAAAGACACAAACCATGTTCAATAAGTTAGCATGTTCTGGGGTGATCAAGTAAGGCATGATGATAAAGGGGGAACCACCGTGGAGCTGGTTTGGGAGGCAGTGGCCATATCTTGAAGGCAGTACATCATGCAAAGGAATATGGGGATTATTCTGCTGGTAATGAGGTTTTGAGCAGGAAAATGATATGATCAAATTTGAATGTAAAATATTCTGTAGGCAATATGTTTTTTTTTTTTTTTTATGATAGGCACACAGTGAGAGAGAGAGAGAGAGAGAGAGAGGCAGAGACATAGGCAGAGGGAGAAGCAGGCTCCATGCACAGGAAGCCCGACGTGGGATTCGATCCCGGGTCTCCAGGATCGCGCCCTGGGCCAAAGGCAGGCTCTAAACCGCTGTGCCACCCAGGGATCCCCTCTGTAGGCAATATGGAGAGTAAATGCAAGGTGTTGGAGACTAGAGACTAAGAGGTGAAAATCATAACAATCTGGGAGAGAGAAAATGAGGAGACCTAGGCCCTAGAATAGCACTGGTATGGAAGGAAGACAGAGAACAGGATGTGTGCCAAGATTTTTTGGGGAGGATGGAGAAGCAATAAGACAAGATGATTTATTTAGTGGCTATATCCATAGAGAAAACTGAATAATGGGATGACTCAAAGGTTTCCTGTCTTGAGAAATTAATAGAGATGCATATCAAAAAAAATTAAGACAAGTAGGATAAGAAGGCAAGGTAGAGAAAGGGGACCAAAAAAATGTTCATTTAATTTTGATTACTAAACTTGAGGTGCTTAGGGAGCATCCACATGCTTAAAATTTATAAATCTGTGGAAATTAAACAACACATTCCTAAATAACTAACAGATCAAAGAAGAACATCACTAGGGAAACCAGAAAGCACTTTGGGATAAGTGAAAATGAAAATACAACATACCAATGTTTGCAGAATACATTAGAGTAATGCTTAGAGGGAATCTATTTTTAAAAAGGAAAGATCTCGAATCAATAGGCTAAACTTTGTTTTTAAGAATAAATGTAACAGGGACGCCTGAGTGTCTTAGTGGTTGAACGTCTGCTTTCCACTCAGGGCATGATCCCGGGGTCCTGGGATTGAGTACTGCATCGGGGTCCCTGCAGGGAACCAGTTTCTCCCTCTGCCTATGTCTCTGCCCCTCTCTCTGTGTCTCTCATGGAAAAATAAATACAATCTTAAAAAAAAAAAAAAAAAGAATAAGTGTAACAAGAAGTGCAAGCTTGCACAATATCACAAATCATTGTTAAAAGAAATTTTAGAAGACTTAAGTACATGGAACTGTGTGTAAGGGGAAGAGAAGAGCGTACACACTTGATTCCACTAGAATGGGGACCTTTTGGATATCTTCCTACTATAGCTTCCCACGTGTCTCACAGTGACACCGTGTGGAGAGTTGGGCGTTAGAAACCAGAGATGTCCTTGACCTCAAGGAGCTCACAATTCAGTGTACTTGAACACATATAACCAAGTAAAAATGGATAAGGTTATGACAGAGGAGTAAGTGAGAGGCACTGTGAGAGCCCTGAACAAACCCATGGGCGGCCACCTTGGCTTGAGTGCAATTGCCAGTGAGCCCAGTGTACCACAAGGTGCCCTGGTCATTGAAGTGGCTAAAATGACCTGTTTGGCCAATACCCGGCAATGTAGTCAGGAAGAAGAGTTTATACAACTCGATCTTACAATGGAGCCTCTTGCCTGGGTGGACTTAGGGAATAAGACTGAAGCATACGTTCAAAATCCCACAACCCCTGTGAATCCTTCTATAGTGAACACTGTTTTTTCCTTTTAACTGAAATCCTTAGAATTAGGCTTCTAAAAAAAAAAGAAATTAGGCTTCTAATTTTTATTAGAATCTTCTGCATGTTACCCATAGGTTGCTTTACAATGGATCTTAAATGGCTTTGTTTTTATTTCATCAGAATGCAGTACTCGGGGATCCCTGGGTGGCTCAGCGGTTTAGCACCTGCCTTTGGTCCAGGGCGCGATCCTGGAGTCCAAGGATCGAGTCCCGCGTCGGGCTCCCGGCATGGAGCCTGCTTCTCCCTCCTCCTGTGTCTCTGCCTCTCTCTCTCTCTATGTCTATCATAAATAAATAAATAAATCTTAAAAAAAAAAAAAGAAAAAAGAATGCAGTACTCTTGCAGACCACTGCCTTGCAAGCATTAACATGCACAGGAGTCACCCAAGGGTCTTAGTAAACTAGAGATTCTAAGTAAGTAGGTTGGGGTAGGGCCTGAGAGTTGGCATTTCTAACAAACTCCCACGTGATGCTAGTTCTGATGGTCCCTGGGCCACACCTTGGCTGGTGAGGCAAGACCACATCTTTAATATTTTAACATTTACAAAGCACTTTAATACCTACATCTTAGGTAATATTCAAAATAATTCTTGAGGTAGAAAGAATGGTTACTATTATTCCTCTTGTAACAGATAAGGAAACTGAGGCACATTCTACCTAGCCAAAGAAAGCGAGGAAGCATCCTGCCTAAAACTCAACCTTGAACTATCTGCTCCTTCACAGCAGACAGAGTACCTCCTAAATCGGCTATGGTATCTCTAGTGACAAGAACTGCACCTTGATAATCACTGTGTCCCTTGTAGTGTTTAGGCACACGGCAAGCATTTGATCATGGTTCATTTCAAAATGTCCTTTTATATCCGAGAAGCCACGGTGCAATGTTCTGGCTGCTTTAGTTCATATTTATTATCCTAATCCTTATACTAACTCAGAATTATTACCTGCATTGGGGAAACTGAGGCTCAGCGAAGTGGAGTGACTTGCCAAAGTCTGCCTAGATAGAAGTGAAACTAGAAGTCTGCATGTCCCAGATGCAGATACATAAAATAAAATAAATAAAAATTATTTCATTTTTAATTAGACATTAAGAGGCAAGAAGAGTTTTTTTAAAATGACAGTCTCAAAAAAAGAATGAAGGTCTCAGTTTGGTCAACTAATTAGCACTTTAAAATCAAGACTATAAATTGTTCACACCAAAGGTGAGATCTAGATCCCCTCCCCTTGACTCCAGCTGGCTTGTGACTGTTTTGGCCAATAGAATACAGTAGAAGGAAGGCTAAATGACTTCTGAGGCAAAGTCATAAAACATCATGCAGTTTCCATCTTATTTACCAAAGCAATCATGCCTGGAGCCCTAAGCCACCATGTAAAAAAGTCCACATAGCCTGAGGCAGCCATATGTGAGGGATTCTAAGCCACGTGAAGGCCTGTGTAGGCGTTCTGGTTGACAGTCCCCACTGAACCAGCCTCCAGGGCACTAGAGGTAGGAGGGACGAATCCTCTAGATGACTCAATCCTCCAGCTACTTGTGTCATCCTTTGCTATTTGCATCCCAGATAAGGCCATAGACATTGTGGAGTAGAAATAAACTATGTCCTCTGTAATCTGTCCTAATTCATGACCCATGGAATCCATAAGCATAACAAAATGGGTTTTGTTCCACACCACACAATTGAAGATGGATTGTTATACGTGGAGAGGGAACTACAGCAATCAACCTGAACTCTTTGAATTGCAAGAGATAAAAGCACAACTCAAACTAGCTTAGGAAAAATAGAAGCTGCTAGAAGGGTACTGCAGTACCATGGTGGTCACGAGCACGTGCCTTGCAGATCGACTGTGGGAACGTGATTGACCAGTGACCCCACTGCTGCACTCTGACGGCCATCCCTGTGTTCACACTGAGCTCCTCGCAAGCTTAGTGGTGTCAGATTTAGCCAATAAAAATACAGGATGCCCGGTATCGGGGACATATTTATACGAAAAATAATTCGTGGCTTATCTGACATTCCAATTTAACCGGGTGTCCTATACTTAGCGGGTAGCCCCGTCCAAACAGCCCCCAGCCTGTAACCGGGTGTGGCAGGCTGTAGGGTGGGCTGTGTCTAAGGGGCTCGGGCTCCTCTGCAGGTGGCTGTGGCTGTGGCTGTGGCTGGAGGACTCCCTGTCGGGCCGCTGACCTTCCTTAGAACTGCGCTGTAGTCCAGGACTGTTCCACCCAACTCTCTCCCTCCTTCTCGTCACCAAAGTCACACCTGCATCTTGGTCTGGCAGCTCTCCCAGATTTCTCTGTCTCCCTCCACGTTTCTCCCCACAGGCATTTTCCTCGTCGAGGGCTTGCTCTTTGAATCTCATCTCAGAACTTAACCTCTCATAGGTCCTGGAAGAACACATGAAACTCACATGAATGAAAGGAAGTTTGAGTAACCGAGTCGCAGGCAGAGATGACTCGGCCGAGCTGCAGGAACCTGAATGCCTCCATACCTCCCTCTCTCCAGGGCTCTTTTTTGCTTCTCTCGGCCCATGAGTTCATCCTTTCTCCCTAAAGTTTCAAACACTGAGGGAGGGCGCCTGGGTGGTTCAGCGGTTGAGCATCTGCCTTTGGCTCAGATTGTGATCCCGGGTCCTGGGATCAAGTCCCATATCAGGCTCCCTGCAGGAAGCCTGCTTCTCCCTCTATGGCTCTTGCCTCTGTCTCTGTGTCTCTTATGAATGAATAAATAAAATCTTAAAAATAAAAAAACACTGAGGGAAAGGCTCTGATTGACCCTGCTTACCTCTGGATCAATCATTTCAGGCCAGGGGTAAGAATGAGAAATTTCCTATGCAAATCACATGGAGGCAGTTGGGGGGGGAGGGATTATTCACCAAGGAAGACAGAGGGTTGTCTCCACAACATCATAGATGTGAGTATCCACGATAGCCCCTGATCCACTATGTGACATCCGCCAAACTTGCTGGTGGACATAAAAATTCAGAGTTCATTAATGGGCCACTGAATCAGTAGAATGGTGGGAACTGTTTCTTTGGATATATTATTTCTTTATAATCTTCACAACAGACCAAGGGCAGAGGAAGAGAGAGAAGCAGGCTCCCCACCCGTGAGCAGGGAGCCAGGAGGGGCTTGATCCCAGGACTCTGTCAGCCAAAGGCAGACATTTAACCCACTGAGCCACCCAGGTGCCCCATCACTGTCATTCCTTTCTTACAGACAAGGAAACTCAAATGCAGGATATTAGTAACCCATTCAAGGTCATTTACTTAGTAAACAGCAGAGAACTAGAATCTGAAACCAGGTCTGTTTCCGGGTGTCTTTCTACTACCCCCAGCTGGCTGTTCAATATGGAGTCAGTATGGGGTGATTGTATTTTCACTGTTACAACAGATTGCTTTGGTGTGCTCTATGCATACCTCCAATTTTTATTCTCTTGTATGAAAAATTATCTTTTCTGCTCCATTAAAAAAATTTCATAATATTGAATGAACCTACACTGTGCTGTGCCACTGTCTGTAAGAGACACAAATATGAATAAAACTGGCCTCTGCACTCAAAGGAGCTGGACTGTCCAAGATATGAATGGAGGGGTAGGCAAGGGGAATAAACATGTTTATAAATAATATCAATGAGAGTCAGGAATGTGCTGAACATGAGATGGACATGAAATTCCACTGTTCCTAGTTGAACCACTCAATTTTTAAAAATTTTAAACAACTCAGAAGAAAATGGCACTTATATCTGGAAAATATTTTCTGAGTTTTACATATGGCTCAGAAAATTATATATTATTATACTCTCTGAACATTAACCATTCACAAAAGAACAAATAATAATGACATATTCTGTAGGATTTATGCTATTATTTCGCTTGATGCTTTACATAATCACCACACAGAAGCCCTTCGGGGGTCCTGCTGGGTAGAGGCAGCCTATGTTTCCTCTGAGTGAAAGAATTGGATCCTGGGGTGAGGTTTCTGAGGTGGCTGAAGCTCGAGGGGCAGGGCCCTGGACAAGAGGACACTGTGCAGAAAGGGAACTTCAGAAATGTGCATAGAGAATCTCTTGGGTCTCTGATTGAATACTGGTTTGCTTGTGTGCAGGATCAGACTCCTGAAGGCCTGGGAGAGAACGAAACCCAAAGGGCTGAGGGCTGAGCAAAGACTCCAGAGATCCAGTTAGTGAATGCACTTTCAACTAACTCGAGTGAAGTAATCTCATGAAAACTCAGGGAATTTCATTGAGACATCAAAAAGGCCATGCTTGGACACCTGTTCAGTGGTTGAGCATCTGCCATTGGCTCAGGGCATGATCCCAGGGTCCTCGGATTAAGTTCCACCTCAGGCTCCCTGTAGGGAGCCTGCTTCTCCCTCTGCCTGTGTCTCTGCCGCTCTCTGTGTCTCTCATGAATAAATAAATTTAAAAATTTTTTTTAAAAAGGCCATGCTTTGGGGATAAGGATCACATCCTGGAGTAAGAGCAACCCTAGACCGACTCTAATACGATGCAAAACCAAGTCACAGCAGGCTCAAGGTATCTGCTAGTAACTTAACTGCTGACTGAAGGAAAACTCCAGACTCTTTGAAGGACAATATATACAATCTAGACTGCCCACAACTGAGCAGTTAGGGGAACGTCCACTGTGACCCCAGCTTTGCTGTGCAATGTCAGCCCAACTTCTCTAGCTCTCCATAAAATCATTTCTAAGTTCCCTTCCCGTCCAAATTTCCAAAATTAGAGATATCATCACAGCTTTCTTTCCTTGGTTCCAGCTAGTTACCCGTGTCACTGCTTAGGCTTTAGGCTTCAGAATCTGTACACAGAAAAAGGACCTTTATTCATGCACACACCCCTTCCGTTATCCACCTCCTACAGAGCATCTGCAGTGTTGACAACCCTCCAAGAAACAAGACAAGTAATGTTGACACAGGTGAGGTAATTTGGAAAAGACTTCTAGCTCAGGTGGGGTTTTTCCCCCTTTGTAAGAAAGAAAAAAAAAAAAAAAATCCATCACCTCTGCGGAGCCGAGGCTGACAAGCTGACTTGGCGGCGGGAAGCTCAGGGCATCCGAGCCCGCCCTCTGCTGGTCAGATGGAGCCATGTCACGTTCTGCTCAACTGGTGGGAGAGACCCCTGATTCTTGGCTTGTCATATTTTTTAATCCCTTAAAAAAAGCGGAGGAGGAGGAGAAGAGAGCGGAGAGGGCATAAGAGGAGAGAGAAGGAAGGAGAGACAGAGGGAGCGAGAGCAAGAGAATCAATGAAAGCAAAGGAGTTGACTTTTATAAAGAATGGATGAGTTTGCCTCCCTCCTTTGGCAATCTCCAGTTGGAGGGAGAACTCCAGGCCTAGGCTGGGACACTCACTTTTCAGTGGTTCACTTTTTCCTTCACTAAGTGTTGGAGGGAAAAGCCCAGGACCAGAATCGGAGGACTTGAATCCCGTCCCTGCCCTCCTGCTTAACAAGTGATCTTAAGTCAATATTCATTCATTGATTCAGTATGTAGTATTTACTGAAGATTTACTATGCTCCAAACCCCATGTTGGGCTTTAGGGGAACACAAGGATGAAAGAGAGGTGGCCCTTGCTCTCAAGTTACCACCATTTGGCGGGGGAAACAGGATTATTTCACAGTGGCCAATCCGGGAGGTGCTGGGCAGTATCTGGGAGACTTTATATGGTTGCACTGCAAGACCAATGAGGGGCTATACCATAGTCTGCCACTTGGAGGAGCTGGTTCCCATCCTTCTGGGACTCCGTTTTGAAATGCCAGAGAAATACACAGAAAAACATGAGACTGGTTTTCAACCTTTGAAATATTCCGGCTCAATTTAGTTTGAGGAGACCATGCAGGAGGCGAGGAGAGGAGGCTTTTCTCCAGTTCCAGAAACCTAAAGAATGGCTTCCACACATCCTCATCTGTGAAATCAAAGAAGTCATGACTGAGGACCATGTTCCCAGCCACGAATTTGTTTATATAATACTACGTGGGCTTCTGTAGGCAGCATTTGTGACTTCAATTCAAAGGACGATGTGTAATCCATTGACATTTTCCATTTATTCCATGCATGGAAAATGAATTTGCAGTCAGCTGTCTTCTTGGCCTGGTCCCGCTTTTTCCACTGAACATGAGAACACCTTGGCTTCATTAGGTGGGTAGGAGGAGGTATCTGAGCTGCCAGCACTGTCCATGGAGTCCTCGGTGGGATCAAAACCAGGAATTGGCTGCCTGAGTAGAAACTGCCAGAAAAGTGGAGGAGTGGAGACCAGCCAACTGATGACCGGAGAGAGACTATCGCCTGAGCCTTGTAAAACAGCTCACCACCTTCTTCCTGCAGTGCCACCCACCCATCTTCTGGTAAAGGCATTCCTACAGAGCCCCAAGCAGGGACTCGTTCTGCCTCAAACATTTGGAGTTAGCATTCCCATCACCGCACTCACAGGATGTGCTTAAACATCAGAGTGACAATGATGATGGCCCCTTATTCATCAGGTTCTGTACTTTGCATGCATTATCTCCAAACCACACTAGAACCCTAGGAGGTAAGGGCTACAGTCATTCCTGCGAGCAGGCACTGAAGCTCAAAGAGAGTAACCTGCCCAAGACCACAATAAACAGAGTTGGAAATCGAATCTCACATCTGTCTGGCTTCAGAGCCTGTGGCCTCCTCATTGCATCATGATGCCTCCGCAGAGCAGGAGGGCCAGTTCCAGGATAAAAAATATCCACCGAACTCCTGCTACTTCCCTTGTGCGGAGACAGAATAATGCTCTGCCCCTTCCTACCACCACCAAAGATGGTCACACTCTGGTCCTCAGGACCTGTAATTTCTTACCTTATGTGGCAGGAGAACTTTGTAGCTATAGCTGTGCTAAGGATCTGGAGATGGGAAAAATATCCTGGATCACCTGGGTGGGCCCAATATAATCTTAAGAGTTCTGATGAGAGGAGGGCGGGAGGGTCACAGTAGAAGAAGGCAATGTGCAGGATCGGGGAGCCTGGGAGATGCTACCTGCTGGCTCTGAAGATGAGAGCCAGGACCGTGAACGAGGCCAGCTTCTAGGAGCTGGAACAGATAAGGGGACTGGATCGATCCTTCCTCTAGAGCCTCCAGAAGGAACACAGCACTATTAACACCTTGATTTCATCTATATGACCCATTTTTGGGCTTCTGGTCCACAGAACTGTAAGATAATAAATAAATTCATGTTGTGCCAGCCACTAAGTGTACTATAATTTGTTATAGCAGCAACATGAAAATAATACACCCTGGAAAATATTAACAGGCTGCCACATAACAAGAGATGCCTTTAGGGGCACCACTGGGCAGGAGCCACCCTGAGAGCCGGTGACTGGTGGAGGCGGCCCCAGAGAGACGGAGTCACTGGCCAGAAGCGGTGGCAGCTCAGCGTTCAAAACTTCTCGGTGTGAGCCTGGCTCCTTGCTGTGACCCTGCCTCTCTCATCCAGGCCTGGGACTGTCGCCGCTGCCTAATTCCCAGCACCCGCTCTGCCACCCACTGTTTCTACTTTTGCCAGGTCCCCAGTCCGGCCAGGAACACCGGGCTTGGAAGAAACAAGTCCACTTAAAATAATCACCGTTACGCACTGTGCAGTTAGTGTGGGGCTGTGACGACAGACGAGGCCAGGTTTTTCACGCCTCAACCTTAGTGATCTCATCTGTGGAATGAGGACAGGCACACATACCTCACTGAGCGGTTGTGGGGGAAATCTAGGTGATTTACGCAAAATGCACTGCCCGGCCTGAGGCACCAAGTCAATCCTCCCTACCTGACTGCTACTCCTGTTACGGAGTAAGGGGCTGAGGTGGGTGGGCAGGTGGCACTGCAGGAAGAAGGCGGTGAGCGGCTACATTTTAGACATCAGTCATGGACATGAGTCCAAAGTGATCTCAGGTTTAAGACCCATGCAGGTATTTGGAAAGCACATGATGCCACTGTGTCGAGCATTGCCCTTGCTACAGAATGACACGTAAGCTTGCTCCATCCTGCAGACCTGGATTTGGATTTTAATTCCCCTGCTCACAGCTGGTGGCTTTATCTTTTGTCTTTCTGTGTTAATTGCCAGAAAGTCAAAATTTTAAAAATATGTGGAGGTGGGGAATGCTGAAGCATCTGAAGTCTATGAAGGGATTTTGTGGAAGAGAAAGCAGATCTGGGAAAATCCGGTAAGTGGCGAATAAACAGAAAAAGGACAGTCTTGTGAGCATTTTGAGTTGCTGTGAGACTTCACATTTTGAAAGTTAGGATTCTGCCTTAGGAAAAATATCCTGTGACCCCAAGTATTCACACCTCCCAGGAGTCCCCATCCTGAGGCGTGCACATAAAGGACTGAGCTACCCAGATCCCTTCAACTGCCTGCCCTCATCCCGACTCCAGGCTAGGAGACCAGAGAGCCTACCATTGGCTCTTATGAGCGCCCATGCATTTCCTGCATCCTGCTGGGTGCTATGAGGCTACTGGGATGTCTGGAGCCAACACTCTCCCCTCTGGAAGCTTCTGATCTAGTAAGGAAAAAGTTATAGGAAGGGAGGAGAGTTAAAAAAAAATCAAAACAGAACTCACAAGGCAGAAATTATATTCCTAGCAACATTTATTGGGTGCTCACTATTGCAACTACCATTTATTGAACATCTACTCTGTGCCAGGCCCTTTACTCCCATGATTATTTAACTCACACACTTACCCTCTGCCGTATCCCACAGTGAGTAGGTGAGGGAGCCAGGATCTGGAACCTGGCTGGCTGACTTCAGAGTCCATGTTCACACCACATGCCAGCCAGTAGGATTCAGCATGAATAAAAGGAAAGGGAGTGTATGCTCTTGGAATTCAGGGGAGAGGGAGAGACAGCTGTGACACAAAAAGGTCAGTGAAGTCTTCACGGACAATATGGTTTTAGCTGAACTTGGAGGGATAGATAGAATTTGGATAGTTGGAGAAGATGGTGATGAGGAGAGGCATGAAGTTATTTGGGAGATTTAACTGAGCACCTGCTAGGTTCTAGACATGGGTCTAGGTGTTGGAAGAGAGTCATGAGCAAAAAAGACATATGTCCTTGCCATTGTGGAGCTTATGTTCTAGTGGGAAAAGAAAGACATGATAGTAAAAGCCTAACAAGTAAATTATACAGTGTCATACAAGGTGGTAAGTGCAACAGAAATAGGAAAAGGTAGGGGAATATATTAATTTTTTTGCAGCCACTATAACAAATTATCACAAACTTGGTGGCTTAAAATAACACACATTTACTCCCTTATGGTTTTAGGGGTCAGGAATTGTCTATTTGTTTCAAGTTTCACTGGGCTACCAGGGCAAGTTGTCAGTAGGGCTGGTTCCTTCTGGAGGCTCTGAGAGGAGAATTAATTTGTTCCCCTTCTTCTGCTTCTGTGGCTGCCTGAATTCCTTGGCACCTTCCTTCACCTTCAAAGCCCATCACTCCAACCTCTGCTTCTGTCATCAGAAGCCTTCTGATTTTCTGCCCCCTTCTCTTAAAAAAAAAAAAAAAAAAAAGTATGTTTATTTACTAGAGAGTGAGGGGGAGAGGCAGAGGGAAAGGGAGAGCAGGCTCCTCGCTGAGCAGGGAGCCCAAGGAGGGCCCAATGCCAGGACCTTGAGATGTCCTGAGCTGAAGTCGAGTCAGATGCTCAACGGACTGAGCCACCCAGGTGCCCATTTCCCACCTCCTTCTTTAATGACTAATGACTCCTGTCATTCGATTAGGCACCTCCCGGAGAGGCCAGGATAATATCCCCCACTTCCAAACCCTTAAATTAATCACATCTGCAAAGTTCCTTTTGCCCTATAAGCTCATATTCACAGCTTCCAGGAATGAGGGTGTGGACATGCCGAGGGGGCCATTATTCAGTCTTCCCCAGGATAAGGGGAATCAAGAATGAAGGGTGGAAAGGGTTGGTCAGAATAGGTGTTTTATGTTGGATTCCTTAGAAACAGAGCCTGAGCCAGGGACGTGGGTGTACAGGATGTATTTTAGGAGAATCCTATAAAGGAGGGAGTAATGCAGGATAGGAAGGTGGCAGCCAAGCAAGAATGTGGTCACACGATCTGGTCTAGCTCGACCCACAGAGAGTGGCCTTTGGAGCATAAGCTGTACCACAGACCACAGATTTGTCCCCTCTTGAGGCCAGAGGCCTGCCTCTACTATTTTTAACTGTTTCTTTTGAAATTCTTTCAAATTTACAGAAAAGTTGCCAGAGTAGTACAGAGAACTCCCACATACTCCTCAGATTAATCAATTTTAAACTTTTTCTACATTTAATATTCTCT
Organism: Vulpes lagopus; assembly: GCF_018345385.1. NCBI lineage: Eukaryota > Metazoa > Chordata > Mammalia > Carnivora > Canidae > Vulpes > Vulpes lagopus. The sequence continues at coordinate 36,970,713 of NC_054838.1, read as the reverse complement.
GTCTCTACTTGTCTGTCTCTACAGATACACACACGTGCATGGACACACACACACGCATGTCTGTACTTTATTTTTCTGAACCATTGGAAAGCATTTGCTGCATCATGTCCCCCTCTACACTGAAGGGTGTTCTTCCTAAGAATCAGGATATTCACAGTACAGCTATCCTATGCAGGAAACTTAACATTTATCTAATACTTCATATAGTTTTTATTCCATGTTTATAATTGAGTCAATAGTTTAGGCTCCAACTACCTCAACTGTCCCAATAACATCATTCGTAGCATTTTTTCCCTCTAGTCTAGTATTACATTCAATTCTCTTTAGTGTTTTTTTAAAAAAAGATTGTATTTATTTATTTCTGAGAGACATAGAGAGGTAGAGATATAGGCAGAGGGAGAAGCAGGCTCCCCTGGGAAACCTGATACAGAACTTGAGGACCCAGGATCATGAACTGAGCTGAGGCAGATGCTCAACTACTGAGTGACCCAGGCATCCCGTAGTGTCTTTTAATATAAGAAAATTCCTCAGTCTCTGTCTTGCCATTGACATTTTTAATTTCCTCATGATTAGATTCAGATTATACAACCACTGCTGGATGACTTCTTAGATGACATGTTCCTTCTGGGTGTCACACCTGGACACACACATTGTCTGGCTGTCCCTCACTGGTGAGGCTAATGTCACCATGCTGTTCAGTTTCTCCACTGTGTGATTATGATTCTTGTCCCTTGCAACGAATTAGCAATCTGAGGAAGGCACATTATAACCACGCAAATATTTGGCATCTCATGAAACCTTCCCTCCTAGATTTGGAATCTATTGATGATCTTGCTTAATCTGTACTTTACTATGATGTTTCTAAAATGGTGATTTTTTTTACCACCTCAACTGTCCCTCCACATTGATCAATTGGCATTCAGTTCATACTATAAGAAAGAGCTCTTCTTTCTCCTCTACGTATTAATTAGTTGGTTTATTATCTATTAATTACCAGCATGAACTCATGGATTCCTATTTCACTCATTGAATTATGTCTTTTCTGTCCTTAGTTCTTATGATCCTCAGATTTGAGAACATAACAGATAAGGAGAGGAAAGCCTTGTAACTCCAGTGTCCTTTTATTGGACAGTGTCCTGCCCCATTATTATTATTTTGAGTACATCCTTATTTTATGGCCCAACAACATGTCCCAGGCTATCTTCCCCCCTTTGGAGTTTCTGCCTACATATGCAGGGCTTAGTTTTCCACAGCAGGTTCAAGGAGATCTATAGATTTTTGGTGCTTTTTCCTGTGATTTTTTTTTTAGAAAAAAAAATATATAAGTAGATGTACATATGCTTTATTTCTTCTTCTTCTTCTTCTTCTTCTTCTTCTTCTTCTTCTTCTTCTTCTTCTTCTTCTTCCTCTTCTTCTTCTTCTTCTTCTTCTAAAGATTTTATTTATTTATTTGACATAGAAGAAAGCATAAGGGTGGGGAGCAGCAGAGGGAGACGTAGAAGCAGACTCTGGCTCAGCAGGGAGCCAGACACGGGGCTTGATCCCAAGACCAGGAGATCATGACCTGAGCCGAAGGCAGATACTTCACTGACTGAGACACTGGGTGCCCTTTCTTCTAATTTCTTACACGGAAAGTAGCATACTATATATACTCTTCTGCCCTTGGCTTTTTCACTTAACAATGTAGCATGGAAATAATGCCACCTCAGCTTACAGAAAACTTTGACAACTCTCTACACATCATCCTCGCATCCTGGTATCTGCTCCACAATTCCAGCCTCCTCAGCTTTGATGGCCTCTGTCTCCTCAACTCAGCAAGATGGCCCCACCCTGCTTGGGTTTACCCATTAAACACACTGGTCTGGAGAGGACCTCTACGCTGAAAGAAGTGTGATCGCGGGCCTCATCTCATCCATTTCTTCCTTTTATAGGGGTCACACTCTTGTGCTGCCTACTACCCAGTGTCTTCAAATGACTGTTTCATACATTGGGTCCGGGTTTCCAGTGGTTAGTGGTGGGAGTGCAAGTCCATGCTCGGTTAACCCATCATGAGGGCCATGCCTAGGAAGGACAAGACACCTGGGTGGCTCAGTGGTTGAGCATCTGCCTTTGGCTCAGGTTGTGATCCCTGGATCTGAGGATCGAGTCCCGCATCAGGTTCCCTGGAGGGAGCCTGCTTCTCCCTCTGCCTATGTCTCTCTCTCATGAATAAATAAATAAAATCTTAAAAAAAAAGAAAAAAACTTTGTATCCAGAAAAAAATGACTTCATTTTGCTCAACCAAATGGGGTTCCTTTCTTTCAAATAAGCTCTTTTTGAACATATCCAGAATGCTGGAGACAAATGTCTAAAAATGTGCACATATCCTCTGTCAACTTTAATATAACTCATTGCCTTAAAACCAGTGTTAGCTCAGACCCTTTATCCTTGCTTACCTTGTCTTCCCTGATCTGAATTTAACTGCTCAGTGCTCATGGCCCATAACCCATTTCCTGATGCCTGTCCAATTTTGCTGTCCTATTTATTCTCATTTCTCTTTTAGTTCTGGTCGCCGCCCTGCTAAGCGTCCGAGGTCTCCTTTCCAGATTACGGACTCTCCATACAAAGGGAATCTTTATATAATACTTTAAAAGTGTCTTGTGCTTATTAACTCATTCCAACCTTATAGCAGGCTCATGGGGCTGGTAATTGCTATTGCCCTCAACTTCTCCATGAGGATACTGAGGCACAGGGAGTTCATAATTTTTTTTAAAGATTTTATTTATTTATGAAAGACACAGAGAGAGAGGCAAAGACATAGGCAGAGGGGGAAGCAGGCTCCCTGCAGGGAGCCCAATGTGGGACTCAATCCTGGACCCTGGAATCATGCCGTGAGCCAAAGGCAGATGCTCAACTGCTGAACCACCCAGGCATCCCGGGGGTTGGTAATTTGCTTACGATCACAGAACCTGAAACTAGCAGAGCTGACATTTAAACCCAGGTCATTTCTCTCTAAAACTCATGCTCTCAACCCTCTCTATGCTGACTCTCAGCCCCATACACATAGAGCGAGGCCCTGGGCTTTGGAGGGAATGTCTTTTAAATTTTAGTTTTGTTGTCCAGCAGTTATGTGACCTTGAGCAAATGACTTAGGCTCACTCTACAAGCTTTAAGTTCTGTATTTAAAATTAGAGACGATAATAGCTCCTAACTTGTTGTATTGTAAAGAGATATAAATGATAGAATATGTATATTTTATATATGTACAATTATAGCATTATAAAATGATCTATGTCTGTCTCTATTATTAGCAAAATACTTGCCATCAGGGTACTCTTAATAAAGTGCAGTTATTATTATCACAGAGTCCCAGATTAAATCTGATTCTTACTTTGAGGTTCTATAATTACTACCCCCACCCCCAAACATACCCAAAGGCCCTGATGGAGGTATTGCTTGCTATATTTCATGCCAGCATCTATCTCATTGGCACAGAACGGACACTCTATAAATGACTGGTGAATATATTAATGAGCAGATGGACTGAGGGAGTTAGGGGCTGGCCAGATACTAAGATTACACAGCATTTCCTCATGGTTGACATCCTTGGGTCTCTGGCTGGGGGCCTAAAGATGGGTAAACCTCACCAGCTCTCAGAGGACAGGGCGGGGGGTAGAGTGAGACCTCATGGTCTCTCACAGCAAAAGGGCTCACTCAAGCTCTTGTTTACTGTGTTGGCTTCAATGTCCTCCAGGCAGTGACCACACAGGTGTCTCAGCCAGTGTGTGGGGTTGGTTTTCTCCCACACGGACACCAATATGGTGGATCCAGGTTGCTAGCTTCAGCTCCAGACAGTCTTCAAAGTTGCAAAAAAAAGTTATGAGGGATTGGATCACATAATTTGGAGGCTAAGAAGTGCCATGAGCTGCCATGGGTAGGCTGAAGGCCCAGGGCAGCCAGTGGTGTTGTTCTAGTACAAACCTGAAGTCCCCAGAACCATAGTGCTGATGTCTAAGGTCAGTAGAAGATAGATGTTGCAGGGGTCACCCTTCCTCCATCTCAACAGATGGGACAGTGCCCACCCACGTTGGTGAGGGAGATCTTCCTTACTTAGTCTACCAACTCAAATGTGAATGTCTTCTAGAGACACCCTCACAGATACACCAGAAACTGTTTTACCAGCAATCTGAGCATCCCTCAGCCCAGTCAAATTGACAAATAAAATTAACCATCACATTGGCCATCGGTGATTTTGAAGGTTGGGTGCCTTATGTTCTGCTCCTTTAAGCAGAGTGATATTGCTGTCTCCTTACAAAGGATGGTACCTAAGAGGACCTGCCCTGCCCCTCTACTCCTGGAAGAGTCCTTACTGCTGACAGATCCCACCTCGGTAGGATCAAGTAACCCACTTTCATTGCCCTGCACATCTGAATTTCTGGCCACCACTCCTCAAATTCTGGAACCTCCCCACCGACTCTTCCTCATCAGCAGATTTTATCATGATAGGACTTCGGATTTGCTGAGCCTTTGCTCTCTGGCAATTGCGGATATAGAAGGTTCTGGGGGTAGACTCCCTAGACACAAAGGGAGGTGCTCATCCTAACCCCAGTCTCCAGCAAGAGGAGGTTATAAGAACCATTACTATCATCATTATTATCATTTCTGTAACAAGCAGTCCCAATTCCCCCCTTGAATGCTTTAGAGCACTTTTCCTAGGACTGAGGATGTTCTCTACCAAAATATGTAAAGTGACCTTGCTATAGTACTATATGTTACAGTCCTATTCCAAGTTTGCCTATTTCCCTGGTAATGCCCATGATGACTCCTGCCCCCTCTCTCCCTCCATGACAAGGAGCCAATCCAGGATTGGCTAATGCGTAGCATTTAGCTGTCACTTCGCTAGTCTCCTTTAATCTGGAGGTGGCTCGGAGGTGATCGATCCCGTTGTGCTTTCCACTACAGCAAATGGTTCCCTGCTCCCAGTCATGGAGAAAGAACTAAACAAAATAAATCATCTTGTGCAAAACCCTCCTAGGGATTGCAGTGGGGCTGCTATTTCGGTACTGGATTAATGCCAGCGCCTATGAAGTGTCTGAATGGCCAGGGCGTCCTGCACTGGAGCTAAGAAAAGTAAATTATGTATTTGCCATACCTATTTGAGAACGAGCCCATATCTTAGCAGCTCATTTCTTTCGACTTGGCAAAGATATATGGTGTTACTGAGGGCAGCAGCCATGCCAAAGTCAAGCTTTTAAAAATGTTTTTCTTTTCTCTCTCTCTCTCTCTCTCTTTCCCCCGTTTTGTCTCCCCTTCTTTTAGTTATCTGAGCTCAAAGAGCATCTCCTAAATATCTTAACATTTGAATAATAAAACCCAGTGACTCTTTGGAATGAGAAGGCCTCAGGCTGACTCTACCAGGTAGAGGTTGTGCTAAATGATGGCAGAACTGGGCACTCCTGGTGGCCGCTATCAGACATATTAAGATCCACATACAAGTGCTCTAAGTGTTTTGAAAGTCTTTTTGTCATTATGTTTTTGAAATGATTTGGTTATGTTTTTGAAATGATTTGGTTAATTTATTCTAGGATGGCTTGTAATACCTGGGAAATCTTAGCACATTCTCTGGAAATCTTGTGAGATGAGCACTTCTAACCTTAAATTGTTTTCAACTGTAATGAAAATTTTGACGCATAAGAAAAACGAAAGAGTAACAAAGTTATTATAACAGAGTTGATATGTTACCTCTGATAGATCTTAACATTTCTATTCTTTTCGTTTTTGCAAATTCTCTACAGTTTTTAGAACCATTGCATTTTGCATCTTGCTGTTTCGCGGGCCTTCAATGTTTCCATGGGTCCCTCAAAGACATGGGGGTCTCGGGGTCCTTACCTCTGGGCCTAAAGGATAGCCCAGCCCTGTCTACCTCGAGTCCTGGCTCTGTTACCACCAGCTGTGCATCCTAGATGAGTCACCCAACATTTCTGTTTCAATGTTCTCATCCACAAATACTGCAAAGAAACTATTTATGAGAGATCACATATGTTGAGGGCCTATCTAGCTCTGTGCCAGGCAAATACTAGGCACTTAGTCAATGGTAGCTGTTATTAACATGGGGTTATACTGTGGTTTATATGGGGTCCCGTGTGTGAAAATCTCTAGCAGGCCACATTATGTGGATTTTTGACATCCTCCAGCAGACGTGATTGTGCTACTTGCCTGATCCAACAACTATGGTGACTCCCTGCTTTCCACACAATCAAGCCTTAACAAGCCTAACTTGGCATTGAAGAGCTTCCACGATGTGGCCTCATACTCCACTGTTCCTTCCGATACCTACATCTGAGCACTGCGAATGCTCCCCATGTCTGGAATCCTCTGGGCACTTATCCCTTCCATGCCTTTGCTCATGCACATCCCCCTTTGCCCGGTGCACCATCCTCCCTATTCCTATTCCAAAGCCCCTGCTTTTGTAAAAGACAACCTATGATTTGGTTAGTGGCTTCCCAGCCTCCGGTCTTGTCCCTCTCGGATCAGATCGCTACAGTGACACTTCTAAACCACAAACTGGATTAAGTCATTCCCTGCTTAAGGCTCTTTAGTATATAGTCCTGGCTCCTCATCATGGTCAAAGGGGCCTTGACAATCTGCCTCTGTCTGCCTTCCAGCCCCACTGATATCATTCCCTCCCCACCTGCTGGTCTTTACTTACACGAAATTCTCCAAGTTTCATTAATGACACTCTCCTCACCTTTGGAGCTTCACGTTGGCTATTTATGCTGTTCTCTCTGCTTGTGACACTCCCTACCTGCCCCACCATCTCCTTCTTCTGGACAACTTTAGGTCTCAGAATAAACAGTATTTCCTCAGAGAGGTCTGTCGTGATCCCTAGACTAGAATAAACTTAACATTATTACACTCATCAGACATAACTGAGACTGCATGTAGGAAGATTACCTCTTCACTTGACTGTGAGTGATGTGGAGCAGGGTACCTGTCTATTTTGTAGGACCCAGAATAGGACCAGTCCCATATCCATCCATCTACCTACCCATTTATCCATCCATCCATCCATCCTTTCAACAAAAAGTTTGAGTGCCCCCTACGTAATAGTAATCCACCTTGGAGACTATGTGTATGTATGTGTTGGGGGGGGGGGGGGAGGTGTGAGCATTTAGCAACATAAAAAGTTTACTGAGGGTCCAAATAAGTGACTTTAATATACACACTTTGACTTATAAATCATATGATTAAATTGCTTACAAAATTTTAAAAGTTTTATCAAGGAAGAATCCAAGTCTTGAATAAGATTTGCCACAGTCCAAATGTAAGGATTTTGTTGATGTGGGGTAGCAGCTAATGCACAGAGCTAAGCAGTAGGAGAGCTGGACTCACTCTAAAGCTTGAACACCAAGCTTAGCAGCCTGGAGCAAATGATTTAACTTCTTTAGCCTGGAGTTTTTTTCACTGTAAACTGTGTATAAGAGCAACTGCTTTATCGGCCTCAGGGGGGCCTTTGGGGGATTCATGAGATCATGAATCTGTGTTTTATGAACTGTGAAGAACAAAACATAATTGTAAGAAAATATGATTATGAAGGTGATGACCAGGGCTGTTATGAGAGGGGGAGCAAAAGGGGTGTCAAATGATAAAGTATTCTATAAAATCCAGAGACCAAATTAAGAAAAAATGATGAATAGACACAAAGAGAGGGAAGGCTGAAAGAAATATTTTAAGGAACGAAGAGTGATAGAGACACACACTCCTCCATGTCAATAAACATGAAGACTGGCCTGTACATGAGAGCATAAAATCAGGACATCATTCTTAACAGCCTTTTTATAATCTCCTAGAGTAAATATTTAGATTCCCGATTTAGTGATGCCATGGAACTATTCCTCCCTACAAGAATGTGGGCCACAATCCACAAAGACTGGAGAGAGGCTTGCACTTTCTTCTGTTTTGGAAACTCGTTGGTTATGCCAATCTATTTGCAGAGTTATTCTGTTCATGTTGGCTACCTAATTATAATCTTGGCCCATTTGCCTCTGCTCACAGAGGGAAGGAGGCGATAGCTTCCCCCTATCCCACTCTGCAAAGGCTCCTTTTTGGGTTTACTGGATTAATGATATTCTATAACACAGACTAAGGTCAAACAGCTGTATGCATTTAAATCAGCACCCTGGCAGGACTGGCACCCAAACCTCTGTCTCAGTTCACGACTCTTACCAAGGATCCACTAGCTCAATGTAAGAGTGAGAGGAGAGACTGTGGTAGACACAGGTGAAATTTAAATCACAATGAAGTAAATAATCTAGGCAGCTCTAAAATAGGGTCAGAGAGCCACACATGGTCCTTTGCCATTACTCACTGGGTTTTGTGGGATTAGGAACTCCAGAGAAGACAGTGGGCTCTGCCACAGCTTCAGAGCTCAAAGGCCCTGCTCCACTGTTCTCAATCCCTACTCCTGGGCAGGGCCTTCCCTTGGCTTCAACTTCTCTTCCCCAGAGCCCCCTGCTCTGAATTCTCCGTATCAGCTTTATGAGCAAGCTCTGCTCCATTAACGCGAATTGCAGGGTGCAAGCATGAACAGATGCAAGCATTCTCTTTTGTAATGATCTATGTACGAACCTGCCTCCTTTACTCTTCTGTGAGCTCCTTTACTCTTCTGTGAACCTGCCTCCTTTACTCTTCTGTGAACTCCACCATCTTCTCTATCCTGGTACCTCTGCTTCTTTAGCCAGGTTCTTGAAACTAGTTTGTACTTAGGTGATTAATGAACTGGATTGGAAATTCTTGAGCCCACTCTCCCACTGAGGGATAGAAGATGAGCCCCAGAGCAGAAGCGGAACCCAGGCGTCCTGTTTCAATCTAGAGCTTATTCTACTCAGTAGGGCATCATGCAGGACAGGAAGGACAGGCGATGAGGGCAAGTCTTGGCCTCACTACTAATAAGCTGTGCAGCCTTAAGCTAATTAGTTAACTTCTCAGGCCTGCAAAATGGGATTAACTACACCTACTGTTCAGGGTGCTTTGAAAGATTAGAAACACTGACATAAGAGAAATGGGCTCTGAAGAAATTGTAGGTGTGATCACTATTGCTGTCAGCCTTTATGTGTGTTTCTGGTTGCTAGTTATGGCCTCCTGTCTCTTTTACCACAGTAAATTGCCCCATCTCCTGATAGGATCTTCTGCACCCTCAGCCTGGTCAGATCCAGATCCAGGGTGATCCAGATTCAAGGTGCTTGGTTCATGGAGGCAGAAGATAACAGGAATTATGGCTCTAGTTTGTCTGTAGCCAGCATTTACACTCCCTGACTTTCTGGCCAATGACCATGGCTTGACATCCTAGTCTGGCATCTTAGAACTAAAGGTAGAAGGCAACATGGATTTCACATATTCCTCCTGCCCACACTGCAGAGACCCCTGATACCAGGTCCTAAATTCCTTATAAAACACTTCCACTGACAAAACATCCCCTAGCCCATCCACCCTCTGTTTTCAGAGGCAGACCCATCCCCTTTCTGATGAGCACTGATTACAACTAGGGTCTTCCTTTCATTGAGTGAAAACAGCCACCCTTGAGAGACCATCCATTGGTCCTAGTTCTGCTTTCTACAACCACGTAGGACACAGCAGCTCCTCTCCAGCACACCACAAGTCCCTAAAGGATGGTGATCATATCCCCCCTAAGTTATCTTTTTGATATGTGGGATGAGATATAGTCATGTAAGCATCACAAGAGCACAATGTTTCAGTTTTACCTAAATGGTACCTTGCACATAATAGGTACTCAATAAATATTTTATGAATGAATGAATAAATGAATGGCTCCCTTTAAAATGCTGGTCCTTTTACATTCTCTTTCTCACAACTGTGCAGGGAAGAAATTACTAGTTCTACTTTAGAGATTTTTTTTCATATAATAAGGATCTTTTTCAATCATTTCATCTGTGATTTCAATCCTTCTTTTTTTTTTTAAATTTATTTATGATAGTCACACACAGAGAGAGAGAGAGGCAGAGACACAGGCAGAGGGAGAAGCAGGCTCCATGCACCGGGAGCCTGACGTGGGATTCGATCCCGGGTCTCCAGGATCGCGCCCTGGGCCAAAGGCAGGCGCCAAACCGCTGCGCCACCCAGGGTTCCCTCAATCCTTCTTTTAAAATTCAGACAAAAGTAAATATTTTGTCTTTCTTAAAAATACATTAAAAATGTATGGGTATTCTTAACCACTAAACCAAGCCAATTTCTGGCTTTCTGCTTATTAAAGAAGGTCGTTCAGAGTAATGATGTGTTGCCTTGAGGGTTCTGGTTCTGGTCTACTTGGTGCAGGAGACTCCATCATGCTGGCAAAAGTTTCTCGTGTTATTAGGATGATACTCAAGTGGCTGGGCCAGCATGTCACAGCCTTAGCTGCCCAGAAGGAGCCAAGAAATCTGGGACTGACTGAGGCCTCTAGAGTTGTGACTTGTTTATGTGGATGAGGATATGTGGCTCCCACCCAGCAGCATTCAATGAGCTTCAATGGCATTTTCAAGGCACAACACTGCCTCTAAGTCCTTGTCTCATCCTTAGGTTAACTGGCCCCAGCCCAATGGGATGATGACAAAGGGAAAAGAGTGAGAGGTGGGCAAGTAAAAACATGGTACCATGAAACAAAGAGGAAAAACAAGAGCACAGACTTAAGGGAAGGATTAATCCCCATCATCGGCAGCAGCATGTCTTGATCACCACTGTGTCTGGGTCACTTTGCACATCATTCACTTTTTATTTCAAGATGTTGTCTTTGAAGGTCCCTCTGGGTAAATGGGAGAAGGTGTGGAAGGAACAAAACTAAAAACATCCAAAGCAAACAGGAGTTACCGATTAGTATCTGAGAAACAGTCATAAGTCAGGTAGAACACTAGGGGGCGATCCAAGAATGAGTAAACGTCAGCCCAGTTGGCAAAGGGAAGTTCTCTTGGGGAGAGAGGCTGTTTTTAGTGTACTTTCAGAAGCCTGAAGAAATCCGTAGTTGTTAAGCCTGAATGTGGAGGGCAAGGTGACATTTCAAACTGTCATTTGAGGTGGGAGGTTATTCTGATTTAAAGAGGAAAGGTCTTCCTAAATGGTCAGGAATGTGTAATAAATAAAGTGTGGTTTAGAATCATGTTATCATGACAAACGACAGAATTAGAACAGCAATGTATATTAAAAGTTTAGATTCCTTCTCCAAGGCACTTAAGAAACTTCCAAGTGTTGGCCATTTTAAATAGATTTCACTTAACAATATGCATAGGATGTGACAAGAGTGTAAAAGAAATCTGAGTACTTCATTAACATAAAATGAATAGGATCTTACATGATTTGTATTATATTTGAACTGATGTTCCAGTTTCTTAGGTGTGTAATGTGGTTTTGCAAATCTGTGCACATTTTTTTCCCTATATGCTAACCAGTTGCTCCGAGGGATTAAACAAAAGCTTCATGAAGCCTCAGACATCTATTGCTCTGCGCTGGATTCCCTAATGCCCTGTCCCCTAGCCAGGAAGCATAGTTAGTGGCAAATTCTCAGAAGTTTCAGGGCACTTTGCTATAAGAAAAAGAGCAGAAACTACGGAGGCAGGCTGGTAGGATATGAATCCTAACTCTAACTGTGTATTTTTGTCAAGTTACTCAATTTCTATATGCATCAATCTCTCTGAAATAGAGAAAAAAATCAATGCGTACTTCATAGGTTTGTAGAGAGAAGTTAAACAAATTAATGTATGTAAAGCACTTTGAAAAGTATCTGGCACATAGCTGGTAGTCAATAGATGCTTGTTGATTCCATGAATGAATGACTTAATACTTGCCTTAACTCAATATAAATTCATGATAAGGACAAATTCATGAGGAAATTGCAGGATCCTTGGATATGTGTTCAATGGCTATAAAGAGTCAATGGACCAGGCAGATGGGACAGTTGAAGAGTGATATCCTCAACAAAAAGGAACTCTAATTGGCGTTGAGGTCTACCAGGCAAGCCTCTTTGTCTCATCTCTTGAACATGGTGACAATCAATGAGCCAGAAACATAGGCACTTCAATAAAAGTTGAGAGTTTTGTCTCAAAAATGCCTGCTAGCCACTTAAAAAAAGTTCTATAGCTCTATCTGCAGTCACAGAAATTTCTTGCTTTCATTTTCATCTTTTCAGTTGTAACCATCTAAAGAGCTTTAAGAAGCCAAATTACTAACTTGATTCTCTGGGCAGATCGATAACATTTCAAAAGAAAAGTTGTTTAGAACTAAAAGAAACACTAAAAGAAACACCATAAAGAGGGGTTACAGAGCTCTGGAGTCAAGAAAAACATGATCCAAGGCACACTATAAATGAAATAGAAAACGTTGAGGGGAAAAGCAGCTCACAGTAAGAAGATAATTTAAAAAATCAAATCAAAGGCTCTTACTCCAAAAACCTATAAACTTTCAAGCAAAAATGGCCATTTGAAAAAATATGAACAAAAAAGAAAACTAATCACAAATGTTAAAGTCCAGATTCATAGACTCAAATGTGATCATTATATATATGTTTTCTCCTTTCACACAGTGAGTGTTATATATAATTGGGTTTTCAAGTCAATTTTTTTTCCAGATGAATCTCCATAACATTTTACCATTTTTAAGATTGTAGATGAACGAATATGAAGAAACCATGGATATTAAACAGCTTGAAGAATTTAATGAGGACTTAGAAGCTGATCAATAAAAATGTAATAAAGGAATTGAATGAATTCTTCTTGATGTTATCATATATAGTCAATCAACAAACACAATTTTCTCTTGAGGATAGAAAAAAGGTGGTTGCATGTCCATGAGATAGTCTAACGCTGTGGTTGGTCAGTCTGCTAAGTATCCTGGAATGGTTACATGTGTCACTTTAAAAGGACAATGTCTGGACACCTGGGTGGCTCAGCGGTTGAGCATCTGCCTTCGGCCCAGGGCGTGATCCTGGAGACCCAGGATCGAGTCCCATGTCAGGCTCCCTGCATGGAGCCTGCTTCTCCCTCTGCCTGTGTCTGCCTCTCTCTCTCTCTCTCATGAATAAATAAATAAATAAATAAATCTTTGAAAAAAAAATAAAAGGACAATGTCCTTATGTCTAAGAATGGCTTATCCATGGAGGATATTAGTCATGTTTGAGCTATACTGGTTTACCAAACATGGCATTTTCAACATCAGGAAACTGGACATAGAGCAAATATTAATAAATCCCAGAAAAGAAAAGTACTAACCAGGCAGGACAATCCAACTCAAGGAGTTATTAAAATGTGAGGGGAACATTCAATTAATTCAATTTACAAGGTGCCAATTCCATTTCACCAACCCTAAGATATTCTTAGAGAGAGGGTAGTTACGAAGCTTATCACTTTTGGAGGTAGAGCAGGAGCCATGACTATAGTGACCTCTAAAGAAGACAACACATGAACCTCTTGAGCACACACAGGGGAGTGTCTTACTTGTCTCTGCAGCTCCAAGGTGAGGAAAGAGTGGCACCAAGATGGGCTTATTGCTAAATGAATAACTGAATGATGGAGTAATTGAAGAGGTAGGGGAAGGGCTACCTAGGCACAGGAGGAGAGCTTGTAATGAGAGAAGCTTGAAAGCAAATGCATTCAGTGCAAATTGCTGGACTTCAGGCTGTATGACTGGGAAGCAATGGAGGCTAAACCAGACCACCATCTTGGATTAGGTGGTAGATCTGAAGCTAAGAAAACTAAGTGTTACCTTCTAGTGGCCAGAAGCTAGTGAATAGGACACGTAAGTGAGGGACCTTGTCAGGTCTTCCCTTTAGAACATGCCTTCTAGGCAGCTGTGGGTGAGCTCAAGATCCAATGCAGAGTTGACTATAATGGTATTAAGGAGAGGGGAGGGGCCAAAATTGGGGTAGTGGTGGAGAATCTGAAGAGGACATGGGTAGCACAAACAGCTAAGGGACATGTTGCCTGATAACTTAGGAGATGTACAAGGGGAAGAAGTTTCTGGGCCACAGGCTAAGTTATAACGGACATCCACTCATTTTCTCACCAAGTATTTCCTGTGCAGGACCAGGGACCAGACAATGGAAGATACAGGAAAGATCAGAGCTCAGTCCCTCCTCTAGAAGACTTAGAGTTTCATAGGAGAGACAAACACATAAATCATAGCAACCTAATACACACTAGAACACATACAAGACATCACCAGGGTTTTATTCTGGAATATATGTGGATATAAGAATATCCACACCCACGTGATGCCAAGTCAGGCATTACAGGTTAGATAAACCTGCAATGGGTTTATTAACCCCATTACTGGGGTTGCTCATTCATTCATTTGAAAAACATGATGCATCAAGGACCCATGTGCTAGGCACTGGTCTAAGTGTGGGGGCCAAGTCAGACACAAATTCCCACCTTCGTGAAATTTCCTTCTAGGGGCAGAGAAGGCCAAACAGAAGAAACAAGCATAACAGAGTATGTGATATAGTGGTTAGTGCTCAGCAGAGACACTGGAATGGGGGAGGGATGGAAGGCCGTTGGGGGCAGGGGCTGGGGCAGGCCGGGCTTCTAGAGAAGATGGCCAGGGAAGGAAGACCTTCCTGAAGGCCCAACTCGGTGGAGCCAGGTTGAGCCACTGTTCCCGCACCTGCCGCTCCAGTCCCAGACACTTGCTCTGTTTATTTCTTTTTCTGAGCTCTCCTCTTTCTGTCCAGTGCAAACACTTCAGGCTTCAGGCTTGCTTCACTGGATTGGAACTCGATGCTTCTCAAAACTGTCCTGGCTGTTTATGGAAGAGAGTGCCTTAGTCCTTTATTTTATTTTACTTTATTTAATTTTTTTATTTTCTTGTCATCTCCACTCAACATGTGGCTCGAACTCACAACTCCAAGATTAAGAGTCACATGCTCTACTGACTGAGCCAGCCAGGGGCCCCTGCCTGAGTCCTTTTAAAGTCTGAAGACAAGGGGCAGTAATAAATCAAGACTAAGGGACACTTGATATTTTTACACACTTGGTATATGCACGCACGCACACACACACCCACACACAAATACCACACTGAAGAGTCATCGTGCACTTTCCACCCTCGAGAAGAGCAGGCTGGGCAGGAGGGAACAGCAGCCCCTGGACCTCCCTAAGCCCGTGTTTCCCTGGCCCTTCAAAGCCCGATTCCCCCAGGGAGGGTGTGACCCCGGATCCTTGCACCTCCTACCCGTAGAGCTGTCCCCAGGCTCCCAGGGAGGGTTCCGTTAATGTCATGCCAGGCACGGCCGAAGCACCGCCTGCGCTCACACAGGGGGAGCTGGAGATGCGCAGGGGACCTTCTGCTTGGAGGACCACGAGGCCCCTCCCTGGTCTCCTGCCCGCCGCCCCGTTGCCTTGCCCAGCGCAGCCCAAGGGACATTTCTAAACGCAACCTGGCCCTCTGCCCTCCCGTCTCACCCACGAGACTTTCAGACTTTCTTCTCTTGGCTTCTGTGAGACCACATTTTCGTGATTTTCCTGTGACCTCATGGGCTGCTTCCTCCCAGCTTCTGGGCTGCGCCCTCCTCCCCTTCCCCCTCCTGGGTGAACCCAGCCTCTAAACATTGGTGGACCAGGAATCTGTCCTCAATCCTATTTTCAAGCCTCATCTTCTCCTGGAGATGTAATCTCGCTCTGAAGTTTTAAATCCCACATGCTGATTCAGGATCCTTCTACTGAATTTCACAAGCAGAGATCCTTACTGAACAGTTAGGAGTGCTTACCTGACATCTCCACTTGGGTGTCTATTTTTTTTTTTCCTTTTTAAAAAAGATTTATTTATCTTAGAAAGAGAGAGAGATGTCACGTTGGGAGGGGCAGAGGAAGGAGAATCAGATTCCCTACTGAGTGTGGATGGAGCCCAAGGTCCCCGGACCCAGAGATCACGACCTGAGCCGAAATCAAATTGAGGCTCAACTGACGGAACTGCCCAAGGCGTCCCTCCACTTGGGTGTCTGTTCTTTCAAACTTAATATGACCACCACGAAAATTCTTGATTTTCACTTCCCTGATCCTATAACCTATTCCCTTCCCCAGTCCTAACCATCTCAGCAGATGGTTCCTGGAATCTACCTGGATGCTCAGGCCTCAAACCTAAGTGTCATTCTTTTTTTCTTTTTTGAATTGAGGTATAACAGACATATGATATATATTAGCTTCAGGTATACAACATAATAATTGTAGATTTCTATTTGTTATGAAATGATCACAAGTCTAGTTAATGTCTGTCACCATACGTAGTAATAACAAATCTTTTTCCTGTGATGAGAACTTTTAAGATCTACTCTTAGCAACTTTCAAATATGCAATGCAGTTGCATATTTTTAATTACAGTCACTGTGCTGTCATAACATCCCCATGATTTATTTTCTAGCTAGAAGTTTCTGCTTTTTAATTCCCCTCACTTATTTCACCTCTTGAACAGACCAAATTTGATCCTGCTAGGAGCCCTCACATTCCAGCTCCCTCAGCCTGGAACATTCTCTCCCCACACCCCGAATTTCGATAAGCAGCTTATGTGTAACAAGCCTGGGCTTGGGGTCATTTTGCTGGTTCACCACTTGAGGGGGATGTCTGCCACGTAAGTGTGTCTCAACAGAAGGAGGCAGAGGTTACATCACTAGAGGTATAAGCTAAGGAGGATGGAAGAGCTGGTGTTACCTGAGAAGCTACAATCACTGAGGAGAGGACATAGACAGTTGCCTTTCCCTCTTTCTCTGCTCCACCATAGCCCACTGGAGGAGCCAGACCTAGAAGAGAGAGGATCTCTGAATCAGATAGGAGGGTTTTAAGTTTTAAATTAAACTGTATTGAGATTTATTCCCCAAAAGGAACCAGGCAACTAGGAATCAGTCTGCCCAACTTCAAGGCCATCATGTTCCTACACCAGTCTGCTGTCCCAGCTTTTAGCCTTATTCTTATCCTGGAAGCTGGCTTCTTTCTTCCCCTGGGACAACAGCAGACTAAGAACAGATGTTATCTGCTAGAGATGGTCCATGTTTACCACCTCTCTGATCTGGATGCCACCCCATCAAAAGGATTTATAAATGTCCTTCCCCCACTGGAGGCCCTCAGAATGCCACTCCAGGCAAAGAAGACATGCAGTAGGAAGCACAGTGCAAGCCGAGATGAGACAGTCAGGAGGCTGCAGCCCCACCATGGCTCCCAGTTACCTGGGATGGCTGTCGTCTGCATTCCACACAGCGCTTTGAAGGGCTTACCAGTTAGGGTGAGCAGACCTGCTGGATTTCCTGGGACAGACCTGGCACATCCTGCTGTCCTAGCCTTGTTATTCACAGAATTCCCATTCGGTCTCAAAAGAGCTCCATTCTGGATGAGAAATTAAACGGCTATAGAAGCCTGTTGACAGTGGCAACTTCAAGGCATTCTTGAGGTGGTTTGTAACAAGGGCTGAGAAAAGGATTGGGCACGAAAAGAACTCAGATGAAGCAAGGAGAGTCAGGCCAGTACAGGGACCATCTGCTAGACTCTCTGCCAGGACTCTGTCCAGCCCCTGGAGAGCAAGTGATGAGGACTGCCATCAGGACTCCCCTGGCCCCCTGGGAGGCTGCCTACCCTTCAGTAGTGCATGGTACATAGGACAGAAGGTGTTTATTCCAGTGCAGGCTTGTCATCCTCAATAAGTTCTGGACCAAAGACGCGGGTAGGTGTTAGAGATCACAACCTTAAATACTGACCCAGGTGTCCCTGGGGGCTTGCCCTTCTGAGCAGGGAGATGAGTCACACACAAAGAGAAGAGGATGATCTCGATGTTCTAATGTACTCCCATTTTTTCTCCAATTCATTTTTGGTCCAAAAAAATACACATACAACTCCATTACTGGCTGGCTCGTATTTCTTTTTCTCTTTAGCCCTATTTTTCCATTTTGGGGGACCAGCTCCTTTCTAAAATTCAAAATTCTTTTTTAAAAAAGATTTTATTTACTTATTCATGAGAGCTACAGAGAGAGAGAGAGAGGCAGAGACACAGGCAGAGGGAGAAGCAGGCTCCCTGCTTCTGGACCCTGCGGACCATACCCTGAGCTGAAGGCAGACGCTCAACCGCTGAGCCACCCACACGTCCCTAAAATTCAAAATTCTGAATAAGTTCTATGGGGAAAAAAAAATGTCTCTAATTCTGCCATAACCTTCTGACTCTCAGCAACAAATGATTTGCAAGTTTATTGTCTCCCGTTCTACCATGGAACATTTTGAAATCTGGAAACTGTGTTCTGGCCAAATCCCAAAGGCACTGCCACCTGATGGCCACTAGGGGCTCATCATACTTTCCGCTCAGTCAGCTTAACCAAGGGCTGCTACAGTGATTCCCAACATGTATTTATTAGAACACTAACTGGGCTCAGAAGCATTATATGAGAAAACAAGGGTTCAGCGATCAAAGATCTTTATTGAAATGCACCTTTAAAACATTATCATGTCTCTTTCCTACAGGACTTCTTAGAACTTTCAAGGTGCAAACAGGCAAGTGAATCCCTGATAAGGAAAGGGAGTACTGAGAGGCATCTCCCTCCTCCTCAGAGAGGGTGCCCTTTTTGTTCTTGGTAGAAAATCTGGAGGGATGAGTGTTTATGGCACACTCTTTAGGAATGTTGTTCTACTGGCCTTACTAGAAATAAATCCTTACAATGTATAACTAATACATGTAAAACACTATGTTAGTATCATGAGAGTCCGTTCTTTTTTTTATTTCAAATTCCACAACAATACCATGCTTCCTTTTATTACCACTGAAAAAACGGTCATGTTGAGTTATTTTACTATCTATGAATTATGTGGTACATAGAATGTGAGTATCATTCTTTAGTAAACTACACCTATTTGTGAACCTAACATTGATATTGTTTTGATTTTGTGCCACTACCTACCTTTGCTGAGGAAAGTTTCAACTTTGCAAAAAATCAAAATCAAGAAATCAGGTGCTTCATAAAAGCAGCATCTTTTTTAAATTAGTCCAGTCTAAGCGTTCAGTGAACTTCTTTTTCCATCAAGTGAAAGCAAAAACAATTCCCCTTCTCCCCCAGTACCAAACACAGGGATACAGATCTCTCTTCTTCCTCATGTTATACTCCTGCTAGATTTCAAAGCAAATTGTACTAGAACTCAGAAGAATCCTGGCAGCCCCACATCTCTGTGCTATGCATAGTATTTTCTTAGATGATTTGAAGAAAGCACTACAGTTGTACATTTGGTGAGTGTCTTATCAGGATTATTCTCGACCGAAATGCACAAAAAACACAAGCCAAAAGCCACCCAGAAAAAACTAAAGCTTCAGTGCCATATCTGAATGTCCTCACAGATAGTCCCAATTCAGGCTGGTATCACCTAAGGGCACAAGCCCAGCAAACATCTGCCCTGTAATCCATTTGCTCTCCACCCCCCACTCCCCAATTGATATATTTAGGAAGACACACTCAGGCCAAGAAGCATAAGATGAAAACATAAAATAAGTCAAAGTCTTTTCTTTATAAACTCTGATTATCATATTGATAAAACATTCCTAAAGACATTTGCTGGAGTAAAGATTCTGATCCACTCTGCATTCTCTCAATTTCCATTTTTATTACTGTAGTTGATTATATGTGCCTGTAGCCTAAAGTATCCGAGTAAAAGAGGCCCCTTTAAAGCTAGTGGAAAAAAAGTCCTCTTGGTTTTTCTTAAAGCACCATCCAAATATTTTTACTATAAAATATAAGTAAAGTGAAAGAGAAAAGTTTCCAAATTACACCAGTATGCGGCTCCCTGAAAGTGCACTGCAAACTCCGTAGAATAATTTTGATTAGGTTGTGTGACTGTGCCAGGCTCCAAACAAGTGGTTATTCTGTTGTGACATCTGCCAAGCAATGCGTCCATTGTTCTCTGGAATTTAATTCATTTTAAATCACTCCATCCAGATGATAAAACATGAGATGTGTTCTACTCCAGGGGTAAAATGAAATGATTGTTTTTAGCGTGACCACAATTGTTAGCTGGGAAGTGATATAGCTTGCTCTCATTAGGCCCTGATTATTGTCTCCTGGAAAATAGCTAGTTCAAGAAACGTGAGTAAAATCCCGTTAAATGGAAGGATTGGCATAAATACTCTTGCCTACTCTGATGAGTCACAAAGCTGACAGGACCATATGCCGCGCCTTTCTCAAAAATAGAGCAACCACCTTTGGGAAAGAAACCATTTCAAAACTGAAAGCAGCTTCGGATACTGACTTAGTGTAAGATATAGTTTAATACGTGTACCAATATAGTCAACAAATTATTTCATTTATCGAGGACTACTGTGCAAATGCCTCCAAATCCAAAATATCATACCTGCCTGTTGAAGTATTGTGAAGGTTCCTAAAAGTTGTATGCGGTGGGGAACATGGAAATGTTAGTGATTAGGCATTAAAAAAAAAAAAAAACTCAAATGAATCTCAAGAGAAAACACACATATATACACACATAAGAATTTAAGAATTTATATCTCCCGTATGCCACATATTTAGTATAAACCTTGGACACAAAAGTTCAGATGAAATAAAAATCAAAGTTCTCAAAAATTGAAGGATTAACTTTCTTGCTAAATATTCTCTATTATCCCAAACATCAGTATGGTTTTTTAAAAATTTCTATGCAAAAGTGTGCCTTTAAACTCCTGAAATGATAAATGATACACAAACCAGTTTTCAAATAATAAAGCCAATCATCTTGCAACTTTAAAAAATCAGGTAAAAGATAATATGACACAGTCCACACACCACACACACACACACACACACACACACACACACCCCAATGACAACATTTGGCCTCTCCTAAAATACATACATGAAGACCATTAAGTGCTGCCAGGAAGGAACACCGTGTCACCCCTCCCTACAATCCAGGTAGTTCCCTTTAATCCAATAGCAAATCTGGGCATATTTGAGAGGGGTGATTCTAACAGCCACGTTGAAATCCTGTGGAGAGCCATTCATGTCTACCCACTGGTGCCCTGAAAAGATGCCAATGATTTTTCGCTCCCACTTCTGCTGCTGCCTCTTCCACATCCTCACGTAGACTCCAGAGCCGCTGGCCCCGGGCTGGGCATCACACTGCTGGTAGAGCAGGTCATAGGTCTCATCCTTGACATCACAGAAGCGGTATACCAAGTTGCCTGGTCGGTCATTGTCATAACCAGAGAAGTGGATTCGGCCCCCTGGCAGCTGCTTGGCGGGAGGGCTCACGCCGATCTTCATGAACTTTCTCTTGTGGGGCTTTTTGAGTTCTAGGAGGGCATAGTCATAATCCATACCAATGTCATTGGCGTTGCCTTTGATCCAACCCTTGGGCACGTGGGTGCGTTTCACCCGGATCCACTGAAACTTCATCTTCTCCGGAATGGCAGAGCTGGAGCTGTTGGCCCCCCGACCACCATCTTTAAACTTGGGCTTCAGGAAGCCCACTCGAAGTTTCTGGGTTCCTTTCACGTAGGTCTTCCCATCGTGGATGCAATGGGCAGCGGTAAGGACATGCCTCTCTGCCACCAGGGTGCCCGTGCAGCCTGTGGATAACTTCACTGAGGTCGAAAAGGGGTAGTTGAGCAAGAAGTCCTTCCCAAAAATGCTGAATCTGCTGTCGTAGCCATAGATCTGCCGCTTCCTCCGAGCCTTTCGCGAAGACTCTTGCCCCCCACTGCCACCACTGAGGACATAAATGCCCACCTGCGTCTCGGTGCGGCTGCCGTTGGCATAGAGTGTCTCATAGGATAGGTACTGCTTGGCCTCTTCATAGGTGGGCAGCGGGGTGCCCTTATGACACTGGGGTCCGCATGAGGAGGACACTTCCAATTTGGCTTCGGCCCCAAAGTCTGGCTTACCTAAGTGGAGGGTGGACTGGGGCAAGACCACCGGGAGGCGATAAGCAGGCCAAGTGGGTTTCCAGTGGGCGCCAGAGGGGCTCACCTGCCCGACAGCACAGAGGAGGAGGAGGAGGAGGAAGAGGAGCCCTGGAATCCCCGCCATGCTGAGCACCACTCTGTAGGAACAAAGATAAGCAGGTCAGCAGGGCAAGGGCTGAGCACTGGCTGATGGAGGAAGCAGCCCGGCAGCGTGCCTGTCATTGTTTCTAAGTCTGTGAACCCTCCTCAGGAATCAGGGTGTGGAGAGGAATCCCGAGATAATGGTCTCACAACACAAGGCTCGACCTGGGAACTCTGCCGTGCTCAAGGTGAAATGGGGTGCTCATTCCCTTCTACGTGGAAGATGCCCCAATGATGGCCCAGCACAAGGCAGAGTGCCAGCGGCCATTAAGCCCCAGAGGAGCTGCTCCACCAGCCTGGGTTTCTGTGCAATTTTGAGCCTTCTCTGTGCTTGGAGCCTTTGTCCCCTCCTACCTCCCTGGTCCACCTGCCCTTCTTTCCTTCTTTCTGCCTGTTCTCAGTATAGCGTGTACTTGGAAAATCTTCTGAGCGACTTGCTCATGTAAATGTAAATGACACAGTAAACTGAGTGACCAAGGCATCAAGGCATTAAGGAGAGATAGATAGCTCCAGTGTCACACTTACTGGGATTCCTGTCACTTCTAAATGCTGATTCCAAGGAGGGCATGAGACTTTTGCTTGAATTTAAAACAGACCTAACTATTATAAGTTTAGTTTCAGAGTCGCCAGGCCTCTAACAAACAAGATACTTCTTCCTTTGGATTTTGTTGTAGGCTATTGGGATCTCTGTCAAAGACCTGAAGCTCTAACGTAGCATTGGGTAGCACATTGTGAACTTTACTGCTGTTACCTTTCAGGTCTCTGTATCTGTGTTCCTGGCTCATCTGAATGCCTTGAATTTGGGCCTATGCTAGCGCTCAACAAAGATTTATTGAATGGATTTACCGAATGAGTACTTGTATTCATCGAAGAGTGAATGAAGGATTAGTATGGCTACAAAAACCACATTTTTTCAATGAGGCATGCTGAGTGCTAGTGACAGAGATGTATGTGGATGATGTGGCCACTCAGGAAAAAGGCATGAAATCCAGCTGTGGGGAGTCACAAAAACAGGAGATCCAGGGGAGATGATGCTAGAGGTGGGTGTTAAAGGTGAGGAGAAGTTAGATAATATAAGACAGAGTGAAAGGGATAGTCATATGCAAGGACACAAAGACATGCAACAGTGCAAGTCATTTCAGAAATTATACTAAGCCCAGGAAGGGTGGAAGACAAGAGGTGGTGGAGGCAGTGGGCAAAAGCCATATTATGCAAGGCTCCATACACTAAATGAAGAAGTTTGGATTTTATCCTGAAATGTATGTTAAAAGAGCTGGATCAATCATGCCACAAGAAAAACAACAATGAAAAACAGATTGGGAGTACTTTCATAAACACTCAAGGGCAAGTTAGCTCTGACTGGTTGTGCATCTTCTGTTCCGGAGGAGCTGATGTAGCGGGTAGGGAGTAGGGTAATTTGCTCAGGATGGAGTGCTTCCCAAAAGGAGGACAGGGAGGGGTCAGGTCTCCAAGACTTTGGAACCTAGCAGCAGGAGTCAGGAAGAAACCATCCATCCCCTAGTCCCCATTCTCTTCCTCTTGAGAGTATAGACCTGTTGGCAACTTTTGGGTGTTTTCTGCTTTCTTTTACATAAACTGGAAAATCCCCTTGATCTGATCTAGGCCAGCTGAGCATGCCAATCCGTATTCCCAATATCCACACCCACTATTACTAAGAAGTGTGCATCCCCACCCCCCCCCTCCCCTCCCTGCCCCACTTCTGGCCTCTTTTTGCTTGATTCTCTCTGATTCCACTTCTATCAGAGAAAACAGAGATGGGATGAAACAGGCATGAGCTCCTGGAAAAGGTAATTCCTTGGGACTCCCTGATTCTTTGAGATTGTTTCTTTCCTTTTTTCCCAATAGGAAGAGTCCCTGGGCCCTTCTGTGGGGAGGAGAGATATCTCGTGGTTTCTCTAAATCCTTGAAACCATGGGGTCTGTGTGCATACCCATATTTGCATGTGTGGGGCGGGGGGGTTTGGATACCATCACAACTAAAGGCTCTAAGTAGATGAAGGAAAGGATCCTGATGCTCATAAAGCCCCCCTCCCCAGTGGGGACTTCAGGGGTGGCCTAGGTGTGGTGAGGACAACCCGTTAGGAAACTTTAGGAGATGGCTCTGTATCTGATTATTCCTATCTCCTGGCTCAGGACTCCGTTCTTAAACATATCTAGTTCCTGGATGGTGTCTTCTCTATGTAAGTCACTGTCTGGGTAACTAAATGCCCCCACGGCAGAATTCCTGCCAAGTGTGATGTGTACGTCTCCGACCATCTCCTCCTCCCTTAGATTACCATGGTGAATGTTGATGCCTGCTAATACTGACTAATACTGCTAATACTGTCAGGCCAAGTTTGACTTCAGCTTATCTAAGAAACAAAACACAGGATCCAGAGGTCAGAGCTGCCAAGTGTTCCTGTTCTCAAAATGTGATTCTTGGGGGAGAGAGAGAGGAGGAGGTGAGACGTTATTATGCTCTGGGTTATCATAAGCTGTAGGTAATCTTTGCAATGTGCAGGAAGAAACCAG
This sequence comes from Vulpes lagopus, assembly GCF_018345385.1. Taxonomy (NCBI): domain Eukaryota; kingdom Metazoa; phylum Chordata; class Mammalia; order Carnivora; family Canidae; genus Vulpes; species Vulpes lagopus. Next base: position 36,946,165 of record NC_054838.1, on the reverse strand, counting down.
CAGTTAGAGAATGCTCGCAGGGTCATCATCTAGGGCACACATCTTCAATTCTCAAATTGGAAATTTATATGTGAGTTGGATCCTGGACTGCAGAGCCCAGATTATCTACTGCAGCAGAATTCCTCCAGTGGCATTTGTCTTTATCGAAACATTGAAATAGTTCATTGGCAAGGACGTCATGGAAGAGAAGGGCAGGAAGGAGTCTAAAATATTTAACTAGGGATCCCTGGGTGGCGCAGCAGTTTGGCACCTGCCTTTGGCCCAGGGCACGATCCTGGAGACCCAGGATCGAATCCCACGTCGGGCTCCCGGTGCATGGAGCCTGCTTCTCCCTCTGCCTGTGTCTCTGCCTCTCTCTCTCTGTGACTATCGTAAATTAGAAAAAAAAAAAAAAAATTAAAATTAAAAAAAAGTAAAATATTTAACTAGGAACTCTGTCTTAACGAACTAACCTCCTCTTAGGCAAAATTAACTCTACATTTCACTTTTCCAAGTGCTCTGCCTCTACAGCAAACCTATTTTTAAAAAATATTCGAAGTCCTTGAAGCATGTCTTATCTCACAGTGAGGGCTTGGTTTTTGTTGTTGTTGTTGTTGTTTTAAATATCAATCTTTCAAAAAATGTTTTGTAACCAGTTCCTGAGAGTTCGTGGGTCTGAAGAAATGGAGACCAGTCTTTTCGTGGGCACGAGGCTGGGCACTTAGCTAGGCTCCCTCAATGGCCACGGCCTCACTCTAGCCTCCCAACATGCAGGATTGAATTTGTTCCTCAGAGAAATGACAAACCACTGTGCCAAGAACCTTTGGGATCATTTACAAATCACAGGATCCTGGTAGATAATGCTAAAGAGCCTACCGCAGATCATTAGGATATTACTATTCTCCATGGAATATCAATATTCTGGATAAAATATCATCTAATTAACAGTCAACATTCGTTCAATAGTATTACTAATTCAGAGTCCTTACAACTTAAATTCTGATCATTTAGCCAGTGAAGGAGAAGTCAGCCATCTGTAAGGACTGCTAAACCAACAGGTAAAGATCTAAGTCTTTAGAAATAAACTTTTTTGGATACCTCAAAAACACAAACTTCTATTAGTCTGAAACATTGCCTACAAGTTCCCTACATTATTGCTTAAACTGAACACATTAACTTGTGATAAGATCTTGTCCTGGGGTTCTCTATCTTGATTAGATTTTCTTTGTAACTCAGAAAGCTATAAAATTGCCTTTAAAAATACTTGCATTCAGATTTAGAAATTAGTACAGACCAATGCAGGTCAAGTTATTCCAAACTGATAAAGCGTTTTTATTGTTATTTTTAAAGTTTTCCTGAAGTATAGTGATATTAGTTTTAGGTGTGCGATTACAATGGTTTTTTCCTGATTGTAAACTGGGAGATCAAGTCATCTGTTCTCAGGCTCCCAAATGGGTTTAAGCTGCCATCTGTGTTAAGGTTACGCACTTCAGAAACTGCTCACCCCTTTATCAAATATGTGTTCAGGGTAGTTTAGAAACTATTCTGAATGGCAACCTGAACTGGATGATCTCTTTAGCTTTTCAGTGCTGGTCTTTTCAGGTCCAGGATTCCCTAATATTATCATTTTCCAGGGTCACAAAAGTCCAGTGCAAGCGGTAGGCTGTATACAAATGGAGTCTGCACCATCCTTTAGTGTCTGGGAGCCCGCACTCACAGAATTGAGAAGGCCAGGAGCAGAGGGGAAAAGGAAAATGTATCTTGCTAATCTCTTGCCAATCTAGGAGACAAGATTTCCCTCATCAAGCAAACAAAGGCCTCCAGCAGAGGGCAGCTTTCAAGAATGGAGAAGAAGGATGGTTGGGTGTGCCGGCTCTCAGAAAAGTGCCAGGGGGGAAATCTCACCCGCCAAGGCCCTTTCCTGGGGCATTCACACCCTACCCTGACCCCTTTCCTATTAATACACACCAATAACTGTGATGCTTTAAAATTAGGTTGGTGGCTTTGCATGCATTTCTCAACTCACCTGGTAATAACGTCCCAGGAGACAATTATTGTTTTCATTTTTATAAACTCTAAGCAAGCCTGTACTATGCCCATTTAAGCTTATTTAATTTATTTATTTAGAATATTTTATTTATTTGACAGAGAAAGCAAGAGACCGAACGAGCAGGGGGAGCAGCAGGCTCTCCTCTGAGCAGGGAGCCCCACATGGGGCTGGATCCCAGGACCCTGGGATCATGACCTGAGCCAAAGGCAGATGCTTTACCCACTGAGCCACCCAGGCGCCCCTTTTAAGTTTATTTAAACAAACACTCTAGGATGGAAACAGATATAATAACATTTATAATCTCACTATCAGAAAAGGTAACTAATAAATTCCATTAACTTGAAATTCTTTCTTGCCTTCACAAATGAATCACCTTACTCTTACAGAACTGTCTGAAATAGGTACTCCTTCAAAAAAAAAAAAAAAAAAAAACAACAACACAAAACCGAGAATGAAGACTTCCAAATCTTATCTTCCAAATCTTATCCTTGCTCTATCTAAATCCAGATGGAGAAAATTCAGGCCTCCAACATTTCATTTCTAGGACTAAGCCTTTACTGGATAAAGATTCCTCACATACATAATCCTTTCTCAAAGTTCTCAACTATTCTCATGTATCACTTCACCTGACTGATAAAGTAGAATGAAAAATTAAGGTTTTATTAATGCAAAAACTATTTCTTTCCCAACTCCGTGTATCTGACTCACAAGAGTTACACATTCCGTGCCCCATCACTCAATAGGAGCCACTGTCCTGCAGTCCATTCGTCTAAAAATATTTATATTTTATGAGGATGCTGCTACTTCACAAATCCACTGATAATCTAATGATGAAGGGACATTATCAGAAACAAACAAACCAGCACCATCCGCTTGGAGACTGGTCACTGAAACTGCTCCACACCTTCCTCTTCAAAACGGCAATGACACAGGTCTCCTCAAGAGGGCAAGTGTTTGGGAGAACGACTTAACTCCTATAGCAAACAAGTGCTGGGAGAAAAAAAAAAAATCTAATCCTTAGGACATACATTCTCTATTGTCCAACAGATGAATTCCTGTGACTACTATAAACAGTCATGTCGAAACAAACAGTGGGAAAGTCTGTAGAGATAAAAGTTTTGGACACCATCTGGAAGGATAACAAAGGGTTTTCCACGGACTCTGTGGCCAGGAATACTGACCAGTGAAACCACGCTAATTCCTAAAGCAAATACCTAAAAGCGAACAAAGCTCTGTGAGCCCTCTGCAGCCAGGCTTGCCCTCATTTTCCTGAGTCAAAGAACTGTTAAAGGAAAACAGACCTAATCACATAATGGTTTAAGAATTACAGCCCCTACAGGAAAGAAAGGCAGCGCGTTTACAAGCCCAGCCACCCTGCACACAGTCTTGTGGTCAAAAGAAGTTTAACTTCTCCTCTATCAGCTTTTAGGCAAAACGCACCACCCTAGTGAGCTTGGGGCAGACCTGGTGGCAGAACAAGAACAGTGTATAGACCTGTCAGTGGTGAGCCCAGGAGGAAGGAGCTCCCCGGAGCCAGTGGGAGTTACCCATGAATCACGCCCGGTGGACTGAATCCTCGGGGATCCATGAGAAGAAATACGTGGGAGAACCTGAGACTCTTAAACCCTGCAGACTGCGGCCAGTCACATTCTCAGACCCACTAATGGGCACCGTGGCACTTATCCTAGACGGAAAAACACACCCGTATTCACCACCTACCTGAGTAAGCTGCCAGTGTTACAAAAATGAGATCCCTATTAGTTACCTGGGAAGAATGCTTCCTTTCCAGTTCACTACAGCAAAGTATGCCAGGTCATCTCCTGACTGTTTAGGTGGGAAAAACACAAGTGAAACAATTTCTTCAAATGCAGCAGGTGTGCACGTGATCAGACATCACAAGTAAACACAGTGGCTTTTATAGCATTTCTCCTAAATTGCTTCTCCCCACTCCACCTCCAATTCGCTCCTGTCAAGGCTTCTCCAGAGACACGTCCTGTGGCCTATTTTAAATGTTCCTGTGCATGAAGAGGAGCCCGACACAAGTGCAGTAAATATCCTCATATTAATTGGCATTAGGCTTTGGCCTCAGCGGACCTCAAACTATCTAAAGTCAAGTCTTTCCTGCGTGGCCCCCAGAGGGCAACTCTGGCCTTGGCCTCTCTGCCCCCGAGGCGCACCCGGGGAGCCCTCCAGTCCAGTCCAGGCTGGGGCGGAGGAAGGGAGCCCACCGCAGCCTGGAGCCCTCCACAGCCTGGGGCCCTCCACCAGCAGGGGCTGCTTCTCTTTCCCAAGTGCCACGGGGTCGCCCCAGGGCGGTGACACACGCGGGGTCCCTAGCAGCCGCTTTTTTGCTTTTTTTCCTGAGGTGTCGCAAGGCAACCCTAACCTGCATCCTGGAGGGGGGTGGTGGTTTTCCTTTACTGAAATAATTCTCCCTCCTCTCCCAAGACAATTCTTAAACTTTTCAAACTTTTATTTACAAGTGAACTCGTGACGTGCGTCCACAGGCCGAGGAAGAAGCCTCCGCTTCCACCGCCGGTGAGCCCGCGGCCGTCCTCAGCAGCACGGGCCCCTCGATGGTCCGCCTGCTCCGCACCTGCGCTGCTGCCCGTCCCCGGCTACGAGGCGTCCGGTCCCGTGGCCAGAGGGACCCAGAGGCAGGGCCCCCAGGAGCCGAGGGGCGGCGGCGGGTGCTGTCCGCGCCCCGAGCCCGCGCCGGCACCTCCAGCCCGTCGCTAACGCCCGCCGCCCGGGGACCCGCGGGAACGCAGCCCCGCAGCCCCCGGCCCCGCAGCCCCCGCCCCGCAGCCCCGCAGCCCCGCAGCCCCGGGCCCCGCCGCGCCCCCGCCGCGCGCGCCCGCCCTTTGTCCCGCCGCTGCCGCCCCCGCGCCCCGCGCCCCCCCGGCCGCGCCCGCACTCACCGCGCCGAGCAGCCCGCCGGGGCCGCGGCTCGCTGCGCCGCTCAGACAGGTGTGGGCGCCGGGAGGGCGCGCGCCGCTCCCATGCCTGCCCCGCGGCGCGACCGAGTGCGAGCGAGCGGCGCCGGCAGCGGGCGGGTCCGCCCCCCGCGCCTCCCGCGCCTCCCGGGGCCCGCCCGCCCCGCCTCCGGCCTCGGGGAAGCCGCGCGCCCGCCCCCGCCCCCGCCCCCGCCCCCGCCCCCGCACCGGCCCGCGCGCCCCCGCCCCCGCCCCCGCCCGCCCGGGTCCCGCCGAGGGCCCGCCCGGCGCCGCGCGCACCCCCGGGGCTGGGGCGCAGCCTCCCGAGCGAGCCTCGGGCCTCCGCCGCCTGCTCGCCGGGCCCGCGGGCTGTACCTGGGGCGTGGGGAGCCCCTCGGCACATTGGACGAGTCGCGAAAACTCTGTGCTTTGGGGTTTTCAGGGCATGAGCGAGGGCCTGCCCCCGGCCTCAGGTGCCTGCGAGGGACGCAGAGCTGCGGGGGGCGCGGGGCGCGGGGGCGCGGGGGGCGGGGGGCCGCGAGCGCACCGCCCCAGCCTCTCCGGGGCGCACCAGCCGGTGGAGCCGCCCCCGCGCCCGGCCGCCTGCCCCGCCTGCCCCGCCTGCCCCGCCTGCCCCCGCCTGCCCCGCCTGCCCCGCCTGCCCCGCCTGCCCCGCCTGCCCCCGCCTGCCCCCGCCTGCCCGCGGTGCCGGCTTTGCCCTCTCTCCGCAGCCCTCGGTACTTAGAAGCCAGGACGCGGACCCGGTCCCGCCGCGAGCCAGCTTTACGCGTGACCCGCCGCGGTGGGGAAGCTGCAGACGACCCCCGAGTCACATCAGGAGCTGAAGTTCGCAGGATTAGACCTGCCCCGGTGCGCCGAGGCCACCTCCTCGGTGTGGCCCCTTCGCTGTCCTCTCCGCCCTCAAAGGGAGGGAGGGTCTCCGCGCTCCCTCACGCCAAGGGGCTAAGGATACAACTGACGTGTCGGTGTTCGCTGTTCTAAGCAGCTTTAAACAGGAGAGCCCCCCCGTGGGCTGCGGTGTGGTGGTTCTCAGATGGGAGAGGAATTGACACTCTCCACTATCTTAAGGCCAAGTCCTCAAACCTCCCCAGTATTAGCTTAGTTTCCTTCATGATGTTACTTACTGTATATAAACATTAAATCAGATACAAATTTATGTTACAGCTTATGAACGATTCTGGAATAAAGCCAAAGCAAATTTATAAATTATATATAAAAATCCCCTCCCAAAACAGTAACATTGAATTAGTAATGTTTACTACCCAACTATACCAGCATCATGTAGTACTGACTGGCCAGATAGGGCTACATTTGGGTTCTGTGTGGCTTTACCCCTCTCATGGTGTGTCAAGTGCACGGTACCGACACAGTTTTCTCATATCTTTCCTCTGTTCCAGCAACCACACCTTTGCTCACACCCTTTGTCATTATAATATCTGGCTTTCACTTGACTCTAATATATCATTTAGAGGTTAATGTTGTGGTATTCCTTTTCCTTTTCTTTTAAGATTTTTATTTATTTATTAGAGAGCAGGGCAAGTAAGAACAGAACATGATGGGGGAGGGGCAGAGAGAGAGGGAGAAGCAGGCTCCCCACTGAGCGGGGAGCCCAATGCAGGGCTGGATCTCAGAACCCTGGGATCATGACCTGGGCCGCAGGCAGATGCTTAACCAACTGAGCCCACCAGGTGCCCCTGTGCTATTCCTTTCTTAATAGCGTAACCGATAAACTTGTAACTCTTGGCGCCAAGGCACAGCCCACATAGACACTGAGATCACAAGGCAGTTCTTGGTATTAGATGGTTATTCCAATGATCCAGAATGTGTTTGTATTCATTTTACATGAAAACTATGAAAAAAGTTAATTATGGATTTCTAGGGTCCCTAGCTCCCAATTAGACAGCTTTAAAAGCCAAATTCCTTACTTAATAGAGGAGCTGGAGTTGTAATTGGAAGGAGAGGAAGATGGGAGAGGCTTCTCAACCACGCTTGAGTTTCATTAGTTTTACCCCAATGCAACAAATATTTATTGAGCACCTATTACATGCAAACCAAGGTGATAGGCACCAAATTAGAGATGGCCACAGGAAGACACTATAGCAACATAATTAAGAGTGCACCAGAGGCATTCAACCATGTAAGTACTATTCTGGGCTCTGTCACTTATTAGCTGTGTAGCTTTTGGCTTAACCTTTCTGTGCCTCAGTTTCCTTCTCTTTAAAATGGAGACTACCTTATAGGGTTGTTTTGAGATTTAGAATGAATTAATACACATAAAATGCTTAGCACACTGCCTGACATATAGTAAGCCTTTAACAAATGTTAGCTGCTGTTACATCTGTTATATGAAAAGAACATGCCTTAGCTCTGCTTTGGATTGACTCTTTCAGCACGACCCCAACCCACATTAACATTCATTGCTCCATTAACAAACACTGACAGTTTAAAAAATTACATTGTAACAATTAGGGGAGATAGGATGGTAGAAAATAAAATGATTCCCATCATTCAGAGAGAGAAACTGAGGCACAAAAGGACCCAGGAGCACATCTCTTCCCTATCACCACTCCCACAACTAGTCTCAGGTCTAATGCTCCCTCCCCAAAGAAGCTGTAACTACCAATGATCCCTGGGAACTCAGGGCTTGAAAGAGCACCACCCACTCCTGATGAGAGGTTACCTCACAGCTCTTAGGTTATCCTGGCCATTGCCACAAGAACACGAGCAACAGATCTTTAGAGGACTTTGACCTCCAAGAGGAATGTCCTGTGCAAGTAGCAGATGTCCTCCTGCTGTGCTTAGATATTTTCTTTGTGTATTTGCCCTACCTTCCAGCCCCCAAAACAAAAACAAAACCAGAAAAAACAAAATTCATTGCTTCTTAAGAACTCAGTTCAAATCTATGATCATAATTCTCAGATACTTCTCATATGCATAGCAATTCAATTGTTAGAAAATACATCCAGGGCAAGGCCTCCACATTTCCTAAGTGCACACTCTGTGTAAGGTGACTATGAGAGGGAGAGCAGATCTCCCTCACCTCAAGGAATGTGTGCTATGGATATAAATTAAAAAAGAAATCAAATACAGGAGCAAGTGAGATATAGACTGAATCAGGCTCCAGCTAGAGAACATGGAAGAGGGAATCATTCATTCCCACTCCGGCTTTCAAGAAGTGATGGAGGTGGGGATCCCTGGGTGGTGCAGCGGTTTAGCGCCTGTCTTTGGCCCAGGGCGCAACCCTGGAGACCTGGGATCGAACCCCACGTCAAGCTCCCTATATGGAGCCTGCTTCTCCCTCTGCCTATGTCTTTGCCTCTGTGTGTGTGTGTGTGTGTGTGTGTGTGTGTGTGACTATCATGAATAAATAAATAAAATCTTTAAAAAAAAAAAAGAAGTGATGGAGGTGGAGGTTAACAGATGAAGATCTGATCAAGGCTTTAACAAACTTTATCTCGTTGAGTTCCTCTACTGTATAAATGAGCAAATCAGGGGGTGAACAAAAGGAGCAGAACTAGCACTGGATTGTAGTAATTATAACTAGTGTTTGTTGAATGCATACTATGTGCCAGGTAGTGTGAAATACACTTTATTGTATATAATCTTCAACACAAACAAAAAAATAGAGATGAGGATTATCCCCATTTTGCAGGTGAGAAGACTGAGGTCCAGAGTGGTTGAGTAAGATACCCAGTGTTACACTACTGAGTAACGTGGCTGTGACTTCTGCCCAGTCTGTTCCACTCTTTCATCTTTTTCATTCATCTTTTTAAAGTCTTTTTAAGGGAGTTTTAATTATAATTCTTGCTGTTAAAAAATCAAAGTCACGTAAACCTTTAGGGATAAACTTTGGGATATTCAAAATAACATGTTTGGAAAACAGAACCACATTTCTAATTGCCAGCATTATGCTTTGTTCTTGGTAGAAGCGTCTTTTTTTTTTTTTTTTCTTATTCTTTCTTTTACATCCCAATTATAAACCACGGCCATATTGACTTCTGTGGTAGTAAATTGATCTCAAAAAAGTCAAGTTCTTCTGCAAGAGAATCAAGCTTCTTTGTGGCAGTAGGTAAGTTCTTTTCCAACAATGCCTGAGCTTCCTCAATTCATATTCAGGCATTTCATTAGCCCCCAATCACAGACACACTTTATCCATAGGTGGAACTGAAGCTTTGCAATACAGGGTATCTGCTAGTAAGAATCTGGTCTCCAGTGAACTAACTGGTGGACTCTTTTTCTCATTATGTTGTGTTGCTTCCCTGACCTGCCTTTTCTCGAGCTTACAATAAGGAGGTTGAATCAGCTGCTGATGTCGCTCCAGCTCTAAACATTGTTTCAGTGGATTCTATCTTCCTTTTGTTCCAAATCTGCCATCACTAAGTAATGTCCTGTTAAATGGCTTTAGAGTATCAGGCAAGATGGGGCTGAAAGATGGTTGGAAGCTTAGAGTAGCAGGTAGGTGAGAGACCCAACACCAACTCTAAATCAAAACTCCTAAATGCAGTTTTTCATGACTCTAAGATCCATATGCAGTCTCAACAATTTAAGTCTGTTCGAAAGTTATCAATGAGGATTATTTCTAAGGGGATATATTTATATACTTAAAAATAATTTCCATATGGTTTCTCTGGCCATAATGTGGCTTCTTCTGTGGTGGATAATATGGACCTAGTTTACTCAGTTAAGGAGGTCTTGCCAGCTCCGTGTAGTGAGAGATGAAATGAGAGACAACAGAGGAGAGATTGGTGGGGTGTAGGGATGGCATTCTAAACCCTTCTATGTGACCTTGGGTAAATCACTTCACATGCCAGCCTTATTTCTCATTTGTAGGAAGAGAGCCTAGATCACCTGCTCTTACAGCCTTTGAGTCTATGACGCTGGAATCCTTGCAGGAGGATGATCTATGTGTTTTGCTATCTGTCGGGCACCCCTATCATGGGATCCTGGCATAGCAAAACATATGGAACCCTGGAATCAGACTTTCTTGGATCCAATTTCAAATTCATTTAGTCTCTGGGTGGCCATGGACAAATAGGTGATTTTTAATGACTCATTTTTTTCATCTGTGAGGGCTACATTGTAAGGATTCAATCAGTACAAAGCTCATGGCATGGGCTCGGCATGGCATGGGCTCGGCACAAAATAAATTGAACTTACCTGGTATTAACGCTATTATAATTACTACTACCACTGTTGTGCATGCTTAATAAGTGTTTTAAAATATGTTGAATGAATGAATGAATGAATGAATGAATGAATCAGTCAAACTGGTGTAGCATTGATGCTAAAAAGTTTAATGCAGGCTTTCTAAGAAGAAATTATCAGGATTCCTGTTCAACCACTCTCAAGTCTTTTATAACTCTGTTCTGTAGCAACAAAGAGTTTCTTAGAATTGAGTTTAGGAAAAATTATAGATTCAAATGGGAGCCAAGGTTGTAAATTTTTTTTGTCTCCTCTTCCATGCTCCCCTGTGGTACCATCAGTTATTTATTCTGCAAACATCTATTGAGCCAGTGATATTACCAGGTCTGCATGTTTGTCAGGGTTTTTGAGGGCAAAACCAGATTTTTTTCTTATATTGGTGGATTTAAAATCTTACATGGTAAAAAATAGAACCACAACAAACTCCTATAATTAACCATAGTCTTTTGACAAGCTAGCAAAAAAGAACAACCAAAAACCCCCAATCTTTATAGCATTTAATAAAACAACTGTATTTACATCACACTTAAACTTTTTAAAAATTCCTCTTAAAAAAAATAAATAAATAAATAAAAAATAAATTCCTCTTTTGTTAAGTGTAGATTACTCATTTTTAGAGTAATGTTTAGAAGTGTTTAGAAATATAAGCACAGTCTGAATATAAATATGTGAAGGTACAATATGTAAAAGGTTAATATGGAAAGTAGCTGTAAATTGTTGCATCGGTACACATGGTGCCCTTAAAAAAATTGCTGCACAGCAAAGAAAAGCTCTACTCTAATCCTACTTAAAAGAATATAGCAATTTAAAATTATCAGGAAGAAAAACAGGCTTTGGCACTAGCAATTTCCTGTAAACTGTGGGCACTATTCTAAACTGAAAAATTAGAAACATTTTGAAATAACTATGTGTTTCTCATTTTCTCTGGTTCAATTCAGAAAGTCTCCAGAGGCCAGCCCTCGGCTTCTCTGATGTATTCTGACTTGCTTACTGGATCTTGTGAGCAAGAACAAAAGGGAAGATAAAGGGTTTTTTCTCCCTTTAATTCGAGAAGCAGCAGAGCTGTTGACCTTGAAATAGACATTAATAATCTTTTGATATTCTCTTTACCTTTATGCAATAAAATTTTCCCCCAAATCTCTGTAACTTTAAAAGGCATTTGGAGGGTGGAATTCCTTTGTTTTTATGTTTATATTTATCTATACTGGATTTTCTCTTTTCAGTCTTATACTGAGCAAGCTTTTATATAGTTAAATATGGGGTTCTGGATGGTAAAAATCAATGTCATTCAAGAGTTTTCTTCTTTTTCTTATGGCAAATTTTACTTGTCTTCAAACTCAAATATCAACTCTTTTCTTCGGCTTTCCAAATCCTTCATTGCTAGATATATAAGCTCATCCTCTATGCTTTTAGTGAATTGTATTGACATATCATAAATTGTAACTAGAGCTGACCTTTAAACAACACTGGTTTGAACTATGTGGGTCCACTTACATGCAGACTTTCTCAATAAATACAGTACAGTACTGTGGATACAGCACCCCATACCCCTGGCATGATTCAAGGGTCAACTGTACATATTTATGTGTTCAACTTCAAGTGGTCCTGAGCTCTTTATCAGCAGAAACTCTGTCTTGTTTTTCTTTCTTGTCTTCGTGGTTTTTCCTCTATAGTTTAGCGGAGAACCTAGCTCATAGTAAGACTCAACTGATTTTTACTAACAAACAATTGAACAAATTAATAAGTGAAATTCTAATCTGCTTAAAATATCAGGCCTGAGACCCTTTGGCATGCTTGTCACTAGCAGCAGAACACATTGCATATACAATTTTACCATTAGGGCTCCAGTGTTTTCCAGGATATAAATCCGAATTTCTATTTGATGCCTTCCACCATTCTTACCCTTAAAGGGTATGTCAGGATAACACATTCAGTTTCCATTTGGGCTGCTTGTTACATTTCATGACTCATATTATGGCTACATGATGGCGTTTTAAGAATATTTGCTCAGTTTGTAACATTCCCATTGACTTTCTGCAGAACACTTTGGAATATGCTCTGACTTCTGGCTGCTCGGGACTCCCACAAGATTGTAAATCTTATTGGACAATACATGTTTCCCAAACTCTATTTCCTCCCACACTTCTAGAAGATGTTAAAATAGATTATCCATGGGGAAAAAAAAGTCAAATATGCATATTGGCCTTTCAAATGCTCTGAGAAGTCCTGAGTGGAGAAACCTAGTTAAGTTCCTTTATATCAAAGTTATCCAATCTTATTTGACTGTGGACTCTTTTTTTTTTTTTCCAATATGGTAGAACATTCATTGAACAGTAGAGTTTTGTAGGACACAGTTTGAGAAACACTATCCATAAGCTTGCTCCATTTATGGCCCTAAACCACTTTTGTTCCCAAAATGTGGTTTGTGCTTTTCTGTATCAGTGCTTTTGTTTGCATTTGCAACTCTTTTCTTCATAACTGCTTGTCTCAATTCCACTCATATATTAAAAGTCTAGCACAATGGCTCATCCTCTACGAAGTATTTTTGTTGGTCTTTGATTTTTCCATACCACTTCCTACAACTTTCTTACAGCTCTTTTAATTTTATTTCTTTTATGATCAGTTTACCTTTCCTCTTCCCAACCACTGAATATTTTGGGTTTGAACCTCTGGTCGGCACTTCTTTTACTGGATGTGTCAGTTGGCAGTCTTGATGGGAACACAATTTGCCCTTGATTGATTCAAAGGAAGAGACTTCAGGAAGTAGCTACATGTAGAGGTGAGAACAGGGTTGAGGAAGACACAAGGACAGAGGGCACCCAAAATCTGGCAACAGGGAGAAGTCATCACCACTGTTAAGGTGGGAGATGGAAGGAAATGCTGTAGCCCCAAGAGGTGACCTCCTCAGAGGGAACCTATGGCCAGAGCTGCATAGTGGCCTCAGCCATTGCAAGGAAACCGTCATGGAGGAGGGATGGAGTGGAACATAAACACCCGACCTCTTCTCCTCCTACTCTCTGATCTCTGGAGCCTGCCAAACTCAGCTCATAACAGAGCTGGGTGGTAGTATCATGGGCAAAGCTCAGCCTTGTGGATACAGAGCAAGGCAGAGACAGGGGAATTGCCAGGGTCGGGGTGGGGGTGGGGGGTTGGAGAGGTTGGGGAGTGGGCAGAAAATAGCCAACACACTGGGAAAGCCTCTGTTTCCTCATTTGCAAAATAGGGTAGTGACAATCCTTTTCTCAGAGGATCATAGAGAGGATTAAATTAGGAAATGTATCAAAATTGTAACCTGCTGTATGGTGCCTAGTTCTCTAGTCAGGTTAGTTACTTAGCATTATTATTATTATTATTACTATTATTATTTACTCAACTTTATGGATAGCTACTACTATAAAAGCTAATTGAGGAAGAGATCTTTTGTTGGTTACTCGGTAGCCCTTTCACATCTGGAACAAAACCCCACTTATTGTAGCAAGACCCCACATAGAAAATATTTTATGGGTGATGGGGAGCCCTTTTGAATGGAGACAAGAGGAAAGCTAGTTTGGCTGCTTTGACTGACATCGTCCGTCAGTCAATCTGACCTTGAATACAGGCAACCGAAAAGCCAAAGAGCTAAATCTGAAACTTATTTCGTTTTCAGCAAATGGCCTGGCACTTCTTAGGTACAACCTCAGGCTTCTGGTTTTCCTTCCCCTCGGTGGAAAAGGGAGTTACTAAAAAATCAAGCCAGCTCACCAGGACCAGCACCCCACAGCCATGCCTGGGAATGGCCTCTATTTCTCATGTTTTGAAAGCAAATTCAGGATGGCCAGCCAGAGGGTAAAGCAGGAGGGTTTGTGTCTACAGAGCAATTTGCTTCCTGTTCTTTCAGATCAGTAACCTGTTTTATTTCAAACACAGGATCACCTGGCTCCCGCTGCCCTTGGTACACAGATGAGGGAAACCGCAAGAATAATCACCCTTGTTCTTTTCACTTCAAAGCCTGCAGAGTGCCGCGCCGGGCTAGCTCTCTGCCTGAACCAGGGAAGCTGATGCAAGAGAAAGCCCTTTCATAGGAGCCTGGGGGGTGGGGTGGGGAACTTACCCTCACGAAGTCAAGGGGTTGTCGTCAAGGGGTTTTCGGAGCTCGTGGCCACAGAGCTACCCTCTGCTGCAGCTTGTGCTCTTGGAGGAAGTGCAAGTTTGGAGGGTGCCGGGCTCTGGAGAGCAATGAAGGTCATGCTGGGAGGAGATTCCTGTACTGACACCAGCAGCTGCAGGTAGGGACTTCCTTCAAGGAGGGGTGACTTTTTATCCGGGTTTCCGGCAGACTAAAATTAGTGAGAAGAACACTGAGCCCCTAGATCCTGTGGCATCTGTAATTGGTTGTTCACATTATTGCCCCTATACCTGAAAAATCAAGACATGAACCAACACTATTAATAAGTGGCTCTGAAGTCACTACACTCCTGAACTTCACACTCTCCTAGTGGACCCGAGCTTGGGTCCTCTGGCTTTTCCTGGGGTACAAAGATGTGGTGTCTCTTTACTCAAGGCTGGCAGAGGCCCTCATCGGACAACTGTGTATAGTCAGAGGAAGGGCATACTCTCCAGATAAGTGGTGAGTCCACTCCATCAAACAGAAGGATCTTAGGTAACAGAGTGGTTTGGGGATTATGCTGCCAATATGCTTCTTAGCCATGTGACACCAGTCATTCCAAGATGCCATGGTATTTTTTGTTTTAATGTTGAAACGAAAAAGGCACTCGGCTCTAATCTGGGAAGACCCAGGAAGGCCCAGCCCAGTCCTAAACTACGATGACTTCACCATTGTATAAATAGCATATTGGTAAAGTGAGGTTAGTCTAGGTACCTTCCCTTTCAGGACAAGAGATAGCAATGTATCTCCCTCTCTCTCTTTTGGTTACAGTGCAATAAAATTAAACTATTAAATCCTTAAAACCTTTCTGCAGGAAAATTAAAAACAAATAAATGACAAGTTTTTGATTTATTAGACTACTCTTTGAAGAGTTGATTGCTGACTTCAAGGCAAATTCCAACCTTGGTAGCAGCCCCCCAACTTTAGCTCCAATAGTGATTTTATTACCAACCCTTTCATCCCCTGCCCAATGATCTCAAAGCTTTGGGAAAATGAGGTTCACTCAGAGGTTGGGTTTTCTTGATCTAAGCTTGATAGGAATCAACCTTTGTACTGCTCTAATGCCTGCCTGACTAGAGGAAAAAGGATGAGCGAACCAATAAAGTTGTTTTGTGAAAATTATGGATTAAAAATTTTTGGGGAGGGGGTGCCTGTGTGGCTCAGTCAATTAAGCACCAGACTCTTGATATCGGCTCAGATCATGATCTTGGGGTCATGAAATCGAGCCCCACATTGAGCATGAAGCCTCCTTGAGATTCTCTTCTCTCTTGCCTTTGCCCCTCCCCCCCCCTCTCTCTCTCTCTCTAGAAAGAAAGAAAGAAAGAAAGAAAGAAAAGAAAAAAATATACGTGTATATATTTGGGAGGGGGGCACCTAGGTGACTCAGTCATTAAGCCTCTGACTCTTGATTTCAGCTCAGGTCATGATCTCAGGGTTATGAGATCAAATCTCATGTCAGGCTCTGCACTGAGCTTATGACATTGGTATGGTTAGAGTTCACCTTAACAATAGTCACTATGTATTATCTACCATGTACCAGACACATCCCACTACTTATTGCATCTAACCAAATAACCCTTAAGTTATAGATGGTTAAGTAACATTTCTAGTTTGAAGTGTTGGAAAGGGAATTCAAACCCAGGACACTCTACCCCAAATCTATATATCAGAAAGTTAAATTAATATTAAATTATATTAAATTAATATTGTTTGTGCTGGGATGATTTTAGATACAAGTAATGGAAAACCTTGACTCACACTGGCTTAAAAAATAAGGAAATTGAGTATCTCACATATCAAGAAGTTCAAGCATAGGGTGTGGCTCGAGGTGAGTGGCACTCTGCTTCTCTTGCCTCTATGCTCTTCTGCATTGTCTCTAAGGCTTGTGGCAAGATGGAGGGAGAAAAAACAAGCAGACACCATATATAATTACATTCAGGAGAACAAAATAGGGGGGGCTTCTCTTCCTATGTCTCCCTTTTGGGAGGAAGAAATTTATGCCCCTCCTTAGGCCTCTCCACATATGGAAATGGTCAGAATCAATGGTCATAAGACCTTTATTAAATCCACCACTCTCAAGGGAATGAGTTGCCTTAGTTAGCCTGAGGTGAGCTACAAGGAATAATTGCAAGATCACTGAATGGGGTGGTGGTGAGAGATCTTAGGTTTTAGTCCCAGTTCTATCATCTACTTAGTTATGGAAATTGCTAGTTGCTTAGCCTCTCTTAGACCTCTCTTTTTCCTTGTTGGTAAACATGGCTGATGATTCTTATCCTACTAATCTCACACGTTGTGAAATAAGAATGGAGTAATATCCATAGAAACATTTTGCAAACTATAACACACAACTTAGATGCATATTATTGTGTCTATTAACTTGGTTCAATGAGAACTGTTGGCCATAAGATACTTTTTCAATCACACTCATATGTGGGGCTTGATCATTATCCAGATGATAATTTAGAATTGTTAAGGCTTTGCCAAAGATTCACCTAAATTTTACTTTTGTGCCAGAAAATTAATAATGCAAAAATGTGAAATTCAGTACTTAAGAAAACCATATTTTAAGCACCCTCATGTACTCCAATGGGATATGGTTATATATGGATAGGTTATTTATAAGTTATTTTTTTATCCACTAAAAAGCAAGTTTCCTAAGAATCTATTAAACAACCTCTTTTGGGATGCCTGGGTGGCTCAGCGGTTGAGCACCTGCCTTCGGCTCAGGGCGTGATCCTGGAGTGCTCGGGTTGAGTCCCACATCGGGCTCCCTGCATGGCGCCTGCTTCTCCCTCTGCCTGTGTCTCTGCCTCTGTGTGTGTGTGTTTCTCATAAATAAATAACTAAAATCTTTAAAAAAATAAAATAAACAACCTCATTCATTTATGTATACCAATTCAATAAACATATGTGAAACATTACTGTACAGGGTGCACACAATATGAAGCCCAAGCAGACCCTGTCTGAAAGAGGTAGCTATCTAGGATGGAAAACTTCTAGAGAGAAGACAAGATAGAATAAATCCCCAGTAGCTGTGATAAAATGTAGGAAGATAAGAGGAAGTGAGAGGTAAAGTCCTAAGGAGTGAAGAGATAAGGGGCTGTAAGAGATAAGGGGATTGATGTGGCTCCCAGCTGTGGGGTAGGGAAGGCTTAGGACAAGGTGCCATTTGATGAGGGAGTAGGGAGCTTTGGACATGGGAATAGCAAGTTCACCTTGGCTCTACCTCAGACTTGCTCTAAGGACTTTAATATTCAATCAGAATGCATAATCCTTGAGTATCAGTAGCATAGAACTACAGTAGAAATAAAAGTTGGAAAGGTAGATATTGCAGACAGATTATAGAGGGGTTAGAAATGTCAGGCTGAGAAATCTGACCTTTATTCAGTAGGTGTAAGATAATAGAATATATATATATATATATTGGCTTCTGCCCCAGTTCCTGAAATAAAATTCCTCAAAAACTTGCAATTTCCTAAGTAATCAGAACACTAGGAGCATCTTTTGTTCTATTTGGTCTTGGACTTCAGTTCCTAACACAAGGCTCTTGAAACCCTTATAATTTCCTGAGTGATAGGAGTGTCTTTTGTTCTTTTTTTTTTTAAGATTTTGTTTATTTATTTATTTATTTATTTATTTATTTATTTATTAATGAGAGAGAGAGAGAGAAGAGACACAGGCAGAGGGAGAAGCAGGCTCTATGCGGGGAGCCCAATGTGGGACTCGATCCAGGGTCTCCAGGATCACCTTCAGCCCTGGGCTGAAGGTGGCGCTAAACCACTGAGCCACCTGGGCTGCCTGTGTCTTTTGTTCTAATGAGGGGACTCTGAGTGGGCTCCAGGATTGTTCCTGGGTGAGGGCTGGTGGCCAGAAAGACCAAGGCATGATTAGAAGTTTGGCATGTGTAGCCCCCTATTTCTCATGAGAAAGGAGAAGTCTCGAAACTGAGTGAATGATTGGTCATGCCTGCATGATGAAGCCTCCATAAACCCTCAAAAGTATGAGTGACATATTCATATATCTGGAGCACACCCTAACTCCACGTGTACAGAAGTTACTGCACTCAGGACCCTCCCAGACCTTGCCCTATGTATGGCTGTTCATCTGCATCCTTTATTATATCCATTAATACTTTTGTCACGGTAAATGTTTCCCTGTGTTCTGTGAGCCACTCTAGGAAGTTAAACAAACTTGAGAAGAAGGTCAAGGAAATCTTGGGGACCTACTACTTGCAATCAGCATCAAAATGGGGGTGGCAATTTTGTAGGACGAAGCCTTTAACCTGTGGGATTTGACACTATTTCCAGGTAGAGAGTGTCAGAATTTAATTAAATCGTAGGACACCCAGCTGATGTCATGGAAAACTGCTTGGTGTGCGGAAACACCTACCCCCATGATTGGTGGTCGGAAGTATCAGAGGTGAAGTGTTCCATGTGAGTAGTAAAGGAGACACACAGGGGGGTAAGACTAGGTTTTTGTTTTATTTTGTTAAATTCAGTAGGCAGTGGAGAGTCAGCAAAAGTTTTTTGGCAGTGGAGTGAGTGTCTTCATTATAACCGTGCTTATTGAGGATTAATTGGGCAACTTCTGGGAAGATAGAAGGAGAGAAAGTGGAGCCTGAGGGACAAACTAAGAGACTGCATTTTCAAGTGAGAGGTCATGAGAACGTGAACTAGATTATGAGCATTGAGGTGGGGATCAGCTGATGAATATGAGATATTTTGGATAAAGAAATCATAGTTCTTTGTAGCTGATATGAAGACCAGTCCACCAGTTGGGAAGGGGAGAGTCAGGAGTCTTTCATTTACAAATGATGAAAAGTCCACACAAACTTGCCTACACAGAGAAGTGAATTTACTCATTCACTTCACTGAAAAGTACAGAAAATAGGTATACCTAGGGCTCCAATGACATCATCAGGACTTTGGCTTCCCTACCACTCAGTTTCTCTTCTGTGCTGATTTCACTTTATGGCAACCCCCAGAAGCTACTAATTTACGTTTCCTGACAATTAAATGTGGTGAAAGAGAAAGTTTGTCTTCCCTACAAGTTCCAATCAACATCCTGGACCCACTTCCTGTTGCACATTCCTAAATCAATCCCTCTGCTCTAAGAGATTGTTGCAGATTGGCTTAGACCCATATCTGGTCTTTTCTTTTCTACTAGTATTTTAATAATTTTTTATTCATGTTCATGAAGACAGCCTAACTGTAGGCCACTGTAAAACATTGCCCTGTGACCAAAATCAGGTCTCATTCTGATGAATTCTTGCTAACAAAAAGATATGGATTCAGAACACTGATGGCTCCTCATCCCATTTTGTCAACTGTAATAATTTTTGCAGGCAAGTTGCTCAAGAATCTGGCACATAGCTGAGCTCATAAAATGAATAAAACCAAGGCTATTTCTAGGGCAGTACTCAAACTGGGCAGTAGAAACACAACATAAGTGCCAGAGGGATTTCAAGTCTGGGAAAGAGGGGAGAATTGTCTGAGAGGGCTGGGCAGAGGACGAATCATTGACCTAAGTCTTGAAGTAAGTATAAGTGTTGCTTCAAAACCATCTAGGCAGAGCACTGAATGCCAGCCAGATGTTGACAAGTCATTTGTATTCCATTTGAAACGGGGTAACAGCTGTAAAAATAACATAGGGCCATCTGCCTGAACTGAGTAGTTTTCACTTTACACAGTACAGGTGATGTCTAAATGATGTTTTTCAATTAAAATTTTACAAAGTGTTTAAGCCCAATAGGAAAGCATACCTCATTCAGAAACCTCCATGGACATACCTTTGGTAGAGAAAAGGCTCATTCTGTGAAGTGAATCCATCAATCTGTAAAGTGAATCTTCCCCTCTCCCGCCCCCCGCTTTGAGGAGTGTACATCTATTTTCACATAACGAATTTCCTCAAAAGTCAGGTATGTACACCTGAACTACATTATGAAAAAGTGAAGAATCCCATTATGAAAGTTACAAATTTGGGGTCTTTTTATAATGTTGAAAAGGTCAATTTGAAAAGTTGTTAAAGGCACAAATGCAGCTCGAATCAAGTTATTAGTGAAAAACAAACAAAAAACAAAACAAAACAAAAGAAACACACAAACACTGCATATTTTTAAACATAAGGCAAAGCTGCTCTTTCACCTTTCCAGAATAATCATGACCTTGCTGATACAAATTACTATAACATGTAATTTAGCACAAGATCAAAAGTTTGAAAATGAGAAAAGACAATCCTGGTGGAACACTTGATTTTTGATTCGGCAAAGCAGACTGGTACACTGGTCTGGCCAGAGCCCAGCCTTCCTGTAACCACCAACAAGCCCTGTGGGGCTGAGGGCTTGCAGCAATATGTCAGTTTGATTTGCAAAGCCCAGGAGCCTCTTGGCTCTCATTAGGCTGCTAAGGATCTTCCTGAAAGAAGCACAGCTGTTAACAACAATGCTAAGAGAAGACCCTGGCTGGCAGAGAATCACTTTTACTCAATTTTGCAGGTTTCCAACTGGGGACTGGGAAGACTAGAAGGGGCTGGAGGGGGAAAAAGATGATTTTAGTGATCTGTATTCCCTTCTTTTATTTAAATGGCCTCCATCCAGAATTAAAAGAAGGGACAAGAAAAAGAGCTTGCATTTGGCCACCTGTACCTGACATAATGCCTGACACACTGTACAAAAACTCAGTGACAATCTGTAAAATAAATAAATGAGTGAATGGCTGAGTGGTTGGGTGAATGGATGGTAGGTTGGGAAAAGTGCACTCAGTGTGACTTTTTGGGAATGGCCTGTAGTCTAGCTTTCATAGGATCACAGGATGGCGACTAGTTTTGGCTCCTGATTGGCTGAGAGACAAGGAATTATTCAGAAAGCTTACTCATCTGAATCATCTGAATCTGAGGCCTGGGTAACTCCATTCCAGTCTTATTCTGAAATGTCTCAAACTCTTTTCCCACAGAAAACAAGTTCTGGGAAAAGGAATTCAGGAGCCATAGTCAGTAAACAGAAGCAAAGGTCCAACCCTCTGTTGAATATACAACTTTTCAATCATCTTAACGTTGGAAAAATTGTTAATGATTGCACAGTAGAAAACCAGAGAAACTATTTGAGGTTGAATGTCAAAATGATAGCCCCTTCCTCCCCAGTCTAAATTCCTACTTGTTAAAAAGGTGAGACTCTGGAGGACAGGAAATGTAAGAGGAAACCTTCTGATGCCGCCTGGATTGCTTAGGCTGACTTCAGACCTCTGCAAGTCTGCAGATGGGCCATGAAGGGCTAAGCAGGATCATGCCTTTTCTTTCCCAACACTCAATATTTTTACTTTGGTGGATGGTCAGGTTCACAACTTCTAGTTTTGTCATTAGATCTAAACATCGGGAATCAAAAAATTTTGAAGAGAAAAATAGGAGGAAAAAGACAGAGGTATTTCAAGAATCAAAATGAGTTTGACCTATACTGAAAGACCTTAATTGGAGCATGGGAAAGAACATTCCAAAGCAAGTCTTGGGTGTGTGTGCATGTGTGTGGGGTGGAGGAGGGAGAGGAAGAGTGAGACAGGGAGAGCGGGGAGAGGATTAAGATTGGGAAATAATTTCTGAAGGCCTCTTTCCAGTCTGGTTCAGATGGGACTGTAGGAGGAACACACATCCCTTTGGAAACTGATGGCTCAATGATGAAGGTCCATGAGGCCCCTGTGCCTTTGCCTTGAAAGCTTGTTTTCTTTAGCAGTTTAATAACCTGGAGGCCTTCACCTGGCATCCCTGGATTTTTCTCTCACTGAGTGTTCAGGAACCCTTTTCAGATATTATTAGAAGTTTATGAGCTCTGCTTCTCTTACAGGCCAGTTGGTGACTCATTTGACCCTTTAGACCCCCACTCTAAGCCCAATGCCTCCCCCTGAGTCCCTGGGAGTCCCTTCTCAGTTCTCTTGTCCTTGATGCCCTCAGAGAGGTAGAGGTAGAGGGACACCTGGATGGCTCAGTCAGCTAAGCATCTGCCTTCGGTTCTGGTCATGATCCCAGGGTGCTGGAATCAAGCCCCATGTTCGGCTCCCCACTCAGTGGAGAGCCTACTCCTTCCTTTCCCTCTGCCACTCCCCCCAGCTCATGTGCTCTCTCTCCCTCTGCTGTCTCTTTCTGTCTCTGTCTCTCAAATAAATAAATAAAATCTTAAAAGAAAAAAGAGGTAGACAGGAGCTCACACAGAGTTTTAAAACATTTTACTGCTAATCACTCTTACAGAGTTTCTCAACACTCAAGGGACCTTCATGAAAATGATTGGAATTGTTTGTTTGAGACTCTCAAAACTCTTTTTTTATTTTTTTAAAAATTGTTTATTTATTTCTTCATGAGAGACACAGGGAGAGGCAGAGACATAGGCAGAGGAAGAAGCAGGCTCCCCACAGAGAGCCTGATGCAGGACTTGATCCTGGGGAATCCAGGATCATACCCTGAGCTGAAGGCAGATATTCAACCACTGAGCCACCCAGGCATCCTCAAGACTCTTCTAATGACATTCTGTTTCTTGACTTAGTTGCTGGGTGCAAAAGTATATTCAGATTGTGAAAATTCAACAAGCTATAAGCTTACAATATATATAATTTTCTTTTTGCCCATTACATTCCAGTAAAATGCTTTAAAAAACCACCCACAGGCAGCCCGGGTGGCTCAGAGTTTAGCACCGCCTTCAGCCCAGTCCCTGATCCTGGAGACCCGGGATCCAGTCTCACGTCGGGCTCCCTGCATGGAGCCTGCTTCTTTCTCTGCCTGTGTCTCTACCTCTCTCTCTCTCTCTGTGTGTGTGTGTGTGTGTGTGTGTGTGTGATGAATAAATAAATAAAATATTAAAAAAACAAAACAACAAAAAAACACCCAAACCAAATGAATCAGAATCTCAAGGGTTTGGGGCCTGAGAACTAAACTCCTCAAATGATTAAACTTTGAGGGTCTTTGCTAGAAGGAAATAAATGATACAGAAATCACAAATATTCAAAGACCATTATACCAGTGCTAATGAATTGTGTTTCCTAGCCTTTTACATCTACTCATTCAAGAATGCCTATTCCCTAAGTGATTGTTTTGGGGCCGATGGACTAGGTCCTGGCACTCCTGCTGTTGAGGGACCCTACTTGACCTAGATATCATCCCTGCCTTGCTGGAACTCACTGCCTCCAGGAGGAGATAACGAGTTAATTATCCCGATGAAGGCTGTTAGTGCTAAGGAAGGGAAAACATAGGGTGATCTGGAGCCCTGGAGAACCACCAACCATATAACCCTTGTAGGGGGTGAATGAAGATCACAAAGACTTACAGCTTCTGCTTTTAATCCTAGAACGGCATGCCCTGACTTTACTCCCAGCCATGGAGGACTGCACTTCCTTTCCCTGCCCTTGGGGATGGCCCCATCTACCAGCACTTGGGACTACAGGACAGGCAGGGAGGAAAACAGATGTCAAGAGGAGACTTACATTATGGTTTACAGCACAGGCTCTAGACCCAGGGTTCTTCAGTTCACATCCCAGCTCATTTGCTTAGTAACTGTGGGAATGATTACTATAGTACCTACCTAGTGGTATCATTTACTTCTAGGTGTGGTTACTATGGAGAGTAAGTGGACTGCTATCCATGTAGTGCTCATGACAGTGGCTGGTATACAGTTAGTGCTGTATAAGTGTAGCAGTCATGACTGTTATTGTTGTAATTATTATTGTTGTTCTTCAGTATATCATCAGATGTCCACTGATCATGAGTGGATTAATTACACGTCTGAGAACTTCCAGACAGGGTGACACCCATCTCAGTGGGATCAGGCCACCTACTGGAATGATTCCTTTGGAGCAATTCCTCCCAGCCTGTAAGCAAATGAGCCAAACAGAAAAATGCTTAATTCAAACAAAACAAAAGTTTGATGATTCAACAGGAGGAAGAAGGGAAAAATATCAGTCACAGTCATATAAGTGCCGTTCCCACAGGCTGTCTCACCATGCTGGGGTGGAGGCAGCTTTCTCGCACCCTATCCATGCAGCTGTTAATGTTACTCAGGGAAATATTCATAACAACAAGAGATTGGAATCATGCGGTGTTTGCTCCAAAATATTCAGTGGACTTACATAAGGACAGCTTTCTTCTCCTCCTTACCACTTGAAGGAAATTCACAGAAGTATCCTCTGTTACTGTTCATTTTCCATTGATGGAAAAATGGAGGCACATCCAGAATGGTCAAGCTATTGGCTCCAGAGAAAACCCAGGCTTGACATCCTTGCCACCTAACTCCAAGGAAGGTGTGTACCATGAGAGAGCTAGACAAGCAACTCCTGGCAATATATGAAGCCTGATGAGTAAAGGTTCAGGATAGGCAGAGCTAGGGGCCCACATACAACAAATGGCAAAATTATACAAAGAAGAGTTTTTTAATTGGACAGGTCTGGATTTGAATCCTGGTTCTCTCAGTATTAGGGCCTGAAAGTGTGTCATCCCCCCCGCCCCCCCCCCTTCATATGTTGAAGCCCTGGTGTGGCTATATTTGGAGTTAGAGTCTCTAAGGAAATATCTGAGGTTAAATGAGGTCATAAGGGTGGGGTCTTGATCTAATAGGATTAGTGTCTTTAGGAGACACTAAAAAGCTCTCTCTTTCTCCACGTGCATGTGCTGAGGAAAAGTCATTTGAAGACATAGTCAGAAGGTGGTTATTTGCAAGCCAGGAAGAGAGGGCTCACCAGAAACCGAATTAGCTGGAACTTTGATCTTGGGCTTACAGCCTTCAGAACCGTGAGAAAATTAATTTCATTGTTTAAGCCACCCCATATATGGTGTTTGGTTATGGCAGACTGAGCTGTCAAAGACTGTCAATATGAGTTCTGTGACTGAGCAAGTACCTCTTCTCAACTGCCATTTCCTCTTTGGTCAAATGAAGATAATAGTAATCATACATCATGAGATTGTTCCAGTGATTAAATGAGGTAATTCATTCAAAGAACATAGCCAAGGGACCAGCACACAAATATTAAAAAACTTATTCATTCACCCTCTTTATTTAATAGATGTTGATCAAGTACCTGATTTCGGGCCAAGCGTTGTTCTGGGTGCAGGAAATCCAGGGATAACTAAGAAAAATACGATGGAGTTCACAGTCTAGCTGAGGAGGCAGATGATAAATAATTGTGGGTTATAATAGATGTCATGAAGAAAATAATCAGGAATATGATAGAAAGTAATCCAAGGAGGCCATTTAAGACAGGGTTGTCAGAGAAGGTCTCTCTGAGGAAGATATTTGAGTCAGGGACTCAAGGAATGAGAATGTGCCGATTATCTGAGGAGCTGGTGAACAGGTATTCCAGGCAGAGTGAACAGGTGCCAAAGCCAGGAGGAGAAGGGGCTTGGAGCGCTCCACAGCAGAGAGCGGCTGCTCTGAATGGAAGATGGGAGATGGGAGAGAGGGAAGCAGGAGACAGTGTTTGCTGCTCCTTATGGGGTTGTTTCTATAAGCAGTGGGCAGCTTCCAAACAACTCTTTGGGGGGAATGATACGGACTGATATGGGGTTATAAGAGCTGACTGGCTGTTGTATGGAGAATGGATTTGAGAGATATGAGCAGAAGCAAGGAACCACGTTAGGTGACCTTCATGCAAGTTTGGGGAAAGAAGACAGTGGTTGAGATAGAGGTGGGGGGAAAAATTCAGGTGTTGATTAGGATAGCAGTAGAACAAGCGTTAGTGCTGGATTTGAAGGTGCTGAGGGGAAGGAAGAGTCAAGACGACTCCCAGGATTTCATTGGCACTTAATGTTAACTGAACATGGATGAGAGAGAGGGTGGGGGAAGTTGGGAAGAACAGGTTTGAGAGTCTCAGGGACCTGCAGAGGTTTGCAGATCACAATTGGAGAACTGCTAATCTAGGGAATACCAGGGATATTTACAAAAGATGAGGTGGAGGGTGCAAATAAGGGGATGGAGCATTGATATAAAAATGACAGTTCTGTTTTAATAAGAGAGAGGCAGGAAGACATTTTCTTAGAAGTAATTTCAGGCCGTTCTTCTCTACTAGCATGTGTTTTCTCGGTGAAGTACAAGTCAGTGTTGTGCCCAAGACTGCGAATCCGAGAAACCACCAAGGAGCTGACATCGATGCAAGCGCACGAGGTTTTATTAGCAAGCTCGAGCTTGGGTCCAAGTATACCCGACACAGCGGAGCAGGGACTTGGACTCTGAAGTGGGTTACAGCTGGGTTTTTTATAGGCTGATCTAGGGGATTTTCAGAAGGGGTGGAGGAATTTCTCAAGTTCTGTTTACATTTTGATATGGGGCTTTTAAGGCCATTGAGCTCTGTTCTCATTCTAATATGGGACTTTCTACTTGTTGTCTTTCTGATATGGGATTCTCTGCCTAGGGCAATTCTGAGCTCTATTGTCTTTCTGATGTGGGATTCTGCAGTTTTTCCTATAAAGTTCAGCTCTTATTCACAGGGGCCTAAGATGGCTGTACTTGTGTTAATGCTAAACTTGAGGTGGAATGGCCTTGATTTTTCTCGGCCTCCACATCAGGATCTTCAATTAAGAAGGAAAATAATAAGAATGGGTAGGGGGAATTCAAGGAGAAAAAGAAAGGTGTGAGCTCATTGGCTTGGCAAGTGGGAAATGAATTTGCTAGAGAAACATAGTAAATTTTTCAGGCAGTGCTCATTTGAGGTTTGTGAGCATGAAATTAAAGAGAAACCAGTTGGCTGAGTTTTATGCTTTTTTTCCTGAGAATATTCAGCTGCTTGAATAGAGGCACAGAAAAGGCACATAACTTGGTTCAATGACTACTGAAGTTTTTCTAAATGAGTACAATGGGGAGAGCAAGAAAGAGAGAGAGAGAAAATCAGTTGAGCAAAGGCAGTGAGGTTGACTGCAAGGGAGGGACTGTTTAAACTGGGTAAGAAGAATATGAGGATGAGGGTGAAGGACAGTAGGAAAGGGACAGGGAAGGTAGCCTGGAAGTTTTGATAAGGAGGTTGTCAGGGAGTGGGATGTTTGAAATCAGGGCGGAGCTGCTCTCAACAACAAGGTTTAGGGTGGGACCATGGGAGTGGATGTTTGTGATTGGGGAAGGTTGAAAAAAGCAAGGAACAGAGAGGGCAGGGATTTGGGCAGTCCATTCATGTGTATGTTGAAGGGATCTGGAAGATGACAGGTAGGGTAGGAGACTAAGACCTGAAGCCTGAAAGCAAAGCCTTCAATGAAAGAGGGAGGATGAGTGCCTGGTGAATGGAGGAATGGAGGAGTAGAAATTTGACAACCGCAAGGCATGTGTGTAATCTGGAGGTAGGAGCTTCAAAGGAGCTGCAGTTTTAGAGAGAGGAAACTGGGAGCAATGGTTTAATAGGTGGAAGAGGGGCAAAGAGGATACTTAGCCTACCTCCTAGCCCCAAGATACACTTAGTGTGAGAGAGAACAGGGCCTTGTGAGGCTGTAGGAAAAGAGTGATCTCAGGGGAAAGATAGGTTTCCACAAGGCCAGGAGAAGAGGGAGTAATCAGAGCAATGAGGACACGGAGGAGTTTGTGGATCACGGATCTAACTCTGGAGGGCTCTAGGAAAGGGCTTGAGAGGAAAACGAGGAGTGAAGGATTGGATTGAATGGTAAAAAATGCACAGTACTAGCCTTGAACCTCTGTGAGCTCTTGAGATGATCTGTTGACTCTTCCCTGCGAACCTCAATGGGACAGCAAGAGAGAGGGCCATGGGAGTATTCCTCTTTCAGGTCAGCCTGGTATTGCTAAGTACAATTACCATCACCCAGCTCATCTCTCTGCCTCCGGGCATAACTAAATATAGATCGTCCTACTTTAAGGTCTCCCAGAGAAAAAGATTTTATAATTTCTCTCGATAATGTGCTCCATAGTTTAACAATCAGTACCAAGGACACTGCCTGACACATAATAGGTGTCTAATAAGTATTGTTTGAGTTAATTGAATGCATTAATGGTGTCAAAATTTTTCCTTTTATCTCCTTTAATTTACTCATGCTGTGGTGTTAGTCTGTTGTCCTACTGTGACAAAATGGATCCCACAATCATTTTCCTATTTTATAATTTCCAATATCACAGATAAGCTGTTCTGTATAGTTTTCTATTCATATGTTAGTACTATTGTTACTTAGTTATGTCATATCTGTATCTTGGGTCTCCTCAGCTTGATTTAAATAACCTCAGGGGATATTTAAGTGGTTTGCTGATTCTCTCCTCCATGGCATTTAGCCTAATGAAGGCAGAGAGCTAATATTTACTAATTGCTTTTTGAAAACAAATCAATATACGCTCAAATTAATTCTTAAAATAAAAAACGCTTATTTGAAAATTCACGTTTATTCCCAGACAGCCACTGACATGTCCCATAAGCCAACACCTGACCTAACATCCAGACTGCCTGGATACAGACTGCGACTTACTAGTTGTGGGACCTTGGGCAAGATCCCTAAGGTTTCTGTACCTCAGTGTCCTTGTCTATAAAACGAAGCCAGTTAGGTTATTACAAATTTTTTGTGATGAATAAATTAATATGTTAAATACATAATCATGGAATACTTTAATAAATGATAAAAAACTCAAGCTAGATCACTAAAATGTCCATTGGTCTATTCAAGAGACTATTCAAGAGACTGTATTGTGACAGAACAGTTAGGCACACCCTCTACAAATAAAATATTATTAAATGTTTCACTTCTCAGGTAATTAAAACAAGACCAGATCTGTGAAGTTAGCATAGAAAAAACAGTGACCTCCCTTTATAAAAAGGAGAAACATGAGAAAAACCTAGCAACCTAAGTTGAGGCATCCTGAAATAATGACAGGGACTGCCGAAAAATGAGAGTCCATAGCATGAGGCTGAAGGCTTTGAGAAAATGTTTGCTGTATACAATTACAGAAACAGAAAATGCTGCATCAAACACCATAGATGACGAAAGAGCAGAAAAAAAAACCCAGAAAATATCATTGCACAGCTTATTGTTTCCTTTCACAAGGAAATCAGAGCCCAGTAGTGTAGAAAAGTAGAAGGTAATGACAACGCTACTGTAACTTTTGATGGAAAGCAGGCTGGGGAGCATTTTGCAAATGGGAACTTTGCAGAATCCACAGAGCTTCAGGAATGTTCTCAAAGGTAAAGAAGCAGGTATTTGCATGAACGTGTTAAAGAAAAACCAAGGTAGGTCTGGAGGTCAGAATCAGAAACATGATTTACAGTCAAGGATGAATGTAAATCTTGATTCATTGAGTACTAAAATTAATGAAACAACAAGAAATTTAAAAAGTGAACCTAGAGACTTAAAAAAACATGACAAACAAAATTCAATAAAAGTTTTCTCTTTTTTTCTTTTATGAAAGAAAGTGTAATCAACCCAAATTGCTTTTCAAATATTAGGTTCCTAAAAAGGCAAAAGAAGACATTATTATGCACTTAATATATTCATTTTTACAATATTAAATATAGAATCCATAAGCTACCTACAGGAGCATTTCAATTTCCAAGTAACATTCTTTAGGTTTTCATGGTGGTAGGATTAAATGTGATGTTTAATTTCCTTTTTCATAGTTGATGTGTTATTTTGAAATAAAAACTTCAAAATATTTTACTTATGAAAGATCACATTAATTAAAAATTGACCAAAAGACCCTAAACTAAGGGGACTTGGAGCTGATTTGCCTGTGTTGGGGGGAGAAGAAGGTGGGGCCCAGAATCCAGAAGCTGGCATCAGAATCTACTCCATTCTCTATCTGGGTGTGTAGTCTGGAAGAAGTCAGTGTGACACAAATGTAATTTGCAGCTGACCCAGCATTGGAAGGTGTGGCACATTATATACAAGACAGAAAAAACCCACTGAAATCTGATTCAGAGACGCTAGAAATACTGCCTTGCAGTAATTTTAGAAAAGAGAAAGAGCAAGGCCAACACTGCACAGTATTTAATTCGTAAACACTGGCTGGAGCTTGCTGTGAAATGGCAGAAAGGACTCTGAAGCTTTTTTGCAGTCAGAAATCCTGAGCTCAAGCCCCTACTGTGTCTCTCAGGGATGGTGTGCACTTGGGCGAATCTTTTAAACTCCCTGGGCTTCAATTTTCTCATCTTTTTTTTTTTTTTTAAAGAAAAAATTAATTTATTTACCTTAGAGAGAAAGATAAAGAGAGGCAGAGGAGGAGCAGGAGCGAAAGAATCCTAAGCAAACTTGACACCCAGTGCAGAGCCCATCTTGAGGCTCGATCTCACAACCCTGAGATCATGACCTGAGCCGAAACCAAGAGTCAGATGCTTAACCGACTGAACTACCCAAGCGCCCTTTCAATTTTCTCATTTTTATTTATTTATTTATTTTTATTTTTATTATTTTATTATTATTATTTTTAAAGATTTTATTTATTTATTCATGAGAGACACACACACAGAGAGAGAGAGAGAGAGAGAGAGGCAGAGACACAGGCAGAGGGAAAAGCAGGCTCCATGCAGGGAGCCCAATGTGGGACTCGATCTCGGAATTCCGGGATCATGTCCTGGGCAGAAAGCAGGTGCTAAACCGCTGAGCCACCCAGGCATCCCCAATTTTCTCATCTTTAAAACAGCCTTCTAAAGCACTGCAGGGATGTTCCAAGGGCCTACAGTGATGGCAGCAAAGGTAGTATTTATTCAAAATACCACAAAACAATGGCAAGAATGACATGACAAATTTAGAATCAAGCAGATCTGAATTCACTGGAAGTTAAATCATAGCTTTTCTTCTAAGTGACTGTTGGACTTTGGGCAAGTTTGTATCACTCTCTATTTTTTAAAAAAGTTATCTATCCCAAATATTGGAAGAACTATTATTCTCTAGAAGCTCAAGTGTGATTGATTCTCATAGAAGGATCTTGAAAGGCACCAAGGTGGAAGTGAATTTGAAGGTGGCTGCTCCAGGGAAGGAAATTTCTAGGGACTGGAAGAAGAATGCAGGTGAGTTGGAGAATCTCTTAGGCTGGTGTCATTAGCAAATAATGGCCAATATTATTGAGCAGTATATTACTTTTCGAATGCTGCTGTCACAAATTATCACACATTTAGTGGCTAAAACAAGACGAATTTATTATTTCACAATTTATGTGGGACAGAAGTTCAACATCGGTCTACTCTAGGTAAAATCAAACCCATGATCCTCCTGGAGGCAAGAATTCACTTCCAGGCTCATTCAGGGTGTTGGAGTCAGTTCTCTGAGGTTAGAAGTGAAGTCCCTGTATCCTTTCTGTCTGTCATCTGAGGGCTACTGTTAGCTCCTAGAAGCTTCGTGGTGGTCTTCATCTGTGGCCTACTGCATTCTTCAACCCTTAGTGGTGGGTCCTGTTCTTGTTTTGAGTCTCTCCGATTTCTTTTGCTACTATGTCTTTTTTCTAACATGCACCTTTAATAAACACAGCTATCAGATCACACTCTGCTGCCTGTGGCTCCATTTCTGTGGGTGAGGACAGGGTGGAGGCTGGGAGGGGGGATTTTGTGGGCCTTCTGTCCTGCCCCACCTCCATCCTGGTTTCATGTGCTGACGCAGAGCCTGGCTTCTACTAGGAGCAAACAAACTGACTTGCTTGAGGAGATGCCTTGGGCAGGTGTCTGGAGGCAGAGCTAAAGTGTGGATCCAGGATCCATCATGGCAATGGAAGGAGGGCAGTGGGAGTCTGACCTCAGGGGGCTCTGAAAAGTACACAGCACCTGAGTCAAGCAGCCCCTGGAAGTAAGGGCTAAGCAAGGAGACACCTCACACCAACAGCAAGCTGTTAGCAGCTGAGGAGGGGTGCGCTGTGGGCAAGAGGGCCCCAGACAGACTAGCCTTGGCATCCATTGCTGTAACTGAAGCCACTCCCACATTTCCCACATACCCGTGCCCTCGTGGTCCAGTTTCTGGTTTCCAGCTTTGGGGGTCTCTTAGGCTTAAGCAGGCTCCCCTTCTTCAAAGAAAGAGAAACACTTCCTGGAATACTCAGGATCACCTGTGTCAGGGTCCTGCTGTGGCAGGTCCCCATGTTTCTCTGAACTTCCAGGGACCCCAGCTCACAGAATCACTGGTCAAGTGGCCAGCTGCAGAGGGGATTTTATCTGAGGGATTCAGTAGGGACACCCATGAGCAACATGGTCTCTGGGGCACCTCTTGTAGGTCGTTGCTTCTCTGGTCTTCTTATGGTTTGTCTTGTAGAGTGAAAAGCCCTTTCCAAGATCCTCTCCTGGTGCATGTCACTATACTTGCCCACAGGTGAAGCTTACCAGGACTGAAGCAGCCCAAGGAGGGCTCAGGTGGGTGACTGACCAGCTCATTATTTCATGGGAGCCCAAGTGTGATGCCCCTGCGTAATCAGATCCCACAGCTAACAGGTTGGTCCTGCATCCCAACCATGAACCAGCAAAGGCCTGGAAGAAGATCAGGGTGTTGGGGGCACTGAGGAGTGGCACCTGACAGAGGCCCCATCTCAGATCTGGGCCCTGCTGAGCAATTGTTCCTTTTATAGCCATAGCCACTGGGGTGGAAGAGGGATAGAACACTCATCCTCTTCTGGAACTTCTCGGGGCCCACAGTTCACACAGAAATGGGCAGAGACAGCAGGGTGAGCTTTGTCAGCTCAGTCTATTGGGATAATGCAGTAGGCAGGGTCATCAGAGGAAGGGAAGAAAGGATGAATAGACTGGCCTTCAGGGTGCTAGGGACCAAACATGGAGTCCAATCTGGGCTTCTTGGATCCAGAATTATCTACATCCACACTGCCCCAGACCTCACCCTCAGGGAGGGGCCTGTGCCCACTGGCAGGGCCATCTGCCACACCCCATGCAGGCTCTGTCCCCTGAAGTCTTCAGGTACCAGGCCATGCCTAAGCCATAGAACAGAGAGCCTGGAACCTGTTTCTGGGACCCAGGGGGCCACATCGGAGGTGTGCCAGGTCAGGTACAGTGGGAAAGACTGAAGGTTCCAGCAAGCCTGTTGTACACTCAGCCCAGGAGCACATGCCCAGGCAAGCAGGTGAGCCAAGTCAGCCCAAGGAGGCAGCCGTGGCCCCTGGCAGTGCCACCTACTTCACATGACCAACATCCTGCTTCAGTTCCTCATACTTCTGCTTCAACCTGTCATGCCCCTGTAGCAGCTGCTGATTCCTGGCTATGTAGGCCAGGCTCTGGTGGTAGAGCTGCTCCAGCTGGATCTATCTCAGTGTCCTCTGCCTTTCCAGGGGAACCTGGGGAATATTCTGGACCAGGGTGATGAAAATGGGATCCTTGGTGGGTGCCTGCTACACATCCTCCAGGATCTGTTCCACTGTGGGGGACCCTGAGCTGGTTGTCAACACCACTCACATTTTGGCCTTGGAACCCACCCTTGTGTATGCATCCTGAGCTGCCAGCACCACCAAGCTCCCACTTCTACCTGCTGTTGCATCTCTTCCACCTCTAGTGAGAGAAACCTCTCTGCTTTTAAGGGCTCATGTAATTAGATTTGGCCCATCCACAAAATCCAGGATAATCTCTCCATTTGAAGGCCCTTAATCTAAATTAGATCCATGCTATTTCTTTCTCAGGGTCTACGGATTAGGGTGTGGACATTTTGAGGGGCCATTCTCCCTACCACAGCCCTTTATATGGGCCAGGCACTTTGCTAAATGCATTCTATATGTTATCTCATTTAATCTCCTCAGTAACTCCATGCAATTTGATTTTTTTGGTCACTCTCTAATGGAGGAAACTGACATCCAGAGATGTTAATCAGCTTGCCCAGAGTCACACAGTTAGGAAGTATAAGAGCAAGAATTTGAGGGTAGATCATCTGAGTCTAGAGCTCATGTCTCTATAGAGATAAACATTAGGAGGAAAGTCACCAAGTTGGAAGGCATTGAATGCCAGAGTGAGATGCATGGGCTCTTTTTTTGTGTGTAGTAATGCTCCATGTCATCATGTGGGGGAAAAAACACCTAAAACACAGACTCTCTGTGGAAGACTGAATGGTATTTGGAAAGCATAGGTTAGACATACATTCCTGGGGGATGGAAGGCAGAGATTACAGTTTTTAAGGAACATTGAACTGGTCTCAAGAAATTATATTCTTGGAAAGAATCCAATATAGTCTGTCAAGGCACAGTATGGAAATATAACCATGGAATAGATAAAAACACAAAGTTATTAGCCTAGATTCTGGGAGGTCTCCACAGGCTGTGATGGAGCCTGAATGAAGGTCACTCTTGGTTTATTTAATATCTTCATGAGAGATCTTGGAACACAGAGTCTTCATCCTTTTTTAATGAATTTCATGAAGATAACAAAATGGTTCAAGTTATAGTCATCAAAGAGGACAGAAGAAATGTTGACAGGAAACATTTCCCATTCAGCTTGGTGAGGGGGGAAGCAAGGAATTCAAAACACAGATAGTCACTAAGATAAGAAGCCTGAACAGAGCCACCATGATTTAAGAGTTCTGCAATAGGCAAAAAAGACAGAGAAGAAATCATGAAAGTGAAATGTGGTAGCTAATCTGAGCACTGGTTCCCAGATACACAAATTTCCAGACGTCACAAACATCTGTGCTTCAGGGTACAGCTGGAGGGAGGGCCCTGGTCATGCCCTGCACTGCTTCCAGGGTACCAGTGAGTAGGAGTAGTTTGAGGGGAAGCTGAGGTGGAGCAGCACCAAGGGGGTTAGAGAACAGGGTAAAGTATGATATGTCCATTAAGTAGAGTAGCTGGACTTCCTCTTACCTTGCCCACCTGCCCTCACCATTCAGTTAAAGTCTTTGGGCCTGGCCCACAGGGCAGTGTTAAGTAATGTTTGAGCTTCTCCCTGAAGAATCTCTCAGGAACCTCCTGAGTTCATGACATCATTGTGTCGGATTGGTTGGTAATTACTGGCCTACTTGACTCTCTTCTCTAAACTGTGACTCCATAAAACCATCTGAAGAAAACACAGGTTAGGAGGTTGTCCACAGAACTGGCTTTAAATCCTTTTTTGGGTTCAAGATCCCTTTAAAAATTTAATAAAAGCTGTGGATATCTTTTTTCCTAGAAAAATAAATGCATAATTACAAAAACATTTGCATACAAGTCTAGAGGATTCATGAAACCCCTCCAACCCAGGGGGAATCCCCTGGTCTCTTTCCTCCAGGTTAACAACCTCATTGTTATAGCAATGGCAAATGCTCAACTCTCTTGCTACAATCTTCACCACTCCCTACCTCAGCGCCCCCCCACCACATGTTTCCAATATTTTCCTGCTGAGCCTGGTTATGGTTTCAAAAATCTACCTCAACACAGTACTCTCCAAGTAGTCCTACCAACACTTCCAGAACTGGTACCAACTTCAATCCTAGGAGAAGCAAGAGAAGCTAGGAGAAAGACTTTTTCAAGGCAAAGGAAATTTTCTAGGTGAAAAGAATGGGAAAATGCTGAGTAGGATGAGGATGAAGCAAAAGATTATTGGAAAAGTCAATTAGATGCTTGGGAACCTAGAAAGACACTTTAAATAGAGCTGCGCATTGCAGCAGATTGTAGTAAACTAAATTGATGAGTCTCCCTGAACATATTCTAAATAATCAGTTGTATGCATAGGGACAAATATACAAGGGTATTTACTATCGTATTATTAAAATAGTACTAGTACAAATTGAAAACAGTCTAAAAGCCAAATATTAGAGATTTTGGTTAATTTGATTTTAATGTATCCATTCTATGGAATAATATTAGTAAGAACTCTTTAAGTAACAGAAATTTGAATCAAACTAATTCAAGCAAAGAAAGAAAAAAAAGAACTTGTTAGCTGATGCAATCGAAGAGTGCAGAAATTGTCTGGATTTAAGAAAATGCTGGGATGATGTCCTTTGATCTTGAAATCTCTCTCCCCCCACCTCCCCCTTTCCTGCTCCTAATCCGTCCCCCATTCCTCTGAGAGGGACTCATTTTTAGAGATCTCTCTACATGGTGAAAAGGATGTCCCCTATGGTTCTAGCAATTCTAGAGCTCACTCTCACCACAATAGAGAAAGCTTCCATAACTCACCTTCTAAGCCAGGCTCCTAGACCAAGAATATTGACCCTGTTTGGGTCACTCACCCATCCTTCAACCAACTGCTGTGCCCAAAGAGCTGGAGTACTGTGATTGGTCAGCTGGAGTGCATGTGCCTTCTTTGACAAACCCATCAGAGTCATGTTGTGTGAAGAAAAGTCATCTTCCATGGGAAGAAAAGTGATCCCCCCCCCCAAAGTGTCCATCATAATGGCAAACTTGTTTCTAAAAAATAGGATGTAGATCAATATTAATGAGCATGGAGGCTTAGGGGAATGAGGAGAAACTGAGATGCCATCACAGCTCTGCCTGGAATTCCTCTGCCCAGAACCCCCCACCTGACACTCCTATCCCTTCTCCTTCTCTAGGCTAATGACTACATGGGACACACAGAATAATGCCCACCCTTCTCCAAAGATGTTTATGCACAAATCCCGGGAGCCTGTGACTATGTTGCCTTACCTGGTAAATAGGACTTTGCAGATGGGATTAAGTTAAGAGTCTTGAGATAGGAGATGACCCATGGAAAGAGGCTCCCTTTATACTGTGAAGTAAGAAAAGCAAGTTATTGAACACAATGTAGAATATGATTTTATCTTTAAATGTGTTTAATATTTATGTACATAGACACATGGAAAAAAGTTTAGGAAATGCACTCCAAGACGATGAGGGGTTGTGATAGATTTTTTTCCCTTTTGCTTATATGCAGTTTCTAACTCTTCTAATCATGAGCATAGATGACTTATATAGTTCACAATGATAAGCCCAAGAGATGAAGAAGAAGGAGAAGCAGCAGCCATTAAAGAGAAAGATGGGATAGTATTATGAGTGGGAAGCATGTTGAAAAAAAAGTTGTTTGCTTATTCATTTATGTATTTATTTGCATGGGGAACACCTGTTTATCAGCTGACTTAATAGGCCTGGGGATGCTTAAACAGGAGAGGATGCATGAACAAGGGAATGAAACAGAGTATTATCTCTAGGACTAAGGGCGAGGGAGGACCTCATCAGGATGGAGAATGGGCCCCTTGAGGGGGGAAGGAAGGAGAGAGGAAAGGCTGGGAAGAAATGAAGCAGCTTCAGACATGAGAAGGGTAGGTAATCAGCAACCTAAGTCTTCTGAGCAAAGAAGCATTGTGGGCAAGGGGGCTAGAGTTGGCGGGAGGCTTCAGAAAAGTGGAAACAGTTGGAAATTGTGCTGTGGGGAATGTGATGGGGATCCAGTAGGATCAGTGGGGCCTTCTGAGCAGCACTGAGAGCCCAGCTGAGATTAGATAACAGGGATTTGTTGTCATGCTAATTGCAGCAGTGGCATGACTTTTTCCAGTGACACTGAGCAGCTTGGGAACAAAAGCAAAGCCAGGAGGGAGAAAACAGTGCCTAGCTACTTGCACTGAGACTTTGGATTCCATGTCTGGGGCTCCTCACTGGACCTCAGCGGCTCCAACTGAGCTCCCTAATTCAGTTCCTTGATTAGGAACCCATAGCACTGCTCTTCCCTGTGCTGTACATGCCACCATCTGGTTGCTGTGGATCTTTCAGGCCTTGCTGAGATGAATCAAGGATCTCACCACTAAGAGTGTTTGAGAAGCCAAGAACAAAAACCCAAAATCGAAATAACATAGGGTGACAAGGGATGTGAGCAAATGGTGACACTGTGCTACTGGGAGCCTCAAGAGAAAAGGGAGAAGGGGCAGGGTAGTTTTCAAAGCGGAAATAAAGTCCAGGCTGACCTTCAAAGGATAAGTAAGAGCTAACCAAGCAAAATAAGTGGGGAGGGCATCCCTGGAAGGGGGACCTCATGAGCAAGGGAAGAGGCAGGAAGCTGCATGTTGTGTACAGATAGCCACACACAACTGAGCATCATTACAGGGTGAAGAAAAGGCGAAGGCATAGTGGGAGACAGGGCTGTGGGCAGGCAGGGACTCACCCAGAAGGTCAGAGGGAAAGGGCCCAATGAAGAAGCTTGAGAAAACAAGATCAGAGAAATAAAAAGAGGAAGAGAGTAGTCTCTGAAGTCAAGTTAGTTAAGAGGTAATTAGGAAGAAATGATTGACAGTGCCAAGTGTCCTAAAGATGCCCAAGGAGAATATTTTAAAAGTCTTGTCAATAGACTTGGCAATTAGATCACATGTGGCCTTTGTCAAATGAGTTTTGATGGAGTAGTGGGCACTGAAGACCACAAGGAATGGCAGGCAGGGGTGAAAATAAAAAGAACAAGTGGAAATCACCATCTGAGAAGTCTGGCTTAGCAGAGTAGACAAGGGAACTAGAAGTGAGAAAGAATCAGAATATCAAGAGAGGATGTGCCCATTTAAGACAGGAGAGATTCTAATGGAGGCTGTCTGGGAAGGTGAAGGAGAGGTCAAATTTTAAGAAAGAAAAGATAATGAATAGCATGGAGCCCTTGGGATGGGAGGGGGTGAGTTTAAAAAGGAGAGATGCCTCTTTCTCCAAGTTTAAAGGAGGGGTATGAGCATGCATCAGGTATGGCTACACTGATGAGGGGGGAGCAGAGCTGTGCCTGTCTGACTGCCCCATTTCCCTTATGAAAGAGGCAACATGGTGAGCCTTTGAAAGTGAGGAGGTGAGGAAAACAGAAGAGTTAGAAAGAGATAGCCTGTCTAGCAAGACCCCATGAGAGGGAGAGCATGGGAGTTGTACGGGCTGCAGGAAGTACACGAGGTCAAGTGTAGAAAGTACACAGCTCAGAGCCAGGCAAATAAAGACCCTCAATAAATAGTAGAAATGATCCCCATGCAAGGAGAATCTTGAGGGTCTAACACCAAAGAGACAAAGTCCCAGGTGGAAGTAGTGATGGGTCTGAAGGCCCATCACATATGGGGACTTGAAGGCAGATGTCTAGAGAAATGTTGTCTTTTTAGTAATTTGAACACTTCTCTCTAGCATCTGGGTGTTCAGATTTGGAAAGAAGAGCTAGTTTTGCAAAACAAAGAAAAATTGCAAATTCAGAAGCCATGTTAGA
Source organism: Vulpes lagopus (assembly GCF_018345385.1). Classification (NCBI taxonomy): domain Eukaryota; kingdom Metazoa; phylum Chordata; class Mammalia; order Carnivora; family Canidae; genus Vulpes; species Vulpes lagopus. The sequence continues at coordinate 36,906,838 of NC_054838.1, read as the reverse complement.
ATTCCAGAGGCAGAAAAGACTCCAAACTCAATTTCTCCTGTTAGGGACTAACCAACCCCAGCCTACTCCAAATCAAAGAAAATGAAATTGATAAAGGCAATGCCACACTGCAGTCTGAGGTGATGTGGTTCAAAATAGAAACAAAACAAAACAAAACAAAAAAATGATCCTGTTACTGGAATTGGTGGAATGGCTAGATCTACTTCAATGTGTTTCTATTTTTTTTTTCTTCAATGTGTTTCTTATCTTATTCAATCTTCTAATCAGTCGACAAAGTCAACAAAAACAAAGTTTGGCATAGATTTTGTTAGGGTGTCCCTAGCTATTCTGGATGTTCCCAGGCGGGTGCAGGGAACAGGTGCAAACATACCACCACCACTCCTTTGACTTACTTTTGGCATCACAGTTAGCAGGTTGAGAGTAGCAGCAGTACTGTTGCACTCACTGGGGTTGACCCCACCTGCCGCTGACTCAGAGTGTCCCATTACTCTCCATGCCTCAGGTTTTGTCATCCGTAAATTGCAGATAACATCAACATCTATTTCCAAAGGTCCTTGTAAGGATTCAGGAAGTGATGCATGTACAACACTTTGCACTTTTAGATAGAAAGTGGTCAATAAATGTTAGTCCTTAATATTATTAGTAGACTGACTTTCCTAAAACTCATTCTTGGTTTTCTTTTTCTTTCTTTCTTTCTTTCTTTCTTTCTTTCTTTCTTTCTTTCTTTCTTTCTTTCTTTCTCACTGATTTTATTTATTTATTGATGAGAGACACACAGGGAGAGGCAGAGACATAGCAGAGGGAGAAGCTGGCTCCCTGCAGGGAGCCTGATGCAGAACTCAATCCCAGTACCCCAGGATCACAACCTGAGCCGAAGGCAGACACTCAAGCACTAAGCCACCCAAATGCCCCCTTTCTTGGCTTAATGTCCTTTCACCTGCTCAGCTGTTCCACTGATCCATGAGCCACCGTCAGATGAGGTCCCAGAAGATAAGGAAGCCACGTTGTTTTTATAATATCACACTTTGCCTAGCTCTGTGGATGACAAAGTGATGCCATTCAGACAGAATGCCTTCAAACAAAAGCAGCTGAGTGGGTCTCATTAGTAGCATTAGTGTCCTAAGGAGGGAAAAGCACAGTCCCTCCTTAGTTAGAGGCCTACGGCCTGCTATCTTTGAACACCAGAGTCATAGGAGAACTAAGAGAGAAATTAAAAACCTATTATCCCCAAATGGAGACTTTTCCCTCTGAGGAATCAGAAAAATTAAAAAAGGATTTAAAAAGGGATAACTTTCTTATTATAGGTATCAGTGTTATTTAATGCTATATCTGTATGCCACTTAAAATCATCTCACATACTACGAGTTGTATGTCTCCCATGTTGGTCTAAGGCAGTGCATTTTACTCCTTATTCCAAAAGCTCTTCTAAGGTGGAGAGTGGGCTGTGTCAAGATGAAGAAGTAGCTAAACAGGAGAGGCTCTGAGGCTACTATATCCCTAAGTTAGAGCAGCTCTGCTCTTATCCAGTTCTTATCCGGTTCTTATCCGGTTCCTGTGAACTACTTTATTTTTTTTTTTAAGATTTTATTTATTTATTTGAGAGAGAGAGAATACGAGCAGGGGGGAGAGGCCAAGGGAGAGGGAGTAGCAGGCTCCTGACTCAGGAGGGAGCCCAATGTGGGCTTTGATCCCAGGACCCTGTGATCGTGACCTGAGCTGAAGGCAGTCGTTTAACCAACTGAGCCACCCAGGCACCCCGTTACTTCATTTTTTAAAGGGTTACATTGCTAGAAAAGAAAAATCTTGAAAGCCACCAGCCTACTAATCAATAGCATCCACTTATTATACATCTGCTATGGGCCAGATACTTTATATCCTTTAAACTTCTCTCTACAAAGTAGTTTACTAATGGAAGAGGCAGTTGTACTCTGAAAGATTAAGGAACCCATCCAAAGTTACTCAGCTAGTAAGTGGCAGAATTGGCATTACAACCCAGTCTGTCCTGCTTTCTTTTCACTTTTATATCTTGTTCTGGAATTCCTTCAATTCAACAAACATTTATTAAGATTCTACTACCTTCTAAGTGCTTGTTGGAGTCTAGGATTAGAAACTCACAATCTATTGGAATAGAAAAGCATGTGAGTAAATATTTACACAAGTGTTTTGGAAGGCTATGCTCTGAAGAAATATGGAGTGAAGAGCGGTCAGTTCAAGTGGTGGGGTGGAGTGGTCATGTAGGCTTCTTACAGGTAATGATGCAGCAGGGCACAGTAACAAGGAGGAATGCTGGGAGAGAGGGCAATGGAGAGTTGAGAAGGCCAGATTTTAACAGGTTTTGTATGTCAGCCCTGGGGTCTGAAAATTGCACCATTTAATTGATTTACACTTCCCACCCCCACCCCCACCCCCACCTTTGCTCTCCTCTAATTATTTCGTTGTTTTGAAAGTTCCAGCCTGAGGTAAAGAACTTGTGGAAGAGATTTGTTGACGTTTTAGGAGAAAAATGGAGGGATATCTGAAGAAAAATAGAAAAGTATTTGGAGGAACAGCCTCTCTTCCACCAAGGAGTATGGACCTTAGACAATGGGGAGCCAGTGAAGGATTATAATGCTAATTTATCATACTGTAGCTCTGAAGTCAACTAGAGCCTCCTTGACACACAAGATCCAACTAAACCGGCCTCACAGCTCCAATTTCACAGCCTGGGGAAGCTCTATGTCTCCCCCAGTACTTGTTTCCTAAGGACTTATTCTCTCACGGCTCATTCATCTGTAGATTTTGTCTTCCTTCAGCGTGGCCTTTGGGTTGCACCAAGGATGACCCCAACCAGACATGAAAGTCAACATCCAAAAGAATTCACTTACATAAAAGCACAAATGTGCATTGTAGATTTTACCAAAGATTTCTTAGAGGCATCAGATGATTTTTTAGCAGTCACATGAAGCTCCACTTTTAGACATTTCTATTTCTCTTCCAACTGGTCTTTCATGCAGTACCCAGTGCAAAGCACCTTTCCTCATTTCCTGGATTATCTGTTGGAACGTCAAATTCTTCTATTACTGAAAAATTCATCCATTTCCTAGACCCAAGAACACATCTGGACTGGGGCCCAAGGATTAAGATCCACTTCAATCCTCAGGCATTTATAAAAGCTTTTCCAACTCCTTCTCCCACAACTTTGAGGCCAAAATACAACGTTCTTCATAAAATGAATCAATGTATAATTTCATGGATCCTGCCTGATATGGGAAGGGGAAATCCTGAGAACAATTCAGTTCAGGCAGAATCAGAGCCTATGCTTTGGAAGTAGGTAGGCATCTTTGAATCCCTCACCTCATGAATCTGGAGATGGCATATGAATGAACTTTTTGAAATATCCTTCAGTGGTAAGACTAGAAGCCCTGGGAAAGGTGATGAGAGGTCTCTCTGGGTTGTGGGGACTTTGGGTACAGATTCTATGTCTAAGTGACCTCAAAGATCTCAGAAGAGGATTTTGCATTTTACTGGTTTATTTTGACTAGTTTACAAAGTGGTCTGATGAGGTACCTTTGTTGTATCCCCAAGTCCATGGGTAAGACTGAGTGAGGGAAATGGCTTTCCTCTTTCTCTTCATTAGGTCACCATGCAGAAAGCAGAATCTATTAGGGAATCTTCCCTGCTCTTCTTTTGTTCTTTCTCCTTGTCAGGCTTTCTGTAGACATTCTCTATGTGGTACAAGGCTCAGTTACCTTCTCTGATTAGCTAGGATCCTTTTTATACCCTAGTTATCTGGTATGTCTTTTCTTCCAAATGCAGTACGGTGTGGGGTGGTTGAAGGGAAAAGAAGAGGGGAGGCTCTCTTGTGCCTCTGTGAGTCCTGAATGACATAGGTCTTGCTCTAGCTTCAGATCAGATGTGCTGGATCCATGGGAGTCAGAGGCAATCACACCAGCTCACCAGAGTTTTGCTGCCCTCAGGAAGAATCCTTGGTGCTGAGAACAGGAGCACAGCTTAAAGAGCTGATGGCTGGTCAGAATCTCACTGGCAGGAATTTTGTATTTAAACTTGGCCTGCAACCAGCAGTATCCCCATTTCTTACCTGCCCCAGTTCTCTCAGACAAGAGAATGGGAGTGGAGGGTGGGAATTACATTGCAAATTACACTGTGAGCTTCTAGAAAATTATCCAAAATTATTGTACAGAAGAAGGAAATGGATGGGTTTAAAGATATAAGAAGAAACCCGAAGACTTCACTCTGAGGCAAATTGATCTCATACACAGCAAAAAAGCCACGAGCAGCTAGACCTGTCCCAAATTCTTATTTCATTTCCACATTCCGTGAAAAACATTACAGCTGTACAGCCTTGTTTCACTTTTCTGTTTCCAAGCCAGAAAACTGATATGACAGGTCAAGTTGTCAGTAAGGGTGAAGGCCAGGGCTGGCCACTCATCACCGGCCCATGGCCCATGGGAGCTGTAGCCAGTGGGACTCTGACAACCCAAGAACACAGTGGCAATAGCAGTGGCAGTGGACATGTAGTTCCAGCAGTAAATTTCTTTCCCTAGTGCATAGCAGCATGAGGAGCTGGAGGCTGGTCAGTAGAATCTGAAGCCCAGACAATTCTGTTTTCACTCTGTCCACTTACTGCATCACTTACATCTCCTGGCCTTGATCACTGTACAATTTGTGTTCATGTGGAATTTTGCTTGTGCTCTGTCTGAAAGGTAGCAACCTATATATTTATAACGGGTTAAAAAATCTGCAAAATAACTTTCTTTTAACTGTATATGATTTCCATTTTGAGCTATTATTCTGTCTGGTGGTAGAAAGTTAATCTCAGTCTCTTTGAGCATGTCTGTCCATTTCCTCCCTAGAGATGCTTCTAAGTGGTAGGTGAAGGTACAGAGTGCATTGGATCTGTGAGGTAATGTGCCTGTGCTGGCATCTGCTGAGATGTCCAACAGCCTTTTGGGTCTTCAATCATCTATCCACATGGATTGCTTTTGAATTAGTCTTCACTCAGACCTGAAAGCCCCTTTGGGGTTTGTGGCAGTCTTGACCTCTCAGGAATGATTCTGTAGCACCACACAGGGACACAGGGAATTCTCAGATTCTCTAAAGCTCTATCTGCCTACACAAAGGCAATTATTTCTTCTTGAACAACTTTCCAGCTTCAGAAACACAAGTTTTCTTTACACCTCAAGCCTACAAACATCCTATTGGTCTGCTTTGGGCAGAACACCCAACAGAAAGTGACATACAGCATAAAGTCACATATTACCTGGCAAGAAGTCAGGGGTAATAACAACACTGACTTTCAGTCTTTCATAACATTTCAACAACATAAGAATGTCATCAAGGACCCATGTACTTCTGACATCTCCCTGTGCCATCCTTAGCATGTGGACATTTATCCTGAGGCTTGTTCCACATGGTTGGAGACAGCTGTCACTGTCTCAGACATCTCCTCATACAGCCATTTCAAAGGCAGGAAAAAAGCCTCCCATATCTTTATTTATTTATTTTTTTCATATCTTTATTTTTTACACTGAAGAATGTGAAAGACAAAACAGACTGTCAAAAAAGAAGATGATTTTATTCAAGTTATTGCATGCAATAGGAAGAGTGTTCATGAATGAGAAAGTTCTCCAAGAAAAGGAAGGGGGCCTGGGATTTTAATAGATGCAGATCAATAAAGGACTCGTCCACAGTCTTCATGGAGAAGGATGGAGATGGATCTTACTGCAGTATATGGAAAAGCTTTGCTGTGGATGTTTCTTGGGATGCAAGAATGAAGGGATCTCAGAGAACGAAAAGGTGGGAAAATTTCTTAACCATCTCTGTTTTCTGAGAGCACAGGGCTGAGGTGGAGTTCAACATTGTTGGTCTGCCCTTTTGTTCAAAATGAATGAATATTGCTTGTCACTGAACAACTCAAAGGTGATTCAGAAACCTCTGAGTGGAGTAAAGCAGGATCTAAGAAGTAATATTTCTAGGACTTTTAGTTGCCTCCATTCCTGCAAAGTCAGTTGAACCATCTGCAAAGAGATGGTAGCAAAGGTTGGTTATTTTACAGTCCTGGAAATCAGGCATCTTAAAAGAAGGATGCTTAAAGTTAAAAGGGAAAATATAAATTGTTTGTATTAAAGTAAAGAACCAAGAGTTGAACACTGAGAGTAATCAATTCAGTGGATTCCAACAATCCAGGGGAAGTGAATCATCTGATTATGCAGGATCACTCTCTGAGTGTCTCACAACTCTTGAACTAGGATGTTGATGCTCTTGGTGATGTTGTCCACAGTCTAGGTTAGCTCTCATATAAAGGCATGAGTGACCCAAGCATTTTGTCAGACTTCCTTAGTGGTCCAAACTTGTCTAGGGAAAATTCTGGTACACCTAAGATCTGTTGCAATGGTGAGTCCTTTGAGATTTAAATACACATTGTTGCAAGATCTGTATCAGCTTGTAGGGCTTTTTTTTTTTTTTTTCCAGATCTTGGGAAGAATAGCCAGCTGCAAGGCAACCTAGAGTCCCAGTAGAGATATGGACAGTCAATTTATGGTTCTCAGTAGTGTCATTAGGCAGGCAGGAGATAGATTGGAAAAGTTGGTTAAGAAGATTGCAGCCAGATATTGAAGGAATCTGGAATAATAAAAAAATTTGGGAAGTACTGACAATTTGAGTAAGGTAACAGGATCCAGTCCAATTTGCAGGTAAGTATCAAAACTGGTGTTTCCATAGGGAGGAAAGAAGTCAATTAATCTTTCCTACCCATACAAGACTGAGGTTGCGTATCAATCACCTACAATTTACAAAGAGGCATAAAATACTGAAAGACAATAAAAATCTCATAAATAAACTCATCAAATGTAGCCAGCTCTGACCACAGTTAAACCCCTTTTCAGGAGCCTTCTGATACTTTCAGTATTCATTGCACATCTCTTATAGCACAACTTCTCACACTGGCAAAACAGAACACACTCATTAATAGTCCAAATATATATAACCTCTCCATAGCATATACAAATAAGAAGCTAAAGTATATAAATTAAATTATACTTAGTAATACTGTTTCAGTATTCCATCTTTTTAGAAATGATCTTGGTATCTAATGAATATGTATTAATTACCTCAATTTAGTATCAGTCCACAGTTATTGCAATACCTAAAGATATTGGAAATTATCTTCAAGCTGATGTCCACAAAACATAATTACTGCTGAAATCAAATTTGTTGGAATAATGATTTGATTTGGTTGAAAAAAATTTACATTTTTTGTAATATGTATTTTGTAGAAGCAATGCTAGGTTATTCTATCAGTAAATCTGGGTAAGTTTAGGGAGGAAATATTCAAGTAGACTAAAAGTGTGTTAGTCAAATCTAGCTAAGAGAAAACAGACCTGTTAAACTGAAATTACTGAACTACTTTTTTTGCCAAAGATTTACCTACATCCTGAGAACTTGAATTTTATTTTATTTTTAAAAGATTTTATTTATTTGACAAAGAGAGAGAGAGAGGGAGAGAGAAAGCACTAGCAGGAAGAGGGGCACAGGGAGAGGGAGAAGCAGACTCCCCACTAAGCAGGGAACCCCATATGCAAAGCTGGATCACAGGACCCTGGGATCATGACCTGAGTCGAAGGCAGATGCATAACCAACTGAGCCACCCAGAGGTCCCATGAGAACTTGAATTTTAAAAAATTTCTGAGGGTCTATAAAAATGCCTCTTTTTTTCCACATTGACACTAATTCAGACGAGATCGGGTGCATTCAGGGTTGTGTGGCCGTAGACTTGCATTGACAGTATTTCAATCTCCATTCCCTTTATTTCTGGGAATTTTAGGAATATTCAATGTATATATGAGCTTTTTTTTTTTTTTTTTTTTTTTTTTTTTTTTTTTAAGCCAACAAGAAAACAATGAGCTTCATTAAGAGACTGTATAGTTTAATTTGGGAATACCACCCAGAGATAGGAAAATATCACAATCCCGTAATGAGAGGGTTTCTGAGGCCTTTTTGAATGACAGACATATATACATACAGACATAGACAGAGATGCACACAACTCCAATTCTAAAATTTCAGCCATGCGTTAAACTTGGTCCTCCTCTTTGTTCTCAATCTTTCCTAGATTGCACTTTGGAATCCTCCTCTTTCCTCGAAGCTGGTTCTAAACAAACCTCTCTTTGAAGCCTTGCATCCACCCACAGTGGTGTCATTTTTTCCACAACCCTTGTTCCTTTCTGATCGGTTGACCTGGTCTATGCAGAATTACAGTTACTTGTATAGATTCCTCATCTTCTCTTTAAATCCAGATTTAGTGAGGGCAGAGATTAGATTATTATCTAATGTATGTGTTTTTATTATCTAGTATTATCTAGTATCTGTTATTGTTACCTAGTATGGTGTTTCAGGCACCATACTAGATCACTTGAACAGTGAGTAGCAAAAGTGCAGGGAGCTGCCAGTCTGGAAGGTGATATGCCTTTGTCATTCTCTGTAGGATTGACAGTGGTTTGTTGCATAAATTAATAAATGAATGAATAACTTCAGGCTTACATTCACCCTGACACTAAAAGAGAGGTAACTTTTTTTCTTTTTTTGGAGGACTTTTTACAAACCTTGAGCCCTTAAGCACTTTGTACAAATTTAATTTGTACGATGTCCAGACTCTTTGCTGGGTGCTTTATATGCCTATTTCTAACCTTTACAGCATCTTGTAAGGTAGATCATATTGTCACCATTTTACAAAGGAAACAACTAATAAGTTTATCCCATTTGCCCTAAATTATGATGCTTGTAGATGCCAGTATATGGATTTGAACCCATGTCTGTCTGCCTCCAAAGCCCAGAGCCACACACTGAGTATGGTTGAACTGCCTTGGAGAAAGCTTAGGTCATATATTCCAGAGAACAAATCATAGGTAAGTCATAGGTGAGTGTTGACATAGGGAGTCTGTGCCCCTCAGGCACTTAACAACAGGTTAGACCACACAGGTGACCTAAGAGCCCCTCCAGGCTTCAGTTAGATGAGTCCAGGTGGGAGCTAAGACCAGCAAGTGGTGACATGTTATGTGCAGGTGGTTCCCAGGGGGCAGAGGGCTGCTCTCACCTGGAACCACGTTCAGCCAGGCAGTCAGGAGCCCCCAGCTGCCAGGGAACAATAAGAGCCATTCATGCCAGAAGCACACTCCTCCCACTGAGGCCATAAGTCACATTCCTTGTTTTAAAATCAGTGCCCAGAGGTGGGCCTTTTGTGGAAGAGATGCTGTGTATGTAAATGAGAACCAATCCCAAATGAATTTTAGCCCTTCAGCTTTGCAGCAAGTGGCTGCAGTCAGCCTGATGGTAATGTTGGGATGGAGGAGGATAAGCGTTGCTGTCTTTGCTTGAGGGATGACACAGCTGCCTTGGCTTCTATAGGGAATGAGGGCCAATAGTAAGAGCAGGGAGTTTTTAGGACACGTTTACTCTGTTGAGGCTTTGCAGATGTGATCACATTTATTTATCACAGTCACCCTGTGAGGTGAGCACTATTATTATCTTCCTCAAATTACCAATTAGGAAACAGGCACAGAGGGAGCTAAGCCCCTTGTCCCATATCACAAGTAAATAGCAGGGTTTGAAACCAGACTGAATCCAAAGACTGTGCTCTTAACCACTACATTATATGGCATCTCCAGGCAAAAATAACCCAGATCATTGTAATAATGGCCACCCCTGAAGCATACCTTCCCGTGTCCACACCGCTTTGCAACAGGTCAGTGCTGCCTCGCTCATCAAGAGGCGGAGTCTATGGCTCTACTGTCTTGTGTTTCTTGTTGTTTTGAATCGGGAATAATTCTGTGACTTGCTTGGACTAATAGAATATGGTTGAAAAGACATTGTGGGAGTTCCAGAGCCTAGACCTCAGGAAGCTTTGCCTCTTTGCCCACTCTTACCTTCTTAGAATTCTGAGACTGCCACGTTAGGAGGAAGGCCAGGCTATCCTCTTGGATGATGAGAGGTCATGTGGAGCAGAACCAAGGCCCGCCAGCTCACTGCCAGCACTGACTGCCAGTTGAGGAAGGCCCTCATGGATGTTCCAGCTTCAGCTGAGCTCCCTGTGCCTGCAGTTGTACCTGGGAGCCTTGGCAAAAGCAGCATCAGAACCTCCAGGCAATCCACAGAATCAGAAAAAAATCCAATTGTTTTAAGTCACTAAATTTTGAGGTGATTTGTCATGTAAGCAATAGGTAACTGAAATAGGGAGATATTTTTTCTTAAGATTTTTATTTATTTATTCACGAGAGACACAGAGAAAGGCAGAGACATAAGCAGAAGGAGAAGCAACCTCCCTGCAAGAAGCCTGTTATGGGACTTGATCCCAGGACCCCAGGATCACGCTATAAGCTGAAGGCAGACACTCAACCACTGAACCACCCACGTGTCCCTGAAATAGGTAAATTTTAAATTCATTATCTATCTTGGACTGCCTGGGTTTTTGTTTTTGTTTTTAAACAATCTAGGGCTGCATAATGGAGAATCATAGGAAAGTTGAGTTGGAGAGACCATAAGACAGCATCTAATTAAACCCTTTTATTTTATAGAGGAAGAAACTGAGACCCACAAAGAAGTGACTTGTCCCAAGCCACAGTTTCTTACTGAGTCAGGGCTAGCCTCTCCAGATTCCCATGTCTAGAGCTCCTTGCTATTCGATACTGCCTAACTACTCATGCAGTTAGAGGATGAAAAAGCTATTTCCAACTAATTTCAAGGATGAAACACTAAAAGCCATTTGTCATTCATATTCTTAAATTTTCATGATATCCATGCAAATATACTGATATGCCAAGGACTCATAAAATGTCAGGAAGCAATTACTGGAAGGAAGGCAGTGAACTGTCATAATTGGGTATACATTGTCTCTCACGGGATCTGCGCATTTATGTGTGTGCCAGCTCCTGGGTAGATCAGATGTTCTCATATTGGTTGTGCACTGGAATCAGTGAGGAGTTTTAAAGAATATCTGAGGTATGGCTCAGGAATTAAGAGTTTTAAAACCAGTTCAGGGTGAGTCTAATGAGCAGATGGGGCTGAGAGCCTCTGCCCTGGACGGTGAGTTCCCAGGGGGCAAGATTTTCTCTTTCATATCCCCAGGAGTACCATACCACAGAGCAGTTGATGATTGAAACCAAGGGCACAATGCTGAAAGTACTTAGAGCAGCTATGCACAGTGGAAAGCACATGGGCCTTGACATCAGGAATATCTGTCTCTGTCTCTCAATGTTGCTGCTTAGTAGTTGTGTAATCCTGTGTGCAATAGTCTTTCTGAGCCACCTGTAAAGTGGATATAAAGATGATCCTGACTTCCCAGGGGTATTAAGAAGCTCAACTGGTTATTTAGCTTTGAAAAAGTTCCTTGATAACAGTAAATATGTTGTCAAGTATTATTTCCACTCAAAATAGAAACAGAGAAGCTTTTGAGGCAACTTGGTGGCCCAGTTGGTTAAGCAGTCAACTCTTTTTTTTTTTTTTTTTTAATTTATTCATGATAGTCACACAGAGAGAGAGACAGAGAGGCAGAGACACAGGCAGAGGGAGAAGCAGGCTCCATGCAGAGAGCCCGACATGGGATTCGATCCCGGGTCTCCAGGATCGCGCCCCGGGCCAAAGGCAGGCGCCAAACCACTGCGCCACCCAGGGATCCCAAGCAGTCAACTCTTAATCTCAGTTCAGGTCTTCATCTTAGGGTCGTGAGTTCAGTCCCTGTGTTGGGCTCCACAACAGGTGTGGGGCCTACTTTTTAAAAAAAGTTTTAAAAAGAAATAGAGAAGCTTAAAAAAAGAAAAAGCAATGAAAGGCAACTATAAGGATTTAAGTTATAGAGAGTTATAAAAAAAATTTACAATTCCTCCATAAGCTTGTTTAAGCATTTTGTTTTCTCTCCTTCCAGATTTTTTCCTTATTGTCTGTATGTGTGCCCACACAAAAACGCAATAAAAAGCATACATAGAATTGTATTATGTTCATTTTCCATGTTAATAACTATGGCTTTTCATAAACATCAGTTGTAACTGTAGTGATGTTTTTCTAACCAAGTGATTTGCTTGGTAACAATTGAAGGAGGTAAGATCACCAGGATGAAATGGGAATGAGAGCAAAGCCAATGTAAATTTGCAAAAAGTTACATTTCGAGTGCCTAATGTTTGCTAAAAATTATTTGCAAGTTTCCATGGAAGCTTATTTCCTCCTCTGAAAAGATTGATGCTTCCCACAAAAGCTTGGAGATCGACACAGATGAGTTGAGGGTCCATCTGCTCTTACTAGAGAGATTTCCCTCTCTAAAGTGGCTTTGGTCACAGCTCTAAAATCCTTTTGGCCAGCAGTGTTTATTTGCACATGGTTTCAAAGGTAGTAAGGAAGGGGATGGAAGGAAAACCAGAAAGTTTATTCAAGTTGACCATTTATTTGGGGAAAGCAAGTTTCATACCCAAGCCAACCTAGAGTTGATCCCAAAGTCAACAGTTAAAAGAGCCAGCGCAAACACGCAGACCAAATCTACAAGGGTGCTATCATCTGGCACAGAATTTAGCTTTGGGAAGGACATGAAGAATCCTTTCTGGCTCAAGCCTTTCCTTTTATTGGACTTAGTTTCTCGCAATACCAGAGCCTCCACGTGTCTGTTGCCTGGAGGCCTTACCCATAAGGAGACTGTGTTTACAGATTCCAGGAGAGGAAGAGCAACTGACAATCTGAAGCAAGAGACCCCTTTTAAGGGCATTCCCAGCGTGCGCATGCTGAGTGAGTGTGGCTCCAACAAAATAAGGCCTATGCCAGAGTACTCTCTTGTTCTGCTCGACATCACTACTCAGAACAGCCTTGGAACTCTTTGCAAATTTTCTTTAGAGGCCTGCAAGAAAAATCCAACTCATTTTTAACAGCACCCCTCTGAAATATATATATAGATAGATAGATATTGCCATGAGGACCTGTTTAGAATAAAAAAACTAGGCTTGGAGTTGGAGAAACCTGTGAATTCCAATGTATCTGCTTAATAGCTGTGTGACCTTGGGCCAAGTCACACGCTCTCCAAATTTCTTAATTCCCTTATCTGTAGAGGATCATGGTTCTTACTTATTTCCATCATTTACCATGTAGGAAATTACCTTGATGCCAGGGTAGCCTCCAAGGTCACTACTAGGCAAGCTGGTACTTCCTACCAGGGGCCATGGAACAGAATCACTCACTAACCAAATTAAGACACTCAAATCACATGCATTAAAAAAATCAATTTAAACACACAGAAGCAAGGGGAAAGATTAGCACTCTGGGACAGGGTATGAACAGGGTGGAAGGACCACACTATGCAGATCCTGGGGTAGGCTGTGTTCATCTGTCCTGTCTCTCTCTCTCTCTGGACCAGAGCTGAAGTGCAGGTGAAGGGCCTGCAGTTGGACAGGGCCTCAGCTGAGAACACACACTTGGTCTATTTGCAGAGATGCAGGGACAAGTACACCAGGCCACTAGCTGTAGCTTGCCAATTCACCTACTGAATAGCTATGAGTTGTGGCCAGGAGCTAGCAGAGGACACATGGAGCGAAAATGGGTGTCATTAATGTATGGCTGAATTAAGGCCTCATGGATATTGTTTGCCTGTGTATATTTTGTGTACCAGGAACATTTAGTGTCTGAGGTCGCATGCATACTTTTATATCACTGATATTTAGAGCATAGGTGTTTCATGAATATTTAGTGCCTCATGAATATGAGATATATTTAGGGCCAATATATCTCTTGGCCCTTTCGATCTATGTGAACAACCACATGCCATAGTTTCTACATATTTTATGAATTTTATTTATCTGATTTCTGTTTTGCAGAACTGGATATTTTCAAACAAAACAACAAATACATATGATAGTATTCTATTGGAAAGCTCGTGATAAAGCACTTTGTAGACTGTAAAGTCCAATACAATTTTAAGGGATTATTATTATTCCTGTTATCATGATTATGACCATTTAAAAAAAGTAAAACTATCTTCCAAGGGTAAAGAGGAGGCAGTTTAGCTTAGGGACCAAGAGCTGTCAACTCTGCCAATAACCGGCTTTGCTAATCTTTGTTAAGGTTTGGTGTATCACCTCCCTAAGGCTGTTTCCTCATCTGTATAAGGGGGATAACAATAGCTACTTCATGACACTATCATGAAGATCAAATGAGATAATGTATGGAAAACACTTGGGAAATTGCTTGGCCCATAAGAATGGTGATACCTAACCTTTATCAAATGCTGACTCTGTGCCTAGCACTCTCTGATTATACAGATTATGTAAGTATGATTATTGTGCCCATTTTACAGATGAGGATTTTAAGACAGAACCAGAATTCAAGCCCAGACAATCTTACTATGAGCCCATGTTAACCATTTTGCAGCATTAATGCTTACACAATAAGTATTCAATACATTTTGCATTAACATATTGATTAGATCGTCCACAACAGCAGATATCAATATCACATGCTAAGTATATGCCACTGGTATTGATATTCTGAATTGACCCTCTCAACTACAATTCCACCTTTTATTTAGGTAGAGAGGCTGGAAAACTATACATGACATTTTTCCAGAATCCTTTGCAGCTTGGGTTACAGATGTAAATTCTGCTTTGCAATTAGATACATTTGTGAATAACACGGAAGGCAGAAATGATGAAAGCCATACTCCTGCTGCTAAGGCTGCTGGCAAATAAGGTGTAGGGGGGCAGACTTTCAGGTGGTGATGTGATTTCTTTGAAAAGCCACAAAATTCTTTAAGGAAGACAATATGGATTCCACTTTATAGCAGAGAAAACTTAAATTTGGACCCCAAGTGATTATCCAAGACTGCACATTTTGTGACCAGCACACCCAAGATGTAATTCTAGGTCTAATGGACACCTGACTGCGCATTCTTTCCACTGAACCATGCTGTTAAGAATTTCCTGGGTTCCCATATGTCCTTACATTCACTCATTCCTCAAAATTCAATTGCATAACTACCATGTATTCAGTGTTATTCTAAGGACAGGGCCCATTCAGGGCTTTGATCCATGAGGGCAGATGAATGAGAAAACATAACATTACAAAGCAGTACATCAAGTCCCATGATGGAGGCTGGCATAGGATACGGAAGGGACATTGAAGAGGAGCATCAAATAACTCAACTTGGGCGTCAGAGAAGGCTTCCAGGAGAAAGGGGCTTGTGGTGGCATGAAATAGCCTTCTTTGCAGGTTCCTTCATGGATCACTGACATAGCAGTGGGAGTTCTGGAGCAATGTTCCAGGCAAGAACACTTACAGAAATGCTCATGTGACTCAGGGAGACCTCTAGCCACCTTGATGGGAAACAAAGCTGACCCTCCCTGAAGGCCCCACATTTGTTCTCCAAGGCTGACTGGCTGTCAAGCTCCAGCAGGCCATAGCTTTGTTTTATTTAGTTGTTTGCTCTTTGGAATGAATGTGTTTCCCATTAATTGTGGTTTTCAAAAAATTAAATCTTTTGATTTAGCCTAAAGATAGATCTAGTTTTCATTAAGCTTACCCAGCTGTCCCAACAAGATTTGAGAGTTTAATTCTCAGGTGGAACTTTGAGTAGGTTGGATGACAAAAATATCAGTTTTAAAGGGCAATTTTTTGAGCCCTTCTCAACCTCAATTTCCTCGTCAGAAAAATGAGTTACCAATAATTCCTACTTGGGAGTGTGGCTATTTAGGTGGGGACAAAACAATATAACATGAATCCTCCTGCCCCTGGTGTACTTACCCTTGACAATGTTCCATACTTGTCCCCTGCTTGACTCTTCAAGGCTTGGGCTGCAGCCTGTATTCCATGCTTCTATAATCAGCTGGCTTCCCTCTGGGTGTGATCAAGGGGACATACTGATAGAAGATTATGGAGTAGGAGGGATGGAGAGGCAGGGGTATTTCTCCTCCCTCCCTCTTTGGATGAATCTCTAGAGCAGCTGCTTCTCCTCCTTGGCACCAGCCTCCTGCCTGCACATCCACCATAGCCTGGTTTCAGTGAGTGAATTCAGCACCCTGGCCCCAGGAATACCCCTCCTCCCATTAGCCAAGGATTCCAGCAGCTTCCTGTTGAGGATAACCTCTGGGGTGCCTCATCCCCCGCCCCCTCTCCGCCCCCCCCCCCCCCCCCCCCCGCCGCCGTTTGATTTCTTCCAGCTTCCAGCTTCTCCATAGACATTATCTGGTATTCAGATGCTCTCTGTTTTGAATACTTAGAGAAGATCTATATTCTGGTTGGACCCTGACTACTGTGGTGAGTGAAACGCACTTGCCCAACGGGATCTATTTTCTTAGTGAATGACTAAGCAAGGTATCAGGGGAAAGGAGGGGAGTAGAGCCTACCACAGAGGAGACTGGTTATAGACATTGGGGTTTCTTAGCCCAATGTCTAGAATATGTGCTCAATAAGTGTGACTATGACAGGAGAATTGTCCCCTTTGTGTTTATGGAGAGTATAATGGGAAACGTGCCTTTCACTGGAATAGAAGGGTAGAGAAATCGAATGCTTTCTGCTGGCAGTTGGCAGGCAGCTGCCTCCAGCACCCGACCTCTCAGCGCCCAGGCTATAACCACTGGGTGGCCTGGGGGAGCTAGTCCCTCTGCACAGAGTCCCCCTAATGAAGAGACTTTTCCACGCCTACAATCTGGGGTGAGAGCTCCTCCTCCTCCCCCGAAGAACAGAGGAAGAGTGTCTCAAGAATTCTTGTCACAGCTACTCGACCAAGAGCTCGTTGTCACATTCCTGCTGACGGCTTTGCAGCCCCACCAATCTGCTGCCTGTGTCGCGTGGCCAGCTTTCATTCCCAGCAAAACCCACGTCCGAGGCATCTCGAACGGGTCCCACCCAGAGGCAGAAGGGGTTCAACGCGGTCTGTGCTACTGAGAAGGCCGCACGGTCCCGGGATGAGCTCCTGGCACAAGGGAGGGGGGACAAGAGGGGAGGTTCGTGCATCTTGATCATCGCGTGTCCGGATGGCGCCCGGTACATCGGGAATACGGGGAGCGAGGGAAGCCCCGGGACGCAGGCTCCCAAAGAAGCCTCGGTCTCGGCTCCCGCAGGACCCCGGTGGCGGGAACCCTGCCCGAGCCAGGCACGCGGCGCCCTGCGCCCCAGGACCCGGCTCCGAGAGGCTCAGGGGTCCGCGCCGCCGAGGCCTCGCGCGGGCCTGGGATTCAGGGCTCAGCTCAGTTTCACAGTCTGCGTGACGGGCACCCCTCCTTGCCCGGGGGGTTCGCTCCTTGGGCTTCAGCTACCGAGGCCCGGCGGGGGCGGGTCAGGGGGTCCAGGCGCAGCCTCCCCAGGGCGCCGGACCTCAGCTCGCACCGCAGGAGGCTGAGCAGCATCACAAGGTATTTTGAGAGAGGGGGGAGCACATTCACCTAACCTTAACTGCCCTATGTTATTAGGAGGTGCTGTTAATCTCCTACTGGGCCCACTTTGTAAACTGGTGGCAAAAGCTTAAGAATATTCAGTGCAGCGCGGCCACACATTCTGCAGCGCCCTTCCCAAAGCCTGGGTGGACCCCAGCGGGCAGAGCAGGAGGGACGATGCCTCTGAGCCCGGTGCAGGCTGCTGCAGACTATCCTCGAGGTCCCTGCTGCCGCTCCGAAGCCACACACCAGCCGTTACCAAGGGGACTAGAGGCCATCTGCAAAGGGCAGCGACACCGACACCGCGGACGGAAGGCTCACTCGGGTACAGCTCCCGTCACCCCGAGACTGAGTGACATAAAAAGCCAGGACAGCTGTGAGTGCCTTAATGTCTGGCATGAGAGCCAGACTTGTTTTTGAGACCACCTACTACTACAGTAAATGACCATAAACCAAAAGAAACCTAAAGAAATAAAAGCAACAGCTGAACACCTTTTTGATGAACATTGTTTCTGACCTTATATTTCTATGATCTGAACATTCCGGATCTCACGGAGGCAATCACATTGCATGTGTATCCAAGACTCCAGGGCACCGAGCCTTTACCTACTTGGGTGTAAGAAGACCAGTCTTTGGGATCCCTGGGTGGCTCAGCGGTTTGGTGCCTGCCTTTGGCCCAGGGCGCGATCCTGGAGACCCGGGATGGAGTCCCACGTCGGGCTCCCGGTGCATGGAGCCTGCTTCTCCCTCTGCCTCTGCCTCTTCCTCTCCCTCTCTCTCTCTCTCTCTCTCCATGTCTATCATAAATAAATAAATCTTAAAAAAAAAAAAGTTTTAAAAAAAGAAAAATAAAGAAGACCAGTCTTTGACAGAAACTTCTCTGAAATATGTCTGCGAAGCTCCAGGGATGTTTACATGTGTCCGAGGATCCGTGCTGCTCGTTGCTTGCCAAACATGACAGTTGCTGCCCAAGGCTGGGTGCTGCCATGAAAGAAGAGGAAGCTTCTCATTCATCACCTTCAGCCAGGGGTTCTACAGTGTCAGCCACATGCAATTGGTGAGTTTAGTAAAAGTTCATACACATATTCCCCTTCCAGCTGTGCATCGTGATGGGGTAGCCAAGGTCAAGTATCAGCTAATAAGGAAGATCCGGAAAAAATGCTTCCCCTCTAACCCTGGGTGTGTTGGAACCCCTCTTCCTCTGATGGATGATTCAATTCAGGAGAATCCCTAGCTCCTCTTGGCAATTCTGGCTCTGAGCTGAGAGTTCATATGCATTACATTCAAGCGTCACTGGCAAATAGAATTCAAGTCCCCCGTTCCTCTTTTAGTAAACTCTCCAGCCCTCTTACAAATCAGTGGATAAAAACAGATATATGTGAAAAAGAGCAGTGTCACTTTTTTTTCTTTTGTGAGGTTTCCACTCTTCCCCCTCAGCTTTCCAAGACCCCATCAGGCTGGCCAGGCCCCTGCCCATGCTGCCTTCTGTTCATGTCCAGGATTTGCAGCCACAAGGCCTTTTCCAGTGCTTTTCCTGTTTCCTGATGCCCTACCTCATCCTGCTGTTGATAGATGTCACCAATTCTCTCAAGTCCCAGCTTCGAGTTTTGCCTCAGAAATGTTTTTTCAGGCTCATCCTAACACTACTGGTCACTTTGTGGCTTGAGTCCTCCACACCTGTGTGTGTGTGTGTGTGTGTGTGTGTGTGTTTTGATGTTGTTTTTATGTTTGCATTTCGCATAATATCTGGTGCAGGGCTGTGCATGTGGGTGCTTGCTTGAATGAATGTGTCTAAATATGCATGACACAAACTCCAAAAATGTTTAGTGTGGATGTATACCCCATTAAGCCTTTTGTTTATTTATAGCCATACTCCCCAAGCACTTTTTTGCCAGGCCCTGCAGATATAAAGTGGACTAAATGTAGCCCTTCTCTCAAGAAGTTTGCAGCCATGAGTGGTTTAGACCCCCTCCTACTCTTTGAATCTTTTTATATATTGCCACAAATTTATTTCTCTGTGCCCAAATAAGTGGTAAATAATTATCTAACTTTGTAAGCAAATAGCAAAATTATGAAGAAGAACCATCATCAATGGAAACAAATCCTTAGTGAGTAGTATAATATTTATCTAATTTTAGAGCACTTGCTACATTCTGGACCATTTGTAAACAGCATCTTACTTACTCCTCAATGCAGATCTTCAGGAGCACTCTTATTTCTGGTTTAATGAGGAAAAAAATGTAGCAAGTAACTTGCCTAAGGTCCCACCAAATGTGATGCCAGGTTTGTGTAGTAAGTGAGGCTGTGTCCTTAACTGCTGCTCTGTATCACTGCCCCGTCCCTGACAGGCCTTCTGCATCTTGGGTTGCATAAATGCTGAAGCACGAGCAGTTGCCAGATAATGAAACAAGCAGTGATGAGTCACAGAGGGCAGGCAGCGGACCTGAAGTGATTGATGAATTTGTTATCAGTAGTGGGGTCAGAGATTACAAAACAGGACTATAATCTATTGCATGAACTCCAAGCTCTCCGTGAGCCATGCAAAAAGCCAAGGCACATCACGTCACTGTTCTCTGTTGTAGTTTGGTGTCTTAACCTGCCTTCCCACCCATTTGCCCTGGAGCCTTGTCTCCTTCAGGGATGGTTCTTTAGAGGCAGTCCAGAGAATTCAGATTTTAAAAGTTTGTCCCCAGGCCTCCTCTGCCTGACTCATTGTGTGGTCTCTCACCAGTGAGTCATCAATCTGTGACTCAGTTTTCACATCCTACGCATGGCTCAGAGCTTGGCTGTTGGGATCCTGGGGACGGATTTATATGGAGGTAGCGTAAGGTTAGTGATGTACTAGTGAACCAGGGATCCTAGGCTATGTTTATCTCCTTTGGCTTGTGGGAGCAGCTGTTAATCTGTCAGAGGTGCTCATTGATTGGCCAAGACTAGAAACTCAGGTGGCCTCGCCAGTGAAGTCAGCCTCCATTTCTGATGATGCTGTGTGTCAGAGGAAAGGGTTCATGTAACCTTCTCTCTGGACCCTCATCCAAATCAAAGACAGGGAAAGATCAGAGAGAGGGGAGTAGCAGGGGATTAGAGAAGAGATTCCTCTAGAAAGAACTGTTCCTGATCTCACCCTTCAGGGGAGGGGTAGAGGTGCTTCAGGAGAACATTGAAAGCTACTCTTTGCAGTAGGGAGATGCAAAAAATCGTGCCTGAGTCATGCTTGGTAACTGGCACCTGGCTTCTGCCCCCATGAGGTAGAGGATGAGGGAGGGGTGACTTGCTCTCTAGGTGCAGGGTAGGTTTGGACACACTCCCAGAGTTCTTCAGAGTAAGGAATGCAGTCGTTTCCTGTGCATGAGATGTGGGCCATACCAGAGAGAGAGAACAGTCATATGGTTTGAGTCGTCTAAGATTTTGTGTGAAGGTGCCTGCTAGAGGAGTGAAGGGATTTTGGCAGGAAGACAAGATGTGCCTCATTGACTCAGGCAGCATCAGGAATGGAGTCACATCTGTCAGATTCAAGGGAAGTGTGGGACAGAGATCCCAGAAGGGGACCTTGGAAGAACCCGTGGCACAACCCCACGAGAAGAGTCCTGCTCTGGCCCACCAGGGATGCTTTCTGTGGCCAAAGGCCAAGCTCAAATCCGAGCTGCCTCATCCCTACTCTTCTCCTGCCCATGGCTTTGATTTGAAATATCAGAGAGTAAGAGTGGGATGGGGAAGAACCAGGGCAGGAGGAGTCAACTATACAGTTGCATTTCTATTATGCCATGAGTCATGCTTGTTCAACATAGCAGCTACAGAAACCAGAAAGGTATTGCCTATTTTTTTTTTTGTCTGTTTATTTTCTTAATTACTGATATATGCCTTCACCCTTCCCATAGAGCCTGACCACGTCCCTTCTTTTCCTTCCTTCTCTCTGTATCTCATAATATTCTATATAGGCTTCTATGGTAGTATGCCACCTTGCATCCTAACCGTTTACCAGCATTCACCATATTAAGAGATGAGTTCCTTGTGGGGAAATAACTCTATCTTGTTCATGATAATATTCTCCATAACCAGCATAGTGATGGGGTATGGTTGGTATGCAGCCAACTGTTATTAAATGAATGATGTAATGTATGCATGTTGATAGGAAAGACTTATCAAAAGGGAGGTATACTTCTCTAGATCTTTTGGACCTTCTCACGTCTTACCAGCTGGGTTCCACCCATTGTTTTTCCATGTAGCTTCAGTCATGTTCCCTGAAGACCTGGGTAGCTCTTTGTCCTTGTGGATTGTTGAGGGAAATACCAATTATACCCATGAGACACGTACTCCTGAGGAGGGATGGAGACATTGAAGAGAACAAACTCTCCATCAGGATAAATAAAAAATGGGAGCTGAGCCATGCCTGCCTGGTTTCAATAGAACCCACTATTGTGCAGGGAACAGTGGAGAAATTGTTCATCCACATCTCATTGCTCATGGAAATATTCCGACTGCAGAGTCAGTGTCAGCTTTGATTTCCTGCCCTTGGGAGGAGGTTTGGTCAAACGGCACAAAGTGGGCCTCTGCAGAGTCAGAGGGTCTGTGAGGTTGGGCAAGAGGAGACCCTCACACTCCATCTTTGTTCTGTGGTGGAACTTCTAGTGCTGGGGTGGTCAACCCAGCCCAGCCCAGCGCTAGCCTTAGGCTCTTCTGAGAACTCCATCCCCTCTTGCAACCACAACAAGATCACAGGCAGAAGAGGTCAGAGCAGGCCTCAGGGTCAGTGCTTCAGTCCTTGCTTGCTTCCTTCAAAGGAGCAAAAGCATTGGGAATCCAAGAGGCTGAGGGCTGGGGAACAGAGAGGGGGAATTCACCTACCCGTTCTGGGTCCCCTTAAGAAGACACCAATCAAAATAACCTGGAAAAGGCACTGAGAGAGAAAAGCATAGCCAGTTGCTGCCTCAAAGCTAATTTTAAGAATGTCCTTTTCTCTTGAAATTTCATCACCATGACTCATCTCACTGCAGGCCAAGATTCTGAAGCTCTGAGTCAGACTGGGCCCTGGGAGCTGAGGCTCAATGGGAGTTTTACCTAAATAAAGCCTGCAAGCCGGGCCTGCTGTGAGAGATGTGTTTGGAATTTGCTACTTCAGCAATGCACACGCCCTTCCACCTCTGCCGTACAGTTGCCCACTTTTTCTGGGGCCGCTGGCACGAAGTCTTCTCTACAACATGAGATCCCCCTTCCTTTTGCTTGACCTTTCAGTTAGTATGTTTCCATATCTTCCCTGCTAATTTAGTTCTTTTTCCACAATACAGTCAGCACTGCCGTAGGTGTTTTTTGGATACCTGCGGCTGAAACAGGTGTGATGATAAAGACCAAATTCCAGAAAGGATGCAGGGTCCCCTTCTCTAAATGCCAATCAAAGGGAATGGCATTTAAACTTGCATCCTAGAAAGTCAGAGCTGGAAGGGGCCTTGGCTCATGTCATTTACCCTCCCTGTCATTTTATAGGTAAGTAATCCATACCTCATAGGTGTCAATCAATTTGCCCAACATAACACAGCCAGGTAAGAAAGGAATCTAGACAAGAAGCCAGGGTCTGCTCACATCTAATCTCTTGACTAAACGTCCCCTGCTTTTATTTATTCTATGTCCAGATTGATCACTGGATTCTACAAAACCTACATCTGGATATGGGAAGAGGAGAGGGCCTATAGGAACGAGAGAGGAGGCAATGTTCAATGCAGACTGCCCACTCCTTGGAGTCCCTGGAGCTCCAGGCCCCGTGACCTGAGAAGATGGCTGCTTAACCATGGTGGCAGGTTATGGCTGCTCCTGTCATCATGGAGGCTTAGAGATGGGCCCTGGAAGGGAAGGTTGGGTTAGTAGCAAGTGGCTTGAAAACAGAGACCCAATTTTTACTCAGGAATGGTGGCAGTGGAAGGTTAACCAAAGCAACCAAGACAGAAACCCTGGTATCTCAGCTGTCCTTGGGGCACATTGTGGGATGTGAGTGAATGAGAGAATGAGGGGATGCATGGCCAGGTATAGGAAGAATGGCTTTGGCATTAGACTGTTGAAGTTACAATTTTGGAGGATTGCAACAGAGGCCCACCCACATAAGCTCAGGTAGAAAGGATTGCTGTGAAGATTCAGTGTTGGTGCAGCCAGGTATCCTCAGATCCAAAATCAGGGCTCTGTCATGAAACCCTTCAGTTCCATGGAGGATGGTTCTAGGGTCCATTCTCTTTGGCTCTGTGTCCCTACTCCCTGATCTCTGCCTTCTCTTTCTCTCTGATTTCACACTCACTTTCTCTTAACATCTCTGCTTCTCTCTGTGCATCTACTGTCTTCCTCTCTACCTGCCTGCAATTCTCCTCACTTTACTTCACACATGACCCAGAATGGCTGCCCCTCTGTTAAGTGCAACTCATCAAACTTCAGCTCAGCTTCCAGAACTAAGTGGCTGTGATTTGTCCAGATTCTAATATCATAAAGGAGGAGCCATATGGCTCATACAAGTCCTAGGCTGCTGGCCACCCCATGGATTAGCTGCCCCTGTGTCAGATTTCTCAGCTGTGTCCAATCAGCTATGGCCATAGGGGCAGGGTCTCCACAGACACTCAGCAGGGAGTGAGCATCCTATGGAAGACTCTTGACATGTAGAGTATCTAACTATATTCCAGCTTTGCCACTTTCATGACTTGTGACTTTGGGCAAGTTTCCTTACTTCTCTTAACCTCAGTTTCCTTATCTGTAAAATGAGGGAAATAATACTGACTTCACAAGGTTGTAGAGAAGATCGGATAAGTATAATATGTCATAAACCCATGCCATCCATATGGGGAATACTCAATAAATAGTTGCTATTATCGACTAGTATTGATTTAAGAGAATTGGAGTCTTGGGCAAACATGGCACACTCTGGATTGCAGGCTTTTGAACTTCTCCTTCTTTTGTCTTTCCCCATTTGGAATTTTTTTTCTTTCCCCTCTTGATGTTTCTTAATTTTTCCTTTGTTGCCAGTGCTGTAACCCAACGCTTGAGGATTTCACAACAGGATGCGTTGAAGCCAATGTTTTCCATTTGGATATGACTTACATGCTCTGCCTTGCTGTTGTCAGTAACACTGAAGGGGTGGAGGGTGTGGTTTACTGTACTGAATAATGCTGTGATCTGTTTTTTTTGAAAACTGCTCCAACAAAGGAAGGAAGTTGTCTGAGATGGCACTGTTGGCTTTTTATAACATAAATATGAAGGTCTGTGTGGTTGTTTGGCAAAAATCCCAAAGTTTTCCTCAAGAAGCTCAGGCCAAATTAAGAGTCAGCTACAGAATGCAGAGATATATTTAATAAAAAAGCAAAACTTACTCCAGCTGCCAGAAATTGTTATAAATAAATATTTTGCCAAACATACACAGCCTTCTCTCTCTCCCTATCAGGGCCCTAATTATACACATTGCAAAGTCTTGCTTGGAAAACTGCATGGATAAGCTGTGTACATGAGAATGTCAGGGTGTGAGCACTGGTTTGGGGGGAGGTAGGTTACTAGGGCCTTGGGAAGTTAGGGACAGAGTTACAAATAGGAGAAAGAGTTGACAGAGACAAAGCCCTAACAGCCAAGGCGAAGGCAGGCCTGTTCCAGGTTAAAGCAAGGAGATACGATGCAAAAGCAGAAAGAGAATCTATGGTAAAATTCTAGGTGATTGCAAAAGTTTCAGTAAAAACTTCCAGGGCCTGGGCTGACTTCATGGGCATGTGACCTGTGTAGCTGTACAGGTTCCCACACTCACAAGGGTCCCATGCTTGCTTTAACATTCTGTTGTTGATGTACTGAGATTCTTAAACATTTTTTGAACAAAAGACCCTACATGTTAATTTCCCACTGGGCCTCGAAAATTATGTTGCTGGTCCTGGCCTAGGAAAATTGAATCAAAGACTCATTTCCAGAAATACAGCTGATAGGGAGAACAAGGGAAGGATGAAGGAGGGACCCCTCCTGGTTTTGGAGACAAGGCCTAGGGGCAGCCATCAAGTGATTTTAGAACCTAGTAGAACGAGGCAGAGGTCAGTGATCCAGCTTGAACAGGGAAGGTCCTGGTAGCAACTGAATCCCTAGTAGGGTTGTACCTTGAAGTGTGCCTCAGGGTGATAGGACACACAGAGCTCTGGTCTTAATCAAGAAACCTTATGGCATCAGGTGTCAATCTTTATCCAATCACAGCAGAGCCTCATGGCCACAGCCAATCAACAGGGAGGGAGAGAAATACAGGCAAAGTAGAGGTACAGGGCAGTTCTTCATAGACAGACATAGATACAGATGCCAACTTTGCTCCTTACAGGTGTTGTGCCTTCAGGCAATGCTTCTTACTTATCTGAGACTTAGTTTCTTCATCTGTAAAGTGAGGGAAACAATACCCATTCACAAAATTGATCAGAAGATTAGATGAGATGCAGTATATACAATTCCTGTCATGTTGTGTGGTACATGCAAACAATTAACGGTTCCTATTATATCCTACGATTGATTTGGGAGAACCAGATTTTTTTTTAAGGTTTTATTTATTTATTCAAGAAAGACACAGAGAGACAGAGAGGCAGAGACACAGGCAGAGGGAGAAGCAGGCTCCATGCAGGGAGCCCGATGTGGGACTTGATCGCCGGCCTCCAGGATCACACCCTGGCCCAAAGGCAGCGCTAAACCGCTGAGTCACCCAGGCTGCCCCGGAGAACCAGATTTAAGAAAAGTAAGTTCTAATACCACTGACATGATCTTGGGCAAACCGTTTTACCTGTCAGTTTCCTCATAAGTAAAAAATAAAAAAACAAAACAAAACAAACCAAAAAACCAACCCATGCCTAAGTGCCTTGCACATAGTAGGTGCTTATTAAATATATACTGTTAAGTGAATGAATGAAGGTGTGTGTCCCACCTCACTGTGATAAGGAATATGAGAGCTATTTTCAAAGCTAAAAAAGGCCTTGTTAACTATATATATATATATATATATATTTTTTTTTTTTTTACTTCAAAGAATCAGATTTATTACTCTTGGGGGGAAGGGATCAAATCTATTTAGGATCACCTCACTCTGAAAATAAAATAACTTTCTGAGTGCTTGCCTAGTTGGGGATTTGGGTCAAACTCTTGCTACTGGCATCAGCACATAGCTAACTAATCCAAATGTAACCAAACTGAGCTGGGAGTCTTTGCATTGCTTTTTTCTCCTAAGTTTTTCTTTCCAGAATAAAAGGGAAATGCTATTATCACATGGCTTACCACAAATCAAAAAGCATAATTAATGACAAGACATTCAATCTGCATGAGCCTACATCAAATGGATTTAGAGCATGTCATTTCTTTTCATCATAGCTCATGAAGTATGAAGAGTATTTAAAGAGAAAAAAAAAAGTTTCATTCATTAGCCTCAAAGATGCCAAAAGGGGAAATGACTTATGTACAAATGACATAAAGCACATATTTTTCTTGCTCTGAGTTTATATATCCCATATAGGATAAAAGGAAACCCAATGGTACCACCATAACAAGCGCCTTGGATGAGAAGAGTTCTGGGCTTTAAGGATAAAATAACAATCTGAACAATGAGAGGTCAAAGGTGAGCCTCACCAAACTGGAGTGACCTTGAGATTGAATGGAATCTTAAAGCCTTACATACATTCTGCCTTGAATGACGGAATTGGGATATGGTTAACATATCAAAAAAAAAAAAAAAAAAGGTCAAAAAAAAAAAAAAAAGGCAGCTAAGTATCTACCAAAAATCTGTGCTCCTCCTTCCGTTGTCTAAAGTTGTGGGTTCTCAACCAAGTGGTAAATTTCCTAGGCTTTTAGCATTAAGTGTAACTGTATAGATAAATTCTCAACAATGGAATGTTAGTAGAAGTGATATGCTCATGTCTTCTTTGGAGAAATATGAATACAAATCCTTGGCCTGTGATTATTTGGATTTTTGTCTTTTTCTTTCTTTCTTTTTCTTTTTTAAGATTTTATTTATTTATTCATGAGAGACACAGAGAGGGAGACAGAGATATAGACAGAGGGAGAAGTAGGCTCCATGCAGGGAGCCCGATGTGGGACTCGATCCCAGGACTCCAGGATCATGCCCTGGACTGAAGGCGGATGATCAACCACTGAGCAACCCAGGCTTTTTGTCTTTTTCTTACTGAGTTGTAATATATGTCTTTATATATTCTGGTTACTAGCCCTCTAGCACACGTATGATTTGCAAATATTTTCTCCCATTTTGTAGATTTCACACTTTCTTGATAGTATCCTATGAAGCACAAAGTTTTTAACTGATGAAGCCCAGTTTTTCCTTTTGCTGCCTGTGCTTTTGATATAATAGCTAAGAAACCATTGCTTAATACAAGGTCATGTACATTTTCTTCTAAGATTTTTATAGCTTTAACTTTTGCATTTTGAAATTTGAACCATTTGAGTTCTTTTTTATATATGATATAAGGCAGGAGTTTATTTTACCTGTGGCTATGCAGCTGTACCATTTCTTGGAAAGATTATTATTTTCCTGATTGAATATTTGGGCACCTTTATCAAAGTCAATTGATCAGGGTTTATTCCTGGACTTTCAACTCTATTCTGAGTTGTCTGTGTCTACCTGCTGTCTTGATTGCTATAGCTTTGTTGTAAGTTCTGAAATCAGGAAGTGTGAGTTCTTTAACTTTGTTCTTTTTCAAGACTGCTTTGCCTTTTTTGGATCCTTGCATTTCTATTTGAATATTAAGATCAGCTTGTTAATATCTGTCAAAAAAAAAAAAAAAGGCAGCTAGTATTTTATTAGTATTGTGTTGACTATGTAGATCAATTTGGAAAGTATTGCCATTTTATCAATATTAAGCCTTCAATTACATAAACATGGAATGTCTTTCGATTTACTTAGATATTCTTTAAATTCTTTCAACAATATTTGATAGTTTTTAGTGTGTATTTCTTGCACTTTTTAAATTAAATTTATTCCTCAGTATTTTATTCTTTTTGATGCTATCATAAATGGAATTGTTTTTACAATTTAACTTTCAGATCGTTCACTGCTAGTATATAGAAATAAAATTGATCTTGTTTGTTGATCTTATAACCTGCAACCTTACAGTACTTGTTTATTGATTCTAATATGGTTTTTTGTAGATTCCTTAGAATGCTCTCTACATAAGGTCATTTAATCTGTGAATGAAGATACTTTTACTTTTTTCTCTCAAATTTGGATGCCTTTTGTTTTTCTTGCTTAATTCTCATGGCTAGAACCTCTAGAACAATATTGAATAAATGTGAACATCCTTACCTTGTTCCTATTCTTAGGGAGAAAGATTCCAGTCTTTTACTATTACGTATGACGGTAGCTGTGGGTTTTTCAAAGATAACTTTCATCAGTTTGGGTAAGTTCCTTTCTATTTCCAGTTTGTTGAATATTTTTTCATCAAATGGCATTGGGTTTTGTCAAATGTTCTTTCTGCATCTGTACAAGGAGTGTGAGGTTTTGATCTTTATTAATGGTATATTACATTGTTTAATTTTTGTATGTTGAACCAAACTGTCATTCTTGGGATAAATTCCAATTGGTCGTGGTTTATTATCCTCTTTATATATTGTTGGATTCAGTTTGCTAGTATTTTGTGAGGATTCTTGCAACTATATTCACAAGAGATATTGTGAATGGTAAATGTCTTCTTGTGACATCTTGGTTTTGATTTCAGGACAATATAGGTGTTATAAAATGAGTCAAGAGGTGTTTCCTCTTCTATTTTTTGGGAAAGCTTGTGAAACATTTGTGTGAATTCTTCTTTAAAGTTTGCCACTAATGAATCAATCCTGTTTTGGGCTTTTCTTTGAGGGAAGATTCTAATTACTAATTCAATCTCTTTATTTGATATGGGCCTGCTCAGATTTTTTGTGTCATTTTGATTCAGTTTTGGAAATTGATTGCATTCTAAGAATGTGTTCATTTCATCTAGGTTGCCTAATTTGTTAGTGTACAATTGTTCATAGTGATTCCTTATACTCCTTTGTATTTCTGTAAGGTTGGTAGTGATATTCTCTTTCATTCTTGATTTTAGAAATTTAGATCTTTCTCTGTTTTCTTGCTCAGTCTAGCCAAAGTCTTGTCAATTTTGTTAATCATTTTAAGGAAACAACTTATGGTTTGGCTGGTTTTCTCTGTTGATTTCTATTCTCTATTTTTTTCTAATCTGATCTTTATTATTTCCTTCCTCTACTTGCTTTAGATTTAACTTACTCTTCTTTTTCTAGGTCCTTAAGGTGGAAGTTTAGACTACTGATGTGAGGTCCTTTCTTCCTTTTATCATATATGTATTCACAGCCTTCACAAGTTCTAGTAGCAGCTTTATGGGGGAGTAGGATTACCTGCATTTACAGCATGGAACTTGAAAATTAAAGAGGCTAAATGACTTATTTAAGGTTATATAGCCAGTCAGTGGCAAAGTTGGAATTAAAATTTCAATCCTCTAGGTGGGAAATGAGGGATTAAACTCAAAGCCACCGTACTTTCTTCTCTGCCACATTGCTTCTAGAAGCATTAAAATATTCCCAGAGAATTATAGCCCACATTTTGTGTCACAATGTCTTATGTGATTCTGTAATCATTGTAACCATTGTTTATGCGTGTGTTTTGACAGCTTATGTAATCTGTGTGTGTGTGTTTTGGAAGCTCAAGAAAAACACATTTTTTGAGGGCAGAAAGCATTTTATGAACTTCTGTATCTGTAGCACTCAGAATGATAAATAGTTTAATGTTTGTATAGTGTAAGAGACTCTATTTGATGCCTTTTCTCATCTATTGTGTTATTTTCATTTCAGCAAAATCCTGTAGGTGGGCGACACTCCTGGACCCAGAAGTTCAGACATGCTAATATGTGGCCACATCACAGAAGAAATAATAGATGGATTATAGGCATAAAACTAGGTGCCTGATTCCACATTTTGTGCTCTTTCTGTTCCATATATGGTGCTATGATAAAATAAAGCAGGTGAAATGGAGTGCTTTAAAAATAATGTTTTGTTCATTCATCCATTAACTTATTTCAAAAATATTTATTGAGCCTCTGTTATGGTTCAGGCATTGTACAAAATACTTATGAGAAGTGGTAAGCATGGGGTGCCTGGGTGTCTTAGCGGTTGAGTGTCTGCTTTCAGCTCAGGGCATGATCCTGGGGTCCTGGGATCAAGTCCCACATCAGGCTCCCTGCATGGAGCCTACTTCTCCCTCTGCCTGTGTCTCTGCCTCTCTCTGTGTGTCTCTCATGAATAAATAAATAAAATCTTTTAAAAAAAAGAGGTGGTGAGCAAAATTAGACATTGTCCTTTTACTTGTGAATAGACAGATATTAATCAAATGATCACACAAATACATGTATAATTGCAACTGTCATAAATGTTAAAAAGTAGACTCATGATGAATAAATAATGAAGTGATCTGACTGGTAAGCTAGGTCAGGTACGACTTCCCTAGGGAGTACTACTTCACTGAGATCTGAAGTTAATAGGAGCCAAGTGAAGAGCAAGTGAAGAGAATTCCTCACAGAAATATAGTCTGTGTAAATGTCCTGTGGTAGCCTCAGCTCTCAGAAACCTAAGGGTTTTGTGTGCTTCATGTAAAATATTGTAGTCAAAACCAGCATATCACAACTGAACAGTGAAACAGTGCAGTACATGAAAAAGACAAGTTAATACTAACTTCTTCAATGACCAATTTATCTCTCTGCTTATAAGCACTCACATCAGAGGATAGAGAAAAGAGCAAACAAAGGATGTGATATTACTACAGTTCTCTAAGTATACATCTGTTTATGTCAGTCTCTGCTTTAAAAATTTCCCCATCTCTTCCCTGCATGCAACAAGGTTTTTCTGTTTTTAGGTAGTAGAGGATTGAACAATTTTAATTTCAATGGTAGTATATTTATTTTAAGATATAGCAGAAATTACACTAGCAATTTCAAATATATTTTTTCCTAAGGGGAGCTTATGTAGTTAATCCCACAGTAATGTACCTTAGACATTTGGCATGAATTACAGGTGCATTTTTCAGCCATGCCTCTTGATCTTTAAAAATATCATTAACCATACCTCTTCCTCTACAGTTCGGAAAGTATACAGTTCAGAAGTACACATTGTACATATAATATGATTTGCTGAACATGGACTCTCACACTCTGAATTTTCATATTCAATGCTGTAATTTTTCTTAGCCACACATCAAAATACTATTTCTAATGGCACACAAATATAATGATAACAACCAAGTGTTTTGTAGTTCTTTTCAGATGCCAGGCAGTATCATAGGCACTTGACAAGACTAACACATCATGGGAGGTATAACAATACCATGAGGTACAATCTCACTTCTGCAATGAAGAAATTAAAGCACATTATGGTAGATAATTTGCCCAAAGTCACACTGCCAGTAAATGGCAAAGCTAAGATAAAAACCAGACTGGTAACTCAGTGTTCTTGCCTTTGACCATCACATCCCAGAGTAGTTCAAAGCTATGATGGTGGCACAGAAAGGAGCAGTTTGGGAAACAGAAGACTACAAGATGGAGTCTAACTTCCTCATTGGGGTACCCTTCTGGCCTCATTTCCTGCCCTTAATCTCATGTTGAACTGGGCCACTCATTCCCCTCTCCCCACCTTGCTATGTTGGGGCCCTTCTAGCCTGGGGCCTTCAGCCATGCAGACCCAGACCCGGATCCCCTATTCCCGGCTGTATCCCAGCTTCCAACACAGAGCTCCACTCAAAGAATCTTGTCTGGTGAATGCTAGATCCAAGAATATTAGAGCCAAAAGAGACTTTGGAAATCATCCAGAAGAATTTCATAATTTTCTAGATTAAGGAAATAGAAGCCTGGGATCCCAGAAGAGGGAATCATTCTGGCGAGGGCTGCACCTGCCACCTGGTTTGAATTCTGTCTCCAACTTCTAGCTCTGGACCTTCAGAAAGCTATTCAGCAGTTCTTGGTCTCAGTTCAACATTGAAATGTCAGGGAGGGTAGCAAATAAAAGTCTCTACTATATAAGATTGCTGTGTGTATTAAATTAAATAACATTTGTTGAGCGGTTAGAACAGTGGCTGACTCATTTGTGCTCAGTAAAGGGCCTATCAATCATCAGAGGTCAGGAGCTTCCTGCTCTAGTCCTATTTCTACCAGCCATGTTACCCCAGACCAGGGACTTAACATTCCTACATTCCCCTTTACTCATTTCTAGATAGCAGGATGCTCCACAAGACTTCAGAGATCTATGTGTTCCCTATTCTTCAGCAAAGCGACTATAAGAAAGCCATTCTGAACTCCCAAAGGTAGCCTCTTGTAGAGAGGAAGGTGTAAGGCACTCTGTGAGTCTCCCTTAGAAGCTGTGTTCATTTGCTAGGGCTGCAAATGGTACCTCAAACTGGATGACTTCAACGACAGAAATTCATTGCCTCACAGTTCTGGGGGCTAGAAGTCCAAGATCAAGGTGTTGACAGGGTTGGTTCCTCCTGAGGACTGGGAGGATCTGGTCCAGGATCTTGCCTTGGCTGTAGGTGGCACTCTTCCTGTGGCTCTTCACATCATATCTTCCCTCTATGTGTGTCTTTGTGCCCAAATTTTCCCTGTTTTTATGAGAGCACTAGTCATGCTGTACTAGGTCCCACCCTAATGACTTCACTTTAACTTGATAACCTCTGTAAAGACCCTATTTCCAAATAAGGTCATATTCTGCAGTGCTGGAGGTTAGGACTTCAACATGAATTTTCGTGGATCACAGTCTAAACCATAACAGAAAAGAGTTAATATTTGAATCTTTGAAAAACAACTAATAAAAATAATGGCAGATTGTTTTACTACTCACTAATATCTGTTTTTTCTTCTGCGAAAATTAAATTCTGCTGCCCCTTGAAATTAGTCTTGGCCATGTAATTTTGTTTGAATTAATAAAATGCAAGCAGAAGTGACAGCAACTGGGCAGCAACTTATGAGCTAGTTTTTGCTTTATCATGCCACTCCTGCTGGCCTTGGGTCGATGGCTCCTGCTCCATCAGCCTGGGTCCCAGAGTGAGAGGATAGCCATCAATAACAAGACCCAGAATGTGAGTAAAACATAAATCTTGATTTTTACAAGCCACTAAGATTTGGGGGTTCTTTGTTACCTCGGCATAACTAGATAAAGGGTAGGCAAACTGGTTCTCGGGCCAAATCCTGCCTGCTACAGTTTTTTTGTAAATAAAGTTTTATTAGAACATAGCCATGTTCATTCATTTGCCTTTTGCCTATGGCTGCTTTTCAAGTGAGTAGTTGGAAACGCAGACCTGAGTAGTTGTGACAGAGACTGCCTGGGTTGCAAATCCTAAAATATACACTATCTGGTCCTTTATGGGAAATTTACCAACCCCTAACATAGATGATTCTTATTAATACAATATATTTGACACTTTAATTTTTCTTTGGAATTTTGCTTTTGCAACATTCCACGAACTTTGGTATGTAGTGTAATAATGATCATTTATCTTTAAATAGTTTATAACTTATTTTAATTCTCTTTTTCATCTGAGTTATTTTTAAAAGTACAATTTGTTTTTTAAGGATACTATCCTTTGGTGCTAATAAATACTATTACATTATAGTAAAAGAATGTCACATATTGAATTCTATCATTAGAATTTATTGAATTTCTTTGTGGTCAAATATATAGCCTATATTTATAAATGATCCACATATATTTGAAAGGAATATGTATTTTTCTTTGTTAAATGGTGAGTTATTTCTCTGTCTCTGACTCTCTTATATTAGTGGTCAAGACAGTTAATGGCATTTTTTTGGAACTTTTAAATCCATACTTGCTTTTGGTTTTTGATTTTCCCATTTCTGAGATAATGTTAAATTAATTCTTCCATTATAATTATGATTATAACTTATGTGCATCATTTTTCGTTTATATATTTTGAAGTTTTGGTCCTAAGTATATAAAGGCTGATACCTCTTACATCTTCTTGGTGAATTGTACCTTTAATGAATTTGGAACATCTTTCTTTGTTCCCTTGAATGTGCTTTGGCATTAATACTTCTACATCTGCTTTCATTTGGTTAGCATTTGCCTGTGTCTCAACATTCTCATCTTTTAAGTTTTTCTAGTTATTGTTTGTTTTAGGAGTGCTTTTGGATCTCTTTTTAAACCAAGCTGAGAGTCTCTGTCTTTGCACAATGAGGGTTAATACACTCACACTTGTCACTATAAGTATGTTGGGATTTATTTTTTTATATTTTCATTCGTTTTCTATTTAAATTGGTTTTTTATTCAGTTTCTCTTTTCTGCTTTTTGTTGGTTTACTGAAGTTTCTTCATTTCTTTTTTTTTTCCTCCCAGTGTTTAGATTAGATATGATTCCTCCAGTTCTATGGAAGTTCGAATGATACACGCCTTTTTAAAAATTGAAGTATAATTAACATGCAGTGTTCTATTAGTCTCAGCTTACCACATAGGGATTCAACAATTCTGTACATTAGTTAGTGCTCATCATGATAAGCGTATACTCAATCTCCTTTATCAGTTTCATTTATCCCTCCCCCACCTCCCCTCTGGCAACCACCAGTTTCCTCTATGTACTTAAGAGCCTGTATTTTTGTCTCTTTTTTCTTTGTTTATTCATTTATTTGTTTCTTAAATTCCCCCACATGAATGAAATCATGTGGTATTTGTCTTTTTCTGACCTACTTATTTCACCTAACATGATACTCTCTAGGTCCATCCATGTTGTTGCAAATGACAAGAGCTCATTCTTTTTTATGGCTGAGTAATGTCCCCGTATAAATATAGAATGCGCATACACACATTTCACTTTATCCATTTGTCTATGGGTGGACACTTGGGGTGCTTCCATATCTTGACTGTTGTAAATAACGCTGCAGAGGGGCACCTGGCTGACTCAGTTGGTTAAGCACCCGACTCTTATTTTCAGCTCAGGTCATGATCTCGGGGTTGTGGGATAGAGCCTATTGTCAGGCTCTATGCTTAGTGTGGAGTCTGCTTCAGATTCTTTCTCCCTCTCCTTTTGCACCTCCCTGCTTGTGCTCTCTCTTTCTTTCAAAAATGAATAAATAAAATCTTTAAGAAAATAATGCTGCAGAAAATACAGGGGTACCTATATCTTTTGGAATTAGTGTTTTTTGTTTTCTTTGGGTAAGTACCCAGTAGTCCAATTAACTGGATCATATGGTATTTCTGTTTTTAATTTTTTGAGAAGCCTCCATACTGTTTTCCACAGTGCCTGCACCAGTTTACATACCCACCAACAATACACAAGGATTCCTTTTTCTCCACATCTTTGCCAAAAGTGTTATTTCTTGTCTTTTTGATGCTAGCCATTCTGACACATTTGAGGTAATATCTCACTGTGATTTTGATTTGCATTTCCATAATGACTAGTGAAGTTATATGTCTGTTGGCCATCTGTATGTCTTCTTTGAAGAAATGTCTCTTCAGATCCTCTGCTTAATTTTTAATCAGATTATTTAATTTTTTGGTGTTGGGTTATGCAAGCTCTGGAATTATTATACCTCCAGTTTTGTTTTTCTCTCTCAAGATTGCCTTTGGCTATTCAGGATATGTTGTGGTTCCATGCAAATTTAAGGATTATTTGTTCTAACTCTGTGAAAAATACTATTGGTATTTTGATAGGGATTATATTAAATCTGTTGATTACTTTGGGTAGCATGGACATTTTAACAGTATTGGTTCTTCTAATCCATGAACATGGAATATCTTTCCATTTATTTGTGTCATGTTCAATTTCTTTCATCAGTGTTTTATAGTTTTCAAAATGCAGGTCTTTTACTTTCTTGGTTTATTCCCAGATATTTTATTCTTTTTGGTGCTATTGTAAATGTGATTGTTTTCTTAATTTCCCTTCTGCTATTTCATTATTAGTGTACAGAAATGCAACAGATTTCTGTATATCAATTTTGTATCCTGTGACCTTACTGAATTCATTTATCAGTTCCAGTGATTTGTCTGTTCTTAAGTAGTTTTCCAGTAGTTTTTAAGGCACATGGATATTCAAAGTTTTAATCATAAAAATAAAAGGGATATAATCATATTTGTGCACCAAATTTATGGAAAGTTCTTACTGCATATAAAATGGAGGTAATTGTCCTATCTGTTCTCCCTGTGTCACAAGAGGATAAGGAGATAAAAAGGGAAATGAAACCCAGTTCTGTTCTGTCAGTGTTTATATTGAGCTAGCCATAGCTCCATTTAAGCAAGTTGTTTAAACTAATTTTCAAAGCCTTAATCTTACTTATTAGTTAAAAGGGATTGGATGAATTTCAGGCACAAGAAAACACATAAGCCCAACTCTAGGTCAATACTGATTTTTCCCTATTTGCAAAATTTCCTTTCTACAGTAAAGGCCTCTGAATAGATAAAAAGCTACAAGGTAAGATAAAGGACATAGCAGAGCTCCTTGTTCAAGGACTCAAAGTACCTTTTCTAACCAAGATCCACGATAAATTTGTATAATTTCCGATAAAGCAAAAGAGGCAATCATATCTGTTTAACAGTATCTTTAGATTTTGTTCACACAACTCAAAATCCTGTTTACATGTCCTGGCTTTTTACTTCTCCTTTTCTTCTCTACTTACATCCAGTTTATTCTCCTCTTCTAATGTTTCATCTGTCACATTTCCTTGATTATTTCACTTGGTCATTCCTTTATGTAGTCAAAATTGACCAAGTGCCTATAAAAATAGTGGGTGCTAACAATACAAAGTTGAACAAAAGCTACTTCTTTCCGTCCAAAGCACAGAAGCTGGTTCTTAGAGGATGAATGGTAGGAATTTTATACACACGGGAATTCTAGGCAGAGTGAAAACTATGTACAGAGTTCTTCTCTCTTCATGATTCTATTCTAATATGTCTGGGATGACTTTGGATACTTTGGGACAACAAACAGAGCCCAGGAAAGCCTCTTTACTATGAAAATTATAGGAAATTCCTCCTGTCACATGACCTTTCAGTTAAAGAGCCCTCCTGTCT
The DNA here is from genome assembly GCF_018345385.1 of Vulpes lagopus. Lineage (NCBI taxonomy): Eukaryota > Metazoa > Chordata > Mammalia > Carnivora > Canidae > Vulpes > Vulpes lagopus. The sequence goes on along the minus strand of NC_054838.1, from coordinate 36,869,421 downwards.
GGGATTCATTTCCACCTTCGAGGACACTGGTAGATGCTACCTGAAATCAGTGTCAAAAGTACCAAAGAGGATGAAAACAAAAGAGGCAAGGGGTGAAGATAACCTTCAAGTTAAATCATTAACTCCTGGATTATCAGGGAGATTAAGCTATAATTCTCTTAGACCTGATTGTAGGGAATTGTTTTTCTATGCAGAAAAATCTTGTCTGGAGTTGGGGCAGATCCAAGTTCTGTGGGGCCTAGTGATATAATTGGGGAAGGGAGGAGAGTGGATCTTTATGAAGATGACTACAAAACTACAAATTCGAAAGTAGATGCTGAGGCTTGGAGGAGACCCACGCAAGTGAGAGGCCCCGAAGCTTGTCTCTCATTAGATTCCTGGCAAATCTACCTCTGACCAGAGCTTCATCCATGGGCAAGAGGGAAACATTTGGGTTCTTTAGGCATGTCTGGGCCATGAAGTCACTAGGACTTGTTTTGCAGCATGCTTAATAGTATGTAGCTCACCCAGGTATCTTCACGACATATCCTTGAGTATCAATTTTATTTAACCCTATGGGGTACCAAAATTTTTGGAACCTTAAATACATATAATTAATCAAGAAGAGTGTGTTTGTTGAGTATGACAGAAACCTTGGGATGCTAGTCTTTTCTCTGAGATGGCTGTTAGTCCTCAGAGGAACAAACATCATCATTCTTTTCTGGGGCTGTGAGGGCTATGAACTAGGAGCCTTGTGAGAGCCACCAGGGACAGTCCCTGAGGCAGAGTAGGAAGCTGCTGTGCTCTGGGGTGTCAGGCATGTTCCTTCATGTATCCCTATGTTAATCAACTTGAGTTTTGGATTAAAGGCAGTGAATCATATTGAGGATGGACTGTGCTGTTGGTGCTTGCAGGAGTTTAAATGGCCAACTTGAAATCCAACACTGTTGAATTTGGAGGGCAAAAAAAATTACATGTAAGAAGGATGTTTCTCAGGCAGCCTGGGTGGCTCAGCGGTTTAGCAATGCCTTCAGCCCAGGGCATGATCCTGGAGACCCAAGATCGAGTCCTGTGTTGGGCTCCCTGCATAGAGCCTGCTTCTCCCTCTGCCTATGTCTCTGCCTCTGTGTGTGTGTGTGTGTGTGTGTGTGTCTCATGAATAAATAAGTAAAATCCTTAAAAGAAAAAAAAAAAAAAAGGATGTTTCTCTCTCCAACCAAACAAAATAGAATTAATTCTTATTAAGAAGGAGAAGACCTACAGTGACTGGCAGGGAAGGAATGTCTAGGGGAAATAGTGATTTGCTCATTTACTTAGTATCCTCATTTCTATTTGACTTCTTCCTTGTCTAGGAGTTTTGTTTGGCATTGTATGTGCTTAGTCATTTTGTCATACATCAGTCAGACACCACAGATCCAAGTAAGGACAGGAGCTGAGGCTCCACAGAAACCTAAGAATCAGGTCTTGCCTTATAAGGAGTGGCCAGTGAAGAATCTGACCCCAAGAGGTGCTTCATAAACATCTATTGAAATGAATAGAAATGAATTAAATTAAATGTGTTCATAGTTTATGAGAAAGTAGAGAGTAAAAAAAGTAATTATCCTTCAATGTAGCAACTTTTCCCCCCTTAGAAATGTAGGGTTATATAGACATCTAGATATATTTAGAGAGGTTGCTATGAAATCCAGGCTTAAATTCTGGCTCTGTCAATCAGCACCAGTGTGACCTTGAGCAAACTGCTTAATATCTATGTCAATATCAATTCCTTATCTGTCCAAGAAATAAAGGCTACTACTTACCTCAAAATGTTGTAAAATTACAAAAGATAATACAGGTAAATCACTTAGTAAGATGCCTGAGCCCAAGAACACTTTGAGTTGCAAAGGATTTACAAGGGCTTTAAGGAGCACAGTGAAATGGAAGAGAAGAAGGTTTTGCATTTGGATGGTTGGGAACCATGAGGGTGGATATGAGGTTTTATGAGAGGACTGATGGGAGGATGTATGGATGGATCAGTGGGTGGATGGATGGATGGATGGATGGATGGATGGATTGGTGATAGGATAACTGTTGTGTACAAGAGGGTTAGCCCAGGATCTTTTGTTCTATCTGGCCTCAGCAGAAGCTGTTCTCTTGTCCTAGTAGCTCTCATGTCATTCATAGGATGGGCAGGTTGTGGCAAAGTGTTGATGTGAGAGTCTCTCTTTCTTTACATTTCTGCAACAACCTGCAATGCATGATTCTGGCACAGTGAGTTAATCAACACCAGGGCTTTGGAGTTTAAGGAGGGAGAACAAGGGAGGGAAATAGGATAATCAAGGAAGGCATTAACAGTGGTGGAAATATTCAGGTGCTGTGGCACAGTGAACACCAACAAAGAGGTTGAGGCAGTAGGACAAGTTGGGACTTATTCCTAAGTTCCAGTGAGATCTAGGGACTCCATCAAATAATTGATGGCATCTTGAGGAAGAGCTGAGATCCTGCAGGTGGGGCTGTGAGCTTGCAAAACTTGGGTACTAATGAGAGAATTCATTCTCTCAGATTGGTGGGACTTGAAGACATTTGGGTTATATAAAGTTTTAAGTATTCACAATACCATTTCTTCCTTTAGAGGTTCTGCTGTGAATTTTAATCATCTTGTTCACCTCTTTCAGTGATAATTCATAAGGAAGAAAAATGAAATGTAGGTGTTAGAAGGACAAACTTTACCTCTTCCAATTTGGGTCTGGTGGTTGGGGTCTGCAAATTAATTGACAACAGGAAGATTAAGAGAAGAAAAGACAAAGTTTATTTACATGAAGATAATGGCAACTGTATTTCTCTGCCATATTTTATAGTTTTCAGGACATCATATTGTACAGTTTCCATTAAATTCCAATAAATTTCCATTCATTCCCAAGTTTTTGTATCTTTTGATACTATTATAAATTATAAAATGTTTCTTTCAATTTTATCTTCCAATTGGTTGTTGCTAGTAAATAGAAATTTATTGATTTTTGTATATTGACTCTATGACCTTGCTAAATTCACTTCTTACTTCTCGTAGGTTTTTGTAGATCTCTTAGTTTTTGTTTTTTTTTTTCTTTTATTTTAGAACTAAATGCACCTTGTTGTATAGCTCATTTAGAAATCCTTAAATACACAACTTAGGATGGCATATATTGAGTTTTGAAAGACAATTCTACCCCCATCACTTAAGAACTAATGAAAACCAATGCATTACCAGCTAGTTTGAGTTCTGGTGTGTTCACGTTTCTCTTCTAGGGTTTGCCCAAGGTTTGGCTGCATCCGCTCTGTTGTGGGGGGAGCACCTGTACTCATTGCCAGTCTGAGATGTTGCTTCACCCCCCAGTACTCTGCACCATGATGGTTGCTAGCTGGATTTTCACCTTTAGTTTGGGAATTGGCTTCTCCCACACACTCTCTCAGCTTCTGGAGCTAACCAGGTTATACTCTCTGGTCCAACCACTTTTCAGCACCATGCTTCATCCTCCATTAGAGATGGAAAGGAAGAGTGTCATGGTGAGAATGATTTCAGTGGCTGGGAATGGAGATAAACAAAGGATCCGGGCTTGGCAGAAACAGATTCCTGGGACTTACTGTGCAAACTATTAAACCTTCAGGCTACAGAAGTCTAGTGACATGGTTTCCAACTTGGATCTTTGACATGAATCATGTAGGTGGGATAAGGATGAAAGTCTAAAAGCTGTTACATAGAAAATCACAATAGAAGGTGATCACAATAGTAAAGCAGTCATTTTTATTTGATCCCACAGCTTTTCAATTCTCTTCATTGCTTAGTAATAGGAAAATAAAGTAATCTAAATGCTATATATATGTATTCACAACATTGTTTATTTTAAGATATGAAAGCATGTCAGGACTTTCATGAATTTTAATTGTTGTTCACCTGCATAAAAAAGCTGATCTTCTTTTACGCCTTGCATGGTTTTTGATCCTTCACTATTTACTTTCCTTTCTACAGCATCTATTGTTGTTGTTATTGTTGTTTATTCATGTTATTCACACACAGAGAGAGGCAGAGACATAGGCAGAGGGAGAACCAGGCTCCCTGTGGGGAGCCTGATGTGGGACTCGATCCCAGGACCCCAGGATCATGACCTGAGCCAAAGGCAGACACTCAACCACTGAGCCATCCAAGTGCCCCAGCATCTATTATTCTCTGTCGTAATTCCCCATCTACTGCACCTTATGTCTGGTATGGTCATTAGTTATCCCTGTATCCAGCACAGAGCCAGACACAATAGAAGGGGATGATTCCTTAGCATTTTCTATGTAAATAGTCATGTTGCCTGTGAATAAAGACAGTCTTACTTTGTTCTTTCCAATCTTTATGCATTGTATTTATTTTTCTTGCCCTGTGGCAGTGGCTGAAACCTTCTGAATAGTGCAGAATAGAAGTGGTAAGAACAGACATCCTTATTTTGTCTTTCATTGTAGGGAAAAAGCATTTAGCGTTTCACCATTAAGGACATGTTAGGTGTAGGGTTTTTTTCATGGGTGCCTCTTATCAGATTGAGATATTTTGTTTTCTTCCTATTTTGCTAAGGATTTTAGAAATAAATGGGAAGTTTTTTCAGCTGTTTTTTGCATATATATCAAGGGCCCATGGTTTTCCTCCTTTATTTTTCTACTATAGATAATTATATTGACTGATATTTGAATAGTGAACTATCCTCATACTTTTGCAGTAAGTCTTATTTGGCTGTAATATATTATTTTTTTATATATATATTGCTGCATTTTATTTGGAAATATTTTGTTAGAAATTTTTTATTGATGATCATAAGGAGTACTGCTTTTTAGATTTTTTAATGTAATTTTTTTGATATCAGAGCTGATATTAATATTAGGAAAAAATAACTTAAATAACTAATTTTAACATAACCTTTAACCATTTCATGGTGCTATATTAGAACAGTTTAGTTGCAAGTAACACAAAATAAGTGGAGATAGCTTAGGCAGCTGGCACTGATCCCAAGATCAGACATGAGACACCTATCCCAGCCTCTAGAAAGAATTGGAACCACAAACTAGCAAGCCCTCCACCTCCCTATGTCACTCTCCTTATTCATCAGCTTCATTCTTCTCTCCCTCTTTTTTTTATTGTAAAGATTTTATTTATTTACTCGTGAGAGACACAGAGAGAGGGAGAAGCAGACTCCATGGAGGGAACCCGAGGCGGGACTCATACCCAGGTCTCCAGGATCAGGCCCCTGGGCTGAAGGCGGGGCTAAACCGCTGAGCCCCACCGGGCTGCTCAGTTTCACTCTTCTCACTTTGGGGACTTTCTCTCTTTGCTACTCTGATTCACATGGCATTTTCTAAGTTTATTACTAATATGCAAATAATTAAATATACGAGCAATGCTGAGAAAGTTTCAGAAACTTTTCTCAGGCGTCACTAGTCAAATACATGCATAATTGTAAAGTAATGAACTAGTCTTAGTCTGAGAAAAAGGAAAAGTGAATTATATCAGTTGATCAAAGCAGAGGTTTCATTAGTAATGATTATAGCTAATATTCACTGAGTGTTTATTATATGCTAGACCCTTGGTAAGCACTTTATTTGCTTTATCTTATAAGATCTTAGAGCAGCCCGGGAGGCTCAGCGGTTTAGCGCCCCCTTCAGCCGAGGGCCTGATCCTGGAGACCCGGGATCAAGTCCCATGTCGGGCTCCCTACGTGGAGCCTGCTTCTCCCTCTGCCTGTGTCTCTGCCTCTCTCTCTTTCTCTGTGTCTCTCATGAATAAATAAATAAAATCTTAAAAAAAAAAAACTTAAACCCACCCATGGTTAAAAACTCATATTATCTCCATTTCACAGATGATGAAGTTGAGGCTATGAGGTGAGATAACTTTATATACTCCTCTCTGAATTGTAAACTTCAGACTCAGTACTGTTGCATTTGAATGCAATGTGAGCCTCTGGGTAGAACCAATTTTTTTTACACAAAAAGGAAGAAAGCAGAATGTTAAAACTATTAACCTTCATATTGTGTCTGAGGTTGTATCTACTATCTATGGCAATATAAAGACAATTGCCAGCAATATCCTTCAGGAAGACTTTTGTTTAACAGTGCTGCTACATAGTCAAAATTATAAGATCAAAATCTTTTTATATTACAGCAAAGAAGCTTTTGTATACTCAATAGCCAACTGAGCACTGCTGTAGCAGAAGCATATCAGAAAGAAAAAGGAACAGGACTTTGGTACTAAGGAAGAATTTTAAATTAGAAAAAATAGCCATAACAACATAGCAATGATTGTACTTTGTTAAGTATTTACTGAGCACTAGGTGCTCTGCTAGATGCTTTGCCTTTACTTGTTTACTTGCCAGTCACACAACCCCAAAAGTAGGTGTTATTAACCCCATTTTGGAGACAGAAAAACTGAAACACAGAGAGGTTCAGGAAGTCTCTCAAAAATCACAGCAAGTAAGCATCAGAGCTAGGAGTCTAGCTTGCATGGTAGCAAAAGTTATATGAACATAGATTGGCTCTTTGCCTTTGGATTTATGTGGCCCATTCATTACATGATTTGAGAAAAAGAACCTTTACACTAATTTTCAAGATTGCTTGCTGCCCTTTAGAATAAGACAATATTGTGAATCCAGGAATTCTGAGATGTTCTGATTCTGGCTATCAACCTAGAAATTACTGCATTTCCTTGACCACAGAAAACACTGGCTTCTACAGTGCAGAGGCCAGGACTCATAATCATTTCCAGTTCCCCAAAAGTGCTGAAGACTAGAATGTAAATAGTCCAGCATGAAACAGAGCAAGGCAAATACATCCTCAGGCACATACAGGCTGGAAGGTTTGCTCACTACACAGAACTCTATGGCAAACACAGCAAAGCAAACATGGTACTGGGACAAGAAAAGGGGCACAGGCCTGGGGGATGGTCAGCTGATCATGTCCAGACAGGAACATCTGGTTCCCTGAGAGGTGGAGGGAAGGACCTGAGAAGCTCTGCTTTGCCTCCTTCAAACACTTGCTGCCCTGACTTTGGCCTAACCTACAATCTGAACAACAAAAGCCATTTGGAAAGGCCTTTGTTTGGCCATATCACAATTTGGCATCTGACATGAAAACATCTTGAATATTGACATTCATCCCAGATGGATTAAAAAAAAAAAAAGGACAGATATCAAATCAAGGTGCTCCCAACTGCTGAAGTTCATAGGCTTGCTCTAGACTAATGAAAACTCAGACTAATGAAACCGGGGCAAATGGAAATTTGGGGACCTTTTCCAGGGGAACTCTGTGGTACTTCTTTAAGTAAAGACTGCCTCCAGTATGGACTCTATGAGTTAGGAGAAGGAAATCCTTCCCCACCATTCACCAACACACTATTCCCATGATCTTCACACCAATCCAAACAAATAAATCTTTTAATATGCTTCTTCAGTGATTATTGATTGATTGGCACTAAAATCTTGAGCATAGCCAGTTGATTACTAAGAGATAGAACCCTCAATCGTTATGGTTTTCCATTCACCAAAATAGAAAATGACATCACCCATGGATTGGTCAAATACATTTGTTGCAAGTCTGGAAAATACCCTTCAGGTGAAGGGCGAGTCCTACAGGAGGCTAACTGTTATAGGTTATGAAGGTTATGAAGAGACAAGGTGAAGATCAATCCAAAAAGCACTTTCTTGATTCTGTCTGTTTGCCTGCCTTGGGAAGTAATGAGTTTTTCAGGAAGGGGAGCATCATATTGTAGAAGTAGCCAAGCATTTGATGGGGCTTTGGGTACCCCGCCAGGCCAGAAAAACTGAGATTCAGTGTCTCTAAATTGTTCTGACACATTTCTTGAGCTTTCTCTATATTCTAGGCACAGTGCTGGATGCAGGTAGCATAAAGACAAAGACAGTCTCATCAGAAGCACTCGGGATAGCTGGGGACAGAGACACAAAGACAGACTGTCTCCATCAAGCATGTAGGTGCTAGGTCAGAGTTCTGTTCAGGGCACTATGTACGTACAATGCAGGGAACCACTTAGCCTAGGCTTGGGTGCAGGCAAGGGGAGAGGCTGAAAAGCATTTCCTGGGAATGATGTCTGAGCTGAGTCTTAAAGAGTGAGTTACAAGAGGACCAAATAGAGACAGAGAGGTGAGGGCACCATAGTGCAGTCTTGCCAGATCCTGAACTGGGAGCTGGGAAAAATGTGGAAATGAAGCCAGAAAGGCAGAGGTCTGATAACAGAGAAGTGTGTGTGAAAGAGATCCCCTTTTCACCTGTCCACAGAACACAGAAGGCTTCAAGAAGTTAGATCGAATGCCTGTGATTTGAAGCCAGCCAGTCCTAAATTCAAATGTCAGTTCTGTAATCACTCATCAGGTGAACATCTAGCAAGTTGTTTGACTTCTGGGTCCCAGTTTCTTCATCTGTAAGCTGGAAATAATGACAATACCCACCTATTAGCGTTGTTGCGAGGATTGAATGAGGCAGTATGTGTAAAGTCCTTCATGTGGTCTCAGCACATTGTAAGCACTCGGTAATGATAGAAAGTAACTTTTAAAAAATATATTAATTTGCTCAAAATCTCACAGAAAAAGGCAGAGTGTGAGTCTGAAGCCATCTGCAGTGAACACCCAGGAAGACAGTGAGAATGACCTGCCTTGAGTGCCAGCAAGAAGGGGGAAGGAGCTCAGTAGAGAATTTGAAACTGTAATAAAACTGAGCAAACGTTGGTCCGCTTTCTATTATTGTCAAGCATAGAAAATTCCAAACATTGTTAGTGTTAAAATACTCTTCTCCCTCCCAAATGTTTTGTTGGTTTAAGAATTTCTAAACAATTGCTGCGTGATTACTGTTGAGTGTAATGATATATAGGAAAGCCTCATTGGCCTCTAACATATACTGTAAACTAGACAGCTTCCCCCGGAACTCATTCAGTGGAGCATAATTTTCAAATGATCACTCCGGCTGCTTTGTTTCCCCCTTTTACATTTTAGACAGATAAACATTCCAAGTAATCACACAGGGTGACAGAATTGAAGTGACTCAAATTCTCTTTCTTCATTTTGCAAGAACTGGGCTATCATTCATATACTCTGACCCATTGTTTCAACAGGGGAATATGTACTTCCCTAAGATCGGAAACCTCACATGCATCCAGAGTATGCTCACGTGACTGAACTATTAGGAAACTATAAGGAGTTCTTGGAATTAATTTCCATGTAGATAAAATGTTTATTAAAGAATAAGGAATAAAAATGGGCTAATCTAAAGCCAGTTACTATTAATTTTTCATATAGAGGAGGATGTTGAAAAGTTATCTGCTCCATGTTTCAAATATGCTAGGGTACCCACCCTTGCTGGTCTGTCAGGTGCTGCCCCACATCTCTCCTAATGCCTGCAGGGCTCTGACTGTTCCTATGTCTCTTCTTCTCCATGCTGGAACCCCAACACTCCTAGCAGAGTCAGTTACTCAGCTGAAACTGTGTCCCTCTGAACTCTTCCTGAAGTGCAAACTCATCACTCAAGATGACAACATAGCAGGGACGGTGCCCTCTAAAGTAGAGAGTGCTAGATGAAGCATTAAAATAGAGGATGAGGGGCAGCCCTGGTGGCTCAGCGGTTTAGCGCTGCCTTCAGCTCAGGGCTTGATACCGGAGACCTGGGATCGAGTCCCACCTCAGGCTCCCTGAATGGGGCCTGCTTCTCCCTCTGCCTGTGTCTCTGACTCTCTCATATTCTCTCTGTGTCTCTCATGAATAAATAAATAAAAATAAAATCTTTTTTTAAAAAAAGAAGAAAAAATAAAATAGAGGATGAGGGGATCCCTGGGTAGCTCAGCAGTTTGGTGCTTGCCTTTGGCAACCAGGGCATGATCCTGGGATCCCGGGATCAAGTCCCACATTGGGCTCCCTGCATGGAGCCTGCTTCTCCCTCTGCCTGTGTCTCTGTCTCTTTGTGTCTCTCATGAATAAATAAATAAATTCTTTAAAAATAAATAAATAAAATAAAGGATGAGAAGAGAGGAGAGAGGTGGGGTTCAGAGTGGGGGCCCCGGTCACCAGGGGGACAGTGGAGAAGAAGACCCAAGTGAGAAGAAAGCCCAGAAAAGAGAGGTGGCTTACAGGGTGGGGTCAGGAGGCAGCATCAATGCTGAAGTTTTTCAAAGTGGAAAACACTTCACAGTCTTGCCCAAGGCAGAGGAGTATAAATTTGCTCTTTGTGTTCTGTTGGTTTGGAGGAATTCCAAAAAAATCCCCAAAGCCTTGGAACTAATTACAGCAGATGATGGGCACTCTTGTAAATACATGAGGAAAAGACAGGAACAGCTTTCTTTTCAAAAGAGAATTTGAGTGAAGTAGCCAAAAAACCTGACAGGGACAAGATTGTGGTATCTAGGCACAGAGATCCTATGAGCCCTTCTTGTGGGAAGCCTGTGTATGTGCCGAGTCTTCCAAGTAGCTGGATTTTAGGAAGACTTTTATTAATGAAAGATCACTGTGGAGTTTACAAAAGCGATCTACAGAATGACAATGTACTCTTGAGATGGCCAGTGCCACCAGCTCTTTTCACTGTCTTGAGACATTCATCCTGTATTTGTTGGGCATTTACTTTGTCTCAGCACTTTGCTTGACCCTGGAGATGCAATTGTGAATGAGAAAAACACAATCTCTATCCTTACTGGGATTAGAGTCTACCAGTGGTGACAGTAATTAGTAATACAATAAGTAAGCAAATTATTACCCATACAGTAACAAATTCAATGATTTCAAGGGGGCAAAGTGCTGTGAAGGTGAAGTATAGGGAGGGGGCTATGGAAGTAATGGGCTGGAGGAATTCAACCATGGCAGTTCTTAGTAGGAAATCAAGAGTCACATGAGGCTAGGAATTACATGGTGGCATCATATATTCACATCTGAAATCCCTGACATTTGCTAAGGGTAGCTATAGGAAGTTCTTTGGCACATAGACTGAGATATATTAGGAATGACTTATACACTCACATAACTTTATCCTGGGAAAATCAACATGTCCTGACAGAAAATACCCTTCCAGATTGCACACACAATGACAATTAACAGACAACAGCAATGTGTATGGTGGAAGAGCCCACAATGGCCTAAGAACTTTCAGTGAGGACGAGGTAAAATTGGTGCCAGCCTGAGGGCCCTAGGACAGGCCAAATGCACTGACAGTGAAGAAAGACACAATGAAGAAAAAGACTTACAAAAGGGATGTCTTTCCAGGAGGAAGGGAAGCATGAAGCAACAATTTAACATCTGAAAAATGGACACAACAAACTCAAATAATTAAACGATATGCTAGAGGATAGAGATGGGCAAGAGTTTGCACCAGAGTCCAAGAAGTCTCATTTAAATGGAAACAGAGGTATCTGAACAAAATTGGCCAGGATTTTGGCAACAGAAACAGGGAATAAATCTACAGGGGGCCTATGGTTTCCCTAATCTGTGGCAAATCACAAATAGTGAAGGTACTTTACAAAGGTGTTCTCTTACTATTCTCACTTAGATTCCTCATCTAAATAAAAGTAAGAGATATTCAACTGTACATTTGGAAGGGGGTATAGGAAATTTATTAAATTTGATGGAATATTGCCCCTAGATGGAAGATGGACCTTACTCAGAGAAGAGAATAGTTGTTTTGTTAGAGGGGCCAGTTAGTTAAGTTCTTTTTTTTTTTTTTTTTAATTTTTATTTATTTATGATAGTCACAGAGAGAGAGAGAGAGAGAGAGGCAGAGACACAGGCGGAGGGAGAAGCAGGCTCCATGCACCGGGAGCCCGACGTGGGACTCAATCCCGGGTCTCCAGGATCGCGCCCTGGGCCAAAGGCAGGCGCCAAACCGCTGCGCCACCCAGGGATCCCCCAGTTAGTTAAGTTCTAACAGGATGCCTGGAGGCCAGCAAAGAGGAAGTCATGGCCAGCTATTGGGGAAGTCAGAGGACTGCCCTGGAAGCACTCCACAAGAAGTGGGATCAAATCAGGCAGGCCCAAGATGCAGATGCCATGACAGGAAACCCCAGAACAAATAAGGAAGAAAAAGCACAAAACCCTGCTTCCAAGAAATCTCCACCCCACATAATTAATATTCCATCCCCTAGTTAACAACTGTCAATGAAATATGGAAACCCAGGGACTCCTGGGTGGCTCAGTGGTTGAGCGGCTGCCTTTGGCTCAGGGTGTGATCTCAGGGTCCTGGGATCGAGTCCCCCATCAGAAACACCAGAATCCATTGTACTGACCATTTCTTCTTACTGCTTTTCATGGTCTGGAATGATTTTATTTACTTCTACTTTTTATTGTAGAAGTCTCCCTACTCTAGTGTATATAGTTTATGAGAACCAGAACTTTGCTTGTTTAGCTCACAGATACAGTCCAGCTTCTCACAGTACTTGGAGCAGAGTAGGCACTGAAATAAGTGTTTAAGGAATGAGTGGATGATATTATATCAAGAGTTGGACATAAAGAATGAGCGAGATTTGGCCAAGAAATGAAGGAAGTACATTCCAGATAAGTGATACACAGGGGAGACCAGGACACACTGCTCCAAGTGGAGGAAACTCATATTGAATAAACCCCACATAGCAATTCTAAGGTTGAACAGAAAACGAATAAAACATGACAGATGTTCCATTCTTCCAGAACATAAATTGAGCCTCACAGAAAACTGAAGAAAAATCTGGAGTTTTACTTTTGACATCAAGAGTTTGAGATCACCTATTCTCCATCCAGGTGGTATTAAAGTAGGCAGGTGGATATATAAGTCTGAAGTTCAGGAGAAAGATAGAGGCTGGATTTGAGATGATAGTGTTAAAAACAAAATTCAACTGAGTAAATTTGAAGATCTAATTGGCTTTCTTAAAAGGCTCATCAAAGGGCAGCACCCCATCTAGCAAGGAGAGAGGTGCTCTGCAGAGCTGTACAAAACAGAAGGTTTTTGTAGGAAGGAGGATGGGGCAAGAAAGTTATAAGCAAAAGAAAAGAAAGCATTGTTCAGGCTAGATCACCTTCTATTAGGGGGAAGGGCAGGGAGTCTTACCAGGCTGATTACCTCATCCTCCTTTGGCGCAAGGAGAGGGCCGCTGTGACAGATTACCTCACTGGTGCTTATCAGAAAATTCCTTATTAATAGGTTAACACTGTCATTTCTAGGGGAGGTTGAAATTTCCATTAGGTTAGCTATTAAGCCCTGATTCGGTGACTTGGCCTGATCCAAGTAACACCATTTTGGACCTTTTAATAACAGATATTTTATTTAGCTCAACTGTAAAGTGTGAGGACAGCAGCAGTGGAACATAGGGCTGAAAAGGCAGGTTGGAGATAACATGCTAAAGGATTTTGAAAAGAAAGATCCATTCTACGCCTTCATGAGGATGAGGATGAAGATGATAACTAACTTATCTGCTGGACCAGGGAAAATATGAGTGTTAGCACTTAGTGTTGGGAATAAGTGCTGGGCCTGTGGGCCTTCAGAGATGGCATGCTCACACAAGAGACCTCCTGGATGCCTATGTATTCCCAACTCCCCTCCACTGAGCCCCCTGAAGGGTAAAGGAAAGGGGCAAGAGATAAAAATGATGCAGTGACCAGACAGACTCTTTCCACAGTCTATTTTCTGCTTGGAAGGAACTGAATGTGGAATTAGTCATGTAAAAACACATAATAGGTGATCTTAACGGGAGTATTGTGACATTGTGATATATTGAGAAATATGTATTTGGTCTTCTTCCTTGGTTCCCTGTATAGAGCTCCTAAAATGGTTGAAAAGTGTTGGGGGTGAGAAGAGCATCTTTTGTCATTTATTGTTAAGCCCCTTTCAAACTTACCTGAATTTATGCTAATGAATGACTCTAGAGGATGGAGGCTGGTTGCCAGAGAAACTTTCAGCTCTAATCCTTCATCTCCTCTCCTGGCCTCACCAAAGGCCAATAATTTAATCAACCCTGTCTAGGTAATGGAACTTCCATAAAAACTCTGAAAGAAGAAGTTTGGAGGTTGTGGGAGGGCTGCCCACCCAGAGAGAGCATGAAATCTCTGTAACCCTTTCCACATTCTTTGCCCTATGCATCTCTTTCATTTGGCAGTTCCTAAATTATCTTTTATAATAAACTGGTGATAGTAAGTAAATGGTTTCTCTGAATTCTGTGAGGTCATTCTAGGAAATAATGGAAGCTGAGGAAGGTGTCATGGGAACCCCCAATTTATAGCCAGTTGGTCAGAAGTATGGTAGGCCCAGACTCATGCTTGGCATGTAGAGTGGGAAACAGTTCCATGAGACTGAGTCCTAAATCTGTGGGATCTGTACTAACTCCTGGTAAGTAGTGTCAAAATAAATGGAATCATTGGACACTTAGTGTTCGTGTCCATAGAGTTGGAGAATTAGTTGCTGACATGGGAATAACCCACACATTTGGTGTCAGAAATGTGTCTGAGTAGAGAAATAGTTTTCCCTTTACATACATAAACCTGTCCTTTTGACTAGGTGTGAGTAGCTGCCCTGCTGCCATTTTGTGTATTTCCTACTATAACCAGACACCAAGAGGTATGAATAAATCAAGCACTGGCATTTAAGGATTCATTTGCTTTAGCCATGGTTCAGAGACTGTTGTGGGCAGCCAGGTCACCAAAAATCCTCTGCAGTAGTAGCCACACCTATACAAGCAGCAGCAATAAAGGATCCTGCTGCCTTAGAGGAGCTTGCTAACATGGCTCTATTTTAAGCCCTTCTGCATGCCAAAGCCTTGCTGAAAGCTTTATATACAGTATCCCGTTTAAATCTGTAGGGATGGAGAGGTTTTCCCTTCTTTTCCTTTTAGGTTCTTTGGCTGATCTAATAATTGAGTTAATATAAGACAGATTAACAGGAGAAAAACAAGCAGAAACTTATAATATGTATGCCTCCTTGTATACATGGGAGAGACCCAGGAACCTGAAGTAATGTCTGAAATGTACAAATCCATCACCTTAAACACCATCTTCAGCCAAAATAAGGATTAGGGGTGGGGAGTGAGTTAGGGGAAGTTAACAGGAAAGGTGGGTGAACAACAGTAGGATTGTTAGGCAGATTGAAGTTCTCGCCTTCTCTACCAAACAGGTTTCTAGAGATCTGATCATCCTTCTCTTTAGGTAACACCTTTACAAATGGGGATTTCCCTTATATATATAAATGTCTCTTACAAAAGGATGGGTAACTTAGTTTTCAGAGCTTCACCTGTTTGTTTCTCAAAACAACCAGTATAAAATCCTATGTAAAAGAGGCTAATTTTGACCTAGCAAAATCTACTTTCCTTCAAATCTATAACAAACATTTTCTGGTGGCCCAGCCAATAGATATATGTCAAATTATTGTTAGGACTCCATGATAGAAGCCAATGGGTACATTTTAAATGGAGGACTGAAAATTTTAACTTTATGAAGACAAAATATTCCCATTTTAAAAACTTCTGTTTAAATTCAGTTGGCAAAATCTAATCCTCCTGCTGATTTGCAGCCTGATCCATAGCCTTAGAATTTGTTTAAATGGTCCCAAACACTATGGAACAAAGAAATAGGCATTTGAAAGCTTCAGTGAAATAATTAGTTGCAACCCCAAAGAAGCACAAATGTTATTTCATGATTCTTGGCCAGCTTCCTCTTCGTGTGTGGGGTAGGGAAGGACAGCATGTTTTCCTTTTTTCAATTACTTAGGAGTGATAATGAGTCTTTCTTTGACTCAATCTGTCATACCACTGAAAAACTGGTTCCTATTTTGGTTAACATTTGGGAGAACTGGGTAAGCGGTATTTCTGCCAAAGAACTTTCTCCTCTCTGTCTTGCATATGACAGCATTATGTTAAGGAAAGAAGAGTCCCATTGCTTTGCCAGTTTAAGTTTCATGACAAGACAAGGGCATCTCAGTTGCAGGCTTTTGATATTCTAGAAAAATGTAGGAGTTTTAAGCTAGCCTCCAGGAGAATCCATGAACCCCTAAAGTGGCAAGTGATATGTATTTGTCAGGTGCATGCATTTTTTTCTAGGATGGGACCATAGCTTTCATCTGAGTCTCAGAGATGTTCTTGAGCTTACCAAATATTAAGATCAGTGCTGTATGACATTTTAGAGGCATAACTGACTAAATACATGGAATAATAGAGACTCTTTATAGCTGGATGTATCCTAGTAATTTTATGTAAATGCAGTGTTGCAATGGAGTATGAAAGAGTTACATGGTTCACATTCATGATCTCCGTGTTTTCCTCTCTCTGAGGTCCTCTAGGTCCAGCCCTTTGTTATCAGTATTCTATCTATGCCCTTGATATTGTATAAGAATGGTGCCTTCTGTTGCTGAGATATGGTGTAGAGGTGGAATTTTGATTTCTTCTAGTAGAGAGCATGGTATTGCTCCAACACACTCTCTCATCTGTGAGTTCCCCTGGAATATCAGAAAGCATTTATTAACTAGTTGTTAGGCTAAATAATGTGTGTGTGCATGAAAGCATATCTGTGTATACACAATAGCTAATGTGGAAAACATGACTGCTCTTTAACATTTAATGTGTAACCCATGTAAGTTTCAACAGCCGGGTGACTCCATCTTTGTGTGGTTTCATGTTGAAAGAAATTTGGCCTTGCTTCCCAAATAATGGAGGAAAAGTTTAATTTTTTATCAGTCTCTCAGCAAATAAAGCAAAATAAAAAATATATGATATCTTCTTTTCCTATCTCATGTTCTCTTATCATTTCTTGTGCATGGGATCTGCTCTAAGTATTTCTTCTCCTCCACTGCATGCTCTCCAAAATCTCCCCAATTCAGTACATTTAAATTTGAACATCATTTCTCCCTTCGCCGTCTTAATTCAGTGTTCTGTAGATCAGCTAAATCTCTTTGGTTTCTTTCTTTTGCCTGTTTCTCATAACCCTAATTCTTCCCTCTTGCTCCCTCCCCCAAAAAGCTGGTCCAGCAAGCCAGGTCTTTTCTAGAGGACAGCAGAAGGAAGGAGGGAAGATGAATTGCAGCTGCAACTTCAATCATTTATCTCTGACACCCATGTGAAAAAAAACCCACCACACTCATTTGAGACCAAAACATAACTTCAATTTGGGATCTCATCTATCTTAATTAACTTGTCTAATTAAACTGTTCACACCTGATTAATTTGATAAGAGAAACTGTTTATAGACATTAGTCCATACATAGCTGCTCTGTATCCTCAGTGATTTCATTCTGCATATGTAACACAGGCACACGCACGCGCACACACACCCCCCATCGCCCTTTTCTTGTTTAGCTTTTCATTTAATTGAACCAATCTTTCACTCTAAGGGCACTGGTCCAGGAAGAAAGAGCTTTAAGCTCCAGGCAAATGGAAAACTAATTTGCATAAAAGCGGCTTTGCACCAGTGAAAGTCTGGCACATTCTAAATGCTGTAAGGACTTAGCCTCTCTTTGCTTTAACCATTAAAATCTGCAAAATAAACCTCCAGGGAAAACATCATGATGGAACTTGTAGAGTAAGACACACTGGTAACTGTAAGTATAAGGAGTCTTCCATCTTTGTTCTCATGGCAAAGGAGCCCTATATACCGCCTGATGCGAGGCTGTGCCCACACATGGATTTCAGAATGTGCCAGGCCTGAATCCCAGAAGCCAGTAATCCCAGGAATGATTGCTGCTGAAACCTGCCCGGGTTTCAAAAGCAAGAATAGCACTGGCGCATCAAACCTGCAAATATCCGTCAGAAAACTTCCATTAGTAGTAAAAACAACATGAACTCGAGAAGTCAACAAGTGGTCTTGGGGTGGCCGTGTTACAAATTTCCCATTAGGGGCAGCCGGGATGGCTCAGCGGTTTAGTGCCACCTTCAGCCCAGGGCCTGATCCTGGATACCCGGGACTGAGTCCCATGTCAGGCTCCCTGCATGGAGCCTGCTTCTCCCTCTGCCTGTGTCTCTGCCTCTCTCTCTCTCTCTCTCTTTCTCTGTATCTCTCATGAATAAATAAATAAAAATCTTAAAAAAAAAAAAAAAACAAATTTCCCAGTAGGAGCAAGAAGTTTCACCTGAAACAACACTTGTCACCCATCATAAAGAAATCCACAATCAATCAGTCAACTTGACATTGAACACCCACACAAAGAGCCTGGAGTTATGAAGGAAGCATCAGACTGGAGTTGGGAGACAGCTCCTTTCCTGGCTCTGTCACCAATTACTTGTGTTATTTGGGCCTTGAGAAGGCCTTCCAGGTCTAATATTCTCTGATATGAGCACCTTCATAATTCATGATTTGAAATCAATGTACATGTGAAACCACACAAGACGGTGAACAATAAAGACACTTTGGCTCTGGGCCTTGGGTTCATCATTTGTAAAATGAGTGGGGACAGAGCAGGGAAAGTAAACTTATCTCCTAAGAGGTAGCCCTGCTTAAATGTGTGTGCCTGTTTTTACAAAGTAAACACTGACAGAAGCTCTGTAAAGAAACGTAAACAAAAGAAAGCAAAACAAAAACCACCTCTGCCCACATAAGAGTTCCCATCTAGTTAATGTGAAAATATATCTTCTCTTGTTAGCTAGATGGAAATTCTCTGTGTGTGTGTGTGGTGTGTGTGGTGTGTGTGTGTGTGTGTGTGTGTGTGTGTGTGTGTGTGTGTAAAACAATACCAAACAATTTATGAACAAGAATTTGAACATCTATGTCAATATTAGCAAGTATTTGTTGGGAACAGGCTGTTAGAAGTAATAGCAGTGTATTATCAGAAAGTGCTAACTGTGTCACATAGAAAGTAGTATGAAAGATGGTAATCCTGCATTCTTTGCCTGGCTCCCACCTCCACTGTTCATTCAGGCCTGACTTTTACAGGTGAATCCCATAACCCTTGAACCCTTGCTTGCATGTAGCTCCAAGCAACACCATCAGTAGCCCTGGTTTGGAGAAATGTTAAGATGCCATGGCAGGGGCTCTAAGTCTCAGTAACGTGTCACTCCTGCTACTTGTCTTGAAGTTAGTCTCTTGGTCTTCTTGCCTGGACCCTCATCCATTCATTCATCAGAGAAGCTAAGCACTTTATTAGGCACTTTGGGTGCAAAAGAAAGTCTCAGCTTAAACACCACTCTCAGGAAAGCCAGACTAGCCAATCCCTCAGTGCAGGTACCCACAACCCCTATATCCCTCCAGAAGTCTGTCCAAGTTGTCACATGTATCAGGAATTTGTTCTTTTTTGTTGCTGGGTAGTATTGTATGTATGAGAGTCCCAGGAGGTGTTAACCATTCATTCTGAAATGTTTTCAGTTTTTTTTTTATTATGAATAAAGCTGCTATGAACATTTGTGCACAGGCTTTTGTGTCAGTTTAAATTTCTATTTCTCTAGGATTAAATGCCCGAGTATGATCACTAGGTTGTATGGCGAGTGCATGTTTACTTTTGTGAAAAAGTATCAAACTGTTTTCCCGAGACACTGTACCGTTTTACATTCCCACCACCAATGTATGAGAGATCCTGTTTCTCTGCATCCTTCCCAGCATTTGGTAGTATCACCACTTTTTATTTTAGCTGTCCTCATAGGTTTGTAGTAATATCTCCTAGTGGTTTAATTTGCATTTCATCAATGGCTAATGATGTTGAAAAATCTCTTCATGTGCTTCTTTTGCTATGTGTATCTCCCCTGTAATGAAATACCTGTTTATGTCTTTTCCCACTGTATAATTGGATTGTTTTTCTACTGTTGAGTTTTGAGTTTTTTGTATCTTGCAAATGTAAGACCTCTGTTAAGTTAGTGTTTTGCAAATATTCTTTTCCAGTTTTTAGCTTATCTTTTTTTTTTTAAAGATTTTATTTATTTATTCATGAAAGATACACACACAGAGAGAGAGGCAGAGACACAGGCAGAGGGAGAAGCAGGCTCCATGAGGGAACCTGATATGGGACTCGATCCCGGGACTCCAGGGTCACACCCTGAGCCAAAGGCAGGCGCTCAACCACTGAGCCACCCAGGCGTCCCTTTGGCTTATCTTTTTATCTTCTATTGAGAAGTTCTTTCACAGAGTGAGTTTTTAATTTTGATGAAGTCTGATTTAGTAGCATTTTCCTTCATGGATTATGCTTTTGGTGTCATGTCTTATAACTTGTCACCTAATTCAAGATCTTGAATATGTTCTTCTATATTTTTTTCTTAAAGTTTTACAGTTTTATATTTTACATTTAAATCCATGATCCAGGGGTGTCTGGTTGGCTCAGTTGGTTAAGCATCTGCATTCTGCCTCAGGGCTCCCTGCTCAGCAGGGAGTCTGCTTCTCCCTTTGCCTGCTATTTCTCCTGCCTGTAAACATACTCTCGCTCTGTCAGATAAATAAAATCTTAAAAAAAAAAAAAAAATCCATGATCTACTTTTGAATGGTTATGTACGATGTAAATTTTAGTCGTTTCTTTTTTCGTTTCCTTCTGTCTTTTGCCATAGTCTAAACAGTTAATGGAAAAGACTAGTCTTCCTCCAATGAGTTGTTTTGCACCAGTAGCAGATGTCTTCTTTAAATTGACTTTCACGAAAGCTGCCCATCTCCTCATGGAGGTGACAATGTCCAGAGGGAAACAGCACCTTAAGAGAATCACAGCACCTTAAGAGAAAAGCTAGAATGGGTGCACACAGGATTCTGGGGAAGTTAAGGAGCTGTGCCTGAGTGCCTGGCTTCCTCTCCATCTCTCTGCATCCACACTCTTCTGTAGCTGAGTGCCTGGGGCCTTGCCATCTGCTTATAGACCTTCCTAGATAAGAATAGTGAGGTCTAATCAGCTGCATTGGAATAATAGCCCCTGAACCATTCTCTAGGCGTTTCATCCTAGATCTCTGCTTGTTCCCTGAGCAAGTTGACTTGACTCATTCTAGGTCTACTTCAGTGTTGGCCATCATATATCACCTGAGATGCTGTATTCCCAAGTATGAAACCTACTGTATCTCCCTAGTCTTGTTTGAGGTTGCCCACCCAGACCAAGGATATCAGTATAGAGTAAAGCAGATTGCTGTGCATTCTCTGTGAATGAATCTTGTGCAGACGACCAGTCAGGTACACTCTGACTCCAGGTTAAGGAGATGGTGGACAGAGAGAAGAAAGAGGCATTTCTTGCTAGACTGACAACCTCTTCTGAGTTCACTGGCCCACAATGTGTAAAAAATAAGTTAATAGCTCTAATAACAGCAATAACAATAACTCATTGTGTGGCCCAAACTTTCTGGAGTATTGATGTCTGTGGTGAAAGAGATTTAGCTACAGAATTGCTCCACTCCATCCCTTTAGAGGATTTATTTGGCACTTACCACATTTAGTTATCTCCACTTAACAATTTGTGGCCTAAACTGTGAATCAAAATTTTTGAAGAAAACTCATCCTTGCAAAAACAACTAGAAGGGATCCTAGCATGGGGGAATTTTCTCCCATGGCCACAGTGACTGCTAAACTTTAGGGTTAATTTTTTTCTTGCTGGAAATGGGATTAATCAATTAAAGGCTGGAAACACTGGACTTTTTCATCACTTAAATGCTCAGGATGCTGATCAACCAGAGTCATCCTATTTCTGTAGAAGATTTGGTATGTAGTCAAATCTTAAAAGGAAAAATTCTAAACATGACCTGTTAGTAGTGAAAAACTTTCCTTTTTTATAAGATCTATTCATTCACGAAGTTCTCCTGCCTTAGGGTATGTGCTTAACCAAAGAGATAATCCTTTTTTCAGTAATGCTAACAGCTATAACACATAAACTCCAAATATTAGTAGCTTAATAAAATAGAAATATCCATCCTGCTCATTTAAAGTTCAAATGGATTTTCTTACTTAGCAGTGGGTTCTATTCCAAATAATAATTAAGGAACCCATGCTCCTTTCACCTTAAGTCTCCTTCATTCTCAATATGTGAGTTCTAAGATCATTGACTTGAGAGAAGGAGCACAGAGGATGGCCATTAGGTGATTTTAGGGGCCAAGTCTGCAAGTTGCTGAGATCATTTCTGTTCATATTTCATTGCCTAGAACCTGGTCTTATGGCCATACTAACTTCAAGGGTGCCTGGGAAATGTAATAAAACTGTGTCTAGGAGGAAGAAGAAACAGGTTTGGTGAACCTGCCATAGCATCTGCCATAGTCCCTAAAGTCACTGCACATCAGTGATCTAGAGCCAAGTAATTTGCAATGATTTGGAGATCTTCCAGGGCATATGGTCCCATACAGCCTAGCTTGCTGAATGTGATGATGATGATAGCAGTTAGGGTTGTTGATGCATCAAAGTTCCTGACAAGCCAGTTAGCTCACCACCAAAACTTGTTCAGTTGTCTTGATTATTTATTTATTTATTGATTGATTGATTGCTTGATTGATTTTTTTTTTAAAGATTTTTCATTTATTTATTCATGAGAGACATACAGAGGGAGAGAGAGAGAGAGAGGCAGAGACATAGGCAGAGGGAGAAGCAGGCTCTCTGTGGGGCACCTGATATGGGACTCAATTCCGGGACCCTGAGCTAAAAGCAAACCCTCAACCACTGAGTCGCCCAGGCATCCCTTTCTTGATTCTTTAAATCTGTATATGAGTGGGTATATAAATCAGTGAAATCCTTCCTTTGCCATTGAAATAAATTAATGTTAAAAAGTCGCTAGCATGATGCTCAGATCTTCACCCAGAATTAATACACTGCCCATGAATTAAGCAAGTCTTTGCCTGGAGAGGCAATATCATGTAGTGGCTGTAAATGCAGACTGGAATTATGCCTGGGTTCAAAATCTGTTATATAGGCTAGCTGTACTAATTGATTCCTTAGTTACAAGTAACAGAGACAAATGAGCTATTTTATGTTGATAAGGGGAATTTGTCATAAGGATATAGGAGTATCTTCTGGAAATCAAGAGTAAGACTATAGCTAGAGCTCAAGAAGGGATGGAAGAAGGCTATCATGACTCTGTTTCTCATCTCTGCCTCACCCTTTGCAGCAGCTTTATCCTCATTTTCTCTATCAATGCTTCTTTCACCATATTATTGCAATCTGCCTTCCCAAGGCTGTCTAGTCTATGTGTTCCAGCCACAAGCAGGGACTTGAAGTCTCTGAATTCCAGTTTCAAAATTCTAGGAAAAAGAATCTGATTGGTTCAGCCTAGATCACGTGTTTATGGGTGATCCCAATTAAAAATGACAAAGGAGGCAAGGTTCTGGCAAAAATAGCTTCCAGAGGCCCGGTCCTGATGTAGGCTCCGTTTCTTGGGGGTGTAAAAGAGGGAGAAAGAAAGAGAGGTTCTGTTCACAAATGTCTTATTTCTGAGACTCAGATTCCTCATCTGTAAAATGGAGATAATACCAGCCAACTCAAAGGGTTATTCTGAGGATTAAATGAGACACTGTATACAAAGTCTTGAGTAGTACCTTGCATAACAAAGGTATTCAATAAATAATGAATGGATTGATGGATGCAAAGTAACAATATATCATTCCTTTCATCAGAGGCTGCAAGTATAAGGGATAAATTCGATCAAGTAGGTAAAAGTCTGAAAAAATAAAGGCCAGGTTTCAGTTTTACGCAACTACATTTTTCACACTGCAATTCTGAAAACCTGAAGTTGTTATGCATAAACAATGAAAATAAGAAGGATCTTGAACCTTAATGTAGGTATGCAGGCTTGCCAAATTCTACATCTGAGCTTTGAAAGAATTTATGGAAGAGCAAATAAGCTTATTACAATAGGAAATTGTTATTGCTAACTCATATGATTTAATGTGCAATGGGTTGAGCAGATGGAGGTTTTATAAAAACAATTCATTCCCTGGCTTCCAAACTGTCATTGAGCCTGCCCAGAGGCAGCCCTTACCAACATGTTTATTATTCCTACCTTCCACGCCAGCAAAACAGAGTGAGAGGCAAAACGTCTCCAAACCCTATGCTGAATCCTATTTGGCTAACGTGGTACAGGGCATAACATAGGTGTCAATCCCACTGCTGCTGTCACACACGGGTCTTCACCGTATTCCTCCCATAGGTCAGAGAAATTCTCCCATGCTTATCCTCTTCTCGCCCCACTGGCCCCACTGCTGCAGACCTTCCCAGGCTTGCCCCCCACAGAACAAATAAACCTCAGACTCAGCTTGGCATTCTGACCCTTTAAGACCTCATCCCAGAATGTTTTCTAATGTTATTTCTCATTATTCTCCAGTCAATTCTAATAGCCTCCTTTCTGTCTTCTAAACACTCTTCAGTGTTCGCACTTGATTGCTCTGCTCATGCTTTTATCTCTAGCTGGAATATTCTATCTCCTTCTCTGTTTATTGAGGTCTTGCCCCTATCAACTCAAACCTCAACTTCTCCACAAAGCTTTCTATAATCTCGTTAGGTAGCAATTGCTCTCCTCTCCTGTCCAGACACTCATTACCTACTATGGCATGTTAGTTGTTTGCATCAGTTAACAATAGCAATAAATAATTTATCTTTTAAAAATGTATAATCAATTCTAAGTAAGTCTGGTAAACTCTGGGAGCTGAGAGGAGGATCCTTGACACAAAAAAGGCATCTCTAAGGAAAACTTTATTTGTAACCTTGAAACAAATTGTAATTTATTTCAAGAAAATTTAACTCTTGTGGGATAGAGAGCTTATGAGATGGGGAAATAAAATGCATAGTCCGGGTTTCATTTTAGTTAAGGAAAGGGGAGTGACAGTAGAGAAGCTAATGCATAGAAACAGCCTACTTTTGGTTGGGATTGTATTTTTATATCAGTAAAGAAATATGGGTTTAATATGACTCTATTATCAGCAAAAAACAGTGTAAATCTAAATAACAGAAGAAAGGGAAATTTTTAAATCTTGATCAAAAGAGCAAAAAAGAAAAAAGAAAACAAAGAATGGACAATAGAATGTGATAAATAATACTTATAAAATATGTTGAAAGGAATAAAATGAAGCATATCAATAATAATAATAATAAGTGTAATAAATTAAATTATCCCATCGAATGACAAAGGGTCACAAATTGGGAGAAAAGTCAAAATAAAGAAAACAAAAATGCCTCCAAAATGATTTTCAAAATAGTTAACTAATAATGGCATAGGAGCTAACCAGTGAGAACAAATGTTGGTTAGAAACAACTGACACTGGCATGTCAGTGAATACCAGCTCCCTGTTGGCCCTGTCAGACACCTCAAAAAGTATAAAAGACAGAAACACCTACTGATTAACAGGAGATCTTTGTATACTAGTCAGTGATGAGGATGTAAACTGCTATAACTTTGAGAAAAGGAATTGGCCAATATCTGTTAAAATTTTAAATGTGGACGTATTTTAAATTGACACTTCTACTTCTAGGACTTTTGTCTTTCATCAATAAAAGCATAAGAACACGGTGGTTTGGTTTATAGTAGAAACAATGAAAACTCTCTTACTCATTGATGGTAGAATGGAGAAATAAATTACATCCAACTTTACTCGAGAATACTGTGCAACTATGAGAGGAAAGAGATAGGTCTATATGTATCGTCCGGAGAATTTCATATGGTATATTGCTAAGCAAGTCAGAGAGCAATATTGATGATATGATCCTGTTGGCAAGAGTGACCTTCATGGGCTACAAACTCAGATGTGCAAAATATATATAATAATTGTCTTTATTTTTCTATTGGTGAACTTAAGTTCTATCTTGAGTCCCCATTCTGCCTCATGATGTAAACTGAGTCCCAGCCAATGTGAGATTTCTATCTCCCTCTCTTCTCTCTTTCCCTGGGAATAAAGGTCATCATCTGTAACTGTGTCTTTCCCTCTAGATGGTCAGGTCCCTTGGGTCTGCCAGCAACTGGTGTCACCCAGTTGATCAGATCACAGCACAAGGGAAAACATTCTGCTGCTCACTGAGGAATGCTGAGGGCCATAAAGACTCTGTGTACGTGCCATAGTCCTTTTCACACTGCTTTTCCTTTGAGATATTTACTCATTCAAAAGCAATGAGGTGTGATAAAGGGTAAACAGAAAACAAGCAGAAAGCAGCAGCTGAGCAGACCCTGGGCAGTCTTACAGAGAGAGGATGCAAAAAGAGTCTAAGGTTATCAGATGCTAGGGACTGCACGATTGTATTCCCCAAAACCCACAGGTTGAAACTAATTTCCAATGTGATGATATTTGGAGTTGGGGCTTTGGGGATGTAATCAGTTCAGATGGGAAGAGCCCTCATGATGGGATTAATACCCTTATAGGAAGAGACTGAGAGGGTGTGTTCCTTTTCCTCCCTTCCATGAAGGGATACAACAAGAAGACGGCTATCTGTAAATGGAGAAAATGGCCTTCACCAAGAACCCAACCATGCCAGCTTCAAGCCTCCAGAGCTGTAAGAAGCAAATGTTTGTTATTTAAACCTGCCCAGTCTATGGGATATTTGTTATAGCAGCCTGAACAAAAACACCAAGGCATGTAGGATTTGAGGGGCTGAGAACCTTGAGGGAAGGAGAGCGCAGAGAGTGAGTCCGAGATGCATTTGCAAGGTCCTAAGCAGCCTCAAACAAAAGCAGCTGATAGGAGGCTGAGAAGCCTAGTTGAGCTTGCCCTACTGTATTATGCGAGAAGAGACAATAATGGATATTTCAGGTCCTCAACTGGAACCCCAAAGGGCTATCCTCTAGACACAGGGATGAACTAGAACTAGCAAAGGTCTTTTTGAAAAGGATGAAACTAGGAATTTGTTGTCATTGTGACCCTCTTCAAAGACCCTCAACCCAAAAAGTTTGTATCTTTTCTGCTACAGTCAAAACTCACCTTGAAAATGTTCTTCCAAGTCTGTTGTTTAGACTGCTTAGACAAGTATTCTTTTGGTTCTCTCTTCATTTCCTGTAAAATAACTTGTGGATAACCAGTGACTTGGAACAAAGGAAGGCACCAGTTTTAAAGAGGAAAAAAATAATTGCACAAAAATATAAATTCATATGTATTAGATGGAGACAATAAAACCTACTGTGTAAAGCTTTTTGTGGGATAGAAATAATGACAGTGTGCTGTCTAAATCAGTGTCTAGCACATAGTAGGACTGCAATAAATTATAACTCTTATCATTCATTCTTTAAAAATGGTCTCATTGAGACTGAAGAGAAGAAATGTTTATTGCAAGCTCAGCTAAGTATGTGTTTGGAAAGGCAGGACACTATAGTTGACTCTCACAGTTTACCTTTAATAGCTACTATCTGACATTTTGGACAGTTGTCTATGATCAGTGTTTTTCTGGAAGCAGACCTTTGAGGTTACAGCAGTGTTGAGTACAGCTGCGGTTTGGTGAAAGAATCAGAGAGGATTAGAATAAAGCCTCCTCATTCTCAGTTCTGCCTCCCCAGAACCTCAGGGGCTTTAGAAAGTCAAATGAGGGGCACCTCAGTGGCTTAGTCAGTTAAGCATCTGCCTTAGGTGCAAGTCATGATCTCAGTCAGGGTCCTGAGATGGAGCCTGGTGTCAGGCTCCCTGCTCAGCAGGGAGTCTGCTTCTTCCTATCTCTCTGCCCACCCCCCTTTGCTTGTTCTCTCTCTCAGATAAGTAAATAAAATTTAAAAAAATAAAAGGAACTAAAGCTGAAGGTTCAAAAGTTATTTTCAGCATTAAATAAAGCCTTGCAGAAACCAAAAGTTTGTCACACCAGCTAAAATAAAAGGTCAACTTTCTTCAGGCTGAAATACACCAACTCTGTGTTAACACTGCTTAGCTTGTGCTCATCAATAACTTTGATGGCTTGTTGATGACGTTGGAACTTCTAGGATGCAATCAGTGGGTGACATGTTTTTATAGATACACATTTGGAACATGTCTGGAGCAGGCATGGCATTGGACACAAGTATAATAGCACAACAGCTGATGTTGGGCCACTAACTGTTGACTTAACTTTTCCCTCATTATTATGATTAGTACCACAACCATGACGATGACTCATGTGATTATGCAATTCATCATACTAAGTAAAAATGACATTATTGATAGTTACACAATAACTGCCCAAGCAAAACCACTAATTGAATGGCTACACTTTTTCTTAATAGATTCTGTTTACCTGGGAGTTGTACCTTTCAAGACATAGAATTCATAGAAGAGAGAATAATAGGTCTCGGGGATCAAGATTTGGGAAACGACCTGCTTGAAGCATAGACCAAGACCTTGAATGGTGGTAGTTCCAAGAGGAAAGATGTGCTAAGCAAAGCTGAAAGGGTGAGGTAACTACTACAGAAGTAAAGAGGAGCAAGGTGAGAGCACTTGCAGGGAAATGTAGAGCAGCATGCTTAGTTACTGAGTGGAGGAAGCCAGCATCAATGAATTCCTGGTCTTCCTGTCTCAGAGAAGAAAGTCCATGAAATATATTTTCAATATACCCTTTCCTGATGAACTGAAATTGCAGACATCTTGAAAGATAACTATGAGATTGTTAAGGCCAAGGCAAGTAAAGGAGTATATTTCTTATTCTGTACTTGATACTTATTTCTAAGGCACCTTTTACTTTGGGCTGTTAATAACAGAACCCATAAAGCTATAATAAAATCAGTAAAAAGGTAATAGAAATAATATATAATGTGTTGATATGTCATTTATTAGTAGACATATTACATACACCCTCCTACACACACACTTAATTAAACTTGTTGATTAAAACTCTGTCATCAACACTAATGTTTATATTTACTCTAAGAAATACACAGAATGTAATCCCTATGCAATTCCATAAATTTGGGTCAAATACATTCAATGTTAATATTTGGTTTCAGTCTTTCTTCCTAAGCGTTTAAAATATCCGAGGAACAAAGTAGCTGTTATAATCTTATAAAAAAGATCACTGTTGTCCACAGTTTTTAAGTATAGAACATACACTGTGTTCCATTGTGGCAACCAAAGAGTTTAGGGTTGAGAGTCATTATGGGCTCATCTTTTCTGCTTTACCAATTTTGGTATTTGGGTGGTTTTGCTTGTTGGGACTCACCATGTACTGTCCCTATGAGTCAGAGAGGGTTATGAGCAAATCTACTTTGGGATCCCCAAGGAATCAAGACTGTCTGGAAAAAGCTATGTGGTATAAGATCCCAGGCACTGCCAGGACATCCAGGGCAGAGACACCCAGAAGTTTTTATGTGTCTGCATGACGTTTCACTAATAACAATAGTGAGTCAAGAGGATCCACGCCTGGCATAGATTATTGAATGAGATTCAAATATGAGTCATATTTGCTTAACGCAAATCTATGTTTCCTTTTTTTTTAATTTTTTATTTATTTATGATAGTCACACACACAGAGAGAGAGAGAGAGAGAGAGGGGCAGAGACATAGGCAGAGGGAGAAGCAGGCTCCATGCACTGGGAGCCCGACGTGGGACTCGATCCCGGGTCTCCAGGATCGCGCCCCGGGCCAAAGGCAGGCGCTAAACCGCTGCGCCACCCCAGGGATCCCCAAATCTATGTTTCCTATACTCAGTAATCCTTAATGTATCATGATGTAGTCTTAATATAATTAAGCCCAAACACCTCAAAATTTGATAATAGCATTCATTCACTTTCTTCCTAATGATTAATAAATTGATCCAAGTCCACTGGGTAACACCTCTACCTCTACACAATGGGAGTCAGACACGTAGTTATAGAACTAGGGCCTTCTAGTTCTTTTTTTTTTTTTTTTTTTTTTTTTGGCTAAAGTTCTTCATCACAGTGATGGTATCTGCTCCATGAGCTACAACCTAAATGCTGGTGCCGCCAGCAAATCACTTCATCTCTGAACTTCATGCATCACTCATGTCTCTTGTCAGTTCTCCTTCTTATTAAATTCTCCCTCTAACCCCTTTTTCATTATAACCCTAACCATCATTTAAGGTAAAGAAAAGGAGAATAGGTTACTTAGAAAAAAAAATCAGAGAACGGTAGTAACTAGACAACTGATTTTTCCAGTTAGCTCAGAATTAAATGGGTTTTTTTTGTTTTGTTTTGTTTTCACACCTTGTTGAAAGTGAATTAATCCAAGTTTTTGGTTGTTTTTTCTTGAAATTATGGAAAGTTTTTAAGCAGAACATGAATTCTCACTTTGCAGGCCTGTAACTATAGGGGTAGAAGGGAAAGACTATTGTGAGGCTGACTCTAGACTTACCATGTAATTTTTTAATTTTACTGACTTTGATATTATTTTGTTTTGCTGGTGTTTCTCTAAAAACTCCAATCCTGCAAAATATAACTAAAAGCTTCTGAACGTTGACTTCTTTAACTGACCAAATACAAGATCAGTGGCCTCTGCTGGCTCAGAGCTCAGTTCCATCCCAAAGTTCCTGTTAATGCAGTCCCAGAATGCCAACTTACCAAATGTGTGGATGACGCAAAACTCTAAGCAAGAGCTAACACATTGGAAAGAAAAGTCAACACTATGAAGATGGCGACAAGCAGAAATATCTGAACATGAACAAACATGAACAAAATTACAATTAAAAAGCATGAACGAACAAAGGTCTGAAATTTTCTGTAATCTCAAAAAAATCAATTGTTCAAGTAGATAGTTGTCTCTTCAGCAGTTCATTTGACTTTGGGACTTCCATTAATAATAACTCAATCTATCCTGTAGCGTGACAGAACTTTTGCACATTTCAAGTGGTCTGAGGCTCCATTATTGGAATTTTGATAGATTGGGATTAGTAATGGTCCCACTAGACTTTCCTTATCAGTCCATATCTGGAGCTGGGGGTAAGGGAGGTGGTTGAGAAATCTGCTATTCAGAGAACTGCTTGCTTTCACCCTCTCTGCTTTAGTGATCGACATTTAATACAATTTTGTAGTTTAGATTTCCAATGGATATTTATCCCAAACAGCTAGTCCTTTCTTCATATGATGGTCCCTGAAAATATATAATATGCTTTACCTCAAAATTATACTTTTCTTCTTAGAAAAAAATCCAACTCTTATGTTAGAAAAGCATAAACTATTAACTATTATCAGTATAATTAATTTATTGAATGTACTGAACCCAGGACAATACAGCAGAAATGCCTATTTTATTCCTTTCCATCATGGCCTTTGGTTATGCTTGGTCCAATCTCCCCTTCATGACTCCAGAAAATTATCAGGCAGATCTCAAAACTTCAGAGTTACTTGAGGTGTTATAAGTTTAGTGAGGTACAATTTAAAATTTTAATCTTGCATTCATTTCAAAGATTCTTCTCTAACCTAGGCCTGTTTCACAGGCAATGGGAACTCTCTTGGGGAGAGAAGGGTGTGTTTACTCTGTTGCTTCCCTCCTCTTCCTCTTTATCCTATATGGTCCCTTGGAAGTTCCTTTCTTTGTCTACTAACAACAAAAGAGCTCTGGGCTCCAGTCTTCTGCCCTTAAGGGTGAAAGTAACCCTAGAAGCCATGCCTGATGGCTCCTTCCTTCCTTTATAGACTGTGGGGTACCATTTATTGTCTCAGCTTGGGGATATAGCTGAAATCCTGAGATAATAAGAAAAATCTCATTCAATATTCTGGTCATATAGTACATAGGTCAGTAAACAAGATTTAAGAAATGCAAACGTATTGTTCTAATTTCATAGCGTCTCTAACTGATTCTAATCTGTTATCAATCACTTCTTATTCCGTCCAGGATTTTCATCTTGGCTTGGTAAGAGCCAATAACTTAGAGTTCATTAACTCTATGCTAGCTCCAGTGCTCTGAAGATCATTTATCTATCCAGTCTCTCACCTTTTTTTTTTTTTAAGATTTTTATTTATTTACTTGAGAGAGTATGTATAGGTATATAGGAGCAGGAGTGGGGGAGGGGCAGAAGGAGAGGGAGAAGCAGACTCCCTGCTGAGCAGGGAGCCCAACTCAATTCAGGGCTTACACCAGGACCCTGGAATCATGACCTGAGCCAAAGGCAGATGCCTAACTGATTCAGCCACCCAAATGCTCCTCTCACTTTTTTCTTATAAAGGAAAAAATGTCTTTCTGCAGCATGAGGCTTGATGAAAGCTGAAAAATAGGGGGAAAAAATAAGGCAGCTGAGTGTGATCATTCTTTTTTAATCACAAGGAATGGTTTTCTTCCTCAAAGGAGAGGGTTTCCATCATTTCATTAGAAACTCCACTGCTCTGTGGATGCTAAGTGTCTTCCTGCTTTCAGAAAGTTCTTTCCAGGGAGCAAAGTTTCTGTTCTTGGCACCATCACTGATTTGTTATAAAACCTGGATGATCTCTAAGGTCCTTTCCAACATTAGAATTATGTAATTTTGTATACTCTGTAATTGCTGGAAGTTTTAGAAAGTCCCCAACTCAACTTCAATATTTCTCCTGGTTTATAAAGAAACTCCAATCCTCTCTTCATTTCTGTCACACTCATCTTGTTAAAACAAAAGTTTTTAAAGATAGGTGTCAGGGCATCTCAATATTGAGTAAGAGCTGAGGTTTGGATACTGTTCTGTAGAGTTACACAGCTTCTATTGGAGGTCTTCTGGTGCTCTAGGTACAGATGTCTTCAATGTGACAGGGTGCTTAGGCATTTAAGTCCCTGTCTGGGCACATCTCTTTTTCGTATAAGGCCTTGGAGACTCATGAAGAGAAACTTGAGCCTCTTTATAATTGACTGATATATTTATCTATTGAATCTGGTAGGCCAGCCGAAGCTTGAATTGAGACAGGGAAAATACCTCTCCTTCAGAGAAACCATATTGGACAGAGAATGTTGGCAGGGTAGGCAAAACTAAAAGCTGTGACAGGAGGAAGTAGAGATTCAGAGTGTGGCATAAGGTTGTCCTGGAATCCACTGTGGCCCCATCTTTTCCCCCAGGAATATTTGTGTGCTCTGAGAAGGGGAGAGCTGTAATAAATGATTCCCTAGAGGCCCATGCCAGTCTGCCAGGTGAACCTGAAAGAATCATGTTGGGAGGAGTCCTAGACCTCATCTCTACCTTCCTGTGCCACCACCGAGAGAACTAAACTCTTTGAGAGTCTGGCAAGAGAGAAAAAGTGGGGAACCACAGAAATTCAGAGACAGGAAGTAATAGCAAAGATTTTCAGGCTTCCCTGCCTAAGAAGGCAGTGACCCTGAGGACTTCAGAAGCTGCCGTGGCCAGTGCCGCTAAGTGGGAATCTGAGCAGTTTTACCAGTGCTGGGGACTGGAACAGGGGCCACAGGCCCAGGGAACAGAGGGAGGCAGAAGAGTCGTGAGTGTAGTTCAGATGACAAAACCTGCCTCTCAGGGTGCCTGGGTGGCTCAGCGGTTGAGTGTCTGTCTGCCTTTGGCTCAGGGGATGATCCTAGGGTCCTGGGATCAAGGTCCGCATCAGGATCCCCATGGGGAGCCTGCTTCTCCCTCTGCCTGTGTCTCTGCCTCTCTCTGTGTCTCTCATGAATAAAATCTAAAAACAAAACATCTGCCTCTCTTCTGGGCAGACTCCTAGATACAAAGTTTGAGTGAGCTTAGATCCTGGCATTTGACAGGTGGAAGGAGATAGATTTTGCCAACTAAAGGCCAGTGGTGCAAGTGAACTTCCCTGCAACACCAGACAGGTGGGGTCTGGGGGACAGTCACATGACTCCCATTTTAATAGTACCTGACAGTATCTAAAAGGTTTACACTTGTGTGTCCATATGTATGTGTGTGTTCATTCTATGATAATTAAAATATAGCTAAAACTGACTGAATGTTCAGTTTCTATGGTTATCTGCCTTAGAGCTATGCCAATATTCAGTACTGAACCTTTGAAAACTGAACCTTTGAAAATTCAGTTAAATGCAATTTAACCAATGTTTATTCAGTAATTATTATATGCGTAGGATTGTTCTGTGGGAATACAGAGGAAGTATTGAAAGAGTAATAGTTAATATTTATTGAAGATTTACTATGTACCAGATACCTCATCCTCACAACCGTTGCCTTATGAATTAAGTACTGTTATTATCATCCTAATTTTATAGAGATGAAAACTGAGATTCAGGAAGATCAAGCAAATCCCCCAGGATCGCACAGCTAATTACTGGCAGAGCAGGAATCCAAACCTGGATGTATCTGACTGCAAAGAGAAAGCTCCCAGCTACTTTACAAAGAACTTAAAATTTATATTGGCAAAACTCTGAGATGAAGACCCCAAATGGTGACCTTGGTTTATATCCCTTATTTTATTGTGCAAAGTAACGTTTTAATAACATGTTAGTGGAGCTCAATCTGAAAACCTGCCTTGAACATCAGGATCAAGCCTGTAAAAAAATAAAAAGGTGTGTAGCTAATTCTGATGCCTAAAGAGCAAAAAGGCATCTTTCCAGTCCCTATCACCTGAATGCTGCTTGATCAGTCTCCACCTTTATTTATCCTTTGTAAGCCAGTCTTATAGATTTGAAACCAAGCCTCAAGTTCAAGCTAAGGAGAATTAAATGCACCTGCTCTGAGAAGCACAAATTCCTGAAAAATCGCAGCCTCCATGGAACAATTGGTGGGACCTGGGATGAGAAACACTGGCCTTTCGGTCAGAATCCACATTCAGTTTCACAGCCCAGTGAATGCTTGCTCTGTGGGCTGCCTGATGACACAGATAAGTCCAGTGCAGTAATAAACTATGCAAGCTGAAGCACTAATGGTGAATCCACAGAGGAAACAAATTACTTCTCTTTGGGGCAAGGCTCAGTGAATCAGTCAGGGGGTATCTGAGGCTGAATTTGAGCTAAGGGGAGGGGTCGAGTGGTTAAATTTCATGAGAAGGGAAAACAAAAACCACTTGAAGTGATAAGGAGCTGAATAGAACCCAAGTTCACTGGTCATGGCCTGTCAATCTCACCAGTTACACTTCATAGAAAATGTACTTTAATCTGAAAACAAAAAATAACCCAAACTCTAGTGCAGTCCTCAAGATTCCTCCAGAAAACTAATGAATTTGGTCCCATAGAAGAATAATACTGCCAAGAGAGAAGAATACTCCCCCCTCCCCCTCCCCGCCCCTTATGGAAGTGGGTTGGGACTGTTGCAAAGTCAATGAGGAAGCGGCAGGACATGCTCATTATAGTCTAACAAGCTTGGAGCCGAAGAAGTGCAGGAGCCAGGAGAAGCAGGGGTCAGCGGGTGCAGGGGATGCTGAATGGGCCAGATGGACGAATCACACCCCAACAAAGAAGCCCTCCCCTTACCCTGCTGGGCCACTGCCCTGACCTCCAAACAAACACCCAGAGCACAAATTTGTTCCCCCTTATCAGCTGCTTAGCTCAGCAGCTGCTGCCACGAATTTCTGTTTCCGCATCTTGCCTTTTTCGAACAGTTGCCTTTTTGTCTAACTTTTGTGCAAGGAGGGAGGAGGCCCAAGGGCTGGGAGCAGAATGGAGGAATGGTGTGGTGGCTGTCAGAGGACGGAGTGCTTGAATAGAGTGTTTCAAGAGGAACGGAAAATAGATTTTTTTTTTAAACAACCTCTGGGAAATCCGGAGGCCTAGAGAATATATATGAAGTGCTGGTTATTCATTCTTTACCCGGTCATTCTGGTCAAGGGCATTTTCTTCTGGGGCTTTCTGTTGTAGGGCAGAAGCGCTATAGGCATGTATGAAATGGATTAGATTGTGCCTAAACCAGCCATGAAAATAAGAGCTGGCCCATAGGCCAGGCCAGGAAGGGGAGCGAACCTGTGAAGGACTCATGCAGAAGGAAATACGAATCAGGCAGGGAGTCTGATGAGAAAGAAATGCAATATGCTCTACCCTTCTATCTGGAAGCAGTTACATGTGATACCACAACAATTTGAGTAGAAGCCTGAACGGGTTCATAAACAAGGTTTTCAAAGTGATTTTGTGATAACAACATGCAGGGGAAGCAGTCTGGTGGCCACCTCTATTAGAAATGTGGTTACTTCAAAGATACCTTTCCTCATTAAAATTAGGTATTAAACATTATGGTGATGCAACAGAAGAATAGGGAAACAGCATGCAATGAAATAGAAAAATAGGAAACATGTTTTCTTCTGTTACTCAGCAAAATTACTGTTTCATTTCCCCTTGTAGCATTTTCAGAACATCAGAGAACTGTTTATTCCCATTTGATCAGACAAGGGGAGGGTGGCAGGGCGGTGGAGAGAGGGAAAAGAAAAGAGGGAGAATCGGTTACCCTGGAAATAACTCCAAAGGAGGGATCGGAGGCTCCAGGGGCCCCTTTTCACTCCTCCATGTCCATTTCTAACCCATGCCCTCTATGCCACTTTGCCCTCCCCTATTCAGGTGAATCAAATTCAGTCCAGTGGGCATTTATTGCAAACAACCCTGTTCTGGGTGTGGTGTAAGATACAAGGCTGATGAGTTAACAATGATAACTGGGGATCAGATGAGCACGGTGCATTTAGTGCTCACCCATACCAGGCCTCCCTAAGTACTTCCCGAACATAAGCCCTTAGTGTCCTGGTGAGCGCCACAGCCTCTGGAGCCTGGGCTAAATCCTGGTCCACATCAGTGAGTTATCTGACTTCTCCAGGTTTCATTTCATCAGCTGTGAAATGGAGATGATAATTGTACTAGTATCAGGCAGGGTCCAGTCAGGAGGACTAGACTCCAGTAAGTGTAGCTCAACAGAAAGAATTTAACAGAAAGAACTGACTTCACAGGTGCTAGAGGCTGAATGAGAAGGAATGGAGATTTGTGGCAACCACAGAGGGTAACCCACCTCTAAGGCTGGAGGAACAAAGCTAAGAGGCCAGGACCACCAAGAAGCTGGACCCATGGAGGAAAAGACTCGCTAGTTTATGGGGGCCTGTGAGGCTTGTTCCTGTGAGGATCAGCCGCTGATGCTGGGTGGTTGAGGAGAGGTGGGGGATACTGAAAGGAAAAAAAAAGTCAAGTACAGGGAAAGGAGGAAATCCCCCTCTCTGGCCTCCTAGCTCCCTTGAGTGCCCCCTATTGGCAGAAATTAATAGGAAACCTGCCAAAGAGGAACTGGTTTGCAGAGTCTGTCCAAGCACCAGCTGTAAACCAGAATATAAAAGGGTAGATCTGGAGCTGAGAGAAATAAGTAACAAACTCAACATTTCATAAAAATATGATGACAAAAAATATGATGACATTATATGAGTTTATATTTATAAACCACAGAAGAATGCCTGGCATGTGGGAAGTACATTATAATATGCTTTTAAAAAACAAATAAATAGGGGATCCCTGGGTGGCTCAGCGATTTGGCACCGGCCTTTGGCCCAGGGCGTGATCCTGGAGTGCCGGGATCGAGTCCTGGGATTGAGTCCCAGGATCGAGTCCTGTGTCGGGCTCCCTGTATGGAGCCTGCTTCTCCCTCTGCCTGTGTCTCTGCCCAGCACCCCCTCTCTGTCTATCATGAATAAATAAATAAAACCTTTAAAAATAATAGTAAATAAATAAAAAACAAATAAATATATTAATCCACCAAAAATCAATGTAGGAAGTAATATTAGAATCACTCTTTTATTCACAAAGATGATGGAGCTGTAGGGAGAGGTCATATAAAATGCCCAAGGTGATACAAACTCGTCAGTAGTGAAGGTCAAGACTGTCTGAATCCAAAGCTGTTGTTTTTCCTTCTGTGAGCCCCTGTGAGGCCCAGAGAAGATAGGCATATAAGTAAATTATTTCACAGAGAGACAGACTATAAAAGTGCAATAGGACAGACAGACCCAAATCACAGAGTTTGGGGAATACGCGGGAGATGGGGCAAGCTGCTGCAGCCTGGGTAATCTGGGAAGACTGACCTGCTGGAGGATGTGGTGTTTGAGCCGAGCTGGGGAGGAAGATTTAACTGGCAAGTGCTAGAAGCAGAGGAAACTACTTGAGCAAAGTCCCAAAGTGCAGGGCGTGTGTGCAAAGTCTGAGCACAAGGACATAAATGTTCCTCACCACTCTCCTTTGGCATAAACAGTAGAGTTGAAGTATCTCCAAATATTACTAGCAGCAATGTGAATTAAAGAGTGCTTTTAGGGCAATCAGGAATGTGAAATGTTGTGTAGAATATTACGCATTTATGAAGCAATAGGATTAGCCAAAAATTAATGAATTTTTAATGTCCCTCCATTTTTTAAAACCCATATGTGGAGACATTAAAATCTGCTTACAAAAGACAAATGATCTCATTTCAAGATAGCTGACTGAACTAAAACTCTAACTTGAAGCTATTATGATGCCCTTTTAACAAAGTACCAAGTTCGATTTCAATCAAGTCCACTCCTTGGAAGGTTATGCACAAATTTGATTCGCATCAATTTTATTTAGGGGATCCCTGGGTGGCGCAGCGGTTTGGCGCCTGCCTTTGGCCCAGGGCGCGATCCTGGAGACCCGGGATCGAATCCCACATCGGGCTCCCCGTGCATGGAGCCCGCTTCTCTCTCTGCCTGTGTCTCTGCCTCTCTCTCTCTCTCTCTCTCTCTGTGACTATCATAAATAAATAAAAATTTAAAAAAAATTTTTAAAAATGTTTTATTTAATTCAACAAACCAAGTGCATTCTCGGTGCCAGGCACTGGTGTCAGGTATTGGACATGCAAAGAGTTGCAAATGGTGGTTCCAGTCTTCAAGGAACTCAGTCTAGCAGGGGAACGGATAGCTATGCACATCTCTATAATCAAAATGGAAAAGTAAAGGTACTAAGTGCACTGGGGATATGGAAACTGGCCAGGAAGGATGGGAATGGGATTCCTTTCCAGCCACCCCAGGAAGCAGCATCACATCCATGACAGAAGTCAGTAAATGGGCTGTAGAGGGAGAGGGGCCAAGACAAATTATGGAGATTCATCAGTTCTCTCTAGTGCTGGACCAGATCACAAGGCTGGCCAGCTAAGGAAGTCAGAGTTGTAGGGGTTTGGAAGAAATTCTGGAAAGTTCCTCTGGCTCTGAACCTGGTGTCTGTAATCCCGTGTTCAGCTGTAAAAGTAAAGATGTTTTCATGAAACCAGAGATGGAAACCATGCATGCCAATAATAGGAGCTAACAGTTTCTGAGTATCCACTCCACGCCAAACACTTCAATATAAAATGAGTACTATATCTAGACTTGGGGTTTTTGGTCCCCAGGAAACCATTTTTCCCTTCTTCCTTATAGTCAGAGATGTGCCTTTCCCACTACAGACAATTTTCCAGGCTTCCCTGTAGCTTACTGTGACCCGCGACTTAGTTTTCATCAATAGAATGTGAGTAGGGCAGCCCCGATGGCTCAGCGGTATAGCGCCGCCTTCGGCCAAGGGTGTGATCCTGGAGACTCAGGATCGAGTCCGAGTCCCATGTGGGGCTCCCTGCGTGGAGCCTGCTTCTCCCTCTGCCTGTGTCTCTGCCTCTCTCTCTCCGAATTTCTCATGAATAAATAAATAAAATCTAAAAAAAAAAAAAAAAAAAGGAATGTGAGTAGAATGTGAGCAACTTCCACGTCATTTCCCTAGAGGGCCCTTCACTTCCTCTCCCCCCACCCCTTGTCACTGCCTGGGAAGCCCATGTACGGTCAGTGCTCCTGGGCAGAGTAGGACAACACCTGGAGAAAGACCCTGGGCCCCCAGACAGTTCTGTAGAGCAGAGCCCGCATCCCCTCTTGCTACGACCTCCTGCTGCTAGCACCTCTCCTTTCCTGTGACCAAAGATCAAACACACGAGAAAAACAATATTGCTAGAATGATGTCTGAGTTAAGAAAAGAGAGGCCACAGGTGGGGACATGTGAGAGATGCCCATATGTAACTGCACACACTTTAGTGAATAGATGATATAAAAATAATATTGGCTTGTTTGGAAACCTTTGTTGTTTCTGTTCTGGCTTCCAGGATAGTTTCAAATAACTGAAGTTTACCTATTAAATGTCCTCAGGTGAGAGAAAGGTCATTGTGTCAAGCAAGGGCGGACTCTTTCAACAAACCGGTTTTGATGATTCAGTCTGTGTCAGGAACCAAAGACAGAAACACACACAGACACACAATCTCCCCCCTCAAGATGTTTATTGACTGGTAGGAAGATATGCAGATATAAAAAAAACAGTTTTGAGAGGGAAATATCAGTTAATGTTCTTTATCACAAGCAACCAAAAATCTGACTCATTTTTTTTTTTTTATCATTTTTGGCTTATGTAAATGTCCAGTTCAAGAGTTTATGGTGTCTGGTGTTGCCTCTGCTGAGAAGAGGGGATCCTCTCCTGCAGGAGTAATCTCCTTCTGAGATGCCTGGGTGGCTCAGTGGTTGAGCATCTGCCTTTGGCTCAGGGCGTGATCCCAGAGTCCTGGGATTGAGTCCCACATCCGGCTCCCTGTGTAGAGCCTGCTTCTCCCTTTGTCTGTGTCTCTGCCTCTCTCTCTCTCTCTCTCTCTGCGTCTCTGTCTCTTTCTCATGGATAAACAGCAAAACCTTTTTTAAAAAAGGAATAATCTCCTCCTTCAATCTCCTTTCCAGTCCAATCTTTATGAAAGCATCCGTCTCTTTCCTTCATTTGCCTATTTATTGTGCGATCATATATCACATCCTGAGCTGGGCAGTAAAGATACAGGGGTTTACAGGCAAAGAGCCTTTCCACATGAAGCTTCCATTCTAGGTGGAGATGGATAATAAACAATTAGAGAAACGAGCTAATTACTGGCTGTGGCAAGTTCTGTGAAGGGAAAAATCCTTCACTATGTGGTCCTTCGTGGAGGCTGACATTGCATGAAATAAGTGGAAGGCAGGCCTTAAGTTGCTAATTTTGTGGACACGAGAGAAAATGAACACTGTAAGTAGAAGTGATAGCAAGTACAAAGGCCCTGAGGTTGGAAGGAATTGGATGGGGCAGAAGCACAAGGCAGGAGCAAAGTGTGGCTACCGCGCAGTGAGAGAGAGAGTGGAATAGGATGAACCAGAGGAAGTTGGCAGGAGCCAGGCTGTGGGATAACCCATAGGCATCTAAAAGACTTTGGATTTTATTCTACACACGACGAAATGTTTGCTCTAAAAGAAATCTACCATGTGGATCAAGTGTAAAGTCAGGTTCAGGTGTAGACAGACCTCAAGGTCCCTGCCGGTCCACAGCAATCTGCGAGCCGCTGCACAGGGTACCCCGGAGCGCGGTGAACCCTGCATCAGTGACGCCCCATAGAATTCCTGCCAAGGTGTAACTGCCCCATACCTGTGCTATCCAGTCCCACAGCTGCTACGTGCCAGTGGCTCTTGGGCACATGAACCGAGGCCAGCGCGACCGAGGAACTGGATTTTTAATTTTGTTCCATTTACATCAATTCATTGAAATGTACAGAGCCACACGTGGCTGAGGGCTACGGTGCTGCGCGGCGCTGCCCTGGATGTCCCAGCACCTCCGCTTTGACCCCCAGAGCCAGGGCCCCCGTCAGGGTGAGCAGAGCGAGCGGATCCCGCGTGCGTTCGGCTTGGCACGACCGAGCCGCTCGGGCGCTCCGGGCCTCCCTCGGGCGAGGCGACCCCGGGCACGTCCCGCGCTCGGGCCGGGGCGCGGGGACCCCCCTTTCCAGAGGCTCGGGCGGGCGCCGGTGCGGGGCAGCCGTTGGCAGAGGGGAACAGCGCACCGCGGCGGCTCGGGGCGCAGCGCAGGTGGGCTGGGGGGACCCGGGCGAGCCACCGCGCGGGGGAGGTGCGGGGGCGGGGCGGGGCGGGGGGCGCGGGCGGTCGCCGCCGCGGCTCTGCTTCCTGGGCTTGCTTTCGCTTTGCCGCGGCTCGGCCAGGCCTGCGCGCCGCCCTCCAGCCGGGAGCCGCGCAGGTGCCGCGGCGGACGCGCGGGGGGCGGGGGGCGGGGGCGGGGACCCGGGCCCTTGCGCCCTTCAGGACCCCCGTCCTCTCCCTGAAGACGCGGCCCGGCTCGGGCTCGGTGCCCTGCGGCGCGCGGGGCCCGGTGTGCCGCGGGCGCCCCTGACCTTGCTGTCTCCCCGCGGCCAGGTCTGCGCAAGGACCATGGGCGCCGCGCTGGGCAGGGGCGCGCGGCCGGGGCTCCTGCGGGGCCAGGCCCGCGGCGCCGTCCCGCGCTGGACGCCCTCGGCGCCGGGCCGCGGCTGCCGCTCCAGGGCCGGCCCGGCCCGCCCCGTGCCCCTGAAGAAGCGCGGGTACGATGTCACCAGGAACCCGCATCTCAACAAGGTAACGGTCCCGGGCCGGCGGCAGGGTGGCCGCAGCCGCTCTCGGGGCTGGGGGTGGGGGTGGGGGTGGGGGCGCCCCGCCCCCTGGGCCCGGCGGGAGCCTCCCAGGCGCCCTGACAGCGGTTTGCCGGTTTGCCCGGCAGAGGCTTGGTGTAAGCCGGTTTGGCTTTTTTTTCCCCTCCCCCACCCCGATTCTGCGTGGAGAGAGGTGCCTGGTGATGCAGGAGCCTCCTTCTCCCACCAGGGCAGCAATGCCGGGGTTCAGGCCCTCGTGGCCAGCCCCCCTTGAAGCTCACTAAGTCGGGGTAGTTCAGGTGACCTCTGTCAAGTCCGTGTTTTCTTATCTGCAAATGAGAGACAGGTGTATCCAGCGTGTTGTGGGGTTCAAAGAGGAAATGGAGGCGCAGCCCTTATAAGGCCCAGTACCTGACACCCGGGGAGGACGGTGTCAGCTAAGGCTGTGATTATATTCCCAAGAAAAGATTATTTTGAGAGGGGGCGGAAAGGCTGGAATTAGAGGACTTTTGGACCTGGATGGGGCATCAGAGATCCTTACTCTCTTTTTACAGATGAGAATACAAAACAGAGGGAACTCGCTCAAGGTCACCAGCTAGTTAGCTGTGGCCCTGCGCCTGGGATCCAGATCCCGGTGCTTAAGAGCACACACATGGAGCCCGGGAGTAGAGTTCAGTATTACTGGTGTTAAAACCCTGGAAGCAAGGACCTGGATTTAAGGCCTGTCTCCCAACTTCTCCTCAGATTAACCTGGGCATCTCATTTAATGCCTACTTTCAGGTAGATATTCAGGTTCAACTCTCTCCCGCCTAAAATGGAATTTATGACAGAACTACTATTCCTACCTTAGTTGGTTATTGTGACCATCAAGTGAATGACTGAGTTTGGAATAGTATTTTAAACTATATAGAGTGCTTGATAATTACTTGGCAATTACTACAAAATAAAAAATTTTGAGGATCCCTTTGACTCAGGGTTGTGAAATTCAAGTGAGGAAATACATGTGGAGAAGGTGTTTTTCACAAATAGGAACGATTATACAGATTGCTAAGTGTTTGGATTATTTGCTACAGAATTAATAGAAGAAACTAAGAAAAAAAAATCTTTCAATCTCTGCCTATCACACTACTTACTCCTTGCTCCCTCAAAAGAGACTCTAAGTTCTTTGTATATTACTACTTTGGGAAATTTAAGGTGTTTTATGAATTTTAGTTGCTTTGGTAGCAAATGTTAGAAAACTCAAACTGGCTTAGGCAAACAAAACCTTTCTTTAACTAAATATCTAGAGGAAGGGTTGCAGGCAAGGCTTGACCCAGCAGTCCAGATGGCACGTCCAAGGATGCCAAGGATTCTCTCTGGCTCTCTGTTCTGCTTTTGACATGTTAGCTTCATCCTCAGGCTCCAGCCCATGGAGTCTTTCATCTCAATGCTGGCATAATCTCCTATTTCCTTTTCT
Organism: Vulpes lagopus; assembly: GCF_018345385.1. Taxonomy (NCBI): domain Eukaryota; kingdom Metazoa; phylum Chordata; class Mammalia; order Carnivora; family Canidae; genus Vulpes; species Vulpes lagopus. Next base: position 36,825,972 of record NC_054838.1, on the reverse strand, counting down.
CACACCACAACTGTGCAAGAATAGAAAGACACTTGCTTTGGGTAGAGAAGGATACTTTCCCTGAAGCCTCAGAAAGAGATTTCTTCCATCTCATCAACTCTGATTGAATTCTCTTCCTATTCTCAAACCAATTATAACTTAAGCCAGCCAGGGCTCATCGCTGGAATTCAAGATAAAGTTTATTTTTTTTTTTTTTTTTTTCAAGATAAAGTTTAAAGTAGGGCCACTCCAAATGGTTTAGAGTAAGGGGATGTGGCTTCTCCCCAGCAAATCTATACACTGTCATCAGACGAAGAAGGAACTGGCACTGGAAAGCAGAAAAATAAATTCCCAGTACAGACTCCAGTCTTTTTGACAATATTTGCCTTAGCAGTACTGGCATATTATCAATCAGCACCTACTGCTTTGTAAAGAGCTAAAAATACATAAATAAATAAATAAATAAATAAATAAATAAATAAATAAATAAATAAATAAAATATAAATAAATAAATAAATAAATAAATAAAGTGCTTGAATGTCTTCTTTTTTAGTCCTAGGTTTATGGCTTCCTAAAAATACTCTTCCCTTGTGCCTGATATGCTTTTTTCCACCTAAATAATATCAATAGGCTGTTGTCCATAAATCTAGGTAACTGACCCTTTCATAATGTTCAAGGTTTTTTGCTTATCCCTGAAGTCAGTTGATGCTGGTGTGGGGTGAGGAGGGCATCTGGGGTGATGCAGATTGGGAGCCTGCTGACATTCTCCTCCCCTTGGGGAGGGCAGGAGGAGGAGCAGTGGGGAGAGCAGCAGTGCAGGGAGCTGCTGCCAACAACCTTCACTTCCCTCTGGAGTGTCCCTCTCTTCCTGTCCTGCTGACCTCCAGCACTATGAGAGTCTCCAGGGAGGGCTTGAAGCTTGGCACTTTCCATCGGCCAGATGGGGAGACTTGCTGAGTTAAACAGAACAACTGGGGTTATCACTGAGAAAATAAGAGAAAGGCAACTTGGAAGGGGACTGCACTTAGTGGGCAGATCTGTGGGTGGGCTTTTTTCTGCTAGACTGTGAGCTTCTCCAGGGCAAGGGCTGAGTTTCTTGCATTGGTGGTTGGCATAGGATAGTTCCTGAAGGATCTAGCAAGGCCATGAATGTGAAAATTAACATTACATTCTTAGAATGTGTTTACTAGATTCTTTTTAATTTTAATTTTTAACTTTATTTTTTTTAACTGGCATATAGTTGACGTACAGTATATTAGTTACAGGTGTGGTTGCTGCCAGAGGTGTGGGAGGTAGGGAAGTGGGTGAAATAGGTGAGGGAAATAAAGAAGTGCAAACTTCCAGTTATGAAATAAATAAGTCATGGGGAGGTAAAGTATAGCATAGGGAATGTGTTCACTAGACTTGTATTCCACTTTGAGTATTCTTTCATGATGTTTTTGAAAATTTTTAATTTAAATTCAATTTATTTAACATATACTGTATTATTAGTTTCAGAGGTAGAATTTAGTGATTCATTAGTTGTATATAACACCCAGCGCTCATTACATCATGTGCCCTCCTTAATGCCCATTACCCAGTAACCCCTCCCCCAACCCCTTTCTTCCTGCAACCCTCAGTTTGTTCCCTAGAGTTAAGAGTCTCTTATGGTTTGCATCCCTCTCTGTTTTCATATTATTTTATTTTTCCCTTCCCCTGTGTTCATCTATTTTGTTTCTTAAATTCCAAATGAGTGAAATCATATGGTATTTGTCTCTGACTTATTTCACTTCATAATACTCTCTAGTTCCATCCATGTCATTGCAAATGGCAAGATTTCATTCTTTTTGATGGATGAGTAATATTCCATTATAGTGTGTGTCTGTGTGTGTGTGTGTGTGTGCACACACAGGCACCTCTTCTTTATCCATTTATCTGTCAATGGACATCTGGGCATCCCACTTTAGATGGGTCAGGAGAGGTGTTTAAGGAGCTAGAAGGCAGAGTGTTAAAAGGTGGAATTCTCCTGGAGTAGAGGAGCTGCTGAACAAGCCAAGCATCACTGCTGTTCTATAATGACTGGGTCTGGTTCTGACTCTGTCATAATCTTGCCATGTGATCTGTGATGAGTGCCGGAGCCCCTCTGTCCATGTCACACCACTGCTGTGAGGATCTTAGGAGATGCCTGTGAAATCATTTTGAAAACTGCATCATGTGGACGCTTCCCGGAGCTGGGGCTGGAGCGGCCCTTAGAGAAGACCTAGTCTGGCAGTTTTCAGATTATAGGTCACAAATTGTGGGACATGAGGTTAGCTTAGAGGGTCTAACCAGTTTTTTTAATTTAAAAAATGGGTTAGGATAGAATTTAAAAACTGCAGAAGTAGTATGTCACCATGTGAAATACCAATTTTCACTGTGGATTTGTGTAAAAAGAAAAAGAAAAAGCTTTTGAAAATCATTGTTCCCATTCAACACCTCAGTTTCAGATGAAGGGACAGGCTGAGAAAGTCGACTAACCCCACAGAGACTGTCAGTGCTTGCAGAAGTGGGCAGAAGCAGCCTGCCTCCTGATCTTCAGGCCAGCAAACAGCGACGATGTTTCCCATTTACATCTGCTGTGGCTGACGTAGACATCCTCCTAATAATGACAAGATTGGGATGAGATGATTCTGAGTTCCCTGCAGGAGTCTGTATTTTCTAAGTGATGAGAATGCACCAGCACATCAATTTCTGTTTCTTTTTTCCCTAACGTTGTACCTTTCTACTCACATTTACATAGGACCTTTTTTATTATCCATGTTGACTGTGGCAACAGAGCAGATCTTTGATTACATATTATAAGGTACCAACCATATTTTACTGACATTACATAGGCAACTTCAACTCCATTTTTGGGGAGGCTATCTTCATAGGCAGGTACCATCCCCATTCTATTCAGGTAGCAAGTGGGCCTTCAAAACACTTCTGGCCTCAACTTACCTATAGCCTTTTTTGGGAAAGGCTGTCCTATTCCCAGCTTCCAAAACAAGGTTTGAGTTCCCCCCCACCCCAATTTGTCTTATCGCTCTGTTTGTTTCCTTTTGGCCCCGAGCACCCTGTTCTGAGGGCTGGTTGCTGTATCTTCCACACTAGACTCTGAGCACCTACAGACAGATTCTGTTTTGACACCTGATATTCCCTCTGTCTGACTTGAGATGTTCAATGAATATTTGCTCTTTAAATGACCTCAATCGAGTAATGACCTCTTTGCTCTCAACTTTATCAATCTTAGTGCCACTCCTTTACAGTTAGCCTGATGCTCTCATTGTCTAGAGAAATGCCCAGCAATGGCCTGTTTGGAGGAAATATACCTCCCCAGACTTAAGGGCATTTTACTGAAGAAGTAAAAGGATTATCTTTTCAAAATACAGCAACGTCCTCCTTTGACCCACATGCCAACAATCATCTTTGCCATAAACTTCCACCACCGTTCCACCACCTGCTTTTCTGCAATTTTTTCTCTTGAGCTTGGTAGTCAGGGAAAGAATGAATGAGAAGGGTGCTTAGTGATTGTGCATGATTATGCGCCAGTGCTTTTCATGCAGTGGGGCCTCAGAGCTGCAGGGCCCTGTGAATGACCACCTTCCTGTGTGGACCTAGGGCATGTAAGTTACTGAGCACGCAAAGGTCCAGTGGCCAGTGCCGCCACGTTGGCCGCACACCTGCGGTGGCACAGGTTTCAGTTCCATCTCTTCTTAATTCAATGGTTAGTCATTAGATTGTCACACAGCGGGGATTTGCCTTTGGTTAAAGTATATGTTTTTATTTGGTGCCGGCTTAGAACTTGATCCTGCCTCCTTTGCGTGAGGGGAGTCTATCCCATGGTTGGCTCATCCATCAAGCAGGAGATGGTGGCTGAGTGGTACGGAGATTTAGAAGTTTGTTGGGGATGCTACTTTCTGCCCCCAAGGCAGACAGCATAATATGTCTTCGTGAGACCTCTGCTTCAGACAGGATGTTGAATTAGGCCCCCCTGACTGACAGAGAAGCAGTGGGTTACTAAGTCAATACTATTTCCATAAGCAGCAGTTCACTCCCTGCTGAAGCTTCTTGTACAATGACATAGGGCATTGAAGCTCAAATATTGTTGCAATATTTTAAGAACAAACAAACAGAGTCAGGTTAAAATTAAATCCTATCTTGTTGAATACTATTCTGGTTTCATGAGATGGATAGCACTTGGCGTTAGGGCTTTGTGCTTGGAATGGCTAACAACTTGTATTAGTTTAGGCAGCTGTAATGAAGCAAACCAATGCAGAGGCTTAAACAAGATAGAAGAGTGTTTCTTTCTTATCAACAGTTCTGGGTAGACAATTGCAGATCGATTTGTGGCTTTATTTTGTTGCTTTCCATCCTCAGTATGCATCTTACATTTCATGGCCCAAGATGACTGCTCTAGCTTCTGCCATCAATTCCTCACAGAAGCCAGAGGGAAGGGTAAATGCCTTGTAAGGGCACAGTTTGAACATTGCAGATATTATTTCCACTCATGGTCAACTGGCCAGCACTTGGTCACAGGCTACAGCTAGCTGCAAGAGAACCTGGGCAATGTAATCTCTAGCCAGGGATCCATATGTGCAGCTAAAATTTCTATACCATTAAGGAAAGAGACAGTGGATATTAGGGAAACTTCCACAAAATGCTTATCTGAAACTTTAACTTTTTTACTGTCAATTTTACCCCAAACTGTAAGACCCATCCATTTCTCTACATCCATGCTACCACCAGCCCTGTTCACTCCATCATCTATCTCATGTGTAGATTTTTCAGGAGCCTCATTGGTCTACCCCCCTTCCAGTAGTCTTACTTCTGATTCTCCTAACCACATCTTGGGAGGCTAAAACCTTGCACACATCCTCAGCCACTCTGTCCTTCAGATCCCATACCCAGTCCACCAAATAATTCTGTCACTATTTTTGGACTAGGCCTGGCATCCAGCCTCTGCTCGCCATGGGTCCCACCCAGACCTAAGCCACCAACAGTCCTTGGCTGGATACCTGCTACTGCCTCCTAGCTGCTGTCCTTGCATCCACCTGAGCTCCTCTTGTTTATTCTGCATACAACAGCCAGTGTGATTCTTTTTTAAACTCTTTGATCATCTCACTCTTCTGCTCACACTCTGCAAAGTCAAAGTCCTTAGAACGCCTTGCCTGGTTTGACCTTCTCCAACCTCGTCTTTGCTACACCTCAGCCTCACTCGCTGCCCTCACCTAGCCTCCTCCCTGTTCCTTACACATTTGGAGCATGCGCCTACCTCAAGTCTTTACACTGGCTGTTTCCCCTTCCCTGAGCACAGGTACCTCAGTAGCCACATGGTTAACTCCCTCACTTTCTCTAAGGCTTCACCCTTTCTCAGCGAGACCCACCAGATGCATTTATGAATGTCCTTCAGTTTTCTTGGTCCTCCTTCATGTGGTATAATTTCCCCCCAGAGTATGTGATACTTCCTAATGTACTATCTAATTACCTTACTAAATGTATCTCCTTTTATTGTTTGTGTTTCCCCACTGTAAAGTAGGCTTCATTTGGGCAGGCATTTTTGTCTTATTTGTTCATTGATGTATCCAAGATATGCATAACAGTGCCTGTCCCATGTTTGGTGCTCAGTAAACAGTTATGGAATGAGCGAGTCATTCAGAGACATGTCTGCTAGGCTCCTTCCTCTCATTCCTTCACCTCCCTTTTCACCAAAGCCCCCTATCTTTCATCCTGATGCCTCTCCTCCCCTCAGGGCCCCCCTCTGTAGTGTTGATATGCCCACGATCACCTCTACCTGGATTGTAGATTACTAGGGCCAAGTAAATAACATTCAGACCAACTTTTGGAAGTTGACCCATCTCTGCCACAGGGGTGGCATTCTTATTCTGTGGAAACCCAGTAAAACAGTCTTCTTTCAAGGTTTGCCTGCATGTCATTAGTTATCTTCTAGAGGCAATATGTTGAGTTTCATGTAATAAAATATTAACACAGGAATGCTGCCACCTGTTCTAAAAATGATTGTAAGTAGTAATATCTAGATCATGGAAATAGTGACACTGGAGGGCACATCCCATACAGAAATACATGTTGTCTGGCTCAGACTTGGGCCAGCTGGTGTCTAAGTCAGTCTCACTCTGAGCTGTCAATATGGAGTCAATATGGAGTGTCTGTGGATCCTTTTTTGGGCTCATCCCCATTTCCAGTTTCTCTTGATCCTCTTGGACCTTTGTAGGCTCTGGGGTTCTGGCTTTATTTTACTTTGCATTTTTGTCATTTCCACCAAAGGTTTCTTTTACCATCTACTCTCCTCTTTCCGAATGCCAGTTCTGTAGTGAGAAGGGAGAAAAAGGCCTTTCATTCGTATGGCCATCACAAAGGGATCAGTAATGTGCTGTACCTTTGTTTGCAAAGACATGGACTTATAGTCCACTTCCAAACCTTCACTTTGATGTGTACAAAGTACATTGGGAAATCCTTTGGGGTGGTGTCTGACTGCCTCTCTGATGCAGAGCACAAAAGATGCTCTATGACGGTGTGATGAAAATCTGAGGAATATCCTACTGTTGGGGTGCTGAGGTCAGCGGTTAAAAGCACGCATTCATTCTGTACCCAAATGGTTGCCTGGCAGCCTGATTACAGCACAGTTCTGACCAAAAGGACACAGTAAATACCCAGTCATTTGAGGAGAGGGATTTTTTGATGGAAAGATCCTCAGCTTTGAGGAACTTGAATAAGAGAAAATCAAAGCTCCATTTGCTTTTAAAGGTTTTATTGAAAGCTAGAGGGACTATAGAATTGAATTGAATGATTAGCAACTTGAGAATATTTTTTTAAAGCATTTTGTCTGGATTCCACACTGTTGTTGGGTAGTAGATCTACATGAAGCCCGTAGCACAATTGGTCCTGAAACGTACTCCCCCACGGTGTGGAACTCTGGAGGGGGCAGGCTCAGCTAGTTCCTTTGTTTTGTTTTGCCCTTTCAGAAAACAGAAGGAGGGAGTCACCCTTGAGTTACTGAGGTGTTCCATGACTTTCCCAACAGGAGAAAGGAAGCCAAGTGCCTTCGTGTCTAAAGCGGAACTTGGTCTCCACTCACAGTAGACAGTCTCTGTTCCCTCTTTCTCTGGTTTCTGAAGGGGGTGTTGAGTTTTCCAAGCCAGATACCTACGATACCAAATCTCCTTCCCTAGTGGAATGCCTTGTGGGGGGAATTCAAGTAATATGAGCTAGCACTTTTTTTTTTAAGACATACAATGTGCCCAGAATTGTTTCAAGCAATTCCTATGCATTAACTCATTTCATATCATACCACAACATTCTGAATTACACTGCTATATTACAGATGAGGAAACTGAGGCACAAGGAGGTTAGTTAGGCTAGCTAACTTGCCCAAGGTAATGCAGGTTATAGTGGCAGAGCTGGATCTTGAACCCAGGCCATCTGGTCGTAGGTCCACATCTTCCCCTACTATGACGCACAGACACTTCCAGGCTGCAAGTGCCCTCTCACTTTGACACTGGTGCATGGAATCTGATGCTCCTGTTGTGGGCTTTTGATGGACTGCTGTCACTTCTATTGGCTCTGTTAGGTCAGACCCAGAGAGTTGGAGAGAACTTTAAGGATCACTAGATGCCTTCTCTTCACCCTTTAAATGTGTGCAATTCTCCCAAGACTCATTTGTTCATCAAATTTATTAGATTGACATTTGCTCATGATTTATTATTTTTTAGGCAGTGGAAACCCAGTGGTCAATACAACACTTCTTTTGCCTTCAAGGAGCCTATGGTGTCAGAGGGGTGCTGGTGGAACCAGTTAGTAAGCAGGTAGATCCATTCAGTAGGTCAGTGTAATGAGAGGCACATAGGGACTAGTGCTCCCCACGGCCGCCTCTGCCATACTGCTTTCCTTAAAATGCCACATAGAAGTGGCTCATTCATTCTTTATACCCCTTTGGCACTTAGCTTATGTAGTCATGGCTCTTTTCCACATTTGGTCTCATTATACATTTATAGTATTCATGAGTGTCTCCATCTTGATGTCATCTTCAGAGCCAGGACCACGTCTGAGGCATTGCATGGCCGGCTGCTACGATGGCTTCTTCGTAGTGTACCCTCTGGAGCACTTGGTTCCACGAATCACTTTCACCTTCCCTCTTGGACAGATCAGAAACCACTATGGTGAAGACTGATAATATATAACTCCATCTCTTCTAAAAAGATGGTGACAATAGAAATTATATTCTGATTCTCCATGGGAGTTGGAAGATTTTGAAAGCTATGAGAAATCTTTTATTCTGGTCATAAGTCTCAGGAATCCATTGCTTTAAGAGAGTCTTCTGCTCCGATTCTCTGTCAGATGCACTTCATCTAAAGAACAGCACCTTTGTGGTGAGATTATTTATTCTTGTCCTTGAGACTACTTTAATGACATTAGGTTTAGGCCTGCTGTAACTAACAACAGCTTAAAGGGTTTTGGAGGTTGAAGGAAAGTAGTCAGTTCAAATCAATTGTGTGTGGCCTCCCAGGGGCATGGCCTGTGACCAGGTTGTACACAGCAGAGCACACTGGCTATGATCTAGGGATTCGAAGTCAGAAAAACCCAAGGTTCCAGTGCCAGCTCTGTCATTCACTAGATTTGGGACCTTGGCAGGCTACTTAATTTCTCGAAGCCTCAGTTTTTCATCGGGGAATAGACAAGATAATAAAATATACCTACTTCAGAAGGTGCTCTAATGTTGAAATGAAATAATGTATGTCGAGCACGTTGTAAGTACTTGGTTAATTCTCAGTCAGTCCATGTCTCGGAAGCCTCTGCTCCATTCTTAACACAAGGCATCACACTGTAGGGTGTGGCCCTGCCCTTTTAGAGCATCCAGTCCCAAGGAGAAGGGATGATCAAGAGATCCAAACCATTTTCCATCGGCATGGATACATCCAGTTTTGGCAGAGGTTTGATAAGAGGGGAATGAGTCAGGGAGGAGGCACGTTGGGTGGAGACTTTATGATAATTTCCCTTTACTTGATGGAGCTTAGGCTGGATGATCTAGATGTTTGTCCAAAAGAAACTTGAATAAAAATGTCTGTAACAGCAGAAAACTCAAGGGTCCATTTGAAGAGTTGGTACTTACGGAAGTTGAAACTAGGGTCAAAGGGAGTGGCCACCGTCATCCCATGCAGGAATCTTGAGATTTTGTCCCAACATTTTGGCACATTCTAACCAAGGACTCAAAAACTGACTTTCAAAAACAAATCCAAATTTAGCTGATCTGTTTATCTGCCAGTCTGTGTATCATGTCTCTTTCTGTCTATCACTATAGCACTCCCAGTCTCATGAGATTATGGTACCAAGACAGCAAGACAAGAGAATGTTGGCTAGGGGAGTTGAACATAAAAATTAAAATGTTGCTTCAAATCTGGCTAAATTGGGCATGGTGCAGTTCACCGAGCTGGCAGCCAGACTGGGCAGGCAATGTCAGAGAGTCCTATAGTCCACATACACTCTGCTATGGGTGATTAATAAATACTTGCATAAAAAATATTTTAAATGAGCATCCTCCTTCTGTTAGACTCAGGATGAGTATGTCTCAAAAGATTATTAATAGGTCATCTTGTCCAGCCTTCCCTCTTTGAGCAGATAAGATCCTAACACGTTACCATAATTTTACAGGTAAGTCTTCAGAGGCCCAGATGCCCTGCCCACAAAGTGACTGGGGAGGGTGACTCTGGCCCTTGTTGGATGGTGTCCATCCCTTAGGCTTGCTGCCTTTGAAAGGTAGCACTTTGCCTGCCCTCCTAAGATAGTGCCTAAATCAGCCTCTTCAACTTACGTGGTGTGCCTTCGAGTCTCTCCATGGAAAGGAGATGCTTTAATATTAAACATTGTCATATGTTGCAAATCTAACCATCTGTTTACACAGCTCCTGCTGTCATTCCTCTGGTGTCCATTTCTGAAGGCTAGATTTGCTCTTGACTCCCACCTTCATTTCAGATTTTGTGTTTTTCACTGCAGGAACATGATTGTGAAGACAAAGCATTTGACAGAAAGCTTACCCTCACATTGTGCTCTCCCTTCTTATCTCTTTTATTTTTGGTCTTTGCCACCCTGTGATTATTTGTTTTGACTAGTAAAATCTCTTCAGGCCTCAGGACAGTGAATAGCAATGTTGTTGCCACCTGATAAGGCAGGCACAGATATAGATGGTGTGGAAAAAAGCCTATTAACAGCCATTTTTAGAAACAGGCTTTGAAATCCGCCCATCCGAGCTGAAAGATTTCCACTGTTGCCACACTCCAGAAGCTGGCAGCAGCTTCTCCTCCCATATCAGGAGCCTCGGGAGCTGCCTGGCTATGCCTGTGGGAGATGATGGCATGGGTGCAGGTCGGGCTGCCTGCCAGGTGGCGATGGGAGGGAGAGCCTGCCGAGCAGAGGGACAGTCTTGCCTCCAGGAACCAGCCTGGGCTGGAGGGCTTAAGCATCCTCAGCTGTTCCTTTGCTGACCTTCTAACAGTCCACTGGACACTGAGTCAGCTGCCTCCTCTGGGACTCATAATTGTTAGAATATCAATATTAGAAATAATAACAATAAACACTTACATAATGCCTACTCTGCCAGGAACTCCTTTATCTAAAGGAGCATCTGCTTTGCATATATTATTGCCAAGCAGGGAAGAAATTGTGAAGAAGGTAAGCTTTTCATGTAGCTCTCTAATGAGAAAGATCACAAGGAAACAAAAGTATACAGGTGGTTATTAGTGGTAGAGATGAAATGAACAGGGTACAGTATGAGGAAACAACAGAGGGTTGACTTCAGTGAAGGGATAATATTTGAGAAGGTATCCAAGAGAGAGGAGGCAGTCGGAGGGGAAACCAGGGTAATGGTGTTTTGGCAGAGGGCACAGCACTTGCAGAGTCTAGAGTCAGCAAGCAGCTTGGCCTGGCAGGTTCTGAGCACTGACAACATGCACTCCAGTGGGAGTGTGATGAGTAAGAGCAGAGATCTGGGGGAGGTTGCCTAAAATCAGGGTGGAGAGGCCTTGGGGGCCAGAGCATGCAGGGCCATGAAGTCTGTGTGCCAAGTTTCGTTCCCTGTACAGCAGGACACTCTTCAACGGTTCTAAGCAAGGAAGTGATATGATTGGATTTATGTTAATGAAAGCTTTCTCTGTGGAGAACAGGTTGGAGGGCCAGAGTAGAAGCAGGAAGACCAGTCGGGGCTATCGAAGCAATGGGAGCTGGGAAAGATGGGGCTGGCACATGGGGGGTGGCAGGGCACAGGAGAGAAGTGGCTGGATTGGAAATTGAGTTTGTAGGTGCAATGGATGGGACATGACCCTGTGTTCTTCTCCGTCAGCTTCTCCAGGACTCGATCCTGCCCTGTTCCCTGGCATGCCACCTACCCTCCATGCAGCTACTACCACTGTTTACTGCATTACCTCCTATCCTTCCTCAGCATGCCTCGTGGTAATAGGGAAATAGAAGGTTGATATTTTACCTTTGGAGCTTATGAGGTGCTTCCTGGTGGGTCATCTCTTTGGATTCCCACAAAAACCTTCTAAGGCAGGCATTTGTTTTATAGGGGGGAGACCAGGGCACAGAGAACCCAAGTGAGTTGCCCATGGCCTCTTAGACAATGAAGGGCAGCAATGAAGGGATCAGTCTAGATCCTCTGAGACTGTTCACCGGTTTATTAAGAACAAACAAACAAACAAACAAACAAACAAACAAAAAACACCTATTGAGCACCTTTTGTGTTCCATGTACTGTGTTGGGTTTGAAAAATAATGAGCTGACTCAGTCATGATCCTTGCACTCAAGGAACTGAGAGTTCAGAGGAAGAAACAGACTTGTAGATTCATAAATGTAATGCAGTATAGTAGGTTTTATTAAAATATGTTATTAGTAATGTCCAAGTAATTTTTACCTTGGTAGGGAGAAAGAAGGGTGAAGTTTCTTAAAAATGGATGACTTTTCATCCTTATATTAGATTACATAAATAATGTGTTACATGAAGTAAAAAGGGAAATCTGCTCTGACCTCTCTCCTGAGGTAACTACTTAATTTTTCCTGGTGTCTCAGTGCGAATATCTAAAAGATACTCTAATCTAAAAGCATATCTAAAAGATAATGCCTATAAATAGGGATGCCTGGTGGACACAGTGAGGGAACAGTGTCCTAAGAAAATATGGCAAAATGGCAGCGTGGCATGTGAAGAAGTGCAGGTGATTCTGAAGGACAGAGTGTGTGGGGTGTTGAGGCTGGAGAGCAAGGCAGAGGTCAGCCATGGATGGAGGTCTGGGGCTGCTCCTTGCCTGTCTAAAGAGTTTGACCTTAGTTCTGAAGGGAAGGGGACACTGGAATGTGACACTGTGGGATTCGAGCCATAGGCAGATCACTGGTGACAGGGAGGGCACAAGAGCAGAGTTAGGGAGACGAGTTAAGAAGGAATTCATTCCCAGATGGGAGAATAGGAGAGTCTGATAGGGTGATGGTGAGGTGGCCACAGATGTGAGATATGCCAAGGAAGCAGAAGACTGGATCCATTCCAGAATTCCTTGAGTTCCATAATAGCAGTAGGAGTCCAAGATTTATTGTTGGTATCCCAGAAAAACAAATGGAAACTTAATATTTATCCATCATGAATTTATATAGCTTAATCAGAATATTATAGTCCTTTGTTTTTGCCTAGAATTAAACAGAGTAAAACTATTAATACTAGTTATCTTATACCAGGATCAGAAATCCTGCTTGGCTTAAACGTTGTATGTCTTAAGAGTTGGAAAATTATTCTAAGTACAAGATTTCTCAAAACATGAAATTCTTTAAGGAGTACTTTGGCACCTGGGAAAACGTGAGGAATTACTGACTTGAGCTTGCTTTATTTTAAGTGTTGTGTTCTGAATATTGGTGTGATTGGCCTTTATCTAACTAACCATCCTTGCTCTGATTGTGTTCTCACAAAGCAATATTTTGGTTATAATCTTATCTCCCAAAGTGGAGAGAAGATACTGACTTGCTGAGAACATTGTCACCTTAGCTGGCATTTTTATCATTACAGTTAATCCCATGCAGTAACTGGCATCGCTGTTCTCCCCCCACAACAAAGACTAGGCGAGACTCTATTTTAATACCTACAGGAGTTTTTAATAGGCATTTAATACCTATAGGAGGGCCTTCTTTTTTCTTCCATGTTTTCCTTCAGTCCCCTGGAAAAACAACAACTCCTTACATTGAAAGTGGAAAGAATATTCATAGTTTGGAAAGTGTATTTTCTAGATGAGAATTTCCTTCCTCTGTTTTGTTTTTGTTTTTGTTTGTTTTTGAGAAGACTTAGGTGGAATAGAAATAAGGATTTGAGGTCATGCAATATGAACCTTTCACAAATTTGGCCCTCCCTGGGGAAAATGTTGTCACATTCTCCATTGGAATGAATTTTAGCTTGTCTTTCCCTTTGCTGAGTCCTGGTTTGTCTTTATGGACCATGATTCCTGGAGAAGGAAAATAGAAAGTCAGAAGTTTATAGGAATGATTTTTTGTTTTTTTGGTCTAATTCCACCCAGTATCAGTCACTTGTCTAGGTAGAAAGCTATTTAAAGATTTTTAAGGAGGTGAAGTTTTAGAAGAATCAGCAGCACGGATACCACAGCGAACCAACTCTTGTTTTTCCTACATTCTTTGGTGTATCTGGGCAAAGCCATCTGTCACATGCTAGGACTGTAAGCTCGAAACTATGAGCATCATAGAAAGTCCAATGATGAAAACAAGCTTTCCAGAATGAAAATTCCTGGGAGGCTAATGGTCTTACAGTTCTCGCAAAATTGTAAAAGATCTTTGGTTTTACACCATGGGTTCCCCAGACTTTGATCTTGAGCAACTCACTGGGTAGTATCACTGCAGTGGCTGTCTTTAATTCACTTCCTCTTCAAAGGGGTGAATTTTTATAATGGGGCCTAACACTGTAAACATTTCATAATATTGTAGCTTCAAAGAAGGAAGGCTGTAAACACATTTGCATCCACTTAGCTGATGGTTTATAGATCTGAGGGACTCTTAGTTCTCTGCGTTCCACAGGGGAAGCATTCATTTCATTGGTTTTGCCTCTGAAGTGGAGTTCCCATCAACCCACTCAGAGAGGAAGTGCTACATTAGCATCTTTGGTAGAACAATGCCTTCTGATGTACTTTTCTTGGGTGTTTGTGTTATAATTCTATTTCTGCCTTAAACCGTTTTGTTAATTTTACTGTTGCTTTCTTGTTTTCCATACAAAGTAAGACTTTTCTCCTCCTTTCTCCTTCTTTCCTTGCTGTCAGGACATGGTATTCAGCTCATTAGAGTTGCCTAAGGGTTACTAAAAATTATACTTAATTTAGATACATATTTGTTCATTCTCTTGAGATGTACTAACATGCCTTTCATTAACCTTGGTGAAACAGAGATCAGGTTATGTGTGCCTGATTGACTCCCCGAATGTTGAGCATGATGGTGTTAGCCTCTGGGAGTCAGAAATCCTCTCTTCCCCATTTCTTCCCTTCAGAAGTAAGTGCTCAAGTGTGGAGGCCCTTATCCTGGAGGTGAGATCCTAGGGCTGAGGTGAAAGGGAGGGATGTATCCCCAAGTATCAGCAGGAGAGACATCAAACCAGGAAGGAGAGAAAAGAACCCCAGTGAGGAGGTTGGCCAGTGGTGGAGGCCAAGGAGAATTGAGTCGTGGGTCTTGTTGAAGACCATAATTGAAGGAAGAATATGATATACAGGAAGAGAAGTGAAGAGCAAAAAATGAGGATCGAGGTCCCCGATAGATGAGGTGGGATAGTTCAAGGTTGGAATGAGTGACTGCTGGCTGCCTCTGAAGCATTACCATTTTGGTGAGTCTGGGAACCTCTGAAGAGATGAGGCAACTTCTTAAGAAAGCCAGATGGGGCTGGATGGCTGCAGAGGGCCCAGTGAGTGGGTGCAGGAAGCCTGAGGTCCCAGGAGGTGTCCTTTGAGCACATGATAGTCACAGGCTAACACTGTTGCCCCAGTACTGGGCTCACAGCCACTTACCCCTGCATACCATGGCAGTTGCCCTGCACAGCTGCAGCTTGAAGGATGTCAGCCCTCCCCACCCCCCAAGGTTCAAGAAATAAGACCCAGAGGCCCTCTAGTTTTGGGAAATCCCATACTCTACTCTCTTTGGTTTCCATACCATGGTTGCCTTTAGTACCAGAAGCTAATATGCTCTGTGGAGCTCCGCCAAGCCTGAATTCCCCAGTTGCAGGAGCCAGTGTACCAGAGCTGTCCTTGCAAGAGTCTTGTCTAAGCACCAGAAGGCTGTCCCTCAGTCTTGTTTTTGTTGTCTCTTCTTCCATTAGCAAGGACCTCTCAAATTGTTATCATTTCACTGTACCCCCTTCTTACTAGTAAGGGAATGGTAGAAACTAGGGCAGAAAGTTATAGGGGGCTGTGCTTTGACCTTGAGGCCAAAGGTCAGTCCTGGCCTCACATCCACTCTCTCTGCCCAGTGGTAGATGTTCAGATCACACTCCCAGAGGTGGGGTCTGACTCCATCAGGTCCACTTACCTGCTTCTCCTCTACCTCCCCTAACCCACCTGCCTCCCGTCACCCACCAGCACCCAGTGTGATCAAAGGACTATATTGCCACTCTCTGCCTATCGTGGAGACTTTGAATCACATGACTCTTAGAGCAAAGCTGTGTTTATAGCTTAATTTGAAAGAATATTCACATTTCTTTCACCTTGAGGTTCATGCTTTAATGTGGAGCTTCGTTCTCGTGCCCTTGAGTGTTTTAGGCAGTAGAAAATAGAGGGGATTTCTGTGCAAGACATCATTGAGATCAGCATGACAGAGTTTACAAGTTCTTTTTTTCCTTTGAGGAAAGATCAGCTTTGAGTCTAGACACAATAGAAAGCTCAAGTCTAGGATTCTAGGATTTGAACACCACACAAGGGTGTCCTCCGTGTCCTTCTTACGGAAGTCACCATTTACATCCAGGATACGGGAGCTTAGATGTATGCTTGTGTCCCAGCAGGGTTTGATTATGGCAACATGTGGAGAAGATGTTTATCCTTGGGACAAATATTTGGGTGGGAGGTTTGTGTTTCAAGACACTGAGCGATGATTGTAAATTAAACCATTTTGCTGTGATTTAATCATTTCTTACTCATTCTCTTGTAGGCTCATGTGGAAGGAGATTATGTACTTGGGGAAGACTCAGGTCATGCCTTCCCATTGAGTAGATCTGCTAGAGGAAAAGGCATTGTTCCCTCCCCAGCTCCTTTTTAGACTTAAATGAGAATAGAAATCTCATTATTAAAAAAACAAATATAAGAATAACAAACGTTTGTGGGAAAGCACTGACTCCTGAGACAGGAAACCTCAGGCCGAAACAGCAAGGTGAATGCTGGTTAGGGGGAGAAGTGCCTCAAGCTGTGAACCCCAACGTACCTGAGCGGCTGTGGGGCCTGGGGACATGATCCACACCCAGCTCCAGCTTCTGTTTCTGGAGGTCAGGATCTGATTGCTTCCAAGGCTCCTTCCTAGCTGACATTCTGTAGAGATAGGAAAGGGTACCATGAGGGTGACTTCCTCAGGAGCTTTCCAGCCAGCTGGGGAGGCAGAGCCATTCACATCTCCGTGAGGAGGTAAGCAGCAGAGAGCAATAAGAGGAACTCAGGCTTTAGAGTTTGTAGAGGGACATGGGCTTGTATCCTGCCCTCGCCTTGTGTGATCTTAGATAGGCTACTTGATCTTTCTCTCCCCAAATTTCCTTTCTGCAAGCCGAAGCTAACAATTCCAACCTTCTAAGATCATTTTCAGCATTAAAAAAGAGGTAACATAAATCTAAAGTGCAAGCTTGCTTACCCAGCATCTGATGCATGGTAGGTACCCAGTGTATGCTAGTTAGCTCCTTTACCCTTTTACTAATGTTGACATCATATTACATGTAAGAGTTCGAGAAATTTGAAAGATAATGTATCATCCACCCACCCCCTGCACTCCACAGGAGCTTCCACCTTCTTTCCAACAGGAGCTTTTCATTTTAACAAAGTGGATACTGCCTATTACCTTCAGTGCATGCTGTGGGTTGTGATTTTTTTCCCTGCATTTGTTTATAAAAATCAGTAGTAAAAGCTGATTTCTCTTTCCCTTGGTAGCTGTAATTGCTGTGTTCCCTGAAAGGTCTGATTGCAGAAACGAGTGCAGCTGTGGTATTCTCCATCTGCACTGCCCAGCTGTGCTGTGTGTGTGTGTGTGTGTGTGTGTGTGTGTGTGTGTCCAGCCCCACACACGCTTCTGGTACTTGCATCATTCGGAAGGAGGTTTCCAGTACCACAGCCTCACAGGCAGGACTGAATCACCTCAGACCTTGGGCTTGAGATTAGTCTGGAAGTGAAAAGCCATTTGGGCTGACCACCGAGGGGAAGTAAGAGGATGTGAGGGGTCTGGCAAGTAATCCCTGGGGAGGCAGAGCCAGGCCTACGGGGGACGACTCTGTGGGAACAAGAAGCCAGGTGCGATTCATGCCAAGGTGTGTCAGTGAAAGCAGAACCTGCTGTGTGTGTGTGTGCACGCACACACACACATAGTTCAGGATCTCATCTTTTCTCACCTCTGTGTGTCTGTGGCTTCCTTCATTGCCTCATCTCCAGTTTCTCCTGCCTTCAGTCCAGATTCTGCTTTGGCCTCCACCAGATGAGATTTTTGAAACATGGACACTCCCCTTCTTAAAACTTCCTGTGGCTTCTCCTGCTCCCCAATACTGCAGAGTTCCAACTCTGAGGCACAGTGTCCAAGGAGGGGCCTCACAGTCTCCCCTCCTCACCTCCCATCCTCAGTGTGCACCCTGTGCCTGCCCACACCAGCCTCGCTGATGTTCTTACATGCACACCAGGCCACCAGGCTGTCTGTCCTTCAGGTCTTGGTGCCTGCTGGTCCCTTGCCCCTCTTTGTTCTGACAGCCCCAGTGTTACGTCCTCTGGAAATCCTGCCTGCCCACTCCAAACCAAACACAGGCTTTACCCTGAATGTCTGTGTGGCACTTACCACACTCCTGTGATGATTTAGTTACTATCTTACCCACGGGGATGGGGGTCCCCCCCAGATAGTGACTATTCCATTGGTGTTAGTGGCCCCAGGAGCCTGCCTTGGTGCATCACACACGTAGCTGATACTTTCCAGTATTTGTTAGCTGATGAGCTCATGAGTCTATGTGCTAAATGTGTATGTGGAGACATTAGCTGTGGGTGAGACCCGTCAGTGTTGGTCTTGAAACCCTTTGGGAATTCTGGAAACAGACCTCTCTAATGCTTTGCTTATCTCAGATTCCATTTTATACTTCTTTTATTCCTTGTGAAGATGCAAAAATAGTGGTGGGCAAATGGCAAATTCTTGCCACACACATCGTTAGCTTCTCATTTCCTTCATGGATCCACTCCCATGGCCTCATGGCATCTGAAAACCTAAATGTTAGACCTCATGCTGCTGCTTGCCAGCTGCTCTGTAACTATAAGCAAGACACTTAAGATGAAACAGTCACTACATTTTTAGGGGACACTGCAGCATGCCATTCTCTTTCAAACCCCACAACACACTTTGAGGCAGTTTTTTATTAACTCATTTTGGGGTTTTTTTTTTTTTTTTTTTTTTTTTTTTGGATCAAGAGAGTGAGAATTGGAAAAGTTAAGTCACTTGCCAAAGACTACATACAAAGCAAACAAAAGTACATGCTGCTCTGATTCCCAAAGTTGTGCATGTTCTGCACGACTGCTTTATCCCTCTCCAAATCTCAGTTTCCCCATCTGTTGCCACCCTGGCTGTTGGGGGAGTGAGGAAGGACTGGTGGCTGTGCAGGTGCTCTGCAGGTGGCACATGTCTGCTGGTGGGGGTGTTGTCACCGTGGCCTCTCATCCACACAATGGTCCTCCTGAACCAGTGCTGGCTGCCGTGCTCAAGCACTGCTCAGCCACCACTCTCCAATCCAGACCATGACCTTGATCCCTCCTCTTTCTGACTGTTTACTCAAAGAGATAAATGCCATAATACCAGAATCAGGCCCATTTTATAGGTGAGAAAAACTGAGGCACAGAGAGTATAATAGGTGTCACTAAGGCCTCACAGGGAATTAAACCTAGAAAGTCTGAGGCCACCTCCCAACACCTAACCATGCCACAGAACGGCCTCCTGTTCTCTCATCCTTCAGAAGCATCAGGCTTCTGCAAGGGCCCATAGAGGCTTCCCCTCTGTGACCCTAATGGCTGGTAAATGGTCTCTGCCCCCTCTGCCTGACACGGTGGGAACTTTAGCCCTGAGCCTTCCTGAGACATGGGGACTCCGTTAAACAAAGGAGCCCCAGAAGAACCTGGAAGGGAAGTAAGCAAGTCAAAAGATTAGAGTTCTGGGGCACCTGAGTATCTCAGTGGTTGAGCATCTGCCTTCGGATCAGGGCGTGATCCCAGGGTCCTGGGATAGAGTCCCACATCGGGCTCCCTGCATGGAGCCTGCTTCTCCCTCTGCCTGTGTCTCTGCCTCTCTCTCTGTGTTTCTCATGAGTAAATAAATAGCATTTTTAAAAGAAAAAAAAATCAGAGTTCCAATTCTGCCTCTGCTCTTTAACTAGCTTGCACTGCTCCCTTGACTTCTGTGAGTCTGTTTCTTTATCTATGAAATGAGGTTAACATCACTGAGTTGTTCTAGGAAATGGCATAGGTTCTCTGAAATTTATAAAGCTCTTGTCTTAGCTTGGGCTGCCCTAACAAAACACCATAGACTTAGTGGCTTAACCAACAGACATTTTATTTTTTGTAGTCCTGGAGGCCGAAAGTCTGAGTCAGGAGCATGGCCAGGCTCTGGTGAGGGCTATCTTCCTGGCTTGCAGACAGTAGCCTGCTCACTGCGTGCTCACACCGCCTTTCCTATGCGCATGCACCTGTGAAGAGGAGAGCTATGGAGTCTCTTCCTCCCAGCATGAGAGCCCCACCCTCACCATTTTATCTTAACCTCATTACTTGCCAAAGGCCCACCCCCAGTGGCACTAGGGACTAGGTTTCAACATATGGATTCGAGGAGGGGAGCACAAATATTCAGCAACCCTCAACCCTCAATGTTTATCATTGTGATGTTAATAAGGAGAAGGAAAGGGACCCTACAACCAGTCACCAAGACCTTCTAGTTTGGGGGACATACTGAGGGCACCTGCAAAGCTTTCATGCCTCAAGTCCATGGCAGTTCCTAAATTTTTAATAGTGCCTGGTGACATCCAGAATGAAGTAAAGATAGTCTCACCCCTGAGGAACTGCCATGGAGAGGTCTGTCTCCATTAATTCCCATTGTTTCTTAGCATTGGTTAGAGTTTCAGTTTGTCCCTGGGGAACCAGCGAAGGCTAGTGTTCAAAGGGACCTGCCAAAAAGTTACCCAGAAAGACAACAATGGACGCACACACTGCTAGCTATGACTTTTTTTTAAACCAAGAAAACAAACACGCAAAACCCACAACCATTTTCCCAGCCTGTAAGTGCGACTCTCTCTTACCTGAGCCTTCATGCATAGTAAACAGTGCCTCAGGTATGGAACTAAAATCCTGCCAGCACCCTTTGTTGCTTGGACAATTTTCTTTAGGATACACAGCTCATCTATTTCAAGCCAAAAGCTACAGCTTTTCTGAGACAGGTAAGCAGTGGATCCGATTGTGAGCGAGAACGCTGGGAAGTCTGGTGTTTAAGGTGCCCTTCCGGAGGTCACACCACCTGTCGGTTAGCCCACGCTACCAGCTGACCAGATGTCCCCAGCAGAATGCAGGTGCAGAAACTCGTGGCTGCTCAGGCTGCTGGGGGCTTAAGAGTAAGCTCAGCAGGGGTGAACGTGGCTCATACACACAGAGAGGCTGTGGTCCCCACACCCCCTGGTTCTTTGGGGAGAGGGATTTTTTTGGGGGGGGGATATAAATCAGGGCCTCCACCTCTGACTGACCAGGTAGAGGTGTCCCTGAACACCTGTCTCAAGTCTCCCACCTTCTTCCTCTCTCTTCTTCCTCCTTTCCTTTCTCATGCCCCAAATGGCTGTGTGTTGGAATGGAAGAAGAGGGGTATATTTTGGGTAGGAATTGGGGACTGAATTAATGGAACATATCAGGGTCAATGGAGAATAAGTGCAAGAAGGAAATTCTGGCTCCTTGTCCTTGCTCCCATCTGGACTCCAAAGGCAGCGTGGTAGCAGAGTGGGCACAGTGCTATGAGCTGGTGGCCCTGCTCTCATGTCAGCTCACCTGTTAAAGGTGGGCCAGTCATTTAACTGCTCTGAGTCCCAGGGGTCTCCATCTAGCTGGTGAGATGTAACCTTACAGCATCACCATGATGACCCAGTGAGATAGCAAATGTAAAATGCCTTATGAAAGGCATAGAGTACTATTTATGTTAACACTTGCATTAACTGTAACATTAACTACCTGTCATAGCACTTTCTGTGTGCCAAGTACTGAACTAAGTACTATATATTAACTTTTTAAAAATATATTTTGTATCTCCTAATAACTTTCGGAAGTAGGTGCTATTACTATGCCCATTTTACAGAATTTGTAACTGAGGCACAGAATCAAGAAACTTGCTCAGGATCACAGAGCAAGTGAGTGGCGAAGCTGGGATTCAAATCAGAGCATACTAGCTCCAAACTCTGTGCTCTTAACCACACTTCTGTAAACATTAGCTCCAGTCTTGCAAGGAGAAAGATGCGTGGGTCCCGATAGAGTAGATGTTGTCTGCACTATTCCATGGCTTCCCCTCGTCCAGGGGCCTCAGTCCCTTCTACTGGGAGCCACCATCCTCTGTGCGGCCCACCTTGCCTGCCACCTCTCTGGGTCTGCTCCATCTCCAAGATTCTAAAACTGTCTCAGATGAATCCACCTTCCTACCTATTCCACCAGATACTCAGGGCAGGTGCCTCTAGGCTGTTGAATTCTTCTATGCCTTCTCCTCACCCTCATAGGAATCCTGTCCTGAAGTCCTAATGATTCTTCCTTCCCAGAGTGTCTCTCACTTTGGATTCCTGGTGCCAAGTCTCACTGCATGCTGCCTTTCTGTCACAGCATCCTTTTGACTGCTTGCTGCTCTGCTCTGGCTTCAGTTGACCACACGTCCTGCCTCAAGACAGCTTCCAAGGGCTTTGCTCTGCCCTGTACTGACTTGTTTGGAAAGACTCAGCTACTGCTGCCTGACAACTAGAACCCAATCTGCTTCGCCTGTTGCTTAAGATCTCCTATGTTGAGACCTCTCCAAACTGGCTCTCCCCATTACTTCCCTTCACACATACTGCTGTCCAGGAAAACACAACTCTTCCTTCTTCCTGAAAGTGCCTTGATTTTCCTGTCTCTTTGCCTTTGCTCCAGCCATTCCACCACTGGAAAGGACCTCCCCCGACCACAACCGCCCCACCTTCATTTGCGCCAAAGAAACCCTAATGCCCATAGCAGATACTTCTTTTTTAAAATTAATTAATTAATTAATTTGAGAGAGAGAGTGAGAGAGAGAGAGCAGGGGAGGGCCAGAGGAGCAGAGGGAGAGAATCTAAACCCGACACCCCACTGAGCATGGAGTTTGATGCAGGGCTCGATTTCATGACCCTGAGATCATAACCTCAGCCAAAATCAAAAGTTGGTTGCTTAACCAACTGAGCCACCCAGGGTGCCCCCACGCAGATACTTGTTTATGAACATTTTCATGATGCTCTTGTCCTCCTCAGAGTCCTTCTCGCACTGTTCTGTTGCCCTCTGGCCTGGGGAGAACAAACATTTGGATTTCAGATCAACCTGGATTTATATCCCAGGTATCTGGACAGACACATTCCTCTCCCTCACTTCCACCTCTCCCATAGCAATGGAGTCCCAATGTCCTGTCTGGTTCCCTTTTACTTCTCTTATTCTATTTCTCCTCTCTGCCCTTATTTTCTAGTTACTTAACGTAGACGGTAGAACATAACATTTAACAAGAAGGGCTCTAGAACCAGCATAACATGAGTTTGAATTCTGACTTTGCCTCCCTTAACTATGTGACTCTGGACAAATCATCTAAGTGTGTTTTGTTCAGGCTCATAATCTATAAAATGGGGCTAGCAGTAGTACCCCTCATGTCATCGTTAATGGAAATGAAGTGGGCTAATGCCATAAAGCTTTCGGCACTGTATCTGGTTCACAATAAGTAACTAAATGTCCATCTGTCCTTGGTCACATCTCTCCTGTGTGTCAACAAGTTGACTGGAAACCATAAAGCCACTTTATACTTTGCAAAGAGGAGTTGCTGTAGCCAAAGATTAAGAAACCAACCCCCCAGCCAGGCCACACAGTGCTCAGTGGTGACTCAGTGGTCACTACTGGAATGCATATTGGAGACCCACAGCATTTTTCTGTGGGAACCCTCAACATCCTGACTCCACGTCCCTGGGTGCTGTGGCTCGTGTGGTGCTGGGGAGGAGTGTGACTAAGAGAGCCATTTGGCTGTGGTGACTGACTCATGAATGAGGGGGTTGAGCTGTGGGGATTTGGAAAGGCCACGCCCCTCTGTGTGTTTCCTGTCAGTACAAGCCCTGTGCCATGGCCTGGGGCTCCCATGGAGGGGTATGTGTAAGTACACCACACCATGGGTCTCCCTGAAGGAAACCACCTGCCTGGACCACCACTCACACCTCCTGTGGCCACCTAAGGCCCTGGGAGGGCAGTTCTGTCCATGGTCTCCTCAGCAACCCATTTCCCAGTGGGTCAGCAGGTTGTCACAGAGAATCGAAGCCTACAGGGCTGGGAAGAGCCTTGGGAATGGGGCACAGGGCAGCTCCCTATTTTGCAATTATGAAGACTGATGTCCCACAGGAAGCAGGATAGTTAGCAGTGCAGTCAGGATTGGAACCTGAGAACTGGTTCCCAAGCCTGTGCTCTTTCTGGGAAACCCTGTTCAAGTGGAAGAATGAATCCACTTGGCGGTGGAGCGAATGAATGAATCCGCTTGTGAAGTGTAGGCAGAATCACGTCCTGGTGAGCAAGCCCCAGGTACACAGCTTAGCAGAGCCCAAGCTACCTGGCTCTGCCCAGCTGTCTGCTTTTGCTTCTTCGCTCCTCTGTTTACAGCTCTGTCCCCAGCAAGCTATGAAGCCCCGGTGAAGCAGCCCTGCCAGAAAGAGGCTCTACTCAGGCTGCACAATCTGCCCCCAGTCTCTCTCGAACACACTTCCGTTCATTACCCCCTCCATATTACCATGACCTTGGCATCAGGCCCACTGTGGGGCTGTGGACAAAGTGCTTAGCCTCCGGGAGCCTCGGTTCCTTCTTCTGCAATCTTCTGCGCTAAATTAAATGGATGTTTGTAGCCAGTCCTGAGAACAGTGTCTGGCATAGAGTAGGCATATACTGTGCAGTGCCTATTATTTATTGTTACCTATTAGTTTTAAGACCTTCTCTCAGATTGTTTTTATTATGCCACTGGTTCCAGATGCCTCAGGATCGCCTGAGGAGCCCTGTAGAGGACACAGCCTGATTTAGTAGGTCTGGAATGGGGTTGGGAATGTTCTTTCACGTTCGTCAAAGATATTCTGATGTGTGTTTGGATTTGGGAACACAGAGCCCCCACCTTGCCCGTTATTTTCCTATCACGAGGGTTGCTCTAGATCTTTCACATTTCTTCATTCTCTACAAAGTAAAGGCAGTTTTGTGGGTGGGCTGGCCTTAGCTTTGGAAAATTCTGACTGAGGCCTCTAATTTGTATCCAACTTAATGAGCTATGTCCCACCAAGACTCAGACGTGCAGAGAGGGGGGCTCCATCCTCTCAGGAGGCAGGAGAGCACAGGGGTTGAAAACACCGAGCTTTAGGATTGGAAATCCCTGTGTTCGAATCCAAGGTGTATCATTTGCTGGCTGTGTGACCTTCAGCAAGTTTCCTTATCTCCCCAGGCAAGCTGCAGGACCCCCATATTCTAAGTGTTTATTACACATTTTGTTCTCCTTGTGATCCAGTACATAGCACCTGCCCCCATGCCCCCTGTTCTGTAGTCTCTTGGCACCCCTACACAGTGATCTGGGCTTGTGGGTGACCTTGCCAGTGCATCGTCTCCAGTGTCTTTTCCATTCACACCCTTCCTGCCTGCCTTGCCTGCCCCTTCGCAGGGTCTACACAGCCCCAGACCTGTTGCCCCCAGGGGCTCCTGGTGAACTATCCCTTCCTCGCAGCACCCCCACGGCCTCCCGACTACCGACAGACCCAGACAGCACTGTACAGGCACAAACCTCAGCCTGAAAAGCCCTTCAAAAATCCTGCCGCAGTCCTCTAACAGCTCACTCACGCTTATTAACATGATTATTCAGGAAATACCTAGTTTTTGGAGGAGAAATGCTGGAGGTTGGTATTCTGAGAAGATGCCAAAGAGTGTGCTTTGTCCAAGCCGAAGGCCTCATTTGATCAAATCTGTTTCATCCTGTTGATTTTTCTTGGCATTTGGATGTGTTTGAGGTAAACACCATGGGAGGTTTGGTTTTTTACCTAAAATTATAATGTTGCTTTTGGGCTCGGAAGCTTAAGTTGCTGCTTAATCTCAGTAGCAACTGAGATTGCTAGTGGTCTGTTTCATGGAACCCCAGAAGCAGTGCAATCCACAGCATGATGAGGGACATAGGAGAGTCACTGGGGACAAAATCCACTGAGGTGTCCAGCTCAGGCCGCTGGAATGGGAGGCCAAAGCCTCCAGAGTCCATCAGCATTTATAAAACTCTTCGAGCAAGTGTTTTCAGTCAGGGTCTCATGATCAGAAATCCATACTTCTCCTGCTTACCCTTTTTCCTTTATTAACACAAGCGGTAAGTCTAGGTGGCTCAGGCCTTTTGTTTATATGTTAGCATGCCCTCGAGCTCTCTTCGTTGGAAGAACTTTGTTGGGAAACCCTGTACAGAAAACACATAAAAGCAGTACAAGGTTCCTCAGGGGATTTAGATCTTTACTGTAAGTCATTGTTTGCAGAACCCCTGAAGCTTCCTGGGTTCTGGGGCTCAGAGACAAGCACCCGTGTAGGCGTGATTCAGGTACAGTTCCCAGCTCCGTGTGTTTCATACAGCTTCATTGTTGTGGTGCAGGTTTAGCATTAAACTTCAACAGTTTAAATTTGGCTGTTCACATCCAACTTCGATTGCAGTTCCTTGCCCATCAAAGCTGACTAAGGAGGAGCCTGGCAGTAGTGGGTAGGTGGTAAGCACAGCAAGCAGGGTGATTTCTGCAAGCTGCCTTATTAGGTAAGAATGATTGCTCTGCTTAAAACCTCAGACACCCTGGGCCAGTATCAGGTGGGCCATGTTTGACTTCTGGAAGCATCATCAGAAACCCAGGGCTCAGCAGATACCCAGGATGGTCAGAACTGACTTTAGGATTGGAAGACAGTGTAGACTAGCCAACATTGTTTCTATCACAGAGGGAAGCCAAAGCTTTAAGTGATTGATCTTCATACAGTGCCTACAGCTCCCTGTGATGAAGGAACTTGTAGCCAGTCTAAGTGTACCAGTTCCTGATAAATAATAGGAAATCTGACGTGGAAAAAGAGCATCTCGTCTATAGCTTGGCATTTGGTCAACCTTCTTTCTTCAGCTTAAGAGAGTGTTCCCAAGTTTTTAAAAACTGTTTTCTAAAGCTAAGGGCTTCTTTAAGAAAACAAATGATTACGAGCATGGCATCTTTCTCCAGTGTGTTTTGAAGCTCCATAGATAGAGCCGTCCCTCTGGGAATAGTCCAGCTGCTCTAAGTGTTGTAACAAAGGAATACAAGTCCAGGGACGTGAACCCGAAATGCTAGACATTCTCATGACCCCTGTGAGAAAGATAGTAGGGCTCCAGTTTCCAAGCCTGGGTTTTCTTTCCCCAAAAGACAAATCAGCATTCAGGCCCATTGAATTTTCTGTATAACCAGTCAGCTTTTGTAGGAGCAAGGGGCGTGCATGTGGCTCACAGGCTTCTGTCTATGAGGACTGTTGGGTGTGTCAGTGGAGAACATCAGGGAAGAAAAGTGGACTGGCTCCATGCTCGGGCTAATCAGATGACAGCCATAGTCACCTTCCTTGTTTGAGTTTTTCCATCCCATATTTGCCAATGGGAAATACTAGATTTGGAGGCTTCTCTAAATCTAGTGAAATTTTTCCTTTGTAGGAAGGACTATAGACTTTTCTATAGGTAACACTGCAAGCCTGGAGGCACAGAAGCCCATAATTTAGTCAAGGCCTATGTAGTGGAGGGGTTGGAACACCGGTCTACATAAATCCAAAGTCTGTATTCCCACCTCCTGTCTTGGTTACCTAACCCATTACCTAAAAAGGACCTGGGATCCTAGACAGGCAACCAGAACAAAAGCATTATGAAAGTTTCCAGGGAGGACTAATGTCTGAATCAAATTGTAGGCCCTAAAAAAAAATAAAACAAAAACAAAAACAAAAACAAATTGTAGGCCCTACTCTCAAATCATTCACAAGATCAAGGGCAGACACGCTACAGGATGTTGGTTCTCAACCTTGACTACACTGAATTATTTGAATTTCAAATAGTACTAATGACAGGTCCCACCTCCAGAGATTTTGATACAATTTGTCTGGGATATGACCTGGGGACCAGAATTTTTAAATTTTAAATTTTAATTTTACATTTTAAAAGTTCCCCAGACGATTCAGATTTGCAGCCAAAATTGAGAACCACTGCTTAGGAAACAGAAATGGTATCTTAGAATGTAAGGCTGGAGCTGTTTAAATATCTACTGCACCAAAGATAGGATCCAGAAGGGGTTCTAGCGGTCCCAGGAGGGCTGGGGAGGAGGTTGGACACAGGGGCAGGCAACAGAGCTTGGCCAAGGCTGGAAACCAAACTATCATACTAACTACCTATGGTAATCATCGTGGGAGCCAAAAGGTTGACTCTTATGTACAAGCTTGTAATTATTTTGTGTACTTAAACCTTGACTCTCCAAATGGATTGCAAGCCCCCTCAGAGTTTGAGATGCTAATACCCAAAGAACGTCTATCATCTTTGCCATCATCCCCAAACTCTGTTATCTGGAGGACAGGACCTATGATTATTCTTCTTAATCTCCTGGGCTTGCAAAGCACAAGGCCTAGCACATGATGCCTGGATGTGGGGAGGATGGGGCTTCTTCAGCTAGGGACATGGCCATCCCTGGAAAGGATAATATCTTCATGTTAATTTACTCCAGAAACCATTCTGGTTTTGTGTCTGAAATGGGGACTGTGTTTGTGTAAGCTGTAACTGAAGCTACTACCCTTTTCTGGCAAGTCCACGGGTCTCTTGCCAGAAGGTCAGCCTCCCTACTTTCCCTTTGGTGCAGGTACACAGGCTTCTAGAGCACAGGAAATCTGCTGGGGAGGATAGCCTTGGCAGAGAAGATGTAAGGAGATTCATGGGGTCCTGCAGGCTGTGATTTAGAGGTTGAGTGAGGAGAAAGAGGCAGACTCCACAAGTCAGCAAAAAAGCTGCCAAGAATGTGCTTGCCAAATGGCTGTGTGCATGATCCTCGGAGCCTTGGTCATTTCACTGTGTGTCTGATTGAAAATTATATTTGTGGTCTCGGGCAAGGCAAGAATAAAAGAAATAACATACTTAATATTTGTATGCTTCTGGGCTGAGAAAATTTTAGTTTGGAAAAGCTGTTCTTCCAAAGTTGAAAATCACAAAGGACAAGCAAATTCGGTTAGAATTTTGTCAGATGTCCAGCAACAGTCCTCGTAGCCATGATACAGAAGGGGATAGAAGAAGGAAATTGAAATTTGTTGAGCAAGTACTCGATTTACAAGCTGTTTTATAAAGAGTAAATCATTTGATACTTGCCACACTCTGTTACCCATGAAGATATTTTCAAAATACAAATACGAGACTATAACCTATCTGCTTGAAGCCCTTCAGTGGCTTTCCAGGACTTTTTGGAAGAGAAAACCAATCCCTGACATGGCCTACAGGATCTATGCTATCCATGGTCTGTCTGCTCCAACCACAGCAGTTCTCAGGTGAGCCCTGCTCCTTCCCACTGCAGGGCGCTTCTAGGCATGCCTCTCTCTCCCACAACTCAGAACCAAAGCCTCTTGTCACCCTTCAGCTGGTTGGTTCTAACTCTTCCTACAGATCCCAAGGGAAGTGTATCAGTGAGGGTCTAGGCAGAAGACTGAAAGAGGGGCTATCCTCTAACAAGCCATTGAATAAGTGCAAAATTATTAACTAGATAAATAAAAAGAATGAAAAGAAGACTCTAAGGTGGGGCTGGGAGACTATGGCCCATTGGCTAAATCCATCTCATGTCAGACTTTGGTGCACTAAGAATGATTTTTCCATTTGTAAAAAGTTGTAAAAAGAAGAGAATACAACAGAGATAGCACGTGGCCCACAGAGTTTAAAGTATTTTCTGACCGTTTACAGAGAAAGTATGACCACCTCTGCTCTAAGTCATCAAGGAGGTATAACAACTGGCAGATGCAGCTATCATCCCTGGATCTGTAGGAGCAGAAGTGGGAATTATTACAACTCAGAAACTTAAAGAGGGGGGCCAGAGGCCTCTGACCCGGACCTCTGAGGAGGGGCCACCAACCGGCTGGTGCTGCTTTGTCTGCAGTGGGGTGTGGTGGAGCTGGTGTCTCAAGAAGTGGAAGACTTCCGCTTTGTCCACCGAGCCACTGCCCTGGAAGGACCATGGCTGCAGAGTGAAGAAGCTTTGCAAGTACAGGTGCCACTTGCAGGTACGGGAAGCCCACAGAAGCACCTCAGAATGTGGACAGGAAGGAGCAGTTTCCTTGTCTCCCTTCCAGGTTTTCAGTCCACCTCCCTAGCATCCTCTCAGTAGAGCCCCACGTGAAGACAGTTTGCAAGACGAAATGTGGGGTGCAGAATCCCACCCCCCAGATGACAACACGAGACCATAGGGGGATAGGTTGGGAGCATAATCACTTAATACTTGGTGCGGGAAGCCTTCCCTGAACTTCACGATGTGCTCAGCACCTCTGTCGTATCTTTATTCCACTCTGTATCTTTTGTCCACAGCTCTTCCTATAGTTATGATTGATAACAGCAAGCACTTACACAGTACTCACTGTGTGCCAGCACCGTTCTACTTTCCAAGATTAAATCTTCACAACCACCAGAGGTGGATACTCCGTCATCCCCATTTTACAGATATTGAAACTGAGGCATACAGAAATGAAAGAACTTACTTGAGGTTCTACTCTGCTGGCAGGTAGAAGAACCAGCCTTTGAACTTCAGATGGTTTTCCAACTACCCTATGCTGCCCCTTAGTTCCAGTTTTATGTTTGTGAATTTTGATTCAGTGTGTGTCTCCCTCCTAGACTAGCTTCATGAGGGCAGACATCAGATCTCTTCCTGCTGACCGTTTAGTCCGGTGTGCCTGCCACAAGGTCTGGCACACAGAAGGCTCTCAATAAATATTTGTTGAATGGATGAATAAGTGGATGAGGACTGGGAGTCACAGAAAATTTAAGCCAATGTTAACGGTCAGAGCTGGGATTCCAACACAGATCTATTTGCCTCTGGAGCCCATATTCTTCCCAGCCATGAGCTGGCACATGAGTCCTTGCCAGCCAGTGATGCATGACATTCCTGAGGATGCCCTTGAGGCACTGTAAATTCACCACTGTTCTCTGTATTTTGGACAAATGATAGTGTTCCTTGCGGTCTTTGGGTTATCCAGAATGTGTGACCAGCTATAATTCTGCATTCCCTAATCATGCTGCATGAGAGAAATCACTGTACTCTGTAAATACAGTCACCAAACCCAGGTAGCTGGGCCTTCAGAAAAGCTTTCTCAGACACACACTGTGTTAACTAACTCTAGTTATGTCTGATGAGGTGTTTAGCAATGGGGGCGGGGATTCTTATACTTTTTATTCCACATGCTGTTCACATATTTGGAC
The DNA here is from genome assembly GCF_018345385.1 of Vulpes lagopus. NCBI lineage: Eukaryota > Metazoa > Chordata > Mammalia > Carnivora > Canidae > Vulpes > Vulpes lagopus. Next base: position 36,795,068 of record NC_054838.1, on the reverse strand, counting down.
TTTGTGTTCAATGAGCATACTAAAGAAAATATTTTATTTAAAATATTGAAAAATAGTGTTCTTTTAGCAAATTGGAACAAAATTAAATGGTGCTCATGACTTCAAGACCACTTTCTTGCCCATTAGCATTTCCTCTGCTGGTTCCCAGGAGTCTGCCTCTCTGGTCTCACCTTCTCTCTACTGAGACAGCTCAAATACTTGCTAGGCTCTGCATGCTGCATTTTATCTTTTCTTGGAATCTTTTGCAGTATCATTCTACTTAGAGCAAAGCCAACATCCCCACAACAGTATATAAGGCACTCTGTGTTCTGGCCCTCAGAGCAGCCCATTTGCCGTGCCTTTTTTCATCGGTCTGGTGCCAGAGTAGAAGCTCAGAGGAACTGGAGGGAAAAAGCAGAGAAAGGCAGAAGAGTGGTAGGTTTTACCAACCTTCGTTCATTGATAACCTTTCAACTAACTAATAAAATGTAATCAGTAAAATAGGGCCAGTTTCTACATGGGCTGTTTTAAAACCAAGGAAATTGATCTTAGTTCCCCATACTGGTTGTCTCAGATATTCCTATGAACAATAGCAGCTCCAGAAACGCTGTATTAGGTGTGACCTAAGGGCAATCATCTCATTGGATGAGGCATTGGGAGGGGGAAAATAGAGGAGTGGTCTCAAAGCCATATTTGTATGGTAAGCATATTGTTTTTAGTTGATTCCGTGTTTATTCGGTTGGCGAGAACTGTCAGAGAATTCACAGATTTCAAAGTCACTGCTAGTGAAAGTAGGTACTGGATCTCTTCTGGTTAAATCAAGCTTGATCTAGATTAAGTAAAATAGAGAATCAAAGGCTATAGGGGTGTGGGATAGATCCAGTCAGTGGAATTCTGGCAGGCCTGGGGGAATACTGAAACCAGGGCCTGGGAGGCTCTCAGAATGTTCCAGCTTTTCTCTTCTCTTACTGCTAATAAGCTAATTTCTTCTATTTCTCAGTTTCTCGTTGTGGGAAATGTGGCTGCTCCACAGCTCCCAAGTTTACATTAAATTGCCAGTTTCAAAGAGATACTAAGTCAGCCATCTCTTGGTCCCAATACTAAATTATGAGAGAAAGAATGGATTGGTCTAGCCTGAATCGGGTGGCACTCCCTGAGTCCTTGGCTGGAGGGAAGAGGTCGCACTGCACATCATGGCTGCTGGAGGGCATGTGGGGTAGTGGTGGTGATGTTGAGCTGGGCAAACACTTCAGAGGTCTCTACTGTTTTAAGGAAAAGGCATTTATAATCACCATACGGAAACATGTGGATACCCAGAGTGTTGATAACTGTGTGCTATTGAACTGGAAGTACCCTGGGAAATTCTCTATTGATTGAGCTATGGATGAAGCTGTTATTTCTAGAGCAGTGCCTTGGTTATTTGACTCTTGACTGTCTGGTAGCTTCAAACACAGTATGAAACAAAATAATAAAAATAGTAGTAGTTAATAGTAATAATAATAGCAGCAAAGACTTACATTGTACCTTAATAAACCAGACCGTGTTCTAAGCGCTATGCTCTTTGTTCATCCATCTAAATTAATCCTTACAACAATGGCATCAGGTAGATACCTGATTATTATTTTCATTTTAGAGATGTGGTCACTGAGGCACAGAGGGGTGAAGTCATTTACTCAAGCTCACAGTGTCATCAAGAGGTGGAGCCAGGATTCAAATCTAACAGCCTAGCTCCAGAGTCCATGCTTCCAGGGGGAATGGTTGGGAATGGCTGAAAGGCTCCAGAGACAGACATACCATGTTGACTCAATTCACCAAATAACCAAGAGAGACTCTTGTTGGCTGATGATGGCAGCTAGAGCCGGAACAAGAGCAGCTGCATCGAAAATTGAAGAGGCAAACAACCATCAAAAAAATATGGGGATACCTGGGTGGCTCGGTGGTTGAGCATCTGCCTTTGGCTTGGGTTGTAATCCCAGGGTCCTGGGATCAAGTCCGGAATTGGGCTCCCTAAGGGGAGCCTGCTTCTCCCTCTGCCTGTGTCTCTGTCTCTTTCTGTGTGTCTCTCATGAATAAATAAATAAAATCTTTAAAAATATATGGATGGAAGGAGAAAGAGACCAGGCAAAAGAGCTGCTGTGAAGGCAACATGAAGTTGGCAAAGCATGGAACAGAACTGGCAGAAAGAAGAGAAATACCATCCCAGTGTCTTTCAAATTTTGGTCCATAGACCTCAGAGCTCTCGATAAAAATGCAGTTGCCTAGCCCCGACTCTGGACTGAATCAGACACCTGTCAGATCTCCCAGAAAGCCACGTGGTTTAGCAGACACTGTTAGGCACTCTCATTTCATGATTGCCCTGAGTGCACAAGCAGACAGCCTTGTGCACCCCCATGACCCTGTAGGCATCACTGGGTATGGCAGCGTCTTCCTTTAATCTAGCTACCATGGCAGGGAAGTGTGTAGTACGTTTTTTTAATGACTTCAATTGATAGGATGATCCCAAGTGAGAACCCTAACTGCTAAGCTTTGATTCTAGCTCTGTCACAAACTAGCTAAGTGACCAGTGACAGACACTTAATGGCTCTGCAGCTTAAGATTTCTTTTGTTAAGGTTATATATAGGTTAGACTGGATCAACCAACGGTCTCTGGAATATGTCCTTCCACACATGTCCTTCTATGTGTCCTTCAGCCTGCCCCATCCTCCTCTGGTTATGGCAAAACATTAATCAGTCATATATTTCTGGGTCGCCTGGGTGGCTCACCGGTTGAGCATCTGCATTTGGCTCGAGGCATGATCCTGGGATCCCCGGATTGAGTCCCGCATCGGAGTCCCTGAGGGGAGCCTGCTTCTCCCTCTGCCTATGTCTCTGCCTCTCTCTCTGTGTCTCATGAATAAATAAATAAAATCTAAAAAAAAAAAATCATATACTCCTCACTATGCTCACTTCCCAGCATTAATCACAGTGCCCCAGGTGCCCAAATTGCTTTAAGTTGTCCTTCCAGTTTAAACTTGTTATCTCTAGAATAGATGATCCACAAAGTTCCTGTAAACTCTGAAAATTCATAGCTCTCTGAAAGGAGAAACAAGTAATTTCATTTTTTGCCTTAAAGGTTTCATTTTAATTTATATAAAAATTCATTCAACAAATGTTTTCATGTTTTGGTTCTTTTTCTTAAAAGATTTTATTTATTTGACAGAGAGAGAGAATGAGCAGGATAGTAGAGGGAGAGGGAGAAGCAGGCTCCCTGCCGACTAGGGAGCCTGATGAAGGACTTGATCCCAGGACCCTGGGATCATGACCTAGGCCAAAGGCAGACACTCAACCAACTAAGCCCCCAGGTGTCCCTGTTTTCATATTTTGATCTTCTTAATTTTCTCCCTCTCTCCCATTATTCCAATCTGGATTATAATTATGATTTGAATGTTTGTACTGCAAACCCTGTAAACCTTCATTATTCAATTATGCTAAGAGGTTGGATTAACTTGACCTTAAATTTATGTTTTAGGTCAGTTTAAATTTGAATACAGCTTTATTTATAAAGACAAGTTTAAACTTTGAGGATTTGCTATTTTAAAAATAAAAAAAGGAGGGTCGCCTGGGTGGCTCAGTTGGTGAAGTATCTGGGTAAGCCTCTGCTTCTGGCTCATGTCATGATCTGGGGGTCCTGGGATCCAGCCGCATGTCAGGCTCCCTGCTCAGTGGGGAGTCTGCATCTTCTTTTCCCTCTGTCCCACAGCCTTGCTCACGCGCGCTCTCTCAATAAAAGAGGGGAAAAAAAACCCTGAATTTTAAGGTATTTTAGGAAAAACATATAAATAAAACCTTACTGAAGTGTTGAAACCAGTCCTGGCCTGTTGATTACTTAAGAGAAATTCTTAGACCAGTTGTAAATAATTCAAAGTTTTGCATTTTTGTTTAAGAATTCTAAGGATGATGCTTACAAATTAGCAAGTCTAAGGAGAAAAAAAATACAGTACAGTTGACCTTTATTTTTCTTAAGTTCCACGAATTCTGTGCCAGTAAAAACATTGTTTTTTTTTTTCTTCCATTGGCACTGGGTTGAAATTGTTGAAAATAGTGATTTTGCCCCTTTTATTAACCTCAAAGAACATTGTGTCGGGATGGGAAATGAATATTTTAAGCAGGCAAACAATCTTCCCAAAGCAATTATGGAGAAATTTGGAACTGGCATGAGTAGGTGGGTTTTGATATTCTGATCTGGACTTAAAACAGAAACATTTTGGTTCTGGACACTTCTTGAGGTCTGGAAGAGTTCCCTTGACATCCAACTATGTCCTGGATCCAAACCCAGACCTTATTTCCAAGGAGGCCTAGTCAGGGGCTTAGGCTGTGTTTCATTATTTAACCAATCACAAGGCCTGAGAAACCTCACACTCTGATGGGAAAATGTACTAAGACAAGTGGCCCTGGGTCAGATGGAGCCCATTATGTAAAACCTCAGGAAATTGGCCTAAGGCCCTCGAGGGCAGAAAGATTGGCTGAATTAGTAAAATGTCTGAATTATAAAATATTTGACCAGAAAAAGATGTATTATGTGAAGGTACACAAGTAGCTGAAACTAACTCCTCAATGTGTGTTACCTGGTAGAGATGCCTAGAAGGTGACCCTTTCCTTTGTAATCAGTAAAATCAATATGCAAATAAATCATGTGATCAACTTCCTTAAACATTTGTTCACTTACATGTGATTGACATTCCCACTGCAACTGTATGGCATGATGGCAAGAGGAGTGCATTTATAATCCAACAATCAGAGTTCAGATACTAGCTCTGAAACCTCTTGCATAAAGCTTGATGTATTAGAAAAGAGAAGACATATATCCTAATATACTAGAAAGGAGAAGACCCTGTAGGGAGACAATATGATGAGACCTAACAGTGGTCACTGATGCCATAAACTGATACTTAAACTCTCAGATACTTAAACAACTTAGATGAGTGGTCTCATCCATAATGGAACCATGGCCTCTGCCTCACAAAGAAAATCCAGTGGCCTATGAGGCCCTACCTGCTTGTCCTCTCCACAGACCGGTCTCATTTCCTCTTTGTCTTCTTGCTCATGCTACCTGGTTACCGATCTCCTTGCTTCTCTATTCTGGCTTTATGGGCTTTGCTGTGCTTTGTCCTCAGCCTGAAACCTGGCTCCTCCAGATAACTGCGTGGCAACCTCCCTTCTCTCCTTTAAGTCCACCTTCTCAGAGGCCAACTTTGACCAATCTTTTTAATACCATGACCTGCTCTACCTGCCATGTCTCACTCCAAATCTTCCATATCACATTTGACTTTTTTTCTTAGCACTCATTGCTAATATAAGTTTTTGTTAACTTAGTATGTTTATTGCTTATTGTTTCTCTCCCGACTGAAATATCCTTTAAAAGGAGTAGAAACTTTTGTATCAGTTTTTTGTTGTTGTTGATGTTGCACCTAGAAGTGACTGGCACAGAAAAAGGGCACTCAATTATTTTTTTTAATGAATAAATGAAAGCTAAGCATCCAAGCAACCAGAAGACCCCATGCAACACAACACTTGTGATTTATTCTGAAGACAGCCCTAGAGTCCCTTAGAGCATAGTGGCCCTTAGTTTTAGATATCATTCCAACAAAGAGGCTCTCTGTTTTCCCAGTTTATGACTTTTTAGAAAGGGAAGATTCTAAAAGGTGGCAACGTGACAGCAGCTAGCAATATTCACTGATACCTTGACAACAAGAGAGGAGATGGAAAGCTTAAAAACAAGCTGGAAAAATTAGATCACATGTCTGAGACCATTTTATGAGGGTAAATAGCCCCAGACGACTTCACTCACATGAAATGTTGTACATTTATTGCATTTGGTATGATGATTGTGGTCATAAAGATAAGGTTGAATCATGTTCATCAAACACTACTTAAGAAGATAAGAATATATATCATAAGCTGTAGTTTAGCACGAACTGTTTATTGCACACCTAGTAGGTGGTGGGCACTGTGCTTAGTGCTAGAGCTTTAAAGGAAGATACGTGTTTGTAGTCTGGAGTGTGAAACAATGTACACAATTTTAATTTTGTTCAGAATTATTGAAGTTTTAGCATTTAAAAAGGCTTAATTAGTTAGACTGGAAAATTTACTTACATGGAAGAGCTCCTTCCCTGGAAATGTTGCTATGAATTACTGCAAATCCCAAAGTTGGAAGGGTATTAGTGAGCCAATCAGGCTTACACCAAACCCCTAATTCATGTATGGTATTTGATCCAAATTCTTACTTCTCTCCACTTTTCAAAGGTGCCGTGTTGACAAGTAAGGTCAAATTTGGCAGCCAAAAGAAAGCTGACATTGGTTGGTACCATAATTCCAACACTGAAATTAACCCTCTAGCATGCAGTTTCTGTGATTTTTCATATGAGTAGTTTTTTTCACCAACAAAATTGCAGATTCCTTAACATTAGAAACAAGGTTATAAATGTGACCAGCTCAGTGTTGTGTATGTTCAAATTTAGATGTAGGTAGTATTTATTCTTTGTCTCCTGTATGTGAGCTCTGTGCAAGGCATTTTTCACGCTCTCTCACTCAATCCTTATATTGTCTCTTAAAGAATCTTATGTTGTAGATATGCTTATCACAATTTCTGGAATTGAGGAAACTGAGGCTATTTATGACTCTACTTCTTGGAAATGGATTTGAATTCAGGTGCTAGACTTCAGGCTAGGACCAGCGGTGTTGAATAATGGGCTTTGGTCACACCCATACATAGTCTTTCACTGAAGTTTAATGACATCTCAGAATATTTTTTAGATCTTGGATTATTTATTTTCTTTTTGTCATTTGGACCCTACCTTGTAGATCAAGTTTCACATCTGTGCTGCAGTTTAGCACCCAAAAAAGAAATTTTATATATGATAGAGCCAAAGTGTATTTTTCTTTATCCTTTGGTTATTTTTCCTTTCCTACTCACATAGCTTGTGGTTAAATTATTTTCCTTAGACTTTCATACTAAAATAATTTGCCTTTGGGTAGAGGCCAAGCACAGACCATTTTCAATTCGCTACAAGATTGTTTTTCTAAGCAGTTCAAATGAAAGAATTCCATGTCTCACAATGGGCATTTGTAAGTTGGTTATTTTGGGTAATCGGTGCTAGAATGTAGTCTCCTTTCAAAACCTTGCATCTTCTCACTACACCTACCTTAGGAAACAACCCAATAGCTACACAGAAAACAAGAGCAGTGACCCAAAAGCCCACACCAATTACTGTTTCCAGATTCACATAACAGTTGTCTCCTTTGTGTTGAGTTTGAAATTTTAATGAGGCTATTTAATTTTCCACTTTTTATGTAGCTTTGCATAAAAATTCCTTCTTACCTTAGAGGGAACTAAGATTTGGAGAGAAGAATCCTCGGATGAATTAAAATAATCATATGGCTTACATTTATCAAGCACTTACCTCGTACCGGGAATAATGCTAAGTGCTTTATCTCCATTATTATAGCTAAGACCTGCAGCCAGCCCCCGGTGGTAGATCATTTTCTTCATATAATGTAGATGAACCACCATTCAAAGAAAGAATTTGTCCAAGGTCACTCGGCTGTAACAAATGCCAGATCCAGGACTCAAAACCAAATCAGACTGGCTCCAGAACCCTTGTACTTCATCTTTAAAAGAACAAAAACAAAAAAAACTTATTTTGAAATATTTTTGATATATAAAAAGTTACAAAGATAGTATAGAGAGTTCATGGATACCCTTCCTCCAGTTTTCCCCAGGTTAGCATCATACATATCTGGGGTCATTTATTAAAACTAAGAAACTGATGTTGATACATTGCTATTAACTAAACTCCAGTATTTGGATTTCATCAGTTTTTCCATTAAAGCCCCTTTTCTATTCCAGGATGCAATCCAAGGGAACCATGTTGCGTTTGGTTGCCATGTCTTCCTAATCTGTCTGCTCTGGATAGTTTCTCAGTCTTTGCTTTTACGACCTTGGCAGTCCTGAGAAATACTACCCAGGTATCCTGTAGAATTACCCCCCCCTCCCCAACTGGGTTTGTTTAATATTTTCTCATGCTTAGACTGAGGTTATGAGTTTTTTGAAAGCATATCAGAGAGATAGGATCCTTGTGCTTAAACACTTCCTGATACTGGTCTCTTTCAGCCATGCCTATGTTATAGATAAGGATCATGTTTCTGTTTGCCCGTTTTACCTGAGAATGAACTACAGCTAGCGTGGTTTGGAAAAACACAAAAGGCAGAGGTTCATTTAAGTCTGTAACATAATTAGAAATCCCATGATGACTTACTTATTTCCATATTGACAGTTGACAGCTCAATAATTAATGTCAGCACAGAGAAATTCCTAATGAATTCCTAATGTTCAGGTGAAGAGAAGTTCCAATATTTTCATGTTGGAAATTCTTCCAAGAGAAGTATGCCTAAATATGGTAAAAGTTTTATTTAAAAAAAAGTTCTTTAGTGCTACTTAAAATAGTAAAACTTTAAAAAATAACATAAATGCCTGACAACAGAGGAATATTTACATAAATTGTAGCACATCCCCATAATGGTATGACATATAACATTTTATATGCATATATATATATATGTTTTAAAATGATGTTTATAAAAGGTAAATATTAGTATAGATAATATTTAGTGCAAAAGCAAGATACAACATTGTATTCGTCACTGTCCCGGCTAACAATGTGTGCATTGCCCAAAAATGACTGCAGGAAAATATACCAAAATGTCAACAATCGTTGTTGGGTGGTAGGATTATGAGTAAATTTTACTTCCTTCTACTTTTCCATACATGCATGCAATTCGGATGTTTACATTTTGCTTTGTTTTAAAAAACAATATTTTCAAGGAAAGAGTCCTTGAGAACAAGACACGTGAATTAGACCTCATTCTGTAGCTAATCCCCAAGCCACAAGCACGCCCAAGATTGGAATGCTAACATTCTCTGAGTGTGGGGGGTTGGGAAGAGGAAGGAGATGGTTGGCCACTACCCACCTCACACCACTGTCAGCACTCCCCTACACACACTCCCATACCTTGACAGACCTCCAAAGGCAGAGTGCAACCCTGTAGCCACTTGACTCCAGACTGAGGCTGAGGTGAACACTTAGTAGCTCTGTGATCTTGAATCAGGAGATAAAGGAGTGGTCAAGGAAGTCCCACAGCCTGGATTTGATCCTTGGACAGATGATTTTACTCTCTGCGCATCTCTCTGTTCCATCTCCTATAAAATGGGAATAATAACAGTATCTACCTTATGAGATTTGGGAGAGGACAAAATGAGTTATACCTATGAAGTGCTTAGAACTGCGTCCCATGGGGTGCCTGGCTGGCTCAGTCAGTAGAGCATGCGACTCTTGATCTCGGGGTTGTGAGTTAAGCCCCATGTTGAGTGTAGAGATTACTCTAAAATTTTTTTTTAATTAAAAAAAAAAAAAAAGAACAGTGCATGGCACATAGCAGGTACCAAATGAATGGTCTTTAATATAATGGATTGTGATCTAACCATTAGTTTTTATTCACCAGGAATCTGAGAATGCTCTGCTAAATGATTTCTCGGGCAACCTCCAACTCTAAAACACTGTGATTCCAATTGTCCAGAGGCTATAGCTTCTGAAACTATGACTGAAAAATATGTGTAGTGTCTAAATGTGGCCAGAAGCTCACTCATGTCTGTTCATGGGGAAGAACAGTTTGTGAATTCCAGCTTGGATTTCTGAAAGTCAGAAAAACATGTCCCAAAAGGACCTCCAGCTGAAGGCCATAGCTCTTGATTTTTCAAGCTGGATCACATAAAAAGAAGAATGTGGCTCTGCCAGAGTGGATGTATTCTTCTGGTCAAAAATCCTAAAAGTTCTCTTGGGTCACATGTGACATGATTTAATATTTCAGACTTTATATGAAGAAGTAGCTCATTAATTTATCTGAAGTGGCAAGTGCTATCCAACTCAGCACTGAACATTTAATATTTGATACAATATTAAGAATAATACCAGTATAATAATACCAGTATAATACCAGTAGCTTGAACTGTTCCTAGGTTAGGGGATACAGAGAAGCTATTGAAAAGCTTAATTTCCAGAGAACTTAATTCAGGGAAGTGTTTGGCAAGTGAAGAGAATGTTTGGGTTTGAGGACTTAGCTTTGAGAGACTGCAAAATAAATCCTTAGGCACCTCGTTGGTGACCATTGCCAAGAAGCTGTGAAGACAAAAAATTGAGGTCCAAGGTAAGAGCAGCACTCTGGATATTGGGAGACCCAGGTTCCCCCAGGAAGGTTGTTCTTGTTCTTGCTTTGGGGAGCCCTTCATGTCCAGCCTGGCACACTGAGTGTCCAGACAGAAAGGAAAACAGATCTTCAGACTGCTCATATGGAGCAAAAGGGGGTTTGGACTCACAGCAAGGATGTAATCCAGCCTGCGTATTTTTTTTTTTAAGATTTATTTATTTATTTATGATAGACAGAGAGAGAGAGAGAGAGAGAGAGAGAGAGAGAGACAGGCAGAGACACAGGCAGAGGGAGAAGCAGCCTCCATGCCGGGAGCCTGACGCGGGACTGGATCCCGGGTCTTCAGGATAGCGCCCTGGGCCAAAGGCAGGGGCCAAACCGCTGAGCCACCCAGGGATCCCCCAGCCTGCGTATTTTGGATCTAAATTAATCCCTAATCAGGCCAGTTCAAGAAAGGATGTTTTAACCTAGTTGAGATGAGTTTGCAACTTCTTCACGAGTAGTAGAAATAACATTTTCAAAGCACTTTGCAACTGCTAGTGCTATCTGTCTTTGGAGCCAGGCAGACCTGGCTTTGAATCCCAGATCCACAATTGATGAGCTGTAGAGCTGGGACAAATTACGTATGCCCTCTGTTCCCCAGGTCCTTCTCAGAGGTGCTGAGATGTTTATATGAGATTCTGTCTCAAAATCTCAAGCACAGAACTAGGCACAGAGTGAACAGCCAATGGCCACTATTGTCCTCATGATGGCCTTTTAGGTGATGGTTGTTGTGGCTTTTGTTTTACGGATGAGAAAACTGAGGTTAGCAGAAGCTGAGTACTTGTCTAAGATCAAATGTGTAGAAGCAGAGGAAGAGCCAACATTCACGACCATGTCTTCAGACTTAATTTCCAGATCTTCCCATTGCATGACAAGGCAGTGCCTTCCTTTATTTGAATGCAGCACCAGCCAGATACTCATTTCTATCAGTCAAACAAGTGTTTTTTGAGAAGCTACTTCTCTGTGTATTTGGGAAACCAGCTTTTGCCCCCAGAGACTCTGGCAAAGTGGTCTAAGGCTCGAAGTTATGCTGTCTTGGATTTTCTGATCCAGAACCCAAGCAGTTAACAACCAGTGAGAACAGGTCAGCAGGGTGAGTCCCTGTAGGTACTACATGTGCTGGAAGGGTAGGTGGAGGCAAGGGTGGAGCTGGGAGTGGGGGGGTGAAGAGTCTGAAGCCCAAGTTCAGGACAGTGTCATCTGGCTGGGGTGATATCTGGACTTTGACGCTGTCCAGACCCAGAGCCACATCCACCTTAGAATGAATTGTCAGAGGTCTTCCAGTGTGCCCTGGCCTTTCTGACCAATGGTTGGTTCAGTTCTGGTATATAAAGTGCTTATCCCTTACTGTCAGCTAGTCACTGTCTGGGTTTTGAGTTGCAGCGAGTCCCCATCATGTCTTCCCAAAGTCAAAAGCAGACACTCAGGTCAGTCTGTAACTGACTCAGGTCAGTTACTCATGCCTATAAACACGGACTTGCACATCCCAGCCAGTCTGCTTTGGGGTAGCAGACAAGCCCCACTGCCCCCCAGGACACACACAATCTGAGAGAGAGCCGTAAGATATCCAATTCAAGCATTCCCACTGCTCCCGCCTCCCCCACCCCCCACCATCCACCCTGGAAGGAAACGCTGCTGCCTCCCAGTTCCCCACTTCTCCAGCCACAGAAATGAGGCCACGTAGAAAGTGGAGCCACCAAGTCCAGGGGCTGAGTCCCTCAGACTGGGCCTCCCAGGGGTCTTGGAATGGAAAGAAGAATGTCTTTCTGAGTTTGCTACACCTTCCACTTTTGTGCCTGGCATTCCTCGCCTGGCGTACACTCTGATTTCGACATTTGCTAGTCCAGTTTAAATGCTTCTTTTGCAGGCCTCTGGGTAAACCAGTCAGTTAAGCCTCCATCTGTTGGTTTCAGCTCAGATCATGATATCATGGTGATGATCTCAGGGTCGTGAGATTGGGCTCTGCGTCCAGCCCCATGACAGGCTCCATGGTCAGCATGGAGTCTGCTTAAGATTCTTTCTCCTCTGCCCCTTCCCTTTTCTCTCTCTCTCAAATAAATTAATTAATTTTAATATATATTATATTTTATATAAATCTTATAAGATAGACATGTTAATATATATATATACACATATATTTTAATATTATTCAATAGCAGGAATAATGTTTCCTTACCTTGAGCCTATTTAATATTTAGGTATTTAGTTTCTGCTTATTGGTCTTTTTTTATTATGAAATATTTCAGACATAGGAAGAGTATAAATATAAAGAATATGTAGCAGCCATTACATGAAGCATTGTAAATACATTTGAGGTCCTCTCTATTCCTCTCCTAGATCACATCTCCCTCCCTTTCACCATCCCTAAGGCAATCACCATGATAAATTTGGTATTTAATGATTCACACGCATGTTTTATTTTTTGAAGATTTTATTTATTTATTCATGAGAACACACACACAGAGAGAGAGAGAGAGAGGCAGAGACACAGGCAGAGGGAGAAGCAGGCTCCATGCAGGGATCCCGATGTGGGACTTGATCCTGGGGCTCCAGGATCTTGCCCTGGGCCCAAGGCAGATGCTCAAATGCTGAGCCACCCAGGGATCCCCCTCCCATGCATGTTTTAATATGTATGGGTATATTCTTAAATTATGGTCTTTTTGCATATCTTCAAACATCTTAGCAATTATGTCAAATGTAGGTATCATTCTTCAACTTCCTCATTTCTAAGATGGGTTTGGTGATAATATCTACCTTTCATGGGTTCATTGTGAGGATGAAATCAGTTAATATATGCAAAGCACATAAAATTCTACCTGACAATTAAGAAGTGTTAAATAAATGTTAACTGTTATCATTATATTTTCTACTTATTGTGCTTAAGACTTACCCATGTAATACAGTTTCATACCATTTATTTTAATCACCATGCATAATATTCCGTTATATCAGCAAACTGAAATGTACTTTTCCAGGCCTCTGTTGAGGACTGTTTAGTTCCCAATTTTTGCTATGAGCAACAGTTTTGCAGTCAACATTCTGGGATATGTCTCCTTGTATAGGGGCAAGTTTTCCTGGCTTCATGTAAATGAAGAATATGAAATTGCTGGCATATAACTTTAATATATTTTAACTCACTTTTGACTAATATAATTATACTGGGCTGTGTGTGTGTGTGTGTGTGTGTGTGTATGCACAAATCTTAAACATTCCTAGCAGATTATAAGCTCCTAGAAGACAGCCAATGTCATTTAATCATTCTTTGATCCATGTACCCAGTATAGGGAGCATACAGGTCTAGGTGACAGGATATAAAGATCGAATTGCATGGACTTCCTCTCAGGGGTCTCTGTGCCTGGAAGGACACACTCAGGACACAGGTAGTCAGATTGGTGGTCAGTTTAGAGGGGAGAATTTTCAGTGAAAATTCACCATTGGCCAGGCATCATATGTAACACACTCAATCATGCCTCTCATTAATGGTGCCACTTGCTTATTAGGTGGTCAGAACTACTCATTAATCTTGCAGAGTCCAGTTCCCTCTGATGAGAAAGCATTGTTTTGTTGTGTTTAGAAGCAGATCAGAATTCAAGTCCTAACATCAGCACATATGAACTCGATGAACTTGCAGAAAGGATTTAATTCCTTTGAGTCCCTGCTTCCTAGTCTATAAATGGTGCTAATAATAGTAATAGCAGCCTTGCTTTATTTGGAGCATGGAGAAGTTTTGTTTTGTTCCCTAATTTTTTTTTCCAACCAACAGATGTGGCTCTAATTAACAGGAAAAATGATAACTTCTTGTATGTCTCTTGATTCCCCTCTGGACATTAGGGCAGGCTTCCAGGCCCAGGAGCTCTGCTGGTAGCTGCATACTTGAACCTCTAGAGGGAGCTTTCAGGGTGTGTGAGGCCACTGTTTTGCCTCTGGGCAAAACTGCATTTAAACCATACCTGAGAATATGTCTATAGTGAGTAGATTCTTGGAGGAAAATACCGGGATCATTTTCCAAAATAGATCCAGACCGTGCCCAGCCTGCTTCCATCACATGCATACTTAATTTTCTGGAATTAGGTTTCCTTTCAGAGTGGTCTCCAGCTCCCCACAGTGGCCCCTCCTAGGAATTTCCTAAATTAAGCAAGCGTGTGTGAACTCCAAGAGACACACAGGCTTTATCTTTTGGCTGCCTCATTGTCCCTTTTCTAGAAGCAGGCATAGCATTTCACAAATAATGAGCTGCCGCTAAACTTAATCTGCTAGATTTATCACAGAATGTATGGAGCTTTTCCTGTCTCTAAGAAATACCTCCTGTTATTTTTATTTTTTATTTTCTTAATTTGTAACCTTATATTTAAGGGAATGTACTACTTCTGCTTAAATTAACCAACTCTAGAGTAAAATGTATTTCTTTTCTCCCCAAGCAATAGCCTGGTGCCGAGCACTTGGAAAATAACATAACAGTGGTACATTTGCGTTATGTGTCAGGGCAGGATCTTCTTGTGAACGTGCCTGAAAGGATGATTCTGGAATTCCAGTCTTTCTGAAGGAGAGAAGGCAGAGGAGCACTCTCCTCAAAATACCTGAAGGGCCATCAAGCAGAATGGGGAGTAGACATATTCTGTGTCTCCAGAAGGCAGACCAAGGGCATACAAGTAGAGTTGAGTACGAGGTCAACTTTTGCTCAATATAAAGAAAACTTTCTAAAAAACACTGACTGCTCCATCTCTGGAAGTGCTTGATTGGAAGTTGAAAAAACATCTATCAGTGATTTTGTGGAAGGGAGTAGGAAGGACCCTTGATCTCTTCTGATGCTGAGATTCTGTGACTCTCTTATGGGAAGGACATACTTTCCTAGTTTGCTTCTTGGTGATGGTATTAACTTGACTCTTTGGGATGTTTTTCCCCTGAAGTGAAAAAAAATGTGTTTCTTTTTATTTTTAATTTAAATTCAATTTGCCAACATATGGTATAACACTCAGTGCTCATCCCATCAAGTGCCCTCCTTAGTGCCTGTCACCCAGTCACCCCATCCCCCCCCCACCTCCCCTTCTGCAACCCTTTGTTTCCCAGAGTTAAGAGCCCCTCATAGTTTGTCTTCTTCTCTAAATTTCCCCCACTTGTCTTCCCTCCTTTCCTTTATAGTCCCTTTCACTATTTCTTATATTCCATATATGAGTAAAAACATGATGATTGTCTTTCTCCAATTGACTTATTTCACTCTGCAGAATACCCTCCAGTTCCATCCACATTGAAGCAATTGATGGATATTCATCCTTTCTGGGCTGAGTAATATTCTATTGTGTATATATACCACATTTTCTTTTGAATGGATAAAAAGCTGTGTTTCTTAAGTCACTGGTGTTATACAGTCATTGGTGTTGTATATATGAGTGTCATTGGTATTACGGAATCCAAGAGGACAGAATGGCAGTGTGTGAGATAGGAAAGGGACAGAGGAAGGGGTGAGGGAAGGCCTCACAGACCTGAGGTCAATGAAGGATGAGAGGAATTGGGGAAGGCTGGGGGTCTCCAAGGCAAAGTTATAAGAAGATAAGAGATCTTGGTTTGTTCAAGGTATGAGGTGTTTTCTGGAATAGCTTGACTTAGTGCCATCCTGGTAAGGGTAGAAGTAAAGGTTGATAAGTAGGTGTGATATTCAAAATATTTAATGACCTATATGGTTTGGATCTAAACCAATCAAAACAGTGGCCAGCTGTCTCACAGTGCTGCTGGAATACGCAATAAATATCAATCCAATCATTAAGTCTGCAAAGTAACTTTTTACCAGACTATCCCAAATGAGGATGGCCCAATCACATTTGCAATTTAGAAAGATCACTCTGAGAGGATAAAGGATTGCTAAAATCTTTAATGGCTGTGAGTGTAAGCTGAATAGAATGTACTCAGCAAGCTTCAAGAAGCAATACTACATTAAGCCATAAACCCAGCTATGAAAAATAAGCCTATCCCTCAGCCCAGAACAACAACGATAACAACCAAAGCCACGATGTGCCAAAATGAAAATCAAGCCGTTGGTTTACAAGAAATGTAACTCTATCTCCTTCTGTTGTTCTCGGTACCAGACTGGTTTTCAGGCAAAGCCTGGTTTGGCATTGATTCCTGATGAATTTGCTGAAAACCGCAACCTCACATGTTTACACTTCTTTCTCCTGGTGACACATGGATTAGAAAAAGAAATAGGGGTGATTAAGACAGGAAGGGTAAGCATCAGATAATCCAAAGCCAGACAAATGACCTCCAAATCAAAACCAGTCAACCAACCAAAGTCTCCACATCACTCCATTGAAATTCCTCCACTTTTCCAGACAGGGAGAGTCATCAGCATTGTGAACTATTGGTAAGTTCCCAATGGGTACTGGTGTGTTTTTTCTCTCATCCCCATGTAAGAACATGAGGCCAAGCAGCATCTGGTGAGCATCGGTCACTGAAGTTGTCAGAGGTATTCTGAGGTACTGTAAAGCTCATTGGACACAGGAGGAAACCTTTGTAATGGAATATGAGAGCACTGATGGGGGACCTGAAAATAGCATCACCAAAGGCCGGCCACCAATTGATTCTTTAGGGTCAAGTCCAGGGTTCCATTTGAGTGACACTTGGGTGTGTAGCTATTAGTGACCCGAAACACCCCTTTCTCTTTGCTGAACACGAGGAGAAACTTAGTTAAGGCATATCCCTGAGAGATTTTCCCAAACTCTAGCTCAATATGGTGTGTCAAAGGCTCAGGAGGGAAGCGATGTACTTGGAGCCAAGTATGTAATCATGGGCAGGGAAACTCCTGAGCCTCAGTTTCCTCATCCATAAAATCAGTCCTCACTTTACTTATGGGATTGCTGTGATGAGTTCATAAGATAAGATACAGCAATGGATAAATTGTTCATTGTTAGTTAAGTGTCATATGATATTGCTATTATTGCTCTTCTCAGATGAGCTCAGATAGCTGTGGGGGTGAGGGGTGGGGAGGTGGAATCTTCTCTCGGCAACGTGCAGTGGACTCCCAGATCCTTCTCTGGGAGGGACACCCATAAGCTCTGGAAGCTCTTAGAAAGTTGGCATGGAGAAATAGTCCATTGTTTCTGGGCCAATAGGTTGGGGCGTGGAGGCAAACTTAGGGAGGAGAAAATCATTGAAAGAGTCCTGGAGGAAGAGACTTGAAGTGAAAAACTTTGAGCTTTGGAGTCAGACTGTCTGGGTTTGAAGCCTAACCAGCTCCTCCCTCCCTGGCTATATGACTCAGGGAGACTGCTTGTCCATTCCATCTGTAAAAGCAGGCATGATTTTTATAAATCTCTTTTTAAAGAGTTGTTACAAAGATTTTAAATAATGTAGTTGAGGGGCACCTGGGTAGCACAGTCGGTTGAGTGTCCAATTCTTGATTTCAGCTCATGTCATGATCTCAGGGTCATGAGATCGAGCTCCACACTGGGCTCTGTGCTCAGGGGGAGTCTCCTTGAGATTCTCTCTCTCTCCTTCTGCCTCTGCCCCTCCCTTTTACCCCCCCCCCACACACAGAGTCTCTCTCTCTCTCTCAAATAAATAAATAAATCTTTAAAAAAATGATGTAGTCAAAATAGAGCCTAAAATCATAAATATAAATGAATAATGGTTATTATTATGTATCACTGATTTCAAGGTACAGCTGGCCCTTGAACAAACAAGCTGGTAGTTAGGGACACCAACCCCCAAGCAGTTGAAAATCCATGTTTAACCTTTCATTTCCTAGAACTTAACTACCAATGGCCTACTGTTGACTGGAAGCCTTACCAATAATATGAACAGTTGATTAATGCATATTTTGTATGTTATATATATTACATATATGCTATATTATTATAATAAACTAGAGAAAAGAAAAGGTTATGAAGCAATCATAGGAAAACACATTTACAGTACTGTATTGTATTTATTTTTTAAAAATCCACATAGAAGTGGACTCACTCAGTTCATACCTGTGTTGTTCAAGGGTCAACCATAATTCAACAAAAAATACTTGTTCATAAAATTCTACATGGTATCACTTACATGTGGAATCTTAAAAAAAAAAAGGTGAACCCACAAAAACAAAGTAGAGTGGTGGTTGCCTAGGGGTGGGGAAGATAGAAATTAGTAAAAAAAGACAAACTTTCAGTTACAAGGATCTGATCTAATGTATAACATGGTGACTGTAGTTGATGACACTGTGTTCTATAACTGAAATTTGCTAAGAGAGCAGAACTCAAGTGTTCACACACACACACACACGCATACACACAAAGGAGAAATATGTGAAGTGATGGTTACATTAATTAATTTGATGAAGGGAATCCTTCCACAGTGTGTACATATATGGAATCATTGTGCTGTGTACTTTAAATATAGTACAGTTTTATTTGTCAATTAGACTCCAGTAAAGCTAAAAATAAATACTTGTTCATAGAGGAAATGCAAGGTCCTGGACTGAAAGGGACTCTTAGCTCCCTGATGAATCATAGATGAGGAAGCTGAGGCTGAGAGAGGCTGGCCCAAGGTCACATAGGCACTGGTGACAGAGTCGAGTCATCAACCCTAGTCTTCAGAAGCCAGAGTGGTTTCCTGTCCATCATGCATCTGAGATGGAAGCACCTGCTAACAGGTGTCAGAAGCCATGACTCAGAAGCACATCCAGCCTTCTGACGGCCTGTGGACCAGCAGGTGCAGGTGCTTTGAGGGGTCGCAGAGGGCAGTGCAGACTGGAAACCAGGTTAGCACAGCCGGGCTTGGGGCCCTGGGCATCAGAAGCAGAGGAGAAGTTGAAAGTCACATCTCCAAGTCTCTCTTTGAAGAGAGGGAGCCACTATGGGGCTTTAGACGACAGAGTAACATAGACTCGTGTTTCAGAAAACACTCCAGGACTGCTGTGAGGACACCATCTGACCTGGTTTGCCCAAGACGACATCAGTACAGTGGATGAAGTTTAGGAAGTGCTTTCTTGTGTGTGCGTGTGTAGTTGGGGTGGTCAGGGGTATCCCACAGAGCTCTCCCAATTCCTTAGTGCAGATTCTCATTCCTCTATCTGATCCTTAACAACAGCCCTAGGAGGGAGGCAAAGCAGTTACTACCAGCCCTGTCCTACAGACAAGTAAAACCAAAGGGCAGAAGTAAAGCACCTTGTCTGGGCTTAACTGGCCATGAAGCTGGACTCTCATTCAAGCATTTTACACCATACTGGATTGTGTATGCTATAACCATGTCAGTGGTCAAAGTCTTTTGCTCCAAAGTAAATTAAAATACATTGAGGGCAAGAGACATAGTAGATGCTTAGTAAATACTTGTTTATTTTTCCTACTGCAAACTACAAAGTTTAATCACAAATTTTGATAACAGATTTTGACAAATGTAGTTTTCCATAGCAAACATCTATAGTGTCAAGGGTATGAGATAACAGTATTTGTAAATATTAAAACAAACTTTTTAATATCATAGGAAGTTTCTTTGAGGAAGAGATTTAGAAACTCAGATGCAGAATGGGAGAAAATGTTTACAACTCATATACCTAGTATCCAGAATATATATAAATAACTTTAAAATGAGCAGAGTTACTTGAATAGACATTTCTTCAGAGAAGATAGACAAATGGCCAATGGCACAGGAAAAGATACTCCACATCACTAATCATCAGAGAAACGCATATCAAAATCACAGTGAGATGCCACTTCACATCCACCAAGATGGTAATACTAAAAAAAAAGAAAACAAAACAAGAAAAAAAACACTGGGAAATAACAAGTGTTTCGGTTAAGATATGGAGAAACTGGAACCTTTGTACATTGGTGTTGAGAATGTAAAATGAAAAACAGACACTCCAACAAATGCATGTGTAAGAGTATCCCTAGCAGCACTCCTCATAGCAGTGAAAGGTGAAAGGGCACAGATGTACCAGTAGATGAAGGGTTAAACAAATACTAGTGTGTATTTATAATGGGTATAAGTTAGTCATTCCAGGGAATGAAGCACTGGTCCATGCTACAAAATGGATGAACCTCAGAAATGCACTATAGTGAAAGAAGGCCGACCCAAAAGGTCACTGATTGTACAATTCCATTTAGATGAAATATCTAGAATAAATATATCAAAATAGTGAGATCTATGGAAACAGAAAATAGCCGAGTGGTTGCTTAGGTCTGGGGGATGGAGGAAAAGGAATATGGAGAGTATCTGCTTAATGGTGAGGACATTTCTTTTTGAAGTGCTAAAAATGTTTAAAACTACATAACAGTGTTGGTTGCACAACTTGTGAATGTACTGAATACATTTTTAATGGTTAATTTAATTTTAAAAATATATAAAATACCGGGGCACCTGGGTGGTTCAGTTGGTTACATGTCTGACTCTTGATTTCGGGGATGTGGGTTCAAGCCCCACCTTGGGCTCTATGCTGGGCGTGAAGCTTACTTTATGTGTATACACATACACATTCAAATTATGGTAATAGGTGTATTAATATTCAATAGTAATTTTATTAATGATTAAAATGTCATTTCTGATGTGCTGGTTTTTCTTTATCTTTTTGTTTTAAGAGTTCAGCTTTTCATTGAACAGGTTACAGAATAGGTTTAGTCAGAAAGACCAAAGCCCATGTCATCATCAGACATCATCAGTCTTCTTTGCTTCCACCTCCTTCTCCCCTGCTGGGGCAGCCGTGGTGCAGGTGGTGGGAGCTGCTCCTGATACAGGACCGGCTGCTTGGGCAGGTCCACCAGCCCCTACATTGCAGATGGGGCTCTCGATGTTGACATTGGCCAGGGTCTTTGCAAACAAGCCTGGCCCAAAAGATGCAACATTTATACCCGCTGCTTTAATGAGAGCAGTGCTCTTATGCTCTGTGACCATCACGTCATTGTGGAGCAGGTTAAGGGCAGAGTAGATGCAGGCAAGTCCTGAGAAGGAGGCTGTGGGGAGCAAGTGCTGAGCAGATACTGCTGGGCGCAGTGCTAGTCACTGGTTGAAGTGAGGGCCTTACTGCCGCATGGCCTTAGCTTCCTCTAACATAATGGATTTTCTACTCAAGGGTTAACTGTCTCCCAGATGACTTACAGAAATTGTGCCACAGTTTCCAAATCTATAAAATGGGAAAAATAATTGCACCTGCCTCATTTAATTGTTGAGAGGATTAAATGAGTTAGGAGATGTAAATCTATACCTATGTAAATCTACTTACATCCACATAAGTCAGTTTACATTATGTGGTTTTGATATATTTGTATATGTTTATATTTATATCATATACAAATTCCCTACTTTTATTGAGTTCTCCATTGTTTCTCAACAACACAAGAAGTTAAAATGTGCAGAGAACATTGGTTTTATGAGGGGAAACTTCTTTGCTCTTTTTCTTCTAGGAGACTGTGCCTTTACAGCAAGGCAGACTCTCTTGCTCCAAGGTATTTCCCAGGTAGACATTACATCCTCATGTTGGAAGGTCCACCAATTGCTGTGTCCACCCATACTTCACAGAGTTGAATGGGTAGACAAGGAGCCGCAATAAGCCTGTGCTCAATAGGTGTCCAGTGGGCCTCCCCATCTCCAGCAACAAGATGTGTGGTTTCTATTGTCTCTACTTCCCCTCACAGAATTTTGGCCAGAAATAGTCTATGGTCCCAGTCCAGCTACCAAGGAGGCTAGATTTGTGAAGGTACATGGCCTGTTTGATCAGCTACTAACTGTTTCTACTACACTGGTTTGGAAGAGTCTAAGAACTCTGGGCAGCAGTTCACTGCAGGTTCTGACCTGATCTTGTAAACATGTTCCTGGATACGGAATTCCAGATTCTGGTTCCAGTTGCCAGTACTAGAACTCCTGCGGTTGCATTCCTGCCTTGGTACCCTACCTCGGGTCTTATGAATGCAAGTCCGTATCACTGAAAGGCAATTCATGACTCTGGATCCCTGCTACCTGCTGCTTATCTAATGTACTTATACATTTATGTGTATTGTCTAATGTCGAATTCCCAGCATTACACAGACCATCTATCACAGAGCCTCTACCTTATGCTGGACCTGTCACCCAAACTTTTTCAGCTGCCTGTTGCCAGAACCTTTCTTCTGTTGCCTGTTGCACCTTGATGTGGCTGTTCTTCACAACCCAATCCACTCTGGTTTGGCCCACCTCATCATCATCCAAGACCTGGTCTGACAGGGGAAATGGAAAGCGTAACAAGAAAAGGAGAGAAAGTACAGAAAAGGAAAGCAGAAGAGAGAGGCAAGGTGACATAACAAATGAACATTACATGTAGAATGTGGTTGAAGTCTACCCTCTGCCACTTACTGTGCAATGTGACCTTAGCCAAGTCCAGAACCTTCCTAAAACCTATTCCCTCAGTTACAACAGGAGAGAGGTAGACCAGATGATCATTAAGGTCCCCTCTGACTGATATTTTATGATTCTGTGTGTAGATAAGAAAGCTCCTGAAAGTCTCTTGGACTCTTCTGAGAGTGATGAAGGTGGCCAGAGCTTACACACTGACCGGATGTGTCACGGGCTGAATTTGGAGTGAGAACTACTTTGGAGTATCCAGTCCTTCTTGTTAAACATTTTCTTGGACTTTACTGAGTAAAAATCAAAACCTGTACTTTCACAGATGGAGAAGGGGGAGAGTTGGCTTTAAATATATTTCATCTGACTATGATGAAAGTATTAAAATTGCACAAGTAGGAAATTTATAGGGCACTTTACATTCTGCTCATTTTTGCACTAGTCAGAAAAGCTGAAATTCAGTATGTTCTCAAATTAGCTGAAGAAACCCCTTGTCAGAGACCCCTCAATCCATCTGGTTACCATTATTAAGGCATTATGGGGTGTGTGTGCTTTCCATAGGAAAAAAAATGAATAATCCCTTCAAATATGTAATTTCATAGGTTTTGAAATATGAAGGCAACCATTAAGGGAGCTATCAAAGCAGTCTGAGGTACAGTGCAAGTTGTCAGGGGAAAAATATAAGAGAATTTTCAATAACTGAAGGTTCAACTGATTTTAATGCCAAGGCCTAGGATTGTAACAACACTTCTTGGAATTCCTAGAGATTGTTGTTCATTGCATAGAGGATTCTGAACCAAGAAGATAAATTCTGAATCACCTGGACTGTATTAAAGTGACTGGGGACTTGGAGGGCTGGAGGGGGGTCTCCCCCATATGAACCTCATAGCATAGCTGCCCTCCCAAAGCACAGCACAGCTGAGAGCTGCTGTTCTTCTAGCTCTGGCATTTTGTTCCAAGAGCACTGTGCCCTGAGCCAGCATCGCCTCTTAGACATCAACCCAAACAAGACAACATTTTTCCCTTAAGCAAGACATAGTAGAAAGAGTGAGAGCCTGGATTCAGACAGATCTTGAGCCAGATCCAGGCTCTGAGCCTCCCACTCATAAGCTTTGTAACCCTGGGCCAGCACAATGCCTCATTCATAGAAGATACTCAGAAAACCCCTCCTGACCTAAACTGTTTTTTCATCCGCCAAATGAAGATGGTACTATCTATAACATAAGCAGGTTTGATGATTATATGGGTAAAAGTTCTCAAATCAGTGCCTGATACATTGTAACCACTATATATGTATTTATTGTAAAAAGTGCATTCTGAAAATTTCTAAGATATGATAAAACACTTCCAAAATATTATATCTAATATTTTCATTTTCCTTATTTTTATTTTATTCACTATTTAAAAAAATATATTTCCATACGTATTATAAGAGCCTATCAAAGTCTTCAACATCCCCCACAGATCTCCCTTCTACCATTCAGTGCTATATAGCTTACCAAGTGCTTCAGTGAAAGAACTGATCTGACTCTGATCTCAGGCCTGCTCTGCAGAGATCTCACCTGTCTTGTCCTGCCTGGTCCCCCAAGGAGACCTGGCATTTGGCTGGAGAAACTTGATGCTGACTCAGCTCTCAGACACATCAAGCCTTAACAGGACATAGTTGTTATCATCATTCCCTGCTACCATCAAGGGCTACCTTGCAAAATATAGGAAGTGATTTCACTGTTGCCATCCTTGATCTAGGGCTGGGATTGTTTACTCACTGGAGGAAAAACAATGACTTTGAGACTTGCCATTTGGTTGGGAATCTAAATGTCTCTTTAATCTACTTATATTCTGTGGAGTTGGCAAATGCACGAGGGCAGAGAGGAAAGTGGGGAAGTCCTTAAAGAATGCAACACTGCCATTAGCTGTAATGAAATTGTCAAAAAATTTAAACTCAGTGCTGGTAAAAATGCAATAGTGTGGCTACTTATATGCTGATTTGGCAATATTCCTAAAGAGTCTTAAAGTTGCTTGACTTCTTTAGAATGTAAGTTTCCTTTTTTTTTTTTTTTAAGATTTAATTTATTTATTCATGAGAGACACACAGAGAGAGAGGCAGAGACCCAGGCAGAGGGAGAAGCAGGCTCCCTGCAAGGAGCCCGATGTGGGACTTGAGCCAAAGGCAGATGTTCAACTGCTGAGCCACTCAGTCTTCCCTAGAATGTAAGTTTCATGAAGACGAGGATATTTTGTCAGTTTTGAATTTTTAAATTATTGCTTACTACCGTATTACCAATTTAAAATGTTGTCCAGCACCTAACAGATACTCATTAAATATTTGTTGAATGAATGAACAAGAGTTATCAGTCTCTAAAGGCCTATAGTAGTTTAGTCTAAAAAGCAGTCAGAAAAAAAATCAAATCAAATAAATAGGAAAAAAAACCAGAAATGCGAATGAATTATGTGCTCATCACAGCATAATTTATAATCATGAAAACTGAGAAACAATTATACAAAATAGGAATTATTAGATAATCAGTTGGAGTGTTTTTCAGATTTTTAAAAATGCTTTAAGTTGAAGTTTTAGTGTATTTAGTAATAATTATATAAAATTATTATATAATTTTAAATGAAAAACGGATTTGGAAATTTATATAGTATGATCTCAACTTTGTTTAAACAAGTTTTTTTCTTAAGCGTAGAAAAGATATTAGAAGAGGGGCACCTGGGTGGCTCAGTGGTTGAGCATCTGCCTTTGGCTCAGAGCATGATCTCAGTCCTGGGATCAAGTCCCACATCATGGTCCCCGCATGGAGCCTGCTTCTCCCTCTGCCTGTGTCTCTGCCTCTCTCTGTGTCTCTCATGAATAAATAAATACAATCTTAAAAGAAAAAAAAAAAGAAAAGATATTAGAAGAAAACAGACTAAACAATTCAGTGTTTATCTCTAAGTGATGAGATTAGGTGTAATTTTTATTTAATTTTTCTTAACTTTTTAGTGTATAATAAGCACATATTACCTTTGGATTTAGGGAAAAGATACATGTTAAATCCCCATTGAACTCAGAGTCAGATGGAGATCAGGCTTGTGGCCCCGCTCAGCCAACTTGCTGGTTCATGTTCCAGAGACTTTGTGTAACTAATGTAATGTATGTAAAACTTGTCTGCATGTCTCACAAAATATTAAGCATAAGACCAAAGTAGGTGATGATAATTGTTGTTACTGTTTTGACTCCTGTGGTAGCAAAGTTACTGTTTTGACTCCTGTGGACCTTCTGAGAAAGTGGTCCAGCGCATCCTAAGATCCTTTTGTGATGGGTGGTAAAATTCCCAACTGGTTGGGAATGACATTGTCAGTTCCCAGAGGAAGTACCTGCTAACTTTCGCCATGTGAGTAGAAAGCTTGAGGAATTGCTGGTCCGCTGCATTAATTTACCAGGGTGACGGGGCACTGCAGCATAGGTATGCAGAAGTGAGTCATCTTCCCGGCAGTGAGCCTGGTCCACAGACATCACCTCCATGTCACTTCTTTGTTATCTTTTCATACATGGTCACACTGAATCCTCCTCATAACCCTGTGCAAAGGGGTCTGTGTCAGCTTTTAGATGAGGAAGCAGAGGCTAATGGACCGGTAAATAAATCTCCTGAAGTCACATACTTAGTGACCAGTGGAGCCAGGATTCAAACCAGCTGTCCTTGACTCCAAAGTTCTGGGCTCTTCCACCTCAACTGGCCCTCTTTCTAGAAGAGTGACCAGGCAGTTTGTTCTGCAGGTCTCGCTGAATTTGAGGGTTTCTATGGATGTTCCAGATGGCATCATTCTAACCCTTTTTGTGGTTTCTAGCCAGAAACAAAAAAAAAAACTCAACATCTCAAAATCTGAATAGGAATTGGGTGAAAATGCTCCTTTGTTGCTTGTTTCAGTAACAATCCTGATAATTGAGATAAATTGCTTATCTCAGATGCAGAGATGCTAGCTACATCCAGCAATTGTCTATGAAAACCATGGCTTCCCATTGGTTACAATGAGATGCCCTATAATTTCTCCACTTAAGGCCAGAGGCCTCACACTTCTTCTCCTTGGATTTAGGGAAGTCACCACAGCTAGGGAAGTGTTCCTTGACCTCTCTGATAGCCTTTGCCTCTTAAAGGTGGATTCTGTTTATATTGTTCTTCCAAGTGGTATTTTTTTCAACAAAACTCAATAGTTATTGTGGTATATATGGAACATTCTCCCTCCCAATGCCTATGAAACTGGCTCTAAGCATGTGCTGAGAGTTAGGTTATTGTCAGTTTGGCGAACCAACTGGGGGACTCTAGAAAAAAGAACCAGTCCACTGCTGGTAACAACCCAGTGGCATTCTTGTTACAGTGATTGAATTCTTTGGACTTACCTGCCTATCTGTGGTCATGGTGCTGTGACTACAATAGCAAAACAGGCCAGTGGAGAGGCTGGACTGGCCGGAGAAATAAAAGGAAGGAGCATGGCCCCAGTTCCCAGCCCTTGCTTATTCTGATTTCAGATAGACTTGGACTGTAGGTGAGATTTTGTCCACAGGCGTATTACTTTGCTGGGGT
The DNA here is from genome assembly GCF_018345385.1 of Vulpes lagopus. NCBI lineage: Eukaryota > Metazoa > Chordata > Mammalia > Carnivora > Canidae > Vulpes > Vulpes lagopus. Next base: position 36,767,958 of record NC_054838.1, on the reverse strand, counting down.
GTCATAACAGAATACCAGACTGTGTGGCTTAAACAACAGAAATTAATTTTCTTACAGTTCTGAAGGTTAGAAGTCCAAGATCAAGGTGTTAGCAGTTTGGGGTTCTTCCAAGGCCTCTTTCCTTGGGTTGTACCTGGCTGTGTTCTCCCTGTGTCTTCACATGGTCTTCCCTCTGTCTGTATTGTCTGTGTCCTAATCTCTTCTTCTTTAAGGACACCAGTCATAATGGATTAGGATCCACTGGAACAGTCCAATTTTAACTCTTTTAAAAAGCCCCAGCTCCAGATACAATCGTGTTCTACAGAACTAAGGGTTAGGACTGCAGCACATGAATTTTGGGGGGTGGGGAGGGGATACAATTCACCCCATAACAGGATCTCTGTAGAGAATCAGAATAGAACAACTGATCAGTCACTTGCCACATTCTAAACCATGAAGGCTGATATCAGTAACTCCTCCAATGCTGGGATGGCTAATCAGACCCAGGAAAGGAAGAGTGTCAAGCAGACTGTAAAGACTCCAGCACAGATACTTAAGCAGTGCTGAAAAATAGAAATGGCGACTGGCCTCAGTTTCCCTGGCTTGAAACATCCAAGGCCTGCACATTTTCTACCTTTCCCAAATAACTCAGTACACAAGAAGGCATCATATCATGCTTTCTCTCCCTCTGAAATGTACCTTGAAACTATCCCTTTTCTTCCACTCTGTCCTCTGCCCTGCGCTGGTGTAGAGCATCTTCCTCCTTCACCTGGGCAGTGGGGCGGGGCCTATCGCAGCCTTATAGCCTCCAGGCTCCGCCAATCGGCTGCCAGAGGGCTCTTCAGTGTGAAGACTGGATATGTACCTGCGTGCTTGTGCTTGAGGGCCTTCCCCGTTGCCTACAGGATAATTAGCATTCCTTAGCATGGCACATGAAGACAGTGCTTTAAAACCTGTTAGGAGCTCCCTGCGGCCTCTAGAGAACTATAATTAGCAAAGCTTGCAGGCTCAGGCCTGCATTTCAATCTGATCAGACCTGACCCTGGATCCAGCTGCCTGACATACCACTGCCCTTCAGCCCTTCCCCCCATCCTGGATCACCCCAGTATGATCCAGCTCCCCTGATGTCTTCTCCTTCCTCCCTAATAAAGCCTGCCCGCCTTTTCCTCTCCTGCCTCTAGGCTTGAAGGCATGTCCAAAGTTAACGTCTAATTTAAATGTGACTTTTCTGTGAAGCTTTTCCCACTGCTCACCCCAGCCCTCAAGAAGAATCATTCTCTCCCTCCTCTCTGCCCCCAGAGTGCTTGACACATTCGTCTGTGTGCTTAACATCTTGAACGATTTCCTTTTCTTTGTATACATCACTGGGATGTGAGCTTCTTAACCAAATGGACTTTCTCTAATTCATCTCTATATCCCACTGCCCCACACAGCCCCAGGCACAGAACGTGCTTACTAGACAGGCTCTAGGTGAGTAAAGAGGTAAAGTCACAGGAGTCTCTCCGTAACGGTGTTGATGTGTCCTGTGAGGTTGCCAGCCCGTGGTATCCTCTTCAAACTTGAATGATTAGCTCTTCTTCGATAGCGTTCGTGACCATTGTGCCTGCAGCAGCAATGCAATCCTGTGTGGGCCGAGCCCCTCCCATTTTGGGACAGGCCACAGAAGTGCTGTAGTCCCTCACGCTGTCACTATGATGGGACAGCACACTCGTAAGAACAGGGCATGTGGAGGGCAGGGGGCAGCGGCTTAGCTGCTGGAGCTCTGGCCCAAGCAGAACACACCGTGGCTACTTGACAGGTGAATTCCCTTACTCATACCATTCATCCTGTGGCCTTCCAGAACTAAGATGCAGAAAAATATTCTCACAGTATGGTCAGAAGCAGGAGGTGCAGGTGCTTGCCCACCATGGAAAACAGCAAACCCGGAAGGGACCTAAGGAAAATAAAACAATCTAGGCCAGTATCATTCCAGACACTTCGCTTTGCCACAGAACCTTCTTTCAAACAAAATCTCTAGTAAGGAAGCCCAGTGAATATCATAAAAGTTGGGTTAAGCTGTAGTAGAGGAAGCAGGACACACCCCCATTCCCACGACACTCCCTGCTTAGCGCCCCTATGGAAACCCTGAAGACCCAGCAGAGTCCCTAAAGTCCAGATTGGCATCTCTTCATCTAGTTGTCCAATCCTGAAGACCTATATTTGTTCATTCATTCATGTATATTCATTCATTCATTCATTCATTCATTCATTCATTCATTCTCCCTCTCCCCCTACCCCCAAACATTTCTTAGCTCCCAAGCGCTAAGGTAAAAATAAGAACAATACAGTACCTGCCATAAGGAAACCTATGAGTCTAAATGGGGAGTCACACTTTAAACAAACATTTGCAGTAAATCTGACAGATATTTTTAAAGCTCCAGGGCCGTGCAGGTGATGGTGAGGTCAGCACCAAGAAAGGAGAGAGCATTTGAGTCTCCAGTCAGTGTCCGAAATAAAGTGGCTGGAATTCCCAAGTCAGTGAGATTTATTCCCTACCACTTGCTGTTAAAGGAATAAAAGAGAGAGCTTTCCTATTAGGGTGCTGTGTGCCTTCCCAGGTCTCCCCCCTCAGGTGGCCTCCCCCTCGGGCAGCCTCCCCTACCTCAGGCGGCCTCCACCCCCCACATCTAGGGCGGCCTCCCCAGATTTGAGGATGCCCAGTGCACAGAGCAGGTTCTGGTTGATGAGGGAGGGCAGAAGAGGAAATCTCTCTCCAGCGGCTCAGGATGCACAGCTGCCACTTCACAGAGAGCAGGGTCAGTGCCTTGGCCTGATTCTTTTGTCCTAGGGCATGAGGGAGTTAAGGAAGCCTTTGTGCCCAGAGATCTTTCATCACATGGTCACTCCTGAGTAAACCTGAGGGAAACTGGGACTTTCTTTCACCAGAAATGGCTTGAGCCCATTAGTAAAGGGCCCTCCCCCACCCTTCAAATTCTAATGGACCAATGAGCTGGGGAGAGGGCCGTAGCAGCATTCCCAGGCCCCTCTGAGGCTGCCATTTTCACCCTCAACACCCAAGGCCTGGCACCAGGCCTAACCCCACTGGTTGATCCTTCGCCCTTTCTGTTCTAGGAAGCCAACGGTTTTTGGAGGTTGAGCTATGTGACTTGATGTGGTCGTTTTCTCGAGGCTCCTTTGACTTTGGAGCCTGGAGAGAACATGAATGACCCCTTGCAGGGGTCTCGTCAATGCCCCATCTGTGTCTGGGATCGCCTCACCTGGTACCCGGTTACAGTGAGAGCCCCAGAATACCTCTAAAAGAAGGAACTGGCATGTACTCACAAACAGCATGTGTTACATCCCTTGGGGAGAAGTTAATAAAGTGAGGGAACTAACTTAATGTGTATGAGGGGTGTGCATTCTGAACCAGGCACGGAGCTTGGTGCCTGGCGCCCTGGATTATGACACTGGCAATTACTGTGATATTATTTATGTCATGTCTCTCCCTCTGATCTGCAGGCTTCAGGAAAGCAAGGATGATGCCTATGTTGTGCACTGCCATAGCTCAGCTACTGGCACAATGCCTGGCATGTAGTAAGGCACACAGTAAATATGTTGAATGAATACACAAATGATTTTATGTGACCTTCTGATGACCTTGTAGAATTGATATTATTAGCCCACTTACAGATTAATAAATTGAGGCTCTGAGAAGTTGAGTAACTTGCTTATGGCTACATGGCTGGTCATTACCTGCAACAGTATTAACCCATGGCTTAACAAGTGGAGCTCTTGCTTGTACTTGAACCCAAAAGCATTCTTTTTTTTTTTTTTTTTTTTGATAGTTAAAAAGAAAAAAAAAAAAAGGAATCCTTTTTTTTTCCAATTCTCTAGATGAGCAACAGGTTAATTTCTCATAATTACAATTTTATGTCCTGCCAGGCCTCTGGTAGTTAAAGAGGATGCTTGCTAACACAAATGCTAAAGAATGGCCTTTTCCAGTCTTTCTTTTGGAGTGTGATTCTGACTTTCATAATGGAAAACATTTTGGGAAATGGAGGGAAGTGTGAATGAGAGTAGCTATGAAGGGCTTTATTCCAGGGCTAAGACTTGAGTCAGACTTGGGATGAATAGGATTTATCAGAGGCTTGAGGCTGTTTGCATTTATGTCTGTACATTCTTACCCTGACCCAGCCTTCCATTCCTGGCCCCATTCACTTCCACTTGGGTTACAGGAAAAACAACCTTCCCTAATATCTTCAGTCTCTTCCATAATATTCTCTCCAGCTCCATCTATTAACATCTATAACTCTCACCTTGAGTTGACTTCTTGTTAACCCCTCTCACACTTCTTTTCACACTCCCGAGCACTCCAAGTCAGGACACAGGTAAGCATTATTTCATTTCCTCTTATTTTAGAACTGCCTTCTCTCATCCTCCTATTTAAACAGACAAGTAGGGTACCTGGGTGGCTCAACCGGTTAAGCATTTGCCTTTGGCCCAGGTCATGATCTCAGGGTCCTTGTATAGAACCCCACATCAGGCTCTCTGCTCAGCAGGGAGTCTGCTTCTCTTTCTCCCTCTACCCCTCCCCCCTCCTTATGCTCACTCTCCTGCTCGCTTGCTCTCATAAATAAATAAATAAATAAATAAATAAATAAATAAATAAATCTTTAAAGGAAATAACTTGGGATCTCTGGGTGGCGCAGCGGTTTGGCGCCTGCCTTTGGCCCAGGGCGCGATCCTGGAGACCCGGGATCGAATCCCACGTCAGGCTCCCGGTGCATGGAGCCTGCTTCTCCCTCCGCCTGTGTCTCTGCCTCTCTCTCTCTCTCTGTGACTATCATAAATAAATAAAAAATTAAAAAAAAAAATTTAAAAAAAAAATAAATAAATAAAGGAAATAACTTTCACAGCAACCAAGTCTGCTTCCCTGCTCCTTCTCTAAGAGTTGTGCCATTTAGAGATACTGACCTTTCCTCTGGTTGCTGTCACTTCCACTTTCATTCCTTGAGGGCTTTGCCACCAGGTTATAGACGTTCTCTACCCCAGTCCTGCCATCATCTTGGATTACTTGAGCATCAGTATGGCTGGCTCCTCCAACACCCTGCCTCTCCAACTGGGAAATGTTTCCTCTCCATTCCCCCACAGCTGCTCCCAGAGTCACACCCTGGACCTTGGCATTGAGCGAAATTCCTCTATGTGAATCGCAGAAATCCTAGAATCCTAGAAATCAATGATTATAATGACACACTCAAACCAGAAACACTGCCTGGTTGGCCAACCCACTGAGCTCCCCACAGTCTCCTGTCTCCATAGAGATCCGCCTTGCTCACCCACCTACCTGTCCTGGTCATTGTTCCTGGCCACCAGCCTGATCCAGTCCAACTTGAAAGCCACTAGTCCCACTCCTCCTGGCAGTACCCCATATTTTATATGCCTCTATCTTTCACTGTACTCTTGAGAGAAATCACAACCCTGGATAAACTGAGCACTCACTTTCTCTGTGCCTGTGGCAGGCAGTCAAGCCACACCCAAGGAAAAGGTGCAACAGAAGTGATCACCAGCGTCAACAGAGACCTTTGTAGGGCTCAGAAATCTCACATTTCTCTGATCACCTCATATTCAAACTTTTCATAACCTCTCTTTTAAAACTTTTCCTCTGACATCACCAGCCCTCCCTCCCAGCAGATGCTTTCTGCATGGCGCATGGAAGTACACAGCACCTCCATGTGTCCATGCTTCCTTCTGTCCTGTTAACAGCAGCTGAGGGGACCTCCCCTCACCTCTCCACCTGGGCTCTGGCTCCCATTCTCTCCCTTCTTGAGGAATTCCCCCCATCAGCATTTCAACATGCTCCAGCCTCTCCACCTGAAACCACTCACCTTTAGTAGCTAAACTCTTGAGAGTTGCGTGTGTTTGCTGTTTGTTTCCCCACCCCCTGCTCTCTCTTCCAACGCTTCGGTCTTCCTGGGGCCAACCTTCACTGGCTTATAGGGGACCTCCTCTTTGCTGAATCCAGTGGATGGTTTTCAGTCCTCATGTTACTCAACCTTTCAGAGAAATTCAGCAGTGTTGACCGTGCTTCTTTCCTGAAATGCTCTTCCTCGGCCAACTTGTGACAACCCAACTTGCGGTTCCCGTTCTGCCTCTCAGCCTCCTCCAGCACCATATCTTCCTTTATCCAGCCTTTAAATGCTGAAGTTCCTCCAGGCTCACACCTAGGCTCTTCCCCCACTCTCAAGTCTCTCTATGGAGTCTCAATTACCACCTGTTTGCTAACAGTTTCACAGTTTCCAGATTCATTCTCTAGTCCTGTCTCTATGACCCAGACTTACAGATGGACTTACAGTCCAACTGCCTACATGACATCTTCAGGTGGCTGTCTCACAGGCTGTCAGACACAGTGTGTGTCAAGTACAATTTGAGATGTGCTCCTCTACTTCCACCCGCTGCCCCAAATATCCTGGGCTCCTTTGTTTGGTGTCCCACCTCAGGGATGCCACCACAGTCATCCATCCAGTTATGTTAGCAGTGATTGTTGCCCTCTCCCTCCCACTCAACCCCTAATCTCCTTGGTCACTAGCTCCTGTGCATCTTATCTCCTCCATACAGCTCTTATCCTTCCAGTTCTCACCATCTGCATCCACCATTCTAGTCCAAGCTGCTGTCACCTTTCACCTGTCCTATTGCAGGAATTTCCCAAGTTATTAGCACATTCTTAGTCCCTCCAAAAATTTTCCTCACTGTAGTCAAAGCAATCATGAGCAAAACAAACAAAAACACATGAAGTTAATGATATCTCTTATATTTCAAATCTTTCTGTGCTTTCCCAGTGCCCTGAGGCTGAAAACCCAAGTCCTTAGCAAAGTCACCCACAGGCTGCACCATCTTGGTCCTGCCTGGGCTCCTTTCCCTTTCTAAGCTTCCGAACATGCTGCTTCTTCTCCACTTAGAGTGTTTTTCTGATCAGCTCTGCCTTGCCTTGACACTTGGCCTAATTAACTCTTCATTCATCTTTCATATCTCATCTCGAATGTTGCTTCCTTAGGGAAGGCTTTCCTAATCATCTTCCCCCCATCTACATCAGGGCTCCCAGCTCCTCCCATGCTTTAATAGTGTCCTCTGCATCTGCTCTGTGGTATTTCTTATCATAAAAGGATTCCTTTTATTTAGTAAGTGTCTTCCCTGCTGACATGTGAACTTCTCTTTTTCACAGTTGTATCCTCAGCCTAGCACACTGCCTTACACAGAGTAAGTACTCAACAAATTTTTGTCAAATGAATGTCATTGCTTTGTTTTGTAACTTTGTTTGAATGACAAATAACTTAGTCTTTTATCTTCTGTGTTGATTTCTCCTACTGGAACATGAGATTTAGGCTTTTTCATCTCTCTTTAAACCTGTATCTAGAATTGTGTGTGTCACACAGTATGTGCAAGTTGAATGAATGAATGAATGAATGAATGAATGAATGATGAGTAGATTGAATAAGAAGAATGGGACAGATGGTAGACATCTCAACAGAGACAGCAATGAGCAAAGAATTCTAAGGTCCTTATCTCAATGCCTTGGGTTATCTGTTTTGCATTAACTTTCAGCCATAAAACTACTTCAGAGATTTGTTTCCTATAAAAAACCAGCCTCTGATCCTGGTTTCTTACCAAGGCTTAATTGTCTCAAAAGCTCGGATACTTAACTTGAAGCTTCTGTTCCCTTTTCTTTTCTTTTCTTTTTTTTTTTTTTTTATGGGAAAATAACAGAGAAATCCTTTTGTTTCAGACTCAGTAGAAACAACTTGGCTTCTGTCTTCTCCATAGGCAGGGCAGCTGAAGTTCTTTCTCTGTTATAAGCCTACCCAGTGCCAGGACTCTCAAGATTTTCCACTAGGGTCAGAGAGAGATCTTGCTACAACAGTGTATAATGATTAGTGCTATTGTGCTTTTTTCACTATGCAGTCTTCATATTTTAAGGCAGTAACATTATTAGAGAATTATATTAAAAAGCAGTATTTTTCCTTCTCGTCATTGCTGCTCATTTAAAAAGATATATCTTTACTAATAAGTCAGCATCCACCCAGCCCCCTTCTTTAAGAAATTGTCCTAAATGAATCTCTATTGAGGTAACTCCCAAGGACAAGACATTCCCCTTTACTCTTGAATCTATGTGTTGTGGATTAGAATTTGTGCAAAACATTTATCTCTGGTGTAGTTTCTCATAATCTCAGAGGTACAAGTGAAAAGCCCTGGTTCTGCTATAATCAACATTTATAGGTAGAGGCCTAGGGCTTGAAACTTTAAACCAGCAAGCCAGGTACTCCTGATGTACAGTGAACTTTGAGATTCAGAGCACTTAATTATAAGTTTAAGTCAATGACCTTTCATCCTTCAGTGCACTTTAGTGATTGGCAGAGAAGCATAGAAGGCTGCTCATAGCAGAGAACCCAACATGTGCATATACAGAGGCCTTTGCTTGGAATGATAAGAGAGTTTGCTGTATTGAAAGCCACCACGTGGAGGTTGGTGGAGATGAAGCCAGAAACGATGCATAATTCATGAAAAACCTTACAGACTTTGATAAAGATGTTTTGGTTAGGAAGTGAAATTGTCTGATTTGGTTTTTGGAAAACATCTGGTAGAAGTTCTAAAAGGTGCATTCCAGAAGCAGGACAATGAGAGCTTGAGTGAGAGTAGCTGACACCAGTGTTCAGCTGTTGAAGAACCATTAATTTATTAGAGACCAGGGATGACAATGAAGAGAACAAGAGGATGAGAATGAGAAAGCTGGGCAAGAGAAGAAGAATGAGAACTATTCAAGAGATAAAACTATCTGGACACTTGGCCTAATTAACTCTTCATTCATTAATTCTGCTACATTCATTGTATGTAGCAATGACTACATACATGGGTTGAGTTGTGAGGAGCACAGGATGCCTCTAAAGTTTCTTCTAGGCTCATGGGTGGTTCCCTTGTTGAGGAGAGAATGCAGGATGGAGGTCTGGCAAGGAAGATGAGTTTGGTTTGGGGCATGTGGTGTTTGACAGGTTTATGAGACATGTAGGTGGGGATTCCCACAGAGCAGATGGATGAATGCATCTGGGATTTAAATGATTCTGGGGATGGGATGCAGAGCATTGCCCTTGCTTGCCATCCACTGATCGTCCAAAGTGCTGTATTTACAATAGCTGGCATTTAGTTAGTGAGTCCTTACTAGGTGTCAGACACGTTGCTGCACATGACACATGTCATGGAATAGGTACTGTTACCATCCTTGCTTCACAGAGAAGGAGCCTGAAACTTTACCTAGGCCATGCACCTCATAAGGGTCAGAGCTGGGATTCAGATTGGCAGTTTGAGTCCCTCACTGGTAAGCACCCTCCTGTGCCACAGTGTTTCTCAGATGTTTAAGCCACACCTGCACCTAAAAGTATACTTTCCATCACAAGTGTACCCACAAATGTGCTTTGCACATGGGTGCACACTCACACAGGCAGCTAAGTGAATAGTGAGCAAAATAGTACCTACCCTTCCTAAACGTGATGCAGCCTGATATTTTCAACTCAAGTCTTTGTCATTTTTTTTTTCTTTCTTTTTTCTTTCTTTTCTTTTTTTTTTTTTTTTTGGCATGGAGCCCAATGCAGGGGTTGAACTCAAGACCCTGAAATCATGACCTAAGCTGAGATAAAGAGCCAGACAACCAACTGAGCCACCCAGGTGCCCCATCATCTTTTAAAATGGTGGTTTCTCCCTACTAAATTGATTTCACAGCCAGAGTTTGATTGTGTTTGACAAACCTTGCTCTATTTTGCTCTCCTGGGGAGCATATTTAATTTCTGTTCCCAGTCCTTGTCATTCCCCCAACCTTTGTGGAGAGAACACTAGGTGTTGCTCATGTGTCCCCCATTTCTCTCTCTTGAGAAGGTATTAAAGATAAAAGGCAGGAGTGTAGTGGAATGAGGCCAGCCGGGAAACACTCACTTTAGTAGATGGATCAAACCTTGTCTTTGATGTGGCTGACAAAGGTTATTGCAGAATGCAGTGTAAAGCTGTGTGAGCAGAAGAGAGATCGCTAATATGAACCTCAGTGGCCCATAGGCCTGAGTTTCTAGTCCAGCTCTACAGCTTATCAACTGTATCATGTTGGGTGGATGTGTTACTTCATAGGGTATTGTGGAAGCAGAAACTTGAAATAGTGAGTTGGCTTGTTCCACACCTCTTATGAACCTGTCCCTTGGTAGGCACTGAGGAAATCATATTAATAGCTTTATTAATTTATGTTTTAATGTATAGACTAACTTACAGACTGAACATTCATCTGTGAAAGCAGACAAAAATTTCCAGACTATTCAGTAATGACCCAGTCAATAAACCAATCATGTAATTAGTCAGTAAGCTATTAGTAGGTCATTCAAAGTAGACTTTAAATACTGGTTTTACTTAGCATAGGATGTAGATCTTAGAAGAGGCCGGTAGCTTGATGGCACTAAATATGGCCTTGGGCACAGAGTTGTCTATTTTGAGACATCTGGAGGAGAGGTCGCCCTGCAGGTCCTTCAGAGTAGATAGTGTCACTCTAGAACAGCCATGACCTATCTATAGGACTTCCAGTGCCCTCTCCAGAAACATCAGTGGGAAAGAGCTATTTGATTAATACGTGTAATCCCCTGAACATACAGATCCCAGAGCTAATACTGTTTATGAAATGAGAACTTTTTTAGAAGACTTTTAGGTTCATTAAGTGCAAAAATTAGATTCTATCTCACAGGGGAATAAAGCATCAATTCAATGTTGATTATAGAAATGAAGCTCCAGTAGAAAAGAAAAACTCACATGCCTTGAGGTTCTACATTTCCTTTCCCTTTCTTTTAATATAAATCTAATTTTAAAATGGAAATATAGTTCAGATAGCATTCCTGGTACTTGAACTTTTAACTTATAGTCTAGTCCCTTTTGAGTTTCTCTCGTTAATTTTAGATTTGCATCAGGTCCTCATTAGCAGTTAAAATGTATCAGGTGCTTGCTCTTAAATTCCAGGATTTACTCGGGAATGTAGGTGCCCTAACTGTAAGGAAAAAGGAAGATGAATACAGTGGATTGAGGATAGAGGTTAGAGAGGGAAGAATGAACAGGAGGAGAAATTCTAAGGACACTCGAGGCTGCTGTGCCTCTCAGGAACATGACATTCATGCAGCTTTGTGTCCTTTGCCACACTCAGCATCTAGTAAGGACCCTATCACAGCTCTGTTGACTGAGTGCCTCCATTATCTGGGCATGCCATTCAGGGGGGTTCAGGTAGTTCTCACGGCAATTTGTGAAACTTGTATTACTAATCTTCATTCCATAAATGAGGAAACTAAAGATTAGAGAGGTTAAGAAAGCTGTCCAGGATCACATAGCTGGTGGGGGCACAGCCACAGTTTGAATCCAGGGCCAGTGACTTCAAAGCCAGATCACCCTCCTCTTTGTGGCCTCTCATGGGCAAATCTGTGCCTGAAGTCCAATGAAAATACCACTAGTGCTATTTTGCTGAGCATCCTAGCCTGCCAAGCACTCAACTAGTCTGCATAATTACAGATTATTTCCAAAATACAAAGGGTTTATATTCATTCACTGGTTTGAATGAAAAGATCACTAGACTGAAATTCCATGGAAGCAGAGGCCATATGTATTTGGCCTCTCACTTTATATCGGGTGCCTCATATGTGGCTAGTCTTCAAAACATACTTGTCAAATGAAAGGTTATTTAAAAAAATTAATGAGGGCACCTGGGTGGCTCAGCGGTTGAGCGTCTGCCTTTGGCTCAGGTCATGATCCCAGGGTCCTAGGATCGAGTCCCACATCAGGCTCCCCACAGGGAGCCTGCTTCTCCTTCTGCCTATGTCTCTGCCTCTCTCTCTGTGTCACTCATGAATAAATAAACAAAATCTTTTTAAAAAATTAATGAACCCACCATTTGAAATGGAATTCCTAGTTCAAGTTCCATTTCTGCAATTTGCTAGGGTCTTGATTTTAGGCTAATCATTTCATTCTCTTAGCCTTGGTGTTACCATCTACAGAATGGGCATAACCCTTTCATAGCCTGCCTTACAGGGCAATGTGGTTCCCAAACTGTACTGTACCTTGGAGCAATCCATGGACCTTTAAAAACTCTTCATCCGGATGTCCATCTCCAGAATTCTGACTTGATGGTGGGGCGGATGTGATCTGGGCATTTAAAAGCTCTCTAGGTGGTTCTAATGGGTAGCAAAGTTTGGAACCACTGTCATGGGGATATTCTTTTCCTTTCAGGGGATTGTCAAACATAGCAAAGGCAATAAAACTGTGCTATAAAATCTAAAGAGGCAGTTAAATAGAAATAGTTGTTATAAACTGTTAACAGTGCAGAATGACTCTGCGCCTAGAACTTCTGCTTCCTGATGTCCAATGACCAAGAGGTTGGTCATTCTGATGAAACTGAGTGCCACATCAGACATCTGTCCCCAGGACAAAATAACCTCCATCCTGGTTCACCTGACCAGCTGGCAGAGTTGAAGCAGTGGAGGAGGATTTGGTTGGCCTCAGGGCTGGAACAGGTTAACAGTGACCTCCTGAACAATGGCCCTGTCAGATGAACTTGTCCTTGGGCAGTCTCACGTGCAGTTTGGGCACCACTGCCCACTCACCCGCTTGCACCGGGCATACGTGGACAAAGCTTATTCAGAGACTCTCCCAAATGTGTCTGTTTGATTCTTTATGGTCATAGTTCACTTTTTGACCCAGTCCTCCCAAGCTTGGCCTGTGTCACTGGAGGAAGGAAACGGTCCTCCCTTGTCCTCAGCAGCTCCCGTCTGTCACCTTCCTCTACTGCTACCCTTTGGAGGGTCAGCTGAGTAAGAACTCCATCAGAGTGCCAAGAACAATATTATTTAAATTTTAAATAATAGTCTCTTGGGAAGAAAGGGTCATGAGGCATTCAAACTGCCAGAGGGAATTTTGCCAAGAGAATGATTCATAAGCTTTCCAACTATCTACCTCTCTCCCCTTGTTTGGTTGGGACAAAAATCCTAAAGTCACCAAGTATTTCAGGATCCGATTCTTCCATTTCTCTTGCATGTTGGTCCTGATCCAACAATTGTGATAAACTAGTCTTCCAATGGCAAAATAATTGAAATAGCCATTATTGTCACATGCTTTTGAGTAGTGCACATTAGCCACCTGCCCTCAGCGTGTCATTGACCCAGCTGAGCCACAATTTCCTCTTCTATAAATGGAGATAATTACACCTGCCCTGTCTAGGACCAAATAACCTGAACCCTTGGAGACCATTTCAGAAATAATAAAGCAATAAAAATATGCAAGTCGTGCTAGGCAAAGGGGACACACAGATCATATAGTCATAATCCCTGTCCACAAGGAACTTACTGTCATGAAGGAAAAAGAGATGAGAAAGTAAATAAATGCCATCAAGGACATTGCTAAATTGCTTATAATCTTGAATACAAAGGGGTTAGAAACTGCAATAGTCACAGCCTTTTTTTTTTTTTTTTTTTTTTTTTTGCCTTTCTGTCACTTTTTTGAATTTAGGAGCTCTAAACATCCACGTTCTCATTTGGCTCACACAACCACCTGGTGAAGGCAGCAGATTCAGAGAGGTGAAGTAACCTCCCCAGGATCACACAGCCCGAAAGTAGAGGAACTGAGTGTAGATCCTTTGCCTGTAGCTCCCTTCTCATTCACCCATACTGATAGTGTGAGTGCAGCACTTCCACGTCCTGGTCCTTTCTTTACCCATGGGAGGAAAATGGAATTGTATTTCCCACCAGAACAATAACTCCTCTCTATATCATAGATGGGAAGGTCACAGGCAGCCTATGTGCATTTGCAGCTCACAGCACCAAAGCCTACTCTTTTAGCCCGAAACTGGGTTAGGGTTAGTTCTGGGCATGAATGAGCAGTGTATCATATACTTTCAGGAATTTACAGTATGTTCCTGGATCTATAATTTTGCACCTGATCACAGAAGTATGTTTAGGAGGAAGGCCATTCTCAAGTCTGTGTCTGCTAAGACTTCCCAATGCGTGCATTTCTCAGACCCCCAAATATCCATCCCAGGAGTGTGCTCAGGGCCCCTCATAAACCTAGGGGGTTCAGCGAAAGAACAGCAGTCTCAGTAACCCCACATCCTACCTCCGGGAGTCCATGTCACCCTAACTCATAAAAACCCCAAATGGATAGAGCCATGAAGTACTTACTATGCAGAAGGAGGAGGAAATGTCTTCTGGTTCTCTAGCAGCTCACCAGCTTTCACTGTACAGTTTGGGAGCTGGTGGCACACAGCCCTGCCTACCTGTAGCTCCTCTCTGCTGCCGCAGCTGCTGGATAAAAAAGTGGGTTATGGCAGAAGCAGTCTGCTCCAAGCATGATGTAATGATGGTGGAACAGAGCACCTTTACTGTTACACATGTGTCTGCTATCCTCCCTTCCATAATCCTGGTTAGAGGAAGCATGGCTGTGCATGTGTCACAGGTCAAGTACGTGCTCTCAGAGGTACAAGCACACCTGTTTGCAGATGGGCTGACAGGCCCAGAGCTGATACAGAGGATCACTTGGCAGTAGCTGAACTCTTAAGGTAACTGACTCTACTTGAAGAAGCAGAATAATTTTATCCCTATTCAAATAAAAGCCAACTTGATCCACACCCAGTTTAATCTGTTAACTCTCAGGAGCAGTTGCTTGGCTCAGAGGAGAAAAGATTGTGATGTCTGGAAACAGATGGATCTGGGTTCTGTTCCCAGTTCTCCCATCAACTTGCTGTGTGACTTTGGGCAAATACTTAATACTTATCCCTCTAGCCTCAGTTTCTTGGTCCACACATGAGGATAATAATCATAAGACTGTTCACCCAGGGTTGCTGTGAGGATTAGAGATGCTAAGTATAAGGTGCCTCTCTCAGTGCCTGACCCAGCCCAGTGGGTGCTCAGTAAAGGAAATGGTTGCTGTTGTTATTAACGATGATATTATTGTGCTACAGCCCTGTGTGAGCTGCTTTGAAGTGTCTGCTTCTAACCAACCCAAGTTTATGACTGAGTAGCTAATGCTTAAGAAATCAAACAAAAAATGCATTTCACATACTAAACTGTATGACACTGATACTGAGGGAAGGAGAGAGCTGTGTGAAATGGGGTGTCCAGGACAGCCTCCTGGAGAGGGGCCCCTGACTGTGGATTAGGAGACAGAGGAGGAAAGCCATCAGGGCATAGTGGGCAAGGTACTGATGTGAGTCAGCATGTGGCAGCCAGAAAGGGCATGGCAGGGCATGGGCAGGAGCCTTGCAGAGCCATGGGCGGGCAGTTGCATTGGAAGCAGTGACATCATTTCAGCCCCTACTCCCCCAGACTCCTCTGCCAGACTAGCTCCTGACCACCTCTCAGGGTTTCCATCCAGCATCTGCCAGTGAGCTCTCCTGTGCCACCCTGCCTCCTGAACAAAATAGTAATGGTTATAAGGAGAACACCTAACACTCATCTAGCATTTCCTGTGCTCCAGGGTCTACACTGAGCATTTCACAGGCATTGCTTCATTGAATCTCATAACACATGAAAGAGATCAGAGAAGTGCCTTGCCCAAGGCAGAGGCCCAGAATCTCTGTCATCTGTTAATCCACAGGACCCCTCTGATAGACTCACAAGGGCAGTGACCAGCACCTATTTCCTTTGGGACTCCCCAGCGTCTAGCGTGGTTGTCTTGGCACAAAGTAGGAACTCATAAATGCTTGTGGAATGAATGAGAAGAGATTGTCAAGTGTACAGCAAGGTTCTGGATCCAGAGCCACTAGGCAAATCACCAAGTGGACAGGGAGGCCTCCCCTCGGAAAAGCTAAATCCTGAGGAACCAGGCACTGAGCAGCTTGGATCTTTGAACGGCAGGAGGCTGGGTCTGGGGCATAGCCCGATGGGGCTTGCTGCCTCTCAGCGCTGCCATTTGATGGTGGAGTCTATTCAAAATCTTCTCTCTGATGTCAGAAAGTTTTGTCCTGGGAAATAGGGTGATGCTGAGCCCATGGGAAGAGTTCAGTAGCTGTGCCAGAGATGATCATTCAGAGAAGATGATAAAGTAGGTAAAGTAGGGGTGACAGTTAAAAGATTCACATGGGTATACCCTAGGCACTGACCAATCAAAAAAGTCCTGGGCCTTCAGTTCTAGAATAGGATCTGGAGGCCACCCACTCTGCCAGACTTTAACCCCTTAGTCATCGGATCTTGGGGAGGTCCAGAGGTTCCCTGAGAGAAGCCAGAGCCTTGGGAGGTATACTTGGCTGAGGAAGTAGGTCAGAGCAGTGGCTCTGCAACAACTGAAACATTTCAAGAGTAACAACTGTAGGTCCCTATTGGTATGTGTGGCATACCACAAGGTTGACCTATGACTAAAAGAGTTGGCCACTTTCCAAAACCCACTTGTTCTATTTTGAGAGCTTTGTTAAAACTAGATAATAGAATGTATGACTCCTATTTAACCAGGCACACAGAAACTATAATTTCTCAGTGTGATAAGAATGAATAAGGGCTCCACTGTCAACTCCTCCGTGTCATACAAGCACGTCTTCTGCCTTAGGGTTCCTGGTATACCTTATGAGAATTATGTGACTTCTTGACATACAGACGAAGAGTCTTGAATATCAGTTGACAAAGTTTGTTTCTTTTGAGGGGAAATACAAATTCTAATACTTCTCTTCTACATGCTAGTGAGTTGTCTTGTGCCAATCCTATTTTGGAGGCTATGGTACAGCTAAAGTGCCTGCATTTCTGCTCTATGAACTTGTAAATTTGATGTTGCCTTAATATTAGCTTTAGGATGAAAAGAAGCTTCTAGAAGTATTTTTTTTTAATCCCTGAAATTACCAGTTGCTAAACAGCCACGACTTTTTCCTCAAATACAAAAGAAGTTGGTGGCAGTCAGCCAAGAGAAACACTTAGCCTTGTAGAGAAAAGCAGGCTGTTATTAAAAGCCACAGTGGTCATTAACAAAGATGATGTCATAATTCAGTGCCTGGGCCTCTCTGGGATCCCCAGGGCCAAGAGCAGACGATCACAGTCTTTACCAAGTCAGTGAACAGTTGCCTGCCTAATGGTGTTTGGTGAAAGTGCTCCGTCTCCAGGGCTGGTGGTTTCCTGCGAAATGATCAGGGACTTCAGTTGTACCAGCTTGCAGAGCTGGTGGCCAGCACAGGGGATTTATGAACTGGTGACTTGGGGCTTTGATGAAGTAAAAGTTTGGGATTTTATGTGTGAAGAGTACTAAGAGAATTCTCTGTGAGTCATACTTTCAAACAGAGTGGAGCCTATCTTAGGATAGATCTTTCTTATAGTTCCAGCACTTCTTCTGAGAGGAAGTACAACTCTTCAGGATTTTCATGAATTTGAGATGTCATTATTGCTTTTTAAAAACACTAGAGGAGTCCAGTAATTATAGTTTCAGAGAATTCAATTTCAAAACATAAATAAATTTCAAAACAAAGAAAAAATTGGGACTAACTAAGGAGTCTAGCTTTTATTCACTTCTTTTCTTTATTTTTCTTTCTTTCCCCTCCTCCCTTACCACCCCCACCCCAACTCACGTTTTCTGAGGTCCTTGTCACCAAGGTCCTGACAGGGAAATACTGTAGTGGCAAGAATGCTGCCTGTGATCAACAGAACCAAGGTTCTGTCACATGCCTCTAGTCAAAGAAATGATCACAAGAAAATGATCACACCAAATGGACTTACAGATTATAAGATGCATCCTGGTTAAGAGCAATAAAATATGGGGAATAGCTATGCAACTTCCAGAGCATGACATAACCTCTCTTGCTTATTAGCTTTCTCGTCTACAAAGTAGAGGTTGTAAAACTTCCTCACAGTGTGGTTATAAAGAGACAGTAAGATTGGATATTTGTTAGAGTCCCTTCTTTGGAGCTGATAATAGCAACAGCCCTAAGGTATAGATAATCAACATATGGTCTCCCTGTCATTACTGAACCCTCTCTAGAAGAGCTTGTAGTAATTATAGTAGATGAGGTCTTCTTCAGCTGGCAGGAGGTCTGGGGGAAACTAGACTGCCCTCCACACAGTCTAGGTCTCAATCATCATGCACCCAGTGTTCTGCACTTTTAGGAGGGACTAGCATTCATTACCTGGGGCTCATTAGGAATAGAAGGCTTAACCAAAGTTGTCGCAGGTATCATCAGCCTTGGATACAAAGAAGGTCGTATTAACAATATTAATTATTAATTAAGAGCTGTTCCAGTCCCCCATTGGGGATTCTGGTCACTTCCTTGTAGATGTCCTACACGCATGACAGCCACTCAAGCGCTCATTACTGTCGTCACTGCTAGGACCCTTCATGAGAAAGCCAGAGGGCTGAGGAAGCCAGGAGCTTGTAGGTCCTGCTGCCTGAGTTCTACATAGAAAAGATCTCTTTTGGGAGATCTTTTGCCACCCATGGGTGGCACCTTATCATGTTGGGATAAAGGTAGAACGTCCCTGGTCCCCATGCCTCACAGTGTCCCTTAGAGAACAGTCCCTGAACTCCTGCCAGCAGTCTCTACAGGGCTTAATGGGGCCAGGGAGTAGATAGATCCCATACCGTCCCACTCATTCTCCATCTCCCTGCCAATGCTCAAACCAGAAAAGGCTTGTTTGTGAAAGACTTTGGTTAAGAGAATGAAAAGACAAGCCACATACTCAGAGAAATATTTACAAAATACATGTCAGATACTAGACTCATATCCAAAACAAGCAAAGAATTATTTTAAGACAGCTTTATGGACTTATAATTCACCCATTTAAAGTGTACGACTCAGTGGTTTGGGGGTATAATACATTATTCATGTTTTAAAGTTGTGGGAAAGTATAACAGAATTTGCCTTCTTAACCATTTTTAAGTGTACAATTAAGTGGCATTAAGTGTAATCACAGTGTTGTGCAACCATCACTATCATCATCCCAATATGTTCATCATCCCAAACAGAAACTCTGTATCCATTAAGCAATAACTCACAGTGCCCCTTAGCCCTTAGAGATCGCTAATCTCCTTTCTAGGGGTGCTTGGCTGGCTCCGTTGGTGGTGCTTGCAACTCATAATCTCAGGATTGTGAGTTCAAGCCCCATGTTGAGTAGAGCGATTACTTAAAAAATATAAGAATAAAAATTTCTAATCTACTTTCTGTCTGTTTTAGGTATTTGCCTGTTTTAGGTATTTCATGTAAGTGGAATCATGTATTCGTCCTTTCATATCTGGTTTATTTCACTTAGCATGATGTTTTCAGGGTCCATCCACATAGTAGCACGTATCAGAACTTCATTCCTTTTTATGTTTGAATAAATCTTCACTGTACACATACGCATCTTGTTTACTTCTATGTTGGATTGATTCCACCTTGTAGCTATTGTGAATAATGCTGCATTGGATGTTGACGTACAGTTGACTGTTCAAGTCCTTGTTTTCAGTTCCTTCAGAATTATACCCAGGTGTGGAATTGCTGGGGTCATATTGGTAATTCTAGGTTTGGTTTTTTGAGGGACTGCTAAACTGTTTTTCCATAGAGGCTGCAATGTCTACAATGTGTACAAAGTGTACGAAGGTTTTAATTTTTCCACTTCCTCACCAACACTTGTTATTTACTGTTGTTTTTATTCCAGCCATCCTAGTGGGTGTAAAATGGTATCTCATTGTAGTTTTGATTGGCATTTTCCTGATGATTAATGACGCTGACATTTTTTTTTCATGTGCTGTTGGCCATTTATAAATCTTCTTTGGAGAAATGTATATTCAAGTTATTTATTTGCCCATTTTTAAGTTGGGTTGCTTTCTGTTGATAGTTCTGTTGTAGAAATTATTTATAGATCACAGGTATTAGACGCCTTATGCTATTTCCAAATATTTCTCCCATTCTGTAGGTTGTCTGCTCACTTTCTTAATAGTGTCCTTTTTACACAAAACTGTTTGAATGAAGTCGATTTACCTAATTTTCCCTTTGTTATTAGTGCTTATACATCTAAGAACTCATGGCTAACTCCAAGGTCATGAAGATTTACCTCTGTTTTCTTCCAAGAGTTTTATTATTTTAGCGCTTATATTTTAGGTTATTGATCCATTTTAATGCTCGTATTGGGTGTGAGGAGTCCAAGTTAATATTCTTTTGCAGGTGGAAATGCAGTTGTCCCAGCACCATCTCTTTAGGAGATTGTTCTTTCCCCAGTTGAATGGACTTGGTGTCCATTTCTGAACTCTTGATTCTCTTTTGTCACTCTGTTTATCTGTCCTGTGACAGTACCATACTGTTTTATTTTATTGTGAAAATACCATATTGTTTTGATTACTGTAGCTTGTGCTACATTTCAAAATCTTTTTTTAAAAAAGATTTTTAATCTTTGGTTGTTCAGGGCCCCTTGCTATTACATATGAATTTGAGGATTGGCTTTCCTATTTCTGCAGAAGAGGCCATTTGAATTCTGATAAGGATTGCATTGAGACTGTAGATAAAAGACTTCTTAAAACTCAACAATAAGAAAAACAAAAAATGGGCAAAAAATCTGAACAGATACCTCACTAAGAGATATACAGATGGAAAATAAGCATATGAAAAAATGTTCAACATCAACATGTCAAAAGGGAATTGCAAATTAAAACAATGATAATATGCCACTACATCTCTATTCCAGTGACCAAAATTTTAAAAACTGACACTACCAAATGCTAGAGACAGTATGGAGCAGTAGAAACTCATTCGCTGCTGGTGGGAATGCAAAATAGTGCAACCATTTTAGAAAACAGTTTGGCAGTTTCTTTAAAAGGCTAAACATAGTCCTACCATATGATCTAGCAATTGCACTCCTACATATTTACTCAACTAATTTGAAAACTTATGTCCACACAAAAACCTGTACATGAATATTTATAGCAACTTTATTTATATTCACCAAGAACTAGAAGCGATGAATAGATAATCAGAGAAACAAACTACAGTACAGCCAGACAGTGTAATGTCATCCCATGATGAAAAGTTATAGGGACACGTGGGTGGCTCTGTCAGTTAAGCACTAACCTAAGCCTTTGGCTCAGGTCACTATCCAATCCCTGAGTTTTGGGCACCAGGCCTGGCTCCCTGCTCAGTGGGGAATCTGTTTCTCACTCTCCCTCTGCTCTTCCCATCACCCTGCTTATGTTCTCTCTCTCAAATAGATAAAATCTTTTTTTAAAAATGAGTTATAATGCCACAGAAATGGATAGATGAACCTTATGTGCTTATGGCTAAGTGAAAGAAGCTAGTCTGAAAAGGCTACATACTCTGTGATTCTAATTGACATTCTGGAAAAGGCAAACCTGTACAGACAGTTAAAAAAAAAAAAAAAAAGTAGTTGCCAGAGGTCCAGGGGAGGAAGGAAGAATAGGTAAAGCACATGGGGTATTTAGAGCAGTGAGACTATTTTGTATGATACTGTAATTATGGATTTGTGATATTATGCATTTGTCGAAACTCTTAGAACTTAACAAAGAATGGGTCTTAATGTATTTAGATTTTTTCAAATCATCTAATAGGTTGCTGGATCCCAGGAAGGAATGAAGATTGTGACACAAGACTGTAACTGTGTATTATAAACATATGATTCAATCTCAGTGAAGGAGGTGGAAGGAAAAGTGTTGACCTAAGTAACTCTAGAAATAAGTGGAGTTTGTAAAACTGAAGGCAAAAGGAATAGCTCATGAGCACTATACTCTGTGTATTGTTGTTTCCCATTGTGGCGTAAGTTAACAATTCTGATACTGCTATGTGTATATACTGGAATCAAGTAAGTATACAGATGTCAGATGGCGGGAGCTAAATCTCTCATGGGTGGAGTGAGAACTTACAAATTAGCAAAGTGATGAGGCTAGAATGATCCATGTGGTAATAATGGATTAGAGACATTAGTATGAAGTTTTGTTTAGCTTAATATAGATTCATTTCCTTTCTCTTTCAGCTGAGAGGAATTAGAAACAATAAAACCCCAGTAGGAAGTGTCACATGTATTAAGAGCCCAGATCCTGGGTTCTAGTGTCATGCTTCAAAGAAGGAATCAGGCCTCATTGGAAAAAAAAAAAAGATTGATTCTAGGATTGGGGCAGGCACTATACAAGATGAGCCTGGAGAATCCTGTGCCAGAAAGTAAGAAGTAGATGAAAGAGAGAAAACAAAGAAAAGGGAAGGGCAGGGAAGGGAAGGGCAGGGAAGGGCAGGGATGGGGAGGGATGGGGAGGGAAGGGTAGGGGAGGGAGGAAAGGAGGGAAGGGTAAAGAAAGAAGGGAGGGGAGGAGGGAGGAAGGAATTAAGGGAATATGTCAAAGGGACATGGCAGCCAACTGAAAGAGTTCCCAGTGGCCAAAGCTGGAACAACTTGAGTAACAAAATAAATAAAGCAGTATTAGATTATAATCCAAATCTAAAATAAATACCAATAAGTCCATTCTAATATAAAGAAGTGATTGAATAAAAATATTTGAGGGAGAAAAGATAAATCTCCCATGCAGAAGAATTCCAAAAAAGAAGTCACTTTACAATGGAAAACCCTGACAAGCACTACCCAGCCAGGTGATCCGGGTTATCTCAACAGTGATAAATCGTGTTGAGAGTGTGTATCTTGATCTGATGTGATCAAAATGGCACTTCACCCTAGAGTCTTCCTTCTAAAAACCCATAAACCCTACAGAGCCATGATTAAAATATGAGACAAATGCCAGTAGAAGGGCACTGTATAAAATACGTGACTGATACTCCTTAGAATTGTCACGATCATCAAAAATAAGGAAAGTCTGAGAAACTATCAGACAGAGGAGCCCAAGGAGACATGGTAACTAAATGTAATGTGGGATCATGCAGAAACAACAACAAAAAGGGCCTTAGGTAAAAACTAAGGAAGTCTGAATAAATCATGACATTTACTTAATAATCATGTGTCACTTTAAATTTGTTAGCTCTCACGAATGTGCCGAACCAATATAAGATATTAATAAGAGGGTAAATTATGTGAGGGGAGCTCACATAATTATGTTATGGGAGCTCTCTGTACTATCTTCTCATTTTTTCTATTAATCAAAAACTGTTCTAAAAAATAAAATATATTTTAAAAAGCAAAAACTAACACCAAAACCCTGACAATGTAGACATTTCCCCCATTTTTTCCAGGAAGAAGCTGAAGCTCAGGAGAGTCAAAGTAACTGGCACAAGATTGCACAGCTGTTATGGCAGAGGTGGGATTTGAATACAGAGCCCACTGTTGAATCAGTGACTTTTGCCCATCTGCTGATGGAACCTCTCTGTTTCTTAGTTTCTTAGTTTCACTCATATCCCTTCATGTGTGTGTGTTTCTTTCTTGTTCTCTCAGGGGATGGCCTTTACACTTGAAGAAAGGCTGCAGCTTGGAATCCATGGCCTGATCCCTCCCTGCTTCCTGAGCCAGGACGTCCAGCTTCTCCGGATCATGAGATACTATGAGCGGCAGCAGAGTGACCTGGACAAGTCAGTGCCTAAAGTCACCTCTCTCTACCCAAGCCCTGGTCTGAGCTGTTCCCTGTGGCACACAGGTTTTCTTGTACTCTCCAGAAGGAAAGGCTGAGATCCCTGAGAGATCCCAGCCCCAGCCCCGCCTTCCACACGGTGGTGGTCTCCCTGAGGGATAGGGCTTGTTATGACAGAGGCCTTCCCACTCAGAACTGGGAAGGGAGATGAACTTCTAACAGGTGGAATTTGGTTGGGCTCCTGGGAAGTGGTGGTATCCCAGTCAGCCCAGGAAGCTCTGATAGGGCTTCAGCAGACCATGGTGGGGTTCATGGAAGGCATTTCACTCAGCGGGAAGAAGGGGAGCAGGCATGACAAATGTGTCAAGAAAGTGGTACATGGCCCATGTCCCTGGAATAAGGGGAATGTTGGGGAGCAGAGCAGGCGATGCACAGTGATGCCTTGAAAAGGACCTAGGATGTCCTATGTTAGAGGTTTATGGGAACCGTTAATAACCCACCTGCCCCTCTGGATTCTTCCAGTGGGGTTAATACATGAAGAACCAACTGAGGTATCACAGGGTCAGCTTTGTCAGTTTTACTAAAGAAGGTAATGACCTCCCGGGTCACATGGCTATGAATTGGTACAGCCAGGATTCGAACACAGATAATTGGCTCCAGAGTCTGCTTGTACCTGCTTTGCTGTGCCATAAGCTAAGAGGCATTGGAGCTTGGTGGCTACAAGACCAGACTCTAGTATTAGACTTAGTTCAAATCCTCATTCTACCACTTCATAGCAAAAATCACACAGCATCTTTAGGTCAGTCCTCATTTGCACCATAAGTATACCGGTGGTATCTAATTCATGTGCTTATGATGAATTACAGTTAAATGCATTCGTTTTATAACGTGCTCAGAACACTTATCTAGTAACTGTAACTTATAACAGCAGGCACTGTACGCAAGCTTGTAAAATAAATATGGAACCTTGCTATGGGCTCCAGCAGAAATTTAGGGGGAGAATATAGGTTCCCTACATATCGATAGAGCTTAATGGCCAAGACTTGGGGTCATTGATGGTGTGGCTGCCCCCCTAGGGGCAGAGCTCAGCAGCACGTCTGGGTGATCCTGCACCCACCTTCCCGTGTGCTTCCCCCACAGTAGCCATTGCTTCCAAATGTGGTGGATAAGGAAACATCTGCTTACCCCCCGCTCCCTCTATTCCTGAAGGGCTGAACTCTATGGATATCACTCCCATTAACTCTAAGGCCATATGCAGCCCTAGTCAAATATTCTCTCCCTCTTGTTTTTTCTGCTCATACTAGGTCTAGCTATGTCACCCTGAAGAGCAAACCAGAAAAGTACACAATGAATTCAACCAACAACATGACACATGCTCTAACTTTGAGCAACCTGAACTTCCCTCTTTTGTTAAATTTGCAAAGAATTAAAGTCTAATGTGAAATCCTCTTTCCTAAAAATCAGAAGTCCCAAATCCTTACCCTAACTCTGTGTTTTGTTTTGCCTCTGTGTTTTGTTTTGCTTTTTTTTTTTTTTTTTTTTCAGCTAGATAGACCCTACTAATATGCCGGGGAAGACATGGCAGGGCCAGGGTAGCAGGGGACATGCCTAATCCTAGGAACCCCAGAGAGCTTACTCCTGAGGCTCTGCTGACTACTCTGACCCACTTATTCCCAGAATTCCTTATTCCAGCAGGTACTCGGGGAAATGCTAAGGAAGCTCCCCAGCTTCTTTTGGGTAAGAGTAATGGTATACTGGTAAATGTTTACTAACTGGTTCTGGGGAACTGAGAGAGCCCTAATTTGAAGCATTTGCCAATTTCCATGATGTGAACACTCCCAACCATGACCAATTTTAAGTTACCAACTAGACGTCACTGAATGTAGAATTGAGAAGAGACGTGTATAAATGGCTACTGAGTAAGGAAAGCTCACGTTAGTAATGAGCTGAGATGCTGGCTATTCTAAGCAGAAATCCTCGCTTCCTTCTAAAACACTATTTTTCGTTCTGAACTACTGCCTTTGGGGAGGAAGAAGAGGCCCCAAGAAGTCTGACTTCCCCACTGTCACAAAGCTAGTAAACAGCAGAGCTGGGATTCGAACCCAGGACCCTGGTACCACACCCAGGGATCATTCCCCTATTGGAATACCTCTTCCACCCTATTCCTTGCCAGGGCTCAAGTGCCTCCAGGCTGTCCTAAACTGTTGTCCAGAAAGGGCATGATTATCGGTAGTCACCTATACCCCATCATGAATTTCAGCCCCTGGGTTTTTTTCTCTCAGAACTGTGAGGGGTTTTTTTTGCTTTATCAGGACTGTGAATGAAAGGGTCTTTTTCTGGTTTAGTGATTTTAGGCTTCAGGGAATAGGTGAGAAAGAGAGTTTTTTTAGAGTATGCCCCCTGAGATCAAGCAGTACTCAGCCACTTATGAGCTTTGTTTCCAGGCCTGTGTGGTGGGAAAGTCCAATTCATATACCACTGGTGTGTTTGGGATTTTCCTTGACCCTACTCCACCCTAGCTTGTTATTATTCTGTTGTCATTCATCAATGTCCACACAGTAATAGCACAACTAACCATCTTGCACCATGGTTGAGATTCTAGAGTCAGATTGCTTAGGTTCAAATCCTTACTCTGCCTTGAGACCTCAGGTGAGTTATTTCATTTCTCTGTGCCTTTGTCTCTCCTTATCTTAAAATAGTCAGCATTTTAATACCTACTTCACAAGTCTTTGGGAGTTTTAAATGAGTTAATGTAAAATATTTAGAATAGTGCATATACCATGAATAAGTAAGCACATAATATTCTCCTCATTTCATAGAAAACAAGACCCATGCTTAGGGAACATGGGGATTTGCCCATGAATGTGCCATTGTAACCAGCCACACGGGAGCCCTGGGTCTTTGCATCAAGGGCCCTCTGTGCTGCCACCTATGGTGCTCATGTGACCAGCTTGGTTCTTGTCTCCCTTTCCAAGGTACATCATTCTCATGACGCTCCAAGACCGGAATGAGAAGCTCTTCTACCGAGTGCTGACGTCAGATGTGGAGAAATTCATGCCCATCGTATACACTCCCACTGTGGGGCTGGCCTGTCAGCAGTATGGCCTGACCTTCCGCAGGCCCCGGTGAGCCGTCCTGGGGCATGGGCTCAGGGAGGGGCTGTCTCATAAAGAGGAATCAATTCTGTCTTCTGGCCTTGCTTAATGGGACTCTGGAGGCTCTTCCTGACTGAGCCAAAGGCTCGACAAGACATTTGATTTTAAGCACTTGCTCAGGAAATTACCCCATACACAGAGAAATGAGCCTAGAGAGTATCTAGCCAGGGATAGTGGAGCTCCTCCACCTCCGGATGATAAATGCCCAATATGTTGCTCAAAGTTGGCCTGAGAGGTATTTCAGATTGTTTTTCTCTCATTATCCACCTACCACCCACCCCACCCCCGCTTTTCTGGTCATCTCTACAGTGCTGACAGCTCTCTTGCCAATTCAGGCCAATGAATAATGGAGTGTTGGATACCAAACACTGAATTCTTTTGCTGACTCAAAGAACCAGTATTCATTCCTTCATTTGGGCTTGACTCAGATTCCACTTAAAATGTCATTTTATTAGGCAAAAATCTGGCATTATGGTTTCTTTCAGAGCCAAAGAATTTGGGGTAGTTTTCTAAAAAGATTGCTTTTTTTTTTTTCATGATGTTCAGAACATATATATATTCAAAATATATAGAAAAGGAAAATGGGGGGGAATTTTTAAAAATTCCTCAGTGTAAGGTGCCTGGTAATTATCAATACATATTTCTAGTGCTGACGATAAAAAAAGTTGCCTGAGTTTACTATATATAATGGAATCACTGTTTTGGTCTGTGTTAGAATATGTAAAGGTATAATATACTGTGCAGAGATGCATAATTTATGTTTACATAAAATTTATAAATCTGTTTATAAATCATTTGGTATATGAGGAACATGTAACCATAGATCTAGAACTTCTTTCGTTAATTTGGAAACACAGTCTTCCGGTTCTGAAGCCAGCACTTGGGGTGAGCCTGGCAGGCCAAGCACAGGGACTGACACTGGTTCTCTTCCTTTTCTCATCCTGCCATCACTCTTGGCCAAGGGCAATGTGACAGATCGCATCTCCTGGGGGATGTGCAGCCGTGGAAGCCCACATGTCCTCATCACTCAGAATAGCCATGCTCCTGCAGTCCTACGAGGAGTGCTGCACCGAGGCCCCAGAGCATTCTGGTCTTCAACCTACCTCTTTCAATAGGAAAGAGACTCCTTTTCTCTTATTCTCATTCTAAAACCAGTCTGGGCAGAAACCTTGGAAGCTGACAGTACATTTCTAAAGGATGCAGGACTCAATTTACTTCCCAGTTCCTACTCAGAAAGGATCTTCCAGGCCCTCCTTCCTGCACAGTGCAGGTCAGCTCACTTCCCTCCTCCAAGGCCAACAGCAGATTCCAAGGCTTAAAGATACAAGCCCAGCACTTTGACAAAAGTAAGTGTGTCACCTCCCAGCTTCCTACTCAGAAATCCCATGCCCTAGCTACAGTGGTCTATTTCCCATGCCCAAAGATGCCTGGCATTCTGGCTCTCCATCCCTTCACATGTGGTCCTCTCTGCCTCCAAAATCTGCATAATCTCCTCTCCTCATTCTCTGTCCATTGGAATTGAGGCTAGCCTTCAAAGTCACCCAAGACTAGGCTTCTCTGCCTTCCCTCATCCAATTGGGCTGTACAGCTCACTCAGCAGCCCCCCTCAATTCATCACACATACTTCTAATCCATAGTTACACTTTTTGGGCTTCATGGTTTTAATGATTTGTATATCAGTCTCCTCTACCAGAACACACATTTCTTGAGGAGGCTGGATACATGTCAGATCCATTTGTGTGAACTAGACCAGTGCTTGGCAAGCACTTGAGACTCTAATGGGAAAGTAGCACTGTATATGGACTAGAAAGAGCTAGGTCTTTGCAGTCAGCCCTGAGTTTTAGTTTCCTTGATGTTGGGTGCGTTCCTTATCCTCTCTCAGCCTTCATTTCCACATCTATGAAATGAAGATAATAATACTACCTACCTCACATAGTCATTGTGAGGGGAAAATGTGAGGTGGGGAGGTAAGGGACCTGGCATAAATGTGTCAATTTGCCTTCCATGACTGTTACAGGAAGAAGAAAGAATTACTAAATGTTGAGTAATATTATACATACACGCTTTTAAAATTTTTACAAAGAAAATTGAATCATTGAACACTTAATGAACTCACATGTTTAGTAACTACAGACACAATTTGGCTCTTCCAGAACCCACTTGTTCCTCAAGTCCTTTAGCCATAGGCTTGCAGCTGAGATCCTGTGAAATGCAAGGCCATCCCGCTTCCAGGCTGTATGGGGGACCCTTCTCCACAGACTCCATGGGCTAGATTGTAGATTCCATTGTATTACTGTATTATTCCACCAGTAATAGGGTCAGGATCCTGCATATACAGAAGGCTAGTGAAGGTAAAATTTGCCTCCAGAACCCACTCCAGAATCCAGAGAACACACAAAACTGTACTTGAGTTAATGGACATTTATGGAACAGCTACTAGACAACAGCTGGGCATCATGTTACATGCTATGAAATTACCCCCAAAGAACAAAATATGGTTCTTGACCTCAAGGAAATCCCTAGCACAGTGAGGGGACAGGCAATAATTATGTAAGTTAAATATGATAAAAGTTTTAAAAAGTAAGAGATTTAATAGAGGCAAAGAAGTACAGGAGTTTATGGGAGAGACAAATTTATTTTACCTGGGGGCAGTAGGAATGCTTCACAGAAGAGATGATATTTGAGCTGGTCCTGGAAGACTGATTAGGTATTCCATGGGTAAAGAAGGAAGAATGGCCATTCCAGAAAAGGGCATGGTTTTATAGGCTTCATAGACACCTATGTAGCCAGCTCACTTGGGTATCTCCCCATCTCCTGTGCCTGGCAAGGACCATAAGGGAAGGGGAGGTAGGCTTTACATCCATTGGCTTATAATGGATCCTCCCATGTCCTGTGAGGTTAGCAGCATCTCTGTTTCACAGATGGAGAAGCTAAGGTGGCCAGAGGAAAGAAACTTGTCCAAGATCAGAATTGAGCAACTGATGAAGTTTGAATTCTGACCTTGAGAATCAGGAAAAGCCACAACAAAGATGTGACATTTGAGCTGAGCCATAAAAGACAAAAGCAAAGAATCAACACAAAAGTATTTGCTTACAGTGATCCAGACACACCCACCTCCCCCTTGCTAGAATATAAGGCCTCAGACCTCATGTGGATGAAACAGGAGAATAGAGAGATAGAAGAATTGGCCAGGGGCTCTGCCTAAAAAGAGGAAACTGCTTGGTGTCCTTCCCACCAGCCAAGGGGGTTGGAGTCATGGGGAGCCATGTCCTTTGGGGTCCAGGCCCCATTGGCAGTTCTCCAATGGGTCAGCAGTGGAGAAGGATGTGGTGGCTGAGTGGAAGACTCACATGGGTGGAAACAGGGCCCTGCCAAGGAGTAGAGCCCAGAGAACCAGGTCAGCCCTGAGTGGGTGCAGTTGGGGTGCTATAGAAGCTGGACACACAGTGTGGAAAATAAGCATGCCATCATTCCAGGAGAAGACTTGCAGTTGACCTGGAGCAGGAGAAAAGGGTGATAATCAGGATGCTTAACTGTTTGCTAAAGGCCAAGTACTATCCTAAAATCTTTATATATATTAACTCATTTAATTATCACAATTCCCTAAAAGGTAGGTACTACTCTCATCACATCTACACATGGGAAAACAGAGACACAGAGAAATAGCTTGCCCAAAATCACTCAGCTCATAACCAGCAAAGCCAGCCAGCACTCAAACCCACACAGTTTGAACCAGAGTGTGGAAAGGTTCCACTGCACACACTGCCTGCTGCAGTTTGGGACTTTGGTGGACATTTGGGGCTGGGTGTCCTTGCAGCTCCAAGAATGCTTGATTCCCCAGGGCTCTTAACATGGGGATTGCTACATATCATTTCCCAAGCCTCTCCTGGGAGAGAATAATCCAGCCAGGTTCTGGGCCTGAGGCTGTGCGGTGCTGAGGCAGGCATGGGCAAACTGAACTGGGTTCTTAGATCCTTCCCTCACACTCTTGGTACGGACTTCCCGCATATGTTTTGCACAAACCCTTCTTCAGATGATTACCCAATTAAACTATTTGACATGTGTCATTCTGAGCTGTTGCTCCAGATTTCCATTTGGCTGCGTTCCAGGTGTCGATTCCACACCTGCCTTGCTCCTGAAGGAAGTGAGAGTTTGGTCTCCACCCTAGCCCTGAGCTTCGTCTGAGGCCTGGCTTGGAATGGTTTTATGGATTAGCATCTGAAGGCAGGACAGCCCCAAGGCCGAGAGGGAGAGAGCCAGCTCCTTCTCAGTTTCTGAAATGATAAACATTCCTGCTGGGTTCCCAGGAACAATGAAGTCTTCTGTGAAAGGGCCTGCTCCCCCCCCCGAACCTAATTAGGTCCAGCTGATGCTAAAATTGAACTTCCAACATGCTTGCAACTCTACATCACCTCACGACCTTGACGGAGATGCTAGACTATTCAGGGGCACCTGAGTATCTCTGGGCAGAAGGTTCTGAGCTCCATGGAGCCTCCCCTGCCTCTTCCTGCCTCTCCCTTGGCACACCCTCTGCATGTGCCTCCATGGGCCATAGAGCCTGCATAGCCTGGCTTGAAGGAATGGCCTTGAATGTTATTAACATATGACTCCGAAGAGATGCAAGCCCAGGGGATGGCCAGACAGGAGTCCAAAATGCAGCTCAGCAAAGGAGGGGCTGCAAGGGGAAAGCCATTATGGTGTAGACTGTTGTCCAGTGTGAGCAAATACCCTCCACGCACCGCCATCTTGACTAACCTTGTCTTCACCTTCATCCTCTTGGGCTCTGAGAGGATGCACATCCCCGTAACCGTAACATTTCCCAACCTCTGTGTGGGGTCCCACCCATGTGCATGGTGAAGGCTGCGTTGCAGGTAGTGGAAGGAGCACGGACTCTGAAGCCAGGCAGACTTGGCCTTGCATCCCAGCTCCTGATGACTTCTGACGATCTGGCACCGCCTGTCTCCTCGTGTGTAAAATGGGAGTGATGCCCCTTCGTGTAGCTGCTTGTGAGGATTCAGTGAGATTCCACCTGCCCGAGCCACCCTCAGGCTCTGTCATCTGACTCTGAGTCACCCTCCCCAACAGTCTCAACTGTGAACTGGCTGAGGGCAGCTCTGTCCTCTGAAGGGCTGTCTTGCTCTGCTGTTGGACACAGTCCTGAAATGATCTGTACTTGTGCGTAACGGGCACACCTGTTAGCAGGTGCAGGTGAAGACCTAGAGGCTGCGGCGAGCAGGAGAGGGGAGGGGAGGGAGTGGGCCTTGGCTTCACTGGGCGGAGGTTCTGTGGAATACACCTGAAGTCAGGTTTGGATTTGGACAAGGTCAGTAGCCCTGGGCGTTGAGCCAGGCTGTTGTCCTCCTTATCTGCAAACAGGTGGGGTTCTGCACCCAGGCCAGTAGCATGTTTACAGGACGGTAACGGCTACCATTTATTGCATGCTGACGATGCTCATGGTGGGCCCAAGGTTAGGTACTTCAAGTGCTTTATCCCTGAGCCCTACACAACCCCCAAAGGGGCTCGTTACTTCGCTCATGTAAAAACTAAGGCTAACTTGTCTAAAACACCACAGCTGATCCAGAGACAGTTTTCTGTGTTTCTCCTGCAATCACAGTGGAGCTACTTGTGGCCCTGGTAAACATGATACCTCAGAGATAAAAATATTTGCATGCTTGCCTTCATGTAAATTCCCTTGCATGACTGGCCTGCACACACAACAGACACATGCGCACACACACACTATATACCACGGTGGGCAGAGCACTGAGGCTGGAGTGCAGAGGGGATGGGTCAGTTCTCCCATTAACCATGTGGCCTTGGAGCCCAGCTACTCCCCCTCTCCAAGCCTGGATCACAGGGACTGTCCATCTTGTGGGGATCAGATGAGCTAAATGTGTGGGAATGTGCTTTATCCATTGTCCAGTTCCTCACAAGCTTCCAGGGACATTACCTTTTTCATTGCTTCTTCTTCACCCCAGCTCCCCAAAAGGGGTGATCAAGGCTCATACTCACCTCCTTGGGCTTCCTACTTCCCCCTCACTATGTCACACTGTTGTCTAATTTTGTTTTTGAATCCCTGTATGCTTGTTTTTACATTGGAACCTTTTTATCATCAGCCATCTCTACCACTTCCATCACCTCCACCACACACACACACATACACAAGGGCCCCAGGGCATGTGCTCTGCTTCCCAGATGCCAGCTGAAGCCATTTCCAGCCATACACAGGACCAGTGGACACCAACATCTTGACTTAAAGCCACTCCGGAAAACAAAGACAGCCTTACCTCAGCAAATGTCAGAAGACCCTTGATACCCAGGGACAGCCTCTGAGCTGGCAGTTGATCAGGAGCAGACACATACACCCCCAGCACAACTGGAAGGCAGGCAGAAAGCAAGGATTAGCACCATCAGACTGGTTGCCTCCTCCCCATCCTTAGGGCACCAAATCCTGATTCCTTTGGCCGAGCTCACTTGACATCC
Organism: Vulpes lagopus; assembly: GCF_018345385.1. Classification (NCBI taxonomy): domain Eukaryota; kingdom Metazoa; phylum Chordata; class Mammalia; order Carnivora; family Canidae; genus Vulpes; species Vulpes lagopus. The sequence continues at coordinate 36,734,854 of NC_054838.1, read as the reverse complement.
AGTTACACCAGGTCTCTCTGCCAAGCTGTTTCAGCTGTGCTGCTGGAAAAGCTCCCTGGAGCAGAGCAAGCACAAGGTCTGCAGCTGGGTCTGCTTAGCTTCACATCCTGCAGCCTTGGTGAGGAGGAGTCGAGAGACGTGGTTTGGAGCCCTCACTCCCCACTTCCCGATGACCCTGTAGGCAAGTCACTTAGCTCCTTAGTCTCGAGTCAGAGTGTAGGGCTGGACTATATGGCTTCTGTGATCTCTTCCAGCTCTAACCACTTATGATCTAATAACCCAAACTCTATAACCAAGTGAGGAAGGAGATATTTAAATGAGCCACAGTCACATTATATAGCTGAGCCTGTTTCCCCGCTGGTAAAATTAAGAGGGTCAAGTTAGAGCCATAGTTCTCAGTGATAACTGTGCATTAAAAGCATGTGGGAGCTTTAAGTCAGAATCCCTGAGGCAGGTCCCAGGCAGCTTTCCTTTTCAAAAGTTTGCCTGGGGGATCCCTGGGTGGCGCAGCGGTTTGGCGCCTGCCTTTGGCACAGGGCGCGATCCTGGAGACCCGGGATCGAGTCCCACATCGGGCTCCCGGTGCATGGAGCCTGCTTCTCCCTCTGCCTGTGTCTCTGCCTCTCTCTCTCTCTCTCTCTGTGACTATCATAAATAAATAAAAATTAAAAAAAAAAAAAAAGTTTGCCTGGGATTCTCATGGGCAGCCAGGGCCACAAACCACTGAGCTGGGTGACCTCTACAGTTCTTCCAGCTTGGATCTTCTGTGACTTTTGGGGAGTCAACCAGCAGTCCCTATTTTCCAGGCCACCCTAGCCTGGCAGTATATTGAAGATTAAGGTCATGATAATATAATGGAACCTCCATCTCCAACTCAGCCTTCAGCTAGCCTAACTGTTGAACCTGCTGCCAGATTCCCTCATGTCTCATTCACGGGATCGGTGGAGGGGGAGGCAGGGAGGAGTCTCCTGTGTGCTTCCTTCCTCCTCCCCCTGTTTCCTCCTGAAGCCTCCCATCACTGCACAGCAGTCCTCCCTCTCCCAAACTGCACACTTCTCCGATATCAGTGGTTGATTAGACAGGAAAATGCATCAGACCAAAGATGATCAAGCATTTGACTGAGCACGTGACCAGCATGGCCTGGCTCAAAAGATGGGCTGGCCCAGTTGGAGTCCTTTTAGAGAATGTGAACAAGAAATGGGAAAAGGTACGTAGGGAGAATTTTGTGGTTAGGAAGAGAAATGAAGGCGAAAAAGATGCTATGGTGTAGACTTCAGAGTTGGGTTGTGGTAAACCAAAAGCAAATGCCAGCCATGAGGGAACAGAAGAGAAGGAAGTAAAGGAACAGATCTGTGGAGAGAGGAAAACAGGGCATGTGGGAGAGAGAGGAAGAAGTAGGCAGAGCCAGTGTTGGTCTCTAGCTTTCCACTCCAGCTCCTGTTCACAAATTTACCATAAATTTTTCCCCCATGGTAACTTAAGAAAACCTCCACCTTAGATCACAAGAGCCAGGCCAAAAGACTCTGTGGAATTGGATCCAATTTGTGCCCTGAAGCCCTTGTTAATTGGGTGGGTGGAGTGAACCACTTAAGGGAGGGCATCACAGATTTAGCATGCTTTAGAGTCACCCGAGGAGGCTCAGTAAAACACAGATTCAGGGGGACCCTGAGGCTGTGGGGGGCAGGGACCACACTTTGAAAACCACCGGATGAAAAGCTGGCAAAAAAAGTTGCTCACTGAAACCTGGTTGGAGACCATGTGAGGGAAGCAGAAGGAGTGGGTACTTCCAGGCGCTGCTGTGTGTTAGTCACGAAACCCGGGAGTCCTGAGATATAGGCTTTGGTCCGTTTTAGCAGTGTGACTGTCAGTACACTCTTCCCCCTTTCTGGACCTCAGTGTGCTCACCTATAAAACAAGAGAATTTTATTAGGTGATCTCAGAGACTCCTTTCAGATCCAACCCTTATAGTCTGTAAATTGTGAGCAGATGACAACACTGTAGCTCTGCATCTGCCCCTAAGGTTTCTGGCATTGAAGGGAGGAAGATGTAAAAGTAGATGAAAACACATACTTTTCATTTTCTGACAAGAAAAGACTTGCAGGCTTATCTGCAGAAGTGTCATTTTGCTGAGAGCTCTGACTCACACATGGGCACCTTCCCAGGCAGACCAGCTGGGCAGACCATGGTCTCTGTCTCAGGTTGTTCCTCGCTTGGGAATTGATGCTGGAAAAGATCTAAGGATGGTGGCACAAGGGATCCTCCCAGAGCACTAGGTTGTTCGGCTCTTATTTGACGCGAGGGTCACGTGGAGCAGGTTAGATTGTGTCTGGATCCCACATCACTGAAATACTCTGGAGCGGAGAGATACAGAGAAGGATCATTTATTCTTGGGTCTGAATCACACTGCTTTCAACCCCTGAAGATATGGGCTTTTTCTTTTTGTAGAGGAAGTTTGGAGATTGACATACAGAAAAGTGAGTTTGTTCTTAACAGTCTGGGACCCTGCCTGGGACTTTAGCATCCCAAAGGAGCATCTGCTGTCTGGAGAGGACAGAGGAACCCCCACCCCACACCAGCCATCCAAGAGTTTGGGTGTAAGATCTACTAGCGAAGGTGGGAAAGGTTGAGCTGCCCCCTCACAGATGCAGAGATTGTATTTTTCTGCTCAAGCTGGAAGCAAATGAGCTTTATTAACTAGAACAGGATGTTCTGGGTTTGACTTCCTTTAGCCAAAGGCAGATTTCCCTGGCAATTTAAACAAACTGATTTTTGTTTCTTTTTTATGTGACTCTGTCCCTTTCCTCCTTTGTCCCTGGCAATCCCGGCCGTGGTGATCAAAAGGATAGGGGTGGGAGAACTTCCTTGCTGAGAAGGAAATACGTACATGCAGGCAGCAGTTGAGTAGCCCTTTCCTCAAATAGCCTTGATCTCTCATTAACCTGTAAATTGCACGGCAGCTTGTGTTTGCTCACGCCAAGTTAATCCAAAAGGAGTGGCTTCTTAAGAGATGCTGTGAACAGTGCAAATATTTTGAAAGGTCCTGAACTAGAGGAAGAATAAAGGATCATTGTTGTAGAATTTCTTGAAGAAAGGTGAATTTCTGCTTTGCCAGAAAAGAACACCACCAGCTGGCAAATCCCTTAAAATCCACTATTATAGTCAGGTCCTTGGATTGGTTCATTGCACCCCCAGGAGTCCCCTCAGATTTTCCATAGGCCCTGGAGGGGTAACATTGAAAACTTCATCCATGAACTGGTTTCTTAAAGACCAATCTTAAACCAGAATTTCCTAAAACCATAGAGATTGCAGGCACCTCAGTGGCTCAGTGGGTTAAGTATCTCTTGGTTTCTGCTCAGGTCATGATCTCAAAGTCCTGGAATCAAGCCCTACGTCAGGCTCTGTGCTCAGTGGGGAGTCTGCTTAAGGATTTCTCTCACCCTCTCACTCTGCCTCTACCCTTACTCTAGCATGCATTCACTCTCTCTCTCACAAATAAATTAATTTAAAAAAAAAAAAGAAAGAAAGGAAAACCTAGAGATTGGGAGTTAGGAAGGATAGGTTTTGTGTGAGTGGGAGAGGGTTGGGAAGGAATAGGTCAAAAAGATTCCATCTGGGATGCTGCAGAAGGAAACAAGGCTCCAGCAGGGTGCCCCAGTGTGGCCTCAACATTGTCCAGAGGTTACTGGAGGGCAACAAGTGAAAAAGCCAAAAGAACAAAAATCAGTGTGAGTGGTGGAAGACGGACTTCTCCACCTTCACAGCACTATGAGCTTGTCTTCTGGACCACAAGCTTCAGGAGGGAAATTAACTGTGTTTGGTTTTTCTTTGTGTCTCCCATGACACTGAGCACAGTACCTTCAGGCACCTTCCGGAGAGAATACTTAAAGGCTGTCTTCTGATTAGGTTCAACAAACATTGATTAAACACCATCTTCAAAAAAAAAAAAAATCAAAAAAAATAAAATAAAATAAACACCATCTTCATGGTTGACTACCATCAAATACATGCAGGATCCGAATGGGATAAGATAGTCTATTCAAGGTCTCTGACTCTGAGGAATTTACAGGCCAACTGAGAAAAAGAGCATCTCTGAAGAAATATTAGCCAGTTAGTAAAGTGTGGTGTGCATTGCCTACTTTACTTTGAAAGTGTGCAGGTAATTCATTGTGGTAAAAACTTCCTGATCTAAACCTTGAAAAAAGGATTTTGATTCCCATCAGGAGGTAGCCCAGCACAGTCCCTGACATACAGAGATTTAGTGGATGAGTTCCTAGCAGGAAGAACTGCATAAGCATGACATGTGGCTGGAATAAGCCAGAAATGAGACTCTTGGTGCTGGGAATACAGAAGACACTTTGGTTGCCCCATCCTCTCCTTAACAAAAACCCTGGTTGTCTTTTGTTTTGTTTTGGTTTTCAGTTGTCTTTCTTTCCCCCAAATGGTCATGTGCTTTGAAGAAATCTTGGTCTTTCCCAGCACCAAGCAGTGGGTCCTGACTAATCCCCACCAATCACAGTAGAGTCAGTGACAGTTCTGGCCCAAAGACATGTGAGGGTAGTCTGCTGAGGACTTCTAGTAAAATTTTTCTTGTCACAAGAGAGCTCCTTCTTCTCGGGACATTTTCATGTTTGTGTGGGATGCATGGAACTATAATGGTCATCGTACAGTCACAAAAAAAAAAACAGCCCAGAGACCAGGCCAACAAAATGCCCCAAATGGTCATGTGGGGAAACTGTGTCCTTGGTGACACTGTTGAGCCACTAAATAAACAAATCCTGGAGTTGCCTTCCCCTGGACTTCTTGTTATGTGAAATGAATTTCCTTTTTCCAGTCAGTTGAGTCAGTTTTGTGTTGCCTGCAGCTGAAAGCAATGCCCCTTCCTGAGGGGATGCTTGAGTCACCTCTGTCCCATAGCAGCAGCTCAGGTCGGTTTAGTCAGCACTTCCGATGCACCAGGCGCTCTTCTAGGTGGTTTACCCATTGAGGGCCCACAATATCTCTCTGTGGTAAGTAATACTATTGGGCCCATTTTCATGAAAAGGGACACCGAGGCACCACATATGAAAGTAACCAAAAAAAGGTTACCCATCTAGTACACGGGAGAGCCACCCAGGCTCCAGAACATACACCTTCACTGCTGCCTGCACAACCTTCACAAGCCTCCTCACTCTGTGGACTGAGCACGTCCAGGATGGAGGGTTCATCACAGAGCAGAGGGTGTGAGGAATTCACTCCACTGATGCTGATGGGGTGGGGAAGGGAGGGCTGACATGAGGTGGAGTGCGGGCTCTCCATCTTATTAGTTGGAGATCACAGCATCCTGTTGAGTGGGGAAGTGTCACAAAAGGATTTCTCAAGAAGGGTAATTCTTGAGGACTAAAGAGGAAAGGCCGCAGGGGACTATTGTATTTACTGAAATGCCAGGAGAGAAGAGCCAGAGAGGGTCCTAGACACGGAGATGAAGGTGAAAATCAAAGGCACTGAGGAAGAGGACCCTGCAGCACTCAGACCCTGGTGTGATGTGGAGGTGAAGGGAGAAGGACTGTCAGACCCGAAAGTGGCATGGCATGGTGACAGTCATGGAAAGTTGAGATGGGCTCCAGACATGCAACCTTGAGCTGGATCACCACCACCACCACTACCACTGCCTTTCATTGAGTGGCCAGGATGGTGATGATCATGGTACTTTTATTATCTCTGACTCTCACAACAGCCTTGAGAGATCAGAAAGCATGATCATGATTGTCCCCATGTCACAGAGGAGACATTCAGAGGTGATAGGGGCCTTGCCTAGAGCCATTGGGCTAGTGAGTGACAGAGTTCAAACCCAAGTCTGTCCTGTTCCATTGCCTCCCCCTCCTTTCTCATTGGAACTCTCTCTAGTCCTGCATCATCAAAACTCAGCATTTCTTTTTTTTTTTTTTAACTCAGCATTTCTGAATCACTTGTTCACAAATATGTGCACCCCCTTACCCAAACAACATGGGCAAAGCAAGCACATTCCTTAGATTGAATGGTATTGGCAGCAGGTATCTGCAGGAGTCCACATGCATCAGCTGGGCTGGAGTCCCCTGGGGGAAGATGAGGTAAAGTGAGGCTGGGAACAGGGGTGCCATGTCAGGGTACCTTGTTAGAGCACATCAGGAAGAGAGCCAGGGCTTGCACCTTGGCAGGCCCTGCATACCTTTTAGGCATGTAGCTAGGACATACCGATCACCTCATGGCTCCTGTCACCATAAAACTCCCTTGAGTTGGTGTCGGGATATTAGATGGCCTCCAATTTTAGAAGCACCCTGCACAACCAACGCAGACATTACCCCTGTGGCCCATTCCCCAAAACTCCCAGATGGCACTCTACTCTGGGTTCCAAGATCAGTTGAGGCATTGGCCTCCTCAGAGGACTTTGAAAAGAATCCTCAGGTGGAGCCCTGTCTGTGAGGAGATAAAACTGATTAGCTCTGAAGATACCCTGGGCTCCATCTGCATGTCTGTAGGTTCACCTCCCTTTGCAGCACATGGTGACAGGATCCTGCAGCTGTAAATCAACCAGTTCAAAAGCCAAGAGGGGACATGACAGCCTGCCCACCAGGGGTACAAGTCAGTAGAAATAGTAGGACTGGAACTCCGGTCTCCCACCTCTTTACTCCTTTCCACTGTGTAGAGAGATAGATGTCTCCCCATCATTTGAATCAAGCTTAATTCACAATTATTACTTACATGTGTAAAGTAGTTTGAAGTTTTAGAATGAATACAAATATAGTCCTATCAGCCGCTCTGTGAAACAGACCACACAGCCCCTTTCACTTGAGGAAATGGAGGATTCCTGAGGTTGACTCCCCTAGGCTGTACAAATAGTAAGAGGTAAAACTGAACTGTTTCTGTTTGCCATCCAGGACTCTTCCCACTACTGGACTATAAGCTTGTGATGGGCAGGAGCCATATTTATTTGGCTCACCATTGGACACCCAGCACTACCCAACACAGAGCCTGGCATATGGGCCTTGTTGGATAGAAGGAAGGTGTATTGAAGGATTAATAGTTAGAATAGGAGCATTGATAGAAAAAACTTGGAGTCTCATTTTCCTGAAAACTTCTTTTTTTTTCTTTAAAAAAAAAAAAAAAAGATCTTATTTATTCATGAGAGGGAGCTATAGGGAGCTTGGATACCCAGTCCCAGGATCACAACCCGAGCCAAAGGCAAATGCTCAACCACTGAGCCACCTAGGTGCCCCTTTCCTGTTGACTTCTAATAGAATCCTAGATGAGGGGCGCCTGGGTAGCTCAGTCAGTTAAGGATCCAACCCTTGGTTTTGGCTCAGGTCATGATCTCAGGGTGGTGGGATCGAACCCTGTGTCATCGGGCTCCATGCTCAGCTCAGAGTCTGCTTGTCTCCCTCTCCCTCTGCCCCCTGCCCCCCGTCAAGCATGCACACGTGCTCTCTCTCTTAAACAAATCTTTAAAAAAAATAAAGAATCCTAGATGAGTGAGATTCTGTTATTAGTAACTTCTTTATTACTTTTGTTTAAAATGCATAGCGTCTTAAATTTTTGATAACATTAACGTAAAATATTATTTGATTCCTTTAAGAATCTTCAGCAGATAGACCGTCCAGGACGTGGGACAGAGTAGCACTCAGTAAGTGCCAGGATAAGTGTTTCTGGAATTTAATAGAATGTAAAAGATAAGCTGGGGAGATGAAAGCAATTGCAGAGTTTCTATGTTACTAGGATAATTAAAGAATTGAATTTATCCCACCTTTGCAAAATAACTTTATCCACAAATCCAGGTTTATCAGTTGGGAAGAAATCAATAGCTAGAGTGGAATGCAATTATGACCTGCATTTCCAGAATCTTGGGTTTCAGAGGATTAATAACCGTGTCCAGTCCTCATTACGAACGAGATGCAGTAGGTTGTGCTTGCTGGCCAGGGCAGGGCAGGCCCTGCAGGAGCCAGTCAGTGCTTCTACAGCTTCTACAGCCAGCCACTCAGTGCTTCTACAGCTTCTACAGCCAGGTCGGGGGTAGGGATGTTGGTGTCCGGTTGTCATGGTAACTTTTTTACTGACTGGAAGAATAGATGAAGCCAGAGTGAACTTCCTTTGATCAAATAGGGGTAGGAGTGGGAGTCACCAGTGGTGAGGAACAGAGAGACTTCTCTCTTTGTAGACAAAGGCAGTGCAGGAAATTTGAATTTGAGTAATAGTAGAACACACTCAGATAAGGTGCTAGCTAGAATAATTAAGATAAATATACAGTTAAATTATTCTGATTATCAGACTGGGAGGTAAAACCTCTACGGAGGCCAGTGGTTTTAGACTTCCATAAAAGTCCACTTGTTACAAATCACAGCCTCCAATGTTCTTTTCCAAGACTGATTCACTGTGTCAGGAGTGGGACCCAAGATTTCCATCCTAAAACTGCCCACAGCTCGTTGTTCCCCCAGGAGGTATTATGTATTATGAACTACACTGGCATCACATGAGCCATGTTTTTATAAACTCTGCTCTGGGTAAACACAGCATCAGAGATCAAGCTGGAGCCGACTCAGCTCTTCTCACCTGATGGGAAAACTTAGGAAAAATCACTACCCCTTTCCACTTAGTCCTAGTTAAAACAAAAACAAAAACAAAAACAAAAACAAAAACAAAAAACAAAAACAAAAAAAAAAACAATAATAAGCCACTTTAGTTAATACAGTGTACTTTCAATCTTACATTCTGCCAAATGCTTCATTAATTGACCAAAACCAGCAGTTTTTGCTTTGCCTGACGCCCTCAGCCCACGTCCCCCAGCCCCCTGCCTCTCCTTTAAAATCCAGCCACCGTGTCTTCTTCCCCTACCACCTCCTTCATCTCCGTCCTCCTTCCCTCACGGCAGAAGATTTTGCCCCTCCCTCTATCTGTGCACAGGGGCCTCTGCTAATACTTTGTTAATGAACTTACTACATTATGATCCAGTGGTTATTTACAAATCTGCTTTATCAGTCAGGAAGCCTATCAGACCAGGTGTCTTATTCATCTTTATATCTTTGTCCTTTACTTTCTAGTCACTCCTGGCATGGCAGTTCCCATATACTAGAATCAGTGAATGAGTATGAGCCCCATAAAGGCAGGAATGTTTGTCTATTCTGTCAACTGAAATAAATATCCCAAGCACCTAGAACAGCACTTGTTGCATAGAAGGCTCTAATAAGTAATTGTTGAAATAGATCATGAATGAGTGCTTTACCTCATACAAGCCAATAGGGAAGAAAGACTGGAGCTACAGTGTTTTTCAGTGTAACAGTAAAGATTATCCACAGTGGCACCAATATTATCACAGCCTCTTGAACAGATTAAGATCTCCATTTGATATTTCTGTCATCTGATAGTTTGGGGTTAGCTGTACAGACCCAAGGGATTCCAATAGGGAAAAAGCAGTAAGACTGCAATAGTATAGCTCATATCTACATCAATCAGATCAAGTCAACTTTTCTTAGCCTTACTTATTACTTTTATAAAAAAAGATTTTATCTATTTATTCATGAGAGACACACAGAGAGAGGCAGAGACATAAGCAGAGGGAGAAGTAGGCTCCCTGCGGGGAACCTGATGTGGGACTCCATCCCAGGACCCGGGGATCACAACCTGAGCCAAAGGCAGATGCTCAACTCCTGAGCCACCCAGGTGCCCCTACTTATTACATTCTTCTACTAATAGTAAGCCTGGAAAGTGAAGGATTTTCCGGATAGTTTACGTGGATTAATAGAAAAAATAGCTTCCATCGAGCACTGATTAAATGGGCCAGGCATTGCATTGTTTTCCATATATGATTTCTTTTAATTGACACATACAACTTTATTAGAAATGTTTCATTATCCCTATTTTACAGATGAGGAAACTGAGGCTCAAATGTACTCATTTGTCAAGGTCATTGACAAATGACTTGAGGTGGAAGTCTATGTCTCTCTGAGCCTTTGCTCTTGAGCTTCACAATAACACCAATGTTTTGAATTGAGTGGATCCAGGTGGGACTTACTTCTAACCAGAGAAGCACACATCTTTCCCCAGGCATTTCAGAGTAAATACTTTTTGTCCTTGAACATTCCTAATCTTGAGTTTTTTGAGACTTCTTCCTTTAAAGACATTTGTAGTTGGGAGGCTACCCTCTGTCAGAATGACAAGTGAAGTCAAATTCTCCCTGCCCCCCCCCCCCCCCCCCCCCACTGCTCCTGATGAGTGGCCCTTCCAGGCATTTGATTCCAGGCACTTAACTGTCTCTTACATGTCCTTCCAGGGATCAGGGTCCCTGAGGTTTGTACATATGTTTTCCCGGTGAACTTTTGTCCTCTTTGAAAACTGCATTCTGTTCTCCTTTATTAAATTCCAGCTTTCATGACTAATATGCGCTGATAGCTCCAGAAATGTTTATATAATAAATTAAAGTGGGCAGAGTCTTCCGCTTACAAATTGCTTCAAGATAGGATGCAGATGCCTACCCATAGAATTGTCTCATAAATGCGAGCATAAAATGGATTCGAGCTTTTACAATTTCAGCTTGTCCTTGGCTTAGGGGCCTGTTATTTCAGTGAGTCTTGATAGAGTTCTGCGCTCCTAGCCCAGAGGCCACAGAAATTTATGACTCAGTGGGAAAAACTTTGTGTGACTACTCAAATCTGCTTTGGAAAAACAAACAGGATGTTTTTTGCCTTCCTATCTTGTACATACCTGAAAACAAGCAACACACTGGCAGGGCCTCTGAGTCACAATTTCAGAGCCTCTGGTTTGAGGATTATTTGCTTGGATAAATCAGAAGTTCATGTTAGAAGAGAGCCACCTTCCAAAAAACTTATTGCCCAGAGACCCAGATTAACTAGAGTTCTATTAGACGGCAGGAAGGTGTTTGTTTGTTTTGCAAAGTGGAGGCATGTGTGGGTCTGTGCCATGTTCACAACCATAAAAGAAAATGAAGAGTGTTAAGTGTGACTTCTCAGGAAAAAGGGGGCCTGAAGCCTCTCTGATTATTATTTTTGGAGGAGTAAATATTTCGGTAGAAAAAGAAACTCCTTTGTACCAACTCTGTCTGGGTTTTCTTGGCACATTTTAATATTTTCAAGTAACAGCTGAAACCACATTAACCTTCCCTGTTCTAATTGGAAGCATCTGTGAATTGTAAAATTAGAAATTTTTGATTCTGCACTGATTTGCTATTTGGACAGGGGTGTCCATTTCAGCTGAAATTTCCATCTATGGGACCTTTTTTTCCTCTCCTGATTATAAACTCCAGTCAGCCAATGATGTGATGGAGACACAAGGCACTCTTCATCAGCTTTTCCATGTATGCGTGCTTTTTAAATGAAAACCACACTTTCTTCTTTGGCTATTTGTATACCTTATCAGGATCCTTTTGATTCAAAGGGAACAGATGGAGAAATTCCCCAACCCTTGGAATGCAACTCGAACAATTTTCTCCTGCCAAGAAGCATTCATAACCAATGACACCAGAGCAGTATCTGAGATTTGCAAATTCTGTAAAGAAAAAAATAGAAAAATAATTTAAAAGTTACTCCAATTTTTCTCTTTGCTAATAGATGCCTATATCCTAAAGGGCTTCATGTTTTACAAATATCTCCTAAAACTTCAATAAGAGACCTGAAGGTACAATGCCTTCTCACCTGCTTGCCTGTACTACTTAGGCTAATTCCTGTCTCCATGATCTTACCTCATTTCATCCAGCCTCAGTATTCTCCAGTATAAATGGGAACCATACCTGCCTCCCAGATCTGTAGCTATGAGTAAATGGTGTAGTATTTGTAAAATGTTCCCAATGGGAGTGTGAGTCCATTCAGTCTGCTCTCACAAAATACCACAGACTGGGTGGCTGATAAACAACAGAAACTTATCTCTCACCGTTCTGGAGGCTGAAAGCCTGAGATCAGGGCACTGGCATGATTGGGTGAGCCCCCTCCACCCCTCCATGGCAGATATCCTTATCCCCACCAGCAGAAGTGGCTAGGGGGTGCTGCACGACATTTTGTAAGACACTAATCCCATTTCTGGTGCTTTGTGTTGTTAGTAAAGTTAAAATTTATGACAACACAGGGAAAGGATTCAAAACGAGGGCACCAGAAAGATGAGCTCGGCTTTTCATAGTAGACACCCCATAAATGTCTGCAGGATTGAATTTAATAGACTGGACCTGCAGATCACTGTGTTTTTGAAAGTGAAAAGGAAAACAAATAATAGTTGTGCCAGGACAGAGGCAAACCAGAACATATAGCCACCCTGTCTGTGAACCATCATACAAAATTCAGTGTCTTTTGGAGGGGAACTGACACTCATTCCTCTGGTAAACATTTATTAAGTTCCAACTTAAGATTTAATTGAGAGACTACTTTGCGAGTAACATTTTCTTTAATGTTCACACAAACCTAGTGAGACAGATTTAATTGTTAAATTAATGATTAATTAGAGCTCCATTTAAATAATAAGCAACTAATGCTGAGATTAAGTGATTTGCCAAAGTTGCCCAGCAAGTAAGAGTTAGTTAGAGCTGGGATTTGAACTGGGGTCTGTCTGGCTACAAATCCATGGCCTTGCTACTATTCCATAAATTGATTTCCTCCCCCTCCTCCTCCTCCTCCTCCTCCTCTTCCTTCTACTTTTTTCTTCGTCTTCTTGCTTATGCTACAAATACTTATGAAAGCTTCATCTTGGTTTTATTATGTGTTTTTATTACTTCATTTCTCCTTTGTACCTATTTGTTCTGAACTGCAGTGTTGGTGTCACTGATTCATTGTCTTTCCTCATGTCTTGATGTCCTTGCAGATAACAACCTAGAAAGTGCAGATCTTGCTTGATTCTCTTGTGGAATACTAGATTTTTAGAGGCCATCTTATCTACCTTCTACATTTTTCAGAGGAAACAGACTCAGAAGTCTAGTAACTTTCTCAAATTCACATAGCTAGATAATCGTAGTAGAAATACTAGCACCCTTGTCCTGACCGCTCCATTCCCACATTCAGGGAAGGAGAGAAAGGAAGAGACTATCTTTTTGGAAATCCCTTTCAAAAGGAGATACAGTGTCCATAGGGCTGTATTAGGGGATCCATGGAAATCAATGAAAAATGGTGGATTTGCTCCCTGCCCTTCTGGGGCTTCAAGTCTGCTTGGGGAAAATCATCCCACAGCAGCAAGTGGGGGTGGGGGGGTGGGGAGGGTGAAATGGGGCAGCAGAGCCCAAGAGCCCTAGACTGGGGGTTTCAGCTCTGCAGCTGTCCCTCTCAGCCTTCCTGGGCCTGCTTGTTCTGTGGTTCTCCTCATCTCCCCGCAATGTCTCTGGTATACCCCAATGTGCTGCTTGGGTCTTTTTGGTTTTTTTGTTTGTTTGTTTGGTTTTTTTGTTTTTTGTTTGTTTGTTTGTTTGTTTTTGGCTGGTCTGCCTCCATCAGAAAACCCTACTGAGTCAGAGATAAATTCTCATTCATTCTTAGTTCCCATGTGCCTGGTACAATACCTGGCACAAAGCAGAATGCCTGGAGCCTGTGCAGGGAGCAAGACAGTGTTAACCTCAAGCAGAAGGGATCCAGGAAGCCCGGCCCATTCCGAGGTTCCCCTGAAGGAGTCACAGGGACAGATGTTTCAGCCCTCACCTTTGTGCCTCACTCCAAGGACAGGAACACTCCCCATCATTTGTTATCTGGGAAGGTCAGGAGGAAAGGGGGCCTCCACAAGGGTGGGAGGGAGCATAGGCTCCTCCCTTTGTAACATCCCACCTAGAGGGAGATAAAATGCAAACAGGATGGGCTGTTCAAGATACAGGAAATTAGCAGTGGTTGATCAGTGGGTCAAAATAATCAGATGTTCCTCAAGATAAAAAAATAAAACCAAAGAAGGATTGTGAGTGGCCTACATGAACTCATCCCTTACTTTAGCCACACTCCCAGAGGAAACTTGACAGAAGCAGGGTCGAATATGATTTTTAGGTTCCTCTGAGACAGGGCTGGCTTCTTCACCTTGGCCTCAGGCTGGGCCTCACCAGCTGCTGGGCTGCAGAGGCTCTTGCGACTTCTCAGCCCTACCTCTCCCGCTGTGCTGTTGACTCCATGAGACTGCTACTTGGCCCAACACCTAGCTTCTTGCTGTATTTCAGAGTATAGCTTCCCGTGCCCGTCCCCACCCCCCCACCCATAACATGTCCATCATGGCAAAAACGTGTGGAATAGTGGTTTTGTGGCAATAAGGAGCCTTTGTTCCAGAGATGAATGTATCCATCCCTCCTCCTGAGCCTGGCCTTGGTGGTTTGCCTACTGTCACTAGCCTTTTTTAATTAAGTCTTCCTTTTGTGTTGGACTCAGTGCCAAGAAGCCTAAATGAATGTTGTCTATTTGAGTGGACTTTCCTAGGGTTTTTCCCCCCAGTTCTATTTCAGGAAACTTCTGAGGGTCACTCCTCTGCAGGCAGAGATAAGGGTTAAGAGTCTTTTTCTCAAGAAATAACATTCGCCTAAGTGAACGTTATCTTTGCTTTTCTTTCTCTTTCGTGTAACTGAGTTCTAAAATTCAAGAGGATTTTTCTGGCTCCTGATGGAAATTGGAGATAGTGATGTGATTGACAGGCCTTTGTCGGGTGGAGGAAGCTTCACCTGCACTTGCCCTTGCAACATTCCAACTGAATAGAGTTTTCAGAGATGTACGGGAAAGGAATCGTGGTTGCCACTGCTCATGGCTACTGCACAGAAGGTGGAGAGTTGGTGCATTCGCTTCTTGAGGCTGCTGTGCAAACAGCACACACTGGGGCCTTAAAACAACAGGAATTTCTTGTCTCACAGTTCTGGAGGCCAGAAGTGTGAAACCAAGGTGTCAACAGATTTGTGATCTCTGTGAAATCAGTAGGGGAGAATCCTTCCTTGCCTCTCCTAGCTCCTGTTTTTTGCCAGCAATCCTTGGTTTGCCTCACTTATAGATGCATCAGTGCTGTCTCCCCTCGGCTACCACCAACAGGTCATTGTCTCCCTGTGTGTCCTCACCTCTTGTTATAAGGACACTAGTCATACTGGATCAGGGTCCCCCTGTGACCTCAACTTAATGATGCCTGCCAACACCCTATTTCTAAATAAGGTCACAAGTACCATGGCCTAGGATTTCAATCTTTCAGGTGAAACCCAAGTCAACCTGTAACAAAGGACTTGGAGTTTTTCTCACCCAGAAAATACCTGGCTATGTTCCCATCCTTTAGCAATCATAATCAATATCAACTGCCACTGACAGAGCCCTTCTCACAGACCAAGCACTATGCAGCATACCTGTTACATTCTATTTCATTTAATCCTCAGAAGCACTTTGAGGCAGGTATTACTAGATGCCCCATTTATAACTGAGAAAATAAAGGCCCCGATATGTCTCATTTCAGCACCCACATTCTGAGCCACTCAGTAGACACAACGCCTATCTTGTTTTCTGAGGTAACTGTTGGGTGCTTGGCGCTGTGCTAGGCCCTATCTGCACGTTCATCCCAAAATTCCATGCAGGAGGGGGCCACCCCACTTCTCTGGCTGCTTTCTCTCAGCCTGGTCAGTGGATCCTGCTGTCCCAACATCAGCTAAGGGAGAATCTGGGTTCTGTCTCTAGAAACTGAAGAAGGAAAGTCCAGCTTTGTGAAAACCAGGAATCAGGGGACAGTGAACAATTGTTCGCAAACAATTCTCAGCCCCTTAAACAATCTCCCAAGTGCACATACAATATGATTTTAAGTATAGATATTTTATTTACTCACAACTTTTCAAGAATATGTGGTATGTTCTGTAAAGCAGGGCATGTGTTCATTTAAGCCCTGGATTCCAGAGGTTGGCAGCTGGCCATATTCACTATAGGTATTTTATCTCCCCTCAAGTTCCAAAATTGTTTCCCTGAACTAAACAGGAAAAACTTGGGGAAGTAATCAACAGCCAAAGTTATTTTTGCTTTTTTCCTGTTCCACTTACTGGCTATTAACAGTGAGAGAGTCCCAGGAGTGCCTCTGTCCCAGAAGGCTGTCTCTGCAGCAGCAGGAGCTGCGACAGACGCTCTGTTCCAATTACTCAGAGGAGTCATTAGTCTTGACGAATGTTCAGGTTACATTAGCTCACGGCAGGATGTTCAGTGCCTTGGAATCCCCCAGGGTGGCCTATAACTCACTCAAAAGCTGGAAATGCCTCTCTGTCTCAACCCGGAGCTTCCTGGAACTTCCCACCTTCCTGCCTGCCTTTGTGCCTCGGAGCAGGGTGATACCATCACTCCAGCTGTCAAAGGCAGCACTTCCCAGGGCATCACTCATTTCGGGGGTTTCAGGCTCCTTCTTATGGCAAGAAAATTGAAACGAACACAGCTGTGGACACAGACAGCTCCTTGGCACCTAAGTTACTGCCCCACTCATCCATTAAGGGCTACCAGGAAACTGGAGAGATTGGAAAGAATGGCATCCTCTTGGAGAGCTTCACATCAGCCTCCTCTCAGACTCACCCTGTTGAACAAGGTCAAACACCAAGATTCGCATGTCTGTAAGGCTTTCCAATGTGCAGAGCTTTTGTGAACTTGCCTTGTTTCACCCTCAGTCACTCCATTATGGAGAAGACATTGTTCCCATGTTATTGAAGAGGAAACTAAGGCACAAAGAGTTGAAGTGACTTGCCCCAAATCACACACTAAAGGAGCCATATTTCTGAGATCCAAGAGACCCGTGCTTTGATCTCACCTCCACCTTCACATCTGTACTTCTTAATCTCTTCTATGGAACGGTGGGGATACCCACCTCATAGTCTTGTGTGAGAATTAAGATATGGACATAAAGGGCCTAACAGGGCTCCTGGAACAGAGATACTCAAAAAAAAAAAAAAAAAAAAACAGTGGATGGATGGATGGATGGATAGATGGTTGGATGGATAGCTGGACAGACAAGTGAATGAGTGAACAAATGGTGAATGAGTAAATGAATGAATGAATGAATGAATATTGCCCATTTGTGCCCTGATTTTCCTTTCAGTTGGCCCTTGATAGCAATCTCATTGAATATTAGCTCTTACAGGGAACATGGAAAATGTTTAGTTCTGACTGTGTATCACCCACAATGTTTTGCCCTCACTCAGTGACCCCCATAATGAAAGATTTTCCACCAAACCTTATGACTGTCTCCCTGTTTCACCAAAAGCACATATAACAGCCTGTCATTGCTCCTCACAAACATGCACATTGACTTGGAATCATTCTAGTTAAAATACAAATTTAGGGCAGCCCGGGTGGCTCAGCGGTTTGGCGTCTGCCTTCGGCCTGGGACATGATCCTGGGGACCCGGGATCGAGTCCCACGTCGGGGTCCCTGGGTGGAGCCTGCTTCTCCCTCTGCCTGTCTCTCTGCCTCTCTCTCTCTCTCTATCAATTGCTCTTTCTCTCTCTGTCTCTCATGAATAAATAAATAAAATAAAATCTTTAATAAATAAATAAAATAAAATACAAATTCATAATTAGCCACTAACATCTACTGAGCATTTATTATGAGCCAGGTACTGCACTGGCATTTTGGCAAAATCTAAACCCAGGCAGTCTGACTCCTGAGTCTAGACTCTTAACCTCTACACTAGCCCAGCAACACTAAGAGCTGTCACTTGTTCAGTGCCAGCAGATACTATAATAAACATTTTTTTTAAAGATTTTATTTATCTATGAGAGACACAGAGAGAGGCAGAGACATAGGCAGAGGGAGAAGCTGGCTCCCTGCAGGGAGCCTGATGTGACTTGATCCTAGGACCCCAGGATCACGACCTGAGCCAAACGCATATCCTCAACCACTGAGCTACCCAGGGTGCCCCAATAAACTCTTTTAAATGTACATTGTCTTCATTAGTCCTTATAGCAAAGGTATGAAGCAGCTGGTGTCATGTTCTCATGAGGAACTGAAGCTTGAGGAAGGGAAGTAACTTGTCCATAAGCACAGCGCTATTGAGTAGCAGAGACTGGCATTGAACCCCGGTGCTATAGTTCTAAAGCACATACCTTTAACCCCTGGTCTGTGCCACCTTCCATCTGCCATTTCCCCAAAACCTCACTTGAGTCACTTGCAGCCCCATCATTTTCAGTACTTTGGCTTTTTAGAAGTGTTTTTTTTTTTTAAGATTTTATTTATTTATTCATAGAGACACAGAGAGAGAGAGAGGCAGAGACACAGGCAGAGAGACAGGCAGAGAGACAGGCAGAGACAGAAGCAGGCTCCATGCAGACTCGATCCAGGGTCTCCAGGATCACACCCTGGGCTGCAGGCGGCGCCAAACAACTGTGCCACCGGGGCTGCCCGGCTTTTTAGAAGTTAGTTGAAAATCCCCATTCTAGCCTCAGGGACTCCTGTCGGTCGGAGGTCTCAGGGTGAGACTAAGCAGGTGTCGGAAGGAGCACCTCCCATGGCACTTATGTATTCTCTCTGAAGTCACTAAGAAGGAATGTAGAGGAGTGACTGCCTGCAATTATGACTTGATGAGAACCTCAGGGAAACAGAGATAACAACCAATTCCATCACAAAGTACTGGAAGTGGAAGGTGGCTAAAGCTGCAAACAGGTTGCTGAGGGCATTGAAGAGTTTTCTTCCCTGGGGGTGTCTTCTTTCTGAGCTGGTCTAGATGCAGTTCTGCCTGGAAATGGGTGGATGGGCCAGAGACCCCCCCCTTGTAGGGTCCTGCTGGAACCTGCAACCCATTTGTTTATCATCAGAATTCCTCACTCTGCACATTTTACTTCCTCACCACATACACCAAAGAAAAATGTTCCATTAGTGGGTCCAGTAAGCATCTGTTTGTTACACCCCATAACTCTAGCTGTGTGTGGGAACAGAAAGTCTGAGTCAATGGAGAGAGCCTTGGACTCAGGACCTGGATTCAACCAGGTTCTACTGCTTATGAGCTATCTGACCTTGAACAAGTCACTCCACCTCTCTGAATGTCAATGTCCTCTTTTATAAAATGAGGTATTGGACTAAATATTTCAAAATCCCGACCCAGTCAATCTATTTGCGGTCATTTGTAGCTACAATTTAGATAATAGATGGAAAAGCACTTTGAGAAGTGATTTAAACCTCTTAATTCATTTCAGAAGGTGTTTTTTTGCACCATGATCTCTGCCAAGCATAAAATTATATATGCAAAAAAAATGAGAGTAAAAGGGTCTTTTGAAATTTTAGTAGCTCGCATTTAAATGTAAAAGCCTTCATTTTAAGTGTCTCTCCTCCCTCTCCTTATCTTCAACAAAGAGGGACTGTTTTAATGTATCAGGATTTCTGTAATCAAACTTTTCCTGTATTTAGACTTAATTACACAAGAGCTTTGCTAAGATCTAGAATAGTGCAAGGATCGTACCCTTTAATATGTGAGCTTTTTGTTAAGTATCACTACTAAGCCTCTATCTTATCAGGGGAGTGTTGAGAACCAGAATTGTTTGGGTGAGGGACATTTCCAGAACAGAGTCAAGTTAAGAGTTCCAAGGGGCCAGGAATGCGTCACTGGGATTAATTAACGTGGGTAAATGACTTCCCCAAGGTCACTCAGTGAGTCATTAGTGAGCCTGGGGCTGGAACTCAGTTCTTCCAGCTTGAAAGAATTGGCATCCTGTTGGTATTATTGTTCCATGTGACTAGCTCTACACAACCTTGGAGGGAAATCACTTATGGACATTAGAATCGCAGCTGTGGGAAAGTAAAAACTGGCAGAAATACACCCCTGACAGGGCCTCAGAGTAATGGCTGGTTTGGGAGGTGGAGAAGGTGGTTCTTTAAAAGTTTCAGACTTAGAGACTCCCCTGGACCAATTTACCTTTCTACTGCCACCAAGGCAAATATCCCTATCTTTTTTTTTTTTTTTTTTAAGATTTTATCTTTAAAGAGAGGCAGAGACACAGGCAGAGGGAAAAACAGGCTCTCTGCAGGGAGCTTGATGCAGGACTCGATCCCAGGACCCTGAGGATCACGACCTGAGCCGAAGGCAGACACTTAACCACTGAGCCACCAAGATGCCCTGGCAAATACCCTTATTTAAACTTCAGGAAGCCTGTGTGTGGCTGCTTTTCTCATCCAGGGCAGTACTTGAAGTTCATTATTACCAACAGAGTGCAATTTTCCAAACTCAAATTTCCTAAAGGTGATTCTTAAAAACAAATTCCAAGATGCTAATCGGTGCTTTGTTTTCGTCTTGATCAATACAACAGAGCGCCCCTTGGTCATTTCAGAATGGGACAGCAAATGCCTGGAACTGTTCTCAAACCTTATAAATAAGGTAATTCAAACACCAGGTTGCCCTCCATTAGTGTGATGGAAAGAGCCCTGCATCCCCCAAGACTTAGGCTCTGGGATTTTCTTCTTCCCAGGCCTGTCCACCTGCCTTCGTATGTGCATTTCCCTGGTCTAAGCCACAAGACAAAGTCTAACTCAGCCCAGCGCCACCCAGTGTAGATGACCCCTTGAGCATTTACAACGTCACACTTCACTCCAACTTTATTCAACACCTTTCATCCTCATCCCTCAACCTTCAGCCATCATCAAGTTCACGTGCTCACTTCTGCACTTATTAAAAAAGTAGATATTTAGGGGTGCCTGGGTGGCTCAGTCAGTTAAGCATCTGACTTTGGCTTAGGTCATGATCCCAGGGTTCCAGATCAAGCTCTGCATCAGGCTCCCTGTTCATCAGGGAGTCTGCTTCTCCCTCTCCTTCTGTCCCTCCCCACTGCTCTCACTCACTCTCTCTCTCTCTGTCAAATAAGCAAAATCTTAAAAAAAAAAAAAAAAAAAAGAGGAAGGAGGTAGAATTGAAGGACTTGTCATTGGGTTATATTAAAGGAGAGAGGGTTGATTCCAGGGTTTTGTTCTTGTTAAACTAGATGTATGGACTGAATAGGAATATGGAGTGGGGGATAACAGTCACTGAGAGAAGGAGGAAGGGAAGAGAATCAAGTTTGTCGTGGGTCTCTGAGTCATGGTGGTGGATTAGGATCACAGACTTGGTTTAGGACCTATTGTGTTTGACATACCTTTGAGACATGCAAAGGGAAATGTCAGGTAGGCAGTTAAATATAAAGGTTGAGGGATCCCTGGGTGGCGCAGTGGTTTAGCGCCTGCCTTTGGCCCAGGGCGTGATCCTGGAGACCCCGGATCGAATCCCACATCGGGCTCCCAGTGCATGGAGCCTGCTTCTCCCTCTGCCTATGTCTCTGCCCCTCTCTCTCTCTGTGTGTGACTATCATAAATAAATAAAAATTTAAAAAAAGACTTTATTTAAAAAAAAAATATATATATATATAAAGGTTGAGAAAAATGGCTCTAAAAGCAGGGGTGGTGCCTCCCAGAAGACATTTACCAACGTCTGGAGATATTTTTGGTTGTCGCAAAAATAGGGTGCTATTGGTATAGTCGGTAGAGAACACAGATACTGCCAAATGTCCTGCAAGGCACAGGACCTCACTTCTCACAGCAAAAAAAATCAACCCAAATGTCAGCACCAAAGGTAAGAAACTCTGGTCTGCTGATATTTGAGAGTTACTGACCCAAAGCCTGGGACCCTGATGAGATAACAGAGGGAAAGGAAAGTGGAATGGTACGAGTTTTTGAGGAACTATAACACCTAACAGCAGGATGACCCTGCATAAAAGACAAAGAACTTCAAGCAGCCAGAAGTAAGAGGAAAACTCAGGAGCAGAGTCACAGAGGCTGAAGGTTGGGGCGGAAGTATGTAGAAGTGGCACAGGCTACTGACAAGCCAAACGCAGTGAAGACTAAAAATCCCTATTGTATTTGGGACGTGGAAGTCATTGTTAGCCTTCAAGTCATTGTTAGCCTTCGCAAGTGCAGCTTCGGCAGCCTGATCCTGAGAGAAGGCGTCCTGCAGGGGGAGTCAAAAACTGGAGGTATGTAGTGTAGACACCATATCTAAGAAGTTTGGCTATGGAAGGGAGGAGAGAGAAGGAACAGTATTGGCAAGGAATGTGGAAGCCAAAAATAGTTGGGGGTTCTGTGGTGGGTTTGTTGGTTTATTGTGTTTAATTTTTTTTTAATTATGGAACATGTCTAGCATGCATGGAGTAAGTAGAATGTTATAAAGGACCTCTGTGTACAACCCTCTCTCTCCCGATCGGCAGCAACTGAAATCTCTGTTCAGTGTTTGCAGCTGCCAGCCACCGCTTCTTTATCAGGCCCTCATCTGTGCACAGGTGATGGTCAGCAGGTCAATAATGTGGGCTTTTATACACAGACCTGAGAGTTCATTCTTGCTGCAGCTTCTTCCCTTCCAGAATGCCCCCTTTCACTTCCTGGCTGTTCTTTCAGCCCCAGCTCCCTTCTCTGGCACCTCAAGCTAGTAAGGCTTTGGCTCCCTGCTGCTCTAAGTTACTTGCAGGTTAGACTCCCCTCAGACAAAGAGCTGCAAATTCATAAATCCCCAGAGGTATAATTCCTGCTTTCAAAGGTAAATTCCCCTTCAGTTTCTGCCTGCTTTTGGCCAACCTCCATTAAAACATATGTGTGTTTTATATACTCTAAATGTAACAGTAATATAATTGTTTTTTAAAAAAAATAACAGTTCAGAGTTGAGGTAAGATGGCAGAGGAATAGGGGCTCCTTGGTTTCATCTGGTCCCTGGAAATCAGCTAGATAGTTATCAAATCATTCTGAGCACCTGCAAAATCAGCCTGGTGATAGGAGAAAAGAATTGCTAAAAGCAACCACGTTCTGCAAGACAGGAGGTACGGAGCCCTGAATCTGAGGGGATGCATGGGGGAAACCGCCCGCTGGGGAGGGAGCCCCCTAAGCCTGGTGCGGGGAAAGTGATAGAGCAGCGAAGCACAAAATAGGAACTTCAATAGGTCTGCGCCGGGGAGGGATGTCCTTGCCTGAAAAGCACTCAGGAGGCAAAGCAGGGCGTGGTCTCGGGTGGTCTGGGGACCCCCGGGGTCACAGAAGGCACAGCGGTGCTGCCCTAAACCGTGAACCCAGGCCCGGTGTGGCCAGGGCCCCGAGCGGGCCCAGCGGGAGGCAGAACCAGGAACCAGGGCAAGACCCCGCCGCCGGGAGCACTGGCACAGACGCAGGCCACCTGGGCCTGTACAGTGTGGAGAGTGGGAAACGGGCCGCGTGTCCAGGATAAAATGCTCAGCCACCGGCTGGGTGAGCACAGCGCAGACGGCAAGCCGGAGCCCCGAGGGACTGTTTTCCATGAGAAGAGAGCTCCGGGCTGGAGAGCCGGGCACAGCCATCTTCATCCCCCGCCCGCCGGGGTACCACCAGCACCCGAGGCCCCCACCCACCCTCACCCCCACCCCGGCAAGGCCGGTGCACGCTCCCCGAACCGCACCTGGGAACCAGCGCAGAGGTTACACATCACTCAGAACTGTAAACTCCAGCTCTTGGAGAAAGAAGTACATAGCATTCGTAGTTTTTCTTATTCTTCAGTCCTTCAGTTTCCTATTTTATTATCCTTTTCAGTTATTTTCTTGTTATATCAATTCTTAAGTCTTTTTTCATTTTCATTTTTTCACTTATGGTTTACATATATATATTTAATTTTTGGCTCCCTTTCATTCTGTGCAGCTTCATTTTTGTATATATGTAAGTTTTTCTTTCTTACCTATTTTGGGATATAGTATCCTCTGACAACCCAAAATATACCTAGAATCTAATTTATTGTCTGTTCAACTTCTTGTCTGATATTATTCTCATTTTTCCCTTTTTCTGTTTGGTTTCTGTCTCTTCTGATTAGAGTAGTATATATTTTTCTGATATAGTTATTATTCTTTAGTCCTTCGGTTTTCTATTTTATTATCCTTTTCAACTGTTATCAATTTTTTTTTGTCTTTTTAAATTTTCATTTTTTTCACTTACAGTTTGTAGTTTTCATTTTTTGTTTCCTTTCATTGTATTCAACTGCATTTTTGTTCATATATAAGGTTGTGTTTCTTGTCTATTCTGAGGTCTGGTTTCTTCTAACAGACCAAAATACACTCAGACTCCAGTTTATTGTTCTCTTCTGTTCTACTTCTTATTTGATTTTGTTCTCATTTTTTTTCTTTTCTTTTTGGTTTCTGTTCTCTTCTGATCTGTGTAGTGTATATTTTTCTGGTGTTGTTGTTATATTTGTATTTTCCTTCTTTTTCATCTATTCTTTTCTGGACATAATGAGAAGACAGAAGACCTCACCCCAAAAAAGAGAACAAGAGGCAGTACTCACAGCCAGGGATCTAATAAATATGGATGTAAGTAAGATTAAGAACAAGAATTCAAAACATTGATTATAAAGATACTAGGTGGCCTTGAAAAAAGCATAAAAGACACTAGCAAATCTCTTACTGGAGAAATAAAAGAACTATAATCAGGTCAAAATTAAAAAGGCTATTTCTGAGATGCAATAAAAAATGGAGCCTCTAAGTGCTGAGTGATATAGAAGATAAAATGATGGAAAATAAGTTAAGAAAAACATAACTAAAAAAAAAAAAACATAACTTACTGGATCATGAGGGGAGGAATCAAGAGATCAGCAATACCATAAAGTGAAACAATATGAGAATAATTGGGGTCCCAGAGGAAGAGGAAAAAGAAAGAGAGAGTGGCAGAAGGATTATTTGAACAAATTATAGCTGAGAACTTCCCTAGTCTGGGAAAGGAAACAGAGATTCAAGTTCAGGAGGCAGAGAAGCCCCCTCAAAATCCATAAAAATAGGTCAGCACCTTGACATATAATAGTGAAGCTTGCAAGTTTCAGAGATAACGAGAAAATCCTGAAAGCAGCTTGGGACAAGAGGTCCTTAACCTTAAAGTGTAGAAACATAAGGCTGGAAGCAGACCTGTCCACAGAGACTTGGCAGGCCAGAAAGGACAGGCATGATATATTCAAGGTACTAAATGGGAAATATATGCATCCAAGAATACTATATCCAGCAAGGATATAATTCAAAATAGAAGGAGAGATAGCTTCCAGGACAAACAGAAACTAAGAGAATTTGTGATCACTAAACCAGCCCTGCTGCTTTATAAGAAATATTATATAATAATATTTAAGAAATACAATCTTTAAGAATATATAGAAGAAATATTAAATATTAAAGGGGATCTGCTAAGTGAAAAGAGAGCCCAAAAGTAACAAAGACCAGTTAGAAACAGAAACAATCTACAGAAACAGTGAATTTACAGGTAATACAATGGCACTAAACTCTTATCTTTCAATAATTACTCTAAATATAAATGGGCTAAATGCTCCGATCAAAAGACACAGAGTATCAGATGGATAAAAAAACAAGATCCATTGATATGCTGTCTACAAGAGACTCGTTTTAGACCCAAAGACATATCCAGATTTATAGTGAGGGCTTGGAGAACCATTTTATTGCTAATTGACATCAAAAGAAAGCTGAGGTAGCAATCCTTATATCAGACAAACTAAATTTTAAACCAAGGACTATAAGAAGAGATGAAGAGGAACACTATATCAGGGTCTACCCAACAAGATCTAACAATTATAGATATTTCTGTCCCTAACTTGGGAGCACGCAAATATATAAACCAATTAATAACAAAATTAAGGAAACACATCGATAATAATACAATAATAGTAGAGGACTTTAACACCCTACTCACAGCAATAGAGAGATAATCTAAGCAAGAAAACAAGGTCTTTGAATGACACACTGGACCAGATGGACTTCACAGATATATTCAGAACATTTCATTGTAAAGCAACAGAATACACATTCTTCTTGAGTGCACAGGAACATTCTCCAGAATAGATGACATACTGGGTCATAAATCAGGTCTTAACTGGTACCAAAAGATTAGGATTATTCCCTGCATATTCACAGACCACAATGCTTTAAAACTTGAATTCAATCACAAAAGAAATTTGGAAGGAGTACATGGAGGTTAGAGAGCATCCTACTAATGAATGAGTCACCAGGCAATTAAAGGAGAATTTTAAAAATTCATGGGAGTGAATGAAAATGAAAATACAACAGTTCAGAACCTTTGGGATGCAACAAATGCAGTCCTAAGAAGGAAATGTATAGCAATGCAAGCCTTCCTCAAAAACCAAGAAAAGTCTCAAATACACACCTAAAGGAGCTAGAGAAAGAACAGCAAATGGAGCCTAAATCCATCAGGAGAAAAAGAATAATAAATATTAGAGCAGAAATCAATGAGATAGAAACCAGAAGAACAGAACAGATCAATGAAACCAGGAACTGGTTCTTTCAAAGAATTAATAAGATCAGTAAACCCCTAACCAGACTTAAAGAAAAGAGAAAGGACCCTAATAAATAAAATCATAAATGAAAGAAGAGAGATCACAACCAACACTGAAGAAATAAAGACAATTATAAGAACATATTGTGAGCAAAACTCTTTGACCTCAGCTATAGCAACCCCTTGCTAGATACATCTCCAAAGGCAAGGGAAACAAAAACCAAAATGAAGTATTGGGACTTCATCAATATAAAAAAGCTTTTGCCCAGCAAAAACAGTCAACAAAACCAAAAGACAACTGACAGAATGGGAGAAGATATTTGCAAATGTCTTATCAGATAAAGAGCTAGTATCCAAGAGCTATAAAGAACTTATCAAACTCAACACCCAAAAAACAAGAAATTCCAGTCAAAAAATGGGCAGAAGGGCAGCCCCGGTGGCTCAGTGGTTTAGTGCCGCCTTCAGTCCAGGCCGTGATCCTGGAGACCCAGGATCAAGTCCCACGTCAGGTTCCCTGCATGGAGCCTGTTTCTGTCTCTGCCTCTCTCTCTCTCTCTCTCTCTCTCTCTCTCTCTCTCTGTGTGTGTGTGTGTGTGTCTGTCTCTCATGAATAAATGAATAAAATCTTTAAAAAAAAGAAGAATGGGCAGAAGACATGAACAAACATTTCTCTGAAGAAGGCATGCAAATGAGTAATAGACACATGAAAAACTGTTCCACATCACTTGTCAACAGGGAAATATAAATCAAAACCACAGTGAGATGCCACCTCACACAGGTCAGAATAGCTAAAATTAGCAACTCAGGACACAGGACAAATAGAAAGGGGAACCC
The DNA here is from genome assembly GCF_018345385.1 of Vulpes lagopus. Classification (NCBI taxonomy): domain Eukaryota; kingdom Metazoa; phylum Chordata; class Mammalia; order Carnivora; family Canidae; genus Vulpes; species Vulpes lagopus. Next base: position 36,707,813 of record NC_054838.1, on the reverse strand, counting down.
TCTTACACTGTTGGGAATGCAAACTGGTGCAGCCACTCTGGAAAATGGTATGGAGGTTCCTCAAGAAGTTAAATAAAGCTACCCTACAACCCAGCCATTGCACTACGAGGTATTTACCCAAAAGATACAAACATAGTGACGCAAAGGGGCACCTGCACCCAAATGCTTATAGCAGCAATGTCTACAATAGCCAAATTATGGAAAGAGCTCAGATGTCCATGGACAGATGAATGGATAAAGAAGATGTGGGAAAACCATAGCTGGGGGCATCACAATGCCAGATTTCAGGTTGTACTACAAAGCTGTGGTCATCAAGACAGTGTGGTACTGGCACAAAAACAGACACAAAGATCAATGGAACAGAATAGAGAATCCAGAAGTGGACCCTCAACCTTATGGTCAACTAATATTCGACAAAGTAGGAAAGACTATCCACTGGAAAAAAGTCTCTTCAATAAATGGTGCTGGGAAAATTGGACAGCCACATGCAGAAGAATGAAACTGGACCATTCTCTTACACCACACACAAAGATAAAATGGATGAAAGATCTAAATGTGAGACAAGAATCCATCAAAATCCTAGAGGAGAACACAGGCAACACCCTTTTTGAACTTGGCCACAGCAACTTCTTGCAAGATACATGCATGAAGGCAAGAGAAACAAAAGCAAAAATGAATTATTGGGACTTCATCAAGATAAGAAGCTTTTGCACAGCAAAAGAAACAGTTAACAAAACTAAAAGACAACCTCCAGAATGGGAGAAGATATTTGCAAATGACATATCAGATAAAGGGCTAGTTTCCAAGATCTATAAAGAACTTATTAAACTCAACACCAAAGAAACAAACAATCCAATCATGAAATGGACAAAAGACATGAACAGAAATCTCACAGAGGGAGACACAGACATGGCCAACATGCACATGAGAAAATGCTCTGCATCACTTGCCATCAGGGAAATACAAATCAAAACCACAATGAGATACCACCTCACACCAGTGAGAATGGGGAAAATTAACAAGGCAGGAAACCACAAATGTTGGAGAGGATGTGGAGAAAGGGGAAACCCTCTTACACTGTTGGTGGGAATGTGAACTGGTGCAGCCACTCTGGAAAACTGTGTGGAGGTTCCTCAAAGAGTTAAAAATAGACCTGCCCTACGACCCAGCAATTGCACTCCTGGGGATTTACCCCAAAGATACAGATGCAGTGAAACGCCGGGACACCTGCACCCCGATGTTTCTAGCAGCAATGTCCACAATAGCCAAACTGTGGAAGGAGCCTCGGTGTCCATCAAAAGATGAATGGGTAAAGACGCTGTGGTCTTTGTATACAATGGAATATTACTCAGCCATTAGAAACTACAAATACCCACCATTTGCTTCGATGTGGATGGAACTGGAGGGTATTATGCTGAGTGAAATAAGTCAATCGGAGAAGGACAAACATTATATGGTCTCGTTCATTTGGGGAATATAAAAAATAGTGAAAGGGAATAAAGGGGAAAGGAGAGAAAATGAGTGGGAAATATCAGAGAGGGAGACAGAACATGGGAGACTCCTAACTCTGGGAAATGAACAAGGGGTGGTGGAAAGGGAGGTGGGCGGGGGGTGGGGGTGACTGGGTGATGGGCACTGAGGGGGGCACTTGATGGGATGAGCACTGGGTGTTATTCTATATGTTGGCAAATTGAACTCCAATAAAAAAAAAAAAAGATGTGATATATCTATACAAAGGAATATTACTCAGCCATCAAAAAAGAATGAAATCTTACCATTTGCAATAACATGGATGGAACTAGAGGGTATTATGCTAAGCAAAATAAACCAATCAGAGAAAGACAATTATATGATTTCACTCATGTGTGCAATTTAAGAAACAAAACAGAGGGGTGCCTGTTTGAATTCTAGGAAAGAAACAGGGTTGCCAGAGGGGAAGTGGGTGGAAGGATGGGGTAACTGGGTGGTGAGCATTAAGGAGGGCACTTGATGTAATGAGCATTGGGTGTTAAATGCATCTGAACTCTACCTCTGAAACTATTAATATGTTGTATGTTAATTAATAGAATTTAAATTAAAAATTTTTTAAATAACAATTTTAGGTGCCTGTGTGATCAGTGAGTTAAGCATCTCACTTTGGCTCATGTCGTGTTCTCAGAGAGCCTCACATCCAGCTGCCTTCAGCAGGGAGTCTGCTTGTTCCTCTTCCTCTGCCCCTCCCTTGGCTTGTGCACTCTCTCTCTCAAATAAATAATTTTTTAAAAAAATTTTTAAGTAACAGTTTTACTATCGTTATCAGCAGAACATTTACTCTGTCCAAGAGACTGTCACTAACAAAAGCCAGAAGTCTTTTTTTTTTTTTTTTTTTTTTAATGAGAGACAGAGACATAGGCAGAGGAAGAAGCAAGCTCCATGCAGGGAGTCTGACATGGGACTCGATCCCGGGACTCCAGGATCACACTCTGAGCCTAAGGCAGACGCTCAACTGCTGAGCCACCCAGGTGTTCTGCAAAAGCCAGAAGTCTTTAAGATGATAGAGACTTGGAGATATTTTGTGGCTTATGGGAAGCTAATGGAAAATCTAGAGGAGAGCAAGAAGAGTAAAATTAAGACTTTATAGGGATCCCTGGGTGGCGCAGCGGTTTGGCGCCTGCCTTTGGCCCAGGGCGCAATCCTGGAGACCCGGGATCGAATCCCACGTCGGGCTCCCAGTGCATGGAGCCTGCTTCTCTCTCTGCCTGTGTCTCTGCCTCTCTCTCTCTCTCTCTGTGTGTGACTATCATAAATAAATAAAAATTTAAAAAAAAAGACTTTATAATATTCATTGGAACAGAAGAAATGAAGGAATTGTCTGCAGACACAGAGGTTTGCAGGTTTGGTGGTGGGAAGCTGAAAGAGATACCATTCCATGGCTTCATGTGACGTCAGAGGCAAGGGGAGTTGGGGGAAGGTGAGGCAGATGAAGGTTTGAGAACAGGGCAGTTGAAAATATCTTTGCAAAGAGTGGAAAGAGTGAATTTTGACCAGAGAAACACTGAAAGAACAAAGGCTGTTGGTTGTTTAGAGTCCATGTGGGTTGACAGTGGAGAATTTATAGTAGAGCCAGTCTGTCTGCCCTGTGGTAAGGCTCTCTCCACCTGCCCTTAGCTGCCTGGGTGAAGCAGACAGGGAAGAGAGAGTAGGAGTATGCAGGGTTGGGAGTTTTAGAAGACTTGCTGAAACCAAATTGCAGGGCCAAGGGTTTTGACCATGTTGGCTAGGGCATGATGTCAATAGTGGATCCAAAATCCGAGCATCTCACGAAGCCATTAAAAGTACTGTTTGGAAGTCTGAGTAAGCCAGGGCATTTGGGGGTGAGGGTGGGGGAACTGTTCTCCCACACCTCCCCAGCCTACTCACATTGTCAAAACAGAGTGAGTGCTTCTTTAGCAAAAGGAGCTTTTCTGGGTGCATTGGAGAAAAAAAGGGAAAGAAGGAAGTAGCACAAACTACCCCAGGTATACATATTCTCACAACCCTGGTCCCAGGGCAGAAGACTCAGGTCCAATACAAAGGCCCAAACATAAATAAAAGTTCTAAATCAAGCTAATAAACTGTTAAGTAAAATATGTTCCACCTTCCTGCTTTTACAGATACATCTTCATGCTGGTCTGGAAGGCCAAGTTTGAATTTAGAAGTCATGTACTCCAATGCTGCAGAGAAAAGTGGTTCATGGCTGTCCGCCCTCCCCTCTTCCTATCCCCAGCTCCATCCCCCCATTGCCCTGGGGCCTCACATACCTGTGTCTGGACACCACAACCCACATGTCCAAGCTCCAGTCACAGCCCCAGGCCTAGGGGTCTGCCCACGATAGTGTGGTCTGTACTCAGAAGGGGTGACCTGGAGAAGAGGCCAAAATGGTTTCCTCAGAGTCACTCAGAGAATTCTGGGGTACTGGATGCCTGGTCTAGGAGGAAGAAGGGAGAGTGGAGGCACTGGTGAGCACAGGTTCCAGGTGGGCACATCCCTCGGCCCCATGAATCCCTTGCCTTATGGTGAGAGAAGTTGGAAGAAAGAAATGGCCCTCTAAACTGTTAAGGGCAGGGCCTTGCCTTGCCCAGGTCTGTGGGAAAAATGAAATGGCGCAGTGATACACAGTATTGTGGTCTTTGCTCTGTTCCTAGTCTGACTGCCTGGTTTCCCTGTGTGTCCGTGTTTTGTTTCTCCTAGTGGGCTGTTCATCACCATTCATGACAAAGGCCATCTTGCAACAATGCTGAACTCTTGGCCAGAAGACGATATTAAGGTATGATCATGTTTTCTTTGTTACTGCTCAGGTGAAGCCTTTCAGCCTGCACCAGAGTCCTCCCCAACTAGAAAATGAGCCATTGCACCACTGAAGGCAAGACACTGCACAGCTTTCCCGGGCCCAGAGCACGGACTGGTTAGAGCCAAGCATGAATGCACCACAGAGCGGAGGTTGACATTGACCCACACCCATGTGAAATTGCCCTTATCATTATCATTATTAATAGTAGTAGTAGTCTGGAGACACGTTCAGCATGTACTGAGTACCTACTAAGTATACACTGCCAGTTTCCATGGGGGAGATGGGGAAATCAGACAGTTTCTTCTCAAGTAGCTGACTTTTATGTGGAAAATAAGACAGAGACACAAAAGACTAAGAGGGAACTTGGTCAGGGGTAATGAAGCACACATTGCTGAAGGTATTCAAAACGGCAGAGATTATTTTCAACCTGAGGGGAAATCTAGGAAGACTTCATGGGAGAGGTGACATTGGAGCAGGGCCTTGAATTAAGGAGTAGCGTTTGGCCAGATAGGCTTTGGAAAGAGTAGGACATATAGTGGGGACAGTCTGCAGTAAGAGGAAAAGCTTAGAATGAACAGTACTTTCCCCCCAGCGTGTACATAGTCAGAGGTTGGGGGTGGGTGATAGTTGTATGCAGAGTGATGAAATAAACCTGCCATTTCTTCCGGGAGTATCAGTTTTACTCAAATAATCTATGAAGAAAACATTTTTATATAATAAATAGGATATAATATGCAATGTAAAGTTTGTATTAGTTTTGAAATATTAAACATGCAGCTTTGTAGAAACTTGTTAGCCTCTGGCTACATGCCCAGGTCTCCTCCTGCCACAGGGACTTCTGTGGATGAGTATGAGGGGCTTTCATGACTAAGATCCTTGTTGCTTCTGCAAATGAGTGAAGCGAAAATGCAAAACATCTGCTAGCTGCTTCGCGAGGGCATTTCTAGCACACGAGCTGGGGAAGGCTTAGAGCTCACTGGGCCCAATATAAATACTGGGATACCATCCTGCCTGACTAGAAGACTAAGGCGCTCCACTACTGCTTCCTCCCCTGGCCTTCCCTCCCTGCTCCTGCCAGTTCTGCATTTCCCTGCAGCAGAGCCACCTCCTCCCCAGCTGCTGAGTTAAGGTGGCAGTTTTCCAAGGCATGGGTATCTTTAGACCCTGATGTTGATGGGGAGACGTGGTTCAGAGGAGCTTCTGAATCAAGTCACAGGATAAAGGATGACTTTCCGTGGTTTCCCAGCCAGAAAGCTGAATGTTGAACTGCGGTGTCGGAGAGGCAGGCAGGGAGAGAAGTGAGGCCAGAGCCCAGGGCTAGGGGGACCATGAAGTTTCATGGGCCCCTCTTGTGCAAGGAGGAAGGGGCGGGCCAGGCTGCCCAGAGCTGTCCAGCATAAATCACAAAGAGGAGTGAGAACTGCTTTTCTGACTCTTTCCCACAGTGGCCACTGCCTTGAGCCTGAGGAAGACTCAGCTGAGAACAGCCCTCTTCCTCACAGCTTTCCCAAGCCCCTAAATCTCTGCCTCATCCCAGGCCCAACAGCTTCGGGGGGAGGTGCTGAGAGGCAGCTAGGCAGTGAGGCCTGGGGAGTAGCCTCTGCTGCTGAGCACCAGCTATGTGGGCATCCCTGCCAAGACCAGGTGCTAGTGCCAGGTGCCTGCCCATGATGCACAGGCCCAACACATGGTAAACCCACTCCATCCTCGGTGTCAGAAGGTGGGTGTCCTAGGGAACACTCTCTGAGGTGAACATTAGCTTGTTAGGGAGTGCTCTTGGGATCAACACCTCTAGGAGGGAAGGAAGCAGGAGAAAGCCAAGAGAGAGGTTGGGCTGAGTGAAGTCTCAAGGAAGACTCACCTGAGCCCATGAGGTGCCTCTGGAGCTGGGGTGGTCCTGCACAGTCAACCCGAGTTGGGCTGGGGAGCCCGGCCTTTATCCCCCTGCACTCATCAATCATCGCTTCTGGGCTGCTGCCTTTGGAACAGGGTGTGACTTTGGGCAAGGTAGCTCTCCTCAGTCAAGAAAGTTCTCAAAATGGGCCGACACCAGAGGGCCCAGCTGAAGGAATCACTCCTTGGGTCCCAAAAAGGAAATGTGGGCAGCACGTCCCCATATCCACCTCACATGGCATCTGCCAAGTGCTTTACATAGATAGCCGCAGCAACTTCTAATGACCTGTAAGTGGTAGGGATTATTATTGTCCCCATTTTATAGACAAGGAAGCTGGGTGTCTGCTTGTGAAGGGTGGAAGGGACCAAGCTTTGAAACTGCAGACTGTGTGTTATGTATGTTGTGGAGAGAGAGAGGAGGAGGAAAAAAGGAAGAATGAGGGCTGTGGGCAGCCCATGACATAGCTACAAGTCCAAGGAAACTGGGGCTAGAGCAAGCAAGGAGTCATGACCTTCGGGTCAGTCTGCAATCAGCCCCACTGGGTCCACCTAGGCTAAGGGACATGAGCAATAAATCAGAAAAGGCTGTAGGTTCAAGCTTGGTAAACAGAGAAAGAATGTGGCCCACCCTCACTCTTAGTCATCTGAAATACAGAAGAGGTATGAGTTGCAGATTCCATTCAAACAAGGAAACTGTGATCCTGTAATTCAGTGATAGTTATTGCTGGACTCTAAAACCCCCCAGTGCTTCTCAAGTTTGTCCTCAGATTTTGACCCCTACTGACTAGTGGCCTTTGGCATCCAGCTCCATTGATGTCATGAAAAATAAGATCCTCAGCATCTTCTGCCTGAACTTGTTCATTCACACCAGGTTTGAATCAGTCCTGTGGAGATCCTTTGCTATCTGTGTTGGATCTATTTTGTTGCCCACCATTTATCCAGTTTTGTATCACATTTTGCAATCACCAAGCTAAGTAACTGAAGAATCAAAGATGACAAGACTCATTACTTACCCTAAAAAGCTTAGGGCAAGTAAGAACTCCCATGAAAGATGGAGTTCTCATCTAACTATAATACGAGGGAGAATGGGATAGGTGTTTGGAAGAGAAAAATGCCATGGGAACTCAGAGGAGAGAGAGTGACAGCTTCTGGAAGGGGAGTGTCATGGAGGAAGGTGGCTTTGTACTGTTCCTGCTTAGAGATGACAGTAGAAGCCACAGTTTTTGCATGGCTGACCTCAGCCATTGGCCACCATGGTCTCCGCTTGGTTCCATTTCATTCACTCATTTAACAGATGCTTACTGCATGGCCTTTCTGTGTAATGCTGAACTAGAGAGAATGTGAAACAATTAAAAATCCAATATGACATCTTTGTGCCAAATAATAACCATCATAATAATCATAAGAGCAGCAACCATTTATTGGTCACTTCCTAAGGCACCTGGTTAAAATGAGACTGATATTATTTCATTTCATCTTTACAACAATCTCCTGAGTTAGATATGATTATCCCCCATTTTATGGAAAACTAAAAGTCAGAAAAATTATCTGTTTACCTAAGATTACATATGGTGCATTATCAAGGAACCTGGTTATCAGACTCCAGAACCCGTGCCATTAACCTTTAGGTTGTTTGGTGAGATAAAACGAGCATTTTTTAAAATGTTAAATAAGAACCCAAATGTTTAAGTAGCACTTTATGCAGGGCTTGGCAAGCAGTAGGTACTTACTTAGCCTATGTTTGTGGAAGGCAAGCAAGCAGACAGGAAGGGTGAGCAGGCTGGCTGTGTGGTCGCCACAAGTGCTAGGAGAAATCGCATCAGATTGTAATGGGCAGAGTTTGCCTGCTGGAGACAGAGAAGGACCTTCTAGGAAACAGGAATATAGGGGCTGAGAGAGAGATTATAGGTGAATTCAGAGTGTGTCTGGGAGGAGTGAGGAGGTTAGTTTGGCTGGAGTAGGCACTTGTGTGCAGACAAGCAGCAGGAGATAAGTCAGAACGTATATTGGGTTCAGACCATTAAAGAGTTAAATGTTTTGGACTCTATTCTATGGACAGTTCGAGGTCACTCAAGCAAGGTCTTTGAGCCTGGGAATGGCATAATGAAAATAGGCTTCTGACAGACTGTGACACTGGTTGGCAGGAGAGACTGGAAGGAAGAAAGATGAGTCTGGTTGTGAAGCGGCTGTAATAACTGGACCACTACCACCGTGCGATGGAGAGTAGAGGGCAGACGAAAGAGAGACATTCCCTCAAAGGAGACATTCACTCTACTCCATGCAGTAGAGTGCCCGGGCATGGTTCAGGCCGGAGGGGCAGCACTGCAGAGCCCCATCACCATCTGGAAAGGCCCCAGAATTGTAGGGATAACAACCTGGAGTAGTAACCGACTTCCCCTGGTTAACTCACTGCCCCTTGAAGGAGAGAAATTCTGAGAAAATGGGAATCAGAATAAGGAAGCTTTGATCAGGAGAGATGGTAGAGAAATGCCCTGAGTCTAGGCACCCAGAGCAGCATGAAGCCACAGGCTCCCGCAGGGAGAGCTGCCAGGGGGAAGTCAGAGGTGGGCTGTGGGGGGGGGGGGGCCCACAGAGGCAGGGAAGAACTTGACCGAGAGCATAGGTGCTTTAACCCAGCTGAAATGGTGGTAGAAGGAGCCCAGAGCCAGGAACCACAAGCCTGATTAGAATCCTGACCTGCCACGTGCACAAGCAAGGTGACTTTGGTAAGTCATCTAATCTTTCTAAGATACCTGATGTGGAAACATTCAGTCCAGTGCATGGCATCTGGCTGATACTTAACAAATGTATATAAAACGTAAAGGTCTTAGAGCTTCTGTTTGCTCACCTGTGAGATGGGAATAACAATCTCAGACTCACCTACCTGCCAAGGCCGCGGGAAGAATCAGGTGGCATGCGGGTTAAGAACACTCTCCATAGAGGCAGCAGATCAATCTGAGGGGGAATATCATGATCCTCATGGGTCTTTTGCACCTCCCCCATCCCCCAGGTCACCTTTCCAGAAGCAGAGGAGTGTTTTTAAGAATTTCTATACCTATTTCTACCAAAGGGCAGCAGCGGCCTTTGTGTGCTCTTGCCCTTAGAGAGCTAGAGAATACAAATGATAAGATGTCATGGGCCTTTGGGTACTGAATCCTAAACTTTTCCTTCCAGGGCAAGAATGGGTCTTTATCCTTTATCCCCAGAGCTTACTATTGCACCTGCATGGGCTGAACTGAGCCCTGTCATGCCCAGGAGCACCAGGATGTCCATAGCTCAGAGCTGGTCCTAAGCCCTGGTCAAAAGCAGGCTTCAATGGAGGGATGGATGGCCCTACTAACTTAACTCACTCGAGATGGAGGGAGGCAGTGATGGTGAGCAGGTTGGGGTGACCTATAAACAACTTCACTGTCACTGGAGGGGATCTCTGTCCCCTGACTTTCAAGACCCTTCACTGACTCCTGCTGCACTTTCTGTTCCCTCCTTTCATGTGACCTGCACCTCCTTGTTCACCACACAGAATCCACAGCCTCCCGCCTCTATCCTACATCCAAATGTCCTTCTGCATCAAGCGCCTTCCTCCCCAGCTCTACCCCCTATGGACAGTTTTCTCCTGCCTGAGGTGTGGACACCTTACAAAGGGTGACCCTACAGGAAGTAAACTCTCCCTTCTCTCCATCTCTGCTGCCCTCAGGCTGTTCTGTGGCACTCACTTTCCTCCCAGAGTTGTTAATTATAAATATACATGTTTCCTCTCTCTCTCTCTGTCTTTTTTTTTTTTTTGCCCCTTAGTTTTATGGCCTGAATCCATACATACTTGTTACTACAAATGAGCAAACTGATGCTCCTCCTCCCAGGATCTGGCAGGGTGTCTGCAAAGTAGGTGCTTCATAAATATGTAGTAAGGAAATGAATAAATGAACATCTATCAGAATCATAGTAATTTCTATCACCATCAACTTCATCAGCATCTGTTAATTAACAGTGAGTAAGCCTCGAACTAGCACATAGTATATGACTACAGTTATTATTTTCCAAAGCACAAAGGTAACCCCGGTACAGCTGAGAGCCCTCCTGGGTTCATGTGAATTAGCAACACCAGCAGTCACAGAAGCCCTGCCCTTTGCAGTTCGGACTCATTATACCCCAACAGCAGTCCTGAGAGCACTTCCACCAGCCTCTAAACCCGGGGCTTGTGGCAGCAGCATGAACACTTGTTCCTCATTGTCCCCTTTCATTACATCCTTCCATCCCCATGCCCAGATCTTGAGCTGAGAATATCTGCTTAGTTTCTTCTAGGGAGAGTGACCAGTTGTGGTTTCCCTCCAGCTGTTTCTGCTGCCCCTCCTCCCAAACCTCAGAACACAGGGCAAGATGTCAGCTCAGCTCAGTGGGGCTTCTCACCAGCCTGCAGGATGGCAGACAGAGAGATGGGGACAGAGAGAAGGACTATCACCTGCAATTGAATAAATCCCTTAGCCTTTCCCCAAACTAGCAGCTTCATTCCCCAGCAGAGAAGGTGGGCATCCAGTTGTCAATGCTGATGTGGGATGGTGGCTAACATGAGCACTTTGTCACAAGAAGCACTTCCCTGATTGTTTCCAGGCCGTGGTGGTAACCGATGGGGAGCGCATCCTGGGCCTGGGAGACCTGGGCTGCTACGGCATGGGCATCCCCGTGGGCAAGCTGGCCCTGTACACGGCATGTGGAGGGGTCAGCCCGCAGCAATGCCTCCCCGTCCTGCTGGATGTCGGCACCAACAACGAGGTAATGCACTGCCTGGGCCCGGGGCTCTGGGGCCAGAAGGTGGCTGCTGGAGTGGGGTGGGGGGCACCTTCAAGGGGCAGTTATAGCTACACAGCATTGAGCCATTGCTTTCCTGGGTCTCCTTCTCCAGGGCGCTTCCCCTGCACGGCTATGACAGGGAGATCTTTCTCCTCCTTGTCTGTCCAACCCGGTCTCTTCCCCTAGCCACTGGGTCTCTGTGTTCCCCTTTCTCCTCAATGCTCTCTGCACCCTCCATGGCCCCAGCTTGGGCCTTGTTTCCTTCCCCATGCCATGACTGCCCTCTGAAACTTCTCTCCAATTCATCAGTGAAGAACGTCCCTTGATGCCAGCAGGAGTGGCTGCTGGGCGGTATTTTTTCAGCATTGTAGAGGCAGGCTGCCGCAATGAAAGAATTAAAACCCAAAGCACCAAGGGCCAGAGGCTGAAATATCTGAATCAGGCAGATGCATGTCCTGTAAGCCCAGGGACAGAACGAACCCCAAACTGTTGGTGAGATCCACCAGCAGATTCCAGATGGCTTGGGATTTAAGGAGCTCAAACCAGAGGCAAGAGTGTGACTGCTCTGGGTACCACCTGGGGACACCAGGGTTTCTGTCTTTAGGTTCTGCTCTGGGTCCCTGTGAGAGGGAAGACAAAAAACTACCCAAGGATTCTTTCTTCATGACATGTATCTCTGAGTTTAAAGTTGGTACAAATTCATCTTTTAAAAGTTGGGGAAAAAATTGAGAATCAGAGAAGTGTTAAAAATAAAATATCAGTCACACAACCAGTACTAATTAGGCTTTACATTTTGATATATTTCCTTCCAGCCTTTTCCCCCTAAATCATTTATAAAAGCAAAATTGGGTTTATGATGAATATATAGTTTTATATCCTGCTTTTTAAAACTTAACTATATATGGTGAGTTTTCTCTCAGGTCATTTGCCGTTATTGCACAATGTCACTTTACTAGCTGCCTAGTGTGTCACAGTTTACAGAGGAAACCTCCCACAGCTGGACACTCATGTTGTTTCTAGTATTTTTGCAAATAGAAGTTTTACCCTGAGCCCATTTTTGCAGATCAGTCTTTGTGTCCATGTGTGATTATCTACTTAGGGTGATTTCCTACAAACAGAAATGTTGAGGCAAAGGGAATGGTCATTTTTTAGATTCTTGATTCATATTGCCGAAAAAGTTATCTTATTCGCATTCTGCAGTGATTTTTAAAATACTTGCCATGAGTCTTTGCCTGGCCTTCCTCTTCCCTGGACACCATACATTCCCATTTCTAAATGAGAAAACGGGGCTCCTAGCGAGGAATGATGCTTATTCAGGCTTCAGCCACAGATGCAATCGAATGAGAAGACAGCCAGACAGACCTGGCTTAAGAGCTGGGAAATCATGGGTGTGGGATAAGGCAAGACCAGGGGAGTGGAAGAAGTACTGGCCTGGGAAGCGGGGACCCTGGTCCCAGCACCGCGGGCAGCCAGCTGAGTCCCTGTGCCTATTCAGACTAGATCCCCCTCTAGTTCAACGAGGAACTGGAACAGAAGGTTTTTGAGTGTTGTGCCTTTGAAGCTCTTCTGCATATGCCTCCCATCCAGCCTAGGAGACAGGAGGCAGGATGGTAGCACAAGCCCTATAGTTGCTCAACAAGACCAGTCTTCAAGGTCTGCTCCATGCTGTGGTTCTCTTCCCTAGCCCAGATGCCTAGCTTTTGCAGAAATTGTCCTTTGGTCTCAACATGCGTGGAATCATGCAGCCATGGATGAGTGTAGAGTGTAGTGAACTTTGTTTGTTTGGTTGTCCTTTCCACCCAATTCCTCCTGCTATGTTCCAACTGGATTTAATTGAGACTTTTACTCACTGTCTCCTAAAAGCTGGCTCTGACCAAGACTGAGTCTGATCATAAGGGCACTATATCCCCTGAAAGGGTGCCAGTTGCCTCTAGGAGATGCGTAAGATCCTGTGTCATTGAAGGTCCGACGCCCTGCAATGATATGCTGAAATTTAGAGTTGTCCCCAACTTGTAATAATCCCCCCAGAAGAGATACTGAGAAACCCTGAGTAAACCATGGTCAAGCACTTTTCACAGACCACCGTGCTGAAGCTTGACAGCACAGAGAAATTAATTTGCCCCAAATGATCTGCTAGGAGTGGCGGGGAGGGATCCTAACCTGTGTCTGCCCTCCTCTGCCCACACCACATCTGCCTGCCTGGGTTGCCCACTGCTTTAGAAGCCAAGGTCATTGCTTGATTTTTAGAATGTTTCTTACTAAAGTAACCTTAACACATTATTCAAAATCTTGAAAGAGAAATGGCATGTATCCCACAGTGCTACATCCATGTTCCTTTCCAATATTCATCTATGCAAAAACATAGACGGAGTAATAATGTGCCTATAATTTTGTTCTCATTTTTTCAATGAATGTTATTTTATGAACATTTTCTCCCTACTTACTTAGCAAAAGTTTATTGAATGTTTAGTATGTGTCAGGCTCTCTGCTAGGCATGAGGGAGATAAATGAGAGCCAGGGCATGGGTGGAATATTCTAGTTGTCAGTGCTTCAACCCTGTCACCTACTTGATCATTTTAATGGCTAATGTGTTCCTTCTCCTCCGAGTGTCTGCTTCTCCGCTTAGAGCTTTAGGCCTCTGAATCACTTCTCCCTGCTGGGCGTGGGAGGGAGAGAGCTTCCGCTGGATCTGCCCTCTCTTGGCAGGAGGGACCAGAGTATTCCCCAACTGAGAGGAGGATACACCTGGTGAGAGCAGGTGCACACCATGGGGGGAGAGAGAGCGGTTCGAACCCACCCAAGGCAGTAAGACCTGTGCCAGCACTGCCGTGTGCCAGGCACAGCTCGAGGATTTCACTCTCATGTCATTCTCACCCCAGCTGTGTAGATGTTGCTGTCCCCTGGATTGTAGACGAACCTAAGACCGACACGTGTGAACTGCTCACCTCAGGTCCCATAGGCTAAGGGTCAGAGTCAGGGTTTGAACCTGGTCTCTCTGGCTTCAGAGCTGTCCTGTCCACCATGGCGCACTGCTTCAAGGGGTGTAGATTTGCGGTGTAGACTGGGTAATGCAGAATGGGAAAGGAGATTTTTCATGCAGTCAGGGTCCCACGGACACTCAGCCCCAGGCCCAGGGGTTATCGATGCTATATGCATGGTCCTCTTGCCCCAGAGGAAGGCAAACTCCCACCAGACCCTCTTCACAAAATTCAAGACACAAAAATCCAAAGTTACAAAGTGGCCAGCATTGGGAAGATGGTGGTTTTGCCCTTTCCAAATGCATTTACTATGTGATCTTCCACACTACGGTTCTTTAAAAAATAATAATAATAATAAGTCAATTCAAAAGATTCCCTCCTCCCCAGAAGTCTTGAGGGCACATCTCTCCCCTAGAGCAAGTCAGAGCAATAGGAGAGAGAGGCTTAACCTTGCAACTTCCATCTACATGTCAGTGCACGGAGGATACTGTTTGAGGAGCTGTAGTATCAGGATAACCAGACTGTCTGCATGTGTGTCTCTGTGAAAACTCCTGAGGCAACAGGAGCTTTAATCAGTCAAGGAAAACACCCTTCAACATTTCCTGTTGAAGGAAAACATCTGCTGTTGACAGCCCTCAAACTCTGAGTCACTTTTACCTGCCGACCCCAAGGAGGTTTGGAAGAATGAATATGTCGGGCAGCGATCCCATGAAGAGGGACATCCCATGATTAAGTTCCAAAGGGACAAAGCCAGGGGACCCCTCCACCCCTTGCAGAGAGGCCCACCTGCTGGGGGCCTCGTCATGGTGTGTGGGGATTGGTTTGTTTCTCTCGTTTAATCCACATGCAGCCAAAGACAGCATCACTGACTATCCCTGTTAGAAGGGACCTGAACTACAGTTGACCCTTGAACAACCTGGGAGTGAGCGGTGCTGACCCCCACACAGTTGAAAATCCATGCACAACTTTTCAGTCTCCAAACACTTAACTACTAATAGCCTACAATTGACTGGAAGCCTTGCCAATTACATAGTCGATTAACACACATTGTGTATGTGTATCATACACTGTATCCTTCCAATAAAATAAGCTAGAGGAAAGAAAGTGCTATTAAGGAAATCACAAGAGAAGATACATGTACAACACTGTACTGTATTTATCAAAAAAAATCCACATGTAAGTGGACCACTACCGTTCAAACCTGTTATTCAAGGGTACAGCTCATTCAGATCTCTCATTTCACCCACCAAAGGGGGTGCAGGGCAGAAATGGCTTCTTCCCCAGGTTTCATTCCAAGCCCAGTGCACATGCCGCTCCACACTACAGGTCCTGTAGGGCAACCCCAGGGCTTAGCTTTCATATGGCCTCTGAGCCTTAGAAATCTTCTCCTGGCAGAAGTCTTGAGTCTCAGTGGATTTTAATGGGGGGATAGCTTCTTGGGGAGACACGGGAACAGACTATCCACAGGCCTGCAGACAGCACTTTGGGGGTGCTCCTGGACTCCTAGGGAAGTGTGAGGTCACCAGCAGATCTGAGTGCTGAAGGGCTGCTCCCACCTGGCAAGAGCATCAAGACTGCAACTGCTGAACAACCAGCAGTCACCGTGCGGTGCTGTCAGACACACTCGTTCTCCATGTGCACCTGACCTGCAAGGGTGCCCTTCCTAGGATCTTTGTAGCTCACCCTGGGCTTAACTGAGCACCCAGGGATATGTGTGGTAGGCATGCCTACCACCCTGGGAGGGGAAAGTGTTCTGTGTCCACAGCAGGAACCCCCATGACCCAGACCCCCAGCTGCTCCCTGAAGAACCTTTTAGTGTGTCCCTTGCTACACAAGATAAATATTTTTCTGAGGCAGGAGGTTTGTCTCTTCCAGCTTAAATCTGGGACTCAGTGAAGAAGAGGAAACCATGTTGTTTTCCCTGACATTGTGTCTCAAAAAAAAAAAAAAAAAAAAAAACCCAAAGTCACAGACCTAAGTGACAGAGCCTAAATTCAAACCCAGGCCTGCCCATTTGTAAAGCCCCAACCCCCTTCTGGTTCTAAAGCCAGTCCCAGACTGAGGCCCACCCAGCCAGAGCTGGGCAGTGCTCTTGCCTCTGCAGGACGCTGCCTGCCAGCCTCCAGGGCTCCTCCCACCTCTCCTGACACGGTGACCAGATTTAGCAAAGCAAAATACAGGATGCCAGTTCAATTTAAATTTCAGATAAATAACTAATTGTATTTTTGCATATGTTCCATGCAAAACTTGGGACATATTTAGGTTTAAAAAAATATATTGCCTATCTGAAATTCAAATTTAACCAGGCATTCTATATTTTATCTGGCAATACTACTTACTAAAAACTAGACATTTATGTAAGGGAGTCAAGAATAGAGGAGGGCTGCAAGGAGAGTCCAGGCCAGGTAACCGTCCCACAACTTGCTGGCAGCCATTCTTACAGGCTCGTCCCTCAGCAGGACAGAGGGCAGAACGTGGACTTCTAGCTACATGTTGTGCCAAGACAGCCATGAGTGCTCTACCCTGTGCTGTTTAGGAGAAGCCATTTACCCTCCTGCCAGAGGAGGTCCAATCGGCCGGGGATGGGGACTCCAGCTGCCATTCTGTCTGTCACTGCCCCCCTCCCCCAGCCTCATCTGGAGGATCACAGATACCCCCCACCTTCCCGGCCACTATCCAATTCCTCCAGAGGACCAAGCAGAGCATGAGGGGCCACTCCCAGGTCACCTGGCCCCCACAATGTGGAATACCGGGGGGAAAGAGGCAGTGTCGTGAGATCCAGTCAAAGCCAGGCTCAGTTTGAGCTTAGCCTCTTCCTGGCTGCGTAAGCTTGGGCAACGTCCATAAACCTTTGAACTCCACCTTCCCCATCTACAAAATGAGAATATGTAAGATAGAGGGATCAAATTACTTTTGATTCAGGAGTGAATTATTTGAAAGGGTTTTTTTTAGGATTTTATTTATTTATTCATGAGAGACACAGAGAGAGAGGCAGAGACACAGGCAGAGGGAGAAGCAGGCTCCTTGTGGGGAGCCTGATGTGGGACTCGATCCCAGGACTCCGGGATCATGACCCGAGCTCAACCGCTGAGCCACCCAGGTTGCCCCTATTTGAAAGTTCTATACAAATAGAAGAAGCTCTTTTTTAGTGCCAACTCTGTAGAGAAACTTTCTTTCCAATTTCTGGGTGTGTACTTAGTTATGAAATAATTCGGGCATAAAATGTTTTAATATAATAGCAAAACATAAGAATGTTTTAAAGCTTTCATAGCCACCCTTATATCTCAGTTGTACCTCTTTATGGTTGACTCAGGTATACTGAGAAATTTTTGGAAAACCCTAAAATTCTGCAGTATTACTGGAAAATTTGATTTGCCCCAGAGACCGCAGATGCAGCACTGAGAAATTCACTTTTTGCTGCCTGGGGTACCAGTGATTCAAATCTGTCACTTGGCAGCATTACAAGTGACAACTCACTGTGAACCTCGTAAGTCCCTACACAAACTAAAAACATGAATGTTTTCTGCAGGTGCCAGGAGTTCCACTGTTTCTATCATTTCTGTGTGTGCCCTTCTGGGCTGTATGTGTGTGTTTCTGAGAGTTGAAATCACATCTGTGCAATTCTGAATCTGCCCTTTTTTCACTTTAAATAATCTCATGCACATTGGTCCAGGTGGCTGCATAGTCTTAAAAACCACCTATATTAATAACCGCCTAGCTTTCCATCAAGTCATCACATTTATTTTATGCTTTGCCCTTGGCTGGATGTCTGCTGCCTCTAAGTGGCTTTCAGAGGGTCACTTTGGAGGTGGCACGAGAAGAGTGGGCACTGATGTGCCCACTGCCATCCTTCAGTCTCGCAAACACACACACCTGCCAGGGCAGCATCCTAACCTATCTCAGGGAGGTATGATCCAGGGGTGAAGGGAGTGAGAAACTAAGGGCAGGGTCCACCTTTTTGCTGCCAGTAAGCCCACCTCAAATTATGTGGACTCAGCACTGGGGGTGAGAGTTTAGAAGGATGATGCTGCCTATCCTTTGCTATCCCCTACACCTTTGCACAACCACCTCTGCAGCACCGTCAAGACACTATGGATTGACAGCGGTGTCTTCAACAAAAACTAAGAGTTCTGGTTAATGCGCAAAGAGCCGCCCAGGTGGTATGGCTGTGTGTGAAGACCGTGGTGAGCGCTGGAGCCAGGCAGCTGGGGTGTGACTCCTGACCCTTCCACCTACTGGCCCAAGGTCCAGGGGGCTCATTTTACCTCTCTGGGTCCCGCTGCCTCATTTGTCAAATGGAGGAAATAACAAGACCTGCCTTTGTGTCTGCTCAGGCCCTCTAGAAGACAGAGGTGTGAAAGGTTTATCAGGGGACAACCATGGAGAATGAAGGGGGGAGGAGGAGGAGGTGGCAGGTGGGTGGGGTGGGTGGGGCCCTCAGACTCCTGTGCAGGTGTGACACCTGTGAAAGGAGAGGAGGCTGGAGGAAGACCTCAGTAAGGAGCCCAGGCAGCAGTGCGGTCCTGGGAGAGCCTCAGGAGGGTTGACGGCAGGCCTCAGCGAAGGTTCCCTGCAGGAGGGCGCCCGGCCCCACCGTGTGCAGCCAGGGCCAGGAGCAGCCCAGGGACAGCAAGGCAGCTGAGGCTGTCCACCCACCTCCCCGCCCTCAGCAGGTTCTCTTACGGGAGTCCCAAGCCACACACCTCCATGGCTGTCCCACCTCTGAGGGGACATTCTGGCACTTAGAACAGTCCTTAGTATGTGGCACACAGGATGCGCCACGCGGGTTAAAGCTGCTGCCACTACTTCATAGCGTGTATTAAAATTCACAAAGCTCTTGTGCATATATTATTTCATTTAATCATCCCAAGCACCCCGTGCAGCTGACATTTCATCCCCATTTGACAAATGAGAAGACAAGTCCCAGGGGTCCTGTGATTTGCCTGAGGTCACACGGCTGGTCAGGGATGGGGGTCAGCCTCGAACGGAAGCCCCTCGAGGTGGGGCTGTGGGGTCCTTACCTCTGCATCCTGCAGCTCACATAGAGATGAGGATAACCCAGATGCTTATGAGCATAACCATAACCATAACCACATAACCCAGAGCTCACAGTTTTGGTGACACAGACACAAAGATAGATAACTCCTGGAGACCCTCACGCATGGAATTTCTTCCTATTTCCTAAATACGCCAGGTACTTCCTCCTTCTGCTTCCAGCCCCGAGGCCTTCCTTGTGCTGACTTCTCCACCCGAAGGCCCAGCCCACCTGTCAAAATCTGCCCATCTCTTTTTTGTTGTTCTTGAGAGACAGTGTGGCCTGGGCTCTTCTTACTGAGGTCTCCCTCTGGCCTCCTCTCTCTGGTCCTTCCTGCTAACCCAGGACTGTTGAGCAACGATGCTGTCTGTTCCAGGAGCTGCTCAGAGACCCTCTGTACATTGGGCTGAAACACCAGCGCGTGCGTGGGAAGGAGTACGATGACCTGCTGGACGAGTTCATGCAGGCTGTGACAGACAAGTAAGTGGGTCAGCCTGTTCCTTTTGAAAGAGGACTCTTAAGACATGGTATGACTCAAGTCAGCACTGGTTTCAACAAGAGGCAGGAGATGCATGCTTTTCCGCGTGGTCTGAAAATTGCAGCTTGACCCCATCCATGTATTTGGAAGACACAAAGCCAATGGGTTTGTTCCATGGGAGAATCTTTGGGAGCAGGGAGGACAGAGAAGAGGGTTGATGACAGAAGGCCTGTGACTGGGAGACAGTTAAGTGTCTGAGGTCCCAGGAAGAAAACCTCCTTGGCTGAGCTGTTTTGAGCTCTCCGCATCAATGGGGATGTTGTGAGTGGTGACTTTGGAAGGCAGCTTGTCATGTCAGCTGTCATTTTCCACCTGTATCTGAGGACTGAGCAGCGCTAATGAGCCACCAGAGCAGGCCATACAGGCTGTGGGCCTGCAAGATTTATGAGGTGCCATCTGTGTGCTGGGGTGTGTGATATGGGCAGCTTCTGCCCCCCTCACTGCCTCATCTGTCTGCCATCACGGCCACCCGCACACCCTGCTGTGTCTGGCGTGGTACTGGGACAGAGTTCTGGAAACAGCCTCCACCCACGTGTAGTGTGATGGGCAAGTCAGTCAAGACAGAGTTTCAGCAGCTCAGCAGGCTCCTCCAGACCCAGCAGGTCCACTAGTCACTTGAAAACCTCCAGCCTTTCTTGCTATCCCGAGAGTGCCCAGATCCTGGCAGGGCTGGCCTGGGTATCCTTGGCAAAGTCCTCCCTTGCCTGCACGCAGCCATTCTGACCAAAGCAGTGGGCTGGAGGTGCAGGAAAACTGGACTTGACTCTTGACCCCACCACCTCTACCTCTGTGATGTCATGCAGCAGGTTACTGAGCTTCTAAGTCCCCTCATCTGATCTCCCTATCCAGCGATGAGAAGCAAGCTTTTAATCATCATAGTGGGGTTTTTTTGTTTGTTTGTTTTTGTTTTATTTTTTAAGATGAAAGAAAATCATATTGTACTTACACAGGATGGGAAGGATCCTGTAGAAAAGAAATTCATAAGGGAGTGTTGGGGAGGGGGAGCTAAAGTTCCAGAGTAAATGAGAGGGCTTAGCCTTAGATATGAACACAGAGGCCAAGTACTGGGGACAGGTGCAGGCAGGTGGGCACATGAGGTGGGGGGGCAGGAGGCCCTCTGAATGAGGACGGTGCTGGAGGTTTAGGGCTGGAGGAGGTAAGACCTGCAATGTCCAAATGACGGTGCTAGAGGATGGTTGCTGGACAGCCCCATGGGCAACCCCGCAGATCACTGGTCATGAATTTAACCTATTTCTGTGTTTTTCTCAAGCCAGTGTCAACTGTCGGAATGCAGGACAGGAAGAAGCAGAGATTAGGATTTAACCCGGGCTGGGATTCTGAGAGGCAAGAGAGAGAAAGAGAAAAGAATTGCGAGTATCTTCAAGGGGATGGTTATGATGATGTGTCCTGGGATCTATGCTGAGTAAGAAGGGACATGAGGACATTGTGGGGAAGTAGAGGTCAGTGACATGCAGATCAGGGGATGGTAAGTCCTAATGAAGCTTAAGAATTATTGAGTTGGGTAAAGAGAAAATGAGCTGGACAGAGAAGAGGTGGTAATCAGAAAGTTAGGTGTCCACAACTGAGATCATAGAGGAGGTGCTGCTACTGAGAAATAACCACCAAGGCAGCTGAGGGTCAGCTGCATTAACAGAGCCGTAGCGTCTAGAACAAGAGAGGCAAATGGCCCAGCTCATTCTCTCCACTTTCAGACCATCCTGAGCACCACATTCGGTTATAGACAGGATACTTTAAGGATCGTAAATTGCCTGACATGCCTTTGGAGAATAGTAGCCGTGACAGTGAGGGGAGTCAAAAGCTTAGCCTGGTGGTGACAGGAGTTAGGGACTGCTCTGTCTGTATCGGTGTGCAGTACACCTCCAGATATCTGAAAGCTGTTCTTCCAGAAGGGGACTTGCCCTCTTTTCACATAGCCACATGAAGAAGAACCAATTGGTAGAATGGCAAAGGAAGCCGTTTTCAGCTCAGAATAAATCAGAGTTGTCTCACAACGCACCACACTCTCTGTAGGAATGAGTTCTCTGTCACAGAAATAGTTCAAGTGTAGGTTGTCAATGGTGCTATGACAGGAGGAAATTTAAGCATCAGAGACTCTTTAAGATCGCTTCCCACCCTGAGATTCCATTCAGACCACGCAAGATCCCCGCGTGGCTGGCAGGATAGGTATTACTGTACTCATTTTTGTGGAAGAGGACACTGGGCCCCTGAGAGGCTAAGGACCCTGGCCCAGGTCTCCAGCATGTGGCAGGAAGCAGGTGGAACGTGGGTCCTCTGGCTCCAAGGACAGACTGCTTTCCACAGTGCAGAGGAAGAGGAGGGGATGCAATGGGCTTGGAGAGCCTGCTTTCTGCTTCGTGGGTCCAGGGCCTACCGCTTATCTAATGAGTCAGAAGTTATTGCACGAATCTCCAAAGAGAAGTCTTGCTATTCGTGTAAGGAGGTTAGATAAACGAGGATGTGAGAGATGCTTCCATTTATCATCAGGATCAGCTCCCAGTGTCACACACAGGCAGGCTGTCGGGGGACTGGGGAGGGCACACATCAGCCAAGAGGAATGTGTCCTCCAGTGGAAATGATGATAGGTTGACAGTTGCTTGTTTTGACTCTCTAACAAGCGAAAGCAGATGTTTCTGTGGATACTGTAGGTGGGAAATGAGGCACTCTGGGGAATATATAGCCTCAAGATGGAATGCCCCAATGGGGGGGTGAGTCAGCAGCCCCAAAGCCAAACAGTGTATTTTAAGAAAGAACCTTGGGAAACCTTGACTCCTGCCTTGAACTGCCTTGTCTTTTTTCCAAACATCCTGCTGCTGAGAAGCTCCACCTCCTTGCCCCTGTCTCCCAACGGGGGTATATCTTAAGGTGGTTTTGCCCAAAAAAAGAGTCACCATGAATCTGTTACTGTCCTGGAGCTTGGCCACTGGGGACCCCGCAAGGCAGAAGGAATTGCCATATACGTGCGTGCTCGTGCTGCTCAGAGCTGAGACCGAGGCTACCGCCCACACAGCCCACATGGTCATTCCATCCTTCCTGCTCTCTCTGCCGTGTAGACCCAGGCACGGTGCCTGACTCACAAGTCTTCCCTGGCCATTTCCACTTACTCTTTTTTTTTTTTTTTTCATTTTGGTTCCTTACAGTAGAATGGATGGGGATGGTTTGTTTTCCTCTTGCACCTGGAGCCATACCCTGTCAGATGCTTGGACAGAGTTTGAGGTCAGCAGCAGCAGCAGCTTCAGTCTTTTGATGGACTCGGGAAGGGAACCTCGCCCTTTCCCTGGAGCTCCCCACCCCAAAATAGAGGCTCCTAAGGTGCTGAGAGGAGTGATAAGGAAGAAGGCAAATGATAGTTTAAAAAAAAATAACAAACCTGACTTTTTAAAAATAGGCTGCTTTTTAGCTCCAGGAAAATGTTCTCTTTGAGTCTCTCCACCTTTATATGTCTAGTTCTCTCTCTTAGTCTCTCTCTCTCTGTCCTCTGTCACACACACGCGGGTATGTACACACACATGCACGCACCACCCTACACTAAATACCTGAGGCTCACACCATAGTGGGACTGGCACAATAAAATTTCCACCACATTCCACTAGTGAAAGCAAATCGTAGATCCCTACCAGATTCCAAGGAAGGAGCTGACACAGGATCAAAATACCAGGAGGCATAATTTACTGGGCACCACTGTCCCCCTGCATAACACAACATCCTTTTGGGGGACAACATTTCTTAATACCAAAATGAGAAGCAGAAACTTGCCCAAGGATAATAAATTACTAAGTTGTTCCAAGATCAACCTACCGATACTGACTTGTTAAGAGGCTACACATCCAGCACCCGTTCCCCACCCCCACCACCCCATTCTTTGCTCTCGGAGCCAGAAGGAAGCCTTTGAAGGCTTCATCTGCCACCACCAGCTCCCTTGCTCCCTCAACTCCCATCACACTGGCCTTCTTGCTTTTCCTTCCACATGTCATTTTGTGAGAGCCAGATGCAGAGCCTTCATGCTTATTTCCCCAGGCTCAAATGTCCCTCCACTTTCATGGCTGTGTCCTTCTCATCATTCAGGCTTAAAGACGGGTCCACACCCAGGCAGCAGGGTCATACAAGGCAGGGTGTTGGTGCTGAGAGTCCTGCAGGAAACTAGGAACTTTCAGTGACTACTACAGCCTCAGAGAAGATGAAACGGGTTCTGTTCCGCAAGCCAGGGAAACGATAAGGGGTTTGGTGGGGGAAAGAATGTCTCTTGGAAGAAACCAAAACACTAAGTCTTGACCACATGTGGGTTTAGAGTCTGCATTTGTAATATACACGTGGTTAAGAAATGATTGTAAAATATTGTCCCCTGCCAGTGATATGGCTGGAGAACCTTCCTGGCAGAAGGCAAAGTCAAACTTCTCTGTAAGGACACTCCCACAAGCCAAGCTGTGTGGAATTCCTCGAGGGGAAAAACAATTCTCCAGTGAAAATAAATTTGTGATTCACAGTAATCCACATGGAAACAATCCACACTGAGAAAAAAACCAGAAGAAGAATTAGAACCACAGAAAAAGGAATATTCTCAGAAAGATTATAAGGCAGCTCTGCTTAGGTATATTAAAGAGATTTTTCACAAGAATAACAAGGAAAGTACACAAGATTGTGGGAAAAAAGTAGCAGGCAAATTTGAAAAAGAACCCCCCACTGAAAAAAAAAAAAAAAAGAATTAACCAGCCTTCTGAAAATGAAAAACAGACTCCTGGAAATCCAGCAGAGTATTAAGGCAGGTCACCATCAGAAAACCTTTGTCTTCAAAAAGTACTGCCTGTGGGCATTTCAGAGACTTTCCATTCCTATGCCTGATTATCCAGAAAGGAAATGGGATACCAAGGCGTTTTATCAGAAAAGTTTTGTTTTTTTTTTTAAGATTTATTTATTTGAGAGAATGGGGAGGGAGGAGGCAGAGGGAAAGAACCCTCAGACTCTCTGCTGAGCAGGGAGCCTGACACTGGGCTCTACCTCATGAACCTGAGATCAGGACTCTGAGATTAGGACCTGAACTGAAATCAAGAGTCAGACACTTAACTGACTGAGCCACCCAGGCACTCCTCAGGAAAGATTTTTCTGAACTGCTACTGATGACATGAGCATTTCTCAAGGGAAAGAAAGGATGGATAAGACTGGAGCTCCCAATCATTCCTTGACAGAGGAGATATAGTAATTCCAAACAATCCCATAGCATAGTCCATTACTCTCATTTTCTCTTTGTCTCTTTTTCTCTGTGTCTTATTCATTCTCTCTCTCTCTCTCTCTCTCTCTCTCTCTCCTCTCTCTCTCTCTCTCTCTCTCACACACACACACACACACACACACGAGTTTCTTCTTATTCTATCATATTTATTTTATTAGGCTTAACAAGATTGTTTTTTAATAAAGTTGGATAACTAGGGGGGGGGGGAAACTCTGAAAAACAAAAGACTTTGTCAAGATAAGGTCTATAAAGAAAAAAGTATCTGGGTATGTATACACCAAGTTCTTAAGAGTGCCTATAGTTAAAAAATGAGGTTACCAGGGATTTTTGCCTTCTAAGTCATTCATTTATATAATGTTTGGTTGTTTGTGCACAGGCATCTCTTTTGTGATTAGAAAAAATAATGAATTTTTATAATGAGTTAAGCAGCAATTCTTCCCCAGAAATAGTTCCTTGTGTTAAAAACAAAAACAAAAACAGTCCACAAAAGAGAGAGAGAGAGAAAGAAAGAGAAGAAAGAGAGAGAGAGAGAGAAAGAAAGAAAAAAGAAAGAAAGAAAGAAAGAAAGAAAGAAAGAAAGAAAGAAAGAAAGAAAGAAAGAAAGAGAAAGGGATCCCTGGGTGGCGCAGCGGTTTGGCGCCTGCCTTTGGCCCAGGGCGCGATCCTGGAGACCCGGGATCGAATCCCACGTCGGGCTCCCAGTGCATGGAGCCTGCTTCTCCCTCTGCCTGTGTCTCTGCCTCTCTCTCTCTCTCTCTCTCTGTGACTATCATAAATAAATAAATAAATAAATAAATAAATAAATAAATAAAAAAAAAAAAAGAAAGAGAAAGAAAGAAAGAAGAAAGAAAAGAAAGAAAGAAAGAAAGAAAGAAAGAAAGAAAGAAAGAAAGAAAGAAAGAAAGAAAGAAAGAAAGAAAGATCCCACCCTTCTCCCTGTGGTGAATTCAGTGCTGAGCTAACCTAGGCTCCTATAGATAACAAAGCAATTCACATACATTGAGTCATTTAATACAATGGTCCTATTAAGTAGATAATTATTGTCTTGTCCCATTAAAATAGAAGTTGCAGGGAGGGATCTTTGACTCTTCTCTTCACTGCTACATCTCAAGCACCCAGAACAGTGCTGAGTGTGCTGTGGACTTTCAATAAACACTTGTTGAATGAATGCACAATTTACAGATGAGGAAACTGAGGCACAGAAAGGTTAGGGAGCTTGTCCAAGGTCATGCCTCTGGTTAATGGTGGAGTCAAGCTGTGAACCGAGGTGGTCTAACTCCAGAACCCACCCTCTAATTTGGCTACTCTCTCTGTTACTTTACATGAAAGACAGTCCAACAGACTCCAGCCTTCTTGATACAGTAGTCAAGGAAGAGAAATGGGAGGTCTTTTGGAAACTATCCTACTTAGCATACTCTCTCCAGCTTGTTCTGGGGCAGGGTTAGTGCCCTACCCATCCTCACCATAAGGGTGGCTCTGGAGGAATCAGCCATCAGCTCCCATTTTCAAACTCCTTAGTTATTGGCAGTTAGGGAAGCACCCTCTTTGTTTTCTACTTTTTACTTTTGAGATATAATTGACACATAACATTATATAAATTTGCAGCACAGGACCTGTTGATTTGATACATATCTTACAATATGATGATCACAAAAAAAAAAAAATATGATGATCACCACAGGGTTAGCGAACACCTCTATCACATCACGTAATTATCATTTCTTTTTTGTGATGGGAAAATTCTCCAGCATCTGGGTCAGTTAGCTGGCTCTTCTTGATTCTCCCTTATTTTCTTTTTTTTAAGATTTTATTTATTCACTTGAGAGAGAGAGAGAGAGAGCACAAGCAGGGGGAGCGGCAGAGGGAGACGGAGGGAGAAGCAGGCTCCCTGCTGAACCGGATGGCAGCCTCCTAACAGACTGAGCCACCCGGATGCCCCTTGGTTCCTCCTTCTTTAATCACCAAATGGCCAGTGGTCCCATTGCCCCATAATTCACCAGAGATGGGCGCCCCCTCCAGGTCCTTTTGCAAACTACAAGCCCACCTGGCTCACTCAACCCTCAAGGGAAAAGCTGAGGCT
The DNA here is from genome assembly GCF_018345385.1 of Vulpes lagopus. Taxonomy (NCBI): domain Eukaryota; kingdom Metazoa; phylum Chordata; class Mammalia; order Carnivora; family Canidae; genus Vulpes; species Vulpes lagopus. Next base: position 36,680,950 of record NC_054838.1, on the reverse strand, counting down.
CTTCAACGCTAAGCTTCTCCTGGTGGTATAAACAAATGGTATAAACAAAGGAAAACCTCTAAGCTTATGGCATCCAGACTACAAAGAAACTTTTAAGATTTTATTTTAATTTTAAGAGATTGTAAAGAGCATGAGTATTTGCTCCAAGCCCTGGTTATAATGTTTCAAGGGAGTGTTCCCATTCTGAGTCCCTCTCAGCAGAGACCATCACTACTTGGTATTTTCATGTATACTGAATTTTAGGAATGCCTCCTGTGGTTCAGTCTATGTCTTACTTCATTTTCCCACTTCACCATCCCTGGACTGTAAGCTCACAATCTTAGAATACCAGAGCAAGAAACAACGTGTTCGCTTGACCCAATTCTGTCACTTTATAGGCAGGGAAACTGAGACCCAGGAAGAAAATTATTTCCCCAGGGTCAGATAATGATTAAGGCAGTGGGAAATTAAGGGGAACCTATCCAGTTGTTTTCTCTGTTTTCGCATAATTCATGGCATTTCTCCCAAACTTCCATTCAGCTTGTATTCATCATGTGCTTTCTCTGTGCCTCAGAGTGTGGCCAATACAAAGAGCAGACCTTCCTGAAGAAATCATTCTTCCCGACATTGTAAAATGGACACAGAAAATAATCAGAAAATCATTCAAGGCAGCCTTTGTTTATTTTTTTAATATTTTTTTAAAAGATTTATTTATTTATGAGAGAGAGAGAGAGAGAGAGGCAGAGACACAGGCAGAGGGATAAGCAGGCTCCATGCAGGGAGCCAGACATGTTTATTTTTTTATTCATGTATTTATCCATTTATTCATTCATTCAGAGGACAGATATTTATTGGACATAGTGGTAAGCCAGAAAGAGACTTTGCTCTCAAGGAGTTTATAATCGACTAGGGGAAAAAGAAGAAATATGCTCACTAATGAGTTTGTGTAGATTGAGCATGTACCTGGTGAATGGCGCTGCCCGCAGTGTTGGGCACGATGGCAGGGGCTGGTCAAAGGGCTTAGGACATCTGGTTAGATTTAAAAGTCATGGACTTCTTCCCAGAAAAGAACTAGCAACTCACCTTTACAGAGCACCTACTCTGTGCTGGGGGCTTTACATTTAATTATCACAGTGCCCTTAGAGATAAAGAAACCCAGGCTCAGAAAGGTTAAGGAACTTGTCCCAAAACACCCAGCTAGAAATTACAAGTTTGGACTCACCCCAGACCCATGTGACTCGCAGACCTGAGGCTGTTGGCTACAGACCCTCTGCTGTCTGCTTGCCCCTCCTGGCTGGGAAGGGCCTCCTGCTATGTTGACCTGACCCTCAGGAGTCACGGGAATGGCCTGTACTAGGTGCTGCTGTGGCCTCTAGAAGAGGAGCATGTGGCTCCAAGGTAGGCTCCTGCAGAGGCACTATTATCTGCCTTCAGCCATTCATGTTTCATTTGTTCACAACACTTACCAGCCAGGCAGGCATAGGGCACTGGGCCTCCAGCAGCGTGTGTTTGGTCTTCTCACCCGGGGATCTGAGGCTGATCTGTCCAGAGCTGGTGGCAGAAAGAGGGGCTCAGGTCAGTTTGAGCTAATTCTTCAGCTTTTGTGTCACAGGATGGCCAATAAGACCCCTCCCTGCTCTCAAGGACACTGCCTCATGCTGCTTTGATCCAATCTGTCCCCTAACATGGCAGTTTCCTTTTCCCCTGCTCTCCCCAACCGTGGCTCACGTCTGTCCGGAAAGCCCACAAACACAGACCTTATTGCCCTCCACCGTCAGACTATCATACGTCAAGGTAAAATTTAGCCAGGGCTCTGTCTGGGAGAGGAACAGTTGAAACTCTGAGGAGGGAGGAGATGTGATGATAGGGCAGCCTGCATGGTACAAATAGGGCAGGAGTCCCCCTGAGGAGAGAGATCAGAACGGGCCAAACTAATCAGGGCAGGTTCACAGACACCAGGGGCTTTCTGGCCACTAATATGTACGACCTGGGGCGAACGGGAGCTGGTGTAAATGCGGGCACCGCGGAGCCAGCCAGCAGGTTGGTGGCTGGGAAAAGTGCACAGGCCTTGTGAGCAGGAAGCTGAGGAGTGAGATGCTGTCCCCTAGAGGAGAAACTCAGGACTGACCTCTGACCTTTGAGAGGCCAAGAGATCAGCAGATTAGCCACCATCCTCTTCCCAGCGCTGGGATTTCTGGCGCCATTTGCGGGCTTGCCCAGGAACTCAGACAAACTGGGAAATTGAGGAGGAAATCCAGACTGTTCCTAACGTGTTTTCCGTCTGGCCAGGGGTGGCCGTCAGAGCAGCGACTGAGGAATGGCCACATTATTCTGGCACTTTTGCTTAGAAGTCGCTGCTTCCTGTGACTGTCTCGTTCCGCAGTGGGCGTTTCCCCGTTGCCAGAACCAGCCGCAGGAGCCCGCCAGTCTGGCCCCGGAGCCAAGCCCCCCACGGGCATCTCCCAGCTGGGCCAGGCAGGGCAGGGCCCCCGAGGGCCACCCTCAGCCCCTGGCTGGAATCGCTGCGGCAGCCTCCGTGCTAGCTGGGGTTCCAGTGACCACAGCATCACTTCCAGGGACCGCTAGCCTCTCCCCATCCGGGTTTGAAATCTCTGCCTTACAGAGCACGGAGACGCGTGGCCTTCTGACTTCCATCTGTCGGCTCCACTCTTCTTGCCAAGGCCACAGGAAATAAGTCCACTTTATTCCTTGCCCACAGAATACTCCTTCGTGTCTTTGAAGATGCTTGTTGCACCTCATTCTGCTTGCCTTTCTCTTTTCTTCAGGCTCAATATTCCCGCTTTCTCCATGGTTTCCTTGCCTAGTTGCCCCGCATGCTTGTGATTCGCTTTCCAAGCCCTGCGCCAGCAGGGTGAGCCACTCTGCACGTGTGCGGCCGTATCCACCCCACCACTGCTGAGGGGTCCTAGAGGGAGGGACCATGTCTTCCTCACGCTCTAACTGGACTCTGGCTACCCCTCTCACAATCCCCCAGGATCTCCTCCATCACCTCTCCTGCACACTGGCTCCTTTACCTCATAGGGACACTCTCACCTCAAAACTGAATCAATCTTCAATCCTTTATCCCCCCATGGCTGTCACCCTTTCCCTATTTCACAGCCGAGCTTCTCGAAATTGATAATCCCTGACCTTTCCTCCCCTTCCATTTACCTTTTACCCCCCGGCAGTTTGGTGCCCCCACCACTACCACCTACTAAATGAAGAATAGAAAAGATCACGAATGATCATCTGAACACTGACTCCCATAGACACTTCAGGATCCCCTTTTCACTTGACATCCCAGCAGCATCTGACACTCCTGACCGGACCCTATCACGTGGCCCCTCCTGTGGGAGCTGGCCTGCCAGCCCAGCTTCCACCTTGCTGGTTTCCCTGCTTACTTTCTTCTGCTGGACTCTCCTCCCCTCTGCTCCTCGGGCATATGTGTGTCCCGGGATTCTGTCCTTGACACTGCTTCCTACTCACTGCACACACTCTGCCTGAGACCTTCATCCAACCCCCTGACTTTGACGATTCGCCATGCCCTAAACTTCATGTTCCTGTCTGCTGAGCCTCATGTAGAGCCTCCTGCTTTGAGAACAGAATGCACTTGGACATCTTAGCACCTGAGACTCAACTCATGTGCCCGGCCTGTCTTATCAAGTAGGTTTGCCAGTCTTTCCCTGTCCCCAACCTCGGTGAGTAGTGGACATCACTGTCTATCCTGGGCTCCTCCTCTTCCTTCATCTTCCACGTCTGGCCTCTGTTAATGCATTCCTGTCCCTAATAACCATAGCATCCAGGCACTCAGAGTCTGTGGTATGCTGGGCTTTCTATAGACATTATCTCATTTAATTCTAGTAACAGGATTGCAAAAGAAGTATCGCTGGCCCACTCGATCATCAGTGAAGACTGACATTGGGATTCAGTAACTTGCCTAAGGTCACACATTCAGTGTGATGGACCCATTGATCCCGAAGTTCTTTCCACTCCCTGACACTCTGTCCATCCTCCTTCTTGTCTAGCCCCTTCTCTCCCACCCTGTCCATACTGCCTTTACCAGGAAGACTTCATGGTCTCTCCCTGGAGTTGACATGCCTCCTTGTCTCCAGTCTGTCTTCCCAGCAGACCACCCCATCATCCACTCTGCTGCCACAAAGAACTCCCTAAAACATATGCTACTTCCTGGCTGCCGCCCATCAGTGGGGCCCCTCTGCCCTCCAGACCATCTAGGCACTTTACCCAGGCATGGACTCAGGCTGGTCCCCCAACTACTCCCCTTTCTTCCCACCCCCACCCAAGCTCTAGCTCTGCTTATTTTCCTGCAGCTCCAGGAAGGCCCCCGACTCTCATTCCACATGCATGTGCTGTTCCTCCTGCCTGAGATGCCCTTCTTCCTTCCTCATCCTACCCGCAATCTTCCCATGAGCCTCTATTCTTCCTTTAGGGCACGGGTGAGACCCCACTGCCATCCCCCCCGCCCCCCACCACCTAGCAGGGCTGTCTGCTCCCTCAGAGGCCTCCTACATACCTAGCACATACCTTTATTAATACTCCAGCCACAGTATGTTGCAACTGCTCTTATATTTTCTTGTGTCCCCATCAGACTGAGATTCTTGTATTTGCCTTTGTAATCTCACAGGTAAGGTAGTCCCTTGTTCACAGTGGGCACTTAGACATGTTTGCTGAATTGAATTTTTGTGTCATACCTGGGATAGTTCCTGGCACAAAGAGGATAACCTGCTGGATACATTTCTTTAATAATTAAAACTGAGGGCACCTGGGTGGCTCAGTCGGCTAAGTGTCCGACTCTTGATTTCAGCTCAGGTCATGATCTCAAGGTTGTGAGATCAGCCTCCACACTGGGCATGGAGCCTGCTTAAGATACTCTCTCTCCCTCTGCCCCCACCCCTCCCTGCCCCCGCCCTGCACACACTAGTGCACACGCACATGCATGCTCTCGCTCTCTCTAGAAAAAAAGCTAATTGAAATGGAAATGTCAATAAGTAATTGTAACACAAGGTGATATATACCATGATGAAGATATATCCAGAGTATGATGGCAGTCCAGAGAAGAAAAGAGTTAGTACTACCCTGAGGGTAGAGAAAGCAATGGGACAGGGAAGCCTTTCTAGAAGAGGTGACATTGAAGCTGGACCTTGCAGTTTGAATAGGAATTGGCCTGGGTGAAAGAGGGGCCATCTAGGCACTTGAGCAAAGACAGAGGCATGTAAGGGCCCACAGTAACTGGGAAACAGCAGGATGTGACCAGCATACGGGAAGACATGGGCAGGGTTTGGGGATTAAGGTTGAGGCCAGAGTACCAGCCAAGGAGTTTGGACATAATACTAAAGGCAGTGGGAGCCCTGTATGGATCTTTAGAAAATAAGTGGCCTGTGCAGATTTGTGTCTAGAAGGACAAGGAAGAGGGATTGGGGGAAGGGGAATAAACCTGGAGGAGGTGAGATCAATTGTTGCAGGATCCCGGCCAGAAGAGGCAGTTGCAGTGATCCCAGGGAGAGGTGGCCTTGCCCTGAATTCACGCAGCCCCACCTGGTACAAAGTTCTTTCTACGGAGAGTTGTGTCTGTTGAAGTGTGCTCTGCTGTAGGTGGGGAAGGGGACACAGAAGGCTAAAGTATCTGGTCAACAAAGTTTAAAAAATGCTCCATTCAACAGGTTTCCTAATGCAGGACTTTTGAGAGCCTTCAGTATACATTGCATATGTTGCAAGTAACATTCAGGTATTTAGCCACAGAAACTTTCTGGGAACATCTCAAGGGACTAGAGTTTAATGGAATATATAAAATTAAAAAAAAAAAAAAAAGACCAAGAGATTTCATGATTATGTCAGCTCTGTTTCCTCTAGGAGGAAAAAATAAATCAAAGAAATATCTTTTCACTGGGTGACAACTGATGTTCTCACTGAGCACTCTGCTGTGAGAAGCTTGTGGGGGGCAGGGGGTTCACTGGGGGACCAGAGTGGCCTCCCATGGAAATATGAATATTGCTTTTAGTCATTTGCTTTGGAGTCAGGCTGAGCAAATTCACCTGCTCCTCCCAGGTCCCTTGTGTTTGTTCAGGCCTGAAAGAGGTTAGACCCAGGTGTTTGAAAGAATGGCAGGTCCTGACCTATGGAACAGAGGAACCAGGTCTGCAGCGCCAGGAATGTTTTGCTGTCACCACGTCCCTCACGCAACATTCAGTCAGCTTGCTGGGGGATAAGCAGAGCATCTACCTTAGGCTCTCCTTATCCTGGGGCAGCTGCATCCCAGTTGGCAGGTACCCAGCTGTGTTAGTCCTGGCCTGGGTCTTGTCACATGGTCATACACAGCTTGCTGGGGCTCCCAGCCACGGGTCACCATTTGTAGGCTTCCCCATGCCTGAGCCCTGGGTGGGGGAGTGGGGGGGAGGATTAAACAGCCACACATCAGCCAGCCTTGTGTCTTTAAGTGAGCCCTGGCCTTGGAGCTGCCTTCACTGGCAGCTCCAAGGCCATTTCCCAGCTCTGTCCCTACAGTGGAAAAGTCTGGGCAGCTCTGGCTTGGGGAGGTGCCTCTTTCTCCATTGCAAGAATTCTCCACTGGAGAAGCCTCAGATAATACAGAGCCCCTGCCAGGGCTTCAGGTTGAAGAGTTCAAAAGGGCAGAAGGGGACAGATAAGCAGGAGCCTCCTCGGTGAGGGACAGTTTCTGGCCGGAAAGAAGGTCAGCAATATGCTGCCAGCACTAAAATCAGGAAACTGCCCAGATCCCCAAGTTGTGCACCAGGGCAGGTCACCTTCTCAGGGACCCCTCTGCTCCAACTGTGTGACCTGGAGGGTGCCTGCCTTGGCCTTGCCCACTCAGCTGGTCTGCTGTGTCTCCGCTCAAAACAGAATCTATAAATACTCATTCTTCAGATTTTCCTACCACATGTTGCTCTTACCGAGAATGGTCAGACCTCTCTACTTTAGACTTGTAGAAAAATCTGAGTGAAGCTCCTAGTGTATCTGATCCAGCTGTACATTAAGTAGCTCATGCTACAAGTCCAATGATCTCAGAGCAGGAAACTGAGACCCAGAGAGAAAGGAGACCCACCCAAGACCCAGAGTTTATGTGAGAGACCGAGAGAGAACACGCTTTGCCTGTCTCCTGGCCTCCTTCTCACCACATGGCCCTGTCTTTCCCGATGGAGAGACAAATCCAACTTTGTTTTCTGTTTAGTTGTATCTCTTTACAAAATCATATTGCTATTTTTTAAAGATTTTATTTATTTATTCATCAGAAATGCAGAGAGAGAGGCAGAGACATAGGCAGAGGGAGAAGCAGGCTCCCTGCAGGGAGTCTGATGTGGGATTCCATCCCAGGACCCTGGGATCACACCCTGAGCCAAAGCCAGATAGATGCTTGACCACTGAGCCACTCAGCTGTCCCTACAAAATTATATTGCTATTAAGTTAAGTTTAAACAATAACATTGCTATTAATATAAGTTCTAGAGTCAGATACAGACAGATTCAGATTCCAGCTCCACCACGTTCCAACTGCAGTGGAGTGAATAATCTCTGAGCAAATAAGTTCACATCTATAGTTCAGGATTCCTTCCCTGAAACAGTACCTACCTCATAAGGGTCATGTGAACATTAATTGAGATAATATATGTAAGTAGCTCAGCATGATGCCCAGTGAGTAATAGGCAGTCAATAAAGCTTAGCTATTTTTAGTAAGAATAGCAGTAAGAGTAGTATTTTAATGAATATGTAAGGCAATTATAATTAACATCGAAATTGGTGTTTTGGTGAAGTCTGTTACCTATATTTGAAAGTACATGGATGAAATGAGAATATATTTTTTTCACGTAAGCCATTTAAATCTTCCCTTTGAAATTTTGTTTTTGTTCTTGAGGGACTTTTAATTAGCTTAACAAGTTGACAGGCAAACTCACTAAATTTCTACCAACTCTGTCATATACCCACCCCTTCATAAAACATTCATTGGACAACTAAACTGTCACCTCATCACAGGTGTTCAGTAGATGTTTTTGGATGGAGGAATGGACAGATGAATGGATGGACAGATGATGGATTGACAGATGATGGATGGATGGATAATGTCAAGAGCAACCGAAGTAGCCACCTTTGGTTCACACCAGCCAGCATTTGGTTTTATGAAAGGCCATGAGGGGCACCTGGGTGGCTCAGTGGTTGAGCATCTGTTTTGGCTCAGGTCATGATCCCAGGGTCCTGGGATTGAATCTCGCATCGGGCTCCCTGCAGGGAGCCTGCCTCTCCCTCTTCCTATGTCTCTGCCTCTCTCTGTTTGTGTCTCATGAATAAATAAGTAAAATCTTTAAAAAAATAAAAAGAAAATCCATGAGGGACTGAGAGGCTGGAAGAAAATGGTAAAGGTCCCAAAGGTCTCCAGGGAGATAAAAGGTACAAGGTACAGTAATGAGGTACAGGAATGAGGGAGGCAGAGGACAGGCTGTCAAAGACCAACATGGATAGTATGACATTCTCGAGTAGGAGAGATTCCTGGTGAGGAAAGGTCCAGGAAGCAGCCATGGGGATGGGTATCTGAGGTAGATAGGGGCTCTGGAGGTCCTTAAGTCCAAGGAGGTCTAGGAACCAAGTCCAGATTATTGGATGGACAATTCACATTGGAGAGTGCACATTTTGTGCAATTCTAAGGATTAAAATGCATTGAATTAATAAAGCTTTACTCTACCTCATCAAGTTGCTCCCCAGGGAGCTTCTCTTGTATAAAACAATGTGGGAGGGGCCTAAGATGGTGGAGTAAGAGGACCCTAAACTCACCTCATTCTATGGAAACAACTAGATAACACATCAGTGTAAATAACCCAGAAAATGATCCAAAGTTTGACAGAACAAACTCCACAACTAAAGGTAGAGAAGACATCACGTTGAAGGTGGGAAGGGTGAGGACTCAGTGGGGAGCTAATGGGACCAAGGACATCTACAGGCTAATAGGATGAAGGACATCTATGGGCGGGAAGTGCAAATGTGGAAGACAGGGAGAAACAGGTGACCACACCAAAGAGCCTGCAGAGGAACCACAGATCCCCAAAACATTTGGCTTTGTAAGTGAGAGGGGCCAAGTTTTATGAGTTCTTACATGCAGCAAGACTTAGAGCCTAGATGTTTAAAACTATCAGAGGGCTCAGCTCCAGGAGAGTCCAAAGGATGATAGGAAGCTGAGTCCTTGAACTTTAAGAGACAGCATGACAAGTAGCCTGTGGAGATACAGCCTAGAAGCAGCAGTCTGAAAAAAATGCCTGGGGCAGACAGGAGGAAGCGATATTTGCACATCTCAGAGCAGGTCCTAGAGGGGCAGGGTTCCTGGAGGCACTTCCCTGGAACAAAGGAGCTGGCAGGAGCCATCTCCCTCCCTCAGCCCCCAGAACAAACAGGTGGCTACCTGTGGGAACCAGCACAGTGACAACATTCACTACCTAACTTGCTTACACCAAGCTCCACTCTCCCCCACTTTGGCAGATCCAGCTCTCCCAATCACACTTGCCTTAGTACTGACACTGCAGGCCCTCTCCCCCAGAAGACTGGCACAAATCTTGCCAATACTACGTCTCCTAACTTGGGCAAGTACAGGGGCCCTGTTCCTGTAGTGGTGGCTGCAGGCTCTGTGGAAGCCTGAGGCTCACGTTATTAAAATTGTGCATGTTGTTAAAATTGCACAACCTACCCACACAGCCCTGGTCTCAACAGTGGCCCCACCTTTTTGAAACTGCATGCCTCACCTGGGCAGGAACTAAACCCTGCCCACAACAGACATAGAGAGCCTCTGCAGATGAATGGGCTGAAGGAAAAAGGTAGCCAGGACACGCAGCAGGACATACATAACACACATGAGACAATCTTGAAGTGCCAGGTTCCAGTGAACAGGAGACAATGTACTGTAGAACATTGAAGGACCTCTTCTTCATAAGGCCATTACTTTCAAGAACAATTTCCTGATACACAGAAACAGACACAGAGAGTTAGACAAAATGAGGAGACAGAGGAATATGTCACAAATGAAAGAACAGGACAAAACCGCAGCAAGAGACCAAAGAAAAATGGATATAAATAATATGCCTGATAGAGGATTTAAAGCTATGGTCATAAAGATACTCACTGGACTTGAGAAAAGAGTGGAGGACATCAGTTGAAACCCTTAACAAAGAGATAGGAACCATAAGAACCCATCAGAGATGAAGAGCACAATAAATGAAATTATTATGGAATAAATAGCAGGCTAGAGGAAGCAGAGGAACAAATTAGCAACCTGAAGGACAGAGTAATGGAAAGTACTCAAGTTGAGAAGGTAAGAGATGAGAATTCAAGATGAGAATAGACTTCGAAAACTCAGCAACTCCATCAAGCATTAAAACATTCACATAGGGCTTCCAGAAGAAGATAAAGAGATAAGGGGGCTGCCTCAGTCAGAAGAGCATGTGATTCTTGATCTCAGAGTCATGAGTTTGAGTCCCACAATGAGTATAGAGATTGCTAAAAAAATAAAAGAGAGAGAGAGAGAAAGGGGGATAGAAAATTTATTTGAAGAAATAATAGCTGAAAACTCCCCTATCTGGGGAAGGAAAGCAATATGCAGATCCAGGAAGCACAGAGATTTCCCCACCAAAGTCAAGCCAAGGAGGTAGGTCTACACCAAGACACATAGTAATTAAAATGACAAAAGTAGTAATAAAGAAAAAAATTTTAAAGCAGGAAGAGAAGGGGCACCTGAGTGGCTCAGTAAGTTGAGTGGCTGACTTTTGGTTTTACCTTAGGTCATGATCTCAGGGTCCTGGGATTGAGCCCCTTGTCAGGCTCCCTCTCCCTCTTCCCCTTAGCTCTCTCTCTAAAATAAATACATAAATCTTTAAAAAAAAAAAAAAAAGAAAGAAAGAAAGAAAGAAAGAAAGAAAGAAAGAAAGAAAGAAAGAAGAAAGAAGAAAGAAAGAAGAAGAAAGAAAGAAAGGAAGAAAAGAAAAAGAAAAGAAAACAGGAGAAAAGACAGTTACATACAAAGGAAACCCCATAAGGCTATCAGGGAATTTTTAAGCAGAAACTTTCCAAGCCAGGAGAGAGTGGCATTATATGTTCAAAGCGTTGAGAGAGGAAAATCTGTAGCCAAGAATACTCTATTCAGCAAGGCTATCATTCAGAATAGAAAGAGAGACAAAAGTTTCTAAGACAAAGGTAAAGATGATGACAACTAAACCAGTCCTACAAGAAATGTTAAAAGGAATTCTGTGAGTGGAAAGGAAAGACCATAAATAAGAGTTAAAAAAAAAAAAAGTGAAGCACAAAAGCAGTAAAAATATGTCTGTAAAAATCAGTTGAAGGACTCACAAAATAAAAGGCCATAAAGTATGACACCACATATCAGAAATGTGGTAGGGAAAGGAATAAAGAATTTGAGTAAAGGACTCAACTGTAAGCAACCATCAACCTAATATAGACTGCTATGTGCAGAAGATGTTATATACAAGCCAAATGGTAACCACAAATCAAAAAGCAGTAATAGATAAGCAAAGAGTAAAGAGAAAAGGATCCAAATATATCACTAAAGAAAGCCAGGAAACTATGAAAGAGAACAAGAGAAGAAAGGATTAGAGAAGAACTACAAAAACAACCACAAAACAAGTAACGAAATGGCAATAAATACATACTTATCAATAATTACTTTGACTGTAAATGGATTAAATGCTCCAAACAAAAGACATAGGGTGATAGAATGTATAACAAGATCCATCTATATGCTACCTACAAGAGATTCATTTTAGAATTAAAGATATGTGCAGACTGAAAGTGAAGGTATGGAAAAACATTTATCATGCAAATGGAAAACCAGAGCAGCAGTACTTACATCTGATAAAATAGACTTTAATACTGAGAATGTAACAAGAGACAAAGAAGGGCACTATATAATAATAAAAGGGACAATTCAACAGTAAGATATAACAATTGTAAATATTTATGCACCCAACATGGAAGCACCCAAATGCATGAAACAGTTGATAACAAACATAAAGAAACTAACTGACAATAATACAATAATAGTAGGGGATTTTAACACCACATGTACATCAGTGAACAGATCATCGAAACAGAATCAACAAGGAAAGAGTGACTTTGAATGGACACACTGGACTAGATTTAATTTAACATGCATCTTTTCTGACCACAATGCTACAAAACTAGATACCAGTTAAAGGAAAGATCTGAAAAGACTACAAACATGTGGAGGTTAAATAACATGCTACTAAGCAAGGAACCAGAAAATAAAAGAAGAAATTTAAAGGTACGTGGAAAGAAATGAAAATGAAAAACAACACTACAAAATTTCTGGGATGCAGCAAAACTTCCCTCTAAGAAGGAATTCAGGTCTACCTTAAGAAGCAAGACAAATCTCAAATGACCTAACTTTACACCTAAAGGAGTTAGAGAAAGAAGAACAAACAAAACCCAAACCCAGCAGAAGGAAGAAAATAATAAAGATCAGAGAAGAAATAAATGATATGAAAACTAGAAAAACAGTAGAAAAGATCACTGAAACCAGGAGCTGATTTTTGTTTTTGGTTTTTTTGTGTGTGTGTGTGTTTTTGTTGTTGTTGTTTTTTTTTAGGAGCTGATTTTTGAAAAGATCAACACAATTGGCAAACCCCTCACCAGACTCATAAAAGAGAAAGAGGACTCAAATAAAATCACAAATGAAAGAAGAATAACAACCAACACTACAGAAATACAAAGGATTGTAAAAGAGTATTATGAAAAATTATATGCCAACAAACTGGACAATCTAGAAGAAATGGATACATCCCTAGTAACATGCAACAAACCAAAACTGAAGCAGGAAGAAATAGAAAAATTGACTGATTACCAGCCGTGAAACAGAATCAATAATCAAAAAACTCCCAACAAACAAAATTCCAGGGCCAGGCAGCTTCACAGGTGAATTCTACCGAGCAATTAAAGAAGAGTTAATACCTATTCTTCTCAAAGTTTCCAAAAAATACAAGAGGAAGAAAAACTTCCAAATTCATTCTATGAGGCCAGCATTATCCTGATACCAAAACCAGATAAAAACACCACAAAAAAAAGAACTACAAGCCAGTATTTCTCATAGAAAAATCCTCAACAAACTGAATCCAACCACACATTAAAAGAATCATTCACTAGAGTCGAGTGAGATTTATTCCTGGGATGTGAGGATGATTCAATATTTGCAAATCAATCAATATGATACATCATATCAATAATAAAAAGGATAAAAACCATATGATTATTTCAATGGAAGCAGAAAAAGCATTTGACAAAATCCTCAACAAAGTAAGCTTAGAGGGAATATAACTCAACATATTAAAGGCCAGATATGAAAAACCCATAGCTAACATCATACTCAGTGGAAAAACTGAGAGCTTTTCCCCTAAGGTCAGGAACAAGATAAGGATGTCCGCTCTCACCACTTTTATTCAACATATTCCTAGCCACAGCAATCAGACAAGAAGAAATAAAAGACAGCTAAACTGGTAAGGAAGAAGTAAAAATTTCACTATTGGCAGGTGACAGGATACTATATAGAGAAAACCCTAAAGACTCCCTCAAGAAAGTACCAGAACTAATAAATGAATTCAGTAAAGTCATAGAATACAGAAACAATGTACAGAAGTCTGTAGTGTTTCTATACACTACTAATGAAGCAGCAGAAAGAGAAATTAAGAAAACAGTCCCATTTACAACTGCACCAAAAAGAAGAAAATACCTAGGAATAAACTTACCCAAAGAGGTGAAAGACCTGTACTCTTCAAACTATAACACATTGATGAGAGAAATTGAAGACAACAGAAAGAAATGGAAAGACATTTCATGCTCATGGATTAGAAGAACAAATATTGTTAAAATGTCTATATAATCCAAAGCAATCTACAGTTTTAGTGAAATCCCTATCAAAATACCAATAGCATTTTTTTTTTTTTTACAGACCTAGAACAAGCAATACTAAAATTTGTGTGGAACCACAAAAGACCTAAATAACCAAAGCAGTCTTGAAAAAAAAAACAAAACAAGACAGGAGGTATTACAATTCCAAACTTCAGATTATATTATAAATCTGTAGTAATCAAAACAGCATGGTACTGGCAAAAAATAGATACATACATCAGTAGAACAGAATCAAAAGACCAGAAACCCCAAATTATATGGTCAGTTAATCTTCAACAAAACAGGAAAGAATATCCAATGGGTAAAAGGTAGTCTCTTCAACAAACAGTATTGGGAAAACTGGACAGCTAGATGCAAAAGAGTGAAGCTGGACCACTTTTGTACACCATACACAAAAATAAACTGAAGATGGTTTAAGGACCTAAATGTGGGACCTGAAATCATAAAAATCCTTCAAGAGAATACAGATAGTAATTTCTTTGACATCAGTCAAAACAACTTCTATTAGATCTATCTCCAGAGGCAAGGGAAACAAAAGCAAAAATAAAATATTGAGACTACATCAAAATAAAAAGCTTCTGCACGGCAAAAGTAACAACTAACAAAACTAAAAGACAACCTGTGGGAGAATGGGAGATCTCTGCAAATAACTTACCTGATAAAGGGTTAGTATCCAAAATATATGAAAAATTTATACAACTTAACACATAAATAAATAAATTTATGTATGTATGTATGTATGTAAAAATGGGCAGAAGGCATGAACTGACATTTCTCCAAAGACATCCAGATGCATGAAAAGATGCTCAACATCACTCATCTTCAGGGAAATGCAAATCAAAACCACAATGAGGTATGAAAACATGATGCATGAAAAGATGCTCAACATCACTCATCTTCAGGGAAATGCAAATCAAAACCACAATGAGGTATCACCTACACCTGTCAGATTCATTAAGATTAAAAATTCAAGAAACAACAAGTGTTGGCGAGGATGTGGAGAAGAAGGAGCCTTAGTGCCCTGTTGTGAGAATGCAAATTGATGCAGCCACTGTGGAAGAGAGAATGGAGGATCCTCAAAAAATTAAAAATAGAACTACCTTATGATCCAGTGATCATACTTCTGGGTATTTAACCAAAGATTAGGAGAAAACACTAATTCAAAAGTATATATATATATATATATATATATATATATATATATATACCTCTATATTTATTGCAGTGTTATTTACAGTAGCCAACTTATGGAAGCAGCCCAAGTGTCCATCAATAGATGAATGGATAAGGAAGAGGTGGTATATATCCACAATGCAGTATTATTTAGGCATAATAAAAGAAAGAAATATTGCCATTTGCAACAACGTGGATGGAGCTAAAGAGTATAATGCTAAGTGAAATGAGCCAGTCAGAGGAAGACAAATAACATATGATTTCACTCATGTGGAATTTAAGAAACAAAACAAATGAACAAAAGGGAGGGAAAAAGACAAACCAAAAAACAGACTCTTAACTATAGAGAACAAAATGATAGTTGCCAGAGGGGAGGTGGTGGGGGATGGGTGAAAGAGGTGAAGGGGATTAACAGTGCAATTATCTTAGAAGCACTGAGTAATGCATAGAATCGTTGAATCACTATATCATACATCTGAATCTAATATACCACTACATGTTGATTACACTGGAATTAAAAATAAAATAAGTAAAAAATAAAACAAGTAAAGTAAAATAACATAAAAATTTACTCATAAAAAACGAATTTAATATGAAAGATGAGTAGTGCACTGAACAAAGATATTTATTTATTTATAATTCTTGCCTTATTTTTACCTCCAAGGAGTGTTGCTTAAAGGTCAAGTGTGTGTGTGTGTAAGAAAGAGAGAAAGAACGTGCATCACTTGCTTTGCTGTCTGACCTTTTCAGCATTTTAGCTCCAGGCCAGTCGTGGAGCAACACTGGGAGTCTTGTGAGGATTATATATAGCAAAATGTCACCAGCAACCAAAGACATTCTGTCCCCCCCACCCCAATCCAAATACTTGAAATTCACACCCTGGGAAAAAAAATCACAGTAAATTTTGGCTCAGCAAGAATAGCATTATATTTGCGCATAAGAGGTTTTCTTTTTCAGTTTTATTCACTGTATAAGGAAAAGGGGGCTGGATGGTGGGTCCAGACATATAGCAAGCCCCCCTCCTCACCCCAAATGGCACTTGCTCTCTGACTGTAAATAAGAATTGTGGTCAAGATGACACGTGTGTTTAGCACTTCATGGTGCAAAAATCACCCCAGCTTTTCATCCTCACAAATGTCCACCGAAGTTGGCCAGGCAGATATTACTGGCCCATTGACAGATGGAAAACTGAGGCAGAACTGAAGAGTGAAGTGACAGGTGTCAGACCCCTCAGAGCCAGGTCAGGTGCACAAGTCTGCTGACCCATGCCCAGCACCGTTAATAACGGACTGTCCATTTCTGCCCCTGTGTCATGAACCCACCCACCTCCAAGTCCTCCCACCACCAGCTTCAGCTCATTAAGGTTCTGGAAGGACCATGACAGGAACAAATATTTATCTGCCACTGGATTTTTTACTGTGCAGTATAATCCATGCACAAAATTATGAAGTCAAAAAAGATGTTTCTGGGCTAATTCAGTACTACTCAGCCCTCATTGCCACCAGCCTCATGGGAAAGATGCCCCAATAACACAGGAAGCCCACCAGGTGTGTGCCCCACCCACATTTTCTAGCAGGGTCGTAAGTCTTTCTTTCCACAGCTGGTCCCACACTGGTCCTAGGCCTCTGGTTCACACCAGGCTGGGAGGGGCAGACGCCTTCTCCCCATCTCATGCCCCAACACTCCTGGCTGATCAGTAAGGGCACTTTTTGTCAGTGAACGTGAGCACCAATACTATAAAAACAAATGGACCCATGTACGTATGTCTGTGTATTAGGTAATTTTTAATAATTTGTGTCATGCTTATTTCCAGTAAAAGGCACAATACAACAAAACTATCAAAATGAGGATCAAAAGCAAGAATGGAGTAAGGGGAAGGGTGTGTGCAGAAAGGCCAAGCTGAGGTTGCCTGCAGCACAGGAGCAGAAAACTGAGCTCTCAGCTTTCTCACAATGTCAACAGGAAAAATGGGTTACGATCACCGTCATTTTGTAGGAAATACAAACTTTTCCCTGACCTTGAAATCTAGGGGTCAGTTGTATCCTGGATTTTGAATAAGGCACATCAAACAGCTTAGTGGGCATTGTCTTCAGCCAGCCAGGCAGTATTTCTCAGAGCTCTCTCGACTGTCAGATTCCAAACAGTCTGGGGTGGTCATCATTTCACAATGTATACGTATATCACAATATCCCACTGCACATCTTAAATGTATGATTTTTATTTGTCAGTTATACCACAGTAAAGCTGGAGGGGAAAAGGTACATTCCCAAGCCCTGCCTCAAACTCACTGAGTGAGACTCTCTGGCAGATGAGCCTGGGGCTCTGTATTTTGAACTCACGAACTGATACTTGGGTAGTAACTTGCAAATTGGTAAACACCCTTATCAAGGTGTTAGTAGATGACACCAGCTTTGTGTAGTGGCCTTTGCCAACCTTTCTTGCATCTTAGCAGGACACAATGCCTGAATCCAGAAGTGTCTCTACTAGGAGCTCCAGATCTCAGGACCCATCCTGGGAGATATTTGCAGGATGCAGAGGCTCTCTAGGCCCCAGTGGTTGGGGAGTCGGGGTTTCTGCATGCACTTGGGTGGGTAGTGAGCTTCCTGCTGGGATTTCATATGGCCACAGGCCCCATTTCAGTCTTCCTATCACCCCTCCAGGTCTGCCATCCATTGCGCATGGTAGCCACCAGCCTACATTAGAGACCAGGATATGGGCTTAGCTGAACACCAAGCCCACTGTTCCTACTCTTTCCCTTCCCAATCCCCAATCATAATGGGCCAGGCAGAGCCCAGGAATCCAGGAGCCAGCCAGGTGGCAAAACTCTTGGTGCATGAGCCATACCACCCCTACTACGTCCTAGCCTGTGCCTCCCCACTCCCCGGGGCAGGCTGGGATCTGCCAGGGACTAGCCTTGGGGAGGCAATCATGAGTTTTTTCCTTTCCCTCCCCACAGGTTTGGAATAAATTGCCTCATCCAATTTGAAGACTTTGCCAATGCCAATGCCTTCCGTCTGCTCAACAAATACCGCAACAAGTACTGCATGTTCAATGATGACATCCAAGGTAAGTTTCGCCCCACCTGAACAAGCCACTGAGGACTAATGCTTTCTCACAGGCCGTGCTGGGTGCCAGAATGGGGGCACCCCCTAGCTAGTCTGCTGCCAGGAGCTGTGGAAAAGAGCATTCATGTTGGATTCAACTCCCACGTGGCTGATTCATAGCCCTCTGACTTGGGAGAAGTCCCTTAACTTTGCTTGGCCTCAGCTTCTTCACCTATAAAATGGACATCATTACTGCTTCCAAGGAAAGTAAGAATTATGTGATTTAATATCTGAGAGAAATACTAACCAAAGCTTTAATTTTCTAGCTGGTTGAACTTGGGCTAATCACATCTTTGAGCTGTAGTTGTATCATCTAGTCATTAGGGATGATAAGACTGCCTTGGAAGATTATTATGAAAATTTAAAGAGCTAATATATGGAAAGTACTAGCACATAGGACTCATCAGACTAAAGCATCAATCACCATAAAAATGGCTTTCACAAGCCACAGTGACTCATTCTTGGATTTTCCAAACACTAGGTGTAGCCTTGTCAGAGAATCAGGACGGTTCCTCCCTTCTCTTAACTTGGCTTGATTGTGTGCTATTCAGAATGATAACTATGAAAGACATTGACACCAGGGCCCCAGGGCACTCCAAAAGCCAATGGGAAGCACCTTCTAGGTCGGGTCAACTGGATAATCTGTGCTATGGACCAGAAGTGTCTGAAGGCACCTCCTTCTTACTGTGGAAATGCCAGTATATGAAACTGGAGGTTGGAGGCAGGGGTGCCCTCACATATCTCTCCTGATCTCAGCATTCTCAGTAAGAGCATTGGGAGCTATTCCTAGTATTTTATAAAGCTCAGGAGAAACATGAGGACATATAGGTTACTGTTTAACAAATGAAGTTTGGCAAGCAAAATCTTTTAAAACCAAAGACACATGTCAGAACAAGAACAAGTTGGTGGGGGACAGGTGTTGGTCCTTGGGAGTAAAAGATTGGCCAACCCTTCATTTTTGCAGATGAGAGCTGAAACAGTTACATTTCATCAGATGAGTTAGGGTTAAACCTAGAGGATTCAAACCCAGGTAATAATAGCTAAGGTTTAGAGCTGAATATTTATTGTACACCCGGCACTGTCCTAAGGACTTGACACTTTTAATCATATGAGATTTTATCATCCCTGTCTTAGGAATGAAGAAACAGGCACAGAGAGAATAAGTAACTTACATAAAAAGTAAGTGTAGAGTTGAAATTTGGACTCTAAATTCTGAGTTCATAATCACTCACTATACCGTTCCTAGACCTTACGCTATTTCAAAATCAAAGGCCCCTTCCTTTCCTGTGGCCCCCATTAAGAGTTAAAGAGATGTGATAAATGTTTTTTTAATTGGTCATAAATTGTCAAGAGGCAGGATTGCACAGTTAAGCATATTATTAGACAATTAAGATCAAAATATATGACTTCACTTGAAGAGTGAGTAGAAGAGAGAGGTGACCCAGTAAGGGAAAGCTGACACATGGCAATCCCCTGGCCCTGGGGATTGTGTCCCCCCAGATGTAGGGGCCTGGGACAGGCACTGGCTGCCAGGCCAGCCTCACCCAGAGATGTGGGGCACTCTGCACAGTCAGGGCAGCGCGGTCCAGGAGCACTAGCTGGCGGTGGGAAGCATTCACTCCCTGCCCGCTGGCCGGTCACCTCACTGTTAGTCCCGTGGATGGTGGGGTGTGACTGCGGCCCTCGAGGAAACACCTGCTGGCTGGCCCCTGACCGATGCCCCTGTCATGGCCCTTGCGCATGAGTCAGCAGCAGGACAGCCATCCCCCTGGGCCCACTGGGCTGCCAAGGCCAGAAGGTGGAAGTGGAAAACAAGTCCATGTGGGCATCACACCTGGTGCAGACTCCAGATGTGCACCCGCGTACGCACATGCACACACACGCAGTCATGTGTGTACATCCTCATAAACATGGGCACAGGGACACATCCGGGCCCTGCACCTATCTGCCTCCACTGCCCCCGGCTGCTGCCACAGAGCATGTCTAAGATCAAACCATGGCTCTAGGCTCCCCCTTCATGAGCAGGTTCACACTCTCCCTCAGAAGTGTGAGGCTTCGGCAATCTGCCTACTGGTGCCCCACCCCCACCCTCACCCACTTCTCTGTCCTCTGACCTCCCTCCTTGTCAGTTCTCTGCACGTGAAAGTTCTGCTCCCCACTCCCTCCCCATCACCTTTGCCTCAGTAACTCCTACTCAGCCTTCAGGACTCAGCTAAGGATTTCCTGTCTCAGGGAGGGCCTCGCACCAGGCTTTGCTCCCCCAGTCTGACTTGGGTACCCACGGGGAGCTCCCACAGTGCTCCCCTGTTAGTTCTCTTACCACACCGTAACCCAGGTACCCCCACTGAGTTGTCTGTCTCCCCAGGAGACTATAAGCTTCCAGAAGCAGAAACTGTGTCATTTATTCTCATTCCCCAGTTCCCAGTAAAGTGCCTGGCACACGATAGATGCTTCATAAATATTGGGAGAATGAATTAATGAATAAATGAATGAATGAAGTCAAATACACAAATTGACATTCTCATAAGCACACCCACCAATTCCTGTGGCCCTGGCTCCTGTGGACACACAGGAGCCCCTGCAGCCCCTCTGTTGTCCAGGTCACCATGCACATCCTTACAGAGAAATGCCCCCACACTCAGATGCATATACATCTTTACACGTGTGTACCCTCATTCATACACACACGTAGCATTTTTTTTTTTAGCATTTTTAATTAAATCAACTCATTGTTAAATTCCGTGGTTTTGTTTCCTCTTTATAGCCAGTTCCAGCAGAGTCTATTTCGCTCCCAGACTATTCTAGATGGAATAGTCTTCTGGACTCCACAGCAGATAGCAAAGGAATTTCCCATTTTTTTCTCAGAAATTAAAGACTAAAGTCCTTAATCTAAAATGTATAACAGGATCAAGCAAATAGTACCAGAATGTCAGGATCTCTGTAGGTTTTTGATCAGGACAGCCTGACCTGTTACGTATGACCCTCTAACAATCGTAGAGAGGTGGGCATGGCGGCACACCACCTGGATCTTCCTTCAAGAAAAGACTTGTCCCAGGGCACCTGGGTGCCTCAGTAGGTTAAGCATCTGCCTTCATTCAGCTCAGGTCATGATCTCGGGGTCCTGGGATCGAGCCCTGCATCAGGCTCCCTGATGCTCCCTGCATCAGCAGAGAGTCTGCTTCTCCCGCTCCCTCTGCCTGCTGCTCCCTTTGCTTGTGCTCTCACACACTCTCAGTCAAATAAATAAACAAAATCTGAAAGAAAGACAAGACTTGTCCCAACTGCTGGCGGGCTGTCAGCTGCATGAGGCAGAGCGGCTCAGCTACGGAGCGCCCCTGCCCCCCAAGGCCCTGTCCTGCCACAGATGCCCTCACCCAGTGATGAGGGAATATAAAAGCCCAGCCGTCTTGGCCCAATGTAGGACAACTTGGAGAGGACATTTTAACTCCAGAGCTCCCCCTCAGGGTTGGCTGGGGCTTTAGGGACTCCATCACAGCCCGCTTCTCCTCTGCATCTTGCTCCCGTCCCCCCTTCCATAGGTGCTGATCCCAAGGGCATTTCTTGATAACATCCTGAACACTCCACATGTCTCAGAATCTGCTTCCCAGGGAGCCCAAGCTGTGCCAAATAATACCATTTTGCATGTACACAGAACTTTGGATGTGGAAGGTGTTTTTCATCCACATGATCTCACAACTTCTTTGAAATAGCCCCTACCCCTCCAGGGAGGCTGCACAGCTGTCCCTCGTCACTGGTAAGGAAGCTGAAGTTCAAGGGTTAGTTTTTGCTCCAGGTCATATAGCCAGACGGGCACAAGGTGGGACTAGAACCTGGTTATTTCTGACTCAGAGCTGAGTTCTCCCTCCGTCTCTGTGACATTGGGCTGCCTGTTCCCTGCATGTGGGAGGCAGTGCAGTGAGTCTGCTTGCTAAGAATTAAATCCCAGATCCCACATGACTGGGGGTGTCACTGGGCTCCAGCAGCCTGCTGCTCCCATATTCCCCATCCGTTCATTCAACTCCCCCAGTTTACAGACCAAAGAGGAGGCCCAGAGAGGGGAAGGGGCTTACCACCACTCCCTACACCTCCCCTCCCCCCAATCACCAGCTGGTTACTGATGGGTCCAGCTCCAGAAGCCTCTGATGTGTGTTCTCAGTGCTAAGTGGGCAATCAGGAGACGGGTGAGGAATTCTAGGATTCATGGGACAACATAGAAGGTGTTAAGCTCATGCTAGAATTGGCCCCTTTCACCTCCAAGTACAAAGTAAAGATAAATGAAACCTAAAACTATATAGCCATGCTCAAAAATAGAAAAGGAACATCCACATGCAGAATTGAAGAGAGTTGGAGAAAGGAGGAGGAGGGAGAGAGGCAGGCAAAAGAGAAGGAGGCATGACAGTGGTAAACAGACACCAACAACAAATCACAGGTGGTTGCTGGGGACAGACCCAGCCCACCCCAGGAGGACTCATCATCACAATCTGCCTGGAACCACACACATGGTAGGGACTGGAAAACGAGACAGGGGCCACGCTGCCTGCTCTGAATACCAGCCCAGCATCACATCCTTGGTGGAACAAGGAAGATATGACTAAAGGCTTCAGGGTCCTCCCAGACTGTGCTCCGTGAGGGCAGGGCCAGGCCTGGAGCTGAGCAGGAGCTCTGGCACACAACTGGAACTGTCTTGTGGCCAGGCTGCTAGAGCACTCACCTGGGACTCTGCAACCCCACAGGGCTGCCCACATGGTGGGGCCCCTGCAGCCCCAGTGCTGGAAGGGCCTGGTGCCCCCAGGGCTGCCAGCAGGCTCCTCTGCCCCCACCCCTGCTGACTCACGGGAGTCTCAGCCACCCCAGGCCGGTTCTCAGTGAGCGGGGCTGCTCGTGCACTGGCTACTGCTGGCAGGCTCTTCAGGAATTTGGAAGAGGCAGGGCCTCAGGTGTCTATTTGTTTCAGCGGGAACCAGAGAAGCATCCCTGCCCTTAGGGGAGGAGAAAGAGACCTAGAAGGGGAACGGCAACAAGAGTGGTCATGCAGGAGGACAGGCCAGCTGTATCCTTTCCCGGGAGCCAGATCCAGGATGCTGCTGGCCTAGTGACCTTGGGCCTCGGGCCCCCACTGCTAGCTGCTCACACCGTATGGCCAGGGACACGAAAGTCTAGCCGGCTTGTCTGTTCCAGAGCATCCTCCTGCCCCATCAGCCTGCCCTGGACCTGCACTGCTCCCAGGTCCCAGCACATCCCCGGAACCAGATGGCCTGTCAGGGTGCCATGTGCTATGTCAGGCCGTCATCACCCTCTCGCGCTTTCAAGTTTTAACTTGTGAGTCAGAGTACTTAATAGTCAGGCCTTGGATTGAGACAAGCCAAGGTCTGAATCCCCATTTTTCTACTTTGTGCTTTGGCCAAATGGCTTAAATCCTCACAGCCTTCTTTTCTTTATCCGCAAAATGGACATGAGAGTATCAACAGCCAGGAATGATAATCAGCCAGTGCCGACAGACGACCAGGATGCTTTGAAAAAGCCATCACCGACTCGGGTTGGCCCACACTGATTCACTGCGAGGTGTTTCCATCATTATCCCTGTTTGTGGCACCAGGTTGTCATAGGGACAGGCAGGGACAGGCATGCAGTAGTACTCACTTCTGGTACCTAGTATGAGTACCTCTGGGACATAGTAGGCTCCTGACACATACGTGTGAGAGGGAGGAAAGGAGGGCTGATACCCAAAGACAGAGAGGCTGGGTGGACTGGAGGAGAGAGGTCCGTGTGAGCACAGGAGTGGGCAAGCCTGAGGAGAAGGGAGGCAGGACCTCTGCCTACTTCCCACATACACCCTATTCTTCTAGCCCATTGACTTCCTCCTCATTCTATGAATTTTCTGCCAATTGTGATTTTGAATATGCTGGTCCCTCTGCCTAGAGTTCTCTGCTTCTCTTGACTAACATCTGTGTGTCCTTAAAGGCTCAAGCCTCACCTCCTCCAGGGTACCACGCCCTGGGCCAAGCTCGTCCCACAGGGGTCTGGCTAACCCCACCCTTCCCCAGACCTAGGAGTCACCCCTTTTGCAGAATGCTCAGAGTTCCCCAGAGCTCAGATGTCATGATAGGGGCAGATGGGAAGGAATGGCCAAGCTCTGAAGACTTTGACCAGCTGGTTTTTCCTGTTTACAAGACACCAGGAGCTATTTCCGGCTCTTAGGGGCTTCGGCCCCCTCCCCTGCACCACCACACACATGGAGCAGCATTCCTGGCCCTTCCAATCTCTCTCCCTCATCATGAAGCCTCCCTGGCCTCTTCAACCTTCTCTCCACAGCCTTTCTTTTTTTTTTTTTTTTTTTTTTCTTTTTTTCCCATGAAGTCCTGTGTTCTCTGGCTGTTCTTCACTTAACAGGGCTATCTCTAGCCCTGAGTTTCTTGTGAGTCTCTTGCATCTGCTCCCGGCTCCTGTGACTTCTCATTAGCCTGTTACATCAGGTAAAACCTCAAAGAAGCCAACAAGATGGTAATTATTCCCTCTGGTTCCTCCCAAATTGTGTCAGAGTGGGTCTAACCCATCTTCTGCATGGGCCAGGAACTGCCTTCTATAGAGTCTAGGGATTCCAGAAAGTTCTCCCATGACACAGAAATAGGGCTGAAGTAGCCTAGAGGGCTTTGGCTGTATCCAATAAGGGGAACTTGAATTTTCTGAACATATGTGCTGTTAACTACCTACAAACCGACTGTTTTATTCACCCTTCTATACCCAAGGCCTGGTGTACTGAAGGCCCAGAACAGGCACCCAGTACAGACACTAATGGACAATGAATGATGGGGAAGGTAGGAGCGGGCCTGGCCTTGAAGTGTAGGACACACAGTCCCCACATGGCCCCAGGCCTCCAAGGCCACCATGAATGGACCCTGACCAAGCCTAACCCCGTGCCCTTGTCCCCGTGTGGGACAGCAGTTGTACCTCACCTGAAAACTGGCTAGTTCTTCCCTTTCCTCCAGTAATCTGTTGTTCAGCATGAAGGGTCCTTTAACTTTGTCAAATGTGACCATTAGAAACTACCTTTTCAGCTTGTCCTTTTGTGCTGTTTCCCAAATGTACAACCTCTAATACTCAGTTTACAGGAAATGTAATTATGGAAAGCTCCCTCTGAAAAGGAAAGCTTGTTTTTATTTCATCGTGAATGGGAAACACCCAGTCACAGTTTGTATGGCCCATGGCATTCATGAGCACCAGCCAGGTTCAACAACCTCCCTGGAGCCCTGGGCTTCTCCAGGTGGCTACCTCCAGAAAGCTAACTAGTTTGCTTCCTCTCCACTTTTGAATCCCTAACACTTTACCCAAGAGCTACCCAAAATGAAAGTCAATGATGAGATAACTTTATTTGCCAGACTTTATAAGATAGGGCTGCTCCAGAACTGCTGTTTTGTCTCTTGAATGTTGGTCTGTAATCAGGGTAACTTGCCACTTGACAGGCTGGCCTCAGAGGAGGATCCCAGAGAGAAGAGCAGGAGTGTGGGGCTCCAGGAGCCAAGGGCAGAGAGAGTTTCCCAAAGGGTGACCTTGCCAAGAGGTGGGGACAGTTGCTTGATTGGACTGGGTTTTAGGGAGGAAAAAGGAAAAAAGAGGTGACAAGTATATTCAGCTCTTTACAAATAAGAAATAGGGTGAGACTATACAGAGTCAAGACAAAGCCTTCCAAAGGTGGGAGCTTGAGGACCTATTTGTACGTTGATGGCGGTGATTCAGCAGAAGAGAAATAGAGGATACAAAAGAGAGAGAGGAAAGAGAGAGAGAGAATTATGAGACAAATTCCTTGAGTGGGCAAAACAGATGGGATCTGGCACATACCTGGAGGTGGCTTTAGCAAGGAGCGGGGATGGCCCATCGGTGGTAACAGGAGGAAAGACAAGTGTGAGGACTTGGAGGGTTTCTAGACTTGGAAGAGGATTTAGAAGTTCTCTCCTGATTGTTTGAACCTCACTTTCCACCTCTGAGAGGGGGGAAAACGGGGGCTCCTAATACCTGCTTGGTAGAGTTGTTGTGAAGATTAAATGAGCAAATAGAGCTAAACACACACCTAGCACAGAGTCAAGGTCGCGAGGAGAGTGATCAATAGATGGCAGTTGCCCTTGTACCCTTTCATGGAAGTGTTACATTCTTTCCTATCAGATTTCCTATTGTTTTGTGTTCTCCACCCTTTCCAGAATCATTGACATCTCCTGCCCAAGGTCACTTCCTTCTACTTCCACTACCCCCACCCTTCAGTTCTCCCCCAAGGAAAGCCCATCATGCCCTTCCTGCTGCCATCAAGTCCCAAGTCAGGAGAGGGTGGCTGAGCCTCAGAGACCACAAAGGGCAGGAAGTAGCACCCTGGTGTTCCTGCTTTGCTTCCGACTGGGCGACAGTGCCCTCATCTGTTGTAAGTCATTCTCTCCAGTCCCCATCCAGCACTGAATTTCTACAGCTAAGCCCAATTGTTGGGCTTGTAGGTTCTAACCACAGTTGAGCCTTAGCCTCTGAGAGGGAAAGGACCCATCAAGGCATTGGGGGGGGGGGGGGGGGGGGTCAGTTGTCTTTGGGATTCTCTGATGGAATATCTTTGGCGCCATCTGGCGGCGCATGTCTTGCACAGCTACTCTTTTCAGGAGGCAGAAGATGGCCTGAAATAGAATCAGATGAATAGAAACCCCCTCTCTATCCAGTGGAAGAAAACCAGTACTTCACCTAGAGAAGCCATCTAGTGCGGTACATCTCAGGCTTAAACGGGCATGCATATACATCATCTGAAGATCTTTTGAAATACAGACTCTGACCCAGTAGAACTAAAATGAAAGTGGCTCTTGGGAGCCAAAGAGTAGGATGTGTGGAGTTTGCACAAAGTTATTTGCAGAAAGATGGAAATGGGGAGTAGCTGATGCAATAAGTGGACATATCATAGGCCAGGGTGTTTAGGAATTTGGAGGAGGGTCATACTGTGCAATTCTTACTACCTTTAAATAATTACTTAAATTGTTTTTTGATGCTTTCTTGGGTGTCAGCATGGTATTCCTTTTGAACACAGTACAGTTCTGAGCCTGGCCATGATACAGCCTCTCTTTATTCAGGTTAAATCAAAAGTAGATCTGGGCAGAGAAAGAGAGGTTAAGGCTGCCTGGCTGGAGAAAACAGAGGATGTCTGGCAGAGGAGATCCTGTGGGCTGGGTCTTAAGGAATCAATAACGAACTGCAGAAGGTCCTATAGATGGTAAACAGCTGGGCAAAGCACAGGAGGGGAGAAAGACACAACGTGTTCAGGAATGAGCAGTAATGCACCCATTGCATGGAGTACGTGGGGAGGCATGAAGCAAAAGGGGGTCGATGCTGACAATAGACTTTTCTATCCGTGAACTAACAAGAGGCATATCGTAAACACCTTCTTCATAGTTGTCATCACACTTGTAATCAGTTAATACTGGTTATACTTTCTTTATAAAGTTATACTTGCAGTTAACACTTTCTTTACAGAGCAGGAAGGAACCTGTTTTGTTACCAATGGTATCCTTGGTAACTCAGAGTCCAATACCTAATTGATGCTTAAGACATAAAATGAAGGCAATGAATTCTAAATAATGACCTCTGACTACTGATTATGTAACAGCTATTCGTGCCCAAGCTTTGGTGAATAGGGAGTTCCCCAGAGGCAGGGACGATGTTTGAGTCCTCTTCCACAAGTGCCTAGCATGGGCCACGGCCCTCCACACCTGCGTTGTGAGCTCCTTGGGGACCCTCAGGAGGATGTCAGGAAAGCCCCCCAGTAGTCCTCAGCCCAGGCCGTGGGACCCTGTGGCACTTTAGCAGCCCTCCAGACCATTCCTATGTGAAGGCTGGAGAGCCTACACCCCTCCTTCTGTGTTCCCCCCATCAGGTCCTGCCTTTGGAGGTCCACAATGAGCATGTCCTTATTAGCCTCTGGCTGTTTCATGTGCCCCCTGTCTTGGCCCAACACATGGCCTCTAAGCCAGGCACAAATCCAGCCCATATTCTGGGAGAAGGCCCATCCCCAGAGCTACAAAATACAAATCCCTTAGATAACTGCAAAGAGTAAACAGAAAATTCATTCATATTCCCACTCTGCAAACCTTTAATATTCTGTTATTCCTTCCAGATTCTCAGTGCATGTTTCATTACAACTAGAATTATGATATGTAGACCTTTTAAGGTTCTCTTCCTTCCAGCTAACCCAGTGAAGCATTGTCTAATGGTTAGGAGCACAAGGCCTCGTGCCTGATTCCCCGGGATTCCCTGATACCCTTCAAATCCTCACTCTGTTATATAATCTAGGACAACTCATCAAACGACTCTGTACTTCATTTTCTCAGGCTGAGAAATGAGGGTGATAATAGGTAGGATTAAACAAATAAATGTCTTTATAGTTAGACACATAAAACACTTAGAGCAATATCTGACATTAGCTACTAACTTAATAGCATTTTCTCTGCTGCCCCATCTTCATGATTATTTTAAACGGCTGCAGTACATTCTGAGTGTCCACATTAGCTTCTACTTAACCGTCACTCCTTTGTTAGATGTTTAAGTTATTTCCAGTCATTCTGCATTATAAATAACACCATCATAAATATCCTAGGACATGCATGGTGGATTTTTCCATACATAGATTCCCAGGAGTCGAAGTATGAGGTGAAAGGGCACGAACATGTTATGCCTTTGTTCTATATTGGGAAAGAGTTTTCCAAAAAAGTTTGTAGCATTTTAAAATACAATTTATGCTGCAACTTTTTACTTTTCACTCCTCCCTCACCAGCCTTGGATGACATCAGTTACTGTGATTTGTGCAACGTCAACAACCCATAAGTTGTCCCCCATGTAACTTCTTTTCTTTGACTATCATGGAGGCTTACCACTGCCCGTGTGATTACTTTACTGTGAACTCTCTATCAGGTAGGGTCTACACCCGTTGCTTTAGCAGAAAAGACTTAGTACAAAGTCCTGCTTATTATGTATTTAAAAAATGAAAAGCCCTAAGGACCTGCTCCCAGCCCGGAGCCTATAGAGTAAAAAGGAAGACCAGGTGACAGCCAGCTAGTATTGGTATCTCTGAGGCGTGCGCTACAAGGCTCGTTCTGCAAGTGATGGACAGAGTGCTTCTGGATTCAACTCAACAGAACAATCTGTTGCTGTAGAAGTGGAAAGCCAAGGCTGTGGAGTTTACTGATTTAGCAAGATGAAAATGCAGCATGCCTACTTAAATTTGAATTTCAGATAAGGAATGAATAATTTTTTTAGAATATTTATACTAATATTGCATGGGACATACACTAAAAAAAGAAAAGTTATTTGTTGTTTATCAAAAATTCAAATTTATGTGTCCTACATTTTACCCGGCAATCTTACAAGGCAGGCATGATGCTGGAAAAAGCGTTCCTTCCTCTTCTCCTAGCCTTTCCATCACCCTGTTTTCTTTCTTGTCCTCAGGCAGGACCTCAGTTGTCTGGGATTTTTTGGTGGGATGAGCCAAACCTTTATTTCTGAAGGTGAATCCTCAGTGGTCCTACCTCTCCTTTGTTGTAATACTATTCATTCTTATCTCCTATTGAGCATACAAGTACTGAGACACACCCCCAGAGGATCCCCTGGGCTTAGACCTAATCCCTCCTGTCCTCAGTTTTCCATCAGTATCAGGATGAATAACCACAGCCAGTAAAGTAATCCTGTCTTTCTTTGTCCCCTGGTTTCATGGCAAAAAGAGCACCAGATGGCCAAGGGGCAGTCTCAGATCTCAATTTGGTAGAACCATGTTGTGAATGCTGTAGAAACATCTGTGTCATGGGAATCAACACTTCCAATCCAGAGAGCACAAAATTGAAGAGACAGGAAGCAAAGTTTGTACAAGTGAGTTATTAGGTGAAATGGTGAAAGGAAACACTTCCACTTCAACCCCTTGATTTCCAGACCCAAGTATTCTGGCTGCGGGAGAAAGAGCACAATGTATTGTCTGCTAAGTCAAATCCTATATTACATCCTGTAAGATAGAACTTCACCAGCTTCATGGGGTGTTACCTCTACTGAATCTTAAGTAAGTCTTCAGGAGCCCATTCTGCCAATCTATTAGGCCAGCTGCTCCTAAGCGGAAGAGTACTTAGTAATACCACTGAATTCCATGGGCATAAGCCTATTGCTTCACTTCTATTACTGTGAAATGAATTCCTTGATTAGAGCCTCATTGTCTGGAATATATTGGGATGGTGAATAGGCCATTCACAGATTCCAAACATCCACAGATTATGGCATTGGCAGATTATTATATACAGGGAAAGAAAATCTATATCCAGAATATTTGTTTATTCCAGTGAAGACAAGTCTCTCCCCTGTTTATAATGGAAAGAATCCAATGTAATCATCCTGCTGCCAGGTAAATGGTCCTCCCAGGGAATGGTGCCATACCAGGAGCTCCATATTAGTCTCTGCCGTTGACAGGTTAGTCATTTAGCAGTAGCAGTAGTAGGTTAGCCTTGATGAGAGGAGGTCCATGCTTAGCTTCCATCCTTGCCACCATGGCTCCTTTGTACATAAACTCATTTTATAAACCCTGGATGGTGGGAGAAGGACGCCGACTAACATACACAGGACATGCCATTTTCTCCACCTGATTGAGGGAACCTATTTCATTATGCCCTTTGGTGAACGTTCTTATGTAGCCCAAGTATGTTCACACTGTACATCTATCCCAAGAGGTCCGTCCACACACCCCTTCCCCACACCTCTTTATCACCAATCTTACTATTTATTTTATTCTAAGTCCCTGACCATCAGCCAAACCATTAGCAACTGCCCATGAATCAATGTAGATCTAGCCATCTCTTGGTCCAAAATGGACAACCAAATTTACAACTTTAAGTCATGTCCATTGGGAATATTTTCCTCACTATCACCTTTTTGGGCTACCTTTTATTGGGGCTGTGAAGCTGCAGCCATAAACTTCCCATTGATCCCAGTATATCATTAAGAATAATCTGTAAACCAAGCCCACGTTTCTTTCTCCTTGGTCATAAGGAATCCCTAGTGAGGCTGTAGGTGTGCACTGAGCGAGAAGAAATCATGCAGCAGCAGAAGATGTCAAATGAGTCTGAGCCACCTGCTCATGCAACTTACTTGTACCTTCCAGATGGCCTCAAGCCATTGATGATGGTATGCTACCGGGCACACCAACCTTATGACTTGGTGGGTAAGATAGGCAGCTCAGATCACATGGTCACCTAATGTCTCATGGCTACTTTGTGGGCTCATTTTTAATTTGTTTTTTTTTATCCATTTATCCCTTAAATTATTCTGTGAGGCTCATACTTCTTTTCGGCTTCTATTAAATTTGTACTTGTCATTTCATTTATGAATGATGGTAGTAGCAGCACCTGACTATCTGATCCTCATTCCCAGGGTCCAGTAACAATCCAGGAGCTGTTTCTCAAAAGAACAATTAGCTACAAAACAGGGCGTGCACTTGCTCCAGAGCCAGCATGCCTACAGACTTGACTTCCGTAAGGCCAAGGAACGTCACTTGTTCTGCTGCACATTCTAGTCATGGGGAACTCTGCCAAGGGTCTTCTTTTAGAGATTGGAACCCAGTGGCCAGGGACTGACCTCAGGGTACTCTGTTGCAGGCACAGCCTCCGTCGCTGTGGCAGGGATCCTGGCTGCTCTACGAATCACTAAGAACAAGCTCTCCAATCACGTGTTTGTTTTCCAAGGTGCAGGTGAGGTAGGTGCCATCAGGAGAATGATGGGTGAAGCATGAAGAAAGAGAGGTGTTTAGGGGTTCAGAGAAGAGGAACCATCAAGGTATCTTATGACAACTGCAGCTGCCTGGACACCATTTGGGTGTCTCAAGGACTTTACTGGGCCTTAAGGAGTAGGGGGAAAGGTGCAGAGAAGAGAGGATCTTGGTAAAGCATCTGATAAATGCTGAGCAGCTATCTGCCTTGTATCTGAACGTCCACCATATGGTACCTCCCAGGCAGCCATGGGCATCGCACACCTCCTTGTCATGGCCCTGGAAAAAGAAGGTGTACCCAAGGCGGAGGCTACAAGGAAGATCTGGATGGTGGACTCCAAGGGGCTCATTGTCAAGGTACTGTCAGTCTGGAGACCTAGAGGTTTCCTGACACCTACAGCTATTGGAACCAGACTATAAGAGGTCTCCAGGGGGCAAAATGCTCAGACAAAATACAAAGCAACAGGAGGGTAATGTCCTAACCTCCAAAGCAGAAGCCTTAACTGCTCTGTCCAAAAGCCTGTACTAACCTCCAGCAACAGTAAATCATAATGTTCCAAAAGTAACCTGCCCTCTCTTCCACATCCTTGCATATTTTACTCCTCTGTCTGAAATGCCCTTGTCTTGTGCCACACACCCACTCTCAACCCTCAACCCCATCTGTTTCCTCCTTGTCTTCTGTTACCTCCTCCAAGATGCTTTCCCTGAGCATCTAGGTCTCAGTTCATTTTCTACATTTATGCTCATGTAGCCATTCCCCTCCACACATTGCACTTGCCACACTATAGGGCAGTTGCCCTTGTAATTGTCTTTCTGCCCACTAGGCTATGTAGTCTTCATATCAATGGCATGTAATGAGTGTGTAATTATGTTTGAAGTATGAGTGAAAGCATGAATGAGATACAGTCTGGCTTCTAGCTGGAATATGGTGAAGGGCATAACTGGATGGCCTCCTTCCTTAGGATTTCACTGAAAGCTCCAAGCTTTAATGCCCCAAATTCCACTGACATAGAATGCCAGTGAGAGATTTTTTTTTTTAAGATGACAGAGGTAAAAATGAAGGAAGTACATAGGGGTGTCAACCAAGAATAGAAGAGCCTCAGCAGAAACTGACCTTCTGTTGTCTCATATAGAGCCAGATCACCTCCAGAAGGGATTCCTCCCCCCACCGCAGGTCATTCTAGAGCATAAGTCAGGCAAAGGTAAAAGCTGCCAGAGGCTACCCTCTTGCCACCTTTCAACATTATTTTGCTCATCCCATGAAGCTTACCCCTGCTCTAATCTCTCTCAAAGCTGAGGTCTTCACTCTGCCTCTCATGAGGCCAGCTGACCCAAAGGAGTCATCAGAGACATCTGTACCATCTACTAGCCTGTCACCCACTGACTCCCATTTGAGGAAATGGAAAGAATCCTGGGCTTGTTGAGAACAGCCAGCCATTGCAAGCCTGTCCTGGGGCTTAGCTTATTACTATTCACAGGGAGGTCAGTGGCTCTTGTAAAATACATTCAAATTAGCTTCCTGACCCTGGGTGACTCAGGCCCCCATCCCTCAACTGGCCCTAAGTGCTGGCAGCCTTGGGGCCAAAGGTCTTATTCAGATACAGACATTTCATGAGAGCCTTTCTGTCCTGGCCCAGGAAGCCATGATCCTAGCAGCACAAAGGAAGGCTTTATAGATTCTCCATGTATGTTTTGACTTAAATAAATCCCCACATACATCCCCACACTGTGACACAAACCCAATAAAATCCTCAGGTTCCACCTTGGGTTTTATCAGGAGATCTGATCAAGAGGATGAGTGACAAGGCTTCTGATAGCTCAAACCAAAGCAAGGGGCTTTCCAGGGAATGCTCTCAGAATCTCCAGATGCATCCATGTCCAACCAAGCTGTTCTCACTGCCAAGCACCATGTTTTCCTTTCCCTGCAGGGGAGGAGCCACCTAAACCATGAGAAGGAGATGTTTGCCCAGGACCATCCTGAAGTGAAGAGCCTGGAGGAGGTGGTGAGGCTGGTGAAGCCCACGGCCATCATAGGTAGGAGGAGGCAGGAGGCCCACTGTCCAGCCCAGCTAACCCTCTTGACTTTCAGGTGCAAACTAAGGCTCAGCCAGGAGGCATAAGTCATCAATGGAAACACAGCTCCCTCCCTGATTCCATGTCCACTTCAGTGCCACAATCTTTCACTGAGTGACTACTATATAAAAAGCCACAGAACTAAGGCACCAAACTGGGGCTTAGTGAGGAAGATTTATACAATGCAGTGGAAAAGCACAGGGCTGGTCTTTCTAACCGAGAGGAAGTGAGCACTGGTCTCCCAAACAGGGGACCCTGGCATCTCTTCCTGTACTGGGAGAGCCATGCACCCTAAAGGACAATGCCCAGGAATGCCTTCACGAATACATCTCAACTGAGCAGAGACCTGAAGTGGACCCGCGTTCCCTTAGGGATTAACAGGAGGTCTTACCCAGCTCACGCAAGAAGACCCTTTTCTCTTTGGCTCCCTCCATCCACCCATATGGTGGATGCTATCTCCAAAAGTCTTTCATGTTGCACCAAGTTCCCCACCACCACCACCACCACCACCACCACGAGAGGAATGGGGTGTTTATAAAGAGTAGGCATCCCTACTACCCCCCTTTTCCCTGTAGGTGTTGCTGCCATCGCAGGAGCCTTCACGGAGCAGATTCTGAGGGACATGGCCTCCTTCCACGAGCGCCCTATCATCTTTGCCCTGAGCAACCCCACCAGCAAGGCCGAGTGCACGGCTGAGAAGTGCTACCGGGTCACTGAGGTCAGCGGGGAGTCCTTCCTTCCCCAGGCTGAGAGGACATAGTAACCATGATTATGAGAAACCCTATGAGGGTGAAAAAAACGTCCCCACATCACTGATGAGCAAACCAAGGTTCAGAAAGATGAAATAACTTGCCCAAGGTCACAGAGCTAATAAGGAGTGGAGCTTTGAAGCCCAAGCTCTTACCATCATGTTATACTATTCAGGGTTCCTCTAGTAACATAGAGCTTTGACCAGAACCTGAGGCATTTATAGACTCTAGGTCACCTGCATACGTGTCATGACCTGGATTGGCCCGCTCGGGAGGTGACAGGTTAAAATACCTTCACCTGTCAGTGATTTCTTGGCTGCCAGGTAACTCAGTGGGAGCTAAGCTTTCTGGTCAATGAACAAGTGTGCTTTCAGCACCTGCAGTGTGCTCAGCCCAATGCTGAGCCATTTGGGAGAGAATGAAGAAGGGTTTGACCTTCGGGAGATAAAACTAGGCCACCATTACTGCCTGAAACCCATCTCCACGCTCCATCTCTGGTTTTCTTCCCAACTCCAGGGCCGAGGGATCTTTGCCAGTGGAAGTCCTTTTAAGAGCGTGACTCTAGAAGATGGCAGGACCTTCATTCCTGGGCAAGGAAACAATGCCTATGTGTTCCCTGGAGTGGCTCTGGGAGTCATTGCTGGCGGGATCCGGCACATCCCAGATGAGATCTTCCTCCTGACGGCAGAGGTATCACTGCCCCTGCTCCCCTGCATGCACACTCCCAATAGGGCCTGTGATCTATACCAGGTCCTACACTGGGCCCCCAAAGATTCCTTCTACCACCTCTTCTACCCACCTGCCCCAAACCTAGCAGTAGATCCTCAAAATGCTTGACCTCAAGCTTTGGTCAAGATCACCTCGATGCTTAAACTTCTCTCAGAACATACAATTTTTAAGGGAGAATAAGGACTAGCCAATGGGAGGAGGCATTGACAGGAGGCACTGGCAGTGAGGGGACATAGCTTATCTGCCCCTTGCTTCCCAGCAGTGCCCACATGATGCCTAGAACAGAGGAGATGCCACCAAAGCCATCTGAAACTAGGCTCATGGACCATGACAGGCCACGGATTCTTCCAGCCCCTGATTTTGACCACATTGCCAGGGTAAGCTGTTGTAGGATAAGCCCCACTAGGGCAGCTTTCTGTAAGAAAGGGATAGATTGCAAGCCAGGTTTCCCTATTCTGGCCTGGATCTGGAGCACAGATACAGGAGTACTCCCCGTGTATCTTACTAGAAATACTCCCAAAATGATTCTTTACTGGACGTGATGAAAACAATGAAAGAATCCATTAAGAATGACAGCCTACATTCATAATAATGGCTATTACTACTAGCAGCTACAGTGGCTTACATTTACCACACGTTTACTAAATGCCAGGCACTTCACATTTATCTTCACTCTGAGGAAACCATAGAAATGTCTCTTTGGGGAGGCTAAACTAACCAAAACTATAAACAAATACTAGATATATTTATCCCCAATGAGTTCCAAAGGCTCTACTGTGCTTTCTGACACATTTGCCTTTCCCCCTCACCATGGTGAGAGCCCCGAACCAGCAAGCCATGGGAACAGCCTCCAGGCAGCCCTATCTAGCTCTACTTCTGGGAGTCCCATAAGGAACTGTCTCATGCTCTAGGTTCCTTCTTACTACGTCCTGGTCTTTGAGCACTGCCTCCACAAAGACGTGCAAGTAGTGTCCCTGAAGGTTTTTCAGCCTCCCCCAAGCCATGAGCACACTAGCTATGGCTTTGTGCCATGGGCCTCTGTCCATCTTGTGTGAGTATTCTGTGTATTTCTTCTTCCTGCTGTGTCAGTGGTGGTGGTGTCCTGTGGCCGAGAGTGGAGATCTTTGAATGTCCCATTGGGTGGGAAGAGTCACTTCCTGCTTAGAGTTAACCTAAAAGCAAACTGCCCTATTGTGCAAAAACATGGTTGCCAGAGCCTTCCCCTGTAAGCCCAAGAGACATCTACATGCCCACCTCCTAGTGTTGTGGGGCAGGTCAGCTCCATCATTTCATGAGCAGTGTCCATCAACTACACAGGAACCTCTCCTCAATCCACCTATTAATAATTGCTTGTGGCAAACAAGTGAAGATCTCTCCCTTCTAGCAGCTGACAGTCTGGTCTTTAAATTTCTGAAAGGAGTACTTTTAGGTTTAGACATTTAAGTTAAATCCGATTTTCCTATGGAAAAAAATAATAGGACTTTTAAGAGATTTATATATCTCCTTCCACCTTGACAACTCTGTAAAATAGATAGTGATTATTGCTATGTGACACACAAGGAAAGCGAGGCACAGAGTCTAAGCTACATGTCCAAGGTCACTGGGCTTGTGAGCAGTGGCACCAGAATGGCCCCAGAGCTGCAGCAAAGCACCACCAGTGCCCAACATCTGAGAAGTGACCACCCCTACATGATATCTCTCTTCACTCTGCAGGATGACTCTTGCAGATGCAGATCAAGCCATGGACATCCTGTTTCCCTCTGATCCCATCTTCTACACCTCCCCACCCCCCAAGAAAATCCTTGAAAACCCAGAACAGTCTATCTCTCTCCTCATTTCAGACATTTGAATGGCTCCTTGGTGCTAACAGGATAAAGCCCAAACTCCTTCACATGGTTTCCATACAAGGCATGTCATCAGCAGGCCCTCCTTCCTTTCCTCTCCAGCCTTTAGCCTCCCCCTACCTCCACCTAGCCAATGTTCTTTTCACAGTCTAGAACCCATGCTCCCTCCTGCTGCCTCTCTCCAAGAAATCGGATGTGCTGTTGCCTCTCTCTTTTTGAGTACTTCATACTTTGTCCTTCGGGTCTTAGCTGGTGTCACCCACTTCCCCTGGAAAGCTTTCCTGTACATGGCAGACCGGGCCCTGCTTTCCTCTGTGCCTCTGTGCCCCCTCTGCTTACACTCACCATTATGTTACAATCATTTGTACCTGTTTGTTAATTGTCCACTGACTCCAGACTATAGGAGGAAAAAGGCTTCTCTGCCATGGATCCTCAGCAACTAGCACAGAGCCTGGCATATGACAGAGCTCAGTTAATGTTTGAATGAATGAATGGAGAGGAGAGGTAGGAGCACGAAAATGAGGTGGAAGAGGAGGAGACCCACTTCCCTAACGTCAGCCAAACTCTGAGGCAAGACCAACTCCTTTGGCTCATCCATTCTGGGACACAGTTCTGAGAGAGCACTATGGCTTTTCCCAAATTTAAATTGACACAAGATTGGGTGGGAGTGGATTCGGAGCCAGCACATAACAGAGGCTGTTCCACAAAGTTGGCTGAGTGAGGCTGGATGATGAGGTGAGGCTTGAGGGGGAGAGCTGGGCCTCAGAGACCGCTCTGAACCAGGGAAGGAAGCTGTGGGAGGTGCTGTTCCCAGGATGATGTGCCTAGGGCGTTCATTCAGAGAAAGTGGTATCACGCACTGCAGAAGCAGCCTTTCTGCTGGAAAGGAAAGCTCAAGATGGCCCAGGGGGGCACCCAGGATATTACCAAGAATGTGGGAGAGGAAGTGAGGGTCTCCAGGATCTCTGTGCAATAGGCTGGACCAGCCAAGGGAGCAGCCTAGAGTCTGCTTTACAAGCCACAGGTTTATTCATGTTGCTCTTGGTGATTATCCTTTAGAATTTAGGGTCTCGTGTAGTTTAAAGCCTCAGCCAATCTCACAGTACAGAAATCTCACAGTACAGTCCTTGCTTAAAAGCCCAAGCATTGGAGCACCTGGGTGGCTCAAGGATTTGACTCTTGATTT
This sequence comes from Vulpes lagopus, assembly GCF_018345385.1. Classification (NCBI taxonomy): domain Eukaryota; kingdom Metazoa; phylum Chordata; class Mammalia; order Carnivora; family Canidae; genus Vulpes; species Vulpes lagopus. The sequence continues at coordinate 36,642,417 of NC_054838.1, read as the reverse complement.
CAGCTCAGGTCAGGATCTCAGGGTCAATAAGATCAAGCTCCACATCGGGCTCTGCACTGGGTCTGGAGTCTGCTTAAGATTCTCTCTCTCTCTCTCTCTCTCTCTCTCTCTCTCTCTGCCCTCCCCCCAATCTCTAAAATAATAAATAAATAAATAATCTTCTAAAAAAGAATAAAAACCCAAGCATTAAGCTCCCCTGGGCCAAGAGAGGGCAGAGATGACAGCGGGAACTGCAATAATTGGCCATCTGTGAGGGGCAAGGTGAGTCTCTGGGATAATGAGCTGGGCTTGTTCTGTGAAGGCAGAAACTCAGCTTATAACTCTCGGTTCTCTCTCCCCAGCAAATTGCCCAAGAGGTCTCTGAGCAGCATTTGTCCCAGGGGAGACTGTACCCACCACTCAGCACCATCCGAGATGTGTCTCTGAGAATCGCCATCAAAGTAAGGAGCATCCGACCCCCAGTCATACGGCTAGTGAGGCTCAACCCCTTCCTCTGTCTGGGTTTAGGAGAGCTAAGGGGATGGCAGCTGTGGAGACATCCTGAGCGTCTCGGGCTGCACTGCATGAGCCTGGAGGCTGCAGCTCAAGCCCCACACCCAACACCCACTCGGGCCAGTTCTGGGAAAGCTCCTGATTTCCCACCAGGCAAAAAGGTCATCAAAGTCCATCATCTTGGGGCCCGGAATGTGGGTGGAATTTGGGTGGAATTTTAAAAAATGAATCATAAGTGTCCATTTATACAGAAAGGTCAATTTTCATAGCATCATGAAAAGAACTCAGGCTGTCAGGTCCCAGCTCTGCCAGTCACTTCACTTTCCTGAGCCTCAGTTTCCTCCTTTTCCAAAGGGGCCACTAGTCCCTTTCTCCCAGACTTCTGAAGATTAAAGAGGATAGTGAGAAAGCTCCACACTTAGTATAGAGTAAATGCTCATTCCTCCCCCTTTTTCTCAGAATGGCTGGGCCACAGCATGATCAGGTTCATGGAATATTCCAAGGAAAAATGTTATCCTAGACACCTTGCAGAGATGATGGGTTTTCAGAGAATCAGAACACAATGCAATAAAGACTGGCCCAACATTGATAACTGTTGAATATAGATAATGATTGCATTAGGGTTTATTATACTGTCATTTTTATTAGAATATGTCTTACCTTTTCTATAGGATTTAAAAATAATTTCAGAAAGTGTGCTGCACAACAGCATGTGTTCCCCATGAGCTGTCCATTGTAGGGTCCAGAATCAGCCCTCAAGACCATAGGTCCAGCTCATAGTCCCAGCTCCACCATGTCCATTTCCCTCCTTTCGGGGATCTTGAGATTAATGCTCTCCTGAAACCAAATCTAATACCCACAGAATAATGTCCAGGCTATTCTCCCAACTCAACCCATTTAGGGAGGAAAAATATCAGGTACTGGACACCTGATGTTGTCTGTTACCTAATTTTATCCTCACTCTACTCCAGAGAAAGGTCTCCTTACTCCCACTTTACAGTGAGGAAACTGAGGCTCAGCAAGGACAGTGTCACTGCTGAGGACCCACAGGCAGTTGGAAGCAGAGTCAGACTTCAGTCTGAGGCCTCTTGATCCTGGCCTAGTGTTTATTCCACTGCATCGCAGCTTCCTGCCTAGGCAGAAAGCTCAAACTCCTATCCAGTGGTTTCATGGACAACAGTTCATGGTTCCCCAGGGGTTATTCCCCTTCCACAGGCTCCCAAGCAACCTGTAGGCAACTTTTAGGCAGGTTCCTCCTGAGTTCCAGTTCCTCACCCAAGACGTTTTTCCCTAGGTCCTCGACTTCGCGTACAAACACAACCTGGCCTCCTACTACCCGGAGCCCAAGGACAAGGAGGCTTTTGTGAGATCCCTGGTCTACACTCCAGATTATGACTCCTTTACACTGGACAGCTATACTTGGCCCAAGGAAGCCATGAATGTTCAAACAGTCTGATGCAGTTTCAGACGCTGGTGTGAGGCTGGAACAAGCCCAGGGTAACACTGACAATATAAATGGATTCTAAAATGGCCATCTTTGTCACTGTGTTTTTCCTTTGAACTTTCTGGTGTGAGGGGAGATACCCAGGCACACAGTGAATGAGAGCCTTGTACATGAAGGCCCTGAGAATTCACTTTTCTATAACCCTCTTCTGACTTCCTCCCCAAGAATTTCTTCATCTAATTACCAACAATTAGCTAGACCTTGTGGGAAATCTAGAATCCTTCCTAGAACTCTGCCTTTACAGAGTTCAGAGTCTAGTGAAGGGAATGAGGTATGAACAAAATTCGTTTTGCCACAAGGGAGAAAGTGGTTAAGTCCATAAAAGAAGTGCAGATAAAGGTCAAGGGTACTCAGAGAAGGGAGCAGGTACTCCCTATGAGAAGATTAGAGAAGGCTTCAGGGGGAGAAAAGTGTGCACTGAGTCCCAAGGGTAAAGGATAGGTAGGAGTCATGAGAAAATGAGGAAGGGCAGCCACTGACCAGAGAACATGGCCCACTCATGAGGGAGTTCAATCCCTGTTGGAGGAATACACACCCTTCAAGACTCAGATGGGTATGAAGGCTGAGTAGCTAAAGGCAACTCACTTGACAAAAATTGTCACTGAAATGTGGGTTACTGAATATTAGGATTCCTTTCTGGTTCTTATTAAAAGGAAAACTAGAGAAACGTGGGTGTGGAGGGTCAGCGGGCCAAGGTGTGAGGAGGAAGAGAGGCAGTGAGGGGAAGAAAACCATGGAGTTCTAGGGAAGAACTTGATTTCATTTTTCTGACTCTGGAACTCTCTCTGGATCTCTCTCTCTCTCTCTCTCTCTCCCCCTCCCCCCCCCCCCCCACTTCACTCTGAAGGCATTGAGCAAACCAGGGCCGTATTCCTATAAAATAGCTTTGGTCTATCTTGGGGGTGTCTTAGACAAGTTCGACCATAGTTTTCACCTCCTTCATGTCTAGGAGAACCCACACCATGGGATGGGGAGGTGGGGACAAGCCTACAACCCCTGCAATCAAAAACCCTGATAAATTTCTAGGACCTATTGGGATGACAGCTTCCACCCTCTAATTTTATTGGCTAACACAGAAAACAGTAAATCATGCTAAGGGACCTACCACCCACCCTTGCTGCCAGCTCAGCTTCAAGATCCCCACTGTCCACAGTGAATTGGTCCTAAGTAGCCACCTAAAAGTGGCAGGTATTGGACTCCTAGAACAGTAATTAGCAGAGACATCAGTCACCCCTTGCCCAGGTCTTATTCTTCCAACATCTGTTTCCTTGGTGCTGGTGCCCTGCCAAGCATACCCTAAGAAAACATCAAAAACATCCCTGTTCTGTAATCCCTGAGCTCATGGAGAATGAGAAACTCTTCAGAAGAGGATTTGAAGTGAAGCTGGAATCTGAACACTGAAGAACCTTCACGCTACTTTTTCTGTGTCCTGTCCCACAACTTCTGTACTCCCACTGCAGGTCCTTTATACTCAGTGTAATAGAACAGGAAAATAGTAGAGAAAAGCAATGAAACAAAAACAGATTCTTTGGAAAGATCAACTAAATAAATAAACTGTAGCTATACTGACCAAGACATTAAAAAGATACAAATTACATTTCCTTTGTTCCAACTACACTGAACATCTTGCCGGCACTGCACACATGCACATCCAGGCCTGTGCCCTTACACATGCTTGGTCTCCATCTGTAAAGTCCTTCCCTCCTATTACCTACTCTTTGTCAATTAAATTGCAGCTCACCCCAGATTTCTGCCTGGAATCATTATTCATTCTTGGAGTTCAAATGTAATTGGCTCCTGAAGTCTTCCTGGACAGAGTTAATAATTAAATTAGAACTCAACAACAGAAAAAAATGGGAAATTTCTAACCATTGGAAATGAAATAATTTTTAAATAACCCACATTTCAAAGAACGAATCATAGGGTAAATTACACACACACACACACACACACACACACACACACACACATATATATATATAAAAATGTTGAGTTGAATGAAAAAAAATAAAAGTGAGTTGTAGCTAAAGCAGTGCTAAGAGGAAAATTTTATAGCTCTAAATAAATGCTTATATTAGGGGGGAAAAAAAGAAAAGTCTCAAAGCAATAACATAAACTCTCTAAAGAAAATCCAAAGCAAGTTAAAATTAGAGCAAAAATCAATAGACCAAGTAAAGAATTTGAATTAGTATTAAAAATTTTTCCACCAAGAAAAGCACAGGCCCAGATACCTTTTTTGGTGAATTTTATCAAATATTTAAAATAGAAATAATACCAATCCTTCACAATCTCTTTCAGAAAATAAAGGACAGAACACTTCCCAAATCATTCTAGGATACCTGTTATCACCCTGATATCAAAACCAGATAGAGGCGCATGAGTTTGCAGTGGGGAAGGTGTTGCTGGTGTATAGGAAAGCTATTGCTTTGCATGCATGATCAATCGCTATGGAAGATTGCAGGGTTCTGCTTTGTGTCCACAGTGGCTTGAAGGTGCCTCTTCTGAAGATGCTTCCACCATGGAGGGTAGGGCTCCATGGACATGAAGAGAGGGCAGGGCATTCCAGCAAGAAACCCCATAGGTGAGGATGGTGAGGATAGAGGAAGATCCTGGGAGCAGCCCACCCCAAACCAGGGATTTGGAGTGTACCTGTCCTAGCCTGTTACTGTGGGAGAGATCTTTGGAGGACAGGCATGCTGCTTGTTTTACATCAATACCGTGAGGAATTCAACAAGGGCAATAAGTTCCTAAAACAGCTTACAAAACAAAACAATAATAATAAACATTAAATTCTAAGTTCAAAAAAAAAAAAAAAAAGAGGGATCCCTGGGTGGCGCAGCGGTTTGGCACCTGCCTTTGGCTCAGGGCGCGATCCTGGAGACCCGGGATCGAATCCCACGTCGGGCTCCCAGTGCATGGAGCCTGCTTCTCCCTCTGCCTGTGTCTCTGCCTCTCTCTCTCTCTTTGTGTGACTATCATAAATAAATAAAAATTTTTAAAAAAAGCAAAATCTTAATAAATTAGCAAACCAAAGCCATTAATATGAAAGAATTGCACGTAATGAATGAGGGGGATTTATTCCAGGAATGCAAAGTTGTTTTAACATTTAAAAACTGATCAAGAGGGTGCCTGGGTGACTCAGCGGTTGAGCATCTGCCTTTGGCTCAGAGCGTGATCCCCAAGTCCTGGGATCGAATCCCACATCAGGCTCCCTGCATGGAGCCCGCTTCTCCCTCTGCCTATGTTTCTGCCTCTCTCTCTCTCTCTCTCTCTCTCTCACTGTGTATATCATGAATAAATAAAATCCTTTTTTAAATAAATAAATACAAATAAAAACTGGTCATCATAATGCATGATATTAGTAAAGGACAAAAACCACAAGATCAAATCAATGGATGTGATAAAAGTATTTGAAAAAAATCCAATATCCATTTATGATAAAACTTTCAACAAACCAAGAATAGAAGAGAATATTCTCAACCTGAGGAAGAACCAACAGCTAACATCATACTTCATGGTAAAAGAATACTTTCTTCCTAAGATCTGGAACAAGCCAAGGATGTTGTCACCACTCTGGTCAACATGGAGGGTCTAGCCAGTTCAAAAAAGAAAGAAAAATAAATAAGGCATCCAAGTTGGAAATGAAGAGTAAAACTGCCTTTATTCACAGATGACATAATCCTGTGTGTAGAAAATGCCAAAGAATAGAATCCTTTTTCTGCTTCCCCTAACAAATCAATTTACAAAAGTCATAGGATGTAAGGTCAATATACAAAAATCACCTGCATTTTTATATACTAGCAATAAACAATCTAGAAATAAAATAATTCCATTCATAATAGTATCAAAAAGAAAAATACTTAGAAAATTAAAAGTGCAAGTCTTATACACTGGAAATTACAAAACACTGCTGACAGAAATTAAGGAAGATCTGAAAAAATTAAAGATCTAAACAAATGGAGAAATGTTCATATTCATGGATCTGAAAACTATTGTCAAGGCTGCAATTTTCTCCAAAGTATTTATAATTCAATTCTATATCAGAATCCCTCAGGCTTTTGTTTTTTGTAGAAATTGACAGGCTGATCCTAAAATTTATATGGAAATGGAAAGGACCTAAAATAGCCAAGATTTTTGAAAAAGAAAAACAAAGTACACTATCCATTTTCAAAATGGATACACTATCCATTTCAAAAGTACACTATCCATTTTCAAAATAAAGCTGCAATGATCAAGACTGTGTGGTTATATAGATCAATGGAAAAGAAATGAGAATTCACAACTACATCCTTACATTTATGGTAAATTGATTTTAAACAAAGCTACCAAAATACTTCAGTGTGGTAAGGATAGTCTTTTGAACAAATGATACTGTGACTATTGAATATCCACATAAAAAAGAAAGAAAAAGAAAAGAAAGAAAGAAAAGGAGACAAACTCAAAATAGACCACAGACCTAAATGCAAGCTGAAACTATAAAACTTCTAGAAGAAAATATAGCAGAAAACTCTGATTGAGGAGAGTTCTTTAGATACAATTCAAAAACATGATTCATTAAAAAAAAATTGATAGATTATAATTCAGTTATTTTAAATTTTGCCCTTGAAACTACCATTAAGGGAGAAAACAAGCAACAGACTGAGAGAAATACTTGCAAATAATACACCTAATAAGGGCATTGGGTCCAGAAGAAGTTTTACAGTTCAATAACAAAACAACCCAACTGAAAAAGTGGAAAAAAATGTTTGAATTGACCTATTACTACTAAAGGTATGTGAATGGCTAACAAGCACGTGAAAAGATGCTTGACATCACTGGTGATCTGAAAATTAAAACCACAATGGGATACCACTTCACACCTACCAAAATGGCTACAATACAAAAGAGTGTTGGTGAAAATTGGAACCTCCTGTAACAGGACTTTGTCTCCTAAAGCCTATGAGATTAGGGGAGATTTCTGTCTTTAAAGTCTTCATTCTAACTCCCCAGGCTCTCAGACAGGATCTGAATTCATCCAGAATTCAGCATATGTCAGTTAGTCTAGTGGATGCTGTGGTTACACCATCTAGATCTCTCTGCACATCTGAAACACTCGTTTCCCCGGCTGCCAGAAGTATGCTGAAGATTCACAGCTGCATCCCTCTCTGGGAATTGCACTTGACTGAAGGAAGGTACTTCATCCAAGGGTATGCCCTCATCCCCAGGGACAGCCTGCATCCAAAGACTGGTTGATTCAAGTCCAAATGTTCAACACCTCAATTGGGAACATCTCTAAAGAGCCATCCCAGCTTCAGAGTTCCCTGCAAAATTGGCTAAGGCCAGTCTTGCCACTCTATGTATCACCATTCAACAACTTCTGCCATTTCATGGTCCTGTGGCTCCCTCACAGGTGTTGAGACAACTCTCCAATAAATCTCCAATTGCAAATCTCAGATTTAGTGTATGTTTGTTTCCTGAGGAATTCAGCTTGCAACGTGTGGAGGAAAATGGCCAAACTTCTCAAATTTTCCATCTGCTGTACCAGTCCCACATGACCACCAAGAGCCTGCCTGGGTTTCTCTTCTCCTCAGTAAAGACTGTCTACCTGGACCAAGTCTGACTCCTAGTCCATGTCCAGAATCAGTGAATGCCTCTGATTGGGAGTGGGGAAATGGCCACTCACCTCAGGAGAGCTCCTCCCTCTCTGGAATTCCTACTCACTTCGTTCTTGTTGCTTTCACAGTTCTCACATGTCTTCAAACATACTACTTCATACATTTTTCCATATTTTTCTGGTTGTTACTGGGTGGGAGATGGATTGCCACACCCTACTATACCCTATCTGGAAGTGGCAGTCTCTATGGACACAGATTTTCAAAATTCCAAAAGTATGGATATTATTAACTTTTCTCCTAACTTAATTGTAGTCAAAGAAGTTGTTTGTATTATTTACATATTTTAAATTTGCTGAAATTGTTATGGTCAAATGAAATAAAATATTTCATTTGCTCAAAAATAATATGGATTCTCACTGTTGGATGCAATGCCCCTTATATGTTCATGGAATCAAGCTTGCTAATTGTTTTGTTCAAACCTATATCCTTACTGATTTGTCTACTTGATCTGTTTCTGAAAGAAGGATAGTAAAATTTCCCACCACCATCATAAATTTGTCAATGTTCCTTGTAGTTCTCTCCATATTTGCCTTTTACATTTTGGACCTATGCTCTTTGATGCATAAAGTTTAGAACTCTTATAACTCTCTGGTAAATTGAAACTTCTGAAACTTTAATGATTTTCTTTATCTCTAGTAATGCCTTTGCCTCTACTTTTACTAATATTAACACAGATCTACTACCCTGCCTCTTTCTCCCTCCTGCAATCCATCCTTTATTTAGATGGCTAAACTCTTGTACTAGCTGGTGAATGGTGAGCACTGAAATTATTTCTCCTGAAGAAATATATTCCCAGACAGTATTAATATATGGTTAAACTAATAGTAATACATGTCATCATTTTATCAATTACATGATAAAAGTATCCGGTATCCAAATATGAAGTTACACAGTTCAAAAAAGCATATAAAATATTAGATGTCTAATCACTTCATTAGTAGAAACCCGCTTCTTTTTTGATTGGGAAGACAAAAAAAAATATGCTTCAAAGAAAAAGAAAAATAGCTAACAATTTCCAATAGTCATGGTGAAGAATTACAAGAGTTCAGAAATTTTGTAAGAAATGTTTTAGCTACAAAGCATCTCTGCCTTAAAATTTTTTGTTGTTGTTAAATAAAAGACCTATTCTATACATCCTGCACAAGACAAAGGCAACATTTTACTAGAGATATTTCAGAGCCTCCTCCCACTCTGTCTTCAGCTCCTCCCCCTCTAAGTTGTATCCCAGAGTAAACATTAAAGTAACTCTAAGACTTTTTTGTCTGAAGAATTGTACCCATGTGCTTCTGTACAATGTGTATTTTATGTGAACTTTCAACCACAGATTTGTGATTTTTCAAAATGGAGGCTTTCATAACAGCACAAAATGGGCTTTATAGAAAGACATTAAATAATCCCCATAAGTCTTGGTAAGGATCCAATGAAATCAATTTTTGCTAAAGCCTGATGTATGCTGGTGCTCCTGTAGGGTGGTAAACATGAAGGAACAAATAACCACATAGGCCCTACTTGCAGTGTTTGAAAGGACTAAAGGAATAAACCACATATGGTTTACAGTGCTGTTCATAATTTCTAGGATTTTAATTATATATTATATAAAAATATACAAGTATTGTGCTGGATATTTTGGCACCTAATCTCTCAATTCCCTACATACTATTTCCGGCATGGGAATGGTAGGAAGCCAAACAGAGAGGCTGCAATTGTCGGGCTTGTGGCTTTTCCATGATTCCTATGGAAGCTCCATTAGACTTGTCATTCCTTAGGCCCACGTGTCGGCTAATATGCACGACAGGGAAGTCCTGTCTCAAGTTCCATTTCCAAGGCAACAGCATCAGGGAGCCCAGGTTCACTGAGTGCAACAGTTGTTCTATGACCGCTGGGGTCTTGGTAGCGCAGCCGCATTTGGGACGGTGTCTCTCCAGGTACAGCAGCCGCTTGCTGTAAAGAGCTCGGCGCCGCTCCGTCGTATGAGCTGCACCGCAGCTTCGTCTTTCATCCCCCTTCGACGAGCGCTGAGGCCACGAGCCCTGGGGTGCTCCCGAGGCCTGCAGCGCAGCGGACAGCGGTACAACAGCCGCGCTCTTGGCGAAACTCAGCGTTTACCGGACTTCGCCAGTCGTCCACAATCCGGTTAGAGGGCGACGAGCCGTCCGCACAAGGCCAACCCGGGACCTGGACGCCCTCTTCCTCCGCGAGAGCAGGGTCGTGGGCTGCTTCACACACTCCCGCTGTCGTAGCAGCTGCGCATTGCTTAAGCTCCTCTGTGCGTCTGTCTGAGGCCGCAGCGGTTGGACTGTGTGTAGTGAGAGATCTCCGCTCCTGCATGTGACTTCCGCAGGCTGGCCGGCTCGTTGCAGCCACGGGGATTTGGCTGAAACACTCAATACGGTTCCGGGGGGGAATGTGTTAAGTCTCTGAATACAGACACGATGTTAAGAAACTGAAGTATCCTGCAAATACGGTGCACTGAAGTTCTCAGGGCTTGGGGCTGTGATGGAGAAGGGCAGGGAGTGGGATGCCCCCAGCAGCACCGAGCCCTCGGAGAGGAAGGGCAGCAGGGCTGCGCACCCGGTGGGAGCTCGGCACCCGCACCCGCACCCGGTGGGAGCTCGGCACCCGCACCCGCACCCGCACCCGGTGGGAGCTCGGCACCCGCACCCGCACCCGCACCCGGTGGGAGCTCGGCACCCGCACCCGCACCCGCACCCGCACCCGGTGGGAGCTCGGCACCCGCACCCGCACCCGCACCCGCACCCGGTGGGAGCTCGGCACCCGCACCCGCACCCGCACCCGCACCCGGTGGGAGCTCGGCACCCGCACCCGCACCCGCACCCGCACCCGGTGGGAGCTCGGCACCCGCACCCGCACCCGCACCCGCACCCGCCCCGCCCCGCCCCGCCCCGGCGGCTTCCCGCGCTGCGCGTTCGTGTCGCGGTCACCGAGGCCACGCGGCTCCGCGGGTGGTCACGGACCGCTCCCCGCTCACTCGCCCTAAGGGTCCTGCCGTGCCTGGCAGCAGTCCCTGGGGCCCTTCAGAAGCTCCATAACGCGTGGCGGGGACACCACAGACAGGAGCTTGCTCCTCACGAAGGGCTGCGGCCTAATCCTGCGGCCCGTCCCGCGGCGGCCTAACCCGGCGACCCGGCGGCCCGGCGGCCTCGGCTGCGGCGCAGGGAGCTGCCCTGGTGGCCCCGCGGCGGCGGCGGCGGCGGCGGCGGCGAGCGGACCCGGGCTCCGGGCTGCAGCCTCCGGGCAGCCAGTCCGCGCGCCGAGGCCTTCTCGCGTCACCAGCCCTCCCTTTCGCACCTGGCGTGACGCGGCTCCTCGCCACCAACCGCGGTGGGGCGCGCGCAGAAGCTCTGAGCCGGGACCCCCCGGGGCGGGCGGCTGCAGGAGGGCCGCGGGGGGGGGGGGGGGGGGGACGCGGAGGACCGCGCTGCGCAGGCCGGCAGGGACCGGGGGAGGAATCCCACCCGCTCCCACCGGCTCCCACCCACTCCCACTCACTCCAACCCGCTCCCACACACTCACACTCACACTCCCACCCACTCCCACCCGCTCCCACTCACTCCCACCCACTCCCACCCGCTCCCACCACTCCCACCCCTCCCACCACTCCCACTCCCACTCCAACCCCTCCCACACCACTCACATCCCACCCCCCCCACTCACTCCCACTCCACTCCCACCCACCCACCACTCCCATCCACTCCCATCCACTCCCACCCACTCCCACCCCTCCCACCCACTCCCACCCACTCCCACCCACTCCCAACCCGTCTCCCACCCGCTCCCACCCCCCCCACTCCCCCCACCCGCTCCCACCCACTCCCACCCACCCCCACTCACTCCCACCCGCTCCCACTCCCACACACTCCCACCCGCTCCCACCCGCTCCCACCCGCTCCCATCCACTCCCACCCGCTCCCACCACATCCCACACACTCCCACCGCTCCCACCCACTCCCACCCACTCCCACTCACTCCCACCCGCTCCCACCCGCTCCCACCCACTCCCATCCACTCCCACCCACTCCCACCCACTCCCACTCACTCTCACCCACTCCCATCCACTCCCATCCATTGACTCGGACTAGTAAATCTGTTTCCAGCGGTTTCGTGTTTTAGCTGTCTCTTGGGAACAACACATTCCTAGACTTTTTCCTTAATCCAGTCTGACAATATTGGTCTTTTAACTGAAGACCTTAGTTAATTTATATTATTGTATAATTTTACATTATGTTAATTATTGCTATATTTGCAGAGTTTGCTCTCATTTTGTGCTACTTGATATATTTATCTCCTTTTTATCCTTTCTTGATTTCTTTTGGATTAAGGTTTTTCTCCTCTAAATCTGTACTCTAAATCCTCTTCTTTGCTGGAATGTTGTAATTGTGGTTTAAACTGCTTAGCAATTGTTATAGAAACTTCTAAATCCATATGGCTTTACATAAGTTCTTTTGGTACCACAATCCTATGAATTAGATACTAGTATTATTTCTATAGCTCTGATTTAAAAAAAAAAAAATTTAACCTAACCATGGAAAAGTTATTTGCCTAAAGCTACAAGCTAGTAAATGTCAGTGCTAAGATTTGAATCCTGAAATTCTGGCTCTGCAGCCTACCTCTCTAATATTTATTAGTGTCCTATCATACATCTTTTTATTCTTTTACTTCTTAAATAGCTTAGAAAGAGTCAAATATTGAAAATCCTTTCCCATGTCTTGAAGGAACTCAAATGCTTTAAATATTAATGTTGTCAAGCATTCTTTTAACCCCACATAATACATTGTTTATAAAAATCAGTATTTGTTTAAATTTACCCAATATGTGACCAGTTTCTTTGCTCACTATTCCTCCTTGCATCTCTACCCTTTTTTTCTTTCTTTCTTTCTTTCTTTCTTTCTTTCTTTATTTATTTATTTATTTATGATAGTCATAGAGAGAGAGAGAGAGGCAGAGACACAGGCGGAGGGAGAAGCAGGCTCCATGTACCGGGAGCCCGATGTGGGATTCGATCCCGGGTCTCCAGGATCGCGCCCCGGGGCCAAAGGCAGGCGCCAAACCGCTGCGCCACCCAGGGATCCCCTCTACCCTTTTTTTCTAAGATTATTCTTTTTTATCCAAGAGTATCTTCTGGAGGCTCCCTTAGTTCCTAGTATTATGATCAACTTTGATAAATATTTTATATACTCTTAAAAATATGCATTCCTCACTACCAAAAAGTGCATTTTATTGTTGGTAGACTTTTCATTTTTCTTTGCTTCTTTAATGACTTTTTTTCTAAAATTCTCTTATTTGGGTTCCATAACAGTTTTGCTTGCGTTGTGATTTTACAATGACATCTTTTTTCTTAGCCCTTTGAAGACATTCCTCATCTTCAGGTTTCCTCTCAACTAGCTATAGAATTTTCTAAAATGTCTAGTTTTAGAGCATTACCATGAAACCAAAACCAGACAGTACAAAAAAAAATTAGGCCAATATCCCTGATAAACATAGATGTAAAAATCTTCAACAAAATATAAGCAAACCGGGAACCCTGGGTGGCGCAGCGGTTTGGCGCCTGCCTTTGGCCCAGGGCGCGATCCTGGAGACCCGGGATCGAATCCCACGTCAGGCTCCCGGTGCATGGAGCCTGCTTCTCCCTCTGCCTGTGTCTCTGCCTCTCTCTCTATCTCTCTGTGACTATCATAAATAAATAAAAATTTAAAAAAATTAAAAAAAAAAAGATTCCACAAAAGTCTGTCAGAATAAGAGAATTCAGTGAAGTTTTAGGATACAAAATTAATACAGAAATCTGTTGTGGGATCCCTGGGTGGCGCAGCGGTTTGGCGCCTGCCTTTGGCCCAGGGCGCGATCCTGGAGACCCGGGATCGAATCCCACATCAGGCTCCCGGTGCATGGAGCCTGCTTCTCCCTCCGCCTGTGTCTCTGCCTCTCTCTCTCTCTCTCTGTGACTATCATAAATAAATAAAAAAAATTAAAAAAAAAAAAAAAGAAATCTGTTGTACTTCTACATACTGTTAGCAAAATAACAGAAAGAAATTAAAACAATTCCATTTAAAATTACATCAAATTAGAATAAAATACCTGGGAATAAACTTAACTGAAGAAGTAAAAGACCTGTACTCTGAAAACTGAAAGACGATGAGGAGAGAAATTGAAGATGGGCACAAACAAATGGAAAGACATTCCATGCTCATGGATTGGAAGAACAAATATCATTAAAAAGGTCCACACCACCCAAAGCAATCACATTCAATACAATCCATATCAAGATATCAACAGCATTTTTCATAAAACTAGAACAAATACTAAAATTTGTAGGAAACCACAGAAATCCCCAAGTAACCAGAGTGATTTTGAGAAAGAACAACAAAATTAGAGATATCAAAATTCCAGATCTCAAGACATACTACAAAGCCATAATAAAACTCTATGGTACTGGCACAAAAATAGATACCTCGATCAATGAAACAATACAGTCCGGAAATAGCCCATACATATATGGTCATGTCATCTATGACAAAAGAGGCAAGAACACACAATGGGGGAAAGACAATCTCTTCAATAAATGGTGCTGTGAAAACTGGACAGCTACATGCAAAGAATGAAACTATACCAACTTTCTTACATCTCACACAAATATTAACTCAAAATAGATTAAATACCTAAATGTGAGACCTGAAAATTAAAATTCTTGGAAGGAAACACAAGTAGTAGTCTCTTTGACATCAGCATTAGCAACATTTTTTTAGATGTCTCCTCAAGCAAGGGAAACAAAAGCAGAAATAAACTATTTTATTATTTTATTTTATTTAGTATACCAAAATAAAAAGCTTTAGTACAGTCATCAACAAAATAAAAAGACAATCTGCTGAATAGGAGAAGATATTTGCAAACCATATATCCTATAAATATCTAAAATACATTAAAAAAAAATATAACTCAACACCAAAAAAAAAAACACCAAATAACCCAATTTAAAAATGGGCAAAGGATCTAAAGAGTCATTTTTCCAAGGAAGACATACAGATTGCCAAGACACTTGAAAACATGTTTAAATTGCCAAGCATCAGAGAACTACAAATCGTAACCACAATGAGATATCACCTTATACCTGTCAGAATGGCTAGTATCAAAAAGATAATAAATAAGAAGTTTGGCAAGGATGTGGAGGAAAAGAAACTCTCGAGCATTGTTGGTGGGAATGTAATCTGGTACAACTACTGTGGAAAAAAGTATGAGGTTCCTCAAAAAATTAAAAATAGAAATATATGATCAAATAATTCTACTTTTGGATATTTACCCAAAGAAAAGGAAAACACTAATTCAAAAAAATATATGCTCCTCTATACTTATTGCAACATTATATACAATAGCCAAGATATGGAAGCAACCTAAATGTCCACTGATAGATGAATGGATAAAGAATGGCATATATACCTAATGGAGTAATACTCAGCCATAAAAAGAATGATACCTTGCCATTTATGATAACATGGATGGACCTAGAGTGTATCATGCTAAGTGACATAAGTCCAAGAAAGACAAATACCGTGTGATTTTACTTATGTGTGGAATCTAAAAAACAAATGAACAAAGGCTCTTAAATACAAAGCACAAACTGGTGGTTGCCAGAGGAGATGTGGGTGGAGGAATGGGTGAAATAGATAAACTTCCAGTTATAGAATAAATAAGCCATGAAGATGAAAGGTACAGCACAGAAAATATAGTCAATAATAATGTAATAACATTGTATGGTGACAGGTGGTAACCACACTTATCATTCTGAGCACTAAATAATGTAAACGTTGAATCAATATGTTGTACATCTGAAACTAATATAACAATATATGTAACTATATAACAATGTATGCTAATTATATTTCATTTTTTTAAAGGCAGAAATAGACCGATAAATACAGAGAACATTCTAGTGGTTTCCATAGTGTAGGGGAGTTGTGGGATGGACAGAATGGGTGAAGGGGAGTGAGAGGTACAGGCTCCCACTCATTCCATTATCAAATGAATAAGTCACAGGGATGGAGGTTTCAGCATAGGGAATACAGTCAAACAGCATTGTATGTTGGTAGCTAAATTTGTGGTGAGCTAATCAACATACAGAGATGTCAAACCACTATGTTGTATAGCTGAAACCAATGTAACACTGTGTCAACCAAACTTCAAGAAAAATAAAATAAAATGTCTAGGCTGTTTCCTGGCCTATGCGTGGCCTTTAACAATAAAGCTCTATTTCTTCCCTCTTTCTTCTTCCTTCCTTCCCTCTTCACTCTATTCTTCCTTTTGCCTTCCTTCATTTTTTCTGCAATAACTCTGTCCACTAGATGGAGGGGGAGCAAAGTAGTTATCTGTGCAGGAGGCAGGGATGCAGAGGATAGTGGAGTCTAGGGCTGAGTGAGTAGGACTTTCACGCAAGGGTGAGGGTGGTAGTAGCAGCCCGGTACAGACTATCAGAGCCCAAGCAGAGCGGAGAGGACATACATACAGAAATGTTACATAAGTGTTTATCCAATAATACATTGAGGATAATGAGAATCAGTATTCTGACTGTGAGATAGGAGTTACAAATACGGAAAGGGAGAAAAGTAGAATTAACTCTAGGATTCTGGATTGAAATTGGTAGTATCTGTGTGAACTCTTATTTTTCGGTATAGAGAAGATAGTTATGGAAATATAGATGTGTGTACAAGAGTAGAAGAGTAGCCTGGAACATCTTGTTATGACAGAAAGTAAGGAAATATTCAAAGAATGATAGGAATATGACAAAAGGATGGAGAACACAAACCAAGGGAGGCTAAAGAGACCTAACTAAATGTAATGTGGTATCGCAGATGGGACAGAAAAAGGACATTAGGGGATAACTGGTGTCATCTGAGTAAAGTATGAAGTTTAGTTAATGGTGAAATACCAATGTAGGTTTCTCAGTTATGACAAAGGTATCATAGAAATAAAAGATGTTAGCAATGGGAGAACTGGATGAGGAGCATACAAGGAACTCTCTAAAATCATTCTAAGATTTTAAAAAATTATTTACAACAAACAAAAACATAGAAGCCAGTTTGTAGGGCTCCTCTGGTCATGATTTTTATATTAACTCATTGAATCAAATAAAAATCTTTAAATCTATACTAATATAAATAACTATGGAGACACAAATACTTTGCCTTATGGTAAAATGCCAATTAATAACTGTAACAGCAGTGGTGGAATTGGCAAAATCTGTATTTAGCAATCATCGTCACAATTATTTATTCAGCAAAGAAATATAATAGATGCTAAAACTAGTGGGTGAAAGTTGATGAGAAATATTTATTTGCATTCAGAAGTACCTACCACAGGGGCACCTGGGTGGCTCAGTGGTTGAGGGTCTGCCTTTGGTTCAGGTCACAATCCTGGGGTGCTGGGATCAAGTCCTTCATTGGGCTCCTCACAGGGAGCCTGCTTCTCTTTCTGCCTATGTCTCTGCCTCTCTCTACATGTATCTCATGAATACATTTTTTTTAAACGTACCTACCACAAAAATAATTTCATTAAAAAAGATAGTGCTAAACCTTGCAGGCATCACTTAATCAAATGATCAAAATTAATGTGACCAGTAATGGGACAAACTGAATTGTGTACCACCTGTTAGGATGATTACAAGGAACACAGATAGCATCCCACCTGTGATATTCCTGACCAAAAAAAAATATGTTGCTGGAATTTTATGATGAGAAAAAAATCAGACAAATCCAAGTGGAAGGACTGAAATCTTTAAAGGTGTCAGCCATGAAAGTCATTAATTATTCTGTAGCTCTCTCCCCCCAGAATTTCAGGTTATAGCAGACTGGCATTGTCCACCAAGTTCCATTTTCTTCATATTTAGTACTAGCATTCCCTGAGTATTTCACTAGACATTGCCACCAAGTTAAAAGACTTCAATTGCCAAGTTCCCTTGCAGCGTGGTGTGGCCATGTGATTAAATTCTAGCCAATGGAGATAATGGTGTCACTTCCAGGTTATACTCCTTTTAACAATGCACACTTGTTCCCCTGCTTTTTTTCTCTCTACTTGCTAGTTGGGAAATGGTGAGAAATGGAGCAGCTGCTTTTACCCAGGGGTGGAAACCACAGGGGAACCTAGTAGAGCCACCCTATTATCTTAGACTACTTACCTCTAGACTGTTCCTTGAGAGGAAAATACACTTCTTAGTTAAGCCACTGTTATTTGATCTCTGTCAAAATACCATCCTAACAAAACTTAAATAAAAGGACCAAAGTACAACCTGATTTGGGGGAAAGGTGAAAGGTGGAAGAATAAAGACTGAAAACCACAGTAAAACACTTCTAGTGCTGGCCAAAATGGATTAAGTCCTCCATAGTATTTCTCTCCAACTGATTCTAACTGAAGAGAACACAAAAAGCACCTACCTGAGGACAGTGAAAAGTAAACAATAGCAGAGGGATTGTAGAAGTCAAAACTTGAAGAATGACTAGCATAGTGATGAACTTGCCAGTGAATTTACTTCTCTTACTTTGACATAAAGACCGACTTTTCTAGCCAGAGAACCAAGAGAAAGGCTCCTTGTGGGCTGGGGAGAATGAAGGGAATGCCCTTGTTTCCTCTTTTGGCCTGCCCGGGCATGGCCCAAGGCCAGCAGCAGTCATAAAGCTGCACGCGGGTGGCTGTGGCAGCAACAGTGGTGGTGAGCACCTCGACCCTTTCTGACTTTCTGGCCAGAGAAACCAGGAAAAGGAACCCGTGTGTTCAGAAGGACAGTAATTTCTATTATTTCACTCTGTCTTGTCCCTTACTGCTTTGCTCCAAGGTCAGCCCATCATATGGACCCTTGAGTGAGCAAAGGGAGCCAAAACTCTGAGCAAAACCTTGGCTTTATGAAGCCCTGGGAATAGAGGACTTGAGAACAAGGAGAAATTCCAGGGAGCGGAGAGCTGGAGAAGGAAATCCTCTAATTCTACGTGTGAGTCACTGAAGTCTCAGGCTGACTCCTCAGTTGCACATATGAAAACCCGGGCTTTGAGATTTGAACTGACGGCATCACTAGTACCTACAGAAAGTGAGGTGGAGGGCGGGGAGTTAAGATGCTGGAGGAGTAGGGGCCCTGCGTTCGTCTGGTGCCGGGCATTCAGCTAGGTGTCATGTCGTTCTGAACACCTGTGAGATCAATCGGCGATCTGAGAAAAGGCTGCAATTCCACAAATAGAAAAGGAACCGGGCAGCCCCGGCGGCTCAGCGGTTTAGCGCCGCCTTCAGCCCAGGGCCTGACCCTGGAGACCCGGGATCGAGTCCCACGTCGGGCTCCCTGCATGGAGCCTGCTTCTCCCTCTGCCTGCGTCTCTGCCCCTCTCTCTCTCTCTGTGTCTCATTAATAAATAAATAAAATCTTAAAAAAAGAAAAGAAAAGAAATGCAACCACCTTTTGGAAGGTAGGAGGCGCCGAGACGTGGATCTGGGGCGCCCAGCAGAGGCTGGGGCAGCAGGAGGGGGCCGTAAGCAGCGGAGCGAACCCCCAGCTTGTAGGTCCTCTCCGGGGGCGCGGCCTGGGCCTGGGAGACGCCCAGGTGCGGCGGCGCGGGCTGGGGACCCCCAGGGCCGCAGCGGGAACGGGGCGCCCGCGCCCGGGGTGCCCGCTGCAAGCCGAGAGCTGGGGCCGGGAGCTCCGCGCGGCGCGAAGCCGCAACCGCTGCTGCCCGCGGGGCCTCCGCTCCCCAAGCCGGGCCCGGCAAGAGGCGGGAGCCGGTGAGACGCCCCGGATCCCCGGGAAGGCCTGCGCCGCTCTCCGCGATGAAATTTGGCGACTTGAAACTCAGTCGAGTGCCTGAGATCAAAAATGCTGGGTCACAGGGACGCCGGGGGGCTGAGCGGGTAGGTCCTTGGGGCCCCGGGATCGAGTCCCGAGCCCGGCTCCCCGCATGGAGCCTGCTGCTCCCTCGGCCTGTGTCCCTGCCTCTTCATGAATAAACAAAAATTAAAATTAAAATGCTGGGTCACAGGCTGGGTGAACCAGGGAGACAAAAGGGGCCGGCGGCTTTTCTGTGAGGACCCCTGAGGGCCGGAGACTCCGGGCGCGGCATTCAGGGCCGCTTCCACCGGCCGGTGGGCACCGCGGGCCCCGCTTCAGGAGGCGGCGCCACGGCTCGCTCACACCACCCCACGGCGGGACTTCAGCTCGTGGGGGGAACAGTACATAGCATTCCTGGAGGGTTGTTTTTTTAATTATTCTTTAGTCTTACAGGGTTTTTTTCAGCTATTTTTTTTATTTTTTCAATTTTTTATTTTTATATATATGTTATATATGTAATTTTTGTTTCCTTTCATCGTATTTTATTTTATTCTATTTTATTTTACTTTTGTGTGTGTGTGTGTGTGTGTGTTTTTATTTGGGGATCTAGTTTCTTTTTTTTTAAGATTTTATTTATTTATTCATGAGAGACACAGAGAGAGGCAGAGACATAGGCAGAGGGAGAAGCAGGCTCCCTGTGCAGAGCCTGATGCAGGACTCGATCCTAGAACCCTGGGATCAGGACCTGAGCCAAAGGTGATGCTCAACCACTGAGCCACCCAGGCGCCCCCAAGGGATCTAGTTTGTTTTAACGAACAGAGGGGTTTACTATAAGGTGAAATGTTTGCGTCTCTGATTTAAAGATTTTTATTTGATTCAATGAGTTAATATAAAAATCATGACCAGAGGGGCCCTTCAAACTGGCTTCTATGTATTGCTATGTACAGGTCTTTTTCAAGAAACAAGAAAAGTCTCTAATAAACAACCTAACCTTACACCTAAAGCAACTGGGAAAAGAACAACAAATAAAGCTAAATCCAGCAGAAGAAGAGAAATTAAAAAAAAAAAAAGTAGAACAGATCAATGAAGCTAGGAGCTGGTTCTTTGAAAGAGTAAGATCAATAAACTTTAGCCAACTTATCAAAAACAAAAGAGAAAAGACACAAATAAAATCATGAATGAAAGAGGAGAGATCACAACCAACACAAAAGAAATACAATTATAAGAGAATATTAGGAGCAATCATATGCCAACAAATTAGGCAATCTAGAAGAAACGGATGCATTCCTGGAAACATATAAACTACCTACCCTGAAACAGGAAGAAATAGAAAACTTGAGCAGACCCATAATCAATAAAGAAATCAAATCAGTAATCAAAAATCTCCCAAAACAAGAGTCCATGGCTGGATGACCTCCCAGGAGAATTCTACCAAACATTTGAAAAATAATTGATACCTACTCTTCTGAAACTGTTTCAAAAAATAGAAATGGAAGGAAAACTTCCAAACTCATTCTATGAAGCCAGATTAACTGTTCCCAAAACCAAAGACCCCGCCAAAAATTACAGATCAATATCCCTGATGAACATGGATGCCAAAATTCTCACCAAGAACTAGCTAATAGGATCCAACAGTACATCAAAAGGATTATTCACCACAACAAAGCAGAGATTTATTCCTGGGCTGCAAGGGTGGTTCTATCTTTGCAAATCAATCATTGTGATACGGTCCATTAATAAAAGAAAGGACAAGAATCACATGATCCTCTCAATTGATGCAGAAAAAGCATTTGACAAAATACAGCATCCTTTCTTAATTAAAACTCTCCACAGTGTAGGGATAGAGGGAACATACCTCACTATCTTAAAAGCCATCTAACAAAAACCCAGAAGGAATATCATCCTCAATGGAGAAAAACATAGCTTTTCCCTTAATGTCAAGAACATAACAAGGATGCTCATTGTCACCACTATGTTCAGCATAGTACTGGAAATCCTAGCCGTAGCAATCAAACAACAGAAATAAATAAAGGCATCCAAATTGGCAAAGGAGAAGTCAAACTTTCACTCTTCACAGACAACATGATACTCTATGTAGAAAACCCAAAAGACTCCACCCAAAGATTGCTAGAACTAATACAAGAATTCAGCAAAATCACAGGATATAAAATCAATGCACAGAAGTCAGTTGCATTTCTATACACTAACAATGAAGCAGAAGAAAGAGAAAACAAGGAGTCAATCCCATTTACAATTGCACCCAAAACCATAAGATACCTAGGAATAAAGCTAATCAAAAAGGCAAAGGATCTGTACTCTGAAAACTATAGAACACTTATGAAAGAAATTGAGGAAGACAAAAAGAAGTGGAAAAACATTCCATGCCCATAGATTGGAAGAAAAAAATATTGTTAAAATATCTATGCTAGGGGATCCCTGGGTGGCGCAGCGGTTTGGCGCCTGCCTTTGGCCCAGGGCGCGATCCTGGAGACCCGGGATCGAATCCCACGTCGGGCTCCCAGTGCATGGAGCCTGCTTCTCCCTCTGCCTGTGTTTCTGCCTTTCTCTCTCTCTCTCTCTGTGCGACTCTCATAAATAAATAAAAAAAAAATTAAAAAAAAAATATCTATGCTACCCAAAGGAATATATACATATTCAATGCAATCCCCATCAAAATACCATCAACATTTTTCACAGAGCTGGAACAAACAATCCTAAAATTTGTATAGAACCTGAAAAGCCCCCATATAGCCAAAGGAATGTTGAAAAAGAAAACCAAAGCTGGTGGCATCACAATTCCAGACTTCAAGATCTATTCCAAAGCTGTAATAATCATCAAGACAGTATGGTGCTGGCAGAAAAACAGACATAGAATGGAACAGAACAGAGAACCTAGAAATGGACCCTCAATTCTATGGTCAACTAATCTTTGGCAAAGCAGGAAAGAATATCCAATGGAGAAAAGACAGTCTCTGACAAATGGTGCTGGGAAAAATTGGACAGCCACACACAGATGAATGAAACTGGACCATTTTCTTATACTATATACAAAAATAAACTCAAAATGGATGAAAGACTTAAATGTGAAACAGGAATTCACCAAAATCCTAGAGGAGAACATAAGCAGCAACCTCTTTGACATCAGCCATAGCAATGTCTTGCTAGATACGTCTCCAAAGGCAAGGCAAACAAAAGCCACAATGAACTACAAGATAAAAAAGTTTTTGCACAGCAAAGAAAACAGTCAACAAAGCTAAAAGGTAACCTGTGGAGTGGGAGGAGATATTTGCAAATGTCTTATAAGATGAAAGAATAAATCTATAAAGAGTTTATCAAATTCAACACCCAAAAAAATCCAGTCAAGAAATGGGCAGAAGACATGAACAAACACTTCTCTGAAGAAGGTACACAAATAGCCAACAGACACATGAAAAAATACTCAACATCACTTGGCATCAGGGAAATACAAATCAAAACGACAATGAGATGCCACCTCACACTGGTCAAAATAGCTAAAATTAACAACTCAGGAAGCAACAAGTGTTGGCAAGGATGCAGAAAAAGGGAAACCTGCTTATACTGTTGGGAATGCAAACTGGTGCCGCTACTCTGGAAAACAGTATGGAGCTTCCTCAAAAAGTTGAAAATAAAGCTACCCTACAACGCAGCAATTGTACTTTTAGGTATCCAAAGGATACAAACATAGTGAGTGGAAGGGGTACATGCACCCCAATGTTTATAGCAGCAATGTCTACAATAGCCAAAATATGGAAAGAGCCCAGAAGACTAGCGACAGATGAATGGATAAAGAAGATGTAGCATAGCTATACAATAGCGTATTACTCATCCATCAAAAAAGAATGAAATCATGCTATTTGCAATGACATGGATGGAACTAGAGGATATTATGCTAAATAAGCAGTCAGAGAAAGACAAATACCATTTGATCTCACTCATATGAGGAATTTAAGAAATAAAACAGGTGAACATAGGGGAAGGGAAGGAAAAACAAAATGAGATGAAAATTGAGAGGGCAGCAAACCATAAGAGACGTTGAACTCTAGGAAACAAACTTTGCTAGAGGGGAGATTTACTGGAGGGGAGGGGAGTAGAGGGATGGGGAAACTAAGTGATGGGCACTAAGGAGGGTACTTGATGTAATGAGCCCTGGGTGTTATATGCAACTGATGAATCCCTAAATTCTACCTCTGAAAGTAACAATAAAAGAAAGAAGAAAGTGAGATAGAACTTGATCCTGAACATCAAGATTTTGCTTGCTTAGAGAAAAAAAAATTCCAGAGGATTTTAAAAGGACCCAAAGTTTCACAAGATAATATTCAAAATGTCTAAGATACATTACAAAATTATTTAACACACAAAGAACCAAGAAAATGTAGTTTATTTTCAAAGTAAAAGAAAACAAATGCCAACCTGAGATCACCTCAATACTGGAATTCTCAGAAAAGACCTTGAAGCAGATATTATAACCATAATCCATGAGGTTAAATAAAATACTATGATCTGAATAAAAAGATAGGTGTTCTCAAGAGAGAAATAGAAACTACCAAAAAAGGAAATTTTGGAACTGAAAAAAATATGCAAAATTCACTGGATTCAACAACAGAACACAGCCAATAGAGGAAAGAATCCGTGAATTTGAAGATAAATTAACAGAAATTATCCTATCTGAAAAACAGGGCGGGGTGGAGTGAACAATGAATAAAGCCTTCGAGACCTGTGGGAATATATCAAAAGGTTTACCATGCATTTCATTGCATTCCCTAAAGGAGAAGAGAGAAATGAAACAAATATGTGAATCATGCACAAAACCTTCCCAAATTTGGTAAAAGACAAAATTTAAAAATTCAAGAAATTCAGTGAACACCAAATAAGACATACCATAATCAGACTACTGAGACAAAAAAAAAAATCAAGTAATCTTGAAAGTAGCCAAAGAAACATTACATATGGAGGGACAATGATTCAAAAGGCTGAATTTTTAATCAGAAATCATGGAACCAGAAGCAATAGAATAAACTCCATTCAAAATTCTATTTCCCATTGAAATGCCCTTCGGGTATAATAGCAAAATAAAGACATGATTAATGAAGACTACAGTATACACTGTTATAGGCTGAATTGTAACCCCTCAAAATTTGTATGTTGAAGTCCTAACACCCAGCACTTCAGAATGTGACTATTTTAGACATAGGGCCTTTAAAGAAGTTAAGTTAAACTAAGTGAAAATGAGGGCAGTAGAGCACCCTAATCCAGCAGAACTCATAAGAGGAGAAAATTAGGATGTGGATACAAACCCAAGGCAAACAAAAGATAGAAAATAGTACACAGTAGAAATTAATCACATTGAGAAGAAAAAAATAGGGAAATTTTAATGGAACCAAAAAGCTGGTTCTTTGAAAGATCAATATATTTTTTTAAATTTCTAGGCAGACTGACCAAGAAAAAAAGAAGACAAAAATTACTTATATTGAGAATTAAAGAGGGGATTTCACTACAGACGCCACAGACGTTAAAAGGATATGAGAATATTACTAACAACTGTATGCCCATAAATTCAACAATAGCTGAGAGTCCTCGATGCAACCTACCAAAACTGAACTCATCATTTAAGCTGTCCCAGCAAAGAAGACTCCAAGCCTGGATGGTTTCATTACTCAGTTCTACCAAGTATGTAAGAAAGAAAGAATACCAATTATATATAGTATCTTTCAGAAGATAGAAGAAAGGGGTACATTTCTCAACTCATTTTATGAGGTCATTACCCTGATATCAAAACTTTAAGACTACAAAAACAAAAGAACATTACAAATTATGACTAGAACACTACCAAAAAATACATAATAAGCCTTTAACATGTGAACTGTGGAATGTCCTTCCTTCTTCCCCTCCTATCCCTCCATAATCCTGCAAAACCCAAACCAACCAAACCCCCAAGAAAACCCTCAGATACAGCTATGTAGCCTAGATCCAAGGAAAGATGCCAGCAGCTGCAAGTGTCTTACTGCTTGCCTTCTGATGCAGGGCTTGATGTGTGGAGTGGAGCTTGAGCTGAATTTTAGATCCCAGTCACCCTGTGGTAGGCTGAATAACTGTCCCCCTAAAGACACGTCCTAACCCCTGGAACATGTGCATGTCACTTTCTATGACAAATAGAATTCTGCAAATGTGATTAAGGATCTCGAGATGAGGAATTTATCCTGTAGTATCAGGTGAATCCTAAAGGTAACCACAACTGTGTTGATAAGAGAGAGGCAGGGGGAGGCTTGGAGATGCTACACTGCTAGCTTTGAGGATGGAAGAAGGACCAGTCAAGATGTGTAAAGAGCTCTAGAAGCTAGCAAAGGCAAGGAAAAGGATGCTCCTCTCAGAGCCTTCATAGGAACCAGTCCTGCTAACACTTTGACTTTCACCCAATGGGACTGATTGCACATTTCTGACCTCCAGAGCTGTAGGAGAGTAAACTTGTATCATTTTAAGCAACTGGGTTTGTGATCATCTGTTACAGCAGCAATAGAAAACTGGGAACTGAGCACCTCAGTACACAGCCCAATTCACACAGCTGTTCAGGCTGGGCTGTGTGTAGTCCACTTCCTCCTCTCCTACCCACAGACTAAGACTAAATTAAGACAGAGACTGCAACTAGTTCACACTTCTTTCTTAAATTTCGAAGGCCTCCCCCAGCCTGCAGTCTAGGCATTAGGGCATATGTTTTCACTCGTTCTATCTCTAGCTCCTTTCTCTCTGTCAAATGCATTGGAAGAAGCAGTTCTGGGACTTTTGAAGAGGGGGAGAAATAGCTACCTGCTTTTCTTGGGATACCTCATAAGAAAATGGTCGAGTTATGACAAGATAGAGCCTCAACATTCCTCAATCTCCTGGCTGAATGCCATTATAATATCATCTTAACCACTAATGAATTCCAGCAAACTACACACTATGAGAAGACAGTGGAGGGAAGAATTATATTAAAAGTGTGCTTATCAGACTGAAAATGATCTATTTACATTAGTGAATTCTTAAATCAGTTTTGTTTAATCAGAATTTTTAATGAAATAAAATAGAATTAGAATGCATTGCAGATAGATGGGTAAGCATAGCTCTATAAAACTCTTGTCTCAATTATATGTGTGAGCATGGGTTCTGTGTTGTGATGTGAAACATATTTCTTTTACTGAGTCTTAGAGGATTTGAGAAATACTGGAGTATGTGCTTTCAGATAGCTTCCCAACTCTCATCTCACTGTTCTTGTGAAGAGTCAAAGAGAAAGACAAAAGTGGACATAGTTCTCTAAAAGTGAAAAGGCATTTTCATAAACAAAGTCCTCACTTTACTCACTTTTGATAGCTTAAGCTTATAATGATACTGAAGGAAAGCTACCCAGAGCAGCAGTTCCCAACTTGTGTCCAGATGGTATAGAAAACCTCTGATTGCATGCAAAATGTTATAGATGAAAATGGACATATTTTTAGGAAAGGGTCCATAATTTTCATGAGATACCCAAAAGAGTCCACAAACTTCTGATATGTTAGTCTTGTCTGGCAGTGCCATAATTCTGGGAATGACATATCTTTGATGATAATAATTCATACTTATTTAGGAAAGGCCATTCTGATTGAGTCTGGCCTAATAACAGGGTTGGACTACTACAAGATTAAGAGTTAAGATCAGTAAAAAGAGGGGGATCCTTGGGTGGCTCAGCAGTTCAGCGCCTGCCTTTGGCCCAAGGTGTGATCCTGGAGTCCCAGGATCGAGTCCCACGTCAGGCTCCCGGCGTGGAGCCTGCTTCTCCCTCTGACCCATTCTCTCTCTCTTTCTGTGTGTTTATCATGAATAAATAAATAAAATCTTAAAAAAAAAAAACACCTTTAAAAAAAAAGACCAGTAAAAAGATACCAAATTATGAAGACTTTTTCTAAAAAGAGACTGTCCTTTCTCTATTATATGAAATCAATTGTGTTAACGATAGGCTATAAATAAAGGCTGATTTTTTAAATGGTTGATAACAAAACATATTTGGTTTCATAACTCAACTCATATAACCACATTTCCATCTTAGCCTTGATAGCAGGAACACAGGCTTTGACATCTGTTGCCTTGGCCCCTTGTCACCCCTTACCTAGCTATTTCCTATTCATTTTAGGCCCCATCTCCTCCAAAAGCTTCCCCTTTCGATGCCAGGCTCAGCTGACTACAAGGGCTCCGCCTTGTTCTTCCATAGCAATCCATGTACAGAACTGTTGGGTACTTAACCTTGTTACAAGGTGATTTTCTAAGTCATATCTCACCTCTGCACCACACATTAAGTGCTCTGAAGGCAGACAGGGACAAATGAGTCTTAATCTCCGAGTCATCAAAAATTAGCTGGGTGCTTGGCACACAGTAAGAGTCAGTACCACTATCAATGGCAACAGATTTTAAGTTCAGTTCCTATAGTAAAAAGTGTTTGAGTAAAAAGAGGTTAAATCTTTTCACTCAAACTCATCGAAATTCCCTAAAGTCTTTTTTTTTTAACAAGGCAGTATACGCTTTTAAAAATATATTAATACAACACCATTGTAGTATTTTGTTATATATTTGAGACAGAGACGTACTCCAAGGGTATAGCAGGTATGGACTTCAGGCAAGTCAGGCAGTACTGGGGAAAAGCTATGGCTGTCAATATTAGTTGGTGATGACTGGTCCTGCATGGAGTGATCTTCTGAAAAAACAGAAGTGGCAATGTAAGAAGCCTGTAGGGAGAGGTTCCAGACAATTCCAGTCCCCACTAAGCATGCTTGTTTCCATAGAAAAAAACAAAATTTGCCAAATATCAATTTGACCAAGTATCTTCCCTTTAACTATTCAGGCCTCCAAACATTCTTATTTTGTATTTGTGGCAGAAACAATGTTTTAGATGTCTTGCCACATATACTTTCCCTCATTTACTAAGAAAGATGTGGCAGACAAAAAGCAAACAGTTTAAGGGACTGTATTCCTATCTTTTGTATTTCAGAAATCTAGACTTCATTCTGCTTTGCTCGTTGGTTTGCCTGAGATAGTTGGACAGGGCAGGTGGAGCAAAGGTAAAGGATGAAGATAAAATGACTTTTGGTTTAGAACACCCCTACCTTAACTGAAAATCAGTCTTTTAGCAGGAAGTTACTCCTCTTCCATAGCACTTGCTGCTTAGACATGAATGCCAGTGAAGCAATTAGAGAGGAAGGTGGCACCTGGCAGGCCAGCCAGACTCCCCTCCCAGCACACACTTAGCCCAACAGTAAACCTATAATGGAATGGTTGGCCAGAAGGCACCAAGCAGTTGGGGGTGGGGGGTGCCTGGGTGGCTCAGTCAGGTAAGCATCTATCTTGGGCTTAGTTCTGGATCAAGTCTCAAGCGCTCTCGTTGGGCAGGGAGCCTGCTTCTTCCTCTTCCTTTGCCCTTGCCCCTTCACACCCTCCCCCACCCCCACTCATGCTCTTTCTCAAATAAATAAATAAAATCTTTATTTAAAAAAAAAAAAAGGAAGGGCGCCAAGATAATAAGATCCCCTGAAGTTCAAAAAAAAGTCCCAGGTGTATCTTCAACTAGAAAACTCAGAAAGCAGGGATCCCTGGGTGGCGCAGCGGTTTGGCGCCTGCCTTTGGCCCAGGGCGCGATCCTGGAGACCCGGGATCGAATCCCACGTCGGGCTCCCGGTGCATGGAGCCTGCTTCTCCCTCTGCCTGTGTCTCTGGCTCTGTCTCTGCCTGTGTCTTTGGCTCTGTCTCTCCTTCTATCTCTCAAGAATAAATAAATAAAATCTTTAAAAAAAAAAAAAAGAAAAGAAAACTCAGAAAGCATTTCTCTGACCTCTTATGGCAAATAACCTGATCTTCCTCCGGAATGTTCACATATACAGTTCTCTGGGGTGAGCTCGTAAAATTTACCATGATGCACAGTCAGGCATATAGAAAATATTTATTAGGACACTATTCATTACAGATGAAGAAAAGATAAAGTCTCTTACACAAAGTCACAGAGGAAGTGGCAAGGCAGGGTCACAAGCACTCCCGCAGCCAGAATGAGGCTGGGTCCCCTGTTCCCAGCCCCCAGGGGCAGCAGGGTTCTGTGGGAGCAATGGGAAGATAGAGGGGAGACCCTACTCATGTGAATTTACAAGGGGTGAAAAGCAATCTGCTCCTGAAAGCAGCACAATAACTTTTTCCCTCTAAAGTAAAAATAGGTAGTTTCACCATCACGCCTAAACATTTAAAAAATAAAAATCTTCCCCAGGAAAACGTAGATCCAGACTTTGGGTTTTATACGAGCAACCGGGAGCCATGCAAATACTTGTTCAGGGGCCACAGGTTGCTCTCGCCCACATTGGAGGTGCGCCTCTGGCACTGCTTGCAGCGCCGATACTTCTCACACTGGTCCAGGAGGAAGAGTTTGTCTGACGCCCTGAGGAGAGGTGAGGACAAGCAGTCATTATTAGGCATTCCCTGAGTCCGTGCTGGGGGCCTAGTCCAGAAGCCAGTGCAGTAGAAGTGATGCAGAACTGCCCCCCCCCCAGGTGCTTACCACCTACCTGTGATGGCTCCCCTACAGCCTCCGCCCCCCTCCACCTGCAGCCCAACCCAGCGTGGCATCACTGCTTCCAAACCTCTGCCATCGCCAGTCAATAAAAGGCTCTGAGCTGGTGCCTTCACAACCATCCCACCCAAACCCTCAGAAAAGACATAATTTGCCCAAGGTCACACAGCCAGCACACAGAGCTTTGCCATGTGGATACCTTTACCTCCTGGGCTCTCAGAAACAGCACCGAGAGGGAAACAGGCCATTAATTAAGCTGCTTGTTAACTGTTAAGCCCCAGCAGACAGCTAGGAGTAGCCTTGCAAGGAAAAGTCCCAGGAGCCCAGAGGCCTCTGGCCTAAAGGGCAGGAGGGGAGGTGGAGTCAAAGAGGAGGAGGAGTAAAGCGGCTCAAAGCAGAGATGAAGCCACGTCAGTAGCTGATTTTGCACCTCAACAATTTTTCTCAACGCAAGACGGCCCCTGGCATGTCCCCCTTCTCTACCAAAATTACGAGTGGAATTCTGTAAAAAGGACCATCAAGGATAGCCTTACAAGGAAAAAGAACAAATAATGGGCAGGCGGAGACCTACCTGGCTTGCCGTGGTGCTGGGACAGAGTATCATGTGCTAACTGCTTACATGTAAAGCTTGTTTTTGCTTTTGCTTTGTTTTCTTTTTGATACGAACCAATTCCTTCTTCCTCCCTGCTCCTGCTTGAGGCCCTGCCCACCACATGGCCTTAGTCTGCAGATGACAGGGTTGCCTGTCATCCTGCCATTGAAGGTTGTTTCCTGTGTCTCCTCCATCCTTTATCACCACGTTGGCCAAGTATTCTTCCAAAATCCAGCAAAATCTCCCCTGACATTAATCTCACTGCCTTTTACCTGTTTTTCCCCAACCTTGAGAAAATGCCTTGAACCCCCAGCTCCCCTTTCTCTTCTCCAGGCCAAACAATCCTACTGCTACTTTGGAACCTATTTGCCATGTCATCCCTCTTACAGCCATTGTAACAAAATACAGGTTCTACCCATTAGAGAGACAGATAAGAAATGCCTGATGAGAAAATCTAAAAGAAAAAGGAGCTACAGGGAGATCCCTGGGTGGCTCAGGGGTTTAGCACCTGCCTTCAGCCCAGGGCGTGATCCCGGAGACCTGGGATTGAGTCCCTCATCAGGCTCCCTCCATGGAGTCTGCATCTCTCTCTGCCTCTTTCTCTCTCTCTCTCTCTCTCTGTCTCTCTCTCTCCATCCCTCATGAATAAATAAATTTAAAAGAAAAAGGAGCTACAGATCAAGATTTATTATGACAAGTTCTATCTATGATAATTAGTTGATAAGTGGGAATTTAAAATATTATTTTGGTATATTCAAGATTAAATGACATTTGGGACACCTGGGTAGCTCAGTTGGTTAAGTGTCTGCCTTTGGCTCAGGTCATGGTCTCAGGGTCCTGAAATCAAGCCCCATGTAGGGCTCCCTGCTCAGTGGGGAGCCTACTTCTCCTTCTTCCTCTGCCCCTGTTCATGCTCTCTCTGTCTCAAATAAATAAATAAAATATTTTTTTAAATGACTTAATAACATTTGACTGTATAGGCTTGGTCTGTTCAAGTTTTTAACATACTATGAAATCATACATTTGTAAAGTATTTTCTTTTTTTAAGTATAATATTTTTCCATCTCTTTATTTGATCACAAAAACTCCTATGTTAGCTAAGTAAGGCAGGTGTTGACTTTCCTCATCTTACAAAAGGAAAAAGTAGGACAAAAAGATTAGCTGCCTCTCCAAAGTTAGTATTAATTCTCAAAGCTATGACTAGATTCCCTAACTCTAGATTGTTGATGGAGAGCTGGGGAGAGGGGGTACAGATCTAATATATGTCAGGAAGATGTTCTTGGTTGGTTCCACCATGGGCATCTCGGTCTCCCAGTTGCCAATCTTACACACAACCTCTGGCTCTGCTCCTAAATGACCATTCTGTCAGCCTTGGATGTATTCAGATGGAAAGTCCATCTCCCTATTTCCAACTTTCATTTCCAAGGAGAATTCCTACTCTCCTCCCCCCATGCCTCCCTACCCACCACAAAATGACAATAAAGCTACCCTACATGGAAGCGAAGATGAGGGCAGAGATGGCAAGTATGGAACATATAACGACAGCATTCTCCAATCCCATATCCATAACAGGTATTTCTAATACACCACAGCAGAATTCTTTTCTCCACCAGGTGTTCTAGGTAGCCACGACTAATGAACTAAAGTTGGCCCTGGAAACCTGTCTGCCATCCCGGGATCCCAGGAAAGTCAAGAAGGAGCAGAGGGGGTTTCTTCGCGAACAAAGCACTTGGGGTTCCAATCAGGTATTACCGCTCAAAAGCCTTCTCCTCCAGATCCCGCTGCCTCTTCATTGCAGCACTGCTTTCCCAGTCTTCCTGCAAGCTCTGGTTGATTCTGTTCACCCGCTCTAGCTCAGCATTTCTGTCTGCCAAGTGCCTGGAGAGAAGAGCATAGTCTGCTTGTACTCAGAGTACCGGGAAGGGCACACACAACCTTGGGAGCCCCATGCCCTTTACGGTAGATTAAACAGAAACATTCTGGTTTTGTTCTCTGCTCTTTGAAATATACTAAAAGGCATGAACACTGAACAAAGAGAAACACTAAAAACATAATAGCTCTCAAAGACTTTATGGGTCTAGACCTTTTATCTCCAGTCCTGGCTTAAATTAGCAGAATTGAAACCTTTTTCCAATTAACAAATGCAGTCTTTAAAGCCATTAATTTCCTTTGAGGCTAACTTAAGAATCATCTCAAATGGATTTCCTATATTTTAGGTTTCTTTTCTTTAACTCCAGTCTCTCAGCTGTCAGTAATCAACCCACAAATTGCTACCGGCATGTTACAAGGCAAAGGAGACAGGAATACAAATGATTGGCTAGAAAGGGGAAAAGAAACAGAAGTGACTAGGCAAAATAAAATGAAATCAAGAAAATATCTAACATTGGGAAGAAGGTAAAAAGAGAGGGGGGCGGAGAAAATGTTTGGTGAAGGTCATGACGACATCAAAGAAGTGATTGCAGTTGTATCTCTCTTCAAGTACCATGTTCCAGAGTTTCCAATGGTAAGTGTCTCTATTAGTGGTCTGACATTCAGCCACTGCTGTTGTGAGTCATCTTAAACCTGGTTCAAATTATTTATATGTGTCTATTTCTTGCCAGACTGAAACTCTTACCTTCAATTTTCATTAAAGTCTAGAAAGGACCTCACTGAATGTGACCACTGTTTGAGCCCGCTCTGCAGTTTTATGTTATAGGCAGCAACCACCACTAGGTGTCAGGACCCTCTGATAAAAATTGGTAATGTACTCTGCTAGTTCACTTGCCCTAAAAGCATAGCCACATTTTCCTCAGTGAGCATTAATTCAACAATTCAGCTGCTGTGTAGTCATTATAAAGATTAAATGACATAAAATACTAAAAGTGCCAATGCCCATCACACAATGGGAGCTCAATAACCATATATAACATATTTATATTTATATTTATAACCTTTTTTCCTTCTTATTGTGTTTTTTTATAGTATAAACCATATAAAGGAGGCTGGGTGGCTGAGTCTGTTAACTGTCTGACTTTAGCTCAGATCATGATCTCAGGGTGGAGGGATTGAGCCCCATGTCAGGCTCTACCCTCAGCAGGGAGTATACTTGTCCCTCTGCCCCTCCCTGCCCAGCTTGTACGCTCTCGCTCTCCCTCAAATAAATAAATAAAATCTAAAAAAAAAAGTAAAACCACATAACATAAAATTGACCATCTTAAACATTTCTAAGTGTACAGATACACAGTATTATGTATATTTACATTATTGTGCAACTAATATCTAGAATTCTTTCCATCTAGCAAAACTAAAACTCTATACTCATTAAATAATTCGCTATTCCTCCCTCCCCCTAGCCCCAGACAACCACCATTCTACTTTGTTTCCATGAATTTGACCACTCTAAATACCTAGCATAAATGGAATCATACAATATTTGTCTTATTGTGACTGCTTATTTTACTTAGCATAATGTAATCAAGGTTCATCCATTTTGTAGCAGGTGTTATAATTTCCTTCCTTCTGAGGCTGAGTAATATTCCATTATATGTGTATAACACATTTTGTTTATTCATCCCTCTGTGACTGGATATTTGTGTTGCTTCCATTTCTTGGCTACTGAATGCTGTTATGAACACGGAGTGCAAATATCTCAAGATCCTGCTTTCAACTCCACCAAAAAAAAAAAAAAAGAACTACTAAAACTGATAAATGAATTCAGTAAGGTCACAGGATACAAAAATCAATGTACAGACATCTTTTTCATTTCTGTACACTAATAATGAAGCAGCAGAAAGAGAAATTTTAAAAAAACAATCTCATTGGGGTGCCTGGGTGGCTTAGTCAATTAAATGTCCCACTCTTGATCTCCACTTAGGTCTTGATCTCAGCTTTGTGAGTTCAAGCCCCACACTGGGCTCCATACTGGGGATGGAGCCTACTTGAAAAAAAAGACAATCCCATTTACAATTACACCAGAAAGAATAAAATACCTAGTAATAAACAATGAAAGAGGTTGAAGATCTGTACTCTGAAACCTATAAAAAATTGATGAAAGAAATTGAACACAGGGGTGCCTTGGTGGCTCAGTTGGTTAAATGTCTGCCTTCCATTCAGGTCATGATCTCAGGGTCCTGGGACCGAGCCCCTTGTCCCTTGCTTTGCAGGGAGCCTACTTCTCCCTCTGCATCACCCTCCCGCCCCTACTCATGCTCTCTCTCTTTCTCTCTCAAATAAATAATTTTTTAAAAGAAATAAAAAGAAAGAAATTGAACACAAACAAATGGAAAGATATTTCATGCTCCTGGATTGGAAGAACAAATATTGTTAAAATGTCTTTACTACCCAAATCAATCTACAGATTGAATGCAATCCCTATCAAAATACCAACAGCATTTTTCACAGAACCAGAACAAACAATTCTAAAATGTTATGGAACCACAAAAGACCCTGAATAGCCAAAGAAGTCTTGAAAAAGAAAAATAAAGCTGGAAGCATCAGAATTTTAGACTTCAAGTTATATTACAAGGCTGTAGTGATCAAAACAGTATGGTACTAGCACAAGAATAAATACATAGATAGATCAGTGAAACAGAATACAGAGCCCAGAAATAAACCCATAACTATATAGTCAATTAATCTTTGACATAGAGGAAAGACTATCCAATGGGAAAAAGTCTCTTCAACAAATGGTATTGGGAAAACTGAACAGCAACATGAAAAAGAATGCAACTGCACCACTTTCGTACAGCATACACAAAGATAAACTCCAAATGGATTAAAGACTTAAATGTGAGACTTGAAACCATAAAAATCCTAGAAGAGAGCACAGGCAGTAATTCTCTGACAGTGGCTGACATCTTTCTAGATATATCTCCTAAGGCAAGGGAAACAAAAGCAAAAATAAACTTTGGGACTACACCACAATAAAAATATATAAAGAGCTTATACAACTCAACATCAAAAAAACAAATAATCCAAGTAAAAATGGGCAGAAGACATGAACAGACATTTTTCCAAAGAAGACATCCAGATGGCCAACAGATACATGAAAAGATGCTCAACATCACCCATCATCAGGGAAATGCAAATCAAAACCACAATGAGGTATCACCTCACACGTGTCAGAATGGCTAAAATCAAAAACAAAAGAAACAACAAGTGTTGGTGAGAATGTGGATAAAAAGGAACCCTTGTGCACTGTTGGTGGGAATGCAAACTGGTGCATCTGCTGTGGAAGACAGTATGAAGGTTCCTCAAAAAATTAAAAATATAAATTAAAACAAAATTAAAAACAGAATTACCATATGATCCAGTAATCACATTACTGAGTATTTACCCAAAGAATACAAAAATACTACTTTGAAGGGATTTTTGTTCCCTTATGTTTACTGCAGTGTTATTACAATAGCTAAGTTATGGAAACAGCCCAAGTGTCCATTGATAGGTGAATGGATAAAGAAGATGTGGTATATATGTCTCCATATTATACATATAATATTATATATATATAATTCAGCCATAAAAAAGAACAAAATCTTGTCATTTACAACAACATAGATGAGTCTAGAAAGTATAACTCTAAGCAAAATAAGCCAGCCAGAGAAAGAAAATTCCAGATGATTCCACTTGTATGTGGAACTTAAGAAACAAAACAAATGAACAAAGGGCGAGGGGAGAGACAAACTAAAATAAGCAAACTAAAAATAGACTCTTAGCTATAAAAAACAAATAGATGATTACCAGAGGAAGGCAGGTGGGGGATGGATGAAATAGGTAAAGACGATTATCTTTTTTTTTTTTTTTTTAAAGAGGACTATCTTAAACAAGCACTCAGTAATGCATAGAATTGCTGGATCACTATATTGTACATCTGAAACTAATATAACATTGTATGGTAACTACCCCGGAATGAAAATAAATTAATTAAATTAAATTAAATCTCTTAAAAATTTATTTTAAAAGATCCTACTTTCAAATCTTTTAGATATATACACAGAAGTGCAATTATTAAATCATATGGTATTCTATTTTTAATTTTTTGATGAACTGCCATGCTGTTTTCTATGGCAGCTGCACCATTTTATATTCTTACCAACAGTGCACAGGGTTTCTATTTCTCCACATCCTTACCAACACCTATTATTTTCTGTTTTTTTGATAGTTGCCATCCTAATGGTTATGAGGTAGTATCGTTCTTTTTTATTGTTCTTGTTGTTTTTGCTCTTCTTTATCTTTCTCTTTCACAACATAATTGCATCTTAATGGTTTTGCCTACCAGTGAATCTTCCTTTCTAATCTTTTGAATCGTTTAAAGGAAGTACTTGTTAAGTGTTTCATGATGCATGTGGTATAAAAAATCTATAATTATTCTTGATTTGGACATTTCACAAAAGAATCAAAATACAGATATTATAATACAAGATAAATGATAGCACATTTTATCTTTGCACTTGTGAAACCTTATGACAGTGGTCCGCAAGCTTATGTTTTCTTTTCATAAAGCCCTGGGGGGGTAAAAGATAGCTACCTTATTTGTCTATGTTTCAGTGATATATATACACCTTAAACAATAAAAGATGTTTTCCTACATCTGCACAAATAAGTTACAAGGGGGAGAGAACAGTTTACTAACTGCTTACTTCATTCAGACTGCCCTTGGCACTCCAGGGTAGATACGTGATGGGAATTAAGTTATTAAATTGTGTGATATAAACCACAGCTACATTTGCAATCTCACCATTCTACTTTGCTACCTTTATTCACTGGGGTGGAGAATCCCTCTCAGGTTCAGATAAGCAAACATTCAATAAAACATGAACTACTTGCCTTGAAGAGGCAAAAATCTAGTTAAGTGCTAAATGGTGTCTATTCCAAACAGGACAAAGGCAGGCAGTTGGTGGCTGAAGAAGGCTTACCTATGCACGTTTCAGAGTGCGAAGACCATTTGTTAGCAAGCAGCTCCCTCACTATGGTTTTGATGTGCATTTCCCTAATGACTAGTGATGTTGAGCATCTTTTCATATGCTTTTTGGCTATTATTATATTCTTTGTAAAAGGAGAGTTTAAAAAGTCAATTTAACTTAGATTGCCAAGCAAGTGAGAAAAGGCTGCAGGGAGGCCATGAAGATTCTCACAAGACTGCTGGTGGAAGCAAATTGCTGTACCTTTTTAGAAAGCAAACTGTTGGTATCTGGTAATATTTAAAAATATGCCATACACTTGATCCAGCAGCTCCACGTTTAGGATTTTATCCAACAGAAACAAAATAACCAGTATAAAGATATATATTAAAAATATTTAGGGGCGCCTGGGTGGCTCAGTTGGTTGAGCATCTGCCTTTGGCTCGGGTCATGATCTCAGGGTCCTGAGATTGAGCCCCACATCAGACTCCCTGCTCAGGGGGATCCTACTTCTTCCTCTCCCTCTGCCCCTCCCCGCTGCTTGTGCTCTCTCTCTGTCTCTCAAATAAATAAAACCTTTTAAAAAATTAAAATTAAAAATGTTTAGTGCAAAATTATTGTAATAGCAAACCATCTGGAAACAAAGCGAATGTTCATCAATAGTACAAAAGGTAAATTATAGTAATCGATGTTGTAGATACTATGCAATCATTAAAGAAGAATGAATTTCGTTTCTATGTACTGACCTAAATATACATTAATGATGCATTATTAGGTTAAAGAAAGGTTGGGCTGCAAAGTAATGTATAAGATCTCATAGGTCTGGGACACCTGGGTGGCTCAGTGATTGAGCGCCTGCCTTTGGCTCAGGGTGTGATCCCAGGATCTGGGATTGAGTCCCACATTGGGCTCTGGGTAGGGAGCCTGCTCCTTGCTCTGCCTGTGTCTCTACCTCTCTCTCTGTGTGTGTGTCTCTCTTGAATAATTAAATAAAATCTTAAAAAAAAAAAAAGATCTCATAGGTCTTATGTCCATTTACAAAAATAGAAGGAAAATATATAGGTGGGTTTTATTTGAATATATTTGCAAAGAGTAGGAAAACATATAGAGGATAAGGGGAAATTATTATCGTTTTTAAATCTCTCCACCAGTTGATTTATTTTAATGAACATGAATTGTTCTAATTTTTATAAACAAAAGCAGAAAACTTGAAAGAAAAAGAATACTTACCATGACTGTTTAGATCACACTGACTAAATTATCCCTCTGAAAGTGACCCTCTACTTGCCATAAGAGGACCTAAGATGACATCTTAATATGAACAAGTAAGTTGGAAAAGAGAAGATAAGTGAGAAAACATGGAATAACTAGTACAGCATATGGAAATGGAAGACAAAGATCTGACCCATACAGAAAAGGGGGGGTCTGTGACCAGAGCTTCAACAAGAGAGATAAAGTAAATACCACAGTCTGTATTTGTTCAGAGCGCCGCAGTTTCCAAAATGTTCTCAATATATACGCTCACATCCTTCTCACAGTAAGGATAGGCAAGACAGGTATATACTATCCTTACTTTTCATGTGAGGAAAAGAAGTCTCAGAGACCCCATGTGTGCTTTGGCCCAGGTCATACAGCTTGGAAATGACAGAGTTTAACATCACTCATCATCAGACAAATGCAAATCAAAACTACAATGAACTATCACTTTACACCAGTTAGAATGACTAAAATCAAAATGACAAGAAACAAGTGTTGGCAAAGATGTGGATTCAAAGGAACCTTCATGCAGTGTTGGTGGAATGTGAATTTGTGCAGTCACTGTGGCAAACAGTATGGAGTTTCTAAGAAAAATTTAAAATAGAACTACCATATGACCCAATAATTCCACCTTCGGGTATTTACCCAAAGAAAATGAAAACACTAATTCAAAAAGATATCTGCACCTCTGCATTTGTTGCAGCATTGTTTACAATAGCCAAGATATGGAACAACCTAAGTACCCATCAATAGACAAACAGATAAAAAAAATGTGATACATATATCACATTTATATATATGTATACACACACACATGCACACCATGAAATTGTGCCATTTGGGACAACATGGATGGACCTAACAGGTTTTATGTAAGTGAAATAATAAGTCAGACTGAGAAAGACAAATACCATATGATTCTACTCATGAGCGGAATCTAAAAAACTGATTAAAAAAACAAAAACCAGAATCAGCAGAGAACAAGCTGAATGGTTGCCAGAAGGGAAGGGAACAGAGGGTCAGGCAAAATGGGTGAAAGGGAGTGGACATACAGGCTTCCACTTATGAAATAAATAAGTCATGGCAATGAAAGGCTCAACATAAGGAATATGATCAATGATATCATAATAGCAATGTAACCAGACACATGTTCGCTTCACTTGTGGTGAACATAGTATAATGTTTAAACTCAACAAATCAGAAAGAAAGAGACTGGTGTCTGATATTTGAATTTAAAGATATTTTCACCTATATGACATCAAGTCCTGCTCTACCTACCCTGACACCTTCACCATCCCCTCACCTGCCATTGTAAGTACAACTCTTGATGTCAAGAGTTCTTTAAACAAAAGGGGTTTATTGGAAATTGAGAAAGAACCCAAGTTTCCTGTCTGTGTCTAGTTGAACCCAACAGCACATCTGTGGCTCACACTGTATTTCCAATGGATAGTGCTGATCTGGACAACTCTTTTAAGAAGTTGTACTGTAAAGGGAAGGAAAAATATGGAGAGATAACTGGAGGGAGAGGAAGGATCAAGTCTGGTTGGTTTTTTTTTTTTAATCAGTAACTTTTCTTCCCAGGGTGAATTGTAAGGACAAAACAAGACGAAGCATGTGATGAGCTTCGAACAG
The DNA here is from genome assembly GCF_018345385.1 of Vulpes lagopus. Classification (NCBI taxonomy): domain Eukaryota; kingdom Metazoa; phylum Chordata; class Mammalia; order Carnivora; family Canidae; genus Vulpes; species Vulpes lagopus. The sequence goes on along the minus strand of NC_054838.1, from coordinate 36,602,026 downwards.
TATTTTACACACAGTAACTCCTCAAGATCTTCACTATTCTGAGTGCTTCTGTGCTGTTGTAGGATAAAGAGAGACAGAAAATGGGAAGTTGGAGAGGGGAGCAGGAGAGGAAGAAGAAAGATCTTGGGTCTCTTACTCTTTCTGTGTCCTCCGAAGCATCTGCAAATCCTGCTTTTGTTCCACTAGCTGTTGCAGGATGGCTTTCCTCTTGAGGCTAGCAGCAGCCTCCAGCTGGTGCTTCATGTAACTCTGTTCTTGCTTTCGCTTTTGCACCATCAGCTCACCCTCATCCTTACCAAAGATGGGCTCACAAGAGTCTGGCTCAAACATGGGCAGTTGCAGGGGCTTGTTCTTTATCTGAAACAGAGACACACGTAATGCCTATCAGATTTATACCAGGCAATAAGCTTTATGCACAACACTGTAGCATAGTAAAATACCAATCCCTCAGGGGAAGGAATGAGGACCACAAAAGCCACCAAATGGGTAACACATAAGGCTACTCATAACCTTGCAGTTTTTACACATATTCTAAGAATGCTACTGAAGCACTGCATAATTTTTAAAATGACAATTGTCCCCTTACCTGTGCATCCAAAGCTCTCTTATAACACTGCGTTTCTTCCATCTTATCTTTTATATATTGGGCTCTTTGTGCAGCAAGCCTAGCAGTTAAGAATGAGAGGAAGTGGGGGGCACAGTTTGTTACTGTCTCTAGTAATACAGACTAACAGCACTAAAACCTATTCCCTAAGTATCAACAGGAGTGAGAGACTGGTAAATAAAATAAAATGTGACATTTCCTTCTAGTAACTTTCATTTTAATGAAGAAAGGAGTAACTTAAATCTATAGGCTAGGGGACAATGTGTTGAATACAGGACAGGCAGGACAGGTATAAGCAGGGGACTGACCATTTTGTCACTACCACTAAGACAGGTACCCCTCCGCACCCCCCATCCCCCCCGCAATGTGCTTTTTAAAAAATCTGGTTAGGAAAGCAGGAAGTGTCTATTCATTCTATAAAATGATTCATCATAAGATTCTTTTTTAAGAAAAGTAATCTTTCCTATTATAAATGATGATTCTGTTATATGCAACCCACAGGGAACCCACATGATCTATAAAGCGAGTACAACGGAACATATACATTTTATAGAACAAATAAGGTTTTGGTCCCAAAAACTTGCTTACTATTTGTTTTAGGAGTATCTCACAACACAGTTGCCCTTTAATTGCTCTCCTGACCTCAGTAGAAGTGTGACCACCTCAGGCATGTTTGAACTCTAACCCTATCCCACGCCTCAGATGACCCAAGCAAGACCAATCAGATACTCTTTCCTAAAATTTGTAATTGAGACTAACATTCACCCAAGTTCGAGCTGGAAAAAAAGATGATGTCAACCAAGAAGCTGTGGGTATGAGCAGAGGGAAAACATTTTTTACATGACTTTTTAGTCTCTGGTTCTAGTCCTATTAGGTCCTCCATACATTTCTGCCCCCTGGGATTCCATGGGTCACCCCTACTTAAAACCCCAGCTTTGCCTTGAGATCAACTGGGAATAGCTGGGAATGATACTTGTTCAAGATGAGTACCTTCCTCCATCTGCCAGTATTAGTGATCACAAAAAATACAAAATGACACTCTATAATTAATTATAGATGGGTAATCATGACTGTGATGGCCATTGTAATAATGACAGCTTTTTCATTTTTCTAATGAATAGCCATGCTGTGGTACTGGCTGCTAGTTGACTTGATTTGCTCGGTTGGTTACCGTTGTGCTAATGAAACGACCAATGCTAATTCCATCCCACATGGAAATAAGCTTCATGTGAAAATTCTAAACCCATTTTTCAGAGTTTGTAAGCTAGACTCACTCCTCTGTGAGTTGCACTTGTTCTAGACGGTCCATCAACTCTCTATTTTGTCTTTGCTTTATTTCTTTTTCCCGTCTGTTATCCATTTGTTTCAGGAGACTCTGGGAATATTCTTCTTGTTTAAAAGCATTAATCTCAGGACTGAGTGGCCGTTTATCAAATAGAAAGGATTTCTGGAATGAAGGAGAATCAATGCATTTACTCTAAAATACCAAAAAGCAACAGTGAATAAAGGTGGTAACTCAGAAGACTAAAAATCAATTATTAGTTTATAGTATTTGCCCAGTCCTCAACATACTGACCAGCTAGCATTGAGGCAATCCACAGAATAATGTAAGTGTGCTCAAGGATGAATCTGAGCAGAACTGACAAAACCCCATATCTGAGAGAGAGATGAAAAAGGATGTCGTGCAGTAGGTTCTGAGCTAGAAAAACACAGAGATGGAAAGAAGGAGTTCTTATTGGGACTTCATCAAGATAAGAAGCTTTTGCACAGCAAAAGATACAGTCAACAAAACTACAAGACAACCTACAGAATGGGAGAAGATATTTGCAAATGACATATCAGATAAAGGGCTAGTATCCAAGATCTCTAAAGAACTTATTAAACTCAACAGCAAAGAAACAATCCAATCATGAAATGGGCAGAAGACATGAACAGAAATCTCACAGAGGAAGACACAGACACGGCCAACAAGCACATGAGAAAATGCTCCGCATCACTTGCCATCAGGGAAATACAAATCAAAACCACAATGAGATACCACCTCACTCCAGTGAGAATGGGGAAAATTAACAAGGCAGGAAACCACAAATGTTGGAGAGGATGTGGATAAAGGGGAACCCTCCTGCACTGTTGGTGGGAATGTGAACTGGTCCGGCCACTCTGGAAAACTGTGTGGAGGTTCCTCAAAGAGTTAAAAATAGATCTGCCCTATGACCCAGCAATGGCACTGCTGGGGATTTACCCCAAAGATACAGATGCAATGAAACACTGGGACACCTGCACCCCAATGTTTCTAGCAGCAATGTCCACAATAGCCACACTGTGGAAGGAGCCTCGGTGTCCATCGAAAGATGAATGGATAAAGAAGATGTGGTCTATGTATACAATGGAATATTACTCAGCCATTAGAAACGACAAATACCCACCATTTGCTTCAATGTGGATGGAACTGGAGGGTATTATGCTGAGTGAAATAAGTCAATTGGAGAAGGACAAACATTATATGGTCTCATTCATTTGGGGAATATAAATAATAGTGAAAGGGAATATAAGGGAAGGGAGAAGAAATGTGTGGGAAATATCAGGAAGGGAGACAGAACATGAAGACTCCTAACTCTGGGAAACGAACTAGGGGTGGTGGAAGGGGAGGAGGGCGGGGGGTGGGGGGGAATGGGTGACGGGCACTGAGGGGGACACTTGACGGCTGAGCACTGGGTGTTTTTCTGTATGTTGGTAAATTGAACACCAATAAAAATTAATTTATTAAAAAAATAAAAAATAAAAATAAATAAATAAATAAATAAAGAGAGAGACTCCTAACTCTGGGAAACGAACAAAAGGGGGGGGAGGGGAGGTGGGCGGCGGGGGGTGACTGGGTGACGGGCACTGAGGGGGGCACTTGATGGGATGAGTACTGGGTGTTATTCTATATGTTGGCAAATTGAACACCAATAAAAAATAAATTTATATAAAAAAAGAAAGAAAGAAGAAAGAAAGAAAGAAAGAAAGAAAGAAAGAAAGAAGAAAGAAGAAAGAAAGAAAGAAGAAAGAAAGAAAGGAAAGAAAGAAAGAAAGAAAGAAAGAAAGAAAGAAAGAAAGAAAGAAAGAAAGAAAGAAAGAAAGAAAGAGTTCTGAGTGAGTGCAAAAGCATGAGCAAGGACAGAGCAGACATGGGAAGATGGAGAACTGAATACCTGCTCTGGGCCTGGCCATTCTAGACAGACAGAGATCCACAGAGCCTGGCTCATGGAGCCTACCTTCTGGTACAGGAGATAATAAATAAGTAAGTGATACATCATAGTGATAAGTGCTATGAAGCCCTTATAGCAAGCAGGTGGGAATGAGCCAAAGTGGTTGCTTATCAGGGAAGCTTTTCAGTAAAGTTGACTGAATCACCTCCACTGCAAATACCAGGTGACCTGTGTCCCGTACACAAGGAACAGCAAGTGCAAAGGCATTAGATGAAAACAAGTTAGGCATGTTTAATGAACAGAAAGAAGTTCTCCGTGGCTGAGGCACAGTAAGCGAGGGGAAAGAAATAGGTGACCCCAAAGAGGAAGGCAGGGCCATACAGATCTTATAGGTCAAGGTAAGGAGTTTAGATTTTATTTTAACTCAGTGGGAGACCATCACAGGTTATAAACAGGAGAATGGTATGTTTTGGTTAAGCTTTAAAAGAGTGCTTGACCGCAGTGTAGACAATAGATTGTAAAGGGCAAGAAGGCAAGCAGCAAACCTAATTAGGGAAGTATCTCAGAAGCTGAACCTTGTTATGTGGCTTGCACTGGTGCGCTAACACTGAAGATGAAGGGATGTGAAGAGATTGGATATATGTTGGTGGTAAAGGAAACTGTGCTTGAGGATGCTTGGATGGAAGAGACAGAGGAGGAGCAATCTGGGATTGTTCCTTGGTGTGAGGTTCATGCAACTGTATGCCTGGTGATGCCACTTACTGAAATTGGGAGGCTAAGAGAAGAACAGGTGAGGAGGAAGAGGAAAAGTTCTGTTCTGGTCCTTTCAAGATGTCTGCAGATATATCAAAGAGGATATACAGAGTAGGTGGTAATAAACATAGTCTGGAACTTAAATGTAAGAAGAGAAAAGAATCAGGCCTAAATCTCAAAAGTATCGTGTCTCCTTCCTCCCTCCCTCCCTGGTGCCCTTGCCTGGAAGTTTCTTCCTCCATTTCCTCCTTTACCTAACTCCTATATACAAGGAAGTCTCCCCAGATCTCTGGTCTGGATTAATTAACTCTGCTCACACAGTGCCCTGCTCAAAGACTGATCATAGCATTCATTATACCACACTCGTGGCACTTTAAACCTGTCTCCTTGGGCAGCCCCGGTGGCGCAGCGGTTTAGCGCCGCCTGCAGCCTGGGGTGTGATCCTGGCAATCCGGGATCGAGTCCCACATCGGGCTCCCTGCACGGAGCCTGCTTCTCTCTCTGCCTCTCTCTTCGCTCTCTCTGAATGAATGAATAAATAAATCTTTAAAAAAATAAAAAAATAAAAAATAAACCTGTCTCCTTCAGTAGTCTGAGACCTCTTTCAAGAGGGACCTTGTCTTACACATCTTTGTACTCCTAACCATGAGCACGGTGGCCAGCACAGAGGAGTTCAATAAATGTTTGGTGATAAAGAAAATGTATTTTATTACATTTATGTCCCTAGTGCCAGACCACCCAGAGAGTGGGCATGAAAGGAGAAAGATTCAAGCAAAATAAAGGTAGGAACGCAGTGATTGAAAACATGAAATCAGTGGTGAAGCAAGTGATTCAAAGCAGCTGGACTGTTCAAATTTTAACACACCTACAAATCACCTGAGGATCTTATTTAAATGTAGATTCCCATTCCGGAAGGATGGGGCCCTAGATTCTGCATTGCCAGCAAGCTCCCAAGTAAAGCTGGCTCTCTAGATCCGTGGCTCCTGGGGCATTGCCTTAGTATACTGCCCTCCACCGCCCAACCCAGGGCCTGTCTGAGAATTAGTATCATTAACAAGCGCCATAGTATCTAATAGGAACTGTGTTGTAAATATGAAGAGTGTGGACACAGATGCTGGACAACTCCTGACCCAGAACGAGGCTTCGACCTTACACAACCCACCTTTCACTCTGCCACTTAAACAATGGCACAGCCTACAGTACAGAGGATAGATCCAAATACAGATGGGACAGGTATTGGCAACAGAAATTTTGGAAAGTCTCACATAGAATGCAGGTTTCTCATTCTTGTAGATTCTTACAGCTTCAGCAACTCCGAGATTGTAGGCAGCATTTTTTTTATTCTGTTCTCTACTAGCCAAACTTCTCATCTTTGAAAAAAAATCACATATTGACATTGAGCCTTTAAAATTTTAATTCTATTACATTATAATAATCCAACCAAGGCAGAAACGTGACTTTTGGAGGTAATGGTACTTTCTGATGTCTTCATGGATTTATAAAAGCGAGTTAGGGAAGGTTTTTAATATCCTGTTTTGGAGCTTTAGGCAGCCCCTCTACGGGGATTGTAAGAGGGAATGGAAGCTTTCACAAGTGGCTACCTGATATAACAAATGCAAGAAAGAGCAGTAGGATCAATTATGGGAGACCACAGAACTCTGAGTGGTGCAAATGTGAACATGCCACTCTTTCTTTACTTGCTTAGATAGATAGGCCATGAATTTGAAGGGAAAAAGACTCAATTACATTTCATTAGAAATCACAAATAAAACCATATACATTCAGGAATTTTACCTTTCAAACTCAATCCTTGGGGATTGGGGTAAGGGAGAAATCAATGACAGGTGCAAATATATATGTATATTATATATATATATATATTTTTTTTTTTTCTACATAGGGTCCACACCCAGCTTGGAGCCAGTGTAGGGCTTGAACTCACAACCCTGAGATCAAGACTGAAGCTGAGATCAAAAGTCAGACATTCAACCAACCGAGCCACCCAGGTGCCCTGATGGAAGATTTTAAATGGAACTTTATATTCATGTGCTACTGTCCCATATTAAGCACTCTTTAAAAGAGGTATTGAACTACCTGGTGTTTTAGGAGAGCCTCTTGATCCTTCAGCATTTGATACTGCTGAATGAGCCGCTCATCTTCTATCTCTCTCCTCTTCCTCTCCTCACTATAGTACAATGGGGAATTGCGCTGTGCACGTTGCAAACACACATAACACATTTCCTACAATACCAAGTTTAAAGACAAATTACTTTTTGCCTTTTACTTCTTTACCTTCACAATCTCTTCACAAGCACTCCAAAGGCTAAGCATGTCAAGCAACATACTTTAGAAAAGGATGTATTGATGACAATTAGCAAAATGAGATTTGCAGATTGGGTCCCACAAATATTCAAGAGGATTTACTGAACTCTCATTTGTTCAGAGGTATTTATAGCAACTGAAAATAAGAAAGATATCCCAACCCCACTTCTGTTAACTGTAGCAGACTTTAACTAGTAGATAGACTTATTATCATCCAATTTTGGGTCCTGAGTACTTGAGCCATATCCATACATTGAAAAAAGAGCAATCCCCATAACTCTTATTGAGAAACAGAAGTCAAGGGAAGATTCTGATTGGATTTTGTTTGTTTGAAGCCACTGTACCTGTCCTGCCTTGTTATGATCCTGGCAAACAGGGGCTGGAGAAAGTTTAGACTTCATTTCACTGTCATTTTTCAAACAACCTGGAGATGATAAGCTATAAAAACACTGCAACATTAATTAACATTTAAAACAGCCTGACATGAGCAATGATAATTTTAGAGGCAAATATAAATATAAGAGGAAGAAAAATATCTTAGTGTGGTTTTTCAGAGGATCTATACATATAGAGGTTAAGAACCCATGCTTTGTATCAAACAAACTTGGGTATGAATCCCAGCTTTTTTGCTTACAAGCTGACTGCCATTAAGCAAGTTGGGTCATCCTGCAGTCTCAGTTACCAATTCTGTGAAATGGGGATAAAATTTATTTATCCTATGAAATATATTGTGCTTACTGTGTACATTGTTTTAGGCATAGGAGATGCAATGAAGAACAAAACATACAAAAAAAGAAAGAAAAAGGAATCCTATTTCTAATGGAATTAACATTCTGATGGCAACTGACAGCCAGCTGATAAGATAAATGAATGAATTCAATAGTATGAGTAATGATGGTAATAAATGCCCTGCAGTGCTGGAGGGATGGAGTTTTAAACCATAAATAGAATGCCCAGGGAAGTTCCACCAAGAAGATAACATTTGAGTAGATACCTGAAGGAAATGAGAGAAAAATAATAATCAGATATTTGATGGAAAAAGCACTCCAGGCAGAGTTAATGGAGTAAATACGTGCAAAGACCCTGATGTGGGAGTGTGTCTGTGCTCAGCGTGGCCAGAGGGAGATGAGATCATGGACAAAAAGTAGGAGAGAGATCAGAAATCAGGATCTTGTAGGCCATGGCAAGGACTCTGGCTTTTACCCTGGGCAAGAATGGGAATCTATTGGAGGGTAAAATGTCTAGTATTAACAAAACTATGGAGAAGGTAGCAATCCCTCATATTCTCACTACTGGGAAGGTAATTTGATACAACCTTCCTGAGAATAATTGATAACATGTACCAAAGGCATGAAAAATAAGCTCATCTTTTATCTCAAAAATTTTAAGTTTTTATACTATAGATACTCTGATGTGTGCACTTATGTGTAGTTATATTATCACGGTATTGTTTAAAATATTTTAAAACTAAAAGTCATCTTAGTATAAATATCCAAAAGGAGATTGGGGGGAATCCCTGAGTGGCTCAGAGGGTTTAGCGCCTGCCTTCGGCCCGGGGCATGATCCTGGAGTCCCAGGATCGAGTCCCATGTCAAGCTCCCAGCATGGAACCTGCTTCTCCCTCTGCCTGTGTCTCTGCCTCTCTCACTCTCTCTCTGTGTCTCTCATGAATAAATAAATAAAATCTTTAAAAAAACAACAACAAAAAGAAAACCAAAAGGAGATTGGTTAAACAAAAGGTTTAATCAATGAAAGGATGTGCAATTATTTGTTCATGTCCTGGGATCTTTAAAGCCATGGGGAAATGTTTATCATTTATTGTGAGTATAAGAAAGCTTCTTATGATATGATCTTACTTGTACTTAAAATGTATGTATGTGTTTCAAGTATAAAAATATGTATATATTGTATGTACATTAAAATGAGGAATATACACCATAATGTTAACAGAAAGTTTCCTCTATTTATGAGGTTATGAGTGATTTTTTTCTATCTCCTGCTTTTCTCATTTTTTCAAAATTTCTGTGATAAACATGTATTAATTTAATAATCAGCACAAAAACCATTATTTCATCAACATCAATAGGAAGCCTTCACTAATAATGCCTAACAATTAATTATTCTCTCCTCTTTGCAGCTTCTGTACATTGTTTTGTTGTCTTTGTCATATATATTACTTCTTTTACATCAGTCTCCCTAAAAGACTCTTTCATGAAAGTGGGTTTATATGTCTTTGTGTCATATAGCTCTGTGTCTAAAACACCTGGCACACAGTAGTGCTCAGTGTCTGTTGCATTGAACTAAATTCCACAGTACAAAACATTTAATTCTCAATTCTCTTTCATAACAGTGAGATTATTCAAAACAAGTGTGCCTAGGGTTTTGAACATGGTCTTAGTATCCCAGAAAGTACATAAATCACACATATGATAGCTGATACATTACAACACATTAATAAATTCAAAGTTGACAGCGCAGTGCAAGGTACATAGTAGATGCTCAATAAATACCTGAATATAATTGACTGATTTGAAGTCTTAAAAAGCATCCTACTCAAAGAGAAAAAAGGAAAATAGAAATCTTTTAACATAGTATTGTTAGAAGACAGGAGCGTGACGAATTGTAACACATTCATTCATCTGAAGAATGCTTATTGAGTGCCAACCATGTTTAGCAAAATTGCTTTCCAATTTGATCTAAATATGAAACTGTGCCATATTGTGCCCAAGCACTCAGAAAACAACAAGAGAAGTTTTGCAAATCCACAAGAGATTTAGATGCTCTCTCCTCTGTGCTTTGTTTCCACCTCTGTTTATCCTACTGAATCATGATTTATCACTCTATGTCTGTCTGTCTCTAGCTTTCCCACTAGATTATGACCCCTAACTGAATCTATTATCCTAATCATCTAACAGGTAGAATGTACTCAAGAACACTGGATGAAGGAATGAATGAATGAACACCCATTTAAATTCCCTGCATCGCGATCCCTGGGTGGCGCAGCGGTTTGGCGCCTGCCTTTGGCCCAGGGCGCGATCCTGGAGACCCAGGATCGAATCCCACGTCGGGCTCCCGGTGCATGGAGCCTGCTTCTCCCTCTGCCTGTGTCTCTGCCTCTCTCTCTCTCTGTGACTATCATAAATAAATAAAAATTAGAAAAATACATTTAGTAACATACAACAGATAAAATACCAATGTATTACCTTTCAGGGTTCATAATCTTCCCACCATCCCCATTCTGCTCTAACTTGTTCAGCAAATTGACGCTTGTCGTTTTGGGAGGGGAGATAGCTTGTTTATCTTGAAGTCTCTTGGATAAGATCTCTGTAGAATGAATGAAGCCAAGTTTCCTCTCAACTTTAAATGGATGGTTTTATACTTAACTGATTTTTTAAACTCATTATTTTACCTGGAAAATTTTTTATATAAGATACATTTCTTTTTTTTTTAAGATTTTATTTATTTATTCATGAGAGACACAGAGAGAGAAAGGCAGAGACACAGGCAGAGGGAAAAGCAGGCTCCATGCAGGGAGCCCGATGCAGGACTCCGTCCTGGGACTCCAGGATCATGCCCTGAGCCAAAGGCAGATGCTCAACTGCTGAGCCATCCAGGCATCCCATAAGATACATTTCTTATCTTAAATTATTGTCCCTTTCCCTCCTGTGGTTAAAACAAATATTTTTGTATACTCATTATGTGCAAAGCACTGGCTGGTCACTCTAGAAAATGCAAAGAGGCAAGTCTTTGCCCTTAAAGAGCTTTCAACTGGAACGCCTGAGTGGCTCACCAGTTGAGCATCTGCCTTCAGTTCAGGGCGTGATCCTGGGATCTGGGATTGAGTCCTGCCTTGGGCTCCCCAGAGGGAGCCTACTTCTCCCTCTGCCTGTCTCTGCCTCTCTCTGTGTCTCTTATGAATAAATAAATAATAATTTTTTTAAAAAAAGACCTTTCAATAGCTATACAGAGGGTTCCCTTAAAATGGTTTGACTTAGGATTTTTTGACTTTATGTTGGTGCAAAAGTGATATGTATTCAGTAGAAACTGTATTTTGAATTTTGAATTGTGATCTTTTCCCAGACTAGCAATATGTGGTGCAATACTCTCTTAGGATGCTGGGCAGCACAGCAAGCTCCAGCTGCCAGTCAGCTACACAATCACAAGAGTAAACAAGCAATGCATCTATAGCCATTCTATACTCATTCAACCTGTCTTTCACTTTCGGTGGTCAATAAATTACCCAAGATATTCAATACTTTACAAAATAGGCTTTGTGTTGGATGATTTTTCCCAATTATAGGCTAATGTAGGCTAGATGGCACATTCAAGATAGGCTAGCTATCATGTTCAGGAGGTTAGGTGTATCAATATAAGAGTTTTGAATTATAATGGGTTAATCTAGATATAACCCCATCATTAAATTGTGGAAGATCTATGGCTGGAGAGAAAAATAAGATATAAACAAAAAACCTGAAAGCTCTCATTTGTGAAGGTCTTATTATATACCAATAATGCTAAGTTCTTTACATATATTGCATAAATAGCAACTCAGGACAATGATATAAAATGTCTAAATCCCAAATGATAGGGCACCTATGTGGCTTAGTCAGTGAAGCATCCACCTTCAGCTTAGGCCATGATCCCAGGGCAGGTCATGATCCCTGCTCAGCAAGGACCCTGCTTCTTCCCTTCCTTCTGCCTGCCGCTCCACCTGTGTGCTCATGGGCACACTTGAACACTCTCTCTGTCCAATAAGTAAAATCTTTTTTAAAAAAAGAAAAAAATAAATCCCAAATGATGGTGCCATCTTTAAGGGTCTGCAGTGGTCAGAGAAGAGAGGAGATACTTCAGAGTCAGTGATGAAGGAAGTATTCATGGAGGAATGAGATGTAAAAAGGATGCTGAGAGGAGAATAGAATTGGGATAGACTAAGAAAAGGAAGGACATTATAGGCAGGAGAAAAAGAGTGAACGAAAGCACGAAGGTAGGGAAGGGCAAGACATGTAAGAAGAATATGAACAGACAATTTTGCTCAGAGAAGGAGTCTATAGGGAACAAAGACAGATGAGGCTAAAGACACAAAAACATGTGAATATTAAGCTAAAAGTTTACATGTAATCCTATAGGCCACATGTTGCAAAACCAATATCCACAAACCAATGTTTACTCACTGATATGTTTTGTTTGGCCCAATAAGCATTTTTTGCTTCAATGGCAATTAGTATGTTGCTCACAAAGCAACAACCTCCTAGAGGAAGTCTTCAGTGGGGTAGTATGGCAACCCCTAAGAATCCCTAGGACCCTTTCAAAACGTCTTTAAGGTCCTAGGATTTTCTTCATATGCTTTGACCAAGACAATATGTCATAACAGAGTAAGTGAATACACAGATATAAAAATCCAGGGATCCCTGGGTGGCGCAGCGGTTTGGCGCCTGCCTTTGGCCCACGGCGCGATCCTGGAGACCTGGGATCAAATCCCATGTTGGGCTCCCGGTGCATGGAGCCTGCTTCTCCCTCTGCCTATGTCTCTGCCTCTCTCTCTCTCTCTCTCTCTCTCTCTCTGTGACTATCATAAATAAATTTTAAAAAAAATAAAAAATAAAAATAAAAAAATAAAAATCCAGCTATCTTCTATTATGCCAAATATCAAAGATGTAAAAGTACTGTTCTCCATTTTCCATAAAAAATTGTCATTTATGCTAATATGTCACCTTATCATGTTACATCAAGCCCTCTTCATGCAGTTACATTACCTGCCTGGACCATGTAGGCATCTGAATTCTGACCTCTTTGAGTAATGGGGAACCAGCAAAGAGATCGTAGTCTAAAAGCTTGACAGTCAGAAAGTGGTCAGGATGAGATATAAGATTCCAAGAATAGAGGATATTTGTTTTTTGTTTTCTTTTCCATTTGTTTTCTTTTCATTTGTTTTTAAGTTTGATTTGCCAACATGAAGATATTTGTTAGAAAGAAAAATACAGTGATTATTCATGAATCTAATTTTATTTATTTTGGGCATAGAAGTCATTAAGCAATATGGCTGGACTCATAAGCAGTAAAGCATGACAGATTATACTCAGAATAATTGGTTTACCTCTGATGCCTTCTTCTTTGTCTGGCTGGTCTTTTAACTTGTACTTCCTTTGCCTATTCTTTCTACCTTCTTCTACAATGGTCTCCATATGTGGTTTATTCTCCACCTCCTTGAGATCAATCCTAGAAATAAGCCATGATATTTACTGCATTGGACCTGAATAGGTGACTGTGTGAACTTTCAATCCTGAGAGGCAACCCAGAAGCTCTCTGATTCTGAAGCAAGCTGATTTCCCTAAAGGGGGCAAGTGCTTTGACTTGCTGAGGCTCTCTTTGAGGTTGTCTAGGAGCTGACCAAGACCTTCCTCCTCAATAAGTGGGGCTCAAAAGCAGCTGTTACATAGATTATTCATGGGATCTAAGCTTTCTCTCTTTTCTAGTTCTATAACCACATGCCATAGGGGTGATGCAGTGAAAAGTGGCTGTTGGATGACTTAAAGGCAAAGTTCCATAGCCTACTAAGTAGAGTATGCTGAGAAATAACCATTCCTCTCCTGCCTCTTTCTCCTCCCCACATTTCCATTCTTCCCCACAGGCAAAAGTGAGGGACTTATAAAGGCACAATGCGGGAATGGAGTTGTTCAGTTGGTGTGTGTAGTTGTAGATTTTCTGTGGTCTCAAGTATGGAGTGTTGGGTTCGAGTTGCAAGCAGAGGAGAGGAGAATAGGGGAGAGGTGATATTTTCAGTAAATTCAGTGGTCAAACTTGACATAAATTAAACATTTACAGCTGTTTTGACCATTTGAATCCTCCTAGCCATGTCTATGCTCTCTAATCAACAGGAGAATCTACCAATCTCTTTTCTTGATTCACTGCAATTTTTTCCTTCCTGGAATGCTTAAACCAAAATATGTCCAAGGGGGCAGCCAAATTTGTCTTCCAAAATACAATCAAAATAAACTTATTTTAATCCATTGACTTATTTTTAATGAGTTAAGCAACATGGTGCAGTGGAAAGAACAGCGGAGCAGTGAGGAGCCATTGTTTTATTTCTGGTTTAGCCAGCCGGTTATTTGGCCATTTCATCTACAAGATGAAGAGGCTGGACTAACTAATCTCTAATGCATATTCTGGCCCTCAAACTGATTTTGCTAAGGTATATGTCATACAGTCCTTACATCAACTAACAAACACAGGAGGATGTCACACACTCAAAAACCATGAGAAAATAATCCTCTGGGAAGCTGGTTGCTATTCCCCAAACTTCCTCTACTTGAAATGCATAGTAGTTAATGGCACAGCAATTAAGATTAAGAATATAATTAAGGGCATACGATAAGTGAGGAATGGCCACTTACTGGAAATAAAAGTAGTAATAAAACCCAAGTCTCCTGACTCCCATTCTAGTGTTCTTAATATTGTACCATGTTGTTTCACTTGTTAAAAGAAAAAAATAACTAAAATTACAATTAATTTTGTACCTCTATAAAATGGATAAAATTATAATACATATCTCAAACAGTTGTAACTGAAGATTAAGTACAGATTAAGTACAATAATATTGAGAAAGTGCTTAACAGTATCTGACATCTACAGTGGTAAGTGTTCATAGATGACAACTATTATTATCATTATCATTATAATAATCATTGTCAGCAGCAGCCACTAGTAACACCCACCGCACTCCTTTATTCTATCTGTCTCTCAAACCATTTGAGTGGTAAAAATCAGTATAGACAGGAGATAGGCTAGACCGCAGAAAGAGGAAGCTAGGTCAGAGGAAGTGACGAAAGGTAAAAGGAAGTTTAGCAGGTGAAGAGAATTGTACTAATATTGCAGGGACTAAAGTTGATGGGTGATAGTATCAGAATTTCCATGGAACTAAGAGTATTTTTAAAAATGAATAGTGTAGATGGACCTAGAAGGTACAATGCTAAATAAAATAAGTCAGAGAGAGAAAGACAAATACCATATCACTTCACTCATATGTGGAACTTATGAGTTCCACAAACAAGCAAATAAAGTAAGAGACAAGCAAAAAAGCAGACTCTTAAATATGGAGAATAAACTGGTGGTTTCCAGAGGGGAGGTGAATGGGAAGATGGTGAAATAGATAAAGGGGATTAAGAGTACATTTATCATGATGAGCACCAAGTGATGTATAGAATTGTTAAATCATCAGGGGAAAAAATGAGATAAAAAAGGAATAGTCTAACTGTCCATTGTTTTCTAACTTAGCTACGGAAAGTATGCATTAAATCCTTCTTTGCTGGAGCATGAGAGAGAGAGAGAGAGAGAGAGCGCGCATTAAAAGAAGCATGAGCTAGAAAAGGTGAGAAACATGGCCCAATCACATTAATAAATAAACAAGGATTCTGTGGAGCAAAGCACTGACCTTGGAAATGCAAGCACACTGTTGGGTCGCTTCCCTAAGATCTCTCTGCTAGACAACACAGAGTCCACAGTATCAGGCCTCTGGAGGACAGAGACAGAGAAGGGTTACAAGGGTTACACCTGGGGTGATGGTCCAGGACACAGACAAATCACATTTCAGGCTATCTCAAATGCAAGGTTACCATGGAACTCTATTGTTGTTTGGTTTCTTTTTTTTGAGTGCTTAAAGTCTAGAGCTTAAAATCCAATGGGGAATTATCTCATTTATCACCCTGGGTAGTCCCATACCAATTCCACCGATGCTGCCTTTTCTCAAACCATCTCCTCTGTGGAAATTGCATTTGGAGTTTATGGCTTCCTTTTATACATCGTTAAGAGGAGAGCCAACTTATAGAAACTATCAGGAAAATGAGGCTAATTTCACTCTTGACCCAAATAATTCTGAAATTGGGTGGTTAAGAGCAGGACCTGAAGTCGGGTGGATTCATGTTCACATCCCCATACTGTTAACAGTTATGTAGCCTTAGACCCTGGGTAAATGGGGATAACAATAAGATCTAATTCATAGGATTTTTATGAGGTACTATATATAAGTGGCTCGCACATAATAAGCACTCAACAAATAGCTATTATAATTATTATTACATTATACAATAATCACATTATGACATCCTAGTGTAGGAGAATATACAAAATTATTTTGGCATTAATGATATGGTTTACAAAAGATATTAAAGGGAATTTCTTTTTTTAAAAAAGATTTTATTTATTTATTCATGATAGAGAGAAAGAGAGAGAGAGAGAGGCAGAGACACAGGCAGAGGGAGAAGCAGGCTCCATGCCGGGAGCCCGACCTGGGATTCGATCCCAAGACTCCAGGATCGCGCCCTGGGCCAAAGGCAGGCGCCGAACCGCCGAGCCACCCAGGGATCCCCTTAAAGGGAATTTCTAAAAAGAGATTTTAAATATGTTTCCAAAAAAAAGAAAAAATAATAAATAAATAAATATGTTTCCAGCAAAAGCAGCATCAGTGAAATAAACCCACAGCTTCCCAAGAGAACCATTCTGCAAGACAGCCCTGAGGTTTAAGTTATGGGACATCTGAGGGGAAAACAATCACTCTCACCACTTTACAGCAATTTTCCAAAATGTGTTTTATAGATGTTATCAATATAGGATTAAACTAAAGTTCCATGATTCATGATTCAGTTAAAGTGGCTTCTTTCCAGCCTGACTTCTGAGACCTTTTAATATGCCTATGTGCTTTGTTCCTCTGTCCACGAGGGTGATACATGTAGCAGTTTGCCGTCTGCTTTGGCCTCCAGATCCTTTCTTCATAGAATCTCTCTCAGGACGACTTCTGGAAAACGGTCCTAAAAAGTTATGTCTTAGAGTACAGCAGGCCAATTAAAATGCTGTCCTCTCTTCTAAACACATTATTAAAGCTACAAAGTTTCATAGACTCCCTGAAGATTAGAGATGGGCCAGTGTTTTGGCTTTGCTTCCAATGTGTTTTTAATGGAAAAAAAGAGAGGGTGTCTACCCTTGTGTGTGTCTACTTCACACACACACACACACACACACACACACACACACACACACACAGGGTTGGTTCCTCTCCTGCATGAAGCCAGATCATGGAAAAAACACCAAAGCCTCAGTATGCGCAACTCTTAAATCCCCATCCCAGAGCTCTCTGAAAGGAGAAATTTGAGGGTAGAATTCGACCATATTTATATACTTTTGGTTAAAACTCAGGCTTTGGCTTTTGCTCTATGGGACTTGGATTATACAACATTCTATGATAATCTAATTAGCTTATATCAACTTTGTCGTTGCCAGGAATGTACGTAGGGCACACAAAGCATCCAGTTAGTTCTGTTGATTGACTGTTTCACCACCTCCTTAAACTCTGCTATGTCCACCTTACCAGCTACTGAATAGTTAACAATGATGGGGTCAGTTATGAAATCTGTTCCACAATATGGCAAATTAAAAGCTAAAGACACATTTCCATGACTCGATTTATTGTAGGCTTTAAATACTACATTAAATTATTACATTAAATACTACAACCAGGGTGCCTGGGTGGCTCAGTGGGTTGAGCATCTGCCTTCAGCTCAGGTCATGATCTCCAGGTCCCTCTCCCTTTGCCCACCCCCAGACCCTCATTCCCCGCCCCCACTTGTGTGTGTGTGTGTGCATGCACTCTATTTCTAATAAAATCATTGAAAAAAATTTTAAGTAAAATACTATAACAAAAAAGAGCATTTAGAGAGTCTGATTCTACCACTTATTAGCACCCTGACTTCAGGCTTCCCACATAAGCTGAGCCCCCATTTTTCTCATTTATAAAATCAGGATGATAATAATACCAGTTTTACAATTGTTTTGAAACTCAAATGAAATAATATATGTGGAGGAATTTTTAAACTATGAGGTACCATAAAATATTCAGAATTATGAGTTTCTATTACTATTTATATTTTTCAGTTGGCATTAATTCAAAATTTAGTTTATAGTTTCTTTGCCCTTCTAGCCTTTTGGTCAAAGAGTAAATCATCTATAAACAAGTACTTCTTTGCATTTGGGGTAAGAGCCATTTAAAATATGTCAATGTGAAATTTTCTTTTTCTTTTTTAAAGATTGACTTATTTGAGAGAGAGAGAGCACGCGTGCATGTGAGCAGGAGGAAGGGCAGAGGGAGAGAGAGAAAGAATCTCAAACGGACTCCCTGTTGAGCATGAAGCCCAATAGATTAGTATCCCATGACTTGAGTTGAAACTAAAAGTCAGTTGCTTAACCGACTAAGCCACCCAGGTGCACCTCAACCTGAATTTCTCTCAATAATGACACACAGTAATTCAAAGCTATACTTGGGAGAGGGGTTTAGAGAAGGAAAACGTTAATTTACATTTGCTAGAGCTTTTGCCAATGCCCCAG
This sequence comes from Vulpes lagopus, assembly GCF_018345385.1. Lineage (NCBI taxonomy): Eukaryota > Metazoa > Chordata > Mammalia > Carnivora > Canidae > Vulpes > Vulpes lagopus. The sequence goes on along the minus strand of NC_054838.1, from coordinate 36,583,786 downwards.
TTCCATCCATCGTACAAAGGAAGTCCTTATAAAATCTCATCTTCACTTTGTTGCCTCTAATCACAAGGACCCCAATTCCTTTGAAAGTAAATTCCACATTTTGTTTGATGGAAATGGATCGTGATAAAAAAAGCAACGTCTCCTTCACACATCCTTCCACTGTATCCCTGCTAAATGGACCCTCCAGGGATATCATGACAAAATTAAGTGGAACAACCGGGATATCACCTAGAGGGGAAAAAGACAAGGTGGGGGGGAAAGAAGTGGAAATTACAAGGACATATCATATATACTCACAAATAATTATGATTCTCACTACTCAAAAATAGAATTGTCCACATGAAGCCCTTAGCTGTACCCTATTAACAGACACTAATTAGCACAATTTTCCCTAAAAGTATATTTTTGCTCAAAATAAGAACAATTAGCTTTCTAAGCAGTACTCCAGACAAACTTTTATTTTCTCTCGGAGACACAGTAATAACTAACTCCATCTCTTCATCAGAGTTTTCTGAAGTTTTCAGCCCCCTTATCTCTCAGGACATACTGTAGAAATATTTGCCTATCTTCTCCAGTTATTACACCATTTCTAAATGTTTATAAATATCTATAAATGTCAAGTGATTTGAAAAGATAGTCATCTTTAGTAGAAGTTACCTTCAAATGAAAGTATGTTTTATTAGAGGGTCTCAGACTGGATAACTTGCTTTTCCTCCCTAATGAGTCCATAAATGATATTGCGAAGGAATATGGTTATATCTAGCATAAAAATAAGCAGAATCTATTCCACTACAACAGACCACCAGTCAGAAAAGGGGATAAATAACAAAGATGATCAAAATGATAAATCCCAAAAGAGGCAGTAAACAAGATCCATTAATAGAGGAATAGGATAGAAAGAAGAACATTCTGGGATGCGTGGGTGGCTCAGCGGTTGAGCATCTGTCTTTGGCTCAGGGTGTGATCCTGGGGTTCTGGAATCGAGTCCTGCATGGGACTTCCTGTGAGGAGCCTGCTTTTCCGTCTGCCTATGTCTCTGCCTCCCTCTCTGTCTCTCATAATAAATAAATAGAATCTTTTTTTAAAAAAAAGGATTATATTCTAAATATTCATTCAGCAAGCTTTAATTTATAGCTTTTCAAGTGTCCAATAGTGCTGGCTGATAAGGATTAATATCTCTACAGGACACAAGCTTCCCTATATCAGCCCATAGTCTTCTGCATGATTTAATGGTGATTCTATACCACCTCTATCCACTTTATTTTTTGTAAATTTCTTAAAAGAGAATGCTATATTACCCGCCTCCAGATTGTCCCCTCCCATTCATCTAATGTCTCTCTTCCATCTGTCTTTCAGCCGATGTATCTCAGTAAGGATACTATCATCTCATGATGGACAAGCCAATGAATGTATTGCAACTCTTACTCTCATGATCTTCTGTAACTTCTGTTGACCATGCCCTCTCTTTGCTCTTGTATCCATAGCACTATTCTTGGTTCTCCAATTTCCTCTTCCTTGGTCTTCTTTGATGACTTCCTTTCTCTTCTACTTCTGATAAGATAGGGTTTTATTGTTGTGTTGTTGTTTTGTTTTGTTTTTTTGACAAAACTTTGTCTTTGTCCGTCTCCTCCCCTTATTTCATATCCTCTCTCAGGTAACTTTATCCAAATCTTGACTTCTAGTCCCCACCCCTCTCCTAAAATCTGGAATTATCTCCACCTAAGTATCTCTACAGGAATTTCAAATGTAACATGACCAAAAGTGAACTCACTATTTCATTGCCACCCCAACCTTCTTTCCTCCTTCATTCTCTATAGCATTAATGAGAAGAATGTACATCTGTTTTCCAAGAAATCTAAGTCCTGCTTAATACCTTCCTTCTTCTTGCTACCCACCACTCTCAACTGGCAGTGAAATCCATATGAAATATATCATGAATAGATTTCTTCATCTTCCTCCTGATTTCCAATGCCTTCATTCAGCCTTTTACTATATTTCACCAAACTACTGTAATTAAAAGAGCTATCTTCCTAAACTAAAAACTGGACTAACATAATTCCCTGCTCAAAAACTTTCAGTGGCTCCTCATTGCCTATAAGATGAATTCCAAAGTGCTTATCATAGTGCCTAAGGCCTTTTACAATTTGACTGCTACCAAACATTTTTGTCTTACCATCTTCCACTTGCCTCAACAATCATATGCCCTGGCCACACAAAACTACCCATAATAGGTTTTGCTCTTTCTTTTATTCTTGAATTATTCCTATTATTCCTGAAATATTTTCCATAGCTTCTCTGCCAGCAAAGTCCTATCAACCTTTAAGACTTCCTGGCATACTGAGTGGCTCAGCGGGTTTAGCGCCTGCCTTTGGCCTGGGGCATGATCTCCTCTCAGCTCCCCTAGCACTTGACCCAGTTTTGATCAATGCTGCTTTCACAGCATTCAATCATGTTGCAACACTTGTTTATATATTTCTTTCCCATGCTAAATTCTGAGCTCTTCAAAGCAAGGATCTTGTCTTGACAATCTTTAAGAATCACTGTATGTTTAGTTACCTAGTTAATTAATGATGAAAAATCATAACCCCAAAGCTAAACTGTAGACAGAATTGTTCTTGTGAATCAATTCAAGCGTAAATGTTTAATCTGAAATCCCTTCAACCTTGTAAAAAAATTAAAAATTAATTATGCAACCCTGTAAAAAAATTAACTATGGATCTTTTTTTTTAAAGATTTTATGTATTTGAGAGAGAGAGCACAAGAGAGAGAAAGCACAAGCAAGGGAGGGGCACAGGGAGAAAGTGAAGCAGGCTCCTGGCTGAGCAGAGAGCCTGACATGGAGCTTGATCCCAGGACCCTGATATCATAACCTGAGCTGGAGGCAGATGCTTAACTGACTGAACTACCCAGGCACCCTGGATCTAAACTACTTTTTTTGGACTATACTATGAGATCCAAGATGGAAAACTAATTCTATGGAGCAAATATTTTTGTTAAAAAAAAAAAAAAAAAGTTGGCCTTATTTTCACCTTATTTGGGAGGTTTTGATGAATTAGGATATTATATGTCCATAATACTCTAGGTAGAATTGGCTGAAAAGTCCATCAAATCTACCATATAGTTTATGTACATAATGAATTCTAAGTACAATTTGTTTGTATTGTTTTCCCAATCTTTCATTTTTTGGTGGGAAGTTATTCTGAAAATAAACTTTTGGGGAAGTTAACATAAAAGCAAGTTTTAGCCTTTTCACCTGCTGACATTGGGGGTAGGCTATCTCTCTTTATCCATGTATGAGTCTGATGCAAGAAGGGATGATAAGGAAGGTCAAAAGGAACACAGTCCAAAAATCAGGAAGGAAGCCCCAAAGCCCCTAAGTAACCAGGGCAACTATCACGAAGTCCATACACCAAAGGTGGAATGTAAGCAAGCATCCTGTGTCAGGTGTCATGTCTGTTTTGTTTACCACTATATCTCAAGCTCTTGGAACAAGGCCTAACACATAGTTGGTCCTCAGTAAATATTTGTGGAAAGAGGGAAGAAAGGAAGGGAAGGAGAAAGAATCAGGGAGAAGGAAGGAAGACTTGGGTGTGAGAGGTATACAAGGTATTCATTAAGTCCTTATGGAATTATTAACCTTCTCACTTTTAAGTTCTAATAATTTAGATTATATATGATAGAAAAACAGTTAGTGATCTTTTTCATAGCTAATACAGACTGTAATTCTAACCAGAGACCCTAATTAACTTTTTCTTTATAGCCACTTTTAACTTCTGAAGGCCTAAAAATATGAATAAAGCCTGTACAACTCTGTAAAGAGGTATTTATATAAATTTGCCTTGATATCACATTAAGTCTTCCCATGCCTGGCTCTGAAGCTACTAAGGTATAAAATGGCCTGCAAGGAAGACTGTATATCATTTCTTGTGTTGGTCCCTTCCTCCTCCAAAGGTACCACCTGAAAAGTGAGCTCCTCAAATCAGAAACTGATAAAACAGCATGTGAACAAACTTTGCCCTTTCATTTTCATCCCCATGCCAGTTATTTTCTGAGAAAGTCTTAAATATTGAAGAGATTTACCAGGAATATATATTTTGTTTTGTTTGAGTCCATGAATCTGTACTAACTTCTCCGCCATGATAAACATGGGCCTCTGAATCAGAATAAACTTGTTGTTTCCCACCTCAAGTTTTTGTCTCGTGAAAGTGAAAGTTCCAAGTCCTGGAATCTGAACCCCCTAAAAGAAAAAGGAGGGGGCAAAAAAAAAAAAAAAGAGCAGCAATCAGAATTCACTGAAGGGGTAAGGAAAAATAACCCTTTGTACCGTTATCCAAAAAAACATGAAAAGAATTAAGCCTTAAATAGTTAATGATCTCTACAATCTCTTACAGCTATAGTATGTTATGACTCTAAGTTTTCATTTAAGTATAAATGTAATAATATATTGATCTGCAATACTTCTGACATCAGATCCCCCATCTCCATTATCATTCAAAGGCTGTGAAGACTAAGAAAGTTTGTATGGAGGCTGCAGCTACTTTTAATCTATGTTTAAGATTCCTCTTGTCCTAAATTGTGTGAAATTCTAAATTTTAATCATTTGCCATACAGAGAAGGAATTTAAGAGGCCATAAGAATCTCTGCTTTCTCATTCCCTCTTTTAGGTTTTGTCTCTTATTTAAAATCAGACAATCCAGCATCCAAGGCATATGCTGCAGTGTAGTGATCTTGGCTGATGGGTAGAAGCAAATGCTTTTGGCTCTCAAACTAGGTCTCTGTCTCCCTGGAAATATCATACCTCAAGGATTACAAATGCCTACAGGCGCCATGAAAGAATGTAAGGGAATGAAGGTAGCCAATCAGAGGACGCAGTAGCCAGAAAGTACAAACCCTATCCAAAGGCAAGAGCCCATTGTTGGCTCCAGCCCAGTGTCATTGTGCAGGAATGGGAAACCGGTATTATTAAATCTGCTGATTTTTCAAGAAAAGATTGAAACAGATCCAAAATTTCATATAAACTGTCCAAATTTTGGGTGGTGGTGACTAATTCAAATATCAGACCAAACAAAGTAATTCTGAAGGATGAATTTAGCCGAAAGGCTATCAGTTATATTGGGACCTCTGGGTAGCATGTAAAAGTTCCACAATTTCCCAGCTCCCTCCAAACTCTTCAAGATTCTGTCCAGTTTTATCACATCCAAATTCAAAGCTGGGAAAAGTTCCTCATTTTTGGCAAGTTGAGTTCAGTCCCTGATTGTCTTCTTGTACTTCAGTTAAAACCCATTCCATGTAAAGGCACAAGATAGGAAACAGCATATCCTTCTACAGCTATGCCAGGAACTATCAGGTCACAGAAAAACAGAATACATCTAGTTCCTCTACACATAGCCAGGCTAATCAGTGTTCTGCTTGCTATCACTACAAGAGCAGAACTTTTACAAATTCATTACCTAAGAATAAAATCCATGTTATACAAGACTAAGGAGGAAAGACCTTTTGGACTCTTGCATTAAACCTGAAGTATAAATCTTACCTTGCGTAGGGATAGCTGCCGTTCCACAAATCCTGAAACATTCGCCCAGATAGTAGAGACTTCTGAAATTCAAAGGAAATAAAAAATATTTTAAGCTCTCATGTACTACTATCTAGTCCTAGTAAATAAAAAAGTAAATATGAAATGCAGAATCAAATAATACTAATTCCTAATTAATTCAGAATTAACAGAAAATAAGGTCATTCCCCAAAGTTAATTTTCCTAGTGACTAAAGCTCACCTTTTAAGTTCCAAAATGTGCTTAATAATAATAAACAAACTTTTGAATAAAATCTTTCTAGGATAGAGGAAACTCTGTCACACATTTCCTTTTACTCAATAAAGGAAATTCTATAAATTCTATAAAAGTGTGACAGAGTTCCTCTTATTCTATAAATAGAGCTAACCAAGTATAATCTAGCCTTTTTTAAAGTTTTTATTTAAATTCCAGTTAGTTAACATACAGTGTAATGTTAGTTTCCAGTGTACAATTTAGTGTTTCAGCACTTCCATACAACACCTGGTGCTCATCGTAAGTGCACCCCTTAATCCCCATTACTTATTTCACTCTCAACTTTTCTTAATGACCCATTCAAAAATTATTTAAGGAGTGTCTACTCTGTGGCATCTGAGCAATATAAACCTTCATTCTTATACCATTATATAACACAGAAATAAAGGCAAGCACCATTAAGGCATGAAAGGCTGTTGTCTGTACATTAACTGTCTCTATACTTCTGTTTTTAATTCTCTTTTTTCGCGGGGGCGGGGGCTCTTTATAGAGATTGCACGTGTGTGTATGTGTGTGTACGCACTCATTTATCATCTTTTTCCACAACCTTGCCCATATGATAAATTCCATGACAGCAGGGACCTATATTGGTTGGTGCACTGAATCTATCAACACTGAGTAGTATGTAGTAGCTTTCAGTATTTTTTAAATGTCTTATGCCCATATAACATAATTACTAACCTATAAAACAATATATTTTTTAAATTGAGATTCTATTGACACATAAGATTATGTTGATTTAGGGACGCCTAAGTGGCTCAGCAGTTAAGCATCTGCCTTCAACTCAGGGCATGGTCCCAGGACCCAGTCCTGCATCCGGCTCCCTGCAGGGAGGCTGCTTCTCCCTCTGCCTCTGTCTCTGCCTCTCTTTCTCTGTGTCTCTCGTGAATAAATAAATAAAATCTTTTTTAAAAAAGATTTATGTTAGTTTCAGGTGTACAACATGATTCGCTATTTGTTATATTGCAAAATGATCACCATATTTTTATTTTTTATTTGCTTTTTTAAAAATTATTTTATCTATTTGTTAGAGAGAGAGGGAGAGGAAGGGAGCACAAGTGGAGGACGGGGAGAGGAAGAAGCAGACTCCCTCTGAGCAGGGGGCCCAATCCCAGGACCCCGGGGTCATGACTTGAACGGAAGGTAGACACTTAACTGACTGAGCCACCCAGGCACCCCTTGACTTACTTTTCATTCTCATTTGTTACTCTTAGACTACCAGCTGTCACCTCTCTCTGCTGCTAGTGCTCTGCAGAACCCCTCCCTAATCCTAATTTACTGCTTCTGATCTATGTTTTTTATTTCAACAAATATACTAATATTATGTCTAAAACAATAATTTTTAACAAAAGACCTTCGGGTCGGGACCCAAGGGCCTTTACTTTGAATCAGTGCACAGACTTCTCACTTCTGCTTTGAATGATCAGAGAGAGGTCTTCTTTGTTTTTCTTGTTCTGAGCTGTGTTTCTGCCCACCCGCCCCCCCAGAGAAAAACTGGTAGAAAAATAAGTAGTTGCCAATAACTAGCGTTAAATATGTGATATGAAGGTATACTCTAGGTATAACTAATATTTAGAAATACAGAGACTTGGCAGCGGCCACTGTGCAAACCAGACTTTGCTGGCTCCTGCGCCTTGCTCCACTTCCTCTGCAATCAAGTCTGACAAACCCAATATGGCTTAGAGTGAGAAATTTGATACGTTGAAATTGAAGAAGACAGAAACGCAGGAGAAAAACTCACTGCTTTCAAAAGAAACGACTGAACAGAAGAAGCAAGCAGGCGAATCTTAATGAGGCATGCATGCCAGTATGCACCACACGTTCCACAAGTAGTGCCTTCTTTTAGCTATTTAACTTTGTCAGATGCAAAGAAGTTGGATCAAGTTTAAATGACTATGCTGCCCCTTTTGACACCAAAGAATTGAGAACTACTGACAACGAAAGCCTCACTTGCCTCTTCCATCTGCCTGGCTGGCTGGCAGGGAAGGAAAAGAACTTGGATGTTGGTAATGGAAGAAGCTGGGTGGGAGAACAGTAAAATCTAAAAATGAAGCTGGTCTGAGGTGTCCTGCAGGCTATAAAATGCAGTTTAATCAGAGTGCTATTTTTTTGTTCAAATGATTTTATTTATGGGAATACACAATTTTTTAATATGCAAATAAAAAATTTAAGCCTAGAAAAGGAAAAAAGGAAATGCAGAAAATGAAGTCTGTCTTGACATCTCCATTCCAAACCTAATTATGTGTATTAAAGATACTTTTTTTTTTTTTTCCAAACACACAAGGGTTTATTTAGAAGCTCCACCTTGGGTCCAAGGATACCTGACACAGCAGAGCAGGGACTTGGACTGGGTATGGATGTTTAACCCAAGGTGGGTTTCAGCTTATAAAGATACTTTCCAGGGGCGCCTGAGTGGCTCAGTTGGTTTAGTATCTGACTCCTGATTTCGGCTCTGGTCAGGATCTCAGGGTTGTGGGATTGAGCCCCATGTTGGGCTCTGCACTCAGCATGGAATCTGCTTAACTCTCCCCCTCTGCCTCTCCCCCTGCTCATGGGCAAGTATGTGCTCTCTTTCTCTCTCTCAAATAAATAAAATCTTTTAAAAAAATACTTTTCTTTAAAAAAAAAAAAGATACCTTCCAATGAGGAACTCTTTGCAAATCAAGAGTGTTATGTTTTAATTCTCCAAACAAAAGATCAAGAACAGTGACATTTACCAGGTTGCCACATTGGAATATGGATACAGTTGGTGACAAAAGACCAATTCTTTCCCAACTTTGGAAACTGCTTGATTTATTGGTATAATTTTTATTTCTAATGGCTTAAACCACTACCTAAAGCAGGGAAATTGCAGTCTTTTAATTCCAGAATATCAAGGTTATAAGTATTTTTATTAATATGCCATAAAAGGAATAGGTTAGGCAATGAGAATTACCAGTGATTCTCATGGGCATCTAGGAATAAGTTGGGTGATGGAAATTCACTTACCCACCAAGAAAACTAGGGCTGCATGCTACAGTAAGCCAAGTGATTCTTCCCTTCACACTAAATCACAGAAACACAGTTTATTATAACTAAGTATTTTCTCTACCCTGCTCTATCCTACTGTATTCCCCACTCCTTCCCACTACGATAGACAAAAGAATTCTACTTCTGGCTGCTAAGAACTAAGAAGATCTTTCAACCAATCCCAATTGTATACTAAATAAAATTTTTCATCATGACCAAAAATGTCATTAAATTACTAATAATACAAAATCTCCATACCCGGATTTACACAGAGATCTTTCAAAGTTACTAAATCCAAACTGTTAAGTCATTTCACCTAGACTCATGATACGTAACTCAAATTTCAGGAAAGCAATCTATTACAAAAGGAAATGATTTAATTAGAGCCAGGAGAAACTATATCGCTTGCAACCAAACTCTAATGCAAAGACTTGATGGAGCTTAACTGGAAATTTGAGGATCATCTGTCTTCACTTGGATGGTATATTCAAGTCATGTTGTTTTATGCTATACAATCTAATGGATAAAATTATGTAAGAGGAGAGTCTATAACTCTAAACTTAAATTTGCTACTTCTTACTGAAGACAAAGAAAACCTGCACATCATTTCTTTTAGGAAGCTTTAGGGTCCTGCACTTCAACTGGAATAGATGGATTTGAAAATCTTACAAACTATGATTTTTAAATTTGATTTTTCTGACATCCCAAAGTCAGAGGACATCACTAAATCTCAAAATAGAAATTGTAATCCAGTCTAAAACACAAGTTAAAGAATATGCAACTTTTATATTTTAGAGAAACCTGGGGTTATTTATTTTAATCAAATACTGAAATACCAAGAATCACTATTATAAAGAAATAATCCCTGAACATTCCTTCTATACTCAGTTCAACCATCATTTGACTTCCAATTCTAAATGTTTTATGCATTCAAAACCATATTTTTAAACACAGTGCCAAGTAGCAGGAATACTTATTTTACATATGATCATTATAAAAAGGAACTAAGTGTCCATTATGTAAATTATAGGATAATATATGCTTGAAATAGATATTAATACCAAATATAAAAGTTCCCTGACTTCATAAGACCTCTTCTAAAATTAAAATACTGACACAAAAAAGCAAAATATTCAAGAGTGATTTGAACAAAGAAACATACTCCCAGAGCTCACTGCAATGGAAAGATCAATGTGTGGCCTTCCTGCCTCTGCAGATGGCTAGCTTTATGTAGTCTTCAATAATTTGAACAGTTCTCATCCATTAAATGATGACTGGGCATTCTAAGTACCCTAATTACATTATAGTAAACTTTGGTGAAACACGTGGAAGCAACAGAACTTGATATATACAATGATGAAAAGTTAATTTATATGTTTTGCTGAGATTGAAAGTTCATCCTCATCTCCTTACAATGGTTCATTTGTGAACGTTAATAAGTAGTCATTTGACTTGTGTTTCTGTTGTTCAACCAATAAAGCTCTTGCTGAGAGGTCCCCAATGGTCCCCTTGTCCATAAATTCAATAGATATGTTTAATTTTCACCTCTCCCATCCTTCAGTCTTATCTAACACTGGTGATCGCTCTCTCCTCTTTTAAACACCTCTCCATTGGCTCCACACTACTGTCTCCTGGGTTCTCTTCCTACCTGTCTAGCCATTTCTTCTCTGTCTCCTTTGTAAGGTAATCTTCCTCAACTCAGCCATTAAGTGTTGGAATTTTCAAAGGTACAGCCCTCAGCCTTCGGCCTTCACTCCAGACTCTGTTTAGGCAGTCACATCCATACCCAGGGCTTTAATGACTACCAATATGCTGATGACTCCCACGTGTTTTTTTAGAAGCCCAGACACCCTCCCTGTTTTCAGGTTCTAGACATGTGTATCCAACTGCTTCTTTGGATATCTCACAAAAGACACTTCATGTGCTCAAAACAGGATCTTCCTTCCCTTGAATCTTATGCTGTTAGCCAGGGTTTTGATCTCAATGACTGGCACCACCATCTATTCAGTTATATGAGCCAGGAACTCAGAACTCATCCTTGAGACTTCCTTCCTCTCCCACCCTCCTATCCAGTCCACTACCTGTAGAGTTTACCTGTAAATAGCCTTTCGGTCTGTCTACTTCTCTCCACTTTTGCTGCTACCATTTTAGACCAAACTACTATTCACTTTCACTTAAGTTACTGTTCTAGGCATTCTTGACACTCCAGTTCATTCTCCACTTTGCATCCAGAGCAATCTTCTCAAAACACAAACTTGATCATGTCATTCAACTCCTCCTTTAGCCCCATGCAAAACACTCAACAGCCTTCAGTCAGGCTTAAAATAAAGGCTACCATCTTTAATATGATTACTAGGCCCTGCATCACCTGACCCGTTTTCTTTGCATGATGTCTGAAGAGCAGCCATTTGGGGTGGTTGCTTTTAGCTAACATTTATTGAGCACTTACTTTGCCCTAGTCCCCAAGTTAATACATTATCTCTTTTATCAAAATCCTCAGTTGGCCACTTTCCCTCATTAAGGCAGTCAATAAAGAAACTGTCTCTGGGTATCTAATATGAGCCTGCTGAGATTACCAGCCCGTTTCCAAGACAACATAGCCACTCCAGTGGATAGGGAAGGAGGTTTTCCACCTCCTCCTGGCAGCAGGTGAAGATCCAGCCCCCAGGGCACTCACCCCTTATCAAGTACTTACCCTCCTGGCTGAGCGACAGCAGGGTAGGCAGCATCTGCCTGCCCAGGTCCTGCATGGAAGGGATGATAGTGTCCAACATCGCAGCTTTCTAGTTGGATCGGTGCTCAGTCCTCAACAGGTCTCTTCTTTTTATGGAGTTTGTACAAAAGTGATTTTTCCCACCCTCCAATCCCTTCTCCACAGAGCTAGGGATGTCTCTTAAAAGTAAAAATTACCAAATCTTGATTTTATTTTTTCCTTCTTTCTTAAGTGTTCTTTCTCACTGTCCCTCCCACTGCCCTGGTTCCTCCTGAGGGGCTCCCACTGCAGGAACCCCGAGGGCTGTCCTGCACCAGGATGCACGTGAAAGCCTTTGGGGACACTGAGAGGACACCGAGAGGCCCAATGACAGGGTGAGCGGGAGCGAGCCCAGAGCAGGGAAGGGAGGGCAGGCCAGCCGCAGGGTGGCGAGACGTGTTGCTAAGACGCGACAAAGGCTTGCGGCGTTGCTAGGGTGTCACCCCGGGCCTCGGACCGCGTCGCTGCCCACGTTGCCAGGGTGATTCCGGAGCTCCCAACAGCAAGGCTGCGGAGTAACTTCGTGTTTATCTTTTCCTTTCCCTTCTTCCCCGGGGCAGCGAAGAGACTTGGTTGCTTCTGTAACCACCTTGCACCAGTTCGGAAATACTTTCTAACCCCGGCGTGGACATTTGCGTCTCCAGATCTGCGGGAGGGCTGGAGTGTGAACTGGATTTTGTTTCTCGCGTTTGGTTTTCCCTGGGCTCTCTTCCTGGGAAATGGAGAGCCGGAGGGCTGGGGAGAGAAACGGACGTTTCTTTAATTACAGTCATTTTTTTAATTCCCTGTACACTGCCCGAACGTCATCCTACAGACCTGTAATAGTCTCCCCTCTGCTGATGATGAATTATCCCAAAGTGAACACACACGTAAGCCCCACCCAGGCCAAGAAATAGAACTCTGGCATCCACCACTCACTACTCACTTAGGATTAGGCAAGCTACCCTACCCTCTGAGGTTCTCTATGAAAACTGGGAGTTAATAAAACTAAAGTCACACAAAGAGTTTTCCCAGAGTGTGTTCCACAGGATACTAACTTGTGTTGATAAAAATAAATGATAACTGGAAAAAGGAAAGGAGGGAGGAGGAAGGAAGGGAGGGAAGGAGGAAGGACAAAAGGAAGGGAGGGAGGGAGGGAGGGAGGGAAGTTCTGTCAGCACCACAGAAACATCTCACTCCTCCTCCAGCCATTATTCCAACAAATACTATAAATTTGTTTTATCTGTGTTTCAACTTTTGGAATCATATAGTATGTATTATTTTATTTGTGGCTCTGTCCCTCAACATGATGTTTGTAAGATTCTCCATGGTTTCGGTGGTAGCAATTTGTTCGTTTTCACTGTTGTATATTATTCCTGTGTATGAATATGACACAATTTATTTATCCGTTCCATTACTGAGGGAACATATGAGTTATTTCCATTTGAGGGCTAATAGGAATAATGTTGCTGCAAACATCCTTCAACAAAACTTTTGATGTACATCCATACTCATTTCTGATGTGTATACAATTAGGAGTAGATTATGGGTCACAGGAAATGCAGATTTTAACATATAATGCCAAGCAGATTTCCAAAGTGACTATTGCAATGGTGGTTGGAGGGAGAAACCTCTGGCACTTAGTGTGAACAGAAATTAGGGGTGCCTGATGGCCTGCAATGTACACTACAGTCCTGTACAGTGAAGACTGTTCCACATTCTGTACTATGTTGCAATATCTCACCAGATTTCTATGTAAGAAAAGAAAAAGACTACTTATGAACCTAGAAAAAAAATCCACTTTAAGTGCAAATATGAAGAAGTTTTTTCTTAGTTTCAATATCACTTAATTTCCTAGAAATTCAAAATCCAAGTAAACTGAGAAAAGATTACGCCTTTCTTTTCAGGATTTAAGAATTCTTCACTATTTAGGAAAACTATAATCATTACAGTTGATGAGGCTGGTGGCAGTTGAGTAGCCAACACACCTAAGCCAGACTGCATTTGTTTTTTTTTTTGTTTTGTTTTGTTTTTAATTTTTATTTATTTATGATAGTCATCAGAGAGAGAGAGAGAGGCAGAGACAGAAGGAGAAGCAGGCTCCATGCACCGGGAGCCCGACATGGGACTCGATCCCGGGTCCCCAGGATCACGCCCTGGGCCAAAGGCAGGCACTAAACCGCTGCGCCACCCAGGGATCCCCCACACTGCATTTGTAGCCGTGGCATTCATAGTGATTCTTCCTGTTGGTATAAGGATGTGGCAACTTCGTTGGCCTTCCAGCATAGTCATGCCTGAACACACAGCTCTCCAGCTCCCATATGTTATTTTGCTATACATTACTTACATTATACTAGAGCTCTGACTTTATACTCACTTTTTGTAAGTACACTCCACGTTCAGTATGGAGCCCAGGGCGGGGCTTGAATTCACAACCCTGAGGTGAAGACCTGAGCTGAGATCAAGAGTTAGATGAGATACTTAAAATACTGAGCCACTCAGGTGTCTCTTTTATATTCATTTTTAAGTGGTATGGGTAAATAAGCTGTATTATCCATAAACTTCACTTTAGATAGTAATAAGGCGCTCAGGCAAAATATTTGTTATAAAAAAGAATCGTTGTATCTAATAGGACTGAGAAACTCTGTGCTGGAAAACGACAAGCTCCATAACTCAGGCTTTCTCTCTCTCCACCTTCTAATAAGAAGCTCAGAACTAGGTTTTAGGCCTTTCATAAGCTGGTTTCTTGGAAAAATAATTTCCTCCCACTCTCTCTTTTATGACCTGCCTTCTGCCCTTAGTCTATGAGGGCAGTCTATCCTGTTTAGTCTTCAAGCACTTGTCTGCAGAATAGGCTGTCTCAAATTCTTTGGGGAAATAACCAGGGAAGGTTGTTGAATGGGCCAGCAACAAATAATGGGCAAACTCTTCTGTGACAGCTGTCTTGACAATTGCTGAGCCAGCTACCTTTTAGTGGTCATGTCAGGATTATTATTCAATCTTAAGATAATGAAGTTGAAAAAATATATTAGTTTCTTAGAATAATAGATTATATTAACCTAAACATGGTGATGACACTTCTAGTCTCCAGAAAAGTTGTCTTCACTTTCAAACAATGGTTATGAATGACTGCTAATTATTAGTGAATTATAAATGACCAAAGGAAGATCTGCAAATGATAAAGGCAAAGACTTTTCTTTCAACATCTTTTCCTTTTACCAAAAGTCTCTTGACAAAAGAAGCTGTGGAGATACATGCGACTCAGCGTTTACTAGCAACTTTAAATGAGCTATAAACATGTATCCTGAAAATACATACCCTTTAGTTGATAACAAAGCTCAAGCAGACTTTGTAATTCCACTGCTTACAGAATTTGCTCTTTGGATACACCTGCATGGTACAGACAAAGAAATATATAAAACATCGTTTGTAATGCTAATTCTTAGAATTAACCTAAGATAACCATCACAGGGAACTAGTTAAATTGTAAATTGTACTTTGGAATACATTTTAAGAGTTTGCTTAGGGGGATCCCTGGGTGGCGCAGCGGTTTGGCGCCTGCCTTTGGCCCAGGGCGCGATCCTGGAGACTCGGGATCGAATCCCACGTCGGGCTCCCGGTGCATGGAGCCTGCTTCTCCCTCTGCCTGCCTCTCTCTCTCTCTCTCTCTCTCTGACTATCATAAATAAATGAAAACTTTAAAAAAATTTAAACAAAACAAAACATCGGGGTGTAGGTGTCCTGGTGTTTAAAAAAAAAAAAAAAGAGTTTGCTTAAAAGAAAGTTGTACGCTGGTACGCTGGGCAGCCCGGGAGGCTCAGCGGTTTAGCGCCACCTTCAGCCCAGGGTGTGATCCTGGAGACCTGGGATTGAGTCCCACGTTGGGCTCCCTACATGGATCCTGCTTCTCCTTCTGCCTGTGTCTCTGCCTCTCTCTCTCTCTCTCTCTCTCTCTGTGTCTCTCATGAATAAAAAAATAAAATCTTAAAAAAAAAAGAAAGTTGTACATTTATGTGCTGATATTTTAAAAGTTTCAAGATATATTAAGTGAAAACTTGCAGAATCGTATTAATAATATGCTATTTGTTTCAAGTATACATATAAATATATATGTGTATTCATATATATGTTTATAAATTCATAGAATATTTGAGGAAAGACATAAAAATATTAACAGTGGCTATTTTTGGATAGTATGGAATTATGTGTGGAGAGCAGTTCAGAGAACTTTTAGGTTAACTTTTCTCCTTTACTTACTGTTTACCAAGAGCATGGATTATCTTAGCAGTAATATATTTTTTTAAAGATTTTATTTATTTATTTATGAGAGACACACAGAGAGAGGCAGAGACACAAGCAGAGAGAGAAGCAGACTCTCTGCTGGGAGCCCAGTGTGAGACTCAATACCAGGACCCCGGGATCATGACCTGAGCGGAAGGCAGATGCTCAACCACTGAGCCACCCAGGTGTCCCCTCTTAGTAGTAATATTTTATTTTTTTTTATTTATTTTATTTTTTTTTATTTTATGATAGTCACAGAGAGAGAGAGAGAGAGAGAGAGAGGCAGAGACACAGGCAGAGGGAGAAGCAGGCTCCATGCACCGGGAGCCCGATGTGGGATTCGATCCCGGGTCTCCAGGATCGCGCCCTGGGCCAAAGACAGGCGCCAAACCGCTGCGCCACCCAGGGATCCCAGTAGTAATATTTTAAAGATAATTTGCAAACAAGAGCAACAGAGGACAGAGAGAGATAGAAACAAACTGGGCCAAAGTTTTTCAAAGTACTTTAATATACATTTACTTTTGTACAAGCTTCAACTCACCTTGCAAAACCACCATTGAATGGGCAGTCACTTTTACCCAGACCTCAAAACATACACAACATCCAGTGGCTTGTACCAAGGGCAACTTCTCAACTTATTAAAAAGGAAAATATTTGTAATATTCTTGTTTTAATATTACACAATACAATAAAAATTTTCAATAAATAATTTAACTCACATCTATTAAATATCTAATACACATCAAGCACTTTGCAAGTTGGTAAGAGGAATACAAAAGAAACCCCTATACCATTCATTCACCATTTAACAAATATTTATTGAAAAAAGTTCTAAAACCAGGATTGGGTTCCAAAGATAATGTGTAAATTGAAAATTCAATAAATGAGCCAAGTTACTCTAGAAATAACTTCTTAGGAAGGTACCATGTTAGAGACCCACATAGCATCTCTTGGTTCATAGACCCAATCCAGCCAGTTTTCCCTCCAGCTTTGGATCAAATCACTTTCTTGTGAGCATGTAATGAAGCAATTGGCTTATGATTAGGAAAGCAATCTTGTCTGAAAAATTCAACTAAATAGTAGCATTGCACTCCGCACAGTGAGATGCTTACACTATAGGTACTTGGAAACTGAGACAGACTGAAAATATACCAGATGCATCTCTCCAATCCCTTGTTTACTCAAGGGCTTAGGCAGAAGTGGGCTTCTGGTGGCTTTCTACCACATTAACTTAGCTAAGATGGAATTGCATTTCCCAGAATTCCCTTCCCTGTATGATTCTAGGTTAGAGTTAGTAAAGAGATAAATTTGTGTGAGATTTGAAAGGCAGAAGTAAAACATAACATATGTTTATGCTCTGAAGATCATTGTAGGGCCAGGCACTGATCTGCTGGCTTACCACGTGGGCATGGCCACGGCTCTCCAGCTCCCATCAGCTCTCCTCTCTCAGCTACTCTGAATCCTAAACTAAATGCCTGTTCAACAGTGTGGCCAAAGACACCACCTTATCCTACAAGTCACATGTATCACTGAAGTTAGATACAAAAAGAGACTAATGCAAGTCCTAATTTGTTCTTATAAGTTCTAGTTTGTCCTCGTGGTTTCTGGCTTATCCTCACCAAATCCAATCTGTTTTTATTCTCCCCCATTTCATGACCATCTTTCCTTCCTGACTGTTGTTCCTGCTGACTGCAGGCCCAACACCAGACAGGCTGCTGAAGCAGCCCCTACAATTACATAAGGGCTAATGCTCATAACAATCCCATACGCTTCATCATTCATAGGGCTTCAGCTTCTCTGTCTACACTAACGGATTCAGGACTAGTGGTTAAAACTGAAGCGTTTAAATTTAAATTATTTTCTTTCTGCTCTACTTAGATTTGAAGTCATATAAATTAAGGGCTTGTGCACTGCAGCTTTGTTATAAAGACACATTAACTCTCATGTCAGAGGTATGAAGACAATGTAATGGAGTAACAAGGAGAGGAACATTACTTATAACTGATATGATTTGTCTGAGTGCTAAGCAAAGAGTTTGGGGCTTTATCTGGAAGTTGTGGATGGTTCCTGAAGACCTTGGAATAAGATGATGACCTGATCATCCACAGAGTATTATATTCTCCAGTACCGTATTAAGATGAAGCTCATATTTCACTACATGGCATAAAAAAATCCATATTTCAGGTGGCAACTAAAATCAGAGAAATTTCTGAGGGAAATGAAGGAAATCCACCAGATTAAAAGGATAAGTGCTGGGGTGCTGGGTGACTAACTCGGTGAAGCAGCTCCCTTCAGCTCAGGTCATGATCTAAGGGTCCTGGGATCAAGCTCCACATCAGGCTCTTGGCTCAGAGGGGAGTCTGCTTCTCTTCCTCTCCTTTGCTCCCCATCCCCTCATGTGTGCACATGCACTCTCTTTCTCTCAAATAAATAAATAAAGCTTTAAAAAATAAACAAATAAACAAATGGATAAGTGCTAACCATTGCAAGGCTAGCCACAGGATGATTAATGTCACTGACAATGACAGCTGTTTATAGCTTTTTGAGGATGAAATGGCAAAGATACAACACAACTGAAAAAAGGTAAATTAGCTAATGTAACAAATGAGAATATTTTGAGACTAAGCTATAGAATGATCATCCAAAAAGGAAAATAGCAAAACTCATCAAATTAGACTATTTGAAAACAGAGCATTTCAAGAAATAAGTAGCACACCATTCTGCCTGGATTATTTATAAGATATAAGTCATACGATAGGACTTTCCCATGTTTAATAGATGTGACCTCAATGAATAATAAATATGATAATAATACCCATGTATATCACATCTGTTTGTGAATAGAAAGGTGATATTTATGCTATAATAATCTGACTCGCTCTTCTTATAAACATTTTGTAATTTTTTTCTGTTTCACATGTGCTGAGATGAAAAGTTTGGCATTGAAAACCTGCATTAACACCTAATATTAGCATAAATCTTTTGTATGGCTGAAAAAAATTATATTTCTGAGCTTAAATTTTAATTGATAAAAACAGGAATAATGATGATAAATACTAATAGAGGAAATTCCCAAAATTTTAAAAGAAATAATGAGAAAAACTAAAATAAGATTTCGTAGTTACCAAAAATTCTTAACTTGCAGTTACTTGCCTAATTTCACTATTATATTATACCATTCTACATGAGCAAAACAAAATGTGTATTCTATAGTCAAAGGAATACTTCTGGATTTTTTTTTTTTTTTTTTAAGTGAAGACTACTGGTCAATAAGAAAGCTCTGAAAAGAATTTAAATGTAAATGACTTTAGGCAATGTGTGATAACTTGGTTAGCCAATTCACATCACACAAAGATTAATTTAAAATGGATTATGGAACTAAATCTAGAAGCAAAAACTATAAACCTCCTAGAAGATTTTAAAACATGTTTTAAAACATAAGAGAGAAATCTTATGATATTTAGGTTAAGTAAATGTTTCTTAGGACACCAAAAGCATGAATTACATAAGTTAAAAATGTGATAAATGGGACTTTACCAAATTTTAAAGGTTTTGTTCTTTAAAGGACACCATTAAGAAATGACAAAGAGGGACACTTGGGTGACTCAGTGGTTGAACACCTCCCTTAGGCCCAGGGCGTGATCCTAGAGTCCTGGGATTGAGTCCCACGTCCCACTGCTCCTCCCTCTGCCTGTGTCTCTGCCTCTCTCTGTGTCTTTCATGAATAAATAAATAAAATCTTAGAAAAAAAAAAGAGAGAAAGAAAGCTTTTAAAATGGGCAAAATTCTTGAACAAGAACTTCTCAAAAAAGGAAGCTAAACATACATCTATCTTATGATGCAGCAATTCCACTTCTAAGTATACCCTCCCCAAAATAACATATTGATTTGTGTGTCTATAAAAATTTGTTCAAGAATGTTTATAACAGCTTTATTCCTAGTAGCCAAAAACTGCCAACAATCTAAAACATCCATTAACAGTATAAACAAACTATGGCACATTCATACATTGGAACATGGCACAACAAATAAAAAAAGAATAGACTGAGACACCTGGGTGGCTCAGTGGTTGAGTGTCTGCCTTCGACTTAGGTCATGATCCCAGGGTCCTGGGATCAGGTTCGGTGTCAGGCTCTCCACAGGGAGCCTGCTTCTCCCTCTGCTTATGTCTCTGCCTCTCTCTGTGTCTCTCATGAATAAATAAATAAAAATCTTTTTTAAAATGAAATTCACACACCCAGACTGTGTGTAATCTCTGTGGGGCAGTAATTCCTGGTGACCACACTCCATTACTGAAGCTGAAGGAAACAGATCCTTGCCCTCCTTGACTCAGCAGAGCCAGGCACCAGGCATGTGACACATGCTCAGTTATCAGATGCTCTTTCTTAGACTCAGAATGTTAAGCCAGTGAGAGAAACAACAGAAAAGTCTGGAAGATGTGCACTTCAGGGATGGAGTCCCCTCTTCACTATTCTGCTTATAATAAGTGCCAAGATTCCTAATGACCAGGGCTTCAAAACCCCCTTGATTCCTGCCCATTTCCAAGTCAGTCTCCCAGATATGATTACACTGTATGCTTCCTAATTGTCTCTCAATAATTCCCTTCTCCTTAAGATAGTTCAAGTCAGTATCTGTGGCCTTGTCTGCTTACAAATTTGTCAAACAACTAAAAGTCAGATTAGTGTTGGGGCATAATATGAGGCTATACATCCTCCCATCCCATTATCAGAGAATAAACCTGAGCATTCCAGGAGAAACATTTAAATCCTAGCTTTAGTTAGTTAGGTGGCTTAAGTAGAGCCATGTGCAATTAACATGAGGGTCCTTTGAAATGAAAACCAGATAAAGAAAGGGGCAAATGCCAGTAGGAAGATTAGGCATTTCTAATGTAGATTAGATTGGGTAGTCCTAGAATAGAAATCAATCCTCAAAATAGCATACTAATTTCAGGTATTTTAAAAGAAAACCAGCTGCAGCTGGGAAGCACTCAGTGGATTCCCCTTGCTCTCCCTCACCTTACAGAACATCTCTCCCTGCAGAGACAAATGGGGGAGAAAAGAAGGACCACGTGTATATAACCAATGAGTAGATTATGCAAGGAATTTATGAGACACAAAAGAAACTAAGAGTTGAAATTTCTTTATTCTGTGGGTTAAAGAGTGACTTATCCAAAAGACAAAGAAACCAGGAGAATCTCTCCTGAGATACTCTGTCACCTTATGGCTTATGCAGTCTAGCTCTGCTTTTATACAGGGCAAGGGAAAAAGTTAATTAGACGAAAACCCTAGTGCTTGCTCCCTGCCTATGGACTCCATATGACTTCAAAACAGTAAATTGACCTTGTGAGTAAAGAACAATGTAAAGTTCTATAAAGTTCTAATGTGTACTTAGAAGAATGTATTTGGTATAGGGAAAGAGAACCCTACTCCATGACTGCTCACAGCTTATCAAGTCTTTTTTTTTTTCATGGATCATTCCTTTGGTGTACCTAAAAAGCCATTGCCACACCTAAGGTCATTGAAATTTTCTCCTATGTTGTCTTCCAGGAATTTCATAGTTTAATACTTTATATTTAGGTCTATTATCCATTTCAGGTTATTTTTGTGATGGGTATAAGGTTTGTGTCTAGATTCTTTCTGTATGTATGTGTGAATGACCAGTTGTTTCAGCATCATTTGTTGAAGAAACTATCTTTGCTCCATTGTATCTCCTTTGCTCCTTTGTCAAAGATCAGTTGACTGTATTTATGTGGGTCTATTTCTGGGCTCTCTATTCTGCTTCACTGATATACTTGTCTATTGTTTTGCCAAGTTCATACTGTCTTGATTACTATAGCTTTATAATAAGATTTAGAGTTAGGCACTATTGTTCCTCCAACTTTGTTCTTTTTCAACATTAAATTGGCTCTTTTGGGTCTTTTGCCTCTTCATATGGACTTTAGAATCAATTTGTTGATATCCACAAAATTACTTCCTGGTATTTTAATGGGATTACATTAAATCAATAGACCAAGTTAGGAAGAACTAACATCTTGACAACATTGTGTCATCTTATCTATGAACATCCTATTTCCTTTTCTTTAAAAAAAAAAGTATTTTATTTACTTATTCATGAAGGACACAGAGAGAGAGTCAGAGACATAGGAAGAGGGAGAAGCAGGTTTCCTGCAGGGAGCCTTACATGAGACTTGATCCCAGGACCCTGGATTATGACCTGAGCCAAAGGCAGATGCTCAACCACTGAGCCACCCAGGCGTCCCCCTATTTCTTTTTCTTGTCTTATTGCATTAACTAAGATTTCCAGTACAATTAAAAAGGAGTCATGAGAGGAGACATTCTTGTTTTGTTCCTAATCTTAGCAGGAAAACTTCTAGTTTTTCACCATTAAGTATTAACTGTAGGGTTTTTGTAAGTATCCTTTATCAAGTTGAGGATATTCCCCCTCTATTCCTGGTTTGCTGAGAATTTTATTATCATAAATAAGTGTTGAATCTTGTCAAATTTTGTCTATATCTATTGAAATGATTATATAATTTTTCTTCTTTAACCTATTGATATGATGGATTACATAATTTGATTTTCAAATATTGAACCAGCCTTGAATACCTGGGTTAAATCCCACTTACTCATGGCATATAATTCTTTTTATACATTGTTGAGTTTATTTGTTAATATTTTATTTTTGAGGATTTTTGTATCCGTGTTCATAAGAAATGTTGACGTGTGGTTTCTTTTCTTGTAATATCTTTGTCTGGTGTTAGGATAATGCTGGCCTCAAAATGAGTTAGGAAGTATTCCCTCTGCTTCTGTCTTCTAGAAAAGGCTGTAGATAATCTATAATTTCTTCATTAAACATTCTGTTGTTGAACTCACCAGTGACTCATGTAGGCCTGCTGCTTTCTGTTTTGGAAGATTATTACTAATTTACTTTCTTTAATAGATATAGACCTATACAGAGTGTCTATTCTTCCTTTTGATTTTCCCCAAATTGATTCCCAAGTTCTGAAGGACTTTTATCTACTACCATCTTTTCCATTTTTCTCAAAACCCAAGTACACATACCACATGAAGGAAATAAAATTCCAAACAAGAAATACATTTTTGGGGGGGCTTGGGGCAAGATGGCGGAGCAGTAGGGTCCCCAAGTCACCTGTCCCCACCAACTTACCTAGATAACTTTCAAATCATCCTGAAAACCTACGAATTCAACCTGAGATTTAAAGAGAGAACAGCTGGAATGATACAGAGAGAAGAGTTTGCGCTTCTAACAAGTACAACTTGTTTTTAGCCACTCTGCACTGAGCAAAATGACTAGAAAGATCTAACCACAAAAGAAAGAATCAGAAACAGTACTCTCTCTCACAGAGTTACAGAATTTGGATTACAATTCGGTATCAGAAAGCCAATTCGGAACCATAATTATAAAGCTACTGGTGGCTCTGGAAAAAA
The DNA here is from genome assembly GCF_018345385.1 of Vulpes lagopus. NCBI lineage: Eukaryota > Metazoa > Chordata > Mammalia > Carnivora > Canidae > Vulpes > Vulpes lagopus. Next base: position 36,560,493 of record NC_054838.1, on the reverse strand, counting down.
GCATAAAGGATTCAAAAGACTTCATGACTCAGAATTTAGATCTAATCAGGCCAAAATTAAAAATCAATCAAGTGAGATGCAATCCAAACTGGAGGTCCTAACGACAAGGGTTAATGAGGTAGAAGAAACAGTGAGTGACATAGAAGACAAGTTGATGGCAAGGAAGGAAGCTGAGGAAAAGAGAGAAAAACAATTAAAAGACCATGAGGAAAGGTTAAGGGAAATAAATGACAGCCTCAGAAGGAAAAATCTACATTTAATTGGGGTTCCAGAGGGCACTGAGAAGGACAGAGGACCAGAAAGCATATTTGAACAAATCATAGCTGACAACTTCCCTAATTTGGGGAGGGAAACAGGTATTCAGATCCAAGAGATAGAGAGGTTCTCCCCGCCTAAAAATCACTAAAAACCATTCAACACTTCGACATTTTTTTTTAACACCTCGACGTTTAATAGTGAAACTTGCAAATTCCAAAGATAAAATCTGTAAAGCAGCAAGAGACAAGAGATCCCTAACTTATATGTGGAGAAATATTAGATTAACAGCAGACCTCTCCACAGAGACCTGGCAGGCTGACAGGATATATTCAGGGTCCTAAATTAAGTATATTAATAACCAAAGTAAAAATATACTTAGATAATAATACACTAATACTGGGAGACTCTAACACGGTGCTTTCTGCAAATGACATATCTTCTAAGCACAACATCATGAATGAAACAAGAGCTTTAAATGATACACTGGACCGGATGGATTTCACAGATATTTACAGAACTTTATATCCAAACACAACTGAATACACATTCTTCTCAAGTGCACATGGAACTTTCTCCATAATAGACCACATACTAGGTCACGAATCAGGTCTCAACTGATACCAAAAGATTGGGATTGTCCCCTGCATATTTTCAGACCATAATGCTTTGAAACTTGTACTCAATCACAAGAAGAAATTTGGAAGAAACTCAAACACATGGAGGTTAAAGAGCATCCTGCTAAAAGATGAAAGGGTCAACCAGGAAATTAGAGAAGAATTTAAAAGATTCAAAGAAACTGAGAATGAAGATACAACCATTCAAAATCTTTGGGATACAGCAAAAGCAGTTCTGAGGGGGAAATACATCACAATACAAGCATCCATCCAAAAAATGGAAAAAAAACAAATACACAAGCTAACCTCACACCTAAAGGAATTGGAGAAAGAACAGCAAATAAAACCTACACCAAGCAGAAGAGAGTTAATAAAGATTCGAGCAGAACTCAGATAGAGACCAGAAGAACTGTAGAACAGATCAACAAAACCAGGAGTTGGTTCTTTGAAAGAAATAATAAGATAGATAAACCATTAGCCAGCCTTATAAAAACAAAAGAGAAAAGACTCAAATTAATAAAATCGCAAATGAAAAATGAGAGATCACAACCAACACCAAGGAAATACAAACAATTTTAAAAACATATTATGAGCAGCTATACGCCAATAAATTAGGCAATCTAGAAGAAATGGATGCATCTGGAAAACCACAAACTACCAAAAGTGGAACGGGAAGAAATAGAAAACATGAACAGGCCAATAACGAGGGAGGAAATGGAAGCAGTCATCAAAAACCTCCCAAGACACAAAAGTCCCGTGCCAGATCGCTTCCCAGGGGAATTCTATCAAAAGTTTAAAGAAGAAACAGTATCTATTCTACTAAAGATGTTCCGAAAGATAGAAAGGGATGGAATACTTCCAAACTCGTTTTATGAGGCCAACATCACCTTAATTCCAAAACCAGACAAAGACCCCACCAAAAAGGAGAATTATAGACCAATATCCCTGATGAACACAGATGCAAAAATTTTCAACAAGATACTAGCCAATAGGATCCAACAGTACATTAAGATTATTCACCATGACCAAATGGATTTATCCCCAGGATGCAAGGCTGGTTCAACACTTGCTGGTTCAGCAATCAATGTGTTAGATCATATCAACAAGAGAAAAAACAAGAACCATATGATCCTCTCAATAGATGGAGAGAAAGCATTTGACAAAATACACCATCCATTCCTTATCAAAACTCTTCCAAGTGTAGGGGTAGAGGGAACATTCCTCAGCATCTTAAAAGCCATCTACAAAAAGCCCACAGCAAATATCATTCTCAATGGGGAAACACTGGGAGCCTTTCCTCTAAGATCAGGAACAAGACAGGGATGTCCACTCTCACCACTGCTATTCAACATAGTACTAGAAGTCCTAGCCTCAGCAATCAGGCAACAAAAAGAAATTAAAGGCATTCAAACTGGCAAAGAAGAAGTCAAACTCTCCTTCTTTGCAGATGACATGATACTGTACATAGAAAACTCAAAAGACTCCACCCCAAGATTGCGAACTCATACAGCAATTCAGCCGTGTGGCAGGATACAAAATCAATGCCCAGAAATCAGTGGCATTTCTATACACTGAGACTGAAGAAAGTGAAATTAAGGAGTCAATCCCATTTACAATTGCACCCAAAAGCATAAGATACCTAGGAATAAACCTAACCAAAGAGGTAAAGGATCTATACCCTAAAAACTACAGAACACTTCTGAAAGAAATTGAGGATGACACAAAGGGATGGAAAAATATTCCATGCTCATGGATTGGAAGAATAAATATTGTGAAAATGTCAATGCTACCCAGGGCAATTTACACATTTAATGCAATCCCTATCAAAATACCATGGACTTTCTTCAGAGAGTTGGAATAAATAATCTTAAGATTTGTATAGAATCAGAAAAGACCCCGAATAGCCAGGGGAATATTGAAAAAGAAAACCAGAGCCGGGGGCATCACAATGCCGGATTTCAAGTTGTACTACAAAGCTGTGATCATCAAGACAGTGTGGTACTGGCACAAAAACAGACACATAAATCAATGGCACAGAACAGAGAATCCAGAAATGGGCCCTCAACTCTATAGTCAACTAATATTTGACAAAGCAGGAAAGACTATCCACTGGAAAAAAGTCTCTTCAATAAATGGTGCTGGGAAAATTGGACAGTCACATGCAGAAGAATGAAACTAGGCCACTCTCTTACACCAGACACAAAGATAAACTCAAAATGAATGAAAGATCAAAATGTGAGACAAAAATCCATCAAAATCCTAGAGGAGAACACAGGCAACACCCTTTTTGAACTTGGCCAGAGCAACTTCTTGCAAGATACATCTATGAAGGCAAGGGAAACAAAAGCAGAAATGAATTATTGGGACTTAATCAAGATAAAATCTGCACAGCAAAAGAAATAGTCAACAAAACTACAAGACAACCTACAGAATGGGAGAAGATATTTGCAAATGACATATCAGATAAAGGGCTAGTATCCAAGATCTATAAAGAACTTATTAAACTCAACAGAAAAGAAACAAACAATCCAGTCATGAAATGGGCAAAAGACATGAACAGAAATCTCACAGAGGAAGACATAGACATGACCAACAAGCAGATGAGAAAATGCTCCGCATCACTTGCCATCAGGGAAATACAAATCAAAACCACAATGAGATACCACCTCACACCAGTGAGAATGGGGAAAATTAACAAGACAGGAAACAACAAATGTTGGAGAGGATGTGGAGAAAGGGGAACCCTCCTGCACTGTTGGTGGGAATGTGAACTGGTCCAGCCACTCTGGAAAACTGTGTGGAGTTTCCTCAAAGGGTTAAAAATAGAACTACCCTATGACCCAGCAATTGCACTGCTGGGGATTTACCCCAAAGATACAGATGCAGTGAAACGGCAGGACACCTGCACCCCAATGTTTATAGCAGCAATGTCCACAATAGCCACACTGTGGAAGGAGCCTCGGTGTCCATCGAAAAATGAATGGCTAAAGAAGATGTGGGGATCTCTGGGTGGCTCAACGGTTTACTGCCTGCGTTCAGGCCAGGGCATGATCCTGGAGTCCCAGGATCAAGTCCTGCATCGGGCTCCTTGCATGGAGCCTGCTTCTCCCTCTGCCTGTGTCTCTGCCTCTCTCTCTCTATCTCTCTCTCTCTCTCTATCTCTCATGAATAAAGAAATAAATTCTAAAAAAAAAGATGTGGTCTGTGTATACAATGGAATAGTACTCAGCCATTAGAAACGACAAATACCCACCATTTGCTTCAACGTGGATGGAACTGGAGGGTATTATGCTGAATGAAGTAAGTCAATTGGAGAAGGACAAACATTATATGGTCTCATTCATTTGGGGAATATAAAAAATAGTGAAAGGGAATGAAGGGGAAAGGAGAGAAAATGAGTGGGAAATATCAGAAAGGGAGATAGAACATTAGAGACTCCTAACTCTGGGAAACAAACAAGGGGTAGTGGAAGGGGAGGTGAGCAGGGGGATAGGGTGACTGGGGGCGGGCACTGAGGGGGGCACTGGATGGGATGAGCACTGGGTGTTATACTATATGTTGGCTAATCAAACTCCAATAAAAATATACAAAAAAAAGAAATACATATTTGAGTTATTCTAAGCAACCTCATTATTTATGCAATTTTCCTTTAGAAATAAAATACATACCTGGTATTCAAATAGTTATCAGTCATTTCAGCATTCAAAAGAAGCCCAAAAGGTATGACAATTTGATTGTTCTTTAAAATTTGTGTATGATGGTAGATGATTTCATCAATGAGTGCCCCTGGCTGATACGCCACCTGCTAGATTTTAATAATTTGATTTCTGATACTTTGAGTGAACACTTTTAGCAAACGAGTTTTGTGTAAATCTACTTATTTATACCGTAAAATGAGCCTCTAAGGTAGATAATGTTGTCATTTCATTTTACAGTTGAGAAAACTAAGACACAGAGAGTTGATAAGAACACATCAGTAAGTAAATCATAAAGCCAAGTTTTCAATTCCAGTTATGTGGCTCTAGAGGCCATTACCTTGACTACTTTATATGATTCAGTTTTATTGTTCTCTATGCATCCTTGCAAAACAAAAGCAAAAACACAACTTTGTGTCTTTGGGAAAAGAAAGCCAATGACTAGTGCTATTGATATCTAAGAAAACTATGGTTCCTGGTTGGAAAATATCAGTTTTTTATCAATTAAATACAGAAAAGTTGAATCTGGTGATGGCTCAGATGTCTGATACATATTAGTCCACAATGGGTTCTAAATGGAAAAAAAGGAACAGTAGGTCCTAAAACTGTTCCAGTGAATGTTTAAGTCAGAACATGTATAAGCAATTTTATTTCACATTTATTAATTGTTGGACAATGGCAATTAAATTTCTCTTTTATCTCTGCATTTGCCAAAGGGAAATTAAAATGGAGTTCTGTAGTCAAATAAGCTAGAAAACTATCAAGCTAAACAAATTTAAATATGTTTCTCTACTGAGGATTTTGCAGAGACTTTAGTATGTAAATACATAGAACCGTGAATTTTAAGAGGTAGGAAGATTATGCTATATTTCTCTTATTTTTTTTTTAGTTAGCTTTTTTTTAAGATTTTATTTTTAAAAATTTTTATTTATTCATGAGAGACACAGAGAGAGAATGAGAGAGAGAAAGAGGCAGAGACACAGGCAGAGGGAGAAGCAGGCTCCATGCAGGGAGCCTGATGTGAGACTCATCCAAGGTCTCCAGGATCACTCCCTGGGCTGAAAGCAGGTGCTAAAACGCTAAGCCACCCAGGGATCCCCTATGTTGTATTTCTTAAACTATTGGATCATAGAAGCTTTTCTTCACAGCATCTAACAGACTTAGTATTTTATAGTATGCATTTTGAAAAACATCATCATATTATGCAATATTCAAGAAATTCATATTCATATTTCATATGACACTCATATGCCATATTCAAGAAACTGGGAATAAATTAAGGTCTTGCAACGTATCATTTCTTAGTGAAAACAAAGCCCAAAACAGCTCTCATACCTCAATTTCTTCCTTTGTGGATCCTTCTGAAACTCTAAAGTTGGAAGCTACCAGGGAAACTTAATCAGGGAAGCGCTTAAATCTACACAAAGCATTCCACCCTCATATCTTGTTCAATCTTTCAGAAAAAAATCTATTGAGCATCTATTTGCTGACAATTAGAAAGATAGTCCCTGACCTCAAGTTGACTGTCGAGTTAAAAAGGCAAGTGAGTAGGCAACAACAATATAGCATAATTAGATGCCAGAGAATACTATAAGAGAAAAAAAAAAGGAAAAAAAAAAAAAGAAGACTATCTAGTCTTGAGGAATTAAAGAAAGCTTCTCAGGGAAAGTGAAATAAAAGCTGAGACCTAAGGAGGGATTATGGAAACAAAGGGAATGGAAGAAGAGCATACTATGCAGAACACATGCAAAGACCCCTTCAAGTTAGGGTGGAGGGAGATGATTATTAGGACATAAAGCTGAAGAGGTAAGGATGATCTGTAATAATTCCCTACTTCATTCTGAAATCGAGAAATTATTGAAGGCTTTAAGCTAGGGATTGAGATTATCAGATTTACATATTATAAAGATCACTCCGATTGCAGTGTGGAAAACAGATTAGAGGAAAGAAGAGTTAAAAGCAGCAAAGGAATTCTTTAAAAGACTTTCATGGAAGGACTAAACCCTTTCTATTCAAAATGTTGTCAATGGACCAGCAACAGCAGCAGCACCACCTGGAAGCTTGGAAGTACAGACCCATCCCAGATCTACTGAATCAGAATCTGCATTTATAAGGTCCCCAGAAGATTTGTTGGTACAGTAGAGTTCAAGAAGCACTGGCCTAAACCGCATAGTAGATACAAAAATAAGGAAGTAAATACATGTAAGAGCTATTTGGAGGAAGATATGATAGTACTTAGCATAACCATTGACTAGACAGGGCAGGGAGGAAAGAGAAATCAATGAGAATATAGAAGTCTGATAGAAATTAATGCAATTTCCTGAGATAAGGGACACTGGGAACAGAGAGGCAGAGAAAAGAGATGAGTTCTGTTTTGTATACAGTTGATCCTTGAGCAACACAGATTTTAACTGTGCAGGTCCATTTATATATGGGTTTGTTTGTTTTTTTAAAAATAAATACAGTACAGGGACGCCTGGGTGGCTCAGCAGTTGAGCGTCTGCCTTCGGCTCAGAGCATGATCCTGGAGTCCCAGGATCAAGTCCCACCTCGGGCTCCCTGCATGGAGCCTGCTTCTCCCTCACCCTGTGTCTCTGCCTCTCTCTCTCTCTCTCTCTCTGTGTGTGTCTCTCATGAATAAATAAAATCTTAAAAAAAAAAAAAATCTTCCTCCCTTAAAAAAAATAAATACAATACAGTGCTGTAAATCTATTTTCCTTATGATTATTTTTTCTTATGACTTTAATGACATTTTCTTTTCTCCAGCTTACTTTATACTAAGAATGTAGTATATAATACATATTACATGCAAAATATGTGTTAGCTGTTAACAGTAAGACTTCTCTAGTCAGTTGTAGGCTATTAGTAGTTAAGTTTTTAGGAAGTCAAAATTTAAAAGTTCTTTACTTTTTGACTTAGGGGTAGAAGGACTAGTGCCCCAACCCCTGTATCATTCAAGGGTCAACTATCTACTGATTTTTAAGTTCCTATAGAACATGAAGCTTTTCAGGAAATAGCTAGAAATAAAACTCAGGAGTTGAGAAAAGAGATCTGAAGTCATCAAAATATATTGGAATAGATTAGATCACTCTAAAGCTGTTCTTTCTAATGGTAGCCTCTAGCTTCATGTGAGGTATGAAATGGGATTACTGTGACTGGGAAACTGAATTTAAAATTTTTATTTATTTTTAATTAATTTAAATTGAAAAGTTGGGGCACCCGAGTGGCACAGTTGCTTAAGTATCTGACTTTTGGTTTTGGCTTAGATCATGACCTCAGGGTCATGAAATCAAGCTCCACATCAGGCTCTGCATGGAGTCCGCTTGAGATTCTCTCTTCTTCTGCCCCTCCCATTCATTCTCTCTCTCTCTCTCCACCTCTAAAATAAATAAATAAACCTTTAAAAAGTTTTAAATTTAAAAGGTAAAGCAGTGTGAAATGTTTTTCCAATAAACACAAGCTCAGGGATCCCTGGGTGGCTCAGTGGTTTAGTGCCTGCCTTTGGCCCAGGGCATGATCTTGGAGTCCCAGGATCAAGTTCCACTTCAGGGTCCCTGCATGAGGGAGCTCTGCCTGTATCTCTGCTTCTGTCTCTCTCTGTGTCTCTCATGAATAAATAAATAAAAATCTTTAAAAAACAAAACACAAGCTCATTGCTTTGGTAGTACTACATTTTATTAACCTTTAAAAATTTAGCATCCAAATTGAGAAGAGCTATAAGTATAAAAACCAGATTTTGAAGACGTAGTATAAATAAAGTAGAATATTTCATTATTTTTTATTAATTACATGTTGAAATGATAATATTTTGCACATATTGGGTTAAGACATTAAAATTAGCTTTATCTGCTTTTTAGATTTTTTAATGTGGCTACTAGAAAAAATGTAATTATATATATGGTTCACATACTTATACAGGAAAGCTCAATCATTTCAAGATGGCTACGTTTAAACATGCAATGCTAAGTAAAATAAAGATTCGAGTATCTAAAGAAGCCAAAGATAACTTTGTAGATTTGTTTAGATTAAATGTACAAACTCAAGTCAGATTGCAAAAGGTTGAGGAGTCCATAAATTGTAAGGAAGTGGAGACAGCAATTCCATTCAGAAATCTGTCTATGAAGAAGAGTGGACCAAGAGAGAACAGGGGCATGTCATAGAAGGGCTTTTTGTTTAAGAGCAGAAAGACTTGGGGATCCCTGGGTGGCTCAGCAGTTTAGCGCCTGCCTTCAGGCCCAGGGCATGATCCTGGAGTCCCGGGATCGAGTCCCACATCGGGCTCCCTGCATGAAGCCTGCCTCTCTCTCTCTCTCTCAGTCTCTCTCTCTCTCTCTCTCTCTCATAAGTAAATAAATAAAATCTTTTTTTTTTAAAAAAGAGGAAAGACTTAAATCTATTTAATCATTGTTGTGAAGAGGCAAAAAGAGGGATAAGATATGCTTATCCTATTTAGCTATTTAAAGGGAACATTGATAGAAGGAGATCCCTGAGAATTTAAATCAGGATGGGCTTTGGAATGAAGATGAGCCTTGGATAGGTAGAGAGAGTACCTCCAGCCACAATGATAGTAAGAATGGAGAAAGGGATAGGTACAGATGTTAGGCTGCAGGAAGTAGAAGGCATTTCCATTTGAAAATGTCTACTTTCTCAGAAAGAGACCAGTTGTCAGCTGATGAGAGGGATGTAATGAGTAGGAAATATATAAAGAGAGCAGGAGAATTTTAAAAATTGTCATGGGACTTCTGGTGTCCTTTAAGGGATGCAGAAACCTGGACAAAGAGATGCTGCCAAACTTACCATGAGAAAACAAGCAAACAACAAATTCAAATTTTTCTTTAATCCATCCAAGTGTTGAAGTTGCAGGGTAACCAACAGAGAAACAAGGCATGGCACTGGCTTATCTAGACAAAGCTGAACAAGAAGAACAGAAGTTTAGATACATTGACTGATTAGAATAGGTGAAGCCTCTAGAGCTGCAAACACAGGGAGTCTCAACACAGTTAAGAGCTTTTCCTCCATGAACCACACTGGATGGTCATGCAAAAGATTTGGAGAATACTGGAAAAGTCTCCTTACTGTGCAAAACTTGAGAAAGGAAACAGCAGCCCTTGCTGGAGGACTTGTGGCAATAGCTTGCTAGGACTCTCTGCTCCTATCTTTGAGGGAACAAAAGCCTTAATTTGTGGCAGACAAAAACTGTCACTCTTAGGAAACTTGTGAAAACCCTAATGTAGCAGAGGGAAGAGAACAGGAGAAAAAAAATAAATCTATCCCAGGCATAGAGGCAGAACAATGTGCTGGGCTCAGAACTATGCTAATGGAGGCAGGAGCACTGAGAAAACCATACCCCCAAAACCCAGAGACATGGTCACTGCCTAAGTGTGAGTCTTAATTAGAATGGAGAACATCTCCACCCCAACTCCTAATCCCCACTGCCAGTTAACTTGCATTAAGCAGTAAGTAACTTGTAAGGCTTTCTCTGAAGTGCAACATAAATAGAAAATCTAAATGTGAGAATGGAGAAACATTAACAAGTTAACCTCTGGTAAACTATCTCTACCCAAAACACAAAGTATGGCTAGGGAAATTTTAAACCTGTGATACAATGACAATAATCTCAAACCCAGCCCCACTACTAACTGTACACTGAAGGTCTAGTAGAAAGACAGGTGTGCCTATTTCCAGACACACAAACTACTTATCTCAGTCTCTAGTCCTATAGAAGATACCTGGCTTTCAATTAAAAAATGACAAAGAATATAAAAAGTCCAGAAAGAAACAATACCTTCCTAAAACAATACCTTATTAAGAGACACAGAAATCATCAGAACTAGGATCAGATATGACATATATGTTGGAACTGATAGGGAATTAAAAATAAGTATGATTAATACATTAAATCCCCAATGTAAGAAATGGGCAACACATAAGATCAGATAGATAATTTCAACAGAGGGATGGAAACTATAGAAAAAAAAATTGAGGGGATCCTTGGGTGGCTCAGTGCTTTAACACCTCCCTTTGGCCCAGGGCATGATCCTTGAATCCCAGGATCGAGTCCTGCATCAGGCTCCCTGCATGGAGCCTGCTTCTCCCTCTGCCTGTGTATCTGCCTCTCTCTCTCTCTCTCTCTCTCTCTCTCCCTCTGTGTGTGTGTGTGTCTCATGAAAAAATAATAAAAGGAAATCTTTAAAAAAAATTGAATGAAAATACTAGAAAGGGGCACCTGAGTGGCACAGTTGGTTAAACATCTGACTCTTGATTTCAGCTCAGGTCATGATCTCAGGGTTGTGAGATTGAGGCAAGCATCGGCTTCGTGCTTAGCAGGGAGTCTGCTTGAGATTCTCCCTCCCTCTCCCTCTGCCCCCATGTGCACTCACGTACATGATTTCTCTCTCTAAAATAAATAAATAATCTTTAAAAAAGAAAATACTAAAAGTAAAAACTCAGATGAAGAATGCCTTCACCAGCTTATCAGATTTGATAAGCAAGGAAGAATTTCATGAACTTGAATATAGATTTGTTGAAAATATCCAAACTGAAACACAAAGAGAGAAAAATGTGAAAACAAACAAACAGAAAAGAGCTCCAGGCCCCTGGATCAAGCCCTGAGTTGTGCTCGCTGCTCGGCAGGGAGCCTGCTTCTCCCTCTCCCTCTGTCTGCAGTTCTCCTGCTTGTGCTCTCTTTCTCTCAAATAAATAAAATTTTTTTTAAAAAAGTAAAAAAAGAAAAGAGCTGTGAGACAATATCAGTGGCCTAACACACACGTAACTAGAATTAGAGAAAGGACAGAAAAAATTGGAAGACAATAATTACCAAGATTTTCCTAAAATTAACTACAGACATCAAATCACAGATCCAAGAAGCTCAGAAAACACTAAGCAGGATTAAAAAGCAAAATAAAAATGACTTAGGCAAATCATTTGCAAACTGTTGAAAACAAAAGACCAAGGGAAATTTTTAAAAGCAGCCAGAGGATAAAATAATGGTTGTGGTGAATGAGATAAAAGAGTTTATAAAATATATATATATGTTAGAAATTGTGGTTATAGGTTTTTCTCATGCAACACTCATTGGCCTTTTACCAAAAAAAAAAAAAAAAAAAAAAAAAAAGGCACATATATTGGACTTAGAATTCAGGTTGATAGGTGATAAGAAGATGATAGAAAAGGAATGGGAACAAGAGTACTGAGATACTGAATATGCCAAATAATCAGTTGAAGTAAAAAATGCCTGAGGACATCTAACTCTACAGGCTACAATGTAAAAAATATATCCCACTATATTTTCAAGAAACAGTGTTTTTAGTGACATTAATTATTTATTTCCTTCTAATGCTGAGCAAAAAAGGATGCAATCCATGGTAAGTTGTGAAGGAGGATAACATTCTGTGGTTTTCCCAAAGACTAATTAAAGAGATGAGACTGATTTCAATATTTAAATGATGAAAGGATCTCTTAAATCATACAAAAATTGGTAAGCAGCAGACACGACAATTCTGCCAACATTATGAGCCTCTTTAAACATAGCCACTATTGAATAATAGTCCTTCTCTCCATTTCCATTAATGCAGGCCGGAGATCAAGTAGAGAAGATAAAGTACATAAGCCCTACCAATTTCACATGCTTTTAGTCTAGATTTAATAACTGACGACTGTTATAATGATCATAGAAAACCCCTGAAATCAATGTGAACTAAACTTTGTGCTTCAAAAACAAAACCAACCCCAGTTAAGAAAAATAGAATCTATAAAGGGAAAAGTGCACATAATGAAACCAAAGGAAATATTCTCCAAATGTCACCAACAAAGGTTCATAATTCCATGACCTGATGCATTATTAAGATACAACTGTAAAACTAAACTAAGACTAAAGTAATAGCCAACAAAATATGCTAAAGACCATCACCCTAACTTATGCAGTGAATGTATTAGTTTACAAATGTTGTCTAAAAAGACAACAACAAACTATGGATATTTTCTTAGAGTACTGAGAATTCAAACAGAAACTCCAACTTGGAAAACATATATACATGATTCTCAAAAGAGATAAACTGTATCAGATCTTAACATGGCAAAACAAGCCTAAGCTCAGACAGACCTATATATTCCAAGGTAAAACCTCAAACAATCCAGTGTTAACATTAACCGTACCTGTGTTCTTGCGTCCTAAAGACCACTGACTTTTTTTTCCTCCATATTTGTATTTAAATTCCACTTAATTAACATATAGTATAATATTAGTTTCAAGTGTAGAATTTTGTGATTCATCACTTACATACAACACCCTTAAGACCACTGTTTCAACAATGTAACCCTGCCAAGATAATCCAAGACTAACTCCTGCTCCCAAAACCCCATCCCAATTCTTTCCATTTGAGATGTCCTAGTATTCCCTCAGTGTGCACTCTCCCGTGCTACAGCACCCTAATAATCCTGTTTGAATAAGAGTTTATGCCTAGTGGTCTTTGTATTAGAGACCTTAACAGGTTTAGGTTCCACTGAGACCCTTCATATCGTGGTATGGACCATCAATTGGATAGTAGTGTGCACGTCTGAACTCCCCTTAGCTTCTGCTTGCTCAGAGCCAATCCTGTGCTGGAATTGCATTCCAGTTATTTCAATGAGTTCTTCAGTGTTGGATTTTGGGTTTTGGGTTTTGTCCTGGGAAGAAATTCCCCTGCGACTCTTTAGCTAGCTAATTAGGTATTTAATTATTTTTCTTGGTGAAGATTTAACAAATCTTTGATTTACCATTAGCCATCTTGCCTGTCTATTGTATATACTGCTGCACATCCAAAAAAGTTCACAGAAGATAGTTAAAGAGCCATTAAATCTGTCTTCCAAACTTCCCTTCCAAGAACTGATGAATTCACAAGGTTGTAATAACCTGGCATCATTTAGACAAACTTTTTTTAAAATTCTAGTTTGAGATTTTTAAAAAATATCTTATTTATTTATTTGAGACAGATAGAGAGTGCAAAAGTGGGGTGGGGGCAGAGGGAGGAGGAGCAGGCTCCCTGCTGAGCAGTGCTGAATCCTGGCCCTCCAGGATCCTGATCTGAGCTGAAGGCAGATGCTTAACTGACTGAGCCACCCAGGCACCCATACCAAACTTTTTAAAATTTAATCTTTTTAAGACCATATAAGAATGCTCTCTAGACTTGTCTGTGTGTGAAAAATTGGTTTTAGGAAAGATACTCTTTTAATATTCCACCTGCCGGGAGGCTGTTGATCAATGACCCTAGAAACTCACAGAAGCAATACTTTCTATTTTAACCTAAGTCAGGCCAATTGTCTTATGGCTCATCTGCAAAACACTTGGGCTACCTCTTGGCAGAATTCTGACCTCTATTTTCTCATTTTTGCACATACCTTCTCAATGACAAATTCACCAAAGACAATTTGGAATTATAAGTGACCCATGTAGGGAAATTGCTGACATGAAAAAAATTGTTCATTTGAGAAGCACTCTAAATCAGAAGAGGAATGAATCAGATGATAAGGGATTTAAAAAAAAATCCCTGTGCTAATTCGCTTATGTTAAATACTCACATAAATTTAAAGAAATAATTCAAGAAACTCCAAAAGGAGGCGGGGAGGCAAGAGCAGAGGGAGAAAACTCCTCGTTGAGCAGGGAGCCCACCTTGGAGTTCCATCCCAAGACCCTAAGATCATGACCTCAACGTCTTAACCAACTAAGCCACCCAGGCACCCCCTTCACCAACCCCCCTCCAACTAGAATATTTTTACATTGTGGTAAAGTAAGGGAGAAAAGTGATATTATTAACTCAAATGTACAGAATCATCTATAAGAATATCAAATGAACTTTTTTCTAATGGAATTTATAAAACTGTGTTCATAAATCAAATTTAAAAGACTTTTAAAAAGTATACTTTCGGCTCTTCTAAGGGAAAACATTTCTGTTACAACTGTAGCTCTGAAAAAAAGTTTTTGACTGCCATCAGTTAAGCCAGATAGGTACGAGACAAAAATAAACGCAAAGCCGAGCTGTTAGCCATAATTTAAAGTCTATGCTCTCGTTTTCTCTCTCTCTCTCTCTCTCTCAAATAAATAAAACCTTAAAAAATAATATTCTAGTTAGTATAAAGTTAGAGGTTTTTCCCCATAGTTTATAGTGTCTATTATATTATATAGGTTTATTATTAAACACTTATTTTATTTATACATTTACTATACAGGTTATATGGGTTAACATTGTTTCCACAAGTCATTTAAATTACAAAAATAAAACTATGCCTAACAAAATGAAATTATAAAAATAAAACTCTTTTTTATGGTTTCTTTTTTTTTAATATTTTATTTATTTATTCATGACAGACACACAGAGAGAAACAGAGAGAGAGAGAGGCAGAGACACAGGCAGAGGGAGAAGCAGGCTCCATGCAGGGAGCCTGATGTGGGACCCGATCCCGGGTCTCCAGGATCAGGTCCTGGGCTGAAAGCAGCACTAAACTGCTGAGCCACCCGGGCTGCCCAAAACTCCTTTTAGAGATTTTAAATTTATAGAATCCTTATGCTTCAACCAAAAAGACTTCCTCCATCAGCTTAATTTGTTATTTCCAGGGTGTTAGTTAACTTTAAGAACATAAATATTTATTTAATCAATAAGTAATCTTGAGCAACTAGGCAATATAATTTTGCTATACATGTGCTATTTACAGATTTTATTTATTTATTTATTTATTTATTTGAGTATACAAGCAGTGGGGGTGGGGGGAAGAGCAAAGAGGGAGAAAGAGGAAAGGGGAAAGAATTTCAAGCAGACTTCACCAAGCATGGAGCCCAAAGCAGGGCTCGATCCCACAACCCTGAGACCATGACCTGAGCCAAAAACAAGAGTCAAGACACTCAACCACCTGAGCCACCCAGGTGCTCCATGTGTGCTCTTACTTAATAAATGGAGCAGATGCCTTTAGATTATGTTGGTATACATGTTCATTTTGAGGAATATAAAAGAATCTGTGTAAGAGGATGTACATATAGTTTAATAATGAATGCTTTTTCTACCTAGATAAAAAAAATATTTTGTCTTAAAAAGCGTCTGGTTGTGCAGGGTTATAAAAGAATACTTTTTTTGAAACACAAATTTAAGAAGGTACAGAAAGTGTAGAGACTTGAGGGGTAAACTTTATTAATCTGGGGTTTATAATAAGGTACAAGTTATAGTTTGGAAAGGATCAAAAGTTAAAACTTTTGACAAAATTGGTTAAATGTAATGAATGTATTCACAAGGACAACAGGCTTGTGAAGCCAATACAAGGTATTGTAACACACACCAAAAAAAATGAGTAAAACTATAATTTGGATTTTCTTTCTAGTAAAACAGCAAAACTATCACTGTACTGAAATCAGTGAAGTGTCTTTTACCACTAAGTATTTTATGAGCATTTTGATATACACTGTTAAATCATTTGTGAAAAAAGCTACCCACTTTTGAAAAGATTAAAGTTCCTGATAATACTAGTCATCTATTCTTTCATCTTTTATGCTTGTGCACCAAAATTAGCAAAAGTGGACAATGTTTCAACAAGTAGTGTTAGGACAGTTGGACATCCACCTGCAAAAGAAGTGAATTTAGGAACCCTACCCAACACCAGTCATAAATATTAACTCAAAGTGGATCAAAGACCTAAATAAACAGCAAAAACTATACAACTCTTAAAAGAAAGCATAGGAATAAATCATTAAAACCATGGGTAAGGCAATGGTTTCTTCAATATGAAACCAAAAGCGTAAGTGACAAAAAGACAGACACAAATTGATCTGTATCAAAACTAAAAACTTTTGTGTTGCAATAGTCTCATCAAGAAAATGAAGACAATCCATAGAATGGAAGGTGATATTTGCAAATCATCTATCTGATAAGGTGATATAGGACAGAATGTTAGGGTTCGAAGCCAATGGCCAAGAAAGAATTCTTGAGACGTCTTTGGTACAAAAAAGTGGTTTTATTAAAGCACAGGGACAGGACCTGTGGACATAAATAGCTGCATGGGGGTCATAAGGAGCGGCCCATTATATACTTTCAAGTTGGGAAAGGGTTAGGGAGAGTATAAGTCTTCAAAGAATTTTAAAAGCAAGGTTTCTGGGACCTTGAGGGGTCTAGCTATTGTTGGGAAAAGGTCATTTATTATCATCTAACAAAACCTTAGTCTTGAGACCCGTCAGATGTATATCAATGGGCCATGTCCTTGAGGGGATGATAGCCAACATATATCTTGTGGGGTTTAGAGATAAAGAAAATTTCTGAAGGAATTTTTATACATTAGACTTACAGGTTCCTGGAGGTCAGGCTAAGATTGCCTTCTGCCCCTTAGCAAAGTATTAACATCAAGACAGTTGAGTCCCTAGAGGAATGTCACTTTGCGTGTTTCAAGGATTTGTCAATGGGCTGTAGGTAGTAAGGAAATCTATTTTCTTCTGCCTTTGTTTCCCACATCAAAGGGACTTATGTCCAGCATATATAACTCAACAATAAGAAGACAAATAACCCGATTAAATGGGCAAAGAATTTGAATATTTTTTCAAAGAATATAAATGGCCAATAGTCTTATGAAAATACTCAACACCATTAACCATTAGAAAATTGCAGATCAAAACCAGAATGAGATACCACTTCACACCCACTAGAAGAGCCACAACCAAAAAGAGACAATAGCTAGTGTTGACAGGATGCAGAGACATCAAAACCCTCATACATTGCTGATGGGAATGTAAAATGGTGCAACTGCTCTGGAAAACAGTCCAGCAGCTCTTTAAAAAGTTAAACAGAGTTACCATATAATCCAGTAACTCTACTCTTCTATACTCAAGAGAAATGAAAGCATAAATCCACATAAGAATTTGTAGAGGGGGGCAGCTGTGGTGGCTCAGCAGTTTAGCGCTGCCTGATCCTGGAGACCCAGGATCGAGTCCCACGTCGGGCTCCCTGCATGGAGCTTGCTTCTCCCTCTGCCTCTGTCTCTGCCTCTCTCTCTGTCTCTCATGCATAAATAAATAAAATCTTTAAAAAAAAAAAAAAAGAATTTGTAGAGGGCTCCTGGATGACACAGCTGGTTAAGTGTCTGCCTTCAGCTCAGGTCCTGATCCCAGGGTCCTGGGATAGAGCCGCAAGTCAGGCTCTCTGCTCAGGCTAGGGGTGGGAGAGTTGCTTCTCCCTCTCCCTCTCCTTCTGTGGGCTCTCTCTCTCTAAAATAAATAAAATCTTAGAAAATAAAAAAAAAAAAACATAGATGAATGTTCACAGCAGTAGTGTTCATAGTAGCCAAAAAACGGGATAGGGGAGATGTCCATCAACTAACATATGGATTAAGTGTATATATTCATACAACGGAATAATATCAGCAATAAAAAAGAAAGAAGTGCTGATATACTATGACATGGATGAATCTTGAAAACATTATGCTGGGGCTGGGATTAACTACTGATGGGTATGGAATTTCTAGGAGGATGAAAATGTTCTAAAATCAGATGGATGGTGGCTGCACAAACATGTGAATATACTATAAAACAATAAATTGTACATACACTTTGAATCTGATGGTATGTGAATTATATGACAATAAAGCTCTTTTTTTAAGTAGGCAATGTTGAAAGCAGATGTGTACTAAAAGTTATGGAAAGAAATAGAAGACACAGAATGAAAAAATATTTGATCATTCTAACATGTAGTTATAAATCTAAAATCGAAAATATCTTACAAAAAAAAGAAAAAGAAAATATCTTACAACTATGGACCTAAGATGATAGCCATTCTCTTTTAAACAAAATAATCTGACGTCGGTTTTCAATTAATTCTTCAAGTATTTGCATTTTGCTGGTACAAGAACCAGAACGTAGCAATAAGGTAGATCCTATTATAGATGTATTTGAAATCTAAAATTAACATTTACAAGATGTACATGTCCAGATTCATACATGACAACTGATAGTTACATTTAGAAGACAATGCCTTTATTAGGCACATATATTGTCAAAATTATGAAAATATGAAACAAAGTTTGTTACTTTCTCATTACTTGAAATTCTAATAAAGTTGTTTACTATCCTTTTACTTTTTGTTCAAGTGATTTAAAAACATTTTTAAAAACAGATCTATGGGGCACAGATGGTAAATAGTGTTACTATATTTCCTACTATACTGAATATAGATATTGGCTGAGATTACTTCTTGCCTTTGGATATTTCTAACTCATGTTCATATCTTGTCTCCTCTGACATCTCCTTATGATTTTGCCTTTCCCAAATTCAGGCATAATAAAACTTGTAAGATGTCTTTTTTGCCTTAACTCTTTCATTTACTTTATAGAAGAAATTTTAATAGGAAAAATTAAGCTTATTTGACATTCTCCAAATTTTAATTAATTCACAAATATTGTTGTTTGCTTTTAAAAATCAAAAGAAAAAAACTTGGAAAATCAAGAATTCAGCCTTCCTAGATTAAATTATGCGTAAGTAAAATGTGTTAATAAAAATGTTTTAAGGGGATCCCTGGGTGGCGCAGCGGTTCGGCGCCTGCCTTTGGCCCAGGGCGCGATCCTGGAGACCCGGGATCGAATCCCACATCGGGCTCCCGGTGCATGGAGCCTGCTTCTCCCTCTGCCTGTGTCTCTGCCTCTCTCTCTCTCTGTGACTATCATAAATAAATAATAAAAAAAAAAAATTAAAATAAAAAAAAAAAAAATAATAAAAAAAAAAATGTTTTAAAAAAATGTTTGTGTGTCTTAGTCTGTTCAAGCTTCTGTAACAAAATGTCAGAGACTAGGTAGCTTATTGTGAACAAAAATTTGTTTCTCACAGTTCTGGAGGCTGGAAGCCTAAGATCAAGGTGCCTGCCCAGTGTGGTCAAGTGAAGGCTCTTTTGCAGATCACAGACTTTTCATATATCCTCACATAATGGATGGGCTAAAGGAGCTCTCTGGGGTCTCTTATAAGGGCATTAATCTCATGACCTAATCACTTCCCGAAGGCTCTACTACCATCACACTGGGCATTAGGATTTCAAAATATAAATTTTGTGGGAACATACACATTCAGACTATAGCAAATGACTGTGTACATTTCAAGTAAAAAGAAATATACTCATTTTTATGTAAAGACTGATACAATAACTGTCTCCAAAAAATATATACTTTATGGGATAAATTACAGGCCTAGAAAACTATCACTGTCCATAATACCTTTATCATCTCATCATTTTTTTTTAAGATTTTATTTATTTATTGAGAGAGAGAGCACAAGTATAGGGAGAGGCAGAGGGAGAGGGAGAAGCAGACTCTCTGCTGAGCAGGGAGCCAGACATGGGGCTCGATCCCAGGACCCCGGGATCACGACCTGAGCCAAAGGCAGACGCTCAACCAACTGAGCTACTCAGGCGCCCCTCATCATCATCATTTATCTTATAATTGTGCTATACCTCAATAGTGAATTCAACTCTCTTCCATTCTACAAAAACATCACTGTCCATAACATCCTCAATCCTCGGCAAATACAGTCTTCTGGAAGAGACATCAGAGAAAAACTGCCTTCAATGAAAAATAAGCTTATCAGATACTTTAACTAGCGTGGCAATGAAAGTTCAAGACAATGATTCCTGGATTCATGTTCCCAACTAAATGACAAATAGCTTCTCCTAACAGCTGGACAACCATTCCATCAGGAGACTTTCAACTAGGGATTCGCCAGAAGCCATTGTCTTTTTTTCTTCCAAATTTTTATTTAAATTCTAGTTAGTTAACATACAGTGTAACATTGGTTTCAGGAGCAGAACTCAGGGATTCATTATTTACATATAACACTCAGTGCTCATCACAAGTGCCCTCCTTACAGAAGCCATTATCTTTAAAGGAAGACTGCTAATCAAACCCTCACGTCAAGCAGATGACAACAGAAAATGAACCGCTTCTGCTCAAAGCAAAAAACATGGTTAATTTTCTAATACCCTGCCTCTTTTTTCCCTTTTGCTTATTATAGTTTGGCACCTCCTAGAGATAACCCTAAAGGTTTCTCAGTATGCTCTTACATATCTGTATCATTTAAGGATTTTATTCTTAATCCCCTAGGTCATTTTTGGGCACTTTAAGAAATGCAAAACTTTTTGGTTTCCACAGCTACTCTTTGAAACTGTCAAATTCCCCTGTAAAGGGGCACCTCGGTTAAGCATCTGCCTTCAGTTTAGGTCATGATCCTGGAGTCTGGGGATTGAGCCCAGAGCCTGGAGCACTTGGTTCTGCACTTGGCAGGGAGCCTGCTTCTTCCTCTCCCTCTGCCTCTCCCCACTCATGCTCTCTTTCTCTCAAATATTATTTTTTTAATTCCACTGTAAAAGATGTAATATCTATTCCTTTAAACTCCTAAGACCAATTTCTCCCAAAGGTCTCTTGATATTTGAGTTTTCCTCTTAATCATAGCCCCAGCCTTCATTTTTGTAAAAACTGAGACATTTACTCCAAGTCAACAAAATGCTTCTACTATAATCATAACAGCATTATCAGATTCACCAGAGAAGGGACCAACCAAATCCTGTAGCTATTCTCACTGCACTAGTCATTTTCTCTGAAGATTTTCCAGACTTCTATGCAAGAACTAAACCCAACTGACAATGTGCTCAGCTCAAGGAAACAATTACTGGCTCATTTCTGTTGTGATAAATTATCATTTATATTCCTAATATTATCTGTAACTCACCAGGAGTTTTTTAGGTCTACACCAGGCTTTTGCCTACCTCCTAAACCCAAATCTATCTTGTGTGTACAGAATAATTAAGAAGCTTTCAGATATTTAAAGCCCTTTTCTATTCAGAAGATGTTTCCTTGGGAAGGATAACCAGAGACTTTCAAAATGAAGCAGGAATTGGCTACTCAGGAGAGTTCTCAAAAGTGTTAACTAACTCCTGTGAACACAACTAGAAAAGGTGATTCAAATTTTGACTCATGCTGTGGAAGCCCAACAACCAGTTTGAGTTCACTCTCCAAGATTGTCATGGGCAATGACATAGTCTTCTATTTCCTCTTGGCAAACCAAAAGGCAATTTGCATTTATTATATTATATATAAAGCTCTATAAAAATCACTAGACAGGTACAATAGTCTTCAACTAAGCTAAAGAAAGAAGCTACCTGACTCTATAAAATAGACACAGCTGGGCAGCCCAGGTGGCTCAGCGGTTTAGCACCACCTTCAGTCCAGGGCCTGATCCTGGGGAGCCGGGATGGAATCCCATACTGGGCTCCCTGCATGAAGCCTGCTTCTCCCTCTGCCTATGTCTCTGCCTCTCTCTGTGTGTCTCTCACGAATAAATAAATTTAAAATTCTAAAAAATAATAATAAGACCCAGCTGGACTTTGGGCTACAAATTTTTGTAGTCTGGGTTTTGTAGCCTTGGCTCCTGGCTTTGCATTCTAACAGAATACTAATTTTGCTTCTGATATTTTATAGGTGGCAGATGCTTTCTGTTCTGAGACTTAAATGCTGTTATGTAGCCACTGCCAAATCACATGATTCAACAATCAACTATTATTAATATAAAGATCTGAGATTCAGTAAGGACTACCACTCAATACTTGATATACAATTATAACCTGGTAAAAAGCAGTATTAATCTGGCTTGATTACAATTGCAGAAGGTAATGGTCTGTCCTTCAACACAGGTTGAAGAAAAACCAGAAGAAAAGTGAGAATTGAAAGAGAAACTACAATTTGCAAAAATCTACAACCTGCAAAATGCCTAAGTCTACCAAACTTTGACAATACTCAAGAAATCGCCTGAACTCAAATTCTTACTGGTAGCTCATTGGATACATGTTTCAAGATAAAATCACAAAATAATCAAGTGATAATTCTGCATAGGCTCATGTGTTCTAATGACACTATACCAGAAACTAGAGAGCTGCTGGTACAATTTTCACCAATCCTTGCCAAAATGTTTCAAAACTAACCAGAGACCCCAAACTCCTATATGTACCCTTCCTTTGGAGACACACCTCTGGTGTTTGTACTTACTTGATGCAGCAAGCTAATAAACCTAGCTTTGATTACGTAGTGGGTTTTGGTCAATGGATGTCACCAGTATAAAATGAGCTAAGGTTCCTTTCTGAATGAGACACAATGGCTTTAACTTAATAGGCAAAGGTACTAAATCCTATATTCCACACATAAATGCCTCAAATCACCAGTATTAAATAAAACCTCATCAATATTAACCATGGGAATTTTATTAAATAAAAATGTATGAATCTGCAGATATAAAACTGATAACCAATCCATATTAATGGAAAAACTTGTAACCTTAAGAAATACTAAAAATAATTTCTCCATATGCAAAAATGTATATTTGATGTTTTTCAAAAATCCCGATTTTGATAGTTGATTTTTAAGTTAACTACTCTAGCAAAGCATCATAAAAATAAATGGAAGATTATAAATTCAATGGCATTTGGCACGCTATTGTTGTGAATATGCTTTATTTTTAAGTAAAAAATGAATCCTAGCCAAAACAAAGTGTTTGCCTCTGAATATTTTAAGCTTAAGGAAAAAAAAAAAACTAATAAGGAACATATTTTCATTTTTCCATGTTTTTAATTTTTTATAAAGAGTTTCATTAAGTTTCAGTCAATAAGTAGTTCTTAAACTTAGGCTTCATGATCCTTTTGACTTCGTACTTTTAAATGGAGGCATTTCTCTTCAAAACATGACAAATTTCGGAATCCATCAAAAATTATTTTATTCAAATTATGTTTTCCAAAAGAGAGGGTTCTGTGCTAGTCGTCTTTGAAAGTTTTCATACCTACAAAAGAAAAAATTTATTTACAAGAAAATTAAAATCTTTTGTAATCCACCAAATGACTTATCAAAAAGCAAACATTTTAGATGTCACTTCTAAAAAGCTAAGATAAAAAAACAAAAGAGCTAAAAATTTAATCTGAAAGTTTTATTATTCTTATAAAAGGATAGCAAGCATAGTGATTTAAGTATGACTAGCTTATATCAGAGCACAAATCATAATAAATTTTATTAACTTTTTATCTTCTGCCAAATTTGACAGCTAGACCCAAGGAGGAAAAAAAAATCAAATCTAACTCCCTAATTTCATAAATGAGTAGATGAGAGGAATTTGCTTAAGGTCAAATACTTATATTTTAACAAAGCTCAAACCTAGTATCTTCCAGATCAATCCATGCTACACCATGCTACCAGCTGTTCAACAAATTCTCTTGTATCCCCCACCCCCACACACTGGGATAATCAAAGTGAAAAGAACACCTATAAAACAGAATCATGAGGGGCACCTGGGTGGCTCAGTGAGTTAAGCATCTGCCCTGGCTCAGGCCATGATCTCAGGGTTCTGGGACTGAGCCCCCATGTCAGGCTCCCTGCTTCTCCTTCTCCCTCTGCCCCCCCCCCTGCTCATGCACGCTCTCTCTCTCTCTCTCCCTCTCTCTCTTAAAAATAAAATAAAATAAAATAAAATAATAAAATAAAATAAAATAAAATAAAATAAAATAAAATAAAATAAAATAAAATAAAATAAAATACAGAACCAGGGGAAAGCCAAGGAAATCAATTTTATTAATAATTTAAGTATAGGGTGCAGTATAAACCACCCTGATGCCTTACGTATATTCTACTTCAGATCAAGACTTTCTAAACTCACAAAAAAATTTTGCTTTGTATTTCAAGACTCAAATATGGTTACTTATAAATAAAAATATTGAAAAATTTACAACTTTAATTGTGGCCCCTAAAAATAAGCAATTGTATTTTCCTGTCTTTATAAATTCAAAATGGCTACTATATAACAGAATATTGAGGGTAAGAACATTCTTTTTTTTTTTTTTTAATTTTTTTTTATTTATTTATGATAGTCACAGAGAGAGAGAGAGAGAGGCAGAGACACAGGCAGAGGGAGAAGCAGGCTCCATGCACCGGGAGCCCGACGTGGGATTCGATCCTGGGTCTCCAGGATCGCGCCCTGAGCCAAAGGCAGGCGCCAAACCACTGCGCCACCCAGGGATCCCCGGTAAGAACATTCTTTGATGTGAACTCCACAGTATGCTTTTAAATGGCATGCCAATGTTAATTAATGTATGCTGATGTCCACAATAAAGGAACATGTTTAAATGTCAAAAAAGAAATACATTCACAGGCAAAACAATATATGGTTACTAAAAGCCTTAATATTAAAGATACAAGATGTCCCATACCATTTCAGAACCACATTTGCTGGAATGAACATTTCAGATGGACTTGGTGTCATCTGGGCCTGAGACACAGCAAATGATGAAGCAAAATTGTAGAAGTTGTCCAACATCTTTTGTGTGAACTGAAAAGTTAATAATGAACGGATTAATGAATTATACTAAATATTCCACTTAGACTTTAATATTTTTAATTAAAACTATTCCTCCAGTATACTTGGTTTTAAGGATCGTGAGTTCTAAGTCTAATGCTGTAAGGAAAGTTATAAAATGAAACTGTGGCACAAATCTTAATAACCTACCTTTTGTAATTCCTTTATATCTCAGAATTTCTGTGATTTTTAACTATTTTAATTTCCTAACATTAATTTTGGGTGGAAAAATGTTTTTCCTTCAAAATATCTTCTTTTATCTCTACCTCTACATCTACTATGACCCCTTCCCTCAAATCCCACCCTCCTCAAATCAAGCTACTTTCTCATATAAAATACTAAGAAGTCTTCTTGCCAGTAAGATAAAAGCTTAAATATAATGAGAGGAAATGCTTTACTAGCTTTTATCTTTCTGCCTAACAATATCAAGGTAGTTTAATACAGGAGGCTATCATTAAAAGTTACTTGAACTAATATCAAGAGTTCAATAAAATCACTATGAAAATATCAATATCAGGAGAAAAAAATCAACAGTAACCCTCAACACTAACAACAAAATTTTAAAATGTAACTTTTATTTAAAAGATCCAATTCAGAATAGAAACAAAGCCTGTAAATACCTAGGAAAATATTTCAAGACTGTCTTGAGAGACAGGAAAGAAAACAAATAAAAGGGCCTATATATACCACATTCAGTGGAAAGATAGAATATTTTTAAGATGGGAAGACATAATGTAACAGAAGCAATTCTCCTCAAATTAAACCTATAAATCCAATGTTATTTCCAACAAAATCCGGTAAGGTTTTTCATGAAACTTAATAAGCCGATACTAAAAGTATTATGGAGAATATCTAAGCTTATTTGATGAGTAAGGGGTTCGGGAGGGGGCAGGGGGGACTTAGTCTACCAGATATTAAGACTTTTACTGGCAAAGGGACAGGCAAATAAACTAATTGGAATAGAAGAGAGCCCAGAAACAAATCCAAGCATATAAGACAACATGATATATAACAAAGATGCAATTAGCTCAGAGTAAAAAAAAAGAAAAAGACTAGCTTTCAATAAAAGCTTTAATAACTATGAGAACACCTTCACACATTAGAATAGGATAAGAAAGATTTCTCCAATATAAAAAAAAAAAACAGAAAAGAAACAACTGTTAAGATTATCAACACAAAAATACAATGTGTGCATGAAAAAGATACCAAAAATAGTATTAAAAAACAAGCAACATACTAGAAGAAAATTACAACATATAGAAAACTTTTTTTTTTTTTAAAGATTCCATTCATTTATTCATTAGAGACAGAGAGAGGCAGAACATAGGCAGATTGAGGAGAAGCAGGCTCCATGCAAGGAGCCCGATGTGGGACTCTATCCCAGAACTTAGGGATCAAGCCCTGGGCCGAAGGCAGACGACCAACCACTGAGCCACTCAGGCATCCCATAACATATAGAAAATTACAAAGTATTATTACCCAGAATACAAAAAGGCCTTTGCCCAGAAATTAAATTACATTAAAAAGTGCCAAATAATACAACAGAAAATTGGGTAAAATACATAAATGGTCAATTCAAAAAAAAAAAAAACGAGGTCAAAATGAGAAAAGATGCTCAACTTTACCAGTCATCAAGAAATACAAACCAAAACAAAGTGATATTCAAATTTCACCCCAACAGTTTGTCAAAAATTTAAGGTCTTAAATATTAGAATACGTATCAATATTGAAATGAAAAAACTGTCTCATTCATACAATGGCATACTACACAATTAAAACAGACTAGATTTATTCCATGTACTAACACAGATAAGTCTTAAAAATCATGCTGAGTGAACAATAGCAAGTTGTAGAAATTTGTGGAGTATACCATTTATAATCATTTTTTTTTTTATAATCATTTTTAAACAAAGGGGTAAGTCAACAAGAATAGAAAATAGAGGAAACAAACAAACAACAAAAAAAGACTACAACACAGAAGAGAAATAAAAGGAACTTCTACAATAATAGTGAAAGAAAATAATACCTTGACTACAGTTATGCAACAGACCCAGAGAATAATCAGTCCACAGAAGAACAAAAAAGAGAGTTTCAAGAGGGATGTTTCAAAAACAAAGTTAAAATTGCTTTTTAAAAATATACTGAATAGGAATTTATACTTGGCAGAGTTTGGGCATAAATTAGACATGGAAATAGAAATCCATGCAAAACATAAAAATGAAGTATTTATTAACCAAGAAAAATAAAAGTCATACAAGAAAGGAAATGTAATCAAAGTACTACCTACACCTGGCTCAGTTCTGAAAAATATTTACCTGATCATAAAATTAAAACTCTGAATATTAATTTAGTGAAACCCTGTAATAAAAAGGCGGGGGGGAGGGAGGCCTTGGCTGGTTCAGTCAGTGGAACATATGACTCTGGGTTGTGAGTTCAAGCCTCATGATGGGTGCAGAGTTTACTTAAAAATAAAATATTTTAGTGGTGCCTGGGTGGTGCAGTCAGGCATCATCCGACTCTTGGTTTCAGCTCTGGTCTCGTAGGATTGAGCTCCGTATCAGGCTCTGCACTCACCGGGCTTGAGATTCTGTCTCTCTGCCCCTCTCCCTTTGCCCCTCCCCACCATAGGTGTGCTCTCTCCCTTATTCTCTTTCTAAAATGAATAAATAAATCTTTTTTTAAAAATAAAACTTTTTTTATAATTTAATCTTTTATAAAGGAGAGAAAAAACTATATGCTGGGGAGCAGAGGAGTGAGACAGCTAAATCATACTATGTATTGGTAAGTCAATGGAAAATACCTACAACAAATAAATTGATTAAGAACAGATGAAGCAAGTTTTTTTTCTGCCACAAGGAAGTAAATACAGGTAGAGTACAGGTAGAGTACCTGTAAATACAGGTAGAGGAAAAAAAATGAGGGAGTGGTTGAAAGTGACTGCTTTTGAGGAGAGTAAGAGCAGAGTATAAGAAGTACAACAGAGGACAACTGTTTGTTTTTGTTTTTAAGATTTTATTTATTTATTCATGACAGACAAAGAGAGAGAGGCAGAGACACAGGCAGAGGCAGAGGCTCCCTGCATGGAGCCTGACATGGGACTCGATCACCGGTCCCCAGGATCACACCCCAGGCTGAAGGTGGCGCTAAACCGCTGGGCCACCGGGGCTGTCTGACAACTGTTTTGCATATAAAACTATCTGATGTTTTAAGCCATGTATATGTACTATTAATAAAAATTAAATGAAACCTCGGTGTCCATCGAAAGATGAATGGATAAAGAAGATGTGGTTTATGTATACAATGGAATATTACTCAGCAATTAGAAACAACAAATACCCACCATTTGCTTCAACGTGGATGGAACTGGAGGGTATTATGCTGAGTGAAATAAGTCAATCGGAGAAGGACAGTGTATGTTCTCATTCATTTGGGGAATATGAATAATAGTGAAAGGGAATATAAAGGAAGGGAAAAGAAATGTTGGGAAATATCAGGAAGGGAGACAGAACATAAAGACTCCTAACTCGGGGAAACGAACTAGGGGTGGTGGAAGGGGAGGAGGGCGGGTGTTGGAGGGGAATGGGTGACGGGCACTGAGGTGGACACTTGACGGGATGAGCACTGGGTGTTTTTCTGTATGTTGGTAAATTGAACACCAATAAAAGTTAATTAAAAAAAAAATTAAATGAAATAAGAATAACTAAGTGTATTTTACAAACATGCTTAAACAAATAATGTTATATATATTTTGTGG
Organism: Vulpes lagopus; assembly: GCF_018345385.1. NCBI lineage: Eukaryota > Metazoa > Chordata > Mammalia > Carnivora > Canidae > Vulpes > Vulpes lagopus. The sequence continues at coordinate 36,531,801 of NC_054838.1, read as the reverse complement.
ATATATATATGAATGTTTCTCTTAAAGTACTAACATAGGATGGCAAAGATACATGAAGTTAGAAGAGCAGCTACCTGGAGAAGAATTGGAAGAAGAGAAACAGTGAGACCAGCAAGCTGTATCAGAAATATTTTTTTTAATTAGTAGCAAATATGGCAAATATCAGTTAATCTAGATGGAAGTCACTCAGAAGTCTTTGTATGTACTGCACTATAAAGAGAGCTCTATAAGAACAGCTATTATTTTGTCTACCTATTTTTATTTTTTGTGCTTAGAAAAGTCCTGGCACACAGTAGGTATATAATAAAATATTGGTGGAATGTATTTTCCTATATATTTAAAACACTTCACAATAATAAAGTGTTTGATAAAAAATATATATGCTTTATTTAAGAAGTTCAAATAATTTATAAATAGAGTAAAAAGTCTCCTTGCCCCTTTCCAAGGAGAACATCACTTTCGTATGTATTTTTCAGACATTTTTCTAATACATTTTTCTAATATTTTTCAGACATTTTAATAGGATACTATTAACTATTGCTTTACAACTTGCTTTTCTTTTTAGCACAGCAGTTGATTTTTTTTAATTACTGGGGGAAAAAAAATTAAGACCCAGACTCTGTCATTCTTAATTCAGCCTATTCTCAGATGTGACAAGTCGGCTTTAAATTCATGGCCACAAACCTCAAGAGTATGCTGCCCAGTAAACTCATAAGGGGTTCCCAGGGGTTTTCTAGTCCACTCACCCTCCTCCTCTCCTACTTTTTCTTTATATTTCCTATACTCCTTTCCCCTCAATCTTAGCTGATGACCTTGTTTCCTGTTTCACTGAGCAAAGAGAAGGTATCAAGAGAGAACATACCCAAGTTCTCATCACATTTATCAACCACCTACATCTGTATCCATATGACCATTACTCTGAATACGGTCCATTATCCTATCTAACGTCTCTCATTTCCTATTCAAATACTCTTCAGCAACTCTCCCCAACTCTTTTCCTGAATGCTTCATTCCTGTTAAACATGATGTAATATTTCCCATTAAAAATGGTTAAAAAAAAAAATTTCTTGTCCCCACTGCCCCCTCAAGCAACCAAAAGATTTATCTGCTATCCTCTATAACTATTCATCGAGACTCATCTATATTCAGTGTTTCCACTTCCTTCTCTCCAACTCACTCCAAACTCCAATTCTCTGAACTCTTAGCTAACTTTTTAATGACTTCTATCTTGTTGAATCCTGTGGATAATTCTTAGCCCTCATCTTGACCCATCAGCACTGTGATACTATTGATGCTTCTTCCTTCTTAAAAACCAGTCTTTGCTTAGCTTCCAAAACATTACTTTTTGGGTCTCCTTCTACTTCAGCCTGCTTTTTCTTTCTCTTTATCTCTTAAGCTTCTCAAATTTGAAATGGCCCCAAGCTCAGTCACTGGCCAACTTTTCCACTTAGTTACTTCTCTAGTAATCATATGCCCTTCAAAACTTTAAATACTATCTCTACACTGATAACTGCCACATTTTTATCCATATCCATATCCCTGTCTCTTGAACTCTAGACTTGTCATCGTCAGCTGGATGTCTAACAGGTATCCCAAACATAGTACAACCAAAATCCAACTCCTGATTCCACTCCACACTTCCTCTTTTCATAGTATTCCTGTGTTCAAGGTCCTCAAGCCAACATCCTTGGGCCATAGTTGATGTCTCTCTTTAATCTCAGACCCTAAATGTGATCCACATGCTGAAACACACTATTGGCTCTATTTTCAAATTATCTCCAGAAATCAACTACAGGCATACCTCAGACATATTGCAGTTCAGTTCCAGACCACTGCAATAAAGTTGAGTCAAATGAATTTTCTGGTTTCCCAGTGCACGTAAAAATTTTGTTTACACTATACCATAGTCTATTAAGTATGCAATAGCATTATGTCTTTAAAAAATGTACATACCTTCATTAAAAAATACTTTATTGCTAAAAAATGCTAAACATCATCTGAGCTTTCAGCGAGTCGTAATCTTTTTTGCTGGTGGAAGGTCTTGCCTTGATGTTGATGGCTGCTGACTGATCAGGGTGGTGGTTTCTGAAGGTTGGGGTGGCTGTGGCAATTTCTTAAAATAAGACAACAATGAAGTTTGCCTCATTGATTGACTCTCTTTCACTTGAACCCTTAGAGGCCACTGTAGGATTATTCATTGGCCTAATTTTAGTATTGTTGTGTCTCAGGAAATAGGGAGGCCCAAAGAGAGGGAGGAGGATGAGGAAATAGTTGGTAGGTGGAACAGTCAGAAAACACGACACTTATCAATTAAGTTCTTCATCTTACAAGGGCACAGTTTGTGGTGCCCCAAAACAATTATAATAGTAACATCAAAGATCATTGGTCACAGATCACTGTAACAAATAATGAAAAAGTTTGAAATGTTCTAATTACCAAAATGTGACATAGAGACACAAAGTGAGCAAATGCTGCTGGAAAATGTTACCAACAGATTTGCTCCATGCAGGGTTGCCACAAACCTTCAGTATGTAAAAAAAACATGATACCTGCGGAGCGCAATAAAGTGAAGCGCAATAAAACGAGGTATGCCAGTACTTTTAATCACCTTCATTTCCACCTCCCCCAACTACCCTGGTTCAAGTCATTATCATCTGTCATCTAGATGTTCAAAAGAGCCTTCTAAAATTGATCTTCCTTCTTACTAGAGTGTCTGTCCAAAAATGCAGAAGTGATCCTTTTAAAATATAAGTTAAATTCCATTACTCTTCTGCTCAAAACTCTTCTCTTCTCTTCCAAACAGAATTTGAGTCAAAGTCTTTATAAAAGCCAATGAGGTTACCATATGAATTTATACTGTGGCTCCCTCCCCAATTACCTCTCTTCTCATCTCCCATCTCTCACCCTTGTTCACACTACAGCAGCCACAAAGCCCTTCATATTTTTCTTCGAATAACAGATTTCTACCTCCAGGCCTTTGCATTAGCTATACCTCTGCCTGTATCATTCTCCCATTCAGGGCTTTGCTGTACAGTTTAAAAGTCAACCATCATGGAATTATGTCACTTAAAGCTCCATGAGGACAAGGATCTCACTTTTCAGGTTCACAACTGTATACCCACAGCCTAATTAACTGTGAGAGGAAAAAAGAAAATGCTAATATTTAATTCCATTTTTAAATCACTTTGAGCTATTTCATCACTATAAAAACAAGTCTCACTGAAGCATTTATAAATTTTAAAATACCTATAGAAGAAAGCAGGCAAGCTTAAATCATCCATGGAAGCCAATAATTTATGCCATTCATGTTTACCTCCATTTTTACATGTTTTCTACTTCCAGGCTAAATTTTAAAGTATAGAATTTGGTTTTAAAATTTTTTTAGAAAATGTGTACCGCATTACCTGAGTGAATGAGTCAACTGAGGATACAGCAGCATTGCCTACTGGAGTCTGTTGAGCCAAACTGTCCAATAATTCCACTGAAATTCCAATCTGAGCAACAGATGGAGTTCGGACAATATTCATGGCTCCAAAAGGATGTTGGCTTCCTTCTCCTGAAAAAATTAACATGTACCACAAATTTCAAGTTTAACTGTAGCCACACATATTCCTTTGTAAATATTTGTGAAAACCCTCCGATCTACATGCACTAAAAAGTTGTTACATAGTTTATCTCTTTTCAGAAAAATGTAAAAGGCTCGTTTTAACACACTAACAAAGAATAAGAAAACTAAAATTTTTCCCACCAGAAAAACAGCTGTGACTTCTCTAAAACTTATTAAAATTACTGTTAGATAGAAATGGAAAGTAACAGAATGAGAAAAATAAATGAATAAGCATTAATTACATTAAAAAATTATCAATGCTAACTCCAAAGGAAGGATATTTTCTAAGATTTTTTAAACTAGTTTTAGTATTTTCTCATTATTCCACTAAAGAAAGATCTTAAATTACCATTATAACTGATAAATGACATAGCATATTTTACTAAATGTCACGGATCACCCCATTTAACACTTGATGTTATCAAACAGGCAGTAAAGAAGCTTATTCATAGAAAATAACTTAATAACTTTTTCCCCTTAAAATTCAATGTATCATTAAGTATACACCTGAGCTTGTAAGTGCCATCTAACTTACATGTGGAGAATTTAGGCCAATTTTTTTAACCCACATAAGACAATTAAAAAGTCTGACAGACAAAAATCATACAATAGATTTTTGTTTATCTGCTGTTTTCATAAGACTTTAAGATATTTAATCAAATACTGAAGAACAAAAATCTGGAGCAACATATTATTCCTAATAACTAGAACACTGATTACAAATATTGAAACTCTCCTTGGGCAGCCCAGGTGGCTCAGCAGTTTAGTACTGCCTTCAGCCCAGGATGTGATCTGGAGACCCGGGTTTGAGTCCCACGTCGGGCTCCCTGTATGGAGCTTGCTTCTCCCTCTGCCTGTGTCTCTGCCTTTCTCTCTCTCTGTCTCTCTCATGAATAAATAAAATCTTAAAAAAAAAAAAAAGAAAAAAGAAAAAACCTCTCCTTAAATTTTTAAGCCATGAATAAAAACTTACAATGTATTCTGTGATTTAAAAATACATACACCTTTCACTAAATATGACTACTTTAAGATTGTTTTAGTATATTTAAATTGTTTTATTAAATTTCCATATATTTATGAATTTTCCAGATGTTATTTCTATCATTGTGGTCAGAGAACATATTTTGTATGACTTCTGTCTTTGAATATATTGAAACTTGTTTTACAGTAGCCTAATATATGGTCTATCCAAGAAAATGCTCTATTGTGCACTTGAGAAGAACTTGTTCTGCTGCTGTTGGGTAGAATGTTCTGTGTATTAGCTCTTGGTGGTTTACAGTGTTCAAGTCTTCTATTTTCTCAATGACCTTCTGTCTAGACATTCTATCCATTACTGAAAGTTGGGTATTAGAGTTTCCAGTTGTTGAACTACTTTCTCCCTTTGATTCTGCCACATTTTGCTTTGTGAATTTTGAGATTCTGTTGTTAGGTACAAACAAGTTTATAACTATTATCTTTCTGAATGGCCCTCTTAACATCTTATAATGTCTTTACCTCTAATATTTTTTGTCATACATCTATTTAGTCTGATTTTAGTCCATCCATTTAAGCTTAAGCTCTCTTTTACTGTTTGCATGTATCATTTTTCATCCTGTACTTTAAACCACTTTGTGTTTCAATCAATAGTTGGATCATGTTTTTTTTTTTTCCATTCCTCAAATCTCTGCCTTTGAACTGGAGAATTTAATTTTGTGTTAACTAGATGCTTGCTAGTGTACCATTTTAATTCTCTTACCATTTTTTTAACTCTATATTTTTTGTTACCTCCTTAGTGGTTGCACTAGGAAGGATTACCATAAACATCTTAATTTACAACAATCTAATTTGGATTCATGCCAATAATTTCAGTAGTACACAAAAACTTTGTTATGTACTTTCTCTCCCTATGTGTTGTCATAAATTCCTTCTTTATACATAGCATGCCCATAACATAGGTTAATAATTTCCATTTTATGAAGTTGTCTTTTATATCAAATGGTGAGGGGGCGGGGGGAAAGGAGTTACAAACAAAATGAATATTGATTTTTATGATTAACTACATAGGTTTTACTTGTGTTTTTTTCCTTCATGTGAATTCAAATTACTGTCTCATGCCCTCTCTTTTCAGCCTGGAGAGTGCTCTTAATTTCTTATGGCTGTCTTTGAGTAATGATCTCACAGTTTATATAAGGTCTTCATTTCTCCATTTTTTTTTTTAAATTTTGAGAGAGAGAACATGTATGCACGTTGGAGGGAGGGGCAGTGGGAAAGAGAATCTCAAGCAGACTCTACACTGAGTGTGGAGCTCAATGCAAGGCTGGATCTCACAACCCTGAGATCATGACCTGAGCTGAAATCAAGAGTTAGACGTTTAACTGACTGAGCCACCCAGGCACCCCTACCCTTCATTTCTGATTGATACTTTCAATAGAGAATTATTGACAGTTTTTCTTTGAGTGCTTTATACCATCCCACTGTCTTTGGACTCCATTGTTTCTGATAAGAAATCCACTGTTAATCATTTTAAGAATCCTGTTTGATGAGTTGCTTCTCTTACCAATTTCTCTTTGACAATTTGATTTTTTTTTTTTTTAATGTCACACAGAGAGAGAGAGAGGCAGAGACACAGGCAGAGTGAGAAGCAGGCTCCATGCACCGGGAGCCTGACGTGGGATTCGATCCCGGGTCTCCAGGATCGCGCCCTGGGCCAAAGGCAGGCACCAAACCGCTGCGCCACCCAGGGATCCTGACAGTTTGATTAGGATATGTCTTGGTATAGAGCTTATCCTACATGAAGTTTACTGAACTTAATTGTGTAATGTTTTTCATAAAATTTAGAACATTTTAGGGCATTATTTCTTCATATATTCCTTCCACCCCATCTCTGTTCTCCTTCCAGGACCCCTATTGTGCATATGTTGGTATACTTGATGGGATCTCAGAGACTGTTCGTTTTTCTTTTTTTTTTAAGATTTTATTTATTCATGAGAGACACACAGAGAAAGCCATTGACATAGGCAGAAGGAGAAGCAGGCTCCCTGGAGGGAGCCTGATGCAGGACTCAATCCCAGGATCCTGAGATCACTACCTGAGCAAAGGGCAGATGCTCAGCCACTGAGCCAGTCAGGCGCCCCTCTTTTTTCTTTCAGCTCTTCAAACTAGGTATTTCAATTGATCTCTCCTCAAGTTTGCAGATTCTTTCTTCAGAGTACTCAGATCTACTGAAACCCTCAAGTGAACTCCTTTGCTACTGTACTTTCAGCTCTATCGCTTATATTCAATTCCTTTTGATAATCACTCTATTAATATTTTCTATTTGATGGCACATCATTTTCCTGGTTTCCTTCAACGCTCAGTAAGTCCAATGTTGTTTCCTAGGGACAGTTTCTGTTCATTTATTCTCTGAAAGAGCCTTACATTCTTGTTTCTTTGCATGTTTCCTAACTTTTTGTTGAAAACTGGATGCTAAATATTATAATGCAGCAAATCCAGAAATTAGATGTCTCCCTCTCCTCAGAGTCTCTTGTTAATATTTGTTGTTTCCTAATGACTTTTCTGAACCAATACTTTAAAGTCTGTATTTTTTGTCCCATGTGACCACTGACATTTCTATTAGCTTAGTGATCAGCTAGTTTTTGAAAAGGCATTTCCTTAAAAGCCTGGAACCCAAAAATTCTCCCAGTCTTTGCAGATAGGTTCTGTGTGTTGAGACATCCCTTTAATACTAGCAAGGCAGTTTACAACTCTGCCTTACCTTTCACTTCCTGCTTATGGAGAGCCCCAAAGTCTGCCAGAGTGGGAACTTAGGACCTTCTTAATTCTTTCCTGAGCATGTGCACAGCCCTAACTGTATATTAACTATTAACTTTGAGGTTTCCAAAAATTCCCAGGTCCAAGAACTCAAAGCCTTTATTCCCCAAAGGATTTTACTTACAGCATTTTCTCCCAAGCTTTGTAGTCAGTCTATTTTTGCCTTGATTGTTGTCAGTGCCTCAGGCATCAGTGACAAATACATTTGCAGGTAAATATTTTTGACAAACACTCCCAAGGTTGTCACTTCAGTAAGATAAAAGAAAGTCTTTTCTTTTTTTAAAGATTTTATTTATTTATTCATGAGACAGAGAGAGAGAGAGAGAGGCAGAGACATGGGCAGAGGGAGAAGCAGGCTCCATGCAGGGAGCCCGATGTGGGACTCGATCCCAGGACTCCAGGATCATGCCCTGAGCTGAAGGCAGACGCTTAACCACTGAGCCACGCAGGTGTCCCAAGGAAAGTCTTTTCAATTAATCTCCAAGGGAGCCACCAGACAAACCAAAATAAATACAGGTGACCCTTGAGCAACACAAGTCTGAACTGAGTCCACTTATACACATATTTTTTTACAGCACAATATTGTAAATATATTTATGATTTTTGTAAAAGATTTTATTTATTAATGACACACAAAGAGAGAGAGAGGCAGAGACACAGGCAGAGGGAGAAGCAGGCTCCATGCAGGGAGCCCAACGTGGGACTCGATCCTGGGTCCCCAGGATCAGGCCCTCGGCTAAAGGTGGCACTAAACCGCTGAGCCACCTGGGCTGCCCTCCCCTTATGATTTTCTTAATAACATTTTTTTCTCAAGCTTATTTTGTCTTTAACTTATTACATATACAGTATATGTAATACACATAACATACAAAATACATGTTGCACATAACTTTTATGTTATCAGTAAGGTTTCCAATCAACTTGTAGGCTATTAGTAGTTCTGTTTTTGGAGAATCAAAAGCTACATGCAGACTTTCAACTGCACAGGAGATTGGTGCCTCTACCCCATGTTGTTTAAGTGTCAACTGTAATTACAATTTGTTGTGATTGAGGTCCATTCTGCTCCCTCTGGCACCAGTACCAAGAACATGAGCTATTATTGTCAAGGCTACCACTGAGCTGAGGAACAGGGGATGATGGGTCCACTGTAAGTTAAAATGCCACAAAGCTCACTGTTCTTATCAAGATTCAGTGGTTTTATTGATTAAATACTTCCCTGGTTACTACAAAGTTTTGGTTAGTTTCCAGAGTCCTGAAAAAGATTCTGACAGGCTATGGAGAGATGGACTTGTGAAGTTCCTTACTCTATCAAAATGTTAATTGTTTTAAACCTAGAATTACACTAAGTCCAGAAAATGTACTGCTATTTGTCTGCATAACAGGCTCCAATGACCTCAATCCAGGAAAAAGGTTCAATACAACCTTTAAGTGACTTAGTTTTAACTACTCCGGGAGTGACCTGCCCAAACAGAAAGACTTGTCATCTCTAGCTTCCTTTATCAAATGGAAGCTCTTAGCAAATTTTTTTTTTCTTAGCAAATTATTAAATAAAACTGGCTATGATCCATTCTAAGAGATGGGACTACAGAAATATTCTGACTTCATTTTAAAGGTCTCTGAGGCTAAGACAACTTGAGACCCAAAAATCTTCAGTAATCTTTATATTTTCAAAGAGAACCATTGTGCAATTAAAATCATTCTTTCACTCCTAACTCTGGGAAACGAGCTGGGGGTGGTGGAAGGGGAGGAGCGTGGGGGGGTGGGGGTAAATGGGTGACAGGCACTGAGGGGGGCACTTGATGGGATGAGCACTGGGTGTTATTCTGTATGTTGGTAAATTGAACACCAATAAAAAATATATTATAAAAAAAATAGAAAAAAAAAAAATAAAATAAAATAAAATAAAATAATTCTTTCAGTCACTCTTATTCCCAAAATGGGCTTGACAGAGTAGTTGATAACCTTCAAATACAAACGTTCTTGTGTGTAACCATAAAATACTGGGAAGAAACACTGGAACATAATATGCAAACTTAGTGTTTAATTTTGGATCTGAATTCATGACAGCAAAAGTTAAAAAAAAAATCAATTACACTGAGCCTTACTGTCAAAAACTTAAACAAAAACAAAGTAAAACATCTGACCTGGTCTTAAAAATTAGATAAGTTCTTCAATTAACATTCTAATAGTGTAAAAGCAGCTGAAAATCTTTCAAAGGTGTTCCTCAAAGGGCCCTTCCTCAATGCAACCCAAGAACCTAACACAAGGCACACCTCAGAGGAAGAAATCCTACAAGAAACTAGTCTTTTACTGCTGGTACACAAGAAAAAGCAGTCATCATCATTTACTGCTTGGGTCTAACAGACTCTTTAAAAATAAATATATTTTAAGTCATTTTACAAAAATTTCACAAGAAGAAAGACAGTGAAAAACAATTTTTTTGTTCAACCACTGAGCCACCCAGGTGTCTGTAAAACACTGTCATTTTTATATTTATAAAATTATTTAGAATAACCAATCCAATTAATGTTTCTTTTTTTTTTTAATTTTTATTTATTTATGATAGTCACAGAGAGAGAGAGGCAGAGACACAGGCGGAGGGAGAAGCAGGCTCCATGCACCAGGAGCCTGATGTGGGATTCGATCCCGGGTCTCCAGGATCACACCCTGGGCCAAAGGCAGGCGCCAAACCTCTGCGCCACCCAGGGATCCCTAATGTTTCATTTCTATACCTATTGCCATCTAATTGCCTTTGTTTACACACCCATTTTCAGCCATGTCCACTTACAAGCTGTATCCAGTCCATTTTAAAGTAAAAACATGGAATACCAGATACATTATCTTACTACATGTTCAAGATTTTGTCACTAAATATTGTGATTAATTCCTCTCTGTTAAATGACTAAATTGGTAAGAATACCATATTTTCTTTTGGTCCTCAGAAATACACTGTTCAATCATCAGTCTTTTAGAATGAGAAAATTCACCTAAGAGACCATCATCTGAAGATTCAGTCTGAGACTTTGCTTATATGATCAACTTCATCATCATCATGAGAGTCTAGCATGCTATTTGTCTCCTTGTATTCATTTTGATTCATACAATAATGGTGAAATTTGTTCCTGTCAGTTTTCTTCTCTTTGCAATTATGAACAAAATATAACAAATTATGAATTCCCAATTCTGTTCAATAAAAGCAAACAGCAGACCATAAAAATGGTGTCTGCAGTCTCCTTTCACATTTCTTAAAAGATGACATGATCTAAAAAAAAAAAAAAAAAAAAAAAAGATGACATGATCTTTTAAACAATGCAATATGAAGATTCTATGATAATGTAATGGTAAAACTAAGGGGCACAGGCCAAATTTGGCCCCACAACCTAATTTCATAAGACCTGTGAGCTAAGAATAGTTTTTACATTTTTAAAGGTTATTTAAAGAAGAATATGCTACAGAGACCATATGTAGCCCACAAAGCTTAAAATATATACTATCTTACCCTTTTCAGAAACATTTGCCAGAGGCAACTAGGTGGCTCAGCTGGGTAAGCATCTGCCCTTGGCTTAAATCATGATCCTGGGATTGAGCTCTGCATTCAGGATCCCTGCTCAGTGGAGAGTCTGCTTTTCTCTCTCCTCTGCCCCTCTCTCCCTGCTTATGCTCGCTCTCTCTCAAATTAATAAAGTCTTAAAAAGTTTGCCAACCTCAGCTCTAAGTAATTCCATCATTCTTCCACTTTCTTATTATTTCAGCCCTTTTTTTGGCATAGTTGAGCAACTGATGAGTAATGATGAAATAATTCCTTAGAGTAAATAGTAAAATATTTCATGATATAGGAAAAATAAGATTACCAGTATCACCAAATACATCTTAGATTTGTAAGATGGTCCGGTAGACCTATAATGGTAATTGCAAGACAGAATGACTTTTAAAAATATGTAAGAAAATGTTCTCTCTATTCTTTAGAAGACTTCTACAAAAGAATAAAACTCACAAAGTGTCAATCTTTCTAAGAGTTATAAATGCCCCTAAAAAGAAACTGAAAAACTAAAAGTCCACTGGTGAAGATACCGTATATGTACATGGCAACAGAGATGACTAAAGAAAACATTTATGCCCAGAATAAGTAATTCACTATGAAGTGGCATTTGAACATGACATATGCTAAAGAGCTACATAAAGCAGCTTAATTATGCCTGGGTAAAAGCCTTCTTGGTATTGAATATAATTAGAAATCAAATATATATTTCTAAAATATATATTTCTAAAACCTCATTTCTATTGATAGCCTGACAAGCCTGAAATTACATTTTTCACTCATGCATAGTTCAAGAGCAATGTGACTGACTAACAAAGGTTTATCAACAATAAATTTTTAAACTAGATAAAAATGATAATGTATCTGACATCATAAAACCTCTTGAATTTGAATGTCTAAATGTATTTAAGCAATATTTACCAAGTATCTGAAGTTCATTACTATACATCCTAAAGAACAGATAGTAAAAGATACAAATAGTCCCTACTCTCAAGGAGCTTACATTCTAATGAGGACAGTAACAGTTACCTTTCTGAATAGGCTTCATTTTCTTAAGATCTTTCCTAGATCTTTCTAAATTTTATAAAAACATACTAACTATTCCTTGAGTACCAACTATATGCCAGACACTTTTATACATTCTACATTTGTTATCTCTAATACTTGCAAAAACACTTGCACTGTAGGTATCATTAAGTCCATTTTACCTGAAATCCCCTCTAAGGTGAGATAATTTAGTCAACATAACACACTAGTATCTGGGATTCAAAATAGGTCTATCAAGCTCTAAAGCTGATCCTCATTGTAGTTCATTATCCTACCTGTTTATACCAGATTCCATGATATGAACTCTTCACTGATTTTGTGCTTCACAATAAGCCATTCAAGAAAGCAAGTCCAGAAATGTCAGGCAGTAAAAGGTTCCCTCCCATTCTGGCTCACTAGTTCTGTTTCACGTGAATAGACTTATGAGTAGTATCTTGAACTCTTTTGTCCTTCCTAATCCCCTTGACAAGCTCAACCCAGTTTTAAAACAAAAACTAGAATAAATTTAAAAGTTTCTCCTGGCAACTGAGTTAAATGAAATTAGAAGAAGACTATATATGTCATGTGCAGAGAAAGCCAAAGTGATGACATTAAAATATGGCAGCAAGCCCAAAAAGAAAAGAGCAGAATTATAAAGAAGAAATTCAAATGATGATTTATAATAAACTCTAATTTTAACATTTCTTAAAAATTCCTCTTGGGTGCTAAGCCTTTTTTCACGGTTATTTTTAATGTCACTCTCATAATAGACAAAGAAAGGCTGAGCAACTGTGCCAGATTAAAGACTAAAGACAATTAAATGTAATGTACAATCCTAAATGAATCCTAGGTGGAGGGAATAATGCCTGTTACTAAAGGCATTATTAAGAAAATTGGCAAAACTTTAATGTATACTGTATATGAGACAAGAATATTGTATTAATGCGGAGTTTGCTGAATTTGATAATTATACTATGATTATATAAAATATATATAATGTATATTTTTGTATTAGGAAACACATTCTGATGTATTTAGGAGTAAAGAAGCAATGTCTGCAACTCATTCTCAAAGTTTCAGGGGAAAAAATACATATATACACACACATATGCACATATATAGATTTCTAGAGAATGATAAATAAAATGTAGTAAAATTAAAGAATGTGGGACAATGTAAGAAATACTTCATACTATTTTTGTCATTTTTCTCTGATTTTAAAATTATTTCTAAATAAGCAAATAAAATTATTACAAAATAAAGTTGCTTTAAATCCCTGATGCAAAAAAGAATTTTAAATATCAGACTGGGGATACTTTTAGAATTTCATTCTAAACACTACCTCACAGTAGGGCCAGGATCAAAAAAGGAACGGTAAAACCCCACCATAAGTACCCAATTTACTCTGAAGGCCTAAAACCTTAAAATATTACCTTTTCTCATAACAAAAGTATTCTACAAAGCTCTACTATATTCAGTACTCTATTTTATTCAGATAAATATATGATCCCTCTTCTTTATACCACAGGTGAACAGAACTATTTCTTATTCTTCTATTAAGTACAATAACATGTTAAAGTACTACAAACACAGTAAAAAAATACTCGTAAAGTTCCACATAAGTTTTTATTACATCTGACCTAATGTCCTACTCCCCCACCTGCTCTTCCAATCTTGGCCTCTTCTGTTTCCCATTCTCCATATAATTCTCCACTGCAGATGTCACTGGAATTCTCCCTGACTGAGGCATTGAACCATTTCCTCATTGTCTCGTGAAACACTTTACAAATAGTTAACCTACAGAGAAAAGGAAGGTTTAAGTTGAACTCTGTGTGTATGAGAGTATGTGGATGTGGCTTAAACAAACTCTTCAAATAGTATAAGAACTCTATAAATATTTACCTTTGACAGACATGCATATAAGTATGCATAAATGTGCATAATATAAATTCTTTCAGTTACATATTTTTGGGAAGAGAAACTGCTTCCACCTTCTAAATTCAGAATCAAAATTTTAACCTTTATTTAAAAGATACTGTACTCATGTTCCTTATATATTTGAACCAAAACTTCTTAAAGTTAACATTATATGGCATCTCATTATTCACACTTGTAATAGGTTTTAATAGATGTTTAAGTTATTATCAATGGACACGAGCACTTAGTTACCTACTACAAGAATGCTGATTTTTCTTAATCATCTTACAGTTTAACGATCCTGCTGAGGCTAAATAATACTCTCAGAACTCAGGTTAAGACAATTTAAAAAATTTTTCAAAAAGCCCATGAAATCTGACAGTATTAATACAGAAAGGATGTGGAAAGTAGAATTTCCAATGAAATGGACACACATCAAAAAAATACAAATAGACTATCACCCAAAAGACCTCATTGAGAAAATTAAAGTTGCAGTCCACTGGAAAAAATTCTCAATATCATACTATATGTTAACTAACTCGAATTTAAATAAAATTTGGAAGGGGGGGAGGAAAAAATTCCCAATGCAACCAGACTTGATCATGAAATGCTTCTCTTAACTAGATTAAGTCAAGGCAAAGGTGAGTAAATAATCCTGTTTGCCTCTGCTATTCAACTCTCAAACATGTGAAAATTCTAAACTCTGGGGAAAATACACAGAGTATTTACAATAGACTTTTGGACTTCCAATTATCCAGATCTGACTCACATGCTATTAAGAGCTGCAATGTTGAACTGTGGTATGAAGATGATAAAAATGGGAGATAAACATCTTTAATTCAAAATAAATCACCAAGGGCCACCTGAGTATTCAGTCAGCGAAGCATCTGACTTGGGCTCAGGTCCTGATCTCGTGGGTCATGGGATCAAACTCCCAACTAGACTCTGCACTCAGTGAGAGTCTCCTTGGATATTCCCTCCCTCTGTCCCTGCCTACCCCACCCCCAACAAATAAATAAAATCATTAAAAAAAAAAATCACCAAAATGTGATTTTTGTCATTACATTCAGAAATTTCATTAATTAGACCAATATAACAAGGAAAACTGGAGGCCCTATAAAAATAGCAAGATTCAGTTTCTAATTGTCAAATTACAGATGTTTACTTTGTGGGATCCCTGGGTGGCGCAGTGGTTTGGCACCTGCCTTTGGCCCAGGACGCGATCCTGGGGACCCGGGATCGAATCCCATGTCGGGCTCCCAGTGCATGGAGCCTGCTTCTCCCTCTGCCTATGTCTCTGCCTCTCTCTCTCACTGTGTGCCTATCATAAAAAAAAAAAAAAAAAAAGATGTTTACTTTGTTACTATTAACTTATGATATACTATGAAAAGTTAACAATCCATATCATAATCCCTAGAGGAAGCACTAAGAAATTAATACACCTTAAAAAAAAAAAAAAAAAAAAACAAACAGATGCCTGGGTGGCTCAGCAGTTGAAGGGTTGCCTTTGGCTCAGGTCGTGATCCCAGATCCTAGGATACACTCCCACATCAGGCTCCCCACAGGGAACCTGTTTCCCCCTCTGTTTATGTCTCTGCCTCTTTCTCTGTGTCTCTCATGAATGAATAAAATCTTTAAAAAAAACAAAAAACTAATACATCTTTGCAAAAAAAAGGAGAGAAGAAACATGAATTAAAAAAAAAAGCCAAAAGAAGGTTTAAAAAAAAAAAACCCAAAGAGCAAGGTAAAAATTTAAATCTAACATATCGGGCAGCCCAGGTGGCTCAGTGGTTTAGTGCCACCTTCAGTCTAGGGCCTGATCCTGGAGACCCGGGATTGAGTCCCACGTCGGGCTCCCTGCATGGAGCCTGCTTCTCCCTCTGCCTGTGTCTCTGCCTCTCTCTCTCTCTGTGTCTCTCATGAATAAATAAATAAAACCTTTAAAAAAAAATAAATCTAACATATCTATAACATTAAATATTAATGGGATTAAGCATCTTATTTTAAAAACGGAAGATGTAAGAACACTTTTTAAAAAGCAGCACCTAACTATATATATAAACTCTTTACAACAAAGCACACAGATTTATGTCAAAAAGTAAAAATGTAGAAAAAAATATAGCATGTGAACGCTCACCATGAAAAAGCCAGAAAAGCTATATAAATTTTAAACAAAAAATAAATAAATTTTAAACAAAGTAGACTTCAAGACAGTAGCATTACCAGAGGTAAAGGGCGTTTTATATAGACAAAAAGGCCAATTCATCAATCTTATACACTAATAAAACAGAGAAAGAGAGAACAATTGTTATGTCTTTTATTTCTTTTCCAATCTCACTGCACTCCTTATTAGCTGTATTCACCATGGTGCTTGAAGGCCTGGGCAATGTAGTAAGGCAATAAAAGAAATATAAAATTGGAAGGAAAGAAATAGTCTTTTTCAAAGACATTATGATCACCTATTTAGGAAATCCCGGGCAGTTATTAGAATAATGGAGTTTAGTAAGACAGTCAATATGTTACCCTTTCCTTCATCCTTCAGGATACAAAGTAAAATACACAAAATTCAGTTGTGTGATAACCTGAAATGCTACTGAGTATGAAGAGCAACACAAACTCATTCCTTGTCGGTGGGAATACAAATACACACTGCGACTTTGGAACACAGTTGAGCAGTTTCTTACAAAACTAAACATATTCTTACCATAGGATCTAGCAATCACACTCCTTGGTATTTACACAAAAGAGATGGAAACTTCAGTGCACACAAAAGTCTACACATGGATGTTTAAAGTAGCTTTATCCATAACTGTCAGAAATTGAAAACACCAAGATGTCCCTCAGTAGGTAAATGGATAAGCTGTGGTATATCCAGACAATGGAACATCATTCAGCACTACAAAGAAACGAGCTATCAAGTCAAAGAAGCCATCTGAAAAGGCTTTCATACATATGATGCCAACTACATGACACCGAGGAAAAGGTAAAATCAGAGAAACAATAAAAATTCAGTGGCTGCTCAGACTGGAGGTTAGGGGGAGTGTGTATGTGGGGGGAGGGGTGAATAAATAGATTT
The DNA here is from genome assembly GCF_018345385.1 of Vulpes lagopus. Classification (NCBI taxonomy): domain Eukaryota; kingdom Metazoa; phylum Chordata; class Mammalia; order Carnivora; family Canidae; genus Vulpes; species Vulpes lagopus. The sequence goes on along the minus strand of NC_054838.1, from coordinate 36,514,848 downwards.
TTAGGGCAGTGAAAATACTGTGCTATGGTACAACTATAGATATATCATTAAATACTTATCCAAACTCACAGAAAGTATAACACCAAGAGCGAACCCTAAAGTAAACTGCACCTTGATTGACTACGATGTGTCTGAGTGATTATAATGTAGGTTCATCCTTGGTTAAAAAACAAAACAAAACAAAACCATAACCATTCTGGTGAATGATGTTGATAATGAAGGGAGGCTATACCTGGTGTGGGGATAGGGGTATATGGGAAATCTGTGTACCTTCCTCTCAATTTTGTTGTAAACCTAAAACTCCCTCCAAAAAAATAAAGTCTTTTTAAAAATTCAGTTGTACTTCCATATACTAGCAATAAAACAACCGATAATTTACAGGATGTTCAGAGACTTGTGGAAAAAAAAAAAAGCCAAAATGTCCAACAAAGAGTAAGTAATCAAATCATAACTTATCATCAAAATGTAATACTATGCTATTATTTTAAACAAGTAAGGGGCACCTGGTGGCTCAGTGGTTGAGCATCTGCCTTTGGCTCAGGTCATGGTCCTGGGGTCCTGGGATCGAGTCCCACATCGGGATCCCCATGGGGAACCTGCTTCTCCCTCTGCCTATGTCTCTGCCTCTCTGTTTCTCATGAATAAATAAAATCTTAAAAAAAAATTAATTAAAATAAAACAAGTTTTAAAAAAAGAACCATACCTCTCTACATCCGTTTTTTTTTTTTTTTTTAAGATTTTATTTATTTATTTAAGAGAGAGTGTGCACATACAAGCAGGAGGGAGAGAGGAGCAGGGAGCCCAATGCGGGCCTTGATCCCAGGACACTGGGATCATGACCTGAGCCAAAGCCAGACATTTAACCAACTAGCCACCTAGGTGCCCCTATACGAGTATTTCTGAGAGCCTTTTTTAACTCATGTCACCTTATTGCTTTAAATAAACATAAAAAAATCTCATTTTCTATTACCAGTCCAGCCCATCTGAAGATCAGAATGTGTTTCTCACTTTACGGGAAGTTTCTAACTTTATGGGTTAATAGGGAAAAAAGGAGGGAAAAGAAGGAAAAACTAAACACTTGATACTTTTAGAACACATCAAAAATTCATAACCCCTATGAAGTATTACTAAGCAAAAATGGCAGAAAACAGTAGTTACAGGCATATGAACTATACGTATATATAAGACAATGGAAATTTGAATGTATTTTTCTCCTTAAGTTTACTTTAGGAGGAGAAAAGACTATGCTTAGAATAGTGAACTAAGAATCTGAGAATCTAGATACTAATTCCTGCTCTATTTTAGAAACACTGTAAAAATTTCTAAATCTGAAGACTCTCAACAGTAAGATTAAGGAGTAATATTTTATTTTTTAGGTAAAAGAAAAAATTGGGCATGGAGCCCAATGCAGGGCTTGAACTCATGACCCTGAGATCAAGATCTGAGCTGAGATCAAGAGTCAAATGTTTAACTGAGCCACCGAGATGCCCCAGATTAAATTATTTTTAGGGCCTTCCATTCTAACATCCCATGGCTTACTCTGTTATTATACTTGGCAAGGATATGTTCTACTAGTTGTTTTATGTAGTACCAAGTACACTGTACCTTTATTACGACTTTCTAAAAATTGCCATGAAAATCATGATCCATTATCCACATTCAGTACCCTTTCTCCAGGCCTCCTATACCATTTGTTTTAAAGGCCATTTTATTCCAGGAATTCAGTTCCACTTCTAGGAGTTTCTTCTACAGAAATACAGTGCTAGAAAATACGTACAAAGATATGTGTAAGAATTTTTATTGTAGCATTGGTAGTAAAACAATTTAAAACAATGGAAACAACCCAAATTTCCGTCAATGGGAATTAGTTAAACAAATGATGGTATTGCCATACAGCATTCAACGGTTTCAAAGAGGTTGATCTATACATAATAATACCTAAAAGTTAACAGACTCTCTTCTCTGAGAATTGTAAATTCTCTAAAATCCAGCCTCTTAAAAACCAGACATCATAACATCCCCTTCTAGGCTTTCATATGTATTAACTACTTATACACATGAAAGCCTAGTACAATGAACTGCACAAGGAGATATTCAATATATGTTATCCTTTTATTCACCCTTCAAACATTATAAAATCTTTCTAACTGGTTTCTCTGGCTCTAATCTCAACAGATTCTCCAAGCCATTCTGGACAATAAGTTTCCTAGAACATCAACTTCATACCATCATTCTTTTGCTCAAACACTTGCCTACTAGAAAAATTTAAACCCCATATAGCTTGACCATCACACAACAGCTTCACTTTACCTTTAAAACCTTACCCCCTCGTACCTCTCAAATAAGAGCTTACCATGCCATACTTAAAAGTCTGCCTCCTCAGTCATTTGGAGATGCAATCCATATTACTACCTTTATGACTGATCATTTCCAAGTGTAATTCTCATCCTCTCACTGCCATCCCATCCAAACCTACTCACATACTTCAAATATATATTGCACACTAATCATTCACAAAGCCATTTTAAATTAACTGTTTACTAATCTGTGTCCTTTGAATACCATCTTGGAGTGATTTTAATACTCACACATTCACACACACACACACACACACACACTGAACCTGAGAACAGTCATCAACTTGACACATATGTACTAAGAATGAAGTAGATTTTCAATAATTAATTAAGGAATGGAATATACAACAAAGTTTAAACTATACAAGCAGGTACTTTTCTGTAATTTATTTAATTGAAATGCCTAAAGCAATTCCTGGTATATTTCCCAAGCTTTCACAATGTAGAAAGACAACTTAAGAATCATGGTATAGAATTACTGACCATCGATTCCCTATCCTGTACTTTTCATCTCTGTAACCTATCTATTTTATAACTGGAAGTATGTATCTCTTAATACCCTTTATCCATTTTACACATCCCTCCATCCACCTCATCTCTTGTAACCACGTTTGTTCTCTATATTTAAGAATCCATTTTGTTCGTTCAGTTGTGCACTTTTTTTTAAGATTCCACATATTAGTGAAATCATGGTATTTGTCTTTCTCAATCTGACTTATTTCACTTAGCAGGATACCCTGTAGGTTCAACCATGTTGTCGTAAATGGCAAGATCTCATTCTTTTTTATAGCTATTATTCTATTGTGGGTGTGTACATACATATATCTTTATCTATTGATAGATACTTGGGTTAACTTCCATAAGAAGTTTCCAGATGAAAAATACATCATAGGGAATATAGTCACTACTGTTGTAGTAACTAACATTATGGTGACAGACGGTGACTGCACTTATCATGGTGAGTAGTGTGTAGAATTGTCAAATCAGTATGTTGTACACCAGGGCACCTGGGTGGCTCAGTGGTTGAGCATCTGCCTTTGGCTCGGGTCGTGATCCTGGGGTTCTGGGATTGAGTCCCACATCAGGTTCCCCACAGGAGCCTGCTTATGTCTCTGCCTATGTCTCTGCCTATGTCTCTGCCTGTCTCTCTCAAGAATAAAATCTTAAAAAAATATATGTTGTACACCTAAAACTGGTATAATATTCCATAAAAAGAAAAAAAAGAAGAGTGCAAGACAATCCCTAAAAAAGGAATTGAGAGCCACAGTGTGAAATGGGAAACAAAAGGAGTAGCACCTACCTTAAGCCTGGGTATCTATATAGTTTGAAGAGGAAAGGGGCAAATATTGAATCAACCCCTAACATGAGTGAACAATCTAGATTACTCAGGGTCTACTTCATTTGGTGTTCTGCTTTGATTTATAGTATTTGGTTTGTGTTCACCAAGAGGCTTCTGTTCACAATCTGAAATAATTTATTCAAGAGGGACGCCTTGGTGGCTCAGTGGTTGAGCCTCTGCCTTCAGCTCAGCATGTAATCCCTGGGTCCCCGTTGAATACCACAACCAGCACCCTGCGGGGAGCCTGCTTTTCCCTCTGCCTGTGTCTCTGCCTCTCTCTGTGTCTCTCATGAATAAATAAATAAAATCTTTTAAAATAAATTAAATAAATAAAAAGACTTGATCGTGAAAGATAATAATAATTTATTTAAGAGCTGCTGGTGGGGATGGGGAGCATGATTAGAGGTAGAAGGAAGTACCAAAGAGGAGTAATAGAAAAAGTAACACTGGGGAATGCTTTTAAGTCTATATCATACATATATAAACAATAGTTCACTGGACCCTCTAAGCAAAATACGGAGACAGGAAAAAAAAAAAACATGGTATAGTTAACAACTTAGTACCTATAGCTACCCACTTTTCATATAAGTTCCATAAAACAACTTTTAGTTTTGTTAATATTTCCTTGTTTGTGCTAAATTTGAGTTAGCATACATTTCCTACTACACTTGATCTTAGCGAAAAGTAACCATACACTTCCTACTAAAGAGAAGAATCTCTTTACATACAACTCCCAGTATTTCATAATTTTTACTAATTTTTTGGCTAAATATCTCTTCCACATTATGAAGACCAAGGACAGAGTCTAAAGACAAAATTGCAAAAGACTCATTTAAATAAACTTCCCAAATTCTCTAACCACCAAATCATATCTCCTAAGTTTGTGGATTTTTTGTTTTTTAGGATTTCTATATCCCATGTAGGTAGAAATGAAAGGAAGGAGAAAGAAAAAGATTATTTTTGTTTCTTAATCTCAAATCCTTCATTTTATATTTTCAAGTTTAGTCCTATTCTAGTTGTTAAACATCACCCCCATATTGTTCCAGTGCATCAGCTTAAAAATGTATTCACCATATAACTCCTTTCAGATTCCAAGAATCACAAAGAATCTTCTCTCAATCAAAATAAAACTTATAGTAACTGGCTTCAAGATTCCCTACTAACCACAATTCTCCCAATAGAGCTCTCTTAACTTTCCCCAATCAAAACTGTTCTATGCAAAGTAATCTTTCATCATCTAGCAGAGAACAGCTAGAATACTATCAAAGTTTTTTGAAATGAAATTTGTTTCACTCGAACTTTCTACCCTCCTTGCTTTCCTACAATTTTACTCATAACATCTCAATTCAATTACAACTGCCTAGAGTTGCTTCAACGAGTCTGTCTCACTCAGAGGTTCTACTTAGCTAGGTTTGCCCAATAAATAAAACTTAAACACTTAGGCTTGAAAGCAGCATCTTTAAGGTTCAAAAATATACATCTATTAAAAGTCAATCTATTCTTATACTTTAATAATACACTATTCTCTAATATGAATAACATTTATATATATAAATTAAGAATTCTGATACTCTTAAAAATTCCAAAAAGTGTTTTTCTAAACTTACTAGTGAAAGAACCAACCAAAACATTTAACAGCATATTATCATTTGCTTAATGTTTGATATGCACTAAGTCACTAAGCATGGTAAGCTGCTTTATTTTTCTTTAAAAGAACATCATGCTTTACCCATCACAAATACTGCCTTGAAAATGTTTTAATGGATAAAATTATCAATAGCCATGTTATAATGAAAATGATGACAAACCGTTCATTTTTAAAATGGCAGGAGAATAAAAGAACTAATCTTATTATCATAATGGAAATATATCCATTCTTGTACTGAATCAGGTATTACTCTGAGACTAAGTTTTAGACTATTTTACCTAGCCCCATAACAGAAAACATTTCTCACTGAATTATCACTGTTCCACTTACAGGAACTGGATTAACCCATTTTTGGCTGCTGAATATTCTCCAAATTCGTAAAATAACACAGTAAGGAAACATCTGGGTTCTTATGACCCCAAATGTCACCCTCACCCCAACCTTCAACTTGTTGGGTATCATAAGAGAAAAGAAAAGACGGCCAAAGACAATGCAAAAAAAGATAGAAGAAAGCACTCTTCACTATTCCCAAAGCCGTGTCCTGCAAGGAATACAGTGATGATCACAAATGAAAAACAGACATAAAATGTTGGCAAAGTTGGGGCAAAGAGAGAGAGAAAAAAGTGGGCATTAAATTGATAATAAAATTGCTATGTCTCCAAAAACAAAAAATGGGTCCTAGTCTCCTGGTTCGTTGCTAATATTTACTTTAATCGATGCATATACATTGATTAAAGTCTACATACAATATAAATCTGCAAAAAAAAAAAAAAAAAATATATATATATATATATATATATATATATATATAAATCTGCACTTTCCACCTATGCAAAAGGTGAACAGCTAGCTGGCTACTAGCCTACTGCTATACAAACAAAACCTGCCACTTTATATTTAAGGCATTGCTATCATGTCCCACGGGCTCCTCAAATCCAAACCAAAAACATCACCTCTCAAAAAAAAAAAAAACAAAAAAAAAAAAACAAAAAAACATCACCTCTCTTCCCCCTGTAATTAGCTGTTTCTCTTCCTATATTGCTAAATATTTAGCAGTATCTAACCTTCTAGCATGCCTTCACACTAGTGATTTACTGTTTAAAAAAAAGCTTAAGAATATCTATTTCCATTTGCCTTTTTAAATCAATATATAAATATTCATTTATGTATGTTTATATTTTACTTTCAAATAGAGGACTTTGGGAGTCCCCAAATGAATATCAAAGTGAACAAAGATGTAGAAAAATGTGCCATTACTTTGTCTTTTCAACAAATGGTTCTAGAATAATTGACTATCCATACGGAAAAAAAAAAAAAAAAGAATCTATACCTCGCACTAAATACAAAATTAATTCAAACTGGATCCCAGATATAAGTATAAAATCTCAAACTAAAAAACAAGGAGAAAACCTTGGTGACCTTGAATTAGATAAAGATTTCTTAGGCTCAATACCAAAAGCACAATGCATAAAACAACAACATGAAAAACTGGACTTTATCAAAATTAAAAAATTCTGCTCTATCAAAGACATTGTTAAGAGAAAAGACAAGTCAAAGACTGGGAAAAAAAATTTTTAAATCACATATCTTATAAAAAACTTATATGTATCAAGAATATATATAAAACTCTCAAAACTCAATAAAACAACCCAATAAAAAAAACTTTTTACTTAAGTAAAAAAAACAACCCAACTTAAGTAAAAAACCAAAGACTAAAGTAGACCTTTCAACAAGGAACATATATAGATATGCAAATAAGCACACACAAAAAAAATGTTCAACATCGTTAATCATTAAATTTAAAAGTGTAAAAAAAAAAAAAACTTAAAAGTGTATATATACCTCTATACACCTATTAGAACGCCTAAAACTGAACAAACCAAGTGTTGGCAAGGATGTAAAGCAACCAGAACTTTCATATACTGCTAGTTGAATATAAAATGGAAGAACCATGTTGGAAAATAGTTTGGCAATGTTTTAAAAAATTAAGTATAGAGGTACCATATGATCCAGCCATTTCAATCCTAGACATTTATCCAAGAGAAAGGAGGGCATGTGCCCATACAAAGACTTATATATAAATGTTTATATCAGTTTTATTTTTATAGATCAAAACCCCTACAATCCAAATATCCATCAACAGGTAAATGGACGAATAGTGGGACATTCATACAATGGAATACTACCCAGAAATAAAAAGGAATGAACTGATACTTACTACAACATGGATGATTCTAAAAATAACTCAGCTGAGTTAAGCTAAACAAAAAAGCATACTGTATGTGTTCATTTATAGAAAACTCTAGAAATTTGGGAACCCTGGGTGGCGCAGCGGTTTAGCGCCTGCCTTTGGCCCAGGGCGTGATCCTGGAGACCCGGGATTGAATCCCACGTCGGGCTCCCGGCATGGAGCCTGCTTCTCCCTCTGCCTGTGTCTCTGCCTCTCTCTCTCTCTGTGTGTGTGACTGCCATAAATAAATAAAAATTAAAAAAAAAAAAAAAAGAAAACTCTAGAAATTTAAACTTTTACAATGAAACAAACTAGATCAGTAGTTGCCTAAGGCAGGAGAGGAGATAAGAGAAAGGATTACAACGGAGCACTAGGAAACTTCTAGTGGTGATATGTTCATTATCTTCAGTGTAGTGTTTCACAGGTATATACATATATCAAAATTTATCAAACTGTATCCTTTAAATATGTGCAATTTATTATATGTTAATTATATCTCAATAAATTATTAAAATTGTTAATAAAAAGTAAATTTCCTCTGTTCTTTGGAAGATTTCTTAAGAAAGGATAAAAATTATGAAATAGTATCTACCTAAAAAAAAATGAAAAATTAAAATTAGGGGGCACCTGGCTGGCTCAGTAGGTGGAGCACGAGACTCTTGATGTCAAGGTTGTAAATTCAAGCCCCGCATTGGATATAGAGATAAAAAAAAAAAAAAAAAAAAAACTTGAAAAAAAATTTTTTAATTACGTCTAATGGATCCTGAGGGTATACTAATGGTTAGAACATATCAAATATAAATAAATATGTATACACATATCTCTATGATTTCATAATACTTTAAAAAAATACTTTTGGAGGATATTAGGGAATCAATTCATATTTTGAACACTGGTATACAAAGAGGATTAATCAAGCATTATCATGCCTTTCCTATGACTCTACCTCTGAGTAACCAAATAGTAGACATTTGAGAGTCTCTTTATCGCTAGTAAATGAAATCACTGAATTAGAATATGATCATTTGAACTCCTACTGAATCACCAAATGTAGGGATCCCTGGGTGGCGCAGTGGTTTGGCGCCTGCCGTTGGCCCAGGGCGCGATTTTGGAAACCCGGGATCAAATCCCACATTGGGCTCCCGGTGCATGGAGCCTGCTTCTCCCTCTGCCTGTGTCTACCTCTCTCTCTCTCTCTGTGACTATCATAAAAAAAAAAAAAAAAAAGAATTACCAAATGTAGGCATTGCATATATATGGCTAATTTCACAAAAAGAGAAAACCTCGTATGAACTTCTTAAACAACACACCATTACCTATAATAATCCCACCAAAAAAATTTTTTAAATAAATTCAAAGGAAGTCTGATCAATCTCTTAGTCCAAGTAATTTACTGGAAATAGAGGACAGAGAATATATTACACCTTTAATTTTTATGAAAGATACTTGAGACATCAACCAGTTGCAATGTACAATGTTGATCCAAAGTACAGCTTTAAAAAAAAAGTACTTATAACTTTAAAATATATAAACCAAAAACTTCTCAGATCACTGGAAATCTGAACACTAATTAGACATCCAATTCCCTATCAAGGAATTTTTTTGTTTTTAAATGTGATAAAAGCATTATGATTATGTTTTAAAAAGTAGAAAGAAAAAAAGACCTTGTCTTTTTTTTTTTTTTAAGATGTTATTTATTTATTCATGAGACACACACAGAGAGAGGCAGAGACATAGGCAGAGATCCCTGCAGGGAGCCCAATGCTGGACTCAATCTCAGGAACCCAGAATCACACTCTTAAGGACCTTGCCTTTTAAAGACACTTATTAATGCATTTATGGATTACATGTTATGATTCTGGGATCTGTTTCTAAATAATAAGATAAGGAAGAAGTGAGTGGGATTATAAAAGAAATAACACTGGGGGGATCCCCGGGTGGCTCAGCGGTTTGGCGCCTGCCTTTGGCCCAGGGCGCGATCCTGGAGTCCTGGGATCGAGTCCCACGTCGGGCTCCCGGCATGGAGCCTGCTTCTCCCTCCTGTGTCTCTGCCTCTTTCTCTCTCTCTGTGTCTATCATAAATAAAAATAAATAAATAAATCTTAAAAAAAAAAAAAAAAACCCACAAAACTCTGGGGCACCTGGATGGCTCAGTCGACTAAGTATCCAACTCTCAATTTCAGCTCAGGTCATGATCTCATGGTCATATGATCTAGCCCTGCCTTGGGCTCTGCACTGGCCAAAGTCTGCTTGGGATTCTCTTTCTCCCTCTGCCCCTCCCCCATGGGTTGTGCGTGCACGTTCTCTCAATCCCAAATAAATAAAATCTTTAAAAAAATATATTATTCATGAGTTAGTCATTTTTGAAATTGAGTAATGAGTAGAGAACGGTTCAATATTCTCTTTGGTCAGCTTCTGTATATACTTGAATTTTGTATAATGAAAAATAAAATAATAAAAAAGATCTTGTTGAATTCACTTTCTATTTTTATGTACATCAATATAAAAATCCTAAATAAATAAGACTGGTATAGGTCAAATTTCTTCTCCTATATTGTCCTCGTCCTTTTTTGGTATGAATATTCTATTAGCTTAGAAATATAAACTAAAAGTTTCTTTCTACTAAAAGTTTATATAGGGGATCCCTGGGTGGCTCAGCGGTTTGGCCCAGGGCGCGATCCTGGAGTCCCGGGATCGAGTCCCACGTCAGGCTCCCGGCATGGAGCCTGCTTCTCCCTCTGCTGTGTCTCTGCCTCTCTCTCTCTCTGTCTATGATAAATAAATAAATAAATCTTTAAAAAATAAAAAAATAAAAAAATAAAAGTTTATATAAGATACGAATAATTTGTTTCATAAAGGTTTAGGTGAACTTTGTAAAACCATCTGGGCCTGATAGCTACATGTGGAAGGGAGGATTTCCACAATGTTTTATCTTTTGACTTGCAATTATATAGCACCATAAGCTGCATACTGATTTATCTGCCATTTACTACAATTTGCTTCATGACTTGGTATATGGTCAAATTTCATAAATATTCTGTGTATTTATAAATGTATATGATCTAATAATTAGGTGTGGGGTTCTATAAATGTCCATTGGCTCAAACTTGTTAACTCTTTTATCCAAATCTTTCATTTTACTAACATTTTATTTACCTGATTATCAAGGTGAATAAAATATTAATAGCATTTCTCATTCTAAATGTCAGTTTTTTAAAATATATATTGAAGTTACATATACACACAAATTCATGATTTATATTTTCCTAGAAATACTTTGGCTTTCCTAATGAATTATTTCATTCCTACTGAATGAATGTCTTAAGCCCTGATGTTTTTGTCTTAGTCTACTTTTTCTTAAAATTAGTCTATTTATGACAGGTATTTTTTTGGTTCTTCGTGTTAAAATGTTTTAGACCTATTACTCATAAGCAGCAATATAATTATTTGTTTGCTCCCTTTAAAATAAATCCTATCCTGGAGTCTCCTTGTTTTTTTTTTTCCTCACAAGTGTACTGTTTACATTTCTTCTGATAATTCATATAGTTGAAATTATTTCCACCATCTTTTGTTTTTAATATACTATGCCTTTAGTTTGCTTTTCCTTTTTTTTTAACTTTTCCTTAAGCTTTTAACAAGATTACCTGAAAGTAGAATCAGTATGATTATTCTCTTAACAATAAGACCTCAGAAATCTTTTACTCCAATCACTACCTCTCCTTTCTTACTCATTATTTTCCAGTATATTTAATCCTTGTGTATTTATTGTGTTGTTTTATACAGTAAGGTTGCCAAATTAGGCTACATGTTTACCAATTCTTTAACTTTGCATCTTGCATGCTCTTCTACATCCTGAGTTCAATTTCCTCTTATAAAGTGTAACTACCTTCAGTAGTTCTTTCAGTAATGGTCTATGCGTAGTAAACTTTCCATCTCTATCAGCAAAATATATTTCTCCATCACTTTAGAATAATAGTTTTTAGGTATTTTATTCTTCTTTGGCACTTTGAAGATATTAATCTATTAGTTTTGGCCTCTATTCATGCACATATTAAGTCTGCTAAACTGCCATCCAGTTATGATTGACTTGTCTCTCTGGTTCCTTTATTACTTTCTCTTTATATTAAATGCCCAGAAATTTCACTATAATGTATCAAATTGCCCCGTTATATTCCTTCCACTTATAGACTGTTTGTTTTTAGGCACAGTCACAAAAAAGATAAAAAGTGATTTGAGAAGGACTATTTTCTTAATTCTCCCAAAGACTTCAAAACTAACTCAAACTCCATGCTAAAAGTATGAGGCATTAATTCATTACATACAGTGGATGCCCTAGGGTAGTGGTTCTCAAATTTTAGCATGCACAATACCTGGGGAACTGGATTCCACCCAAGGTTTCTTTTTTTTTTTTTTTTTTTTTTTTTTTTTATTATTATAGTCAGAGAGAGAGAGAGAGAGAGAGAGAGAGAGAGAGGCAGAGACACAGGCAGAGGGAGAAGCAGGCTCCATGTACTGGAAGCCCGACGTGGGATTCGATCCCGGGTCTCCAGGATCGCGCCCTGGGCCAAAGGCAGGCGCCAAACCGCTGCGCCACCCAGGGATCCCTCACCCAAGGTTTCTGATCCATAGGTCTGGGGTCCTGCCATGAATCTGCATTTCTAACAAATTCCCAGATGATGTTAATGTTAATGCTAATTCTAGTGGTCAGGTAATCATGATTTAAGAATCACTATCTTGGAGTGCCTGGGTGGCTCAGCTGGTTGAGCATCTACCCTCAGCTCAGGTCATGATCCTGAGGTCCTGGGATCAAGTACTGATTGCAGCTCTCTGCTCAGTGGGGAGTTTTGTTCTCTCTCTCCCCTCCCCCCACTTATGCTCACTCACTCTCACTCACTTTCTCTCTCTCAAATAAATAAAATCTTAAAAAAAAAAAAAATCACTGTCTTAGGGATTATGGATAATTATCTTATGGAATCCCAGTTGATAAGAACTACAGTGATTTGTCCTGCTTCTTAAATGTAAAGATTAGGGATCCCTGGGTGGCGCAGCGGTTTGGCGCCTGCCTTTGGCCCAGGGCGCGATCCTGGAGACCCGGGATCGAATCCCACGTCGGGCTCCCGGTGCATGGAGCCTGCTTCTCCCTCTGCCTATGTCTCTGCCTCTCTCTCTCTCTCACTGTGTGCCTATCATAAATAAATAAAATTAAAAAAAAAAAAAATGTAAAGATTAGTATTTATCATCAATTCTAAACAGAATTTAGCTCTAAATACTGCTCTCTCCCACTTCTTCTAGAATTCCAACTACATTAAATAACAGCATCTAACAGTCCATCATCCTGCCAGAACTGCTCCAATTTATTTTCACACAGCCCTCAGGCTAAAACCAAAATTTGTTCATATCATCTCCCCTACCCAAGATAGTTTACTCGCTCCCTTATACCTGTAGGAGCAGTTCTTTACGTGGAGAGATATATGGATGTGCTTCAGAGTACATGCATACTTTTGAGTATTTACATTAGGTTACACATATTTTTCATAATACTAGCAAATAGGCCTGTGATCTAAACACATTAAATATTGCTGACTTAAATTCAAATGAGTCGATATGACACATAAAGCTTTTCCTGATCCATGCCTGCCTAATCTATCCTGGAACCACCCTACACACGTCATGCTTCCAAAATTTCTTCATTCTATACATACTACCTCCACCTAGAAAAGAATGCCCAATAGGCCTCTCCTAGGTCTAATTAACTTCTTCTCTTCCCAAGAGGTCCAATACCACCTCCTCCAGGAAACCTTCTCAACCCACTTGAGAGTTAGTTGCTCCCCTTTCTATTCTCTCTCAGCATCTTATACAAACATAACACTATTACACTTCATCCTTCTAATTAGTGGTCCACAAACTATCTTCCTTTATAAGAATATGAGTTATCTCCAGCAAGAATTTAATCACCATTTTAAAATCCTCATAGTAGATATCTAAATGTTTGTTAAATATATAAACATGTTGCCAAATATAATTTTTCCTTGGACTCTACATTTTCTAGAAGAATGTACTAAGAATTTTCATGTCTGTTTTCACGTTGATTTTCAAGAGAACCAGAGATTCAATGAGAGTAAATGGCATCTAATCTAGTTTTGTTCTCACATTTCCCCACAAAATACTTCAAAGCATCAAAGCAAGGATTCCGCCCCTATAAGGTCTGATGCCTGCATTATCGTTACAACCAAGAGAAAAACATCAGAGGGATAATCAAATAAAAGAGTTCAAAACCATCATTTAAAGAAAAAAAGGACTCATTTTATTTTTCTATCCAAGTCTACTTGCTTTATCTACTTAAAACACAAATGTGCATATTACAAATTCTGAGAAGATTCCTTGACATTATTTATTAAAACACCCAATAAAATCCCTTTACAAAAGTATACAAAATCCCTATACAAAAGTGAGTGGCTCTCTCCAGGGACAGAGGGTGGAAATGTGAGGAGCCTGAGACGGTCTTTTGCTTATTACTTTTCAAATGTATCAGTTTATCATATGAATTTTTTAAAAATAATACATCACTCTAGCAACCAGTAAAACATAATGGAAAGTTAAAAAATAAGCGCCACATCCTATGTCATGCTACTAAGAAAACAGCTTAATTATGTAATTAATATTTTTCTTACCAGATTTAAGACCTGAAATTTTGAAGATGGCACTTGGTTTCCCATTTGTGACAAATCCTAGGAGTTGCCACACAGGCATTCCACTTGAATCAGGATAGGAAAAGTAGACAGATCCTCCCATTCCCTCAGGAAATGGGATTGTTCCCAGCATAAAAACCACAACATGGTTGATACTTTCATAATCAGGCAAGTCAAAAACAAATTTATCCTCTGCCACTTGCTGTGCAGCTGTTTGCACCTAGAAAATAAGAAACTCGTCTTAGTTCAAGAGTTTGATGAGTTTCTATAACCCTTAACATGTTCCTGTAAGCTGTTATCAGGTACAGTCAATTATAGTCGTCATACCCAGTATAACCTTGGGTTAATCTGTTAGTCTATATGGAATATCCAAATATACCAGTGTCAAATATAAAAAGAAAATCCAAATATATATATTCAGCCTTAAAATGATCGTTTAATAAATGTAACCTTTAAAAAATAGAACTAAATTATTTCAGAAGTGCCCTCAAAGGAATTTACTTACATAAGTAAATCACTACCGCTTCAGAATGCCAAAGAAATGAAAGGCTGTTCAAAATACCACACCACCAAAGCCTTATTCTCTAGTATGAAGAAGGTAGAGCACGGGGAATTAAAATGGGTAAGCAATCTAGAAGGAATTAATTAATCCTCATTATTTGCAAATTCCATATTTATTAATTTGCCTACTCACTAGAATTTATTTGTAAGCACAAAATCGATATTCATTGTACTTTGGTCATTCATGAACAGGTTCGTGTGCAGAGCAGCAAAAATTTTGAGTTGCCTAATGCACATTTTCCTAGGAGAGGTGGAAAAAAGTTAGCTGTGCCTTCTTTTTTTCTGCTCTCATACCATAAACAAATGTGCTTTTCACAATTTAGTGCCATGTTTGTATTTTGTGTTTTGTTGGTGATTCTGATGTTTAAAATGTCCAAGCTGAAATGCTGGCTAGTATTCCTAGGTCTGAAACAGCTGTTATGTGCCATGCTGAGAAAATGTTACATAAGTTGCATTCAGAAATGAGTTATGGTGTCTTGGCTGTTAAGTTCAACTAATGAATCAACAACACATTAAACAGAAACAGGTAGAAAACAAGGTTATGTAATGATAGGCTGATAAAAACTGTCATCAGAGGCCTGAAAAAATCTAACTCTGTATTTCCCCTAAAAGCAACAAATCAGTATTTACCAACTGAGGAAGTGAGTGTTCACACTGACTTCATAGAACTGAACTGCTGTGAATAATGAGAATCAACTATATAAAAAGCAAAAATCCTACCTTGAATATGCTGAGTAGGAACCTATAAAAGTTTCCTCTTGACTCATTTCATAATCTAATTTTCTGGTCTAGAATTGAATGTCAGTTTCTAGAATGAGATCTTATCTTATTTTGAAGTTTGAGAAATCTATTTCCACAAAGAAAACTCATTTTATCACTTTCAGAAAATGATGGATAATTGCTGTATCACATCCATTAGCAAAATGAAGTATTAATTCTGAGGGCACTCAGGTCAAAAGGCTGTCAGGAATTTACGTATACAAAATTTTTTGGTTTTCTTTTTAATTGCTTTTGACACTGCATTCACCGTAACACCAAATCTGAATTACTACCAGTATTTTAAGACTGTAAATGGTCAAATCTTATTACATAGAACGCAACCTTTTTGCGTCTGCGAATAGTTGCTGTTGTACTAAAATTTTGCTTTTTTCTTTTATAATATCCTTGCCACTACAAAGAAACTTAAAATCGTTATAGTTGTATTATCAATCAAGTAACAGTTGTCCTAAATTTATTCCCAAGAGACAAGAATGAATGCCCTTAAACTCAAGTTCTGATTCCCTCCTCTGAAGTTTTCCAACCCCATTAAAAACTGTCCAGTTTAACATAGAGAATAAAACAAAAGAAAAACATAAATATAAAACCAAACTGCCTGTATTAGTATCAAATCCGATTTCACCAGTTTTTGGCATGCACATAAACTTAAAAACATATAAAATGATGGTATTTACAAGCCATGAAATAACCATCAGGCAAAATAAATATCTGTTAAATGTCAACTCTGTACCAAGCACAAAACATTCTGTAAATCTGTATTATGACACACTAATCCTTAACCTTAGGGAAAAAGAAAACTTTAAGAAAAAATTTTCAAGGAATGAAACTGAGTTTATAAATTTAAATGAGTAGATTTTTCTAGTTAGATAATGAAGTTAAGTTTTGGATGTCTCCAGGTCTAGTTGCCCTTAATTTTGATTAACATGTTCTCCGATTAACAGAGTCAAACACCTCCTAAAAATCTCATCTTCTAGGAACTCCTACTGGATATCCATTACAGAGGTTAGGTGTTAGGTAAGTAGACACAGGTTCTGCTTTAACTAAATTTCCTTCCAAATTAGTTGACAACATGTGATACTTGGAATCCATGTGGCCTTTTCTTTATAAAAACACAAAGAGGGGCTCCTGGCTGGCTCAGTGGTAAAGCATGTGACTCTTCATCGCAGGGTGGTGAGTTCAATCCCCACGCTGGGTGTAGAGATTACTTAAAAATAAACAAAAATAAAACACACACACATTTTAAATGTCATTCATCAACAACACTCACTCATCAGAGTCCCCCACTCATCCCAGGCTGGTCCTTTCATTTTCCCTGCCAACAGCAGGAGACATCCAAAGTTATCTCACCAATATTACCAATTACCACCACCGCCAAAGTGGCCTCCCAGTTATTCGAGGGCCAAACTTTTTGAGGCTACTCGTTTCCAATTTATCTTTGTATTTTCTTGGCACTGTGTACTGAATACATTACCAAAAGTTGATGAAGACTGTAATTCAACAAATGGGCTGCAAAATTTACCAAAGCAGGGCGAAAAAAAATAAATAAATAAGGAACTCTGGATGTAAAGGAGTTAAGTTTGAAAAAGATTCCCGGGTGGTTTCCAAAGAGGCAAGCAAAATTCATCCCCTAGTTTACTCCTAAACAGTTCCAGGTGCTGATCTCATTTAACTCTCATTATCTGACAAGGCAGGTTATTATCTCTTTTGACCAATGAGGATTTTCGCAGTTCATACCCTTCTGGACTACTACGGCCACGACTCACACTTAAATTTAGGCGTCTTTATCAGCCACCTTCCAATTACTTTAAGCATATTTTTTTACTGGGGTCCTTCCACAAAGACCCCAAAGGTGTACACTGCCCCCAGCACCACCTTCTTTCAGAAACAGTTTGTTAGGGAGTAGATTCAAACGCCAGGTGTACCTCTAACTCACTCTGCGAGCTCAGACAAGAACTTAAACTGCCAACGGAGCTTACGTTCCTCAACTACAAAATAAGGATTTTAATAACCATCCCACGAGTTATGAGGGTTAACTCTGAAGTGCCCAGTAAGCGCCACCCGGAAGGCTGAAATTATGAGAAATGGACAAAAGCCGTGCACTGCTAGGCGCAGGGATGAGGCACACTCGACAACAGCCCCTCACGTGGCTACTCTTCAAATGACTGCGGAGCTGAGGGCGGAGGAGAACCCACACCCCAGCGCCCACTCGCCACCCGCACATTTAGCTGGAAAGTACACAGAGGGGCTTTCCCCGCGTCTCCGCACCAGCGCACCCTCCCCTTGGCGGCCTCGCCCTCCGGTGTCCTGCCCCCTTCCTGATACCACCCGGCCCCATCCTCACCAGCCTCCCTGCCACCAAGCAGCCAAACATGGCGGCGACTCCGCTCAGCCGGCAGGGACCCGAAGCCGGCGACTACGAGTCCTCGGGCTACTGCCCTAGTCGAGCCCAAGAACCTTCCAGAACATGCAGGAGGACGCCTGCCCCTCCACTACATAGCGACTAGGCCAGCGGCAGGAACGCCTTCTGCCCCCGCGACCTCTGACCCCACTTCCTAACCAGCACGCCCCTCAGGCGGCGAGTACTTCCGGAGCTTACGCCAGCCGCCCCCACCAAGGGAGAAAGACGGGCCAGAACCTGTATGAGACTACAAGTCCCAGAGGGCCATGCGCCGGGTTCCGGGAGGAGCGTCAGGAGGATCTGGCTTTCGGGATTGACGGTCCAGATCCCGGGTTTTCAAATTCAGCGCCAGTAGGTGTTTCTCGTATTTGTGTAACATTTTAGAGGTTACAGCGTGCCTTACAATAATCACTTCACTAGGTCCTGGCAAAAGCTTTATGAGGTAGGTACTGCTGTCTCCATTTAGGTATGTGAGTGACCAGCTCCCAGTCTTTCCACGGCGCTCAGTGTTGGAGCTTGAATCCAAGTCCGGTTTCCAATCCAGGCTCTCTCTGCTCCGCAGTATCGCAAAAGCACTAATTTTCAACCAGCTGTTTGGTACTTATTGACAACTTTATTGTTATTATATGTTACATATAAATATATACATATATAAATCTTATATATATTTATTATATGTTAACATATATATGTTGTTGTAATAAGTTATTATTCTTTTCAGCTTCACTTAACTCCCCCATTTATTTTCTGTAAAACTGTAAGCAAGGTATTATATGACTTTATAACTTTGTCTCCATTTGTAAAATAATAATTGTTCCTGTCTTATAGGGTTGCAGAGAGTGAATAAAGTGAATTGTGTATATAAAACACAATAGAGGGACACCTGGGCGGCCTCCGCGGTTTAGCGCCTGCCTTTGGCCCAGGGCCTGATCCTGGAGACCCCGGATCGAGTCCCACGTCGGGCTCCCTGCATGGAGCCTGCTTCTCCCTCTGCCTGTGTCTCTGCCTCTCTCTCTCTCTCTCTCTCTCTCTCTCTCTCTCCCTGTGTCTCTCATGAATAAATAAAATTTTAGAAGAAAAGAAAGAAACCAAAGTAAACAAATGAGGGGGAGGGGGAATTCAGTAAATACAAAAACAATACAAGAAGCAGAAAAAAAAATAATAAAACTCTATAGTATTATCCAGATATCCAGAGAGAGGGGAGGAGAGAGAGATTGTACCATTAAAATAAAAATAGAATACTATAGGAGTAGAAATCAAAGAACAAGAGAGAACCCATTTAACTTAAAAGTATGAGAACTGAAGAGACAGTCTTTAGCTTTGTTGTAAGGTAAGGTCAAAGAACTAGACGATAGTGCAAAAATAAAGAAATGGAAATCAAGAGAGAATAAAATTAGATCAATACAGGAGGTTCGATATGGGAATTCCTAGGAGGATAAAGAAAACACTGGATAGTAAATTGTCAAAGAAATACTATTTTAGAAAATTTTCTGGGGTGCTTGGCTGGCTTAGTTGAAAGAATATGCAGCTCTTGATCTCAGGGTCCTGAGTTTGAGCCCCAACTTGGATATCACAATTACTAAAAACATAAAGAAAGAAAGAAACTTTAAAGAAAACATTCCTGAATGGAAGGGCATGAGTCTCCAGAAAGAAGAGGCTCATTGAATGCCCAGCAATATGAATCAAGACCCACCAAGGCTCATCCTCATGAATTTTCACAAAATAGATTCCATAAAGCTGAAAGAGAGAGAAAGTTACAGACAGTGATTGGGAGCCAAAGTGAATTGACCTCTGTATAGCAATAATGAAAGCTAGAAGACAAAGGAAAAATGCCTTCAAAATTCTAAGCATAAATTATTTATCTCAAATTCAGTGTCCAGTCAAAATTCCACTGAAGTAAAGGATAGAATAGATATTTTCAGACCTGCAAAGCCTCAACAAAAATTTTACCTCCTTATTCTCAGGAAATTACTGGATGTGCTCCTTCCAATAAAAACCAATAAAGAGGGACTCCTAGGTGGCTCAGTGGTTGAGCCTCCACCTTCAGCTCAGGGCTTGATCCTGGAGTTCTGGGATCGAGTCCCACATCAGGCAGCCTGCATGGAGCCTGCTTCTCCCTCTGCCTGTGTCTCTGCCTGTCTCTGTGTCTCTCTTGAATAAAGAAATAAAAACTTAAAAACACACACACACAATAAAGAGGGCACCTGGGTGCCTCAATGGTTGAGCATCTCCCTTTGGCTCAGGTCATGATCCCAGGTCTGCAGG
This sequence comes from Vulpes lagopus, assembly GCF_018345385.1. Lineage (NCBI taxonomy): Eukaryota > Metazoa > Chordata > Mammalia > Carnivora > Canidae > Vulpes > Vulpes lagopus. The sequence continues at coordinate 36,494,584 of NC_054838.1, read as the reverse complement.
GAGCCTGCCTATGTCTCTACCTCTCTCTGTGTGTCTCTCATGAATAAATAAATAAAATCTTAAAAAATAAAGAGGGGCGCCTGGTGGCTCAGTTGGTTAAACATCCAACTCTTGATCTTAGTTCAGGTCCTGATTTCGGGGGTCATGAGTTCAAGGCCCATGTTGGGCTCCCCACTGGGCATAGAGCCTACTTAGTTAAAAAAATAAAGAAGACATGAGTTGAGATTCAGAGTACAGGATGGTCAACCAAGGGAAGTGATAAAGAGAATTTTAAAGGTGATGGCAAAAGGAAGTCCCAGGACATATGCAGAGAGCTATCAATCCTGGGACCATCTAGAGGGGTTTGTTTTTTCAGGGGGAAAAATAGAAAATATAACTATTTGATACTTTTGACATGAAAAATTATACAGAGAGGTGTTTTATGGATGGATGAAGATTTAGCGTCAATCAGATAATTGAAACTAAAACAGAAAGAGGCCATTTTTTAGGCCAATAGAAATAAAATTGTACAAAAAGAGTGACTTGGCACAAAATAATATATACATGAATGTTTTGATCCCTATGGCTGTTGTAAGAAATTGCCCCAAATTTGGTGGCTTAAAAGAACACATACTCTTTTACTGTTCTAGAGGTCAGAGGTTGGACAAACTCACGTCAGTAGAGCCACAGTTTTCCCAGAAGCTCTAAGATAAAATCCATTTTCTTGCCTTTTTCAGATTTTAGAGCTGTGTTCCTTAGCTTATAGCCTCATTCATCCATCTTTAAATTCAACAGTGTAACATCCTGCTTCATTCCTTACATTGCCTTCTTCTCTGTACCAAATTTCACTCTGTCTTCCTCTTACACCAATATTTGTAATTGCATTTAGGGTCTACCAGGATAATCCAGATCCCCAAGGATTAGGACCTGACCATTTTGGGAGGACATTATTCAGCCTTCTACATTATCTTAATAAAAACTTCAAATGTAGATTAAATTAAAATTGTTATTTAACTACGTTAAGAAGATAAGAGAAGAGGAAGAGGAGGTATGGACAACTAAAATCCTCCTCAAACATAGTCAATGTATATCAAAACAAATGAATCAAAAGAGAATAACAATTGCATATTAGAATGATCAGGTAAACACAGGAAGAAATAGCTAAAAACTTAGTGCTTGCTTCTGTGGAGTAGAACATGAGCAGAAAACTACTGTTTTTTGTGTAAAAGCCTTTTTATCCTGTTTCACTTTTTTTTTTTTTTTTTAAGATTTTATTTATTCATGAGAGACACACACAGAGAGAGAGGCAGAGACATAGGCAGAGGGAGAAGCAGGTTCCACGCAGGTAGCCCGACGCGGGACTCCATCCCGGGTCTCCAGGATCAGGCCCTGGGCTGAAGGTGGCACTAAACCAGGGCTGAGCCACCAGGGCTGCCCCTGTTTCACTTTTTAAACTATGTGCCTATATTATTTTATAATTACTATAAAATCTATAAAATCTAATTTTATAAAAGTGAAAAAAATGAATCAGACTAATCTCTAAAATTCCTTGCAATGCCATGATTTCATGCCTCTTTAACATTATTGTTGAAATCACCAGCATCACAGCCTCTGAAATTCTGATGCCTAAAACAAACACTATCAGGAAATCATCAATAAAAATCATTCTGCTATAAGAACCTCAGCTCAGAAAAAGACATACTGGTGATTTGAAACTTTCCAACTGACAGTCTCTCTTGAAGGGAGATCTGAGTGGCTTTCCCGTTGCTTATCTCATTGCCTATACCAGATTGCAAAAATATCACAAATTCTTCTTCTCCCTGTATCCATGACCTTGCAGTGTGACTTTGCAGCTTCTCATATCAAGAGGTGGAATCTATGTCTTCAGCCTCCTGGCCTTCTTACCTGATTTGATGGAAGGAATGCAGAAGTGATGTGCCAGTTCCAAGCCTAGGTCTCAAAAATATTTGCAAGTGTCTGCTGTAGTTCTTGGAACTTTGACAATCTACCACAGAAACAAACCAAGGATAGCTTGCTGGATAATGAAAGAAACCTGGTCCCCGTGCCTCAACCAACAACCAGTCAAACCCTAGTAGTCTGTTCTCTTCTAGGAACAGAGCTACTAAGCTGATTTGCAGCTGACCAGAGACGAGTGAACCCAGTCAAAACCAGAAGGACCACTCAGCCAAGCTCAGCCAAAATAGAATCATGAGTTAAATAAATTTGAAATGTTTAATGTTGGAGAGGATGTGGAGAAAGGGGAACCTTCCTGCACTGTTGGTGGGAATGTGAACTGGTGCAGCCACTCTGGAAAACTGTGTGGAGGTTCCTCAAAGAGTTAAAAATAGACCTGCCCTACGACCCAGCAATTGCACTGTTGGGGATTTACCCCAAAGATTCAGATGCAATGAAACGCCGAGACACCTGCACCCCGATGTTTCTAGCAGCAATGTCCACAATAGCTGTGGAAGGAGCCTCGGTGTCCATCGAAAGATGAATGGATAAAGAAGCTGTGGTCTATGTATACAATGGAATATTACTCAGCCATTAGAAACGACAAATACCCACCATTTGCTTCAACGTGGATGGAACTGGAGGATATTATGCTGAGTGAAGTAAGTCAATCAGAGAAGGAAAAACAGTGTATGTTCTCATTCATTTGGGGGATATAAATAATAGTCAAAGGGAATATAAAGGAAGGGAAAAGAAATGTGTGGGAAATATTAGGGAGACAGAACATAAAGACTCCTAACTGGGAAACGAACTAGGGGTGGTGGAAGGGGAGGAGGGCGGGGGGTGGGGGGGAATGGGTGACGGGCACTGAGGGGGACACTTGACGGGATGAGCACTGGGTGTTTTTCTGTATATTGGTAAATTGAACACCAATAAAAATTAATTTATATAAAAAAAATTTGAAATGTTTTGTTATCCAGCAAAAGCTAACTTCTGTGTGGTTCCTTCACAATTTGTGATTACTTTTTATTCATTAATTTTCTTTCCCTGTAACAATTACTGGTAGTTATTATCTATTTAACATCCACTTCCCTCTTCTTTCTTGTAAACAGGTATTCATCCATTTTTTTTAAGATTTTATTTATTTATTCATGAGAGACACAGAAAGAGAGAGAGAGAGAGAGAGAGAGAGAGAGAGAGAGAACGGGATCCCCAGTCTCCAGGATCCAGCCCTGGGCTGAAGGCGGCGCTAAACCGCTGAGCCACCGGGGCTGCCCTATCCATCTATTTTTGTTCAGGAATCCATCCCTCTTCCAGGAGGCTCAGAGCCCCAGAGGAAGACTCTGCTTAATCTAACCAACAATTTTCCTGTCCCTTTGCAGTGGTAGGTTTAGACTCAGTCCCACGACCCAATTCTGGTCAGTGAAACCTGAAAGAAATCTGCTGGGGGTTGCTGGAATAGGTTTCTCGCTCTAAAGAAAATCACATGACGAGATGATCACTTTTTCCTTCTGTACATTGACATAACTGAAAGTGACACCTGAAGTTGTAGCTAGCAACCATCTTGAAACTTCAGAGAAAACTATCTGACCAAAAAAAATGTATACAAAATTTTAGGAGTTTAAATTTTAAACATTTTTAGCAGTTTTAAATTTTGCATCAAATAAAAAAAATTAAACAATGGCCAATATTCAAAATCAATGACTTTCTGACCACCTACAATGTAATGGTTTTAGAATTGAACACAAAAACACTCCCTCAACTCATTGCACACAATATTTACAGAAATCACCCAACTTGCTAAATTTCACATCAGCCTGGGGTAACTGAAACGGAAAAAGTGAAATGAGTCTGCTTTCATTCACCTAAAGTTTTGTTCTGTCTCAGAAAATAACCACAAAATACCAAGAATTTTTTTAGAAACCCATCAATTAAAAAAAATTTTTTTAAAAACATCAATTCAATACCAAAATGATAGTCATTTTCTACATAGCAAGGGAAACCTACAGATGATAAATGAAATTAGGAGAAGTTACACATTTTATAGTGTTAAGAGCTATATTCTAAAGAAAAAAAGTTTAAAGGTTTTATTTATTTATTTATTCATGAGAGATGCAGAAAGAGAGGCAGAGACACAGGCAGAGGGAGAAGCAGTCTCTTCATAGGGAGCCCGATGTGGGACTCAAAACAGAACTCCAGGATCATGCCCTGAGCTGAAGGCACATGCTCAACTGCTGAGCCACCCAGGCATCCCTAGAGCTATATTCCATGGGTAGAGACCATCTAGCACCTTTTTTTTTTTTTTAAGTAAGCTCTACATCTCTACATCCAATATGGGGCTTGACCTCATGATCCTGAGATCAAGAGTTCATGCTTTACTGACTGAACTGCCAGGAGGCCCTAACGTGGGTCTTGTTTCCAATCTCTTAGACTCATTTTCCCTAGATCAGTGTGCCAGAGTGTAGGTTAAGATGATTACTAGGTTCTTGACGGGATGAGCACTGGGTGTTATACTATATGTTGGCAAATAGAACGCCAATAAAAAAATATACAAAAAAAAAAAAAGATGATTACCAGGTTGTGCAATCAACTTAGTCACAACCACATTATCAAAAGCAAAAAAGAAAGAAATAGAAATGTTAGAATACGTCATACAGGGGATCCCTGGGTGGCTCAGCAGTTTGGCGCCTGCCTTCAGCCCAGGGCATGATCCTGGAGTCCCGGGATCAAGTCCCATGTCGGGCTCCCTGCATGGAGCCTGCTTCTCCCTCTGCCTGTGTCTCTGCCTCTCTCTGTCTCTCATGAATAAATAAATAAATAATCTTAAAAAAAAAAATACATCATACATGATAAGTGTATTGTCTCATGGAACTTTTTGTTTTGGTTTTATATATATGTGTAGCTGGGATACTATAATCTATTTCTTACTGTAGGGTGTATTAAAAAAATGATTTTTAAACTACTCTCCTAGATGATGCAATTAAGCAGATGACTATCCCCTTTTGCCTCAAGTGAGTTTTTTTTTTCAAGTGAGAGTTTTAATGCTTTAAGCACTTCTGTACAATATGACCATCAGTTCTTTTTTTTTAATAAATTTATTTTTTATTGGTGTTCAATTTACCAACATACAGAATAACACCCAGTGCTCATCCCGTCAAGTGCCCCCCTCAGTGCCTGTCACCCATTCACCCCCACCCCCCTGACCATCAGTTCTTTAGGCCTCTACCCTTCTCAAGCATTTGCTTAAAAAAAAACTGTAAAATCATTTAATTTCTATCCAGCCTTTTCCCAGTATTCTGTAGGATGATACACCTAAAGTCATATTCCAGTCCTTTCTTAGCCAAATTGTTCTTTCCTTCTAAATGCCTCAAGACTTCATCGTACTTGCCATCTCTGCAGTAGCAACCATCTACTCTCCTTTGTAGATCTCTTCACACTTAGGTCCCTGCCTACAGAGCACAATACGGCTCTCAGCCTCTGCCCTATTTCCTATTGCTGAAATCAATGTGGGGAGAAGTGGAAAATCACTCTATTCATTTTACTTAAAAGGACTGAAGAAGACCAAGATAGAGCCAGAAAGAGACTGGTAAAAAGACTAAATAGTTTAGAAAATAAATGAGAACCCCTGTCAACAGAGTTGGTTCTGAGAAAAGGGAGGCACAGGACCTCATGTCGGCCCCAGGCAGGAGCAGCTTCATAGGTGTGTGACCACTGCAATAAGTACAGAGCACTGGGCTCAGAAAGAACTAAGTACAGACTTAGTAAAATGTCTCCACTGTTTCCATCTTGACATTCTTAGTAATTTTCTTTGAACTTGGATTTTGTAAGTAAGCTCCAATGGGACAAGGTAAGTGTGTTTTCCTCTACAATTGAGTAGGCAGGGGTCCTGACAACCCCCAGAGGCCATGTTTTCAGTTTGAACCAGAACTTGGTTTGAACAAAGACAAAAAGCATTTTAAGAAACTTGAACAACAACAACAAAAGAAACTTGAACAACTAAGGAACACTATTCCTGCTTGTTACTTCATTACTTCCTTGTATTAGTCAACCATTTAATACTGAAGATAACAGAACAAAATGGGGACGCCTGGGTGGCTCAGCGGTTGAGCGTCTGCCTTTGGCTCAAGGAGTGATCAGGGGGCCAGGATCGAGTCCCACATCGGGCTTCCCTGCAAGAAGCCTGCTTCTCCCTCAGCCAATGTCTCTGCCTATCTCATGAATAAATAAATAAAATCTTTAAAACAACACCACAGAACAAAAAGGAAAGATAGGACAATGGATAGTTGTTTTCCTTTGTCCTAAAATCAGTAAGACAAATGCAGAGAATGTTGGTAGAATATGTAATACTAGTAAGTGAAATAAAAGTTACTTTTGTGGGACACCTGGGTGGCTCAGCAACTGGGCACCTATCTTTGGCTCAGGGTGTGATCCCCCTAGTCCCAGGATCGAGTAATGCACCAGGCTCCCTGCTGGAGCCTGCTTCTCCTTCTGCCTGTGTCTCTGCCTCTCTCTGTGCCTCCTATGAATGAATAAATAAAATCCTTTTTTTTTGTTGTTGTTACTTTTGTGCTGCATTTTCACTGTACTGGTAAGAACTAAATACACATTTAAGTACAAGCTGCAAAATGCTAGTTGCATTATTTCAATTTGGAGTTCAATGCTTTTATGTTTGCAGTGAAAACTCATATGAAGATGAACGGCAAAATTCAAGCTAATATAAAAACTTAAAATGGTGTTTTTACTTAGAATGGCATTAAAAGCAAATTTTAAAATATTGTAAGTTGAGAAATCACGGAAAAAAATAAGATTCTGTATTTTTCAGTCCCCTTAATGGCACCTTTTTCCTGCTTTTTAAACAAGAGGCTTGCAATTTCCTTTTTCAGTGGGCCCTGCAAATGACCACTAGCATCCTATTCCTCTGGAATTATTCTATATTTCTTTCCCAAAGAACTGGGTGTGAGGTCCATTGAAGTACAGGGGGCTTCAGGAAGACGTCATCCTGAAATCCATAGACAAGAATTGTGTGTCACTCACCCACCCAAGCTCTGGAGCACATCATGACTTGGACTCTTGGAAGCAATGAGCATAGTCTTGGCCTACATGGACAGTTATACTGCTTATTAGTACCTCAACTGAGGTGGGGGTGCAGATTTTTCTCAGGACTTAACAGTTTGAGGCAATGTTCTGGCTTGGTAGTGGTGACTGAAACAGACTGGCACATTAGTGGCTAGGACTCCAATGCAAGTGGGAGACATGATGGTAAATTACATGCCAGAACCAGCATCTTTCTCCATATTGCTTTTCCTTTTTGTGGATATGCAGTTACCACTGGCTCTTTTCATTTTATGCTCTGTACTTCATAACTCCTCATATTCTTCATTTCCTTTTGACACATTCCAAGTAATTTCTTAGGATTTTTTCCAGGTCACTAACCTCTATTCAGTTGTATCTAACTAGACCCATTCACTTTTACTTCATTTTTCACTTCTGAAGGTTCTATTTGTTTCCTTTAATAAATTGTCCCAGTCAGTCTTCGTATTCTCCTACTGCTTGCTCATTTTTGAGATTGCAATTTTATTCTGTTTATTCATTTTAACAAATATTTGAGTACATATGTGCAAGGCACTCTTCTAGTGCTGGGGTTATACCAGCAAAATAGTGGGAAAAAAAATCACCCTTATAAAGACTACATATCCCAGTAGAAGGAGAAATACAGCCAACCAAAGTAAATTATGTAGTGTATTAGATGATCATTTAAATGTTCAGTAAGAAAGCCAGGAAAGGGTGGAGTACAGGGAAAGAGAAAATAATTTTACATGTGGCTCTTTTACATTTTCTGCTAATTACAGTATCTGATGTCTTTGGTGGTCTATTACATACTGTTTCAACTATCACTCATAGCACATTTCATTGCCTATCTGGTGATTTCATGAGTTATTTGGTTGATCTAAGTTTTCAGCATCTTAGAGGAGCCTCCTGAAGTGGTTAGTTTCAGCATCTGAATCCACAGCAAGAGTAGGCAAACTATGGTTTTGAACCAAATATGGCCCACTGCATGTTTCTGTTCATTTTATTGAACACAGCCAGGCCCATTCATCTATTGTCTAGTCACTTTCACATTACAGTAGCAATGTTGGATGGATGTGGCAGAAAATACAACCCACAAAGCCTAAAACATTTACTATCCAGCGGTTTACAAAAAACGTTTGCCAACTGCTTATCTACAGATACACACAGGAATTAGTGATAAAAGTAAAATGGGTACCAACATACACTGTTGGAGCAAGTGGTACAATATTACTTTCCCTCATGAACTAATTCTGACAGATGACGGTGCAAATCATCGAGAGATAATGAAGACTTGTACACTGAGCTGTAACTCAAAATTTTGTTCATCACAATAGCAAAAAACCCAGGAAAAATGAACACATCCAAAAAGGTGTTCAATACTAGTACATTCATGGAAATCTATGAGATTTATAAAAACAAGGCTCACGAGAATCTCAAAACTTGATATTCAGCCTTGCATTTTACCTGGCACCCTTCATTTTACTTCCTATCTTATGATTACTCAGGTTTTCTTTATACCCTCTGCTTTAGGTTAACTTCTCCATATGTCATGTTGGTGCTAATTCTTTGGGGGATTTTCTGGTCTATCAGGCTCATTCTTGCTGTTTCTTCTTGTTCATAAACAATGCACCTTATGTTTGGAACAAAAAGATCAACTACTCTGATGCCCTCAATCTACTTCTCTTAGCCAATATCTTTCTAGAAAAGCAGATGTAACACTATACACCCTCATTTCTTTCATTCTTCAACTGCATTCAAGCTTCCATGTCTCTCAATTGCTCTAATGGTAATATTTCCATTGGTTACTAATGGTCTAGCTGCAAACCAAATAGTATTTAACTGACTAGACAGCTCAGTTAATTCATTATGTATTCCAATTCTACAGATTTTTATTATTTATTTTTAAAAGATTTTATTTATTCATGAGAGACAGAGAGAGGCAGAGACAGGCAGAGGGAGAAGCAGGCCCCTGGCAGGGAGCCCGATGCAGGATTCCCGGCACTCCGGGGTCAGAACCTGAACGAAAGGTAGATATTCAAACACTGAGCCACCCAGGCTTCCCCAGATTTTTAAATATAATTACTATAAAGTTATTATAGAAGAAACACAAAGACTTAGGAAATACAATGTCCGATAAAAATATGTAACAAATGAGGTGCCTAAGTGGCTCAGTCAGTTCAGCGTCTGCCTTTGGCTCAGGTCATGATCCCAGGATCCTGGGATCAAGTCCCACTTTAGGATCCTTGCTCAGCAAGGAGTCTGCTTCTCCCTCTACCACTCCCCCTACTTGTGATCTCTCTCGAATAAATGAATGAATGAATGAATAAAATCTTTATAAAAAAGAAGCAACAATGTATTTAGGGTACATCTGAGTACTATTCCAGCTGCTTCACTTATTTAATCATTTGATCCTTAATAACCCTTTGAGGTAGATATTCTTATCCCTGTTTCACACAAGAGGAAACTGAGGTAAATGTTAAATTACTTAGCTCAGCTCATGTTTGCAGAGCCAAGACTTAAAGTACGTTTAATCCTAGAGCTTACACTTAATCACTACATTATATAGCTTTCTTCAGTTAAAAGGACTACAAAAATGATTACAAAAAAGAAAGGGAATATTTTTATTACTTTCAACATTTCTTTTTATCACAATGAAAATAAACACACAGCTTTACAAAAATAAATTTTTATTAAAAGCAGTAGAGTCTGAGCAGAAGACAGTACAAAGAATGTAAACAATGTAAACATCACTACATTCAGCTCAGCCTGATTGAATGCTGAAAGACAACTCTAAATGCTCTATGTGCCCTTACTAGCAAGATACATTAATTCTATTATACACAGAAAACACACTCTAATTTTGATAAAGAAAAAATATTTTATCGAAGTCGGTCCCAGCGCCAAATACTGGCATCATCACAAACAGCTATAAGAATACTGCTATCCCTGCTAAAACTGGTTTGTCGAATAGCAGCACCACATTTATGATGAGTCAGAGTTGTACATCTAGGAAAAAACAAGACAATAGGTTAAATGCCATTCATAAAAAATGTTGTCAGTAGCAAGTTAAACCAATGAATAAGAAAACAAACAGATGTTCCAAGTCATATGGAAAGCATTTAAAATATCACTAAGAGCTCAATCTCTAATTTCATAAAATTTGGGTAGATTTTAAATTAAAAAAAAAAAAGGTGTAACTTGTCACCAAAGTACTCATGATAAACAGCCATTATGAGAATAAAAAATATTTTTAAATAACTGAGTCATATAAATGTTAAAAATGATTTAAGAATGATACTTCAAGGGATGCATGGGTGGCTCAATGGCTGAGCATCTCAGGTTGTGATTCCGGAGTCTTGGGATTGAGTCCCACATCAGGCTCCAAGCACGGAGCCTCCTTCTCCCTCTATCTGTGTCTCTGCCTCTCTGTGTCTCTCATGAATAAATTAAATATTGGCATAGCGTTTGAGAAAAAGACAAAAAATATCAATAAAAATTTCTAAATACTTACTTAGCCTTATGAGGATCTTCCACTTCTAAATCCCAAACATAAAGTTTGCCAACCTGATTGCCCAATGCAAGCATCTGTATAAACGTATTTTTAAAAACACCAAATTATTAAAATAGGCTATAGAGCATTCAAATATTCCTAAGATATATTCATATTTCATAAAAACCTCAGTTCCAGACTATGGCTATACTCCTGATTATTTCTATTTCTTTGTATCTTATATTTCTGATTTGTAAATGGATAACAGCAACTTATACTTCAGAGGCATCCTGAGCAAATTAGAAGGCAAATTTATGAAGGACTTTACAATTTACATTGTAGCAAAAGCTACAGACAGCTCCTCCAAAGTTTTCTTATAGAAATAAATACCCAGATAATTTGTTACTACAAATTCCTAACACCAATCTCTAAAATTTCTCTAAGTTTTTCTACAAAAAAAGCTATTTAAAAAGTTAACATTCAATCACCATAACATTAAATCTTAGTAACAGATGTTATGGAAAGTAAGCACTATTGCCAAGATTGACACCTGTCAACTGCATTTATAATAAGCACTGCAAATGGTGTGGAGAGCCTACTCTATAAAGATAGAATAACATCAACGGCTAAAGTAATCACTACAAGATATCAAGGTAGATTCTTAGAGGAAACTGAACATGGATGCACAACAGAGAAAAGTGAAATTACAATGGTCTGAAGTAATTTTAAAATGTAGAAATATGTTGCTACCTTTTGCCAGAAATCCATAGAAAACCTCATGTACCAAATGTCACACTGGCTGTAATCGAATCGCCCAAGAATAGTCACATTAGACTCACTGGGTTTAATTTTATCTATATCATCTTCCATTTTGCCAGGTTTCCAGCACACAATGGCATTTTCACAAGACTTTAGAAGAGAGAAATGAGAAAAAAAATGTTACATATAGAACTGAAATTTAAAATTTAAAACAAAGCCTTCTTTTCTCTATTATCTTTTTAGAATTGACAGTCTTAAGACCTGGTTATCCATCTACTAGATACAGTGATATACATTCATTTATATTTACAGAGTCAAGGTCCACACTTGAGGATAAGAGGTCATATTACAACAGAATTTGACAATATTAAAAAGCATTATGTTATCTGGAATATACATTTTGAAGTCAGAATTTCTCTTCCAAACCAAATTCAGCTCTCAATACTCTGGCATCCAGAGACTTGAGTGTTTTATAACAAACGATAAAATTATAAAAACTCTATACAAAAATATGCTTTTCAGTATGGCCCCTGCTTAGAGGCCTTAAAAATCAGATTATATAGAAGGTAATAAACTCAGTGGTTTAAATCAAGACATTGATATGGGGATAGGACTGAAATAGACTAAGTTATACTTTCCTTATTCTGTAACATAGTATCTTTGCTGCACACATTCTAGTTAAGCAGCAAGTGGTAAAAAATACAGTGGAAAAAAAAACTGCAACACAGTGGGCACTATTCATATTATAGGTCAGTGGTGTGCCAATTAAGGAACATTTGGCAATGTCCCTGGCCTTTAGCAGGTAAAGGCCAGAGATGCTGCTGACATCCTACAATCAATATACAGGATGGCCCCTCCCATTAAAAATAAAAAAGATTGTATAGTCCAGTATTTCAACAGAACCTGGACTGAGAAATTCCTGTTGGTAGAGAGCTTTCCGGAGTTTCACAGGACACAGCCTACACAGCCACATGTTGCAGCTCTGCCCATTTCACTGACATATGAATGGTTCAAAAGCAGGGCCAAAGGAAGATAAGGGAGGGGACAACACTTCCCCCCATTTTTCTTCTCTTTAGATTATATAAAATCCCAGGGCTATATATCTGATATACAAGTTCTTTACTGTAAAGTACCTTAGACATCACCTACTTTGATGACTTAACTAAATGTACAACTGGAATGACAGCTTGTAGACTTCCATCCAAAGACTCCTCTTGGTCCCAACCCTAATGAATCAGAATTTCTACAAGGGAAGGCCAACACAGAAAAACTGCCACAGTTCTTCAAGTGCTTGTCACTGATTACACTGGTAAAAGATCCTTAATAAATAGAGTCCTCTCATGGAGAACTAAAACTTAGGGAGGTAAAAAGAATTTGTTCACCGTAATGGATGACTGCACTTGAAAATCATCTAGAGAGCTTTTTAAAATTACAAATTCCCAAGTCCTTCTGCCAGATTTAGGATCTCTGGGATTGTGGCCTAGGTCTCTATTTTTACAATGTTCTCCCTGTGATTCTGATGCAGAAATAGATTTGTGAATGCCAATATAGTTCACTCAGGTCAGCTTCCTGAAACCTAAAATGCAGAAATCCTTTCCTATCATCTAATTAAGTTCTAAGAAAAATTTTAGAGCTAGTGGCTTTTTATTTCCACTTCCAAAACAACGGAGTATATGTACTCCCCCTATTTATCCCCACTATTACTTAAAAGACTGAATACCAAATATAAACCAAACATAAAACTTTGGAAGGTAGAAAGAAGGCAGACTGGTTAGGAACCCTGGGACATGAAGATGTTTAATTCCTTGGCTTTCTTTTGCCTTGTTTATGTACCCCAGACTGTACACCAGATAGAGCAGCCAGCAGCTGGGCAATACTCACAGGTTAAGTCCAAAAATACCCCCAACAAAAGCCTGCTCTAACCAAAGAGCCAGGAAAGGGACAACATAGCAGGAGAGAAAATTTTCAAACACTCTAGTCCAACATCACAGAAAAAAACTGGGCCCACCCTCACATGAACCAGCAAAGGCTAAGTGGGGAGCACTTCTCAGGTGGCAACTATGCACCTCAAGTGTATACCTGAACCTCTCTACCCCTCAATGACTCTCTCTACCCCTCATCCTAATGAGGTAACTCCTCCTACTCTCTGGCTGGGGTGTTATCAGAGCAGGCCTAGCAGAGAGTCAGCATGTTTACAATCATCCATGACCCCCAGTGTCAGGGGTGACCACTAGTGGAATAGTAATGAGACACCATCATCTCCACTTCCCCATCACCTGCCAATCATGAAGCAATGCTTCCCCTTCCCCTAATGAAAATTAATCAGAGGAAGCCTCCTGTGAAAGATCTAAATAAAGTTAAGAGTCTTGTGATACAACACTCAAAATATCTAGATCTCAATAAAAAAATTCAATTATACCAAGAATCATAAAAATCTTAACTTTAATCATAAAAGACAATAAATACCAACACTGAGATACAAAGATTAAAAAAAAAGAGAGAGAGAGATACATAGATAACAGAACAATCTGACAAGGATTTTGAAGCTGCCATCATAAAAATACCTCCATGGGGGGGAAAAAAAAGTGCTTCAATGAGCAATTACAAACACATTTAAAACAAAAAAAAAGTCAACAAAGAAATAAAAGGAATCAAATGGAAATTTTAGAAATGAAAAATACTATAACCAAAATAAGAAAATCAACTGAAAGGTTCAACAGAAGAGTCAATGAATTTAAAGTTAGAAAAACAGAAATTACCCAATCTATACAAAAGAAAACAAACGTAAAAAATGAGAGTCCCAAGGGTTAAATAAAAATCATATCAAAAATTTAAGGTGAGTGAACCCCAAAAGATAAACTCAAAGAAATTAGGGTATGTTTACATTTAAATTTCTGATAATTAAAAAGACAAAATCCTGAAAGCAATTAAGACAGGACACATATGTTTAGGAGAAAAAAAAAATCCAATGATGGCAGATGTCTCATCAAAACCACAGGCCCTGGAAAGAAGAAAACAACTGTCTACCCAAAATCCTGTATTAAGTGAATATACCTTTCAGCAATGAAGGAGAAATGAAGACATTCTCAGATGAAGAAAAAGGAGGAACTTGTCATTAGCAAACCTACCCTAAAAGAATGGTTATAGGGGGTTTTAGCAACAAAGGAAATAATATAAGAAGAAATTTTAGAACATCAGGAGAGGAAAAAGAAGGAAGGAAAGAGAACAATGGAAGGAAAAAGAACAATGGAAAAGGCAAAACAAGTGAATACAATACTCTCCTTATGTTTGATGGCTGAAGCAAAAATGGTAACATTTTTTGATGTTCTCAATTATAAAGGAAATATTTAAGACAATTATACTGTAAATGGTGGACACAGCAACATAAAGGGAAGATTTCTACACTTCACATCAAGTGGTAAAATGTACACAAATTATGTAAATATGTTTATCTATTTATGTTTGCATGGTAGGTATATCTTGAGGCAATTTTTTTTTTTTAAAGTAGGCTCCGTGCCCAGCATGGAGCCCAGTGTGGAGCTTAAACTCATGACCATGATTATCAAGACCTGAGTGGAGATCGGGACTCAGATGCTTAACTAATTGAGCCACTCAGGCACTCCAGCAATTTTTTATTTTGAATCTACATATATTTTATACTTGAAGTGACTTTCTTATAATGGCATTAATGAAAATACATAGTATATAGCAAAAGGTAACAAAACAGTTAATATGCATATATAATGTAACATATAGAGGAAACATCAACAAAGCTACCTAAAGAAATGTACTCAGTATTACAGATAAAATGGAATTCTAGAAGCACTTGGATGGCTCAACTGGTTAAGTATCTGCCTTCAGGTGAGGTCATGATCTTGAGGTTCTGGGACAGAGCCCCACATCAGGCTCCCTGCTCAGTAGGAAATCTGCTTCTCCCTCTCCTTCTGGTCCTCTCCACGCTCACACTCTCTCTTATATGAGCTCGCTCTCAAAACAAATACATTTTTAAAAAAATTTTTAAGTGGGATTCTAAAAAAATGTTTATATAGCGCTGCTTGGCTGACTATTAATAGAGCATGAGACCCTGATTTAGGGCTTCAGTTCAAGCCCCACACTAAGCATAGCGCCTACAAAAAAAAAAAAAAAAAAAAAAATCATGTAACCTACAGGAAATTAGGAAAAAAGCCCAGATAAATTAATAAAAAGAAAAAAAAGGCCCAGTCACCAAGACACAGCAACAACAAGCAACCCAGAGTGGCAAAACATCATAAAACTGAAAGCAAAAAGGAAAAAATGCACAATTACAGCTGGAGACTTCTCCGTTTTTTCCATTTCTCAATAATTGATAAAATAAGTAGAGAGAAAAATCAATGAAGTTATATAAGAATTCAACCACTCTGTCAAACCAATAGCACCTGACACTTATGGAACACTCCACACAAACAGATTACACATTCCTTTCAAGTTCCCACAGAACACATTCAAGATAGTCATAAAATAAGTCTCAGAAACAACCAAATCACAAGGAATATGCTCTGAACACAATGAAATCAAACTAGAAATCAGTAAGATAAAGATTAACACAATCTCCAACACCTAGAAACTAAACACACTTCATATCACAATTAGTGAGATGCAGCTAAAGAAGTGCTGAAAAGAAAACTTATAGCATCTAGTACTTATCTTAGAAAAAGTCTCAACTCAATAATGTAAGCTCCCACACCTTAAGAAATTAGTCAAAGAGCAAAACATAGCACAGCAAATAAAAGGAAGAAGAGATAAAAAAAAAACTGGTGAGCCCTTACCAAAACTTACCAAAAAAGAGAAGACAAATTACCATTTCAGGAATGAAACAGAGCTATCAGGAAACTGCAGTTGTCAAAAGGAAAATAAGAGAATGTTACAAACAACTCTACACATAAATTTTACCTTAGATGGAGTGGATCAATTCCTCAAACAGCACAAACTACCACAACTCACACAATAGGAAATAGTTAATTGAATAGCTCTTTTAACTATTAAGGAAATGGAATCTGTATCTTTAAAACTCTCTCTCAAAAATTTCTAGGCTCAGATGATTAGAGAATTCTAACAACCATTTATGAGGAATTTCTATATAATTTCTTCCCAAAAAATAGCAGAGGAAACTTGCCGATTCATTTTATGAAGCCAGTATTAGCAATACCAAAACCAGACAAAGACATTACAAAAACTTCAGACTAGTATCATAGCCTCATGAATACAAACACAGAAATCTTTAACAAAATATCAGCTATTAGCAACACATATAAAAAATTACACACTATGAGCAAATATACTCATTCCAGGGATACAGGACCAGATCAATATTAAAAAAAAAACAAAAACAAAAAAGCCAATAAAATACATCCACTAACAGGCTAAGGAAGAAAAACCATATCTGTATCATGAAGTGATACAGAAAAAAGCATTTGACAAAATTCAACACCCATTCATGATAAAACTCTCAAAAAATTAGTAAGGAGTACAGTTCTCAACTTGATAGAGAACATCCACAAAAACCATACAGCTAATATACCTAATTGTGAAAGACAGAATTCTTACCCTCTAATATCAGAAACAAGTCAAGAATGTCCGATCTTAACACTGCTATTCAACACAAAACTGGAAGTTTGCCAGTGCAATAAGGCAAGGTCAGAAAGGAAGATATAAAACTGTCCCTACCTGCAGATGATGTGATAGTCTACATAAACACCCCAAGTACTCGACAAAAAAAATCCTAGAATTAGTAAGCAGCATAGCTAGGTCACAGGATTCAAGGTCAATATGAAAAATCAATTGCATTTCTGTATACTAGCAATAAACACAGAAATTAGAAATACCATTTACAATCACCCAAAAAAGAGAAGTAGTACTTAGTTATAAATCTAGCAAAGTATGTATAGGACTTGCAGGCTAAAAGCTACAAAATGCTGATAATAAAAATCAAAAGATCTAAATAAATGGAGAGACACACTATGTTCATGGACTGGAGAGCAAAGATGTCAATTGATTCCCCCATCAAACGGATATAAAACAGAAAGGCAAAGGAATCAAAAGAGCTAAAACAATTTTGAAAAGGAATAATAAAGTGGAAGAAAACACTTAACCGTTTCCAAGACTTATTATCAAGACTGTATATATACTAGAGGTAGCAGGACTAGAGCAGAAAAACCAGAAACAGCCTCACACAAACAGGCCAAACAATTTTTGACCAAGGTGCAGAAGCAATTAAAAGGAGAAAGAACAGTTTTTCCACAAATGGTGCTGAATAACTAGATACCCATAGGCAAAAAATGAACTACTGCCTAAACCTCATCCAAAATTAGCTCAAAATAGATCACACATTTAATATAAAACATAACCTTATAAAACTTCTAGAAGAAAACAGGAAAAACCTTTAGAATCCAGAGCATAAAGAGGTTTTAAATGTAACATCAAAAGCACAATCCATAATTTTTTTCAAGCAAAAAAAATCAATAAATTGAAATTCATCAAAATTAAAAACATTTGCTCTGCAAAAGACCCTGTTAAGAGGATGAAAAGACAAGCTATGGACTGGAAGAAAATATTTGCAAACTACGTGTCTGACATAGGATTCATATTCAGATTAAGAACTCTCAAAACTCAACAATAAAAAAACACAAAACCAATCCAATTAGAAAATGAGGAAAAGATATGAAGAGACATCATCGAAAAGGATATATGGATGGTAAATAAGCATATGAAAAAGATGTTCAACATCACTAGCCATCAGGGAAATGTAAATTAAGACCATGATGAGATATCACTACACACCTATCAGAACAGCTAAAATAAAAAATAGTGACAATACCAAATGCCGGCGAAGATTCGGAGACACTGGATCTTTCATACATTGTTGGTGGGAATGTAAAATGGCACGGCCACTCTGGAAAATAGTTTGGCAGTTTCTTAAAAAACTAAACAAACTTAACCATGACCCAGCAATTGCCATTCTAGGCATTTATCCCAGAGAAATGAAAACTTAAGTCCACACAAAAACCTGTACACGATTGTTCATTAGCAGCTTTATTTGTAATACACCCAAACTGAAAAGGACCAAAATGTCCTACAATAGATGAATAGTTAATAAACTGTGGTACATCCATACCATGGAATACTACTCAACAATAAAAAAGGAAAACGACTGATACACACAACTTGGATGGCATTATACTAAGTGGAAAAAACTAATCTTAAAGGGTCCCCTACAGTAACATTCTTGAAATGACAAAGTTCACATGTGATAAAAAGACAACATAGAACTCTACACACACATTGTACAATGTCAATTTGCTAAATTTGATACTGTATTACAGTTATGTGAGATGTATGTGGGAGAACCTGAGGGACGGGCAATATGGGACTCCTCTTGTACTTTCTTTGAAACTTATTGAGAATCTAATTATCTCAAGATCAAAAGTTAAAAAAAAAAAAAAGGGTAAAACTTAAGGCCAAGAAAAAAAAGTCAGGCTCTGCCCAAGAAAATATGAAACGCCTTGAAATCCACATCGAGAAAAGAAACTGGACAGCAATTTTTCCAAATATGACAATCCTAAATGTTCAGATAACATCACCAACAATACTCTAAATTATCAGCAAAAAATATGTAAATGTACATCAACACATTAGAGAGCAGGGGTTGGCAAACTGCAGCCCATAGCCAACTCCAGCTGTCTGTTTTTGTAAATTCAAATTTACTGAAATGGACACAACATAACAAAAAATTCACTATGGCTTTAGAATTGGTTATTTTATGATAATACTGGATATCAGAAGAATATCATCTTACAAGTTAACGTTTTTCCTATTATTGCAGCACAGTTATAATAATTCATCAGGATGTTTTATGCCTAAAACAAGTTTCCAAATCTATGAGACTTTACGGAGGGGCGGGGCGAGGGAATTTCCCATCTGCCATCCAATTTACCAAAATATAAAATAAATTGTGCTCCCTGCAAAGTTCCAACTCACACGAACACAAATAGAAGTACAGCTTAACAGCAGTTAGCATACCTTGGAAAGTATCAAATCACCTAACCATCGCACACAATCGACATAATTCCTATGTATGTCTCTGGTGGAAAAGTCAGGAAAGTGAATTTTCTGAGAAATAAATGGCCTGAAATGGAAATGCCAAAAGTTAAAAGAAAAATGTTAAAACAAAAAAAAAAACCACCATAGGAGAATCACATTAATTTTCACTTTCAGATTTATAAAACGTTGACAAATGAAATATATGACTATTAACTCTGTGTTCCTAGAAAACTGCAAACTTTCCTATCTGTTAATCGAGAGCTAAAGTCTCATTTCATGTATTTGTTTCTATATTTTTTCCATTATCGGCCTTCAATTTTATCTTATGAAATTTCATTTATAAAAATTATACCTGCTTATCTTACTATGTAGACCAAAATTAATCACTTCAATTCTGGCTATCCTAAACAACGATAAGCACAGTCATCGATTACAGCACCAGAAGTTTCTCATGGAGAACATTAAGCTATCTACTCAATCCTTTAAAATTAAGCATTAACAATCTATGCAACTCAACATATCTAGATTATTTCTAAAGAGAGTCACCTTTCTAGGAACAATGACACATCATTCCAAAGGCTGCTAAAAATAAGGTTAAATGAGTCTTGCCTTGAGCAACAATTTCTAAAAATGACCTCTGACAGGAATTTGGCATTTATTAAGACTTTTCCTCTATTTAGGAAAGTGAAACATAGTGCTATTTTTTCCTTAAAAATGTTTGTGAGAAGACCACCAAGCATAGAAATTGCTACTAATTCTATAGTTAATTAAAAGTATACCTAACATTTCTAATCTAATGATTCAGTTTTATACTGAAATAACTGTAGAAGAATGATATGATGCCATGAATTAATTGTGTCTTGGGCAACTCACATGTCCTCTCTTTACTTTTCTCTCATATGTAAAAAGGATGTTGGGCTGAATCATCTCAAACATTCCTTCCAGTTCAAATTCTGGGAGCTTTTCTTTATTAAAACATTAAAATGTTATTAATGATCTGATACAAATTCTCAATTCTACTATAATTATGTTAATTGCTTTTTAGCCAAATATATATGTTAGTGCACTGAAATATTTGTTGACAGTTATAAATTTAACTGACAATCTATTAATAACCTGGTTTGATAACCAGAAAATAAATGTTAGCTTTTTTGTTAAAACAGAAGTGCAAAGTTAATATACACAGACATGACAGTTACAGTGAAAACATTAATAGCCTGAAAAGATTCTGAAAAGACAATGACCGAATTAAGAACTGAAGCATTTCAAGAATATATTAAGAGGGGTATCTGGCTAGCTTTGTTGGTGAAACGTGCAACTCTGGATCTTGGGGCTTTAAGTTTGAGCTGCATGTTGGGTATGTGTGTATGTGTGTGTATACATACACACACACACACACACACACACACACACATATTTTTTTGTAAGAAAACTCTAAAGTTCGCAGAGTCCCATGAAGCAAGGCCCTCCCTGCTTCTGAATTTTCTCCTTCTAAAATATGGACCATCATTTAAAGGAAAGCATTACATTACCACGAATAAAAGCCAAGAAACCCATTTTAAAAAATCATGATTTACTCTCTTGACTTTGAATTTATTAGACTGTTGACAAATAATACAAGTAATATTATTCTGAAAGGTTCTTTACTCTATCCCACACCAAGTTAAGCAGCTTAAAATTGTTATAATGTAATAGCCAAGCATGTGCTTACCTAAATAAAAATAAGTGAAAAGTACCACTAAATTAAGATGAAACCACAACTTAAGGGGGACTTTGAAAAAGGACCCACAAACATTAGACTAAAAATAAGACTGATTTAAAATGAGTAAACTTTATGGTATGGTAAACTGGTACCTCAAAGTTATTTAAAAAAAGGCTTCTAAACTCAATGTTGGAGAATTATTTAAAAATTCCAGAGAAAGTAAAATGCATCTATCCAACAGCATGAAATAGTTTTAAATAGCACAGTTTTTACCTGTTAGTTTTATTTGGGTTATAATCGTAAGATTCCTTAATTGCATTCATCATTCTCTTTGAATTGATCCTCCAAAGTTTAAGAGAGTGATCCATACCACAGGACATTATTTTTTCACCCAAAAGATCATAGTCCTGTATGTAAAACAGAAAAGCTTAAATATCCAAAATTGCCCAAAATTAAACTATCCAATTTTCATCTGATGTACAACATAACGAAAACCGTATTTCAAGTCATACACATACATTTTATCTATGTAGCCCATAAATCAGTTGATGCTGCTTTCAAGATTTTTTTCAAGATTTATTTTAACTGATTTGTCATGATCACAATATGTGAGTAAATTACACATTTACTCACAATATGTGAGTAAATATGTGAGTTTACAATATAAGTAAATTATTTGAATTCAGTTTTATCTATTCAATTATCTTTAAATATTTCCTTTGATTTTTTTTTATTTCCTTTGATTTTGAAAGTAAACTGAATGAATTATTCATTATATATTATATATATTATAAATTGAAACAGTTATTCCATGACAAAGACCTATGTAAGTTTTCTTTGTCCAACCCTGATTAAACAATGAAACTGACAGCTATATGTGAAACTATACAATGAGTCCTTAAACAAAACTGAAATTTTACTTTATCTGTGTACCTAAGTAAAATACTTGTTATATAGGTTATAAGTTCACTTTTAAAAAGAAAAAAGGTAAAAAAAAAGGTCTAAAAAGGGACAAGATATTTTAACTTTTTCATTTGCTACCTACTAATTTTGAAGACACCTAACAGAACATCTATAATAACAACCTTATCCCACCTTATTTCATAGATAAAACAATGAGGCACCAAGATGCTATTTAATTTAGCACATGGTTCATGTGTTAAAATAAAACCTTTAAAAAAAGGGAAGAAAACAGTACAGAGTTCTATTTGAGGAAGAGAATATTTTCTTTATTAATCTAGATATTTCTGTGTACTCCAACCTTTGAATTGGTCATGAATACTGTTTTACAAGAGCCTAAGGGTTTTTTAGGTTTGGTGTTCACTGAATTCACAAGTCTGGTTGCTGCTACTTCTAATTACCTCACTGTCAACAGCAATAAGACACCCTTACAATCAGTAGCTCGAATTTATAATTCTTTTTTTTTTTAATTTTTATTTATTTATGATAGTCACACAGAGAGAGAGAGAGAGAGGCAGAGACATAGACAGAGGGAGAAGCAGGCTCCATGCACTGGGAGCCCGACGTGGGACTCGAACCCGGATCTCCAGGATCGCGCCCTGGGCCAAAGGCAGGCACCAAACTGCTGCACCATCCAGGGATCCCTTGAATTTATAATTCTTAACGGATGGTGTCATGGCTTTTAGGACACAAAACCAGATGGGAGAATGCTACTGCAACTTTAGAAAATCCAAGGTGACAAGGTAGCTGAGGAGGTAGGTATGATTCTCAAAAGAATATAAACTCTAACTACAGGAATATTTAAGTCCTTTCAAATAAAACGCTACCTGCTTCAAAACATGGTGCCTCTTTACAGTTTAATAAAACACCGAAGACTTGTAAAACCACTAGATAAGCTATAAATAAAATGTAAGTAAAACTAAAATAATGTGAAAATACTAGCTGACCAAAAATATCATTATCATTAAAATGAATCAACAAATTATAAAACATAAAGATACCATGAAACCAAAGGGTTACCTGAAACTTAGTTTAAGCATAATAAAACAATTCCTAAAATAGATCTTATATTTCAACTTCAAATAAAAAATGAAAGCCGATCTCAATTGCTAAGCAGCTTAACCTTTCTTCAGTAATTGAGAAACAGCAAAACAAAAGTTACCTTGGTGATTTTTGATTAAACAAGTTCATGGTATTGTTTCATGAGATTCTAGGTGCTGGTATAAAGTGCAAGAGAGTACAGATAAAGCACGAAGAGCCTTACTTGCTTCATCTGTAAACTAAAAACCTTATTATGTCCCAAGTAAATAAAATGAGTGGCTGGCAGACTATATGAAACCAACCATATGCTTTCATGTCAGAGTTCCATGAGGATTGTTCAGAGCTCTGTACACCTGATGGTCACTGCCCTGCAGCTTTGAACTTACAGCACTCAGAACTTCATCTCTGTGCCCTTCTACGCCTCCAAATATCGCCACCAGAGTGTCTGTCTGGATATTCCACAATCGTAAGGCATGATCTAGACATAAAAAGAATTAAAATGGACTTTTATCCTTCATTTACTCTGGACTCTCAAAACCTCTGTAAAGAAGTGAAAACTACAAAAGTTTGGACTTCAGCAATACACAGGGAGGACTGGGAATGTAATCTACATTATATAACTGCTTAAAATATTTACATCAACATGCAGACTTAAGTATGAGCTCAAACTTTTCAGATCAAAAAGAAATATCTATGTGGTCTTAAAATATGTTTAGCTTATTTACCTCAAATCATATCCTAATTTGATGGACTCATGCTCCTGAGATAATACTTAGAGATTTGACTTAGGTTTCATGTTGAAACTTACATGTCACAGAGTAAGATACTCTATGACACAGAGTAAGATAAAGCTTTTTCCTCCACAGAATCCACATTTACAAATTGAAGGGGACTGCAAGATTTCTAAAGCAAACCCAAAATAGGATTAAAAACTACATACACCACAATAAGCTTTTATAGTATTATAGACCTCCTAGAAATATAACTGTAATTTGAACAATCTCATTTTCCACTAAACATTAGCAGCAAAATATATAGCAACAACATAAAAATGTATTGTGTGAAATATAACAATGCCTATACTATATATGAATATTAACATATTCCATACACTAGAAGGCAATTATAAATTGTGTTTAATAGTAGAAATTAACACTGCTGTAAAAATTATTTCTTGATTCCAATTGTGTACAAGTTTTTGTGTAGACATTTGTTTTCATTTTTCTTGACTACATACACACACAGCAATGGTATTTCTACATTTAACCTTTTGAGGAACTGCTAGACTTTTTTTTTTTCCAATAAAATAGTATCTACTTTTAATCAGTGATGTTTGATTCCTTCTTTAATTTAAAAAGGCGATCGTATTTTAATTAATGGTCTATATCAGCATGTGCAGCCATGATATAACCTATGTGACATTTTCACAAGGCACTGTTGCTTGCTTTTTTTGAAATCAGATGACTCTAAATATATGGTCTGAACAAAATATATAGCCCGATTATGATACAACTTAGAAACTAAAAGAACACAGGAAATTTTATTGTAACATATTGGAAAGCTTAATATTTAAGATATTAGAAAGCTTAATATTTAACAAAAGCAACTCCCAAAATTTTCTGGACCCATGTTTCTACATTTGCAGATCATTATGGTAATTAAACTGTAGTAAATGCCACTGTTTTTTATGGTCTTAGATTATCTATTCATGTTACTATGATACTTTTGTGAAGTTGATTAGACTAAGGGTCTTAGCAGGCTCAAAGGACAAAAATCAGACCTTGAATGAAGTTTGAATTAATCCAGGTCGCCATTTGCTTAGGTTTTGATAATAGTCCACCCAAAATAGCATGACTAATAGAAATTTTTATATCTGAGTGATATTCCTGCCAGCAGCACCAACTGTTGAATGTTAAATATGAGTTTTGGCAGGTTAGACTGGTTTTTAAGGAAGATACATTTTACTTTCCCACCAGCAATGTATAAGGGGCTTGAAACTTATCTACCTCTTAGTCAACATATGTTACTGTCTTTTTGATTACTGTCAACCCTAGTAGGTATAAAGTGGTCTCATTGTGTGGGTTTTTTTTTTTTAAGATTTTATTTATTTATCCATGAGAGACACAGTGAGAGAGGCAGAGACACAAGGAGAGGGAAAAGCAGGCTCCACGCAAGAAGCCTGATGTGGGACTCAATCCCAGGATCCCAGGATCACGCCCTGAGCCAAAGGCAGATGCCCAACTGCCAAGCCACCCAGACGTCCCTCTCATTGTGTTTTTGATTTGCATTTCCCTAATTAAATGATATTATGCATTTTTTCATGTGCTCACTGGACATTTGTGTATATTCTTTAGAATATTCTACACCTTTGTCCATTTTTAAAGGGTTGTCTTGTTGAATTTTAAGAGCTCTTGATACAAATCCCTTATTAGATCTGTAACTGTAGGTTATCTTTACACTTACTGACACAACAGAGCAAGAGCTGGGTTAGAGAGCTGTGATATTTAAAAAGTGTGGCATTATGACCTATTATCACTTGTAAAGAAATACTTGGGCCCAGCTATTATCAAGAAAAGAAAAAAAGTTATCAACTCTTCTTAGATGTTGATTTCCAAACTTAAGCCTTGGTAGATAAAATCACACAGAAACATTTTCATGGAAGAGTTTTGATTTGAGAACATTTTTTAGTACCTGCAGATAGTGAGGGAAGGTTACAGGTTTGACAAGCCTTTAAGAATAAACTTGACTAGAATAACGTAGAAAAAGAGAAAAGGCAATCAAGAACAGAATGTAGAAATAAGAACACAGCTGATTTCAGAAAGCTCAGAAATGAGTAAAAGGCTTCTCTGAACCCTGAATAACTTATATTCCCAACATAAGCATATAGAGCAAGGCAGGGCTTTCTCTTTACATGTATGGGAAATATTTCAAAGAGCTTATGCTGGAGAATTTAGCATTTTAAGGAATTCTATTAGGGAATCCTTTATAAAACAAAAACTTTATACATGAAAAAGCAAAACAGATTTTCAGATGCATTATTTCTAACTACATGGCTGGTCAGTGATAAGAGGACTTGCTAAACTATTTTAAGAATTCTTAATATCATAACTTTGGTGATCTGCCACTTAAAAATTAATATAGCTTAAAATAATCTAATTGAGGATAAATGATGATAATGCACTATCGTAAGGTTGATACGTGCTTAATCTTCAGTACCAATTATTTTATCTATGTCTGATATTAAAAGCATATTTCATGGTCTTTTTACCTAATTTTGGACCTGGGGATGCTAACATAGCCTGACGTTCTTCTATTAAAATGTATTTTGTAAGTTCATTTATTTATTCATGAGACACACACAGAGGCAGAGACACAGGCAGAGGGAGAAGCAGGCTCCATGCAGGGAACTCGATGCGGGACTCGATCCAGCGACCACGGGTACACGACTTGAGCTGAAGGCAGATGCTCAACCGCTGAGCCACTGAGGCATCCCTACTTTATAATTCTTTTCAAGTTTGGCTGTTGGTTTTTTTCTTTTCTAGTACCTTAGAACTCTTTGTCCCTTAAAAAATAATTCCCAAATAAATAGGACTAAAGAAACATTTGCTTCTCTTACCTTTACTTACTGAGAGGAGAAGATTTGGATCTCTTGGGTGGAATTTCAGCTCATTGATAGCATTTCCATGGCCAACATAATGCTACAATAAATTTATAACATTCAACTTTCATATTAAAATCAATAAATTCTTTCATTAATCTTAAGAGAATGGAAAAATAGTTTCACTTAAAGTAGTGGTTCTCAAAGCTGGCTGCATATTAAAATCAACGGACAAAGTCAAAGGAAAAAAAAAAAGATGCTTAAGTCTTATATCTGCAGGTACTCTGATTGGACTGGATCAGCTGAGACCCAGGCAAGGATTTAAAAGATACTGAGTTGATTCTAATGTGCCCCAGACTTAAAAACTTCTGAATAAGGTGATTTGCAAAACTTCTTAGTATCAAATTCCCAGGTTTCACCTTTCAGTTAGTTCTTTACATCCCTGATCAGGATATTTGGAAAAAGTACTCACTCTTCCCCTATAGTTCATATAGACCCTTTCAGAATACAGCAAGGCAGAAGAGAAATTACTTTAAAAAAAAAAAAAAAATTGCAAATAATAAAAACTTCCCACTTATTCCTTAATTTGTATTATCAAATGTAACAAAGGTCTCAAAAGAATTGTCTAAAAGAAGCAAAAAACGAAAAAGTACAAATCAAGATTGTACAGATATTGATTCCACTAGCTTTCAATTAAAAATGACACGTTTTCACACAATTTTCTGTATTCAAAAAAGTGTGTATATAATTTAACAAAAAACCTACCTTTATGCACTGCATTGTTATGGGATTAATTATCCTAATTATGCCTCTAGATCCAGCGACTGCCAGCAAAGGATGGCTTGTATTACTATCATATGTCCATGCACAAGTATAAAAGTTTTCATCAGCCTAAGAAATGCCAGTTAAGAAATAGAATTTGTTTTTGAAAAGTAAACATGTCAAAGATTATAGTATAATACATGGAAACCTCTAAAGAAATGCTCAAGTTTTTGACACAGGAGTTCTCGTTTCTCCTTACACAACCATATTTAAACAATGGACACTTTAGGTTTATAATCTATACCATGCGGTCAAACAAAGCCAGTCCTTCCACTCAGTTTTGATGATTATTTAGATTCCTGCATAAATACTCCACTGTCATCTGAAAGCAACCATAGACAATATGCAAATGAAGGAGTATAGCTGTGTCCCAGTAAAATTTTATTTAAAAAGACAGGTAGCTAGCCCCACAGGCTAGAACTTGCTAAACCTTTTTATCTCAATACTTCTGACTATGCATTGCTAGATAAAGAGTTAACTGTTCAGTTTTCCACCTTTTCCTGTGAGAAACTTTCCCAACATGGTTACAGGTCACTTCTTCCCGCATAAACTACAGAGGAATGAATATCCTTTCCTTTTCTTGTTTGCTAGGTTTTCAAATGGATCTGAAAGAAATACCATATCATCAACCTTTGTCTAACCTTCGGCTTTTTAAATCTTTCTTTTTCTTTAGGTACTCATGTTTTGGAGTATTTTATTTCCTAAACAAACAGCACATTTACTTATTCCCTATAGGCTTTGTTGTTCAAGTACTTGGTATGAGTGCCAGTCACAGCTTCTTATCAGTCCCTATTTATTAATATTAACTACTCTGAAGTGATAAAATTCTAAGCAAGGTCAAAGAAACAAGGCGTTTTAGCTACTCTCTGCTATCATTTCTATTACTGGATTTTCAAAGCACATCTTCAGGCACCTCTATCCACTCATATCCACCTTTCAATGCATTTCTAGGGATCAGGAAAATTAGATAAACTAGATATGACAAATCTCTTGGGTGATAGTTAAGAAACAGCACTGGTTAAAGAAAGGACAGCATAACTTTGGGAACTATGAAAAAGTTTTGGTGTACTTATTAAAAGTCAATTTCTTTAGCCAAAGATATTAAAAACCCAAGAAAGGATACATCAGCATCCACATAAGACTGCAACAACCGGATTTCTCCTTGTGAGTGACATTCATATAAGGTAACCTAATAAAAACAAAAATATAGTAAATTGCATCTCAAATACAGAAACCACAATTTCTTCACCTTTGAAACATATTTTAGTCACAAATGTCTTATTTTTTTTTTATTTTATTTTTTTTACAAATGTCTTAAAGATACTACAGAAATTGCTTTAGAATAGCTTCTTTAAACTTAAGGAACCATTTATAAAGCCTAATGTATTATATAATTTCCTTAGTATAATAAATATTGTAGCAATAATAATGGTTTCTATTTCCAATGTTTTAAATTTAGATCTCATTCATGTAATTACACCAATTCTTCAAAGTGAATACAGTTGAATTCCTCAAAGTAAAATTGTAGTTTATTATTTTTTTAAATCAAGTTCTTAAAGTCTTTGGTAGTTTATGAATACTTACATATTAATTACAAATAATAAAGTCTATAATTTGCCTAGTAAGTTTTTCTCATGAACACAGCTCATTAAATATTAACTTTCTGATGTATGGCTGTCCTTTTTATTTGCTGTATATTCTAAAGTTAACATATAAACTATATACAATTAAAACTTTAATAAATTTTCTATTTTTCTTACAGATTATAGTCATGTTAGCAATACTTATTAATTTTAACAGATCCTATAAATCATCTATCACTGCCTATAAAATTAATAAAATCACTCTAATAGTCTAAAAAATATTCCTTATGAGTGCTAAACTAGTTTATGTCCTAGAATTTTGTGGGGTTTTTTTTTCTTTAAAAAACAAACAAACAAAAAAAGTCCCGAGATGCCTGGGTGGCTTAGCAGTTCAGCGTCTGTCTGCCGTGCGGCTCAGGGCAGGATCCCCAGGATCCGGGATTGAGTCCCACACATCCAGCTCCTTGAAGGGAGCCTGCTTTTCCCTCTGCCTGTTTCTCTGCCTCTCTCTCTCTCATGAATATATAAAATCTTAAAAACAAACAAACAAAAATCCAAACAGAACTTTTTGTAAAAATTCAGTAAACTATCCAATGGCCTTTCATGTCATTTTAAATGAAACTAGGGATACTTTCTGTTAGAATACCTGGAACACTTAAATAAGTATATTGAAGCACTACTTATAATTAATTCTATTATCATGGCCAAGTTAGTGAAGTATAATCTTAGGTTTAGTTATGTCTTAAAAATAGATTCAAATTAAAGCACTTATGTTCCCAACTAGGAAAAAATAACCTAATCTTTTTCTTGAACCTGTATCTTTCCCCATGACTTTTTTTCCCCCCAAAGAATTTAGGAACCAGACAACTATAAGAAGCCATGTATCACAAGCCACATTTGGCTAAACACCAAAAAAGCTGTTATTCCATGTTATCAATTGCAGTAGCCAAGTTTCAAATTTTCAGTATTTCAACAACCTAGTAAAAGCGCCAGAGCCTTAAATGTAATGAAACTTTCCTTAAAGAAAGTTTTATAGAAAATTACCTGAAGCCAAATTTTACTTTTTAGAAAAATGGAATAGAAAGGATCTAGCCCAGAATGGATGCATGTGTTTATTATGATTCTTAAACTTGTAGGGAAAAAAAACTTGAAAATACGCTGACATTTGAAAAATACAGAGTTCACAACTCTCTTGTAAGGTTACTTTGTTTGAAAACGGAATACCAACACTTGAGAAACAAAAATCAAATAGAGAAAACAGTATGCATTAAAATCACATTCTTTTATTGCCTAAGAAGCTTAATACAACTACTAAAGAAGCATAAAATTTTATTTTACTCAAAGTAACAATGTATGGATCATCTCTAGATTCGCTCCTCTTCACCTCTTAAGCTAAAGGCAGAGGAAGTAACTTGTATTTGTTGTTAAACGGTATCTAATTAGTCTATTTCCTCAGTTTTTCTTTTTCCAAACCTAACAACTAATTTCTATTTCCTCAGTTTTTCTTTTTCCAAACCTAACAACTAATTTCTATTTCCTCAGTTTTTCTTCTTCCAAACCTAACAACTAATTTCTATTTCCTCAGTTTTTCTTTTTCCAAACCTAACAACCAATTTCTATGGTATTTCTCCTAATTCCTAGTATAGTATTAATGGATAACCAGAATGTTAGCTAATGCAAACTTAAGAGGACAATTTTCCCTAAGGACTAAGGAATCTTCCAGTTCTCCATTTATCTGGAAGTCAGCAGAATAAATAAGTCTTTGCAGTCCACCACTTCAGCCCCTATTTAAACTAAAAAGTTCAAAATGGTTTATGTTAAAATGTGTCACCATGTTTCTTCCATACACTTCTCTCAGTTCAAGATACTTTTTGGCTTCCTTAAATAAAAATAAATCTAACATCTAACATGTTTATTGCAAATATTTAAAATACTTTCAATACCTAATATATAAGCCACTGGATTATGCTTTGAATTTACAGAGAGCCACTAAGTTTATTATTTTTAAGAAACTATAGACTTTATATCCTAATTTGAATGATACACAAAAACAGGAATCAATTTTTTCAGCCATGCAAAATGAAGTATTAATGAGAACGAAATATAAACAGAAAGCTGTTCATGAACAACTGAGAGTAATAAATGAAATAAAGATGTATTGTCAGTTGTGTATACCAGGTTTCAACATTTTTAACTAGTTTGTGACAATTTCTAGAATATTACATAAGGAATATTAGTAAACCAGCTATGCCAAATTTACTTCACGATAATTACACTTCAATATTATAACACTGAAGTCTAATAATCAAACCAAATGCCAAACAGACCCCTGAACACTCACTCTGTTGCTTCCTACAGTTGCAAACACTAATGGATCTCCTTCTTTACTGTGCCAGTTAAACTGTACTCCAAATAATGGTTGATTATGATCTTCCTATAAAAAAAAAAAAAATCATAAAAGAAAAATTACTATAATTTAAAAACAAAAGAATGGTGAACTGACCATTTCATTTCCCCTTAAACTCCTCCCACGCCTGCCACAAAATGTAGGCCACTATTTAAAGTAGAGATCAGGAAATGAGAACTCATCTATGAAAACACTTCGATATGTGCCTTCTGTTTTCTTAAACCCAATCATATTCTGATCAAAATTAAACTGGATAATTATCATAGATGCATTTAATCTCTTGGGACATACGGACATTAACTTTTGTTTCTCAAACAGGAAATGAACAAATATACTAAAAGTTAATACAGCTTCTCTAATACTCACTAAACCTTATTAGGTTTAATTTTTTTCCCCGTAAAATGAAGCATATCAGACCCCATTCAAATCACTGCTTTCCATTATTCCTATAGAAACAATTTCAAATAATCTTGGATTTGGGTCCAAAAAAAAAAAAAATCCCAAATTTCATAACAAACAATAATACCTGAGCAGTGTTGCCCAGGGGAGGCAAAGGACTGTAACATCAGTTACCAAGAGGCTATTAAGGAGGTACATAAAATACAAGTACAGTTGAACCCTGAATGACACAGGTTGGAACTGCAGAGGTCCAATTAAACACATTTTTTTTTTTTAACACAGTACTGTAAACGTATTTTCTTATGATTTTCTTAACATTTCTTTTCTTTATGTTACTTTAAGAATGTAGTATAAAATACACACAGGTACAAAACAGGTGTTAATCAACTTTATGTTACTGGTAGGGTATATTACTAACTTCTGATCAACAAGAGGTTATATTAAGTAGTGAAGTTTGGGGGAATCCAAAATTAAACTTAGATTTTCTACTGCACAAAGGTGGGGGCAGAGCACTTCAAGCCTCAAGTTGTTCAAGGGTCAACAGTATTCACTTTTATTCACAATATTATTTTTCAGCCTTAGACTTTTACTGTCAATCTCCTGGCACTGAACATTAACTTTCACATTCACCTTTAACAACCTTCGTTTCTCATTCTTTGAAAAGTCACAGCTTTAGGTTTTTGAAATATTTAATCCATTTAAACAGGAAAACCAACACCTCCCAAACATACTACCTAGAAATAGGTTAAAATAACTATTAACACAAAACTATAATAGACACTTTGCTTAAAAAAAAAAAAAAAAAATACAGGGACGCCTGAATGGCTCAGAGGTTGAACGCCTGCCTTCGGTCCAGGGCATAATCCTGGAGTCCCTAATGAAGTCCCACATCAGGCTCCCTGAATGGAGCCTGCCTCTTTCTGTGTCTCTCATGAATAAATAAATAAAATCTTAAAATAAAATAAAAATACGGAAATTAATTTTCCTCCATTTAAGAGAATATAATTTGACACACTGAGCAATGTATTTTGCTACACAGACAGGAAAATTAATTTCCATATAGCCAGAGTTTTTTATGCTTTCTGAATACTTTACCACAAATGATAAGGATTAAATATTTAAAAACTGCACAAAGACATCTGTTTCAATTTATGTTGACTGAAAGTTAATAGGTCACATTCAGTTCTTTTTAGTAGCGGCATCAAGAAGTGGCTTTGTTTGAAAGTTTTAATCAAAATACAAAGAATAACACATTCCAAAATCTTTTATCTTAATACAAATAAAAAAGAAAACCCAGTATGTAGTACTAGGTATTACCCATTTAAATTAAAACAAATAAAGCAAAACAAATTTAATAACTATGCAGTCTAGGCAACAACAAAAACCTTCAAAATACTTTTTAAAAAATATTTAAAACTTGACAAAGTATCTGAGCAGAAAATGTTTACCACTGAAAATTATTCTGAAGGCGAGCACTCAGCCTACAGGATCTGTCTTTCTGCACATACCTTGAGACTATTTACACACTTGAAAGAATATTTGCATTTCTTTGACTTCCATTTTCCCTTCCCCCAACTTTTCCTTCCAGGAGCATTTGGTGTATTTGTAGGTGTATCAGGGCGTTCAGTGTTGGTACCACTTTCTATACTGACAGCATCATCCTGTAACCAGTAAATTAGGAAAAATGACATGAAACAGCAATACTGTAACAGCAAATGACTTTGTGCTGGGTAGCTGACTGACCTAGAAGTAGTAATTAACAAATTCTACAAGAAATGGAAAAAATGATTCCTATCTCCAAATAAGGATAAAAAGCAAACCAGTTACACATTATTTGTGGATTTTTGGTATTTCAGCAATAATATAAACAAGAAAAGCTCATCAGAGTAATAGTAAGAATAATATTGCCTTTAAATAATAGAGCACAGTTCTATGCCAGCCACCTTAATACACTGGCTCATTTCATGTTTACAACTCTTCACAGAAGGTACTTTTAGATAAGGAAGTGTTGTTTAGAAAGCTTAAGTGGTCTCTTGCTGCTTAGGGTTGCTGGGATTCCAACCAAAGCTGTGACTCCTAAATCTGACTCAACTACATGTCTTCATAATTCATTTGACCGCTGCTCAGCTTGGAATACAGTGGTCAGTGGCCCTCTGAGGATCAGGGAGTGCTACTGCCGCTTATTCCAGATACATGTTTCTGAAAATCCTGTTATCATTCAAATTACGCTTAATTAGAATACAACAATTTAGAATTTCTTTAAAATCTTACATATTCTGTGCTATTTACAAGTGACATTTGCCTCACAGCTCTTATGTAATAATGCTTATATAGAATTCCAGAAACTCTCTATAATTAAAGTCCTTCCAAATGTAGAAATGACTGCAGAAAATCGTGAAAATTCACTTAATGTATACCCTATCTCCAGTCCCCAAAATACATTCATGGCTCTCTAAGATTTAACTACCTCCTCTGACTACAGATTTCAGTGTGTTCTTTGGAATAAAGAGATTTCTTTAAACCTATTGCCTTAGGGTAATAGTTCCTAAACTCACTCCAGAGGAAGCCTATTTTTCATGGAATGCCTGTTAATATCTATTAAAACAAGTCTAGGAAACAGTGCCTTAGGGGGTAGTTCTAAATGATTGCCTCCGAGTTTTATATTTACAGAAGTTTCAAAAATTAACGGGAATGTCCAAAAGCATATAAAAAAGTCATACTAATTCACCTAAAAACAGGATGGTATTATACAGTTGTTCTTGGGGATACTTTTCAAAATTTCAAACGGTCCTACCTTTAAAAACAAAACAAAACACTAATTATTCTTGAATGTATCAATTAGGATAAAAAATTGGATAGATGGGGACACAGTAAGTGTTCAACATGTGAATTGTAATTTATTTTTTTTTGAATTGTAATTTAATGTAAATACAATCAGACAAAAAAAATGTAAAATTCTAAAGTTCAGTTCCTAGGCTGAAATCACGGTTTATATCTCTATTTCTCACCCTCTTTCCCAGTTTCACATAGTTAACATCTAGTGTAGAAAATAACCATCCTTCAGTGAAAAACTATGTACTATCTATAGCACACCTTTCCATGATATCAGATTCTAGCCCTCTTCATTGCCTTTGAACAACCTTAAAATTCATTTTATACTGTGGATAACTGAGGAAGAGGTTCAAAATGCCTTCCCTTCCACTCTCTAAAAAACTTTTCTCTCATAGGAGTAAATAAAAATTAACATGTTTCACTTACCTTTTTCTGAAAACTGTCTTTTAACACTAGAGAAGTAAAATAATAAGACTGACATTTATTCACCGGCTTCTTTACATTCTGGCCCAAAATTCAACGGCAAGTCAAGAAACCACACGAAACACTGTTTTGTTTAACTCATCTCCAAAGGAAAATCACGAAGGAATCAAATGGAAATGCAACAGTCACAATGCTTTAATTTTATCTTTAAATTAAAATCAAACCTTTGCTGAGTATCTGTGTATAGGCTGACTTCCACCTTGGCACCTCCTCAAGATACAAAAAGATGATATGGCACTACCATCTTTTTTTGCCCAACGAGGAAACAGTAATTTGTCCCTTAATCTTGCCACAGGTTACTTAAGCCAAGTATAAATCTCTAGATTCATCCCTGTACTAGGCAACCATTAATACTCTTCCAGAAGTGAAATAAAATACTCTGCAGTCATTAAGACCTTTATAAATTCAATAAAATGGCATATACATATACAAAACCCCTAAAATACGTCCTTTCAATTCTTTGATTCACATCCACAGTAGTAATTGCTCAGGTTACCTTAACTCCCAACTCAAAAACACCACATTCTTTACTCACTTGCTTTTGGCTTTTCATTATTCAGTTTCCTCAAGAGTAAGACCACTACTACCCCTGTTAGCTTTCTCTGAACTTAATTTTCTACAGTGTTCTTTACTGCCTTTCCTCACTGCTTCCCTCTAACCCATGTCCTCATTTAGGGTTGCTGGGTGGAATTCACAGGGCCTGTGAGTTTAAATGGCAAAAACAAACAAACCTACTTAATTTTCACCATCTTTAACTGAAATTTAGCATTTCCTTCTATTAAAAGAAGGCAACATACATGCAAATACTACTATAGCTCTGACTTTCTCATCAGTGGAAATCAAATATTTTTATATTATTCTTGTAGTTGCAGATCTCAAAAAACTGTTTATGACCATCGCTACTACCAGACCCTCCGCTTGATCCAGTTATTTAATGTGCTAATGAAGTAATTGGGGCACCTGACTAGCTCAGTAGGCAGGGCATGGGCTCAGGATCTCTGGGTTTTAGTTCCAGCCCCATGCTGCGTGAACAAATTACTTAAAAAAAATAAACAAACTTAAAAAAAGTACTTATTTGAACACTTTATATTAAAGCAACTTACTAAAACAAACCTTAAATTTGTTTTGAAAAACATTTTAATAACATTTCATCATTTTGTTAGTTTATTTGTAGCCTTATATACTGTATTTTATACATTAAAAAATGTTCTGAGAAGGCTACCCAAATGCATTGAGGTGTCCAAAGCACTAAAAAGGTTTAAAGTCCCTATTCAAACGAGAGAACCAAAACAAAAGCTTAATCCACTGTTTGGTGCCAAATAGCTTTAGAATGTAAAGAATATATCCTCAAGGGTCTACCAAAAAGGCTTTCAATTTATTAGGTCCCCTGAAATTTTCCTCAGTCTAAATAGAGTACTGACATTTTCATTACATTTCCGCTTGATTATTTAATATGTGCAAGGGCCAGAAGCATAAGTCTTCATAGTAATTAACTGTTGTATAGTACTTCAGACTGGAGCAGGGACTCTTCTATGCAATTTACCTGTATTATCTCATTTAGTCCACACAAACACTCTTTGAGGTAAATACCATTATTATCTCCATTTCTAAATTAAGAAAACTAGATCAAGTAGCTTGCTCAAGGTCAAGCAGCCAGTAAGCAGATCGAGAATTTTAACCTAACATGTGGATCCAATCTGTACTCCTAATGGCTCACCTAATTTGCCCAGAAATAAAACAGGCTCCAAGGACTGAAATGAAGAGGGCCAAAAGCGTTAGAAAGCAATATATAAAATTGAGAAGTACAAACAGGAAAAAGATTTAAAGTAACGTTCAACACCTCAACTATCCAGAAACTTCAAGTCCAAATCCCACAAACTACCTTTCTTCTGTCTACAAAAATTCTTTTCCATCTCTCCAGTGAAAACTTTGGTCATGACACCATGCCATATGTAAGCTTCAGTTAGTGATGTAACGATGTAGAATTTAGGAAATGGGTAAGACGGCGTTTATTCCTAAAACTGGACAAGCTGAAAAAAAAAAAAAATGAAAAAACAACACCCTCCCACAGCACTTCGAAGGTTTTAAAAATATACTCCGATATTATTGCCATGCATGATGAAAATCCACATTTGGATAACTCTGAATTGTCGTTTTGCTGACCTTACTGGTATAAACTTAAAACTGAAAATTAATGTCACTTTAGTCATTCCTGGCGACTTACCTAAACCCTAGAATGATTACCGAGATCCATTTCAGAGTTTTTAAAAAGAAAAACTCTGATTCCAAAATATCTTAGATTTGCGAAACGACGAGTCCACACCTGAAGACATGTGTCTTTACCACTGTTGCCTAAAATCTTCCAGGTCATCCCTCTACTTTAGTAAAACTTTAAAAATAGTAACCGATTCTTCCCATTACATCAAAGGTGGTTTCCCTCCGACTCATAAGACGACCCTCTCAATTCTGCTCCGGAAGGAAAGCCGACTGTCAGGGACGCCCATCCCCACCCACGGGACAGGGGCAGACCTGAAATCCCATCTTCAGAGGAGTCACCCAAACCCCGTCAAGTTGAAGATGTAACTGCGCTTCGCGTCCTGGACGATCGGTGAGGGTCGAAGAGAGACACGATCCAATTCCTTCTTAAGAGTCGCTAACTCACGCTGGCTCCTCCTTCCAACTTTCTCAGAAAAATCTCTAAGTTGCCTTTTAAACTCCTGGAATCTCAGATCTGCACTCCCCCCCGAGTCTCCCCAAGGCCCCCGACCTCGCCCGGGGTCCAGGCGCAGACCCCTCCGGACCCCCGCCCACCACGCGCTCTGAGCCCACTCTCCTCCGCCAAGTTTCTGCTCGCTCTCGGCCCCCGCTCGAAATCCCCGCAGAGACCAGTTCGGTTTTCTCCTCCCCGCCCGCGTTTTCCTGAGGGTGACACCTCTCCCTCCCCCCACAGCAGCCACCCCGCCCGCCCCCACGCCGACAGTTTAAAAAAGAACTTAAAACTTTCATTCCGGAGTCCCGTCCGCACTGCTCTGGGCCACACTCACATTCTCGTCTCCAGAGAGGTCCGGGTTGCTGTTCTCGTCGCTACTCAGCTTCTGCTTCTTGGCCGCAGGCATGTCTGTTCCCGCCGGCGCTGTCGACACTTCCCTCTCGGACATATTCCTCCGCCTCCCTCCAGGTTCCTGCCGCCTAGGGCGGGGCCTCCGCCACACCGCCGTCAAGCAAGCCCGGCCGGAGCCTGCCGCAAAGTTGCCGCTGCCGCCGCCACCTCCACCGCTCCCCCCACTGTCGCAAACCGCGCCCAGCCGCCGAGGCGGGCGTGCGTGCGACCCCGCCACACTGCTGAAAAAGGGGCGCGCGTGCGCGCCCTCCCGCGCAGCTTCCTGGCTCGTTCCCTTTCCCTGCTCCCGTCTTGCCCTTTTCCCGCCGCCCTCCCGGCAGTTTGCACGGAGAGGTGGGATCCGCTGGCTGTCGAGAGCAGTATTTCGTACGTCCCCTTTCCCCACTGCCGTCTCGAAAAAGAAGAGGCGGAACTCAAAGGGATGCGCCCTCACCCCCTTCCTCCTTCCAAAGACGTTTCAGCCGCAATCGGCCCAATCCTTCGTTCCCCGACCCGCTGCAAGGACTCGAAAGTCTGTGGAATGGACTAGACCACCGATGTTCCAGGGGATGGGGGAAGATACGAGAAGTCACCTCTTGCTTTAGCGGCGTACGCCAAGTGTCCTTAATCTTGAGCTCGGAGGACAATGCTCTCGCATTATTCGGGGAACTCTGGAAGGTCTAGTGTTTCGTTGTGGATAGGAGTTCGAAAACCGTGCAGTCCCTCCCACTTGCCTCCCCCATCTGGCGAGTGGAAGTTACCGACTCAGACCTGCGCATGCGCTGGGGCGTATTCTCGCGCTGGGTTGTCCAGACCCGCCTCCCGGGGCCCCTCCTCTCCGAAAGCTTGTCGGCCGAGCCAGGTAGTCTGCCCCCGGGTGTCCGTGGCCCGGGGTGGATTGTCTGGATGCGTCCCAAATTCTTGATGACTGTCTAAGCTGATGAATATTTATTTTAATCAGTGATGATTCAACCCCAGTTGTGCCGATGTTGAGTATCATTTAAGTTAGCAGCATCCTGCGGTTACGATTCTAGACTCCAATGAGTCGTATAGTCTAAAGTGCTCTTTTTAACAAGAAATTGTCAAGGCCCTGAACAACGCCAAGGCCTAAAAATCAGTAGTTATCTCCGACTATGTATGACTGTGATACTTGACGGACAAAATGTTGAGGACACACCAGATACAAGAAGATTTTAGGGAAAGGCAACAAAACTGTTATACTTCACCAAAATGTTTGTTCACTGTTGGTATATCTGGGCGCTTGACAGGTGTCAAATAAAATTGGAGAAACTTGTGGATTTGTTAGATGGTTCATTAAGGCACATAAATAAGCAGCAGGAAAGGAGAACCTTGACAAGAAGTAAAAGCCAGACCCTCACCCCCTTTTTTGGTAGATTTTAGTTGGGACTAATCTTTCTGGGCCTCATTGACCTCATCTGTGAAAATGAGGAAATTGGAAGGGACCGGACACTTCCGGAGGACCTACTTGATACTACGTATTTTTTCTTTGTTAGACCTCATTACACCACCCAATGGGTAACCTGTTTAGAGTGTCCCATCCATAAAATTCTTGTGTACTTGAATTACTTCTGCATTATGCCTTAAGAGAGAAGGTCAGTTTCATTATCTGCAGATTGGAAGTCACTTTTCCTTCGGAAACAAGGTGAGAACTTAGTTGAGTATGAAAAAAAAAAAAAAGGAAGGTAAGGCAAAGGCAGGGCACAATAAGAGGTCTTTGCAATGAAGACTCGGGAAAAATAGGAGGCTGAAAAAAATTAAAGTTCAGGTCTTAATAATAAGAATTGCAGGGTCACCTGGGTGGCTCAGCATTTGCGTATCTGCTTTCGGCCCAGGGTGTGATCCCGGGGTTCTGGGATCAAGTCCTACATCGGGCTCCCTGCGGGGAGCCTGCTTCTCCCTCTTCCTATGCCTCTGCCTCTCTCTGTCTTTCATGAATAAATACATAAAATATTTTTAAAAAAATAAGAATTGCAGTTATTTGTTAAACTCTTCTAATATGCCAGGCATTCCTCAGTTAGTGAGAAAGAGATGAGATTGGTATGGAGTCAGCAACTGAGAAAGTAAGATGTGCTTAGTGTGACATTTTCATGGGCAGAGACAAACTTCCTGTCTGTTAAGATTGTGAAATTTCGCTCTACAATTAAACGATAGTCAACTAAAGCATTTCCAACCCGAATTACACTGTGTGTCTGGGATCAGTGGGAACTGGAAAGTGGGAGTCAAATTCTGGTCATAAAATTAGGAAAGTTGCTGAACATTTGAATACAGGACACATATGGGAGGAAAATGCCTCTATGTATGCATGTTAGCTGTAACAAAGCAAAAATGTTTTTAAAGAGTTATTAAAACTTGGAGGAATGTTTTTTTTTTTATTTTCTGATGAGTCAGGGATAATAAATGGAAATTAGTTAATGCTCATTAGTGTTAAAAAATTATTCTAACGCTTGTTAAAATAGTAAGGGACTTTATTCAGGACTATTGTAATGGGTATCATGACTATTGCCAATAGAAAGATAGGGCTCAACTCTGAAATGTAGCAAGCAAGGATGGGGATTTATAATCAAGGAACTGAGTTGGGGGTGGAGTTTAGGACATTCCACCCACAATATGCTTCTTTAGTATATTGGTTATTTTGATCTGAGGTCACTTGAAAAAAAGCCTTTCTCTGAACTCCTCTTATCTGCCTAAAGACAGATCCTTCAAAGGAGCTCAACTGTCATAAATCCCCTCCCCAGGAGTTTCATCAACCAGAGAAGATTGACTCTTATCACAGAAGAGGAGACTAGAAGTCACACCACACCCACACCAACTTTGTCACCAACTGTCATATCTCCCAACTATTGTAAGGGATCTTTAAAAAAATAATAATTTACTCTCATCTTTCAAAAAAAAAAAATCATTTACTTTCTCTGTGTGAAATACATCTCCCAGCCCCTTCCCCCATTGATGGTATAAGCTCAAGTCTCACTACTTTTTGGGGTATTCACTTTTTGTTCCCTGTGATGCCCCTATGCATGTTATATTAAAATTAATAAATTGTATACCTTTTCTCCTGTTAATCTGCTTGTTATCACTTTATTTCATACACTCAGTTATCCAACCTAGGAGGGTAAGGGGAAAGGCTTTTCCTCCACTGTGTGAGGGAGAGGGTAGGAGGTAGTGGAAACTTAGTAAAAATAAACATTCAGGGTAGGAGGATTCTTTCTAAACTGACTTGCCGGGATCCCTGGGTGGCGCAGCGGTTTAGCGCCTGCCTTTGGCCCAGGGCGCGATCCTGGAGACCCGGGATCGAATCCCACGTCGGGCTCCCGGTGCATGGAGCCTGCTTCTCCCTCTGCCTGTGTCTCTGCTTCTCTCTCTCTCACTGTGTGCCTATCATAAATAAATAAAATTTAAAAAAAATTAAAAAAAAAATAAACTGACTTGCCAGAGTGATCAGATATCCAGAGTTGGGAAAAAAAATTTGATCAGCTATCAACGGTGGACTAGGGAGATCAAAGACAGGTCCCAAGGATAAGGCCTACTTGAGAAGAGGGCTCAGGAGCCTGACTACCATTTGGTCAAGAGGAGAGTCTTTGTGACTAATCTAACATACATAATATATCATGTGTCTTACTTGAAGTGCTTTCTTCATGGTATTTCTTAAATTCAAAAGACTATTATTAAAAATCATAAATTTCTCGACACTGCATTACTGTGAGGGATTTCAGGAATCATTACAATTGGAGAAGTCTTACCACACACATTTTTACAAATGTGGAAACTATGACTTAGCATAATTAAACAATTTGCACAAAGACACACAGCTTTTCAAAGTAGCAAAGCTAGGGATCATATTCAGATATGATTGGTTGGAAAGCCAAAGTGCTTTTGCCTCAGAATAAAAAACCCAGGCAGCTCTAGATTTATGTAATTCTACTCACAGATCTTGGTCTTCAGACCACATAATCTTTTATGCACTATCAAACAACATTAAAAAGCCCGGGGACAGAAAGAAAACAACTAGAGAAACAAGGGAATCCAAATGAAGTCTGGAGTTCACTTAACAGTTATGGATATATTTTTGTTTTTTAATTTTGACAAATGTGCCATGGTAATATAAATGTTAACAATGAGGAAAACAGGGGTGTACAGGAAGTCTTTATATTGTGAAGTCTTCACAACTTTTCTGTTTTAATTTTGACAAATGTGCCATGGTAATATAAATGTTAACAACGAGGGAAACAGGGGTGTACAGGAAGTCTTTATATTGTGAAGTCTTCACAACTTTTCTGTAAAATTATCCCCCCACATGCCAAAACCCTATTTTTTCCCCCAAATTTTTATTTAAGTTCTAATTAGTTAACAAATAGTGAAGGGAAGTCTGAGTGGCTCAGTAGTTGAGCCTCTGCCTTTGGCTCTGGCTGTGATCTCTGAGTGATGGAATGCTGGGATGAGTCCCGCATGGAGCTCCCTGCAGGAAGCCTGCTTCTCCTCTTCCTATGCCTCTGCCTCTCTCTGTCTTTCATGAATAAATACATAAAATATTTTTAAAAAAATAAGAATTGCAGTTATTTGTTAAACTCTTCTAATATGCCAGGCATTCCTCAGTTAGTGAGAAAGAGATGAGATTGGTATGGAGTCAGCAACTGAGAAAGTAAGATGTGCTTAGTGTGACATTTTCATGGGCAGAGACAAACTTCCTGTCTGTTAAGATTGTGAAATTTCGCTCTGCAATTAAACAATAGTCAACTAAAGCATTTCCAACCCGAATTACACTGTGTGTCTGGGATCAGTGGGAACTGGAAAGTGGGAGTCAAATTCTGGTCATAAAATTAGGAAAGTTGCTGAACATTTGAATACAGGACACATATGGGAGGAAAATGCCTCTATGTATGCATGTTAGCTGTAACAAAGCAAAAATGTTTTTAAAGAGTTATTAAAACTTGGAGGAATGTTTTTTTTTTTTATTTTCTGATGAGTCAGGGATAATAAATGGAAATTAGTTAATGCTCATTAGTGTTAAAAAATTATTCTAACGCTTGTTAAAATAGTAAGGGACTTTATTCAGGACTATTGTAATGGGTATCATGACTATTGCCAATAGAAAGATAGGGCTCAACTCTGAAATGTAGCAAGCAAGGATGGGGATTTATAATCAAGGAACTGAGTTGGGGGTGGAGTTTAGGACATTCCACCCACAATATGCTTCTTTAGTATATTGGTTATTTTGATCTGAGGTCACTTGAAAAAAAGCCTTTCTCTGAACTCCTCTTATCTGCCTAAAGACAGATCCTTCAAAGGAGCTCAACTGTCATAAATCCCCTCCCCAGGAGTTTCATCAACCAGAGAAGATTGACTCTTATCACAGAAGAGGAGACTAGAAGTCACACCACACCCACACCAACTTTGTCACCAACTGTCATATCTCCCAACTATTGTAAGGGATCTTTAAAAAAATAATAATTTACT
Organism: Vulpes lagopus; assembly: GCF_018345385.1. Lineage (NCBI taxonomy): Eukaryota > Metazoa > Chordata > Mammalia > Carnivora > Canidae > Vulpes > Vulpes lagopus. The sequence continues at coordinate 36,450,858 of NC_054838.1, read as the reverse complement.
CTCATCTTTCAAAAAAAAAAATCATTTACTTTCTCTGTGTGAAATACATCTCCCAGCCCCTTCCCCCATTGATGGTATAAGCTCAAGTCTCACTACTTTTTGGGGTATTCACTTTTTGTTCCCTGTGATGCCCCTATGCATGTTATATTAAAATTAATAAATTGTATACCTTTTCTCCTGTTAATCTGCTTGTTATCACTTTATTTCATACACTCAGTTATCCAACCTAGGAGGGTAAGGGGAAAGGCTTTTCCTCCACTGTGTGAGGGAGAGGGTAGGAGGTAGTGGAAACTTAGTAAAAATAAACATTCAGGGTAGGAGGATTCTTTCTAAACTGACTTGCCGGGATCCCTGGGTGGCGCAGCGGTTTAGCGCCTGCCTTTGGCCCAGGGCGCGATCCTGGAGACCCGGGATCGAATCCCACGTCGGGCTCCCGGTGCATGGAGCCTGCTTCTCCCTCTGCCTGTGTCTCTGCTTCTCTCTCTCTCACTGTGTGCCTATCATAAATAAATAAAATTTAAAAAAAATTAAAAAAAAAATAAACTGACTTGCCAGAGTGATCAGATATCCAGAGTTGGGAAAAAAAATTTGATCAGCTATCAACGGTGGACTAGGGAGATCAAAGACAGGTCCCAAGGATAAGGCCTACTTGAGAAGAGGGCTCAGGAGCCTGACTACCATTTGGTCAAGAGGAGAGTCTTTGTGACTAATCTAACATACATAATATATCATGTGTCTTACTTGAAGTGCTTTCTTCATGGTATTTCTTAAATTCAAAAGACTATTATTAAAAATCATAAATTTCTCGACACTGCATTACTGTGAGGGATTTCAGGAATCATTACAATTGGAGAAGTCTTACCACACACATTTTTACAAATGTGGAAACTATGACTTAGCATAATTAAACAATTTGCACAAAGACACACAGCTTTTCAAAGTAGCAAAGCTAGGGATCATATTCAGATATGATTGGTTGGAAAGCCAAAGTGCTTTTGCCTCAGAATAAAAAACCCAGGCAGCTCTAGATTTATGTAATTCTACTCACAGATCTTGGTCTTCAGACCACATAATCTTTTATGCACTATCAAACAACATTAAAAAGCCCGGGGACAGAAAGAAAACAACTAGAGAAACAAGGGAATCCAAATGAAGTCTGGAGTTCACTTAACAGTTATGGATATATTTTTGTTTTTTAATTTTGACAAATGTGCCATGGTAATATAAATGTTAACAATGAGGAAAACAGGGGTGTACAGGAAGTCTTTATATTGTGAAGTCTTCACAACTTTTCTGTTTTAATTTTGACAAATGTGCCATGGTAATATAAATGTTAACAACGAGGGAAACAGGGGTGTACAGGAAGTCTTTATATTGTGAAGTCTTCACAACTTTTCTGTAAAATTATCCCCCACATGCCAAAACCCTATTTTTCCCCCAAATTTTTATTTAAGTTCTAATTAGTTAACAAATAGTGAAGGGAAGTCTGAGTGGCTCAGTAGTTGAGCCTCTGCCTTTGGCTCTGGCTGTGATCTCTGAGTGATGGAATGCTGGGATGAGTCCCGCATGGAGCTCCCTGCAGGAAGCCTGCTTCTCCTCCCTCTATGTCTCTGCCTCTCTCTGTATGTCTCTCATGAATAAATAAATAAAATCTTAAAAAATAAAAAAGTATAGTATAATATTAGTTTCAAGAGCAGAATTTAGTAATTCATCACTTACATATAACAGTGATCATCACAAGAGCCCTCCTTAATGCCCTTCACCAGTTTAGCTCATCCCCCAACCACCTTCCTCCATCAACCTTCAGTTTGTTATCTAACATTAAGAGTCTCTTATGGGTTGCTTCCCTCCCTTTTTTTCAAAAACCGTATTAGAAAAATGTATCTCATATTCAACTATGGAGAATACCAGTCAGAAATACCCCTTAGCCTTCAAATAAAGGGTTGATTTATTTTGAAAAACTTTCAAAGATCATTTATTTATAAAGAAGAGAAATTTTACAGTCTTCCTTATTGTCTTCTAGTATCATGTAAGCTTCAAATCAGGAAATGAGTTTCAAAAGCTGAATTAAATCCTTCCCATTTCAGTTGAAGTCTATTTCTCATTCATTCAAATTTTTTTGTCTCTTCTGCTTCATAAATAGCAGCTGTTCATCATCACTCGTGCACTGTGTAATCATACGCTTGCAGATCCAGTTTTCTATGAACAGAACATCATATGGCTTCTTTGAACATTTTAAAATCAATCAGGAGGAATTTACTGAATGCCATTTATGTGCAAAGCATTATGGTAATTGTGTGTGTGGGGGGGTGGGGATTAAAAAGGGAAAAATGAGACACAGTCCCTGTCTTCAAAAACTCTAATATTCTTCCAGCATTGAAAAATGTCTCATGGAGACTTTCTACCTACATTTTGAGAGTAGCTCTTTCAAGACGGTGCTGGTGCTGGAGTATAGCCATCAGAGTCATGGATTCTTTTTTTTGTTGTTTTCTTTTTAAAGATTTTAATTATTTATTCATGAGAGACAGAAAGAGAGGTAGAGACATAGGCAGAGGGAAAAGCAGACTCCCTGTGGGGAGCTTTATACAGGACTGGATCTCAGGACCTGGGGATCACAAAGTGACGCTCAATCACTGAGCCCCCCAGACCTCCCAGAGTCATGGATTCTCTTGTCAGCTCAGCAATTTTAAGCCTTAGGACCTTGCTTGACTCAGTATAATCCTGTCCCCAGCCTGCCTCTTTTAAAGCTCTCCAGCTGAGGGAGGGGATGCCTCTTCTCTCTTGGAAGTGTTAGCAGCTTCAGCATACCCATGCCCAACAGCACATCACAGGCTGTCTCTCCAGATCCAGGAGGTAGATGGAGTTTTGCTACCTCATCCCAGCTTTACAAGTGAAGGAAGGAAGTCAGGAAGATAGAGTGATGAGCGGAGAGCATGTCACCAGGTGTGAGATATTCCTGGACTGAACTTGAATTACTTCTAATCAATAGCTTACATGGCATTCTTCTCTCCAAATGTCCCAAATGTATGTGATCTAATATCTTTGCCTCAATTAAAATCTTCTGAAAAGAGATGCCCTATCATTACCAATGAGAGCTGTCGAGTTCCTTCATTTTCTAGTTTGAATAAGCTGCCCACTGCCTCAGTTGTCTAACTAAAGCCAAATGGAGCTGCCTCATTTTTTTTCCTCACACTTTTTTATTTTCCTAATGTTTTCTTTCCCTCAGCCTGATTTATGTTCTTTTCTGGTTGTTATGGATCTGTACAATATTTCCCCTTTCATCTGTTAGTAATACCGACCAGCTACAATATAAGGCAAAACATTCTCTGATTTCCTTGCACTTCCCCAAGATTTTATTTTTATTTTTAAAAGATTTTATTTATTTATTTATTTATTTATTTATTTATTTATTTATTTATTTATTTATTTATGAGAGACACACACAGGGAGAGAGAGAGAGAGAGGCAGAGACACAGGCAGAGGGAGAAGCAGGCTCCATGCAGGAAGCCCAATGCAGGACTCATCCTGGGTCTCCAGGATCATGCCCTGAAGGCGGTGCTAAACTGCTGAGCCACCCAGGCCGCCCATTCCCCAAGATTTTAGATTAATAGTTGAATGATTATATTCCCACACCACTGAAGAAAACAGGTCAACTCCCCAGAAATGAACTTGTGCTCTAAAATTTAAGTGATTTGCATATAAATTATAATCTATCCAATATCTAAATCTAGGTGTCTTTAGGGAAGACTTTTTTAAACCATAAAAGCAGAGGTTGACAAATTGCAGCTTGTAGAGGCTGCTTTTAGGCAACCAATGTGAGCAATGGAAACCTGAGTGTGGTAAAAGGGCCCACAGTGATGACCAGGCTGACTCAAACAGGCCCATTAGGTGATCCATCTCTAACCCTAATAAGCCCTAGCTGACTGATGGGTGACTTACACCTGGGCATTAGGCACCAAAAAAGGAAAATCCCATAGGTTCCCATACCTCCCCCTTCACTGCAACCACCCAGCACCTGGCAGACAGTCTCTCCTTTGCTGTCCTGCCTGCCGTCCCCTTGCAGTGTATTCAATAAATTTCTACATCCTTTGCTTGGGTGAATTCTTTCACGGCCTGAGCCGCTGGCCTCAACCTGATTGGGTCACTCCACATTTGGTGGACTCTGCATTTGGTGGAGAGACTTGGCCAGTTGCTGCACTCCCTGGATTCTCCAGAAATTTCTCAGGACTTTCCTTTGGTGGACCAATTCTAGCACTCCTTGAGGAATTGACAAACTCTGACAGAGACAAGCTCTCAGTGAGCATCTGAAGCCCCAGGGGGAACCAGCTGGACTTGCCTGAAAGGTTGAGGGATTTCCTCTCTTGCCCTTTGGAAGGACTCTTCCCACCTTTCCCTTTCTCTTCCTGCCTTTCGTCAGTCTAACCCTGCTTATGGGTCAAATGTTTGATGGCCACCTTTTGGTAAATAAAATTAGAATGGAACACAGCCATTCCTGTTACATTTTATTTATGGCTTCTTTTGTGCCACGATAGCGGAGCTGACAGAGGTATTTGGTTCTCAAAGCCTGAAATATTTGATACCTGGTCTTTCACTGAAAAAGTCTGCTGACCTCTGTCTTAGACAGAGTTTTCCACTTCTGAAAAACTACCACGTGGAGAGGGCGCCATCTTTAAATCTCTGTGACGTATCCAGAGGCCCTGTGAAATGAACTGCTTTCCTGGGGCCTGGGCCCCAGCCCACAACAGAGGGACCCCAGTACTTAGAGGTTTGTTGAGGCAGGGATGAATGCATCTCCTGCAGAGCTGCTGCATGATTTGAGGCAATTTTTTCTAGCTTCCATGGGTCTGTATCTTACTTAGAGAACTGCACGAAATTTCAGTAGAAAAGGATTATTCCATACAGGTATTAAAATATGATAATTCACCCTCGGACCCCTTGTGTAGTCTTCACCGGTTGGCCCTTCCAGCATTGGCTGGAAGTGGCTCCTTCGTCTCTAGCACCTGCATTTCAGGGACGCTCCCTGAAGGGGGCAGGAAAGGCCTCTGGCAAGCAAAGCAGCGCAGATGGAGAGCTAGGAGTGTTCCGTGAAGAGGGCTGGAGGAGAGCTCTGATGGGAGGGGGAGCCCGAGAGGCAGGTTGCCAGCTCAGCCCCCACCTGCAGGACCCCTGGGGCTTTGGATTGAAACTGAACATCTCCAAAACTTGGTACTACATCTCTGAAATGAGATAATAGTGATATCTACTTCGTAATTTATTTAATGCCCCTAGTGCAGTACCTGGCATAATACATGGGATCATTTAATATTATTCACATTGTCATTTAAAAAGCATAGTGGAAAAAAAAATCCCACAGGAAACCAACTTAAAAAGAAAGAAACATATTACAGCTCTTTATAGACAATGGAACAGATACATGAAGATACTCAGAAGCCATCTTAGGGTAATGGGTTATGAGTCATTAAAAAATTTTTTTGTATCTTCCTGCCGTTTTACAATTGTCTGCACAGAGCATGGATTTTATTACTAGAAAAGAAAAACCAAAAGGATAACCATGATTGAATTTTTCTTTCTTTTTCTTTTTTCATTTTTTAAATTTATTTATTTATGAGAGATACACAGAGAGAGGCAGAGGGAGAAGCAGTCCCTGCAGGGATCCAGATGCAGGACTCGATACCAGGACTCCAGGATCACGCTCTGGGCCCAAGGGAGATGCTCAACCACTGAGCCACCCAGATGTCCCCATGACTGAATTTTTCAAAGAACTTCCTAGAAGACCAGACAGTGAGCTTGTGGAAGCAGCCCTGGGCCAGTACTACAGGACAAAACACCACCTTAGGGCATGCTCTCGTGCTCTCCGGGGCAGTTACTGGGCAGCTTTGAATTCCCTGCAGTGATCTGCCAAAGCAAGAGGTTCTTCTGGCTCAGTTTCTTCATAGTTCTCTCACTAGGAAGCAAAGGGCTCACCTAAGGCAGGCACAGCTCTGCTCTGGCTTGCCGGGCTGTGGGTCTCTGCAGCCAGACCTGCCTTCTTGCCTTGCCAGGGCAGACACAGTGACAGGTTTGTGGTTCTGCTTCTCTCCAGGACTCAGCAGCAAGAAGACCGCCTGGCCCTTCTCACAGGGTTCTAATGAACTTCCAGAATCACTTCTGATCCCTCACAGAGCCCCTTCTCCAGGACTATGACAACTGACAGAACCAGGGGAGAAAAAGAGAAAGGAACTTGGGTGCTTTTCATGACGGGGTTGCAGCAAACCCAGGGGAAGGGTGGGTACTGGCATGTAGCAGCTGGTCTCCCAAACAGCAGTGCAGTAGCCTTCCTTGGCCTTGTCCTCCTTGATCGCGTGGAATCTGCAGCCCGGGCTGCTGCACTAGTACAGGGAGGGCATCTCTGGGGGCAGCCCACAGCCCACTGTCTGGGCCTTCCTAGCCCCAGGCTGAGCTCTAGCAGTCCCTCTTTGGGTTTGAAGATTTAGGGATCAACTTCCTGAAGTGACTGGGCACATCTGGGTCCCCACCTGTACTCACCATTATGATGACCTACACTTAGGAAGTCGCTATCTTGTGCCTCTCTCCACTAGGCCACTCGGATCACACATGCACTTTGTTCTCTCCTGGTTGATCATTTTTATTCCCCCAAACAAAAATAATTATTTTTTTTCCTAGTTTTAAAAAAATTATGCTACCTGGATGCCTGGATGGCTCATTTAAGTGTCCGACTCTTGATCTCAGCTCAGGTCTTGACCTCAGGGTTGTGAGTTCAAGCCCCACATTGGGCTCCACACTGGCTGTGGAGCCTACTTTATTTTTTTTTTTAAAGATTTTATTTATTTATTCATGATAGTCACAGAGAGAGAGAGAGAGAGAGGCAGAGACACAGGCAGAGGGAGAAGCAGGCTCAATGCACCGGGAGCCCGACGTGGGATTCGATCCCGGGTCTCCAGGATCGCGCCCTGGGCCAAAGGCAGGCACCAAACCGCTGCACCACCCAGGGATCCCCGGAGCCTACTTTAAAAAATAATAATAAACAAAATTTAAAATGACGTTAGGGGCACCTGGGTGGCTCAGTGGTTGAGCGTCTGCCTTTTGGCTCAGGTCGTGATCCTAGGGTCCTGGGATCAAGTCCCACATCAGACTCCCTGCAGGGAGCCTGCTTCTTCCTTTGCCTATGTCTCTGCCTCTTTCTCTGTCTCTCTCATAATTAAATAAATAAAATAATAAAATATTAAAAAATGATGTTTAAAAAATCCAATTATTGATGAGATGTGGAAAAAACAAGTCACAGAATAAGGAGTAGAGTGGGTTGCATTTTCACTCTAAAAAAATACAAAAAAAAAAGACTGAATTTGATTATATATGCTTAGAAGAAGAAAATCCTGAAGAACATTAACAGTAGTTATAGCTGGAAAATAGGATTGATGGAGAAAGAGTTTCATTTTTTTCTTTACATGCTTCTCTATTGTTTGAATTTCTTATAATAAGCCTGTATTACTTTGTAATTTAAGTAAGTATATAATGAAAAAGGAACATTATCTAACCTCCTTGCCAAATGTCTTATGCATTTAATAGACATTTGCTGATTACCCACTATGTTTAGACACTACTCTAGGTGTTGGGAATACCTGATAACAAGCAAAACCAGACACTTTCCTACTGTCACAGAGTTTACTGTCTAGTGGGGGAAACAAACATTAACCATATAATCACACAGATTCTCTGAGGAACAGACAGAAGATGAGAGATGAAAGAAGAATGGGATTTTTTTTTAACTTTTCTAAAGGATTTTATTTATTTATTCATGAGAGACACAGAGAGAGAGGGAGAGAGAGAGAGAGAGGCAGAGGGATACGCAGGCTCCATGCAGGGAGCCCGACATGGGACTCAACCCGGGGTCTCCAGGATCAGGCCCTGGGCTGAAGGCTGCGCTAAACTGCTGAGCCACCGGGCTGCCCCAGAGGAATGGGATTTAAACAGGTGAAAGGGAGGAAGGAGAAACATTCCTAGGGAGTGGTAACAGCATGTGCAAAGGCCCTGGGGCAGGATAGAAATATATGCCTTTGGGAAACTGAAAGGTCATTGCTGGTGAAGGACTGAAAAAGTGACAGGAGCAGCGGTAACAGTTCAGTCTAGAAAAGTAGGTAGGAGATCAGATCTCACAGGACCTTGTAGACCATCTTAAGACTGCCATGCAAAAAAATCTCCTGCTGATAAGACTTATCAGAAGGAATTAAAATGGCAATACTTTTTTTTAACTTTTTGTTAGTATTTCACTTAAGAATACAGTTCAATGAGGTGTTTCTTTTTTTAAGAAGGCTCCATGCATGGAGCCCAACATGGAGTTTGGACACATGATCCTGAGATCAAGACCTGAACTGAGGGGATCCCTGGGTGGCGCAGCGGTTTGGCGCCTGCCTTTGGCCCAGGGCACGATCCTGACCCTGGAGACCCGGGATCGAGTCCCACGTCGGGCTCCCGGTGCATGGAGCCTGCTTCTCCCTCTGCCTGTGGCTCCCGGTGCATGGAGCCTGCTTCTCCCTCTGCCTGTGTCTCTGCCTCCCTCTCTCTCTCTCTCTCTATCATAAATAAAAAAAAAAAAAAAAAAAAAAGACCTGAACTGAGATCAAGAATCGGATGCTTAACAAACTGAGCCACCCAGGCATCCCCAGGTTGATGAGTTTTGACATAGGCATACTCCTATAATCTATATCTAATCAAGACATAGAACTCCATGTGCATTTCTAACAAACTCAAGGTGATGTCCATGCTGCTGATTCAAAGATCACACTTTGAGAACCACTGGTCTAGATGATAAAATGAGAAATGGCTCATAAATAGTTTCTAGACGTTTATCTATTTATTCAGTAAACATTTTCTTTAAGTACCTGTTGTTTGCCAGGCATTGCTAGGAATTCAAAAATGATTAAAACTTCATTCCTCTCCTCTAGTAACTTATAGTCAGGTAGGGGAGACAGAGGTAAGCCAAACGGGTATTTCTAGCTGTCTTAGAAAGTCTGCTCACTAAATAATGGAAAAAAAATTTTTTTAATATTTTATTTGACACAGGAAAAAAGTACAAGCAAGGGGAGCAGCAGGCAGAGAGCGAGGGAGAAGAAGACTCCCCACTGAGCAGAGAGCCCGATGTGGTGCTCGATCCCAGGACCCTGGGATCACGACCTGAGCTGAAGGCAGACGCCCAACCTACTGAGCCACCCAGGCACTCCACAAAATATTTTAAAAGAGAAAATATACTTGCTTTCCAAAGTAGATAAATCACTAAGAATAAAAGCAAGGCTTTATAATGGGTCCTACCCTAGACAGAGGATTCCTCACCGCCACACTGAATGCAAACATGATAAGTAAGATCTACTTTATTGAGTGTTTTCCATTGGTCTAGTACTGTACAAAGTGCTTTCCATGAAGCTTGACGTTTAATCCTCTCAATGACTCTATGAAGCTAGGATCATTTTGTCTACATTTTACAGATAAGGCAACTGTATAGTCCAGAGAAGTTAAGGGACTAGACAAAGGCCATTCAACAAGTAAGTGAAGTAATCAGAATTCAAACCCAGATCTGGTTGACCCAAGTGCTAGTCCTTTTAGTCACTAACACTTGCAGCTTTCTAGAAGAAACGAACCTTCATAAATCTTTTTTAGTGCTAAAAATACTAACAAATCCTACAGTAGAAATATTCAACACAGATTACAGTCCTATGGTAGGACAGGTAGGACAGCAAATAATCTTAACTAGGTGGAAATATGTGAAGTCTTCATGAGGAGGTGGGAATTAGTTTGGAAAATAAATTTTTGTCAGAGTTTCCCTAATGAAGTCTGTGAGGCAGAGATAATCCAGTGGATGCAAATGCTGTCTTCCAAACACTAAAAAAGCACACTCTATTGTGGATGAGGGAAAGTTTTTTGAGATCAATTATAGTCTGCATACAATTTCCCTAGTGATTATACAGTGCTTTTGCTTACTAAGTACTACCTTATGATTACCACTTCAACTTTCTGTTTTCCTTGATAACAGGAAGAAAGTGCCCTAATGAGTGGACATTTGTATTTTAGTCACTGGAGAGGAATATTCCACAGCATCACTTTAATACTTGGGTATACAGTTTGTAAATAGATATCTTGTTCCTTTGGAAGGGGCCAGATCGTGAAATGCCATTGGTCTGTATGTAATGGGTGGCCAAAGAGTTTTCTCTTTTGCAGACATCAGTGGGTAAGGCTGGAGACAGGGAAGTGAGCTCCAAGGTGACCACAACACAGGAAACCTAGATCTAAGGCAATGCCAAAGAAGATGGGTGGAAAGTAAGGGTTGTTTCCAGAGGTATTTAAGAAATATAACCAGGGCGCCTGTGTGGCTCAATCAGCGGAGTGTCCAACTCTTGGTTTCAGCTCAGGGTATGATATCAGGGTCGTGGGATTGAGCCCTATTTTGGGCTATGCCCTCAGCACAGAGTCTGCTTGTCTGTTTCCCTCTTCCTCAGCGCCACCAATACCGCCCCACTGCGTGCCTGTGCTCTCTTTCTCATAAATAAATAAATAAATAAATAAATAAATAAATAAATAAATAATAAAATCTTGAAGAAAAAAAAAGAAATATAACCAACAAGACTCAGTAATTCATGGAATGTGAGGAGTGAAGAGAGAGGCATAGGATGACTCAGGTTTAGAGTCAGGCTGACTTCCTGGATGGTGTTATCTCAAAATAAGATAGGGAACAGAGGAGGAGAAGAAGGTGGAATTTTTAGCTTTTAGCATTGAGCAGATAGACATGTAATTTTATTTCTCCCCAAAACTAAATATAGTCTTCAAGGGCAAATGCAAATGACAATGGTCTGTTACTAGTGTAAGGGAAGAGTTAGCTCAAAAAAATGGACATAATTCTGATGTCTTGTCTTTCCAAAGAGTTTTGTGTGTGCATTAAATAAGACAATATGTGTGGAATAGCTTGAAACATTATTGCATGGAAAATGGTTAAATGATAAATTAATTTTGATTTTTGAAATAAAAGATTGCTCGTTTTAAAAATCACCAGCCTTGATTTTAAAAATAGTATCATTTTATATGCAATTTTCTCCTTATACAATCTTGAAAAAACAGTATGAAGAAAAAGGTAATTGTGATTAGAAGTGATTATCTTCTGAGACTCTCAGGGCCCTTTTCAAATGTAAATCAAAACCAGGAATGTCCCAGGGCCCCTGGGTAGCTCAGTCAGTTAAGCATCTGCCTTTGGCTCGGGTTAAGATCTTGGGGTTCTGGGATTGAGCCTGGGGTTGTGCTCCCTGCAGCAGGGAGTCTGCTTCTCCCTCTCCTCTGTCCCTGTCCCCACTGGTGTGCGCATGTGCATGCTCTCTCCCTCTCAAATAAATAAACTTCTTTTTTTTAAAAGATTTTATTTATTCATGAGAGACACAGATAGAGAGAGAGAGGCAGAGACACAGGCAGAGGGAGAAGCAGGCTCCATGTGGGGAGCCTGATGTGGGACTTGATCCTGAACTCCAGGATCACGCCCTGGGCCAAGGCAGGTGCTTAACTGCTGAGCCACCAGGTGTCCCTAGTTCAACTTTTAAAATTCTTTTTGTCTTAGTGTTTTCAAATATGTTTACATTGCTGGTTTGCTTTTTTATTATTTTATTTTATTTATTTTATTTTTTATTTTTTAAAGATTTTATTTATTTATTCATGAGAGACACAGAGAGAGAGAGAGGCAGAGGGAGAAGCAGGCTCCATGCAGGAAGCCTGGTGTGGGACTGGATCCCGGGTCTCCAGGATCAGGCCCTGGGCTGAAGGCGACACTAAACTGCTGAGCTACTGGGGCTGCCCTGGTTTGCTTTTTTAAAGATTTTATTTATTTGAAGGATGCCTGGGTGCCTCAGCGGTTGAGCATCTGCCTTTGGCTCAGGGCGTGATCCCAAGTCCAGGATCAAGTCCCACATTGGGGCTCCCTCCAGGGAGCCTGCTTCTCCCTCTGCCTGTGTCTCTGCCTCTCTGTCTGTTTCTCATGAATAAATAAATAAATAAAATCTTCAAAATAAAATAAAAAGTGGAACTAATAATTAACATACATCAAAGCCTTGCTACATGCAAGGCACACTACGATTTATTTCATTTAATCCTCACAACATCCTTGCTCCTCTATTTTACAGATGGAGGAAGATGAAGTGGAGAAATAAAATTACTAGCTCAGCACAGAGTTGTTAAGTGCTGGAGTTGGGTATGACCGCACACAGCCTAGCTATGTGTGTTGAACTCTTCAACCTTGTACCGTATGGCTTCCTACTGTATCATCAGCATGTTTATCCCTGGGTGGGTTGACCTGCATGTATTCTTTCTTTCTTTCTACTTCTCTGTATTTCTAGTAATAAGCATACCTTACTTTGAGGTTAAGAGAAAAAGGTTATTTTAATTTAGAAAGCAATCAGATAAGTGAGTTTATTTTAAATAGCCCAATTCTCATTCATTCCCTGAAAAGAACACTTCTGTATCTAATTTTGATTTGGAGCATTATGTACACTACTGTTGGAAGACCAAGTTTTGTCTGGTGCATGGTTCATAATGTGTGCTTAATTCTCTGAAAAATAGAGGGATCCCTGGGTGGCGCAGCGGTTTGGCGCCTGCCTTTGGCCCAGGGCGCGATCCTGGAGACCCCGGATCGAATTCCACGTCGGGCTCCCGGTGCGTGGAGCCTGCTTCTCCCTCTGCCTGTGCCTCTGCCTCTCTCTCTCTCTCTGTGACTATCATAAATAAAATAAAACTAAAAAAAAAAAAAAGAAGAAGAATAGAAATTCCTCCTTGCCCGTTTCGGGATCTTCCTTATATACCTCTCAACACCCGGAATTTGCTTCCTTCTTTCCCGGTCTTCATAAAACAAGGGAAAATAAATAAATAAATAAATAAATAAATAAATAAATAAATAAATAAATTCTCTGAAAAATAGATTACAGTTATTCTTGGGTTAGCTAACTGTCATTATCTTAGAGTCTGGAATTTTACAGGTAAATGTGCAATACTGAAATAAAACTTAAGCTGTCAAAGCCAGAGAAAAAGGAGTGTGGGGTTTTATTTATTTATTTATTTTTTAACATTTGTAACCTTTACATTATCTGAAAAATTGTTAAGCAAGCTTAAGAAATTCGCCACTATCTACAAGTTAAAGCCAGCCCTAACAAACAGCCCTGAGATCTGATGTTTAAAAGAAATGTGAGGTTAGTCCCTTCGAAGTGCAAAACTGCATTTCTAATTCTCTTTGTGAGTATTTGGTTTTCCTTTTTCCCGTGTTCATATTGGTTTGTTATTGTATGATGTCTCAGGAGCATTAGTTTGTTGGATCAGATAGTGCTCTTTGTGTTGGAATAAGGCAACATCAGGGATGTTTTCTGTTGAAAGGATAATTAGATTAAATTACATGGACTTTGCAAAATAACATGAGGCACTTAAAGGGAAACAATAAACAAAACAAAAAAAAAAAACCCTCTAAAACAGATTACGCTTGGATTCACTGAACTTGGCACTAATAATTTGCCATTGATGCATATAACCAAGGCCCGGAAAGAAATATACTTAATACAAATATACTTTATACAAAAATGACTTCCTGCTTTGGGTTTGAAGATATGTATGTATTTTAAAGTGTCTGTGAGAGAACCTTGAATAGGTTTAAGGTACACAGCAGTTTTTTTCCAAATGAATATGAGTAACAATAAATGCTTTTAAAAAGGAAATAGGAACTAAATTAGAAATTGTACCTACTGTTTATTCCAACTTGGGTTCTTATTTTATTTTATTTCGATAGAAAAGGTAACTTCTGGTTTTTAGAACAAAGACTTGATGGAGCTAAGTTCAAGCATCCAAAAGGCTCATAGCAACAATTGCTAGATGAGAATTTTGTTAAGTGTAAGTGAATCAGAAACATAGGGATTATGTGCATATGAGATTAAAAGCGCTCCTCAAAGTGCACAGAAGTTTAAATGTGCAGAGGAAAGATGCTCAGTAAAATGCTCAGGGGCATTCTAAAATGCACATACTTAAAATATTTAAGATTTGAGGTGTGCATTAATGAAACCATGGCTATCCATCTATCCATCTCCGGGGTAAATGAGATAACATGGCAAATGTGGTAATGTGGATAACTTTGTTTCTCCATTCTACATGTTGTAAATCATATGCCCAAGAATAAGAATACTGTATCAGTCAAGGTTCTCCAGATAAATGAAACCAATATAGAGAAAGATAGAAATAAAGGAGAAGGGTGAAGATTTAAGGAATTGGTCCACTCACTAACGGAGACTTGAGAATTCAAAGTCTATGGTTCAAGTTCAAAGATCACCTGCTGGCAAAATTCCCTCTCACTTCTGGGAGGAAAGTCTTTATTTTATTCAGGCCTTCAAATGATTGGTTGAGGTCCACCCACATTATGGTGGGCAATCTCCTTTATTCAAAGTCCATTGATTTAAATCTTAGTGTCATCCAAAGCACCCTTACATAAGCACCCAGAATATATATATTTTTTAATTTTATTTATTTACTCATGAGAGACAGAGAGAGAGAGAGTGAGAGAGGCAGAGACACAGGCAGAGGGAGAAGCAGGCTCCATGCAGGAGCCCCATGTGGGACTCTATCCTGGTACTCCGGGATCACGCCCTGAGCCAAAGGCAGATGCTCAACCACTGAGCCACCCAGGCGTCCGGCAACCAGAATATTGTTTGATCGTATATTTGAGCACCGTGACCCAACCAGATCGATACATAAAATTAATCACAGATGCCTAGTTGGCTGATTTTGTCTTCTTGTTAAAACAATGCCATTTCAGATGAATGAGTAAAATCCACCAACAAACTTTAAGAGCTGGAAAGGGCTCTGGAGACCTTCTGATGGTATTTCTCATTGAGGATGCTATTAGCATTGGGGGCAGAGTAATTCTTATATGTAAGGGGTTATCCCAATCATTGAAAAGCATTTAGTACCTCTGATCCTAACTTCTGGTTGCAGATAGCTCTCCCAATCAAGGTGCCAAATGCAAAACCATCCCAAAGGGTTCCAAACACTGTAAGGTGGGCATAATACTCTTTATTAGGAATTACCCTCTACTTTCTTTTAGAGTAGGAAATAGATTTGACCTTTTACTATATCTCATATGTAGACTATTTCTCTTTTTTTCTGATTTGACTGTGTAATTTATTGTATTAGATTATTTTGCAGTAAATAATGTGTGAATCTATAATTACACTACCTGTAGTAAGGTTTAAAATGTAAACTTAGGTTAGTATAACAAGTTATACTATACAAAATTGAGTAAGGGTTTCAGTCAAAACTATTAGGGTTTTGGTTAACACACTTCCATATTTTTGGTATTAATCTAAAAGCATGGATAAATTACCCCCTACTTTGAAAACTTTTGAAAAATTGATTACTTAGGGAAGCATTAATTCAAAACTTGTACACACAAACATATTGAATGTCCATTTTGTGTCCCTTCTGAAGGGAGCATTTCTGAGGTGACAATTAGCTTTATTTGGGTTAACTAAGCCTCATTCTTAGATATGAACTTAGATGTTACTTGCTACAGGACATGGCCGCCAAGCAAATGTACTTAATTGACATCCCATATTCTTCTGCCATAGAAGTCATCCTCATAAACTATAGTTGGTCTTTCCACCTCCCTCACTGATCTGTAGGCTCTGTGAGATCAGGAACCTTGTGAAGATTGTTTGTCTGCCTTTTACTCTCAACGTTGAGTCAAATGAGCACCTAGTAGAAGCTCAATAAATATGTGTTGGGTCAGTGAACAAGGAGGGGGCAGCATAAAGAAAATAAACTTCTATCTTTATTGAAAATTATGTACATCATTTTCAATTGTAAAGCTTAGGGAATAGTAATATTTTATCATCTGTGTGTTCTATCACTCCTGAGCATTGCACCTGGCACGACTAGTGTCTCTCATGCCTTATCGAGCTATAATCTACATACAATAAACTGCATTCATTTAAAGTATACAGTTCAAACTGTTTCAACGCCAGTGTAATGTCTACCACCAAGACACACAACATTTCCATCATCCCAAAAGTTCCCTAGTGCCCCTTCGCACACATCTTCTCCTCTCTACCTCCAACCTGGGTAAACAGACTTGCACCATAGATTAGTTTGCATTTTCTAGAATTTTATATAAATGGATTCACACAGTGTATACGTCTTGGACATAGATCTTTCCTGAGATTCATCCATGTTTTCACATGTATGTTGTTTGCTCTTTTTTATCTCTCAGTATTTTGTTGAATGAATATGTAATAATTTGTTTACCCATTTCCTATTGATGGACAATTGAGTTATTTATATCTTGGGGCTATTATGAGTAAAGCTGCTATGAACATTCATGGACAGGTCTTTGTATAGACATTTTATTAAAGATTTGTATTCATGAGAGACACAGAAAGAGAGGCAGAAACACAGGCAGAGGGAGAAGCAGGCTCCCTGTGGGGAGCCTGATGTAGGACTCAATCCCAGGATCCCCAGGATCACGACCTGAGCCAAAGGCAGATGCTCAACCATTGAGCAACCCAGGTGTCCCTCTTACTATGGTTTTATTGTGCATTTCTCTGAAGACTAGTGATGTTGTATGCTTATTATCCATGTATCTTCTTTGGTGAAGTGTCTGTCCAAGTCTTCAGTCCATTTTTATTTATTTATTTATTTATTTATTTATTTATTTATTTATTTATTTTAAAGATTTTATTTATCTATTCATGAGAGACACAAAGGCAGAGAGACATAGGCAGTGGGAGGAGAAGCAGGCTCCATGCAGGGAGCCCGATGTGGGACTCAATCCTGATACTCTGGGATCACACCCTGAGCCAGAGGCAGACGCTTAAATGCTGAGTCACCCAGGCATCCCTTCAGTCCATTTTTTAAAAACTTGTTTGCCCTTTCTTAATGAGTTGTAAGAGCTCTTTATATATTCTAGATATAAATCCTTTGGCAGATGTACATAAAATGTTTCCTATAATCTATGACTATCTTTTCACTTTCTTTTTTTTTTTAATTTTTATTTATTTATGATAGTCACACAGATAGAGAGAGAGGCAGAGACACAGGCAGAGGGAGAAGCAGGCTCCATGCACCGGGAGCCCAAAGTGGGATTCGATCCCGGGTCTCCAGGATCGCGCCCTGGGCCAAAGGCAGGCGCCAAACTGCTGCGCCACCCAGGGATCCCATCTTTTCACTTTCTTAATGATATCTCTTAAGTTTTTAGTTTTGATGAAGTTCAAATTATTGAAATTATTGATTTTAAAATGATTTCTTCTTTTTCGGTTCTGAGGTCACAAAGATTTTTCTTCTATGTTTCCTTCTAAAAGTTTCATTGTTTTAGCTTTTACATTTAGATCTATATGACATTCTTGAGTTAATCTTTATGTATAATGTGAGATGAAGATTGAGGTTTAATTTTCTTTTTTCCGTATATATATCCAGTGGTTCCAATATCATTTATTGGAAAGACTTTTCTTTCCCCATTAAATGCCTTGGCAACTTTGTCAAAAATCAACTGACAACCTATGTATGGTTCTTTGTCCAGGCTTTCTATATTATTTTGTTGATCTGTACATCTATTCTTTCACTAGTACAACATTGTCTTCATTACTGAAGCTTTACAGTGAATCTTGAAATAGAGTATTGTTTGTTCTGAACTCTGTTTTTTTTTTTTTTTTCATATGCTTCTTATGTCATTCAAATGTTTCTCCCAGGGGCACCTGGGTGGCTCAGTGGTTGAGTGTCTGCCTTCAGCTCAGATCACTCAGGGAGTGATCCCTGAGTCCTGGGATCAAGTCTCTCATCAGGCTCCCTGGAGGGAGCCCGCTTCTCCCTCTGCCTATGTCTCTGCCTCTCTCTGTGTGTCTCCCATGAAGAAATAAATAAAATTTTAAAAAATAAATAAATAAATGTTTATCCCAAAGATGATCCTACTTACCAGGACCAAGCACAATCTTGTTTCCTTTCATACCCCTGATGCCTTACAATATCTATAAAAGCTATAAAAATAAAGGATCATGCTACCCCTACTCTTGTTATTTCTGTTTTCTTCCCTGCCCCAGGAAACCACTCTGTGCTTTGACTAGGAGATCCTCTGACTTACCAATGGCGAAAACTTGTGTGTGTGTGTGTGTGTGTGTGTGTGTGTGTGTGTGTTTTTAATGATTTTATTTTTTATGTAATCTCTATACCCAACATGGGGCTTGAACTCAAAACATCGAGATCAAGAGTCATGTGCTCTACTGACTGAGTCAGGCTTGCACCCCTAAAACTTCTTTTTAATAAGATTTTTTTGTTTTGTTTTTTAAAAGATGCTATTTATTTATTTATTCATGAGAGACACAGAGAGAGAGAGAGGCAGAGACACAGGCAGAGGGAGAAGCAGGCTCCATGCAGGGATCCCGATGTGGGACTCCATCCCAGGTCTCCAGGAACACACCCTGGGCCAAAGGCAGGCACTAAACCGTTGAGCCACCTGGACTGGGGTGTGGGGGTAGGGCAGAGAGCAAGAGAGAGAATCACTCCACGCTGAGCACAGAGCCTGATGCAGGGCTTGATCCCCAAACCCTGAGATCACGACCTGAGCTGAAATCAAGAGTTGGACGCTCAACTGGCTGAACCACCCAAGCACCTCCCTAAAACTTGGTTTTAATAGACAATATGGAAGGTCATGAGATGGGTAAATGGGGTAGTTGTACACATGCTCAGGTGAATTGCAAAAAAGGGATTCCTGTATAATGTTACAAAGATTATTCTGGTATGAAAATTATAATAGATGAAACATATCCTTATTATCCATAAGCTAAGTCTAAACTTGTTTAGCTTGCATTCTTGTTTCCTAAAGACTTCTTCATATATATGATGCTCCAGGAAAACTGCTCATTACTATGTTCTATAGCTTCCTCACCTCTATGCTCTGATGCTGCCATCACTTGAATGTCTTTCCCCCTTCATCTTAGAATATCTAAATTTTCTCCTTCCACAAAGCCTTTTGCAATCTTCTCAACCAGGAGTAATTGTGCCTTTTCTAGAAATCTCATAACACTAATTTTTATCTCTCTATTGTATTTATCTTAGTAATGTAATAGCTTACATTTACTGATTACTACGTGACAGACATTGTGCTTAGTACTTAACATACATTATCATTTTTAATCATTATAAAAACATGATAAGGTAAACATTATTATGATATAATTGACAGATGAAGAAATTGAGTCACAATGAGATTAAGTAATGTACTCAAGGCCACATGATTAGTAAATTTTAGTGTTAAGATTCTGACTAAGTTCTGACTCCAGAGTCTGTGTTCCTGACTCATATGCTGTTCTGTTCCAAATAGTGCCTATGTTGCTGGCCTCTCTCAGAAACTCTGGGATACTACCAAGGATATCAATAGACCTGTTTGCACATGGCCAACTAGTACACTGGAAGAGATGGTGAAGACTTTAGCATTGCTTATGAGGCCCCAGAGATATCATAATTTAAAACCCTTGAACATAAAAAGAGGTAGGAAGACTCACTGCAGTTTCTGGTGAGTGTGCCTCACATGGGATGGGAAGTGACGCTTTTCTTTGCCTCTTGATACAAGTTCTGTGAGTAAGGTTTTGAGTTGGCACAGTTGGTGTCTCTAAAATAGCCTTCCCTTCCAGTCCTTGGGGAATTTGGTAAAACTTCTTTGTCCAAAAAAGCTACAAAATAGGAAGAGCTAGACTACTTTTTGGTCTTTCTTTTTAAAAATATAATTTGAAAAAATAAAAAAATAAAAAATAAAATAAATAAAAATATAATTTGTTTTGAATAATGAAAGTAACACATGTACATTTTGTATAATTTGGAAAATACAAGAAAACCACAAGGAAGAAAACTCTTCTATAGTTCTACCACTCAAAGGTAACCACAGTTAATATTTGTGTCTTCTATTCTTTTAATCCTTTTCTGTGGATTCACATGAATATATGTGTATATTGGAAAATGTAATGATATCACATTATGGTTTTGTAAGTAATTTTTACAACAACATATGGTGAATATCTTCCTAAAATATCATTTTAATGGCTCCATAGTAATACATCATAAGGATATCCATAATGTAGTTAAGCACACTTCAATTGTTCAGCATTTAAATAATTTCTGAATTTTTTTTAAGATTTTATTTATTTATTCATGAGAGACATAGAGAGAGGAAGAGACATAGGCAGAGGGAGAAGGCTCCATGCAGGGAGCCCGATGTGGAATTTGATCCCAGGACTCCAGGATCATGCCCTGGGCTGAAGGCAGGCATTAAACCGCTGAGCCACCCAGGGATCCCTAGTTTCTGAATTTATGCAAATACATGTTTATATCCATCTGGGATTGTTTCCTGAAGGGGGAGAGAAGCTAAATCATTCATGCAAAGTTACATTTCACCCTGGTAAAGTTGTACAAGTTAACACACAATGGAGTTAGGTTACTATTTGATGACTAAAAGATCTGTAACCCCGCAGGGGCCAGATCCTGAAAGGGCTGCCAGAATTGCAGGGGAAGACCCCTCCACTGGGAGCAGGAAGAGGAGGAGTTCCAGGCAACAATGAGAAAATACCAACCAAGCTTTTCGATTTTCATTCCAGAATGCTAACACTGAAAAAAAAATAAAAAAGAACACTAACTTTGCCATATGCTACCTGTTTCCTGGTCTATACCTCAAAGTCCATGGATCAACAACACAAAATACATGTACTTCAAGTTCTCAACAGAAATGTTAGGTTTAACCTAGCTAATTAACTGTGCCACAGCCCCAACCCCAGGCTGGATTATTTGTGGGCAGAATCCATTTCTGATTCATCTCGATATCCTCAGTGCCTTCACACTCAATAAATATTTTCTGAATGAATGAAATCAATTCTATCTATGTTTACTACCCTAACTTCATTGATTTTCTTGAAGACTTTAAAGAAGGTGAGCTCCTGGGATGCCTGGGTGGTTCAGCTGTTGAGCTTCTGCCTTTGGCTCAGGGCGCGATCTTGGAGACCCAGGATCAAGTCCCACATCAGGCTCCCTGCATGGAGTCTGCTTCTCCCTCTGCCTATGTCTCTGCCTCTCTCTCTCTCTCTCTCTCTCTGTGTGTATCTCTCATGAATACATAAATAAAATCTTAAAAAAGAAGGAGAAGGAGAAGAAGAAGAAGGTGAGCTCCTGGAGTTATCATAGGGACTGAGATTTTACCTGGGGTGAGAAGAGAATTGGAGCAACTGAAACCACTTTGACAGGTTGGAGCTTCTAGGCAGAGATCTCCTGCACAGGCTCACTAATACACCTAAATAAAGAGATCTTGAAATAATCATATTCAAACCCACATTTGGAATGTATTCAATTGCAACACACTTGCATAACCTGGCTTTATAATATACATATCAAAGTTTTTTTTAGAAAATCTCTGTTCTTAGCAGCAGGAGAAATGTACTCTTTTAACAAGATCTGTTGTTGAAACTCGGTGACCAAGTTCTATTCTTTCAGGTGAGATTCCAGTAAAACAGTTTTCACTATAAAAAGATGGATTATGGGATCCCTGGGTGGCGCAGCGGTTTGGCGCCTGCCTTTGGCCCAGGGCGCGATCCTGGAGACCCGGGATCGAATCCCACGTCGGGCTCCCGGTGCATGGAGCCTGCTTCTCCCTCTGCCTGTGTCTCTGCCTCTCTCTCTCTCTCTCTCTCTCTCTCTCTGTGACTATCATAAATAAATAAAAATTAAAAAAAAAGATGGATTATAGTGAAACATTTTCCAAACTTTTGTGGGCCCATAATAATACTCTTTTGCCAATATCCACTATAAAAAATGGTTTGCCAATATCTACTATCTCTAACACTCATTCATGTCATACTCCTGAAAACCACCTAGAATATTTGCCTGAGCCAGTTCATTTGCATAAAATAAAGAACATTATGTGGGGCAGAGCAAGTCCTTAAGAAGTCCAATGGTTTTCTCTCTAATGATTATAGTACTGAAAAGATACCATTTGGTTTCTGATGCCTTTATTATGAACGTCCTGAGTATGTGGACCCTTATGCAAACAAAGAGTTAATGTCTCCTTGCCTGTGAATGCTAAAGGATGGGGTTGCGGTTTTAGGTAAGTTTTAATAAAGACTGGAGCTTTAAGGTAATGTGTTTTTTAAACTTCTCTGAGCCTTATTTCCTATTGTGTAAAAAGCATGGGACTACGGAGAGTTGCAGTAGGTTGGTTGTACTAGTATCATTTCTTTCCTATTTCTGCTCTCTTGGCTTTGCTAGTCTGCGAATCATTAAGAAATTTGCAGCCAGCAAGGTAGAATGAAGATCTGTGGAATTTGGGGAAGGCTAGTGTTAAAGTCCTAGCTCTGCTATTGAAAAACTGTGAAATCTTGGGTCAGTCCTCTAAATGAGCTTAATTAAGTTACCTAGAATATGGAATTGTTTGAGCTTCAAATAAGATAAAATTACTTGAATCCTTGTGCCAGTTTATTTAATTTTTGAATGTTCATAAAAGGCCGTTTCTTCTTTGGTTGGCTCTTCTTCCTCCATGTATTACTTATCTGCCTCCTTTTCTTAGAGTTTTGCCATATCTTCCTTTTGTTGTATCAGTGAGTATGTAACCCTCAGGTGACCTATTCTATTCTCACAGCTTCAGCTATTAAATATATGTTGACGTCTGCTGTTGGCATGTAGCACTGTCGTTGAGCTTTAAGATCTGTGTGTCTTACTGCCTGTTGGACAAAACTACCTCAAGAGGTCAAGGTCAAATGTTCAAAATTCAAATGTCTTTCTCCCTATGCTTGCTCCTTCCTGTCTTGGTGATTAATACCACTATCTACCAGTGGACCCACTCAGAAACCTGGTGTTCATCTTAGATTCTGCTCATTCAATCACACTTTTACTCAAGAAGTCCAAAGTATTATAGATTTTACTCCCTAATAGTTGTTTAACATCTTATCTCCTCCTCTTCATTCCCACTGCTGTCACCTAGTTAAAATCCTCATAAGTTATTTCTTGAGGGGTGCCTGGGTGGCTCAGTCAGTTAAGCATCTGCCTTCAGCTCAGGTCATGATCCTAGGGTCCTGGGGCTTGGTCCCGCTCCTTGCTCAGCAAAGAGTCTTCTCCTGTTCACTCTGCCACTCCACCTGTTTGTGCACTCTCACTCTCTCTCTCTCTCAAATAAATAAATAAATAAATAAAATCTTTTTAAAAAATTATTTTGTGGATTACTTGAATGCCCTCCCTTCCAATCTTCCTGCCTCTTTTCTGGTTCCCTTTAATCTACTCTCATTGTTATTACAATAAGTTTTCTTTTTTTAAAAAAAAAGATTTTATTTATTCATTCATGAGAGACAGAGAGAGAGAAAGAGAGAGGCAGAGAGAGACATAGGCAGAAGGAGAAGCAGGCTCCATGCAAGGAGCCCGACGTGGGACTCAATCCCGGGACTCCAGAATCACACCCTGGGCCAAAGGCAGGCGCCAAACTACTGAGCCACCCAGGGATCCCCACAATAAGTTTTCTAAAACAGAAGTATAGTTATATTATCATTCTGCTTAAAACCAGTCAATGGCTCTGGCTATCTTTCCAGAGAAGATTAAATTCCTTAGGTTATCCCATGGGACTCTTTATGATTCCATTAATTTTGAATTCAGTTTTGTTGCTGTTCATCCCACCACATTTACCTTCTTCAGACACAGATTCTTCTCTATGTATCAACAAGTTCATTTCCAAGTGGCTGTTCTTAGGTTCATTTGTTCCCAAGCCCATCAGAACTAAGAGATGTTTAGGCTTGCAGGCTTAGGATGCAGTTCCACCAAATAGATTCTTTGGAGACTTCAAACAAGACAGATGAATTGTTTATAATAACAAAAGACTACAATATAAATCCATCAATGGAGTATTGATTATATAAGTTACGATATCTCGGGATCCCTGGGTGGCGCAGCGGTTTGGCGCCTGCCTTTGGCCCAGGGCGCGATCCTGGAGACCCGGGATCGAGTCCCATGTCGGGCTCCCGGTGCATGGAGCCTGCTTCTCCCTCTGCCTGTGTCTCTGCCTCTCTCTCTCTATCTCTCTGTGACTATCATAAATAAATTAAAAAAAAAAATTAAAAAAAAAAAGTTACGATATCTCTTTATATGTAGCTTTTAAAATTAATAAAGAGGGCACTTGAGTGGCTCAGTCAGTTGAGCATCTGCCTTCGGCTCGGGTCATGATCCCAGGGTTTGAGCACCCATTGGGATCCCTGCTCAGTGGGGAGTCTGCTTCCCCCTCTGTCGCTCTCCTTCAGTTCATGCTCTTTCACTTTCTCTCTGAAATAAATAAATAAAATCTTAAAAAATAAACAAGTAAATAAGTAAGTAAAAATGAATAAAGAGTATCTACATGAACTAATATAGAATAATCTCCAAAACACTTAAATAGGAAAAAAGTTGCAGAAATTAGTGTATAATACGCATTAATTTATTTGAAAGGAAATATAAGAAACTTTTTTTTAATTTTTTTTTTTGAGTAAATTCTATCCCCAACATGGGGCTTGAACTCACAACTCCAAGATCAAAAGTTGCATGCTCTGCCCACTGAGCCAGCTAGGTGCCCCTATAACTCTTATAATGATCACCTCTAGGTAGAAGTCAGAGTCTAGGGAGGGAGGAAGACTTGTTTAGCACTGTATATCTTTTTACACTATTTGAATTTTTAAACATTTACAGTTATTGCTTAAAAAACCAATTCATGGGACGCCTGGGTGGCTCAGTAGTTAAGTGCCTGCCTTTGGCCCAGGGCATGATCCGGATCCCAGGATCGAGTCCCACATCCGGCTTCCTGCATGGAGCCTGCTTCTCTCTCTGCCTATGTCTCTGCCTCTCTCATGAATAAATAGATAAAATCTTTAAAAAAATTTCATTTGTCTTTAAAATCACAAATCCGGTATGCTCTTTTCTCCTACCTTCTGTACAATCTATGGGCTACCTTCTCCTAACACCTTGAACATATGTTGAGGTAGGTGGTCCTACTCTTTGGGGTTGGCTGCAAGTATAGAAAACTCCTTGGCAGCCACGACGTCCTTAAAAGTGAAATTTTAACTGTGGCTTTTTCTGAAGTTTCAGGAGCAGTGGTTTTCCCATGTCCAGCCTTGAAGTTCCTAAATAAATGGTTGTATTTCCAGAATTAACTTTATTTAGGTATCTGACATTGTTCTCCCTCCTCCATACACATACACAGAAAGCCTTTCATTCTGACCATGACTTTCGTCTTGCTCATTATTTTTGATGGCATAGGTATGTGCATGATGATGCAATGACTGGATCATTGTTCTTCAGAATTGTCGTTATCACTGAAACAATTTATCCTATAAGTATGTACATTTGCCATTTCCAATTGTGTACTACATCTATTTTTGTTTTTATACTAATTGCATGTCTTTTCCTACTAACACTATTAATGTTAATAACAGCTGCATCTGTTTTAACTTCTCAAAAACATTTGTAATTTTTTTTGGAAAACACTGAAAACCAAAAGCAAATACATCAAACATACAAAGATCAAGGTAACAAAGTGATGGTCAGCAGACTGAATTCAGCCTGCATTAAGTTTTTTGTTTGGCCTGCATATAACTTAAAAAATATGAATTTGTTCTCAGAATTTCAAAGTTGAAGGAGGTCTGGTTTGCCTTAAGAGAGCAAAGGCACAGCAGCACTGAGACCACATTCTGGCCAAGTAAAATCAGCAAAAGCCCGAGGCTGCTCATTTCCGTAGCTGGACACAGTTCACCTCACACCTCACACTCCAGGTTACCTCAGACCCTATCCTGCCAGTTGTACTCACGGTAGGTATTTGAGTTTGCCATACTGCAAGGTAAGATATTAATTAAATGGATTAAAGAATAACCCAATGGAATAATTAAATGGATTAAGGAATAACCCAATGATCCTGTGACCAGGAGTGAAATTACCTCACCTGACCACTAACTCCTTCTGGCATGTCTGAAAGAGTTGATGAGTCTTTGCTTGGAAGCAGAGCTTTGTATTTATGAATGTTCATAAATAGAAAGTATTTGAGTAAAGATATGTAGTGAAGTACTTGTAGTTTACTGATTAGGCTGAGAGCTCTTTCATACATGTTTCCTTTTGCTTAAAATACCCTCTTCTAAAAAAAAAAAAAAAAACCAAAACCCTCTTCTTCCTAATTCATCCTTTTCTCTTAGATCATCCTTCAAAATTAGCTTCCTGGGAAACCTTCCCCAATCCCCCAACCTGACTTGGTTGCCCTTTCCCCCACACTTCTGTAGAATCCTTATTTTATCTTAGTCTCTAATTATAGATTTTGTTCTAAAATTTGTTCCATGATCTTTTGTTTGAGCAAGATTGGGAACTTCTTGAGGGCCGGGTATGCGTTGAGTTTTATTCATATCCTACAGACGTCTTTTAACTTCATCGTAGAGGTCTCCTATATGCCTTATCAGGCATGCAGAAAGCTTTCAACAAACACTGGAGGGAATGAATGATTGAATGATTCCATCAATAGATTGTATATAATTTGCCTTCTGTTACAGTCAGTAACAATTTACCTTAGTGGTCAACTTATTTATAGTTTGTGTTGGAAAATGTTTTTTGATTTAAGTGTTGGAGAATAGGAGAAACAAAGAGAGTTCAGGTCTAAACTCATAAGTCTTGTGTGGGACCCAAAGTTGTTAAAAGACATTCACTTAGGATGCCTGGATGGCTCAGCGGTTGGCTTTGGCTCAGGGCGTGATCCCCAAGTCCCGGGATCGAGTCCCACATCAGGCTTCCTGCACGAAGCCGGCTTCTCTCTCTGCCTCTCTTTCTCTCTCTCTCTCTCTCTGTCTCTCTCTCTCTCTCTCTCTCTCTCTCTCTCGGCGTCTCTCATGAATAAATAAATAAAGTCTCAAAAAAAAAAAAAAGACATCCACACTTTTCTCTTCCCAGAAAACACAGTCCCAGAATATTTAATTCAGCTGTACAGTCTCATGAGCATCTGTAACATCCGATTATCAAATAAATGATTCAGAGTAAAATGGTATTGGGCTTACATAAAGTAGGGAGGGGAATGCTATAATTATTGAGTGAAGACATACTAATGTCATTAATATGCCTATGTAAGAAGTTAGTGGGGAAACAAATTGCAATGAAATTCAATTGTAACCTAATGACTTATTATTACCTTGAATAATTGAGACCTTGGTTATCATCATTGTTGGCATCATCATTACAATCTACCTATTAACTGAATATACCCTTCTATTTACATCCTTAAATTCATTCCTACCTTGTGGTATCACAGAAAGATCTTTGGTTTTGTTCCTGGTTCCTGGCACAGAGCTCCTAAAACCCTTGGAATTTTTTGGAATAAGAGTGATAGGAGCATCTTTTAATGAGGCCCATCTTGGTGAGACTCTAAATAGCTTTAACAAGGGGACTGCAAGCCAGAAAGAGCAAACCTAGCTTAGAAGCTTGGAAATTTCAGCCCTACTTCCTGAGAGGGGAAAGGGAGATTAAGT
Organism: Vulpes lagopus; assembly: GCF_018345385.1. Classification (NCBI taxonomy): domain Eukaryota; kingdom Metazoa; phylum Chordata; class Mammalia; order Carnivora; family Canidae; genus Vulpes; species Vulpes lagopus. The sequence goes on along the minus strand of NC_054838.1, from coordinate 36,423,328 downwards.
TTAACCACTAACACCCAGTGATTCAATCAATTGTGCCTACGTAATGAGACCTTCATAAAAACCCATTAACAACGAGGTCCGGAGTCTCCAGGCTAGCAAACACTTCTAAGTGCTGGGAGCATGGCCCACCCCAACTTCACAGGGACAGAAGCTCCTGTGCTTGGGACCTTTCCAGACATCATGCTATGTGCCTCTTCATCTGACTGTTCATTTGTATCCTTTATAATAAACCGGTAAATGTAAGTAATGTGCTTTCTTAAGTTCTGTGAGCCATTTTAGCAAAACATCCAACCTGAGGAGAGGGTCATGGGAATCCTCAATTTATATCTGGTAGATCCAAAGTACAGGTGGTCTGGGACTTATGATAGGCATCTGGAAGTAGAGGTAGTCTTTTGGGGCTGAGCCCTTTAACTTATGAGATCTGATGCTAACTCCAAGTAAATAGTGCCAGAACTGAATCGAATTGTTGGTTACCCAGCTGGTGTCAGAGAATTAAGGAGGTAGTGTTAGAAAAGACATCAGATATATGACGTCAGGAGGAAAAAAAACCTCACATGCTCTTGATCATTATATTGATCACAGCATGCTGATTGTTAGCAGTGCTGCTAAGTTACTGTAGATTGTCCCTTTAAATCTGTTTCGATTCCCTTTCCCCATTGCCTTTCATGCAACATTATTCATTTGCTCTGCAAAAATTGAAATCCTGTTATGTGCCAGGCCTATGCTAAGACCTAGGGAATAGTGGTGAGGAACACCAGATATGAGTCCCTATTCTTAGGAGCCTAGTGATAAAAACAGACATCCATCAAAGCATCACATATACATATAGATTTACAACTGTGGTAAATGCTGTAAGTGAGAGGTATAAGATGCTCTGATTGTTCTCATCAGAAAAAGCATGACACACTTTCCTAAGGAAGCTAATCTAAAGACCTGTAGGAGGATAACTAAGTGAAGGTGTGGGAGTGGGCAAACTTAAACGTCACTTCTTGCAAAGTCTTCTGAGACTGAGGATTCTTTTTCTTCACTCTTCTATTTCAGCACCTTCCTCCTCTAGATTATCCCCCCACCCCACCCCCCACAATTTGGCTGCTATTAAGAGCCTCTCAGCATATACTCAGAACAGCATTGGAAGAAAAGCCTTTTCATAAGGCTTCTTAAACAACAACAACAACAACAACCAGATAATAGCATTAGATGCTCAGTAAAGAAAGGCCCCTAACTTCTCATAATTGAGCATAGCACTGCTCTCCTAATCTGTTTCCTCCTCACTTTCCAGGCAGATCCCCAACTGGGTGCACCCAGCTAGGGCCCTAGTGATTGGGAAAATTATGAATAGAGCTATGAGCCAAGACTACTGGATGGCAGTGGGAGCGACTCACTTTGCTGAGTGGAGTCAGAGATGTCAAATAGGTTTTGAAGGGTAAAGAGGAGAGGGGATGGCAGGAGGAGGGAACAGCACCCACTAAGGCAGAGAGGAATAAAAGAACACTGCATATTTGCAGGGACTGAGGGTGGTTTGGAAGTCTTTTAAGTCAGTCAGGAAAACATCAAAATAAAATAGTGAAATTAAATTAGCTTTCCAAAAATACAAAGAATTAAACCTCAGTGAAGTCTAAAAGTGTCATAGGTAGAAGTCCTCATTTCTCTAAAATCCTTGGTAAAAAAAAAAAAAAAAAGGAGTTGTTGCTACATGTATTAATCTGAACATCTGCAAGTGTCCTAGGTTCCAGAATCTTTAGTTCAATTCCTTGGAATCTGTTTATTTTCCTGGCATATCTTATTTAAATTCTTTCCCATTTTTTTTTCTTTCCTATTTTTTAAATTGCCTTCCAAGTGTTACCCTTCTTCTTTCTTGCTTACCATGTAGAATAATCTTTGTCAAATGATTTCCACATCTTCCCAGACTGTGATGTAGTTGACTAAGAATTTCTTTTGGCATAGCTCTTTCCTTTTAGTTACTGGACTGGAAGATTCTACCTAAAATGGCACGTGGCAAGGGCTAGAGGAAAAAAATGACAAGAAAACATGTTCAGCCTATGGAGAGAATGTTTTCATTGTATGTGAGGAAAAGAGGAACTAATACTTATTAGCACACATGTTACGCTAGGCTCTGTGGCAGGTGCAGTCTGAATGCTATCTTGTTTAGTTAGCTATCAGGAGCCTAAATGGGGAGATGGTCGTACATTTCATCATGGTGACAAACCAGAGTTCATGTAATCCACTGTCTTGATTGTCTAGAGAGCAGTTTCGTGGTCATTTAGCTCATTTACAGCTATGTGGGACTTAAGCCCACATTCCTGATCCTTAATCCAGTGTTCTCTCTACAGCATGCTGGGATTCTTATGACCTTTCTCCTCCAGACATGTTTCTCTTCTTTCTGTTTCCTTTCTTTCTTTTTCAATAATGTGGTTATCTGTTTTTTTGAAAATGGATTTTTTGAAATCATCCTTCAACAACTTAATTCAACATTTATCTACTGATTATCTACTGCACACCAGACCTTGACACTATGCTAGGCATTTGATTGGCTAGAGTAAGATAAGCAATGTAGAGATAACTAAAATACAAAGGAGCATACAGAAGGGCTTTGTAAACAAGTTTTACAGGATTTCAGATGTGGGTGTGGAGAAGCTGGCCCAGGACTTGGGTTTTAAATGAATGGAAAAGATTTTTACAAGGAGACAAGGGCTTAGCGTAGGAAAAGAATTCTAGGAAGATGAAGAGCCATAATAAGGATAAAGAGGAAAGGAATATGTTGGCGAGACGTCAAGTAGAATCATACGACTAACAAAGTGTTTATATTAAAAGAAAAAATGTGAGACAAGATGGAAACAGACTGTGCTCTTTATGCAGCAAGGCAAGGAGCATTTCCTATTATTAAGATCAGAGTAGCTAAAATACAAAGAGGATAGAAGCCCCAGTCAGATGTTACTTGATCAGGCTGCGGACAGGTCACCCAGAAGCTGACTGGAAATGGGTAGAAGTCAGCAAGCAAGTTAACTAAAGTTGCTGTTAAGATGAACTGGGTAGGAGGAGTCTAGAGCGAGTCCAAGGAGACTCTTATTAGCACACTCCTACCTCCAGGGGGAGCTCACGGTTTCTGTCCTTCATTCCAAAGAAAAAGGAACTGAAGTGAATCTAGAACAAAATGGAGATTTTATAGAAACAATGATTGTTCAGGAGATCCTGTTGGAGGAAGCCAGTCATAATAAATGGAAGTGAGCTGAGAAAATATTTTCCCCATCAATGATTTCTGGGGATTCTTAGCTTTATTTAGTTCTTGTACTTATCTTTCTATCTCTTCTCTGCCTTGTGATTGGTGTCTGGGACATTCTGAGTCAGAAGGGCAAAAATATCACTGGGGAGTCCACATCATCCAGCTTGATAGGATTTGGAACCAGCATGAGCTGGCACTAAAGATAATGGGCAGAATGCCCCTGCGTCCTTTGTACATGTGTCTGGTGAGGAGCCTGTAATAGTTACATGCATGATCAGGATCCGGTCAAATTGTTTCCACATAACTGTAGAAGACCTGCATCTCGTGTGGTCACATAGGGCGCAAGGACTTAGAAGGCAGGATCCTAATGGGCAGACTTCTTGCTGAGAGAGTTCTTGTTCAACGCTTCAGCAACTGATTACCAGTAGGCAGAGAGGACTATTCCTGACACCAGAAAAGGTATCCGTGAAAGACTAAGAATACAAAAGCACCTAAATGCATCATCCTTCATGGTGGGAGAGAACCTGCTCTTGGCCAGGATTTGCTTCTAGGACCAAAATAATCTCATCAGCAGAAGCCTGGAATTTGAAGAAATGCAAAGCCAACTGCAAGGCACACACCTTCTCTAAAATGAGGGCTATCTTCTTGGCCCTCACTTAATTTAGGAGTGAGGAGCTGGAAATGCCAATAGTGAGGGCATAAATCTAGGACCTTGGAAAGGTGTTTAACCTACAGGAATAAAGGAGACCTGTGAATGACTTATGGAAGAGATATGACAATACAGTAAATTCTTAGTTTCGCTAGTTCACAGCAGCGTTTAGATGCAAATCTCTGGGAAAGCAGGCAGCCTACACAGGTGTTGGACTTACCCTAGCTTGTGGGTGCCAAAGTGGCACAATTTTAATCTTATTTTATCTTCATACGTTCAGAGAGCATTTTTTAAAACTGTCTTCTATGTTCCAGTTACAGGAGCTACATTATTATTCTAGCATGCCATCTGATATTCTTATATGAAGGTCTATGTGTTCTGACCCAACAAATCTTTTATTCTATCATTTATATACTCCTAACTTTTCTTATTTGATAGCAATTTGATCTCATTATAAGATCCACAAATAATTAATGCGGAATATTTGAAGACACAAAAAAACACAATATAAAAGAAAAATTAGCCATGATTGTATCAAAGATAATTTTGATGTATGCATGTTTACTGTTTCTGACTATATACATGCATGTTTTGAAATAAAAATCACCACAGGAGCACCTGGGTGGGTCAGTCGGTGAAGTGTCTGCCTTCTGCTCAGGTCATGATCCCAAGGTCCTGGGATCAATCCCTGCATTAGGCTCCCTGCTCAGACAGGGGTCTGCTTCTCCCTCTCCTTCTGCCTGCAGCTCTGCCTACTTGTGCTCTCACTCTGTCAAATAAATAAATAAAATCTTTTAAAAAAAATCACCATGATATTTACATTGTTTTGTAGCTTTTTCTTTCTACTGACTAATGTATATTTGTCAGGAACTTTTTCAATGTCAGTGAATGATCTACATCAAGATTTTTTCTTTATATTTTTTTTATTTTAGAAGTATTAGCTGTACATTGTTGTGAACTTAGAAAATGGAGAAAACTTGTACGGAAGGAAATAAGTCATTGAGAACCCTATCATCCAGAGATTAATTGCTTTTAATATTTTAGTCTATATCCTGTCAATTGTTTTTAAAAGTTATATAAGTAATAACTCAATGTATTTTCACTATAAAGTTTCAAATATTACAGAAGCATTTTACTCTTTTTACTTTGCAGGTAATAAAAATAATTTTGTTGTTTCTTTGAATAAACTTTAAATATGTTTGTATGTATCTTTAAATGAAATACAGAAAAGTTTAAATAAAAGCATAAATCATTGGGACGCCTGGGTGGCTCAGCAGTTGAGCATCTGCCTTTGGCTCAGGGTGTGATCCTGCAGTCCTAGGATCGAGTCCCACATTAGGCTCCCTGCAAGGAGCCTGCTTCTCCCTCTGCCTCTGTCTCTGCCTCTCTCTCTCTGTGTCTCTCATGAATAAATAAAATCTATTTTTTTTAATAAAATCTATTTAAAAAAAAAAGAAGCATAAATCACTGGGCTGAAATCAAAGTGTGAGCCCAGCCATTCTCCTTTTTAGGAGAGGGCTCTATCGGAGAATCTGTCCCTTGCCTTTTCCAGCTTTTGAATGACTTTCCACATTCATGTTTTTATGGTTGTATCACTCTAATCTTCAAGGCCAGCATCTTCAAATCTCTTAGCTCTATGTCAAATCCTGCCCTACCCTCTCTCTTAGGAGGATAATTGTGATTGCATTTAAAGCCCACCTAAACAATCCAGGATAATTTTCTCATCCTTAACTTAATCACATCTACAAAGGCTCTTTTTCCAAAATAGGTGACATCTTTAGGCTGCAGTGAATAGGGCACCACTATTCAGCTTGCTAGAGCTGTTATCATTGGGTAGGGATGGAGTTCTGTGAGTCAATAGGAAGAAGGGATAGGAGAGAATCTTCTAAGGGCACCAACCCTAAAGTCAGTGCCATTCTTGGGGGGAAAAAAAAACCACAACAAACCACATGATGGCCAGAATGATTGGGTCAAGAAGAAGATAAAGACAACTGCACTGAGGAAACACAATACAGATTTTGGAATTCCTTTCAGTTAAGAGTTTGAATGTTTTGCATGTAGGCTGTGGGGTTCAAAAATTGTAAGTTGCTGAATAGTCACCTAAGAATGTACCTGAGATGGCAGAACTAGGAGGGGAGCCCACAGCTGAGGTCCAAGGCCAGAGCCAGAGGCACAAATGGGTCAGAGGGCACTGGGGGAGCTATAGATAGAAGACCTTGCAGAAAGATTCTTAATCTCATCATCAGCCACAAGAGAAGTGGAAGGGATTCAAAAGTGGGACTTTGGCGCCAAGAGGAGTTTTCGGCTTTCACAATCCATCTACTGATTTAATACCTGCTATTGATGGCATTCTGCAGATTAAGCTTTTTGAGAAACTCATTTTAAGTGACCTGGTAAGGGGTTGAGCCAGACCTCATGAATACTCAGGGGATATAGGAGGGGAAGTAAGCTGATGGGTGACTTTAATAGGTGACTGGTGACTGGCCAAGGGACATTATGGAAAGACTGTGCCAGACCGTAAGCATTCCATGTAAATACCCCTTTGAAGGCTGAGTCTGCTGTTCTGACTAATTTGGGGGCTTACAAGGATGGTATATTTTTCTCTGAGAGGATAGACTGTTTCGGAGAGCTTGAGTAGATGAATGTTGGCTGTGGGTGGGGACCGTTGCTTCAGCCAACTCTCTTCACCAAAAGCAACTATAGTGGAAGATCAAGCTTTAAATTGAAAGTCTTCAGAGATGACTGGGCTGGATTTCCCCAGCCACATACAGGAGAAGCCTCAAGGAAGAGGAAAGGGAGAAACACTGTAGTGACATGGAGGCTTTCGCCCAGTCCTCGCCCCTGGTCTGGGCATCTCCTCCACTCCGAGCTATGTTCTTGCTGCCCTCAAAGGGGCTCAGCTATTTTCTGAGTAAGATGGAGAAAGTGTTTGATGATTAAGTGGAGAGAAGGGTTGAGCTGGAACAGTGACTGGCCCCATGTTGGGGCATTCCAACCTTAAGAGAGGAGGGGAGCTGAAAGCCAGTGGAAGGGGAGAGGAAGACCCAGCAGAAGGGCATTTCTCCTCAGAAACTGATAGTTCATGCGCACAGATGCCAGTAATTTAATAAATGAGTCTTGTAATCCTCTTCCATGAGGGTATTAGTGAAAATGATACTGATAAATTAAAATGCCTTAGGGTTAGGCATCATACTTTTCCTCTTCCTGGAGTTCTCTTCTCCTCCTGGAAAACTACTCATCCTTCAGCATTTAAAATTTCAATATGAAGTCCACACAACACTTCCATATTCCTACCACCTTTCCATTCTTAGCACATCCTGTGGTTCTTCTTTACTCTGGCTATTCAGTAAAATCCTTGAGGAATATTTACAAATTTTATATATCTGAGTCCCACCCAGATTTACTAAATTAGGTGGGACATAAACATTTGCAGTTTTTGTCTATTTTAAAATTTTTTTTATTTAGTTACTTGAGAGAGAGAGAGAGAAAATGAGCAGTGGAATGGCAGAGGGAGAAGCAGGCTCCCCACTGAGCAGGTAGCCTGACATGGGGCTCCATCCCAAGGACCCTGGGATCATGACCTGAGCTGAAGGCAGACACTTAACCAACTGAGCCACCCAGGTGCCCCACATTTGCAGTCTTTAAAACTTCAATAAGTGGTTCTAATTCTGAGGCTGAGACCCACTGAACTATCACATCATAAGCAGAGTATGAATTACTGGAGTATAAAGACTAAACTGCTTTCATTTTGTTTCCCCAGCTCGTAGCATGTTATACGCACTCAGTAGAAGTTTGTTGAATTATTGGAAGACTTAGTAAGCAGACAGAGCTGGAAAGTATACCATGTGTTAGAGTAAATTTAATGAAAGATTTGTTCTAGGCTGGAGCTGATCAGGAGTGGTGTGTGTCCACGGCATTGAATGAGGTTTAAGCCCAGAAGGGGAAGCCTAAAGGAAATGGGTTTCAGGAGTTACCAAATGAAGAAGTGAGTATCAAAGACCAGCTTGGCCTAGTCTACATTCCTTTGACATAAGATTGCTACACAGTTGGGATGGGATGATACTCAAATAACCTTCTAGCCAGGATGGGGGTGGGGATGAGGGTGCAGTGAGAACAGACATTCTGGCATCAGGTGCCCTTAACAGGAAATAAGAGAGATGCTGACAAGAAAGAGTTTAAAAATCTAGCTAAGATCCAATCGAAAAATATTTGCATAACAACACAGCAATTAAACTTAATGATTGCCATTTGTGAGTGCTTACTATGTGCCAGTCTTTACATTAAGCTCTTTATAAACATGACTTCATTGAAAACCATTACTATAGCCCCTTCATGAAGGAATGCAGGTTTGGAGAGCAAAATAAGTTTAAGGTTACACAGCTAGTAAGTGTTAGAAAGTAGATTTGGATTCAGGTCTAGCTGACTCCAGAACCTGTGCTTTCATGCAGGACACCTCTAGCCTCCTTTGTCATAGCATAGCTTCTGGTTTAAGTGATTACCTAAAATCACATGGTAAATCCTACCATGTCTTTGAGGCTTGGAACAATTCCTGACTCTTCACTGCCTTACAGAATGTATTAGAAAATGGAGTATCTGCAGAACCAAGTAGAGAGGTAACTGAATAGGGTGGGGTTGATATCAGCTTCCAAAAGGGATGAATTAACTTGAAGTTTACTTAAAGGAAGTAAGGAAATATGGAGGAGAAAGAACAGAGCAGCATTAAATCTAGACCTGAAATGTTTGAGAGGAATAAGCCCAGATTCACCTCTATACCTACCAACGTCATTATTCCAAACCTCACCAGATAGCGTGCTTGTGTGCACTCATGCACACACATATACTCAGAGATCCTATGAGATTTTCCTAAATACTAATTTTCAACAAATAGATAAAATAGTAAGATTAGAAAGATATATTTAATCAGAGGTGAGCTGTTTTGACTCAATACTTCTGACACCAAACAGATGTATGTTTTTTTGGTTTGTTTTTGTTTTTTTCTCACACCAATTCTCTGATTCTTTGGAAACCAGCTGGATGTCGCACAATTTAATTCTAACACTATCTGAAGTTTGTTAGACTTCACAGATTTAAGGGCTCAGTCCTACAAGACTGCTTATTTTCAGATGCCGATTGCAAGTCTCAAGCCACCCATGTTTGTGCTTCTAAACAACCAGGTATAAATTGGGGATTCCCACTACTCTCTTTTTAGGGTCAGTAATTTGCTAGCATGGCTCACAGAACTCAGGAAGTCACTTCATTTATGTTTCCTATTTTATTATAAAGGATACAAATGAACGTCCAGCTGCACAGATATATAGAGCAAAGTCTGGAAGCATCCTGAGTTTAGGAGCTTCTGTCCTCTTGGAGTTGGGGTGTACCACCCTCTCAACACCTCAATGTGTTCACCAACTTGAAAGCTATCCAAGCCTCATCTATTAGGGTTTTTTAACAGAGGTTTCCTTGCATAGGCATGATTGATGAAATCACTGGCCATTAGTGATAGAACTCAATCTTTATTCCTCTCCCCTGCCTACGGTTGAGGGTTGGGGCTGAAAGTTCCAAGCTTCTAATCAAGGCTCCATCTTTCTAGCCAACCCCCCTCCCTGCCAATCTGGAAATTACAAGGCTCCAGCCTCATTATGTTAATGTATCTCATTAGCATACAAAAGATATGAGTTCAAGGGTTTAGGAGCCATGGGGTAGGAACAAGGGACAAAGGCTTAATACTTATTTTTTATTGTACCCCAAGGGATATCTTTGCAGAGAAAGAATGCTGCTTTCTGTATGTATGAAGGAATCATCCTGGAATTTGAGACAGAAAGTTCATATAAATAATTGAAATCATAGTGCAGGTTTAAGTACCTGTTGACTTATGATACACATCCATTCATATGTTGCATATGCACATTTGCAAGGTGTAGCTGATGCGTGCTGTGGGAAAAAGGTAGTCCTCTGCAGCTCTTACCAGTTTTATCTTCACTTGGAGTTTTTCCTCCCTTGATTTTTATGTTACATGGACTTGTCTCATGATGGCACCATTGTGACATGTGTACAAGCTGGTCACACCCTGTTCAACTGTTATTTCTTTAAAACCCTCTTTTCTGATAAACTGGGCCCAAGGCTAACCCGTTTACCCAGAACTTTAGAATGGTAGGCAAATAGTGAGGCTTCTCCCCAAGAGATTCTAGCTTTTGCTATTGCCACCATTACTTCTAGCCACGCAACCTGAGTTATGATTGGCAGCTCACACATATATACATACAAGATTTAGGAGTAGCATTGTATTGTTTAAAGTTACGTTTTACAATCATCTCAGCCACTGTTTCTGGATGACTACTGTTATGGAGACTTACACCACATTACTGCTAGACTACTTGTGTTATAGTATTCTTATGTCTCATTTGGTTCTCATTTTTGGGGGTTTCTTTTCTATTGTTTTGTTTCTTAATACATAGGATTTAAGTGTGCATACCTGAGACACTGTTGAAGAAAAGGTTAGTTTTACATTTGAATGACTGGGAAATAATACGATTTTAGTCAGCATTTATTAAAATAAATAAAAGAATTTTTGTGGCTTTGTGTGAAATCAGTTTTCTTGTGGCATTATACTCACACAACATACGAACAGACTAAACAAATGTGTTCCCGTGCTTAACAATGAGCAGTAAGTCCATATTACTCACTAAATGTTTACTGAGGAGGTAATCTGGGACAGATACATATAAGGGAGGGCTCAGAGATGACAAGATGCTGTGTACTTAAGTAAAGAAGTCAGAGGCAGTCCCAATCATCTTTTGTTTAAAATCCTTGCAGGGCGTTGGGTCCAAATTGGTTTAGAATATTCCTTTCCTGCCGAGAGAATTGGCTGAAAGAGCCCAGAAAGGGAAGAGGGAGCTTTAAGAATCCACGTGAGGCTGTGCCTCTGGCTTTCTGCTTTGACCTCTTTGCTCTGTCCTACTACCTTCAGTTTATGTTTCATATTAATTATTGCTGTTTTCCTTCTCAACTTTGAGCAAATCCTAGATTTGCCTCTGGGTCTCTACTTGAGATCCTCTCAGTTCCATTCTCTGCATCTTACGGAGAAGTCTCACCCTACTCATAACCAGACCTAGTTTCTGGAAATACAATCCCAGAAGGGCATCCTAGATCCTACTTGCCTGGGAGAGGACTTCAGACATGATCCATAGCTTTGAAATTAAAATTCCTTAGTCTAACACACAAATCCCCTTTAGATCTGACACCTGCTCATCTTTCTAGCTTTGTCTCCTGCCATCCTTCAACTTCTGTGTTATGTTTCAATAGTATTGAACTTCTTGGACAATTTCTAGAGTAAGTAATTTTATTTCCCATCTCAGTGTTTGTTTTTTCTAGATATGAGCAAGAGCCTAATAAGTACTAATTGCTGAATCAAGATATATCCAAATGTTACCAAAACCAATGGTCATTTTGGTCAAATATAGGATTCATCAGTGAGTCAACAATTATTGAGTATCTATTACATGCAAATTATAACAATCTATAAGGATGTCATGATTTAGGGAGGGAGCATATATAACCTTGAGACAGGACAGACTGTGATAATCATATTGAAGGTACAGACAATATTCTATGGGATACTGACAGAAAAAAAATATTAATTCTAATTAGAATAATCAAGTCAACGACTTATGGGATGCACACAGGGTGTGCAAATCAGGGCAACCAGCTAATTAATGTTGGACAGAATAGATAGTGGATTGAGTAATAACTATTACTTGTCAGCTGGTTATTTTGCCCTGCAATGGCCTTAAACTCTGAGTGATAAGGAAGTGAGAAAGTAGAAGAAGGAAGTATGGTAGGACCCCGAGGGAAGGAATTTATTTTTGTGAGGGAAGGAATTTATTCTTGTAAAAAAAAAAAAAAGGAGGAGAAGTGGAACCAAATGCAGGAGAAAGGGGGTAAAGATCATGGATGTAGCATTTTCCAGAGTCTCCTTAGTTTCAAGAATTGGGGAAGGAAAGAAGAGAGCCAACCATAGAACCAAAGGAAGGCTTAGCATCAAAACAAGGAGAAAACAAAAGAAATAGAATGTTTCCACATAGGAATTTTGCTATTGTACCACTGCTTATAAAATATTAATACCAGGAACATTGTACTGATGATACAGATAAACGGGTGGCAATGACATGGTTATTGAAGGTGTCTAAGGGAAAATGTTATTATGGTTATTGTTAGAACTATTCACAGAAATTCCCACCCTCCATTAATGCACAAGATAGTATTGAACTTCCCACCTCCTTCAAAGATTGATGTGGCTACATGGCTTTCTTTGGCCAATAAAACGTGAGTGGGAGGGACAAACATGTAGGATGAGTGAGAATTACGTTTTAACCACTGAGATTGGGGATTTAAGTATAAGCTAAACTATCTTTCCTAATACAATTATCCATAAATGAAAAGACTGCTAATATTTATGCTTAGAAAGAGATCTGTGGGACAGGTTGAAGGGGTACTATACGAGATGGAAATAATATAATGCAAGACTTACGATCTCTTTTTTCTTCCAATAATTCACGTATACATTTTTCTCTTTGTAATATTCTGCTTCATTCACAAACATCCATTTTTTATGATTTCAACTACTGCCTTGGTATGAATCATTAAGAACTCTATGTATCTAGCCCTAAGAATCATATTCTCATTTCTAACTGCCTATAAAGACATGCTCATCTTAGACGATATCTACTTAAACTATTCAGACATGTTCATGTCTAAAAATGAAACTCCCCAGCAAACCAACTGTCCTCCAGAGAAAAACTTATCCACCCTTCATGGTGAACCTAGCTTGCTTCCCCTTCTTTTTCCTCTTTATTCAATCTCTTCTTGAAAATGCTCCTCACATTTACCACTGCCTCTTCACTCACACCTCAGCTACGTTGCTCCAAACTTACTTAACTTATAATTGGACCATGGTCACAATCCCACTTCCCCTCCAGCATATCTCCCCACCAGTCCATCCCAGACACTCTTCAAGGATCCTCTTCAACCCTTTGGTTTTGTGTCCAATAATCTCTGCAGTGTACTCAACTAGTTCTCTCCCATTGCTTCCCAGCTTTTGTGCTCAGGCTGGCTTCTTTGCTGTGCTGGATAAACCACTCTGCTCAGTCTTACCTCACTACTTGACTAATGATTTTACTTCCAACTGGGCAAGTGTTCTAACTTGCACTTCCCAGTCAAAAACCCATCCATCCTGGGGCCCCTGGATGGCTCAGTTGGTTAAGTGTCTGACTCTTGATTTCAGCTCAGGTCATGATCTCAGGGTGGGATCAAGCTCCTCATCCAGCCTGCATCGAGCCTCTTGTTAGGCTCCACACTCAGGCCAGAGTCTGCTTATCTGTCTCTCTCTCGGCTCTTCTCCCCATCCCTGCTTATGCTCTTTCTCTCTAAAATAGATAAATATAATCTTAAAAAAATCCCACCTATCCTTAAGTCTCATATTAAATTCCTTTTTCTTCTTTCTGTAAGACTTACCCAACAAATGTCATCCAAACAGATCTCTCCCTTTCTCCACCCACACAGCACTTAGTCACAAAGTTCTAAGTTCTTTTAGAAATCATATAGAACAACCCCCCAATTTTATGGTTGAGGTTCAGAGAGTTGGCCAGTCTTGCAACCAGTTTGTGACAGCTGGAACTAGAAGCCAGGTGTCCTGATTTTAGCTTCCATCCTGCTATACTTTTCTACCTTTTCTTTACCAACTAATGTATTTTAGAGTTTAATTCTATCCAATCTTGCATTTTGCTTCATTTTTATTAATCATGCATCCCTGATTAGATTATAAGCAGTTTAGGAACAATGAGTGTAGTCTGTATTAGGTACAAGCCCTTATTTTTTGCTTCTAAGGCTGAGGTTCAGAGTAAGGTTGAAATGCAGAGCCAAGCCATTAAACCAATAAGTTTTGGAACAACTGGAAATCAGCCAGGAATGTGGATCGAACATTAGAGGAAAAATGAAGATAGTAATTTAAGGTCAGGACCTTAGATGACCAGAGTCAGGGGAATTTAAGGAGATTCCAAAGTACAAACTCCTTAACTGAATTACAGATGATCAGAAAGAGTTAAATCAAGCCACAGTTCCCTTATTCAACACCCAGAATAGGTAATAAGGAGAAGGAAAGAAAAGAGACTCACCAGAGATCCCCAGAAATTTCCCTGTCTAGCTAGAGAAGGTGACCCTAAAAGAGGACACCAAGCATGAGAAGGACTGATATTTTCAAGATTTTATTTATTTATTTATTTTAAAAAGAGAGAGATAGCAGGGGGAGGAGCAGGGGGAGAGGGACAAACAGGCTCTGCACTGAGTGTGGAACCCGACTCGGGAGACGGGTTCGGGGGCTCAATGCCACAACCCTGAGATCATGACCAGGCCAAAATCAAGAGTAAGATGCCTAGCTGACTGAGCCACCCAGGCACCTTAAGAAAGCCTGATCTTTATCTTATTAAGGTATAATTAACATACAACATTATATTAGTTTCAGGTATACAGTATAATGATTTGATATTTGTATACACAGCAAAATGACCACCATAATAAGTCCAGTTAACATCAGTCACCACATATAGTTACAGAATTTTTTTTCTCATTTCTTAGCAACTTGCAAATGTTCAATACAATGATAACTATAATTGCCATGCTGCACATTACAACACTATGACTTCTTTATTTTATAACTAGAGGTTTGTAGCTTTTGACCCTCTTCACTCATTTCACCCACTCCCCATCCCCAAGCCTGAATTTTAATTATGGATGGTCTGGCCAGCCAGAGACAAGCTGAGCAGGGAGGGCAGAGCTACTCTGAGCCAAAAGACAGTATATGTTTTTAACTGGCTTTTGGCACAACCCCAGCCATGCTTGTCTCTTGGGAAGCCTTGCCAGATCTCATCCCTCCTGAATACTGGCCCAGATGCTTGGACTGAGGCCTGTGCCTCTTTACTTCTGTCCTGGCTACAGGACAATGATCCCATCTACCAGTGAGAGAGTTTGCCGAACTGCGTGGACTCCTTCTGTATCTTATTAACATAAACCACTTAGCATGGAGTATGCAAGGCTTTTATCTCACCTTTCCTTCCCAATTTTATTTCCCACTGTATCTCTTTATATAATCTTAAATTCAGCCACACTGGCAGTCACTATTCCTCACAAGCAATACATGCAATACATAATGTTTCATGCCTCCATGGATTTGCTTGTGTTATTACCTCTGCTTAGAGAAAACTCTAAGGTTTTCCTATTCCCTTTCCAATATTGTATCTGACTGACAAAATCTTATTTGTGTTTTTAAGACCCAACTCATATGCTCTTACTTTAGTCAAATATTCTAAGATTCTCCCTAATTGGAACAGAGCAAGTCTTCATCATTGTTTGTGTCTTTATTATAGAACTTTAAAAATCCTGCTTTATAGTTGGTATAGTTCTACAGCTTCACCCTATTGTATTTGGGCTCCTTGAGAATAGGAACTATGTTTTGTTTTTTTTTAAGATTTTTTTTTAATATATATATATATTTTTAATTTTTCTTTATTTATGATAGTCACACAGAGAGAGAGGGAGAGAGGCAGAGACACAGGCAGAGGGAGAAGCAGGCTCCATGCACCGGGAACCCGACGTGGGATTCGATCCCGGGTCTCCAGGATCGCGCCCTGGGCCAAAGGCAGGCGCCAAACCACTGCGCCACCCAGGGATCCCTTTTTTTTAAGATTTTAATTATTTATTCATGACAGAGAGAGAGAGAGAGAGAGAGGCAGAGACATAGGCAGAGAGAGAAGCAGGCTCCATGCAGGGAGCCTGATGTGGGACTCGATCCGGAGACTCCAGGACCACGCCCTGGGCCAAAGGCAGGCACTAAACCACTGAGCCATCCAGGGATCCCAGGAACTATGTTTTAATTATTGTTTACCCTAACAACACTTAGACCATTGTGATGTGCAGAAAAAACATTAAATAAATATATTGGGCTAAGTCTTGAATTGGTGTTCTTTAATCCTGTATATTTAAAAACAGACTTTATTCTTTCAGGGCAGTATTAGGTTCAAAGCAAAATTGAGGAGAAAGGACAGAGAATTCCCATATCATCCCACTCTAACATAACCACAACCTCTCTCACTACCAACATTCTCTACCATGATATTACACTCGCTACAACTAATGAACCTAAATATACACATCATTATCACTTACATTCTGAAGTTTACTTATTTATTTTTTAATTATTTATTTGAGAGAGAGCACATGCAAGCAGGGGGAGGGGCAGAGAAAAAGGGAGAAGGAGAGAAGCAGACTCCCCACTGAGCATGGAGCCCAACGGCGTGGGGGTGGGGTGTGTGTGGCTTCAGTTCCACAAACCCGAGATCATGACCTGAGATGAAATCAAGAATCAGATGCTTAACCACCTGAGCTACTCAGGCATTCCTCAAAGTCCATAGTTTACATTAGAGTTCATCTTGTTGTTATATATCCTGTGGGTTTTGACAAATGTATAAAGACATGTATCCACCATCATAGTTTCACTGTCCCCAAAATCCTCTATGCTCCAACTATTCATCCCTCCCTTCCTGCTAACTCCTGGCAACCAATGATCTTTTTACTGTCTTTGTAGTTTTGTCTTTTCCAGAATATTATATAGTCAGAATCATTCAGTATGTAGCCTTTTCAAATTGACTTCTTTCATTTAGCAATATGCATTTAAGTTTCTTTTCACAGTTTGATAGCTTATTTCATTTTAGTGCTGAATAATGTTCCATTGTTTGGATGTACCACAGTTTATCTGATCATCTACTGAAGGACATCTTGCAAGGTTTGGGCAATTATGAATAAAGTTGCTATAGACATCTGTGTGCAGGTTTTTGTGTAGATACGAGCTTTCAATTCACGTGGGTAGATACCAAGGAGCACTATTGCTGGATTATATGTTAAGAGTATGTTTATTTTTGTAAGAAAGTGCCAAATGACCTTCCAAAGTGGCTGAATCACTTTTCATTTCACCAACAAGTGAGAGAGTTCTTATTGTTCCACATCCCTGCCAGCATTTGGTGGTGTTAGTGTTTTGGTGTTTTGCCCTTCTAATATGTAGCGGTATCTCATTCTTGCTTTTTTTTTTAAATAAATTTTTATTTATTTATGATAGTCACACACACACAGAGAGAGAGAGAGAGAGAGAGAGAGAGAGAGAGAGGCAGAGACACAGGCAGAGGGAGAAGCAGGTTCCATGCACCGGGAGTCCAACGTGGGATTCGATCCCGGGTCTCCAGGATAGAGCCCTGGGCCGAAGGCAGGCGCCAAACCGCTGCGCCACCCAGGGATCCCTCATTCTTGTTTTAATTTGCAATTCCCTAATGACATATGATGTTGAGCATCTTTTCATAAGCTTACTTACCATCTGTATATCTTCTTTGGACAGATGTTATTCTCTATTTTTAACATAATAAAAATAAATACTTGCCAATTATTCAAACAGTATACAAGTTTACAAAGTAAAAAGTCAAGCTTCTCTTTCCCTCAATCTCATTACCCAAAAGTAATCACTGTTAAGGTTTTCTTAGTCTTCCTTCAAGGCATTTTTGTGCACAGTTACATACTTACATATGTATATTTTTACATAACTATACAGTTTTTCTTTCAATAGTATTTTGTGAATTACTTTTAAAATGAATGCTAATGATATATTACTTTAATATATCTTGAAAATATTTCAATATCAGTAATGACTGCAGGATATACCAGAGGATGAATGTGCATAAAGTAATTAATCAATCCCTTAATGGACATTTAAGTTGTTTCTATCTTTTCTTTTACCTTCAAGAAATTCTAAAACAAATCATTCGGGATGGACACCTGGGTGGCCTAGTGGTTGGGTGTCTGCCTTCCGCACAAGGTGTGATCCTGGAGTCCTGGGATCGAGTTCCGCATTGGGCTCCCTGGGTGGAGCCTGCTTCTCCCTCTGCCTGTGTCTCTGCCTCTGTCTCTCTGTGTATCTCTCATGAATAAATAAATAAAATCTTTAAAATCTTAAAAAAAAAAAAACACTATACACACACACACACACACACATATGTCTTTGTATAAACATGCTGGTATTTCTGTAGGATAGATATGTAGAAGAGATATTAGAATCCCAAAGGGGAGATAGGTTGATATCTAAAGTAGGGAAGGGTGGGGGAGACCAGGTAAGACTTCATTCAGGTAGTGACATTTAAGCAGTCTTAGAAAATTAGTCAGTGCCCGCTGGATACTCAGAGGGTGAAGTAGTGCCTTCTAAGCAAAGGAATGGAGGGCATAGAGGCACAAACGCCTAGGGTGCATTTCAGGAACTGCACGTAGTCATTCTGACTAAAGAGAAGGTGTGGGGGTAGGTGGTGGCAGTGGAGGCCTGATAAGAGATGACACTGGAGATTTCTGCCAGGGTCAAATCACAGAGGGCCTCCTGTGTTCCACAATAAGGAATCTGGAAACTCTTCTGACCTGAGAGTGTCACTGAGATTGTGTCCTAAAGCTGTTGAGGGAAACCACAAAGTGGAAAACATGTGAAAATAGTCCTAAATACCTACTACCCTTGTTGGATTTCCCTCTTTCACCTGGATGCAGCCAAACCTTCATTCCTGAATGATCTGCACACATATTTGCCCCGGTGAGTACTTGGATAAAAACTTCCCACCAACTCCTAAGGGAAATTGCTGTATTTCTCTAGGTCTCAGTTTCTTCATCTATAAAATAATAATTATCTTCTGTGGTACAGGACTTTACTTTTTTCCCCCAAATGTTTTCAGATTGAATGACTCATGAGTATCAGTCTGGTATAATTACAGGGAAACCAACAAGAACAACAATAATCAGAAAGACCTGGGTTTGAACCCTGGCTCTCCATTTGCTGACAGAGTGACTATGTGACATGTCCCTGAACCTTGTATAAACCATGTATAAAATAGGCTAAATGTACCTACCTGTGCTTGGTGCATTGTTGATGCCCAATAAGTAAGTAGTGGTATTTTTATATTCTTTTAAAAAGTTTATATCTACCCCATAAGGTAAGTGGAATCCAGGATCAGGATCAGGCCCTGAGCTGAAGGTCTAATGTCACCTTAAAGGTGAAGACCCAGAAGCTTACAGATATTAGTGATTTGTCAAAAAAAGCAGCCAGCCAGGTCAGTGGGCTCAAAGTCAAGTCCTCACTCTAAAGTTAGCACTGTTTCTACTAAAGCTGTGCAGCTTCTCACCTCTCAGTGAAAGGATGGGATCCAGATCACTGTGATGCCTGTCAAATAAATGATTTCATGAATATATTAGAGAGCCTCATGCCTCCTCAAGTCTGAGTTCAAAGAGCACACAGGCCCGAGTTACTTCATACTCCTAAAAATTCCTGAGTATGTAACTGGGATACTCTAACCTCGTGTCTAACTTCAGCATCTTTGTTACCTGCAAACCTGTGGGGACATCACACATTGATGCTAAGATTCCAGATATCCTGGTCACTTAAAGGGCTGCAGTACAGGTGGTAAAAGGAAGGGTGGGACTTCCCTTTTTACGGGTAACTGTACACTACTTTCTGGGAAGCTTGCAATAATGCAACTTTTCAGAAAAAGACTGTCACTATATTTAAAAAATTAAGAGATTGGATCATGACACAGAAAGCGATGACTTCTATGAGAAGGAAATAGAAAAGAAAAAAGAGGCAGTGGCCAGATCAAAGGAAGACAAAAGGAAATTTGGCACAGTAGTCAGTTTTGTTAGTGGTTTAATGAATGTCACTGGAGTGTTTGATGCACGTAGGAGAGTAGAAAGAATTGACACTAGAAAGATCACAATGGGTTGTTTGGACTTTATTCTGAAATTGCTGAAGAATTAAAAAAGGATATTAACATCACAACAACAACAACAAAATAACAACGATGTTGTTATTGCTATAGGCTGAATAATGGTTCCCCAAAGATGTTCACATCCTAATTCCTGGAACCTGCAACTATGCTACCTTACATGGTTAAAAAGGACTCAGGTATGGTTAAGGGATGCAGGTATGGTTAAGTAAGGATCTCGAGATGGGGAGATTTCCAGGAACTCTGGATGGGCCCAATGTAATCACAAAGGTCTTTCAAAGGAGAAGGCAAGTGGGTTAGAATAAGAAAAGGAAGCGTGCCAATGGAAGCAGAGGTCAGAAAGAAAGAGATTGGAACATAGTACCTTGCTGACTTGGCAGATGGAGGAAGGGACTATGAACCAAATGCAGACAGCTTCTAGAAGGTGGAAAAGTCAAGGAAATCCTTTAGGACCTGCAAAAGGAATGTGGTCCTGCTGATATTTTGATTTTAGCCCCATTAAGGCTCCTCTTGAACTTCTGCCCTCCAAAACTGTGAGATAATAAATTTGTGTTGTCTTAAGCCACTAAATTTATAATAATTTGTTACAGCACCCAGAGGAAGCTAATACAATTATTATAGCTACAATTTAATGTGTATCTATCTATTCCATACAAAATATCTTATATACATTAACCCTAACCCCAGGGCCAACGTCATAGGTATTCAACCTATGCTGTCACAGAAGCCTCCACGCTTACAAGGGTCCTGATCTTGGTTTAATGACTTGTTGCTGCCTTGAAACCCTTAATTATTTAACAAGGAGCCATCCTGCATTTTCCTTTTGCACTTGAGCTCCACAAATGACATACAGAGCCATTCCTGCCTTTTCCTAACAACAATCCTTAAAAGTAAAGGTTATAACCATTTTGCAAATGAAATTGGGAATCAGAGAGAGAGAGAGAGAGAGAGAGAGAGAGAGAATAGCCCAGTAACAAAAGCCTTGAGTCAGATGGCAGATTTTACGACTTACCAGTCATGGGCCCTAGGACAAGTTTATTAATTTTTTCTGAGATTCAGTTTCCTCCCTTGCACAGTAATTATAATATGCACCTCACAGAGTTGTCACACAGCACTGGCAAAGAGTAGGGACTCAAATAGGTGATAGTTATCATTGCTCAAAGTCCCAGACTTAGCAAGAACTGAATGTGGATTTTTATGTCAATACTTTCCACACTACCTCTCTTTTCTCTTGGGCTTGTATTTTGGAAGATTACTCTGGCAGAAGGGGATTGATGGAGGGTAAGACTAGAGGCAGGGTGACCAGTTCAGAAATTGTGGTAATGTAGTAGACAACTTTGGAAAGACTGCCCATCTCATGCCCTCTCTTTTTCTCTGATAATTGCCTCTCATACATGAAGGTCATCCTCTAGCAGCTGTGTTTCCATCACATGATGCAGCCTCTCCACTGTTTTGATCTTTTTTGATCCCCAGACTCTCCCAGAAATGTACTAGTTTGATGTATGAGAGAAATGCAGAGGCTGAGGATTGTTGGAACCAAGTCATATCCATAACAGACCCTGTAGGGAAGGCCCATGGGCTACCTGCTTGCTGTTTGGGTCCCTAGAATGGCCCTAGAACCTGCCTTTCCACGGTGACCCATTCCCTCCTTTCATCCCATGCATGTATCCATTCAATAAATTTTTTCATCTTCCTTCCTAAAGTGACAAAGTTACAACCAATAGAATCCTAACTAATACATGTAAAAATGCCACAATTATTTGGAGAAATAATGAAAACACAAATGAAATTAGTGTGATAGGTTTGGAGAAAAGAAGTACTTGAGAGACATTTAGGAATATGTAGGGTGGTAAAGGAGTTTGGAGTGACTTCCAGGTTTCTGACTTGGGCAATTGGGTTGCTATCATCATAAAGATAGGGAAATGGGAAAAGAAGGAGTGTCTGAAGGTAAAAATACTGGACTTGAGAAGCCCAGGGACCATTCAAATAGACATGTACAGTTGGAAGTTGGAGAAGCACATCTGGAATTCAATTTGAAGTTGGAAATAAACATTTTGGGAGTTTCCAGCATTTACATAGTCATGATTGCCATGGGAGTAGATAAGATTGCCAGAGTGTTAAATGAAAAAAGGAAAATCCTGAGAATCAGATCCTGGGGAATACCAATCTCTAGGAGGCAGATAAAGGAAAAGAAACTCTCAAAGGAGATAGAGAAGGAAAGGTCAGAGATGGGGGAGCAGAAATGGGAGAGGAGCTAAATCAGGGTAAAGTATGAAAATGCAGGTGTCTAAAAACTGACCAGTTAAGGAGCATTCTTCACCTATGGCTGAGGCTGCAATCACCCTATCAAACACAACTGAACCCATGTTCACAAACCCAGAGAATTCCTTTAATTTCATCTGCTACCTTTTGCTTCAACCCCTATATTTTATTGCACTAGCTGGCCTCTTCGGATCAATGACTCAGTTACAGTGAGTACGTGATGGCCCTTAAAATATAGTAAGTTTCCTAATAGTAAAAGAAATGCCAATCAAAACAACCTTCACGCTCTATCATATATCTATAATATTAATGCACAGAAATGAAGCAATAAAGCTCTTTGTTGGCAGAGGCTGTGGGGAAGCAAGTAGCATGAGTTTGGCAACTGGCATTTTATACACAGTCAACCTTTGCAGAGTAACCTGGGAAGCCGCAATAGAGCTGTGTGTGCCCTTTGTTCCACTCTGGAATGTACCTCAGGGAAATAAACTAAAGGAAAAAAGGGGTAAGTGGCACAGAGCCTAGTTCTACTACTTCTAACAGCATAAACCTGAGGACAATACAAATCCTCAATTCTAAAGTAATGCGTTAATAATATCAAAGTAACTGCTTTGGAATATGGTTTATGGCCATTAAAAGTGACAACTATTTTGGATATGGAAATGTAACTAAGAAAAAATATAACTGAGAAATAATGTAACTCAAAAAAAGCAAAGCACACCAACTTGGGCAAGGATGTGGAGAAACTGGAACCTCATATACTGTTGGTCAGAATGTAAAATTATTCCTAGAGAGACAGGAATGAAATTTGACCCAACAATTTCACTCGTAGAGAAATGAAAACATATGCCCACACAAAAACTTATACATGAATATTCATAGCAGCACTATTTATAATAGCTCAAATGTGGAAACAATCCAAATGTCCATCAACAGATGAATGGATAGACAAAAGGTGGTGTATCTAATGGAATATTATTTGCCCACAAAAAGGAATGAATTGCTGTTACATTCCTCAGCATGTATGGGCCTTGAAAACATTAGGCTAAATGAAAGAAGCTAAATACAAAAAATCACATATTATATGATAGCATTTATATGAACTGTCCAGAATAGGCAAATCTATAGAGACAGGAAGTAGATTAGTAGTTGTTTAAGGCTAGGGTGGTGGGGAGAATGGGAGGATCAGTGGGTCACTGCTAAAGGTTTCAGTTTCTTTTTGAGATAAAAATTTCCTAAAATTTGGGCAGCCCCGGTGGCTCAGCGGTTTAGCACCTGCCTTTGGCCCAGGGCGTGATCCTGGAGTCCTGGGATCGGGTCCCACGTCGGGAGCATGGAGCCTGCTTCTCCCTCTGCCTGTTTCTCTGCCTCTCTCTCTCTCTCTGTGTGTCTCTCAAGAATAAATAAATAAAATCTTTAAAAAAATTTCCTAAAATTTTATTGTGGTGATGGTTGTACTAAAAACCATTGACTTGTACACTGTAAATGGGTAGAATATGTGATATGTGAATTATATCGATAAAACTGTTGCAAAAATTCTTTAAAAAGATCATTGAATTGTATGTTCACAGTGAGTGAATTTTATATATTATAAAATATATATAATACTTCAATAAAGTCTTTAAAAATGTTTAATTAATTAATTAATTTTAAGATTTTATTTATTTATTCATGAGAGACACAGAGAGAGAGGCAGAGACAGAGGCAGAGGGAGAGGGAGAAGCAGCCTCCATGCAGGGAGCCCGACGCGGGACTCGATCCCGGGTCTCCAGGATCACGCCCTGGGCTGAAGGCAGTGCTAAACCACTGAGCCACCCATGCTGGCCAAAGCTTTTTTTTTTTTTTTAAAGCAAAGCACAAATTTGTTGCTATTTCATATATATCTGTATTTTTCTTTAAAAAGGCAGAAAGAGACTGGAGGTCAGTAGAGGTTTAATAGCAATACATTTGATTTGGGATCTAAAGGCCTGGTCCCATTCCTCATCCTGCCATTTCTAACAATGTGACCTTGGGCATGTTACAGCAATTCTGAGTTTTAGTTCTTCCATTTGTGCAACAGGTATATTAGTCCCTACGTTACATGGTTATTTTGAGGCATAAATGTTTAGTGGGTTTATTTTCTTGCCCTTTTGGATGGCTTAAACATGAGGTTAAAGACTGTGGCAATAAAAAGTGACATAACATATGTTAAAGGCATTTGAAAGTGAAATCTTCCATAAAAAGATAAGATAGTCTGGACCCTGATTCTTTACTGTAGCTTAGGAAACAGCATGAACAAAGCCTCAGCCTTAAAAAGAAAGGACCCTCCCTTTCTTTGCCTAGTGCCTTGGAAAATACCTTTATCACTCGCTGTGTGGAAATTAAGAAAAGCTTTCCACTCTCTGAAACACTAGTTATAAAGGTAATTTGGGGGCGACACAAAGGAGCTAAAGGTGTGTTAATGCCAAGTAACCATAGCAACATGCTCTGCTGCTCTATCCCTCCCATTCCTGAGCCTACCCCCAGATGAGACGAACACGGGAACTAAGCCATTCTACATGAAATTTTCTCCATATGCAGATAGGGAAGGCATTTACACTTCCCTACAAATAATGTTTGAAGGGAGAAGCTCTCTGAATTTTAAAAAAACAATCACTTCTTCTTTCTTCAGAATCAAATTCAAGATCCTATCTATACCCCTCACAATGTAGTCAATGTATAGTCATGCAGTGAATGAATGATCAGAATTTACCTAGAAGCCCAAGGTTGAAATGGAACACCATTGTTTATAAGGCAGAAGAGACTAATAAAATGTGCACCAGGAATTTCAGAAAGGATTTCTAAAATCATATTCCACATAATTTGGTGTCTGTTCCAAGCCACACAGCATTTCCACATCTGGATCTACCCCATTTATTAAACTGCTTCAGCCCATAGCAAATTCCCCTCAAGTGTCATGCTTATTATTTTGAAAGGACACAGTGTTACCCCACCAGTGTTATTCAACCTGTTATATTGCACACATTTTCAAATGCTGTGCAGGAACAATATGTAAAAATGACCAGTTAATGGATGTGCTGTTCTTTACCCTTCCAACTTCTGTGGCTTGATCTCAACAGACGAGGGAGCCTGATCAGGCCCACATCTGGATAAATCGTTTCCTCCTCCTAATGGGCAGAGGCAAATATCCCTACTGCCAGAAGAGCTGTTTTCAAAATCATTCTTCAGAGGTTGGCAAACCTTCCTCAACTTCAGGAACCAGTCTCTCAATCCCACCGTGGAGTCAGGCTTTGGAAAGGGCTCAGAACTCAAGAGGAACTCTGTATCCATTCCTTCTTCACACAAATATGCTCACATTTTTGACACAACTCGTGAGCCACCTCCCTTCCAGAAGGTATTTCCTTCTTGTGATCTCCTTGGCCATGTTGTGAAATGCTCAGGTCAAAGACGAAGAATAGAGAACAAGACCAAGGTGGTCATCACCAGACTTGCAGTGAATGTCCTTGAACCAGCCATCACAGCACCTATTAACTGCTGAGTAATGGCACTTTGCAAACATTATCTCAGTTAATCCCCAAAACAGTCTTAGAAGGCAAGTAGTTTTGATTCATTTTACCTTTGAGGAAATTAAGACTCAGAGAAGTCTTATAATTAGTCAGTGGCTGCGCCATTTTTAAACCAGGTCTGACTGAATATATATGGTTCGTTGCATCTAAAAGAGCTAAAAACAGCAGCAGCAGCAGCGCTAAGCTGGTGCCAACACTATTATGCACTAGAGATTTGGGGAGAGCAAAGGGAGAAAAACTTGGTTCTGACAATACCCAAATAATGCTTAGACCTTACTAATTTTAGACCTTAATTGGAGTAACATATGCGTCATGGTTAATGGCAGTAGGAAAGGAGTAAGCAGGAAATACCAGAACCAGATTCTGGCTAATCAGAAAGATTAACCCATACCAAAGCTAGTTTTGCCTCTAATGCTCTTTTTCCCTCTCCCCTTCCACCCTTCGAGACCCATCTTTTCTGTAAAAGCTCTCCTGACCACCCACGCAATCCTCAGCATTTATCTTTTGCTCAATGTTCTCTTTCTACTTTGTTGTATCTCAGTTACAGCCTTTTCTTATCACATTTTATTTTAGTATTTTATTTATCTTTCTTCCCTACCTGGTCAGAACACTTTGAGCCCAGCACCTGTGTCTTTTTTTTTTTTTCTTTTAGAGTAATCTCTATGCCCAACTTGGGGTTTGACCTCACAATCCTGAGATCGAGAGCTGCATGCTCTACCAACCGAGCCAGCCAGGTGCCCCTGTCTTTGTTATCTTTGTACCCAGTACCTTGAACAGTTCCTGGTACATAAAAAAATCTCATGACCTTCTAATCTTAGTTCTCCAATTTAATTTTCTTTTAATTTATTTTTAAAAATTTTATTTATATTCAATTAATTAACATATAATGTATTATTGGTTTCAGAGGTAGATTTCAGTGATTCATCAGTCTTATATAACACCCAGTGCTCATTATATCACGTGCCCTCCTTAATGTCCATCATCCAGTCATCCAATCCCCCCGCCCCCAGCCCCTCCAGTGACCCTCTGTTTGTTTCCTATGATTAAGAGTTTCTTATGGTTTGTCTCTCTCTCTGATTTCATCTTGTTTTATTTTTTCCTCTCTTCCTCTAGGATCCTCTGTTTTGTTTCTTAAATTCCACATATGAGTGAGATCATGTGATAACTGTCTTTCTCTGATTGACTTATGTTGTTGCAAATGGCAAGATTACTTTTTTTGATGGCTCTGTAGCATTCCATTGTTAAGTTTTCCAATTTCAAGCCAGTATCCTCACTTTCCCAGCATTCTGACTTGAATGGGACTTTTGAGTGCCTTAGATAGGATAGTTGTCAGAAATTACATATTTTTATTGGCTGTGAAATATGGGTCTCATGGAAGGCAGAATATGTCTTCCCTTTATGGAATTTGGGAAAGAGGCCAGTTGCCCTCCTAGATCCCTGGCAACTGGAGTGCAAGCATTAGAGCTAAGCTCAGCCCAGCTGATATCTCTGCCCAAACCTTGACTCTGAAGTGAATGACCCAAGAAATAGGGACAGTTTAGAATTTGGGCTGGTGGCACCAATGGTGTCCACTGCTCAATGGGAGTGGCAGCAGCATTTTGAGATATTTCTGTGATATAGCCTTTCTGTCTTCTGAGATGGCCTCCTTTGCTTCATGTCCATTTTCCAAGCTTGATTTTCTAGCCTTGCAGCCGATTCTGTGATTTTCCTGATATCTCTTAAAGAAACTCTTGTTCTGCTTAAAATAGCCAGAGCTGGCTTCTGTTATTTGCATCTGAGAGCCCTGACTGATACACCTAATGTAGGTGACCCTGGATTCTGAGAAGCCAAAGGCCAACAAGTAACTTGTCCCTGATCCAATGCCAAAACAGAGATACAGGATTACCTTTCAGTCTGCTGTACTGTGTTTTCCATTGCCATGGTCAGACTTTGTCCTCACAACATCTCTACCTATATAGACAGGTGGGTGAGTAGTAAAACAAGACTTTTTTTTTTTAAGATTTTATTTAT
Organism: Vulpes lagopus; assembly: GCF_018345385.1. Taxonomy (NCBI): domain Eukaryota; kingdom Metazoa; phylum Chordata; class Mammalia; order Carnivora; family Canidae; genus Vulpes; species Vulpes lagopus. Next base: position 36,395,800 of record NC_054838.1, on the reverse strand, counting down.
TTATTTGAGAGAGATCGAAAGAACGAGCAGGACAGAGGGAGACAGAGAAGCAGACTCCCTGCTGAGCAGGAAGCCTGACACAAGGCTTGATACCAGGACTCTGGAATCATGACCCGAACTGATGGCAGACGCTTAAACCAACTGAGCCACCCAGGCACACCATAAAACAAGATTTTAAAATGAGAAAAGTAAAGCTCAATGAAACTAAATGGATTCCCTGAGGTCCCCAAATTAGTGACAGAACCCAGACTATAATCCTCACTTCTTGATTTTTAGCCAGAGGATTTCACTTAGATAACACTGAATGACTAACTTGCATTGAATTTTAAAGAATTCATTCATGAATATTCATCAAGGATCTGTTACATGCCAGTCATTGAGTAGGACAATGGGTTTCATCCTATTCTAGCTCAATATTCTGTTTTCTGAAAAGTATTGTTATTAGTATAAATATGTGTATATATAAATAAATAAATTTATTAATATGTTAATATATCATATAATAATATGTTCATAATAAATATAACTTATATTTGAGCAGCAGTATAATATTGTTAAAACCTATCCAGAGGGGTGCCTGGGTGGGTAAGTCGGTTAAGCGTCTGCCTTCAGCTCAAGTCATGATCCCAGTGTCCTGGGATCCAGCCTTGCATCAAGCTCTCTGTTCGGCGCTGAGTCTGCTTCTCCCTCCCTCTCTGCTCCTCCCCTGGCTCGCGCTCTCTCTCTCAAATAAATAAATAAAAATCTTAAAAGAAAAAAAAAAACAAACCAAACTAGCCAGACTGGATGGGGAAAAATCCTGACTTTCCCACTTAGAGCTTGTGTATTGCACATCCTCAGCCTCCTACCCATAACCTTTAGGCACTCACCTCGACCCCCAAAGTCTGCTTACAGAAAGTACTTACAACTCACTGCATGAAGAGCACACTTTGCCTTTGTGCAGGGGAAACTAGGAAAGCCAGAGTTAACATCCTGAGCAACAGTCCTCAAACAACAATAGAGATTGGTGAGACATACTCCAGCCTCCTCACCTCTTGGTGGGAATTAACTCTAAAGAGTATTCCTCATAGTCTCCCAAAATTCCCCAAAGGGACTGAGATCCAGTTGTCCTTAGTGGTAACCTGCTTGATAGCATACACCTGCCTGGCTCCTTGCCACTCATTTCCCTACTCCTGAGCTGGCATTTCGTGGGGTCAGTCCCACCCTGCCAAAAGCTGCTTGTACTTGGATCCTTTTCTCATAGTCTACTTCTGGGGGGAATCTAAACTAAGACACCATATGACCCCGGGAAAATGACTCAAATAATAACCTGCAAAATGAAGATAATATTACTTGCCTCCTACGGGTGACTCCATGAAAGAATTTAGCCTGATTCCTGGCATATAATCAGCAATTAGTGTTAGCCATTGTTATTGCATGTAGCACTCTGTACTCTCAGAGAAGTGAGCCACATATTCTTCGACTTCTTCCTGCACAATCAGGGAGCCTGGCTGTACTCTCTAGCTTTACCACTAGCCACCCCACCAAACTTCCTGTCTCGCTGAATGAGAGATGCCGTTTTATGCTTCAGCCCTGCTCTCCCATGAGCACATCTCCAAAACGACCAGTCTCTCTCACATATTTGTGATTCAGCACATGCTGCCCTCCTTGCCACACATGCTTCCACCTCCCCACACTCATCTCCCAATAATGCCCACCTGTCTATCAAGCTTCCACCCCACTTTCCCTCTTCTAGGAAATGTTCTCAACTATCCTTCCTTCCTTTTCTGTTTCATCCATACTACACACACCACACATACACACAAATATACATATATATCCCACAATGGGGCCATGAAAAGAGAGCACCTAACCCAGATGTGATGTTCTTCCTCCTGCAGAGCACCATACAATTGTGATTATTTGCTTTCTTACCTGCCTCCTTCACTAGCTTGTGAGCATCTTTGCAGCAAGGACTGTGTCTTTTATTTCTGGTGCCCAGGCTATTGCCCATCTCAAAAAATGTAAAATTATTTATTTTATTTTTTTAAAAGAGTTTATTTATTTATTTGTTAATGAGAGACACACACACAGAGAGGCAGAGACACAGGCAGAGGGAGAAGCAGGCTCCATGCAGGGAGCCTGATGCAGGACTCGATCCTGGGTCTCCAGGATCAGGCCCTGGGCCGAAGGCAGTGCCAAACTGCTGAGCCACCCGAGACGCCCAAATTATTTCTTTTAAATAAGTGAATGTAAACAAAACTTCAGAGTAGGGGTATTATCTGTATTTTTCAGTTGAGGAAACAACTGGGAACTTGAGCTGACTACATTCAAGGTCATACAATTAATACGTGGTCAGAGAAGAACACAAAACCAATCCTTTGCTTCAAAGTTGAAGATATGGTTGAGGGGTTTTGTGAGATGGCCTTTGTATCCCTTCTACTTCCACATCTTCTGCTTAGAAAATATACTATCTCCACAGCCTTGGAGGGAGAGAGGTTTTCCATTCAAAATAACCCAATCCTCAACCATGGTTGATGGGCTCAGAAGTGGACAAATATCTGACCCAGGAGGAAGCCTGGGCAGACCATCTCTCTTGGGAATCCAGAGGACTGAACCAGTTGGCTGCATGCGCTGGAACTACAAGGTGGCAGAGAATAAGGCTGATATTTAGAGACTTCTGTTTTGAGTTATGTGATTATGGTCTAAACCCAGTAGACCACTTATGTGGTCAATTGAGATCATACAAGAGAATTCACACTTTTTATTTAAAAACTTTGATCTGTTTTTAAAAATAAAATTTCACCTTTTTTTTTTTTAAAAGATTTACTTATTATTTGGAGGAGAGAGAGAGAGAGAGAGAGAGAGAGAGTGTGTGTGTGTGTGTGTGTGTGAAAGAAAGGGGGGGGAAGGGGCAGAGGGAGAGAGAGAATCTTAAGCAGGCTTCATGCCCAGTGTGAAGCCTGATGCAGGTCTTGATCCCATGACCCTGAGATTATGACCTGAGCTGAAATCAAGAGTTGGATGCCCAATCAACTGAGCCACTCAGGTGCCCCCTCAAATTTCATCCTTGTAAAATTAATTATGCTTCAATAATATAGATTAAAATAGACTGAAAGAGCAAATGAAAAATTTAATTCTAAATATTAGTATTTACACAATTTGGTATCTTGCTACTTATGATTACTTCATCAACTTAATATCATCTGGGTTCTTCTATACATTTCTGCTCAGCCCTAAATAAATACAGCACAAAGTTATAACTATACATAAACATGTTAAAGGGTAAGTCAGATTATGTCACTTCTCTGACCTGGAAGGCACTGTCTGATCCACCATCTGTTATGTAACTGCTCTGATCTCCTATCATTCCCATCTTTGCTATGCTGGCCTCCATATTCCTTCAACATGCCAGGCACATTCTTGCTCCGTGGCTGTAATAGTTTCCTAGGGCTGCCATAATAATGTACCACGAACTGCGTGGCTGAAAACAACAGAAATTTATTGTCTCACAGTTCTGGAGCCTAGAAGTTAAAAAAATCAGGGTGTTATCAGCGCCATGTTCCCCCTGAATCCTGTAGCAGAGACTATTCCTTGCTTCTTCCTAATATTTGTTTTTTAATATTTTATTTATTTATTCATGAGAGACATACACACATGGAGGCAGAGATATAGGCAGAGGGAGAAGCAGACTCCCGATGCAGGACTTGATCCCAGAACCCAGGGAACACGACCTGAGCCAAAGGCAGACATGCTCAACCACTGAGCCACCCAGGCGCTGCCCTCTTCTGAGTCTCTAATAGTGGTCATCAATCCTTGGCATTCATTGACTTACAGCTGCGTCACTACAACCTCTGATAATTATCATTTAGCAAGCACTCTTCCTAAATATCTGTGTCTCTGTGTCCTCTTGTTTTTTTTTTTTTTTTCTTTTTTTTTTTCTGTGTCCTCTTGTAAGGATATCAGTCATTCATACTGGATTGGCCATCTCTAATGACCTCATCTTAACTTGACTCCATCTACAAAGTCCCTATTTCCAAATAAGATCAAATTTCACAGGTACCAAGGATTTAGGATTTCAATATATCATTTCGGAGACATAATTCAACCCACAACAATGGCCCTTGCAGTTGTCCCTTCTGTCTGAAATGCTCTTTCGCCAGATGTCTGCATTACCATCTCACTTCCTTCTGGTCTTTAATATTACTATCCTTGTGACGTCTTCCTTAGCCTCTTATCTGAAATGGCAGCGTCCATTCCCCATTTCCTAGTTCCTGCCATGGCTTTATTCTTTTCTTCAGCATTCATTATTAGCATGGTATATATGTTGTATTTCACTTATTTATGTTGTTCATTTTCTGCCTCCCCTGGTGTAATGTAAATATCCACATGCAGAAGGCAATCAGTGAAATAGAAGTTCATGGTGTGTGTGTGTGTGTGTGTGTGTGTGTGTGTGTGTGTGTGTTTGAGAGAGTTTGCACGTTCTGTTTCCTGTGAAAAAGTAAAGTTTTCAGCATGTTTCTTCTGGTCATGGGGTTCCAGTTATAAGACTGAGAGCCTCTGTGGAGAAGGAGGGTTTACAAAGAACAGAGAAGATAGAGTTCCAGAGAATGAGGAAACTCTAGTTTATTACTAACAGACCATGCTTAGTTCCAGAACAGACAGGGCAGGAAAATACTCACTTTCTCCAACAATCAAGAAGCCAAGAAAGAGATTTACTAAGTTGGGACAGAAGGGAAGGAAGATAATGCTTTTTTTGGCCTCCTGGATAACTTCAGATCAGGATCTTAATTGAAAAGTAGAACTATTTTCTTTATCTGGCTTTGCCATGGACTAGCTGTGTGACCTTCAGCAACATTTTACTTTTCTCTGAGCCTTCATTTTCTCATTGTTAAATGAGGCAGTTGAATTAGACAGTCTCTTCAGTCTCTTTCAACCATGCCAGTCTGTGTCACCTCAAATTCTAACCTCCTTGAAGGTGGATCACCTCTTGTTTTCCTCCAGGTACCTAGCACCTAGCATAGGGCCTGACACATAGTTAACACCTAGAATGTTAGTGGAAGTACTAGCATAGAATGAATAGGTAAGGATTGAATAAACTATCTAGGTAACTTCTGAAGGAGAGGAAAGAGAAATCAAGGAATCTCATTCCATAGAGTCATATAGAAGATGTTTTTAATAAACTTGAAATCTTTATTGTAACCAAAAAGCCATTTCCTGAGGTTTGTTTTAAATATTCAGAGCATCAGACAGTGGAGTATAAAGTTATTTAAACCAACTCTGTGCCCCTGAGGGCCTTACCCTTTTGGTTGGGGAGACAGGAAATGCATACCACAGATGCAAAACTACGGAAGGAATCAGCAGCAGAGCCTGGTCAATGGTACTTATACTTTAAGAGCTCACAGTTTGCAGGGTTCTTGGAGAAGTCTGAGAGGGAGAGACAAGCTGAGAGACCTCTTGTGGTTCCTGACTCTTCCACTCTAGCTCCTGGACACTTTGTCCAACTCAAGCTGGGACCAAAAAGCACAGCAGGCGGGGTACTCATCGTGGTCCTCTTTATCCTCCTGGGGCCATTGGCAGGTAAAAAACAAACCACCCTCTGCTTTTCTGTCCTGTTCCAGATTCTTGAGTCAAGTCAGATTTTTGCCCAGTTCAAGCCAAGAATTGCTCTGTATCAGCCAACTCCCTGCAAGTCAGCTGACTAATGGTTTTCTATCTTCATTTGAAAACAGCCTAGAAAAGCCTTGAGTTTTTCGAGAGTCTCTCTGAGTCATGGCTCAGAAAAACCTCTATATGTCATCCTATTTGATTTTTATAAAGCCTTCAGCTGCCTCTCCATTCTCAAACAGAGTGAATGTGGTCCTGCCTGGTTCTGGGGCATGCAGGCTTGTCTTCAAGTTCAAGCTGCCTCACTTAGGGGTAGTCGGTGTTTGACACATCACTTCTCTCTGAACCTTAACCGTCTCTTCCGTACAGGAGGGACTGTAACAACACTGTGCACATGCTCACTCCACCACCACCCCTGCCTGCCACAGCGTTATTCTGAGAGTTAAATGAGATCACTTCTGTGACGGTATTCTATACCATACAACTGTAAGTTCTCTTTATTATCAGATTTCGGCTTTGATGAGTCATTTCAGATGTTGGTCCTTGACGTATGTGTCCTTCACCTAAACCCTCCGCCAACTCTTTCTCCTTTGTTTCTCCTTCCTGTTTCCTAGAAAAATTATAAAGTTGGTGCTATGCATACTCCTGATGGCCTTTACTCCTGTACTTTACCTAACATCATTCGGGCTCCACTCTCCCTTCAAAGTGGGACCTACCAGCTGTTACTCCCTCACTCTGACAGTAATTATTTAGTAGGAAGTTTTCTCCCAGCCCACACGATAACCATGCACACCTGCATATCTGAAACTGACATATTTAACATTTGATCTAGTTGTGGTCATGTGTAGAAACTCAAATAACGATGGACTATAAGTCAAGAGTTCTGTGTTCCAGAATTAATGTTTTTTATTACCCGGGAGCTCTGGGCCATTCAGTTCGATAAACATCTATTCAGGTCAGGGGGGAATAGGCGGGGGTGGGGTGGGGTGGGGTGGGAGGGAAATGTTGCCTATTGTGCAGAAACTCAAAGTTTTGTAGGTCACACAGAGAAGTAAACCTCCACTGTGAACAGTGTGCTATACAGTGGCACACATATGCACATAAGAGTACACAGCAGAAGGGATGATTTAATCAACCTTCAAGGGGTACAGAAGTACCATTTCAGAGAGGAGGTAACATCCAAGCTAGGCTTTGAAAGAAGATGGAAGATTTTTGCAAGGCCAATAAAGAGACAGAATGAACAGAATGGTTTAGAAAGAGTACAGGTAGAATAAAATTCTATTGCGATAATTCAAAGGAATGATGACCAGGGCTCAGGATGATGAAGGTAGAAATGGAAGAAAGGAGCATCCAAGAGACATTTGGGAGGCAGAATGGATGAAGTGATTTGGTGCTGTCTTCCCTGACTTCCCAGCTATGGCATGGGGTTGCTAGCTCCTTCCAGATGCAGGTGGGAGTCTTCCTGATGAGAAGTTCATCAGTCACCATCCACCATGGCAATGGTGCATGCTGCTGCTAATTTGGACTTTATTGTGCTCGGTGAACTCTGCACTCCTTGATAGGCTCTCAGTTATGACTTTTCTCTTTATATTCCTCATGCTCCTTGCCAAGTCGGTCTAGTCCTCATAACCTGACCTGCAGCCTAATTCCCCTACGCAGTCCCACATTTCCCTGCTGGGGCAGAAGCCCTGCCCTGAACTCCAGATTGCTTGGCTGAGGTCCTGACACTCTGCTTTCCTATTCCAAGCCATTCTTCAAGGGGCTGAGTCTGTTCCCTGTGCTCTACCTTGGCCCCCCAAATCCTGCAGCAGTGTTAGTATTGCCAGCTCTAGTGCTTCTTGATCCCAGCTTCTTCCTCCTGCCAAATAGGCCCATGTCACTGAGGTCCACTCATATCTCATACTTAGGCCCACCCCAGTTCAGATATCACCAAACCTCATCTGGGGCCTTTGTAACATAGGGGGTTATACTAGGTGATTTCTAAGGTAGCTTCCTTCCAATACTAACATCCTGTGTTTCTAAGCAGGCCAACTGTGAAAGAAGTCTGCACTGGCACAGAACAATTGAGGTTGGGAGCAAGTGAGTCAGACTCAGCAAAACTGTCAAGTTAACTGTGAAGCCAGGAGATTAGAGTGTAGCACACCACTGGGCAGACAGCAGCTGAGACTCAAACCACAGATTAGCCGACCCAGACAGCTGCGTGGATGAGATGACTGATGCCACACCTAGTTTATTAGTCACATTCATGATCAAGGAATTAACGACATCATTTTGTATCTCCCCAAAGGACAACATTCATCTATGACCTAAAGCTATTTCATGTGATGATTATAACTCTACCTTTGCTCATAGTTAGTGCTGGTGATTTGAGACTAAATATTATCCCATTAGTATTTTGCCCCTTTCCTAGAAATATTCACCAGTAAGTACTTCCCAAGGGTAAAGCTTTACTCTCAAGACTTTCTAAGTTTCTCCCAGATGCTTCTCAGGGTGTGTGCAAGAAAAAACACTGATTTTTGAAGACCCAGATTGGAACCCCACAGCTACTTACTAGTCATGTGGTTCTGGAAAAGTTTATCTCTTTGAGCTTTGGAAGTAGCCTTGCAAAGTAGTAGCCCAGATGCAAAGTGCCTGGCATGCAGATATTTCTTGATAAGAGTTCTTCCTCACATCAACCCTGCTACCTTCCATCTCTTCAAGTCTCTTTGCTCTCAGGATTGTCTCTCCTGGGCTTGCCTGGATTCCTCCTCTCTTTCCTACTGGAACCTACAAGGTTCCTGCCAGTTCACACAAGTTCCTGCTCTAAATTTCAGACCTAAGGCATGCTGAGTCAGGACTAGCACTTCCTGGAGTAAAGGCTCCCCCACTCCCACCCCCGCACTCCCCTGGTTATGGCTGAGCAATCACAGGCCAAGAAAAATCTCGGTCAGAAGATGAGATCATAGCTGAAGTCTAAGAGCTCCATTGTCTCAGCCCCAGGGTCTGATACATTGAAGATGTGAATGCCAGTGCTGCCACTCAGTATAGGGCCAGTCAGGAGATTCCAAGAGACAGTGCTTAAGTGGGCAGGGGCGTAAAGTAGGATGCCTTGAAGCTGCTGAGCACAGGATTTAGCTGTGGAACACATATCTTTGGCTGGCTAGGGGCTAACATTCTTGGTTCTTCCTTCAAGGGGACTCTAGTATGAGGGGCCAGTAGACACATGGGCTATAAGAGTCTTCAAAATCATTTAGATCTACTTTCCTCTACACAAATGAAGAAAATGAAGCTTAAAGGAGGGAAATTATTTCCCTAATCCACATAGAGAGAAAGGGCCAGTGTGGCACCTGAACCCAAGGTCTCCAGTTTCTGTGTCCATAACTATGACCGTTATCCTATGAAAAAAACCCAGTAAATTCTTAAAATTCAACACATTGTGGATGTTGAATAACAGGTGGAGGGAAGGTTTGCTAACAGGATTTCTAAAGAAAGCATTCACTGATTGACCAAATATTTGTTGAGTCCCAGAAGGTAAGGAAGGGCCAAATTGTGAAGGGTATTGAATGCCATCCTTAGGAGGGTGGATTCTACTTTAAAGGCAATGTGAAGCCATCAAAGAGTTCAGAACAGAGGATAGACATGATTGGTGGGAGGATTAATCTGGTAGCAGAGGAGGATAGGCTGGAAGAAATCAAGAAGGTGCATGAGGATGTAGGAGATTTTACAGTAGTCCTGGCAAGAGGTGATTGATGGATGTCTAGAGAAGGGTAGGGGCGGTAGAACTGAGAGGAAGCAGGAGTTAATGCAGTGAATGGGGCCTATGGTCAGTGGAATGACCAGATGACCAGGTCATGACTAGGTGAGGCCAGGTGGGGCAGAAGGCTGGGCCCGAGGCAAGCCAAAGTACTACTTCTCAAGACTCTAGACACTGCCAGGATCCCAGGCTAATCAAGCAGGCTCCATTCACAGCAGGGCAATGTTTGATGGTCACAGCACCAGGAAGGCCACAGGTTGCTAACAGTTATTAACGGTCACTGAAATCTATGATAAACCGTAGGCATCTGTTTTTCCAGCAAAGTATAGTAAAAATGGGTGGTTGTGACAAACAGATAAGAAGTCCTATTAGAAATGTTACCTATCAGAGGTTTTACCTATTAGAGGTTTTACCTATTAGGGTAAATTTTTTTAAAGATTAAATCTTCTAGTTTCTACACCTTGGCTGGATAATTTTGACCTACTGGTACAAGGTAGGTATCATCCACTACCAGCTACAAAGATTCCGTCTTTTAACAGTTAATAGGAGTGTCAGGAGGTTTGAGTTCAGACTGGTCCTCACTAGCTGTGTAAGTTTGAGCAAGTTACTAAATCTCTTTAAGTTTCCTCAACCATAAAATGAGGATAACAGTAGTACCTTTGTGAGAGTTGTTGTTCTAATGATATGAGATAATGCATTGTAAGTGTTCAGTACAATGTTTGCCACAGAACAAGTGCTCAGAGTCAGCTATAGTTAATTTTAATAGCTTTACTGAATTATTTTATAGCATGCTATATAAATTCACAAAGATCACTTTTGTAAATATAAAAAAATTTGTGTTCCAATTTTTAAAAGCCTCCTGTTGGGATATTGTACTTTAAATTTCAAAGATTCATGGATGAGGGGTGGGACAGAACACTGAATACATTGTATATGCAGATTTTACAAGTGTGTCATAAAAGCTTTTTTTGGCTTCCCCCAAATTTTGTGTTCAAAAAATGATTTTGCTATTGATTGCTGGGTGACTTGGAGTAAGTCCATTTAACCTTCAAACTTCTTTTCCTTCTTCTGCACTGTGAGTGGGCATAGTCTACAGGGCTTGAAAGGCCCTACCAATTCTAAAATAAGCATATGGACTTATTTTTTTCTTTTGCATGGCTATAACAGCAAGTCCAAACTCCAATTCTTTCTTTTCTTTCTTTCTTCTTTCTTTCTTTCTTTCTTTCTTTCTTTCTTTCTTTCTTTCTTTCTTTCTTTCTTTCTTTCTTTCTTTCTTTCTTTCTTTCAATTTTACTTATTCATTCATGAAAGACAAAGAGACATAGGCAGAGGGAGAAGTAGGCTTCCCACGGGAGCCCAATGTAGGACTTGATCCCAGGACCCCAGGATCATGAACTGAGCCAAAGGCAGACGCTCAACCACTGAGCCACCCAGGCATCCCAAACCCCAATTATTTCTAACAAAGCCTTAGAACTCTTCACAATTATTAGGAATTATTGCCGTGAATCTAACTGCCATCTCTATTATGATGTGTACACTTATTTATCTAGTGGTTTGACAGAGTATAGCTGACCCGGAACACTGGAAAGGATATTCACAGCTGACAAGCAGAAAGCTGCAACCAGGGGCACCTGGGTGGCTCAGGTGATTAAGTGTCTGACTCTTGATTTCGGCTCAGGTCAGTATCTCAAGATCATGAGATGGGGATCCCTGGGTGGCTCAGCAGTTTAGCACCTGACTTCAGCCCAGGGCATGGTCCTAGGGTCACCGGATCGAGTCCCACATCGGGCTCCCTGCATGGAGCCTGCTTCTGTCTCTGCCTGTGTCTCTGTCTCTCATGAATAAATAAACAAAACCTTAAAAAAAAAAAAAAAGATCATGAGATGGAAGCCCAGCGTCAGGCCCTGTGCTGAGCATGAAACCTGCTGAAGATTCTCTTTCTCCCTCTTCCTCTGCCCCTCCCCCACGTGAATGAATGAATGAATGAGTGAAAACTGGAACCAGAATTTGAGTTTCCCTGGGCTTACTGGTCTTTGGGGGAAAGGGACATGTTTTGTTTTTTAAGCTCTCTCATCTGTTCATTTTTATTGTCAAAGTTTCTCTCTGAGAGTGGTTTTTGGTGATAAGTTCATTAGTTTGGCAAAGTACAGGGAACAGGTGAGTAAAATCACCTTTGTGAGCGAACCTCTTGGGTTTAGCCCCAGCAGTCCCTCTAGCCCTTTCCCGCTCCTTTGTTTTCACACATTCTGATACAACAAGACTGACCTCAGCTGTTTCCTCAGATCCAGCATGTTTACTGCTTCGTGTTTTGCTAATGTTGCTCTCAACTTGGAAACCTTCTCTCTGAATTCTTCCTCCGATCCCACTGCCAACATCGGTATATGCAAATCCTCCCCTTCCTTCAAAGCTTAGTAATGTTATGTCTCCACAAAACATGGGTAATCTTTCTCCAAGGGTGTAGTGAATATCTCCATCAGCTAAGCCTCCAGAACTTACATATGCGCTTTTGATCAGACGATTCCCTGTCTAGGAGGAAATGTAAGAGAGTGATGTTATACCTATGAAATAAGGTAGAAGGAAACAGTAGTAATGATAGTTAGCATTTAAAAACACTTATGGGCAAGGCACTATTCTAAATGCTTTACATGTACTGGCTCATTTAAATCTTACAAAAACCTTATGCTATTAGGTCTGTTTTACAGATGAGGACACTGAGGCAAGGAGAGGCTTATAACTTGCCCAAGATCACAGCTAAGGCTCCAGTAGGGATTTGAACTCAAGTGTGACTGCAGTTCCTGTGCCTGACCACTGTGCTCCTAGACTCCACACTCTTTGAAAGCAGGATTTGTGCCTGTTGATTTTTTGTAGCTCTTTTTGTGCCTAGAACTTAGCACACAAAACTAGTTACCTGACAGATTTTGGAAAATTTAGGTCCCAGTCATTCCTATCTTTTCATCCCTAATATTCACAAGGTGACTTTAACCACAGAATAAGCAATTCCATGAATTAAAAAAAGTCTATTGTAATTTTTTAAAAGTCTATTGTAATTAAATGTCACATTGGACTGGGGCACCTGGGTGACTTAGTCGGTTAAGTGACCTATTCTTGACTTTGGCTCAGGTCATGATCTCAGGGTCATGAGATCGAGCCCAGTGTCTGGCTCTGCACTCAGTGTAAAGTCTGCTTGAGATTCTTTCCCTCTACCTCTCCCTCTGCCCCTCTCCCTGCTCACACACACACACATGCTCAATCTGTCCCTCTCCTCCTCAAACAAACAAATAAAATATTTTTAAAAAATTGGACATTAGACTAAACAGTCTGTAGTCAGTTACGTGTTAATGCATGTAGAAGGCTAGGGCTTTTTAAAGAATGTTACATGTGGTACACAGCTATTTGACCCAGGGCTCCCAGCTCCTGTGCCTGCTTCCATTCCACTGCTCTAAGCAGCCAGATTCCGTTACCTTTGCTTCCTATGGCAGTGGGTCAACCTGGCTCCAGCTGGCCATGCACAGTGATGACAAAATATGTACTAAAGGAAAACATCATGTATTATTCCTGTGGGTCAAAGTTCAGTTGTAGTCAAGCTTACAGGTCAAATTCAGATCTGTTTCTGAGATATTTTCCATATCTTTCCCAGATATTTCTCATATATATATATTTTTTTATTTCTCACATTTTTGCAGAGATTCTTCTTGGTCTGTGACATGGATTTGTGCCAAACAGCAGTTTACCCAATACTGTGATTTATTTATTTGTTTTCTATACACTGTTTGACTTTTCTCGTATTTGGCTTTGGCTGAGGACACTCAGCATATGCTTTATGTGGCTAATCAGTCATACTTTTTGGTATTTTTGGATCTTAACACAAAAAAGAAATTAATCTGGGAATATCTTCAAAGGTAACAAAAACACTAATATGGAAAGATATCTATATCCCTTTGTTCATAACAGCATTATTTACTTTAGCTAACCTGTGTATCCCTCAATGGGTGAATGGATAAAGAAGTTGTGGTATCTAAATACAATGCATTATTATTCAGCCATTAAAAAGTGAGGAAATTCTACCATTTGCAACAACATGGATGGACCTTGAAGGTATTATGCTAAGTGAAATAAGTCAGGCAGGTAAAGACAATCATTATACGATCTCACTTACATGTGGAATCTAAAAACAAACAAACAACCTTGTTTTAAAACAAACAAGGTCAGACTTATTACCAGAGGCAGGGGCTCGGTAGGGAGAATTAGAGGAAAGTGATCAAAGGGTACACAATTCCAGTTATAAGATAAATACTAGAGATGAAATGCACAACACACCACCTCTAGCTAACACCATTGTATCATACATAGGAAAGCTGTTAAGAGTATAAATCCTAAAAGTTCTCACCACAAGGAGAAAACATTTTTCCCTTTTGTTCTTACTGTATTTATATGAGCAGATAGATGTTGGCTGAATTTATTATGGTCATCATGTCACAATATACGTAAATAAAACCATCATGTGGTACACCTTAAACCTATACAATGACGTATGGCAATTATTTCTCAGTAAAACTGGAAAATAATTCAGCCCAGAGGCTGGAATTTTTCTAATAATAAACCAGGGACTCCTCGTTTTCTTTTTAGTAAGTATTAACTTCAGTTTAGTTCTCCTCTGTGAAGTTTCACAGCATTAATGTTAAAACATAATTCAGGTCAAGTAGAATATCAGCTTCCGGTGTGTCATTAATAGTTCCAAGTTCATGAATAAGAGCCATGCAAAGTAGCACAGGCCCACAGAAATGGGCCTAGGGAAATTCGGCTAGACAGGGCTCAAAGAAATTAAGGTAGAAGATGCTGCCTTCTCTCTGCTTCCAGGAACATCATTTCTTTTCTCACAACTTACCTTAGACCCAGGCAAAGTAGGCAGTGGCTGATAGCATAGAGGGGTACTGAAAGTTGGTTCTCCAATATACCTCTTATGTTTGCCATTCTTACATCTAGAGTGGCATTCCACTGGCAGAAGTTTGTTCCAGAGACTTCAATCCTTTTCCTTACTAATTCATTTGTTCATCCAGGAACTGGGGAAAGAAAAGTGAGTAAAACCAGAGCTTTTTGTCTAGTATGAAGACAAAAATAGGGAAATCATTAAAACCCTGTATGTTTGGGATGCCTGGGTGGCTCAGTGGATGAGTGTCTGCTTTTGGCTCAGGGCGTGATCCTGGGGTCCTAGAATCAAGTTCTGCATGGGGCTCCCTGCTCAACAGGGAGTCTGCTTCTCCCTCTGCCTATGCCTCTGACTCTCTCTCTCTGTGTCTATTATGAATGAATAAATAAAATCTTAAAAAACAAAACAAAAACAAAAAAAACTGTATGTTTGAAAAGTGTGATGACAGAGCTTTATGTATGGGGCTGCCTGCCAGAGAAGTAGGAGGTGGCCCCAGAGAAAGAGATTTCATAAAAAATCACAAGTGGAAGAATGATGAAATCATGTACCTCAAGTAAAGTGAGGAAAGACCATGTTGAGTAGATAACTCTGACAAGGGTGAATGCCTTAAGCTGATTAGTGGTTATGAACAATTAAAGTGTGTGGTAGACTTTCAGGTTCAGAAGGTAACACCAACCAAAAGCTGGGCAGAATTTGTCCCACAAGCCAAGACTTGAAAGGGAAGTGAGTGAGAAAAGAGACTGGGAACCTGGGCCCCTGTAGGGGAGGGAGACGAGGTGGCTCTTGGTTCTTGTAAGAACAGCTTCAGGCACCAGGGCCAGAGTTCAAGGTGTCCCGAGACAGGCACTGAAAGAGGATGTCAAAAACGCCAGGCAAACTTTGCCTATTTGATAATTTGAGGGAAAGTGGGCGCTGGCTTAGCCTTGTGCAGTGAGGTACCAGAAGGAAGTCGTAAGTTGAATCTGAATTAATATGGTTTATTTGATTAAAACAGGCAAAGCATGTGTTTGGCTTCGGGGCTAGAAGACTGTTGAATTCTCGAATTCTCATCATTCCTGACACTGCACTGTAACTCCAAGCAGCATATGCTCTTCCTTCTACTCAGAGTAGCTCTGCACCCTCTTCTTTGTGCTTCAAGCCTTAAACAAGTGTCCCCTACTTCCCTGATGGCTCAGACTGTTGAGTATGCCTGCTCCAAGCTCCCATAACAATTAGTACCTCTCTCTCATTAGATTAGCAACCATCACACTGGATTGTCCCTGTGTATTTACTTTTCTGCTTTTCCCTCCAGCAGGCTGAGCTTTCTGAGGGCAGAGATTGCCTTCCGTCTCCATATCCTCAGGACTTAGCCAGACTAGAGCACAGTAGCTGCTGATATATTTCTGTGGTTCTGTGAATAGATAAAATGAGCAAATGGATAAATGACTGGCCCAAATCAATAAAAATTTGCATTCTCCTTAGGAATATAGGCCTCAGGGAGTAAATGCTCAGAAAAATGTTGAACATATTTTAATGCTGTGATGAACCATGGATAAAAAGCAGGTGCCTTGGTCCAAATCAAACTTAGTTGCAATTTGGCATGCTTTATTGTCCTGTTCACATGAGCACTATAATTCTAGGCCAAGGTTTGCTTAGTAGGCAGGTTTCAAAGATGTGGAATGAGGAGTAATCTAATTGAAAAAGCTCAAACCAGGAGCCAAGAGGTCTAGCCTCTCTTCCTGAGACCCCACCAACTTCCTGATTATGTAACCCAGATGTGCTTTTATCTTCAGATGCTTCCAGTCGCCAGCCTCTAGTCTTTCCCCTTTGCACCCCAACTGCCACCCAGTTATCTTCCCTAAAAACAAATTAATCATCTTGTTTTTTTGCTCTTAATCCCCCTTTGCCTTCAGAACAAAGTCCTAACCCTTTGGCAGGCAAACGAGGTCTTTTTAGTATCTCTCAAGGCTGATGGTCCTTTATCATGTCCCTTATATCCAGTTATTCCATAGGTCCCATTCCTCTAACCAAACTCTTTCATGCCTCTTTGTTTTTCCCATACACTGTCCCCAGTGTCAGCAATGACGTGCTATACTCATTTCACCTGTGGAACGCCTGCTTGTTCATCTTTCAAGACTGCCAACAGAGCCCAACTGTTGCTTCTTCAGCAAGATCCCTAACTCCTTCAGACAATGTGAGCACCTTCTCCATCCTGCTCCAACAGCATTTTCTATCCTTTATCTTAGATTACAGGTAAATCCAATAGAATTTGTTTGCTTACTTATCCATCTTAGGTGCAAAATTCTGAGTTCTTGTTGGTCGGGGCCATTGTCCTTATATCTTTAGTCACTAGCACTTAGGAGGTTCCACAATATATGCTAGTCGAAAAAAAATCAAAGGAGTTATATTGAATTTTACATATACTGTCTCTTTTACTGTGGCTGTTTTTGCCTCTCATCTGTCTCCACATGAAATGTAGTAATACAGATTGGTTTGTTGAGTGCTCATCAGGCAGCAGGCACTTTTCTATACCCTTTACACATGACAACTTCATTTAATCCTTACTTCAGGCTTGCAGAGCAGGCATTACTCTTACTTTATTACTCTTACTTTACAGATAAAGAAACTGAGGCCCAAAAAGGTTAAATATCTTTCCCAAGTCATAGTTAGTAGATGGTAGAGCTAGGATTCAATTAAAGACTCCAACTTCAAAGTCTTTTCACAATGTCACCTATGTCCTCAAAGGCCTGCGCCTGGTAGGTTCTCACTTAGTTGTCTAATTGCTCTGAATTGCATTGAACAGGACTGCAAGAGTCAGGCTCACTCTGACTTCCAGCAGTGGACTGGCCATCTTCACAGCCCATCTATGAAACACTAGACAGCCTCATTTAAATGCTGGAGTGCATGAAGACAAAGCCCAGATCCTTTTCCTGGCAGGAGGCTGTGTCTTCTAGCACATGGAACCAGTACTGCATTTCCTGGGATCAGATGGAGCCCTTAGCACAGAGGCCTCTCATGGGTTTGTCCCCAGTGTCCAGCCCAGAAACTGTCTGCACTCTGGCTCCCTGGAGAATGAGAAATTATTGGCTTCTGGAATGTTTTTCTGGTCACTGAGTCCTCAAGGTGAAAGGTCTCTTGGATGGAAACCAACAGGCCAAGTTTACCCAACCCAGCAAGGCGTCAGGCAGCCCCGAGGCACATTCCATCAGATCCCACAGAGCAGCTGGGGCTTCTTCTCCTCAGCACGATACCTGCCCTCGAAGAATGGAGGTCTTCCTGCTCCACTGCACAGCTGACATAGAGCAGAAATCCACTGCAGTGCACCCTTCAGGCTGAAGACTGCACAGAGTCTTCAGAAATATTCTCTTCTCCCTCTGCTTTCCACTGTTGCTGTTAAGACTTCAGTTTATAGGGAAAAGACAGGCTCACATAACGCTATGTGCTCCTGTCCCAAAATTATCCCAAAGGAATAGAGCCAGAAGGGAGAAGAGTATTTACATACTTGTGAACATCTATTACATGCCAGCCATTTTACATACGTCATCTCATTTAACCATTACTACAATTATTTTTCCCATTTTAAAGACATGTAAACTGAAAATTACTCTAACCACAACAGCAGCATATTTCCTTTCATTGATAAAAGGGATCTTGTGAAACCTTGGACTGAGAATCAGTGACTGGAGCTCAACATGAGGGTGAGGTGTAACATAGCCACACAGGTAGTGTCCTTATATTAGTCATGTCTGCTCATTGTCTGAGACTCTGTGTATCCCTGCTGGAATTAAGAATTCTATCTGGACCCCAAATCCATCTGTCCAGTACTAGGAAAAGGAAACAGTTTGAGTTTTATAAGAAGAGCCTTGAACTAGGAGTTTGAATACATTTGCTTGAGTCTCAGCTCTACTATTTAACATACGTGAGATCTTGCCTTGGTTTTCTCATTTGTGAAGTAGGAATAATAATGATTAATTTCCTATTTTGGGTTTATGATCATTAAATGAAATACTGCATGTGGGGTGTCGGGAAGGCCCACAGAGATCTGGCCTATTCATAAGTGAGCCATGTTCTTGTCCATTGCCCTTTCTACAGAGCTCCATCATGACTGGACAGCACCCCAGTCTTTAGAACAATTTTTCTCCTACCCTCCTTCCCTACAAGGTAAGAAGAGCAGTTTGGTACGGAGGCAGGAACATAGACTAGGAATTAGATTACTTGGGTTTGAGTCCTGATTTTATTAACTATTGGCCGTGAGAAAACTGAGTCACTGAGCCTCAATTTCCTCATCTGTTGAGTAGGAATAATATTAGTAGTTATCCTCTAGGGGTGCCATGAGGACTACCTAAATGTATCAATGCTTTATAAATTCTAATGTGCTATACAAAGGCAAGTTACTCATCCAACAAAGTTGTTTGACCATCTGCTATGGGCCAGATATGTGCCAACTGATGAAAATCCAAAGACAATAGATATGGTATCCATTAAGCTCACAGTTTGAGGAAGAGATGAAAGCATACACTAGTAATTACAACACAGTGTGGTAAGTGCCATGACAGGTAAGCATCCAGGGGCGCTGTATTAGTTACTCATTGCTACAAAACAAATTACCTTAATACTTAGTAGCTTAAAACAATAAGCATTTATTATCCCACATGATTTCTAGGAGTCAAGATCTGGGAATGGCTTAGCTGGGTAGTTCATGAGTTCAAGCTGTTGGCCAAGGCTGTAGTCTCTGAAGATTTGAGTAGGGCTAGAGAATCCAATTCCAAGTTCACCCATGTGACTGTTGGCAGGAGGTTTCAACTCCTTGCCGTGTGAACCTCTCCATAGATCTGCTCAAGACTTGGCTTTCTCCAAGGAAAGTCATACAAGAGAAAGAGAGCATGTGTGAGAGAGCACCCAAGATTATAACCTAATTTTAGACGTGCCATGCTATCACTTCTGCCATTTTCTATTGGTTACAAAGAACAGCCATGATATAATGCATAAGGGGAATATAGCAGGGTATAAGTTGCAGGAGGTAGGGATCACTGGGAGCCATTTTGGATGCTTGCTGCCACAGGTACTAAATGCACTGGGAGAGAGGAGCCTGGAAAATTGTCTAGAGCTTAAGCTCAGGTGTATTTTTACTGCTTCTTTTAATTTCTGCTGGATGCTGGACTATTAAGAGAAGACATCCCTTTCTATCCAGATTACTCTGCTATTAAGTGGAAATGACATTGTATAAAGTATAGAGCAAACATAGAACTATCAAGAAGTGGTAGTGACTCATCAAAATAAAAAGCTTCTGCATAGCAAAGGAAGCAATTAACAAAACTAAAAGGCAACCTCCTAAATGGAAGAAGATATTTACAAATGATGTATCCAATCAAGGGTTAGTATCCAAAATATATAAAGAATTGATACTACTCAACACACCAAAAACCAAATAATCCAACTAAAACATGTGCAGAAGACATGCATAGACATTTTCCCAAAGAAGACATCTAGATGGCCAATAGGATCATGAAAGGATGCTCAACATCACTCATCATCAAGGAGATACAAATCAAAACTACAAGATATCACCTCACACTTGTCAGAATGGCTAAGGTTAACAACACAAGAAAACAACAGGTGTTGGTGAGGATGTGGAGAAAAAGAAACCCTCATTCACTGTAGCTGCAAATGCAAACTGGTGTATCCACTGTGGAAGACAGTATGGAATTTCTTCAAAAAGTTAAAAATAGGGCAGCCCCAGTGGCACAGCGGTTTAGCGCCGCCTGCAGCCCGGGCATGATCCTGGAGACCCTGGATCGAGTCCCACATCGGGCTCTCTGCATGGAGCCTGCTTCTCCCTCTGCCTGTGTCTCTGCCTCTCTCTCTCTGTCTCTATGAATAAATAAATAAAATCTTAAGAAAAAAAAAAAGTTAAAAATAAAACAACCCTGTGATCCAGTAATTGTGCTACTGGGTATTTACCCCCAAGATACAAAAAAACGAATTCAAGGGGATACGTGCACCCCCATGTTTATTGAAGCATTATTTATAATAGCTCAATCATGGAAGCAGCCCAACTGTCCATTAAAAGATGAATACATAAAGAAGTAATTTACATATATACAACATAATATTATCCAGCCATAACAAAGATGGAAATCTTGCCATTCACAACAACATGGATGGAGGTAGAGAGTATAATGCTAAGCAAAATAAGTCAGGCAGAGAAAGACAAATACCATATGATCTCACTCATATTAGGAATTTGGTAAACAAAACAAACAAGCAAAGAGTAAAAAGAAAGACAAACCAAGAAACACTCTTAACTACAGAGAACAAACTTATTTACAAAAGGGGAGGTGGGGTGATGGGTGAAACAGGTGATGGGGATTAAAAAGTACAATTATAATGATGAACACTGAGTAATGTATAGAAATGTTGAACCACTATATTTACACTTGAAACTAATATGTATAAAAAAGAAACTAATATGTAGTTTAACTATACTAGAATTAAAACAAAAAACTTAATAATAATAATAATAATAATAATAATAATAATAATAAAGAAGTGGTAATGACTTTGCTGGTGGGAGCATTTTCAGAGCAACTGCACCCTGGTGAGGTCAGTTCCCTGAAATCCCTAATATAGCTCTTAAAGTTCATAGCCTTCCCAGAGGTGACCAATAATGACTAGTACCTACCCCTATTACAGTGCAACTCACATTGTACCCCAATTGTGGTTTACATGTCTCATATTCCTTTAAACTGCCCTGAGCAGGCAGAGAAATTGTCTGTCTGGTACACAGTTTGTCCCACATCTAGTATCATGCCTGGCACTGTGCCTAACCATTTGATAAAAGAATTAACAGAAATTGAATAAATATAGGATACACTGTACATGTCATAAGGTCCATGCAGGTAAGTAATTATCATGACATTTAAGAAGCTATGTTATGGGGGATCCCTGGGTGGCTCAGCGGTTTAGTGCCTGCCTTCGACCTAGGGGGCGTGATCCTGGAGTCCCGAGATCGAGTCCCACATCAGATTCCCTGAAGGGAGCCTGCTTGTCCCTCTGCTCCCCCTCACTCTGTCTCTCATGAATAAATAAATAAAATCTTAAAAAAAAAAAAAGAAGCTATGCTATGTGTTTCCTGAATGTCAAGTCCTATGCTACATGCTTTACATATATTACATCATTTAACACTCAACACAGTCCTATGGTAGGCATTATTATCCCATTTAACATATGAGGAAACTAAGGTTACACAAGTAGAAAACGGTGGAGTGTAGATTTGACCCCAGGTCTGTCAGACTCCAAAGCCTATTTAACTAATCATATATCTGGTAGCAGATCTTCTCAAATGCACAAATAAAAAATTGCAGATCTCAAGAATTTGGGGTTATTTACAAACAGATAAAAAAATTATAGTCTTAAGGAACAATTTGATCAATATCTAAGAAAACAGGTGTTTCCCCCCCCCCCCCCCCGCCGCCCCCCAGACATATACACTCCTTATTTTTTTCAGGAAAGCCCAGTTTAAGTCCTACCTCTTCCAGGAAGCCTTCTTTGACTTACAGTGATACTTGTCTCCCTTAAACTCCTGCAGCACTTGTGATAGAGCCATTCAGTCGATACTATGTGTAGTCTTGATTTGCAGTATATCCTTTTTATAACTCAGGTCCATGGCTTCCTTCTTAACATAGTGAGGGAGCTAGAATACTTCTTAAAGTCCTTTTCTGACTTGCATATCATAGGAGGTTATTTCCTGACTCCCATTTGCACAATTACCTTTTGGCAGGGAGACAACGTGGTTGCATATGGCAGGCCCTCACTGATAGTAGAGCTTTTACCTGATTGTGTTGGAAGGGCCTGCTAACGACCATCTTCTGACTACCCTGTAAGCTCCTGGGAACTCCCTAATGTTCTAGCACCTAGCACAGGGCCTGGAACACAGTAGGCTCTCTATAAATGTTTCCTAGATAAATAAATACATGAGTGAGTGAATAAATGAAGTGGTGGTGATGACTACAACATTAGTGAAACCATTGGCATTATTAAATTAATGTCATTGGCATTATTAAATTAACATTAGTGGGGCACCTGGGTGGCTCAGTCGGTTAAGCATCTGCCTTTGGCTCAGGTCATGATCCTGGGACTCTGGGGTTCTGGGATTGAGTCTTGCATCTGGCTGCTTGGTGGGGAGTCTGCTTCTCCCTCTGCCCCTCCTCCACTCATTCTCTCTCTCCCTCTCTCTTTCTCAAATAAAATCTTTAAAAAATACTATTTAAAAAAATAAAAATAAATTAACAGTAGTAATTTCTTTCTTTCTTTTTTAACAGTAGTAATTTCTTTTGTTTGTTTGGTGCTTTGGCCTTCCCCAGGCAGCATCTCCTTCAGGCCCTTCTCATCCCAGGGCTTTCTGCCCACAGAACCACTATGGATCATTTAAAATTAGAATGGATAGAGCTACAGCTGTCTACAGACACATGGGCAAACTTTAACTTGGCTTGTTCTAGACGGCCTGCCAAGTCATCACCCTTCTGTTTGGACTCAATTACCACATTCTGACTGCAAGATACTTTCATAACACGAGGCAATGCCCTTGCCTACAGCTTTATTTGCACTGGTTACATATGTGATCTGCTTGCTTTTTGGATGCCATCACTCATCTCTGGCAGTTGGGGAGGTTTATGACTTCATTTCAGGAGTAGCATCTCTCCTGGGTCCCATGGTCAGCGGGAACTCTCCAGGAAGCTTCCTACAGCAGCTGCTTCCATACAAAGAAATAGGATAACAGGAACCATCCTACTGATCTTCATCAATGCCTTGGATAGGACCTTTACTTGTTTAACGTTTTCTCTGTTTTCTGCCTTACCAATGGAAAGGAATAGTGCACTGGTAAAGAGCATGGGTTTTGCAATAAGAGCTGGATTTTCATCTTGGTCTGCCTCTTATTAGCTATGTATCTTGGGTGAATTACGTCTTTGAGCCTTGACTTTCTCATTTGTAAACAAGGACTACTAATATTATCTCCCTTATAGAGTTGTGAGGATTGAGGTCATGCTGCCAAGAGTTTAAAATAAAGCTTTCAAATAATATGCCCTCAATCAATGTTAGCTATCATAATTCACTATTACTTAGTGTGTCCACTGCTCACACTGAGGATGGAATGGGTAGTGAGAGGCTGCATCATCATCATCAACATTTTGGTGGAAGAAGAAGGAAATTTGGATATACTGAATGCTGGCCTGAGAGCTTTACTTACCTGAATCCATTTAATGTTTAGAAGGACTCCCAATTTTACAGAAAAAGCTCAAGAGATTAAGGAACTTGCTTGACATCACATAGCCTGGGTGAAGAGCACGAGTTCCTAACACAATTTCTTTCCCTGTTCCCCACAGAATGTTCTGGGGCCCATGGGAGCCATTCATTTGGTCTTTCTCAGTGATGAATAGCCATGCACTTACCTTGACACCCTTCTTCATGCTGAGAACTAGAACTTCTGGGTACATTTAGTCTCTTACTTCCTCAATTGGCCCCAAGATGTTCTGTGAGTCCTGCTTTAACTTCTCTTTTCCACTCAGCTCACATCAGTCTGGTTTCCTGGCAAATCTTTCCTGTTTGTCTGGATCTATGACTCTCTTCCTTTCTGTACCTAGCCATTTCATTTTCACAGTCTCAGTTTACCCTGTGCTTGGGACCGGTAACAGTACCCCAGGCCAGGCTGGCTCAGCTGCGTACAAAGGGTGGGGTGGAGAGGGTGGGAGGAAGTGTGGGGAGTGTGGGTGGTGCAGAAGGTGGCTGAGCTGGGGGTGGGGAGTCCAGGAGGGAATGAGGGGGCTGTAAGGGCAGATAGCATGCCTGAGGATGCTGCTGTGGCAACTGAAAAGTTGGAAGTACTCTGCCAGGAGATGTGGCAGATCTCGGTGGGAGCAAAGGCTTCAAGCCTTGAACTCAGGGGAGTCAGGGTAAGGCAGGCTGAACACTAGGTTTGAAGTTGGTATCATAACAGGAGTTCAGTTCCAAAAGGATCCAAAAACGGAGTGGGATTCGGGATTTATGGACAGGCCTGGTTTTTGACAGTCTATTTGTAATAATAATCCATTCGATGGTCCCAGAAATTCCATTATGTTGGCACCCAGATTGCATGTCTCAGGCTGCCTCTCTCACTCAGAAGTTGTACCAAAAATGCTTTGGCAGATGCTGGCTTCTAACTTTTAGTTCTGAAAATGCAGTTGCCATACCTAATCCATATTCCATAGTCTAAAATATTTGGAGGAATTGTTATAGACTATCGCTGGGTTTCATTTTTTCTGACTTCCTTGAATAAATCTTTTTGCCTACCATGTTACCTTTTTTCCCCAAATTAAAAAAATATTAACTATACAAGTGCAAACTATAAATAAATAAGTATATTCTCTGCAAAAAAAAATTTAAATGAGTAGCAAGTGAAAAGTAAGATTGCTGATCACATACCCCCACTTAACCTCACTTCCTTCTGCATATTATCCTATTTAGTCAGTACTGTAAGATTCTGCTGTAAGTTTTTCTATGCACGTAGGAAGATGCAATAGCATCTAGAATTAGGGGTTGGGGGGCAGAAAGCAAGAGCAGACTGCTCTGGTGGGAGGAGTATTTCATCACTGACATTGTTTCCACTGCTCATGGTGATAATAAGAAGTAGATTAAGTAGATTTTACTATCATTTATTATTGTTTTCATGTTATTCCTTAACATTATTGTTTTAAATTATCCTGAGTTGATATATTCCCTTACTGCCTACACCCAGGACAGCCAGCTCCCTCTATTATGCCCTACAGTGGTATGCCACTGTTTACATATGTCCAGTGTACATTCATGTATTTTTTAATGGGATAATCTATATATATTGCTCAGCAATTTGCTTTTTCCACCTCACCTTCATTTAGCAAATATCTTTGGGATCTTTCCATGATAGTACATAGAACTAGTATAATTCTACCTTTTTTTTAAATTAACAGTTACATAGTATTCCATAGTATGGTTGTACTGTCCTTCTACTTATAGATGCTAGGTCCTATAATATTGTTCCACATCAAACACCACAGCGTGATTTCTTTCCAGTGGCACAGAATTGGGAGTAGTCTACTGTCTAATATCCTTAGATAACATCTAATATTGCTATATATGATACATGACAGTAAAACTCATTTATCAATTGCTTAATCTGATAAAGATCTGTTCTAAGCACTTTGCATGTAGTAACTCACTCAATTCTCTGAACAACCCTATGAAATAAGGAGTACCTATTATCATCCTCATTTCACTGGAGAGGCATTAAGGTAATTTTACCCAAAGTCCCATAACTAATAAGTGGCTGAGCTAGGATTTGAACATAGCACTCTGACTCCAGGATTTCCACTAATGACTCCACCGTGCTGTACAAGCCTCTTGTACATTTGTACAAACTCTTCTCCAGGTTAGATAGCTGGAGAGGAAAAACTTTGATACATACTTTCAAGTTGCCCTGTTCAAAATGGAGGTACCAATTGACACTCCCATGGAGTTTGAGAGGGCCAAGTTTACTCATCTTTTACTATCTTGAGGGTAAAAAGAAATTGTCTTGATTTTGCTCCCTCATTGGAAAGCTAGTTTGGCTAGCATGGTATATAATTTTAGGTCAAAATTATTTTCTTTCAAAGTTTGAAGTTATTACTTCATTGCAGTCCAGATTCAGAGTGACCTTTCAGAAGTCTGACAGCCAATTCATTTTTGTTCCTTGTAGGTAACCTGTTTTTCTACTCTGAATACTTTGAGAGTTTTCTCTTTGTCCTTTTGGCTCTGAAACATTCTGAGTGTTTGTCTAAGCAAACCCCTTTAAAAATGTTCCTTGCCTGCAGCTTAGCAGGCCCTATGAAGTCTTGAGCCTTTCTTTGGGATGGGGAAATTTTCTTTGATTATTTTGTTGTGAATCTCTACCCCACCAATGTTCAGTTCTTTCCTGGCATTTCTTTCCAGTGAAAGGAGGTATTTCTGAATCAATCCTTTGTGTCTCTCTATTACTCTGCTGAGGCTGTCTTAGTCAAATACCATATACTGGGTGGCTTACACAATGGAAATTTATTGTCTCACAGCGTTGGGGGCTAAGATCAAGGTGCTAGCCAATTCAGTTTCCAGTAAGGGCTCTCCTTCTGGCTTGCAGACAGCTGCCTTCTGGTGGTGCCCTTGGTGTGTTCTCACACAGCAGAGAGATAGCTGTGCTCTTTTCCCCTTTGAATAGGAGCACCAGCCCTATTGAATTATTGAATCAACCTCATTTAACCTTTATCACCTCCTTATAGGATCTATCTTTAGACACAGTCCATCGAGTTTAGGGCTTCAATATATGAATTTGAGGGGAACATACAATTCAGTCCATAGCAGTCTCTCAATTTTTCTCTCAAATTTTCCATTTCTGATTGCTTCCATATATTCAGGGAGATCTCACACTAAGCTGCTGGATAATATCCTCAGTTTTTGCCATATCCATTTTATTATTCATCCCATCTACTGCTTTTTTAGTTTTGCTACCATAATTTTTATTTTTATTTACTTACTAAATTTTTTTTAAGATTTTATTTATTTATTTATTTATTTATTTATTTATTTATTTATTCATTCATTCATTCATTCATGAGAGACACACAGAAAGAGAGGCAGAGACACAGGCAGAGGGAAAAGCGGGCTCCATGCAGGGAGCCCGATGTCGGACTCGATCCCACAACTGTGGGGATCATGCCCTGGGCTGAAGGCGGCGCCAAACCGCGGAGCCACCTGGGCTGCCCTACTAAATTTTTTTTTTTTTTTAAGAGTTTTATTTATTTATTTGAGGGAGAGAGAGCATGAGCTGGGGGAGCAGCAGAGGGAGAGGGAGAAACACTCCCTGCTGAGTAGGCAGCTTGACCTGCAGAGTCCTCCCAGGACTCTGAGATCATGACCAGAGCTGAAGGCAGATGCTTAACTGACTGAGCCATCCAGCCGCCTCAGTTTGTTTATCTTAATCCTTTTCTTTAGAGCTGTTTGAATTTCCTCAAATACCTGGTGATCCTTGGTTTCTCATCATATCTATGTTTGAAGAATGGGTTTTCAGGTATTTTGTTTAAGTTTCACTTCAGTTTTAAGCAGTCCGTTTCCCCTCTGGTTTCCTTTGGTGAGTGGAGGGTTGCTTGGGACTCTGTGAGTAGGTCATTTTGACTGCAGAATTCCCAGTAAGGTCCTTGGAGCAGACAGAGAGGCAGGCTTGGGGACCACTGTCCTCCCTACTTGGTCCTTCGTCCTTCCCTAGAGCAAAATAAGGAGATCTTTACTTCAGTGAAGGCACAGTTGACAGGCTGGGCAGAACAGCTTTGTCTTTTTCTTCTGTCTGTGTCTGTGGAAGTTGGATTAGGGTTACTTGTCCAACCCTGCTTTTCCCATTGGCCCTTACACACCAACAGACACCCTCCCCAGACAGGGGACTTCCTTTCTTAAAATGAAGATTTGTGTTTTATCTCACCCTCCTGACCCCTACACCGCACCCCCCCACCCACCTACGCCTGAACTAAAGTTCCCTGAAGTGGAGGGAAGAGGAGAGAGGTCTGTTGTTCACGGGGCAGTTTAAAAATTAATAACCTTAGTGAGTGCTTCCTAACCCCTTGTATTCTTTCTATTTGCTCCCTCTGAGCAAGGAGATTCTCTGCCCCTACCTTCAAAGAAATTTACCTTAAGAGTGTTTTGGAGGGACGCCTGGGTGGCTCAGTGGTTGAGTGACTGCCTTCGGCTCAGGGTGTGTGATCCTGGTCCAGGGATCAAGTCTGGGGATCGAGTCCCACATCAGGCTCCCTGTGAGGAGCCTGCTTCTCCTTCTGCCTATGTCTCTGCCTCTCTCTGTGTCTCTCATGAATAATTAATTAACTAACTAAATAAATAAAACCTTAAAAAAAAAAGAGTGTTTTGGAATATGTTAATACCCTGCCCTGAGTTCTCTATCTGTTTGATCCTAAGTGCTTTCTATCCAGATTTCTATCATAATTTCTGCCTCCTCTGGTTTGCTGGTGTGGGTAGACTTAATGATTTTAAAAGCTGTCTTTTCTGTCCTTTGAGGAATTTATGGTGGGAGGGTAGATATATGTTCATGCTTAGTTCTCCATTTTGATTTGAATCCTCCTGTTCCATATGATCTCTCGTCTTGATAATGAAATTGCTGACAACAAATTGTGCTGTTGGAATACAGCTCTTTGTCCGTTAAAATATTTTCATTTATTTATTTATTTTTTTAAAAAATATTTTCATTTAATAAAAAAGTGCCAGACACTTACATATATTATTGCTTTGAAGCCTCCCAGTAATTGAATGATATAGGCATTAGAGTCCACATTTGGTTGACAAGGGAGCTGAAATTCAGGAAATTTAACTGAATTAACTGAGGTCAGATAGCTAATAAGAAATAGACCTAAATCTGAATCCAAGCCCACTTTATCCTGCTACATTACTATTTAAATGTCTCTGTTGTATTCATTTTCCCTAGTTTTCAGTATGTTTATCTTTACTTCCCCCATTAATATACACATGCCTTGAGAGTAAGGGCCCTGGCTAGAGTTCATTATTTCCATTGTGAGGTGCCTGACTTTGTGTTTTACAAGCAGCAATCAATTTAAATTTTGTAAACCAACTCGATAAAACAACTAATTACAATATGTTATGATAACAACATACAGCAACTGTACATTATAGGGGTAGAAATGCTTTATTTGAGACCTTTAAGTGTTTTATTATGTCAATTGAATTAAAGACTTTAGCGGCAAGTCGAAATTAAAACTGGAAGAAAGGTCAAAGTTCAGCTCTGGTTGGAGTTGTTATGGTAACTCTGAGCAATAAGTCTACATAAACAGAAGACAGCACAAGAAGAAAGACCTCAACTGATCTCTAATATTAGCTCTAGTCAATCAATTATCTATTTCAATAGAGCAATATGTTGAAATGATTAGAATTAACATTCTTTCATGTATTCCATTACATTCACTGTCATATCATTCTCTGGAAGTCCATCTCAGGAATAACAAAGTTTCTGAAGGAGACAGAATCATGCTTTGATGTTCCTAAGGATCATATCACCTGGGTTGGTTTGCTCTGATCCCATTTGGTTCATCTATTCATCTATTCATTAGGCACTCATGACTTTGGCTGCATAATAAAACTACCTAGGAACTTTTACCAAATACCATGATCAATTTTCATTCCCAGAGGAGTAGAGGCCAGATTCATATATTTTTAAAGGTCCTCAGCAATGATGATGAATACGAGAGTTGAAAAACTACTAGCCCATGATATATTACAAATTGTGTTAACCACTGGGGATACAAATAAAAATAATAATTGCTAATATTTATTGAGTGCATAGTATATATCAGGCACTGTTCTATGTTATATGTATCACCACATTTAATCCTCAGAGCAACCCTAAAAGGTAGGTATACTCCAATTTATAGGTGAGGAAACTGAGACACAGGGAGATTAAGTAATTTGGCCAGAGTTATACATTTAGTAAGTGGTGGGATCCAGTCCTGGAATCCATGCACACGGCTCTATGAACTATCAGTAGTATCATGGTCTAGTAAATAGTAAGATGGTAGATACCTATCAAGAACACCTAACATGAGAGATGAGAGAAGGAGGTAGGGGCAGGCGGGTTTCCTGTAGGAGGTGGTACCTTAATTAAGTAAAGGAAGAATGGGAACCAGCAAGGAAGAAGAAGAGGTTTTTAGCTTCCTATCTCCCCTGCCTTGCTAAACAACCTGCCTCCTTACCTCCCAGGAGTTCTTTCCTCCCTCTTCCTCAACACTGAAAACACTGGGATGTCCACAATCATCCTTAACACGCTTAACATTTCAACTGGGAAGTCTGAAGTCATGCACAATTACTCATGCAATTTTTCCTCCTGACAATAGGTCCTTCTGTGCGCCTCTCATTCAAATATATAAAGCTCCACTCTGTTGTTGTTGTTTTTTTAAAAAGCCTTTGTTATAGGAACAATTCACAAACGTGTCAAACACACATTGGTTCCCCACTCCCTTCTCCTGTCCCCTCACCTGACTGGGAGACTAGAAAACAATACCCTGGCTTGTCAGGGACCTGCACCCACTTGCTGACTCTGCCCCATGGAAGCGAATCCTGCCTTTCACTTTGCTTCTAGTCAAGTATGGCTCTAAGTTTAAGTTTGAGGTTAACCTCAGGGAGCACTTAGCCATACCTGCCACCCCTCTGTCTGGCCCCATGGACAGGAACAGACTTTCTGTTGAGGAAAGAGAAATGCTCCTATGCTGCTAATTAACTGTGGGAGGAGAGGAAACTCTCTCCAGACACCAAAAATGCCAAGGACCAACATTATAAAAAACAGTTTTTGTGCTAGCCAGCCCCATCATTCAGCACTGGCTAGGCTGGGGCTGGAGGGAAAATAACTCCTCTTGCAGTCCACAGGGTCCCTGCATCCCAAATGGATGCCTATGGAGGCTGTGCCCTGAGAGAATGTCTGCTGGGGGTCAGGGTCTCATGAACAGGGATGGAAGCCAACTTCCCTTAAACCACAGGAAGCAACCTGAAGCTAGCATGCTTATGGATGACTTGGGAGTCTTTGCTAGAACAGCCATAGGCCTGTTGAGTAAGTGAAACAGTGAGGAGTGCAGGCCTGTTGAGGTATGAGGCAGAACTGTAGGAGATTGCCCCAAAGTCTGCATAATCTCACCAAAGCAGGCCACTTTCCCACCCTGTGCTTATCAAACTAGGTGCCAAGCCTCACTTTGAGCACAGGACTATCTGCAATGTAGAGAAAGAAGTGTCACCATCTGGTCTTCCCAGTTCTTTTAGGCTTGGCTGCTGCAGGCCCAAATAGAGTCTGCAGCATCTGGGAGACTTGGGTCCAGAGGGTGAGCCTAGGGGAAGGGTTGAGTTGCTGTGAAAATTGGATTTGGCCATAGGCTGGGAATTGGAGACTTTCACAAACAGGAAGGCAGTAGGGCCATTTGGCTGCAACTTTAAGCTCAAGTGGCTTCAGAATTTGGCTGCTGATCAGTGTAGGGGAATGAGGTGAAACCTGAGGGTGGCCCCAAGGATTGAGGACCTTGGAATCTGAAAGCTGCCAGAGCCACATTGCAGTTCTTAGAGGGCCTGTTTTCATGGTCTGTCTTACTTTACAGAGCCTGGGACAGATTCCCAAGACACTAAATTGCCAAAACCAGGAAGTCGGGGTACTAGGATTTCATACTAGGCATGTTTCCCAGTCTCTCACTCCAACATTTCTGCATCTGGGCAGACAAGGGGAAAATTCTTCCATTATAATACCACATGTACAGGATCCTTGGCAACTATGTGTGTGGTGGCACATCTTTCTTTTCTTCCCTCCTGTTGATATAGGCTCTCTTTATAGACTCCTCAAGTGTAAGAGCTGAAAAAATTTTATAAGCCATGTCGACCAATTCTTTTGACAGGAAAGGAAACAGAAAACTGGAAAGAAAGGATTGGCACAAAGGCACACAGCTAGTTAATGAAGCCAGCCAGGTCTTCTGACAACCAGTCCAGAGCTTTTTCCATAATAACACACCCTTTATAACAAATAACATTTGTGTATCAGGGGCTCCTGCCCATTCCCTATTCTGTTTCCCATTTTACTTACTTCCATGCATAGGACTTTAAACTGAACCTTGTATATGGTAAAGTGACCTTCTGAAAAGTTTCTGCTTTTGGTATACTGACCAAAAACTTTTGGGTTAGAAAGAAGTCATGGCCAGAGATTTTCAGTGTGAAACACAGGCCAACCAGGGTGGAAGAGCAAATTCCTGGACTCTAAGGCCTTGCTGCTCAAAGTTATCCATGGACTAGCAGCCTGGGCATCACCTGGGAGTCCCATCCTAGACTTTGCACTTTCACCAGATCCCTAGAGAATCCAAATACACATTCAAGTCTAAGCAGTACTACTTTTAGGTAAGACTCTGCAAAAAGTCCTCCCCTTCCCCTTCCTGCCCAAATGCTTAACCTCCCACCCGCTCCTGCTCCTCCACCCCTCTCTCCTCAGTCCTAAATGCAGCTATCTTATTCAGCCTCTTCCAGAAATTTAAAGCCATGGTGGGGTGGGGGTGGTGTTATATTTTAAAAGGGGACTTATTTTTTTTAGAAAAATAAAATGTAGCCAATTCAAAAGAACTTTTGCAGCTCCAATGTCATGTTGTTAATGTAGAAATATAAACATCTACTATGTTTATATTGGCTTGCTCGTAAAATCATCATCTTTGGTTATATTTAGGAACTTGATGGCTTGGAAAGTATACTGAAAAACTCTGAGAACAAAAATATTTTTCCCCTTAACTCTCTGGAAAAAAAAAAAAACAAACCTCTTAAAAAAAAATCCTCAAACATCTTTTCCGACTTTCTTATCCCCATCCACCATTACACATTTCCTCCTCTTACCTTTCTCCCAGTTCAACTCTCTCATTTTGTTTACATGCTTTAAAATGGAATTTTTCTTCTTACGTACTTACACCTTAGAGAAAAATTAGGACATACAGAACTAAAAGAAAATCAGAATCCCATTGATTTGTAGAAACAACTATAAACCTTTTATAAAGCATCATCTCAAACTTTTTGTGTATGCATTTGTTACAAAAATGGGATAATTCAGAACATTATAATTAGTAAGTAGTTCCTTTTAAATGGAACTATAAATTAACTTCTTTACACTTGTGAACATTAAAATAAATATTTTATTAAATTCTGCTATGTAGATATTACATGATTGATTTAATAAAATTTCTATTGCTGGATGTTTAGGTAGTTCAAACTTTTCACTGCTAAACACAGCACTGCATATCCTTAATGATTTTCTTACCTTAAAAAAATTATTTCATTAAATCATAAGTGCACTATTACATTTGTGAAAAAATTTTCGATACAGAAAACAGTATTTTTGACCATCATTCCCAGTCCTTGTTCCTATCCCAGCCTCCCAGGAGTAACCACTGTTACCAGATTTGTATATGTTCTCCCAGACCATGTTTTATTCATTTAGTGCATATGCACTATATGAAATAAATTACTATAAGAAATAAATTACTACTTCAGTTTGTTGGTTCATTGATGGTTATTTTTTACACCAATGGTATAAGACCTATCATTTCTTCAAATTGCCTTTCTCACTTAAACAATCGATTTTGGGGTATTTTCTGTATTAATACTTATAAATCTACTTCATTTATTTTAGCTGTTGTATAGTATTTTGTGTCATGAATAGAACATGGTTTATTAGCATGTGTTTCATGAATTGACTTTTAGACTATTTTCACTTTTTGCCTTTTACAAAAAATATGCTTATACATGCTTCTTTATGTACACATGTGAGTGTGTCTTTAGGGTAGATTCAGAGAAGTGGCATTGTTGAATCTTAGGATCACTGACTTCTTTCTATGTATGAATGAGAGGAAAAATTCTTTTGAGGATCCTGGAAGAAAAAGCATAGCTCTTAAAAACCTGAAAAATGATTTCCCCCTAACTTTGTTCTTGGCTTCCAATATTATCTTGAGGTTTCTAGCTAGGGTGGATGGATATGGAGAACAAGGATATACCAGGCTTCTTGGGAAAAATAACAAGCAGGTTTGGCTGAGTTTAAGATATTGTCTTACAGAAGAGGAGAGTGCCTCTGGTGCACAGCAGATGAGGAGTGCTCTCCCACTTCTCTGGTTCCAACTGCCCTGTTCCCAACGCAGCTCAGTGAATCCAACTGTCAATCCAGCTTCTGATGGGTGCACATGGGATATGGAGCATAGCATTAGGTGTTATTAGGGTTTCAGTAAATGACATGGTCTCTACCCTTGTGAAGGAGAACAGACAGCTACTCATGGGGAGATATATTAACACTTACAAGCTATACACTATATTACTAAGTAAAACTTAGTGTCAAGAAAACTGAGTACAGCCACCAATACTGCTGAGTGAATGCTAAGTTTTCTGCACCTTTCACCTGGATTACTGCCTCAGGTTTTCACTTGGTCTCATCTACAATCTCTCCCTTTCAATCTATCTAGATGCCTGCTGATAAAGTAATTTTAAAAAGTCAATTTTATGGCATCTGTGATCCTATTCATTCCCTACTCTTATTGTCTGGTAAGCTTCCCCTCATCCTTTAAGACTCAGATCAAAAATGTTATCATAATAGGGGCTCCTGAGTGACTTAGTTGGTTGAGCATCCAGAGCCTTGATTTAGGCTCAGTTCATGATATCAGGGTTGTCAGATTGAGCCCCGTTTTGGGCTCTGCACTCTTCACAGAGTTTGCTTGAGATTCTCTCTCTTTCCCTCCCTCTACAGCTCCCCCATGCTCATGTACTCTCTCTCTAAATAAATAAATGAAATCTCTAAAAAAAACCACTGTTTTGGTGGTAATCATTTGCAATATAGAAGTGTATGAAATCAACACATGGTATATCTTAAATTCACGCAATGTTATATGTCAATTATATATCAATAAAGCTGGGAGTAAAAGACTCAGCTCAAACTTTTCATTCAACATATATTACTCAACATGTATTAAGCACATACTATGTGCATATCACTTCTACTAAAAATTTCCCAACTGTAGGCTCTGTAACTCTCTCCCTGTTTCTTTTCTTGTAGTAGACTCTACTTTACTTTTTATGTGTGTATGCATGTATGTATTTTCTTCCATCCCTCTTTATTTAAAAAATTTAAATTGGAGTATAGTGGACACATGATGTTACATTAGTTTCAGGTGTACAGCATAGTGATTACTTATTTATTTTCCTGACCTATGTCTACCCCAAACTGTGAATTCTTAAAGTACAGAGTCTCTATCTTTCCATCTCTGAACCCCCAATACCTAATACTGATGCTGGACATATGGCTGATGCTTAATAAATGTTTGTTCAACAAAAACAATGAATAAATCAGTTTCCCAGAAGTGTGTATACTGGTTATCAGAGTACTTTAAAGATCTGCAGGTTAACTTTTGCTTAGAGAGAGAAGAAACTGTGTTAGGTAGCAAGAGCAGAGATAGTCTTTGAGGTTACTTGTCCTAGATCCTGAAACTGGTAGAGGGAGCAGCTGTACTTACCCTGGTCTAAGTCTTTTCGTTTTGTATTTCAAATGCACAGTCTATATCACTGTTGCAATGTAAAGGGTGCTAAAGAAGTGTTTATTTAAAAAAGGAAAGACAAGCTTTGAAAAAGATCTCAACTTTCCCTAGTTTGGAATTGGACTTTTCAAAGCTCTGATGTAATGCTGCCCCTTGCCTAAAACCCTTCAATGACTTCTCATTGCTCCTGTGTCAAAGTTCAAAAATTTTAACTTGTCTTGCGAGGCTTCCTCTACATGGCCTGGAGATCGCCTCTTTCTCCAACACCCTTTCACATTGTTCTTCCTGGAGCTCCTTACATTCCAGCCACAGAAGTCATTTCTTTGATCCTCAAGATCACGAAGCTTCTTGATCAGTGATGTTCCTTGTGCCTGGAATACACTCTGCTGCAACCCATATCTACACCCCCTGCTTCACTGCTACTCATCCTTCAGGTCTCAGCTTGGCTGTCACTGCCTAGGGTGGCCTTTCCTCAGCCACATGGGAGGCTAGCTCACCCTATGGTTTGCCTGCACAGCATTCTATCTTTTCCCTTTATAACAGGATTATTGTAACCTGATCGTCAAGTATGTAATCACTGAACATTTGTTTTTCACCCTCGCCTCCTAACTCCATACTCTAAGGTCCATAAGGACAGGATCTGAGTCTGTTGTTTTACCTACATTACTTTACCTAGTTTCACAATCCTGTGAGGTAGACACCCTCATCCCTTATTTGACAGAGGAGAAAACTGAAGGCTCAGAGAGATGTGTGGGTAGAGTCAAGATTTGATCACAGTTCCATCTGTGTTGCAGAAGGGTTTAAAGGGCTAGAAGTTCATTTATTTGGAATTTGGATTCTCAAGGCTAGAATTTAATAGGATAATAATTCTAGGCATGCCTCTTCTTCTGTATAATAGAGATAATATTACTTACTTTATCTACTGCACAATTTTCTGTAGGATCAAATAATATATATGACATGCCTGGTAGCCATAACACAGTCTACAGATATAAGTGAAATAGATAGTATTTTTCAACAGACTCAAGTTGTAACAGCAGCTGCTTATCTGGTCTGCCCACTCTGGGCATCAATTTCTTCAGTAAAATTGTCAGTTTGAAGATACTGACTCCAAATATTCCTGTATATTATCTAGAGAAGGTTGTTAGCCTGGACTTGTGTTGACAACTAAAAGATTAGTTGAGAATGATAGGATTCATCTTACAGGATGAGAAGTATACATTTAGCTTTGACATAAATAAAAATAAAGCTATAAACAAAAGGCAGTGTGTGTCTAGAATTTAGCCTTTTAGTATTGATCACCAGGACCAGATTCAACAGTTAGGCAAGTGCAGTTAATGATTAGCATGAGTGGTTAAGAGCTTAGACTTTGGAGTCAGAGAGACCTAAGTTCAATTCTCTCAGCTCTACAATGACCAACAAGAAGGCCTTGGGCAAGTCACTGAACTCCTTGAAGTTCATTTCTACATCTTTAAAATGTACCTACCCCTCCGACTGTTGTAAGGATTAAAACAAATAATGTAAGTAGGCACTTGGGACATAGGAAACTCTGTATAAATGTGGAGAGTTGTTATTGCCATGTCAGTCTTTCTTTCCTGGCTTGCTGATCCCTCCACACCTATTTGTTCCATGCTGCTTCCATTCCAATTGGAATGATGACTTTCAGGTGTCAGAGTCTTAAATACTAAGGCCAAGAACTCTGTTTCTCCATCTGCAACTGCTCTAAGTAAGGCAAACCTCATATAAAGGGGAAAGCTTTCTTCCCATGTGTTGTGAACAATGAGTCACACCAGCTTCTTGTACGTCTGGGGAAGCTTTGTTATTTGTGCAGAGGAGCATACCCTTCTAACTGTATTCGAACAACTGCATGTCTCTGCTCAACTACTTTTGAGTGTCATAATAAGGATGGGAGGATTTTATTCTCTCTGGCTTTGGACAGCCAATGGATGTGCAATTTGGAGCTGCAACAAAAAGGGGGTTTCATTGTTCAGTCACTCTATGGCTACTATCACATAGGATCAGTAATGATTTGATTCATTATTAACTTTAAAATGGGAGCCTTTCTATAATTTTGAAGTAGGAATCAGAAATTCTAGTAATAGCATTGGATTTTGGTTTGTGTGTGTTTTCACTTAAAATGTACTTATTGAGAACTACTATGTTCTATTCTCTGAGGAAGAACACAAAGATAAGTAAGTTCTCTTTTCCTCATAGGAACTGAAATCCTATGTAGGAGATAGAAAAGGACACAAACAATGGGAGGGAGAGAGCAAGTAGGCAAGGAAAGGTGTTCTGAGCATGGTTCCCTTCATTCTGGATTAAGATTCAAGTGTTTAGAGTGGTGTGTATGAGAATAAAAAGAAATGGGCACTTGACTGGGCCTGAATACTGGCACTTGTACTTATTAGTTAAATTAGCTTGAGCAAGCTATTTACCCTCTCTGAACAAGTTTTTTTCATATGAAAAAAGAGAAAAATGCTTATATCACAAGATTGCTGTGAGGATTAATTGAGATAAAGTACGTGCCTGGCATGATACCGGACTAACTGTAGCTAACAAACATTAGCGACTAGAAATATGAGTATAATTAATACAACAAGATGGAGATAGTATTAAAAACTCTTGTCACCATATAGGGTCAGTGGGGCAGGCTTGATGGAAGAGATCTTAATTCTCATTTCAGCAGCATAGCATAGACGTGAAGCACTTCTCAGATATGCAAACATGAAATCCATCCTGCTAAATATTCACCACTCTTCTGACATAGCAGATGACATCCTGTGGTCACTCCCTTCCCCTACTGAGATATTAGGTGGTGGTTTCATGCTAACCCCACCCAAAATGGTGGATTATCTGACGGTAACAGAGAAACAGGAAGATCAGTGGTTTTAAATGAGCAGAGACCGGGTGTTTTACAGTAAATAACTCTTCCATTTCTATCAGTTCCTTGACCAACTGTTGAACAAATTATGATACAAAATGATAAGGAAGCCAAGACACAGCTTTTGGAAAAGCTGAAAGCCTCTTTGATGTTGGAAGCACATCCTGTCATCCACAGTGTACTGAATAAGATGATGGCTGAAGACAACTTCATGGACAGGATAATTGCTCTAGCAGACAGATGGATGAAAGAAGGGGGCCTGGCACTGTACCTGTAAGTGCAAGTGCACCTCCTTGATGAAGCTGCTGTTCTGCACTCTAGAATGTCTCATTTGGTTTGCCCAAGTTAAGCAAGTAATCCAGATTTGAATAAACAGTCACTGTGTGGAGGTTAACTCAGATCATTTATTATAAAACTCCTTGATTTGTAGGAAATATGTGGTTTCTAGGAGGAGAAAATGAGACAATCTGTGATATAATGGTTATTATTCATAAGAAAGGCCACTACGGTTTTTGCTGTTTCTAAAAGCACTATTTTCATAAGGAAATTATAGCATCCAAAGGTTTATTGGCATTAATATGGTTCTATCTATGTTTATGATGATGATAATCTTAATAGTGAGTACCATTTTGAGCTTCCAGCTTAGGTCATTGGAAGGGAGAATTCAAACTGGCTTCAAGGAGAGTTTGAGCTGAGCTTCAGTTCAAACTGTATGACCCTTAGAGAGCCTCTCACATTCAGTCTCCAGGCTCCATAAAGATAGAGGTCTTTCCTATCATCCTAGGACTGTATTATACTCAGAGTCCAGCATAATGTCCAGTACATGATGAGTGTTACATCAATATTTGTTGAAATATTTGATTCAACCTTCGTTATCTCTTTTAATACAACAACCTTGACAGCTCAATATTATTAGCTCTAGTTTTTTAATAATAACCTGCTTGTTTCAAAGCTATCTACAGAATTATGCATGTGATGGGGTGTTGCAGGTGTGGGAGAAATTTGCTGTATGGTCATATGATCTCTGAGCTTAACATGGGAGAATCAAGAAGAATAATATTGTTTATGTAAAGATGCTTTCATGCTTTGGCAGAGTGGGAAGAAGTGGCTCTGTTGGCCATTTGACTAGAGAAGAAGCTTGAAACCATATTTATGGGGATAGGTCGAAACAGTGGACATAGTAAGCATGCTTTCACATTCAAGGCTGACTCAGAGCAGAAGAGACTGTCTTGACTACATCAGCCTAAAGGCCACAACACAGTACAAGCTTTAGGGAAACCAATTTTGGTTTGACATAGGGAAAAACAATGGAATTCCTCCTGCTGTTTAGAAATAGAAAAGATCACTTTGGAGGTAGTAAATCCCACTATTGGCAATGTCCAAAGTGGGGCCACATGATCACTCGACAGGAATATTATAAAAGGGGTTTAAACATTGGCTAAGTGGAGAAAGGCATTAGGCTAGTGAATATCTCCTATTTGTCTCCTAGAATCTATGATTCTATAATCCAGTACTTGAAATTTGTAAAGATGGTATCCAGACAAGAATATATTTAAAAGGAAACTAGGTTAACAGTTTAGCTCAGATTCCATTAGCCTATAAAAAAAAAAAAAGATTCCATTAGCCTATGAGGTCCCCTAAAGTAAAATGTCTGTCTATGTTATACAGCACTGTGTTCCCAGCACCAGCACTGTGTTTGGCACATAGTACACCTTTAGTAACATGTGTTAGGTGAATCAGTTGGAACTCTGGGTATACTGAGGAACTTATCATGCATGCTCTGAGCACTGACTTTCCAAGAAGTTATGGAGTGTCATAGGAATGAAAGCTGAACCAGATCAACTTTCCTGTACCCCTTTCCTATGTAGGTTATAAGTTTGGTCTAAAGGGAAACATTTCCACTTATTTGTGCTGTAAATATTGAACTCACATAGAATCTTTTCCTTGGGAGAAGTGCCTCGATGTGTGCATTTGCTGTTGGTCTCACTTGTGGAATGTCAGAATGAGAGGAGTGGCAGGGGTCTGAGAAATGCCCTACTCTAATGTAGTTGAGAATATGCAAGAGTGATCAGGCCATAAATCAACAGGCTGAAGACCCTAATCCAATATGGGGAGTCACCCCCAGAGGTGACACTGAAGAAACCCTAAAGGGAGATCATGATTTCATCCAGCACTGTGCCCAGCACCAATCAGGGTCTCAATGCAATACAGTTGACCTTGAACAACACAGGTTTGAGCTGCCTGGGTCCACCTTTATGCAGTTTTATCTTCAATTAATATAATACAGTACTATAAATGTATTTTCTCTTCTTTGTGATTTTCTTAATAACTTTTTTTTCTAGTTCACTTCATTGTAAGAATATAGTTACAACACATATACAAAATGATCGTTTATCTTATCAGCAAGGCTTCTAGGCTACTAGTAGTTAAGTTTCGGAGGAGTCAAAAGTTAAATGTAAATTTTCAACTGTGTGGGAGGTTGCCCCTGACCCTTGCATTGTTCAAGGGTTAACTGCATAGTGAATGAATGAACAAATGGTGTCCAGGAGCAGTGCTCAACTTGGAACCAGAAAGCCTGGACTCTCCTCTGGATCTGCTGTCACTGACTGCCTCGGTAACCCTGACACGTTCCTTATCTTCTCTATAAATGTCATCTGGGGCTACCCGGCATTCAAACAACTGTCCTATTTGGGGGATACCAATTATAGAGGCAGGAGGTCATGGTTGTCTTGATTAGTTGGTAGTAGTGGAAATGGAGAGAACCAGATGACTTCGAGAGCCATTTGGAGCAGTAGAGAAAGTAGGACTGCATGTATAATTGGATGTGAGGCGTGAATAGAGGGAAAGGATGACACCTAGATTTCTAACCTAGGCAGCTGGGTGGATGGCAGTGATACTGGCTGAAATAGGAACAAGCAAGCAGGAGTGGGTTTGAGAGGAAGCTGATGAACCACACCCTGTGCTCCAAGAAGCCCACACACTGAGAAAAATCCTGGCCCTTCGGCTCTTCCCTTACCTGTTTGTGTGAGAAAAGACCCACTGCATGAGAGGGTGGGCAGACCAGGTAGCTTCAAATGTGACAGAGACCCCTGGTTATGCTTTCTAATGAGAGAATGCTTTAGGAGCTGATAAAACTCAGCCTTAAATCCCTGCATTCTTCTTTTATTATTGCTAAGGCAGCACCAGAAGGCAAATATGGAGATCTGGGACCCACAAACCTAAAATTATAAAGAAAAGAAGAGAATCAGGGGACACTTCAAGATTAAAAGCCAGTTTTCTGCCAGAACTTTGCTTTATTTATTATACCCACGCTCTCCCTGGTTTCCAAAGACCAACTGTAGGCTTGACTCCTGCAGCCTATGTCAGTAACTCTGGGTCTTGGTGCTGAATAAATGAAACTAGTAGGATTAAAAAAAAATGGAGCTCTCTGAGGCCTGGCAGTGTCTGGACAGGGATGGATGGGTAATGGAGAGAACAGAGCTCCCATGGCAATGAGCTACCACTGATCTCAGCCTCATCTAAGTACTGTAGGCCTCGGTACCCTGAGCTGACCCCTTAAAGCCATGCTGGAGTATAGATGAAAACTGACATCACATAGCATCTCCTGAATATTGCTGGGTGGAGAGGACCCATTTTTATATATAGCAGCAAGGGAAATGAAAGAAATGAAGGTGAAGAGAGCAAATGTGAAAATATGAGAAATTATGTTTGTTATTTTAAAAAAGAGTAAGTTTCATGTTTTTGTTTCTAATTACAAAAGCAATATACGGGGAATCCCTGGGTGGTGCAGCGGTTTAGCGCTGCCTTCAGCCCAGGGCCTGATCCTGGAGACCCGGGATCGAGTCCCACATCAGGTTCCCTGCGTGGAGCCTGCTTCTCCCTCTGCTTGTGTCTCTGCCTCTCTCTCTCTCTGTCTCTCATGAATAAATAAATAAAATCTTTAAAAACAAACAAACAAACAAAAGCAATATATGTTTGTGATAGAAAACTTAAGAAATACAAAAAAGTAAAATAAAATAGTGGTAATGCCACTAACTGCTCTGATAAATATTTACTGAATGCTGACAAGCTGAGGCACAATTTAAGGCCCCCAATAATCTTGGGAATTAAGCAATATTATTACTCCCTTTGATTCCATGAAGAAACTAAGGTTCAGAGGTTGAGATTTGCCTGAAGACACATAGTTGGTAAGTGGTAGAGTAGGATACTTGGCCCTTGACCTGCTCCACGATGAGGTGATGGTCACAGAGCATAAGAGCACTGCCCTCATTAAAGCAGCAGGTATAAATGTTGGATCTTTTGGGCCAGGCTTGTTTGCAAAGGCCCTGGCTGATGTCAACATCGAGAGCCCCATCTGCAATATAGGGGCTGGTGGACCCTCCCAAGCAGCCGGCGCTGTACCAGGAGCAGCTCCCACCCTCTGCACCATGGCTGCCCCAGCAGAGGAAAAAAGGTTAGAAGCAAAGTCTCAGAGGAGTCTGATGATGACATGGGCTTTGGTCTTTCTAACTAAACCTCTTCTGTAACCTATTCAATAAAAAGCTGAACTCCTTAAAAAAAATGTGTCTTGTCTTTCAAGTCTTGTCACACTTCCTGCAATTTTGTAAACTCATCCATTGCAAAAATGATATTTTGATCTTTGCCCTTTCTGATGACCAGAACAGAAAGTGACTCTCCTCCCATTACTTGGCCTGAGGCTTCCTTCTGCTTCTGCCCAAGGCAGGTTGTGGTTAGCGCTCACTGCTTAACCTCTTCCTCCTGTAAGTCTCTTTGAAGTAGAACCTTTTTTTAGACCACTTTGACACCATGGACATTCTGTAATCCTATGTATCAAGCCAATCTCTTTAAACAAATGCACAAATAATGTGTATGAAACCTTACCTGATTTCTAGGCTTCATTGTCTCTTACCACATCTCTGACTCCAGCCCCCACTTCATCCTGATATTAGAATGAGTTTCTACTGCAGAGTACTTAACGATCTTTTAAGTTGAAAATTTAATGCTTTATTCTTCATAGAAATGAATTAAGTATGAATGTCAAAATACCACTAGTATCAAAATGACCATAACAAAAAACATACACCCAGTACCCTATCCTGACTACCCAGCTTTGTCCCCAGTCAGTCAGTTTTAGAAACTTCCTGTGCATCCCCCACTATTAACTGGGGCTCTCCAGAGAACTCTCCAGTGGTTCTTAATCTAGGGTTGTCATTCACAGTGGGAGCTTTGGAACCAAGCTGCCTCAATTCATATCTCACCATTACCACTCCCTATGTGACCTTGGGCAGGTTATTTAACTTTCCTGTTTCTCAGTTTCCTTGTTTGTTAAATGGGGAAAAGAATGATACCTATTTTATAAGGTTATTGTGAGATCAAACACTTGTAATGCTAATGCTTGTAAAGGTCTTAGTACATGGCCTGGCATATCGCAAGCATATAGCAAATGTCACCTAGTAAGACAAAAGGAGCTGTCTATCCATCTTGTTACCCCAAAGGCCAGTAGTCAGGATCTATTGCTTAAAAATATTTAAAAATTTTAGTGGTTTTCCTGTTATATTTATTGGCACTG
Source organism: Vulpes lagopus (assembly GCF_018345385.1). Classification (NCBI taxonomy): domain Eukaryota; kingdom Metazoa; phylum Chordata; class Mammalia; order Carnivora; family Canidae; genus Vulpes; species Vulpes lagopus. Next base: position 36,352,012 of record NC_054838.1, on the reverse strand, counting down.
CTAAGTAATTTTTTTAAAAAATTGCACATGCACAGTAGTCTGCCTACAATTATACATTGAACAGACTTCTGTGGACTTGCCTAGAAATCTTAATAACCACTTATAACACTGTGTGTGTGTGTGTGTGTATATATACATATATATACATACATATATATGTATGTGTGTGTATATACATATACACACACATACACACACATTTATCCATCTATTTTTTTCTGTGGATTTTTCATTTCCAAAGGTTGGCTGGAAAGCACTGTCAAGACTCAACATGGTCTTGAATAGCACACCAAAGATTTTGTATTTTATTCACTGTATGATGAGGAGCTGCCCATGGCTTCAGAGGAGGACAGTGACACTGTCCAATGTGATTTAGTGAGCAGTGCAAAGGCTGCTGATTAGGAGATCTTGGAGTCAGAGAGGTCAGTTAAGATGCTGTTTGAACAACCCAGATTGAGAGCCTCATTTAAGGTGACAGGAAAGAAGAGATACAGGTGAGGAAAATTTGGGGTAGAATTAAGGGGACTCAAGAATGAAATGGTGAGAGAAATAGAGGAGAAAGTTCTAAGGATTTTTATTTTGGGTGAATGGGAGAATGGTAAAACCATTAAGAAAGGCAGAAGAGATGTAAAATTTTCTAGGAGATAGAGATAGGCTGTGAAAAGTCAGAACATAATGCAAGCCTCTTACACAACTAAAATAAAAATCTATGTACACTCAGTAATTTTGACATCTGAATCTAAAACCAAACAAAAATGGAAGGACAGTGGAAGAAGAAGAAGGAGAATGAAGTGAAGAGGAAGAAGGTGAGGAAGAATGAGAACAAAATGAGCATTATAAGGTTGATAATGGTTTTCACTGATGATCCACTTGACAGTACTAATCAAGCACATTAAATATTATATTTCAGGGAGTATTGGGCAGATGTTAAGTTTGTAACAACACACTCATCTCTGCAGATGTTGGAGATTTCCTCTCCCAATAGGACAGCCAGAAACCTGTTTGGAAAGACCCATACAAGGCCACAAGCACCCCAACTAGATCCTTTCCAAGATGCTAATGCTTTCTACTTTCATCCAAGACTCCTAAAGCTTGTGTGTTCAGTGGGCAAAGAATGAGACAGAAGGGCGGCTCTCATCTGAGACCACATGGGCGGGCAGCCATGCAGAAGGGAGTGGCTGAGGCCTCTAGCCCAGAAATGGTGTGCTCTACATAAAACCACATCCCCTTCGCATATCCCTCCCAAATACTCAAGCTGGCAAGGGAGTTTTTGATGAGATTGTATCTATGAGTTTTGTTACCATATTTTCTAAGTCAGAACTTCAAATGCATTGCAAATACAGTTGTACTAATGACAACTAAAGGACAGGATATTTTAAAGTCACTCTGTATGTGGTTGCCATGGTAAAAATGTATCACTTAAAAGACTAATTCTACAAATATTTATTTAATATCTACTAGGTTCTAGGCATGATTCAAATAAATATTTATAGAATATTTATGAGTATTCTATATATAGAATATATGTAGAGAAATATATAGAATATTTATAAATATTTATAGAATATTTATTTGATACTTCCTAGGTGTCAGACATGGTAAATATTTATTTGCCACCTGCTAGGTGCTGGCAATAGAATGGAGAACAAAATATACAACGTGTTATGTAATGGGAATAGCATGCCACTGGGCAGTGTGTTGGGATTTAGGATCTGCTATATTAAGTTAAAGATATGATCCAAAGATAATATCATAAAGATATTATCAACCTCTGTAGTCTCCTTCGAAGCAGGCTGCATTTGCTTTTCTTCCTAGGTCCCTTTCCTGGCACTGTTCTTTATCCCCTCCCTTCTTTTCCCCCATTTACCATATATCAATGTTGTCTCCATGAAGAACTCTTTGTTAGTCCCTATATATGCCAAGCCATGCCTTTCTAGACCATGTCTTTGCACACAGTTCCTTCTGCTGGAAAATGCTTTCCCTTCTTTGCTTTGGAGAAGCATAACTCTTTTTGAAAGAATCAGCTCAGAATTTCCTTCCTCAGTTAAGCCCTCCTTGACTTCTCTGGGTCATGCCCTCTAGTCCTTGAAGGGCTCTTAGCAAATCTCTGTTAGCTAACTTATCATCCTGTTTTGTTTTTCACTGTTTATGGGTCTATAAGTCTTGGGGCAGAGTCCTCATTTTATCTATCTAGATCTCTGGGACCTTGTACCTTTGCCTGAAAGAGGCCTTCAGTGAAAGTTGCTGAATAACTTGCTTGCCTTCTGAATTGACAGGGAAACAGCTATATGACTCTAGGCCCTCCTATTTTCCCACCCTCCCTGACTCCCATACTCATCCTTGCTAGCTATTTCCCCCAGTGCTCACTTCTTGGCTTGAAGGCATTGAGACTTCTATCAGAACATAGATGTTATATAGTCGATAGAGAATTGGGTGAAGAACCTAGAGACCGACATTCTAGTTCCAACTCCCTCTGCAATTAGTTCTGTGACCTCTGCCAAATCACATAATCTTCTTAGGTCTAGGTTTCTTCATTTATAAGGTGGAGGTTGAATTCAAACCAGAATTGTATCTAATTGTTTTTTCCTGTGATAATTTCAGTCAAATCACAGTGGCCTTCCAGAGGACTTTGCTAAAGATTGTGAAACTTAGATAAAGAAGACACTCAGCTGGAAAGAATATAGTAACTGTTTTAGACCATTTGGCAAAGAAGTGAGAAGTGGGACACGTCTGCCTAGTATTTGCTGACAGTGAACTGAGTAGAACACTCCATGTGTCATGATCCATGTAAGATTATGTGTAAAGTCAGTTCAATTTTTGCTCAGACACTTGTCAAATGTCTACTGCATGCTATGTACTGAACAATGCAAGATAAAAAGAAGAATAAATAATGCATGGTCCTTGCCTGTAAGGGACTCTGGGTGATAAGTAGTGGCAGGTAGTAAGTATCATCTTCACTAAGTAGATAATAGGAACTGAGACTCCACCACTGAGTGGAGGAACTGGATCTCAGACTAACATGATTTTCAGTGCTTTACCCTTTTCCATTATACCTCACTACCTTTCATTTAAAAGAGAAAGGGAAAGGAGATACTGAACTTAAAGTTTGGGTGCTTCTTATGCCTAGTGCATCATAGCGGAGGTCCAAGGTGGAATGGACAGTGTTAGAAACCTTGGGGAAGAAGTAGAGAAGGGAACAGAAGAGTCCAAAAACAAATTTCACCTGTTACATGATGGCTGGTCTTGGCTGCTGCACAGGAAGCCTTCACTGGGCCACACTTAGGGCAAACATGCTTCCTCACATCATATGTGCCTTAATTCTAAGATTTTCTGCCCCCTTACCAGTGATGGGGTTGGGAAGAGGCAATGATCCTTCTGGGATGAAACAGTGCATGATAATCATTCAAATCAAATCCCGTTGATAACACATCAGGCCATATAACCTTGCTCCATGACAGTGTCCACTGACCACCACCTGAGGGCATAGCCCTGTGCACTTGTGAGGTTTGGAGGAGAACTTTTATATCCATTTGGTTTAAAAATGCCACTATTTTCCAAATACTAAATTTTTCTAAGTAGTGAGAAGTTCTAAGTAATGTCAGATAGCTGTTTTCTAGGCCATGTGGATGCATCTTGATGGAAGTGGGGTAAGAGTAGTCATAAACCCAAAATGTGGTCTCTGGACTCCACATGTTCAGATTCTTAATAGTAACCAAGCCCTGAGAAAATTGTTCATGTCACCAGACTCACATAAGACAGGCAGGTATGAAGAAAAGGAAGTTACTGATTTATAATGAATTTCCACACAATAGATATTGTACACAATACTAACATCATATGCTCCAGTAAAGTTAGCTAGTAAGGGCATTCCCTTCATGGTACTGACAGACCTGAGAAACCAGCCAATATTCAGAAAGTCACTAAGGGAGAACCCAAAGTTATAAAAAAGAAGATTCAATTAACTGAACATAATACTTATTTTTGGCTGCAGTAACATTAAAGCATAGAATGTTATGAAGCAAACATTCAGAGCTAGAAGGGACCAAGGTCACCGCAGCCAACTCTTTCATTTCACAAAAGAGGAAAACTACGGCTCAGAAATGAGAAGTGACTTGGTGAAACCTACATCATTTATTTATTTTTCTTTTCACCCTACAGACATGTACAGTACCAACCAAGAATAAAGGTTCATTCTAAGCAAAGTGGAGTCCCTCAAAAGCTCAAAAGTCTAGTTTAGGAGATGAATATGAATAGAACAATTTTTTTTACGTATGATTAGTGCTCTAAAACAGGGGTTAGCAAAGATTCTCTGTTGAGTGCTGGATAGTAAATATTTAAGCTCTGCAGGCCATAAAACTTGTTGCAACTATTAAATCCCATTATTGTAGCACAAAAGCAGTCATAAATAAAATGGAAATGATAAAAAATATCTGTATTCCCCTAAAATTTTATTTATTGCCACTGAAATTTAAACTTAATATAAGATTCATGTGGCATGAAATATTCTTCTTTTTATTCTTTCTAATCATTTAAAAATGTAAAAACTGGCCTTAACTCATAAGCCTACAAAAATAGGCAGCAGGCTGGATTTAGCCTATAGGGAGTGGTTTGCTGATCCTTGTCTTAGACTACCATAAGTTCCAAATGATTTTTCGCCATCCACAAAAGTATCATCTAGTTAGTGATCAGATTCTTTCCCCAAGAATAAAAAGGGGAAAAAGAATAAAAGGGGGAAAAAAGAGTGTATGCTCGTCAGTGCCACTTGAAAAGGCAGGGTCACAGAGATAGGTGCTCTTCACAAAGAACAGTAAAAGAACAAAAAGAGTCCTGAAAGCCCGTAGTTCATCCCCATTCCACCTCGATTTCCAATTAAACTCTGAATGCCTCCGTAATCTTGAGCCAACTTTATTTACTTTTCATGTTACAGAGACCCTTAGTTTTGTCTAGTTTAAAATATAGATTCCTCTGCAGAAGAGCTGGCTCTTTCTAAGGTTTCCACAAAACCATGTTTAGAGGGCATCAAATGGCTGCATAGAACTCAGGCTTCCAGGATTCAGGTAATGTTATGATAGCATTAGGGTAGCCCTGTGTGTGGGCTGACAACCCTCCCCTCATAGATGTGAGCACATGTGCAGCATCTTATCAATCTTTGAATGCCTAGCCCTTCAGAGCGGAGTTTGGCATTTCAGAGCCACTAGGCATTGTCATGGCAGTTTCCCTGATGAAAAGGCATGTGCTCTTTCTCCTTACAGGAGAATTCTCTGGGTCTCAGTTTCCTCATGTATTAAAAAAAAAAATCCTAATAATGTCACCTACATCACAGGTTTTTTTATGCAATCACATGTGTGATCACACTCTGTAAACGAACACTACCTGAAATACCACTTGCTTCCATCCGTATCGTCTCCATATTCAATAAGGCTACTTTATCTTTCTGGGCTTCGTTTTCCTTATCTCAAAAGGCAGAAGGGTGAATTCAATGCTTCTGAGTTTCCTTCCAATTCTACCACTCTGGCCCTGTGCCTTGTTAGGAAAAGAGCTTTTCATTATATGGTGAGCAGTTTTATGTTTATGATCGAAGGTGAATGGCAGGAACAAAGAGGTCAAATATGGAAAAACAACAATGAAAAAAGAAGACTAGAAGGGAACCTTGGCCCTATTCAGGCAGCAACACCAAGTACCCTCCTCATCTGGTATTCAGGATACGATGTTTGCTTCCTTAAAAAGCAAAAAGGTCATGTTCTTTGGCATAGCCTAGGTTTGTTCTACATGTGGAATGCTGAGTTTGAGAATCTCGTCAGTCTTTCTTTACTTATCAGAGTCAACCAATACTTGGAAATGTTAACAAGATGGTCTATCCAGCAATTTTTAACAAGGGACTCATTACCCAGATAATTTAATGTGGAATATACACATTGTTATGTCATGCTATTTACCTCTGCTAGGAGTGATGACTTCCACAAAGTGGACTATGTCCCATAACACCAGGGTCCTGCACAGATTTTTCTCTTTTTCTCATTTTCCACTTTCATAAAGGAGTATGGAAGTCCATGTATCAGTAGATGAAAGGATGTCTTTCCCTCTGAGGAAAGTGCCCTTCTTTTTAAGAATCCAGTATGGGATCGGAGGGGGCACAGGGCTAGGCTGGAAAATGAGGGGCAGGTGAGGCAAGTGGGGAGAATAGAGAAATCTATTTCTCTCCTCCACACTGCTAACTTGAGGTGGTTAAGGAGGGGCAATGAGGTCTAAATAGGACCTATCCTGTGGCTCTAAAGGTTGTTTTCTACAAAGAAAACTGGATTTTGGTAGGGTTTTCTGGTGTACTAGACATCTTTGGTGTCCAAGAAATGATTCTAGGGCTTCTAACAACAGGCAAATTGGAAGCCCTATGAATTCTCTTGTAAAATATATATTATAGGCCCACAGAAATAAAATAATTTACAAAAGCATGTGCAGTAGGGATGCTTGGGTGGCTCAGTGGTTGAGCCCTTGCCTTCGGCCGAGGACATGATCCTGGAGTCCAGGATCGAGTCCTACATCGGGCTCCTTGCATGGGGCCTGCTTCTCCCTCTGCCTATGTCTCTGGCTCCCTCTCTGTGTCTCTCATGAATAAATAAATAAAATATTTGAAAAAAACAAAACAAAACAACAAAAGCCTGTACAGTAGATAATAGTTTCCCACAACTACAGGAGCCTGAGAAACACTTTTCAAGACATTGGCCTATTCAGCACATTTTATCAAAAACCAGGAATGTCCCAACTAAATATATTTTGTTAGCCTTAATTATTTCTGAACAATTTATGGTCCTTTGGATAGACCTCAAGCTTCCCCATCCCATCCCTATGTATTTATTCAAATTATTCCCTCTACTTTAAAAACCCTTCCCTATCAAACATTCTTCTTACCACTGAGCACAACTGGACCAAATCCTACATGGTTCAAGTCCCATTTCACTTACTGACTTCTTTATGAAGACTTCTCTTTTTCACTTGGCTCTTGTTACAGTTACTTTTTTATGAGTTTATGTTTTGCCCCTCCCCCCATGGTCGTATTCATTCCTTAAGGCCTCAAACTAATCTTCATATTTCCTCATCTTCAAAATGATGTCTGCCTCAGGTCCTTCAATACATTAGTCATTCAAAGGAAAAAATCTGTTGATCATTTGTTTAACCAGCACACAATATCTAATAACCTCATCTATAAATGGAATGTTTGCACTATTTAGAAGTCTGAACCACAAAAAAACTGTTAACAAAGATTTCAATTCAAACTAAATAACAAACTTCTAGAAGATTTCCTGAGTTCAACCTGTTTCCAACTAAGTTTTGCACCTTCTGCATACTTATCCAAGCAGCTGAATAAGTTCTGAATAATAAGCCTGAGGCATGGCAAGGTCTTCAATCATCAAGAAAGATTCAATTACATTCAGAGTGTGTGGTTTCCAAAGGAGGAGGACGGAGCAATATTTTGAAAAGGTTTTCAACAAGAATGATTAAACTAAGATGGTTTCCCGAATAAATATTACTTATCCGGAACATGCATGCCCCATCCCCATCCTGGTTCATGAACTCTGCTGTAATTCCTTATCTGCCCAAATCCTTAAGAAGGAGGGAGCTGTGAAATGTGAGATGGACTGTGCTAGAGAATGCTTGTGTCTTCCTCAAATTCGTATGTTAAAATCCTAATCCCCAGTATTAGGAAGTGGGGCATGATTTGGGGAATGATTAGGTAATGAGGGCAGAGCTCTCATGACTGGGATTAGTGCCCTTATAAGCAAAGGCCAAGAATTTGCTAGCCCCTTTTCTGCCATCTGCAAACCAGGAAGTGGGTTCTCACCAGACACTAGATATGTCAGAACCTTGATTTTGGACTTCTCAAACTCCAAAAATGTGAGAAGTAAATTTCTGTTAGCAGCCTGAATGGACTAAGAATGCCTGTACCTGCTATGACCATAATGTTTTGTAGATACAATTTCAATCTGATCAGCAATCCTATAAGGCAGGTATTACATACACTTGTCTTACAGATGACAAAATGAGACTGAGAAGGGGTTAACTAGGTGCTCCAAGGTCACAGACCTAAAAGTAGACCTACCTCCAAACTTAGGTCCCATGCCATTTGTTTCAAAGTTTATGCTTTTGCACTGCACAATGCTGCCTTCTGGCAGTGTTTTCATGGCAATCCAAAAAGATGAAAAAGATTAGTTGAAATTAAAATATATATATTTTTTAATGGAAATGCAGTGTGGTGTCATGAAGCAAAACATTGAACAAGGTGATAGAACAAGTATATCCCACCTTACCGTATGACCTCAGCCAAGACACTCCATCTCAAAATCATAAAATCAGATTGTAAATGCTGGAAAATGCAGATTGAAAATTACTTACCCCTTCCTAATCTTTTCCTTTTGCAGAGGAGGAATTTGAAGCCCTAATGAAGCCTCTTGCAGGCAGACACACAAAAGAACAATTTAGGATTATCAGGCCCATGTAGGCTCCTTCCACCGGGTTGTCTCTCCTCCCCAGGTCTTGGTTTACAAAGCAAACCTCCAAGACCATGTTCTCTTACTTTGGGTTGTTCTAGAGGAATAGCATAGACTGACTGGGTGACTTAAACAACAAACATTTATTTCTCACAGTCCGGGAAGCTAGAAGTCCAAAATCAATGCCCCAGCAGATCTGGTGTCTGGCAAGGGAACTCTTCCTGTTTGCACATGACTGCTTTCTCCTTGTATCCTCACACAGCTGAGAAAGAAAGATCATCTCTCCTGGGTTTTTTTCTTCTTGTTTTTAATTTTTTTTTTTAAATTGGAGTATGGTTGACATATAATGTTATATTAGCTTGAGGTATACAACGTATACGTATGATTGAACAAGTGTACACATTATGCTATGCTCACTGCAAATGTAGTTACCATCCGTCACCATACAATGCAATTATAATACCATTGACTACATTCCCTCTGCTGTACCTTTTATTGTCATGGCTTATTCATTCTATAACTGAAAGCCGGTATCTCTCACTCCTTTTTATCTATTTTGCTCATTCTCCCCATTCCACTCCCTCTGGCAACTATCAGTTTGCTCTTGTGTTTCTTATAAGGGTAATAATCTCACCCACAAGGGCTCCATGCTCAAGACTTAATTACATCCCAATTACTACCACACCTCTTAATACCATCACATTGAAGGTTAAGGATTTCAACATATGGATTTTACAGGAATACAAACAGTCCACAAAACGTGTGGTCCACTTAGTGCTATACAAATGTAGAGGTTTTTATTACAATTTCTTAACGTGGAACTGTAAAGTGTCTCATAGTATCTCTGAGGTACTATGAGAGAAAGACCATAGGGACTCTAGCCTATTTTGTCAGGGAAGGATTGGGTAGAGAAGGAGAGAGAGAGAGAAGGGGAGGGAAAGTGGGTCCTAGAGAGAAATTATCTTTAGGGCTGCCTCAGATCCCAATAATATACCTGAGTAAGTTTCTGTTCTTTATAACAAAAACAAAAAAACTAGCTAACTAGAAAATAGAGAAAAATCTTTATCTAAATTAACTTTTTTTCCAGAGTATCAAATGATACCCTGGTATTATTTATAGGTAAAACACCCAAATGCTAGCATTTTGAAAAAAGTTACGTAATTCACAAAAAAAAAAAAAAAAAAAAAAAGAAAGAAAAGAAAAAGAAAAAGAAAAAGAAAAGAAAACAAAAAAAGAAAAGAGCATTTCCTCCTGGGCCTCTCCTCAGACCTTCAATCTCACTCCTCCAGCAAAATAAGTATTATTAATGTAAAAAGACTTGAAAAGAGCATGTGAGGTTTGGCTCAGTAACACGATGGTGGAACAGCTTTCCTTCCTTATGACTGCATTTGGCTCATGTGTGCTTCCTGCAGGTACATTTTTTGGCCTGGATCATCAGGGCAGTGTTTTGCTTAGCAACTTTCATCGAAATACCTCTCTGCTTAGAGGGAGAAGACCTGCCTATGTCACCTTAGAAGTTAACATATTATGCTACAATGGAGTGCAGCTAGAAGGTTATGAACAATATTTCTCAAAATGTTTTCCTTGGAATCCTATCTCTGTGAGGTGCTATGTGACAAAAGGTTCCAAGGTCAAATAAGTCTGGGAAATGCTGTCTTCTGTATTGCCACTTAAGGAGTCATTAATGCACATGAACGCATTAAAAATCTTCCCTGCTGGCTCCTCCTCTGTACCAGATTTCTCAATTTGAAGTGCCATAGGGCTTGGCTTTGGGTCTTAACTCCTCTCTACACTCTCACTAGGTGATCTTGTCCAGATCCATGACTTTAAATACCATCTCTATGCCAATGATTTCCTAATTTATAACACAAATCTTTCTCCTAAGTTCCATGTTCATATATCGGTCTACTTGATAGCACCTCTTACGTGTGTAATAATAGGTACCTTGAACAGAACATGGATAAAACAATCTCTTGATTTCCTTAGTTTTCTCTTGCTCAGTCAAAAATACCACCAATTAACTGCTCAAGCCCCAAAGTTACAAGTTATCACAGTCTTCTCTCTGGTCCCTATTTGCAACATTAATTCATCAGGAAGCCCTGTTGTCTCCACTCCTTAAAAACATGCTGAGGCCATCCACATCTCTCTACCTGTTCTGACAACCCCATTACCATCTCTCAAGTGAACTATTATAAGAGACTCCTAACTGGTCTCCACTTGTAATCTTGGCCTTTACATTCCATTCTCTAAGAGAGATAGATGATAGATAGATAGATAGATAGATAGATAGATAGATAGATAGAGATAGATAATAGATAGATTCCATTCTCTACATAAGAGCCAAGGAGATTTCTTTTTTCCAATTGTATTATTAGATTATGCTAAGGCTTAAAGGCCTTCAAATTGCTTTCCATCACACCAATGATCAAATCTTCGTTCTTACCATGGCCTCTAAGATCATACCTCTTCATATGCACTTTCCTGTTCAGTTTCTTGGCTCCAGCCACAGAGGCTCTCTTTCTTCTTTCAATAGGTCAAGCTTTTGCCTGTCAGGTCTGTGCACTCATTGTTCCCTCTGCCACCTGGGTTTCCCCAATTCTAGTTCTTCCCTATGACATCATCCCTTAATATCTTCACAGTCCTTACCATTATTTGAAATCTTGTTTGCTTGGTCATTCACCTTTTTTGGTGAACTATACCTAGAAAGTGAATTCTATGAAGGCAAGGTAGGGATCTTATCTGTTCTGCTCATTATTCATCAGGATTTTTTCAGTACCTAGAGCAGTGCCTGGCACACAATAGGTGCTCAGCAAGTATTTGGTGACAGCATGAAATGATTTGAGACATTATGTATTAGAAAAACTGAAACTTAGTTTAACCCTACATTCTTCAAATTTATTTGAGCTCAAATTTATTTATTTGCCATTGTAAATATTCATTATCCCAGGAATCATTTTGTTTTATGCTGATTTAATATCAGTATTGAGAAGAGTTAATGTTTGAGATCCAGTGGATCTTCAACATCAAAACCTAAAAATCTCTTACAAGCAGGCATTTTGGCAAGTCTTTGGGAATGCAGAATATTTTTAATAGGAGAATGATAATTTTAAAAAGTAAGTTATAGGGTATTTTTTTCTTTGGGATATGGATTTAAAAAACTAGCTAGCAGCTCAAGATTATAGGGCCCGGGATAGATGAGGTGTTGGAGGTGGGGGAGAAGGAGACCAGACAGGATATGGCAAAATTAAGGGATGTGGTTGACTAAGGGTAAATGCGATTGAGGCCCAGTAAAACTTTCCTGCTTCTAATGGAATTTTTAGAAACAGAAACCTGCAGTTGGAAACTTGGCTATTTTTATACCATGTATGTTTTCTGTAATTATTTGTTTTCTGTTTTCCCTCATGTTTAGTAAAGCTGTTCTTGAAAATACCAGCCTGTCTTAGTTATGCCAAGAAAAAACATTTTTGTCCACATTGAAAATTTTAAAGGGGAACCACACAGCTTTGTGTAAGACAGGACCAGGTGATGTAGTAGCCTAGAGAGTCTGGAAAACAGAAACCCAACGTGAAGACGAAAGTCAAGCATGGAGTCAGGGGGAGTCATGTGGCCCCCTCCAACACAGAAACACTCTTCCAAGAGTTCGATTTGGTTTAGCACTGATCTGTTTAAACTTTGGAGGGTTTTGAGTCCTAAACAGACAAGGTTAATTCTTTATAAAGCCATACCCATGAAATATTAAGCTATAGCAGGAATTACATAGTTGCACAAAAAGCCTTAGATGGAATCAGATGGGGAGAGCTTGAGAAATTCTATGATTTGAGATGTATGCAAAGAGTATGTGAGAAGTTCTGTGCACATAGCAGAATGCTCTGAGTTTGGATCTCAGTATCTCTTAATCCATGATGGCACTAAGATTGAGAGCTAGATTTTTGTCTTTGAGGTAGGCTCTTGGAGAGACCAATGGGGGAGCATTTTCAGTCATAAAGATGAGTGAAACCCAGGGGAATAACCCAGATATAAACACTTAAGACTGAAGGATTTGGGTAGAGTAGTTAGTAAGAAAAAGGGCTGGCTCTGTAGCAGATAGATTGCAATCCTGAAGGGATACTTATGCTATTTGTAGTTATTCTTTATTAGGTAGGACATGGTCTTAGGGAATGTATTAGTTAAAGTTCTCCAGAGAAACAGAACCAATAGCATATATGTGTGTGGGTGAGGGGGTAGGGAGATGCATATTCTATAGGGCCAGTGTCCCAGTTGGAGTCTTATGCTGGTAGCTGCTGTAGATCTAGAAATGCTGATGCCCCAGTTTGCAGGTCAGGGAGGAGAATTCTTTATTATTTAGGGAAAGGTTAGACTTGTGTTCTATTCAGCCCTTCAACTGATTGGGCGGAGCCCACTCATATTACAGAGAGCAATATACTTTACTCAGTCTACTAACTTAAATGTTTATCTCATCCAAAAACACCCTCACAGAAACACTCAGAATAATATTTAACTAAATATCTGAATACCCTGTGGCTCAGTTGACCTGACATATAAAATTAACCATCACAGAGAGAGAGGCATGTACACCATCAGATTTCCATGCAGAATGGTGAGGTGGCCCCAGAAATATTGTAGCAGTTTGGACAGAAGAATAGACAGAATCAGACTCTATACCAGGCATAGCCAATAGATTCTCCAACAAAGATGCTTAAGATTTAGTTTTTCTTTTCTATGCTGTATTTCTTGTGTGTTATCTTTATTTTTTTTTAAGATTTTATTCATTTATTCATGAGATACACAGAAAGAGGGAGAGAGAGGAGAGACACAGGCAGAGGGAGAAGCAGGCTCCATGCAGGGAGCCTGACACGGGACTCGATCCTGGGTCTCCAGGATCATGCCCTGGGTCGAAGGCAGGTGCTAAACCGCTGAGCCACCCAGGGATCCCCTTGTGTGTTATCTTTAAACCTTAGTGCTATGGGTTGAGTTGTGTCCAAAAACAGATATGTTAGAGTCCTAACATCTAGTACCTCAGGATGTCACCTTATTTGGAGATAGGATCTTTATAAAGATAATCAGATTAAAATGAGATTGTTAGGTTGGATCCAAATTCAACATGATTGGTATTCTTATAGAGGGGGTAATTTGGACACATAGACATGCATAAAGGGAAGACAATGTTAAGAGACAGAGGAAGAACACAGCCATTTACAAGTCAAGGAGAAAGGCCTAGAACAGATCCTTCCCTCACAGCTCTCAGAAGACACAACCCTGCCAACAACTTGATTTCACATTTCTAGCTTTCAGAACTTTGACATAATAAACTTAGGCTGTTTAAGCCACTCAATTTGCTATCCTCTGCTATGGCAGCCCTAGGAAACCAACACAGTAAAGTTTACTACATATACTATCAGGTGTTAACAAAACTTAGAAGGATGAAGGCAGGAGTTGATGCACGTGTAGACAATAAGCTCCAGGGGGAGGGAGAGGTGGAAAGGAGGAAGAGGAAGAGGTGACATGGAAGAGAGGTGACAGGAAAGAAGCCTGGGGTGGTGAGCTGTGAGGAGAGCCTCCAATGAGGTATTGAGAAAGATAGTAATTTGCATACAAAATAATATTGTAAATAAGGATATATATCATTATAACTGTTGACAATGTTATTACCAAAAAAAGAATTTACTACCTACTGGAAAAACTACTAATATGACTAGTTCATAGTGATCATTCCTGTGTTTAATCAGCTGAGAAGCATTAATGGAGTTTATATTAACTTTAAAATGTTAAAAATTAAAAGGTTTGCATTAACACTGATGATATTGAAAAGCAAAGGGCATATATTAACTTTGACAATGTTAAAAATTAAAGGGATAATCTTTGATGACATCTGATCAACAATGCAGGCACAAACATCTTGAGAGAGGACATACAGGAGCAGTGGTGACTACAGTATCACACATTGCAAATACATCTCCTTGTCTGAATGCTACCACACAAGCATTTGGCACATTGTTTTCCGAGGTATTGCTTCCACTGAAATGTTGTCCTGGTATAGATAAGAAGCATCAAAAGGCCATATGAGTGGAAAAAGGAAGAATGAATGGGAGGAAGAAAGAAAGGAAGGGAGGGAAAAGGGGGGAGGGATAAGGGGAGAGATACAGCACCTTTTTCTACCCCAAAGCTAAGTTCCTAACCATTTGAAACATTCAGATTTGGTTGCAGAAAACATTAGACATTTGTTGAAAGCATATCTTGGGATATTTGACAAACGTTGTGATTACATTATTAATGTGGGATAAAAATGTTATTTAATAATGATCTGCAAAAATTAATGCTTTCTTGGTACTCATTTCATGGTTTACTTCTAAAATCTTTGAAGCAGCATCTAATTTCAGAAAATAGAATGAAGATTCCTTGGAGGTCTAGAAACTAGGTAGAAGGGAAAGAAATTCAATGACAGTATCTTGACATTTTTAATACAGAGTAATACTAATATGATAACAAAGGCTATTCCTTTATTCTAAGGATTTCCATTTTAAAGGCTTGCTGTTATTAATTTTCCTTGCCTGGCTCCTTTTTAATTATAATTTTTTAGGCTATGTACATGACTTGAATTCTATTAAATACTAAATGATTTCCCACATATCTTAGTTTAGAATCTGTCTCTTTTAATAGACAGAAATTACTTTCCCCCAGAAGAGTGATACAGCAACGATGTCCAGACAGTCAAAATGAATGTCATTGCCCTTCTTCCTTATTGATGAATAACTACTGATGCTTCTAGATTCAGGTATAGCTAGGAAAGAAATTGATAATGCATAACTGGGAATAGTTTTCTTTCCTGGGGCATGGAGTTGAGGGATGGGGGTGTGGATCGAGTGTCCCTTTACCCTTGGGATATGTTAGTATATGAGCAAGAAATGTAGTTGATTTGATGTGTTTTCTAAGGAAATGTTTGAAAGATTTTTCCTGACCCAGGATGGCCCAAATATAGGATACACTGTTTTTATGTCTCTAAACATTCTGCAAAAGAGTCTGATATTCACTCTACTCTGTGAAGTCATTTTTGTAAAGAGGGTCTCAAATGAAAGGAATGGCTGGTATGATGACTTTGGGAAGGTCTAAACTAGTTTTGATGTAATGCTTCTTCCAGGAAAATCCCAGGACTTTTGGGGGTGCTTGTTCTGGTTCCATTTCAAAATATGACAAGCCTTGGGTAGACTTAATCCAAGTGGACACGATTACGCAGCCCTGTTCCACATCATTAGTGAGAGTAAATGCCTCCGCCAGAATTCTGCCAACACTTTTTCTAGCCAGACATCCATTAGTAAATATTGCAGTCTTAAAATATTGGTCGGCTTCTGTGGCTTGTCTGCATGATGGAAACTAGGTCCAGATTTTTTAAAGTATCAACATGAATAATCATAGAAATGCTGTTCTCCAAAAGATATAGTTAGAAATTTGAGGCATCCAGAGAATTTTGGTAAAGATCTGTTTAATTTCTTATTTTTTTAATTTAAAATATTCTTAATTGAAAATAGGAAAATATTTCTGGTTTTGTGATAATGCCAGTTAAGGAGGTAATTCCTTAGCTCTAACTTTGCCTTGCT
Organism: Vulpes lagopus; assembly: GCF_018345385.1. Taxonomy (NCBI): domain Eukaryota; kingdom Metazoa; phylum Chordata; class Mammalia; order Carnivora; family Canidae; genus Vulpes; species Vulpes lagopus. Next base: position 36,335,937 of record NC_054838.1, on the reverse strand, counting down.
CAGTAAGGCCACTTTACATTCTATAAAAGAGATCAGTATAATTCAAAACACCTTTCTTTACCCTGAGTAGTTGATCATTCCAAAGTAGGTATTTCTAACAAATTGAGAGGATTTAATTGATATGTACATACAAACAATTGTAGAATTTTATGCATTCTTAAAAATGACAATCCTTTTAGTAAGCATATACTTCACAGTTTTAAAACACGGCACCCTGTATTCTCTCTTTTGACAGTTGATGGCCCTATGAGGTAGAAAGGTAAGGTCAACACTGCCTTTTACAAGTAAGAAAACAAGCTCAGAGAAATAAAGAAAGATCACAAATACATTAGGTTGCTTTCAAGGTCAACTTGAAGGTCTGTGATTAGTACTTTCTTACTATACCTTGTGGAAGAAGGAAAAACTGCCACTTAGGTGGAAGGATTCTATACTCTGTAACTTACACACAAGGCCTTTGATCTCATATAGCTCTAGGTTACCCATGTTTGCTAGAACCCAGTATTGATAGTTTCCTTTATAACATATCTAGAATGAAAGGAGTTTAACCTAAAAGATTTACCTATCAACTCCAAGTAGTAAGAACTCACAGTCCTCTCAGAAAGCCAATGTGATAAGAAGTTTTTGAGGCTATTTCATAAACTTTAACATGATTACGAAAATGAACTACATTGCCTTCTCAAATCAGAAACAACAAATATACAGGGACAGTGAATTATAGAGATCACCTTAGAAGCAATGACATCCTTAGTGGGCATTTGTAAATAAGATATTGAACTTGCTGAGTCCTTCCCCAGAAGAACCTTGTGAACCTTCACATGTTCTTTTTTACAGTCATCACAACATCCCCACTGAGAGCTTCCTAGACAGGAATCATCATCCCATATTACTTATGGAAAAACCAAGGGTTCAGAGATCAGTGTACTGATCAAGGTCGCAGAGTGAGTCATTAGGAGAGACTAACCTCAGGGCTTATTTCTTCTTGATGATTTAAATGACTTGCTTGAGGTAATCAAAGGAAAATATTTGGAGAATGAGGACATTTATGGCATGCTTATCAAATGTGCAGGTAAAGAAGATTCAATGCTATTCCTCACTCTGCTTCTAACTAGTTATGAGATTTGGACAAGTTACTTAACCAGACTGGGCCTCAGTATCATTCTTGGAGAAATGAAGCAGTTGAACTAGATCAGGAGTTTTTAACTTCATTCTTTCTATTTTTTTCTTTTATTATTGTTTTTTAAGATTTTATTTATTTTTTTTTGTAAATTTATTTTTTATTGGTGTTCAATTTGCCAACATATAGAATAACACCCAGTGCTCATCCCATCAAGTGCCCCCCTCAGTGCCCATCACCCAGTCATCCCCACCCCCCACCCAGATTTTATTTCTTTATTAGAAAGAGAGAATGCACAAGCAGGAGGAGCAGCCAAGGGAGAGGGAGAAGCAGGCTTAATCCCAGGACCCTGGGATCATGACCTGAGCTGAAAGCAGACACTTAACTGACTGAGCCACCAAGGCACCCCAACTTCGTTCCTTTTAAAGGAAAGTCTTAATGATTTAGAGATTCATTCAAAGTGCACTGTAATGTTATAAAATTAATTGAGAAAAATTGAGATGCATATAGTCCTACCTCCTGCTGGTTTTCTCCACTTCCTACAGGATTCCTTGGTTTCAGCCTAAAAACCATGGTATTAGGTAATCTGAAAGTTACTTTCTGTCCTAAAATCCAATGCTTTCATGATGGGAAGCAACTAGCTTTCTAATCTGCTACCTGCTCCCATTGCCTATGACGTCTTGTGGTATAAAAGAGCTCCAAACTGGAAGTCTGGAGAAGCTGGGTGTTGGATTCCTGTTCCACCCACCAATTATCTATGCCACTTTAATCAAGTTGCTTCACTTCTCTAACTCTCTGTCTCCTCATCTATAAAATAGAAATAGCCGGGGCACCAGGTGGGACAGTTGGTTAAACATCTGATTCTTGATTTCCACTCAGGTCGTGATTTCAAGGTTATGAAACAAAAGCCCACATCAGGCTCTGAGCTCAGCACAGAGTCTGCTTAAGACTCTTCTCTCCCTTTCCCTCTGCTCCCATCCCTCATTTCTCTCAAATAAATAAATAAAACTTGAAAAGTAAAATAGAAATAGTAATTTTTCCCAAGTCAGAGTGCTTTGTACACTGTAAAAGATTGAATAAATGCATAATGTAATTAGTATTACCTTCTGTGCACAACACACTTCCATGGGGAGATGGTTTTATCTTCAGAATGATGCAGAGTACCAACATGTGTTGAGCTGTTCTTTGGCAAACTTGCCTCCAAGTAGGGGGTTATCAATCATATTTGGGCTTCATCTTCTCTATGAGCTAAAAGCCAAGTCAGTAGAAGTGTGGACTATCGACACAGCAAATAATTAAGCCAGGAAGTCACCATTCTTAAGTTTAAAGGGAAGGATTGTTCCCATAATCTGACCTTGATAACTGACCTGGCTATATTCCCCCTCTGCACAAAGCCATGGCCCGTTAATAATTGTCATCATTCAATGAGTGCTTTCTACATGCTAGACTGATTTTTACATGAGTTATCTCATTCAATCTTATAAGAATCCTCTGCAATGTTATCCTTATTTTATAATGAGAGGTAACAAAAAAAAATTGGGTATTATTCCTACTTTGTAACTTAGAAAGGCTAAGTAATTTGCTCAGGTTTGTATAATGGGCAAGTGGCAGAGTCTGAACTCTAAATTTAAAACTCTGAACCACTTGCCTCTACATCTCCCAGTTGGAAGAAATGATTTTTCTCAATCAGCATGGGGCCCAAATCCTCTATTCCTCTTTATCTTTGCAGGGCTTTATCAGCTTTATTCCTTTATTATTATTATTATTATTATTACTATTATTATTATTATTTTATATTCTTACATTCAAAAATGCTCCATTCATCTTCATAAAACTCAAAGGTAGAAAGCACCTATTAGTCATTGATGCCTCCCCCTCTTCCCCATCTCTTTCCTGTCCTCTCTAGCATGTCTTCTGCTCATGAGTTAGAAAATGGAGCCACATCCCTTACCTTGGAGAGTTAGTCTCATAACTAATTCATCTTTGTCAGGAAGATTTTCCTCTATGCGCATCCACTTCAATTTTGCATTCTGCCCAATTCTTTCTCTCTGTGGACCGCACACTTCAGCTCTTCAGATCACATTGCCTAAGCCTGCCCAGGTTCTCAGTAGTGATTTTGCTGAGCTGCCTCTTCACCTCACACACCATGGCCAGAGTTATCTTTTTTATTAGTACCTGGAGATGTTTTCCCCAGTGGACAGAGGCAGAGGTGAGCTGCAGGGGATGCTGGGGAAGAAAGAGAGGAGGAAGAAGAGTGAGCATAAGACTTGAAACCTGCTTAATCAGCAAACCTTGGACCCAGCTTAGCTTGGACATTTAGGTGTCCCCTCTGCTGGCAGCAAAGGCATTTACCACCCAGCTAGGCATGACTCCATTAGGATGCTGTGCCAGACTCTAAACTTGTGCCAGGAGTCACAGAAATAAATGGAGTGCATCATCAGAAGACTGGGTATGTCAGCTTCGGGATTTGAAAAATCTAATTTAAGTTATTGCTCTACTTTTCACATAACTATGGGGAAACCATACCTACCTATGTTGTATGTATAAAGATTCTAGACAATGATCTGGTACACAGTAGGCATTTAATCAGTGATAATTCTTATTTTTCAAAGCCCTGATTCTAAACAACTTGTCATAACCATGTTCTCATAACTTTGTGTCCTATTTGGAGTGTCTAGGCAGTTATCCTTACCTCTTATTCTTCCATTTTTTCTGTGCTACAAATCAGTTTAGAGTATCCTCATATTCTGGTTTCATCTCCAGCATCAGCAATTCCACACAGTTCACCACCACCTAGAAAGCAGAACTCAGATATTAGCGATTAGATCAAAGTCAACATTAAGTTTGCTTTTCAATTTTCACTTTGATGTGAACCTTTCCACTAATATGCTTAAACAGATATAGAGATCCATCTATTTGTCATCTTTGTTACAAGCTCTGTACACATGCATACAATTTCTCTTTTGTGTCAACAAACTATGATGTGCATGGGTATTGGCAGTAGTATCTTAATATGCAAACAGAACCCAACTTAGACAAAATATTTCACTAAACACTCTTTTCAAATGAATGCACAAGACCATTCTCAACCAAAGGAAACAACCTCTCTTAGGCAACTGAAATGTATTCATTTAACAAATATTTATTGAGAGTCTACAATTTACAAAAGACCGCGTAGGCGCTGGGATACACTGGTTGATATGGCAGACATGCATCACTGAAATAAATTTCCTCTCTCATGGAGCTTACATTGTAGTAGGAAACACAATAAACAAGAAAGCACATAAATAAAGAAAATTATTTTGAGATAATGATGATTGCAATGAAGAAAGCAAAACAAAGTGATAGTGATTAAAGAAGCCATTTTGTTTATTTATACATTTATTTTTACTTTAATTTACAAATCAAAGTAATAGATGCACATAGATAAAAAAAAAAAATCAAATCTCTCCTCCAAAATCTAATTAATAAGGAGAGGAAAGGTGGGAAGGCTTTTCTGAGAAACTAATAACTGAGCAAAGACCTGAATCAGTAGCAGACATATAGAAGAAGGCCTGGGGAAAAGTGTATCAGCAAAAGGAAACAGCAATCCAAGGGCATTGAGTGCAGAGGAGCTTGGTATACAAGCGCATGGGATAGAGGAAATGACAATGTAGTTGGGGTGAACTGAACAAAGAAGTGAGAGGTAAGAGGTGAGATTGAAGATGTAGGCAGAGGCCAGACCATATAGCTCTCCCAGTTACAGTGGGAGGCCTTGGATAGGGTTGGATTAAAACAGGAAGAGATATAGACTGATCTATGTTTTTGAGAAGATGATTCTGGGGGTGCCTGGGTGGCTCAGTGGTTTAGCATCTGCCTTTGGCTCAGGTCGTGATCCCGGGGTCCTGGGATCGAGGCCCATGTCAGGCTCCCCACAGGGAGTCTGCTTCTCCCTCTGCCCAAGTCTTTGCCTCTCTCTATGTGTCTCTCAACGAATAAATAAATAAAATCTTAAAAAAAAAAAAAAAGACTATTCTGTCTTCCGGCTAGAGGGTGGAATATAGAAAAGGAACAGTGAAAACAGGAAGCTTTTATAGTAGCCCAGATGTGTGATGATGGTGGCTAGGAGCAGGATAATAACAGCAATGATGGTGAAATTCAGGATTTCTTTCAGAATAATTTGTTCAGAATTTCCAGAATTTGTTGGTAAATTGGATTTGGGGAGTGAGGAAAAGCAGAAACTAGAAGTCCTAGGTTTGGATTTCAATTTTTGGGTTATGGTGGTGCCATTTACTGAGAAAGGAAAGATCACAAGTAGAACATTTTTTGGGGAATTGGTTTTGATTTGATGATAGACCTACCTTTGAGACAGTCATATGGAAATGTCTAAAAGGATGACTTGCTTGGCTATTACAAGATGCTTCCATTGTCCTCTCTCACAATGCACAACCAACTTGTTGGCTATGTTTGAAGTAAGCAAGAAAAAAGACCCCTATGCCAGTCCCAGATGCCTTTGTAATCAATTTTCAATTTTTCCTAAGAGTTAAATCAGGGGCTTGAGGGACCATGGTGGGTATTCCTTGGATACCTATACTACGTAAGATGTGTCTGAATAGCTGTGGTTGGTAAAGGAAGCAGTTTCCCAGAACAGAGTTATATTTGGCCAAAAAACATTTTCAACTACATTTTCCACTTGGCATGTAGATAGAATATGGCATGGCATGAAGAAATAATACAACCTGGTTTGAAAATGATTCTTAGGCATAGACATACTAAAGAGAAAAGGGTTTATTTTTACTTCTCTTTCAGATTCTGGTTCATAAATTTATAGTTCAGAATTGGGAGGATTTAAAGAGCAATGGATGTAGCCCCTGATCTCAGACACACAAAATATTAAGGTAGTCACTTCCTAGAAGAATCACTATTATTCACTCTATTATTATCACTACTAAATTCAGTAGTGTTTTATTAATCAGTCTATTTTTGTAATAGAGCTTTCTGCCTTTGAGAAGTAGGCCTTTTCTTCATCATTTTTACTTTACACATTCAGGTCTTCAAAATCTATTTTCAGCTAAAAAATTAAGTGTAAATAAAATAAATTCAAGAGAGACAAAACATTAAAATAATTTATAATCACTAGGATGCTTCCTTATATGCAAAGTGTGCTTTGGAGGAGAAAACCATCATTCCCAAAGCCCTAGTGTTTAAACATCTCCCCTGAGATATCATTTTTGCTTTTCTTTATTTTTAAATATTTTATTTATTTATTTATTTATTTGAGAGACAGAGAGTGTGTACATACGCATTTGTGAGTGGGGGGCGGGAGGGGCAAAGGAGAGGTAAAGGAAGAGAATCCCAAACAGACTACATGCTGAACCCCAAGCCTGAGGCAGGGCTCAATTTCACGACCCTGAGATCATGCCTGAGTAGAAATCAAGAGTTGGATGCTTAAGTGACTAAGTCACTCAGGCACCCCTCTCATTTTGCTTTTCTAACACAAAGTTGTTAATTTCTGACCTATCCCATCTATATAAGAAATACCAGAATTAATATGGTTTTTGATGTTGCTTTATGCCAGGCCTTTTCAGTTTATCAGATTCTTCTATAATGGCCCCTTCATTATACAGACTCATTCCTATACTTGTCTTCTTACTGGTTGATGGGTCTGTTACCTTTTTGGAAGCTCTCCTGAGCTAAGCTCATCCACATTGTGTTCTCCTCTAAGCTATAAATACCCTCCCTACGTCTATTTCCAAGGTCACCTCCCCTAACCCTAAAGCAGAAATACTGTGATATACTGAAATGAAGGAACCAAAGAAGTAGAATTTTTGAAAGCCAAGGAAGTAGCCACATCCTATAACAACACTGAAAAACAATCACCATTGTCTACATTCAGACCAATGCCATAAACTAAAAATGGGAGGAGCATTAATTTCAATAACAATTTGCTGACAGAGTCTACCCTTTCTTGTCATGAGCTATCTGTCCCATTTCTACATCAAAGGCCTGAAGGTTTTGTTTGCTGGGCCTTTCAAGGTAACATTAGAGCTGTGTTCTGTACAAAAACTAGCTCAACTCAGCTTGTGTTCTCTGAGAAAGTTAGCTCAACTCAGGTCAATTATTTCTTGCACTTGTACAAAATAACCTGATTCTTACAACTAGGCTTGCTTATTGAAAGACTTTGGAGAATCTCCCTTCTCAGCATCACTATTGTAAAACAAAGGTATAGACCGTACATTATTTGTGCCTTAATTCCTTTAGTCAAGATTAAGAGTTGCACTCATCAGAAAAGAATGTTCTCCTTATAAATTGCCAACTTCAGAGAAATAATATACCATATCACCTTATGTATCATGACCTACTTACTTCTACTTCCTCAACCAAAAGAGGCTGCACACTTCCTAATAAAATAACATCTACCTTAACCCTAATATGTAAATCAACTATAATCTTTGATTTATTTTATGATCATCTTATTCCCTTTGGTCTTCTCCTGGGACATGATTCTTTTTAACAATTTTACATTTCAACTGGATAGTGTAGTTTTAAACAATTTTTAACAATTTATAACTATTTTTAACAATTTTAACAATTTTTAAAAAAGATTTCATTTATTTATTCATGAGAACAGAGAGAGAGAGAGAAAGAGAGAGAGAGGCAGAGACACAGGCAGAGGGAGAAGCAGGCTCCATGCAGGGAGCCTGACATGGGATTTGATCCCGGTCTCTAGGATGACACCCCGGGCTGAAGGCAGAGCTAAACCGCTGAGCCACCAGGGCTGCCCTAATTTTAACAATTTTTAAACAAATTTTAACAATTTTTAATAATTTTATATTTCAACTGGAGAATTTAAGGCAGGTTTAACTTTTTAATTTACTATGTATATTCAATAATCTCTTGAAAAGCTTGAGTGCACTTCCTGGCATTTCTTTTACTTTTTTTTCCCTTCTCCCTTCTTGTATTTCCTGAGATGCAGGATTTGGCAATATGCAAAAGAAAATACGCACTGATTGGGCATAGGCAAGGGAGCCAGGTAGACCTGGCGTTTTTATTTTGATCTAATTATTCAATTATTCTTTTCATCTAATTACTCAGCTTTTCAGAATTTGATCCCGGACAATGATATCTTATGGAATGTTATGAAGATCAAAAGAGATGCAGAGTATCTTAAGCCCACTACTTGATGGATTGATTATTCAAGTAAAGTCTGATTGATTATAAAGTTTATATTTTCCAAGTTTCTATGGGATCTTGGAGTTGGATACTAGTTCACAGAAACTACTGTTTCCTGATTTTCCCTGATAATAAGAATTTCTTATGGTATTGGTTAAAAATACAATTTGTCTGGTCTCATTCCAGACCTGATGAATCAGAAACTCTAAGCCCTGGAGCTAAGGAATTGTACTTTTTACAAACATTCCTTGTGATTCATATTATCAGAAATGTTATGGAAACACTGATATAGACTATCAGTGTCTGTTATGTTCTGTAATTATAAGCAACATTTGAAATAAGATAACATTATTTTAATAGTTTGATTTTTTTAATGGGTGGAGCCTTTTATGCTCTAGTTAAATTACACAGCTGAGTATTTTAACTGATATTTACATCAAATATTTAAACTTCTAGTCCATCTGTCTTTTTCTCTGTAGGTTCCATAAAACAGTCAAACTTCATTTTCATTAGTGAATAAAAATGATACTGCTTTTGGCTTTAACTAATTTTAAGCATTTTGGTGATGTACAACACTACATAAATGTTTACTATAATATTAATAAGTGTTCTAATTATAAAATAATGGTCTATACCTAGAAGACTTGACTTGAGAGTTAACCAGCTAGCTGTGTTTTAATATGCTTTTAGCAACTCTAAGCTTCATAGAGGCAAAGCTTAAAATATTATGAATATTATGCATAGAAACAGCACAAACATCCTTCTTCCTTGAACCCAACTTACTTTTTATTCTTTCTTTCCTTTTTTAGATGGGCCTCTATCTAAATGCACATTTTAGGTTATGTTTTGCAATGTATTTTTAAGTATTTGGCATCTTGGGTATACATTAAATATTTCATTTAAAGATGACATTGAGAAAAAAAATTTAAAAAAAAGATGACACTGAGGATAGTGATTATTTTCTCCTTGTATTGTATGAGGCAGGGACTCAGAGGAGGGAGAAAATGAGGAGGAAACGGTGGGTAAGGATTGGGTAAATCAGTGTTAACAGTGGCAGCTCTTTCCAAATGGACTATTTAACAAGGAATGGTTTCTGAGCTCCTATTAGGGGCCAGCTACCATCTTAATTCCTGAACGTAGCTACAAAGTGCTGTGTTGGTTCACTGTTCCCAGTTTTGCCTCTGAGCCCCATGATGGGGCTCAGCAATTGGTGTAACTGGTAGACACTTTCCTGTTAAGAAGAGCCAGGCTGTTCTTGGTTGTCATGGGTCACAGCTACCACACAGTGGTTGATACCCTACTTCAGAACTGCCTGTAAGTCTTTTATGTCTATGTCTATCACATATGAATACAAAACAAAAAAATGAGGCTGGTTTATCTTGTTTTCATGCACCGGTTAGTTTGAGATGAACATGCTTTACAGCAGTGAAACCAGACATTAGACACTGTCTGGAATCTAGATTCTACCATCATGTATTTATTTATAAGTTTCTTTCACATGATTCTTTACTTATTTCTATTAGAATTATCTTTTTTCTTTAGCTAGTACCCTTCTACATTTTTCTTCCTACAACATAGTTCCTATGATAAAATTATATGTGTGAAAGGTCCTCAAATGTTGTTTGGAATGAGTAAATGTAAATAAACATATTACTTCATTAGCTGTACTACAGGAGCTTATTGATGACCACTTCCCTTCATTTGACTTAACAGTAAGTGATAATGATGAAAATTTCTATAATTTAAGAAAATCTGACATGCAGTATTTCACATGGCTGAAACTACCAGCCATGTGAAACTCTGGACATGGTCACTAACAATGATCAATTATACTCCCAATGAATCAAATTAGGAAAATACAGAAAGTAAACATAAGAATTTGAAATAAAGGATTTCAGTTACATTTATCTTTATTTTATATATATATCAAGTACATCTATTCTATATAACTGTCATGAATTTGTTTATATTTTCTTTGGAATTATTTTCTTTTTCATTATTTACATTTTGGTATGTAGCCTTCCAAACTTGCTTTTTATGCACCTATTTTTTTCCATAAAAACAGGTGTATACTTACTTTCTATTGTGATAAACATACCATCCCTTTTTTTTTTTTTGAGATTTTATTTATTTATTCATGAGAGACAGAGAGAGAGAGAGAGGCATAGACACAGGCAGAGGGAGAAGCAGCGTCCATGGAGGGAGCCTGACATGGAACTTGAACCTGGGTCTCCAGGATCACACCCAGGCTGAAGGAAGCTCTAAACCGCTGAGCCACTAGGGCTGCCCCATACCTTCTCTTGTTATAAAGATGCTCATTGTTGATTGAATGGATCACTGTTGAGGGCAAGGGGTGGAGATGGGGGCAACATACACAGGGAGACAACATTTGATCAGGAAGTTGGAATTATGCTTCAGTTTCATAAATAAGGTATTTTTGCTTTTCACTTTAATTTAAATCTATTTTGGGATATAGACCATATCTTTTACATCAGTGTTTGTCAGACTTCAGAATACTTCATAATTATCTGAGAGCTTGTTTAAAAAATGTAACCCTCCCCCCCTCGAGCCTCACCCCCAGAGATTCTGATTTAATAGATAACTAGGCATTTGTTATTTTTAACTCCACTTTCCATTTTCATCCTAATTTCCCTTGAGAAGAATCTCCCTTTGTATACAGTTTTAGGAAGTGTCACCTGGGCCTGGGCCTGAGGCTCCATCATTTGAAGTCTCTATTTTGGAAATTTCAGTCTAGAGTAGTAAGACAACAACAAAGTCGGAACTGCAAATCATTATAGAGTCCGCATGAAGACCACATTATCCCCATGTTTTGATTTTTGTTGTGGTTCCTCTAAAGCTTCCTCAGTTCCAATCTCTGGTCAATTTTGTGAATTCCTGACATCCTTCCAGTCAGTTCCTTCTTTGTCTAAGGGAGCATGAATTAGTTTCTGTAGTTTGCAAGGGGAACTAAACCAATAAAGAAAATCTACACTAGTAGGGTCTAGTAACTTACATTTTTAGCAATTTCTCCAGATGATTCTGATGCATGTGGGTCCTCAAACTACACTTTGAGAAACACTGCTCTATTTTTTTTAGTATTCCACATAGCCTCATATTGTGGTATTCATGTAGAAGGTACTTAAATGTATCCTAGATGAATGAATGGATAAACGGATGGTTAAATGATGGATTTTTTTGTAAGGACGCCTGACCTCAGATCTTCTAGTGTTAGACTTTTGTCAAATAAATGTAGGTTGATTGATACTGTACCCTAAAATTTTCTCGTTAGGTATTTGTGCTGATTTTATTTTATTTAAGATTTTATTTATTTATTCATGATAGACACAGAGAGAGAGACAGAGAGAGAGAGAGAGAGAGAGGCAGAGACACAGGCAGAGGGAGAAGCAGGCTCCATGCAGGGAGCCCGATGTGGGACTTGACCCCGGGACTCCAGGATCACGCCCTGGGCCGAAGGCAGGCGTTAAACCACTAAGCCACCTAGGGATCCCCCTGATTTTACTTTGTTGTAGTTGAAAACCACAAAGCAGTTTAGAAAAGACAATAAGCAGGAATTCAAAATAATTCGTGTTAGAATCTTATTAAGAATGAAGAAATGAAATTTTGTAAGGTATGGTCATGGGTTTTTTGTTTGTTTCTGTTTTTGTTTTTCTTTTTGGATGATGGCATAGATCTTTGAAATCTTATATATTTCTTCAGTATTTTATATACTAAAGAAAAATAATAAGCCCATAAAGACAGCTAATTAAAATTTCCTTTTCTTGCTTAAGTAGGTTGAAAAGTATGCCAGTAGCTAATGGAATTTTTCATAACTTTGACCTTGATGGCAACTTCTTCAAAAGCGGGAGGAAGGCCATGTTATATATGCTTAGTTTGCAGGGCTTTTCCATTCATGATTTCCTCAGTGTTCTAGGAAGTCCTTACAAGTATTTTTTTTTTTTCATACAAGGATAGAACTCTCTTAATTACTTCTCTGTCCTCAAGAGATGTGAATAAGAACTTGAGCACTCCTAAAACCTAAGCTTAGTTGACATTAATATATCTTTGGATCAGTTTGGCCATAGTTCCTCACTACTAATTTCTCACGTTTTTTGAGAGGCAGTATGAGATGATAGGACAGATACTGGCTTAAGAACTTGGACATGGGGATCCCTGGGTGGCGCAGCGGTTGAGCGCCTGCCTTTGGCCTAGGGCGCGATCCTGGAGACCCGGGATCGAATCCCACATCGGGCTCCCAGTGCATGGAGCCTGCTTCTCCCTCTGCCTGTGTCTCTGCCTCTCTCTCTCTCTGTGTGTGACTATCATGAATGAATAAATAAATAAAATCTTTAAAAAAAAAAAAAAAGAACTTGGACATGGAGTTTTGCATCCTGGTTCTGCAACAATCTAACTGCAATTACAGATTTATTTGTCTGACTTCTCCCACTACTTGGACAGAGATCATGTTTTATTTGTCTTCCTATCCATACCACCTGGCACATGGTTAGTACTCAGCTAATGTTTATTTAATGAAGCTTGAATGAATTCCTAAACTTGGGCAGTTCACAGTCTTTCTGGATTTCACATCTGTCATTTGTAAAATAGATCAGTTGTTCTCTAACATTATTTCCAGGTTTGACATTCTGTGATTATATGATTTGTGTATACCAAAGTCAACCTCCATATGCAATCTCACTTGTTTGGGGGCATTGAGAAATGCCATTGCATTACTTGCTTTGTTATAAGTGGCTTCTTCATCTCTGAGTCATTCTTACTGAAAACAGTTTCAAAGAGACGCAGTGTTGCTGTATATTTAGTGAAGAACAAATTGGAGAATTGCCCATTCAATATTTACTTTTATAGTTTCGGCAGAGTTCTCCGCTCCATGAGGACTGTTGAGATATTTTACATAGTTTCTTAAAGACATCTTCCATATCAAGGAGTTTGGTACTTAAATGATTAGACTGACTTGGCTACATTTCAACAAATTTGTTGGTCTGTTAACAAGAGTTCAGACATTGGGGCATCTATCCATCCATAATATACTATAGTATTTCTCTACTCCTTTATAATATAGTAACTTTGCTTGAAGAATCACAGAAACATAAGTCTGGAACCATAACATCAACATTACAGGTTAGAGTGGGAGGATCTAAGGCTTGTTGTAAGTGACTTTAGGGGCTGTCCAAGTGGGGTAGAGTGTGTGTGTTTGGGTGGATGTCTAATTAGGCAGGACTCTGAATACCCTCATTCCAGCTTCAACCATCTTGACTAAGAGCAAACTTTATTTTGTTAATTTTACATGCTGATCTTTTGAATAAGTTTCTTTTAAAAAATGTTCTGCTGCTAAATAAAATTTTGACCTATCATTATAGTCCAACTCCTCATTTACAGATAAAGAGGCTCAAGAAGAGAAGGGATTTGCTCTTGAGAGAGGCCACTAGAACATCTAGATTGGCCCTTAATTTAAAAAAAATATTTTCAGGAAAAGAAATATAAGTAGAAGGTATAGGTGGAAAAACCTGCAGTAGGAGAATGCTTACTTTTTATAGTTTACAAAGCACTAATACATACATGTCATTTGATTTTCACAACAGATTTGGGAGGCAAGCAGTGCAGGTATTATTAACCCTAATTTACAGGTGAGGAAACTGACATTGGAGAAGGTCAAGTGGCATGCACAAGGGCATAAGTGTGAGAGGGCCGCCTACAGCTCAAGTCTTCTGACCTTGAACACAGTACTTTTTGTATTACACCACCATGCAGACTGAAGAAAGACGCATGACAAATAAATGTGTCAACATATTTAAGAGACAGGAACCAGTAGTGGGTAGAGAACTCACACATTCTGGTGCCTGAGGATATGATTTAGCAACTGTGTGCATTTCCCCAAAGTCGTCCTATGCTGTCATTGCTCACAGTCTGAATCATGCACATTGTTCCCATTGGGGGAACATTTGAGCATACTTTTCCATGTGCTATTTTAGCAACATCAATTTGCTAATTATGAAGACAAAATTATCTTATTAGATCATAAGGAAACCTGCCTTTTGGTTTTGTCAAGCCTTTGTTCCTGCCAGTTAAAAATCTTTTGGTATTCCTTATAAGAATTTACTTAGCCAAAAGTTTAATGTGCGCTTAGATATGTTTTCTTCTGTGTTAAATTCTAATTGTTTTCTTCATTTTCTTTTCTCCTCCCATCTTCTACTCTACTCTTACCTCACTAATAATTATTCACTATTGAAAATGTAAAATATCTTTTCAAGGGTAAAAAGAAAACTTAAAAGGAAATTAATTTAAACCTTACAACACAGAACTCAATATATACCAATAGATTGAAACATGTTAGAGATTAGATTATAAAAAATAAATAAATAAATAAAAATGAGGGAAGATTTAAAAAAAAAAATAACCTAGGCTTTCCAGGAAACCAGCTCTGCAGTACTTTTCAGTGTAATTTTTGAGCAGTCTGAAGTTTGAGGTTAAAAGTAACATTGGGTTGGGGGCACTCAGTGGTTAGGTGGCTCAGTGGTTGAGCATCTGCCTTCAGCTCAGGGCATGATCTCCAGGTCATGGGATCAAGTGGGGAGCCTGCTTCTCCCTCTGCCTTCTCTCTGCCTCTCTCTGTGTCTCTCATGAATAAATAAATAAAATCTTTAAAAAAAGGAAGTCACATTTGGCTAGCTTACCTTTCTTCGTACTCTAGGAAAAGGTTCTAGAGCCCTTAAAGGTATATAATTCATGAAGTGTGTAAAATACAGGATAAACCAATTTAAACCAATTTCACAGAACAAAACTTGGTGTGTTTAATTAGTTCATCTTGGAGAATATGAGCATATGATCTGAGTAACTGCTACTGTATTCATATGCTAGGCTTAATTAACAAGTTGTCTCTTCTTATGGAAGTTGTTTAAATGCCTTTGGCTTCTACAGGCCAAATGGAAATAAGATGATATTTGGTGTTGGCAGTAGAAAAAGAAGATGATCATGGAGATGAAGTCAGATTCTTCTCTTTTCTTTGCCCAAGAGGACAACCTCTGTGGACTTTAATAGATGCTCTCTCTTGGAATTAGGTAAAAGTGAGAAAGACAGAAATCTACAAATAATAGTGGCTTAAATGAGACATAAATTCATTTCCGTCTTTCATAAGTGAAATCTAGAAGTAAATGGTCCAGGGTTGGTAAGGCAGATTTATAATCATCAAGGATATATTTTTACCTTGTTGCTATACTACCCTCAGTATGTGGCTTCTACCTAGTGGCCCAGAATTATTGCTGGAGCTTCAGCTGTCACATTTCATTTTCAGCCCAAATGAAGGAGATAGAGATGAAGAAGGCTGCATAATCTCCCTTTAAGGAGATCTCAAAGGACAATACTGCTAACATCTCACTGATGAAATTTAGTCACATGGACACAATCCACTGCAAGGGAAAGTTTTTTATTTTTGGTTTTCTTTTGGGGTAGCTATAAACCAAGCTAAAATGAATGTTCCTTCACCAAACAAAGATGACAGAATGGATATTTGGGGTTGTGTCTGACACAAGTCTTCCTTCTCCACCACTATTGCTAACCTCTAGGGCTTAGGCTACATGACTTTGTCTGAAATTCCTTATCTTCCCAATCTGGACTAAATTATAGAATAGCTGGTGCTTCTCATCCAGTAGAAGAGAGGTGAACTTAAGGGAGTTCATTTTTCTTCCCTACCATTTTCTGGGAAATGCATGATCTTAAGACGTGGTTCAGTACTTAGACGCAGATTGTTCCTTGTGGAACTCCAAAAGAACTGAAACTCGGGATAAAACTCTATAGCATCATCATTATGTTCCTAAATACACAAACCTGAATTTAAGTGTTATTGAAAATGGCAGATGGGCCAAATAACCATATTCTAGGCTGGTATGAACCTGTGTGTCCCATGAGATTTTTCTGAGAAAAATGCCCCATGTAGTTGAAATCTAAACAAGGAAATTATCTTCAAACATTCTGTAATTTTTTTCTGGCAAAGACCATGGGAATAATAGTGGAAGCTAGATAAATTTGAATAAACTGAGTCTTCATTTCAAAAAGATTCACGGAAGAGTCAAAGTTATGCTCCATAGGCCATGGTCAAGAATGTCAAAACAAGGGATCCCTGGGTGGCGCAGCGGCTTGGCGCCTGCCTTTGGCTCAGGGCGCGATCCTGGAGACCCGGGATCGAATCCCACATCAGGCTCCCGGTGCATGGAGCCTGCTTCTCCCTCTGCCTGTGTCTCTGCCTCTCTCTCTCTGTGACTATCATAAATAAATAAAAATTAAAAAAAAAAAAAAAAAAGAATGTCAAAACAAGATCTAAGGGTATTGAGGTGACTAAACTTTAAAAAATATTAATCATACAAAATTTTGTTACATGAAGTAGAAGGAGTACTGTAGTTATATCAATGAATCTAGTTTACACTGTTAATTAATTAAGATAGTATATTAACTTCTCTAGCCTGTTTTTGGCCCCAGATTAATCATTATTGGTTTGACAAACATCTATTGAATGTTTACAATGTTCCAGGCATTGTGCTAAGAGTTGAATAAAACAACCTGTGTCCTCAAAGACCTCAAAGTTTGGTGGTGGCAAGTTATTTATAATATTCATCCTTACCAATAATAGTACCATTGTACTTTATGATCTTAGAATTAAGAATTTGGGATTAAGAGACATGGTTGGTTCACCAAGAACAAATTGAAAAGAGCTTAGGTTTAGTACTCAGAAAACATTCATTTGAAGTTCAGCCCTGTCACTTATTACCTTTGCCCTTTGAGAAGATCACTTAAACTTTCTTAATTTTTGTTTCTTTGAAGACTGAGGATCTTTCAGGATTGTTTTGAGGATTAAATGATATAATGTAAATGTTGTGCTTGGCCATAAAAGGCACTCAAAAGCTGGATGTAATTATTGTAATTATTATTATTTATTGCACTATTTCCAAGAGTGAATTGGTTCTACAAAATGCTTTGGAGGATGCACATAATTTTACATATACATAAAGATATATATCTTTGTCTAGCCTACATATGCACACATTTAAGAGTAACATGAGTTGTTTTATATTGCAAAATATCTTTTATATTTACTTTATTTTTTTTTAATATTTTTTTTATTCGAGAAAGAGACAGTGAGAGCAAGAGAGTGAGTGTGTGAGCATGAGTGGGGAAAGGGCAGATGGAGAAGATCCTCCCACCAAGCAGGGAGCCAGACGCAGAGCTCGATCCTAGGACTCTGGGATCATGACCTGAGCCAAAGGCAGATGCTTAACCAACTGAGCCACCTAGGTGCCCTACTTTACATTTTTTGATGGAAAATATATTCACTATATATTCTCTCACTTATATATTCATTCACTTTATTCAGTGAGATGGTTTTTTATTTTTTTTGGAGAGATGGGTGTTTTTTAAACATTGCAACTATCCTTCAAAGTAGTATCATTATTATCCTTATTTTACAGATGAGGAAACTGAGGCACAGAAAGGTTAAGTAACTTGCCCAAGATTACTTACAACTAAGTAGCAATATTGGGATGTGAACCCAATCACTATGTCTCCTGAGTCTGTGCTCTCACTATTATACTGTATCATTACAAATTACTTAATTATTTAAACCATAAGTCCTATATGGGTCTAGAAAGAACTTTCTAATATTTAGTGATTGACTTTTGGTACAGTAGTACAATCAACTCTGCCACCCAGGCAAGATGGCCCTGCTTTAAGCCCTGTGTTATAGAAGGCCACCTGTATCACAAACATAAGAAACAAATCTATTAAATGTAGCACATGGGCACCTCTGGCACTTGAGATCTGGTGCTCAGCATTGGCACATACATCTTTAAATATCCACTTTCATGCTTAACTGCATTCAGGCCTCAGGGAAAGGCTTCTTTACATCTCTTGTCCTATGTCCTTGAGTGAAAAGGCAACTGTGTCTAAATGCTGTGAAGTTTTGTTGATAGTACTGCCACCAACTTTGGAGATGAACCCCAGCAGTTTGGGTGGATCTGAATAGCCGAAGCATCTAAAGGGGAGAAAATATTAACTTTTCATTTCCTTCCTCTTAAAGAGCATGAGTGCAAGAGATTTTACATAGTACAGTGTCATTTTTCATTGCAGCAGCATCCATTTTCTTGCTTTTCTTTATGTTTTGTGTTTCCAGAAGTACTCATGAGTTAGTATATTATCTGAAACAATTAAACATGATTGCTGAGGGATATTCTGCAATATAAAACAATTCATACCCTTCAATATGTGCATAGGTAGGCTAGACATAACATAATATGCATGAAACATGCTATCAATTCTTCCCTTTCGCCACTAGACGGTCAATGCAAGAATCAAGAACAGTTTTATCGGGGATCCCTGGGTGGCTCAGGGGTTTAACGCTTGCCTTTGGCCCAGGGCATGATTCTGGAGTCCCAGGATCAAGTCCCACATTGGGCTCCCTGCATGGAGCCTGCTTCTCCCTCTGCCTGTGTCTCTGCCTCTCTGCCTCTCATGAATAAATAAATAAAATATTTTTTAAAAAAAGAATGGCTTTAATTTTATAAAAATATATAAAAAGAGGGGTACTTGAGTGGCTCAGTTGGTTAATCATCTGACTCTTGATTTTAGCTCAGGTCATGATCTCAGAGTCGTGAGACTGAGCCCTGTGTCAAGCTCTGTTCTCAGTGTGGAGTCTGCTTGAGATTCTCTCTCTCTCTCTCTCTCTCTCCCTGCCCTTCTCGCCCATTTGCACACTCTCTCTCTAAAATAAATCAAATATTTTTAAAAATTTAAATCGATGCAAATAAATTTAAATTTTTTCCTATAATTTTGAGTTAAAATTTTGATATTGAATAATTATAATTTTTTCCTTTTCAATATTTATTTATTTATTTATAAAAGATTTTATTTATTTATACATGAGAGACACAGAGAGCAAGAGAGAGGCAGAGACACAGGCAGAGGGAGAAGCAGGCTCCACGCAGGGAGCCTGATGCGGGACTCGATCCCAGGTCTCCAGGATCAGGCCCTGGGCCGAAGGTGGCGCTAAATCACTGAGCCACCCAGGCTGCCCTCCTTTTCAATTTTAAAAGATATTATTTTGGATTATTTACAGAAATCATTTTTAAACATATAAAATAATTATAATTTTATTTCAGTTGTATTGAGATATATACACTGTTATTTAACATTTTATAAGTTTAAGGTATACAACATAATGATTTGATATATGTATATATTGTGGAATGATTACCACAATAAATTTAGTTAACATCCATTACCTCACAGAGTTACATATTTATTTTTCTTGTGATAAGAACTTTTAAGATCTACTCTTAGCAACTTTCAAATATATGGGGATCCCTGGGTGGCTCAGGGGTTTAGCGCCTGCCTTTGGCCCAGGGCGTGGTCCTGGGGTTCCAGGATGGAGTCCCACATCGGGCTCCCTGCATGGGGCCTGCTTCTCCCTCTGCCTGTGTCTCTGCCTCTCTCGTGAATAAATAAATAAAATCTTTAAAAAAAACCCACAAACTTTCAAATATACAATACAGTATCATTAACTATAGTTACCATGCTATACATGATATCCCCAGAACTTACATATCTTGTAACTAGAAGTTTGTACTTTGGATTGCCTTCATCCAAAAATAATTGTAACTTTTCAGTTTTTTATATTCATTTTATAGTTTTTGATGGAAAATATATTCACAATTTGAATACTTTGAGCATAATTACATTTGTTTTTTAATCTTTTAGAGCATTAAGAATGAGTATAAGGCAAAGACAGAAATGGAAAATATGAAAGTAAAATTCAGAAAAGAAAAATATATTTGTCAAGGTAGAAGGATAGAACTTTTTCATCAAAAGTTTGAGAGCTTGGGCAACCCTCGTGGCCCAGTGGTTTAGTGCCGCCTTTGGCCCGGGGTGTGATCCTGGAGACCTGGGATTGAGTATCGCGTCGGGCTCCTTATATGGAGCCTGTTTCTCCCTCTGCCTGTGTCTCTGCCTCTCTCTGTGTGTGTCTGTCATGAATAAGTAAATAAAATCTTAAAAAAAAAAAGTTTGAGGGGATCCCTGGGTGGCTCAGCGGTTTGGCGCCTGTCTTTGGCCCACAGTGTGATCCTGGAGTCCCAGGATGGAGTCCCGCGTGGGTCTCCCAGCATGAAGCCTGCTTCTCCCTCTGCCTGTGTCTCTGCCTCTCTCTCTCTCTATGTCTATCACGAATGAATAAATAAATAAATCTTTTTAAAAAAAAGTTTGAGAGCTTGATATGTAACTTTTAAATATGTAGACACATGACACGGGAGTCTCTACATAGGGTCTGGTTCCATCTCCACAGCGTTAGGGGTGGGACTTTAGGCAGAGTTTACACACAGTTGCCAAAGCAAGCTCTTTTTCGCCTACCTTGTATTTTAGTCTGTCTAAAATAACAATTAGATGAGTATCTTCACAAATAGACTCATAAATTAAGAAATTGGGAAAGCAAATTAATACCAAAAAATTGAGCACATTTCTGAAATATGAATAACTTGAAGAAGATTACATGATGGATTTAGGTGTTTTAAATATTACATGATATCCATGGGGAAAACAGTCAATGTGGAAAAAGTACTATGTTGGAAAATAAATAATGATTTCTGAGACAAAATTATCTTCAAGGAGCAAAAGCATCTTAAATAGGTTTTCTTAAGGAAGTGTTTCTATTAATTTGATCAGTCAATAAATGTGTAGTGATGCTCATGTAATATGCCCCAACATGGTCAGACAACATTATAGTCTAATGAAGAGATAAATGATGTCTACTTGGAACAGTTAGAGAATAGATCATAAAAACTGTGAACTGTGAGCTACAAACAATTATTATGGAGCATCAAAGTAGAGAAAGTACAGAAAGACTGATGTGATCTTGAATCCTTTGGCAGAGAGGGCTTCATAGAGTGGCAATGGAATAAGGCCCATAATATAATCCCTGAAAAATGTCTGCCTCGTGACCATAAAAGTGAGAGACTTCTTAAATCTTGTGCCCCGAGTTCTTCTCTGATCTCACACTAGTCCAGGCCCTGGCCAAGCACATTCATTTCTTTTTTCCTGAAGTCACTAAGGAGAGTGAGTATGGAGGCAAAGGGAAGCCAGATGTGTTACTCTAGTAGGTATCTTTCCACATAGAGGCTAAAGGAAAGGATCCTCCGTCTAGAAAAGGTCATGGAAGTAAAGTTTTTTGCCAGGACCATACAACCAGTGGAGGCTAGATCCCAGGATTCCTAATTTCTGTTTATAAAAAAAGATGATATGATGCAGCTTTGAGTAATCAAACCCGTCCACTAGAGCACTCTTTTATTATGACTATTATTATCATCTTATCATTATTTTGCCTTCATGACTCTTCTAGGTAACTTAAGTAAATTATATATTTAAACTACATATGTAAACTCAAATAGTGTCGTAGGAGAATGAGTGGTGACCCCCCTCCCCGCAAAAAAGATATGTCCATATCTTGGAACCTATGAAAGTGATCTTATTTGGGAAAAAAATCCCTTCGCAGTTGTAATGTTATTAAAGATCTGGACATGAGATCATCCTTGACTATGTGTGTAAGTTCTAAATCCAGATAAATGTCCTTGTAAGAGACACACAAAGGAGAGACACACAGAAAGGAGAAGGTCATGTGAAAATGGAGGCAGAGAATGAAGTTATGCAGTCACAAGCCAAGGAACACTTGCAGTCACCAGAAGTTGAATGAGAGGCAAGGGAGGATTCTCCCTTAGAGCCTTTGGAGGGAGTACAGTCCTGCCAACACCTTGATTTCAGACCCCTGGCCTCCAGAACTGTGAGAGAAAGAATTCCTACTGTTGTAAGCCACCAGAGGCTTAAAGAAACAAGGGAGTATTCTCCCTTAGAGCCTTTGAGGGAGTACAGTCCTGCCAACACCTTGATTTCAGACTCCTGGCCTCCAGAACTGTGAGAGAATAAATTCCTATTGTGTTAAGGAATAAATTCCTACAATATTATAATTGTATTTAAAGTAATTTGTTAGAGCAGCCGTACGAAAACTAATACATATGGCATATGTATTTTTTAAAAGCCATGTATTAGTTATCTACATCTCAAAATGTAGAGGCTTTAAAATAACATCTCATGCAGTTTCTGTGGGTCAGAATTTGGGAACAGTTTAGCTAGATAGTTCTGGCTCAGGTTCTTTCCTGAGGTTGAAATCAAGATGTTGGTCAGGGCTTCTGAAGGCTTGGCTGTGGTGCCAGACAGAGGATCTGCTTCCAAGATGGCCCACTCACAAGGCTGGCAAGTTAATGCAGGCTGGTGGCAGAAGGCCTAAGTTCTTTGCCACGTGGACCTCTTCACTGGAGTCTGAGTGCTTTCATAACCTGGTGGCTGACTTCTGCCAGTGTGAGAGAGCTGAGACAGAGTAAAGTGGAAGCTTCAGTATTTTTTATGATTTAGTCTGAGAAATCACAGACTATCATTTCCCCAAGAGTCTATTAGTTATACAGGTCATTCCTATTCATTACAAGAGGAGATTATACAAAGTCACAAAAACCAGGAAGTGAGGACACTGAAGTCCATCTTGGAAGTTGACTAGCACAGGTCACAACTTTTTCAGGGTATATAGGGAGCCAGAATATTTTCTACATAGTCACCAGAACCATCTATACTTGGAGTTGTAATGCTCAATTGTATAAAATGCTCTTTGCAGTGATGAACTTGAGTTATCACAAGTTGTTCAAATATTCAGTTCAGTTTACTTTCATATTTTAGGCTGAGCCATATGAAATTTGCTGTTTTTTGTGAGTAAATAACTATCCAATATCAGCAATTTTATAGTTTCAACCTACTACTTACGAAGGTAGGATGATGAAGTAAAATACCTTAGGTCAATTTTTAAGAAATTATAAATAAAAAACCACATTCCTTTCATATCATTAGTTAATCATAAGTTTCAATGATCTAGCATAAACTCTTCTTCAAGAACTCTGGTTATTTGAAATGTTACCATGGCTTTGGTGTTCCCATAAAGTCTGAGAACCAAAGGATCTCTGAGGGCAATGTATCAGTGTGATTTTATGAAAGTAATTTAACATCTCTGGGACCAATTTTCCTCATCCATAAATGAAAGAATTTGATTAGATGTCATCTAAGCAGACTTACTGTGCAAAATTCTTTAATGTCTTTATACTCTCTGTGTGAGCCACTAGTAGTTTCTTCCAACTCATGGCAAGAAAAATTGCATACCTAATTGAGTTGTAGAAAAATGTCTTTAACTAAATATGCTTATTCATTAGCATATAGTATTTATAGTTAAACTCAACGTCTATCATGTTTTTGAGTAGTCCAGAGAGTCTTTCTTTCTCCTTTGTTCTCTAGAAAGCATAGACTGCCCTTTAGTAAATCAATTTTCTTAATTTGACTTGCTATATTTGACAACATTTTTTGGGTTCACATATTTTTTCTTGTGCCAAGTACTGCATTTTTCATTTCCCACAGAATCAGGACAAACTGTACATCCCCTGCTGTGTCCAGGGCAGATCTGGCTAAATGTCAACTATGTTAATTGGTATAGAGAAAACAGCAGCCCTATTTTTATCTGATTAAAAATCCCCACAAACATTCTCCTCTAAAATAAAGCTATGTCAGTACAAAGTGATTTAATTATAATATAAAGTTTGGCATATGTGTCTCTCCTGCCTTCATTCTACTGTAGCATGCAGAAATGCAGCCATTTCCTGGAATCTTTCAGTATCTAAAATTTTAATTCTACTTTTGGAGGTTTAGAATTTGGTACTCAAAACTTTCTCTGGACTGCCAATTGGAATAAAATATCTTTGCTTTAAAGTGATATTTTTAAACAGGAGATTTACAGAACACTCTATAGAACCTTATTTAAAAGGTAGTTTGAAATATTTTATTCTGCTTTTGAAAAGTCTCCATGTTAACAATTGCCCCAGGATGAGCAGATTATGTAATATAATTGCTTTAGTTAATTGGGGTGTGGGAGGTGTGGGTGTAAAAGAATAAAAGGTAATGAACTTTGATAAATTTATATGAGCAATAATAAGGTACCTGTGAAAACTTATTTTTATCAGAGAGTGGCTGTATCTTTAGTGCTCCTTCAAAATTGTATGCTGCCTCTTTAATGCTGGAATTCCCCGGGAATCTGTCTCACTCCTGCGAACTTACTCCCAGGTTAACTTCATATACTCCATGATTCACCAACTACTTATATACTCATATTGTTTGGATCTGTACCTCTAGTTTACCAAAATCCATATTAATATCCTTTGGTATACTGGATTGGTCCATTTGTGTGTCTCCTGAGCACCCTAAAGCAGTATGTCCAGTCTTCTGGTTTCTTATCCCATAGCACCACTCCAATGTAACAAGGAGAAAGCTGAGTAAACTGAAAAATCAACTCTTTTTAGATCTGAGAAGTGAGGTCACAGGACAAATCATTGCTCCCCCCACGAACTGGAGAGACAGACAGGTGAACACAGAGAATCACAATTTACAAGGGCAGGACCCACAAGCAGAAGCCAGCACAGGAACCAGTCCTGGGTTTGGAGACCTAAGCTGTAATTGACAAATTGCTGGAGGCTCAATGTGGACAAGGTATGGGGCCGGTTCCCACACTTTTGTTAGTTCTACCTCTGAGAGCTCTACCATGCCCTCTTAGTGAATACCAGAGAAAATTCCCCTGGTGTTTCGGGAAAGGAACCATTTCAATACATGCCAGAGCATTCTCTTCTTAAGGAGAAGGAGTTCTACCCTCAGGAGAAACTACCTAGTCTATTCTGCTGTGACATTATCCGTGGCTAAAGTACCTGGGAGGAAAAAAAAAAAAAAGAAAAAGAGACAACTCCAGCCCCCTCTGTCTACCCTGTCCCACATAAGCAAGAAAACAACAACAACAACTAAGGAGAAACCCCTTTTCCCTACTGAACGGGAAAAGATATTTGCAAATGATATATCTGATAAGGGATTAAAATCTAATATATAAGGAACTTGTACAATTTAATACCAACTAAACAAATAATCTGATTAGAAGATGGGCAGAGTACCTGAAAAGACATTTTTCCAAAGAAGACACACAGATGGCTAACAGACACATGAAAAGGTGCTCAACATCAGGAATCATCAGGGAAATGCCTATCAAAACCACAAGATATCATCTTGCAGTGAATGGCTAGTCAGAATGGCTAGTATCAAAAAGACAAAAATAACAAATGTTAATAAGGATGTAGAGAAAAGGAACCCTCATGCACTATTAGTGGGGGTGTAAACTGGTGCAGCCACTGTGGAAAACAGTAGGAGGTTCCCCCAAAAATTAAAATTAGAAATACCACACAATCCAGTATTTTCACTACTGGGTGAAAATGAATATACTCTTTCAAAAAGATACATGCACTCCTATATTTACTGCAGAATCATTTACAATAGCCAAGATATAGAAACAATCAAAATGTCCATCAACAAATATATAAAGACAGGGTATATATACACAATAGAATGTTAGCCATAAAAAAGAATGATGTCGTGCCATTTGTTGACAACATAGATGGACCTAGAGGGCATTATGTTAACTGAAATAAACCAGACAGAGAAAGACAAATACCATGATTCCACTTAAATGTGGAATCAAAAAAGCAAAGCAAATGAACAAACAAACAAACAAAGACCCTCTCTAAATACAGAGAACTGGTGGTTGCCAGAGGGGAGAAGGGGGGCGGGGATGGGCAAGGTGGGTGAAGGGTAATGGGAGATATATGATTTCCAGTTATGGAATGTACAACTCACAGGGATGAAAGGTATAGCATAGGGAATATAGTCAATGGTAATGTAATAGCATGGTATGGTGACAGATGGTAGGATGGTAGCTATACTTGTGGTGAGCATAGTATAAAAATAGAGTGGTAGGATCACTATGTTGTACACATAGTACATAGTAACTAAAGTAACATTACGTGCCAGCTACACTTCAATAAAATACAAAAATATTTGAGAAATACTGGTAAATTGCACAATCCATGGGCACAAGCTGACCCAAAGGCAAACCGAAACATAGCACTATTGAAAACCTATTGATCATAAAACTCTAGATATGTTAAAGTTGCTGATAAAGGGAAGCATCACAGTAACACAGTCTTAATAATGTCTCAAAAGTAGGTAGTTAGGGAAAGATACTTAAAGGATTTGGGAAGGGACTAGTATTAGTCATAGGGTGCCTTTGTAAGCGGATGCTATTAGCTTGGGCAGGGATCTGATAAGAATTTGTAAAGTAAGTGAATTACTATAATATATGAGTGTGCAGAGTTACAGTTAGATCAGTTTATCATCTTGTAACACGAGTCTAAAGCTGGTGTTAAAACTTACAGTAAGTTAAAACTTGAATTTTTTTTGTGTTGCTTATCAATAAATAGTACTGTTGATCGTTTTAGTTTTAGCTTCATTTCTCAGTCCCCCTTCTTTTGGTCATTCTTTAGCCTAAGCTGGAAGAAAGACCATTATTTTTTGGGGAACATGATCAATTCAGATCTGCACTGCTATTTAACAAGTTGCAGTTATGTATTGAGTTTTTCATGGTAGTCCTATTAACCTCTAGAAGTATCAGGCTTTCTTGTTCTTTTTGTCGAATAATCATTTGTAAATCATCTATTGTAGCAGAGGCTGTGCAGCAGCATTTAAGACTCTAAAGATCATAAATCTAGTAACTGCAATGCAGACAGACACTAAGACAAAAATGATTAGAGTTTGCAAGGCATTTCAAAGCTACATTCCTAGATTTTAAAAATTGGACAATGGATATAGAATTATCATATTACTATATTGTTACAGTTGAAACTAATATAACACTATACATTAACTATACTGGAAATAAAAAAAAAAGCTGGACCTGTGACATACTCTTCCTAATATAATTAAGTTTCATTTTTCCTTTAATTTAGGTGGGGTTTGTTCAACTTTACCAATAAGTGAAGAATTAGTCCTATATCCAATAATTTTCAAGGATACAAGTCTTGGGAATACTATGTATTTAGTAAAGGAAGAGGATGTCTGACAATAATCTAGGTAGGACCTTAATCCAGAAGAGGGGGAAGAGGGGATCCCTGGGTGGCTCAGCGGTTTAGCGCCTGCCTTTGGCCCAGGGCGCGATCCTGGAGTCCCGGGATCGAGTCCCACGTCAGGCTCCCGGCATGGAGCCTGCTTCTCCCTCCTTCTGTGTCTCTGCCTCTCTCTCTCTCTCTCTCTATGTCTATCATAAATAAATAAATAAACCTTAAAAAAAAAAGAAGAGGGGGAAGAAAATAACCAAAAGAATAAAGATGAGAGCCAAGGGGATATGCATACGTGGAAGAACATGGGAATCAGTGGGTTCTTGTTCCAGCGGTGTTGATTGGAAACAGCCTATTGGATCCTGTTCTAAGGATCTAGGCCTAGCTGTCCATTCTCATGGGACGTCTACCTCTAAATATTATCTAGAATCCTCAAGATGCCCCTCATGATCTGGCCATATCTCTGAGATCATCTCCTAATTCTCTTTCTTTTCTTCACTCCATCTCTGGCTACACTGGCCTTGCTGTTCTGAAAACAACTTAATCTTGTTCCTGCCTGACAGCCATTGTACTTATTGTTCCTTTTCTGCAAAATTATATTCTCCCCAATATTTGCACTGCTGACTCCCACAATCCACTCAAGTCACATGTCATCTCCTCAGAAAAGCTTTCCCTTGTCATCCAATTTAAAGTCCTCTGTCATTCTTGATTCTTTTACCCTGCTTACATTCTCTTCATAGCCCTCTTCACTCTCTGCATTTGTTTCATATTTATCTGTTTGTTATATGCCCCTCTTGAATGTACCCACCATTTCAGAAGGCAGAAGATTTTTCTGTTTGTTCACTGATGTATTTTTAGGACCCAGCACACTATCTGGTATATATAGGTGCTCAATAATTACTTGCTGATCAAATGAATAAATAAAAACCTCATACATAACATGTTTCAGTCATAGAAAACTTTCTGCAATCAGGCGTGTGGGTAGCTCAGTCGGTTAAGCATCCAGTCCAACTCTTGATTTTCAGCTCAGGTCTTGATCTCAGAGTCCAGAGTTCAATCCCTGCATTGGGCTCCATGCTGGGTGTGGAGCCTACCTAAAAACAACAACAACAGACTATTTGCAGTCCTCAAATGATTCTTTCTTTTGCATATGCAATTTTCCTCTGCCTAGGATTAACTTCTTTCTGACTGGCTCACAATTCCTAATCATTCTTTAAGACTCAGTTTATGTTATCAATGCCCCTGAGAAACCTTCATTGATCCCTCCAGGAAGAACTAGATGTCCTTTTCCTCCATTTTTATAGTATTCTATTCATATCTCTATCACATTACTTAATATATTCTGTTAATATTTTGTCTAATTGACCACTGTATCCTGGGGATCTAGCAGAGTGCTTTGCCCACAGTGAAATTTGAATAAATGTTGCATGATTTCATATATTGAGTCAAACACTGTGTTAGCCTTTTTATGTATGTCATTTTAATTCTTATAAGAAATCTATAAAATAGGTACTGTTTTTCCTGTTTTATATATGAGGAAACTGAATAACTTGTCCAGAGTTTTTGAACCTGTGTGTCTATCTCCAAATCCAGTACTTTCCCCATTGCCTCAAATGAACTAAGTCTCCTTCTCATTGATATATTTCAACCAAAATTCAATATCCTAATTTTAACATTAACATTAAAACTTTGTTCTTATTTTAGTTCAGTGTTGCATGTTCTAATACATTTGTACTTGTACTTGATCCAGGCTTTTTAGATTACTAAGACGAATAGACCTTAGATATCTTAACAGCTCAGGTATCCTATTTTTATTCTACTTCATAATTAGACGATTTTTGATGGTGATTCAGGGTCAAAGTTTGGTTAATCTTCCTTTTTAAGGGAAGGATGATACATAAAAACTAATCTATACATAATTTTTCAACAGGTATATAAGGTCCAAATACACTGTAAATCATATTGAAATTGTAAAATTAATATAAATATATCTTATATCTGAGAGAACCTGGAGGTCACCCTGATTATTTCCTTTTTCAGCATGCTAGGTGGAACAGTGGATATTAAAGGCCATATGAAACTTTTATGACTTTTTCCTAAAGATTTTATTTATTTATTCATGACAGACAGACAGAGTCAGAGACACAGGCAGAGGGAGAAGCAGGCTTCATGCAAGGAGGCTGATGCGGGACTTGATTCCAGGACTCTGGGATCATGCCCTGAGCATGAAGACAGGCGCTCAACCGCTGAACCACCCAGGTGTGTCCCCTTTTATGAAATTTTTAAAAGTACAAAAATAGTATCATGAGAAACTTAAGCAGTGAGACCTCAAACTCTAAAGTCAGTCAGACCTGAGATCTAATCCTAGTTCCTCCATCTAATAGCTGAGCAAATTTAATCAAGTTACTTAACTTTTCCTAAGCCTCAATCTCTTCACCAGTAAAATGAAAAGAAGTATATTATGCAGGGTAGCTAATTACTGTAAAATACAGCATCATAATTTCAGAGGCATAATTTAATAAAACAAGTAAAATCTAACACAGGTGTTCCTTACCACGCTTGGACAACATTCTTCAAAGATTAATTTGGGGCCCCAGGCTTCTCGAATTTTAAGGTTTTGACCTCCTCTAAAATTCTTTCAAGTTTTCATTCAATTGGTAAGTATAGAAAGAAAGACAATATGGGGCATGTGTAGGATGTTCTAGAGGTTTCGTGGGCTAACGTTTACATGGCTCTCATCATTTCTATTCTTATTCCACTGGACAGAAATCAGACACATGACCCCAAACAATAACAAAGGAGGCTGGGAAATACAAGGTGTGCGCGCCGTGGAGAAACAGAAACAGACTTTGGTGAACACAAAGCTGTCTCTGCCACTTACAGTCATGAGGTTATTTTAGGATTTCACTAAAATAATGCATGTAATGTGTTTAGTACAGGGCAAATCACCAATGAAGTTACATGTTCCTATTATCATCACAAATATGTATGCAGATACCCTGAATATGTGTCCTGCAGTGGGAAGTAGAGTACTTGCTTGGAGGTTCTAGTAAGAGAACTCAGATACATTCAAAGAAAAGTGGGATCCCTGGGTGGCGCAGCAGTTTAGCGCCTGCCTTTGGCCCAGGGCGTGATCCTGGAGACCTGGGATCAAATCCCACATCGTGCTCCCGGTGCATGGAGCCTGCTTCTCCTTCTCCCTCTGCCTATGTCTCCGCCTCTCTCTCTCTCTCTCAATGTGTGACTATCATAAATAAATAAAAATTAAAAAAAAAAGTTCTGACCTTTCAAAGATTATGATTTTTAATTCATTTGGCAGTATCAGAAGATATAAACATAGAAAGGTGAGAGAGGAAGGGAATGCTAAGGTGTTCATATCAGTTCAGCTAAAAGAATGTCAAAACATTGTAATTTTGGTAACTCTAATGTCCAAGAAGAGTGGGAATAGGGTAAACTAGTAGATTCTTTGGCTTTGGAAATGAACTTAAGAAATAATGGGTAAAAATTCTGGTTAATTCTCTTAAATTCTTTTCCAGGGCAGCCTGGGTGGCTCAGCAGTTTAGTACTGCCTTCAGCCTGGGGCGTGATCCTGGGGACCTGCGATCGAGTCCCATGTCGGGCCCTCTGCATGGAGCCTGCTTCTCCCTCTGCCTGTGTCTCTGTGTCTCTCATGAATAAATAAATAAAATCTTAAAAAAAATTTCTTTCCTCTCTTACTATCTTGCTTTTAACTTTAGACATCTTCAAGATTCTTCAGGTGTAAGAAGTTTTCTTCACCCCGCTTATTTTCTCCTCTGTTGCCATTTATTCTTTTTTTTTTTTTTTAAGATTTTATTTATTCATGAGAGACACACAGAGAGAGAGGCAGAGACATAGGCAGAGAGAGAAGCAGGCTCCATGCAGGGAGCCTAATGTGGGACTCAAACCCAGGTCTCCAGGATCATGCCCTGGGCCAAAGGCAGGTGTTCAACCCCTGAGCCACCCAGGCATCCCAACCATTTAAAATATTCGAAGACTCTAAAAACAGAGACCACATTTGTCTCACACATTATTATATCTTAGCATCTAGCAATACCTAGCATATAGTATGTAGCCAAGAAGAATTTGTTGAATAAATGTAATCTGCATTGGTAGTTGCTTCAAATTTTAGGTGAAAGAGTCTGGGTATTCAATACATATATTTTTGTGAATCAATTAATAAAATTCTGAAATAAAAATGATCTTCCAGATGGATAATTATGGAATGGACACGCTCTAAGTGTGAAAAAGGGGGCAGGTTTTATCAAGTGAGAGGTCTGGGGTAGTGTTTCCAAATGAGTGACTTCAAAGTATATTCATTCAACTAGCATTCTAGTGTGTGTCTACTATGGATCAGCCACAATATTAGCAAGAAGATATCTCTGTGCCTCATGCTAGCACAATAAAACAATTACAAAAATAATTAATTGGAAGATGTGTAAGATACTATATAAGTAACAGTAGGAAACCACGGACTACTTATGGGAGTGTGAAACAGCATGGCATACCCAGTATTGTGACAATGGCTGGAGTGCACACAGAAGATTGGAGAGAGATAAGGCTCAACAAACTATAGTTAGGTAGACTCTAGATCATGTTAGGCTTTGTATGCTAAGCTGAGAGTCCTAAATTTTATCCTCTAGAGTAGTGCTTGGGGTGTTACTGAAGGGTTTTAATGCAAAGAAAATATAAACACATTTTGGGTTCAGAAAGATCTGGCTGGAGAGTTATGACAGAGAAATCAGCTAAGAAGTTATTAGGAAAATCTACATGGGAAGAGATCATAAATCATAAAGGCTAGAACTAAGGCAATAGAAGTGGTATTAGAAAGAAAATAGGCTTGAAGGATATAACTAGATTAGACTAAGTAAGAGAAGTAAGATAGAAGGAGAGCTAAAAATGAGTCACGGTTTTCTGATTTGGACTTCTGGGCAGGTGGTAAGGCCTTCCTGGAATAAGGAACAAAAAAAAAAGAAGGTCCGTATGGATTCTACAGTGATCACTGATTATTTCCTTAATTAGAAACTTGTAAAATGCATCCTTGAAAGTACAGTGATATTTCTAACAGAAGCTAGTTTAATACTAAAGTGAATATGACCTCAATTTGAATAAAGGTGGTTTGTAAGAACCTCTTTGGTAAACGTAACAGTGAAATATTAGCCTATAATATCATTCATAGTAGTGCAAAAAAGACAAGTTTCCTGCTTTGTAATTAGGAACAATGTCTACATTTTTCCTAAGGTTGAAATATTTAGCTATTGACAGCTAAATGCCAAGCTCATGTTGACTGACTTCAGCAGGGGTTTATTAGTATAGAGGCTCAGGTGACCTGGTAACTCACTCAGTGGAACCCACAGAAAGGTAGCAAGGATGATGGACAACATGTCTTGAGGACTGGGTAACTGTACTGCTGGATGGACATGGGGCAGCACCACACTGCAGATGGGTTGCAGATGCACTGAAGGAAGTCATTGCCGTTTTGTGAAATTTGGGACTGGCTTGACAAAGATGAAGCCGCTAGTTTAAGACTGTATGTTCTTGGCAAAGCATGGTGCTGCAGAATTTCACCAGCCATAGTGAAAAAAGTGGGGGAAGGGAATGGGAGAAGACCACAAAATCTGTGATATGATACATAAAATGTTAACTATTAGCTTTGCATCTCCTGAGAGTCACCAGATTGAAGCACGAATTTTGGATTTGGCTGGCAGATGGTGTACACAGACTTTTGGAGTATGTTAGCATTTCATTTGAAACTAGCAAGATTACGTAGGACTACCACGGTAATTTAACATTCATAGAGATTTTGAAATTTATCCCTAAACTTGAGATAAGTGTGGCCCTAAAGACATTTTAAAAGGCTCTGTTAAAGATATGGATCTCATAGAACAGATTCACAGGACAGTTCATTCCTCTAAAATGTCTACAGGTCAGTGTCCGTGTCTCTTCTGAAAACCCGGTTTACCCAAGAGAAAATAAGGCCAAAGGGAAGAAAGACTAAAGTAGGGGGTGATGGCAGGTAGTGATGTCTCAATTCTTTGAATGGGACTTCTCCATTTACCAGCCCTCTCACTTCCTTCTATGGTCTGGACCTAAGTCACGAAGGCACTCAGCCTTGTAGGGTCAAGCTAATTTGTTGACATCATCCTACTACTTCCCTTTTCAAATTCCAGTGAAGTTATGTGTTTCCTGTCCTATTCGACACCCTACAGAAGGAATACAGGCCGGTTAGTCTCTAAATTTAGTCCGGCAGCAACGTGTCTGAGTCTTCAGAGGAGAAATAAACAGAAACGGGTGACATTTCCAAGCCTTTCAAGAAAATGGGGGGGGGACCCCATCCCTTCTGGAGTAAGGAAGCAGGGAGAGCGTCAGCAACTCCACGGTAGGGAGAGGCCTGCTGGCAGGCTCAGGAAATGCGCCGAATGAAGCGTCTTCCTTTTCCTTAAAACCAGGCGGACGGCTTTGGGGGAGTCCCTCAGCAAAATCTGGACTCGGCCACTGAAGTCCCGGGATCCGGAGCCCTCGCCCGACCCTGGCCCAGGCGGAGCTGTGAAGGCAGCCGCACCGCCTCTTTGTCAGGCTGTTGGTTTCAACCACCCGCACCAGGAGACCCTCGGGGCGGGAGAGGGGAGACGCGGCCGACGCGGCCCCCCCCCCCGGCCCCCCGCCAGCCCCCGGCCCGCCCCTCCCCCGCCCCACCTGCCCTCTGTGACCCCCGCGGCCCGCCTCGGGCGACCTGTTGGCAGGGAGCGTCACGTGACGCGGCCGGCCGCGCGCTGCCCCGGGGCGGGCCTCCTGTTGCGCCCGCCGGGCGGGTTCCAGCACGTAACGCGCGGGCGCCGCCCCGCTCTTCCCTCGCTGAGCGAGGGAGGGCGGGCGTCGAAGAGGAAAGGGAAGGGAAAAGGGGCGGGAGAAGGAGGCGGAGGGGCGGCGCCCGAGTCACGTGACCCGGGACAGCCCGGAAAGCTCCGAGGAGGAGCCTGGCGCCGCCATTTTCCTGCAGCTGCCTGTCCCTCTTGCCCTGCCCGGCTCCAGCTGACCAGGGAAGGGGTGGGCTGAGCTGAGGCGGGGGCAGGGGAGTGCCCGACACCGTGCCTGACCCCGCGGGTGACACGAGCCGGTTCTTTCTGGGCTGGGTGGCAGCGCGCGGCCCTGAGCCCCGCCCCAGGCCGGCAGGCGGAGAAGGAGCCGGTGGGGGTAGGGGGTGCGGTGGGGGGTGGGGGTCCTCCGGCGCTTGGGGGTCCCTGTCCCCGCCGGCTGCCGAGCGGGAGGGGTGGCGGAGGAGCCGCAGAGATGTCCGGCCAGAGCCTGACGGACCGAATCACCGCCGCCCAGCACAGTGTCACCGGCTCCGCCGTCTCCAAGACAGTATGCAAGGCCACGACCCACGAGATCATGGGGCCCAAGAAAAAGCACCTGGACTGTGAGTGAAGCCGCCCGCGGCCCCCGACCCCGCCGCCCGCGTTCTTTCCTTCTGTTTTCTTACCCCCTTGTGCTGCCCCTGCCTTGCCTGCGCCTCGTCTGGCGCGGCGGGTCCTGTGCCGCTCCGAGGTGTGTGCTTTTTGGCTGCCATCACACCTGCCTTCACGGCTTCCGTTCCCGGGTAGGCCACTCCCCGCCCAGGTGCCTGGGGGACCCCGGCTCTCCCGCCCGGGCGCCGCGGAGCCGCGAAGCCGCGAAGCCCGGTCGCCCCGACCGACTTGCCTCCGCCCAGCTTCTCGCCGCGCTGCCGCCTCTGCCTGTGCAGCCGCCTGCTCGCCGGTCCCCCGGCCCGTGCTCCCTCGTCGCCCTCTCCTGAACGTCTCCGCTCGCTCCCGGCCTCTCCGCCCCCATTGTTTCCCCGTTAGCCTTCGGGTTCCGTAAACGCCCGGTTCCGCGGACCTGGATCCCCGCCGCCCTGCTTCCCCGCAGTCCTGGAGGCTGCCTCCGCCGAAGTGATTTCCACTTCCTCTGCTCCTCTGGCCTCTTCTGTCCCTTCGCTTCTCTGGTTTTTCTGTCCTCTCTCATTTTGGGGTTACATTTCTTTGCATCCGTAGGTTCAGTTAGGGCCCTTCGTCTCTTTTTATGTCAGATGTATCCTATTCAATAGGACTTTTATCCCAAATTACTTTCTTTGTGACAGTGAAAGTAAAGGTTTTCCGTTTGGGTGTTGGGAGCGCTTTGTGGGAAGCGTTTAATTGCCTCTGGTGGAATTTGATCATTCTATTTTCACGCTTTTTAGGTAGTTGTGAATGTCAGCCCCCCTTTCCCCCCCCCCCCCCATATTTCTTTTTCTAATGGGAATCTGCGGAAGGATTGGCTGATAGTGGTATCATTTTCTGGAACTGTTAACCCAGGCGGTTTGAGTTTAGAAGGTTTAGTATGAAGTGTAGGTTATTGGAATAAAAGATGGATTAACATCAAACCTACAGATAACATACGTTCTCTTTAAAAATGCTAAAAAGGTGATTGATGATGCTCGAGTTCAGACTGCTTTTTAGTTATGCTGGTTATCTCGGGGGACCATTTTCTCTTAACCGGCATAATATTACTCCATTCACTAACTTACATACAATTACCATAGCTGACTCCTCCCAACTTTTTCCAAACCTGGAAGCCACTTGTAATACTCTCATTTTTCTTTTCTTTACCTCGAGGTACAAAGTTCAGTGGATGGTTACTCAAGCTTTGACTCAGTGGAGTAACCTAAAACCTTTCAGGAAAAAAACAGGGAAATAGGCACAATAATAAATTCTTTTTAAAATGTTAACTGGACACACTAGCCTGAATTTTATCATTCTGCATCAAAGTTAACTTTGCTTTACTGTTGGAAGCAAGAGTGAGCATGTCCTGAAAGGGAATTCACTGACAGGAGTCCTGTTTTGATTTCTCATTTTGGACTTTGGCCGTAAGGTCTGCATTAAAAAAAAAAAAAAAGTACAAAATGTGAATTCTTTCAAGATATTTTGCTCATGAAGTTCTGTTAGAACAAGTTATTGCTACAGACAAACCCATTATTCATTGTGACTTGTTCCTTCTCTGTGGGAAAGTGAAAAAAAAAATCCTTACTGCTTGGTTTTTCTCTAATGTGCTGGTCATACAGGCTACTTTTTAACTGTCAGTCCTTGACTGTTTAGAAAATGTGGAATATATTTAAATGATGACACTTTTGTAAATGGAAACTTCTTTAAAATGAATTGTGAAGCCAAATGTGATTTTTTGATTATCTGATATTTGGAGTAGACAGCTTTACGGTTTACTTCCTTTCAAGTGACTACTTGGCTTGCTGTAACTGATCTTATGGTTTGCCCTGAGACTGTCAGTTTTTGTTAGCTGTTTTTTATTTTTCTTTTTTGGTGTTGGGGGTAGGTGAAGAAACTACTTGTTACTGTAAGAACTAGTTTCCTCTCTGCTCACTGGAAAATGATACATTTTTAAAAAATGTATGGCTTTTATAAGTCTTTATAAAGGTTTTTGCAGTATTTTAAATGTAGCAGTAGTCATTTTAACACATGTCAAGAAGGGTAGAAAATAGGTTAAATAGGGTTAGGAGAGTGATATTTTCTTGTGGTTTTATTAGTGCTAGCCTTTTTCTCATGTAATAGCAGCTACTGTACATGCCAGTTGGGATTAGGTTTGGAGGGTAAACTCACGTTTGTAGTTCTCTACCACTGTTGTGTTTATAAGCTTCCACTTCAGAACTTGAATATTCCTGATAATGTGTGATTTTTTTTTTCTTTAAAACCATGTAAGTTGCCACTACTGGAGTTCCTTTCAGTGAGGTTTTAAAATACTCTTTTCCCCATATTGTTTTAAATGCCTATATAGCAAGTTTTCAGTAATGATGTAACTTTATACTAAGTCTGGCCAATGAGTGGTTTTTCTGAACACCTTCCCTCCCCCACACACTTTAATATGCTTCCAGAAAATTAAAAAGGCTTTCACAGACAGTTCTGTGTCTTGACACCATGAACTTCAGGCTTTAATGTAGAGATAATTCTTTTTTAGGCATTTTTCTTCCTAGCGAGGGGTTAGTTTTTTTGCACCTTCTAATATCTTGAGTAACTATTGCCTTAGTTGAACTTAGTGAA
Source organism: Vulpes lagopus (assembly GCF_018345385.1). Taxonomy (NCBI): domain Eukaryota; kingdom Metazoa; phylum Chordata; class Mammalia; order Carnivora; family Canidae; genus Vulpes; species Vulpes lagopus. The sequence continues at coordinate 36,298,528 of NC_054838.1, read as the reverse complement.
AGCAATTTCATTTTTAAAATACTATCTAACAAAAATATGCTTAGGACTGTTCTTTTCCCTATAGGCCTTTACACTGTGGAGGTAGTTTCTATGTATTTCGCCAAGGTCTTTCCATATTAGGAAGTGATTATTATAATCTATGAGTTATAGTTTAGTTTATACTACATTGTATACTTGTTTAAGAAAGATCTTTTGCTTTGCTTATAGATGTCTATAGATAATAGTGTTAACTAGGGTCCCTACTATGAAGAGTTGTCCAACTTGAAACATATATGTAAAAATAAATACAATCTGCGTTTAGTTTCAGGCCTCTAATGGTCATAATCAAAGTAGAAGAATAGCAAACCTTAAATGGAAGGACTTCAGTTTGCTGGGGACTAACCATGATCTAATTTAATCTTCCCTTTTTCTAACTCCATTTAAAGAGGTTATAGAATGCTTCAAACAGGGATCCCTGGGTGGCGCAGCGGTTTGGCGTTTGTCTTTGGCCCAGGGCGCGATCCTGGAGACTCGGGATCGAATCCCACATCAGGCTCCCGGTGCATGGAGCCTGCTTCTCCCTCTGCCTATGTCTCTGCCTCTCTCTCTCTCTCTCTGTGACTATCATAAATAAATAAAAATTAAAAAAAAAAAAAAAGAATGCTTCAAACATCTGTAATAAAGTATAAACAAAACTCAATTTTTACTTTCTATTAATTTTTTAAAGAGAGGGGTTGGAGAAGAGAGAATCTTAAGCAGGTTCCACCCCCCCAGCACTGAGCCCAGTGTGGGGCTCAATCCTAAGACTCCGAGACCATGACCTGAGCAGAAATCAAGAGTCTGGACGCTTAAATGAGCTACCCAGGTGCCCCAGACACAATTTTTTAAATTTATAAATTCTTAATTCAAAAACCATTATTATCTGACTTCATAACCTTTAGTCTTATTTTGTTTTTTGATATGAATGCTTAATTTTCTTTTTCCTATGCTTGTTTAATTTACTGTCCTTGGGCATTTACATGCTGCACTGAAATATAATATTTATATTAATGGCAATAATGGTTTCACCTTTTTATCTCTATTTTTTTCCCGGTTAATTTCCAGGGACACTTCATTCCATCTATCATCTGCCTTAGGTCTTGACAACAAATCAAGATCTTGCTCTTATTAAGCACTGATTTTAAGTGTATTTCTGTGTAGCTATAGTGGGGATTTGCCTGTTGTATACTGGATCTTTACCTTGCCTAATTTAATTGTGGAAACCATTTTTTTAAAGTAATAATTTGCATGTATTGAATATGTAGAAGGTATTTTGGATTAGTGGTTGTATAACCATTGAAAATGTATGTAAAATATCAAAAAGTATCTGAAGTAATTACCTTTTTAATCAAATATTTTGATTTGTGACATCCAGTGGGTGCTTTGTTTGTATATTATTGGGGAGGGTATCTAGTAACTGGGATCGGATTTGCAAGAAGATGGCATGTGAGGAAGATACTAAGTGGGAAATCTGCCCCAAGGTGTGTCTTGTTTAGAAATAAAGTAATAAGAGGCTTTCCAAATGGATCTTGTTTTAAAGAGGCAATTGCTTTGTGGTTAATGTATGGAGTTGCTATTCTTTGTCATAAAAGTTAACCATATAATTTATATTTTCACTTTTCATTATTTAACCTATTCTGTCTCTTACTATTTAGTCTTTAATAGTTCTGGAATACGGAAAATGGTAGTGGAGTCAAGTATGTCAAATGCCTTAGGTATGTAGTAGAATGACACAAATGGAGTTTTTTCCTCCTTGATAAATGTATAGTTATACCTCTGAATTGTATGCATTTTAAAAGAGAAACTCAGAAGAGAACTTGATATATAACCATTTTGGTAGCCGCCTTATTTGTAATTAGCAAATGAACTCTTAAAATACCTTTGAAAAGTACTTAGGCTTCACTAGTGGACTTGTTATTTTTAAAAATAATGTTGGACTCTAGGCATCTTTTTTTTTTAAATACTTAGAGCAAAGCTTTTTATGTTTACTCTATATTTTATATATCTGAATATATTTTTAGAGGTGTTTTCAGATTTAGAGTGGCAGATAAGTAACACTTCATTAGAGGTGACTAGGATTTTTTTTCCTTATTTGATTTGTGAAACACTTATTTGAAATATTCAATTAGATGTGTTAAAAGTACATTAATAGTTAAAATACCTATTTTAATCACCAGAATTGCATTATTTTTAATAAAATTGTTTATTTTGATCCCGATTATCATTTAGAATATTTGATGTAAAAGTTTACCATGATGCACATAAAAGTGCTTCTCTTCTGTTTTAGTTCCAAACTGCTTAGTTTCATGATTTCCCCTTTAAAATCAAAGAAGTAAGAAAAATAAACTTAAAGGCTTCTTGGCAAGACGTTAGAGCCCTACCAAGAAGAAATAGGGTTAGATTTTCAAAGTACAGTCTTAGTATTTGCTCTTCCTGTTCTTTTGGTGGCTGAAGTGGCATTTCCGTTACTTTGTGTTCTGTCTCAGTATGTTCCCTGTTAAACTGCTTTATACATTTCTCTAGAGAATTGAAATTTTTGGACTTGACCTTTTAGAATTTTATATGTTCATTGTGTATATGGTTAATGGAGAAACATTTCCAGGTAGTCCGATTTTCCTAATGATATTCCTTAAAGGGAATTCTGATGAACCTAACTGTTGTATTAATATGTTCAGAGTTGTAATTGGCTAGGTTATCGGAATACAGTATTAAGGATTTTTCAAGTTATACTAGAACATAGTGGCAGTACAGCAACACATATTCTTTGTATTTATGCATTGTTTGATTTTATATTTATTTAACTATTATTTATTTGTTTTTGTTTTGTGCTGGGCACTCACTGTACTAAACACTTTACATTTATTAACTTTAAACTTTATTCCTTCCAACAACTTTGTGAGAAAGGTTTTATTATCACTATTTTACTGAAGAAGCTAAGGTGCTGAGAAGTTCAGTAATTTTAGTCATAAGCAGAAAGAGGAGAACTGGGATTTGAACCCAGGAAGTCTAGCATCAGGTTTGTGTTTTCATCTCAGTGTGACATTTTACATAATGCTTTTCTGTTCCAGGGAATGAATAAACCATATTCATTTATTCATGGCAGTGGTTCTTAAAAGTGTGGTTCTGGCACTTCTGGAAGTTCCCAAGACTCTTTCAGCTTTTTTGTGCGGTCAAAACTATATTCCTATACTAAGACATTGTTTGCCTTTTTTATTTTTCTTCTTTCACTAATGTACAGTAGAATTTTCTGGGGGCTATGAGAGGTATGATATTGCAGCAAGATTGAAAGTAGTAACAGATACGATGAATCCAACAGTTTTTTCTTAAGCCAGATAGTAAAAAGTTTTGTAAAAAGGTAAAAACAATACTCCTGTTCTAAATTTTAGTTTTTGAAAATAGTTATTTTTTATGGAAATTATTAACATGGAATGAGATTTGTTATTTTAAAAAGAATTAGTAGATGTATTTAAAATTCTGTTTTAACTCCTAATATAGTAAATACTGATTGAGAAAACCCACATAAATAGAATCTCATTGGGCGTTTCCAGTTTTTAAATTGGAAAAGTTCTGAGACTAGAAAATGGAACACTAAGGAAGAGTGTGTATCAGGAGAAAAGGATACTCAGGAAGTAGATTTAAGAGATCCTTTAAACTCGGAGTAATTTGGTAGTTAATAGTGACCCAACCTTTGGAGGACTTTGAGCAAGAGATGTGGCATAATTTATGACATACTGCTAAGTAGATTGGAAGGAAAGTGCGGTGTGACTTGCTTGGAAAGGAGACCGCTGGAAGCAAAAACAATCCAACAATAATACCTAATTCTTTTCCTAAAAGGCCTTAATAAAAAGTTCATCATTAATTGGGACTCGATCCATTTCTCTCTCTCTCTCTCTCTCTCTCTCTCTCTTTTTTTAAACATCTAACCAATTTCTTTTCAGCCAAGCACTTCAGTTAACCTGTTGTGCCAAAATAAGTTCTTGACTCTCAAACTTTTAGCAACTGCACATACCATTCTTTGGACACAAAATAGTTTTTTCTGTGTCAAAACAGATACCTCCCTCCTTTTAAACCTTTTAAAAACTTGCTTTCCTTAAGGCTCACAGTTCAAGTAACCTCTTTCCTAAAGACATTACTGAACAACTTCCCCTGATCCTGTCACTCCAAACTTGTCATCACCCTTTAAAATTTATAATTTTGTTAAACTGTAGTTAGTATCATGCTTTTATATATGTTTTGGGTTCACCTGTGTTTTCTCTGTAGAATAGGAACTGTACCTTTCTGTACTGTTCTATATCTCATCTCAAAGTACCTAATCAGTAACTCTGTGGGTGTTCAGTAAATATTGGATGATTACACCTAATCTCCCTTCACAGCTCAGACTGTTACATGAACAACAATGGGACACAGTATAGAGATCTATTCCAATAAGCGTTTAATTAAAAAATTTTTTTAAAAAATATTTTATTCATTTATTCATGAGAGACACAGAGAAAGAGAGAGGGAGAGGCAGAGAACCCGACGTGGGACTCGATCCCGGCTCTCCAGGATTAGGCCCTTGGCTGAAGGCGGCGCTAAACCGCTGAGCTACCCAGGCTGCCCTAATTAAAAATTTTATGGTGATTTTCTTCGTGGCCTGAATGGCAATTACCTGGTTTCAAAATTAAATGTAAAAATATAAAATATATTTATAAATATAAATATAAAAATGTAGCACTGATAAAAAATGTAACAAATGGCTATGTGTTTCATGGAACCTAGCATTAAAAGGGCTAGTTTTGTTGAAATAGTAGGTAATGTTTTCAAAACAGTGTCCCAGAAAAAAAAACTGGGGGTAGCATTGCTTAGTTTGAAAACTGTATTGAGACATGTTTTTGAGGATATGTTCTTAAAAGTAGAAATTAACTTTAAGAATTAAGGAGGGGACCAGATATAGATTTGAAATGTTTTTTCAGAGTTGCTTCCTTGAACAACTCTAGGAGGTGGTAATCACATTGTAGTCTGTGTGCAGGTGCCCTCGAGAGTACTAACTGTATGGCAGATTCATTTTAGATGTAAGGAAGGATAAATTACACTTAATAATGTCAAAATGCAAAAGGAAATAAATGATTGTTTTAAAATGAAGCTTTATGGAATAGGAGGCAGGTGTTAGTAGTGATGATTGTGATAGTAGGACCACTAAATCTCGAGAAGTCTAGTGGGTCTAGGGTCTAGTGGGGATTACTGAACGTTTGAACATTTGGAATTCTAGCAGTAATTTCCAAAATGGTGCTGATACTTATAGTGATAAACTTACTATTTGAAAGCATCCTTAGGGGCTCTAATTTTACTCAGGGGACACTTCTAGTTGGTGGTCAAAGCAGCTAGCATTGCTTTCCAAATTTCTTTTCTCACTAAAGATTGTAGACATATTGTACAAGTGACTTCATATTTATACTTAATGAACATGTTTCTGTTGGTTATAGATCTCTTCACGTGACTGTAAACTCTGAACAAGGGTTGTGGTGTGTATATGTGATGTTAAAAATATTACATGTTGTAATAGCTATCTTGTGGATGCTTAAGAAACATGAATATACCATATTTTGAATACAGTTAATGTGTGAAAGTCTTACTGTAATTCAAGTATATACCAAAAACTAAGTAGCAAGATGGTATTCACATCATTCACAGAGGATTGGCAGACCCCTCCCCCTTCTAAAAGATTTTATTTATTTATTTACTTATTTACTTACTTATTTATTTATTTATTTATTTATTTATTTATTTATTTAAGAGAGAGTGACACAGGTGGCATGTGTGTTCATGAGCGCATGGGCAGGGAGAGGAGCAGAAGAGGAGAGAGAGAGAGGGAGGGGAAAGAATCTCAAATAGACTCCGGGTATTTCACAGTCATGAGATCATGACCTGAGCCAAAACCAAGAGTTGGGTGGATGCCTAACCAGCTGAGCCACCCAGGCGCCCCAGCAGACTTTTTTTTAACATACTTGAAACAGTTTGCAGGAATCTGATTGATGCAGGATATTGAGTAATTTGAAATATTATTTAATCCAAATCTAATGTGAGAAAGGGGGTTATGAGGCAAAGTGGTTTTTTTTTTTAACATTTTTACATAGAGATAATTGACACAACATAAAATTCATTAAAGTATACAATTCGGTGGGTTTTAGTATCTGTATAGTGCTGTATGCAACCATCACTGCTATCTAATTCTAGAATATTTTCCATTGGCCCCAAAAGAAATCAAATTTAGCAATCACTTCTATTTTCCCTATGTTCATTATCCGACAACCATTAATTTACTTTTATGGATTTTCCTCTTCTGGACATTTCATGTTAATGGAATCATGCATATGTGGCCTTATGTATGATAACTTTCATTTAGCTTAATTTTTTTTTTATTATTTTTTTAAGATTTTATTTATTTATGAGAGACACAGAGAGATAAGCAGAGACACAGGCAGAGAGAGAAGCAGGCTCCAATGCAGGGAGCCCAGTGTGGGACTCAATCCCGGGACTCCAGGATCACGCCCTGGGCCAAAGGCAGATCCTCAACTGCTGAGCCACCAAGGCTTCCCAGCTTAATGTTTTCAAAGGTTTATGTTGTAGCATATAACATTACTTGATTCTTTCTCATAACCTAATAATATTCCCTTGGGTGGATATGCCACATTCTGTTTATCCATTCCATTATCAATGTCCATTGATGGGCATTTGGGTTGGTTACTTCTTAAAACTCATTAAGAACATTCCTATATAAGTGCTTGTGTGAACATGTTTTTAGTTTTGAGTATATACCTAGGAGAATAATTACTGGATCACACGGAAATATTAAACTTTGTGCGAAATGACCAGACTTTCCCACAGCCACTGCATCATTTACATTCCCAACACCAGTGTATAAATGTTTCAGTTTTTCTACATTTTGCCAGCACTTGTTACTTTTAAAAATTAAAAAAATTTATATTGTACCCATTCTATAAATGGGTGTTAAGTGATAATTTGTGATTTTGGTTTGTGTTTCTCTAATGACTAATGATGTTGAACATCTTTTTATGTGCTTATTGACATTTGTATATCTTTGAAAAAATGTTCAGGTCCTTTGTTCATTTTTAAATTTGATTCTTTATATATTTCAATACTAGAAGAGTTCTTTACATTTTCCGGATGCTTGATCTTCGTATAATTTGCAGATCTTTTTCCTTCCCCATCCTGTTGTTTGTCTTTCCACTGTTTTTGGTATTGCCCTTTGATGCACAAACATTTTAAATTTTGAAGTTGCAATTTTTGTTTTTTAGTTTGAGTGTGCTTTTGGTATAATAACTAAAAAACCTTTGGCTGATATACAGTTAATCAGATTTATACCTAAACTATTCTTAAAGAGTTTTACAGTTTTTAGCTCTTATTTTTAGGTTTGATCAATTTTGAATTAATTTTTTTAAGAGTTTATTTATTTATTCATGAGATACACAGGCAGAGGGAGAAGCAGACCCCCACAGGGAGCCTGATCCCCACAGGGACTGGATCCCTCGACCCCAGGGATCATGCTCTGAGCTGAAGGCAGATGCTCAACCACTGAGCCACTCCAGGCGTCCCAATTTTGAATTAATTTTTGTATATGGTTTGAGGGCAAGGTGGTATTAAGGAAAATAAGGATTCTTCTTGCCTTCTTTTAAAGTTGTCATATGGTATAACCCTACTATGCCCCTGTGTAATATGAATGTAGACATTAGTGAGGGAGAAAAAAAGATTTCCTTGTTGGTACTAAGTTACATAGTTCATTGATAAATGAAAATATTTGAGTCAAACGTTTTTTCAACTGGATAGGTCACTTAATCTAATGCGATACACATTTTATTTTATTTTGTTTTTTAGGTTCTCATATAATCTTTTAAATGTGTGGAGAGATAATACTTAGTTGTGTATCAATAAGCAGTACTTTTGTCCCCATAAAATAGTGTGTACATTTCCAAAGAGCCTTGTACTTTCCTGTAAGCACTATGTTGTAATTTTTTATAGCTTTTATAATTAGAATTTTTTCAAAGAGCCCGTAAGTGTCTACTGTGCTACAAACAGCATATAGCAAGTGTGCAGTAAAACGATGCTGAAAGAATAAAGGAGGAATGAAATTTTCATGGGGGGGTTTCTAATGTGCTTTCAAACAGTGTTTTAGGGTTTCTTAAGGAAGAATATGGTTTCTGTAGAAGTAATAGTCTGCTGTGAGTAGTGGTTGTTTAAACTTCCATTTCCATGATCAAGTAAATTCTTTATTGGTTGAAGATGTGAGAAATTATGGAAGTTGGGAAATAAACTTCCAAAGTTGGATTATGTATAACTAGAGCTACACAGTAAAATGTTACTCTTTGCAGAACCTACCTATTATTGGTATATTTAACTTCAAACAGACGAGTTCAAGTTAGTCAAATCTTGAGTTTTCTTCTTTCCTTATCTTTCTTTCCATTATTATTATTATTGTTTGCTTATGTGTGATTGTTAAAAGTGAATTCCTAAGCAATCCTTGATTTTATTTTATTTTTTTATTTTTAAAAATGTTTTTATTTATTTATTCATGAGAGACACACAGAGAGAGAGAGAGAGAGAGAGGCAGAGACACAAGCAGAGGGAGAAGCAGGCTCAATGCAGGGAGCCAGATGTGGGGCTCAATCCCAGGACCCCAGGACCACACCCTGGGGCGAAGGCAGGCATCAAATTGCTGAGCCACCCAGGGATCCCCCAATCCTTGATTTTAAACTTAGTTTTATCTGCAGCAGTCCACATCTGATAGCAGAATGCCATAAGGCCTTTTTTGCTAAGCATTGTGTGGTTTGTTACAAAACATTGGCAAAACTTTTGAAGTGTGAATAAAGAAACTCAGAAATGAAGTATATGACTAATAGGCTCTATTGAATGAGCCAAGCTTTGACCTTGATTAGTTTCTTCCTACTACCCCCTTAAGCTATTCCCTTTCCTAGTTCTAGGACTCTGTGGTGAATTGCTTGTGAAAATCCAAATTAATTTTCTTTTGAAAGTGAAATGTAGGTAAGTCTTAATTCATTTGTGAACCTAATGACCTGAGAGTTAATCATTTTGTGTGACTTTTTTTTCTTGGAGGTCTGAGTAGAAAAGGGAGAATTGTAAGAGCAAATACATATTTTTTAAATTGGTGTTACTAAAATTCTCTAGGAAACTATCAAAATCTTTTACTTGGTTTATGAGGTAAGACTATGGGGCAGAAGTTTTTTTTTTGGGGGGGGGGCAGAAGTTCTAAGAGTTCTGTTTAACATTGAGGAATACCAACAAAGACACTAGTAAGAGTAAGAAGCAGTTAGTGGGGGATCCCTGGGTGGCACAGCGGTTTAGCGCCTGCCTTTGGCCCAGGGCGTGATCCTGGAGACCCAGGATCGAATCCCACGTCGAATCCCACGTCGAATCCCACGTCGAATCCCACGTCGAATCCCACGTCGGGCTCCCGGTGCATGGAGCCTGCTTCTCCCTCTGCCTATGTCTCTGCCCGCCCACCCCCCCCCCCCACCGTGTGACTATCATAAATAAATAAAAATTAAAAAAAAATAGAAGCAGTTAGTGGGGTGCTGAGAGAAAGTGATGAAAATAGAGAAAAGAATGTAAAGATGAATGACACTTGGTCCTTACCTTAAAAGGAACATGACATCAAATAGTGAAGATGTGAACAAATAATTGTAATACATTGAGATAAATGCATAGTACTTTTTACATAAAGTTTCAAAGTAAGGGCTGGACTAAGGGAGTTTGAAGGTTAGTCACAGCTTCTTAGAGGAGATAAGCAAGGATTTTAAGGATGAATAGTTATTTGCCAGATGGACAAAGAAGTTTCTTCTAAGTAGATTAGCACATGCAGTGACATGGAGGCAAAAAAGAACATTATGATGTGTTTGGGGACAACTCTTAGTAGTTCTGTATGGTGGAATGCAAAGTGTTAATAAAAGAGGGAGATGAGGCTGGAGAAGGAGTAATTAAGGTCTTAGAGAGGCAAGAGTTATCTTGGTAGATTTGATCTCTTCAGTGCTCTTCTCCAGACTTATTTTAGAGTCCCCTTTCCTCCTGCTCATTAGCTGCTTTTCTACTTTCAATATCAGTGCTGTGGAACTGGGGAAGTATTCTTTCCTTTTCCGAAGTAATTTGTGGTAGGGTTATTGAAAGGGATAGGAAGAAAAACATGCACAGTCCTGTTGGCCATTTGTTCAAAGGATTAGATAAGCTTGTATATGAAATTGGACTTCTGAATATTGTTATAGATGGTGGCTTGGGTTGATAAATAAAATCAGCTACACTGATCTCATGGCTTTTGTGGGTTTGTCTGGAAATTGAGTTTTCTGAGTTCCAAATTAATGAATGAATTTAAACACAAAATATGGTCATTATGAATACAAAAGGTTTGATAAACCAGTTAAAGTGAGATTCTTGGGGCATGTTTGATTTATGGGATTTAACTACTAACATGTATTTATCTGCAAATGATACATTAATTATTAGTAAGTCATAGGTTTTGTTTTGTTTTTTTAAAGATTTATTTGAGAGCAAGAGAGAGCACACGCGCATGAGCACATGGAAAGGGAGAAGCAGACTCCCTACTGAGCAGGGAACCTGATGTAGGTAGAGCTCCATCCCAAGACCCTGGAATCATGATCTGAGCTGAAGGCAGATGTTTAACTGACTGAGCCACCTAATCATCCTAGTCTTGCATAGGTTTTTTTATTCTGCATGCATAGGTTTTTAAAGCTTGATCTCTACCAAACAAGACTCTCTTAATCTTGTGGAAATTAATACACTCATTAGCAATTGCATATTGTATCTAAGTTACTGTGTAGAGATTATTGAGAAATCCAAAAGTAAGATTTCTGATCATGTCCTCAGTCTAGAAGGGAAGATGACGTATATAGATAGCTGTATTACCAGGTAATGTGAGATAAAGTTCACGTCAAATGTCATTGAAAATCACAGGAGAGAAAGATACTGCTTTTGATAAGGGGGAGAACTGGACCTTACATGATATGTAGTTAGGAGCAATAGGTATATGAAGTGGAGGAAACAGCATGAACAAACATTTGCAGGTAGGAAGGCTGGAAGTGTGTTTGGGGAACAAAGGAGTCTAATTATAGAGGGTGAATGGGGTCCTTTGGGGCTTCCGGAGGGATAGTTTTGGGAGTAATTAATTAAGCTAGATTGTGGATGACGTATGGGTTTCAATCATAAACTTTAGATATATCTCACCTCTATGTAGCTTTTGACTACTGTGGGTGAAGTTGGACCAGAGAGCTGATTTTCGAGATTATACTAGATCTTTCTTTTCTGTTGCCAGTGTAAAAATACGGTAGATAAAAAGAGTTTTGCTGATCTTGAAAATGAGACTTTGCTGCTTCGTGCTTTTTTATATTAGCTTGATTACTATAGACTGCATTAACAGTGGCAATATCTGAGATTCTTGGGATTTCTGAGTCCATAGATTGTGCAGGAATTATTGAAAAAGTCTTCTGAACAGAGATGTTACATACCTAATTTTGCCCTGGACATAGAGAGTTTATAAAAGGTTAAGGAGACTTTTCAGACTTGGTGTTATACAAAATCTGATCAAATCAGTTTAATTAGGATATAATCTGCATTATAGGGATAATAGCTAATAAGATTTAAAGAATCCTTTCTGTTTTGAAGCATAACATAATCCTTATAAAACCTATTGAGTATATATGGCTTATTAGCTGTGTTGTACAAATGCATAAATTGAGATACTACTAGTAGAAGGATATAGAGACTTAGCATTAAAATGCAACAAAGAACTTTAAGTGGAAGCCAGGCAGTTTAAAGGACTTCTTAGCTCATAGAGGACTTTTAGGGAACAGGATATTGTTAGGAAAAAAATCTTTTTTTCAGAAATATAATTTCATAAATATGTAAGATTACATTTGGAAATAGTAGCTTCCTGTACTTTTTGGAGTAAATTATTAATATGCTTCAAGAGGAATAATCCCTGAACTGATATATGGGAGGCTGTCCCAGCTCCATTTGACCTTAAGGATATCCATTACTCGTTTAAATTGCTTATTTTCTAAATTGCCTCCCTGCTCTGCTGTTGTGTGATGTTATATATTTGTGCTCCTCTAGCTTTTGTGTTCTTGGTTTCGTGCTTTGGCAGCTAAGATTATGGACAGTTTGTTTCTACATGAGCTTTTGCTTCATTTTCCATTGGAGTGTCCCACCCACTACTATATCATCATTACTTGAAAAACATTTTGAACTTGTGCATCTTACTGTCATTAGGAGGGAGGGGCAGCATTGTTTTAAGTGTCTTTAAGAGGAAATTTCCAACAAAAATGTGAATTTTTTTGTAGCCTTGTTGAAAACATAAATAATAAAATATAAAGATAATTTAATAATAGGATCCTTCTTTCAAACCATGTATCAAGTGCTTGGTTTTTTGTGATTTTTTTTTTTCATTTCATTTGGTCATGTTGACCACAGGGTGTTTATCTTTCTTTCAGATTTGCCCCCTTTGGGCAAGTATATTTGCGTTGGATAGTTCTGTTAAGTGAAGGATGACTGTACACTTTTGTTCCCTCTGCCCCCTGCCAAATGAGCCAAACCTGGATAGCACTTGTAATTGAATTGCACCTCTCTGTTTCTGCAGAGGCTGCTCACTTGCTCGCTCTTTGCCTGCCTGCTTTCCTTCCCTCTCATAGCATCCTGTAAATGTTATTATCTCTCCTGAAAACAGGGACTCTGCATTATATATCCTGGTATCCCCAATATCCAGAATGTAATGCCTAGTGCATACTTAAATTTTTAATGAAGATAATGAACTTAGTGTAGTCAACAGTTTTTTGTTTTTTAAATATGAAGTACTTCTTGGATAGAATTAATCTTTATATTGAAAATATTCAGATATGGTCTTGATCTTAAGCTAGCTGGATCACTTGATCAGGTTGTAGTATTCATGCTGGGATTATAAATTGATACCTGAAAAGGGGTGAGGATGGTGGTCACTTAGCTATTGCCATAGACTGCATGATTTACACTGGTTAATGTCTTGGATTTGATGACTGTTGGTCATGATGGGAGATCTGTTGTGGGTATATAATGAAGCATCACTAGTCTATCATCGTGTGCTCATGTTTTTGCAATATCATAAAATTATTTGGTTTAGTGATAAATTTGTGATTTCTCAAACCTTATTTTTATCCCTTATTCTAACTCCATAGAACCATAGAAATCTAAGCATTATTGTTTTAAGATTGTTAATTATTTGCTTGTTGGAAGGACTTTGTATATATATATATACATATATACAGTATACATATAGTTCAGAAACAAAGTGTATATATATATATATATAGTGGATGGGGGTTGGATATATCTACTTATTAATACTAGAACTTTAGAATAGGCCCAAAGTTGCATCAGTTTTTCTGATTAGCTGCTTACTCATTTTTGGTCTCAACGTTTTTACTTGCAGTACTTGTACATACATGTAGCAAGTTTTGGGTTGACTTTCAAATACTTGTCAAATATAGTGTGAGCTATCTTTCTCTTTGGTCATCTTTTTACCTTTGTGTCATGAAATTAAATAAGCAACTTATTGGTATAGTTTAGAATTATCTTTAGTTGTATTCAATTCATAATTATATGTAGGAAACTTGTTTTTAATAGTTGCTTATACCTTTTCTAACTGCTAAGTTAATCTGCAGGTAGCATCTTTGGAAAAAGAGGGGCAGGATTTTCGAAAGGTGTAGCATTTACGGTGAGTAGCAGATAAAACTGATTTCACTAATTTTGATTGTTAGCTTTATTTCAGGTCAGCTGTCATGGGGGAATTGGTCTAATTTTAATTTTATAAGGCCCGTATGAGTATTTGTTGATGAATACAAAATTGAGTGTTGCTCTACAGTTAATTTGTTTTTAAAAACTGCATATTCAAGAGGAAAGATATAAGATATGAATAAGAGGGGATCCCAGGGTGGCTCAGTGGTTTAGCGCTTGCCTTTGGCCCCGGGGCGCGGTCCTGGAGTCCCGGGATTGAGTGCGGTGTAGGGCTCTCGGCATGGAGCCTGCTTCACCCTCTGCCTGTGTTCTGTCTCTCTCTCTCTCTCTCTCTCTCTCTCTCTCTCTCTGTGTCTATCATGAGTAAATAAATAAATAAATCTTAAAAAAAAAAGATATGTATAAGATAGCTGCATTTGAACTTTTGGTATGAAACAGGAGGAAAGATCGAGTTTGTTTTTTATGTGATCACTTTTTCAGATCTGGAAGATGTAACCACATTATCCTTATACCTATTTGTACTTTTAGAAGTAAAACCTGCTGTTTGATGACCAGGAAATTAAGGCTTAGCTAACAGTATTTCCTCCATTGTTTTCTTTTCTCAGAATTAGCTTTTGTAAGCTAAAGTGTGTATTATTTTTGACAAACTGTTGTGTATTATTTATGAGGTTTGGAATTTGTGTTAGGTATTCATTCAGTATAAAATTTTAGACTTGGTACAGTATAAACATTCATTTGTTTTTGTTCTTCATATTCTTGCAAAATATTGTTTTGAGTTGGTGACCTAGAGGGGATTAGGGCTTATTTTCAGATTTCTAACACATCCGGAAACATCCCACAACACACCTGAGTGGCAATAAAGAACAATAGCAGGTACTGAATTAAGAATTAGTTATAGAGTTGCAACTGACAGCTAAGTTAGAAAGCTCTTTATAGAGCCGCTCAGAAGGCTGAGACATTCTGTGACTGCTGAAGGTGCTGTACGAGGTGAAGATCATTTATCAGGAGATGGAAAACTTGTAAGTAGTTTCCTGTCTTTGGGCTTGTAGACCTAACCTTGGAATGCTTTTTTCTTTGAGTTTCTTCATCAGAGTTGTGTCTTCCTAACATGGTGACCAACCTGTAGCTTTTGAGGCTGTTTTGTTTTGTTTTGTTGTTTTTTAAGAATTGGGAATGATTACATCTCTGGGTTAGATGACTGGAAAATTGTTTGCGTGTTCCTCTCATGGGAAATCATGTAAGCCCTCCTCACCTGAAATCTGGTGAATTAACTTTGTTTCATAACATTGTTAGTTTTTAAAGCTTGTTTGTAAATTAAAGCTTACAGTTTCTGTGACACTTCGAGATGGGGCTGTCCAAAACTCTTAAAACCTGTTCCTAGTGAAATTGGTTTGAATGACATGACCTTCCTTGTCAACTTCAATTGATGGTAGCCAGAATGAAGATGGTGCCAATGAGCAGAAAATACTATGCCAAACAAGAAGTAGTTATTGTCTGTACTGGGGATTAGATGGTGAGAGAGAAAAAGACAGGTGTATGAATTTTAAAATAGTGAAAATGAAGACAAGACTCGGACTACTTGGAATGAAGAGAGAGAATGGAGAGAAAATATGTATCTTCATCCCTCTAATGGAAAGGTTACTGTTTTACAGAATGTAGTTCCAGCACAGCCATTGTATTGTGTTACTTTAGATAGGCAAGTGTTTAAATCTTTACAGTGAAGATAATAGAGCATCTCTTGCCTTGTCACAAGGCTATTGTAATAATCAGAAGACTAAGGGTATGAAAGAACTTTGTATAGAGAGATCTGCATATATAAAGATTTTGCCATGTATGCATGTATCTATAGTTACACTTCCCAGTTGAAGAAACTGAATTTTATAAACCTTCTAAGGAAGGTTATACAGAAGTCATTGAATTTGAGGTGGTTTCATAATACTGTATTGGAAAAGTGATGAGGGAAAACTCATCAATAAAATAAGATGCTAAATAAAACTAATATTTGTAATACTGTTTTAAAGTTTATAAAATATTCTAAGTATGTTTTTGTACTATTGTGATAATCCTATTTTTAAAATAGAGATATTGAAACAATGGCTAATTAATGTGCCTGAGGTTGTAATTATAAATAGTGAATCTGTAATTTGATTCTAGATCCTTTGCTTATTCTGATATCACTTCATCTTGTTATTGTATAGTCTTAGCACATCAGAATGGATATGGATGGCAGGCACCATGCAAAGAAATGGGAGAGCCTAGAGTAGAGCTTTAGTGGTAGATTAGTGTCTTCATCATAACTGTTTGAAGCAGAGATTGGAAATGAATAATACTTAGGATAGACTATCAAATGAATGTAAGTCAGATAAGAGCTCTCACAGGGAGAAAGGAACTTAAAAAGAATCGAAAAAACTAAAAACACCCCTTTTCCCAATCTGCCAATCTGTTCATTCTGGAAGGTGTAGTTAATGTTCTCCAGTATTTGTCAAGTTTAGGGGGAGATCATACTTTGAAAAGTAGTACTATTCAAAGTAGTAGTCTTTTAGTTGGGGAGGAGGCCTGTTTGGGGGAGCCTTTATCATCATAGCAAAAGGAAAATTGGTGAAAGGTTGATACTCTAGAAAAGGGAGAAAGGTTGTTGAATTTTTCTTTGCTGCTTGACTAGACCGTTTAAGATTTATATTGCCTTCTCATAACAAACCAAGAGAAATATATATTATCTCAGAAATTTAAGAGACTTTTTAGATATTTATCTACAGTTAGAATATATAGATTTTGAAAATATATATATTATCTATTAAAATAAATAGAAATAGCTACTTATATGAAAGCATCAACTAAGACTTTTCTTAGCCTTTTATTATTAGCATTATTATCACTGGTACATAAAAACAGAACTGCTAAATAAAAACCCATTGTAAGCATTACGTATGACATATGTTGAGTGTTAAATTCATTGTTTCTAAATTCCCTAGCAGTAGAGGTCAGAGTACCTTGTATTGAGAAATACTTAAAACCTATATTTAGAAGGAATAAATCCATAATTAATTGCGCAGTGTGTAGAATACATTGTGATCATGTCAACTTTTAATAGAAGAGATAATCCTCAAAATACTAATTAAATATTAACTCTTAAGTATTTTCTGTAATATATTTAGGTCGATGACTTTTAAGCATAGATTTAATCAAATAGTAGCTTTATTTTGGAATTTAAATAAAACATGCCAAATTTCTTATACTCATACATAGTTCTTGAAAAAGTCTTTCTTAGATCAGCAAACAGTTATGGCAAAAGCCTAGACTTACAGATTCAAACTAGTGGGAGCTTTTTCCCCTTTAACATTATTGAGGCATAATTTACATGGAATTTAAGTTATAAAAGTAGCATTTTCAATCTTAATTTTGACAGCTAATACAGCAGATTTTTACCTCAGAAGATAATGCCTTTTAAAAAGGCATTTGTCAGAGGATGAAATTATCAGGCTTTTTTAATGCTGAGAAATAGGCAAACATGGATCATAATGGAATTTTATAAGAACGGTTGTATAGTTACAAAATGTGTGAGGGTGGAGATATTTTTTGTTGAAACAGTCATTATTCCTTGTAGAAACTCAAAGGCTTAAGTTTCAACCTTTTAGGAAAAATACTTCTTTACTTTATGGTGACTTAATAATTAATTACTCATATTTTCCACTTAGCGTTATTTAAAAACTTAAAGCTGTGTAGATAGCTTAATTATTTTGTGCTTATCTATTTCTGGCTATATCAATGTTTACAGCAGTTTGAAAAAATTTTTTTAGAAGTGGCCTTCATTTGTTAGTGGTTTAGAAGGGTCTTTTGATACCTAGTAAATGGCTGGTGTAATTTGAATCAAGGTTGTTTTGGTTTAATTGTGAAGTGTACAAATAAATAAATTAGAGATTCCCAGACCCTGCTTATTATCTACATAAAACTATAGGCTTTGTAGAATCAACAAGAGAAGATTCTGTTCAATAAGGCTTTGATTTAGCAACGGTGAAGCAGACATGTGTGATGTAGAATGAATAGGATACCTCCATACTTCTCCACTCTCTGGAAAAAGGGAGTTGATCATGGTAGTCAGTTCCATAGGCCTAGAGGCCACTGGTGACACACTACCATTGTTACTGTAATTTTCAAAAGCCTCTTTATCCAAAGACTCCTGATTATCATGTGTAATTAGCAGCCTCCCACACCCACAACACATGTCCCATCCTTCTTAGGTGCTAAGAAATCTTTAGCAGTTATCACCATCTGACATATATTTTTCATTTGTTTACTGATTATTTCTCCCCAACTAGTTTCTCCTCAACTATTGTTATAAGCTTCCTGAAGGCAGCAGCTTTGTCCTCTGTTGCCTATTTCCAAGGCCTAAGACTATTTGGCATATTGTAGTATGTGATAAATATTGTAAAATATATGGAATTTCAACTTGTTCATACTAAGGTCTACAAGGCTATAGGAAGATGAAACATAAAGATTCTATTGTTCTCATCGCATCTGGGACATGAACTTGTGTTTTCTGAATGAGGTAGACTGTGGCAGAGAGTCTGATTGCAATTCATTGTTGACTCTGACTAGGCAGAATTTGAACTGTTACAAAAAGCCATGAAAATCTTCTGGATTCCTTTTTTTATATATCTAAATTTATTTTTTATTGGTGTTCAATTTGCCAACATATTAACCCAGTGCTCATCCCGTCAAGTGCCCACCTCAGTGCCCGTCACCCAGTCACCCCCACTCCTGGATTCCTGTTTACTTAAGTTTTAGAGATAGGCTGGACTGTTAAGCATAACTTAGCTGTGAAGACAACTTTTTGCCTATTACTCTCCCTCTGCCCTCACTAATTTTTTGATTGGAGAAATGGGCTTTTGTTTCACCTATAAATATTTATAGCATCATGTCACACATTGTGGAGGATATAAGAAAACAAAAGACTCATGAGTTCATTTTAACAAAGTAAAGAATGAGTCTTTTTTTTTTTTTAATTTTTTTTTTTTTTTTATTTTTTATTTATGATAGTCACAGAGAGAGAGAGAGGCAGAGACACAGGCAGAGGGAGAAGCAGGCTCCATGCAGCGGGAGCCTGACGTGGGATTCGATCCTGGGTCTCCAGGATCGCGCCCTGGGCCAAAGGCAGGCGCCAAACCACTGCGCCACCCAGGGATCCCTTTTAAGATTTATTTATTCATTCATTCAGAGAGAGTGAAGAGAGAGGCAGACACAGGCGGAGGGAGAAGCAGGCTCCCATGCAGGGAGCCCGATGTGGGACTCGATCCCTGGTCTCCAGGATCACACCCCAGGCTGCAGGCGGCGCTAAACCGCTGTGCCACTGTGGCTGCCCAAAGAATGAGTCTTGATTTCTAAAAACAGAAAAGGAATACTTGGGGTAAATTGAGATTATATTCCTGATGTTTTTGGATATAGAGGTGAAAATTTCTAGAGGTGAAAATCTCCAACTCTCCGGAAGACCTTAGACTGATTTTCAGAGAAGAAAATTGAGAAATCACTTGAGAATCACTATCATTTGGATAGTGGTTTTTGTTCAAGTTAAAAGATGGTTTTGTCAAGGTGAAAAAATTAGAATCAGAGATTAATGTTAGGAAAATGCCCTTGGGTTGGGGGATCAGAGGACAAAATGAATGGGATGGAAGTTCGTTTGTGTTTTGGGAAGGCTAGGGAAGAATGAGAATACAGCACTCCAGAAAGAAAAATGCAAATATGCCAGGAGTACATGGTGGTAGTATATTAATCCTTTAGCTACATGTAGACTTTTATTAGGTCACTTAAACTAGGGTGACATAGAATTTATATTCCAAAATGGGTCACTTTTGAGAATGAAAGGATGTGCTATCTGAATGGGACACTGGGACAACACGTGTAAACCAGAACTGTTTCAGGAAAACCAGGACACTTGATCACTCCCTATTAATAACATACTTTTCTCCAGACTTAGTCCTAGTTCCTTGGACTCCAGATAATTTTTTTTTTCCTATACAGTACTCTGATCTGCATTTGAGGAGCTGGGCTTTTTTTTTTTTTTTTTTTAAAGATTTTATTTATTTATTCATGAGAGACACAGGCTGAAAGAGACAGAGACATAGGCAGAGGGAGAAGCAGGGAGCCTGATGAGGGACTCGATCCTGGATCCTGGGATCATGACCTGAGCCAAAAGGCAGGCGTCCAACTGCTCAGCCACCCAGGGGTCCCTTGAGAAGGTTCTTAAGCTTGGATTCCTGCTTCTTGGTCTTGTTGGAATGAAAGAATTCTTTTAATTTTTTCTGTTCCCTTGAACTGTTTGGTGGTGATAAATAATACTAGGTTGAGTTGTTCATTGACTTTATTTTACTTAGGAGATTATATTTTGCGTGTTTCTGATCCAGTATTAGATTATTAAGAATCCTGGTTATATCTCTTTAACTGGGCTGATTAGTAAATTCTTAGAATGTAATACAAAAGGAGTGAAGTTGTAATTTTGCATTTACTCTTAAATTACTTGATACTTATACGTTTCCTTTCCTACAGGTGGGATTGGTAATTCTGAAACCAGATCTTCAAAGAAGGGAAGGAAAACACTTTGTGTTTATATCATGGATATATTGCTTTTTTTATGTTGGAGCACTGTAATGCTTTCATTTTCTTTTCATATAAATAAATCTTTTTTATTCTTATATCAAGTGATGTGTTTTTTATTCTGTTAAGTAACTCATTTACTTTCTGGTAAAAATGAACAGAAGTTAATAGTTGTCTTTGGAGTAGTATTTAATAACATATGTATCTCCTCACCTTTAAGATCCTTATTTGGAATCTGGGATGGGAATAGGGTGTCAAAGTTTGGAAGTCACCACTTTGGAGTACTAGAATGGAATCCTAAACAGCCTCAAAATTACGGAGACCTGAATCCTTGTTTTTGCTAGAGTCCTATTGTTTCGCTGTACAGCCTGCCATCTAGTGGTAGGAATGCAGGATACACCAGAACACTAAGGAGAAGCTGTAGGTTTTCAGATTTTTTTTAGTATTAAGAAAGCTGACATGGCAGGCTAAAATATTTTGATAATGGGGGAAAAAAGGATGACCTTTTCACTTGAAGATATAAATCAGTAGTAGTGAATTCTGAGAGTATTCAAAGAATATGTGTTTTTCTGTAGAGCATTTTTATGACAAACTTTCTGCTCTTGTAAGATTTATGTATTTATAACAGATTGGTTGGTGAAGAGGCAAATGCATAAATAATGATAGATGATTTTAAGAGACAGTAGGTTGGACTAATTTGAAAAAGATACTTGTATATTGATTAAAATTTTAGAGCAACTACATAATGATTCCATTAACTAAAACAATTTATTTTGCATTTTAAAAATTAAAGTACAAACGATTCAGCAAACTTGGCTTGTGTTCAGCTATGACTTAAGAGGCTAAATATCAGCTAGCTAGCTGTTGACAGTGTCTTAGGGGTTGGCTTTGTTTACCTAGCTCCATCTGAGTTCTTTGTTTTCTTAGGTATTCTTTGTGTCGTTCCACTTCTTTCTTCTCCTACAGATATGAAAGAAATCAGTCTTTTCTTTTTTGCTACTCCCTAAAGTGTTCTGAAAACACTCAACACTTGACACGTGGTCTATCCCACTAAAAGTACTTCCTAAATCTGTTAAAGTTTTGTATTCCTCTTTTAAGACAATGGATTCCTTTGGATGGCCTCCATAAGCATCTGAAATTAGCACTGAGGGAAGTCTTTTTGGGTTAATGTGTCTTCAAAAAATACCTTTGTTTAAAATAAATAGAGATTGCCAGATAATGAGAGAATTTGTAATGGCTTGCAACTTTTCTGTTGAATTGTTTTTAAGGGAAGAAAACCTCTTGTTTTATATGGCGATTAAATAAATCAGTTGAAAGGAAAGAAAAACTAGGGTATCTGGCTGACTCAGTAGATAGAGCATGTGGCTCTTGATCTTGGGGTCATGAATTTGAGCCCCACCATGTGTATAGAAACTACTTGAATTAGCCTAACTTAAAAAGGGAAAGAAAAATTACTATGGAATAAACAGGTTAAATATAACATGTACTATTATCAAAGAGTTATCTTTACATATGTTAGTTTTCACATGTGTGAGTCTTTTGTTCATTCATTTTGCAGAGAACCCAGCGACAGAAATAACATATCTAGTTGTGCTAACAGATTGGTTTTTCCTGCAGCTGCAACTAAGTTTTTTTTCTTTTTTTAAAGTAAGATGGGCCTTTGCCTTTCTTTGTGGTTCTGGAGGTAATTTAAGGTTCATCTATCATTGTGAGAGAATGAACTTGTATTCACAGAATTGGCCCTCCTCTGGAATAGTGGCTTCCAAATTTTCAGCTGTTAAACCATGCAACTCTTGTTCATGTACCACCTCTTCCTCACATGCTTGAAGAAATAACACATCATGGCTGTCCTTTTCTGCCATTGATCATGATATGCCCCAAAGGGTCTGGAAGGAATGTCCTTATATATTGTGACTTAGCTACTTTAGCTTCTTGGTACTTTAATCAAAGCCGTTTGGATATCTTCATTTCTTTTCTTTTTTTTTTTTTTATTTTATTTAAATTCAATTTGCCAACATATAGTAGAACACCTAGTGCTCATCTCATCGTGTACTCCTCTTCATTTCTTTTTAATACTTTGAAATGCACCCTTCTCTCTTTTCAAATTAACTCAATACTTATATATTTTTTTCCAATCCTTGTTAATTGTACCAAACATCCTGTGATATGTGAATCTCCCCAGTTTTTATCTTCACATCCAATTAATAAGTTGGTATATGATTGGTATTTGCTTTGTGACATGAGAGGTGCTTATTGAAATTTGTAAAATTATAGAGATTAATGGTATAATTCTTTTACATATTGATTTTGACTACCTGTTCATATATGACTTAGTTGCTGAATAATTTTGAAAGTGTTCAGTTCTTTTTGCATCAACCTATTGAGGCACATTAGTATATATCAGAAAATATTGTATGTCTACAATTTTTTAAAATAGTGTCATACTCTGTATTCTCTAACTTGGCTTTGATTTAATGTACTTTGACCATTTTCTCCATCAGTTTTTTTTGCCCTGTGTTTGTTAGCTTTATAGTATTTCATTGCCAGACTGCTTTTAATGAGCTATTCCTCTATTATTGAATATGTCCCTTTTTTTTTTTTAAGATTTTATTTATTTATTCATGAGACACAGAGAGAGAGGGGCAGAGACACAGGCAGAGGGAGAAGCAGGCTCCATGCAGGGAGCCTGACGTGGGACTCGATCCCGGATCTCCAGGATCAGGCCCTGGTTAGAAGGCGGCGCTAAACCGCTGAGCTGAACATGTCCTCTTATATTGTGACTTAGCTCCTTTAGCTTCATAGTACTTTTATCAAAGCCGTTTGGATATCCTCGTTTCTTTTTAATACTTTGAAATACACCCTTCTCTTTTCAGATTAATTCAATCCTTATTCCTTTTACTGAACATTCTGTAGCATATAAGTCTTTCTCCAGCTTTTACCTTTACATCCCATTAATAAGTTAGATTTATTTCTTAAGATACAAGCTAGTCTATGAAGACCATATTTCTGAATTAATTCTTTTGGGAATTAATACAAGGATAGCATTGTGTTTCACATGGAGGACCCCGCAAACTATAAAGATCAAATGGTAACACTTACATCTTAATTTGGGCTATAGATTGTGACCCCTTACACAAAAAATTGAGTAGAATTAAGATTCAAGACTGTTCATTCCATTTCCCAGACATTTGATATTATAATAAGGGCAGATGTGCCTCTGTGTATATAATTCTTTTGGCATAAGTCTGATTTCAACTTTGCATGTTTTATACTTTCAGATTTTTGCTGAATGAGGAAAATGTTGCTGCTGCTTTTTAAAAAGCAAAAAAACTTTTCTTGTCCTCTACTGTTTCTTGACTAGTTTTTATTGCTGTTTCTTGGTAAATAGTGGTTCCTACCATTTGTACTCCTACCCAGGAAAGATTTCAAATATCTGATTAGTGAAGCAGCATTTGATGATCTGCTTAATTAGCCTTCAAGATGAGTGTACCTCTAATTTTCTATATAATTGGAGAAATCAGTCCTGTTACTAAAATCGATCCTGAAAGCAATTGCAAAAAGAGTATATTTCATCAGTCCACAGCAGACATCATATTCAGGAGTAAAAAGTTCAAAACCTTTTCTCGAAGACCAGGAGCAAGACAGGGATGCTATTTCTATGCCACTTCTATTCAACATGGTACTGGATGTCTTACCCAGAGGAGCTAGGCAAGAAAAAGAAATAAAAGGCATCAACATTGGAAAGGAAGAAGTAGAACAGTCAGTCTTTGCAGATGACGTGATATTATATAGAAAACCCGAAGACTCCCAACAAAAAAACTATTAACTAAAAAAAAAATTGAGTCAAGTTGCAGGATAAAAAAATCAACACACAAAAAGGTCTGTTTATTTCTGTGTACTGATAATGAATTACTGGGAAAATAAAACAACCCTAGTTATACTTGCATAAAAAAAAGAAAATACTTAGGAATAAACTTAACAAAGGACCTGAAAGACCTATATGTTGAAATCCACAGGGTTTAATAAAAGAAATTGAAGAAGACACAAATGTAAAGATACTCTGTGCTCTTATGGATTGGAAGAATTAATATTGTTAAAGTATCCGTACTATCCAAAGCAATCTATAGATTCAGTGCAGATGAAAATTCCAGTGGGATTTTTATTTTCAGAGAAATAGAACAAATCTAAAATTTATAAAAAAACAACCACACAGCCCATGCGTGTGCATGCACACACACACCCACACACACACTACACAAATAGCCAAAACAGTTGTTTTCTTGAGAAAGAGGAACAAAACTGGAGGCCTCACACACTCTCCCTGATTTTAAACTATATTACAAAGATATAGTAATTAAAATGGATGGTATTGTCATAAAAGCAGGCATAGAATAGAGAGCCCATGAATAAACCTGTACATATATAGTCAATTAAGTTATGACAAGGTAGCCAAGAATATACTATTGGGAAAGGATAATCTCTTCAACAAATGGTGCTGGGAAAACTGGGCAGCCACATGCAGAATAATGAAACTCAACCACTATCTTACACCATACCCAAAAATGAACTCAAAATGGATTAAAAACTTGAATGTAAGACCTGAAACCATAAAACTCCTAGAAGAAAACAGGTGTTAAGCTTCCTGACATTAGTTTTGGTGATGGTTTTTTGCATATGTGCTGCTGAAATGAGCACAGTGTTGGATTATTTTGAACCTGACAAAAAAACAAGCAACAAAAGCAAAAATAAGTGGAATTATATCATACTGAAAAGCTTCTGTACAGCAATTGAAACCATCAGCAAAGTGAAAAGGCACCCTAAGAATGGGAGAAAATATTTGCAAATCATATACCTGATAAGGGGATAATATTTAAAATATATAAAGAATGCATACAACTCAATAGCAAAAAACAGTTCAATTAAAAAATGTTTGAAGATCTGAATAGATTTTTTTTTTTCAAGGAAAACATATAGCTAACAGGAATGTAAAAAGCTGCTCAACATCATTAGGGAAATGAAAGTCAAAACCACAATGGGATATCACCTTCTGCCTCTTATCAAAAAGACAAATACCAAGTGGAGAAGAGGGAATCCTTGTGCACTATTGGTGGGAATGTAAATTGGTGTACCTACTATGGAAAACAGTATGGAGGTTCATCAAATTGAAAAGAACTACTGTATGATCCAGCAGTTCCACTTTTAGGTATTTGAGGAAAAGGAAAACTAACTTGATAATGCACCCTTATGTTCACTGCAGTATTATGTGCGATCTCAAGATATGGAAACATCCTAAGTGTCCATTGATGGATGAATGGAAAAGAAATTGTGGTATGTTTGCACAATGGAATATTATTCAGCCATAAAAAAGAATGAAATCATTCCATTTGCAACAACATGGATGGACCTCCAAAGCATTAAGCTAAGTTAAAATAAGTCAGAGAAAGACAGGTACCATGTTATCTCTTACATGAGGAGTCTAACAAAAAGCTGATAAAGGGGACAGATTGGTGGTTGCAAGAGGTGGGGAATGAGAGTGGGAGAAATGGGTTATTGGCTAAAAAAAAGTGCAAGTGATATAAAACAAATTTTGAATCATTTAAAATATATGTTTATGTAACTATATGTGACACAGGTATATGTAATGTATATAAGAGCACTGAAAAAAAAGAATAGTATTTAATTATTAGTGTTTTATAGTTCCAGCAGCAAGAGCTAATCCTCAAAACAATCTTATGAGGTAGATACACATATACACCAAAAAAAAAAAGTTTCATAGTGATCCTTTTGAAAGAGATAGTGTAGCATTTGGCAATTATGATACATTGTGGGGGTTTTTTTTTGTTTGTTTGTTTCTTACTAATACTGTTCTTAGCCAAGTTTATTAGAAAATCTACTTGGGTATCCACATAGTTATGATTTTATATATATATATATATATAATGTAATTATATATAACTACACATATATATATAGCTTAGTGAATGCCTATATAGTTGGGAACATGAGACCCCCAACATTCTGCTAATGGTGCATGCCTGAATTGCTGTGGAAGTTAACCCTAAGTGGCTTAAGTTTCTAAAGTTGGTGACCTCTGCCTTGAGAGATGTAAATAAGCTTGTGGCCTGCACTAGAAATATGGCTGCAAGATTAGTGAAGCCATCTAGTAATTGGTTACTACTAAAGTTTTGATACTTTGATGAACATTTTCCCTGAATACAAAAATTCTATTTTGCATTTTTGTTTTTAAATTGAACAGAGATTTAAGATTTGCACTAAATGGCTATTCACTTAGTATATCTGTTTCTAAGCACCCTTATCTTTTACAAAAATGTAATTCTGTTCATAAATCTGTCGCTACTATAGTAGTGAGTTACTGTGACTTACCTTTGGGAAAGTCTTAGCCTGTGTTCATACAGGTCATGTCTACTTTATCGATCTCAGGCATTTTTGGAGGGGCATATTTGATAACAAAAGTGAGAGTATTTTGTATAGTAGAGATTGGTTCCTTCATCTGTCTCTGGAAAAATGCTCTTGTATTTCTGTGATAGGCCTGTTTCTTCCTACCTTTAAGTACTAGAATCTTCATGAATTTTCATCTATACTTAAAGCAAAAACCTACATTCCATGCAGTAATTGTACTACAAAAAAATTTAGTAATTGTACTAAAAAATAAAAAGTATGGAGTTTAGGATTTATTAATAGTGTAATATTTAAGAAGGTATTTTACTTTTTATATTCTTAAGGTAAATAACTAAAAATATGTGTTTCCATTTGGAACCCTTTTGGTTGGTAAGGGAAATTTAATACCAAGTTGGTGGTTTTTAAGAACTGAAGTCTTCTGTACTGGGAATGGGAAAAGCAGTAGCTATCATGATTCCCATGATATGCATGGTTCTTATTTGGAATGATTTGCTTTTGGTTAGTCAGAGGTGGGAAAAGCTTTTCCTTCCTCAGTTTTGTTGAAATTCAGACTTGGAAGTATTTTCAAACTATTGTAGTAGAGACATTGTACAGAGGAAAAATTACTGCCTGGAGTACTGCTTGAGCAAAATACTATAGGGGAAGTATATTCTATAGATTTGGTGTAACAATTCAGTGTTTCTTCTCCCAGGAATATTTATATAATTTTGGTTTTGCATTTGGTCTACTGTGGATTCATAATCTCAGCATGAATTCTTATTTCTTCTTCCTGTTTAATGTCAAGTGCTGTATTTTCGTTTTTGGAATTACTTTCACTTTTTATGTGGTCATTTCTAGAGTATAGTATAGTTTTCATAAGCATTATAATAAAAACCTTTATTTGTTATATCCTTTCTAACTTGAAATTTGAAAATTTTCACGTGTAATGGGCTCAGATTTGTTTTTTCTTTTGGGAATAGAAGATTGTGCAAATAGAAATTGTTGGTTTTAGTCTATGTAAAAAATACCATTTTGGATGCTTATTTAAAAAGTCATGCTAGGGCTGTCCATATGCTTATTAAAATGTATTTATTCAAAAAGTGTAAGTGACCACTGTACACAAGGCAGTATCTGGGCCTTTGGTGATACAATAGAGAACAAAACAGAGCCTTGCCCACATGGAACTTACTTTTTTTTTTGGGGGGGGGGTGTCAGGAGTGGGTGGAACTTACATTTTAATTGAGAGAGAAAAACATGAAACAGCTTAAGATGAGTTAGGTAGTACATGCTCTGCAGACAAAGTGAGTAAGGATGGATAGTGAGAGTTTGGAGGCAGGCAAGTGCCCTGAGGCTTTGTTACTTAGTATAATTATTCAGAAGAATTCATCTGATAAGGTGACATTTGAGCAAAGTATAAGATTAAAGTGTGGGAGCAAAAAATGTAGATATCTGGGAAAAGAGTATTCTAGGCAGAAAGAACAGCAAGTGCTGTTAACCTGGGGTTAAGAGTTCTTGGCTTGTGGGAGGCATTACAAAGGAGATGTCTGTAACTGAAGTAAAGTGATGCAGAGAGAATTGATCACAAAGGGTTTATATAACATAAAATACTACAGTAATTGAAACTAAAATCTATACCTTTTGCTTCATTTAAGATCAAGCTCTTTCTGACTGGTGTAGTAGTAGTTTACTTCCTCTGTGATGAAGAATATGGAAATTATTCACAAAAATGTTTGCAGTCTCCTTTAGGGTCTAACTAGTTAGAAGCTAATGATTTAGATGTAAAAAATTGTAGTGTAGAATAGTTCTATTATGTAGAGTTATGTGCTAGCTTTAGTGACTGGAGGGTACCTTAGTATGTGAAGAGAAGATTTGATTCATTTTGAAGAATGAGCAAGAATGTAAAGATGCAGGTGTGAAACAGCAAGGTACGTCAGAACAATGGAAAGTGGTTCTGTGTTAGAAGTTAAGATTGAAGAAGGGAGGATATTGACAAGGACGAAATGGACGTTATCTAAGTAGTAGGGACTTCATTGAGGTTAAGCACTGAATATGTTGTAAATCATTCTGTGGTCGGTTTAGAGAATGTTTGGGGTTATGAGGTGGGCGAGACCCCAAATCAGGTATCATCAGATAAGAAGCAACCGGGCAGTCCAGCAGTTTTGGGTGGAGCAGGTTTGTGTGTTTCTTTATTAATTATTTAAAGTAGGCTCTACGTCCAGCATGGGACTTGAACTTACAACCCTGAGATCAAGAGTCACGGGCTCTATCAACTGAGCCAGCCAGGCTCCCTGATGGATAGAGCAGTTTTAAATTGTGAAGTGCTGATTTTGCATTGCAAGACAATCAATCTCCCTTATCCTTGGTATTAAATGCCAGTAAAATCTCTCATTGTGTTAATCTCCCTCCCCAATTTCTAAATACTTCCAGGAGAAGTGGCACCCTCTAGTTAAGAAATAAATAGAATTTAAACTCTGGCTTTGGCAGTGGTATGGGATGGAGAGGAACAGGTAAAATTGTTGGAGATTTAGGAGACTTGGTTACTGATGGAACCTAGGGAGTGTATATGAATACAGAGATGTAGGAGCACCTTTGGGGTAATATTGTGACAAATTTTATGACATGTTCAGTTTTGAAAACTAAAAGTAAGATTCTGAGAAGAGTAAAATGACTTGATGCCATCAAGGGGAAGTAACTATTTAAGAATGGAATAGCTTATCAAAACCATTTCTGGAAGGATACAGAAAAATGTAGTATATCAAGATAGAGAAGAAAAGAAACTAAGAATATAACATCCTCTGAGTTCAGAACTTGACCAATGTGTTTGAAGTTTTAAAGGATTTAAAAGGAGCAAGACGTTACTTTTTGAGAAAGCTTTTAACTTTGGGTATAAGATGTACATAATGTATTTAGTGCTGTAGGACAGGTATGAAGTACTATTTAGGAACAGAGAAGGCAGAAATCAAGTTCTGTTTTTTACTCTCAGGAATTGAACCATACACACCAAATTGGAAGTGCTATCCAGTTTTTGTTGCAAGTATGAATCTTGAAAGCCTTGTATCTATCATTCCCTGTTCCATGAGTACTCTGGCTAGGATAACTACTTATCTAAAATTCATTTGCTTATCAGATGTTACTTTGTATAATAATTGAACCTATTAGAACAGATATTTTTGAAAGATTTTAAGTATATAAATGGTCATAGTTACATTGGTGTTTTCTTGGGATCAAAGCCAGGTTAGGTCACCTGAATTTTTATTTAATTATTACATGCTGAAGATTAAAAGACAAACTGTTTATGAGTCGTGAATAACTTTATTTTTTTCCCCTTTATGATAGTTACAGCTGAGATATTTTTTATACATACTTTAAATAGTAAATCAAACCTATTTTCTAGGCCTTCTCTATTCTCTAAATTAGATTGTATTTCTTCTCTATTCTCTAAATAGGATTGCATTTCTTCTCTATTCTCAAAATTGGATTGTATTCTCTAATTTGGATTTGTATTTCTTCATTGAATTTGCCAATAATATCTCTTAAGCAATTAGAGGTAATACTCTGGGGTCTATTAAGAGCCCCCCCACCCCCATTTAGGTGCTGAAACAATTGTACATTAGACGATTTATAGTAGTGCTCTACCACTTAAAATATAAAATTGGAACTTATATTGTTTTAACTGTTTTTGGAGTAATAGCATATAGAGTTTCTGGGTCCTTTCTTATTTAGAAATTTATGCAACAAGAAACTTCAGTTTGTTTCCAGTTGTGTTTGTTAGTTTAAGCTAGTTGATACCAACTAAGTGAGCTTAACTCAGTAAAACTGAAGGGAGAGAAGAATGAAAATTTTGTATAAACAAACTGAGATCCTCCCTACTCACAAACCACATATCTGCTCTGTCTTCTTAAAAGTGCAAAGACAGTAGCTTAGGGAAAATATTGATAAGGGTAGTTTGAAAAAAAAAATAAAGGTAGTTTACCTTCAGCTTGTTCGTGCTTCCTTCCATATGTATGATTTTTTTTTAAGTTTTCTTTTGAATGGTAGGAATGAATAATCCTAGCATTGTAGCTCTGAAGGTTTATGAGTAATAAGAGAGCTGAAAGTTCTTCAAGGCTTTTGAGATAAATAAAATACTTGAGGATTGAATTACTCTTTGAGGAAGCTTGATTTACTTTCTGTTGTTGATCATTTATGTGATCCTAATCAACATCTTGTTTATTTCTCAGTAGATTATAGTGATCTCAGTTGTTCTCCTAATAGATTTTTAATAACTTCTTCAGACTATTATTGATCCACTGTCAGCATGCATGTCTGTCCTTAATAGTAAATTAAAGATAGTAAATCTTTTTTTTTTTTAATTATAGACTTAATTCAGTGCACGAATGAGATGAATGTGAACATCCCACAGTTGGCAGACAGTTTATTTGAAAGAACTACTAACAGTAGTTGGGTGGTGGTCTTCAAATCGCTCATTACAACTCATCATTTGATGGTATATGGAAATGAGGTAAGCCAAATTTTTAATTAACAAGCATACTGGTTTGATGATTGAGCTTGATTCTCCTGCTGAAATTTCAGGAATGACTTCAACAACCAAATAATAAAGGTTAAAAGAACAAGGTGAATAGGCAGAAATAAAATTGTAGATTTTACAATTTGAGAAAGGATGGTCTATAAGTTAGGAAGCAGAAAGTGGGTCAGAGCAGAGGACTTATAATAATGGGATCAAGAAGCAGGGTTTTATGTCTAGAGGTATGTTCTGTAAGCAGCACTGGTCTTTGTAGGCCTTGTGTATAAACCGCATGTTTGTCTTTTGCTTTATTATGACTCCATCAGATTTCTGTCTGATTTCATGTAGTTGTCTCTGGAACTACTTTGCGTACTTAAAAACTGTTATATTGAAGGCTAAGATGACATTTGCTAAGAGGGACTGTTGAAAGAGTGCCTTCTTAAGCAGAGAGGTGTGTTTGAAGCCTTCATTGAAGTTTTCATTGCCAGAAAGGGTGGCAAAAAGATGCATAAGCTTTTCCATTTTAATGTTTAGAGAGAATCATCTCGTTTAACATGATAGCCTAGCAGCTGATTTTTGAGTTCTTACCTTAAATGGTTTTCTTAGCCCAGTATACTTATATGCTTCCAAAATTGAGTTAAAAGGAACATGCAAAATTGTGCTAATAGTTGAATGCAACTAAATAAATCCATGTTTAGTGCGCACCTTAGAAAAATGCAGCCCACTGATTGCTGAGAGATGACTCCCGGAGAGATGGGGAAGGACTTTTATTGATAATAGACTTCAGAGCATGACTTTCTGACATCAATCACTTTCCTCATTTTGGACTTCTCAGTGATAAAGCTCTGCTGTCATCTTTGGCAAATATCCATAGAGCATCATTGGAGTTCAGAATTAAAGCCAAGAATTCACCTACAACTCTTTCATTGCAGTAGATCTTATTACTACATGCATATTTTGGTGTTGCCTTCTGATCCTTGTCCAGGAGTGATTTTTTTTTCATGGCTACAATCATAATTTAGAGAAGATATTATATTTAGTTTTTTTAAAATATTTTATTTATTCATGAGAGAGACACAGAGAGAGAGAGAGGCAGAGGGAGAAGCAGGCTCCATGCAGGGAGCCTGATGTGGGACTTGATCCTGGGTCTCCAGGATCAGGCCCTGGGCCCAAGGCTGATGCTCAACCACTGAGCCACCCAGGGATCCCCTATATTTAGCTTTTTTATATAACATCACACCATAAGGTTTTCCATGGTTGATATTTTTGTATTTATCATTTTTAATGACAATCTCTAATGGATTGTATATTCCATTATTTTTTAACTGCCCCTTTCGTAGAAATTCAGCTTTCTGATTATTCATTGTTAATAGCACCACATTGGTATTTGGGGACTTTATTGGTAGTATTTAAGTTTTATAAGTTATTTCTAGAAGTGTTACCTGAAATATGATTGCTTAGTCAACAGACATGACCATTTTTAGGATATGTGTTACTCAATTGCTTTCTAATTTATTATAACCAATGTATAGAGTCAGTAGGAATATTTGCATATACTAGCTTTAATGTGAAGCATTTTGATCTTACTAGGGTAATAGTTTCTGGTTTTATTGGGACTGTGTTTATGTAAGATCATGATCATTCTGAAGAATTTCAGGTTTAAAGTGTTTTTCACTTTTTAAAAAGAAAGTATAGTTTATTCTTTAAAAAGAAAAAGCTGCATATATAGCCAATTGGAATGCCAGATAAAGAGGAAAACTGTTAGCAGTGGCTTTTGGAGACTGTATATAAAGTGATAATATTAGAAGCAAAACCTCGATAAAGGAAAAGAAATGGAAAGTTGACTGTCATTCCTTACATTTGACTGACAGGAGGAGAAAGTTTGATAGCACTTCTGTGTGGTTTTTAGATAAACATATGTTTAATTTCCCTTAAGCTAAGACAAATGTGATGGTTTTCTTACTGGCAGGTTTATTAGTCTGTGAGATAGTATGCATGGGATTTTACTATGCTGTGGTGATGAGAATATCATAGGGCAGGGAAGAAAGTGATCCCCTGTCCTGCCTCTGTCAGGGAACATTTGTCAAAAATGATGAGGATACTCTTGGCATCCCTAGATAGAGGCCAGGGATGCTTCTAAACATATAATAATGCACAGGGCAGGCTTCTTACAATAAAGAATTATCACAGCTTATGAAAATTATGGAGTCTAATATTGTCTTAGGATACTTAAACACTTTTTATAAACCAGTTGTTTAAGGATAAGTGATGAAAGGTGAGTCTTCAGTTTACAAACTGTTTTTCAAAATCCTGGCTTGTTTGGGGTGAATGCAGGTGAACAAGATTGAATTAGAGGATTCATGGTGTACACCCTAATTGATAGTAAGCCTCTGCACACGTTAAAAAAAAAAAAGGAAATCTTAAGGAGAAATGAAATTGAAAGAAATTAGTTCTCAATTTTAGAGAGTGTATGTAAAGGGAAGTTAAGGTAGTATTCTATGGTAAGCACTTTGGAGAAAATTTTGACAGTTATTTTGAGAAGATGACCTTTGCATACATGCTGATCAAACAATTCAACCCTAAGTCTGTATCATGAGAAACTCTCCTGTGTTTGCCCAGGGAGACCAAGTACAAAGATGCCTGTGAAACATTGTTAATAATAGTGAGATTGGAAAGAGCTTAAACATCCTTAAAGAAATGGATACATAATGATATAGTAGGTCATTGAAATACTAGAACATAATTTTAAATGAATGAATTAGATCTGTGTGTACTAAATGGATAATTCTTGGGAAAAAGTTAAAAAGTACATTGGAAGAGAATATAGTATAATTTTTCTCCAAATTTAAAATGGGAAACAAAATTTGTAGTTTATAGGTTATATATATATATATATATAGAGAGAGAGAGAGAGAGAGAGAGAGAGAGAAGTTGTAAAAATTGTGTGAATGATAGATACCCACTTCAGAAAAGTGATTGCCTTTGAAGAGGGAAGGAATGAGATCGAAGGTGTGTTTCAATAGAGTTTTTAATCTTTTGTTTCTATAAGAAGATCTAAAGTAAATATGGCAGTCTCCTTAATCTGGACACTCGGTAAGTGGAGGTCTATAATATTGTTCTCTTGTATGTTTATAAATATTTTGTTTTCAAAAAGGTCATAAAAATTTGGGTCACCAGGTAGCTGTTCAAAGTAAAGATGCCACTTTAGCGTGATTAACTATAGCCCTAATATGCTGTAGTAAAGCCAAAATTACTATTCCAGGGTAAAAATGCCTGTTTCCTTTTATTTTGATTCTAATTCCAAAGCCATGTGCATTAGGCTTTAATAAATTCCTGTGTGTTGTGAAATATATGGATTATGCTTTTATTTCTGTTTAACCTAGTTAGTGGGACTCATGATGAGAAATTTAAGCTAGATAAGCTTAATGTGTTAAATACCCCCCCGCCCCCAATTCTCAAGTTAGAGTTTGTTGGATGGCATTACCTTAATTTGACATAATTATTTGTTTGTTTTCCAGCGTTTTATTCAGTATTTGGCTTCAAGAAACACGTTGTTTAACTTAAGCAATTTTTTGGATAAAAGTGGATTACAAGGTAAAGACAACTTACTCATTATAGAAAATCAGCCCTGTATGATAATTAGTGCAGAGTTGAACTCTGTCCTTTAACTATGGAGGAACCTTATATTTTAGTGAAAGGTGTAGGGATGAAAAAACTATCTCTTAATGTGAAGATTAGGATAGACTTCAATGCTTGACACTGAGAACTCTCAGAAATAGTGTAAAATAGTGGTTTCAGAGCATGGATTCTGGAATTGAACTGCCTGGGTTTCAGTCCCATCTCTGCTGCTTACTAGCTGCATGAATTTGAGCAAGTTACTTCACCTCTCTGCATCTATAAAGACAGTAGTAATGATAGCACCTTCCCTATAGGGTTGTCAAAAATGTAAAGTGCTTACAATAATGCCTGGCACACAGGAAACACTATGTAAGCATGACCTTTCATTGTCAGTGTTATTATTTTATGCTTTATCCTAAGAAATGTAGCTGGGAATATCATACATTCTATTAGCAAAGGTAAGTATGGTTTATTATTCAGATGAATTGCCCACTGATACTCAGTGTTATTTCATTTATTTTACTTTTAATTCAGTAACTTGAGGTTGCTATATTCTGGTGTTGTAGTGCCCCATGTACATTCTGTCTTACAGGAATCTATTGTACTTAGTTCCAGAACTAGGCCATTATGATTGTATAGTACTAGCTCTAAGAATAAATCATAAGGGACATACATACCAGATGACTAAGGAATATTCAGCAGTAGAGCTCAATCTGGGAAATGTCTTTGGAGAAAGGGAGATTTTGTGCCAGGCTGTGAAAGGTGGATGAGGACAAGGATAGATAAGATGTACACAGATGTGAAAGAGCATGGGATATTGAAGATTTACAGAGCAAATGAATATGAATAGAATTTACAGATGATATGTTGCAGAACATGCAGTGGCAGCCCTCAAGAAGCTGGGCCCAAATTCAGACATGGAAGATTTTGATAAGAGTTGGGATTTTATAAGGCAGTGAGAAACCATCAGAGTTTTTTTATTTGAGGGAGGAGGGGAGAGGGAGTGTGTTATAAAGAACGTGCCACAGCTCAGTACAAGTTGGATTAGAGTTACAAAGTCTTGAAGACATTAAGACTTTCTGGTCATTGTTCTGGTCATCTGGTAGAAAGTTAACAGGGACATGAATTATGTCTTGGGGACGTGACATCAGTGGATTTTAGTAACTAGCAGTGTTTGGGGCAGGGGCTCTCCAGTTCAATACTTGTTCACTTTGGGCAGATGAAAGTATTAATTAGAATGAATTAAATACCCCGTCTTCCAGAGATTTTGGAAGGCCAGTGATCTATATACGGGGCCAAGTGTGAGAAGATTGAATTTACTTTAGTAAGAGAAATAGTTCTCTAAGAAGTTAAAAATAAATTAGGCAATGGAATACCTTTTTCAAATAAAACTTTTTTTTTCCAAGTAAAACCTTATTATTTTTTTATTTTTTATTTTTTTCAAATAAAACCTTAAATAGAGGGCAGCCCCAGTGGACCAGCGATTTAGCGCCGCCTTTAGCCCAGGGCGTGATCCTGGAGACCCTGGATGGAGTCCCATGTCGGGCTCCCTGCATGGAGCCTGCTTCTCCCTCTGCCTGTGTCTCTGCCTCTCTCTCTCTCTCTCTCTCATATGAATGAATAAATAAAATCTTTAACAACAACAAAAAAATAACCTTAAATAGAAAACAGTAATATGTAATAGATAAAACTGGATGTG
Organism: Vulpes lagopus; assembly: GCF_018345385.1. NCBI lineage: Eukaryota > Metazoa > Chordata > Mammalia > Carnivora > Canidae > Vulpes > Vulpes lagopus. The sequence continues at coordinate 36,261,914 of NC_054838.1, read as the reverse complement.
GGGGAAACTCTACTTACTTGTATTTTTATTTTTGCTTCCTCTTACTTCACTTGAATGTTAAAAGTCTATGGGAAATGATTTACAAACTACTCTAAAGCAGAGTATATGCATTTGCCCAAATGAGGATTTTTTTGGTGTCTTACTAGCTACTGATTTTCTACTTTCTTAAGATGGAAATTAAGCACCTTTTTTTTTTTTTTTAAGATTTTTATTTATTTATTTATGAGAGACAGAGAGGTAGAGACACAGGCAGAGGTCTCTGCGGGACCATGACCTGAGCCACCCAGGCATCCCAAATTAAGCACTTTTAGTAATAAGGTTTTAGGACATTTATTCCTTTCATGTAGAGAATATTTTTTAGGCCTTTTATTTGAAGCTCATACTCTAGATATTATAAAGGAGAAAACTCAGTAATTAAAAGCATGTAATTCAATGGTTTTGACAAGTAATTTTGATTGATCATGTATTTTGTTGGAGTCTGTGTATTATATATATGTGTATATATATGGGTTATTATACAGGGTGTATATAAATAAGCTTCTAGTCTAGTGAGTTAGGACTATGTACATCAAATAGCTAGAAACTGAATATGGAATAAGAATAATGTGGAAACAGTTCAGGGGAAGTGTCAGAGATTGAAAGATGGCAGGTATTCTTCTAGGAAGGAGGATAGAGTAGAGTTGATTAAAGGAAACAGTATAAACTAAAAGAGCTAGGGAATATGAGTATGTAACACCTTATAAAATATAGTAGTAGTTATGAGGTTATATGAGGGCAATCATTTTTTTTTTCTATTTTGTCCTTTGATTTTTCTCCAGCAGTACTTTGTAGACACTTAAAGTATTTGCTGAATAAATGAATTGGTAATGATGTTAAAACCAGTCACTTTACATTTTTGTTATTCTTTTGGTATTTTCTTTTTAGAGTTGTAGAGATTATCAAATAAATGAAATTTGTTAGATGAAGATGAGCTAAAATAAAATGGGCCTGCTTTTTAATGAGTAGTAAAAATTTATAGACTTCCTTGAGCAAGGCAATAATTAAAATAGGTTGCTTTTTAAATAACATTGATTAGATCTTATGTTGCTGAAGTTTTCAAATATGATGATAATGAAAGAAAGTCTTAGAGAAAGTTTTATTGAAAATACCAATATAGTTGTTTCTTGTTGCACCTTAAACTTGCATATTGCCATTTCCTTCGTTGTACTGTACAATAATTTTATGGACTTTTTATAAGGTTGGCATATGTAAGTTTGGTTCAAATAAAAGACAACTGAAGATTTCATAAATATGAAAGTTATAAAATTGCTTAATGATTTGAAGAGGGCATATGGTTCCATAGGAAGTTAAATTTGAATTAAGAGGTTATGAGGTTTAGCAAGTAGTGTTTAAGAGAACATGGTTTTCTAATTCCAGTAGGAATGTTAATCAGAAGTAGAATAGAAATATTTTAGTGAAATTCTAAGGGGGGGGGGGGTTAAAGTCGCATATGACTACCTGACTTAAAACATGTGAGGTCTTACAGATTTTAATGTGATACTGTTCATTATTAGTCACCTAATTTATATTGTTGGATTGAGCTGAGATGCCAAGATATTATGGCTGTTGGATGAAATGAGTTGGTTTTCTAAATGAATTGGTATTTTAATAATTTATGAAAACATTTTCTGTTTCTTTTCTTGCAGGATATGACATGTCTACATTTATTAGGCGGTATAGTAGATATCTTAATGAAAAAGCAGTTTCATACAGACAAGTTGCATTTGATTTCACAAAAGTGAAAAGAGGGTGAGTTAAGCTTTCCCCTTTTTTTGGGTATCTGATGGATTTGACTATTTTAAAATGTAAGCCATAGAAATTAGTAGATTGAATTATGGAATGTCAGGCCAGTTTTAAAAGATGAATTTTATTTTTCTTTGAAGTATATAATATGCTTTTTGTGCTAGGATTTTTCTTAAAGTTCTTTTTAATTTTATAATAGTTTTATTGAGATACAATTCACATGACATAAAATTCACCCTTTTATTTTTATTTTTATTTTTTTTAATTTTTATTTATGATAGAGAGAGAGAGAGAGAGAGAGAGAGGGAGGCAGAGGGAGAAGCAGGCTCCATGCACCGGGAGCCCGATGTGGGATTCGATCCCGGGTCTCCAGGATCGCGCCCTGGGCCAAAGGCAGGCGCCAAACCGCTGCGCCACCCAGGGATCCCAAAATTCACCCTTTTAAAGTTAAAATAAGTGGGTTTTAGTATATTTACAAAATTGTGCCACATCACTGTTTAATTCCAGACTCTTTCATCATTCTTATAAGAAACCTCATACCCATTAGTGGTCACTTCCCATTTCTTTTTTCCTTCAGACCCTGGCAGCTACAAATCTACACTCTGTCTCTATGGATTTGCCTATTCTGGATATTTTATATAAATGAAATCCTGTGTTATGTGGCCTTTTGAGTCTGGCCTTTGTCACGTAGCAAAATGTATTCAAGTTGTAGCATTCTTGTAGTGTGGATTGCTACCTGATACAGTCTGGTATCCAGGTTTTTCTTAGGATATATGAGAAGACCTCGGGAAAAAGCCACTAGAGACATTTGTAAGGGACATTGGTGACCCTTAAAGCTCTGAAGGACTGCCCTGAGGGGAATTTAGCTTCTGCAGAAATATTTTGGTGAATGCCTTTCTGAATTTCTCTGCTGCTCAGATATCTAAGCAGTTAATGTTTTCTTTACATTGTTCCCTTGAAATGTTAAATTACTAGACTGTAATGGAAAATTTAGTGCATGTAGAAATAACCCCTTAGTTATTTAAGCTTTTTTATTTTTTTAAGATTTTATTTGAGAGAGGGAGAGAGTGTGCCTACACCCACGCAGGGGTGGAGGGGGAGGGAGAACAGAGGGAGAGAATCCCAAACAGAAGCCAGGCTGAGCGTGAAGCCTAACACGTGTCTTGATCCCATGCAGAGACTGTCATGACCTGAGCTGAAACCAAGGGTCAGATGTGTAACCTACTGAGTCACCCAGGCGTCCCTAAGCGTTTTAAAACTGAACCTAGATATTCTATGTCACCATTCCAAATAAATAGGTGATTAGTTTGGAACTTAGCAAAACTAAATTTCACAGATTTTGTTTCCTTTATTTAAGTATTTTGTTGTTTGTAAGATGATAGTTGAAGAGTTCATCTTACAAATCTGGTTTTTAATTCCAATATTCTGTCCAATGAACCATTTTCCATTTGGGTCTATATTAATATTTCACTGTAAAGTGTGATCAGTAAAACTAATCTTCAGGGTATTTGTAGATTTCAGATTAATAGATTTTTAAAATAATAACTTTTTTCCTAATCCTAAAGGCTACTTTTGAGATTAAGACGAGTTGCTGCACTCTACTTAATAGAGCAAACTATTTGGCAGAGAACAACTGTTGATTATGCACAATATATTTACTATTGACTTAAAGGAAGTTATTCTGAAAGGGAGAAGAAAATGAATCAAAGGAATCATAGCTGAGTGAACCAAGAAGCACAAAATTGACAAGTACACACAGATACATATACATACATATATATGTATCAGATTGTATACATAAGAAAAAAAATATAGGGCATTAGGGTGTCAGTTGAGAGTGTGACAGCACTAAAATTTATTATATATCATAGTTAAACCTCAGTGAACTCTTTCAGTTTTGGAGAGCATTTGTGTGGTAAATAGTAAAGTTTTATTTATTAGAGTAATTTTATGTTTACAAAACTAAAAAGCTTTAAAATTGAGGCAGTATAGCAACCTATGTTGTAATTTGTAGGAAATGTTAATATTTTGGTGTATGTAACCGGATATATGCAATCTATAACAGAAGTAAATATATGTATGAAGATACATAGAAAATCATGTAACAAGCTGGATCTCTTCTTGTAGATCTGTTTCATTTTTTTTGAAAGGCTTATGTTCTTGGTGTACCTTTGATTTATTTTCATTTCTTAATAAAGCAATGCATTGACCATTTGTTTACATATTGTCATACTCTTAAGTTTCCTGTAGAATAAATTTTGACTTAAATACAGTTATAAATACCTCTTTCACTGTACTCTTTCATCCTTACGGAAAGGTATCTCGTGTTCATTTTACATTGAGCAATTAATTCAGTAAATGGTGATATTGAACCTCTTTCTCTCTTAAAATGCCATTCATGCTTTGTTCATTGCTTTACAATATTTTTTTGCCCCCTTCCCTATTGGGTATTTTATTCTTTCCTATTATGTTGAATGTTAAGAGCTCACAAGTTGTTTAGTCAGATAAATCTAGGTTTAAATTTTAGCTTCACCCCAGTTAGCTGAGGAAGTTTAGTAACATACTTCAGCCAGCTTGCTGACTTTTTAAAAATAACATTATTTTGAAATAATTTCACTTCCAGAAATGCTGTAGGAATAATATAGATAACTTGTATATACTTTAGTCAGATTCATCAGATTTTAATATTTTCTCACATTTGCTTAATTATTCTTAGCATGTGCATATACTTTTTTTTTCCTGAACCATTTGAGAGTGGATTATATACCTCATGCCTTTTTATAGTTTTATATCCCATAATACTTCAGTGTATATGTCTAAGAACAAGGATCCTTTATTTACATGTCCATTAGCTTGCTAATTTTTTCCGCATTGTGGCACATAAACTGATACTGTTTGTACAGGTCAGTGGGTTAAATTAAGAACACTTCTTGAGGCTGAAGGGTTAGGGATTAATGTCTTCTTGGTTCATATATAACCCATGTGTACTGTTTCCTCTGGCACAATTGGGAAGCCTTGACTTAAGCTCTGAATCATTTCATCTGTAAAATGTAAAATGGTGATGTTATTAGCACTTGTCTATAAAGATTGTAGAGAGAATTAAATATTGTATGTAGTGCTTAGCACATGGCAAACACTAACAAGCTTTTTGTGTATTAGGAAAATAAATTGTCATGAGTTACAAATATTTTTCTCTCTTTTTAAAACATTATTAAAAGTTTTAAAATCTTACATAATAAAAATTGTAAGTATTTTTATGACTTTTTTTAAGGATGCTCAGGATGAGCTTTTCTACACCCTAAATGATCAATTACCTATTCGTGTTTTCGTCGTATATATTTATGGATTCAGTATTTCATGTCTAAGTCTTTGATTCATTTGGAATATATATCTTGGTATAAAAGGGAGGTGGAGATCAACTGTAATTTTTAATAGAAATAAATGATATTAAGAAATTAAAATGAATTATTGCCCCATAATGGTTAAATGACTCTATATACTGCCTTCTTTTATAAAGCTTCTTTTTTGTTATTTTGTTAAATACTTAATAATTCTTAAAGAATTCACTCAAACATTATTCCTTTGAGGAAATTTTATTTCTGTTGTTAGATTTTCTATAACACAAGGCAATATAACCTTAGTTATAGTTACATCTTCAGGACTTATGACAGTGTCTGAACATAGATGGTAGGTGCTTAGCTGTTTTTGAAAAGGTAACTACATCATTTGTAAACAGTATGTTAAAAATGGTTCTATAAAAAATGAATTCAGTAAATTGCCTGTAGACTTATCTTTTCAGTTGGTTGTTAAACATCAGTTAAACATCAGTCTCTACATTTTCTTTTTGTTTACCATTTCACTTCTTGATAGTATTACTTTATTTTGAATTATCTTCAATTCTAACTTGGTTTGGTTCAAAGTATCAAGATACTGTTATATAATAAGCAAAAGACTGAATAATCCAGATATTTTCTGTAAATAAGGATATGGATGACCAGCCTTTATTCCATTGTTTTCATATTTGAGAAGGAAGTATCTGAATTTAATTATAATGTATTTAAAAAGTCATAAAACTTGTGTTCTCCATGGAATATGAATTGTCATGTATTTCGTCTGAATCATATTCAAGCACTTGGGTTTGTCAATTACTCAAGTCTTTTAAAATCTAATATAAGAATTTGGTAACTTACGATTTTTCTTAATTGAGAAATTTGAAGTTCTTTGGAAAGAAATTATGTAGGGGCTAGTGGGAGAAGGAGGAATCAAAATTGTCCTGACGGTTCCTGGTATGAGTCACTGGGGAGATGGGTACCTTTTATTGGGAAGATTTTGGAGTGGAATAGGGTTGGGCATAGTGGTAAAAAAAAATTAAAGATTTAGTTTTGGAAATAATAGTTTTGACATGTCTGCGATTTGTACAAGGTGAGATACTAACTTGGGACTTCAGAGTTCTGGTCTAAGAGTATAAGTATGTCTTTGGCATCTTGGGGATTTCTGTCTTGGGAATGAGTTAAGTATAGAACGAGAGGAACACCTTGAGATACAAAATGTGTATTTTAGAGATCAAGGAGCCAACAAGAGACTGAAAAAGTGATAGTGAAGAAAATACTGAGAAGTCTGATCAGATAATGTTAGACAAATTCCATTGGAGAAGCACTATGGAAATTCTGCATGATCTAAACATGAGCACTTTAACTGGAGTTGATTGGAAAGGGTTTTTTATTGGAAAGAATTGAATAGTGAATGAAAAGTGAGTGTGGAACTTTTTTTGAGAAGTATGTTTGGCTCTGAAAGACAAATATGGTAGCTGAATGGGAATATGCTTCAGTGGATTGTGTATGTTTAAAGATCATAGTGCATTTGCCAGCATGTTTGTGAGATTAATGAGCTGCACTGTCCAATACAGTAGCTATTAACCATATGTGGCTAGTTAAATTTAAATGGATTAAAGTGAAGTAAAATACAAAATTCATTTCTTCAGTTGCATCAGCCATATTTTGGATACTCAATAGCCCCATGTGGCTAGTGGCGACCATATTGAATGGTGCATATATTGAACATTTCCACTATTGCAGATACTTCTGTTGGACAGTTCTGTGTTAGAGAAAAAGAGGACAACTAAAGGATTATTACAGAGTAGGATCCAGAGGACCTTTGTGACTAGTATTTATATTTCACAGAAAGAGAGAGAGTTCGACCAGTCCAGATAGATGTAGCTTTGTTGGTGAGATGACCAGACAACCTCTCTTTGTCATTTTCTATTTCTGAATGAAATATTTGGGAGTTAGGAGCTGAGAGTTCGTGTGTTGGGCGTAGGGAGGCAAGGAAGGACAGATGAGAGAATTAGGTTTGAAAGTACTTAGAGGAATTCACTGGGGAAGGCTAAGAAGATTGCTGGCAATGACAAATCCTCATTTGGGGTTGATGATAATGAAATTTTAGAGTTTTACTAGCTTGCTCTGTTGTGTGGCTTTCTTTACCAGCACTTAACTGCTTAGCCAGGATTGTGAAATTGCCAAGTTACTGCAAGAGAGTTGAGAGTATTTGCAAGGCAGTGATTACAATAATGATAATGTGGAATTCTAAGCTAGATGAAGGAAGTAAAAATGAAAAGGGTCAATGAGAAGAGTAGTGGTGGGGTTGATACAATGAAGTTTATGATGAAGTCAAATAGTTTTTGTGATGGGGATACTTGACCAAAGCAACTGGGAGTTTAAAGGGTTATTGTCATAGGATAAAGTGTCTAAATTTTATCTATTTCTCTTACTGGTGGTTGGGGGGTAGGAATAATGTGGTTTCTGGGGGCAATAAGGTCATGATTTGACCATAGGAATAGGGACTCTCAAAGTCAGGGACTTTGAGATCAAGATGTTTCAACACCATGAAGGTGTTGAAATTAACCAAGAAAAACTGAGTCAGGATTCAGCCAGGAAAAACTGATAAAGAGGAAAGGACCAGCAGGTCAGAAATGATTTCAGCAAGGAGAGGAAGGAGAAATAAAAGACTAATGATGACTGATAAAATGAGAATGAGGTGTATGAGAATAAAAAAACGATGGTAGAAAGGAAGTGGTGTCCTCATGCCAAACTGCAGCAGCCAGTGGAATAGGACGTGTGGGGGAAACTGTTGTCCCTGGGTTAATACTTCTTACTGGAGAGAGTTATTGAACTAAAGATGGTAATAGTTGTCTACCTAAGGCAGCCCAGTGTGTGTTCTTTAAACTCATTTTTGTCTTGCAAAATCAGTATTGTTGATTTTCGTAGCTTAGTTGTTTTTCTGGCATCTGGAGTTGTGATTGAAGGGGTAGTAGCCCAGGGTACAGTGGCTATTTATAATTAAGTGTAGGTAGAGAAAATCTACACCTGTTGGAAGTGATTACAACAAAAGATTATGAACAACACTGTTTTGGAGTCTAATACACCTGGGTTTACATAATGGCCCTACCACCTATTAGTTCTCTGACCATAGACAGTCATATATAATCTCAATGAACCTAGAACTTCATCATCTATAAAATGGGAAAAGTATCTATATGATTTTTTTGTGAGGATTTGAAAAACATATATCAAACCCTTAATATGGAGCCTGATGTTCATTGTGTACCTCTTACTTAGTGTTTTTGGTACCACTTTTGTAAAATCCTGGTTTATTTTGATACTGCTAATTTATTTCTTGTATCTTTAGAAATATCTAAGGCAATATTCTTTTTGGAAATTTTAACAATATTTTATTTAAAAACATGTCTTTTAAGTATCACATATTTTAATGGCTTACAAGTCATTGCTGTTTGAGTCATTAAATAAAATACTTTAAATAAAGCAGTGCTGACATGACTTGAGTTCAGCCGCCATCATGTCCTGTTTAGTGATTTGAGGCCAATGATTTCTTCTTTTTTTTCAATTAAAAATCTGTAGAACTGCCCCTTACATGTATGAGGATCATATTTCCTCATGTGAAGAATATGCTATAAGTCTCACTTTTATTTTTATGTCTCATGTTTTTACACTTTTTTTTTAGCTCCTTGATGTTGGATATAAAGCGTTTCCTGTTTTTGTCTTTTCTGTATGACTTTTGCTTGAGGTGTCAGGTTCAGTAATGACAAAAATGTGATGTTTCATAGCAGCTTGTTCTCTTTAAATAGAGAACCAGATGAGAGCTTAAAAATGTAGATATAATAACAATTATTTCTTTTTTTAAAAAAACAGGGCTGATGGTGTTATGAGAACAATGAACACAGAAAAACTCCTAAAAACTGTACCAATTATTCAAAATCAAATGGATGCCCTTCTTGATTTTAATGTAAGTTGATTGTACAAATGCTTTTATAAAAATTTAATATTTAAAAAATATAATTGGTCAGAGTCTTTATTCTCAAGTTTTCATAAACTAATTTTTTCATGTTAATATTCTGTTTGGCTCAGAATTTTCTATAAATGTGATTCCCCAATCAGATTACTTGGTATTTTTATGATTCTTTTTTTTTAGATTTTCTCTCATTTCTTTGCTAGTGTTTCTTGAGCTCTAGAATTATAAAGGTATACAAGCTAAAGAAAGTGATAGAGAGGTGAAGGGATTGATCTGAAAATCTACTTCCTTTGATAATGGTTTTTAGGTTTTAAAAATGTATACAGATTTTCTTCATGAATAGCCAATTTAATATTACACTTCTGTCTGCATTGTAGGACTCAAAGCATGTCAGTTATTAACAGATACCAGGAAGTTCAAGTACACTTGTACACCCTGCTATGTGTGTGTGTGTGTGTGTGTGTGTGTGTGTGTGTGTGTGTGTGTGTGTGTTGCTGAAGAGCATTGTCTTCCCTGGAATTTTTGTTTTAATGGCCATTATTTAAACCTAATTGCTAACTTTGTCATTTGTAATATGTTAGGTGTTATAGCATTTTCAAGTCTATTCTTTTGGGGGGCATCTATCTTTAGCTATTTTATTTTAGAGTTTATTAGTGCAAGTTAGTAATAAAACTGTGACAATTTCATGCTCAAATAGATTTTTCCTTTAACTTATACTATTAACTGATAGTCTTTAAATTACTTGAGGACAGGGACCAGGTTTGCTTTTTCTCTGCTGTGTCTCCATTGTCAACGAGTGTGTGGCACATAGAATGCATGTTCAGCAAACATTCAGTAAATAAATTCTATAGATGCTTCATAGACTAGAACAGGTTATTAAACTATGGTCTCTCCCGCCTGTTTTTATATGGCTTGTGAGCTAAGAATGATTTTTACATTTTTAAATGGTTGAAAACAATTTAAAAAAAAAGAATATTTTTGACAGGTGAAAATTATATGAAATTTCAATTCAATTTCTGTGGTTAGGATATAGCCAGTCTCGTTGGCTTACATATTGTCAATGGATGCTTTTCCCATGTAATAATGGAGTTGAGTAGTTGTGACAGAGACCATATGGCTTGCAAAATCTGAAATACTTACATTCAAGTCCTTTACAAATGTTTGCTGATGCCTACTGTGGAAAACATAGGGGACTGATGTAACTACTGAGCTTTATTTTGGTTATTATTAGAGAGAGGGTCCAACCATGAAACTTTTTCACCTAATATGTTATGAATACTTTTATAAAACTGTGTGTGTGTTTTTTCTGTGTCTTTATTGTCCTTAATTACATGTAACAATTTACCTGATATTCCAATTGACAGATTTAGAGTTTTTCTGATTTTTTAAATTCAGAAAATGATTAAAAAACAGAAGGGGGACGTACTAAATGCTATTTGTGTGTTAATGTTTATATACACATTTGTAAACCTAATTCTATAAAGTTAAGGCCCAGAAAAATAATTTGGTGGATCAGACATTTAATTTTTTTTTTTTTTTTTTTTTTTTTAATGATAGAGAGAGAGAGAGAGAGGCAGAGACACAGGCAGAGGGAGAAGCAGGCTCCATGCACCGGGAGCCCAATGTGGGACTCGATCCTGGGTCTCCAGGCGCCAAAGGCAGGCGCCAAACCGCTGCGCCACCCAGGGATCCCAGACATTTAAATTTTTAGTAAATATTGCCTGCTTACATTACAAAAGGATTAAGCCCAGTCACTTGTAAAATGGTGCCTGTTTTTCTTCCTCCTTTTGGCATTGAATAATAGCTTGGTTTTGATTATTCTGTACCTACTAGTCTAGTACTCTAGAAAGGATAGTTCAATAATTTCGTATATGTTAATTTTCCTGATAAGTGAAGTCTTTTCAACATGTTATTAATCATAAGTATTTATTTTGTGAATTGTCTGTCATTTAGTTTATTATTGGGATTCCCTACAATGGAAATCAGCCTTGTTAGATATTTTGCAAATATTTACCAGTTTTGATATTTACCATTCAGTTTTGTGCTTACCTTTTTTTCTATACCTAAAAACAAGTTAATTGGCTCATCCTTTTGATTCATTTCTTGAGATAAAACTAAAGGTATTTGTTATATTCTTGATAGGTGCTATTTTTTTTGCTACAGCATAATTCAGTAATAATATTCTTTATGTGTAAGGTACTGTGCTATTTATAATTACTATATCATCAGTTCTCCCGTAATCATATGAAATAGAAATATTACCATAACCATTTTGAAGGTGAGTTTGTTTATAATATTGGGAAAAGGTGTATTAAAAAATACATTTTTTCTACCTAGCTTAGCTTTGTGCTAAGGTGATTGCCTAGGAATCTCAGAAGTTAAAGGATATTTCTGTTCTTTGTGAACTATTTCTGAATTAAATTGAATGTTACAGAATTTTTGTTTGCTTGTACCTTTTACATAAATCCAAACTCTTCAGATTTTTTAATACTATATGGATGTAACTCTGGTTGCAAGGAATAAATATCTTTTTCTCTAATACACCTAAATATTTGAATTACTGTATTTTCATTTGAGGGAAGTCATTGTCATTTAAAACATAAGATTAGCTCATCTTTTTTTTTTTTCTAATTTTTCCCCAGGTTAATAGTAATGAACTTACAAATGGGGTAATAAATGCTGCCTTCATGCTCCTGTTCAAAGATGCCATTAGACTGTTTGCAGCATATAATGAAGGAATTATTAACCTCTTGGGTAAATATTGCTATAGTTTATTTGTTTATTTGTTGTTTTTTTTTTTACTATTTCTTTGAGAGAGAGCAAGCGAGTGAGCACAGGCCAGGGGGAGGGCAGAAGGAGAAGGAGAAGCAGACTCCCCTCTGCACAGGTAGCCGGATGTGGAGCTTGATTCTAGGACCCTGGAATCATGACCTGAGTGGAAGGTAGTTGCATAACTGACTGAGCCTCCCAAGTGCCCCAGTATTGCTGTAGTTCAGTAACATTTTATTCATTCATTCATTCATTCATTCATTCATTCATGAGAGACACAGAGAGAAAGGCAGAGACGTAGGCAGAGGGAGAAGCAGGCTCCATACAGGGAGCCTGATGTGGGACTCGATCCTGGGACTCCAGGATCACGCCCTGAGTTGAAGGCAGATGCTTAACTGCTGAGCCACCCAGACATCCCAACATTTTATTTTTTTATCTTGTGTCCTATGGATAAATAATATTGTCTGACTTGTTACTTAGAGCTGTGTAACCACTCATTGGGATATTCATTGATATTATATTTCAATAAATTATAATAATTTATTTGGAGAAGAAATTTTTATACCTGGTTATCTACGTTAAGTAATTAAATACATATTTTTTATTTATTTATTTTTTTTTTTTAATTTATTTTTTTATTTTACGATAGTCACAGAGAGAGAGAGAGAGAGAGGCAGAGACATAGGCAGAGGGAGAAGCAGGCTCCATGCACCGGGAGCCTGACGTGGGATTCGATCCCGGGTCTCCAGGATCGCGCCCTGGGCCAAAGGCAGGCGCCAAACCGCTGCGCCACCCAGGGATCCCCATATTTTTTATAACTAGAATGTTCAGCTGAATGAACTTTGTGTTTTTAATTTTTTAAAAATTTTTATTTATTTATTATAGTCACACACAGAGAGAGAGAGAGAGAGAGAGAGAGAGGCAGAGACATAGGCAGAGGGAGAAGCAGGCTCCATGCACCAGGGAACCCGACGTGGGATTCGATCCCGGGTCTCCAGGATCGCGCCCTGGGCCAAAGGCAGGCGCTAAACCGCTGCGCCACCCAGGGATCCCTAATTTTTTTTTTAAAGATTTACTCATTCATTTTGGAGATAACGAGCATATAAGCGGGAGGAGGGGCCAAGGACGAAGGAGAGAGAGAAAGAATCCCCAAGCTGACTGCCCACTGAATAGGAAGCCCTATGCTGGGCTCTATCCCAGGGCCCTGAGTTCATGACCTGGGCTGAAGCCAAGGCCCTGATGCTCAACCGAATGAGCGGCACCCTTAGATGAAGTTTGTTTTTAGATATATCTGTGCTTTTTTCCTTATCAGTTTTATTATTTTTAGAAATATGGAAAAAAATATATGGGCTCCTGGGTGTCTCAGTGGTTGAGCATCTACCTTTTTTTTTTTTTTTTTTTAAGATTTTATTTATTCATGGGAGACAGAGAGAGAGAGAGAGAGAGAGAGAGGCAGAGATACAGGCAGAGGGAGAAGCAGGCTCCATGCAGGGAACCTGACGCGGGACTCCTGGGTCTCCAGGATCACGCCCTGGGCTGAAGGTGGCGCTAAGAGCCTCCTGGGCTGCCCGAGCATCTACCTTTGGCTCAGGTTGTGATCCCAGGGTCCTGTGATCAAGTCCCACAATGAGGCTCCCCACAGGGAGCCTACATCTCTCTCTTCCTATGTCTCTGCCTCTCTCTGTCTCTCATGAACAAATAAAATCTTAAAAAAAAAAAAAATCTGGGCACCCGGGTGGCTCAGTTAGTTAATTAAGCATCTGCTTTCAGCTCAGGTCATGATCCCAGGGTGCTGGAATTGAGTTCCGCATCAGGCTCCTACAGCCTGTTTCTCCCTCTCCCTGACACTCCCCCTGCTTGTGTTCACTTTTCTCTCCCCGCTCCCCCATCAAGTAAATAAAAATCTTTAAAAAAAAAAAAAGTGAAAGAAATATAAAAATCCTTTAAAATTAAGTTGGAGTTTTTTCTCTCCCAGAAGAATCTTACTTCCTCGCAATTTACACCATGAAGAATTTTAATTATAAAACAGATTTTTTCTAAGCCTAATTTTAATATTGATAATTGTTTTAAATTCATTAAATATTTAGTTTTTAGGATGCCCTTTATTTTTGAGGCATTTTAAAATTGTGTGTATTTATTATTTATAAAATGCAGTTAATTTTGCCTAGAAATGATCATTTTTTTCCTGTGGGACTTAGATATAGTAGACAAATAATAGTCTGGAAAGGGTGCCTAAGTGTCAAGTATCAGATATCAAATGTGTTTACTCCAGTGTGCTTATTCTCCCTTGTCTCCCCATTTAATAGGCTTATTAGGAATGCTTTAATGTGTGAAGAAAGGGAAATTTGGCTTATTTTTTGCACAAGTAAAAGAAGGTTTTCTACACAGTTTTCGAAGTCAGTCTTAATCCCCTATGATTAGTATAAATAAAGCTCTTTATTGCTGTTTATGTAAGTTTAAGTGAGCTTTCCAAGTGACATTTGGACATGTTAAAGTTGTCATCTTTGTTAATATACTATTAATAAGAATATCTGGAAATAGAAGTTACTGCTGTTTTAAATGGAGAGAAGTATATGTTAACAAAAATGCAAATTATACTTAGGGAGTTGATGAGGGAAGAAATATAGAACAAACTAGTAATATGAATGTAGTCAAATAATTTTTCTATTTTAATATAATAGCATTTCTGTTTTAATTTGCTTTAAATGTCTTAAGCTATTTGAACACTGATATTTTTCCTGTAGGGTGTGTGTTCTCTGAGACACCTCTGTGTGATTTCTTTGGAGCTGTTATTTAAACCTTTTCCCTTTTGAGTGTTCTGTTTTGATGAATAAAAGTATTTTTACATTTATTTTGGCAGAAAAATATTTTGATATGAAAAAGAACCAGTGCAAAGAAGGTCTTGACATCTATAAGAAGTTCCTGACTAGGATGACAAGAATCTCAGAGTTTCTCAAAGTTGCAGAGGTAAGCTGCGTTTAAGTAGATTTGTCTTCTAACTTGTTAAAGAAATATGGCATCATCCAAATGAAAGAAACATCATAAATATAATGAAGTATATATTCAGACATATATATCCATGTTGTATTGAATTCTTATGGTATGAGTATGATGTGATATTGAATAAGATAGGTCCTGTATATTTAATTCAATATTGAATATTGAAAGGTAATCTATTTTTAAATAGTTTATTTCTCTATAAAATCGGGTAGGTGGCATATAATGGTGGCAGAGATTTTTATGTTTGGCGTTAGCCATATATTTTAGCATATTTATCCTTTTATGTGGTAGAGAATATTCAGTGAGTACTTACCTTTTTCCTCCAGGGAGACTTGCAACTAGAGTCACATGGTTCACCATGCTTTGTTTCCCTACAGAGGTGTATTTAGTGTATTTATTATCATTGATTATGAAAACCATGAATGTAGGTTATAGGATAATTTTATAAATCTGTTTAAAAAATGATTTTCTGACATTGTCATAGAAGGCACTTATATTGTGGTAATGCTTGCAGACATTATCTTGCTTCCACAGAGGCAACTCTCAAAAGTGTTTTTCTTTGTTTTCCCTTTCTCTCCCCTCTACTCATCACCGGTAGAGATGTCTAGCTAGGATAATTCTGACTAGGCTATAATTGATCAATTATATCAAAGTAGTTAATTTGGCCAGCAAGTTGGTGATTGTAGCTCTATTACCATAGTGATATTTCATTCTAACAGCATGGTGAGAACTTTGAAGAAAATAACTTTACGTTAGCTATTTTATGAAGTCTACTGGAGTTTATATTGGATTTAAAGTATCTCTCAAGGAGAAATCAATGTCCCCCCCCCCCCCCGTTACTTTTGCATCAGTCATATACTAAAACCAGAAGGTAGTATTTATACTGTGTTTCCAGTAAATTATTTAAATGTCTTAATTTGTTGACTTTTCACCTTAGCTTCTTATGTTCTTTACATTTAATAGTTCCTGACTTAAGTTTTAAGCCTTTATTTACCTCCAGTTCTTCTAGTCTGAAACGAAATAGACCTCTGCTTCATATGATGTGAGAAATAAAATATTATTTCATGAGACTGTTTTGGGGCTTGCAATTTCATTATGAGACCTTAGTCCTTGGGTTAAAGGCACAAGTAACCTTTCAAATGTGTTTGGAGGGGACTCATGTATCACTTAGTGATTAGCTATTAAGATCTTAGCATGAATTGTTTTATCAAATTTTCTGATACCATTCTGGGACTGGCCCTTGAGAGATTGAGAAAAGGAAGAGAGAATAAGAATAGATAGAAAATGAAACATAGCATGGCACATGGGTAACTCAGTGATTGAGCATCTGCCTTTGGCTTAGGTCTTGATCCCAGGAGCTAGGGATCAGGTCCCGCATTGGGCTCCCTGTGAGGAATCTGCCTGTGTCTCTGCCTCTCTGTGTCTTTCATGGATAAATAAATAAAATCTTAAAAGAAAAGAAAAGAAAGTGAAACAGCTACAGTGAGGGGAAATATTTTTTTAATTTGGGGCTAGAAAAAAGTAAGAATGGTTTTTATCATTTTGCCTAGTGCCTGAACATCATGAGAGTGTGCTGGAATTGTCTTGTGTTGATAGATATATCTTGGTTGGAGATCATTTGGTGTTTGTATAAAACCTGGCCGACTCGTGTAACATAGGTTTTAAAAATTGTTATCTGTGGTGATTGCCAGGAAAAGCATTCTTTATGGAGAAAGACAAAGTCATTGTCATCAGGTTTGTTCCTTAACTTCTTTTAATGCCTCAGAGAACTTGTTCGTGGTCAGCCTTTCTTTTTCTTGCCATAGTGTTTTTGTAAAACATAAAAGTGATGAATTTTTCAGATTGTAACAAGGTAGCTTAAAAAGGTGCTTAGAAGATGTAGAGATGGTAACTTAATAGTTCTTATTGAATTTCCTAACTCTAGTTCTTTTCCTTTTATGACTTTTAGAGCCATTAAAGAACAGCCCTTGGAAATACTGAATGATACCTCTGGAGATTAAATATTCTTCTCCTTTTAAAGATATCTAGAATATTATTCAGAGTACTAGCCATAAGTTTCATTTTCTAAATTTTATTTATAATGCTTTATTATAATTTTGTTCATTAAATACAATGCTGCTGCTTCTTACAGCAAGTCGGAATTGACAGAGGTGATATACCAGACCTTTCACAGGTAAGCATATTGCTATTCTATCAATCCACTGGCTGCTATCTTTCACTGTATTGCTAGGTGTGAAGGGTACAAGTATGAATAATACCCAGCTTCTACTGTCGAGATCAGTAATTTTTCTTGACAGATTTTAACATGATATATTGCTGACTTTTCTAACATTATGATCTCTTCATCTCTTAGGTTGGTAGAGCTAGCCACTACTAGAGCATTCCTTTAGTTTCTTTCCTTTAGTCTCTCCAGTTCAAAGCCCAATTTTAATTCATGGTAGTTAAATATCTAGACTTTCAGGTCAGATATACATTAGACCCTATGTTGGCTCCTGATATATATCAGATATGTGATCTTAGGCAAATTATTAAATTTTCACTCTCAAGTTGTTCATTTATAAAATGAATATATAATATTAGTGTCTTCCTCATAGACTCAGTAATTACATACAAGGTAGCTAGCAAGGTGCCTGTTGTGCCATAATACATTTTTAAATGTTAATCACTTCAACAACATTCTCCTCATCATCTCTGACAAGAGCTCTTGGAAGTCTTAGGCATTTTGTTGAGATTAGGGAGTGGTGCACATGTGTTCTCAGTTCAACATAGAAGTTAATATTATAATCTAATATTTCTGACTTTAATTGGTTTTTATGTGTCTTTCTTATACTAAGGTCTTGTATATAGAGAGAAAATACAAAATGAAGGAAATTAAGTCCTAATTGGTAGAAAGATTTAGATTCCTATAATCCAATAACTCTTTATTTCAAATCCTGTAGATAACATGGGGCAAGTAAATGCCACTGATGCATTTGCTTCACTCAAAGATAGTGAACAGTCCCTTTTCAGCTCCCTGAAATGGTTGCCTTTTGAAAGTAATTAGATAAGATTTGATATACAGCCTTCACAGTCCAGTCTTTGTTTTTTAAAACAAAACTGAGCTAACTATCTATTTCAATAGAATTTGGTAACTGTAAACATTTGTGTTAATCAGCACACCATTCAGTATATAGATCAGTTCCATCATGCCAATTCTCAGGTTCCCTTCTGGTCACTCCCTAGTCCTCTCCATAAATCACTGTTTTGATTTCTAATGGCATAATTTTATCAGATCGTGAATGTAATATCTATAAGTCATGCAAGTATTTTTTTTAATCTGGCTTCTTTAATTAATAAAGATAATTATTAATTAATTTAATTGTGTTTTGACCTCTGTCCATCTATTGAATGTATTGTTAATTCATCCTTCCTTGTTGTTAAATAGTATTCCATTTTGTGACTTCACTACAGTTTTGTTTATCCATTCCCATATGTTAGACTTAGGGATTATTTGTAGTTTCTTACTATTGTAAGTAAAGCTGCTTAAAACATTCTTAAACAAGTCTTTTCTTGTAGAGATGTGTTTTTATGTCTCTTGGTAAATAATTCAGAATGGAATTGGATAGTTAAACCAGATATATTTTTAACTTCATAAAAAGAAAATTTAGATCCTTTTTCAAGATCTGAAAATTCAGATTCTTTTTCAAGGTGGATGAATTTTGACCAGCATTGTATGAATTCCATTTGTTCGTATCCTCATCAATGTTTGATGTTGCTAGTCTATTTAACTTTAGCAATTCTAGTGGGTAAGAAATTGTATCTCATTTGCATTTTCTTGATGCTGGTCTGTAGTTTTAATTATCCATCACTATTCAGAAATAATGTTTGCATACTTTCAGTTACTCAACAAGTATTTATTAATTGCCAGGAACGTGCCCAACAATATATGTCTAGCTTTTAGGAGTATGTTTTTATTTAAAATTCCAATAAGTTAAATATTTAAAAAATTACTTGCAGGAGCCTCTTAATATTTCATGTTTCTCTAGTGTCAGTTCTTTTAAATTAAATTTTTAATTTAAATTCAGTTTGCCAACATACAGTATAACAGTGCTCATCCGTCAAGTGTCCTCCTTAGTTTCTGCCACCCAGTTACCCCATCACCCATGTAGTCTCCATTTTTATATATTTTTTTATGTTTATTAATGCCTCTTACTAAGTGATGCTTATGTAATAAAAATACTGTTGTTCTGGGATCCCTGGGTGGCTCAGCGGTTTAGCGCCTGCCTTTGGCCCAGGGCGCGATCCTGGAGACCGGGGATCGAATCCCACGTCGGGCTCCCGGTGCATGGAGCCTGCTTCTCCCTCTGCCTATGTCTCTGCCTCTCTCTCTCTCTCTGTGACTATCATAAATAAATAAAAATTAAAAAAAAAATTTTTTTTTAAATACTGTTGTTCTTTGATAGCTAAAACTCTACTGTTAATTAGTTCATGAGGAATATACCTATTTTTGTTACTCTCATATGTTAGATGACAGTATTTTTTTGCCGAGTTATCTAATTATTGTGAAAAATCTTAACTGTTTGTACAATTTTAGGCCCCCAGCAGTCTTCTTGATGCTTTGGAACAACATTTAGCTTCCTTGGAAGGAAAGAAAATCAAAGATTCTACAGCTGCAAGCAGGTACATTATTCTTTGTGGGGCAAAAAGCAGGAGTGATGTTTCTGAGAGAGTTGTTGAATCCAGCTTTAATTCCAAGTTATTTAACTTCCCCTTATCTTGATTTAATCATTTATAGAATGGGCTTAATAGCATCTGCCTCATAAAGTTGCTGCCAAGGATTAAATGGGGTTAACACATGTAAATTCTTGGAATAGTTTCTGGTCTTCCAATAGATGTCAGCATCTCTTAAAATAATAACACTGACTCCTTGGTTTGCAATTGTATTCATAGTGTCAGTATTTCTTTTAAAGGTGGTAATGCATTAATTCACATCCTCTCTTATACCTTTTTACAAACTGATTGACCCTCACTATAGCCCAGTGACATGTAGACAGTAGTAATTCTGAGACTCAAACCTACAATGTCTGACATCAAATTTCATCATCTTTTTCAAAATCCAATTCACATGGGTTAATTATTGATGTATTTTAATCAGTCTGCTTGGCTTTAAGCTGATCTGCAAGACTAAAAACCAGTTAACCTAGCAAATTGAAAATAGCACAGCTCATCTCATATTGACTTTGGAACATGAGTTTTGTGTTGAGTAATTCTCATGAGTAATTCTCATGGTTTTTATGAAGATTTTCTCTGTTTTAACAGTATGAAAAAATTTTTGTGTAAAATATTTATAATGAGAACTTAACTTTTTTTTTTGAGAACTTAACTTTTCTTTAGACTTTTTGATTCAGAATTTTTTTTTTGTGGCAACAAAATTTAAGTAATTTTTAAAGGAAAATGTTATTACTGGATTTTAGTACTTTTTAATTCCAAATTTGTTCTTTGAACTTTCTAGTAGGTTTTTAGAAGCATAAGCCAAATTATACGGCTTGAGAAAGTAATGAAAAATATAGCCAAGTAGTTCAGGTACATTGGTTTAATAACTTAACACTTTTTCATAAAATTTACTGGGTTTCTTGCATTTCTATCACAACTATATTACTTTTCCTTTGTCTTCTGTGTTGTATGTTTATAAAATTGATTTTACATAAAATTTGAATAGTTTTGCCACTTTTATACTTACGGTAGAAATTAATGATGTTTGGTATATGATAAAAGGAAAATGAATAAAGGTCATGAGGAGTAGTTCTTCTGGTTAGAACTCTTTACTGCATGTGTTTATGTTGCTTAGAATCGACATTTGGGAATTTAATGGATAAGGTTTTGATGTATAAGGGAAAGGAGGTGATTTGCTGTCAATCTGCCAGTGAGATGATGCATTGTGCATATGTGTGATATGTTTGAAAAGGAAAAGGAAATTCTAGCTTGGCAAAAGGGTAGCAGATAGAAAGAAGGTATGTCAGGTGGACTAATGACTGAAATAAACTTGATCTTCCTTTGAAGGAACCCATGGTCCTCTGGGAACGACACATCTTTGGGTGTTCTTATAAGGGAAACATATCTAGACATATTAATTATTACTATTTCTCATGTTTTAATGTTCCTGTAGTAGTAACTGCCAAAACCTAGGCTGTAAATTGGCAGAGTAATTTACTGTGAGAAACTCAATACATTTTATCCAGTAGGGATTTTTTAGGAGCACATGAGGTCTTTTCTAATTGGATTGGTTCTGTCCCTTGGGACTTGGAAGAAGCAGTGTCCCTTACCATTATTGTGAACCCTTTCCAAAGTCTAATAGTTTAGAAAGCAGTGAATGTATAAATTAGCTAATGGCTAATAATCCTGTGTCCTTGGGTAGAATATTTCGTCTGAAGTACTGATTTTTGCTCTGTAAGGTAAGTTCATAATTGTAGTGCTTATCTTTGGCCATGTTGCCAGACCATTTCATAACGGGGTTGCAAAAAGCCAAATTACCTTTGTCCAATTACCTAGGGCGACAACACTTTCCAACGCAGTCTCTTCCCTGGCAAGCACTGGCCTGTCTCTAACCAAAGTGGATGAAAGGGAAAAGCAGGCAGCATTAGAGGAAGAACAGGCTCGTTTAAAAGCTTTAAAGGTAGGTGTTTGTTTGCATTCTCCTTACTGGGAAAAACAACAAATATAGATGTTCATCAAGTAATTGGGGCCTCTTAATAGACTAACAGAATTGAATATTTAGTAATCCAAATGAAGTTGAAGCTCAGTAATAGTCTGATTTTTCATCCTGACATTGAATGACTGATGAAACAGTGAATAGCTTTCTGCTATCAGAATAAAATTGGAACGTGCTTTTTTCCAAGGCCTTACAACAAATGTCCTTTTGGATTTCTTAAGCTAGTCCCCTTTCTCAACAGGAACAGCGTCTAAAAGAACTTGCAAAGAAACCTCATACCTCTTTAACAACTGCAGCCTCTCCTGTGTCCACCTCAGCAGGGGGTATAATGACTGCACCAGCCATTGACATCTTTTCTACCCCTAGTTCTTCTAACAGGTAGGTAGAGGAGATAAAGATTACCTTACATACACAGCTCTAAAGATTTCTCAGAAATGTTACACAGCTTTTCAGATTTAGTGTATGATTTTGTTTTGTTTTGTTTTTTTTGTTTTTTGTTTTTTGTTTTTAATTTTTTATTTATTTATGATAGTCACACACAGAGAGAGAGAGGCAGAGACACAGGCAGAGGGAGAAGCAGGCTCCATGCACCGGGAGCCCGATGTGGGATTCGATCCCGGGTCTCCAGGATCGCGCCCTGGGCCAAAGACAGGTGCCAAACCGCTGTGCCACCCAGGGATCCCTAGTGTATGATTTTGTATTCATAAATTCACAAAAAGGAAGTGATGATAGTGGTATAATTAAGAGTTTATATTTTGCATATTTAGGAAACCAAAGATGGCTGAATTACAAATTTATACTATTTGGAATGTAGTTTCATTTATGTATGTGGATATATAATCTGTTTCATAGTATCCTTTCATTGGATATTAAATGTCTTACTTGTCAGTTTCCAACTGTTAAACTCAGTAATCTGGAGCATAGTTAGATAGTTGCCAGGTTTCTGTGGCATTAAAGCCTACCAGACCAACTTCAATAATTTTGTTGCATAATTGAAGCTACTTATCAATGGAACTTACTATTTCCAGGCAAATTAGATTAATTGACTTATTCTAAATTTGTCCTTTTACCTCAGAGTAGTTAAAGGCTAAGTTTGGAAGTCAGATTCTGGTTTGAATCTTGGCTCTGTTATTTCTTAATTTTTTTTTTTTAAAAAAAAACTGTTTCCAAATAAGATGTATAGTACGGCACAAATTGAGTGGTTCTCAATCTTTATTAAGCATCAGAATCACCTGGAGAGTATCTGAAGCCATAGATTTCTGAGCCTCACTCCCAGTTTCTGATTCAGTAGGTATAGGGCAAGGCCCAAGATTTTTCATTTCCAGTGAATTCCCAGATTGCTAGTATAGGATTTTAATACCATGCTTAGGGATCCCTGGGTGGCGCAGCGGCTTAGCGCCTGCCTTTGGCCCAGGGCGCGATCCTGGAGACCCGGGATCGAATCCCACATCGGGCTCCCGGTGCATGGAGCCTGCTTCTCCCTCTGCCTGTGTCTCTGCCTCTCTCTCTCTCTCTGTGACTATTATAAATAAATAAAAATTAAAAAAAAAAAAAGTACTTCTTTAAAAAAAAAAATACCATGCTTAATTAAATTAGCACATGATAAATGGTCCATAGAAAAGGAAGGATAGGGTTTTCTTTGATTTTGTTGTTGCTGTTTATTCTATTAACTCCTTCTTACAAGGTCTTCCCTCCCACCTACTGAGTCCTGTCACAGCTGAGTGTAACTTTTACTCAGTCGCTACCTCTTCCCTAAAGTCTTTAGTAGATGTTTGTTGAATTTAATAGTTTTTCCTTCAGCTGTATAATTTTTTTTCTTGTTTATTTTGTTTGTTTTTTTTTTTGTATACTACCTTTTAGAACATTGAACCAGTGAAATGTCCCTACTTCGGGACCTTGTAAAGAAGTCTATCTTAGGAGAGAGAAATGGAAAAGATGTTTGAGAATGGAACAAGTTATTAGATAAAGAACTACTTTGTATTTCATTTCACTTAATACATGACCTCAAAGTATTTACCTTTTTAATTGTAATTGAGGACAAATCTTACAGCCTATTATAAAATATTTCTTGCCTATTCTGTTTTTTTTTCCTCAGCACTAAAAGCATTTGTATTCTTATTTATCTATTAAAACTTTTTTTTACGTCTAAAAGACATTTTGTTTTTGAGTAAGTTAAAAATATCTGTGCTATAGTACACACAATGCTTCAATCATGGAAACTCTGGGATCTTTTTTTGAATTGTTATTCCTTGATCACATAAAAGGTATAAGTGGTGCCCCCCCCCCCCCAGTTGTGTAAGGGGAATGGTGGCTCTCTTTTATAAGTTTATATCATACATATATGTGTAACTTTTTCCTGTATTGTTGGTATGTTTGGATATTGAAGAAAAGAAGTGAGTTTGACAGATATTTTACTTTGTTAGGGGCATTAATATTACAAATGTAATTGACTTTTTTTGAAGATGAAAAGTAAGAAAACCAATTTCCTTAAAAAAATTAAAATTACCATGATGATTTATATTTCAGTTCATTTCAGTAAGGAAATCAGTATTTTCCTGGGGGACTCACTAATTTTTCCAGAAGGGCTATAATTACTTGAATCCTGTATAAACTTAAAATATAGTACTTGAATATTTTTTTCCAACCCTCTTTAGAAATATGTTGTTATAAATAAAAAATACTATTATGTATATATAAAGGGTATGCAACTGTTATTTTGCTGAAACTGTTCCTCCTTTTGAGGTTTACATTATTGGGGCCTTTTCTCACTTTTAATGTTTTGATTCAGTGGGCAGGAGAAAGGGAATGGCTGATAAGCAATATTTACCTAATCAGTCATCTTTTCAAAATATTTTCCTAGCACATCAAAACTACCAAATGATCTGCTTGATTTGCAACAGCCAACTTTTCACCCGTCTGTACTTCCTATGTCAACTGCTTCTCAGGTAGCAAGTACATGGGGAGGTAAGCATTAATGAATTCTGTCTTATATGTTGTATAGGCCTTTCCCCTTCCCTTTCTGTAGTGTTTCATTTATTTGTGTTTTTTGGTCACACTTGATACATGAGAACTTGAAAATTACTAAAATGGCAATAAGGTCACTTTGTTCCTGAAGACATTTTCATGTGTTTGTAAATGTAATTTTAGAATTTTCTGTTCAATTATGAAATGAAGTTTTAATGAAGGTGAAGAGGAAGGACCCAGTCAGTGTATGCTGAAGTGTGAAATCATTCTTTCAATGTTAAATCTCTGTTGCATAATCAGAAAATGCCTAAGGGTTATTTTGCTTTTGGTATAGAAAAAAAGTGACTTATGGATAAAGAAAACCCCTGTCAGGTAAATATATGATGAGGTTCTAATAAAACTCATATGGTATTACCAGCCGTGAACTATGTTCTAACCAGAAATGTCATGACAATCTTTATGCTACTTGTATTCAAAACTTGTGTTTAGTTCAGACCTGTAGGATTTTCATATTCAAATAATTTTCGCCGAATAGCAACCAGGAATGTTTGCTGCCTGGAGTAGTTCTTTGATCTTAATGTGACAATATCATGATCATTGACATGGTATCTTTGAGGGATTGAACCTAGTCCCTGTCAATTTTTAACCAGTTTTGCTTAGACATACATATAGTATGTTTTCAAGTTATTTCATTTGGTTGTTTTTGGTGCTTCCGTTTTTATATATGTATTATTTTACAAATGCTCAAAAATTATTTGGGAGAAAAAGGGGAGATATTCTGAGTAAGGATACGTTCTACAGAACAATAGAGAATGGCAAGCTACCTTAAAATTTTTATTGGCTCACATGTAAAATTTGAATCGATCAGCTTACCTCTCATAGCAAGATAAATTAATTGTTCTAGTGAATGTTTATGTTAATATGAATTAAACTTGTTTCATCTATATTTTAATGATTCAAATCTTAACATTTTTTCATTATTTTTTATAGTTACTTGTTGAGACTCTATTTAGTATAATAGAATGTAATCTCTATGAAGGCAGGAGTTTTAAAATATTTTGTTCAATCCTATATTATCATTGCCTAGGACATTTTGACTTTTAATAAGTTTGTTGAATGAGTAGATATTTTCTTTTTTCCTGGACAGGTTATTTCTGGTTCAAGATACGACAGGGAACAGGAATAGTGAGACACTTGAACACTAGATTTCTAGACTAATTTTGTGAGTCATGAATTGATTTAAAAACTGACTTAGAAGGTTAGTTTAATTTAGCTAAATCTTAAGATCTCAGAGTTGATTTCTAAAAATGGTAAGCTAGTTTAAAGTCAGTAAATATTTTAGAATGATCTGAATGCAATGTAGATACCAAATTAAGGTTAAGAAAGTAATTTTTTTAAAGATCTTAATGATGAGTCCTAATTTTAGGATTTTTAATCTGTCAAAATTTACGTAGTTATTTTCTGCTTATTGTGAACTGTTTTAGAAAAGCTTAGTAGAATTGACATGACCATTTAAGCAGTTTTAGCTTGCTTCCCTCCCTTAAAAAAAAAATTGATTACAATGTAGTTGTTTTTCTAAATGAATGAGAAATTTTACAGAAGACTTAGTGAGAACTAATACATTTCAAAGAAACTGAACTGTGAGGTTGTTTTGTTTGGACACCATATCTAGTTAATTCTAATAATGACAAATTAAAGTTTAGACATAGGATTATTGAACTCAGATGAAGCAGATAGACTATATTGTGGAAGAATAATTTCAGCCTGTAAGAGTTGTTTAATGTCCTGTTAGAAGAACTCATCTCATAGCAGTCTGTGTGATAATACAGTATGTTGGAATATACTTAATCATGTCTTATTTTTCTATTTTAGGTTATTTTGCTCTTTGTACTATTTCCGTCAAAATTCCCTTCATATTTTAACATTTAGGCGTGCTGTGTACAAGTGAGACTGTTAAAAGTATTAAAAATACAGGTCAAGTAACAGTAGGAGCAGAGGCTGTAGCAGTTGACTATTATTTTCCTAAAAGCTTATCATTTTATATGAGGAAGAGACAGTAATGTTTACTATGAACCTCTCAATTTAAGAATTAAATCTTATCTTGACTTCCGTATAAAGCTATTTGGTTTCTGAGCTGGTGATAATTTCAGTTTTGACTTCTGCCTAATTGGAAAGCTGAAGAGTGTTTTAAGTCAAGAACTTGAGTACTTCCTAATTCAATCAGTTTATTTTTTATATCTAGGACATTCAGATTAAGATTTTTTACTTTATTTTTGAAATTAAAGTTAGGCTAAGATAAATAAATCATATAAATAGAAAGTTTTGATGATAATAAAGTGTTAAAGTGTTTTGTTGTTTTCGGGTTTTGTTTTGTTTTGGGAATTAACCATTTTCCTAAACATTTAAAATAACATTTTATGTCACGCTGCTTTTATAGCATGTGGCACCCCAAAGGTATGAGTTTTTGGTAATCCTAATATCTTATTTTATGTTTGTCTTGCTTTCATATGCTAAAATGGTTTTTAATAGCAGAGTTCATCTTTTTTAAAACAGATTTTGTGTTATTTTAGTTCTTACCATAAGCACTACAGATAATGTGTATTCCCAGTCACAGATAAATCGATATTGAGTTAAAGTAAGGTTTGCATGTTTATGTAAAAGGCATTTAAGATACCACCTAAAAATGAACGTGAAATAGAGAACACAAGCTCTTCTGTTCCCTTCATTGCATTATTAATGAGCCTTTGATTTTTTAAGAAATGGTCTGGAGTCTGAATAAGCAGTTCATGTTGAATACTAAGATGTACGAAGATTTAAGTTTATATCACCTTTAAAACTTTGTGTTGTAGCAGATCTAAAAATGTACAATATTATCAGCTCAGTACACTGATACATATCTTAAGCAAGATTTCAAAATTTAATTCAGGCACAAAAGAATTATTCATTCTGAAGTTTAAGCTGCTTTGCTTTCAGCTTGCATGAAACATGTAGCACTTTAGTGAAAAACTCAATTGTTTCTGAGTAAATGTAGGTACCCAGTATTTAGGACCTCAGCACTATAATATAACTGTTTTAATCTTTAGTTGTTTTGGATTTTTTTTTTTTTACTATTGTAACATAAAATTAAACTTTCAAATGAATAATGATAAAAATAATGGAAGAAACCAATTTTTAAAAAAGGTTAAGGAAGTTAGAGTAGTTAACAATCTAGTGAATAAAGTTTAAGTTGGAATAGCTGAAACATTATTATTTTTTTATCTTAATGAATTTGTTTTTATTCTTGATAGGTATAGTATCCACTAACAGAATAACATCTGTATTAATCTGTAATATTTTGTCAAGTAGATTAAGAACTGTTTTTTCTTAGTGTCTGATGGACCTAAGTACGGATGCGCTTGCATGTTTCTGCATATTCTTCTCTGGGCTGTTTCATATAATGGAAAATGATTGATACTAAGTACTTAGATAAAACTTATTCATTCATCAGAGTAGCAGATAACTAATGACCTTTCCCAAACATGTCTTTTCTCATAAACTACTAGATCTTTAGTTTAAAAAAAAAAAAAAGTGTTTTTTTTTTTTTTGAATGACTTCTCTCATGGCTTCTTTTGCATGAAAAACTAGAGATGTTTTGGGTGCAGCAATTATAATGTACTTCAAAAATTTCATGCACGATTCAATATCTTAATATGTACTTTCAATGAATTGATCAACTCTAACATGTTCTTATGCAGAAAGGAGTTTAGAGTGGTCATCATTACATTTTTTTTTTTTTTACATTTTTATTTTAGTATAAAAAACCAATTTCTTATATCTGTTTTCTGCTTCATATTTCTCAGTTACTTTCTTGGATTCTTTTTCCCCGTTCCATTTATTGAAGCAGAGGGATGGGAAAGATTTTAAACATGATCATTTGAGTTTGAATATTATATCAGTAAATTTTGATACATTTGTAGGACTTTATTTTGGGGTATGAATTGATGTTCCATAGGAATGCTTAATTCCTAAAAAAGGTCCTGATATAAAGGTGTGATATAAAAATGAAAGTTTTTATAAAGATTCTATATAAGTCAGTGACCTCAATATTTTCTTGATGCTTCCCTTTTTTAAACAGTTGTAGGATTTGTGGAGCATTTGCTTTAAATTTATTGACTTTAGGGAGAAGTGTGCTTGTAGTGAATTAGCTGGTCCTGAGGCTATTTCTTTCCTCTTACTGTTTCATCATACAGTTTAGAGTAAGATACAGGGCTTACTTAATACTATATTGTTAAGTGAGAATCATAAACTAGAGTAGGCAAGAACAGACTGCTGGTTAAAAGTACAGAACTTACAGGTTAAAAGTGTTTTACTGCTAATGATGAATGGCTTTCAGTTATTGGAATGATGATTATCTTGAATGAAGTATAGGTAACAATAAATATCTGATTCTAAAATAACTTTAAAAGTGGGATCTAATAATAATACATATTTGGCCATCCTAATATGGAACATTACTTTTGTTATTCCTTTAGCAAATCATTTAAAGCCATAATGATTTGGCTTTAGAACTCTTAACGGGCTCTTCAGAGTAGTTCCCAGTCTACTAAATGGCCACCAGGCTTTTGTGTCTGTTCTTACTTTTTCTAAAATTCCTTTTCCTGTTTCTAAATCATTAGACCATTTCTTCCTCTTTTTTTTTTTTTATTTCCTACCTCTGAACCTATATAATACCTGCACGTTAGAAATAGCCCTTTACCCCTAATTCTCTGTTTTTTGAAATTTTACATATACCACACACATATTGGTTGTTTATATGTTACTTGAATAAACATAACTATGCCATGAAAGCCAGTACATTCCCACCTATAGTGGGGAACATGGTCCAGGATTGGTCGCTCTTTTATAGATGCGTTTTGGTTATTCTCTTTTTTGATTATTTGACTATCGGCTTCCTAGTGTTGGGGAGCAGATCTATCCTTAGTATGCTGCAGATGTTAATTGGACACATAAATGTTTTCTTCTGAGGATTCATTTTAAAATATGTAAAATGTTCTTCCATCTTCATGATGATTAGTATTTTGCACTTAAGATTAATAAGCAATAATATAGCTGCTACTTTTCACTTTGCATCTTTTGACTAATTACAATACTAATTAATTTACTTTAATAAGCAATAGTATAGCTGCTACTTTTCACTTTGCATCTTTTGACTAATTACAATACTAATTAATTTACTTCCTTTCTTCATTTTGCTGTAATGCACTTGGACTGCACAGATCCTTTCTCTGCTACTGTAGATGCTGTTGATGATGCCATTCCAAGCTTAAATCCTTTCCTCACAAAAAGTAGTGGTGATGTTCACCTTCCCATTTCTTCAGATGTATCCACTTTCACTACTAGGACACCTACTCATGAAATGTTTGTTGGTAAAGTACCATTTAACCTTTCTTTCCAATTAATGTTTATACTGCCTAAATATTTTTTACATATTCATTAATTATTTTTAAGGCACTGCAATAATTATTTTGGATTTTAATATCAAATTTTAAAATAAACTAAATAGCAGTAATGTAGTAACTTTTTAAAATGAATATCCCTAATTTATTTATTCCAAGTATTTATTTATTTATTTATTTGTTTATTTATTTATTTATTTATCCAAGTTTTAGGAAAGAAAATTTCCTTTGAAGTTGGGCTTTTTTTTTAGTGTTTTGTTCTCTATCGTAATGTGATATTCAAGTTGTTCAACATCATTTGCTACATCCCCCCCCACACACACACACATTTTGTTTATTAATTCAGAGTTGGTTATAGGGTAACATCTCTTAAACTTACTGACATGTTTATGCATGCATATATCTTTCCCTCTGTGTTTGGGAGAGAGGGTGATTATCATTCTTAGTAGCAATCTTAATTTTTTTTTATTTTTAAACTGTAAATGGTACAATTTTAGATGGTCTCAAGTTCCATACATAATACTATATCCTTTTTTTTTTTTTTTTTAAAGATTTTATTCATGAGAGAGAGAGAGGCAGAGACACACAGGCAGGGGGAGAAGGAGGCTTCTCACAGGGAGCCTGATGCGGGACTTGATCCTGGGACCCTGGGATCACACCCTGAGCCAAAGGCAGATGCTCAACTACTGAGCCACCCAGGCGTTCCCACTGTATCCCATTCTTAAGGGTTTTACTTCATTGTTAGTCTGGAGATAAATGACAAGTAGAAAATGAAAAACAACTAAGTTTACTTTAATTGTGGTATAAAAATCCATAAAAAGGTAAAATTTCACTCCAGAGTTACACTAGGAAATGTAAGTTTTTGAGTATCTACTCAAACTAATGAAATTAACATTTTTGAACCCTGCTGGAAAGATGCTAAACACCCCTTAAAAGATGGTGAAACTTTTATTCAATTCAGAGAAACAGCTTTTAAGGTGATGCAAATTTAAATCTTTGTTTAATGTGACATGCAGAAAGTCTTCTGTGTACCCTAAATAGATCATGTGGCCACATTCTGAACATTCTATTTGATACATCTGAGGGAGCAGAAGAGAGGTGACTAGAAAAGAGTAGTTGGAGATTTGAGAAAGTTCCAAGGCAGGTGTTGTCATTATATATAACTAGTCTCATAGCTCCAAATTGTAATAATTGACTGCAATTATTCCTTCGTGTCATTGTAATAATTACAAATTTAAATAAAAAGTTAAACTAAATTTCGTATTTTATTACTCTTTAGGAAATTTGTGAAATGCTGTACCTTGTTTACTTAATAAAGGGTTACTCAAGTTATCCTTGGAATGCAGTTTTCTAATAAGTTTATATTTTTTTAATACTTATTGCATATGAACTAGTATATATTTAGTAAGTATAGCTTCTTGTGTCTTTTAAAGTCATTTGCTGTAATTTGGGATGTGAAACAGATATGTCTTTACTTTGGGGCTTATAATTTCCATCCTTTAGGTCAGAGTAGAGCATGTGCTTCAGTATGTCAATCTTCTGTTCACCCAAAATGGACAGAATGTAAGGCAATAACCTTAAATGATAAAGGCCATAGCTATTATTTCACATTGAAACAGAAGTGATTAAAAATCTAAAAAAAAGCATTGTGAGAGGCTTATTATTTCAGCTTTTCAGGGAAAGCCTGTGACAAAAGAAGTATACTAGAATTGTCATTTTCCTAATGTTTCTTAAGTTTCAGGCCTATGGGTTGGGGCAAGAGGAAGATCAGAAAGCAAAGAAAGTTAGTAAGGTTGATGGCTGTATATGCCAAAGTGAGTAGGTGCATTTGAAGATTAAAATCATAGAATTGGTGATTTGGGGCTTACGAGAACCTTCAGAGAATGTTTATTCAAGTTCTCAACTCTCATATTGGTAAGAGAATTACTACCATTTTATGGATGGATCAATCACCTGAGTTCCAAAAAGTTAATGTACTGAGACAACCCAGCTAGTAGGAGCAGAAGCTTGAAGCAGGAGATTTGCAGCTTTGCTCTGTAGTGCCCTTTCCTTATGGAAATACAGACTTTATTTAAACTCTTCTATTCTTTGAGTGCAAAATAGTACAAATAAAATTACAGAGTATACTTTTTTTTGAAAAATCACATCTGTCAAATTTTGTTAATAGCAAAAACTATTGTTCAGTACTTACATATTTGTAAAAATGAGTACAGAATGGAAAATGAAAACCACTCATGTCAACCCAGGCATTAGTTTAGAACAAGGATCATAAAACGTTTAATTAAAGGGTCAGATTTTAAATATTTTTTGGTTCATGAGCCACTACATAGTCTCTGTTGCAGCTACTAGCTTTGGCACTATAGCATGAAGATAGCCATAGACAATACATAAGCATACATTTGGCCATGTTCCAATAAAATTTTATTTATGAAGACTTGCAGCTGTAGTTTACTTATGTCTGTCCTAAGAAGAGGCTTTATAATAAGAAGCCTTTTAATCCACCTTAAAAGTTCCTAAGAAATAGGGTTGTATGATAAAAATTCCAGCAGTTTCATGCTCAGTGTATTAAGAGCATGAAAGGACCACCCAAGGTATGTTATTCCTAGAGCTGCGTTGTCTCATTAGCCACTAGCCATTATCATTTAGACTGTAATTAATTACAGTTAATTTTTAATAAAATCAAATTTTTAGGTCCTTAGTTGTACTAGCCACATTTCTATTGCTCAGTGGCACAAATGATTAGTGGCTACCATATTGGACAGATTTGTAAAACATTTCTGTTACTCGAAATTTTTTTGGATA
Organism: Vulpes lagopus; assembly: GCF_018345385.1. Classification (NCBI taxonomy): domain Eukaryota; kingdom Metazoa; phylum Chordata; class Mammalia; order Carnivora; family Canidae; genus Vulpes; species Vulpes lagopus. The sequence goes on along the minus strand of NC_054838.1, from coordinate 36,229,169 downwards.
GTGCTTCTCTAGAACAGTGGTCAGCAAACTTTCTGTGTAAAGAGCCAGACAGTAAATATTTCAGGCTTTACAGAATACATAAGATTTTTGTTATATATTTTTTTATTTTCTTTCATGTTTTAAAACAACCCTTTGAAAGTGTAAAAAGCCTTTTTAGCTCATATGGCCATATAAAAATAAGCCTCTGGCTGTAATTTGCCAACCTCTGCTGTTTAAGATTAAGAACAACCCAGAAAAATCAGGACAGCTACATAGATCCCCTCTAACCCTTTCAGAAGAGGACGTTGATCTAATGATGTAAAACCTCAGTGTCCTTAGTAGCTTGTCCTCATTAAAACAATCATAAGTTAAGAAGAGTGGGTAGTGGCCCCAGCTATGCCATGTCTATGACTTTGGTAGGCCTTCTCATCTGTAAAAGAAGACATCAGAAGGCATATTAATATTGACTAAAAAAGCCAACTGCTGCTTATTTCTCTAAGGAAATGCAGTGCCTGTTATTTTTAAATTTTTGTTGTATATATACTTTATAATGTTCATAATGGAGACGTAAGTGCTTTTTTAAGTAAGTTGTAATTTGAAGAACACTAAGGTTGGACTTTCCTGTTTTTATTTTTGTTTTGGTTTTTTTAATTACTCCATTCCACTCTTAACTGTTCCTCCTCATTTTTCTCTTTTCCTTTTTTTTTCTGTCCTTCTCCCCCGTGGTTCCCCCCGTGTATGCCTTGTCAGATTCTTTTTGTGGCACTCAAGCTTATCCTAATACTACGCTTATGTGCCATGAGCCTTCTACTGTAGCTGGTTTATTCGGAGGTAGGTAATGGTATCTCTAAAGTTTATCAATTTATTTATGCAGGAGGGAGTTGTTTTCTTTAAAATGAATTTTTTAAATTTGATAAGAAAAAATACTTGCTTTTGAAGAACAGATCCTTTTTTACCTAATTTTGTTTGCTTTGATTAAACATAGGATTGTTTTGTGAATGGATGCTTGTCTTCTCCCTACTTTAATCCATACTCAAAAGGTTCACATTTTCCGAGGAGCTTATAATGTTTTTCTATTATTACAAGCTTATGGAACTTGAAGCTCTTTGTATAGATGTTAGTGATAGAACACTGAATAATTTTGATCTGAGCTGTTGTGGCACAGATGTAGGGGAAATCTCCTGGAAACATGTGCTTGTTCAGCACTGCAAAGGCAGTAGAAATGGGGAACTGTTTCCAGAGGGGCATGGCCAATTTTATATTCACTTCTGTCTTTCCAGATATGTTCTAGGCCAGCACAGTAGTAATGAAGCCCCAAAATCCAGCTGAATTTGTGTGTGTGTGTGTGTGTGTGTGTGTGTGTGTGGATAGGAGTTGATTACCTTAGTGCAGTTGGCATTAAAAGTAGGTTTGATAGAACTAAAGAATTGAGATTCTTGACCCAGCAGAGGTGAGCATGATTAAACGGATTTAAAAATGGAATTTATGAAGACATTTGATGGAAAGTATGTGTTTAGAATCCAGTGAGTTTGCATTTGAATTCCAGTTCTACTGCCTTACCTGTGTGACTTGAAACAAGTATTTAACCTTTCTAAGCCTATGAAAATTGGGATAATAATGAGGTTTCCATATATGACTTTGTAATGTCCAGCACTACACCTGGTACATAGAATTATCATTAAAACTACTATTGAAAACCATCTTGTGTATGCAAATCATTTTATATTTGGAATATAGCTTTTACCTAAATTACTATTTAATTTTCAGATACTGCCTTGAACACTTTTTTAAATGCTTCTAGACTTAAAATTGCCACAAGCTGTTGACCTTTTTGGCCTATAGCATTTACTACGAGAAGCTCAAGAAGTTTAATAGTTGAATAAATATAATTCATTATTAGAGCTGTAATAATAGAATTTTCTTTTTTCTACTTACTAGTTTATATAAGATGAAATACTTAAACTGAAAACCTCTGAATCACAATTCTGGAATCCACAATTTGGGGTTTAAGTCTTGGTTTTGCCATTTAATTAATCTTTGACCTTGAGTAACCATGTTTAATCTCTTTGTTTCCTCATCTGTAAAATGAAGATAATAATAACTGTCTCCTAGGGTTATTGTGAGGTTTAAATAAGATACTGTTGAGAAAGTTCTTGCTTAGTGTTTAATAGGGTTTAATAAATAGTAGAAGTTACTTTCACAAAAAGTATGAGACCTAATTTATTATGGAACTACCACCAAAATCCCTTAACAAAACAGTAAATTTTTCTGGAAAGTGTTTGGAGTCCCTTTCAGTCCCAAAGTTTGTTCATCTTACACCTTTCAATTAATTTATAATTGTTCTTCTGAGATTTGCTCTGCTGGGCAGTGGTTTCTAAATTATTAATCTATGAATTAGTGGTGGTCAGTGGTGGAGTCTTTACTGGGCCTTGGTGAAATGTGAGTAGGCAATATCATGATTTTTTTAAAAGATTTATTTATTTATTTATTTATTTATGATAGACACAGAGAGAGAGGCAGAGACACAGGCAGAGGGAGAAGCAAGCCCCATGCCAGGAGCCCGACGTGGGATTCGATCCCGGGACTCTAGGATCACACCCTGGGCCAAAGGCAGGCGCTAAATGGCTGAGCCACTCAGGGATCCCCTATCATGATTATTTTATACAGTTAACCTTAACTCGGAGAGCCTGTTCATCTTTTTTTTTTTTTTTTTTGTCCCTAAATTTTCCTTTTGAAATTGTGACAATAGTTTGTTTTTAGTAACTTTTTAGTAGCTTTTAAAAATTAGATCCTAACAGTTTCCCAGAAAATGACTTGGGATAAAAGACTCTTAAATTGATAATGTTCATTGAAATGATAATTTAGAACTCTTACTTTGAAGAGGTATTATAGATGTTTATTACTTAAAAGATTGTTAGTTTGAAATTTATTGCTTGCTTCCCTGATAGCCAATCAGCTTTTATAATTTTTTCAAAATTTCTTTTTACTTTTTCCTTTTGTATACCTAGAGACTTTTTAAATTTGAAGTGCTATCTCTGGATTACTTTATATCCCTCAAACCTTTTATACTTTTAGGTAATAGTCTAAGAATTCCACAGATTGATATCCCCAGGGGCCTCAAGAAATGTCTCCTCTCTTTACAGAAAGTAACAAATAGATTACTATAAAAAATAGGCCTATCTGGGATACTAACCAGATTCTAGAAAGCTAGAGTCAAATAGCAGGAGAAAACAGGAATTTGATATGCTATCCTAGTTATAAATTATTGTATTTTCTAAACTTTGGAGGTCTAGCCAAGGTACTGTTTCCAGAATCATTTAAAGAACAATATGTGTACTTCTTATCCTATGATGGTAGCATGGGTACGTAATTAAGCACAGTAGGTTTTTGTCTTCCTTGAGTAGATACATCAGTTCTTTTTGTAAGGAATTATGAGAAGAATCCTGAGCCCATGATGTAATTCTTAGAAGGCTTGTACACTTTATTTATTTTTTTTTTTAATTTTTTATTTATTTATGATAGTCACAGAGAGAGAGAGAGAGAGGGAGAGACACAGGCGGAGGGAGAAGCAGGCTCCATGCACCGGGAGCCTGATGTGGGATTCGATCCCGGGTCTCCAGGATCGCGTCCTTTTCCAAAGGCAGGCGCCAAACCGCTGCGCCACCCAGGGATCCCGGCTTGTACACTTTAAAATGTTAAGTCTAGAAAATCTGGGAATCTCTTGATGAATCGTCATACTTACATACTAAATTATTTTATATTTTGATAGTGTTTGTGTTCTCATTGTATGGCCATTGTTTTTAAAGTAGTTTAAGAGTTAAGTAATTATGAAATAACTTTTTAAAAAAGACTTGAGAGAGAGTATGTAGCCACAAGCAAGGAGAGGGGCAGAGGCAGAGGGAGAGAAAATCCCAAGCAGATTTTCTGCTGAAGGCAGAGCCCAGACTCTGGGGGCTTGATCCCAGGTGTCTGAGATCATGATCTGAGCTGAAACCAAGAGTCAGCCCCTTAACCAACTGAGCCACCCAGGCGTCCCTGCAATAAAAACATTTTTAAGAATTTGTGTCCTACAGAATACTCATGCTAGATCTAAAATGCTATTTTTAAAGTAATATTATTGATGTTTACCAGCTGTGTGAGTCATTATAAGTCATTGTTTTTGAGGATTTTCATGGACTTCTCACCAAATCTTATCTTACTTTTTACAGTTTTCTTTAAGATCAGTTTTTTTAGTACAATTATCATTATACTTTATATCCTGGTAATTAAGTACATTAAGAATTGAAAGTGATGGGATCCCTGGGTGGTGCAGCGGTTTGGCGCCTGCCTTTGGCCCAGGGCGCGATCCTGGAGACCCGGGAACGAATCCCACATCAGGCTCCCGGTGCATGGAGCCTGCTTCTTCCTCCGCGTGTGTCTCTGCCTCTCTCTCTCTCTCTCTGTGACTATCATAAATAAATAAAAATTAAAAAAAAAAAAAGAATTGAAAGTGAGGTTCTGACAGACTGTGAAAGTCCTTTAGCAGAAAGTTGAGAGAGTGAAGAGAGCCTGTGTTTAGGACTGAAAAGTTGAACTTCTCCCTAATGTATTTGATAATCTTCTAATACTAGTTTTTATACACACACATATTTGGGTTTTCTAGAATTTAGCGGTGAAGAGAGTTTAGGAGCCGTTTGTGATAGCCTTCCACAAAGTAAAAAAATCCCTTTGTGATCCTTGCTGGACTATTTAGTTCTATTTAGATATACACTCAGTGGTTGAAAGCTTTCCAAATCATGTGACTGAATAATTTTAAATGATTTTAATTGTTCAGACCCAAGAAATTCAGAACCTCACTTCACAAAAATACTACCCCTCACAATTGAAAAATCTTCATTTGTTACCTCAGGATAGGCTGGTTTCAGAGATAGGAGCTGAGTGTTGGCTTAATACCAGTAGCATCAGTGTAATAGGAAAGAAAAGAGTTTTCTATTTATGTTCTGGTATTTCAGAGTTAGGTAAATTAGCATGTTTAATTGTATAGTTGTCCACTTCACTGTTTAAGTAACAAGTTGAAGTTAGAGGGTGGGTGATCAGGAGTCGAAAATAGTCTGTTTTATTTATTTATTTAGATTTATTTATTTATTTGAGAGAGAGAGAGAGAGAGAGAGAGAGAGAGAGCACATGAGGAAGGGGAGGGCAGGGGCAGAGAAGCAGACTCCTGGTGAGCATAGAGCCTGATACGGGCTCAATCTCAAAAACATGACTGGTTCTTGAGATCATGACCTGAGCTGAAACCAAGAGTCTAACGCTTTAACCTCTTTTACCATCCAGGCATCTCTTATTTTTTTTGATAGTCGAAAGGCAACTGGGCGCAAGGGGGTCATGAGGATTAGTGGATTGTAACTTTAATTAGTGGATTGTAATGCTGTTACTTTTCAAATGAACTTAAAACGTATTGCATTTGATTAACCATTGAAGGGAAGAAGGAAAGTGAGAGAAATAATGGAAGGTGAGTAGGTGACAAGACTGACTCCTGGGGATACTAAGTAGAGTATTTTATTTTATTTATTTTTTTAAAAATATTTATTTATTTATTTATTTTAAAGATTTTATTTATTTATTCATGAGAGACACACACAGAGAGAGGCAGAGACACAGGCAGAGGGAGAAACAGGCTCCATGCAGGGAGCCCAACATGGGACTCGATCCCAGGTCTCCAGGATCAGGTCCCGGGCTGAAGACGGCACTAAACCGCCGAGCCACCCAGGCTGCCCAGATTCATATTTTTAAAAGCACCATAGAAAATTTATTTCATTACCAAGCGATCGTTTGCATTGTGTATATATTTTGCTTTATGCAAAGTCCTGGAATTTTAGGTGTTTTTAGTTTATAAAAACATCATCTGCATACAAAATTAAGGGAAAACATAAAGATTTTACTTTTGTAATGAAACAAACTCAGTAGTTCAACTTCAGTTGTTCTTTTGTTACTTTTCTTTGTCAGTAGGATGATTTTGTTGTGGAAAATGTCATTACCACAAAAAGATGCAGTAGTATTAAGAAACATTTTGCTTTAAGGATTGACCTTGTTTTTCATTGGGGGGAATTTATTGCTTTTTCCATTCTGTTGTCAGCATTATTAAGAGCTATAAATGTAGAGTTATTAAAGAATTGAGCTTTTTCCATTTTGGTTTTTCTTAGGATTCACTCCATCTCCAGTTGCACAGCCACATCCTTCAGCTGGCCTTAATGTTGACTTTGAGTCTGTGTTTGGAAATAAATCTACCAATGTTATTGTAGATTCTGGGGGTAAGAAAAAATTGTTTTATTAACACTACTATAATGTTCTCATTTAGATTCTGTGTGAGGACACATAATAATACTCTTCTGAGCATGTGTAAATAGATTAAACTGGGATAGCCAGTGAAGTTGTTCCTCTTCTCCTAGCCACTGGATGAGAATTTCAAGGAATTATTAACTGTTACCCTTTTCTTAGTGGCAGTTTGACTCTGGGAGGATTTTGTTTCTCCCAGAACTAAATAAGATCTTACTCAGATTAGATAGGTAAGTTGCTAATGACTATGTGTAGAATGTTGTGCTTTGTAATCATTACAATTTTTACCTTTACTGAAGTGAAATTGGCTTTTTTGAAAAGTAGGAAAATAAAACCTTTGGTACCTGACTTGTTGAGTTAAACAGCTAGAATGTATTAAATATCAGAGCTGTGGGGGCTTTTTAGTATTTTAAGGATGGTTCTTTCTAAGTATGCTTGTTCACTTGTCTTAAAAGAACTTATATAAATTTTAGAGCCAGATTTCCATTTGTTTTCATTTAATATCTTGTTGATTTGAGGTTTATAAAGATTAAGAATTTCCATAAAATTGATTATTCTTACAATGGGATGACCTTTGATTTTGGTTAGTAAGTTCAAGCCATTTAAACATATTGAGGCATTTTTTAAATTTTATAATATATAATCAGTTATACAAAAAGTAAACAAGCTTATAAAAAGTATATATGAACTCTAAGAAGTTTTTTTCTGTGTGCTAGTAGGTTTATTATTTTTTGATGCATTTGACTTTTTCCTTTTGAGTTTGTCTTTCTGGGAAAAAAGGATAAAGGAAATAGAGATCAACTGTTAATATTTTGTAAACCATCATTTTTGGTGACTTTCTTTTTCAAATTCTCTATTATTATTATGCTATTGAGTCCTTTAGTAGGTTTGTTTGATTGGATTCACTTTAGTTTCTCGTTTTGGTAGATTTTATTTTCATTTCTAAGCAATGTCCTAGTTTACTAGATGGTTTAATACAATTTGAAGCATAAGGTTAGTAACTTCTTAGGTATAATTTAGGTTAAGTGTTTTTAGACAGAAGAAAAGTGATAATCAAATGGTTCATTTTCACTTCCTTCTAATGTAGGAATATATATACATATACCTTACATTCTCCAATTTGAAGAATATAAAGAGGTCTGTAAAATATTTCTTAGAAAAATCATTTTTCAAAGATACAGAGATGTATTTTTTAATCTAAATTTCTTTAGGTATTTATAAGTGAATCTTCAGAAAATATTGCCAGTGAGGGAGAGAATTACATTCCATTCCCTTCTTTTTCACAACTTTGGAATAAGAATTGTTTACTCAAATCCTTCTTTTTTTTTTTTTTTTTTTTTTCTGTCTACCTTAATATAATTTTGTTGTGAAATAGGACATGATTTTTCTTAAAGCAAAGTTGCCTTTTCAATCAGTTAACTTTGAAATGGTGAATTTCTCCCTTTTCCATTTAAAGGCATTTATTAGTGCCCAGTGTCGTGGAGGATTTTCCAGCAAACGAGTAGAAAAGGCAGAGATCTCCTATAGAAAGTTGTAGCACCATAAAGTCCCTTACAAATCCTATTTCATCTGTTTGTAACTTTAAGGCTTTGATGAACTAGGTGGACTTCTCAAGCCAACAGTGGCCTCTCAGAACCAGAGTCTTCCTGTTGCCAAACTCCCACCTAACAAGTTAGTATCTGATGACTTGGATTCATCCTTAGCCAACCTTGTGGGCAGTAAGTATTCTTTGGATTCTTTTAATCCTCTTTAAAATAAGTTGTATTATAGAAATGAGTCTCGTTTTTAAATGCTTTCTGTTTTTCCTGTCTTAGATCTTGGCATTGGAAATGGAACTACTAAGAAGTGAGTGTTTTCTATGTTTTATTTCCTCATGTGCCATTTAGAGTCAAATTGGCTTTCATCTCAAAAGTATGCGTAGAGATGTCAGATCTGCATCTTAAATGCTTTTTGTTCAATCTAAGTGAATAGTAAAGAAACTTTGTATAATCACAGACATTTAATGTTCTCACTTATGTTTATTTAAAGTGATGTAAATTGGAGTCAGCCAGGTGAAAAGAAGCTAACTGGAGGATCTAACTGGCAACCAAAGGTTGCACCAACAACTGCTTGGAATGCTGCAACAATGGTGAGTTGAAAAGCTCACAGTAACATGAATAATTTAGGAGGATGTGGAACATGAAAATGTTTTTTAAATGATAGCTCTTAATTGGAAAGATTATTTATTGAGTTTTAGATACATAAGTAATTTGTATATATATATTTTTTAAGGAAGCTGATTGACTATATTTGTCAGGTATATTTTAGTAGCTAACATTTATTTAAAGGTTACTTTGTGCCACGCATTATTCTAATAAATGTGTGACTTTATTTTCTATAATCCTCAAATTAACCTTATGTAGTAATAACTATACTGCCCCCATTGTGCAGATGAAAGCGAGGCACAGAGTTATTACATGATATGCCTAGGATCCCAGAGTTCATAAGTGATTGGGTGGAGTTTTAGAACCCAGGAAGCCTAACCTCAGAGCATAAACTCCTTTAATCATTACCTTTTACTGCTGATGTCAGATTTATTATTTATTTATCCAGAATATACAGTGTCTAGTGTTTTTCTGATCTCACCATTGGTAAAGAAACTATACTGCTTGGTTTTTGTTGATATTAACAAATAGTACATAGTGCTGATTTTCCTTACTTCTCTAGTTATAGTCTTAAAACCCTCTGAACACTGAACCATTGCTAGGTTCACACACATATATACATGCATATTTCCTTTAGTAATAGTTCAGTGTTCACCGATTTAGTGTTGGGTTACTTTAACAGTGTAAGTGCAGCAGACAAGGAGAATCAATTACATGTGTATGTATACACACACACCCTGACCTTACATTCATTATAATCTTAAACCCTAAAAAAAAGTTGTTCTAGTAGATGCCTTTTTTTGTTTGTTTGTTTTTCAAACAAAAAAGAAAATGCAGTTCACGTTAAATGAATTGCTTACCTGAGGCTGCTGCCCAACAGGTGCCAGACTTGAGATTCTACCCCTATCCAGATGGCTCCAGAGCCAGAACTTGTTGCAATAGTAACACTACATTGTTCTTTACCTTCTTAGTCCCACTGATCATCTTTATATCAGAGCTGAAACAAGGCAGGACCTCACCTGGCTCAACCTTAGCTGAGAATGAACGTGTTAGGCAACACATTTTTTACCCCTCTGTGCATGTATGTCATTGACCTTGAAAGCACCACAAACATTGATTTTGAGGATCACAAATTTTAGCAAGTAAGCAAATTTGTGAATACAGGTTTCATGAAAAGTGAGGATTAATTGTATGTGCTAAGTATCTAGTTGGCATCTAGTACTGAAGAAGTTCTACTAATGCTTTTAGCATTCTAAGGTATGGTTGTCCTAGGGTAGCTTTGTAACTGGTTGTACCCCTATCTTTGGTCAGCTGCTGTTGTACCAGTGCAGTTAAGTTCCTGCATCAGAGAAAACCAATTTCTTCTTATAGAAGAATTTAAAACATGATTTCTTACAATACTCTGGAAATAGCATCATTTTGATTGCATAGGCTACACATTGTAGCCTTCCTATTGTTAAAGACCACCATATTAGCCATTTTCTTGTATTAAATCACTTCCAGAGCACCACCCTGTTTTCCTGGAGTTAATCATACATTAAAATTACTAGGGCTCATCTAAAATTAGTGTACTTATAAAATTTGTGACGTTATCTAAAGAGTTTTGTTAGGTTTAGTCTTCTTAAATGGAAAATAATAATGAAATTTAACCCCCCCCCTTTTTTTTATTTAGCCACCTTTTAAGTCAGTAATTTTTCATTGGTAGGGCTCACTGCCATTACTAATAATAAATCCTTGCATTTAATTAGCTGTCTGGTTTTTACACATACATATGCCCTATCTTGAGTCTGTTAACAGTGCATTCTTAGGGAAGTTTGAATTGATAGCATCCCAATTATAAGAATAAAGTTTCGCAGTTTTTCTTTTGTAAGTATAAAACATCTAGAAAGCAGATTTTAGTTGAAATCCATTCCTTCTGACTCTCAATCCATTATTTTTCTGCACTGTAACATACTTCACTGACCAAGGGATGACAGGAAGTTAGGGTACTGGATTTTATAGCCTTGGGTGTGAATTGTACATTGATAATACATGAGAACTGATGCAAATCCAAATACTGATATGAAAATACAGTGAATATTTTATTTTGTATTGTTAGTATTAATCTATATGAAATATTAGAAGTTTGTAGATAGCACTTAAGATTGACTACTAGAATATAATAGGTATTTAACCATTTAGAATATGTATGTAAGTTAATGAGATTTATGGCACTGTGTCATGTGTGTCATCTCTTAAGAATTTTGTTAAAATACTTGTATGTATGTATTTCATAGTTTCTTTTTAATGACTAACATATAGGGTTGGTGATGTGGTTTACTACTTAGATAAACTGCTGCTTATGACATTTCTTTACATTTCTAACCTTTTTATTAATCCATAAACACTGTCAAGGTTTTTGAACTTTTTTAAGTAAAAAAATTCATTGCTATTTTATTAATATATATGATAATGATATACTACAAATTATTTTAATTACTGCTTGCTTTTTTTCCTGAGTGGTAGATGTATGCTGCAGCCCTGTTTATGGGATGCACTAAATTTTACAGTATTGACACTACTGATAGAGCTTATGTTTTATGATATTTGTAATAAACTATTAGATTTGTAAGGGGATTATGCTGGAGATTAAATTTCCCTTGTCAACCTTGATAGTGTTTTAGTATAGGTATTCTTCTGTTAGATATTGGAAATACAAGGGATTTAAGGTAGTTAGTGAGTGTACATGTGAACTAAAAATGCTCTCTGTGTATTTTCTGTTGTGTAAGTATTTGTTCTAATCCAGTGTTATTGCATTATGTAATTGTTCTCCCTGGGAAAAACAGAATGGCATGCATTTTCCACAATACGTAAGTGACCAAAAACTAGCCTTTTTGCAATAAATTGGCATGCTATTAACCACTGCTATAGCAGAATCTCATAACCTTCCAGCTATTACTTGTTTTCACATTCAGATTTTCAATGTGCCAAAAATTCTTTCTAGCATCTCCTGATTTCATGGATGTGTTGCAGAATTGATTCTAATGGTGGCATGGGAAATACAGATTTTTTTTTCTTGCTTAATATTCTGCCATTTGCTGTCAGATGGCTGGGTGTCTCTGTGTGTGTATCTGTGCTGCCACTATGCACTTGATGATTTCTGAATGAAGGGAAATGTTGATTGTGGTAATGTTGAGAATAACAATTGCATGAAATCTTAACAGGCTTCTGCTGTACTTGGCAGTTTGTCTACTGCTCTTGCAGCTCTCAGTTTTGAAGTAGGGAGAGACCAATAAGTCCTACATATGCTCACTGAAATACTAAACTTTTAACTATTCACTTTAGTTATGCTTCATTTAACTTCTCCATGCATATGTTCAAATTGCCATATACTTTCAGTTATTTTTTATGTTTCAGCAATGTTATTGGTCTTTCTCCTGTATTCAATTTCAGTTTTCATTATAAGATAACACACACACAGGGGATGTTGTTAAGACAGCAAATATATCTAAAATGATTTTGTGCTCAGATTGTATATTTATAGAGCATAAGTTAGAGTAGGAGGAGTGGACCTTAAAGATCTTAGGGCTAGGTGGCTCTTTTAAGCATTAAAGCATAAACAGGTTTAAAAATTTATTGCTCCTCCAAATTGGTGCTTTGCAGAAGATAGTTTAAATAATTTAGAGTAAATTAGAAGGAATGTTAATATATGTACTCTGTATAAGAACTGTGTGTGTCCTAGAAATAGTCATACTCAGTGTTTTGAAATCTATGGGGTTCTTTGAAAAAAGTGAATGAGGTCTTTAAGAAACTAGTTTTTTGGAAGATTAGATTATTAATTGATTTGGGATCTTTAATTTTTTCCTTGCTCAAAAAAATGAAGCACCTAGGAAAACATTCACTAATATTACTTTTTCTGGGTAAACATTTTTTATGATAGTGATAGATTTTAAATTTTAGAACTTCAATATTTTTTAAAATTTGAAGATTTTTAAAGCTGTAAAAAAGCACACTGAAATTTTAGATCACTGTTATATCTAAGTTTAAGTGATTTTTTTCTAATAATTCTGCTTTTCTGTTAATTTCGAGACACTCTTTTTCATTGAGCATTAACTGACACAGTTATTAATGATCACAAATGTCCCATTTAATCACAGCTGTCTTAGCAATTCTTTTTAGTGGAACTGCAGCTATTGATTCCTTGAACTCAATTGACATACGTGAGTTATACGTCCTTGTTTATCTTTTCTCCACCATGTCAGGCACCCCCTGTAATGGCCTATCCTGCTACTACACCCACAGGCATGATAGGATATGGAATCGTAAGTATTTTTCCAAACACAATTTTTGAAAATAGATTGATTCATAGTTAACATGCCTTAATAGAGACTTAAGTAAAAAAAAAAGAACTTGGTGTGTACCCTTAGTGCCAAACATAGAGCATTGGTATCATAAGTATTTCTAGAATAGTCATTATACAGCAGATACACCACTTATTAATGTTCACAGTATTACTTGGCTTATTTTTCCTCTCATAACTTTGCTAAGCATTTTATATGTATTACAGACTCATTTAAACATTGATATTAACTCCAACCCTTTGCTTGTGTGACCTTACATTAATACCATTTAAGTTGTATAACCTTAATACTGTAAGGGGAAGGGAGGATTTAACATTTCTCAAATTGTGTAGGGACAAATTTAGTTCAGTACAGGCCAGAGAAACTTTCCTATGACCGTGATTGCTACCATACAGAAATACTCATTTTACCTTTAAGCTGCCCACAATCCATATTCTACACTGTCCTTACTCTCCCAACTTTCTTAACATATGACTCACTTAGAAAAGAAATGGAGGTAATGACTTCAATCCCCTATATGTGTTTGAGGAACTGTTGCTGGTAGGAGGCAGCACCAGGTCCCTTGGGATTGCTACTGTGGCTGCTGTGCTACTTTATTTACATCTTTTGAGAGTAGCTTTTTGCCTACATATGAAGAAATTTCATAGCTTTTGTATTGGTGGTTACCATAGAAGAAAGGAATGTGCTCAAAATCTCATAAAGTTAAAATGAAGCTCTTGCTATAAGTAGGAGTTTAATTAAAAGGTTAAATAGAATTTGTAGAAAGATAAGATTTTAGAGTATGGTGTTTTAACCAAAATAATGGAGTGATTTGTGTATGTTCTATTTGGTTACTTATTTGTGTTAATTTTATACTGTGAAGTAGCAATTTTTAAAGAGATGGTTGAGATTCTATTTTCAGTTACTCAATGAACTAACCTCTTCGAGTGTTATTTAAGCCTCTTCTTGGTACTCCCCTAACAATAGCTGAAATAAAAGGAAAACCACAGACAGTAACACTTTTCAAAGTATTCACTTAAGATCACTTGCATGATGGCATAAGAACGTGGTTTGATGTACAAAGGCAGTTTGTTTTGAAATATCTTAGCCATTTTAACCTAGTTTTAAGTTTTCCTATGTTTAAAACTCCAAGTTTAGAAATTTTTGATTGGTTAAAATTATTTTGTCTGCTATACTGTAGAAAGGTTTACATTTTGCTTAAATTTAAACCTTTTTTTTTTTTTTTTTTACAAATTTTAGAATTGAACACATTAAAGACTTTCAAAAAAAACACAAGAATTTATAGTTGTTTTATTTGTATTTACAAGAATTTTTCCTTTGAGTTAAAGGTACTAGTACTTTCCATTCCTGTCATCCTTCTTGTTTACTACTTAAGGAAGATAATAGTATTGATTAACTTAATATTTTTCTGTTTTTTAGCCTCCTCAGATGGGAAGTGTACCTGTAATGACACAACCAACCTTAATATACAGCCAGCCTGTCATGAGACCACCAAACCCCTTTGGTCCTGTATCAGGAGCACAGGTATTAATGCGCCACATGTAACTCTCTTAATGGCCCGATGGAGGAAGAATAGAATGCTAAAAATTCCTTTCATACAACTTAGAAACAAACAAATTATAAGTGTTTTTACCCTTGATGGTAGATGTTGTTTTCTTCCTATCTTTATCAGCTAAGAGCTTTTAAGAATATTGATTATTTGGAAGGAATGGACAAGCAGATTACAAACATTAAGGATGGAAAATTCTTGACAACGTATAGTTGGTCAATCCAGAGGATGGTTTTTCTGAGGTTAAGGAACCTACTTTCTGTTCATGATTCTGGCTTGCTCTCCTTTGTGAACCTTGAACTCTGAGCTCCAGTGTATTGGCTTGAATGGTGCTACAACAAAGGTGTTGCCCTTAAGATATTTGTGAAACATGACAAGTCTACAAAAAATTGTGAATGTTATTTTTTCATTAGGTAACTTCCTACCACTGAGGATTGTATTTAAAAACAAAGCGGGGTGGGGGCTCAGTAGCGCCTGGGTGGCTCAGTTGGTTAAGCATCTCCCTTCATCTCCCTTCGGCCCAGGTCATGATCCCAAGGTCCTGGGATCAAGCCCCTCATTAACCCCCCTGCTCAGTGAGAAGCCTGCACCTCCCTCTCCCTCTGCCTGCTGCTTCTCCTCTCCCCCTGCTTGTGCATGCCCACTCATACCCACACTCTCTCTCTCTCTGTCAAATAAATGCTGACCTAATTCAGCATTTATTTAAGGAGAGACTTTGCTCTTCAGATGTTTCTCAAGGCCCCTCTTCCAGTTCCTGAAATTTCACCCAAATATTTACACTTTTTCATTTCATTATTGTTAGCATTAGGGGTATCTGGATTTTTTTTTTTTTAAGCTTTTCCCCACCGTGGTTAGGAGAGATGTGCAATTTCTTTGTTATTTACTTCTCTGGTGGCCTAATAGTAGATGAGACATTCATGAAGCGATAGAATGGCTTCTCATTTTGTTTGTGGCTCTGCTCCTATTTAACAATTAAAAATAATTACAATTGTTAAAGTACTCCTTTCTTACACTGCTTCTGATGCCAACTGATTGGTTACTGTCATGTGTTTAATACCTATTTGAAGACATTGGTTTGAGCATTTTGTAATGGACTTGTTATTCCTTTACCACTTGAATACATGTGGTATTACACTTGCAAATGCATACAGTGTTACCCTACCAATATTAATTATATTGATCATTTTTAATCTAGTCTCTTTATTTCATAGACTTATGAAGCACAGGCAATAGGCATTCAGTCCTTTTGCTTTTCAGTCTTTTTGAGTATTTAACTCATTTCATAAATTGCCATCTCAGGGAGTACCAACTGGCAACTTGAAGTGGATAGTGAATTTAGTTCTGATTAAAAGGTAAAATTCATGTTCTTTGCAATTTATATACTTGCCCAGATGCCTCTTTTTTCCCCTGTTATCCATGTTAAAGTAGCCTTTTCTTCTTGTTCCTTAATCATAGTATTTATAATGAAGATAGCTAGGAGTGAGGGTAATTGATGCAGCCATAACTTTTATATAAGTCAGCTGTTTTATATATATTCATTTTAATAAAATGGATTATGAATGTATATAGTTTTCTTTCTCTTCTGTCTTTTACCACTAGTAGTCCTAAATACTGGCTTAACTTGCTAAAGAAATATACTAGATCTTGATAATCTTTTAAAATGTTGATGACTTCTAGTGATGTAGATGTTTTCTTGAGATTATGTCTTCCTTGTGTCCTTTATTATTTTCTTCAGTTTTTTGTTATTTATACTTTTTTTGTTATTTATACTTTTAACTTCTGATATGTATCATTTATTTCTTTTAAGATCTATTTTTTTAGAAAGATCAGGTGTGGGGGTAGGGGCAGAGGGAGAGAAGCAGACTCCCCACTGAGTGTGGAGCCTGACTCAGGGCTTGATCTTATGACCCTGAGATCATGACCTGAGTTGAAACCAAAAGTTGGACCCAAGCTTGACCAACTGAGCCACCCAGGGGCCCCTATTATTTATTTTTAAAAATTAATTTTATTTTTTGATGCATAGACTGATTAGCACCTTAAATGTATTTAAGAGAAAAAGCTATATTTCAGGGCTATAAATTTACCAGAAACTGCTGACTACAATAATTTTTTCCCTGATGTGTAGCTAAACCCTTTCATACTCAGTCTGGGTCTCATCTTACAGATTCCTATCTCAGAAACAAAATACATTATAACCTTAAGCTTGAATACTGCTTGACATTTTCTAAGCATTTATTATCTTACTTTCCTCTCAGAATAATCTTGAAGGTAGATAGGCTTACTATCACCATCCCATTTCATAGACAGAGAAAGCTAAGACTTGGAAAGGTTCTTCAATTAAATAAATGGGGAAATGCGATTTATCTCCAGGAATCCCTGATTTCTGGTCCAGGGCTCATTTGTACCACTCTACCTCTCTACTAATGGGATTGAGCCCATATAGCTACTATACTAGGGCTATTTTCCTTTTGGCAGTGGTAAACCACTCTACAAATCTTTGGGTTTCCTGCTAGATTATAAATTACATTTATACATTCCAGGATATAACTTCTATAGAGGTCAAGAATATCTTCAGTAGTTTTGGGACTACTTTTAGGCTCACTGAAACATTTTATATGAATTTTGCTTTTTTAAATAATATATGGTTGGGGCAGCCCCCGTGGCGCAGTGGTTAAGTGCTGCCTGCAGCCCAGGGCGTGATCCTGTAGACCCTGGATCGAGTCCCACATCAGACTCTTTGTATGGTGCCTGCTGCTCCCTCTGCCTGTGTCTCTGCCTCTCTCTCTGTCTCTATGAATAAATAAATAAAATCCTAAAAAATATATATATATGGTTAAATAAATTGTAGTAAAAATCTGCCTTTATAAAAAGTGCTGCCCCCAGCGCCTACTCTTATTATTCCAGGTTTTATATCCTGTTGCCTTCTAAAACCCACATAACTCACTGAAACACCAAAAAAGTGCAAGAATTTCAATGAGCATGAAAAGAGATAATGAAATACCTTTTCCTAATCAAATTATGCCAGAAGAGAAGAGAATAAGAACATTAGAGTAATAAGGGTTTTTTTTGTTTTTTTGTTTTTTTTTTTTAATTTATGACAGTCACACACAGAGAGAGAGCGAGAGAGAGGCAGAGACACAGGCAGAGGGAGAAGCAGGCTCCATGCAGGGAGCCCGATGTGGGACTCGATTCCGGGTCTCCAGGATCGCGCCCTGGGCCAAAGGCAGGCGCTGAACCGCTGCGCCACCCAGGGATCCCTAGAGTAATAAGTTTTAAGTTAAGAAATCAAATTTGATGTACTTATCTCTAAATATTACAATTGAAGAAAGTACATGAAGGAAGAAAATGAATAACTAGAAAAAGGAAATCAAGTGGCATTGAAGTGTTTCAATCAGTTGAAAGTCAGAATCTTAAATCTGTTTTTAAAGATTGCGATTGTATTTATTTTAGGAAGAGAGAGCTCGCATGTGTATGCACAAACGGGGGAGGGGCAGAGAATTTCAAGCAGACTCCATGCTGAGATTCTCAGGACCCTGAGAACATGACTTGAGCCAAAATAAAGAGTCAGGTGCTTAATGACTGAGTCCTCCAGGCACTTCAGAATCTCAAATCTGTTAATATTACTTTTCATTCCTTCTCCCCTTTGTTCTCCAGCTGTCTCATCACAAAGCCCCACTAATTGTTTCTCTGCTATCATTAGATCCATCTTTCTTGCTTTCAGCAGCCTTCACCCAGATTGGAATCCTTTGTCTCATGCTTTATTTTACAATAGTCTCCCTGTGCTTCTTCCCTTTCTAATTTAATCCATTCTGTAGATCCTGGAACAGTCTTCCATAGGCAGTATTTTTAGCATCAGACCTCCATACTTAGAAACCTAAAGAAGTAAATCTAAATATAACTGAACATATAAGCCATTCCTTTAGCTTTCCTTCTGTCGTAATTGCTATACCTCACAGAGTCTCCATATTTGTAAGAGTAATAGTGAATAGAACATTCAGGTTCTTCAATTCCCACGCCTTTACAGTTCTCAGTAAGTAACCCTTATTCTGCTATAGCTTGTCTTTGCCAGAAATCCTTCATCTCTCATAAAGGAGATTCATTATTTATTTTTTTCCTTTCCTTTCCAATATTTTTAATTTTTTAAGGTTTCATTTTAATTCCATTTGGTTAACAGAAGTTTTAAATTAATTTCAGGTGTATAATATAGTGATTCAGCACTTCCATATATCACCTGGTGCTCATTATTTATTTTTTAGTCATCTCTCATCCTTTTCTAGTACTTGTGAGATCTGAAGTTTTTTTCCCTTATCCTGCATTATTTTTCTTTATAGAACTTAATGACTACCTGACATCTGTTCGCCTGTCCCGTCTGTCTATCCATCTATCCATCCACTCATCCAATCTAGCAAGAGACTCCTGGAATGTATTATAAGCCTCGTAGAGGCAGGCTTCTATGAGGCTTGTTAATTTTGTGTCCCTGGTTCATAATAGTTTTCAACATTGTCAGAGAAGTGAATCTGGTTGAAAACTTGCCTTTTCTATTGTGTAACTCAATTGTTCCTCATTGATCTCTTTTTCACTTCCTTGTAGCCATTGTAATAATTTATAGCCATATTTAAAATTGGTTTAATTTGTTGGCTAACAGTTACTATAAGCTAAAATACTAGATGACTGTCACCCAAGAAATGAAGATACATTTAATATCATGATTGGATTTTTAAAAATATTTTATTTATTCATGAGAGACACAGAGAGAGGCAGAGGGAGAAACAGGCTCTGGGTAGGAAGCTGGATATGGGACTCTATCCCAGGACTCCAGGATCACACCCTGGGCCAAAGGCAGATGCTCAACCACTGAGCCACCTAGGCATCCTGATTGGATATTTTTAATAATTAAAAATCTAACTGTTTATCTTTGAAGTAGGTGAGATTTTTTTCATCCTCTAGTTTTTAAGGATTCTGAGCCAGTCCCTTGAATTAATTTTGCCCATTCAAATGCTAGTTATAACCAGAATAACCTTTCAATTCTCTCATTTTCTTCCCTTTTTTCATTTGGATTCAAATGAAATTCAAATGAATTCTGTCCTTGAGGACAGAGTAACATCTCTTTGTACATAGAAGTAAATGATAATTTAAATGTAAAATGAAATCCCATCAAAATAAAATATTTTAATCAAATCCCAATTCTACACCTTTTGCCAAAAATCTTTCCCTGCTTCTTGTGCTTTTTGGGATCTATTACCTAGGGCATAACTTGTATTTTCTGGTCTCTTGCTTGCTTACTTACTTTAAATTAATATTTTTGAGAGTATCTCAGCCCTACCAGATATGTTTATCTTCTTGCCATTTAGTGAGGCATTCCAAACAATTGTGTTCTGTGTTCTACATTAAATCTAGGTTGCTCTAAGTGCTGCATTAGTGTTAACTAGTACCTTCCAGATGGCTGTTAGCTCAGACTAGACTACTCTGTTCTTTAGGATATTGTCTTTAATAGACTATAGGATAGTATTGAAATTATGATTTCCTATACACTTAACCTGTTCTCTCGTTTTTGGGGCTGGCTCCTTCTGTATTTTTAGGGTATCTTATGTAACTGTCAGTTGCTTAAAAAGATGGAGATTAGGTTCTTCTGTTTCATGTCCAATATTGTGGCTTTAAAAAAAAATGTTCTACATTAGTGCATCTGCCTAGATGTTTGACTACATGGAAAATACTAGATCCCTAGGTTAGTGATTTTTTTTTTTTTTTAATCTTTCATGTTTCCTCCCAGTTTTGCTCACTGTATGATGGCTTGTTATGAGTGTGTTTGTCTGTTAACTAGAGGAGAACAAGGACTCTCATGCCTTCTCTTAATGGTGTTTTATATAAATCTTACTGGTACTTATTGATGTGTACATTGAAATGTCCATTGCTGACCAATAATTTGTTAAACTCATTCTGGATGGCATTCTGCAGCTTTGCTATTAAAAGCATGAAGACAGTTAAACCTAGTTAGTTTCAGTTTTCTTTTGAAGTCATTATGATGTGAAATAATATTCTTTTAGTGGATGTTTACCAGGCAATTTAGATATTGAAGATCTTGGGAGGAGTGGGTGTTGTTAGTTGTGTTCTTATCATTTCCTTATATGAGAAACTCACTCTGATCCCATACCAATCTATTTTCCCAAAAGCAGTATGACAACCAGAGTGTTACATATGGGTATTTAATTTTTAAAATAAGCTGTTAGAAGTTGTGTTGGTTTCTTGATTGGTATTGGGTTTTTGTTTTTTTTTAATGGAGGGTTACCAGTTTTGTTTATGGAGGATATGGCTAAAGATGCAAAATGGCTGCTATGTTTTGTTCATAACAGCCGATTTTAAGTAAGTCTGACATCAGTTAAGTGTGTGAAAGGAAACAATGGCTTGTTGTGCAGGCCTTTTACCCTTCTAAATAGGGACACTGTTGGATATAAGAATAATTCAAGTCTTACAAAAAAATTGCCTTTTTAATGACTTTCTTGTGTCAGAGCTAGTGGCTCTTTTTACTGTTCGGTTTCTTCCCTTCCCTTCCCTTCCCTTCCCTTCCCTTCCCTTCCCTTCCCTTCCCTTCCCTTCCCTTCCCTTCCCTTCCCTTCCTTCCTTTCCCTTTCCCTTCCCTTCCCCCTTCCCCCTTCCCCCTTCCCCCTTCTCCCTTCTCCCTTCTCCCTTCTCCCCTCTCCCTTTTCCTTTCCACTTTCCTGATGTGTTTGTTGTGGGTGTTGGTGATGCTCTTCTATCAGCTGATCTGCCCAGCTGGATTTCTGTGATGAAAGCCTTTTGCCTTGTCAGCAGTGTGTTATGCTTGTTTATCCTTGTCTCATAGAAAAGACCATGAGGGAATTTACTTTGGGAATTGGGATTTAGTACCATAGGTGACAGTTCTGTAGTCCCCAGGGCACACCTGAATCAGTCAAAACAAAAATTTGAGGAGTCCCATCTGCTGACAGTGTTGATAAGACAACCTATAGAATAAGGCCTTTTTAGTGGGTTTTTGCTTAGGACATCTAATTTCTTGTCTTGAACCATACCAGAACATATTCTTAAATCTTGAATGACTGTAAAGTTCTTCAAAACCTTCATGATGAATATCCATGATCATATACAGTACTGTGTGGATAGCAAACACAGGGGTGCATTGACTTTCTAACATTTACTAGGGAAGTCTCTTTTTAAAAAAATGATTTATCTAGTCTTGCTTTAACATTTCTCTGTATGTAAATATAGCCATAAATTCTAGCTGAGTTGGAATTAATTGGGATAGATTTTAAAGAGGAAACAAAGCACCTGTCTTGGAATCAGCAGATCTGCATTAGAGTCTCCTGTTAGTTTGCTGGGGCTGCCTGTAACAAGTATACCACAAACTTGTTGGCTTAAAACAGAAATGTATTCTACAGTTCAGGAGGCTAGAAATCTGAAAACAGTGTGTCTCTAGGGCCATGCTCCTTCCAAATCCTCTAGAGGAAGATACTTCCTTTCTTCTTCCCCAGAGGGAAAGAGGTAGCCCCATTTTTTGGTCTTCAGCTCTGGCACTTCAGTCTCTGCCTCTATCACATGGTGTTCTCCTGTGTCTGTCTTCATGTGGCATTTCCCTCTTACAAAGACAGCAGGCATTGTATGAGAGCCCTTTTAATGGTAATTTTACCTTGTGTACCTTATAAGGTTGCTATAAGGATCAAATAACAAATATTTGAAACTGACCTAGGAATGTGGAGATTTGTTTTTCTTTATTGATTATTTTAAGGAACTTTTTACTTGTTTTTAGTAGAAAATTATATAAGGTTTCCTTAATTTCGGTGCTCATCTCTATTCCCAAATTCTCATTTAACTTATTCTAATCTAATATAGTTTATATTTCTTTCCATGCATTACAAATATTTTTGTTTGTAAATAATTCATACTCCATTATTTTGAAACCTTAATTATGACTCTGTTATCTGACAACATCAGGTAAATACATAGATGCAGGCCATGGTGGTGACAGGGCAGCCCTGATGATCATGGTCTGTTTTAGGGCATGAATCATCTATTTACACAGTAGACTGTGGACATTATTTACAGGAACCAAGCCACGTCATTCTTCAGGACAGTATCAGCACCATTTTAATTGGCTCAACCTTTGTGGAAAGTAGTGTTAGCCAGAAGTATAAAACTTTAGTTGATAATAATTAAAATATTTATTTGGAGTAAATAATCTGTTTCAGGGGGACGGGGTAAGCCTTGCTTGAAATGTCTAAGTCTACAATTCTCTCCTTAGACATTTTTAATAGAAATCTAATATATAAATCAGGTAAAAACAGGTAGTCTCAAACTCATATGGAACACAGTTTGGAAAATTTTTTTTTAACCAAACTGAAGTGCCATATTTCCAGTAAATGGCAAATAAGAGATGTATTATTGGTATATTTAATTACTACTTTGTCTTAGCTTTTCATTTCCTTTGCTTTTAGGAAGTAAGTTGATATTAGTTGGAATCAGCAATGAACACTTTATTTCAGATAAGTTGAGTCAGTGTTCATAATTCCCACCCATTAAGTGGGACTTGAAGAGGACTTCTCTTATCCTTGGAAGCACTTCTGATATACAGATGTTTATTTTTAGCTAGGCCAATTAATATTTTCTCTGATCAGTTTAAGAAATCTTATAATCTATTTCCCTATATCACCATTTGGTTTTAACTCTTTGTCAATTTAGGTTGCCATAATTCTAGTGAGATGACTTTAGATGCCATTTTGGAATAATTCATAGCTTCTTTGTTAACAGTTTTAAGTTATCATAGACTGTAGCAGTTGTCTCATGTCCCTAAGATGAATAATGCTTTGAGAGTGATGGGAGTAATATTGGTATAACTTTGTGATGTTACTGATAGAAGCCAACATGGGGTTACGTTAAACACAAAACCAACAAGCAGCTGTCGGAGACACTAGACTAAGCCTACAGGGCAGGCTACCTTATATAATAGTAGAGAAATCTCTCTTTTAGCCATACTTCACAGAGACAGCTGAGGAGTAGCATTATCTACACTGTATTTATGTCCTCGTGCAACTGGATCTAATTGTGCCATTATTATCCTGGCCATGTTCTAAACATCATCAAGAACAACTTCCTGTTTTGATGTTCTGTGACTCTATGTTGAGTTTATAACTGATGTTTCTGTCTCTTAAGTGTTTTGATTGCACAGCATTATTAGGAAAACATTTTTTAATCATGTATCCTTTTACATACAGCTAATATATATTTATAAGTTATATGTTCCTACTATTAGGTATATTTAAAAACAAATGGAAATGTTAAACAGGTAAAAAATAAGGGGAGAAGTTCTAATATTTTCTTCTAATGTCCTATGTTAGAGATCATTTTTATTTTTATACAGAGCTTGTTTTATCACCAAAAAGCATTTTAATTTAACATGTTATAGAATGCTTAGTATAATTATATTCTATATATGTAATTAGAATGTATGTTATACATTCTAAATGCTTAGAATATGTAAGTCATTGCTAGTTTCTGAACCAAGAGACAGGTAAAATATGTGTCCTACATCTGAGGAGCCCAAGGATGAGTATAATATGGACACACAAGTGACCAGTTGCTGGCAGAATAAGAAGCATTATAAGAGAAACACAGAACATTGAGAACACAGTGGAGAGCAAGGGCACCACAGATCTGATGACATTTGAGCTGGGCCTCTTATATAAGAGTAGATAAACATTTGACTGTAGGAGATAGGGAAGTTTGAACTAGTATTTGAGCTACTAATATATGCCAGGCAATGTACAGGATGCTTTATGTATATTTTTATTTAATCCTCAAGACAGTCTTAAAAGGAGATACAAATTTTTAGTCTAGATAAGCCCTGTTTATAGACGAGCCATGATTAGATTCAGTGCCATCCTTCTACAAAACTTGACTCTGTCAACTCAGACAAAGGAAGTTTATCCATTTTTCTCATAAGATGTTGACCTTGCTTCTCTAACAAAGACAAAGTGAGTCTCTACAGCATTGATATTTGCTATGCAGGCAAAATTCAAATGGAAAGAAAAGATGTGGCCAAGTTGCTTCTTCTCCAAGAATTTTAAGCACAGCCAGTGATAGGTCAGGAGTTTATCCTTAAAATATCCAATTCTTTATTCTTCTATAAGCTTTTAGTTGCACTAATCTCACTTTGAGACTGCTGTGTATTTATGTATTTGTTATGTGTGTATTTATTTTCTTGTTCTGACCTGAAATTTTCTTTCTTTAGTGCTGAACAGGAGTCTAATGAAGGAAAAACCATTTTTATTTTATAACATTTGGTGTGGCAGTAAAATTATTTGTTTAAAATTTCTTTTAAATATATTTGCCTCTTATTAAAGTTAACTTATGATTTCTGTACTCTTTCTTATATTAAACATATGCTACAACCAAAAAAATCTTTCTCTTGACATTTTTCAGCATTTTTTTTTGTAAGATTAATTAGAGTGGAGAGAAAGGATGGAGGAATTTCAGCTAAGAGTTACCATCATCAGTTACTTATAAATCTTAGTATTTCTATTTATATGTTGATCTTTTCCTACTGTTTCTCAATATTTTATTTTCCTATAAAGTGAGAAAGTAATACTAAGTATGTCTGTATTAGACTTAGAGTAAAACTGACTACTTTCTTTAAAAAGCAAATTCACTTGTGCTGTAGGTCAGTTTAATTTGAACAATAACTGTGCTAATATTTTTTTTTTTTAATTCTGTGGGCATTTGTATAGAGAATATTTGAAATAAATGGGTAAAAGGGCGTTTTTTGTTTTGTTTTTAAAGATTTTATTATTTATTTGTTTATGGGGTGGGGAAGAGCTCGAGTGAGAGGAGAGACTGAGAGGGTAGAAGAGCAAGAGAATCTTCAGCAAACTCTGCACTGAGCACAGGGCTCAATCCCATGACCCTGAGATAATGACCTGAGCCGAAATCGAGTTCAAGGCTCAACTGATGGGCCTACGCAGTACTCCTGGGGTTTTTTTGGTTTTGTTTTAAATAGGCTCCATGCCCAGTGTGGGAGCCCAATGCGGAGCTTGAACTCACCACCTTGAGATCAAGACCTGAGCAGATATCAAGAATTGGATGCTTAACTGACTGAGCCACCCAGGCCCACCAATCCAACCCCCTCCTTGCCCCCTGCCATGTTTTGCGTTTTTTTGTGATGGCATATTTATAGTAGGATTTTTTTAAGGGGGTCACACAGACCCAGTACTAGCAGCCCTACATAGTCTCTAATTTACTCACAGAATTAGTAGAGGGTCAGCTCTTCTACTTGCAAGTGACTTTTGTAGACTCTTCCAGTCTTGCTGCTTCTCACCCACCAGGATCCTGTTGCTCCTTCATGATCTTTTGTTCTTCCTACTTTCCTTGAGCAGTAATTGGGTTATTGCAGCGTGTTTCCTTTTCTTTGTCTTTATTCTCAGAGCTGACTCCTTTCTCACCAGTGCATGGTGTGCCTATGCTTTGGTACAGGTGCCAGGGAAGAAGTGGGTATAGGTGGTCCAGGACTGCTTCATGGCCCTGCCT
This sequence comes from Vulpes lagopus, assembly GCF_018345385.1. Taxonomy (NCBI): domain Eukaryota; kingdom Metazoa; phylum Chordata; class Mammalia; order Carnivora; family Canidae; genus Vulpes; species Vulpes lagopus. Next base: position 36,203,292 of record NC_054838.1, on the reverse strand, counting down.
TTAGCACTCTGCAGTCAGCTAAGCCAGTCTGGGCCATGGTTTCATGTGCTTGATATGAGTATTGAGGAGTATTATTATAGGGATATTAGGTCTTGTTTTCACGTTTTAATTTGGCTACATATTTATAAATGTAAAACGTATGTGGATTTTACCAATTTTAAGAGAGTGGAAGTATTTGAAACTGGCACTTTTTTTCTTCCCAAGGAAATTGATCCTCTTTAACATTATTTGTAAGTCTGTAGGACTTCTCTCTAGCAGTATGCTCTCACACTTTGAGAATAGAAGTGTTTCCTTTGACATACTCTTCGTGCATTTTCCTCTGGGACTGTTGGGTCTTCAGACTGCTGTCCTTATGAAAACATGGGACTTTAAGACATTTTAGTATGGGCCTTTCATAGGAGACTTGAGATTTTGGATGCAGTCTATCCACAATAAGGGATTTTCAGTGTTTGTGTTTGAACTTCTAGTGAAAGAGAAAAAATACTGTTTTGGAGAGAAACACAGTTAATCCTAGACTTCCTCCAACTTCCCGACTATTGATCACTTTACTTAAAATCATTCTGTTTCTGAATGCTCATTCATGGTTGGTTCTGAAGTGAGGAGGAGACATCTTTCCAGTTAAGTTTCACCTTAATCTGTCTCTGCCTGGCTGTTATTTGAATCCCCAAACCCAGACTGCTGCTCCATCCTCCCATCTGGAGCTGCCTGTGTAAGTGCATCATCCTTTGCATTGTTTCTTTCCATTGTCTTTGAACTTTTATTTCTGAGAACAAGGTATGGAATAGGAAAATGTCTCAACCACTAAAATAACTGAAGATGATTTCTAAACCTTTCAGTTGATTTTGTCATCCACAACAAATTACATATATTTGTGATGTAATATTTGTTTAACGTCACTGGCTGGCTATTCATTCTCTGCAGTACTTTTCTTAAAAAAAAAAAAAAGTAGAAATGAAATCACTTTGAACCACCAAAGACAGATTATGAGGCTTGAAATCCATTACAGGATTTGAATGTTGGAAATAAGAATTGAAACTATTCCCATTTTATCAACTTTGATTTAATACTCAATTGAATTTCCCTAAAAGGACAGCTCATTTCATAATAGCCCTGTGCTTGCATGCCTCTGCAATCTTATGCAGGGGAGAGAAAAAAAATTAAAAGTTTGTTCCAAATGAAAAGGATTTGTGTTGGTTTGAAATATTCAAAGTAGGTTTGGTGAAGGAGATATGCATATGAAAATGAACGTCAGTGAACATCGTTCTTCAGGAACTCATTCTTTGAGGAAATTCTTAAAGATACATTATTGAGTTTAATAAACTATTTGCCTCACTGTATATTCAGATTAAATGATAGCACGTAATTCCAAGAATCAAGCAAATGTAATCCGGTAGAAAAGAGAATCAATGATCTTGAGTATTCCCTATATTCAGGTGACCTCTAAAGTCACTTTCACCTCCCAGAGTATATGCATCAGCCACAGTGTGTCCAGAGAAACAGGCAGGAGACAATTCCATGTGGAAAAAGTGTGAGCAGAAGACAAGACTCTTACGTGAGCAGAAGACAAGACCTCTTACGAGGAAGGAAGGAAAGAATATTACAGGTGGATGTGTTGGGTCTGGACGGAGGTCAGAGTCTATACAGCTCTTTGGACACAGGAAGCCATCTTTCCTCAATTATAAAGAAAAAAAAAATCACAATCACAATTATGCACTTTCTTTCCCTCTTCCCCTCCATCCACAATAGAAGTCTTCAGTGTGGGTCAGCTTGTATCAACCTTTTTGAGTAAAAGATTTTATTCCTTTGGAATTTCAGAAACAATTTGTTTTCTGAAAAACACATGCCATTGGATACACTTTAACTTGACACGTGATTGAAACTTTTGTTTTAATAATTCAATTTTCTACAAAAGCTGCCTTTATATTTATTAAAGATGACAAAACAAAAACCACTTCTTCTTTCATTACATTTTCTGCTTTCATGTTCTGTCATTCAGAGATCTTTTTTTCTTTCCCTCTCTCTGTCTTCTTTTCCCCCAGCTGTCGGCAGCATCCAGCCCCTCCAGTCACAGTCCTCACAGAGCTTCAGGAAAGGACCCTTTTGCAGAGCTCTCTTTGGAGGATTTCTTATAAATCACTTTAGGTATTGCTGCTTGTTGGGGGAGATGGGGACTTAAATACTTTAAAATTTTATCAAATATTAAACACAGTTCACTCTTCTCCTTTGTTTCTTTAAAGGACTCTAGGTTCTCACTCTTCCTCCTTCTCCTCTATTCTTTAGGTGAAGAATAAAAATAGATCAAAATAGGCCATAAGGACAAACAACTTTGGAAAATATCTTTAACATAATTAGGTGTGAAATCAAAGAACCATCTCTCATGTTTACATATAAGCATCCACTGCTCACAGCAGATGGGTGGGATCAGATACTACCTTTAAAAACTGGATGTTTTTGTCAGTCTTATAAGATGTACAAAGAACAACACAATTCTACATGTTGGATTAGAGCTTGACTAGGCGCATCTCTAGTTTGAACGTAATGCCCCTGAACATTAGTTGTGAAGAATTCATTTTAACAGTTTCTTTAAAGTGTCGTATTCATATATGCCTTTTCATTTAAAAATTGTAACATTTTCCCCTAACAGACTTTTTTTTTTTTTAAAGTTAAGGACTAGCGAATACTTTTTTGCCCTTTTTGATAGAAGGATTCTGTGTTTGATCTGCACTGCCTCTCTTTACTGGAAGGCAGTGAGATTTGTTCTTCTTGGTGCTCTAGCCCCCAGGGTAGATAGAACTTCTAAATCTTTGAGAGTTTGTACTCTTCGGATGTGACAAGTTTATTAGCACTTCTACTTAAGTAATGTCTTTGGATGAACAGTTTCAGGGATATCCTGAGTGAAGTATCTGAGCAAACAGTGATGCCCTATTGAAAACTATTCCTTTGTAGATCTTTCAGATTTTTATTTATATTAGTAAAGAAATGATTTAGTAAGTATAATATTACTCTTCCCTTAATTATCTCTAATTTTATGATATTAAAATTTTATCCAAATTATTTAATTTTATGTATTAAAATAAAATATTATTTTATTTTATTTTAATATTTAATTTGATATTTAATTTTATGATTTATGATATCATTGGAAATAAGTCAAATTGTGCTTTTCTCGTTTTTTTTTCTTTTTTTTTTTTAAATTGTGCTTTTCTAAATGAAATTTTCACACGGAATCACGGAATATTTGTGTTCATGAAGAGATGTTCTGAACTTCTCATTGAAAAATTGTTCATTTTCTTTCTCTTCCCCTGTCTCTTGGTTTTTAGTAATTAGAAAGATATATTTGGAAGTCCCTCTAACTAGGCTTCAAATATTGAGGTCTAGCACATGGTGAGCTGATAATACTGACTTAATTTTGTAATCAGGGTTGTGATAAACATGCAGTAAACATTTCTGGGCCAGTTGAATGGGAAAAGCCACAAAGCATTTTTATTTGTGAGAAGATATCTTACAAGGCAGTGAATGAACTTACGTTCCTTTTTTTTTTTTTTCCAGATACAGTTTATGTAACTAGATGGAAGAGAATGGAATTATTCCAAAAAGACGAGTGCTCAAGCAGCAAATACTTACTTCCAGCAAAATCCAAACTGCTGTCTCTTAAACTCTCTTCTTCCATTAGAATGCTACAGTAACCCAGTGAAGGCCCATGAAGGAAATTGGGACTAGTCTATAGGAGAACGTATCAATACAGTTTATAAAGCCAAGAATTGCCATGATTTCAGACTAAGATCTGTCTTTTTGGTGACTAACCCTTCAGTTCTTTCAACTCTTATTAATACCCATAATCAGTAACCTATCAAGAAAAGCCCTTATTTGGAAAGTGTGAAATTTGTATTTGGAAAAGCTGCCTGGAGAGAAGAGCTGTGTCCTTTACTGTAATGCAACAGGACTCTTTTGAGGGGATCAAAATCATAATTCTTAATTATGCAGTATTTTTCTTTTCTCCAGTCCTCACAGATACAGAAACAATAACTAAAATTAACTTTTCTTTTAAAAAAATTATATATTCAGTTTGCAGTAGACATTCCTTAAGTATTTGTATTTATTTATGATTATCAATTTACGTAACATTAATATTGTATCAGACCTCCTTATGAAAATGAGTATGGATGTATACAGTATGTTTGATTTTTATCCATTAAGAGCGAATCTGATTCAGAATGCTTTTCAGCTGACATACAGAGCACTAAATATTTTAAGGCAAGTCCATAGGTCTGAATCGCTTAAGAATTCTCAGTCTCTATGGGATTTAGAGAAGCATTATAAATGCATTAATCCTTATAGTCAATTCTGTGCCTAGGATTTTGCAAGGGAACAGTTCACTGACTAGGAAAAGCACTACATTTTAAATTCAGCATTAGTGCATTGGGAAGGAACTTTACTGCTTTGTGCTTGGCATGTCATTATTTTCCATTTGACATTAGGGCCTTTCCAAAATGAATGTGAGGAATTGCTTTCACTTCAAGACTTTCCTTCTTTTCAGTAAAACTCTAGGAGGTGTTATGGGGGGAGGGAAGGGAACCAAATCCTTGAAACTTTTTATTTGGCTCATGCCATGTTATGATCATGTACCTTTTAAATAAGGGGAAATAGTATCTTTAAAGTTAATGTCTAGCCAAGAGTTTAGTTAACGAAGAATTAAACTGCACTGTTGATCGGTGCTTTGTGTAAATACATCTTAACGTTTTGGTTGAGAGGGGCCTTAAGAAGGACAGTTCGTTGTAGGAAAGCAATTCTGTACATGAGTTTAAGCATACTTGTTGCATTGTCTCTGCAGATTCTATTTTTGTTTACAATATTAAAATGTATGTTAGCAAAAATGGGTGGATTTTCAAATAAAATGCAGCTTCCACAAAACTTTTGTTATGGTATTCTGGTCTGAGGTGCATTTTGTTTTCTTACTCCCTTTTTCTTTATCATCAGTATCATTATTTTTTGCTAATAAAAATATACCCAGGTGATTATATTTGCTGATTTAATAAAATGTAAATTTTATTTGTTTTAATTTCCTAAAAGATTTATCTTTGTACATTTTGTTACCTTCTAGACTCTCATTGATAAACTAAACTACTTAATTAAAATTGTTTATTTTTGTCTTTTGATCAGATACCTCTGGTCAGGTAAGTTTAAGGGAGAAAATGCTTTCTATTTGGCACATTGATGCCAGAGACATCTCTTACTGTATCATGTTTCATAGTAGTAAGTAGGATTCAGAGTACATGATGGAGGGATTAAAGATGGCATCGATAAGCGTCTGCATGATTGGAAGAAATCATTTTTATCCGATATACTATGTTAATTTTATTAGTTTCTAAGTTGCACTCTTTCTAAACCCTTTTCATATAAACTGGGAAATTGTACTTTTGTAGTTAACTTCCTAATGTTATCACAGATTTTGATTGGTCTCATGTTTGAACAGATCTTCAATGGCAGGTCTGTGGTTTATTCCTTTTATAATTACATTATTATTATTATTTTGTATGTTTGTGAAGGTACTTTAGAAGTATTGTCATCCTGTTGTTGGAACAACTTTGAGAATTATTGATACCTACATTGATACCCATTTGATACCCATTGATACCTACATTTTACCCATTTTGTAGATTGGAATCAAGAACTGGAAAAGAACTTGCTCAAGTCGTTAAGCTAACAGGGGAGTCAGGTGTTTGGTTTCTGGTCCATTGTCTTTTTTATGACCTGCTGTTGTTTATTCCAATGTATGAACTGAAAAGGGAATTCTGTCCCTCTGCGTTGTAGACTGGTGACCACTTTTCATTTCTGCATGGTCTTCTTCCATGAAGTACATTTCCTGCTTCCCTTTCTGATGCCCACACAATCATGGGCAAGGAAAAAATACAAAACACATGATCATATTAACTTTAATCACAGTATAACCAGTGAGGTAAATTAGCTGTTGAATGCCTAATATATTAGGTTATAAACCTGTACATACACACACCATCTTAATACTTAACTACCAAGTTGGCAGCGGTTGCAGAGAGACATAAGATGATTAGCTGCAGAAGGCAGCTGTACTCGTCCCAAATCGTTTGCAAACTTAGTTTTTTGCTTTTGACTTAATATCTTACTATCATCATTGAACATTTTCTTAAAAATACCCTTTTCTTAACCAGTGGTTTGAGAGTCCATATTTAGGAGGAGGCCTTACGTTAGACTAGGAGTTTTTTCTCCACAAACAAAACACCCCTGGAAAAGAGGCTTTTATGGGATAAGTTTCTCCTTGAACTAAAATAATTTCAAGGCTCTTTTCTTGTTCATCATCATCAACAAACATGTTTCCAAATTCTGAGAGTTCAGAGTACTGATGGGGGAATGCTTATTTAATACTCAATGGAGAGAAAAACATCTCTACATTCAGGATAAGTGTGGCTCCTGTGTGTTGGGCAGAGGCTGGTCACAGACTATCTGGAGAGGCCACAGCACTCAGCCAGGTGAACATACTCCTACCTTACAGAAAAGATGGCTTCATGGCTTCTGTCGGTGACCGCTGCAAATAGCTGAGCTTTGTTCAGCCATATTTGCTACCTTCCAGAGGTCTGACTGGCCAGGAATTCTGCTGTCTGAATAGGCTCGGAATGGAAAGCCTGCAGTATCATCTTCCATTTTTGTGTGTCACCAATCAAATGTTTTCTAAGTCTCTAGTATTTCTGTCTAATTTTGATGTAAACACTTAGTAAATGTCCCATTTGTTACTGATGTCGTGTGCATGTATAGTTTTTATTCTGGATGAAATGAGCCACGTTGTTAAAAGTTGTGTCAGGTTTTCTCTGTGGTATTGGGGGATGGGGCAGGTATGACTGTCTTCAGGCAGAATAGTAGTAGAGTACACTCAGAGGAGGCAGACAGCGAGGAGAGGAAAGGGAGAGGAAAGTTTTATAGAAGTTCCGTTTTCTAATCAGTTCTTATTTAAAATAGCTCTTCCTTTAGCTGCTCCCAAAAATAATACTAAGGTTGGTTTTGAAATAAAAATTGCTGTGTGAGAATAACCCAGGGAGCTAACCCTAACCCTGTCTGAGTATTCTAGTCAGGTCCCTTCCTGTCTTCCTTGGGCCTGGGCACTTGGCAGCTGCACTGTACTCCCAGTATCATCCCCTTGACCCTTGACTGGGACCGTAGGGCAGAAAATATCAACAGAGAAGTAGACAGTCCCCACTCCCCACCATACACTTGGACTCCAGGCTGTCTGAACTAATGTGCAGAACTTAACAGTTGATTTCCTTAGCCTTTCAGGAGCACTTTACATGGAAGCATCAGGCATACCACACTGGGACTGCCAGCTAGCTTAGTGGCTATCTTAAAAGGCACAAAATGAAATCTTAACTTCTGGTCATTTTTGTCCTGAAGAAGGGTGGAAACTGAACAGCTTTTTGCTTCCAAGTAATGACATTGAAGGAGGCTCAAAAGACCAGGAGGCACGTTGAGGCAGGCAGAGGCAGTACAATACAAAGGGAAAGACATCAGAGAGAAAAGGATGGCTGTGCCCATTGTATGGTGTTCAGAATACCTATTGCTGGGAGCTAATCTTTTATAACTACTATGCTGATATGCAGAACTTAGTAATTTATGATGGACAAAATTCATTTCATATGTGGGTCCAAAGTAGAAATGAAAGCATGACAGTACACTTCTTACAGAGGTTAAACTGGCGTCATGCTGGCCTAAAAGCAAGAATACGGTAGGATAATATGAAATGATAGAAAATATATGAAAGTTTCTGTCCCCTGTTCCTGGCTCAGAGCTGCTGAGACCCTTCTAATTTCTTAGCACTAGGAGCATCTTTGTTCTTTGACCCCGATTCCTGATAAAATTACTAAATCTCTTGGAATTTCCTGGGTGACAGAGGTATCTTTTGTTTTAACGCGGCAGCTCTCTGTGATCTCCTGGATGGCTCCTGATGAGAGCTGGTCGCCAGAAAGACCAATGTGTCATTAGAAGCTTAGCAGTTTAGCCTGACCACATCCTTCAGGATAGAGAGAGGGACTGGAGACTTGAGTTAATGATTGAACATGCCTATGGAGTGATGAAGCCTCCAGAAAAATACAAATATTAAGGGATCTGGGGAGTTTCCAGGTTGGTGAATAAATCCATTTGGTCAGGAGGGTGGTGCACCCCACCTACACAGGGACAGAAGCTCCTGCACTTGGTACTGACGAATCTTCATCTGGCCGTTATCTGTATCCTTTATCGTATCCTTTATTAAATAATACTGGCAAATATTTGATGTTTCCCTGAGTTGTGTGAGCCATTCAAATTATCAAACCCACAGGAACCCCTATTTATAGTTAGTGAATAAGAAGTATGGGTGACAACCTGGACTTGAAATTGGCATCTGGGGCTTTGGGGAAATTTGGGCAATCTTGTAGAACTGAGCCCTTCGCTTCTGGGGTCTGCACCAACTCTAGTTAGTATGAAAGTTGAATTCTAGGGCACACAAGTGTTTTTCTCATGCATTTAAAGAGCTTAAAGTAACAGGTGTTTATGTGATAGAGATGGCATTTCAGGAGAGTAAAGATAAGATGGATTATTTAATAAGTGGTTTTTACTGGCACCATGTATCTGGGGAAGGGTGACAATTCCCTCCAACATATACCAATATAAATTCCAAATGGGTTGAAGAGTGTCAATGTAAGGAATTAGAAAGGTGAAGAATATATGTGACTATCAGGAAAATAACAGGAGGGAAAGGATATGGTAAAAGCAGTTAAGGAAGAACTGATGATCAATGAAAAAAAATGAATAGTAGTAACTAGAAAATTAAAATGGGAACAATAGAACTTTCCAAGTGTAAGGACATTTTGAGTGCTTTTGTATGTATTCATTTAATCAAATCTATGGAGAAGGCACTTTTGTGCCATATAACTTTTGTTTTATCTATTTCATAGATGAGACTGAAGCCTGGAGAGAGTACCTCACTGTGTGAGCTTTATCAACTAAGTGAGCTATAATCCTGAGCCTTTGTGGTCCGGCTATAGTTCTGCTCATAACCACTTAACTGCAGGCTGCTATAGGAGGATGCCATGTTGGTTACCTATCAAAAAGAATTGATGTATATAACAGCACAGACAGGAGTGCATGGGGTTTGATTGCTAATTTACAGCTGACGTGAATAGAAGCTAGTACAGCTTTTTTGGATGGACGTTAGCTTAGGGTTGTCAGAAGTCTTGAGAGTTTTACTGCTGATCCAGTAATTAACTTTTAGGAAATTTACCTGCAGAAATAACCTGGGGATGAGGTCTTTTCTAGGGAACTTGCCTTGAGTTGTTGCATAACACAGAAGTTTAAAATCAGGAATTGCCTGTATTGAAGAGGTCAGATTAGCAGGATGCCATACCTTGAGACTATCTTGAAACAATGTGAGTCAGTTTACAGCAGTAGATAATAGACGATTAGAGACTCAGTGCAGATCTCTATTGCAATCATTCCAGATTAAAGCCAGTCAACACTAACCAGGCTCTGCCAATTCCCAGGCCAACGAAAAGTAGAAAGATGTTTTCTCCCTCGGGAGGGTTGGCCAGTGATGAGGTGGAGAGAGGGCATTTCCACTGAAGACAGGAGAAATACTGGTCCAAGGTGCTTAGAAGAACAAAATTCTCTACCAGTCACCCAACAGAGAAGAGGGCTTTACATTCCTCAACATGAGTTCTGTTATAGAAGATTTGGGAGGTAAGTGGAACTCTAGTTTCCTTGTCTTGTGTTAAGAGGAACTAGAGGATCCATGAGACATTTTTAGTTTCACATTTATCAAGGAGCTTCTCAGAGCCATCTTCTTGATTGCAAGTCTTAATATACATGGTTCACAAAGTTTCCCCACTTGATAATTTTCTTCCCAAATGTAGTTTCTGTGAAGGACGTGGGGAATCCATCACATGGGGGTTCCGTGTGTCTGGTTGGCTGTAGCCCCACCCCCTCAACCCTGCACTTTGCTGGGACCCTTCCGTGTATGTCTGTGGCTCAGTGCTCACCATGTAGTTAGGGCCTAGAACAATTCTAACCTTTCTCACCCCTCCATTCTTGAAACTTCAACTCAAACTAACTTTCTCTCTTTACTGTCTCCTGATAAAATTCTCGAGTTACCTGCCCCCTTTCCTCTACATTTTTTTTTTTTTTAACCTATTGAGCCTCTTTGAGTACTGTCACTCTGGTTAGGGAAAACTAGCACCTCTGTTCATTGAATCACAGAAATACTTTTATACTTAGCTCTGTAATCCCACTTCTGGACATCTGAAGAAATTAAAGCATGGAAAATATGTGGAAGAATGCGTATCATAAGTGATGAGATTACCAAAGAAACAACTGTATAACTGAAGTAAGGGAAAGTTCAATGATGACTCCTGGGGCGTATCCTGGTAAGGATGTGGAGAAGGAGGGAACCCTTGTGTGCTGTCAGTGGGAATGTAAACTAGTTCAGACACTATGGAAAACAATGGAGTTTTCTCAAGAAATTAAAAATAGAACTATCCTGGGATCCAGCAATCCCACTTATGAGTAGATACCTGCAAAGAACAAAACCATTATCCTGAAGCAATAACCTTATTCTCATGCTCACTACTGCATTATTCACTATAGCCAAGGAATGGAAACAACCTAAGTGTCTATCAGCAGATGAATTGATTTAAAAGTTATATATACACAGTGGAATATTACTTATTCTTAAAGTTGAAAATCATTCCGTCATTTATGACAACATGGATGCTAAGTGAATTAAGCCAGACTAATACTGCATAGTCTCACCTACGTGTGGATTCTTTAAAACAAAACCGAAAAAGGGGAAAAAGTCAAAATAATAGAAACAATGGAAAAACAATGAAACAGTAGAAAATTGGAAGGTGAGGGAAATAAGGACAGGTTGGTAAAAAAGGTGCAAAGTTTAAGTTATGAGAAGAATAAGGTCTGAGGATCTAATGTGTAGCATGGTGACTGTAGTTGATTACACTGTCTCGTATAATCAAACTTTGCTAAGGGAATAGGACATAAATGTCCTGCCGCCTCCAAAAAGGTAAATATGTGAAGTGATGGATGTGTGTAAAACTTCGAGAGGAATCCCTTCACACACACACACACACACACACACACACTATATATATGTATATGGTGATATATATATATGTATATATCAAATCACATCGTATACTTTAAATAGCTTTAGATTTTGTCAATTATATCTCAAAGATGAAAAAGAATGCACTAGTAATGTTAATTACTTAGAGTAGAAGTTAAGGAAGTTAAGTAACATTGAGCTAGGCTGCAAAATCAGCAGGAGGAAGGGAAATTCTGAGTGGTTAGGACTGGAGAGAGATGGGTAAGTGAAGAAAGAACACAGGGAGAGCCTAGCGTATGAACACACACAGAGGACAGTTTGCATGGTATTTGTCTTTGGAGAGCATCATTCCCTTCTGAGAGCCTTCCTACCTACCAGGAGTGATGCCCCTCCCTGCTGCTTGATGAGACAGTGCAGCATAGTGGTAACAGTGGACTCTGCAGCCATGCTAGGATTAAACCGTGTTTGGACTACTTATATACTGTGCCTGCGCCTCAATTTCTTCATCTGTTAAAATGGCATAATGATGCCTACCTCATAGGACTGTTGTAACTAACGAATCAATAAATGGAAATATTTAGAACATCCTGGCATGTGACAAAGTCTCAGTACACTTAATAGGATACAGAATAACTGGCCAAGAGCCTAGATTCTGGAGGTAAAAATTTGTGTTTAAATCCCAACCCTGTTCCTGGCTGGGGGACTTTGGGAAATTAACTAAATTTCCCTCTGCCTGTTCCTTATCTGTAAAGTGAGAATAATTGTAGACCCATCACACAGGATTATAGAAGGATCAACTAGGTTAACATACGTAAAGTGCATATAATAAGCACATTTAAGTGTTTGCTATTGTTAGTGTTACTAAAGAGGCTTTTAAAATGTCAGGGTTTGGGACTGTTCACCCTGCCCTGTTCGCATTGTACTTTGTCAGCCCAGTGCTCTGCTGGAGGTCGCACGAGCTGATTCCCAAGCAAAACCCTGAACCTCCAACTCCACACGTCCTCACACAAGCAGGAGTCCTTGATTCTAAGGCAGCTGCAGTAATTCTAGGGTCTGCTGTGACACATTTTTGAAAACAGCCAACCCCACACATTTAAGTATACTTAGGTCAGCAGCTTTAGATGCACTCAGATAAAGCAGAATACTTTTTTTTTTTTTTTTTAATTTTTATTTATGATAGTCACACACAGAGAGAGAGAGAGGCAGAGACACAGGCAGAGGGAGAAGCAGGCTCCATGCACCGGGAGCCCGACGTGGGATTCGATCCCGGGTCTCCAGGATCGCGCCCTGGGCCAAAGGCAGGCGCTAAACCGCTGCGCCACCCGGGGTTCCCAGAATACTTTTTTTTTTTTTTAACATTTTATTTATTCATGAGAGAGGCAGAGACACAAGCATAGGGAGAAGTGGGCTCCCTGCGGAGACCCTGATCCAGGACTCAATCTCATGACCCTGGGATCACACCCATGCAGAAGGCAAACATTCAAACACTGAGAGACCCAGGCACCCTAGCAGAATACTTTCTAAAGTCATTTGAGCACCTCCTCCTTTTTTTCTTTTAACAGAGAATAAATACCAAAGTTTTGTTTAGTGGTCTCAGAGACTGCGTTTTACTATTGGAAACACTGACTTCCTGTGAGATAAATATTCATGTTTGTCTCTGTATTAGCATTAGATTTGGCTTGTGTATAACAAAATCCACACTAACAGTGATTCAAACAAGTTTATTTTCTCTGTCACATAGAAGCCTGAGCTGGTGTAGCAGCTTGGCTCACGAGACTTGTAGGTGTCTGTTTCCAAGTATAGGTGTCTTGCTGTTCCATAGTCCTTCCGGTGCTCCTTCCAGCTCATAATCCACAGCAGCAGGATGGAGGAAGTGGGGAGAAAGGGAGAGGAAGACATGACACAGAAATTGTGCACAACTTCTCATGTTAAATTGGCCAGAACCTGGTCATGTGAGTTGCAAGGGAAGGTGGGAAGTAGTCTTTAATTAAGGTGATCATATACTCAGCTAAAATAGCTAAATCAATGCATTATAGTGAAAGAGGGAAAAGAGATTTGAACGAACTCTGGCAGGCACTGTCACAGTCATACAGTTTTTGTTAAAAGAATTGCTAATTTCTTGAGCCTTTTTCTGATCAATGACTAAAACCTTCCCATGTCACATATTGTAAGTTGAGATCTGAGATATACTAAAAAAAGAATTATAGTTTATACTCATAGAATTGAAACACTTCAAAGAAATTCAATACAAAATGTGCCAAGTGCTTAAAAATGAAAAAGAAGCAAATCCAAACTGCTAAGTGCTCAGTATGTGTTAGAAGACATGTTGGAAATGTATACCTTCCCGCCAGATGTTAGGCCCAACTGTATTCCACATTGACAGTTTTATGTAAATAGCACAAAAGTCACTTTTTAAGTGGCTAGGAGAAAATAACTGATGCAAAAATGAACTCTAACAGTCAAAGGACATCAAAGATCTGAAGTGAACTGCACACTTGGCCAGAAGCTCAAATGAGGCCAGAGCAAGCCTTCCCTCTGATTTGGTGTCTGAGGGCTTTAAGGTAAAATGCCTCACTGACCTCAGTCATACAGAGAGGGAATCCAGCATAGTTCATTTTCATTCCTCTTAGGAGGGAAATGTTGCAAGGCCTAGCATATTTTTATAGCTGAGACTATACAAAAAGATGGCCCAAACCCAAGGAGGCAAGAGGTCAGTGAGTTGAGCATCCAGCTTGAGGAAGGAAATGCTGACAAAACCTTTTACCAAGTGTCTGTGAGGGTATCTGAATCTGCAGTCCCTTTCAAACTCATGGACTCTGCTGGAAACCTGAAAACATTACTACGTGAAAAATCTTTCAAAGCATCTTGAAGGTTTTTAGCACTTACTCAGATCATAAGAACAGAATGACCTAAAACATAACCAGCCGAAAGAGTCATAGTGAAAAAAAAAAAAAAAAGCAGCCTTTCTGGGAACTGAAGCCTCATAAAGTCACAGGAATAGGAAATGGAAATACTTAATCTAGTTAAAGTCACTAATATTTAGAAAGCCTCTGCTGCTTGAGGGCACATTTCCTTGCATTTAATGCAAGAGCCAGTTTTATTCCAAGAAAAATACAGAGAACTGTTGTGTTGAGCTCTAGTAAAACAAGGAAGGATCAAGCAAGCCTCTAACAAACAGCTCTTTATTGCCACAAAAATCCCCTGTCCTCCCTGTTCCCTGAATCGCTCTAGTGTCTGGCTCTGGGACTCAGAAAGAAACAAAAATGTTACCACTGACCCACAGCGCCCAGCCTGCCTCCCCCACGCTCATAAGAATATTGGAAGTGGGTTTACCACTGGTCCCTACAGCCGGATGGAGATCAGCAGGTCCTGGGAATGGCGTCTTGGAGCCCCCAGGCCAGGCGACAGCTCAGTGCCTCTCCCCAGCCAGCTCAGGACAGAATGAAGCCCTTCATACAGCCCTCTGGGCAGCGCCTCACAGCACGTGACCAGTGGGACAGGCGCTCTCTATACCTTCACGTAAAGGTACTGCAGAGACAACCAGACGCCTAGGGCCTTACTGCCAGAGACTATTGTCAAATGCCAGTCGTTATTTCAACTGCCATGTATTTAATGTCTAGTATGTGCAGGTTACGTGTCCTTATTTTAATCCTTAAAATAATTCTGCAGTATGAGAATTAGGTCCGTGTGATATCGAAGCGGTAACCAGGCTTCAGAGAGGTTAAGTGACTGGCCAAGATTCGAGGTAGCCAGCCTGATTCCACAAAATGTGTTTTCCCATACTTTACCTTATCTCTTTACATCTCCTTAATTTCTCCAAATTTATCTAATTCGTGGCCCAAAATAAGCAATTTCCCAGCCTGAGGCTAAAGCTGCTGACACTCTGTCTCTACCCTTCTGCCTCCCCAAATTTTAAAGGGCAACATAAAAAACTCACGTTTGGCTATTTTGAAAACTGAAACCACTACATAAAATCCTCCTAAACTCATCTTAAAATTCTTTTCTAAATTTATTACTAAAGTTGCTAAAAATAGAATATTTCAGGTTAAATACAATCACCTACCATGCCTAGAGTATCTTGTCCTGCCTTCTCCCCCCTTTCTTACTTCCTCCTTTGGTGCTGGTATGAAGAGGGAAAGCAATTTTCACACCAGCCCAGGGAGGCCTTCCAGACCCTTGGGTTCCCTTACTGGGCCATTAGCGTCTTGAAAAAAGAGGCAGTTTGATTGTGCCTCCCTACTGCCTTACGCACAGTGCCTGTCTAGAAGGACTTGTTTGATCAACAGTTTCTTGAGTGAGTGGCACTGATAGGAAGGTCACAGTGGTACAGCAGTTTATTGAGATTTGCTTTGTAATGTCATCTCACAAAGCTACCACGCTACACTGTTTAGAATTTGGTATATATATATAAAAAAAAAAACCTTGCAGATTTCTTAAGAGATAGTGCCATTCTGCAAATTCTAAACACAAGAAATGATATTAACAGAAGGAAAGAACATTCTTCCCTTTCCTTTTCCAAAGAATGACTTTTCTACTCTGACATCTTCTTGGCAGCAAACAAGACTTTTAGCCATTTGATATTTTCTTCTGATTCAAATTCACATTGTGAAGTAAAAACTGCCACAACTAACAAATTAATGCTGGAATCCTACCATGTTATGCCTGGCTTATTTTCATAATCTCATGGCCTGAACTTTTCAAGAGTGAGAGAAAAGCAATGTCAATTTCTGCTGACCTGCTGAAACCAGTGGGCTGTCACATGGCCTCTCTTTGGTAGTTTACTGGAAGCTCTTTGATTTGTCCCAGTGGAAAGGCAGTAAGTTTGTTTTGTTTTGTTTTGTTTTTTGTTTTGTTTTGTTTTTGTTTTTTTCCTGTCCGCAAAAGTAAAGATAAATTTTATCTATAAAATGTTTACCTATTTCTTAGAAAAGAAAATTGGCAGATTCACTCCATGTTGTCACTAACTTTTCCTAGGACATTTCTGTTTTGTTGACCTCTGAAAGATACCCCAACAGTATTGTGCCTTCCTATTGGGAAACACTCTTGTCATTCATGGTGCAAGACATAAACATGGCTTTTCCATGCTGTCACTTTATGGAATTGATTGGAAGATAGTATTTGGGGGACGTTTTGGAGAGTAACTTATTTAAGTATAGATTATATCAGTCAAGTTTACAGATCTTAAGTGTCCTGCTTAATGTTTATAAAGTGAACCATCCATGTTAACTGCCACTCAGATCAAGATGATTAGAAAACTCCTTCATGTACCATCTTAGTCATTCCCTACTACAAAAGTAATCACTATACTAGTCTGACTTCTGTTGTTAAGGTTAGTATGCCTGTCCTGTTTTGTGTAAGTGGAATCATATGTGCTATTTTGTATCAGCCTTCTTTCAATCTTATGTGTAGAAGATTGATCTATGTAGCTATATCTGACACGGTTGTTCTTTTTCATTGCTGTATAGTATTCCATTGAATGACTGTCTATAGACTATTTACACATTCTATTACTGACAGTCATTAGGGTTGTTTCAAATTTTTTACTACTATCAGTAAAGCTGTTAGGAACATTGTTATCATGTCTTCCGGTAAACGTAAGCACTCATTTTTATTCCATATTAAGCCAAGAGTGTAACTGCTGGATCATATTCAGCTTTACTAAATACTATCATATTCCAAGTGCTTATATGCCAAATTATGATCCCACCAACAATTATATGAGAGTTCAAGTTGTTCCATATCCTTGTCAATATTTGCAGTCCTTAACTTTTAATTTTAGCCATTCTGATGCATGTATACTTGGATCTCATGGTTTTAATTTGCTTTTCTCTGATGAGTAATAATACCAATCTTCTTTTTATGCTCATTAGTCGCTAGGATGTACTCTTTCGCATAGTGGTAATTCAAATCTTTTGCCCATTTTTCCCTAAAATGGTTGTCTTTTTTTCCTATTGATTTGTAAAAGTTATTTATATATTTTAGATATTTCTTTGTTAGATATATGTGTAGAAAATATATTCTCCCAGTATGTGGCCTACTTTTTGACTCTTATGGTTTCTTTTAATGAAAAGAGACTGTAGTTTTCATGAAATTCAATTTATCAGTTTATGATCAGTGATTTTTATGGCATTTCCACCCGCTCTCCAGGGAGATAGGTGACACAGGAAGTAGTAGATTTGGGGGGAGGGGTCATGCAGAGCACAGCCAAATCCACACTTATCCACCTACCAGATGTAGAAGTTAATTCAAGCATAGGCTTTGAGGATCTATTGGGTATGTAAAGGGGAACACAAAGACATTCTATTTCCTACTTGAAGCTTTATTGTTTTACTATATTTAGGTCTCTGATCCCCTTGGAATTGATTTTTGTGTATGGTATGATGTAGGTGTCAAGGTTCATTTTTTCCCGAGTGTAGATATATAGTTGACTCAGAATCATTTTTTTTTAATGATAAAAACTCCCCCCTCCCAAGTTATAATATCATGTTTGTCAGAAATCACGTGATTTTGTGGGTTGGTTTCTGGACTCTATTCTTTTCCATTGGACTTTTTCTCTATCCTTGGGCCAAAACCACACTGTCTTAATTACTGAACTGTTAAAAGTCTTGCAATTTGGTAATAAGCTCTCCAATTCTGTTGTTCAAGATTGTCTTGGCTATCATAGGTTTTTTGCCCAGGTTATAGATTTCCATAATAATATTAGACATTATTAATTTCTATGAACAAAAGCCTGATGTGATTTTTATTGAGATTGCACTGACTATACAGATATAGGAAAAACTCACATCTTAAGCATTTTGACTCTTCCAATCCATGATGATGGTATATGTCTCCATTCCCCATTTATTTAGGTCTTCTTTAATTTCTCTTAACAATGTTCTGCAGTCCTCAACATAGAAGTCTTGCTCATATTTCATTAGCTAAATTTCTTGATTTTCAAGTTTTGTTGTTTTGTTTTTTTAAAGATTTTATTTATTCATGAGAGACACAGAGAGAGAGAGAGAGAGGCAGAGACACAGGCAGAGGGAGAAGCAGGCTCTATGCAGGGGGTCTGATGTGGGACTTGATCCCGGGTCTCCAGGATCACACCCTGGGCTGAAGGCGGTGCTAAACTGCTGAGCCACCCAGGCTGCCCCAATTTTGAAGTTATTGTAAGTTTATAAGTGATTTGTTTTTTTTAAGTGATTTAAATTTTTCAGAATTGTTTGCTGCTAGTATAAAGAAATACGATGGCTCTTTGTTGATCTGTACTCTGTAACTTTTGCTAAATTCACTCATAAATTCTAGTAGTTTGTAGATTATTTTGGATTATCTATATACAGAAACTTGACATCTGTAAGTAATTGAGTTTGCTTCTTCCTTTAAAATCTCTAGGCTTTGAATTTATTTTTCTTGCCTTTATTGAACTGGCTACAACCTCAAGGTCCATTAAACACGTTGAATAGAAGCATGGTAGTAGGGGATCCCTGGGTCCTTTTCAAAGGGATTTTTAAAAGGATTTAAAAGGGATTAAAAAATTCCTTTAAAAAATATGGTAGTGAACATATGTGTCTTGTTGGGACACATGGGAAAATGTTAATATTTCACTATTAAGTGCAGTGTTAACTATAGTATTTAATGCTATTCCTTGTTTGCTAAGAGCTTTATCATACATTTATGAATTTTTATCACAGTACTGAATTTTATCAAATGCTGCACCTATTGAGATGATCATATGAGTTACCAATGTTCCATTCATTATACTTTTGATTTTAAATTTTGAGATATAAATTCATATGCAATTGTACAAGATACTATGAACAGATTGTATGCACTCTTTATCCAATTTCCCTCAAGAGTACCATTTTTCAAAATTATAGTATAATACCATAGGCAGGATATTCACAGTGATTTAATCCACTGGTTCTGTTTGTTTCCACTCTGATTTCTGAATGTTAAACCAACCTTTCATTCTTTATTCATGAAACATGTAATACTGGATGCAATAAGCTAATATTTTGTGAGGGATTCTGCATCTATATTCATGAGAGATATTGGCCTGCAATTCTCTTCTCTTGTAATGACCTGCCAGGTTTGGGTGTAGAAGTATATTGGCCTCACAGAATGATTTGCATTTCCTTTTTTCTCTACTCTCTGAGTTTGTGTATGTTTGCTACTATATATTTTTGAAATCTTTGGAGAAATTCACCAGTAAAGCAAGCCATCTAGGTCTGAAATTTTCCTTGTGGGGAAATTTTAAGTATAGGTTAGATCTTCTTTTTATAGATTGAGGACTATTCAGAATTTTTATTTCCTTGTTTGTCAGGATATGTTCCCATTTCATCAAAGTTCTTGACTTTATTGAGAAAGTTTTTCTTTTTTTATAGATTGAGGACTATTCAGAATTTTTATTTCCTTGTTTGTCAGGATATGTTCCCATTTCATCAAAGTTGTTGACTTTATTGAGAAAGTTTTTCCCTTTAATTTCCTTTTATGATATTTTTCATAATGTTAGTCAAATATGTAGTGATTTTTCCTTTTTCATTTGTTTTTTTGCTTTCTTTTTTGATTGGTCTTATTAGGGGTTATCAACTTTAATTAACCCTTCAAGCCAGCTTTTGGTTTTATTGATTTTTTTCTTTATCTTTGGCCTTCTAGTTAAAAGATGTTCCTTGTAGAAAGCATTATAAGTAAATGTAGCTTTAAAATGAAAGCTTGATGTCAAATTGACTATATACCTGATGTCAGGTATATAGTCCTTGGCTTGTGGCACTCATAAAAGGGAAATGGTAATGGTCTTAACAGGGACTCAGCAGTTTAGACTTTTTTAAAGATTTATTTATTTGAGAGAGGGGGTATGAGATGACCAGAGGGAGAGGGAGAGAAAGAACCCCAAGCAGACTCCCCGCTGAGCCCAGAGCCCAACTTGTGGCTCGATGTGGGGCTTGACGTGGGGCTGGACATGGCACTCCCCACAGGGTTTCACATGGTGCTCTATCACAGGACCATGAGATCATGACCTGAGCAGAAATCGTGAGTCTCTCACTTAACCAACTGAACCACCCAGGCACCCTTAGACTTGGTAGATTTACAGCTTAGATTTCATAGACTTAGACTTCATAGAGCTGAGAGGAGAGAGATCTCACTCTTGGTAGATTATTTTTATGTAATAAATTACCACCCTCAGATTTATGTGTTTCTGAAGTATTTTATCTTTATTATAAATAGTGTTAGGTTAAAGAAGAATAGACCTGAATTGTGGACTGGCTATCATTCAAAACCCTCAGAGGCAAAGCTGTGTGCAAATCTCTGAATTTGTCTTAGAAAATTTCTAACTGAATTATTTCATATTGGAATGATAGATTAAACGGAAGATTTTTTAAGTGGTAAGGAAACTGAGAAACCATCTCATGCCCATTATTTTGTTTCTGAATACTTGGATATGGAAATACAAAGTGTACTCTTTTTTTGTCAAGCAGATAAATGAACAGCAGAATACTTGGAACTTTGATTTTAAATGTCATTATGACTTTTAGAAATAACAACTGGTTTAAAAATGGACCAAAGTGTAGGTAAAATGGGCAAGTAATACACTTCAGTTCCCAATGAAAATTTATAAGGAAAAGTTATTTTTACTTTGCAGCTTTTGGTCTTAGAGAAAAGACTTCATCATTTTATATGTGATGCGGCTTTCTGGGCTCCTGGTATCTTCATAGCATTTGACTGGAATTTCTTTTTCTTGAAAATGAATTGGCATTTTCTTGCTCTCCACACTCATGAGCTTCACTTGCAGGGGACCCAGGTTTACATAATCCTGTGGTGAACAGAAGAGAATAGGAGAGGTTATTTAACAAGTTACCAGTCTCAAGAGTTAGGTTTCCTTTATTATAATTGGCCTTTATCTGACAGACTTCACTGCCTTCTTAATTGCCTAAATAACATATGAAATATGAGAGCCACTGTAAACAGAAAACTAGTCAATAAATATATATGCCCAATGGGGCATGGCAGGCAAGATCTCCAAATGAGCACACCGCAAGGCTGACAGGCTTGTCTTTCTGGGAGTTGGGTGAGGGGCACCAGTTAGAGTGGGGAGATACACTCTCTCAAAGTCTTTAATTGGTAAAAGAAAGTGTTGGCTGTACATATGTAGCCCTATGCTGGCCAGGATATAACCATGGAAGAGTTTTCTGTATTATTCAAGAATGGGAAGGATTTGTAAACGTCACTTTGACTATAAATATTCTAATATTGAGCAAATTCTCCATGAATTTTTCTCACTTTTCACAGAACCGCTGACTACTGGAAAGGTAAAACTTGTCATTTTCTGCCTTAAACTATAGTTTAAGATATCAACAAATGGAATTAAAAATCTAATTTACATGAAATCCCACAGCCAACATAATACTGAGTTGAAACAGCTCACTCAGTCCCTACCTAGCGTGCCTTCTCAAGCCATAACTCTCTTGGGAATTCCTTCAACATTTCACAAACCTTTCCTGAGTGCCCATTTTGTGCCAGGCCCTGTACCAAGTGCTGGGTTGCAATGATAAGGTCACAGACTGACTGGTCAGTGAGAAAGACACAGGTGGTACATTTCTCTTGTACAGTAATAGTGACTTTCTGTCTTCTAGCATGTAAACAATTTGAGGGTAGGGCCTATCATATAGGCATCTAATTAATTGTATTTATTGTGTTTTTAAAATATATAATCATAGGGCTATAATAAATGTAAGATAGGAGAAAAATAAACTGATGGATGTCTACCACATATTTCAGAGTCTGCTTAAGCTGTCATGACAAAATATCATAGACTGACCAGCTTACACAACAGACATTTAGTTTGTATAGTCTGGAGACTCAGAAATTCAAGATCTGAGTGCCAGCATGGTTGAGTTCTGGTAGAGTTCTCTTTTTGGTTTATAAATGGCTACTTTCTTCCTGTGTCCTTACATGTAAGGCAGAGACTCTTGTTATAAGCCATAGTGCTATCAGATTGGGGCTCCATCTTTTTTAACTTCATTTAACCTTAGTTACCTTCTAAAGATCCTATCTCCAGATTGGGTGTTAGGGCTTCAACATATGAATTTGGTGGGGTAAGAGTGGAGGTAGGGATACAGTTCAGTCCATAGTATATACAGTGCCATTTCCACCATCAAAAAACCATCTTACTTTCCATGGAAAGTAAGAATGTCTTTCATCAACCAAATGGCATGTGACTTTGGAATTTTGTGGACAATTGTCTACTAGCCTGAGGTCATGATAACATAGCAGGTGTCAGGATTTCAAGACTCCCATGGGGGTGTTTGAATGCCTTAGAGAGAACTTTAGTCTTTAAGTTGTCACTTGATGTTAGCAGGACTGAGCTGTAGTTAGCTAATAATGATTTTTGTTGATCTTTTCTGTTTTTCCTGCTTTCATATAGCACTCTTTCTCCTACCAGACTTTAAGTTCTAAGAGAACTTTTAAAGTTATCAGTAGTATTAAGAAGGAAAATAGCAAGGGATGGATGTGGGAGTAACTGGAATGTACCAAAAAGGTTTTAAAATTAAAAAGCTTTGATATTGCAGTTTTCACCTAATATGGTATATACAGCAGTTTGTACTTTCCAAAGATGGCCGCACTAATAGATATACTGTCCCATGTGCTTTTCTTTTTTGTTGTTGTTAGATTTTATTTATTTATTCATGAAAGAGAGACAGAAAGAAAGAGAAGCAGAGACACAGGCAGAGGGAGAAGCAGGCTCCATGCAGGGAGCCCGACGTGGGACTCGATCCCCAGGTCTCCCGGATCAGGCCCTGGGCCGAAGGCAGCACTAAACAGCTGAGCCACCCAGGCTGCTCCCCCATGTGCTTTTCTTACAATGTGATGCTCCTTCCTCTCTCCAGATGCTGGAACTACATTCCCTCCCCTTGGGTGGAACTTTGTAACTACATCAACCAATAGAATATGATGGAAGTGATTATGTATGATTTCCAAATCTAAGTCATACAAAATATTGCAGCATTCACCTTGGTCTCTGGCATTGCTTGTTCTGGGAGAAGCCAGACACCATAACAGAAACAATAAAGGCACCCCAAGGAGAAGCTCATGTGAAGAACCGGGGCTCCCAGCTTAGCCAGCATTAATTTGCCATCCATATGAGTGAGCTACCCTGGAAATGGATCCTTGCTCTAAACAAGCCTTCAGAGGACCACTGCCCCAGCTGACATATGACTGCAACTGCCTGATGGCCCATGTGAAAAATATTCATTGGAGCCCTTTCCAAATTCCTAACCAACAGAAGCCACAAAAGAAAATAAATGACAATTGTTATAAGCCACTAAGTTTGGAGATAATTTGTTATATAGCATTAGATAACTTACATGGTATGCTAGGAATGGGACCTTGTTAATGAATATATGTAGCAAATTGCACAAGGGTAGGAGTGAAAGTTATATCTAATGAGAAATGTGAATGGTGGGCAAATTTTACTAAAAATTGCAAACAATTTTTCAATATCCATATTTCAGGTTAATTTTTTCCATTAATAAAACGGCATTCTCTTAATACTCAAAATTTTTTTCATGAATCCTACCTTGAAATCCTGTTCATCCTCATATAGTAAGTATTTCATATCAGAGGCCCCAAATTCTATACATGAGTTGTCTTCTTCATCTATCTTCAGGTGCTTGACATATCTGATACTATCCTCATGACAGAGATATAAAGCACTGCTCTCAGATGATGAGCTCATGATGTCTGTACTTTTAACTTCTACCGGTTGTAATTTTGACTCTTCTGGGATGAATACAAAGAAACTGGTTATTTTGGAATGGATAAAAATGAAAATACAATCAATACACACTTTGTCACACTTTTAGTTTGAAAAGGCTTTTAGAAATGTAGAATCTATGTATTAAGGCGAGAGTGAGTCCCATTTTTAGAATCACTAAGTTGTTTTGCCTTCTGTTAGCTAATAGGTTTTGGTAACTGAGGTGCATGTTGGTGTTTTGGTTCATTGACTAAATTGGAACCAAAATGCACCAGTGTAGACAGCATCCCATCCCTCCCATTACTTACATAATTCACTGTGAAACATGGAGACTTTAATTCAAAAACAGGACTAGAGAAAGCTACAAGGAGAAGAAAACTATGGAGAAGCTGTCATGTATCTATTCCCTGAATAGCTCTTGGATATGAGGTACCTGTCTATAATAGATGCTCAATAAGTATTTGTTAAATTTTTGAGATGCTATCACCATTACAATAAAATAATACCTTCATGTATTTCTGGCAACTCCAGAGGCACTTTATGTGGTGCTTCCAGTCCAGCAGCTTGAGTAAGATAGAGTTGCCTAAAAAGAACAAATGAGAAAAGAAGTCTGTCAGTCAACAAATTTTATACCATCTGCTCACTGGTGTCTGTTTCTCTGGTAAGTGTTGGAGACACAGTGATGAACAATGAGACATAGTTTCTACCCTTTGGAGCATAAGGCCCAGTGGGGTGACAGACAGGCTCACAGTGTTTTAGGACGATGGTCTGTAACCCTGATGGGTGATTGGGGAAGTGTGAGAAATATTGTGGGACAGAGAGAAGAAGCACCTGATTGACCTTTGGAGGTAAAGGAAGGTTTCCAGGAGGGATGGTACCTGAGCTGAGTCTTGAAGAACCAGAGGCTGTTTGCCAGGGAAGGGCTTGGGTGAGGAAGGGTATATTGCATGATAAGGAAATAACACACTTATGTCCTGGAAATGAAAGTAAGCATGACACCAGTTAGGGTGCTGTTGTAGTAATCCAGGTGAGGAACAACTGTGGCCCAAATGGATGGTCTTAAAATGAAGAGAAAAAGAGAAAGACAGTGAGCAGGAGGGGTCACGGTGACGTTGCGATTCTGGCCATTGCTGAGTGGCATGTTCCAGTCACATGCCTGGTGACTTGTACGTCTGCTACTGCAGCTCTCTATGCATGCAGGCAAGCCTGTGCTCTGCTTTTCAGCACTCACTGAATTTCAACCAGAACATATAATGTCTTGAAAGCTCCATGTAGCTTTTCCTTGAAGTTTGCCTGAAGAGAGCATGAATCAGACTCATGCAGATATTCAAACCACCACTCCTGCTTAGCAGCTCAGCAATCAGAGTGAAGCCCCTGGATTACAGGTTGTCAGATGTAAAGAACATGAGTAAAATGTTATTCAAAATGCTTAAGTCTCCAGCAATAATGTAACTACGTATAATATTTATGTTTGTAAAAGTTTCTGAAGGTTCAACTTTGTATAGGTCACTTTCACATGTAGCTCTGGTCTACAGGTGGATATGTCTGGGGTTTTAGAATTCCCTTTCCCCCTGGTTTTTCCATTTTGAATCCTTATGATCTCACTAAATGTTATAAATATTATAAATCTAGATTCTCTCTTAACCATTAATTTATTGTCATTTTTGTACCACTACAGGGTGACAACACTCGATGATCTAGAAAATACTTAAAGAATGTTATTATTAGATTTGTGAGTGTTAGATTTTAGGTATTGGTCCACTTAGCCTCAGTTCTGTGACATGGGAGTCCCTGGGTAGTCACCTTTGGTGGACATTGGCCTCATCTCATATGAGTTGTAAAGGGAAAAAGTCTGAGGAGCATTGGATGGGAAAGGTAGTAACTCTATTAGCTAAAATACCCCATTCCTCAGCCAAATAGGAAAACAACTTTTTGTATGTCCTTGGGGCACAGTTCATGTCTACTTCTCACTACCTTCTAGTATTTTACAAGACCTGAGTTCTCAACAGAAAGGTGAAAAGGGAAGTTGCCATAAAATATGCAAAATGTATTATATTTCTTTGACTTGAAAATGGTTTATAGTAAAAGCTCCTGAATATGCTCAAAGTTCCCCTTCTAGAAAAGTAGTCTAACAGACAACTGAGGGTTTACACATTTCTGTTCCTTTACACATATTTTTCTAAAATTTCCTAAAGACTTGCCTCGAGGAATTTACAATCTAGCAAGGAAGCAGACATTAAATAAGTAATCATGGGTGTGATAAATGCTGGCCATGAATGAAAAGATTAGGGTACCATGGAAGCATATACCAGGGCTCCTCGCCTGGTTCTCATAAATGTTGCTTTCTTTTTGGTTGGCCAGATTTTGAACTCCTCTGTCCCAACTCTGAAGCAAGACTAAACACTCAGGTCTCTCACTAAAGAAAACCAATCCACAAGGCACTGATGAACATTGTTTTACTGAATTTTTGTGGGGTTAAGGATAAAATTGGTTAGGGTTAAATTGCACATGACACAGCAAACAGCTACACTGTGGAAGGGAGCAGGTGACCCCCTTCTCTGTCCAGTCTCGCCAAGCTTTCAGCCTGTAATGCAACTGCATTGTTTCCCAGATTCTCCAGTTTTGTATCCTGCTGCCCATCTCTTAGCCCAGCAAACAAAAACCCCACAACTTACCTGTATCCACCCTTCTTGGAACACATCGGGAAGTTTGTAAACAAAAAATGCCTTATTATGTCATAAACAGTATTTTTCCATGCCACACCAGCAACAGGAGCTACTTGGGTAGAAATTTTTTCATGGCTCTTTCACCATGTTGAATTTCTCTGCTTTAATTCCTAGACCTAGACATTTGTCTCCCATCTTCCACATGTACAATCTACATTTGTGTGAGTCATTTCTCCTCTTTTCCTAAACATGCTACTATTCCTATTAGTTCTTGTTTCTGACTACTTGCCCAACTTATAATCACCACTTTGAATTTTAATTTCATATTCCAAGGCCCTAATTTTCCTTAAGACTTGTGTATTGAGAATTGTCAGGTAAGAAAAAGAAATGACCTAAAATACACCGTTGGTTTTTCTTGTGCAGGAATAAATGTGACTTGGAATACCAGGCTACCTTCTCTGTCTAGAAGGTAGTTTGACTCTTCCACTAACTATCAAAGGAAACAATTTTACAGTCCACAAGGTAACCAGAAGCCGAGAAGACTTCCAGGAAGCTACCACAAAGTTGATCACTTGCTCCTTTGTGCTGACTCCACACCTCATACATCTTGTGCTGCACTGGTATGCTTTCATTTTTATGCCTACTTTCCCTGCTGACTTGGAGGCTTTTGAAGGTCCGCACTTGTAATGTTCATGTTAAGTGTTTGTTATTAAGACTAGTGCACTGCTAGAAAAAGTAAGCCGAAGTTTGCACTGTACCAATGAGCAATTGTAATACTCTGATACCTTCACCACAGCCATTTGGTGAGTTCCTTTCTTTTCAACTATTGCCATCCAGATGGAGCACTAAGAAATTAAATCATCTTTTAAAAATAACTTTTACAATACAAATGTTTACAGACTACTTTCTAGATATGTTAATGACTTTCACCTGGGTATTTTGAGATCCACAAGTCTACAGTTGAATAGTTGATCAATAAGCAACAAATTTTCTTCTTCCAATTCATGAATAGTACTTTCCAGTTCTTCAACTTCCTTTCTGTGATTTGCAATCTGTTCTCAGAAGAAGACAATGGATGGATGTTGGTACTTGTTAACTTAGTTCTTTTAAAAAAAAAAAAAAAAGATTTATTTATCTATTCATGAGAGAGAGAGAGAGGCAGAGACAAAGGCCAAGGGAGAAGCAGGCTCCATGCAGGGAGCCCAACGTGGGACTCGATCCCAGGTCTCCAGGATCACGCCCTGGGCTGAAGGCGGCGCTAAACCACTGAGCCACCACTGAGCCACCCAGGCTGCCCTTGTTAACTTAGTTCTATCTAGTCTTCTGTAAGAAATTCACTTCTAAAAAAGTTCATTTGCCTGAGGGAAAGATCTATCCTGTATTATTTGTTACTCGGTTTCTTTGTCCTTACTCTCTAAGAAGGAATGGGTGGGTCTTTTTTCTAGACTGTTTGCCGAACCTGTTTGCATGGTTAGACAATGAATGGCAGGAGTTGTTCTTTCTTACCCTTTCAAAAACATCACCAGATTTATTTGTGAGCTGGAGTTAGAGATAAACATGAAAATAAGAATTAAATTATCAATGTGGTTAAATGGGGGAAGATGGTGATAAAACCAAAAGTGGTATGATCAAAACATAACAGAAGCTGTCAGGTACTATGGGGGATTCATCTTATGTCTGGTGTAGGGGGGAAGGGAGTTTTAATAGAGGAGATGACATCTAATCTGGATTTTGAAGACCAAAGAGGGTACACTGTAGGCAGAAGGAACCACATGTTACGCACATTATTTTGGTGTAGATAGATAGAAAGAGGACGTGGGGAGAAGTAGGAGAGAAACTGGACAATTAGGGAAATAATGGCAAAGAGTCTGGATTTTAATTTTGCAGGTGATAGAAGGTCATTGATAGACATAGTAGGTTTGATGTTTACTAAGGAAATATAGCTAACTTCATTAAACATAAACAAAATTTGCTGTTTCTATTGATGGAATTCCCATTAGTCTTAAAGAAGTGTATTTTGAAAACCTCTGTCTAAAGAAGGCTAGGATAGTGGGAAAAATGTATAGAACGTGACTAGATAGAGCTCCCGCTTCCCTCCTTGCCCGCCTCATATGGCATGAACCATACAGATGCTGCATCAAGAATTCATGGAGAGAGGTCAGGACAATAGAATTAGAAGCAAGAGTATAAAAAAGGGGTTCCTGGGTGGCTCACTCTTGATTTCGCCTAGGTCATGATCTCGGGGTCGTGAGATGGAGCCCCATGTCTGCTCTGGTCTCAGGAGGGAGTCTGCTTGAGATTCTCCCTCTCCCTCTGCCCCTCCCACTGCTCGTGCTCTCTCTCTCTCAAATAAATAAATAAATAAATAAATAATAATAATATATATATATATATTTTTTTTTTAAAGATTTTATTTATTTATTCATGAGAGACACACAGAGAGGGGCAGAGACACAGGGGCAGAGACACAGGGAGAAGCAGGCTCCATGTGGGGAGCCCGATATGGGACGTGATCCTGAGACTCTGGGATCACACCCTGGGCCTAAGCCAAGACGCTTAACTGCTGAGCCACCTAGGTGTCCCAATAAATAAATATTGTTTAAAAAAGAGTATAAAAGAGAAAGTAATAGGCTGATGAGAATAATAGAGATAAACTGGGAAAAGTATCTCAAGGGACTATGATGAAACAAAAAAGGTTCAGGGGTTAGTTTAGATGCAGTATCTCTTGTTAGGCATTGCCAAGAGAGTGTAGCTGAGATGAGTACTTAGATAACTTAGACATTTTGAATTTGTGCTTGAAATTTATTTATTGGATTTTGGAGTCTGGAAACATTCTGTATATTACTATATGCATATCTCTATCACATAAGTCATGATTAAATGTTTGAATTTCTATTATGGGCAAGGTTCTGTGCAAGGCACAGAAAGATACAAAAGTGAATAAGGCATGGAAAGAATTTCCTCCAAAGAGGTTTATTGGATTCAATGAACAAATACACAAATAATTATAACATAAAACAATACTAGTGCCATAGAAAAGGCTCAAATATTGCTAGTGGCTTGGAATTCGAGAGAAAAGCATATATTATTTACCTGCCTTAAACTATTTAGCAAACCATTAAGTCCATTATGCTAAATTAGAAAGCAAGGGGTTGTTTCAGCATCCCATGTGTTGGGAGTTAATCAGCCTGATTATAGGCTTGAGCGCCTTAAGGAAAAGTTAATACTTTTCAAATGTCAAAGGATGAGAAAGAAATTATATTTAGAGGATGTAAACAGAAGGAATTGATAGAACATTTGGATATGTTTGACCCAAGGGCTTGGCATGCTTGGGAAGCAGCACACACAGTTCTTGGTCTCCTTCCAAAGCTGGGAATGAAGAGGACCCGTTCAGGGAGTTAAGTCTGATCTTTGGAGCTAAGGATATCTTGTGGTATCACTTGGCCATTTGGACTACTAAGGTTCTTAGCATTTACTGTCTCCTTTCCAGCCTATCAAAATATTAGGGAAATGAAAACTAGTTCCTTGTTATAACCATATATACACCTTTAAATTTCCAGGGTAAGAAAGTGAAAATGAAGATCAAGACTGCTTTTCCCTCCCTATCCTGCTTCTCCCCAGATACCCAAGAAATGGACTTAGGGAATTGAGAAAGATAATTTAGTTAGAACTATAATAAGTCAGACCCCTAGGATCCTGAATTAAATGCATGCTCTTGCAATTTTATCCTGTGAGATCCAAGTTAGCTTTATGCGTCCTCTCACTTGAAACTCTGATTTCTAACTCTTTGAATCCCTTTGTCTAGTTTTATGGGCTATTTGTTGAGTTAGTCTAAGTCATTTGGAAATTTCAGGTTTCTTCATTTCCTTAATAAGCATGCTAAATAAAACCAGATAATGGAAGTCATGCATAGGACATTTCATATCCTTCCCTCAGATCTAAGGTTTTGGTTATTGTTGAATAGTTAAATGGAGAAATATTTTCAGGAGTTCCATTATTAAATATCCCTTGTTACTCATTCTAAACCTTCCTTAAAGAAACTAATTGTCATAGATCATTCCATTTCTAGGCAATTTTCTTTTTTTTTTTTTTTAAGATTTTATTTATTTATTCTTGAGAGATAGAAGGAGAGACAGAGCCAGAGACACAGGCAGAGGGAGAAGCAGGCTCCATGCACCGGGAGCCTGACGTGGGATTCGATCCCGGGTCTCCAGGATTGCGCCCTGGGCCAAAGGCAGGCGCCAAACCGCTGCGCCACCCAGGGATCCCTCTAGGCAATTTTCAATTCTTGTGATAATACTTATAACCAGAGATGGTTTTAATTAATTTGTTAGTAAATTTAATAATGCTAAAATAAATATTTATTGAAATAAGGAGAAATTAAATCTATTAAATTTCCTTAAAATGATTTGTCCTTTATTACTAACCTCTTTTGCTCATGATTTAATTAAACTTCACATTTTCCCCTGTCTTTTAGTTCTACTGAATTATGAGACATAAAAAGTAAAATGAAACAAAATGTAATTTGTGGCTTTAGTAGGAGGGATCAAGACACCAAAAAAAAAAAAATCCCTTTCTTATCAGTCAAATACAAATTTTTGCAGTCATTTTCTCTGAGCCTAATAACTATGACATCTTATACGATTTAAGATTTGAGGTGTGCCTGGTGGCTCAGTTGGTTTAGTGTCTGCCTTCGGCTGGGGTCATGATCCCATAACCCTTCAAATATCAACTATATATATATATATATATATATATATAACTTGTTAATAAGAGCTGTGTATGATTGAAGTGAATTTTTTCAAAAGATGGTAAGTTTTCTTTCATAGATGGTATCTGAGCACAGGTCAGGTGACTGTTTCTCTGTAATAAAAAGCAAATTTCAAAGCAATGAGTTTGCACATCTTCTGTAGCACCCTTGTGACAACTAGTCTGAGGATTATCTATTTGTTTTATCCAATAACATGCTCTCACATCTTCACCCAAGATCTAAGCCATGTACTTGATTCATCTCTCCAATGACTATATCTATACTCATGGATATCCTTTCATTCAGTAACTATTTAGTGAACATAGATTATTAGTTTTCATGGACATATAGTTGAAAAGGCACAGCTTGCTCTGTGCAGTGAAGAGACAGATAGATAAACAATTTCAATATATATTAGCAAGAGTTATGAAACAAGAGAGGTGGAGTTTTCCATGTAGATGAGACTAAGAAGGTAAGACAGAAGGACTAGTCTGTGCAATGTAAGGCAAACAAGACAGTGCCTCATAACAAAGAAGGTCTGGAAGTCCTCACAAGACCACATTTAGCAAGAGTGGGACTGTAGCATCGGTATAGAGAGACAGGTGGAGCAGAGTCTAAGGCAGCACACTGGGCCCCTAGTTCCTGCATGTTCTCCAGAAGGAGGTGTGAAGAGAGCCTGATGACCAAGCTAGGATAGGATATAGAGACCGCAGTGGGCAGGGACATCTTGACCGTGGGCAAATAGCTGTCACTGTGGGTTTGGTGTTGGCTGCAACACAATGTCCAAAAGACCAGAGCAATCCATTTAGCAGTCACCAGTGCAGGGAGCAGATGAAAGCATATCCTGTACAGATGAAAGGCAGAGGGAGCAAAGGTCCAAGGCAAAGCCCATAGATCTGAGGCCGCTTTAGTAACATGCCCCAAAGAGGGATATAAACTTCCCTTCCTTATATAACAGGGTCCATCTTGGAGAAGAACAGAGGGAAGAAAGGAAATCTAAACAACTGAACATTTATGCAAAGGGTACTCTCTGTCATCCCAAAGAGGCAATTTAAAAACAGCAGAGATTGAGGTTAGAATGATCCTTTAGCCTTACTCCCACCACCCACAAGGAAGTAGGGTCTTGAAGAAGGCCAGATCAATTTTAGGGCATAAAGAAGCTTCATACATTTGAGTTTACTGCATGAATTATGATGCCAAAAGTGATTTCTGGTTGTTATTGAAATTATTGGTGGTGGTCATTGAGCAACAGTTTGTAATAAGATTAGGATTCCACTTGAATTTTATTTGACGTCAGCTAGTCACAATTCTATGCTTTTTCCATGCCTTCAGCTCACAAAATAAAAGTCATTTCCAGTTCAAAAAAACGAGAAGGAAGGAGTTGTTTTTTAAAATTTGACCTACCTCTCTTTTCAGCCAGTCATTCTCCCAGATCTCTCGGTAGCTGCCCTTGTCAATGAACTGTATGGCATTCTAAAAGAAAGTTTCTGCATTAAAGAAGACTCACAACATGGAGATTCACAATCAACTTATCTGATCATTTTATAGTATGTTTTGCGATCACTTTGGAAACATATCTAAGAACTTTTGCTTCAGTTGTTCTTTACTCTCATATTATTTTGGTGACTTACACTGCCTAATACAGTTAGAGAACTGGACAATAGTCATCCGTTCAATTTGGCTTCTATTGTGACTGAATCTGATTGCCATGGTGAAATCAATCATTAAGTTGTCTGCTCCATGATTAAAGTGGCTGAACTGTAATGATCAAATATTCTTCAAGTTTATGGTCACAGACATACTCCAACATAGAACAAAAACATGAATAGATCCTATTACTGACTTTTTAATTTGAAAGATTTATGCATGTCAGTAATAACAACATACATATTTACAAACTTAATAGCAAATAGTTTCAGAGTAGCTAGACAGTCTCCTGGAGAAAGGCATTTTAGATGAAGAAAATAGGAAAAGCATTACTTTGTCAGTAAGTTCATAAAATGTAAATTAATTTTCAATTCTTATTATAGTTTTCCCCAAAGGAACTTTATAATAGATGAAAGATCATATTTATCAGTGAGGCACTTTTTTATGGCTACCATGTTACAAGTTCTACATTCAGTAACTAAAGGGCATTATCTAAGGAAGGGAAATTAGGAAAAATCTTAAAAGTAATAAATACAGACAAAATAATTTAAAAATATGTTAAGAATAAATTTATCTAAGTCTTTAGAGTTGGAAGATTTGCAATAATTCTTTTTCTTTAAATCATGCTAATTAAACTAAGGGTGTACCTACACCGCCTAGGAATCAGGAACTTTTATACTCTAACTGCAGCTGATAACTCTGAAGTGCCCTGGCACACAGAATTTCAGTTGAACAGAAGCAAGACATAGCTCATAACTGAAGTTAGTTGACTAATGGCTTAATTCAGTAACAATGGAACAGAGGTTTTCAACTTTGGCTGCACATTAGAATCTCCTGAACACTTTGAAAAATCCAGAAACCAAGGCAACATCATAGGTCATTTACATGAGCATTTATGAGGCACCAAATGAGTCAACCAAATTTCTCAGGTGACTTCAATATGCAGCCAAGATTGTACAACAGTGGATTATCAGATGTTAAATATATGCTACAAGAGCCAGATAAAATGGGGAAAATTCATTCACATGTGTTAGGCATTATGTAGATTAAAAAAAATGTACAATGTAGTGATTAAAAGCAGTGATCTGAAGAGACATCTTGAATTGAATCTCCACTCTATCACTTGCTCTGGGAAAGTCACAAAAATTTCTCTGTGCCTCATTCTCATTAACAAGTCCCTGCCTTACAGGATTGTTGAGAGACATAAATGTAAAATGCTCAGAACAGTATCTGGACCAGTCTTCATTATATGTTGAATATGTATGTTTGAAATATATTTGATCTATAGATGCATTTTTAATCATCTTAACTATGTTCAGATCATTTTATTGTTGACTTCACCATTTAGTCATACTCAGTCACAAAGGGGCTGAATTTTATGGGCAGATAAACTATTGGTTGGTTTTCCATAATCCTCTATCTTTGTATACATCAGTAAAATCATACAGTAGGATAGTAATTGAAAAAAACAACTGAACTAACAGTTAAGCAACAAAGAAGAGCAACTGAAATTCAGCGAGGAGCTGTAGAGAACCCCAGGTGTTTACAATTCTGCATAAGAGCTATTCTAGATGAAGAGACAGTCTAACTAACGAGGTAGTCTGGGGGCAGGGGAAAGACAGTGAAAACAAAGGGGTTAGAAAACATATAATGTTGGAAACTATATCTCAAACATTTTTTAATATCCCAAAATTTTAAAACTCTGGCAATGTAAAGTATACTCTCTTAGATTTGGATATATATGAAAGTACTTTTTAGACAAGTCCTATTTCATTCTATAATGTGTCCAAACTTTTATTTAATAATTTGTTGTAGCCATTATTATTACTTAAAAATAACTCAATAAGAAGTTACTGAGCTCTTGTTCCTTATGAGGCACTATGCTACTTAAATCATCTCATTTAACCTCCATACTATTTTTAAAGGTAAATATCATTATTGCTCCTTTTATATAAATTAGGAAACTGAAGCCCAGAAAAATCAGGTAACAAATTTAGTTTATATTCCCAGTAAGTGGTAGAACTGTGATTTAAACTAAATTGCCAAATTTCAAAACTCAATCTTCTTAATCATTATACCACAGGAAAAAATAGGGGAACAATTTTTGTTTTGTTTTTAAGAAAATTGAAATATACCTGTGTGGCCCATTCCTTCTTTTGATCCAGTTGCAACAAAGTTTTTCTGATTATTCTCTTTCTAGCATCTTCCAGAGTGACTTTATAGTGTTCTTTAAAAAGAAAATTAGAAGCCTTAACAAGGCAAATCCTAGGTAAAACTACGCTGCTAGTAAATTTCATCTTCCATGATCCTCCCTTCTCCTTTCTACAAACATTTTCCCCCTGAATTTTCAGGGAGCGTTCTTATTGAAGCATCTAGTACCTCCAATGAAAAGAAATGCTCCAATAATTTACTAACACCCTAATGTGAATTAGCTTAAAATGGTATCTCTCCCAAGAATACTTGTGTTTTCAAAGGATTGTCTCTCCAAAGGGAGAGTTTCCAACAGTTTAATACTTGTGCAATACTTTAATACTACCTTGCATACCACACACTTCTGATTCCACAAGGGAAATATAAAGAAGATATGATTGTCTGGGGGGTGGGGAAAAAAAAGATTTGATTGTCTGCATGAGAAGCATCCTGTACCTCTGACTCAATCTAACTAAATTTCCAGTACTCCTGGCATGCATTTCCTTGGGCAGGAAAGGCAGAGTGAGGGGCTGTGAAGGTCAGTCCCTGGTCCTGAGTTGGGCTCAGAGCAAGAAAGGAGGGCTGATATGAAGTGCAGAATTCTTTATTATCTCCCAATTTTCTTATGTCATAGTCGGAACAGAAACAAAAGGATCAGAAAATTTTAGGCCTTGAAAGATGCTTAGTGATCGTATCATCATCATCTCTGTTTAGGCAACAGTGAGATAGAGTGACATTAAGGCCACTGCAGAGAGTGGAGAGCAAGAAAGCTGGATAACGAGTCCAGGTTGTTAGTCTTCTTTTCAACAAATCAGCACCAGACTCTTCTGATGTACATGACACTACTTAAGACACTGGAAATACTGCCAAATAAGAGACAAGCCCCGGCCCTTGTGACATGTACATTCTAGTAGGGAAGGCTGACCTTAGGTAAACAAGCAAATATGGAATATTTCAGGTGGTGGTGTGTGTGATGAAACAGAACTAAAATTCTCCATTTTAGATAGGGTGACCAGAGAAAGCACTTTTGAGGAGGTAGAGGCTGAATGAAGTGAGGCAGTCAGCAGTGTGAACAGAGGGAAGTGCACTACCCAAATCTGAGAATAATCAAAGTAGGTTGTGCCTTATGATCACATCTATGTTATATGTTCCCATTAGTTGTGTTTTATTTATAACTTCTGAAGGATAACTATTTGAGAGTCAGGAGTATTTATTTCCATACAAAGGATGTTGACAACTATGGTTGTTATATTTCTGGACTGGTCCACAGAGACCCATTTAACTTATTCTGTAAGTAAAAATACTTTTGTACTAGTCATGCTGTGGAATCTGCCATTCATGACACTGCTTCAAAAGGAAAATTTTCTCCACAGACCAAGTCAGTCTAAACAGAACTCTCTGCACTCCTAGACTACAGGGAAGGAGATCTGCAGGTCTGGTCTTTCGGTACGTTGGAATCAAACCGAAGGTCTGGAAAGGAGACCAGGGAGCTAAGCAAGAATTCCTCAGCCTTCATCTGTACTTTGTACTGGCATAATGGCTCCCTCTATTAGTCAAAAACTCTGAAAGCAGAGTAAAAATTCCTTTTCTATATCATTTTACTCCTGTAGTCCGTGGGA
The DNA here is from genome assembly GCF_018345385.1 of Vulpes lagopus. Taxonomy (NCBI): domain Eukaryota; kingdom Metazoa; phylum Chordata; class Mammalia; order Carnivora; family Canidae; genus Vulpes; species Vulpes lagopus. The sequence continues at coordinate 36,166,574 of NC_054838.1, read as the reverse complement.
CACAACAGATAATGAAAAATCTTTTGAAAAAAATTCAATGTGCAAGTCTTTGGTAGGCAGTGATCTGAGGCTTCACCACCAGGTGTGACAGCTGTGGTGGCGTGGGGAGGGAGGAGTGCAGAGAGACAAGGGGAGAGCCCTCCCAAGTTGCCAGTGGCCAGAGAGGGAGCCAGTCACTTTCTGCCTCTAACAGAGTTGGGACCAGAGTGTCTGACTGAGGTAGCAGTTGATGAACATGAGAGTTGCGTTTTGAGGAGTCATCTAACTTGACATTTGGAGAATAAGAGAATGGAAGCCTTCATTATTCCAACCTACATATGTTCATCTATACAACCTGTATTTTTCTTATTCCATTTGGAGTCATCACTTGAATACTTGCCACATTAACACTGAAAAAGCAATAAAAATACCCAACTGATTTCAAGTTCCATATAAAATTCAATAGACTGTTTATCTTCTTAAGAGCAAAGTAACCAGCACAAGTGAAGATATAAAAATCTCATCGCTATCTTTTGTGATTCATACGATGCTTTGAGAAACAACTGTTAACCATGCATTTGTGAATACAGCCAAAGAAGCTGGGAGTATGGAATGTCTCCTCATAAAAGTTTGAGATGTTGCTAGTGGGAGCGTGGGAGACTCTGGCTTGCTGCCTTTAAACTCCTGGCTGCTCAGACACCTGTCTAATGCAGCCACTTCTCAGAACCTGATGGCAAAGCCACACTGACTGAAGCTTGCTTTGGATTGTTCTGCCTTCCCTGTTGTGTCTGGCTCTGTGTTGATTTGCTCCTCCTCAGTTTTCTGGGAGTCTGTTGCCCACTTTTCACACACTTGTTCAGGGTCATACATCTTCACCGTGCTGCCCTCTCCTGTGGGGAGGGTGGTGATAGCCTCTCTTGTGGGTTCTCTTGGAAAGCACCAAGGGACTCCCATTTTACAGATGAAGAAATTGATGTTCAAAAAAGTTACTTTTTGTGAGTGCATTTGAACCTAAATCTCTCAACTCGCTGTTATGAAACAAAGAAATTTTAGAGCTTCCTGTCCTGTGTGCCTGGTAAAGGACAAAAGTAAATAGGCTCTGTGACCCTGATATCTAATGACTTATAATAACACTTTCTGTATTGCTGAGCCTCATCTGAAACCCCCTTTCTGGGCTCCCTGGGTGGCTCAGCGGTTTGGCGCCTGCCTTTGGCCCAGGGCGCGATCCTGGAGTCCCAGGATCGAGTCCCGCATTGGGCTCCTGGCATGAGCCTGCTTCTCCCTCTGCCTGTGTCTCTGCCTCTCTCTCTCTATCATAAATAAATAAATAAATAAATCTTTTTTAAAAAAAATAAAACTCCCTTTCCTTTTATTGAGAGACAAAGCCTTGTCCTGGATATATTAGTGACTGTGTTTCTCATACCCACTCCCAACATCTCCCAGCTAAAGTTCAGGGAAGTAGCTCTAGGTGATTCCACCTCCTTCCCCCTAGAGCTCAGGGATGGTACTAAATAAGGCAGAGTTGGAGAGTTGACCATAAAATAGCTGATCGATGACCCATGAGGAAGCATGGGACAAAGGCTCATCTTTGATTAGGTAGGTGATCACACCAGCTCTTCAGAATCTGGGCTGGAGAAAACTGCAAGAACTGGTCTGTGGGAAACAAGAGAACCGGACAGGACAGAGCAAAGCAGAGACACAGACCATGAAAGATAAATGTAAAGGGGAACCTTCTCTAGGGCTATCACTGATCTGATGCGCTTCTATTTCCAGTTTTAACCTTCCCATTCCTCACTACAAGTGTTATATTCAACAACATGACCATGGCACATTAAGCAAACTTAGTTTTATCTCTTCCCTTTAAAATTTGTACCGTGAGGCTAGTAACTCTCTCAACAAGATATATGGCAAATTTCTGACTTCTCTGATCCCTTTGTAATAATAAGAGGTCCTCCAATCACTAATTAATATATCCAGCCTTTTGTAATAATTAAAACTTTAAACTCATTCAAAGTTATGGCTATTCTCTTTTCAGCTTGGATATACAACTACTTCCTCTGACTTGAGTTTCTATGCCTCCTTTCTCACAGTTGAAGAGAAGCATGGAAAGGGAAAGAAAGCTCTCGCCTAACAGATACTATCTCAAGCTAATGTGGCACTTTCTCGTCCTGACACTTAAGGTTGATTCCTTTCTCATGGGGATATTTTATAGGTTCTTCAGAGGACCACACTCCCCATTGCTAGTTATTTCACTGGTGTTTCCTTGATGCAGGGGGATGTACTGTCCTCAAGGCTGGCTAACAACTTTACCTTTGGCCTCTGGCTCTCCATCTATTCCTCTCTCCCTTACATGCAGGCTCCTATTTCTCTGTTAGGACACCATCACCAAGATCTAACAGGTGTGTGTACTAGCTCTCTCTCATAGCAGATTCATAGGAAACACTTTCATGCTTTGCCATGACTGAGAGTGCAGGCTGCTGCAGACTGAATACTTATACCCGGGCCCCATTCATACATTGAAACTGAATCCCCAGTTTGATGGTATTTTGAGATGGGGTCTTGGGAAGTCTTTAGGTCAAGAGGGGGGAACCCTCACGAATGGGATTAGTGCGCTTAGAAAAAGAGACTCCAGAGAGCTCCCTTGCCCCTTCCACCAGAGATGGCTGTCTATGGACCAGGAAGTGGGTTTTCACAGGACACTAAATGTGCTGTCATTGAACTTGAGCTTTCCAGCCTCCAGAACTGGGAGAAATAATTTCTGTTGTTTATAAGCCACCCATTCAATGTATCTTGAATGGACTAGCTTAGGGCAGTAGCCACTTCATCTTTGCTCTGCTGTCAGAATGATTAGTTAGTTCCTTATCCCCAAGATTTCTCAGAGAAAAGCCATAAACTAGACCTCCATGTCTCCAAACTGTAGGGGACACATACTGATCAATCTGAGGAATTTCCTTAAAGACTCTCCATCTTGATTTGAGGTGAAAGAGGAATTACCCTCACCTGTCCCTTTGGGAGACAGCATAGGACTTACAGCACACCAAGATCTCTTATTTAACACTGTCCCCTAATTTCCAACAATCTTTTCTTGACCTATACAACTTCTTTTATAGATTGGAATTCAGTGGCTGAAGGTGTGAAACCAGTTTACTGCTTCATCTGCATGGTGGTATCTCAGTTTATTCTGAAATGTGGTGTCTGTTACATTGCCACCCCAGTTTAAAATGAGAATAAAACAATTTTACTTTAATAACCTATATCAATAACCACCCCTTTCCCTAAAAATACTTGTTCCTTTGCAAGTCAACCAGTCTAACTAACACAAATTTCATGATTGTGGGTGTGGGAGGAGCATTCTAGAAAAATCATGGAATAAGGAAGGAGGTGGGAAAAAAAGATCAATATAAGGCTTCAGATAATGTAAGGCTTCAGATAACTTGATTTAAGTGTCCTGCTCATATTCATTGTCCAATTAGTGTAGTGGCCCTCAAAATATTTTAATACAGCAGAGTTGCTCCTGCTACTTTCATGGTTAGGAGAAATACCTAAAACTATGAGAAAAGCCCATAGCTACTATTTTCCTAGGACACCTAAGGTTGGTTACAGACCAGGGTTTTCAATATGTAAATATGTAAATATATAAATATTATTACCACCATCCCAAAGTTGGATACAAGAGCATGACAATCTTCAACTCAAATCATCCAAATTTCTGATCAAGATTATGGGTTAAGTTTATCTGAGAAGATGATTCTTCCTAATTTAAAAATGTAAAATGAAAATAATGTTGGGGGGGACTTTAAAATTTTTAAATATATCAGAACAGTAACTATTTTAAAAGTTTGGTACTGGTGTACAAATACATAGATCAATGGAACAGAATAGAAAGTATAGAGAAGGACCCAAATACACATAGGAAACTAAAGTATAATAAAGTCAGCATTTCATATCAGTAGAGTTAAAATGAATTATTTGCTATATGATGTTAGAACAACTGGAAAACCAGGATCCCTGGGTGGCACAGCGGTTTGGCGCCTGCCTTTGGCCCAGGGCGCGATCCTGGAGACCCGGGATCGAATCCCACGTCGGGCTCCCGGTGCATGGAGCCTGCTTCTCCCTCTGCCTATGTCTCTGCCTCTCTCTCTCTCTGTGACTATCATAAAAAAAAAAAAAAAAAAGAACAACTGGAAAACCATCTGGCAAAAAATAAAGTTGTCTTCCTACCTCATAGACACACAAAAAATCAGAGATTTAAATATTAAAATGAAGCCACAAATATTCTAGAAGAAAATATTGGGCAATTTTTTCGTCATTCATAAAACAAAAATCTAAGTTGAGCATTCTAAAACTTCAGAATGTTCTCATAAACATATTCCACAATAAAAGACTAATGACAAATGGGGACAATCTTTGTACTTTATATCACAGTTAAAGAGCTAATTTCCTTCAAATGTAAGGAGCTCCATAACACAGTAGAAAAATGGGCAAAGGATGTGAATAGATGGTTCACAGAAAAGGAAACTCATTATAGTTCCTGAACTTATGAAAAGATATTCACTATCACTTATAGTAAGAGAAGTGGAAATGAAAGCTACAATGAGGTACCATCTTCTGCTTTTAAGACTGGCAAAGAACAAAACATTAGCTAACCTCCCTGTTGTTGAAAATACAGGAACACAGCATCCTCATCCACATGAGGAGGAGTCGGGAAGGGGTGAGGATGGTTAGTAAACTTGGCACAAGGTTTATGGAGGGCTCTGCCTATCAAAATAAAAAAAAAATAAATAAATGGGCACTTTGGGTCAGTCATTCCTTCCTAGAGACACACACGAATGAAATTATATAAATACAAGAATATTCACTACAGTAAAATGAGATATTTAAGAATATTCATTGCAGCATTATTTATAATAGAAAACTATAGAAAACAACCTAAGTGCTAATGAGTAGGGGATTTGTGAAAAGAATTATAATACAACGAAACAAAGTAGCCACTGGAAGAATGAATAGGTACTAATACGTACTGATCTATGAAAATGTCCATATTGTTATATGAAAATGTCCATATTGTTATATGAAAAAAGTACAAAATTGTATTTGTGTATGCTTTGTATATATTAATATAAAATATTTCTGAAAAAGGTTACACAAGAAATTGGTAATAGTACTTTTATCTAGAGAGATAATCTGAGTGGCTGGGGGATAAACAGGAGTAAGAAGTTGTCCCCCCCACTTTTTAAAGATTTATTTATTTATTATTTGAGAGAAAGGTGTCCCCCACACCTTTGGGAGAGAGAGTCCCAAGCAGATGCCCCACTGAGTGAAGAGCCTGATGCAAGGCTTGATCTCAGGACCCAGAGATCACGACCTGAGCCGAAACTAAGAGTTGGATGCTTAATCAACTGCATACCCAGGTGCCTTGGAAGGTGTCCCTTTTACTTTCTACTTTTCTTCTGGGGAGGAAAACTTTTTTAAAAATTGGAACTCTAAGCCCAGATGATTTGGAACCAAATTTACACTGCCATTGTGGTGCAGAAGTCCTGAGCTGAGAAACCTACAGAAAACTTTGGTCCAGAATTGGAACATCCTGACAGGGACCCAGAAGAGGATAATGGAAATGACCTCACATGAACACCTTCGCCACTCAGGGCACCATCACCAGCTGGGCTCAGAGGTGTTACCCAGCCAGTGTTCTTTTGAGTCATCAGATTTCTCCATTTATTCTACTGTATGACTTTCCTATCCCTGGATCTCTGATGTTTTTTTAAGCCACTGTGCTAGCCACAGTGACAGAAGGGTGGCCTCATGGTTCCCAGATCTAGTCCTGATAAGTTTCATCATGCCTGGTGCCATCTGGCTCCATATTCTCTCCATTTCCCATCTCATGTTTGTGCTCCAGTTCTTTCTGACTATAACCTAGCATTTACTTGGGCATTTCTCTACAATGATTCTACTTTTATAGCCTGGTTAAGTTGTTTTTAGCTTGTCTCAGGTAAACTTCTTTTCTAATATAACCCTGTCCCAGGACCTTCATAGCTTGGTGGAATTGCCCCAGACCTAAGTATGGGAGTAGAGAGACCGACTGAATAAAGCTTCTTTCTCCAAGACACTTGGTCCCAGGGATTCTCCACTACCCCCTGCACCCCCACTCCCATCACTCTCTTTTACTTCTCAGTGGTGGTCCTGGGAGAGTTTCTCTACTCCCTCTCTCCACCTTTACCTTTAGCTTCATAGCTGCTTGTGGTAATAGCAGAGAGTAAAGAATGATTCAGGGAGTACACATTTTTTTCTTCTACCAAAGGGCTGCTCTCCCAAGTTTTTCTACTGAATTTAAGCTAGCTTTGCTGCAACTGACCTGACATTTTCTCTGCATTTTCCTTAACTCTATTGATGTCATTCTGCAAGGAGGTAATGAGTTTAGCATGTTGTCCACTCCCTACATTCTTGTATTCTTCCCAGTATTCCTTTTCACTGAGTTTCTCAAGAAATAGTTTCTCAGCATTAGTTATTTGCATGCGCATATCTGTTGAAAGAAAATCGAGACATCATGTCATTTCCATTGTTCTTGCAACCATTATACATTGCAATCAGATTTTATGAAGTTAAGATCTGAAAGGTCTGATACTAAAATGCTGTTAATTCATAAATGCAATTTTTAAACTACAATTAAAGGAAATCTAAGCTATTTTAACTATTTTCCATCCCTCAGGATTCATAACCCAAGTAAAATTAAACTTCCAAATATAAAACAGACATGTGGTTTTAGGCTATGACTGATAAGGTAATAGACTATCTATATGCCTAGGAACCCACAAGCTTAAATTAATCCTATGATAAGCTTGATTAGCGTCCTATTTTGTACAATATACTATATCAAATGTACTTTTTATTGATAAATTGACATTTTTCTGACCATTATGCCCTCTGGACAAAGTGACTTCAACTTATATCATGTGCTGTCCTTGGCAACCATTTTTATAAATAAATAGGTTGATTCCATCATCTAAATTTCAGTGTTTGGGCTTCCCTTGTGAAATGATACCATATGATAGTTATAGCAACATGTCTTCCCCTGCCTCCACTTATTAAGGCCTTCAGAGTGAAAGATAAATTCTCTAGTAAAATATGTACAAATATTGAGCTATCTCCACTGTGTAAACTTTCAGTTTTCCCTGGTGCATTTGCTAAACATGGTATTCTACTCAATCTTTAGGCTGGTCTCTTGCTTCTAAGATTTTATTTTATTTATTTATTTATTTTTAAGATTTTATTTATTTATTCATGAGACACACACACACACACAGAGAGAGAGAGGCAGAGACACAGGCAGAGGGAGAAGCAGGCTCCATGCAGGGAGCCTGATGTGGGACTCCATCCCGGGTCTCCAGGATGACACCCTGGGCTGAAGGCAGGCACTTAACCACTGAGCCACGCAGGGATCCCCACTTCCAAGATTTTAGAATGAGGTCTGACAAAGATCAAGGTACGATGAACTTAATGTCCTTTTGGCTCAATGCTGCACACCATCTTGTTTGAGAGCTCCCTGAAGGCAAGACCATATCTTATTCTTCTCTATAAAACCAGCACTTAGCACAGAGTCTGGTATCAATTGGTGCTCAATAAATGTCTAGGGAATGGGTGAAGCATTCCAAACAGGCCAGAGGGATGTTCTTCAGTATAGAGGGCCAGAAGGACTCCAGACATGTCTTTTCCCAAAGATGTAAATCAGATAATATATTTTTAAATCCCTTAATAAATGGCACTAGTTATTGCCATGGAACAGTTACTACTGCTACAACCTACCTGATGAGCTATCCTGTTATTTGATTAGCCTGCTGCTGTCTCAGCCCTGTGCCACATTCGGCCTCTGAGGGGAGGGTTGGTTAATGTCACTGAAGATTTTGAAAGAGAGGTGAGTGTAGTGGCTGTTGTTCTGCTTCCCCAGATCCCATCTCCCTTGCCTTCTCCTACCTCCTGTCAAATAAGTAGGCCAATTACTGGGGCCCCTTCTCCTGGCTGTGGGGATTTGCCCAGGGGGGAGCAATGTCTCAAGCTAGGGACATGCTCAGAGTCCTTCCCTGGAAATACTTTCACTGGAACTGGTGGAAAGCATGTCTCTTCTGTCTCTATTTAGGTTAAAAGGATGTAAGGTGAGAGGCGTCCATGGTCAGAGTTCTAGCCTCATGGGGACAACAGTCTCAGAAAAAGGAGCCAACTTTCTGGGGAAGACAGAGAGAGAAGAGGGGCAAGGAAGGGGGTGAGGGGAGAGAAAGAGGGAGAGGCAGAGGAGGTTAAAAAAAAAAAAGCCAAGATCTGACAGCAGGTGAGGCTCCAGATCCAGGTCGGTAGTGCACGCTGCCTTTAGTGCACACTGCCTATCCAGTTTCGTTATATGAAAAAATTATCATCCTCTTTATGCTTGGGCTAGTTTGGATTGAATTTTTATCCATGCAACTGAAGAGTCCTAACTAAAAGTTGTAAAAAAAAAAAGGGGGGGGGGGTTATTACTACTTCTCAAACCTTACTGTGCATAGGAATCCCCCAGGATCTTGTCTCAAAGCAGACTCTAGTTCAGTAGCTCTGGATGGGCCTGAGATTCTGCACTGCAATGAGCTGCCAAATGAAGCTGCTGCTGCTACACTGCATACCCAATGGGGTTACAGTGGCTACCTGGTGCATAACAGAACTGCTTCAGAAAGCCTCTGCACATACACCTGTCCTCTCACTTTCCCGCATCTGCAGGCTCCTTTCATCCCTGGACCACTTGACCTGAGCAGCCCCCCTCTGCTGTGCTCCCGTCACCCAGCTTGGCCCCCGTCTTGTATGACACACAAATCCCAGCACTCAGCCCAAACCACAAACAGGCACACTCTCAGCTAGCTGGGCTCATTTCCCTGTGAGGGCAGTTTAGTGAGCACATCTGAGTATCCTTTGTGGTCTCACTCCTACCTCAAGGGACTTATTAAAGTTCTGCTTCCAAACATAAGCGGAGGTCTCCTGGAGAGGAGCCCTGCAAAATCCAGTATCTACCACCTTATGATATCACCACTGCCCATAAAGGGACAAGTCAGAATAGGCTTTTGGGAACAGTTGTGGAGACCCCTAAAAATGAAGTTTGCTGATTGATGTTTGGGCTTGGCAACTATTTCATTCAAAACCACAAATATTTACAGATGGTGTGCTTGCTCTGTGTAAAGTGCTTAGATGAGTAGGCTCTCTGAACCACTTGGAGAAATTCAGGCAATCTAGTCCTCATTTGGCCTTCCAGCTCCTAGTACTGCTTCCTGAGAACACATCTCTTCCCCAAGTTCTCCAGCTTCCTAGCTGAGATAGTATTTTTAGAGGTTCTGGCAAAAGTAGTTTGGGAAATCTTGAGCAGCAGGTTTAGGACAAAGGAATGAAAAAATTTTTTAAATGCATGTGTTAAAACTATGTCTGACTTATCCGCAGGACCATGGTATTTCCTAAACCCGTGGCAAGAGTAGGTCCGGGTCTTTCATCTTCTGCAACCTAGCATCATTTCTGTCCACGTCCTCCCCATCTTCCCCCTTGCCAACTCTCATCCCTCCTTTCCCATCAAAATGGGGGGCTTAGCTTCCTTAGTGATACTGGTGGGAAGGGAGGCTTCATGACAATATTCACATTATTCTCAAGTCTGAACAGAGGCTGAAGCCAAAGAGGCCGCCAGATGACAGAATTTCCCTTAAGAAAGAACAAATCTCCTCCTGCAAGAAATTCAGGGTGGTAGCTAACAGGCTGTTTGTCTGATGTCAAAAGCCAGGTGGTTTTCTTCTGTCTCTGTTTTTGATCAGTGCCCTGCCTCCTCCTCCTCACTTGGTTTCAGTAGCTCTGCCCACTGTGACTTCCCTCACACATGTGTGTGCTTGTGGTGGTAACGCTCTCATCTGGAACATGTTCACAGCATTTTGAACATACTAGGAGACAAAAGCATGAACATATTCAAGAAATAACTCAGTTCCTAAGTCACCTTTCAAGTTTTCTTCCTGGTCTCTCTCAAACTTCCATTTTTCCTTCATTGCTTTTTCAACATCTTCTCTTGTGACAACTGGTAACCCCTCTGACTTCTCTTCACTCAGCTCCTTTAGAAGGTTCTGTATGTGCCAAGTCTGCTCATCCTTCAAGCGTTTGTTCTGTTGTGAAAATCAACAGTAGGTAATTACAACTGCTCAAGTATTTACATTGATTTGCCTCAAAACAGAGTTGCACATTAAGGCTTGCAAAATGAGGAAAAAACAATGACATAAGTTTATACAATATCTCTAAGAGCTTAAGGAACATGGAAGATGCAAAATAAAATTAAACCCATCAACACAGTAACTATTGGATAGAAAGTTACATTTGAAAAATTGTGTTAGTAATCTCCCAGTCTATGGCCCTATCATAGGGTCAGTGAACATTAAAGTTAGGGATCCCCAGGTGGCTCAGAGGTTTGGTGCCTGCCTTCAGCCAGGGCTTATCCTGAAGTCCTGGGATCGAGTCCCACGTTGGGCTCCCTGCATGGAGCCTGCTTCTCCCTCTGCCTATGTCTCTGCCTCTCTCTTTCTGTGTGTCTCTCATGAATAAATAAATAAAAATCTTAAAAAAAAATAAAGTTAGACTTTGGAGGCCGATTTCGTCAGTCTCCCACTACAACCATTCTTCTCCAGCAATCATCATTCATTTGGTCAGTGTTTATGGAGCATCTACCATGTGCCAGGTGATCTTCTAGACACTAAGAATACATCAGTTAACACTATATATAAAATACAGCGGCCCCTTCTCTTAGCTATAGGGATTTGTCCAGAGGGAGCATGTGCCTCAAGCTAGGAACATGCTCAGAGTCCTTCCCTGAATATTCACTGAAACTGGTGGAAAACAGGCCTTTTTTTGTCTCCGTTTCAAGGTTAAAAGGATGTAAGGTGAGAAGTGTCCATGGTCAGAGTTCCAGCCTCATGGAGACAACAGCCTCAGAAAAAGGATGCTTCCATGGCAAAGATAAAAATTTAACCCAAAAGGGATCCCTGGGTGGCGCAGCGGTTTGGCGCCTGCCTTTGGCCCAGGGCGTGATCCTGGAGACCCAGGATCGAATCCCACATCGGGCTCCCGGTGCATGGAGCCTGCTTCTCTCTCTGCCTGTGTCTCTGCCTCTCTCTCTGTGTGTGTGTGACTATCATAAATAAAAAAATAAAAAAAGCCATATTTATCATAGCCAAATATGGGGAACAACTCACATGTCTTTCAATAGGTAAACGGTTAAATAAGTTGTGGTACCATCCATATCACAAAACAAAAATCAATAAAAGGAACCAACTAATGATACATGCAGCAAAATGAATCTCCAGAGAATTAAGCTGAATGAAAAAAGCCAATCTCCAAAGATTACTTACAAAGATTACTTACTAGTAAGTGATTTATATGACATTCTTAGAATAACAAAATTATAAATATGGAGAACATATTGATGGTTGCCAGGAGTTAATGAAGGGGTACAATTGGGAGGGAGGGAGTGGCTGTAAAAGGACATTATGAGAGATGCTTCTGTTGATGGAAATTGTCTGTGTCTTGATTGTATCAATGTCAATATTGTTAATGTTAATATTCTACTTGTGATATTATACTATAGTTCTGTAATATGTTATAGGAAACCAGGTTATGGGTATACAGGATCCCTCTGTATTATTTCTTATTTTCTGCATTATTTCTTCAATTGCATACTAATCTATAATTATTTCAAAAAAGTTTAATTTAAAATATGGAGGTCAATCATTATTAGTAATTGATAAATAATAATATATTGCTCTTTTGTCAATTCTCAAATATTCCATTTTCTGGGAAATAAATTCATGTTTTGTTTTCTTATAAATAAACTGAATTGGGACACCTGGGTGGATCAGCAGTTTAGCACCTGCCTTTGGCCCAGGGCATGATCCTGGAATCCCTGGATCAAGTCCCACATCAGGCTCCCTGTGTGGAGCCTGCTTCTCCCTCTGCCTGTGTCTCTGACTCTCTCTCTCTCTCTTTCTCTGTGCCTCTCATGAATAAATAAATAAATATTTTTAAAAATAAAATAAAATAAGTTGAATTACTTTGGCTTGATTGAGTTATTTGGAAATGAAATATTTGTAGAAACTCGAATAATATCAATGGAAATATCTCTTGCCAAACTATTGCCCTGCTAATACTTTTTCCAAATATGGACTTTTGTATTTATTTTTGTTAGAAGATGGAAAATTCCTTTATCAAGTATAGTCTGAATACTAAAAAATATTTATCTGATTTTATTTATGTTAGCTAATTTTAGTAAGGCAACAATTGCCTCAAAATCAATTCCAGCTCTAAAATAGGCAAAGAAAATCCAACGATAGTGATCATTTAAAAACTACTACATATAATTCATAAAGAAATAATGTGTAATCAATCACACTACATATAATTCATAAAGAAATGTGTAATCAATCAATACATTTTTCTTTTACCTTTCACACTTAGCACAATACTTGTCGAAGTAAATGCAGTCCTCTTAGATCAAACTTTTAACACAATGACTATTCTTTTCAAATGTATATTTTTATTTATAAATTAAAAATAGTATCACATGTCCTAAAAATGTAATTGACTATTGCATAAATGTGACTAAATCATATTTTGTATTATACGTAAATTTAAAAACATCTATATTAAACTTCCCAAGTCCTGTAGTGAATTTCAAATGGATGGGAAATGTGTCTGACAACATGTTACAAAATTCACTATATCTGAAAGATTATTTTGAGTGATATACTGGAATACAATTTAGTTAGATATATTTATCAATGTGTTAAAAAAGACATTTATCCTACAAAGTAAACGGTTATTATTCAAAGTAAGAATAATTGTCACACCATAAAATAGAAGAAAGGAGACTCAGTAGATAAGCTACAAAGAAAGGACTGATTTTTTTTAAAGATTTTATTTATTAGTGAGAGAACATGGGGGATGGAGGGGAATGGGCAGACAGAGAGAGAGAAGCAGACGGAGAGGGAGAAGCAGACTCCTCACTGAGCAGGGAGTCCTATGCAGGGTTCCATCCATCCTTAACTGACTGATTCACTCAGGCACCCCTGATTTTGTTTTGTTATAAGGCCATCTCATGGGATTTACCTTTTTAACTCTTTAAGATTCACAAAAGCAAGAACAGTTGCCAAATTAGCACACAGAGTTCTCCCTTACTATGTCCCTGCCTTCCCCAATGATGACATCTTATATAACCAGAGAATATTATCAAACCTGAGAAATTGACAATGGTACAATATTATTAAGTAAATTAGAGACTTTATTTGGATTTCACCAGTTTTTACATGTGCTCATTTTAATTTTTTTGCGTGTATAAGTATGATGAAAATTTGTCATATATACATATGTGAATTATCACCATATAGATGACATTTGAAGCCACGGTGTTAGGTAAGATCTTTAGAGTTAAAGAGAAGACTCGAGATCAGAACTCTGGAAAATACTAATTTAGGGATAGGTCCAAAAAAAGAGCAATGAATGAGAAACATGAAATGGGTTGGTGAATAGTGGGGAATATCAAGGAGAGTGATGTCCTGGCAGCCAAAGAAAGAGAGTTTCAAGCTGACAGCAATGACTGCTGAAGGCACAAGGGGTAACAAGGACTAGCGAGAAGCCACTGGACTTGGCTAATTGGTCATTAATAACTTCTGCCTTAGCAGTTGTGGTGGAGTAGCAGGAGTAAAAGAATGAATCTGAGGTAAGGAAGTGGACACAGTGAACTATGAAATGTCTAATGAGGTAAGTGGAGCAGTGAATGCAGAAAGGGAGATAATAAATGAAGTGAGAGTCCAAACAAAACTCACACAAGAGAAGAGATAACTTGTAGGAAGGATGAAGCGGTATTTCTGATTTCTGACCTAAATGAAAAGAAAAGTATGTCTTATTAATGAATCATATTTAACTTAGCAATTAAATATCCATGACCTCAAAAATTTTTCCTTCCACAGGTGTTAGTGTGAATCAACTCAATAAATATTTATTGATAACTTATCCATGCTGGACCCTTCCTGAGAAACAAAGTAAGATTTGATTGCTGTTCCCTAAAGAGCTCTCAATTTAATAATAACATTTGTATGCAGCATCCCAGCTTAGTTCGGGGGAATGAAACGGAGCTAGCCAAGAGAAGAGCATTCCGGGAAGATGAAACAGCCTGCATGAAGGTACAATAACCAGGGAGACTGGGTTTTTCCAAGATTTAAAAGAAGCAGTGGTAAGTGAAGGGTAGAACGACTGGAGATAAGGCAGGAGAGGTGAGCAGAGGTCAGATTTTGTAGGGCCTCAAAGATTTCAGTAAGGAGCGTGGATTTCATTTTCTGTACAATAGGCAGCCACTGTAGGGTTTTAAGCACTGAAAGATTTACAGTATCCGTGGGTTTGCACTGTGGAAAATGTACCCAACTGAAGAAAGATAGGGGAGAGATGGTGGCAGCTTAAACTGCTGCATTAGCAGCTTACACAGAGAGAAACAGATAAATATAGTTGCAGCTGGAGTCTGCCCCTCCATGCTCCTCACTGCTGGGTCCCCTTATGTCCCCAAAAGAAGGTGTAGGGCTATCCCATTCTTGGGTAAATATCCATGAAAAGAAGAATTTTGTTTCTGGCTTCAAATGAGGGTCTATAGGAAAGAGATTCCTCAGTCTGGATCTGTTGTCCTTTGCACAACCAAATGTAAGTCTGAGGATGACGCCAGAGTCCCAGTGGTGACCACTGGGGGAAGTGCATTGGTCCTGTGATGGCAGCTCACTCCTCTCACATACTGTGCATCTCATCACATAGAATTGCATCCAGACACCTAGACAAAAGTTCCCCTTTCCCTTCTCATCCACAGATCTGAGTTTCTGTTGGAGTCTAGTGACTGATCCTGGAGAACCCTGACAATTCAGGGTCACAGTTATATCACCACCATGGCATGTCTAGCCCAATAAATATTGCTGAATGAATGATCTGATTAGTTCTATTCAGAAGACAAAAATCCCCACGTTATTGGAGGCTCCATTAAAACTTGTAGATATAGTCATTTCAGATGAAAGCCAAATAAAAATTATCTGTGGAAGTTGTAGAGTCCATATGAATGCTTTAGTAGGGAATAGTCTCAGTAGTTCCTCATTTATGAGACACCTTAAGGGATAAGTTGTGTTAATTATCACTTACTGCTTCTTAACTATTTCTGCCCATCTTTAGTCATGATAGTCATATACATGGCTTTGATATTCATTTCAATCTGTTTTTGTAAAAATATTGTATCATCGTAAACAGTCACTTTAACAATTGAGATTATACTTTTCAAATAATATTTACATATGTATCCTCTGACAATCTAGAAGCAAAAAAGATACAGAAATTAAAAATAGAGAACCAATGTTTTGTCATTTGAAAAAATAAGAAATTAAAACATAAATGTGGTTCCAGGGGGGCACCTGGGTGGTTCAGTGGGTTGAGTGTCTGCCTTCGGCTCAGGTCATGATCCCCGGGTCCTGGGATCAAGTCCTGCTTCAGGATCCCTCCTCAGCAGGGACCCTGCTTCTCCTTCTCCTCCGTTCCCCTCAATGCTTGTTTTCTCCCTCTCTCTCTCTCAAATAAATAGTCTTTTAAAAAATGTGGTTTCTGAGCCTTAAAATTTTTGAACACAAGATCCAGGTCATCATGATCTAAATAACACAGCTCAAGCTGACTTCCTTTGACATGGTAATTAATATAACAGGAACAGCAGTGCCCACTTGTCTTATATGTACCAAAACTTAGATTGTAAATATCAATTCCAAGCACTAAAGAGGATAATTTCCTAAAGTACATGTAATCATAATTCACAAATTTTTAAGGCATTTGTGTAAATGTTTAATAACTAGATATAAGCTTTAAATGTTATACTCACTCTTTCATGATACTTTTGGTTCTTTTCTCTAAGTCTCTTTATTTGAGCCATATATCGTTCTACTGCATTTTCCTTTATTTGACAGCTGATAATAAACAAAGATAAGATGTGTTACAATTACTCATCTAGGAAAATTCATGAGACAAATATAAACTATTTAGATTGAAATAAAGTATTAAATATATTATAAAAACACATTTAGGGATAAGATACCTTCTTAAGTGATTTTTTTGTGTGTTTCTTTTTTTTTTTTAAGATTTTATTTATTTATTCATGAGAGACACAGAGAGAGAGAGAGGCAGAGACACAGGCAGAGGGAGAAGCAGGCCCCATGCAGGGAGCCCGATGTGGGACTTGATCCCGGGACTCCAGGATCACACCCTGGGCTAAAGGTGGCACTAAACTTCTGAGCCACCAGGGCTACCCTTTTTGTGTGTTTCTGAGTATATTTTACTCACTAAAATATATGTTGGAGAGATAACTTCAAGTTTTTTCCTATATCAATCCCCATTTGTATTTCACAGTCATAATTTGTATACTTTCTAATTATTTATAAATAATTCAGCTTAAAGGAAACCTAGGGAAGGGCACACATAAAACATGTTCTCTAGAATTCTAAAAATTCAGACAAAAATGACAAGATAAAGACTTTATATAAGGGCAGACACACCTTCTTGAAATACTAAGATAAATGAGACGTATCTCTGGTTCAAGTTCGTTAGTATGCCATCTCTTCCTTTTTTTTTTTAAATTTAATTTTATTTAAATTCAATTTGCCAACATATAGTATAACACCTAGTGCTCATCTCATCATGTGCCGTCCTTAGTGCCTGTCACCAGTTACCCTACCATCTCTTCTATAAATAATAAAGGTTTTTCTGGCACAAATACATTTCTTTCATACCCAACAAGTATTTGTTGAGCATCTGTCAGGTACAAAGGAGAGACTGAACAGTAGAGAAAGACTTTGATATAGGCCATTTGATAGCTATCTGAAGTGCTATGTATCTCTATTTCTCTATTACCCCTCAAATCTTTTAACTTTAAATCTGAGACCAGGGATGCCTGGGTGGCTCAGCGGTTGATCACCTGCCTTTGGCTCATCCCGCAGTCCCAGGATCCCCTGCATGGAGCTTGTTTCTCTCTCTGCCTATGTCTCTGCCTCTCTCTGTGTGTCTCTCATGAATAAATAAATCCTAAAAATAAATAAATAAATATGAGACCAAAGTAACACAGTGGAAACAGCTTCACATAAACATCTTGCCTCCATTAAAACAAAGCAAAACAGTCACTGGGTGGCTCAGCGGTTTAGTGCCTGCCTTTGGCTCAGGGCGCGATCCTGGAGTTGCGGGATCGAGTCCCATGTTGGGCTCCCGGCATGGAGCTTTTGCTTGTGTCTCTGCCTCTCTCTCTCTCCCTCTCTCTCTCTCTCTATCATGAATAAATAAATCAATAAATCTTAAAAAAAAAAAAAAGCAAAACAAAAATATAGCACCTGTATGGTGTAGTGAACTTAGAGGTCATTACAAAAGGAGAGACTCTTGTTTGCCATCACGTTCCTGTCACTTCTTACCTATATGATCTCAGGCAAGTCACTTCTCTGAGCATCAATTTTCAACCTGTCAGTGGTGATAACAATACCTAGCTCTAATCCTTTAAAGATTAAAATAAGAATTGTATGTGAATGTTTCTAGGGTAAAGTAGGTGCTTAGAAAATTTCAGTTGAATCTGAATCTTATATCCTCAGCCCTTCCTCCAAAATATCATTTATATGTGTGACATTGTGTATTCAGTACAGAGTAAAATAAATCTTCTTTCTCAATGATGAGAAAATGCACCATAAAAACAAAACAAGCAATTCCTTTAGTGGCAAAAGTGCTCTGTTTGGATACTGTGAAACTTGGACTTCAGTACTGCTTCTCCACTGACTGCCCAAGGACTCTCAACCTCGTTAGGCCATGGCTTACTTTTCTGGAAGTAAGAGAATTGAAGGCGATGAGCTCTATATTTTTTCAGTTCCAAAATTCTGCAGTTTACATTGATCATTGTTCCCTTTCATGCAGTCACACAGACAACCACATACAGCACAAATAAGATTTAATGAGCTGCTGCTCTGTGCCCAGTATTGTTTAGGGCATTATGGAGATAGTGTGGAACAATACTTCCATGATCCTTGCCCCCAAGGAGCTTACATTTCACTAAACAAAAAAGAAGTAAACACCCAAGCATATTATTTACCTATTGTTATGGGGGACATAACAGGCTATGATAAGGATAGTAAACAGAAGGGACTACTATGCACAGGTGGTTTCCAAACAGTAGTGGATATAAACCATGTTTTTTACTTCCCACCTAAAGCTTAGGTGTGAGGGCATCTGGGTAGGTCAGTCGGTTAAGTGTCTGCCCTCTGCTTGGGTCATGATCCTGGGGTCCTGGGATGGAACCCCACGTAGGGCTCCCCCCTCAGCAAGGAGCCTGCTTTTCCTTCTCCCTCTGCTGCTTCCCCTGCTTGTGCTCTTTCTCTCTCCCTCCGTCAAATAGATAAATAAAATCTTTAAAAAAATAAAGCTTAGGTGTGCAAAAATTCTGAAAGAGTGCCTTCTCTATCTCCCATTTTTAAGGAGAAAAATTAAAATAATGTAAATGAGAATTATCTGAAAAAGGCTCATGCAAATTTATGCAAATTATACCATTATAAATATGGTAACGTAATTCACTCTCTGCATGGGTGAAGCAGGCAAATGAATCTCAAGTATATGGTGTCCATTGGTTGAGACTGAGTCTTTGCATGGTCTGATTAACAGACTTATTCCTGGTTTCAGCTGAGAGGCTTGCTTGGTGATGACTGAGTGTGCAAAGATGGCTCTGGAGACTGCATTCAGCCCCAACCCCAGATCCTGCATGGCAGACACTTAAACTAAAAAATATTTCCCATTTATTTGAAATTCAAATTTAATTTGGCATCCTATAATTTTATTTGCTGTATCTGGCAATCCTACACTGAATCTACCACCTCTCCACTTAGAGCAGTCAGGAGCAAATGACCTGGGGCTTTGTCTTATGTTCCTTGTGAGCAGTTCAGAAAGATCTAAGAGTACCAGCAGGCCTCAGGGGCAATTCTGACTTGCCCTAAAGGTTTTGGTGGCTTTGTTGCCCCAACTGTGGCTCACATGGTAGGTGTAGGTCTAAGTCAGTTGAGCCTTTCCTTGGAATCTACTTCAACTTCCATGGGTCTCATGAAGATGAAACTGCACTTTAGAACTCAACACTATTAGCCACTGTGGAAATTCAAGTCTCACTGTTCTCTATGTATCTTTTTCTTTTCATATCTCCCTTAGGTGCCATGGTAGTGCACATGTGACACTAAAAGTGTCAGTGCTAAGTACTGAAGCAAATGCAATGATAAACTAATGAGATAATACATTTAAAGCAGTTTGAAAAGGATACACTATTCTAAAGCACAGTGATATGAAATGGTTAGTAATACAATGGGTTACTTTTCCCCTTTCTTCTCTGAATTATTAAGATGTTATTAATGTGTCAACTTTTTACCTCCAGGCAATTTGACTGAAAATTCTGAGAAGGAAAACAAATAAATCTGGATTTTTTTTTTTTTTTCAGAGAGAGAGAGTGAAAGCATGGGGTGGGAGGGGCTGAGGGAGAGGGAGAGAGAATCCCAAGCAGACTCTGAGTTGAGCGCAGAGCCTGACATGGGGCTCATTCTCATAACCCCAAGATCATGACCTGAGTTGAAACCAAGAGTCAGACGCTTAACCGACTATGCCACCCAGGCACCCCTAATCTGAATGTTTTAAAAAAAAATGTATACTTGTATCTATTTTTTAACCTATAATCATATCTATACCTATTTCTATATCTATATTCATACTCGTTGTAGAAAACTATGGGAAAAGCAAATATAAAGGAAAAAATAAAACCACAATTACCTAGAGATGATGATTATAGATTTTGCATTGGCAGTCTCAGCTCTTCACAAACAACCATAGAGGATCATGACCTTATATTCTTGGGACAGATTTTAAAAAAAAGTTTAGTTGTCCAGAAATCATTGACTATCTACTATGTGCTCCCAGCTCTTTGTTAGATGAGATTATATAAGAGAAACATAAGATGCTGCCACAGGATATTTGGTCAATCTTTTCTCAGAAAGTGAGGTGTGTGTTTTGGTTATTTGTCATGTGACAAAAGTTCTGTCGCCTGGGAACACATGGAGTGAGTCAAGTGTAACTAGCAGAGCATGGTAGAGCAAGGCCTTGACTGTTTCAGTCCATGAGATTATTTATTTAGTCTTAACAAAGGAGAGAACAAAAATATGAGATGTTCAATTTACATCTTGCACTAGATCATAAGAATTTTTAAATGTTTGTCTCTTTGTAAACCTCTGTTAAAGAATAGAAATACTGGCCTCTGGCTGACCTAGAAGAGAAAGAAACAGTTATATTTGGATGTCATCAGTGTAAACCATAGGAACAAGTTAGAGACCAGGTTGTATTCACAGAGCCTGGCTTTTTGTCCACCTCTCCAAAGATGAGATGAACAAGTTTTCCGTTATGCTGACAGATGAGTGCATGTAGTTTCTGGTTATAACTTAATGTCTCAAGTAGAAAATAAAAGGGAACTTTGTTGAAAGTCCCTTCCCATGGGTGTTTCTCTCTTAGTGTTCTGACCCATTCACTCACTGTCCTCTAAAAAGAATAGACAGGTAGATTTGGAGTTTCTCAAGAATAAGGAGATGGATTTTTCTATGAATGTTTAAAAAAAACTCTTGGGGCACCTCGGTGGTTCAGTTGGTTAAGCGTCCACCTTTGGCTCAGGTCATGATCCCAGGGTCCTGGGATGGAGCCCCACATCAGGCTCCCTGCTCAGCAGGGAGTCTGCTTCTCCTTCTCCCCCTGCTCCTCCCCTTGCGTATGCTCTCTATCACAGTCTCTGTTTCTCTCTCTCTCTAATAAATAAAAATAAAATCTAAAAAACAAAAAACAAAAAAACCCCAAATCTCTTAAGGGCCAGCATCACAGGCCAGTCACCAGCATCACGGGTTCTGCACTTTCAGCCTTGTTCCCCCTTTCAATAATTTCCTATTTCCAAATCCCACATGTTCCACAGGGCTTGGCTGATCTGACAGTTGCCTATATAGCAGCAGGTGGCTCCTACCCTCTCTCCCACATTTCTGCCTTCTCTCAGTTACTGGACTGTGAAAAGTTCTCCCTTACCCCAGCATCTTTTCCATAAGCCTTTCTCTCCTTCATTCTATGTCTCCATAACAACTGTTCCTCTTCCAGATATCAGTTGCAATGTCACTTTCTCAAACAAGTTTTTCCTGACCCCTCTGACCATATCAAGACCTTTAGTTAAATTGTCGCACAACACCCTACACTTTTCTTTCATAATGTCTTAATTGTAGCTATACAATTTTTTTTAAAGCTTGAAGTAGTTGTCCAATATCTGCCTCCCATGCCTCATCAGGCCAGGAACTAGGTGATCTGTTTGTTGCTGTCTTCCAGCACTTGCCTTGGACTTGGTAAACATTCAAGTATTTGTTCAGTAAAAGCATGAATGAAGTACATACTTTAAATATATATATATATTTAAAATTTTAATTCCAGTGCAGTTTTTCTGGCTGAATCATATACATATATATTATAATGAACATATAAACATATACATATATTATGTATAACTGTATATAAATATATATATAGATACATATATATATATTATCCATTCTGCTTTATCCATTCATCTATTGATGGACACTTGGGCTGCTTCCATAGTTTGGCTATTGTAAATAATGCTGCAATAAACATAGGGGTGTGTGTATCCCTTTGAATTAGTGTTTTTATATTTTTTGAGTAGTGTAATTACTGAACTGTAGAATAGTCTATTTTTAACCTTCATACTGTTTTCCACAGTGGCTAGATCAGTTTGCATTCCTACCAACAGTGGATGATTTTCCTTTTCTTCGCATGAAGAAAGGAAAAAATACATCATTGTATTTTTGATGTTAGCCATTCTAACAGGTGTGAGGTGATATCTCATTGTAGTTTTGATTTGCATTTTCTGATGGATGAGTGATGTTGAGCATCTTTTCAAGTGTCTGTTGACCATCTGAATATCTTCTTTGGAGAAATGTTTGCTCATGTCTTCTGCCAATTTTTAATTGGATTTGTGCGTGTGTGTGTGTGTGTGTTCAGTTGTATCAGTTCTTTATATATTTTGGATACTAACTCATTATTGGATGTTATTTGTGAGTATCTTCTATTTAGTAGGTTACCTTTTAGTTTTGTTCATTGTTTCTTTTGCTGTGCAGAGCTTTTTATTTTGATGTAGTCCCAATAGTTTATTTTTGCTTCTATTTCCTTTGCTTCTGGAGACATATCCAGAAAAATGTTGCTATGGCCAAAGTTAGAGAAATTACTGTCTATGCTCCCTTCTAGGATTTTTATAGTTTCAGGTCTCACACTTAAGTCCTTAATCCATTTTGAGCTTATTTTTATGTATGATGTGAGAGGATGGCCCAACTTCATTCTTTTGCATGTGGTTGTGCTGTTTTTCAACACCATGTATCAAAGAGATCTCTTTTTCTTCTATTGTGTATATTCTTGCCTCATTTGTCGAAAATTGGTTGATCATATAAGCATCGGTTTATTTCTGAGCACTCTATTCTGTGCTATTGATCTATGTGTCTATTTTTGTGCCAATACCATATTGTTTGGGTTACTACTGCTTTGTAGTATATCTTGAAATCTGGGATTGTGATACCTCCAGTGTTGTTCTTTTTCACGATTGCTTTGGCTATTCAGGGTCTTTCGTGGTTCCATACAAAAATTTTAGGATTATTTGTTCTAGTTCCGTGAAAAATGCTATTGGAATTTGATAGGGATTTCATTAAATGTGTAGATTGCTTTAGGTAGCATGGATATTTTAACAATATTTGTTCTTCTAATTCATGAGCATGGAATATCTTTCCATTTGTTTGCATCACCTACAATTTCTTTCATCAATGTTTTATAGTTTTCTGAGTACAGGTCTTTAACCTCCTTTGTTAAGCTTACACCTAGCTATTTTATTCTTTTTGGGGCATTTGTAAATGGGGTTGCTTTCTTAATTTCTCTGTCTACTGCTTCATTATTAGTGTATAGAAATGCAACAGATTTCTGTATAGTGATTTTGTATCCTGTGACTTTCTTGATTTCATTTGTCATTTCTAGTAGGTTTTTGGTGGAACCTTTAGTATTTTTCTATATATATAGCGTCATGTCATTTGCAAATAGTGAAAATTTTACTTCTTCCTTACCAATATGGATGCCTTTTATTTCTTTTTGTCTGATTGCTGTGGCTAGGACTCTGGAATAAAAGTGGTGAGAGTGGACATCCCTATCTTTTTCCTGACCTTAGGGGAAAAGCTCTCAGTTTTTCACCACTGGGTATGGTGTTAGATGAGCTGTTTTCATACATAGCCCTTATTACATTGAGGTATGTTCTTTCTAAACCTACTTTGTTGAGGGTTATGAAGTACATTCTTATATGAAAAGGACTGAAATGAATTCATTTACTTCCTAAGACTTATACATTAAAAACCTACCTCGTGCCAAAAACTGAGGTTCAAAATCTCACCAGGAATTTACTATCTATGAATTGGATAAAACATAAGCATAGAATATGTATTACCTCTAGTTTTGTCTCCAGCTCCTGGGAGTGAGACACTAAGAAATATTTTCATTAAAAATAATTGTATCGGGGATACCTGGCTGGCTCAGCGGTTTGGTGCCTGCCTTTGGCCCAGGGCGCGATCCTGGAGTCCCGGGATTGAGTCCCATGTCAGGCTCCCGGCATGGAGCCTGCTTCTCCCTCCTCCTGTGTCTCTGCCTCTGTGTGTGTGTGTGTCTATCATAAATAAATAAATAAATAAATAAATAAATAAATAAATAAATAAATCTTTTTAAAAATTTAAAAATTTTAAAAAAATAATTGTATCAGGGGGATCCCTGGGTGGCTCAGCGGTTTAGCGCCTGCCTTTGGCCCAAGGCTTGGTCCTGGAGTCCCGGGATCGGATCCTGCGTTGGGCTCCCTGCATAGAGCCTGCTTCTCCCTCTGCCTGTGTCTCTGCCTCTCTCTCTCTCTGTGTCTCTCATGAATAAATAAATAAAATCTTTTTTAAAAATAATTGTATCATTTGGATTTGATCTGTAGCCATTGGAGATAATGCTCATTGGAATGTCTAGAAATGAACTCTTCTATAAATGTATGCTAACTATTCCATGTTACAATAAACCTATTAATAAGCCAAAAATCAGCATCAATACTTTTAGACATAATCATATTTTATGAGGTCAGCCAGCTGTTATATACAAACTGTGTATACAGTATGTGGGAGAGTGGTGGGAGAGAGGAAGCCAAACCACATTAATGAATGCTGTTTCACTGCTACTACTTGAAAAATATTATAGTCAAAGTTTCAAAAACTTTAAAAATATGCACATAGCACAAGAGTGAAATTATGCTTCCAATCTACCTCCAGTCTCTCTTGACAGCTTTTGAGTGCATCACTTTCCACTTGGAGTTATATGAATCTTAATAATGATTTCCATTTACACATGGGAACATTTGGATTTCATAATTGAAACTTACTGGTAGTCTAGAAGTGCTTCACTAGTAGGCAATTTGACTTCTTTGTGTGGTCCATCTTGAACATCCTTTTTATTTGCTTTTGCTGTGTTATCCATTGTGTTGCTTAGTTAGTAAGAAGCATACCTGTTTGAAAAGAAATGGGAAAAGTAAATAAATTCTGTCTTTGCTCCTCTACTTGTGTTTACTCAAGATAAGGAACTGCTGGGACTTAATTTAGAACTGTTTTGTTTTCTTTTTCATTTCAGGTCTCCAGGTCTCCAGACCTATTACCTACCACAATGCTGGGACACAATGAATCAACAGATTCTTGAGTCTGGTAAGTTCCATGCCCAGGTACAGCATTTCCCCACCCAAAACTTTCTAAGAGACTCATCCCCTTATGTTATCCATCTACATCTGTTTTCCCTCTCAAGCATTTTTAAGAACAAGGACTTAACTTTTTCAGTCATTTTATTCCACCACAGTGTTTGGCAGACTGCACTGCATATAGTAGGAGTTCAGGAAATGTCTGTTAATTTTTTTAAAACTAAGATAAAACAAAAGTACAACTTTCTATGAACACCAAGAAACTAGACCCCAGAAGAATTAGGTTTGGCCAGGATCGTTATAAAGAGCAAATAAAAGCACATATTCAAATGTTTTTTAAGGGGCTAAAAGGTTTACAAATGCAAAATAAGAGTAATAATAATATTATTAACAGTAACCGCTCATCAGCTATTAATTGCTTTTTAATCAATAGTAAAAAAATTGTCAAAAATGATACATTTTAAAAGTGAAAAATCAGGTTCACCGTTCAAAGATTTATAAACAGGAATATTTCTTGGATTCTGTATAGGTACTAAAGTACTTCTTTTCAGATTACATAGTCTCCCTTAACAGATTTTTATTTTTTAATTTCCATTAATCTCAAAAAAAAAAAAAAGAGTTCCTAAACTTCAAAATATTAGTAATTGGGTATGGTAGAAAGAGTGTAGCCTTTGTGGGATGCCTGGGTGGCTCAGTAGTTGGGCGCCTGTCTTCGGCTCAGGTCATGATCCCAGCATTTGGGATCGAGTCCCGCATCGGGTTCCCTGTGAGGAGCCTGCTTCTCTCTCTGCCTGTGTCTCTGCCTCTCTCTCTCAGTCTGTGTCTCTCATGAATAAATAAATAAATATTTAAAAAAAGAATGTAGCCTTTACAATTATTTATTTAGATGGCTGGAAACTCCATGAAAGTGGGGATGATATAATTCTTGTGCATTACTCTATTTCCCCACACAGATGCACAATGAATCCTTGTCAGATGAAAAAATGGATGGATGAATCAGGCAGACATGTTTTTTTAATTTATTTTTTATTATTGGAGTTTAATTTGCCAACATTTAGCATAACACCCAGTGCTCATCCCCACCAAGTGCCCCCCTCAGTGCCCATCACCCAGTCACTCCAACAGGCAGACATGTTTAAATCCCAGATCCACCACTTATTGTCAATGGAACCTTGAGTAGATTAATCTTTTTGAGCTTCAGTTTCATCATTTGTAAAGTGAGAGAAAAAAAACTTTACTTTAAAAGCTGTCATAAGAATTAAATAAGCTAATATTTAAAGCACCTAGCATAGTGGCTGACATACAAAAAGGGCTTAGTTAGGTATTTATGCCCCTTTAGTTAAACTCCAGATCATGCTTCTTCAAACTTCAGGTAACTGAAAAGCAGAGGATGTCTGCCTGTTGCTAAGTATGATGATATGTGGAAAAACTAATCTGTGTGATTTGCTGTTGTCAACCTTCATCAATGATTTAGGTCACTGAGTTGGTAATCTGCATAGATCACTGAGATCCACAGTGGGAAATCTCTCTGAAATGAAACATGTTTTCCTAGACATGATGCTTGCATACCTAGACCTCCATCAAGGCTCAGTCTTTATGTCTGACACTTTTCTTTTCCAGCCAAAATGTGTTCATCTCTATACTCTAACAGACTCCAGTATGCATGAATGGAAACATACTATAATACTTTCCAACTAAAAAGCATATAGGTGATACAACAAAAAAAATTAGCACATTAAGACAGTGATATATTAAGTGATATCTTCTCAGATGTGAAAGTCTTGAGAATAATTCCATAATCTACACACCAAAATGTGTCATTTATACCATCATAGTTCACAGAAACTTCTCAGTTGAGAAAAAATTGCTTTCTTTTGTTTTAGATGCAGAGTTGAATTTTTTTAAATATTTTTTTTTTTTAAATTTATTTATGATAGTCACAGAGAGAGAGAGAGGCAGAGGGAGAAGCAGGCTCCATGCACCGGGAGCCCGACCCGGGACTCGATCCAGCGACCCCAGGATCGCGCCCTGGGCCAAAGGCAGGCGCCAAACCACTGCGCCACCCAGGGATCCCCAGAGTTGAATTTTTATATTATTTTCCATTTTAGAATTAGAGTTTTTAACTTGACTATTGAACAAAAAGATAGCATGCTGACCAGTGTTTCATTTCACAACAGTTACTGTTCGACAGTGATTTTTACTATAAATATTTCAGTTAAAAGTTAAAACAAATGCTAACTTCGATGTCTAGTTCTCTAGTTCTCTTTCTGAGTCATATGGAAGAGATCAAGTGTTACAGTTTCCACCTACAGTACCCATCTGGTGCTGGGGGCGGGGGGATGACCTCATCGTGCTCAATTACCTCAGTTACCTGGCTAAACTCTCTGACTAAAGTATAGTTACGTAACTGCGGCTCATGACAAAGGACTTTAATAAAACATGAGTGAAAATGTGGATCCATTAAGCACAAATCATTTATGCAAAAACTATATTAATTCATTGTTTTATATATTTTTCA
Organism: Vulpes lagopus; assembly: GCF_018345385.1. Taxonomy (NCBI): domain Eukaryota; kingdom Metazoa; phylum Chordata; class Mammalia; order Carnivora; family Canidae; genus Vulpes; species Vulpes lagopus. The sequence continues at coordinate 36,139,197 of NC_054838.1, read as the reverse complement.
GAAAATTAGGAAGCATCGGTTGCCCTTTTAATAGATGCATTCTTGCAACGAGCTAATGACGTTACTTCAGAAAGTACTAAGTACTTCTACATTTGATAATGTCCTACAAACAATGGGGATTTTCATAAATATTTACAAGGATTTACAGTTCTTGACCACCTAGAGGATTTCTATCTCAGCAAAAGGTGAGAATCCTAGAAAAAAAACTCACAAAATAATGTGATTACCTTTCAGGAAGGTTTCACAAAGAATAATTCCTGGCAGAGGGACACTTGATCTGCTTGCCAGTAACTGCAAACATCTATTTAGTGCCTGCTCTGTGCATGGCACTTTACCTGACCCTTAATTTTAAAATATGAAGAGACAAGATCGCTACTCAAAGAAATATACTCCAGCAGAACTTCAAAAAAAATAATGAGCAACTTTAAAAGACTAGAAAGATTGTGCATGTAATGAATGCTCCCAAGATCGTGACTACAGGGTGACCTTTTGTGCCTGTTTTTCCTCTCCCAACACTGGGCTTTCTTTTTTTCTTTTTCTTTTTTTTTTTAAGATTTTATTTATTTATTCATGAGAGACACACACACACACACACACACACAGAGAGAGAGAGAGAGGCAGAGACACAGGCAGAGGGAGAAACAGGCTCCATACAGGGAGCCCGAGTGGGACTCAATCCCGGGTCTCCAGGATTACACCCTGGGCTGAAGGCGGCACTAAACCACTGAGCCACCCAGCCTGCCCAACACTGGGCTTTCAATATACGTCGTGGTGGGAGGGCAGGTGAGGAAGCTGAGTTTGAAAGACTGGGTGTCCAGCCTTGTCAGAGCCCACTCCATAATCATTTCCCATCAGAAAATGTTTCAAAATATATTCCCCAAGTGCTTTTCACTGAAAAGTAAGAAGCCTGTTTGGAAAAAATGGACATATAATAGCCACATTCTTCAAATGTACTGTTAACCCATGTCTTACTTTACTCTGCAAAATTATCCAAAAAACAAAAAATGGATTCTCAGGATCCTAGCTCAGTATCTAGAAGGTTCCTCATGACTCTTTTTCATTTGGGACGAATATCGAATATCCAGAAGCCTCCTACTGACTCTTTCCGAATTTTATGGAGGCTGGGAGGGATGGCAGCTCTGCCCTGATACTTTTCCAGACATTTAGAATGGATTCTGATGTTGATTAGCCAATGTTTTTATATAAATGTAGATTAAAATGGAAGATATTCATTTAATAGCATTAGTAATAGCAGAAGTTCTGAATAAGATTCCATCAGAGGTTGAGAGTATGGTTTAGTTAAAAGATCTCTATGTGGGTGTTGGAAGTCTTGAAATCTATCTAGTCTTGGCTCTGCTATTACCTACCTATAAATGTGTGACTTTAATAAACAACAACAATAATATAGTAATATCTCATTACAGTGTTAACTGCAGTATATATTTGAAAACATTCATGGCATTCATTCTCAACAAAATACAACTCCCTTAATACTGAATAACAACTAATCACTTCATCTTTGGACTTTCAAAAAATATATGTTGGAACATAGGCCAGCATCTTCCATGGATGCAAACTAGATGTTCAATAAATGTCTAATTTGAATGACTGACTTGCAAATCATGTGTACTCACTTTCTTTACCAATGACCCTATTTATTTGCTCATAATGTCGTACATATCCTTAGTTTAGAAAGTAAATCATGTTTGTTTGTTTACTTACTTATTTATTTAAGGTAAGCTCCACGCCCAGCATGGAGCCCAATGTGGGGCTCAAATCCACAACCCTAGATCAAGACTTGCACCAAGATCAAGAGTTGGATGCTCAACTGACTGATCCACCCAGGGGGCCCTGAAAGTAAATCATTTTATTTTATTTTATTTTATTTTATTTTATTTTATTTTATTAAGATTTTATTTATTTATTCATGACAGAGAGAGAGAGAGAGGCAGAGACACAGGCAGAGGGAGAAGCAGGCTCCACGCAGGGAGCCTGATGTGGGACTTGATCCTGGGACTCCAGGATCTTGCCCTAAGCTGAAGGCAGATGCTCAACCGTTGAGCCACACAGGTGTCCCAGTAAATCACTTTTAAATGCAAATACTCTTTTATGGTAGAACATATTTTTAATACAATTTTTAAATATTTAAAAAGTGTTCTTCAGCATATGTTAAAAAAAAACTCTAAATTCATTTAAAGGCTTTTAGTAGTGAGAATATCACCTAAAAGTTAGTTTCAAACAAATTCAGTCCTCCTTTTGTATAGATCATGTATATACAGTCCAAAATAGCTTTAAAAAGTAAAACAGCCAGTTTGGAGATACTTGTTAAACCACCATATACTCAAATTGAAGTATTTAAAAATATCTGGATATAGGTGCCTGGTTGGCTCAGTCTCAGGGTTCTGAGTTCAAACCCCATGTTGGGTGTAGAGCCTATTTAAAATAAAAAAAGATAATAATAAAGTTAACTATTATTAATGTACCTTATATTTTAAAAAATAATAAATAAAATATCTGGATAAATGACACTTTTAACTTTCACTTGCCTAATTGATGATTTACATTACATTGCCACATGTTTTCTTTGCCAGCGCAAATCCTTTGGTCAGTAGCACATTTCTGAACTGCAGTTCCCAAATTATACTGGATTCTTAGCTTAATAATTGGTCTATCTTCTGATCCAGAATTGCTAATAACATAGTTTGAAAAGCACTATCTTATACTAACTTATCTAGCAACCAGAACTAGATTTTCCCCCCAACTCCTTCTGTCCTTCAAGCTTAGAAATGTCACAAAAGAAAAGAAACATAATCATGAAAAGAATATTGTGAAGATCATGGAAATGCATGCAGTATTTTCATACTCTGATGATGGAGAACAAAAAGGTTTCTATCATCAAATAACAGTGGTGATTATGAAAAAGATCTACTGGAGCCTGGTCTAGGGGTGGCAATAAGGAAATCCATGAGCGGTTATCACACACACAATGATAAATACCCAATCTCATTATTTTCCTTCTCTGCCTTCACAGAAACATATATATGTATATACTTTTTTCCTTCAATGGGACATCTTCCACCTCTCCTCCTCCTCCTCAACTCTCTCTTGCCTAACAGAGAATTAATCATGGAGTGAGAAGGAGAGTGAAGAATCAAGGTAGTGTGAAATTGAACTAAGTTGTAAAAGAAGGATGTTGCAGCATCCAGAGCGAGGAGCTGAAGCCAATCTATGGACTGAGAGAGTGAGGGTTAAGGCCATCAACAACATTCAGGGCACTCAGAAAGTACCCACAGGGGAGGGCTGTGTACTGGTACTGAGAAGGATGCAAGGGTGTGTGAGCCTTCACTCACAACGCATTCACAAGACTGGGAATGAGCTAAGAACACTAGGCCAAGCAAGGCTTGAGTCTAGTCCTAGCCCCTCCACTATCAGTTTTATAACCCCAAACAAGCCTCTAAACCCCCTGATCCTGAGTTCTCTTCATCTTTCCTGCCTCCTCCCACGGTTATCAAGGAAGCTCAAGTACTTTGGGAGTACTGTCAAGCAATAAAGCTCCAAACAAATGGAAGAACTGGTTTACTGAGCATCTACTGTATGCTAGAGGCTGCCTGTGAGGTGAGGGCATGAAGGGTAGGAAATATCAGGAAGGGAGACAGAACATGAAGACCCCTAACTCTGGGAGACGAACTAGGGGAGGTGGAAGGGGAGGAGGGCGGGGGGTGGGGGTGAATGGGTGACGGGCACTGAGGGGAGCACTTGACAGGATGAGCACTGGGTGTTATTCTGTATGTTGGTAAATTGAACACCAATAAAAAATAAATTTATTGGGGATCCCTGGGTGGCGCAGCGGTTTGGCGCCTGCCTTTGGCCCAGGGCGCGATCCTGGGGACCCGGGATCGAATCCCATGTCAGGCTCCCGGTGCATGGAGCCTGCTTCTCCCTCTGCCTGTGTCTCTGCCTCTCTCTCTCTTTCTGTGACTATCATAAATAAATAAAAAAAAATAATAAAAAAAAAATAAATAAATTTATTATTAAAAAAATAATATGGGGCTTTCTGGGGGAAAAAAAAAAAGGTTACGAACCTGAATCAAATTCAGATCCTGCCCTCCGGGAATGGAAGATCTAGAAGGGCAAACGAGCAACACATGCGGGGGTTCTACTGCAAGGCGGTTAATATTTTGATCAGATCAAAGATCTTCCGTTTCTGTGTCCTGCGTGAAGAGGTCTGAGAAGCGCTCCCGGCGGGCCCAACGGTCCAGGAGCAGGGCTCGGGGGAGGACGCCCGAGGGCGCAGGGACCCCCCCCTGGGATCCCCCCCGGGATGGCGGGGGTGGGCGGGGTGGGCGGGGAGGTCGAGCCTTAGGTGCAGCACCGGGAGGGGTCGGGGCCCAGCAGGAGGCCCGCCAGGCCCGCGACCGCGCCTTGCCGGGTCCGGGAGCCGAAGCACCGCAGGGGGCGCGCAGTCCGCGCTCGCCCGCCGCCAGAGGGCCGGGCCCACCCCCTCCGCCGCCGCGCCTGCGCCCTCCGTTTCCAAGGCGACGCGCGCGCACGGGCTGCCCCGCCCCCCGCCCCGCCCCCCCGCCGCCCCGCGCAGGGGCTCCCGCGGGCCGGGCGCGCCTCCCGGTGGCCGCACAGAGAAGAGGCCCGGCCGAAGACCCGCGCTGCAGGCTTTTGCCGCCGAGACGGCGCCCTCCCGCCTTCTCCCCGCGTTTTCACCCCCGCAGTGCACCCTGCTGAGTGCACACTAACGCGCGCCCCCTCCCGGCCTCCCTCGACTGGTAAACCGGTAGGCGGTGGGTCTGCGGAGACGTGCCCCTCTGCCCCTCTGCCCCTCTGCCCCTGTGCCGCTCTGCCCCTCTGCCGCTCTGCCCCTCTGCCCCTCTGCCCATCTGCCCCTCTGCCCCTCTGCCCCTCTGCCCCTCTGCCCCTCTGCCGCTCTGCCCCTCTGCCGCTCTGCCCCTCTGCCCTCTGCCCCTCTGCCCCTCTGCCCCTCTGCCCCTCTGCCCCTCTGCCCCTCTGCCGCTCTGCCCCTCTGCCCCTCTGCCCCTCTGCCCCTGTGCCGCTCTGCCCCTCTGCCCCTCTGCCCCTGTGCCCCTCTGCCCCTCTGCCCCTCTGCCCCTCTGCCCCTCTGCCCCTCTGCCGCTCTGCCCCTCTGCCCCTCTGCCGCTCTGCCCCTCTGCCCCTCTGCCCCTCTGCCCCTCTGCCGCTCTGCCCCTCTGCCCTCTCCCTCTGCCCATCTGCCCCTCTGCCCCTCTGCCGCTCTGCCCATCTGCCCCTCTGCCCATCGCCCCTCTGCCCGCTCTGCCCCTGTGCCCCTCTGCCCCTCTGCCCCTCTGCCCATCTGCCCCTCTGCCCCTCTGCCCCTCTGCCCACTGCCCCTCTGCCCCTGTGCCCCTCTGCCGCTCTGCCCCTCTGCTGCCCCTCTGCCCATCTGCCCCTCTGCCCCTCTGCCCCTCTGCCCCTCTGCCCATCTGCCCTCTGCCCCTCTGCCCCTCTGCCCATCTGCCCCTGCCCTCTGCCCCTCTGCCCCCTCTGCCCCTCTGCCCTGTGCCCCTCTGCCCCTCTGCCCTCTGCCCTCTGCCCCTCTGCCCCTCTTGCCCCTCTGCCTCCTCTGCCCTCTGCCCTCCTCTGCCCATCTGCCCCTCTGCCCCCTCTGCCCTCTGCCGCTCTGCCCCTCTGCCCTCTGCCCCTCTGCCCCCTCTGCCCATCTGCCGCTCTGCCCCTCTGCCCATCTGCCCCTTGCCCCTCTGCCCTCTGCCCCTCTGCCCTCTGCCGCTCTGCCCTTCTGCCCCTCTGCCCCTCTGCCCCTCTGGCCCCTCTGCCCCTCTGCCCCTCTGCCCTCTGCCCCTCTCCCTCTGCCCCTGCCGCCTCTGCCCTCTGCCCACTGCCCCTTGCCCCTCTGCCCATCTGCCTCCCTCTGCCCCTCTGCCCTCTGCCCCTTGCCCCTGCCTGCCTGCCCTCTGCCCCTGACCGCTCTGCTGCCGCTCTGCCGCTCTGCCCTCTGCCAGCTGCCCTCTGCCCCTCTGCCCTCTGCCCTCTGCCCCCTCTGCCCCTTGCCCTCTGCCCCTCTGCCCTCTGCCCCTTCTGCCCTCTGCCCTCTGCCCTCTGCCCCTGCTTGCCCCTCTGCCCTCTGCCCCTCTGCCCTCTGCCCCTGCTGCCCTCTGCCCTCTGCCCTCTGCCCCTCTGCCCCTCTGCCCCTCTGCCCTCTCTGCCCCTCTGCCCTCTCCCCCGCCCTTGCCCCTCTGCCCCTCTGCCCCTCTGCCCCTCTGCCCCTCTGCCCTCTGCCCTCTGCCCCTCTGCCCCTGCTGCCCTCTGCCCCTCTGCCCCTCTGCCCTCTGCCCTCTGCCCGTCTGCCGCTCTGCCCTCTGCCCCTCTGCCCCTCTGCCCTCTGCCCCTCTGCCCTCTGCCCTCTGCCCCTCTGCCCCTCTGCCCCTCTGCCCCTCTGCCCATCTGCCCCTCTGCCCCTCTGCCCCTCTGCCCCTCTGCCCCTCTGCCCCCTCTGCCCCTCTGCCCCTCTGCCCCTCTGCCGCTCTGCCCCTCTGCCCCTCTGCCCCTCTGCCCCTCTGCCCCTCTGCCCATCTGCCCCTCTGCCCCTCTGCCCTCTGCCCCTCTGCCCCTCTGCCGCTCTGCCGCTCTGCCCCTCTGCCCCTCTGCCCTCTGCCCCTCTGCCCCTCTGCCCCTCTGCCCCTCTGCCCCTCTGCCCTCTGCCCCTCTGCCCCTCTGCCCCTCTGCCCCTCTGCCGCTCTGCCCCTCTGCCCCTCTGCCCCTCTGCCGCATCTGCCCCTCTGCCCCTCTGCCCCTGTGCCCTCTGCCCCTCTGCCCCTCTGCCCCTCTGCCCCTCTGCCCCTCTGCCCCTCTGCCCCTCTGCCCCTCTGCCCCTCTGCCCCTCTGCCCCATCTGCCCCTCTGCCCCTCTGCCCCTCTGCCCCTCTGCCCCTCTGCCCCTCTGCCCATCTGCCCCTCTGCCCCTCTGCCCCTCTGCCCCTCTGCCCCTCTGCCCCTCTGCCCCTCTGCCCCTCTGCCCCTTGCCCTTGCCCCTGCCCCTCTGCCCCTTGCCCTCTGCCCTCTGCCCCTCTGCCCTCTGCCCCTCTGCCCCTCTGCCCTCTGCCCCTGGCCCTCTGCCCCTCTGCCCTCTGCCCCGCCCTGCCCTCTGCCCTCTGCCCTCTGCCCCTCTGCCCCTTGCCCTCTGCCCTCTGCCCTCTGCCCTCTGCCCTCTGCCCTGCCCTGCCCCTCTGCCCCTCTGCTGCCCTCTGCCCTCTGCCCCTCTGCCCTCTGCCCTGCCCCTGCTCTGCCCCTCTGCCCATCTGCCCCTGCTGCCTCCCTCTGCCCTCTGCCCCTCGTGCCCTCTGCCGCTCTGCCCTCTGCCCCTCTGCCCTCTGCCCCTCTGCCCTCTGCCCTCTGCCCTCTGCCCCTCTGCCTCTGCCCTCTGCCCTCTGCCCTCTGCCCTCTGCCCCTCTGCCCCTCTGCCCCTCTGCCCCTCTGCCCTCTGCCCTCTGCCCCTCTGCCCTCTGCCCCTTGCCCTCTGCCCCTCTGCCCCTCTGCCCCTCTGCCCCTCTGCCCTCTGCCCTCTGCCCTCTGCCCCTCTGCCCCTCTGCCCCTCTGCCCTTGCCCTCTGCCCCTCTGCCCCTCTGCCCCTCTGCCCCTCTGCCCCTCTGCCCTCTGCCCCTCTGCCCTCTGCCCCTCTGCCCTCTGCCCTCTGCCCCTTGCCCTCTGCCCCTCTGCCCCTCTGCCCCTCTGCCCTCTGCCCCTCTGCCCCTCTGCCCCTCTGCCCTCTGCCCCTCTGCCCCTCTGCCCTCTGCCCCTCTGCCCCTCTGCCCTCTGCCCTCTGCCCTCTGCCCCTCTGCCCCTCTGCCCCTCTGCCCTCTGCCCCTCTGCCCCTCTGCCCCTCTGCCCTCTGCCCCTCTGCCCTCTGCCCCTCTGCCCCTCTGCCCTCTGCCCTCTGCCCTCTGCCCCTTGCCCTCTGCCCCTCTGCCCCTCTGCCCTCTGCCCCTCTGCCCTCTGCCCCTCTGCCCTCTGCCCCTCTGCCCCTCTGCCCCTCTGCCCCTCTGCCCCTCTGCCCTCTGCCCCTCTGCCCCTCTGCCCCTGTGCCGCTCTGCCCCTCTGCCCATCTGCCCCTCTGCCCCTCTGCCCATCTGCCCCTGTGCCGCTCTGCCCCTCTGCCCCTCTGCCCCTCTGCCGCTCTGCCCCTCTGCCCCTCTGCCCCTGTGCCGCTCTGCCCCTCTGCCCCTGTGCCGCTCTGCCCCTCTGCCCCTCTGCCCCTCTGCCGCTCTGCCCCTCTGCCCCTCTGCCCCTCTGCCCCTCTGCCGCTCTGCCCCTCTGCCCCTCTGCCCCTCTGCCCCTCTGCCGCTCTGCCGCTCTGCCCCTCTGCCCCTCTGCCCCTCTGTCCCTCTGCCCCTCTGCCCTTCCACCCGCAGGGCTCGTCGCTGGCCCGAGTTGGGTGCGACAGTTCCCTGGGGTTTGGTCCTTAACGGAATTGCAGCCTCCTCCACTAAGTGCTTGTGTGATAACATCCGGCTCTGTAAGCTCCTTGGTCCTATTTTGCTTCTCTATTTACTTTTTTGCTCCTAAACCTCAAGAAAACCAACACAGATTCCAATTCCGTTTTCCCCACTCTTTCTACTTTTTGCAGCTCTGTCCTAATTTGAGGGGGAAATATATCACCTGGCTACAACCTCCGAAGGTGCCTTTTCTATCCTGCATTTTTTATTTTTATTTTTAATTTATTTTTTATTTTTTTAATTCGAGTTCAATTTGCCAACATACAGCATATCACCCAGTGCTCATCCTGCCAAGTGTCCCCCTCAGTGCCCATCACCCAGTCACCCCAACCCCCCGCCCACCTCCCCTTCCACTACCCCTTGTTCATTTCCCAGAGTTAGGAGTCTCTCATGTTGTCACCCTCACTGATATTTTCACTCATTTCCTCCCCTTTCCCTTTATTCCCTTTCACTAATTTTTATATTCCCCAAATGAATGAGACCATATAATGTTTGTCCTTCTCCGATTGACTTATTTCACTCAGCATAATACCCTCCAGTTCCATCCACGTTGAAGCAAATGGTGGGTATTTGTCGTTTCTAATGGCTGAGGAATATTCCATTGTATACATAGACCACAGCTTTATCCATTCATCTTTTGAAGATACAGATGCAGTGAAACACCAGGACTCCTGCATTTTTTTCTTTCTCGGCCTCAAGACTATTTCTTACATCCTGGCAGCACCTACTTAGGCTAGTAACATCCGAGTCAAATGCTCACCCCTCTGTCCCCAGAAGACACAGGTGAGGAGCTCCCTTGAACCCCCACTCTTCATAAGTCACCTGTTTGACATTCTTGAATTTGATTTTTAAAAAATAGACTGTCATATATAGTTTCTAATTAGTTCTGTGCCGTTTTTTTTTTTTGTTTTTGTTTTTGTTTTTTAGATTTTATTTCTTTATTCGTGAGAGACACAGAGAGAGAGGCAGACACATAGACTCCCTGCAGGGAGCCAGATGGAGGACTCCAGTGGGGAACAGGGATCACGCCTTGCACCAGAGGCAAGCCTCAACCACTGAGCCACCCAGGTGCCCCAGTCCTCTGGTATATTAATAACAAATTAACTTCTTAAGGGAATTGAATCAGTTAATATAAATATTAGCTTTTGGTTGAGGTAGTTTATCTCATTGGTAATAAGTCATCCAAAAAGTAACCAGTTTGAGATAATTTATGTGTTCTACCTCATTTGGGCCTTCCTTTATCCCATCGGTGTTATGTCTTTGTTAAATGCCAACAGTTTGCTGTGATCTACACATTTGATAAAGATTTTCTTAGGTACTTGGTCTTTCCTAGAATAACAACAGGTGGGATTATGGGGTAAAATTATTAAATAGAGTGCAGATGCAGGAGAATAAAGGTACCACCAAAAATTTTTCAAGCATGGGGATTATTTCTGTTAAATGGAAAAAGAATTTTGTGATTATTCAGCACTTAGAAATCATTCCCAAATCATTTCCTATAAACCTTAGACCTGCTTCTTCTAGGAGAGCCTGGGCCCAGGGTAAAAAATGTACTTTTACTCTATCCTTTATCTCCTGTGCAGTTTTTATTATGGTATTTGCCAGTTGGTGGTCAAACAGATGAAGCCAGATAAGCATTTGCCAAGTTTCCTCATTTGACTTTGATTTTTCTGCTAGCCATGTTGAGTGATGTAGAAATACAGGCAGGAGAGGGACGCCTGGGTGGCTCAGTCAGTTAACAATCTAACTCTAGATTTCAGCTCAGGTCATGGTCTCAGAATCATGAGATTGAGCCCTGCCCAGGTTCCACTCTGGGTGTGGAGCCTGCTTAAGATTCTCTCTCTGCCACCCTTCCCTCCCTACACCCCCCCCCCAAAGAAATACAAATAGGAAAGTTTCTGTGGTAGAAAAAGCCAAATATATTGTCTGATTTGGCAAAATGCTAAATAACCTGTTTGGTATGCACAATTTGTAAACATTTTATACTTTTTCAATTTTTTCACTTTTTTTTTTTGTTGTTGAGGATCACTACTTCTGCAAACAGACGCTAAAGCAATCAACTAAATGTATCAATATTAAATCTCACAATAATTTTTAGAGACCTGAGCTAGTGATTAACCTGTTAACTTAGTAATCTGTTCAAACTTCTAGTAAATCAGAAGGTTTATTTTTTTTTTTTAATTTTATTTATTTATGATAGGCACACAGTGAGAGAGAGAAGCAGAGACACAGGCAGAGGGAGAAGCAGGCTCCATGCACCGGGAGCCCGACATGGGATTCGATCCCGGGTCTCTAGGATCGCGCCCTGGGCCAAAGGCAGGCGCTAAACCGCTGCGCCACCCAGGGATCCCAGTCAGAAGGTTTATTGACAACAGAATTACTTTTGAGAAACAGAAAAGCCCAGCTATACTTCTTACCCAAAAACTTTGTTCCTTTGTACCTTAAATAGGTATTTTTGCAAAAAACAAACAAACAAACAAAAAGTCATGAAGTAAATTACTTTCTTGACAGGGAAAGTTTACCTTTAAGCAGGCATTATGACAAACTCATAAAGGGGATTATGTTTTAATCCAACATCCATTGGCATGTTTTGATATTATAAAATGGGATTGTTTCCCACTCTATTTATAAGGGTTGCAACTTTTCCCTTTAGGCCAGAGAATGGCTCTGCAACCTTCCCCATCTCTTCATCTCTTGAAACCAAGTTTAACTTGAATGACCAGAACTCTGACAAAAAGAAATCACATCACTTTTCCCCCCACATATCTCCTTCCTCCTCCTACCTAATTTTTGAAATTACTTTTATGAACTCTGTTCTTTCAGAGGGAGAGGAGCCCAGAATGTAAGCTGGAGCCAGAGTGTTCTGTCCAGAAGCCTGAGCCAGGTAATACTGACTGTGCTTGAGGGCTTTAGTGTATGATGTCATGGGAGCAATTCAGCTATAGTGAGTTGCTACATGTTTTGGCAGTTTTAAGATATGACTACATAAGAGAAACATACAAATCAACAGAATGTGACAAAAACATCCAGAAATAGATACGTAAAAACAAATGTACATATATTTACATATATTTAACTATCATATTTGATTTTATACACACACACACATACATACATAGACAGTTGCTTCAGACAGAAGTGCCAGGGTAAATAGATGAGGAAAGGATAGTATTTTCAACAAATGCTACTGTAACTATTGCATAGGTCTGGGGGAAAAAATGAACCTTGACCTGATTATACACCTATAAAAAATTAACTTGAAGTTAATCATAGATCTGAACATAAAAGCTAAAACTATAAAACACAGGAGAAAATCTTCGTGATGTTGGGTAGGCAAAGATTTTTTTTTTTTTTATAGGACACCAAGAGCATGAAGTTTAAAAAAAAAGGAAAAGAATTTGGAATTCAAAAAATTAAAAACTTCTTCTCTTTAGTTAGTTTTAAGAAGACAAAAAGGCAAGCCACAGTCTGGAGGAAAATATTTCAATACATATACCTGACCAAAGGCTGGTATCCATAATTTACTGAACTAAAGCTCAATAATGAGAAGATAAAACAACCAATTACAAACACCAAAAGATTTGAATAGACACTCCACAAAAGAAGACATATCAGTGGCCAATTAGTACCTGAAAACATGCTCAACATCATTAGTCATTAGGGAAATGCAAATTAAAGCTCCAGTGAGATACCACTACACACCCATTAGAGTGGTTAAACTTAAAAAAAAAACCTGACAATAATGTGTGTTAGCAAGAGTGAGGAGCAACTAGAACTTTCATATATTGTTGCTGGAAAAGTAAGATGGCACAACCATTTTGGAAAACAATTGGGTGGTCTTTTATAAGGTTAAATACATATCTCTGGTATGATCAACCCAGCAACCCCACTCCTAGATATTTGTTCAAGAGAAATGAAAATGAATGTTCATAACAGCTTTATCGTAATAATCTAAACCTGGAAACAACCCAGATGTCCATCAACAGGTAACTGGTAAAACAAAAAGTTTATAGCCATACCATAGAAACTACTTAGCAATAAAAAAGAAATGAACTATTGATACATGCAACAAACAACAAGACAGGTCTCAAAAGAATTTAGCTAAGTGACAAAGCCAAATGAGAAAAACTATATACTGTATCATACAAAATTCTAGAAGAGCCTGAAAGCAGATTAGTGGTTGCCTAGTGTTGAGACGGAGAGGTGAAGGAAATGTTCTTTAACTTCATAGAACATGGTGGTGGTGGGTACAGGGTATAAGCATTTGTTAAAACTTGCGGAATTACATATTGAAATGCGTGCATTTTATTGCATGCAAATTATACCTTAATAATTAGTTTATTTCTTAAAAAAAAATAGCTACAAATTCTCCGATACTACTCCCATTAAGCGGTGGAGTCTCTCTTCCCTCTTCTTGAATATAGGTGGTCTTACGACTATTTCAACCAAGAGAATATAGCAGAAATGATTGTACATTATTTCCAAGGCTAGGTCAGAAAAAGCTGCTTCTGGGTTCTTTTGGGATACTTGTTCTGAGGGAAGCCAACTGCCATGTAAAGAGCCCATCTACTTTGAGACAGCCATGCTGGAGAGGCCACATGTATGCCCTATGGTCATCTCTTCCAACTGAGCCTACCTTCTAGCCCAAAAAGTACTTGACATGTGAGTGAAGGTATCTTGAATCCTCCCAACAAGCCATCCATCAGCTGAGAATTGCTGAGTTGTGCCATAGTTGATGCCACAGGAGCAAGAGATTGCCAATTACTACCCTGCAGAATCTGGGATATGGTTGTTTAAAGCCACTAAGTTTTGATAGTGTGTTTGTTAGCTATTACTATATAACAAATTACTCCAAAATTTAGTGATTCAAGACAACAACAATCACTTATTGTCTCACTGTATCTATGGATTAGGAGTTTGGGAGCAAGTTGATTGGGAAGTCCTAACTTGGGGTATCTCATGAGGTCAGATGTTGGGCAGATTCTTTCTGCCTGAAGGAGCTTTCAGTCTATGGGGAGTGAGGAGCAGACAAGTTGATAGGCCATCACAACACAGTTAGACAACCCGTGGAATAGGGGTAAAAACCCCTGGAAAGGGAAAAAACCTAACCCAGTCTTGAGAGTCAGGGAAAAATTTCCAGAGGAACTGAGGTCTGAATTGAGACTTGACCATGAGCAGGCATTAGTCAGTTTAGAGGGTTGGATGTGAAAGGGGCTGGAACAGAGGGATTGACATGGAAAAAGTCCTACAAGTAAAAGTGAAAATGATGAGTTTCTTGTGAAGCTGAAAGAAATTTACTAATGCTTGGAGAATAGGGTCCCAGAGAGGGGAGAAGAGCTAGCCAGCAGGATAGAAGCAACAGGACAGATGGTGATGTGTCCTCTGAATCATCTTTCATGACAAAAGTTCACTCTGGCTACAGTATAGAAGGGTTGGGAGAGGTCAAGATAGGGACAGGATACAGGATGAACTTCATTGATCACACTTTCCATCTTTCTTCTGCCTATGAGCTTCTCACATAGGTCTACTGCTTGGTCCAGGAGACATGTCACTGCCTCTGCCTCTTGCAAGTTTGCAATGGTTGGCGAAAAGAATGACCTCATCTCCCTGGCTCAAGTTATCAGCTTGCCCAATCTCTAGAACCTTCTATGACTCAGGTGAGATGCCTACCCCCACACCAGGAAGTAGTCTGTGAAACTCTGCCTCTAACAAACATATTAAAGAATTAGAACATAGAGAGTGATACTACCTCACATCTAGAGAATGAGGCAGTATAGATTCTGACTTCCACCTTATAAGAACTGTGTTTGTATAATTATTTTCCAGTTGGTTTTTTTTTTAACTATGGTAAGAACACAACATGAGATCTACCCTCTCACAAAATTCTAAGTGTACATTGTTGTTAACTGTAGGCACTGTGTTTAACAGTAGAGCTCTACAATTTATGTGTCTGACAGAACTGAAACTTAATACCAGTTGAGCCAGAACCCCCCATTCTCCCTTTCCTGAGCCCCTGACAACCACCAATTTACTCTCTGCTTCTATGAATTTGACTGTTTTTAGATACCTCATGTAAGTGGAATCATGCAGTATTTGTTCTTCTGTGTTTGGCTTATTTCACTTAGCATAATGTCCTCTAGGCTCATCCATATGGTTGCAAGTGGCGGGATTTTCTTCGTTTTCTAAAGCTAAATAATATTCCATTGTATGAATATACCATGTTTTCTTTATCCATTCATCCACCAATGGACATTTAGATTGTTTCAATATTTTGAGTATTGTGAATAATGCTGTGATGAACATGGAAGTATAGATATCTCTTTCAGATCCTGATTTCAATTCTTTTGGATAAGTGCCCCAAAATGGGATTGCTGGATCATATAGTAGTTCTATTTTTTAATCTTTTGAAAAAACCTCAATACTGTTTTCCAACATTTTTGTACACAATTCAATAATTTTCCTATCAGAAACAATGATTTAGAATAGACCATGGGGGAAATGTACCATATAAAAATAACACCATAAGAGAGTGTTAATATAGATAGTATATGTTCAAAACCTAAATAATACTTTTTTTAAAGTTCTCAAAACTTTTGACTTAACAGACTAGATTGGACAGGAAATACTGTAATACCTGGACTAGAAAATGTGTAACATTGAATAACATCAATGTTAATCTTTTCAAATAAATGTGTGAGTTTAATGCAGATCTACAAAAAATATTTGTTTGCAGAAGGAAAAATAATTAGGAAATTTTCAGGACTGTGTATCATTATTACCAAGTCCAAGATGGTGTGCTATATTTTTAAATAAAAGGACATAGTGAGATTTTGGGTTACTCCTTGCATTACATATGGTATTGAGGAAATACTAAATATTTTACCTTTTAGTCAGTACACTAGCTGAGAAAACCATTGCAAAAGACCACACTATATGATCCCATTTAAATAATATGTCCAGAAAAAGTGAATCTACAGAGACAGAAATTGAGAGAAGACTTCAGTTTGGGGCTATACCGCAATAGGGTCATCAGTAGGGAAAGAGAAAGAAAGCTGTCCAAATGAGGGATGAGTAGCTGAACAGGGAGTTGCAGAGAGAATAGTCTTTGGATTTTATTTATATATTTATTCATGAGAGACACACAGAGAGAGATAGAGACATAGGCAGAGGGAGAAGCAGGCTCCCCAGGCCGGGGGGAGCCTGATGTGGGACTTGATCCCAGGATCCTGTGGTCATGCCGTGAGCCAAAGGCAAACGCTCAACCACTGAGCCACTCAGGTGCCCCACGAATAGTGTTTGCACTCTGAAATCAAAAGACCCATCTGGTGAATGCAACTGACTTTGGAAATTGCTCATTGTGGAGTCTGGTGAGATTAAGACACATATGATATAGAACCATGCTTTGCTGATGCTTATTTTCTTTAACAGAAATTTGGACTAAGAAAGTCCACAGAGTTTTTCTGGAGTAGCTGACCAGCTGTGAGCTTGGATACATTACTTCTTCTTTCTGTACTTCAATGTCCTCATCTATAAATGGAGATAATATTGCGTACCTCTCAAGGCTGTTCTGAAGAATAAACACCGGGTCCAATTCTTGGCAAGTAGTAGGTTCTCAGCAAATATTAGTTCTCCCTCATACTCCTTCTAAAATATTATTTAGAAAGAATGCCAGAAAGTAGGAACATTTGGAAGTCTTCTGGATCACATTTCCCATGTAGCTGGAGAGGGCTCACTCCACTCAGCATCTATATCTGGTGGGACCCAAATATGCATCTCTGCTAGCTTCAAACCTGTATACTCAGCTGCCTACTTAGCATCAATTAGATGTCTCACAGGCACATCATGCCCAAAACTCGTTATCTCCTACCCTTCCAACTTGCTGATCCTTGAGGCTATGATCTACATTCAGTAAATAGCACCAGCATCACCGAGCTATTGAAGCCTGAAGACCAGGAGTTGTTCTTGACTCTTTCTTTTTCCTCGTATCTCAGATGTCATCAATCTAAGTCCTGTCAGTCTATCTAGAGGTTTGGTACATAGAACCTATTCATTAATTTTCATCCAAAACTATATGTTGAGCAGTGACTATGGACAAGGCAGGCACCACATCAGGCTCTGTCTTCACTGCCTCCTCACTAGCACTGATCACAGTCTTCTTCTGATTTGACTGGAAAAATAGCTGCCCAGTTAATTGCCCTTGAATCAACTTTTTGTTTCTTTGAATCCTGTCTCCACATTCTGCCAGGATTCATTCCTTTGTTTAATACCTTAAATGGCTTCCCACAGAGCCATTAGGAAAGAATTCCTGACATAGCTGATAAAGCTCTCTAAACTCCAGGTCCACCAGGCATAAGTCCGATCCCCTGTTATGGGCCCTGTTATGGGTCACTGGTGGGATTTCCCCCCCAAACACACCCTGAGATTGGGATTTGAGTACAAGTCGTTGATTTAGGGGGTAGACTCGGGAAGCTATGGTGAGAAGATGGAGGAATGAGGAGGGAAGAAAAAGAAGCCTATTCAGAGTGCCTTAATGAGCCTGTTACTGGGAGATGGGTAATGGGCACAGTCTCCCTGGGGAACTCTGGGAGACAGTATATGCCATAGGCTGATTTGTGTTCCCCCCAAATTCATATGTTGAAGCCCTAACTCTCAATATGACTATATTGAGAGATAGGGATAATAAGGAGAGTTAAAATAATAGTTAAAATTTAGGAGGCCCTATAATGATATCATAAAGGCCTTGATACAGTAGGATTAGTGTTTTTATAGGAAGTGACACCAGAGAGCTCCCCTGAATTCTTTCTTTCTCTTTTGGAGGGAGAAAATAAAGAAGGGGTCATGTGAATACACCCGTACCCGTATATGGAGGCTGTCCCCAAGCCAGGAAGAGAGACTTCACCAGAAACC
Organism: Vulpes lagopus; assembly: GCF_018345385.1. Classification (NCBI taxonomy): domain Eukaryota; kingdom Metazoa; phylum Chordata; class Mammalia; order Carnivora; family Canidae; genus Vulpes; species Vulpes lagopus. The sequence continues at coordinate 36,121,793 of NC_054838.1, read as the reverse complement.
ATGCAAACCGACACTCTGATCTCAGCCATCTAGCCTCTGGAACTGTGAGAGAATACATTTCTGTTGTTTAAACCACTCAGTCTATGGCATTTTGTTAGGACAACCAAGGCTAAGATGGTATAGAATACCCTACCCAGAGGGTGAGGAAGCTGGGTAGTTAACTCTCAATTCTCACTCCCCCTTGGTTGAGGAGTGCTCCTGAGCTCATTGATTCCCCAGCACTGAGGGCCTGCACCATGCAAAGGCTGAGCATGCTCCTGCTGCCTGTGAGCCAGAGAAGTCTTCACTCAGCCTGAGAGTCACTTGCAGGAAGGTGTCTTTGGCTTGCCTGGTGAGTGCCGAGGGGATGTGAGCAGGGCAGCAGTGTCCACCACAGCTCCCTCTTTACCTTCCTTCTAAGGCTCTGCTTACTCTTGTAGTGACTCATTCAGCTACTGTGTTAGGTCTGAAAGGTTACAGACAATATCTCTCTCTGCTTCACCAATAGACCGCCAATGCCTAGTACAAGAGCCTGACATGTAACAGGTGCTCAGGAGATACTTAATGTATGTATGGATAAATGAATAAATGGTGATCCTTTTCAGAAAGTAACCCAGGCATGTCATGCTCTGAATTCAACACATAAAGTAAACATGTAGCATAAAACCTCTAAGTTATTATGATACCTAAATCTCCATATTCACCTACATTACTGAAATTTCTTTCAGTAGCTAATTAAAAGCCTTAGTAGGCTTTCTAAATAAAGCTTAAGGTATAAGTTTGCAACAAATATAGTCCTAACACCCTTTTTCTAGACTCAGGCCATTCTACATGTTGTGCTGGAGTACAGAAAGATAAAACCTTCACAGCCCACCCTGTGCAACGACGGCTGGGCTCAGCCCCATGACTCATTGGAGATGGCTCCCAGCTGCCCATAGTACTAACACAAACAGGTGGAGCACACAAAGATGAAGGTGGCATTATGAAACTCAGACCTTATCCTGTGAGCCCAGGGAAGCTGGCATAAAAAGCAAGACTTCAGAGAGATTAATGAACAGATATTTAGGTGGGAATGGAATGGGGAGAGACTGGCAGCTGGGAGACAAGCTGGCAGGGAAGAGTCCTGAGACAACATGGCAGACAGAAACTTTTGGGCTATGTGGCACTTTGCGTAGTAGGTCGGTAGACTGGTTGGAGACAGAAGAATCACTGCAGGGAATGAATCAAAGTATAAACAGTATGCAAATATACTTTGGGTTTTAGTTTAACTCCCTTACAAACTTTCTTCTGTTCCTTTATCTTTGAAGTTATTTCTTAAGGTACGAAATAGGTATTTGTAGAAAAAAAAAAAGAAGAAGAAGCTGTGTAACTTGAAAAGGGAGACTAAATGGCATTAAGTTTTGTGTGTTCATGGGATGATGCTTGAATGTTACGTGCACACAACACATGACTTTCTCTGAAACTAAGAAACTTTGTGTTTCCCTTAAATCTTGGTTTAAATTTAAAATATTCCTTTTCACATGTTCTGTGTCTCGACTATAGTTATGATTACATGATGATACTCATTTATCAAAACTTCTCTAACTCTACATTTAAAATTGGTGATTTTGTGGAATGTCTGGGTAGCTCAGTGGTCGAGTGTCTGCCTTTGGCTCAGGGTGTGATCCTAGGGTCCTGGGACTGAGTCTCGCATCGGGCTCCCTGAAGGGAGCCTGCTTCTCCCTCTGCCTGTGTCTCTGCCTCTCTGTGTGTCTCTCATGAATAAATAAATAATTTAAAACAATAAAATTGGTGACTTTGTGTGCCTCAATAAAGCTGATTTTAAAAAACCGAATAGGGCAGCCCCAGTGGCCCAGTGGTCTGGTGCTGCCTTTGACCCGGGGTGTGATCCTGGAGACCTGGGATCAAGTCCCACATCAGGCTCCCTGCATGGAGCCTGCTTCTCTCCCTCTTCCTCTGCCTGTGTCTCTGCCTCTCTCTCTCTCTCTCTCTCTCTCTCTCTCTCTCTCTCTGTCATGAATAAATAAATAAAAGCTTTAAAAATTTTTTTAAAAATAAATAGAAAACTGAATAAAAGTCAAATCTATCCAGAGATGAATCCAGACAAATAAGAATGCCTATGTACTAATGCACTTATATAAAACTCTCAAAAATGCAAACTATTCTATAGTGACAGAAAGCAGATCAGTGGTTGCTTCATTGAGGGTAGGGTTTCCTATACCTCATAGTGCTATCTATACATACATATATGGCACTGAGTTTGAGAGACTTCCAGTTAAATATAGCTGAGTTTATCTCCTCCTACAGAAACATCACTAAATAGGGAGAGGTGGGGCAGAGTAGGGTTGGAGGGAGTATAAATCCACAAAGACTGAGAAAATTAGAAAGGAAATGTGAGCAAAAGAGAAATTTCAGAAATACATCTTGAAAAGTGGAAAATGAGTGGAGGAGTAAAATGTGACTTAGAGCAGAGGAGGCTGCTATTGAGAGTCCACAGAAGATGCAAGACTTGAGGTGGTACTGAGTACACCGAAGGTAGGGGAGGTGCAGGGATTGGTTGAAATTTTTATGTAAATATTAAAGCCAGAGGCCCTCTTTCCCATCCTTTGAAGTCAGGGAGTGACTTTTGGCAATAGGAAGCATGTTCTCTGGAGATAATGAGCAAGAGAGACCCAGACAGGCTCAGGGACACAAGACATATAGGGGTGAGGTGGAGCTGGGTTAATAGTAGGAGATTGAAACATGCTGATTATGGGAAAGTTCAAGTAATAAGCAGTGGGACCCACAGCCTTCTTTCTTAGATCTACTCCCATGGGTATCCCTGGGTGGCTCGTTGGTTTAGTGCCTGCCTTTGGCCCAGGGCGCGATCCTGGAGTCCCGGAATCGAGTCCCACATTGGGCTCCCGGTGCATGGAGCCTGCTTCTCCCTCCTCCTGTGTCTCTGCCTCTCTCTCTCTCTCTCTCTCTATGTCTATCATGAATAAATAAATAAATCTTTAAAAAAATATTTAGATCTACTCCCATGAAGACCCTTCTTCCAAATAACCATCAGGCATGTAACCCTGAGGCAGGAGATTGGAGGCTGCTTCTCTAAAGACAAAACATACTCCACATACTGGTATTTGAAGGATCCAGTGGGGGAAAGCATTAAAGGAAATTCTAGCTGATAGCTGTGTCATAGGCCTAGAAAGTAATTAGATGGGGCAGGAGAACTTGAGAGTTCTGAGGGGTAGATAGATTGCCGGGGGGATGGGGGTGGGGTGGGGGGAATGGAACAGAAAGATCATTCGATATATTTTAGCATCCGGAAAATGATAACAATAGGTGTTTGACAAGTCCAATCAAGCATTTAAATAGATTTATAGAAAACGGTGCAACTGAAAATAACAAGCTGATTGCTAACCTCTGGAAAAACAAAAAGCTATTCAGGAAAGGAAACATAATCATAGTAATTACCTGCCACATCAGTGTATAATATTTGAAATTTTTTAAAAATTTATTTTATGATAAATTTTATTTATGATAAAATTTATTTATGATAGTCACACACACACACAGAGAGAGAGAGAGAGAGAGAGAGAGAGGCAGAGACATAGGCAGAGGGAGAAGCAGGCTCCATGCACCGGGAGCCTGACGTGGGATTCAATTCCGGGTCTCCAGGATCGCGCCCTGGGCCAAAGGCAGGCGCTAAACCGCTGTGCCACCCAGGGATCCCTGAATTTTTTTTTTTATTATATAAGTAGTGACTGATGATTTAACCCAAAAATGGGAGGATGGGGGGCGGGGAGTAAGTGAGATCAGAAGTTGTAAGAGAACTAATTCTCATTGACTAGAACTAGAAAAAAAGGTCTACTTAATAAACGGTGTTGGAATTTCCAAATGCAATCTTTTAAAAACATTAGACTCCTGCATTAATATAAAATCCAGATTAAAATGAATTAATAAACATTAAAAAAATAAGGGTTCTTAAAATACATTGGAGGAGAAAAAATACTTCTAAGCAGGGGACAAACTGCAAAAGCCATAAAGGCAAATGATGGACAGATTTGACCTTAAAGAACAAAAAATGTAGGAGTGAGTGACAGGGATCACCACAAATTAAGTTAAACAGAAGCTACAAACCTGGAAGAAAATATGTGCAACAAACTTAAGAGATAAAGGATTAATACTATCTACACATATAATTTTTAGGAGTTCTGTGTGGTTCTTTTTCAAATCTATTTATCAGTTTAAAATACCTTGCTTCTTAATTGTATTTTTGATAGTCTTATTTCTATAAATGTATCAAACAAACTTATACTCTGAATTTGCTAATATGCTAGTTATAATAATATCTGCAGTTTCTGCTTTTCTGACTGTGGTATACTTTATTGTGTCTGCTAATGTTTGCTCCTGGCAGTTTGTTCCATGGTATTTTGACTGTGAGTTTATGTTCATTAAAACCTTATTATGTGTGAATTTTTTGAAAGATGGTTTAAAGTTTTTTTTTCCTGGAGTTTGCTTTTACTAACGTAAATGCCTGAGAGCATTAACTAACCCAGAATCTAAGTATTAAACAATATTTAGGTATGGTGAGGTTTTCTTGTGCTACATAGGCATGTAGATTCTATTTTCAACCCTGCTTGAGCGTTGAACTTGCAGTGTACAATTTTCCTTTCCAAGGAAGACATTTTTTTCCTCCTTTACTGCCCACTACTGTGTAAGTGGCTTTCCCATAAATAGTCCTTCAAATCTGATCATGTATGTCACTTCCTCTACTTAAGAAAGCTATAGATATACTCATTTGTCGGGTCTTAGCTTAAACATTACTTCCTTATGAATGCCTCCTCTAACTGGCAAACTAGACCAAGTCCCCGGTTCATGCTCTCACAGTGCCTTGTATTTCTCTCCATAGGCATTCATAACAATTATAATCCATTATTTGTATAATATTTCAGTTAAATAGTAAATTTCTTCATCATTGGCTGTAAACTATGATGTTGAGAAGGGAACCATGTCAATCACCTTCACCACTCTGTCTTCAACATCTAACTTAGGGTCTGGTGCATATTTGTTGAATAAATAAAAAATAAATTAACAATTTGGGGAATATTACATAATGGAGCAAATCTAGTTCCCAGATCTATCATGTCCCAGCCCTGTAAATGTCTCCAAGTCTCAGTTGCTTACTTGTAAAATAGAATTAATAACACTCATCTCATGGGATTGTTGTAAGGGTTACAAATGATGTATCCAAACTACAAGATGGCCCTTGGCAATGATAGATCCTCAATACGTGGTAGCTTTTATTATTATTTGCCAGCTATGCCTAAGTTCTGGAGAACTGTGCCAACCAATTATTTTAAGCATACCCATTAGCCATTTCAAATAGGGAGAATCACTATGAATCACAGTGACTTACTGCATCAATATGATAATCAATGGACTGTTCCAGAAATTGGATTTCAAAAATAATATAGACTTAAAACTTGATAATATTGCTTTCAAAAATAAGTCAGCATGATGGTTTCATGAGTGCATACATATGAAAAAATGTATTAAGTTGTACACGTTAGCTATGTACAGTTCATTATATGTCAATTATCCCACAGTAAGACTTTTTTAAATAGAGAAAAAATTAAACTATCAACAATGAGTGAAATGAAATTCATGTAGTAGCTCTATTATTTAGGATGAACTGTGATTCGTTTCATTGTTTTTTTAACCAAGGACCTGTCTATTATTTGGCTTCAATTTGAAGACAATTTAATTGTTTCTCACATAGTTCTTCTTTTTTTTTTCCATTGAGATTTGCTCTATGGTTTGACAAATGTCAGTGCCATCACTGCTGAAACTCCACCCCTTAAATGTAAATATTTGCTGAAGGTTAGTTTTGCTATAATGGTACAAAAGGAAAATTATCTCCATTTCAGAATTGACTGTCTTAAAAGTATTTATATTTATAGCAATGTTCTGGAAAATATGAATAATGCCAGTTTTTTTTTTTTTTTAAGTTAGCATCCTTCACAGATCTGATGAATTTGGGCCTCTTTTTGAAGAGTGACTACTCAAGTATACAGTTAATGAATCATGAGTATCCACACATTGGACAGTCTGTATTACTGCTACTGTTAAGGCAGCAACAATTTGTGTATTGTTTGTTTATTAACACCCATTCTAACACAGGTTAGAAGACCTGTGTATAAAACCCTAGGGCACGGATCTGAAAGGTGAGCAAGAACAGATGTATGCTTCTGTGAATTTGGTGAACAACTATGAGATAGAATGTCTTGGTTTGTTTCCCCAAAAGCAGACCCTGAGACAGAAATGTGGGATGCAGGTAGTTTATATAGGAAGTGATCTCAGGAAGCACAAATGAGGAAGTGGGGGACATGGATAGGAAAGGGGGAAATGCCAATAAATGAATGAGTGAGTTACTGCTGTATGAATCTGGGGCACAGTCTCACTAGACCCTCTGCGGAGTCGTTTGAACAAGCTTCAAATTATCCCACTGAGGGATAGGTTAAGCCAGAGTATTTATCTGCAGATTCATGTCATTGTTTGGAGGATGCCCTGGAAAATGGGGGCATTAATTACACACACACACACACACACACACACACACGTGAGCTGAGCAAGCTCTTGTCAGCTAAAGAAAGTCCTCAGACAGAGACAGCAAAGAGATGCCACCCATTGAAATAGAAAGCTGGCTGTGTGCATGGAAACAGCCCATGGTAGGTGCCAGTGACTCAGAGGTTGGTGAGGGAGTATGAGCTGGGATGTCAGCGTCATTTGCGACACAAAGGACATGGAATCTTGATGTGATAGAATGGCAACATGAGGTATTGAGGAATGTGTAGAGGCATGGTTAAAGCAATGGGTTTATAAATTCTGAAGGAGAAACGTCTCTTTACCACTTGTCCAGCATGAAATAAAATTTAGGAAATGCACAATTAGCTGGTCAATTCAATAGACTTTTCAGTTGTTCTGTATCTTGTTGATAGGTGGTGTAGCAGCATTGGAATTACCTGCAAATCTGTTGTGAATGCAGATTCCCAGGCCTCACCTCAACTCTATTGAATCAAAACTTCTGGACATGGGATCCAGAAATCTGTGACAAGCCCCATAGGTGATCCTGATACACACTCAAGTCAGGGAGCTTCAACTGGAGACAAAACAGTGTACTGATACTGATCCCACAGTGTGGAGAGAACCGTCTGGTTTCTGATCTTATTTGGGTATAAAAATGGACAAATTATGTCATTTTTTTAAAGATTTATTTATTCATGTCTACACAGAGAGAGAGAGGCAGAGACATAGGCAGAGGGAGAAGAAGGCCCCCTGCAGGGAGCCTGCTGTGGGACTCCACCCCAGAACCCCAGGATCACAACCTGAGCCATGACACTCAACCACCGAGCACCCAGGTGCCCCAAATTATGTCATCTTTATGAGTCTTTTCCAATGTATAAAATGAGAAATTTGGACAAGTGTACTGTAGTTTCAAAAAAAAATAATTTAAGCAGTGGAATACTTTCTTCCAAAGAAATTTTACTTTTGAAGCATTAGTATATGAAACATAAAAACAGAGCTCCTTTTTTTTTTTTTTTTAAGATTTGATTTAGTTGAGAGAGAGTGTGTGTGTGAAGGAGAGAGAGAGAGAGAGAGAGAGAGAGAGAAGGAGCAGGGGTGGGGCAGAGGGAGAGGAAGAAGCAGACTCCCCTCTGAGCAGACCCGGGGATCATGACCTGAGCCAAAGGCAGACACTTAACCAACTGAGCCACCCAGGCGCCCAACAGATTTCCTTGATTGGGATATTAGCCCAGTATCCTGTCTTTTCACTTTCCCTACAGTGGCTTTTTAAGCATCACTATGGACCTTTGGAGTTCTAAGAAGTATAGTTTGAGAATCACAACTCTAGGAGACCTTCAAGGGCCATCTACAGTATGATCTAAGACATCAGTGAGCCTTATCCACAGTTTACCTGCTGAGATAGACCTGCAACCACAAACCCTGGATTCAAAGCCTGGCTGAACCCCTACAAGCAGGGAGACCAGGAGCAAGTCACATAGCTCCTATGGCTTCCACAGCATCCCCATTCATAACTTGAAGTTCACTTTCACTCTTGTTACATCTGCCATACAGAGTGGTGGACAGGGGCAAATGAAATCATGTATGTGAACATACTTGATAAGTTGCTAAGTCCTATCTAATTGAAAGGGATTGTTGTGGGAGAAATTATCCTTCCGGGTAGTTTTCCTTTGTAACTGGTGCCAAAGATAAGTAGAAACAGAGAGTGTAGATAGTGAAATAGTCTGTAGTTTCTTCTTTATCTTCAAGGGATGCAAATGCAATTTTCTTTTTTAATTAAAAACCTGCTCACCAGGAAGTGTCACTTTAAATAAAATGTTGCCTAAGCAGAGACTTGAGTTAACCTGTTGACTCATTCTACAAAGTTTGTAAAAGTAATATTTAGGGTAATACTATCTAAAGAGATAATTAGCTTTTCTTAACAATTTACTGCCCACATACTAATAGGGAGAGCCAATTTTGGAATACGTTGACTTAGCATTTGTAACTGCTTGCATATTCAGAAAAATTTTAGTGCATCATTACCTCATATTTATTTGGCTTTTTAAAAAAATCATATGTCCACAATAGCCAAACTGTGGAAGGAGCCTCAGTGTCCATCGAAAGATGAATGGATAAGGAAGTTGTGGTCTATGTATACAATGGAATATTACTCAGCCATTAGAAACAACAAATACCCACCATTTGCTTCCACGTGGGTGGAACTGCTGGAGGGTATTATGCTGATTGAAAAAGTCGATCAGAGAAGGACAAACATTATATTGTCTCATTCATTTGGGGAATATAAAAAATAGTGAAAGGGAATAAAGGGGAAATGAGAGAAAATAAGTGGGAAATATCAGAAAGGGAGACAGAACATAAGGGAGTCCTAACTCTGGGAAACGAACAAGGGGTGGTGGAAAGGGTGGAGGGTGGGGGTGACTGGGTGATGGGCACTGAGGGGGGCACTTGATGGGATGAGCACTGGGTGTTATGCTATATGTTGGCAAATTGAACTCCAATAAAAAAAATAAATAAATAAATCAGATGTGTATTCCAGGAGAGATTCATGCATCTATCACAGAAATGCCTGAGATATCCCAGGTAGCACATTTTATGGCTATATTTTGTCATCAGCGACCTGTCATCATCAAGTTGTGAATAATTTCTTGTGGAACTTTTGGAAGAGTATCTATTAGTAATGTCCAATATGGGGTTAGAAGGTAGTCTGATTGAAGACCTGGTTTTTCTTTCCCCGCCCCAAACCTTCAAGGTGGCAGTTCAGGATAATATCTGAAGACTGTAATCATAAGAAGCATATATCTAACAAAAACTCTGAATGGCCACTTTGAAGGCTGCTCTCACATGAACCTACCAACATTTTATTTTCATTTTCTTTTTTTTAAGATTTTATTGACTTATTCATGTCTACACAGAGAGAGAGGCAGAGACACAGGCAGAGGGAGAAGCAGCCTCCCTTTGGGGAGCCTGATGTGGAACACGATTCTAAGACCCCAGGATCATGCCCTGAGGCAAAGGCATGATCCCGAGCCTCCCTAAGCATCCCCTTACCAATATTTTCTAACTGTGTCTCACTTTGCACTTCCTTCACATTTTTCCCATTACTTGGATCATCAGCCTCACCTTGTTGTACACCAATCAGAACTCCCTGAAAAGGAATCAGCATGGACTGGACAAGGATTTGCTCACAACTGCTCCATATTTGGGTGGAGGGGCTGTCAGGATTCCTACACCTTGGAGCTATTGGGGCAGCTATGGGGCAAGGCTCCTGCAAGTGTGTTCATTCAATTATTGGGAAAAGACATGAGCACAGTGCTAGGCACTGTGGAAAAAACAAACAGGGTTGCTGGGATCTGCAGGTTACTGAGAAGCCAGGCAGGCAGGAGTGGAGTGGGAAGACAAAGAGGCATGGAGAGGAGCAGAGAGTGTTTCAAGTAGAGAGAATAGTATATAGAAAGGCCCAGAAGAGAGAGCATGGAAGCGTGGAATGTTCTGAGGACAGAAGAAAGTCCATGGTGGCTAAACCATAGGGAGTCACATGGATAGTGAGTTTAGTCAGTGCCAAGGCAAAGAAGATCTTGTCTGCACGGGCCTCTTTTTCCTCATGTGTGGCAATAGGGCTGGTAAAGAGCAATGCTTCTCAGACTGCCCTATGGAACCAAGGGGGTTCCACCCAGGAGCCTCAGAGGGCCTTGGGGTGTAGGGGGTAAAAGGCAATTGCTCTGGGGTCCAGCTTCTGCTTCAGTAAGAGCAGCTTCATTCATATCCATTTCCAATGTTAGGGATCCAATAATGTTAGAAAATAGGGTTCCATGGATTAAAAAGTGATTGAAAACAACCAGGTCCCCTCTGGCTCTGACATCCTCGAATAATAGGATTCTGTGCTGCTCCCCTTGCGAGAAGGCTGTCCAGGTTACTAGAGGTGTGGGCATATTGTCTCCTGATGGGTGGCCCATTCGTAATTGAAAACACACGGGTTGGGATCCCTGGGTGGTGCAGCAGTTTAACGTCTGCCTTTGGCCCAGGGCGTGATCCTGGAGACCCGGGATCGAATCCCACGTTGGGCTCCCGGTGCATGGAGCCTGCTTCTCCCTCTGCCTGTGTCTCTGCCTCTCTCTCTCTCTCTCTCTCTCTCACTGTGTGCCTATCATAAATAAATTTTTAAAAAAAGATTAAAGAAAACACACAGGTTTATGGTGTGAGCAAAAGTTCTGGGACTTTCTGTTCACTTTTTCACAGTACTTTCCAAAAGAGTCCCTGAAATTTTCACTTTCCCACCATGACTGATATCTCTTTATGTTGGCAGGTCAAAAGAACCTTCCAGCGAGCCTCATATCTGCCTTCATAAAGAGCAAGTGTGTGTTATAATGCTGAGTCCCCCTCACACTACACCCACACAGCTATAAAGACACATCCACCTACACGTGAAACCCGAGAATGAGGACCAACCTCTCCTAAAATGAGAACTCACTCCCTTACACATACATATGTGTCTTACACATAAGTGGCACCGTAAGTACTGGTTGAATCATCTGCTTTCTTTTTCTTCCAGACTCTTATTCTTTAGACTTTGACTCCATAGACCAGCATAACCTGTTTTAGCTTCTCACTTACCTGAGTCCCCTGGACTTGGCTTCTTGCCTTCTTGACCTCTTGCCTTTGAGTCCAGCCGAGGCTCTGAAACTCAACTTTGTTCATATATCCATGGAATCTGTACACTATCCCTGCCCGAGCAGATGGGGGCCCAGCTCCTCTGATGCAGAGCAGCCTGGCCATCTGCTCAAACCCTGAGAGAACATGGTCACAATTTAAGGAATCCATTTGGATATTCCCTGACAGCTCCTGCCCTCCCCAGCCCCTCCCAGCTGGAGCCACGAGAAAGCACCCACCAGGAAGAGACTCAGACTTCCTCATTCCTCTAGTCAACCTGACTGAGCAGTGCTTCTTAAAGTTTAACGGGCAGACAAATCACCTGGGGGATCAGATCAAAGTGGATATTCTGATATTTGGGGCTGGGGTGGGGTCTGAGAGCCTGCAATTTCTAAGAAGTTCCCCAAGTCATGTCAACGGCTCATGAGCTTCACTTTGAGTGGTAAAATGTGAATGTGTAGACTAATGAAGTTTAATTCTCACCACATCCCTGTGGGATTAGTATGATACCTGTTTTATACATGAGGAACCAGAGTCTTACACAGGTTAGAAGCTTGTCAAAGGTTGTACTAATGGGAAATGGCAGCTGGGATTCCAGCTCACTTCTCTGGCTCTGAGCCTTCCTACTTTCTGGGATAGCTCAAGCATCTCTTCCTTAATCTTCTTATGTTGCCAAAATCCACACAGTTGGGTTTCTGCCTCAGCTTCCTTGCCTAACACTTTAGTTTCTGGCTTTCTGGCTCAGGCTGAGCCCTGCTCCAAACCCCCGCCCGCTTGGCTAGTGATCACGCACCCAGCTCTTTCCAGCCCCTCCTCACCCACCCATGTCTTAGTTGGGATTCGGCTACAGATGGTCCAGTTGCCTGGAAACAAAGCATTGCTTCATGTTGCAAGATAGCTTCTAGGAACTAGAATGTTTCCTTTCCTCTATACTTCCCCTCCTGATGCTTTGAAGTTTCACACTCAGCATCAAGCACTTCGGAAAGTAAATAAGCTGCAAAATAGGTGTAGTAAAGAAAGAGGGAAGTGGCACTAATTTTTGCAAACTTCATTCTTGGACCTCTTCTGCCCAGGGCAGTATTCCTAATGGTCCAGGCATCCTTTCCCTAGGGGTGTAACAACTAGTAGAGCTTATGATTTGACTTGTCCCCAACCCTATCTCTGCTAGGCTGAGGCTCTAGAGAGAGCAGAAAGAGTCAGAGTCTGGGGGAGTTGTCCACATGGGATGGATGTTACATAGACCACAGAAGCTCTGGCCTGTGATCATGGCTTTGACTTCTAGGGCTCCCCACTCCCTCCCCACCAGTCTCTCTTAGCAGGGCCAGCTTTAAGCAAGGAGCTTACTTCCATTTACTCCCATTGAATTACCCAGTGCAGGAGGAGGGAAAGTATTTGCAATGGCCTCAACTGCTTCATCTTCCTTGGAGTGGCAGAATTTAGCAAGAATTGGGTATTGAAATATGTCATTGTCAGTTCTCACTGACCCATGCAAAGTTTTCTCCCTTTGTTACTCAGTGTAACCCATTCTTCTTCCTGATACTGTGACTTTTAGTGCAAAATCTCTAACAGAATTTTGTAAGCCATTCCCTGTGCTCAGACTGACGCTTTTGATGATCATGAACCAGACCTCAGGCAACCTTCTGTAGGCCCTATATCATTTTAAGTGACATCTGTTTCTTGTTTAAGTGTTCCTTCCCTCCACCCACATACCCAGCAGTTGGCAATTCCTACCCAACCCAGGCCCAAGTTTGTCATGGACCTTCTGACCCCCTGACTGTATGTAGCTGGGTCCTCTGATCCCTATGCCTTGGTCCTCTTCCCCTCAACACTATGAGGTGACTTTAACCACATGTCAGGCAGCCGCTCTGTAAGTCACCCAAACTCCTTCTGCTCTTGCCCCCAATCAGACAACATGTAAACATGTTCACGGTCAGCAGTATGAAACTTGCGGTCTAAGTTCGAGTCCCCCTCAGGGTTTGCCATGGTTTCTGTACAAGTCTTGGAGTTGTTTTTTGTTTACTCTGAGCAGGCAGATGGTGGACGGAGCTTCAGCCTGACCACAGCATCCTGTAGTCAGCATGTAGAGTTTACATGCATCTTGAAACTTTTGAGTGTTATTTGATCTGGGGCCGTAAGAAGTATTCCAAAGTAAAGTTTCAAAGCTTTGCATCAATATTTTCCTTATGGGGACTCTACTTGAGTCTAGAAAATTTCGTGATCAACACCAACATTTTTTTTAGCTCCACTGTTGACTGTGTAATTTTTGGCAATCTTCAGGCATTCTTTGTTGCAAATTCTTTTGAAACCAGTAGCAAATGCTTAGTAGCATTGATAGTATCAACCAAAACTTAGTTTGGAAATTGAATAAAAGGAAAAAAATAAATGAGTTAATGTTCTAAACTTAAGTGTATTTTTACCTTCTCTCAAGTCTATGTGCTATTTTTTGTCTTAGAAAAATTTAAATGATCTTAGCATAGGATATGTCCGATTACAAACTATACATGCTGTTAATTGAATAAGTAAACAAATGAATGTGGGTGGAGTGGAGGAGGAGGCTGGGGTTGGGGTGGATGGTGGTCAGAGCACCCAGCAATCCTGGTAGTGCCCGAGGGCTGAGACAGAGCCAGGCAGAGGTCAGTGCCAGGTCTGAGTCAGCCTAGTGACCTTGCCCATTGTCTCCATTCATAGACCCTATAGGAAGCCCTGCCCCACATTCAGGTGCTTGGCATGTCAGTGCCACTTTCACCCCTACCCTCCCTTCTCCACCTACTTGCTCCTTACTGTTGGCTTCTGCTACTACCTTCTTTCTTTCTTCCCTCTTGGCTGGTTCCCCCTCTCTCTCTGCCAGGCTCCTTTGGATTGATGCTTTTAGGCTGGGCATTGGTTCTGTTCCCTGCCTTCCTTCCTAGTTTCTTTCCTCAGATTCCTTCTTACATCCACATTCCAAGCTGTGGGCCAGCTCTACTTCAATCTGAGCCTAGCTCTAGTTTCCTAGTTGGAGCCTTAGACATGTACTGACCTAATTGGCAAATTGGATCTCAGGGATTGGGGCATAGCAGCAGGAATTTTCAAATAGGGGTGGTGCTCAAAACCAGGCAGGCAATAAGGCTGAGGGTACAGATTTTATCTAGTTTGGGTCAGGACTGTGATTGGAAGGAAGAGACTAGCAGGAGATGGTCAAGAGGTCAGGGATTCAGGGTAGGCTATCCATGTAGCAGAGTAACTCAAGTGCAAAGCAAAGAGTTAAGGAGAGTTCCAGTCTTACAGAAAGGCAAGCATGCTCCTGACAAAAGGTTAGGGATAAGGTTGTAATTTGATGGGCACATAGGTATACACCAAACCCAAGCTACATTAGTGCTAATTCCAGACTCTCTACCTGCGGGTCTGAAACATTGATCTGGCAGTCTGGTTGGGGCTGAGACTCCAAGAGCAGACGTTGAGAGGAGGCAGGAGAGGGTGTGAATCCCAACTCTGCTACTTACTAACTCTGTGACCTCGGGCAAATAGCTTCACCTTGAGCCCAAGTCCTGTAAAATGGGGTTGGTAACAGCTACCTCACCTGGGTGTGGTGAGGATTAAATGATGACTTTGGGATGACTTTGAGGCTTCCTCAAAAAGAAGACAAGTCTTTGAGCAGCTAGGGCTCTCCATGAGGCCCAAGTGGGGAGAGGGCGATGGTCAGCAGCCCAGCACTGGTGTGGCTGGCCCTGGTGCCACAGTCGTCATTCAGGTTTGGCAGCTGGAGAACAAGAACACCCAGTGGGTGTGCTCCCCACCCCCACCCCCGCCACCCCAGGTCTGGAGGAGTGGTTGGGTGTTGGCTCATTCACCTCTGCCACATGCTCACGTGTATATAGTACTATTGTATTTGCTATGACTCTGCCAGGAGCTCATGGTCTCTGAGTGCCAAGTCAGTGCATCTTTTGACTTCAAGCTCAAGCAGAGGTGACCAAAAATGGGAAAAAAAACACAAATAGATAGATAGATAGATAGATAGATAGATAGATAGATAGATAATCTAGATATCTATCTCACCTATTGCTGAGTCCATTCCACATACCAGCTTTGGACTTAACCTTTCATTCTTCTGCTCAGAAATCTTTCATTGCTCCTTATTTTTAATTCCATCATTTTCTTAATTTTCTAGGCTTTTTATAATCTGATTTCAGGTTCTCAGCCCTTCAGCTGCCTTGCTTCCTAATGTCCCCCTTTTTTGTTCTGCCCAGGCCTGTACCTCTCAGTTACAGCTTCTCCTTCCCTTTGGGTGTTTTGCCTGCGGTTGCCCCTGTTGTTTTTCCTCTCTTAAAAATCCTACTCTTTCTTCAACGTGGCTCAGATCTCACCTTACACTTGAAGCTCTTTTTGATTCTTGGAATGGTTATTATCTCCATATTCCTGAACTGCTGTATTACTTGATAGTTTAGAATATATCAAATATCACAAAATCAAGATCCTATCAACTAAAGATGCACAATTATTTTATGTACATTAGGAAAACCCTTCTAATAAAAGTAGCGACCAGGGGTACCTGGGTGGCTTGACTGGTTAAGCATCTGCCTTTGGCTCAGGTCATGATCCCGGGGACCTGGGATGGAGCTCCATATTGGCTCCTTGCTCAGTGGGGAGCCTGCTTCTCCCTCTCTCCCTCCTCATGCTGTCTCTGTCTCTCACTATCTCAAATAAATAAATAAAATCTTAAAAAGAAATAAAACTGGCAACCATAGAACGTAAGACACATCCTTATTTCAGAAAGGTTAAGCTGTAAAGAAGTTTGTCTTGGACTCAATGAATACCATAATTATTTAGTGCTACATATTATTCATAATTATGATGGACATCACCACTGTTTTATAATTGCCTGTTTATTTTCTGACTCCTCCACTAGAATGTATACTTATGAAGACAGATTTCATCTCTGGCCCATTCATTGTTGCATCTCTAAGCATCCCGCACACTGGTCCTCAATAAATGACTGAATAAATGGACCCCTAACATGAATGGAAAGTTCCTCAAAGGCAGGGGTTATGTATTCCATACTTACGTATAGTTATTTTTAAAATTGACATGCAAGATACATATAGTACACTAATAAATGTACAGACTAACGTCTTTTATATATGTATATATCTGCATTACAATCACTGAAATTAAGATACAGAGCATTTTCCTAAAGTACTTTTCCCAGTGCTGAGGAAATAGGAGATACCAGTCAATATTTATCTATACTCATTGATTGATTAAATAGTCTCCAGCTACCCTTTTACAGCTTAGTTTCAATTCACTTATGTTTATCCTGGTTCAATGTTTCTCAAATTCTCTCCTTCATCAGAATCACCTACAAGGCTTGTAGAAACACAGATTACTGGGCCCCACCCCTGAACTTCCTGATTTAGAAGGTCTGTGGTAGAGCCTGAGAATTTGCTTTTCAAACAAGGTAATGTTGATGTGGCTCTAATGAGGTGGGGAGGGAGGGTCTTCTCAAGAGTATGAAATGTCTGCCAAGTCAGGTGCTTATTCTGGTCAGGGGTTCTTTACCTTTTCTTTGCAACAGACAGCCTGGGTAGTGTGGTAAAGCCCCTGTACTCCTCAGAAGAATATTTCTAAATGGAATGAAATAAAAGACCTAGGACTACAAAGAAAATCAATTATGTTAAAATGGGTTATTCACGTTATTTTAAAATTATTTTTAAAATTATAATATTTACAATATCTATAAGTCATCTGTGTTGTGATATGAAATATTTGTGGTTTCCATTGGTGGTAAACTCACACACCTACAGATAACACTACTGTGGTTGTTGCTTATATTTATAACTGAAGGAAATGACAAATAGCAGATAGAAGTTAGTGAAGATAAAGAGCCTAGGTTAGGAATCCTTGCCCTGGTGCAATCTGAAATAAGATGCTCTACTGTTGGCACTGCGTGGAGTTCCAAAGAATTGGAGTCTGTGTCATTCAGTATTATTAACTAAATGCCTTCAATGTGGAGACACTGTGATAGATGCTTGATATTTAGAGAGGAATAAGACACTTTCTCTTTCCTTATTCATTAATGTCCCATTTTGGTGCAGGAAGATGGAAATATAAACTGATAATTAAAGCGGAGTATGATACCTGCTGAAAGGGAAGTATGCACAAAGCACAGAAGAAAAGAATGGAATAATATATACAGGAGCATAGGGGTAAGACCTCTGTTACTTAGAACTCAGTTGGATGAAGTTGTGGTGGTAGACTATTACACTGGTGGTCCTCAATGAAACATACCTCCAAATCCTCAGGCTCCCCCATATGACTCTGAAGTTGGCCACAAAACTTACTTTGGCCAAAGGAACAGTAGCCAGCTGACACAAATATTTGTACATTGGGGCTTTCCTCTTGCCTCTTGGGCTTCAGTTGTCATGTAAGAAGTTTGGGCTTAGGTTAGTGAATGAGGAGAGGTTACGTGGACCACAGCCCTGGGGAATGAGAGACCATTCTTCGATGTTCCAGCCTCAGTTGAGCACTCAGCTGAATGTAGCAGCATTAGAAACCCCAATCAGTGAGTAAGAAGCATCAGAACCACCAACCCACAGAATCATAAAAAATAATAAATTGTTGTTTTTCACCACTAGGTTTTAGAGTGTTTTGCTACACACCAATAGGTAACTCAAATAGTTGTTTTTCTTTACCAAATTTTCCTCTTCTATTTCACTTTTTAAGATGAAGAAGACAAAACACCCTGTAAAATAAGCCAATGCAGAGATTCTTCTGCAAACAATTAAGCACAATTTCTAGAAAAGCTTCCAGTGTTTCATACATTTAAATCTTTTAAGATCCATGGCTAGAAAACTTATCTAACTCTAGTAAATTAACATGCTGATCTTCAGAGAATAATTACTTTAAAATCACGAACTCCTAAAACCTGGAATTTTCAGCTGGAAGAGATCTTGGAATCTATGCACACTAAACTCTTCATTTTATTTTAAAAGTTTCTTTATCTTTTTTAATGATCTCTACACCCAGCATGGGGCTGAAACTCATGACCCTGAGATCAAGAGTCACATGTTCTTCTGACTAAACCAGCTAGGTGCCCCTAACCTCTTAATTTAATGAGGACAACAAGGCGTGAGAGGTGAAAGCTACAAAGTCTTTTGTTAGTAGGGTCCAGAAGGGAAACCAGATCTTCTGACTTCTAATACAATGTCTTCCAATAAGTAAGAAATAGCAATTTGTAGATTATCATTTCCATTATTTTATATTTGCAATAGGCAAAGCAGATATTTTTATCCTTTCTAATTTTGTGGATGAGTTAGATTTAAAAAAGACCTGCTTATTTCATGTAACTCATAAAACCAGGACTAGACTGTGAGTCTTATATCCCCTGGGCCAGGACTTTTTCATTATATCATGCTGCCTCTCATGTTCAGCATAAAAAACAAGGAAATAAACTAATATATTTTTGAAAAAGGATCAGCAGTAGACACTAATCTGGTTCATCTCTGAATTTCTCATAGTCATGTATCATGTACATAATGTGTCACTCGATAAATATTTGTAATATGAAATGAATACATGAATGAATAACTGAATAAACAAGCAATAGAACAAGACTATGTTTTGTTTTTACTAGGCATTCCATTCTTTTTTTTTTTTTTTTTAAGATTTTATGTATTTATTCATGAGAGACACAGAGAGGAAAAGAGAGAGAGAGGCAGAGAGAGAAGCAGGTTCTTTGAGGGGACCCCGATGGAGGACTCGATTCCAGGACGGTGGGATCACACCCTGAGCCAAAGGCAGACGCTGGACCCCTGAGCCATCCAGGTGCCCCCAGGCAATCCATACTTAAAGTGTATGGTTAATCGAGATTCCTCTGTACCTGAAAAGGAATAAAAGGACAAAAATGCCAACAAGTTGTAATGATAATATTATTGTGCTTTGAAAGTGGAGTCATGAATACAAAGGCAAGATCTATCAATATGTGCCTTCTGTCTTGTATGTAGTAACTCAAAAGTTATTTGCCCCTTCTTCCAAGGGGGAAGCTGAGGTAGAGAAAGTGACTCAGGTAGCCTTGAGTATAGCATTTTCCAATAGAAATATAACAAGAAACACATTTAATTTAAAATGTCCTAGAAGCCACACACAAAAAAGTTAAAAAAAGATGAAATTAGCTTTGATAAATATTATACTTAATTCAGTATATCCAAAGTATTACCTTTCAATATGTAATCAACACAAAAACTGTTGATGAGGTATTTTAGTTTTTTTTTAGTTTAGTGCGTGTTTTACATTCACAGGACATCTCAATCCAGACTAGCCACATTTCTAGTGCCTAATAGCCGCATGTGGCTAGTGGCTACCATTTTGGACAGCATAGGCCTAGTTACATAGGACACAACAATTCTGTAAAGAGAAGATGACAGTAATTACAGCACAGAGGGAGTAGTAGGATTTTAAGGAAAACTTGAGGAAATTGACTTGCTTTAGTCCAACCACATAACCTGGACCACTGCAACTCAAAGGGAGATTCTTCTACACCCTCGGAAGTCAGCTTCAGTGTTTGACAGCCGTGTTTGGCTGTGGAGCCCTGGGCAAGAAACCTTGTCTTCATATTACTTGGTTTCCCATCTGTTACCACTTAGAGCTGCTCCCCCAGTGACATGAAGTAGTAAGAAAAAGCATTTAGTCAATACCAGCAAGTAGGAGGCATTTGGTTAATAGGAGCTCTAATAATCTACTAGGATCTTACCTTATCATACAAAACTCAACCCCATTTTGGATTTTTTTAAAAAAGGTTAATAGGACTCCCTACGGATCACGATCTTTTCTGCCACAGCAAGTGTAAAGGGGCTCTAAGGTACAGTAAATTTTAAAAAGACAAGGTAAAACAAAAAAGATCATGAGTTACATTATAACCTTCTACGAGAGGGAATCTCATATTAATAAAACCAGATGGTTTTCTACTCTTTTATTGTGATAAAATATTCATCACACAAAATTTACCGCTTTAACCATTTTTAAATGTGCAGTTCCATGTCATTAAGTACATTCACATTGCTCTGCAACCATCACCATCATCCATCTCCAGGACTTTTTCAATATCCCACAATGAAACTCTGTATCCAGCAACTACCCACTAACCCCATCACTTCCCTACCCGCAGGCGCTATTCTACTGTCTCTTTCTATTTGACTATTCTAGGAATCTTATATAAATGGAGGGCTTTTATTTTTTGAAGAAACATTTATTCTTTAAATATTAAAATAAGAAAATTTGTTTAAAAACACTGACAGTTAACCTAGAGGTTTTTTAAGAGTATTTATGTTGCAATGCATCTTGATATGCACAGATGAAAGGCACTGAAGAAATATCACAATTATTACATGTACATATCCGAGGGAGATGATTGCTACAAAGGTTTTTCTTTATAAAAGGAACTCTGTATGAAAATGTATATACATAAATATAAATTAAGACTTGTCTGCATAAGATTACTACTCAGAAAGGTCATAAATAATGATGCCAAAATTTTCACAAATGTCAGAAATCTCACTGGTATCCTTGACTTTGTCACTAGTTTGCCATTTGGCCTGGGCTTAGTGCCTGATCCTCTTAAATCCCTCCTATCTTCATCTGTAAAATGCAGATGCTAATAAGAGCAGCCCTTCCTACATCATAGAGTTGATGGGAAGATCAAACAAGATAGTTAAACTGAAAGAACTTTGAAAAATACAAAAAGCCCTGTAGAAATGCAAGGCATTATTAAAGACTGTGGAGAGATTGCTCACACAATTTGATTCAAGGCCAAAGTTTTGTATTTCCAAAAGTTAAAAAGATTTAGTATTTGCAAATTATTTAGAAAACCAAATTCCTTGTTTACCCAGTACTGTGACCGAATTGTTTTCTAAATGCTATACATTTGATACCTAATGCTATACGTCATCTAACCACATTACCATGCTAGATGTAATTGTACAGCATTTCAGCAGTATCTTCAATTTTTGGTGGGTAAGAAGTTATAAATCTACATAGCTTAAAGATAAAGTCATGTCTCTACAGGAAGTTGTTTTGTTTTTCTTTTTTTTTAAATTTTCCATGGTGGAAACAGTGCTGTGTTCTGTAACATAACTACTATTGGAGAACTGCCTGCAATGCAACAAGCATTTATTGAGTGCCTATAGTGTGCAAGGCATTTGGGATAGAGATGGTGTCAGGGGAAGGATGGAGGTAGTAAGAAAAAATGTGGGACTCAATCCCAGGATCCTGGGATCACAACCTGAACCAAAGGCAGACGCTCAACCACTGAGCCACCCAGGCATCCTGAAGAAGGGCAATCTACTACTATAGGTTAAGAGGAACAAGCCTCTGCTGACTTGATATGATCATGTTAACTAAGATTTATTCAGTACTTCCTCTGTGCAAGGCACTTTGCTATGCACATGCACTTTCTCATTTTAACCTTCACAGTAGCCTTAGAGAGGAGCATTATTATCATCTCTTTTACAAATGAGCAAAGTGAGGCACGGAGAGGTTAAGTAAGTGGCTGAAGGTTCTGTTAGAAAGTGTGTGTGGGGGAGAGAGCAGTATTTGAACTTTGACCACTTAAAATCACAGCTCCAGCTTTTAACCTCTGAGCTCTCTGACCTTTTGCAATGAGGGCCCCGGCAAGACTCTTCCTCAAAATTTCTCCCCCACCTGTCTTGTCCAGAGTCTAAAGTAAGAATCCTAAGACCCTCCCTAGCAGGGTTATTTCTTTTCTGGGAGGAGTGACATTTGAAATAGGGAGAACTGAGTTCCTTCAAAGCCTTGTACCAAGAATGCAGGGCACCCACAGGTGAGCAAGGTCCAGTGCCTGCCTCCCCCGTTGGAGAGGAGCAGGAAGAAGATAACCAAAGCACGCACAGACAACATTGAAAGCGAGATAGCAGACAAATGAAATCAGACCACTCCCCTGCTTAAAGTCATTCACCAGTAGCTCTCACCAACAGGACATGGTCTGCTTCCCTCAGCAAGGCAGGCAGAGCTGCTCTTCCCGCATCGACCTCTTTAGCTTCATCTCTGCCTCACTGTCACACAACCCTTGCAACATATGACAGGCAACTGTATGCCTTTGCCTGCTTCTCTGCAGCCCTTCCCTCTGACCTCAGTATTTAACCTTGTATTGCCCTCCTCTCCCAGTGTTTGTAACCTATTCTAGCTGTTATTACACTAAATTGAAATTATTTACAAATTTGTCTCTTCAAAGGCAAGATGAGTGTTTATTCCTCTTTTGCATCCTCAGTGCCCACCCAGCAAAGGGACAGAGGAGACTACCGAAGCTTGGGTGAAAGCCAGAATCACACATAACACAGGGCGAGGATTCCTGAGCCAGGTTAGCAGCCCAGCATCCAGTACTGAATGAGGTCCTTGGGATCAGCATTTACGAAGTTTGAGAGAAGAAAGACAGGCAGACCTGGGCTACCCTCAGTTGAACTGACAACATGAATGGGGTCGATGAGGAGAAAAGGCCTTAAGGTTCACCTCTTCCAGAAGTTTGCTTGGGTTGGCCCCATCATTGGTAACATTTTTTAAATGACCCTGATATACCACCTCCCAGCACCTTCCAGCAGCATACTGGCCCTCGTTGCACACCCATGGAGCGGCTCAGGCGAAACACATCGCTCACAACTCATCCGGGTATTATTGGATATTTTAAAGCGCCACTTTAAAAACAACTTGTGAAGGATTTTTATCTATTTTACACGTTCGGAGCGGTTAAAGCATCTTGATCCCAACCTCTTCCTTGGCCTGCGTGGTGGCTAACTTGGGTCTCCGAGCAGAGGGGTTCCTGGCGCGCCGGGTCCTTGGGCTGTAGGACTCCTGACGCACAGGGGTCAAAACATAAACGGTGTTTGGGGCAAGGTGCCCTGGAGGAGGCCCGGGCGGGGAGGGCCGAGGGAGAAGGAGTACGAGGCGCGGAGGGAAGCGGGAGACTGAGCGGGCCGGGGAGCCCGGGGGCGGGGCGGGGCGCGCGGGGGCGGGGCGGGGAGCCGGGGCGGGCGGAGAGCCCGGGGGCGGGCGGGGCGGGGCGCGCGGGGGCGGGCCGGGGAGCCCGGGGGCGGGGCGGGGCGCGCGGGGGCGGGGCGGAGAGCCCGGGGGCGGGGCGGGGCGGGGCGCCCGGGGGCGGGGCGGGGCGGGGCGGGGCGGGGCGGGGCGCGCGGGCTCCTCGCCATTGGTCGGCGCTCCCGGAGCCGCCCCTGCGCGCCCGCCCGCCGCCCGCCCGCCGCCCGCCGCCCGCGGGGGCCCTGCACACGCTGCCGGGCGCTGACAGCGGCGGGGCGACACCTGGGCCGCCCCGAGGGCGTGCGGGGCGCAGGAGGCGCGCGGGGCCGTGTCGGGAGGAAGGTAACGCGCCGCGCCAGGGGCTCGGGGCCTGCACCACCCCGCGGGGCCGGCGAGCGCGCTCCCTGCCCGGCTGCTGCCACTCGAAGCCCCGCGGCTCTAGGGTCCGCCTCTGCCCGCCCGACGCGTCCTCTCGGGCAACTTTCTTTCCCTCCTCGGGGCCCTGCTCCAGGAAGGGGGTGTTGGTGGGGACTGCGCCTTGTGCTCGGAGCTCTCGACCGGGAGCCGCGCTTGGCATCCGGCGAGCGCCCTTAGCAGCCGGCTCCGCGGCCGGGGCGGGGCGGGGCGGGGCGGGCGCGGGGCCTCCCGGTTGGTCGCGTTTCCCGGGGCTTTCGAGGACTGACCCCGGGCTCTGGGCTGGCTGCAGAGTCACTCCCCGAGACTGCTCAGGTGAAGTGAAGTGGGGCTTAGGACCTCTCCACAGGTGGGCGCCTGGGAAGGCTGAGTCGGGGGCTGGTGATTTCTCACGTGGAAAACAAGTTTGGTATTGACAGACAAGCTCATTTTGAAACTATCTTCCTACACCCGGACCTCGTCCCATCGTTAGTTCTGAATCCTAGGAATGGGATTTATCATCTTCCAGTATGGAAAACCAACTGTTGGAGCAGCTAGGACAGATAGGGCTCTGTCAGCTGTGTACGAAGTGGGCCTGTCTCTCCGCGCCCATCCGGACTCCTCCCCCTTCCCTGTCCTCCCTCGGGCCCTTATAAATCCCCTTTGACTTTGAGGGCCTCCACTTTTCTGTCTGAATGGTCGTCCTCATTTTCGTTTAATGCTGGTTTGTGACCAGCAGCCTCTGGAGCCTGGGCTCTGGATTCGAGATGGAAGTCTGCATAAGAACAGACTGTGGATCTTGCTGCTGGCTTCCTGACCCACACAGCCCGGCAGGGATGCGCAGAGGAAGCCCAGTGGGCTTCAGACAGACAGGCAGTGGGAGGTGGGATGGATTCAAACCGCTGTTCAGCTTCCTGTCCCCTTCTTGGCATTCATTCCCAGTGAGGGAATAGTGGCTCCAGCTATCAATTGGATGAAGCAGCCAAACAGGATGATTGAAAGGAGTTGAAGACTTTGATGGAGGATTTCTGTGGAAGATCTCCAGGTGCTCCCACCCCTCCCTTCACCCCTGTAGTCCTTCTGTCCCTTAATGTGGTGTCTGGGTGAACTCAGATGCCAGGACCTGTCACGAGTGGTGGGGAAAGATGCGGGGCAGTAGCAGTATGGACTGTCTTTATTGGGCACTTATGGGCCAGACATTCTTCTTTGCATATAATGTGTCTTTAGTTCTCACAAAGCCACATGAAGAAGGTATACTGGCATTTTTCCCATTTTACAAATGAGAAACTGAGGCTCAGAAAGATTGCTTCCCTTAGTCACATAGCTAGTAAGCAACATAGCTGGGATTCAAAAGTAGGCTCTCTCATTCTAAAACCTGTGTTCTTTCCACATTGTTTGGTGCTCCTTGAATAAAGACAAGCCAGAATCATAACAGTAAGAATGACTATTATTGAGTTCTCAGTAGGTGCCAGACATTATTCAAAGCATTTTAGAAGAGTTATGCCATTTATGGTGCAGGAGTTTTGGTCATTCTGGTGGGAATAAGTGACTACCTTAGCCTCTCTAAAGGAGCAGTCCTGTTCCAGAACGCCTGTCTGATTCCCCCCCAGCTGCTAGTGAGTGAATGGGCAGGAGCCCTGTTTGCTTTATCCTAGAGGTGGTTTGAGGTCTAATGAAAGATTGATTGTCCACATCTGATCCGTTAGACCTGACCGTTGCCTTGTGAATGATCCCACTGTCCCCTAAGAGGCCTTTCTCAAGCTTTGCTCAATAAACATTTGTGGAATGAATGAATTAGCACCTTGTGCAGAGTGGTCTGCTGTTCTGCAGAAATGGGGCAGCCCGGCCCCACCATCCTCAGAACCCAGGATGCCAGGCCTCCCCTCTAGGCAAGGTAGAATGAACTATGCCCCTATGGGCTTCCAGATTTGCCTGGTAATATGTTTTCTGCCACCTGTTTTATAAAGAATTTTAAAAGTTACAGTAGATGAAGAAAATTTGATATATATATATATTTTTAACAGGAAACGAGACGTAGTCTCTTTCAAAAAGGAGGGTAAATAAGATGGTACTGTTTACCTTACGGCTTCCCAAACTTCGTCATAGAAGAATCTCCAGTAATGAAAGTGACAAGCCCTTCTAGGTGTTGGAATATAGTTCAGATTGACCCCAGCAAGTGTGAATATTAAGAATTTGTGATTTTTTTCACGTGATTTCATATATTGAATATGATTTCAATATATAAAACAAGCTTTTCCCCACAAGATTTGTGTAAAATTGGTGTCCTGGCATACTGTTTTACAGTCTTGAGGGCTGAGAGTATCCAAATGGAGAAGTAAGGCAAAGGTTCTGGTCCGGGCGCTTTAGGGTATTATTTACATTTTTAATGCACTTAGTTTACAGTAACAGAGCTTTATAACTCTTTGTGGAGATAACCCCTTTCCTATTTATCAGAATGAAGAATTTGTTTTAAAAATAAAAATAATCTTTATTGTTTGATCCCCCACCCAGCTTTATTAAGATATAATTGGAATATAATATTGTCTAAGTCCATGATGATTTCGTACTTGTATGTATTGCTATTTTTTTGTAATGAGAATATTTAAGAATTACTCTCTTAGCAACCTTCAAATATATAATACAGCATTGTTAACTATAGTCACCATATTGTATATTGGATCCTTAGAACTCAAGTCACCTTATAACTGGAAGTTTGTACCCTTTGACCAACATCTTCCCATTTCTCCCATTCCGTGGTTTCTGGCAACCGCCATTATACTCCCTATTTCTGTGAGTTCAGTTTTTTAGATTAAAAGTGAGATCATGATTGTTTTCTTATTACCAAAACTATATATGTATTCATTGTAGAAAAAGACAAAATACAGATTAGCATTAATAATACATCCATACTCAGAAATAACTAATGCAAAATTTGGGGGATAGCTTTCCAGATCTTTTTCTCTGTGTCTATATGAGTAAGTTGAAAAAATAAAAAAAAAAGATCAGCTGCCTGGCTCAGTTGGAAGAGCATGTGACTCTTGATCTTTGAGTAATGAGTTCGAGCCCCACATTGGATGTGGAGATTGCTAAGAAAAATAGACTGAAAAAGAATCTCAGCTAAGCTGAAAAAAATGAACAAATGAATACAAAACTTACTTTTGATTGAATTATTGTCAGAGCTAAGAGCCATCTCAGATTATTTTTGAAAGAATGCAGAGAATAAATTATGAATAATTAAAATCATTATAAAGGTTAATCCTGTTTGTGAACTCCAAAGTCTGTCCCACCCCATAATTAATTCCCTGGTGTCATGTAGTTTCCAGCAGTGGAAAGTACCTGCCATAAGGCTGTTGCCGGCATTCAGGATCAAGGTGTTTCTTGTGAAATAACTCAGGTGTCTTAAATGTCTCAAATGTAACAGAAAAGGTAGCTCTTCAGTGTTGAAGTGCAAAATGTGAGAAGAAAGTTGTAAAGCTAAATTGCACAGAGAGGAGCCTTAAATAAGATCATTGCTTCTGAAAAAAAAAAAAAAAAGATCATTGCTTCTGCATTGCATTTTATTACCTGTGTGACCTTGGGCAAGACTAGTAGCTTCTCTGAACTGGTTTTCCCTTCCTTAAATTGGGGATGATGACACCTACTCTATCTTCCCAGCCAGAGTTGCTATTAAGGACCAAGTGTCAGGTGTGATTGTTACTTGAATTGCATGCAAGTGTGTATGCTATTTTAAAAAGATGTTTAAATGTAGAAGGATCAAAAATATTGTAGGCCTTTGTAAAATGCTGGAATCTAAGTCATGGGCTTAACATTTTAGCAAGACTTAATTACAATGCAAATGTTTTACTGTATTTCTACTCTACATTTTCTTCAAAGAATATGATTCTTTGATGGCTAGCATCTCGATCTTCATCACAATTCTAAAGAAAAGGACAGAAAATAGTCCCACTTTCCAGAATAAAAATAGGCTTGCCATTCAAGAGAGCTGTTTGTTGGCTCAGAGAGTCCTAGTGTCCCAGTGCTGTCTCCAGTTGCCTTAAGTGAGGCAGAGGTGCACAAGGAAGAAACAGAGTAACTTTGGAAAGGCAGTATGCCTGTAGGGGTGTGGCTGAACACCAGAAGCCACTGCCTCAAGGGCTGCTCCCAGCCATGCACTCATCTCCTGGCAGTTCTGGAATGGGCCCTGCATTGGGTGGCAGGTGTCTCAGCTTCTGATCTTGCCCCAAAGACAAGCGGTATAATCTTAGTCATATCCTCACCTTGAGCCTTAGTTTCTTTATGAAGTGAGGGAGTAGGACCAGAGGAGGTACCTTAGAGTCTTAAAAATCTATGTTCTAGTTGTTTTTCATCTTTGCCTGGATGGAACTTTGGTAGAGAATTACTACATCCAGATAAATCAGGTGTGGGATAATGTTCCCACTTTCTGTTGCTTTCAGCTTTTGGTGCCCTTTAGGGTTTTCTAAGGGTCTCCCCAGCTGATTACTCTCATGCAGAACTCAGATCCATAGATCTTTGAGAGGAGAATGGTTTCTGCTCATCTATTTGTTACTATTAATCTAGAACCTCCTTAGATATACATTTTTTTTTTTTTGAGGAAGAACTGCTTTCGATAACTTTTGGGAAGGTTGGAAGTACAGTAAAAAGCAGGTTATTAATGGCAATAAGGCTATGTGTGTCACTACATACTGGATACTTGGTACTATGCTTATGCTATGACTTTTGCAGAATGTGGGAGAAGCACACTCTTGGGTGGCTCAGAACTCCTGTAGAGGAAGAAACAGGAAGGAAGGTATGGGTGGGGGGAGGAAGAGAGGGACAGGAGAGAGCAAAGAGTACCAGGTGTGGTTGGAGTATGCTAAAGATGAAAAGACCAATTTGGGAAAAGACTGAGGCCTCCACCCCACCCCCACGGATTAGGACTGTCTGGTTTAATTCTGCATCTACATTGCCTAACACTCAGTGGGAACTTAGTCAAGTATTTTTAATGAATTAATAAGTGAGTCTTCTGAAATGACATTTTTGCTGAAATATAGTATAATGACCTTCAGGTGGTTGCAGTGATGTCTTTATATATATGAAATGTTTACTTACAACCTATGAAAACACTTTCCTGTGCATTATCCTGCATAATAATGATAGAGACTTTTTTACAAGGCCAGGATAAAAGCATTTCCTTTTTTTTTTTTTTTTTTTAAGATTTTATTTATTCATGAGAGACGCGGAGAGAGGCTGAGACATAGGCAGAAGGGGAAGCAGGCCCCCTGCAGGGACCCTGATGCAGAACTCAATCCCAGGACCCTGGGATCACGACCTGAGCCAAAGGCAGATGCTCAACCACTGAACCACCCAGGCACCCTTAAAAGCATTTCCTAATGCTATGCTTTCGAGATGCTTCAACAACTACTATTAAAAAATGGATTTGGTTTATTACTTCTAGATAAATCTTCTTTCTGTACAAGCACCAAGAAATATTTGAGGCTTGGAAGTCTAAGACCTAGTAAACAGTTCCACAAATTTGCATTCCAAGTCAGAGAGAGAAGGATAGGCACTGCATTGCTTAGCTTCTGGATGACTAGACTTTTCTTTTTCCCTTGCAGAAGCATTGTTTTATCCTAAGTCTTGACAGAACTGATGCCATCAGCTTCTGATTAGACAGATGTGTTTTGTGCCACCATTACTCACAGCCACAGGCGCCTGGGATCTCCTGCCACTGGCTGAGTCAGCTGATTAAAACATAGGGCTGCAAGGCTGAGGGCAGGGGCTGGATACCCGGCCAGGCCAAACCAAGCAGCTCAGTCAGATCTGTGCCTCAGACACTCCCACCCCTTCTACCAGCAGTCTGCATTGAGAGAGAGACTGAACTATGGCATGTTAGATTCATTAGGGAAGATTCTTTACCCCTGCTTGTTTTAGACTAGTCATTTGACTTTAGAAGTAAGGGGTCTGGGTTTCCAGTTTAATTCTTTGATACTTGTTAGAGTGGATTCTAGGGTTGTTTGACTTTTAGCATCTTGGCACATACTTATGGTGTATATCCGGAGATCTTTGCTACCCCAAGTCTGCAACTATCACCATGGCATGTCATTTCTTTAGTGTGTCTAAAATGGGAATGATCATACCTGCCTCACAGAGTTGCCCTGAGGATTAAATAGGATCACATTTAATCAATGAAACTAGCAAAAAAAGGATTGAGATTCTGTTGCTGGGTGGTTGGCCAAAGACTTACCAGCCAAGGACTTACCACCTCATACCTATCTGGCACCATTTTTTATTTAACTACAGTTTCTATGTGACATGTATTCAAGGTGCCTTATGAATAATTGAGACCACAGGCATTCAGGGGCAAATGCTATGGATATACTGCATTGATAGCACCTGGGGATAGTAATTGGTTAGATAGAATTCATCTTCCTCAGTTATTTCAAAAGTATTTCTGTCTGATCTGGTATGTCCTTTGCTGGTAATAAAACAATTTGATTATGTCTGATTGCTTCAGATTGCTTTTTAAAATCCTGTGAAGCAAGTAAATGATGATGATGATGATATCTGACCTTTATTGAACAGTTACTATGTACTAGGCACTGTTCTAAGCACTGTACCTACATCCATTATTGATACTATTTTGAGTACTATTATTTTTCCCATTTGATAATGATGAAATTAAGGTACAGATAAGTTAAACAAATTACCCAAGATGACATAGCTAATAAGAGGGAGGAACAGAGATTTGAACCGGAGGAACAGAGATTTGAACCCAGGCAGTCTGACTCTAGAGCCCATGCTTTGAATCACTAGAGGATAATATTTCCAAGCAAAAATGTCACTTTCATGTGTCTTTAAAATATGAGAAAGTCACATCCACCACAGAATGTCTGCCTGTACCCTAATAGCATTTCACTCTATCGTTCATGGAAGGAAGAAGCTGAAAACAGTTCTAGATGCAGAATGAGGATGTATAGCTTGGCAGATGTTCTGACCATACACGATAATATTTATTTGAAAATGATCATGTTGCACAAAATTCAGGAAATTTTATACCTTACAGCAATAATTTAAGTATTGCAGAAAATAACTGGGGGTGAGACTGGATTACAAAGAGCTGAGCCAGCAACTTAACACCCCATTTCAATATCAATACTGGGCTGTAATATAGTAACTGAAAGGTGCTGTCTTGGGAAGTAAAGTGGTAGCTCTGTTTATATTAGGCAAATCACATCATTTATGGTCTTTTGCTTAGAAGAGCAAAATTGTGTCTTTTCTATTCCTTTCAGGGATGTTATGAACAATAACAGGAGCATGGTGATAAACAGAATGCGTACTATCTATTGAGTATATGCTATGTGTCAGTCCCTTGCTAGGTCATTGCTCATCTAATTGTAAGGACAACTCTCTGAAGGAGATGATAATTACCCGTTTTACCTATGAGGAAATGGAAGCAGGGAAGTTAAGTATATTGCCCAAGGTCAACAGTTAGTGAATGACAAAACAAACATTTGAACTCTGGTTACTTACCTTGACTCAAAAGCCTGTGCTCTGTCTCCTAGCAAGTACAACCTCTTTCAGGGGGGGGGTTCTTTAGAGGAAGGATGTTGAATCTATGTTTACCAAATCCTGTGTTAAAGCATATTTCTTGGCACAGGCTCGTAACAGATTATTATATTCAAAACTGGGGCTTTTCTAGAAAACCTGAAACATTTCTGTTACCATAGAAATAGTAATGATGGACTTGATAGAAGTCTTTCAGGAGAAAAATCCAGTTTTCCCAACATACCATGACCTAGGGAGTCAGGCACGTACTTGGCAGTTAAGAAGCAGATCTGCCTGAGAACAGAATAACTGAAATATGATCTAGAGAACTGGCAAGTAATTATTTCTTCATGCTTAATTTCTGGAAGACCCCAATTACATTTTATTTTGGGGTATTACAACCTGATAAACGAGAAGGGATATATGAAGAACTTGAAGAGAAACAAGTTGGTCTTAATATTGTACATGTTGTAGAGATTTATTAAAGAATTTTTTGTGCCAGTTACCCTACTTAGACCACTTAAATATGACGCTTTTTTACTCTGACATAATGCACATGTAGATGGGTTTTGGAATAGCATCATACCACCTTTCTGCTAGAATCCTTGGAATACATTGCTATCTGATGATTTAGTAACAGATGGTTGTAAGGTACAGTCATAGGCAGAAAAGTCAGAAGCCAGAATTTTTTTTTTTTTTTTTTTTTTATGATAGTCACAGAGAGAGAGAGGCAGAGACATAGGCAGAGGGAGAAGCAGGCTCCATGTACCGGGAGCCCGATGTGGGATTCGATCCCGGGTCTCCAGGATCACGCCCTGGGCCAAAGGCAGGCGCCAAACCGCTGCGCCACCCAGGGATCCCAGAAGCCAGAATTTTGTGAAGCACAATGGATGGCAAGGTGATAGGGTCAGTTGGTTTAGCATCTGCCTTTTGGTCAGTGGGCAGGCTATAACACGGAGGTGTTTCTGGATTGTGTCCATGGGCAAGTGTGAGTCTGGAAGTTCATGTTATCAATAGAGGCCACTGTAATGGAATCAACTTGGTTGCAGAGTCCGACTGTAGTTGAATCCATTGGAAATGGATTCAATAAATGGAACCTTGGATCCATTTATTAAGTGTGTAGTTGAACAAGTAACTTAGCCTCTCTGAATCTGAGTTTTCTTTCTTGAAAAATTGCATCTGTCTTACATCTCTCATAAAGTGGCTGTAAGGAATAAGATAATATATTAAAGTGCCTAACATTATGTCTTGCACAGGGTTGCTGTTCAGTGTCCGTTCCCTTCCCTCTGTCTTCTAGAATGCATCTGTTGGCTCGTGAGAGTTCCTATTGTACAAGCTTTGCCATTATCCAACTGTATTTCATCAAATCACTTAATTTTACAGATGCTTTAGTTTCTACCTATAGAAAACGGGCTGATCATATTTGCCCCACTCTTCATAGGATTTTTATCTAATCATTAAATTGACAAGCAGATTCTGAGGATTAAAAAAAGAACAAGAAAATGCCCGTAATAAGGGCAACAATGGTAAAGAGTACTTAGGGTTCAGTGTAACTGTTCTAGTGGAAATACAGCTCATTGTGAGATTGCAGAGAGCACTGTCTGGGAATGTTGGAAGGTGACAAATGAGGTGGAACCCTAACCCAGTAGAAGTTTGCTAGATTGAGAAGAGGATGGGATAGAAAGAAGGGTTCAAGCACTTTCATGTACAGTGGCATGGGGGCAGGAAGGGCCTGGGGTACCAAGGAAGAGACCATGGTGTTGGCATATAGGGCAGAAGAGCTGTGGCTGGAGGTGCTGCTCATGTGGTGGGCTGACGCCCAATGGTAAAACCAGGCCAAAAACTTGCCCTTTACCTTGCAGGGCTGCAAAGAACTAATTGGAGGTGTGTCAATCTTGTGAGGGAAGTAACTGGATTTCTCTTTAGAACAAACAGCCTAAATTATAGAAATGATTAGCACTGCCCAAGTTATAAAAGAGGGATTTGATTGAAGGCATAGATAAAATATTTTAAAGCTTTTTGTAAAAGGTACCTGTAGAGATGGGGCTGCCTTTTAATTGAAGACTTCTACAGGAAGATACATATGTGTAGGAAAATAGTGACTCCATATACTGATTTATGGACTGGACCAAAAGGATAAATATGCCCTGCTTTGGAGCTAAGGATATTAACCATTTTTTAGTAAAGGACAGGGTATGCTTTTGGCAAATGATTGAGGCTTAGATCCAGAAAAATATTAAGACCTTTTTTTCTCTATCTCCAGAATTGAGTTTAAGATTCCAGGAGTAGTTGACACCCAGTGCATGCTGAATTTGGGTGGTGGTTTGTTGAATATCTTGTGCTTAGCATGTACTGCTGTGGTTAGCAGTCCCTGAATTTCCTCAGGAGATGAGCAGTGAGGCTTGGGCCACAAAACTATCATTTATGGGCAAATTGCAAGAAACTGGGTGACTTTTTTCCTTAAGTAGTCAGGGTCAAACACAAGTATACACAAGTGTGTTTGTGTGTTTCTAGGTTTGTGTTTATGTTTTCCTTAGTGTTGTCTACTTAATCCAGACCAGAGGGAAAACCTGATATATACCTATAGTTCCTCAGGGAGAGCCACTGGGGAGATTCACTTTGGTTACTAGAGATACCTAGATGTAGAGAACTAGCTTCCCCTAATGATCTGGCCAGTGGCTGGGAGCCAAGGTTGTGAGATGTGGCTCCACCTGCCAAATTCTCCTGGGATAGATGTGACCCTACCATGGCACTGATCATCAGTGTTTGCTTGGTGTGTGAGAAAGCGAGGATGGAGTGGATGTGCTTACTTTTTACTTCTTTGATAGCCTTTCCTCAGGATCACTCTGGAGCAGTCAAGAACTGAAAGCCGGGGGATCCCTGGGTGGCGCAGCGGTTTGGCGCCTGCCTTTGGCCCAGGGAGCAATTCTGGAGACCCGGGATCAAATCCCACATCGGGCTCCCGGTGCATGGAGCCTGCCTCTCTCTGCCTATGTCTCTGCCTCTCTCTCTCTCTCTGACTATCATAAATAAATAAAATTAAAAAAAAAAAAAAAAAAAAAAAGAACTGAAAGCCAGTCTTGGCCTGCCATGTGACCTTCAAAGAGCAATATGCAATCTGAAACTCCTGAAGGCATCTCACCTGGGAGTTTTAGAGTATGGGATCTTTGAATCTGTCTTCTTCCATGCCACGCCAGGTGCTTCTCACTGGGTCAATCGAGCCTAGGCTAAGTCCTTTGGTAGATCCAGGTTGGGTCTCTTCCCTTTGAGACCAAAGGCACAAGGACTGATAAACTGGGGATGGGAGTGGTCAGGTCTCTGAACGGTTTCACTATTTCTGGTTACAGTGAGCAAGTGTTTTAAGTGTTTTATTTAGTTTAATATTTAAATACAGTATGATTAGTTGATTTTTGTTTCACCTCTTTTTAGATTACTATTACATAATAAACATTTTTTGATAAAAGGGAAAGCATACTGTAGTGGGAAGAATATCAGGTTTGGAGACAAGTTCATTCGATAAACATTTACTGTTTATTATATGCCAGAAATTGTTTTAGGCTAGAAATCAGTGGGGAAGACAGACCTCTGTAATTACCATGCAATATGATGTTAATAGACATGAGCACAGAGGAAGGAGGTGGGGTAGTGAGGGGAAGGATGATCAATTGCCAAGGGCTTCCTAGAAGAGGTAGCACTTGAGACTGAAGGATGGATAGGTATCAGAAAGTTAGGAAGGGTGGAAAATTGTGTGGTGGGCACAATTTTATGTTCAAAGCAAGACTGGAAAGAGCTGGGCCAGGGAGGAGGGCAGTTGGCTGATTGTGGAGAGCTTTGTGCCACTTATTAAGGAGGCTGGATTATTTTAAGATCTTGTCTTGTGTTCTGTTCTGTGTGAAAATTAGGCAAGTATTTCTTCTCTGAGTCTCAGTGCCCTCATTAGTAATAAGAGATGTTAATGATTACCTAGCTTTACTTCATGGAATTAAATAAGACTCAAATGAGATAGTAATAGCTCATAATTATTGAATACTTACACAAATTAGCTCATTTAATCCTCACCACAACTATATGCACTAGGTACTTTTGTTAAGCCCATTTTACAGATGAGAAAACACAGAGATTAAGTGATGTCTCAGATCATAAAGCTAGTAAATGTTAGTGCCCAGATTTGAACTGAAGTAGCATGTTTAAAGAGAACTTCTCAGTGTGCGTGCATATATGTGTTTACAGTACTAACTCTGTGAAGCTCAAGAGCCAAGTTCTGTTGGCATGAGGCAAAAGAAATGCATAGCTGTGGATTTGCCATGTATAGTATTTGGCTTCTCCAAAATGCCTATTACCAATGGGTCTGTGTGTCTGGGGAAAAATACTGTGCTTGCTGGTGGATATCTGACCAGTAAGCTTCTAACAGTGGAGAGGATGACTTTTCCTCAGGAGGAACATTTGTGACCTGCACAAGATTAATTCTGGAGTGAAATGGACCATCTGCCTCTGACAGGGAGGTTTTTCTGTTGACACATCTGTTGACACATCTGTTACTAAAAATGGAGGCTCTACCATTTTCAAACTAGTGTCCCATTGGAAGGGCCTTGGCAGTTCTGCACTTCGTTTCCTCCTTCATTCTGCCGTTCTCCATTGTGGCTGTCTGAGGGAGCTGGCTGCTTTGCACAGTCATCCCTGTCCTTTTGGATTGTGAAGAACTCATTTGTCTCATTTGAGCGTCTCCTCATTTCTGTCCACTGAAAGAGAAGGGGCGTCAGCCATTCCTATCACCGTAGTCAGTGCCACTGTTATTCAGATACCACGTCTCTGCAACCTCTTCTTTTAAAGGATGGGTACCCTCTTTCTACTACTTTCTTTACTCTTTTTACTACCCTCTCCAGCCTCTAGGACTTCATCTCACCTTCTTTTCCCAGTGACAAGAGGCCTTGGTTCACAGAGTTCTTTGTGGGACAGTTTTCTGTCCTGCCCTGTCTTTTGATGGGCAAAGGTCACTGGTGACAAGCCAGTTACCAAGTCTAGTGCCCTTTTCTCTGCCTGACTCTGCCTCAACTTGTTGCAGCAGCTGCCTAGGCTGACAGCTCCCTCTTTCCTGAAATGCTTTCCCCAGCTTTGGAACACACTACTGTTTTGTTTTTTTACAACCTGACTGCTCTTTCTCTCTTCACTTAAGTACAATATCATCTGCTTTCTTCTCTGTGCTTTTTCACTGCATTCTCCCCCTTGCTGAGAGTTTAGCCACCTGCACTTGAGACTCCATGCTGCCAACGGCCATGTTTCTAGCTCCAGCCACAGCCTCTCTCCTGAGCACTGATTGCTCATCTCTGTTAGAGTTCTAGACATGTCCACTGAATTTCCTGCCACGCTATTAGTTTTTACCTTTAACCCACCTGGTTTTCTAGGCATTCTTACTATGGTGCACAAACACCTCAATTAACTTTAAGAATTTTGAATCTTGGGCAACCCAGGTGGCTCAGCGGTTTAGCGCCACCTTCAGCCCAGGGTGTGATCCTGGAGACCTACGATTGGGTCCCACCTCAGGCTCCCTGCATGGAATGGAGCCTGCTTCTCCCTCTGCCTGTGTCTGTGCCCCTCTCTCTGTGTGTGTCTCTCTCATGAATAAATAAAATCATTTCAAAAATCAATTAAAAAATTCAAAATTTTTTTTGAATCTTGTTTAATTCATACGTTTCTCAAGATGTGTTGTTACTGCTTCATTCCCAATGTTATTCCAAATGATATTTATATTTCACCTCTTCTGCTACTTCTAGCCTTCTTTAGCTGCTGTGAAGTTTACTGTGAAGGTCTTGGCCCTTTGGCTTATAGCCACCCAGGGATGGCTCAGTAGTTGAGCGTCTGCCTTCGGCTCAGAGCAGAGATCCCAGGGTCCTGGTATCAAGTCCCGCATCAGGCTCCCCATGGAGAGCCTGCTTCTCCCTCTGCCTATGCCTCTGCCTCTCAGTGTGTCTCTCATGAATAAATAAATAAAAATCTTTTTTAAAAAATTAAAAAAATAAAGTAGTATGATTGAAAAAGTAAAAACACATACACATGTATGCACACTCCCCCTCACCTACCACATAAAGGACAATCTCAGTCTGACACCTGAGACCTTCATTGATCTCATACTAGCCTCTGATTTATTGATCGATTGATTTTATTTATTTGGAGAGAGCAAGAAAGCATGTGAGCAGAGGGAGGAGCAGGGGAGAGAGGGAGAATCCACACCTGGTGTAGAGCTCACAGCACTGCAATCATGACCTAAGCCAAACTAAGTGGGATGCTTAATGAGCCACCCGGGCACCCTGGCTGGTTTTTAATTCTTCTATTACCTCTTTCCACGAGCCCTGTCTTCTATTCAAATCATATTCCCCTTTCCCTCTAGTGGCCTCTGTACTGTGTTCATGCAGCTTCTTTGCCTGGAGTGATACTTTTATTCCCCTTGTTGAGCTATTCCTAGCTTGTCACTTACTCTCAAATCCTACCTGTCCTTAAAACGGCAGCTCTAAAACAACAACAACAACAACAACAAACAAAAAACAAAAAACAAAAAAACAAAAAACAAAACAAAAAACAAAACTGCAGCTCTATGGCAATTCTTACCTTAATCTTTGTTCATCGCAGCAGGAAGTCTTCTCTCCCTTCTCTCTCTGGCCCAGTTCATGTCTTTTATGGCCATCATCGCATACTAACTAGTACTATCACTCTTTCTGTACTCCTCTTATCTTCCCTATTGGTCTGAAAGTTCTTAAAGGACGGGGACTAGAGGACTTGTTATTTCCTTACTGCCTGGGGCACAGCAGGCTGACACAGTAAAAATATGCTGAATGAATATATTTTGAAGCCCTGAATTACATTCACTGTGTGTGTGTGTTTTGTTTTTTTAAGGATTTCAATATATCAGTTGGCCCTGAGAATTTAGTGGTCGGTGGGCAGGTATTAATTAGATGTTTGGATTTTTGTTCCCTTGTATGCAGGAAAGAATTCACACATCAAGCCTGAGACTGCTTATCCTTAGAAAGACCTCCT
The DNA here is from genome assembly GCF_018345385.1 of Vulpes lagopus. Classification (NCBI taxonomy): domain Eukaryota; kingdom Metazoa; phylum Chordata; class Mammalia; order Carnivora; family Canidae; genus Vulpes; species Vulpes lagopus. The sequence continues at coordinate 36,083,633 of NC_054838.1, read as the reverse complement.
TGCCAGGTTGCTCTTTTATTGGTGTCTGGGAACTTGGATTTCGGAAGGGTTCACACCACCCTAAATGATCAGAGTGGCTCACCGTACCTAACTGATTTGTGCAAACAGTGCAGTTTAGCTGAGCACCTGCTTTCCTCCTGGGAGTCTGGAATTTGGTTATGTGCCAGGCAGAGAGTGTCTACCTGACCAGGTTCCAATAAAAATCCTGGCCACTGAATCTCTATTGAGATCCCTGGTTGGTAACATTTCACACATGGTGTCAGAACTTGCTGCGTGACCCGGATGACTCTTCTGGAAGAGGACTCTTTGAAGGTTAGGTTTGGTTTTCCCCAATCTTCATTGACCCCATCTACCTTTTTTCTTTGCTGATTATGCTTTGTATCCTTTCAGAGTAATAAATCCTAGCTGTGAGTATGGTTGTATGCTGCCTTATGAGTCCTTACTTAGTAAAGCATTAAAACCTGGACCTGGTCTTGGGGATGCCCTCAACACTATGAAATTGTTACAGGATTTGTGTCCCCCAGTGTCTGGGTTCGTGGTCGTGCCACTTCAGAGACTGAAGAGGTAGACTAGATGAAGAGTGGTGGGCAGCAAAGCAAAGTTTATTGGGCAAGAATGTAAAGCTCCTGGAGAGGGGCCTGAGTAGGTTGCTCCTGGGGTTTCTAAGTTTAGGGGTTTTTATGAGCTCTTTTGCAGAACTTTCTTAAACAGGGTATGCTGAGTCTTGCCAGTCAGGGCTTTGGTCACATAGCTGTCTACCTATTAGGTTAATGCCCAAGTGCTGGTGTTTTTTTTTTGTTTTGTTTTGGTTTAGGGTTTTTTTTTTTTTTTCCTAACATCTGGGGGCTTAGGTCTTAACTGCCTCTTGCCTGTGATATTGACCAGTGTTTTGTGGTTGTCTTATTTTAGGACATTTTGCACAAGGCATTTCTGCAAAGGCTGCAAAACAGAATGTCAGTGCAGTCCTGTCTCAGCTGCAAAACAGGATGTCAGTGCTGTTTTATTTCAGCTGTCCTGACTTTGTATTTTCTTGTTGGGGACCCTGGCCCAGACTACTTGTCCAGTTAACTCCTAACAAAATGCCACAGATGCAGAGGCAATCCTTCTTTCCTTCCTCCTTCCCTCCCTCTCTTTTCGCCAAGACTTGAGAGATAGGAGAGCTCAGAGAGAAGTTATTGGTTTTTATATAAGAGGACCGCAGTTCTTAAGATTGTATGTACATGGTCTTGTATATGGCGCTCTGCAGAATAAAGCTGAAGGCTTCTTGATTGCCCATTATAAAATTTCAGTGAGAAGGAGCTATTGGAGAATATTTGGTTGGATTTTTTGGATAATGTCTCAAATACTGTCAGAGTCTTAAAAATACCGGTTATCAGAACTGGGCTCTTAGAAAAACTAGGGGGAATATTTACCTGGGATCCATTCTTATTATTCTTCTAAATCCAGAGTTGAGTTCCGTGGGACATTTTTCCTGCCTGAAAATATAGAGTGAGCAGAGCATCCATCGTATTGGATTTCTATTGTGTCAAGACATCAGCTAGGTGTGTGGTATGAATCATTTCCTTTAATCATCACAAAGACCCTCAAAGGCAGGAATTTTAAGCTGTATGTTATAGATAAGGAAATGAAACTTAGGGAAGTTAATATTTTCCCAGAGTCACACAGCTGTGAAGTAGCCCTGGAGCTCAAGCCCAGGTCTGACTCCCAAAGCAGTGCTTTTTTGTTTTTGTTTTTACCTCTTTGGCCTGAACACGTGGTGTGACTTCATAAAATAATAATTAATCATCATATCACTTTTACAAGTGGCTAAATCTAATCTGGGCCTCCATTAATGTTAAGTTTTGAAAAGTGTTAGCTTCTGGTACCCGGCCAGAAGTTTTAGAGGAGTGCATGCCCTGTACACGTGTGTGCCTTTCCCAGTTCTGGGATCTCCCAGTGTGGCTGGCACTTGCAGCCTTCTTGGCTCTATTCTTGTGCCTGCCCAGGGAAGGCCGGAGATGGTCTGCTCTGTGGTTTTGCCAAGTTTGCCTGAGGTCTCCCTTCCTGACAGATTTTGGGCAAAAATTTACCTGGGAATGATTGGCTTTATGAAATTTGAAAGTAAATGGAGAGTTGTTTGTTTTTTAATAGAACTATAAGGAGAAAAACAGAAATGCACAGTTGGGGGTGCCCTCGTGTATTTTTGTTAATTTAGTCCTGGGAAAAGCTTTTTATACAACATTTCTTTTAGATGATCCTCACACTTCAGTAAGGAAACCAGGGCTTGGGTTCCAGAGATGACAGTGGAAAGTGCTGTCAGCAAATTAAATCAGCACCTGGTACAATGCTCGGCACAGACAAGGTACATGGTTAACATTTGCTGAATGAATGCAACTTAGGCATATGTATCTTAACTATTTTGCTGCCCAAAGGACACTGTAACTTGGGCCCTAGTTCCCATTAGTGTGTTCTGGCTGAGGAAGAAAATATTCAGTTATTGTTAGATCAGATACTAAACCTGGGGCCAGGCCATCCATCATCTTTCAGAGAATGAAATGCAAATGGTTTTTCCTTGGTAGGATACGATTTTATTTGGATCACGGAGAACAGAGTTAGTGGTGGTGATAGTGATAACAACAATGAATATGTAGTCTTTACTGTGCTAGACTTTACTGTGCTTTACGCCTGCAAACTCATCTCATCCTCACATCACACTTTCAAGTAGATATTTTGCCACTGAGAAAGCTGACATACAGAGAGACTAAGTCACTTGCCCAAGGTCCTATAATGAGTGGTTAATTCAGAATTGTAAATGTGAATACCCAACAGCCACTTGACCTCTCCTTAGTGGTAGTATAAGAAAATAGGAACGGAGGTGTTTCACCCATTTAAAAAAATTGAGGGGGCAGCCCCAGCGGCTCAGCGGTTTTGTGCCACCTTCAGTCCAGGGCGTGGTCCTGGGGACCCAAGATCAAGTCCCATGTCCGGCTCCCTGCATGGAGCCTGCTTCTCCCTCTGCCTGTGCCCACCCGCCCCCCCCCCCCCCCGTGTGTCTCATGAATAAATAAATAAAATAAAATCTTTAAATACATTTTTTTTGGTAAAATACACATAAAATTTACCATTCTAACCTTTTCTAAGTGTACAATGGCATCACATTCACATGTTGTACAACCATCACCACCATCCATTTCCATAACTCCCGTCCTAGACCCCAAGACCTGACCTTTACTGTCCACCTGCTTGTACTCACTAACCTTTGTCTTATATTTTTCCTTACACTGTTCTTTCTTTCTACTTTTCCTCTTACCTCAGGCAAATGAAACCTGAAACCACTCCTTAGGTGATGACCACTGCCCTGACAAGACCTTCCAGGCCCAGGCCACTCAGGCCTTTTGAGCTAAACCCCTGACTCCTATGGAGTGACCCCTGGAATGATGGGCAATTGCCTTTACCTCACTGTAATACTAACATCTCTGCCCAAAGAGGAGCCCAGTCTCATTTAGATAACATACAATGTAAGTATAGGCATATTTCCTTAGGGCATATATATATACACTCTTATGCCTGCCTCTACATATGATGAGAAGGGTTCCCTATCTGAATACTCATTCTAATCCTAAACAGAAGGTTCTCTCTCTGTCTCTCTCGCTCTGAGTCATGGCTTTGGAAGCTATTCCACATGATCTCCTTATTTGCTGCAAATAAAGTTTTTTCTTTTTGTGACAACTCACCTGGTGTAGTTTCTTTGACTCACCAAGGAGTGAACACATTGGTTCAGTTACATTTGCACTGAAATTCTATATCTATTAAATAACAATTCCCTATTCTCTCCTACCCTTAGCCCCTGGCAACCACCATTCTACTTTCTATGATTTGATTAAGTATCTCAAGCAATTGGAATCACATAGTATTTCTCTTTTTGTGACTGGCTTATTTCACTTAGTATAATGTCCTCAAATTCACTTGTGTTGTAGTATATACCAAAATTTTCTTCCTTTTTAAGGATCAGTAATATTCAGTTGTATGTATATAGCACATTTTGCTTATCCATTCCTCCATCAATGGACATTTGGGTTACTTTCATGTGTTAGCTCTTGTGAATATTATGAACATAGGTGTACCAATATGTCTTTGAGACCATGCTTTCAATTCTTTTGGTATATACCCAGAGATAGGATTACTAGATCCTCTGGTAATTCAGTTTTTAATTTTTTGAGGCTCTGCCATACTGTGTTTCGTAGCAGCTCTACTATTTTAGACTTCTACCAATAGTGCACAAGGGATGTGGTTTCTCTGTATCCTTGCCAACACTTAGTTATTTTCCGTTTTTTTTTTTTTTATCGTAACCATTCAAATGGATGTGAGGTGATATTTTGTTGTAGTTTAAATTTAAACTTTCCTAAGTGATTACTGATGTTGAGTATCTTTTGTGCTTATTTTGCCATTTGTAGGTCTTGTTTAGAGAAATGTCCCTTTGAGTCCTTTGCTAACTTTGAATTGGGGTTTGTTGTTAAATTTTAGGAGTTATCTGTATATCCTGGATATTAATCCCTTATCAGATATATGATTTTCAATATTTTTCTCACATTCTGTGGGTTGCCTTTTTACTTTGTTGATAGTGTCTTTTGAGGCACAAATGTTTTTATTTTCATGAAGTCCAATTTATTTTTCTTTTGTTGCTTGTCCTTTGGTGTCATAGGCAGGAGGTCATTGCTAAATCCAATGTTAAGAAGCTTTTCTCCTGTGTTTTCTTCTGAGAGCTTCTTAGTTTTAGGTCTTACATTTAGGTCTTTGATTCATCTTGAGTTAATTTTTGTGTATGATGTTAGGTAAGGGCCCAGCTTCATTCGTTTATATGTGGATATCCTGTTTTCCTAGGACCTTTTGTTGAAAAGTCTGTCTTTTCTCTACTGAATGTTCTTGATGCTCATGTCAAAAATCATTAGATGGGACCCAGGCATTTTTAATGCCATCTATTTCTTGATATTTCTTGGTTTTATTAAAGGGAAAGTGCAGATGAAGCACTCCACTCTTCATTAATTCCCGAAGTAATTTCTGGAAATTCTTCTTCTTCTACTTCTATGTAAACCTTAAATAATTATTTAAATTTTTTATCAGAAAGAAATGAGAATTCATGTTTGAGTCTTGTCCTCCCCCCCCCCCATAATATAATCATTTTTTTTTCCTTTCCTCAAATATCAGGCAAATAGAAATCAAGCCCTATATAAGCGGATTAGACTTTGTAAACTCAAGTTCCCCCCATAGGGAGCTAGTTCATAGAGATACATGATGCCTGTTTGGGAATTTGGATTCTTTTGAGTTTTGGCCTACGAAAATCCACTCTGTGACCTTGAGGAAGTAGGAGGCTAACTGCTTGTTCTGTTGTCCTTTAGAGTTAAATCTGTACTTTTGAGTCATTGGAGCATGGGGATTGAGGAAATGTGAGCTCTTTTCTCTAATGAATTGCATAAGCATCATCACTTATAGATGGCAAGGCAATAACTTCTTATTTTGACATGTTTCCAGTTGTGCTGGACTTGCTTTTTAGACCACATAGTTATTTTTAATTAAATCTTTTGCAGGTTTCATATTTGCATTGAGGGAGCATAGTGACTAAAACAATGTGAAAATGCAATTGTTTGCCAGCTTCCAGCTGCAGATTCTCCAGCTTTTTTTGGTAATAGGATTTTTCATTTGTACAGAACTAAATAATGTGACAGCTGAGAGCCCTTAACCATGGAAATGCCTATTTATTTGCCTGTTGGAACAATTTCCATGACAGAAAGTGTTGAGAACATGCCCTTGATTTTTAAGGACAAGTTTATAAAATACTGGTTATGAAATATATCAGTTGACATTTCATGGGTATTATCAAAATTTGAGGTGGCTGGGTAGCCTGGGTGGCTCAGTGGTTTGGTGTCGCCTTTGGTCCAGGGTGTGATCCTGGAGACCCAGGATCGAGTCCCGTGTCGGGCTTCCTGCGTGGAGCCTGTTTCTCCCTCTGCCTCTCTCTCTCTCTTTCTCATGAATAAATAAATAAAGTCTTTAAAAAAAATTTGAGGTGGCTGAAATTTTTCTCCATTTCTGTCTATTGGAGGTTTTTAATTGAGGCTCAGAAGAAAACGGCTCATCTCTAAAACAAAGACTTTGATTTGTAACAATTTTCTTTTTTTTTTTTTAATTTTTTATTTATTTATGATAGTCACAGAGAGAGAGAGAGAGGCAGAGACACAGGCAGAGGGAGAAGCAGGCTCCATGCACCGGGAGCCCGACGTGGGATTCGATCCCGGGTCTCCAGGATCGCGCCCTGGGCCAAAGGCAGGCGCCAAACCGCTGCGCCACCCAGGGATCCCCGATTTGTAACAATTTTCAAATGACTTCCTTATAAGTATTTATATTTTGTAATGAAGAGATTTTTAAAAAGCTTTGAAACTAATAAGGATCTGAGTGGTGGGGGGCATGCAGTTTATTAACAGTTTGCTTTTATGATTACTTTTCTTGTGAAATCATTTTGACTCCTTGGTTTATTGTTTCTAAATGTGTTTGAAGAGGAAAAAAATATCCTTCTGGAGACTTGAAGTTACTTAAAGTGACACATTTCATAGGTACCCCATTTAAAGATGGTTTGCATTAAATGGACTAGAAAATTAAGCTACGGGTTCAGAGAGAAATGAGCAACCCTAAGTTGGAATAGAATACTGAAAGTCAAAGGACATTTGGCTGTTACTTGCCTCCACTGCTCCGTGAGATACTGGATTCTGAACTATTCCAGAAGAATGAGTTTGAGGGAGCTCTATTGGTAGAGTCCAGGGTCACCCCTAATTTGAGAACCACTTCCCACTAGAGGCTGGGTTGGTAGTTTCCCTGGCAAGTTATGTCTTTTTCAGTGATTCAAAGAGTTTACTCTTGTACAGAACAGTAGGTTTTCCCTAGAGCAGACTGTACCTCTCATCTGCCCTTGTTCATCTGGCTTTGACTCTTACTGGGTATATACCTAAATTTAGCACATAATAATATCTGTCCTATAGAATTCACCAGTTACATACTATGTGTACATTTGATCTCAGCTAGACTGTCAGCATGTCAGGGCTATTAATCCCCTTCTCTTGAAGCTTTTGTATTCTTTTAACAGCTGGTAGAACTCCCAGGGAATGAGGTTGAGAGTTTTGGGTCTTTCTCAGTTTCAGAAAGCTGAGAAGCAAACTGTATTTGCTGTATGTGTTCTCTCAAAAACTTAGGGGCACTTGGGTGGTGGGTCAATTGGTTTAGCATCTGCCTTTTTTTTTTTTTAAGATTTTATTTATTTATTCATGAGAGACACCGAGACAGAGAGGCAGAGACACAGGCAGAGGGAGAAGCAGGCTCCACACAGGGAGCCCGATGTGGGACCAGATCCCAGGTCTCCAGAATCACACCCTGGGCTGAAGGCAGCGCTAAACCTCTTAGCCACCCAGGCTGCCCTAGCATCTGCCTTTGATTCAGGTCATGATCCCAGGATCCTGGAATGGAGCCCCGCATCAGGCTCCCTGCTTAGTGGGGAGTCTGCTTCTCCCTCTGCCCCTCCCCCTTCCTGCTTGTGCTCTCTCAAATAAATAAGTAAAATCTTAAAAAAAAAAATTAGTCATATCACCCCACATGAGTTACTCTCAATATCTTGCTAACCCCACTTCATCCAGGACTTTGATTTGAGCCAGAGGAGAGGGAATGAAATTGGCACTCATAAGAGTATTCAAGTATGTATTTGAAGAGCTGTTGTAGGTGTGGTGGAAAACAGCTGTTTGCTGTGTCTACAGTGGACAGTGCAAAAGGAACAGATGGCAGATTAGATGGTAAAAACATAGATAAAGGGCTGGTCAACCTTTAGAATGGGAAAGATGTACAGAGGTCATTTACCCCAGTCTTTATTCTACAGATGAGGAAACTGAGTCAGAGGCAAGTTGAATCATAAGTCCAGATTAGTAGATGGCACAGCCAGGTATAGAATCAGCCCCCAGGCCTGTAGTAGGTGTTTCTGTAACCCTCTACTCCCAATCTTCAGTCATTGCAAAGGTTGAGCCTAGGTGCTCAAGTGCTCTATCCAGAGGGCTCTTCCTTTCTGGAGTTTTTGTTTGTTCTTTTGTTTTAAACTTAAATCAATGAATCTCTATATTACTGTCTTCCTGAGGAGGTGCAAATGAAGTCCAGAAAGGAGTGGAATATTTTTCAGAAGTCATTGTGAGCCAGAATATTTACTGAGAGTTCTTTGCCTTGGAAGATACACATTTGTTCACATGTCCCATTTCTTATTCTATATCATACTTCATCTCTTCATCCTAAAGTGTTCTAGATCCTTTGGTATTCTCTTCTGCTGTGGAAGTTTGATGGAGCAGGAGCTGCCAACACAACACCGTAGGGCACACCCCACTTTCCCTAAATAGCAGACTAACAAGGATCTTCAAACTGTTCTTTCTCTCTAACATGTGGGAGCCCAGGGATCAGAGGAAGCTGCTGGGAGCCTATCCTTGCAATACAGATGAATTTAGAAAGAAAAAGAAACCACAGTGTTAGATAGGTAGTAGTCACTTAATAAATAATTGGTGAACAGATGAATTACAGTGCTTCTTCCTCCTCCCTCCTTGTAATTATAGAGCTGAAAGGGACTGAAGATGCATTCAGCTCAATCTCTTCATTTTATGTGGTCAAGCAAGTGAAGACTATAAATCTTAAATGATTTGCCTAAAGTCATACAGCTAGTTAGGGTCTGTGCTGGGGCTAGGGACATGCCATTCTGTCATATTATATTAGGTTGAACGAAGTGAAATTGCCATTTCCGTGGGACAAAACATTTATATATTTACAGTTTGTGTGGAGTAACCTAAATATGTTTGAAAGATCAATACTGTATACTTTCTTAGTTCAGTAATAGCAATAATAACATTGGCCTTCTCTAAAGCAAACAAGCATATAGTATAGTATTGTATCTTATTGTGAAGGTCAAGAATACTGGTTCTGAATCACATGATTCTGGTTTTATATCCTTGGTGTTTGTAAGCTGAAGTTTCCTCATCTACAAAATAGGAAAAATGTTAGGTACATCACTTTAGATTATTTTAAAGATTAAATGAACTGATTCTTTGAAGGGCTTAGTATAATGCCTGGCACATAATAATTAATTACTTAGTAAGTATATGCTATTATTTATTGTATAAAATAAGGAAGAGAATAAAGCTCATAAAGCTTTAAAATTTATAATCCTTCCGAAGAACACATTCATCTTTGCTGAACTCTCTGGGATATGCTATACCTTCATTGTTTAAGATAGACATACCTTTATGTACATATCTTTATATTCTATTTCATATGCGTCTCTAAGTTCTAGAGAATATGCTTTGAATAATGTTCTATCTATTTTTAAGACCTTTGCTTTGACAAAATGTGCTGTTATGTCATGCAAGACCATTATGGTAGAAGTAAAGCAAACACATGTAAGTATGCAAAATTAAACACAAGCTGCATTAAGGAAGGGGACCTTTTCTATCAGTCATGCATGATTCTTCCTCAGTTTCCAGCAAAGGTCAAGTATGGTTGAGGCTCAAAATGCTGTTGACTGACCAATTGATTTGGTATATTCTTTTAAAACCTGGACCCTGGGGGATCCCTGGGTGGCTCAGTGGTTTAATGCCTGCCTTTGGCCTAGGGCGTGGTCCTGGAGTCCCGCATCAGGCTCCCTGCATGGAGCCTGCTTCTCCCTCTCCCTGTGTCTCTGCCCCCCCCCATGAATAAATAAAATATTTATAAATAAATAAATAATAAATAAATAAATAAAACCTGGACCCTGGAACCATATCCAGTGTTTGCTCATCTCTGCCTCACAGATCAGCAAATATCTCTACTGCCTGGGCTTGGAGACACCCATGTGTAAAGTATTTCTCAGAGAACTCCTCATGACCCAGTGACACATCTAGAGCAAATATGTTTTCAAACAGCTGCACACTTAGGGGAAACGTTATCACCCTCAGGGTAAGAATGGACCAAGGCACTCCCAGCCCTGAGAAGGAAGCAGTAGACTTACCCTGAAAACAAATACTTCCTAGCACGGAAAATAAACATAGATAGTCCCTCCTTCCCTTCAGGACCACCATCCTGTCATTCTTGGGGTCAGTAGGCTTTGTGTGTGTCTTCCCCTAGTGTCTCAGCTGCCTTTGGGCAGGACCGCTACATGGAACCATCAGGGAGGGGAGCCAGCTAAACACAAGCCCTCTGTAGTGATTTATAGGGAGAGGTGCTTGTAGTACATGCACAGCTACCCATCACTGCCCTGATTAGCTTCCATGCAAACTAGCCATTTCCCATTTAGTCTACCCTCCATCTCCGTTTACTTTGCCACATGACTTCTGCCATTGTCAATGGAAGCAAAGTCTGATCTTCAGAGAAAGGTGCTACGTAAAAGAAACACTGCTTCTTTATTTAAAAAGACCTAATCTTAGAACTGGCTACAATTTTGAACTATGAAGTGAACATTAGTGTCTAGAAGTGTCTGTGGAAGGATATTAACATTTCTTAAGCTTCTACCTAGGTTGGCATTGAGCTAGGCTGTTTAGGTACACTATATCTCATTCATACAGCCACCTTGCAAAAGGGAAAATGGGATTCTGAGAAATGAACTGCCACAAGGTCACACAGTAGATAATCAGTGCAGCTCTGACAAATTCTATGTACATGCTTACTACTACTCTAGGCTCAGCTTCAGAAGACCTTTAATTTTTTTTTTTTTAAGATCTTTAATTTTTTAAGAGGCTTGTAAGGCAGCAGGCACAGCTGTTACTGAAAATTGGAGCAAAAGCATTGTGAATTTCTGGTTTATCCAGCTCTACTATGGGGAGTAGGAAATGTATACATTCTTTCACTCACTCATTTATTAAAAACGCTTTTATTCAGTCTCTAGGCTCAGCATCGTGCTAGGCACTGAGAGGGTATCAAAAAGGGTTAGGACAGTGGCCCTATCACAGAAACTCTTATTGTTGATGAGGGAGAGAAGAGTCCTAAAATAGTTGTCCTTAATCTTAAGAGGAAGAATTAGATTGTGTGATAAAAACAATTGGTACATTGGGAGTTTAGAGGTAGGAAAAATCTGTATAGGTAGTTAGGAAAGGTTTCATGTGTTGACTACACACACATAGTCTCAAATTAGTGGTGCTGATGGAGGGAGAGGAAAGATTGCTTCAAGATTTTTTTTAATTAAACTTTTTATTTTGAGATAATTATAGATTCTCATGCTATTATAAGAAATAATATGGAAAGAAATAATACAAAAAGGTCTGTGTACCCTTGACCCAGTTTTTCTCAATGGTGGTAACATCACACACAACTATATAGTACAGTAATCACCTCTAGGATACATCAATATTATGTGTGCACGTGTGCCTGTGTGTATTTTTTTTTTAAGATTTTTAAAACTTTATTCATAAGAGACACAGAGAGAGGCAGAGACATAGAGGGAGAAGGAGGCTCCTTGTGTGGAGCCTGATGCGGGACTCAATCCCAGGACCCCAGGATCACAACCTAAGCCAAAGGCAGACACTCAATCACTGAGCCATCCAGGTGGCTGTATATTAAGTTCTATACAGTTTTATCACAGATATCCAGCACTATCACCAAGATACTTATTGGTTCCATCCCCAAGGGGATACTCCCATTTCTCTTTTATAACCATATCCATCTTCCTCTTACCTCCTCTATCTGCATCCCTAACCCCTAGCAACCAGTAGTCTGTTCTCCATTTCTATGATTTTGCCATTTCAAGAATGTCATATAGATGGAACAATACAGTATGTAACCTTTGGGAATTACCTTTTTACAGTCAGCATAATTCCCTTGAGATTCACACAAGTTGTTGCATGTAGCTATAATTTGTTCCTTTTTATTGCTTAGTAGTATCCCATGATAAGGGATATATCACAGTTTAACTATTCACCTGTTGAAGGGCATCAGGGTCATTTCTAATTTCTGGCTCTTACAAATCAAGCTGATATTAACAGGATGTTTTTCCTTGCTATTTATGTAGCATAGCTGGGTTCAACATCAGGTCTTCCTTGAGGCTATTTTAATTTTTCATTTAGCCCTCTTCATTCAACAGGTACCTTTTCAACTAGGCATTACAATACTTCTATTTTACTAAGAAATAAATGAAAATTGCCTTTGGCTCTTAGACTTTAGTGGCCTAGAGCTCTTAGTATATGGCCTCTTTGGAGAAAAGCTAGAGGTCCAGACCTCATTTAAGCTGCCATGGCCTCAGACGTCACAAATTAAAATTTGGACATTTTGCTGTCTTTAATTCTTGTGGACCAATTCAGGCTCTCTGTAACTGTGCATGATCATTAAAAAAAATCTCATTTAAAATCTTAAAATCAGGGCACCTAGGTAACTCAGTTGGTTAAGAGTTTGAATCTTGATCTCAGCTCAGGTCTTGATCTCAGGGTTGTGAGTTCAAGCCCCACATTGGGCTCCATGTTGGGTGTGGAGCCTACTTACAAAAAAAAAATCTTAAAAATCAGTCTTTTGCATTATTTCAGAAATGAAAGAATGGAAGAAGTTCCTGCAAAAATTGTTTAAAGATGTGCTTTTCATTTTATAACCTTGGTAGACAAGGACTTTTATCCTAGGAAGGTAACTTGACATTTGCCAGATAATGCCCATTTAAGGAAGAAATGAAATCCCAATTTTCCTTCTATTTTCCATCCCTAAAGAGGGTTTTTATTTCTAGCTGCCCTCAAACAAGCTGTGTTATTTGCTTGAGCTCATAATGACGCTCTGTCCTGTCCACTCCTGTATTTAGTAAATAAATGTCTTTTTGTTTTCATCTTGTTTAGAACTACAAAAGCCTCTATCCTCAGGTGAGACTGAGTCCCACAGAATAAACCTCTTCAGTGTCTTCCAGCTTTCAGGGGCACTCATATGCTTTTTATTGTATTTGGGGACCAAGCAGTGACTGCATTGTGGAGTGGGTGTGGGATTTCTCTTGGCTTCAGTTGCCCTTTCCTCACCTCCCCTCCTTCCCAACCTACCTTGACTTCTGATTGGCTCAAATAAGAGGTAATACACAAATAAGATATTGCAGGCAGTACTTGCAAATGTTGCGTGTTGCAGCAGGCAGAGGGCTGCTGGTGTGAGTAACTTGTTATTCCCACAGCTGATGGAAACTAATAGTAAATCCAGATGATGGGAAACAACATTTTCCTTACTAGGTCTGTGGGATTATAGGAAGAAATTAAAACTAAGATTTAAGATGATCAGGTTTTCTTGTGCAATTCTTTTCTTTTTAAATGAATGTTGAAGTCTGGTGAATTTTCTATGCTTCTGATGTGCATAAATTTAATAAGATAAACATAACAAAGTTAAGCCCATGATGATATCATTTATTTCCTTGTAGTTCAGTTTAGGTAGTAGTGGCATTTGAAAGCCATTATTTTGGGGGAATAATATAATTATGGGCTCAGAATTGGAAGCGGAAAAGCATTGCAGGCTGATTAGCTTTTCTTGATCTTGCTATTTTCATCCCCTTTTTACCTCCCTTGTATCTAAGATGAAAAACAAAATGAGCAAGGCAGAGAATATCATATTTTTAGAGAAGATTTTTATCTTCACATTTGTTGGTTTACTTCTTTTTTCAGTATTTTCATGAGGTTCACCACACTCTTCTTTTCCTCTTGGTGGCTTTGGCCTTCCTAATGGAAGAATAAGGCAGAAGGAATTTGAAGTTTAGTGGTTAAGTAGCCCATAAAGGCCAAGCTCTATTTTCAGACCATTGTGTTGTACCATCTCAGGCATTAAACTTTTACAAAAACTTAATTTATCTGACATCATCAACTGCTTTTCTTGGAGGAAGTGTTTCTTTTATCCTCTGGCTGGGTCAGAGATCTCCCTGGGTTTAAGAAAGATGACTTTTCAGTTACTTTGTGAAGGTTGATTGTAGGACATTGTCTCAGGAGGCACCAGAAGTTTACCCAGGGGCATATGGCTGTTGAGGCTGAGTAGTCTTCATCAAGAAGCTAGAGGCTTGCCTCCCAGGGCCTCATCTTTTGAAGAAATCTGTGGATTGAATCTGCCAGAGATTAGAAAATGAACCAAGCCAGAGAGTCTGGGAAGGTCAGAGAGAATGAAGACTCTCTGCCAGAGATTTAAAAGCTACCACTGAGGCTATCTAGAGAATGACTATATGCTTTCTGACACCATTATCCAAGAGAGGCAGGGTGGGATGGAGGTCCAGAGCATGGACCCTCAAGTTGGGTTCCCTTTGTAGAGTCCTACACCGCCACTGACTAATTATTTCATTTCTCTATGCCTATTTCCTTAGCTCTGAAATGCTTGCTTTGTCATGTGTGAAATCATGGAGTTAAAGTTATGAAGTGCTTAAAACAGTGCCTAGCATATATAGTAAGTGTTATGTAAACCTTTGATATTATTATGATTAATAATAACTAATTTCTCCCAGTTTGCTGTTTACTGTCAAGAATAAGGATACTTAATTTGGTTGTAAAATATCACACTCTTTAGAGGACCTTGAGCACTACTGAAGGACTGGCTCTGTTAACTTGCTTCTGCAGGTTTGGAATGGAATAATCCAGGCTTTGAGGTGAGATGAAAGTAGTACTCATGAGTTACTGGGCCATGGTACCCGTAGCCAAATGTAAATGATCCATTGTAGCCAATTCCTGCTACTTTACCAATATGAACCTAAGCATTGATTACTGGCACGGGTCTTTGAGAAAACTGTTCTTCACCCTCGTTTTGCAAATGAGGAGAACGAGGTTCTAGAAGGTTAAGTGATTTGCCCAGCATCACATACCTAGGGAGCCACCAAATTGGGAGTAAAATTGACCCCTGCGTAAGTCCCAGGGTGTTCTTTCTCCAACACACACAGGTTTTCCATAATCATGATCCCTCTGCAGTGTGATGCACCCAGTAAGTCTCTCTCACATGGCTTGTCTTAGGAGGTATTTACTGTCAACCTTTATTGATTAAGAATTTGAGAATTTTTCCTCTTCTGAAATCAAAGTTATGGATAAATTGTTTTCAATTTTCTGTTGTAGCTTGACTATTTAAGATTTACCTCTGCTAGGAAAAAAAAGAAAGAATAACGAGATGTTACAAGTGTTCCCTGACTCATCTATTTTTAGTTTTTGAAATGAAAACTTGAAATTCTATTATCTCAGTTTTTAACTGGTATCTATAATATACACATATACATATATATAACAGTAGTTAAGAAGACAGACAAGAATAAAGTTACTCCACTTCTCTAAGCCCCGTTCCTCTTCTGTAAAGTAGGAATGATAATGGCACTTTTCTTCCAGTGTGGGACTAAGCATTTGATGTGATAGCAATGGGAACTTTCCAGCATAGTGAATCTTCAACAATAGCAGTGACTTTGCATATAATCCTTCTACCTCCCTCCCAAAAAACAACTACATCTGAACCAAAACAAGCCTTTTTAGGACATCTTTTAGGGGGGAAGGTCCCTAATTTTACGCATTACTGAGGCACCAGAATCTTAGTTTTATAGTCAGTCCCTTAGCAACAATCCTGCTTAGCTTTCTCTATGTAACTGCAGAGTGAAGAGTTCTCAGGATTTCATAAATTGATTGCAAATAACTGAGAACTAAATATGTACATATATTACATATATCCCTGTGTGTGTGTATATGTGTGTATCTGTATCTATCATGTCTAGAATATAGTCAGTTTTTGACAGGTAGAGTGTACATGTGTCTATCTTGTTCCTCCTCACTTAGTCGTCATTAGGCACTTGCTTAAGAACATCTCCATTGGTGGATGTCTATGGAAGGATTTGCTTTTTCTGACGAGCACCTCAAGATGCCAGAAAAGTTGAAAAGATGCTGGCAAATGTTCTGTTCTCTAATTTGGTAGCTCTCTTTCTCTTTGGGTCACTCTTTTTGCTCTGCAAATGTACTGGGTTCTGATGTGATGGAAGAGAAAATTTAAATTTCCTTTTGTGGAAAGTGTCACTTCCAGCTTCAAGTCCAACCTCCAAAACCACTTCCTGAGTACTGCCATCAGGTGGTCTCTGCTTTTGCCCCATCCCTACTGCTTGTCAGTTACTCAGGGTTGGAAGTGAGACAGAATTGGTTAATCTCATCATACCCTGTATGCTGTGAATTTCATCTCCGAACCCTTGATTGAAATAGTGTTTGAAATGTTATCTGATTTTTTAAAAAATGGGACCAGAATTCTGGAGGATTGACTGAAGTCTCACTAGTAAGATCTGTAATTATGCTCAGAGTAACCCTTAGAATTCCTGTCACCTGAATTCCCTACTTGCAAGTCTGTGGTTTAACTTGAATCTCACTCTTGTTTGTGCCTTAGGCTTCCCCCTCTGAAGGACCTTCTGCCTGATTGCACTGTCTCCCCAGTTTTTTGGTTTAAATCCCATTCTGTGTGATATACAGAGCCTGGGCCTGCTTTATTAAACCCTTCTGTAATTTTGAGGCTCTATCATCACCTTGAAATCTTTCCCAGTCATTTTCTTCCTTCTCTTCCCACCTTAGGAATGGGTCCGGGTTGGTCATTAATTACATTCTTGAGCCTTGGTAGCATGAATGCAGTCTGGGAAGGCCGGCTTGCTGTACAAGCATGTGATTAGTCACACCCACAGGGAAAAATACTTGACCGAGAAGGCCAGTTAGCTCAGGTAGCTACAGTAATGGATAAGAATGCCAAGGTCAGGGATTTTCACCCTAGCTCACAAGGTACAGATCACATATCCCTAGCACCATGTGGCCCTCTCCCCGATACCCGCTATGAGTGCCAAAGAAAAAGGCTCAGAGCCACCCATTTCTGCTCCTGGGAAAAATACCCAGAGCACACACATGCTAATTATTGATGACAGCTAAAGAATGACCACTTCTTAAATGAAAGACAATATGCTTCTCTGTGTGTATAAATATAGACATCCTTAGGTTTTTCTGCACTCCACCCTCTAAAGTAGTAGTGTGCTGTCTTCTACATTGAATTCAGTGAGTGTAGAGTGTGAATTGTCTAAATCTTCCCTTATGTTCAAAGGTTAGTTCAAGTCTCACTTCTTCCCAGCTCTTGATCTGATTTCTTCACTTCCCCACTTATCACATAATTGATGCTGAAGTATGCCCCTTTGTCTGTAGTCCTTTTCTCCTTTTGCAAATGTATTTTCTTCCCATCTCTGTCACTTAGCAGCTGTGTGACCTTGGGCAAGCCACTTGACCTTGCTGAAGGTCAGTTTCACATCAGTGAATGGGGGATTATGAGGCTGCTTACTCCTTCCTGCCCTCCCTACCTGCCAAGGTTGCTATGAAGAATGCATGTGCCCCCAATATAGTATAAAGCCCCAACGTGGTGTAAATGGGAGCTCTTGTTATGCTTGGAGCCAAAATCTTCTTGACAACACCAACCAGGGCTTACTACCTAATAGTTGTCTCTATAGTGCCTAGCCCGGTCCCAAACAAGGGACACTCTCAGTGAGAAAGGAAGAGGAGGACAGAGGGACAGAAAGAAGGGAAAGAAGACTTTTTGTCAGCTGTTCTACCTTATGTTCCTAATTACCATTCCCTCCCTCAAGATAGCTCTATCTTATTAAAAATGTTTAGTTTCTAAAAGCCATTTGCACTGAGCAGCAGAATAACTTTTCCTCCAGTTGACTTCCTATCTATCCCTCAGCTAGGTTGGTAGCAGTGTTGGAATTCATTCTGGCTGTTTGCTTTTATGCCCATGAGGGAAAAAAAAAAATCATACATTTGGAAGATATCTGAGGGATCAGAGATCACATGCCTCATTTTACAGGTGAGGGCACTCTGAACGGTGAGCGACACCAAAGGATTTCAGTCATTTGTGGCAGTACAAGGACCAGAACCCTGGGGTTTGGCGAGTCTTTCCCTCCAGGCAGGGCACAGGCTGACTCTAACTCATAGACTGTTGATGATCATCTTTTTGGCTTTTGGCTAATTGTGTAAACCTCTTTCCTAGATCAGTGCGAGGATTTTTATTGTTCACAAGAGTTTATGAAAATAGATTTGCTGATGCTGCAACATCATACTCCATACCTGTTTCTACACTTCAGGAGTTTGTTTATATATGCTGGCAAATTGAGATCATATAAAGAATAAAAATCTCTATGTAAGTGGTTGCTTCACACATCAAATTTAACAATATTCCGTGCTGCAAAGCTCAGTGTTTTGTGTGTGCAGGGTTTTGAGGGAAACCCCAGCTCTTCTTTGCATCCTTGGGATCCTTCTCAGAGTACTAGGTACCTGGCCCTTCCTTTCTTCACTTTTACCAAAGCTCTTCCTGGTGTGTTAGACAGAACTCAGAGCTAGGCAGACCCAGTTTCAGATCCCAACTCTGTAGTTTAGAGGCAAGTCGTTTAACCTCCATGAACTTCAGTTTCCTCATCTGTAAAACACAGGTGACATTGCCCACTTTGCTGGTTTCCTTATGCTGTAGAGATAATGTGTATAAAGATGGAAGAAGGTATTGGAGGAAGATATTAAAATGTCTATTTCTTCTACTTTTCCATCAACTCCCACTTGTACCTATTAATTGTATTAATTAACTTAGGTTTTTTAAGCTTCTGTAATACATGCACATGCATACCTTTTAATGTTATTAGTAGTTAATAAGGCATTTTGCTTCTCTGATACAAAATCACATTCTTCTTTGGTGCTTTTCATTTGATTTCCCAGAGCTTGGCTGAGAATTTTCAGAAAGCTTAGTATATAATTTGTCCTTTTTGAAAATTTTCCTTCCTCTTGGTAAAAAAAAAAAAAAAAAAAAAGCCACACACACACAAAACCTCAAAACCCACCAAGTTACACATCATTTCTAAATTTGAATCTCCTTTTAAAAAAATTGTGGTTCAGATGGTTAAAAAGAGAGTTTCTCAGGGAAAATATATATTTTTCAACTTCACAAAGATTATATCACAATTCCTAACAGCTGTATATTATATTTTTTTCCTAATAAGGCAAGAGTCTAGAGATAGTTTATTTTTTTGTTTTTTGAAAGAGAACAATACTTAAAAAAAATTCCTGATCTTTTGGAATAACACTATAAAATCGTGTGGTACTTTGGTGGAATTCAGTACAGTCTCAGCAAACATCAAATGGCAGCACAGGGTCTGATAGTAGGAATAGGGAGGAAATGGACATGGAATCTCTACTTTCTGGAGGCACCTAGCTTGTAAGGGAGGTAGTAGATAGACAGTTGCTATATAAAACAGAGTTCTATGAGACTGCAGAGGCCAAGATTCTAACCTGGCTTCTAAGGAAGGGGCTAGACTCACCTTTCTGAAGGAGAGGACACCTGGACTATGACTCAAAAGATGAGTAGGAATTTATGAAGCTGGGAAAAACCATTATAGGCAGAGAGGAGTTCATGTTCTGAAGACACAGAAACGTCAGAGGTAATCCAGGTATGGTATAAGGAAAAATGGAGAGGAACAGGGGGCACATATATAGGGGCCCATGTAACACTAAGGAGTATGAATGGAGGAGCCATGGAATGTACCTTTTAGGGAGTCTTACACCAGAAAAAGACCTCAGAGATCAGAGCCTAACACACTATTTCACAGATTTGGAAACTGAGGCTGAGGAAAGGGAAATGTCCTACCCTGGACACAGAGGTAGTTAGTGGCTGATAGTGTTCCTCTTTAGACAGACTCAGTGGTACTGGGGAAGTAGGGCAGGGGGAGCCTTCACAGTGAAATTTCAATGTTGACCTTGTAATGCAGATTCTCATAGGAACATTTGGCCAAGGATCTATCATGGGGACTGTATAGTTCGGGCTAATGACCCCAGCATGCCTTTTTGCATATTATGTCCTTTAAAGGAAAGGCCATCACTAGCTAGAAATGCTCTTTGGCTATTTTTAGGCTGTGTGGTAGGGGGAATTAGTGGAATTCCTAAGGTCAGCTCCAGCTGTTTTTCTACAAAAGACCAGCTGAATTTTTCATGAGATTTGCTCATTAGAGCTTTTATCCTCCTGTGAGGCATTGTCTTGAGTCTGAGTCAGGCTGTCCTGGGAAATAAGTACAGGGACTAGAGTTTGGGGGAATCTAAACTGGAATTAGGATAGTTGCTGTCCTTTTTGGTGTTGAGTGCTATCTTAGATGTGGTGGGTCATCCCTAATGCCTTCTCAATCATAGTGAAGGTCTTTCTGAATTACAGCAACTACCTGGAAGGGTTGCTGGATTTTAAAGATTTAGGGATGTCATATATGTAAAGAGTGATGCCTGGACAGAGGTGATACTGATTACATGATAGTTACACTATATAGCACCTTTCATTCAGTAATATCACCTCAAAACACTTTACAGATCTCAAGACAGATACTCCTTAAGACTCCTGTGAGGGGAGCTTGCCTGTAGTTATTTGGCATCTAGTTACAACAGTACTGTCTGTTGTGTCTCAGGGCAGGTGAAGTGTCTATATGAAGGCAGGCAGAGTGAAAGCATTCTTCATTTCTTCTAGAATGTTCTGTGCACCCTTCCTCTTATCTAGTCCAGTGGGTGTCTGGTGGAGCTCATGCTGTGTTAGACAGTGAGTGGATGAATATGATTGTATAGCATTTTGCAGTTGATAAAATGTCTTCCCATATATGGTGTCCTTGGCCGCCTGTAGTGATTCTGTGAGAGAGATGAGCAGTGGTTAGTCTCAATTTTAAAAAAGAGGAAACTGAGACTCAGGTAAGTGCTACATTTATAGCCACCAAGCTACTAAGTAGGTAACTAGATGTCAAGCCAGATCCTATGACTTTAAATCTCACGTTCTCTCCTCTTCATGATGTTGCCAACTAGGTTGGCAAATGAAGGGCCAAGTTTCTCCTCCATAAAAGTGGTTTAAGGGCAGCCCGGGTGGCTCAGAGGTTTAGCACCACCTTCGGCCCAGGGCGTGATCCTGGAGACCCGGGATCGAGTCCCACGTCGGGCTCCTTGCATGGAGCCTGCTTCTCCCTCTGCCTCTCTCTCTCATTCTCTCTCTCTCTCTTTCTCTCTCTCTCTCTGTCTCTCATGAATAAATAAATAAAATTTTAAAAAGTGGTTTAAGGAATGCCTTGAAAGTAACGTGATTCGGTTGCATACCCAACCGAGGGAGGAGGGAATATCTCCAGCATGAGGTATCTGAACATGATGGGGTAAATGTGAGCTCTGTCCCACTAGCTCTGGAATGACAGCTGTTTTCTGAGCTAGGACATTAGAACAATTTATAACTTAGGCTAATGAAATAATGCTCACTGAAAATTGTTAGTTGGGATAAATAGTAGTTTAGAGGCATTAACTAAAGAGATTGGTCTTGCAAAGTTTCCATCTTAAGAAGTCTAACACTGAGGGTCAGAAAGAGAACTGGTACACTGGTTCTCCCTAAAATGGAGAAAGCAAGGCTTTCCTTACTATCCATGGAACAGGAAGACTGTAGGGATGCACCTAACACTTCAGTGATTTATTCAGTATTTAAAACTTTTTTTCGGGATCCCTGGGTGGCGCAGTGGTTTGGCGCCTGCCTTTGGCCCAGGGCGCGATCCTGGAGACCCGGAATCGAATCCCACGTCAGGCTCCCGGTGCATGGAGCCTGCTTCTCCCTCTGCCTGTGTCTCTGCCTCTCTCTCTCTCTCTGTAAATATAAATAAATAATAATTAAAAAATAAAATAAAATAAAACTTTTTTTCACTGCTAGATGCAAGGTACTGTGTGGCAACAAAATGAAGTGGATGTACGTCTTTCTCTTAAAGAGTTCATGGGAATTTGATATATGCATAAATTACTATAATGTTGATGTAATTATTGAATAATTATTGTGCTGGCCATCTAGATATGAATTTTAATCTCAGCAACCCAGTGAGATAGGTATGATGCCCATTTTACAGATGAGAAACCCGAGGCTCAGAGAAATTGAGCAACTTGCACAAGAGGGTCACATTGTACCTAGCTGTATCTGACTCTGGGGCTTGTGCTCTTTCCAACTTCAGATGAGAGATGTACAAGTAAATGCCACGAGGGCTCTGAAAGGAGTCATTATTGGCAGCTTGTGGAAGGGGGCTGTAGGAGCAGCTTTGTGGAGGAAGTGTCTGTTATTTAAGCTAAGACTTGGGTGAGGGGTGAAGTTTGGATGTGTGCAGATATAAAGGAATTCTGTGTGGTGGGGGGATTGGAAGGAACAGAGGTCTGGTGATGGTGGTGTTGAGGTGCTAATTGAGGAATGCTTTGACTAGGATTCATGCTGGAGGAAAGGCACCATGTGAAAATAGGCTGATAGGGAATTGGGAATGAGAAGGAATTTGGACTTACTCTGCCACAGGGGAAGAGCTGGGGAAAGTTTTTAAATTGAGGTATGGCATGCTCAAAGTGGGGCTTTGGACTCTGAATCTAGCTGGTTCGTGTATAATAGACCCAAGTGAGGAAGAGCCAGGAATGAGAGAAGCCATGTGCAGAGACCATTGTAGCCTTCTCATTGAGTGAGAGAAAAGGAGAGAAAGGGTCAAACTGGAGGCAGACTGTACAGGTTCAGTCATCTGAACCTGGCAACTGGAGGGCAAGGAGAGCAAGCATCCCTCTTAGTGTCATTTATGCGGATGTATGCAGTTAACAGAGTTCCAGGCGACGAGCTGGGGATTCAGAGATGAATGAGGATGTCATCTGTCCTCTGTGTCTTAGTTACCTATGACTATTATAAGAAGTTAGCACAAACTGAGTGGATTGAAACAACACAGATTTATTATCTTGCAGTCCTGGAGGTCAGAAGTCTGAAATAGGTCTTAACAGGGCAAAACCAAGGGGTTGGCAGAGGTGAGTTCCTGCTGGAAGCTCCAGAGGAGAATCTGTTTCCTTGCCTTTTCCAGCTATCAGAGGGGGGCCTTTGGTCCTTGGTTTATGGCTCCTTCCTCTACCTTCAAAGCACAGCACTCCAATCTGTCTTCATTCTCATAGCTGCTGCCTATCCTTCTGACCATCCTTCCTCCTCATGAGGATCTTGTGCTTGCACTGGGTCTCCTTAGATGATTCAGGGTAATCTCCCTATTGCAAGATCCTTCACTTAAACACATCCATGAAGTCCCTCTCACCATGTACCATATTCACAAGTTCCAGGAAGTAGGATGTGAACATATTTGGAGGGCCACGATTTTGCCAACCAGAGAGCTAACAAATACATCCATGGAAAATAACTTGTCACAGTTTTGTTGTCCCACTTTTGTCACCTGTCTTGGCTTTTTCTTTAGGCTATTGTCTTGCTTTTCTCCTTCTAATGCCTTTTTTTTCTTTCCTTCATCCAATAAATGGGGGCACCCGTTGTGTGCCAGGCACCATGCTAGGTGCTGGGGCACAGGGATGCCAAAGTGCCTCTTTGCCCACCACCAGAGGAAACAGAATTAGATGGGGGATGTGAATGCAGACCCAGAGACCAAGATGTTAGACTCTTGACTTTTGATTTTCTAAAGTTTTGGTCCAGGCCCAAGATGAGAAGATTTGGAGGAATTTTTGGTCATTGAAAAATGAGATCCTCTCACCTACCTTCTCTATGGCCAACTCCCCAACCCAAATTTAGAAGATTTTTTATCTCCTTCACGCCCCTCCTCAGGCTTGTGGAAACCAGGAATTTGACTCCTTCTTGTGACATGGGGTGGGAGGGTAGAAGATGGGAGACAGTCTAATGAGCAAGAGAGAAAAACAGCAGTAACTCTCTAGCCTCAAGGTAGCATGGAAAGGTGATCGAGTTGGTGAAATGTGGAGATTTACTGTTAATAGGTATCTATGGAGCATTTACTGTGTCCCAAACCATTTAACTTACAGCCTAATATCCTCACAGTGACTCTGTGAGGTAAGTCTTGCTGCCACAGGGTGCAGATCAAGCAATAGACAGTCTTCAGGGATCTACCAAGGAGTCCTAAAAAATCAGTCCCCTTCTAGTCATCTCTTGATGCTCAGCCTGGTGTGTTCCACTCCATCACAGCAGCCTCTGGTGCCAGGTATGGTGAGTGGATGTGGTAGGTTATTCGCCAGTCTCAAAGTTAGTGTCTCTGTAGAGGATGGAGAGGAGCAAAGAAGACCTTGCACATGGTAGGATCTTTCATGGATAATTAATAATCTTACCAGAGGGATTTGAACAGGTCCTGAGCCTGGGGTGAGGCAAGTGAGGCACCCTGGGCACAAATCTGTGGACACGAGGTCATGAACATACAGACACTGACTGGGTTTGTGGCATCTGGAGAATGAGTATCTTCTTACAGTTTATGCCCTAGATGCCTTATTGATAAGGAGGCTCACTTTTGGGGGGCGGCAGGGGCAGAGTGCTGTGCTTATACAACCTTGCCTCCTTGAATTTTGTGCCCTGGGCATCTTGCTGGCCTCACCCTGAGGTCTGGGAGTTGAGCAGGGGCCAGAGAGAGAGAGGGCTAGTTAGTCCCAAGGGTCTCATCACCGGCTGCACATAATAATCACCTGAGCTGCTGGCATCTGACCCCAGACCAGTCATGTCAGTGTCGTGGGGGGTTAGAGGAGGAACAGACCTGGACATGGCTAATTTTTTTTAAAAAGCTTCTCAGATTGATGTTAATGTACAGCCAGGTTTGGGAATCCCTGCATTAGTCCATTTGGAGAGATTCCCTCACATTCCCAAGCAGGAATGTCTATGATTATACCCAAAATGGGGCTTTATGTAGTCCTTTTAAAGTCTGAGTTGGTGATTGCTACAGGTCAGTTAACTTTATGATCCTGGTTTAATTCCAGCCTGGTTAATAAATCAGCTGGTTGCTGCACTCCACTCCCTTCGTTTGAATTTGAAACCTAGAAAATAATTAAATCTAGAATTTACTTGTAATGCTGCTAGTATCAATGTGCTGGTTTTGGGGGTGCTATGAAGTGCCGCTCAATCCACTTACTAGTCCATTTGCAAATTCTCATTTAGGTTGAAGATGCCTAGGTCCCGGAGATAGAGGAGGCCCCTTCGGGGTGTCCCAGCTCTCACAGTAACTAGCTGTGTGACCATAGGCAGTTAGCTCAGCTTCCTCATCTGCACAGAGCTAGTTATGACCATGATTTAGCTGTTGCTCCCATTTTGGGGTTCACTGTTGTTATAGCCAGAAAACAATTGATGTACAATGGATATCTTTAACTTTGACTAGTTGCTATGCTCTTTAAACAGTCATTAGCCATTTCTGGCTTTTTGGGAATCTTCCTAGCTGTGATTCCCAGGCCTGGCCAAACATTTGGCATCAAGCTTTTTGCTGCCATCCTGGTTGTGTGTGGTGTGACTGTTCCTCGCCATGTCTTCTCACAAGGCTTTCAGAATCAAGTGATTCCTGGCCAAGAAACAAAAGCAGAATCATTCCATCCCCCAGTGGATTCAGATGAAAACTGGTAATAAAATCAGGTACAACTCCAAGAGGAGGCACTGGAGAAGAACCAAGCTGGGTCTAGGAGGAGGCATAGCACATCATGAGATAGCAAACATAATTGGCACACATATTTAAGCTGCATGGAGATGACATGTTTCTATCCTATAAATATGGAAACATCCTTTCTACCTGGCCAATAGACATGTCTTATTGAGGGAATTATTTTCTCTGTTACTATGCCTCTATACCAGTAGGTTGGTTCAGTAATAAATGTAATAAATCTTTCATCTGAGCTGCTGTTGTGTTCTGATTTGTGAAGTACTGAAATCCCCCTCCTGTCAGATCTCACATAGCACTGTCTGATAGAACTTTCTGCAGTGATAGAAATGGCCCTTGACGACCAAGTTTTTAAAGTGTGGCTAGGGGGTGCCTGTGTGGCTCTGCTAAGCATCTGCCTTTGGCTCAGGTTGTGATTCCAAGGTCAATGTGGGGAGTCTACTTGTCTCCCCCTGCCTGCCCCTCCCCCTGCTCATGTGTTCTCTCTCTCTCAAATCTTTTTTTAGAAACAAAAACCAAAAAACATCTGGCATCATGTGGGAACCTTTTAGAAAATGCAGTTTCCTGGGCCTCAGCCCTGAAGCTTTTGATTCAGTATGTCTTGAGAAAGTTTAGGAATCTGCTACTCATCAGCCACATTTGGATACGAACAATGATGAATTTAAAGTGACAGAATTC
Source organism: Vulpes lagopus (assembly GCF_018345385.1). Taxonomy (NCBI): domain Eukaryota; kingdom Metazoa; phylum Chordata; class Mammalia; order Carnivora; family Canidae; genus Vulpes; species Vulpes lagopus. Next base: position 36,057,562 of record NC_054838.1, on the reverse strand, counting down.
CCAATTTAGATGTCACTATAGAGCTTAAAGTGAATAGAGATTCTATTTCTTCATGGAGGCCTTCCCTGCCTCCCCTAAGACTCCTGGCTAAGAGTTTTATAGCATTCTGTTTCTTCAGCTTTGTAGAACTTCTCAGGCTTGTCCAACATCTGCCCTTCTTTCCAGAATATTGACTCTCTGAGGGCAGGGACTGGGTGTACTATCAGAGCTTTTAGAGCATACAACTTACCCTCTTTCAGAACTGATATCTGGAAAGGTGGTGGATGCTGCCCTTTAAAGGGGAGAGGATGTTTCTTTCTGGTGTTTTGAACTTAGGCAAAGCTGCCGGTGCTTCCCAAGCTGGATACTTAATAACAACCTCCTGGGTATGTTGGCTTTTGCAGCAAGTCCCTGCAATGTCAGATGAACTTTGTTCTGTGTCTTAAAGCTCCTTGTTTGATATGTTGTCAAAGGTAAATCATCCCTTTTGTAGATGGCCATCTTTTTTTGAAGATTTGAGTTTTTGACTCAAATATGAAGTTTATTATTATTTTTTTAAGATATTTGAGAGAGAAAGAGAGAACATGAGCAGGGGTAGGGGCCATGGGAGAAGCAGCCTCCCAGATGAGCATGGAGCTCAACGTGGGGCTTGATTCCAGGACCCCAGGATCATGACTTGAGCCGAAAGCAGTCACTTAACCTACTGAGCCACTCAGGTGCCCCTAAATGTGAAGTTTAAAATGAATTTAAGCTTCCCATTTTTCTAGCTCCTTTCTTTCTTCACTTTTTTCATCTTTTGGAATCTTGACATACCAAGAAAATAAAGATTTAGAGGGTGGTTCTGGCACACTTACTCATCAAGACTGGAAAATGTGAAAAATCCAGGTTCAAATTTCTCTTCTTTGGCATTTCGGGCCCTGCAGGGTCTCACCCCAGGTACTGTTTTCCCATTCATACCCTATACTCTGGTTACCAGCCTTCTTTTTAAATCCTTTCATGGTTTTGTGGCCTGGTACATTGGCCCAGAATCCCCACTCTCATCTCTAATTCATCCATCCAGGCTTACCTCACTGTATTTCCTTCCAAAATTCCTGTGGCCCTGATACTTGGTTTGGGCCTCCTTTATTAGTGCTTCACATTCTCCTTGCATGAGGGTTAGTTGTGTGTGACACTATCTTCCTCACATAGCCCATTATCTTGTCCTTGGTTGTGGCTAGATGAAAATATTTTGTTCCTATGGGTATAAGTCTAAACTTGCCTAGGAATGGCAGGGGCGAGTTTTTCAGAAATTTGGGACATTATCCTTAGGTTTGAATATTGTAAGAGTAAGGGGTGAGGGAATTGTCATGTATAGGGAGTCTTTCCTTCTCTTTGTCTCCACTCTTTTTTTTTTTTTTTTTTTAAGATTTTATTCATTTACTCATGAGAGAGGCAGAGACATAGGCAGAGGGAGAAGCAGGCTCCCTGCAAGGAGCCTGATGTGGGGCTCGATCCCTGAACCCTAGGATCATGCCCTGAGATGAAGGCAGACACTCAACCACTGAGCCACCCAGGTGCCCCTATCTCCTTTATTCTTAATTTGAAGTCATTAAGTTAGTCTGTGTGAAACATCAGATGTGTCAGCCACATCAGCCTGGAGCTGGAGAAGACTGAAGTAGAAAAATGGCTTCCGCCTTTGGAATAATCCCCACAAAAGTGAAAAGTTTATATCTTGGAGGTGCCTGTCAGTTTTAATTTTTTAGTTCCTCAAATAAAAGATAAATTTATTATTGGATAACAAACATAGTCTTTCTCTCTATATCCTTTCATTTGTTTATTCATAGGTTCATTTCATTTATTCACTCAACATTTTTGAACAGTTAACCTTGAGCCAGTCACAAGACAATGAATTATGCTTTCCCTTTAAGAAGCCCAATTTAGGCAATGTATTAGGTTGAGTAATTTGCATATTTTTAAATAGCATGATGAGAGCCCTGACCACACAGAAACAAGAAAATATTCATGTAGCACTGTTTTGGGACAGTGCTGTGGAAAAAGTTTGCTTTTCATATAAACATATCTCTGTGTAAATATATGACAACACATTCTGATTGAGTTTAAACTCATAAAGGTAGGTTCTTTTAGTCATAGTTTCTGGTTGCCAGGATTTTCACCATTCTTGAGAGGCTCATGGCCATGTCGTAAATGCCTGTATGTTGACACAGATGCCTTTTCCCCTCTATCCTGTGCTTTTGCTCCTTCCCATGTCTGTCCATAAAACAAATCAAAATGGCCCAATCATTTTCCTGTTCCTACACATTGTGCATAGAGGAGCATGCCCTGCTTTGAGGGCCAATGCATGTTTCTCATAGGAAATGGCAAAGAAGAAAGTAGAATGTCTGGAAAGAGGAAAGCAGGGGAGGAAAGCAGGGTGAAAACAGAATTGGACTGGGAGTCAGGAAACCTGGAGTCTAGTCTCTTCTTTGTCCCTGACTAGCCGCGTGATCTCTCTGAGAATAAGGGGGTAGTGATGTAGTAAAAGATGAAAAACAGTGGCTTTAGAACCTTCCAGCCCTGGCTTCAAAGCACGTTCTGCTTAAGTGACAGTAGACCAGTTATTTAACTCCTTGAGCCCAATGTTATCTGCACTATGTGGAGAATACCTGCCCACCTTACTGGGAGGGCAGAGAGATTTAGTGGGGTCACAGTAGGCAGAGCACTTAGCACCACCTGCTCATTTTTCAATTCAGAGAAAAATAAGCAAGATTGCAAAAAGCTTAGAAAACATCATGTGAGGAGTAGCTGAGGGAGGAAGGAAGTTCATCTTCCCCTCAACGAAGGAGACTCAGGGAGAACAACAAAGCTGTCTTCCTTTTAAATTGCTGTTTGAAAGGGAGAGTGAGGTAGTGGGGCTGGGACAAATTGGAGGCAAAAGGCAAAAATTGCAGGCAAGTTCAATCATAGTGTAAACGAAACCTGAGAAGTAGATCAGCTCTATAGGAGAATTAGGGCTTTGGGCATGGGTTCCCTAGCAGGGTGGCTTGTGGGTCTGATGAGACCAGTTTAGTATGTAATGGGGAGATCTTTGCGCTGGGTAGGAGTTGAGCAGAGGTTCTCTAATTGTTCCACTGCAATCATTCATTCCTAGGCATCCCCTGAACCAGCTGTGTGTCATTTCATCGATCCCTTGATGCCACTATGATCTAGGAAGTTTATGAAACATTTGGTTTTATGCATGAGTCCCTTAATTGATCCAGGGCTGTTTCTGTCCAGTGCTCTTCCCCTCAACCCCACCGTGACTCCACCTTATTTATTCCTGCTCTGCCTTTTCAGATTTTCCTTTCAAGCCTTCATTCTTAATGTCACAGGATTGTCAGAACAACTTGCTTCTTTTCTGAAAACCTCATCATGTGAGAGTCACTACTTACTTGAGGTTTCCTCCCCTTTCTTGAGGTATGCAGTCTTTGGTACAACCACAGTCATCTGGGGAAGAAAGAGGTGCTATGTGACCTGCCCTTGCAGCAGAGCACAGTGGGGGCACACATGCTGTTGTCCTTCAGGCTTTTACCTGGGTTTGGTCAGGCAAAATGATTGGGATTAGGCCTGTAAATCTAGCTCTTCTCCTAGTTGTGATAACCAGCAAGCACCCACTGTTTGGGGCCTTGGTTTTCCTTTCTAGCTTAACTTTGGACACTTGACAAGGAGAAGTGTATTGGCTTTTGTAGATGTGGCATAGGAGGGCTGACACATGGAAAACTGTGGTCTGCATTTGGAGCCTATAAGCTTCCCTTTCATGCTGTGCTTTCAGTACTGCTCACTCCTGATTTGTTCTCAACAGTCTGCTGCCTTTTCACCAGAGCTTCTCCATAATCTCTTTAAGAAAGGGAAAGTTGGAGTACATACACCCATCACATAAGAAAACTGAGACCTGGGGAAGTCGTGTGATTTATTCAAACCACACGGTCAGGTGAAGGACCTGGAGCTGAAACTCATTAAATAATACGGACCTGGTTTTTCAAGTCCTAGAGCCAGCTTCACCTTATGGAAAAAGTGGAAGCTCAGCCCTCTCCCATCTGTATTAATGTATTAAATATATGAGTGCCTAGTAGATGCAAGGCACACTGGCAGATGCTGGGGTCACCAAGCCCTCAGATCCCCAGGCCTTGCTCATAAACGAATGGAGGATAAACATGAGTCGATAGGAATCTGAGATGGTATGACGAATATCCTGACTCAGAAAGTCAGGTGCTAATGGAACACACCAGAGGGATGCCTAACTCAGCCTTGAGAGGTTAGGGACAGCCTCTGTGCATTACGTGACATCTAACTTGAGATTCAAGGGCTATTAGCCCAGGGAAGGTATTCCAAGAAGAAGGAATAGCATATACAAAGACCTGGGGACAAAAGTAACTGAAAAGTTGTGTGGGGCAGACCTTCAGCAAAGTACTTGGGGAAGAAAGCTGGTACTAGTTCACGTGAGTCCCACAGGCCACAGTAAGGAGTTTAGCTTTGGGCAATGGGAAGTTGTGAAGGGTTTTAAACCTAAGAGTATGGCTCAGTTAGATCTGACTTTTAGAAAAGTCATTCAGCAGCATGATCAGGATGAGGCTGAAGTTTAGGAGAAATTTTTTTTGCTCACCCTGGTAGCTACTCCTTCTAGGAACACATCCGTAATCCCCATTGCCTAAATTTATCCCTCTCTGTTTTTACATTGAAATTGCCCCTGTTGCTGACTGCCCACTATGGCAGTAGTTTTTCTATGCTTAAACAGAGAACGAGGGCCCAAAGTCAGAAGAATTTTGTTCTGCTTCCCAGTTTGAGGAATCTGTGTTGGGGAGAATTAGAGAGGTCAGCATTGGGGTGGCTTAATCTGATAAAGCTACTGGTAAGGGGCTCCTGGGTGGCTCAGTCTGTTAAAGGTCTGCTTCAGCTCAGGTCATGATCCTGTGGTTCTGGGATGGAGCTCTTCTCAGCAGGGAGTCTGCTTCTCCCTCTCCTCTGCCCCCTTCCTGCTTGTGCTCTCTATGCTTTCTGTCTTGCTTTCTCTCTCATCCTCACTCTCAGATAAATAAAATCTTAAAAAAAAAAAAAAAAGTTACTGGCAAATAACAGCCTTACCACACAAGCATGGTGACAAAAACCTCCCTGAGCCCTACTCTCCTTTTTGAAAAACACAGACTATAAAATACTTCCTCAGACCTTTTTGAGGATCCTGTGAGCTATGTTAAGTGCCAGGAGTGTAGGAGGTACCCAGTAATTATTTACTTTTTTTCTGATTTTCCTTAATGGTGCTCCATTTCAGAGAAACAGTCAGAAATCATATAGCCCTCATGCAACCTACTTCTTTCTGACTGGCCCTGTCCTATTCACCACCTGGCACACTCTGGTGTTCTAGCACTGACTTCTTTGATGTTCTTTGAACATGCCAGACAGACTTCTACTTCAGGACCCTCTGATACCAGTGTAGCTTGTTTCCTCACCTCTGTCAAGTTTTTGTTTAAATGTCATTTTCCCAACAAAACCAACCCTAACAACTCTCTTTAAAACTCGAACTACCCCCTTCCCTTCTCTCCTCTATTATCACCTTCTGGCAAGTTACATAATCTAATTATTTAGGCTTTTTTGAAATTATTATTTAGTTTGATATCTCCGCTAAGTGTCATGTAGGCTCCATAAGGACAGGAAGTTTTTTTTTTTTTTTTTTTTGTCTTATTTATCACTGTATCTCCAGTGCTTAGAACAGTGCCAGGCACATAATAGGCTCTCAATAAATGTTTGTTGAATGAATGAATGAATGAATGAATGTTCGATTACCTCCCATGGTAGATAACATCCAGAGTATTGGGAATTGGGAAAGCACCTGGTATTGAAGAGTCTTGATTGCCATCCAAGGGCTCTGCTGCAGTCTGACCCAATTAGTAGTCAAAGATTCCAGCTTCACTCCTTTCCCTGTAAAATGAAGATATTGCCCTTTGTCTCACTAATTTTTAGAAGAAATGTTTAACCCTTAGAAGCTCTGATGCAGAAGCACTGGTTAGCTTGTAGTTCTTCATGAAGGTGTGGAAACCAGCATTTCCTCCCTTAGCAATGCTGCCAGTTACGACTGCTGGACAACTTGAGTTGTTTATGTCCTTTGTTCTCTTCCTACCACTCATTGAATTTAAAAAATGTCTCTCACTAAACCATATGGCAGTGTACATGGTTCTCCAAATGTGGCCTGAATTAATTTCCTTACCAGCCTCTGAGATCTAAGAAAATTAGTATGCATGAAAGAAGCTATTCTGCATAAAAGGATAGCTGTCCCCTAGTGAACTTGTATATTTGGGTTAGTTTCATTCATTTACTCACCTACTTATTCATGTTCAGAGACTTATAGTCAAATGGTAATGACTAAAGGAAGATAAATAATTATAGTGGTGGTATAGATATGGAGAAGAAAGTTTTTGTGTTAGACTCCTGCTACAGAAGTATTGTAGAACAGCCACAAACCTCAGTGGCTTCACAACAAATATGTATTTCTTTCCATAATCTCCAGGTCAGCTGGGGTGGCCTTACTTCAGGTGGCTCAGGTCTGGTCTGACACTATATTTCCTTTTCTGGGACCCACACTGGAAAGGCAGTAGCTCCCTAGGGCAGGTTCTTCTTGTAGCCCATGGCAGTAGTATAAGAAGCCAAGCCAAACCACACAGGCCCATGCTTGTATCACATTTGTCACATTCCATTGACCAAAGTCACAGGTCAAGCCCAACAACAGGAAGGTAAGGATGAATACTCTGCTCACTCTTGTGGCAACATGGTTGCCTAGTTGTTTCAGGGAGGAAGTGAAGAGTTAGGAGCAATAAGTGAATCTACTTTGAACTCTAGCTGAGGTAGTTAGGGAAGGCTTCCTTGGAGGTGGTAACTTTCATCTTGAGGGATGAATATTTTCCAAGATGAACAGACAGGCACCAATCTATACAAATGCATGCAAATTTTAAAAAGAGAGAATAAAGTAGTGTCAATATTTATTTGAGTAGTCACTGTGAACCACATGCAGAGAGCTACAGGAATATAAAACAAAGGTCATCAGAGTACCTGTCCATGAAGTCCATACTTCATGGGGGAGATCAGAAGGAAACATAATACAAAAGAGAAAAGGAAACTGTATAACAAAGTATACTCTTATTTGGAGGGACAGGACAAAAGTGTGAACTCAGGAAGCTAGACTATATTTTTAGTAGCTATTTTAGTAGCTAGAGGATGCAAGATATGTGCTATTTTATATTCATTATTTCACTTAGTCTTTACAACCTGTAAGGGACATCCCACTGACAAATAAGGGCAAAAGAGAAAACTGAGCCTCCAAGTGGCGGGTCACTTGCTAACATGGCAGAGGGGCACTTCACGGTGGTTCTGTTTTGCCAAATCAAAGAATTTATTCACAAAAAGTACTCAATAGTATACACACTCTGTTTTATTTTTCAGTGAGACTGCTTTAAAACTTACTGAGCACCTTTGGGGCACCTGGGTGGCTCTGTCGGTTAACCATCTGCCTTCAGCTCAGGTCATGATCTCGGGATCCTAGGATTGAGCCCCGCATTGAACTCCCTGCTCAGCGTGGAGTCTGCTTCCCCCCCTCATCTCCACCCCCTCCCCTGCGCATGCTCACTCACTGTCTCTTTCTCTCTCTTAAATTAATTAATTAATTAAATATTAAAAAACAAAAAAACTTACCAGATCCCTGGTTTTTGGTGTCAACTGTATGTGTGGCACAGTGTTAAAGGGCCCCAATCCTGGAGTAGGTGACTTCTAAAGTCCCAAACAGCTGTGAAATTCTTTGTGACACCTTCTCATTGCACATGGGGTGGAGTTGCCTCAAAGCAAATAGGATTCTTGCCCAAAGTCCTACTTAAAATTCTCACTTTGGATGGAGGAGGTTGAAATTATGCCTCTTCCTTTCCCCGGTTTATATACACACAAGTAAGTGTTCTTTGTCCTCAGACGTGAAGGGAGCAAGCGTGGTGAGTTGCTCTAGACCCAGCAAAGGTTAGAAGTGGGACTGGATAAAGACTAACAGTTCCGCCTCTTGTGCACACTGCCTTTCCCTGATGCCAGCTCATTACCTGTCATTACAGAGCCCAGATAACGTTTCCCTGAACACTGCTACTCGCAGAGACGTGAGCACTTGTCAATTTTTATTTTTTAGCTTCTTACCCATAATCACTTGACAACGTGTCTTCCTGGTCTTATTGACCTTGAGTGGGACTACTTAGCCTAGCATCCTGTGAGTTTGGAGAGAGAGCACCAGCTCCTTTTCTGAGCCACCCCTTTCCTCAGTGGGTTGTCGAACATCGAGAGGCATCTTGCGTGCTTTCCATCTTGGCAGTATGGAATTGAGTAGAACGTGCTTCATGACCCATTTGCTCAGGAAGCTGGCAGAACTGGTTTCCCTGATCTCAGAGACCATCTCACATGGTCATTCTCTTTCCCCAGGCACGTTTTAAATCTTGTAATAATGAGCAATGCTTATAGGAATTTCCTCACACTGTCTGGTGTTTACTATCTTGTGATTCCCCAGGTATCGCGAGATGCTCAGGTGCTGCTGCCTCTCCTTGAGATGGTGACCTGGACACAAGGAGAATAAACCTTGTCTAAGACTGGTCCAGAGTGGGAGTGGGAGTCGGAATGCCACTGTGGGAACAAGTGACCTGTCTGGCAAGGAATGCAGCATCCTTCTGAGAGCCTCTTCTCCACATTGTACCACAGATCACCATTTACCTTTCTGGAAAGGGCGTTGAGGATTTTGCCATCAGCCACCTTAAACTTTTGCTGAGCCAACCTCAGACTTTTGCTGCAGAACTGAGCAAGATATTATTTCACTTAAGTTTTACATCTCTAAATCATTCAAGCTACAGTCCTAGTTTCACTTTGAGAATTTTAAGCCAGATTTGTTGCTATTATTTTTGTGTATGATTTCCAAAATGATTGACTTGAGCTTCCTGACAGAAGAGGAGCAAGAAGCCATCATGAAGGTTCTGCAGCGGGATGCTGCCCTGAAGAGAGCTGAAGAGGAGAGAGTCAGGTAAGGAGCCAGGAGGTCCCTGGGCATCGGGGAAGGGGGACAGTCTATAAGAAGATGGGGCACATTTTTTTCTGAACCATAAGGGATAACTCTGATATGGATCTTGGACTTAACAGGCTTTAGGTTACTTCATGGATGGGATTTTTTTTTCCTTCCCAGTGTCTCTTAATTTATCTCTTAGGACTCCACCAAAAATAGTCTTGATAAACTAAACCCCTTTAATTTGTTAAATACTGAATTAAAAATGAAGTATATACTAACACATACATACATATATTTGGATGTATGCATATTTATATTGACTTTTAAAAAATGAATCATGGGGTAGCCCCGGTGGCGCAGCAGTTTAGTGCTGCCTGCAGCCCGGGGTGTGATCCTGGAGACCCGGGATCGGGCTCCCTGCATGGAGCGTGCTTCTCTCTCTGCCTGTGTCTCTGCCTCTCTTTCACTCTCTCTGAATAAATAAATAAATAAATAAATCTTTAAAAAAATAAAAATAAAAAATGAATCATGAACTAAATTGGAATATTTTTTAATTCCTAAGATTTAAAAAAATAATAAATTGAGAAGTAGCTCACATTTCTGCATACTTCAGAAATGTTTGAATTGGTTTCAGCAGCGATTGAAATTGGCTCTGACTGAGCCATTTTTTCATTTCTGTCTCACAAGGAGTGACAACGTTGACACATTGTTCTTGCTGAGAGGAAGCAACATGGTCCATGTCAACATTCCTACCACTTGCCACTCACCCGCAGGGTAGGTAGAAGGAGCATAATAGCAGGATGCCAAAGAAGTGGACTTGAGCCCAGACCCAGCTATCTATTACCTGTGTCATCTTGGGCTTTGAAGGCAGTGAAAGGCTTCTTGATTGTAAAGTATTAACTGCATAATCCTCACCTAGGAGTTATCTGGAAGGAGCATAAGCCATGTTCTTGTTTCCTAGGACACAGAATCATGAATAATGGATTTATTTGCACCATTTCCCATATTTTGACCCCAATTGAACATGTATGCTTTGTGAATATGCTGAAATTCACTCCAAGCATTCCAGAGCATCTGGTTATGGCTACTAATAATAGCTCACAGAGACAGTGCTTAAACTTACAAATGATTCACAAATGGCAGTGATTAACAGATTGCAAAGGGCATTTTTCTGAGCTCAAACACTCTTGAGCAGTTGATAGGGGCTAAGGGTGGGATATAATTATGCCTAGTTGATGTGTGAGGAAATTGACTCTGAGACAGGGTAGGTGGTGACTTGCTCAAGCTCCTACTACCCATAGATGTCAGGATGGAGAGTGAGATTCTGGTCTTCAGGTACTCATGCACTAACTCCACCTCCTTTTTCTGAGAAAAAAGATAGCAGAGAGGCAGTCCTAGTGCCTGGCCATGGGGAAGGGGGTGGCCGTCTTGAAATGAGGTATGACATTGAGCTGTGATGGTGACAGGTACAGGAGAGCTTGAGAATGGGACTCTTTACTTGTCACATGCCTCCCTACAAGTCACCTGTAGTGCTCTGTGCACTTGGGGTGGAATGTTCTTCATTCTCAGCAACTGGGGGGTGGGGGGGGGTTGAGCATTTTATCTAGGAACCCAGGAAATTTACCCCAGTCCTCCCTCAGAGCCTTTTGGTAGCATTGATCCTTTACCCATTTACACTTTATAAAGCCCTTTGGTGAATGTTATCCAACATTTCCTGACAACAACCCTGAGATTTGGCGAGGCAGGACTGTGACACCCATTTTAAAAATAAGGAGTGAGGGCAATACAGAAAAAAATACTAGTTGATTCTTAAAGCATATTGGGAATCCTTTCTTCTCTCAGAAGATAAGATGGGGAGATTTGGAAAGAAAGCAGTGGAGCAAAGATGGCCCTGGATATCTCTTCCTGTGTCAGGACATGGGAATTGTGAATACCAGATGGCTGACTATCTTCTATTTCTCCATTTATCAGGTGTTATGTGTGGTTTGCGATTCTACATCCTCTATCCAGCCAGGTTAGGAAGAGGGATTTGTCCTCCCTTTTCTGTAAATGTCCTTGGCCCCTGGGACTGCAGGCTGCTGAGTGTTCACCATTGTGTGTTTCTGTGTGAGTGGAGTGGAGGTGTTTCACGAGCATCTGCAGTGGCTGATGGAAAAATCCTCAAAAATGCAAAGTTCTGACTGGAACTGTGCTTAGTATAAGGGGTGTGAGCATATAGCCTCTGGTACCAGCCCGTCTGTAGCCACGGCAATAATGCAGTGAGTCCCTTAGTAGTGGTGGGTTTGCAGACTCCCCTTCTGTTTACTGTTTCTCAGGGTGCCCTAGCAGCTTTTGCTTCTACAAACTGATAGCAGGAAGTCTTGGGATGGCGGAAAATCAAGTGTGAGTCAAGCCCTGTGTTCTACCATCGTTCTGGAGAGTTTTTAGTCAGGCATTAAGGACCTGATGTTGACCACAGATAGGTCTAGGACTTGGGGAGAAGTGATGGTGTACGGTAGGTGGGTGGGTGGGTGCAGGTGACAGATGAGCATGAGGCCCATAACCTGTGTACACTGAAAGATGCCCAGCCCATGGCCTGGCCTGCTTCATATAAAGAGAATTGTGCTCTGACCCCCTCTTTGATTTAGGACTGAAGTGAGTTGTGAGTGTGGGTCTGAGGCTGTTCTGCTCCTGGGTGGTGGAACTAGATCTCTGATCTCTAAAGATGCTATTCCATGGGCTTTTGCTTTCAGCCTCTTTGCCATCTTCCAGCTGTTTGTCTTTGACTCTTCCATCTGCTTTCCATATAGCCTGACAGCTCCAGAAAGATTTTTTTTGTCCGGATCATTCACTTTACTGATAAAGCCCAGAGAGGGGGAAATAAGTAGCCCAGGGCCACAGAGGTAATCTCTGCCAGGGCCATAGTAAGAAAAGCTCTTGGTCCAGTGCTATTCCCTGTACCTCATGGTGGTATTTTTGCCCCTTGTAATTTGTCCAGGGCTGCCATTTGTTAATCATTTGTTAATTTGTGAAGCACTGTCTATTTACGAGTTATTATTAGTAGCCATAATAAGTAGTGCTTAAAGTGAATTACAGTACATTCACAAAGCATTCATGTTCAATTGGAGTCAAAATCATTGGTATTATTCCTTCAGAAGAATAGGGAAGAAGTCCCCTACTTAACTGTGGAGTCAAAACTGAAATGAGTTTGAATCCTCTTCTCACCACTAATCAAGTTACTTGGACATTGGACAAGTTACTTAACCTCTCCAAGCCTTAACCCAGAGACTGAAAATGCCCATAATACCAAACTCAAAGGATTAGAGTCAGGATTAATTAAGATAATTCCTAATCTTCTTAGCACGTAAGAGGTGATGGATACATTTTAATTCCCTTATTCCCCTCTCCACCTTTGCCTCTAAAAAAAAGGACAGAATTCTATGCTTGGTAGTCTGACTCCTTAGGAGGAAATTACTCTTAAAACTCTCAATTATTTTTTTTTAAGATTTATCTATTCATGAGAGACACAGACTGAGAGAGAGAGAGAGGCAGAGACATAGGCAGAGGGAGAAGCAGGCTCCTTGCAGGGAACCCGATGTGGGACTCTATCCCGGATCCTGGGATCACGACCCGAGCCAAAGGCAGGCACTCAACTGCTGAGCCACCCGGGCATCCCAAAACCCTCAATTATTTAATGCAGTGAAATTTCATTGAACATAGGGAACTTCTCTAGACAATGATATGAAGAGAATTCTATGGTAATTAAAACATGGTCCTAGCCCTCAAAGAAATTGACCTTTATCCTTTTAATGCATTATCAATTGCAAATTTAAAATCTCAACTTTGTTTCCCTAACATGATTTTACAATTTCCTAGTCCTCCTGGTTGGTATGTGGCTTTAGAAACATAAATTATGTGATTCTAATATTAGCGTAAGCAAACATCATTAGAAAGGCATATCTGCCACTATAAATCAGACCAATCTTTCAAATGCTAATTTATTATGGACTTTGGAGTATAACCCTCCTACAGCTATGAGAGGTTATCACTAATGCCCTAGAGCACTGTTGCCCACTAAGACCAGATGCTGCCTCCGAATCCTTTTCAGCACGGCTGTAGGTGAGATTTCACATTCAGTCTGAAATCTGTTTGCCTTTCCTAATATATCCAGGGCTTCAAATTGTTCACATCCAAGTTCATTTGAGACATTTTGGAAATGATTTAATCTATATGTTACCTCCAATCTGATTTCATGAAAGAAGAAAGATGAGTGTCATACAGGGGAAGCAAATGTTCAGTTCCCAAATCACTCTACCTGTTCAGGGTAGAACATGGACCTGAACCCAGGGAATAGCCACTGTGGCGTCTCAGGAGGCAGCTAGAAGATAACCGTCCTAGGTCACTGTTGCCCTTATAGCTGTGTTTTGTGCTACTTCTCTGCCTGCTGCCACAAGTACTGGGCCCGGTCATTACAACACATGCATATTCAGCTTGCTTCCCTAACTACCAGCTACAGACATATCACAGATCAGCGGTGAAGCAGACATCGGGATGGATTCTTCTAATCTCCCTACTCCTTTTTCTTTTTAAGAAACACCATTCTGCATACATATATATAATTTTAGTCTTTTATGGTTTGAAAATGAGACACTCTAAAGGTGGTATTTCCTGTGCTTTGCGTCATACTGTCAGCAGGAAGTCATTGCCCATGTGTGTCTGTGCACCACCAGCACCACACCTCCCACCCCCGTGCACATATAACCACATCTACGTGATGGGCATTCTTGCCATAGATATCATTTCAACCGCAACCGCAACTTATGATTCTTAGCTGCTCCCCTAAGACCTGGGTTTTGTTTTGTTTTGTTTTAAGTGAAGGCAGTTGGCTTTGAAGAACTGCTTTCCAGGACCTCTGGGTGTTTTCTGTCAAAGCAAAGAGGAATGGAACCAACATTTCTCAAGGAACTATATTATATATGGGGCTTCACATGTATTTTCCCTTTTCATTCACATAGCTGAACCTGCTTAACAATGAGGAAGTGAGGTAGAAGAGGTTAAGCTCCCTGCAAGATTGAAGAGTTGCTCAGCGAACTGCAAAGTCTGTGCTTCCCACATGCTGTGCTGCCTCTCAGCAGATTGTGGGGATTTATGATGTGTCTATGACACAAGGGACACATGTTTCCTCTCATTTTCCACTATAAGGAAGCATTTGCAGTTTCCTTCATTTTCACATGTGTTGGTTTTTCAGATTCTCTATCAAAGGTTGAATTCCTTTGTAGAGTGAACTGTGATAACCATATTAGACATAAAAATCATGTTTGGCTCTCTCAGGTAGGGTAGAGTGGTAGAAACGGCATTGACTAGGAGTCTGAATGGCTCTGGTCCTAGCTGTTTGACTCTGGGCCAATCTCCTAATTTCTCTGGCCCTAGAGTGTTTTCAAATCACATAGTCTTACCATCTCATCCCAGGATATACTGAGGGGTTAAAAAAAAAAAAAAAAGGCTGGGAAATGGGCCAGCCAGTCAGCCTCTCTGCTGGTTTTTATCCAGTTGACCAGATAACATCAACCAGGTAGGCCTTTGCCTAATCATGATGAATAGCTGGAAGCCAGGGTATGTTGTGTGCATAAAAAGGGGAAAAGAGGATAAGCTAAAGGAAAAGTGTTGAGGCTAGCCTGAAGGGTGTCACTGCTCTTCTGACTTTCTCCTGGAAGTGCTCACACACTCTCTGCAACACAGGAATTGAGACAGGCACTTAGGACTGTCTAAAATAATGAATTTTTTTAATGTACAATTCTGAGCATATGGCTGGTACATGATAGGGGATTAAGGAATTAATGAATAAACAAATGAATAGATATGGCCTTTAGCATGCGGAGGAGATAAGATGGCTGTCTTTTACAATTGACTAAATTCTTTGTACGTGATGGTGAAATTGTAAGTATTAAATGAGATGATGCATGTTCAGTGACAAGCCCAAGGTCAATATAAAACACATGCTTTGTATGTATTAGCCAAAGGAATGAGGGGCATGACTGGCATGTTCTGCCTGGAGGGCCAGCAGGACAGTGTCCTATCTGGGTCAAGTGCTCTTCTTCTACCTTCACTTATGCCCACCAGCCCGTGAGTGTTTATTGGGCATTTTCTCTATCCTTAGCTCTTTCCTAATCACGTTGTGCATATGTGCAGAGGATGGTAAGTGATGAAAATGGTGATCTCAAGAAACATCTTTTCTCATTTCAACTAAATAGTGTAAGAATTAGAGAATCAAATGCCATTTTTATTGGTCTGATTAGAGTTGATGAAAAATGAGACATCAACTCCAAACTGGTGGAGATTTTAATAGCACCATCTAGATGATGGGATTCTTTTTTTTTTAATCCTACATCTTTATAAACCTTGGGTTTTAATGTCACACATATGTATTCATCTATGAAATATTCCAAATGACTAAGATAGAAAAAGAAATTGATTAATTAAACCTAGCAGGGATTATCATGTTAGAAAAGACATAAATGGCACTTAATGAAATTGCATAATTTCTTATTCTTTTGCCATTTAAAAAGCATGAAACCCAATCCTAATTCTGTACTATGATGGCTCCTAGCTCTTCCAGGAGCCATGTGTTTCAGTGAGCCTGACTCACCCAGCATTTGTCCCTCGTATACTGAAAGCTTAGCATGATCAGGGCTTGCAGACAGTCATGTAGGCAGGAGTAGATCCACAGTTGCACAGGGGCACCTACAGAATGCCTTTCAGCTGAACACTGAAAATAAGTAAATAAATAACCTCCTGAAGAGAAATTGAGAGTTGTTATGCTATGAGGGTTTGTGGTCTCTTTCAATAAGATGATAGTGCCAGATATCATCATGTTTGTTCCTGTTCTGCCAAGTGTGAGATGTCCTACCTCATCAGGAGAAGTCAGTGCCTTTGTGACATTTATGATTTACTTAACCCTAGAAGTGGCAGGATCATTCTTATCTCTTGCCTGACTTGGACTGGGGTGGCTGTTGAGCATTTATTTGTTCTTTCATTTATTCACTCACCTAACAGTTGTTGGGTATCAGTTCTGTGCCAGGCTTAGTGCTAGGGCTGGCATTACATAGGTGATTAAGATGTGGTCCCGAGAGATACAGAGTTCACAGATTAGTGGGTGAGACAGATGTGCAAATAGATCATTAGAATATGGTGTGGTCAGTGGCATGGGAGCCTGTGGGAAGGGCAAGCTACTGACCTGTGCCTTGGCAATTAGGGAAGGCTTCCCCTGTGAGGTACATGAGCTGGATCTGAAAGATAAGGAGCAGTGCACTCCACAGAGAAGTGAGGAAGGATATCCTGAGAGACTTCACATTTATTGGCCCCTTCTCCAGATCTAGGCACCGTTAGGTGCTTTCAGGTAAACACCTCATTTAATCACCTCAGAAGTCCTGCAGTGTAGGTCTCATTTTCCTCTGTCTTTATGAATAGAGACTGAGGCTTTGAAGGGTTCAGTAACCTGCCAGAGGAAGGGTCAGAACTAGGGTTTGGACCTGTTTGGGAGAGTCTAAAGCTCATAGTCTTTCTGCAGGGCTTTCTACTTCTAATGTTTTTGGAAGTTAGAAAGAGCAGTTCGCAGAATAGTAAGAAGTTCAGCATAACTGGCAAGTAGAGTCTGAGAGTAAGTGCTGGAAAATGAATCTGAAAAGGCAGTCTGAAGCCAGGTGGCCAGGAGCCTCATATGAAACCTCTTTCCTCCACTGAATAAAACCCCACTGTTTTCCAAAGACACCACGCAAGGATATATGGAGTAGAGGCCCTGCCCCTAGGGGCTCACTTTCTAATCAGGGAATGCTGGAGGGACTTCTGTCTTCTGGAATTGAACTCAAACTTGGTCCTTTGGGAGAAGAAGGCAAACACTCCATCAGCAGCCCACGAAGGATTGTTTGTCCTGTGAAAAGCCTCAGATAATTGGAAACCATTAGAAATGTTTAATAAGAACCATGACTTCTCTGGTGATTGAAAACCATGAAGTGATAACAGTCTCTGTCAGGATTTGGTGCTGTTCTGTCATGACAATGTATGTCCACGTGTTGTGATTGGTTATGTTTGCTATGGACCACTTCTTCCTAAATAATTGGGAGAGGAGAGAAAGTTCCAGGAGAGAGTTGGACTCTGGGGAAAAAGATACTCCCCAGGCATACTTGGGAAAAAGGAAATGTACTTGCTAGGATCCCTCCTGTTTTCCCTACTCCCAGGTATGCTGGTGTGCACCCCTGACACTCAGCCCTGCCACCATCTTGATGTGGCCATCATATAGGTTCTCTGGCTAAGATACTTAGATTTACTACTTTAGGAAGGGTGCATGTTAGCTTGAATTACAATCATGAAACCCTCTTGGATTTTGTAGCACATTACCTTCTGAAAGTTCAGTCGGCTTAAGGCTTTTATACTCCTTTATTCTTTTACTATGTTCTGGAGTTTGTGGTTCTCATTGAGATGGATGGAGAGATTTGAAGTTTAAAAGATTGTCAAATAGAGGGTTGGCCGGGAAGATGGCAGAGTAGGAAGACCCTAAGCACACCTTGCCCCACAGATACAACTAGATAACTCTCATGTCTGCATAGATAACCTATAAAACAACCTGAAGACTGGCAGAACAAATTCTACAAATAAATGGTGAAGAAGAGGCCACATCAAAAAAGGTAGAAAGGGCAAAGACCCAGTGTGGAAGTGAAGTGGACTGGGGCTGTCTGCAGTGTGGAGGGAGCCAGTGGCACAAAGAAAAGTGAAAAACAGACTTTCACACTGGGGAGCCCACAAACTGCAGGATGAATCCTCATGATACTTGCCTTTGAAAGTGAGAGGAGCTGAATTTGTGAATTCTTAAAACCAGTGGGACCTAAAGCCTGGAACTTCAAAAATCAAGGCATCGGCTCTGGGAGAGTCCCTACCCTTAAAGATACAGCACACAACAGCCTAAACATACAGCTAGAACCAGCAGTTTAAAAAACATTTAGGGAAGGCAGGAGGGAGTGATTTGCTCATTTCAGAGTGTGGCTTGGAGAGACAAAAATCATGGGGCAACCCCTCCGGGAACAAGGACCTGGCAGGTCCCATTTCCCTCCTCCACCCCCCAGCATAAACAATGGCTACCTGCGGGAACCAGCCTGGCTCTAACACTTGCTTACCTAACTTGTTTACACCAAGACACACCACCCTGAGCTTTCTTGGATCCTCCCTTTTCAGTCATCCTTGTCTTAGGCTCAGCACTGTGGGCCCCTCCCCAGGAAGACCAGAGCCAATCCTGCCAACACCACATCTCCCACCAGGCATTGTGTGGACATCAGTTCCAGCTGCAGTGCGGGCAAGCAGGCCACCACACACCTTGTTAAAATGTGCCCCACTCCTGCTGGGGACCAAATACTGCCCATGATAGACAAAGCCTCTGCAGACACTGGACTGAAGGAAAAAGAGGTCAGGACTCAACAGCAGAGGACACCAACACACCTATGAGACATTCCCTTTGCCAGGCCCTGGGGAATGGGACATGCCCTGCAGGGTACTACAGGACCTCTTCTTCATAAGGCTATTATTAAGAGCAAGAGAAGTAGCTAACTTTCCTAGCACAGAGAAACAGGCAAAATGAGACAGAATTCTCAAATGAAAGAACAGGACCAAACCACAGTGAGAGACCAACATGAAATTCTGATAGAGAATTTAAATTAATGATCATAAAGATATTCACTGGACTTGAGTGGAGGACATCAGTGAAACCCTAACACAGAGATAAGGAATCGATCAGAGATCAAGAACACAATAAATTAAAAATATAGTTGATGGAATAAATAGCAGGCTAGATGAAACTGAGGAATGAATTAATGACTTGGAAGACAGAGTAATGGAAAGTCACCAAGCTGAGCAAAGGAAAGAAAATTATGTAAATCAAGAACAGTCTTAGGGAACGTAGTGATTCCATCAAGCATAATAACACTTGCATTATAGGGATCTCAGAAGGAGAAGAAGAGAGACAATGATGCAGAAAATTTATTTGCAGAAATAGGGATCCCTGGGTGGCTCAGCGGTTGAGTGTCTGCCTTTGGCTCAGGGCGTGATCCCGGGATCCAGGATTGAGTCCCATGTCGGGCTCCTTGCAGGGGGCCTGTTTCTCACTCTGCCTGTGTCTCTGCCTCTCTCTGTCTCTCATGAATAAATAAAATCTTAAAAAAAATTTATTTGAAGAAATAATATCCAAAACTTCCCTAATCTGAGGAAGGAAACAGATATCCAGATCCAGGAGGCACAGAGATCCCTCCAAAAATTTCAACCCCAGGAGGTCCACACCAAGACACATAGTAATTTAAATAGGCAAAAATACCAATAAAAAAATTTTAAAGCGTCAAGAGAAAAGATGACAGTTACATACTAGGGGAACTCTCGTTTTGCTATCAGTGGATTTTTCAGCAGAAATCTTGCAGGCCAACAATAGCCAAACTGTGGAAGGAGCCTCGGTGTCCATCGAAAGATGAATGGATCAAGAAGATGTGGTTTATGTATACAATGGAATATTACTCAGCAATTAGAAACGACAAATACCCACCATTTGCTTCAACGTGGATGGAACTGGAGGGTATTATGCTGAGTGAAATAAGTCAATCGGAGAAGGACAAACAGTGTATGTTCTCATTCATTTGGGGAATATAAATAATAGTGAAAGGGAATATAAAGGAAGGGAAAAGAAATGTTGGGAAATATCAGGAAGGGAGACAGAACATAAAGACTCCTAACTCTGGGAAACGAACTAGGGGTGGTGGAAGGGGAGGAGGATGGGTGTTGGAGGGGAATGGGTGACGGGCACTGAGGTGGACACTTGACGGGATGAGCACTGGGTGTTTTTCTGTATGTTGGTAAATTGAACACCAATAAAAATTAATTAAAAAAAAAAAAAAAAGAAATCTTGCAGGCCAGAACTGAGTGGGAGGATTTACTGAAAGGGAAAAATCTACAGCCAAGAACACTCTATCCAGCAAGACTGTCATTCAGAATAGAAGGAGAGAGAAAGTTTCTCAGACAAGCCAAAACTAAAGGAGTTCATGATCATTAAACCAACCCTGTTAAAGGGGGCTCTTTGAGTAGAAAAGGAAGACCATAAGTGAAGTATGAAAAGTAAAAACACAAAAGTGGTAAAAATAAATATTTCTGTAAAAATTAGTCAAGGGAATTCATAAAAGGATGTAAAATAAAATCCCATATACCTAAAACATGGCAGAGAGAGGAGAAAAGAATGGATTTAAGCTTAAGTAACTATCAACTTAATATACTCTGCTATATGCAAAAGATGTATATGCAAACTTAATGGTAACCACACATCAAATACCAATAATAGATATGCAAGAATAAAGAGAAAGGAATCCAAGTAAATCACTAAGGAAAGCCAACAAACCATGAAAGAGAGCAAGAGAAAAAAAAAATCAGAGAAAATCTATAGAAACAACCACAAAACCAGTAACAAAATGGCAATATATAAATATTAAGGACTGTAAGAAGAGACAAGGAAAGACACTGTATCATAATAAAGGGGACAATCTGATAAGAAGATATAACAATAGTAGGGGCACCTGGCTGGTTAAAGTCAGTGAAGCATGTAAGTCTTGATCTCAAGGTTGTAAATTCCAGCCCCACATTTCATATAGAGGTCACTTAAAAAATAAAATCTTAAAAATGTGACAATTTTAAATATTTATGTACCCAACATGGGAGCACCCAAATATATGAAACAGTTGATAACAAATATAAAGGGACTCATCAATAGTAATATAGTAGGGGTCTTTAACATTTTACATTGGTGGACAGATGGTCCCAACAGAAAATCAACAAGGAAACAATGGCTTTGGATGACACACTGGACCAGATGGATTTAACAGACATTCAGAACATTCCATCCTACAACAGTAGAATACTTATTCTTTTCAAGTGCACATGGAACATTCTCCAGAGTAGATCACATCTTAGGCCACAGAAAAAGTCTCAAAAAAAAAAAAAAATCCAAGTCCTACCATGCATCTTTTCTGACCACAATGCTATGAAACTAGAAATCAAGCACAAGAAAAAAAAACCTAGAAAGAGCACAAATGCATGGAGGTTAAATAACATGCTACTAAACAATGAATGAGTCAACCAAGAAATCAAAGAAATAAAAAATTACATGGCAACAAATGAAAAGGTATAAAAGAAAATGGTCCAAAATCTTTGGGATGCAGCAAAAGTGGTTCTAAGGGGGAAGTTTATAGCAATACAAGTCTACCTCAAGAAGCAAGAAAAATCTTGAACCTACACCTAAAGGACCTAGAAAGAGAACAAGTAAAACTCAGCAAAAGGAAGGAAATAATAAAGATTAGAGCAGAAATAAATGACCTAGAAATG
The DNA here is from genome assembly GCF_018345385.1 of Vulpes lagopus. Lineage (NCBI taxonomy): Eukaryota > Metazoa > Chordata > Mammalia > Carnivora > Canidae > Vulpes > Vulpes lagopus. The sequence continues at coordinate 36,036,183 of NC_054838.1, read as the reverse complement.
AAAAAAACAATAGAACAGATAAATGAAAAGATAGTTCTTTGAAAAGATAAACAAAATTGATAAACCTCTGGCAAGATTCATCAAAAGAAAAAAAAAGAGACCCAAATAAAATCACTAATTAAAAAGGAAAAATAACACCACAGAAATATAAACAATTGTAACAGAATATTTTGAAAACTGAGGGTTAGGGTTCCTGGGCGGCTCAGTCAGTTAAGCATCTGACTCTTGATTTCAGCTCAGGTCATGATCTCAGAGTTATGAGATTGAGCCCTCTGTCAGTCTCCATGCTGGACATGGAGCCTGCTTAAGATTTTTTTTTTCTCTCTCTCTCCCCCTGCCCTCTACTTGTTCATTCTCTCTCTAAAAAAAAAAAAAAAAGAAAAAAAGAAAAAAGAAAAAAATATTATGAAAATGTATATGCTAACAAATTGGACAACTTAGAAGAAATGGATAAGTTCCTGGAAACATGTAATCTATCAAGACTAAAGCAGGAAGAAATAGAAAATTTGAATAGACCAGTTACCAGCAATGAAATTGAATTAGTAATAAACTCCCAACAAAGAAAAGTCCAGGACCAGATAGCTTCACATGTGAATTCTACCAAACATTTAAAGGAAGAGTTAATGATTATTCTCTTCAAACTATTCCAAAAATAAGAGGAAGGGAAACTTCCAAATTCATTCTATGAGGCCAGTATCACCCTCATACCAAAACCAGATAAGAACACCACAAAAGGGATCTCTGGGTGGCGCAGCGGTTTGGCGCCTGCCTTTGGCCCAGGGCACAATCCTGGAGACCCTGGATCGAGTCCTACATCAGGCTCCCGGTGCATGGAGCCTGCTTCTCCCTCTGCCTGTGTCTCTGCCTCTTTCTCTCTCTGTGACTATCATAAATAAATAAAAATTTTAAAAAATTAAAAAAAAAAAAAAAAAAAAAAGAACAGCACAAAAGGGCAGCCCCAGTGGCTCAGCAGTTTAGCGCCGCCTGCAGCCCAGGGTGTGATTCTGGAAACCCGGAATCGAGTCCCACGTCGGGCTCCCTGCATGAAGCCTGCTTTTCCCTCTGCCTGTCTCTGCCTCCCTCTCTCTCTCTCCTCCCTGTGCATTGTCATGAATAAATAAATAATCTTAAAAAAAAAAAACAACACCACAAAAATGGGTGACTGGGTGGCTCATCAGTTAAGCATATGCATTTATTAAGCTCAGGTCATGATCTCAAGGGCCTAGGATCTAGACCTGAGTTGGGTTCCCTGCTCAGTGGGGGTTTGCTTCTCTTTTCCAGATCCCTCTGCCCCTCCCCCCACTTTTGCACGTGCATGCTCTCTCTTTCTCTCTCATCTCTCCTGGAATGCAAGGGTGGTTCACTTTTCACAAAATAATCACCATGATATGTCACATCAATAAGAGAAGGGGCAAAACCCATATAAAGATTTCAATAGATGCAGAAAAAGCATTCGACAAAGTATAACACCCATACATGATAAAGCTTTATGTAATGTAGGTCCAGAGTGAACATATCTCAACATAATAAAGGTTTTATATGAAAAATATTCAGTGGTGAAAAACAGAATTTTTTCCCTAAGGTCAGGAAGAAGACAAGCGTGTCCATTCTCAGTGCTGTTATTTTAACATAGTACTGAAAATCCTAACCACAGCAATTAGACAACATAAAGGCATCCACATTGGTAAGGAAGAAGTAAAACTCTATTTGCAAATGACATGATGCCCTATATACAAAACTGCTAGAATTGATAAACGAATTCAGTAAAATCACAGATACAAAGTCAATGTACAGAAATCTGTTGCATTCCTGTACACTAATAATGAAGCAGCAGAAAGAGAAATGAAGAAAATAATCCCATTTACAATTGCACCACAAACAATAAAATATCTAGGAATAAACTTAACCAAACAAGTGAAAGAGCTGTATTCTGAAAACTATAAAACACTGATAAAAGAAATTCAAGACAATTCAAAGAAATGGAAAGATATTCCATGTTCATGGATTGGAAGAATAAAGATTGTTAAAAAATCTTTGCTACTCAAAGCATCTATTTAATGCAATCCCTATCAAAATACAACAGCATTTTTCACAGAGCTAGAACAAACAATCCTAAAATTTCTATGGAACTACAAAAGACCTCAACTAGCCAAAGCAATCCTGAAAAAGAAAGAACTGGAGGTATCACAATTCCAGATTTTGAGTTATATTACAAAGAAGTAGTAATTTAAATAGTATGATACTGTCATAAAAATAGATCAATAGAATAGAACAGAAATCTAAAACCAAATCCACAGTTATATGGTCAATTAACCTTCAACAAAAGAAGAATGAATATCCAATGGGGAAGAAAAGACCTACTTTTCAGCAAATAGTGTTGGGAAAACTAGACCACTTTCTTACACCATACACAAAAATAACTCAAAATGGATTAAAAGGCCTAATTGTGAGACCTTTGGAGAGAGGACAGGGAGTAATATCTCTCATTGGCCATAGCAACATTTTTCTAGATAGGTCTCCTGAGGCAAAAGAAATAAAAGCAAAAATAAACTATTGGAACTACATAACTTTTTTTTTGCACAGTGAAGGAAAGAGTGAAATTAAAAGGCATCCTACAAAATGAGAGAAGATATTTGCAAATGACATAAGGAATTAATATCCAAAATATGTAAAGAATTGGTACAATTCAATACCCAAAAGACAATCCAAATAAAAAATGGGCAGAACACATGAACAGACATGTCTCTGAAGAAGACATAGAGGTGGGCAACAGACACATGAGATGTTCAACATCACTCATCATTAGGGAAATGAAATCAAAACCACAATGAAATATCACCTCATACCTGTCAGGATGGTGAAAATTGAAACACAGGAAACATCAAGTATTGTTGAAGATATGGAGAAAAAAGGGATCCTTTTGTGCTGTTGGAAGGCAACTGGTACAGCCACTGTGGAAGACAGTGTGTAGGTTCCTCAAAAAATTAAAAATAGAACTACCCTACGACCTAGTAATTGCATTACTAAGTATTTACCCCAAAAGTACAAAAACACTAAATCAAAGGAACACATGCACCCCTATGTTTGCATTATTTACAATAGCCAAGCTATGGAAGCAGCCCAGGTGTCCACTGATAGATGAATGGATACAGAAGAAGTAGTGTATGTATACAATGGATTATTATTCAGTCTTTAAAAAGTTAAACCTTGCCATTTGCAATAACATTGCAATGACATATATAGAACTAGAGAGAATAATGCTAAGAGAAATAAGTCAAAGAAAGAAAAATACCATATTATCTCACATGTGGAATTTACAAAGAAAACAAATGAACAAAGAAAAAAAGAGAAACCAAGAAACAGACTCTTGACTGTAGAGAACAAACTGATGGTTACCAGTAGGGATGTGGAAAGGATCGGAAAAGAGGGGATGTGGATTAAACATTTATGATAAGAGAAAAACAACACTTGTCAGGTAGAACAGTGTTTTTTTTTAAGCAAGTGTATGTTAGGGAGATCTTAGGGCCATATTTATTTTGTTCTACAGGTACTAGCTTTTCAATGAGCATGAATGATTGTGGAGGCCTTGAAAGCAGTATCTACACGATCGGAATTTGCCTCTGCCTTTACTCCCCACCCCCCTACTTCCATAAATTTGATCTTGCCTGCCTACAGCCCACTTTTTCAGTATTCATTTCTCTGGCATTAAGAACCAGGGACGGGGAACCCTGGGTGGTGCAGCGGTTTAGTGCCTGCCTTTCGCCCAGGGCGTGATCCTGGAGACCCGGGATCGAATCCCACGTTGGGCTCCCGGTGCATGGAGCCTGCTTCTCCCTCTATTTATGTCTCTGCCTCTCTCTCTCTCTCTCTCTCTCTCTCTCTCTCTCTCTCTCTCTGTGTGTGACTATCATAAATAAATAAAAAATTTTTTAAAAGTTAAAAAATAAAAAAGAACCAGGGACATCATGCACTAACCTCCCCCACCCCCGAAAGTCTCTGATAAATTCATTTTGCCAAATGGAAAGGATTAACCAGCTGATAACTCCTCCACCAGTTATTCATTGGGTATTAGGTGCCAGGCATTTGCAAAGGGTAGTTTTACATGCATTAGCTAATTTAATCCTCAAAGCAATATCATGAAGTAGATTACCATGATAAACCTGTTTTTACAGATAAAGGGAGCAGGGTTTAGAGACACTTAATAAACCATCTTTCCCTGGGGTATTTACATTTGAACAGTGGACACAGAAGACTGCAGCCAAAAAGTGAATCTGCTCTTAAGAAATGCCAGACATCATGTAGAGGTCATAGATGAAGTCTTTGATTTTTAAAAAATGTTAGCCTTGTCTTTCCTGACTTTTCAGTCAAAGAGGAATATGTATTTCTTGGTCATCTAGGAGGTTTGTGGGGTCTTCTAAAATACTGAGAGCTTTATTTGTATGTTTATAGATTTCTTTATCCACTGTCACGGTGAACTCATTTATTTACCATGGGTTCTTAGCAAAGTAAAGTTCTTTTTGTTTTGTAGACATTTGCCTGAAAAAATTAAGGATGACCAACAGCTGAAGAATATGAGTGGCCAATGGTTTTATGAAGCCAAGGCAAAAAGACACAGAGACAGAATTCATGGTGCAGATATCATCAGAGCATCCATGAGAAAGAAGAAGCTTCAGGTAGCAGGTGAGTTGCTCTAGCTAAAACATTTTGAGCTGGCATTTGTTTGGGCAGGTGTTGTCAGGAGATGGGAAGGGTGTTAGAATTATTACTGGAGTCTGCTGAGGGAAGTCATTTAGAGCTGCACTTTGCATAGTGTGTAGTCCTCCAGCTAAAAATATTCTTTCCCTGGATTCGGATGGATGAAAGCAGGGCTAAGGGACACAGGGTTATGTAGAAAAACATAGGAAATCCTTTAGATACAATGTTACTGCGTTGAGTTGTAGTAGTATAAACAACTGGGGCTTATAAGATGCTTACCACCTTCATTCCTTTGGCTTCTAACTCTGAAGATTCAGAACCATTTCCTCTGAGTAGGATGACAGGAAGAGATTAGCTTCCCTTTCAACAATTTTGACATCTGCTGCTTCTTTAATCAACCAAGTATATCATTTAAGGGACTGTAAAGACAGTATTTTGAGGGCTTCTTAGAATTATGTTTGGTTTGTTAAATATGTATGGTGTGCCTTCTTCCTGACTCTGAGCTAGGCAGTGTAAACTCTGACCCCTGAGGACAGCCCCTGTCTAGCTCTAGCCTATAAGGAAAATAATTGTCCCCTCCTGAACATTTAATATGTGATAAGCATTTGCTCTCTATTATTTCTAACCATAGCAGCAATCTCTTAAGGTAGGTATTCTTATACCCATTCTAGATATGGGACATATCAAGTTCAGAGAAGTGAAGTTACTTGTCCAGGTTATATCATTGGCAAATGGTAGAGCTGGGATTTCATTCTTTCTGACTCAGAGCCTTGTAAAGAAGGGCCTGTTGTTTAGTATGTGCCATGCATTAGTTGTATCCCTCTTGGTTTTTAAAACCATCCACGCCTTCAGAAGTCTTGGGAGGTACAAGTCAGTACTGTGGGTTCTATTTTGCAATTGACAAAACTAGGCTTATGTGTGAAGAGACCTATGGTAAATACCACCCTGGAATGTGATTATTTGGAAACCGGGAGCTCTTGTATTGCTTCATCTTAACACCCATGTATAAGCATTCCAAGCACTTGCTGGCACTGTGGTCCAAGGCAAGTTTCCTGAGCTTTTTGGTCCTCAATTTCCAAATCCGTAAACTTGGAAAATAGCTCCTTCCTCACAAGGTAATGCATGCATGCATCAAAACAAAACAAAACAAAAACCAACAACACTGCATCTGACACTTAGCATAATTAGTTAATGCTAATTACTTGAGAGATGCTGGTAAAGAGTCCTGGGTGTGCAGAGGCAAAAAGAATTTATTTCCTGAAGAGGCAGCACCAGAGGTTTTATGGGGGACCTTGGCATCTGAGTTGGATATTGGGGAGTATGTGTAGAACTTGAGTGTGTAGAAGACTGGAAGAGGCAGTGGAGAGGAACATTCCAGACTAGAAGCATTTGTTCCCCTTTTGATCCCAGAGCCCAGACTTAAGTCAGGCACATTGCTGATGTTCAGTAAGTGCTTGGTAGTGATAGTGTCTCTATTCCAATGAGGACTAGCTGCCCTGCGCATCCCCTGGCCATACATATTTTGTCCTGACCCCAATTCAGGTCAAATTCACCTAGAGGTGGTCAGAATCTTGCTGGAGTGGTCTCTGGAGTTACCTGCCCATTTAAAGGTATGCTCATACTCGAGAGAGTCTGCTTGGGATAAGCTAACATCACAGGAATCTATTGACTTCTTTTGCAGATATAATTCTGATTCTGGGGACTCAGACTCTTGAGTGATTGCCTTGGCACTCCAGGAAGGCCTGAAGTTCAGGTCTGAGCTTCAGTGACAAGAGCTGCTAGGAAAGTTGTAGGTCATGGAGGTGAGAGATAACTTTCCTGTATTTACGGTTTCCTTTTCAGCTGAACAGAGTAAGGACAGTGCAACTGAGTCAAAGGAAAGCTGGGTGAATAATGTCAACAAAGATACTTTCCTTCCCCCAGAGCTAACTGGTGCTGTAGAAGAGCCAGAAGATGGAGCCCCAGCAAGCCCAAGGTAAGACAGAGCTCATGAGGACAGTCACTGCATGTGGGATTCATGGCTTGGGGTGCTATGAGCACAAAGACCAAACTCTTCTCACAGGCTCTGTGAAGTATGTATGAGAGAATTCTGGGCCCTGATGTGGATAAAGCCTGAGCAATACTCTTTCCCAGCTTCCAGAATTTCTAATAAGTCTGAATGTTAAGTAAAATTAAAATGTTAAGTAGTGATTTCTTCCAGCACCAACAATAGCTGATTTTTATTTGTATTAATGATTTCACCTTAGAGTAGAATGAAGAGGTACTTCAAAATAAATACAGTCACTTCAGAGAAGAAGTGAATAGAGAGATAGAGAAGAGGTGAATTATGATCAAATTGTAATAACCTGGTGTAATAGAACAAGCTCAGATGCAAAAAAAAAAAAAAAAAGAACAAGCTCAGGCATGGAAACGAGACATGAATTCAAGTCCTAAATATGCCATTTATTAGCCTTTTGATGATGGGCAAGTCATTTGACCTGAGTCTCTTTTCTTAATCATAGATAAGAATGATAGTATATACCAGGAAAGCCTGTAGTGAGAATTAGTGATAACATATGTAGAATACCTGACACATAGTAGGTGCTTAATAAATGCCTCTTCAGGATGCAGGTTGTCCTCCATATTTAAGTCTTGATATTCTTCGTATTTTCCGTATCTGTTACCATCTGGCCAAAGTGTACATTTGTGCATCCTTCTTAAGAAGTACCTGATTGTGGAGCAACATTGCTACAAATGTTTTGAGGATTTGCTTTTAGGTATTTAAGGATCTTCCCAGATGTTCATCCCTTGGAGGTGTAGTTGTTACCCTTTGATGAAAAAGCAGTTGTAATTTATCTATAGCTCCTTGGTGAAGATGGTTCAATTCAGAGTCTCCAACAGGGCTGAAGTCGACAGATTTGCTGATCGTACAATTATTACCAAGTCAGGTTCCAAGCCCGAGGCACATGGGGATCAGGGTTGTTTCCAATATAGATTACAGGTGAGGGAGAGGATCTGTAATATAGGCATCAATAGGCATTTCAGAACCAAATATGAGGCAAGTTATATCACACAGACAACGGAATACTGATTCTACTAAAATACCCATTATCCATTTCCCTGGGTGGTAGACTGGACTGTTTTCCCTCTGGGATGATTTATAATTTTCTGTTACATCTGTAGAAGCCATGTTGGCTGGAAGTTAAACAATAAATAGCCACTAGTTGATTTTGTGACCTTGCACTAGAAGGGACTAACTTCTTGGGCCTTTGGCTCCTCAACTGTAAAATGGAATAATAATGATTTGCCAACAGGATTATTGAGAACTTAATTAGCTAGTACATACAGAATTCTTACCATGGTCCATAGCACATAGTAGGCATTTAGTGAATGAAGTATGGGCCCTCACATATAGAGTAATAACATACCCCTACCACTTCCCTTTGGTAACTCCCCATTTACCAGCAATCTCCCTAATGAGATAAAGGATTTCCTTCCATAGGGAAAGATGACACCTGAAGTATTAGAAACTTCAGGAGTGAAAACACAGTCATTTAGAATCATCATCAAGTTGCTGACAACACCTCCTAAGAGCCAGTTTGATAGGGGACAGAGACACCAGAACACTGACTAGGGGTGGTACAAGTCCCACAGAAGGGGAAAGGAGATTTTGGGGTGTCAGAAGACCAACTTGGTAGTTTTACCTGGGTCAGACTTTCTGTCCTCCCAGGAACTCATTTCATCCCAAAGGGCCCGGGGGATAGAGACACCCCTGCCTTCATAGCCCAGCTAATTTTCTTTATGACACCATGTAGGCTGATGGGTATTTCTCCCCTGTTTCTCAGTTTGATGCTACTAATACAGCTTCCACAATTCATGTCTCCACTATTTTCTGCATTCCTTTGTGACCTTAGATGAGTCTTCCTGGTTTCATCTCTAAATCAGAGCAGAGCTGCCGCACCAGGATATTATGAGATTAAATGAAATGAGATGTGGAAACCACTTAGCATTTCACAGGAGGAAAGAAAATTGGCAATTTCCAATGGATTTGTAATTATGTTATTTTAACATAGATGAGATATGGTCGAGAAGGCAAGGATAAAAATGTCAGCTGTACCTAGTATGCTTCACTCATTACGTAACACAGGTGATAATCATCCGGAATTGTGGAAGGGGCTGTTGTATCACTCCCTCTTCCTATGTCAGAAACTACTACTCATATCCGGTTCCTGCAGTGTTTCTTACCTATACTTTAACCTTTGGGAACTGGGTGTGTTAAGTGTATTTTGGGGCTTGTCCTTTTAGAGGAATGGAACTTCAATAGAATGACTCAGTACCTGTCAATATTTTCTTAGCCAGGAGTCAGGTGTCCGGGAGTCCTGTGAGGCCACAGTGACTAGATATTGCAATTTCCACAGGAGTTTTTTCTAATAAACTCTGTGGCAAGATTCCTTCTTTCTCTGGACACAATTCTGTGTGGTCCTGCCTGGGAAGAATTGAAACACCATGCATGCGCAGCATGAACTCAGGCGGTGTCCGCTACCTGTGTTCTTTCAGAACTCATCTATGTTTGCACCTGTCACACAAAGAAGCAAAGAGAGGTTTGATGACCAAAGGAGCAGACTCAGGTTTTCTTTAGAATGGCAAAGGGAAAACTGCAAATGGTCACAGTTCCAGTGCTGGTTGTTGAATTTTAACTGGGCAGTGTTGGCACAAACTGTAGTAAAATACTAGTGTTTTGTTTTTTTTAGAAAATGTGTATTTCTAGTCATCATAGCTTGGTACCTTTTAAAAAATGTAACAAAAATGAAATAAACAACAAAGACATGCAAAATATAAACCCTGATCAAGTGCTGGGATGCCTCAGCAAATTGCTATATATGATTCTATATGCATACTCTCAATTTCTGTACCTTCCTCATAGTGAACCAGTAACAAACAGTTCTCAGGCTGGCACTGGTCCGTGAACCACACCTTGTAGCACATTATGTCATTTTCAGCTCCCAAATAATTGGGGCACATATACACAATAATCCACAGAGCCAGGCTGAACCAAGGTGGGGAATGGGAATACATAATAAAGATGTGAGAAGCTCCTCTCATGAGAACAGGACCCTGCCCATAAAGGAGGAATAACATCTCTTGACTATAGAGGTAGTCCTGCTCTGGACAAGAAGACCTTCCCTTGTTACTTGAGATAACATAGTCTGTCAAACTAGCTTGGGCCCTCTGGACAACACCGAGAGTCTAGTAGCCTCTCTACTGAGAAGAGTCGTAAATGGCCCCACTCTTGGTGCTTCTTTGGTCCGAAGGAACCTGGAAGTGGACTGGCCCTATAGTTTCTGCCCCTCTCTAATCTCTTCCTTTCAGACTGCCTCTCTGAGGCCTGGTCCCTGTGGTAGCTTATGTTGTCTTAGCTCTGTAGCCTCACACAGGGCCAGTACTCTCAAAACATGAGGGTTCTTTAAGTGTTTTCCAAGTTTCCCAATTCTTTCCCCCTTCTGGTTCCTCTTCCCATGCCCTTCCCCATCCCACATCCCTCTGTTGCCTGGTAGCTTCTCCTTTCTCCTTAAGGGATCTAACATGCATTCCACTTTAAAGAGTACTTCACCTTTAATAACTTCAGCCTGTGTGGATGGAAATTTTGAGCCTCTTGGCTTTTCTCAATGGTCAGCCTATTGAAAGATGAGTCTAAGCATGTTTGTGGCATCCTAACACACAGCCCAAGTAGTTCTTGTCATCTGGTGTGTAGTACAGATGAGGGCATTTCAGTGAAAGGAGTCAGAGGTCTGTCATGTGCCTGTCTCCCACACTGTGCAGACTTTCTGCTGGGAGGACTTCCAGTTTCTGATGGTTTCCAAAGATTAAAGAATTAGCTTTCAAATACAGAAAAGCCAGTGCCTTCAACCAAGGGAAGCAAGGTGTTTGGTGCAGAGAGGACTATGTTAGGGGCAGTGGGCATCTCAGTGCCCTGGCATCACACCAAGGTGGTGGTGGTAGCATACTCTGACTCTATACATACTAGCCCTGATTGATGTCATCAGTCAAAGGTCAGTGCTTTTGCTATAGAAAAAATAGGGGGTGGTGTAAGCCAGCCTGAGACACGGCAGAAGCATTCAGAAAGGCCAGAAGAAAGGCAAGAGTGAGATGTGGAGAAAAATAAGAAAGAGAAATAGGTTCAAATGGTTAGGATGGAACAATTAACCCATAGGTTAACTAGGCAACTCAGGCTATTTATTGGAAATACAGCATTTAAATGTCCTTGTTTGCAGTTGATTGGGAACACTTATTTAACGTCTTGCTAGCACCCAATAGGATAAATCATTCTGTAGGGTTGCTAATTCATTCTTCGTTCAGCCATTTGTTAAGTCAGTTGGTAATTATTAAGTGTCTGTCGTATACAAGATGATAGCTAGGAATTCAGATGAACAACATACGGTTCCTGTCCTTAGGGAACTTATTGTTTGCAAAAGGAGCTGACATGTATAACCATAAATTGTGATGTGGTAGGATAAGTATAATTAAAAAGCTGTGGGAGCACACAGCCAGCAGCACTGACCGTGTCCAGGGTGAATGGGAGGGATTGTCAGGGAAGCTTCTAGAGATAGTTATATGTAGGGCAGCTCTTGAAAGATGTGAAGGATTATGGCAGGTAGACATGGGGAGAGGAGAGTACAGGCAGTGGGGATGACTTCGGGGCCTGGCATGTTGGACACATGGAAGTAGTCTAGTATGGTGGGTATACTGTGTGAGTGGTAGGCAGTTATGCTGGAGGAAGAGGCTAGAGCCAGATTGTGAAGAGCCTTGAATGTTGGCCGAAAGGCTGGACTTTTCCCTTTAAGTAAAAAGAAGCCATTAAATGACTTTTTTTTTTTTAATTAACTTTTATTGGTGTTCAATTTACCAACATACAGAAAAACACCCAGTGCTCATCCCGTCAAGTGTCCACCTCAGTGCCCGTCACCCATTCCCCTCCAACACCCATCCTCCTCCCCTTCCACCACCCCTAGTTCATTTCCCCGAGTTAGGAGTCTTTATGTTCTGTCTCCCTTCCTGATATTTCCCAACATTTCTTTTCCCTTCCTTTATATTCCCTTTCACTATTATTCATATTCCCCAAATGAATGAGAACATACACTGTTTGTCCTTCTCCGATTGACTTATTTCACTCAGCATAATACCCTCCAGTTCCATCCACGTTGAAGCAAATGGTGGGTATTTGTCGTTTCTAATTGCTGAGTAATATTCCATTGTATACATAAACCACATCTTCTTTATCCATTCATCTTTCGATGGACACCGAGGCTCCTTCCACAGTTTGGCTATTGTGGCCATTGCTGATAGAAACATCGGGGTGCAGGTGTCCCGACGTTTCATTGCATCTGCATCTTTGGGGTAAATCCCCAACAGTGCAATTGCTGGGTCGTAGGGCAGGTCTATTTTCAAGTCTTTGAGGAACCTCCACACAGTTTTCCAGAGTGGCTGCACCAGTTCACATTCCCACCAACAGTGTAAGAGGGTTCCCTTTTCTCCGCATCCTCTCCAACATTTGTTGTTTCCTGCCTTGTTAATTTTCCCCATTCTCACTGGTGTGAGGTGGTATCTCATTGTGGTTTTGATTTGTATTTCCCTGATGGCAAGTGATGCAGAGCATTTTCTCATGTGCTTGTTGGCCATGTCCATGTCTTCCTCTGTGAGATTTCTCTTCATGTCTTTTGCCCATTTCATGATTGGATTGTTTGTTTCTTTGGTGTTGAGTTTAATAAGTTCTTTATAGATTTTGGAAACTAGCCCTTTATCTGATATGTCATTTGCAAATATCTTCTCCCATTCTGTAGGTTGTCTTTTAGTTTTGTTGACTGTATCCTTTGCTGTGCAAAAGCTTCTTATCTTGATGAAGTCCCAATAGTTCATTTTTGCTTTTGTTTCTTTTGCCTTTGTGGATGTATCTTGCAAGAAGTTACTGTGGCCAAGTTCAAAAAGGGTGTTGCCTGTGTTCTCCTCTAGGATTTTGATGGAATCTTGTCTCACATTTAGATCTCTCATCCATTTTGAGTTTATCTTTGTGGATGGTGAAAGAGAGTGGTCCAGTTTCATTCTTCTGCATGTGGATGTCCAATTTTCCCAACACCATTTATTAAAGAGACTGTCTTTCTTCCAATGGATAGTCTTTCCTCCTTTATCGAATATTAGATTGACCGTACATTTCAGGGTCCACTTCTGGGTTCTCTATTCTGTTCCATTGATCTATGTGTCTGTTTTTGTGCCAGTACCACACTGTCTTGATGACCACAGCTTTGTAGTACAACCTGAAATCTGGCATTGTGATGCCCCCAGCTATGGTTTTCTTTTTTAAAATTCCCCTGGCTATTCGGGGTCTTTTCTGATTCCACACAAATCTTAAAATAATTTGTTCTAACTCTCTGAAGAAAGTCCATGGTATTTTGATAGGGATTGCATTAAACGTATAAATTGCCCTGGGTAACATTGACATTTTTACAATATTAATTCTGCCAATCCATGAGCATGGAATATTTTTCCATCTCTTTGTGTCTTCCTCAATTTCTTTCAGAAGTGTTCTATAGTTTTTAGGGTATAGATCTTTTACCTCTTTGGTTAGGTTTATTCCTAGGTATCTTATGCTTTTGGGTGCAATTGTAAATGGGATTGACTCCTTAATTTCTCTTTCTTCAGTCTCATTGTTAGTGTATAGAAATGCCATTGATTTCTGGGCATTGATTTTGTATCCTGCCACGCTACCAAATTGCTGTATGAGTTCTAGCAATCTTGGGGTGGAGGCTTTTGGGTTTTCTATGTAGAGTATCATGTCATCGGCGAAGAGGGAGAGTTTGACTTCTTCTTTGCCAATTTGAATGCCTTTAATGTCTTTTTGTTGTCTGATTGCTGAGGCGAGGACTTCCAGAACTATGTTGAACAGCAGTGGTGAGAGTGGACATCCCTGTCTTGTTCCTGATCTTAGGGGAAAGGCTCCCAGTGCTTCCCCATTGAGAATGATATTTGCTGTGGGCTTTTCATAAATGGCTTTTAAGATGTCGAGGAAAGTTCCCTCTATCCCAACACTCTGAGGGTTTTGATCAGGAATGGATGCTGTAGGGATCCCTGGGTGGCGCAGCGGTTTGGCGCCTGCCTTTGGCCCAGGGCGCGATCCTGGAGACCCGGGATCGAATCCCACGTCAGGCTCCCGGTGCATGGAGCCTGCTTCTCCCTCTGCCTGTGTCTCTGCCTCTCTCTCTCTCTCTGTGACTATCATAAATAAATAAAAATTAAAAAAAAAAATTCAAAAAAATAAAAAAAATTTAAAAAAAAAAAAAAAAAAAAAAAAAAGGAATGGATGCTGTATTTTGTCAAATGCTTTCTCTGCATCTAATGAGAGTATCATATGGTTCTTGGTTTTTCTCTTGTTGATATGATGAATCACATTGATGGTTTTACGAGTGTTGAACCAACCTTGTGTCCCAGGGATAAATCCTACTTGGTCATGGTGAATAATTTTCTTAATGTGTTGTTGGATCCTATTGGCTAGTATCTTGTTGAGAATTTTTGCATCCATGTTCATCAGGGATATTGGTCTGTAATTCTCCTTTTTGGTGGGGTCTTTGTCTGGTTTCGGAATTAAGGTGATGCTGGCCTCATAGAACGAATTTGGAAGTACTCCATCTCTTTCTATCTTTCCAAACAGCTTTAGTAGAATAGGTATGATTTCTTCTTTAAATGTTTGATAGAATTCCCCTGGGAAGCCATCTGGCCCTGGACTCTTGTGTCTTGGGAGGTTGTTGATGGCTGCTTCAATTTCCTCCCTGGTTATTGGCCTGTTCAGGTTTTCTATTTCTTCCTGCTCCAGTTTTGGTAGTTTGTGGCTTTCCAGGAATGCGTCCATTTCTTCTAGATTTCCTAATTTATTGGCGTACAGCTGTTCATAATATGTTTTTAAAATCGTTTGTATTTCCTTGGTGTTGGTAGTGATCTCTCCTTTCTCATTCATGATTTTATTAATTTGAGTCTTCTCTCTCTTCTTTTTAATAAGGTTGGCTAATGGTTTATCTATCTTATTAATTCTTTCAAAGAACCAACTCCTGGTTCTGTTGATCTGTTCCACAGTTCTTTTGGTCTCGATATCATTGAGTTCTGCTCGAATTTTAATTAACTGTCTTCTTCTGCTGGGGGTGGGGTCTATTTGTTGCTTTTTCTCTAGTTCCTTTATGTGTAAGGTGAGCTTTTGAATTTGAGATCTTTCCAGTTTTTGAATGGATGCTTGTATTGCGATGTATTTCCCCCTCAGGACTGCTTTTGCTGCATCCCAAAGATTTTGAACGGTTGTATCTTCATTCTCATTAGTTTCCATGAATCTTTTTAATTCTTCCTTAATTTCCTGGTTGACCTTTTCATCTTTTAGCAGGATGGTCCTTAACCTCCACATGTTTGTGGTCCTTCCATACTTCTTGTTGTGATTAAGTTCTAATTTCAAGGCATTATGGTCTGAGAATACAGAGGGGACTATCCCGATCTTTTGGTATCGGTTCAGACCCGATTTGTGACCCAGTATGTGGTCTATTCTGGAGAAAGTTCCATGTGCACTTGAGAAGAATGTGTATTCAGTTGAGTTTGGATGTAAAGTTCTGTAGATATCTGTGAAATCCATCTGGTCCAGTGTATCATTTAAAGCTCTCGTTTCTTTGGAGATGTTGTGCTTAGAAGACCTATCCAGGGTAGAAAGAGCTAGATTGAAGTCACCAAGTATAAGTGTATTATTATCAAGGTATTTCTTGAGTTTGGTTATTAATTGGTTTAAATATTTGGCAGCTCCCACATTCGGGGCATATATATTGAGGAGTGTTAAGTCCTCTTGTTGGATAGATCCTTTGAGTATGAGATAGTGTCCCTCTTCATCTCTCACTATAGTCTTTGGCGTAAATTTTAATTTATCTGATATAAGGATGGCAACCCCTGCTTTCTTTTGAGGACCATTTGAATGGTAAATGGTTCTCCAACCTTTTATTTTCAGGTTGTAGGTGTCCTTCTGTCTAAAATGAGTCTCTTGTAGACAGCAAATAGATGGGTCCTGCTTTTTTATCCAGTCTGAAACCCTGCGCCTTTTGATGGGGTCATTAAGCCCGTTCACATTCAGAGTTACTATTGATAGATATGAGTTTAGTGTCATCATATCTATTCAGTCCTTGTTTTTGTGGATTGTTCCACTGAACTTCTTCTTAAAGGGGAATTTTAAGAGTCCCCCTTAAAATTTCTTGCAGAGCTGGTTTGGAGGTTACATATTCTTTCAGTTCCTGCCTGTCTTGGAAGCTCTTTATCTCTCCTTCCATTTTGAATGAAAGCCTTGCTGGGTAAAGTATTCTTGGTTGCATGTTCTTTTCATTTAGGACCCTGAATATATCCTGCCAGCCCTTTCTGGCCTGCCAGGTCTCTGTGGAGAGGTCTGCTGTTACCCTAATATTCCTCCCCATAAAAGTCAGGGACTTTTTTTCTCTTGCTGCTTTAAGGATCTTCTCCTTATCTTTGGAATTTGCAAGCTTCACTATTAAATGTCGAGGTGTTGAACGGTTTTTGTTGATTTTAGGGGGGGATCTCTCTATTTCCTGGATCTGAATGCCTGTTTCCCTTCCCAGATTCGGAAAGTTTTCAGCTAGGATTTGTTCAAATACATATTCTGGCCCTCTGTCCCTTTCGGCGCCCTCAGGAACCCCAATTAAACGTAGGTTTTTCTTCCTCAGGCTATCATTTATTTCCCTTAATCTATCCTCATGGTCTTTTAATTGCCTGTCTCTTTTTTCCTCAGTTTCCCTCTTTGCCATCAACTTGTCTTCTATCTCACTCACTCGTTCTTCCACCTCGTCAAGCCTCGTCGTTAGGACTTCTAGCTTGGATTGCATCTCATTTAATTGATTTTTAATTTCTGCCTGATTGGATCTAAATTCTGCAGTCATGAAGTCTCTTGAGTCCTTTATGGTTTTTTCTAGAGCCACCAGTAGCTGTAAAATAGTGCTTCTGAATTGGCTTTCTGATATTGAATTGTAATCCATATTTTGTAACTCTGTGGGAGAGTGGGCTGTTTCTGATTCTTTTTTTTGAGGTGAGGTTTTCCTTCTAGTCATTTTGCTCAGTGCAGAGTGGCCAAAAACAAGTTGTATTGGGAAAAGGAGAAAAAGAGAGAGAAGGAAAGAAAAGAGAAAAAGAAAAAAGAGAAAGAAGAAAAAAAAGGGGAAAAAGAGAAGAAAAAGAAAGAAAAAGAAAGGAGAAAAAAGAAAAAAAAAGGGGGGGTGGGGGAAGCAATCAGAAATCAAGAAGAAAGAGAGGAAAAAAAAAGCACAAAACAAAACAAAACAAAAAAACAAAAAAAAAAAAAAACCACGGGGGAGTATCTTCCGATTCTGTGTACTTTAAGTCCCTTGACTTCCCCTGGAACTGGTCCGTGCCGCTGGTCTTCTGGGGGAGGGGCCTGCTGTGCTGATTCTCAGGTGTTAGCACTTGGGGGAGCTGCTCTGCCCCAGCCTGGTGCAGGGCTCAGTGGGGGTTGTTCACCCCGTGAGGCCCCGGGAGGAAGCCACAGTGGCGGGGGCAGCTCTGGGACCCTGGAGTCAGCCCCCGCAGTAGCTCCGGGGCTCTCTGTCTGCAGGGCCTGGGGGCTCCCGGGCGGGGCCGCTGATCTGCTCAGTTCCAGGCAGGAGCGTCCTCGCTGTCCTGGGCCCTCCCGGCCTCTGCCTGTTCCGGGGGAGGCCGGATCCTGGGCTGTGTCCTGGCGCCCTGTGCTCCTGGGCCTGCGCTGTTGGATTCGCGCTCCTGGCGGTGCAGTCCCCTCCGCGGAGCCGCCGCCCGAGCCCCCATTAAATGACTTTTTGATCAAGTTTACTTTTTAGAATCATCATTCTGGTAACTTTGTGGAAGATGGGGTTAGACAGCTCAATTAGAACATTATAACAGAAGTTTAAGTGAGAGATGGTGAGAACCTAATCAAGGAAATGGAGAAAAGAAATGTCTAGAGTTTTAGAGATGAAATTAGAAGAAATTTGAAGTGTTTGTAAGATACAGATATCTGATAATCTATAAAGGATATGATAATCCCTTGATGAGAAGTTCTCAACTGTGACCTGTAGGTTAGAACTGCCCAAGGAACTTCCAAACATTCAGATTCCCAGGGCTGAGTGTCACTGCATTTCTTTCTCAAAGTTGAGGACAGAGATTATTCACCACCATATCCCATCTAACACATGGTAGGCAATCAGGAATAAGTATCTGTGGGATGAATGAATGAATGAATGCCAGCACCGTCTCTCATTGTCCTTCAGCACACTTCTCACTACCTGACATCATGTTCTATATTTACTGTATGTATTATCCCTTCCCCCCAGATCCATGAAGAAAAGGACTTTTGGTTTATTGCTATATTTTGTTTGGTTTACTGCACTATTCCTAACACCTACAACAATGCCCAACAAGTATCGCATGGAATGAATAAATAAATGGAGAATAGGTGGAGAGTGAGAGTCTGACCAACTGACTGAAAATAGTTGACGAGATAATTATGAAATAAAGAATAACAGTGAATGAGGTTAGTGAACAAACGAATGAATAAATGAATGATTGAATGAAGTGGTTTGCAGCTCAGGAAGTGAGTAGGAAGAGGAAAAGGAGAAAAGTCAAACTACAAGAACAGGACTGACCCCCTCTGGACTTAATTGGAGAATCAGTTGAGCAGTAGCACCATGAGCTCTGGTGATTATAAAAGATGGAAGAGAATGTGAGGAGTTTTCTCACCTTCGGACAACGGCAAGAGAGGGGCATTCAGGATAGAGAACTGGAAGGCACAGAGGCAGGAGGGAGCTTGGCTACTACAGAGGTTTGTGATGCCCATTCATCAAAAATATCCCTAGAGTCCTGGGATCAAGTCCTGCATTGGACTCCAGGGAGGCTGGTTCTCCCTCTGCCTCTCTCTATGTGTCTCTTATGAATCAATCAATAAAAAATCTTTTATAAAAAAATCCCTAGAGAATGTGTCCAAAATGGATTCAGGAGAACAAGGTAAAGCCTTCCCTGTGGTATTTCTTTCCATGGCATCAGCACTTCCCTGTGACATGTCAAAGTGATGAGTTTTCTTACAAGGGAAGTTGTGCATCCTCACTTCTCATTGTTTTTTGGTAGAATTAAAACATTGTTTTGTTCTAAGTTGTCATAATGAACGAATATGCTAGTCTCTAAGCTTGACTGCCTATGCTTCAGTAATACTTCTCCCACCGACCTCCCTCTTAACCTTCTGCTGAATGGGAACCAAGCAATCAAAACCATGTCTTTACACAGACTTCTACCTCTGAAATGAATAATACTTTATATATTAATGAATTGAAATAAAAATATATATATTAAAAATATATTACTAATGTTAATGACTAACAGTCATTACTGTTATTTCTTTCTCCTCTTCATATTCAACTATATTTCTAGAGCATGAGTAGAACGTATATCCTATGTTTGTAGGGAAAAAATGAGACTTTACTTTTGCCAAGGATACCTGGAGATAATATACTGTCTTAATCAAAGGAAAACAAACATTTAAAATTAAAAAGAAACCTACAAAAACCAAGTCTTTAGTTCTGAAATAGTATTAGTTTTTCTAACATTCTTTTTCCTGGAAGGCTTTTGTTTATTCTCTCTCAATCTCTCTCTCTCTCTTTCTCCCCCTCCCCATCCCTATCTCTGTCTTACAGATGGATTAGCTATTTACCTCTAACCCTTCAATAATAAGATCGATGTGAGGCACCTAGCTGCCTCACAAAAGCAAGGTAGAGATGCCCATCTATGGACAGTACATTTGATCTTTGTTCTTGGATACATTGCACATCCAGTGATGTGACCATTTCATTTCTTAGAGGCCTGCCCCACAGAATCCCTTATATTGAGCTCTTTAAAACAATCTTTTTTAATCTCATAGACTCTTGGATTTGCCCACATCACTTGTGGTGGAAATAGTTTCACTGTGACATCAGAGTGTCTTACACTTGGCTGAGACTATACACGTTAGAGAAATCTATAGCGTGCAGTGTGGTGGCACCAGAGAAGTAATGTTTTACTTAAAAAAATACTGACTTGAAAGGCTTGGCCTAGCATATTTTCTAACTTACTCCCTCCCTTTATCCCTGAGCCATTTCTTTTGTTTATTCATGTGTTCGAGCTTCACTGAGTTTAACATATGCCAGAATGGTGCTGGGTGCTGGGGATGTGATACAGCATTAACTTACAAGGACCTCACCATCCAAAGGGAGAGGTCACAACAACAACACGTGAAAAAAATCACTTGCAGAGTTTACTTCTGATTCAGGACTGTTAATATTTAAGCTGCAAAATACCTCAAAAGGTATAAGAGGTCTGCTTTTATTTTTAACTATTTAAGTGAGAAAGGCCTGTTTAGGTCCAAAGCTTTTAAAAGTTGCTTTCATGTACTTAGGAGCACTTTTATGGCTGGACACAGACACAGATGGAGTGTATGGCTGCCTATGTAGTGTAATTTAAAGCCTCACCTCTCTCCCCAGTGTCCTTGCAACAGTACCTAACATTATTATTTCTTTATAGTTAAGTCTTCAAAGAGTTATGTTAAAATGCAGATACTTTTAACCCTAATGCCAACATCATAATGTAATACTTGAATAATTCTTTTAACAAAGTAAACACATTCTGTCTAAGTGTTCCTTCTGGCAGGTAGTTTTTGAAGGGTGCCTGAGGGAGCTATTACAAGCACAGGGTGTGGAATTTGGCTTGCTACAGTTTAAAAAGTGCATCTTGTGGAGTGTACTGAATGTCTTTTATATTCAGGACACAGTCTACTGCCTCCAAGAGGGATTCCAAGAAACAAAGACATAGTATCTGGCTATAAAGAGACTATACTCTTTTAGGAAAAATTATGCATCCGTATGTGAATATCTGATCACATGATAAATAGTGCCAGACACAGAGCAAGTTTCTAATCCAAAGAACCACTGAAATGTGCTATAAGATTCGAGACAAGGAGACCCACTTCCACCTGGTTGATACCAGAGCAGCATCACCAGGCAGTGAGATTTGGACTGGGCTTGGAAATGAGAGCAAGGGCTGAGAGCACAGCAAAATACGTGAAGGCTGGGCTGGGGGATAGGCTGAGTGGAGATAACAACCAGTCAAGAGAGTTTTGGCTGTAATGAGTAGATAGACAGCTTTGTTTAGCATGAAGCGTCAACAGAAAGGAAGAAAATATACTGGGTAGATGATGGAGGATCTCCAGTTCCTCCCTGACAAGTTCCAGCTTCATCCCACAGACCTTGGGGAATCCAGGGAAAGGTAACGAGGAGAAGAGCAACACGATCAAAGTTGTATTTGAGATAATCCCAGCTTAGTGGTGGAATGCTGAATGGATTAGAGGGGTGGAACTTCAGAATCAGTAGGTCAAATGTGAAGTTAATAGTCAACAGAAATACAGGAGGTAACAGTACACCTGGAAAGGAAGTGACAGATGTGAGAGTGACTGGGAAGGAAGAATCACTTGGACCTCAGTCGTCTTGCTATAAACCACTGCTTTTTTTTAATAAGTATTTATTTATTTATTCATTCATTCATTCATTCATTTATTCATTCATTCATGAGAGACACAGAGAGGCAGAGACATAGGCAGAGGGAGATAGGCAGAGGGAGAAGTAGGCTCCCAACGGGAAGCCTGTGCAGGACTCGATCCCAGGACCCTGGGATCATGCCCTGAGATGAAGGCAGATGCTCAGCCACTGAGCCACCCAGGCATCCCATAAACCATTGCTTTGTTACTGTGAGAAATCAGAGGCAGAATAGCTTTGTCATTGTTATGATGTTCTTTGGGGTCATGGTCAGACACACCTGGCTCAAATCCCCAGCTCTTCCTGAACTCATTTTGTAATATCCAGTAGATTCCTCAACCTTCCCAAGGCTTGGTTTTCTTATGAGTCAAATGAGGAGAAAGGTACATACCTCCCAGGGATGTTGCAAAAATCAATAGAAAATAAGATGGTTGCTGTAATGATGGTTGCCAAATAACAGGCAGGCATGCCAAATGTTGCTGTATTCCTCAAGAGAAGTAAACCCAGAGTTTAAGAAGTAGCTATATTTTCACAGACAGACTTTGAGGTCTAAGACTCTTGTTTCATTTTTTCAAAGTAAGCAGACTAACCAAGTAGCTAACCACGTGTCCCAACCTCATCTCATTTTCCTCTCTCCCAACCACATGCTAACCTGGTGAGTACTGTGTATTTCTGTATTTTAGTGTACAGCTGTGTGCTCTGAATGTGTTGTTTCTTCCCCTCTTTTGCTTTCTGAGCTAAGAAACAAAGACTTTAAAAAAAAAACCTATATAATATGCCTTGTTGTTGTTTGGCAGATAACATGGATTTTTAAAGGAAAGCTCATGGTTGCCTATCTGCTTCCATCTTCCTTGGTGCTGGTTCAGTGGCCTTCACCTTTTTAGTTGTTCACCATCTGTGGCCCAGCTGCTCTACACGACATTGCAGGGGGATAGAGTGATGCTCAAGATGGTACTCCTGAGGGATCTTCCAGTTGGCTGTGAGAGATCAGATACATGTGCACAGGAAGAGGTTACATAGTAGTCATGATGTACATTGCTTGATAGAGTTTAGTAAGAAAGAGATTGAGTTCATGTCTAGTTTTATGATGTGAGATAGAGGTACTCAGAGCTAGGGACCTGAGTTTCCAAGGACCAGGGAGGAGAAAGTACAGTGGTTCTGCTTATCCTTTGTTCTTGGTGAGTAAGAGGAGAAAGGAACAAGGTGGCAGAAGATGTGTTTCCGTGGACAGCCCTGACCAGCAGCACTTGGTTCAGGTCTTCTGATCATGTGAATGCTTTATTTATAAGGAGATAATATAAAATGGTCTAAGAAACTGAGCCTGGCATGTGCTGTAAGGTTCCCCATGTCACTCAGTGGTGTCTTAAGATGGCAGTCAAGATAAATTGCTTTCTAATCCTGAGTTATTGGTTGTTTTTATAGTGTGGACTGAGTTCTCTTAGTGACCAGCTGCTTTTTTTCACATTGACTGCTAGAAGACTTAATAGAAGTTTGAGCCTACCAGACTCCAATGATGTGTTTTTCTATTAGCCTTCATTCTGGCTCCATTATAAATTCCCATTCTTGTTCCCTGCTCTTCCCCTTCCCATCCTTTCCCCCACTCTTTGTCACATCCATGTGATCAAGATGTATTTTATATACATCTGCCTCATCTGCCACAATTCCTTTCTGGAACAATGAGTAGGGTAATGAGAGGGAACATGGCCTCCATAGAAGTTCAGTCTCTTCCTGAGACTAAGACTCTGCAGAAATAACAACTGGAGTGCAGAGGGAAGGAAAGGAAGCCATAGAAACATGTAGCCTACAACTGGAGTTGCTGTATTCTTGGGCCGGGCTCTGTGTCCTTGGGGCACATTGCTCTCCTTCCGCAACCTCTGCTTCCTCTGCTGTATGGTGTAACGCCAGCACCTTTCCAGGTATTTTCCAAGTTCTTGACTCTGTGACATCACTAAGAGGACATGTGGAGTCTAAGTGGGCACAGTGGTTTCAGCCAATAGTGACTTCACATTTGATGCCTGAGGCAAGGCCACTGCAGGAAGTCTGAGCAGGTGGTTTTTTTCATTCTCTAGGGCCACTCTAACTCTCTTTTCCCCTTCCTCCATAGCCATGGGAGTGGTTGTTCAGGAAGGAGCCCTGCTAAACTCACTTCTCTCCATTTACTCTTACCTCACTCTCATTCTGGGGCTGTCCTGCCCTTTGGGTAGAGAATCTTATTTATTCTTCTGAGCCAGCTCTAGGTTTCTATTCTCCCATCATCTTCTGGCTGCTGTGCTTGGCCTTATCCCTCTTGTATTGAACTAAGAACCCACTGGCTAGCCTGGAGAGTTGGGTTGAGAGTCCTCAGCAAGATGCCAGAACGCCACTGCCTCCCTGCACAGTGTGCTGTCAAGTCACTGGTCTCACCTGAGTCTTTTCTTCAGTTATTTCCCACTTGAGTTAGAGTGAGCACTGTGATTCTGTGAAATCAAGCCCTGACATACTTTGGGCCTTCATTTCAGCACTGACATCCCCTCCCCCCACCACCTTGAGATCAGTGGCTCCCTGTCATCTGTACCTGATGTTAGCTGCTGACTTTGAGATGAGTTCATTTCTACAAATTCACATTGTGAACCTCTTGTGTGCTTGGTACCATGATAAAACCTTCAAGGCTTCTGCTGGATGGTTTTGCTTTTCTCACACCTGCCTCTCTCTGCTCTGCCTTTGCCTTTGCTTCACTGCTTAATCATCTTTAGGCCCCAATTCCCTCTCTCTTCCTAGCAGTTTGGTTTTACAAACTTCCTCTGCTGTCCTGCCTTAATAGCTCTAAGCTTCAGAGTCATGATTTATGCTTCCTCAAAAAGTAAGGGTTTATTCTCTGAATAATTGTTTCTTTTACATTTCTAGCATGGTAAATCCAGCTTCCACCGTGATTGATACCTGGGAAAACACGAGGAAGTCCACTGTGTCTCCAGCTAAGGTAGATGGAGCTCAGCCTCCAAATATCTTATTTTTGGCAAGAATGCCATTTTTCTCATTTTAGCAAAGCACCATGAAATAAAGAGGACTTTTTGGCACCAAGTACAGATAATTTTTACTATTTGATGTAAGAAGCCACGCTTATGGTGAAAAAATTGATGAATACCATGTTTCTGCATTGCTGAAGATTCTTGCTCTAGAGAATAAAAAGTCAAATTACTGGGGATTGCTGCTTTTTAAGCATTCAGAATGTGGCTCATTAGTTGCATTTTGGTCCACATTCCTAGTCATAGTTTCCTGAATCTGTGTTACATGTCTGCTTGTGGGAGGGAATTGCCAATTTATGAAACTCTAGACGGTAAACATTCATAATCAGTTTTGTATTAATTTAAAATTTCTATTTACTGATTCCCTGTCATTGGAATTGATCATAATAGTGATAATGAAGCACTTCAAATACCTTGATAAGTGTCTTCTAATTCTTTATAGGAAAGATCATTTACAATTATATTTAGTTTACTTTTAATCAAGCACAGCAAGAATCTCATATGGTAGAAAGAGCACTGGGGAACTCTGCTCCGATTAGTCTCTGATTTACTCTAACTTTGACCAGGTCCAAATTTTCTCACCTTTGTAAAATGCGAGGTTTAGATTCGAATAACTGGTTCTGATCTAAATTTGTAGGACCCTGGATTGAGTATATTTTATATAGTTTAATTTTTCTCTGGCATATATGGCAATTCTGTGCCAGCCACATTAACCAGGACGGTAATTTTTCAAACATACCAAATAGAATTCAATGGATACAACTATCAATATTGGAGATAATAAGCATTTGCTAATATTGAGTTGCTGCTGTGACATTTAAAACAAGTTTAATAATATTTTTCCCCAGCAAAGGAAGAATCCATTTAATAGCTCCAAGTTGCCAGAAGATCACTTATCTCAACACACCAAAGGTGAGACGTCAAAAAATGGAAAGGCTGGTTTCTCTCAGACTTCAAAAGAAGGTAAATATTATTTTTATGGACTAGATATTTTTATCTTCGTTATCTGTGGACTAAGGGAAATTCTCAGAGTTCCTTTAAAATAACTTGCAAGAGAAACTGAAAAGTCCTGATGATTTTCTTATTTTACTCTGCCCATTGGTTTCTTGCCTGAGGGAAGGAAGCAGAAATTTTAGAAACAGGGAGTTCATGCATTCCAGTCGTGGAGCTGACACTTGTTTGACTTCCAGGCCTTGGCTTCCCCCTTAGTGAACTAGGGAATTTTTGGAGGGGAGGCATTCATTCATTCATTTAACAGCACTTATTGAATGCCTACCACATGCAGACACAGTTCAGGTAAAATTGAAAAAGGTTGCCTCAAGAAAAAAAGGCCACTTGACAACATTATGATCCTCTAATCTGTAACTATCAGCCTTGTCCTTCAGGAGGCATTTGATCAGGTTTGTGGCTTAATTAATTTAAGTCTGCCTCTTACAGAATTTTACCATTCTTCCATACCATTAAGAATACTAGAAAATTCAATCTCTTCAAAAACAGCTGTTAGAAGATTCCACAGGCATTAAAGATTGGACAAGGGGTAGAAAATTAACATTGAATAGTGGAGTTGGAGTTTTAGTTATCCATGTTGATATTAGTGTATTTCCCCCTCTCTATTGGATATACATATTACATATTATGTAAAATATTTTACAGAAAAAAAGCACTGGAACATGTTCTCTTTTTTTTTTTTTTTTAACTTTTTGAAAACGTTTTTGTGTTTCTTTTTTAAAGATTTATTTATTTGAGGGGCGCCTGGGTGGCTCAGTGGTTGAGTGTCTGCCTTTGGCTCAGGTTGTGATCCCGAAGTGCTAGGATCAAGTCCCACATCAGGCTCCCCACAGGAAACCTGCTTCTCTCTCTGGCTGTGTCTCTGCTCTTTCTCTGTGTTTCTCATGAATAAATAAAATCTTTAAAAAAAAGATGTATTTATTTGAGAGCAAGAGAGAGCAAGTGGGAAGGGGCAGAAGGAGAGGGAGAGAGAGTCTCAAGCAGACTCCATACTGAGTGCACAGCCTGATGCAGGGCTAGATCTCACAACCCTGAGATCATGACCTGAGCCAAAACCAAGAGTTAGACACTTAGCCAACTGTACCACTCAGGCATTACTGAAAAAATTAATTTTTGTCTTAGAGATTTTCTTTTTTTAAAATTGCAATTTTCTTTTTAAAAAATTGAGTTCCTTTTTCTGGTTTCCACAGAAGAATTTTTAAAGCGACTTCTATGTTTTTCCTTAGCCTCCTTAAGAATTTTAAAATTCTTTTCTAAAAAATTTTTAATGAGTATAAAAATACCACAAAGTATATATGTAAAGTACAGTAATCTTAAATGTCTAGTTCAATGAAGTTCATGCATGAATTTTTAAATGCTTTTTAATTAGGTCTGCCCTTATGCTAATACTTTATTTAATATTTTACTACTTTTGCTAAATGTAGATTAGATTTGTGATAGGTGTTTTAGATTATTCTCCATTTGATATGTCACCTAATATATTTTGATTTTCAGGTGAATTGTCAGAGGCAGAAGAAAAGTCACCTATCCCAGATATATCAAGCCAAAATTTAGAGAAACCAAAGCAAACA
Organism: Vulpes lagopus; assembly: GCF_018345385.1. Taxonomy (NCBI): domain Eukaryota; kingdom Metazoa; phylum Chordata; class Mammalia; order Carnivora; family Canidae; genus Vulpes; species Vulpes lagopus. The sequence goes on along the minus strand of NC_054838.1, from coordinate 36,009,324 downwards.
TTTCCAGGCCCTGAGAATGGATCCCCAATCAAAGCTCCAATCCCTAAAGCCAGAAGAATGCTCCACAAATCACAGGAGTTAAAACAAGATGATAAGCAATCTTTTCCTAGACAAGGGACAGACTCTCTGAGCACAAGGGGAGCTCCAAGAGGAATCCTGAAGCGCAATTCCAGTTCCAGCAGCACAGACTCAGAAACAGTTCGTTTCCATCAGAACTTTGAACCCAAAAGCAAAATTGTGTCACCTGACCTAATCATCCATGAGAGACTTTCTGAGAAGGAGCATTCTTTAGAGGATGACTCCTCCTCACACTCACCAGAGCCATTAAAGCATGTGAGATTCTCTGCAGTGAAGGATGAACTCCCACAGATTCCTGGGCTAAGCCATGGCCGGGAAGTAGGAGAATTTAGTGTTTTAGAATCTGACAGGTTGAAGAATGGAACGGAAGATAATGTGGATGTAGATGAGTTTTGGAATGACGCTAAGCCTTCCCAATCCAGGAAGCCTTTGCCTTTACATCAATCAGCCTCAAGCCCGAGTGCATCAGAAAATGAAACACATCAGCCAGTGACATCTGGTTCTTTTCCAATTAATGAGCATCAATCTCCCTCAGAAGTTTTAACTGCAAGACCAGAGTCCACTGAGAATCCACCTACCATCAATGAACAGAAAGCTAAATCATCAGAATTATCAAGGCTTGAATCAGAATTGTCTAAAAGCCCTGCTGGTAAGAGAATCGTCACTACTAGGCTATGAAAACCAACCCAATGGGCTTGGAATGGCCAGGCCAGCCCTATAAAAGCCCCATTTTGCCTCCTACACATTCCAGCTACAATTCAGGCAGGTGCCCCTGGGGAATGATTATACTACCTACCTCTTAATGGGTTTGGAGGTTTTCCTCAGTCACCAATATCTAAAGGGATAAATAAAACTAAAACCAGGTTAGCACAGTTTCTGCTTTTCCCTAAAAAATGTAACTATCAATTATTTAAGTAAACAAATTATAGCATTTTGAGTTAAATCCATTTTGGTTAAATCAAGGTGTGTACATAGAGTAAGAATTAAAAATAGACTAATACCTTTGTACAGAATATATTATTCACCTAATGCATATTTATCAATTACCATTTAATTAAACTTTGATTTTTTTTAAAGAGTTTATTTTTAAGTAATCTCTACACCCAACATGGGGCTGGAATTCACAACCCCAAGATCAAGAGTTGCACACTCCATTGGCTGGCCAGCCTGGTGCCCCAGATTTTTTTTTTTAAATCTCAGAAGAACCTTCATTTTTTTTTAATTTGAGAGAGACAGAGCATGAATGGGGGGATGGGCAGATGGAGAGAGAGAAGCAGACTCCCCACTGAGCCAGGAGCCCAACTCAGGTCTCTATCCCAGGACCCTGAGATCATGACTTGAGCCAAAGTCAGACACCTAACCCACTGAGCCACCCAGATGTTCTGAACCTTCATTTTCTTAGCCATTTATTCTTAGATCGTAAGAACTGAGAAGCAAAATACTGTTTTTCCCTGCAACCTAGTTCACTAGCACTGTCTTGAAGATTTTACATCTCTCATGGGATGAGACACTGTTTTCCCATACCCATATGAGTACTTCATAATTCTTATGTTTTAAAAAAAACAGAAACAATGGAAAAAATCATGCTGTGCATTCTCTCCCATCTTCTACCAGTCTTCCTCTAACCTTATGATAATTTCCTTATAGTTAGAAAAATTTGCAATGGCAGCAGTCACATGTCTGATGCACTTGCTCACCTCCTTCTTTATTAGTCAATATTAAGTTAACCCTGGGTCACTTTTGCTCAGCCCTACAGTTTTATACTTGTTCAGATCAATCCACCTCTTAAAGAGCAAAGCACTTTCAAATACCAAATACCCTCCTGCGCCTCAGACATTTTGAATAATTTAAACACAATTATTTTTAAAAAAATAAAAGATAAGCAAATGCTTCTTCAATAAAAAAGCCCCTCATTAAAGGAAATTACTAAAGTTTGATAAACATTGGCAAATAATTGGATGATGCTTAAATGTTTGTTCAAAAGATGAAAAAAATTATTTAATAATATTTTCCTTTATTACAATCCACAGAAAAATTTGGTAAACCCTTTCCTGTTTTCCAAACTGCCTGCTTCCTACAATGACAGACTGTATATTAGTATTAACTACTGATTTGTGCTTTCTGATTTTTATTTTTACTTTAAAGATTTATTTATTTATTTTAAAGAGAGAGGGAAAGTGTGCATATGAGCGGGAGGGAGAATCTCAATCAGACTCCTGGCTGAGCATGGACCCCACCCCCACTGCCACAGGGGGCTCAATTCCATGACCCTGAGATCATGACCTGAGCAAAAATCAGGAGCCAGATGTTTAACCATCTGAAACATGCAGGTGCCCTTGTGCTTTCTGATTTTTGAATCCCAACTGACCAGGAAATTAGTAGCATCATCAGCTACACTTATTTTGATTGACTGGCCTCCTGGCCTTAGGGCTTATGTACAAAGAAAGTTCTGCTTACTTATTATTGTGCTACTTACTACAAAAATATATACAAGTAAATATTGAAGCTTGAAAAGCAAATCAGTCCCCCAAAATGGTAAACGCAAAGTATGTGAATTATAAGGGTTTGACTTAAAAAATATATATATATAAGGGTTTGACTTTAGCTCTGACCTTCAGTACAGTTAAAATGACATTCGTTACTACATTGGGAAGTACAAAAGAATTCCTCAGAGAAAATGAAACATTACCTGGTACCAAATCTTTAAAATAAGTGTTCTTGTTTTAAAAGTAATACACTTTTGTTGTAAAACATTTGAAAAGAAGAAATGCACACAGAATAAAACGAATACCATCTGTGATGTCATCACCCAGCACTAAGTATTGCTAACATTTAATTAGAGACCTTTCAATAATTTTCAAGAATGAATATAATTGTAATTATGTTTATACTACCAGACTTCTTGTTCTTACTAATAGTATGTTATAATCAATCATCTTTTTCATCATTGTCTTCTGTTAAACTAACACAGAATTCTTCAAGATTTCTCAAAGAACTTCACCATTATTGACATATATTCAATAGTGCAAAGTGTAGTTAAGGAAACCAGTATCTACTATGTGCTAATTATTGTATAATTCTTTGTTGTTTTCATGCTTAGCTGGAGTCAATGATTAAAATTAAAGATAGAATTTTATTAAATGATATGTCCTCTAGTGCATTTGAAATGTAACTGACTTCATAAAAATTCAGCTGACATAATTTTCAGGAACACACATTGCATGGCTTAGCATCTGTAAGGAAGAGAGAGGAATGCTGAAACGCCTGGGTCTTAACTAAAGGGAAGAGTGCCTGAGCTCCCTCAACTAAATGTACCGTGTACCCTATGATTAAGGCTCAGAAAGGATTCTTGATATTAGAGCTTAGATAATCTTCTCTAGCCTCTTACCCTTTGGTCAGCCAACATCCGGGAATGGTTAGAGATCACATTCTGCATTAGTCTTGTTTGTTTATTTGGCTCACAGAAACTAGTTCGAAACTCACAAACTGTAGAAGGGAAATAGGGAGTAACAGAGGAGGCTCTTGAGATCATGGTCCTCAAACTCTAGCATGCAGAACAATCACTGGGATAGCTATTAGTAAAGATTCCTGGATCCCTCTTCAGAGATTCTGGTTTAATGTATCAAGACTAAGGCCCAGGAATACAAATATCCTCATTGCACCATGCTAATGTTCTGGAGGGCACTCCAAAAAGTTGTTTTCCTAATTCCTGAAATCTCCTTGGTCCGTGTTCCTCAAACTTGGTGTAAACCCCCTCTAGTATTTATGAGTATGCCAATGGATGGGTGGAATCATAAAATCAACATGATGTATCTTCCTAGAGTGTTTTATGAATGGATTTGAGAGTAGAAAAAATATATATTTAAAATTAACATGGATCATAGGTGCCTGGGTGGGTCAATCAGTTAAGCATCAACTCTTGGTTTCTGCTGAGGTCATGATCTTGGGCTCATGAGATCCAGCCTCATGTTGGGCTCTATGCTCAGATGGAGTTGGCTTGGGATTCTCTCTCCCTGTCCCTCTGCTTCTCCCTGTTAGTGCACGTTTGTGTGCACACATGTGCACATGCTCTCTCACAAAGTAAATAAAATCTTAAAAAAAAAAAAAACACAACATAGAATACAAAAGCCACATGAACTTTTTTTTTAAGTAAGCTCTATACCCCATGTGAGGCTTGAACTCATGACCCTGAGGTCAAGAGTTGCATGCTCTACTGACCAAGCCAGCCAGGCACCCCCATATGAATTTTCAGAATAAGTCAGAGACTTCAAAGGAATTTCTCAATTGGGTCTATACCTCATGTTTCAGGAGTCTTCATTTACCTTCCTTTACTGTCGTAGAGCAACTCTGGTAGAATCTTAATTAGGATGGTTTATATTATAGCATGAAAAATGCTGATATAAACAGCTAGTGGTGTGGAAAGTGTAAATACAAAGTGCCTCTTTAAAAAGTAATGTGAGTGATTAAATAATAATTCTTTAAGCATTCTCTTTCCTTATTTAGAAAAGCATTTCTGTGTTGCAGATGGACTGTCTAGTGTTGAGCCTGAGCCATTTCAGGTGCCAGATCACAGTTCTAGAGACCATCAGCAAGGTAAGCCCCCACTTCTCAAGGCCCTAAAAGCTAGGACCTCCTCACACTCTGGTCCATTTGCCACTGAGATAAGGAAGACAAATGATGATTCCATATCTAAAGTCCTAGACTGGTTTAATCGAAGTTCTCATTCAGAAGACAATAAGTCATCTCTCCAACATCCCCAAAGAATAGAATCGAAAGAAGAAACAAACTCAGAATCACAAACTGCTACTGCCTTGGTGACAGATGACACCAGTGTAAAAGAAAATGGCTCAAAGGCTCTCTTATCCACCAAAGTTAAATTGATGCCTATGGAATCTGATTCAACATTCCACAGGAAGGGAAATACGCTGCTTTCTGGAAATTGCCAAAATAATAATGTAAATATAAAACCCAAATCTATTAATTTGTCCCAACAAGGCAAGAAGGTCCAGGCATATTGCAACCTTTTGAAATCTATGACCCAAATCAAGGGAGTAAAACTATGGACTATAGCCAAAGTTCAAAAAACATAGGAGACAGAAATCAGGTACTTCGCCCTACCAGAAACTATTCCTACAGTGCTCTCAAAGGAGCTGATGCAGAAGACCAAGTTCCACACATTAAGGATATTGGCAGCTCAGGTAAAGAAGAGCCTGAATTTCATGTTTATGAAAAAAATAGAGGAAAGTCAGAAGTGAATTTTGACTCTTCAACCCTTGTCAAAGAACCAAGTTTGAAAGACAACATGAAAGCAGAGAGAAAGAGCAAAGAAGGGGATACATACATCCTGAAAGCTTCTTTACAGCCAGAGAACATTGAGTCCCTACATGAGGCTACCAAAAACAAATCTTGGAAGAAGCCTGAAGTCCAATTACAAGAAACTGGTGAGGTTCCCAAGAACCAGGTGCAAAGAGAGAAATACAAAAGCGTTAGTGAAAGAATATCTTTCTGGGAAGGTGAGAAAGCTGCTGCTACGTTAACTCATAAAGAACCATCATTGTCATGCAGTCAAGGGAAACCTTCTGCTAAAGCGTATCAGCCTGTAAAGTCCATGGACAGTTTATCTACAGGCCAGAGTGAATATAATCAAGTCACTAGCAAACAAGTGGTCCTAGATGAAAGTGGCCACACAGCCCATCTCTCCAGTTTTTATTCCTCGAATAAATCAAAAGAAACCAGGCCCCAGATATCAGGCCCATGCAAAAATTACCCTTCAGTTGACCAATCAAGTGAAGCATCTCCATTTCAGAATAAGATAAATGAGCCTATAAAAAGATTGCCAGTGGCACAGAGTTGGCATCATGAAAGGGACATTACTTCACCAGCATGGCAACATCCTTCAAATATTGGGAGTGGAACTCCTACTCCTTTGGAGAAAGACAAATCTCTAATTGGTGAATCGAATCCCAACTTTAAAGTTATGTCCCTAAAAGAAAAAGTGGATGAACCCAATACAGAACAGGTCTATAACCGCTCTCAATTTGAGAATTTGAGAAAGTTTTGGGACTTAGGAGCCAATCCAAACAGTGAAGATAATGTTGAGAAGAATACTACCACAATAAACCAGAAATATTCGGTGCCTTTTAATAGCCAGAAACACAAAGAATTCAGTTACATTAAATCACCAGGAAAGAACATCCATGAAATAGGGCCGGTTCCAGGTAAAAAAAAAATTCTGGCAAGAGAGGAAACAGAGAAATTAAATTCAAAGTGCACACTCCAGGTGTTACCAGATGAAACCATATTTCCATTGAGATCATCCAGAAAGTCTACTCATCATTTGCCAGGAAACGAGTCATCAAAGGAAAATGTGGGAAAGAATACAAAATGGTTTGTTACGCCAGTGTTCAAGGAAGAAAAGGATTACTCAGACCAAGAGATTCAAGAAGCCATCGTTAAAACGAGTGTTTTGTCTAAAGACTACAAAGACACTTTTAATGACAGCTTACAGAAGCTACTTTCAGAAGCTTCATCACTAGCCATGCATCCTTCTGGTGGAAAAGCTCATGGAAAACAAATGTCGGAACCAGATATTTCTGGAAATAAAACATGGCCTCAAGATACAGGTTTTGCTGATACTAAGGAAGAAGACAAAGGACATAAGGAGACCATTAATGAGCATGTAGATAAAACAGTAGCTCCTCTGAAGGTTAAGCCGAACACTTGGACTGCTGGTCTAGACAAACTCCTGAAGGAAGCAACTGGAACTTCATCCTGTCCCTTGCCAATCATGTTGGAACCTGTTACTACTAGGATCAACTCTGAGCCTGAAGAGGGTAGTAGAATTTATGAAAAAGGAATAGAAGGGAGTCACAACACATCAGCCTATCAGAAAGAAATAGCTCCTTTTTCAAAGCGGAAAGAAACTTTGGGAATTAAAGCTTTCCCCCCAAAAGATGAAAGTGGTGAGTGCCAACTCAACATGGAGGACTTACATCAGATACCTGCAGAAGGTTCTCACCCATCAGGTCAACCTTCCTGTCTTTACAGAAAAGATTCTTCCGGGGATGTGGCCAACTCTTCCCAAGAGATGCCTTCTTCCAGGGATGCTCATCTTGCTCCCCAGGATAAGGCATTACCATCGAGAAGGGAAATTTCAGAAACTGTAGAAAAAGTCATTCTTCCACCTAAATCTGCCCTGAATGATGTAAATGCTGTATTACAAAAGCTACTTAGAGAAGCATGTTACCCAGTTGAGAGAGAAGTAGTGCCTGGAGAACTAAACGCAGAATTTCCTGAAGGAGTACAGGCAGCAGGTAGCCCCCAAAATTCTACATTGTGGACTACAATGGACATTATGGTTCCAGACAAAAGGGGGTTTTATTCCTTCAATGTAGTTCCTGATAAAACTCATAACGTTGGATCTTATTTAGCTGCCCCAGTATCTCCATCAGTACAAACTCACCTTTCATCTGATTCCACTGTCACTCAGGAAGTAGCAGAAATTGTAAGGGAGACAGATATTCAACCTAAATCAGAGTTCCTAGAACTCAGTGCTGGGTTAGAAAAACTACTGAAGGAAGCAATTGAAACCCCCTCCTCAAAATATGAAAGTGATACAGGGGCTCTTTATCCATCAAAGTTAACAGGTAGAACTGAGGTGTCCAGGCAAAGTGCTTCTGAATTCCATCCTGAGGAAATCAAAGAAACAGTAATAAAGTCTCAGGCTCCATCAATATCAGAGAGTGCTTTTGATATTGGTTTTAAGAAACTTGTTAGAGAAACCTTTGAAGCTCCTTCTTCCCAGCTCCAGGTGTCAGTGAAGGAAGAAACTCCTGAGAAGGAGTCTTCCCAGTCAGAGCAAGCCAGTTTCTTGAGGACAGTACCCTATTGTGACTGGACAGCCTCAGAGGCCTCTGAAATGAAGCTTACGAGTAATGTTTTCAAATCTCACGTCAACCAGTGCGATGAAGTGCTGGGAGGCAATGAACCTGTGACTGATTTATCAGTAGATCTTTGTGGTTCTGAAAGTGGGGTTGAGAGCTCTAGAACCCCACAGCTTTATATGGAACATAAAATAGGGGTCGCTGAAACTATAAACCCTCCAGAGGACAGGAATAGTGAAAGTGAGGTTACAGGTGTTCGAGAAGGAGCTTCTCTGGAGCCTTGCTCAGAAGAAGCTCCTAAAGCAGTTAGTGTGGTCAGAAATAGGCAACCCATTTCTCTCCTGGGAAACACAGAAAAACCTACAGAAACAAGCAACGTTGAATTGATTCTGGCATCACCATGTAAGAGACAAGAGAAAACAGAAGAAAAAGAAGGTTTCTCTGACTCTGATTTTTCAGCTGGAGACGTGGGTTCCAATGCAGAAAGCTGGAGAAAAACCTCCAGTGAGCATTCTGAATTTCTTAACCCATTGGTTAATGAGTTGATTTAGGGAATGCTGATGTAAAGGATGATATGGTTTTTAAAATTGAGATTAATTTGATACTCCCAAATGGTGGTCAGTTCTTATCACTTTAGGTCTACCTAGCCTTTCTTAATAAAAAGCTACATTTCCTCTTACATTCTTTAATCAAGTGAGTTACATACAGTTTTACTCACAAGGCAGTGTTTCAGAATCTGACTTCTTTTTCTCATTAACGATAGAATTTTTAGGTTTTAAAAGTATTTTTTAAAGAACTTCTTGGGTTTAGAAAATACTTCTGAAACATTCAAACTAGTTTTCCTCCTGGAAATAATTAGAATTTCTTAACTGGCCATCCACATAGAAGTCTCTAGTAAGATTTGTGGCAAGAAAGTGCCACAGAGAAATGGGCACAGATTTCCCTTTTAGGATGAATATCCTACCACAGTAGTGGCTAAATGCCAGAAGCAGAGTGCAAGGCTGGAACTCTCTTTCCCTCAGATACTTGTGCTGTGGTGTTTTCCTCTTATTTTCAATTCTCTGCAGAATCTTCCCTTTCTCTAGAGTGTGACTGAGGTCGGATGACTTTACCTGATTCCACCTGAGGGCATTTCCTGGCCTGCATTTCTTTGGCTCCTGATTTGGCTAATTGGATGAAGATCTTAATCGATTACCACATTCATCTAAGTGGACTCAGGGGTACTGGTTTCAGCCAGGCTGTAAGATACAGGACCTGTCTCAGTTTGCCATCGTGATCAACATGGGCATTTTAGCAGAGAAACCCAGAAGCAAATAAGAACGTGAAACTCCCCAATTATAGTGATAAAAGGGTAAAGGATGCTCTCTGGGACATTTTATCCATAGTTGCACAATGGCTGGTATGGGTCACTCTTAGCAGTTTAGAAAATTTATCATTTTCTAGCTCCACTCACTATTGATGAGAATGAATAAGCTTTGCTGAGTAGATGATTCATGAGGTTTGGTTTCCTTTGCAAGTAACTATAGGGCCTTTTTAAAAAACTGACCAAAGGATCCACCTTTAATCCTAATTAATCAAGTTGAAGCCTCTCTAAGAAAGGTTGCTGGTAAGAAAGGGCTACCCTTTCCCTTAAGAAAGGGAAAGTAGAAAAAAAATAAAAATAAAAAAAAATAAAAATAAAAGAAAGGGAAAGTAGAATACCAATCTCTGAATGCCAGACTTTTGCAGGAGTATAAGTCAGCATGTTAAGTTTGGTGAGATAGACTTTATTTTACTAAATTACCCCATGAGTAAGGAGGGTAAACTGACCATAGGAGAGCTTGTGAATTTGTACTTACTCTGGAGATTATTGCCCCTAATGTATATAGCTTTGTTTATAGTATATCAGCATAACTGATTGAACAGCAAAAAGCCTATCTAAAAATGAAATAATCAATATTAAATGACCTCACAATACCCAGAAAAGATCTTTAAAAGTTATAAGTCAATAAAAGGTATAAAATGGTAGAATTTAGTTTCATATACTCTGTCCTAAATTTTTATTTTAAAACAAACAAGTAGGGGTGGGGTGGAGGAGAGAGGAACCTTGACTATAATGGCACCACAATTTTGGTGAGTAACCTAATATGTTTGACCTGTGGCTAAGCTCTTAATCAACTAATGCTTCAGTATGCTCCTTTAAAAAAAAAAAAAAACTTGGTCAAATATGTCTGGAAATGCTGGGAAGTTATGCACATTATTATTAGCATATTAAAGTCTCCAAGAAGATTTATAGTAGGAAACCTTTAAATTTGAACACAGAGCATCCCAAATCTAATTCATCTTAGAATCCATTTGCTCTAGCATGCCAATCAGTACTGGGGAGAACTGGGATGCATTTTAGGAAAGTATCATGTAGAGAAGTAAATCTCAAATTCACTGACTTATTAATAGAATCATTGATTTATTTTGTAGACTTTTTTTTTTAAGCAGGCTCCATGATCAACATGGGGCTTGAACTCATGACCCTAAGATCAAGAGTCACATGCTCTACCAGCTGAGCCAGCCAGGCTCCCCTAGCAAACATTTTTGAAGTGCATATTGCCAGCCACTGTTCTAGGCAGTATTGATACAACAGTGATGAATGACCATATTCAGACCAGAGTTAATCCATGATGGAGCTTTCACTGTCAAAATGAAAAAGTTAAGAACCAGCTAGAGATATTTTTTTTGTAACATTAGATGTATTTGATTTATTTTTTTTTAATTTTTATTTATTTATGATAGAGAGAGAGAGAGAGGCAGAGACATAGGCAGAGGGAGAAGCAGGCTCCATGCACCGGGAGCCCGACGTGGGATTCGATCCCTGGTCTCCAGGATTGCGCCCTGGGCCAAAGGCAGGCGCTAAACCGCTGCGCCACCCAGGGTTCCCCTAGATGTATTTGATTTAAAGGACTATTCTTATTTTTAAATTATGCCCTTTTTTTTCTCTGTTGGTCCTAACATGCTTTTTTTTCTAATATGCTTTTAAAAAAAAAAAAAATAAGCAAAGGTATTAGTACATGATAGACTCCCCCCAACTTTAAAATGACTTAATAAAAGGTTGATTACCTCGTGTCATTTTCCAGCATTTTGTTGGAAATTTTATTAGCTCATGAATCCCAAAAAGCCTGCATTTGTTGATCTGAAGAATTCACCCATACCCATCTGTGTACCTGATTATACACAGATGTTAAGCATCTGAATCCTGCCTTCTGTGGTTTTCAGCTAATTGTTTTAATGCTCCTAAAACCACTTTGTGGTTGTCTTCAAAAGCTAGAAGTGAAGTGGAAAGATTCAAAGTCTGGCACAGAACAAATCATGTGCCTAAAATAGAGGTGTAGACGACTAAGAGTCACTTTTCTATTTATGTGGTTATCTTGTTTTTTATGATTTGTGCTTGCAAAGATTTCTTGACCAGGAAAATGGTTTTTAAAGGATATACCAAGAATGGAGAACGTCTACTTTTTTCTAAGAAGTCCTTCTTAGGCTTATAAATAAAAGTATAGAAGCTTATGACATGATGCCTCCTTTCAACCTACAATATCAATGTCCATTGCTTATTAATAGCTTGGATTTCTGGATCTTTTTTGTATCGTGCAGTGTTCATCAATTTTGTTTTGTAACAGGTTCAGAAGAAGAACCCAGTCCTGTCTTGAAAACTTTGGAAAGGAGTGCTGCTAGGAAAATGCCTTCCAAAAGTCTAGAAGACATGTCATCAGATTCACCAAGTGAGAATAAAGTTTGCCCCACTGTTGATGCCACTGTCTAAGCTTAAAAATGCTTTTGTGCTCTTCTGTGGCCTCACTGCATGCTGTTGTGCACCAGAGTCCCTAAATTGAGGGTTAACAGATGAGAATAACCTTTTCATAGGAACTGAAGAAGCTCATCCTAAAGTGACTGGAACTTTGAAAGTAGTGCATGAGGTTTGGTTACTAGAACACTTAAGTTTCCTTGAATTGAAAAATCCCAGTTCGAGTATTTATTCAAGTACAGTGAGTTTTAAAAGATTGTGGTAGCTAGCAACTCTAGTAAGAATAGCTAACATTTATTGAGCACCATGTGCCAAGACTTGGCTAAGCATTTCACATGCATGATTTCATCTAACTGGCATACGGAACCCTGTAAGAGATAATTGTTATTCCCATTTTACAGATGAGGAAAATGAAGCTCAGGGAGGTAAAGCAACTTGTTTAGAGTCATGCCACGGAGCTATGAATCAAAATCAACAGACTACTATCAGGAGCATTTATGAAGTGACTGTGTTCTATATGACAGTGTTGGGTGTCTGATGAATTTTTTGTGATATGGAGATGAGTTGGTCCCTAGCTTCAAGGACTATCCTTTCTCTCTCATCCCTTCTTTTCACACATTTCTTTTGGATACTGGAACTAAAAGTCCAAAGACTACCTAGCCTACAACACTTTAGGCACACTGTTCCCCCCAGCTACTGCTTTAAATGGTGACAGACTTCATGACTACTAACATAAAGCATAATATATCGAGAGACTTGTGAGCCAGACAAGTGGACTTAGAAATTATGACTTCTAGGAGGTTTGCTCTTAATTGTTTTTAAGCTATCATACACCCCTGGGAGTGAAGAGGGTCATGAGAAACTTTATTGAATGAAAGTTAACTGCTGCCAAACTCATGTGCTTGAAAGTTGAACATTGTCATGTTTAGAATATGCTTTAGGCATCTGCAATTGAGACTAAAAAGTCAGAATTTAAAAAGGGAAAGGGAAAAGCCATTCCATTAAATAATTCCTAAAAATCAGAGATTTTCAGGGCTCTGAGGGCAGAATTCCCAAATTAGAATGCAGTTCTACCCCTACCAGAGATCTTGGAATCTTAGGGTTGAAAGTGACCTTGAAGATCACCCATTTTAAACATCTCCCCAGTGCAGAAATTCTCTATAAAGCCTCCTCAACAGGTGTCCAACCCCGCCATATCCGCCTGAATGCTCCCACAGAAAGCAAGTCCAGTCCTTTGTTGGACCGTCCTAATTGTTCTTCCTGATGTTGGTGATGGATCCTGAGGAAAGGAAAAAAAAAAAAAACCCCAAAACTCAGCAACAATTGTCCAGTTTGGCAAACCTCTTGCCTGTGAGGCGTGGAGCTATTTCCATGGTGCAGCTTTAAAGTACTCAGGAATGTGCAGGGTTAAAAAAAAAAAAATCTCCATCAGCTGACAGATATTCCTGCACGCTCCCTTCCAAATACCGATACCCACTCTCACACTAGCCTGCCAAGATTCCACTTAGCAGCTGGTCCCCAGTTACATCTCTTCAGTTGACTTCCCAAGCAAGGCTCCCAGAGGCATACACAAATGATGATGCATGCACAGAAATATTTATTAATGACCATGGGTTTGAGAAGGTGTTAGTCATGGCTAGCATCTTACCCTTTCCAGAAGAATAGAGAGGCTGTTGCCGCCCTGTGTTTTCTCCTGCTGCTGGCAGATTGCTTGCTCTTAGCTAACCCTCTAACCCTTGGGAGTCCGTGTGCAGCAGTGTGCTGATGTAAGCTGCATCGGGGCTGAAATGGGAGCTCCCGCTATGGCACTGGTTCAAGTAGCTAATCTAAAGAGAAAGTATTTTGGGGAAGACATCTTGGTTGCACCCCTCACTGCATCTTGACTAATTGCTTCCAACTCCGGGGGCTCCCAGGGACAGTCTCATTGTTCTCTCTCGCCAAGGGTCAGCCGTGTTAACCGTTTGTTAATTTCTCCTGAACAGATCAAGCAAAAGTAGATAATCTGCCTGAAGAATTAGTACGTAGTGCTGAAGATGGTAAATATCTTTATGTATTTGCATGTCTGTCTGTGTATTAGGTTGTGGGGTGGTTTGGGCAGTCACTGAGACGCAGCTGTTGGTTAAATAGAAGAACGTCATTTGCCACCATGTGATGAATGGTGCCTAAGTTGTTTTAAAACGGTTCTGACTCAGTGCATTTAATACTAACTGTTTGTATTCTCAAGACTTCTGCTGGTGATACCATTGTGAGGATGGCATCAGAGACCCTTGGGAAGCAAGGGTTTCTATAAATAGGAAATTGTATTTCTATGGATATGAGCTGATTTTTGCTACTCTGACTTGCAGAACTCCTTGTGAGGGCAGGAAGCGTCGGGTGGGTTCCTGGGTTAAGTTATTCCTGTATTTGAATCTCACATCTCAGCATTTGGATCTCTCTGGGCATAGCTGGTAAAGCTTTAACTTCAAAGGAAGGAGTCCCAGAACCAGAGTCGGGGTCCTGCATCAGCTCATTTTAAATAGCTAAATATAGGCTGAAGTAAAATTAACCAGTTTTGAATATTACAGAGCCAAAAGATGTTGACGTTTGTCAATGGATTGAATATTACTTGGTTCAGTTATAAAATATATAGGATAATAGTGCCTTGATGGGGGAATAGATGGAAATGAGTCTGATTTTTTTTATAGTTCAGCATTTATGCAAATGTGTAATTTGTATTTCTGCACTGGAATTGTGTTTTTCAAACTGCCTTTACTATAATAATGAAAATGTATATTAACTGAGCTTTTCCCCATGAAATGTAGTATCAGAGCTCCTCAACGGTCATTCCTTACTTTTATATCCTAGTTCTTTCTCATTTTATGCTTGCAACAACTTCATGGAAGTAGGTGGGGCAAGGATTTCCATTTTCATTTACAGATAAGAAAAGCTCAAAGAAATTAGGTGACTTGTCTAAGATCCTATAGCTAGTTGGTCAGTGGGGAGAGGTGGGAACTAAATCCTGGTTTCATGACTCCTGGTGCAGTGCTCCTTCCATCTCCCAAGCTATGTGTGGCTCAGTGCATTTAGAAGAAACACACCAAACATCTCCTATGCTAGATGTTAGATTTTTAGTTGAACAGGAGACCTCAAGTGGCTAATGAAGAGTCACTCTGGGGAATGGATAAAAGCAAGCTGAAAATGTGTCAGATGTATTCTGGAGTCTCCATTGTGACACTGACATGTGAGCTTTACCTTCATGTCTCTTTAATCCTTCTTGTAAAATCGTATTTATTCTTAATGTTGCTCTTCTGAGTAGATCAAAAAGCAGATCAGGAACCAGATACAAATGAATGCATACCAGGAAGTGAGTAGCAGGATCTTTCTCACAAATGACTAAATGTTGCCACTCTACATGGTGTTAAATATACTGAAATAACTAACACTACTAATCACGCAGTATTTATTATTGGTACTAAACTCTTGCAGCTTACAAAACTATTTCATTCTGACAAGGGTTTTATTAAAAACAATTTACTGCTGCCAGTATTGAAAGATTAATTTGTGGTTCTGGTGGGAGAGTTACATATTTTAAAAACTTTTATGTAGGCATATATATGTATTATATATAAATATAGATGTATGTTATTACTGTGTATTATTCTTTTGTAAGTCTCTCTGGCCCTTGAGTCTTTTCTTAAAATGAAGTTGGCACCTTGCATTACCATTTCACTTTATGTTGCAGTATGGTCTTGAGTATTGGATCTCTTGTGACCTTTACACAAAACTGTAGACATGAAACAATTTATAATTTATTTGGACCTAAGAAAGAATTGTATTTTTACAGTTGGTATGCAGTATGGTTGTATATGCCTCTCTATCTACCTTTGGAAATAAATTTTAATATGTCCAGGGTTTAAGCTCTGAAGTTCAAAACTGGACTCAGTTATTTATTCAAAATATAAAGCAAGTGAATGTCTGAATCTTAAGAAATAAGTGTGTACTTGTGGTGCCCAATGTCCATCCACTAATTACCATCCACCACCAACCAAAGATAATGATTATTTACTCTTTTCTGTTCAGTCTTAAGATTGCTGTACTTACCTGGGACTACTGTCTCCAGGACAAATAGCACATTAAAAAGGTGTTTGTGTGGTCTATCAAAGCACACAGACATGTGTGTGTGTCTTCTCAGCTTCCCAGTTTCGCTGGTTGCATAATGCTAGGTGCTGGAGGTATGGAGATAATGATACACATGTCTGCTGTCAGCAGCACACTTTATTTTTGTTAACAGTTGCCCAACAGTCTGGATGTGCTAATAAGTCTTAATGAGAAGAGCAGCTAAATGAAGGAGTCGTTCAGTAGAGAAACAAAGCGCTGATGCTAGAAGGCAGTGACATCTAGTCTGAAATCCGAAACTTTGCTCATGAGGTCCTCCTGCCAGAGAGAAAGGTGCTGAAGTTTAGCACAGGACCTGACAAATTCTTAAGTACCTAGGCAAAAAGATAATCCAGGTTTCAACCCCTGGTGCACGTCTTCTGTCCAGTGGCTACAGAGGTACCAAGACTTCTGTCCCTCAGGAGTATTGGGTAAAGAGGTTTCTCCAGTTGCTTTTGCACTGGTAGATACTTCAGTTTGGTCATCTTGTTTTATCTTGCTATGTTTTGTTCAACATTTAGCCTGAAGAGTGAAAACAAAACATAGACCTAGACATATATGGTAATGTATCTGTCTTTGTTCATGACCTAGCTTAGTGAGGTGAAGCCAAATTGGCTAATCATGTGCTGAATTCTGGATGAATTAATTCCACTCTCTCTTGTGGTACTTTCCAAGATGACTCTTCATGATTAGGCTGAGATTATTTCTTTTCTCTAGTGAAGTCTGTATTCTCACCACCAAACAAAACTGAAATACCTGATTGAAACATAAAAAACTAAAGCCTCGTAAATATAAAACTGACTACATTTGAGTAGTGGATATAAATTTTGAAAATAATAGGGAGCAGTATTATGATAAAAAGGTTTTGTATACTCATTGGGCTGTACTGTGCCCTCATGGGGCCTAATCTTACACTACTTCAGTGTAAGTCACCTGAATATACACACATACACATTATTGTTTAATGGGAAACGATTAAAGCAGATATCTCGTGAGTCATTCATTGTAAATGTATTTTGATACATTTGTGAGCTAAAGGCTAGATGAGAACTACTATGTGAATAAGCAAATATTTAATATGTATAGTTAAATTTTCAGTTTTCCTTCATTAGATTTCTTTTAACTAAAGATGAATTTAGCTTATGTTTAGGACTGAATTTGAGCCTCTTAAGCTATATATAGAAATATAATTTGATTTTTATCTGTTTTCCTAGTATCTCTTTCACTGATAAAAACCAAGACAGTAAAAAAAATTAATTAATTAAATTTAAAATTTAAAAAAAAAACAAGGCAGTATATTTGTATCATGTTGAAAAGGTAATTTAAAGATTATCAGAGAATATTTATTTTTTTAGCAAATACTTATATAGAGCATACTATGTGCCAGGCACTGTTCTAAGGGCCTTGAAACATACGAACTCGTTCATACATAAGCTTTGATTCACTGTAAGAAAAGCTTAGACACTAACCTTTAGATAAAGAAGGAAATAGATTTCTAACTAGGGTCACACAAATGAGGAATAGAATTCATCATCTCATTGTGACTTCCACACACATCCTTACTGTGTCTAAATAATTAAGGTGTCTGATACCTTGCAATCAGAAAAGTATCTAATTTGTTTTAAAAAAATATTTAGTTTGAAATCATAGTCTTTCATAATTCTAAGTGAGAAACACTGTCACTGAACAAACAAGTCTTCCTTTAGACACTCCATAGCCAGGACACTGTCATGATTGAGTTGTGTATGGAGATCCTTGCTGTCCGATGAAATAGTTTTTCAGCCTGCAGCATGTTTTAAAAATACATTGCAAGGAGATGAACCAATAAATCACACATCTTGTGGTTCAAATCTCTGATGTGAAAAATAAGTGAAAATCAATTCACAATGGCAGTAAGTTTTAATATAATTCAAATCCAGCTCCAGATTAATAAAAACTAACAGTTGTTAAATTAAATTTTATTTTCAATTAGTTCAACTCCTTGCTAGTTCTCTCTGTATAATTCATGAAAACTGCATGTTGCCTATCTTATGATCCTATGCATGTAAACTACTGTGCCTTTAACCTTTTTACAAAAATATCTTGTTCATAGATAAAAGTGTGTTTTCAACTTATGCCTTTATGTTTGTCGGATAATGTGAGGATAATTTTGAATGGAAATGCTGCTGTTTAGTTTCCACAGTGCCTTCACAACCTGATAATCCATTTTCCCACCCTGACAAACTCAAAAGGATGAGCAAGTCTGTTCCAGCATTTCTCCAAGATGAGGCAAGTTTGTCTTTTGTAACTTCAGAAGAATTGGAACCAAATAGGTGGATTTGCTATGCCAAGGTTGGTGTGTTTGTATTCAGTGGTGGCAGAGACCAAGGAGGTCAGCAGGAATGACCCCTGCCTTTCCTATCAATAGAGGTAGTGTTGTTAATCCTGGAACAAGCAAGGCACCTCTCATTTGACTCAAACAATAACTCATTTTGGTGATGAAGTCAAACTGCATTGATTTTGGAATGTGACTTATGTTTCAAAGTAGGTACAAAATAAGAAATCCAGGCAGAAATATGTTGGTGTGACCTAACCACTCTGTAGTTTACAGTAGAGTTGATTTGTGAAAGCTTAGTCTAGGTAGCATGAGTAGCTTGAAAGCATTTGTTAAAGTAGTAAAGTGACAATGACAGCGGACCTTAAGGATAGCTACCGGGTATATGCAGTTTACATACATTATCTCATTTAATCATCCAACATGCCAGAAGGCAGACACCATCATTATTACCAGATATTACAGATAAGGAAACATCGGGAGAGGTGAGTAACCTCACTCAGTAGAAAGGGATCCAACCAGGACTGGAGCCCAGATCTGATTATTGTGGTTAGCCATTATACCTACTGTCTCAGGTCAGAACAGGACTCTTACCTACTATTTACTCAGTACTTTGTAAATACTAGGCACCTAATAGTCATTCTGATTTCTAACTCTCACTAACAAAATGTGATAGGTACTATGTTCTCCATTTTATAAAAGAGGAAAGTGCTTCAGAGAGGTTAAATAACTTCCCCCAAATTCAACAGCTTCTAAAAAGTAGATCTAGGACTTTAACTCAGGCCTTTTGACTTAATTAAGATTCCATGTTCTCAGTGGAGGGATGGGTTAAGTAGGTGATGGGGATTACAGATTGCACTTGTGGTGAGCACTGAGTAATGTATAGAATTATTGAAACACTTTATTGTATACCTGACACTGTATGTTAACTATACTAGAATTAAAATAAAAACTTAAAAAGTGAAAAAAAAAGATTTCATCTTATAGCCAGGTAGTTAGGAATTTGGAGTCCTGGCTGTGCTACTAATTTGGTATATGACTACAGGCAAGTTCCCTGAGACAGGTTTCCTCGTCCTACCTCATTAGGTTGTAAGGAGTCAGTGAGATAATGCGTGGGAAACATATGGCACAGTGCCTGACATGTAGTGAATACCCAGTAAATGGTAGCTAGCTGTTAACTCTTTGCAGTATGGGTCCGATTTTTGATGGTGAAATAAAAAGCATTATCTTCAAGCATTCTCTTAGATGAAATGTGAGGAACATTCTAGACAGCATATAAATTACATACCTCCTCCCTGACTTCCCAGGCCCCCCTCTGTCTATTTTCGGGCCTTAGATTAACTCTATCTGTAAATATTCACCCTTGCATATGTTTAATAGTCCACATTACAGTTCCTTTGAAAAGAATCACTCATTCTTTGAAACTAAATCTTAAGTTGGAAACCAACAGTAGGCCACTCATGGAGTTCCTGTGGTTTTATACCTTTGTAAATAGGCTTTGGTCTTGGTTGGTCATATGAATAAGCATTTAATAATTTAAGAGGCAAGTGATACCAGTTCCTGGTTTAATTTTCTCCTCCATCATAGCTCCGCACCAATGAGAGTCCAAATCATTTGAGTTTGTGTATCAGAGATGCCAAAAGAAGCTGTAGAATTTTGCCTTTCAAAGCACATGGGTCAGACCAAATGTTAAAGGAAGTGGAGATGAAACCAGGCTTGCTCCTCCATCCACTCTACCTTTGAGGCTTAGCATTAGTCACATTCATTGAGTACCTGCTGCATGAAAATCAGTATTCCAGGTTAACAAGACAGGACCCCATCCTTGAGTAATTCACTAGTGACCTGATATACTAGGTACAGCATAGTACATGCTGTAATAGAGGGAAATGGACTATAAGGGCGTGAGGGGCATGACAGCAGACACACTAGGGTGTGGAGGGTTTTTTAATCCTCAAGGGAGGATTTGTTTCCTTATCCATTTAAGTCATAAATTTTGTTTTTCTTTAACTCCTTCCTTAATCTGCATTTGAATTGGCATCTGTTATATGATACATAATTGCATGGCCTTGGAATATGTTGGCATGAACTAACTACTCTATGAAGGTGTTTCCCTAACTCCCCTGAACTGCTCCATAAACTCTCTAACCCCCCAAAGAGCTCATTCTTAATCATGAATTTTTAAAGCTACTATCTAATAAATTTTAGCTCTAAATATAATAAAGTTTATTATTGCCACCTTTTTTTCTTTACCAAGGTAAATATTTCCTGGGACAGGTTTAAAATAATTGTCTTTGTTACTTTTTAAAAAATGTTTTAAAATCTAATGCAGGTAGAATTTAATATACTTTAATAAATATAATTTAATATATACTTCCCTATAGCAATAAAAAGATAAACATAATAGCACTATGGAAATACATAAGAGGTGGTTTAAAAATTTTTAAATATGTATGTATATATAACTTTTAGTTTAAACAGATCAAACTAGCATTTATCTTTTCGAGTTTAATAGTGTCTCAAGTAAAAGATTTTATTTTTAGGGAAGTTAAAGCTCTGTTACTAATGAAAGGAATTAAGCATTGTATTTGGTGTTTTGAGAGTAAATCAGATCTTTTATTATCTGGGTAAAGTTAATTTCTCATATATGTCAATAAAGTTCTCCACAAACATAAATATATAGTATTAAGTATACTAGTAGTATTGCCTACCGTAGCACCTGGAGCCCACCTTGTAGGTAAAAAAAACAAATCACTTTGTTATTTTGGTAGCTAAGCACTGCTGTCCTCTCTAGGTGAGGTCCAAGGTAGACCACTCACTTGAGCCTGATTCCCATTCCCTGGTAATTAGTACTAGTGTGCTTTGACCTTCGGAAATGTCATACCAAGGTATCACATTTTTCTAAATAGAGATGCTGATCTTCACTCATTCTGAATTTAAATTTTGTGTATATTATATGATGTTTTGTAGAGTGATGACAGAGAAACAGATACAGCATCAGAAAGCAGTTACCAGCTCAGCAGACACAAGAAGAGCCCAAGCTCTTTAACCAATCTTAGCAGCTCCTCTGGCATGACGTCCCTCTCTTCTGTATGTAAACAAAGGCTCTGTGTTAATATCTCTCTGCTTCTGTGAACCTCACTCTGCCATTCTCCTGCTTACTATAACATGGCCTCCTGTTGTATTTCCAAGGACACAAGCTTTTTCTCTAACCCTCAATAGCTCCTGGCTAGCTAAATCTTTGTTTTTCTTTCTATAAGCATAAAAAGAGTGCATACCCATTGTAGATGAATTTTTTTTTAATGTAAGGATTTCAAAAATATACCTGAATTACTAACAAGGTGAACCACCATATTTTTCTGTGCAACAAATGAGGTAACTTTTGTAAAGTCTGCTTAGATCTGTTTTATATTTCTGATTGCAACATTTAGAATTGTACCTCTCTTTTAGCAAACCTGATGAATAAAAGTACTGATACAGATAAAAGAGTAGGAAAAGTGATTCTTTGCTTTACATAAGGATTCAGAACAGGATTTTAAAAGGAAATCTCCTTAAGTGTAGTTGTTCAGGTTTGATGTAGAAAATTGGACTCTACCTAGAACTTCTTTCATAAAGTGAGGTCATTGTGTGTACATGTAGTCTGTGTGTAGAAATACATATATGGAAATATATTCACATACATTTACCCAGATAGTTCTCTGATATACATACAGATGCACATGCCTCACCAGGTATGCTAACTAAATGTTAAAGCTATACTTAAATTCTTACTAGCCTCTCATTTCTCCAACTTTTTAAAAATCTGTTTAAATAGAATTTCTGCTGATGATACTCAAATGTATGGCCTGGGGAAGGCTTTCAACTGCCTTCATCAATCATCCATTCTCTACCCTTCCTGACCTCTAAAGGCGTATGGCCCACTAAGCATTTTCTAGATTCAGTGGATGGATAACATAGTAAAATTCCTTTTTAGTGCCTTGGAAATTTGATAGAGCAATGTGTCACTGTGAATTGTGTGCCTGGGGTTTCTCACATCCTCTTTCTTTAACATCTTAAATAACGAAGCATGCCTAAAAATGGGACTCTGAACAACCTCACCATAAAATCCCCCTGCTTTGAAATGAGCCAGCATCTAAATAACTTTGCATTTTTCATCTGTATCTTTTAGAGGCATTTTTTTTTTAAATACTAGTTGTGTCATATAGCATGTCAGCTTGCCTGTGTTGGTCTGTCTTTATGCCATATTATGGTAACTGCTTTAAATGCAAACTAGAGAAATAATGGCAAGCAAATATGATATCTGTGATCCTTGTGATGGGTTCACAAAAGAGATAGAAACAAACACTGCATATTTCCGATGCTTTCAGGTGAGCGGTAGTGTGATGAGCGTATACAGTGGAGACTTTGGCAATCTGGAAGTAAAAGGAAATATTCAGTTTGCCATCGACTATGTGGACTCACTGAAGGAGTTACATGTCTTTGTGGCCCAGTGTAAAGACCTAGCAGCAGCGGATATTAAAAAACAACGCTCAGATCCGTAAGTACAATTTGGAGTTACTGTTTTCTCTGAGTAATTTGTAATCTTGTAGTAATTGGGAAAGAAAGAAAAAAATTGAAGGGAAGATATGTGTGTGACTGTGTCAAAAAGAAATGTCTGAGAAGAAAAATTGGGGGAAAATGCTCTTTTATTTACTCCATGAATTCATATACCAAACTTATTAAACTATAAAAATGTCAGAGAAGCATAATATATTTCAAGTTGGAAAGGGCCTTGAAGGCCATCGTGTCCCATTCATTCTTTTAACAGATAAGGACACCAGGGCCAGAGAAGATAAGTGACCTTTTTACATAAATTCAGAGAGTCAGCAGCAAAACGGGGCATGAGGGCTTGAACCCCAATCTCCCCTCATGACTCTCTCAAACTTCTCTAAAATTAGGGACATGTCAGGCCATATTTCAGAATGCTCAGTGGTGCAGAAACAGTTAAGATTCTAGAATGAGGTAGTTTCTAAATTTAAATTCTATTTTACAGAAGAACTTTAAGGGAAATTACCGGCTCATCTTTTATTATTTTTATTTTTTTTCCAGCTCATCTTTTAAATCAAAGGGTTAATTGAATTTCAGTTTATTTGCAGAATTTGAATGGCATTCCTCGCTTAGACCAATGTAAAAGTCAGATTCTTAACCATTTTGCTAGCGTAAGGCCAATCCTTCTATGCTTTTATTGTAAAAACAGCTGGAGTCAGTATCCTTTTTTCCCCTCACTAAATATGGCTTGCTTAGGTGTGAGCTAAGATTAATTTTTGTTTTCAAAAGGCAGTAATAAAACTTTTTAAGTTCTGCAAGCACCAAAGCCTTTTCTCAATAGAAAACAAGCCAGTAAAATTAAGGACATTAGAGGTCTTTTCCTCCCTCCTCCACTTCAGATAAGGTCAAAGGGAAAAGGGAATTCAGGAAATATCCTTGAAAAATTTTCAAAACATTATAAAATGACCAATTCTGTTGCACCAAATTTAAAAGTTTAAGTATAAAAGGTGTTGGTGAGAACATCCTTTACTTAATGCTTTTCTTGGTGTCATGAAATATTTTTTTCTGTCAATTATCAATGCATTTTTCAAAGTAGAGATGGAAATAGCACTTTTATTTTCTCTGACCTTCTTGTCTGTCCACTTCTCTTTTTAGATATGTAAAGACCTATTTGTTACCAGACAAGGGCAAAATGGGCAAGAAGAAAACACTTGTAGTGAAGAAGACATTGAATCCTGTGTATAATGAGATATTGCGGGTATCTAAGAACTGTCTGTCTAGGAAAATCCTAAATGATGATGTGTCACTGTGATTGTGTGTGAATAGCCGTATCTTCTGGGGTAGTATCTCTACAGATAAAGTCAGTCATAGAGAGTGGAGAAGGAAAGGGATAAACATGTTCTGAGAAACTGCTTTGTGTGAGATCATGCACCATGAACATTGTATGCATTATCTCACTCTGGACATACCCCACCAGGAGGGTATCACCTACCCCTCACAGATGAGGCTTAGAGAAACAAAGGAGTTTGCTCAAAGACACACAGCTGAAAACATGGAGCATTGTGACCAAAGTATCCCAGAAGCATAATCCTGATCATGTTATTTCTCTGCTTAAAATGTTGTAGGATTCCCATTACCCTTAGAGGCAAGTCCATCCTTACCATGCACCAGTCCCTTTGCACCTCTACTTTCAGAGTCTTTGTTTAGGTCACCCTGATTCCTTTCTGTTGTTTGGAGGAACTAGCCACATTTTCTCACGCTGCTGGATTTCATGTTCCATCAGGCTGAAGAACTTTTTCCCACATTCTATCCCTAACTACCTCCTACAGTTTTAAATGCCTCTTCTTGTGAGAGCTTGTCCCTAACCCTTCTGTCCCGCCTGGGTCTGCTACCTCAGGCACCTTGTTTCATATAGACTTTGTTAACTCTCAGCACTTTAACTACTGGCTCCATTGTCTGCTTTCCCATTAAATTCTAAGTTCCAGGAGGTCAGAGACCAGCTCCATGTACTTTATCAACAGTGTGCCTTTGGGCAAAAGACTTAAACCTGTCCATACTTGAGGTTTCCAAAAGGCAATAATAGTACCTGCCTATCTACTTCAGTACTTATGAACATTAAAAGAGTTAATATGTGCGAAGTGATTAGTATACATTAAACATGTAAATGTTGACTCTTAGTACAGGGTCGTGATAGATGTTTAAAAAATGTTTATTGGAAGGAGAGATGGCAGAACAGATGAATAGAAAGTATACCTGGCTCAATTGGCCGTATTCCTTTTCCCCCCAGATTGCATAAT
The DNA here is from genome assembly GCF_018345385.1 of Vulpes lagopus. NCBI lineage: Eukaryota > Metazoa > Chordata > Mammalia > Carnivora > Canidae > Vulpes > Vulpes lagopus. The sequence goes on along the minus strand of NC_054838.1, from coordinate 35,984,322 downwards.
GCTGCCTTAGTCATGATAATGTAAAACAAAATATAAGAAGTGCTCTTCATTCCCCCTTTCTGAAAAACCTGTCCTACTGTTTGATTATCCTCCAAGGAAAGAAGCAGAGTTAAATTAATTTTCAGTCCTCCATGGGTCAGTTTTTTATGGATTTTCTGTAGCCACTTTTTAATTACAGTTTGACTATGATATACCTCAGTACCCTTGCTATTTCTGGGTCAGCTGCTTCAACCCTATACTCAGGAAAAGCCAGCTAATTTAAATGGTAAACTCAGAGAAAGGCAAGCCTGCTACAACCGAAATGGACTTTCAAATAGTACATCATAAAGCCAAATAGAGATTATTTTTAGATTAGAACTACTATTATCCCTTCCATGATTATATATAATCTAGGATTGACTACATCCTAGATGAAAAACTGCTAGGATGCCAGATATTTTCCACTTAACCATATGAAGCAGGAAAAAAACAAAAATATCTTTTCTTGAAAAATACCTTGTCATTGCAGGATATCCATAGTGGGAGACATTTTGTGTAAGTGGGGGCGAGTGGTATATGGGAATTGTCTGTACTTTCTACTCAATTTTGCTGTAAATCTGAAACTTCTCTAAAAAAATAGAGTCTATTAGAAAAAAAATACCTTGTCCTTAAGTAGAAAACAGACCACAGGATTAAACTTTATTAGTATTTTTAGAATGAATTGGATTTATGTTATATCTAGTTTGAACTAAAACATCCAATAAAAAAATGAATAATTGGCTTTTGTTTTTAGAGAGCCATTACTGCCTCTGATATTTGAACTGTGGTTTGCTTTTCCAGAAGCAGGAAAAAAAATCAGCTTTTGTGAAAGATGGATATAGCTCTTTGAAACAAGACACTTAGAATAAGATGACTTTGCAATATTTTTGAGACTTGAAACCTAGCAGATGAGAAAACCTGATCTGCACAGATGACTTTTCTCCTCCTCTCTCTATGTTATAACTTTGGTATAAAATAATATTATTCACCACTTTAATTTCCTTCTTTGATCTACAGTATAAAATCGAAAAGCAAATCTTAAAAACACAAAAACTGAACGTCTCCGTTTGGCATCGGGATACATTTAAGCGTAATAGTTTTCTAGGGGAAGTGGAACTGGACTTGGAAACTTGGGACTGGGACAACAAACAGAACAAACAATTGAAGTGGTACCCTCTGAAGCGAAAGGTAAGTTCAGACTTGTTGGTTGGTTGGATGGTTCGAGACCTGGTGTATAGGAGAAAGCTATTATAATTGCATTTTAATTCATAATGGTTATCCATAGTTTGGGATCATTATATATGTTTCTCTTGCTCTCTTTTTTGTTTTTAAAAGAGAGAGCACCTGTGCAAGTGGGAAAGAGGAGGGAGAGAGAGAATCTTAAACAGGTTCCATGCTCAGTGCAGAGCCCTACACAGAGCTCAATTTCATGACCGTGTCCCGTATGTTTATTCTTTCTTCTGTATTTTCAATTCTTTCTTCCTCTCTAGAATTCAGGCTGACTAGTTTTTGTGAACCTATATTTCAGTTTAATAATTTTCTTATCTGCTGTGTCTAGAACACTCATCTTATAAGTTCTCAACATTATATTTTTCAGATTTATATTCTCATTTGATTTTTTATAGACCACTTTACTGCAAAAATTCTCTCTTCTTAATATTGTCTTTATGAACATATTTATCAATGTTATTTAAGGTATATATCTGAAAACACAATATCTTAAGCATTTGTAAGTCTCTTTTATCTAATTCTTTATCTTTGGTCATTTGGTCCTTTGTCCTAATATGCCTGTTTATTTTTTATTGCATGCTATACATTTTATATGAAAACCTTTAGGGATACTTTGAGAGGATTTACTTTTGTTTCTGACACATAGTAGGGACAGACCACTTTAACCTGAGAATGAACCAACCAGAAGCTGGGGTTCAGTTTTCATGGGATCTCATGTAGTTTTTGCTTGGCCGTGTTCCTAGGCTATGACCCTTCAGAGGTTCCAAGTGAAAGCCTAGGGAAGTAGTTCTCAAATTTTAGGATGAATCCAGTTCACTTGAAGGACTCATTAAAACACAGATTTCTGGGCCCTATTCCCAAGGTTTCTGATTCAGTAAGACCTCAGCCCCCAAGAATATGCATTTCCAGTAAGTTCCTAGGCATTGCTGATTAATTGCTGATGCAGAGTATGGCCTGGGAACCATATTTTGAGAACCACTGATTTAGGATACTTTCTAAGGCTATTCCTTCCTAGCTGGCTGTGGACTCCAATTTTGGTCTCTCCAGCCCCATGAGACTGGAAAAAACTCTGCTCAGGCTTTTTTTTTTTTTTTTTAAGATTTTACTTATTTGTTCATTAGAGACACACAGACAGAGGCAGAGGGAGAAGCAGACTCCCTGTGGGGAACCTGATGCAGGACTCAATCCCAGGACCCTGGGATCATGACCTGAGCCAAAGGCAGACATTCAACCACTGAGCCACCTAGGCATCCTCCTGCTCAGTCGTCTTAGTCTTTTTCATTTAGGCTTCTTATGTTCTAATTTGGCACTACTTAAAAATTAGCTGATGCCTCAACGTGAAAAGCAATGACTGTCAGGCTAAAAGATCTTGTCCATTTGAGTCCTGTCTATATTAATAGTTCTTTAACTCCTTCAAATAAATGTGTTTAATCTCTTTTTTTTTATTGTCCTCAGTGTGAGGGTTGGTATGATCCCAGCTGGAAGTTATAAATAGCAATAATACAAATCTTTGTTAAGTGAAAGTGTTGTATTATGTAGATACTAAAGAAATGATTCTAAAATATTGCATCAAAATCACTGGAAGCCCTTGCTTCTAGTCTTACCAAAGACTTACTGGGTATGAATTCTTCAGAAGATGACAAGAGGTTTTCATTTTAAACTAACTTCCCTTACATTTCTGAAGCATAGCCATGCTTCAGCAATAAGGCTCTAGAGGACCAGAATTTGAAAGTAAAGCCATCTCTCTTATACTCAAAATAATAGAGCTACACTCTTAAGTTATTGTCCAGTCTTTGTTATTCTTACAGACCTCATACGAAGTGATCTGAAGTAATTAGACTCATGTACCTTTGAAAATGTAATGTTTGGGTTTTCTTTCCCCTCCTTTCCCACATTCTTACTCAAAGAAAGAGAATAATACAAATAAATAGTTTTATGTCCTGGCTGAGTGACTAACAAAAATATGTGTGTTTTTATAAAAACCAAAGCATCCCAGAACATTTCTCCTATCTCCAAGAAAGCCATTCTGGGGGCACCTGGGTGGCTCAGTGGTTGAGCATCTGACTTTGGTTCAGGTCATGATCCCAGGGTCCTGTATAGGAGAAAGCTATTATAATGGCGTTTTAATTCATAATGGTTATCCATAGTTTGGGATCATTATATATGTTTCTCTTGCTCTCTTTCTTGTTTTTAAAAGAGAGAGCACCTGTGCAAGTGGGCAAGAGGAGGGAGAGAGAGAATCTTAAACAGGTTCCATGCTCAGTGCAGAACCCTACACAGAGCTCAATCTCATGACCCTGTCCCATATGTTTATTCTTTCTTCTGTATTTTCAATTCTTTCTTCCTCTCTAGAATTCAGGCTGGCTGCATCAGGCTCCCTGCAGGGAGCCTGCTTCTCCCTCTGCCTATGTCTCTGCCTTTCTCTCTCTGTCTCTCATGAATAAATAAATAAAATTTTGAAAGAAAGAGAGAAGGAGAGAGAGAAAGAGAAGGAAAAAAGCAAGCAAGCAAGCCAACCAGCCAGACAGCCAAACTGATTTCTCTCCTATCTCTGGGATCAAAGGCCTTGAGATGTTTTCTGGGGACCAAGCACGTTTTTCCAAGATACATAATAGAGCCTTCCCAGGTAAAAACGCAAGAGTTTAGCTCTAATGGGGAAGGAACTTTTAATCTGGGGCACTCGTGGGTGATACAGAATTGCAGAGATGGGGCAGTTATGGTCCTATAACAGAGTACCAACAGAGTAAAATCATTTGTGTCTTACACCTACTGACTGGCAGTGCTTCATTTCCTAGACTGCACCGGTTCCCCTTGAAGTAGAAAACAGAGGTGAAATGAAGTTAGCTCTCCAGTACGTCCCAGAGCCAACTCCTGGTATGTAATGATTTTCCATCTAGATTTATGCCCTTTCCTAATATCTCCCTCTCCAAGGATTTCTTTGGACGCTGTGTTACTTTCAAAGGTGAAACCCTAAGCAAATATATTAACTTAATAATTGTATGGACCAAATGAGTCAATTTACAATTGATAGTTCGTTCTCTCTCTCTCTCTCTCTTTATGGTAAAAACATATAACATAAAATTTACCATCTTAGCCATTTTTTAAGTGTACCATTTGTAGTGTTAAGTATATTCACATTGTTATGAAGTAGAGCTCTAGAACTTTTTCATCTTCCATATCTGAAACTCTATACCCATTAAACTATGCCCTTGCCTTGTCCTTCTCCCAGCCCTTGGTAACTACCATTGTACCTTGTTTCTATGAAAAAAAAAAAATCCTCATTTTCAGCCGTCTTAACTTTCACCTCACTCTCTAAAAAGTTGGTATCTACACAATGTGAATGGCCTTTCCCATATTCAGAATTTGGAACTATTGGTTGTATTAGGGTAAGAATGGAACCTGAGTGTTCTTCAGAGGTGAGAATTAGAAGAATTAGTATGAAGCTCTTAGGAAATTAGAGTTCATTGGTTCTGCATTCTCAAGGCCTCAGCAGTACAGAAAGCTTTTTCCTCCAGGTTACTAATTGCATCCTTGATGTTAGGGCCTCAGGCCTACAGCCCAGTTAAGGAGCAAGAAACTAGCAAGAAATGAATGCCAGCCCACTCTCATTTCCCAAGAAGTTCCCCAAGTTTTTCTCTGTAAGAATCTGTGTAAATGTTATGACTGAAATCAGAGGTTGCAACTCAAATGTTTTCAGTAACCGGGTAGTAAAACTAGTGGGACGAAAGAAAGAATGGGTGGTAAGGGCAGTGATTGAACTGGAGAAAGACATTCTAATTCAGTTAAAAAAAAAAAAAAAAAAAAAGAATTGGAGGGCAAGCAAAACCTATCTTTAGGCCCATATAGCTGCCAAACCACCTTGTTGTTACTTCTGGATCTTCCTAAAAGGCAGATTTTCTTACTATATGTAATTTGTATCCTATCATTTATGGTCCACATGCATAGAAATTCTGCCAATATCTTTCCCTCCACTATCATTTCTTGGTGAGGGGGCAAAGGAGATCATGTGTTTTGATGAGCTCCATCTTGTCTGAGTTTTTGCTCATGTAGTTTCTCTTCCCTGAAATGGCTTCCTCTTCTCAACCTATCCAAGTCTTAGATGAAGCCCCATCTTGTCTGGCTATATTCTTTCCCCCTCACTGTTCACATCATCATCTAGAACATTATGGTAATACCTTGGCATTTCATTCTATATGCCATTTTTATAGTTTTTATTTGAGTTAATCTTTTTAGCTTAAGTGTAAACATTTTCCAAAGAGATAGATTTTTTTTTATATATTCCTTGTATATCTGATGACATTACTAGCATAGGGCTGAGCATATCATAGATGCCCATTAAATTCAGGTTGGTTGACTGAGTTAACCTATTCAGAAAAATATGGTAATGGCCCTCTGTCCATGTGTACCCAGTCTAGCCAATAACTAAAGACTAAGCCAACTTCTCAGTAATTCCCTGTCCATAAGATTAGTTATTATGTGTGTATCTACATAAAGTATGTCACCACATTTAAAAAGAAGAGTAGCTATACCTTAGCCAGTACCTATTTTGATTACTTTATACTCAGTATGGTTTCAGATGCCTCCCACTACAGCAATTGATATCAGTATTAATATTTGAAAGGAATGTGCATTTCATTGAGATGTTTTGAATATAACTATAAATGTATGATTACATACCTGATTTCTATAACTTGTCTTGAAACAAGCCAAACCCAGAAAGATTATATAGTACTCTGTACTTGGAATCAATATGAATTATTTTTATAGAACTGTCTGAGCTTAGTGCAGCCAGAGTATGGAAGATTTGGTTAAGAATGTATACATTTAACCAATTAGGACCATATCCTCAAGCTCTAGCTAGTATCACTGTGCCAGACCATTTTTAGGTTGGCATCTTTGGATATAGTATTGCCACAAGAGGAAAGGCAGTGAAGTTTTATTTTTTGTCCTTTTCCAATTCCAGGTAAAAAGCTTCCTACAACGGGAGAAGTGCACATCTGGGTAAAGGAATGTCTTGATCTACCACAGCTAAGGGGCAGCCATCTAAATTCTTTTGTTAAATGGTAACCACACTGATAACTCTGCTTCTCTCAGTTCTATCATAGACTAGCCTTTGCTGGTTGTTTTGGGGTCTCAATATCTGTGATGCTGAAACTCATCCTCCATGGTTTAAGTGAGATAACTTGGGACAATGACAATGTGAACTAGAGGGATCTGTGACACGAACCCCTAAGGGTCCATTTAATTTTAAAACCATGAAGGCAGCATACATACAAATGAAACCAGGGACCATGTACTCAGGTATGGGATGTCTTCTGGGAGATATATCTGCTGGCGAGGTTAATATTCAGTATAAAAGAGTTCATCAGATTTCTAATGTTGGGATTCCATGCTCCTTGGTTCCTTTGTGGAGCTAGGAGAATTTTTCCTCCTATCCCTTGTCCCACCTTTGTGGCTTATCTGCAAAAGATCTTTTGCCTCAGCCTGCAAATATGTGGAAAATGACTTGCTAAACAGACCCCTACTGCCTGATCCTGGAGACCCAGGATCAAGTCCCACGTCGGGCTCCCTGCATGGAGCCTGCTTCTCCCTCTGCCTGTGTCTCTGCCTCTCTCTCTCTCTCTGTCTCTCATGAATAAATAAGTAAAATCTTAAAAAAAAAAAAAAAAGACCCCTACTAATAGTTATGTCCTAGGAGTGTAAGACAATTGGAGTCTTTAAGTGGCAGACTTTTTTCTCTGGCATCTAGTCAGTAGTAACTAAGCAGATGTTAGTAAGCACTCTCAGTTCCCCCTAACTAATTTCATCTATATAGATCCTTCCAGAAGATCAATTATAGCAGTTTAAGTTTGTTGACATTATTTGTGATTTTCACTATACATAGTATTTATAGATGTCAGTTGGTAAGATTTTTCAGCTCAGGTCAGTGTGTCATTCTGAGACAACTCTCAGGCTTTGTATTTATAAGAGATGGTAGGTTAAAAACAGAAAACAGATGATCACGAATGCTTACAAATTTTAAAGGAATCCCCAGCCAATTGCTACCATATTAAGCACTTACTAAAAGAAAGCACTAACCCAAGTTGTTTGCTTCATATGTAATTCTGATATTAACCTCATGAAATAGGCATCACATTCTCATTTTTAAGATGAAGAAGCAAGTGTATGAGATATTACGGGACTTTCCCTACAATACACAGCCAATAAGTGGCAGAGTCAGGATTTAAAGCAAGTCTGGTCCACTATAATGCACAGTCTCTCCAGCAGAATGCTGCCACTGTGGCATCATCACCACCACTGCCACCATCTTTGCCTCCACCATCACTGCCATTACCACCACCATCCCTGCTATCACCACCGCTGCCACTGCCACCACCACTATCACCACTGCCACTACCACCACCACCACCATCATCACCACCAGCACCCCTACTATCACTACCCCCATCGTAGCTGCCACCACCGTCATGACTGCCACCACCACTGCCATCATCACTGCCTCCATCACCACCACTACCACCATCATGGTTACCACCACCACCACTATCACAACCATCATCACTGCCACCATGATCACCATCACCACCACCACTGCTGCCTCTCTACACTCTTTTTTTCTTCCATTTCCTTCTGCCAATCTTCAGTAGCTGTGTTGCAGTACACTGAAAGCGTAAATATTCACCATCTTATTAAAATGCTTTTACAATATGATTCCTTTTGTAGTATCATCCTTCCAGATACAAGTAGGAAAAGTCGCCAGAAAACAAGAGCTGTAGGGAAAACCACCAATCCTGTCTTCAACCACACCATGGTGTATGATGGGTTCAGGCCTGAAGACCTGACAGAAGCCTGTGTAGAGCTTACTGTCTGGGACCATCACAAATTAACCAACCAGTTTTTGGGAGGTCTTCGGATTGGCTTTGGAACAGGTAATGTTTGTTAGGTTTTCAATTCTCTAGGAGCCAGGTGCTTCCAGGGACAGTAAAGTTTTGCCTGTTTGTTGTTTTGCTTCTTCCTAATGAAAATAGATATTCTACTTCTGTTAAGTGTAATGAAATGAATGAGTGGAGGAATGTCAGGCTGTATGCCAAGGGCTCTAAATACAAAGATTAACGGGATGTAGTGTCTATCCACACAAAGCTTAAGTTATTGTGTGTGGGAAGTACAGAAAAGCCTTCATTACTACTCTTCCCTGAAAAAACACTTATGTCCTTTTGTAACTAGAATTGTGCTTAAAATAATCATAATAACTCATATTAATGAGCACTAGTCACTGTACTGAATGCTGTATTTATATTTTTTTATTTCATCTTCACAGAAAGCCCATGAGTTATTACTAATGTTATTCTAAGAAATGAAGTAACAGAGCTAATAAGTATCAGACCCAAGATTCAAAGTTGAGCCTGTTAGACACTAAACCTCAAACTACACTTCCTTAGAGATTGTCTAACTTCCAACCTTCCCTATTACCCCACTATGTCCCTGATTTGTTGTCAGCTAGAACTTCTATGAACATGAAGAGAAATCTACTCTGTGAGTAGAGGGAATAGTTCCAATTATAGTCCCAATTATGGAATGCCCCATTATTGGGCATCTCAGGTGGTTAAATAGTTTTTTCTTATATTGAGCCCCAGATCTGCCCTCCTAGTAATACTAAAACTATTCCTCACTCTCTTCCATTGATGATTATAATTAGGGGATGGTCCAGGGTTTTTTTTTCCCCAATGAACTATTCCTTTCTAAATGCAAAGCTTTCTTTCTTGCTTTTTTTTCCTTTTCTTTCTTTCTCTTTCTTTCTTTCTTTCTTTTTCTTTTTCTTTTTCTTTCTTTCTTTTTTAGGTAAAAGCTATGGTACTGAAGTGGATTGGATGGACTCTACATCAGAAGAAGTTGCTCTCTGGGAAAAGATGGTAAATTCCCCCAACACTTGGATTGAAGCAACCCTGCCTCTCAGAATGCTGTTGATTGCCAAGATTTCAAAATGATCCCGAAGTTGACTGGCTCCTCCACTGAAAACTACTAAACAGGTAGAATCTGATCTTGAAAATCTGACTATATGGACAGATTCTCACCTGCTGCCTCTCACCACTAATGGATGCCACACAGCATGGTAAAGTCAACCTGCATGTACCCAAGAGACTTAACTAATAATAAAATGTGTAACTTATTTGTGACTTCAACATTAAAGAAGATATTTGAGAAAGCTAGGTAAAGCAAACAGTTGCTGCTGCTTCAGAGAAAAAGCTGTCCCAAAACATTAAATGTTGGGTTTTTAACCAGCAAAATATTCTAGTTTGCCATCCTGTGTTTCACACCACCAACCCTGTGCTACAGCTAGGAGGGCCAGCTACTCAATGGTTGGAAACCCTCACAGGAACTGAAAAATATGTAGTTTTTGGAAAAGAGGGACAGAACAATGCTCCTATAAGGGGGAAAAAGGAAGAATATCAGTGATAATAAAGAATTTAACCCTAAGGAAACTATTTACTCTGCAATCTCTATTAAAATGTGGAATTACAGGTTAGGGCCATGAGACTGAATTTACTGCATGTATGTCTGCCTTTGAAAGTGCTTTTCTGTTTTCCCCTGTCAAAGTCTGAGATGTGCTTTGGTGCCACCCACTGGCTCATAGGTGGAATTCAGCTTTTGGCTTAATTTTCTCCTAAGATCCCAAGCCTGTGTTTTGTAATAGACTATATAAAAACAAACAAAACCTTGCATATGCAAGATTCTGTTTTTCCTATAACTCTACTATATGAAATGAGCATGAGAGTGGTCACAGACATGCTTTGCAACAAAGTTTTAATTAGAATGTAAATTGTTAAACTGTACTTCCTATGTATGTATAATTTTCATAAAGTATTTTGTAAAAAACCCTTAGAATAAATTATTACATGATTTAATTGTGTGGTCAAGTTAACCTGACTTCTTATTTTGAGTGAAATACTTTATGTCAGGAATCCTAAAACGTAAATTTTCTTGCAAGGCTAAAGAACTACTGAGCTAATATTTCTTAAGTATTTACTTGCAGCTCTGGACATCATTTCCTCTAAGTGAGAAGCTCTGGCTATGTTATTGAAAGTGGAATTTTTATTTTACAAAAGTAGTTGAAAAGCGTTGAAGGTAGTTTAACATTTATTTTTGAAAATTTTCCCATGGAGACATTTTCTGGATCATTTTAATATATAAAACATTACTCTTCCTTAGGACCCAACTTGGTTGTCTTTCTCAAAACAAGCACTAATTTAAACATAGGTCAGGGGGAGCCTGGACATTCAGGAGTGTGAAACCTTACAATAAGTGTCTAGCAAATGTCATTGAAAAAGACTAGAGGGGCACCTGGGTGGCTCAGTCCGTTAAGCATCTGCCTTCGGCTCAGGTTATGATCTCAGGGTCCTGGGATCAAGCCCCCACGTTGGGCTCCCTGCTCAGTGAGGAGTCTGCTTCTTCCTCTCCTTCTGCCCTTTCTTTTGTGTGCTCTCTCTCTCTCTCTCATAAATAAAGAAAGAAAGAAAGAAAGAAAGAAAGAAAGAAAGAGAGAGAGAGAGAAAGAAAGAAAGAAAGAAAGAAAGAAAGAGAAAGAAAGAAAGAAAGAAAGAAAGAAAGAAAGAAAGAAAGAAAGAAAGAAAGAAAGAGAAAGAAAGAAAGAAAGAAAGAAAGAAAGAAAGAAGAAAGAAAGAAAGAAAGAAAGAAAGAAAGAAAGAAAGAAAGAAAGAAAGAAAGAAGAAAGAAAGAAAGAGATGTGTAGTCCAGCTCCAGGTCCTGATTCTGTTCTGAGCACAGGAAGGGGCAAGATGAGCTGAGTGGAAGCACACCTCCCAGGCTGGCCAGGAATAGTGGCAGAAGTGCAAATCTTGTTCCAGCTCCTGCCACTTCATGGTACCAGCTTCTTTCTCAGCCCTTCTTTCAGTTATCTGCTCAGCCACCTTCCAGCATCCAGCTGGCTCTGAAACATGAGATTGGTTCTATCGTCTCCCCCTGGGACTGCGTGCCTCCTCCTATCCTCAGATCCCTGACCTTCAGAACATCAGAGTTACCAAGAGAACCACCTTTGGTATCAAAATGATTTGGGTTTGAATTCTGGCTCTGTCACTCTCTGGGTGACATGGAGTAGCTTGCTTAACCTCTCTATGCCTTTGTTTCTTTGTTTCCTGTAAAATAGAAAATGTAGATGATAATGCCTACCTCTCAAGAATATTGTTAGAGTTAAATGAGAGAAGATGTACAAATGCCTAGTACTTTTGTATAGAATAACTCTAAATAGTAGCTTCAAAAAAAAAAAAGACATTAAAAGACTCAACAAAGGCAATGGAAAGGGACTCTGGTCGCCACTAGAGAGAGCATTGGCCTAGTTTTATGCCTTGGACTTCTGGGGAGGAAATACTGGATACTTTCAGGTTCAAAGGTATGTGGGGAGAAAATGGTAGAACGAGGACAACCACCATCCAGAGAGGAGCCTAAAAGCATTACTAAACTGCAAGTTCTTTGAGAAGACAGATGGTATCTAATTTATTTGTTTACTTAGTATCTTGCACTGTATTGTTGAGCGAATCAGTGAATGAATGTTAATTAGAGTCTTATGAGATTTTTAGACTTGACAAGTATTCATTTTGTGGACTTAGTTATTTAAAATAATTTTAACACATAAATGTGAAATATTTTTAATGTGGAAAATCTGTTTAGTCTACAAATACCATCAAGTATCCACTATGTACAAGGGACATAGAAAGGTGGGGGGCGGGGAGTAAGCATCCAGAAGCTCATCCCTCAAGAAACAACTGCTATTAACCACTTTGAGTATTTTCCCTGTCATCTTTTTTTTACCTTAGGAAACATATTCTGTAAATTCACTTTACTACATCAGACAACCATATGTGGTAATCAGCAATACATTCAATATATATGTGACCTTTTATTTAAATGACGAGAAGTATTCTAATTTTCTAGTCACTTGTCTCAACTTCACAAGTTCCATTTCAGTATATGAGCTTGAAATTTAAGGAAAAGAAGAGAAATGAGGGGAGAATACAAATAAATTTAATTCACATTTTTGAAGTCTTTGGAATCCACTTTCATAAAACCTCAGTATCCTATAATTACAGTAGTTATTAAAATTTCAGCTCAGGAAATTTCCCCAGTCTTCCAACGTTGCTTTTCTTTTATAGACACGAGACTCTAGTCTTTGACACCCAAGTGAAAATCTGAAACCTCTTCCTGATCTGTTTTGCTTCTGGTGAAATCTGAAGCATTTGAAAATGCATCCAACATCTGTAATGACACCCAGGCTTTTTCCTTATCATCATGACTTGAGAGATTAAATCTCAACATCAGAAACAGTGTTTGTAGGAGTCATCAACCCTTCACTCTGTGCTTGAGTTTTCCCAGCAAGATCATTCTGAATTTTTTTTATCTTTTGTTTTGCAGTTCTTTCTAGCATAAATATTTTCATACCATCAAATTACTTATAAACATGATAATGTTTCATGGCTGCATAACATTCTAAGAAAATATAATTTAACATTTTCTCTCTTGGGGATATTTAGGTTTCCAGCTTTTAGTTGTTATAAACAACCGCCATGAAAAGCTTTGAGCAAAACGTTCGGATTATTTCCCAAGCAAAACTCTCCCCAGAAGGGCAATCCATTAGTTCAAAAGTCATAAAAATGTTTGAAGTCCTCAATATGTATGAGAGTATGAGAGAATACCTGTTTCACTATAGTCTCAGCCATCCTGGGTAGTCCTAAAATGGGGAAATGTAGCAAAATTAATAGATGAAATTATTTCTAGTTTTCAATAGCCATATCCACCCCATCATCTGTGAACTTAATTGTTCATTTCTCTTTTAAGATGCTAATACTTTATTGATTTGTTCAGGCTCTCTGCAAAAATATAAATCTATCATGTCATCTTTATGGTGGATATTTTTCCCAGTTTGAAATTTGCCTTCAACATTCATTCAATACACGTTTATCTAAGCCTTCCCAAAGTCCCAGGCACCTGTCAAGTATCAAGGAGAGCACAGATGCAGCCTTTGCTCTCAATGATCTCAGGGTTTAGTAGGGGAAGGCAGGCAGGTGAGCAGTGAGTGCAGTAAGGCTATCACAGTTTCCATTAGAATTATGAGCAGTCCATAGTGGACTTTTTTATAGCAGTAAAAGTGGTGAGTGGTCCATTCCACATATAGGGGCCGGGAAAGGCTTCACAGAAGAGACGCTTCTAAACCGACCGCTGTTGCGGAGTACATATGGAGAGCAACAAGGGCCAAGGTTGGAAATCATTCAGGTGAGGAGAACACCTGCAAACATGGCCAGAGAGCTGGTTGGTTAGGGGAGCTTCAGTGGTTGGGTTGGACTAGGGCATAAAAAGTCAGGTCCTGAGGAACAAGAGGCTGGAGAGACCCCGGAGCTCACAATTTTAAAAATTATAACTTGAAATGTTCAGCAAAATTAAGCTTTCCCTTACCTTTTATATAATATTTAAGCTAAGAAAGTCCTTTCTGACCCAGAGAGTTGTTTTTTGTTTTTTTTTTAAACAAAGATTTTATTTATTCATGAGAGACACAGAGAGGCAGAGGCACAGACAGAGGGAGGAGCAGGCTCCCTGCGGGAAGCCATATGCTGGACTTGATCCCAGGACCCAGGATCATGATCTGAGCCAAAGGCAGATGCTCAACCACTGAGCCACCCAGGTGCCCCTGACCCAGAGTTTTTATACTTGCCTTTATTTTCTTCTAGTTTCTATCTTTAACACTTGGATTTTATTTTACATGTTACACTGAACAGTCTAGTTCATCTGGAATTGGTATATGATGGTAGGCGACCCCCGGATCTTTTTTCGGTTTTAATGTTTTTCGTATCTACATTGTTCATGAAGCTGCTTTCTGTAATCTTATTTTGCTAATGGGTAAAAAACAGGGAATACTGAATAATAAGAGGGTTTCCCAGCCGAGGACAATGGTAAGGGAAACAAAGGAAATCCTCATTGGGGTTTGCTCTCTGAGCTGTGTTAAACACTGCAGGTGCAACTCACAGCCACTTAGGATCCTGGCTCTCACAGCAGCACTGCTACTTTGTTTTTATAGATTGCAGATTGTTAAGGAGCAAAGGTGTTTCCACAGACGGTAATTTATTCTCATGATCACTGAAGGGGCGAGAGGGAGGAAGCATATGTCACCGTCAGCCCGATTTGTTTACTCCTCCCAGAAATTAGGTAGAGTCAAGTTTTTTTTTACCCTCTGAGCGGGCTGGAAACCTAGCGAGCTTGGCATCTCTTCCCTGTCCAGGACAGCCCGACACCGGCTGGGAGCCAGAGCTGTGATTTGCTAGGAGGCAAGCAGAAGCAGGGCAGACTGGTTCTGGCCTCCCCCAGATCTGCCTGTTACTTCACAGCATTCCGGGGACCTGCCCGCCAATCACAGGGCTCCTTGCTGGGAAAAGCAACTGCTGCGGGGAGCGCGGGGAGGCCCTAGCAACGCGCCGAGGCTTTTGAATCCGCGGGGGAAACACTGTGGGGTCAGCGGCTAGTGGAGGAGGCCTATGCGCTTATGCCTCAAGAAGAGAAGCCTCTCAGGATGGACCCTGCGCCCACTGAAGAGCCCTTAGAGAAGCAAAACAAAAAACTAGAAACGCCGGAAGAGGAGATGGAGTTTAAGGAACTGGACGGTCTGAGGGAGGCCTTGGCAAACCTCCGGGGGCTGTCTGCGGAGGAGAAGAGCGAGAAGGCGATGCTTTGCTCCCGCATCCAAGAGCAGTCCCAGCTCATCTGCATCCTGAAGCGGAGGTCGGATGAGGCCCTGGAACGCTGCCAGATCCTGGAGCTGCTCAACACAGAGCTGGAGGAGAAGAGGATGCTGGAGGCCGAGCAGCTGAAGGCCAAGAGCCAGCATGCCCAGAAGCTGGAGGAACGCTTTATGACCCTGGCAGCCAACCACGAGTTGATGATACGCTTCAAGGACGAACACAAGAGTCAGAACGTCAAGCTCAGGGAGGAGAATGAGAAACTGAGGCTGGAGAACAGCAACCTGTTCAGTCAGGCTCTGAAGGACCAGGAGGCCAAAGTGTTGCAGCTCACTGCCCGCAGCGAGGCCCTCTCCAAGGAGCTGGAGACTCTGAAACAGAGGTGTGCTCAGGATGCCTGCCAGGCCCAGGCCAGAGAGAAGGAGCTGCTGGAGCTGCAGAATCAGCAGGCCTGCGCCCACACCAAGGAGACAGAGCAGCTGCGCAGCCAGCTGCAGAGCCTCCAGCAGCAGCAGCGGCAGGCGGTGGAGCAGATGGCAGAGGCAGAGCGGGCACACAGCAGCCTGAACCGGGAGCTGCAGGCCAGGCTGCAGACGGTCACCCGAGAGAAGGACGAGCTGTTGCAGCTGTCCATGGAGAGGGGCAGGGTGCTTCAGAACAAGCAAGCAGAGATCCGCCAGCTCGAGGAGAAGCTGGAGACAGCAGATGTGGCCAGGAGGCACGCGCTGGAGAGGTTTGAGCAAGAGGCAGTGGCCGTGGACAGCAACTTGAGAGTCCGGGAACTTCAGCGCAGGGTAGATGGGATCCAGAAGGCCTACGACGAACTCCGGCTGCAGTCTGAAGCCTTCAAAAAGCACAGCCTGGATCTTTTAAGCAAGGAGAGAGAACTCAACGCCAAACTCCGCCATCTCTTTCCATAGGAATCCCAGTTTCCTCTTTCCTCTCATTTAGAATTTAAATATTTGTGCCATAGCATTGCAAGAGAAAAGTTGGTATTCCATTTATTATACTTTAAAGCACAAAGGGTGATTCAAAGAAAAGCCACTTTACTGTGATGTTGTGGTTGTTACTATTGTAAGGGTAGCCCTAATCTTCAGTCCTACCACCTAAATACACAAGATGTATCAGATTTCTTTCTGTGCCTTTGAAATCCTAAATTTGCTATCATTATCTTCATCTTCCTCCTAACTTATTCATTCTCAACCCAAGATATCTTCAAAAATCCTAATATTTTACATTAGCAGCTGTGAACTTAAGTGAACCTTCAATGTGCAATGAGATGTACTATTGTGAAGACAGTTTTGCATAGCTCCCCCTTGTTGATAGGTAGACTTGTAGTCTCCCTTAGTTGAAAATATAAATTGTAACAGTTAATAGCACAATAAAATAGCATGGAGAGCTTGCAGAAGAAAGTATCTGATTTTGCAACTGGCAAACAATTGCTTGCTTCACCTGCTTTACAGCAGTATCCTTTTGATCTTATTTTGCTTGCACTAGCTTGGAAAACAAGGATTGAAATCATTAAGGTCTTTATCAAAGTAGGCAAACTTTATTACAGTCATTCTATATGAGCAGTAAGATTCAAATAAGTGAAATCAACCAGTTTTCATCTTTCCTGCAAGCTTAGATCACTTTCCATTTTCTTGGGGTTTTTTTCCTTAATAAAAACAGGATTTAGAGGTGCAGGGATGCAAGTATCAGTAGTTTCATTTAATACTGCATAATATGCTAATAGACAAAGGGCCCCAACTTAGGGTAATAAGTCAGAGCAGACTGGGTATGATATATAAAGAAATGCATAGTGATTGTTTTGTTTCTATTAGCCTTATTTCCTTGCAATTAATTTTTCCTTTTTTATTTATTTATATTTAACTTTTTCCTTTTTAAAAATCATCTAAATGAAATATATATGTATACTTACAGCATGTTTGTAGGAATAACTATGTAGATATATAAAAACATAATAGTTATTACATATATTTATGGAAAGTTCTTAAAGAGGCAGTTATAAAAAATATACTGTGCTTCCTTATTTCCCTATTTTTAGTCAATATGTAAACATACCTTTCAAAATAGATTGTAATATAGTATATTTCTTACCCATTTGGTGTCAAAGTTCCCAAGAGTTACCTAATAATTTGGATTTACTAACTTTACTTAGTATCTTTTTAACAAACAATTTTTGAGTGTCACTTTACCTTAGGCAGTTTTTTAAAACCTATTTTTTCACAATCCTATAAAATTGTGGTATTAAATACAAATTCCAAGAAACCATGCTGTTGGCTTGAAAGGACTATTTACTTGCTCTTACACATTACCAAGAATCAGAATATAGGAGCTAATTTAATTATAGCTATCCCTTATTGAGCTCATACTATGTATCGTGCTGAAGCACTTTGAATGGCTTGTTTTACTTATTTAATCCACAGGATTAAATTACCATTGGAGAAGGTCATTATGTTTATTTCTGTTTCAAAGAAGAGGAAACGGATTTGCCCAAGGCCACTTGATCACTGGGAGAACTGGGATTTTGATGACAACACCCCACTGAGTGCCAAGAATAAGCATGAAGAAGCATCCTTTCTGCCCCGTCAGAGCTCCCACACAGTGGAGTCTAGGGGCAAAAAGCAATTACGTACAATGTAATGTGTTTTCCCAAGAGCTTTATAAGATCACAGCAAGTAAATCACAGACACACACACAGCAGCTAACTCTGCCTGGGGTAAAGCTCAGGAAGGTAGAGAGGATTGAATGGCAGGGGTGACTAACATAGGAGTTGGTGTGTAAGCTGGTTCTTAAATAACTAGAATTTCACCGGTGTAAGAAAGGGAGAAAGGTTTGAGACAGCATGGAGTAGAAAGTCATAGAGTTAAAAAAGTATATATGTGTGTGTGTGTGTGTGTGTGTGTGTGTGTGTGTATACATACATATACATATGTACATATACATATATATTATTTTGGGGGGACATCATAGTTGGAGGCTCAGAGAATCATGTCTACAGATAAGACTGGAAGAGTAAATTGTGGACAGAACACAGGGAGGCTTGAAAGTTGGGCAGACCCCTTATAAAAGGAGGAGAAAAGGGTGGAGGGGGGCAAGGGAACAAATACAGCCACACAGATCAGCCCTCTTTTCCCAGCCCGGTTTGGGCGTCTTTGCATGGGGCCTGGTATGCATGCGTGCCAGCATCCGTTTCTTTCTGCCACCATCCCCCCCAGCCCTTTGTGCCTGTCCAACCTCCACCCTCAAGCCCCAACAAGTTGTCCGGAGGTGGTGTAATTTGCTGAAATTTTATGCCCAATCTCTGCAGAGGCAGCAACTCCTGGGCAGAGGCAAGGTGGGAATCAGAAACAGGCGTCCTGGTATCGAAGAGTGGTTTAATAGAGGGCTTAGCCCATGATACCCCTCTTTAGGTGGGGAAGGGTGCATCCAGAAGAGTGCAGAGAGGTGGGTAAGGTAGGGGGACAGGGACGTATGTCCCCTAGAACATGGGCTCAAAGGAGGGGTCTCAGGTGCCCAGGTCTGAGGACACTACTGTTCAGTCATGCTAAGGCATTTGTATTAGGTTGTACAATATGAAATTGCCACTTTATGGGTAATCAATGATTAGCTATTGACTATTTCCTGATCATTCTAATACTCTTTTGAAATATAGTAAAAGGAAAGTGAGTAATCAGAAGAGAGGGTCAAAGATGGATGTCTACAGAATTGAATCAAACAGCCTAATGTGGAGAACAAAGGTAAAAGAAATGTAGGAAAAATTAAACTTCCTTACAACTTAGAGACATTGACAAGTACTTGGAACAAGGAGAGTAAGTTTCTTCCAGGAACTCAACTGCCTCAATACTTTGCTAGAGGCAAAGGTAACCTTAGCTGGACATTAGCCTGACCTCCAGGATCCTTTAAGTCTTCCTTAACATATAAAAAATCCCTTTGGAAACTTCCTTTATATCCACCACCAAGATATATGTTAGCAATCATCCTCCAAACATATAGTCCACTGATAAACATCTGAAGGATCTCATGATTAAGATTTTATTTGAAAAAAAAAATAAAAATAAAAAGATTTTATTTGACAGTAGTGAATGACATTATCCTAACAGCAGCCAGCCCTGCAAGGTCCTGGAAGCCTTCCAAATTTCTTACAGACTTAAGATCTCTAATCCATTCCCAACTTAAAAATATATAATCAGTCTCTTCCCACAATCCCACTGCAGATTTTGCCCACAGATCCTGTCCCCGTGATTTAATAAAACCACCTATTTTGCACCAAAGACGTCTCAAGAATCCTTGACGGTTCCCAAACCCCAACATTTCACACCAGAGCCCAAAATATGGAATAAGAATGTAAGAAGAATGTGAACCTATCATGTGTCAAGTGCTTTTCATTTCAGCCACATACTAGGTCTTCAAAGAAAGTTCATTTATCACTGTTAACAGATGAAAAAAGTGAGATTCAGGGAGGGACTTGCCCAAAGCCAGGGAGCTTTGCTTGGGGTGGGGTGGGGAAGGAGAAAGGTTTGAACTCCACTCTCTGTAGCAGGGCCAGCCTCATAGGTATGTCACTTGCATGGTGGCCCCACATTTGGTTTAGTGCTCTGCTGTCACTGTCTAGAGAGAGAGAGAGAGTGCGAGAGCCAGAGCGTGTGATTGGGAGTGGGGGAGGGGCAGAAGGAGAGAGTGAAAATCCGAAGTAGGCTCCATGCCCAATATGGAACCTGACATGGGTCTTGATCTCATGATCCTGAGATCATGACCTTAGCTGAAATCAAGGATCAGAGGTTTAACTGAGCCACCCAAGTACCCCAACATTCTTAATAATTGTGTGACAAGGAGTTCCACGTCCTCTTTTTGCACTGGGCATGGCAATTTATGTGGCTGAGCCTGTTTTCTGGCTCAAATTTCCATGCTTTCCCCTACTATACGAACTACCTTCTCACCAGCCTCAGAAAAAAAAGAGATTTTTTTTTCCCTCTGCTCCATAGCACTTTGCATTCCACTGTTTCAGTGCTTATCTTGTATCTCATCTGTGACCCACAGCCAGATTGAGGATGAGCAACCAGTTTAGTTATTGTGGTATGCGGATCTGTAAAATGACGCTTATCACTGGAACAAATTACAAAAGTATAAAGTGGCCGCCTCCGAAATACTGCCCTTGAGGGGAAGTTTGGAAAACAACAAAACTCCTTTCTAAGGCAGATCTGTAATGCTAGTGAATTTTTCTGTAACATCCACAAGCACTAACCCTAAACAAAGCCAGCAGAACAGAGATTTTAAAGCCAATGTGTGAATAGCGCTGTGTACATAGTATGATCTTTTGTATTACATTTTTGTAATTCCCTCAATGTGCCTCTAAGGAATTTGTCTAGTTCAAAAAAAAAATCATGAAAGCTAGAAAAGGAAGGAGAGCTAGAGCTAGAGCTAAAGTGAACTGACTGGGTTTATGTTTTCACAAATACTGGCTCTGCTTCAGTTAGTGAATACTCAGGTTAATTTATTTCTAGTAAAGTATTACTAGAAAATCTACTTCTTCCCCACTCGGCTATATTAAACATTTATTTGTTTGTTTGTTTGTTTATTTATTTATGAGATAGAGAGGGAGAGAGTGGGAGAGCACAAGCCCTGGAGAGGGAGAAGCAGGCTACCCATCCAGCTGGAAGCCCCAGGTGGGGCTTGATCCCAGGACCCTGGGATCGTGACCTGAGCCAAAGGCAGCCTCTTAATCAACTGAGCCAACTGAATGCCCCTATTTATTTTTTAAGTAACCTCCACTCCCAGCATGGAACCCAACATGGTGCTTGAATTCATGACCCTGAGATCAAGAGTGGATGTTCAGCCAACTGAGCCACCCAAATGCCACAAGTTAAATAGTTATTTAAGAATAGTGTTGGAGGGAGTACCTGCCCGGGTGCTTGCTGTTCTATCCAGTCCCTGTTTACCTAGATACCTGTGGATGGAGAGGGATAGGTGCTGGGTAGGCCATCAACAGTGCCTGCTATACCACATCTACTTAGACTAATGAACCTTTTCAGGCAGGGATTCTTTTTTTATCCTGGCCTCCTAAACAAAGTTGGCATTTTAGGGAGGTGGCTTTTCTTTTCTTTTCTTTTCTTTTCTTTTCTTTTCTTTTCTTTTCTTTTCTTTTCTTTTCTTTTCTCTTCTTTTCTCTTCTTTTCTCTTCTTTTCCTTTTCTGATTTTTATTTATTCATGAGAGACAGAGAGATAGAAAGAGAGAGAGAGGTGCAGAGACAGGCAGAGACACAGGCAGAGGGAGAAGCAGGCTCCATGCAGGGGGCCCGATATGGGACTCAATCCCGGGTCTCCAGGATCAGGCCCTGGGCTGAAGGCGGCGCTAAACCGCTGAGCCACCCGGGGTGCCCGGAGGTGGCTTTTCTAATCATTTGTCCATCTCCCTAGAGACAAGCTGGATATTATTTTCCAAAGAGGAAAAACATCTAATAATATTTAAGAACCTAAGGCTGTACAGATGTGTCTCCCTACCTGATGTTCTCACTAAATCTTCTGTTTATCTCACTTGGAAAAAACTAATCCAAGAAGAATTTTCCCTGGGACAGATTTTCCTGGTCATTCATTACACATTCAATTGACCACAGTGTCCCCTTCCTCAACCACCTCACTCCTCAGTTCTACAAAGGGACTTGTCTTAGCTATTTGCCAGACTATGCCTATTGAATGCTCTAATCCACTCATATTTGTACTCGTCTAAAAAATCTTCCCTTTCATGTTTAAGATTGCTCATTACAGCATTGTTTGCAATAGCAAAAGATCAGAAATAGTTTAAATACCATCAATAAGGCACTGGTTAAATAAAAGGTAGGCCCTTCATACTTTGGAATACATTGCAAATATATAATAAAGAAAAGAAAAATTAAGTCCTATGTATGAGTATGGAAATATCTCCAGGATACATTTAGGGGGAAAAAAACCAAACGGTGCAGAATAATATCTGTAGTATATGATCTTCTATATAAGGTGCAGAGAGGAATAAGAATGCAAACATATATTTGCTCCCATCTGCTTAAGTAAATATTGAAAATAAGAAATATTAATAAAAAATAAAATAAAATAAATAAAATAAAATAAATATTAATAAAAGCAGTTATCAGTGTTATGGAGGGGTGTGGGGACTGGGATGGTGAGGAATAGGACTGGGAAGGAAACTCAGTGTATACCATTTTATATCTTTTGACTTTTGAGCCATCTGGGTGTATTACCTATTCAAAAAGACAATACAATTAAAAACAAAGAATCTCCCATGTAACTGTTTTAACTTCCTAGTTAGCTCTATTTTGGTGTAGATGACTCAAAAAGCCTGCAGATTATTCTTTCTCCAAGAATTAAGTAGACAAGACATATTTTATAGAGAGCCAAATATGGCCTGACAGATCTAGGTCAGGCCATTCGGCTGAAAGCTGCTGCTTTCACAAATGTTCAACAACATACGGCTAATGACAATTTATTTTCTACCCTGCATGTCACCTAAAGATTACTATTTCTCTCCTGAATTTAAAGATTTGAATGTATTTTCTCATGGATTTTCATATGTCTGTGTGAGACAAGAATTTTAGATCTTAGCCTATTTTCTATTTTAAAGTTTTTAGTCTGGTTTTCATTGTGCCGTAACAGACAAACAAGAGATGGTAGAGAAAATCTGATTTTTCCATTTTAATAAGTTATTAATCTAATGTACATCATTAATTTAACAAATATTTACTGAGGGCCTTTTATCGGCCAGGTACTGTTCTAAGTACCTGGGCACAATGTAAGACAGACGGGCACTGAGGGGGGCACTTGACGGGATGAGCACTTGGTGTTGGCAAATCGAATTCCAATAAAAAAATATACAGGGCAGCCCAGGTGGCTGAGCGGTTTAGCGCCGCCTTCAGCCCAGGGCCTGATCCTGGAGACCCGGGATTGAGTCCCATATCGGGCCCCCTGCATGGAGCCTGCTTCTCCCTCTGCCTGTGTCTCTGCCTCTGTCTCTGTATCTCTCATGAATGAATAAATAAAATCGTTTAAAAAAATACAAAAAATAAATTAATTTAAAAAAAGAGAGACCTTATCCTCACTGATTTTGCCTCCTAGTGGGTGAGGAAAATGCTGAAGGATAGGACGACAAGGGAGTGCATAGCAGAGTTTGCCAACATAAGTAGAAGAGGTTAGGACAGCTGGTGGCAGTTAAGCTAAAGCCTATTAAATGTGTAAGAATTGCACACTGAAGAGATGAGGAAAATACAAGAGTACAGTAGCTTGACAGCCTTCATAGTACCTTCTGTTCCTGGTAAGAAACTGCCTTTCAGGGGCACCTGGGGGGCTGAGTCAGTTAAATGTCTGGCTTTGGCTCAGGTCAAGATCTCCGGGTCCTGGGATTGAACCCCACATCTGGCTCTTGGCTCAGTGGGAAGCCTGCTTCTCATTCTCCCCCTGCTCATGCTCTCTCTCAAATAAATAAAATCTTTAAAAAAGAAAAAAAAAGAAACTGCCCTTCCTAGTGGTCACACCATCCAAAGCTGCAGGCTAAGCAGGCACAGTAGACTCTTACCAGAAACGCTGTGGCCAGATTAATCTCATTATACTCCTATCCGTGTTTACCTCGGTCCCTGTCAGAGGTCTGAGCCTTCATAATCCAGCTCAGTCCTCGCCCTGCCCCCATCCCCATTCAAATCTTTCCACTAGATCTTTTGAAAACCTAGATCTGTGATCAGCAAACAACCAGAGTATTAGTGTAGTGAGTGGAGGAGTGCACTGGCATCAGACTGTCTGGATTCAAATCCCATCACTTACTTGGGGGGCTTTGTACTGAAAGCTGAAACTTTCAGTGAATGAGACAAATGACCAGAAGATGGCATGAATTTCACACTGGTGTAACCCTAGAGAGAAAAGAATCACCCAAATCTAGAAAACAGCTTTTCAAATGAATATCCTTAATAGGCGATATTCTGAGGAGAAATAGAATCAAAACATCTTAGCAAATGTTATTTATTAGGTTTATGGTTAGCTGTAATATTGGCATTATTGTAAAACTATTATATTTTAAAACCATTTTGAAACTATATCATAAAAAAAAAATTAAAAAAAAAAAAGGGGGTCCCTGGGTGGCGCAGCGGTTTGGCGCCTGCCTTTGGCCCGGGGCGCGATCCGGGAGACCCTGGATCGAATCCCACGTCAGGCTCCCGGTGCATGGAGCCTGCTTCTCCCTCTGCCTGTGTCTCTGCCTCTCTCTCTCTCTCTCTGTAACTATCATAAAATAAATTAAAAAAAAAATTTAAGAAACTATATCATATATGAGATATGTATAATGTGTATGAGAGAGAATGAGACAGAGAGGCTAAAGCAAAACTATTTTGTGTTGCTATGGACAAAATTTTCATTGTACAAATTAAGATATCAAAAAGTAAAGTAAAGCATTTGATATTAAATTTGAATTAAAAATATCAGTATTTTTCTTTAAAAAAATACACATATCCCAGCTCTGTCAACTGAAAGGCCTAAATTCAGCAACAATTTGGTATGAGCATCCCTCAGGCCCACTTTGCAACCTCCAAAAACGATTTTCCATTAAAAGGAAGAAGGACTCTTTGGAGAAAGAGCTAATTCCAGATCTGGAGGTGGAAATGTACACAATGAACCTGATACAGTTAGTTGTATCAAAAAGCAAATCAACTGTCAACCACTAACAGTTCTCTTAACAAGACATGAGAACCAAGTTGGAGAGATTCCCAATGGCTAAAGATGAGTAATTGGAGTACAAAAATAACTGCAATTGAGTGAAACAAACTAAATATTTTAAAATCTATGAGTTCATTATGATACACCCAAAAGACAAACAACAATAATGAAAACAACAAAGGCAAAGCTCATTTGTCACTAACTGAAAAGTAGCTATTAAGAGGGATTATCTTACTTTTCCTGTTCCCTGTATATTAGGGTGACAATATGGCCCATATGTGCTGAGATAAAGTTGTTTTTCACAGAACTGCAGGTAATTAAAGAAATAAAAGAATTTAAGAGGCATGATTTTGTAATCCCTAGGGAAATAATTTAGTCAGGTATTGATCATCATTAGACAAAACTATTAGGAGAAAGGTTAAGGGACAATTTTACAATGGAGGAGGAATTAGTGTCACTATTTGAAAACATCCATTATTCTTAGTATTACTAAAAACAGGATAGTTAAACATTCACATGTCATAGGATGCATCATGAAGAGTGCTGCCTTCTAGGAAATATTCTGGCCATAAATGTTGAACCTGAAGCGAACTAACCCTTGAAAACTAATTTCCCACTTACAGGATGGATGGGGCTAATGAAGAAAAGTAAAATGGCACCATAAGAAAGCAAACAAACAAATCTAGAATATGGGACATTCAACAAAAACAAATGGCTTGGTTTCTTCAGTTAAATGGCACTGGGGAAAAAAAGGTAGAAGGGACGCTGCCCTAGATGAAAAGAGATTTAAAGACATACAAGCAAATGGAATCTATAGAATTGTTTGGATCTGAAGAAACCTCCCCCCTTGTAAGTAGGGCCAGCCCTAATCCAGAGGCAGCCCATCCAGGTGCCTTCCTGAAATTTTAGCAACTAAAAGCATTCTGTTTACAATAAGAAAACCAGGGATCCCTGGGTGGCGCAGTGGTTTAGCGCCTGCCTTTGGCCCAGGGCGCGATCCTGGAGACCCGGGATCGAATCCCACATCAGGCTCCCGGTGCATGGAGCCTGCTTCTCCCTCTGCCTGTGTCTCTGCCTCTCTCTCTCTCTCACTGTGTGCCTATCATAAATAAATAAAAATTTAAAAAAAAAAAAAAACAATAAGAAAACCATTTCCCCCCACACCCTGATTGGAATGTCCCTGAATAGGTTCATGTTGACCTGAGAAATCAACCTGGATGCTATGCGACTCCCGCGGTTCTTTTGTCTTTAGGCGGTTTCTTTCCTTTTGCCTTTTAAAAAATACCTGTAATTGCTAATCGGGGCTCTTTTCCTCCTCGGAGGCGGAGAGCCCCTTTGCGCAAAGGTTCAATAAACCCTCTTGCTAATTGCATCTGCCTGTCTGGGGTCTGAGTCTCTGGGGCGTCCACCGGGACACGTTGGCACCCGTGAGCCAGGGTCCAACATCTGGGGGCTCGTCCGGGATCCGAGACGCCCCAGGCTCAATCTTAAGACCGGTAGGAGGTAAGACCGAGCTCGCTAAATGTCATATCTGTCTCGTCCGTTTGTCTGACTGGCCGGGTCTGTATTGTGCCGGGTCTGTATTGTGCCTGCAGGACGCTGTACTCTGTATTTGGACCAGCGGGGGAGGCAGACGTGCCCTGAGTCCCCTGGTCCCCCTCCGGAGTCGGACTCCGGAGTGGTCTGGAAGAGGAACCGAGCCCGGCACTCCCTCCTCTTCGGGGAGGGTCGTTGTTCGCGACCGCTCCCATCTGAATCTGCCGCGCCAGTCCTGTGATTCGTGTGCGTCTGTTCGTTCCGTGTTTTTCTTCCTTTCCTGTCTTCCTCCTCACCGCTCACCTCTTCTCTACACCCATGGGGCAAACTGTAACCACCCCTTTAAGCCTCACTCTAGATCACTGGAAAGAAGTCGCCAGCCGGGCATACAACCTTTCGGTCGAAGTCAGAAGACGAAAATGGGTCACCTTCTGCTCCTCAGAGTGGCCGACTCTCAACGTCGGGTGGCCCAGGAATGGAACTTTTAATATTGACATTATCTTGCAGGTGAAGGCCCTGGTCTTTCAGCCAGGACCCAATGGACACCTCGATCAGGTGCCGTACATCATAGTATGGGAGGATCTCGCTAAGAATCCACCCCCCTGGATAAAATGCTTCATCCCTTCTCAGGGGGGACCAGGCCCCAGACCCTCACCCCCTCCCTGCCCCACTCCCCCAATTCCCCGTCCCTCCTCTCCCTCCACCCTTTGCCCCCTAAAATTTCCTGAATCAAAACCTAAGGAGCCGCCTGTGCTCCCAGGGGACCAGGACAGTCTCCTTCTCTTGGACTCCTCCCCTCCCCCTTATGCTCAACCCCCAACACCCCGCTCGGAGGCCCCTACCTCTCCCTCCGCTCCCTCAGCTCCGTCCCCCGACTCTAGGGGGGCAGAGGGGCGACCCCTCGCTTCACCCCCGCTCGCCAGTCGCCTCCGCTTTCGACGAGAGCGCGGGGGAGAGTCGGAAGACGTCTGCACCTCCCAGGCACGTCCCCTCCGATCAGTGGGCGGCCAGATGCAATCCTGGCCGTTCTGTGCCTCTGACCTTTACAACTGGAAAACTCATAACCCCACTTTCTCCCAGGACCCCCAGGCGCTAACCGGATTAATTGAGTCAGTTCTGTTGAGCCACCAGCCGACCTGGGATGCCTGCCAACAGCTCCTGCAGACCCTCCTCACCACGGAGGAGAGACAGAGCGTCTACCTCGAAGCTGGGAAAAACGTCCCGGGGGCGGATGGGAGGCCGACCCGGCTGCCTAATGAAATTGAGGATGTTTTCCCCTTGGTTCGCCAGACCTGGGACTACGACACTGTTGCTGGTAGGGAGCGGCTCCGTCTCTATCGCCAGGTACTCCTAGCGGGTCTCAGAGGGGCAGGGCGTCGCCCCACCAATTTGGCAAAGGTACGTGCTATAGGGCAGGGGAAAGATGAGGCGCCGGCAGGTTTTCTGGAGAGGTTAATAGAAGGCTACCGCATGTATACTCCCTTTGACCCCTTGGCTGAAGACCGCCAACCAGATGTAATTATGTCCTTCATTGGACAGTCGGCCTCGGATATTCGTAATAAGTTACAACGGTTGGAGGGACTTCAGGGGTACACCTTACAGGACTTAGTGAAAGAGGCAGAGAGGGTTTTTAACAAGCGAGAAACCCTAGAGGAAAGGGAGGAAAGGATCCGTAAAGAGCAAGAGGAAAGGGAGGATAAGAGAGATAGAAGACGTAATAAAGAACTGACTGGGATACTGGCCACCGTAGTACAGGGCTCAGGGCAGAGTAAGTCAGGACAGAGTAGGGACCTGGGAGACAAAAGAGGACCATGGGTTGAACGAGACCAGTGTGCCTACTGCAAGGAAAAAGGACATTGGGTTAAAGATTGTCCAAGGAAGGGCCAAACGCAGGGACCTAAAAAGAAGCCCATTCCCGTTTTGTCCCTAGAAGATGAAGATTAGGGGAGTCAGGGCCAGAAGCGCCCCCCTGAGCCTCGGATAACCCTTAAAGTGGAGGGACAGCCAGTGACCTTCCTGGTCGATACAGGAGCTCAACATTCAGTTTTAACTGAGGCAAAAGGACCCTTGAGCTCTAAAATGTCTTGGGTTCAGGGGGCAACTGGAGGCAAGTTATATCGATGGACAACCGAACGGAAGGTCCACCTGAGCACTGGGCAAGTAACGCATTCCTTCTTACTGGTCCCAGACTGCCCCTACCCTCTCCTAGGCAGAGACCTTCTTTCAAAAGTAGGGGCCCAGATCCATTTTCAGCAAAAAGGGGCCACTATTACTGGCGCAGAAGGGCAGCCCCTCCAGGTACTGACCTTGCGCCTAGAAGATGAACATCGGCTGCACGCGGACTCTCCACCGTCCGTGCAGCCCCTAGATTCTGAATGGCTCACTACCTACCCTCAGGCCTGGGTGGAAAGGGCCGGAATGGGACTAGCTGGAAACCAGCCACCCATAATTATAAACTTAAAACCTTCGGCCACCCCCATATCGATCCGGCAATATTCAATGAGCAAAGAGGCCAAAGAAGGCATTCGGCCACATATTCAGAGACTGTTACAATTGGGCATTTTAATACCTTGCCAGTCGCCCTGGAATACTCCTCTATTGCCCGTAAAAAAAACCCGGCACAGGAGATTACCGGCCGGTACAAGATTTACGGGAGGTTAACTGGAGGACAGAGGACATACATCCCACGGTGCCGAACCCCCAGCCGAACTCAGTACCTTACCCCCAAGCCATGTCTGGTATACGGTGTTAGATCTAAAAGATGCATTCTTTTGCCTAAAGTTAAGCTCTCAAAGCCAGCCTATTTTTGCCTTTGAATGGAAAGATCCTGAGATGGGATTCTCAGGACAACTCACTTGGACAAGGCTGCCACAGGGATTCAAAAACTCCCCCACTTTGTTCGATGAAGCCTTGCATCGGGATTTGGCAGACTTCCGAGTTGGCCATCCGGACCTCGTCCTCCTGCAGTACGTGGATGATTTGCTCCTGGCAGCTAAGACAGAACAGGATTGTGTAAAAGGTACGGGGGCCCTGCTTGAGAGACTGGGAGGACTGGGGTATAGGGCCTCCGCCAAAAAGGCCCAAATAGGCCAGAGACGAGTGACCTATCTGGGATATCCCCTGGAGGAGGCCAGAGGTGGCTGACGGAGGGCCGCAAAAAGGCTGTAGCCCTGATCCCAGCACCCACTAATGCCAAAGGGCTACGAGAGTTCCTCGGCAGTGCCGGGTTCTGCCGCCTCTGGGTACCTGGGTTTGCAGAGATGGCGGCTCCCCTATATCCTCTCACGAAATCCAACACCCCCTACCACTGGGGAAAGGAGCAACAATTGGCTTTTGACAAAATAAAAAGGGCCTTATTGACCGCCCCTGCCCTGAGCCTCCCAGATGTAACCAAGCCATTTGCGCTATATGTTGATGAACACCAAGGAATACCCAAAGGGGTCCTAACTCAATAACTGGGACCCTGGAAAGGCCCGTGGCATACTTTTCAAAAAAATTAGACAGCGTGGCTGCAGGATGGCCCCCATGTCTCCGAATAATAGCGGCTGTGGCAGTCCTGGTAAAAGACTCAGACAAGTTGACTTTCGGCCAACCCCTCACTGTGGTGGCCCCCCACGCCATAGAGACAGTCACCCGCCAGCCCCCTGATCGATGGCTCTCAAACGCCGGGTCACCCATTATCAGGCCATGTTACTGAATTCCGAGCGGATACGGTTTGGAACGGCTACATCCCTAAACCCGGCCACCTTGCTTCCAGAAACCGAGTCCCCCTCCCTAGTAATGCATGATTGCCACCAGATCCTAGCTGAAGTCCATGGCACCAGAGGGGACTTGACGGACCAGCCTTTGCCAGGTGCTGAAGCAACCTGGTACACCGAGGGGAGTAGCTTTCTACGAAATGGTGAGCGTAAAGCCGGGGCAGCCGTGGTAGATGGGAAAACTGTCATCTGGGCCAGTGCTCTAGAGCCTGGGACTTCAGCTCAAAGGGCAGAGCTTAAAGCCCTAACTCGGGCCCTAAGAAAGGCTAAGGACAAAAAGGTCAACATTTATACTGACAGCAGATATGCTTTTGCAACTGCCCATATTCATGGAGAAATATACCGTAGAAGGGGTCTCCTAACCTCAGCAGGTAAAAACATCAAAAACAGAGAAGAAATACAAGATCTCCATTCCCTCTTTCTGCCGAGAAAACTGAGTATAATTCACTGTCCTGGGCATCAGCGAGGCAATACCCAGTAGCAGAGGGGAACAGGATGGCCGATGAAACAGCACGGGCCGCTGCACTAGGCCCACAGGCCCTCTCCCTACAAGTACCAGAGGCTGTCCGGACACCGGGGCAACTCTCTCTCGAGTACTCAGACAGCGACCTAGATATCGTCCAGCAAATAGGGGCAAAATATGACGAGCAAATGAAGGTCTGGAAACACCAAGGGAAGACGGTCCTGCCCCAGAAAAGGGCCAAAGAACTGGTGACTCACCTCCACCGATGGACTCACCTTGGACACAAAACATTAAAAGCACTCCTCGGAGAGGTCAGACTTACTACATTCCCAAACTCCCCTCCCTGATCCAACAGGTAACCGACGCTTGTGTACCCTGTGCTAAGGTAAATGCCAAACACCTCAAGATGCTTGAGGGAACCAGGATGAGGGGAGAAAGACCCGGAACTAATTGGGAAGTAGACTTCACCGAAATCAAGCCAGGTAAATATGGTAACAAGTACCTCCTAGTGTTTATAGATACCTTTTCAGGCTGGACAGAAGCATTCCCCACCAAGCGAGAAACCGCCCAGGTGGTTGTCAAGAAAATCCTGGAAGAAATTTTCCCCCGGTTTGGACTGCCCAAGGTAATAGGGTCGGACAACGGCCCCGCCTTCGTCTCCCAGGTAAGTCAGTTGGTGGCCAGATTACTGGGGATAAATTGGAAATTACATTGTGCATACAGACCCCAGAGCTCAGGTCAGGTAGAAAGAATGAATAGAACAATTAAAGAGACCCTAACTAAATTGACATTGGAGACTGGCACTAGAGACTGGGTCCAACTCCTCCCCATGGTCCTGTTCCGAGTCCGGAACACTCCCGCGCGCCATGGGCTAACTCCTTACGAGATTCTCTATGGAGGTCCCCCACCAGTGACGGGCTTACTAGATTCTGCTATTGACCCTCTTGCTAACACTCCCGGTTTACAGGACAGGCTAAAGGCGCTCCAGATTATCCAGCGCCAGATCTGGAAACCCCTTGCGGCTGTCTACCGCCCCGGAGACACAACCGGCCCACACCCGTTCCAGATCGGTGACTCCGTCTACATCAGGAGACATCAGTCCAGGACGCTTGAGCCCCGCTGGAAGGGCCCATACACTGTACTACTGACCACCCCAACCGCCTTAAAGGTAGACGGCATTGCTGCTTGGGTCCACGCCTCACACGTGAAGCGCGCCCCATCAACGAGCACCGCTGACGCCAGCCAGGACGGACCTGGCGAGCCACCCCAATGGAAGCTCCACCGCACCCAAAACCCGCTCAAGATAAGACTTTCAAAAATTGTTCAATGACAGTTGTTATATTCCTACCTCTCCTAGCGCTCTTCACCTCCGCCAAAGGTGACCCTCATGCCCTTAAAAGGTTAACCTGGCAGGTACTAACGTCTGGGGGTGACGAGGTCTGGTCTATAACTAAGACCGCCCCCGTGGGAACCTGGTGGCCTAACCTATATCCTGACCTATGCAAGCTAACCATAGGGGCCCCTAGCCCATGGGACCTAGAGGGATACTTCGACACCTCTAGAGCCCCTAACCAAGAAAGCCCTCCAGGGCGACTGGGATTAGACCCATGGGGAGGATGTGGCACGCCTGACAGAAGGGCCATGCTCAGCACTCTTCCCTTTTATGTCTGTCCCGGGTACCACAGAGATCGCAGGCTAAATCCCACCTGTGGAGGAGGGGAATACTTCTATTGTAAAAATTGGGGGTGCGAGACTACGGGGGACACAGAATGGAGGCCCTCCTCCTCCTGGGATTATATCACTGTCAAGGCTAACTATACTCACCCGACATTTAGCAAATGGAAAACCCTTAATTATGGGCCCTGCCAAGGGTGGTGTCATCCCCTACGGATATCCTTCACGGAGCCCGGGAAAAGGTCTACTTACTGGGCCAATGGATATACGTGGGGACTCAGGTTATACAAAGAAAGAACAGATGATGGTTTTATATTCAGAATTAAACTAAAAATAGAATCCCCAGACCCAGTGGCGATCGGTCCTTGGGGAACAAAGAGCTCCTGCTAAACTAACAGCCCCGGCCCTAGCTGCAGGGAGTGCCACACCCAATAACTTCGCGGTCACTCCAACCCCTCGGTCGTCACCTGAGACGGGACTACGACTGTTTAATCTTATAGGGGCATTCCTGGCCCTTAATCGAACCGGCCCCGATGTAACTAAATCCTGCTGGCTCTGCCTTGCATCCCCCCCCCCCCTTATTATGAGGGAATTGCTACTCCAGGGACCTATAATAACATCACTGGCACTCAGGGATGCACACCCGACTCCCAACCACAACTCACCCTTACAGAAGTTTCAGGACAGGGAACCTGCATAGGAACACCCCCCCTCCCCGGGGCTACCAGGGACTCTGCAACACTACCACCCCGATTTTGGGGACTGATTCTTACCTGGAGCCCCAGCCGGGAACTTGGTGGGCATGCAACAAAGGCCTCACCCCCTGTGTGTCAGCTAAGGTTCTAAATAGCTCAAACGACTTCTGTGTCATGGTGCAGATCATACCCAGGGTGTTCTATCACCCTGCTGAAACTCTAGAAAATCAGTATGATAAACATCCCACCCGTTTTCGGCCTGAACCTGTCTCCCTAACCTTAGCCGTTATGTTGGGACTAGGGGTCACTACTGGGGTGGGTACTGGCGCAGCTGCTCTGATCCAGGGCTCACGACGTTATTTAGAACTCCAAACAGCTGTAGATGAGGATCTACGGGCACTAGAGCAGTCCGTTTCTAAGTTAGAACAGTCCCTCACCTCACTTTCAGAAGTAGCACTTCAAAACAGGAGAGGCTTGGATTTACTACTCCTGAAAGAGGGAGGACTGTGTGCGGCCCTAGGAGAAGAATGCTGTTTCTATGCAGGCCATTCTGGAGTCATCAGAGACTCCATGGCCAAACTCAGGGATAGGCTAAATAAAAGACAAAGGGATCGGGAGGCCCAGCAGGGCTGGTTTGAAAGCTGGTTTAATCAGTCTCCCTGGCTGACCACCCTAAGCTCTACCATTATGGGCCCTCTAGTTATCCTGCTCCTGCTGCTAACTTTCGGCCCCTGCGTCCTCAACCGGCTGCTCCAGTTCATCCGAGAAAGATTGTCTATTACCCAAGCTCTGGTATTAACTCAACAATGTCGGGCCCTCCAAACTGAAGAAATAAATGTTCCCTAAGATTTTAAGGTTAAAATCAGCCCAAACAAGAGGAGGGAATGAAGAAACCTCCCCCCTTGTAAGTAGAACCATCCCTAATCCAGAGGCAGCCCATCCAGGTGCCTTCCTGAAATTTTAGCAACTAAAAGCATTCTGTTTACAATAAGAAAACCATTTCCCTCCACACCCTGATTGGAATGTCCCTGAAGGGATCCCTGGGTGGCGCAGTGGTTTGGCGCCTGCCTTTGGCCCAGGGCGCGATCCTGGAGACCCGGGATCGAATCCCACGTCAGGCTCCTGGTGCATGGAGCCTGCTTCTCCCTCTGCCTGTGTGCTCTGCCTCTCTCTCTCTCTCTCTGTGACTATCATAAATAAATAAAAAATAAAATAAAATTAAAAAAAAAAAAAAAAAGGAATGTCCCTGAATAGGTTCATGTTGACCTGAGAAATCAACCTGGATGCTATGCGACTCCTGCGGTTCTTTTGTCTTTAGGCGGTTTCTTTCCTTTTGCCTTTTAAAAAATACCTGTAATTGCTAATCAGGGCTCTTTTCCTCCTCGGAGGCGGAGAGCCCGTTTGCGCAAACGTTCAATAAACCCTCTTGCTAATTGCATCTGCCTGTCTGGGGTCTGAGTCTTTGGGGCGTCCACAGGGACACGTTGGCACCCGTGAGCCAGGGTCCAACAGATCCTGAATCAATCAAGTCATCTGTAGATAGAAATTTGTGGAACAACTGAATAGTGACTGGGTTCAAATGATACCAAGAAATCCATAATAATATTACTGGTTACAACCATGACATTGTTGTCATAGGGAAAAAAAATGACCTTACAGTTAAAAATGCATACTGACACATGTAAGGATAAAATGACATGATGTCTAGAATCTTTACCTCACAGTACTTGAGCAAAACAAGGCAGGGAGATTAAGCAAGTGTGGCAAAATCTTGATAATGGTTACATCTGGAGAAGTATATTGAGATTCATTATTTTCTTTTGTGTATGACTGCAAATTTTCAATACTCAAAAAATTAAATTGAAAAAGAGCTGAGGTTTCTGAAGGAAGGAAGAAGAGTAATAACTTGGAATTGGCAAAGGGAAACTAGGGCAGCTCAGCCAAGTTCTGGCTCTGGGGTTCCTGGGGTGAGAGATGAGAAGTGGAGTTTTTCCTATTAGAGCATGAAAAGTGTTGCTTTTGCCCTTCCAAATCTCTAATCCTGAAACTTCTACACTTGTTGTCCCTTCCCCTAAAAGCAATAATTCTCAACTTCAGTTGCTTGATTAGTTGGGAGACATACCAGTACATTGTTACTATTTTAGTTGATTACAAATGTTGGTCATTTTTAAATAAAAGAAATCTGATTCCATATTAGTCCACAATAGTGTAATTTTCATTCATTTGCATTCAGAAATGCTTTCTTGAGTAGAGAACAAAGGAATGGAAATATAGCAAGCACACTGGGAATTGCACATAATCCATGCAAATATGCGGTGCTTGTAAACATAATCCTACAGTGGTCAAACACTGTCAATCCCTGAGTCTTCAATTTTCACTCAGTAAGACCTTCTCATGGTCTTATGAAGATTATACTTCATGGGTGAATAGGCAAACTAGATTAAAATGAGCATTCTGGCCTCTGTCGCACTATGCTCCAACTCTGATTTCCCTGCATTCGCTACCATCTCTGCTCCAATCCTCTGCTATAGAAAATCCAATAAATGCATGTATTGGTGCTGAAGTACCACAAAGTCATGGTCTTTGTAGAGGACTTGATAGATTGGTAATTGTTATCTATTTCAATCCCTCTTTTGATGTGTTTTCTCCATATTACAAAAATAGGAAAGCTGAAACAAAAGAAACACCAAAGCAAACTATATTTGCCAGACTCCTCTGCAATTATATTAGGAAGATGCAGATGAGGCACAGGCCCTTTCCCCTTGTTTTCTTTGGCTGTTGTTGCTGCCAAACATATTCTTGGAAACACTGTGTTTTTCTGCAACAGCATCCTTATATTCATTCACTAGTTTTATGGGATATGGTAGTCAGCCCCCAAGATAGCACCTAATGGTTCTTGTCTCCCGGTATTCAATCCTTGTGTGGTCTTCAGAGTGAGTAAGGTCTGACACTGTGAACAATAGAATATTACAGAAGTGAACATATGTGACTTCTAAGACCAGGCCATAAAAGACATTGCAGCTGCTTCCTTGATGTCTTGGATCATTCACTCTGGTGGAAGCCAGCCATCATGTAGCGTAGACATTCACACAACCTATGAAGAGGCCCATATGGAAGAGGAGCTGAAGCTTCCTCTAGCCATCTTGAAGGTGGATCTCTAGCCCCAGTCAAGCCCACAGATGACTGCATCCCCAGCCAAAATATGATTGAATTCCATGAAAATTCCAGAGCCAGACTGGGTAGCCAAATCACTTGAAAATTTCTGACCAATAAGAACTTCAAGAGGAAATAAATGCTTATTGTGGGTTTAAGCCACAACAATAAACAAATATTTGTTGTTGTTTTTAGATATTGGGTAATGTGTTAGGCCACAATAAATAATACATGGGGTTGAGAGTTTGGGCAGTAGCCGTGCACTTGGGAGCTAAATTCCAGTTTTCTATTTTACCATGTTCCCAATTGGGGCAGAGATAGCACGTCTCTATCAGGCCTGAGAGGCCTGTTTGGCCACTTTGTACTGAGAGGCATTCTTGATCTCCCAGCCTAGTGCCCATTCCTCCAGTCCTTCCAATGACTATAAGCACGCATTCTCTGTATTAGAAACTTTTCTGCTTAAAATAGCCAGATTGGTTTCTCTTTCCTGCAACTGAGCTTAACCTAATAAAAAAAAAATACCCATTTGAAATTAACAGGGGCGCCTGGGTGACTAAGTGGTTGAGCATCTGCCTTTGGCTCCTGTTGTGATCCCTGCAGGGAGCCTGCTTCTCCCTCTGCCTGTGTCTCTGCCTCTTTCTCTGTATCTCTCATGAATAAATGAATAAATAAATAAAGCCTTTAAAAAATTTAACAGCGAGACACCAGAGACATTTCCTGTTAATGTCAGAAATAAGACAAAGTTGGCTATTGACAATATTATTTAACATCATGGTGGAAGAACTATTTCATTATGTTAAGATAATGAAAAAAAAGTATTGCAGAGGAGGAGGCAAAATTGTCATTATATATAATAAGGTGATATAATTGTCTACCAGGACAATTTGAATGACTAAGCTGAAAATAAAAACTGTTAAGAAAGTTCAGTGGAATAATCAGTAAAAATTTTAACAAAGGAAAGATCAAAAGCTTTCCTATGCAACAATAATCATTTGGAAAATATAAAAGAAGAAATAATCCAGCCCAGGAGCAAAAAATGCATAATATAACTTGGAAAAATAAACTAATAAATTTAGTGCAATTTCCATGAAAATTCCATCTCTTTTTGAACTTGGAAAATTTTGTAAAGTTATCTGGAAGTTTCTTTCTCTTTTTATTCTTCTATATACCGTAGGTCATATTTATTTTTGCCCCTTGCAGAATCGTTTTCATTTAGTTGAGCTTTATGTTAGGCCTTCAGCTGAAACTGGAGATGTTCTTTATTTATTTATTCAACAAATATTTATTGAAGCCTAAGCTGTGGCAGGTACTGTTCTGGATATTTGGGATCTATCGGTGTCCAACTTTTCTGGAACTAGCTTTCTATCCCTCTAAGAAACCACCATATAATGGTAGCTATTCATTGAGACTATTTGCTACTTTGCAGAGTACACTAGGGAGAAGTTTCTTAAGACCTACCAACTGGAAAAGTGGCTATGGAATTTATCATATAAAGTCTACTTATGAGCAAAGGAAAGTTTCTCCTTTTGATTTGCCAGGGAAGTTCTACTTGAGGAACTGTAAGATTGTAAGTCTATTGTATTCCAATGCAAACTTTCACCCCCTTTTGGAATGTCTTGTCTTCCTATTTCATCTATATTTTCGCTGGACTTACTATTAAAAATTTTGAATTTTTTTGTTTCATTGTATGAAACAATGTACGTATGAACTGCTTCGAATATCAAATACCCTGTGGGAGTAGAGGAACTAGATAACACCAAGGGGAAAACAGACATCCAGAATGTGGTGCGTTTTTTAAGACAACTGCCTTTGTCTCTTCAAAAAACCAATATTAAGAAAAGCTAAAAGGTAGAAGGGACAATTCTAGATTGAGAAATAGGGAAAAAAACTTTACAAAAATATAACTCAATGCAATAAGTAACCCTTGATTGGATCCTGGCTCAAAAGAAAGTATATACTATAAAAGATTATTTTGAAGGAAGCTGAGGAAATTTGAATATGGCATGGATAATAGATAATATTAGTAAATGATTGTTAATTTTCTCAAGACCTAATAATAGTGTTATGATTATGAAAGAGAATGTTCTTATTCTTAGAGATACATACTTAAGTATGGAGTGATGTATCCTGTCTACAAACTTAGGATGATTCAGCAAAAAAACCCAAAAATATATATATATTTTTACAAACATTTTTATATGGCAAATGTTAATTGTTGAATTGCTTGGTCTGCATATTGGGTAGTATTAGAGTGGAAACTACTATTCTGTGAAATATTTGGAAAATTTTAAAATTGATATATATCTTTCTATTGTGCACAGATAAAAGACATAAAACTGTGGTTATCAAAAACATTAGAATATTTCAGTGAAGCAATTTCCTATGCAGTAAAGCTTCTAAAGAAAGAGACTGGGGAAAGGAAAAAAAAAAAGGAAAAAGAGAGAGACTGGGGCAGCCCGGGCGGCTCAGCGGTTTAAGCGCCACCTTCAGCCCAGGGTGTGATCCTGAAGACGCCGGATCGAGTTCCACGTCAGGCTCCCTGCATGGAGCCTGCTTCTCCCTCTGCCTGTGTCTCTGCCTCTCTCTCTCTCTCTCTCTCTCTCTCTCTGTGTGTGTGTGTGTGTCTCTCATGAATAAATAAAATCTTAAAAAAAAAAAAAAGAAAGAGATTGATACTTTAATTTTCAATGGGGATTAAATTTAGAGACTCTATTATTATGGTCCAACTATCACTAGAACCACTATAGGTGTTTGCTAGAATTTTGATGTTCAACGTTACAGAGATCTACAGAACTATCTCTGGGTAATTTACATATTCATTACTCTCTGAGTACTAGTATTTTCATACATCTGATTTCGGGAATCATTATCTTTGATTTCATATTCTGCATTTATACTTCCTAACACATTCTTCTCAAATGGTAATTTTCTTATGCAAGCCATTAGAAATTGATGTAGATACGATTGTAGTTAAATTTAGAAAATATGCTTTAGGGGAGCCCGGGTGGCTCAGCGGTTTAAGCGCCACCTTCATCCCAGGGCCTGATCCTGGAGACCTGGGATCAAGTCCCACATCGGGCTCCCTGCATGGAGCCTGCTTCTCCCTCTGTGTGTCTGTCATGAATAAATAAATAAAATCTGGGGATCCCTGGGTGGCTCAGCAGTTTGGCGCCTGCCTTTGGCCCAGGGCGCGATCCTGGAGTCCTGGGATCGAGTCCTGGGATCGAGTCCCGGGATCGAGTCCCGCATCGGGCTCCCGGCAAGGAGCCTGCTTCTCCCTCCTCCTGTGTCTCTGCCTCTCTCTCTCTCTATGTCTATCACAAATAAATAAATCTTAAAAAAAAATAAATAAAATCTTTAAAAAAAAGGAAAATATGCTTCAGATATTTTAAAAATGAATCAATAAAACCTTATGTTAAAACTTTTTCAAAGAATTGTATACTCTACCAGATGGAGATGTATCTCTCTTGGTAAATTTTAGTATGGAAAGAGACCACAACATTGTCACAAGAGTGTATATGTAGACTTAAGGGGGAAAAACTTCTGAAATTCCTAAAGAACTTGGAAGAAATTTAGTTGAAACCTTAGTGTTCTAATGAGAAGAGTTTGCTTCTGTAATGTAGCCCATTTCAACATCTACTTTTAAAACTAGAATTTGTTTTGATTTCAAGTAAAGTCGATGTCAAAGAAAATATGATCCTGAAACACTGACCGGAATAAGTAAAATACAAAATGTAAACAAAAACATTTAAAAACCTGTGGTCATCAAAACTAAGCACATTCATAAAATTGCCAACACAACAGAGAAAAGAATGCAAGAGGGCTGTTCAACCCCACCACAGGGATTTTCAGAGCACTGTTTTTAACCAGATAGATGAAAAACAGCAACAAAATCAGGCTCATTCAGGAAAAACCAGAAAATACTCTATTTGGAAACTGGTAGTAGTCCTTTTCAGGAAAAAAAAAAAAAAATCTGTCAGTTTCATGAACCCCCGGATAAAACAAA
Organism: Vulpes lagopus; assembly: GCF_018345385.1. NCBI lineage: Eukaryota > Metazoa > Chordata > Mammalia > Carnivora > Canidae > Vulpes > Vulpes lagopus. The sequence goes on along the minus strand of NC_054838.1, from coordinate 35,944,359 downwards.
CAGGAAAAAAATCCCACACACGATTCACTCAACAAAACGTCCTCTGTTAACACAACCAGCAGTACAACCATCACTAAAACCGTGAGGTAGTGATAGTACAAAAACACTGACACACATGTGAACCCACACATGCTCACATTCACGCCCACTACAGTACACACACAGGAAATGGGTTTGGAATCTTTTTATGACTTTTTTTTTTTTTTTTTTTTTTTATGATAGTCGCAGAGAGAGAGAGAGGCAGAGTCATAGGCAGAGGGAGAAGCAGGCTCCATGCACCGGGAGCCCGACGTGGGATTCGATCCCGGGTCTCCAGGATCGCGCCCTGGGCCAAAGACAAGCGCCAAACCGCTGCGCCACCCAGGGATCCCTGGAATCTTTTTAAAGACAAGGACAAAACCTTTTTGTTTGTTTAGAAAATGCATAGAAATGGCTTAGACATTCTAATTAAATTATTATAATAAAAACTTGAAAAAAATCCAATCACGTATGAATGACTCATTTACCTCTCCCCCCCCCCCCCCCCCCCCCCGCTACTCTGTGTTTGAGTGAAAGGCTCTTGTATAACAAACGGAAGGGAAAGGAGCAATTTCAAGCGGTGTCCGATCACCCGTCATGAAATTCCAGGGAAATGCAGGATAGCTTTAAGGTTATTCATAAATCTGGTATCGAGAAGACCAAGTCTGTGCGAGAGCGGTTTCACCGGAAGTGGAAGTTTGAATACGGAGGCTTGAGAAGCGAGGGCGGAGAGAGTAGACCACTTATCAATAAACTCGGGATCTGTCGTTATTTTTGCCGCTTGCGGACTATGACATCACTGAAATTCTGCAACTACCCCCACCGGAGACCTCACCGAACTCTCGCGATACTAGAGCCCAGTGGCGCGCGAAACGCCGTGGGAGGGGCTGGGGTGAGATCGACTGACTTCCGGCCAGGCCGTTGTCTGGGCGGCGCGGTCGAGTCATTGCGGGGCCGCGCCGCTTCGATCTCCCGTCCCTCCCCCCGCCCCGGCGCGGGGGGTCGACCAGCCAAGTGGGGCGGGAGGCGACTCGGCCCTTCCCCTCCGTTTCGCTCTGGCCAGCTCCCGGGCCCCGCGCGCTGGGCTCTGGGGTCCTGGGGCCCGCGAGGCCCGGTCTGAGGGGCCGGGGCCTACGTGGGCCCGCCGCTGGGCCCCATGAGGCACAGCCTGACCAAACTGCTGGCGGCCTCGGGCAGCGACTCCCCAACCCGCAGCGAGAGCCCGGCTCCGGCCGCGACTTGCTTGCTGCCCCCGGACCTGAGCCGGGCGGCGGCGGCGGCGGCGGCGGCGGCTGAGGAGGAAGAGACGGCGGCGGCCGGATCTCCCGGCCGCAGGCAGCCGCGGGGCGACGAGGGCGACTCTGAGGCCGGGAGGGGGGGCCGCGGCGGCGTGGCCGTGCGCGCGCCCTCGCCCGAGGAGATGGAGGAGGAGGCGGTCGCCAGCGTCCCCGGGGAGGAGACGGAGGACATGGACTTTCTGTCCGGGCTGGAACTGGCAGATCTGCTGGACCCCCGGCAACCGGACTGGCACCTGGAGCCCGGGCTCAGCTCGCCCGGGCCCCTCTCCTCGTCCGGCGGAGGCTCGGATAGCGGCGGCCTGTGGAGAGGGGACGACGATGACGAGGCCGCGGCCGCCGAGATGCAGCGCTTTTCCGACCTGCTGCAGAGGCTGTTAAACGGCATCGGAGGCTGCAGCAGCGGCAGTGACAGTGGCAGCGGCGAAAAGAGGCGGAGAAAGTCCCCAGGAGGAGGCGGCGGCAGTGGCGGCAACGACAGCAACCAGGCGGCGACAAAGAGTCCCCGGAAGGCGGCGGCGGCCGCTGCCCGTCTAAATCGGCTGAAGAAGAAGGAGTACGTGATGGGGCTGGAGAGCCGGGTCCGCGGTCTGGCAGCCGAGAACCAGGAGCTGCGGGCCGAGAATCGGGAGCTGGGCAAGCGCGTGCAGGCACTGCAGGAGGAGAGTCGCTACCTACGGGCCGTCCTGGCCAACGAGACCGGACTGGCTCGCCTGCTGAGCCGGCTGAGCGGCGTGGGACTGCGGCTGACCACCTCGCTCTTCAGAGACTCGCCCGCCGGTGACCATGACTACGCTCTGCCCGTGGGAAAGCAGCAGCAGCAGCAGCAGCAGCAGCAGCAGCAGCAGGACCTGCTGGAAGAGGACGACTCGGCGGGAGGAGTGTGTCTTCATGTGGACAAGGATAAGGTGTCGGTGGAGTTCTGCTCGGCGTGCGCCCGGAAGGCGTCGTCTTCTCTTAAAATGTAGGGTCAAGTAATCTGCTCTTTATCCGCGTTTACCCCTTTCAACTCCCTTACACCATGTAAAACACCTTAGTGGGACATCTTCACTGGACACATTTCAGAGGAGGAAAAAGTAATATTGAATCTTTAAGTGTTTAGCTAAAAGCATGAATGTGACACTGTAACCAACTCCTAATGATAACATGTGACTATTAAATCTCTCTGACAGTTTCTTTTTTAGGTGATTTCCTTCCTGCCAGGCTCCGTTGTAGGGGTTACAGAACAGTCGTTCCCGCCTCACAACCTGGTAAGGATCCATCTCTTCACGTAACGCTCATGCTCTGCTGCTTAGTCTACTTTATTGGGCAACATCTCAATTTGTGTGTGTGTGTGTGTGTGGGTTTTTTATTTTCTTTTTTCTTTTTTGGAAGGTGGGAGGGGAAGGCTAATTTGGGCCCTGTCCACCCTGGAAACAGACTTGTGCTGGTCAGTAATGTATTTAAGATGCTTCTTCTGGTTGAAATAGCTGTTAATGTGTCCCCTTGTTCAGACTTGCGTGTACCTAGCTCTTCTGTCCCCAGTGTGGACATGGCCTTGGATGACATCGGTTCCAACTGTACACTGAAAGCTGCTAATAGAGATACAGTTTGGAGACAGTGAAACAGGTGAAGTTGAATGGAAGTTCCGAGTTGTACAAGGTGCAAGTTGGAATTCCAATTTTAGAGCAACTTTTTAGAGGTTGACAATAAGTATTTGGGGCTTGCACAAATGTGATAGTTAACTTTGCTGAAGATGACAGAAATATCTTAACTATTTGGGTATGCCTTTTAGTTTTCAGTAGGAGATCTAGAAATACAATCTATTCAGATGAGAAGATTTTAATCTCACCATTTAAAAAGTTGGAAATTAACATGCATCTCTGTGTTAATTAATTGAAGGAGGAATAAGAGTGGTTAATGAAATGTTTCTTTGAGGACCAGCACAGTGATTACCCTATCACTGACTATAAATAAATTGTTGAACACCTTTACTTTTGTTGTATTAAAATTTTAGGTTAAATTTATGTATGATTAGATAAATTGAAGGTTTGTGAAATGTGAATGAAAACATGTAAAGTGAGGCTTCACAAAGAATCTTACTACTACTCTCCTTATTTCAAGGTTTTTGTCCTTTATAAAAATAATTTTTTTAAATTGGCTGGTTCTGGCTACTTAAGGACACGATCGACACTTTCCAAAGATGGGACATATTCTTCCCTTGAAGTACTGTATTATCCACTGTCCAGTTGTATAGATTGAGTTACGGTGTCCTTCAGTGTAAGAGGCATTAAGAAATTCTTTGTGAAACATCACTGTTTGATAAAGTATATACATATTTAGCATCCTTGTTTTTCTTTGTGCTAAAGTGGATACAGCTGTTGGGGCAGAAGAGACGGGACCAGCTGCTGGCCACATTTCCTGCTTTATTTTAAAAGGTAGTATAAGAAATGAGGAAAAAGAGGTAATATCAGGGCTTCTGCTGTTTTTTATTTTAAAATGTTCATAATTAAAAAGTATTTTCCAGCAGTCCAAAGATGTAAGTTATCTTACACATGTTTTATTTTGTTGTTATTTGGTTATAAAAATGGAATCCTTGTTCTTGCAGAACTGTAAATGTTTTGTTGCTAGATAACATGATTTGAGACCTAACTTTGGTCTCTGGTTTCCAGTGCATTACAGCATATTTTGTAAAATCATCTGCACTTGAGCATGAATGGGTAGTACCAAATTCACAGCCTGGAGTGATGAACCTGCTTATTCCTAAGTGCAGGAGCAAGCCCCTCACAATGCAGCTGCATGGATTTTTAGTGCCTACTGAATTATATATATATACATATATATATAAAAACCAAAAGTAGTTGGAAAAATTATTTGAAATGACTAATTTGTGCTATCTATGGAATATGTTAAATGTAGCTTTTTGAAACAGAAGCCTTGAATTGAAATTTAATTAATACTTGAACATTTTGTATATATTTCTTTGTATATAATTTTGTGCAGTACCAATGACAAAAATACGGTGTCATAATAAAACCAGGTTTGTTGATCTTTCAGTTATGGGCTCAAAGAATTTATTCATCTCTAACATGACATTGGAAAATAATGGATGAAAATAGGAAAAATGATTGTTGTTAATGCTGACTGTGGGTCTTAAAAGGTTCTGGAAGCAGTAAGTGTGTTTTTCTAAAATACCATTCCCTTGGAATATTTTCTTCTAATGTCAGTGCTTTTCCTGCATTATTTGAAGTTCGGGGCTGGGGAGAAACAGTAATCAAAGCTTTCTGAAATGGGATGCTTTGAAAATTCCAAGTGTAGATTTTTAGGATGTCATTTTATAAATGGCAGTTTTTGGAAATACTTGATTAAGAACTTTTGAAAATGGAGATTAGTATCGCCTATTTTTAAAGCTGCTTTGTTAGGCTTCTTATGTTTTAACTGTCTTTTCTTAGTTTCCATTTCATTCTTTTTTTTTTTTTTCTTCCTAATTTTGGTGACTTAGTGATTTTTGTCATTTTTTTACATCAACTTCATGGTCTTGTTTTTACATGGTATTGCATGTATTTAGGACCTATCTATCTAACAGGGGCTTTAAATAAATTTGATCATATTTATGTGTAAGCACATTTTACTGTAAATGTTTGGGTTTCTGAATTTACAACAGATCTGTTTATTTCAGTATGTAGTAAACAATATCTTAAAGTGTCCTATTCACTACTTGTTAATTAAAAAGTTATGATTAATATGAAATTGTTGTCTTACTATTTTTAGAAAATTGTGTTCTGAATGATTAATAGTTGGATAAAGGAGATTTTTTGGCATATAATGTGGATTGTTTTGAAATTTTAAGGTTTGGCTCTACTTTAGAGGTTGAAAACAACTTAGTATTTGGGGAACCTTTTTTTTTTTTTTTCCCCTTCTCTGATTGCCTCTTTGGCAGAATGATACAGAATTAGTGTAAAGAGGTAGTGTTTTGATATTTGTCTTCTGATGGTGACAGGAATTCATACATTAATTGAACTAACACATCATATTGACCTTCTATTTCTATCATATTGACTTACTGTTTCTGCACTTTCTTGACCAGTCCTAACTAAAAAGTCCACGTTTGTTAAAATGTAGTCACACCTCTGATATAATCCAACAAAAAGTGTTCGAAATATTTTAAATATTTGTGCATTTTGTAATCACTAAATTAATCTCTCTCTCTTCTCTTTAAACAGCTTAGCAGTGTCTGCAAAAAGAATCTTTTCCTACAACCTGTTAACTGACTGGACTGATGGTAACAAAGTAATTGTGGGAGCCATGTCGGTCAAAAATTTGGCATCTGCTGAAAAAAATGAATGCCATTTTCAAGTTCCCAAATTACTTCTATACTGATTTCACTTTCCAGAAATGGAGATATGAAAAGATTCTCTGGAATCCTTGAAAGACTTAATAGAAATACATGAGACTAAGTTAATTTTGGAACAAAATTATACTTTTTTTTTTTTTTTTTTTTGTCTTTCATGGGAGTGATACTCAGTTCTTTGCATACCTTTTAAAAATTGTAACCATTGGAGAAGAGAATTATAGTATATCATCAAGGAATATTAGATTCTTTACATTATCAAGAACACATTCTATGGAATTACATTTAGTGGAGTAGAATTACATAAACAGGCCATCAGGGATCACAAAGCTTATCATGAGTTTGTATTTATTTCCTGGAACTTGAGAGCTAATCTGGAGTATAGGCAGACCTTGCTGAGTAGAATATAAAAGTTAATGTAAAGTCCTTAACTATAAAGAGTAGTCTTTTTAAATAGATGCATTGATTTGTCTTGTGTATCTTTGAAAAAATTATGATTAACTATGTGAGTAGTTAATTGCAATTTAGGGTAAGAGGATGTTTGCATTCTGAGATTTCGGCTTCTTGAGTTTTCTCTGAGTACTTGACACTTTCTTGACTATTTTGAGGTTTCTAATGAATGGTATCCTAGTTTCTATTGTTATATATTAAAATGTCTCTAGTTGTATGTAAGGGCTTTAGTATTCTGGATGATGGAAGGGTTTTTTTTGTTTTTGTTTTTGTTTTTTTGCATTATATCGTTGTTTTACTTAATTGAAACACTTTTCCAGCTTATTACAAGTGTGAAAAAACACTCAACTCTGGATTGTTTTATTTCATTTTCGTTGGATTATGTTAATACATTCTTTCATTTGGTCTAGATGGAGTCATTTTATCTTACTGACTCATTGGGAAGTGTACAGGTTAGAGGGGTAGGAGGGATAGGAGATAGGCCCAGAATGATTTATCATAACTATATAGTTTGGTTATTGTATGCTATTACACAAAACTTTTATTAAATCTACTCTGTATCTTGCAATCTAAGTACATTCAGTGCCTGTGATGCAAGGCAGCAAAGAGTGGTTTACCCTTGATTGATGAATGCTCCTATTGGTTATAATTCTACAAGGATTTGGCATTAACAGTAGCTGGAGATAATCACTTCTTTGATAGAGTGGATAATTCACTGCTAATAAGAATTAGCTTTAAAAACATGTGATCATGTAGGTCAGCATTTTGATGTTCCAGTTTAAGGTCTCACTGATTTAGTCACATTTTTTTAAGCTAAATAACCTGATGATTCTTGTTGAAGAGGCAGTAAAATACTTTCAAGTGTTGTCTTCCCCACACTCATTATCAATACAGAGTATTGAGACCCTCCCAAATGTTTTATTTCTGTATTTAGTTCTGCAGCTTTTTCTTCAGAAACCAGGTAGTTCCCATCTAAGCTATGCATCAGAAAGGGGAGGTCTTCCGTAGAAACCTGTAGAATGTTTTGTGTGGCCAGCACCGTATTTTTCACATATTTGACCTTGAATATCTCAATCCTCTTCAGCAGTCACCTACTGTTGTCTTATGTAATATACAGCCTTTAGCTCTGACCTAGACTACAACAAATTGTCATTTACTTTCAGTTTTGAAGTGCAGAAATAAATTTTATTCAGAAAGTATCATTAGGAATATAAATCATGAATGTTAGGGAAAATTGATTTTAAAAAATATACAGATTAATAGAAAGTTGCTTATGAACTTGCCTTTCTTTGCCTTTTTCATTGCTTTGGTTATTGATACAGTGTTTTTATCCCTTTTTTTACTTTTCCCAGTTTGTATATTCAGGATTTCTTTCTTAGAACCATTTTCCCCACTTTTTAAAAAGAAACCTGTTTATATTGGACCTAATGATTTTTGTAGTTTTGTTGACCCAAAATTATTTTTGTTGAAAATTATTTGCTTAATTTTCAATCTAAAAATGTAATCTTTAATGGTGTTTTGAGAAATTGTGTTGTCTTAATATGTAGATTTGATTTTTATTGGTGGCCCAACTTTTCTTTATACCATGTCTCTGAATTTTACACTTTTGCTACACACACACACATACTGAGTTTAATTCCTAGACCCCTCTGGCTCTTAATGTTCTATAGTTTGGGGTTTTACAAATTATATTATCTGAAGTACAATATAATAGGAGTCAGTCCTCTTTCTTTAAGCCAGATTAACTATATCATGTAAATTGTGAAAGACAGATTTAAATAGTTTACTATGACTGAACGATTAAAAACTGTCTTCCTGACTGAGGTAGTGTTCTTTAGGTCTTAGCTACAAATGACTGTTCCTTAAATTGTAATGCAGTCACGGCAAGTTTACATGTATTTACCTGCCCCCAACCAAAAATTTTGGTAGAGTAGATTTGTACCAGTAGATGTAAAATAATACAGTCTTCTGCTTCTGTTGCCCATTTTTACTAATTGAAAAGATGATTTAAATAAAAAATATATGGTAGAGGACAGATGCTAGAAAGGAATCTTTTTTGGTTATAGAAACCATTGCAAACTCTTCTATATATTGATGGCATTATGCTAGGAATGTGTCAGGATAAGAAAACAGTTTTTATTTTATTTTTTAAGAAAACAGTTTTTATTGAATTACCAATTTAGTTACATCAGTGGCTTTTGAATTATCCAAGTTGATTGCACTATTCTCTGGAGTCTTAATTTAGTAATTTGGGTTTCTTATTTTTGAAGTCAGGAATTACTTTTAATTCATTTTTTTCTCTGTTGTGGTAAGTAGAACTCTCCTTTAAATAAAAATGATAGTATGTAGGTAGAGGTATGTAATTTTGAGTCAGAGACCTTTAAGTAAAGCATATTCGGTATAGAAAACAAAATCCAGAAAGGAATCAAAACAAAATGAAAAATCACCCCTAATTCTCTAACATAGAGAATATTCAAAGCAAAAAAATAGATTTTTTTGCCTCATAATTGGGAATATTTCATATATAAATTTGCCAGGGAATACATTTTAAGGCACTTGTTGAATTATCAGCTTTGCTTTATGGAAAACTTAAAATGTATTTTGTTAATTTTATTTAAATTTTAAAATCTTTAGCTGTACTGCTTTCTTTTTGAAGAGACCCTGAAAGCGTATTTCACTCGTGAGACTACCTTTTCTATGTGATGAACTAAATTAAATTCTTCTGTCACACAGTTAAGTAGCATAAGATTATTTAACAGGTCACTATATTTGAAAGGAGTAATTTAAGATGCTTGTGAATATGATCTGGGATGGCACTTATTTTATTTTATATGACCGGCTTATAAGAAAGTGCTGGTCTAGATCTATACTGTTCAGTACTGTAGGCATTAGCTACATGTGGCGAAAAAATTTAAATTAAAAAAAGATTTAGTTATTCAGTTGCACGAGTTACATTTCAGGTGCTCAGTGGCCACATATGGCTAGTAGCTAACACTTTAAGTCATGTATAAAACATTTCCATCATCACAAAGTTCTTTGGACAGTGCTGATTTTAGATGCTGTCACATGAAAATAGTTTAAAGAACTGAGATGAAAAGTTTTACAAAGGGGAACACCAAAGGTCACTTCAAAAATTTAAATGATCTTAGGAAATGAGGAATATTAGACTAAGCTATTTCAGAAAACAAAACCAATAGGAAAGAGTATAGCTACCATTTAAGTGCTACCACTTAAGGTCAAGTGCTGTGTTAGCTCCTATATATCATATAATACCAATCTTGAGTGAGGTTACTGATGAAACTGAGGACCAGAGAGGTTAACTTGCTTAACCTCACACAGCTGAAAAGAAGAGGCCTGGGTATGTCATCGCAAAGAACTATCCCACACGAGATGGAAGCTTCAAAGGTAGAATTTGCCTCAGTCTTCCAAGAATATAGCTTTCCAGAGACAAGTGTGTAACTATATCATTATATCACTGTATTAGCTATATCAATATATCGGCTCTAGCTGAGCCTACCACCTTTCAAGACTACTGGAATTGATTCCTGTGAGGAAGGTTAAATATATTCTAAATGTCTATGGATTAATAATACCTATGGAAAGAATGATTTGGGGAAACAAAGTGAACATTTTCTGTAGTGAACTAATCCTCATCCCCTCCTCCTGCTTGGATTCTTTTTTTTTTTTTTTTTTAAGATTTTATTTATTCATAAGAGACAGAGATAGGCAGAGGGAAAAGCAGGCTCCCTGCAGGGAACCTGATGTGGGACTTGATCCCAGGACCCAGGGTCATGCACTGAGCTGAAGGCAGATGCTCAACCACTGAGCCACCCAGTCATCCCTTCCTGCTTGGGTTCTTCATGAGGTCTTTAGTAAAAACTGCTGTATGGTTACTTTTCCTGTGTTACAGACCAAAATGTGCTTAATGTAAAGGCATGGAGCAAACAAAATAGAAGAGAATATTGGGCAAACTAGAAAAGTTCTATTCTTTTTTAAGGGGAATAGCCCTTACTAGTATTCAGCCTTTTGTTGTTGCCCTTTGTAGCCTTATGTTATAGGTCCTAGAATTGTACCTCAGGTGATTACAAGTCTGTGTTTATTCATACACTTGATATTTATTCATACATTACAACTTTATTTTTGTGTACACATTTGTTTAACTGTCACTGAATTTCTAGACCAGGTTCGGGTAACTGAAGGGCCTTTATAATTAGTTTATATTGTCTAGATCCAAGGTATGCTGCAAACACAGTCTGGAGTAAAATGGGAAACAACATCTTTCTAAAGACAGGCTTAGAAATTCTAGTCCAGTAAGTTAAGATGTTTCCTTTCTCTGGTAGCAGGGCTGACTCATACCTATAAGAAAACATGGAGACAGTCCTCTAGAAGATAGTTTTATCAAATAGCAAACCTATGTACAATATATATTAATCCAAGAAGTGTTAAAATAAAAGTAGCTTAGGTAAAGATTAAGGTAATTCAGTTATTCTCTTTGATGTCTATTGGTCTTTAAAACTGTACTTATGTTTTCTTTCGTCTCCTCCTCCACTTCACCTCTGAAGGCTCATACAGCTGATAGCTTGATAGAAGAGTTCATCAGAAAATAACTGAATTATACTGGCTTATTGCCAGCCATTTTGTGGGAATTTTCCTTTAGTGGAATTACTCAAAGTCGTAACATATAATTAGCTATCATTGCTAGGCACAGTACTGTTTGTAGCTTTGTTGGCATTCAGTACACAAGTTAAGGTTAAGAACCTGAACTACACATGCAAGAGGTATGTATAATGGGATCAATTTCTAGAACAGTTTTCAAATTCTTGAGAAGTAATATTACTTATAAAAAAAAAAGTAAGTCAAAAAACTAACATTGCCTTAAAAGCAGAAAATATATCTATTTTAATTTGTACATTTTCTAGGTAATCATTTATATTTGAAGTTTTTTGATGATTATAAGTAAAAAAAGAATCTCACCTGGCTGCTAGGCCACCATTCACAGGTATAGCCAAGAAAATAGGGTACAGACCACCAAAGACCAGACCAACCAATCCACTCCGTGTTATGGTACAGGTTTCACAATTCAAATCACCTAGGAAATAAATCAGTTCTGAAATGATAGTCAAACATGGTTTAAAGAATGCAAGGTCATCTTAAATGTGTCACAGATACTCAATTTTTAGGCAGCAAATGCAAATCTTAAGGTATGTCGGAAGGTATAATTATATGTACAGACAACCTAAAATAGCTAGGAATATCTGATAGAGGATTTTTTTTTAAAATTTATTTATTCATGAGATACACAGAGAGAGGGAGAGAGAGGCAGAGACACAGGCAGAGGGAGAAGCAGGCTCCATGCAGGGAACCTGACGTGGGACTTGATCCCAGGACTCCAGGATCACGCCCCAGGCCAAAGGCAGGCGCTAAACCGCTGAGCCACCCAGGGATCCCCTGATAGAGGATTTTTAATCTCAGTCTGTACTGCTTCTACCTTTCTGCATTTGTATTGGCAAACCTGAGCTAATATTTTTCTGTCTGTAAGAAACTTTTAACCCATGGGAAGTTTTAAAAAATAATTTGTACTTTTTTTTTTTTATATTATATAGTGTGACTATTTTTATAGAATTCTTTTTTCATTTCCAAATTAGTGTAAGCTATATTAAAAAAAGAAAGCTAAGTTAGTAACATATGTTTTACTCAGTCTGTTCAGTTCACTGGGTGGTAGATAGCCCTAGGTCATAAAGATTCTTTCCACACAGATGATGGGGATTCAAGCAGAATACTCCTCCAGTTTAAGCCAATTTGGAAAGCACTTAAGAGAATTTAAATGGATAGTGTCTCCCATCTTACCATCACCTATGGTAATAGTATTTTTTATGTGAAATTAATAAAAAAAAGTTCATAATTAGCTACAGGCATGCCTCATTTTATTGTGCTGTACTTTATTGCCCTTCACGGATAATGCATTTTTTTTTTTTTTAAATTAAAGGTTTGTAGCAATCCCTTTTGAGTCAAATCTGTAGGCACCATTCCCAGCAGCATTTGCCCATTTCTGGGCAAATGTGTCTCTGTCACATTTTGGTAATTCTCATAATATTTCAGACCTTTTTATTATTATATTTGTTATCATGATCTGTAATCAGTGATTGCCACATGCTGAAAGCTCAAGTGATGGTTAATACTTTGTAGCAATATTTTCTAAGGTATTTACATTGGTTTTTAGACATAATACTAGACACCCTTTAAACAGATGATATAGCTTATTATAAACATCTTTAATATGCCCTGGGACATAAAAAAATTCATTTGACTTTACTGTAATATCCACTGTATTGCAGTGGTCTGGCAAATCTGCAGTATCTCCAAGGTATGTCTAAACTCCGAGCACTCAGCACATACATTAAAACTATCAAAAGGAAATCAAGTCTGCATATATTCGATAATTCTCGTATGTATATATCTAATGCTTTGAAAGATTTACTATGAAAGTCTTTTTCCCATATATACATATATTTTTAAAGATTTTATTTATTCAACAGAGAGTGAATGACAGCACATGAGCAGGGGCAGAGGGAGAGGGAGAGGGAGAAGCAGGCTTCCCTGCTGAGCAGGCTCCAACCCAGAAACCCTAGGATCATGACCTGAGCCGAAGGTAGAAGCTTAACCAACTGAGCCATCCAGGCACCCCTACCATAAGTGTTTTGTCTTGAGGGACTTCCCGATACGTTTTTTAAAAAAACTAAGGCAGTCAGCATTTAAAAATATAAAGTCTGCAAATATTTCTTACTTTAAGTCTTCTAGTAAAAATAGGTAAAGTATTTAGAATTGCCATGTATGTGTATTTTACTTGTAGAGAAGACTGCTAATATGAACTGCCACTTTACAAAGGCTAGCACATTTCAGCCTTACCCATTCACTGACTATGATATGGCATATAGCTAGATACCTGATGTAAATATTGAAGGATTAGTGTAAGGTACAAATAATATACACCAAAACAAATTCTAGTGATAGTGAAATAGGATTTACCTGTATTCAAAGGTAAACTTACAAAACCTTTGTAAGATGCATGAGCCGTCAAAAATGGGATCACTGCCATTGGTAAGCCAGCAGCTATACGAGCCTGTGTCACATTTAAGATGCGTCGAAAAAGACTGTTTGCTATTAGACCACAGAGAGCAGCATTAAGTCCAATATATACTGATCCATTTTCAAACAGATTCCTGAGTGGCGACAAAAAAACATTTTGGGAGGGTACTATATTTTGTGAACTGTCCAACAATTGTATGTTAAAGTCCTTAACAGGACTTTAGGAATAACAGGATACAACATTTATCCCTTACATATAGCCCCATAAAATGAAAACCTTTAAAAATAGTGTTTTATTTTTTTAAAAGATTTATTTATTCATGAAAGACACAGAGAAAGGCAGAGACACAGCCAGAGGGAGAAGCAGCCTCCCCACAGGGAGCCTGATGTGGGACTGGATCCCACGAGATCACTCCCTGAGCCAAAGGCAGACGCGCAACCGCTGAGCCACCCAGGCGTCCCTAAAATAATGTTTTACATACACATTTTTATTTTAAACCTTTTGAATTTGGTCAACACTTAAGGATAGAGTGATACATTCAGATTTTGCTAAATGTATTTTGTGATTCTGTAAAAGATTAGTATAGAAATTTTCCAACTATATAATGGGGAAGAGCTTCAAAGAGTCTTACATGAATACCTCTCCTTTGGGTTCCCACAATACCCAATACTTTCCTCTCTAGCACAACAGATGATAAAGTGGTACTATCTTATCATCAGTGATTTATAATGTCAGGCTTCCCCACTAGTCTTCAAGTAAATAACTTGAGGATAGTGGATATAAAGATCTAGTTATTTTGCTTTCATTAGCACCTGACACCTAAAAGGCATTCAGTAAGGTGGAGCTAATTATGTTTCCTTTCACTTTACCCTGAAGCATTAGAGTCAAGGACAGGGAAGTGGAGGAATTACTTGCATTTACGGGATACTATATGCTAGGTACTTTACAACCTATAGAAATAAAGAATAAACTGCTGTTTGAGTTACTAAGTAGTATGGTTTTTAGCCAAGGTATGTATGAGTTTTAAAATGCATGTTCTGTGCTTTCTTTCAGAAGAAATGATACCTAAACTTAATGCTAGATACTGTACTCCAAACTCTTCAGCCTACCACTTAACTTTTTTTTACCACCTGCCTTGCCATCTACAACACAGGCATCAGTCTCTTAAATTTTTCATTACTTATTTAGCCAGACTAGCCACACAATACCCCCCTAATCTTTATGGTTAACGCTCATCTTAAAACAGCTTTTCGGGATCCCTGGGTGGCGCAGCGGTTTGGCGCCTGCCTTTGGCCCAGGGCGCGATCCTGGAGACCCGGGATCGAATCCCACGTCGGGCTCCCGGTGCATGGAGCCTGCTTCTCCCTCTACCTGTGTCTCTGCCTCTCTCTCTATCTCTCTGTGACTATCATAAATAAATAAAAATTAAAAAAAAAAAATTAAAAAAAAAAAACAGCTTTTCTAGGAATTCCTGAGTTTCCTATATTTTATAATGCATTATTTTCCTTACCTGTCACTTTGCAATCATAATGGTGCTTGTCATTCAATCATTGAGCAGATTTGATGCTGAAGTCACAAAAAATTATTTTCTACATACAGCAGACTTGATGCTGAAGTCACAAAAAATTATTTTCTACAAAAATTATTTTCAACCTTCAGTGTTTTCATAGTTTATTATTGGAGGATGACAGACATGTGAACATGAGATATAACAAATCTACTGAAATCGTAATGGAAGTACAAGAGAGAGGTAGTTTAAAAACTTAGGGTACACAAGATAATATTTAAAAAGTTAGGAGAGGGCAGCCTGGGTGGCTCAGGTTTAGTGCCGCATTCAGCCCAGGGTGTGATCCTGGAGACCCAGGATGGAGTACCATGTCAGGCTCCCTCTGCCTGTGTCTGCCTCTCTTCCTCTCCCTCTCTGTCTCTCATGAATAAATAAATAAAATTAAAAAATAAAATAGATACATGAATGAAACATGAACTGTAAGTGGCAATGAAATATACGGTACATATAATTACTTTGTAGATCAGAAACTGAGGTTTTTTGATAGTTTTATATACCTGAGGACTTTTCAAATAACTATTATATAAGAAAATAGGAACAGAGGAAAAGAGGGAATAAGGCAAAGATGATGAGACATTGTCACCTGCCCTGTTCTGGTTCCAATGTTTGAGAGCAATTTATTACCTCCAAACTAAAGCTTACTTTGCAGTTCCAGCTTACTTCCACACTGTTCTTCTCTTCTACTTTGGTGAAAGTACCAGTGATAGCGCCTGCTCTTTTCTCTTCAAAGCTGCCACCATTGACCTTATTCCTATGTTAGTCTTTCTGGCGCTCTACCTTACTTCCTGGAAACGTGGACATAGGCCCTTTTTTTGCTTGAAAAGTTGTTCTGTTATCTACCTTAGGAAAACCACTAAAAAGGATGTACAGTGTGTGTGTGTGTGTGGAGGGGGAAGAGCCATAGGATATAAACCTTATGAAATCTCACCAAGTTCTTATTGTTGCCCTTGGTTTATAGGTTCTCGTTTGTTGAGACGGTGAGTGGCGGCAAGACTGGAATTTACTCAGGACAGTAAAATAAAACCAAAATGCATTTTAAATCCTTCAAACCCTTACCACTCACCAAGATTATTATGCCAGTTTTCCTACTGGTCTTTCTTTTCTCTCCTACATTAAATCTATTTCCCAAAAGCAACTGGAATGTTCTCTAGAAATGTTAGCTGGGTCATACCGTTCCCTGCTTAAAACTCTTCCTGTTCCTTCAAACTTATGCCTATTTCCCTGTACTTTGGTAGCACTGGTTCCTCAGATATGATCAACTCTTTGCTATCCTATGGCTGAGGCATATGCCATCCTCTCTGCCTTAGATCTGTCCCCAAAACCCCTCCCTAGGCTGGCTTCTTTTTTTTAAAATCCTTTTTGGCCTCATAATTTCTCTTTAAATGGAATCTAGTCAGAGAAGCCTTCTTGCTAAGGAAGTGCACTATAGTTTACTCAATGTTGATTGAGTATGATTCCTATATAGCTTTTTCTATTTAATGATAGAGATCTTTTAGCCATGATCCCATCTCTCTGGCACTCCTTGTCTAGTTATGTGTGTTATATGGCACTCTCTTGGACTGTTAGACATAATAATAGAAATGAACTGACAAGACAATTTAAAAGCTATTTTGAAGGTCTGTTATTTAGATGAGTTCATAAATGTTCACATTTTTTTTTAAAGATTTATTTATTAATTCAGAGAGAGCGAAGAGAGAGGCAGAGACACAGGCAGAGGGAGAAGCAGGCTCCATGCAGGAAGCCCGATGCGGGACTCGATCCTGGGTCTCCAGGATCACACCCCGGGCTGCAGGCGGCGCTAAACCGCTGCGCCACCAGGGCTGCCCTAAATGTTCACATTTAACAATATTCGAAGCCAAATGGAAAAACTGAGAATGATCATATAATTAAATCCAAAGATATCAATTCTAGCCTTGACCACAAGCAAAATAGTTAATCTCTTTTGGTCTCTCAGGTTTTTTCAATAAGGCAAGAAAAAGAGCTCGGTTTCTTTCTGATGTCCTATGTTTATATTTAAACCAAATAAATGTGAGATAATGAACCAATTATGAAAATCCCCCTGGTAAAAGTATTTTTAAACTAAGAAGGCATCTTACCTTTCTGCTTCTGGGAGTTGGCTAATTTTCCTGGTTATGATATTGAAAATTAAGTTTTCCTTGGCAGTATCATGTGGTTCATGATTTTCCATCTTGAGCCTTAAATTAAAATATCTTTCAATAATATATATCTATAGAAAAAACAACAAAATGGCTTATAAAAAGCTTTCTAAATACCATAAATATTTAATTTAAAAATTAGCTATATTTGATTCATAATTGAAAAATCAATGCATACACATCATACCAAAAAAATACATTCTAAGTGAAATAGAAACCAGACATGCAAAACAACCCATAAAGCTTCTAGGAAATAAAGAATATCTTTATAACCCTTAAACATATTTCTTAATTTGCAAATAGCACTGAACATAAAACTAATATTAATATTAGTCAATAGTTAATATTGATCAATAGATACTATAAAGATCTATATAAAGCCAGAGTGGGAGAAAATGTCTACAATATAACTGACAAAGGAGCAGTTAGTACCCAGAAAATGAAGAAATGCACATCATCAAGAAAAAGGCAAACAACTCAACACAAAAACTGGCAAAAGGTTTGAACAGGTACTTTCACAAAGAGGGAAGCAAACAGCCAATAAACATGAAAATATGCTTAACCTCATTATAATCGGGAAAAAAATTAAAAACAGTGACAGGTTAGGTAAATTAAAACCTAACAATTTCAGTTACTGGCAAAAATGTGGGGTAACAAACTCATGAGCTGCTGGTAGACATGTACATGGTACTCATTTTGCGTACAACTACTTTGGAAAAAGAAAGAGGTATTATTTAGTAGGTAGAAGAAACATTACCAGTTTCACTTATAGGTATACCCTAAAGTAGAAATTAGCAAACTTTTCAAAAGGGCTACACATAATAAATATTTTAGACTTTGCAGGACACATACGGTTTTTGTCAAAAAGGATGGGAGTTCCTTGATCCTTGCACTAGTTGGAGTGAATGCAGAGTAGAGGGATGGTGAATTGGGAGTATTAAACCGAAGATTTAGCTCATCAAGCAAGATTTTTTTTTTAAAGATTTTATTTATTTATTCATGAGAGACACAAAGGGAGAGAGGCAGGGGGAAAAGCAGGCTCCACGCAGGAGCCCGAAGTGGGACTCGATCCCATGACTCCAGGATCAGCCCCAGGCCAAAGGCAGGTGCTAAACCACTGAGCCACCCAGGGATCCCCATCAAGCAAGATTTCAGGGTAGCAAAGTCAAGAAAAGCAAAAGTTCAGAAATAACAGCAAAATACAACATAGTTTTATGAAATCAGATTTTCGTGATTTGTTATCCATTTGCTACAAGATTAATTTACAACACTGATTTACTGCTGGGTACCAGATCATTTGGAACATGTTAAGTGAACTGAAATTTCATATCCTTAGATTTAATAAATACAATGTAGACTTAAAAATGTACATCTAGGTTCTGGGACTCAGACTTCTTGATGGACTTGGTTACAATACTATGAGAGATACAGTATTTGCTGCCCCCTGCAGGAGCTTTGAATGATTATGTTTGGAATGCGTGTAGAAATACATAAATTCAGTATACACAGAGAAAGTGTGTACAGTATGCATGTCTGAAATAAAAGTTATTTCCTCAGAAAGCCCTGCCTGATGTTATCACTAGTTTTATATTTTATGCTCTGCATACTGGTGAGGTTCCAAGTTCTAGGAACTAGCCATTTCTAAGGTGTAGTTTTTAAGTCTCCCTAATTCAGTAAAAGTTTCACATGGCAGCCTGCAGTAAGACGTGTCTCTTATTAATAAATCCTTTTTTTTTAATTATGTATTTATTTATGATAGTCACAGAGAGAGAGAGGCAGACACAGAGGGAGGGAGAAGCAGGCTCCATGCACCGGGAGCCTGACATGGGACTCGATCCCGGGTCTCCAGGACCACGCCCCCGGCCAAAGGCAGCCGCCAAACCGCTGCGCCACCCAGGGATCCCCTCTTATTAATAAATCCTAATCCAAGACAATGCCACCTTTAAATACCACAAACATTTCCAAAGGCTTTTTTTTTTTTTTCCATTGGCTCTCTTTGTCCCTCAGGTTAACTCTCAGGCAAGGCGTCAACTGGGTCCTCTGAAAATTAAGTTAGGCCAAGGTCATCCTGGACACTGGCAGTAAAACTGGGGTTAAATTCAAGCGCAGGCGTTTATTTTTCCTCTTGGCTTAGTGTAAATGTAAGATCGTCTAGGGCGTGAAGCGACGAGACGGCAGTGCGCCCTCCCCTCCCCCACTTCCGACCCAGTCCCGGGGTCTCGGTCCCGCACTGCCGGCGACCAGCCTGTCACCGCGCTGTGCTTCTCCAGGTATGCGGGCACTTCACGCTCTCCCCCGGAATGCCAGTACCTTAGGCTTCCCTCTCGGCAGTCGGTGCCTCCGCCAGTCCTCCTCCGCCCGCTCGGGGCTCACTCCAACCTCCACTCACCTCGCCCGAGCGCAGCCATCTTTGGCGGGCACGTGACTCGGCGGCGCGCGCGGGCGGGTCGGGCTCTGCGGATGCCGCTGGCCGCGGGCGCCACTTCCTGGGCTGCGGCCTGAGGGGTTTGGGTCGGCGCGGAGCGGAGGCCTCAACGACCAATCCCCGCCTTCCGGGACGGAGCCTGTGGAAATGGAAATTTGGGGTTCCTGCTCCTTTCACTGAAAACCTACCTCATTACCTCAGCTTCTGGCCAGCGGAGTCTCCCTCGTGTGTGGGCGTGGGGTATATGGAAACTGCACGGCCCTTGGCCGCAGGATGGGTATACTCAGTCAAAAAGAAGTAAAAAAAAAAAAAAAATTTTTTTTTTAAAGATTTTTATTTGTTCATGAGAGACAGAGAGGGGCAGAGGGAGAAGCAGGCTCCCTGTGGGGAGCCCGACGCGGACTCAATCCCAGGACTGTCGGTCACCACCTGAGCCCAAGGCAGACGCTCAGCCCCTGCGCCACCCACGCGCCCCTGGGCTGAGGTTGCGCTGCGGGTTTTCATTCTCCCATGCACCTTCAGCTCCCTGTGCTGTGTCGTAATCTGGGAATTATCCTGCCACAATCTGAGGCCCTCAAGAGCAAGCAAGAGCTTTTTCTGAGGATCCCTCGTGCCTGCAGAGCACTGCTCATAGGAACAGGGTTGGGTGAAGGTGGGGAAAGAAAAACGAGAGAGCGAGGGAGTTAGGGGCTTCCTAAGTCAGAACAATTGAGAACCAAAGTTTTGGACCGAGCGTCAGTTCTCATCCCCACAGCTTCTTTTCTCGTCTATAAAACGGGAGGGGAAATAACACTCTCCTTGTCTGTTTTGTAAAGTTGTGAGGATCCTAAAAGTGCCGCTAACAAGGTTGCCTTGGAAATCACTGAGCTTTATCAAGGAGAAAGTGCTATTCAAGATAAAGGAGGAATTTTCATTGGCGCGGTGAGCAGAAGAGCCCTCAAAACCCCTTTGGCTGTGAGGAATGTAGCCAATGTCAAATCATCGCTTGTCAGTATAAAACATCCTCAGATTCCAAGGCAGAAAGTCAGCCTGTGCTCCACCTGGAAAGTTTCCCAGGTAAATGCAGGGACAGTTTGCCCATGTGAATACTTGTTTCCATTTCATATGCTTTTTCCAATTTAATTTTTAATTATTTGAAGCTAATTTTGAAGTTTATAAATGTTCATTGTACAGTATCTACAGCATGCCATCCTGAAATAATAAAAGCAATTTAGAATATTGAGATTTTATAAAAATCAGTTCTTCACAAGACAAATGTCCGTTTCATCTAAGTTCTCAAAGTATTAAAGATTTTCACGATATTTCCTTTTTTTTAAATAAATTAATTTTTATTGGTGTTCAATTTACCAACATACAGAAAAACACCCAGTGCTCATCCTGTCAAGTGTCCCCCTCAGTGCCCGTCACCCATTCACCCTCACCCCCCCCCTCCTCCCCTTCCACCACCCCTAGTTCGTTTCCCCGAGTTAGGAGTCTTCATGTTCTGTCTCCCTTCCTGATATTTCCCACACATTTCTTCTCCCTTCCTTTATATTCCCTTTCACTATTATTTATATTCCCCAGATGAATGAGAAATTACACTGTTTGTCCTTCTCCGATCGACTTACTTGACTCAGCATAATACCCTCCAGTTCCATCCACGTTGAAGCAAATGGTGGGTATTTGTCGTTTCTAATTGCTGAGTAATATTCCATTGTATACATAGACCACATCTTCTTTATCCATTCATCTTTCGATGGACACCGAGGCTCCTTCCACAGTTTGGCTATTGTGGCCATTGCTGATAGAAACATCGGGGAGCAGGTGTCCCGACGTTTCATTGCATCTGAATCTTTGGGGTAAATCCCCAACAGTGCAATTGCTGGGTCATAGGGCAGGTCTATTTTTAACTCTTTGAGGAACCTCCACACAGTTTTCCAGAGTGGCTGCACCAGTTCACATTCCCACCAACAGTGTAAGAGGGTTCCCCTTTTCTCCGCATCCTCTCCAACATTTGTGGTTTCCTGCCTTGTTAATTTTCCCCATTCTCACTGGTGTGAGGTGGTATCTCATTGTGGTTTTGATTTGTATTTCCCTGATGGCAAGTGGTGCAGAGCATTTTCTCATGTGCATGTTGGCCATGTCCATGTCTTCCTCTGTGAGATTTCTCTTCATGTCTTTTGCCCATTTCATGATTGGATTGTTTGTTTCTTTGGTGTTGAGTTTAATAAGTTCTTTATAGATTTTGGAAACTAGCCCTTTATCTGATATGTCGTTTGCAAATATCTTCTCCCATTCTGTAGGTTGTCTTTTAGTTTTGTTGACTGTATCCTTTGCTGTGCAAAAGCTTCTTATCTTGATGAAGTCCCAATAGTTCATTTTTGCTTTTGTTTCTTTTGCCTTTGTGGATGTATCTTGCAAGAAGTTACTGTGGCCAAGTTCAAAAAGGTTGTTGCCTGTGTTCTCTTCTATGATTTTGATGGACTCTTGTCTCACATTTAGATCTCTCATCCATTTTGAGTTTATCTTTGTGTATGGTGAAAGAGAGTGGTCCAGTTTCATTCTTCTGCATGTGGATGTCCAATTTTCCCAGCACCATTTATTGAAGAGACTGTCTTTCTTCCAGTGGATAGTCTTTCCTCCTTTATCGAATATTAGTTGACCATACAGTTCAGGGTCCACTTCTGGGTTCTCTATTCTGTTCCATTGATCTATGTGTCTGTTTTTGTGCCAGTACCACACTGTCTTGATGA
This sequence comes from Vulpes lagopus, assembly GCF_018345385.1. Lineage (NCBI taxonomy): Eukaryota > Metazoa > Chordata > Mammalia > Carnivora > Canidae > Vulpes > Vulpes lagopus. The sequence goes on along the minus strand of NC_054838.1, from coordinate 35,922,299 downwards.
CTACAGCTTTGTAGTACAACCTGAAATCTGGCATTGTGATGCCCCCAGCTATGGTTTTCTTTTTTAAAATTCCCCTGGCTATTCGGGGTCTTTTCTGATTCCACACAAATCTTAAAATAATTTGTTCCAACTCTCTGAAGAAAGTCCATGGTATTTTGATAGGGATTGCATTAAACGTGTAAATTGCCCTGGGTAACATTGACATTTTCACAATATTAATTCTGCCAATCCATGAGCATGGAATATTTTTCCATCTCTTTGTGTCTTCCTCGATTTCTTTCAGAAGTGTTCTATAGTTTTTAGGGTATATATCCTTTACCTCTTTGGTTAGGTTTATTCCTAGGTATCTTATGCTTTTGGGTGCAATTGTAAATGGGATTGACTCCTTAATTTCTCTTTCTTCAGTCTCATTGTTAGTGTATAGAAATGCCATTGATTTCTGGGCATTGATTTTGTATCCTGCCACGCTACCAAATTGCTGTATGAGTTCTAGCAATCTTGGGGTGGAGGCTTTTGGGTTTTCTATGTAGAGTATCATGTCATCGGCGAAGAGGGAGAGTTTGACTTCTCCTTTGCCAATTTGAATGCCTTTAATGTCTTTTTTGTTGTCTGATTGCTGAGGTGAGGACTTCCAGGACTATGTTGAATAGCAGTGATGAGAGTGGACATCCCTGTCTTGTTCCTGATCTTAGGGGAAAGGCTCCCAGTGCTTCCCCATTGAGAATGATATTTGCTATGGGCTTTTGGTAGATGGCTTTTAAGATGTCGAGGAATGTTCCCTCTATCCCTACACTCTGAAGGGTTTTGATCAGGAATGGATGCTGTATTTTGTCAAATGCTTTCTCTGCATCTAATGAGAGGATCCTATGGTTCTTGGTTTTTCTCTTGCTGATATGATGAATCACATTGATGGTTTTACGAGTGTTGAACCAGCCTTGTGTCCCGGGGATAAATCCTACTTGGTCATGGTGAATAATTTTCTTAATGTGTTGTTGGATCCTATTGGCTAATATCTTGTTGAGAATTTTGTTCTGCATCCATGTTCATCAGGGATATTGGTCTGTAATTCTCCTTTTTGGTGGGGTCTTTGTCTGGTTTTGGAATTAAGGTGATGCTGGCCTCATAGAACGAATTTGGAAGTACTCCATCTCTTTCTGTCTTTCCAAACAGCTTTAGTAGAATAGGTAGGGTTTCTTCTTTAAACGTTTGATAGAATTCCCCTGGGAAGCCATCTGGCCCTGGACTCTTGTGTCTTGGGAGGTTTTTTGATGACTGCTTCAATTTCCTCCCTGGTTATTGGCCTGTTCAGGTTTTCTATTTCTTCCTGCTCCAGTTTTGGTAGTTTGTGGCTTTCCTGGAATGTGTCCATTTCTTCTAGATTGCCTAATTTATTGGTGTATAGCTGTTCATAATATGTTTTTAAAATCGTTTGTATTTCCTTGGTGTTGGTAGTGATCTCTCCTTTCTCATTCATGATTTTATTAATTTGAGTCTTCTCTCTCTTCTTTTTGATAAGGTTGGCTAATGGTTTATCTATCTTATTAATTCTTTCAAAGAACCAACTCCTGGTTCTGTTGATCTGTTCCACAGTTCTTTTGGTCTCGGTTTCATTTAGTTCTGCTCGAATTTTAATTAACTCTCTTCTTCTGCTGGGGGTGGGGTTTATATGCTGCTTTTTCTCTAGCTCCTTTATGTGTAAGGTGAGCTTTTGTATTTGAGTTCTTTCCAGTTTTTGAATGGATGCTTGTATTGCGATGTATTTCCCCCTCAGGACTGCTTTTGCTGCATCCCAAAGATTTTGAACGGTTGTATCTTTATTCTCATTAGTTTCCATGAATCTTTTTAATTCTTCCTTAATTTCCTGGTTGACCTTTTCATCTTTTAGCAGGATGGTCCTTAACCTCCACGTGTTTGTGGTCCTTCCAAACTTCTTGTTGTGATTAAGTTCTAATTTCAAGGCATTATGGTCTGAGAATATACAGGGGACTATCCCGATCTTTTGGTATTGGTTAAGACCTGATTTGTGACCCAGTATGTGGTCTATTCTGGAGAAAGTTCCATGTGCACTTGAGAAGAATGTGTATTCAGTTGAGTTTGGATGTAAAGTTCTGTAGATATCTGTGAAATCCATCTGGTCCAGTGTATCATTTAAAGCTCTCGTTTCTTTGGAGATATTGTGCTTAGAAGACCTATCGAGGGTAGAAAGAACTATATTGAAGTCACCAAGTATAAGTGTATTATTATCAAAGTATTTCTTCAGTTTGGTTATTAATGGTTTAAATATTTGGCAGCTCCCACACTCGGGGCATATATATTGAGGATTGTTAAGTCCTCTTGTTGGATAGATCCTTTGAGTATGAGATAGTGTCCCTCTTCATCTCTCACTATAGTCTTCGGGGTAAATTTTAATTTATCTGATATGAGGATGGCTACCCCTGCTTTCTTTTGAGGACCATTTGAATGGTAAATGGTTCTCCAACCTTTTATTTTCAGGTTGTAGGTGTCCTTCTGTCTAAAATGAGTCTCTTGTAGACAGCAAATAGATGGGTCCTGCTTTTTTATCCAGTCTGAAACCCTGCGCCTTTTGATGGGGTCATTAAGCCCGTTCACGTTCAGAGTTACTATTGACAGATTATGAGTTTAGTGTCATCATGATATCTATTCAGTCCTTGTTTTTGTGGATTGTTCCACTGAACTTCCTCTTAAAGGGGAATTTTAAGAGTCCCCCTTAAAATTTCTTGCAGAGCTGGTTTGGAGGTCACATATTCTTTCAGTTCCTGCCTGTCTTGGAAGCTCTTTATCTCTCCTTCCATTCTGAATGAGAGCCTTGCTGGATAGAGTATTCTTGGTTGCATGTTCTTCTCATTTAGGACCCTGAATATATCCTGCCAGCCCTTTCTGGCCTGCCAGGTCTCTGTGGAGAGGTCTGCTGTTACCCTAATATTCCTCCCCATAAAAGTCAGGGACTTTTTTTCTCTTGCTGCTTTAAGGATCTTCTCCTTATCTTTGGAATTTGCAAGCTTAACTATTAAATGTCGAGGTGTTGAATGGTTTTTATTGATTTTAGGGGGGGATCTCTCTATTTCCTGGATCTGAATGCCTGTTTCCCTTCCCAGATTCGGAAAGTTTTCAGCTAGGATTTGTTCAAATACATATTCTGGCCCTCTGTCCCTTTCGGCGCCCTCGGGAACCCCAATTAAACGTAGGTTTTTCTTCCTCAAGCTGTCGTTTATTTCCCTTAATCTGTCTTCATGGTCTTTTAATTGTCTGTCTCTTTTTTCCTCAGTTTCCCTCTTTGCCATCAACTTGTCTTCTATGTCACTCACTCGTTCTTCCACCTCGTTAAGCCTCGTCGTTAGGACTTCTAGCTTGGATTGCATCTCATTTAATTGATTTTTAATTTCTGCCTGATTGGATCTAAATTCTGCAATCATGAAGTCTCTTGAGTCCTTTATGGTTTTTTCTAGAGCCACCAGTAGCTGTGTAATAGTGCTTCTGAATTGGCTTTCTGACATTGAATTGTAATCCAGATTTTGTAACTCTGTGGGAGAGAGGACTGTTTCTGATTCTTTTTTTGAGGTGAGGTTTTCCTTCTAGTCATTTTGCTCAGTGCAGAGTGGCCAAAAACAAGTTGTATTGGGAAAAGGAGAAAAAGAGAGAGAAGGAAAGAAAAGAGAAAAAGAAAAAAGAGAAAGAAGAAGAAAAGGGAAAAAGAAGAAAAAGACAAAGAAAAAGAAAGAAAGGAGAAAAAAAGGGGTGGGGGTGGGGGAAGCAATCAGAAATCAAAAAGAAAGAAAGAAAAAAACACAAAACAAAAAGAACAAAAAACACGTGGAAGTATCTTCTGATTCTGTATACTTGACTTCCTCTGGAACTGGTCCGTCTAGCTGGTCTTCTGGGGGAGGGGCCTGTTGTGCTCATTTTCAGGTGTTAGCACTTGGGGGAGCTGCTCTGCCCCCTGCCTGGTGCAGGGCCCAGTGGGGGTTGTTTACCCCGTGAGACTCCAGGAGGAACAGCCACAGTGGTGGGAGCAGCTCTGGATTCATCTCCAGCAGTAACTCCGGGGCTCTCCGTCTGCAGGGCCTGGAGGCTCCGGGGCAGGGCCGCTGATCTGCTCAGTTCCAGGCAGGAGCGTCCTCGCTGTCCTGGGCCCTCCCGGCCTCTGCCTGTCCCGGGGGAGGCCGGATCCTGGGCTGTGTCCCGGCGCCCTGTGCTCTGGGGCCTGCGCTGTTGGATTCGCGCTCCCGCCCCGCAGCCCCCTCCGCGGAGCTGCCGCCCGAGCCCCTCCGAGCTGCTCCAGGTCCCGCCGTGCGCGCTGCAGCCCTTAGGGAGCTCGGCGCATCTCCCCGGGGCGCAGGTGCCTGTTAGTGTCCCAGGGAACCCGAGGGCATCCTCGCCCTCCTGGGTCCTGCTCTAACTCCCTGCGGGCCCCTTTCCGCCCCGGAAGGTTGGTACAGCTCCTGCTTCTCCAGGACGGGGCTCTCCTGTCCTGGGGACACTCGCCCCGGCCTCAGCCCGGCTCCTCGCGGCCCCTCCCCCTTGGAGGCCTTTTGTGTCTTTATTTCTTTTTCCCCGTCTTCCTACCTTGATAGAAGCGCGAACTCTTCTCTCTGTAGCGTTCCAGCTGGTCTCTCTTTAAATCTCAGGCCGAGATTGTAGATTTTCAGGATGATTTGAAGGTTATCTAGGTAATTTGGTGGGGACAGGTGACTTGGGGACCCTGCTCTTCCGCCATCCTGCCCCTCCTCCCACGATATTTCCTTATTAGCCTATAAAACCTGTAGAATCTGTAATGAGGCCACATCTCTCTTAATATCTGTCATTTATCTTCTCTTTTTTAGTGTCTGATCAGTTCGACTAATGGTTTGATTTTTTCAAGTAACCAAGGTTTTTTTTTTTTTTTTTTTTTCATTGCTTTTTTCCCCCTCTTAATTGTTTTCTGTCTTCAATTTGATTATTTTCTACTCTGATCTATATTATTTGTTTTCTTTTTCCTGCCTGGGATTTAAGTAGCTCCTCTATTTGTAATTTCTTTCTTTCTTTTTTTTCTTTAAAGATTTTATTTATTTATTCAGGAAAGACATACAGACAGAGGCAGACTTAGGCAGAGAAGCAGGCTCCCTGCGGAGACCCGATGCCAGGTCCACGCTTTGAGCTAAAGGCAGAGGCTCAACTGCTGAACCACCCAGGTGTCCCTATTTGTAATTTCTTAAGGAAGAAGCTGAGGTCGTTTGATGTGAGATCTTCCCCCTCCCCTTAAAATACGTGTTTAGTGCTATGAATTTCCCTCAACTACGGTTTTAACTATGTCCTACAGATTTTGAAATGTTTATTATTTGGGTTTGGTTCAAAACACTTTCTAGTTTCTTTTGCTTTTTTCTTTGTCCCATGAGTTTTTTATAAGTGTATTAGTTTTCTAATAGCTCCAATTTTCTGGGTACCTTTCTGTTACAGATTTCTAATTCAGTTACATTGTGGTCACAGAATATAGTTTGTATGATTCGAATCCTTTAAAATTTATTGATATTTATAGCCCAGATTCTGGTCCATGTTGACAGACATTCCATATATTATATGTATATATATTTTTTAAGATTTTATTTATTTATTCATGAGAGACACAGAGAGAGAGGCAGAGACACAGGCAGAGAGAGAAGCAGGGTCCATGCAGGGAGCCTGATGTGGGACTCGATCCTGGGTCTCCAGGAGTGTGCCCTGGGCCAAAGCAGGCACTAAACTGCTGAGCCATCCAGCGATCCCCTCCATGTGCAATATAAATGAATTTATATGCTGCTGCTGTTGTGCCAAGTGTTCTGAACATCAGTATATCAAGTTGGTTGATAGCATTGTTTAAGAGTTTTTTTTTTAAACTTTTTTTTTAATCCCTTCTGAATTGCTATCAACTTGTTCTATCAATTACTGAGAGGTTGTTGAAATCTCCAGCTATTATGGAAATTTTCCATATTTCTCCTTTCACTTTATTAGCTCTTGCTTCATTTATTTTGAAGCTCCACATGAAATGAATAAACATTTAGGATAAACTGATACCTCTATGATTATGAAATAATCTAAATTCTTGGTAATATCTTTTGCTTTGCAATTTAGTTTGTCTGGTATTAATATAACCACTATGGTAGCTTTTTATTTTTATTTATTTATGATAGTCACACACAGAGAGAGAGAATGGGGCAGAGACATAGGCAGAAGGAGAAGCAGGCTCCATGCACTGGGAGCCCGACGTGGGATTCGATCCGGGGTCTCCAGGATCGCGCCCTGGGCCAAAGGCAGGCGCTAAACAGCTGCACCACCCAGGGATCCCTACAATAGCTTTTTTTTTTTTTTTAAATTTTTATTTATTTATGATAGTCACAGAGAGAGAGAGAGGCAGAGACACAGGCGGAGGGAGAAGCAGGCTCCATGCACCGGGAGCCTGATGTGGGATTCGATCCCGGGTCTCCAGGATCGCGCCCTGGGCCAAAGGCAGGCGCCAAACCGCTGCGCCACCCAGGGATGCCCCTACAATAGCTTTTGAAAATTAGTATTAATATGACATAGCTTTTCCCATACTTTTATTTTTATTTTTATTTTTTTTAATTTTATTTATTTATGATAGGCACACAGTGAGAGAGAGAGAAGCAGAGACACAGGCAGAGGGAGAAGCAGGCTCCATGCACCGGGAGCCCGACGTGGGATTCGATCCCGGGTCTCCAGGATCGCGCCCTGGGCCAAAGGCAGGCGCCAAACCGCTGCGCCACCCAGGGATCCCCCCATACTTTTATTTTTAACCTACTTCTGTCTTAATATTTAATGCAAGCTTTTTAAAAATTTTTTTATTTTATTTTATTTATTTATGATAGTCACACAGAGAGAGAGAGAGGCAGAGACATAGGCAGAGGGAGAAGTAGACTTCCTGTAGGGAGCCTGATATAAGCTCGATCCCATTTTTATTTTTATTTATTTTTTATTTATTTATTTTTTATTTTTTTAAAGATTTATTTATTTATTCATGATAGACATAGAGAGAGAGAGGCAGAGACACAGGCAGAGGGAGAAGCAGGCTCCATGCCAGGAGCTCGACGCGGGACTCGATCTAAGACTCCAGGATTACGCCCCAGGCCAAAGGCAGGCGCGAAACCACTGAGCCACGCAGGGATCCCCTTTTTATTTATTTTTTAAAGATTTATTTATTTATTCATGAGAGACGACGGTGGGGGGGGGTGGTGTGGGTGCAGAGACACAGGCAGAGGGAGAAGCAGGCTCCATGCAGGGAGCCTGATGTAGACTTGATCCTGGAACTCCAGGACCATGCCCCGGCCTGAAGGCAGGTGCCAAACCGCTGAGCTACCCAGGGATCCCCATCATTTTTAAATGAATGGTTCAGTAATGTTAGGTATATTCATAGTGTTATGCAACAGATATCTATAACTTTTCTTCTTGCAGTATTGAAACTTTACACATTAAATACTAATTACTTCTCTCTACTCCCTGCCACCACCCCCCCCCACCCTACCCCCAGCCTTTGGTAACCACCTTTCTACTTTCTTGCTTCTATGGGTTTGGCTACTTTAGACACTTTGTATGAGTAGAATCATACGTTATTTGTTCTTTTGTGACTGACTTATTTAAATGTTCAACCATTTTATAGCATGTTATAGGATTTCTTGCCTTTAAAAAAAAAAGATTTCATTTATTTGACAGAGTGAGAGAGAGAGATAAACCGCATGAGCACAAGCAGGTGGAGAGGCAGAGGAAGGGGGAGAAGTAGGTTTCCTGCTGAGCAAGGAACCCCACCTGAGGCCAGGTCACTGGGATCATGACCTGTGCCGAAGGCAGACACTTAACTGACCGAGCCACACAGGCACCCCAGATTTCCTGCTTTTTAAAGAACGCATAATATTCTAGCATATGTATATGTATATACCACATTTTCTTTTTCTTTCTTTTTTTTAATACCACATTTTCTTTATCCATTTATTCATTCGTGAAGATTTGGATTGCTTCTATCATTTGGCTATTGTGAGTAATGCTGCAATGAACATGGGTGTGCAAATATCATTTCAAGACTCTCCTTTGAATACTATTGGGTACATACCCAGAAGTGAGATTGTTGGATCATATGGTATTTCTATTTTACTTTTTTTGAGGAATCTCCATACTATTTTCCATGATGTCTACACCATTTTACACTACAGGGCACAAGTGTTTCAACTTCTCCATTTCCTCACCAGCACTTTATTTTCTGTTCTTTGGATAGTTGCCATCCCAGTGGGTATGAGAGGATGTCTTTGAGTGATTTTGATTTGCATATTCCTAATAATTAGCGATGTTGGGCATCTTTTTGTGTGCTTCTTGGCTATTTGTGTATATTCTGTATAAAAATGTCTATTCAAGTCCTTTGTCCATATCTTTTTTTTAGAATAATAAAAAATATTTTGCTAAAACATAAGATTTACAGAAGTTTCCAGACAAGCCATACAAAATGGTCACAAGCTTTTTCTTGAAGGAAGGATTCTACACTTGACAGCAAAGTCACAATGTTATTAGTGAGGGCTGTGATGTTTATTTAATGTTCCCATTTTGGTTCAAACAATCAAGCTTGTCCATCTACAGCGTCTAAATAAAGTAAGACTTGGCTAGAGAGCATATTCTAAAGAACTGGTTAGCTGCTTTTTTTTTTTTTTTTAAGATTTTATTTATTTATTCATGAGATACACACAGAGAGAGATAGCGGCAGAGACACAGGCAGAGGGATAAGCAGGCTCCATGCAGGGAATCCGATGCGGGACTTGATCCTGGGTCTCCAGGATCATACTCTGGGCTGAAGGCAGCGCTAAACCGCTGAGCCACCCAGGCTGCCGTAGCTGCTTTTAACCGATGCAATTAGATCACCATAAAAAGCGGGAAAGGAGCCCATAAAATTAAAATAAAACTACCTCTCCCCCTCAAAAATAATAATAAAGAAAAACACCCACACCCCTGCAGCTAACCCTGACAACTACCTTCATTCACAGTGCTTTATACTTAAACCATGATAGGGGAAATGAATAAAAGCAGAGGGGCCACTGCTTTTAAATGTTTCACAACAATCCAGATGGTACTTCTAGCCTCTGTTTATGCTTTACAACAGTGAATCAGGACAAGACATAGATTTGCTAATGTGCATTTAATCACCAAAGGACTGAAGATGTCTGGGCTTTTATTCTGTAATGTTTCTAAGACTGTGTCCATTAAATGCAAACAAAAAAGGAAGAAGTCTTGGCAGAACAGAAGTGATGCACACTTGATGATCAGATCGATTTTAAATATTATTCATGGCATATAGCCTAGTCCATGCTCTAGCTGTTTCTATGGCTTGAGCTTCGTTGGTCTTCCACTGTTCTGCTACATCATTTGCTAACGGATCATCTGGATTGGGAGCACTTAACAAAGCCTGGATCGATAGCAGAACTGTGTGGATCTGCAGTGCTGGGGACCACTTATCTTTCAAAATATCTAAACATATTCTTCCCAACTTGTCTACATTAGGATGATAAATTTTGGTCATGAAACGTACTTTAGGGGCTGCCGTCGGGTATTCTTCTGGAAGGAATAGTTCAAGTTTAAAAGTCCCTCCCTCACAGGGGGAATCCTGGGGGCCAGCAGTGACCACATGAAAATAATGGACGTTGCTCTCATCTGGTTCTGCTTTAATGCCAGGAACTGGTTCTGCCAGCAAACGCTGGGTTTCCTTGATAATCCTGCAGGGCAGCCCGGCCATCTTGTCAGACCCCGAGTTCGGCCTCTGGTCTCGACTCTCCCTTTGCCCATATCCTAATTGGATTTATTTGTTGTTGAGTTGTAGAAGTTCCCTATATATTCTGGATTAACCTCCTATCAACATATGTGATTTGCAAATATTTTCTCCCATTCTGGGGTTGCCTTTTTATTCTGTTAACTATTTCATTGACATGTAGAATATTTTAATTTTGATATACTTCCATTTATCTATTTTTTATTTCGTTGCCTGTACTTTTGATGTTATAGCCAAGAAATCATTGCCAAGCACAATATACTGAAGTGTTTTTCTATGTCTACTTCTAGGAGTTGTATAGTTTTGGGTCTTATATTAGGTCTTTAATCACTTTGAGTTAGTCGTGGATATGGAGTATAGAAAAGATTCAAATTACAGTTTGCTAGTATTTTGTTTAGGATCTTTGTATCAATATTAAGAATATTGCTCTATGGGTTTCTTTTCTGGGATCTTTAACTTTCTTGGTTTTGATATCAGGGTAATGCTTTAATGCTGGCATAATAAAGTAACTTGGGGAGAATTCTATCCTAAATTCATAAGCAGAATTTGAGAAGGATTGGTATTAATTCCTTAAATGTTTGGTACAATTCTTCAGTGAAGCCATTTGGTTCTAAGCTTTTCTTTTTTGGGAACTTTTTAATTACAGCTTCAATCTCCTAACTAGGTATAAGTCTGTTCAGATTTTTATTTTTATTTTTATTTTTATGAGTCAGTCTTATTGGGTTAGATGTTTCTAGGAATTTGTCCATTTCTTCTATGTTATCCTATTATTGGCATATCATTATTCATAGTAATCTCTTATGACCCTTTTTATTTCTGGGACATCGGTTGTAAGATCCCTGCTTTCATTTCTAAGCTTAGCTATTTGAGTCTTCTTTCTTATTTTCTTAGTTAATTTAACATCTGGTCATCAGCCAGATTCAGAAAGAGGACCTCAGGAAATTCTACAAGGGTAAGAAGTGCAAGCCACGGGATGTGCAGCCCAAGAAGACATGTGCCATGCACTGTGACTGAACAAGCACCAGGAGAACCTGAAGACCAAGAAGCAGCAGCAGCAGGAGCGGCTACACTCGCTGCAGAAGTATCTGGTCAAGCTTTTTCCTAACGGATTTGCTGCCAGATGCAGATGTGAAAACCACCACTAAACCTAAACCAAAATGGGAAAGGAAAAGACTCACATCAACAGCATCATCATTGGACGTATAGATTTGAGCAAGTCTACCACTACTGGTCATCTAATCTATAAATGTGGTGGGATCAACACAAGAACTATTGAAAAATTTGAGAAGGAGGCTATGATATGGGAAAGGGCTCCTTCAAGTATGCCTGAGTCTTGGGTAATCTAAAAACTGAATGTGAACATGGTATCACTGTTGATATCTCCCTGTGGAAATTTGAGACCAGCAAGTATTACATGACCATCATTGATGCCCCAGGACACAGAGACTTTGTAAAAAACATGATTACGGGCACATCTCAGACTGATTGTACTGTCTTGATTGTTGCTGCTGGTGTTGATGAATTTGAAGTGGGTATCTCCAAGAAGGGGCAGACTTACGAGCATGCCCTTCTGGCTTACGCACTGGGTGTAAAACAACTAATTGTTCATGTAAACAAAACAGATTCTACTGAGTCACCCTACAGCCAGAAGACATACAAGGAAACCATTAAGGATGTCAGGATCTACATTAAGAAAATTGGCTACAACCCCAACAGAGTAGCATTTGTGCCGGGTTCTGGTTGGAATGGTGATAACATGTTGGAGCCAAGTGCTAACATGCTTTGGTTCAAGGGATGGGAAATCATGTGTAAAGATGGGAATGACAGTGGAGCCACCCTGCTTGAAGCTCTATTGCATTCTGCCACCAGCTCATCCCACTGATAGGCCCTTGCATCTACCTCTCCAGGATGTCTACAAAATTGGTGGTATTGTTACTGTCCCTGTGAGCCAAACGGAGACTGGTGTTCTTAAACCTGGCATGGTGGTCAACTTTGCTCAAGTCAGTGTCACACCTTTGCATTTCAAAGTGTGTTGAAATGCACCATGAACTTTGAGTGAGGCTCTTCCTGGGGACAATGTGGGCTTCAGTGTCAAGAATGTATCTGTCAAAGATGTTCATCATGGCAGTGTGGCTGGTGATAGCAAAAATGATCCACCAGTGGAAGCAGCTGGCTTCATGGCTCAGGTGATTATCCTGAACGATCCAGACCAAATAAGTGCTGGATATACACCTGTGATGGATTGTCATCCAGCCAATTGCTTGCAAGTTTGCCGGGCTGGAGGAGAAGATAGATCATCATTCTGGACAAAAGCTGGAAGATGGTCCCAAGTTCTTGAAATCTGGTAATGCTGCCACTGTTGATATGGTTCCTGGCAAGTGTATGTGTGTTGAGAGCTTCTTTGACTATCCTCCTCTCGGCCATTTTGCTGTTCATGACACGAGATGGACAGTCACTGTGGGTGTCATCAAAGCAGTGGACAAAGAAGGCATCTGGAGCTCGCAAGGTCACCAAGTCCACCCAGAAAGCTCAGAAGGCTAAATGAATATAATATCGAATACCTGCCACCCCAGTGTTAATCAGTGGTGGAAGAACAGTCTGAGGCCTCTTTGTGTCAATTGGCCATTTGAGATTATTAGTAAAAGCTGGTTGATGATAACAATGCATTGTAAAACCTTCAGAAGCAAAGAGAATGTTTTGTGGACCATTTGTTTTTGTGTGTGTGTGTGGCAGTTTTAAGTTATTAATTTTTAAAATAAGTAGTTTTGGGCAGCCTGGGTGGCTTAGCAGTTTAGCGCCTTCGGCCCAGGTCGTGGAGACCCGGGATCGAGTCCCATGTCGGGCTCCCTTGTCTGAAGCTTGCTTCTCCTTCTGTCTGTAACTCTACCTTTCTCTCTCTCTCTCTTTGTCTATCATGAATAAATAAATAAAATCTTTTAAAAAATAAAATAAGTAGTTTTTAATAGAAACAACTTGACCAAAAACCTGCCACAGAATTTTGAGACGCGGGATCCCTGGGTGGCGCAGCGGTTTAGCGCCTGCCTTTGGCCCAGGGCGCGATCCTGGAGACCCAGGATCGAATCCCACGTCGGGCTCCCGGTGCATGGAGCCTGCTTCTCCCTCTGCCTGTGTCTCTGCCTCTCTCTCTCTCTCTCTCTGTGTGACTATCATAAATTAAAAAAAAAAATTAAAAAAAAAAGAATTTTGAGACGCATTAGAACAGAAGTTTAATGAGAAAAAAAAAGCATCTAGTCAAGGCCTGAATATAGGCATCAATAAAACAAACTTGAAAAAAATAGAACTATCATATGGTCTGAAAATTCCACTTCTGGATATTTTTCTGAAAGAAACAAAAACACTATCTCCCAAAGATATATGCAACTCCATGTTCTTTACAGCACTTCATAATAACTAAGACATGGACTCAACCTAAATGTTTATTGATAGATGAATGGATGAAGAAAATGTAATATATATAGACAATGGAACATTATTCAGCCACAAAAAGAAGGAAATCTTGCCATTTTTGACAACATGGATGGACCTTGAGGGCATTATGCTAAGTGAAATAAGTCAGACAAAGAAAGACAAATACTATTGATCTCACTTATATGCGGTATCTAAAAACAAACAAGCAACAACAAAACCAACTTAATGATACAAATGATGGATTGGTAGTTTTCAGAGGTGGGGGATAAAGGATGGGTGAAATGGTGAAGGTGGTCAAAAGGTACAAGATAGATATAAATAAGTAGGTCCTGGGGATATAATGTACAGCATGGTGACTACAGTTAACAACACTATATTGTATATTTGAAAGTGGCTAAGACAGCAAATCTTGAAAGTTCTCACCACAGGAAAAGATATTTGTAATTATGTGTGGTGAAAAATGTTAATTAGTCTTATTGTGGTGATCATTTGAAATATACACATATATTGAATCATTATGTCATACACCTGAAACTAATATGTTATGTTAATTATATCTCAATTATAAATAATCCAAAATATAGGGATCCCTGGGTGGCGCAGAGGTTTGGCGCCTGCCTTTGGCCCAGGGCATGATCCTGGAGACCCCAGATTGAATCCCACGTCGGCTCCCAGTGCATGGAGCCTGCTTCTCCCTCTGCCTGTCTCTGTCTCTCTCTGTCTCTCTCTCTCTCTCTGTGACTATCATAGATAAATAAAAAAAAGAATCCAAAATATAAATACTTAAGAATAATTAAAACTTTGTATTTTATAAAAAGAATCTGTTAAATGGGCTTTTTTATGTGTGAAAAAAATCAAGGGAACTGTATGACAGTCAGCTGTGGTCGACTTATTAATTTGCTTGCATGACTAGCTACAGAAAGGCTGTGGAGTCAAAAACAGGGCTTGCAGTTTGACACACTCCACATGCAGGAGGGCATGTAGGAGAGCCAATAGTGGACTGCCTCTTCTGACCCTGATGTCAATTGAGTCTAAACATAGTAAGAGGGATTTGGTTTGTAGTAAAATGAATATATTTGAGTTATAATTTGAATTTTAAGTTATGCCTAAATATAACATATATTTGAGTAATTTAAAAAGTGCATTGTTTAGTTTCCACATATTTGTGGATTGCCTTGTTTTTCTTCTATTTCTAATTTCATTTCATTGTGGTTAGAGAAGATGCTTTGAATGATTTGAATCTTCTTAAATTTTTAAGACTTGTTTTGTGGTCTAACATGTCTCTCTTAAGGGAATGTTCTATACTTTGATTCTCTTTTCATTTCTCTTTGTGTATATTATATGGTTATTTTCTTTGTGATTACCATTGCAATAACATGAAACATTTTAAAGTTATAACAATCTATTTTAAGCTGATCACTTGAAGTATGATAATCACTTCAGTTGTATGTAAAATCCACTCCTTTACATCTTCACTTTTCCTGCTATATGTTATTAATGATATATGTTACATCTTTTTATATTTCATATTCATCAACATACATATTATAGCTTTTTGTTTTTGTTTCTTAAATTCTATACTGGATTGTAAAGTGATTTGCATATATACATTATCATACATTAAGCTTGTATATTTGTCTAAATATTTACCTTTACCAGGGAGTTTTCCATTTTTATATGGTTTTGTGTTAGTGTTTATTTTTTTGTTTTTGTCTTTCATTTTTTTAAAGATTTTTTTAAAAAGATTATTTATTTATTCATGAGAGACACACAGAGAGAGGCAGAGACATAGGGCAGAGGGAGAAGCAGGCTCCCTGCAGGGAGCCTGATGTGGGACTTGGTCCTGGGACTTCAGGATCACATCCTAAGCCAAAGGCAGATGCTCAACCACTGAGCCAGCAGGTGTCCCTTTTTAAAGATTTATTCATTTATTTTAGAGAGAAAGGGAGAGAGAGAGCATGAGCAGAAGGAGGGACAGAGAGAGAGAGAATCCTGAAGCAGACACCCCACTCAGTGGGGTTGCCTGTTGTGGGGCTCAATCTCACAATCCTGAGATCATGACCTGAGCTGAAATCAAGTTGGTTGCTTAGACTGAACCACTCAGGTACCCCTGTGTTACCGTTTATAGTACTTTTGCTTCAATTTGAAGGATTCCCTTCAGAATATCTTATAGGGCAAGTCTATTGGTGATGAGCTCCTTTAACCTTTGTTTATCTGACAAATTCTTAATTTCTCCTTTGTTTTTGAAGGACAGTTTTTCTGGATATAATATCCTTGGTTGGCATTTTTTCTTTCCGTACTTTGAATATGTCATCCTATTCCCCTCTATCTTACAAGATTTCCACTGAGAAATCTACTAACAATCTAGTAGTAGCTTTTTTTTTTAAATTTTTATTTATTTATGATAGTCACGGAGAGAGAGAGAGAGAGAGAGGCAGAGACATAGGCAGAGGGAGAAGCAGGCTCCATGCACCGGGAGCCTGACGTGGGATTCGATCCAGGGTCTCCAGGATCGCGCCCAGGGCCAAAGGCAGGCGCCAAACCGCTGCGCCACCCAGGGATCCCTAGTAGTAGCTTTTTTGTATATAACAATTGCTTTCCTCCCGCTTTCGAGATTCTCTGTTCGTGACTTTTGACAGTTTATGATACCTGTTGGTTGGCAAACTGGCTTCTGTACATGAAGGGCAAGCAGAGACCAAAGCAAGAGGCAAATCAGTCCAAATTGGTAGAAGTTTTAATAAAGAACTTACATACAAGGTTTGTCTTGGGTGGCCACAAGACAAATTGATCTCTGTCCTCAACCACCAGAAACTTGACTGGGTTCAGTCACATACACTGTCCAGATGGTCTCAATAACACATTGCTCTCTCAAGGCTGTGTCCTTGAAGACAGCTCCCTCTATGAGGATGGTGGACGGAATGTATATTCAAGGAGCCTCCAATTGCCCAGGTCCAACTTGCAGGTCAACTGGTGGTCACATTTTCTTGATTACCTCCAACAGTTTCTCTCATTGTAAATCCCTTTGGATTTTTCCTAATTAGAGCTCATTAAGCTTCTTGTATGCCTGCTCTTTTCTCAGATTTTGGAAGAGTTTGGCCATTATTTCTTCAAATAGTTTCTCTTCCTTATCATTCTGGGACTCACATAGTACATACACGGTTCTGTTTGATGATGTCCCAAAAGTGCCTTAGGCTTGCTTCATTTTTCTTCATTTTTTTTTTCTTTTTGCTCCTCTGCCACAATAATTTCAAAAGTCCTATCTTTAGAGAAAAATGAGTGAAAATATCAGTGTGGATGACAGAACATGAGAGACTCCTAACTCTGGGAAATGAACAAGGGGTAGTGGAAAGGAAGGTGGGCAGGGGGTTGGGGTGACTGGGTGACGGCACTGAGTGGGGCACTTGATGGGATGAGCACTGGGTGATATGCTATATGTTGGCAAATTGAACTCCAATAAAAATAAAAATAATAAAAAATAAGAAAGGCTTCAACACAAAATGCCCTTCCTTATCCAAGGAAGCTAACTGAAAAAAAAAAAAAAAAAGTCCTGTCTTTGAGTTCATTGATTCTTTATTCAGATTGCTATTGAGTACCTTTAGTGAATTTTTCAATCCAGATATTATATTCCCAAATTCCAGAATTTGGTTCTTTTCATAGTTTCTAACTCTTGTTGATATTCTCATTTTGTTCATGCATTATTTTCTTGATTTCATTTCGTCTATCAGTATTGTCTTTTAATTCATTAAGTATCCTTATGACAATAATTTGGAACTCCTTTTCTCGTATATCTCTCTTTCTTTAGTTTCTGGAGATTTAATTCGCTCCTTTAAATGTGCCATCTTTCTTTTGTATTTTCTAATTGCTTGAAGAAGTTTGCCAATTTCTTCACAAGAGCTCTTGCTGGTGTTGCTCTGTGATACTGTGTCCTCTTTGGTGCTGTAGTAAGCTGCAATATTTGAGCTTTACCTAGCGTTTCTGTGATAAAAAACTGGTGCATGTCTATGGCCTTAGTTCTCAGACATCCCTATCCTAGCACACCATTTGTATTTGGATTCAGGAAAGACAAAATGGTCCCTTGGGCAGTCCCCTAAAAGGATGATGGACATAAGTTTCACTCCTTTCTCTCAATAAGGAGAAGGGAGTTGGGGGGGAGGGTCTTCTCCTAATTATGCCATACTGTGTTGGGTAACAGTTTCTTAATTTCTAATAAAGGTACTTGGACTGTGTTTTATTAAATCTCTGTCTTCATGGGAGGGGCGGAGTCTGTAGCTTCCTATTCCACCATCTTGCTGACGTCATCCTCCCTATTTAGCATTAGTTTTTGAAAAATATTTCTGCTAGGTATAGGATTCTAGGGTGAGTTTTTGAAAAGTAATCCCTATGCCCAACATGGATCTTGAACTCATAGCCCTGAGACCAAGAGTCCCATGCTCCACCAATTGAGCCAGCTAGCTGCCCTGACTTTTTATTTTTAATGTTAGTACTTTCATTATTTTTTAAAGATTGTATTTATTTGAGAGAGAGAGAGAGAGAGAGAGAGAGAGAGAACAAGCGGGGGGAGGGGCAGAGGAAGAGGACAAACAGACTCCCTGCTGAGCAGGGAGCCTGATGTGGGGCACAACCCCAGGACTCTGAGATCATGACCTGAGCCAAAGTCAGGCACTTAACCTGACTTTGACTGAACCACTCAGCTGCCCTTTAATGTTAGTACTTTAAAAGCTTTGCTTTACTGTTTTCTGGCTAACACTGTTACCAGTGAGAAGTCTGTTATCATTCTTATTTCTGTGTTTCTCAGGCTCCTACAAAGATTTTCTTTTGGTTACTGGTTTTAAGCAATTTGATTATGATTTAGTGTGAGGCTATTTTTTCTAGGTATTTCTTTTGGTTGGAGTTCATTGAGCTTCTTGAATCTGGAATTTTAAAAAAATTTCAGTTTTTCTGTAGTATAACATATAAATTTATGATATTTAAAGTGTACGTTGTTGACTTGATATATATATATATATATCTTACTATATATATATATAGTAAGAGAATTTCCTATTTGACACACCCATCACCTCATATAATTACCCTGTGTGTGAGAACACTTAAGTTCTAATCGCTTAGCAAATGTCTATTATACAGTACAATCAATTATAGTCTCTGTTTTACATTACATCATCAGGTCTATTCATCTTACAGCTAAAAGTTTGTACACTTTTACAAACTGCTCTCTATTTTCCCACCCTAGCCCCTGCTAACCACTTTTCTTTCTTTATTTTTTTAGATTTTATGTATTTGAGAGTGTGCACATGTGTACATGAGAGAGAGAGAGACAGAGAGACAGAGAATGAGCAGGGTGAGGGGCAGAGAAGGGAGAAGCAGACTCCCCGCTGAGCAGGGAGCCTGACTTGGGTTTCGATCCCAGGACCCTGAGATCATGACCTAAGCTGAAGGCAGATGCTTAACTGAGCATCTAGGTATCTGGCAGCCACTTTTCTACTCTATGTTTTTTATGAGTTTGACTTTTTGTTTTTAGATTCCACTAATAAATGATATCATATTTTTCTTTTCCTGTGTTATTTCACTTAACATAATGCCCTCAAGTTCTACCCATGTTGTTGCATATAGCAGGATTTCCCTCTCATGGCTGAAGAATTTTACTATATATATATATATATATATATAATTTGAATAATATATATAATTGTATATATTTTTTATAATATTCAGTTATAATACAGTATTATTTTTTAAGATTTTGTTTGTGTATTTGAGAGAAAGCGATAGCACCAGCGTGGGGGAGGAGGGGTGGAGACCGGCAGACAGAGAGGGAGATAATCTCAAGCCATGCTCAGTGTAGAGCCCTGTGCAGGGTTTGATCTCATGACCCTGTGATCATAACCTGAGGTGAAATCAAGAGCAGATACTTAACCCACTGAGCCACCCAGGCATTCCCCCTATATATTATTAAATATTATTATACATATATATATATATATAATGTATATAAAGACAATAGACTGTGTATCTTTCACATCTTTATCCATTCATTCATTGATGGACATTAAAGTTGTTTCCCTATCTTGGCTATTGTGAATAACGCTGCAATAAACATGGGAATATAGATCTCTTTGATATCATGTTTTCATTTGTTTTGGATATATACCCAGGAGCCGGATTGCTAGATCATATGGTATTGTTTTTACTTAAAAAAATATTTTATTTATTTATTCATGAGACACACACAGAGAGGCACAGACACAGGCAGAGGAAGAAGCAGGCTCCATGCAGGGAGCCTGACGTGGGACTCGATCACAGCTTCTCCAGGATCACACCTTGGGCTGAAGGCGGCATTAAACCAGTCAGTCACCTGGGCTGCCCCATGTTTTTACTTTTTTGAGAAAACTCCATACTATTTTATGTAGTGGCTGCACCAATTTACATTCCCGCCAACGCTGCACAGGGGTTCCCTTTTCTCTACATCCTCACCAACATTTTTTCTCTTGTCTTTTTGGGGCTAGACATTCTAACAGGTATGAATTGCTATCTCATTGTGATTCTGATTTGCAATTCCCTGATGATTAGTGATGCTGAGCACCTTTTGGGGTACCTGCTGGCCATTTATATGTCTTTTCTGGAAAAGGCATATAAATGCCTTTTTAAAAAATGCCCATTTAAAAAATCCATTGTTTGCTTTTTGCTTTGAGTTGTAGGAGTTCCTTAAATACTTTGGATGTTAGCTTATTAGATATATGGTTTGCAAATATTTAAGTCTTTAATCCATTTTGGGTTGATTTTTTATGTGGTGTGAGATAAGGGTCTGGTTTTATTCTTTTGCATGTGACTTTCAGTGGTCTCATGTAGGAGATGAATCGCCTGGCTTGTTTTCCTAGTTGTGTTTTAAATCTGTGATTGTCCAAGTCACCTTCTTTGTTCTTAGTGGCTCCCAGCAGTTAAGGGTATGCCAAAATCCATCAGTATCTCAAAGGGGAGGTTCTCAGCATCTAAATGCAAGCTGGTTGGAAGCTGGACCCCACTGGCAGGAGGTAGAAAAATATGTAGACTGCTTCCAGGGAGAAAGTGGTACTTCTGAGTTTTTCCCTATTTCCTCTGCATTGGGCTGGGGTATATAGCCATAGGAGGTGCTCTTGAGCTCATTAAGAACTTCTTTGTTTAGGGCATCTGGGTGGCTCAGTTGACTAAGTGTCTGCCTTTAGCTCAGGTCATGATGCAGGAGGAGTCCTGCGATTGAGCCCCACGTTGGGCTCCCTGCTCAAGGGGACTCCTGGTTTTCCTTCTCTCTCGCTCTCAAGTGAATAAAACCTTTTAAAAAATCTTTATTTACTACAAGCCTATGGAATTACTGAATGGAAGTCCCATTTGATCTCTGAGCAAGGCAATCCAGGTGCCCCTCTCTTAGGTGGCAGCTGATAAAAGCAGAGAGAAAAATCAATACAATACACTGCAAGCAATCCAATGATATAATCCAATACAAAATTGGGGTGGGTGGGGTGGGGAATCACATGGTTAAGGCAGTTGGGGGAAATGGAGGAGAAACAGACAACATAAACACATTTATACCTATATAGCAGGTAAGGTTCCACGTACTTTAATCTTTGCAATCTCACTGCAAAGTGGTTATTAGTATATTTTCAGAGGAAACCCAGAAAAGTTAGGTAACTTGCCAAATGTGTAGTATAGGATGTCTTTCATATGCTAGGTCTTGAATCAATATTAGCTGAATAAATGAATACATATTTATTCACATGAAAGATAGCTTGTGAATTTTCTTTGCTGTGCTTCTAATTATTCCTAGAAAAATGCTATAATCATTAACTGCAGGCAGGGAAAGAATTATGATAATTGGTATGGAGTCCTAGCAACAATAATAGTAACAGCAATAACACATGTAGACTTCCTATGAGTTGGCCACTGTTTCGATTTACATATATTAACTCATTTAATCCCAACAGCACTATGAAGTCAGTAAAATCTTTATTCTTATTTTACAAATGAGGAAACGGAGGTGCAGAGAGGTGAAATAGCTTGTTAAAACTCATCCTATCCTGTTGGTAAGCAGTAAAGCCCAGATTTGAACCTGAGAGATGAGCCCAGGCTGTACTTACTATCTCTGACCAATCTTGCCTCTAGTACCTTGCTTCTTTCACCTAGCATCACCTTTCTCTTGAAACCTTGGCCTCTTACAGCCACTCTGGCATGTACTGCTTTCTAACACCAAAGGGAAGTATCAATAGACTTCCCAGTTTTTTGTATTGTAGGAAAGGCAAAGTCAAGTCATGGAGTAAGGTACAAACTTTCAACTGCTCCTTCAAAATTTAGGTCAAATGTCACTTTTTCCCCTTAGTTTTCCCTTCTGCCCAAGTAGTTAACAGTCATATCTTCAATGTGCCCACAGAATTATTTGTATACTTCTCAAACCTTCTCTTGCTATGTGCTCATATTTTAAATTCCTCTTCTAATTGTGAGTTCCTTCTGGGTTAAGGACGATTCCTTATTATATTTTACACAGTATCTTGAGATGTAAGATGCTTAATAAATTTCTTATGAATGAATATATAAATGTGCACAGCAGACCTTGACATCCCAAACCCATTTCCACACACAATGAAGAAAGATGAAGCTTACATTTAAATACTGAAGTACTGAATATTTATTGAGTACCTGCTGTATACCAGGCAAAAGGAACAGAAACAAACTGTCCAGAGTTACTTTTAACTCCTTCAGCAATGCCCGAGTCCTCATCATAAAAAACTCCACTCTGCTGATTTAGTATCCATTCACTCTTTGATTAATCTTCATGTACAGTTTTCTGAAGTGTACTTTCAAATATTGCATAGTGCTGTAGACCATTAAATATTCCAAAGACAGTCTGAAAGACTAGAGGAATTATCATCCCTTTTATCTCTCTTTGACTAAGCAGCAGCCAGTAAAGTAAAAACTTTCCTTTTGGTGGCAGTGGAACAGTATGATACCTAAAAAGGAAAAATAATTAAGAACTTCTTCTGGATATATTTTCTATGAAAAGTTCATTGATTTCTCTTAAGTGGATAATTTTTATTCTAAGGTCTTTCATGTAGATAGCAAAAAAGGTTTAATTAAGGCTATTTGAAGTACCAAACTACATTCTGATTAAAATGTGTCATTTGCAGCTGAATAATAAGAAAAGTTTATTAACATTAAGGAAACAAACAAACAAACAAAAAAAACAAAAAGGAAGGAAGAAAAGGAACAAACAGATGGACTTACTTGACTGCCAGGTGTCCATTTTTAGAAAAAGCCAAACCACAGGGATATAAAAAACCACATACTATGCCGACCAGTGTACTCCTCAGAACACAATTTTCCTGGCTTATATTGCCTGGAAAACAAAAGTAAATTTGGTCTCCTTTTAAAACTCAGAATAAGAACTATTAAGACACTCTTGTGCCCTCACAGAGTAGTTATCTGTACTGTCCTCAATCATAGTGAAACAGAATATTAGAAATTCAGTCTAAGGCATGTGATGGACTAAATGAACCACATTAAAAAATGCTTTTATTATACTTAAGGAGAGTTATCTCTTATATATGTATTTGTTGAGGAAGCAATTTCAAAATGAAAAATATTAAATTAGCAGACCCAGACATCTGGATTCTAGGTTAACATAGTTTTATTGTTAGGCATGTATTAGTGATATAATGCTGCATAAAAGAGACCCAATCACTAACCTTTAGGTGATGCCCCAGGAAAGAAAGAAAAAGACAAATATTTTTAAATAAATATTTAAATAATTTTTTAAGTGTGCACAATGCTTTGAAGGTAAAATGAATAGAGAATGTATCTAGAAACCTAAACTACCCTGAGGGAATCAGAGGTTTCCCTGGGAAAGAGATATATAAGCAGGATTCAGAGGTTCCATCAATTACTAGTTATGAAACTTCAGGTAAGGGGAGGAAGCAGGAAATAACATTAGAAGTCCACAGTAAGCCAGATACCTCATTAGGCATTTAACATACAGTATTTTAATTATCACAGCAGTCCTGTGAGGTGAGTACTAGTAGTCCTCATTTATAGATAAGACAACTTAAGTGGTGGGAGGCAGAATCTGAAATCATGTGTGTAGTATGCCTAAAGCTTGCTTTTCCTCCAGTGTATTATGTTGCTTCTTAGCCTACGTGAACATGTCTTGGCTTTGGTTGTGTATCTGTAAAGAGGACATAATACCACTTGCCCTTCCTAATCAGGAGGACTTTTGCGGGGATGAAATAAGACAATATATGTGAAAGTACTTAATTGGTAAAGCAATATATAAGCATTAGTGATCATCATCAGCAGTTGTAACAGTATGTGTTAATGTGTAATTTTACTTAAACATAAACACATTATACATTAATGAATTTAAATTTACCTAAATACAAAGCATCTGTTACAAGGAACTTATAGGCGACTATAGTAGACAAAAACGGAAGTGTAGTCACTGATGCGTATGTCTTCAAAGCATCATGTTTAACCTTGAAGCAGTGTCTGAAAATGAGGTTGGCCAATAATCCAGAGAAACTAGCTGCTGTTCCAAAGAAGACTGTGCCATATATATTTAAAGTCCTAATAGGAAAAACAATGAGAAAAATTACATTCACATTATATTCTCTTAATAGATATAGAGCCTTTCCTGAGTGGTCTTTTACTATTACATATTTACTCAACACAAATTATATCTTGAACACTTAACTATATAAAAGACATTTTCTAAGTGTTGAGGATGGGGTAGTGAATAAAGAAAAAAAAATCCTACCTCTCATGGAACTTGCATTCTAATGAGAGGATAGAATTATCTTTCTGAGATCACTTAGAGTGGTTCTAAAATTGAACTCTATTAAGAGAGAAATTTTGGCCACAAATAGAAATGAGTATGTACCAATATAGCCAAATATTTTGAGATATCTAAGCCTAAGAACATTGCTTTTGCTATTAAAAGAATTTGCTATATAATATGAACAAAGGTTCTTTACATTTGGTTAGGCCTTCTAGCCAATAACTATTTCTTAATTAGTGCAGGTATAGTTCAAATACCTTGTCTAGGATTGCCAAAACTTCATACAAAGATATCTGACAGATCTAGTTTTACTTATTCAGATTTATACCTAAATTCAGAAATGTCTGAGGTCTAAGATTAAATCCTTTTTTTCTTTCTTGAGCTCTGTTAATCTAAACTGAAATGGTAATATGAAACTATACGTACATCATGGAATCAGTATTCCTTTTTGCTGAAATCAGCACTGCACTGAGTTAATCAATTCTAAACTGAATTTAATTTGTAACTGAACATCAATTAAATATAAGTAGCTCCCAAAAGGGTGTTTTCCTACTTGCTTTTAAAGATGTTTATTGTAAGGCAGCCTGGGTGGCTCAGTGGTTTAGCCAAGTCCCATGTCGGGCTCCCTGCATGGAGCCTGTTTCTCCCACTGCCTGTGTCTCTGCCTCTCTCTCTCTCTATCTTTCATGAATAAATAAATAAAATCTTAAAAAAAAAGATGTTTATTGAACAAATAACATTTCAACAATAATTTTGGACATTTTCTTTTTTAAGAAGCAAAATAAATTATCCACAGTCCCAATATTCCAACAAACCACTATTTCCACCATCCATGTTTCCCTCCAGTTCTTTTTTTCATGAACTTTCTTTATAACCTACTAAATAGAGTTAATAGGATTGTAGATCCTCAGAAACAATGGCAATATAGAACATTGGCAAATAAGGTTATTGACTTTCAGTCAATAACTGAGGTTATTGATAAGGGGTGTGTCTCTTACTTTTCTCTTCTAAGATATTCAAATTTTTTTTCTATGATTTCAATGACCATTGGTCTTCTGAATTTTGCATCTTCTAGAGAAAGACTGGGCTGACCAGGTGTGTATGTTGCCATGCTGATGTCCTGGAAAACACAAAATTTCAGACCATAATAGCTAATGATATTAATAACAAATCTTATAAATTTTAGATTCAGATTAAAAAACATTTAGACTCTAGTAAAATGTCATCTGCTTTCACATACTTTGTCAATGATTCAATCAGCATTTAGTAGCTTTTGTTATCTGCTAGACAATGTTTTTTTGAGAAATTGGTAGGATAATGATCATCTCTACTTTTATACTTTATTTTTAAAAATATTTTATTTATTTATTCATGAGAAACAGAAAGGAAGAACATAGGCAGAGGGAGACGCAGGTCCCCTGTGGGGAGCCTGATGCAGGACTCAATCCCAGGACTCCAGGATCATGCCCTAAGCTGAAGGCAGACATTCAATCACTGAGCCACCAGGCGTCCCTATTTTTACACTTTAATAGATGAGAAAAAAAAAAAAATGAGGTTCAGAAAGGTTGACCTGCCTTAGGACCTAGTGTAGAAGGATAATCTCCTGAGATACTGAGTTTTTGTTTTCCTTCAGTTTCACCCAAAGGCAGCCAGGTCCTTTGTAGTTCTTGCTGTAGCTTTTCCAGAGGTTGAAGGAAGCAATAGCTACTTGTTGGCAACTATCTCCTGAAAGCCTGAGCTCATTTTGGAGATTATGTTTCCTGGAGAAGCAGAGCAGGGATTGCATTGGAGAATAGTGACAGAGAACATCAGAAAGAGGGACACTGTTCCAGGCTAGGAAGAGGTAGTGGGTCATGGATAGCGTGGATTACATAAATTATATATCCAGCTCCCTAGGAGCCCCTGGGGCAGAAGCATAGTCTTTGCTGGAAACTTTATGTGGTATACCAGGGAGCCTGGACTCATGGCTGTGTCCCAAGTGTGATGTATGAACAAATAGTTGCCAATGTCAAGGGACCATGTAGGTTTATACGGTAGCATCTTAACAGGAAGTAAAAAACAGTGATAGATAAAACAAAATTGGATCCTAGGAAAGGATCCTTTTTGAATGTTTTGCTCGGGGTTAAGACTTGGATCTCTGTCAAAAGTCTTAACATTTGTTAAATCCTTTTATTTATGGGATTGGCATTATGGGATTCTAGATGAGCTGATGAATAGATTAAAAAAATATGGCCCTTCACAATTTATATTGACCTCCATTTTAACATTTATAATCAAGGGGATAAACTAGATCTCAAATATCAGGGGTCCCGGGCAAGAGAATTGGAATGGATTAAGCATAAAGAACAGAGAAGATAAAAAATCGGTAATTCTCAACCTTTAGTGTGCACAAGAATCACATGGGGAGTTTATTTGAAATGCGATCTCTTGAACTCCCTCCTGATATCTGGATTCAATAGCAGTAGGGTAAAGTCTAGAAATCTTCATTTTAATAACATCAGTGATTCTGACGCTACTAATCAGTGGACACATGGCTGTAATTGTTGAACATCACTATAATTCTCATTTGCTGAATAAGTGATATGTACCAATCTTAACCCTAACTAACGAAAGGCTAATTCATCCATGGCATCAACATTCTGGAGATATGGGCTCTTCTGAACTTTCATGTATTAACTTTCATAAGCCCAGGGCACAATGAGTAATAATGGAAAAGTTTTCCTGCATCGTTGCAGAACTGGACTCAGCTAGTACTATCTTTTTGTTTAAAATATCTGGAGGACAAGGAAAGAAATTATAAATTACATTTTCTCACAGACTAGATTTAATCTTTTGGCTCTATTGAACATCTAAATGGAAAGTGGAAGATAACAGTAATATCTACGGGAGATTCTGTATCTAATCCATCTAATGTTCTATCAAGGCAGATAACAGTAACATGGTAATTTATCATAGGTTTGTTTAAAATAAATGTTTATTTTACTGTCATCCAATTCATTTCAGTCCCTTACTTCCCACAAAGAAAACTCTTAGGCAATGCCTTATACCAACCTTCCACCTTGTCTACACTATCAGTATACAGGGAGCCCAGAGACCCAGTATTATGATTCTAAAATGCTGAAAAAGGACAAATATGTGTTGAGTACAAATATTTATGTAGTGCCTAGTCTTTGGAAAGCACTGTTATTAAAGCAGAGAAATAGACTAATAACTTTCTGATAGACTTTTTTTTCTGATAGACTCTTAACAAGTACTAAAATGTAAAGACTTTGCTATAATCAACTTTCTAAAACTTTTTTCAAATTTTTATTTAAATTCCAGTTGGTTACATATAGTGTAATATTGGTTTCAGTAGTTGAATTTAATGATTCATCACTTGCATATTGACACCCTGTGCTCATAAGAAGCGCCGTCCTTAATACTCATTACCTATTTAGACCATTGGCCACCCACCTCCCTCCATCAACTCTAATTAGTATTTTATCTAAAAACTGACTAGTCCAAGGCCGCCAAACTGGTCACCACTATTATCCCCGTAAGACTGTACGTATTCAGGTTTATAGTCTGCAAAGCACTTTACCGTATTGTTCTGCTTTTACGTGTATTCTTTACCGGACTTTCAGAATTTTATTTAATATTCGCTCATCCTTTACCAGCACTTGGTATTCGACAGACCCCAGGGTAATTAAGATGCAGTCGCGTTCTCCGGAATCTACAACCCAACCGAGGTCAGGACAAAAAGGCAGGTAATTTAAAGGCAGAATGAGTGTGCCATAAAGACAAAACGAAAACAAGCAGAAGACCTAAGAAAAGCCAAACTTAACCTAGCAAGAGAAGTGTGGGAAGGCTTCCGGAGTAAGTGACGTTTAAACGAATACTTGAAAGAGGAGAATTTGGTGGGGTGGAAATTGCACGGTAGCATTTCAAGTTGAAAGCCAGCTCAAAGGCCAGGAGGCAAGAGAAAAGAAACTGCAAGCGGTCGGAGCGGACTTTAGGTCTCCCGCTTTCTCTCCGCCTCCTTCCACACCTTGGGGCTTCATTGGTTGCGCCCTGCACGGACCTGGGAGTCTGTTCGCTTTAGATTCTGAAAGCCCGTCATTTCAGAAGCGTCCCTAAATACCTGGAGGCTGCAGACATCACGACTCCTCCCGCCCCGGGTTCCCCCTACCTTGGACGCTTCCCCCGCTCTCGCCGGCACCACACCCGCGCCCTCCGGCTCAGCCCCGGCCGCACGCCCGAGCGCCGCCATCTTGGCGGGTCACATGACTGGCGGTGGGCGGGGACCCCGAACGCCCGGAGCGGGAAGTGGTGCCGGCTCACGCCTCTCGCCTGCAGCCCGGCCCTCCCCGACCCAGTCAAAAGCCGCGCCCTCCATGCTGGCCGTGATTGGGCGCGGCGTCCAGGGAGGAGGGCGGCCCATTGGCTTCGAGGGGGTCCAGACGCCCGTGGGCCCGCCTTCCCGCCAGCCCAGCCTCCCCGTTCCCTGCTATTTGTTAGCCGAGCTCCGCCTCGCCTCCTGCTGAGGGGCGCGTGGGGGCGGTCCGAGCGCGAGGATGTTGCTGCGCGCGGTCCTCCCCTCTGGGCGCCTCGGTTAGCTGGGGCGAGCTGCCCGGCCTCTTCGCTACCTGAGGGAGTCGTCCCCTCTGGCCTGGCTCGTGTGTTAAGGCTCCGGCTCCCCGGGCACCTCCTGCCCAGAGCTCGCAGCCGGCCAGCGGCGCGGCCCCGGCCCGCCTCCCCGCCCCCCCGCCCCCCGCCGCGGTCTGGCTCCTCTCCCGGTCGTTGGTCCCCCGTATTCCGTCCTTTCACCCCGCTTGGAGACGGGCCACAGGGAATTCTCCCCGCACTGCCCGGGAAGACCCCTTCGCCGGCCGGTGCCTCGGGGTGCGGGCGGGGGCGCTGCGAGGAGGCCTGGCGCCCTTTTGTGCACGTTCGGTGCCCGGCAGCACCTCCCAGACCAGCACCCCGACCCTCCAGTCTCCATGTCTTAGAGAAGCCAAATTCGAGAGTTATATAATTTCTAGTGCTGCTGTTTCTCCTGCCTGAGGAAACACTTCATCGCGTGGAGGGTGCAGGACATTTCTGTGCACTTCCATATAAGAACGGGGTGTGGGCAGGGGTGGCCCGCGGTAGCAGAGAGATTTCTTGTCTTTTCTGCAAGAGGAAGGTGGGTAGTCTGGAGAGAGATGGAGGGAAGGGGTGGACGTGGAAGCCAAGCAGCAGAACTCTGATCTAGGAGATCGCGAGCCGTTTCCACAGCGTGTGCTCACATGCCTAATACTACTACAGCGTCTCAGAAAACACCTCTGGGGGAAGGTTTGACTTGTCTCGAACAGTCTCAGTGTTTTTCCTCGCCGGGTAGGGAGCTGCTTGGATGCGAAGAGATGGCATGATGTGAATGACTCCAGTGTGAAGAAATCGGCTTCGCCAACTCATCCTGCATCCAGGGCCCATTGAGTAGCACTGCCACTTTAATGTCTCCATGCCAAGGGATTGCTTTCCTTCTTTTCAGTCCTCTCGGTTAATACACGGGAGGATCAGAATCAGAGGGGCATTAAGGATTAAGCCCGAGGGGCTTGGAGAGCACAGAAGAAAAAAATGAAAGTGACAGCAAGCTGGATCCTGTCTTACTGAGGGGGTGAGATCTGGAACTTCTGGGCCAGTAAATAAAAAGGGGCCTTTCAGTCTGTGTTCTGCCCCCAGAAAACTGTTCAAACTCACCCACCTTTTCAGAGACCAGAGTCGAAAGGCTTCTAAAAGTATTTTTTTGTTGAGGAGGGGATTACATTTTTTTCTCTAAAGAACTGAGGATCTTTATCATCATCCAGTTCATCCTTGAATTTGATCATGTATTGAGTAAGGAGGCAGCTGTGTAAATTTGGTTTGTGCCTTAATTGAGTTAGCCATTGAATTCCAAAAATGCTGATGCTTGAAGAGGAATTTTAATAACATTTTCTATACAATAATTTTCTCAGTTTTTTTTTTAAAAGAATAAATGTTTTATAAAAATTGAAAAACTCAAGGTTATTTTTCTCTGAACTCTGTGGGCAGTGTCAAAAGTTTAACTGTGGGAAAAATACATAATTTTTTCTTTATCTGGAAGAGAAAACAGGCTGGATTTCAAAATCGAACAGTGAAGTGGTTTGCAACAGTTACCTGGCTCTTGGCCTCAGTCCAGCTGGATCACGTTGAGACCTGAAAAGAGATCTTGGATCCTGTGACAGTGGAAAGACCCAAGAATGCCAGTCAAGAAGAAAGGTGGGCTATGAGGCTTCCTATATAATATATATTTCTCCCTTTCCTTGGTTCTGGTATTTACTATTTAAATTGTATTTCATCTGAGAGTAAAATTTTACTTCGGTTTTGAGAAATATTTATGGTCATACTGTCTTTTCTGTGGTACTCATTCTGTAATACTATTTTGCTAAAGTGAAATGAAGAAGGACTATAATATACAGTTACAGACATGTGATTTCATAACTCACGTTGTCTAAATTACCGTTTATAACCACCATAGATTTGATACCACAGATTTGAGCTTCTCTTTAGCTTGTTTTCTTAGCTCGTTAAAGGTTACTTTTGAACAATCTTTAAAAATGAAACTTGTAAGTGGAGCTCTTCCTCATGGACTTAATATTTATCAAGTGATTTACATAGTTGTAAAGGATAACGCAGTTGTACTGAACGCAGTTACAGATTTATTAATCTTTTGATTAAAGTAGATTTCGTATTTGGGTTTACTCTAGGGTAAATATTCACTTTTGTGATAAAGCACAACTTTGGTAACTGCTGTGTTTTTCCAGATGTATGCATCATCTAGTAACATGATTGGCAAGTTTCCCAAATGAGGCAAACCTAACGTATAGTCTATTATAGGTCAGGGCATGGAATTCACTTTAACCTAGATCCACCCCAGGTTAACTTTGTTCCAAAGGATCCTAATGAAGCCAGTTTTGTTGTTTTTGTTTTGTTTTGTTTTGTTTTGTTTTTGACATGGTGTGGAAGATGAGATAAACTATAAAGAGTTTTCTCAAGAGTTTTGAACCAAAATTTATTAGAACACCCTTGCACTCCACTATACTGGCCTAGCGTAGATCCAAGTGCTGACCAATTATATGAATTGCTACACACTGAAACTAAAGTTCAAGGTGAAGGTTTAAAGGCAACCTGTCTCTGCACGATGTTTAATCCTTCTACCTGTGGATTTGGAAGGTGCATTGAGGAAACTTATAATGAGTGAGATGCTTTACCCAACTGATAATCTGTGGAGATGGACGATGATATATGAAACCTCTGAAATACCCAGAAACGTCCTTTTGTACATTGAACTTGAGACTGGGGTTGTTTCCTTTTCCTGCTCTCCCCCATAGTATCACTGAGAGAATTAGATGCTCAATAAGATTTTGGAGACATATCTGTCCAGACTTGACACGATTGGTTTATCTGGAACAAGAATGGTTTTGGTAATGTAGCCAATAAATGACATGGCTCTTTGACTTACTTAACTTACTGTGTGCTTTTATTCTCCCTTCTGGACTGCCTTATTTTAGATTAATGATTGAATTTAAACACATCGTGTATGTGTGTATGTAGCAGGGAGAGGAGATGGGAAGGAGAGAGAAAAAGAGGCCGGGTAGAGAATTGGATAAAAAGTTATCTGGGAAGGAGGTGGAGGATGAGTAATTGATGTTCTAGGTATGACTTAGCTAAGCAGGTGTCTTTTTTTTTTTTTTAAATGATGTCTTTAAAAATATTGAAGTATAGTTGATACACAATGATACCTTAGTTTCAAGTGTACAACATAGTGATTTGACAAGTCTATATATTACACTATGCTCACCACAAGTGTAGCGAAAGTCAGTCACCATACAAAGCTATTATAATACCATTGACTATATTCCATATGCTGTAACTTTTATCCTCATGACTTAATCATTCCATGACTGGAAGCTGTACCTCCTACTCCTTTTCACCCATTTTTGCACACCTTCCCTCCCCCTACCCTTCTGGCAACCATCAGTTTGTTCTCTGTATTTATGGGTCTGTTTCTGTTTTTTGTTTATTCATTGGTATTTTAGATTTCACATATACTGAAATAATATGGTATTTGTATTTTTCTCTCTAACTTATTCACTTAGCAGAATTCTCTCATGGTCCATCCATGTTGTCGCAGATGGCAAGATTTCATTCTTTCTATGGCTGTATAGTATTGTAGAGTGTGTTTGTGTGTGTGTGTGTGTGTGTGTGTGTGTGTGTATCACATCTTTTCTATCCATTCACATAACCCAATACTTGGGTTGCTTCAATATCTTGTCTATTGTAAATAATGCTGCAATAAACATAGGGGTGCATATGTATTTTTGAATTAGTGTTTTTGTTTTCTTTGTGTACATACCCAGTAGTGGAATTCCTGGATCATGTAGTATTTCTATTTTTAATATTTTGAGGAACCTCTGTACTGTTTTCCATTGTGGTTGCACTGCATTCCTACCAACAGTAAGCAGGTTGATCTTAACGTTCTAAACCCAATAGGCTGAGTTTCTTAAAAGTTCCTACCTTTGAAGGAAGTTACAAAAATTGCAGTGACATGATTGGAAATTACATGTTATGAGTAATAATTGGATGTTTATTTCCTTCCTTATTTCTTCCTTTTTCCCTCCCCTTTCCCTCCCTCTCCCTCCTTTCCTCTCTTCCTTCCTTCTTTAATAATTGGTTGATGATAATGAGTCAACTTTTTAAAGGAATCAACAAGTTCTAATTAGCAAGACAAGTATATATTTGGGTTATGCCAAAATCTATGCATTATGTAATTTGTGAACTGATCTACCTAGAAAAACAATTTTTATGTTGTTTTTAATCTTTTAAAACTACTTAGTATCAAGATATATGTTTTTGAATCTTACAGTAAACTAGCCAAATAAATTATGATGTATGTTATATTTTTAATTGGCTAAGCTTATTATTCTTACTATTTGTATTATATCTAAAATGTAAGTAAAGCAAATATTTTAAAGTATAACCTAGATTCTGCGGAGAGTAGTGTCTTTTATCATCTCTTTCTTCATTGTTATATGTGGTAGGTATGATGAAAGAGCTAAATTAAATCTAATTTTAACAGTAACTATCCTCATTGAACCAAATGTTTATTAATTGCTGAATATATTCTTGTTGAAACAAGAAATTTTCATCAGACTTTTCATTTGATATTTATTTTCTATGTTATTGTAAGAGTAGAAAGGATATTGGTCTGGTTAGTAACATATAACCGTGGTGGGAAGTGGGAATGGGAGTGGACATCTCATAAAGTCCATTTTTTGACCCTATTTTTGATTAGGTCTTAGATATGCTGAAATCTTCATATTCACCACTCTTTTGCTTTAAGAGATTATTTTCTATCTCTCCCACTCCACCACTCTCCATGTTTTTATAGATTTCAGTTTTTTCAACAAGAGATTTTTCATTTCTTTGTTAGAGATGTTTTCTCCCCCAACAGTTGCTTTTCATTCAGGATTCTCTTTTCTGTTGTAGTAACTTGATTTGCTTCCACCTAAACCTTTGGGACATCTTTGACCTATTTGTGAGAATTCAAGGCCAATCCAAGATAAATTGCATTAGCATACTCTGATGTGATACAGGATCATGGTGTATCAGATGGGGCTATTTCAACAAGACTTGTTGAATTGCTCTAACCTGATTGCATGTTGGATTAATGTAAGAAATAAGAGTTAATGATAGTTGTGTCCTTCTCTGTGTTTCAGTGGGAAGTTGTTATTTTAATGATAAAATATACTCAACAGGATTTTTTAGTACGTTGCAATATGACATTACATTGTTTACTTTAATTAAATCAATGCTTTTAATACTTTGAGGTTGATACTTATTTCATTTCTGCGTTTAAACTTTTGTCTTATTAATTATCCTCTGAACATTTATTTATTTATTTGTTTGTTTATTTTTAAAGATTTAATTTATTTATTCATGAGAGACAGAAAGAGAGAGAGAGAGAGAGAGAGAGAGAGGTAGAGACACAGGCAGAGGGAGAAGCAGGCTCCATTCCATGCAGGGAGCCTGACGTGGGACTCCATCCTAGGTCTCCAGGACCACACACCCTGGGCTGAAGGCAGCGCTAAACCGCTGAGCCACCCGGCTGCCGTCCTCTGAACTTTTATTTATTTTTTATTTTTTAAAGATTTATTTATTTGTTTATGATAGACTAGAGAGAGAGAGAGAGAGAGGGAGGCAGAGACACAGGAGGAGGGAGAAGCAGGCTCCGTGCCGGGAGCCTGACGTGGGACTCGATCCCGGGACTCCAGGACTGCGCCCTGGGCCAAAGGCAGGCGCTAAACCGCTGAGCCACCCAGGGATCCCCTATCCTCTGAACTTTTAAATTTGAATAGAAATCTATCTGATATTTTTCATTTATATGACACTTTATTTCCTTTAAATTATTTTTATAACTCTTCTCAGCGATATAACTGTGTATAAATTTATTTTTACCAAGTACTGGAAGTTAAATGTTACCATTTTCATAATTCATATGTTTTGACATTGTTCTTTTTAAAGAAAGCCAAAATGTGTTGTGTAATTAGAAACCTAAGGCTTGATATTGCCATGTATCTCATGGGCATCCTTGAAATTGAGATTGTTGGTTCCTGGGTACACAGTCTTTCCTTTTGGTTGACCATACTTCCTAAAAGTGACACTTTTGGTTTTTCTTTTTTTCTTCCTTTCTCTGAGGATGGGGCCCTTAAAACCTTTGTTCATTCCTTCCTCATTTGAAATTTTCTTCTTTCATTATCTGTTTCTTATACTTTGTGGCTTAATTTCTTTTTTATAGTATCTTAGTGATTTATATTTGCCATTCATTATCTGGATATATTCTCTTTACATCTCTAGCTTTTCTTAAATTCCTGGACTGGGTTTTTTTTTTTTCAGAGTCTTTAAAGGGAGAAAATGTGTACCTGAATTGATTGTACCCGAGTGACTGTTTTATTCCTTTTGCATATATTTTACTATATTTGTTTGAACTTTCATATTTGCCGTACCAGTATTATATCCAGACACTTTTTCCATTTCGAAACCTTTGTGTTTTTTTCTTTTTCCTAGCCAATAAAACTCAAAAGAGTTAAGTACTGAGTATTTCTGGAGAGGGATAGGAAAAGATAGTTTTCAAACGTTTCCAATTTCTGTAAGTAAAAGTAAAATAGATAATTTATTAAAGATTTTTTTTAGATTTAAAAATCCCTCAAAAAGGTCATCTGCACCTTGGTTGTGAGAGTTATTGGAAATCATAAAGCCACAGATTCTTGATGTTAGAAAATACTGGTCAATCCAGGAGGCATAAAGAGAAGGCAATCTGGAGAGAGAAACAAAAGAATACATTTTGTATTCTGCTACTGATTAAGAGTATGCTATGAAGCAAGCAATAGACATCGTATTAAAATTATCTGTTAATTGAATTTATTTTACAATTCTAGTGTATTGGAAATTGTGAAAATGATATGGTAATGACTTGATACCACAAAATATTTGAACTGTTAGGTTTTTGGTAAACTGCCCAAGTGTTCCATATATGGTAGAATATTTTTTCTCTCCTTTAGGCCTATCATTGTTTACTTCCTTGAGTAGAAAAGTCTAATCAGTGGGGAGATGTTCACAAAATATTGGATTTTTAAAACATGGAATTAAGGCATTCAACTCATTCATGCCTTTGTTAATCAGCCAATCAATCAATTGCTCACTCTTTTATTACAATATACTCACTAAACTACAGGAATGATCTTTCTTAATTATATACTCTCATTATATACTCTTATTAATATTTACTGTGTAACCATTTCAGGGACTATAGGATATTTTTTACTATAAGGCTAAGATGTATAAAATCTTTTTTTTTTTTTTTTTTTTTTTAACTAGGGAATGAGGACCTGTTCTCCAGCTATAATTCCTGCTCAGGAATTTGTATCAGTCAAGGCACGAGGGTTCTGTATCCTCAATGTAGGTTGCTTTGTCAGCAAAGGATCATGAGTTTTACCCATTCTCTTCTGTCCAGTCAGTCATTCTGAGTTCCAAGTGTAAGCTTTCTGCATAGGTTCATTTTTTAGTAAGTTTCTCAAAGCTATTTCAAGAATTATGGCCAAACCACCTACATTATGAAACAATTCTTCTGACCTGATTTGTTTTAGAATTTAAGACCAAGAGGAATGATGTATATAAAGTAGAAAGTCCTGTGAAAACGAATTAAGTTAGAACTTTAAAGATTATGGGTAGATATGGCAAGATTATATATCTCTTTCTTCTGATGACACTACTTGCTAGTCACTGAGGCCCTGACTCTGTTAGATAAGATTTTGACATTTCTCTGTGACATTTTTATCATTAACAGTGTGATAAGACTTGGAATAAATCATTAATTCTATTTAAAATCCTTATAGATAATAAACCGGAAATTCTTTAAAAGCTAAATGTGTTATATTTTTAAGGCAGTAGATTTACTTCTATTTATTTATTCTATCATTTATCTACCCAGCAAAGATTTATTGAGTGCCTGCTATATACCAGGGACTGTGCTAGGTGCATGTTTTCCAGTCGGAGATGATATTCAGTGTCTGCCTTTATGATACTTAAAATTTATTAAGGAAATACGTGTGGAAACAGGCAATTTCAGCATTATGTGGTGAGGTTAACACAGTGTCATGTCATAGATGAGGAACACTCAACCTCATCTGGAGGAAGCAGAGACTTCTTTCTGGAGAGATAACATTTAAGATGAGACACAAAGGACGAGTAGACACCAATGTGAGAGATGATAAGCTGTTGTTTCAGATCATTATTTATTTTATTTGCCTCTTTTTTTTTTTCTTTGCCTCTTGAACTTACCATGACCTCTATCATCATCATCATCATCATCATCATCAATAGCAATGATATTGTGGGAAAAAACCTAAACCAGTAGTTAAAAGATCTGGCATCTAGAAGATTCCATAATCATTGAGATAAATTCTCAGTCTATAAATTCAGGTTTATAAGAAATATCCATTCATTTTCTATAGGTCAACCTTGTTTTTGATTCTTAGTCCCTGAGTGGTGGACAAAATCACTTCCATCATTTTTGAGGTTTTCCCTACTTTTCTGGAATCATGGTAGAGTTCCACCTGGAACGGGGGTATAATCTGGTTATTGACCATCCCATATATAATAGTTTACCCCTAAGTTATGGGTTCTTGTGTGTAGATAGTTCTTTCTGATCTGACGGTGATTTGCTACTTCTAAGACATTGATTCTCCCCTCCCCCCGGAATTTCTGTATTTCTCTTAACCTAGATGAAGTTATGATGCCACTACTTACTGGGTTCTTTCTGCCTTCCAGGCAATGCTGTAAGGAAGCAGAGCCTAGATCCTTGTTGCCTTGGAATCTAAAGACTTCTCTTTCTCTTCTTCATCTGAGAAAATCTTTATCTAGATTGGAAAGATGCTAGGAGATATCTCTCTCCATACCTGCGAATCTTTCTTTCGTCTCTATAACAAACTTTTATTCTGAGAGTTTAGATTTTAGGAAAGCAAAACTGGAATAACTTAAAAATCACTCTATTTTTGTCCTGGCATATACCTCCCTTGAGGTAATAAAATACAAAACCAGGTACCTACTTAAATGGGAAGAAAGAAAATGGGCAAATTTTGGGAGAGAAAAAAAATTAGTATCTCAAAGTGCCAATCTCCCACATGCACAAGAGTTTACATGCCTTCTTATGAAGATGCCACCAGGTGCTCTTATGAAAATCATGTAGCTCTTCTGAACGTCAGTTTCCTTTTCTAAAAGGGGTTTAATATATTCCCTTCTCCTTAATACATGCTATTTCTTTTCTACATCAAATAAGATAATGTAGGGGATCCCTGGGTGGCTCAGCGGTTTAGCTCCTGCCTTTGGCCTAGGGCATGATCCTGGAGTCCTGGGATCGAGTCCCGCATAGGGCTCCCTGCATGGAGCCTGCTTCTCCCTCTGTCTGTGTCTCTGCCTCTTTCTCTCTCTCTCTTTCTCTCTCTCTGTGTGTGTCTCTCATGAATGAATAAATAAAAATCTTAAAAAAACCAAATAAGATAATGTATATGAACTTTTATAAAGTTAGTAATAGAATTAGGACCAGAAGCTCATCCAATGTTCTTTTCATTATATGAGTGTGGTGTTCTAGGAACAAATGAATGGCATAACAGTGCAGTGGAGAAGAGCCTAGGGATGGAATGTAATCTTTACCATTAGCTGGCTAAGTTGTCTAAAGAAAATTGACAGAATGAGCTTCAAATTCCTTATCTTAAAACATGACTGTACTCACCTTTTAGGATTATTGTGATGGCCAAATAAAAATATCTAGCCCATGTAAAAGTTGTAAGTAGGAAAGTGATATACAAATGCTTATAATCAGAATATTTTTTTTTTCCTTTGGTTCAAAGTCAGAGTCCCCTTCTATCAGTGGTCTGAGTCTAGCTTCCTGGTCAGCTTTTGGAGCAAGCCTGCTCCGATATGGCAAGGACACATCTACTTACTGACAGGAAATGCCATACTGTACTTTTTAAAAAAATAGATTATGGTAACATTTTTTTTGAGTATTATCTCTTTCATTGATGCTAAAGTAATTTACAAGCTTACTGGTATTTACAGAATATAGCAATCTTTAGATCTGCTCTAAGACTGGTCAGATATTTTTTCCACAATTCAAGTTCCAAGTTTTAACTCTGGAATAAGGTATATTTCAATATTCAGCGGAAGGTGAAATTTGCTATTGTCTTCCTTTCTATTTATTACTACTTAACATTGAAATTTCCCCATTGTTCTCTTCAACAATTCTATAGAAAATCTGAAAACATGGCTTATCTGAAAGGTAGAAGTAAAAATTAGCCTTTCTCTATAGTATCTTTTTGTTTAAACAGGGAAAATACAATATCAACAGATGTTTTTTGAAGTATAGTAAAACTTTTTTTTTTTGGGGGGGTAGAAAGTAAAGTATAATTGCTACAAGCAATTACAGAAAGAAGAAATACAAAAAAAAAAAAAAAAAAAAAAAAAAAAAGAAAGAAGAAATACTATGATCTTTTCCCAGTAAGTTAGATTTCAGTATGGTATAATATTTTAGAGTAGGCTTTGGTGCCAAATCAGATTCGAATCCTGGTTTCAGCACTCACTGGTTGTGTAGCCTTGGGCAAGTTATTTCGTTCTCTCAGTTTAGTTTTCTCATTTGCAAAATGTGTATAATAGTATATCTCAGGGGGCTTCTGGCTGGCTCAGACGGTTAAGCGTCAGATTCTTGGTTTCAGCTCAGGTCATGATCTCAAGATTCTGAGATCCAGCCTCAAGTCAGGCTCTGTGTGGGGAGTCTGTTTGAGGATTCTCTGCCCCTCCACCTGCTTGCATGCATGTACTCTCTCAATAAATAAATCAAATCTTAAAAAAAATCTTCCAGAGCCTAATATTCTTCCTTAAGTATAAGGCCAAAGTAAAATGGTCTCTACTGACATTAGCTTTTTTCCTCCCATGGTACCTGGTATCTCACCATAGCACTATTACACTCTATTTTAATCTTTTGCTTTGTTTAAATTTCCTGTTTAATTACCTTTACTTTCATTCAGAAATCTCTGAGAATGTAGAATATTGCCTATACTGAGTTTCCAATATCTGGAACATAGATACTTAGTAAATAGCTGATAAATGAAAGAAAGAACTTCTTATTATTGATCTCCCTGACTTCTAAAGGTAGGGCTATTTATATATTATAAATAGAATTTTTATGTTAGTTAAACTCATAAAAATTAATAATTCAACATTTAGCACTAGATTGTAAAATTCACTGGTACAATTTATGTCTGATTCTGAGTTCTTTTTTTTTTTTTTATAGCAATTTACTCAACTCTATTTCTGGAGGATTAAGGGTGGTAGTGTAGAGAGAATGCTATACTTGCAATTAAAAGCTTTAGCATTAAGCTCCAAATCTGTTATTTAGTAGTTCTGTGCTCTTGGACAAGCAGCTATGGATTTCATTTTCATGTATAGTAGACATGATATGAGTTCTTAGTGGTGAGAATCAGAAAAGATAATGCATGTAAAAATTCTTTTTAAACTCTAAGAAATGTTGCATAAATTTATGTAAAGGAATTTCATTATTCTAATGACTTTCCAAGATTTTTGTATTAAGTTCACCTTTTCTTCTACTATACTTTCATCTTAGTTTTCTTTTTCTTTTCTTTTTTTTTTTAAGATTTTATTTATTCATGAGAGACACAGAGACAGAGAGGCAGAGACATGGGCAGAGGGAGAAGCAGGCTCCTTGTGGGGAGCCTGATGCAGGACTTGATCCCAGGATCCTGGGATCATGATCTGAGCTAAAGGCAGACGCTCAACCACTGAGCCACCCAGGCATCCCTCAGATTTTTCTTATACAGAGATGAGAAGCATAATAATCTCTGTTGGTTTGGAGAACATCTAGCTGTTTTGAAGTCTTTTTATAGACTTAGCATTTGATTTGATTTTCTTTTTTTTCTTTTTATTTTTTTATTGAGTTTTTATTTTTTTTAACTTTTATTTATTTATGATAGTCACACACACACACAGAGAGAGAGAGAGAGAGAGAGAGAGAGAGAGGTAGAGACATAGGCAGAGGGAGAAGCAGGCTCCATGCACCGGGAGCCCGACGTGGGATTCGATCCGGGGTCTCCAGGATCACGCCCTGGGCCAAAGGCAGGCGCTAAACCGCTGCGCCACCCAGGGATCCCAATTTTTCTATTTTTAAGTTGTGGCAAATAATTTTGTCAGTTCTTCCTTCTTTTTAAAAGTTCATTTGTTAGCACTATTGTCATTTACTGTTTCAAATTTAAATTACATGTCCCAAATTATTTATAACTTCTGGCAATGCTATTCTTAAACCAAATAGTTGAACTTTAATTAAGAGACACATGATTACCCATAATTCCAATTATATAACAGTCACCATATCCTTTGCATTGCATATTTCCTGCAAAAAAATTTTTATTTTAAAAAATGATTCCCCCTCTCCTGTGCCTGTCTTTAGGTAATCAAATTTAGTTTCCTTCTTTTAGCACATTGAGGAGTCATCTGAAGATAGATTTTTTTTTAAGAATGAAGAAAATAGGAGAATTAAGGTCATTATATTGGCAATTCAGGTGAAAAATTCTCTACTTACAACTGTTATCAATTAAAATATTAGTGCTGTATTGGATAATTATCTCAACTTTCTACTTTATTCAATTTGTCAACATCTGATTAGGGATTTTTGTCTTTTACAACAGGATCCTTGTCATCCTGTCTTTTTTATTTTTTGCTTAATTTTTCACCTTTGCAAAAGTACCTAGTTTTAGAGTACCCTCAAGCTCAAGTTTTCATTAATAAGATATAAGAATGTAAGTAGAGAGAGATAAAGGACATAATGGAATTGACACAGGAAGGTAATCATTACTGATAATCAAAAGAAGCAAGAAGGGCAGCCATAATTCCAGCACTAGACGCTGTCATGCAAAAGCCTCAATTGTCTAAGAGAAACATGACCGCATTAACCATTTTTTTTAGTATTCATATATTCTAGCATCTTATTTGTGTGTCAGATTTTTCTTTTTTAAAGATTGTATTTATTTATTCATGAGAGACACAGAGAGAGGCAGAGACATAGGCAGAGGGAGAAGCATGCTCCCTGTGAGGATCCCGATGCAGAAGTTGGTCCCAGGACCCTGGGATCATGATCTGAGCCAAAGGCAGATGCTCAACCACTGAGCCCCTCAGGCATCCCCCAGATTTTTCATCAACAGAGATGAGAAACATAATCTCTGTTGGTTTGGAGAACATCTAGCTGTTCTGAATCAATACAGTGTCTTCCCTGGGTAGTTACTAAGTAAATACGTGTTGTGTAAATTAGTCCTCTTATCTAGCAAATTACATTCATAGGTGTGATTATGGAAATGCTGTTGATACAATTTTAAGAATTGCCACTTACAAGAATAAAATATCAGAGTAAGTGAATACCTACAAAAGTGACATAGAAGTGAAAAAGA
This sequence comes from Vulpes lagopus, assembly GCF_018345385.1. NCBI lineage: Eukaryota > Metazoa > Chordata > Mammalia > Carnivora > Canidae > Vulpes > Vulpes lagopus. Next base: position 35,880,235 of record NC_054838.1, on the reverse strand, counting down.
GCTTAAAAATTAGAATTGTAAAAAGAAAAGAAAAGATGTCTGATACTTAGTAGATTTTCAAAGACTACCTAACAAATGAAGGGATGAATAAGACTAAACCTTGAGGCACTAGAGATAATCAGAAATTTAGAGCCCAAAGATACATATAGGTACTAAAGAGGGCATACTGTATTTATGGTGTTGCTGATTACTTACAGTAGTGATTAGGAATGGGTTCCCAAGTGAGGTCAGTAAGCCACTATCATTTCAGGGAAATTGCTGATTTTTTAACTATTGTCAAAATGTGGATTCAAATATTTGTTCTTGATTCAAATAGTTTAAATATTATATTTAAATAAAATGTTTTATCCTGCAAAGTATGAAAGCATTTAAAAAATTAAAGTTCTTTGCAAATATATTAGCATATGTTTATGTCTTATTCTAAAATTGGAGGACTCCCTGTACATCCACATTCATTTATGTTTATAACCTTTTTAGGTAAAAAAAATTGTTATGTGACATTCTTCTCTATTTGCTATTGCCTATTGAAATTCTTCTTTCTTTAAATGGAGTGAGCTTGAGGTTTGCTATGTTATATAGGAAAATTAGGGAAGACCTCATTGATACAGTAGTATAGGAGCAGAAATGTGAAAAGAGTGAACAAGCAAGCTTTATGGGTATCTGAAGGAAGAATATTTAGGTAGAATAGTGGGTTTAGAGGCCCTAGTGTAAAAGAGTTCTTATTATATGTGAGAAAGAGCAGTGACCACTGTGGTTGGAGTAGACTGGGCAAGAAGATAGGAGTAATAGCTGAAATTAGACAGGTAGTCTTCTGCTGAGTGAGATGAGGAAATCACTGGAGGGTTTGTGTTGGGGATGACATCATCTGGCTTACGATCTTTCTGGCTGCTGTGTTTAAGAAAAGTCTGCATGAGAGCAAAGGTGGCAGCATGTAGACTAGTAGGTTATTGCATTAGTGCAGGGGGTAGATGTTGGTAGACTGGACCAGAGTGGTAGCACTAGCAAAAGATAGTGGTGGTATTTAATGTTCGAGCCAAAAGAATTTACTGATGGATTAGATGTAGAGGATTAGAAAGGGAGAACAATAAATGATGACTCCGAGGATTCTGGGCTGAAAAATTGGAAGGGTGAGAGAGAGAACACAGCAGGAGAAACAGTAAAGGTAGGTATGATCTGGAGTTCAGTTTTGACAAGTTGGGATGTTTATTAGACATCCAAATGGAAATGTTGAATGTATAGTTGGATATGAGTCTAGAATTGAGGGGAAAGATCTGAGCTATAAATACAAACCTGGGAGTCTTGAGGATTCTGATAATATTTAAAGGCAGGGGACTAGCTAAACTTACCTAGAAAATAAGAATAAAGAGGAGTCTCCAGATGTTTAGATGCTTGAGGAATGAGAAGGAACCAGGTAAGAGGCAGCTATGATATAGGAAGCGAAGCCAGAAGAGAGCGCTACTTTGGAAGCAGTGGTGTGCTGGAGTGGGCTCTCACTAGCTTGCAAGAGCCTATTGTTAAATTTTCAACAAATTTGTTAGGTGATTTATTATTTTTTTAAAAGATTTATTTATTTATTCATGATAGACATAGAGAGAGAGGCAGAGACACAGGCAGAGGGAGAAGCAGGCTCCACGCCAGGAGCCCGACACGGGACTTGATCTCAGGTCTCCAGGATCGCGCCCTGGGCCAAAGGCAGGCACTAAACCGCTGAGCCCCCCAGGGATCCCCATGTTAGGTGGTTTAAACATAGCCATTTAAAAATTAAATTATGTAAACTTACATTAAATAAATTATATTAAAAATAAAAGTAATACATACTCAAAGCTCACCACTTCCTAATATGTTTCTACATTTGATGCCATGTATATTCTTGAGGTTATTTGCATCTATTGTATGTGTATGGTGTTAAAGCTATGTAATGATGTGCTGGTGTGTATCTTCCTAAGTCTGTGTTCAATGACGTCACTTTGGCATCTTGAAATTGGCCGTGGTGGGAATATTTACACCTCAGAAATTACAAATGCTACAGATCAGGGGTTCATTTATTGTTTTGCTAAAAAAAAGTGATAAAGAAAATGTTAATAATGCAAGTGCAAGTTAAAAGTATATTATGTTGGGCTGCCTGGGTGGCTTAGTCAGTGTCCATCTCTTGGGTTGGCCTTAAGTCATGATCTCAGGGTCATAAGATTGAGCCCCACATCAAGCCTCTGCACTGGGCCTGGAGTCTGCTTAAGATTCTCTCTCTTCCTCCCTTTTCATCTCCTTCACAAACCCCTACTCATGTGTGCGTGAATTCTGTCTCTCTCAAAGTATATTATGTCCCTGTGATTAACATAAAAATTGTTTCTGTGGTTAGCATGGAAGTTGAGGAAGTATTTGTCCACTATTCAAAAATTATTTGATTCAGCAAAGAAATCACAAAATTGATGAAGGAGTGGAGGTTTATCACATAAGCCATATTATTTAATTTTCATCTTATCAATATAATGAAAAAAATAAACCAGTATTTATGTTGGAACTTCTCATTCATCAATTACAACCATATGTTGGCTATGATTGTAAGAACTGGGCAAGAATCAATAAAAATATTATTGAGAATCAATTGATTAAATGGATTTTATTATTATTTTATTTGTTATTTTTAAAAATATTTTATTTACTTATTCATGAGAGACACAGAGAGGGAGGACATAGGCAGAGAGAGAAGCAGTCTCCATGCAGGGAGTCCAATGTGGGACTCGATTCCCGGACTCCGGGATCACTCCCTGAGGCAAAGGCAGAGGCTTAACAGTGGAGCCATTCAGGTATCCCGATTAAATGTATTTTATAATGAAAAGTTATATATATTATTTTGCATATATTTCATGTTTAATATTAGATTTCTATTTTTCTAGAACTATGAGATAGAATTTTAAAATCATGTTTTTCAGATACTGACAGAGCTTTATCATTACTGGAAGAATACTGCAAAAAATTAAGGAAACCAGAGGAACAGCAGTTGAAAGACGCTGTTAAAAAGGTGATGGGTATCTTTAAGAGCAGCTTATTCCAAGCTTTGCTGGGTATGTATTAAACATTTGTTTATCATTTTAATGATCAGAATTGGGCTTAATAGTTTAAGTAATGTGGTCAAAAAAACTAATGTTAACCAAATTTAAAATGAGTAATTTTCCTTGACAGTGGAAGGAAAGATTTCTTTTTTTCTTATTTAAGGCTAGCCTATAAAATAACTGTTATAAAATAGAAAAAAAAGTGTTGGTTATTAAAAATATAAATATGGAAAGAAACTGTTTTATATAGGAAGAAAGGTTTACATAGGAAGAGACCTAAGTAGTTGGTTGTGAAAAAAATTGAGGACAAATGCTGGAGAAGGAATTTGCTTTCCTCTAGAGAAGGTATTGGCTAGCACAAAAACAATGGGTCATTTCTATTGAGTTAGAATCATAGTTCTCCTTTTACTCTCTTCTTAAAACAAAATTAAAATACTCTTTTCAACTTTTGCTTCTCTTATGAAAGTTTATGATCCAAATTGAAAAGTTTATTGATGAAAATCTCAGTTAAGTAAACAATCAACGAACTAAATAATAAAAAACCCCAACTCAATTATACTATATTTTACTATGCTTAAATAGTTCATTTTAAAGAATAACAGAGTCTGCTGGATATTATCATTACTTTTTCTGGTCTGGTAGTTATGGATACAAAACCTAAAAATGGGTACTTATGAGGGGTTATGAGGATTAATTTTGAAAATATTTAATCTGTTTTTATCATGTCTATATTTGTTGACAAAAACTCCACTTAGGGTGTGAATATAATTAAAAAAAACATTAAATTTTGAAAATTTAAAATTCATCTACTGAATAAAAATAGAAGTAAAAAGCTTTATAGGATTATTTTGCCTGTGGGTTAATTTCTTTAAAATATTTTTCTGTGGCTGGTAAGAATTAATGACACAAATAACTATAATCATCTTAGCTGGTATTAAATAAAAACAACTCTAAATGGAGTCTTACAGAATTTAAGTAAATCCTATCATTAGAGAATAGTATTTTTAAACCACATTTTTAAACTACAAATTTCTTAATTAAAAATTAAGTTTCATCTAGTTGATAATTAGTAAAGGCCATTAACTGAACAGCAATATCTCTAAGTAGGTTTGTGTGATGTGTTTTGTGGAGAATGACCAAGTCTGTTGAGAGTTTGAATTTTTGAGAGCTTGCTTTAGGAAGAGTATTGTTGGATGCTTTAGATAATTTCTCTATACTTTGGTAATGTCACCATTTGGTATCACAGTATCATTACATGAGGAATAAAAATACGAATGAATGATAGAGAATTGAATTTTGCCATTGTATTGGGTGAGTGATAAATATCTTGACAAAAAGCCTATAGTGTAGTTTGAATTTCTCTAATAAAATGAAAGGCAACAATAATCTGTAAAAAGCTATTATGTAAGTAATCCTGGTGTCCAGCTTTGAATGGATGGATTTGCTTTGGCTAGTCTTTAAAAGCCATTTTGGGATAAATCAGACTGCAAAGAATAGAGCATTATACAACAAAACATAATTTTCATTTCAATTCTGTATGTATTGTTAAATACTGATTGCTAATTTATTATTATTGAATGTTTGAGTGTTCTTACTCTGTATTTTCTTTAAGGACTCAAAAGAAGAAAAACCATGTAGCCCAGTGCATCCTGAAACAGATTAGATTATCATAAAAGGATAAGCAGGGAGCTATTGATAAATAGAGTATTGTTTATGGTCTATAACTTTCTGTTTGGACGAACTAACTACTATCCCACCACCTGCCTTTTTTTTTCTGTTACAAGTAACAGAACATAGTGGCTTTACCCATTGTTCTGATATTCAGATAGCCCATACATTGAAAAAAAAATACCTTGTATAAATCTCAGTTAACTAGAAATAGAAGGGAATCATAATGTAGAAACTCCAGCACAAATGGATAGTAAATTAAAATATTATTAATACAAGATATACTGTAATAAATATTACAGTACCAAATATTACAGTACCATATTACCAGGAAACCAAACCTCTTGACTGATGGAAAGCATCATTTCAAAAATTAATACTAGCCTTTTTCTGTGGTCCTCCATCATATGCTTAAAAAAAAAAAAAAAAAACCTCAAACACTAGCATGTACTTAGGTGGTACAATCTGTGAGAACAGAATTCTGTTTACATAATTTTGACCATTATTATAGTGCATTAAAGCATTTTATAAATGGGTTCTGTGATAGGGTGGAAAGTGATGGCAAGGGTATTGTGTTTTTTAACTTTTAAAGTAGAACTTTATCTGACTGCAAAAGTAATATGTGTCCATTCTTTAAAAATTAAAAATAAAGAAAAAGAAGAATATAAAATCCTATGGTAAGATACATTCCTCTTACGGTAAATAGGATATATAAGCATGGGGAATGATGAGCTGTTTGATTAACTTTCTCCCTCTTTGCTTCTACAGTTTCTGTATCCTTTGATTTAATTTTCTATTTATTGTTAACTGACAGTGGAAAAAAGACACTTAAACTTTTAAAAAGCTAGTAATGCATGTTCATTAATGTGCAAAGAAAAATACCTAAAACAGCAATATACTAGATGCTGCACGTTTAGATGTTGGGCTTAGGGTGACATCTTGTGGTATAACTAAGGAAAATGTTTTGTTCAAGGATAGTTTTATATGATTACATTATTAATCGTACAGATTTTGAATAAGTGAATTGGAATTCCATGCTATCTTACAAATTAATTTAGGTCTCTCTCATTATATGTAAAAAGTATTTTAATAATATAATGGGTCAGTTCATTTGCAGATATGTATCACAAATATTCTTTGTTTTTATACCTTATTGAAAACTTTTTGTTCTTTATTCATTACTTATACAGTTGTGGACAGAACTATGTATATATACTTAACGAGTTTCAATTCCTTTTAAAATCTTGTTAATTTTGTTTATCTGATTTTATTTCCTTTTATTTCTTTTTTAAAAAATGCATTTTATTAAATTCATTTAAAATATAGTGTATTATTTAGTTTCAGAGGTAGAGTTCACTGATTCATCAGTTGTGTAACACCCAGTGCTTATTACATCACATGCCCTCATTAATGCCCATCACTCAGTTACCCCATCCCCCCACTCCTCTTCCCTCCAGAAACCCTCAATTTGTTGCCTGTGTTAAGAGTGTCTTATGGTTTGTTTCCCTCTCTGATTTTATTTTCCCCTCTCTTCTATGATCCTCTGTTTTGTTTCTTAAATTCCACATATGAATGGAATCATAGGACCATTGGCTTTCTCTGATTGACTTATTTATTTCACTTAGCATAATACTTCTAGTTCCATCCTTGTCATTGCAAATGGTAAGATTTCATTTTTTATGGCTAATATATATATATACACACACATATATATAGTCATATCTATCTATCTCATATCTCCTTTATCCATTCGTCTATCAGTGGACATCTGGGCTCTTTCCATATTTCCATTTATTTCATTGCAGTGTTTGAGGGGGACTTTTGGGGAAAGATTTAGAAGAGAATGGGCGGTAAAGTGATATTTTCCTTAGAACCTTGGCAGTAGCAAGAGCTTAGAAAAATGCTTATCCCTTACATGTCAGACTTTGTGTTAGAGTAGAATACTTTCATTTCCATAAATCTTAATGTAGAACCCTATGGACTTACAGAGGTGATATGGTAGATATACTATATATTGGGATATATTGCATACCTGGATCCACAGGAGATATACTACTATATTGGGATTTATCACCTCCTGTTGAAGCCTTCTGCCATGTCCTTACTTGATAGTAGCTTTAGCCAGACCTTTTATTATGTTTCACAGCATTTTTTCAGATTACTATAAAATATTTATTTTATTGGCTTATGATACAGTGAATATATTTCTGTCCCCTCAATAGACTGTGAGTAGCTATGAGTTGAGGTTATATCTAAGTAACCTTTATACTCCTAGTATATGGACCTTAATACCAGTAGGCCTTCAATACATTTTATTTATTTATTTTCTCAATAATTATTTTAAAAATACCTGTTATGTATTAGACATTGTGCTAGGCAGTGGGGATACAACAGTAAACCATAGAGGAGAGGATAGTCCTTGCCTTTACGGAGAAGTGAGAGAAATCAAGTGGGTAACAGAGACATTAGGTATGCAATTGTTATTTAAATTTAATACATTAAGTAACCTAAATCCATGCATTTAAAAGTTTTTATCACAGTTTAGTTTGAGTAAAAAAAAAGTGTGTTTTTCATTACAGTAATTACAATATAATTTTTTTCTAATATATTTTATTTCAAAATAACATTTATATCAAACATAATGGCTAGTTTGGTCTTAATTATTCATCATACTGTATAATTTTTGTTACCTGATCATAAGATAGTCAAGGGAATTTTTTAAATAGATTTTGGTGAGTGTGAAAGTCCACACAGTTATTATGAATTGGAAAAAATTTGGCTCTAATCCTCCAAAGCAGATGTTCTCAGTTCTCAAAGTGTGGTTCTTGGACCAGCAGCATCAGCATCACCTGAAAACTTGGTTAACATTGTAAATTGTTGAGCCTTACCTCAGATCAACTGAATCAGACAATCTGCAAGTAGTGCTCAGCAAATAGTGTTTTAATCAGCCTTCCAGGTGATCCTGAGGCATGCTAAAGTTTGAGAACATGTGTTTAAAATGATTAGATATCTGGCTACTCAAGGAAAGTAAGTGAATGTTATTAATAAATTTGGTAAGATATGACAGTGGCCTTTCTTTATTCTTGGGTTTTATAAAGATTTGATTTGATCTTTAACAAGTATAATGAGCCATTATTATTCTGGGACATATTTTGAGCACTTTAAGAACCATAAATTAATGAATATAATTATGACATCTAATTTTCTTTTTAAAGTGCAATAGTATATATTAAACACTCAAATTATTTTTTTTCCTTTGGATACTTGATGGTAGTTTCTACCTATGAGCTATGGATAGAAAATAGTAAAGCTACACTGAGATAGATGATGCCGTTGGTATGTAGGAGGCTCAGTCAGTAGGTGCTTGCTTGCTGCCACATACAGCCTTAAAGAGGTGCTCCAGTAAAACAGATATATTATTACGTGTCCTGCACCTTCAAATAAATCTTGACTGGTCAAAGCAGTGCATGTTAGATTCTTAGATACTAAGTTCTACTATGTTTCTACTTATTTGTTTATAATACTCATTTAAGTAAAAAGAATACAGGTATTCCAGTTACTGCAATTGAGTAATTATAATTAATGAAGTATTTATGAAGTGTTTAATTTTATGGACATATGCAGATGGATGTTACTAAAAACAAAGTCCCTAGCCATAAGGCGGTTAAGGTCAATTGGGAAGGTAATATTTACATGCATACAAACAAGTACAAGACAGGATATAATCAAGGACTAAACTCTAGACCAAAGTGTTGTAGGCATTCAGAGAAGCATGGAATCATTGTAGATTGATGTTGCTAGGAAAGCATTTCTATAAAATATCTCGTCAGTGATAGGATTTGCATAAGAATAGGATAGAAAAGGACATTTTTTTCCATCCATCCATTCATTCAAAAGATATTTACTGAATACTACTGGGCATTGTGATATATGCTAGGGAGATAAGCATTAAGCAAAATTGCATAGTTTATGTTTACAATTTTGATAAATGCTACAGAGGAGAAGGAGAGGGTGGTATGAGCAAATGAATCAGGAAAAGCTTTCTTAGGGAAGTGGCATTTGAGGTGATAAAAATTATACTGATTCATAGAAGTCAGAAGGAGAGTGAGGAAATGGATATGACAAGAACAGCAGTTCAAGATGTTCTTGGTATTTATGTTTTTAAAATGTCCTGTAGGAATTAGATAAGGAATCATATTAAACTTAAGTCTCTTCCAAAGACTTGTTTAAATTTGAAGGTAAACTTGAGAAACAGAAGTGGTAAGCATAAACTGTGCCCTCAAGGTACTCCAAGTACCCTCAAGGTACTTCTTCCACCTCACAATCCTTATTATAGCCTTTTTGTTGAACTGCCATATACTAAGTGTAATTAGTTGTGTGTTTCATGTCACGTGGGACTGAGTATATCTTAAGTTAAATTTGACACTTTACATTGGATGCCATCAAAAGGGTTGGATGCCATTCTTGGTCTGGACTTTGTATATTTGCTGCAGGATTTATGTCACCAGATGGCACCATTTAACTAAATTTATGTACTTTGGATGCTTATAAGGCTGGTTGTTTTTAAATGAAAGATGTTTTTATTTGTGCTATTGCTGAAATAAGAAAATTAATTTACTTTGATGGCATATGAGACTTCTATACAGAGTAAGGTAATGAAATCCCCTAAATTTGTTGAGAACATGAAAGAATAGGGTGATTTCTGCTAAGTCTGTAATAAATAAAAATTTAGTTATGATCACTGTCATTAATATATGGCAGCTGGCAAAAAAGTAGAACACAACAGGTTCCCCATCTAAGTTTTCCTATAGCTAGCATAATAATATTGTGAATATTTTAACCTTGAGTTTAACTTTCAGATGTGGGAATTTGATATATATATAATATTAAAAACATAGAGAAATTTCTAAAATATTATTTTAAGAATAAGCTTTTCAAGATGTCTTGAAATAATATAAGAATATGTTAAAATTTTTTTGTCAGTAAAGTGTATGTCCTATTGAACTATAGAAGTAAAAAAATTAATAGAACATGATATAAATGTTTTTTCCTAGTGTAAACATTCATTTAAAGGAAATGAATATTTATTACTTTCTTGGTTAAAAACTTCCTTAATACTTTCCTTACCTTTAAGCAGAATTAGTTCCTTTCTTCCTTATGTTCTTGTATTTATTCATATTTACAGGCCACCAGTTATTACATGTATTATGGTTAATTGACTAGGTGTTAGTTTCTCTTAGTAGATTGTAAGCTTCTTGAATGCAGGGACTGATTCTAATTCAATCAGACTGATTCTGACTCTAAGTGTGTAGCACATTGTCTGCTGTCATGGAATATAGTATCATTAAATTTCTTTCATTTGATAAAATATATTTTGAACTCCTACTACCTAAGAGATACTGTATTAGGATCTGCAGATTTAGTGACAAGAGACATGCAGATCTATTTTTATGGAGTTCATGATCTAAGAGAGACAGACATTAAAGATGTTAAGTACAATAGTGATAAGCACTTAGGTAATTTGGATTAAACAATAAAATCATAGGGAATTACTTGAATTGGCCAAATTCATATTATTGCACTGTGTTTGTTTAAAAATGTCTATTATTTTAAAAAAATACATTTATTTAAGCAATTCTCTGCATCCAACATGGGGCTTGACCTCATGTCCTTGAGATCAAGAATCACATGCTATACTGACTGAGCCAACCAGGTGCCCCACTGAAAAAGTTTAAATTCTTTCTATTTTGGGGCACCTGAATGGCTCAGCCAAAAAGCATCTGACTCTTGATTTTGGCTCAGGTCATGATCTCAGGGCCCTGAGACAGCCCTGTGTCAGGCTGCATGCTCAGCAGGGAATATGTTGGGGATTCTTTTTCTCCCTTGTCCTTTCCTCTGCCCTTCCTCCACCTCAAATAAATAAATTAATCTTTAAAAAATACTTAAATACTCTGTATTTATTGAAACCTTCTAGTAGTATCTATCATCATTGGAAATTCTCACCTGTAAAGTTCCCCATCTCTTCTGCCTACCTCTCATCTCATCTCTTCCTTACTCACTATACTACACTGTAGTTCCTAAATGCTGTTCAGGATATTTTCATTTGCTTTTCTTTTTTCCCCCTTTTTAAAGATTTTATTTATTTATTCATGAGAGACAGAGAGAGAGAGAGAGAGAAAGAGAGAGGCAGAGACACACGCAGAGGGAGAAGCAGGCTCTCCGCAGGAGCCTGATGTGGGACTCCATCCTGGACCCTGGGATCACAGCCTGAGTCAAAGACAGACACTCAACGGCTGAGCCACCCTGCTTTTCTTTTGTTTGGAGTACCTTTTTACCTAAATCTACCCAAATCTGCCTTATTGGCTTATGTCATCATTTAGGTCTAGTTCTCTAAAATGCCTTTCTATCTCATTCCCCATTTCTACCCCACCCCCAAGTCATATCTATCACATTACCTGCTTTATTTTTGCGACTGGATCACTATGAGAAATTTTGTTTATGAGTTTTTTGCATGAGTTTCTCCACCAGAATGTACATGCCATAAGAGCAACCATTTTGCCTGTCTTATTCATTGCTATATCTGTTATATTAGCTTAGTGCCTAGCACATAATAGCCACTAAATAAATACTTATTAAATGAATGGATGGATAAGTGAGTGTTACTGCATGCCTCATACTGTGCTAGATTCTTTAGTTAGAAATGTACTCATCTGAAAGGAATAGAAAGCTTATGCAAGTAGGGTTTTATTTTGTACTACTTAGGAAGAAATTTGAAGGTAGGCAGTTGTTGGCATTAGGTCAGCATCTCAGGAAAGTTCTGGTCAGTGTCTCTGCTGAATTGAAATTATAACATGTCCTCTGGGAGAAATGTAGGAATATAGTGCCAGGAGAGCCCAAGGCAAGTGTTGTCAGCTGGAAAGAGCATCTGGGAGCATTCCCTGAGCCAAGAAAATGAACTTCAGGTCCCACCAAATATCTCTCCATGAGAGGCCATCAGTAAACTGAATGACCAGATTGACAGGGCTGTTGTTCCAGGACAAGAGGAGCCCAAGAACAGCATTTAGATCCAATGAACCAACTGATTTCTGCCTCTAAGACTATGATGGCTATGATGGCAGATGAACCATATGCCCCCACCCCCGCCCCGTCCACCTCCAGAATTATCTACTCCCACATAACTGGGCATTATTGGGATCCCTGGGTGGCGCAGCGGTTTGGCGCCTGCCTTTGGCCCAGGGCGCGATCCTGGAGACCTGGGATCGAATCCCACATCGGGCTCCCGGTCCATGGAGCCTGCTTCTCCCTCCGCCTGTGTCTCTGCCTCTCTCTCTCTCTCTGTGACTATCATAAATAAAAACAAAAAAAAAAACAAAAAAAAACTGGGCATTATTTTAGAGAGAGATAACCAGGAAGAGGAGTAGGCTATAGGGATTTACAGTTTCTATAGCAGCTGGATAAGCCACAGACACAGTAAATAAAGATTTATACATTTTGCTTGCAGATCATGATGTAATATAAGTTTTATGTGTGATTCCATTATACTGAGGCATGGATCTCAATGTAGCTTCTAACTTCATACTCTTTTCAAATTTGGTGTTGAATGCTGAAAAGGATTAACCACAAAAAGGAGCAATGGAAAAGGAATTATCTGACAAATATCTCAAGGAAAGGCTTCCCTTTCATCTTGTTAGTTCTGGTTCCTGGCAAATGATAGAGGTGGTGGAGAATGAGGAGCATTGATCTATTTAAGTTTATTTACACGAGTTGGTCCTAAGAGTTGCTTAAGAAAACATTTATTAAATGTTTTAATAACTTTTAATTTATGAGAGAGAGAGAGAACGCAGGATCGTGGGGGGTTGGAGGGAAGAGGTAGAGAGAGAGAGGGAGAGGGAGAACCAGACTCTCCACTGAGCAAGGAACCCAATGCAGGGCTCCATGCGGGGCTTGATCCCAGGACCCTGAGATCATGACCTGAGCTGAAGGCAGATGTTTAACAGACTGGAGCCACCCAGGTGCCCAGCTCTGGAACTTTTTAAAGTATTTAGGAATTCCAAACATTCCAATAATAACTGATAGATATACCATGTAGCATAAATTTCCCTGATTTCTAGTTTCTGAGTCTTTGGCTTCTATTTTATTTTATTTTATTATTTTTTTTTTTTAAATTTTTTTTTTATTTATTTATGATAGTCACAGAGAGAGAGAGAGGCAGAGACACAGGCAGAGGGAGAAGCAGGCTCCATGCACCGGGAGCCTGACGTGGGATTCGATCCCGGGTCTCCAGGATCGCGCCCTGGGCCAAAGGCAGGCGCCAAACCGCTGCGCCACCCAGGGATCCCTGGCTTCTATTTTATATTCAAATTCCAGTTTGCTGTCAAAATGATAAACCTTCATGAAATCATAAGATTGATATTCTTTTTACAGGGTATATGTATATATATATGCAAATTGAGTCATCAAATGTACCTAGAACCACAAAACTCTAGTTGGCATGCCAGTTCTTTAAAATGCCTTAATCATGGATCCCTAGAAGTTTAAAGCACTTTTAAGCTTACAGAAACTAATTATACTAAATATTAAATAATACTTTCATAAAAACCTTGAGTTATGAAAATAAGCCACTTGAAAATAAACAATTACTTGAGCAACAAGATTCATGCTTTAGAAATAGTTGCTGCAAAAGTTTTTTTTTTTTTTTTAAGATTTTATTTATTTATTCATGAGAGACACACACAAAGAGAGAGGTAGAGACATAGGCAGAGGGAGAAGCAGTCTCCCTGCAGGGAGCCTGATGCAGCCCTTGATCCCAGGGCCCCAAGATCACAACCTGAGCCAAAGGCAGATACTCACCCACTGAGCCACCCAGGTGCCCCACTGCAAAAGCTCTTTGAAGAAGAGTTTAAGAGCTCTTCAACTGATCAAAATAGGACAATGATTATAATTATAAAGGTGAGTTTTGAATTTCATTCATTAATTGAGAAAACTAATACATGAATAAAACCTGATTATTTTTAGGTGCTGGGATTTTTCTGGATACATGTTTACATTCTTTTTGGCATTCATCTCATAAAATCTAATTTTTAAAACCTTTTAGAATGGGAGCCTCTGGAAATATGGAAAATTAAACATATTTAAAAGCTCTCTGCAAGTACTAAACCAAATTTGTGCTGGATACTTCCATTTCCCAAATTTGAGTATTTATAATTCTAACATGGAAGGAGGTAAGCTAATTGAATGACTTTATGAATATGGATAATTATGAGGAAGAATAGTAACTCTGCATATTGAATGAAGGAAAATAGTAGTGTAACTGAGCTGAAGTTCATATGCCCTGATACACAGCAGAACCAAACCCTGAGATATTAAACATTCAGTAAGGAAAAGATTTATTTGAGAGGCAATCAAATGAGACAGGAGGCTGGCTCAAATTTGTTGCCCCTGACTGAGATTAGAACAAATTTTTATAATCATAGGGATTGAGATCATATATATATATGTATGTATATATATATATATATATATATATATATATATATTTGATGAAAAGGACAGGGAAGTTTATCACTATTCATAAGGAAAAATGGAACATGCATATTGGGCAAATGTACATCCCATGTTAACTTTGAGGTGCAGACTTAACATTAAAATGAAGGAGAATTTGGCCCCTGATATCAGGAGGTCATCTGCAGGACAAGGAGAGGGGCTGTGCGCATGCTCAGAGCTGACATAAAGTAGATGGAGTCTTAGGCTCATTATCTCTGGTGAGGAATGCAGAGTCTTGCTTGTTCATAGGCTTGAACCATATTGATGGCCTTCATTTCTGTCAGGCCAGGCCTCTGTGGAGATAGCTAGTGGATTTGTTAGTGGTGTCTGAAAAGAAACAATAGGTAATCAAAGAGAAACAGGTCTTTGAAAGCTGAGTTTTAAGTTTTCTGTTAGTCTTAGCCTTATTAACCCTAAAAGGCTTCCCATATCATTATTCTTTGATCCCATAAGCACTGCTGAATCATCAGCCTTATGCATTTTCATGGTCTGTAGCTACCATAAGTCTTCATGTCCCTCCTTACCCAACTTAGAATACATGATTCATTGCTATAATTAGCCATTTGCATATACCTTCAGTTTCTTTGTTGTTCTGCCATCTGCTGGCAAAATCCAACTTCTGGTTAAGTCCATCTCTGTATATTCCATGCCTGCACCAATGCAGCCAAATGCAGCTGAAGAAATACACAACCCTGTTAATGGGTTTCACTTTAAATTTATGCCCAGAAAGCCTATTATTTTCTTGGACAGTTCACTTTCTTGTTCTTATAGGGAACATTTCATACCTTCTTTCTCCTCAAATGCAATATACCTCACATTCTTCAACATTGTCTTCTGACTTTTCTTCTCCTTTTATTGAGACAATAAAAACAATCAAAAGAAAATTTCCTAATATTTTGCCAGTTAATATATTAACCTGTCTATATCTATATCCACATATCCTGCCTTCCCTTTTATTAAAGTGGGTAAACTATCCCTCCTCTTACCTAAAGCCAAATCCTCCTCTTGGATAGAGTGTCAAGTCAAGAGTCCTAGAACTAACAGAAAGGCTTCTCAGAGTTTAATGAAGGATCTGTCTACAAAGATATGGGCAAAGTTAAGGGAACTATTCAGGGATGGAGACTTGGGGACTAGGAATAGTGGGAATCTTGAAGGGGCAGGGAGAGCAAGCTGTTACTTGTTCACTCCTCTAATCTGAACACTTGGTAGAGTTCATGGAATAGAACAGAAGCTAATATAATTTGGTGAATGAGGGAAAAGCTAAGTTACTGATGGTCAATTTTGAGATTTTGGCAAGATAATTATGTTAATATTTTCTTTGTTTTTGTTTTTCATTGGATTCTTAGATGAACAGTGTTGAAAAAAAGATACTCATTTAAAAAGGATTCTTGTGGTTGCAGTGTTTTATAGTTAATATAGCAGGAATTTTGCATTTGTTTTCAGGGTCTTTGTGCCAAAAGCTCAGGGCATCGAAGAATGTGATTTATGAGGTCAGGGAAGTACATCAGGTTAATGATTCTACTGCATTGCCAAGAAATCTCTTGGAGTTTACTGCTATGAAATGATCAAAACAGCATCATTTAAAATTGTTAGTCCTATTAAAACATGCAAAATTTACTTGTTTACATGTCCTCCTTTTTTGAGATTACTGCGGATAATATGAAAAAAATTATGATATGCAATACTTTGAAAATTTAACATAATAAAAATATGGATCTGTGTTAATAACATGACAGCTTCTAGTATTTAATGTAGAAGAATTCTTAGGTTTTTTTTTTTTCTATACTTGAGCCTTTCTCTTAAAATTCTGGATTCCATGGCAGCCCAGGTGGCTCAGTGGTTTAGCGCTGCCTTCGGCCTAGGGCATGATCCTGGAGACCCAGGATTGAGTCCCATGTTGGCCTCCCTGCGTGGAGCCTGCTTTTTCCCTCTGCCTGAGTCTGTGCCTCTCTCTCTCTCTCTCTCTTTCTCTCTCTGTGTCTTTCATGAATAAATAAATAAAATCTTTAAAAAAAATTCTTGATTCCATATCATCTGTTTTGAGAAATTTAAAACTACCATTTAAAAAATGTATTGTTACTCATACAATTATTCTTTATGATATGATATCTGAAGCTTTTCATTACTTTATTTGTTAATTGAACAGATATTTATGGAGCAGCTCTTATGTGTCAAACACTGATAAAGATGCTGGGTATGGATCAGTGAACAAGATAGATATTCCTGCTCTCATGGAATTTATAGTTAAGTGGTGGCTACCAGCAATATACAAACATGTAATTTGGAGAAAAACATGGAGGGAGGGAGGGAAGGATTGCTTTTTTTTTTTTTTTTAAGATTTTATTTATTTATTCAAGAGAGAGAGAGAGAGAGAGGGAGAGACACTGGCAGAGGGAGAAGCAGGCTCTATGCAGGGAGCCCAACGTGGGACTTGATCCCGGGTCTCCAGGATCAGGCCCTATGCTCAAGGTGGCGCTAAACCACCATGGCTGAGCCACCCGGGCTGCCCAAGGATTGCTATTTTTAATAGAGGAGTTAGTACAACCCTAAGAAGACTTTTGAGTAAAGACTTGAGAGAGCTAAAGGAATGAATCATATGGCTATTTGTGGAAGAAAGAGTAAGTAAGTGCAAAGGCCCTAAGGTATGAGCATGTCTAGGTTATTCCAGGAATAATAGGAATCCAGTGTGATGGACTCCATCACTCTTGGTTGAGAGACAATAGCAGGAAATGACCTTGGTTATGGTAGGAGAACAGATTATGTAGGGATTTAATGGTCATTATAAATACTTTAACTTTTATTATGAATGAGCTAGGATTCTGTTGGAGGATTTTGAGAATGATGTCTGACTTATTCTGGAATGATCAACTCTGCTTTATTAGAATCAACTGAAAGGATGGAAAGAAGAAAATGGAGATGAGTTCGGGATTTACTGTTAAATTCCAGATAGATATGATTGTGGTTTAGATTATGGTGTGGCAGCAGTGAGAGTGGTGAGAAGTGGTTAGATTCTAGATATTGAAGGTAGAGCCAGGGATTTACTAATAGTTTGGGTGTCAGGGAAGAGAAAAATAGAGGACTTGAGGAGGACTAATTTTTTTCTCCCCAAGCATTGGGAAGTATAGCATTCCCATTTTCAGAGATGGAGAGGTCTAGGAAAGCATTATATTTGGTGCCGGGGTGGAAGACCAGGCATTTGGTTTTGGAAGTGTGAAATTTGAGATAGTCATGTGGATATGTGAAGTATATAGTTGGATATAGAAATCTGAGGAGATGTCAAAGATTGAAGTTTAAGTTTGGGAAGAGTTAGAGTTTTAATGTTTTTTAAAACCAGGAGACTGGAGGGAGAAGCAAGAGGTCATGACATGCACAGTACTATGAAAATATTGATTAAATTCTCTGAAGCTGATATTGTTCATAATTGAGGTGTTAAAATCATTTTTTTGCCAAATTTTATGCAAAAGTCTTTATTAAAATTTCATATAGGAATCAGTTACTTAGTTGGATACAGCATAGCATTTTACTAGCTTTTACTTTTTTAAAAATTAAAATAATTTATTTCCTAACTTATCTAAAGTGTCAATTACTAGATAAAAAAATTTATTCCAACTGACTTGAGTTCTAATTTCCATAAATAGTTGCATTATGGGATTCGATTTCAAATTTAAAAGAGGTCATACTTATTTAAGCATTTTAAGAATGTACTTGATTTATTAGTATACATAAACTTAACTTTTTAGCCTCTGGAATTAATTTGTCGAGACCATTTCTAATGTGACAGAGATTTAGTCTAGAAATAGTTCTTGACTGGAAATAACAGACCAATTCTGTGTAACTGAAGTAGAAAAGGGATTTATTGGAACAATGTAAGATACCTTATAGAAACGGTAGGAAGGCTGGAAATCAGACTTAGAAAATAAGCAGAAACCAAAAAAGACAAGTCATGATTTCTCCACAGAAAGAGTCCTAGGGATCTTGGCTATTTTGTCATTACTAGGGCCTACTAGCTACCACACTCTGGTTTCTGGCTTCTTAATACTCATCACTGTGCCTTGCTCTTTTGATTCTACCATAGTTATCATGAATTATTTTTTACTTTCCCTTACTCTTAAGTCACTCTGTGAAGATTAAAAGCCTAGGCCAAGAAATATGGTGTAAGTATGGCTCTGACACAGTAAGAAGTCTATATTTGGTCTTTGTCCCCCAGCTATCCTCTTTTTTGGGACACAGCTTCTCAAATCTTTGGAATCTGCAACGTGGTAACTGTCTTTTTTTGTATGCTAATGAGATGGCTGGTAGCTGGGGATTCCTGGATAGCCTCAGGGATGGGGGCTAGTTGCCAAGGGAATCAACCAGGTGACTGGAGGGTTGGGACTTTCAGCCCCACCCCTTGATCTCTAGGAGGGAAGGGGGCTGGAGATTGAGTTCAATCACCAAAGGCTAATGATTTAATCAGTCAAGCCTACCTAAGGTAGCCTCCATAAAAAAACCTGAAGTACTGAACTCAGAGAGCTTCTGGGCTGGTGAACATCTTCTGGCTGGGAGAGTAGCAAGTCTGGAGAGGACATGGGAGTTCAGCACCTCTTTCCCCAAAGCTTGCTGTATGCATTTCTTTCATGTGGTTATTGCTGAGTTGTACTCCCTTTTTTTTTTTTAAAAAAGATTTATTTATTATTTATTTATTTATTTATTTATTTATTTATTTATTTAGTGTGTGAAAGCAGGGGAGGGGTAGAAGGAGAGAGAAACTCAACCAGATTTCATGCTGAGTGTGAGCGGGATGCAGGGCTCTATCACAACTCTGAGATCCTGAGCTGAGCAAAATCAGGAGTTTGAGGCTTAACTGACTGAGCCATTCAGGAGCCCCACTGAGTTGTATCCTTTTATGACAAACCAGTAATCTGGTAAGTAAATTTTCCAGAGTTCTGTGAGCTGTTCTAGCAAATTTTTGAACCCAAGGAAGGGGTTGTAGAAACCTCTAATTTATAACTGGTTGGTCAGAAACACAGGTGACAACCTAGACTTATGATTAACATCAGAAGTCAGATGGAAGGTGTTGTGGGACTGAGCCCTTCACCAATGGGATCTTTAGGTAGATATTGTTAGAACAGAATTGAATTGTAGGGCACCCAGTTGGTGTCCACAGAAAATGGGAGAATTGCTTGGTGTAAGAAATATATTTGGAGTTCAGAAGTATTTAGAGTAGATTGTTGAGATAAGAGACAGGTATTTTTCTTACTGTGGCACTCAATACCTTGAAAAAGACCTTAAGTTTGCTTGTGGAAAGGGATGTTGTAAGGATTATGGTTTGTGAGTTACAGTGAAGTGGTAAAAGGAGGACTGTCTGAGCCAATGGCAGACACTCAACCATTGAGCCACTGAGGCATCCCCGGAGGGCTGTCTGAAATCAGGAATGTCTTATCCCGATGGCATGGGTGTTCTAAACAAAAGATTCACAGCAGCTGTAAACTCAATTTTGAAGGGGAAAAAACATTTTTTTTGATATTATAAAAATCTAATAGAAACAGAAGAAAGGGGAAAGCTATGCATAGATGAGGGCAATAGAAAGCTATAAAGGGGAATAAGAAAGAGTTCCATCAAATTGGGTATTTACAACATCCAACTTCATTAGCTGGAGAGGCCCTGTGGAGACAGGCTGGAGCCTTGATTGAGAGGCCTGGAAGAAGCGTCTGTCCTCCCCTCAGGTGAGACTTCTTACTGACTGTCCCCATAAGGGCCATATCTATAGGGCAAGTGATGCAGTCTGAAGTTAAACATTTGTTTGCTTATGCGGAGTTTGGTGCAGGATGCTCCTGTCTTTACATGTTCAAGGAACCTGGGCTAGGTGTGTTTGCTTCCCTCCTGGATTCCAGTATGGGGGGCCAGCCTAGCCTGTAGCCAGAGGGTATGCAAGGCAAAATTTAAAGCTCTTAGCATCCAGACCAGAAGGGCTAGTTCTGACCTGGAGGCCAGCTCCCGAGGTCAGTCATGCAACACAAGTCTCACAAACAACATTCTTTAGCCTGCCTGCCTGCCTATCTGCAGTTTGGGGTGGTTGGTTGTGCAAGACAATTCACAGAAATCTCCATCTATACAATACAATGGGGGCTCTTAAAATGTGGGGCAGACCTATCAGTGGGGATAGATGGCTCAGGTGGTGAAGGGATTCACCCAAGGCAGAACAAAGGAGGTAGAAGTTTATTGAATACTCCTCAGGGGAGCAGCAGAGTAGGAGAGCAAAGGACAGACTGTCTGCAATGAGGCAGTGGATGGGGCTGTTTTAAAGAATGAGGGTGAAGAGGTATGGGGATGTATGGAATTCTCCCTTTTTGTAAATGAGTTGTAAGTAGCCCATTGGTCTGTTAGGGCCTGTGGATATTTTGATGTGGGTTGTGTGATGGATCTGTCTGTATTCAGCCAGGTGGTTGCTTGTGGGCTCTTTTGCCTTGATCAAGTTTGCCATTGCTCAAGCCTGTTGTCTAAAAGCAGCCTCTACAAGAAAGTTATAATGTTAGATGTGGATGAATGTGACTTATAACACATGCAGTGAATCCAGGCAGCTCACAGATGTTCAAGTTGTGTGTATATATGCATTTTGTGTATTTCTAAGAGGTGCGGTTCAGTTGGATGCACTCTCTCTCATTCTCTTCATGTTTCCTGCAGAGAGAATTATGGTGAGCTTCCCAAAAGGAACTCTTGAACAGGGACTTGAAGACAATATAACTTCTTCATTATGCAATAAGAGCTAGATATATAGGGAACAAGGAGGAAAATATAGAAATTGAAGCAAAAGAAGGAAAGTAAGTAAACTATAACTCACAAAAATGTGGGAATTTTTTTGAAGGTGGGACTTTTTTTATTATACATTTATTTTTTATTGGTGTTCAATTTGCCAACATATAGAATAACACTCAGTGCTCATCCCATCAAGTACCCCCGTCAGTGCCCATCACCCAGTCACCCCCACCTCCCTGCCCACCTCCCCTTCCACCACCAGTAGTTCGTTTCCCAGAGTTAGGAGTCTCTCATGTTCTGTCTCCCTTTCTGATATTTCCCACTCATTTTCTCTCCTTTCCCCTTTATTACCTTTCACTATTTTTTATATTCCCCAAATGAATGAGACCATATAATGTTTGTCCTTCTCCGATTGACTTATTTCACTCAGCATAATACCCTCCAGTTCCAATCCATGTCGAAGTAAATGGTGGGTATTTGTTGTTTCTAATGGCTGAGTAATATTCCACTGTATACATAGACCACAACTTCTTTGTACATTCATCTTTCGATGGACACCGAGGCTCCTTCCACAGTTTGGCTATTGAGGACATTGCTGCTATAAACATCGGGGTGCAGGTGTCCCGGCGTTTCATTGCATCTGTATCTTTGGGGTAAATCCCCAGCAGTGCAATTGCTGGTCCATGTTTCAGACAACTAACCCAAATATATATTAAAAAGGAGATTTATTATGAAGAATTGTTTCATTGGATTATGGAGGCTGAGAAGTCTCATGATCTGTTGTCTATAAGCTGAGATCTTAGGAAAGCAATTGGTATAATTCAGTTCAATTTCAAAGGCCTGAGAACCAGGAGAATTGATGGTGTAAATCTTAGTCCAAGAGCAGAAGATGAAGTGTCCCAGCCCAATCAGTGAAACAAAAAAGGGGTGAATTCCTCCTTCCTCTGCCTTTTATTCTCTTCAGGCCCTCAATAGATTAGATGATGTCCACACACATTGGCGGGCAATATACTTTACTGAGTCCGTTGATCAGCTAATCTCATATAGAAATACCCTCACACACATACCTAGAAATGATATTAAACTGGGTATCCTGTGGCTAGTTAGTTGACACATAAAACTAGTCATTCATATTTAGTAAGCACATGAAAAGATGTTCAACATCATTAGTTACTAGGGAAATACAAATCAAAAGCACAATGAGAAAGGCAAATACCATATGATTTTACTTACATGTGGAAACTAAAAAAAACAACCAATCAACCAGAAAAAAACAGAAACAGACTTATAAATACAGAGAACAACCTAGTGGTTGCCAGAGGGGAGGGGAAGAGAGGTGGGTGAAATAGATGAAAGGGATTAAGAAATACAAGCTTTCAGTTGTAAAATGAATAAGTCATAGAGATTAAAATGCAGCATAGGGAAGATAATCAAGAATATTGCAATAGCATTAACAGATGGTAACTACACTTATGATGAGCTTTGTGAAATGTATAGAATTGTCATCACTATGTTGTGAACCTAAAACTAATATATACAAACTATATTTAAATAATAAAAAATTTTGTAAGAAGCACAATGAGATTCCACTTCATACCCATAAGGATGACTATAATAAAAACGAATTAAAAACAATTGCTGACAAGTATGTAGAGAAGTTGGAATCCTCCTACATTGCTGGTACAAATATAAAGTGGTGCAGCTATTAAGGAAAACAGTGTGGCAGTTCCTCAAAAAGTTAAATTTAGAGTTATTATATGTCCCCAAAATTTTCCTTCATAATGTATACTCAATAGAATTGAAAAGATTTATGTATACAACTTGTAGAAGAATGTTCATAGCAGTGATACTCATAATAGCCAAAAAAGTAGAAGCAACCTAATTAACTGATTTATTATAATATAATATATAATTATTTATTATATATTTATATGACTGAAGAGGAATGATAAGTGACTCCTTAAAGAATATGGAGTTTCTCTTGGGGATGAAAATATTCTGGAATCAGATAGTTGTGATGGTTGCTCAACACTGTGAGTATACTAAAAATTGACTTATATACTTTAAAATAATTATAACGGTGAATTTTATCTGCAGCTCTGCCCTCCCTCCATTTATAAGTATAATATAAATATATTATCAAAATATCATAAAATATTATAAACTTTTCCCCTAAAACAAGAATAGTTTCTGCTACCACTTCTATCCTTCATTGTACTAGAGAACCTAGCCATTGTACTAAAGGAAAAAAAAAGACATACAGATTGTAAAGAAAGAAGTAAAATTGTCTTATTCATTGCATTCATAGAAGACAGACTGGTTCTTGTAGAAAATCCTATGGAATCTACAAAAATATTCATAGAACCAATAAATGTTTAGAAATATGGGATATAAGAAAATATACATAAATTAATTGTATTTCATACTAGCAGTGAACAATTTTGTGTTAAAAAATACAGTGTAATACACCATGTATCAAAATACAAAATCCTTAGGGGTAAATTTAGCAAATTTGTTGTGTAAGACCTTTTTTTGTACAAAGAATTATGACTTTTATTTTCCATCAAAAGGAGATCCATATATAGGAAATCATAGATCTGGAATCAATTTCTTAAATCAATTAAATGTAAATTGAAGTGTATCCTTACAGGGTACATTAGTTGGAAGTTGCTACTGATGGAGGATTGAAAGTGATTTTTTCTGGGCTTTATTGAATTATAACAGATAAATAATATTGTAAAATATTTAAAGTGTACAATGTGATCAATTATTATACATATACATTGTGAAAATGTTCTCGCATTGACCTAATTAGTGCATCCATCACTTTACCTTTTTACCCTACCCCTTTTTTTTCCTGATGAGAACAGTTCTACTTTTTTAGTAAATTTGTTATATAATGCAGTGTTATTAACAATATTCTTCTTTTTAAAGGATGAATAATATTCCATTGTGTTTATATATATATATATATATATATATATATATATATACACCACATCAAGAAAGTGTGGGATATATATATGTATTTCATGGGATATATATATATATATATATGTATTTCACATATATATATTCCACAAATATATATATTTCACATTTCTTGGTTTATTCAGTATTTATGGACATTTAGGTTGTTTTCATATCTTGGCTATTGTGAATAATACTGCAGTGAACATGGGAGTGCAGATATCTCTTCAAGATAAAATATAGCTATCATAAATTAAGTAACACTTGAATAACTAGGAGGATGTTTAATGTTCCTTTCTTGGAAGATTGAGTATTTTTAAAATGTCAATTCTCCCCAAAATGCTCTATAAATTCAATGTAATCTCAATAAAAATCTCAGCAGGATATTTTAGATATTGGCAAGATAACTCTAAAATTTTATAGAAATGGGAAAACCAAGAATAGCCAAATCAATTTGGAAAAAGAAGATCCAAGTTGGAAGACTTACAGTACCTAATTATGTAACCTATTTTGAAGTTAACATAATCAAGACAATGTGGTACTGGCATAAGGGTAGACATACAACTGGCTGACTATATAGAAAAAATGAACTTTGGGGCTTACTTCACATTATACAAAAAAATTAACTCAAAATGGATCACAGACCTAAGAAAGAAGTGAAAATATAAAACCTGTGGAAGAAGACAGTAGAGAAATTCCTTGTAATCATCAAATAGACCAAGATTTCTTAGGGTCCCAAAAGTAAAAATGAAACAATTGCTACTAATCTTCATCAAAGTTAAAAACTTCTGCCCTACAAAAGTCACCATCAAGAAAATGAAAAAGGAAACCAGAGAGTGAGAGAAGCTCTCTGATAGAGGACTTATATTCAGAGTTTATTTTTATTTTATTTAATTTTAATTTAATAATGCTTTTTATTGGAGTTAAATTTGCCAACATATAGAATAACACCCAGTGCTCATCCCATTAAGTGCCCCCTCAGTGCCTGTCACCCAGTCACCCCCACCCCCTGCCCACCTCCCTTTCCACCACCCCTTGTTCGTTTTCCAGAGTTAGGAGTCTCTCATGTTCTGTCTCCCTTTTTGATATTTCCCACTCATTTTCTCTCCTTTTCCCTTTATTCCTTTTCACTATTTTTTATATTCCCCAAATGAATGAGACCATATAATGTTTGTCCTTCTCCGATTGACTTATTTCACTCAGCATAATACCCTCCAGTTCCATCCATGTCGAAGCAAATGGTGGGTATTTGTCGTTTCTAATGGCTGAGGAATATTCCATTGTATACATAAACCACATCTTCTTTATCCATTCATCTTTTGGTGGACACCGAGGCTCCTTCCACAGTTTGGCTATTGAGGACATTGCTGCTATAAACATCCGGGTGCAGGTGTCCTGGCGTTTCACTGCATCTGTATCTTTGGGGTAAATCCCCAACAGTGCAATTGCTGGGTCGTAGGGCAGGTCTATTTTTAAGTCTTTGAGGAACCTCCACACAGTTTTCCAGAGTGGCTGCACCAGTTCACATTCCCACCAACAGTGCAAGAGGGTTCCCCTTTCTCCACATCCTCTCCAACATTTGTTGTTTCCTGCCTTGTTAATTTTCCCCATTCTCACTGGTGTGAGGTGGTATCTCATTGTGGTTTTGATTTGTATTTCCCTGATGGCAAGTGATGCAGAGCATTTTCTCATGTGCATGTTGGCCATGTCCGTGTCTTCCTCTGTGAGATTTCTGTTCATGTCTTTTGCCCATTTCCTGATTGGATTGTTTGTTTCTTTGCTGTTGAGTTTAGTAAGTTCTTTATAGATCTTGGATACTAGTCCTTTATCTGATATGTCATTTGCAAATATCTTCTCCCATTCTGTAGGTTGTCTTTTAGTTTAGTTGACTGTTTCTTTTGCTGTGCAGAAGTTTCTTATCTTGATGAAGTCCCAATAGTTCATTTTTCCTTTTGTTTCTCTTGCCTTCATGGATGTATTTTGCAAGAAGTTACTCTGGCCAAGTCAAAACGGGTGTTTCCTGTGTTCTCTTCTAGGATTTTGATGGATTCTGGTCTCACGTTTAGATCTTTCATCCATTTTGAGTTTATCTTTGTGTATGGTGTAAGAGAATGGTCCAGTTTCATTCTTCTGCATGTGGCTGTCCAATTTTCCCAGCACCATTTATTGAAGAGACTGTCTCTTTTCCAGTGGATAGTCTTTCCTCCTTTGTTGAATATTAGTTGACCATAAAGTTGAGGGTCCACTTCTGGATTCTCTATTCTGTTCCATTGATCTATGTGTCTGTTTTTGTGCCAGTACCACACTGTCTTGATGACCACAGCTTTGTAGTACAACCTGAAATCTGGCATTGTGATGCCCCCAGCTATGGTTTTCTTTTTTAAAATTCCCCTGGCTATTTGGGGTCTTTTCTGATTCCACACAAATCTTAAAATAATTTGTTCTAACTCTCTGAAGAAAGTCCATGGTATTTTGATAGGGATTGCATTAAACGTGTAAATTGCCCTGGGTAACATTGACATTTTTACAATATTAATTCTGCCAATCCATGAGCATGGAATATTTTTCCATCTCTTTGTGTCTTCCTCGATTTCCTTCAGAAGTGTTCTATAGTTTTTAGGGTATATATCCTTTACCTCTTTGGTTAGGTTTATTCCTAGGTATCTTATGCTTTTGGGTGCAATTGTAAATGGGATTGACTCCTTAATTTCTCTTTCTTCAGTCTCATTGTTAGTGTATAGAAATGCCACTACTTCTGGGCATTGATTTTGTATCCTGCCACACTGCCAAATTGCTGTGTGAATTCTAGCAGTCTTGGGGTGGAGTCTTTTGGGTTTTCTATATACAGTATCAAGTCATATGCAAAGAGGGAGAGTTTGACTTCTTCTTTGCCATTTGAATGCCTTTTATTTCTTTTTGTTGCCTGATTGCTGAGGCTAGGACTTCTAGTACTATGTTGAATAGCAGTGGTGAGAGTGGACATCCCTGGCTTGTTCCTGATCTTAGGGGAAAGGCTCCCAGTGTTTCCCCATTGAGAATGATATTTGCTGTGGGCTTTTCATAGATGGCTTTTAAGATGGTGAGGAATGTTCCCTCTATCCCTACACTCTGAAGAGTTTTGATCAGGAATGGATGCTGTATTTTGTCAAATGCTTTCTCTGCATCTATTGAGAGGATCATATGGTTCTTATTTTTTCTCTTGCTTATATGATCAATCACATTGATTACTTTACAAGTATTGAACCAGCCTTGCATCCCGGGGATAAATCCCACTTGGTCATGGTGAATAATCTTCTTAATGTATTGTTGGATCCTATTGGCTAGTATCTTGTTGAAAATTTTTGCATCCAGGTTCATCAGAGATATTGGACTATAATTCTCTTTTTTGGTGGGGTCTTTGTCTGGTTTTGGAATTAAGGTGATGCTGGCCTCATAGAATGAGTTTGGAAATATTCCATCCCTTTCTATCTTTCTGAACAGCTTTAGTAGAAAAGGTATGGTTTCTTCTTTAAATGTTTGATAGAATTCCCCTGCGAAGTCATCTGGCCCTGGACTTTTGTGTCTTGGGAGGTTTTTGATGACTGCTTCAATTTCTTCCCTGGTTATCGGCCCGTTCAGGTTTTCTATTTCTTACTGTTCCAGTTTTGGTAGTTTGTGGTTCTCCAGAAATGCACCCATTTCTTCTGTATTGCCTAATTTATTGGTGTATAGCTGCTCATAATATGTTTTTAAAATCTTAATAAGGCTGGCTAATGGTTTATCTATCTTACTAAGTCTTTCAAAGAACCAACTCCTCGTTTTGTTAATCTTTTCCATAGTTCTTCTGGTCTCTATTGCATTGAGTTCTGCTTGAATCTTTATTAACTCTCTTCTTTTGCTGGGTGTAGGATCTATTTGCTGTTTTTTCTCCAGCTCCTTTAGGTGCAAGGTTAGCTTTTGTATTTGAGTTCTTTCCAGTTTTTGGATGGATGCTTGTATTGCGATGTATTTCCCCCTCAGGACTGCTTTTGCTGTATCCCAAAGATTTTGAATGGTTGTTATCTTCATTATCGTTAGTTTCCATGAATCTTTTTAATTCTTCTCTAATTTCCTGGTTGACCCTTTCATCTTTTAGCACGATGGTCCTTAACCTCCATGTGCTTGAAATCCTTCTAAACTTCTTCTTGTGATTTAGTTCTAGTTTCAAAGCATTATGGTCTGAAAATATGCAGGGGACAATCCCAATCTTTTGGTATTGGTTAAGACCTGATTTGTGACCCAGTATGTGGTCTATTCTGGAGAAAGTTCCATGTGCACTTGAGAAGAATGTGTATTCAGTTGTGTTTGGATGTAAAGTTCTGTAAATATCTGTGAAATCCATCTGGTCCAGCGTATCATTTAAAGCTCTTGTTTATTTGGAGATGTGCTTTGAAGACCTGTCGATTGTAGAAAGCACTATATTCAAGTCACCAATCATAAGTGTATTATTATCTAAGTATGTCTTAACTTTGGTTATTAATTGATTGATATACTTGGCAGCTCCCACATTCAGGGCATAAATATTGATGATTGTTAGGTCCTCTTGTTGGATAGAACCTTTAAGTATGATATAGTGTCCCTCATCTCTCACTACAGTCTTCGGGATAAACTTTAGTTTATCTGATATAAGGATGGCAACCCCTGCTTTCTTTTGAGGACCATTTGAATGGTAAATGGTTCTCCAAACTTTTATTTTCAGGCTGTAGGTTTCCTTATGTCTAAAATGAGTCTCTTGTAGACAGCAAATAGATGGGTCTGGCTTTTTTTATCCAGTCTGAAACTCTGTGCCTTTTGATGGGGTCATTAAGCCCATTCACATTCAGAGTTACTATTGAAAGATATGAATTTAGTGTCATCATACCTATTCAGTCCCTACTTTTGTGGATTGTTCCCTTGGACTTCCTCTTTCTATTTCAGAATCCCCTTTAGTATTTCTTGCAGAGCTGGCTTGGTGGTCACATATTCTTTCAGTTTCTGCCTATCTTGGAAGCTCTTTATCTCTCCTTCTATTCTGAATGAGAGCCTTGCTGGATAAAGTATTCTTGGCTGCATGTTCTTCTCATTTAGGACCCTGAATATATCTTGCCATCCTTTTCTGGCCTGCCAGGTCTCTGTGGAGATGTCTGCTGTTAATCTAATATTTCTCCCCGTAAAGGTTAGGGATCTCTTGTCTCTGGCTGCTTTAAGGATCTTCTCTTTATCTTTGGAATTTGCAAGTTTCACTATTAAATGTCAAGGTGTTGAGTGGTTTTTATTGGTTTTAGTGGGGATCTCTCTATTTCCTGGATCTGAATGCCTGTTTCCTTTCCCAGGTTAGGAAAGTTCTCAGCTATGATTTGTTCAAATACATATTCTGTACCTCTGACCCTTTCGGTGCCCTCTGGAACCCCAATGAAATGTAGATTTTTCCTTCTGAGGCTGTCATTTATTTCCCTTAACCTATCCTCATGATCTTTAATTGTTTTTCTCTTTTTTCCTCAGTTTCCCTCCTTGCCATCAACTTCTTGTATGTCACTCACTCGTTCTTCTACCTTGTTAACCCCTCGCCGTTAGGACCTCTAGTTTGGATTACATCTCATTTAATTGATTTTTAATTTCTGCCTGATTCGATCTAAATTCTGCAGTCATGAAGTCTCTTGAATCCTTTATGCTTTTTTCTAGAGCCACCAGTAGCTTTATAATTGTGCGTCTGAATTGGCTTTCTGACATTGAATTGTAATCCAAATTTTGTAACTCTGTGGGAGAAAGGACTGTTTCTGATTCTTTCTTTTGAGGTGAGTTTTTCCTTCTAGTCCTTTTGCTCAGTGCACAGTGGCCAAAAACAAGTTGTACTGGGAAAAGGAGAAAAAGAGAGAAGAGAAAAAAGAAAAGAAAAGAAAAAAAAAGAAGATAAAAAAAAGAAAAAGAAAAAGCGGGGGGCGCGGGTGGGAGAAGCAAACAGAAAGCATAAAACAAGGGGGAGAGGGCAGCCCCGGTGCCACAGTGGTTCAGCGCTGCCTGCAGCTTGGGGTGTGATCCTGGAGACCCAGGATCGAGTCCCACATCCTGCTCCCTGCATGGAGCCTGCTTCTCTCACTGCCTGTGTCTCTCCCTCTGTCTCTATTGCTCATGAATAAATAAATAAAAATTTAAAAAAAGGGGGAGTATCCTCTGATTCTATATACTGTAAATCCCTCATTTCCCCTGGAACTTTCCAGTGCAGCTTGGTCAATAACTTGCTTTTCCCCTGCCCATCTAGCTGGTCTTCTGGGGGAGGGGCCTGCTGTGCTGATTCTCAGGTGTGAGCACCCGGGGGAGCTGCTCATCCCCCTGCCTGGTGCACAGCTCAGTGGGAGTTGTTTATTCTGTTTATCCTGTGAGGCCACCGTGAGCCTCAGTGGGTGTTGTTTATCCTGTGAGGCTGCAGGAGAAACAACAGTGCAGCGGCCAGCTCTCCAGCCCTGAAGTCAGCTCCAGCAGTAACTACCGCAGCTCCCAGTCCTGCAGGGACCTGGATGCTCTGGGGGTGGGGGCGCCGATCGGGGGCCCCAGGTGGCAGGAGCGTCCTTGCTCTCCTGTGTCCTCTCCGCCTGTCCTGGGGGAAGCACCGGATCCTGGGCTATGTCTCCCAGTGCCCTGGGCTCTGGGGCCTAAGCCATCGCCTGTGCTGCTCCTGGGACTGTGCAGCCCCCTCTGCGCGGAGCCCCGCCGGGCGCGTGCTGCAGCCCCTTAGGGAGCTCGGCCCCGGGGTGTGGCGTGCTCTCCCCGGGGCGCAGGTCCTTTGTTGGTGCCCCTGGGAGCCTGAGGGCATCCTGTCCCTCCTGGGACCCTGCTTCAACTCCCTGCGAGCCCCTTTCTGCCCGGGAAGGTTGGTGCAGCTCCTGCTTCTCCAGGACGGGGCTTTCCTGTCCTGGGGACACTCGCCCTGGGGCCTTAGCCCAGCTCCTCGCGGGGCTTCTCCCCCTTGGATGCTTTTTATTTCTTAATTTTTTTCCATCTTCCTACCTTTAGAAGCGTGAACTCTTCTCACTGTAGCATTCCAGCTGTTCTCTCTTTAAATCTCAGTCCGATTTTGTAGGTTTTCAGGATGATTTGAAAGTTATCTAGGTAACTTGGTGGGGACAGGTGACATGGTGACCCTACTCTTCCGCCATCTTGCCCCCTCCCTCATATTGAGAGTTTATAAAGAACTCTTAACAATTGTAGAATGAGAATACAAACCACCTACCCAGTAAAAAAAGGAACAAAAGATCTTCAAGACATTTTGCAAAATAAGATATTGAATGATGACCACATTACAATATGCTCACCATCTTTAGTCATTAGGTAAATGGAAATTAAAGCCACAGGAGATGCCACTACACATCTTTAGCTAGATTAAAATGAAAAGACTCACAATAACAAGTTTTGGCACAAACTCATATATTTTATAGTGGGAATGCAAAATGGTGCAACCACTTGGGAAGACAGTTTGTCAGTTTCTCAAAAAATTAAACTCATACATATTCAAACCTGCCATTCCACTTGAATATTTACTCAAAAGAAATGAAAATATTTCTTTACATAAAGCAGTGTGCATGAGTTTTTATAGCAGCTTTATTCATTGTAGTCCGAAACTGGATTCCAAATGTCCATCAGTAGATGAATAGGTAAACCAATTTTGATGTATGTATATAATGGAATACTATCTAACAAAAAGAATAAACATGCAGCAACATAAATGAGTCTGAAAAACGTGCTGAACAAACTAAGCTAAATACAAAAAAGTATACACTATATGATTTTAATTTAAATGTAATTTTATGAAGTTTTATTACAATTCTGATTTGAGAGAAAGGTAATAGTAAAAAAAAAAATAGTAAAAAGCCTGAAGTTTGGAGTCTGGGTTGGGAGGGCAGGTTGGGAATGGGCAAAACGGAACTTTTAAAAATCCATTTACCTACAGATAGATATTTGGGAGTCCAGTTTGGGGCTACTATGAAGAAGCTGCTATAAATGTTTTGTACAACTCTTTTATGGTAATGGAAATATTTTATATTTTGGCTGTTGTGTTGATTATGTGAGTGTAGACATTTGCTGGAACTTATCAAACTGTACTTGAAATGTAAGCATGTTATTTCATGTAAATTATTCCTGAATAAAATCAATTTATTGAGGAATAAACATCTGACTCTTGATTTTAGCTCAAGTCATGATCTCAGGGTCATGGGATTGAGTCCTGCATCTGGCTTGTACTGAGCGTGGAGCCTGCTTGGGACACTCTCTCTCTCTCTACCTCTCTCCGTGCCCCTCCCATCCCCCTTTGGTGCGCGCTCTCTCTCTTTCTAAAATAAAATACAATAAAATAAAAGCCCACTGAAGCTGAAGGAGATAAAGCTACTTGCTCAAGTTTACATAGCTAGTAAGTGATAAAGAATAGATTGAAACTGTTGCCTATTTCATTCCAAGTTCATCCTTTTTCCATTATGTTTTTTTTTTCTTTTTCCATTATGTTATACAGCCTTTTTATACCCACAACAGGTGCTCAGTAAATACTGAATGAAAAATAAATGTGAGCAGAGGGATTAAAGGCCTTAAAGGTAAGGCAGGAGATATATATTTCATCCCAAAGATATTATAGGTAGGAAAGAATAGGAGAAATAATTTAGACACTCCATTCTCCATGTTGGTATTGTGCCTCAGGCTTATTTATGATGTTTTATTATAAATACACAAATCTCTCTCTACCTCTAGACTGTCATTTCCTTAAAGTGTTTCATCTAACTCGTTTTTTTTTTTTTCCTAGCTCTGTCTGGTATATAAAAGGGCTAAATGGGTGCCTGGGTGGTACAGTCAGTTAAGCATCCAACTCTTGGTTTCAGCTCAAGTTGTGATCTTAGAGTCCTGAGATTGAACCCCACATAGAGCTCTGTGCTGAGCACAGAGTCTGCTGAGGTTTCTCTTCCTCCCTCTGCTCCTCCCTACCTCACATGGGCACATACACTGTCTCTCAAATAAATAAATAAATAAATAAATAAATAAATAAATAAATCTTTCTTAAAAAATGGGATAAACAAATATGGATGAATGAATGAAATAAAATTACATGATAGAGCTTTAGAGAATTCTAATTGTTTGATGGAAGGCATAACAAGAGGTCATTTTTTATTTATTTATTTATTTATGATAGTCACAGAGAGATAGAGAGAGGCAGAGACACAGGCAGAGGGAGAAGCAGGCTCCATGCACCGGGAGCCCGACGTGGGATTCGATCCCGGGTCTCCAATTAGCAAACCGCTGCGCCACCCAGGGATCCCAAGAGGTCATTTTTGAATTGGAGGAAAGCAGTTTTAAAACAAGCAATAGAAGAATGGGCTTTGAGCATGATATAGTGAAAAGAATGTGGACTTTTAGATGAGATCCTGGCTTTACTACCTGTAACTGTGTTATTTTAAGCAAGTTACTAGACCTCTCAGAGTCATATAGTTTTTATCTGCAAACTGAAGATAGTAATACAGAGTTAGTTTTGAGGATATATAAAATAAGATATATGAATAGTCTAGCATATTCTCTGACAAAAACAGAATGTCAATAAAATGGCAAACATTTCCCTTCTAGACTGGTATCCAGGAATTTTCAGCTCTAAACTGAACCTTGGTTTTAAAACTGGTCTCAGGTTTACTAGGCTGTAAATAATTCAGTCCTTTAAAAATTGCCTGGATCAGGTTTTTACCCAATGCTGATGACTCTTTTATATTGGACTCTAAAATTCACAGAATTTTGCTAGCACTAGTGGGTATTCTTGCTTGTAAGCAGGAGCATTGGATGTTATGCTAATTCAGTTCCTCTTTTAAGGAAAAGTGCGTTGCTTTTATGAAGAGCAGAAAGCATAGTTCTATGGTTAAGCAAATGGATTACTAAATCAACTTGGAGATAAGTCGCTTCCTAGCTGTGTAACCTTGAGCTTTCACTCAAGGTCTCTGAGCCTCAATTTCCCTATCTGTAAAATAGAGCCAACAGTATGACAAGATTATTTTAAGTTTTAAATGAGATTTTAAATGTGACAATATTTAGCTTAGTAACTGGAGTACTTTAAGTGCTCAATAAAAATCATTGCTATAAGCATCATTTTAAAATTATTCAATAGACAATATTTATAGATTAAAGGACTGCATCAGAGACTGAAACATTTGCAAGATTTATATTATATATATATATTTTACTGTTCTATAGTTTATCTTTATTTTTTTTAAATTTAATGTCAGTTAATCAGTGTATAGTGTATTATTAGTTTCAGAGGTAGAGGTCAGTGATTCATCCGTTGTATATGACACCCGGTGCTCATTACATCATGTGCCCATCACCAAATTACCCCATCCCCCCACCCTTCTCCCCTCTAGCAGGCCTCAGTTTGTTTCCTATGACTAAGTGTCTCTTCCTTTCTGATTTCATCTTTTTTTTTCCCTTCCTTTCCCCTATGCTCCTGTATTTTGTTTCTTAAATTCCATATATGAGTGAAATCATATGATAATTGCCTTTCTCTGATTGACTCATTTTGTTTAGCATAATATCCTCTAGTTCCATCCACATTATTGCAAATAGCAAGACTTCATTATTTTTGATGGCTGAGTAATACTCCATTGTAAATTCTATATATATGTTATTCTATTATATTTCATTATTCCATATGTAATATTCCATTATCATTACATATTATATTCTGTATATATACGTACACACACACACACACATACACATACACCACATCTTCTTTATCGATTCATCTGTCAGTTGACATCTGGGCTCTATCCATTGCTTTGGCTATTGTGGACATTGTGCTATAAATACTGGGGTGCACGTGCCTCTTCTGATCACTACATTTGTATCTTTGGGGTAAATAGTAGTACAATTGCTGGGTTGTAGGATAGCTCTGTTTTTAACTTTTTGGGGAACTGTTTTCTAGAGTGGCTCTGCATGCTGCAAGATTTATATTATAGTGAGATTTATATAATGCTATCAACATAGAACCACATGTACTAACATTTCTTATGGAGTTGATTTGACAAGAGTCTTCTCTTATGTTCTATCTAAATAATTACTTATTGCCAAATATGCTTCTTGCCTTCATTATGCTGTTAGTTTAGATTGCTAACTGCCAAACCAAAGGGAAATCTTGAAAACTGTTGGAACAGTGGCTTAATCCTTAATTTGAAAATCATGTATACAGTTTCCCTATTGTAATATTGGCAGGCATTCCAGGGTTTTTGAAAGTATTTTTGTTACTTACTGTCAGCAAAAGCAAAGGAAAGGATGGAAGTGTGCAGAGCTTTTAAAAAAAGCAGCTTAATGGGGGTTTAATTTACATACCATAAAATTTATCCATTATAATTGCACAATTCGACAATTTTCAGTAAATTTATGGAGTTGTGAAACCATCATCGTAATCCAGTTTTAGAACATTCCCATCACTGTAAAAATCTCCTGACTACCATCCGCAGTCCACAGCTGAACTGCTTTCTGTCTATAAATTTGCCTTTTCTGGACATTTCATATAAATTAAATCTTACCATATGTAACCTTTTACATGTTGTGTCTCACTGAGCATAATGTTTTCGAGGCTCATCCATGTTATAGCCTCTATCAGTATCTTAATTCCTTTTTATTGCCAAATAGTATTCCATAGTATGGATATATCACATTAAAAAAAATCCATTCACCACTTGATGGACATTTGGATATAGTTTCCAGCTTGGGCTATTGTAAATCATGTTGGTATCAACATTTGTGTAAATGTCTTTGTGTAGGCATGTGTATTCGTTTCTCTTGGGTAGATTCCTAGATGTGAAATTGATAGGTCATATGATAAGTTTATATTGCACTTTTAAAAACACTGCCAAAATATTTTTCAAATTGGCAGTACCACTTCACATTCTCATCAGCAATGTATGATGGTTCTAGTTTTTCTATATCCTTGTAATGTTTGGTATTGTGTATCTTTTTGAAATTCTAGATATTTTAGTAGGTATATAATGGTATCTTATTTTGATTTTAATTTTTAAAAGATTTTATTCATTTATTCATGAGAGGCACAGAGAGAGGCAGAGACATAGGCAGAGGGAGAAGCAGATGTGGGACTTGATCACAAGACCCCAGGATCACCATCTGAGCCGAAGGCAGATGCTCAACCACTGAGCAACCCGGGTGTCCCTGATTTTAATTTTTATTTCCCTAATGACCAATGATACTGAGCATCTTTTATTATGTTTACTAGCCATCTAAAAAAGAATAGATTCCACATATAAGTGATATCATACAGTATTTGTCTTTGTCTTATTTCAATTAGCATAATGTCTTCATGTTTATTTATGTTGTCACAAATGGCAAGATTTCCTTCCTTTAAGGCTGAATAATCTATCTATCTATCTATCTATCTATCTATCTATCTATCTATCTATCTATCATCTATCTATCTATCTATCTATCATCTATCTATCTATCTATCTATCTATCTATCTATCATCTATCTATTATCTATCTATCTATCTGTCGTCTATCTCCCTCCCTCCTTTCCTCCCTCCCTCACATTTTTCTCCATTCATCCATTGATGAACACTTAAGTTGTTTCCTATTCTTGCCTACTATGGATAATACTACAATGAACATGATATCTACAATGTACAGATATTTTACTGATATACTATTTTCATTTCCTGTGGCTATATATGCCCAGAGGTGGGAATGTTGGATCATATGGTAACTCTATGTCAACTTTTTGAGGAAGCTCTATATGATTTTCCACAATGGCTGCACTAATTTACATTCCCACTACTAGTGCATAAGCGTTCCCTTTTCTGCATCTTTGTCAAAACATCTCTTGTCTTTTTGATAATTGGCATTCTAGCAGGTGTGGGGTGATATTTCATTGTGATTTTTTATTCATATTTTCTTGATAATTAGTGATGCTAAGCACATTTCACATACCTGTTGGCCTTCTGTATTTCTTCTTTGGAAAAATGTCTATTCAGTTTCTCTGGCCATTTTTTAATCAAGTTGTCTATTTTTCTCTTGAGTTGTATGAATTCTTTATATATTTTGGATATTAACATCTTATAAATATATATTTGCAAGTATTTTCTCCCATTTTATAGGTTGACTTTTAATATTGTTGGTGGTTTCCTTTGCTGTGCAGATGCTTTTTAGTTTGATGTAGTCCCACTTGTTTATTTTCACTTTTGTTGCCTTTCCTTTTGGTGTTATATCCACAAATCATTGCCAAGACTGATGTCAAGGAAGTAAGCTTATTTTCCTCTAGGAGTTTTACAATTTTGGGTCTTAAGTCTTTAATTCATTTTTAGTTGATTTTTTGTGTTTGCAGCATAAGATAAAGCTCTAGTTTCATTTTGCACATGTTGGTTCAGTCTTCTCACCACCATTTATTGAAGAGACTATCCCTTCCCCAGTGCATATTCTTGGTTCCTTTGTCCTTGCTATTGCCATTTGGTTTATTTTTGTGCTGTTTTGTAATTTCTTTGTTTCTTTCTTCTTCTCTTTATCTATTTCTTTGGGATTTGATGATTTCCTGTACACAATATGTTTAGATTCCTTTCTGTATCTATTATAGGTTTTTTTGCTTTGTGGTTACCAGGAGGCTTATATAAAACATTTATCTAAGTCTATTTTAAGCTGATAATAATTTAATTTCAAAACACATACTAAAACTCTGTGTTTTTACTCTACCCCCTCATGTTTTATGTTTTAGATGTCACAGTTTGAAACTTTTTACCTTTGTATCCATTAACAAATCATTGTAGTTATATTTTTACCAATTTTGTCTTTTAACCTCTACTAAAGTTAAAAGTGATTACCTATCACTGTTTTTAGCATTAGAGTGGTTCTGCATTTAACTATATATTTACCTTTACCAGGGACATATATATTTTCATGTACTTTGCTGTTACTAATTAACGCCTCTTTATTTTAGTTTGAAGAAGTCCCTTTAGTGTTTTTTTTTTTTTTTTTTTTTTTGTAAGGCTGGTCTAGTGGTGATGAACTTCAGCTTTTGCTTGTCTGGAAAGTTCTTTTTTTCTCCTTCAATTTTAAAGGACAACTGTGCTGACTAGATATTTTTTGAATGGCAGTGTTTTTTTCCCCCTTCCCTCAGTACTTTGAATATATCATGTCATTCCCTTCTGGCTTGCAGTTTGTGCTGCAATATCTGCTGATATCCTCCTGGGGGTTCCCATGTACATAGGAAGGTTTTTTTTTTTTTTTTTTCCTAGCTGCTTTTGCAAATCTCTCCTTTTCTTTAACTTTTGACAGTTTGATTATAATGTGTCTTCATGTGTGTCTCTTTACATGCATCTTATTTAGAAATCTCTGTGGGCTTTCTGGATCTGGATGTCTATTTATTTCCCTAGTGGAGAGAAGTTTTACAAACACATACTAAAACTCTATATTTTTACTCTACCCACGCCCCACATTTTCCTTTTTTGATCTTGTGTAATTTTTATCTTGTTATTCATTAACAAATTATTGAAGTCTATATTTTAACCAATTTTGTCTTTTAATCTTTAGTCTTAAGTGGCTCACCAATAATCATTATAATATAGTGTTCTACCTTTACTAGTGAGATATATACTTATATAAACCATATTTATACTTATACAAGCCATTATTTCTTTAAATAAACTTTATGTCATATTCTATTTTCTCCTTCTGGGATCTCTATAATGCATCTGTTGTGTATATTGTATATATATAATATGTATCAGTGGTATCTAGTAAGTCCCTTAAGCTGATTTTGCTCTTTTTCATGCTTTTTTAATTCTTGTACTTCTGATTGGATGAATTTTGCTGCCCTCTCTTTTAATTCTCTGATACTTTCTTTCATTTCATCTAGTTTGTTGTTGATCCACAGTATTGGATTTTTTATTTCAGTTATTGTATTCTGTTCTCTGTTATTTCTGTTTGGTGCTCTCTTATATTATCTGTACTTTTGTTGAAATTCTCACTTTGTTCATGTATTGTTCTCACCTTGGTGAGCATCTTTATGACCAATATTTTGAACTTTTTGTCAGGTAAATCACTTACCTTTGATTAAGGTCTATTTCTGGAGCTTTATTTTGTTCTTTTGTTTGGAACATATTCCTTTTTATTCCTCTTTTTCTTCACTTTCCTTGACTCTCTGTGATAGTTTGTGTGCATCAGATAAAACAGCCATCTGTCTCAGTCTTGATGGAGTGCTATCATGTAGAAAATGAACCTTATTTTTCAGCTTGTCTCTAGCTCTTGGTTGTCTCTCAAACCCTTGTGACTGTCCAAGCTGTCTTTGTTCTTATTGGCTTTCACTAGTTGAGAGTGTGCCAAGATCTGTCAGTGTCCCAAAGGTGAGGATCTCAGTTAGCACCTAGATGCAGGCTGATTGGAGGCTGTACCTCCTGGCAGCCAGTTTTAAAGCATGCAGGTAGATCTCTTTTAGGGAAAGACCGAAAGAAGGACATTTCTTCCGTTCCTTCTGTGGAGGGTCCTTAGGGGATAACAAGTTAAAAAGAATTTCTTTGTTTTCTGCAGCCTTAGGAACCCACAAACAATCCCTGCTGTCCATCATAGCTTGGCGATCAAAGGTTGTGTCCCCTGACCAACAGCTGTAAAAGCCAGGGTACCAGGCATGTATACATGTATCTCCTTCCAGGGAGATAATGGTGATTTGGACCTGGCTAGAAGGAGAATGCAGGGCAATGTCTGCCAGCTTTTTAGATCTCCAGGGAGGATCTAGTCTGTTTCTAGATGCATGGCTAAATAAGAAGTCGGCTGCATCTTTTAAAGTGTGCTAATAGGCCTCTTTCAGGTAAAGTGTGAGATGGGTGCTCTCTGCACTGAGTGCTGAGAGGATAGCTGGTTAAGAAGTGATTCTTTGCTGTTGTCTTCTGGAACCTCGAACTCAAGCTTCACTTACCACCAGAGTCAGGCAATTAAGAAATGTATCCCTTGATAGCAGCTGTGAAATCCAGGATGCTAGACATGTGCATAAGCTCCTTTCAGAGAAACACTGGCGATCCATGTCAATGTGGGTTTTTCTCATTTGCCAGATATGTAGTAATCACTCAGCTAATTTCTGAATATTTGTCAGAGGGAATTGTTCCATGTGTAGCTGTAGATTCAGTGAGCCTGTGGGTGGAGGTAAATTCACCAACTTGGACTGGAATCCTCATGTTATGTTCATTTTGAAATTGGGTTCTCTGTCTTCTTATTATTTTAGTTTATATTTTGGACACAAGTACTTTTAAAAAGATATGTTCTAAATATATTCTGCAGTCTTTAGTTTGTCTATAAATTTTAAAATAATATCCATTTAAAAATAGCTTATTGTTTTTCTTGTACAATTTATTGATATTTTTAAGGCTTATACTTTGATATCTAAAAACTTTTTCCAAACTCCAAATGATGAGTATTTTCTTTTTTGGTTTCTTCTGTACATTTTATACTAAATTTTAAAGCTTTTACATTTAGGTCTGTGACCCATTTTGAGTTAACTTTTGGGTATCATGTAAAGTAAGGGTCTAAGCTGGTTTTGTTTTATTTTGTTTTGTTTTGCTTGTAGATTTCCAAGAGTCCGAGCCCTATTTGTTGAAAAGACTGTCTTTTCCTTATTGAATTGTCTTGGTACCTGATGGAACTAATTTTAGTTTCTTCAGGAATGGGAAAGTATTTTATAATATTTTCTATACCTTGACAACTAGTTCTGCAATTTAAATTTCTTTTTTTTTTTAAAAAGATTTAATTTATTTATTCATGAGAGACATGGAGAGAGAGAGGCAGAGACACAGGCAGAGGGAGAAGCAGGCTCCATGTAAGGAGCCTGACGTGGGACTCAATCCCTGGTCTCTAGGATCACACCCTGGGCCGAAGGGGGTGCTAAACCGCTGAGCCACCTGGGTTGCCCTGCAATTTAAATTTCATACGGTTTTCCATTTCCAAGAAAATCACTCTTTTAGCACCCAAATTATGGTGACTCTCGGAAATACAGTACAGATAGTCACAACCACATGAGAATTTTAACTATTAATTTGTCAATTAGTTGGAAAAACTAGTTGCTATTTTTTTCACCTAGTAATAAGAATTTAGACTGTAAAAACCTAGTATTAAGAGAATATTCTAATGAAGAGCAAAGTGAACCTATTCATATTTAATTAAAAGAAGAATTTGAGGTTGGGAACAATATGATTCTGTGAATATTTTCACAGACATATTTTAAAAATTACATCAGGGAATTTCTATACTTTTTAGCATACAGATCAGTAATATTAGCAACTTCAAAAAGTTTTATGTTACTTATGTAAGTTAACAAAAATATCCAGTGAGCAATTCTCAAAACTAACAATTGTGAACTATCACATAATAATCTTGTAAAACTTTGTTATTCACTTAGAGATAAGGTTTATATGGAAATCTATCTATCTATCTATTTATCTATCTATATTTTTATAATAAATATATATGTCACTTGACATAGTTGTCTTTCAGGTGATAATAACTGCTAAGTATGTCTTTTAGACTCATTTTCTGATATGCAAACTTGTGCCATCATGTGCTACATTTATGAGAACAGATCCACCTATTTTTTTATACATTGGTTCTCTTATGGCTTGTTTTACTACTAACTCTTAAGTACCCTATCTATATTTTATCCTTTTGTTTCTTAAATGGGCTCTGTTCATTTTACTTCTGATATCAGGTTTTGAAGCTTATTAAAAAACCTGTCCAGTACAGCACAGGAATTTTTTTTTTTAAAGATTTTATTTATTTATTTCAGAGAGACAGAGAGCAAGAGAGAGAGCAAGCACACGGGGGGGAGAAGGAGGTGAGCTACAGGGAGAGGGAGAAGTAGACTCCCCACTGAGCAGGGAGCCTGACTCAGGGCTTGATCCCAGAACCCTGAGATCATGACCTGAGCTAAAGACAGATACTTAACTGACTGAGCCACCCAGGTGCCCCAACACAGGGATTTTTTTTTAAAGACTTGAGATTTTGAGATTTGAGATGCCTTGCAGTTTTGCTGATGCTAGTTTTCTACGTGGCCAGCAACTTCAATGCTTAAAAAACATTTTATATGATAGCTCCCTATTTTAAGTAGTTTGCCTAAGTTTTGAATTTCTATCATATCAAACTTTTTTTTTTTTTCAGAAGACAGGTACTACACAAATTTAATCATGTGATGAAATGTGTTTTCTTTATATTGAGGTAACTGTGAGAATGAGTTTTGTAGCAAAGCTCTGATTGAAGTCAGTAATTTAAAGAAAAATTCTGAGTGCTGTACTATGATATTGTGAGTGTTTCTTTGTTATTTTGCTGTCATTCTGATTACCTGGTGCACATGGCTGAGATTATAATATTTCCTGAGTTGTTAAATCTGATCAGCTACGCAGCTTATCACATCTGCTGCCACATCTGTGTGCTAGATTCCCCTAAGCTTTTGAATTTAGAGAAATGATTCTATCTTAGTAAGAACATTAGTTATACAAAAATTAACACAAATCCCTATTAGTTTGAAGAAATGCTTTAATTACAAAAGGCCTTCTGATGTATTTATAAAATTATATTAATTTTAAAATTCTTAGAAGATTATGTCCAAAATGATATCCAATTTGAGTATGAAGAACAATAATTCTAGATTGATAGTAGTGCTTATATCATAGGCCTGGGTATGTCAAGAAAGGTTATAAATTATGAAGAAACTACAATATAATGTTGTTCAAAAATAATTTTGATCATTTATAGTAGTTTTCAAAATGAGAGAGGGGAGGATGCTAAGCCAGTGAGGTATGAGCTTCTCCATCCAAATTTCAACTCCAGTAGATATGCTTGGGTTTTACATAAAGAGATTTCATGCGAATATAATAGTAAACACATGGTGAA
Source organism: Vulpes lagopus (assembly GCF_018345385.1). NCBI lineage: Eukaryota > Metazoa > Chordata > Mammalia > Carnivora > Canidae > Vulpes > Vulpes lagopus. Next base: position 35,837,378 of record NC_054838.1, on the reverse strand, counting down.
GAGACTTTTTGTACTTGATTCCTAGAACATTGTATTAAATGTGTGTATAATACTCATTTAAACCATATTTTCATGTAAACCTTATCTAAGTGAACAGTAAAGTTTTATAAAATTATTAAAAATACTATTGTGGAGTTAGCTTGCTAATATCTCATTTAGAATTTTCATGTCTGTTATAAGTAAGGTTAGACTGTAATTTTCTTTCCTTATCTTGATCTTGTCTAATTTTTGTATCAACTTTGTGTTGGCTTCATTAGGAATAAGGGATGATCTTTCTCATTTTCTGTTTTCTAGAACATTTTATATAAAAAAAGCATTGTTAGTTGCCTGAAAGTATGATAAAACTTGTCTGTGAAATAATCTGTGCATGGTGCTTTTTTTGTAGGTTGATTTTGTGACTTCTGATTCAGTTTCTTAAAAGGTTATAGATCTATTCAAGTTGTATATTTGTCAATTTAAGTATATTATATTTTTCAAGGAAATTGTCCGTTTTGTCTGTGTTTTCAAATTTATTAGCTTAAGGTAGTTTATACTATTAATTTATGATTCTTAAATCTCTACTTGTAATTATGTAATTTTTCATTTATAATATTTTTTATTTTTGCTTTCTTTCCTTTTTTTCATGATCAATATTGTCAGAAGTTGACAACCTTAATAGGGTTTTCAAAGACCCAATTTTTGTTTCTGTTTATCTGCTCCATATTATTCTTGCTTTCTCTTTTATTACATTTGACTCACATCTTTATTATTTCCTGCCTTTGCTTTCTTTTAATCTGTTGCCCTTTTAGAAAGTTCTTGAGTTGTTTTTTTTTTCTTTTCTAATATATGCGTTTTCAACTCTAACTTTCCCTTTAAGTCCCATTTTATCTGCAACCCACATTGTTTCATGTTATGTTATTTTCTAAATATTTTATGTATCTGTTGTAAAATGAAAATTCATTTTATTTTTATTATTTTTTAAAAGATTTTATTTATTTATTCATAAGAGACATATATAGAGAGGTAGAGACCAGGCAGAGAGAGAAGCAGGCTCCCTGCAGGGAGCCTGATGCGGGACTTGATCCCAGGACTCCGGGATCACACCCTGACCAAAGGCAGATGCTCAACCACTGAGCCACCCAGACATCCCTAAAATGAAAACTTAAATGATGAATTATTTAGCACTGTAATTTTTAATTTTTAATTTAGTTTTTTTTTTTTAAAGTGAGCTCTATTCTAACGTGGGGCTTGAATTTATGACCCTGTGATTAAGAGTCACATGCTCTACTGACTGAGCCAGTCAGGTGCCCCAGTGTAGTTTTTATGTAATATAATTTATATGTTAAATTTTAAGGTAATTTCTAAATTGACTTTCTTTTCATTTTTGTATTGTTTCTTTTGGGGCTAAAATCTTCTTTTTTTGTTTGAGTATAGTTGATACACAATGTTACATTAATTTCAGATGTACGTTCAGCTTCTCTATATGTTATGCTATACTCTACCCACCACAAGTGTAGCTACTATCTGTCACTCTACAACACTGTTAATAATATCGTTGACTATATTCCTTATGCTGTTCTTTTTATTCTCGTTACTTAATCATTGCATAACTGGAAGCCTGTATCTCCTACTCCCCTTACCTATTTTGCCCATTCCCTTACCTCCATTTCCTCTGCATCCATCAGTTCTCTGTGTTTATAGGTCTAGTTCTGCTTTTTGTTTATTCATGTTTTATTTTTTTAGGTTCCAATATATGAATGAAATCATATGGTATTTGTCTTTCTCAGTCTGATTTATTTCACTCATGTTGAAGATTTCACAATCTCATTGTTTTTTATGGCTGTGTAATATTACATTGTGTGTGTGTGTGAGTGTGTGTTTGTGTGTGTATTATAATTGCATCCATTTGCTTATCAAGCACTTAGGTTGCTTTTATATCTTGGTTATGTATATAATGCAATAAACATAGAGCTGTGTATATCTTTTTGAAATCATGTTTTCATTTTCTTTGGGTAAATACCCAGTAGTGGAATTGTTGGGTCATATGGTATTTCTGTTTAATTTTTGACCTCCATACTGTTTTCCACAGTGGTTATACCAATTTACACTCCCGTCAACAGTGCGTGAAGATTCCTTTTTCTCCATATCCTCATCAATACTTACTATTTATTGCCTTTTTGATTTTAACCATTCTGACAGGTATAAGGTTATATCTCATTGTGGTTTTGATTTTCATTTTCCTGATGATTAATTATGCTGAGCATCTTTTCATACATCTGTTTACCATCATAGGTCTTCTTTGGAAAAATGTCTAATTAGGTCCTCTGCCCATTTTTAAATTGTTTTTTTTTTTTTTGAGTATTGAGTTGTATAAGTATGTATTTTGGATATTAATCCTTTTTCAGATATATCACAAATATCTTCTCCCATTCAGTAGGTTGCCTTTTTGTTTGTTAATGGTTTCCTTTGCTATGGAAAAGCTTTTTATTTTTATGTAGTCCCAATAGTTTATTTTTGCTTTTGTTTCCTCTGACTTAGGAGACCTATCAAGAAAAATTTTGCTATAGCCACTGTCAGAAAAATTAAAAATTACTCCTTATGTTCTCTTCCAGGACTTTTGTGGTTTCAGGCCTTCCATTTAGGTCTTTATCTATTTTGAGTTTATTTATATGGTGTTAAACAGTGGTCCAGTTTCATTCTCTTGTGTGTAGCTGTCTAGTTGTCTCAGCACCATTTATTGAAGAGACAGTCTTTTCCCCATTGTATATTCTTGCTTCCTTTGTTGATGATTAATTGGCCACATAAGCAATGGTTTATTTTTGAGCTCTCTATTTTGTTCCATTGTCTATGTCTGGTTTTGTGCCAGTACCACACTGTTTTGATTACTACAGCTTGTAGTATGTCTTAAAATCTGGGATTATGATACTTCCAGCTTTGTTGTTCTTTCTCAAGATGACATGAATTTTTAAGGTCTTTTGTGGTTCCATACAAATTTTAGGATTATTTGTCCTAGTTCTGTGAAAAGTACTGTTGCTGTTTTGGTGGGGATTGTGTTGAATCTGTAGATTACTTTGGTAGTATGGCCATTTTAACAATATTAATTCTACCAATCCATCAGCATGGAGTATTTTTCCTTTTTTTTTATGTTGTTTTCAGTTTCTTTCATCAATGTTTTATATAATAGAGAATAGGTCTTTCATCTCCCTAGTTGAGTTTATTCCTAGGTATTTCATTCCTTTTGGTGCAGCTATAAATGGAATTATTTTCTGCTACTTCATAATTAATGTACAGAAATGCTACTGATTTCTGGATATTAATTTTGTATCCTGAACTTTACTGAATTCATTTATTCTAATAGATTTTTTGGTGGAGTCTTTAGGATTTTTGTATGTATAGTATTATGTCATCTGCAAATAATGACAGTTAAACTTCTTCCTTCCACTATGGATAGCTCTTATTTCATTTTCTTGTCTGATTGCTTGGTGAGGACTTGCAGTACTATGTTGAAAAAGTGGTGAGAGTAGAAATCCTCGTCTTGTTTCTGATTTTAGAGGAAAAACTTAGTTTTTCACTTTTACCATTGAGTCAGATGGCTGTGGGTTTTTCATATAAGGCCTTTATTATGTTGAAGTATGTTCCCTCTAAACCTACTTTGTTGAGAGTTTTTTTTTTTTATCATGAATAGATGTTGAATTTTGTCAAATGATTTTTCTGCATCTGTTGAGATGATCATATGATCTTTATCCATTATTTTATGAATGGAGTGTATCATGTTGATTGATTTGTGAATATTGAACCATCTTTGCATTCCCGGAATGAATCCCACTTGATCTTTTGAATGATTCTTTTAATGTATTGTTGAATGTGTTTTGCTAATATTTTGTTGGAGATTTTTGCATCTGTATTCATAAAGGATATTGGCTTGTATTATTTTTATTTTTGATTTCTAATTTTATTACTTTATGTTCTGTACACTAACTCTTGGTATTTAGTATTTGTTGAGAGGTGATTGTGACCTATTAGGTGGAAAGTTTTTATTGAGTGTTCAATGCATACATGAAATGAGTATTTTTCCTTAACATTGTCTTTTATATTCTTTTTTTTTTGTATATAGTTTCCTTCATATGTCATTGAGGATTTTTCAGTAAGAGTTTTATCAGTCTAATTTTTTTTGACAATGTCTATTTTATTCTTGAATGCTAGTTTAGCTGCAAATCCTTCAAGTCTTTACTCAAGTCACCTTCTTAGTGAGGTTTAGCTTTCACGTATTTATTCATGAATTTTAAAAAATATATATTTTATTTATTTGAGAGAAAGAGTATGAGAAAGAAAGAGAGAATGATAGAGAGAGCATAAGCTGGGTGGGGAGAGGCAGAGGGAGAGGGAGAGGGAGAAGCAGACTCAACTGAGTGAGGAGCTCCATGTGGGCTCAATCTCAGGATCCTGGGTCCATGACCTGAGTTGAAAGCAGATGCTTAACAAACTGAGCCACGCAGGTACTCCAGCTTTCATCTGTTTAAAATCACAATCTGAGGCACTGGGTGGCTCAGTGGTTGAGCATCTGCCTTTGTCTCAGGTCATGAGCCCGGGGTCCTGGGATTGAATCCTGCATCAGACTCCGCATAGGGAGCCTGCTTCTCCCTCTGCCTATGTCTCTGCCTTTCTCTGTGTCTCTCATGAATAAATAAAAAATAACCACAACTTACTCTATCCTCAATTCTAACTTCCAGCCCACTACTCATTTATTTTAATTTTTAAAAATAGCATTTTAGGGATCCCTGGGTGGCACAGTGGTTTGGCGCCTGCCTTTGGCCCAGAGCGTGATCCTGGAGACCCGGGATCGAGTCCCACGTCGGGCTCCAGGTGCATGGAGCTTGCTTCTCCCTCTGCCTGTGTCTCTGCCTCTCTCTCTCTCTCTGTGACTATCATAAAAAAAAAAAAATCAAAACATTAAAAAAAATAGCATTTTATTTTATTTTATCTTATTTTATTTTATTTTTTTTAATAATAAATTTATTTTTTATTGGTGTTCAATTTACCAACATACAGAATATCACCGAGTGCTCATCCCGTCAAGTGCCCCCCTCAGTGCCCGTCACCCATTCACCCCCACCCCCCGCCCTCCTCCCCTTCCATCACCCCTAGTTCGTTTCTCAGAGTTAGGAGTCTTTATGTTCTGTCTTTCTTTCTGATATTACCCACACATTTCTTCTCCCTTCCCTTATATTCCCTTTCACTATTATTTATATTCCTTTTTTTAAAAAATTGTTTATTTCTTTTTTTTAAAAGACTTTTATTTTTTTATTTTTTTTGTTTTAATAAATTAATTTTTATTGGTGTTCAATTTACCAACATACAGAATAACACCCAGTGCTCATCCCATCAAGTGTCCCCCTCAGTGCCCGTCACCCATTCACCCCCACCCCCCGCCCTCCTCCCCTTCCACCACCCCTAGTTCATTTCCCAGAGTTAGGAGTCTTTATGTTCTGTCTCCCTTCCTGATATTTCCCACACATTTCTTCTCCCTTCCCTTATATTCCCTTTCACTATTATTTATATTCCCCAAATGAATGAGAACATACACTGTTTGTCCTTCTCCAATTGACTTACTTCACTCAGCATAATACCTTCCAGTTCCATCCACGTTGAAGCAAATGGTGGGCATTTATCGCTTCTAATGGCTGAGTAATATTCCATTGTATACATAGACCACATCTTCTTTATCCATTCATCTTTTGATGGACACCGAGGCTCCTTCCACAGTTTGGCTATTGTGGCCATTGCTGCTAGAAACATCGGGGTCAGGTGTCCCGGCATTTCATTGCATCTGAATCTTTGGGGTAAATCCCCAACAGTGCAATTGCTGGGTCATAGGGCAGGTCTATGTTTAAGTCTTTTTTTTTTTTTTTAAAGTTTTTTTTTTTATTTTTTATTTATTTATGATAGTCACAGAGAGAGAGAGAGAGGCAGAGACACAGGTGGAGGGAGAAGCAAGCTCCATGCACCGGGAGCCTGATGTGGGATTTGATCCCGGGTCTCCAGGATTGCGCCCTGGGCCAAAGGCAGGCGCCAAACCACTGCGCCACCTAGGGATCCCTATTTTTAAGTCTTTGAGGAACCTCCACACAGTTTTCCAGAGTGGCTGCACCAGTTCACATTCCTACCAACAGTGCAAGAGGGTTCCCCTTTGTCCACATCCTCTCCAACATTTGTGGTTTCCTGCCTTGTTAATTTTCTCCATTCTCACTGGTGTGAGGTGGTATCTCATTGTGGTTTTGATTTGTATTTCCCTGATGGCAAGTGATGCAGAGCATTTTCTCATGTGCACGTTGGCCATGTCTGTGTCTTCCTCTGTGAGATTTCTCTTCATGTCTTTTGCCCATTTCATGATTGGATTGTTTGTTTCCTTGGTGTTGAGTTTAATAAGTTCTTTTAGATCTTGGAAACTAGCCCTTTATCTGATATGTCATTTGCAAATATCTTCTCCCATTCTGTAGGTTGTCTTTTAGTTTTGTTGACTGTATCCTTTGCTGTGCAAAAGCTTCTTATCTTGATGAAGTCCCAATAATTCATTTTTGCTTTGTTTCTTTTGCCTTCGTGGATGTATCTTGCAAGAAGTTACTGTGGCTGAGTTCAAAAAGGGTGTTGCCTGTGTTCTCCTCTAGGATTTTGATGGACTCTTGTCTCACGTTTAGATCTTTCATCCATTTTGAGTTTATCTTTGTGTATGGTGAAAGAGAGTGGTCTAGTTTCATTTTCTGCATGTGGATGTCCAATTTTCCCAGCACCATTTATTGAAGAGACTGTCTTTCTTCCAGTGGATAGTCTTTTCTCCTTTATCGAATATTAGTTGACCATAAAGTTCAGGGTCCACTTCTGGATTCTCTATTCTGTTCCATTGATCTATGTGTCTGTTTTTGTGCCAGTACCACACTGTCTTGATGACCACAGCTTTGTAGTACAACCTGAAATCTGGCATTGTAATGCCCCCAGCTATGGTTTTCTTTTTTAAAATTCCCCTGGCTATTCGGGGTCTTTTCTGATTCCACACAAATCTTAAAATAATTTGTTCCAACTCTCTGAAGAAAGTCCATGGTATTTTGATAGGGATTGCATTAAGTGTGTAAATTGCCCTGGGTAACATTGACATTTTCACAATATTAATTCTGCCAATCCATGAGCATGGAATATTTTTCCATCTCTTTGTGTCTTCCTCGATTTCCTTCAGAAGTGTTCTATAGTTTTTAGGGTATATATCCTTTACCTCTTTGGTTAGGTTTATTCCTAGGTATCTTATGCTTTTGGGTGCAATTGTAAATGGGATTGACTCCTTAATTTCTCTTTCTTCAGTCTCATTGTTAGTGTATAGAAATGCCATTGATTTCTGGGCATTGATTTTGTATCCTGCCACACTACCAAATTGCTGTATGAGTTCTAGCAATCTTGGGGTGGAGGCTTTTGGGTTTTCTATGTAGAGTATCATGTCATCGGCGAAAAGGGAGAGTTTGACTTCTCCTTTGCCAATTTGAATGCCTTTAATGTCTTTTTTGTTGTCTGATTGCTGAGGCGAGGACTTCCAGGACTATGTTGAATAGCAGTGGTGAGAGTGGACATCCCTGTCTTGTTCCTGATCTTAGGGGAAAGGCTCCCAGTGCTTCCCCATTGAGAATGATATTTGCTGTGGGCTTTTGGTAGATGGCTTTTAAGATGTCGAGGAATGTTCCCTCTATCCCTACACTCTGAAGAGTTTTGATCAGGAATGGATGCTGTATTTTGTCAAATGCTTTCTCTGCATCTAATGAGAGGATCCTGGGGTGGAGGCTTTTGGGTTTTCTATGTAGAGTATCATGTCATCGGCGAAGAGGGAGAGTTTGACTTCTTCTTTGCCAATTTGAATGCCTTTAATGTCTTTTTGTTGTCTGATTGCTGAGGCTAGGACTTCCAGGACTATGTTGAATAGCAGTGGTGAGAGTGGACATCCCTGCATTTTATTATAGTCTAACATACTATATATTTTATGTATTTTTATGTTTATTATTATTCCATCAGGACATAAGCTCCATGAAGCCAAAAATTTTTGTCAGCTTGCTCATTGATGTATTACAACCCCCAAAATGGTGGCTGACACATAAAATGTATCTTATATGTGTACAAAATATTTAATATTTATTGAATGAAAGAAAAAATAAATTTAGAATTCTGGGTTCACATTCATTTTTATTTGTACTTAGTAGATATTATTATGTTCTTATTACCAGAATGTAGGCTCCATGAGAGCAAGAACTTTTTTGTTTTGTTCACTGCTGTATCTCCACAGCCTAGAATAGTGCATTCCATAAATATTTATGAATAAATGAAATAATAATTAGGCTACACTCCATTTCACTGTTTTTCTATTCAATTCAGGTTACTTTTAGCATTTTTTTCTGTCTTTGACTATCTGAAATTTCTCAATAATGCATGTAAGAATACATTTCTTTTAAATTTTTAAATATATTTTTATTATGTTTATTCATAAGGCACAGAGAGAGAGGCAGAGACATAGGCAGAGGGGGAAGCAAGCTTGTTGAGGGGAGCCAAATGTGGGACTCGATCCCAGGACCCTAGGATCATGACCTGAGCCAGAGGCAGATGCTCAACCTCTGAGCCACCCAGGTGTCCTTTTCTTTTAGATTTTTGCATACTATTCATTTCTTCCTGTATCTGATCATGTTTTTTTTTACACACACACACACACACATATATATATATCAATACATAGCTATTATCTTTTTAATATTTTTTTCTTATCCTCTCTTGGACCTTGTATTTAAGTAGACATATGATTGCTTTTCTCATTCTATCCTTCATGACTCTCATCTCTCATTTGTATTTTTTATTTCTTTACTGTGTTGCATTCTTGGTAATTTTCTCAATTGTATCTTCCCAAATAATAATTTTCTCTTCACGTACATCTACTCTGCTGATTATTCCATACATTGAAATTTTTAAATTTTGATAATTTTTTTTATTTCTAGTTGTTCTATTTTTAAGAAATCTGTTATTACTCATCATGAGTTTCTTTTCTTGGTGTGTGTGTGTGTATGTGTGTGTGTGTGTATGTTTTAAAGATTTTATTTATTTATTTATGAGAGACAGAGAAAGAGAGGCAGAGACCTAGGCGGAGGGAGAAACAGGCTCACTGTGGGGAGCCTGATGCAGAACTCTATCCCAGGACCCCAGGATCATGACCTGAGCCAAAGGCAGATGCTCAACCACTGAGTGACCCTGGTGCCTCTCTTGATGTGTTTCTATTTCTTTTACCTTTTAGTATATGTGCTGCCGAAGCGAGCACTGTTTTACCTTTTAATGTAATTCCAAGATTATCTATTTTAAAAATCTCAGATTGTTCTATTTTCTATTTTTTTTTCTTTTTGGAAGGGAATGCTATTTTCTCTATTTTTTTATGTCTCTTGACTCTCCATTTTGATGAATCTGGTTCCCATGAGATTTGTAAGTTTTATGGGTGTCAGTTTTTCTGTGAGAATCATATGTGTTGTGGATATATCCTTAGAGATGAATTTTGTATTTACTTTTGTTGGGAGCTTCAGGAATTCCACTGGTTTGAGGTCAGTTTTTAAAAATTTCTTGGTTTGGGATTTTTGCTGCTCATGGGTGATGCAAGATTGGAGTTTTGATTTCTTGCAGAAGACTTCTCTTTTCCATTCACAGCACTCAGCAGTGATGAAATTCTTACCATTGTCTTGAGCTTAAGATGCAGGGTTTTTTTATAAAAAAAAGTTTATTTTATAAATAAGAAACTTTCAGTTTGTAGTAAAGGGAGTTTTATTTTCAGATTCTGCCTCAGTCCAGGCATTAAAATTTTGATCCTAAGGCTTTAGGACTATGTATATCTGCATCTGGTACTACTTTGATCGCTAAAGTCTCAGCTTTTATGCTTATTAGAGTGGTTTGGGTTCCCTTTGTTTTTCTCATGTATGAAGATTTCCTGTTCTTTCTTTTTAGCTTTGATATACATTTAATATTTGGATGCTATATTTTATGCAGCATTCTCTATATGTTTCTGGGGCATGCTGATCCACTAGAAGTCTTGATAGGAAGACTCTATTACTGAAACAAAAATTCAGAAATAAATATAAATCTGAATTTGTTTTTTAAAAAATATTTTTATTTATTTATTCATGCGACACACAGAGAGAAGCAGAGGGCGAAGCAGGCTCCTTGCAGGGAGACTGATGTGGGACTTGATCCCTGAACTGGGATCATGCCCTGAGCTGAACGCAGATGCTCAACCATTGAGCCACCCAGGCATCCCTGAATTTGTTTTTGATGCTATATTTCTCTACTATTATATGTACCATCAACACACTAGTTTCAGAGAAACTGTATCATCTGTCTCATAAAATTAATGTTACTACTTTAAATGTTAATGTTTTTGTACTTTTCTATATATGTAATTTGTACATTTGTATTAATTTTATAGGCATTAGAGGAACAATGTGCATGATATTTTGTGTCTAATTTTGTTTGTATGTATTTAAATTGCATTATAATATGAATATTTAAAACAACATTGAGAGTCTATTATAATTATATTTTCATTACAAAGAGCCCAAGTCTGAGAAATTCCGAACTAGTCATGACTGGAAAATTTATATTTAGAGTGATGGCATACATTAAACTTAGCCTTTTCTCTTAACTTTAATTGCTGACTATATATTTATATTACTTCATCTTTTTGGGTAACATAATGGCTTAATTATTACTCTTCTCATGTTTACCTAAAGCAAATTTATCTTTAAGCTAATATTATCTAGTATTTACAGTATATGTGATATATACAAATATTACCTACCTCAGTAATTGTCCAAAGGAATGGGCACTAATACATTGGAATCATTTGGGAATGTTTTCAAAATACACATGTTCACATCCCCAGATGTTCTTATAATGCTGTCAGGATTTTATCCTTTATTTAAGTATGTATTTATTTATTTAGAGAGCATAGGCATAGGAGGAGCAGAGAAAGAAGGAGAGAGAGAATCTCAAGCAGATTCTGTGCTAAGCACAGAGCCTCTCAGGAAGCTTGATCTCAGGACCTGGAGATTATGACCTGAGCAGAAATCAGGAGTCAGGCACTTAACTGACTGAGCCATCCAGGATCCCTCTGGACTTTATCTTGAAAGTAGCAAAGTCATGGGATCAAGTCTTAAATATGACACAGAATTTGGTTTAGGGAAAGAGTTTTTAGTGATTACAGTAAGGAGGATCCAACCTTAAATCTGAGAATTACCCAGAGCAGGCCTCTTATGATGCAGAATAGCAGGAATGTGATTTGTCTTACCCAAACCAGCCAGTTGCCACTCTTGGTAGGAAAACTTTTAAATGTATATTTGAGCTTTGATCCATTGCCATCTCTATGGGCCATCTAGTTGACCCACTTACATCTCCAAACATGACTCTAAGGGACATCTATTGTTCCTGTATTTGGCAGTGTGTCAGGCAACCTGACCCTGTCCTCCCCTCCCCTCAGAAGGATACTCATTGGCTTTGTTCTGTACCCCCTACCTATCTAGTATCCAAGAGACACTGTTAAGATTAACCATATTACCAGTCATCTCTGTTTCATGGATAAGATAAATCTTGGTATTGGATATGCTCACCAAGGATGGGACACTCCTTCATGTACTACCTTCATGTTTTAGCCTTTTTTATATTTTAGATTGGAAATGCTTTTTTTTCCCATTTTATAAAATATATTTTTTTATAGTGAAATAGTCAGCTTAGAAAAGCATAATGAAGAGAGTCAATCATTTATAGATATACTTAGCCATAATATCGCCTAAAGATCATAACATTTTGATGGATATTCTTATAAAATCACACAAACACAAACACATATGTAGCACATGTCTTCTATGTTTCTGACTGATAAATTTGACTATTCTCATTTCTTATTAAATGTCCTTGGGCTGGGACTGACTTTTACTCTTTAAAAAATTAATTCAGTGTTGTGTTGAAGTTATTTACTTTGACATTTTTGGCTATGAAATGTCATGTCAGATGATTGTGCTATGACACAGAAAGGAAGAATAAAGAATCATAGAATTATAAAATTTAAGATCTAAAAGAGATCTAATACATTGGAATCATTTGGGAATGTTTTCCAAAATACACATGTTCTTTGTGTACTTTAATAAAGTACACAAAGAGAACTTTAAATACTACTCTGAAACTCAAAGCTAATTGAGAGGTCAGTTTTCTTTCCACTTTCTTGTTGTCATATATAATGCAAACTCACAAAGGAAAAAAGCTGATATTGAAGATATGAGTATTTACTTTCAAAGATGAAGTCTCACTCATAAATTTCCTTTCCAACAAACTAAAATTTCTTGTTTTACACAATTTTAGCTTTATAGGATCTTGTATGGTTCATTGACTAGTCAAATACATAGGTATCATTCTATTTGCAAGTCAGTTTGTATACACAGTTTTGTGGAAGTCTGTGGGAATGTTCTTCCATATAGTGTATTTCCAGGAGATGACTTAACAATGGAGGTGGTGCTTAGTTTCTTTTGGTGTAATTCCTAGTTAGATTGAGCTCAGAAGCAAATTTAGAATTGTAACTAAAATCTTATTGAAGTAGTTTAAAATGAGGAGAATAAGAAGGAAAAAAAGTGAGAAGAAAGCACCAGCAGGACAAAAAATAGTTGCCGCTTTGAAAATAGTTTATTTCTCTTTCTCTGTGGGCATACATGTGTGGGTGGGTTTTCTCAATTCTGAAGTTGTTGTAAATAAATTAGCTATAAAGCAGTCACAGATTTTTTCCCCTTACTTCTCTAAATTGCTTCAGGTGTCAAGCTGAGAAGTCTGTGGGGTTTTCAGTAACAGCACACTGTTTCATATTATGATTTTTTAAAAGCAGAGACAGAAACAACCCAAATAATTCCATTTACATCTGAATTAAATTTCTCAAGCATTTCTTGGATTTTATTAGCAATTCAACAAGAAGCATAATATTAGGAGATATGGAATAACTACAAAAGAATGGGAGGGAGAGAAGTAAAGGGGTACTGAATTCATAATGCAGAATTTGGCTGAAGTGGTCTCTTTTTTGTGAATAGAGAGTGATAGGTCAAATTTTAATCCTTCAAAGTAATTTTCTAGGAGTTCAAATCTGTGTATTTTTATACTTACTCTACTAATTGTCCCATTTCAAATTTCAAATCAGCAATAGTCTTGTAAGCCATCCCAAAGGATTTGATGGACATTTTCTAAGTCATTTACTGACCCAATTTTCATGTAACTTATTAGTATATATTATAATAACAGATATTTGTTAAAGATAAAACATATTAGGGCACCTGGATGATTCAGTTGGTTAAGTGTCTGCCTTTGGCTCAGGTCATAATCCCAAAGTTCTGGGATAAAACCCTGCATCGGGCTCCCTGCAGAGCAGGGAGCCCGCTTCTCTTTCTCCCTCTGCTTGCTACTTCTCCTGCTTATTCTCTCTCTCCTTCTCTCAAATAAATAAAATATTAAAAAAAACCATACCAGGTTAAAAACAAAGTGGCTGGGGTATGGCAGTACTGCTATCTAAATATTACTGCACTGGAAATTATGATGTTTCATCTGTAGACCATTCTTTATGGGTATCAATATTTAGTTTATGATGCTTGTGAAACTTCAGCTCTAACTGTTTCTGCTCAAAGGTGGAGGAAAGGGATATAAAAGCAAATGAGTATATAGTATTTTTGAGGGAGGATTTCTACAAGGAGACATAGAGGCTGGCAGCAGGTGATCTGTGGCAGAATCGCTAAGTCTGAAGCCTTGCCTGCTCCTCATGTTGAGTAAAGACAGGGAAGCTAGTCTTGGAAAATCTTCCAAGAAGCTCTGCCTAAGCTGACTCCCACTAACTCTCAGCTTTCTACTTTTCTGGGTGTTTCAATCTCTGAAGGAATAATAACAATGAAAAGGCATACTAACCATTAGTTTGCTTTTTAACTTGTGCAGTATTCCATACTTAGGAGCACTTTTTCTTTCATATGCTGCATCATGTAGAGGACCATGTAAGTGAGAACCTGGAAAGTTAGGGATCCTGACATTCCTCTTATTGTATGCAAATTATAACTCAATGAATCAAAAATGCTTTTCTTCCTTTTATGGGATCTCTTCTTGGATGCAGTAGGTAGAACACTGTGGTTACATACCCAGCTCTGGCATCAGATTTCCTTGGTTTCTACCTTTGTGGCTTTGGGAAAGTTGATTAGCATTTCTTTTTCATTTCTTTTAAAGATTTTATTTATTCATGAGAGACACAAAGAGAGGCAGAGACATAGGCAGAAGGGAGAAGCAGGCTCCCTGTGTGGAGCCTGATGCCGGACTTGATCCCAGGACCCCAGGATCATGACCTAAGCTGAAGGCAGATGCTCAATCACTGAGCCACCCAGGTGCCCCTGATTAGCATTTCTGTTCCTTAGTTTATTCATCTATAAAATAGGGATAATTTTAGCATCTTCATTAAAGGATTATTCTGACACTGAACATAATCCATTCAAAGATTGTTTAATATGCTACTGTTATCAACTCCAGGTGAGGAAGAAGTCTTTCTTTATAGTTCTGTCTCTCACTGTGTGTCTCACCCTACTCCTCCAGCTCCATGGAACATGGAATCTAATTCAGTAACAAGCTCACTTTATTGCACTTTTGTGGTTTCAAATGTTCCCATTCCCACTTTTCTGCCTGTCAAAGACAGTCTCAGATCTTGTCTCTTCCCCCCAAGATCTTATCCCTCTGGCCTTCTTAAGTATTTTCATTGCTTTAAAAAAAGTCCTCTTCTGTGACAATAAACAGTGCACTTTTGTTAGCTCTATTGGATTGTGAGCTCTTGGGTGAGAGGGTCTAATTTTTCAGGTGTGATTCATTTCTAAATGTCCAGAAGTGTTGGTGTAAAACACTTAAAATTTTTTTTTTTTTGGGTTAAATACTGGATTGGCTTACTGAGGTTGGAGAAATTAGGGGTGGTAGTTCTCAGTTCACTATGTATGACACAGTCTTACCTTGTGCTCCTGGACTGAGAACCTGGTGATGATGTGCATACTATGACACTTGAAAGAACCTCCAAAAGGAAATCTTAAGTATGCCACTTATTTTAGAATTCAGGATACTGGAGTAATAGCACTGTCATTGTTTTGAAGTTCTTGTTTTAAAATTTGGGTCAAAAATCGGTATTACTTCTTATATTTATAACAACCATAATTATTTCATACTCTTAGCATTTTAAAATAGTTGCATTAGTTTTTTATAAATGATTTTAATGAGGATTAATTAAAGAGCACCTTATTTTAAGAGTTATTTTGATAATCATATATCTAGAAAATCTTGGTCTAATTTTAAAAATTTATTTCATATGTGATGGCAGTAAGGGGAAGGCAGGAAGTCTCGGAGAAAAGAAGTTCTGAGTTGTCCCCCAATCCTTTCCCCTCAAGGGATCAAGTTTAGGAAATTGTAATAAAACTGAGTCCAAGTGAATAGATTTTAAATGGTTAGTGTATCAGAGTTATGTAATGCACAGAGAAACAGAGTGGTTTTACTGCAACTAACACATAGCCTCAGGCAGATAGACTCAGGAAAGTGATCTTGGCAATGAACTATTGAGGCCCCAAAAAGAAGTATGAAAATTTTAGCTAAAACAAAGTAGAACCAAAGTGAACTTTAAAGATAGGCAAACTTAGGGATTCTGCTTGTCTGAGTGTGTCCGTTAGTAAAAGACACTGTCTGGGCATCTCTACTCCTTAGGGTACTTGGCATAAAGAAAGGGTGGGAACTGTGTCTGAAGAAAATGGATCATGGTCCTGCCACAGTCTCATGTGAGGATACATTTCTTGGCTAGTAGACAGAGTTCAGCTCATCTCCTTGTCTGGGAGCATAAAATACACAACTGTGGCCCTGGAAAAGCTAGACCTAACTAAGTTGAGAAAAAGAGCAACTAGCAAAATAATTAAAGGGATGGAAAATTTTATATGTAAAGGTGTACCTGAGATTAAGGTAATTTTATAGAGCAATGGAAAGATCATAGTTGTTAATATTCTAAGGGGTATGAAGTGGACTTGATCACCAAAGTCAGGAATACTGGGAGTATAAGGAATTTTTATTTGATTCCAAATTTTTATTTAAATTCTAGTTAGTTAACTTATATTGCAATATTGTTTTCAGAAATAGAATTTAGTGACTCATCAGTTACATATAGCACCCAGTGCTCAACATGACAAGTGCCCTCCTTAATACCCATCACCAATTTGGTCCATCCCCCCACGCATTGCCCTCTATCTAAACACTCAGCTTAATTTCTCTTGTTAAGAATCTCTTATGGTTTGTTTTCCTCTCTCTTTCTTCCTTCCCTTCTCAGGTGTTCATTTGTTTTGTTTCTTAAATTCTAGATGTTAATGAAATCATATGGTGTTTGTCTTTCACTATCTGACTTATTTTGCTTTGCATAATACACTCAAACTCCATTCACATCATGACAAATGGCAATATTTCATTCCTTTTGATGGCTGAGTATTATTCCATTGTATATATATACCACTTCTTTATCCATTCATTAATTGATGGTCATTTGGGCTCTTTCCATAGTTTGGCTATTGTTGATAATGCTCTATAAACATTGGGGTACATACCCCTTTGAATCTATATTTTTGTATCCTTTGGGTAAATACCAGTAGCACAATTGCTGGGTCATAGGGTAGTTCTATTTTTAACTTTTTGAGGAATCTCCACATTGTTCTCCAGAATGGTTGCACCAGTGTGCATTCCCGCCAACAGTGTAAGAGGGTTTCCCTTTCTCTGCATCCTCGCCAACATTTGTTGTTTTCTGTCTTGTTAGTATTAGTCATTCTCACTGGTGTGAGGTGGTATCTCATTGTGGTTTTGATTTGTATTTCCCTGATGCTGAGTAATGTTGAGCATTTTTTTCATGCTGGCCATCTGGATGTCTTCTTTCGAGAAATGTCTGTTCATGTCTTCTGCCAATTTGCTAGATTATTTGTTTTTTGGGTATTGAGGTTCTTTCTAGATTTTGGATACCAACTCTTTATCATATATGTCATTTGCAAAGTATCTTCTCTCATTCCTTAGGCTGCCTTTTAGTTTTGTTGTTTCTTGTGCTGTACAGAAGCTTTTTATCCTGATGAAAGCATTTTTTTCTTTTGTTTTCCTTGTTTCTGGCAATGCGTCTACTAAGAGGTTGCTCTGGCCGAGGTTAAAGAAGTTGCTTCCTGTGTTCTCTAGGATTTTGATAATTTCCTGTCTCACATTTGAGTCCTTCATCCATTTTGAATTTTATTTTTGTGTATGGTGTATGAAAATGGTCCAGTGTCATTCTTCTGCATGTGGTTGACCAGTTTTCTCAACATTATTTTTTGAAGAGACTGTCTTTTTTTCTACTGCATATTCTTTCCTGCTTTGTGAAGATTAGTTAACCATATAGTTGTGGGTCCATTTCTGGGTTTTCTGTAGTATTCCACTGATCTGTGTGTCTGCTTTTGTGCCTGTACCATACTGTCTTGATGACTACAGCTTTGTAATATAGCTTGACGTCCAGAATTGTGATGGTCTTGGCTTGTCTTTTCTTTTTCAGGATTGCTTTGGCTATATGAAGGCTTTTGTGGTTCCATTACAAATTTTAGGATTGTTTGTTCTAGCTCTGTGAAAAATGCTGTTGATATTTGATAGGGATTGCATTAAATGTGTAGAATGCTTTAGGTAGTATAGACATTATAACAATGTTCGTTCTTTTTTTTTAAAGATTTATTTATTTATGATATATATATATATATATATATATATATATATATATATATATATATAGAGAGAGAGAGAGAGAGAGAGAGAGAGAGAGAGAGGCAGAGACACAGGCAGAGGGAGAAGCAGGCTCCACGCCAGGAGCCTGACGCGGGACTCAATCTCGGGACTTCAGGATTGTACCCTGGGCCAAAGGCAGGTGCCAAACTGCTGAGCCACCCAGAGATCCCCTCAATGTTCGTTCTTCTAAACCATGAACATGGTTTCTGTTTTTTTCTTTCCCCTTCAATTTCTTTCATATTCTATAGTTTTAAGAGTACAGATATTTTACCTCTTTGGTTAGCTTTGTTCCTTAGTATCTTATTGTTTTTGTAAATGGGATCAATTCCTTGATTTCTTTTCCTGCTGTTTCATTATGGATGTAAAGAAATGCAACAGATTTCTGCACATTGATTTTATATCCTGTGACTTTGCTGAATTCATATATTGGTTCTAGCAATTTTTTGGTGGAATCTTTTTTTGGTTTTCTGAGTATCATGTCATCTGCAAATAGTAGAAGTTTGACTTCTTCCTTGTGGATTTGGATGCCTTTTATTTCTTTTTGTTGTCTTATTGCTGAGGCTAAGACTTCCAGTGCTATGTTATATAAGTAATGATGAGAGTGGACATCCTTGTCTTGTTCCTGACCATACAGGAAAAACTCTCAGATTTCCCCCATTAAGGAGGATATTAGCTGTGGGTCTTTCGCATATGGCCTTTATGATGTTGAGGTATGTTCCATCTATCTCTACTTTGTTGAGGGTTTTTATAAGAATTTATGTTGTATTTTGTCAGTTGCTTTTTCTGCATCTATTAAGAAGAGCATATGGTTCTTATCTTTTCTTTTATTAATGTGATATATCACATTGATTGATTTGCAAATATTGAACCACTGATGAAGTCCAGGAATAAATCCCACTTGATGGTGGCAAATGATTCTTTTAAAGTATGGTTGAATTAGATTTTCTAGTATCTTATTGAGAATTTTTGCAACCATATTCATCAGGGATATTGGCCTGTAATTCTCCTCTTCAGTGAGATCTTTATCTAGTTTTGGAATCAAGGTAATGCTGGCCTCATAGAATGAGTTTGGCTTCTATTTCTATTTTTGGAATAGTTTGAGAAGTGTAGGTATTAACTCTTCTTTAAATATCTAGTAGAAAAAAAATATCTAGTAGAATTCCCCTGGGAAGCCATCTGACCAAGAACTACTAGGAACTTTTTTAAGCATGATGAAAATCATTCTAGAAAAATAAAAGTGAATATTTCTCTATCAAATTAGTAGTAGATGCAGTGGTACTCAATTCTTGTGGCCGGTGAATAAGGTAAAAATGTAGATATTTTCTGGATGAATTTAAATAGATAATAGTAATGATAATGGCCATCAGATGGATTTTCTACACTAGTTAGATCAGGCTGTTAATGCTGTGGCAATAAATCATTGTTCAGATCCCAGTGGTTTTAAATAATATTTTTTTCTCATAATACATGTTTATAATGTGTTAGAGGTTAGAAGTGTGGGTGCTTCTTTACATTGTCCTTACTCAAGTACCTAGATGAAAAGAAGCTCCAGCTAGCTGTATGCTTCTACATTTGTCAAAACAGAAGAAAAAGATATGACAATTGGCAAACTACCTCTCAACAATTGTATATGTATGTATATATGTATGAAAGTGGCTCTAAAATATATATGAACATTACAAAAGGCCTGTAATATCCAGACAACTCTTTGAAAAGAGGATAATGTTATAGAACTTATTCTACTAGACATAAAGACTAAAAACTGTATTAATGAAGACATATAATGTTGGTACAAGTACAGGTAAATAGATTAGTGGAATTGAAAAGAGAGTCCAGGAATGGAACCAAAGATCTATGAAGACCTGATATATGGCAAAACTTGGCATTGTAGAGCAATGGGCAAAGAATATTCTTTTCAACCGATAGTTGAAAAATGGAAAATGGAAACTGGAAAAATGTAAGTTTGCTCCCTACCTCACACCAGGTATAAAATCAATTTCAGTTTTTTTCTTTTCCTTTTATTTTCTTTTTGCTGAACAAAAATTGGTTTTATGCCTGAGGTAAAGGTTAAGTTATAGGATGTTACCAGAGTGTAGAACATTGATTGTGTTTAATAGAACATTACTAGACCCCAGAAATCTTCCTTGTGATCCTCCCAATCATTACTATTTCCTTTCACCCACCCAAATAACCACCATCCTGACTTTTAAGACTATATTTTAATTTCGCTTATTTTTGTACATCAAATAAATAGGAATTATAGAGGTTGTTTTAATGTGCATTGCTTCTTTCTCTTGACAATAACACTTGTGAGACTAATTTGTGTAGTTGCATACAGCTATACTTCATTTATTTTCATTATTGTATAGTATTTCATGGTATGAATAGCCTGCAATTTATCTAGTGCATTGTTAAAAAATAGAAATTGTTTCTAATTTTGTTGCTATGAATATTCATGTATGTGTCTGTTAGTACTTACATGCACCCATTTCTATTTATTATATGCCTAGAAACAGGACAAGGTGCATAGCTTGGAGGCCCAGTGCAAAATGATAATGTGGGATCTCTTGTTTAACATTTATTAAGAATTTTAAGACAGTGCAACAGAACTTTAAACTAAGCATGATGCCCTTCTGATTTCAAGACCTTATGCAATTGCACAAGTTACATGCCTATGAAACTACTGAGATTTGGGGAATTATTTACTGCTATAGTATTACTCATGGGAAATTCCAGAGGTGAAATTGTTGGTTTATAGGTTGTGCATAAAGTCAACTATAGGATTAAATGACAAATTATTTTCCAAAGTGTGGCAATTTACAGTATTGCCAGCAGTATATGAGAATTCCTGCCATTCTACGTTCTTGACAGCATTAGAAGCCTTATTAGTATTAGTTACTTTTACATAGGTAAAATATATGATTATATCTTATTTTATTTTACATTTCCCTTGCAATGAATAAAGTTTATTATCTTTTCAAATATTTATTGTTCATTTGGATATCTATTTTGGTGAAATCCCTATTTAAGACTCTTGCTTATATGTTTTTATTTGTTTGAAAGTGTCAATTAAGAAAATAACAGAATAAACAATTGATGAAATATATATATTTTGTTTGTCTCCTATCAGCTTTGATTATTTTACTAAAAAGTAATTTACCTCCTAGTGATTAGGGGTCTAAATTAGAATCGGTGATTATTATCATATTCACATGTTGTACTTTTGATGTTTAATATTTATTCTGGGCTTCTTTATTGTTCTTAAGCATAGGCGACAACAAATGCAAAAGCTCTGAAAGCAGAAGTTGATTTTCTGTTTTGGGGCAGCAAGAAGGCCACTGTGGCTAGACAATGGAGAAGATTGTGGTAGGAGATGAGATCAGATAGGTAGCCAGGTTAGATGTTGTAGGTTTTTTTGTTTTTTAAAGGTTTTATTTATTTATTCATGAGAAACACACAGAGGGAGAGAGGCAGAAACACAGGTAGAGGGAGAAGCAGGCTCCCCAGAGGGAGCCTGATGAGGGACTCACTTCTTGGATTCCAGGATCACACCCTGAGCTGAAGGCAGATGCTCAACCACTGAGCTACCCAGGTGTCCCACATGTAGGGTTTTAAAGGTCATTGAAAGGACATTGGTTTTTACCTTAAAAAACCCTGGAAACTTCTGGGAGATTTTAACAGAAATGTCACATGATCAGACTTAAGTTTTGAATGGATCATTTTGGTTCTTCTTTTGAGAATATAAAGTAGGGGTGTAGAGATAGAATTAGAAAAAAAAATTAGGAAGTTATAAAAATCCATGGGGGATAGAATGGTAGTCTGGATTAAGGTGGTAGTAAGTGGAGAGATATAGTTGGATTTGGCATATAGTTTGAATAATAAAAATTATATTTTTAGTGCTCTTCATTCTTGTCTAAGTCCAAATTTCTCTATAGTATCATTTTCTTTTTGCCTGATGGACTTCTTTTTTATCTTAATTTTTTTATTGAATGTCATTGACATGTAATAATATATTGGTTTCATATGTACAACATAGTGATTTGACAATTATATATGTTATTAAATGCTCACTACACTAAATCTATTTATCATCTGTCACCATACAGAATTATTACAAAATTATTGACTGTATTCTTTATGCTGTACATTTCATCCCCATGACTGATTTATCTTACAACTAGAAGTTTGTGTGTCTTTGTCTCCTTTAGCTATTTTGCTGATCCTCCAACTCTTTTCCCCTTCTCCCTCTGGCAACCATGAGTTTGTTCTCTGTAACTGTGAGTCTAGGGATCCCTGGGTGGTGCAGCGGTTTGGCGCCTGCCTTTGGCCCAGGGCGCGATCCTGGAGACCCGGGATCGAATCCCACGTCGGGCTCCCGGTGCATGGAGCCTGCTTCTCCCTCTGCCTGTGTCTCTGCCTCTCTCTCTCTCTGTGACTCTCATAAATAAATAAAAATTAAAAAAAAAATACCTTCTGTAACTGTGAGTCTATTTCTGGTTGTTGGTTTTTTTTTTTTTGGCCTTTTTGCTCTTTGTTTTGTTTTGTTTTATTTTTTTAAATATCACATATAAATAAAGTCATGTGGTATTTGTCCTTTTGTGTATGACTTATTTTACTTAGCATAATACCCTCTAGGTCTACCCATGTTGTCTCAAGGGGCAAGATTTCATTATTCCAGTGTGTGTGTGTGTGTACACATCTTGCATATCCATTCATCTATGGATAGAGTTTTGGGTTCCACATGTTTATAATTCTACAATAAACACAGAGGTGGATATATATCTTTTTGAATTAGTATTTTTGTTTTCTTTGGATACTCAGAGTGGAATTTTGGATTGTATGATATTTCTATTTTTAATTGAATATGTTTGAGAAACCCCCATACTTTTTTACAATAGTATCTGCATCAATTTACCTTTCCACTAACAGTGCACAAGAGTTCTCTTTCTCTACATCCTAACACTTGTTATTTCTTGTCTTTTTGATACTAGCCATTCTGACTGGTGTAAGGTGATTTCTTACTGTGGTTTTCATTTGCATTTTTCCTGATGTTTAATGATATTGAGAATCTTTTCATGTGTCTGCTGGCCAGCCGTATGTCTTCTTTGGATAAATGTTTTTTCAGTTTCTCTGCCCATTTTTTTTTTTAATTTTCCTTTTAATTTTCATTTATTTATGATAGTCACAGAGAGAGAGAGAGAGAGGCAGAGACATAGGCAGAGGGAGAAGCAGGCTCCATGCACCGGGAGCCCGACGCGGGACCCGATCCCGGGTCTCCAGGATCGTGCCCTGGGCCAAAGGCAAGCGCCAAACCACTGCGCCACCCAGGGATCCCCTCTCTGCCCATTTTTAATTGGATTTATTGGGGGGGGGGGGTTGGGTGTCAAGTTGTGTGAATTCTTTATATATTTTGTATACTAACCCTTTATTGGATATATCACTTGCAAATATCTTTTCAGTAGGTTGCCTTTTTGTTTGTTTCCTTCTCCATGCAAAAGCTTTTTAGTTTGATATAGTCCCACTTATTATTATTATTATTTTTGCTTTTGTTTTCCTGCCTTAGGTGACAGATCCATAAAAATATTGCTAAGTCCTATGTCCAAAGATTACTGCCTGTGTTTTGTTTTAGGAGTTTTATGGTTTCAGGTATATTTAGGTCTTGAATTAATTTTTTAAAGAAAAATCATTTATTTCTTTTAGAAGGAGAGAGAGCACAGTGGGGAGAGGCAGAAGGAGAGTATAGGGCCATAAGCAGACTTTGTGCTGAGGGCAGAGCCAGACTAGGGCCGATCCCACAATCCTGAGATCACAACCTAAGCCAAAAGCAAGAGTTGGATGCTCAACCAACTGCACCACCCAGGTGCCCTAGTCTTGAATACATTTTGAGTTTATTTTTGTGTATGGTAAAAGAAAGTGGTCCAGTTTCATTCTTTTACATATAGCTGCTGTTGGGCTTCCTTTAGCATTTCTTATTGTGTGGTTCTGCAGGTGATGAATTCTTTTAGCCTTTGTATGACCTTTTTTCAATTATAGTTTGAAAGATATTTTTGGGTATAGAATTCTAGGTTAACATCTTTTTCTTTCAGGTCTTTAAAGATGTTGTGTTACTGTCTTCTGGCTTATATTATTTCTGATGACAAGTCTGCTGTCATTCTTAATTTTTGTTCATATATATATATCTTTTTTTCCTTTGGCTTTTTAAAAAATTTTGTCTCTATCTCTGGTTTTAAGGATCACTGTCCTTTACTGCCTTTTCTAATGCCTTGAAAAGCTCTTGTTTGTTTTCTTTTGCTCAGAGTTATAGTTGTTTTAGTTTAGAGAGCAAATCTGGGTCCTTTTACTCTATCTTGTTTAGAAGTAGAAATATCAGAATTTTGCAGATATAGTTGACCCTTGAACAACATGAGTTTGAACTGTACAGTTCCACTTATACATGGATTTTTAAAATAAATATAGTACTGTAAATATAATTTCTCTTATGATTTTTTAAAATAATATTTCTTTCATTTATTTTATTGTCATATTACAGTCTATAATACATTTTGCATATAAATATGTTAATTGACTATTTATATTATCAGTAATACTTCCAGTCAACAGTAGGCTATTAGTAGTTAAGTTTTTGAAGAGTCAAAAGTTGTATTTGGTTCTTGACTATTTGGGTGATTGCTACACTAACCCTTGTGTTGTTCAAGGGTCAACTGTATTTTGAAGATAAATTTGTCAGGATTTTTCTGTAATTACCATTTTATATATTTCTTTTAAAATCCTAATGCCCTTTATTTATTTATTTTTCATGCTTTAATGCACTAAGATCTAGTAAGATGTCTAGTTGGACAGATAGAAATAGTGGAGATCGTTGTCTCATTACTCATTTCAGTAGGAAAGGTTTTAAGATTATGTAAAATTAAAAAAAAATTCTTTGTAGATATCATTCATCAGATTCTGAAATCTACTCCCAGGTTGCAGAGATTTAAAAAAGATTTTTTTAAAAAATAACTGGATGTTGAACTTTTTCAGTTACTTCTGTTTAGATGCTTTTGCATCTATTTAGATAATCAAAGGACTTTTTCTTTTATTCTATTAATAATATTGTGATTACAATTTTAATTGTGTCTGATTTTTTGGATATAATTTATATAAGGTAAATTGATATTAAGTGTATTATTGTTTAATGAGTTTTGACAAATGTATACACCTATATGCCTTTCTTAGTGGAAAAGAAAGAGAGAGAAAGGTATATGGATATGTACATTTATTAAGCGTATACCACTACTTCCATCAAGATACAAAAACGTGGAATATTTCCATTATCCCAGAAAGTTTCTTCATACACTTTCTAGTCAATACCATCTCCATTCAGAGGCAATTACTGTTTTGGTTTTTATAACCAGAGAGGTTAGTTTTGCCTATTCTTGATTTTCACATAAAAAAATTAAAGAGTAATATTCATTTGCACCTAGGTTCTTTAAGTCAGTAGTTTTTAAGACTCATATATGTTAGTGCATATATCAGTTTTTATTTCTTTTATTGTGTGAATGTATCACAATTTATTTCTCCATTGTCCTCTGGTGAACATCTCTTGTGGACATATGCTTTAAATATCTTGGGTATGTCTTAAAGAACAGAATCCTCAGTTAT
The DNA here is from genome assembly GCF_018345385.1 of Vulpes lagopus. NCBI lineage: Eukaryota > Metazoa > Chordata > Mammalia > Carnivora > Canidae > Vulpes > Vulpes lagopus. The sequence goes on along the minus strand of NC_054838.1, from coordinate 35,811,896 downwards.
AGGCAGGGTGATGAGCCATCCCTGTATGTTTGGGACCGTCCTCATTTTAGAAGGAAAACCTTATATCTCTGGAAATCCTTTAGTCTTTCTGGTTATAGATAGATGTATGCTTCATAAGAAGTTTCCAAAATTTTACATGGTGGTTGTAACATTTTATATTCCTATTGGAAGCTTATATGTTTTAGACATTTTGTGTAGTTCTGGGAATACAGTGGTAAATTAGATTAACAAGATCCCTGCCCTCTTGAAACATATGTTCTGGTGTGGTAGATAAACAATATATTATTACAAGTGTGTTGCATAAAAATCTGTTGTTAAGCTAATATATTTACATGTGCTGTTAAGCTAATATATTTACATGTGCTGTTTACATGTGTGTTTAAAAATATGTTTGCAGAATAGACTTAAGCATATCTGCTCCCTGATATATCTAACAGGAACACCACAATTAAATCAGAAAGTTTTAGTAAAGTATCAGATGTATGGAACTCAAATACAACTGTATTCTCAGTATTAGGCCTGGCACATTCACAAGGGCTTCCTATATAATTGTCCATGTTTCCTCTTGTTAACAGATGGAGAAATTTAAGGCTTTTGGTGGTTAAATAAGCTGATTGGTGATATGGAGTCAGGTATACATGGATCTAAAGTTTTCTTCTGGCCATGAAGTTTATTTATTTTATTTTTTTAAGATTTATTTATTTATGATAGACATAGAGAGAGAGAGGCAGAGACACAGGAGGAGGGAGAAGCAGGCTTCATGCCAGGAGCCCAACGCGGGACTCGATCCCGGGACCCCAGGATTGCACTCTGGGCCAAAGGCAGGTGCTAAACTACTGAGCCACCCAGGGATCCCTGGCCATGCAGTTTATTACCAGTAGGATAAAAATATTTAATCCTTGGCCTAGCACATGAAGACTTTCATGATTGAATTCCTGTCTTTCTTGTCAGCCTCTTCTGCTACTTCTGTTGCTTACTTTATTGAGCTATACATAGCAATATTAAACTTGTCTTTCTGTAGGGCCAGGGATTGTTTTGGGTGCTAGATGTAATAAGTTTATATTGGTATGAGCCAACAAATAACATAGTATATTGCATACAATTATAAGAGTATGTGTAAGGAAAGAGATAGTACAGAGGAGAAACTAGGAGTGAAACTTCACAAAAGAATGAGATTTGATTTTAGTCATGAAGGACAAATCACAATTTTCAGGGATCTCCTCATTTGGAAGTAGGGAAAGGTTAGGAAAATGGAAATAAGATCTTTGAGGGAAGGGCATTGGGGTGGCTCAGTTGGTTAGGCATGCTCAGGTCATGGTTCCAGGATCCTGAGATAGAGACTGCTTCTCCTTCTCCCTCTGCTGTTCCCTCTGCTGTGCTCTCTGGCTTTCTCTCTGTTAAATAAGTAAATAAAATCTTAAAATGTTTCTCTGAGAGAGGAAAGGGTATAATTAGGCTGGGAGAAGGAGGCTGGCATAAGGAACCAGACTGCTGCTCAGAATGGGCATCTGAGCAGAGTGGTAACTCTGGCACCATATCTGGCTGACACTTACCATTTTGGTAGTGTGTGTGTTCTTGTGAAAAAAATACTCACATGGCAGTCCTGAGCATACTTTATCTTTCTTCAAAACAGCTGTTTTCCCTCAAAATATTTATTACCTCTTTGGTTTCATATTGTATATTTTTGGCTTATTTATCTGTATTTTCCCTCTAGGATGGCAAATGTGAGTATTTTGCCTGTTTTGTTCATTGCTGTTCACGTAGTACCTGGAATACTGCCTAACATGTAATAGGTATACAAAACATTGATTAAATAAATTATTGTTGAATGAATGATTTTTTTGAATGAATGATTTTTTAGGTGAGTTGAGTAGGTGTTTTAAAAATCACTCAGGATCTGCATACTGACTATTTGATAGAGATATACTTTAGTCTATAATTTGTGCATTGAAATTATTTAACTCTATGGAACAAGTGATTGAAAGCATGGGTTTTCCAGCTAGTCTTCCTGGGTTCTGATTCTGGCTTTACGTTTCCTATGTATGGATCCTTCTGTAGGTTATTAACCTTCTATACCTTATTGTAAAATGTAGGAGAATTATAGTACTTATTTCATGGTGTTGCTCTGAGGATTAAATGAGATAGTACATTAAAGTGCTTAGCATGCTGACACATAATTGGTGTGTAGTAACTGTGAGCTATTTTGATTTTGTCAAATGTATATGAAGACTACTAGGAAATGGGTCAGGAGTTATGGCATATATCAATTGGCAATATTCAATGAAGGAAAATTACATGGGGGATATTTTTGTATAAAAGCATTGATACAAGTGTTAGAAAATAACTAACTAACTAGCCCTTGATATAAATAGGACAGGCAATTTAGAAACAACCTTTCCATTCATAATGCTCAGCAAATGTTTGAAGAACTGTTTTGTAATTTCAATGTCAAATTGAATATAAAGCATTTTTAGACTTTTATTTTAAAAAATCAGCTTGTCCAGTGAAGCAGTATCTCAGCATATTTTTCACATATTCAATGTAGAGTCTAAATTAGTATCTAACTCTAAATGGCTATGGAAAATGAATATCTTACTAGATATGCAAACACATTAGTCTCATTTAGCTTTTAATATTTCACATGTATTGAATATAATTATTCACCTCATACTCATTCCAGCCCAAATATTAATTAATTAAAAAATTTTAACTTTATTATTCTCTTCATCATTTTAAGGAAAGTGTTTATTTTTATGACTCTATCCCTACAAAAACTTGCCAGAATGATCTTTTTATTGCACATATGTGCCAACTCCCCCACTGAAACTTTTCAATGTATCCCCTTTTATTCCTAAATGAAGCGCATAATTCTTGGTATGGTATTTTGCACCTCTATGATCTGGTCCTCATCTGCCTCTCCAGCTTAATTTTATTAGTCTCTTTTCATTCGTTCAGCTTTATTTTCACATGCCCTTGGTTGTAGTGTGCCTGAATTTTGAGTAGAAGTACTCTTTACTGGTAAACCTAGATTAATTGAATTTTAAAGAACATCTTGTTTTTTTTCAAAAAGAGGGGGATAAATTAACAGACTATGAATTCTCTAAATAAGGCAGATCTTGTAGGCAGGAGACCTAGACATTTTATGATAGTGAAAACCTGGGCAGATGTGATTAATACTTGGGCTCTAGGGTGAGACAGGCCCAATTGAACACCTATTCCACCACTTATTAGCTCTGTAAATTTCAGTAATCCTTAAGCAATCTTTCAGTTTTATAAATTTATTAATCTCTAAGACTTGGTTTCCTCATCTCGTAGAATGGGGATAATAATAGTATTCTATCTAAATGTTTAATTCATGGTGTCTTGCATATAAGAAGTACTAAAATTGATAGAAATGAAGAAGGAGAATCATTGTCATTGTCATCATCATCCTCAAACTGTGGATCAGTTGTTTATGTGTTGACTCCTCAGTGAGTTAGAGAGGTAACATGATGTTACAAGAACCAAATGGGACTTGGCATACACGACTTGTAAGCTATTTGTCAGTGAAATAATGTGAGAGAGATATCTGAAGGAACAAAGAAGAAACATGGAACATTTGAGTTTGCTGCTTCTGCTTTATCATATTATGTTTGTTTTTATGTGATGATGACACAGCTATTCTGTTTGTTAGTTTGTCACTCATGTAGTGGAAGTTTGGGGTTTTGTGGGTTATCTGTCCATAAATGGTAATAAGATTTAGGTTTGAGAAGTCTGGTGTGTGATGAGTTAAAGCGCTATAATAAATCATTATCACAGTCTAGATATAGTCCAAGTCTAACAGAAGATGACAAGAAAGAAATAGAATCAACTCTGCTTGATTGCAGAGTAAGGTTATGTAATTTGTTTTAAAATAGCATTAAAAATTTCTGTAATTTGTAGGGTGAAATCCCAATAATTTTGCTGATTGAATTCTACTTTCCATTTACTTATCCTAATCAAACACATTGACTCTCACTACTAAATCTTAATATAATTTGGCCTTTTAGAGAACATTAAAAAAGAAAAACAAGTCAATGAAAGGCTTAATCAAGGAAGAAAGCCTGAATATTTTACTCTTCCTTTCTGTTTTGTCATGGGAAAGAATGTTAATTTATTCACTCTCTGATTTTGTACCTCTATCCAAATGTACTGCATTCTCTTTTATGTTTTTTGAATGTTGTAGATCCTATGTATCATTTTGTATTATTTTGAATTTAAAATAGAGCTTACTTGGATAAAACTTAGCATTAGGTTGTAAGCACCTTAAGACCTAGAGTTTTAGGTTTTTCACATATATATTAGTACAGTGATTGGTAAATACGTGTTTACTGATGTTCAGTTCAATGAAGGTTTTGGCAAGTGTGTATATGGATGTGGAAGGTGAGGAGGAGATGAACCAAGGAAAATGTTTTCCTAATTAGTGGATCTTGAGGTAAATTAGTACTGTTAATAATGATCATAATGGTCATTTTTAAATGTCCTGTTAAGAGGACAGTAGTTAGATCTAATGTTAATTGTTCATTTAGAATGTTATCATTTAGAATGTTATCACCAAGCATAGCAAAACAGAGTTGGTTGAATGTAGACACTTAAATAGAATTGAATCCATAGCTTAATGTCTGTTTTATCTTATCTGTGGATGACAACTATTGGCTATTTTTCTTTCTGTGAAATTCACTCTACATAAAGAACAGAAATATGTTTCAATGTAATATACCAGTACTTTTGTTTCAGATGAGTTGATCTGATAATCATGAGTACTTTATAAATGAGAAGAACTATATGTAAGACAATATACTGACTATTTTCACACACATTTCCATTTTTTGATTGAATTATAGAAATAGTTCTAATCCATTTCCACATTGCAATCAGAGATATCTTTTTAATGCAAATTGAATTCCCATTCCTTTTCCACTGTTTTTGTGTATATGTGTGTATGTATACACTTAAAAAATAAAAGTAAAATAAAAACAATGCTCAATGTCTTCCAGTCGTATTTTAGGAAAAAACCAAAATGCTTAATCAGTATTGGGATCCATATAGTTTGGACTCTGTTGAGCTGTGTTTTCATCTTAAACCACCTCGTTTTTTTTTTTTTTATCCCAGGCCCGCATATAAGAGGCAACTTCTAAAATGTCTTTTTTCCCCAGCTTTACTGAAATATAATTGACAAAATAGTAAGATAGTTAAATTGTACATTGTGATGATTTGATATACCTATAAATTGTGAGAGGATTCCCCTCATCTGGTTAGTTAATATATCCATCCATCCATCCATCCATGTCAGTGAATTGATTTTCAAAATTTTTGTGACATTTAAGTTATACTCTCAGCATAATTCAATTGTATAATACAGTGTTATCAACTGTAGTCACTGTGTTATACATTAGATTTTCCAGCCTTATTCATCTTATAGCTGAAAGTTTATACCCCTTTTTCAACCTCTCCCTATCCCCCCCTCCCCCCGGTCCCTGGCAATCACTTTTCTACTCCATTTCTATGAATTTGACTTTCGTTTTTGATAATTGCCCCTTATTAGATATGTGATTTGCAAATGTATTTTCCTATCATGTAGGTTACCTTTTAATTTTGTTGATGATTTCCTTCACTGTACAGATGCTTTTTGGTTTGTTGTAGTGCCACATATTTATTTTTGCTTTTGTTGCCTTTGCTTTTGGTGTAAAATCCAAAAAATCATTGCCAAGACTGATGTCTGGAAGCTTACTATGTATGTTTTCTTCTAGGAGTTTCATGATTTCAGGCTTTGCATTCAAATCTTCATTTTGTATTGATTTTTTTGTGTATGGATGAAGATAGTGGTCTGGTTTCATTCTTTTGCATGTGGCTACTCAGTTTTCCCAGGACTACTCAGTTTTCTCATTTGTTTAAGAGCTATCCTTCCCTGAGCGTATAGTCTTGGCTCCTTTGTTGTAAATATATGTATGAATTTATTTCTGGGTTCTCTATTCCATTGATCAACATGTCTGTTTTTATGACAATACCATAATGTTTTGATGACCAATAGTTTGCAATATAGTTTGAAATCATGAAGCACATAGCTTCCAGCTTTGTTTTTCTTACTCAAGATTTCTTTAGCTAATAGGTTTTTTTGTTTGTTGGTTGGCTGGTTCCAGACTAATTTTAGGATTGTTTTTTCTACTTTTGTGAAAAATGCCATTGGAATTTTGATAGGGATTGCACTGCTATCTGTAGATTGCTTTAGATAGCATGCACAATTGAAAAATATTAATTCTTCCAATCTATAAGCATGGAATATCTTTCTATTTATTTGTGAAATTTCATTTTCTTTCATCCGTATCTTACAGTTTTCAGTGTACAGATCTTTCGCTTTATTAGTTAAATTTATTCCTAAGTATTTAATTATTTTTGGTATAATTATAAATTGGATTATTTTCTTAATTTCTCTGATAGTTTGTTACTAGCATATATATATATGGAATATATTTTTATATGCTGATTTTGTATCCTGCAGCTTTCCTGAATTTGTTCATTAGTTCTAATGGTTTTTTGGTGAAGCTTTTAGGATTTTCTATATATAATACCATTCAACTGCAAATAGCAACAGTTTTACTTCTTCCTTTCCTAGATAGACATCTTGTATTTTTTCTTGACTAGTTGCTCTCACTAGAACTTTGAGTACTATGTTAAATAAAAATGGTGAGAGTTGGTATCTTTTTCTTGTTCCTGATCTTAGAGGTAAAGTTTTCAGCTTTTCACTGTTGAGTATAATGTTAGTTATGGACTTGTCATATATATTCCTTAATTATGTTGAGGTATGTTCTCCTTAAGCCAGTTTGAGAGGTGGGTTTTATTTTGTTTTTATCATGAGTTGATGTTGAATTTTGTCAAATGCTTTTTCTGCCTCTATTGAGATGGTCATATAATGTTCATATTTCATTTTGTGAATATGGTATATTACATTGATTGATTTGCAAATATTGAATCATCCTTGCATCCCTGGAATATACCCATTTGATCACAGTGTATGTTCCTTTTAATGTATTATTGAATTTAAATTGCAGATGTTTTGTTGAGAATTTTTGCGGTTATGTTCATCATATAGTAGGGTTATTAGCCTAATACTCCTTTTCTGTGGTGTCCTTGTCTGGTTTTGGTATCAAGGTAATGCTGGCCTTGTAAAATGTGTTTGGAAGCATTCCCACCTCTTCTAATTTTTGGAAGAGTTTGAATTAATTGGTATTACTTCTTTAGATGTTTGGTAGAATTCTCCAGGGAAGTCATCTAGTTCTAGATATTTCTTTGTTGGAGGGTTTTTGCTTGAATCCTTACATAGGATTCAATGTCCTATAATAATTGGTGTGTTTGGATTTTCTATTTCTTCATGATTCAGTCTTGGTAGGTTCTATGTTTCTAGGAATTTATCCATTTCTTAATTGGTCCAATTTTGTTGGCTAATTATTGATAGTAGTCTCTTATGATCTTTTTTATTTATGTGTTATGTGTTGTTATAGCTCTTCTTTCATTTAAATTTAACTATGTATTTGTCTTTATTGGTATGATTTATACTTTAATATGTTTTCTTGATACTAATCATCATTTTTGTTTTTCACCTTGAAGAACTCCCTTTAACTTTTCTTATAATACTTGTTTAATGGTGATAAACTTCTTCAGCTTTTGCTTTTCTGGAAAACTTTATCTCTTCATCAGGTCTGAAGATAAGTTTGCTGGGTAAAGTATACTTTGGTGGGAGTTTTTTGTTGTTGTTTTTGTTGTTTTTGAATTTATTATGTCACTCTTTTCTGACTTGCAAAGTTACTGCTGAAAAATCTGATAGAGCTCCCTTGTATATGTATCAAGGTATTTTTCTCTTGTGCTTTTGAGATTCTTCCTTATTTTTAATTCTGTTTATTTTTTATTTTATTTTATTTTTTTAAAGATTTTATTTATTTATTCATGAGAGAGAGAGAGAGAGAGAGAGAGAGAGAGAGAGACAGAGACACAGAGACACAGGCTGAGGGAGAAACAGGCTCCACGCAGGGAGCCTGACGTGGGACTTGATCCAGGGTCTCCAGGATCATACCCTGGGTTGAAGGCAGCGCTAAACTGCTGAGCCACCAGGGCTGCCCAATTCTGACTGTTTAATTATGTTGATCTCAGTATAGGTTTCTATGCTGACATTTCATTTATAACTTCCTGGTCTGGATGTTTATATCTCTGGATATCTGTTGCTCAGCTGGGTAAGTTTTCATTCATTATTTCTGCCCCTTTCTCTGTTCTTTTTCTGAGACCTCTATAATACAAATATTGATCTGCTTGATGGTGTACCCTAAGTTCCTTAAGTTGTCTTCACTCTTTTTCATTCTTTTATCTTTTTGCTCCTATGATTGGATAAATTATATTGCCTTGTCTTTGATTTTGCTGATCCTTTTCTTCTGCTAGATCTAGTCTAATTTAAAACTCTGTATTGAATTTTTCATTTCTGTTACATATTCTTCAATTCTATGATTTTCATTTGGTACTTTTAAATATTTTCTATCCTTTTGTCAGGATTCTCACTTTGTTCATGCATTGTTCTCTTCTTGACCTTGGTGAGTATCTTTACTATTTATTTGGACTCTGTATCAGATGTATAGTTATTTCCCTTTAATGAAGGTCTGTTTCTGGAGTTTCATCTAATTATTTTATTTGGAACATATTCCTCCTTCAGTTTACTTGATTCTTTGTGCTAACTACTGTGTATTAGATAGTCACCCCTCTCAGTCTTGATAGAGTGGTCTTATGTAGGAGATGAACTTTTTTCTTCAGTCTAGCCCCTAAATCTTTTTGTTTCTCAAGTCTTTATGATGGCCCAATCCTTCTTTTTTGTTCTTAGTGGCTCCCAGTAGTTGAATGTGTACCACAACCTGTTCATGTCCAAAAGGGGTAGATCTCTTTCAGCACTCTTAGGCTGATTAGAAGCCCTACCCTCAGACAGCAGATTTTAAAATATGGAAGTAGATCTCTTTTTAGAGAAAGACTGGATGATGGGCATTTCTGTCTGCTCCCTCTTTGTTGAACCAGGGTGGTAGTTGGTTAAGAAGTGGCCTTTGTTTGGGACACCTGGGTGGCTCAGTCTGTTAAGCATCCATCTTTGGCTCAGGTCATAATCCCGGGGTCCTGGAATCAAGCCTTGAATTGGGCTCCCTGCTCAGTGAAGGAGACTGCTTCTCTCTATCCCTCTGCCCTCTTCCCACCCCTTGGCTTGTTCTCTCTCTCTCTCTCTCTCTTAAATAAATGAAGTTTAAAAAAAAGAGAGAAGTTGTCTTTGCTATACTCCTATGGGACCTGCAAACACAGCCCTGCTAGTCACCAGAGCCAGGCAATCAAGGGGTGCATCTCCTGGTGGCATCTACAAAAGCTGGAGCAGCAGACATGTGTATAATATATTCTAGGAAGACACTGGCAACCTGGATCTGGCCAGGGGGAGAGCATGTAGACAGTACTATAGGCTTTCCTGTTTTCCAGACAGGATTACAGTTGGCCCCTAGATGTTTATTGAATGCCCCTCAGGCTGCATGCCCCTTAGGCTGCAAGTTTTAAGATATGTAAATGGGTCTTTTTCAGAGAAAGACTCAAAGATGAATGTTTCTGACTGCTGTTATCTGTGCTAAGACTAGAGATATAGCCAGTTAAGAACTGTTTCTTTATTTACTATAGTTTCATTGTAACTGCAAATGCAAGACCTGCTTGCCACCACAGCCAAGAGATCAAGGAGTTGGTCCTCTATACAGTAGTTGGAAAAACTGGGTCTCCAGACATGTGCACAAACTCCTTTCAAGGTGATACCAGTGACATGGAATTAGGCAGAGGAAGACTGTGGAGATGGTTCTTCCAGCTTCCCCATTCTCCAGGGAGAATTGAAGTTGGCCTTTAAATTGTATGCTAAATCAGGAACATGATACTCAGGCTACAGCTATAAAATATGCAAATAGTCCTCTTTCAGGGAAGGAATGGGAGATGGATATTTCCATCTGCTGCCTCTGCACTGTTTTGATGTGGGATTTTTCTTGATATGTAGGAGTCACTCAGCTAGTTTCTGTATTTTTTTTTCAAGGGAGTTGTTCTCTGTGTAGCTTATAGATTCAGTGTGTCTTTGGGAGGGGTGAGTTCAGGAGCTTTCTATGTTTCCATATTGGACCAGAGGGAGCATTGTTATTATTGTTTTATATAGTGTTTATTTAGATTTATCCACAGTATGCAATCTTTTCTTATTGACATCCTTTGTGTATCTTAGGCCTGTTTTTTTTTTTTTTCCTTTTTGCATTCAGTCCTTCTTTTTGAAGAATTCTAACCTTTTTTTTTTTTCTCCCTAAGGGGCTGTCATAAACTGTCTCAAAATTTTTTTTTCTCCCTAAGGGGCTGTCACAAACTGTCTGAAATTTCTGTTTGTTTGTTTTACTTTCTTTCTTGAATGGTAGATGAGCTGTGTACGGTTCTAATTTGGTAGTCATTTTCTCTTAGCACTTTCAAGACATTTCATTTTATTCTGATTTAACTTTTTTCTCTTTGAGAAGTTATTCTCTTTCAGGTGATTTTCCCCTTTTGTTATTAATATTTTCTTTTTGTCTTTTTAAAAATATATTTATTTATTTGACAGGGAGAGAGAGAGAGGCAGAGTGTACACAGAAGAGAACAAGAGGCTAGAGTGGCAGTCCTAGGAAGAGGGAGAAGCAGGCCCCTTACTGAGCAGGGAGCTTGATGTGGGGCTTGATTCTAAGACCCTGGGATCATGATCTGAACCAAAGGTAGATGCTTAACTCACTGAGCCACCCTGGTGCCCCTGTTTTTGTTTTTGTTTTTGTAGTTTTAATTTATCAGTTTAGAATTCATGTCTTTTATCAATTTTGAAAAATTGGACCTTTTATCTCTAAATGTTACTTCTTTCCTATTATTTCTTTTTGAACTTTAGTTGGACATGTTAGATTTTCTCCTTTTACCTTTAATAATGCATAACTTTGCTTTCATATATTCTATTTCTCATGTATTTCACTATTTTTTGGAATAGGTCTTATATTTTATAGTACCATAGAGTATCAAGTATCTGGAAGTAAATTACGTAAAAATGTATAGTAGTGTACAGGGAAATTATAAAAATTAAAATAAGAGTTATTAAAGAAAACCTAAATAATTGAGATATGTATTATTTTATTTTGTAAGAAACCAATATAAAAATATCAGTTCTCCCCAGGTTTATCTATGGATTCAATGTATTTCCAGTGGAAATTCCAAAAGCATTTTTCATTGGAATTTGATGAGTTACTTAAAAATATATATTGAAAATTATAGGGCTAGGAATAGCCAAGATAATGCTGAAGAAGTACTCTTGAGGAAGACTTATTCTATTATATATAATGATGTACTATGAGGCTGGTGTAAATAAGTTAGTATGGTACTGATACAGAGATAGACAAGTTGACCAATGACATATGATCAAAAGTCCAGAACAAACTCACACACCTGTGCAATGGAAGTGGTATGGCAGATTAATGGGGAAAGAAAAGACTATATGATAAATCTAGGTAGAAAAAACTTTTTTACTTTATGAAAAAAAAATTGAACACTTAGCTCTACCACACACAGAAATAAACTCCAGATTCATCAGGACTTAAATTCAAATTCAAGGTTTAATATGTTTAGTAAAAAATACTGAAGAACATTATTTGAGGATTATGATATGGAAAGTTATTTTGAGCAAATCACAAGATTATTTATTATAAAAGGAAAGTTTTAAATCATGACCTTCCTTTCATCAAAAGAAATATTAAGATGGAAAAGTTAAGCTATAAATTTGGAGAAGATGAGTGGATGTTAAGAATATATAAAGAATTCTTACATATTGATGAGAAGAGGATAATTTGTTCGTCATACAATGCAGTATCATTCAGTAGTCAAAATGATTTACATATAGCTGCAGAGTTATATCTGTCAATGTGTTATATGTCTCATGTTAATATGGATGAATCTTTATAAAAATTATTTTATTTTTCATTTTTTAAAAAGATATTTATTTATTCATGAGAGGCATACAGAAAGAGACAGAGACAGAAGGCAGAGGCAGAAAGAGACTCCCCGTGGGGACTGATGTGGACCCTGGGATCACGAACTGAACCAAAAGCAGATGCTCAACCACTGAGCCACCCTGGTGCCCCAATATGGATGAATCTTAGCAATATAACTTTGAATGAAAAAAGTTAAACAAATTACTAATAGCATGATACATGGTTTTTAAAATTAAAGTAGACTTTCTAAGAATACAGACACAAACCCAGCAAGGAATGATGAAAAGAAATGTAGACTAGTGGTTTTATCTTGCATGGGAACTGGCAGGGAATAGAATGGGGCAGGCTCATACAGGTGGGTGCAAGTTATTGTCAGGTTTGTAGGTTTCATGTTAAATTATGCCTTCTTGGGTATTGATTATATTATTAACAAATAACCAACCTCAAATGAATGAAGATGGCTTTGTATGGACCAGTAATGAGAATATGACAGGGACCACAAATTATAATGAATTCAGTTTGGATCTATTAAAAGAAAAAAATAAAATCAGGCTGCAGCCAGACAAAGCGGCATAAATGTGCTTTAGGCAGAGAGAGCAGTAAATATACAAGTCTTACAGTTGGAAAGCTTTGAGTGGATATTCCAGGAAGTGACAAAAGGCCTGATTAAAGTGAAATGATGAAAGAGGATGGAGGCCTGGAAACTGGCTAGAGAGGTGTGCAAGTGAAAGATCACACTGGATCCTGTTTATGATGTCAAGTAGTTTTGATTTTATTCTAAATACATTGAGAAGCTATTGATAGATTTTAAGCAAGGGCAAGACATCATCAGTGCATGCTTTTTAAGAATTCATTTGGCTGAAGTGTGTGGAATGAATTAAAGTGGAATGAGAATGAAAGGTATTGTGGAGACAGACTATTGACGAGCACAACTCAGAGATAATGGTGAGTTTTTCTAAGGCAGTGACTATACAGAAGAGTGGACAGACTGAGAATCTTTTACTGAAATTGCTTAAGCAATGTGGAGTGTTTGATGTGAGAAATTATTAGTTGAGAGAGATGGAAGGAAAAAAGGAATGTGTATTTTAGAGGTTTGAGAAAGGGCAGCCCTGGGTGGATGGATGGATTTTTATCCAATATTAATTCCAGCTCAGCCTAACAAAATTGTGTGAAGTTCAGCTTCCTACCTTAGGCCACTATTGCTCCCTGTGGGATTTTTTCCTCTGGGGTGGACAAGGAGGAAGGAAGTAAAGATGAGATGGTGAAAGAAGAAAGAGCTGTATGTAAGGGAGTCATTATTATTTCTTAATGAATGTGAGTTTTTAGGTCATATTATACTGTAGTTCATAATAAAACAGTAATTTCCATTTTACCTGCCACAATTTTTAGACTTTACATTTTCAAAATTATTTTCTGTAAACTTCAAGAGTCATTGACCTGTGTCAATGTTACTGTACTTAGTAATGATCACGTAAAATGTTAGATGTATTTAAAAGGAAAAATAGATCTGAATTGAATATCTGTTTTCTATAGACATGTTAAATCTGGTGTGTGGGTGTTTAGAACAAAAGTAATTCCAATATTATCCAGATGAATAGACAGTAACAAAAATAAGTTTATTAATCTAGGCCTATAATTAAGCTGGTGAGTGTTTATTTCCTGCTTCATTTCCATGACTTCTCTGCATGTGCAGAGCAAATATCTCTGACCCATATATTCTGTGTTTGTGGCACCAATATTGCATTGATACATATTCTTAAGTGATTCTGTCTTTTATAAATGGACTTCTGAACACAAGAAAGTGGTCCTAGGCCTGGCTCTTTATGATTTTCCTCAGGGATTAAAGTGATAAAACAGAGACCACGAACATCCAACTTATAGATGGCATCAGGCTATCATTTTAAGCCCTGGATTAGAATTTAAAATGATTCTGGCTAAATAGAAAAGAGATTTCAAAATGGAAAAATTCAAATTTTGATGGAATGTATATGATACTATATGGTACATGATAGAAAAGAATTGGACATTAAAATGAGAAGGGGTGGTGGTAGTAATATGCCAGTTAGAAAATCCCCTGTAAGTGGTTGTCACATATACTTCCTTGTGCCTACTGTAACAATGTGATATGAAGAAATTAGTACTAGGATAACACCTATCACTTTCAGCAGAAATGAGCCTGGTGAAGATAGTGCTTTATTAAGTGATGATTTTGTCCACTTTTGATGGTGATAGTAAAATAGACACTGTTTAACTTATGTTATCTATAGATGTGTTTATGTTATTGATAGACAACAAGTCAGATTATGTTATTTATAGAAACGGTATCCATAGGCACTTAACTCAATTATTGATGAAGACAATAAAATATTAGTTTTTAATAATCCAAACTTATATTCCGGGATAAGAACTCTATGCATTTATTCTTCAGATAACTTCAGCATATATATTCATTTCCAATAAAATACTTACATAGTGTATTCTGATATCTTCTATATTTACTTTGCTAAGGGCGAGATAAGAACCCTTTACCCATGTGGCCAAGAAAATAATCTTTGTTCTGCTCCAGAGTGGAGTTCTTTGTTATCTCTGTTTCTCTAATCCCTTCCAGCTTGTCGCCACAGCTCTCTTTTGCTTGAGCACTGTTTCCATTAGGCTTACTCTCTGCCTGTGTCTTGATAGTGGATGTGGAGAAGGAGCTGTTCCTTGATGGCAGTCTAGACTGAAAACGGATCTCCCATTGTTTAACATTGTGATCCCTCTGGAGAAGCACCAGGAAACGGCCGTTGAATATTTTAATCCTGCATATTGGTGTGAACATGAATATTCCATTTGGAAGCTTTGGGTTTTAGAGTGTTTTTTTGTAAAATCCGTGTTTGGTATTTAAATAATCGAATCCTTGAATTTCATGAATGAAACCTTTAGGAGTAACTTTTCAAGATGTGTATAATTCCTCATATAGCATTCCAGAAAGGTGATCATTTATGTTCTACTTGATTACTAGCTAAATGGGTTGCTCAGTCTCTGAGGCAGCCCATTTTGTTGTTGGATGGCTTTAGTGGTTAAATTCTTATAACCTTCTTTCACAGATAGATGACATTGAATTCTTGAAATGAATAACTCCACCCTATTGGCTTCTTATTTTTCTTAGAATAAAGACAGATTCTGTATTATGGTCTATTAGTTCTTCATAGTCTGGACCTGCCTGTATCTTCAGCTTTATATTATATGATTATTTCCTTAACCAATCAGTTCTAGTCACACTGGCTTTTTAGTTTTTCTTTCTTTCTCTGATTTCATAGAGTCTTTGCATATGCTGTTCTTCAGCCTAGAAAGCTCTCTTCCCAATCTCCTTTCATCTTTCACCAAACTAACCTTTATCTTTAGATTTTAGCAGAATCATTTCAGTGAATTCTTCTGATTTTCCTGATTAGATTAAATCCTCTTGTATATATTCATGGTGTTCTGTACCTCTTCTTTTAGCTTATGTCACAATTGCGATTCTAATTAATCAATGATTAATATATGAATGGCTTTTTAAAATAAATTAATTTTTTTATTGGTGTTCAATTTACTATGAATGGCTTTTTAACCCATTACCCCAGTGTTTTTGTTCTCAGTATGCTATTAGTACTTAACACAGAGCCTGTTACGTGGCAACTCTGAAATAAATATTTGTTGAATGAAATGATCATAGCTCCCCCTTTTGGATATATAGGAAAGTTTTACTTCTACATGGTAGTGCTTCAAAAATTTTGATACAGCTAGAGTTTTTCTCTCAAAAGAAAGGTCGCATATATCTTGTCTTTAAATTCTCTATGACAAACCAGATCTTTTCATATCTTGGCTGCTTGCTCTCCTTTGCATGCATTCAGGTAGTCAGTGTGCTTCATACAGTGAGGCAGTTAGTTCTGAAAATAATGCTCTCAAATTGTGAGAATGCATTCAGGTTTTAGAAATTCATGTTAGAATAAGAAACAGCAGTGTACTTGGGTAGCTCAGTGGTTGAGCATCTGCCTTCACCTTAGGTTGGGATCCCAGGGTCTGGGGATTGAGTCCTGCATCGGGCTCCCCTCAGGGAATAATAAATAGCTTTTGTGAGTTAAACTAGTCTCTTGAGTGTAACATTTTAGGCTTTTGGTTCATTTTACATTCTTTGGTTTAATTTCTACATAAGTTATCTTTTAAAGAAAAGCTGTAGCTATTATTTCTTTCCAGGATTCAGGTGCAGACTGATTTGGGATTCCTTGCACTGTGAATAAAAGAAATCCATCGATGTAAGCCCTGAAAATCACTGAAAGTTTTTGTGTAAGTGAAGCCATAAGCTTCAAAATCAGTGATACAGAGTAAAGATTTCCTGGACAGCATTTCATAAGAACCCACTTTTAGGGATCCCTGGGTGGCTCAGCAGTTTAGCGCCTGCCTTTGGCCCAGGGCGCGATCCTGGAGTCCCGGGATGGAGTCCCGCGTCGGGCTCCTGACATGGAGCCTGCTTCTCCCTCTGCCTGTGTCTCTGCCTCTCTCTCTCTCTTTATGTCTATCATGAATAAATAAATAAATAAAATTAAAAAAAAAAGGAACCCATTTGTACCCTTATTGTGTTTCAGGAGGAAGCAATACTAACAGCACGAAAATATAAATTAAAAATCTTAAATAGGGGTGCCTGGGTGGCTCAGTTGGTTGAGCGTCTGCCTTTGGCTCAGATCATGGTCCCAGGGCCCTGGGATCAGCCCCACATCTGGCTCCCTGCTCTGTAGGAAGCTTGCTCCTCCCTCCCGCTTATGCTCTCTCTCTCTCAAATAAATAAATAAAATCTTAAAAAATAAAGATCATAAATAAGCTATATTATTTTTAAATGTTTCAACATCAACAAAACTAGTAAGTGTACATATATGAGTAAAGTCAGTTATTGTTAGGTTTCCTCATCTAAATTAATTAACTAGTTAAAAAACATTTATTGATTGCTATTTGTCAGGTGCTAGGCTAGGTACTGTTTTTCTGTCTTAGAACAATAGCTTATTATTATAAAAATATAAATGCAAAGTAGAATATCTGGAAAATGCAATGAACCAAGATATTTACCCTTTACCCAGATATAAATACTGTTAAAACTTCAGTACATTTGTTTTAATTTTTTAATCAACTCAGGAAAAACTGAGTGCATATTATATACTATTTGTTATTCTAGGAGTTAAAGATAATTGAGCTAATAAAATAGTTGAAATTCTTGTATTCCTGGAGCTTATAACCTCGTGAGGGGAGATAAAAAGTAAATAAAATATTACGTCCGCTAATGTACCATAAAAAATGAGGCACAATAGGGAGGCAAAGAGTGTTATATAAGGTAGAAAGAGAAGACATTTCTGAAAAAGTGACATTCCTGCCCAAACCAGGAATTTCTGAGCAAATACCTAGTTCTAGAGTGGATCAGGCAGAGAGAATAGCAAGTGCATATAGGCCTTGAGGCGGGAGTATACATGGCATATGTTGGAGAAACTGCAAGCGTGACAGTATGACTGGAGCAGAAGAAGGATATGATCTGATTTATGTTTTAAAAGACCCACTTTGGATACTCTATGAAGAATAGGCAGTGGGGAAAAGTGGTTGAAGTATGGAGACCATTTAGGAGGCTACTACAGTGGAACATGAAAGGGAATATTAACTTAGACCAAATAAGTGAGAAGTGGGCAAAGGCTGGAGATATTGTGATCATTGATATTAGGATTTGCTGATTGATCATAAATGGAGTGAGAGAAAAGGTGTTGAGTAAAACTGTAATTTTCAATCAGTCTTTTAAAATTTAACTTTTTTTTGTATACAAAAAAGTATACAATATAACTGTAAAATATGATTAATACCTATACAGCAAGCATCTATGTAATTTTCATGCAGATTAAGAAATAAAACACTAGCACTACCTCTAAAGCCTCACTTCTGTCTTCCAAATTTCTAGCTTTTTAATTAGTCCTAGAAGCATCCATTATCTTGAGTTTTATGATTATCCATTTTTTTGCCTTTTCTTTAAAGCTTTATCACTTCTAATATGCATCCATAAAATATATAGTTAGCTTGCTTATGAACATTACATGAATTGAAAAAAATTGTGTTCTTTTGGGTCTTTGTTCTTTCATACAGGATTATATTTGTGAGATTCATCTATGTTGCAGGGAATAGTTAATAGTTAATTTGTTTATTTTTACTGCTGTATTGTATTCCATTGTATGATTATGCCATAATGTATCAATTCTTCAGTTGATAAACAGCTGTGAACATTTTTGTATGTGTATTCTGATGCACATGGGTTTTTATAGGGTATATTTCTTTTGTTTTGTTTATTTATTTATTTGCTTATTTATTTATTCGCTTATTTATTTATTCATGAGAGACACAGAGAGAGGCTGAGACATAGGCAGAGGGAGAAGCAGGCTCCCCATGAGGAGTCCAATGTGGTACTTGATCCCTGGACGTCCGGAATCACGCCCTGAGCCGAAGTCAGATGCTCAACCGCTGAGCCACCCAGGCGTCCCTATAGGGTATATTTCTAAAAGACGAGCTGCTGATTTCAGGGATGTGGTTTTTCTACTTAAGTAGCTATTGCTAAACTGTTTCCAGTATGTACCATATTAGATTTCCAACAATGGTGATTTCACATTGTTCCAAACTTTTGTCCAAATTTATATTATTAGTATTTTTGTCAGTCTAGTAGATAGGCATTGGCTCATTGTGGTTTTAAATTGCATTGCTTTGATTACTAATGAGGTTAAAAATCAATTTGTATGTTTTTTTGGCTATAATATATTTATATACATATATTTTGTAAAGTATCTCTTCAAGCCTTTGACCATTTTTCTACTGGACTTTCTTTTACTTATTGATTTGTGATAATACAAGTATCTTATTTTATGGTACTTTTTTCATTATTTTTATGGTATAACTTTTACTTTGTGGTTGGTACTTTTTATGTCTAGATTAAAAACATTTTCTACAACCAGCGGTCATGAATATATTCTCCTATATTTCTTTGAGAGCTTCATAATTTTGTCTTTTACATTTAGCCTTGACTTTTTCTAAGCTCAGACTTTTTAATGGTTTATTTTACAAATGTGCTTCTGAAATACTTGATTTATCATTTTTATGAGGCTCATTAATCTTTGAACTCTCTAAAGATAAAACACATTGAAGATATTTTCCAGGAGTAAAACACATTGAAAACATTTTCCAGGAGTATTTTGTAAGCTTATATAATATAGAGAAAGTATGTCAGCAGCCTGATCTAGGGCACTGTCTGATTTTTAAGATAAAAAACCCTTCAAATTCAAACACTGCTTATTTTTTTTTTCTTGTTGTTTACATATGCTTTTTTACTTAAAGTAGGGAAGTGGATGAAATAAAAATCGTGGCTCAGTTTTTCCTGGTACTCACATCAACCTAGATTTTAGGCTGTAAATTTATGGCACAACTAAACAGAGTAAGTGTTTTTGCTCAGAAAACTAAGTATCTCTATTCCCCCTCATTTGGAGTATGAATAATTTACCCACAAATCAATAAATGTTATAAAGGAAAATAAAGCAAAGTAGGATAAAAAAGAATGATAGGGATACTTTGGATGAGATTAAAGAAGGTCTTTCTGAGGAGGTGACATTTAAGCAGAAATGAGTGGAATGAGGACTAAGGCCCAAGAAGAGAATCGTGGAGAATAGAATTCCAAGCAGAGAGAGCAACAACCTCAAATGCAGTAAGATGGAAATGAGCAAAGAGAGGGTGGCTAGCATGGAGTGCAGTACATTTTTTCAGTTTCTGGTTATACTTGAAAAGCTTTCAAAGCCAGTTCTAAATCTGCTAGTTTTAATCCACTGGGATGCGCCTTACATACTGCCACCATATAGTTTTCTCAAGTACTTTCACTAGCTCATCAGCAGCTTGTCCGTAAACTTTGTTTACTAGTTGTTTCTGGTTGTTAATTGATACATTTGTTCATAGTTCACCTGTCAGTGTTACTCAGGAAAATCATTAATCATAGTTAATTAAATTAATGCCTGTTTTTTGTTGGCCTTGGGGGAGGACACTTAGAATTGTGTCCTTGAGAAGCTACTCCATTAAAAATCAGCATTTGGAATATCTGACCTTGTGACTTTTAATTTGGGGCACAGAGTTTGGAATCTGAGTTTGTGTTTTCTTTCTATACCTTAACAATAAGGCATGTTTCTCCCTGTTAGTTCCTGAGCCACTTACTTCTACTTTGGGTCTGACTGCAAAAAGATGACTATCCTTATGAGGTACCTCCTCAGGGCTACTCAATGACTTTTAGTATGCCTTGTAGTCTGTGTTTTACGCCAGATCATCCCAAACATATGCTCCAATTTTGGCGAAAAAGCATCCTGCTACTTTTATACAACATGGAAAAAAAGCAAAGAGAAACTTGAATTTGTTTATATGTTTTTATTTTCTGTACTTGTCTGAAAGGAATTTGAGATGATAAAAGCAAAACAAAAATTTAAAATATAAATAGAATATCAATATCAAAGAAAAATGGGAATACAAACAAAGCAAAACAAATTATTTTATTACTTATTTAAAAAAATTAAATTAAGTTTAGTTAACATATAGTGTATTATTAGTTTCAGGGGTAGAATTTAGTGATTCATCAGTTGCATTTAACACACAGTGCTCATTACATCAAGTGCCCTCCTTAATGCCCATTACCTGATTACCCCATCACCTCCCTTCAAGCAACCCTCAATTTGTTTCTATTGGTTAAGCATCTCTTGTGTTTGTTTCCCTCTCTGTTTTTATCTTATTTTATTTTTCCTTACTTTCCCCTATGTTCATCTGTTTTCAAAAAAAAAAAATTAAAAGTATAAATAGAATATCAATATTAAAGGAAAAGGAGAATTCAAATAAATGTGTGTGTGTGTGTGCAGTACTTCAGTCATGATTTCCTGAATTGAATATGAAAGTCTGTAGTGTGGGATCCCTGGGTGGCGCAGCGGTTTGGCACCTGCCTTTGGCCCAGGGCGCGATCCTGGAGATGCGGGATCGAATCCCACGTCGGGCTCCCGGTGCATGGAGCCTGCTTCTCCCTCTGCCTATGTCTCTGCCTCTCTCTCTCTCTCTCTCTCTGTGACTATCATAAATAAATAAAAATTAAAAAAAAAGTTAAAAAAAATAAAGTCTGCAGTGTATATGTTTAGAACACCACACTATGTCTTCATCCATTTGGATGGTTCATTTTCAGTAGTTATAAATAGTAAAAATAGTAAAAATAAAAATAGTAAAAAAAAAAATAAAAATATAAATTGATGGTTGCATTAACCAACCATCAATAGCAGTTTTCATCTTAATTTCTACTTTATTGATCAGACTGTGTTCTCTCTTTATCAGACTACTTATATAGGCACCATTTATCGAGCAGCTACTTACTTTATGCCAGAAAAGCACAAACCTTTTGAAAATATGATTGAGTAGGAATTTTACAAATGAGCAAACTGAAATTCAGAGGGTTTTACAGATGGTGAAAGTGAGGTTGAGATAGGTTAATGACTCACTCAGCCACACAGTGAGGTAGAGTCACGATTTTAATGCAGATTTGAGTAAATTTAGCCTCTTTTACTTATACTATCCGTTTTGCCTGTTTCAGAGAAGATTTACTTAAATGTGCATATGGCTTTTTTTTTTTACCTGTGTGCAGTATAATTTAATAGTATTTAAACATGACAGTTTTTATTTCTGTGTGCAATTAAAAAAACTCTGAAGACTTCAAATTAACTTCATTACCATTTATAGTCCACTTGTTTTCTAATCAACTTATGTGTGTTTTTGGTAAAAGTACTCATTCTTCTGGGCCTTATTATGAATTTATATTTTTGAATGTTTTAGTGGCAAAGCAGTTAAAAGTAGTTTGGGGATTTTTTAATCACTGGTTTAAAAATACTTTAGTGTGTGTTATTGATGCTTTCATTACACATGTATATCCATAAATATGTTTTACTTTACATATTTCAAGCTGTGTTTAAGTGTATATTGCATTTGTTCTTCAATGATTTGCCTTTTTCATTCAATATTGTGTCTATGAGATTTATCCCTATGGATAGTTGTAGCTCCTGTTCATCAATTTTTTCCTCTCTGTTTCATAGTATTTCATTACAAGAGCATTACAAAATTTTCTTGTCTATAGTCCTATTGATGAATATCTAGGTTGTTTCTTTTTTGTTGCTGTTTATTGTGATTAGAACATTCTGTACATACTTTGAGACACATTTGCCTGTGTTTCTCTAAGCTAAACACGTAGATGTAGAATTGCTAGATTATAGTGTCTGTCTTACATTGTGAAATGATGATCATAGTAGGTTAGTTAACATATCTTCACCTCATGTAATTACCACTTTTTTGCTGTTATTGTTATGGTGAGAATATTTAAGGTCTGCTCTCAGCAACTTTCGCCTATACAATATAGCGTTATTAACTGTGGTCACCATGCTGCACATGAGATCCCCAGAATTATTCCATTTGGAAAGATGCCTATTCAAGTCATTTGCTTGTTTTTAATTGGATCATTTGTGGGGTTTTCTTTACTCCCCCTCTTCTTCTTCTTTTTTAAAACATATTTTTGCTATTGAGTTGTAGGAGTTTCTTAAATATTTTGTATAGGACTCTATAGGAGATATATGGCTTGCAGTGATTTTCCCCCATTCTATAGTTTGCTTTTTTATTTTATTTTATTTTTTATTTTTACTGTGCAGAAGCCTTTTAGTTTGATTTAGTCCCACATGTTGGCTTTTGCTTTCATTGGTGGCTTTCCAAAAAATTGTTGCCAAGTCCATGTCAAGAGCTTTATCCCTGTGTTTTCTGTTAGGAGTCTTATTGTTTCGGTTCTACATTCAGGCCTCCCTTAATGTATTTTGAGGTAATTTCTGTGAGTGATGTAGATAATGAAAAAAATTTAATTATTTTGGGTATATCTAGCTTTTTCCAACACTATTAAAGAGACTGTCCCCCCCCCACTTTTTTTTAAGATTTTATTTATTTATTCATGAGAGACACACACACACAGAGGCAGAGACATAGGTGGAGGGAGAGGAAGGCTCCATGCAGGGAGCCTGATGTGGGACTCGATACCAGGACTCCAGGATCATGCCCTGAGCCAAAGGCAGATGCTTAACTGCTGAGCTACCCAGGCGTCCCAAGACTGTCCTTTCCTTAATGAGTATTCTTAGCTCCCTTATAAAATATTAATTGACCACATATGCATGTGTTTATTTCAGTGCCCTCAATAATGTTCCATTGGTCTGTTTTTGTGTCAGTACTATTTTGATTACTACAGAGTTATAATATAGTTTGAAATCAGGAAATGTGATGACTCCACCTTTATTCTTTCCCAAGATTGCTTTGGTTATTCAGGGTCTTTTGTGGTTCCATACAAAATTTAAGATTAAAAAAAAAGCTCCGTGAAAAATGCCATTGGAAACTTGATAGAGATTGCATTGAATCTGTAGATGGCTTTGGGGAATATAGACATTTTAACAATATGAATTCTTAAATCCATGAACTTGGGATAGCTTTCCATTTATTTGCATTTTCTTCAGTTTCTTTTATTAAGGTCTTATGTTTTCAGTGTACAGGTTTTTTATCTCCTTGGTTAAAATTATTCATAAGTATTTTATTCTTTTTTATGCAATTGTAAATTATATTGTATTCTTTACAGTAGTCCCCCCTTGTTCATGGGGATATATTCCATACCCTCAGTAGATTCCTGAAACCAGGAATAGTATCAAACTCTATCTATATTATGTTTTTTCCTATATATGCATACCCATGATAAAGTTTAACTTATAGATTAGACACCATAAGATTAGTAACAATAACTAATAATAAAATAGAGTAATTATAACAATATATTGTAATAAAAGTTTTGTGAATGTGGTATCTCTCTCTGCCTCTCATTCAGAATGTCATACTATACTCATTGTTCTTGTGATGATGTGTGTTGGTAACATACTTATGTGATGAAGCAAGGTGGATGATGTAGCATTATGATGTAGCATTAAGCTACTATTTGATTTTCTGATGATAAGTCTAAGGGAGGATTGTTTCTGGACTGTGGTTGACTGTGGCTACGTGAAACTGGGAAATGCAAAATTGTGTATAAGGTGGGACTGCTATATTTCTTTTTCAGATTGTTTATAGCCTATAGAAACACAACTGATTTTTTTTATGTTCACTTTGTATCCCTGTGACTTTACTGGATTCATTTATTCTAACATTTTAGTGGAGTCTTTAGACTTTCTCTATATAAGATTATGCCATCTTCAAAAAAGATAGTTTTACTCTTTCTTTCCAATTTGGATACCTTTTCTTTCTTTTTCTTTCCTAATTGCTCTGGCTAGGAGTTCCAGTATTATGTTGAATAGGAGTGGTGAGACTAGGCACCCGTGTCTTATTCCTCACCTTAGAGGGATAAGGAATATTTTACTGTTGATTATTATGTTGGTATGTGCTTGTTGTATATGGCACTTACTATATTGAGGTATGTTCTTTCTGTATCTAGAGAATTTGTTGAGAATTTTTAGCCTGAAAGGTTGTTGAATTTCGTTGAATGCTTTTTCTGCATCTAGCTAGATACATGATTTTTTTTTTTTAGATACATGATTTTTATCTTTTATTTTATTAATATAGTTTATCACATTGATTGATTTGCATATGTTGAAACATCCTTGCATTTCAGGGATAAGTCCCACTTGATCATGGTGTATGAACCTTTTAATATATTGTTGAATTTTGTTTGCTAATATTGTTTTAAAGATTTTTACTTTAAAAAAAAAAGATTTTATTTATTCATGAGAGACACACAGAGAGAGAAAGAGACACACACAGGCAGAGGGAGAAGCAGGCCCCATGCACGGAGCCCGATGTGGGACTCGATCTCAGGTCTCCAGGATCACGCCCTGGGCAGAAGGTGGCCCTAAACCGCTGAGCCACCCGGGCTGCCCAGATTTTTACATTTATATTCATCAGAGATATTGCCATGTAATTTTCTTTTCTCATGGTATTCTTATCTGATTTTGGTATCAGGGTAATGCTTGTTTTGTAAAATGAGTTTGGATGTGTTGAGTACTACCTTCTCTTCTATTTTTTGGAAGACTTTGAGAAAAAATGACTTAGTTCTTTAAACATTTGGTAGAATTCACTAGTGAAACCATCAGGTCCTAGGCGTTTCTTTGTTGGGAAGTTTTTAATTACTGATTCACTCTCCTTACTGGTAATTGGTTTGTTCAATTTCATGAATCAATCTTCATGATTCAGTTCTGGTAGGTTGTGTGTTTCTAGGAATTTTTCTGTTTCTTCTAGATTGTTCAATTTCTGGTGTATAGCTATTGATAGTAGTCTCTTATGATCCTTTGTATTTCTGTGGTATCAGTTCTAATGTCTCTTCTTTAAATTTTAATTTGGGATACTCTCTTTTTCTTTAGAAGTCTATCTAACAGTTTAGCAATTATGTTTATCGTTAAAAAAATAAATTTGTAATGTTAATCTTTTCTATTGTTCTTCTGTTCTCTGTTTCATTTATATCTACTCTGATCTTTGTTATTTCCTTCCTTCTGCTAACTTTGGGGCTTAGTTCTTATTTTTTTAGTTCCATGTGGCATAAATTTAGGTTTCTTATTTGACATCTTTTTTGTTACTTAATGCAAGTATTTATTAATATGAACTTACCTTTTAGAATTGCTTTTCCTGCATCCCGTAAGTTTTGGTATGTTGTATTTCTGTTTTTATTTGTTTCAAGATATTTTTAATTTCCCTTTTGATCTAACATATGATCTATTCTGGAGAATGTTCTGTGTGTGCTTGAGAAGAATGTGTATTTCACTGCTGTTGGATGGAGTTCTGTATATGCCTGTTACATCCATTTGGTTTAAAGTATAATTTATGTACAGTATTTCCTTATTAATTTATATCTGGGCAATCCATTCTGTATGGTCCCCTATTGTATTATCTTTTTTTCCCTTCAGATCTGTCAGTATTTAAAAAAAATATTCAGGTGCTCTGGTGTTAGGTGCTTATATATTTATAATTGTTATGTTGTCTTGTTGAATTCACCCCTTTATCATTATATAATGAACCTCTTAGTCTTTTGTTACAGTTTTTTACTAAAAGTCTATTTTGTATGAATTAAGTATAGCTATTGCTGCTCTCTTTTGGTTTCCATTTGTATGGGTATATTTTTTTATCCCTTCACTTTTAGTCTGCATGTTTCCTTAAAGCTGAATGAAATGCCTCTCTTGTAGACAGTACATAGTTGAGTCTTTCTAAAATTGTTAATCCATTCAGTCACTCTATGCCTATTGTGTAGAATTTAGTCCATTTAAATTTAAATTAATTACTGATAGGGAAGAACCTACTAATGCAATCTTATTGTTTTCTGGCTCTTTAGTGATTCCCTTGTTCTTTTCTTTTTTTTTTCCTCTTTTGCGGTCTTCCTTTATGAATTGATGATATTCTTTAATAGTATGCTTTGGTCTCCTTCTCTTTATCTTGTGTATATTTATAGTTTTTTTCTTTGTAATTACCATGAGGCCGACAGAAAACCTCTTATAGATATAATAGTTTATTTTAATATTTTAAGCTAATAATATAACAACCTCAATTGCATGTAAAAGTTCTATTTACTGCCATTCCCATTTTCCACCATCTCAGTTTGTCTTTTTCTATTGTGTATCCATTAACAAATTATTATAGGCATAGTTATTTTTAGTGCTTCAGTCCTTTAACTCTTGTACTAGGTTAAGAGATTAATACACAGTTACTGTAAATTTACTGTGTTCTAAGTGGGATAGTTTCTCTAATCCTTTGTGATTTCTATAACTTTGCATAGGTATCTCTCCCTTTTTTTTTTAAAATAAATTTATTTTTTATTGGTGTTCAATTTGCCAAGATATAGAATAACACCCAGTGCTCATCCCATCAAGTGCCCCCCTCAGTGCCCATCACCCAGTCACCCCCACCCTCCTCCCCACCTCCCTTTCTACCACCCCTAGTTCGTTTCCCAGAGTTAGGAGTCTCTCATATTCTGTCTCCCTTTCTGATATTTCCCACTCATTTTTTCTCCTTTCCCCTTTATGCCCTTTCACCATTTTTTATATTCCCCGAATGAATGAGACCATATAATGTTTGTCCTTCCCCAATTGGTATCTCTCACTTTTTAAACTTTTGAAAAAGATTTTATTTATTTAACAGAGAGAGAGAGAGAGAGAGAGACTGAGAGAGAGAGAGAGAGAGAGAGCAAGCACACATAAGCAGGGGAAGCTGCAGAGGGAGAGGGAGAAGCAGGTTTCCCACTGAGCAGGGAGCCCAGTGTGGGGCTCAATACCGAGGACCCTAGGATCATGATCTGAGCCGAAGGCAGATGCTTAACTGACTGAGCCACCACCCAGATGCCCTGGTATCTTCACTTTTAAAGAAGAAATAATGTTTTCAAAATTTTATGGATGAATTTTAGTAAGGCAAGATGTTCACCTATAGGTAGGAGCTTTCTGGAACATGCTGTGACCCTGAGTCTACTGATGTTGGGCACTGAGTGCCAGGGCATGTGGCAGCTCTGGGTCTAGGGGATATGTGTCTGCTTGACTCAGGTTTCTGGGATCTACAAAATTGACTGACAACTGTGTGATCCATGCTGAGGGCTATGGGGACTCCACGGTGATTGAAAGGGCTGTTGGGGTCCTCAGTGGCACTTTCATGTCTATTGCATAGGCACTAGGGCAGGTGGCAGTGGTAACCAGAGGTGGTGGTGTGCACATGGCTCCAGGGACTGGCTGCAGGGGCCTTTGTAGGGGCAAGGTAGATGCAGACACACATTTAGTGCTTAAGGCTGGGGACAACTTTGGATACAATAGCAGCTGTAGAGGCCCTGGCCATGGGTCTGCACTTGTGTGGGTATAGGGGCTAACTGTAGGTATACAGAGTGGTAGAGGCATTGGTGTGTAGGTTCATAGCTACAGGGGCTAGCCACAAGCATGTGAACAGTAGTGGGTGTCAGCCAGGGGTTTAGGCTGACGTGTTGCAGTCTGGGGCTGGCTATGGGGTTCCTGTCTTGAGCTCAGGCAGGAGTAGGGGAAGAATTCAGGTGGCTGGTGTCTGCAAATGTGAAAACTTGTGGAGTGGAATCTCAGCAACAGAATCTGTTGGGCTCTATGGCAGTTGTGATGGCTGTTGTTTTCTTCACTGGTGAAAGTTGCTAGGGTCCTCTGTGGAGCAGTCTGCTGGAGTCTGTTATGAGGTTCAGTAATAAAAGTTGTGTGAATTTGTAGCATCTGCAAGACCTGTTGAGGTCTTCTGTGGAGTAGGCCACTCGGCCCTGTGGTCACTCTTGCTCCAAGGCTGATACTGGGAGCTCCTGACCACTTTTCTGCTTTCCAAATATCTCTAGAAACGATACTCAACATGACTAATAATTAGGGAAATGCAGATCAAAACAGATACCACCTCATGAGATATCACATTGTGAATATATGTATTTATATAATGGAATATTATTCAGCCATGAGAAAGAAGAGTATCCTGCTGTTTGTGACAGCATGGATAAACCTCTAGCACATTATGGTAAGTGGGATATGTCAGACAGAGAAAGACAAAACTGTGTGGTATAACTTATATGTGGAATTTACACAATGTTATATGTCAAATATATTTTAAAAATATCTGCTACAAATCTTCTCTTTTTTGGAACCCTTTATCAATAGTCCTTCCATTCTCAGGCATGATTTTTCTTTTCTTTATGGTATCACAGCATTCATTATTCACTCACTTCTATTACATTTTGTTCATCCCACCCCCAACTTCTCCAGGTCAGGGAACTGTTTGATTGAAGTGCTTTACTTGTCCTAATGCATGGTAGGTGCCTTATGCACAGTAAATGAATAATAAATATTTTTGAAAGAGCAAAAAAAAAAGTATAAATAAATTATTAAATTTGTGCTGGAGATAGACACTGGAATAGTGTTAAATGACATACATAACATGATTTGGAGCTTTTCTTGTAGCACAGAAATCATTGTATAAAAATGATATATTTCAGGTAGAGATGATCAATCCTGGTTATTTGAGGGATTTGTACTTGTTTAAGATTTAAAATGCCTCTCTATTGTCTCTTTTTCACTCTCTAAATTGCATATTTATGTATCTTCATCTTTTCCTTGATCATTTTTGCTAATGGTCTATTTTTCCTCCAAAAACTTATTTTTGTATTTGATTTGAAGAGAAACAAGAGCATGAGATTTGCCTATTCTTTTAGTCTCTTCAGGAACAGATTTTAGCTTTGTAAAAATTTTCTGTAGCTTTGATTTCTGTTTTACTATTTTCTGCTCTTTATTACTTCTTTCATTCTTTATTCTTTGATTTTATGTTCTTTTTTCTTCTTAATGTGAATACTTTGCCTGTTTGTGTTTTTTTTTCTTTTCTAGTATAAGCGTTTAAAGATCTAAATTTTCTTCTTAGTGCTACTTTAGTTCTACACTGTCTAATATGGTAGCTATGTGGCGACTCAAGTTTCAATGAATTAAAATTAAATAAAATATATTTCCTTACTTGCATTAATCACATCTCTAAAGCTACTCTATTTGAGCAGATAGACAACTGTTTTATCATTGTAGAAAGCTCTACAGGACCTTTTTGAAAAAAGATTTATTTATTTTAGAGAGAGAGTGTGAGTGAGCAAGGGGAGTAGCAGAGGGAGGAGAGAGAGAAACTTTAGCAGACTTCATGCTGAGTGCGGAGCTTGATATCAACACCCTGAGATCATAACCTGAGCTGAAACCAAGAATTAGTTGCTTAACCGACTTGGCCACCCAGCTGCCCTAGTTCTATAGGGCTTTTATATAGAACTTTTTAGACAGTGTTGCTCTATATCTATGTATGTGTATTTGAAAAAAGAACTCAAAAGAGTATAGTTTTCTCCTTGATATACTTCATAAGTTGGATTTTTAGAAGAGTTTACTCTTTAGAAAATTCTTTAGATTTTAAAAATCTATCTTACCCTTTAGAACAGCACAGTCCATCTTTTATTCCTGCTTGATTAATCAGTTACTAAGAAAAATGTGTTTTAAAATTTCACCATGATTGGGAGCTTGCTAATGTTTTCTTGTAATTTTGTCAAGTTTTGCTTTATGCATTTTAAGGCTATGTTGCAAGATATATATAGATTCAGGTTATTCTTTCGGTTTTTGTTTTATGCATTGAGAGGTCATGTTGTGAAATAAATATCGGTTCAGGCTTGTTCTATCTTCTTGGTAAATCATTCCTCTGATGATTACACAAATTTATTTATTTATTTATTTATTTTTATTTATGTATCTTAAAGATTTTATTTATTTATTTGAGAGATAGAGATAGTGGAAGAAAGAGAGCAGAAGCAGCGAGGAGAGGGAGAAGCAGATTCCCTACTGAACAGGGAGCCTGATGTGGGGCTTCATCCTAGAACCCTGGGTTCATGACATGAGCTGAAGGCAAATGCTTAATTAAGTAGCCACTCAGGAGCCCCATAAATACCTTTTTTTTAAAAAAAGATTTTATTTATTTATTCATGAGAGACAGAGAGAGGCAGAGACATAGATAGAGGGAGAAGACATAGAGGGGAAGTTCCCCCACAAGGGAACCTGATGCGGGACTCAATCCCAGGATCTTGGAATCATGACCTGAGCCAAAGGCAGATGCTCAAGCTCTGAGCCACCCAGGTGCCCCAATATTTTCTTTTAAAAAACTTATTTATAACTTTATTTCTTTTTAAAAATGCCTTCTTTACCAATATTTGCTTTGAGTGTATTTTAGCTCATACCAATGTAACTACACAACTTTTTTGGTTAACTTTTTCATGATTTGCCTTTTCACATTTGTTGATAGCTTTTCTTCACTATCATGCTTTCGGTATGTCTTTTGTAAGCAGCATATAGTTGGATTTTAAAAATCTAGCATGATTTTTATCTGTCTTTTAAGTATCTAATTATTCTTTTCAGATTTATTGATGTTTCCCATTTATTTCTACCATCTTATTTTGTTTTTTATTTACTAATTTTCCTGTTTTCTTTCTTTCATTGTATTAGATTGATTATTTTCTTTATTTAATCTTCCTTCTACTGATTTAGAAGTTGTAATTTCTTTTCTATTCTTTTAAGAGTTATCCATATATATGTACATATATATATATATATATATTTTTAAAGATTTTATTTATTTATTCATGAAAGACACACAGAGAGAGGCAGAGACATAGGCAGAGAGAGAAGCAGTCTACATGTAGGGAGCCCGATGTGGGACTGGATCCCAGGACTCCAGGATCACACCCTGGGTCATAGGCAGGCGCTCAACCACTGAGCCACCCAGGTGTCCCATTATCCTTATATTTTTAACATGTCTTTTTGACTCAATAAACTAAACTCAACCAGTATCTCTACCCTTTTTCTTAATTATAGAATACTTTATCTTTTTTTTTTTTTTTTTTTTTGGGAGAATACTTTATCTTTTAATTTTTTCTATCTTCCATAAATTGTCTAATATATTATTTTCATATTGATTTTTAAATCTTTAAAAAGTGCTCATCATTTTAATAGTCAAAGCTTTTTCAAATGTGCTCCTATACTTACTAATTTATTTCTTCATCCTGACCTCTTATTTTGTGTTCAATTTATTTCTTCATTAAGTATTTTCTTTAATAAAAGTTTTTAAAAGCAAATATATACTAACGGTAAACATTACCTTTAAAAAATCTGTTTGAAACTATTTTTTTTTAAATTTTTATTGGTGTTCAATTTACCAACATACAGAAAAACACCCAGTGCTCATCCCGTCAAGTGTCCACCTCAGTGCCCGTCACCCATTCCCCTCCAACACCCGCCCTCCTCCCCTTCCACCACCCCTAGTTCGTTTCCCCGAGTTAGGAGTCTTTATGTTCTGTCTCCCTTCCTGATATTTCCCAACATTTCTTTTCCCTTCCTTTATATTCCCTTTCACTATTATTTATATTCCCCAAATGAATGAGAACATACACTGTTTGTCCTTCTCCGATTGACTTATTTCACTCAGCATAATACCCTCCAGTTCCATCCACGTTGAAGCAAATGGTGGGTATTTGTCATTTCTAATTGCTGAGTAATATTCCATTGTATACA
The DNA here is from genome assembly GCF_018345385.1 of Vulpes lagopus. NCBI lineage: Eukaryota > Metazoa > Chordata > Mammalia > Carnivora > Canidae > Vulpes > Vulpes lagopus. Next base: position 35,779,699 of record NC_054838.1, on the reverse strand, counting down.
TAAACCAATCTTCTTTATCCATTCATCTTTTGATGGACACCGAGGCTCCTTCCACAGTTTGGCTATTGTGGCCATTGCTGATAGAAACATCGGGGTGCAGGTGTCCCGACGTTTCATTGCATCTGAATCTTTGGGGTAAATCCCCAACAGTGCAATTGCTGGGTCGTAGGGCAGGTCTATTTTTAACTCTTTGAGGAACCTCCACACAGTTTTCCAGAGTGGCTGCACCAGTTCACATTCCCACCAACAGTGTAAGAGGGTTTCCTTTTCTCCGCATCATCTCCAACATTTGTTGTTTCCTGCCTTGTTAATTTTCCCCATTCTCACTGGTGTGAGGTGGTATCTCATTGTGGTTTTGATTTGTATTTCCCTGATGGCAAGTGATGCAGAGCATTTTCTCATGTGCATGTTGGCCATGTCCCTGTCTTCCTCTGTGAGATTTCTCTTCATGTCTTTTGCCCATTTCATGATTGGATTGTTTGTTTCTTTGGTGTTGAGTTTAATAAGTTCTTTATAGATTTTGGAAACTAGCCCTTTATCTGATATGTCATTTGCAAATATCTTCTCCCATTCTGTAGGTTGTCTTTTAGTTTTGTTGACTGTATCCTTTGCTGTGCAAAAGCTTCTTATCTTGATGAAGTCCCAATAGTTCATTTTTGCTTTTGTTTCTTTTGCCTTTGTGGATGTATCTTGCAAGAAGTTACTGTGGCCGAGTTCAAAAAGGGTGTTGCCTGTGTTCTCTTCTACGATTTTGATGGACTCTTGTCTCACATTTAGATCTCTCATCCATTTTGAGTTTATCTTTGTGTATGGTGAAAGAGAGTGGTCCAGTTTCATTCTTCTGCATGTGGATGTCCAATTTTCCCAGCACCATTTATTGAAGAGACTGTCTTTCTTCCAATGGATAGTCTTTCCTCCTTTATCGAATATTAGATGACCATACATTTCAGGGTCCACTTCTGAGTTCTCTATTCTGTTCCATTGATATATGTGTGTGTTTTTGTGCCAGTACCACACTGTCTTGATGACCACAGCTTTGTAGTACAACCTGAAACCTGGCATTGTGATGCCCCCAGCTATGGTTTTCTTTTTTAAAATTCCCCTGGCTATTCGGGGTCTTTTCTGATTCCACACAAATCTTAAAATAATTTGTTCTAACTCTCTGAAGAAAGTCCATGGTATTTTGATAAGGATTGCATTAAACGTGTAAATTGCCCTGGGTAACATTGACATTTTCACAATATTAATTCTGCCAATCCATGAGCATGGAATATTTTTCCATCTCTTTGTGTCTTCCTCATTTTCCTTCAGAAGTGTTCTATAGTTTTTAGGGTATAGATCCTTTACCTCTTTGGTTAGGTTTATTCCTAGGTATCTTATGCTTTTGGGTGCAATTGTAAATGAGACTGACTCCTTAATTTCTCTTTCTTCAGTCTCATTGTTAGTGTATAGAAATGCCATTGATTTCTGGGCATTGATTTTGTATCCTGCCACGCTACCAAATTGCTGTATGAGTTCTAGCAGTCTTGGGGTGGAGGCTTTTGGGTTTTCTATGTAGAGTATCATGTCATCGGCGAAGAGGGAGAGTTTGACTTCTCCTTTGCCAATTTGAATGCCTTTAATGTCTTTTTGTTGTCTGATTGCTGAGGCGAGGACTTCCAGAACTATGTTGAATAGCAGTGGTGAGAGTGGACATCCCTGTCTTGTTCCTGATCTTAGGGGAAAGGCTCCCAGTGCTTCCCCATTGAGAATGATATTTGCTGTGGGCTGTCTGTATATGGCTTTTAAGATGTTGAGGAAAGTTCCCTCTATCCCAACACTCTGAAGGATTTTGATCAGGAATGGATGCTGTATTTTGTCAAATGCTTTCTCTGCATCTAATGAGAGTATCATATGGTTCTTGGTTTTTCTCTTGCTGATATGATGAATCACATTGATGGTTTTACGAGCGTTGAACCAGCCTTGTGTCCCGGGGATAAATCCTACTTGGTCATGGTGAATAATTTTCTTAATGTGTTGTTGGAACCCTTTGGCTAGTATCTTGTTGAGAATTTTTGCATCCATGTTCATCAGGGATATTGGTCTGTAATTCTCCTTTTTGGTGGGGTCTTTGTCTGGTTTCGGAATTAAGGTGATGCTGGCCTCATAGAACGAATTTGGAAGTACTCCATCTCTTTCTGTCTTTCCAAACAGCTTTAGTAGAAGGTATGATTTCTTCTTTAAACGTTTGATAGAATTCCCCTGTGAAGCCATCTGGCCCTGGACTCTTGTGTCTTGGGAGGTTTTTGATGACTGCTTCAATTTCCTCCCTGGTTATTGGCCTGTTCAGGTTTTCTATTTCTTCCTGCTCCAGTTTTGGTAGTTTGTGGCTTTCCAGGAATGCGTCCATTTCTTCTAGAATTCCTAATTTATTGGCGTACAGCTGTTCATAATATGTTTTTAAAATCGTTTGTATTTCCTTGGTGTTGGTAGTGATCTCTCCTTTCTCATTCATGATTTTATTAATTTGAGTCTTCTCTCTCTTCTTTTTAATAAGGTTGGCTAATGGTTTATCTATCTTATTAATTCTTTCAAGGAACCAACTCCTGGGTCTTTTGATCTGTTCCACAGTTCTTTTGGTCTCGATTTCATTTAGTTCTGCTCGAATTTTAATTAACTGTCTTCTTCTGCTGGGGGTGGGGTCCATTTGTTGCTTTTTCTCTAGTTCCTTTATGTGTAAGGTGAGCTTTTGAATTTGAGTTCTTTCCAGTTTTTGAATGGATGCTTGTATTGCGATGTATTTTCCCCTCAGGACTGCTTTTGCTGCATCCCAAAGATTTTGAACGGTTGTATCTTCATTCTCATTAGTTTCCATGAATCTTTTTAATTCTTCCTTAATTTCCTGGTTGACCTTTTCATCTTTTAGCAGGATGGTCTTTAACCTCCACGTGTTTGTGGTCCTTCCAAACTTCTTGTTGTGATTATGTTCTAATTTCAAGGCATTATGGTCTGAGAATATACAGGGGACTATCCCGATCTTTTGGTATCGGTTCAGACCCGATTTGTGACCCAGTATGTGGTCTATTCTGGAGAAAGTTCCATGTGCACTTGAGAAGAATGTGTATTCGGTTGAGTTTGGATGTAAAGTTCTGTAGATATCTGTGAAATCCATCTGGTCCAGTGTATCATTTAAAGCTCTCGTTTCTTTGGAGATGTTGTGCTTAGAAGACCTATGGAGGGTGGAAAGAGCTAGATTGAAGTCACCAAGTATAAGTGTATTATTATCAAAGTATTTCTTCAGTTTGGTTATTAATTGGTTTAAATACTTGGCAGCTCCCACATTCAGGGCATATATATTGAGGATTGTTAAGTCCTCTTGTTGGATAGATCCTTTGAGTATGAGATAGTGTCCCTCTTCATCTCTCACTATAGTCTTCGGGGTAAATTTTAATTTATCTGATATGAGGATGGCTACCCCTGCTTTCTTTTGAGGACCATTTGAATGGTAAATGGTTCTCCAACCTTTTATTTTCAGGTTGTAGGTGTCCTTCTGTCTATAATGAGTCTCTTGTAGACAGCAAATAGATGGGTCCTGCTTTTTTATCCAGTCTGAAACCCTGCGCCTTTTGATGGGGTCATTTTTCTCTTTTCTTTCCTTCGCTCTCTTTTTCTCCTTTTCCCAACGTTCACGTTCAGAGTTACTATTGAGAGATATGAGTTTAGTGTCATCATATCTATTCAGTCCTTGTTTTTGTGGATTGTTCCACTGAACTTCTTCTTAAAGGGGAATTTTAAGAGTTCCCCTTAAAATTTCTTGCAGAGCTGGTTTGGAGGTCACATATTCTTTCAGTTCCTGCCTGTCTTGGAAGCTCTTTATCTCTCCTTCCATTTTGAATAAGAGCCTTGCTGGATAAAGTATTCTTGGTTGCATGTTCTTTTCATTTGGGACCCTGAATATATCCTGCCAGCTCTTTCTGGCCTGCCAGGTCTCTGTGGAGAGGTCTGCTGTTACCCTAATATTCCTCCCCATAAAAGTCAGGGACTTTTTTTTCTCTTGCTGCTTTAAGGATCTTCTCCTTATCTTTGGAATTTGCAAGCTTCACTATTAAATGTCGAGGTGTTGAACAGTTTTTATTGATTTTAGGAGGGGATCTCTCTATTTCCTGGATCGGAATGCCTGTTTCCCTTCCCAGATTCGGAAAGTTTTCAGTTAGGATTTGTTCAAATACATATTCTGGCCCTCTGTCCCTTTGGGCGCCCTCGGGGACTCCAATTTTTTAAAAAAAATTTTTTAATTTATTTATGATAGTCACACAGAGAGAGAGAGAGAGAGGCAGAGACACAGGCAGAGGGAGAAGCAGGCTCCATGCGCCGGGAGCCCGACGTGGGACTCGATCCCAGGTCTCCAGGATCGCGCCCCGGGCCAAAGGCAGACGCCAAACCACTGCGCCACCCACGGATCCCCGGGAACTCCAATTAAACGTAGGTTTTTCGGGATCCCTGGGTGGCGCAGCGGTTTGGCGCCTGCCTTTGGCCCAGGGCGCGATCCTGGAGACCCGGGATCGAATCCCACGTCGGGCTCCCGGTGCATGGAGCCTGCTTCTCCCTCTGCCTGTGTCTCTGCCTCTCTCTCTATCTCTCTGTGACTATCATAAATAAATAAAAATTAAAAAAAAAAAACGTAGGTTTTTCTTCCTCAAGCTGTCGTTTATTTCTCTTAATCTGTCTTCATGGTCTTTTAATTGTCTGTCTCTTTTTTCCTCAGTTTCCCTCTTTGCCATCAACTTGTCTTCTATGTCACTCACTCGTTCTTCCACCTCGTTAAGCCTCCTCGTTAGGACTTCTAGCTTGGATTGCATCTCATTTAATTGATTTTTAATTTCTGCCTGATTGGATCTAAATTCTGCAGTCATGAAGTCTCTTGAGTCCTTTATGGTTTTTTCTAGAGCCACCAGTAGCTGTGTAATAGTGCTTCTGAATTGGCTTTCTGACATTGAATTGTAATCCATATTTTGTAACTCTGTGGGAGAGAGGACTGTTTCTGATTCTTTTTTTTGAGGTGAGGTTTTCCTTCTAGTGATTTTGCTCAGTGCAGAGTGGCCAAAAACAAGTTGTATTGGGAAAAGGAGAAAAAGAGAGCGAAGGAAAGAAAAGAGAAAAAGAAAAAAGAGAAAGAAGAAAAAAGGAAATAAGAGAAGAAAAAGAGAAAGAAAAAGAAAGAAAGGAGAAAAAAAGGGGGTGGGGTAGGGGAAGCAATCAGAAATCAAAAAGAAAGAAAAAAAACACAAAACAAAACAATAAAAACAAAAAACACGGGGGAGTATCTTCCGATTCTGTTTTAAGTCCCTTGACTTCCCTTGGAACTGGTCCGTGTCGCTGGTCTCCTGGGGGAGGGGCCTGCTGTGCTGATTCTCAGGTGTTAGCACTTGGGGGAGCTGCTCTGCCCCTGCCTGGTGCAGGGCTCAGTGGGGGTTGTTCACCCCGTGAGGCCCCGGAGGAAGCCACAGTGGCGGGGGCAGCTCTGGGACCCTGGAGTCAGCTCCCGCAGTAGCTCCGGGGCTCTCCGTCTGCAGGGCCTGGAGGCCCCGGGGCGGGGCCGCTGATCTGCTCAGCTCCGAGCAGGAGCGTCCTCGCTGTCCTGGGCCCTCCCGGCCTCTGCCTGTCCCGGGGGAGGCCGGATCCTGGGCTGTGTCCCGGGGCCCTGTGCTCCGGGGCCTGCGCTGTTGGATTCGGCTCCCGCCCCGCAGCCCCCTCCGCGGAGCCGCCGCCCGAGCCCCTCTGAGCTGTTCCCGGAGCCGCGCCGCCCCCTCCGCGGAGCTTCTTCCTCCGCCCGAGCCCCCCGAGCTGTTCTCCGAGCCGCGCAGCCCCCTCCGCGGAGCCGCCGACCGAGCCCCTCCGAGCTGCTCCGGGCCCCGCCGAGCGCTGCAGCCCTTAGGGAGCTCGGGGCGCACTCCCGGGGCGCAGGTGCCCGTTAGTGTCCCCGGGAGCCCGAGGGCATCCCCGCCCTCCTGGGTCCTGCTCCACCTCCCTGCGGGCCCCTTTCCGCCCGGGAAGGTTGGTGCAGCTCCTGCTCCTCCGGGACGGGGCTCTCCTGCCCTGGGGACACTCGCCCCGGCCTCAGCCCGGCTCCTCGCGGCCCCTCCCCCTTGGAGGCCTTTTGTTCCTTTATTTCTTTTTCCCCGTCTTCCTACCTTGATAGAAGCGCGAACTCTTCTCACTGTAGCATTCCAGCTGGTCTCTCTTTAAATCTCAGGCCGAGATCGTAGATTTTCAGGATGATTGGAAGGTTATCTAGGTAATTTGTTGAGGACAGGTGACTTGGGGACCCTACTCTTCCGCCATCTCGCCCCTCCCGTTTTTGTTTCTTTCTGAATCATTATTTAAGTGGGCATAAGATTCAGAACTGATAATGATTTTACCTCATTATGTAGGTATTATTCCATTATCATCCAATGTCTATTGTTGCTCTTAAAAAGTCATACCTGATAAAGGGTCAGTATCCAAAATTTATAAAGAACTTATACAACTCAACACCCAAAAACCAAATAATCCAATTAAAAAATGAACAAAAGACATGAACAGACATTTCTTGAAAGAACACATCCAGATGGCCAACAGACACATGAAGAGATGCTCAAGATCACTCATCACTAGAGAAATATAAATCAAAACCACAGTGAGATATCACCTCACATCTGTCAGAATGGTTAAAATCAACAATACAATAAATAAGTTTTGGTGAGGATGTGGAGAAAAAGGAACCCTTGTGGATTGTTGCTGGGAATGCAAACTGGTACACCACTGTGGAAAACAGTATAGAGGTTCCTCAAAAATGAAAAATAGAATTACCATATGCTTCAGTAATTCTACTACTGGGTATTTAGCCAAAGAATATGAAAACACTAATCAAAAAGATATATGTACCTGTGTGTTTATTGCAGCATTATTTATAATAGCCAAATTATGGAAGCAGCCCAGTGTCCATTGATTGATAAATAGTTAAAGAAGAAGTGATATATATATATATATATATATATATATATATATATATATATATATTTTAAGATTATCATATTGTGGTTCAATGTAGGTAATTTTATTTTTTAAATCTAAGGTTACTTTAATAATTCTTTGCCATTGGTTTCTAGGTTTATCTATTCATTTTTAATTCTGTGTGCTTATTCAACATAAAAATTTATGTCTTTTCGTAAGCCCTTGAATAATTTCTGCCTTTAGCTTATTTAAGAGTATTATCTCTTACACGTTGTTGCTATTTGTTTTCTGAGACTTCTTTTAGGTGTATATCAGACTTTATCATTCTAACCTTTGTATTTCTTAACTTTCTTTCTTCCTTTTCTTGTCATTATCTCTCTGTATTGCATTGAGATGAGAATATTAATTCTGGTTTTTCTTCAATAGTACTTCCTTCAGTGTTGTCTAACCAGTTTTTAACCAAAGCCATTGAGTTCACTGAGTTAGTATCAGTGACTACATTTTTTCATATCTTAGACTTTTCTTTGTTTCTTTTTCAAATTTGGTTATTTTTTCTTGATGTTGTATTGTTTCTTTCATATGGTTTTAGAACTTATGGTTTTAGAATCTTTTTACACAGTTTAAATACTGTTATAGTCTATTTTAAATTGTTCTCTTTTCTCAATTTCCTAGGGTGCTCATCTTTCTGTTTGATGATGTATCTGCTATCTTTCATGGTGAATTATTTTCCGATGTATTTTGTGAATTTAGATTTTAAATGCTAAGTTTTAAAAATCCATGTTTATTTATATTATCCTGAATGTAAACATGAGATTTCTGGAGCAGAAAGTAAGGCTATCGGGATCCCTGGGTGGCACAGCGGTTTGGCGCCTGCCTTTGACCCAGGGCGCGATCCTGGAGACCCGGGATCGAATCCCACGTCAGGCTCCCGGTGCATGGAGCCTGTTTCTCCCTCTGCCTGTGTCTCTGCCTCTCTCTCTCTCTCTCTCTCTCTCTCTCTCTCTCTCTGTGACTATCATAAATAAATAAAAAATTAAAAAAAAAAAAAAAAAGAAAGTAAGGCTATCTATTATCTCTTATATCAATTAGTTCTCCTTGCCCTAATTGTTTCCTCCTTCCAGGGGGATATGTTGAGAGCCAAAGTTACTCTACATGCTCTGAAGTTTGTACTACAGGAGAGGGACACTGACATTATGAATCTGGCAGTTTATATAGGATCATTTAAACGGCTGCTGTACTCCCCTAAGAGAGGGAGAGAAACCTCATGTATCTAATGTCAACAAGAAGAAAGGGAAGAGGAAGGGAAGGTTTCTGGGTTCTTACTCTTTAGAATGTGAATAAATGTCTTCAAGGAGAAGATAAGACTATTTTCTCTGGATTTACAGTGCCTGATATGTCTCTCTGTCCCACCTGCCTTTGAAATCTAAACATACTCTCAGGAAGGTCAATCTCTAGGACCTCTCTCACTGTCTATTCAGGCATCATTTAACTTTTGAGGCTGTCATCTAACTCTGGGTCCAGTAAAATTTGCTCATAAAGCCTTAACCATGTAGAAACATGAAAATTCTCATTTCCTGACAGTAACGTCTTCGGTGGAACTTGTTTTCCCTCCCATGGGAACCCTATGTGGCCTAGTTTATAAGAATTTTCATCTAAAATATTGTTTTTGCTTCTTCCAAGTGTCCCAGGGATATTACTGGGCCAGAATTATTATTTTTTAATGTTGTATTATTGGATTGGGGATTTCTATAAAAAATGGATAGTTTAAGTTGGTTTTTATACATTTATAATTTCATATTGGAGACACTTTCTTTGCCTTGTGGGTATCTGGGGAGAAAATGTTCAAGTAGAAGGAATAGCAAATGTGAAACTTGATGAAGGTGTTGGACAGTATGGCTGGAGGGGGATTAAGTGATGAATAGAATGGCAAGAATGAAGTTAGTGATGTATTGGGAGGTAGAGCTAAAGTAAGGACTTTGTGTTCTACCCCAAATGATATGCAAAACTACTGGAGGGCTTGGAACAGAAGAGGGTCATTATCTGACTTTTGATTTAAATGGGTCACTTTCACACAAATGAGTGTGTTAAGAATAGGTTATATAGATGCATAATTACTAGGATTATCATATTCAATACTGTCTCTCTTCAACCTGGCCTTTGTGAGAGAAGGTGACTTCCTTTAGAGCGCCATGGAAACCAAATACTTAAGGCCATCAATCTTGGTAGAATGCTGAAGTGGCAAATAGGTCACTTGTCTGCCACATCATATAATAGCAACTACAAGCTTTATACCCTACACCCTGGGAAAAAGGATGTTGTTCTCCTAATTAAAGAATGCTAACATGGTAGAAGAGAGTTGAAGGCCAAGTTTCTGCCCTGACACAATTACTATAGTAGGATCTCTTTGTTGTCATACCAGGGTAAAAATTGGTGCTTCCCTAATTAGGTAGCTTAAAGACCCTACTCCAGTGGTTGGAGTCTGATGTCCAGTCATATTAGAGCCTTATTCATTACCTCAGAATTCAGTGGGCAAAGGAAAACTCACAAATATGCTACTGCTCCTTTCAGTATAAAATTCCCTCAATAAGATGTGTTCCAGAAGGTTTGGTCTCATATTGTTTGCTATTGTTTTCATGAGTAGAAGCTTATAGTTAGGCTTATGGATGGAGTGTGGGTAGGAGCAGGGAGACAAAGTAGCTATTGAAATTACTGAGGTGAGAGATGATGGCTTCTTTGAATAAGATGGTGGGATAGAGAGGGTAAGAAGCAGTCATATTTGAGCTATATTTAGAAAGGAGAGGAGAGCTGATAAGATTTCTTGATGGATTGAATGTGAGAGAAAGAGATTTATAATAGTTTCATAGTTCTTGTTTTTCCTACTTAGAAGAATTGAGGTTCCACTTATTGAGGTGGGAAGAATATTTACATGCAATAATTGTATGTTTAATGAAGGAAAAATGAATAGAAGATTTTAAAAAATATTTTATTAATTTATTCATGAGAGACAGAGAGAGAGAGAGAGAGAGAGAGAGAGAGGCAGAGACATAGGCAGAGGGAGAAGCAGGCTCCACGCAGGGAGCTTGATGTGGGACTCGATCCCTGGACATGGGGATCACGCCGTGAGCTGAAGGCAGACACTCAACCATTGAGCCACCCAGGTGTCCCGAATAGAAGATTTTAAAAAATGTGTATGAACGTAAGATCCTGTATCATCAGCATGCTTTTGGTACTTAAAGTATAGCTCCAGCAAGGCAGGGACTATTGTGTTCACCACTGTGTATCTGGCAGCTAACATAGTCCTTGTATATAATACAACCTATCTGTATATGTTTCTCTCCCTGTGTCTGTTTCTCCCTCTCTCTCTGTATATATATGTGTATTTATACATACATGTGTATATATACGTGTATATATACACACACACCTACTTTAAATGAAGGAATGTAGGCATAAAGAGATGGATGCATGTGACATACTTTGCTTTGTGGATGCTGCAGAAATTTTACGGTGAACACTGGTCATAGTGTCTTGGTGCCAAGTTAAGTTTCTTTTGGGATTTTTGGGATTGATGGACACTTATGCTTTGTACTTGTGCTTATGGTCTTACTACAGAATTATAACTTAATGAAACTAATTTTTCAGTATTCAGTATAGCAAATATTTTTTTTTTGTCCAGAGAAACTTTATTATACAAACGCTGCAGAGGGCTACAAATTATCACTCTGTTTTTTGTCTTTTCCTGGTAATAATAATCCTTTTATCTTTAAAAAAATTGCTTGGGATTTATGAATACATTCATAATTATGTGAGGCAGTCAGAGTGAGCATTATTAATCATTATTTAGCTAAGTGAGATCTGAGATCAGAAGAATAATTTGACCTAGGTCACAGAACTAGTAAGCTATGATTCCAGGATTTAAATTAAGTTTGTAGCTATTCAGCTAAATGATTCTGCATCTTAACCAGTGGTAGCACCAGCATTTAAGACTAAGCATTTTGTGTTCTACAGAGAGAGCTGTGATATACTCAAGGAGATGATACAGTAGAGGATAGTAGCTTGAATCCTGGCCTACAATTTCTTTAGCAAGTTATTTTATTCATTTTTCTGAGACTCAGTTTGCTTTTCTGAAAAAAATAGATACAAATCTACTATCTTGAAGGGTTTCTGTGAGACTTCACCAAGGTAGTATATTAAATATATAGTATAATGCTTGGCTTACAGAAAGTGTCACCATAATAGAACCTGCCATTATTTTTATATGCTCCAGTGCTTTCCATCATCACTCTCTGTCTCTGGTGTAGTTCTTTCTTGTGGAGTAAATACCAATACCTGGGGATTAATTTTTTTTTAAATCTGTCCTCCACATTTCTCCTTTCTCTTATCTGCCTTTTATCTCTCCTTAACCTTGCATGGTATATTAATGTACTGTGAATCTTCTGACGCTTTTTGTTTCCATGGACATTATCTCTTAATAGACACCTCAAAATTCTGAGTGGTGTTCAAGAAAAGCACAGTATTGCCTATTTTTCTCCTGACTAAAATTTCATTTTTTACCAGTTTGCAATTATTATTAACTGATTAATTTAGTATGAGGCCCTTGAAGCAAAGGATATATCCACTCTGAAGTATTCCATAGATCATCTAGATTGGTTTTTGTTTTTAGCTCTGTAGCATGAACCACTCTAGCCCCAGATTTTGTATATGGTGAACATATCTACTGGAATAATTTCCCCATCAACTTTGGTAATACTGTCTATATCCTCTCAGTTTAATTCAACAAACATTTATTGGGTCCTTACCAGTTAGGAATTACATACACCTGCAAGTAACAGAGACCTCAATATTGTGTTTGATGAAATGAGTTTTGTTTTTTTTCCTCTCTTTTGAATAAGAAGCCCAGAGGAAAACAGGTTGGTACTGATGAAGTGACTCTATTGGTTTATCAATTTCTCAGATTCCTACTATCTTTCAATTCTATTATTCTTTTTTTTTTTTTTAAAGATTATTTATTTATTCATGAGAGACACAGAGAGAGAAAGAGGCAGAGACACAGGCAGAGGGAGAAGCAGGCTCCATGCAAGGAGCCAGACGTGGGACTTGATCCCCGGTCTCCAGGATCATGCCCTGGGTTGAAGGCAGCGCTAAACTGCTGGGCCACCAGGGCTGCCCTCAATTCTACTATTCATAGCATATGAATAGTTCAATTCTACTATTCATAGCATATGAATAGTTCAATTCTACTATTCATTCATACTATTCATTCATACAATTCATAGCATATGAATAGTAGAATTGGTTTTTGGTTTTTGTCTTCATGCCTGTCATCTCATTATAGCAGGATAGTTATTACCCCAGACTCACGTGCAAATTGCAGGTTGAAAGTGTTAGAAATAAAGAAAAAAATCATTGGCAGTATTAAATGAGGAAAAAAACCCTCCTCCCTTGTGCTTAGTGCTCAAAACTGAGTGAATCACAGTTACATACTTCTACTACCTGAAAGGTAGTCTAAGAAAGTGAGTATTTTAGCAGAAAAAATGGGAAAATGGCTTTTGGGTAGGCAGCTAGCAGTGTTTATCACATCTGTGTTGTGCTTAACACTGGGAAATATAAGATAAATAAAGCAATTTTTTTTTCTTTTCCACAAAGGGAAAAAATGAAAGGAAATTATTATGAAAAGATGTAATATTGACAAATTGATGATAATAGTTGAAATGTGGTATGATGTAGGCACACAAGAGGAGAGGAGGGATTGAATTAACCTTCAATTCAGCTACTAGTTACTAAATGTTCTAAGTCTTGGAGATGCAAAGAAGATTAAAACATATTTCTTCATTTTGGGGAGTGTCTTCTAAGACTGCCATAACAAAATACTGGAGACTGGGTGGCTTAACCAACAGATGTTAATTTTCTCACAGTTCTAGAGACTAGAAGTCCAAGATCAAGGTGCCAGCAGTGATATCTGATGAAGGCTCTCCCATTGGGTTGCAGACAACTGCTTTCTTGCTGTATGCTCAGGTGACCTCTTTTATGTTCATGTGAAAGAACAAACTCTTTCATCTCTTTTAAAAGGACACTAAACCTATCTGGTCAGGGCCCTACCCTTATGACCACTTAGCCTTAATCACTTCCTTAGAAGTCCCATCTCTAAACACAGGGATTTAGGGCTTCAACATATGAATTTTAGGAGGACACAAACGTTCAGCCCATCTCAGGAGTTTATAACATGCTAGGCTGACATCTCCCCTTAGCAGTTTCCATGTCCTTTCTGAAACTGAGTGTGGCTTGGAAAAGTGAAGACAGTAGAGATATTCAGGTAAAAACCAGGGAATAGTCTCTCTGGTTTAAGTAAACACAATAAAAGCACTGAAAAAGTGGCTGAGTCCCTCCTATCTTTGGCTTCCCCAGTACCAGGAACTCAAGGATTTCTTTTACTCTCCCAGCATAGCTGTGATGGGGCTGTGAATCTGGCAGCAAACTGAGACTGTGTGTAGTAGACATCACTCAGGAAACTGCTAAGCTATTTTTTGCCCAGTGTCGTGTTTTCTTGTCTTCCCTTTCCTTATAAAAATAAGTTTTGTCACAATTGTCAATATACCTGAAAGAAGAGAAAAACTTGTTTTCCCCCTATGTTCTTTTCTCTTTTCTATTCATTTTGGCAAGCATCCTGACTTTCAAATGGAGCATATAATAAACTTGAGGCTGAAAAAGGAAACCAAGAGAAGAAAGATGACAGGAAAGGTGTTTTACATCAAGCAGGGAGAAATGACTTTAATATATATCTATTCTATAGCCTTTCTGTCTTTATATATGCTGGATACCCTAGTGAGTGTAACTCCCATAGGAACTCAGGTCCAGCTAAAATCACGGCTATTTCTTGATGAACAGTAACTTTAAGAATAGAAGCTGCTAAAAGAAAAATATGTTTGGGGCAATTCTTTGAAAAATTACCATTCATTTTCTAGTGAAAGACGACAAATAAACACCATAAAAAATTAAACCAGAGGAAAGCAAAATAACCTAAACACAAAACAAATGAAACTCTAAAATTCCTACTGCCCTCCACAAGTAAAAACTTAACCACCAGCATCACCAACAAACCTCTCAAATACATACAAATTACAATGCACATAATCATGTTCTCAATGTTTAGAGGCAGGAACTTAACTTGCAAGACTCTTCACAAAGAGCAGGGAACTAGAGCTTCTCTTTAGGATCTTCTAATAGAGAACAGCTGTGAAGAAATTGGAGCAGAGACAAAGCAAATTGATTAAAATATTGAAAAGTGGAGGATGATTCTGTAAAATAAAAAATAGCTTTTCCAACATGCAAAGATCTTGAGTGAATTTGTGGAGGCCGAGAAAAATTAAGGCCATCCCACCTAAAGTTTAGCATTAGCACAAGTACAGCCATCTTAGGTTCCTGAGAATAAGAGCTGAACTTTACGGGGGCGTGGGGAGGTGGGGGGTGGGAGGGGAACTGCAGAATGTCCTCAATGTCCTCGGCAGGTAATCCCATATCAGAAAGACAACAGAGCCCACACTGGTGGTAGCAAGTCCTATCTTAGAATGAGAACAGAGTTCAATGCCCTTGAAAGCCCCATATCAAAATGTAAACAGAACTTGAGAAATTCTTCCATCCCTTCTGAAAATCCCCTAGACCAGCCTATAAAAAACCCAGCTGTAACCCACTTTGGGGTCCAAGTCCCTGCTCCTCTGTGTCGGGTATACTTGGACCCAAGCTCGAGCTTGTAAATAAACCCTCATGCATTTGTATCGGTGTCGGCTCCTTGGTGGTTTCTCGGATTCGCAATCTTGGGCACAACAAATTTGTATGATATAAAAGGAATTATAATGAATTATTCTCAGTTTCCATATGGAACAGCATAAAAACAAAGTAAAAAAGTAAAAATAAAAATGCATTAGGTGTTTACTGTATTCCAGGTTGTGTGCTATCTACCATATAAATATTCAATTTCATTTTATTAAATTATCACAATAATTCTACGAGTTAGATATTTTTACTATCCTTATTTAACAAATGCAGAAATTGATGCTGAGGGGACTCAAAAAGCTTATAGCAAGTTATAAATAGTGGTAAGTTATGGAATCAGGATCAGGATCAGAACTACACAAAGAGCCATGGGAAGCATTCTAGGCAGTAGAAATGCTAAAGCTTCAAGATCAGGAAAAGTTGGGTGTGTTTGTGTATTTGAAAGATAGCCAGATAGCCAGATAGCCAGAGCCAGATAGGCTGATGCTCAGTAATGAACCTGATGAAATAGGCAAAGCTAGATAAGCGAGATCTTTCTTTTATGCCAAGTAAAGAATTTTATTTTTTATATAAGGGTATTAAGAAGGCATTAAGCAGGAGAGTGACATGATCCAGTTTAATATTTTAAGATGATTCTGGTTGTTGTAGATCAGGTGGGTGTATGGTGGTTGCTGAGTGAACAGTGAAATCATGTATTTGTTGTAGTAGTGTAAGAGATGACAGTGACACGATTTGGTGGTGAAGATGGAGAAGTAGGTAGATTCAATATATATATTTTTAGGTCTTAGTATTTTTGGGATCTGATGATGGGTTAATTGTGGATTAGTGGTAGATTGAAAAAGTTATCAAGGCTAAGCACTAGATTCCTGCAAGAATGGTTGATGGATGTATCATTTGCAGATATGAGTAAGGTTGAAAGATGAAGTCTGAGGGCAGCCCTGGTGGCTCAGTGGTTTAATGCTGCCTTCAGCCCAGGGCCTGATCCTGGAGACCCAGGATCGGGTCCTATGTCAGGCTCCCTGCATGGGGCCTGCTTCTCCCTCTGCCTGTGTCTCTGCCTCTCTCTCTCTCTCTCTCATGAATAAATAAATAAAATCTAAAAAAAAAAAAAAAGACTCATGGAAAACGGTAGATGAGTTTGACTTTTGTGAATGTAGTTTTAATGTCTTGATGGGCGTAAAAGCCAGACAGGAGTAGGCTGAAGAGCGAATTGAATTCCATTACCAGCAAAATTACAGATAAGCTGTCCTGAGAAAAACCCTGATGTAAAGCACCTAGAAATACTAGATAGAAGAGTAACAATAATGTTATTTGCATAAGTGAGCTCACAAGTAAGCAGGAGAAATCCCTGGGGACCAAAGAAGGAATTGGCAATCAGAATTGTGTGTGGTTGCTGATATCATGGCTGTCCCTGAGAGCGTTTGCTGATTTTAATGATTTTAATGACTATGGCAAGGCTGGAGAAAAATATCCCCACACTCACACAGATGGAATGGTATCTCTGAGAACCCACAGAAAGCTATGACTTTAACTTTATGGTTAATGTGAGGGTGGAGTTGAAAAGAATTATATCTTCCTGTCAACTAAGAATGATAACAAGGCAAATTGTGTCTTGTGGTCTTGGCCCTGAGGAGAAAACAATACACATATCTGCCCTGAGAATGGATAACCACAGAGGACTACTCTCACATGATTTTCAGTTTAGAATTTGTCTCATTTTTGTGGTCTGAGTAATCTAGAGCTGAGGAAAACAAACTTTTAAAGTAGTTTCTGGTTGATAACACTTTAGGATGATTGGCAGAAGCAAACACCTGTCATCCTTCAATGAATGCAGCTTCAATCCATGCTTCACAATTTCCTCAGAAGAAACTTCAAGAAAACATGAACTGGAAATCCAGTTTACAAAATTCATGAGAACTATGTTGCCATGGGTGAGAGTCAGAAGAAAATATCCTGAAACCAGTTGGGTAATGTTTAAAATGTTTAAATAAAGAAGCATTTGTTTCTCTAAGTGTAAGAAAAGAACAAGATGCAGTAAAAGATAAAGCAGGTTAGGATATACAAAATAGAACTTCTAACGATGAAGATTACAATAATTGAAATAAAGTAAATTTGAGATTAATGTAATAAAAGATGGAATTGCAGAAATTATCACAGAGAGATGAAAAACATGGAGGAGAGGTTAAGGGGCATTAGAATGAGAAAGCCTGATCCATCTCACTGGAGTTGCAGAAGAGATTAGAAATAATGTGACAGAAGCAATTGGCCAGAACTGAATGAAAGTTTTCCAGAATTGGAGAAGGATATTGTTCTCTGTTTCAGGAAGCACAGAAGATCCCAATCAAGAAAAATAAATGTATTAGAAAAGAAAAAGGATGAAAATTAATGGGCTAGGAATTTATGAAGTTAGAAAAGGGACAGGATAAACTCAATAAATAGTAAAGAAAAAATAATACAGTGGAAAATACACTGAAAGAGAAAATAAACAGAATAAAGAGAACATGGAGATAAATCAGCTTCTTGCCAGTTTGATAACAGAGAGAGAGAATGTGAAAAAGAAGGAGGTAAGAGGGGGGGGGAAGGAGGAAAACACAATTAGGAATGAAAAATGGAAACTACTTTAAATGTGTCAGTGTTTGATAAGGTAAAAGGAGAGAAAAGATCAAGGCTGTGTGTAAATGATTCAAATATAGATGTCAAAGTAGACTTATGGTCTTGTTTCCTTGAAAGCAATAAAGTTAAGATAGATTTGGAATACTGTGTCCTAAAAACCATTCCCTTATCTGAAGCTATTTGCCTTGGTCCTAAATAGAGCTGCTTATCTGTGTCAAAGTGACTTAGATCCTTTAGGAAAGAGTGGGATATTTTATTTTTACTGATAAAATTTCAAAAGCAGTCTCTGATTTTAGAGTAAAGTTTCTCAGTGAATGGGAAAGCAATAGTCATTGAAAAACAGGAGTTGTTATGACATTTTACAGCTACAGCATGTCCTTGGGAGAAATATTGTTTCCTCTTAAATTTGCAGCTGGCTTTATTTGGGTCTATATTCCAGTCTTATGAATGACAGGGCAGATTTATGATGTGCAAGGTTTTTTTTGTTGTTGTTTGTTTTTTGTTTTACATTTTCAGCACAAATCTCATCTCAGGGCCTCTGCTCAACATTTGATATTTCAAGGAGAATTGAGGAAATAGTAAAATATCAAATATAGTGTTTTAAAAAAGAAACTGGTAGGGGTGGCTCAGTGGTTGAGCATCTGCCTTCAGTTCAGGGCATGATCCCGGGGTCCTGGGATCAAGTCCCGCATCGGGCTTCTTGCAGGAAGCCTACTTTTCCCTCTGCCTGTCTCTGCCTCTCTCTGTGTGTCTCTCATGAATAAACAAATTTCAGTTAAAGTTTCAAAATGAAAATTCCCAAGGGTTCTCCAATCCTTGGGATTTAACCATGTTCATAGTTTTATTTGGGAAGTTTAAAGCTTCAAATTTTTACATGAGTGTTTAGGGTCATTATTGTAATAATTATGTAATAATTATCAATAATAACAGTGTGTTTTACTTTTCTAAGGCTTCTGGAACAAATGTTGTAGATGGGGTATCTTAAGCAACAAAAATTAGTTTTTCACAAATCAGGAGACTAGAAGTCTAAGATCAAGATGTCAGCAGGGTTGGTTTCTTCTGAACCTTTCTTCTTGGCTTGCACACTTTGTTTTCGCATAGTCTTTCCCCTATAGGTATCTGTGTCCCAGTCTTCTATGACACCAGTCATATTGAATTAGGGCCCACCCTAATGACCTCATTTAACTTAAATACTTCTTTATTTCCAAAAATAATCAAATTTTGAAGTATTGGGAGTCAGGGACTTCAAAATAAGAATTTTGGTATGTGTGGGGAGACCCAGTTGAGCCCATAACAAATATATTGTTCATCGTGTTTCTGGAGTTTATTACAGTTATTACAGTTTGTTTGTTTGTTTTTTTAATTAATTTTTATTGGTGTTCAATTTACCAACATACAGAAAAACACCCAGTGCTCATCCCGTCAAATGTCCACCTCAGTGCCCGTCACCCATTCCCCTCCAACACCCGCCCTCCTCCCCTTCCACCACCCCTAGTTCGTTTCCCCGAGTTAGGAGTCTTTATGTTCTGTCTCCCTTCCTGATATTTCCCAACATTTCTTCTCCCTTCCTTTATATTCCCTTTCACTATTATTCATATTCCCCAAATGAATGAGAACATACACTGTTTGTCCTTCTCCGATTGACTTATTTCACTCAGCATAATACCCTCCAGTTCCATCCACGTTGAAGCAAATGGTGGGTATTTGTCATTTCTAATTGCTGAGTAATATTCCATTGTATACATAAACCACATCTTCTTTATCCATTCATCTTTTGATGGACACCGAGGCTCCTTCCACAGTTTGGCTATTGTGGCCATTGCTGATAGAAACATCGGGGTGCAGGTGTCCCGACGTTTCATTGCATCTGAATCTTTGGGGTAAATCCCCAACAGTGCAGTTGCTGGGTCGTAGGGCAGGTCTATTTTTAACTCTTTGAGGAACCTCCACACAGTTTTCCAGAGTGGCTGCACCAGTTCACATTCCCACCAACAGTGTAAGAGGGTTCCCTTTTCTCCGCATCCTCTCCAACATTTGTTGTTTCCTGCCTTGTTAATTTTCCCCATTCTCACTGGTGTGAGGTGGTATCTCATTGTGGTTTTGATTTGTATTTCCCTGATGGCAAGTGATGCAGAGCATTTTCTCATGTGCTTGTTGGCCATGTCCATGTCTTCCTCTGTGAGATTTCTCTTCATGTCTTTTGCCCATTTCATGATTGGATTGTTTATTTCTTTGGTGTTGAGTTTAATAAGTTCTTTATAGATTTTGGAAACTAGCCCTTTATCTGATATGTCATTTGCAAATATCTTCTCCCATTCTGTAGGTTGTCTTTTAGTTTTGTTGACTGTATCCTTTGCTGTGCAAAAGCTTCTTATCTTGATGAAGTCCCAATAGTTCATTTTTGCTTTTGTTTCTTTTGCCTTTGTGGATGTATCTTGCAAGAAGTTACTGTGGCCGAGTTCAAAAAGGGTGTTGCCTGTGTTCTCCTCTAGGATTTTGATGGACTCTTGTCTCACATTTAGATCTCTCATCCATTTTGAGTTTATCTTTGTGTATGGTGAAAGAGAGTGGTCCAGTTTCATTCTTCTACATGTGGATGTCCAATTTTCCCAACACCATTTATTGAAGAGACTGTCTTTCTTCCAATGGATAGTCTTTCCTCCTTTATCGAATATTAGATGACCGTACATTTCAGGGTCCACTTCCGGGTTCTCTATTCTGTTCCATTGATCTATGTGTCTGTTTTTGTGCCAGTACCACACTGTCTTGATGACCACAGCTTTGTAGTACAACCTGAAATCTGGCATTGTGATGCCCCCAGCTATGGTTTTCTTTTTTAAAATTCCCCTGGCTATTCGGGGTCTTTTCTGATTCCACAGAAATCTTAAAATAATTTGTTCTAACTCTCTGAAGAAAGTCCATGGTATTTTGATAGGGATTGCATTAAACGTATAAATTGCCCTGGGTAACATTGACATTTTTACAATATTAATTCTGCCAATCCATGAGCATGGAATATTTTTCCATCTCTTTGTGTCTTCCTCAATTTCTTTCAGAAGTGTTCTATAGTTTTTAGGGTATAGATCTTTTACCTCTTTCGTAAGGTTTATTCCTAGGTATCTTATGCTTTTGGGTGCAATTGTAAATGGGATTGACTCCTTAATTTCTCTTTCTTCAGTCTCATTGTTAGTGTATAGAAATGCCATTGATTTCTGGGCATTGATTTTGTATCCTGCCACGCTACCAAATTGCTGTATGAGTTCTAGCAATCTTGGGGTGGAGGCTTTTGGGTTTTCTATGTAGAGTATCATGTCATCGGCGAAGAGGGAGAGTTTGACTTCTTCTTTGCCAATTTGAATGCCTTTAATGTCTTTTTGTTGTCTGATTGCTGAGGCGAGGACTTCCAGAACTATGTTGAACTACAGTTTGTTACAGTTTCTAAACCTTAGTATTTGTTGAATAAAAAAAGGAAGTTAAATTGTCAGGATGGGAGAAGTTTGAAGACTTAAAATCATTATAAACTTAATATTTAATAGCAGCCAACATACTGTCAGTGGGACTCATTCTCTCTAAAGGGCTGATAGTTTAAAATGATCTTCAAACTTTTGGGATAACCATTTCAGACTTTAAATTTATATTTATATTCTAGGGGCACCTAGATGGCTCAGTTGATTAAACATCTATCTGTCTGCAGCTTAGGTCATGATCTCAGAGTCCTGGCATTGAGCTCCAAGTCGGGCTCCCTGCTCAGCAGAGGGTCTGCTTCTCCTTCTCCCTCTGCCCCTCCCTCCCACCCCTGTTCATGTTCTTTCTCTCTTGCTTGCTCTATGTCTCTCAAAAAAATAAAATCTTAAAAAAACCCCAAAAACATTATATTCTAAATTTTAAAAGGATATATATAAGGTAGTAAAAATACTTTGTATAATACCATAATGGTGGATACATGTCATTATACATTTGTCCAAACCCATAAAATATATAACACCAAGTATGAGTGGTAAACTATGGACTTTGGGTAATTACAATGTGTCAATGTAGGTTCTTCAATTGTAACAAATGGACCACTCTGGTGGAGGATTTTGATAATGGGAGAAGCTATGCATGTGTGGGGGCAAGAGGTATATGCGAAATCCCTGTACCTACCTTTCCCTCAGCTTTGCAATGAATATTATATTGCTCTTAAAAAGTAAAGTATGAATTAAAAAATATATATTCATATGCACACATATACACCTATATACTGGATCTTGTCTTTTTGAAGATCCTTGAGATAATTTTTTAAAATATTTTATTTATTTATTCATGAGAGACACAGAGAGAGGCAGAGACATTGGTAGAGGGAGACATCTACCAATGTCTCTGCCTCTCTCTGTGTCTCTCATGAATCCCAGGATCCCGAGATCACGACCTGAGCCAAACACAGATGTTCTGCCACTGAGCCACCCAGACATCCCAACAAAAATTTTTGAGCACCTCTTATATATGTGTTGATCAGGCATAACATAATGAACAACATACACAGGATTTTTCCTAGAACTTGTATTATAGTGAGTAAAGAGAGACAATGAAATAAGTAAAATATATAAAATATCAAATGGTGATAAGGGCTACAGAGAATAAAAGCAGGGAAGGGGGAGAGAGAGTGCCAGGATGAGAGAACATTGAAATTTTATTTTTATTTTTTTTTTTAAAGATTTATTTATTTATTTATGATAGACATAAAGAGAGAGAGAGAGAGGCAGAGACACAGGAGGAGGGAGAAGCAGGCTCCATGCCGGGAGCCTGACATGGGACTTGATCCTGGGACTCCAGGATCGTGCCCTGGGCCAAAGGCAGGCGCTAAACCGCTGCGCCACCCAGGGATCCCAACATTGCAATTTTAAATAGAATGGTTTGGGAAAGCCTTACTGAAAGGAAACCTTTGAGCAGAGACCTGAAAGAGAGGAGGCAACAAGGAAGCGACTAACTGGGAGAACAGTATTCCAATCAAAGAGAAGAGCAAATGAAAAAGCCTAAGGTGGAGTGTTACTCTGAGTTATCTCTTCAGGTAATGGGTTTGGATGTGAAAATTGTCTTGGGTCTGGATGCTAAGTAAGAGATTATAACTTTTTATTGGGACACCTACCTTCAGCCTCCTGTTCCTTTTTTTCTTGTTTTTTGTGATTTGAGATGTTGCTCTTATGGACATTGTGCTCTATTAATCACCTCCAGAACTATGTGTTAACTCTTGGCTGATCCTCTAATATTGCCACTCATAACAGTATTATGGCCTCCTGGATTTTGGCTATTAAATGCTTCCACTTTTCTAACTCTGTGACTATCCCTCCTTCCAACATCTTAGGCCCACAGAGAAGAGTCACTTCTGAATTTCTTAGTGATTCTGGTGCCCCTCTATACCAGTATACTCTTGATGGCCTTGGTTAATGATGTGTTCTCTGAGGATTTATATAGAACGTAAACCTGGATCCTTTGGCCTTTTGAAATATATCTATTTCAGCATGCCTACTTCTCTTAACCTCTTTTTCCTACATCTACTGTCTTCCAGAGAAGCACAGGCATATGTACTCTATTGAGAATTACTATTGTTTTTCTCTTGCTTTTAAGTGCCAGTCCTACAGAAAATTTGCTCCATCTCTGGAGGTCCTTGTTAAGATATTAAATCCTGTGTGACAGTCTCTAGGTTGATGAATTCTTGTTTATCTACTCTGAAATTCCAGCCCCCTTGTACAAATACCCTCAGAATCTAATCCCAAGTATGCTTCCTTGGTTCCTGATAGTATATGCAAAGTAGTTTTAATAGTCTTTAGACATACAGTCTATTTTCTCCTTTATCAGGGTTGGCAGGTCGTTAGCTGGGTTATGCTAGGATTTAACCCTGATTACTGATATTAAAGGAGAAGAGGGGGCAGCACGGGTGGCTCAGCGGTTTGGCACCGCCTTCAGCCCAGGGCGTGATCCTGGAGGCCCCGGGATCAAGTCCCACAGCAGGCTCCCAGAATGGGGCCTGCTCTCCCTCTGCCTGTATCTTGACCTCTCTCGCTCTGTGTCTCTCATGAATAAATAAATAAAATCTTAAAAAAAAAAAAAAGGAGAAGAGGTAGGGGCAGCTCTTGAGGGGGGCATCTGTTGCCTTGTAGAGGAGAGCTTTATCCATATTTCACTGGCCAGAATTTATGTTTCATATGTTTTCATTATGTTTAATTATGTTTCATCACATATTTTTGTATTTTAAAAGATTTTCTATATTGATATATCTTAAATTGGGATAAAAATCTTTTTACTGTAAAAACAAATTGATGTAGAAGTTAAATAACACAGAACCATTGAACATAAGGTGAATGATGTATACTTAAAGATACATTGTTTTAAAAAAGTTTATTTATTTGAGGGAGGGAGGGAGAGAGAGAGAAAGAGGGGGAGAGAGAGAGAAAGAACAGGGGGAGAGGGAGAAGCAGACTCCCCGCTCAGCAGGGAGCCCAACATGGGGCTTGATCCCAAGGAGTCCGGGATCATGACTGAGCCAAAGGCTGACGCTTAACTGATTGAGAAACCCAGGCACCCCTGGAGATAAATTCTTGAAATATTGCTTTGCAATAAAATCGAACTTTGCCATTGATAGGTATTAAAAATTAGAGATTTGACACAATGATAAAAGAGTAGGTGGTTAAAGAAATATAAAGATTTAGAAGAGGTTATAGAGTTGTCTTATAAACACACTCAAAAAAATTAGGGCATACTTTGTTGTCCTTGTAATGACTTATATAAAAAAGGACAGTGTGATAAAAGATGAAACAAAGAAAAATCATTAGTTATGAGTGTATCTTTTCAAAATGCAGTACGGCACAATTTAGCAGGTAACGAGCCTCATTCCTTATTACAAATCATTTTAGAAAAAAATTCTCTCATTTACAACATTCTGCTTACTATTCTAATCATTTGACATTTAAATATGGTTTGCATCATCAATGAGATTTTCTGTGAAGGAGAGCAATATTTAAATTTTCATTTCACACATGAGGAAACAGAGGTATTGACTGTGTAGCACATTTAAGGCTCACATAGCCTGGATTGGAATTCTAATTGATTGCGTCTGACTTTTAGGCTTAATGTTTCCGTATATCAGAGAAACTAATCATAGGCTATTAAAGTTGAAAGTGATCTTAACGAGGGTATGCCTTTTATAATTGAGGAAAATGAAGCTCTGAGAGACTAAGTAACTTGACTATTACGAGCTAGTTCACCCATTTAATGCATGGGTATGTTCCATGTAGTAACAAGCACTATGTTCTAGTTATTGTGCTAAATTCTGTAAGAATGACAGTGAATCCTGCCTTCAAGGGACTCATGGTCTGATGGAGGAGACTGACATCTTGAAGTGTATTTATTTTTTTTAAGATTTTGTTTGACAGAGCGCACAAGCAGGGGGCATGGCAGGCAGGGGGAGAGGGAGAAGCAGGCTCCCCACAGAGGAGGGAGCCTGATCCGGGCTAGATGTAGGACTCTATCCCAGAACCCTAAAGTCATGACCTGAGCTGAAGGTAGATGCTTAACCGACTAAGCCACCCAGATGCCCCAAGGTGTATTCAGAGTAATTGTATTATCGTTGATTAAGTGGTGGATCTTAAGCAGAATTTTCTAATTCAATTTGTATTTTATCCCATTCTGCTTTTTTTTTCCTATTCATAACATTTAAGGTCTTTTTTTTTTCCCTATGCGAAATCTTTTCTGGTACTATCAATTTGTATTGTTTGCTCCTATTGCGTGCCATTATATTACTGTATTTTGCCTAACAACTTAGACCTGTGCAAAAGAAATGCTTGATTTCCCCTTTGATATTCCTCACAAACATTTCCTTATTTCTGACATCCTCATCCCAGTTAACAGCACTACTCTACACCCAGGCTTCTCAAGCTATATTTAAGAAATTGTGATTGTTTATCAGACCATGTGCTTCTCCTTATTGGCAACTTCCTACTGTCTCATTATTGAGGGAGGATCAAACTTCCTGTCCTGCTTACATCAGGCTTGTACATGTGACTTTCTTTGGCCTATGAATTGTGAAGTGATGTACCTCTTATGAGAATAAGTTTTAAGAAACATCTTGTCCACTATCTTTCTCTTTGCCCTGAGATGTATGTATTTCAGATAGAGGCTACTCCTTCAGTGAACAAGTATTTTGTTCACTCACTCCTGGGGGTGGTTCCCAGGAAACCCACCAGCCTGGGGCACAAGCTCCCGACCCCTCTTGCTGTCCCGGGACCCTCCTTGGGCAAGCGGAGCCTTGGTTTCCCCCGGGTGGGGGCATCCCCAGCATTCTGGACCTGGGGTTTCTTGGGTCACCCCCACCCCCAGCAGTTGATTAGACCAGCACAGGGCTCCCCTGTTATCCTGCCCCCCCCCCCGCTCCCCTGCCCCACTTGTGGGGGATGTGGAAGGCCTCTGCCCCCGACTCACCTGCCTGCCTGCCCCTCAGCTGGGGCCTGTGGCACTCATGAGTACTTGACCTGGGGGGCAGCTTATCTGAGCCTTAATAGAGAAAACTGTACCGTAAAAAAAAAATTCCAGGAATGCGTCCATTTCTTCTAGATTGCCTACTCTATTGGCGTATAGCTGTTCATAATATGTTTTTATTTTTTATTTTTATTTTTTTATTTTATTTTATTTTTTTTTAGAAGCACACTACGGTAGTTAATTTTATTTGTTCAAGGCTCATATTGCAAGCATTAAACCAAGCATGGGCTTTGATTCTGTGAGCCCAGATTCACATATTTAGGAAGATAAAAGCAAACTGTGATCCATGTATATGGATGAAAAACTAAAGGCTCGCAGTTAATTACATCATGGTTTTAAATTTCTACAGCCTAGAAGCCAGAAGTCACAGATCTTTTAGGTCTTTCTGGATATCCCACAAGGTATCTGCACTTTTCTTGAGCTGGGCAACCTCATCATCCTTCAGCTTCTGATTGATCACACTGGTTAAGCCCCGAGCGTTCAGGATACACAGAAGACTCAGGAATACTTCGTTCTC
Organism: Vulpes lagopus; assembly: GCF_018345385.1. Lineage (NCBI taxonomy): Eukaryota > Metazoa > Chordata > Mammalia > Carnivora > Canidae > Vulpes > Vulpes lagopus. Next base: position 35,753,316 of record NC_054838.1, on the reverse strand, counting down.
AATACCATACATGCCCTTCACCATTGTTGACACTGGATGAATCCTGGAGAGATTTTTCAACATGGATTCAATGAGATCAGCCACACTTAATCCAATAGCCCAGTTGGTATAACCTTTTAGCTTGATGACTTCATAGGCACTTTCAACCACCATCTTATGCACTTCCTTCCAATTTTCACTGTCGTTGTCTGTTCCCATTTCTGGATTCAGTTCCTGAAGAGAAACACCTGCCACATTCACTCCACTCCACACAGCCACACTTGAGTCGCCATGTTCTCCCAAAATCCATCCATGGCAGCTGCTGGGATGAATGCCAAGTTTTTCAGCCATAAGATAGCGAAATCTAGCAGAATCCAGATTACACCCACTTCCAATCACACGGTGCTTGGGTAGTCCACTTAGTTTCCAGGTAACATATGTAAGAATATCCACTGGGTTGGAAACCACAATTATGATACAATCAGGACTGTACTTGACTATCTGAGGAATAATGAATTTGAAGACATTAACATTCCTTTGCACCAGATTGAGGCGGCTCTCTCCCTCCTGCTGGCGGACTCCTGCAGTCACCACCACAATCTTAGAATTGGCAGTCACAGAGTAATCTTTATCTGCCACAATTTTAGGTGTCCGTAGAAATAAGCTCCCATGCTGTAGATCCATCATTTCTCCTTTGAGTTTATCTTCTAAAACATCCACAAGGGCAAGTTCATCAGCCAGAGACTTTCCCAGAATGCTGATGGCACATGCCATACCAACTTGTCCAACACCCACTACAGTGATCTTATTGTTTGGGATTGCAGCCTCTTCTTCTGCAACTGGTGCAATCAGTTTTTCCTTAAGAGTTGCCATTGTGCCCCGAGACCAGCGGCAGTAAGGGACGCGCGAAGGAGACCAGGTTAGCAGTGCGCCCATAATATGTTTTTAAAATCGTTTGTATTTCCTTGGTGTTGGTAGTGATCTCTCCTTTCTCATTCATGATGTTATTGAGTCTTCTCTCTTCTTTTTAATAAGGTTGGCTAATGGTTTATCTATCTTATTAATTCTTTCAAAGAACCAACTCCTGGTTCTGTTGATCTGTTCCACAGTTCTTCTGGTCTTGATTTCGTTTTTCTGCTCGAATTTTAATTAACTCTCTTCTTCTGCTGGGTGTAGGGTCCATCTGCTGTTTTTTCTCTAGCTCCTTCAGGTGTAAGGTTAGCTTTTGTATTTGAGTTCTTTCCAGTTTTTGAATGGATGCTTCTATTGCGATGTATTTCCCCCTTAGGACTGCTTTTGCTGCATCCCAAGATTTTGAACGGTTGTATCTCATTCTCATTAGTTTCCATGAATCTTTTTAATTCTTCCTTAATTTCCTGGTTGACCCTTTCATCTTTTAGCAGGATTGTCCTTAACCTCCACGTGTTTGAGGTCCTTCCAAACTTCTTGTTGTGATTAAGTTCTAATTTCAAGGCATTATGGTCTGAGAATATGCAGGGAACGATCCCAGTCTTTGGTATCAGTTCAGACCCGATTTGTGACCCAGTATGTGGTTTATTATGGAGAAAGTTCCATGTGCACTTGAGAAGAATGTGTATTCAGTTGAGTTTGGATGTAAAGTTCTGTAGATATCTGTGAAATCCATCTGGTCCAGTGTATCATTTAAGCTCTCGTTTCTTTGGAGATGTTGTGCTTAGAAGACCTATAGAGGGTAGAAAGAGTTAGATTGAAGTCACCAAGTATAAGTGTATTATTATCTAAGTATTTCTTCACTTTGGTTATTGATTGGTTTAAATATTTGGCAGCTCCCACATTCGGGGCATATATATTGAGGATTGTTAAGTCCTCTTGTCCGATAGATCCTTTGAGTATGAGATAGTGTCCCTCTTCATCTCTCACTACAGTCTTTGGGGTAAATTTTAGTTTATCTGATATAAGGATGGCTACCCCTGCTTTCTTTTGAGGACCATTTGAATGGTAAATGGTTCTCCAACCTTCTATTTTCAGGTTGTAGGTGTCCTTCTGTCTATAATGAGTCTCTTGTAGACAGCAAATAGATGGGTCCTGCTTTTTTATCCAGTCTGAAACCTTGTGCCTTTTGATGGGGTCATTAAGCCCGTTCACATTCAGAGTTACTATTGACAGATATGAGTTTAGTGTCATCATGATATCTATTCAGTCCTTGTTTTTGTGGATTGTTCCACTGAACTTCTTCTTAAAGGGGAATTTTAAGAGTCCCCCTTAAAATTTCTTGCAGAGCTGGTTTGGAGGTCACATATTCTTTCAGTTCCTGCCTGTCTTGGAAGCTCTTTATCTCTCCTTCCAGTTTGAATGAGAGCCTTGCTGGATAAAGTGTTCTTGGTTGCGTGTTCTTCTCATTTAGGACCCTGAATATATCCTGCCAGCCCTTTCTGGCCTGCCAGGTCTCTGTGGAGACGTCTGCTGTTACCGTAATATTCCTCCCCATAAAAGTCAGGGATTTCTTGTCTCTTGCTGCTTTAAGGATCTTCTCTTTATCTTTGGAATTTTCAAGCTTCACTATTATATGTGGAGGTGTTGAACGGTTTTTATTGATTTTAGGTGGGGGGATCTCTCTATTTCCTGGATCGGAATGCCTGTTTCCCTTCCCAGATTTGGAAAGTTTTCAGCTAGGATTTGTTCAAATACATATTCTGGCCCTCTGTCCCTTTCGGCGCCCTCGGGAACCCCAATTAAACGTAGGTTTTTCTTCCTCAGGCTGTCATTTATTTCCCTTAATCTGTCTTCATGGTCTTTTAATTGTCTGTCTCTTTTTTCCTCAGTTTCCCTCTTTGTCATCAACTTGTCTTCTATGTCACTCACTCGTTCTTCCACCTCGTTAACCCTCGTTAGGACTTCTAGTTTGGATTGCATCTCATTCAATTGATTTTTAATTTCTGCCTGATTGGATCTAAATTCTGCAGTCATGAAGTCTCTTGAGTCCTTTATGGTTTTTTCTAGAGCCACCAGTAGCTGTATAATAGTGCTTCTGAATTGGCTTTCTGACATTGAATTGTAATCCAGATTTTGTAACTCTGTGGAAGAGAGGACTGTTTCTGATTCTTTCTTTTGAGGTGAGTTTTTCCTTCTAGTCATTTTGCTCAGTGCAGAGTGGCCAAAAGCAAGTTGTATTGGGAAAAGGAGAAAAAGAGAGGCGAGAAAGAAGGAAAAAAAAAAAGAGAAAAAAAAAGAAAAAAGGAAGAAAAAAGGAAAAAAGAGAAGAAAAAGAGAAAGAAAAAGAAAGAAAGGGAAAAAAAGGTGGGGGAAGCAATCAGAAATAAAAAAAAGCAAAAAGAAAAAAACAAAAAAAGACAAAAAAAAACACGGGGGGAGTATCTTCTGTTTCTGTATACTTTATTTTATTTTTTTTTAATTTTTTTTTAATTTTTATTTATTTATGATAGTCACAGAGAGACAGAGAGAGAGGCAGAGACATAGGCAGAGGGAGAAACAGGCTCCATGCACCGGGAGCCCGATGTGGGATTCGATCCCGGGTCTCCAGGATCGCCCCTGGGCCAAAGGCAAGCGCCAAACCACTGCGCCACCCAGGGATCCCTGTTTCTGTATACTTTAAATCCCTTGACTTCCCCTGGAACTTGTCCGTCTAGCTGGTCTTCTGGGGGAGGGGCCTGTTGTGCTCATTTTCAGGTTTTAGCACTTGGGGAGCTGCTCTGCCCCCTGCCTGGTGCAGGGCTCAGTGGGGGTGTTTACCCTTTGAGGCTCCAGGAGGAACAACCCCAGTGGCTGGGGCAGCTCTGGAGCCCTGGAGTCAGCTCCTGCAGTAACCGCAGAACTCTCGGTCTGCAGGGTCTGGAGGCTCCAGGGCTGGGCCGCTGATCTGCTCAGCTCGGGGCAGGAGCGTCCTTGCGGTCCTGGGCCCTCCTGGCCTCAGCCTGTCCCGGGGGGAGGCCGGATCCTGGGCTGTGTCCCGGCGCCCTGTCCTCCGGGGCCTGCGCTGTTGGATTCGCGCTCCGGCCCGCAGCCCCCTCTGCGGAGCCACCGCCCGAGCCCCTCCGAGCTGCTCCGGTCCCCGCCGTGCGCGTTGCAGCCCTTAGGGAGCTCGGCGCACTCTCCCGGGGCACAGGTGCATGTTAGTGTCCCAGGGAGCCCAAGGGCATCCCCGCCCTCCTGGGTCCTGCTCTAACTCCCTGCGGGCCCCTTTCCGCCCGGGAAGGTTGGTGCAGCTCCTGCTTCTCCGGGACGGGGCTCTCCTGTCCTGGGGACCCTCCCCCGGCCTCAGCCCGGCTCCTCGCGGGGCCCCTCCCCCTTGGAGGCCTTTTGTGTCTTTATTTCTTTTTCCGCGTCTTCCTACCTTGATAGAAGCACGAACTCTTCTCAGTGTAGCCTTCCAGCTGGTCTCTCTTGAAACCTCAGGCCGAATTCGTAGATTTTCAGGATGATTTGAAGGTTATCTAGGTAATTTGGTAGGGACAGGTGATTTGGGGATTCTACTCTTCCGCCATCCTGCCCCTCCTGGTGTCAAAGCCGACTTTTTATTAGGCAAACTGTCTTCTTAACCATTGCTCTACACTCTCTGTTACTACTTGCTACTTTTTGTTTCACACATAGTTTCCTACTATTGTTTGCTACTTTTTGTTTCCATATTGTTTCACACAAACTGTTTCCTTTAATTCTAGAAGGTGAGTGGTTAAACAATTTGTAGTGCACTCATAACATGGAACTCAGCAATGAAAAAGGTTGAACTATTGATATACAAAATAACTGGGAGGAATCTCCAGGGAATTATGCTGAGTGGGAAAAAAAGCCAGTTTTAAAAAGTTACATAGTATATAATTTCATTTACATATTTGGAATGACAAAATTTTAGAAATGGAGGATAGGTTAGTTGTTGCTAGGAGTTAGTGATGGAGGTGGGGATGGGATGAGGTGAGTGGGGTTATAAGAAGGCAAGAGGGTTCCTTGCAGTTATTGAACTGTTCAGCATTTTGACTGGTGGTGGATACAAGAACCTACATGTGATAAATTGTACAGAATCAATTATACATGCATGCGTGGGCACACACACAGGTAAAACTAAGGAAATATGAATAAAATCACTGGGTTTTATTAATGGCCATATCCTTGTTGTAAAATGTACTATATATAATATTGTATTATTATAGTATTTTAGTTACTATTGGGGGAAAATGGGGTAGTATACAAGGTGTTTATGTTATTTCTTTTTTAATTTTTATTATTTTTTAAAGATTTTATTTATTTATTCATAAGAGACACAGGGAGAGAGAGAGAGAGAGGAAGAGACAAGCAGAGGGAGAAGCAGACTCCATGCAGAGAGCCAGATGTGGGACTCGATCCCGGGTCTCCAGGATCATGCCCTGGGCCGAAGGTGACGCTAAACCACTGAGCCACCTGGGCTGCTGTATCTATGTTATTTCTTAAAACTGTACGTCAATCTATAATTATGTCAATTAAAATAAAAAAAATATATGTCAAAGGGTGGCTGGGTGGCTCAGTCAGTTAAGCATCTGCCTTGAGCTCAGGTCCTGATCTCAGGGTCTTGGGATAGAGCTCCACATTGGGCTCCCTGCTCAATGGGAAGCCTGCTTCTCCCTCTGCCCCTCCCCGTGCTTGTGCTCTCTCTCTCTCTCACTGTCAAATAAATAAAAAGAATCTTAAAAAATGTAAAAATAAAAAACATGTCAGGAAATAAATAGAACTATAGAAAAGAAAGAGAAACAAGAAGTTACAATAACAGTTATTCAGAAAAATATATTACAGAAAAGTATTAGCTCTATAGGTGCTTATATAGCCAAAATATTCATGATAGTAATTTACAAATGAAGGATTACAAGTAGGTTTTTTTCTTTTACTTTTAATTATATATATATATATCCTCCTTTTTAAAAATTAATTTGTATTATTACTCTTGTAAAAAAATTAAACACATCTGTACTGCTTATAAAAAGCAAACAAGGTTTGCTTTGCTCTAAATTATGTGCTCTTAGGTATTATTTGAGGAGATTAATAACTAGATGGTTGAATAGAGTTTATAATATGTAGGCTAATTTTTTGAGTCATTAATATTTGTTTCCCCTACCAGATCAGTGAGGACAGGGGCACTGCTTTGTCTATCTCTTATCTTTATTATTTAGCAAAGGTCCTAAGCACACAGTAGATGCTCAATGAATAATTGGTTTTACAGAGTGATGTTGCCACATTAACACAAATAAATTAATGCTTTCATTTCATGACCCTTTTGGTAGCCAATCCACAAAACATCTGATGTGATCTTTTTTAGAAAGCATAAAGAATTATCACCACCTTGTCTTTATAACAAGTACAAAAAGAAGTAAGATGCAAATAAATAACCCTTCACTTGGGTCTAATTCTGAACATGTTGGTACTTAATAACAGCTTTTTTTAAGAAGAGAGGGAGATGAGCAGAAATTCTCTATATATTAAAAAAACCATCTATACTTCAAGATCCAGTTCAAATGTTACCTTCCTCACTTACCAAATGAAGCCTTTTTGATTACCCCGGGTAGAATTAATTAGTCCTTCCTCCAATTATAGTCACATAGCACATCATGCATAACTTCTGGTGTCGTATTTATCCCAATGGATAATATTGTTTATAATTTTTTTGTCCCTTCCTAGACTGTGAGTACTTAAGAAGGCATATACTATGTTTTGTTCTCTGTGCAACTTTGTGAGAAGTTGGTGGTCTGCAACCTGGCAGTCTGCTATCACTAGAACCTGATGATACTAGAACTTTAATCTTGGATTTCTAGCCTCCAGAACTATGAGAAATAAATTTCTGCAGTTTATAAGCCATTCAGTCTATGGTATTTTGTTATAGTAGCAGACTGAGGCAGCAATATTTAGTACTTATCACAATGCTTTAGAGTAATGTTCAAACATGTTTATCAATGAATGAGTGGATGATTATATATACCTATACTATGTAGATTGAAGTGTGCCACTTACTTTTTTTTTTTTTTTTAGTGTGCCACTTTCTAAGCCAGATAACCTTTGTTAATTCTGTGCAGACTCAAGGTAAAAGGAAGTCAAAGGAAAGAAAAATCGATATGGAAAGAAATATCCAATAAGCGAAAAAAAATCCCTTATTGATAACAAGATAAGAGAAGAAATCATACAATTAATGTTAATTCAGGCCAATACAGTTGGGTCTTTCTGTATGTTTGACTTAGAGAAATTAAAAAAAATTTACTAAGGCTAATCATCCTAAACAACAAAAAGTTTTGTTTTGTTTTGTTTTTTACACTGGCTTTCTTTCTTGACTGAATAGCTTTGCTATTATAAAGATGCAGAATGTTTTCTGCTTGAGTGTTGTGCTTTTCAGTTCAGTCCCTTTAAAAGCTGGCTGCAGTTCTATATGTGAAAATTGCCCAGAAAACAGCATTTAATGACAAATATTGTACTTTGACAATTTTGTTCCATTTGCAACCAAACCCAGTGACATGAAGTTAAATCTGAGCCAGAAAATATATCCAGAATTGTTAATATTTGCTTATTTTAATTTAGCTCATATTGCATCATGAACATCTCTCCATGTAGTTAAAATTTTTTAAATTGGATTTTTAATAGATTCAGAATATTATGTTCAGTAGATATATAATGATTTTCATAACTAGACTGCTACTATAGGATAGTTTTTCCAATTTTATCATATCAAAAAATGACACCATAATCACATTCTCAGTCATACACATTTTTCCTCCTTTTTGAATTATTTCTTTGGTATAAATTCTAGAAAGTAGGATTAGTAGATCAAAGGGTATAGGTATTTTCTTGGATCTTCCAATGTTTTGGTGTTATTTTCTAAAATGTTTTTTTCTATTTAAAGTGTTATCTACTGATGTACTCATTTTACCATAACCTCACTAAAATCAGGTATTCATTATTAAAGATTGACTATTTACTATATATAACTCAATTTTGATAAATTTTTCAATTTATATCCTTGTTGATTTAACTGTTAGTCCTCTATGGTTTTTTTTTTAACATTTAAAAAAAAGATTTTATTTATTTATTTATGAGAGACACAGAGAGAGGCAGAGACATAGGCAGAGGGAGAAGGAGGCTCCCTATGGTGAGCCCAATGCAGGACTCAATCCCAGGACCCTAGGATCACAACCTGAGCTGAAGGCTGTCACTCAACCACTGAGCCACCCAGGCATCCCCTCTATGTTGTTTTAATATGCAGTTGGTGTAGACTGGATGTTTGTGTCCCATCCAACTTCCTGTGTTGAAATCCTAATGCCAATGAGATGTATTAGGAGGTAAGGCCTTTGGGGGGTGATTAGGTCATGAGGACAGAGCCTTCATTCATGGAATTAGTGCTATTATTATTAAAGAGGTGAGAAAGCTCCCTTGCCCCTTCTGCCATGTGAAGATACAGTAAGAAGTTGGTGGTCTGCAACCTGGCAGTTGTCTATCACTAGAACCTGATGGTACTAGAACTCTAATCTTGGATTTCTAGCCTCCAGAACTATGAGAAATAAATTTCTGCAGTTTATAAGCCATTCAGTCTACGGTATTTTGTTATAGTAGCAGACTGATGCAGCAATATTTAAATGGACTCTTACAAAATTATAGATATTAATCTTTTGTAGCTTGTAGAGTAAATATTTTCTAGTTTGGTTGCTTTCCTTTTCACTTGAGTATTTTTTTAATACTGAAGTTTCAAATTTTATTTATTTAACAATGTTTTCCTTGTTAGGTGCTCTGCTTCAAACTTTAAAAAATCAACATCTCTCAAAAGACTTGGAAGTAGTCTATTCGGTTTTCTGTAATTTGCAATTTGTTATTCACTTACGTTTTTTTTTTTCCTGTTTTATGGGATAAAGCATAGGTCTATGGTTTTTGATCCTCCAAAAGAACTAAAACCAGTGGATAAAGGCATCCATAGGATGAAATTAGGGGAAACTAGGAAAAAACTAGCAGCATAACACAGTGGAATGAACATAGGTTTTATTTACATGTTTAACTCTTACTATAGGATCTTGGATAAGTTTCTTATCCTCTGTGAGTCTATTTCCTCATTTACAAAATGGGAATGATGATAGTATTTACCTTAGGCTTGTTGTGAGCTTGTAAAGCACTTAATACAGTGCCTGGCATGTGGTAAGCACTCAGTAAATGCTTGTTATTTTTATTATTGCTTTTGTTACTATTATTATTATTATTATTATTGTTATCAATAATATAGAATCTCTATTATTATCTAAGTCACTGTACTAGTTCTATAAGTAAAACTTAGATTCTATCCTTTCAAATCTTCTAGAGTATTTGAAGAGATAAATAAATATGAATACATATTCATAATAGGAGTTAGAAAGTGATTGATATCACAGGAGAAATATAAAAGTTCATAGGAAATTAAAGGAAGGAGGGATTATATTCATTTGGTGAAGCAGGGGTTTTTGAGCATAATTTGGAATTATGGTAATAGAACTAAGGGAATTCTAGGCAGAGAGTGAACAAAATAAAGAGACAAAAAATAGGTATAACATTCAGTTTGACTGGAAAATAGTGTGCAAGAAAGAGGAAGTAGGAAAATATGGCTGGAAGCCTAGATTGGGATCAGATTATGTGAGGACTTGAAGTCCGATTAAGGTGTAAAGTGACAGTTTTGGATGGGAGCATCACATGCAGTATATTTTTATCTAGCAAATTATGAACTGTTTTATGACACTATATTATACATTGTTTTTAAAATTTTCTCTATTTAATTTTAACCATTTTATTTTAAAATAATTTTAAACCTGGGGTGCCTGGGTGGCTCAGTTGGTTAAGCACCCGACTCTTGGTTACAGCTCAAGGCATGATTGTAGAGTTGTGGTATCAAGCCCCACATCGGCTTCTTGCTGAGTGTAGAGCTTGCTTAAGATTCTTTCTCTCCTCCATCTCCACCCATTTCCTACTGCTGGCTCTCACTCTGTTTCTTAAAAAACCAACCAACCAACCAACCAACCAACCAACCAACCAACAACTTACAGAAAAGTTGCAAAATGGTATATCGAGTTCCTGTGTATCTTTATCCATATTCCCTAGATCTTAACATTTTATCCTTTTTACCTCATCATTATATATATACATAGTATTTTCTCTGGTTGTAATTGCAGGCATAATGCTTCTTTACGCCTAAATTCTTCAGTGTTTATTTCCTAAAAACAAGGCCATTTTAAAATATATTCAAAGTATAAGTATCAAAATTAGGAGATTAACACTAATATCTAATTCACAGGTTCTATTCAAATTTTGCCAATCACCCCACTAATGTTTTTATATCAAGAGAAAAGAAAATCTATAGAACCCAACCGAGGATCACATATTATATTTAGTTGTCAAGTCTTTCTGCTCTTCTTTAATGTTTAATGATTCTTTGTTTTTCATGACCTTGACTTTTTTTGAAGAGTAAAGGCCATTTATTTTGTAGAATTCTTTCAATTTTGATTTATCTAATCTTTCCTTATTATTAAATTTAGGTTATGCATTTTTGGTAGAAATACAACAAAAATGACGTATCTTTCTCAGTGCATCATATCGGGAGGCACATGTCATCTATTTATATGATTAATTATGATGTTAACATTGATCATTTAGTTAAATGGTGTCAGATTTCTGTAGTGTTACTATTTTTCCCTTTGTTATTAAGCAGTGTTTTGTGAGGAGATACTTTGAGACTATATAAGTATCCTGGTTCTGATGAAACTTTTACCTACCAATTTTAGTATCCATTAATAATTCCTGCCTGAAATAGGTATTACTACAGTGGTTGAAATGGATATTTTCTCATTCCATAATTATTTCTACATTTGTTAGTTGGCTTTTTCTTGTATGAAAAAACTTTCACTTTCCTTCCAATGATTTATGTATTATTTATGGATTCTTATGTTAGTCTATGCTATGTAATTAGTTACTGATATTATTTTTCATGTTCAGTTTATCCCAGATTTTCTACTGTGAGTTGTTTTAAATGATCTTTTATGTCCTTTAAACACATCTTTTTTTTTTTTTAAACACATCTTTATGATTATTTGACCACTTCTTACTTTCTGCTATAGCAAGATGTTCCAGTTGTAGGCAGGACTATTTTTTAAAAAGAATTTATTTATTTATTAGACAAAGAGAGTATAAGTGGGGGAGAGGGCAGAGGAAGAGGAGAGGGAGAGAAAGAATTGGCAAGCATACTTCCTGCTGAGCATATAGCCTGATATGGGGCTCGATCCCAGGACCCTGAGATCATGACCTGAACTGAAATCAAGAGCCAACGGTCTAACCACCTGAGCCACCCAGGCAAGACTATTTAAAATATTTCTGTGCTCCAATGAGATACCACTTCACACCAGCAAGAATGGCTAAAATTAACAAATTGGGAAGCAACAAATGGCAAAGATGCAGAGAAAGGGAAATCCACTTGGACTGTTGATGGAAATGCAGTCTGATATAGCCACTCTGGAAAGTATGGAAGTTCCTCAAGAAGTTAAAAATAGAGCTACCCTACAACCCAGCTATTGTACTACTGGGGATTTGCCCAAAAGATAGTGATCCAAAGGGGCACCTGCACTCCAATGTTTATAGTAGCAATTTCCACAATAGACAAACTATGGAAAGAGCCAAGATGCCCATATACAATGAAATATTACTCAGCCATCAAAATGATGAAATCTTACTATTTATGTTGATATGGTTGGAACTGGAGGGTATTATGCTGAGTGAAATAAGTCAATCAGAGAAAGATAGTTATCATATGGTTTCACTCATATGTGAAATATAAGAACACAGAGGATCACAGGAGAAGGGAAGGAAAACTGAATGGGAAGAAATCGGAGAGGGAGACAAACCATGAGAGACTCTCAGGTATGGGAGAGAAACCGAGGATTGCTGGAGGGGAAGCGGGTGGAAGGTGGGGTAACTGGGTAATGGGCACATGATGTGATGAGCACTGGATATTATGTGCAGCTGATAAATTACTGAACTCTACATCTGAAACTAATGATGTTCTGTATGTTGGCTAATTGAATTTAAATAAAAAAATAAATATTTCTGTGCTCTTCAATGTTTTACACTTAGTAGATGATGAATAAATACTTTATGAGTGAATGAATACATGATTAATATAAACTGCAAGTATACATAAAGACGTACTGTTTTTCTTTCTTTGTGTTTTTAAACATAAGTCCAGTTATTCTTTTCATAAAGACTGAGCCAAAAGAAGATCTTTTATAGACTTTCCAAAAGAGGAAAATAATTTTTATGAAGTATAAAATAAAAAATTTACTTCATTCGTTTATTATTTATTTTGAAAGTATACATTGGTACTTACTATATCCCAAATATTGTATTTGGCGTTGGAGATACAACAGTAAATTTAAAAAATAGATATGGCCCCTGGCCTTATAAAGCTTATAGTTTGCTGATTAATAAATTGATTGCTGTAGAGATAAAGTCCAATTTCAATCATTAGTTTCTTCTATTTTACTTTGTTGGTGTTCTGTCAAAAAAGACATGGAATATCAATGAAAAAACAATATATCTTTCGAAAGCCTACACTCTAAATCATGCTAGAGCCTTGTTTTTGAATGGAATTCTAAAATGTATAAGACATACCTTTTTTATTGTCACAAAATTCACTCGCTAGTAGGAAAAGACAAATCTGATAGGTTAGCATAGTAGAAAGTATGTAGGCCTAGAGTTAAAAAAATAGGGTTTGAATCTGAGGTCTTTTCCTTCTTACCTCATCAACCCTCAGCAAATTACTCAACCTCTCTGAGGTTAATAATACTGCTTCACTCTCTAAACTGTCCAGGAAGATAATAATGCCTAACTTCTGCTGTTTATTTCAGTAAGCTATGTGACCAAAATCCAATGTAAATACCTGGTTTGAATAACAAGAAATGTACTGACTCACCTAACTGGACATCCAGTAGGGCAGGTTTCAGGGTTGTTTTATTCAATGAATCAAAGATGTCATCAGAAATCCAGGTTCCGGGCAGCCTGGGTGGCTCAGCGGTTTAGTGCCACCTTCAGTCCAGGGCCTGATCTTGGAGACCAGGGATCAAGTCCCATGTTGGGCTCCCTGCATGGAGCTTGTGTCTCCCTCTGCCTGTGTCTGCCCTGCTCTCTCTGTCTCTCTCATGAATAAACAAATAAAATCTTTAAAAAAAAAAAAAAAAAAAAAAAAGGGATCCCTGGGTGGCGCAGCGGTTTGGCGCCTGCCTTTGGCCCAGGGCGAGATCCTGGAGACCCAGGATCGAATCCCACGTCGGGCTCCCGGTGCATGGAGCCTGCTTCTCCCTCTGCCTGTGTCTCTGCCTCTCTCTCTATCTCTCTGTGACTATCATAAATAAATAAAAATTAAAAAAAAAAAAAAAAAAAGAAATCCAGGTTCCTTCTGTTTTATCTCCTTGTCATCCACAGTGGTGTATCATCCTAAGCCTCTTCCTTCTCATAGTCTGGTGGGCTACCTGCCAAGAGCAATGTGCATTACATGCTTCCTTGTTCTGTCCAACAGGAGAGAATGGGTGCCTCCTGCCAGCTATCAAACAAATAAAAACTCAATCTTATTGGGCTGAGTTCGATTACACACCTAACTTCAAAATGTCACCAGGGGAATGAAATAGGTTGATTTGCTCAGGCCTGGAAAAGGGGATATGATTACCATAGTTGGTTTAGACTAAGAGCTCAAATTGGAGCTGAGTCCGATTACTGAAAGCCCATTGGTGTCATATCATGGGGGAAGATGAAATGAATTTGGGGAGAAGCTTTTTATTTAAATCATAAATATTCAAAATTAGGAGAATTTGGAGAAATGGAAAGGGCATTGTAGGTATATGTGTAGAAGTAGAAGGGTTTTTCTTACGTGGTGGAGTATGAATAAGGAAACTGATTACTGTTCCATATTCTCTTTATTTTAGGCTAGAATCAGAGCTGTCAGTTTTGTTTTGAAATTCTCATGTTCCTACCTAGATATTCCTCCCATGAGGCTGAAATTACTGTTTTCCTCAACACTACTTCTCATTCCCATCAATAGAAAAATAAATTTATCTTCTATTCCTCATAAAGATGTATCCAAGGACAGATTAATCAATTTCCTGTGCCCAAAATGTGGATGTGTGCATATGACTGAATGATATTGACCATCACAATTAGGTACAATTAGCTGGTCCTAAATGTTACAGATTGTGTATTGAAACAATAGAAATTAGTATTAACAAAGCAGTATATTGTTGTACCTTTAGAAAAACCTGCCAACCAAATACTTCAACAAATTTGTTGCTTGCAAATTTAATAATAAACTGGAAGTCAAATGTAGTTTGAGAAATTAGAATCACTATTTTGTTTTCTTAATATACAAAGAAGTCATTTTGAAATTATAATGCCATAGTTTGATAATTGAAACCTAACTAGAAGTCAAAAGTAGGCTTTGTGACATTTCTTAAGTTTTCTGGAGACAGCATTTCGTTTTTGAAAATTGGTTTAGTTGATTTTATTTCTTATTTATCTTCATCTGTGTTTTCCTTCCAGGAGAAAAATGGGGTACAGAAAAATCTCAACCAGAGAGAGTTCTTACCTGACTTATATCAACTCAGGGAAGAGATGGTTGATGGGGTTTCTTTATTGAATAATTTATCAGGATTCTTGAATTCTAATTTGAAAAACAGGACATTTTGTGAAAACACTTCAGTGTATATAATATAAATATAACTCCACACCTCTTAAATTAGTTAAATTACAGTATATAATTAATTCTAGCTTGTGCAGCACTATATTTCTGCAAGTTTGCCACAACATCTATTCATTAAAAGTCAATTCATCCCCTTGCCTGTAATGTTCCTGTGTGCTTTTACTGTGTGTGTCTGTTCTTTGTTATAAGAGCCTCTAGACTACTCTTGCAAATGTCTTGGAGTCCATCCAATTGCCACTCTTTCTCTTTTCGTTTCCCAGCTTTCTCTTTCATTTCTCATTTTATGGTTTCTGTTTTTATTTCTCCCTCTTTTTTAAATTTTCTGCAGATTCACACAGTGCCCTACCACACACTACACGTCACTTCTTTTTCTTCTTTTCCATTGTTCATCCCCCTTTTACTAATTCTTTCTGACTTCAACTTTTCTGTTTTCTGCTTTGAAGAGTATTTTTCTCAACTCTCTTTTCTTTCCCTTCTGCTTTCCTTCTTTCCCTTCTCTTTTTAGTGGGATGAATTACCTCTGCCTTTCTTAGCAGTTCTGCTGTGAGGAGAGTTTGAGTCTGGAAGCAAACCTGGTTTGTTTTCTCAGTTTAAAGCATCTTTCAGCTGAAGCAGAGTGACAGTGATGAACATCAACCTGCTCTGTAGGATTGGGGCTTGCTGTTTTAGTTTTTATAATCACTGCCATTAATGTATGGGCAACTCTGTTAGCACAAACTCCTTCAGACAGGGTTAGAATTCCCTCCTCGTTGTTTTCATGAACACTGTATCACTTTCAAACATGACACTTACTATACTGTAGTGTAACTGTCTGTTTATTTGATTGTGAGTTTTGTGAAGGCCGAGACTGTATTTTCTTAGCCTTCTATATTTTCAGCAGTTAGCCCAGTGCATTTTTATGACAAAAACTTCCTTCATTAAATACACATTCAACAGAACCACTATAGCACAGTCATACATGTTTGCAGTATATAATCCTAGGGGACAGCCTTCACATCACACAATTTAAAATTTGTATATTCATTGCAGTCTCCTGGCAGATGGCAGTAAAGTATCTAGTTAAGACAATCATTTTATTATGACAATTTCTCAACAAATGAAGGTAGATTTTTTTTTTTTTGAGGCAGGGGCTCCTTTATCCAGTTTATTTAGAAGTGCCTTATGGGCTGCTGGTGGCCCTGGTTGTATTTGATTTATATTTGTTAATACTCCACTTCCTGAAGATTGCATCTGGCCTATTTTGCTAGAGGCAGGGCTTTCACTTTGAAGGTGAAATGCAGTGTATCTTTAATATAAAAAATGAGGTGCTAGTTCTCCTAATGGGAGAAAGATGGTTTTTTTTCTACATAATTCCTTTCCATATATGGCTTCCTCTCTTTTATTTTCACTGACTTGCTAATTTCTTATTCCTTCTTAATGTGTCAGTCAATATAGCAGTAGTAATTGTTCCAGCATGTACACATACCAGTGTTGCTGAAAATATTGTGCTAAGACCATACCATACCATACCTAAGCCCATCCACATAAATATCCCTATCCAGCTTCGAATTATACCTTTTGGTTCCGAGATAGAATCCTGTTATGTTCTATCTTCCAATTTAAAATGGACTTAATTAAGTAGCTCTATACATGTGGTAATAACCATGAACAACATTTACTGATTATGTCTTATGTGGTAGGTGCTATTAGAAGCATTTTTAGGTACTTTTGTTGTTCCTGTTTTGTAAATGAGAAAATCTTGACACAGAGAGTTTAAGAATTGCCGAAGTTCAGGTAGTGGTGGCAGAACCAGAGTTGAAACCCAGCAACCTGTATTTTTCTTCAGAAATGCATCCTGCCTCCCACTGGCATTATTCTTGGTAGCCTTAATCAGAACTGTAGAAAGCACTTTTAGGATTCTGTACTATATATACAGGATTATACTAATATTGTTAAAACTCTTTCCTTCCAAGATGCATCTAATTCCGTACTCTTGTGCAGTTTACTCTTTCCATTTATTTTCTCTTTATTTAATGCAACATTATACTGATAATAATAACAAACACTTATATGATGCTTACTTCTAACCATACTTTTCAGATTTTAATTATTTAATACTTACAACTACCTTGAATTAGATGTTTTCATATCCCCTATCTCAGGGAAAGGTCACACAGCTAAAGTGGCCCTGTAGTGTGGCCAGATAGCGAAGGCACAGATTCCATGTGCTTAAACTTTGTGTTATGTGTGAATCAGATTAATGTAAACCAAGACTCTGAAGGCCTGGAATCTTCTCTTTGACAAGCTATGTCATCTTGGGCTACTTTATATCCTAGTTTTCTCATTTCTAAGATGAAGAGTTTGGCTTAGGTAACATCTATAGTCAAGATGACAAGTCTATGCATAGGAAAAAGTCATAGAAACAGGACATCTATAGTTGAAGGCCTCTTGACTGATAACTAGTGGTACAACTTTGAGCAATCCATTCAATTTCCCAGAGACTCCGTTTTCTTTATAAAATGGAGATTATAATCTGTACTCTTCACCAAATTGTTCTGAGACCTCATAAGAAAACAGGTAACCTGCTGTTAAAGATTTCAGTATTTGACATTGTATTATATATTAAGTATCTTATATAAGCAATAACATATTTGTTGCAGAATCTTAAAGATGAGCAGTTCACAAAAAAGAAAATAACAAACAAATAATTTTATGATTCAGAAATAATCACTGTTAACATTTTGTGGTATAGACTGCAGTCTTTTTTCCTTTTATGAATATGCAGCAGTTGCTACCAGTGCCCCTCCTAGATCCCTCAGACCAGACTACTGCACTGTGCTCCAGAAGATTTCTCACTGTCAGTGTGTGCCTCTCTGTACTTGAGGGCTTTTTCAAGAACCACAAAAGGCCCTTCTGCTCATGAAAGATAGCACCAGGCTGGAAGTGCCTGGAAATAAACAATTCCTAGGAGCAGCCTTTAAACCATGGCTGACCTGACTTGGAGTGTAAATAGAATTCCATCCCCATTGCCCCTTGGGTGGGACAATTGTGTGTTCTAGTCTGTTTCCCAGTGTTCCCCTATCTTATTAAGTTCCAGCTGTCTCCTGCAGTAGTTGGTTTGGTAACATACATTTTATAGGCTTCCTTTCCTTGCCAGTGTCACTTCCCCCATTCTCCTGATGTTATTTCTGTACTTCTCCAATAAGTAAATTGTACTCAAATTCCTGCCTCTGGGTCTGCTTCTGAAGGAAACCCAAAGTTAGGGATGATAGAATAGGGTCTGTTACATAGTAGTTGTTCAGTACAGTTTCTTGGATTCTTATTTTACATAGAAGGAAATCCAGCCTTGAGTATGCACTTGAGCCAGGGTTTGAACCACAGGTTTGACTTCAGAGACTGAGCTTTAACCATTATTCTTTAAGAATGGATAGCAATTCTGATGTGTCCAGGAATATACTCATAAGAACAGCCTCCTAACTGGTCTTCTTCTACTTTTGCTTCTACTACATTTGAACACATACATGAAGTTATGTTACTTCTCTGCTAAAAATTTGTAGATGTTTTCCAGTTTACTTATAGTAAAATCCAGAGTTCATATAATGGCCTACAAGATCATACATGATTTGGCCTCTCCACCTCCAGTACCTTTTGACCTCATTTCCCATGATTTCCCTCCTCTCACTTTGCTCCTAAGCATACTAGTCTCTTGGTTTTTCCTATAACATGCCAAGAACACTCTTACCTCAGAACTGGCTGTTCTGTCTTCTTACCCTGATATCTACATGGGTTGTTCCCCTATCTCCTTTAGGATTCTGCTTAAATGTTAAGTGCTCAGTGAGACTTTCCTCTCCCATCCTATTTAAAACTATTTTCCCTGTGCTAGTCTCCCAGGTTCCTCATTTTCCCTTCATTGCTTTATTTTTCTTCATAGCACTTAATATCATCTGATATACTGTATATTTCATTAAAAATTGTTTATTGGACCAGAATACAAAGCTGTATAAAAACATTATTATTCATCTTAATGTGTCTCTAGTGCCCAGAACAGAGCCTCAATAAATATTTCTTGAATAATGAATGAATAAGATTCATGCTGATTAGTGTTATTATTGAATGCCAGAGGAGTAGAGACTCCCTATCATAGTTTTTCTAAATCTCAGCATTTTTTTCTTTTCTTTTTCTTTTTCTTTTTCTTTTTCTTTTTCTTTTTCTTTTTCTTTTTCTTTTTCTTTTCTTTTCTTTTCTTTTCTTTTTTTTTTACTGGCCATCACCAGTCATAGTGTCTTAGTGGTATAGCCATTAAAGTTGTAATTGGGTTTTCTGTCTCAGCGACATGATGACATATCACAGCAGCTGCTTGGACTTAAGAGAATTCCGTTTTGATAGGTCATCTAATGCTGTTGAGTGTGCTTTCAGTATTCTAATTTGTTTTGGGTTTTAAGAATTCCTTTGAGAATTTATTCCACTTCCCAAGAATGCTGACTCTTAGATTCTCTCATGCAGCTTGACTCTTTTCTCAGTGATGTTTATCTCAACTTATACAGACACCTTCATTTTTTTCCTTCTTTTTTCTCCTGCTGTCTCTGTCAGTGAGGATTTATTACACTTCGGTCTGGTTTTTCATACCCTGTCACAGATATTTGGATAGAATTGTCTAATGGTCTCATGAATAAGTTTTCCATCTAGAACCTGAGGTTTGACCCTCATCAGTCTACCCTCTTTGTATGCATTGTGCAACTCTATGATTGAAGAATAAATTGTGTGGAAAGTTAGTACTGCCTGTGACCCATAAAGTATAATTTACTGTGGTGATTAGATGATGACTGTTGACTTTAGATGAATATATTCAATTCTTTTTTTCATGAAAATGAAACACATTTGGATCATTTAGATCAATATTGTAGTAACACTTCTTGATGATCTAACTTTAAATCACATCTTCAGATCTATCTCCTTCATGAGGCTTTCCCTGATTCACTGCATTTAATTTTCAATCTATTCATATAATTCTGGACTCAGTCTTTTCCTTTAACTTCTCTTTGTGCTTACCTTAATTTGTAGATTTAGTTTTGTGGGATGGAGAAGGGTATGGGCTGATGAATCATGTTTGAACCCATTACTGTCAGTGATTAGTTCTGTAATCTTTTTTTTTTTTTTAAGATTTTATTTATTTA
Organism: Vulpes lagopus; assembly: GCF_018345385.1. NCBI lineage: Eukaryota > Metazoa > Chordata > Mammalia > Carnivora > Canidae > Vulpes > Vulpes lagopus. The sequence continues at coordinate 35,733,492 of NC_054838.1, read as the reverse complement.
TTCATGGAAGACACATTGAGAGAGAGAGGCAGAGACACAGGCAGAGGGAGAAGCAGGCTCCTTGAAGAAGCCTGATGTGGGACTTGATCCTGGGTCTCCAGAATCACATCCTGGGCTGAAGGCGGCACTAAACTGCTGAGCCACCCAGGCTGCCCTAGTTCTGTAATCTTGAACAAGATATTTGACTTCTTTGTTTTAGTTTCCTTCTCTGTAAAATTAAAATAATAATACTTTTTGAGTTGTTATGGAGTAGTAACATAGTATATATGAAATACTTAGTGTCTGGAAGATGTTAAGAATTCAATGTATGTTAATTGTTCTTAAATATAAACACAACATACATGTGTGTGCTGAGTAGAAGTGATCTGTATGTTCTCCTCCATTCTCCATGTAAACTTTAATTTCCTGTATGTTCTATAGATGTTTTTGGTCTGTAACTGTTATTAGTTAAAATTTTTATTTAAAAAATAATTTATGAGATGCCTGGGTGGCTCATTGGTTGAGCATCTGCCTTCGGCTCAGGGTGTGATTCCAGGTCTAGGGACTGAGTCCCACATCGGGCTCCCTACTGGGAGCCTGCTTCTCTCTCTGCCTATGTCTCCAACTCTCTCTTTCTTTCTCTCATGAATAAATACATAAAATCTTTTTAAAAAAATTTAAAAGTAAAAAAATAATTCGCAGAGGAGAAAATCTTATGCATATGGGCTTCTTGGCCATGCTATACATTTCCAAGTATTAGCTACTTATTCCTTAGGGACTGTTTCTCTTCTTTATATGAGTTAGACTCCTTAAGCCAAAGGATATTAGATCATTGTATTCCAATCACTCACTTTGCAAAGGCAAAAGTTAAAATCCAGCATACAAGTGCCAGAGCTGGGACTCAGCACAAGTTTCGTGATGCTCAGGAGTGTCAAACCATGCTACTCTATCTTGCTGGAATGCAGAATTCTCAATGATGATCAAATGAAGTGTCAGCAATTAGAAAACAATCCACGATATTAGTTATTATTTTCCCTTTCTTGGCACTCTTTTCCATCTACGGGAAAATACACAATTTCTATGGAATGTCAAAGGATTTTCCTTTTTTTTTTTTTTTCAGATTTCATTTATTTATTTGACAGAGAGACAGAGAGAGCATGAATGGGGACAAAGGGAGAGGGAGAAGCAGATTCCCTGCTGAGCAAGGAACTTGATGGGGGGCTCGATCCCAGGACCCCGTGATCATGACCTGAGCCAAAGACAGATGTTTAACCGAGCTGCCCGGGCACACCTCAGATGATTTTCTAGAATCCTCTGATTGTTGGAAGATTTCTTTACAGTCTCAATATAGTTAATTTGGGTGTAGAATCTGTATAATAACAATTTTTTTCCTTTTCACAGCCTCTTAGACATTACTAGATGATACTCTCAGAATGTGTAAAGTAACCACTGAGAATATTTTGAAAGTTAAGAGTTAGTGTGTTTTATTGAAAAGAGCAACTTGATACAGACTCTAAATCCCAACATTCAAATTTTAATGTCTACATGAAATTACATTTGCCAGTATTAATGCTCTTTCTTGTGAATCTCTTTTCTCTTAGTTTCATCGATAGAACTTTTCTTGGTTCTCCTTTAAGTATAACATCCTGTGCTCTCCTCACAGCCTGTGAATTTTTGTATTAAAGTATCCCTACAACAATCTTGTGAAAATCTATTTGTTCATGAACATCAGACAGTAGTCCTTGTGCATAAACTCTGTCATGTTCATTTTTATGTCTCTACTCCTTGGCACATAATTGGTCCATAGTAGGTGATCAACAGAGAAACATTGGAATAATTGGACAATTTGGAATAAATAAATTCTTATATCTTTTTGGTCTCCCTCGATGGCTACACTTTTTAAAATCCAGTCAGTGGTAGTGTTTCCAGATCCCACATCTTTGGTCTTCTGAATTTACCTCTTTACACTCTCCTGGACTCATCTTACTGTTTACTGTTTTAAGTGCATATGTGCTGCTGACTCCCATATATTTATCTCTAAAACTGGTCTTTCTTCTGAGCTCAAAGTTGTATTTCTATCTTTAGGTATCTTCACCTAGATCCTACCCTTGTCTTTAATCCAGGGTAAGTTAGGGTCTCTGGAGCTTTCCCTTTTATAAAACCCTTCAAGCTGCACTTCCATTTCTTTCTCCTAAGTCTGTAAATAGGGGGCGGGGCAAGATGGTGGAAGAGTAGGGTCCCCAAGTCACCTGTCCCCACCAACTTAATAGATAACTTTCAAACCATCCTGAAAACCTAGGAATTCAGGCTGATATTTAAAGAGAGAACAGCTGAAATGCTACAGAGAAAAGAGTTTGCGCTTCTATCAAGGTAGAAAGATGGAAAAAAAAAAAGAGAGAAGCATCCAGTGGGGGAGGGGCACCATGAGGAGCCAGGCTAAAGCCCCTGCGAGAGTCTCTGGGACAGGAAAGTCCAGTCCGGAGAAGTAGGAACTTTAAAAATCTGCACCGGATTCTTCCCTGAGGGAAAGGCGCTCGCAGGGAGCTCGGGCAGGATCCCAGGAGGGGCAGTGGGGCCCCAGGTTCCCAGGGTTGCTAACAGGACGTCTGCCCTGGGGGAGAGTGTGCCACATTCCACGGGCTGAGCTCCCTAAAGGGCTGGAGCACACCTGGTGGGCCCCGGGAGTGCCCCAGGAGCAGCTCAGGCAGCAGCTCTGCACGGAGGGGGCTGCGGGGCCCTGGAGCACGATTCCGGTGGTGCAGGCCCTGGATCCCACAAAGCCAGGGGACACAGCCAAGGATACTGCGCTCCCCCAGGGACAGGAGAAGGCAGGGAGGTACAAGACAGCCAGAATGCTCCTGCTGCCGGGTTCCCCAGCTGCAGATCAGCACCCCCAGCCCTGGAGCATCCAGGCCAGTGCAGACTGGGAGACTGCGGTAGTTACTGCAGGAGCTGACTCCAGGGCTGGGGAGCTGGCCGCCGCCAGTGTGGTTGTTCCTTCTGGTGTCACCCTGTGGCTGGGATGGAGTGGGTCTACCAGGGAACAGGGGCCTCACAGGATAAACAGCTCCCACTGAGCTGTGCACCTGGCAGGGGTTGGGGCAGGTGCACATACCTGAGAATCAGCACAGCAGGCCCCTTCCCCAGAAGACCAGCTGGAAGGACAGGGGAAGAGCAAGTTCTTAACCTAGCAGCGCTAGAAAGCTCCAGGGGAAGTTGAGGGATATACAGTATATAGAACCAGAGGGTACCCCTCCTTTTTTTTTTTCTTTTTTTCTCTTTTGTTTCTTCCTTTTTCCAGTACAACTCGTTTTTAGCAACTCTGCACTGAGCAAAATGACTAGAAAGAAGAACTCACCACAAAAGAAAGAATCAGAAACAGTACTCTCTGCCACAGAGTTACATAATTTGGATTACAATTCGATGTCAGAAAGCCAATTCAGAAGCACAACTATAAAACTACTGGTGGCTCTGGAAAAAAGCATAAAGGATTCAAGCGACTTAATGATTGCAGAATTTAGATCTAATCAGGCAGAAATTAAAAATCAATTAGTTGAGGGATCCCTGGGTGGCGCAGCGGTTTGGTGCCTGCCTTTGGCCCAGGGCGCAATCCTGGAGACCTGGGATCAAGTCCCACATCGGGCTCCCGGTGCATGGAGCCTGCTTCTCCTTCTGCCTGTGTCTCTGCCTCTCTCTCTCTCTCTCTCTCTCTCTGTGTGACTATCATAAATAAATAAAAATTAAAAAAAATCAATTAGTTGAAATGCAATCCACATTGGAGGTCCTAACAATGAGGGTTAATGAGGTAGAAGAAAGAGTGAGTGACATAGAAGACAAGTTGATGGCAAAGAAGGAAGCTGAAGAAAAAAGAGAAAAACAATTACAAGACCATGAGGAAAGGTTAAGGGAAATAAATGACAGCCTCAGAAGGAAAAATCTATATTTATTTTATGTTATTTTATTTTTTTATTTATGATAGTCACAGAGAGAGAGAGAGAGGGGCAGAGACACAGGCAGAGGGAGAAGCAGGCTCCCTGCACCGGGAGCCCGATGTGGGATTCGATCCCGGGTCTCCAGGATCGCGCCTGGGCCAAAGACAGGCGCCAAACCGCTGCGCCACCCAGGGATCCCAAAAATCTATATTTAATTGGGGTTCCAGAGGGCACCAAAAGATACAGAGGACCAGAAAACATATTTGAGCAAATCATAGCTGAGAACTTCCCTACCTTGGGGAGGGAAATAGGCATTCAGATCCAGGAGATAGAAAGGTTTCCCCCTAAAATCAATAAAAACCGTTCAACACCTCGACATTTAATAGTGACACTTGCAAATTCCAAAGATAAAGAGAAAATCCTTTAAGCAGCAAGATATAAGAGATCCCTAACTTATATGGGGAGAAATATTAGATGAACAGCAGACTCTCCACAGAGACCTGGCAGGTCAGCAAGGGCTGGCCGGATATATTTAGGGTCCTAAATGAGAAGAACATGCAGCCAAGAATACTCTATCCAGCAAGGCTCTCATTCGGAATAGAAGGAGAGATAAAGAGCTTCCAAGATAGGCAGAAACTGAAAGAATATGTGACCACCAAACCAGCTCTGCAAGAAATATTAAGGAGGACCCTGTAAAAGAAAGAGGAAGCCCAAATAAGCCACAAAAACAGGGACAAAATAGGTATTATGATGACACTAAATTCATATCTTTCAATAGCAACTCTGAACATGAATGGGCTTAATGATCCCATCAAAAGGTGCAGGGTTTCAGACTGGATAAAAAAGCAAAGACCCATCTATTTACTGTCTACAAGAGACACACATTTTAGACCTAAGGACACCTCCATCCTGAAAATGAAAGGTTGAAGAACCATTTACCATTCAAGTGGTCCTCAAAAGAAAGCTGGGGTAGCCATCCTCATATCAGGTAAATTAAAGTTTATCTCAAAGACTGTAGTAAGAGATGAAGAGGAACACTATATCATACTTAAAGAATCTATCCAACAAGAGGACCTAACAATCATCAATATTTATGCCCCGAATATGGGAGCTGCCGAGTATATAAATCAATTAATGACCAAAGTTAAGACATTCTTAGAGAATAATACACTTATACTGGGAGACTTCAACATGGCGCTTTCTGCAAATGACATATTTTCTATGCACAACATCATGAAAGAAACAAGAGCTTTAAATGATACACTGGACCCGATGGATTTCACAGATTTACAGAACTTTACATCCAAACAACTGAATACACATTCATCTCGAGTGCACATGGAACTTTTTCCAGAATAGACCACATACTGGGTCACAAATCAGGTCTCAACTAATACCAAAAGATTGGGATTGTCCCCTGAATATTTTCAGACCATAATGCTTTGAAACTTGAACTCAATCACAAGAAGATATTTGGAAGAAACTCAAACACGTGGAGGTTAAAGAGCATCCTGCTAAAAGACGAAAGAGTCAACCAGGAAATTAGAGAAGAATTAAAAAGATTCATGGAAACTAGTGAGAATGAAGATACAACCATTCAAAATCTTTGGGATACAGCAAAAGCAGCCCTGAGAGGGAAATATATCACAGTACAAGCATTTCTCAAAAAACTGGAAAAAAAACTCAAATACACAAGCTAACCTTGCACCTAAAGGAACTGGAAAAAAAAAAAAACAAATAAAACCTATACCCAGCAGAAGAAGAGAGTTAATAAAGATTCAAGCAGGGGAACCCTGGGTGGCACAGTGGTTTGGTGCCTGCCTTTGGCCAGGGCGCGATCCTGGAGACCTGGGATCGAATCCCACATCGGGCTCCCAGTGCATGGAGTCTGCTTCTCCCTCTGCCTGTCTCTCTCTCTCTCTCTCTCTCTCTCTCTCTCTCTGTGTGACTATCATAAAAAAAAAAGATTCAAGCAGAACTCCAATGAAATGGAGATCAGAAGAACTGTATAACAGATCGACAAAACCAGGAATTGGTTCTTTGAAAGAATTAGTAGCCACTAGCCATTAGCCAAACTTATTAAGAACAAAAGAGAAAAGACTCTAATTAATAAAATCACGAATGAAAAAGGAGAGATCACAACCAATGCCAAGGAGATACAAACGATTTTTAAAAACATATTATGAGCAGCTATATGCCAATAAATTAGGCAATCTAGAAGAAATGGACGCATTTCTGGAGAACCACAAACTACCAAAACTGGAACAGGAAGAAATAGAAAACCTGAACAGGCCAATAACCAGAGAGGAAATTGAAGCAGTCATCAAAAACCTCCCAAGACACAAAAGTCCAGGGCCAGGTGGCTTCCCAGGGGAATTCTATCAAACATTTTAAGAAGAAACAATACCTATTCTAATACTGTTCTGAAAGATAGAATGGGATGGAATACTTCCAAACTCGTTCTATGAGGCCAGCATCACCTTAATTCCAAAACCAGACAAAGACCCCACCAAAAAGGAGAATTATAGACCAATATCCCTGATGAATACAGATGCAAAAGTTTTCAACAAGATACTAGCCAATAGGATCCAACAGTACATTAGGAAGATTATTCACCATGACCAAGTGGGATTTATCCCTGAGATGCAAGGCTGGTTTAACACTTGTAAAGCAATCAATGTGATAGATCATATCAACAAGAGAAAAAAACAAGAACCATATGATCCTCTCAATAGATGCAGAGAAAGCATTTAACAAAATACAACATCCATTCCTGATCAAAACTCTTCAGAGTGTAGGGATAGAGGGAACATTCCTCAGCATCTTAAAAGCCTTCTACGAAAAGCCCACAGCAAATATCATTCTCAATGGGGAAACACTGGGAGCCTTTCCCCTAAGATCAGGAACAAGACAGGGATGTCCACTCTCATTGCTATTCAACATAATACTAGAAGCCCTAGCCTCAGCAATCAGGCAACAAAAAGAAATAAAAGGCATTCAAATTGGCAAAGAAGTCAAACTCTCCCTCTTTGCGGATGACATGTTACTGTACGTAGAAAACCCAAAAGACTCCACCCCAAGATGCTGGAACTCATACAGCAATTTGGCAGTGTGGCAGGATACAAAATCAGTGCCCAGAAATCAGTGGCATTTCTATACACTAACAATGAGACTGAAGAACAAGAAATTAAGGAGTCAGTCTCATTTACAATTGCACTGAAAAGCATAAGATACCTAGGAATAAACCTAACCAAAGAGGTAAAATATTTATACCCTAAAAACTATAGAACACTTCTGAAGGAAATTGAGGAAGACACAAAGAGATGGAAAAATATTCCATGCTCATGGATTGGAAGAATGAATATTGTGAAAATGTCAATGCTACCCAGGGAAATTTACAGTTTAATGAAATCCCTATCAAAATACCATGGACTTTCTTCAGAGAGTTGGAACACATCATCCTAGGATTTGTGTGGAATCAGAAAAGACCCTGAATAGCCAGGGGAATATTAAAAAACAATACCAGAGCTGGGCCATCACAATGCCAGATTTCAGGTTGTACTACAAAGCTGTGATCATCAAGACAGTGTGGTACTGGCACAAAAACAGACACATAGATCAATGAAACAGGATAGAGAATCCAGAAGTGGACCCTCAACTCTATGGTGAAGTAATATTTGACAAAGCAGGAAAGACTATCCACTGGAAAAAGGACAGTCTCTTTAATAAATGGTGCTGGGAAAATTGGGCATCCACATGCAGAAGAATGAAACTAGACCATTCTCTTACACCATACACAAAGATAAACTCAAAATGGATGAAAGATCTAAATGTGAGACAAGAATCCATCAAAATCCTAGAGGGGAACACAGGCAACACCCTTTTTGAACTTGGCCACAGCAACTTCTTGCAAGATACATTTATGAAGGCAATGGAAACAAAAGCAAAAATGAATTATTGGGACTTCATCAAGATAAGAAGCTTCTGCACAGCAAAAGAAACAGTCCACAAAACTAAAAGACAACCTACAGAATGGGAGAAGATATTTGCAAATGACCTATCAGATAAAGGACTAGTATCCAAGATCTATAAAGAACTTATTAAATTCAACAGCAAAAAAAAAATCCAATCTTGAAATGGCTAAAAGACATGAACAGAAATCTTCACAGAGGAAGACATAGACATGGCCAACAAGCACATGAGAACATGCTCCTCATCACTGGCCATCAGGGAAATACAAATCAAAATGACAATGAGATACCACCTCACACAGTGAGAATGGGGAAAATTAACAAGACAGGAAACAACAAATGTTGGTGGGAACGTGGAGAAAGGGGAACCCTCTTGCTCTCTTGGTGGGAATGTGAACTGGTACAGCCACTCTGGAAAACTGTGTGGAGGTTCCTCACAGGGTTAAAAATAGATCTGCCCTATGACCCAGCAGTTGCCCTACTGGGGATTTACCCCAAAGATACAAATTCAGTGAATTGCTGGGACACATGCACCCCAATGTTTATAGCAGCAATGTCCACAATAGCCAAACTATTGAAACAAGGAGCCTCAGTGCCCCTTGAAAGATGAATGGATAAAGAAGATGTGGTTTATGTATACAATGGAATAGTACTCAGCCATTAGAAACGCTGAATACCCACCATTTGCTTCAATGTGGATGGAACTGGAGGGTATTATGCTGAGTGAGTCAGTCAGAAAAGGACAAATATTATATGGTCTCATTCATTTCGGGTATATAAAAAATAGTGAAAGGGAATAAAGGGGAAAGGAGAGAAAATGAGGGGAAATATCGGAGAGGGTCACAGAACATGAGAGACACCTAACTCTGGGAAACCAACAAGGGGTGGCAGAAAGGGAGGGGGGCCAGGGGGTTGGGGTGACAGGCACTGAGGCGGGCATTTGATGGGATGAGCACTGGATGTTATGCTATATGTTGGCAAATTTAAGTCCACTAAAAAAAATAAATAAAAAAAATAAGCCTGTAAATACCCATTAGTATCTCAATGCCCAGGTTAGAGGCTTGGAGCTTCATGTGGCTCTTCTCTCCCCTCTCTATCTACAGCTCATCAAATATGTTGCTTCTACTTTAGAAACATCTCTTGCATTTATCCCTGGCTATCTTTACAGCCAGTGTTTAGGCCTCCATGTTCTTTTGCTTGGTATATTACAATGGCTTACCACATTTCTTTCTTGCCACCAGCTCCTTCCCACTACAGCCTGTCTTCCACATGGCTACCTGAGGCATCTTTCTCCCCAAATAAGCAGATTCATGCCATCATCTTGCTTTCCTCTCTAGGGTTTCACTCTGCTTTCAGCTAATCTACTTCTCCAGTTGCATTTTCCGTATACCACCAACACAAACTCTCGACTTTAGTTTATGTTCAAATTTAGTTTTTCTTCAAAGTCAGGTCCTTTTATGTTCTGCGCCTCTATCCATGCCTTCCCATTTGCCTGGTATGCCCTTCTCAGTTTTTTGTACCCAGCTTTAATGTTATTTCTTCTGTGGATTTTTTCCTAAATAATCTACGCTTTGGTCTTTATTAATACTTTTTCCATTTATGTTTTTGTGTCTGTGTCACACTAGATTGTGAGAATAGGGAACTTTTATTATTCTAGTCTTGAATGCTTGGTGATTCACTGCTTAATAAATATCTGTTGATATTTAGTCAGTGATTCACTGCTTAATAAATATCTGTTGAATTAGTAAAATAATGACTGAAAAGCTCAGTTATATTTTCTCAGCTTTTTGAGAATTTGACAATTAGTTTAACCATCTTTAGTGTTAAACCAGAGATGGTCACACATTTCAGTGTGTTTTGGCAGGGTCAGGGCCTGACATCTGCTGTAAGTGGCACAGACATCAGTGTTGTCTTTTGCTGTCACTCACCTGCTGTGTGTTGCTTTAACTCCTAAAGCTTCCCTCTATTCATCTGAAATTGGCTATTGCTATGCTCACTGATTCGTAGAAAGATTTAGATCGACTAATGCTTTTTAATCTGTTTTCATTTGTTTTAAAAATATTTTCAAGTATACAAATCCTACAGTTTTCTGAACTTTTAAGCAACAGATAAAAGGAAATAGAAGGTAGGGCAAATATCTTATGTAGATATATTGAATTTTTCCTAGACTTTCCTTTTTTAAGATCATTAGATTTTATGCCCAACAAATTCTAGATTTGTTGGACTTTGAGTAATATGGCACCCTTTAAACATTACTGACTTGACAGAAAGTAAGAGAATGCCCTTTTGCACATGGTGGTCAGAAATTAGACAGTATTCATGATTCACTATTGAGGTCATAAACAAAATACTTGGCTTTCTGACAGCTACATTAGTTGCATTGTTCACCATCCACAGCTGCCAGACGTAGAATGGTTACTTGGCAGCTGACAAAGCTTGGATTCATACAGTGGCCCTTCCTTAAACCTTAGTTTTGAAAATATTACACACTGAGTGCAATTAAATTATGAGCTCACTGGTAGTACTTGTATCTAAATGGGAAAACTAAACCTAACACTTCCTGATTTTTCAGAAAAATGGACAATCCTCCTAGTTCAAAGTATCACCTAATTTTCAGGCGGGTTAATTCTGAGGAAAATGGACCAAATACCATCTTATATTTTCTTTACCAGAACAACTGCTAGAAGCTAGGTAATTAATAAAATGTTATGAAAGAGTTTGTGGAGTATACTTTACAATAGTTGGTATATACTAGCATGTTTTTCACAAAGATAAAATATATTTCATGAAGACAGAATGCTCTTCATCTAACTTTTAGTGTTTTGGTTAGTTTTTGATTGCCTTTCTGTTTTCTTCCTTGCCTCTTCTATTTTTTTCTCCCCTTTCCTCCTTCTCTAGGTCCTCCCTCCCTTCTCTCATTCTTTTGCATATGTATTTAGCAAATATTTTCTTTATACTAGGCATGGTGTTGGACATTGTAACAGTTATAAGGCCAAATGAAAAGATAAGCTCCCTCCTTTCAAATGATCTAATAATTTATTGGAGAATAAAAGATGTGTATGTAAATCATGCAGAGGAGTAAAAACAATGGGGACCAAAGCATCAGGGAGAGTTTTAAATGTGAGCTGAGTCTAAAACTCCCTTAACATCTATATTTCAAATTATAACAATGGTGTGGAGGGGCTGATTCAACTTAATTTAATTGTCTTTTTATTTTTTTAGATGAAGGTAAGCTCATTTTATTTTCTTAGAGGATATTCTTTCTGAAAAACTAAGACTATGTAACAATGGGATGAATACATAATGAAGAGGATGGAAGTATGAAAATGGTGTTTGAAGTTTGAGGTCAGAGATGCAGTAGAATCTATATCTACTATGGCTTGCAGTTTGAATTAAATGACCCTTAAGTATTCTTATGTTATTCTGTGAGTTATAACTCAGAAAAATTAAAACATAGGTGGTTATAATTATAATATTTGTTAATGTTAAGTCATATACATAAACTAAAGGGCAATTGATAATAGAATTCTCTACTTTGTCCTCCAAAGTTTCATGAAATTGTGTATTTTCCAGATTTTGACAGATTGATCCATTGAATGATAGATCAGTCCATCTATCTGGAATACTGAGTTCTGGGAGAGATAATGGGGCTGCCTTTAGACCCGACAGCATAACCTGTGTTAATAATTATCATAGTAGGGATCCCTGGGTGGTGCAGCGGTTTGGCGCCTGCCTTTGACCCAGGGCACGATCCTGGAGACTCGGGATCAAATCCCACATCGGGCTCCCGGTGCATGGAGCCTGCTTCTCCCTCTGCCTATGTCTCTGCCTCTCTCTCTCTCTCTCTGACTATCATAAATAAATAAAAATTAAAAAAATAATTAAAAAAAACAAAATAATTATCATAGTAGAATCAATTTATCATGTACCTACTATATTTCCAATAACTATGCTTCATACATATTGCCTTATTTAATCTTTACAATGTTCCTATGAATTCATTCTATTTTATAATTTAATAAAGAGCAATGGAGAAAAAATATCAGAAACAGCACATCAGAAGCACATCAATATAATGAGATAGGAGTGTTGTCTCTGGAACAAAGTTGACTGCATTCAAATTCTAGTTTTGTCACTTAATAGTTGTGGGGTTTGAGAAGCTACTGTATCTCTTTAAGCTTCAGCTCCTCACCTTTAAAATGGAATCAGTAATAATACCTACATATAGAGTTATTATGAAAGTTAAGCAAGTTAATGTATTGAAGTGGTTAGAATAACCAGTGATATGTAAGCATTATTATTACAAGCCTGAAATCACACAGCTCGAAAGTGATAGAACAGATTTTCTAGATTCTAAAGCCTGTGCTTCATTCACAATTCTGTATTTCTTCCAAGACATATCCACATCTTATGGATTACAGAATTTTAAAAAATGAATTTGTCAGTAATCAACTAAATTTCTGTTTGTTTCTCAAAGAAAACAAAGGATTCTTAATTTAAAAACTTTTTTTTCCTTGAGAGTGAACTCTGTTATTGCAGAGCCTATTAGTACTAAACAGGGGTGCACATATCACTTTTCAGGGACTGTAGGGTGAAATAAGAGAAACTTGGAGATAAGTTCCCTGTGTCTCCTCTCCAATAAGATTTTAAAATTAGCTAGTTCTTAGGAGCATCCTGAGGAGGAGTTCAGCTCTTTCTCCCCAGTTGTTCAGAGCACCTGTTGTTTCTGTGGCTCTCTTTTTTTTCTGGCCTCTTTCAAAAATCCTTTCTGGCCTAAGTGGTGGTAGTGGTGAGGATAGCTTTGTAAAATCACCAGTTTCACAGCCTCAGCACAGCTTATCTAAGTGGGATTGTAGGAATAGAGACATGGAGAGTGTACTAATGTGAGCAGGTCAAAATATTATTATTATTTGTTTTCACCATGATTGAATCTTATGTGAGAGCTCTAGATCAATCTTGGATTTCTCATTTTCATTACTAGATTGAAAGTTCCCTACCTGTAGGTTTGCTCTAAAATAATTAATTTGTGTTTTCATTCTAATTCTTTTTTCTATTTATTCATTTTTTATACAGAAGTTTATAAAACTTAGAAGGAACTGCCAAATTTTTTCCAACTGGCTGCACTGTTTTCATTCATACCAGCAATGTGTTCCAGTTTCTCCAGATCCTAATCAACACTTGTTATTGTCTGTCTCTTATTGTAGCCACAGTTTTCTGTTGGGAGGTGTATCCCCTTGTGGGTTTTTGTTTGTTTGTTTGCTATGAAAAGCTTTATTGGGGGCAGCTCGGTGGCTAAGCAGTTTAGCGCCACCTTCGGCCTAGGGTGTGATCCTGGAGACCTGGTCGAGTACCACGTCAGGCCTCCTGCATAGAGCCTGCTTCTCCCTCTGCCTGAGTCTCTTCCTCTCTCTCTGTGTCTCTCATGAATAAATAAATAAAATCTTAAAAAAAAAAAAAGAAAAGCTTTATTGTTTCCATTTGGTCCACAGCTTGGGACAAGGCATTGGGGTGGTTAAAAAGCTGCCTAGTGTCTGTCTTCAGCTCCTCACCTAGGAAGTGGTTCTCCAGGAAGCTGTAGAAGTGGGGGTCTGTGTGTGCAGAAACCCTGGGCATGCAAATCCAGGAGACCCTGGTTCAGGTTCTTTTCCAGATCCAGGGTGGGTTCCATGGCATCCAGGGTTTTATTGCACTTATCTTGGGATGGCTTCTGCACATTCTGGAAGAGGGTGTAGCCACTGCACCATTTTTGCCTCTGCAAGAGATACTCAGTACCCTTGGGCTTCTTGTCTACCAATTTGAAGAAGTGGCCCATGTTCTCCAGAGCCACATAATCATGGTTAAAATAGAAGCCCAGAGAGAGGTAGGGGTAGGAGGCCTGAAGATATATGTTGACCAGATGGTTGACAAAAGCCCCCACCTTGATATAATAATTCTGATGAATCTGGAAGCTCATGGTTGATTGGCTAATAAGCAGAACATTTGACATTTTGTGACATATAAAAAAGAAGAAAGAGGCAGTGATTTTTTTTTTTTTTGTTAAAATTGTTTTCTGTGAGTAAATTTGTGGCCATGAATTTTTAGCATTTTACGGAGTTAGGTCAAAACTTTTTCATGTCCTACATGATACTGTAGGAGAAAAACAGCAGCAGGGGGTATCTTTGGAAGGTCTATAATATCATTGCTAACCACCGGCTCTAAGCTTTTGAGTTGTGGAGAAGCCTGAATTAGATAGTATTTATTTGTTTCCTGGAAGTAGCATACTCTGATTATATCACTTGCCTTTATAACATTAATGTTTCATCTTGGCACCCAAATGGCTTTGACATTTGTATTATATCCCAGGGTGCACATCTTCCAGCTCAAAGAAGAGAATTGTGTTGGGTAGTTTTAACATCTTCAATGGAGCAATGTATGTGAAAGCAAATTATGTAGTTAAACTCACAAATTAAGCCAATCTTTTTTGAGGAACATATAGGGAGATAGAGCTAGAGGATGATTTTTAAAATGATTTTTCTCTTGGTAATTTCATTATTATGTGCAATATATTTTTGAAATGATATTCTCTAAACTTAAAGGCAGGATTAAAAGTCAGCTGTTAGGAAGGAGTGTCTGTGGTCATATGTTTGGTGAGGTGGTTTGAGCAACAGACATAGCTGAGGATTCTATGAACTAGTAGCAGACATCTGTGTTTAAACGTGTAAGTTCACGCCACTCTTCTAAACATTTTCATGGAGTCCAAGGAAATTCTTGTTCACTGTAAGTTAATTTGCTTTCCTCCTGACCTACTTATGGTGAATAAGGCATGACTGGTGACCTGAATATTTCCTTAATGATTTGCTCATAAATACTCAATTCTAGAGCTCTCATGCGTTGTTTACTGTGCTTTGCTTGTTCTGTTTACTGCTAAAGCCATTTCTACATTTATAATGATAAAATCAGGGATTCAGGTGCTGACAAATGGCTGCCAAATTGTTTAGTAACTTGGAGCTTTACTTAAAAATTGTGTGTGTATTTCCCCTGTCAGAATGCCTATCTTGTAATTTGACTAGTAAGTACATGGAGAGATGTATTCAAGCTCTTGTGTGGGTAACTCTTAAAATGAACTTGTAATTTGGCTTGCCATTTTGATGTAGTTTAAGTGCTAGATTGCAAAATATCTTAATGGAATTTATTAAATATTGATCTACCTACTTAGGAACTTGGAAGAAAATGTTGTCTGATTTTTTTTCCCCTAAGTGGTGTTTCCTATGTGATTTAAAGTGAAATAGCTGCAAACACTAGTTTTCCCTGTACTAAAATGAGTTAGCATTTCCTTGTACTAAAATGAGCTAGTACATTTTTTCCTTCTAGTATGTATACAGTGATTTATAATAGCTAAGGATTGTGATAACCTTAATGGATTATTAATCATTAATTAGTGACTAGTCATTAGATAAAATGCTATATACAAAGCATTTTATATGTTTTGTCTCATTTAGTAACTTTAGGAGATAAGTATGATCATTTTATTTTACATACTATGAAGTTGAAAATCAGAGCATTTAAAGTCTCTAAGCTTTTAAGTGCTAGAGGTAAGATTTATATCTCTCTATATTTATATCTATCTGTATGCTTGTCAACCTGACTGCAAAGCTGATGCTGTTAATCATTACTAGACTGCATTCCATAAATAATCACATAGCACACAGTAATATTGCCAGTTCATGTCAACCAGAGGAATGGAAACATACTCAAAATGTGGAAATTGTTCCTTCAATTTCTGTCTGAATTGTTTAAAATTGTTGCTGAGCTCCTCTCAGAGGAAGAAAAGACATTTTCCAGCAGGTTTCTATATATCGCATTGATTCTGCTGTCTTTTATAGTGGCTCAACAGTGGCCTCATGTATTAATCTACATTCCAGAAAACTATGCCCATGGAGAATGTGTAGGAACAGCCGGTTATGGCAGCTGTAGATAATGAACACATGAGATAAGACTGAAAGTTGTTTCTTTCCCTTTCTGCATATATTTCCTTCATGTATTAAAAGGAAGAATTGCAATATGTATATATATGTGTGTGTACACACACACACACACACACACACACACACACATATATATATATATAGAGAGAGAGAGAGGAGAGAGAGACACACACACACACAAATTGTAGTTAGCAAAAAAACAAAAGCACCATGATATTGTTATTACGTTCTATCTCAGAATCACAGAATGATGAATGAACAAACTTGGATGAATTTTCTCTTAGAGAGTAAGGAATAATGTTTTTTAAATTGCTATACATCCAAAGTACTTGTAACAGAGCTCTCTATGTAAGTCTCAATAAATATTTGTAGATTGATGGATTGATTGCCTTATTTCACATGGCTAATAGTAGCTAAGGTTATAATCTGAGTCTTTTGACATTTAAATTCAGTGTTTTTCTTACCATACTGGGCTGCTTGGATTCCCTTCTCAAAATAATTGTCTCCTCCTTTTGAAAGGAGGAAATGAAAACTCTGAGAGATTTAAAGAACTTGCCCAAATTCACCCAGGTAGGCCAGGGCTGAATAAGTTCTAAAGTCTGGTCTGCTTGATGCTAAAGTTTATATTCTTAGATGCCCTGGAAACTTCAGTTTCCTAGAATAAGAACTCACATCATATCTTATGGATAAAATTTGTATTTGTATCTTAAAACCTTCTTCAAAGAAGAATCTATGCAATCTATTTTTAACAGGCGTTAGAACGGAGTGGTCAAGAATAAGGCTATAGCCAGACAAGAGTTTAAATCCCAGTTCTATCACTTAAATGACTTCAGCAAAGTTTCTCTATAGCTCAGATTTGTTAGCCACAAAGTATGTTAATAGTAATACCTATCTCTTGGGAGTGTTTTGAGAATTAAGTAAGTATAAGGTACTTAGAGCAGTGACTCATTTGTTACTATTATTTCCTAGGTATACATCTCCATTGGGAAAAATTTATCTTATAGCCAGTGAAGCTTATTCTTATTGTACTCTCTTGTTCTATTCTCTAGGGACACAAACACTAATAGGGCATCACCCTCATTGCATTATAGTCTCTAATTATTATGATGAAGATGTTTTTTTGGAGTGGGGGGGGGCAAAGGGTGAGAGAGAGAGAATCCCAAGCAGGATCCATTACCAGCACAGAACTCCATGCAGCGCTCGTCTCACAACTTTGAGATCAAGCCCTGAGCTGAAATCAAGAGTTGGATGCTCAATCAACTGAGCTACCCAGGAACCCCTCATGATGAACTTTTTTACTCTTTTCTAATAGGTTTTTTAATCTTTAAGCAAAGGTCTAATTTCCCCAGTACTCATATTTAAAATACTATAAGAAATTTATTGTTCTTATACCAGGAAATGACATTATTACTTAGAGGATAAGAATATTTATTTTTATATGGTGTACAAAGGACAGCCAACATTTATTAGAGCAGGAATGAGTAGTCTTTTAAAAAATATTATCTTCAAGGAATGTACATTCTCTTGCCTAAAATTAAGGCACTTATAGGGTGATATAGTGGGTGAGTATTGGACTTGGGAATTAGAAAACCTAGGTTATGTCCCACTTGACATTTATTAGTTGTGTGTCTTTTAAAAAATATTATCTTCAAGGAATGTACATTCTCTTGCCTAAAATTAAGGCACTTATAGGGTGATATAGTGGGTGAGTATTGGACTTGGGAATTAGAAAACCT
The DNA here is from genome assembly GCF_018345385.1 of Vulpes lagopus. Taxonomy (NCBI): domain Eukaryota; kingdom Metazoa; phylum Chordata; class Mammalia; order Carnivora; family Canidae; genus Vulpes; species Vulpes lagopus. The sequence goes on along the minus strand of NC_054838.1, from coordinate 35,715,910 downwards.
AGGTTATGTCCCACTTGACATTTATTAGTTGTGTGACCGTGAGTGAGAAAGTCCTCTTAGCCTCTTTCAGCTCCAATTTTCTGTATTGTGAAAGGACATAATGTTCTGATTATCTTATAATGTTTGGTGTTTATCAAATAATATTTTACTTTTTCAAGGCTCAAATCCAAATACTACCTGCTCAATGACGCCTTCCCTAACTCCCCCAGTTAGATTACTTTTTTTCTTCTTTATATTCCAATAGCAATTTGTATCTCTACAATATGCCATTTCTTTGAGTCTAAATGACCATATCTTTCCACTGGATTGTGAGCTCTTTGTGAGTATATTCATTTTTGCTTTCTGCACACTGTATGGTATACTGCCTTGAACATGTGCTCCATACATACTTACTGAATTGAAATGAATTTGTGTAATAGTGCTTTGTAAACTGATGTATGTACAAATGGAAAGTATTCTCAATATCTACTTGGCATTTCTCTTGCTCATAAGCTTTCTTTTTTAAAATTTTTTTTATTTATTCATGAGAGAGACAGAGAGAGAGAGAGAGAGAGAGAGAGAGGCAGAGACACAGGAGGAGGGAGAATCAGGCTCCATGCCCGGGAGCCCGACGTGGGACTTGATCCCTGGACTCCAGGATCGCACCCTGGGCCAAAGGCAGGCGCTAAACCATTGAGCCACCCAGGGATCCCCCATAGGGTTTCTTTTTTAACTCACTTATGCCATCCTGTGTTTAATCAGACTCTACTCTGCATCTCCAAGTATCTTGGGGAGCGTCAACAGGAGCACAATTAAAGGCTTTATTAAGTTCCTGAATGCAAGTTGTGTTGTGCTAACTGCTGTCCAAATCTAATCGTCATGGTCTCTGCTTTACAAGAGCACAGACGAAACTCATTATCAAACGTCTGCATGCAAATTATGCTATTCTTAGTACTGTTTAAATTGAATTAAATAATTAGATCAGTGATTTCTAGATTTGCAGTGTAAGGAAGAAACACTTGTGTCAGTACATTTATGAAAGACTGATAAAAACTATTAAAAAATAAAACCACACTGAGTGAATATATAAGAATTTTTGTTCAGAATTATGACTGACATGGGCAGTTTTAGATTTGGATGTTTGGTCTAAGTTCACTAGTCAAGAAACCTTCACATTACTTCACACTAATTGGGGAAAATCTATGTGTGTTGAACTTTTCACAAGTTTTTGATGTAGTCCCTGGTAGTTTTATAATGCATTTTTCCTCTCCTATAATTTTTACAAGGTCATAAAGTTACTCTTCTGTGGTATTTGATCAATTTGGTGTGATATGAGGATATTTTTCTTCAATCTCATTACAATTAGAGAAATAAGACTTGTGAATGTAGAAAATTCTTGCAAGATACAAAAATAAAAGTAAAAAAGAAGAAAGGAAATGAAAAATGAGAGGAAATAAAGGGAAAGTAAAAGAAGTGAAAGTGTAAAGAAGTGACAATAAGACCTGGAAATTAATATATATTATAAATATAAATAAATAAAACAATATATATATAATAAATATAAATAAATATTTGGTACTAAACTATAAGTATATATTATGTGAGGTTTAAATGTTTATAAATGATTGAATGAGTAATAGTCCATTGTATATGTATACCATATCTTTATCCATTCTAACGATGGACACCTTGGATGCTTCCGTATCTTGGCTATTATAAACAATGCTTTAATGAACATAGAGAAATAGAGGTGCATAAATCTTTTTGAATTAGTGTTGTCATTGTCACTGGGTAAACACCTAATAAGTGAAATTACTGGATCATATGGTAGTTCTATTTTTATTTTTTTGAGGAAACTTCATACTATTTTCCACAGCAGTTGCACCAATCTACAATCTGATCAATAGTGCACAAATGCACAAGTTCTCTTTTCTCTGGATCTGTGCCAACAGTTGTTATTTCTTGTCTTTTTGATACTAGCCATTCTGGTTGGTATGAAGTGATATTTCACTGTGGTGTTGATTTGCATTTCCCTAATGATTAGTGATGTTGAGCATCTTTTCATGTGTCTGTTGGCCATCTGAATGTCTTCAGAAAAATGTCTATTCAGGTCCTCTGCCCATTTTTTTATTGGATTTTTTGGGGGGGTGTTGTGTGAATTTAAAAAAACTAACACCTATAGAGAAATTAAAAGAATAGTACAAAGATATCCATATAGTCCTAGCTTATCCAAATGATATTTTGCCATGTTTGTGTGATCTCTATCTGTATATACATATATTTGTTGAGTAATTTGAAATTAAACTGCAGATATCATGATACCCTATTTCTTAGCATGTATCATCTAAGAACAAGGAAAATCTCCTACTGAATGCCATTTTCTGTTTCCTTCTTATTATGGTTGTGTATGATTAATGCTTATAGTTTTCTTTTTATTTTTTAAAGATTTTATATTTTCTTGGACCAGCAATCACAGAGGATTCTTTGAAGCAGTGTTAGGTGCTTAGGTGGCATCCTAGATTTCTTAGTTTGAATGCCTTCTTTTACTGGTATAGTAATGTGCATTTAAAAAATACTTGGTGCTTTGTGCTGAAGGTGGGGTTATTATACTTCTGATTTTGTGTTTCTTGTTTGTTTCTACAGGGCTCTTAATTTCAACTACTTTTTTTTTTTTTCCTTTCACTGCCAACCTTCTAAGAGATTTCCCTTCTGGTTGCCTTTCTCTCTTTTTATCTGTCTCCCTAGTGGATTCAATCTTAACCAGAGTTTTGCTGTCTATAATTAAGGTCTGAAGTTTGATCCTCAACAATTTCTGCCTTCTGCCTGCAGGAGATGAGAGAGTCTTTATATATGCTAAGGAGTTCTGACTTTCACAACTTGACTTAAATTGGTCATTAATCACCCTTAGTTTTGCATTGTCTTTGTTGGAAGCTCTGATCACACATAGCAAGATTCATTCAGATCTTTTGTCTGTAAAATTATTATTTGCTCTGAACCTCTTGCATGACTGAGATATTATACCTGCCAGTGTATTTCCTCTCACCAGTTTTTCATTCCAGTTCACTACAGGTGAAAGTGTAACAAACTGCACCATCAACATGCCAGAAGTTATTATCAGTACTCTACCTACTACCAATATTGGAGTTCTCATTGCCAGTTGGCTGGTGAGTGCTGCAGCTCAAAAATTGCATTTTAGATTTTGCTCTTTTCAGATCACTCCTTATGCCAACTATCTTAGGACAGTGGTCCTAGGAAACAGAATCTGGGATGAAGAATTTGCATATAGGAGTTCACTGGGAGTGCTATCAAGAAAAATATTTGTGAGAGTGTAAGGATGCAGGATTAGGTGAAGTGAAAAGTTAAGCTGCCAAGTGGTTACCGCCAAGACCTCAACTGATCTATAGGAGCCTTGGATTTTAGACAACCTTTCAGACTTGTTCTACATTGCAGCAAAGGGATTCGATCTCATAGGCTACCTTTGTGGCAGAGTTGTAACTTCAGGTGAGGGAGCTCCCTTTGAGCTGAAAGCAGTTATTAGGTAGGGACTCAGATAGGAGCTGTCAGCAGCCAACAAACCTGGCACCTAGAGGTTTGATGACATTGGTTCTGAATGAGAGATCTGGACAGTGTACCACAGCCTACACTAGAAGGAGTAAGAGAAAAAGTAGAAAGTATTATCCAAAGGTCAATAAAATACTTGAGGTAAGAGATCATGTCAGCTTGGTGTTTGGAGGAACAGTGGAGGTAGTGAGAGGTGGTTGAATTTGAGATATATTTCAAAGGATTTGCTTATGAATTAGATGGCAGTGGAGAGAGGCATCAAGGGTATGTTCAAAGATTTTTGGCCTGAACAACTGAAAGAATAAAGTTGCCTCATTAATTTAAAGAGAAGTGATGGCTAGCAGAAGAATTTGTCTTAAAGCAGCTGTATTGACTAAAGAATGTAACTAAAATATTATAATTTTCTGTTCCTATAATATAAATTGCCTAAGCTTGTCCAATTAGAAATTTAAAAATTGAATAGACTCATCACCTTGGAATAAATTAAAATTTTGTCAAGTAATTATCTTTAATAAAATAAACTCAGTATTAAAGTCAAATACTTTTACACTTTCAAAGATAGGTAATTCTTATGATAAGTATTAATTTCTAAATGTGTGAAATAGTAAGAAATCTTTCTAAGTCATTTTAAGAAAATAGCATAACCCTGATATCAAAACTGAACACTGATAGCACCAAACGAAGAAAATACAGATTAATCTCATTAGGGAACATAGATTAAAAACCTTAGTCAAAATACTAATAAATCTCATTCAAGAGTACTTGAGGACATCAGCAAAATGGTGGCATAGGAATTTCTACTGCTCATCTTCTAGAGATGTCAAACAATTATCTATATATGAAATACCTTAATGAGAGCCAGAACTCCAGGTGAGAGATTGCAGCACCTGGATGAAGCATAGAAATAAGAAAGGAGCATTGAGAAGGGTAGGAAAATTCTTTCACAGAACCCCTGTTACCCTTCCCTCAAGCCAGAGCAGCCTAGACCAGAGAGAGAAGGAGAATAAAGTGAATGCTTACCTTCACCATGGACCTTACAGCTAGCACACCCAATTGCCAGGTAGACTCCTGGAGGCCTAGGTGACTCCATGTAGACTCTTGAGAACCCAGTCCCTGGGCCACCCCAGAGCTTGCCTACTTCAGCATCCCAGATACCTCCTGTGGCCCCAGGTAGCTTTGAGGGCTGGGCTGCTGGTGGGATACCATGAACCAAGTCCCTGACAACCTGGTGCCTGCCAGATCCAGCAGCCCCAGGTAGCTCCCATGGCCCCAGGCTCTCAGAGGGCCCCTCCCAGGCTTGTAGTCTACCTAGGTGCTGCTTGGCACCCGTAACCCCAGACAGCTTAGTGGCCCAAGGTGATTCTCATAGCTCTAGGCAACTTCTTCAGCTCTATCTCCCACTAGACTCCTGTGACCCAGATTTTGGCCCACCTAACTGGCTGGTTCTTGTGGCCATAGGTAGTTCCTATGGCGTCAGGCTCCCAGTCAATGCCTGCAAACCTAGGTTCTTGAAAGATATGAGTTTAGTGTCATCATGATATCTATTCAGTCCTTGTTTTTGTGGATTGTTCCACCGGACTTCTTCTTAAAGGGGAATTTTAAGAGTCCCCCTTAAAATTTCTTGCAGAGCGGGTTTGGAGGTCACATATTCTTTCAGTTCCTGCCTGTCTTGGAAGCTCTTTATCTCTCCTTCCATTCTGAATGAGAACCTTGCTGGATAAAGTATTCTTGGTTGCGTGTTCTTTTCATTTAGGACCCTGAATATATCCTGCCAGCCCTTTCTGGCCTGCCAGGTCTCTGTGGAGAGGTCTGCCGTTACCCTAATACTCCTCCCCATAAAAGTCAGGGATTTCTTGTCTCTTGCTGCTTTAAGGATCTTCTCTTTATCTTTGGAATTTGCAAGCTTCACTATTAAATGTCGAGATGTTGAATGGTTTTTATTGATTTTAGGGGGGGATCTCTCTATTTCCTGGATCTGAATGCCTGTTTCCCTTCCCAGATTCGGAAAGTTTTCAGCTATGATTTGTTCAAATACATATTCTGTACCTCTGTCCCTTTTGGCACCCTTGGGAACCCCAATTAAACATAGTTTTTTCTTCCTCAGGCTGTCGTTTATTTCCCTTAATGTATCCTATGGTCTTTTAATTGTTTGTCTCTTTTTTTCCTGTATACAATGGAATATTACTCAGCCATTAGAAATGGCAAATACCCACCATTTGCTTCAACGTGGATGGAACTGGAGGGTATTATGCTGAGTGAAATAAGTCAATAGGAGAAGAACAAACATTATATGTTCTTATTCATTTGGAGAATATAAATAATAGTGAAAGGGAATAGAAGGGAAGGGAGAAGAAATGGGTAGGAAATATCAGAAAGGGAGACAGAACATAAAGACTCCTAACTCTGGGAAAAGAACTAGGGGTAGTGGAAGGGGAGGAGGGCCGGGGGGTGGGGGTGAATGGGTGACGGGCACTGAGGGGGGCAGTTGACGGGATGAGCACTGGGTGTTATTCTGTATGTTGGCAAATTGAACACCAATAAAAAATAAATTTATTATTAAAAAAATAAAAATAAAAAAAAAATAAAAGAAAGAATAGGAGGTTTTATCATGTAGATTACCTCATCCACCTTTGGGGGATTGAGAGGGCCCATGTGACAGACTCATTGGTGCGCATCAGAAAATTCCTAACTGGTGGTGAAGATTACATTTCTGGGGAGATTGAACTGCAATTAGATTAGGTACTGAGTCCTGGTTTGGGTACTCAGCCTAAGTGATGCCATTTTAGGTCTGTGGTTTCCATTTTAACAAAGGAAATCCCATAAGGCTGTCAGTAGGTTTCTCAGCAGAAGCCTTTCAGGCTAGGAGAGTGAGATGATATATTCAAAGTACTGAAAGAAAAGAAAACTGCCAACCAAAAATATTTTACCCAACAAAGTTGTTTTTCAGAAATGAGGAAGAGATAAAGTTTTTTTCCAAACAAAAGCTGAAAAGAGTTCATCACAACTTAACTTGCTTTATAAGAAATGCTGAAAGGAGTTCTTCAGGATGAAATGAAAAGGATGCTGATTAGTAGCAAGAAAACATATGAAAACCTATTATGCCAGTAAAGGTTAATTTATAGTCAAATTCAGAATATTTTAATACTGTAAAAAGATAATGAATAATTAATTAACTCTAGTATAAAGGTTTAAAAGGAAAATATTAAAAATATAGTAGTTACAATAATTTTTAAATGGATACAAAATATAAAAATAGGTAAATTATGACATCAAAATATAAATTATATGGGGGACTAAAAGAGTAGAATTTTGTATATGATTGAAGTTTGTGTTATCTTAAAATAGACTATTATATCTGAAGATGTTTTATGTAAGCCTCATAGTAACTGCAAAGTAAAAACCTATAGTCGATACTCATAGGATAAAGAGAAGGGAATCAAAGCATACCATTACAAAAAAATCAACAACCCAGAAAGAAAGACAGCAAAATAAGAGGAACTACAAAAAGCAAGAAAACAATAAGGTGGTATATAGGCCTTATCTATCAATAATTACTTTAAATGTAAATGGATTAAGTAATCAAAAGGCATTTCAGCTTTAAGGACACAGGCTTGCAGTGAAAGGATGGAAAAAAGATATCCTTGCAAATGAAAACCAAAATAGGAGTGGCCATACTTAACCAGACAAAATAGACTTTCTGTCAAAAACTGTAACCAAAGACAAAGTAGTATTTCTATAATTATAAAGTGATCAGTTCATCAAGAATATGTAACAATGGTAAATGTATGCAGCTAGCATTGAAGCAAATATGTTGAGCAAGTGCTAACAGATTTGAAGGGAGTAATACACAAAAATATAATAATAGAATTCAGTACCCCAATTTCAACAATAGATAGAACATTCAGACAGAAAATCAATAAGGGAATATTGGACTTGAACCATACTTTAGACCAAATGGACTTAACAGACATATACAGAGCATTCCACTCACCAGCAGCAGAATATACATTCTTCTCAAGTAAACATGGAATATTCTCCAGAACAGATCATATGTTGTTACAAAATAAGCCTTAGCAAATGTAAGAAGATTGAAATAATAATACCAAGTATCTTTTCTGACCAAAATCAATTAACTAGAAATCAGTAACAGGAGGAAAGTTGGAAAATTTACAAATGCATGGAAATGAAACAACATATTCCTGAACAACCAATGGGTCAAAGAAGAAATCAAGAGAAAAAAAATCTTGAAACAAAAGAAAATGGATGTTATGGATATACCAAAACTTATGAGATACACCCAAAACCATCTATATATACAATCCCCATCAAAATTCCAATGATATATATAATAGAAATAAAAAAAATCCTAACGTATGTAACTGCAAAAGACTCTAAATAGACAAAATAATCCTGAGAAAGAAGAACAAAGCTGGAGATACCACACTTTCTGCTTTCCAACTATATTGCAAAGCTTCAAAACTACATGGTACTAGCATAAAAACAGACACATAAATCAATGGAACAGAATAGAGAGAGAGCCAAGAAAAAACCCATACATACACAGTCAACTAATACTTGGCCACAGAGCCAAAAACACTCAGTGAGGAAAACATAGTCTTCTTAATAGGGTTGAGAAAACTGAATAACCACATGCCAAAGAATGAAATTAGAATGCCTACCTTATACCCCTTACAAAAATTAGCTTAAAATAGATTAAATACTTAAATGTAAGAACTGAAACTGTAAAGTTATTAGAAAAAAACCCCAGAAGGAAAGTTCCTTGATATTGGTCTTGGCAAAGATTGTTTTTTTTTTTTTTAATATGACACTAAAAGTGTAAGCAATAAAAGCAAAAGTAAACAAGTGTGACTATATCAAGTAAAAAAGCCTCTGCATGAAAAAACAATCAGCAAAATAAAAGGAAATCTACAAAATGGGAGAAAATATTTACAAACTGTGTATTAGAGAAGGATTTAATATGCAAAATACATAAGGAACTCCTATGACTCCATAGGAAAATAAACAACAATATAACTTAAAAATGGGCAAAGGGCTCTTTCTGCCATCTTAGAGCCTCTGGAGGCATGCTGGGAATAGGACTCCTAAAATGATAAATATTTCTGGAAGGCTGTGGTCCAAGGCCTTTTTTGCTAGCCATATGTGGGGTCTCCAAAACCAGAGGAGCACACCGTTCTTCTTAAAATTGAAGGTAATTATGCTTGAGATGAAACTGAATTCCATTGAGGCAAGAGATATGCTTATGCATACAAAGCAAAGAACAACATGGTTACTCCTGGTGGCAAGCTGAACCAAATAAGAGTAATCTGGGGAAAAGTAGCTCATGCTCATAGAAAGAGTGGCATGGTTTGTTCCAAGTTCCTGCTGAAGCCATTGGCCACAGAAACCTTGTGATACTGTACCCCTCAAGGATTTAAACCTACTGAAAAGTAAGTAAGTAAAGGTGCAGATTTATTTTTAAAAATGGGCAAAGGACTTGAAAAGACAATTTCTCCAAAGAAGACATACGGTGGCCAACAGATATATGAAGAGATGCTGGACATCACTGATCGTCACGGAAATGCAAATAAAAACCAGAATGAGATCTCACCTCATACCTGTTAGAATGACTAAAATAAAAAAAAACAGGAGACAGCAAGTGTTGGCAAGGCTATGGAGAAAAGGAAATGGTTGTGTATTGTTGGTGGGATGCAAATAAATAGTCACTATGGTAGGTTCCTCAAAAAATTAAAATAGAACTACCAGTAGATCCAGCACTCCCACTTCTGGGTAGATATCCCAAGGAAATAAAAACACTATCTTGAAGAGATATCTGCACTCCCATGTTTATTGCAGCATGGTTTATAATAGCCAAGATGTGGAAATTACCTAAGTGTGTGTCAACAGATGAATGGATAAAGAAATATAGTATGTATACATAAACAATGAAATAGTAAGAAAGAAAGAAATCCTGCTTTTGGTGACAACATGGTTAGAGCTTGAGAACATTATGTTAGTGGAATAAGACAGACAGAAAAAGGCAAATACTGTAGGTTCTCACTTATATGTGGCATCTAAAAAAAAGCTAAACTAACAGAAACAGCAGAATGGTGATTGTCAGGGGCTGAAGGGTAGGGAAAAAAAGGGTAGGGTTTTTGTCTAAGGGTACAGACTCCTATTTATTAGATGATGAGTCCTGGGGATCTAATATGTAGCATAGTGATTATAATTAACAATACTTCTTTACATACTTAAAAGTTTTTAAGAGAGCAGATCTTAAAATTTTTTCACCACAAAAAGAAATGGTAGTTATGTGAAGTAATGAAAGTGTTAACTAAATTTATTGTGATAATCAATTTGCAATGTATATATTGTTTGTATATTATTTGCATATATGGATCAAATCATTATATTGTACACCTTAAATTTACATATGACAATAATATCTCAGTATAGTTGGGAAAAAAAGAGTACATTGGAAAAAAACCAAGATTTATTTACAAATGCAATGGGGATTACTATTAGTAAAACTATTTGTGTAACATATCACTAATAGCTCAAAGAATATAAAAGACACAACATTAGTAGAGTAGTAATAATAACCCACATTTTTTAAATTCTATAGTGAGCTATGGTCTAGGTACTGCTTTAAGTGACATCTGTATATCTGTGCACAAACACATATACACATGCACACACAATTAGTTTATATTAAAATCTCATGAGGTAGATAATATTTTTAGTCTTCATTTTAGATGAAAAAAACTGAAACACAGAAAAGTTTAGTAACTTGCTTAAATTCACATAATTACTATGTGCAAGAGTTAGGATATGAGCCAAGGAAGAACTGTAATGTTAAGCTACTATGCTACATTTCCTCCCAATAGATAACAATAACAATGCTATATTATTTATAATTGGCTAACATTTACAGTACTAACATTTAGGTAGTTATTATGTGCCAGATAGTACTCTAAGCACTTTGAGTTAATTCATCCTCACTATAGTGATATGATGCAGATATTATTATTAATTTTTATTATTATTTTACAGATTAATGAGATAACTCCTCAAGATTACTTGTAAGTAATCAATCAATTAGTAAGTTAACTCTTTAAGATTACTTCTTTACTTCTCTACTAAGTGGTGAATAGTGTTTGGATCAATTAGTAAGTTAACTCCTCAAGATAACTTCTCAACTTCTCTACTAAGTGGTGAATTAGGGTTTGGAACTGTGTAATCTTCCTCCAGAGCAGATGCTATACTACCTCCAAAACATTTGAACATTCATTCCTGATAATAAACAAAAGAAAACAATCTAAAATTGACCAACCAATCAGAAGCTGTGTTCTTAAACTAAAAGGATGCTTCCTGAAAATTATTTATAAAAATCTAAAATTCAATTGTATGTTAGGTTTTGTAAAGTTTTAAACACTAAATATATTACCATTAAATTTAGTAATGGGGTATGCTGCATTAAATCAACACTATTTAATTAAAAATTTTTAGAATTATTTGAGAGAGCATATGTGCATGTGTGGGGGGAGGGGCAGAAAGCGATGGAGAGAAAGAATCTCACAGACTCTCAGCTGAGCATGGAGTTTGACGCTGGGCTCATGACTCTGAGATTATGAACTGAGCTGAAATCAGGAGTTAGATGCTTGACCAACGTCACCCAGGTACCCCTAAATTAACACTATTTAAAAGAAAAACCTTTTTTGGAGGTATATTATAAAACGTATGAAAACCGTTCAATAAGAAAAATGAAACCACACCAATACATAAATTGAGATGAAGTCATGAATTGGGAATTCACAAAAATATAATTATAAATTGGTGATCAAAAACAATTTCAAGACATAAATGTTTAACAGTGATTGTGTTTTGTACAGATTATGAAAATAATAGTACTCAATAATCAGGATTGATGAAAATCTGTTAAAACAAAAACATTTGTTCCATATTGGTGGAAATGAAAATAAGTTCAACTATTCTAGTTAAGTGTAAACCAAAAATTTAAAATACTTTTACTCTTTTATCCAGCAAATTCCCTAGATATTTATCCCCTGAAATAATCTGAGATGAGGACAGAGAGGAATGCATAAGAATGTTAATTTTAGCATTATTAGATATTAAGTACAATATTAAATACAATTTGGATGTTGAATGACAGGTTATTAGTTTTTAAATTATGGCATGTTCATTTACTAGGCTATATACTTTTAATAAAGGCTTTAACTGACTGAAATTCGGTTCCTGAGTTTCTCCTGTTTCTAATGCCAATGTTCAAACTTATGACTTCATTTTTATTTGGGTCTGGCCAAAGAATGCTCTAGTGTCATACTTTTATTGATAGTTTTCTTGTAAATATTTATTTGTTTTTGCAAAGAAGAAACGTAAGTCACTTGCATCAGTAATGGAGCAGGCTGAAATAAGTGTGTGTTCATGAGAGGATCCAGGATGCTTTATTGAAGAGCAGAAAATTGTGAAAGTGTTGAAGGGACAAGCACAGAGTTAGAAAGCTAAATAAAAAATATGAAGTTTTTTGGTTAATAAAGGTACAAAGGGCTTATTCTGTAAAAAAAAAGGTAAGGATAGGTGGGGTATTTGTAAAGGTAGGGTGAAATAATGAATATTTGAGGGGCCTAATAATTTGATCTAGTTTAGATTCATGTAGGAGAGGCCTAAGATGAGGATTCAAATTCAAGTTTAAGTGGTTTATTTGGGAAATGATCCGAGAAAGCATCAGAAGGGCAGTAAGAAAGTGAGAAAGTGAAGGTGAGATACTTAGTAAAGGGTGCATTGTCAAACTAGTATATTAATCTTCCTAGGGAACTCCAGGAGTCAGTGTAGAATCAGCCAGCCTCAGGTAATCTCTGTTACCTCTAGTGACAAAAAGAGCTAGAGTGTTTATATGCCAACCACTGTTGTTTAGAATTAGTTAAGGGTTGCTCCTTGAAGGGAGAGGATGTTTGTTGATTTCTGGCACTTCCAGCTAGCCTAGCATACTGACGAGAGGGTCCTAGCTCTAGAAAAATCCCCAAGGCAGTTGGAGTCTGGCTTGCATCAAGGTGATGAAGCCTGGGTGAGGACGGTGGGGAATGAGGCTAGGGTATTGACAGTGTGTATCGCACCATAGTAACAACATCTTTTTGAATACTGGTATTGACATTCACATTTTTAGGAATTAATATTTTTTTTTCTGTAAGTAGAATGACAACAACAGAATCTCATCATAATACCTATCTGTTAAGGAGAATTTATAAAAAGTAGGCTTAGCTGGACCTCCACTAAGGGGCTTATTTGTTGAAGGAATGAAAAAAACCTTGCTATAACCCAGTTCATCTAAGAAAAAATTGGTGCTCAAAAACAAGTGCTAATACAATTATATCTGCTTGTTGGCAGATCTACTAATAAAAGAGATCATGATTTCCATTTTAAGATCAGAAGGAACTTGGGATGCCTGGGTGGCTCAGTGGTTAAGTGTCTGTCTTGGGCTCAGGGTGTGATGCTAGAGTCCTGGGATCAAGTCCCAGATCGGGCTTCCTGCATGGGGCCTGCTTCTCCTTCTGCCTATGTTTCTGCCTTTCTCTCTGTATATCTCATGAATAAATCAATAAAATCTTAAAAAAAAAAAGATTAGGAAATAGACTTATTTTTAATCCTGTGAACCAGTCATCTTGCAAACCATATGAGAAATGATGCTGTCAACATACAATACACAAACTATAATTTTCTTCCATTGCATGGGAAGGAGGACTCTGAATTTATCTTCAATTACAATTGTTATATTTTGACAACCGTATGAAAAGATTAATGAACATTTCCATGTCTTATCAGCATTAAAATACCAAAACACTTAAAAATTGTTCCAAATGGCTAGTTCCTAGCATGGTGTCTGATACATAGTAGATACTTAAAAGATATTTTTTGATACTCAATTACCGTTAGTACTGAACTTTCTGGATTAGATTGATCTATTCTTTTATTTATTCTGCAAACATTGAGCATCTACAGCACATCAGGCACAGTGCTAATTTAGAATTTTACCTAGATGGATCTATATATTATTTAGCAGACAAAAATAAGTTGAGTCTCTAAATAGTGTCATACAACACATTTAACCTTCCCATACACGGAGGAAATCTTCACTCTTTAACATAAATTTTAGAGACTTGTTCATCTTTCTAAAGCTCTTCCTATATCCATTCACATCTTTCTTCCTCTTCATTGCCATTTCTTATTCTAGCTGTTTGACAGCTTCCTTAATAGAACAGCTCACTAAAAACTCCTGAGAACTTTACAGACAATTATGCAGAGAGGTCATCTCTACATTTTCTGCCTTCTCAGTAGAACATTGCATTTAATTGATAGATCAGTTTGAGGCTAGTGAGTTCCGTTATGGTTTTACTTGTTCTTTAGATGTTCTCAAATTGTTGATCATGTGGTAATTTTATGCTTGCCAAGGACTCCTAACCCTAGCTTTGGAAATCACTAAGTTCTTGTGTTCACTAGTTGTTTTAGCTTTCAATTTAGTTAGTCACCTCTGAAATTTTGTATCTTCTGAGACAGTTTCTTGATTCATAGAAAAGAAGAGAATGATTCTTTTTTTCCTAGAGTTGTGAAAATATAATGAGGTACTATAGGAAAGAGCTTTGTAGACAATAAGACATTCCGTTTATGTAAGCTATTATTACTACTACCACTGTCACTACCTCCATAGTCATTTAGTCACCTTAGCCAAGGGTTGGTGACCTTGCTTAAGTCACCTTAGTCAAGGGTTTGTGACCTTGGCTAAGTTATCTACCCTTTCTGAGCTTCCATTTCCTTATTTGTACAAAGACAGCTTCTATGTTCAGATCTTCCTCAGCATCAGGAGAGATTTACTGAGGAAGGCATCCCTAGAAGAGAATTTTGAAAGATAAGTCATTCTTAGCATAGGGAAAATGGAGGATATTTCAGGTAAAGTTAGCAGTGTGAGCAAAGCTGAAATAATCTGGTGATTTAGATCTGCAAACAATCTGGTAGGGGCCTCTCTGCAGTGGGATAGGAGTCTTAATGATAAGGTCCCACAAGGAGATCAGGGCAAACCAAGCAGTTAAGACTCAAGTCCTTAGTAATGTGGCAAAAATAAGACTCATACCAATGAAGAGGATGGACTGAGTCATAGGAAAATAATAGTGAAGGTAAGACCCAACTAATAACAGTATTTAATATGTGCAAAATACTTATGTGACATTGTGTTGAGCACTTTATGTGTTTTATGTCAGTCAAACCTAAGAACAACTATGGAAGTTAAGTCCTCATATTACCTCCATTTTACAGATGAGGAAATGGAAGTTCAGAAAGGTTTAGGAATTTGCAAATCCAGATTTCTCCAGTAATCTTTGCAGGCTACTCGCTCTCCTTATACTTGTATGTTCAGTTATGAATTGCCAGCCATCTGAGAAAGGAGGTATATCTGACAATTAAGAGTACAGGCTTTTGAGCCACATAACATTGTCAGACAATCCAAGATCTAGCATGTACTAGGTTGTGTGACAATCAGGTAATATTTTCTTGTGCTTCTCTGTGCTTCAGTTTCCTCACCTGTAGAACAAATAATAGAATAATTAGCATGTAATAGATGAGTGAAACATGCTAGTTGTTTTATTCAGTCAACCAGCATTTCCTTTAATTAATGTGTTATTAGTTCTCCTTTTCTAAAGTTTACTAGTACAGTAGTCATTATGGCAGATTGTTGCAATAATAGTGTACTAATGTTATAAAGTTTTTGTAATATGCTATATTGTTTGCACTGGGAAATTGGTCTTTAGGATGGAATCCAAAATTCTTTCTATGGTATTCAACACTTTTATCAATTTGAATTTGACCTTGTTCCTCTCTGTCGCTGTTCCTATAGTCCCTTATCTTGTGATGGCTCCTTCCACCATATCTGTTTATACAAATTCTATTATTGTAAGGCTCAATTCGATGCTGTATCCCCTCTGAGGCCTTTTTCATCCCTGACACAAGTAATTACTCTTATTTATGATCCCCTATGGTAACAATCACTTTCTGTTTTGTACATTAAGTAATAACATGCAGTTCAGTACTGCATTTATACAGACTTCTATAAATTCCATAGAATGGAATAACTTGCATTAACAACCTCTACTTCCACTTCCTCTTAGACCTCATCTTCTACCTTTCCTCCCTACCACACTACTTTCTGACTACTCTGTTTTTTTCTTTTTTCTCTTCTTGAACATGCCAAGTATTCTTCTGGCTCAAGGCTTTTTTACTTGCTATCCTACTTGCCCAGAACACTTTTCCTTCAGCTAACCTTTTGACTTTCTCTTTTATTTTACTTGAGGCCTTCGCTAAGTATTACTTATTAGAGAATACCATCTTCTCTGACCACTGTAGAGAGACCACCAGTTCCAGCATCACTCTCGAATCTTTACTCTGTTTTCCCAAATCTTTACTCTGTTTTTTTTTTTTTTAAATATGTATCATGGTCTGATATTATGCCATATAATTAATACATTTGTATTGCTGTTATCTGTCTCACAAATACAATGTAAGATTCAAGAGGATAAGGATGTTGTCTTTTTTGTTCATGTCTGAATTATTCTTTTTTGAGGAGAACATGTAATATTTAATATTCCATAAAAATTTTCTGAATGAATAAATGATGAGTGAATAAATAGAATTGCTTTTACTAACATACTTTCCTACCTCCTCACCATCCTGGGAATATTAGAAATAGGATCTCAGTTGGGCCCTCAATTCTCTTTATCAGTGCCTTATTAAAACATAAATTTAATAAACAGAAAAAATACATATGGAAACATATGGAAAATGATACTAGTATGTTTTTTTTTTTTTGATACTAGTATGTTTAAGAGAAAAACTAAACATAGAAGGGGATTCCTCATTCTCTACAAATCCAACTCTGCTGGATATCCTCCTCATACAGCAGTTAGAGTGTAACAGAATTGTTAGTGCTCCTGTCATTGTCATTTCCTGTTCAACAGCCATCACCTGTGACTTTGAAGAACTGCCCTCAGCTGCTGGAAACATCCCACTTCTGCTCCCAGCTCCCTTTGTAGGCAGCTCTTAACCAGTACCTGAAGGGCATGGAAATATAAATACATATAAATATTTCAGCCCCCTGGTCCTCTTGTAGGGATTTCTTACATGTTCTCTGTACTGTTTTCAGAGCACCCAGTGGATTTCAACTAAAGATACCCTCTGTCAGATTGTGCTAAACACTGCATGCACCCTTGCTTGGCCCCTTTCCTTTTAAGTCCTATTTTCTACTCCTCTACTATCTTTTTGTAGGAACACACTTTCTAGTAAATAACTTTCACATGAATCCTATTCTCAGGGTCTACTTCTGGGAAATATAGACTCAAGCTAAGAGACAGTGTCTGTATTTAGTCAGTCTCCCCAGTGGCCTGTGCTATCTGTCAGCTAGGGTAGAGCCTCGACTCTCTCATCTTCCCTGGGAGTTCAGATATGGGTATCATCTATGGTCCTTCTTAGACCCACAGGCAACTGGGTATATACTTGTCTACATACTTGCCTCTCTAGATAAATTTGAAATCTTTGCCTTGCCCATAAACTTAATAGAAGAGAGGAGGATAAAAAGAAATTTTGCGTGTGTTTGTGGGGGCAGGGGAATGGGGCGCTTTTTCATTTTTTTGTTCTGTAATTACTCTATTTCTCTATATTACTTTCCCCACTGTGACTCAGTTCAAAAGGCATTAGAATTTCTTATTTTGTTCACTTTGTTTGTCTCCCCATAATATTTCCTTTGTCATATTATGTCCTTTATTAGTGAAGAGTATTGTCTAAGCTGTCAACTCTCTAATTACACTACAGCATAATTACAACTATGTTAAGCAATTGTTTGTTGTGCATGTCACCTCTAGTTGATTGTGAGATGCTTAAGGGCAGGGTCCATGTCTTATTGATCTTGTTTTTCCCACAGTGCTCAGCACAGCACTGTGCACACATTAGACATGTGATTAAATGTGTCTTGAACAAATTATGTTGTCCAGATTGATATTGAAAGGGCATAGATTTTGGTAAAGTATTTTTTCTAATCTTATCTTGCTCTCATCTCTGAAAAGAGTAATTATTTTCTTCTTTGAGTTTGAAGACTTATGGTTTGTTTTGTTAATTGCTTGTTGAAAAGTAGGCTTAAATTAATCTACTTATACTTGGGTATTTGGTGAAATTTTATAGGGTGAAAAGTCATTTGTTGAGTGCAGAGGATTCTTTCTGTTCATCTAATGCTAATTACCAGCCATCACTGAACTATCTAGAGCTTGAAGATTTATTTATTAAAGAGATTCTAAAGTGAACTTCACTCATTGGGACATCAGGTTAAAAGCCAACTTAATGAGACCATGTAAATTATTAGTGTGATAACAACGCCTTTCTACAGTCTGAAGAAGATTGGTGTTTCATCTGCTTCTCACTAAATAACTTGCTGAAATTGCATTCCTCGAGGTTGTTTAAATTTTTGATTCTTATATGAACAAGTGGCAAATCTAGTATAAATTTCAGATAAAGTGCAGAGTAGTGAGTTCTGAAACAGAAACTTAGATAAGGAAAAGGAAAAAAGTGATTAGCTCTGAGAAAATATATGCCATTTTTTAAAAATGAGGAAGTACGTAAGAAGTGAATATTCCACCATTGTCTTACAAAGAGAAAGGCATTCCCCCTAAAGTACATCTATGACATTCAGTTGATCAAATACCTACTAAGTAAGGGCCACACTATGCTGAGATTTCAAAAGAATTGAAGATCCAGGGTCTGATCCCAGGTGGACGTTTACATTCTGGTTGGGAATCCTGCTGATATATTTGAAGCATTCGTCAACTTTGTAATACAGTACACAGAATGTGCTACATTGTACTGCTCTGATCCTACAACCTTTTTCTTGAAGACTTGAACATATTATCCCTTTCACTGTCCTGATTCTGCATCTCATTGTCTCTTGCTTTGAATATTGTGATAATGTTTAGTCTTGGAGTATAGTTAGTACTCATTTATTTGTCATCTGAGTGAGTAAATAAGTGAGTAAATAAGTGAATAGTCCAGAATCTGAAGACTATAGAAAATTAGAGAGGAAGAAAGGGTCAGTGTGAAGACTGCCTGTAGAAGATATTACTTAAATTAAAAGCCAAAACCCGAATAGTCCAGGTAAGAAATGGGCAGAAGATGTGAGTAGGCATTTTTCCAAAGAAGACATCCAGATGGCTAACAGATACTTGAAAAGATGCTCAACATCATTCATCATCAGAGAAATAGAAATCAAAACTACAATGAGATACCTCCTCACAGCTGTCAGAATGGCTAAAATTAACAACCCAGGAAATAACAGATGTTGGTGAGGGTGCAGAGAAACGGGAACTCTCTTACACTGTTATTGGGAATGCAATCTGGTGCAGCCACTTTGGAAAACAGTATGGAGGTTTCTCAAAGAGTTTAAAATAGAACTACCCAACAATTAGACTACTAGGTATTTAACCAAAGGATATACAAATACTGATTTGAAGAAACACATGTACCCTGATGCTTACAGCAGTGTGATCAACAATAATCAAATTATGTAAAGAGCCCAAATGTCCATCAACTGTTGAGTGGATAAAGAAGATATGGTGTGTATATTTGTGTGTATATAATGGAATACTACTCAGCCATCAAAAAGAATGAAATATTGCCATTTACAACAATGTGAATGGAGCTGGAGTGTATTGTGTTAAGTGAAATGAGTCAGTGAAAAAAAATCAATACCACATGATTTCACTCATATATGGAATTTGAGAAACAAAACAGATGAATATGGGGGGAAAGAGAAGAGTCTGTTTTATGGTTTGGCTTCCTAACTATAGAGACCCAAGTGAAGGTTGCTGGAGGGGAGGTGGGCAGGGGAATGGGCCAGATGGGTGATGGGTATTTAGGAGGGCATTTGTTGTGATGAGCATTGGGTATGATATGTAAATAATGAATCACCAGATTCTACTCCTGAAACCAATAATACACTATATGTTAAACCTGGAATTTAAATAAAAACTTGAAACAAACAAAAAAAATAAAAGCCAAATGGGAAACCTGGTAGAAAGAGGGCAAACACAGTGAGGGAGCTGTGGCTATCTGTCAAAATTCTCAGAACTAGATGACTACAAATAATAAAGCCATATTTACTTTGGCTTTAGAGATGTTTTTGGTATAGGAAGTTCATAAAGAGCCAGGCTAAAGTTTCCATCACAGAGGAAATGTTTAGCTAACCACTAGAAAACTGTTTTCTTCAAATGATCTGAAAAAAATTGTAAACTATATGCTAATTTCAAATAATTCTAGTATGTTTATTAAAAATCTATTTATAATTGTTAATCCTTTCAGTTATACATATATGAAAATAATAACTTATTTTATTTAAAATATTACCTAAGATTTTCATTAATTTAGTCTGATAACCCCTTACATTTCAGTTATCCGGTCACTTGAATAGTTTTTATAAAACAAAAATACAATCACATTATTCCCTTCTTTAGAAACCCTTATTGGCTCCCTATGATTTTAGGATAAAGTTTGAAGTCCTTAGAGG
Organism: Vulpes lagopus; assembly: GCF_018345385.1. Lineage (NCBI taxonomy): Eukaryota > Metazoa > Chordata > Mammalia > Carnivora > Canidae > Vulpes > Vulpes lagopus. The sequence goes on along the minus strand of NC_054838.1, from coordinate 35,695,767 downwards.
TATGAGAAAATAAGATTATAAGGCTTATGGAGTGCTTATTATGTGCCAAAGCACCATCCAAAGTGCTTTCCATATGTTAAACAATTTAATATAGACATTAATATATGATTGCATTTACTGATTCTTACAACACCCTTATGTGGTACATACCATCATTATTTCCATGTTGTATGGAGCAAAGTTAAGGTTACATAGATAACATAGTCAGTCATATGGATCATATGTGCTAAGACTGGTATCCAGATCAAAGCAGTTATACTCCAAAGATCAAAGTCTTACCCATTATATTCTGCTGACTCCTGAGAGGAGATAAATGTCTAATGGCATTAGCCTCAAATAGCTTGATACATCCATTATGTCATATGAAGATCATCTAAGCAAAGTAAAAATTGGTAGTGGCCAGTATTTACTTGTGTGATTCCTTTTTAGAATATTTCCTTAGCTAATGACTTTATTCTGATGGTTGAAAAAAATTTATAGTCCATTGCCGTGGTCTAGAAATTGCTTCCTCCCTCATTCCTTTCTTTTCTTCTTTTTTCAGATGATTTTTCATATCTCCTTTTGATTCATTCATCTTCATCATAGAATTTAATACTCAGAGGCCGATCTTTTCCTTTATTTCTAAGTTCTTGGAGCTAAACTTTTGTGTAGTAGCTTAGAAGATAGATAACATTTTGAGCTAGACTGTCCAGTAGAATCCTAACACTCCACTTTGCTAGCTTTTGAACCATGGTTCTTTCTGTGCCTCAGTATCTTCCTTGTTAAATTGGTGGTGGTAATAATACTTACCTCCTGGGGTTGTAGTGAGGATCAAATGAAATAATCTTTAGAACAATATGTGGTATAAAGTAAGGATGGCACATAGAGTAGCTATGTAGCCCTCAAATCCTGACAAGAAAGAGAGCCTTTGGCTGAATAATGACTTAGCCATTATTGACTGTTTAAGAGTATCAGGGAAAGAGGAAGTCAGTAAATTAGATTGGAAGAGGTGTAGTTATAGATAAGAATAAAAACAATTACAACAGTGCTGCTTCCAACTAGAGGGGAGGGGATATGGAAAGGAGGGCAAAAAGTTACTCTCAAACCTTGCATTTTTTGTGAGAATTCTTAGGAAAAAGGAAACACAGGCCATTCCACTACTTGTCTCCCCACCCGTCAATTAAAAACATCATCAAATAATACTAACAGTTACAAGTTATTGAGTATGTATTAGGTACCATTTTTCACAGGAGACTGAGACCTAATTAAGTTCTACAGATTGCTAAATATTATACTTATGAATTTTATTTTTTTATTTTTTATTTTTTTAATATTTTATTTATTCACGACAGACACACACACAGAGAGAGAGAGAGGCAGAGACACAGATAGAGGGAGAAGCTGGCTCTGCTGGGAGCCTGACGTGGGACTCAATTCCGGATGTCCAGGATCACACCCCAGGCTGAAGGTGGCGCTAAACCGCTGGGCCACTGGGGCTGCCCTATACTTAGGAATTTTAAACTTAGGTTAAAACATAACTGAGTTTTCCAGTAAAAGATCCTATTTTCTAAGTCCCTAACCACATTCTGGAAGCACACTGTTCAGGAATGGGAAGAGAGAGAAAGAAATTTTACTGGACAAGATGAAATATATGTACTTTTGTTTTCTTTTTTTTTTTTTTTTTAATTTTCTCTACTGAGAAATGCGTGTGTGCCCATGTGTGTGTACAGAGAAGATTATTTATTTATTTATTTATTTATTTTTTTTTCCATCCATGATAGTCACACACACACACACAGAGAGAGGCAGAGACACAGGCAGAGGGAGAAGCAGGCTCCATGCACCGGGAGCCCGACGTGGGACTCGATCCCGGGTCTCCAGGATCGCGCCCCGGGCCAAAGGCAGGCGCCAAACCGCTGCGCCACCCAGGGATCCCCTGTACTTTTGTTTTCAAAAAAATCTCGAGTACCTTAATAAATGAAAATACATGTGGTTAATTTTTATTTAGGGGCCACCATATGCTAGACATTGCTCTAGATGTAGGGTGCTCCATAGTACATAATACAGCAGTCCTCCTTTATTTGTGGTTTTACTTTACATGGTTTCAGTTACCCGCAGTCAACTGCGATCCAGGAGCAGATGATCCTCCTTCAGACTTCTCTTTGAAGGTTGGTAGTAGCTTAACAATATGTCACAAGACTATGCCATTCACCTCACTTCATCTCATTAGGTAGGCATTTTATCATCTCCAAAAGAACAGTGAATATGGAATAATAAGATACTTTGAGAGGGAGAGAGAGAGAGAGAGAGAGAGAGAGAGAGACCACATTCACATAACTTTTATTACAGTATATTGTTATAATTGTTCTACATTATTATTATTGTTAATATCTTCCTGTTCCTGATTTATAAACTAAACTCTATCATAGATATGTGTGTATAGGAAAAGGCATGTAGTATATATGGGGTTTGATACTACCTGCAGTTACAGGCATCCACTGGGGGTCATGGAATGTATCCCCCACAGTTAAGGGGGGGCACTATAGACATGATTCCTGCCCTCCAGGAGCTCATGGACACAGAAGAAAGAATACTATCTCTTTTGTAAATATTTCAAAAAGTTCAACATTATTGATTGAGTACTAGGACATGCTCAAGGAATAAATTGCCCCCATAGAAATTCACATCATTTTTTTTGTCATGAATAAACAATTTGTGATTCTCTTGTTCTGAATGGCTCACTATAATAAGTCTACTTCAGACTTACCAAATTGTGCCTCTGTCTCATAATACTTCCAAAAATATTTCTTTGTTCTCTGGGAGCTTATATTCTCTTCTTGAATTCTCATCTGTCAGTATCAAGTATGATTCCCTTCTTCATCAGTATGTTAAAAAAAGGACAAATTCTGTTACTCCACAGTTTGAAGCAACTCAAACTATAAAGTATCATACTGTGTTAATGGAAAAAATGCTTGCTTCCAAAGGGAAACAACTATTCAGCAAGGGCATTGTATAAACAAGAGCAAAAAAAGAATTTGGAATTACGATGAGCTACAGCAGACAAAGACAAAGAGAACTCTGTATATTTACACCATAGTTTCCCAGGGAAAGGCATCCAATGTGGAGTCTGTGCATGTCCTACCTCTTTTTCTTACAACTTGTTTGCAGTATGAATGGCTTTGCTATGACTAAGTGGATAGCTCAGGCAAGTTTATAATGAAATTAGGTTCTTTCATATCTGTGTCTGGTTCTAAAGAGCCCAAACTATTACATTCTGGTGGGTGTTTGGTAATTTTTGCAAGATGAGCCATAGCCCAGCTTCTCAAATGCAGATCAGTAAAAAGCCGATATATGATAAGAAAGTATAGTCTCATTAGCTAGCTTATTAACAATTTTGTTTTTAGAGAAACCCAAGTCTTTAACATGGAGGTGATACTCTTATTATTGGACAGCAAAGAGGGCCATATTAACAAGACATATGGGAGATTTTTATGCTACTACTACCTTGGTTGGGCCATGGGAAGAGTTAATATCATATTATCAAAAGTTTCATAAACATTTCATTAAAAGGGAAAAATAAGGGTTTTTTTTTTTATTTTTAAAGCACATGCTTCAAACAGACGTACAGCTTTTCCTTTATAGTTAAACACATAAATCTCATCAGCATCTCCCAGGAGAAAAGCTATTTTTATTGCATCAGTAACAAAGCTGTTCTGAAAAACCTAGTATAATTTAAAGCTGATTAGACCAGTTATTTTTTTTTTAAAGATTTAATTTATTTATTCATGAGACAGAGAGAGAGAGAGAGAGAGAGAGAAAGAAAAGAGAGAGAGAGAGAGGCAGAGACACAGGCAGAGGGAGAAGCAGGTTCCATGCAGGGAGCCTGATGCGGGACTCGATCCCAGAACTCCAGGATCATGCCCTGGGCTGAAGGTGGCGCTAAACTGCTGAGCCACCCGGGCTTCCCCAGTTATTTCTTTCGAACATGAGGAACCAACTATTCAAAATTTAGAAAGGATCTGAATTAATATTCTTTAATATATTAAATTCACAAGTATTATATTTGGCCATCAGTTTTCAAAGATATTTTGGAAAAAGGAATACAAAATAGTAAAGAAAAATATAAAGCAAAAATTCAAAATAACTTCCATCTGATTCCAAAATGTTTTAAATTGAATGATCATTTTCTGTATAGTGGATTGTAATTTCAATAGAACATTGATCAAATCTTCATTGCTTAGAATACTTTTCATGTAATAGAAACTCAATAAATAGTCATTTTCCCATTTAATCAGTGTTTACTTAGTATCTCCTGTGCTTTGAGTACTGAAATGTTTGGTATATGTTGCATACATAGGCAAAAATTTCATGAATAATATTAAAAAGTCTATGTTTAATGGTGGATGATGGGCAGAAAACATGTTCTCAAAATCTCTGTGCAAAAAACCAAATAGGTAGCATGATGTAAATTTCTAGACTGAGAGTCCAAAGCTCTGAGTTATAATCCTTAGGCAAAAAATTTCATCTGTTTGTTTTTCTCATTTGTAAAAGGAAGGAATAGGAGTTAATTATTTCTCAGTTTTGTGGTGGCCTTTGTTCCAAGACATCTGTGAAATGTGGGAGAGACTAGCTAAAATCATCTGAGAAATGAATATTCACAAGTGTGTGCATGTGTGGATGTGCATGTGTGGGTGGGAGAGAGAGAGACCGACAGACAGACATGGAAATGGTGACCATGAACCAAATTTGGCTCCTGGGAATGATTTAGCAGTTACTACACAAAGTGCCAGCATGTCAATAGCCAAAGACCAAGATAGTATTCAACCTTTGGAGTAATTAGGCCCAAAGCAGATAATGAACCTGGCATATGGCTGTCATGAAAGCAAAATGTATTAGTGCCTCCATGAGGTAGAAGCCTAGGAATTATAAAAGCTAGAGACATGGAATGCCCCTATGGAACAAGAAAAATGAAATGAGACTTTAATGAGAAGGGGATGCTGTGGAGATTTGTAGAATTCCCTTTTATTCTCTTCATGTAGGAGCGTGGCCTTCATATATCTGGGTTTTCAGCAATTACGTATACAAATAAATGTGTAATATCTGATTAATGTGGTTGATATATAGAAATTAGTAAACACTTTAATTAAATCAAGTTAGTTTTAATTTATATATGTTTTTACTCTATGTCTTAGAATAATTTTCTCAGACATGAGGTTGCTTTGGCCTCAAAGTTCTGATAGTAATGGATTAAAAGTTGGGAATCACTTTTCTTTCCTCTTCAGTTTTTAACTTATTAGGATAGTGGACAGACGAGAAAAGTAAAAAAGGAATAAAAAGAGAGCACCTAAGCAGGCAGACCATGGTTCTTTCCATGGTTATGGATTTAGATATATAGTTATTTCTGTCAATCATTTTAAATTTATTTTTACTTATAAATTCTGAATTATAATGTGTGTAGTTTAATGATTCAGATATTTCTGCAAGTGCAGGTCTTCAGCAATCTTGTGATCCTTCTTCTTGCTATCTCTTGCTCCACAGAAGTAGCCAGTTTCAATTTTTATAGCTGATTCTTTTAATTTTTGTATGTCTCTTTATCACTCAGTAACATATTTAGACATCTACCTATTATTTTTTGTGTGTGATATTTATTTATTTTTATGATTTTACTTATTTATTCATGAGAGACAGAGAGGCAGAGACATAGGCAGAGGGAGAAGCAGGCTCCCTGTGGGGAGCCCAATGTGGGACTAGATCCCAGGACCCTGGGATCATGACCTGAGCCAAAGGTAGAAGTTCAAACACTGAGCCACCGAGGCACCCTTTTTTGTGTGTTTTAAAAGGATTATCTATTAATCCTATGCTGAAACATGGAGATATTGGTCTTTGATAGGAACTCTTCCCCCTAACCCCAAACATATGTACTTATTTTTCTTTCTGTCTAATTATGAATAAGGATATAAGTTTGGTTAGGTCAATAGTGTGTGTGTGTGTGTGTGTGTGTGTTACTGTGTGTATGTGTGTCTGTATGTATGTGAGTAATGCAACTATGTAAACTTTGTACACAGTTAAACTATGTAGTGTAATCTGATTACTCTTTTTTTCAAAAAAGATTTTATTTTATGTAATCTCTATACTCAACTTGGGGCTTGAATTTACAACCCTGAGATCAAGTCACATACTTTGTGCCAGCCAGGCACCCCTATTCCATTATTCTTAATATTCCCACTGATGTTTTTCTTTTCCCTGTTATTAATACTTGATTTTTTTCATTTGCTTATTGTTTTATGTACCAAGTACTAGTTTAATTTTAAAGTCTCTGACAGTGTGAAATTTATCTCAATACATTCAGGATCATCAGATATTCTATCAATTTTATCTGCTTGGTGAAATCTCGGTAGCTTTCTGATCTGTTCCAATGTAGACTACTTGTTCTTTATCCTTGTACAGATCTCTTCCTGGGATCTTTATTAACCATCATCTTGGGGATTACCTTTACCTATCTCTAGGCTTTGGGCTCTTATTTTCTATATATTACCTCTTCTTCCTTATTAGTTTATTCTTATATTTGGTGGATCATCCAGTAACTTTTCAAAAGATTTATTTATTTTTTTTAGAGAGAGAGAGAGAGAGCACACAAGTGGTGTGGGGGGAGTGGAGAGGGAGAGGAAGAGACTTTCAAGCAGACTCCTACTGAGCATGGAGCCCAACATAGGGTTTAATCCCAGAACCAGGAGATTATGACCTGAGCTGAAATCAAGAGTTGAATGCTAAACTGTAGTTTAGGCACCCCTCTAGTAGCTTCTTAAAAGAGATTCACATGAGATACATTTCTAAGATTTTTTTGTCTGAAAATGACTCCACACTTGCTTAATAGTTTGGCTGGATCTAAAATTATAGATTTGAAAGTATTTTTCCTTTGAAATATGAAGGTATTTCCTACTGTTTCTATATTCAGATATTGTTTTTGAATTCAGTGTCATCATTTCTGATTCTTTGTATGTGACTTATCTCTCCCGAAGTCTTTCAGTTTTCCTCCAGGAAGCTTGTAAGATATTACTTTGTCATCAATATTCTAGAATTTTTGAGGATGTTCTTTGGTATGGATATTTATCCATTGCCTGAACATTTGATGAGGTCTTTAAGTCTGGAAACACATGCCTTTGGAAAAGCGCCTTCAATTATGTTGTAAATGATCTATTTTCATATATTTTCTCTGATTTACCTTTCTAGAAATACTATTACCCAGATATTGGACCTGCTGGACGGGTCATCTGATTTCCTTGAGTTTTCTCTCTATAGTCCATCTCTGTCTTTTGCTCTAATTTTTGAGTGGTTTTCTCACTTTATCTTATGATCTTTCTACTCAGCTTGTCATTTTTTCATCATGTTTTAGATCTTTTTTGTTCTTTGAACTAAATTTATATCATCTTTATTAATGAAGTATTTTCTCATCTGAAGCTACTAATTATTAGTTTTTGAAGTTTTCTTTTCCATATCCTATCCCTGCTTCATCCAAGTTTGAGTTTATTTTACACTCTATTTTTTAGAAGCATTTGTCAGATGTTTAGTGATCTTTGATTGTTTGCTCATATTTAAATTTGGGGCATTAAAACCTGGGTAGATACCTTGACTGGGACTTGCCAATCATGGGCTTCACAGTAAGGTGATTTGGCTGAGTTAATTGAAGAAACTCCAGTGTCAGTGTCTTCTGATTATTTTTTGAAGCTGATGAAACCGTGTAGAGGACTTTCCAATATTTTTCTTGTCTAGCATTTTAGTAGTTAAGTTGGGCAAAAAGACTGAAGTATACAATGTTTATTTAATTTCCATATTTTACTTTGTGGGATCTTCCTCTCACATTTATCTGTGTCGCCTAGTCCAGAAACCTGTATTTTCCATGCAGAGAAGAAATCTCCAATTTTTTTGCTGGGGGAAAGATAGTCATCTGATAGTCAGTGTGAGGAATCTAAGTTTCTTAATTACTTCCTGGATAGATTTTCCTATTTCTACCTATATCTACCCTTATTTCAAGAAGTACCTAGTGCTGGCAATTTTTGATACTTTTGGAAGTTTTGTAAAGTTAAGTTGGATTGTTTCTTTACTTTGTCCCTTTGTTAGGTCTTGTAGGTCAGTCACTGTTTATCTGAGTTGCTTTCCGGCATCTATAATTTTGTATCTGTTGCTCTATTTCCCACTCTCTTTGTCTCTGTGAATTTATGCATTTTGTGAAACTGATTGGTAGTATCTTACTTTTGAAAGGAGTGATATTAAATGCATGTCTTATTTCCTCACAGAAGTACCATTGACTCTTTAAACTAGAGTTCAGCTCACAAGCAATATAATTAATTTGACCATAGTCCAGTGGTTTATGGGGTTTATATAAGCCTTTAAAATTCAACTGCGTCAGCCTCCTCTCTCACTCTCCATCCGTGTTTTCCCCCTACAGTTCACACAGTGCATTGCTACCTTCTTACTTTTTTCCCCCTTTTTATTCTATATCTTTGATGCAGAATCTTAAAATAGCCCAACCTTCTAAGCCTGGCATTTGTAGTTCCCTATAATATGTGCCTTTGTATTTTTTTCTTTCCCTAGTAAAAATCCTCTTCTGTATTTTATCTGGCTTCCCTCCTTTCCCTCTTACTTTCATTTCCTTCCAATTTTTTCTTTGTTTACCAAATATCTATAAAATCCTTGTTATATGTCCAATTGTTAAAGATTCAAAAATGGATAATATCCCTTTCTTTGAGATGCTTGGAATATAATGAGAGACAAGATGTAAACATAGGATATGTGCTGTAAGTTCTGTCAGAATAATGTGGGACCAATTGGGGAGAATTCCATATGGGGAGGTAAGAAGAGGCCTCACTAATGAGAGATATTTAGCTTAAGTCTTAGAAGGTAGTCTCAAGGAGGCCCTAAAGCTAGGATTTGGTGAGAGCACAGGCATTCCAAGTAGCATATATTGCTTAAGGATGGTGAGGGGACATGTGCAAAAAATCTTGTTGGATTAGGGGAAATACAGGAGTAATGGGAATGGAAAATGAAAGGTGGGTCCAAGGAGGTGGATGTTTGTTCTTTACAAACATCACTTTTGTAGCAATGAGGCAGGTAGTCTGCATGACTATTACTTCTAGTCGGTATGCCATAGTCATGAGTTCTCATGGAATGCCCATATCATTTCTCTTCCTCATTACAAATCTACCTTACTCTTTGCGTTGCAACTCAAGTCCCATTCTTTTTTATTTTTTTAAAAAGATTTTATTTATTTATTTATTTATTCATTCATTCATTCATTCATTCATTCATTCATTCATGAGAGAGGGAGAGACACAGAGAGAGGCAGAGACACAGGCAGAGGGAGAAGCAGGCTCCACACAGGGAGCCTGACACAGAACTCGATCCTAGGTATCCAAAATCAGGCCCTGGGTTGAAGGTGGCACTAAACCGCCGAGCCACCCGGGCTGCCCTATTTATTTATTTTGAGAAGAGAGCACGAATTGGGAGGGAGTACAGAGACAGAAGGAGAGAGAATCTCAAGTAGACTTCCCGCTGAACATGGAGCCCAACCCAGGGCTCGATCTCAAGTCTTCTCCTTTTTATGAAGGTCTTCTCACCTTTCTAGCATGTGAGCTCATTTCTTTTAACTTGAACTCTTAAAATATGACTTACTTAATATAGCATTTGATTACATATAATTGCAAACTTGATACTATGTGCATATGTGTGTATACTGCCCCTCTTGTCTCTAGCAAGTGCACAGGTTCCTAGAAGACTAGCATAGTCCTGTGTATAGTGTGTTCCAAAAGATACTTGCTTTTTACAACATTGGTTAAACAGAAATGTAGTGAGCTACCAGTATATGCCAGGCCCATAATAGATTCTGAAAATTGATAGTGGATAGGTGAGAGAGTAGAATTCAAAATTTTTATATATCTAAAATTAAATTTACTAGTTATATCTTTAATAATGACAACCAGATTCTGATTTACTTCTTCCCTTTCCACAATTCAAGCAATTATCAGAGCAATAATCCTTTAAGCTTTTATTTATCCGTCAGTTGAAACTCTGGTGAATGTCTTGATACCGCCTTTCCTTGAGGCGTTATTTAAATTAATAGTCCCTTTAATTTGTATTTTTGGGCATAGAGGTTGCAAATGAGTGCAATAATTTTTAAAATACATTTATTTATGAGCCAAAAGAGCCACAGAGTATTTTGTTATATTAACAAAATATACTCTTTAATATACTCTTTTAAGAGTATATTAAAATACTCTTTTAATCTATTTTTTTAAGCTGTTTCAAATTTGGCAATAAATAAGATATATTTTCAATGTAACTGTAAATACAGGAGAACTGTGAATAGAAATTGTAAGTTCATTCTAGGGTAGAAATGTGCTTATTTAAACCCTTAGGTGCATCAGCAAGCTTTATCTTAAGTACAAATCATGATTTCAGATTCATTTAAATTCTTCTTTTCCTTTTCAGTTTATCAGAGTTTAGAATTTGTTTTATATTTCCATGAAGCTCTTTTAGGAAACTCTTTTAGGAAATCCATATATCATATTAATTTATGTAGAAATAAATGGAAATACATTATGGGGAACATTTAACTTTTCAGGTATAGAGGACGATAGAAAAATAAGACATCCTTTATTATGGATATTGTTGTATTCACTCGTGTATTGGAAATATCATTTAAACTGAAATATTATTTGATTATGCTATCTAGTTAGATCTAGTAGAAACTATTTTTATTTACATAAACTAAAACTTAGTTAAGGGGTTTTATTTATTTATTAATTGAAACCTGATTGATTATTGTTTGATCATTATTAGCTTATTTTTTTTTATATTAGATACATAAAGATGTATTAGATACATAAAGATGTTGAAAATCTGATGAAGTACAATCAGAGATAAAAAGTGGCTGGCTATTGGTGCTCCATACAGATCATCAGGGAGTTCTTTTAACAGTTTGTTTGCTGTGCCCATTTCACATCTGATGCAAGTTCAGCAGGCTATGTCTCACATTTGCAACCTTCTCAGGACTATTACCCTTCAACCACACCCAAGCAGCTTCAATTTGAAGCACTGCTCCCATCAGCTGTGGGATTGATAGGAATTTAATGGGCCTTCACCTGAATCTAACATGTTCTTGCATAATGTGTTATTTCTTTGACTCTCCCACTGGTTACTGCTGAAACAACTTCCTCAATAAATTGCATGCATAGTCGTTCTCATCTTGGGTTCTTGATGTATAACATTGGTATTTGAAAAAAATAAATGATGGTGGTTATACTAAACTTTGAAGAAAGCAGTTCTTGTATTAGAAAAGATGACCCAAGTTTGAGAGAAAGGCTTAGGGAGAATCAAAAGCTAAGAGCTTTTTGCAGAAAATGCATTGTTGTTAGAACAACAAACAGGGCCATATTTTCTAATATTCCTGTTAGCTAAGTTTCCCAGGTCCCTAATTTTCTAAGTCTTCTTATTCTAGAAGGGCCTGGTTATCTTCTCAGAGGGAAGAAGTTAGCATACCTTACATTGAAGATGGTTGTAGCGGTTTTCTCCATTTAGTGGCTTTCTCCATTTTGTTGAAATTGCTGTCTAGCATTACTTTCCATGTTTAGGTTGGGTAGAAATTGACATGACAAGTTATGTTAAGGCAGTGATAATCACATGATACACATGAAAGAAGCTCCCAAGATAACAGAGTTGGATTGTTTGGAGTAGGGACTGAGATTGAGGATTGGTTAAAGGGATTCTCGAGGAATCTTTCCCAAGGATTTCTGAAAATAGTCACACAGGAAAGTAGTACTGCCCCCTAAAGTTCTTTAATGAGTCACATGTGCATGTAATTATTTTAACCGTGGAATGGATCTTAACTTTTGGCCATTATTTTCATCTGAGGAAATGGAGACTCTCCATTTGCTATTAGATACATAAATGACTTGGGATTCATAAATGAGAAAAATTAGGACCTCGTTTCAGATTTTTCAATCATTCATTTATTCACAAATACATATTAGTTGTATTTTGAGAAGATTAGTGTATGATAAACTAAGCACAGTTATTACTTAAGGGATATAAATTGTAAAGGCTGAGCAGAAAGGATAAGTTGGAGTTGGTATGACATTTAAAGTAAAGGGATATGGATAAGGGACAATATACTGGGCCCAAATAATTTGGTGTGACTGCATTGTAGTTGGATCTTTGTGGTCAGAGATGAGGCTGAATTGCAAAGTAGAAACTAGATAATGGAGGACCTTGTATATTACATTCAGAAGTTATAATATTATCTTGAAAGGGATAGTGAGTAACTAAAGGATTTTAAGCAGGGAAGTAAATGGATCAGATTTGCATGTTAGAAACAACACTGTCAGCAGTGTGGAAGCATTATAATAATTCAAAGGAAAAATAATGAGACCTTAAATTAAGTTGTATCAATGGGGATGTAGATGAGGGAAGGACTGGAGAGATGCTTAGAGATAGAATTTGAAAGAGCATAGTGATTGACTGGATATAAATGCAAGATAAGAGTCTGTAATGACGCCTACATTTCTGGCTTGGGTTACGCAAGAATGGTCATTTTGTCTCCAAGAGATGGAAAGTTTAGAAGGCGTAGGTTGCTGTTATGGGGAAGTCTTAGAGGAGAGGAAAAGATACCTTCAGTTTTGGACATGTTGAAATTAAAATACTAGTTGGACAGTCAAATGCCTTGATACAGCCTCCTGATCATAAATTCACATTGCTTCTTACTATACCACACCACTGATGGAAAAAACCATTAGTGGCAGAGTATGTAAATAATTTACAAATACACCTACATTGTTTCTTTGATTTTAAGAATGGCCATTTTGGGGTGAGCAGTGATGATTTGAAATCCTTTTTTTTATGTGTGTAGGTTATTTTATTAAAAACAATTTCCTGGGCAGCCCCGGTGGCGCAGTGGTTTAGCGCCGCCTGCAGCCCAGGGCGTGATCCTGGAGACCCTGGATTGAGTCCCACGTCATGCTCTCTGTATGATGCCTGCTTCTCCCTCTGCCTGTGTCTCTGCCTCTCTCTCTGTCTCTATGGTCATTTTCTCCACTTCTGTAAAGTCTTCTTGGTCAGAGTTGCCATATTTTCTGAGCCCTGTTCTCATGTCTTCACCACCTTCCTACAAATTCCTGCCCTTCAGCTTGACTTCTCCATTTACTGTCTACTTTCTTCCTCCAGCCTATTAAGAAATGGATGCCTCACACCCATTTGTTCTCTTTGTGATGTCCCTTACTTTTTTTGATATCTTACTGCAGCCCCAATAAATCTTATCTCTGCAATCATATAAACCAAATTAAATATTTTTTTAAAGCATCAGTTTACAATGTGTGACCAATTAACTTTTGCTGTGGAGAAGACACCACAAAGGCAAGCAATCTTTGCCCTTTAGGGTAATAAATCTCAGTGTCCTTCTTTCTAAAGCTTTTGTCTTCTGATCCTATCATCAGGCTAGTGGAGGTAAGAATTTCAGGTAAGCAGAAAGAGGATGGTAGAGGAGTAATTGCTGCTTCTTAGGCAGACCAGTTGTAGTATTTTATGGGAATAAGAGTTCTATAGCAAATCCATCATGACCTGTGAAGGGAGCATAGCTTTATCATATAGACTTGGTTTGAATCCTGGTTCTATTTCTTCTAGCTGTAAGATCCTCGGAAAATTACCTTTATGTCTCAATTTTCTCGAAGAAGGTTATGGTGAAATTGAAAAAATATATGAAACATGTACAACTTGACTTCTAATACTAGTTACAAAACATGTGAATTTCCTTTCTCTTTGAAGTCTCTCTCAGGTAACACCCTATGTATCTGCTTGTTATTTTGAATTGTGGGGAATCTTTCTTTGGGATGGTAAGCAGTACTGTACCCTAATGGTCACCAAGACCTTTAACATGCCAGAACTTCTACAAAGCCCAGTGATTACTGTAAATTTTTTTTTCCCTAAAGAATCACTCTTAAGAAGCTTCTGAGAATCTTGTCAGTATTTAGAATGATATATAACTAGAATAAAAAGAACGCTGCGTGATGATTTGAAATAGTCTATTTCTACAATGTTATCATCCAACCTGATCTGTAAAGCATTTGTAGGGTATGTGCCTTTGGTACTTCAACTCTGTGTGTGCTGCTTTCCTCTTGATATAATGGAAGACAATGGATTTGCAGCCCACTTCCTAGAACAAAGAAATGACTATATTGAATTTGTATTTAAGTACAGTCTTTTCATTACTGTTTGTTCTTTTGGTTTTAAATCATGTATCTGTCTTACACTTTATTATCATGTTTAGAACAGTGTATAGCATGCATTGTTACCTTCAATTTTTAAAAAAATGTTCTCTAAGACTTAAATTCTTTTTTTAAATTTTTTTTAAAGTAAATTCTTTAACAGTTAAAAAACAGTAAGCAGGAGTAGAAAAACATACAATATGTTTAAGGGAAATCTGACTCATCAGTATTGAATAAAAATAAAAAAATCAATCAAGATATACGATATATTTGTAGGATTCATAATAGAGCAAATGGAAGGCACTTGAAAAATTATGAAAACACAATCAAAATGATAAATCTCTGTAGTTTGCACAATGTCTTGTTGGAATAAACAATAACACATATCATAAAGAGAGTAAATGGATGAATTACAGTAGAAATAGTTTATACTGAATAGAAGTACTTATAGGTTATATCTCATCATTGTCCAAAGGGAATAGATTATATGTTATAATTACTTTGAGAGGAAGCAAAATTCCCATCTTCTTGTTTTGAGCTTTGCTTCTGCCTTTGTCTGTAATTTGACTCTAAAGAAACTCACCAACTTCTGTAATGAAACCAAATCCAGCATTTTTGAGATAGTGATGTAGGTAGGGACCATCTTCAGGAGTCACCTGAGAAAGTTTTATAGAAAAGACAAATATCAGGAGTTAAGAGTTGGGGTCTAACACAAAGATACCGCAAGAAAGTCCTCCTTCCATTGTCTACCAGGAAAGATGAAGTTTGATCAGATTAAGGAAGCCAGTATTGCTACTTCAGGCAATAGCAAAGTATCCTCCATACTTTATAGACAGAGGACAGGCAGAGAGAAGTAAAATGCTTTACTGAAAATAATATAATGGTTGGAGAGCTGGAATTAGGATTTAGGATACTTATTTTCAGTGCTTACTTGTCTGCAAGCTTTATTTGTAAACATAGGGTACTGCTATTATTATTTTTTGGGGTAACTTCCTTCATAACAGCCTTTTCAAATAAGCAATAGATTATCATTTCCATTCTGTATCTGTATCTTAATTTCCTCTGCTAAAATGATGCATGATTTCCAGAAATGTTTATGTTCAATGCACATTTGCTGTAGAAACACTCCCTGTTTCTTTCCTAATAGCAACACTTACACTATGTAATCACTCTCATTATCTTTCTACTTTAGAAGATTTTCCTCACTGCTGTATTAGGTTCCCTCCTACCTCAGAAACTATATACCATCATTCTGTTTTTATAGTTTCACATGGTATTTCCTAGTGGTTGTTGTTTTTCCTTTTTGGTGTGTGTGTGTGTGTGTGTGTGTGTGTGTGTGTGTGTGTGTATGAGAGAGAGACAGAGAGACAGAGACAGAGACAGAGACAGAAAGAGCAGAGAGAATGTTTTAGACCATAGTTATCTGAAACAAATGCCAGGTCTTCCTATTAGAAAAAACTGACCTTCCACTGGCCAATTCAATACATGTTTTATTAAAAACAAAAACAAGAACAAAAATGATAAATTTGACCATGGTCTGGATCAGGCCTGGTTTGTTTCTGAGGATATAAAAATGAAGAGGTCCCAGTCTTGAACACTGGAAATTTGCCATCTAGTTTGAGAGAGAGAGAGAGAGAGAGAGAGAGAGAGAGAGAGAGAGAAACAGATATATATAGAGAGGAATCAAGCTCAGTGCCACCCCATAGTAGCAATCAGATAAATCCGGGAGTTTGGATGCAGGATTATGAGCTTGGTCTCCTCAGCAGACCTGTCTCATGAAAAAAATGAAGGGGATCAAAGTCATGCTGGATTACAAGAATGCTTAGCAGACATTGTAACCAAAAGTAGTATGTGGACCTGGGTGCTGTGTTGATTTGTACAAAGCAGTTCAGAGGACATTTTTGGGACAATGAGGGCATTTTGAACATATACTATATCAGAGGAAGTGAAAATTTATTTACAGAAAAGTAGAGAGTAGTAATTGAAAATTTCATATTATGAAAAAGTATGTAAGGGAGACCAACTTTTATTTTTTTATTTTTTAAAAAGATTTTATTTATTGGCAGAGAGAGGAGAAGAGAGAGAGAGAGACAGAGAGAGAGCATGCACCCAAGCAAGGGGAGCAGGAGAGGGAGAAGCAGGCTCCTTGCTCAGCAGGGGCTTGATCCCACTTGAGCCAAAGGCAGATGATTAACTGAGCCACCCTGGAGCCTAAGACCAACTTTTTAGAGAGCCACCTGAGGAGACACTATACTACATACAAATTTTTACTTACATATATATTTGTTATTTAACACAATATGTTATATATATTTTATATAATACATATTTATATATGTATGCTATTACTTTATCATGTTAGATATACACATTAAATATTACTTTCTTATATTTTGTACACATACATTCTATTACTTATATTTTATAAAATATGAAAATAGGTGTTTATTTGAAATTATATATTGTTTACTTTTCTGTTATATAATTGCTATTGTTTAAACACTATGAGTAAAAAGAGAAAAAAAAAATCCTAGCACCAGGGTTCTATAAAATTTAATCCCTAGCCATCCACCTTTGTGCTTTTGCTAGGAACAAAGGCAGCCAAGAAATCACTAGGAAGACAGATGCAGGATGCAAAGAGGGAGCTATAGAAAGAGTTTTCGTGGTGGTGAGCTTATATTTTCAGTTGTGAGCTTTACTTTGGTGCCATTGTTTCTAACAGGTACAATTTACCAAGTACAAATTTTTCAAACAAATGATTAGCACTTGTGGTTGAGCCATTGTCATTTTTGTTTTCTATGAATTATTCTTATTAGTAATCCTACATGTTACTGGAGGAATTAGAAATTGAATTAGAAAATAAGTTTTACTTGGTTCTTAGTCAAATCTTGAGAAAAGAAATAGCAATTTCCTTTAGTGATTTCAAAATAACTTAGTTGTCCAGATTTATTGTATTGCTAATACAATTCTTCCATATTCTTCTAATTAGTTTGTGTATTTTATACTAACATAGTAAGTTAAAATGGCAGGGTGAAACAGTATAGTAAAAAGAGGGGCACAGAATGTCCTGTGTGGACAAGTTTCACACTGTTTTCAGCAAGTATTTGTGACAGAGACTAGTTAGGAATTTGGTTGATAAAGGCATAGTGTCATAGCTAGGGGCTGAATATTATGTGGAGGAAAAACTTATAATTCTTTTTTTAGAAAGTAGAAAAATATTCTTTAAGGATGGCAAAAAGTAAGAAAAAGCCAAAATAATTAAGGGAAAGAAATATTCTATCTTCTTAGTATAAAGCCTCCAGAATGGCTAACCTAGACTTTCTCTTTATTGAGTTTAATTAGCAGAAACAAATGGACTTAGAGAAACTGCAAACACGTGAAACAATGTTTTTGATGCAGAGGCTAAAGTTCTAGAGACAGGATTTTCTGAATCATCTGGAGTATTTGCTAAAAATTCAAAATCTTGAATCTTACACCCAAGAATTCAATAACTTTGGTGTTGATCCCAGGAGATTACCTTTTGTAATAAGCACTCAGGTAACTCTAATGAATAACTTTAGAATCATTACCAAGAGATGTGTACATGAGATCAAAGTTGAAATATCTCCAAGAGAAGAATTCAGAGTGACAGATATATTTTAATTATATTTGGAAAAAGAATCCAGGATAAATTAAGTTTCAGATGATAATAGTTTAGGCTAGTATATCTTATTCACTTAAGTGTCCTAGCCTTTAGGACTTCTTTTTTTTTTTTTTTTTTTAAATTTTATTTATTTATGGTAGTCACACACACAGAGAGAGAGAGAGAGATGCAGAGACACAGGCAGAGGGAGAAGCAGGCTCCATGCACCAGGAGCCTGACGTGGGATTCGATCCCGGGTCTCCAGGATCGCGCCCTGGGCCAAAGGCAGGCGCCAAACCGCTGCGCCACCCAGGGATCCCGAAGCCAATATTTTTTAAAGCCTATAGATCATATATGATCTTAGTAGGTGGTAGATGAGAAAATGGATTCATGATTAAATATATCTATGAAATGGTGGATTCAGTAAAATTAAAAAAGTTTTATTGTTTTCAGAATCTTTAAAAGTGAATATGTGTTATTATTCTCCAAGAGGTATGTATATTAAGCATTACTAAAATTTTTTTTTGACTAGGAAACTCTTTTTTAATGGGCATCTATTAACATATTTGGGAAGATTAGTGTTCTCAGGAAAACAATTTGTGGCCTCCTTGTTGAAATCTGTGCCACATATCCATAGGCCATGGTAACATTAAAAAAATCAGATTCAGGTCTTTAGAAAACTGAATCTGCAAGCAAGAACAGAGTGAAGTGACTGCCAACTTTATGGGTTTATTTTTGTTCTTGTGTATATTTTTAAATCTTACAAATGTACTAGATTATAAACAGACAGGTATCATATCTTAGGTAAATAACATATGTTTTATCATTCTTGCATGTGGAAGTATTTTGTTTTGAGTGTAGTAATAATACTCATTATACATAGAAGGTAGCAATAATCCCTTCT
The DNA here is from genome assembly GCF_018345385.1 of Vulpes lagopus. Lineage (NCBI taxonomy): Eukaryota > Metazoa > Chordata > Mammalia > Carnivora > Canidae > Vulpes > Vulpes lagopus. The sequence goes on along the minus strand of NC_054838.1, from coordinate 35,677,010 downwards.
ATGTTACTGAGAACTACCAGGTGAAAGTAGAAGTTTGTGTATAAGAATTTGAGTAAAGTAGAACAAAGGAAAAAATTTACTTCCTGTCTTATTGTTTTCCTTCTTCAGGCATACCATCTTTCAATTACTTACAAATCATTTCTCCTTGTCCTCCATTCTTCAGAAATACGGTAGAGCTCAAAACTACATCTGTGGCTTTTTCCTTTAGGCAACACTTTTGAGATATGTTAAAAACTGCTAAAGATAAACAATTTTCAAGAAAATCTAGATTTTAGCTGTCATTTTATTTAGTAAATAGAGGTAAAGTTCTGAAAGTTAAGATAATAGTTTATCAGTAATCAGGTGTTTAGTCATCATAACTAAAAGACCACCTACAAAATGGGAGAAGAACAATAAATGGTGGCAAGGATGTGGAGGAATTGGAACCCTCTTGCACTGTTGGTGGGAATGCAAAACTGGTGCAGCCATTCTGGAAGACAGTATGGAGGTTCCTCAAGAAGCTAAAAATAGAGTTACCCTATGCCTCAGCAATTGCACTACTGGGTATTTACCCCAAAGATACAGATGTAGTGAAACAATGGGACACCTGCGCCCCAATGTCCATAGAAGCAATGTCCATAATAGTCAAACTGTGGAAGGAGCCATAATTCCTTCGACAGATGAATGAATAAAAGACATGTGGTGTATACACACACACACACACACACACACACACACACACACACACACTGGAATAGTACTCAGCCATCAGAAAGGATGAATACCTACCATTTACATCGACATGATGGAACTGGAGGGTATTATGCTAAGTGAAATAAATCATTTGGAGAAAGATAGTTATCATATGGTTTACTCATATGTAGAATATAAGAAATAGTGTAAGGGACCCTAAGGAAAGGGAGAGAAATTGAGTGGGGAAAAATTAGAGAGGAGACCAATCATGAATGGCTCTTAACTCTGGGAAACAAACAAGGGTTGCAGAAGGGGAGGTGAGTGGGAGGATAGGGTAACTGGGAAATGGGCATTAAGGAGAGCACATGATGAGATCAGCACTGGGTATTATATGTTGGCAAATTGAATTTAAATAAAATAAAGAGTAATCAGGTGTTTAGATGATTTCACTGTATCCTCGATTTTGGATGAAAGTTTGAAAATAAAATAGGTATTAAGTACAAGTCAATGTGTAAATATTGAATGTCCACTGTGTATTAAGAATGAGGGATGTAGTGGTGTTAGGAATATAAGGCTACCCTCATGGAGTTCACTGTCTAGCAGGTAAGAGGGACATTTAACAAATAATAGTATGTGCAACAAATACTATGAAGATAAGGTATTAATGTTAACCTATTTTGGCTGGTTAGGAAAGGGATCCTTTGGAGTTGATATTTTTAGCTGACTGTATTTTAGGAGATGGTAATGGTGGGGAGAGGGTATAATATTATGTCAAATATTATGTCAAAAGCCTATAGACAAAAGAGAGAGAAAGGTTTCCTAAAGCTACTGACAGAGCCCAATGTGATATAAAGTAAAGGGGATTAGTGGCAGGTGAGGTAAAAGTAATAGATTACAGGGGGCCTTCCAGGCCATAGGACATATTTTCTACTTTATTTTAAATGCAATGGAGAATAATTGAAAGGTTAAATTAGGGAGTATCTGTGTGCGATGATCAAACTTAGAATTTTGTAAGATCATTCTGGCTAGAGTGTAGGAGTAGGAAGCCAGGGCTCCTGTGGTCATGCAGAAGCAAGATATTGGTTACTTGGATTTGGTTTGTGATAGTGGGAATGGAAAAAAACGTATAAATCAAGAGATATTAATTATATCACATCTATATATTTGATAATTGATTGGAATTCAGAATAACAGAGAGGGAGGTGTCAATGACTCACTAGCATCTGACTATGCAACTGGGTGATTAGTGGAGATATTTTCAGACATAGGAAACACTGGTGGAGGAGAAGAGGATTTTTGTTTCTGCTTTTGGTGGTAGAACCATTTACTATTTCAAAAGAATAAGGAAAGTGTAAAGAGTGGGGTTAAGTTGGGGCTTTGTTTTTTTTGACTGTTTGTTGTTAACAAATTGAGGATTGGGCATTTAAGAATTTTTCCATTGTGGAGAATGGGAACATAATCTGGATCAGGAAATATTACCAGCTAGTGTTGAGGGCTCACCTGAGCTAATTGCCAATCTATAATAAAGCAAATCTTTCCTGTTGTGTGATTTTATTTAAACTGTGTTTAGTAACGAAGATGCTGGTATAGGTTAGGCAAATAATTTTTAACCATTATTGGAGATTTTCTGCACCTGATGGGATGATAATGGGGGAGAGGAATTTATGATCTCATAAACAAGAGAGTGATTGAAGCAATGAACCAAGGACTAAAAGCTGGATGGAGAGGAAAGTTGATATTAAAAGGGGCTTAAGAGTGGCAGTGAAGTAGAGGTACCAGTGCACTGCAGGTGCCCATGGAGTGGCAGAGATACTGTAACCAGAGGGTAGAGTGTATCTATTTTTGACATAAAGAGCAGTTCTTAGGGGATAGGGTTTGGGGAATGAGTACAGAGGTGGAGTGGAGGAAGATATTGTTGAATATAGTGAGGTGAAATATAATGGAAAATAGAGAACTATTGCTATACCTGGTTCAATTTTACAATCTTGATATAATCTCTTCATTTACCCTCCAGTTCCATCCATGTTGAAGCAAATGGCAGGTATTTGTCATTTCTAATGGCTGAGTAATATTCCATTGTATACATAAACCACATCTTCTTTATCCATTCATCTTTCGATGGACACTGAGGTTCCTTCCACAGTTTGGCTATTGTGGACATTGCGCTGCTATAAACATCGGGGTGCAGGTGTCCTGGCGTTTCATGGCATCTCTATCTTTGGGGTAAATCCCCAGCAGTGCAATTGCTGGGTCATAGGACAGACCTATTTTTAACCCTTTGAGGAACATCCACACAGTTTTCCAGAGTGGCTGCACCATTTCACATTCCCACCAACAGTGCCAGAGGGTTCCCTTTTCTCCGCATCCTCTCCAACATTTGTGGTTTCCTGCCTTGTTAACTAGGGGTGGTGGAAGGGGAGGAGGGCGGGGGGTGGGGGTGACTGGGTGGGGGGGACTGAGGGGGGCACTTGATGGGATGAGCACTGGGTGTTATTCTGTATGTTGGCAAATTGAACACCAATAAAAAATGAATTTATTATTTAAAAAAATGAAAGGATGTCACAAATCCACAATATTTGCAGCACCATTACTGTGTTTCTATGGGAAGCACCATTATGTGTTTCCTCGTACCTGGAGGAAATGCAGCCCTTGTAGTACATTAATGCAACAGCTTATGAGTTCTCCTAGGTACTGTAGAAGCTATTGTTGGTTGCCATGTTCCCCCTTTCCAGAACTACGAGAAATACCTCAAATATGCAAATATGTATTTTAGTTCTATTTTTAAAATTATAATAAATTTTATATAGTTTAAAAAATAATCTCTTCATTTAAAAAAATCTTTAATGTCTTTTCTTCTCTCACTTCTCTCCTTCAATCCTGTTTTTCTATTTTCCTTTATTTAAAACTCATGAAAAGAATTATATACACTTACTGTCTACACTTCTCTCCTATAATCCTTTATTGAACCCAGTCTTCTTGCCTACCAATCCACTACACCTGTCCTGTCAGGATTCTGTCTCTGTTGCCAATGACCATGCATTGACCTAGTCCCTGCCCTCACGGTACTTGACTTTTCAGTAGCCTTTGACATGACGATTCCCTCTTCCTCCTTGAAACACTTAACTCCACTTGGCTTCCAGGATGCCACAGCCTTTTGATTGCCTCTCACCTCACTAGTTGTTCATTCAGCTAGATCTTTCTTTTTATTTTTCCTCATATCTAAATATTGGGGTGTCCCAATACTTATGCCTCTAGTCTTGCTCATCCCTTCCCTTCTATACCCTATTATCTCATCTTTTCTGTCTATATTCCTTAGATTATTTTGTTCAGTCCCATAGCTTAATTTAGATAATTCCAACTTCTAAATGTATATCTCTAGCCATGACTTTTTCTTTGAATCCTAGACTTACAAAACCAAATACTACCTGATATTTACCATAGGATATCTAAAAAACATCTCAAATTTACCACATGCCATACTGAACTCTTTAGGCTGTGCTCCAAGACTGCTACTCCTACTATCCTCTCCATCTTAATAAATAGCAATTCAATTTTTTTCAATTGCTTAGGCTAAAAAAGAACCTGATTTTTTTCCCTCATAGCTTTCATTTATTATATCAGCAAAATCTCTTGATTTCAAAATATATCCAACGATTTCTTTTGACCTATTATTTGCCTAATTTAAGCCACTATCATCTCTTGCCTCGAGTGTTCAAAAGCTTCCTGCTCTACACATAGTGGCCAGAAGGACACTAAAATGGAGTTAAATCATGATATTTATCTACTCAAAACCTTCGTGACTTCCCTTTCTCTGAAAAAAAAAAAAAAGCCAAAGTCCTAAATAATATACCCCATACTATGTTTTCAACATCATCTTCTATCAGAATTCACCTTTGTTCACTCTGCTCTGGCCCCTCTGGCTTTTTTTTTCTTTTTTCTGATTCTTGAAAATGCATAGCACATTTCTACCTTAAAATATATATATTTTTTACTTTCTGTTTTCTTTCCCTGGAATACTTTATTCATGGATAAGAACATGGTTTTCTTCATCACTTTCTTAAAGTGTCTGCCTAAGTTTCACCTCACTACTGGCTACTTGATATAAAACAATGTTTTTCTTTACTCTTTATCCCTTTTCTCAATTTTTCTCCAGAGTGTTTATCACCACTTGACATATATCATGTATTTTTGTGTAATTTTTGTTTTTCTGCTAATACTTGAATGTGAGATCCATTAGAATAGGAATTCTATGATTTTTTCCCATCTATTATATTTTATTCACTGCTATAATCCCTGTGCTTCTCAATAAATTTTTATTACATGAATAAATGTCTTTTTTTTTTTAATTGAGAGGCTGTGTCATACCAAAGTAAAAATGCTGAACCCATAGTAAGATGGACCTAAATTTTCAGCCTAGCTCTGGTACTTACAGGCTCTGGAAATTTAGGTAGGTCATTTAATTTCTCTGAGCTTCAGCTTTGTTATCTGTAAAATGTGGCAGCTAGACTATATGAATTCCGAGGACTTTTCTATCCCCAAACAACAGCCATGATCCTACAAATCTTCATTCTTTGGGCTCTTTCATAGATGTTTTGGTTATAGCATATGGTAAGATGTTTGCAGGATGATGTTAAGGAGGCACTCTGTAAGGTAGCATGTTTTGGTAATACATAGCTTCTTTGTTCAGGCATCTGCAAAATACATGAGGAGCTCTTGTCATGTTCTGACATGGTTTAAGAACTTTTTGTACCCACATCAGTGTCATGGGTTTCTCTTGATATGAAGGAATTAAACATGATTGAATACCCCAAAATGATGCCTTTTTTGTTTGTTTCACAACTAATATTATCAAGCTATGAACTTTGACTTAGGAATAATTTAAAATTGCAACTACTTACAGACAAACAAAATTGATAGTGTAAAATCTCTAGATTTCAAGCTGCAGTTGAGGTCATTAAAGACATATATTTTAAAACCCTAGTACTTTAAGAGCTAGAGAATGCAAATAGTGTTAAACTGTGTTGAATGTTATTTAATCCCCATTGCACTTTCTCCATGGATGGTTCCTCAGTGAACTCCTCTGGCAGGCTGGTTGTTTTTCTTTAAAAAATTTCTAGCCACTCAGATACTGTGTTCCATTTCTCTTCTCTACAGCAGTTTACAGATGGTATATTCTTACAACATGAGCTTCATAATTTAATACAAATTGCTGAAACTGCACCTTAAAAGGCCTTTGTTAGAGATTCAGAGGATAGTATTTAAATAGAGTGTATCTTGTAGCCCTAATAAAAACATTCATATAGCAACAGTCCCAGAATTATTGAATAAATATTTGTACTATTATAAAGCAGTGAAGAAAATCACAATGAAGGAAGCATTTATTAGAACATTTCATAAAGTTAATAGCCCATAAAAATATGCTTCAAGTTTACTATTGTTAAATTTGAATATTAACAGTTTCATATGGGTCTGAAATTGCTATTTCCAACTTCATTTTGGTAAAAGGAAAGATTTTAAGACATTCTTGATTTTTTCATTACTCTTTAAGGTTATAAGTTTTGTGGTTTGGGACTATTAAGAAAGAACATATTATATGGTTTTATTTTGGGCTTAAAGGAATTGCTTAGCTGTGCATTATCCTGAAATAGAGTTATATAAAAGGAAACATCATTACGTTACACATAGAATCATTTAAAAAATACATTTTTATTTAAAAATTAAAATGTAATTAGTCATTTCAGTTGTTCCTTGTTCAAAATAACTCGCTACCCTCTATAGAATAGTGGAGATTGGCTCGTATTGCTTTTGTTCATGCTGGCTTTATTTGTGGGTAAAATAAACAGTGGTAAATGATTATGTAATCATTTGCATAATGTGATAAACTTTAATATCTAGAATCTGAAGTTCTCATGAATTCTTAACCTCAACTGTGTGCTTAATTGGCAGGATTAAGAGGGTTACCAAAAGTGGTGATGGGAGTGGGAGGGAAGGGGAAGGTAGTGAGGTGGAAGGTAAAGATATTGCAACAGTGTTCAACTTTGACATTTTCTTATGGTCTCCCCTCACCTCTGACTCTTGAAATTATTTTCTTAGAAATTTTTCTTCCATTTGCATTCTGCCAAAATTCCTCCTTCCCTAATTTTTTTAGTCTAGTTAACTTCATATTTATTTCCCTTTTCTCTGTTCTTGTGTTTTAATGAAGAATAAGTTACAAAGCCTTTTAGGAAACACTTTATCAGATCAGAGATGGTGAAAAGTGAAAACCTGGCCAAGGTAAGGCTGCCTGATGTCTGTTATTATTCCAGTATATCCAGAATGTACTTCCATACTTTTCCTAGTTATTGGCATTGTGAACTATTTATATCACAGATCTATTGGGCTTCTGGTGCTTAATTGTGGTGTGTATGTGTGTGTGTGTGTGTGTGTGTGTTAAACTTTTGATAAATGTTGGTCAGGAGCCTCTGGTTCTCAAACTATAGTTTTGGGGGATTGATTTGGCTACCCTGGAAAACTGCATTAGCTTTTTAGTCTACTAGGACTCCATTTAGCATGGGAAGAATGAGTTTTATGAGTCAGTGATCATTTAGGGATGCCAACATGCTGGCTTAGTTCATATGATGTTAAACTATACATTTAAAGAAACTGGCAAGGTATTGATGAATCATTCAAATGAACTCGTCTTTTTACTATTGTTTATTTACTTGATTCTTTGTTGAGTCTCTAGAAATACTGGGAAGTTGGGGATCCCTGGGTGGCTCAGCAGCTTGGCGCCAGCCTTTGGTCCAGGGCATGATCCTGGAGTCCTGGGATCAAGTCCCGCTCCGGGCTTCTGGCATGGAACCTGCTTCTCCCTCTGCCTGTCTCTCTCTCTCTCTCTCTCTCTCTCTCTCTTTCTCATGAATAAATAAAATATTAAAAATAAGAAATACTGGGAAGTGAATGAGAGCCTCATAAATGTGTAATCCTCCCCCTGCAGCAGAAAGAGGAAGAGGGAGAAGAGACTATATTTTCATAGCATCTACTACATACCACTATTTTTGCAATCCCAATATTTTCTTCAGATAAGAGCCTGTCTTAACCACCAGGCCATGAAATCCTTGAGAGCAGATTCTTGATTTCTCCTTCACTCATTTTCTTCTAATCCTGAGCCTGCTACATACTAAAGGAACAAATATTTTTAAAGCACAAAACTGTATCATTAATTTTCCTTCAATGCTATGATCCTCTTAACCTCCTCACATGGGGCTCCTGTGATTTTAGAAGTTTTGTGAATGGTAATCCTTGTCAACTCTTCATAGTACCTATAATTCAAAAGTGGAAAAAGTGGGATATTGTTTGTTCAGTGGTATTTAGTTAGAATAAAGGGTTAACACTGAACTCTTTGAATAGTTTTACATAATTTCATAGTAAAGACCAATTTGTAGCTCCTTCTACTTCTGCAGCTTTTATCTTCATGTTCTTCTAACTTGCTGTTAGATCATTGGCCTTCTTTCAAGTCCTCAAACAAACTACGTGCTTTCCTCCCTCAGAGCCTTTGTATTGATGTTTCCCCTGCCTGAAATATAATTCTTCTGTGTTCACTCTCCCCATCCTGCTATCCTTTACATTGGTAACTGAAATTCATTGTTCGGCTCTCATCTGGGAACAGGGAAGCCTTTCCTGATAGACCAAAAGAGGCTGTATTTCCTAGTTGTGCTGTTTTATCTTTTCTTCATTGCACTGACTACAATTTTATTTATTTGCATAAGTATTTGATTATTTTTGTTTTTCCCATAAGACTTTAAATTCCAAGTAGGTGAAGACCATGCTTTATTTTATCACTGTATCCTCTGTGTCTTGCATAGTCTCTGACACAGGGAAAACACTTATCAAAATTTGTTGAAAAAATAAAATATGTTCTGGTATACCTTTTGGTCTTGTTTCTGTTTTTTTTTTTCCTGGAAAAGCAGAGTTTGTATTTTTCACATGAATGTAATGTGGAAGCCCTCTATTAAAGACAGAGCTGAATTCATTCCATTCATTCTGTCCAAATCTCCAACTGTATCTCCTTTGATCTTTGCATGTCAGAGGCATTGGTTTCAAGTAGTATATAGGCACAGGAAGAAGAAATATTTTTTCTCCCTTATTTATTGCATCATCTATGATTTTTACTCATTCCTCTTCTTTCCTGCTATCTACTATCCTGCTATCTACTCTGCCCCATAATTATGCCACTTTGAGGTTTCAAGTTAATATCTCAAAAGTTGAAAAACCTTTGAGATTTCAAGGTAATAACTCAACTTCAATATTGCTCCCACCTAGTGGGAGACAGTACCAGATATATTGATATTGAAGTTTTGCAATTCTGACCACTTCAAGCCCAAATAAATGAACATCAGTATAGCTCAAATTTTTACTTAGATTTTATTTTTAAAAAAATTTTACAGTGTAAATATTAAATATGTAAATATTAAACACACTACTGCACAAAGAATGGGCCCAATAAGAAATCAAATGGAAAATCAAAGTATATATCAAAACAAAAGAAAAAGAAAACACAGCATTACATAACCTTTAGGGGGCCGCAAAAGCAGATGTTGGAATGAAATTTATTCTATAAATTCTTGTATTAAGAAAATAAGTTTAAATAAACAACATCACACCACAAGGAATCAGAAGAAGAAGAAACTTAACTGAAATTTAGTAGAGGAAGGAAATAAGAAAGAAAGTTCAGAAATAAATAAAATAGAGACTAGAATCAACAATAACATGACATTGAAAGTAGTGACCAGTTTTTCTAAGGATAATAAATAAAATTATTAATATTAACCAAGAAAAATGAAAGGCTCAAGAGCCAACGATAAATGGAAGAGGAAACAGTATAACAGATAACCACAGAAATACATAGTGTTATTACTATAAACAGTTATATACTAACAAATCAGATAACTTAGAAAAAAATCCAGATTATTCCTAAAAATGCACAAGTTACCAAGAATGAATCATGAATCTTGAATCCAAGAAGTAGGAAGTCTTATCTTAGACCAGTAAGTAACAAGAGCTAAAGCTGAAATATTTAAAAATCAAAAGTTTATCAGCAAGAAAAGTCCAAGATCACATGGTTTCATTGGCAAAACACACCAAACATGTAAAAAAATGATGACTATCTTTCAGAATCTTATAAACAATGGAAGAGAGGTAACACATTCAAAATCATTCCATGAGGCCAGTACTATCCTGATACCAAAGCAGGACTAAAGCAATAAAAGAACAAAACAGTCTAGTTTGTCTGGTAAGTATTGCTATTCTGACTGTCTTTTAATATATGTTTGCATGATAAATGTTTCTCCATGCCCTCACTTTCAATCTGCAGGGATCTTTGGGTCTAAAATGAATCTCTTGTAGGTAGCATATAGACTTTTTTTTTTAAATCCATTCTGACACCCTGTGTCTTTTGATTGGAGTATTTAGTCCATTTACATTCAAAATAATTATTGGTAGATATGTATTTATTACCATTTTATTACTTGTTTTGTCATTGTTTCTGGAGATGTTCTTTGATCCTTTCTTTGTCACTTTTGTTCTCTCCTTTGCACTCAAAAAGTCCTCTTTACTGTTTCTTGCAGGACTGGTGTAGTGATCAAGAACGCCTTTGCTTTTTTTTTTTTGTCCAGGAAACTTTTTATTTCTCCTTCTATTCCAAATGATAACCTTGCTAGATAGAGTATTCTTGGCTGCACATTTTTGTCATTCAGTACTTTGAATATGTCATGGCACTCCTTTCTGACTTGCCAAATTTCTGTTGAGAAATCTCTAGTTAGCAATATAGGTTTTCCCTTGTAAGTTAAGGATTTCTCTTATCTTGCTGCTTTTAAGTTTTTTTTTATTTTATTTTATTTTATTTTATTTATTTATTTTTTAATTTTTTATTTATTTATGATAGTCACAGAGAGAGAGAGAGAGGCAGAGACACAGGCGGAGGGAGAAGCAGGCTCCATGCACCGGGAGCCTGATGTGGGATTCGATCCCGGGTCTCCAGGATCGCGCCCTGGGCCAAAGGCAGGCGCCAAACCGCTGCGCCACCCAGGGATCCCAAGTTTTTTTAATTTATCACTATATTTTGCAAATTTAGTTATAATATGTCTTGCTGTTGGCCTGCTTTTGATGATTTTGCTGGGAGCTCTCTTTGCCTCCTGAATCTGAATATTTGTTTCCTTCACCAGTTCAGGGAGGTTTTCTACTGTTATTTCTTGAAATAAATTTTCTGTCCTCTTATCTTTCTTCTTCTGGGACTCCTATAATACAAATGTTATTACATTTGATGGAATTACTGAGTTCCCTAAGTCTGTTCTCCTGTTGCATAATTCTTTCTTTTGTTCAGCTTCATATTTTCCATTATTTTGTATTCTGGATCACTAGTTCATTCCTCTGCTTTTTCCAGCCTCCTGTTCATTGCATCAAGCCAGTTTCCAATTTCATTCATTGTGTTCTTTATCTCTAATTGATTCTTTTTTAACTCTTTTATCTCTGTTGTGAGGGTCTCTCTGATGTCTTCTATTCTTTTCTCAAGCACAATGAGTATCCTTATGATTGTTGCTTTAAATTCTCCATTAGGCATGTTGCTTTTATCTGTTTCACTTAGACCTTTTGTTGTAGCCTTATGTTATTCTTTCATTTGCGATAAATTCCTCCATCTTGACATTTTGTCTAAGTCTCTGCCTTCTTTGTGTTAGAAAAGCCTGTTATGTCTTCTGCTCCTGAAAGTAATGGCGTTAGGAAGAGAAGGTCATGAAGTGGCCAGGGATTGGCACTTTAGGAAGTGTCTCTGGTGTGTGCTGCATATACTCTGCTATTGTTTTTTGGCTACTCTATCCCTCAGGCCAGTCATCTGAAAAGGCTCTTCTTGCCTGCCATGGATAGTGTTTGATCCCTGGCCTGAATGTGGTGACTTCTAACTAGGTGTGCTCTGGTCTGCTTGTGAAATGAGACCTAACATCCAACTACACCAGAACTGAGGCCCTGCAGAACTGTCTGGTCAGGAGACATGGTGTGAGCAGAAGTTTCTGCTGATCTTCTTGGGAGGGTCTTGTTGCATTGGAGCTGTGGCAAGCTTAATTGAGAAGGGCAGTCCTGGTGGAGTACAGGAGGGTGAGGTTTGGTATAAGTGAATTAAGTAGCTGGTGTCTGTGCTGAGCTGCTTCCCTCAGGTGGCTGTGTATTTATGCTGAGGGGTGGGGGTATATACTTAGATTTTAGAAGTAACCCCTTCCAGCCTGTGAAAAACTATTTGTAAATAGAAGTGATATTAAATTAACTGTACTAGTGAATTGAGAATAGCCATTTTAGAATGATTTAATAAAGAACAATTATCTGATAAGTAATAGTAGTTTTTAAAATCTATTTATAGGTGTATCTGACTGGTTTCACAGACTTTTTAAAAAATATACCCTTTCTTGTTGGACCTGTTCATAGCACTAGCCCAAATAATAAGTGATGAATAGTAACTTGATTCTTTATTTAAAAGATTTTCCTTATATGAATTGGGGCCAAATATTTTTTGGAGAGGGAAAGAACACAGATGGGCCTTGGCAAAAAAGTCAAGTGGGGTATAAGCTGAAGAGAAGCAGAAGAGCCTTCTACTCTGTGACTGGGAACATTTTATTAGTCCCTGTGTTTTTTTGTTTTGTTTTGTTTTACAAATCGGGGACTGGTTTCCTGATGGTGGAAGGTGAGGAGCCAGATTACAAATATTCTGCATGTCCTCCTTGAGGAAATAGGAAACAAAGTGGCCTCACTCTTCTGTGGGCTGAGCCTTAAGGAATTGGTGCTCTAATGACATAGCTGTAGAGCAAGAAGCTCAATTAGGCAATTTTGGTTTTAAAGGAACACAGGAGCTGCCTTAAGGAGGTGTCTGTCCTTATCTTGGGTTAACATGCTGATATCTCCTTTGGTGTAGCCTGATGTATGGTGCTTCCTGTTGGTCCCTGTGATGGAGTTCTGAGCTTGTACTACTGTAGTGCACAAGAATATAAAGTGCATGTTTTAATCTTACCCCATGTTGAAAACACTCCAGGGTCATGAAACTACTGAGTCCTTCTACTGATCCCATTCCTAATGTTCAGCAGAGTAGAGCCTTTTATGCTGCTATCTCATAAGTGATTATACCTAGGCAGTCATGATAGCTAGAGTGATTTACCAACCTGACCAAAGTTGCCGTGGGACAGAGCAGGATGATGGTAAGACAGGGTTGTATAAGGAAAGACTTGGCACATGCTAAGGCAGGTGAAGCTAGAAATAAGCAGAATCAATAGTGCTGTTGGCTAGCTCTTCTTAGGTCTTGAACCTGTAGGCTTTCTTATTGAAACTTATTCTACTGACTCCCTTGGTGCTTAGACCTTCAGACTCTGACTGGAATTATACCATCAGCTCTTCTTGGTCTACAGCTTATTGACTACAAATCTTGGGATTTCTCAGCCATCATAATTAATGATTTAAAATGGTTTTGAATGGGAGTTGGGGAAGATGGTACAGAAGGAAGACCCTGAGATCACCCTATCCCACATTTTCAACTAGATATTGTCCACATCCAAGTCAACAAATGGGAGAGCAATCTGAAGACTGGCAGAACAAACTTCACAACTAGATATAGAGAAGAGGCTGCAATGGAAAGATTAGGTAGGTCAGAAAGGTGGAGGGAGGCTGCCTACAGGAAGGTGGGAGCTGTATGTACAGAGAGGGCAGAGAAATGAGCCCTCACACCAAGGAGCTCACATGGAGAAGACTAATCCCCATAACATGTGACTTTATTTATTTATTTTTTTAATTTTTTATTTATTTATGATAGTCACACAGAGAGAGAGAGAGAGAGAGAGAGAGAGAGAGGCAGAGACACAGGCAGAGGGAGAAGCAGGCTCCATGCACCAGGAGCCTGACGTGGGATTCGATCCCAGGTCTCCAGGATCGCGCCCTGGGCCAAAGGCAGGCGCTAAACCGCTGCGCCACCCAGGGATCCCAACATGTGACTTTAAAAAACAGATGGGCTTGAGATGCCTGGGTGGCTCAGTGGTTGAGCATCTGCCTTTGGCTCAGGGTGTGATCCTGGAGTCCCAGGATCGAGTCCCACATCCCACATTAGGCTCCTTGAATGGAGCTTGCTTCTCCTCCCTCTGCCTCTCTCTGTGTCTCTCATGAATAAATAAATAAAATCATTAAACAAAGAAAAACCAGAGGGGCTCAATTCCATGGTTTATAAAGCCGGTGATACTTGGAACCTGGAGCATTAAAAGTCTACTGACTCCGCACTGGGCTAGCCAAGGGGGGTAAGGGATGGCTGGGTTGCTGCCCTTAAAAAGACAGCAGCTGATGTGGAGAAGCAAATTAACAATGGCAGTTTGTACAATGTATCTGTAAGAAATCAGTTAAGGAACTCACAGAAAAAGGATACAAAATATAAAAATAAAATGTAGAGAGGAGAGGAGAGAAGAATGGGTTCAAAGTTTAACTGCCATCAACTTAATATAGACTGCATTATTCAGAAGAGGTTATATACAAACCTAATGGTAACCATATATTTAAAACACCAATAAATATGCAAAGAATAAAGAATAAGTAATCCAAGTATATCAGTAAAGAATATCAGCAAAACATGAAAGAAAGAAAGAAAGACAAGAAAGGATCATAGAAAATCTTCAGAAACAACTGTAAATCAAATAATTAAATGGCGGGGCACCCTGGGTGTTTCAGTCAGTTAAGGATCTGCCTTCAGCTCAGGTCATCATCCTGGAGTCCTGGGATTGAGCCCCACATCAAGCTCCCCACTCAGTGAGGAGTCTGCTTTTCCTTCTGCCCCTCACACTGCTTATGCTCTCTTGCTCTCTCAAATAAATAAATAAATAAAAATCTTAAAAAATTTAAATGGCAATAAATATATATCTGTCAATAATTACTCTGAATGTAAATAGACATAGGATGTCAGATTGGATGAAAAAACAATACCTATCTATATGCTATCTGCAAAAGACTCATTGTAGACCTAAAGATTGACATGCTAATTGAAAGTGAAGGAGTAGAGAAACATTTATGCAAATGGATGTCAAAATAAAACTGGAGTAGCAGTACTTCTATCAGACAAAATAGACTTTAAAACAAAGACTGTAACGAGAAATGAGGAAGGCCATTATATCATAATAAGGAGGACAATCCAACAAGAAGATATAACAATTGTAAATATTTATTCATGGAACATAAATATGGGAGCACCCAAACATATAAACAATTAATAACAAACATAAAGAGGCTCATTGATAATAATACAATAAAAATATAATAGGGGACCTTAACACCCACTAACATCAATGGACAGGTCATTTAAACAGAAAATCAACAAGGAAACAATAGCTTTGAATGACACACCAGACCACCTGGACTTAGCAGATATATTCAGAACATTCCATCCTAAAATAGCAGAATATATATTTTTTTAAAGTTTACATGGTCGGGACGCCTGGGTGGCTCAGTGGTTGAGTGTCTACTTTCGGTTCAGGGTGTGATCCCAATCCTGAGATCGAGTCCCACATTGGGCTCCCTGCATGGAGCCTGCTTCTTCCTCTGTCTGTGTCTCTCCCTCTCTCTCTCCGTGTCTTAAATAAGCAAACAAACAAACAAATAAATAAATGAATAAAATCTTTTAAAAAAATAAAGTTTACATGGCATATTCTACAGAATAGATCACATATTGGGTCATGAATCAGGCCTCAACAAGTACAAAAGATCGAAGTCATACCATGCATCTTTCCTGACCACCAAGCTATGAAACTTGAAGTCACCACAAGAAAAAAATCTTGGAGGACCATACCACATGGAGGTTACACAACATCCTACTATACAATGAATGGGTCTACCAGGAAATCAAAGAAGAAATTTTAAAAAGTACATGGAAACAAGTAAAAATGAATATACAATGGTCCAAAACCTTTGGGATGCAGCAAAAGTGATCCTAAGGGGTAAACTTATAGCAACACAGGCCTATCTCAAGAAGCCAGAAAAATCTCAAATAAACAACCTAATCTTACACCTAAAGGAGCTAGATAAAGAACAACAAACAAAGCCTAAAGCCAGCAGAAAGAAGGGCATGATAAAGATTAGAGCAAAAATAAATGATATAGAATCTCAAAAAAAAAAAATAGTTCAATGAAGCCAGGAGCTGGTTCTTTGAAAAAATTAATAAAATTGATAAACCTCCAGCTAGACTTATCAAAAATAAATGAGAATGGATCCAAATAAATAAAATCAGAAATGAGAGAGGAGAAATGACACAGCACCACAAAAATTCAAACAATTTTAAGAGTATATTATGAAAAACTATGTATCAAGAAGTTGGACAACCTGGAAGAAATGGATAAGTTCCTAGAAACATATAAACTTTCAAAATCGAAACAGGAAGAAATAGGAAATTTGAACAGACCAATAACTGGCAAAGAAATTGGCTCAGTAATAGAACAAAAGTCCTGGGAGAGATAGCTTCCCAGGCAAATTCTACCAAACATTTCAAGAAGAGTTAATACTTATTCTTCTCAAACTATTCCAAAAAATAGAAGAGAAAGGAAAATTTCCAAGCTCATTCTATGAGGATAGCATTTCCCTGATACTAAAACCAGATAATGATACCACTAAAAAAGAGAACTACAGGCCAATTACCCTGATGAACATGGATGCAGGAATTCTCAGTAAAATACTAGCAAACCATATCCAATAATACATTAAAAGTATCATTCATTATGATCAAGTGGAATTTATTCCTGGTTGCAAGGGTTGTTCAATATTTGCAAATCAATCAACCACAGTAATGAAAAAGGATGAGAACCATATGATTATTTCAAGAGATGAAGATAAAGTATTTGACAAGGTACAATATCCATTCGTGATAAAAACCCTCAACAAAGTAGGTTTAGAGAGAACATACCTCAACATAATAAGGCCATATACAAAAAAATCCACAGCTAATATCCTTAATGGAGAAAACAGAGCTTTTCCTCTATGATCAGGATCAAGACAGGGATGTTCACTCTCACCAGTGTTATTTAACATAGTAATGGAAAACCTAGTTACTATAACCAGACAGCATGAAGAAATAAAAGGCAATCTTTCATCCAAGGAAGGAGTAAAAACTTTCACTATTTGCAAATGATAAAATACTCTGTATGCAAAACCCAAAAGACTTTCCCAAATAATTACTAGAACTGATATATGAATTCAGTAAAGCCTCAAGACACAAAATCAACAGATCTGTTGCATTTCTGTACACCAATAATGAAGCAGCAGAAAGAGAAATTAAAAAATCAATCCCATTTACAATTGCACCAAAAAAAAGAAGATACTTAGGAATAAACCTAATGAAAAAGGTGAAAGACCTGTACTCTGAAAACTATAAAAGAAATTGAAGATGACACAAAGAAATGGAAAAATATCCCATGCTCCTGGATTGGAGGAGTAAATATTGTTAAAATGTATGTGCTATCCAAAGTAATCTATGAATTTAACACATTCCTTATGAAAATACCAACAGCAATTTTCACACAACTAGAACAAACAATCCTAAAATTTGTATGAAACTACCAAAGACCCTAAATAGTCAAGGCAACCTTAAAAAAGAAAAGCTGAAGACCTCACAATTCTGGACTTCAAGTTTTATTACAAAGCTGTAGTGATCAAAACAGTATGGTATTAGCATAAAAATAGGCACATCAATCAATGCAACAGAATAGAAAACCCAAAATGAATGCACAACTACAAGGTCAATTAATCCTTAACAAAGCAGGAAAAAATATGCATAGGAAAAAGACAGTCTCTTTAACAAATGATACTGGGAAAACTGGATAGCAACATGCAAACGAATGAAACTGGACTTCTTATACCATATACAAAAATACATTAAAAATGGATTAAAGACTTAAATGTGAGACCTGAAACCATAGAAGTCCTAGAAGAGAACACAGATGGTAACCTCTTTGACATCAGCCATAGCAACTTCTTTCTAGATGTTTCCTGAGTCAAGGGAAGCAAAAGCAAAAATAAACTATTGGAAGAATATCAAAATAAAAAGCTTCTGTACAATGAAGGAAGCATTCAACAAAACTAAAAGGCAACTTACACAATGGGAGAAGAAATTTGCAAAAGACCTATATCCAGTAAAGGGTTAGCATTTAAAATATATTGAGAACTTATATCTTATATAACTCAACACCCAAAAAACAAAACCTCTACTTAAAAATGAGCTAGGGTGCTGTGGTGGCTCAGTGGGTTGAGCATCTGATTCTTGGTTTCAGCTCAGGTCATAATCTCAGGGTAGTGAGACTGAGCCCCGAGTTGGGGGTCCACATTCAGCTTGAGATTGTCTCCCTCTTCCTCTGCCCTTCCTCCTGCTTACTCTCTTTCAGATAAATAAATAAATCTTTTAAAAAATTAAAAAATGAGAAGAAGCCATGAACAGACATTTCTCCAGAGAAGTCATTCAGATAGCAAACAGACACATGAAAAGATGCTCAACATTACTCATCATCAAGGAAATGCAAATCAAAACTATAATCAGGGATACCTGAGTGTCTCAGTCAGTTGAGTAACTGACTCTTGATCTCTGCTCATGTTTCCTTCTCAGGATCATAAGTTCAAGTTTCACATTGTGCTCCACGCTGGGTGTAGAGTCTACTAAAAAAAAAAAAAAACAGGTGTGGGGATCCCTGGGTGGCTCAGCAGTTTAGTGCCTGCCTTCTGCAGGCTTGTGTCTCTGCCTCTCTCTCTCTCTCTGTCTCTCTCTGTCTCATGAATGAATGAATAAATAAAACCTTTTTTTTAATAAATAAAATCTTTTAAAAAATAGGTGTAAGGTGATATAATGAGATATCACCTTACACCTGTCAGAATGGTGAAAATCTACAACACAAGAAACAACAGGTATTGATGAGGATGTAAAGAAAAAGGAACACTTCTGCAGTGTTGATGGGAATATAAATTGGTACAGCCACTGTGGAAAAACAGTTTGGAGTTTCCTCAAAAAGTTAAAAATAGAACTGCTTTATGATCCAGCAATCACATTCCTGGCTGTTTACCCCAAGAATACAAGAACACTAGTTCAAAGGGATACATGCACCCCTATATTTATAGCAGCAATATTTACAAAAGCCAAGATAGGGAAGCAGCCCAAGTGTCCATCTCCATGTTAGATGATTGGATAAAGAAGATGTGATACACACACACACACACACACACACACACACACACACACATTGGACTATTATTCAGCCATGAAGAAGAATGAAATCTTGCCATTTGCAACGACATGGTTGGAGTTAGAAAATATAGTGCTCTGTCAAAGACAAATACCATATGATTTCATTTATAAGTGGAATTTAAGAAACAAAACAAACAAGCAAAGGGAAAAATAATACAGAGAGACAAATCAAGAAACATATTCATAATTTTTAGAGAACAAACATGATTAGTAGAGGGGAGGTGAGTAGGGGGATGGGGATTATTATGAAGTTGTTGTAATAAGCACAGCATGATGTATGGAAGTGTTGAATTACTATATTTACTATGTTGTATGGCTGAAACCAATAAAATACTGTATTAAATAATTAACATAAAAACTTAAGAAAAAGTAGTGATGCTGTGGGATACATTTGGAGTAGTGGAAAGCGCTATGAAAGGTGGTAGCTCAGTGATAGTGCTACCAGGAACTTGTTTTGTTGCCAGTGATAAATTACTCTCGCTCTTCTGTCTTTTCCAAATTGGAAGCCTTATTTTTTTTTGCATGTTTTATCCATACACTTTATATATGCTCCCAACAACACTAAAAGCATGGAGCCTCAGACCTACATGTCTGTAAGCCTCATGTGCCATCCCGAGGATCCTGAATCCTCTCTCAGTTCCCAGACCTAAGTGAAATGACACACAAGGATTTGGGATATGGCTTCTGAAGTAACCACTAGAGAACTGCATGACCAAAGTATGAGGGAATTAGTTCCATGTGAGAGTGAAATAGGAGATGAGGATACAGTATAGTGTAGAGACTATGGCTTTCCCTTTTCCCCTCCACGAGCTGCTCCAGGTACAGTTTCTCCTTATAAAATAAACCTTTGAAACAAATATCGTATGCTGAGAGACTTGCTGGAGTTCTTCATGGCTTTTCATGAAGCTAGTGTAATTACTTTGCACTGCATTGCTTAACATGTTTAATTACTAGATCAACCAAAAGAACCTAGAATGATAGAGAAAAAAATTTTCTTCTCCTATAACTTCTGTTGTCTAAAAGACAATGTGAGTACTTTAATTTTTCTCAAGCTTTGTTTTCAGGGGATCTGAGTTAAGGCATGCCATCCTTTGTTTTTTTTTTTTTTTTTTTTTTTTATGCCATCCTTTGTAATTTGACAAAATTAAGATCTATATCTACACTATATAAAGCATTCATATATAATATATATAATATATATTTTAAATGAAATATCACATTTATATGTATAAAATCTAATGCCATCTATTAAATCTTTCCTTAGCCGACCTGTTATTTTCTCCTTTGTATGACATCTAATCCTATTCACAATTTATTTATATTTCAAAATATAATATTTTATTAACAATGAGCTTGGACTTTGCTTTATTTTTCTATCATGTAATGCATGAATATTTTAGACTTCAGAACACTGAAAGAAAACAGTTAATTGCTTATATTTTTATTTTTATACAATTCTAGAAAAATCAGGAGCCAATTTTATAGCCTTCATGTTGCCTGCCACACCTAACATATTGTATGTTCTCAATAAATGTTTCTTGAATGAAGGAATGACAATAACATCAAGCCAGCAAATTCTAGAAGCAACTTGGTATTTCTTTATTTTTCCCCCCTTTGAGCCACTTCATAATTTTTCCATAAAAATCCTCCTCATACACAGCTTTTACTTTTGAAATTTTTAACCCAGTGAGTTGATTGCATTATTTAAGTTTTTCGGGAATTCTATTGACTTCTTGTTATAGATCAGATTGATTTTTAAATTACTTTGGAGAGACCCAATGAGTTTTTCAATTGAGGTCATATATTCTAAGAAAGGTTTATCTCAGTAGGATCACAGTTATTGCTAAAGATTTTTTAGCTGTTAAACATTTTTTAAAAAGACATCAGCACACATATAACAACAACACAACCAAGAAGTAAATTCTTTTAGCTTCAGTGATGCTGTAGTTTGCAATGAGAAGTCAGTAGAGTTATTCACATTTAAATGTTAGCTATGTAATGGCTTTTGTAAAGATTATACTTATCTCTATGCAGCAACCCTGTTGGGATGCTTGCTTGGGAGACAATGTAAACACCCTGACTATTTGATATAGAGTATTTTACAGTTATTTTAGTCTCTCATTATGCGTAAATGTCCATGAAGAAATAGAGAGTTCTTTTTGTTTTCTGGGAAATTGTAAATTGTATACGTTGATCTGCCCTTATATTAGGTTAATACCAGATGCTATAACAGACAAATCAAGGCATTTACACAATAATCATTTATTTATTATATACATCAAAGTCTAATGTAAATGTACATAGACAGTGGGTTTTCTCCTCTAGTGGGGACATGAGAAGTTAGGGTTCTTTTATTCTGTGATTGATTCTGCTTTTTGCCATCTTCAACAGGCAGTTGGAGGAGGCCTTCAAGGTCGCTTGTTAGATAGTTTATAGCAAAAAGGGCACATGAGGAAGGGGCTCATCTGTGAAAAGTTTTTATTGGCCAGGCCTAGATGTGACATACAAAATTTCTGCCCTCATTCCACATACTAGAAGTCAGTTATATGACCATATCTAAATGAAAGGAAAGCTGGGAATTACAGCCTGGCTGTAATGTGATGACTAGCAATCTCTGACATAGTTCCTAAATAGTGTTTTGATCCTAAAGGATTTGAGGGTAGCTCGGCTAGCTCAGTTGGTAGAACATGAGATCTTAAAGGATCTGAGGATATTTTTAAAGATGAATCATTTCTCAACATTTTTCTAATGTTATTCTTTCCAAGTCACATCCATCAACTTAATGATAAAAGCTGCCTGCTTTATAGAAAACAAAATGAGGTGGATATCAGGCTGCATAGATAGAAAGTAATTTTTAAAGGGTTCATGGGTCTTGAGTGATTTTTTTTCTTTTTTGACTCTAAAATACTTGATTTTTCTGGTTCCTAAGTGAGTGAAAACATACTTTTAAAAATTGGATGGAGGCAAATCTGCCTTGGATTTTTCTTGGTCAAAATTCTGTTTCCAGAGTCAAACTGCAACTTTAGGAGATGGGGGTTTTAGGAATTTGGAAGTCTTTTCATGTTGTCAGCATGAGAAATCATATCAATAAAAAAACAGCCTAGGTGGCTCAGTCTGTTAAGTGTCTGTCAATTTCAACTCAGGTCAAGATCTCAGGGTCATGAGATTGAGGCCCCCCCACCCCTGCATTGGATTCCACACTCAGCAGGGAGTCTGCTCTGGGATTCTCCCTCCCCATCTTCCTTTGCTCCTCCCTTCATTCATGCTTTCTCTCTCTCAAATAAATAAATAAATCTTAAGAAAAAAAATCATTATTTTTTTTAGTGTTAAATTTAATATTTATATCACCTGAAAGAATGTTATATATGATAAGTTTTTAAATTACAATGACAGATTTTACAAAGCCAAGAAATTCATTTTTATGGTTTCCTTATATAGGTTTGACATTAGCTGCCTAAATAATATGGACTAACTTTAGATGGTATTATCACAAGATAAGGTATTATCCATCTTCTTTTTTTTTCTTTGTTGAGGTGGGAATTTTTTTTTTAATTTTTTATTTATTTACTTATGATAGAGAGAGAGAGAGAGGCAGAGACACAGACAGAGGGAGAAGCAGGCTCCATGCACCGGGAGCCCCATGTGGGATTCGATCCTGGGTCTCCAGGATCGCGCCCTGGGCCAAAGGCAGGCGCTAAACCGCTGCGCCACCCAGGGATCCCTTGAGGTGGGAATTGACAATAAAATTATAAGACATTTTAAAGTGTACAATGTGACGATTTGATATACGTATATATTATGAAAGGATCTCACCCATTAAATTAATGAACATGTTCATCACTGTATAAGTTCTATTCTCTTATCAAATTTCAATTATATAATGCAGTGTTATCAATTATAGTCACCATATTATACATTAGAGCCATAGACCTTATTCATCTTATAACTGAAAGTTTGTGGCATTATCCATTCTTAATTCATATTTTCATTCATATAAAAATGAATGAGACAGTCTTTTCTCTTAAGAAGTCCTAATTTTGTATGTGAGACAGACAATAAGTACAATGTTGTGTGGCACATTTTGTTATAGAGGAATGAATAGAATGTAGTAAAAAATACAGAGACAATTGAGTGTTAAGAAATGATTAGAAGTTTAGTCCATAAGACAAAGGGAAAGAATATTTCTCCTAGAAAAGTAGCATGAGCAAAAGCTTAGGGTCATTAAAGAGAATGGTGATTAGTGAGTATTGACTAAGTCCATGTAGCTAGAAAACAATAAAGATACTTGATATCTTACAGTTCTCAGTATCCCTCATCATACATTATGCTGTCATATTAACCAAGGAGTGTGACTAGGGGGGTGAGAAAACCTTGAAATTCCATTAAGTGAAAAAAATAGTAGAGTGCTTGAAGAGTTCTTCAGGGATGTGTAGGACAAAATAAAGCTTTGGAGAAATATGAACTATCTTGAAATATCTGAAAGGCATATAATAAAGGTTGTAAATTTAGTTTGTTTGGTCCAGAGGAAATGGACAAGACTAAGGAATGAGAGTTTTCTTGAGGTTTCATCTTAAAATGTGGAAGATTTCCAAATTTGGAACTGTCCCATGATTAAAGACTTCATCTCATATGGGTAACTGGAGACCGGATAATCCTTTCTCAGATTATTTTGAAGGGTTTGATTGTTTGAGATGTTATGATTCTGTTGATTTGGGGGAGTATTGTAACATGGACTTTTTAACTGGACTGTGCAGATTTGAATCCAGGCTTCAGAATGTACTAGATATGTGGGTATAGATAAGATATTTAAGCTTTCCACTTCTGTAAAGAAGGCTATAATAGCCCTGGCTTCAAAAGGTATTTGGGAAGGTTAACTGAGATAATCTATGTAAAATACTTAGTATAGTTCCTGCCACATGGTAAACATGCTCTGAATATTAATCATCATCCTCATCATCATTATCAAATGTGAGATAAATTATCCTTCCTTATCATCTGCAATGGACTACACTAATATAGAGCAAGGATTGGCAATCATTTTCTGTAATGGGCCTAATCATAAATATAGACTGTGTAGGTGATTGCATATTCTGTTTTTTTTGTTTGTATTTTGACAATGTTTTAGAAATGTAAAAACCATTCTTAGTTTGCATGCCATATGAAAAGGATATGGGACAGATTTAGTCTATGGGCTGTAGTTTGCTGACCTCTAATATCCATGATAGAAAAATTAACCAAATAAATAAGCAGCATAGAATTAAGAGAAAGCAACTGTGTTCATTAAGTTAAGATAACAAAGCTGATGTTTACAGAGCACACATATATGAATGGGACATTTCAGGTCCAGACTTGGAAGAGGAAAGGGGTGCTTATATGTTGGAGCTACTTAGATGGAAGAGGAAGAAAGTAGAATCACAAAAAATGCCTATTATAGCATCAGATATAAATGTTATGTAAGAACCCCAGAATAGCACGATGGCTGTAAACATGTCAGATATAAAAGCCAAGAGCCTAATTACAGTTCCCATCTAGTCTAATCCTGTTACCATTAGCAACAAGGAGGACAGCATCTGGGTTTGCTATTCCACCAGTCTGATTTTTCTAGTTCCCCTTATCCTGTCCTCCCCTGCCTTTCCCCAGCAGGGGGAAGTCTATATACTTTAGACTACCATAGGGAAAAAGGTATCCAAAGAGCTCTCATTGGTTTAAACCAGGTCTCCTTGAGTGAAGGGGTAGTCCCTTTGTGGACTTTTTGTAGGTGAGGAATGGTCCTTTGCTTTGGATATCCTACAATAAATTTTTAGTTCATTCAAAAGATATAACTTCTAGAAATAGACTCATGCTAACCTATTTCTATAAAGTTTGGTTGGCTCCAAAATAAGACATTGATTGTTTTCCCAATTTTTCTCTCTCACTCCAGCCCTCATCGTGTTATTATTTCCACTCAAAAAACCAATTTAGACAGTGCAAGGTTGCTTTGTGAGGAAAGAATTAGGCAAAAGAGGCTTAGATATTTTTGAGGAATATGTACCTAAAGCTAAGGCAGCCTGGTGGACTGCCTGTCTCTTCTCTAGGAATATTTGTATCAAGAATCAGGAATCAAAGTACCTTTCCTTTGAGACAGTGCTAAATTAAGACTGACAAACTATTACTCCCCAATTCCCTTTTCTATTACATTAGAAGCAAAGCATTATTTCTAAAGCATTATTTCCTTCAGTGCAATTGGATAATGTATAGCTTTCTAAAATGATTGTGTGAACGTTTCAGAGCCTATTATGTATTAGGTAGCATGTTATATCATAGGAATGTGGTGATGAACAGAAAGCAAATCAGGTAACTCACAATTAAAATATAGTACTGCGATCGCTATGAGAGAGGTTAGCATAGGCAGGCACAACACACAAAACAAGGGCACCAGACTTAGCTTGCAAGAATTAGGGTAAAGTGATGCTGGAGGTGTGTTAGGGGGTAGGAGGTGGAAGACCTTTACGGGAAGAGGGAAACATATGTGCAAAGGAATAGAAGCAAGAGCCTGTAGAGCATGCCCAGGTAGCTGCAAATGATTTTGAGCAGCTCTAGTGATGAGCAAGAATAGGGAGAATGTCATTCGGGAGCATAAACCATAAGCAGGGATCAGGGTATTACGAGCCTTGTTGATTATGGTAATGAATTCATATTTCATCTAAGTGACATTTGGGAATCTTCTTTTGGATTGTTACTACAGATTGATATAGTAGCCAAATCTAATGGATTACAACTTGGTTTTTCTAGTGGTTGACTTTTATTGACCTTGCACTAAATTTTCTGGGCAGAAAACCTCATTTGGAGCCAACGGTCATCTATATATGCAATTGGGATTATATCATTTATCTATCGCTAGAAAATTTCTGCATAACAATCCATCCAAAAAATCAATGGCTTAAAATAATAATCTTTTGTTCTCATGGATCTTGGGGTCTGTGGGATCAGGGTTCTCATGGATCTTGTGGATCTTAAGATTGTCTGGTCTGGGCTTAGACTGGCTTGGAGGTCTTTGCTGGGCTCATGCTACAGCTCTCTGGGACTGGATTGATCAGTGTTGTATTTGACTGGAGTGGCTCTGGCACATGTGTCTCTAAATCTCTTCCTGGGACTAAGAGTCTAATCTGGGCATCCTCTGGCAGTTGGAACCCCTTAAGATCTAGAGTCAGAATTGTCACACCATTACTTGCTTCCTATCTAGAGACCACAGCAAATCACAGGACTAAGCTAAATATCAATGGAGTAAGTAAGTAATCTATTTCTCCCATAGAGGTGAGGGAGATGGAGTAAATACATCTGAGCAATAATGTCACCTATCATAGGAGTAATAATAATAACAACAACAACAGTATTTTTTGTGTGGGGACTAAATTATAAAATGATCCATGTAGAGTAGTCAGCATAATGTCCACATATAAAAAGCATTAAATAAATACTAGCTATTATTGTCAATAGTAGTAGTAGTAGTAGTAGTAGTAGTAGTAGTAGCTGCAGTGGCAGTAGTAGTCATACAGCAAAGTTAAGTAATTTTGTATATTAGTTGGAGTCTGACAGGAAGTAAATGGTTCTCCTAAAAGTTGGATTGAAGATAACTTATTGGAAGGATTATTTACAGAGACAGGCATGGAGGCCATTACCACCCTTAGGGCTGAGAGACAAAATTTTATTTCAGGTTTCAGGCATAGGAGAGGTGCTGCCTGAGAAAAGAACATAGCCATTGCCAAAAGCTTGCCCTGGCAGAGAGCAAGCTGGTGGAATATATACCCTGACCTTTCTCTCCTCCCGTTCTCTGGTCCTCTGCCAGAGCCTCTCATTAGCTGATCTCAACCAAAAAGCGAAAGGCAAGGAATCTTAATGACCTAGTTGTCGAAGTCAGCATCCCAGGGTGCAGAGCAAGGGAGGAAGGGGCAGGGAACAGAGATTAGGAAGTAAAGAGGATATTCAGCATACTGTATAAACCAATGAGTCTTTTTTTTTTTTTTTTTTTTTTTTGCCAATGAGTCTTCAAATAAAACATTCCCTCCTTTCTCATTAGTATTTTTTTTCCAGAACCTAGGTTTCCAAAAAGGGTTGTTGCTTTCTGTTCCTTTTACTTTGATGTGAACACATGTCACTACCAAAAACATTATAAGCCTAAAATGTCACTGGTTTTATTACTCAATTAAACACAAATAAAACTGCCTCAATAAAGGGACCAGACTAGCTAGCACATGGATAAGGGACTGAACCAGTATCTTTAGTGAAGAATCTATTTTCACAGTTTTGAAATTAGATAGTGCTGTCACAGATTCAGAAAACACCTCTTCCTCCATTGCCTTTAGAAATTATTTTATGCTGTGGGTGATTGGACATTTCTGTGAAATTGAGCAGAGAGATCATCATCGTTTAGAGAAAAATGACCTCATCATGAATTTGGCCTCTCTCTGCTGTCAGTTAGCCAAAGTCTGCTAAAAAATGCTGGAAAAAGTATTTCCATATAAAGTAGTTCTCTTCATAATTAAATTCTGTACTAACTAAAAGAGGATTTTTTCCACATACTTAGAATCTGGGCAGAAAATTTGATTCTTTCCTTTTTTCACCCCCCTCTACAGCCTGTTAAACCGTGTTACTTTTTTTTTATATATATATATATAGCTCAAAGAATCTTTCTTGTATTACTTATCTCAGGTCTTTCTTCAGTTTCTTAGATTTCTGTTATATGTACTTTTTGTTTTTCCTTTGGTTTTATTCTACTCTATTGAGAGGAGCATGGTTATTGACAGATCGCAGTCATTGGCATTTATTCATTTGTTTAATAAATATTTGTGAGCATATGACTTGTGCCCCAGAAACAAAAGGCCAGCATCTCCTTTGGTCAACTTATCTTAACCTGTAATGCTTTATTCAGTTCCATTTTTCTAATTTCTTATAGTATTTTTTATCATTCCCCATGGTCTGCTGAAGTCTCTGGATTTCTTCTTGAGATTATATTCATGAATTATTAAATTAATGACTCTTAAGAGTATAACAGGGCCCATTTCTTTACTAAACAGATTTAGGGCTATGGAACCATTAGGTTTCCAGGTTGAAGGATCATTAAAAAAAACATCAACCACTAACCTGCATGTGGTCAAGTTTCCACTTACAGTTCCTAAAGGGTTGGAAGTCTTGTTCAAGCTCATTGACCTGGCAGCAAACAAGTTAATCCAGAAATTTTGTAATTAATCTCCAAGCCTAGAGCCTGGGATTAGCTGTATTTCATTAATATCAATCTCAAATGTTTATTTCATTGCTACCATGTAGGCCAGGCATTTCATAGAATGTAAGCTCTATCAAAGCACATACCTAGTTTTTTCCCATGTCCATAGGGCATAGAGCACTGATGGGTACATAGAAAGTGCTCAATAAATATTTGTGGAATAAATTTACCATGAATGATGTTGGCTTAAGGAGAGACCTGTGGAAGATGATGGAACCAGGAGATGATGAAGTAAACCTATTTTTAATGTGCCCGGCACTGTTCTGTATATAATGTAACTTATTCTTATGAGAATCCTATGAAATAGGTTTTACTTCTCTATTTTATGTGAGGAAATTGAATCTCATAGGAGTTAAGTAACTTGTCTGAAGACACACAACTAATTTGTGGCAGAGCTAGAACTCAAATCCAAGTTTGTCTGACTGTAATGTGTATCTTTTTCCCCCTCCTTTATATTCTTTTCTTGTGATTTGGGAACATATGAAAATAGAGGAACTAGGGCCATGGGTGGAGGGGGACTTAGATATATACTAAGTGCTGCAAATTTTCTATGACATTTAAAACATTTTTAAGTTTCTCTTTCAAGTATAGTATAAAAGAAACAAATTTAAAGCCTAATTAGGATTATCTGGATAACCACTTTATAATTGAGCACTGCTGTATGATTTCCTGGAAGGCTTGTATTTGGGCTTGTGTTTACAGTTTTGCTGAAAACAAGTGGTACTCTTTAATGTTACCTATTACCTATTACCTATTATAAAGAGAACAGAGGTGTACTTAATCCATAATCACTACTATATACCACATTAAGGCCAAGAGACATCAAGACATGCTTGACACAAAATTTGTACCATATTAGTATCCTTTATGTTGGAAGTAGCAGCTTAGTTTCAGCAAAACATTATCATTCATCACATTGAATTAATGTTAATTTGAAGCTTATTAATTTTGTGGTTTTTAAAAAGATTTTATTTATTTATTTATGACACACACACACACACACACACACACACACACATAGAGATGCAGAGATACAGGCAGAGGGAGAAGCAGGCTCCATTCAGAGAGCCTGATGTGGGACTCAATCCCTGGTCTCCAGGATCATGCCCTGGGCTGAAGGTGGTGCTAAACCCCTGAGCCACCCAGGCTGCCCCCTTCCTTCTTCTTACCTAGGATTTTGTTTGACAAACTCTTCATAAAAAATTGTTTTTGAGAACTAGAGTAAACCTCTTTGTATGCCATTTTATTAGGTTCTAGAACCTGACTCGTACATATTTGGAGGGTATACCTGCTTCTATTTGGTAGAAGAGAAGCAAGTAATTTTACCCTTTTGTTACAAAAGTAAATGAGTAAATAGTAGAACTTCATATTTAAATATTTCTTGTGGGGATGTCTGGGTGGCTCAATTGGTTGAGTTTCTAACTCCTGGTTTCACCTCAGGTCATGATCTCATGAGTTTTGGGATTGAGCCACAAGTCTGGCTCTGCACTCAGCAAGGAGTCTGCTTGAAGATTTTCTCCCTCCACAACTCCCCCCACTTGCATGCACTCTCTCTCTCTAAAATAAATAAATCTTTAAAATAATATTTCTTCTGTTTAGTCTTGTTCAATCATCCAATTTAACAGGTGAGGAAATGAGTCAGAGAGGTAATGTGATCTTTGTAAGGCTAGATAGCTAGTCAGTGGCAATTGGGACTAGAGTTTAGATCTCTCAATCTTTTTGTGACCTCATGCTATATATATAAATACACAATTTCTGATTTTTCTGTCAATTCTGATGCTTTGCAGTGTGGTGATAAGTTACAGAGATTGAGAGACATAAATATAACACATAGTTATGCTACATTGTAACTTTTTGTATCAACTTTTTGTATTGTAACCTACTAGATGAGGGAACACACAGGGCATGTGTACATTTGCATGCATATAGATAGCACTTAAATATTTGTTGAATTTCATAGATCAAGCTATTTACATATATGTCCCCAATGTATAATATTTTTCTTTCCTTCTTCTCTTATTATCACCATTTTCCATGAGTCAAATTAGTAATAATGGTGAAACTGATGTCAAGTAAGATGCCAAAGATGTGATTAAGATAAATCTTAATGGGGACACTTAGGTGGCTCAGTGGTTGAGCATCTGCCTTTGGCTCAGGACGTGATCCCGAGGTTTGGGATGGAGTCCCACATCAGGCTTCTTGTGGGGAGCCTGCTTCTCCCTCTGCCTGTGTCTCTGCTTCTCTCTCTCTGTCTTTGTCTCTCATGAATAAATAAATAAATAGATCTTTAAAAAAATCTGAATGGTGAAAAATTATAAAGTTGGAAAACATAAATCTAGGCCTTGGTACTCCAAAAATCAATCTATACTTTTAAGGTCCAGAGCTTCATCTTTTCTATGTTCCATTTTCTTTAAATAATGAATTTGCTGAATTTACTTGCACCAGTTAAGGTGCAAGTAAAGAAAGCAGGGATGTCAAACATTGTATGAGGCCTGAAATGTGATTTCAGACATAAAACAAGCTCTAACTCAGGATGGTAGTTAAAAGAAGGGATTCCAGAATCAAACAAATCTGGGTTAGAATCCTTACTAAAGAAGTGACCTCGTGCACTTCCTTAATTTTTTTCTGCCTCAGTTTTCTCTCTGTGAAATGAAAATAATAAGAAAAACTTTCTCAGTAGTTGTAAGGTAGAGATGGAATAATGCATGTAAATTTATTACCATGTCTGGAACATAGTGGGAGTTCAATAAATATAAGCCTTTATTATTGTTGTTGTTTTGTTATTATTAATTACTAGTTTATCTTGCCGTACCCTCAGAGATAATGCTACCAACTCTAGTCTTTACGACTATACTAAATGAAATTCTGTTTTGGCTCTGTTCCCCCTACCATTATTTATACTGACTTTTTCTGCTTTATTTTTTTAAACTTCTTAAGTGAAAGCATCTGACTGATTTATACTACCACCCCCTTTATAAGGCAGAGTTCTTATACCAGGCCATTTCATAGCCTATTGACTAGTCTAGCAATCGATTGATCTTGGGTCAGGTGCTCAGCACGCACCAGGAAGATGGAAGAGATTATGTGTAGGAAATGCCTCAGGAAGAAATGTAGGCCAGAATTAGGCCTTCTGATTCTTCCTAAAATAGAATGGTATAGCTTCTACCTACCATGTTACATGACCAATATGGGAAATTTAGGAAAAAAGAGCCAAATTGTTTTTTCAGTTCACATGAGTGAGATCATGGTGTTTGTCTTTCTCCTTCTGACTTATTTCACTTAGTATAATACTCTCTAGATCTATCCATGTTGCTGCAAATATAAAGATCTCATTCTTGGGATCCCTGGGTGGTGCAGCGGTTTGGCGCCTGCCTTTGGCCCAGCGCACGATCCGGGAGACCCTGGATCGAATCCCACGTTGGGCTCCCGGTGCATGGAGCCTGCTTCTCCCTCTGCCTGTGTCTCTGCCTCTCTCACTCTCTCTGTGTGACTATCATAAATAAAAAATTAAAAAAAAAAAGATCTCATTCTTTTTTATAGATGAGTAATATTCTGTTACACACACATACACAACAAATCTTAAACAGAGTCTTAAATATAGAGAAGAAGCTGGTAGTTGCTAGAGGGGAGGTGGATGGAAGAATGGGAGAAATAGACAAAGGGAATTAAAAAGTATAAACTTCTAGCTTTAAAATAAATGTCATAGAGATGAAAAGTATAGCATAGAGAATATAGTCACTAATATTGTTGTAACATTGTATGGTGACAGATGGTGACCACGCTTATGGCTTATGGGAAGCATTGCATCATATATAGAATTGTAGAAAACCTGAAACTAATATAGCATTGTATGTTAATTATACCTCAATTAAAAAAAAAAAAGGCAGTTAAGGCGAGAGCTTGGACAGTGAATAGTCATGACAGCCAAAGTGGGAGGGTCAAGAAGGAAAGAGTGATTGCTAGAGTCAAATGCAATAGAAAAACCCATCCAATCTGATGAGAAAGGAAAAGTATCCACTCTATTTGACAATCAGGAGTTCTCTGGTGACTTCAGTGAACATACTGGTGGCATATTCTGTTTGCAGTGAAAGATGTCTAATAAAGAATTTTATATCATTAAAAATGCAAGAATTAAAAAAAGCAAAATTGTAATACGTTGATTAGTTACATGTATGGAGCTTAAATGAGTCAAATATATGGCATTTTTTTAAGTAATAGTATTTTTAGTTAATTTGGTCAACAGAGAAAAAGAAGCTTAGAAATAAAACAATAGACTAAATGAAGGTCACTCGGAGTAAAATCAGTATTTGTGATATATGATTATAGTCTATCCAAATTTCTGACAAACAGTAGTTACCTTAGGAGGAGCAGAATGTGCAGTCAGACTTTCAGAATTCTACTGACTAATCTCTTGTGAATTATAGGTAATCATACAGCTACTTGAAGAGATTTCTTCCCATGACAGTCTGACCTCAAGAACTCTCAAAATTATTTTGTGTTTTTTTCACTCTGTCATTTATATTCATCCTTTTAGGCTAAAGAAAGACAAGGAATAGTAATATATATCACTGTTAATATATATATATATTTTACTTTAAATGAATCAATTTAATGACAGGGAGGGATGGACTTTTTCTTGAATCTCCAAAGCTATGTCCTAAAGCTCTAACTGGAAAACATTGTGGCAGCTGCTAGCTATGCATTCTTTAGGGATAAGGTTCTGATGTGCTTGGCATCTCCCTGCCTAGTGACTGGTAGAGGCTTATTCTTAATGCTTCTAGGTACAGAGAAAGCCATGAAAATAGTAGCAAGCTTTTTTGGAAATCAGGAAATTCAAGTCCTGGCTTAATTATTACTAGCTTTGGGTTCTTGGAGAAATCACCTTAATTCACCAGCCTCGGTTTCATCTGTACAGCAAAGAGTGAATAATATGATGCTCTGCCCTTTCACAGGTCTGTCACCACATGATCCAGACTCAGACTTCTTTTCTTTGTTATATTGGTCCATTTAGTGTTTTGTTTCCAGATCATGCCATGCAATTTTATGCCTCTATATTTGGCACCATATATACTTTTTTCATTCATTTATTAATGCATGCATGTATCCATTCATTTATGTATCCTTTATTCTACATTTATTGAG
The DNA here is from genome assembly GCF_018345385.1 of Vulpes lagopus. Taxonomy (NCBI): domain Eukaryota; kingdom Metazoa; phylum Chordata; class Mammalia; order Carnivora; family Canidae; genus Vulpes; species Vulpes lagopus. The sequence goes on along the minus strand of NC_054838.1, from coordinate 35,643,672 downwards.
CATGTACTCTCTTCCTAGCAATGATGATACAAAATTCGTTGACATGATCTCCTCTTTCAGGTTCTTAAAGTCAAATATGGAATACAACAGTGTCTCTGTCTGCCTTTCCAACCCCATCTCATACCACTCTTCTCTTTCTGTATTGGATTTCTTTAAAATCTTTGATATATTTTCTTAATCCTTAGGTTTTTACACATTTTCCATCCCTTCCACATCTCTGTGCTCAAACTCCCGTGCCTGCAAATGCCTATGCATACTCAGGTCTTAGTTGACAGTTCTTCCTTTAAGAAACAAACTTGCTAAAATAGGCTTTCTATTATGTATTTTCATTATACCCTATACTTCTAAACGGACAACATGATACTGTAAGTAATAACTTGATTAAATGATTACATATGTTCATAATATGTTCAGAAAGAAAACTTTACTTCTGGATAATATGAATGTACATGGATTCCCAAGGACGCTGCAAAATCCTTGTTTTCCTTTTCCATATATCTGTTTATACAGAGTACACCCTTGATGGGAATAAGGAGTCTCTTACTTTATGGTCTTCCTACCTCTTCCTCCTTTTATGTTGCCTGTGCGTTTAGCTTTTCTTTTAGTAATTTCATTTATTGTCCCATGGGGACCTGGAAGGACAGTGTCATATTTTCAGGTCTACATATCTTTGAAGGTTAGTTTCGACCCTTCTGGTACTTCACAGTGAAAAATCGACAAGACAAGCAAATCTTTCTCTGCCTAACCTGTTATAGCACAACTTCAAAATATTACTGTGGTAATTCTTTGCTCCTCCAAAATCAAAATAGAAAGGAAATAAAGGTGGAGGTAGAGTAATTTGTTTTGCCTTACCTGTTTAGTGTCTTTTTCCCCCCTTTCTGCTAGATGACTAGTTTTTTTAGGGCAAGGACCAGTCTGACTTATCCACTATTGTATCTCCATGCCAGGTACATAATACATGCTTAATAAATATTTGTGAAATAAATATGTGAATGAATGAAAGGTAGGAAGGACAGACTAACAAATTAATTGTTACTGTATAATGTGAATTGTATAGTATAGATATATATTCAAAGGTATATAATGTTCAAAAAAATAATGCATGTATTGTTTTGTAAATCCTAAAACAATATACAGCTACTTTGGAAAGACATGAATAAGCTGTACACTGCAATTGTTCTTAAAATGTGGTACCTGCACCAGCAAAATCAGCACCACATGAAATTTATCAGAAAAGTACATTTTGAGGCCCACCCTAGACTTACTGAGTCAGAAACTGGTGATATGGCTCAGTAATTACTATTATTTTTTAAATCAGCTCTTCATGTGATTTCAGTATCGAATTTCTGATAAAATTAGATAACCACCGCTTGTAAGGGTTAAAAAGTGGAGTGTGACATGGCTTTTAACTTTGCAAAGCTTATGTGTAGGGAGATAAAGCATATATATCAGTGACATGGAGCTGTAAAAATCACAAGATAAATACAAAGTGCAAAGGAAGGGAGAAATGACTTTTGGTGAAAGAGGCTTCAGGGAGAAGGAACCTTTGATGTGGAACTGCTGAGTCATGGTCCACAAAACATTTGGATGAAAAGAAAAACAAAATAAACAAACAAAGTCCATGGAAACCCTGGGCAAAACAAAGAAAATCCAACAATTACTCTCAACATAGAAAGACAATTTGTAATAGTGAAGACTGTAGGCTTTGGAGTCATATATGATTCCTATCTTGGCTCCAACCGTTATGAACTAAACAAACAAGGACGAACTTCCTAATCTTTCTTCCTGAGTTTCTCTTTTGTAAAGTAAGTAAAATAGTAGTACTTATTTCATAGAATTGTTGGGAATAGTAATGAGATAATATATATACAATACTTGCTATGATAAAGGCTTGATAAATGGTATTTATCATTACTAACACAAAAATAGGCTATTAAAGTTGAAGTTAGGTAAGGGTCTTCATCTAGACAACTGGGAAGAATTTACATCTTCTACATCCTAGATATAATCTTTTTTATTTTAAAAAAATAATTTTTAATATTTATTTTTAAGGCATTAAAAATCTTTGAAACAATATCAAATTAGAAAACACAGATCCTACCAAGGTCAGCCATCATTATTCCTGTTAAAAGTTTTTTACCAAGCTTAAAATGAAGCTTTGTGTTTGAAAGTTAGAAGATGGTGGTTGTACATTATTTCATTTAGAAAATATAAAAATTCATTTTGTTTTGAAGCTAGGTGTTAAACTGGAATAGCTCTTATACCCCAGAGAATGGGGCAGTTATGCCCTTCCCTTGACATTCCTTTGTTGTTTAATTCTTTGGAATTCTTAATAACTGTTTTTTTTTTTTAAATCCTGAGAGATTAAACAGTAGACTTGTTTTTTTTTTTAATTTTTTTTTTTTTTATTTATGATAGTCAGAGAGAGAGAGAGGCAGAGACACAGGCAGAGGGAGAAGCAGGCTCCATGCACCGGGAGCCTGACGTGGGACTCTATCCCGGGTCTCCAGGATTGCGCCCTGGGCCAAAGGCAGGCGCCAAACCGCTGCGCCACCCAGGGATCCCCAACAGTAGACTTGTTAAGAAAACAAAAATGAAACTGTAACCAAAATTTTAAAATAAAGTTTTTTTTTAAAAAAAAAGAAAAAAAAAGAAAACACAGATCCATTTGAGAGTAAGTGGTCAACCTGTTGTTTCATTTCCTTTTAGGTACATTAGTGCATATTTTCTGGGAAGAAGGACATTCTCCTACATAACTGCAATGTGACCATCAAAATTAGGAAATTAACAAATGTCCCAGTAAAATGTGCTTTTTAAACTGAAAAAGAATTCAGTATATAATCACACCTCACCTTTAGTTGTCATGTCTTTTTACTTCCTTGATTCTGGGACATTTCCTTAGTCTTTCTTTGTTTTTCATAACTGACATCCCTGAAGATAGGAACATCACGAAAGCAAGGCTTTGTTCTTTTCATTCATCCTGTCAGGTGGTACATGGTTATATTTGTTCCATTTTCTGATGATGTTTACTTTGAACACTTGATTAAAGTTATATTCCAAGTCCTGGGCTTCTCCACTGTGAAGTTCTTCTTTTCCTTTTGCTATATATTTACGCATATACACATTTACACCTGTAGTAATAATACCTGTGTCTATTGAAAATCATGAGATCACACTGATATCTTCAGTTTTAATCCAGTCTAACATAGTTCATTGCAGTTTTCTCTATTTCCATATTTTGAGTCCCTTTTCTGATAGACTCTTATTGTCCTTATTTTCTTTAGTTATTTGATCAATCTCCCTGTATGTAACCAATCTTCTATTACCTCTGCCACAGATACTTCCTTCATCAAACTCAGGCTCTCACAAACTAGGCCTCTCTAGCTACCCCTCTGCATAGATGATCTCACCCTGCTTAGTTGTAACAGAGTACCCAGGCCCTTCCCACAGATTGGATGCCCTTCTCATAGTGGTCAGATTTTGACTCCAGGCTCTAACATAATCTAACCCATTTGGCCCTCTTCAATCTGTTTTGGTTTCAAAAGCTCATATCAGGCTACCTCTCTGAGAGAACTCCTTCTTCAGTTTGTCAGTCTGTGACTGCTCTGGGCTGCTTTCACAGGTAGATATCTTCTTCAGGATCCTTGCTTGAGTTCTAGCACTCTGCTCTAATCTAGGCTACCAAAGCTCCTGTGCTCAACCTTCTCCATTACTAGCATAGACCATGCTGTACTTTACTTAATGGCTTTCAGATTGAATTGTCCAGGAAGGGGATGGAAGAGAAAAGACAAAGAGGAAGGGAATTGGAAGAGGAAAAGGAAAATAGGAAGAGGAGCTCATAAATGTATTTTTCAATAAAGCAAGAGCCAATATTACTATTTTCCACATTGTGAGTGGAACTAGTAGCATGAACTTTTCCATGACTAAGAATAGGCTGGATGGTCTTCTGGTTTGATTATGGGGTCTGGTGTGGCTTCACAGCTGTTTCAAGATTATTGTACAACATTAGGTAGTCTGAGAGAAAAACAGTTTCCTATTACACTTGTGGGCTGTAATAGATTGGATGGTTCTTGTACCATAACCACCTGTCATGCCTAGGCTGGTTTTCTGTTCTCACTTCAGAATAAAAAGCAGTATACTTTATTTAGCCAATATAAAAGTAAGCTAATAGTAGCTTAAATACATAGGGTAGCGTATTTTCTAATCTGTACTTCTATATTTGGGCATATAATTTCTCTGATGCAAACCCTTTAGATAATGAGCAAATTGGGAAGAAAATGTGGGACATGTTCAATGGCTCTAGACTATAGTTTTAACAATGTTACTTAAGCAGTACATTTTAATAAGATTACTTAGCACAATAGATCATAAGCTTAATATAACATAATGGATATGATTATACCTGTGCTATATGATATTTATATGATAACTAACTTTATATAATTAATATAATTTATGTACTACAAAAATTATAGTACACTGTTATTTATGTATAATAATGCAATTATATACAATGGAAATTATACCATAATTATATTAAAATATCATAAATTTTATAGGAGTACATTTTCAGTAACTTAAACAGTCTAAAATTGATCTTTCAGAAAAATTGGTATCCTGGTGCTGAAGAGCAGTGTTCTTTTTGAGATTAACCATCAGCTGTCACTTCTTGGACCAATTCCAAATGAAGTGATTACACACTGCCATTTGAATCAATCTTTTTGGAGCTGTGGAATGTGACACTTTTCTCAAGTTGATGTTAGGTGTTTAATTTACCAAAAGAAAGACTAACATTTTGGTATTTATGAAGAAAGTTCTATATAGTCTTGTCTTAATATTCAGAACTATATGTCTGTCCAGAACAGGAAAAAACTAGAGAAATGAAAACCAAATATAATATCTTGGAAAACTATAATAAGTTGTATAAGAGTCCCTCTCTACCAGATTTAAAGAGATGAGAGGGATACTGACTTTTTGGATATTACAGACAGAATTTTCTTTTCCTACTTAACACATGTCTCTGTGGATAACTTCTCCCCGTAGACTGAATACTGTTCTGGCCTCATTTAGTTGGTTAATTGGATTGATTATAAAATTGCATAAAATCACCATTAAACAGAATATTAAGTAAATCTCTACTTATGTGCCTGACAATTAAATTTCCCCCACTGTCTGGTTTCTTAATTCATACCTATCTTGCCATTTCTCTTCTGCTTCTTATTTTCTGTTTGTTCCAATTCCATAGGAAAAATTTGTTACGATATTATTGCATAAGTAATATTTATTGTATACTCTGTGTTCAATGGCATGTATAAAGCAAACTTGAGAAGCTATTGATCCCAATAAAGTCATCTGTAGTAATCTCCTTTTTAACATTTAATTGACTCCAAACTTAACTATGCTGACAATCTGTGGCTACCTCTATATAGAAGCATCCTTGCTTCCCTGTGGCATTCATCAGCTAGGAAGATATGGTCCCTGGAGCCCAAACTCTCATTCTGTTTGAGTTTTTGCTGATGGAGAGAGAAACGAAATAGCTTTTGCTAAAGCACTGTGCAGTTGCGATTAAAGTATTCTTGGTAACAGGCCTTGGAAAGTTTTTGTAAGAGTTCCTTAGGTTTGATTTTCCTTCCATCTGGTGATCTGAAGAAGTTCCTAAATGATATTCTAGTCATGCATTTACAATGAGATATGCTTGTTTTAGCATTGATACCATTCAATTAACCCCCAGTGTTCCATTAGGCAGATTACTGATCCGTTTTGTCGCAAAAAGAGTGTAGGCTTTTGTATCAAATGTGGATTCCAATCCTTGCTGCTGCTCAGCCTCATGACTTTGTACAAGTTGCAGTTGCTCCATCCTTAAAATAGATGTAATAATGATGCCTCATAATATGGTGACAAGCCATAGTGAAATAAATAATGTTTTCAAAGTATGGATGCGTAACATATGTGGGTAAAGGACAAATGCTAATCGCTAATTTCTTTTCTTTTCCTCCCTCAATGAGTTATAATAGTACCTAACCACAGATTGGAAGATATTTAGAGTTTTTGGGGGTGGACAGGGGCTATGCAAGAATATGGAATTTAAAACCCTATAGGATCATACAAGATTAATTATAGTTATTTATCAGTCCAAGATTTATAGAGTTTATATGGTAAGTCTTTGTGAAAGAAAAAGGATTTTTAACATTCCTGGATCTTGGATGATTGATGTGAAATTGAAGGTTAATTATCTCCTAGATATAGAATAAGACACACCTGGTGGTGGTTTGGGAGTTAAGTGCTGACAAAAGGTGCCTGATTTGCATTAACAATATCTTGAGTTTATTTAGTGTCTGCTTTTTGAGCAGCTTGAAGTATCACACTTATTCATCAAAGAGATATTTTGAATTAAATTTTGTTTTAGGGGTTGTATTTTTATAAACCCTTTTTGAAGAAAAAAATACTGTGTGTTCCTTCATGTACATCTTACTGCATTTTTATTAAAATTTCTGTTTCAATTAGCTACATTTTAAAACTTATAAATAACAATTTTCTGCCTCCTTCTGAAGCATTGATTCTACTTCATTACTCCAAGTGTCTGTATTCTTGACTATTCTTGAAGAAATGACTCCTGGCTAGACATATTCTGTGTTCAGGTTTCCAACATTTAATGAGACTTCCTGTGTACACAGCATTGTTCAAAGGTGATGCATTAATCAAAAGAATAATAGCTAGCAATTATTCAGGATGTTCTATGTAACTGTTTAACTCTTTGAAGTCCTTATAGATGTAAATTTTTTAGGTGAAGAAACTGAGGCTTAGAGGAATCAAATTTAGTAAGTAGCAGAGCCATGACCTTCCATCTGACTTTAATGCTCATGCTTTAGCTTTTAAATTATTATGTTACTTCCCTTATGTTCTATTGATCTTCTATCTCTTCCATCACATTTTGTAATTTATACTTTGTCCTATTTTAATATTTTTCCTGTACATATTTTTAAATAAATATTACCTGATTTCTCAATTCCATGTTTATCCACAATATCTCCTAGTTGCCTTAGTGTTATTAAAAACTTTCTATTTTGATATAGTTTCAAACCTACAGAAAAGTTAGTACAAAGAATAGTACAAAGAATAGTACAAAGAACTCTTGTGTACTTTACCCAAATTTCACCAGTTGATTACATTTTCTCCTATTTATCATTTTCTCTATGTGTGTGTTTCTATCCTTATACATATATACATACATATATGTGCATATTATTAGTGAACCCTTTGAGAGTGAGTTGGGGATATTAGTCCCCTTTATCACTAAATACTTCTATGTATACTTCCTAAAAATAAGAATATTCTCTTGCATAAGTTAGTGCAGTTATTAAAATCAGGAAAGTTAACATTGATGCAATGCTATTATCTTATGCACAGTCCACATTCAATTTCATCAGTTATCTCCAAAATGCCTTTTATAGGTATATTTACCAGTCCAGAATCTATCCAGGATTAATTGCCATGTATCATTAGATCCCTTAAATCTGCCATATTTCATTAGCCTTTCTTCTCTTTTTTATTATTAGTTTTTGGAGCAAAGTGTTATAATTGTATGTAGTGCCTTAATAAACCATGTGGAGGAGGATGTTGTGTGCATTTTCTAATTGGAATAGAACCAGGAGTAACAACTGGAGAGGCAGCCAAGGAGAAATTGAGTGTGGCCTGGGAGGCCAGCAGGCTGTCAACATGTGTCCTACAAGGTGTCACTTTCCTGGTTATGGGTACCAGTCTGTGAAGTCTGGTCTTTAGTTTGGTAGGCTTAAAATTGGACTTTGCTGGAATATCAAGGTGACTGGCTTTCTTGAAGCTGACTATAAGAATCATAGTCACAGAATACTCTAACCATCAGAATCTAACTCTTAAGCTCATTAGTGAATTCTCTTCCTCTGGAATAGTCTAGACTAGAGCTTTTCTTTTCTTGACCTTGACATTTTAAAAAATTATAGGCCAGGTATTTGTAGAATGTCCTACAATTTGATTTTGTCTGATGTTTCTTCATGATTAAATTCATTTCATTCATTTCTGGGAGCAGTATCACAGATGATGTCATGTTGGTCTTGGTACATGGTAATGAGAAGGGTTAGTTTAATTTGTGGGAAGATACTATTAGACTATGTAACATATTCCTTGTCATTTTTTTTTACCCACGATTTGAAGTGTCAATTGGTGATTTTCTATCATTTCTCCTGTATATATTAGTTGGAATTCTACTGTATGGAAGAGTTTTCCCTTATCTATCTATCTGTCTGTCTATCTATCTAATCTATTTCAGGATATTACTCATAGATTGTTATTTTTTCAATAAGTTATAATCTATTATTAAGTTCTTTTAATGGTCAGATTATTCCACATTTGGTCAGTAGGAGCCCCTTCAAGCTGATTTTGTGTCTTTTTGATGTGATCCCATAATTTTTCATCACTTCCTTATGTTCTGGTGCAACGGAATGTCCCAGGTTCATTTTATAATTTCCCTGCTGTAGCCCTCAAGTGAACCTTTCTTGCTGCTTTTAGTAGAAGAAAGTATTTTAAAACTAACATTGCCTCCCTTATCCCTGCTTTCCTCCCTCCTCTTCCTCCCTCCCTCCCTCCCTCCCTCCCTCCCTCCTTCTCCTCCTTCCGTTCCTTCCTTCCTTCCTTCCTTCCTTCCTTCCTTCCTTCCTTCCTTCCTTCCTTCCTTCCTTCTTTCCTTCCATCTTTGCTGTTGTGCTTTGTCTTAGGCATAGAAAAAACACAATCATATCAGAACATTGTGGAAATTTGATGGAAGCTTTGTGTGTAAACTTTTCTTCCTTATCTTGCCTTTTCATTATTTGTTTGATTTGAATATGTGTTAGTCTTTGGACTCTGAGTTTCCACTTATTCCTGCTTTGATTTTGCCTCTTATGTTCCCTATCTTGGTACTTTATTTGTACCTACCACTGACCTTGCTTCCACTTTGTTCTTGGCTGTAAAATTTAACTTATGTTTTCTTTTCATCCACGTTTAACTTCAGCCTACTTCTCATATTCAATTCCTTTCTTCTGGTCACAGGTAATATCCTTAAAGAATCTTGTCTGGCTGCAAGCCTAAGATTAAGACACCTGCTACACTGCTAATGCCTTTATTGGGGATTTCTTTTCTTTTCTTTTCTTTTTTTCAAAGATTTTTTTTATTTATTCATCAGAGAGATAGAGGCAGAGACACAGGCAGAGGGAGAAACAGGCTCCATGCTGGGAGCCCGACATGGGACTCGATCCTGGGTCTCCAGGGTCACACCCTGGGCTGAAGGCGGCGCTAGACCACTGAGCCACCAAGGCTGCCTGGGGATTCTGTTTCTATATTTTATTGTGTCTTGGAGTTAAATGGGCCAGGGCAAGGATAATTTTTTTCTTTGCAGAAGAAAGTAAGGTGTCTGGATGCAGCATAAAGAAATTGGATATGAGCATTTATCTGGTTCTCCAAACAAAACCAAGTGTTCAGGAAAGGCTAATGGAACACCAAGACTACACTTTGTAACATCGTTAAATTTAGCAAGATCAACTGTGTTATACTGTTCAGCTGAATTCATTATCACATTTGTGGTATGGGAAACCCTACAGAGAACAAGAGATGCTAGAAGAAGCATAAAGCATATGTTTTAAAAGAAGGCACATCTTACAAAGATTACCATGTCTTTAATGAGGCTGGAAGACAAGAATCTTGAGCTGATTTCAGTGAATTCTTGGGATTAAACAGCTTTGGTGAGTTATAGCCACATGTGCCAATCACAAAAACTAAATAACCAAAAATAACAAGCTCCAAGGAGGTGATCACAATTATTTCCATCAATACTAAGCCTTACAGCATGAAGGCTGGGATGGGAGGAAGCAAAAAGAGCTTTTTCCTAGTCACTTTTATTCCAGCCTGTAAGTTAAGAGATAAGAAAGTATGTAAATATGTTAAACATTTTGCATTCCGGTTACTTTTTTGTTTTACTGTACTTAAGTAGATAATTGCAGAGCAATTTGTGAGTCATACAACAAGAAGTCTCATGATTTAAGAGTCATATTTTTTTTAAAAGCTTTTATTTATTTATTCATGGGAGACAAAGACAGAGAGAGAGAGACAGGGAGAGAGAGACAGGCAGAGGGAGAAGCTGGCTCCGTGCAGGAAGCCCGATGCGGGACTTGATTCCCAGACTCCAGGATCACACCACGAGGCAAAGGCAAGCTCTCAACTGCTGAGCCATCCAGGTGTCCCGAGAATTATATTTTCTTAATTCAAGTCGTGTACAAGGAGATCCATTTCTGTATCACTCACCATATTCACAATTTGTCCAAAAAATTTTGGTCATTTAAAAAAAAAACAAAAAACAAATCTTACTTACTTAAAAAAAAAAAGATTTTCAACTTCTGAGGATGAGGATATTCAGAATGAATTCCTCAGATGCTTGAAGGCTCATCTCAAACAGGAATTCAAAGGTCTTCTGAGGAAATAGCACCATTATTGAAATAAATATGCCATGTTGGATTGTCTTTGCTTGGAAGAAGATGAAATATTTTCAGTTTATGAGCTTTTAAGGGGGTGTTTAAACAGACAATTCTATTTATTATGGATTGCCTTGATCATACTGTTTAATATTTGAAGACCTAATGTTCCAAAATCATCATCACAGAGGCCAGATCCTATCTTTATGGAGTACAGGTTGAACCAAAAGAGAGGTTGAATGGAGTAGGGACTGTCTCAGACCTCACCTAAAAGTTGATTTTATTTGTTTGTTTCAAAGTGTCCTAAAGTCAAAGTACTGAAATATAGTTCCTTTTAATTGAGCTTGTAGGTAATTAAATATGAATCAGTTTAGTTAACATTCACTAAGTAATTATTGTTTTTCAATCAATGGGCAGAGTGCTTTTGCCAAATGGGTTATCTTACTGGTATTTCCCCCCATCCTCCCATATCCATCATCCCCTCCCCCCATCTCTGAAGAAGAAGAGTATTGTAATAATTCTTCAAGGATATTTGAAATGAGAGTGTGAGCCTTAGGTTCTAATTCCATAGGTGCTATTTCTTAGGTCCAGTGTTCCTGGTGGATCAGAAGCCATTGACATCACCTGGGAGCTTATTAGAAATGCAGAGATCCAGGCTCGACTCCTAACCTTAATCATAATTTAAATTTAACAAGATCCTTGAGTGCTTCAAATTCATGTGTACATTAGATTCTGAGAAGCACTTATCTGTGAATTTGACAATAATTTATAAGCTATATCAAAAAACAATTATGAGGTCAAAATGTGTATGCCTTCAAGAATTTGAGGAATTTATTTTGAATTTATTGTCAGAAGTGGCAGAAACTTTTTATTTGCAGAAGGAATGTGCAAAATAAAAACTGCTAGCAGTAGTGATCAAATCAAGCAGTCAAGTCACATAGAAACATAATTTAAATAATATGCAAGTTTTCTCCAGTCCTAAGTGTGGAGAGATTTGACTTTATTCAATGATTTTTATTTTATTTGATCTTTAAATAGAGAGGGAATGTAAATAAACTAAAATTAGCAAGCATTCATCGTGTGCTTACTAAATGAGGCCAGATAGTAGACAGTAATGTGACTGGCCAGGACATCATCTTTATTCCTAAGGGCCTTGCCTGGTACTTAAAACTTACTTACTGAATTGAAATGTTGAATTGAAGACAGGTGGGTGAACAGCTACTTCTAATATAAGGTAGAATGATAAATAAAGATTAAATAGATCTAAGCAGTACCTTCTGGAAACAGGAGGAAAGCAGCAGCATTGCCCACCTCCTCCCACAACTCCCCACATGAGCGTTTTTCCTTTTTGATGCATAGCTGCTTAGTATTCTTACTCTCACATCTCACTCAATTGAACTCAGTTTTAGTAAGAATGTTTTCTGTGCTGTTGACATTTCATATTTAGCTCTCTGACTTCAAATATTCTTTTTTAAAAAGACTTGATAGTGGAAGTGGGCATTGAAGCAGAAGTAGGATTTCTATGTGTGGGAAAGGGCATCTGAGCCTAAGGAAATGTGAGCAAGAGAGAGTGAGGGCCTCAACTTTGCACTGAGAAGGTACAGGAAGTGGTGGTGGGGGTGATATTAGAGAGTGTTGAAAAGAGATGCTTTGAAAGTGCCCAACAAATATAAATCAGGCATTAAAAAATACACCTGCTTAACCAGAAATAAAACTTGACATTGGTTGTAGAATTATCTTCAAATTTAAATAAGCTTTGACTTAATTAAAGTTACCTTTTTCCTCTCTAGTGGTTGATTAGGTAGGAATGATAAGTAGATAAAGGAGTGAAATAGACTATGAGCTTATTATCAGGTTTGGGGGTTATTTACTTATTCATGGGAGACAAAGACAGAGAGGCTGCAAACTTTGCAAAAATTGTTTTACCCATTGCAAGTCATTACTTTATAGAGAATAGCTGCAGAAATCTTTACAGGGATTCTTTTTTCTTTTATGTTTAGTTAATACTTGATACAGAGAATGTTTTTGGATTCCACTTTTTTTATTCCTTATTTCTGACTTTGTTAACCCAATTAGCACCCTTAAACCCTTACTATATTCAAATATCTGAGGACTTATATATGTAAGGTTTTTACCTTATTTTTATCTTATTTTTATTATTGAAATATAGTTGATATGTTATTTTAGTTTAAGGTATACACATAGTGATGCAACAATTCTATACATTACTCAGTGCTCACCACAATAAGTATAGTCACCATAGAATGTTATTACAATATTATCAACTATATTCTCTATGTTGTACTTTCTCTTAGACATTTATTATATAACTGAAAGTTTGTACTTCTTAATCCCCTTCACCTATTTGGTTCTTCCCCCCAACATCCTCCCTTTTGGCAAGCACTAGTTCTTTGTATTTGTCAGTTTATTTCTGTGTGTGTTTGTTTTGTTTTTTTAGATTCCACATATAAGTGAAATCATATGGTATTTGTCTTTGTCTGACGTATTTCAGTTAGCTAATACACTCTAGGTCTATCCATGTTATCACAAATGGAACAATATAATTCTTTTTTATGGTGAGCAATATCCCATTATGTATTATACCACATCTTCTTTGGTTACTTCATACCTTGGTTATTGTAAATAATGCTACTGTGAACACAAGGATATTTTGGATATTAATCCCTTGTTGAATATGTCATTTGCAAATATCTTCTCTCATTCATAGGTTGCCTTTCCATTTTGTTGGTGGCTTCCTTTGCTATGCAAACCTTTTATCTTTTGGTAGTCCCAGTGGTTTATGTTGCTTTGTTTCCTTTTCCCAATGAGACATATACATAAATATGTTACTAAGGCCAATGTCCAAGAGATTACTGCCTATGTTTTCTTTTAGGAGTTTCATTTTTAGGTCTTACATTTAGCTCTTTAATCCATTTTGGGTTTATTTTTGTGTATGGTGTAAGAAAGTGGTCCAGTGTCAATCTTTTGCATATAGCTGTCCAATTTTCTCAACACTGTTGAGGGACTGTCTTTTCCCCCTTGCATATTCTTGTTACCTTTATCATAGATTTATTGACCATATAAATGTGGACTTATTTCTAGGTTCTCTATCCTGTTCCATTAATATATATGTCTGTTTTTGTGCCAGTACCATACTGTTTTGATTACTACAGCTTTGTAATATATCTTGAAATTTGAGATTGTGGATAATCCCAGCTTTTGTTCTTCCTCAAGACATCTTTGGTTATTTTGGGTGTTTTGTGGTTCCATAATAATTTTAGGATTATTTGTTCTTTTTGTCTTCTGTTCTTACACATTTTCCAAGCATGACTTCACAGCTACTTTATTGCTAGTGGTAGAATAAAGTTGTAGCTATGCATAAAATTTGAAGATTTGTAAGTTTTCTATATAAATTTTATTATTTATTTTAAATTATTTAAATTTATTATTTATGAATCACTTAAATTTTTATTTAAAAATATATGTAATATATACAAAAGAGAATATATAATTAATATATAACATATTAATATATAACATAACATGTATATAACATATAACAATAAACATTTCTGGAATCACCACCCAAATCTAGAACTAGACCATTGGTTTTAGTTTCTACCTATGTTTCCCTCTCTTACCCATTTTCTTGACCAACCCTTCTGCGAAGGTAATTACATCTTTCCATGTATTTCTTTGCTTTGGTCTAAATGTTTCTTCACATATGTATGTATGTATGCCTAAAAATATATACTTTAGTTTTGTATGTTTGTTAACTTTACAAAAGTATTTTTGTGCTGAGGCTTGCTTTTCTCACTCAGCATTGTTTTCAAGATTTATTCATGTCATTTTATGATACTGTAGTTTATTCATTTTCACTGCTGCATAAATTCCATTTTAAAAACATATCGCATTTATTCAGTTTCCTTTTGGGTGAACACTGGATTGTTTCTAATTTTTTGCTACTATGATCTGCGCTACTAAGAACATTTTGGTTTGTTTCCTGGTACATATGTGCAAGAGTTCATTTGGGATATGTATTGGATAGTAGAAATGCTGGGCTATAGGGGAAACAATTGTTCAGTTTTACAAGGTAAGACAAGATTGTTTTCTGAAGTGGTTATAGGGTGAGGAGATAGAGTAACTGGGTGATGGGCATTAAGGAGGGCACATGATGTGAAGAGCACTGACTGAGTGTTATAGGCAACTGATAAATTATTGAACACTACATCAGAAACTAAAGATGTACTGTACGTTGGCTAATAGAAAATAAATTTAAAAAAAGCTAAAGTGGTTATAGCAATTCTCACTCATCAGGAACAGATATAACTTGCTTTGATGCATGTTTTTCTTTTTTCAGAAATATATTTTTCCTTTACTGTGAAATGACTGCCCATACTTTTCACCCATTTTTTTCCTTCTGACTTACATGTCTTTTCATATTTGATTTGTTGGCGTTTGCATATCTAGATACTGTTCCTTTGCCTTTGTGTTATGAAAATGTCTCCTCTAAATTCATGTCATCTTTTTCACTTTCTTTATTGAGGTGTAATTAATACATAACAAACTGCACATATGTGAAGTGCATGATTTAGTATGTTTTGAAGTAGGTATGTATTAGTGAAACTATTAGCATGATCAAGATAGTAAACGTATCCACTACCCCTTACCATTTCCTCCTGTCCCTTGGTAATCCCTCTTACTTATTCTTCCCTGCAATCCTTCTCTTCCTTAATTCCTTAGCAACCACTGATTTGTTTTTCTGTCAGTATAGAATTAATTAGCATTTTCTAGAATTTTTATAACTAATATAAAAACATGCATTCATTTTTGTCTGATTTTTTCACTTGTTCTAATTATTTTGAGATTCATCCATGTTGTATGTATCAATAGTTTGTCCCTTTTTATTGCTGAGTAGTATTCTTTTTTTTTTTTTTAAGATTTTATTTATTTATTCATGAGAGACACAGAGAGAGGCAGAGACATAGGCAGAGGGAGTAGCAGGCTCCATGCAGGGAGCCCGATGTGGGACTTGATCCAGGGACTGCTGGATCATGCCCTGAGCCAAAGGCAGATACTCAACAACTGAGCCACCCAGTCATCCCTGAGTAGTATTCTATTGTATGGCTACACCAAATGTGTTTATTCATTCATCTTTTGATAACATTTGGGTTGTTTCCAGACTTGACTTTTAATAGAGACATAGACATTTTCCTTTCTCTTGGATAATACCTAGAACATGAATGGTTGGATCATATATTAGTTGTATAAACTTTTTAAGAAGCTAAACACTTTTTTTCAAAGTGGTTTTACCATTTTTCATCTTCAGTATCAAGTACGAGTGTTCCAGTTCCTTCATATCCCTATCAGGGCTAGTTATAATCAGTGTTTTTAATTAGGCCATTCTGATAAATATGTAGTGGTATCTTATTGTGGTTTTGATTTTTCATTTCCCTAGTGACTAATGATGTTGAAAACCATTTCATGTGTTTATTTGATATTATTTTTATTTTATTTTCTTTCCACAAGATTTTATTTATTTATTTATGAGAGAGAGAGAGGGAGAGAGAGAGAGAGAGAGAGAGAATGACAGAGAGCACAAGAAGTGGGGAGGAGAGGGAGAAACTAAACAGGGAGCCTGATGTAGGGCTCAATCTCAGGACCCTAGGATCATGACCTGAGCTGAAGGCAAACACTTAACTGAGTGAGCCACCCACTTTCTTCAGTGAAGTGACTGCAAATCTTTTAGCCATTTTTCTATTGGATTATTTGGCTTCTAATTGTGTTTTGAGAGTTCTTTATATATTCTAGATACAAGTTTTTTTTTTTAAAATCATATATATGATTTGCAAAGGAACAGTTCTATGCTCATAGTTATTTTCTCCCAAAATTTTAAAGTTGTTATTCTACTGTTGTCTGGCTTATATTATTGCTTTTTAGAAGTCTGTTTAATCTTTTCTCTCTGACTACTTTCATGATCTTTGCTTTGTCTTTGGTATTCTGAAATTTTATTATGCTATGTGCATAGCTTTTATTTATTCTCTTTAATATAAGCTATTATTTTCTGTATCTGTAAATTCATATTTTCATAAGTTCTAAAAATTTTATATCCATTATCTCTTTAAATATCACTTGTTATTTATTCTATTTTATCCTTGAAGACTACAAGTACATAGTCAAATAATACTTTTATATATTCTATTTCATCTTTTTAATGTTGAATTATTGCTATTTTTTTGGTAATATTTTCCAGTTCTGCTTTGTTTAATCTGCTATTTAACACATCCATTGAGTTTTTAACTTTAAATAATTACACATTTTTCTAACATTTTATTTTGAAAGTTTTCGAAGAGCAAAGTTATAAGAATACTACAGTGAGTACCTGTACACCTACCACATGGATTTTATAACTTGCATTTTCTTATATTTTTTATATATTATATATATATAAAATATCCCTCTAGCCATCTATTAATCCATTTATAAAGAATTGTATTTTTAATTTTTATAAGTTACATTTGTTTCTTTTTATTTTGCTTACTCAGTTTTTACTAGATCCTTGTTATTTGCTCATCTTTGTGAGTATAGCCATCATTTATTCAACACTTTGCATAGCTTTTCTTTGTTCTATATCAGAAAATTCCAAAACCAACAATAACTGGGCATGTAACCTATCGTTTGGTGTTGCTGCTGAGTTTCATTTATATTGACATACTTTTCTGTTGATTTGTGACCTTGATTGTGAGCTCATTTCTTGATCCTAATCTATGAGAGTCCTGTAGCCTTGAGACTTCCTACGGAAAATATTTTCTTCTGCTCCTGCCAGTAGCAAATAGGGAGCCACTGGCATAGAATTATTTCAGTATTCCTTGGGGATCTTGGCTCAATGAGGAATTTCAGGGCCAGCTTCCTAACCTCTACTTACTGATATGAGGGTCTGTATGTTGATAGCAATTCTGCCATAGGTATGTGTCCTCATATCAACCCCATCCCTTTTGTTTGTCAACTACTGTTAATCCAACCTCCCAGCTGATATGATTTCAGCTCAGGTTTTTTTTTTTTTTTTTTTTTTTGTGTGTGTATTTTTAAGATCATTCTTGGAGACCTACCCCATCTGCTGCAATACCAGTAATGCTTCAAAGTGCCTAGCTGATCTGAAGAATGCTTAGTCAGCCATAGTGTCAGAAGCAGATGTCATCAAAAATACTTTTTCATATATTAAAAAGTTGTAAAATTTAACTTTGTGTGATAATTTTTAATAGTAATTACATCCTAAATCTGAAAATGGATTTATGAAAGCATTCATTTTGAGGACCCTTTGGGCAGCTAACAATGATTGTATAATGCCATTTATTTATTATTAAAAGATTTTATTTACTTTTTGAGAGAGAGAGAGAATGTGCATGAGCTGGGGGAAAGGACAGAGGGAGAGGGAGAAGCAGGTTCCTCTCTCAGTGGGGAGTCTGATCTGATGATGTGGGGCTCAATCCCAGGACACTGACATCCTAACCTAAGGTGAAAGCAGATACCTTGCTGAGCCATCCAGGAGCCCCTGTGTGATGCCTTTTAAAAAGGCAATTAATAATAACCTTTTTATTTTAGAGTAGTTTTAATGCTTACAGAAAAGTTTCAAAGGCAGTATAGAGAGTTCCAACCTATCCCAAACTCTGTTTCTCCTATTGTTAACATCTTATACCCACTGTGGCAACTAATAACAAATGTTGATATATTATTATGAAATTAAGCCCTTTATTCACATTCTTCAGTTTTTAGCTAATGTCCTTTTTCTATTCCAGGATCCCATCTAGGTTACCACATTACATTTATTTATTGTGTCTCCTTGAGCTCTTCTAGACTGTGACATTTTTTTCCGACTTTTCTCACTTTTGATTAGTTTGCAGAATACTGGTCAAGTTTTTTTGTAGACTGTCCCTCAACTAGAATTTTTCTCTCTTATGATTAGATTAGGGTTATGAGTTTTGAGGAGGTACCTCAAAACTTTACCACAGAGGTAAAGTGCCATTCTCATTATATCTATAGGTTGCCTGCTATCACCATGGCTCTTCAATGATGATATTAGCCTTGATAATTAGACTGAAGTAGTTTTTTTTGGGATTCACCTCTCTAAAGTCACTCTAGTTTCCCCCAATTTTAATACTATACTCTTTAAAAGAAGTCAGATCATACTTAACGGGTGGAAACTTATGCTTCATTTCCTTGAGGACAGAGTATCTAAATAAATTATTTGGAACTCTTCATCAAGGGTGATTGTCTATTTACACACACACACACACACACACACATATATATATATATATATATATATATATATACATTTATTATTTACTTTATTCATCCATGTATGCACATAACAGTATAGATTCATGGGTATTTATTTTATATTTTTGGTTATAATCTAATACTACTGGCCATCTTTGTTCCTTCTTGTAACTCACATTGTTTTGACATGCCCCCATTGTAGCAGGGCTTTGTGTGTGTGTAGGGGGGTGGTAATGTTTTCTCATTTATGGGTGTTACAAGGTGCTGTAGGACTCATCTTGTTTTTCCTGCTTCAGTAATAGAATCAACCATTTTCTCAAGAAGCTCTTTTATTAAAAACATGATCTGAGCTCCAGGTGTGCTTGTTGCTATTAGATTTTTTTCCTGCTAGGCCCTCTCAGCCTACAAATATATAAGAAATCTAGGAAACATATATACACACAATCATTTTTATTTATATTCATAGTTTTCTATATCTAACTCCTTTTCTCCCTTCTTCCTTTCCTCCTCTTATTCTCTTTCTTCCTTCCTCCCTTTATTCCTTTAAAAAATTTGAATTCATATGCATAGTCCCAATCCTAATGCAGTTCCAGTTTATTTATTCATTATTTTTTTTTTTACCATTTGTTGGAGAATGCTATATAGGGGCCAAAGTCTGGGTATTAATTAAGTTCAGTCTTACTGGAATTTCATTAATTCTAGGTCCTTTCAGCATACTGAGTAAGAAAATATATGTGGTGTATATTAACCTGTATATAAACAGATATGTAAACATTTCTATATATATCTATTTGTACCCATATTAAGCTGAACAGGAGTTTATAATGGTATCTCCAAATGTAATCCAAAATCATAGGGATCATTCTAATCCTCTCTTCTTACCTATCTCACTACTCCAATAGTGAGAAACTTGGTTCCCACCATCCACCATCAATTTAACTGTTCAATTCTAGTCTGCAAGTAAAGTGGTTCCAAAGTTACTAACTTTACTGCACCATGGGAAACAAATTTATCAACTACAGAGCGGAGTCGAGATTCTTTTGTAATACTGCCTTCATCTTTGGTTTTACGGTTTCTACTCATTTTCAGGATGCCACCTTTTTCTCCTACTGCCTTCAGGGAGGTTATTTCACACATTTGTAATACAGTTAGATTCTTTTGTCACAATCTGTGTTTCATTTTAGGATTCCCTGACCTCCTAAATGATTTTTTAAAATTTGCATACATTAAGATTTACTCTCTGTGCTGTAAAGTTCATAGGCTTTGACAAATGCTTCATGTTACATGTCCACTACTACCATATAATTACAGAATATTTTTGTCACCCTGTGCTTTATCTACTTAAACCTCCTCCCCACCCCCAGAACCTTTAGTGATCACTGATCATTTTACTCTCTTTAGTTTTGCTTTTTCTAAAATATTGTATAAATGGAATCATACAATATGTACCTTTTTCAGAGTGGATATTTAAACCTAGTATTGAAGATTCATCTGTTTTTACATGGGTTGATAGCTCATTCCTCCTTATTTCTGAATATAGGCTTACTATAGTTTATTCACTGATTGAAGGACATTTTGGTATTTCCAGTTTTTGCAATTATGAATAAAGAATTCTCATGCAGGTAAAAATGCAGTTTTCAGGATTACCTTATTTTTGTTATTTTTCTTTGGGATCATGTGTATATGGTTCTTCTAGTCAGCAAAATTTTTCATATATATGTGCAAAAATTTTCATATATATATATTTTTCATATATATATGTGTATATATATACATATACATACATATATTATATATGTATATATATATATAAGCTATTTATGTGATGATACATGGCATTTGATCCTTCCCTTACATTTTTTTTCACAGATATTCAAGAATTTTATGAGGTGACATTGCTAAATTCTCAAAAAAGTTGTGATCAGAAGATAGAAGAAGCCAATCAAGTTGCACAGAAATGGGAGAAGACATCCCTTCTTGCTCTATGCCATGATAACCTTCAAAAGTCTGCAGAGGTATATGTTGAAACAGCTAAAAGAACTGAATAATATTATGACTTACTTATGCCAGTAGAGTGGTCACCGTCCTAGTAGTAGTAGTAATCATTATCAACAGATGGCAATAATATTAATATAAATGTAGTTATACCACATCATATACAGTATTTACATATAAAAATCCGGATTTTGCCAAAAAGACAAAAGGGCACAGGAAAGACATGATTCTTCACATTGTACAAGTGAGTTCTGTCATGAATATTGTGATGGTTTGAGTTAACTCAAGTCTGTAGCATTTTGGAATTTCAGAACATGGTTCCACATGCAATACAGGAAGGAGATGGGATTGGAAAGTGTGGTCTGTGGCTGTCATCTCCATAGGTCGTATATCCTGGGGTGTTTTAAAATGACCCATTAGGGTTTAGGAACAAAATAGTAGAATTTCCATTTATATTTTTTATCATGTTCTTTATATTTTTCAAAATTTTATGTAATATATAATTTATATTATATAGTGTATTAACAGTAATACATATACATTTAAAAATAAATATAAGGCTAGTAGAGTCAAATGGTTTATATATATAGGATTATGAGATCAAGAAGTTTGGAGAATACCATTGGAATTAATAGTTGCCAAAGATTAAGGCAAGTTGAAGAATGTCTCAGGTTCATAACTGAGGACTAATAGGGAGGCAGGGACAGATCAATGATATTCTAAGTGGCATTCAGTACTGTGAAGGCAGGTAGTAGTACACACACACACACACACACACACACACACACACACAAAAACACTTGCAATCTGTCAAGACTGTGTAGTGAAGTGGACTTGGAAGCTACATGGATTCCTAGTGCTAATCAATGATGCTCTGCTAAATGTTTGGATTGTTAAGATTTAGGCCTGTGATATACTTTCTATCCTGCTCTGAACTGATTTGAAAAATGGCCTTTTCCAGGCTAAGTTTGATGATTACTTTAGTTTTTTGAAGAAAAAGTTAATAATAATGTGTTGATAACAACTATATAAATTTTATAAAATATTAAAGCATTAAAATCTTAATTTTAATACCAATACCTACAATTATTTTGACTTTTTAAGTTTTTTCTGTACAAGTATATGCACATAAAATTTGTAAACCAGAATGTGTGTTTTCTTTATGATTTTTAGATGTAATACTGTATTAATAATACTTTCCCATGTCATGTCATTAGATGCTTTTTTAAAATATTTTAATGGCTATATAATATTCCATCATTTGGAATTTACTTAAATAGTTTCCTATTCAATATTTAGGCTACTTCCAGTTTTCAGCTATGAATAATGGTAATATAGATATCTGTGTGTATCAACCATTGTGTGTTTTCTGATGAAACTACTGAGTTCAAAGACATTGAAATTTGTAAGCCTCTTGATACAAATTGTCATAGTGCTTTGCAGGATGATACTACCAGCAGTGTTTGAAAGGCATTATCTACCTAAACCCTCCGCAATATTAATTATTTAAAATATTCATCAAATTAATTGATACAATTTGTTATCTAATGGTGTAGATTGTAGTTATTTATTTATTATTGAGACTTAACTGTTTTGCTTTACATTTTATTTTTTTATTGATGCATAGTTGCCACATGATGTTGCATTAGTTTCAAGGGTACAATATAATGATTTGACAACTCTATACATTATTCTATTCTCTCGAATACAGCTACTATCTGTCACATACAGCTCTATTACAATACCATTGACTATATTCCCTGTGCTATACCTTTCATCCCCTTGACGTATTCATTCTATCACTGGAAACTTGTACCTCCTACTACCCTTTACCTGTTTTACCCATCCCACAACTCCTGCCCTTTTGGGATTGGCAACCACCAGTTCCGTATTTATGGATCTTTCTTCTTATAATTATTAGGTATTTGTATTTCTTTAAGTTTTTATTTAAATTCCTGTTAACATACAGCATAATATTAGTTTCAGGTGTACAATATAGTGACTCAACACTTTTATACAACTCTCGGTGCCCAATAAACGCACTCCTTAATCCCCATTACCTATTTAACCACTCCCCCCCACTTCCCCTCTGGTAACCATCAGTTTGTTCTCTTAGCTAAGTCTATTTCTTGGTTTGCTTCTTCTTTCTCTTTTTTTCCCCCTTTGCTCATTTGTTTTGTTTCTTAAGTTCCAAATATGAGTGAAATCATTGACTATTTGTTTTTTTCTTACTGATTTATTTCACTCAGCATTCTCTAGCCCTATCCACATTATTATGAATGGCAAGATTTCATGTTTTTATGGCTGTGTAATATCCCGTGTGTGTGTGTGTGTGTGTGTGTGTGTGTATACACATCACATTTTCTTAATCCATTCATCAGATGATGGAAACTTGGGCTGTGTCTATAATTTGGCTATTGTAGATGATGCTGCTACAAACATCAGGGTGCACGTATCCCTTTGAATATTTATTTTTGTAGTCTTTTGGTAAGTACCTAGTAGTGCATTGCTGTATCACAGGATAGTTCTATTTTTAACTTTTTGAGGAATCTCAATACTGGTTTCCAGAGTAGCTGCACCAGTTTGCATTATTTTGATGAAGTCTCAGTAGTTTATTTTTGCTTTTGTTTCCCGTGCATCAGAAGATCAATCTAGAAAGAAGTTGCTACCACTGATGTTAAAGAGGTTACTGCATGTGAATTTTTAGTTTCAGGTCTCACATTTAGATCTTTAATCCACTTGGAATTTATTTTTGTGTATGGTATAAGAAAGTGGTACAGTTTCATGCTTTTGCATGTTGATGTCCAGTTTCCCCAGCATCATTTCTTAAAGAAACTTCTTTTTTCCTTTAGATATTCTTTCCTACATTCCAGTATTATGTTAAATAACAACGGTGAGAGTGGATATCTCTGTGTTGTTCCTGACCTTAAGGATAAAACTCTCAGGTTTTCTCATTGAGGATGATGTTAGCTGTGGGTATTTCATATAAGGCTAAGGCTTTTTTTATGTTTAGGTATGTTCCCTCTAAACTTACTTTGTTGAGGGTTTTTAAAATAATGAATGGGTATTTTATTTTGTGAAATGCTTTTATGCATCTTTTGAAATGATCATATAGTTCTTTTGTTAGTGCAGAGTATCACACTGATTGATTTGCAAATACTGAACTGCTATTGGATCTCAGGAATAAGTCCCACTTGATCATGGTGAATGATTCTTTTAATGCACTGATAGATTCAATTTGCTAGTATTTTATTGAGAATTTCTGTGTCCATGTTCATCAGGGATATTGGCTGTAGTTTTCTTTTTTGGTAGTCTTTGGTTTTGGTATCAGGGTAATGCTGCAGGGTAAAATTTCATATTTCTTATGAAATAAACTTGGAAGTTTCCCTTTCATTTCTGGTTTTTGGAATAGTTTAAGGAGAGTAGTTATTAACTCTTCTTTGAATGTTTAGTCAAATTCACCTGTGAAGCCATCTGGCCCTGGACTTTTGTTTGTTGGGAGTTTTTTGATTACTGAATCAATTTCTTTGCTTTTTGTTGGTCTGTTCAAATTTTTTATTTCTTCCTGGGTTGGTTTCGGTAGTTTATGTTTCTAGGAATTTATCAATTTGTTGGGCTATAGTTTTTCATAATATTCTTTTCTAATTGTTTGTATTTCTGTGGTGTTGGTTGCTCTTTCTCCTCTCATTTCTAATTTTATTTGGATCCTTTTTCGTTTCTTTTTATAAGTCTGGCCAGAGGTTTGTCAATTTAATTAATTTTTTCAAAGAACCAGCTCCTCATTTCATTTATCTGGTCTACTATATTTTTAGTTTCTCTATCATTTATTTGTGTTCTATTTTTTATTATTTCCCTTCTGTTGGCCTTAGTCTTTGTTGTTCTTTTCCTAATTCCTTTGTATAAGATTAGGTTGCTTATTTGAGATTTTTTTTTTTTTTTGCTTCTTGAGGTAGGCCTGTATTGCTATAAACTTCCCTCTTAGGACTGCTTTTGCTGCATCTCAAAGGTTTTGGACCATTGTATATTCATTTTCATTTGTTTCCATGTATTTTAATTTCTTCTTTGATTTCCTGGTTGACCTATTCATTGTGTGGTAGCATGTTGTGTAACATTCATGTAGTTGTGGTCTTTCTAAATTTTTTCTTTTTGTTGACTTTAATTTCATAGCATTGTGGTCAGGTGCATGGTATGATTTCAGACTTTTTGTATTTGTTGAGGCCTGATTTGTGACCTAATAAGTGATCTGTTCTGGAGAATGTTCCATGTGCACTTGAAAAGAATGCATATTCTGCTGTTTTAGGATGGAATGTTCTGAATATATCTGTTAAGTCTGTCTGGTCTAGTGTGTCATTCAAAGCCATTGTTTCCTCATTGATTTTCTGTTCATTGATGTTAGTGGGTGTTAAAGTCCCCTACTATTACTGTATTATTATCAATTAGTTCCTTTGTGTTTGTTATTTATTTATTTATTTTTTACTGAGGTGCTCCCATGTTGGGTGTTTAAATATTTACAATTATTATATCTTCTTGTTGGATTGTCCCCTTTGTGATTATATGATGCCTTTTTTGGTCTCTGTTTATTGTCTTGGTATTAAGGCCTAGTTTGTTCAACATAAGTATTGCTACTTTAGCTTTATTTTGACATTCGTTTGCATAATAAATGTTTCTCTACTCCCTCACATTCACTCCACAGGAGTCTTTAGGCCTAAACTAAGAGTCTCTTGTAGGCAGCATGTAGATGGGTCTTGTTTTTTTTTTTTTAATCCAATCTGATACCCTGTGTCTTTTGATTAGAGCATTTAGTCTACTTATATTCAAAGTAATTATTGATAGATATGTATTTGTTGTGATTTATCATGTGTTTTATCATTGTTTCTGGAGGTTTTCTCTGATCCTTTCTTGTCTTTGTCACTTTTGTTCTCTCTTCTGCACTCAAAGGAGTCCCCTTTAATATTTCTTGCAGGATTGGTTTAGTGGTCATGAACTCCTTTGCTTTTTGTTTGAGAAACTCTTTATCTCTCCTTTATTCTCAATGATAGTTTTGCTGGATAGAGTATTCTTAGCTGTATATTTTTCCAACTCAGTACTTGAAATATATCATACCCTGCCTCCTGGTTTGCCAACTTTCTGTTGAGAAATCTCCAGCTATTCTTATGGATTTTCCCTTGTAAGGTAAGGACTTCTTTTGTCTTTCTACTTTTAAGCTTTTTTTTCTTTACAGTATATTTTCCAAATTTAATTACCATATGTCTTGGTGTTGGCCTGCTTTTGTTGATTTTGATGGAAGTTCTCTGTGTCTCCTGGATCTGAATGTCTGTTTCCTTCCCATTTTCTGGACTTTTTGGCTATTATTTCTTGAAATAAATTTTTGCTCTCTTCTCTCTCTCTTCTTCTTCTGGGGCTCCTGTAATACAAATATTATTATGTATGATGGAATCACTGTATTCCCTAAATCTATTCTCCTGTTGCATAATTCTTTCTTTTGCTCAGCTTCATTATTTTCCATTATTTTATGTTCTAGATCACTAATATATTCCTCTCTTTCTTTTCAGCTTGCTATTCATTGCATAAGCCTGTTCCAATATCATTTATTGCATTCTTCATCTATGATTGATTCTTTTAAAACTTTTATTTTTGTTTTTACAGTCACTGATGTCTTCTATTCTTTTCTCAAGTCCAATAGGTATTGTTTTAAATTTTCCATCATAAGTCTATCTGACCTCTAAAGATAAGTCTATCTGACCTCTAAAGATCACATACATTCAAGCGTAAATTACCGTACTGATTCAGATTCAATCAGGCTGGGAAATTCCACCATATAATTTACTTTTACCCAAAGTTTAGGTCATGAGATTGGTCAACTCTAAAGCAAGACAGATATGTATCTGTATCAATGATGTTTACCATGCTCGCTCGTAATAAAGGATATATGCTGGCTTGGGAAAAAAAAATTTTCCATCAGGCATGTTACTTTTATCTTTTTCAATTAGATCTCTTGTTGTAACTTATGTTGTTCTTTCATTTGGGATGAATTACCCTATCTTGATATTTTGTCTAAATCTCTGCCTTCTTTACTGTGTTAGAAAAGACTTTTTTTTTAAATTTATTATTATTATTTATTTATGATAGTCACAGAGAGAGAGAGAGAGGCAGAGACATAGGCAGAGGGAGAAGCAGGCTCCATGCACCGGGAGCCCGACGTGGGATTCGATCCCGGGTCTCCAGGATCGCGCCCTGGGCCAAAGGCAGGCGCCGAACCGTTGCGCCACCCAGGGATCCCTAGAAAAGACTTTTATGTCTCCTGCTCTATGGCCTTAGAAGAAGTCATGTAGTGGTCAGGATCTGGCACTTCAGGGAGTGTCTCTGGTGTATGCTGCATGTTATTGTATTTTGGCTGCTCTGTCCTTCAGGCCAGTCATCTGCAGAGGCTCCTCTTGCCTGCTGTGGACTGTGTTTTGTCCCTGGCCTGAATGTGGTGACTTCTAACTAGGTGTGCTCTGATCTGCTTGTGAAATGAGACCTAACATCCAACTCCACCAGAACTGAGGCCCTGTAGAACTCTCTGGTTGGAAGATGTGGTGTGGACAGGAGTTTTTGCTTGTTTTCTAGGGGAGGAGCCCACTATGCTCAGACTGAGGCAGGCTTGATTGAGAAGGGCAGTGCTGGCAGAGTATAGGGCATTGGGCCTTCCTGTAAGGAAGTTGGGAAGCCAATGTTAACACCGTACTGCCTCCCACAGGTTGTGTTTATGCTGAGGGACACTGGTGGCAAATGGTGCCAGCCAGCTCCTCTTTTCCTGGAGAAGTGTCTCCGTGAATGCTGTTTCCCAAGGTTGTTCTTCAAGAGAAGCATATAATCTCTCCACCATATGTCCCAGGGATTCTTCAAATTTCTTTTTCCAGGCTGTCTTCCCTCATGTTGTTTGCCTGTCTTTTCTCCATGAACAGGGCAGTACTTTCAGGGCTCTATCCTAGTCAAGCCCACTGAACTTAAAAACTCTAGGCTTTAAGCCCCACTGGTTGCAAGAACTCATGAAATTCAGCTGCTCTTATTTTCTAAGCCAATGGCTTTGGGAAAACATCTCCTTGTGCACTCCCATGTATGCCACCCTCTCTTTTGCTTTTCTCTGTGACCATGGCTCCCTCCCCCCTGCAGCACTCATTATCTGTTTCTCCCTTTAGGTACATCTCCACACTTCTTACCTTCTTCAGTGTGGGCTCTTCTTTCTTTTTAGTTGTGGAGTTTATTCTGTCAGTCTTCAGACTGATTTCTGGGATATTTAGCTCTTTTATCTCTATGGTAAGGGTCTCATTGATGTCTTCTATTTTTTTCTCTAGCCCAGTGAGTATCCTTATGATTGCTTTAAATTCTCCGTCAGGCATGCTGTTTATATCTGTTTCACTTAGATCTCTCTCTGGCTGTGGCCTTGTGTTGTTTAATTTGGGATAAATTCCTCCATCTTGGCCTTTTTTTTTTTTTTTTGTCTAAGTCTCTGCCTTCTTCACTGTGGCTTCTTCTCTTCCTTTACTTTTGGAGTTTGTTAGTTTTCAGGTCAATTTTGGGGCTATTTAGGATGATCTGATAGTTACCTACCTGTGTTTGTGGGATGAGACAAGCCTAGGGTTCTTCTACTACTCCACCACCATCTTCCCCTCTCTCTAATTATATTTCTTTGGTGATTCATTCAATCTCTTAGTCCATTTTCTGAGTGGTGCTGAAATTCTTACTGTTTTGCAAGAGCATTTTGTTTATGAAATATGCTATCCTATTGTCATAATTATTGTAATCTTTCTTGTTTATTGATCATTATTCTGATTGTGGTGCTTTTGGATATTCAGAATATTTATATTTTTTAAGTGATGAAATCTACCACCATTTTTTATTCTTTTTTACTTTGCTCCCCAACCCCCCCCCCCCACACCCATTCCAGTATTAGTTAGCTGTTCTCCTATATTTTTCCTAGGTTCTTATTGCTTTTTATTTGAATCACTTGAATTATTTTGTCAGTTTCTAGATGCATAGTCTCATGCATATACCTAATTTTACATAAATGATCAAGTATATACTTTTCATTTTAAATTCAGTTTTTTTAAACTTTCCATTTTTGCATGTTTTCTCTTTTACTCATTGCCTGCCTGTACTGCATTAGTTCCCTCCCTACATATAAGGTTACCTATCTTAACCACTTAATGTGTTTATGTCTTCTGCACTCATAAAATATGTATTTATATGCAAACATATACATGTATACATGTGTATATCTATATTTTATATATATTCATGCACACATATAAACACACAGAATTTTAAAAGTAATTATTTCTCAAAAAAATCTTCATATTATATGAATATTTCTTCAAGGAGTCTGGTATAGAGGATTCAGGGCAAGATGGTGGAAGAGTAGGGGGTCCTCAAACTCATCTGGTCCCACAAACTTACCTAGATAACTTTCAAAACATCTTGAACACCTACGAATTTGACCTGAGATTTAAAGAGAGAACAGCTGGAATGCTACAGAGAGAAAAATTTCTGCTTCTAACAAGGTAGGAAGAAGAAAAACATAAAATAAATCAAGTTGGGGAGGGGAACCATGACAATCCAGGCAAAAACTGAGCAGCAAAAGCCTCTGGGGCTTGAAAGCCCAGGCCTGGTCAAGCGGGAACTTTAGAAATCCATGCCTGAGATTTCCCTGACAGAAAAGTGCTTAGCAGAGAAATAGGGCAGGATTTCAGGAGAGAAAGTGAAGACTTAAGATTCCCAGAGACACCATAAGAGTAAGGGCACCTGGGAGAAAGAAAGTTCACCACAAACTGTGGTCCAATTTCAGGAAAGGGCTAGAGCGCCACAACCTTCCAGGCATTTGGCCGGCTCTGGAGCTCCCTTTACCCTAGAGTCTGGCAAATGGGCAGAGGCGGCTGTCCTCTGTTCCTTTCCGGA
Organism: Vulpes lagopus; assembly: GCF_018345385.1. Classification (NCBI taxonomy): domain Eukaryota; kingdom Metazoa; phylum Chordata; class Mammalia; order Carnivora; family Canidae; genus Vulpes; species Vulpes lagopus. The sequence goes on along the minus strand of NC_054838.1, from coordinate 35,613,985 downwards.
GAGGCAGTCCCTAGGAGGGCAGGTCCAGTGATGCAGGGCCCTGGATCCAAAGACCCTGAAACAGACAAAGCTGGCTATCCTCTATTCCCCCTGGGACAGGAGGAAGCAGGAGGTGCACAGGAAAGTGAGAACTCTCCTGCTGCTGGGCACCCAGCAAGCTGTGGAGATCAGTGCACCTGCTCCTGTCCCCAAGAGCATCTAGGCCAGTGTGGACTGGAGACTGCAGTTAGTTGCTCAAGGGGAGCTCAACTCCAGAGCTGGAAATCTGGCCACCACCAATTTTTTTCCTCTACTTTTCACCTTGCATCTGGGAGAGACAGGGCCTGTAGGGAACAAAGGCCTCACAGGATAAACAGCTCATATTGAGCCTGGCATCTGGCAAGGAGCGGGGCATCTCTGCCCAGGCACCAACACCTGAAATCAGTGTAGCAGGCTTCTTCCCCAGAACTGCTGAAAGAACAAGGGAAAAGCAAATTTACTGAACAAACAGCCCTGGAAAGCTCCAGGACTGAGGAAAATAGTATATAGAACCAGAGGGTCTTTTTTTTTTCTTTTTTCATTATGACTCATTTTTTATCAGGTTAAAAATTTCCAATATTTTTTCTCTTTTCCCACCTTAACTATAATATTTTACCAAATCTTTGTTTTTAAGCTTTTTCCTTTTTGACTTTCATATTTCTATAATTTCATGTTTTAGATATATTTTTCACTTCTGGCTTCCCTTCAGTGTTCAATTTAATTTTGGCAGATATATGAGATATGGGCTTTTGTTTTTTGTTTTTTTCTGTCTCATTTTATTTTACAATGGTGGAAGTTAGTACTTTCTAATACAATATACACCCAGAACCAAGTAGAACACCATGTTGGTTCATTTTGTGAGACTATATTCTCTCTTCCTTCCCATCCTTCCCCTGTCTTATATCTTTCTGTTTTTGTGCTTGATTTTGGGTCTTTATATAAGTATTCCTGGTTTGCATAAATTTGGGATTGAGCATCTTCTAACATACAGAACAAAATAAACTCAGAACCAAGAGGATTACCCTCTAGGTCCCCTCAGGGAGATTATATTCTCTCTCCACTACTACTTCCTCACCACCATCATCCCTTCCTTTTTTTCTTTTCTTTTTTTATCTTCTTCTTTGTTTTTGGTTTTTAATTTTTACTATTTTGTTTTAAAATTGTTTTTTCACTTCAGTGGTCCTTTTGTTTTATTTTGTTCTATTTTGTTCTTTTCTTTTTTGGTCTCTCACCTCTTCAGAATCATTTAGGGCATATTTTACCTAGGTTGTGGTTGATATTTTTGACTCAGCTCACTCATACAGCCACTCTGCACTGGAAAAAATGACTAGAAGGAATAATTTACCACAAAAGAAAGAACCAGAAGTAATACTCTGCCACAGAGTTACTGAACATGGACTTACTTATTTATCTACTTATTTATTTATACGTGGATTTAAACACGATGTCAGAAATTCAATTCAGAAGTACAATGATAAAGTTACTGGTGGCTCTGGAAAAAAAAGTTTAAAGTACTCTAGAGACTCCATTACTGCAGAATTGAGATCTAATGAGGCCGAAATTAAAAACACTTTAACTGAGATGCAATCCAAACTGGATGCTCTAACTGCTAGGGTTAATGAGGTGGAAGAGATTGAGTGACATAGAAGACAAGTTGAAGAAAGAAAGGAAACTGAGGAAAAAAGAGAAAAACAATTAAGAGCCCATGAAGAAAGATTTAGGGAAATAAATGATTGCTTGAAAAGGAAGAGTATACATCTAATTCAGATTCTAGAAGAAGCTGAGAGAGAGAGGACCACAAGGCATATTTGAACAAATCATAGCTGAGAGCTTCCCTAATCTGGGGAAGGAAACAGGAATTCAGATCCAAGAGATAGAGAGGTCCCTCCCTCCAAAATCAATAAAAACCTTTCAATACCTTGACATTTAATAGTGAAACTTGCAAATTTCAAAGATAAAGAGAAAATTCTTAAAGCAGCTCAAGACAAGAGATTTAACTTATGTGGGAAGAAATATCAGATTAACAGGAGACCTCTCCACAGAGACCTGGCAGGCCAGAAAGGTCTGGCATAATATATACAGGGTACTAAATGAGAAAAACATGCAGCCGAGAATACTTTATCCAGCAAGGCTGTCATTCAGAATAGAAGGAGAGATAAAGAGCTTCCAGGATAGACAGAAACTGAAGGAATATGTGACCACAAAACTGGCTCTGCAAGAATTATTAAGGGGGACCCTGTGAAAGAAAGAGGGAACCCAAAGAAACAATCCACAAAACAGGAACTGTATAGGTAATACGATAACACTAAATTCATATCTTTCGATAGTTACTCTAAACGTGAATGGGTGAATGATCCCTGATCAAAAGACACAGGGTATCAGACTGGATGAAAAAGCAAGACTCATCTATATGCTGTATACAAGAGATGCATTTTAGACCTAAGGACACTTCCAGCCTGAAAATGAAGGGGTGGAGAACCATTTACCGTTCAAATGGCCCTCAAAAGAAAGTTGGGGTAGCAATCTTCATATCAGATAAATTGGAGTTTATACTAAAGACTGTAGTAAGAGATGAAGAAGGACACTATATCATATTTAAAGGGTCTATCCAACAAGAAGACCTAACAATTATGAATATTTATGCCCCTAATGTGGGAGTTGCCAAATATATCAATCAATTAATAACCAAAGTAAGGAGATATTAGATAATAATACACTAATAGTAGGATACTTCAACATGGCACTCTCAGCAAATGCCAGATATTCTAAGCAGAACATCACCAAAGAAACAAGGGCCTTGAATGATACACTGGACCAAATAGATTTCACAGATATATACAGAACATTCTATCCAAATGCAACTGAATACATTCTTCTCAAGTGCACATGGAACTTTCTCCAGAATAGATCACATACTGGGTCACAAGTCAGGTCAACCATTACCAAAAATTGGGATTGTCCCCTGCATATTTCAGACCACAATGCTTTGTGAGAACTGGATCACAAGAAGAAATTTGGAAGAAACTCAAACACATGGAAGTTAAACAGCATCCTACTGAAAGGTGAATGGGTCAACCAGGAAATTAGAGAAGAATTGAAAAGATTCATGGAAACTAATGAAAATGAAAATACAACCATTCAAAATCTTTGGGATATACCAAAAGTGGTCCTAAGAGGGAAATATACATTGCAATGCAAGCCTCCCTTAAGAAATTGGAAAAAACTCAAATACACAAGCTAACCTTGCACCTAAAGGAACTGGAGAAAGAACAGCAAATAAAGCTAAACCAAGCCAAAGAAGAGAGATGATAAAGATTAGAGCAGAACTCAATGAAATAGACCAGAAGAGCTGTCAAACAGATCAACAAAACCAGGAGCTGGTTCTTTGAAAGAATTAATAAGATAGATAAATCCCTAGCCAGCCTTATTAAAAAGAAAAAAGATTCAAATTAATAAAATCATGAGCAAAGAAGGAGAGATCACAACCAATACCAAGGAAATACAAATGATTGTGAAAACGTATTATGAGCAACTATATGACAACAAATTAGGCATTCTAGAAGAAATAGATGCATTTCTGGAAACCCACAAATTACCAAATCTGGAACAGAAAGAAATAGAAAACCTAAACAGGCCAATAACCAGCAAGGAAATTGAACCAGTTATCAAAAACCTCCCAAGACATAAAAGTTCAGGGACAGATGGCTTCCCAGGGGAATTCTTTCAAACGTTTAAAGAAGAAATAATACCTATTCTACTAAAGCTATTTTGAAGGATAGAAATGGAGGTAATACTTCCAAACTTGTTTTATGAGGCCAGCATTACCCTGATCCCAAAATTAGACAAAGACCCCACCAAAAAAGAAGAATTATGACCAATATCCCTGATGAACACAGATGCAAAAATTCTCAACAAGATACTAGCCAATATGATCCAACAGTACATTAAGAAGATTATTCACCATGACCAAGTGGGATTTATTCCTGGGATGCAAGGGTGGTTCAACATTTGTGAAACAATCAACGTGATAGATCACACCAACAAGAGAAAAAACAAGAACCATATGATCCTCTCAATAGGTGCAGAGAAAGAATTTGACAAAATACAGCATCCATTCGTTATTAAAACTCTTCAAAGTGTAGGGAACATTCCTCAATATCTTAAAAGCCATTTATGAAAAGCCCACAGGGAATATCATTCTCAGTGGGGAAATACTGAGAGCCTTTCCCCTAAGATCAGGAATACGACAGGGATGTCCACTCACCACTGTTATTCAACATAGTACTACAAGTCCTAGCCTCAGCAATCAGATAACAAAAAGAAATAAAAGGCATTCAAATTGGCAAAGAAGAAGTCGAACTCTCCCTCTTTGCAGATGACCTGATACCATATATAGAAAGCCCAAAAGAGTCCACTCCAAGATTGCTAGAACTCATACAGCAATTCAGCAATGTGGCAGGATACAAAATCAATGCAGAGATCAGTGGTATTTCTCTACATTAACAATGAGACTGAGGAAAGAGAAATTAAGGAATCAATCCCATTTACAATTGCACCCAAAAGTATAAGATACCTAGGAATACCTAAACAAAGAGGTAAAGCATCTATACCCTAAAACTACAGAACACTTCTGAAAGAAACTGAGAAAGATGTAAAGGAATGGAAAAACATTCCATGCTCATGGATTGCAATAATAAATATTGTGAAAATGTCTATGCTACCTAGGACAATTTACATGTTCACTGCAATCCCTATCAAAATACCATGGACTTTCTTCAGAGAGTTGGAACAAATCATCTTAAGATTTGTACAAAGATAAACTTCAAATGCTTGAAAGATCTAAATGTGAGACAAGATTCCATCAAAATCCTAGAGGAGAACACAGGCAACAACCTTTTTGAACTTGGCCACAGCAACTTCTTGCAAGATACATCTATGAAGGCAAGGGAAACAAAAGCAAAAATGAACTATTGGGACTTACTCAAGATAAAAAGCTTCTGCACAGCGAAAGAAACAGTCAACAAAACTAAAAGACAACCTACAGAATGGGAGAAGATATTTGCAAATGACATATCAGATAAAGGGCTAGTATCCAAGGTCTATAAGAACTTATCAAACTCAACACCCAAGAAACAACCCAATCATGAAATGGGCAGAAGACCTGAACAGAAATTTCTCCAAAGAAGACATACACATGGCCAACAAACACATGAAAAAATGCTCCACATCCCTTGCCATCAGGGAAATACAAATCAAAACCACAATGAGATGCTACCTCACACCAGTGAGAATGGTGAAAATTAACAAGACAGGAAACAACAACTAACTGTTAGAGAGGTTGTGGAGAAAGGGGAACCCTCTTGCACTATTGGTGAGAATGCAAACTGGTGGCAGCCACTTTGGAAAACAGTGTGGAGGTTCCTCAAGAAGTTAAAAATAGAGCTACCCTATGACCCAGCAATTGCACTACTGGGTATTTACCCCAAAGATTCAGATGTAGTGAAACACCGGGACACATGCACCCTAAAGTTCATAGCAGCAATGTCCACAATAGCAAACTGTGGAAGGAGCCATAATGTCCCTCGACAGATGAATGGATAAAAAAGATGTGGTAAGAATATATATATATAGTGGAATATTACTCAGCCATCAGAGGGACGAATACCCACCATTTGCTTCAATGTGAATGGAACTGGAGGGTATTATGCTGAGTGAAGGAAGTCAGTCGGAGAAGGACAATCATCATATTGTTTCACTCATACATGGAATATAAGAAATAGTGAAAGGGATTCTAAGGGAAAGGAGGGGAACTTAATGGGAAAATTAGAGAGGTAGACAAACCATGGGAGACTGCTAACTCTGGGAAATGAACAAAGGGTTGCAGAAAGGCAGGTGGATGGGAGGATGGGGTAACTGAATGATGGACACTGAGGAGGGGTGTTATACTATATGTTGATAAATTGAATTTAAATTAAAAAAATGTAAAAGAAGTTGTCTGTTATACCTTTAATTTGTTCTTCTGACAGATGCATAATTTCTTAGTGTGGATGTATCATAATTTATTCAATATTCACACTTCAATGTGAATTTATTGTTTTTAATAAAACAGCATTGTTATTAATGCTGCAATCTTATGATTGCATGTGTTTCTGAACATACTGATACTTTAATTCTATAGGATAGATTCTCAGGGGTAGCGTTATTGGCTCCAAGGACATGCATAGTTTTATCTTGAATAAGTGTTGCCAGACTGATTTTATCTTTCATATTTTCACTAACACTGCATCTTGGTACAATTTTACCTCTCATCTATCCCAGCAATAGGTATTGCTGCTCTTCTTAATTTTTGTCAGTTTAATAGGCTTAGTGATACTTCATTTTTAACCTAATTTCCATTTTGCAATTAGTGAATTTGAGCATTATATTTTATGTTTGTTGGCTATATTAATTTGCCCTTTTGTGAATTTATTCATATTCTTTTCTCATTTTTCTGTTGTGTGTCTCTTTGTTTTCCATTTATATGGGCTTTTTGTATATTCAAATGATCTAATTTACATAATATTGCTATATATACACAGATTTTCTTAGGGATAAAGTTTTTACATGAATTGTTATATGCATGTAATTCTTTTGGTTTGTATTAATGTCCTTTCAACAATTACATCGCTAGATAACTCATTTGAAAAGAAAAACAGAACTTTAGGCTGTTTACTCAGTGATTATCTAAGATTATCTTACGGAATGCATATAAATCAGGACTTTTAATTGGCTTTTGAACAGATGCTGGTGATATAAAGATGAATGATAATAAAAAAATCCACATGGGTATTTTTAATGTCAAAATGGATAGGCAGGACAGAGTTAATGTAGTGTGGGTTCCACTGAAGTTTTAGGGTTTCTTTTAACTCTACCCTGTTCATCTTAAGATCTCTTGTTTAGGAAGTCCTCATCCTTTAGTGATTTGAATATTGGCCCAGTATATCCAAAACATCAGAACATGAATACTCACTGACTCCAATTAGGGTGCTCCTAAGGTGAATATGCTTGTTCTTCCTTAGTGGGTTTTATGAGACAGATCTGGCTGGTCTGTCTCACTGAAGATAGAAGTGGGCACAGCAGGAGAGTGTATCTTATTTGAGGTCTCAGTGTACTGGGCCAGGGCAAAGGAGAATCTTGTTCTGTTGGGATTGGCTTTTTCCAAGGTCAAATTTTGGAGAATAAGTCCAAATTGAATTGTTGCTAAAGTTGTTTAAATGAGAACAGTAATTGAGAAGTGGAGCCAAAATGAATTTTTTAACCAGAAAACCTTAAAATAAAGGACAACGTCCTGGGTAGATTCTGTTGACACAATGCACAGACTTGTTATGTTTTTAAATTCTCACTTTGTGTCCCTTCCTTTGAACAAACTGAGTTTATTTAAAGCATCTGGGAAGGACGTATAAGTTCTTTAAGGGCAGCAATCATAAATCTTCCTTATCTCTGATTCTTCATATACACAAGAGTGTTTTTCATGCTAGGCTCAAAAAGTATATGTTGAACTAGAAAGAAGTCTCTGTAGGCATATCGTCTGGTTCCCAACTTCAGTCTGGCCATAGGGCTCCTTGCCTATTCCATTATGCTTCCCTTTTCTGTTCTCTTAGCTAGGTCTTCCTAGGATATAGGCTAGAATGGAAAAGAAACAGGTGTGCCTTAGTTTATCAAAGCTGGCATAGGAAGTCATGGATAACCTCTGAATCAATAAGAATGCTATTCTTACAGGACTGGTACATTGGCTCTGGAAACAGAAATTTCCAAAACATTTAAGGCAATGGATGCATCACTGGGAGACTGATTTCTAGTGGATTAGATATGTGCTAGTACATTTATTTAACAATGAAAAAGGTTTATTAAGACCTCCATAGCCTATAAAATCTTTGATAATACCGGAAAATAAAAAAGGGAGTATCCTCTGAGAACTCCAGAAGTGAAGATTAGTGGTTGAAATGATTTTATTTTATGGATTCAAGATTTAAATTAGGATTCTGTAGTTTTGTTTTGTTTTGATTGTAGTAGAATCAAGTCAATCTTTTGAAGTATTTTGAGAGTGTGAAGGTAAAACCTGGTAGCATAAAAATGAAAATTTCAGGACGAGTAACCATTAGACTGGGTATTTTAAAGACAGGTGGGCATTAGATGGCTTTTGACTGCAAGGCGTCAGTGCTACCATCATGCCAAGGAGGTATCTGCCACCCCGAGTAGAGGCTCCACAAGGAAGGGCACTATTGCACCTTAGCGTACAGCACAGGGCCTGGCCCAGGAAGACTCTTAACAAACTATAACACTGCATAGCATTTTTAACAATTTTTTCTGCAAATCAACATGATCTTAGTTTTAAGCTTAGAATCTGCTGAGAGGCAGAAAACACTGTCTTAGTCAATTCTGGATTTTCTGAAAGTATCTTTGCTTTACATCTGATCACTCTTACACTTTACCTCCACTGCCTTTTTTTTCTCAGAGGGAACAATTCCCTGATGTATATATTCTGTCAGAACATCTCAGTGAAAGTAGAGACCGTGTAATATTGTACATCACTGTGTTGAGGACAGTGCCTCAATGGTTCCGGTGGATTGAATGATATTGGTGGGAGAGACATGCAGGGAAGAATCATGATCATCAATGAGCATCCGCAATGATGTAATTCCTGTGGGGACATTTCCGTTCTAATCTTTGAGAATCATCACTCCTTTATGTTGGCATATGCATCTCAGATGCATGTTTCCACATGGTCTTGGGGTTTAAGGTGTGCTCTATCATTTGTTCCTCTCCCTCATCTTAACTACATAGCTTCTTCACTTAATTTTTAAAAAAATCTCCATCAGTGTATCTCATGGCTACATGAGTAAAAACTGGTAGTAAAATGATTGTTTGACTGCTTCCTACTCTTCTTGTGGCACAGTGGGATTTAATGAAGCTGCTCAGGATATTCTATTGAATATTCCCTTACCAGTATTTCTATTTTGCTCCTGTGCTCTATTGGTGCCAGGGAGCTTCTTTAAAGCTCAGGATTGAGGGAAGTTTGCAGGTTGAACTGATTTTCGGCAAAGTTTCCTTTTCCCTTGCTCTTTTAAAAAAAGATTTATTTATTCATGAGAGGAACAGAGAGACAGGCAGAGACATAGGCAGAGGGAGAAGCAAGCTCTCCACGGAGAGCCCAATGTGGGACTCGATCTTGGGACCCTGGGATCACACCCTGAGCAAAAGGCAGATGCTCAACCACTGAGCCACCCAGGCGTCCCATTTCTCTTGCTTTTTAACACGAGTGTTTTGGACAGAGGTAGAGTGTATAACTGGAAAGAAATATATTCCATTTGGCTGCATATTCTTGTAAATCTTTCCAGTCTTATACCTGGATAACAGCTTATGATTTTAAAAACAAGGATATGCTATCTGTGCTCTCTGTTGTTAGGTCTTCTGGAAGTTCTAGAAGCCTCTAATACAATAATTCAAATGTAGGATGGTTAGAGTAAAAAGGATATGCAAGGAAAACCCATTTTGAATAAGTCACTCTGTCTTTCTGCAATAGATGCAGAAAGATTTGCTGCTTTGATGGAAGATATCCTGCAACTTGTATTTTAATATCTGGCTTGCTGCAGGAAAATTTGCCATGAGGAAAGGAGGATGCTGGATAGAAATCCCTTAGTTAGCTTCTAAAAAACAAGAAAGAGCAGATAAAGAGAAGCCTGAGTCTCAACCAAAGTCCCCCCGCCCCAGTTTTATTGAGGTATAACTGACATATAGCACTGTGTAAGTTTAAGATTTATAGGATAATGACAACTTACATATATTGTGAAAGGATTATTACAATAAGTTTAGTTAACGTCATCTCATATAGTTATAAAAAAAGAAAAATGAAAAATGTCTTTTTTCCTTGTGATGAGAACTCTTAGAATTTACTCTCTTAACTTCCAAATATGCCATACAGCATTATTAGCTGTAGTCATCATATTGCACATTATGTTCTAAGTACTTTTTAAAACAAAGATTTTATTTATTTATTCATGAGAGACACAGAAAGAGAAACAGAGACACAGACAGAGGGAGAAGCAGGCTTCCCGCAAGGAGCACGATGTAGGGACTTGATTCTGGACCTGGGGATAATACCCTGAGCCAAAGGCAGATACTCAACTGCTGAGCCACCCAGGTGTCCCTGTTCTCAGTACTTTTTAAACTTATGACTGGAAGTTTATACCTTGTGAAAAGTTTGGTTTAGGGCAGCCCCGGTGGCGCAGCGGTTTAGCGCCACTTGCAGCCCGGGGTGTGATCCCAGGATCGAGTCCCATGTCGGGCTCCCTATGTGGAGCCTGCTTCTCCCTATGCCTGTGTCTCTGCCTCTCTCTGTGTGTGTCTCTATGAATAAATAAATAAAAATCTTAAAAAAAAGTTTGGTTTAAAAAATATACTTGTGAAAAATTCTGCTCATCTTACCTCTCAATCCACTCAGACTGATATTTTTTACTGTGTGGTAATATTTCTATACTTTCCATTTTTGCTTTAAAATGAATTAGAGGTGATGGAAAACTGAGATTGGAATTTCATAAAATGTACTATGACACCTCATTGTATTTAACATAATTTTAAGTGATTGTTTTCTATTGCCCTATCTTCAAACAGTGTATAAGCAATCGAGATCACTTTATAGAAGTCAGGTCTGTAGAGCTCTGCAAGTCATGACTCCAGTTATCTCTCTGATTTAATCCTACTACTCTACTCCTTACTCATTGCTGCCTGGCTTCCTTAGTCTCCTCATGGTTCCTTAAACACATAGAGCCTTGATTTCTTTGCACTTGCTTTGTCCTTCAGGAATATCCTGAAATGCTATTTTTCCCAGATATCTGCATGGGAGGGGGGTGAACTCTTTCAAGTGTTTTTTTTTCTTTAAGTTTTTAACATATCTTTTCAAGTGAGTTCTACCTCATACTATTTAAAATAACCTCACTACCCAGCACTCTCTGTTACCATTCCTTGCTTTGTTTTTGTTCAAGCACTTGTCATCATCTATCAGAGAAACATTATTGTCTAATTGTTAAGAGAAAACACTCTACAGTCAGACCCTTTGGCTTTGAATACAGCTGCAAAACTTACTGGCTGTGTGACTTGGGTAAATTACTTAACCTCTCTAGATCATAATTTCTTCCTCTAAAATGGGAATCTCATAAGAATTAAGTGTCTATTTGCTCTCTCAATGAAGTGTAAACTTAGTAAGTAAAAGAATGTTTGTCTATTTTATTTCCTTTTCCTCAAAACTTAGAATATTCTCCCCATTTTATCATTTGTTGAGTTTAGTTCTTTTATTTTAGCTTATAACATCCCCCCCCCAAGAACAAATATACTAAAATTAGCTCTACCTTCTTAGATAGGGCCATCTGAATCTTCCATGAAAGCCTGCTGTATTTTTAGAATAAATGCATAGTACAAGTGACAGCTGATGGAATGACTCACTCATCCATTAATTCTTTTATTTAAATATTTATTGTCAAAGCTACTGTATTTTGTTAGGCTCTGTGCTAGGTACATTCATTGGGAGATGCTAAAATTAAGATATATTTTTCTATTGACCCTGACTTCAAGGTGTTTGTTTTTAAGTTGAGATTCTGGACTTTTAAGGATGAATCTGTGAGGATGGTGACTGAAGCTCTGACTTTGTATTTAAACAAATGTGGGTTTATATATGTCACTCCTGCCACTCATAAGATATATGACCTTGAATAAGTTATTCAACCATTCTAAACTGTAGGTTCCTAGTCAGTAAAGCAGGGATAATATTTGTACTTATTTCAGAGAGCTTTGAATTAAGTGAGATTATCTAAATAATGTGCTTAATATGGTGCCTGACACATAGTAGGCACTTAGTAATTTTTATCTGCTATTATTATTGCCTTTAAGGATGGCTTGAAGGATGGATAAATGTGTAGGAATAGGCAAAAAAGGCACTCCAGGCACTCCAGCTTGAGTTAAGTTAGAGAAGTGATGAGGCATGGGGTGCATGTGGGAAATTACAACTAGTTCTGTTTGACTGGGTGTAGAACACATTAAAGTAGGTAAGGAAAGTAGGAAGATCAAAGTTCAGTCCTGGGGGCACCTGAGTAGCTCAGTCAGTTAAGTGTCTGCCTTCGACTCAGGTCATGATCCCAGAGTCCTGGGATGGAGCCCCTTGTCAGCCTCCCTGCTCAGTGGGGAGTCTGCTTCTCCCTCCTCTTCCTCTCCCTCTGCTCATGTGCTCTCTCTCTCACTCACTCTCTCTCTCTCTGAAATAAATAAAATCTTAAAAAACAACAAACCAAAACAAAACCAAGTTTAGTTATGTAATTCTTCACCCTAAAGTAACTCCTGGTAACACTTTGACAGATTTCCTTCTATCAGCTTTTTTGTACAGCATAAGTTTGTGTGAAAGATTGCTTATTATAGAATTGAGATTAGAAATACAGATGATAGGGGCACCTGGGTGGCTCAGTGGTTGAGTGTCTGCCTTTGGCTCAGGTTATGATCCCAGGGTCTTGGAACTGAGTCCTGCATCAGGCTCCTTGCAGGGAGCCTGCTTCTCCCTCTGCCTGTGTCTCTGACTCTCTCTGAGTGTTTCTCCTGAATAAGTAAATAAAATCTTAAAAAAAAAAGAAATACAGATAATGGTAAACATCTATATAGTGCTCTATGTGCCAGACACTATTCTAAATGTTTTACATGTATGTACTTAACCCCTATTGCTCTCCTTCTGGGTCTTTCTAACAGATCTGTGATCTCTTTTAAGATTAGTTTAAAGAAAGAAAAGAACAACAACAGCAATAAAAGAAATTTATCCTGAAGTATTCCCAAGACAATATGTATCTCCCTATATAAAGTAATCCTGGTATGATACTTCATAGCTGGTCATTTGGCAGCATTTCTCCAGTAGTCTTTTTCTAAGATGACTATGTCTACTTCCATTTTCATAATAGGAGTTATTTTTTGTAGTACAGATTTCTTTAGAACCCTTCTATTATTAAAAGGGGAAAGGAGAAGTTGCTAGATCAGATGTTATCTATTACAAAGATTTTTAAAATAAAGTTTATATTCTATATCGGTTGTCTCTCTGACTCTTATTTGGTGGGTATGGTCTTTCTATATTACTACTTTCCAAGAATATGTAAGAAAAAACCTCATTTTCATCTCCCTGGCCCTGCCATCCTCTTCTCTTCCCCCACACATATCCAGGGAAAGGCTCTTGAGGCAAAGGGAAATGACCAGCATTAGCTTCTCTGCTCAATTCTCTGTCTATAATCTACCAAGAAAGATACTACTCTGTTCATACTAAAATTCTTGGGTGTGGGCTGGGGGTAATTATTCAACAGGCAGGGCTTCATCCCTTCAGGTTGTCAGAGAGTCCTAGAGAAGAAAAGGTTCCTGCTATTTTCAGGAATAATATTTTCAGCCCTATAAAGCTAAAAGATCTAAGATCTCCAGCTGAAGATCTTGTTATTCAAGCTATCCTTCCTCATTGTCTGATTTCATTTTTCATAGTCATAGCTTATGAAAATTGTCATTTTCTGGCTGACTCACCAACTTCAGTTCTTAGGATAATAACATTCATTCATTAATTTATTCTATCAATATTTGTTAGGTAGATATTATATGTCAGGTATTGGATATATATCAACAAATAAACAAACATTTCTGCCTTCCTGGGCCTTATATTTTAGTGGAGGGAAGAAACAGTAAATAATTATCAAAATAGTATATAATGCATTAATAAAGTATTAATTTATTATTAAATTATTATTTATTAAGGTATATAATGTATTAATATATGATGACTGGTATGGGAAAAATAAATCTGGTTGAAAGGCATTAGAAATGCTGGTTACAAGAGGTAGCAATTTTAATTGAGTGGTCAGTGTAGGCCTCAATGACAAAGTGATATTTGAGCAAAAACCTGAAGGATGTAAGGAAATTATCTGTGAGATTATCTGGGGGAAGACCATTTCAGGTGGAGGGACTAGCCAGTATATAGGTCCTTGGCGGGAGCATACATAATATAGTCAAAGAATACTGGAGGCAATCTGTTTGGCTGTAGTGGAGAGAACAAATGAGAGAAGAATAGAAGTTAAGTTCCAAGAGAAAATAAGGATTTGTACGACCTTTTAGGCTATCGGAAGGATTTTACTCTGGGAGAAATGAGAAACCATTGGAAGATTTTGAGTGTGTGAATGACTTGGTCTGACCTTCCCAAAAGGTGTGCAAAATCTCTTATTTTTAGAATTGAGAAATATTTTATTTTTACCTGGATTGGCTTGACTCATCATTAGCTTTCATAGGCTTTTTTATTGTAGCTATATATTTAGTGTATACTGAAACAGATAGCAAGGACAATGGGGTCATTGTTTTGGATCCTGTGAAGTCCCTGTAGTGTGCCTCCCAATGACTTATTTCTCTCCTGAAACAAAATCAGATGAGTTTCCAAAGAAAAGCATTAACATCATTTTAGTAGTATGTAGTTTAAAAAGACCTGGAGATCAAGATTTAGACTTTTCTTATCTTGAAAGAAGATGACATTTACCTGTTTGCATCCATCCTGGGACCATTTTTAAATATAAGCTACACCTACTAGTTTTTGAAATTTCATTTCAGGTGCTGAGAGGGAGAAATCTCTCTTCTCACTTTATCAGCATATATGTGATAAAATTCTAACTGCTTAACTTAAATTTTGATTTATAGAAGAATATTAAAGAAAATATATTTCAAAAAGATTTCTGTTGCTTTCTTATAGTATTTTTTCCTGTAATATGCTGTCAATATTACAAGATGGCAGCAGCAGAATCATAATACAGTTATTCTGTGATGTTGAGGTTTTGAAACAAGATGGAAAATATTCACTCAGCCTTTATTTTAGGAATATAACAAAGACATTACTTGTTTTAAAACAAACATATGATCTAAGCTCGATTTTTTGTTTCTTAGCCATATTTTCCTGAGCTATGTGATTTATCTCTCTCTTCTTTAGTGTTCTATACTGAGGCATATATCACTCTTCTGCTGTCTGCCAAACACTATATTAACTGATTTGTAGCTCCCAGTTATGGTGACTTATTTGCTTAACTGTCTTTATTTTTTATTTTTATAAAGAAATGGACATAGCATCCTCCCCACTTCTGCCTTAAGAATTTATATATATTAGTCATTTTTTTCCCCATAAAGCTTGAGTTGCTGTGCTGAAACCTGCAATTCTGACTTGGTAAGAAGAAGAAAACATTCTTATACTACTGAACAATTATTGAGCTATGTTGCAGTAACAGCACTGGGCCAGGAAAACGGCAGCTTGACATAATGCAAAAATGAAGTCATCTGAAAGCTCTGTTTTGGAATTTTTCCATTTACTAGTTGGGTGGCCACAACCAAAGTTCTTAACCTCTCTAAACATCAATTTCTTTATTTGTAAAATGTTAAGATAGTAAATTTACCTCATAAAATTGTTTTGAAGGATGAATAATTATGTAAAGTATGTAAAGTGCTTAGTACAGTTCTTGAGCCTAGTAAATTTGCCATAAATAGTACTTATATTGATAATAATCTTGTGGGAGGTCCTTCCACATCTCTGTGTCTTACTTTCATCATCAGTATATAGAGAAAAAAACTACATGTTGGGGAGAATAAAATGTAAAGATGTATATAAGAAGGCTTTGAAAACTGAATTTTATCAAACTGCATTGTATTTGACTATATGGTAAAAATAGGTTTTGTTTTCTTATTTCACCATTCTTCTCTGGGAATTCAGATCAAATAACAGATGAGGAAGCAGTTTGCAAAGCAAAAGCATGTGAGTATAGATCATCTCATCATCTTTACTGTACAGTGTGCAAATACCTTCTCATATATCTATTGCTGTTACTTGGAATTCTTTCCATGGATGTTTTGGTGGGACTGAAGAAGAGAAAGAGTAATAGTAGTTTGTAGAATGTAGAGTGTACACATCTTCCATAGGGCAGTATAATACTGCTGTCAGTAAGCTTTTGAATGAGCTTGTCAGAGTTCTATATTGACATTTAAATATGGAGCTTTTTTATTTTTCTTTTCTTCTTTCTCTCCCTTTCTTTCTCTCTCCCTTTCTTTATCCCTTTATCTCTCTTTCTTTCTTTCTTTCTTTCTTTCTTTCTTTCTTTCTTTCTTTTTCTTTCTTTCTGTCTGTCTGTCTTCCATGCTTGTTTGAAAGAGTGGGAGGAAAAGAGTAATTAGGTGGCCTGGGGGACCTGGGTGATAGTGGAAGGGAACTGCCTGATGATAAATAGGAATGAATTGGGAAAGATGTGGAATAGAGATAAGAGGCACAGTCATGGAGGGAAACCTTAAAGTACAAGTGAATGGTCTCAAACAAACTTTAACTACTAAATTCTTTTTAATTACACCAACCTGGCAAGAGGCCAAAAAAAATTAGGTCTTATAAAGAATGATGAAACTGTCCTGCCTTCTACTCCCTTCCCTTTCATTCTTCCCCTTCATTCCCTTCTGCTTTCTCCTGCTTTCCCTTCCCTTGTCACTTACAGATTTTGCTATGGGTATTCATCTTTGTGTGGGGTCTTTAAGCTGACACCCCCCCCCCCTTTGCACACATTGGCTGGTGTGTAGACATGAACCTGAGGAATGCAGTCTTCTTTCCTAGCCTCATTTCTGCCCAGCTCTCTTTGACTTGTTCCTTTCACTTGGTGCCTTCTTCCAACCTTCTAGTTCCTGACATGGATCATGGTCATTTTCTTTTTCTTAGACTTGATGTCTTTCTTTATATCAGTTTCAAAAATGTGGAAGACCAAGACTCTTTACTGGATTTTATACTTAATAGGAGAAACAGTGTCTCATATGTATAGATCATTTTATAGTTTAAAAATGTCACTTATCTTAGTTGATTCTCCAAATGGCTTGGTAAACCAGATAGAGTTGGTGTCACTATCCATATTAGAAATGAAGAAGCTGGGATAAGCAACTTGTCCAGGATTATATTATTAGAAAGTGACAGAGCCAGGGATTTGACTTTAAGCCAATAATTTCTCCGTTACACTCTAGGAGAAAAAGACTAATTTTCACTAAGGTATTAGGGATGGTTTCATGGCCTGGTGACTGTAGCACTGGGCTTTGTGTGACGCCTTACTTGGTTGGAAGAGACAAATATTCCAGGAAGAGGAAATGCATGAGCAAAAGTTTGGAAGAGTAATAAAACCTGCTACCAAAAATGAAGTTTGGCGTAGGCACTTTGAATCTATAACCTCCTAATCTCTATAGCAATCCAGTGAGGTAAGTATTTTATTGATTGATTGCTCACCTTGTTTTAAATGGGATTTGAGGTGGTAGGTAGGTATTATTTCTAATTTGCAAAAGATGAAACTAAGCCTCATAAAAGTTGAGTAACTTGATCAAAGTCATAGAGTAAAATGTGCTGTCATAGGGATAAATAAGCACATGCCTGACATCCCATGGCCCTTCCCAGGAAAAATGGGAAAAGCTATGAATAGTGAGTAGTCAGTAGTCAGGTTTAGCAGACAGGGGAACCAAGAGTTATAAGACTGATTAGGTGATACCAGCTGTCTGATTGAGAGCTTTAATTATAATGTGATTGAGTTTAGAATCTGTTCTTTAGGCAGTTGTGAGCCATAGAAAGTTTTTGTGCAAGGAAGTGGCATTATCAGCTCTGCTGAGGAAGATTAAGCTGGCTGCATCATGCATGATAGATCAGAGAAGGGAGAAACTGGTGGCAGGGAGACCAATGAGGTGGCTGTCACACTAGGGAATATGCAGCTGGGTACCTGGAGAGCTACACATTTTCCTTCTTGAGGATACTGAGTAGTGGATTTTTCTTTGTAAATATTATTTCTCATGGATAGTGACTTGATTTATAAAAAAGAAATTTATGTTAAGTTTTAAAAATGCACCCAAACTAACTTCAGATTGCAAAATTAATCCCTGTAACTCACAGAGCTGGTAGTTACTTTGCTGAGGTTACATGTTAGCTCAACATTTATCTATGAATAGTTTATAGTAATATTTTTCTTTGGAGTACTCTAGCTAACTTTCCAGTAATATGATCCAAATTGTGAGAGTATGTTAGTTTTCTACCTACTACTTTCAAACATAATGAAATTGGATCATATTCCTATTTACTAGAAATACTGAACCTCAAAGGATATGTAGTATTGAGACAATGAAAAAATATTTAACTAAAATTCAGCTAATGCTAATCACTTTGAGATTTCTATAAGTTTGACCTTCCTCTTCATTTACAATGCTGCTGGTCTAGTTCAGGCTTTCAGAGAATCTGAAATATTTACCGAGATACACTACATATCTACCGAGATATGTAGTGACAGGCTAACGGGCCTTCATAATCTATCTGAACTTTTAACTCAGCCTCCACAAGCAAACAGTTTAAAAAGTACCTATTGATCTTCATTGTTTACTATTGTTCCATTTCCTTAGCATAGTGTTTAATAAATAAATATTTATTATTTCTTTAAATATTTAAACAAATAAAACATAGCCTTTATAGTCTGTCCTAAATTTGAGTTAACTCTTACTTAAGCTTTGTTCTTGTTGTTTCTTCTGGCTGGAATATTCTTCTCTTAGTTTTTATCTGGAAATTTCCTGCTTAATCTTTTGAAAGCCTACTTGTTTATCACCAGTCTTTTAATGACCTCAAGTAGAACAAATTCTTCTCTCCTGTGTGCTGCTCAAAGCCTCTGTTAGAGTGTTCATTGTATTGTAATAGAACTAGTTGCTCAAGTGCTTCACTTGTTAGATTGAGAGCATCCTGATATAAAGTATTATATTTATTCATGCAGCCTCAGTATGGTTCAGAGCTTGTTAGGCAGTAAGTATTCAATACATGTTTATTGAATGGGTGATTGACTATAGTTACCTTGATGTCAGAGAAAAATATGCTGTTTTGATAAATATATATGTATTGTGCTAGAAGCATGTCTTAAAATCTCCTGGTTGACCCTGTGAAAGGTTTCTAGCCCTAGTAAGACTCTGAAAGAAGTTGTTAGAAGCACAGAAATGAGTCACGGTTGTCCATGGCTCACTCTATCCTTTAACACACTTAATATGTGGCATAATATGGGACAATTATGGGCTAAATGATGTCATATAGTTCTACATCCTTCACTGTGTATCAAACCTTCTTAGCACATTGTATTAGCACAGAAATGCTACTGGGTCATTAGGAGTCTTAGAGAAAATGGTTAAATTGTAAGGATTATACTCTTTCCTGCTGTAGACTTGATTTGGGTTGATTGCTTACCTATTTTGATAACTTTTTCTCTTTTAAAAATTAAGTTTTTGCCATTTTAGCAGTTATGCAATACTACATTCCTTTTCCTTACTTGACAGAGAATATCCTGGCACAAAAGATAGAGGAGGCTTCACATTTCCTAAAGTTTTGCTCCCATAGAGATAGGAGTTTATATTATAAGGAAGTCAATGCAGGTCTCAAAACTTTATGGTGAGGGAGTGATATTTGTTCATGAAGTGGAACTATCAATAATTTCATAAAATTGTAACAGTGAAAATGTATCAAAATATCCATACTTTACAAGCTTGATGTGATGCTGCCTATATAACAATACAATAGATCTAAGGAGGCCTACCTGCCTAGATCCTGTCCACAATGATTTTATATGGAAGCCTCAAAAGGACTTGGTATTCTCATCCAGAAGTATACAGTGGTCCCCCACTTATTTACATGGAATTTATTCTAAGGTCCCCAGTGGATGCCTGAAACCACAGATAGTGGTGAATCCTATATATACTATGTGTTTTCCAGTACATATCTATGATAAAGTTTTATTTACAATTAGACACACAGTAAGATATTAACAATAATAACTAATAATATAATTGAACAATTATAGTATATACTATAATAAAATCTATGTGAATATAGTCATGCTGTCACATATACATACTCAGAATATTTTTATTTCCTTACTCATCATTCTCCCTATGATAATGAAAAATGATAAAATGCCTACATGATGATGAACTGAATGACATAGGCATTATGACATAGCTTTAGGCTATTACTGACCTGAGGATGGGTCACAGGTAGGCTTATCTACTTCTGGACCGTGAATGATCATGGGTAACCAAAACTACAAAAAATAAAACCATGGGTAAGGAGGAACTATTGTACTCTTCTTGTTTTGAGTAAATTAGTTTTTTTTTTTTCCCTTTAAGAAACCTGGCATTTTTCACATTGTGTTATAATTATTTGTGAGCAGGCTAGAATTCCCCTACAATATTATGGAGCCAGAAATCATGACCTGTATATATGGTTTATGTCCCATTGACTTTAGTCCAGATTCCTGCATCTAGTGACCAATCAGTAAATGTTAATTGGATAAATAAATGGCTTCTATTACTGTCTTATCTCAAAGGACCATAGTTTTGGGGCACCTGGGTGACTCAGTTGGTTAAGTGTATGCCTTTAGTTCAGGTCATGATCCCAGAGTCCTGAGATCAAAGCCCCATTGCATCAGGCTCCCTGCTCAGCAGGGAGTCTGCTTCCTCCTTTGCCCCATCCATGCATGCTCTCTTTCTCTCTCATGCTCTGTCTCAAATAAATAAATAAATTCTTAAAAAAATAAAAGCACTGTAGTTTTCTTTTTTTTTTTTTTTTAAATTTTTTTAAACATTTATTTTATTTATTTATGATAGTCACACAGAGAGAGAGAGAGAGAGGCAGAGACACGGCAGAGGGAGAAGCAGGCTCCATGCACCGGGAGCCCGATGTGGGATTCGATCCCGGGTCTCCAGGATCGCGCCCTGGGCCAAAGGCAGGCGCCAAACTGCTGCGCCACCCAGGGATCCCCTAGTTTTCAAACTATATAGACATATGGAAACAGGGATAGTTGAAATTGGGAGTGTTCTAGAAATTTTCAGATCTATGTACAACTTTTAACATTGTTAAAAAACAGAATCAAATAGTAGTTCCATGATGTTTGGGGAACTAGAAAACCTATTAAAGCCCTATTAATTAAACATTTTCCAGAATGTTCACAGACATTACTATTCTCAATTATAATTTCATTATTACTTTAGTAAATATGATTTATTTGTATGTATGCAGCTATGAGGGAAAGCAAATAACATAAGATCATGACTTAACATATGAATAACTCTGTGTTACTTAAGGAAAGAAAATTGTTTCATTTTGACATTTTCTGTGTTATCCTCTACAACCTGATGAAAAATGAGTCAATGAATATAATTCTAGATTTTATACTAGCAGAAAAGCCTGAGTTCTTCTCTATAGAGTCTATAGGAGTGAGTCATAAACCCAAAGCCATTAGTGCCTCAAGTCATTGGCTAAACTAATTTCTTCAAGAAATATATAATACAAAATAATCATGGGATTTCTTTCTCTTAAAATATTTCATTTATTTATTTGAAGAAAGAGAGAACATGAACAGGGCAGGGGCAGAGGGGGAGGGTTAAGCAGACTCTCCACTGAGCAGGGAGTCCGATGATGCCAGGCTCTATCCTAGGACCCTAGGATCATGACCTGATCCAAAGGCAGACACTCAACTGACTAAGCCACCCAGATGCCCTGAGATTTCTTGTACTTGGATGTTAAATTCTGTATGTCCACTTGGCTCAGCAATAGTAGTACCCAGTTATTTAATTAAACACTAATCTGGATGTTGCTGTGAATGTATTCTGTATACGTGGTTCACATCTATAACCAGCTGATTTTAAGTAAAGAAGATTACTCTTGTAGGTGGGCTTCATGCAGTTAGTTGAAGGCCTTAAGAGCAAAAACTGATGTTCCCTGGAGAAGGAATTTTGCATCAAGACTGCAACACCAATCCTGCCTTATTTTCTAGACTGCTGGTCTGCCCTATAGATTTTAACTCCTCTACAATTGCAGGAGTCAATTCCTTAAAATCAATTTCTTTGTCTCTGTCTCTCTGTCTCTCTTTCCTATTTCTCTATAGAGTGCTGGCTAATCTAAGCACTAACCCATTTTAATAATAGGTAACACTTGTATAATGTTTATTATATTCTAGGCAGTTATTAAGCACTTTACATATATTAAGTCATTTAATTTCCTTAACAGTTATACAAGAGAAGTATTAGTATTACTATCTTTTCACGGATGAATAAACAAAGATGGAGAAAGTTTTAAATGATTTGCCCAAAGTCAAATAGCTAGTAAGTAGAAGAGCTGGGACTCAATCCTAGGCAATACGTTTTCTAACTGCTATATACTTTTCAAAGCAATAGATTGTGTTCCTGGACACAAGTCACAAAACAAAATAGATCAAAAGCAGAGCTACATTTAATTCTTTTTCTTCTCTATATGTGGTGGATTTGAAGTTCAAGCTGGTACCATTATACATGCTAGTGTCCTATCATTAACACTGTTATGAGCCTTTAGCATTTATTAAGCCTATTAACTATACACAAACTCTTACATGCACAATCTCATTTAATTCTCTCAATCCTGTGAAGTTGTTTCTACTATTTACTATATTTTACAATGTAGTAGAGGATTATGAACTCAAAGTCAATTTGCTTTGACTCTACAATACGTAGTCTTGAATCTTTCTACCTCTTGGGGTATCATGGAATCCTAAGAATTTTCCGGAATCTTATTGTTCGAATAGCCCAAGTACTTTTCCAAAGCACAATGTTTTCTGTTTAATTCCATCTGATATTCATACAATCTTATGTGCAATCTCTCTATGATTGCAAAAGTATAAGCAGGTCATGTAAATGTTAGCTAGTAGACTAAGGACCAAATTAGATGTGTTTTTTGAGACACTCTGAAGCAGAGAGTAGGGAAGGGGTAGTGTTTACAACGGAGGAATTGGGAATCAGGAGACTGAGTAACAAGATGCAAATACAATTGTGACAAAGAAGTAGTAGGCTTGTAAAAGAAAGGATCTAAGTAAGAACTAGATTAAAGCAGATACATGCCTGGGATACTTTAACAGGGCAGCAGCTTCATGGCTGGAATGTCAGGTCATTTTAAAAGTATAGTATTGAGATACAGAGTTTACTGTTTCCATTAATGGATGTGTTCTAGCTGTTAGAAATTTGCCCCATAGGTGGAATAAAAGCATGCTTTTGTAAAATTCTACCCACTAGTTGTAATTCTGCAACACAGTGCAAAATATGTTCTTTTCCATCAGTTTGGAAGCCATCAATTATTCCCTTATTCTTCTCCCAGTCTTTCTTACCAAGTATTTATCAGATATATAGACATCACATGGAGCTTTCTGAGAGATATTAGCAGTTCCAGTTATGTGTTATTTAAAACATTAAGTAAGAAAACAGGATGACAAACAGTGAAGTATCTACTCTTAGTATAATGGTGCTAACTGAAAATTATTAGGATGAGGCTTTCTGAAAAAGGGATGATAACAACCTCGGCCATGTTTAAGTGATGGCCCAGATATCTAAAATAAACTATCCCACTTTATTCATGAGGAACATGTCAGTAAAAACAAAAAGAGCTCTGAGGAGCCAGAACCAATTCTATATTCTCTTAGAAATTTGTCAGGATTAAGTAAAACAATGCAAATAAAGCACTTAGCACATTGCTTGTCAGTAAATATTCAAGAAATGAAAGTTTTTAAGTATAGGGAACAATTGCTATTGGCAAACACATTCATAATCTAAAGGAATGAAATCTGATAGCTTGGTAATAAAAAAAGACAGGAAAAGAGAAATAAAATGCAAAAACTAAACAGAAAAATACAAAAAGCACCATAGTCTGAGATGATTTTGTATATGATAAACTCACTGAAGCAATTATTCTATAATGAAATAGCTAAGTTTCAAAGTAGTTTAAATTGTTTTAAATGTTATTTCCTTAAGAGGAAAGTAATATGCATATTTTAGCAAGACTTCAATACAAAATAAAAATAAAAATCTTATCCTAAGGGATTAAACTACAAGATATGTGGAAAACTCCTCTTTTTAAAATGACTTGTTTCACATGGCTTCAGATAGACAGGTGTTTGTTTGGCTTGGGTGGTTTGGTGTTACTGTGTCAGATTATTTGACAACATCCATTCAACATACATTGATTAAACACCTTGTACCAGGATCACTGTTGGTTGTTCTAGGGGATATAGAAATGAGTGAGACCATGAGGTTAGATCTTTGCCTTCTAGAAGAAAGACCCATATTTTAAGCACCCATGTAGCTTGATATCAAATGCTAACATAGAGATGGATACAAAATTTTATGGGAGCACAGGACAGGTTTATTAAATATGAATTATGTAATTGTTGCCAAAGGAAATCATGAAAAAATGTTATTATCTAGAGCTGAAAGTTCTTTCTTTCTAGAACCCATAGTACAACACTAAATGGCTTTGTTTTCTAACATCTTGCTGGGACTGGTAAAATAACTCCCTATGAGGCAAGTATTTCTTCTTCAACATTGATTGGTTCAGAATAAAAGAAAGTAAAGTTTGCATAAGAAACACTTAAGTGTCATTTCTTCACTCTATCAACATATTCTTACTGAGTGCCTAGAGTTTCCACTATGTGCCACATACTCAGGAATACAAAGATGAATGAGACCTCATTGTATGTATTGGAAAGTCAGAGTGCTGCCATGGAAGGAACATAGGGGTTGGAGTCAAATAGGCTTGGGTAGGAATTCTGCTTCCCCTACTTAGAGCAATGTGATATGAACATGCCTTTCCTACCGAGTACAATGAGGATAGAAATACTTGTCTTAATAGTTGTTCGGAGGGTGGAATTGTATATGTAACACCTAATTTGTTTGGGTTTTGGCACATCATATGTGTTCAATAAATGAAAGCTATGTAAATGACAGTGCTTGCAGTTCTATTGGGGACATGAAGATACACAGTCCATAATATAATATAATGTCACAAAACAGGGAGTGCCCAAATTTGCTGAATAGGAAAGGGAAGGTTTCTCAGAATAGGCAAATTGAGAGAAGCCTTAAAGTAAAGGCAGTAAACAGAGGGGGAGAAGTTTCTAGGAGAAAGAGTAGCATTTTTAAAAGCATGGCATTTGAGAGAGATCATATCGTTTTTTCTTTTTTCCCCTAGGGACTGCAAGAACCTCAGCATAGCTAGGGCATAATAGAGCATGGTTCAAGGTTAAGACTGGGGCATAGACAGGATCAGACTGTTAAGAACCTTGCACTGATCTCTAAGGATTTAGGGAGTGGGAAGGCATGGGAAGATTTTAAGCACAAAATAAAGCAGAAATAAGATGGCAGTAGTTTGGGCTGTTGGGAAACTATATCCATGAGTAAAAGAAAGTATTTTTATTATGAAGAAACCCTGTGCCAAATACTGATTTTGAGAGGGAAAGATGCTTAGCACCATGTAGTGTGAGAAGGAGCTGCAGTCTTGGAGTCCTTGGCAGATTCCATGTGGATAGAATGCTGCAGTCTTGGCTTGGCTTTGGTCTTTTTAGCTAAAATGGAGCTCTATCAATAGCAATGGCCATCAGCAGTCATTATCTGTGTCTTTGGTGAATACAGCACAGCAAAGCTGAGTGTTAATCACTTTCAGACAGAAATGTACCTAATGACAGAATATGACTGGCTTCCCACACACCTGTCTTGTTGATTAGTTACCTCTTGTGGCAGCTGCCATACCCTTGAAGTTCCTTTGAAGGGAGAGATTTACAAAAGACAAGAATAGACAAATAGCCATTGTTATTAGATGGGGTTTCAGCCCCAGGTATCCTACCAAGGTGGGTAGTACCATGGAGTTTGGAGCTCTTCTGCTTGTACTAAGACTAAGCCTACATTAAAAAGCTGGCTAAGCTACTTTTCTGGTATCTTTGTTTTAGGCTTTTATCCTTATCTCAGCCCTTGAGATGTTACTGCTTTGATGATGACAAGAGGCAGGATTAGATGAATCCAAGGGGAAAATTGCCAAAGAAAAGAAAGTATTTCTCCATAAGGTCTAAAACATCAAGCTTAAGTTGTACCTTTTTATCTCCTTTGTCCTGAGATTTATCCCTGGTTTCTGCTTGTTTTCTAAGGGCCAAGGGGGAGGAATAAGGTCTTTCTCTCAAGAAAGGTGGAGATTATAGGCTTTTTTTTTTTTTAACTGCACTGTATGTATGAGATGAGAAACTCTAAACAAAGTGAATCCCCCAAAGGGGAAAACCTAAAGAGAGACTTTATTTTTTTAAGAAGTACTCATTGTTTTTTTGTTTTTGTTTTTTTTTAAGATTTTCTTTATTTGAAAGAGAGAACACACAAGCAGGGGGAGTGGGAGAGGGAGAAGCAGGCTCCCCACTGAGCAGGGATTCTCAACAAGAGACTTGATCCCAGGACTCTGGGATCATGACCTGAGCTGAAATGCTTAATGATTGAGTCACCTGCCCCCCCCCCAGGGCCCCCCACCTGTAAAAAGACACCCAACATTTGGATCCACTAGCATTTAACCCCTTCTCTCTGTGTCCCACCCCTACCATGGGTTGTGGTGGGACTGTATCTAGTGTGAAAAGAATGATGTGTCCCAGGCTCTGTATCCCTCCCATCTAGAGATCAGTGTAACAAAAAATTGATGGTCCCTACTTTATTCAGTGCTGGTCAGTGTTGTGATCTTTTTTTTGGGGGGGACCCTTAGGAAGAATATAAACAAACTTGGGAGCATTTGAAAGAGAGAGACCAGGAGAGCCAAAAGACACAAAACCATATCCATCTCTTGCACATGAATATATATATTGAGGGCAGATATTGTATGTCATTCATCTTTATGTTTTATAGCAGAATGTCTGGTACAATGTAGGAACTTAATAGGTGATAGATGTTTTTTTTTGAGTGAATGAGTGAGGAAATGAAAGAATACATATAAGGAATTTTAAATCTTAATTATTAGGGATGCAAAGCCAAAAAGTAATGATCCTGGAGACATGAGAGTCATGACTTCTCCTGTGGAAGAAGATCTTTTTTTTTTTTTTTTTTAAGAATTTATTTATTTATTCACGACAGAGAGGCAGAGACACAGGCAGAGTGAGAAGCAGGCTCCATGCAGGGAGCCTGACATGGGACTCGATCCCGGGTCTCCAGGATCACGCCCCGGGCCAAAGCCATCGCCAAACCACTGGGCAACCTGGGCTGTCTGGAAGAAGATCTTCAAATGATAGATCTAGAAAAAAATGTTGAGGTTGTATGGAGGTTGGTAGAGGCTCGATGGAAGAAATAATTGTCTAATGATCAATTTCATTATATTATAGTCATGGATATTCTATACAGAAAATATCCAGTTAAAGACAAGAAGTAGAACTCTTTTGACAGTCACAGTTATACACAACATAAGGTAAAAGCAAAATGCACCTGGAGTGCTTATTTTGCGTCAAGCTTATTTAAGGATGTCACTGAATTCTCTAATTTAATCCTCACAACTATCCCTACCCATGATATGGGTTCTATCATTATTCCCCTTTTAATAAACCAGGAGTCTGAGGCAAAGAAGTTAAATAACATGGCAAAGTTCATACAGCTTTTGGTGGAACCAGGATTCAAATCCAGAAATACTTTTTCTAGGGTCTACAGTCAGATAAAGGAAGCAGAAAAACCAGAAAATCAGTTTCAGGCACCTTAGCCCAGTGTTCATTGATATATTCATTCATTTATTCATTAATTATTTAAAAAAGTATTTAAGAGCCTAGCTGTACTAGATATTATGTTAGATACAAGGAATATATAAATGAATATAAAACATTTACCCTCAAGGGGCTTATCTTAGTAGCTGTGAGTATGTCAGATATGCTTTAAAAAGAAATAATGAGGGGGAAGGCTAATGTGGATTTATTAAATAGTCTACAATTACTGGTCAGGAATTCTAGGAGAGGGTAAGACAGAGAGGGTGTATGTAGAGAGGGGCCAAGAGGGGAGAAATCCCAATGTTGAGAGGAGTCAGAGTCAAACAAAAAGAGCTGGGACCTATGCTGACCGATGTCTTGTAGCACCTCTAAATAAGCAGAAGTGTTATGTGAAATCCACATTAGAATGCAGAGAATCCAAGTAAAGTTTCTTGGGATGGTCAGCTGGACTGTTAATGGTTGACATGGTGGAACTAGGCTTAGACTGAGGGGGCACTGAGCTCTTGTAGAACCTTAAAGGAGGCAGAATGAACCAGCTCATATTGAATTCCAATTTTGCCTTAGGACAGGTATTTGATCTTTACTCTTATGAACCTCTGCTTTCTTCTCTGTGAACTAGATATTATAATACTTATATCAAAAGGTAGTTGAGAGGATTAAATGCAATTAAGCATAACACTTTGTCTGAACAAAGTAGGTACTCAATAAATGTTAGTTCCCTTCAGTGTTTGATTTTGAGGGGGACAGAACATGAGTGTCCCCTTTTCCCCATGGACCCTTGCTGATCCTAAAGAGCTTCTGCTCATTTGTTAACTTACATTTTATATGGGTTCCATAAGAATTAGACCTTTGGATAGAATACAATTGCCTATTATAGAGGGGCTTTGGAGAGAAGAACTATTGATCTTTTAATTGTTTTATCTTAGAGGGCCTCTTTCAGAGCTGTTACCTGATATATGCTTATAAACATTAAAAATGTACGGTTGGGTGTCCACTTATTTTAAAAGTCAATTCAGTAAGAGTGTATTGAAGTTCATTGTGGTGAATCAAGATGCTCAGGGCTTTGTATTCTGACAGTAAAGTCACATATTCTAAGAAATAACATTTCAGTTCTTTGAATTTTGTTCTTTAAGCAGAATACTAAATCTGATATATTGGCTTGAATATTTTCCTAAAAATGTATTTGAGGTAGTGCCTCAACCATTTCTTGATTTACTGATCCCTGTCACTTAAATATTACTTACACAAGTAATAGGAGATACCCACAAGATTATGCCTTTTCAATTCCAGTTTTAAAAGGATAAGGATGGTACAGAGGCATATCTTGAATAGGTGAGTCAAATAATCTATATTCAGTATTTCTATAGCAGGAAAAGATGTTCGGAAAATGCATTTGCCATGGAAGAAAGCAATGAAAGGACACAAATTGCATGTTGCTCTAAATTCGTTCCTTTGATACATGTTTTTTTAAAAGGAGGAAGATGCTCCTTTGGTGATGTGACAGAGGCAGGTGAAACTCCCTCTTACAGTTTGTAAGAGCATCACAGTATCAGTTCTTGGGTCCTCAGACTTAAAGGGCATATTCCAGATTTTTTCCAGAACTGGGTTCTAGCTATTTGAAACCCTTTTTGGATCCTGACTTCATAATATATTATATTGTGAACTAGTAAATTTCTTAACCTCTCCAAACCTTGATTCCCTCATTTGTAAAGCTCTTCAAACGATATCATATGTGAACACAATTTATAAGCTTAAATCCTCTACAATATTGTTGTTTTAATCATCTGGAAGTATTCTTTTCCTGGGAAGATAGTAAACCTAACCAAAGATTTGAAAGAGTCATTGTATAATATAAGATGGCATCAGTTTATCCTCAGCCTCATTGCTGTACAAAAGATTTAGATCATTATTGCCTAATATTTCCATGATAATCTCTCAAACGTGCATATACAAAATAGCAAGCTCCTTTATACTTCTCATATTTAGCATTAAAAAAGGCTTTATTGCATTATTTAAAAATTCAAATCACATTTTTGTCAATGGAAAGTCTGATGAATTGTAAATAACATTTCTCACAGACACATCATATTGCATTTATCTAGTTTATCTAGTTGCAGAAATCCTCCAAATACAAAAATCTAACATTGATACTCAAATACCTCTATTTTACTTTTTATAAATTGCCATATTATGTTTTCTTTCTCCATACACTTCCGTTTTGGAGCATGCACTTCTAAGTCTAACTCCTTTCATGTTATTTTGAACAGATTTCATTTGACTAAGATATATTAGCCCTCTTAGGCTTGATGTGCACATTTGCATGCCAATAAATGGGATGTGATTTTTACCTTAATGGCTATTTTCTAGAAGTGATGATTTTTGGTTCCCAGAACTAAGTAAATGTGTTAGATGGCTTAGGATCCAGTTTTTGTATCATTAAGCATGATAAAATTATTCATTTGCTGTATATAGCATACATAAATCTTTATCTTACATCAATAAAGGCTGACATCATTTTATTCCTTTCTTCCCTATTTTTGCTCTTTCATTTTCTAAATTTAGCTCACATGTACATTGTTTCTACTTTTTATATCAGCATGGGTAATCTATTGTCATACAGTTTTTTGGTTTTTAATCACCTGATGAATTTTGAGTTAGGATATTATACTTATTCAGGTAATTATTTCACATTAGGTAGCTTATCTGAATACAGATCTTATGACCATCTCTCTTCTTTTTTTAACTAATATTGCCATTTATTAATATAAAGTGACATTCTTCTATGTCAATAAGAACATGATTGCATAATGTTCTAATGCTTCTAGTTTTTTTGTTATTATAGACAGTGCCACAAAGAATATTCTTAATGGTGTGCAGTTTTTAGACTTTACATACTATCACACTGATATATGTGCCCCTATGTTTATTGTAGCCTTATCTACAATTCCACAAGACAGTAAGAACACAAGCCAGAGTCCAAGGACAAATCCAATATCAAATCTTGAGAGGTTGAGCCAGGAATCAAAGCAAAGAACTAGGATATTCTGTGGTAGTCCAGAAGAATTAGCACATTTCCTTGTAGCAGAACTTCATTTTTTAAGCCATCGAAAACCTCTGTTATTTTAGTCAGTGCTAAGGACTGAATTACATTACCTCCAAAATTCATGTCTTGAAGTCCTGACCCTGACCCCTGCAGTGTGATGTTATTGGGAAATGGTGTTACCATGGTTCAGGTCATGAAAGTTTGAGGCCTTCATGTTGGGATTAGTGTCCTTATAAGAGACACTGGAGAGCTCCCTCTTTCTTCTCTTTCTATCCACCATGTTAGGAGATGATGAGAAGGTGGCCATCTGCCAAGAAGTAAGTTCTCTACCCTGGAGAACTGAATCAGCCAGTAAGCATCTCAATCTTGGACTTCCCAGCCTCCAGAATTGTGAAAAATAAGTTCTTGTCCTTTAAATGATTTAAAAAGATACATGCACCCCCTTTTCAGCACAGCATTATTTACAATAGCCAAGATACGGAAATAACCCGTATGTCCATCCATAGATGAATGGATAAAGAGGAAATGATACATATATGCAATGTAGTATTACTCAGTCACAAGAAAAAAGGAGTGGGATCTTGCCATTTGCAATGCAATGGAGCTAGAGAGTATAAGGCTAAGTGAAGTCAGAGAAAGACCCAATACTATATGATTTCACTCATATATGGGATTTATGAAACAAGACAAAGAAAAAAAAGACACAAACAAATATAAAAACAGACTCAAATACAGAGAACAAACTGGTGGTTCCCAGAGGTCAGATGGGTGGGGGATGGGCAAAATAGATATAGGCAATTAAGCATACATTTACCTTTCTGGCTATCTCTTAATCTGCCCAGAGCTATTGAAAATAATAGTATTAGGAGAATTAATGTCAATAATACACCAGAACCAAAACGAAAAAACGATCAAAACCAAAACACACATGTAGAAAAAGAAAAAGATAATATATTAGATTTTTCTATTGAGGCTTCAATTTTTAAAAAACGGCCCAAACAGGTAAAGCACTTTCCTTATCTAGTCTTTTTTGTTGTTGTTAAAGATGCTGATAATGTTCCTGAAAATTCTTTGCACCTCTTTTGATCACTACTGATGATCACTTCTATAACTGACCACAGTTACAGAATAGCAGGGTCAGATTTCCAGGTTACCTGGCTTTAAAGGGATAACACAATTTCTTTCTTTCTTTTGTTCTTTTTTTCTTTCTTTTTTTCTTTCTTTCTTTCTTTCTTCTTTCTTTCTTTCTTTCTTTCTTTCTTTCTTTCTTTCTTTCTTTCTTTCTCTTTGTATTTCTTTCTGTTACTAATAGTGGTAAAAAAATATGATTTTTAAGTTTGACCTATAATGCAAAGATCATATGGATAGTTAGAAGTCATTTTCAAATTTAGAAGTATAAGAGATATGTTTGTATTCTTAGTTTTTTATATTGCTCTTTAGGTGTACATAGGATTCTATTAATTTAGACTGCCCTTTGAAAATTAAATATTTAGAATTTTAAATAAAATTTATTTAATTGCTTAAGCATTTTAAAGAATATATGACATTCTCTCTTTTTTGGCATTCTCTAATGCAGCTTATACATGATTATTTATGTGTATATGAATGTGTGGATATGAATATCCACATGTGTGTTTGTGTGGGTGTATAATTTCCTTTATAAGAGTTAATTGGGTGAACCTAAAAGTAGAATTAAGACACTGGAAACTAAAGACATTAGAAACTAAAATACCTATAGTGTTATATCTATGGAGTTAAATAGGAATCCGTTTAATTTAAGCCGTCAAAAGTGTGTGTTGTCAATTTTACTTTGAGTATGATGTTAGAGAAAATGTATTTCAGATATTTAATGACTATAGTTTAAAAAAACTAGTTATTCATATAATATTAGTTTTATTCTGATTCAGTTTTATAAATTTATTTAAGATTTGCTAGCTAAATAGTACATGAGCAATTATTGGAAACATAAGTGACTGATGTTTGAGGGAAAATTTTCCTCAACAATATATTGTGCCAAGATTATTATGAAATCATGTAGGCAGGCAGCCTGGATGGCTCAGTGGTTTAGCACCTGCCTTCGGCCCAGGGTGATCCTGGAGACCCAGGATCGAGTCCCATGTCGGGCTCCCTGCATGAAGTGGGCTTCTCCCTCTGCCTGTGTCTCTGCCTCTCTCTCTCTCTGTGTGTCTCTCATGAATTAATAAATAAAGTTAAAAAAAAAAAAGAAATCATGTAGGTAATAGGCAAATACTTCCAACTGTTCAACGATTATTTCATGACTTTTTTTTCCTATTTTCTTTTTATCACTTTTTTCTAGTAACAAAGTAATAAATGTTTAATGTTGAAAACAGAAAATATAAATGTGCCTAAATTAAAAACAGAATGAAAAAGAAAATCATTAATAATGCCATTACACAAGGTAAACACTGTGGTTTTTACAGAATGTTTTTCTAATATTTTCCTATGTTAACTTATGCATATATTTTTTTTTTACAAAATTAGTTCATGGACATACTGTTTTGTAGTCTGTTTTTTAATTTAGGAATATTATAGATCATTTTCCTTTTTTGTTGATAATTTTCCATTTTGATAAATATTCTCCACATGATTTTTAATGAATTAATGATAATCATGATAATATGTACCTTATTTTAATTAAAAATTTTTTGTTGTTTGTTTTTTTGTTTATTGGGTCCCTGGGTGGATACAAGCAACAGTTTTTTTGTTTTTTATATTTAATTCATTTAAATATTTCACTTTCTAAGTAATATTTTCAGAAAATGCCATGTATATAAATTTTGTTTTGTCACATGTGTGATTATTTCCTTAATTCCTAGGAGTGAAATTTTTGGGTAAACTACCTCTTTAATTTTTCCTCCCTTAACTATATATAGTAACATTTTTCTCTGATTTTAAAAATAAGCTACTCTAGTTTCCATATTCTCATTCCTCTAAGACAATTCTTAATCAGTGATCAGACTTACAGACAATAAACCAGTTCTGTGTCCAGCTGTTGTGTTGAATAAAACTGCAAATCCCTGCAAATCTGCTTTCTTCATTGGACCTTTGACCTCTTTAGGTCAGCAATGCTGAGATCAGGAACTTTATGATTTCAGTGGTTAAAAAAAATGTATCAGAGAAAATATTAACAAATATAAGAATATTTTATTTTTTATATTCCATAATAGATGATAGAAAGTTAAGGATTTGAATAATCAAGAATATTCTAGGTCTCAAGAAGCAAGAAAAATCTCAAACAACCTAACCTTACACGTAATGGAGCTAGAAAAAGAACAACGAACATAACCCAAAAGCAGAAGAAAGAAAATAATAAAGAATAGAGCAGAAATAAGGGATATAGAAACTAAAAAAAACCCCAGTAGAACAGAGAAATGAAACCAGAAGCTGGTTCTTTGAAAAGATCAACAAAATTAATAAACTTGTAGCCAGACTCATCAAAGAGAGGGCTCAAATAAACAAAATCAGAAACAGAAGAGGAGACATAACCACCAACACGACAGAAATACAAAGAATTACAAGAGAATATTATGAAAAATTATATGCCAACAAATTGGAAACCTAGAAGAAATGGATAAATTCTAAGGAACATATAACTTAACATAACTGAAAGCATTTTTAGGGGTCTTCATAGGGCTTGGAAGAAACTCATCTAAGAGAGTGATTCTGAAGCTTAAAGTTTATTAGCTTTGCTAATTGTGTCTTTGATTATGCCCTTATCACTTGTAATTGTAGTTAACTATATTTCTCTGTTGCTAAACTGTAAGCTCCATTATCTATTTACCTTGTATCTTCAGATGCCTAAATGAGAACTGGGAGCATATCAAGTGCTAAATGATTATGTGATAAGTACTAGATAAGTAATACTTTGTTTCATAAGAAAAGACAACAGTCAGTATGAGATTGCCCCTCCAAAATTGGGCAGTGACTTTAAACCATGTGATCTCAAGATAAGTGCATGTATAACCTTTTAAGGGTTAATTTCATCCTCATTTTATTTAAAATCAGTGCATTAATTGACTACAAATTTTGAAATAGGGGTATTGCTTTGAAAATTTTCCAAACAGAATATATATAAGATCCAAATTATGCATTAAACTAATCCAGTGACTGATACATAGCAGACAGACAATAAATATTTGATTAATGTATGTATAAAACTGATTGATATATAGTAAAATAAAAGAAAGAAAATTGATATATAGTTAGCTATTTAGTGCATCTGACTTACCTGGATATGCAGGGTAATAATTATAAATTTTAAGAAGATACTAATTTAGGAGGAGCTTGGGAAGATGGCAGAGTAGGACCATGTTTACAACTAGAAATCATCCATATCCAAGTCAGTAAACCAGAGAGCATTACGACAGGCAGAACAAACTCCGCAACTAAATGGTAGAAGCTGCATCTGAAAGGTTCGGAAGGTCAGAAAGGCAGAGAGAGGCCGCCTGCAGGAGGAAGGAAATGTACACATGGAGAGGGCAGAGAAACCAGCCCTCACAACAGGGAGCTCACAGGGGGAAGACTAATCCCTATAACATTAGGCTTTAAAAACCAGAGGGGCTGAATTCCATTAGTTTATAAAGCCCGTGGTACTTGGAGCCTGGAGTTTTAAGAGCTTCCTCAGCACTGAATGAGCTAGGAGGGTGAGAGATAGCTGGGTTGCTGCCTGCCCTTAAAGAACCTGCAGCCAGCTTGGAGAGGCAACATAAATAGCAGTCAGTATACACAACACGTGGTAGGGGGGCGCTAACAGGAGAGAGATCTGTGTGTGTTGGGGGCCTTCTCTGTAAACCAAGAGCTGGCAGGTGCTATTTTCTTCTGTGCCCCCCAGCATACACACAGAGCCACCTGCAGGAAGTGGGGCTACACAGACGCTAGTACCTGTGGCCCAGGGCTCAGGGTACATATTGTTAAAGCTGCACATGTAACCCACCAGCTGCCGTGTGCATAGAAGCTGCCACATGAATGACCCTGCCACTGCACCCCACCCAACCATGCACCCTAGCCACCATCAAACACTGTGACCAGACACCAGGTATACAGGTGCCGCCTTTTGTGCCATGCCCACTGCACTAGCTATGTGCCCCCATATCATATCATGTGCTAGGCCCAGCTGAGCCCAGCCAAGCTCAGCCATCCTTTCATACCATGCCCAGCCTTATGCCCCTGACCTCCTTGTTATGCAACATCCAGGTGCCACAATTCTTCAGGGGACTTAGCATAAGACTAGTGAGTGACCCAAGACGATTTTGCTGGCACTGCCACCCATTCCCAAGCTCCCCATCGGGCATGCCCCCTCAGAACTGTCCTGCCTGGGTCCCACTAATACTGTAGAGAGCAAGCACAGCCCATGACAGGCAGAGAGTCAATATAAACAACTGCACTGAAAAGACAAGTGACTTATACACAGCAGCAGAGCATAAGCAACACACATAGGATACTCTCCTAAAGTACCAGGATCTGGTAAACAGAGGACACTGCACTGCAGGGCACCCTGGGACCTCCTCTTCATCAAGCCACTACTTTCAAGAGTAGAAGATGTAGCAGATGTTCTTCGCTCACAGAAACAGACACAGAGAGGCTGACGAAATAAGGAGACAGAGAAATTTATCCCAAATGAAAGAACGGGGAAATGTCATGGCCAGGGATTGAAGTGAAACGATAAAAGTAGCATGCCTGATAGAGAATTTAAAGAAATGATCATAAAGATGGATCCTCACCAGACTGGAGAAGAGCGGAAGACATGAGTAAGACCCTTAACACAGAAATAAGGAATAACAGAACAGAGATAAAGGACTCAATAAACAAAGTGAGAAAGAGCCTTAATGGAAGGAATTAAGGGTAGAAGAAGCAGAGGAATGAATTGATGACCTAGAAGACAGAGTAATGGAATGTATTCAAGCTGAACAAAAGAGAGAAAAATGAATTTAAGAAATCAAGAATAGACTTAGGGAACTCAGTGACTCCATCACTTGTAATAACATTCACATTATAGAAGTCCTGGAAGAAATAGAGAGAGAAAAGGGAGCAAAAAATTTATTTGAGGAAATAATAGCTGAAAACTTCACTAATCTGGGGAAGGAAACAGACATCCAGATCTAGGAGACACAGAGAACTCCCACCAAAATCAACAAAAGCAGGCCAACAGCAAGCCATAATGTAATTAAATTGACAAAATATAGTAATAAAAAAATCTTAAAAGCAGCAAAAGAAATCAGTAATTTACAAGGGAAAGCCTATAACGGTGGCAGGAGACTTTTCAATAGAAACTTTGCAAGTTCAGAGTTCCCTGCAATTGTTTGTTGGTTTGTTGTTTATTTATTGAAGTATATTTGACATAAAATGTTACATTGGTTTCAGGGGTACAACATAATAATTGGAGAGTTCCCTACCTTTAAAACAAAGGTATGGGGCTCCTGGGTGGCTCAGTCGGTTAAGTGGTTAAGTGTCTGCTTTTGGCTCAGGTAATGATACCAGGGTCTTGGGACTGAGTCCCACATTGGGCTCCCTGCTCAGTAGGGAGTCTGCTTCTCCCTTGCCCTCTGCCATTCCCCCGTCTCTGTTTTTTCTCTCTCTCTCTGTCAAATAAGTAAATAAAATATTAAAATGAAAAGTTTAAAAAAACATCAAAAATAGTCAAAGGTATGCTAAAACCATATTCCTTGCTGTGTAACCATTTTCTTATTCCTTTTTATCATGGATGTGACTGCCTTCCTTTGGCCTCTATACAGATATTTGTCTTAGCACTTTAGCACTTCATTATACCATTTATGAACATAAAACTCCTGTCCTAAATCAGATATTGAACTGTTATAGCATTGGGATATTTTTCACAAGTCTGGATGTATGTTTTCTGTGTTGCCTAACATTTTGCCTGTTTTTGTCAGCTCAGCCTGCCATAACAAAATATTTTCTTTTCTTTTTTTTTCATAAACTCTTTTTTTTAAATTAACTTTTATTGGTGTTCAATTTACCAACATACAGAAAAACACCCAGTGCTCATCCCGTCAAGTGTCCACCTCAGTGCCCGTCACCCATTCCCCTCCAACACCCGCCCTCCTCCCCTTCCCACCACCCCTAGTTCGTTTCCCCGAGTTAGGAGTCTTTATGTTCTGTCTCCCTTCCTGATATTTCCCAACATTTCTTTTCCCTTCCTTTATATTCCCTTTCACTATTATTCATATTCCCCAAATGAATGAGAACATACACTGTTTGTCCTTCTCCGATTGACTTACTTCACTCAGCATAATACCCTCCAGTTCCATCCACGTTGAAGCAAATGGTGGGTATTTGTCATTTCTAATTGCTGAGTAATATTCCATTGTATACATAGACCACAGCTTCTTTATCCATTCATCTTTCGATGGACACCGAGGTTCCTTCCACAGTTTGGCTATTGTGGCCATTGCTGATAGAAACATCGGGGTGCAGGTGTCCCGACGTTTCATTGCATCTAAATCTTTGGGGTAAATCCCCCAAAGTGCAATTGCTGGGTCGTAGGGCAGGTCTATTTTTAACTCTTTGAGGAACCTCCACACAGTTTTCCAGAGTGGCTGCACCAGTTCACATTCCCACCAACAGTGTAAGAGGGTTCCCTTTTCTCCGCATCCTCTCCAACATTTGTGGTTTCCTGCCTTGTTAATTTTCCCCATTCTCACTGGTGTGAGGTGGTATCTCATTGTGGTTTTGATTGGTATTTCCCTGATGGCAAGTGATGCAGAGCATTTTCTCATGTGCATGTTGGCCATGTCCATGTCTTCCTCTGTGAGATTTCTCTTCATGTCTTTTGCTCATTTCATGACTCGATTGTTTGGTGTTGAGTTTAATAAGTTCTTTATAGATTTTGGAACCTAGCCCTTTATCTGATATGTCATTTGCAAATATCTTCTCCCATTCTGTAGGTTGTCTTTTAGTTTTGTTGACTGTATCCTTTGCTGTGCAAAAGCTTCTTATCTTGATGAAGTCCCAATAGTTCATTTTTGCTTTTGTTTCTTTTGCCTGTTGGATGTATCTTGCAAGAAGTTACTGTGGCCGAGTTCAAAAAGGGTGTTGCCTGTGTTCTCCTCTAGGATTTTGATGGACTCTTGTCTCACATTTAGATCTCTCATCCATTTTGAGTTTATCTTTGTGTATGGTGAAAGAGAGTGGTCCAGTTTCATTCTTCTGCATGTGGATGTCCAATTTTCCCAGCACCATTTATTGAAGAGACTGTCTTTCTTCCAATGGATAGTCTTTCCTCCTTTATCGAATATTAGATGACCGTACATTTCAGGGTCCACTTCTGGGTTCTCTATTCTGTTCCATTGATCTATGTGTCTGTTTTTGTGCCAGTACCACACTGTCTTGATGACCACAGCTTTGTAGTACAACCTGAAATCTGGCATTGTGATGCCCCCAGCTATGGTTTTCTTTTTTAAAATTCCCCTGGCTATTCGGGCTCTTTTCTGATTCCACACAAATCTTAAAATAATTTGTTCTAACTCTCTGAAGAAAGTCCATGGTATTTTGATAGGGATTGCATTAAACGTATAAATTGCCCTGGGTAACATTGACATTTTTACAATATTAATTCTGCCAATCCATGAGCATGGAATATTTTTCCATCTCTTTGTGTCTTCCTCAATTTCTTTCAGAAGTGTTCTATAGTTTTTAGGGTATAGATCTTTTACCTCTTTGGTTAGGTTTATTCCTAGGTATCTTATGCTTTTGGGTGTAATTGTAAATGGGATTGACTCCTTAATTTCTCTTTCTTCAGTCTCATTGTTAGTGTATAGAAATGCCATTGATTTCTGGGCATTGATTTTGTATCCTGCCACGCTACCAAATTGCTGTATGAGTTCTAGCAATCTTGGGGTGGAGGCTTTTGGATTTTCTATGTAGAGTATCATGTCATCGGCGAAGAGGGAGAGTTTGACTTCTTATTTGCCAATTTGAATGCCTTTAATGTCTTTTTGTTGTCTGTTGCTGAGGCGAGGACTTCCAGAACTATGTTGAACAGCAGTGGTGAGAGTGGACATCCCTGTCTTGTTCCTGATCTTAGGGGAAAGGCTCCTAGTGCTTCCCCATTGAGAATGATATTTGCTGTGGGCTTTTCGTAAATGGCTTTTAAGATGTCGAGGAAAGTTCCCTCTATCCCAACACTCTGAAGGGTTTTGATCAGGAATGGATGCTGTATTTTGTCAAATGCTTTCTCTGCATCTAATAAGAGGATCCTATGGTTCTTGGTTTTTCTCTTGCTGATATGATGAATCACATTGATGGTTTTACGAGTGTTGAACCAGCCTTGTGTCTCAGGGATAAATCCTACTTGGTCATGGTGAATAATTTTCTTAATGTGTTGTTGGATCCTATTGGCTAGTATCTTGTTGAGAATTTTTGCATCCATGTTCATCAGGGATATTGGTCTGTAATTCTCCTTTTTGGTGGGGTCTTTGTCTGGTTTTGGAATTAAGGTGATGCTGGCCTCATAGAACGAATTTGGAAGTACTCCATCTCTTTCTATCTTTCCAAACAGCTTTAGTAGAATAGGTATGATTTCTTCTTTAAACGTTTGATAGAATTCCCCTGGGAAGCCATCTGGCCCTGGACTCTTGTGTCTTGGGAGGTTTTTGATGACTGCTTCAATTTCCTCCCTGGTTATTGGCCTGTTCAGGTTTTCTATTTCTTCCTGCTCCAGTTTTGGTAGTTTGTGGCTTTCCAGGAATGCGTCCATTTCTTCTAGATTTCCTAATTTATTGGCGTACAGCTGTTCATAATATGTTTTTAAAATCGTTTGTATTTCCTTGGTGTTGGTAGTGATGTCCCCTTTCTCATTCATGATTTTATTAATTTGAGTCTTCTCTCTCTTCTTTTTAATAAGGTTGTCTAATGGTTTATCTATCTTATTAATTCTTTCAAAGAACCAACTCCTGGTTCTGTTGATCTGTTCCACAGTTCTTTTGGTCTCGATATCATTGAGTTCTGCTCGAATTTGAATTTTAATTAACTGTCTTCTTCTGCTGGGGGTGGGGTCTATTTGTTGCTTTTTCTCTAGCTCCTTTATGTGTAAGGTGAGCTTTTGAATTTGAGATCTTTCCAGTTTTTGAATGGATGCTTGTATTGCGATGTATTTCCCCCTCAGGACTGCTTTTCCTGCATCCCAAAGATTTTGAACGGTTGTATCTTCATTCTCATTAGTTTCCATGAATCTTTTTAATTCTTCCTTAATTTCCTGGTTGACCTTTTCATCTTTTAGCAGGATGGTCCTTAACCTCCACGTGTTTGTGGTCCTTCCATACTTCTTGGTGTGATTAAGTTCTAATTTCAAGGCATTATGGTCTGAGAATATACAGGGTACTATCCCGATCTTTTGGTATCGGTTCAGACACGATTTGTGACCCAGTATGTGGTCTATTCTGGAGAAAGTTCCATGTGCACTTGAGAAGAATGTGTATTCAGTTGAGTTTGGATGTAAAGTTCTGTAGATATCTGTGAAATCCATCTGGTCCAGTGTATCATTTAAAGCTCTCGTTTCTTTGGAGATGTTGTGCTTAGAAGACCTATCCAGGGTAGAAAGAGCTAGATTGAAGTCACCAAGTATAAGTGTATTATTATCAAGGTATTTCTTGAGTTTGGTTATTAATTGGTTTAAATATTTGGCAGCTCCCACATTCGGGGCATATATATTAAGGATTGTTAAGTCCTCTTGTTGGATAGATCCTTTGAGTATGAGATAGTGTCCCTCTTCATCTCTCACTATAGTCTTTGGCGTAAATTTTAATTTATCTGATATAAGGATGGCAACCCCTGCTTTCTTTTGAGGACCATTTGAATGGTAAATGGTTCTCCAACCTTTTATTTTCAGGTTGTAGGTGTCCTTCTGTCTAAAATGAGTCTCTTGTAGACAGCAAATAGATGGGTTCTGCTTTTTTATCCAGTCTGAAACCCTGCGCCTTTTGATGGGGTCATTAAGCCCGTTCACGTTCAGAGTTACTATTGATAGATATGAGTTTAGTGTCATCATATCTATTCAGTCCTTGTTTTTGTGGATTGTTCCACTGAACTTCTTCTTAAAGGGGAATTTTAAGAGTCCCCCTTAAAATTTCTTGCAGAGCTGGTTTGGAGGTTACATATTCTTTCAGTTCCTGCCTGTCTTGGAAGCTCTTTATCTCTCCTTACATTTTGAATGCAAGCCTTGCTGGATAAAGTATTCTTGGTTGCATGTTCTTTTCATTTAGGACCCTGAATATATCCTGCCAGCCCTTTCTGGCCTGCCAGGTCTCTGTGGAGAGGTCTGCTGTTACCCTAATATTCCTCCCCATAAAAGTCAGGGACTTTTTTTCTCTTGCTGCTTTAAGGATCTTCTCCTTATCTTTGGAATTTGCAAGCTTCACTATTAAATGTCGAGGTGTTGAACGGTTTTTGTTGATTTTCGCGGGGGATCTCTCTATTTCCTGGATCTGAATGCCTGTTTCCCTTCCCAGATTCGGAAAGTTTTCAGCTAGGATTTGTTCAAATACATATTCTGGCCCTCTGTCCCTTTCGGCGCCCTCAGGAACCCCAATTAAACGTAGGTTTTTCTTCCTCAGGCTGTCATTTATTTCCCTTAATCTATCCTCATGATCTTTTAATTGCTTGTCTCTTTTTTCCTCAGTTTCCCTCTTTGCCATCAACTTGTCTTCTATGTCACTCATTCGTTCTTCCACCTCGTTAACCCTCCTCGTTAGGACTTCTAGCTTGGATTGCATCTCATTTAATTGATTTTTAATTTCTGCCTGATTGGATCTGAATTCTGCAGTCATGAAGTCTCTTGAGTCCTTTATGGTTTTTTCTAGAGCCACCAGTAGCTGTAAAATAGTGCTTCTGAATTGGCTTTCTGACATTGAATTGTAATCCATATTTTGTAACTCTGTGGGAGAGTGGGCTGTTTCTGCTTCTTTTTTTTGAGGTGAGGTTTTCCTCCTAGTCATTTTGCTCAGTGCAGAGTGGCCAAAAACAAGTTGTATTGGGAAAAGGAGAAAAAGAGAGAGAAGGAAAGAAAAGAGAGAAAGAAAAAAGAGAAAGAAGAAAAGAAGGGGAAAAAGAGAAGAAAAAGAAAGAAAGGAGAAAAAAGAAAAAAAACAGGGGTGGGGGTGGGGGAAGCAATCAGAAATCAAGAAGAAAGAGAGAAAAAAAAAAGCACAAAACAAAACAAAAAAAAACAAAAACAAAAAAAACAAAAACAAAAAAATCAAAAACAAAAACAAAAAAAAAACACGGGGGAGTATCTTCCGATTCTGTGTACTTTAAGTCCCTTGACTTCCCTTGGAACTGGTCCGTGTCGCTGGTCTTCTGGGGGAGGGGCCTGCTGTGCTGATTCTCAGGTGTTAGCACTTGGGGGAGCTGCTCTGCCCCTGCCTGGTGCAGGGCTCGGTGGGGGTTGTTCACCCCGTGAGGCCCCGGGAGGAAGCCACAGTGGCGGGGGCAGCTCTGGGACCCTGGAGTCAGCTCCCGCAGTAGCTCCGGGGCTCTCCTTCTGCAGGGCCTGGGGGCTCCGGGGCGGGGCCGCTGATCTGCTCAGCTCCGGGCAGGAGC
This sequence comes from Vulpes lagopus, assembly GCF_018345385.1. NCBI lineage: Eukaryota > Metazoa > Chordata > Mammalia > Carnivora > Canidae > Vulpes > Vulpes lagopus. The sequence goes on along the minus strand of NC_054838.1, from coordinate 35,570,740 downwards.
GTCCTCGCTGTCCTGGGCCCTCCCCGCCTCTGCCTGTCCCGGGGGGAGGCCGGATCCTGGGCTGTGTCCCGGCGCCCTGTGCTCCGGAGCCTGCGCTGTTGGATTCGCGCTCCCGGCGGTGCAGCCCCCTCCGCGGAGCCGCAGACCGAGTCACTCCCAGCTGTTCCCGGAGCCGCGCAGCCCCCTCCGCGGAGCCGCCGCCCGAGCCCCTCCGAGCTGCTCCGGGTCCCGCCGAGCGCTGCAGCCCTTAGGGAGCTCGGCGCATCTCCCGGGGCGCAGGTGCCTGTTAGTGTCCCCGGGAGCCCGAGGGCATCCCCGCCCTCCTGGGTCCTGCTCCAATTCCCCGGGAGGCCTTTCCGCGGGGAAGGTTGGTGCAGCTCCTGCTCCTCCGGGACGGGGCTCTCCTGTCCTGGGGACACTCGCCCCGGCCTCAGCCCGGATCCTCGCGGCCCCTCCCCCTTGGAGGCCTTTTGTGTCTTTATTTCTTTTTCCCCGTCTTCCTACCTGATAGAAGCGTGAACTCTTCTCTCTGTAGCGTTCCAGCTGGTCTCTCTTTAAATCTCAGGCCGAATTCGTAGATTTTCAGGATGATTGGATGGTTTTCTAGGTAATTTGTTGAGGACAGGTGACCTGGGGACCCTGCTCTGCCGCCATCTTGCCCCTCCCCCTCAACAAAATATTTTCAACAGGGTGGCTTAAACAACAGGATTTTGTTACTTAAATTTTATTTTTATTGAAGTTTAATTAATATACAACTTTAGTTCCAAGTGTGCAGTACTTGTATATATGATGAAATGATCACCACACTAAGCCTGTTAACATCTACCACCATATATAATTACAGAATTTTTTTTCTTGAGATGCCTGAGTGGCTCAGCAGTTGAGCATCTGCCTTTGGCTCAGGGCATGATCCTGAGATCTAGGATCGAGTCCCACATCAGGTTCCTTGCAGGGAGCCTGCTTCTCCCTCTGCCTGTGTCTTTCTCTCTCTCTCTCTCTCGGTGTCTCTCATGAATAAATAAAATCTTTTTTAAAAAAATATTTTTTTTCTTGTGATGAGAACTTTGAAAATCTACTTCCTTAATTAAAATATGCAATACAGTATTATTAACTATAGTCACTATGCTGAGTATTATATCACCATGACTTATTTATTTTATAACTGGAAGTTTGTTTATACCTTTGATTCCTTTCACCCACTCTTTTTTACCATCCACCTCTGGCAGTCACCAATCTTTTCTCTGTATCTAGGAGCTTGATTTGTTTTGTTTGTTTTTAATTTCCTACATATAAGTGAGATCATACAATATTTGTCTTTTTCCTACTTATTTCACTTAGCATAATGCCCTCAAGGTCCATCTATCGTGTTACAAATGGCAATAGTTCATTTATTTTTTATGACTGAATAATATATACATATAATATATATAATTATATATAATAACACACATATATATACACACACACCACATTTTCTTTATCCATTCATCATTAATGGATGGTTTGGTTGTTTCCATATCTTGGCTATTATAAATAATGCTGGGCTGAAAAGGGGGTGCATATATCTTTTTGAGTTACTTAAAGGATAAGAATTTATTTTCACAATTCTGGAGGCTGGGAAGTCCAAGATTGAGACAGTTACTGGCAGATTCAGTTCTCTAGGGTAGCTAACATCTTGGCAGATGGCTATCTTCTCACTGTGTTTTAACATGTTGGAGAGAGGGTGAGGGAGAGGGAGCTCTCCAGTGTCTCTTATAAGGACTCTAATCCCATCATGAAGGCCCCACTCTCGTGACCTCAATTGAGCCTAATTACTGCTCAAAGACCCCATTTCCTTATATCATTACATGGAGTCGGGGGGGTCATGGATTCAGAATATGAATTTGGGGAGGGGCATGATTTAGTCCATAGTGCTGCCTAAAATAATAGAGGTTCTCAATGGCTTAAGAAATGAAGCCCTGCTACAGGGAAATGTGCTAATTCATCTAGTCTATTGCAGAATATTCTAGTTCTTTGCTTTGATTCCTGGCTTAGCTTCTCAAGATTTGATATTAGATTTGTCCCTGGATTCTGGCTTGTATTCTCTGTTGTAGGTGTGGTGTCAAAGATAAATATAGCTGGGCATTAGTTAAAGTCATGAAAACATATTTTAATCATAATCTACGGACAGTAGGGATGCAGTAAATGAAGGAGAGGGGAGAGCAGAGGGCTCAGTAGAGTCAGATAAATGAAAAGTTACAAAGGGTTGGTCAGTATAAATATTATTAAACCAGCTGCAATTGCTAGCAGGCAGGTATTGGAATTAGCATTCTATCCTCCCACAAAGACTGAGAGATCCCAGGCCTTATGCTTCCTGATGATTACATTTCAGAGTAATGATTCTCAGGTCCTTGAGAAAGACATTTCTGAGTTATAAGGAATACATATTCACAAATCTTAAGTCCTTTTTAGTAAATGCTCTAAGAAAGGGAGGTCAGAAGCCTATGTCAGGTGTTGGCTAGAAGAAACTAAATTCTCCTGGCAGTGTTGTGCTTCAGCAGGCATTTTAATGGAGGACAGTAGTCAGTAGGGGGCTGAAGTCATCCTGAGTGCATGGCCTTATGCTGCCAGGAGCCATGCTAGAGTTTGGTCAGATCTCTTAGTGCAGTGTTTTGGAGGGAGTTGTCATGTGCTGAGAGTTCTGCAGTTCCCATGGTGTCTTTTATATTTGATAAATGACCTCAGTTGATTATTAAATGTGCTTTTGGCATTCATATTGCATTCTTTCAGGCCTCTGACCTCTGTGCATTCCTTTCCAGTTATATTACTTCTGTCTCACCATTGTTAACTCACAAGGAACCTACTCTGTTACATAAGTCAACATAGAATATGCATAAAGCAGATTGTAAGCTTACAAGAAAGGTATTCATTTTATTCATTCATGCATATAATATATGTACATATGTATACATACACACACAGAGCACAAGGTATAGAGATACCCTATATGCCCCTTGCCCCCACCCAGTATAGCTTTTCCCACTATCAATATCCCTCACTAGAGTGCAACATTTGTTACAATCAATGAACCTTCACTGATATACATCATAATCATCCAAAGTTCATAGTTTACATTAGGGTTTGATATTGTATGTATTCATATATCATCATTCATCATTATATGTATTCATATATCCAGTATTCATCTGAAAAGGGTATTTTCACTGTCCTAAAAATCCTATGTGATCTGCCTATTCATCCCATCAAAACATACAAACTCTGGCAACCACTGATCTTTATAATGTTTCTATAGTTTTGCTCTTTCCAGATTGTCCCACAGTTGGAATCAGACAGTATGTAGTCTTAACATATTAGCTTCTCTCATGTAGTAATATACACTTAATGATTCTTTTATGCCTGTTCATGGTGTGACAGCTCATTTCTCTTTAGTGTTGAATAATATTCCATTGTCAAGCACCACAGTCCAACACTATTTCTGAAGTTGCATCTATCATCACAAGTAAATATTTCTCAGCATCAAAGTAGTAGTTGATTAATGTACAGTTGTAATTAATTTTAAATCTCATGGCACATGACTGTCATATCTGGAATATCTGAAAAAGTTACACATTGGCCCAAATAAATGTAAGACATTCATAAATAAAGACATAAAAGGGCACGTGGGTCAGTTAAGCATCTGCCTTTGGCTCAGGTCATTATCTCAGGGTCCTGGGATCAAGCTCTGCACTGGGCTCCTTGCTCAGCCTGCTTTATTGACTCTCAAATTAATTTCACTGAATATACATGGAATTTTGAAATATCTTCCAATATGATTGCTAACCTGTGCACTACAAAGTGTTCCTAGAATTTGTTCCCTGGTTCAAATCTGTGGTACTTTGTCTTTGGTTATCGGACTATCCTTAAGCACTCTAGTGAGGCCATAGGAATGATACAAAATGATACTCTGTGTATTCTCAAATTTTGTAATTATTCTTTGCCTGACATTCTCACGTCTTAGCACATCTTCATATCTTTCCCCGTCTGGGATTAGTAACCTTGCTCCAGACTGCTTGTCCAGAATGCATTGGTCATCTCCACTGACCACTTTCACTAGAGATTTTTTTCTTTTTCTTCTCTCATACCACTACCTTAAACCCTCATATCCATCCCTATTCCAGGCTGCATCTTCTATACTCTGTGGCTGTGATTACAAGCTGCTATACCCTAACTCATATCTATGAGACATGGCTGGCCAGCAGGAGGGTCAGAAATTTTCTTCTAATTTTGAAGCATATCTTTAAATCTTCTGTTTTTAAAACTTTAAATAAAAAGCTTTACTATTATATGCAACTGATGAATTAGTGAACACTATATTTGAAACTGATGATGTACTATATGTAAATTATTAAAAAGCTTTAACTTCAAGAAATTTGTCATATTGAGAGCTTTTAACTGATCCAAGACAAGAATATAAGCATATTACACCTTTAAAATAATAATTATTTTAACACACTTTCCAAGAGTGGCCACAATGAAAAGGTGTGAACAAGACTAAATGATGAGACAGTGACCACACTGTAAGAGGCTTTGCCATTATCTAAGTAAGCCACTGAGCAAATAGGCCTCAGTTCCTATGGTTGTAAAATGGCACAATAGCACTTTTCTTAGTCATCTCACACAGTCCAGTGAGATGCTAAGAATGAAAGTGCTTTGAAAAGCAAAACATGATGCATAGATCTGAGGAATGATGACTGTGCATCTGGTCTACCTTTCTAGGGTGTAATGACAGGGAGTATAATGGCAATAATGTATAGAAGGTTGGCATCTGGGATCAAAGAACTGAAATAAATAAGACCTTAAACTTCTTTAGGGTGGCATGTTGCAGAAAATGATGAATGTTGTCAAGACAATTGAATTTGGAAGGGGACCAAAGAAGTGATTGAAAAATGTGGTTTGAATTGCTGAGACATTGAAATACAAGGACCAACAGAAATATCTAATATAATATATAGTCCTGTGGTTTAAGAAGATGATGAACTCGTTTATGTTCATGCTTAGGATATCAAGCAAAGCCTATGATCTCTTTGTTGAATTTGGAAAATCAGACTTCTGGGACTTAGAAAGCATTTTGTTGTTAGTTCCTTGGATATCCCTTGTCTCTGTAATAAGGACAGCCTTTGGGTGTGAGTCCGGAAAGATTATACCCACTTTGGAGGGTTGGAAAGCTGCTTTGTCACCTAAAGACTAACAATAAGAAAATTGAATAAGCAAAACAATGACAAATGCTAAGAAACAAAATGAGACAATAAGGGTGTAGGAAATATCTGGATAATTTTGGATAGAATGACCAGGAATGACCCACTGTGAAGATAATATATGAATAAAGATCTAAAGGATGTTTTTATGGTTAATAAATTAATCATACTTCATTCCTTCTCTGCTAGCTTCACTGACCTCAGGTTCTGGAGGAGCTGTAGATGGATGCAACAGCAGTAGAATTACTCTTTAGTCACATAGTATTATAAACAAATGAAAATGATTTTATTTCTATTCCTTAACTATCTATTCTTCTAATAATTTCCCAGGTGGTACTGAAATGAAAGGGCTACCATTATTTTATATTTAGGATGAATGGGATAAACTTGCATACAACGATTTAAGAAAAGTATGTGATGAAAGCTGAACTTTTTTTTTTTGAAAATTGAACTCATTGTAAATTGAGAGGGAAGAAAATATAATAAACACTTTTTTATTTGAATATTATATTTAATTAGCATATAATGTTTACTTTATTACTTTAGTGATTGACACATGTTAAACGTAAAGTTTCAGAATGTCATTCTAACTTACGTATGTTTAGAAGAGGTTCTGGAATACTATTCCAACAGGTTCCCTGGCAAAGGCAGAGTGCTCTTAAATTATACTAAAGCCTAGTTACAGCATACTATTGAGTAAATATATATGTTAGTTAGTGTTATCTTTAATTCTGTCTTCAGAGTGGATATAGACTCATGTTCACATCATTATGTAATTATATAAATATAAATATATAATTATATGACTCTACAATTATGCAACTATAATGCAATTCTATTACTATTATCAAATACAACTGTTCTCATGAAGACACATCATAAATTTAATGAGAATGAGTCTCCATTGTATTCACTCAGAGCTCCATTTTTGCCTTATTTTTTTCCAGTAGATAAAACTAGATAATATATAGGAGAGAGGGAGAGAGAAAGTGAGGGAAAGGGAAGTTGAGGGAGCTGGGAAGATGGAGAGAGGGGAAAAAGGAGAGGGGTAGAGAGAGTGGGAGACAGAAAGAGAGAGAGAGGAAAGGAGAGCCACATTTATAAAATGTTAACATTTGGGAAATCTGCATGAAGGGTATATGAGAATTTCTCATATTATTTTTTGCTATATTTCTATATGTATATTATTTTTTAAAAAAAAGTTTAAAAATTAACTTTATTTCACCTTCACCTTTTATTGATAGATGGATGTTTTTGGTATGGAATTCAAGGTTCATTTTCCTCAGAAATGAATAACTTTGCTGCACTGTTTTTTATTCTATATTGAAGCTAGTCTGATGTTTGTTTCCTTCTGAGTAAACTTGTAATTCTATATCCATTTCATTATTTGTTTCTTCAATATTTATTTGTATCTTTGTTACTTATTTACTAGTTATTTATTAAGTTCTTAAACATTTGTTGATACTCCTCTAGGCATTCAAAATGGATCCATTAGCAAAACAGCGATTCTTGCCATTTTGGAGTTCACATTCTAGCAGGGTGGGTGGTAGGTAGGGGTAGGCAAAATAAAAGTAATAAATAAATTATATAGTTTGTTAAAAAGGAAAAGTGCTGTGGAAAAACAAAAAGTAGAGTAGGTAAGGGTGATCAAGATTGTAGTGGGAGTGGCTTGCAGTTTTAAATATGATAGCTTAGGCCTCATGGAGAATATGAAAATTGAGCAATCCTGAAGCAGGTGAAGAAATTACCTGTGTGGATATTTAAGGGGAGAGCATTGCATTGAGGGAATGACCAGGCTACAAGTCCTAAAGTATGTGCCTTTGGTGTTTTAGGAAAAACAGAGAGGATAGTGAGGCTGGATTGGAGTAGGTAAAGAGGCAGAGCAGTAGAGCATAGAAGGTGAAGTCAGAGAAGGAATGGAGAGTCACATCATCTGAGTTTGTTCCTATTGGTTATTTTCATGAATTTGGCTTTTGTTCTTAGTGAACAAGTATTTGTTACTAGATGTTGCGAAAAGAAGTGACATGGTATACCATATATTAAAAGGAGTGCTCTGGCTGCTGTGTGGAGGAGAATTCATAGAAGCAAGAGTAAATGCAGAAGACCAGGCAGAAGGCCATTGCATGATCCAGGTAGGAAATGTTGTGGAACAGACCAGGTTGGTAGCAATGGAAGTGATGAGAAGTGTTAGGATTTTCAGCATAGTTTGAAGGTAAAGCCTCATTATTTCCTAGCAGCTTAGCTGTGGCATGTGAAAGAAAGCAAAAAGTGAAGAATGTCTTCAAGGTTTCCATTAGTAGCAATGGAAAGAAAGAGTGGACATCAGGTGATGTGGAGAAAGCTGAGTTAAGCAGGTTTGGAGGTAGAGATCTAGCATTCAAGTTTTATAAGCTGATTGTGGAATTCCTATTAGATATCCAAGTGGAAATGTTAAAAATATAGTTGGATATACCCAAATTATTACAAGATGAATTATTCTGAAGCTGTTTTCTCTCCCTTTTTGATGCCCTATTTTTATCTCTGGAATCTTGAATCTTGTCCTTATTGTAGGGTATCTCAGAATGATGAAGGAATGAATACATTTATTAATTTACCTTTCTGGCTAGCAGAAGGAAATTTTGGAAACAATCTTACCTGACTCAAAACCCCCAGGCTCATCTATGATGTCATGCTGCAGGCTTTTCAGGACAAATAGCAGGAGTGAATGGACTGGATCCTGTGGGAAACCTTTGACTAAAGGTCCCTTGTGGTAGATGAGAACTTGTTCGGTGATCAACATTTGGATTACCAGCAAGAGTACTGATTCTCTTATTCTAATGAAACTACCATCATGCAGTGTTTAATTTCACAGAATTCACTGAACCATATCGCCTATTTGATGGCTCTGTTACATAAACAGTTTAGTAGAGATTTCCTGGCACATACTTCATTTATCTTTGATCATTGGCCTATATAATAATTTAACTGGAGCTGTTTATTTAGTACCATATCCAAACACATTTCATTTTAGTATAATTAATAGATATTTATTTTTGCTGCCAAAAACAAAGGCACCAATAGCAATCTGACTATGATTATCATTTCCTTCCTCTGGCCATTGACACAAATTCATTTTACCACCCCATTATGGTTGCCTATTCATTTCACAGCTATAAGCAGTGACATACATTTTTTTTTTAAACCACAGATGTTGATTTCCATATTGTTGCCCCAGTGCATAAACACTTCCCTTGTATATCATTGCTGGGTGAATATTTCACTGGAGCAGTTGCTGATGCTTAAAATATAAATGATATATGCACATCACTTTACTATTCCTCTCCTTGCATAAAATTTCACTGCTTTCCAATGAGGACTGAATATATAACATGTAGAAGCATTGAAGTACACCTACCTAACTTCTAAATCATTTATGGCTAAAAGTTGACATCTAAAAGAAATGTCCAGCTCTCAGTAGAAATAATACAGTGTGCAAATTTAGGTAGGCATCTCTTTTGGATTAGAGAAATAGACTCCGTTTTTTTATAAATCAACTAGGTTCATTACTACATGAAGCTGAAAAACCTTGAGAAAATGTGGGAGGGGAAAGAAACTAACATTTTAGGAACATTCAGTATGTAAATGATACTGTGCTAAGGTATTATTTCATTGAAATTCCACAGTGAATCTAAGAAGGAAGTGATAATAACTTTATATTGAAGATAAGGAGACTAAGGATAAAATGGTTAAGAAATTGAGCTAAGTACCATATGGTAAGAAAGGGAGGGACCTGGATTCTATTCCAGTTTGTCTTCCATATCACTCTGTCTCTTGAATCTCTCATTGTGGAGATGAGGAAAATATTTAGAAGTAGTTATTCAAGGTCAGCCAGGTGATTTATAGCAGAGCTGAGATTAGAACCCAGAATTTTCTCTGGGATCTTCTGTCTTTTATATTATTCTCTCTCCCTAGAAAGGGCCATAATTCACAATACTTAGAATTTTACCTTATTTTGAAATTATAGGAAGTTCACAATTTGATTTTTCCCTGGAAATAAATGGTTCTTTCAAAGAATAAGTAAGTGAAATTATTAAACAACTTAGCACTATTAATACTACTTTTGACATTTTACGCATGTGGCTCTTTTCCTTTAGACCTTGAAGTAAGACTTGTCTTATGTGTTAGTAAGGCCTACTGCTGCCCTGAGCCCTTTATTTTATTTTTTAAAGATTTTATTTATTTAATCATGAGAAAGACACACACACACAGAGGCAGAGACATAGGCAGAGGGAGAAGTAGGCTCCTCACAGAGAGCCCGATGTGGGACTTGATACCAGGATCCCAGGATCACACCCTGAGCCAAAGCCAGATGCTCAACTGCTGAGCCACCCAGGAATCCTTGCCCTGAGCCCTTTAGATAGGAAACTGAGGTCTAGAGAGTGTAATCAACTTCCCCAAGGAGACACAGAAGCTTAATAAGTGATGAACAGCCATAAAAGAAGAGAACAATGGTAATGTGATCAGACCAGAAGGTTTTTAGTGAAATATTTCTGACTTTAAGTAGAAATTGTATTTATTCATTCAATCTAGAATTATCTACTAAATGTCAACTGTATACCACATACTATATAAGTCTGGGGATGTAAAATTGGATGAAATAGAATTTTGAATTTAAGAAGCTCAAAATCTAGTCCTAATAGAATACATAGACAAAGGCAACCCGGGTGGCTCAGCAGTTTAGCGCCGCCTTCAGCCCAGGGGGCATGATCCTGGAGACCCAGGATCGAGTCCCACGTCAGGCTCCCTACATGGAGCTGCTTCTTCCTCTGCCTGTGCCTGTGCCTCTCTCTCTCTCTGTGTCTCTCATGATTAAATAAATACAATCTTAAAAAAAAAACATAGACAATAAATAAACAATAGTAGTTCTGAATCCTGTTCCTGGCAAAATAAAAAAATTAATGTAGGCTTCTCACTTCCTCTCTCAAAGTCAACCAGGGATGGAAACACAAGAGGTAATGAGGAATCTATGAAACCTATGGGGTAGACAGATAGTTGTTTGAACTCTTGTTGGCAGACAACTGGCTGGAGCTTAGGCTGGAGATTTACTAGGGAGGCTATGAGAGATGAAATTAGGGAAAGAAAGTAATTTGAACTTTGCTTTTGATTCTCCTCTGCTTTTGTCTTGAGACACTCAGTACTTGACTGGTCACCATGGGTATCAACAATTAGACTGTAGACTGCTGGTACCCACATTCTTGGAGTGGCATTTGACTAGTCTTGGGCAGTGCTTAGATATGCACAGTAGGAATAAAAACTCATAGGCCAAGATAATGAGACATCTGAGGAGCACAACTACTTCAAAAAGAAAAAAGACAATAAGTATAAGTTATAGATACCATGTAGATCAGGGTTATTAGAACAGCAGGATAAGAATTTTGTATAAGCATAAAAATCCATCCCAAAGAATAAACTAACAGGTGGCCAACAGATACGTGATAAGGTGCTCAATATCACTAATCATCAGGGAAATGCAAATCAAGACTACAATAAGATATCACTTCATTCGATGATTAGATTAGAATGGCTATTATAAAAAAAGATAATAACAAGTGTTGGTGGGGGTGTGGAGAAAAGGGAACTCTTGTGCACTGTTGGTGGGGATGTAAATTGGTGCAGCCACTATGGAAAACAATATAGAATTTTCTTGAAAAACTAAAATTAGAATTACCATATGATCCAGAAATTCCTCTTCTGGGTATTTATCTGAAGGGAATAAAATATTAACTTGAAAAGAATATCTGTGCCTCATGTTTATAGAAGCATTATTTATAATAGCCAAGACATGGAAACAACCTAAGTGTCCATTGATAGGTGAATGGATAAAGAAGATGTAACACACACACACACACACACACACACACACACACACACGAATACTATTCAGCCATAAAAAAAGAAGCAAATCCTCCATGTGCAACAACATGGATGGCCCTTGAGGGCACTCTGCTAAGTGAAATAAGTCATACAGAGAAAGACAAATACATATGGAAATTGAAAAAACAAAACAGAAAAAGCCAAAGAACTCCACTATGCTCACGGATATAGAGAACAGATGGGTGGTTGTCAGAGTCAGAGGTGGGTGTGAGTGAAATGGTTGATGGGAGTCAAAGGTACAAACTGAAGTAAGTCATGGGAATGTAATGTAGAGCATGGCAACTATAGTTAATAATACTGTATTGTCTCTTTGGAAGTTGCTAAAAGAGTAGATCTTAAAAGTTCTCATAATAAAAAATTTTGGTGACTACATATTTTGACAGATTTTAACTAGACTTATTGTGGTGAAATATATTGTATATCTGAGACTAATATGTCACTTATATTGCAGCAAAAAAGAATAGTCTAAGATATTAGAATTTTAAGAAAAGGAAATAATTATAAAAATCCAGATATTTGGTATAATAAATATAATATTTGAAATAAAGAACACAATAAATGGGATAAATAATGAAATAGATACATCTAAAAGACAGATTAAGAAGCTGAAAGCAGGGTAGAATTCTTTAAGGAAGAGGAAAGAAGGGTAAGTACATAGATTATATAAATAAAAATTAAGAGAATAGAGTATAGAAATTGAAGTGCCAACATTTGGATGATAGGAGCATAAAATTGAAAATTAAAAATATAAAGATGATTTTGAGAATGTAATGGAGTTAGATTCCACAGAACTAAGAACTAAGAATTAAGAAGATGACTAACCTAAGAGTAATGGGCCCCAAACACCAGACTGAAAAGATCCACACCAAGAAACATAATAAAACATAATAAAATTTAGAAGATACAAAAGAAGTTTATAAAAAATTCAAAAGAAAAAGAGCAGACCATATTTATAGGAACAAGAATTAAATTGACTTCAGAGTTGTTAGTAGCAACACTGGATGCAAGAAGATGATGGTGTAATATTTTTAAGTTTAGAAGAAAAAGATTTTGATTGGAGGATGAAGAAGGTACTAGTTTATAATTCAGTTCTCTTTCTATTATGGAGATGGGTGGCATGCTGTTTGGGCAGTGGCTGGTGGCCTAGTCTAATACATATATGAACCTGCTGATAAGTGACCTTCTGATAAATAGACATAAAGAATATTTGTTAGGAGGAGAATTCTTATATATGGATTTTCAATATGCTTCTGCATTAGAGTTGCTTATAATAAATAAACTTGTAATCTATTGATTAATGACAAATGGCTCTCAAGAAAATGGTTATATAACCTATGCAACTACCTAAGATTTAAGGCATGTTTTGTGACCTAAATGTGTGTAAGGGAATTCACAAACTTTAGTCAGGGACCTCAACTGTTAAGCTGTACAGACAGATTGTCTAATGCAAGAAGAAAGGATTTGAAGAATCATGTGAGATGTTACAGATCTTTTCCTGGTACACTTGTGCCTCCTGATTGCTTCCATCCTTAATGTTATTAGCAGAGCTTATTATCAGATAAGATTTTAGAGTCATGTGAGGCTGATTTGATAATTTGATATTTTGTGTTAGCACAGAATTTAGAATTTTGTATCTAGCCAAATCATTGAAGGCATAGAAAGAAATGCCCTTAAATCTGATAATGTTCATCTTAAACACATACACACAGACACACCCCATTAAACTGAATTGAAGAATGTAAGAAATATTCTCTGTAAAATTAGAATTGAGGATTGAGACAAGGATGACCACTATCCTGAGTTCAAGTTAGCAATGTTAGGAAGACCCTACCTAATATTCTAAAACAATGAAAAGAAACTAAAGGCCTATGGATTGAAAAAGAGGAAATAAAAATGAACGTTTCTGGTAGATTATATGATTGTATATTCTTAACTGCTCCAAAAAATTAATAAACAAATAAATAGAAATAATAGCTTGGTGAGAGATTGGATATAAAATCATTAAACAAAAGTCAATTATGTACCTACATATAAGTAATAAGTAATTATTCAACAAACTTGTCATACATATGGAAAAGTAAAGTTAGATCTTTATACATAATGCACAAAAATCAATTGCCTATGGAGAAAAAATTAAATATCAAAAACAAGCTCTTAAAACCTTAATGATAAATATATTTACATGTATATATGCATATAGCATATATGCATGTAACATATGTATGTATGTATGTATATATGTAATGATGTGTGTGTGTGTGTATCTACTATGAGAGATAGGGAATAATTCCTTAAAATACAAAAAGAGTTAACCATATGGAAAAAGTGATAAATTTTACTTCAAATTTCAAAATATAAAATATGAAAATTATTCATCAAGTCATTTTAAGAAGGTGAAAAACCAAATTAGAAATTGAGATGTCTGTAATATGCATAATCAACATAAGATTTATTTCATAAATATTTAATGAACAACATATCAATAAATGTCAACACAGATGAGGAAACACATGTGGCTAATAAAGCTATAAAGAAATATTTAACTTTATTGAAATCAGGGAAAAACAAATGAGACTAGAGTTAAATACCATTTTATATCTAGTTAGATGGTAACAAATAGAAAGGCTGACAATATCAAGTGGAAAGGATGTGGTGTAGCAGGATCTCATATATTATTGGTGGGAATATGAATTGGCATAGCAAAGCAGTTTGGCATTGTCTCATAAGTAGAACATTTGCATATCCTATGAGCCATCAATTCTAGTTTTAGGTATATACCCTAGACGAACTCTTGCAAATTTTGTACCAGAGACATGTAGAGGAATGTTTACAGCATGTACACATAAATAATAACTACCCAGAAATAACCTAAATGTCCATTTATAGAAGAATGGATAGTGACATGTTCATGCAGTGGTATATATAGTATTCAAAGTATAGAATCATAGCACAACCAAAAATACAGATCAACTTTAACAATGTAATATTAAGCGGAAAAGAGAGTCTCAGAAGATTATGTAAGTAGGCTAGCTTTTTCTAGAATAAAATGTGAAATCTCCAATATATACTTTTTCTTAGAATCTGTATGATGTAAAAATATTATATATATATGTATGTGTATATACATATATACACATACATATATATATATATGTAAAGTGAATGTTTGGATAACTATCCTCATATAAATATACACTTATGCACGTGGAAAGCCAAGGAAGCCCACCATATAATTTAGGGTATTGGTCAGGGTATTGTCATTTTCTTTCTTTTTTTTTTTTTTATTGTCATTTTCTAATGTCTATTTCACATGATGGTTTTGCCAATATTATAGTACTAAAGAGAAAGGAAAGAATAAAAGAGGGCCATGCAAAGACCAGGGATCAGAATGTGTCATGAACCAATGATTATAATCAATCAAATTTTGAGTTCTTGAATTACATACATATGCCCAAATCTAAAATAATAGTGGTATCTGCTATGATATGGGTAGATATAAGTTGTTATAAGAGTACAGCAAAGCAGCACTTAGTCCCAAATGGATAAAAAGAAGGATCTGGACTTAACTTTTCAAAGAAGAGGATATCTGGGCTATTGATAAATAAATTTTATTGTGATACATGATCTATGTGTCAGGTACTGTGCTAAGCCTTTGATATGTGTTGACACATTTTATCCTCACAATACCAGGTAATATTATCACATTTATTTTAACATGTACAGATAATATAAGTGTTACACAACTAAGAAGTGTCAGTTATTCTCTGAGACGATTATTTACTCCCACATGTATGGCATTATCTCTGTGTTGATGAGACTCTATTTTAATTTCTGCCTCCCAAATAAAAGTTTGAGGTTTTTGATGGTATGACCCATGTCTTATTCATTGTTTATTTCCAGACCTAGGACAAGTTCTAGAACACATTATTTATTAAGTGCTCACAGAATGAACAAATGAATGAATGAACATGGTCCCTGTCCCTAAAGATATTATAGTCTTTTATCCAGTGGTCAAAGGGAAAGCAAGATACTGTAACACCACATATTTGTCTCCAGAGAAATGTGCACCAGGTCATGACCCATTGTGGGAAATCATGTAAAGTTTCTTAGAAGAAGGGTATTTTAAGGAGCTATAATCAATATTCAGTCTGGACAAATCTTTTGTTTTTGAGAAAAGATAATAATGATGCCAAGGGGGTCAGCAACTCAAAATTAACTAGCCAAGACTACTGATTTGATAGAGGCTTATATAGATGAGGCATCAGACAGATAGAAAAGAAAGGTTTCAGCTTAGAATAATATAATGTCATGAACTTTCTAATATAATATATAAAAAAGCAATCTGTTAGATTACCCAGGGTTAACTACAAGAAGATGATATTGAGGTAGTAGAAAGCACAGTGATGGCCAGGGCCCATGTAGCTTGAGATATGTGGTAGCAGACATCAAAGCTTCAAGCCATCAAGACTGCTTGAGGTTCATAGTGTTGTGCAGGTCCAATTAAATCAAGATTCTGGGAATGGTACAGAAGAATGATGAAAGTATTTTTCAACCTGCAGCCCCTGGCCGTCATATCTCCCTTGGGTCAGGCCATTGTGGGGAGAAATCATCAATACCTAACATAATGAGTAATTGTACATATAAATTTCCCTCCATTGGGTAATGAGAAAAAAATTAGTGTGACATGGACATGTGAATTCTAGAGTCAGACTGTTTAAATTCAAAATCTAATTTTGTCACTTGTTAGTCATGTGACATTGTTACTTAAATTATCTGTACATGTTAAGATAAATAGGATAATTTACCTGTTACTATAAGGATTAAGTTAGTTAATACACTTCAAATGCTTAGAACAATGCATAGGTTGTACACAATAAAGGTTTTCTATCAATAGCCTGGACATCCTTTTCTTTAGGAAGTTAATTCCAGATCCTTCCCTTTATCCATTTGGGATTAAATTCTGCTTTGCTGGAGAAAAATGCTGCTTTATTGTACCCCTATAACAATGTATATCTACCCATATTATTTATAACTACTATATATTTATACTCATATCATTTATAACTATTATAAGTACATATAACTTCTCATACCTATCCATATCAAATAATAACTACAATTACTTTAGCTTTGTGCATATCTGTGTAATTGAAGTACCTAAAATTGGATTGATTATAATTATTGGTTCATGACACATTCTCATTTCTGTCTTTGCATGGTCCTCTTTTATTCCTTCCTTTCTCTTTAGTCTTAGAGAAGTCTTCCTAGACGTGACAGCAAGTGTTCTTAGTCTTTAAGAAAAAGTCAAGAGAAGAACAGGATGAGGAGATGAATGCCTCATTTTGTTTTATGGTATTACCAAGGTATATAATAATAACATGCTAAGAAATTTGTTACATTGAATTTTAATTTATTAGTTCAACAAAGATTTTTGAGTCTATTATATGGTAGGTACTTTAGCAAACATAGCCAACATAAATATAAGGCATAGTTTCCTGACCTCAGCTTAAAGTGTGGTAGAAGAGCACATAATTCATTAAAAATCATTTCATGGCTTCATGAATTTACTTAAATTTGGTGAGATAATGACATACCTTTGGGTTGATATCAGAGATTGGCTTCCATTATATGTTCCTTATTAATTGTTTCTTCTTCTTTTTTTTAATTAATTTTTATTGGTGTTCAATTTACCAACATACAGAAAAACACCCAGTGCTCATCCCGTCAAGTATCCACCTCAGTGCCCGTCACCCATTCCCCTCCAACACCCGCCCTCCTCCCCTTCCCACCACCCCTAGTTCGTTTCCCCGAGTTAGGAGTCTTTATGTTCTGTCTCCCTTCCTGATATTTCAAACATTTCTTTTCCCTTCCTTTATATTCCCTTTCACTATTATTTATATTCCCCAAATGAATGAGAACATACACTGTTTGTCCTTCTCCGATTGACTTATTTCACTCAGCATAATACCCTCCAGTTCCATCCACGTTGAAGCAAATGGTGGGTATTTGTCGTTTCTAATTGCTGAGTAATATTCCATTGTATACATAGACCACATCTTCTTTATCCATTCATCTTTCGATGGACACCGAGGCTCCTTCCACAGTTTGGCTATTGTGGCCATAACTGATAGAAACATTGGGGTGCAGGTGTCCCGACGTTTCATTGCATCTGAATCTTTGGGGTAAATCCCCAACAGTGCAATTGCTGGGTCGTAGGGCAGGTCTATTTTTACTCTTTGAGGAATCTCCACACAGTTTTCCAGAGTGGCTGCACCAGTTCACATTCCCACCAACAGTGTAAGAGGGTTCCCTTTTCTCCACATCCTCTCCAACATTTGTTGTTTCCTGCCTTGTTAATTTTCCCCATTCTCACTGGTGTGAGGTGGTATCTCATTGTGGTTTTGATTTGTATTTCCCTGATGGCAAGTGATGCAGAGCATTTTCTCATGTGCATGTTGGCCATGTCCATGTCTTCCTCTGTGAGATTTCTCTTCATGTCTTTTGCCCATTTCATGATTGGATTGTTTGTTTCTTTGGTGTTGAGTTTAATAAGTTCTTTATAGATTTTGGAAACTAGCCCTTTATCTGATATGTCGTTTGCAAATATCTTCTCCCATTCTGTAAGTTGTCTTTTAGTTTTGTTGACTGTATCCTTTGCTGTGCAAAAGCTTCTTATCTTGATGAAGTCCCAATACTTCATTTTTGCTTTTGTTTCTTTTGCCTGTTGGATGTATCTTGCAAGAAGTTACTGTGGCCGAGTTCAAAAAGGGTGTTGCCTGTGTTCTCTTCTATGATTTTGATGGACTCTTGTCTCACATTTAGATCTCTCATCCATTTTGAGTTTATCTTTGTGTATGGTGAAAGAGGGTGGTCCAGTTTCATTCTTCTGCATGTGGATGTCCAATTTTCCCAGCACCATTTATTGAAGAGACTGTCTTTCTTCCAATGGATAGTCTTTCCTCCTTTATCGAATATTAGATGACCATACATTTCAGGGTCCACTTCTGGGTTCTCTATTCTGTTCCATTGATCTATGTGTCTGTTTTTGTGCCAGTACCACACTGTCTTGATGACCACAGCTTTGTAGTACAACCTGAAATCTGGCATTGTGATGCCCCCAGCTATGGTTTTCTTTTTTAAAATTCCCCTGGCTATTCGGGGTCTTTTCTGATTCCACATAAATCTTAAAATAATTTGTTCTAACTCTCTGAAGAAAGTCCATGGTATTTTGATAGGGATTGCATTAAACGTATAAATTGCCCTGGGTAACATTGACATTTTTACAATATTAATTCTGCCAATCCATGAGCATGGAATATTTTTCCATCTCTTTGTGTCTTCCTCAATTTCTTTCAGAAGTGTTCTATAGTTTTTAGGGTATAGATCTTTTACCTCTTTGGTTAGGTTTATTCCTAGGTATCTTATGCTTTTGGATGCAATTGTAAATGGGATTGACTCCTTAATTTCTCTTTCTTCAGTCTCATTGTTAGTGTATAGAAATGCCATTGATTTCTGGGCATTGATTTTGTATCCTGCCACACTACCAAATTGCTGTATGAGTTCTAGCAATCTTGGGGTGGAGGCTTTTGGGTTTTCTATATAGAGTATCATGTCATCGGCGAAGAGGGAGAGTTTGACCTCTTCTTTGCCAATTTGAATGCCTTTAATGTCTTTTTGTTGTCTGATTGCTGAGGCGAGGACTTCCAGTACTATGTTGAATAGCAGTGGTGAGAGTGGACATCCCTGTCTTGTTCCTGATCTTAGGGGAAAGACTCCCAGTGCTTCCCCATTGAGAATGATATTTGCTGTGGGCTTTTCGTAAATGGCTTTTAAGATGTCAAGGAAAGTTCCCTCTATCCCAACACTCTGAAGGGTTTTGATCAGGAATGGATGCTGTATTTTGTCAAATGCTTTCTCTGCATCTAATGAGAGTATCATATGGTTTTTGGTTTTTCTCTTGCTGATATGATGAATCACATTGATGGTTTTACGAGTGTTGAACCAGCCTTGTGTCCCGGAGATAAATCCTACTTGGTCATGGTGAATAATTTTCTTAATGTGTTGTTGGATCCTATTGGCTAGTATCTTGTTGAGAATTTTTGCATCCATGTTCATCAGGGATATTGGTCTGTAATTCTCCTTTTTGGTGGGGTCTTTGTCTGGTTTTGGAATTAAGGTGATGCTGGCCTCATAGAACGAATTTGGAAGTACTCCATCTCTTTCTATCTTTCCGAACAGCTTTAGTAGAATAGGTATGATTTCTTCTTTAAACGTTTGATAGAATTCCCCTGGGAAGCCATCTGGCCCTGGACTCTTGTGTCTCGGGAGGTTTTTGATGACTGCTTCAATTTCCTCCCTGGTTATTGGCCTGTTCAGGTTTTCTATTTCTTCCTGCTCCAGTTTTGGTAGTTTGTGGCTTTCCAGGAATGCGTCCATTTCTTCTAGATTTCCTAATTTATTGGCATACAGCTGTTCATAATATGTTTTTAAAATCGCTTGTATTTCCTTGGTGTTGGTAGTAATCTCTCCTTTCTCATTCATGATTTTATTAATTTGAGTCTTCTCTCTCTTCTTTTTAATAAAGCTGGCTAATGGTTTATCTATCTTATTAATTCTTTCAAAGAACCAACTCCTGGTTCTGTTGATCTGTTCCACAGTTCTTTTGGTCTAGATATCATTTAGTTCTGCTCGAATTTTAATTAACTCTCTTCTTCTGCTGGGGGTGGGGTCTATTTGTTGCTTTTTCTCTAGTTCCTTTATGTGTAAGGTGAGCTTTTGAATTTGAGTTCTTTCCAGTTTTTGAATGGATGCTTGTATTGCGACGTATTTCCCCCTCAGGACTGCTTTTGCTGCATCCCAAAGATTTTGAACGGTTGTATCTTCATTCTCATTAGTTTCCATGAATCTTCTCAATTCTTCCTTAATTTCCTGGTTGACCTTTTCATCTTTTAGCAGGACAGTCCTTAACCTCCACGTGTTTGTGGTCCTTCCAAACTTCTTGTTGTGATTAAGTTCTAATTTCAAGGCATTATGGTCTGAGAATATACAGGGGACTATCCCGATCTTTTGGTATCGGTTCAGACCCGATTTGTGACCCAGTATGTGGTCTATTCTGGAGAAAGTTCCATGTGCACTTGAGAAGAATGTGTATTCAGTTGAGTTTGGATGTAAAGTTCTGTAGATATCTGTGAAATCCATCTGGTCCAGTGTATCATTTAAAGCTCTCGTTTCTTTGGAGATGTTGTGCTTAGAAGACCTATCTAGTATAGAAAGAGCTAGATTGAAGTCACCAAGTATAAATGTATTATTATCAAAGTATTTCTTCAGTTTGGTTATTAATTGGTTTAAATATTTGGCAGCTCCCACACTCGGGGCATATATATTGAGGATTGTTAAGTCCTCTTGTTGGATAGATCCTTTGAGTATGAGATAGTGTCCCTCTTCATCTCTCTATAGTCTTCGGGGGTAAATTTTAATTTATCTGATATAAGGATGGCTACCCCTGCTTTCTTTTGAGGACCATTTGAATGGTAAATGGTTCTCCAACCTTTTATTTTCAGGTTGTAGGTGTCCTACTGTCTAAAATGAGTCTCTTGTAGACAGCAAATAGATGGGTCCTGCTTTTTTATCCAGTCTGAAACCCTGCGCCTTTTGATGGGGTCATGAAGCCTGTTCACGTTCAGAGTTACTATTGATAGATATGAGTTTAGTGTCATCATATCTATTCAGTCCTTGTTTTTGTGGATTGTTCCACTGAACTTCTTCTTAATTTCTTTTTTTTTTTTTTTTTTTAATTTTATTTATGATAGGCAACACAGTGAGAGAGAGAGAGAGGCAGAGACACAGGCAGAGGGAGAAGCAGGCTCTGTGCACCGGGAGCCCGACGTGGGACTCGATCCCGGGTCTCCAGGATCGCGCCCTGGGCCAAAGGCAGGCGCCAAACCGCTGCGCCACCCAGGGATCCCCCACTGAACTTCTTCTTAAAGGGGAATTTTAAGAGTCCCCCTTAAAATTTCTTGCAGAGCTGGTTTGGAGGTTACATATTCTTTCAGTTCCTGCCTGTCTTGGAAGCTCTTTATCTCTCCTTACATTTTGAATGCAAGCCTTGCTGGATAAAGTATTCTTGGTTGCATGTTCTTTTCATTTAGGACCCTGAATATATCCTGCCAGCCCTTTCTGGCCTGCCAGGTCTCTGTGGAGAGGTCTGCTGTTACCCTAATATTCCTCCCCATAAAAGTCAGGGACTTTTTTTTCTCTTGCTGCTTTAAGGATCTTCTCCTTATCTTTGGAATTTGCAAGCTTCACTATTAAATGTCGAGGTTTTGAGCGGTTTTTATTGATTTTAGGGGGGGACCTCTCTATTTCCTGGATCTGAATGCCTGTTTCCCTTCCCAGATTCGGAAAGTTTTCAGCTATGATTTGTTCAAATACGTATTCTGGCCCTCTGTCCCTTTCGGCGCCCTCGGGAACCCCAATTAAACGTAGGTTTTTCTTCCTCAGGCTGTCATTTATTTCCCTTAATCTATCCTCATGGTCTTTTTTTTTTTTTAATGCTTTTTTTTTTTAATTTTTTTTATTCATTTATGATAGTCACAGAGAGAGAGAGAGAGAGAGGCAGAGGCACAGGCGGAGGGAGAAGCAGGCTCCATGCACCGGGAGCCCGACGTGGGATTCGATCCGGGGTCTCCAGGATCGCGCCCTGGGCCAAAGGCAGGCGCCAAACCGCTGCGCCACTCAGGGATCCCCTCCTCATGGTCTTTTAATTGCCTGTCTCTTTTTTCCTCAGTTTCCCTCTTTGTCATCAACTTGTCTTCTATGTCACTCACTCATTCTTCCACCTCGTTAACCCTCGTTAGGACTTCTAGCTTGGATTGCATCTCATTCAATTGATTTTTAATTTCTGCCTGATTGGATCTAAATTCTGCAGTCATGAAGTCTCTTGAGTCCTTTATGCTTTTTTCTAGAGCCACCAGTAGCTGTATAATAGTGCTTCTGAATTGGCTTTCTGACATTGAATTGTAATCCAGATTTTGTAACTCTGTGGGAGAGAGGGCTGTTTCTGCTTCTTTTTTTTGAGGTGAGGTTTTCCTTCTAGTCATTTTGCTCAGTACAGAGTGGCCAAAAACAAGTTGTATTGGGAAAAGGAGAAAAAGAGAGAGAAGGAAAGAAAAGAGAAAAAGAAAAAGAGGAAGAAAAAAAGGGGGGGGGGAAGAGAAGAAAAAGAGAAAGAAAAAGAAAGAAAGGAGAAAAAAAAGGGTGGGGTGGGGTGGGGAAAGCAATCAGAAATCAAGAAGAAAGAAAGAAAAAAAAGCACAAAACAAAACAAAAAGAAACAAACAAAAAAAACAAAAAAACAAAAAACCAAAAACACGGTGGAGTATCTTCTGATTCTATATACTTTAAGTCCCTTGACTTCCCCTGGACCTGGTCCGTCTAGCTAGTCTTCTGGGGGAGGGGCCTGCTGTGCTGATTCTCAGGTGTTAGCACTTGGGGGAGCTGCTCTGCCCCTGCCTGGTGCAGGGCTCAGTGGGGGTTTTTCACCCCGTGAGGCCCCGGGAGCAAGCCACAGTGGCGGGGGCAGCTCTGGGACCCTGGAGTCAGCTCCCGCAGTAGCTCCGGGGCAGGGCCTGGGGGCTCCCGGGCGGGGCCGCTGATCTGCTCAGTTCCAGGCAGGAGCGTCCTCGCTGTCCTGGGCCCTCCCGGCCTCTGCCTGTCCCTGGGGGAGGCCGGATCCTGGGCTGTGTCCCGGGCCCTGTGCTCCGGAGCCTGCGCTGTTGGATTCGCTCCCGCCCCGCAGCCGCCTCCGCGGAGCCGCCGCCCGATCCCCTCCGAGCTGTTCCCGGAGCCGCGCAGCCCCCTCCGCGGAGCCGCCGCCCGAGCCCCTCCGAGCTGCTCCGGGTCCCGCCGAGCGCTGCAGCCCTTAGGGAGCTCGGCGCATCTCCCGGGGCGCAGTTCCTCTGTTACTGTCCCAGGGAGCCCGAGGGCGTCCCCGCCCTCCTGGATCCTGCTCCAATTCCCCGGGAGGCCTTTCCGCGGGGAAGGTTGGTGCAGCTCCTGCTCCTCCGGGACGGGGCTCTCCTGTCCTGGGGACACTCGCCCCGGCCTCAGCCCGACTCCTCGGGGCCCCTCCCCCTTGGAGGCCTTTTGTGTCTTTATTTCTTTTTCCCCGTCTTCCTACCTTGATAGAAGCGCGAACTCTTCTCACTGGAGCGTTCCAGCTGGTCTCTCTTTAAGTCTCAGGCCGAATTCGTAGATTTTCAGGATGATTTGCATGTTTTCTAGGTAATTTGTTGAGGACAGGTGACCTGGGGACCCTGCTCTGTCGCCATCTTGCCCCTCCCCCCCTTAATTGTTTCTTCTGATGTTAGTAACAATCAGATTATTCTACCAAGAGGAGCAATTTAAAAATGAAAAAGCAAAGTTCCTTCTTAATTTCAGACTGTCTCTAACCTGTTAACTATCTACATACATACCTCTTACATATATTTTAATTACTTTTCTTTCAGCTCAGGTTCTTTAAAGGGTTTTTGTACAAAACCACTTTATTAAGGCATCTCAATCATTTCTTTACTAATCAGAAAACTTATTTATTCCTCCATTTTTTACCGGTTAGCAAGGAATCTGAAGCTCTAAGAACTTTTCATGTAAATTTATGAAAACTCAGTCTAGATTTATTTTCCACTTTGGAAGCAATAGTTGTTTTATGGTTGGATCTAATTCTGGCATGTCTTAGGTGACATTTTGCTTAGCCAGTGGCATCATTATAGGTGGTGGGCATTGCCATTTCACTAGAAGGGTTAATGTGTACAAACTGGCAGGGCTGTCATGAAGCTTTTCTTTTGCGACTTATATCTTTCCACATATAGCTATATTGTTTGTAGGAAGCCTCTTTTTAAACATGAATTTTTGTTGATTCTTGGCAACTTTGAAGAGAAAGGGTAGATTGGCCTGTAACCTAATGAGTCCTCACAAAGATATTTTCATTTTGTTTTTTAATTGAAGTATAGTTGACATGCAATGTTATATTAGTTTCATATATACAGCAAAGTACTTCAAAAATTCTGGACATTACTCATTGCTCACCATAATAAGTGTAGTTTAATACTATTAAAATATTACTTACTATATTTCCTAGGCTGTATTTTTCATCTCTGTGACTTATTTTTTTTATAACTGGAAATTTGTACCTCTTAATCCCATTCACATATTTTTCTCATCCCCTCATATATCTTTTCAAATTAGTGTTTTTGTTTTCCTTGGGTAAATTCCCAGAAGTGGAATTACTGGTTCATATGGTACTCCTATTTTTTTCTTCTTTTTTTTAGGGACCAAAATATTTTCTTTAGATGAAGTTTTTAGAAGAAATTCTAGTTCTTATCTGAAGCAGAAATACCAGCTGGATTTGAATTGAAATTCCAATGTACTTTTTTTTCTAACTTGGGCGAGTTATTAAAAGTTTTGAAACCCTCCAGTTCCATCCACGTTGAAGCAAATGCTGAGTGAAATAAGTCAATCGGAGAAGGACAAACAGTGTATGTTCTCATTCATTTGGGGAATATGAATAATAGTGAAAGGGAATATAAAGGAAGGGAAAAGAAATGTTGGGAAATATCAGGAAGGGAGACAGAACATAAAGACTCCTAACTCGGGGAAACGAACTAGGGGTGGTGGAAGGGGAGGAGGGCGGGTGTTGGAGGGGAATGGGTGACGGGCATTGAGGTGGACACTTGACGGGATGAGCACTGGGTGTTTTTCTGTATGTTGGTAAATTAAACACCAATAAAAGTTAATTAAAAAAAAAAAGTTTTGAAACCTCAGTTTCTTCACTTGTGAAATGCATATGGCAGTAAGAATCTTGAGTAGTTGAGATTTGATTAAGAACACATATAACCTATTTGAAGCATATTTGATACTATGGGCTGGATTATTTCCCTCCAAATCTCTTACTTTGAAGTCCTAATCTCTAGCACCTCAGAATGTGACTGTATTTGAAGATAAGGTCTTTAAAGGGGTAATTAAGTTAAAATGAAGATGTTAGGATGGGCCCCAACCCAATCTGACTGATGTTCTTAAAATAAGAGAATTTTTGGACATACAGAGTGGCATGAGGGCTGCTCAGGCACAGAAGAACAGCCATGTGAAGATAGAGGAAAATGGTGGCCATTTACAAGACAAACTTTAGAGGAAACCTACCTTGCTTCCACCTTGATCTTAGACTTCTAGCCTCCAGAACAGTGAGAAAATAAACTTCAGTTGTTTAAGCCTTGTACTCTATTGTATTTTGTTATGGAATTCTAGCAAACTAATAGAGTTGGCACTCAGTGAATGGTAGCTGTTTTTTGTTTTTTTTGTTTTTAAACTTTTAGTGTTGGATTTGATGCAAGTCAGCCTTGATTGGAATTCTTTGTATTTTAGTTTCTTCATTTGTAAAGTGCAGTGAGTATTATCTGCCTTACATTTTGTTCTGAGAATTAAATGAATTAATACATATAAAGACTAAAGATTTTAGAATAGGGAATTGTAATTTTTTTGTAAGCCACCTCATGTCTGCCTGATTCTTCCTACATCCTGACCACAAAAGGGTTAAAAATACAAGTAATTGATATATGTATAGTACTTTCCTTTATTAATTAAGTTTTTAATTTTAATTCTAGTATAGTTAACATATAGTCTTTACATAGTGCTTTTGTATACTGAAAGTCTCCTGGTTTTGTCCCTACTCACGGTCAGTGTCTCATACAATATATTCCACAATTGCTCTAGACTAGATTTCCAGAAGTTCTTTGATTATATGTTGTTTAGCAGCTTTCAGTGGCTCACAGTAACAATGAAATCATTTCTATATTATCTACGTAGGCATTCAAACTTTTCAAAAATATGGATCCTAACTGCCTTTTCAGACTTATTTCCTATAACTCTTCTCTCTACTCTAAATCCTCCTATTTATATTATTCATAAATACTTATACATATTGATAAGTACTTACACTAACTTATGTTGACACATTCTCTTCTGAACATAGTTTTTCCTACTTCTGTGATTTGGTCCATACTTCTCCTTCTACCTGTAATTTTTTTCTATGTTTATCTACCTCTATTAAAATCTTAATCATTCATTACGTCTCAGTTGGTCTTGTGAAATTTTCCTTAATAATTTCAAACAAAAAAATGAATTTTGCTTGCACTTCTAAACTTTCATTACTGCAGTCATTGACTTTAAAGAGTTGTTACATGGATGAATGCATGGATATATGGAAGCATGCATGCATGAAAGGAGAAATTAAAGGACACACAGGCATGCATTATAAGCATACCTGTATTTCTATCAATTTAGCAAGATCATTTTCATATGGTAATTACATTTGAGAAGCACTTAAAAATTCTGATTGTTATGAAAAATTGCACACTTTTGAAATGTGTTATTAATTGCAGTGAATGGCCTAATGGTATTTAAATTTTTTTCTCTTTATCTCCATTTTCTGCTTAAATATACTGGTCAAAATTGATTTAGAAACTATTGCATCTGCATTATTACATGCCCCAATGCAGGAGTTGAAATTGAAAATTTATTTAAAAGATTGTCTTCATTAAACTACTGAGATGAACATGTTGTTAGGCTTCCCTAATATTTGTGAAACTGAATGAGTAGTTAGATAGATAGACACATTTATAGTAACATTATAATCTTCTTTTCTGACAGGGACATCGGTAAGGTTAATTAGTGCCTGTAATGATTTTTTCCCCTTGATTAAAAGGCACTATGCAAATACAATGTGTAGAATAAAGAATTCCATTAAAAACACAAAGGTTATATTGTCAGTGGCTATAGATGGATTTAAAAATTTGGTCCAGAAGCGAGACAATCTAAAACATTAGTTCTAGCCCTGAGGCATGGTTTCCAGCTGAACATCTTAACGCAAGGTATTATGATGAACATGTTTTCATTCAGACAAGACCACAGTCATTTAATAGAATTATGGACCTAAGACTCTAATGGTCAGACAGGAAGTATGTGGGGGAATATCTATTTCTCCCCCTCTGGTACTCACAGGTGCTGCTCCATTTCATTGTTTACTAAAAACTGAACATGAAGTGCTTCCTATCTTACTGATAGCAGGTACATCACTAAACATAAAAGTTAAAGTATCTGACATAAGAAGATCCAGTCCTTAAGCTGCATGATGTGTATCTGGCTCTCAGAATTTCATTCTCTTTGGCCTGTACAAAGAGATAATAAATACTTTTGCTATGCATGCTGTCTAATGACTCCTTTCCAATAGCATTAGAAGGAGACAGCATAGAATACTATTATGCTTTGCAGATGTCTGGAGGTTTAGGAGGAGGAGAATATATTAGTTTGCTCAGACTGCTATAACAGAGTATCATCAGTGGAGTGGTTTAAACAATAAACATTCACTTTCCACAGTTCTGGAGCCTGGGAAGTCTAAGATCTCATTAAGATCTCATTGAAAAGCTCTATCCTGTCTTTTTAAAAAATAAGAGTACTAATTCTGTCTTTGAGCCTTCCATCCTCATGACCTAACCTCAAGGGCCTCGTCTGTAGATATCTTACATTTGAGATTAGAGTTCCAATATAGGAATTTTGGGAGTACACATTGTTCAGTCCATTGAAGATAGCTAACATTTTCTGAGCATCTGCTATATCCCAGCACTTAACTTTGTATTTTATGAACATTAAAAGCTCTCACTCACACTATATTAGGTATCTTTGTTATGAAGTCTAGCTTCCTCTATCATAGCACTTATTTTATTGTATCATAATCAGTCATTTAAGTGTATATTTTCCCTACTAGTGGGTAAACTCTTGAGGGCAAGGATCAAGATTATTTTGTTAATTTCTCTATCCTCATTTCCCAGCCCATTGTTGGGAACATAGGAGGAGCTCAAGTAGTATGGTTAAAGAATGAAAATTTTACAATTCTACTTAATCTTCTTATTAACACACCTAACCTTTCTGTACTTTACAGTGGCAAAGCTAATAGCTCTCAGGATTGTAATGAAAATCAAATTAAAGACACCTCTAGATTAAGATGGCATATTTTAACAGCAGCACAGACTATCTCTTCCCCAATATTTAATTACATGAGCAAAAAATAGTTAAAACTACTCAGCAAACACAGACACAGACATACACACACTCTAAAACTACCACCAAAGAAATGGTTGAACTCTAAAGCAACAAACTTGAAAAACTAGTGCCAAGGAAAGAAAATAAAAGTTTTAGAGTGGAATATAGAAATAAGCGCAGTTTGGCTTCTAGTGATATTCGACCCTCTTCCGCATGGTTGTACCCACATTGTCTCCCTTTTCTCTAATAAAAAATCTAATTAGTAAGTGGAGGCTATTGGAAATAGCTGTTGGGGGAGAAACAGATAAAATGAAGTAAATCTTGACATTGGCTTTCTTTGTGGAATGTGAAGGATCCTAGGGAGACCATTTAGAATATAGCATTACAACATCCTGCAGGTCAACAGAGAGAGGCCCTTCCCCACTAGCTCTGCCTGAGGGGTGCAGATGTTTATTATGAAATGACTCCCCATCTGGGTCTGAAGGGCAAGGATGCTGATGTGCCAGATTTGGAAGTCCAGACTTGTTTTGGGGGAAAAATAAAGCTTAGTGAATGTAAAATAAATAAAAAAAATATGGGATCCCTGGGTGGCGCAGCGGTTTAGCGCCTGCCTTTGGCCCAGGGCGTGATCCTGGAGACCTGGGATCGAATCCCATGTCGGGCTCCTGGTGCATGGAGCCTGCTTCTCCCTCTGCCTGTGTCTCTGCCTCTCTCTCTCTCTGTGTGTGACTATCATGAATGAATAAATAAATAAAATCTTAAAAAAAAAAATAAAATAAATGAGTGAATAAATAATTTAAAAAATATATAACACTACAATTAGGAAAAGTCAGTCCTAGGACAGGGTGATTAACAAAATCTCAGATGAGAGGATAGTCAGTTTTACTCCAAAGACTCTGCTTAGTCTAGTTTTGCTCCTACCATTTTATTCCCCCAAAACAAGAAATATCTAGACCTGAAACTGTGGTGGGGGACAGGAATGGTAGGAAATAGCTCCAAGAAGTCACCCACATCATATCAGAGCAAAGAGAATGACCAAGCAGAATGACCCTTTTTTCTTATGAGGAAAAAAAAAAACAAAAACAAACACATATAGTAATCTCCTCCACTATTATAACAAAAAGAAATTAAAGTTATTAAAAGATAAAAATTCAACATAAAATTACATATAACTCATGGGTAGAAAGAAATTTGTGCTATATAGAATCGAAATCTTCCGACTGGAGTTTCTGTTTTACCTTTCTTTTAACTAGAGACTTACTATGATGTATTTCTCAGATGTAAAATCATTTGGGGTACTGAATAAAAGTACATTAGTATTTTGAAATACTAATGTCTGCAAAGTATCATTAACTAGGGTCCCATAAACCTGTGATAGGGCTTCCTGTACTTCTATGTCTTAAACTTATTTTCACTATGGAAAAATCAAGGTAATTATTTTGTCTCATATTGCCATATTCTGAAGTTAAATATATGGTAGAGTGAGATTGTGAAAGTAATGTCAACTTCTGTTTAATGACCTCACTACTTCTATCCTGTTACTACTGTAAAGATTAAATTGCTACTGTAAGAGAAAAGCAAAGAAAGGATCTGTAGGAAATATTGAAGGTATTAGTACTTAGTTTATCCAGGTAGCACACTGATGGAACTGCTCCATTTGTCTGTCTGTGTGTCTCTATCTATCTATCTATCTATCTATCTATCTATCTATCTATCCATCCATTTACTTTATATGAAGAAGTGAAGTGTTGTCATGGAAAGGTGTATCAAATACCTTTGTTTGAATTAAAAAATAAGTCAGGCTTTTGATCTGAAAGTAAATATCACTTACTAGTGGTTTGATAATAACTGTTTTTCCAATTATGTTATTTTGTGAGCATTTTCATAAATTAAAATAAGGAATTCCACTCCAAGATTTTGATGAAAATATAAATTATCAAAAGATACATTGTTTTGAAGTGACGCAATAATGTGCATCAGACTTACTTTTGTTTTATAAATAACTATAAAACTGGACAAAAGTCATAAAGCAACTCTTTGGGGGGCATTAGATAACAGATAATACAGGATTGTGATCTCTGAAGAAATAAAATACATGAAGGAAGTTTTATCTTTCAGTCTGAGAGAGCAAAAATTGTTAAAGAGTGGAGAAAAGTGATATTGGATTTTTTTGCTGCTGAAGTGGCTAGAATTTGCAGGGCAAAATACTAGAAATAAGACAACTGCCCATAGAAGAACTCCAATAATCTTCTTAGGAAATACCACTGAGTCTTGCTAAAAACTAAGATGCACAAATGCAGGATGAAACTCAGTGAGACCTGGCAGAGAACAGCTTTAAAGTGCACCTGCATTTTAAGAAATATTAAAGGACATTTTTCAAAATGAAGGAAAATGATACTAGACAGAAGCTCAGATATCTGTAAAAGAATGAAGAGCACCAAAAATGGTAAATATTTGGATAAATACAAGATACTATTTTATTTCATTTCTTAATCTTTTAAAAAAGACAACTGATTCCTTATTTATTAATTTTTTTCAGTAATCTCTCTGCCTAACATGGGGCTTGAACTCATGACCCCGCCTGATATCAAGAGTCACACACTGTATTGACTGAACCAACCAGGCACCCCTGACAATGATTCTTTAAAGCAAGAATAATAACAACATGTTGTTGATTTATAAAACATATAGAAAAATACATAAAAACAAAAGACAGAAGGTAAATGGAAGTATATTATTGTGAAGTGATATAATATCAATTCCATATAGACTGTCATAATTTAAGGAGGCATATTATAATTTTCTTAGAATAACCACTAATTTTTTTTAAAAGGCTATAGTAATATAGCCAGATATAGAGATAAAATAAAATACCATATATATTATTTAAATCTAAGAAAGGAAGTTAAAAAGATACATGGATAGTACAAATAGAAGACAAATAGCAAAATGGTGTTCTTAAACCCAACCATATTAATAATTACATTAAGTATAAATAGGCTAATGACTCCAATTAAAAGACAGAGATTGTTAGATTGGATTAAAAACAAGACCCAACTATATGCTGTTTACAAGAGAAAAATTTAAATATAAATATGTAAATAAGGCAAACATAAGAAAATGAATAATGATAAATAATGCAGACAGCCATCCAAAAAAAAAAAAGTTGAGTGGCTATGTTACATCAGACATGGTAGATATAAATGCAAGAAATATTACTAGAGGAAAAGTACATTTCATGATAAAGAGAGATTAAAATACCTCAGATGTCTTTAACCTTTGGTGAAGGAGTCACTAAAAAAGACAAAAACCTCACTTTAAATGAGAAACCTTCTAAAATATGCATTTCCCTGCTCCACTGGATTTAAACAATTTAAACACATTCTATTGGGGCACTTGGGTGGTTCAGTTTGTTAAGCATCTGCCTTAGGCTCAGGTCATGATCCCAAGGTCCTGGGATCAAGCCCCACATCAGGCTCCCTGCCCAGTAGGGAGTCTGCTTCTCCTTCTTCCTCTGCCTGTCTACCCTCTTGTGCTCTGTCTCTCTCAAATAGATAAATGAAATATTAAAAAAATATTCTATCATGTTTACTTCTCTGATTATTCCCATGCATTTCTTTCATGTGAAATGCTGTTTCTCCTCCTTGAAACTCTTTGCTCACTGGCAACCTTCCTATTCCTCCTATAGGGAATAATTCAGGTACAAAGCAGATATTACAAGGCCATCTTGGTGGTCTCCTCATATTTAACCCTCTAGTGTTAGTCATGCAGTAAATGTTTGTTAAACTTTTACTATGTACTGGGTACAATTCTAGGCCTTGAGGATATAACAGTGAATTGAACTCCTTTTGGGGGATAGGGGATGGAGAATTGAAAATAAATAAATAAATACAGAGCATGTCAACCAGTGATAAAAATAGGGATTTAGGATATGTCATTGATGAGTGGTAAGTGATGCATCTCTGCAATGATGTACATTTTTGAAGACTTGCAAGAAGTGAAGTAGTAGTAGTTCAGGGTAGAATGTGTATAGGTATTAAATGAATTGAGAGTATATCTACTAAGTGTGTGAAATAGATGAGTGTGGCTAGAGGAGTATGAGAGAGGGACAGAGTAGTAGCATAGGAGGCCAGAGAAGTAATATGGACCTATATGATGTAGGTTTTTGAGTGCTTCTACATGGACTTGGATTTTTTTTTCTTTCTTGAATGAAATGGGAAGCTACTGGAGGGACCTCTCAGCAGAGGGATTATGTTATTTGACGTATTCTATGGTATCTCTCTAGTTGTGCATGGAGATTGAAATCCTTATCTCTTAAAGTAACTAAAAGGATTATACAAAGCAGACAAAAGATACTTGCGAATTCTTTGGTACATCTTCAGTACTAGATTTGTGTCAGTGCTTTTATGTGTCCTGATAGTGATCCTTTGAGCTATTCAGAAAGATTTTTGACATTCAGTTATTGAAATAGTTTTTATATATTCATATATCCTTTGAATGACTAAAGAGATAACCATTGTGTATTTTTACAATTAATGGAAAAACAAAACAAAAATAATATCCATTAAACCTGTAACAGGAATACGTATAATAATTTTTTCTTCATTAAAATTTATTTTTCCTAGCTCCAGATTAAAGACAGATTGTCTTTGTTTAAAACTTTGTTGATATCTATTTATAGCTTAGCTTATCATTTCTTTTGCCCTCAGTATTTCTGGTAATATTCTCAACTGATTATCACTAGGATGACCCAGCAACCTTATTTCATAGATGCTTTTTCTGTTTTATTCCAGTTTCTAGCTTTACCTTTGGTCCTCTGTGATAAGGCAGGCATTGGGAATGATTTTTATTTGCAATCCATTCCCCCTCTAACTCTTCTCCTTGGCACCATTCTGTCTTTTTCAGCAGCTTCAGAAAGAAGTCAAGATGTCTAAATGTAACATTGGCTAAGAAGATTTAAGATTCACCAAAGAATTTTAACTCTGATGTAAATGTTTCCTGCTTTTTAACTATCACAGCCAATGTCCTCAGTTGGTAACTCAATTCTGAAGAGTCTTTGGTGTAAATATTTTTTCAGTAGGGGAACAGGAATAGATTACAACTTGGGAAATTTTCACAATTTCACATCATGAGATGAGGATTTTCAGGACTTAAAAGTGACGGTATTATCTTTTTTTCATTGTATTGAACTTGAATTCACTTTAAAGAAATCATTTTTTCTCACACATCATGCTCCCTAGTTATATTACCAGTTCTTTCAATGTGTCTATCCTCTTTCCACTTTTACCAGTTCATTCTGTATTCACTTTCTGTTATTGTGTCTCATTTTTTTGTCCTAAATACTCAAGCATGAAACTTAGGCAAATCACTGAATTTGTCATAAATACATTGTTGGTCTTCTTGCTGATTTTTTTTTTTTGTGAATGATTATGCAAGACATGCTGGTTTGTCTTACAGCTTTCCTTTTATTTTTGGAATTTATCCACCCACTCAGCCTTCTATATATCCATCCATTCATCTATCAATGCCTCCAGTCAGCCACCAATTATCTAAAAAATGTGCTCTATAGTTTTACTAAAAGTCAAACACTGGGCTATAAAATTTGATACAAAAATGAATAATAATTATAAATATTCAATAAATATTTATATTTTGATTAGTGTTAAAACAAAGATTGCATCCATAAAAATTTAGTTTCAATAATATTTCTATCTTTATTTATTCACATATGAAGTCATTCAATTTGATCCTAGGTAATACTCCTAGATATTACCTAGAAGTTTGTTGAAAATGCAGTTTCCCAAGCGCCAGCCTAAGGCTTATGAAGTCAGAATTTGATTTTAACCAGACATTCAGTTGAATTGTAAGCACATTAAAATTTGAGAAACAGGAGTTTAGAGTAAGAATAAATTGGCAACTGAAGAAAGTAGATAAACAATTTTAAACAGAGGAACTATGACATAGAAAGCCATAGGACATGGAGATAAATGGCCTGTTTGTTCTGTTAAATCTTAAGGTACATCAGAGAAGAGAAGGGAAAAGAATTTGGTAACACACATGAGGACCAGACTATGAAGGACTTATAAGTAGTGTAAAGACTTTTAACTTTTTCTGAGCCATAGGGGGCAATTGGAAGTTTTTAAATAGATCAGTGACATGCTGCTTTAGAAAGACAACTCTATTAACCATGTAAAGAGTGCATTAAAAATGAGTAAGGAAGGATCTGTTGACTATTCAAGAAGTTATTTCAGATGGGAGGACCTAAACTAACACAGTGGATATAAGGAGCAGGAGTTGAATTCAAGAAATATTTTGAAATTGAAATTATGGGGATTATTTTTTGACTGACGAAGGAGATGAGGAATGAAGCAGAGATAACTCAGAAGTTTCTACAATGTGTGTCTAGTTGGTAATAGCACTGAGGATTTTAGAACGTTTAGGAGAAGGAACAAGTTCCATAGTGGAGGGATTAAGTCCAGTATTGGGCATATTAACTACAAGTATCTGTGAAATACCCAGATGGAGATATTTGGGAATATGGTTTGGGAGCTAAGAAAAGTTGTGTTTTTAGATAGAGAAATGGGAGTCAAAATTTAAAGGTGGAAGCTGAAGAAGCTATGTTTTAAGATAACTTCTGTGGTAGCAGCATAATAATATCGGCCCCAAATCAATGTCAAACTTCTTTGGGTTACAAAATAAACAGAAGAAAAAGAAAGATGAAGCAGTAACATGAGGAGGAGACAGAACTCTGAGATAATATGGAGGGAACGAATCAGTGGAGGACAGCACTAACCTAATAACACAGAGGAGATACAAAAAATGGGACCACGGCATAAAAAAAGAGTTGATTTTGGAAACAAAGAGGAATACCTACCTCCTCTTCCCTGAAAGAGAGGAGATAAACTTGGATTAAGATTTTAAGATATGAATCAGCTTGTGATGGAAACTGGGGATGGCAGATAAGGTAGTTTGTGCTTTATGACTATTCTTTTCTCAGTGAGGTAGGAAGTAAGGTCCTCTGTGGAGAGAGAGTGGAATGGGAAGGGATCTTGAAGAGAGTGATGAAAGTTTATAATATGTTAGGGTGTGAGAGAAGTAGCTGACTAGACAACAAAAAGGATTGCTGGGCAGTGCTGAAAGCCTAGAAGAGTCTAGAAATCATAAATAACTACTTTTCTCACTCCATCATTGCATGACAGTCTTTCTTTCCTCTCCTGCCTGCTTTCTTCTCATTTATAGTTTGAACAGGAGATAAATTTCCAATAAATTTAAAGCCTCATTCAGGCAAGAAGATAAACAGAGTCTTGAATTTCAAACACCTAAGATTAATCTGCTTGCGGTTTTGTTTTAATTATAATTAATTATTATACTGCCCTAATGAAAGTACCACATGTTCATTATGAAAACTTGGAAAATAAAGAAAAATAAAAGGTAGGCCAATACTGTCCATTGAGAAAATAATTGTAGATATTTTTTCCTTCTAGTACTTTTTTATAAACAGTTTTATTTGCTTATTTTATATGATTGTGTTAATCATAGATAAACTTTTTGTATCTTTCCCTTTTCAACTCTTGAAGATTTATTATAACTTTTTTTACTGATCATAAAATTTATGTTCATTGTCAATTTTTGAAAACACAGGAAAATAAAAAGATGAAAATGTAAATCACTCATAATTTCATCACCCAGAGATAATGATTCAGTTGTTAAGGGTTTTGATAAAAGCTTTATGTCACATTTTAGAAAACATTTTCTAGCAATATTTCGTGCTAACATTTGATCATAATTCTTCTTCTTAAGTTTAAATAGCCTGGACCATGAAGAATTTTACCTGGAGAACCTCTAATCAGAGCAGCGACTACAAACAGCTCAGTCAGGCTTACCTTTTCCCCACATCCTACTGGCAGAAGTAAGGACTCAAAAGCAGAGGGAAGAAGCATTGTCAATTTAAACAACAATGTTTCTGTCTTTGAAGGAGTATAAAGTATAGTTAGAAGCAACATGAAACCTGTTCTTGTCATGAATGTGAAAGCTATTCTCCTTCCCTCCCCTGTTGCTTCCCACCCCCTAGCTGACTTCTGTCAATTATTACATCCTCAAGCAGTTGTGTCTCTAGAAATTCATATGAAAAGAGCTTCTAGGAGTGTAATAATCTTGAAAACTGATGTGGCACTGCATATGTGTCAGGCAATAAGTGTTTTTACAGAGATTAATTTTATTTAATCTTCAAAACAAAACTAAGAGATAGGTAATGTAATTTTTTACCCACTTTGCAGATAATGAAATTAAGGTATGAAGATATTCAATAATTTGTTAAGGTCACATTCTTTAAGTGGTAGAACTAAGTTTCTTTTTATTTTATTTTTTTAAGATTTTTATGTATTTACTCATGAGACACACACACACACACACACACACAGGCAGAGGCAGAGACACAGGCAGAGGGAGAAGCAGGCTCCATGCAGGGAGCCCGATGCGGGACTCCATCCCGGGACTCCAGGATCACGCCTTGGGCCAAAGGCAGGTACTAAACTACTGAGCCACCCAGGGATCCCTAGAACTAGGTTTCAAACCTATGCAGTCTGTCCTGGAATCCTGTTCATAACCTCTGCCCAATCTCCCATTATAAGGGTAGCTGAATGATTAACAACACATTTTACTTAGAATTTTTAAAAAAAGATTTTATTTATTTATTCATGAGGGAGACACAGAAAAATGCAGAAACATTGGCAGAAGGAGACACAGGCTCCCTGCAGGGAGCTTGATGCAGAACTAGATCCCGGAACTCTGGGATCACAACCTGAGCTAAAGGCAGCAGCTCAACCACTGAGCCACCAAGGTACTCTAGAATTTTTTTTTTTTAATGTGGCTTGAGGGTTGGTCAAAGTTCTCCCAACCTCCACCCCTATTCTACCTTCAACATTCAGCCTGTTTCTAAATTTTCTTGATGATCTCCATGAAATGGTCCAGATGTTTAGTAGGGCTTATAATGTAATTTTCTCTGTATTCTAGACTTTTTTTTTTTATCATGGATCTTGTTTATTGTTTTTGTTTCTGTTACTGCTGTCATTCTCTCATCTTTTTATCTTCCAGGAAAAGACCAGTTCGATGCAGGTGCTTCTTGCTTTTTCAAGCTTGGAAATTCTTATAGCATTGCTATTTAATCCTATATACTTGAAAATTATAAATAGCTACTCAGCTACATCTTATAATTTATAGTTTATAGATGATAGATGCTGATTTTATTGTTAAACTTAACAACACAGTTATTTTTATTTGCTTGACATACTGAATCCCGCCTTTCTTGCCTTTTTGCCTTCCTTGACTACTTGTTTAGTTTCCAGGCTTGGAATAGTTGCCTGTCTAAGCCAGCTTTGAGAAGTCTGGAATGCCAACTGGTGCTGTATTCAGGGTTCTCACAAGCTGCTAGTTGGAAGAGAGTGGTAAAGTTGGTGTTTGCTGATGCTTATGTCACTCATGAGTTAGCTTGGGTCTCCTATTAGAGTTGACCATTGGGTCTCCAGGGGTGCTGCCCATAGGACCAGCTGGAAAAAATGTTAAAAGGCAGTAGAGTGCAATGGAAAGAGCAATAAATTCAGCATTGAATATATATCACAACTTTAATTATATAATACCTGTCTTCTTTCCTTTCCTTCCTTCCTCCCTCTGGTGCCCAAAGCTTCAGAGCAAAGGCTTTGATAGTCAAATCTTCTTCTGGCACTGAATATAACCTTGAATAGACCACTACTCCTCTTTAGCCTGTTTCCTCATCTGCAAAATAGACATCATAATTCTTATCTCAGAAGATTGATGTAATGATGAAATGAAACATGTATGTACTTAGAACATTGTTTTCTTAAAGTAGTTTGTTATCACAAGAAAGGATTTTGTATGAAAAAACAGATTTTCACTTTTTATTAAATAGACAGTTCTCTATTAAATCCTCCCATAAGGTGGCACCAAATAAGAATCTAACTGTATCCTGAAAATTTAGATGAGACTGAGGGAATCAGGAAATCAGCTTCTTGTTTAAGGAAAAGAATTTGGTGGTCATTTTGACAAGAAAACTTCAGATAATTCAAGCCTAATAACTAGACTCATATGGTGTCTAGAAAACAAATTTTTTAAATGATAGAAAGATGATTTACCAAAAGTAAGGATTCGTTTATTATAATCCAGATAGATACATTGTTTTGAAATTCCTAAATGACAAGGTAGAGAGATGAAGGACACTAAAAATGTTTGAATCTTATATTTAATGAGCATAAAATTTTTAGTTTTTTGAAATAGGATTATTTTCTCCTATTTGATGTGGTGAAATTTATTTCCTTAAGAACCCAAAATATTCCTACTATAGAAACTAGGAATGTGAATGTTTTGCAATGACCACTTAATTAATATCAGGGAGAGGAAGAACATCTTGTTCTTTCCATTGTTCTCCATTACCCCAGAGACTCCATCTCTTACTGATCTCCCCTCCTCTCTGTACTTATCACCCAGGCCTACTTGCTGTATCTCTAACAGCCCAAGCACACTCCTACCACAGAGGCTTTGCCTTTTCTATTTCTACTACCTAGACTATATCCTCTAAAATCCTTGAAGCTACCTCTCTTACCTCCTTCAGATGCTTAAATATCACCTTCTGGGTGAAGCTTTGTTTAACCACCTCATTGAACATTATAGCATGTCACTCCACCCAACTTTCCTATCCCCACTACCTGGTTAGTATTTCTCCATTGCACTTACCAAAATTTGGTACCATGAACAGAGTTTTACTTATTTATTTTGTTCATTATCTGTCTCTACTGACCTCTTGAATATAAGCTTCATAATAGCAGAGATATTTGTGTGCTTTATTTGCTGCTATATCCCTAGCAATTAGAAGAGTGCCTTGACATGTTGTAGCCACTCAGTAAATGTTTGATGCATAAGTGAATGAACTCTACAAATTAAGGCAAAAAACAGTTGTAATATCCTGTGGTAAATTTCTGTTTCATAAATAAGGCTCTGACCCATATGTCAGATCAAATGTGGTTGGGCAGGTTGCTTAGGCAAATTTCAGGAAATTTTTATCTGTAGTTGTAATTTAATAGACAAGCTTAAATATCATTCCCTCCAAATTCACATCCACTGAGAATTGTGAATGTAATCTTATTTGGAAATAGGGTCTTTGCAGATATAATCATTTTAAGATGATGTCATACTGGATTAGGGTAGGCCCTAATCCGATAGCTGATATCTTTCTAAGAAGGAAATTTGGACACAGATGCACAGGGAGAATGTCATGTGATTACAGAGGCAGAGATTACAGTGACATGTCTACAAGTCACAGAACATTAAGGATTGCCAGTAATCACCGAAGCTAGGAAAAGGCAAGGAAAGATTCCTCCTCTAGAACCTTTAAAGAAAGCATGGTCTTACTGACATACTGTCTTTGGGCTTCTAGCCTTCAGAACTGTGAGAAGTAAATTTCTGTTTTGTTTGTTTTATATTTAGCCACCAAATTTGCAATAATTTGTTATGGCATCCCTAGGAAACTAATACTCATAGGAACTGAGCTCATTCATTCAGCCATTGATTCAATGTGCAAAAATTTTTTTTGAGCATCAGATAGTGTGTTAGGTGATGATAAATGACCCAGTTCTTCCTGTCCTCTAGTTGCTCATAGCCTAGTGACAGAAATCAAGAAGTAATATAGAAAATTATTATAATGGAAACGTTATGAAAGAATTAAGCTCAAAGACACAGAAAGGAAGCATTTAATCAATCTAGCTTGGGGGAGTGGAGGATCAGAAAAGCCTTTCAAAGTGGTAACTTCTGTATAAGCTAGATGGATGGAGAAGGGAATGGGCAGAGGAAAATATATGTACAGGAACAGAAGCAGGAGAGGATTTGGAATAATTTGGGAAGCTCCTGAAAGTTGAATTCTGCTAAGCATACTCCTGACCTCTTGAATATAAGCTACATAATAGCAAAGATATTGTGGTGGAGTGGTTGCAATCGGAGATTGTGGCAGTAGAAATAACCTGTAATAATCCAGATGAGACATAAAGAGGGCTCTAAGAAAGGATAGGATAATCTCCTGGAAATCAACCGGTAGTTTAGAGACCTGGGATTCTACAGATTTTAGTGCTTAGTTGATTGGTTCTGGACAAGGATAGGAAAGGAAGGAACCTTCCTTATTATACAAAGACATGTTCTCTTTTAAGGTAGGAGTCATTATGAAGACTTATAATTCAGAACTTCACTTTTTAGTGAAATTAAAGTGAAAATTTCACTTTTTGGTAATTGAGTGTGTATGTGTAAGAAGTAGCAGAGAGAGGGAAAGAGAGATGCTGGGGGTGGGATCTGAAATATAACCATTTAAAAGGTATCACATATAAGGGATTTTGTGGTAGAACATGCATTGGAGTGGAATCTCAAGTCTGAGTTCATGTCACAGTCCTGTTTCTTTTTCAAGAATTCAATTTTATCTTTTAGAGTCTTAGTCTCCTCCTTTATAAATTAATATTCACTTTACTAATATCACAATGTTGTTGGAATAATATGAGATAAAAGTATTTGAAACTTCTTATGAAGCACTGTACAAATATGAATTACTATAGCAGATATTTCAGCCCTAAGAGGGCTTCTCAGCTAGATGACTGACTCTAAGATTCTGTGGTTTACTTTTCTCTTCATCTATCCACTTAAATCAAATGAGCTTGGTTCCCATTTTCTAAACATTCTAATGCTATGAAAATAAGCCTGAAGTTGTATAAGATTTTAAATAACTTGAGGTAGAGGGCATCTGGGTGGCTCAGTCAGTTAAGTGTCTGACTCTTGATTTCGGCTCAGGTCCTGATTAGGATTGTATTGAGCCCCAGATTGGGTTTTATGCTCAGCAAGTAGTCCAATAGAGATTTTCTCTCTCTCTCCCTCTGTCCCTTTTCCTGCTCACTTGAGCCCTCTCTCAAATAAATAAATCTTTAAAAATAAATATATAGATAACTTGAGGTAGAAAACCTGAATAGCTTACCTCTAAATCCTTCATAACTGCCCACAAATCTGACAAAATATCTGGTCAAAAACCTGTGTGGGAGACATAAATACATGAACAACAACAAAAAACATAAATTAATGAGATTAAATATGTCTTCAGCCTTACTGTTGGATTTTAAATCTATTGAATTCTTTCAGGTCACCTACATTATTCTTTCCATGACTAAGAAGGCTTATTTTTCAGCTGTTGCTAAAAATTACTAGGAACGTAAAGTCTGAAGGGACTAAGACTAGCTAGTTTTATGATCCTGTGTTATCCCACTGCCTTTCTTTTTTTTAAAAAAATTACAATGTGACCGCCATTTGAATTTAATTTTTTTAAACCTCCAAATTATTTTTATTTCATCGATCTGTTTAATTGTCCTCTTTCACTAGCCTCTAAGATCATTGAGAACATATACTGTATTTTGTTTCTCTTTATATTTTAAATTCTTGGCACCTAGAATGTGTTCTTTGTATATGGTGGTTGAATGAGTGAAATGAAAGTATTTGAGAAAAAGATTTACACAGAATTCAACAAACACTTCTATTTTAAATTTATTTTCATCACTAACCATCAGTAAGTAATAATTCACTGCCAATAATACCAGTATAAAGATTGAACTGATCAATAATATTTATATATGCATAGTGGACTTATAGCGTTAAACATATGCAAAAAATATTTTAAACTATGTACATATTTCAGCAAGCTTGTATCATGAACCTGTATTTACAGAAGATAATGTTTGATTTATTCATTGCTCCTAATACCATTCTTGGAGTTTTTATTTCATTTCCTTGCAAAAGCAATTGTATTCTTAACTCAGTCTCCAGTATGAAAATAGGTCACTATGATAGGTCCTTCAGAATACAAATACACATGGAATTGATATTTGCAGTTAGATCTGCCTTGAATAAGTTCTCATTGTAAAAAATATAGAGCAATTTGTCTTACCCATAAACCTCTCTATTTTTGATAGGAGATTTACCATTCAGAACAGCCAGGAAAGGGGAATTGGAAAACCTTAGTGACAGATCTCTTAGTCACTGAATATTTACTATAGAGTATTTATTAGTCTTGCTTAAAGAAGGAAACAAAGCAAGTTTCCTAATTTGTGAAGATATTTTCAACAAATGTTAAGGAATTTATTTATTTATTTATTTATTTATTTATTTAGAGAGAAAAGGAGAGAGAGAAAGTGTGAACAAGGGAGGGGCAGAGCGAGAGGCAGAGAATCTCAAGCAGACTCTGCACTGAGCGCAGCGCCCAATGTGGGGTTTTATCTCACAACACTGAGATCATGACCTGAGCAAAAACCAAGAATCAGTCGCTTAACTAACTGAGCCACCCAGGCACCCCTCAACAAATTTTATTTTTTTAAAAATTTTATTTATTTATTATTATTTTTAACGATTTTATTTGAGACAGAGAGAGAGAAAGAGAGAGAGTACAAGCAGAGGAAGGGGCAGAGGGAAAGGGAGAAGCAAACTCCATGCTGAACAGGGAGCCTGATGTGGGACTTGATCTCCAGGTCCTGGGATCCTGAGCTGAAAGCAGATGCTTAACCGACTGAGCCACCTAGGTGCCCCACCTCAACAAATTTTAAAGGTACTTGTATGTGGCTCTCCAAAGTGCTGAGCCAACTTTATCATCTATAGCTAAGAAGTTTTAGATACTAGCACAGGAAATTTTTAGGATCAAGGTAAAATTTCAGATGGAAAGGGAAACACATGTTACAAAGCTGAGAAGTAAGTAATTGGGGAGGGTATTCTAGGCTCAAGGCAAAGGGTAAGCATGGTTATATGTGAAAAGATTCAGGTTTGTGAATCTGAGAGGCCACAGTGAAGTATTCCTTGATGGTAGGCAGGGAGGTGTAGGGAGAGATGGGTAGGGTAGAAATTTAA
Source organism: Vulpes lagopus (assembly GCF_018345385.1). Classification (NCBI taxonomy): domain Eukaryota; kingdom Metazoa; phylum Chordata; class Mammalia; order Carnivora; family Canidae; genus Vulpes; species Vulpes lagopus. Next base: position 35,527,577 of record NC_054838.1, on the reverse strand, counting down.
CCTTATTTTTTATGCAGTTGGGAAATTTTGAGAGAATTTTCTAGGATTTGGTAGGGGTCAATTACATAATTTTAGGAATGTGAATTTTGAAATAGTGTGAAGAAAGGATTTGGACTGTGACTGGGGGAAATTAGAAGAGCCATGAGACTATTCCAATAGTAAAGGTCAGAGCTGAGCTAGAGAGGTGGTAGTAGTTAGAGTGGAAGGAGAGGACAGAAGCTAGAGACTGGAAAGATAGGGAATCTCTACATTCCACTTTTATGGGGGTCACAGTAGGGTACAGGAGTGAGCATCATGGGCTGGGGTACTTTTCTTGTTCTGTCCTGGAATTTAGCAGGGGCCTGAAGCTAAGCTATAATGAGAAGATGGATCTTCAGAGGGAATAAATGGGGTGCAGAGCTCACATTCTCTTTTGCTGATGGGCTTGAGCTAGACTTGGGTACTTGAAGAGGAAATATGACCAGAGGCCTGTGGCAGTATGAATTGACTTCCCCTTCCTTCCTTATTCTTCCTTTGCACTCATCACCTTCTGTTGTGCCCAAGATTGCGAATCCGAGAAACCACCAAGGAGCCGACACCGATGCAAACACATGAGGGTTTATTTACAAGCTCAAGCTTGGGTCCAAGTATATCTGACACAGCGGAGCAGGGACTTGGACCCCGAAATGGGTTACAGCTGGGTTTTTATGGGCTGGTCTAGGGGATTTTCAGAAGGGATGGAAGAATTTCTCAAGTTCTGTTTACATTTTGATATGGGGCTTTCAAGGGCTCTGTTCTCATTCTAAAATGGGGGCTCTGTTCTCATTCTAAAATGGGATTCCCTGCCGAGAACATTGAGGACATTCTGCAGTTTCTCCCGTAAAGTTCAGCTCTTATTCACAGGGAGCTAAGATGGCTGTACTTGTGCTAATGCTAAACTTTAGGTGGGATGGCCTTAATTTTTCTCGGCCTCCACACTTCTGCTCTGGCGATCCTTTTATGAGCAGGACCCTACACTCCCTCCTAGGGCAACTGCAGATACATAAACAGCTTCACTCTGAGACACTTTTTGGAATCATTGTGCCACATCCTAATATTTCCACATTTATTTACATTTTTTTCTTTCATTTTCTTCTTCATTCCCTACTTATAAGCTCATATAAAAATTAGCAAATATCGGGATCCCTGGGTGGCGCAGCGGTTTGGCGCCTGCCTTTGGCCCAGGGCATGATCCTGGAGACCCGGGATCGAATCCCACGTCGGGCTCCCGGTGCATGGAGCCTGCTTCTCCCTCCGCCTATGTCTCTGCCTCTCTCTCTCTCTCTCTCTCTCTCTGTGACTATCATAAAAAAAAAAAAAAAAAAAAAAAAATTAGCAAATATCTAGACAGCAATGAAATAAAGCAGAAAGTTAAATCAGGTATCTACTTTACATAATTACAGCAAAGAACTGCCTACTCACCTTTGGTAGAGGGCAGTAAGCAATTTTAACCTTACTTTGTCAGGTTACTTGCTAATTTTTGGCCTTGAAGACATAAAGGGACAATTGAGGTACTCTAGTGAGAGAAGTGTTCTATTTACTCAGCTCTTCTCCCTGCTATTTAATAGAAAGAACATTGAAATGCAAGTCATCAATTAGCTTTATGACCTTGGCATTTAACTTCTCTATTCCTTAGATGCATAAAGATTGTAATGAAGAAAATAAGAAGATCATAGGTATAAGAGTGCTTTGAAATTTTTTGACAGCAGATGCAGAAATGCAGAGCATTGTTTTTTGTTACTTCTGAAGGCCTGATTGCTGCAAATTTTCAGGTTAGATTGATTTACTCAACCGCAGACTTATTGGTCCTCTACACTTTTTCTGACGTTAGTGGTTATTTTCCTGTAAGTCAGTACAGTCTGTTTTCAGTGATCAGCAAATCAGTTGTGATGAGAGATAGAAATGGGACTCAGACCCAGGCAAGACTTCTAACTCAAAATCCATTTTGTTTCCACCATGCTTTTGTCTCATGGCATCTCGTAAAGTATATGTGTTTATGTGTGTGTGTGCATGTGTGAGAGAGAGACAAAGAGGATGTGTGTGTCTATGTGTAGGAGAGAGGAAATGTTTACAAAAATACAAAAATGCAAATGCACATTCAGAGCTTTATGAATTGAAATCTATAGTTCTAGAATGCTGACTAATCACTCTCCTTCCCTTTCCTTATCATTTCTTCATTCCCTTCTTCATTTTTTAATCATTATTTCTCTTCCTCATCCTTTTTTGTTTGTTTGTTTATTTTTCTGATTTGTATAAACTGGTGATAGTATTGATGGTGATTGCTAAGTACAAGGGTTAGTATGGTAGAAATGTGTTAGGATTATTTTCTGTTTTCTTATTCATTTTAAGAGAACCTATTATTTGAAGGGTTTTGATCTGCTTAAAACCATGCTTTCCTCTGGTGTTTCCAAGCTACTTCTCATGATCTCAGGTCTAGCTAACCTATCTGCCAGGATTGTTTCCCCAGCAACCAGTGTTACTTCTGAACATTATATTTCTGGGCTTCTCAGAGCCTTCCTCTCTCCTCCAACTGCTTGAAGTTATACCACTTTAAACCATTATGCAGCCACTTCTTCAGATACTAGTCTTTCCCTTTTGAGTCAGTCGATGGCATCAGCTGATAATGAGCCTCTGTGGCTGCAGTGGTAGAGTGCAGCTTCAAGTTAGAGGAGAAGCTTGAGAAGCACAGACAGAATCAGGCCGACCTTGTCTTTTTGTAATGGATTTGGCTAAACTGAAATAAGTGGGAAAGTATCTGGAACTTGAATAAGATACATCCACTAATAAGTAAAAATACACAATTCTTTATTTTGTGTGAAGCACTCTTTTAGGTCTTGTGGGGGATACAGACAAGAAGTTTGTACATGGAACCCTTAGAATTTAGCAAGAGAGATAAGGCATGTTCATTAATAACTACAATACAAGATAGAACATGCACCACAAATCATAATGTAGAAGAATGTAGCATAAAGAAGATAGAGGTTGGGTGACTGAATGGAGAGAAGGAAATTTTAAAGGACTCTCTGGAGACAGAAGTGATGGTGGTTGGATAGAGTTAAAAAAAAAAAAAAAGAGGGAAGAAAACTTTCAGTAAAAGGAGTTTAATTCTTTTGTTCCTGAGCAGGAGGCAGGCACTGGAAATATGGAAGAGAACTAAAACCACCAAAAATCCACAGAGTTTACATTCTACTGGGGAAGACAGGCAATCAACAATATACATAATTAATTTAGATAGCGATCAATGCTGAGGGGAAAAATAAAGTAAGGATACAGGATATAGAATGTAGAGCTGCTGGAGATAGGTGGTGAGGACAGATCTTACTGAGAAAGAGACTTTTGAATACAGACCTGAAGGAAGTGAGAGAGCAAACTAGGCAGCCATGGGGGAGAGATGGGGGAAGAAAAGATTCAAAGAAGTCTGCCTAGTGTGATAGAAGCACAGCAAGGATGCCAAGGTGGCTGAAGAGGAGTGGGGGTGAAGGCAGCAGGATAGGAGATATATCACAGAAGTATTGGAAAGCCAGATCCTGAAGGACCCTTTAGATCACATAAATGAATTTCAGTTAAGGGACCAGTTTCTTTGTGCCATAAGTGAAGTCCTGAAAACATTAAATCAAAATTATAAAAAGAATTCTGTTCTCTGCTCTCTGATGACTTCTTGTACCAGCACTTTTGCCTAGTACCAAAAGGATTAGTGCTGTGGTACGTTGCCAACACTGAGGTCATTTTGAAAACAAACAGTTGGGAAAATTGAACTTTACTAAGGAAGGTATTTGTATTTGATGATAAAGTAGGGTGCCTGGGTGGCTCAGTCGGTTAAGTGTCTGCCTTTGGCCCTGGTCCTAATCCCAGTGTCCTGAGATTGAGCCCCGCATTGGACTCCCTGCTCAGTGGGAAGCCTGCTTCTCCCTCTCCTGCTCTACCTGCTTGTGTTCTCTCTCTGTCAAATAAATAAATAAAATCTTTAAAAAGTAGTAAAGTATTTGCATTTTACATTTAGAAGGGTATTAGATGGAAGTGGTGTGATCATTTAATTTTATTGGTGAAGAAATAGGGGCTCTGGGAGAATAGAGATCAAAGTCACAGAATCAGTTAGTGGTACACTGAGGACTAGAATCCATGTTAGAACTCTGAACTACAGCTGCCTTTAGATATCCATGTATTAACCCAGTGTGCTTGCAGAGAGGTCATGTACGTATTGTGGGAGGATAGATGAAGGAGTGCTTCTGAGCTTGTTTTTTACATAGGCCTTTTTCATTAAGGACAAGAACAGTCAAAGGACTCCTCCTTCTTCTCACCTCTCCCTGGAGAGCCCCTCTATGCCTCCCTTGTTGGCAATTGCCCATTTATGTTATAAATCTATTGAGCAGGGAGTGTGCTGATTTTGTGGTTCACCTCTTACTAAGACCTCCTTGGTCCTCTGGTAACTGATCTTATTTGATTGAAGATTGCAAATCATCATATAATGTTAATATTAGTCTCTTAACGGAAATTCATTTAACCTGGCTTAGCAGACATTTTATGCATGTTATAGTTCCCTGTTGGGACTACTGGGGCTGATAACCAAGGAAAATGTGATCAGAATGGGCTTAAATGGAAATAACACATAATGAGGCTGGCTTAACACTGGAGTTTTGAATTGGGAAACTGCATTCTAAAATGCTCAGTTGCAATAGAATGTCTTTGTCATGATTCTGAGGGGATTACATTCAAATTGTGATGTGTTCTTTGCCACATGCCTTAGTTATCTTAACAGGCATCTCGATACACTCTAATATATCAAATATTAAATGTCAAATAAGATGGTAAAATTTGGAATTTATTTATCTTAGTCACTTCTGTGCTCCTGAAAATATGCTTTTCTTTACCAGGTCATCATTTGTTCAGTCATTTATCCAGAATCTGTGTGATACAAGGAAAATATTATGTGCTTTGGGGTCAGGGAGCCTAGTTTGAATTCTTGTGGATTACTACCTGTGTGACCTTCGGTAGTTACTTAATTCCTCTGAGTCCCACTTTTTTCAGAATGAAGTGAACATCTATTTTGTGTGGTTGTTACAAGAAAAAAAGGTAAATTTTATAAAAAGTCTAATACAATGCCTGCCACAGTAGGCACTTTATTGCTAGTGGTTGGAGTACTGTGGAAACCTCAGAAGAGATGTAGTGAATATCTGAAATAATCAGAGATGGCTTTTTGGAGGAAGTGACTTTTGAGATGGGTTTTGAAAGTTAAAACGCAGTTTATCAAATGCAGAGGTCATAGAAGGGCATTCAGATAGAGGGGATAGTGTGTTGGACTCTAGAGGTAAGATGAGGCTGTAGAGATAGATGAGTGGGTAAGACAGTTCATTTACAGTTTGATATGATTTGAATAGTGACAGGGAAATTCTATTTTCTACACCATTTATAAATATATCCATCTAGGTGTCAAGATATGCATAGGTAGAATATAAATTTCCATTCTTTGCATGTTTCTTTCAAAATCCAGGTTTTTTTTTAGAATGTAAAAACAATCCATTTCAATTTAGTAAATTTGATATGTCTATGTGCCAAGCATTGTGCTAGTCACAGAGAAAACTACAATTAGAAAAGAACTTGAACTCACCCTCAAATAACTAAAAAATAATGGGAAGGCCAATCTGTAAATCAGTAACTCAGATGCTCCTATTAAGGAAATTTAAAAAATGTCCAAAGGGAGGGGTATTTTCTGAGTAAGAGCTTAAAAGATGAATAGGACTTCCAATTTTTTTTTTTTAAATAATTAGGACTTTAGAGGGAATTTGTTGAATGTGATTTGGATTCCTTGGGTGTTAGAGGATCCTTCAGAGGTGGGCTAGGGAGGCAGGGCTTCTATTTCACAATTGTGCCTTTTCTAGCCATGCCCTAAGAAAAAGAATGCAGTTGGGGAGTCTGAGTGGCTCAGTGGGTTAAGCATCTGACTCTTGGTTTTTGTTCAGGTCACAATCTCATGGGTCATGAGATTGAGTCCCCAGTTGGCTTCATACTCAGCATGGAGTCTGCTTGAGATTCTCTGTCTCTGTCCCTCCTTCCACTCACACATGCAAGCTTTCTCTCTCTCTTTCTCTCTTTCTCTCTCTATCAAATAAATAAACAAAATCTTAAAAAAAGAGGAATGCAATTGTTTGTAGGTTCTGAGAAGACATGTGAGAGAGTAAACTCTATTTTCCATGCTCATTAGCACAATATATGTGTGGTTGATGTTTGACATATAAAATATGAATTATGCATGAGCAATAGGGATGAAATGTTGTCATGATAAAAATTTAATTACTATACACTATATTGCTGATGAGACAGCAAATTGACTACCACTGACAAGTTGTCTCAACAGTGAAATGTGTTTGATGAAATGTCCAGTCAATGATGAGATAATGAATTATCCCACTACACAAGAACTATAATAACTGTAGCTTTGAAAAAACACCACCCAGAGGAAATTGAAATTACATAAGTGAATCCTTGATTTTTGTTTTTTTTTTTTGTTTTTTTTGTTTTTAATTTTTTTTTAATTTTTTAATTTATTTATGATAGTCACAGAGAGAGAGAGAGAGGCAGAGACACAGGCAGAGGGAGAAGCAGGCTCCATGCACCAGGAGCCCGACGTGGGATTCGATCCCGGGTCTCCAGGATCACGCCCTGGGCCAAAGGGAGGCGCCAAACCGCTGCGCCACCCAGGGATCCCGGTTTTTTTTTTTTTTTTTTGATGACAAGGAATACATGTGATGCCATTGGACTTTAATAATAATGGTAATAGACTAGAACTTTCTGACTTTTAATAAGGAATAGAGTGTAAATCTATCCCATTACAAACTGAGGTAATTTCCCAATTTTATTTTGTTTTACATAATCTGGAAATCTCATTTCATCACTTTTGGGTTGAAATGAAGTGTTTATTGTTTACATACCATGTTTTGGTGTTCTCATACTCATTATATCAAAGCAGTATCAATAACTCCATTTTTGCCAAAATGGAATCTGAGGCTCAAAGTAGATAAATGACTTGCCCAGTGTCACATGATTTGAAACAGCTAAAATTCCAACTCAGATCTACCTGGTTTCAAATTTTTAGGTCTTTCTACTATAAAAAGTTGCACCTAGTGTTTAGAGAATAAAGGAATGCAAATATTTTGTGTTACATTTGGAAAATTGAAAAGATTGGGCTTGAAAATATTTTTGTTATAAAGAGAAAATACAGTTGATCATTTAATTAGTTATATCACACTTTGATCTCTCCCCTAGCAATAACTTATTGTCTGGATCAGACTTTCTTAAATTGGTTTGTTCATTTGAATCTCATGAAGGATCTTTTAAAAATCTTTAAAAAATATGGATTTCTAGGCTTACCACAAAACGATTCTGCTTTCTTGTTTCAGTATGTTTCAGTATGGAAACTATTTGATAAGGTTTCTTATGTGATTTTGAAGTGCACTCAGGTTTGAGATCTATAGTTTAGCTGACATGATGAGTGGCTTATTCTATCTAGTTATCTCTGCCTTGTTGTATGTACAGCTGCCTAGATCATTGTTAAAGCTCTGTTTTATTCATTGTTGTTATTGTTTGTTTATAATTTGGGGAAAAGTGTAAAAGGAAAAGAACAAGCTTAAATCCCCTACAGTTAGTGCTTTTCAAAGAGAGGTCAATGAACCATCTATGTAGGGAATCACATTTGGTTGTAAAAGGAGATCTATTACAGGAGTGGGAGAGTTTTATAATTTATGTTTAGAATACCAAGTCAAGGGATGCCTGGGTGGATCAAATGGTTGAGTGTCTGCCATTGGCTCAGGTCATGATCACCAGGTGCTGGTGATCCACCAGCCCACATCAGGCTCCCCATGGGGAGCTTGCTTCTTCCTCTGCCTATGTCTCTGCCTGTCTCTCTGTGTCTCTCATAAATCAATCAATCAATCAATCAATACATAAATAAATCTCTTAAAAAAAAGAATACCAAGTTAAGCAATAGCTGAGATATAATTTACATGCAATAAAATGTATAAATCTTAAGTGCTTGTAAACTTTGATATTTGCATATACTCATGTAACCACCACCCAAAACTTCACCCTAGTCACCTGATGTTTCTTTCCAATCACGTCACACATAATCTCAGTTTTGTGGGTTTTTTTCTTTTTTTTGGTCACCATAAGTCATTTGTGCCTCTTCTAGAACTTCATGTGAATAGAATCACACAGACTGTTGCAGTTATGTCAGACTTCTTTTGCCCAAAATGTTTTTGAGTTCATTGGTGTTTCAAATGTTAGTAGTTCATTCCTCTTCCTTGTATAGTTTTATATTGTATTAATACAACATAACATTTTTGTCCATTTAATTATTGCTTGAGGGATGCCTCTGTGCCTCAGCTGGGTAAGCCTCTGACTTTTGATTTCTGCTCAGGTCATGATCTCAGGGTGGTGAGATGGAACCTTGTGTCAGGCTCCACACTAAAGGAAGGGTCTGCTTGAGATATTCTCTCTCTCCCTCTCCCTCTGTCCCTCCCCTTGCTCACATTCTTAATCTCTCTCTCTCTCTCTCTCTTAAATAAATAAATAAATAAATAAATACATTTTAAAAAATGATTGTTTCATTATTTATGTATTATTGCTGTTATAAGTAAAGCTACCATGAACATGTTTGTACATAAGTACATTATGAACAAAAGTTTTTAGTTCTCTTGGGTAGATACCTGGGAATTGAATTGCTGGATCCTAGGATAAATATTTTTTAACTTTATAAGAAACTGCCAAATAATTCTTCAAAGTGATAGTACCATTTTATACTCCCACCAGCAATGTATGAGAATTCCAGGAGCTCCACATCCTCAACATTTGGCATAATCAATATTTTTTTATTTTAGCCACTTTAGTATATTTGAAATATCTATCACCTTTTCAAAGTAAAAAATTGAAAAGAAGTTTTCCATCTTACTTGAGAGATCAATTTAATAAATGAATACTCCATTTAAATGGTGGACAGTTAATACCTGCACTCTGATAAGTACCAGAATGGGGTAAAGAAGAAAGTAGTCAAGACTTAAATCTTGGGATAGCTCTGTAATGAGAGAGAAAATTAGTTTCTATTTGGTAACGGATACAGTGATTGAGCTGTTTTAGCTTAAATTTAGGGGCTTATATTACTTTGAACCCTTGATCTAATTTATGTCTTTATGTTCTCATATATGAAATAGTTACTAGCTACTTGACATTTTATAAAGTATTGCTTTAACAAAAGTTGGTATTTTTTTTTTAAATTTATTTATGATAGTCACAGAGAGAGAGAGAGGAAGAGACACAGGCAGAGGGAGAAGCAGGCTCCATGCACCGGGAGCCCGATGTGGGATTCGATCCCGGGTGTCCAGGATCGCGCCCTAGGCCAAAGGCAAGCGCCAAACCGCTGCGCCACCCAGGGATCCCCAAAAGTTGGTATTTTTGAAGAAAAGACAGAAAAAATCAGATTGCTAGAGACCAACTTCTTATAGGTAGTGTTCCATTTGTAGGAAGTATCTAAAATACACTTTTCTAATCAGCACTGGGATTTACTTGGTGATTCCTAAGTAAATTTCCGCCATAGTGTCTAAAACAGTTGTATGGGCATACTTTTCAACCCTAACACCTCCTTCTTTTAGATATCAGTGTTATATGGCTAGTTGAAGCCCATGTCATGGACCAGCTTGTTAACACATTGTGCTATGCTCATATCTGTGGCCCTTTGACCATATGGATGCCTGACAGGCAGAGCTTCTTATGTACCCTCTGGCAAAGAGCAGATACTGCTTTGGATATATACTTGGATGGGCTGGTATTCATGTAATGAGATTTGATGCAGGTATCTTGAGGTCAATCTTGTTTAATGAGCCACAAGTATAATTTTAAGTTTTCTAATAGCCACATTAAAAACAGTAAAAAGAAATGTGTAAAATTAATTTTAATAATATATTTCATTTAATTCAATGTATGTATCCAATATTATCATTTCAACATGTAATTAATATAAAATTATTAGTATTTATATTACTTTTTTTCACTAAATCTTCATAATACCGTATCTGTTTCTCACATATAGTACAGTTCAATATAAATTATCAGCCACACTAACCACATTTCAAGTGTTCAATAACCACATGTGGCTAGAGGCTAGTATACTGGACAATGTAGCTTAGACATTAGTAAAAACTACAAACTGACTTATAGAAGTTTATAGTCTGGTCTTTCTAACACAAGTTCAAAAAGGATTATCTTCTTTCTCTGAGCCTTTAGATAATGTAATCAGAACCTTACGAGAGGGTACAGATTCCCTGCTAGCACCTGAGTATGCTGTCATAATAACATAGCTGTTTTAATTGTACACCTACCTGTGGTAGTGCTTTATCTATTAGCACATTTAAGTCTCACAACAAACTTAAGGAATAGTCATTCTTCACATTTTACAGATGAATTAACTATGGCCCAAATGGGTAAGTAATTTGCCAAAGGTTACATACCTGGTAAGTACAGATAAGGAGCAAAAGCAAGACTTGAATTCAGGCACTACTAATCTGTTCTGAGGTTCTTCCCTTTCCCAGTAAACTGCAATCATTCTCTGTAGTTCTCATCCCTCCCTCCCTTCCTCTCTTCTTTGTATTCCTTCCATTGATATCCTGGGAATACAGACACAAAATATACTCCTTTCTCTTGAGAAATTCATAGTTTAATAGCAGAGAGGGATATGTAAAAATATAAATTACAATAGAGCAGGGTGAGTCCCATTATAGAAGCGTGAGCACATTTTGTTCTTCTGAGTACTGAATAGAGGAGTGTTCAAATGTAAGGAAGCAGTGTGTGTGTATGTGTGTGTGTGGGGGGGGGTGTCACATTTGCTCTATCTTGAAGATAACCAGGGGGTTATCTGGGGGAGGGGGGAAGAAGTATTCTTGACAGAGGGATTATCAGGTGCAAAGGCAGAGTCTTCTTGTATGATCTACTGTGATCTGGTGAATTTAGCACAAAAATCCCAATGGATCTACTGACTAGTGAGAATTTCAGTATGGCAATAAACTTGGGGTGAGAGAAAGAAGGGGAAGAAGAGTAGTTATAAGACACTGAAAAATTGGTTGAACCCAGATTAGAACACCAAACTGGGGATTTTGGATTATCATTAAAGCAGTGAAGGATTATTAGATATTTTTATTTTATTTTTTATTTCTTAAAGATTTTATTTATTTGAGAGAGAGAAAGAAAGAGAAACGAGCAGGAGGAGGGACGGAGGGACAAACAGGCTCCCTGCTGAGCAGGAAGCCCTTGGGGCTTGATCCCAGGACCCCAAGATCATGACTTGAGTGGAAGGCAGACACTTAGCTGACAGAGCCACTCAGGTGCCCTGATATTTTTAAATCAGAGCAGTGAAAGGATATTTTTTGTTGAGGCTATGGAAACCAATATGATAATTGCCATTATTACTTAAATAAGAATGTTTTCTATATAAAATATGAGTGGGATCTAGTCTTTGATTTTACTTTTCAAAAATTTTTAATTCTGTATGTGTGTATGCACATATACAGAATATTTCAAGTGCATAAATTGATTTCATCTTGGAAACATTTTATAAGTAATGTGAGGATTGCTATTATGCCCTTTTTGGAAATGTAGTAACTAACTTTCTTTAAATTAGGTGCCAAATATAATATATCCTTTTTGTAGGGAGAAGTTTCATGATTATCATAATGTTCTTAGGGGGATCTAGTAGTGACATGCAATTTTAAAGAACCTATGCTTCCATGACACCTGAGACCTAGAAGTCTGAAATGATTTGCCAATTTTACTAGTAAGTAAAGTTAGAACTAGAATCCAGATCTCTTAACTCCTAATATAATGCTCTTCCCATATCCCACTTTGTAAGAGAAGTCTTTCCTGTGACCATTAATCCCAGTACTTTTGTATCAGTTTTTTCTTTATAAAAGGCTTTATCCTGCTGTATCTGCAGTCTTCTTTATAAAAGACTTTATCTCAGATGTTGGCTAGACCAGAATCTGATAGGGTTCATTTGCACAAAGAATACATATGATTCATCTGTCATCATTTATCATAGTTTTAATCTTTTTTTAAAAATAAATTTATTCTTTTTAAAAAGTTTCATGACAGTCTAGAGTATGTACTTTATTTAGCTATTTTTCTTTGAGGACTATTTTGATCATTTCCAGTTTTTCACTATTGTAAACAGTGCTACAATGCATAACCTTGTACAGGTCATAGTTCAAAATGTATTTTTATAGGATAGATAACTAGAAATGAAGTCAAAATTTTAGTAGAAATAGTATTCCTATGAGATTGTACCCATGACTGTATATCCTTGCCACCACTGGATATTATTGATCTTTTATTTTTTTAATTGATATATAATTGACTTATAAAATTATATTGGTTTTAGATATACAACATAATTATTATATACATATATATGAAAATGATCATCATAATAAGTCCATCATCAGACATAGTTATGAATTTTTTTCTTATGATGAAAACTTTTAAGATCTACTTTTTAAAGTTTTCATCTAAGGAAAAGAGTTATAACTATGTCTGATGATGGATTTATTATTAGCTATAGTCACTATGTTATATATTATAATCCCTAGGACTTATTGTACCTTTGACCATCTTTACCCATTTTTCTCCCCCATTTCTCGCTGGCAACCTCCAATCTGTTCTCTGCATTTGTGAGTCTATTTTGTTGTTGCTGGTTTTTTTTTTTTTTTTAGATTACACATACAAATGAGATCATACAGTATTTGTCTTTCTTTGTATGACTTATTTCTCTTAGCATGATGCCTTCAAAATCCATCCATGTTACAAATTGCAGAATTTTATCCTTTCTCATGGCTGAATGACATTCCTTTGTGTGTGTGTATGTAGACAGATAAACAGATAAAGTAGATATCACATCTTCCTTATCCAATTATCCATTGATAGACACTTAGGTTTTTCTATATCTTGGCTATCATAAATAATGCTGTAATGAACAAGGGAGTGCAAGTGTGTCTTCGATATCCTGTTTTTTTTTTCTTTTTTCCCTATGGATAAATACCCAGAAATGGAATTCCTGAATCATATGGTAGCTCTATTTTTTAGTTTTTGAGGAATCTTCATACTGTTTTCCATAGTGGCTGCACCAAATTACATTTCTAGCAGCAATGAACAAGGGTTCTCTTTTTTCCACATTCTTGCCAACACTTGTTATTTCTTGTATTTTGGTTATAGCCATTCTAACACATGTAAAGTGATATCTCATTGTGGTTTTGATTTGCATTTTCCTGATGATTAGTGATATTGAACCTGTTGGGCATCTGTATTGTCTTCTTTGGAAAAACGTCTGTTCAGATCTTCTGCCCAATTTTTAATTAAGTTGTTTGTTCTTTTGCTATTAAATTGTACACGTTTTAAAATATATATACATTTTGAAATTAACCCCTTACATGATTTGCAAATATTTTCTCCCATTCAATAGCATAATTATGATCTTATTAACTTCTTATATGACATTTTAATATTTATTATTTTCACACATATCATGTCATTTAATCCTTTCAGCAACTTTGTAGTATAACTAAATTTGACCTGAGGAAAAACCAGAGATGCTAAATTATGTGCCAATACCATATAGATCATAAATATTAGGACTTAACTAGAATTCAGGGCTCCTGATAACCAGAGCTATATCCATTACACAATGGCCTAGGGCTTCCTACTCTTGGAGGTGTTGTTCTAGTTGGTTCAGTGCTTGGAACGTCTGTCTTCTCATTTGTAAAGTAAATACTTGTGGTATTTGATCTATAGAGATCCCTTTTGCTCTTCATATTTGTGAATCTGTCCTTAAACTCAATAAATAAAAGATTGGGGTGCTGGGGAAGCTCAGTCAGCTGAGTGTCTGACTCTTGGTTTTGGCTAAGGTCATGATCTCAGGGTCATAAGATGGAGCCCGGTGTGCGGCTTCCCACTCAGTGGGGAATCTCTTTCCCTCTCCCTGCCTCTTTCCTGGCTCACACACACTCTCTCTAAAATGAATAAATGAATCTTAAGTTATTGCTTTTTTTTTTAAATGACAGATAATCATTTTGCCTTTCTAAAGTAAATATCATGGGTTTTCTTTGAAGGTCAAGGTTTCCTAATACCTTTAAAGTATAGAGTCTTCATGAAGGTCCAGAAGCCCATGGTTGAGTTACAGAATGTCTTTCAATCCTTTAACATTTTATACAAAATTTTCTGCAATTATATATATTTTCTGTAAAAAGGGTCATAGTTTTCATTAGATTTACAAAGATATCTAAGATCAAAAATAAAAAATAGAACAATGGATTGAAAATGTAACTTGACTTTTCACAATGTAACACACACACATCATTTTAGTAGTATGTCAATTGTAAAAAGCAAGGTTCAATTATACCTGAAGAAGTCTCACCAAATTATATGATTCTCTTACTACATAGAGGTCTGACAATTTAGTGCCTATATTCTTTTCACAAGACATTTTGAATCTATCTCCAGTTTTCTTTGATCTTTACAAGGTAGAGAGAAAGAGAAAAATATTCAAACTTTGTATAGATAAAGCTATTTTGTTGTGTTTTATGAGCACTGGCAAAACGAAACAGACACAGTTGATTCCTTTCATGTGGATTTCACAAAAGGATGCTTACACTTGGTTTCTGTTCTCTTAAACATTAATTTTATCAAGAGAACTGTGTGTGTGAAGACCTAATAATTTCTCTTATATTTGGCTGGGGAAATTGCAAGAAAGAGCTACAGTTTCTATGCAGTTTATCTTTTTTTTTTTTTTTTTTTTTAATTTTATTCATTTTACGATAGGCACACAGTGAGAGAGACAGAAGCAGAGACATAGGCAGAGGGAGAAGCAGGCTCCATGCACCGGGGGCCCGACGTGGGATTCGATCCCGGGTCTCCAGGATCGCGCCCCGGGCCAAAGGCAGGCGCCAAACCGCTGCGCCACCCAGGGATCCTCTATGCAGTTTAGATAAAGGACTCTAATTTCATGATAATTATCCATGTTAACCATATATCTGTTCTTAAAGCACTTCAGTGCATTGTCCCAATGAAATCCCCAGAATTCTGGGACACCTGGGTGGCTCAGAGGTTGAGCGTCTGCCTTCAGCTTGGGGCGTGATCCTGGAGTCCTGGGATCAAGTCCCACATCGGGTTTCCAGCATAGAGCCTGCTTCTCCCTCTGCCTGTGTCTCTCATGAATAAATAAATAAAATCTTAAAAAAAGAAAAAGAAATCCCCAGAATTCTGTCAAGTGAATGGTTATGTCAACCTCAGGTCTGGGGAAAAAAAGATCCTAGCTCCAGTGGTATGCTAGAACCAGCTTGTAATCAGCTTGTGAAACTGGTTTTTAAATCTAAAGGAATTTTGCCACCTGGTTGGCATCATGTTGGTAGCTTGAAATTGCTCACGGTGGGAATGTTAATACCATGGAAATAAGCAATCTGCACTAATCAGGGATTCTCTTCTGTGGGGATGAAGCAGTTAAATAAACATTGACCAACCCATGACAGTTTGGTTCATATATTTTCTCAGTTAGGATTGCATACTTTGCATATTATCTAATTAGCAATCCCTAGAGAAAATTCAAATAAGGCAAACTTTGAATATTTTTTTCTTAAAATTATACCTCTGTAAACGTTCACATAGGATGAAACTCGTCTCCCAAGTACCTACATGTAGTACTTCTCATTTGTAAGATAAATTGTAAGATAATATAAGTACCACTAGAATGGAAGTCAAGGGGCTGGAATTCAAATTTCTTCTTTGTTATTAATTTTATGACTTTGAGTCGTTACTTCACCTTCTATGCTTCAACCTTTCTAAGTATAAAAAGGAGGTCAAGTTGGATAGGGTTTGTTAGTCTTTATGAAGCTACCTAGTGTAAAAACTCTCCTTCCAAAAGAAAAATGAATATTTAAAGATAGTCACAAAAAGTTAATGTTTCATGTAAAATAATTATAATTGTGTGGTGATTATATATCTCCTTGTCACAAAACCAGACTATATGAAATTGTACTTCCCAGAATTTTTCCTCTATTTAAAACAATAGAGTTAACTCCTCATTTCCATGGATGGAAGAATCTGTGAAACACTGTTACTTTCAGATAAAGTCATTTACTTTATTATTTAAATTTGCCCAATTCAAGGTTTCCACTTCCAGAGTTCTCCTTTTTCACTTCATTTCTTCTTCCCTGAACTTTGATATAAATTCCACAAGGTAGAGCTGCTCATGTCATCTAGACCATCCATGCAAACTGTTCTGAGAAAAGAAGACATTGGTCTTTGGTCACTAGAACTGATTTCTACTGCATTATTCACTGAAACATTCTCCTACTCTTTGGCATTCTACTTATCAGGTCCTTACTGATCACTCTGGCCTCTCCATTCTAATTGTAATGCCTCTCCAGGAACATGTTCTTACTGTCTTCTCAAGGATTTCAGTGGTATTCCTTCCTGATCTTGTCTTCTGAGATTGAGATATTGGGGCTAGGGAAAATCTCTGGCCTTCTTTTTAGATATAGCTTCTGTTATATTTACTTTTGCAGAACCAGGCTGTGATAGAGCACTTCTCTCCCAGAATTTTTATATTTTCCAGCTGAATATGGAAGTGAGACCCAGAAATATCTCTAACACCTAGAGCCTGACATATAGTAGGTGTTTAATAAGTATTTGTTGATTAAATGAATTAATGAATGAAATAAACTGAATTAATAAATGAGAATTCCTCTGCTTTGTGCTGCCCCACTCGCCTATGTGGGTTTTCTCTCATTCCCCCTCGCTACTAAGGTCTTGGCCAGAAGGATAGGAAAGGTTATAAGCCCCTATAAGAGACTCACCAACATCCAACCTCATTCTACAATAGGTCTATATTCTTTCCACTCTGCTCAAACTTTTAATCCTTTGGGGACCAGAAAACTCCTTTTTTTGGTCTACTGTATAGTTTATATTGAGTTTTAGTCACTTAGACCCCTGGGTCATTTGGCACTTGGTATTCAAATTGCAGAATTTAAACCAAAAAATGAACAAACAAATCAGTAACTCTCAAAAAGCCCTGATCTCACAACTTAAATTAGTTGTTTTGATGATAATATATGTTATTTCTGCTGTAGACTTTAAGAGTTCTTTTGAGAAGTTTAAGCCAAGATTGTGACTCTCTATTCTATGTGGGACTAATGTATCTAGAAAGGTATTATTAGTGCTTGAATGGTGGGGGAAGGGAAATGGATACAAAAATGTTTGTGTGTGCGTGTGTGCATGTGTAGTCACAACCTATATATGTATATATATATATATTTACATGTATGTGTATATATTACTATATGGTACAATGATATTTATTTATTTATTTATTTATCCATTCATTCATTCATTCATTCATTCATTCAGAGAGAGAGAGGCAGAGACACAGGCAGAGGGAGAAGCAGGCACCATGCAGGAAGCCTGCATGGGACTCGATCCTGGGTCTCCAGGATCACACCCCAGGCTGCAGGCAGTGCTAAACCACTGTGCCACCGGGGCTGCCCTGGTACAAAGATTTTTAAACTAGAGACCCAGGTACCCTTGGGCAGCACTTCTTAATTTGGTATGTATATTAGAATCACATATGGAACTAAAAAATACATTTGTTTGTGTCTCATTAAACATCAGCTACTTCAGAGTTTACTAGAGTGAATTTTGGACTAAATTTGTTTGCAGGTTCTTATATAATTTTTTTTAGGTGTTTCTGATTCATATCCTTATTTTAGAATCAGTTTAGAGATCTTTGGATGATTTTCATGCATTATATCACAATCTGAAATTGCATATGACATCTTGTATGGATGTGCTCATGTAATAATTCCCTAGGGAGAAAATCCATATTCCTTTAAGAGGCTTAAAGGAATGGGGGTAGGTTGCTAGTGACCACTTTTCTGGTAGATGAACTTTTCCTTTTCCTTTTTTTTTTTTTTTTTTTTAGATGAACTTTTCCTAAGGCATTACTGAAAGCAAAGAAAGCTGCCCATTATGTCTATGTATACTACTGATAATGAAATGAAATATCCTACCTGGAAATTTGTTGGAGCTGCTTGACCACAATACAAAAAGTAAAGAAGAGCTAGCCTAGAGCACTCAAATGATTAGAGGATTAGAATTTGGGTACTTTGTGAGAGGAACTAAGTAGCTTGGAAAATGCAAGGCTGAGGTAAAAACCTGATAGAATCTGAGAACAGGGCTAAAGAGTCTTACAGAATTATTAAAGCTGCATCTATCTGATATTTTTACTCAGTGATTGTCCAACTCTGCTCCCAGAGAAGGGGAATTAACTATCTTTCAAGGAAATCTATTCCCTTTTGGGAACACCTCTAGTCTTTATATAATACATGATATTGAAATGACACCTTCCTTCTTAAGGTTGCATTTCACTGATCTTGGTTTTGTTATCTTTGTAAAACACAACACCGTATCTAATGCCATTTTCACTCAAGGACCATCCAGAGAGCTGAATATGTTTTCCTGTGCTCCTTGAGTTTCTTCTACTGGATAAACATCCTCAGTTTCTTTAATCTTTTGGTTTGGAATTCAAGAACCATCCAGTCACTGTCCTAAATAAAGGACATATAGTAGAGATAACTCTAATTTATGAATCATTTGCCTAAATTTTTAATATAAATACATACTATCTGTAGACTTATCACCAATCCAGAGGACAAGCCACAGGTGCCTGAAGAGATTTTATTGCTGGGCTCCAAGCCCTCAGGGAATCTCTTCAGGTTATGTTTCTCATCTGTGTTCTAATCTCTTTGCTCAGTCCTAATGTATTGTGTTTGCTTCATTTCTGCCTTTCTGTACAACCCTTTAAAAGGAGGGTTTACTTTGGGCTATCTGCTTGGTTCTTGGCTCCAAATTCCTGGGTCCTGTCACTTGGTTTTCTCCTGGCTTCATGCCTTTAATTTCATGGGTCAGTTGCTAAATCCAATTGAATCACTTAAACCCCCACCTGGGTCTAGTTCCTTGGGACCCCAGGTTCTGGGAGGAAACTACAGATACTTTCATCAGAATTATGATATTTGGTTTAGCAGTAGCAGTAATTCTATGAACACTTCCTTATGTTGTAGGAAGGCAATTTCCCCCCTCAATTTATAGATTAAAAGACCAAGGTTCAGAGGTATTAGGCCCCTTATCTAAGGACACATAACTAATAAGTAGATCTCACTCTAAATCTGGAGTAGTTAGGCTTTCTTTTTCAGATACAATAGAACAATATGAGCATAACAAATACCCTCATGGATCTGAAATTGGGTCTCTTTTCACCAGACCAAAAGCTTAGGGAATGTTTTAAGGAAGGACATGGCCTATCTCATTTATTTATTCTTTATCTTTATTAATGTCAACCTAAATGCATCTAGTACTTAATATCCATTATTTCATTTTAAAATTGAGGATATCTCCCAAAGCTATGAAGTAGATATCCTCATTTAAAAGTATAGTTACAAAAGTAGAGACTTATACAAGATCATATAGCTAAGCTGCAAAAATAAGACCACATCTAGTTTTTTTTATTTTCTTATTTCTCTTAATAGGTCTTTATGCATCCATGTTTTATGAATTTATTTAATATTTTCGGTTATTTATGTTTTGGCTTACATATAATCTTGAGGTGATAAATTTTGTATTTATTAGTTATGATAGGCTTTTAAAATTTATTTACTGAAAATGTATTCTTCTGAAGCTTCATGGGATATTCCTACTTTTATGTAAGGGAAATTCAAATTTGTTGGGAGAAAGCTGATTAAATTCCCTTGAAACAGATAAATATATTATTTTTACCCATATTTATGTTTTTATAAGATTTTAGAATATTCTTTATCCTTTCTGTTTTTGAGTTACCAGTGATTGGTTAACCAACCAACATAATTACCATATGTTGGTAATTGTTGATCCAACAATTCCACTTCTAGATCTATGTCCAAAAGTATTGAAAATGTATATCCACACAAAAACATGTACACAAATATTCATAGCAGTATTATTCATAATAGTCAAAAAGGGGAGATAACCTAAATGCCCATATATGGATAAACAACATGTAATATATCAATACAATGGAATATTAAGCATCTGTAAAAAAGGATGAAGTACTAATACATGCTGAAACATGAATAAACCTTGAAAACATTATGCTAAGTGGAAGAAGTCAGACACAAAAGGCCATTTATTGTATGAATCCATTTATTAGAAATGTTTAGAATAAGCAAATCCAAAGAAGTAGAAAGTAAATTAGTGGTTGCCATGGGCTAGAGGGAGAATGGGATAGGTACTGATTTTTAACATTTATAGTTTCTTTCTGAGATGATGAAAATGCTCCAGAATTAGAGAGAGGTGATGAGAATGTGCTAAAAACCATTAAGCTGTATACTTCAAAGGGGCAGATTTTATGGTATGTGAGTTATACCTCTGTTAAAAAGTAAAACAGGTGGTCTGTAAAGATGTCACTATAAGAAACTTCTGAACTCCCCTTCTCCTGTGGACATACTACATTAATAGCTATACACAGAGCAATTCATTTTAAAAGAAATCCAGAAACTAGTTGAGTGACTGTATGTTAGGTGAATGAGGAAATGCAACATTGAGATGGATAGGAAAAGCTGAGACACACTCTTGCCATAAACCACACTTCTGGCACAATGCGATACAATTGGGAGGGAACCCCAGCTCCAGCTTCTCTCTGAAGAGTGAAGAGTTTAGACCCCACATCTTAAGTTCCAACTTTTAATACTCCTACCTGAAGGACAGGCCCCAAAACACCTAGCTCTGAAAGCCAACAAAGCTTGCATCCATGAAAACCGCAGGATTATAGCAAACAAAGAAGCAGCTATTAGTAGGTACTAGAGCACTCACTATGCTCTAGGGCTCATCTTAGAGAGAATAGGCAAAAAATGCCCATTTCCCAATCTTTCTCTGAATAGGGCTTATGTATATATTTGAAAAACTGCTGCTTGAGGACCAGGCTTCTAATTTGGTACAAATCTAGAGATTCACTACAATCCACCCCAGAGACCAGGGAACCCTGCAGACATCTCCCCTGTCCTCTCCCTGTAGCCCATTCCATCATCATATTTTCCTGGAAGGAGCTTATACACACATCTGGTACTCTAGTTTTTCAGGCTTCTGCCTGAAGAATGGCTCCCAAGGCTACTTGGCTCTGGTAGCTAATGGGATAGCATTCAGGAGTCCTAGAGGATGGTAGCAAACAAAGAAGTTCTAAACAGGCTGAAGATCACCTCACACCTTGAGGTTATACACTTGGGGCCAGCACAGAGGGGAGCAAAAATGCCCACCCACCTCCCAGTTTCCCACTGGAAGGAGCCTAACAACATACTTTTCTAGCTCCTGAGGGTCCACTTCAAACTTGCTTGCACAAGTTACTGACTCTGATCCTCACCTTTTGGACACTGACAGTTCTTGACATACCTTCACTTGCAGGGAACCATTGAGAACAAAGACAACTTGGACAATCATTGAGGCTTGAGAGACAACACAGGGTGTGGGCCAGGCTAATTGATGAGCTTTTGCTTTTTCTCCTACTTGAGTGCACTCTGTTGAGACTGGGAGGGTTGATTATATTATTTTTTAAATTTTTTAAAAATATTTTATTTATTTATTCATGACAGAGAGAGAGAGACACACACACAGAGAGAGAGAGAGAGAGAGAGAGAGAGAGACAGGCAGAGGGAGAAGCAGGCTCCATGCAGGAAGCCCAACATGGGACTTGATTCCGGGTCTCCAGGATCAGGCCCTGGGCTGAAGATAGCGCCAAACTGCTGAGCCACTGGGGCTGCGCAGTTGATTATATTATTGAATGCGCTGCAACCAACACAGAGAATCAAGGAAAATGAAGAAACAAGGAAGATGTTCCAAAAAGGGGGAAAAGATAAAACTCTAGGAATAGGTCTTAATGAGACAAAAATAAATGATTTTTCAGATAGTGAGTTCAAAATCATGCTCTTAAAGATACTGAGGTCAGGAGAGAAATGCATGAACAGAATGAGAATTTGAGCAAAGAAATAGAAAATATTTAAAAAGTGCTAAAGAGAAATCACAGAACTGAAGAATATCATACTTGAACTAAAAAATTCAATAGATTCAACGGGAGACTAGAATGAAGTCAAAGAAATGATCAGTGAACTCAAAGAGCAATTGAATTCATCTAATCAGAGGAGCAGAAAAGAAAAATAGAATGGAAAAGAGTGAAACTAACATAAGAGAGTTATGAGGCACCATCAGGTGGGCCAGCATTTACATTATAGGGGTCCCCAAAGGAGAAGAAAGAAAGAAAGGGGTAAAAGCTTATTCAAAGAAATAATGACGGGATCCCTGGGTGGCGCAGCGGTTTGGCGCCTGCCTTTGGCCCAGGGCGCGATCCTGGAGACCCGGGATCGAATCCCACATCGGGCTCCCGGTGCATGGAGCCTGCTTCTCCCTCTGCCTGTGTCTCTGCCTCTCTCTTTCTCTCTGTATGACTATCATAAAAAAAAAAAAAAAAAAAAAGAAATAATGACTGAAAAAATTCCCTAATCTAGGGAAAGAAACAGATATTCAGGTCTAGAAATCCCAGAGAGTTCCATATAAGACAAAATGAAAGAGACTCATCATAAGGACATTATAATTAAACTGACAAAAATTAAAGACAAGGAGAGAATCTTATAAGTAGCAAGAGAAAACAACTTGTTACATACAAGGAAACCCCAATAAGATTATTAGTGAGTTTTTCAGCAGAAACTTCATAGGAGAAGTGGGATGATCTATTCGATATGCTGGAAACAAACCCACTACGACCAAGAATTATATACCTGGCAAAGTTATTTTTCTGAATTGAAGGAGAAATCACGTTTTTCACACAAGGCAATGCATCACTATACTGACATTATAAGAAATGTTAAAAGAAGTCTTTAAGTTGAAATGAAAGTACACTATTAGGTAACAGAAAACCATTTGAAAGCTTAAAACTCACTGGTAAATGTAGTTATACAGTTAAATTCAGAATACTCTAATGTTATAATGATGGTAGGTAAATCACTTATGACCTTAGTATGAGGTTAAATGACTAAATCCTATTGTATTAGTTAAAGGTAACTATAACTACAATAATTGGTTAATAGATACACAAGGTAAAAAGATATAAACTATGACATTGAAAACAAAATATGAGGAGGAAGGGTAAAAACACAGACCTTTTGTATACCTTTGAATTAAGTTTTTATCATCTTAAAATAGATTGCTAATGTAAGATGTTTTATGTAAGCCTCATGGTAATCACAAAGCAAAAACTTATAGTAGATAGGCAAAAGACAAAGAGAAAAGAATCAAAACACACTATTACAAAAAATTACCAGATCACAAAGGAAGAGAGCAAGAAAAGAAAGGAATCAGAACCACTAGTAACCAATTAACAAAAGGGCAACAGTACTCCATACTTATTATTAATAATTACTTTAATACTTTAAAGTATTAAAGTAAACTCCATACTTATTATTAATAATTACTTTAAAGGAAAGTGGACTACACTCTTAAACCAAAAGGCATAGAGTTGATGAGTGGATAAAAAAACACAAAGAAAAACAAGACCCAACTATATGCTGCCTAAATTAGAGACTTTTATCAAAGCTGAAGCTTTGATACAGCTTTGATACACAGAGACTGAAAGTGAAGGGATGAAAAAGATATTCCATGCAAATGGAAAGCAAAAGAAATCAGAAGTCACTAAATAGACTAAATAGATTTTGAGGCATATTGTAACAAGAGACAAAAAGGTAATTATATAATGACAAAGGGACCAATTCATTAAGATGATATAACATTTGTAAATATTTATGTACCCAAGAGAGGAGCACCTAAATATATAAAGCAAATATTAACAAACGTAAAGGGAGAAAGACACTATACATTATGGTAGGTGACTTCCCCAACCCATTTTTACAATGGATAGATCATCCACGTAGAAAATCAATAAGGAAATTTTGGACTTAAATAACATACTAGACCAGATATACTCAGCAGACATATATAGCACATTCCATCCAACAGCAGCACAGTATATATTCTTCTTAAGTGAACTGGGAACATTCTCCAGGATTATCATATGTTAGGCCATAAAGCTAGTCATAATAAATTTAAGAAGACTGAAATCATATTAAGCAATTTTCCTACAACAGTGTTATGATTCTAGAAATCAATTACAAGAAGAAAACTGGAAAATTTATGAATACATGGAGACTAAACAATGTGAACCTGAACAATGGGTCAAAGAAAAAATCAAAAGATAAGTAAAAAATATCTTTGGACAAATGAAAATGGAAACATAATGTACCAAAACTTATGGGATGCTACAAAAACAGTTCTGAGAGGGTAGCTATTAGTGAGAAAACACCAACATTCAAAAAAAAGGGAAAGATCTTGAATAAACAACCTAAGTTTTTACCTCAAGTATTAGAAAAAGAAATAATAAGCCCTAAATTGGTAGCAGGAAATAACAAAGATTAGAGCAGAGATAAATGACAAAGAGAATAAAAAGACAATGGAAAAGATCAATGAAATAAAGAGCTAGGTTTTTGAAAATGTAAACAAAGTAGAAAAACAGTAAGCTAGGTTAACCAAGTAAAAAACACTCAAATAAAATTAGAAATGCAAGAGGAAGCATTGCAACTGATACTACAGAAATACAAAGGCTCATGTATTGTTAATTTTAGCCATTCTGACAGGTGGGAAGAAATATCTCATTATAGTTATGATTTGTATTTCCCTGATGATCAGTGATATTGAACATCTTTTCATATGTCTGTTAGCCATTTGCATATCTTCTTTAGAAAATTGTCTATTCATGTCTTCCACTCATTTTTAAATTGGATTATTCATTTTTGGGTATTGAGTTTTATAAGGTATTTATATATTTTGAATACTAACATTTTGTCAGATATGTCACTTACAAATATATTTTCCCATTCCATAGGTTATCTTTGAGTTTTGTTGATTGTTTCCTTTGCTGTGCTGAAGCTTTTTATTTTGATGAAGTCCCAATATTTTATTTTTGTTTTTATCTCCCTTGCCTTAGGAGACATCTAGAAAGAAGTTGCTATGGTTGATGTCAAAGAGATTACTGCCCATGTTTCTTCTAGGATTTTGATGGTTTCAGGTCTCACATTTAAGGTTTTGACCCATTTTGGATTTATTTTTGTGTATGGTGTAAGAGAACTGGTTCAGTTTCATTCTTTTGTATGTTGCTGTCCAGTTTGCCCAACACCATTTGTTGAAAGGACTTTTTCCCATTGGATATTCTTTCCTGCCTCGTCAAAGATTAATTGACCATATAATTGTGGCTCCATTTCTGGGTTTTCTATTCTGTTCTATTGATCTATGTGTCTATTTTTGTGCCAGTACCACCATACCATTTTAATTACTACAGCTTTGTAATATTACTTGAAGTCTGTACTGTGATGCCTCCAGCTCTACTTTTCTTTTTCAAGATTGCTTTGGCTATTCAGTGTCTTTTGTGGTTCTATACAAATTTTAGGGTTTTTTGTTCCATTTCTGTGAAAAATGCTGTTGGTATTTGGATAGGGACTGCATTAAACATGTAGATTTCTTTGGTAGTAAAGACATTTTAACAATATTTGTTCTTCCAATCCATGAGCATGGAATGTCTTTTCATTTATTTGTGTCATCTTGAATTTCTTTCATCAGTGTTTTATAGTTTTCACAATACAGGTCTTTCATCTCTTTGGTTAGATTTTTCCTAGGTATCTTCTTATTTTTGGTGCAATTGTAAATGGAATTCTTAATTTCTCTTTCTCCTGCTTCATTGTTGGTGTATAGAAATGCAACTGATTTCTGTACATTCATCTTGTATCCTACAAATTTGTTCCTCTGCTTCTTCTAGCCTGCTGCTGTTCTTTGCATCAAGCATGGTTCTAATCTTGTTTATTGCAATCTTCATATCTGATTGGTTCTTTTTTAACCTCCATGTTAATGGTCTCACTCATGTCTTCCACTCATTTCAAATCTAGTGAGTATTCTTATGATCATTGCTTTTTAAAAATTTTTAAAGATTTTATTTATTTATTTGAAAGAGAGAAAAAAACACGAACAGAGGGAAGGGGCGGAGACAGAGGCAGAAGCAGAAACAGACTCCCTACTAAACAGGGAGGCCAATGTGAGGCTAGATCCCAGGACCCTGGGATCGTGACCTGAGCCTCAGGCAGATGCTTGACCAACTAAGCCACCGAGGTGCCCCTGATCACTGCTTTAAATACTCCATCAGGCATGTTACCGTTTTTGCTTAGATATGTGACTGTGGCCTTGTCCTGTTCTGTCATTTGGGGTAAATTTTTCCATCTTCTCATTTTGTGTAAATCCGATTCCTGTTTCTATGTGTTGGGAAAGTCAGCTACATATCCTATTTTTGAGGGTAATGATTATGAAGAAGTAGTCCTGTAATGCTCTGCCGTGTAGTCCTCTGTTTTGTCCTGGCCACTTTATCTTTCAGGCCAGTTTTATGCAGAGCCTCTCTTTGCCTATTACAGAAAAGAGATTTAAATTCATGTTGATAAAACATCAAAGTCCATGTTCTATATCATTTAGCTAATCACTGAAAATTTTCCTTGGTTTATTTCCCTGAGAAGTGTTTTTTCCCTGGCCTGAATATGGCAAGTTTTAACGAGGTGTGCTCTGGTCTGCTTATGAAATGAGACCTGTCACCATTACTAGAACCAAGGTTCTGCAAAACTCTCAGGTCAGGAGATATGGTGTGGACAGGGTTTGGGCTCTTCTTCAGGGCAGGGGTGGGGGGGTGCGGGGAGGGCTCCACCATGTTGGGACTGAAGCAAAGGTAACCAAGAAAGGCAGTTCCACCAGTGTGCAGGAGATGAGGCTTAGTGTAAGCAAGTTAGGTAGCAAGAATTGGCACTGTACTGGTTCCTGCAGGTGGCCCTGTGCTGCAGGGCAGGTGAGGGAAATGCCAGTTCCTTGTTCCTGGAGGTGACTCTATGAATGCTGCCTCTCTGGGACATGCTCTGAGATGAGCAAGTAACCTCCCTACTGTGTGTCAGATGGCTGTTTCTATACTGTATGTCTGTGAACTATTTGACCTGCCTTCTAAGAACATTCCCAGTGCCCTCTCCTATTTCTCTGAGCCAAGCCTATTGAGTTAAAAACTCTATGCTTTAAGCCGGGCTCATTGCAAGAACCCATGAAATCTGGCCCCTCTTACTTTCCAAGCAAGTTGCTGTAGGGATTCATTTTCCCCATGCACTCTCCTGTGTGCTGGTCTGTCTCTCACCCTTCTCAGCAACTGTGACTTATTCCCCATCAGAGTGGCCAGAGTGGCCACTATCCATTTCTGTCCCAAATCACATCTCTACATTACTGCCTTCTTTGATGTAACTTCTTCTCTCCCTTTAGTTGTGAGAATTGTTCTAACAGTCTTCAGGTCAATTTCTGGAGTATTTAGAATGATTTGATCGTTATTTAGTTGTATTCATGGGAGGTGAGCCTAGGATCCTCTTACTGGGTATCATCTTCCCCTCCTCCTATATGTGCTTTAAAAAAAAAGCCACTTTTAGGGGAGGTGGGGCAAGATGGCGGAAGAGTAGGGTCCCCAAGTCACCTGTCCCCACCAAGTTACCTAGATAGCTTTCAAATCAACCTGAAAACCTACAAATTCGGCCTGAGATTTAAAGAGAATAGCTGGAATGCTACAGTGAGAAGAGTTCTATCAAGGTAGGCGCTTCTATCAAGGTAGGAAGATGGAAAAAAAAAAAAAGAAAGAAATAAAAAAGCATCCAAGGGTGAGGGACCCCCGCGAGGAGCCAGGCTAAGGCCCCGGGGTAGAGTAGCGAGCGCCCCCAGGACAGGAGAGCCCCTTCCCGGAGAAGCAGAGCTTCACCAATCTTCCCCGACGGAAAGGCGCTCGCAGGGAGGATCCCAGGAGGGCAGGATCCCAAGAGGGCGGGGATTCCAGGAGGGCAGGATCCCAGGAGGGCGGGGATTCCAGGAGGGCGGGGATGCCCTTAGGCTCCTGGGGGCACTAACAGGCACCTGCGCCCTGGGGAGAGCGTGCCACACCCCGCGGCCGAGCTCCCTAAGGGGCTGCAGCACGCGCAGGGGGCCCCGCAGCTCAGGGGCGGCTCAGGCGGCGGCTCCATGCAGAGGGGGAGGCCGCTGTGCGGCCTGGGAGCGTGATTCCAGCAGTGCAGGTCCTGGAGCCCAGGGCGCCGGGGGACACAGCCCAGGATACAGCACGCCCCCAGGACAGGCAGAGGCCGGGAGGACACAGGACAGCAAGGATGCTCCTGCCGCCGGGTGGCCCGGAGCTGTGCATATCAGCGTCCCCTGCCCCTGGATTATTCAGGCCCCTGCGGACTGGGAGCTGCGGTAGTTACTCCAGGGCTGGGGACCTGGCCGCTGACACTGTTGTTCCTCTTGGTGTCACCTTCCTTGTACCTGGGACTGAGCAGGGGCCTCACAGGATAAACAGCTCCCATTGAGCCGTGCACCTGGCAGGGGACTGGGCAGCTCCACCAGGTGCACACACCTGAGAATCAGCACAGCAAGCCTCTCCCCAAGAAGACCAGCTGGAAGGACAGGGGAAGAGCAAGTTATTGACCAAGCAGTGCTGGAAAGTTCCAGGGGAACTTGAGGGATTTACAGTATATAGAATCAGAGGATACTCCCCCTTGCTATTGTTTTCTGTTTGTCCCCCCCGCCTTTTTTTCACTCTTTTTCCAGTACAACTTGTTTTTGGCCACTCTGCACTGAGCAAGCAGACTAGAAGGAAAAAACTCACCCCAAAAGAAAGAATCAGAAATAGTCCTCTCTCCCACAGACTTACAAAACTTGGATTACAATTCAATGTCAGAAAGCCAATTCAGGTGCACAATTATAAAGCTACTGGTGGCTCTAGAAAAAAGCATAAAGGATTCAAGAGACTTCATGACTGCAGAATTTAGATCTAACCAGGCCGAAATTAAAAATAAATCATATGAGATGCAATCCAAACTGGAGGTCCTAACGATGAGGGTTAATGAGGTAGAAGAACAAGTGACATTGAAGACAAGTTGATGGCAAGGAAGGAAGGTGAGGAAAAAAGAGGAAAAACAATTAAAAGATCATGAGGATAGGTTAAGGGAAATAAATGACAGCCTCAGAAGGAAAAATCTACATTTCACTGGGGTTCCAGAGGGCGCCAAAAGGGACAGAGGACCAGAAAGTGTATTTGAACAAATCATAGCTGAGAACTTCCCTAACTTGGGAAGGGAAACAGGCATTAAGATCCAAGAGATAGACACCTCGACATTTAATAGTGAAACTTGCAAATTCCAAAGATAAAGAGAAGATCCTTAAAGCAGCAAGAGACAAGAGATCCCTAACCTTTATGGGGAGAAGTATTAGGTTAACAGCAGACCTCTCCACAGAGACCTGGCAGGCCAGAAAGGACTGGCAGAATATATTCAGGGTCCTAAAGGAGAAGAACCTGCAGCCAAGAATACTTTATCCAGCAAGGCTCTCATTTAGAATAGAAGGAGAGATAAAGAGCTTCCAAGATAGGCAGAAACTGAAAGAATATGTGACCACCAAACCAGCTCTGCAAGAAATATTATGGGGGGACCCTGTAAAAGAAAGAGGAAGTCCAAGGAAACAATCCACAAAACAGGTACTGAATAGGTATCATGATGACAGTAAACTCATATCTTTCAATAGTAACTCTGAACATTAATGGGCTTAATGACCCCATCAAAAGGTGCAGGGTTTCAGACTGGATAAAAAAGGAAGACTCATCTATTTGCTGTCTACAAGAGACTCATTTTTGACATAAGGACACCTACAGCCTGAAAATAAAAGGTTGGGGAACCATTTACCATTCAAATGGTCCTCAAAAGAAAGCAGGGGTAGCCATCCTTATGTCAGGTAAATTAAAGTTTATCCCAAAGACTGTAGTAAGAGATGAAGAGGGACAATATATCATACTTAAAGGATCTATCCAACAAGAGGACCTAACAATCATGAATATTTATACCCCGAATGTGGGAACTGCCAAGTATATCAATCAATTAATAACTGAAGTTAAGACATACTTAGATAATAATACACTTATACTTGGTGACTTGAACACAGTGCTTTCTATAATTGACTTCTAAGCACAGCATCTCCAAAGAAACAAGAGCTTTAAATGATACACTGGACCAGATGGATTTCACAGATATTTACAGAACTTTATATCCAAATGCAACTGAATACACATTCTTCTCAAGTGAACGTGGAACTTTCTCCAGAATAGACCACATACTGGGTCACAAATCAGGTCTTAACCCAATAGCAAAAGATTGGGATCATACCCTGCATATTTTCAGACCATAATGCTTTGAAACTAGAACTAAATCACAAGAAGAAGTTTGGAAGGATTTCAAACACGTGGAGGTTAAGGACCATCCAGCTAAAAGACGAAAGGGTCAACCAGGAAATTAGAGAAGAATTAAAAAGATTGATGGAAACTAATGAGAATGAAGATACAACCATTCAAAATCTTTGGGATACAGCAAAAGCAGTCCTGAGGGGGAAATACATCTCAATACAAGCATCCATCCAAAAACTGGAGAGAACTCAAATACAAAAGCTAACCTTGCACTTAAAGGATCTGGAGAAAAAACAGCAAATAGGTCCTACACCCAGCAGAATAAGAGAATAAAGATTTGAGCAAAACTCAATGAAATAAAGACCAGAAGAACTGTGGAACAGATCAACAAAACCAGGAGTTTGCTCTTTGAAAGAATTAATAAGATAGATAAACCATCAGCCAGCCTTATTAAAAAGAAAAAAGACTCAAATTAATAAAATCATGAATGAGAAAGGAGAGATCACCACCAATACCAAGGAAATACAAACAATTTTAAAAACTTATTATGAGCAGCTATGCACCAATAAATTAGGCAATCTAGAAGAAATGGATACATTTCTGGAAAATCACAAACTACCAAAACTGGAACAGTAAGAAATAGAAAACCTGAACAGGCCGACAACCAGGGAGGAAATTGAAGCAGTCATCAAAAACCTCCCAAGACACAAAAGTCCAGGGCCAGATGGCTTCCCAAGAGAATTGATTCAAACGTTTAAAGAAGAAACCATACCTATTCTACTAAAGCTGTTTGGAAAGATAAAAAGAGATGGAATACTTCCAAACTCGTTCTTCCAGCATCACCTTAATTCCAAAACCAGACAAAGACCCCACCAAAAAAAGGGAATCATAGACCAATATCTCTGATGAACCTGGATGTAAAAATTCTCAACAAGATACTAACCAATAGGATCCAACAATACATTAAGAAGATTATTCACCATGACCAAGTGGGATTTATCCCTGGGATGCAAGGCTGGTTCAACACTCATAAAGCAATCAATGTGATTGATCATATCAGCAAGAGAAAAACCAAGAACCATATGATACTGTCAATAGATGCAGAGAAAGCATTTGACAAAATACAGCATCCATTCTTGATCAAAACTCTTCAGAGTGTAGGGATAGAGGGAACATTCCTCAGCATCTTAAAAGCCATCTACGAAAAGCCCACAGCAAATATCATTCTCAATGGGGAAACACTGGGAGCCTTTCCCCTAAGATCAGGAACAAGACAGGGATGTCCACTCTCACCACTGCTATTCAACATAGTACTAGAAGTCCTCGCCTCATCAATCAGACAACAAAAAAGACATTAAAGGCATTCAAATTGGCAAAGAAGAAGTCAAACTCTCCCTCTTTGCAGATTACATGATACTGTACTTAGAAAACCCAAAAGCCTCCACCCCAAGATTGCTAGAACTCATACAGCAATTTGGTAGCATGGCAGGATACAAAGTCAATGCCCATAAATCAGTGGCATTTCTATACACTAACAATGAGACTGAAGAAAGAGAAATTAAGGAGTCAATCCCATTTACAATTGCATCCAAAAGCATAAGATACCTAGGAATAAACCTAACCAAACAGGTAAAACATCTATACCCTAAAAACTACAGAACACTTCTGAAAGAAATTGAGAAAGACACAAAGAGATGGAAAACTATTCCATGCTCATGGATTGGAAGAATTAATATTGTGAAAATGTCAATGTTACCCAGAGCAATTTACATATTTAATGCAATCCCTATTAAAATACCATGGACTTTCCTCAGTGAGTTGGAACAAATCATCTTAAGATTTGTGTGGAATCAGAAAAGGCCCCGAATAGCCAGGGGAATATTAAAAAAGAAAACCATAGCTGGGGGCATCAGAATGCCAGATTTCAGGTTGTACTACAAAGTTGTGATCATCAAGACAATGTGGTACTGTCACAAAAACAGACACGTAGATCAATGGGATGGAGTAGAGAATCCAGAAATGGACCCTCAACTTTATGGTCAACTAATATTCAACAAAGCAGGAAAGACTATCCACTGCAAAAAAGACAGTCTCTTCAATAAATGGTTTTGGGAAAATTGGACATCCACATGCAGAAGAATGAAACTAGACCATTCTCTTGACCATACACAAAGATAAACTAAAATGGATGAAAGATCTAAATGTGAGATAAGATTCCATCAAAATCCTAGAGGAGAACACAGGCAACACCCTTTTTGAACTTGGCTCCAACTTCTTGCAAGATACATCCATGAAGGCAAGAGAAACAAAAGCAAAAATGAATTATTGGGACTTCATCAAGATAAAATCTTCAGCACAGCAAAAGAAACAGTCAACAAAACTAAAAGACAACCTACAGAATGGGAGAAGATATTTGCAAATGACCTATCAGATAAAGGGCTAGTATCCAAGATCTATAAAGAACTTATTAAACTCAACAGCAAAGAAACAGACAATCCAATCATGAAATGGGCAAAAGACCTGAACAGAAATCTCACAGAGGAAGACATGGACATGACCAACAAGCACATGAGAAAATGCTCCACATCACTGGCCATCAGGAAAATACAAATCAAAACCACAATGAGATACCACCTCACACCAGTGAGAATGGGGAAAATTAACAAGACAGGAAACCACAAATGCTGGAGAGGATGGGGAGAAAGGGGAACCCTCTTGCTCTGTTGGTGGGAATGTGAACTGGTGCAGCCACTCTGGAAAACTGTGTGGAGGTTCCTCAAAGAGTTAAAAATAGATCTGCCCTATCACCCAGCAATTGCACTACTGGGGCTTTACCGCAAAGATACAGATGCAGTGAAATGCCGGGACACCTGCACCCCGATGTTTCTAGCAGCAATGTCCACAATAGCCAAACTGTGGAAGGAGCCCCGGTGTCCATCGAAAGATGAATGGATAAAGAAGATGTGGTTTATGTATACAATGGAATATTACTCAGCCATTAGAAACGACAAATACCCATCATTTGCTTCAACGTGGAGGGACCTGGAGGGTATTACGCTGAGTGAAATAAGTCAGTCAGAAAAGGACAAACATTATGGTCTCATTCATTTGGGGAATATAAAAATTAATGAAAGGAAATAAAGGGAAAGGAGAGAAAATGAGTGAAAATATCAGTTAGGGTGACAAAACGAGAGAAACCTAACTGTGGGAATTGAAAGGGGTAGTGGAAGGGGAGGTTGATGGGGGGTTGGGCTGACTGGGTGATGGGCATTGAGGGGGACACTTGGCGTGGTGAGCACTGGGTGTTATGCTGTATGTTAGCAAATTGAACTCCAATTAAAAAAATTTTTAAAAGAAGGAAAAATAATAGTCACTTTTAACTTCCTTACATATTGACCTTTAAAGTTTCCACAAAGGTGAATTGGATCATTCTACAATGCAAATCAACAATTCCCAATGTTTATGCATTTATCCATTTATTTATTCAACAAACTTGTATTGAGCATTCTTTGAATGTGTACTTATTGGGCATGGGTTGGACTTCCCCTGTTTACTATGGTATCCACTAGCTACATGTATCAATTGAGATTTATGTACATATAAAACACATGGCAGATTTTGAAGACTTAGTACTAAAAATGAAATGTAAAATATCTCAGTAATTTTTGTTTTGATTACATGTAGAAATAGTAATATTTTATATACATTGGGTTAAATAGAATATATTATTAAAATTAATTTTAGTTTTTACTTTTAAAGTAAAAAATGTTTTACTGGAAAATTTAAAATTTTATATGTGGTTGGCATTTGTAGTTCATATTATGTTTCTTTTGTTCAGTGCAGGAGACCTCAGAGAGCTACAGTATAGGCCCAAGAGAATTCTCAAAGAATTCAGTCTGATAGGGAAATAAACCAAGGAAAAATTTCAGTGATTATGTAAATGGTAAAGAACATGGACTTTGATTTTTTATCAACATGGATTTAAATCTCTTTTCTGTAACTTACTCAGTATGTGATCTAAACCAAGTAAGTTAAACACTGGACCTCAGTTTTCTTGTGAAAATTCAATGAAATAATATTTAAAAAATACTTAATAGAGTCACAGTTTCATAAGTGTTAGTAATTATGATGATGATGTTAATTACATTGATTTTGATGAGAATGATGGCATGTGGCTATAGTATGTGGAGGGTGCTATGAGGACAAAGGTCAGGGACATTTGGCTCAAATAGGTGGACCATGGAAAGTTATATCTAAACTACATTTTAAAGGATGATTAAGAAGCACTCAAAGAGAAGGATGGAGGGAAGAGTATGAGTAGTAGTGAGAGGAGTTTTTGTAAAAATGTGTAAGGTCATGAGAGAATCTCAGCCTTCCTGTTCTTAAAATAAGATGCTCTGTATGAGCATTAGCAAATTGATGTGGAATATTGATGTTTGTTCCTACAAAGTTTAGTACAAAACAGCTAGCTATGCTATTAAAAGAAGTGTGTATGTGTGTGTGTGTGTGTGTACATAAAACATCAGAAGGCTTTCTGAATATCCAGATTTATTATGTAATTCTTCAACCTACACCCTGCCTAAGAGGAAGACCTCCAAAATCAGGTAAAGAGAACATAATGAATTTGGTTCATGAAGTAGGGAAGAGCTTCTTTAAGAAGAAAAAGCAATAGTATAGACACTCATTAAAAGAAGATTAAAAGAGTAAAATAAGCCTAAACATGATTGAGGATGCTATTTTGAAATAGGCTTTTGAACCATTTTCTGCAAAACATATTGCATCTTGGTGTATTGTGGCCAAAAAGCAAGCTGAACTGAAAATACAAATGCTCACAATTTAAAATCATCTATTGGAAATAAAAGAAAAGGCAGACAAAATAATGAAAACACTTTAATGCTTATAGATAAGTACTATTTGGGGGATATTTTAATAAGCAAATGTTTATTTTAGTTGCTTTAGAATATTCTCTTGGATTCTACATACATAAATTTCAACCCACGTTCTTTCGTTGCCATAACAACTTGATGCATTTGTTCTCTTGTGTCATTTTTTATCACATCAGTTTTTTTTTTTTTAACTTTGGTTGCTATGATAACACAGTATAGTTGTTAAATTTATTCTATTCACATTTTGTTCTTCTGGAAACTGGTAATTTGCTTTTATTTTTCTCCAAAGAAGTTCATATTATAGAAGTGTAATAAGGAAAATAGTGGCCTAAATTCTAATACAAGTTTACATTAAAATTTTAATTGTGTGTATTAGTTTGTGCTCAAACGGTATTACCTTTGTGATATGAAAGATGGCTAGTGATTGGGTATCTAATTTCACTTTAAAGAAAGGCATCAATCTTCATTGTATCAAATGAGGGAAATGGGCAGTTTGAGTTGTAGTTATATCTCTATGTAAGACTTTAACCAGTCTTAGCTGGAGAAAACTGTTTGGTGGTGAGAAATACACCAAAAGCTGCCATAACTTGCTTCCTTGGTAACTACCTTGCTTTACTACAAAATGTTAGCTCATTTATACAAGAAATGAAACCCTGGATTAGTTAGAAGAACTCCCTCTATGCTGACCTACTCCTAAGAAAAGGGAGTAAAAAAATCTCCTTGTGTAGAATTAAATATCAGGAGGATATAGAGCTATACATAAATTTGTATTTATTTATTTAGCTAATTCCTACAGTTTTCTCTATTTCTATTGCTTTTAATGACACTTTCATACAAACAACTAATTACATCACTTAAAATTGATAATATTCTGGTCCCTTCCAGCTCTACAGATTGTTGTAATTTGGGCAGGCTGTTTTGGGAGGCATGCCAGGACATAAGGGAAAAAAGAGGAGACTAGAGTCAGATATTTGGTTTGACTCTAATAGTTACTAACTATGTAACCCTGGGAAACTATTTACCTCCTGATTCTTGCTTGTCAGATCTGTAAAATAGGAATGAGAATAATTAGCTCATAGACTTTTTTGGAGGAATTTAGTGAGATAATATATTCAAAAGGCTTAGCATAATGCCTAGCACATAATAGATGCTCACAACATCTTAGTTGTCTTCTCTTCTTAATATTCCCTTCCACTGAAGGCCAGTGAGAAAGATTAAGAAGCCAGAAACTAGAGAAGTTCCTTCTCTATAGCAGCCTTCTCTCTTAATCAGTATTGTTCAGAGGTAAAGGGAATATGGCTAATATGGATAGGAGTTGCTTTCCCTGATATTGCCAACCACTCAGTGCAGAAAGAGGGGTGTGATGGCAGGAGCTTTCAGGAACCCACAGAATTCAGAGTTGTCTTGTGTTTCTATGAGTGTGTTTGTGTTAAAACATAGACCCAACCATAAGCTGAAACTTCATTAACTAGGGAAATCCTCCTGGCAAAGGCTTTGTTGACAGATCTGAAGTGAAATTTGGGCTGTTTTGGGGACCTTGGAAGAGCCACTTTTCAACCTGCTTTCCATATATGTGAAACATATTAATAAAAATATATTGTGAGCCACCTATAGACAACACCTACTTTGGTGTTTGTTATTATTAGAGGTAATAAATGTAACATACTTTCAATGAATGTTTATTATTAATACTAGACTATTGTAGCTGATGGTGTTGTTAATAATAATGATAGTGTTAGTAAGTGCTAGTTATAGTTTTAGGACCCTGGCTACTTTACCTAGGAATCAAGACAGACTTTTGTCCCAGAAAAAAAAAAAAAACCAGCAGGATTTAGGAGAACATATGAGTGCTTAGAGCCTGTTCCAGCCACATCTTTGACTTAAGACAGTAAAACAAATAAATGCCTGCTATCCTCAGCCATAGGTGAATGTAAGAATGCTAATATTCTATAGCCGTGGTCTGGACCAACTCAGGAAATGAGAATGCTGTGTCTCCAGAAACAAGTGTCTTTGCTTAAGAGGAATTGAGGAGGCTGGAACTGACAAAGTTACCGTAATCCTATTCCTTCTGAATGCCTGAAGCACTCTGGAGTAATATGCCAGAGCATTCAGGGAGATGCATCGACGCTGTCAGGCCACTAGGGTGTTATTTAGAACCTCTCTGCTGGAACAATGGAGACATAAATTTCAACCCACATTCCCTGGTTGCCATGGTAACTTGATGCATTTGCTTTGAAGTGTCTTTTGTGTCTTTCCCCACCCCATTTTCTTTTTCTAACCATTAGGATTTTTACTTTGCCAGTAATTCCATAAACGTGGTTCTTGTGGCTTCCTACTCTTCCTTTTTTTCAGCTAAATATCTGAATTTGTTGCTGGGGAGTGATTTCCACCTAAAAATAATAGTTGAATATGCATGTTAATACAGACGTGCCTGCGTATCTATAAGTCAGTCTCTCCTCTCTCACGCGGGCGCGCACACACACACAGAGGCAGATAATTACGTTTAAAAACTGCATAGAGTCCTAAAGATTTTCAGTTCTTTTAAAAAGGCATTCCGTGTGGCTTATATAAAAATTGAAGAGTAAGTGGTTCAATTCTAGAAAAATTAACTGATTTAGTATTTCCTTAGCAAATGCAGTGTGGCCAGGCTGAATAACAAGTGTAATTTTCATTGAGTTTTTTTCTATACTTGATTATAACACATTTCGATTAAGAAAAGAAGTGTGTTTTAGTGTACAAAGTAAAAGACAGCCTTGATTGGCATTCAGACTCCATTATCTCCTTGCTGTGTGACCTTGGACAAGTTACTTAATCACTCTGAACTTCATATTAAAATGGGTTGGTAGTTACTTTGTGAGAAATAGAGATCATAGATATAGAACACCTAGAATAGATCCTACAATAGGTAGTAGGACATTATAAACAAATGTTAATTCCTTCACATCTAATCAACTAACAAAACATATTTGAAAAATAAAATCCATTTTGGTCTCACTCATTAGATAAGTGTGTACTTTCTTCTTTACCATATACATTTTCACATGACAAAAATGAGACACATATGAAAATATAGGAGCAGAATGGTATATAATCTCGTTGCTTGCATGCCCACAATGCACAGAACTGACAGTGGAAAAAGGCATTTTCTGCAAGTCTCTAAAGGAAGCTTGTTTTATTCAGTTAGGATCTTTCATCCAGAACCAAGCCTGGTTAAAAAGCTAATAGGAGATATAGAAATTGTTCTATCTCCTGAAAAACAGTATTCACCACC
This sequence comes from Vulpes lagopus, assembly GCF_018345385.1. Classification (NCBI taxonomy): domain Eukaryota; kingdom Metazoa; phylum Chordata; class Mammalia; order Carnivora; family Canidae; genus Vulpes; species Vulpes lagopus. The sequence continues at coordinate 35,488,975 of NC_054838.1, read as the reverse complement.
ACCAACAAAATTCCCCTTTCATGTAGGAAATGCCTGGGCTACAAGTACATTCTAAATATAAAAATATGGCTAATCAGGGGCAATTGGGAGGCAGAAAAAACATTAGGCGTGCAGGAAAAGAGCTATTGCCAAGAGATGAGAGCTACTATTGCTATGCGTTTATGTGCAGTGTTGACAGGGAAAAATAACAAAGGGAGAGAAGCAAAATTAAATTTTAAAAGGAGAACTGCAATTATATTACACGACACCTGCTTTCTAAAAGTATTGGATTTTTCAGAGAATAAGTCACAGAAAATTAAACAACAATGAAAAAGAGATCACAGGGAAAATCATTAAAGGGATACTATTCAAATAATAATTACAAAATATATTCTCAAGTAATGAGAAAAGGCATAAAAGAAGAAATGTTAATTCTTCTTTAGTGCTTGTAAATTGGAAGTGTTAGGTGGATAAAAATTATTTAAATAAATATTTGATAGATTTAATAATCAATGCCCCACTGAATAACTGAAGAATTGTCTATTTGATTACAATTCAAAGAGGATAGATTTTGGAATCTGATTAAACTAAATTAAAATTCCAGCTCTGCCTTTTGATAGCTGAGTAATTTGGGGCAAATGATTCAACCTCAGTAAGTCTCAGTTTCTTTATCTGAGATGGGGAAACTGAATTCTAGTCTGGGTTCTGCTAGGAAAGTTTGTGTAAAATTAGACAAGTCCCTTTGCTTCTGTCGGTCTTTTTCTCTGAGTATAAAAGTGAGGGAGTTAGTCTCTAGATGGTGGTTTCCATGAGTGCATTTGCAGTTTTGACATCCTGAGGCTCCGTGTCCTATTTAGTGCTGATATTATTTAACTACATTTCTACAGGTAAGACCTAAGGCCTTTATTTTCAGGCTTCTTATGAAGCCACTATTTACGTTGGATCCAAAAATCAGAATCTGAAATTAACACAAGGGGGCAGCTTGTAAGGATTTCAGCTCTTTTCTTATGCATTACTGTATCTTCTAGAAAGTATGCAGTTTATCTGTCCCTAGGATCTGAGTGTTGATAGGTAACACAATATCCCCACATCTCTAGCTTGCATTCATCTTCAGTCAATGAGAGGACTTTGTGGTTCTACTTATCTTCCTCGAATATTAGTGAAGAGTGTACTTGATGCTAGGTACTTCACAAGTATTATGAAAGAAAAGTTTAATAAAAATAACATACTGTTATTTATTGTGGAAAATATAAAAATATAAAAAGACCAAAATAAATGTCACCTACTGTCATGATATTCAGAAGTAATCACAACTGTATTTTGGTGGATTTTATTTCTCAGTATTTGTATTTCTCAGTATTTGTGTGTGTATATGTATGTGTGTGTGTGTGTATGTGTATGTATTTTCTTTTTAATAAACTTTGAATATTCTTTTGTAACATACTTTTTGATTTACAAATGTCTGCTAGCCTTTTTCTATTCATAAAAATTCTTCTATGGCCCAATCTTTAATAGATACATAACATTTGATCACATGACCATATTGAATCATTGAAGAATAGAATGGTAGCTAAGTACATGGACTCTGGAATAAGATTATACGGGGCTGTGTTTCCTACTCAATTTCCTTATCATAAAACGGATGCAATAATGATATAGACCTCCTAGAATATTTTGACAATTCGATGAGTTAATCCTAAAAAAGCATCAAAAGAGTGGGTAGTCAATAAATATTAACTACTGGGATGCCTGGGTGGCTCAGCAGTTGAACATCTGCCTTCAGCTCAGGGCATGATCCTGTGGTCCTAGGATCGAGTCCCACATCGGGCTGCCTGCATGGAGCCTGCTTCTCCCTCTGCCTCTGTCTCTGCCTCTCTCTCTCTCTCTGGGTGTCTCTCATGAATAAATAAATAAAATCTTTTAAAAAAGTATTAACTATCATTACCAAAATTTATTTTGTCCAGTGTTTTATCTATTTTAAATAGGGAAATTTAGTTCTTTTGCATTTATTGTGGTTTTCAAAATATTTAGATTTATTCTATAATTTTAGGATATAATTTTTTGTTTGTTGACCATCATTTTCCTTTCTTCAATATCCTATCTTCCATTGTACTGATAATATTTCTATATTTGCTTTTTACTTTTTTCTCTACTGGCTTGGAAACTTCTGATTGCCTTTCAGTTCTTTTACTGGTTATCCTTTTGGCAGACATAGTAATCTATAAATTACCTGAAGAAATCAATAGTATCATTTTTTCTCAAATATGAGAGGGACCTTGATGTACTTTGACTTATTGAACACTGCAATTTCCCAACCTATTTATTTGAACATAAAAATTAATTTTATTTAAAATCAATGGCTTATTAAATTTAGAATATATTTTATTAATTTCTGTGCTCACCATTGATCCCTGTACTTGTGTGTTCCTCTTCACTTTCTTGCTGAAGTACATCCTTTAATATTTATTTTTGGAAGAGTCCTGATAAATTATCTTAGTTTTTATATGCTTGTACTCTCACTTTTGCATGATAGCTTAGCTGGGTATATACTATTAGGTTAGCAATTACTTTCTCTTTACTCTATGAACATATATTCTATTGTCTTTTGATCTCTATTGTTACTAAAGAAAACCTTCTTATTTTAATTGTTTTTATGTAACCAGTCTTTTCTCTCTTGCAGTTCTTAAATTTTCTCTTTATCTCTGATGATTTTCAGTTTTATGGCCATGTGTCTGAGTGAATACTTTACTTATTTTGGTCAGTTCTTAAAAAGCTTTTTGTACCAGAAGACTTGTCTTTTTTTCAATCCTGACAAATTTTTAATAATATTTATTCAAATATTGCTTCTCTATTATTCTCTCCACCTTTTTAAATTATAGTCCAAGAATGTGTGAATTAGTCCCTCTCATTCTATTCTTCATGTCATTGTATTATTCTTCCACAATTTTCTATCTTAGTCTTTCAGGGTTATATTCTGAGAGGATGCCTTTTGCTGTCTTCTAATTCTTTCTCAATAGTTTAGACTTCAGTTCATGACATCTATTAATCTTTGTTTCAACAACTGTACTTTTTATTCAATTTTAATTCACTCTTTGTTATATCTACCTGTCTTGTTACATCTCTTCTTGTTTTATAATATAATTTATTATTTGACTTTTAAGAAATTACTTTATGTCTTCTTTTACCTCATTTTGCATCCTATGTTTATTGAAAGACTTTTCCATATTCTTCCATTGCATTCACATTGGACATATTAAAATTCAGGTTACTCATTTTGTTCATAGTGTAGTACAATATTTTTTCAAATGGTTCTGCAAGTGCTTTATAAAAACTATTTATTTCACAATAATAAAATATGAAGAAAAATTGAAAAGTTAGTAAAAAAATTGCCTGTATAATTCTCAAAAGGTTCCCAAAGGTTAGCAGTTTACTACATATGTGTTATTCTCTCAAAAATTTGCTGATATATACCCCTTAGCCCTTAAATACTTCAGTTTGCATTTTCTGAAAACAAGGACATTCTTTTATATGAGCAAGTTACAATGATCAAAATCAGAAAATTAATCTTGATGTAATAGTGTTATCTATTCTACATACCTTGTTCAAATTTTATCAATTGATCCATTAATGTTCTTTATAGCAAAAGAGAAAACAATTTTTTTGATCAAGGTTCCAATCTAGGATCACACATTGAATTTAGTTCTCATGCCTTTTTAGTATCCTTTAATGTGGAATATTCTTCAGTTTCCCCTCAGCTTTTTTCCATGACTTTGACTTTTTTTTTCCAAGAATACAGATGTTTATTTTATACAGTAGTCATCAATTTGAGTTTTTCTGGTGTTTCCTTATAGTTAAATTCAGTTTATGCATTTTTGGTATAAGACCTAGAAAAAGGGAACACCTGAGTGGCTCAGCAGTTGAGTGTCTGTCTGCCTTTGGTCAGGGTGTGATCCTGGAGTCTCACATCAGGCTCCCTGTGTGGAGCTTGCTTCTCCCTCTGCCTGTGTCTCTGATGAATGAATGAATGAATGAATGAATAAATAAATAAATAAATAAATAAATAAAATCTTAAAAAAAAAGACCTACAAAAGGGATATATCCTTTTTAATACATGATCTCCAAAAGAATCTGGAATATATCTTTGTTCAAATATTGATAATGTTAAGTTCATTGATTTGATTAAGGTAGCTTTCAGGAGCTGCTGTTTTTCCCAAGTAATTAGTAAGAATCTGAGGGAGATACTTTGAATTTAGATCAATATACTGTATTTCACTTATTTCCACTCACTACTTTTAGCACACATTTATTATTCTTGCCTAAAACAATTATTACTAAGGAGACTGACAGTGGTTTTCTAATTCCTTCATTTCTTCTACACTTATTAATTGGCATTTTCCTATAAGAACGTGCTTTCCCTTATCTTTCATTTGTTTGTTTATTCATTTCTTTTTATCATATAAATTTATGGATATTCATTTTATTGTGTGGGTTATGATTTGTTACTATCTGTATTTGTTATTCAAATTGTGCTAAATTTGTCCATTGCAATTCCCTTCATTTTGGCCTCTGTTCTTTTGAAATATTCCCATCATGTTTTGAGCACTTTCTTATTTTCTGGCAGAGTAAGATGTCCCAGGCTCATCTTGTATTTTCTCTCCCCAACAGATTCCCTGCTTCTACTTAATGGAGAATGGTATTTAGAAGCCAACATCTGAATATCAGTTGTGTTCATTCTTACTGGAGTTTTATCACTATTCTAAGACCTCTCAGCAGATAGAATCAGGAAATATATGACAGAATTTGGAGAAATATACCCATATTTATTTTTATATCTCTCCATCTATCTGTTTATCTGTATATCTACCATCTTTTTAAACTTTGAGTTCATAGAAATAGATACCTTCATTCTAACCTAATGCCAAAGTATTTATTCATTATTCATTTGCATATTTATAACTCCCTTCTCTGATCATGAGAAACATGGCTTCCATCGTGACAATACAGTTGCTTATTTTTTTCAGTCTTAGAATACACATTAGGGAATTTTGAATTGCTAATCCTTATTATCAAGTAAACCTATATAAAAGATATCCCATTATCAGCATGCTTTTACATTTCTGAAGGCTCATTTTGAGTGTGAGATATATTTTTGTTTTCTATACTTTCTTTATGGAAAGTAATTCCTGAATGGAATTTTATGTTTGCCCCTCATTTGGCCTCTTGGGCTTCTAGTCCATAATCAGGGCTTGTAACAGCTTCATTTCTCCATCCCCATTGTAATATAGCAGCTTTCACAAATCTAATTGTAGAGCTAGCATGTAGGTTGACTCAATTTCTGGTAATGAAGTAATCTTTGTAGATCCTTTTTCTACTGCATTGAAGTTTTGTTTTATTTCTGATTCATAGAGATGTTTATATTGGCTTAGATTTCAGCTATACCTTTTGTTTTCCCCTCTTTCATATGGTAACTATCTTTGTGGGCTACTTATAATAGAAGGAATGTGATATAAATACAAATTCACTGGGCCATCTTGACAAGAAACATAACCACAATTCATTATGTCTTTTCCTAATTTGGGATATATGGTTATTTCATTATGATTAACAAAATTTTAATGAACATTCTTGTATGTGCATTTCATATGCATCTCTCATTTTTTCTTTAGGATATATTTTTATAAGTGGAGTTTATAAGTAAATGGGTAACTGGACTTTCAAGATCTTTGAAAGATATTTCCCATTCTCATATTTCTCCAGAATTATTATACCAGGTTATATTCAGACCTACTGTGAAAAACAGTACCAAACCTTTGGTTACACCACTTTGAATTACTTTTTTGGAAATAAATAAGTAAAGAATATCATTTTGATCATTAATTAAATTTTCTAGGTATGCTTTAATAACATTTTGTTATTCTTTTGGTATTGTCCTCTACTCTCAGCAGAACTATTCATAGCTTTATCAGAAAGTTCGATAGCCAGTTGCTTAGTGTCTGTCTTCTCAAGTTGGCAGTCTGCAACTTAAGGGCAGTGGCTCTGTTTATTGGCCACTGATTCCCTTATGCTTGGCACAGAGTAGGTCATCAATATAAATTATTTGAAATAACAAATTCACAAATTCAAATGAGGAAATCATTGAACTTTGTGTCTTAGATTAGTTCTCATTTTTCTTTCTCTTTTGTCATCCCCTGGTACTCTCTATCTCTCTCTCTTTTTTTTTTTATTTTAGTTTGTGCAGGGTTGGTTGAGCTTCTTGGGTCTCTGAGTTCATTTTTTGGGGGGTCATATTTGAAAAAAGTTCAGTTACTATTTCTTTAAATATTTTTCTACCCAATCTTTATTCTGTTTTTCTGGAACTTCAATTACACATATATTAGCACATGACATATTTTCCTATAGGTCTTTTTAAATGTCTATATTTTAGTTTCTCTCTATTGATCATTTTTATTGCCCCATCTTCAAATTCACTGATAATTTCTTGGGTAGTATCCAATTTACTGATTAAGCACATTCAGCAACTTTTTTTATATTGCAGATTAGATTTTTTAGGTCTTGAATTTCTGTTTGGTTCTTCTTTTATGCTGTCCCTTTCTCTATTAATATTCTCCCATCTGTTCACTCATTATGTTCTACTTTTCTTTTAAATTCTTAAACATATTTATAATAACTTTTAAAATATTTGTTAGTTAATTCTAGTGTTTTGGACATAGTTGGATCTATTTGCATTGATTTGGCTGTTCCCTTTTGGCAATAGGTCACATTTTTCTGCTTCTTTGTGTGACTAGTAAATTTTGAATGAACTATGAATATTATGGATTCTTCAGTTTGAGAGTTTGAATTTTATTATCCTCCTTTAAACAGCATTGAGTTTTGTTCTGGCAGGTAGTTCATTTACTGACAGATGAACATAATCCTCTCAAGACTTATTTTGAAAACTTTGTTATAGTAGTTCTGGAGTAGCCATTATTCTAAGAATACGGTAGTGTTATTCATACGGGATGGTTTTTCTAGGTCCTCAATTTGAATTTCTGGAATGTTGAGCACTTTCTCTCCCCTTTGGCTACTCAGATGACATACCTCTCAGTACTGTGCATCTTCCGTAATATTTACTCAGCTTATAGTTTCCCAGTAACTGTTAATGCCAGGCACAACAGAATCTTTTTGTCTGCTTCGGAAACATTTTATCAATCCAAAGACTTAAGAGAAACTTTATGCAGGTTTCTGGAATAACCTCTTCTGAGATAACTCCTTTCTGATGCTATACTCTGTAAATTTTAGTTCCTTCAGAGGCTCTGAATTCTGACCTCAACACTTCAGCTCAGATCCCATCTTTGTTTGGCCTCTTCTATTTCCTCAAGGTCAAAAAGTACCTCCAGGCATAAAGTTAGAGAAATTGTGTGGCTCACCTCATAACATTTCTGTTTTCTCAGGGAATCACAATCTTCCATTGCCTGTAGCCCCAAATCTGAAGTGTTGTTTCATATATTTTGTCCAGCTTTATAGTTATTTATGGCATTTGGTCTTATCAAGTGCCAGGTACTCTGTGTGGTTGGAAGCAGGCAGAAGTCTTTATCTTTGTAAACTATTAAGAAGTCTGGCTGACTACCATGCAGATATGCAAAAAGTGAGAGATATTTCTATGAACCAAAATGGAATCATCTCCAGAATATACTTTTAAAATGAAAAAGCAAAGTAATGAAAAACTATAATATGCTATCTTTCATGTAAAAAAGAAAGAGAAATAAAAACATATACATGTATTTCCTCCTTTGTACAAGAGTTACCATAGGAAGAATAAGTCATGCATTAATGGTATTGGCTATTTACAGAGGATGATTACAGTGGAATAAAATGAGCAGGAGAACAACTCTTCTTTAAATATGCTTTTTTTTTTTATAGTTCTGGATTTTAGAATTACATTGTTTCACATTCAAAATATCAATAATGAAGAGGGGGTGCCTGGGTGGTTCAGTCAGTTGGGTGACTAACTCTTGGTTTCAGCTGGGGTCATGATCCCAAGGTTGTGGGGTCCAGCCCCACATGGGCACCATGTTTAGTGCAAGTCTTTCCCTCTCCTTTTCTTTCCCCCTCTCTCCTCACCCTGCTTGTACTCTCTCTAAAATAAATAAAATAAAATCTTTAAAAAATACAAAATGGAATACAAACAAACAAATGAGCCTAACTATTACAAATGAATGATGTAACCACTTTGAAGGAGAAAGAGAAAAGAAACTAATTTAGTTTGAAAAACAGTATTCAGCTATATTCACTAAGGTTAGTGGTAAAAAAAAAAACTATTAATTAGGTTTGTTTTTCATAGGGTTAAGAGTTAGTGATTTCAAAACTGATTTATGAGTTTTCAAAGATTGAAGAAAGAAAGAAAGGAAAGAAAGAAAGAAAGAAAGAAAGAAAGAAAGAAAGAAAGAAAGAAAAAAAGGGATAATTCAAAGGAGAAAGTTTGAGAAGTTTCTCTCTGTAACTTTCTTTCTTTACGATGCTGAGATATTCTTTTATATTGTTTCCTATGACATGTTTCCTATGAAAGAGTATTCAAACTCACACTTTTGTAGTTTGCAATGTTTCTTATATCTGAAGAGAATGTAATAAAATGAAGTACAAATAGGTGCTCTATAAATATAAAGGCTAGAAAATATTAATAGGACTGCACTACTCCCGAGCACACTGGTATATGCCTCAGGCTAATCTGTACAGTTCTTATTCCTAGAGGAAGGGGTAGTGATACCTGATGGCTCAGCGTCATGGAGCTTGTTTAACTTACATTTTGGACTTTGTAAGAACTTTTGGTTCTTGAAAGAGCACATATTTTGTGTATGGCACTCACTAATACCAACATACATTTTCAAAAAAATTCAGGTTTGAGAGGAATGGTATAAATTAATAATGATACAAACAAATCTATAAAACAATCAATTCAGGTGAGTACATATACTTTACAGAAGAGTTCCAGAGTTCATAAAAATTCACTGTAAGTTTTTTTTTATTTGTTCATTTGAGAGAGAGAGTGAGAGCACAAGCAGAGGGGGTGAATCAGACTCCCTGCAGAGCCAGGGGGCAGATGTGGGGCTCAATCCCAGGACCCTGCGATCATGACATGAACCCAAGGCAGAGTCTTAACCAACTGAGCCACCCAGGCACCCCTGTAAGATTCTTCTAAATAGAAAACTTTTCTGATATATATATATAAAAGGTGTATTCATTTAAAATAAAGTTGTTAACTGTTTATCAGGACATATTGTATAATGCAGAGTACACCTGTGTAAACACTGTGTATTAAATAATTTAATACATATCTTTGCACGTATATTTTGTTAAGATACATTAAGGGTGTAAAAATAGTAATACGCTCATTGCCTTCAAGGAGCTTAAATCTGCTTCAATGGATAAGAAAAACAAGTAATGCTAAGTTTATTTTCCCTTTTGTTTATATTATGGATTTTTCTTAAAAGAAGTGAGGTGGACTAATCATTATTAAAGATGTAAAGTATATATCCTGAGGGGATCATAGAATGAGGGTGCTCAGCTAGCTGAAGAAGGGCAGAGGATCAGCAAATGCTTTGTATAGGAGAGGAGGCATACGAGCAGTCCTTTAAAAAGGTAGGCGCATTACCAGAAATGGGATACCTGGGAGTCAGAAATAGGTTCTGAAGAGAAAAAAAGTCTTTACTTATTTTTTGAAGGAGAGAAAGAGAGTGCATGCACAAGTGCAAGCAAGGTGGGGGTGTGTGCAGAAGGAGATGGAGAGAGAGTCTTAAGCAGACTCTGCACTGAGCTCAGAGCCCTGCTCTGGGGTTTGATCTCACAACTCTGAGATCATTACCTGAGCTGAATTTAAGAGTTGGGCACATAAACAACTGAGCCACCCAGGTGCCCCCAATATGATTCCATTTATATTGAACAGATTTGACATGCAAATGTGATTTTGAAGGAAATATAACCAAACAATTGAAAATGTAAGACTAGAAATTAGAAAAAAAAAGATCCTCCAGAATTTGAGAGTCTAAATTTGAGAGTCATCTGGGAGTGAGTATTGAGAGCAGAGGTAGAGGAAAGGGATTTTGGAGTGTCAATTGTCCCCACAGGTTAAAAAGGGGAAGAAGAAATGAAATAGAAGAGGCAAGCAGGGAGATGGGGTGACAACTAGGAGAGAGATTGTTTCTGAATCTAGAGACAAGAATTACGAAAAGGAAGTAGTTAGTAGTATGAAATGCAAGAGAAAGTGAAAGACAATGAGAACTGTAAAAAGTCAAGGAAAGTAGAAAACAGTGAGGATTAGGAGGTATGTGGTAAGTTTTAATTGTATAGTATTTAGGTCGAAGAAAGGGCAGAGTTCAGAGATTAAAGCAAAAGTCACAAACTGGCTATTCTTATGTAGACTCCAGCCTAAGTGTATATTTTGTTTGGCCCAGTAGTATATATTAACTTATGTGGTGTTTAAAAAATACATAATTTTGTCAACATTTAAAAATCAGGGTATTTTACATAGAAGATCAGACTTCTAAATTCTCTTGAAAATTCTAAACATCTGGTAACACTAGGGCTGGATTTCCTCATTGCAAGGAAGAAAACTGGAAATGACTAGAGACTACACCTAACAGACAAGGAATGAACTGTCAGTTTTACCAAGGACCATCCATCTCTCCTTACATATTTCTTGTAGCTGGCTCATGTTACTTATTTTGAACACTTGGAATCATTTGGCATTTTAACATCTAGATCATGATTTTCAACTAGGATGTGCCATACTCACACCAGAAATATAGATTGCAAGATCCTATCCCTACTGTTTCTGATTCAGCAGGTCAGGGTGAGGCCCAAGAATTTGTCTAAGAAGTCTCCAGGTGATGATGATGGGGACCACAATTTGGAAGATTCAACGATAAGTAAGTGGTAAGGAAGTTGTTCAGGAGTTTAGTGTAGTGGTTAGATACATAGACTCTGCATTCAGAGAGGACTAGGTTCTCTGTTTTTCACTTGGGAAGTAAGGATGGTAGTATTTACTTCAAAGTAAATCTCTAAATGAGATAATGCATGTAAAGTATATATCAATATTTTCAAAGCAAGACCTAGCTTAAGTAACTTTTCATTAAATTATTTGATTACATTGTTAAGTCTGTTAAATCTTTCAAGAATATTGATTCTGGGGAGAAGGTCAAAGATAGATTGCTAGTTTTGGAGAAAAGTGATCAAGTCTTTTTTTTTTTAAAGAATGAAAGAAGTATATAAAATAGAATCACTATTTGCATAAGAGCTAAAGTGATGGGAAGTTACCAGTTGAAGGAATGATGGTGGGGATATGAAAGCATAGAAAGCTAGTCAAGGTGTTGAGATTCAGGAAGGGTAAATGGGACACCAACTAGATGAGGTAGGAAAGTTGTATCTAACCCAGCTGTGGGATGGTTGATATGGAGGAAGGAGACTCTGCAATGGAAGAGATAATCTCCATATTTTAGATGACATCTAGCCAAATGGAGATAAAAGGATTACAAGTCATTTCTTCTAAGACTCATGCTCTTTCTTTCTGAACATAATGCCTTTCAAAGCCCACACAACTTACTGTTAGACTGAATAGAATACTCTTGCTTGCTTAGATAACTTCTTGTCTTTAGAACTATTTCAGTGTCATATTCTTCAGGAAGCCTCCTCTGATTCCACAATCTGCTGCAGATGATCCTTGCATGTTTTATATTTATTATTATGATTAACACATTGTATTATAAATTAAATATTTATATATCTATCTGTTCCATTTGATAGATAGGAGGATGGAGAGCTACCTAGAAGATAGACATGTAATATATTTTATTGTTTTTGATATTCCAGGAATTAATAAATAAATTAATAAATATTGGATTTCCAGGGTATAGATACATTTTTATAGAATGATAAATATTAATAATAGTGCTAAATATATTGTTTAATAGATGAAAAATTAAAAGTTTAAATTAGATGACTATATGGATACTTGGATGGAGAAACAAATAAACAGGGAACAAGTGTTCTTATATGGCTAAGAATGACAAGCTCAGCTACCTGAGGATACCCAGGTAGCCTCTGCAATCAGAAACATAGTCCTTTACTTTGTGGTCAGCTTGGAATGGTGGATATGATGCCAAGTTTGGTTGGATGATGGATCCAGGCAGCAATAGCAGCAGTGCAGCCTCAATCAGCAGACTGATTCCAGTTGGTTTCATCAGGGCCTTACTATGGGCATCTATAATTGGCAGACCTGATTTGTATAGCTCATGAGCCCAGGGAGGAGTGTGTTTAATTTGCCAGTCTGTAGTGTTCTAACAGGATAGACAAAACTTTTAGGCCCTTGACAATTCCCAAGACTCAGTAAAAATATAACAGGGATTTTATCAGGAAGCACATTGGCCAAGAGCTACAAGAATGATGTTGAGTTTTGCCACCTAAGTGGGGGGACTTCCATTTTCAGTTCTTCACACCTGAAACTAAACACAAATAGCATCAGCATCCCAATGGACACCACCGGCTTCAATTTAGTGAAACCATTAGTGAAGCAGGCCCAGGCATTTAGTGAAACCTCCATGAATCCAGTACCCCATTGAGCCAGCAGCTTTGCTTAAGGGGATTTTGAGTGGAAGGTACTTCTCTTTACCAGAGGTTCTAATCTACCTCACTCACAAAGACTTGTAGCTCAGGCGAGTCAGTAGTGCTGTGGGGCTGCAAAGACAGAGAACTTGCCACAGCTTCTTGCTGAGAGCTTCCAACATAGTCAATTGGTTTGGGAGGGGTTGCCCTCCCAAACTGTAGGACTTTAAGGATGCTGATTTGTGCCCTAGCTGATAATAAAGACCAAACAAGTAAAATGTCCAAGTAAGATCATACTGTCTCCAGTATTCAGAGTCTAATAAGATGTTGGGCTTCCTTTTTTTGATGGTTGAGGCCAAAAAGACAGAAGTATCACCTTGACTCCTGGAGGGAATTTGCTCAGATAGCCATCAATTTTGTCAGAGTTTACTCTCTGCTCCTGCTATCTGAGGCTTCTGACTTGTCAAGTAATAAGATATTGTCTTAGTTAACAGTTTGAACACCAGAAAGTAAAGTCCCTCATACTAAATCTTAATGGCAAGTAGAAGAGGAATTTAGGTATTGAGGAAGTACTGTAAACATACTGGAAACCTTGCCACATGAATGAAACTTTGTCTTGGACCTTGAGTGCCAATGGGGTAGAAAAAACATGTTTGAAAGGGAACATACCAAGTGCCATCAGTCAGTGAAATGGATTTAATTACAGTTTCATATTGTTGAGGCAATAGGATCAATAGCAGAATCAGTAATTCACTGTAAGCCTCCAGATCCTATTAGTTTTTTTTTTTCTGGCCATCCTTAGCTGTTGTTCTAAGATATTACATCTTGGGTTACTATCTCTGCTGCCTTTAAGTCCTTAAAGTTATGATTTCCTTTCTTTCTCCTAAGATTCTCCACTTCTTTTGTAGGACTGCCAAGAGAAAATACAGAAAAGAATTGGAAAGAATGATTTATATGTTCTGTTAGTATTTTTCTATGTATGGCTCTTCCTGATCAAGAGAATCCCGTCTGGACTTTCTGAGAGTTTACAGTGAAATGTTAATACCAATTATATATTCAGCAGTGAAAAGCATACAACTGCTACATTGTGTTGGCCCAAAGAACCCCACATAGAAGGTCATTTAGCTTTCCTGACCCATGGTAAACCCTGCCCAAACCCAATTAGCTGAATTCTGCCCCTCCTTCTGCCGACTCATGAAACCTAGCAGATTGTGATTTGGATAGCTGTATGCAACAGATTTATAAGAGCTTGGGTGCTTGCCCTTCCAGAAGTTCTCCAGCATATTTGGATGGCATGTATGGCCTTCATTCCCTCTTAGGAGCAGGAAACCTTTAACTTCATTCTTAATCATCTTTTTCCTTCAAGCATCTGAGGTCAATATAATAGGGAAAGGATGGATCATGAATCATGGAGAGTGAGAGAAGCTCTGCAGCAGTAGGGAGGCACATTTACTTATGATTTTGAGGGGTGCGTAGGTGGTTTGCAGATCAGTGAAACGGACTAATAATGTTTTTGGTCCTACTAAAGTCTTAAAGCAGCAGCAAAGCCATCAATACTGCCAATCTACAGACTGGCAATATTAAACATATGCTTCCCTAGGGGCACACACTACACATATCTATCTGTATCACTCATGTAGATGCCTACAGGAAGGGTCTGATGAGACCAATGGGAATCAGGCTGCTGACTGAGCTTTCATTGCCACAATTCCTGCTTGCATTAGTTGTCATACTGAACATGGCAGCATATCGACCATTCCAGACTGAGCAAAATATAAATAATTCTATTCTTCTGATGTAGAAGCTACCTGGGTATCCTCAGGTAGCTGAGCTTGACAGTCCTTTTAGCCAGATTGGTTTTACCCTGTTCCCTTTGTTCCTTCAGTTAAGTTCATCAATTTATCTAATTCAATCTTTTATTTTTCAGACAAATAATTATCCAGAGATAACTCTGTAATTGATAAATAGTAAGATATAACACCTGCCCTTTAAGGAACTCTAATAGGACTGACAGATATATTAACATTTGATTTATAATGCAATATGTTAATCACAATGACAGATGTGAACCAAGGGAACAGAGAAAAGGAGCATCTGCAATAGAATAGAGTCAGAGAAATCTTGGTTTCTGCTCATAATAGTTGCATATTTCTCTCCTTTCATAATCAACACAGGTACATTGCTCTATAACTATAGTCTGAAAGGAATTGGGAACTCCTGCTCATCTAGAATTAATCTTGAGACTTGAGGGTGGTTGGTAGATTGGTGAGGATGTCCTACAGTCAGGGGATAGTCAGCAACAACCATTTGGGAGCTGTCTTTGGATTTACTTCCTGATATTTGGCCTGGAACCACTTCGTAAATTTCTCCATTAACAGGCTTTAAACTGGAGGATCATTATTGTGCAGTTGAACGAACATAAATTTTGTTAACACGTTCGTACCAATTCCCAAAGACATCTCTCAAATGCCTTTTATCAGTCTGTAAGTTTCTGATCCTTTCTCTTCCAGAAAGTCATGACTGTCAACATTCTGTCCTTGTCACAACAGCTGTCAAGAACTGTGAAGGGGTTAAGATTTTACCCTACTTGTAATCTGAGAACCCTGACACAGTTTCATGAATGCCAGAACGTCAGAAGACTCCTAGGACAAAGACAAAGGACTTTATTATTTACGACCTTAGTAGTAGCTAGACAGTTTCTCAAGCCCTAGTTCCTATAATAGGGTAATGCAAAGATGGCCAAGTGATATAGTCCTATACAATGGAGAATAACCTTCAGTTTAGGGAATGAAAACTTCTTACAATGGCCAGTAAGCAAATTTATCTTCTACTCTGGAAGTGAACATTTTTCTCATCCAAAGCTGTAGTTGTGCAAAGGTCCTTGAAAGGACAGTCCATATTGAAAGTAGTCAGTGCCTCTGCTTATTGTGAGGGCTCCAGCAAGTACCACAGAGTAGAGATTCCTGCAAGTATGAGAATTCACATAAGATGAAATTAACCCTTCTATGTTCACCTTCCTATTAACCATGTCCAGCTTCTACCAATCATCAGGTTATATTTGAATCATCCAAGTTCAACAGTCCCTAGTGAAAAGCTTTAAAATTTATAAAAACTTGCCTTTGAAGAACTGTCCCATTTTATGTTTTCTCTTTGGGAACAATATAAAAATGAGTTAGACAGCACATTCATATTCTAAAACTGACATAAGCAATACTGAATAATGTTTATTCAGATCGTAGACATTTTAATGTGCATGTTAAAAGTTTGAAAAACATTTAATCATTTAATTCACATTGCAGAGAACAAATAGAGAAGTATTGCCTTTTTAAACTTTTTTTTTTTTTTTAGCTTACAGATTGCCTTGGGCCAAAGGAAAATGCTTCATGTATTGAGCAAAATAAAGACAATCAGCGTATTGAAAATGAGACTGACAAAAAGACAAGAGTAAGTGTTAAGAGTGTTTTCTTTGTTTCTGTGTTTAATGGGCAAGATATGTCTTGTTCTCTGTGAAGTGTAACCTAGTTTCTGGCTTTGGCCTGGTTAGCATATTGAGTTTTTGTGCTACTGAGTTGACATTGACTGTGTACCGTTTTGAACAGTTGTTGTGTGTTTTCATTTTGAGAATTTTGTATTTGTGTGTTTTGGTGTGTATTTTTAAGTTGCTGGTAATCACACAGCCATTTGGTAAGCTATTTCACCTCTCCTGTCTTTTCCTATCTGGTTTAGGACAGGCTAAGAACATTCACACAACTCTTCAGTAGTGGCTTTTAGGTCCTATTGGGGTTTTCTGGCAGTAGCTTCCCCTGAACAGTTTGAAATCTACTTCAGTCATATTTTTTTATGGTTGTCATGTTGTGCATTTATTCAAGATAGGAAGTTGAAATCAATCATCATCAATATGGTAATGTTAAAGATACCATAATGCTTTAAGATGCTGAAATCAAGAACTTGAATCCAAGGAAAGTATATGTACTTCCAAGGACAAATTTTTTGTTAATCGGCAGCCTCAGATTTAATTTATTTCTGATCAATTGCCACAAATTGGTCCTTATTTATTATAGCCAAATGGCAAAACTGAGATTCCATTCTCAATTTTATTGATAAAGACATCAAATTTAATCATGAAAACAAGAAAATAAATCATGATTATTTTCATGAACATCAAACAAGTATTTAAAGCACACATAGAATTCTCTTGGGAGATTATTTCATAAGTATTGGCTTTATTGTAGCTTCTTGAAATATACCTTCAATGATGTTTCTTCTTGTCTTTCTTCTGAATCTTCTGTTAGTAAGCAGAGGCAGTCTTCATTATGACTCCCTATAGGTCTTCAAGTTTCTGGGTGGCATGTCTACTAAGGGTAAATATCATTAAAGGACAGTTTTTCTGTTGATTATCATTTAGAACCTGGGCTGTTTTCTATCATTGCCAATTCGTTGAGCCTCTTAAATTGACTTGATCTTGGGATTTGGACAAAATTATGAGTCATTCCCAATTATGAATTTTCATCATTATGATGTGGGGTCAGGAGAGAATGGTCAAGAAAATTCTTGAGATGTTCTGCAGTGCAACTTTGTAAGTTTATTTAGGTAGCACAGGTACAGGGCCCATGGGCAGAAAAAGCAGCATCTTTGCTCTATGAAACTGGTGGTTATATGTTTAATGCTCAAGGGGGAAGAGATGTGAAGGGAATATTAGATCGTAAATGTCTTTTTCAAATTTCTACTCATAAAACTACTTTCACAAGATTCTGCTGGTGCTTTTCATTCAGCTCAATAGTAGCTATTGGTGAGATGTGTAGGAAGATATGAGATCCTTTAAGAATGTAGCAGTTGCACCTATCTGATCCTTATCAGAGCTATGCAGGTTATAGGTCAGGCTTCTGAGCTAAAGGTGAACATTTTTTCCTGCTTCTATCCCTCATCAATTATTGTGAGGAACTTAGTTAAAATAAGAAAGTTTGGGTGGTTACTTGTCCTTTCATTTAAAAGGACACTATGGAGTCAAATTTAACAAGTGAGCAATTTATGGAATACCTCTATAAAACACCATTGTCTCCTCTACTGAAAAATGTTTTTGTTTAATATATAATGTGTTATTTAAACTATTTGAGACTGTTACAATATGCTAAATGTGTTTCCAGGAAAGGAAGTCATCTAACTTGGCAGTGGCACTGTTTTTCTCCAAACGGGGAGAAGGAGGGTGAATGTCCATCCATACTAGAATCATGAATACTTAGAAGACAAATTTTTAGAGTTCCTGGCTGTCTAAGGGGTATTTGTATTCTTGCTTCCTGAAAATGAAGTCATCAGGCCTTAGTAGGATACAAATGTGCCAACTTGTCAAGCAGCTAAATTAAATAAGTGCTGGCAAATATACTAGGAAAATTTTTGCATTTTTATCGTGGGAAAAAATATTGCTAGCCTATGCTATTTAAACTCTAAGAGCTCTAGTTTTTTAATCTTGCAGGGTAGTTATGAGTTTTTAATGAGATCCCAAATATGAACACATTTAGTATGGCCTGGAAAATAGTAGATTTTTATTTTATTGAAATAAATTGCAAGTCTTACATTTATTTTATTAAGGTGGTAGATTCTGTTACAAATAGTTCTCAGGGTTTCCTTGGGCCTATATTACATAACTAAGTGTATATCTTTTTTTTTTTTTTTTTTTTTTGCCAAGAAACCCTTGTTCAGGAAGAGGCTCCTGACTTGATGATTTCTCCTTGTCACCATTCAAAAGAAGTTCTGATTGAATTAAAATAAGCATCAGTGAGAATTTCTGAATTATCTTAAGAAAAAAATTATGTCACAAAAGAATGGTTATGATTATTGTATGAACACAATATGTTATTGTAACGATCTAGTTCATAGGCAATTCTTCAAAGGCTGTTGACAGTAAACCACAATTTAAAAATCACCATTATTTAGATCTATTAAATATTACACTGGACTTTGATTTCTTCATCTTCATAATTAGGATGTTAGATCAGATTATTATTATTATTATTATTTTAGTTTATTTATTCATAAGAGACACAGAGAAAGTGGCAGAGACATAGGCACTCCCTGTGGGGAGCCTGATGCGGACTCGATCCCAGGACTCCAGGGTCATGATCTGAGCCTAAGGCAGATGCTCAAACCCTGAGCTACCAGGTGTCTCTGATCAGATTATTTTTAAGGCTTCCTCCAGATCCAAAGCCTGATCATTCTGTGGCACTCAATAGCAGACAATAAATTATATTGTATGAATAGAGTCCACTAATAATAACAATTAAAGTATTTTAGCCAGCAATAGCTAATGAGCCCCATACAAATTTAGACTTATGTGATAGATATATATCTAGAACAATAAACAGGAACATCTTCATTAGGCCATGTTAGTTTGAAGAAATTTCAACAACCCAACTCACTGGCCAGTGATGCTTAAAGTGTGGTTCCCCAATCACCAGCTTTAGTATTCTCTAAAGACGTGTCAGAGAAGTTAATTCTTGGGCTCCACCTCAAATCAAGTGTCAGAAATGCTGAGAGTGGGACCCAGACTCTCTGTTTTAATGAGAACTCCAAGTGAATCTTAGGTTTGCTACAATTTGAAAATCACTGTCATGAATAGTAAACCTTTGGATTTCCCTCTGAAGAGTCACTCAACATCTTTTCTGTCACATGCTTTAAATGAGTCAATTTAGGGAAGACTCAGAAAGCGATTCGAGGATTTATAAAGCAAGTAAGATAGAAGAAATGCACCATACATATTCTTTAGGTTTCTTGTTTGCATTTCTCATTTTGGTGATCTTCCCAAAAACTCTATGTGCTGAGTTTCTAACATCATTCAGAAATATGGTAATGTCCGTATTGCTGTCTACTCTCTCTTGGTTGCTCACTTTCAACTATAACTTAATTCATAACAGGCTTTTGGAAGCTATTATGCCAGGTGGGAGATGTCATCCCTAAAAATATTGATCCATAAAAATCAGAATCAGAAGTAACTTTCAATTGCATTCCTTATCTTTGCTCAGCAGGGAAACTTCCCCTGTTTTTGTTATACTTTTAGCCAAATTTTAGTATGTTTAGAGATGCTTTTGCCATCACTGAGGCTTAGACAACTGATTTCTGCTCTTTACAAAGTAGTTTTTTCAATTGCAGGATTTATATTGTTCCAGTTTCAGAGCTTACCTGAATCATAGTGTTACCACTTGTCATTTGATGTGAAAAACTCTGAAGTTACAAAGGACAATATCACTTGCAAAATGTGTTATAGATATTGTGGAATATAGATATGTTCCAGAACTGGTGAAATTTTGTAAATCTAGTGAGAAAATTAAAATTCAGAAATGAAAATAAAGGTATTATTGAGAATTCTAGACCTTGACTGATGAAGAAATATTTTAAATTTAATGTGGTTCCTTTATTTTATTATTTCACTTGAGCAATCTTAAATAAGTGGAAGTACCTTTTAGAACTATGCTCCACATTCAAATAAATCTAATAAACAAAAGGTAAAGTTTGGAGATATGAGAAACAATGAAGATTTTTTTTGAAGACTTTATTTATTCATGAGAGACACACAAAGAGAAGTAGAGACATAGAGAGAAGCAGGCTCCATGCAGGAAGCCCAATGTGCGATTCAGTCCTGGGACTCCAGGATCAGGCCCTGAGCCAAAGCCAGATGCTCAACCGCTGAGCCACCTAGGCATCCTGGAAACAAGAATTTTTAATCAGATCACAGGGAGAGTTAGGGAACTTTGGCTTGGTGACCAAGCAGATTTGAGAAATGGGCGGTATCAGGACAAAAATGGGGATATTTAGGTTGCCTCATGGATAAATAGAGTGAATTCAATGATGACATCCTAAATTTGAGATAATAGCAGAAGAGATAAGAGGAAACATTATGAGAGGTGTTGGGCAGATTGGTTGATAACCAAGTGTAATGTCAAAAGTAGGACAGTGTGGTAGAGTGAAAAGAGCATACGGTCCACAGTCAGAGACCACACGGTTTATATATTGGCTCTACCACTAATTAATCATGCAAACTTGAACAGATTAAATGGCCTCTATTTTTATTTGTAAAATGTAGGTAGTATAGTGTAAAATATAGGTAGGGTTACAATAAGGATCAAATGAAACAGTTATATATGAACGGACTGACAACTAAATGTTCTGGTTAAGCTTTACATTTGGAGACATGACTGGAGAACTAAATGTCTCTTAAAAATATTTTAAGTTTTAAATAATATTTTCATTCTTTGGTGTTTCAAGTCTAATTTCTTTTTTTTTTCAAGTCTAATTTCTTAAGCAGAAAACAGATTATAGCTAATCTTGTGAATTAAAACTGCTAGGTAAAGGTAAATAGTGGACACTATGCAAATACCATAATGAATGAACACAAAGTTAGGTCCTTTTAACATGAACAGAGTGGTAACTAGGTGGAGAGGAATTTGACTGTAAGAAACATATCAAACTGGAAAGGAAGCGTGCTATAGGGGTAGGTCATAATTGGAAGCCAGACAACTTGGGTCATTTTCTTTTTACTCTGATTATTTGGGTGTTCTTGGACAAATCAGTTGGCCAATCTATGCCTCAGTTTCCTAATCTAAAGTGATTAGATAATTTATGTTTTAAGTTATGATATATTTATAATACTTTGATAGAATAGGAAAATTATTGCTAGAGAATCCCAACATTGCCTTCGAATTTTTTCAGATTAAAATGTATCTGTTAATGTACTCCACTAAATACCTGCACCTTCTAATTAAGAGTAACTTTGCAGTTTGGCTCTATTTCATGATTTACTGCCTTGTCAGTATTTATATAAAGTGTCCTCTTTTCCTTAATTCTACTCAGCTATGAGAAAAAAGGTTTTTATGTTTCTTTGTTTTAAGGAATGAGAGCAAAACGGGGATTTCCCTGCCTTTATATGTGTATGTTAGATGCTCTCCATGGTCCTTATTTTATAATGGTTCCAAGTTAATTTTCCTGGAGAACTAAGTTAAAAAATACCACAGAATTTTCCCTCCACCCTCACCCCAACCAACCTCAAGCTCCACACAGCAAAGCCTACCTGCTGGTTGTCCCCAACTCTGTAAAAACAAACACAGAATCAGAGGACTAAAAGTAATTTTAGTAGTAATTTGGAGCAATGACTCTCCTCAGTCTTAAATCTCCTCTACTGGTGCCCTGCTAAGGGAGAATCTATCATCTCCTGAAAAGCCTCTTGTTATAGGATATTTACCACCTCCCAGGGTGCTTACTCCATTTGGGTAAGTTTAAATATTGTGTAGTTATTTTTTAAAGCTTAACTATTTTAGCACTGAGCGTATTTTCTATTTTCTAATGTCAGTGAAAGTAATGTGGGAAACTTCTAAGTATCTGGAATTAACGGGGAACAATCTTTTCTTTTTAATGAGATACTGTAGTTAACTCTGGCTAATTTGGTTTACTAATTTAAAATATAGAATGTAATTACTCCTCATTTTCTGGTTGATGAAGATATTGTGTTTTATCTTTGAGCATCTTGTAGTGCCTCAGGGTCAATGTTATGCCTTTTAAAGATCAATGACTGGACTTCTATACTAGCATTGCAGGAGATCAGGATTTTGTGTTACCAACTCTGACATATTCATAAAGCAATTTTAATTAGTCAATCTAAATATCACTTTACTGAATTACTAGCAGCATCTAAAGCAACATGAATACTACAGAAATATATTCTGGTCATTTGATATTTCTGTATTTAGGAACTTACTTTTTGTTTTGTTTTGTTTTTATGTATGTTTGAAAACAGCAGTGTATGGTCTGACACATCAGGGAATATTCAGATATAGAGCCCTTAGAACCAAACATTTGAAGTTTGTTTGTTTGTCTTTAAAGATTTTATTTATTTATGAGAGACAGAGAGAGAGAGAGGCAGAGACACAGGCAAAGGGAGAAGCAGGCTCCATGCAGGAAGCCCGATGTGGGACTCGATCCAGGGACTCCAGGATCACACCCAGAGTCAAAGGCAGATACTCAACCACTGAGCCACCTACATGTCCCCAAACATTTGAAGTTAATAGTATTTACTACTTGCATAGATGAATTAATGATGTTGAAAGTACATCAGATCAGCACACGACAAAGATGGGATGGGACTTGGAGTTAAGTGATCAAGCTTCATGACCTGGTTCAACTGCCCAGTCAGTGGAGTGCCCACCATGCACTGGTTTAGCAACTGAGTAGCTATATAAATTTGAGCAAGTCAATTTTTCTGAGCCTCAGTTTCATCACCTGTAAAATTATACTTCATTCACTGGTTGTAAACACTCAGTGAGAATATGTATGTGAATTTGTCTAATTACAGCCTGCTAAATAAAAAGTTAATGCTGAATCTGAAAATTATTCTTTATTTTCTGTATTTGTAAAAACCGTGGTTACTGTAAATCACATCTTTAGAAGCAAGCTATATTAAAAGTGATGGATTGCAAATTTCGTGTTGGATCCTCATTCTAACCCTGTTTTTTTAAAAAAAGAGTTTCCCTGTGATCTATCTTATTCATTTATTCCAAAAAGTCTTCAGAGTCTGCTACACAGCTAGACACTGTTCTAAACAATGGTAATACAGCCACAGACAAAACAGATAAACTTCTTGCTCCCAGGAATAAATTTAAAATAGAGGATATGGTAAGATATAAATAAAGAAGATAATTTCATATTGTGATGGTTGCTATGAAGGAAATAAATAGGATTATGTAGTAGAGAATGATGTAAAGGAATGTAATTTAATTAAGGAGGTCAGTTGAGGAAGGTTTTATAAAGTGCTGAGCTGAATGATGAGGAGAAGACAGCTGTGTGAGAACCCAGGGGAAGAGGGTTTCAGGCAGAAGGAACAACAAATTCAAGGCCTTGAGGAAGAATGAGTGAAATACTGTGTTTGAGGAAGAGAGAGTAGGCCAGTGTAATGGGATGTAAAAAAGTGAAGTGTGGGAAGGGCAGTTAGCAAATACTACAGAGGTGATTTATATCAACTTGAAAACAAAGTAGCATTTCAGACCATATAGCTTTCCAGATTTGTAGCTTCTGCACAACTCTTTGGATTATTAGACTCTATTTGACTCACAGCATTGTATAATAGTGGGGAAAATTAAGCTTTATTAGGAATATACTTAATGTTCAGCAAATTTTACATAAAATTTTTTTAGGGGAATGGCTTTATTTGAATGTTTTTATAATTTACAGTTGACCACCTG
Organism: Vulpes lagopus; assembly: GCF_018345385.1. Taxonomy (NCBI): domain Eukaryota; kingdom Metazoa; phylum Chordata; class Mammalia; order Carnivora; family Canidae; genus Vulpes; species Vulpes lagopus. The sequence goes on along the minus strand of NC_054838.1, from coordinate 35,465,201 downwards.
TATCTAAATTTCAAAGGTTGTTTTAATTTGATGATGATAATGGGGAATGGTTACAGGTTATCAATTACATATGTTTCAGTTCACTTACATAAGCAGAATTGACATGCAAACCATTGTGGGAAAGTAAGTGAAAAGTGAACATTTCTTGATTTCTGTGGCAATTTTTGATTCGTTCAAAATCCTTATTTAATGTTTATGTTTGTGTTACAAAGAAAACTACATACTTAACATACACAGAATACATAGACTCCTACCTTTCATAAATCATTTTCAAGATCTGGTACTATCCAGATATTTTTTTTTTATCATGGAAACTCTCTAGAAAAGTCATTTTTTTTTTTCTATTTGATCCTAATTGCCTATTTGCCTCTGGAGAGTTTGGAAATGAGGGCAGGCATTTTGCCATGATCTGCCTGCAGTCTATTTATTTTACTAAGCTAACAAGCTATGCAGATGTCATTCGTGCGCCTGCTGTCCTGGGTATATGGAGAATAGACAGGATGGAAGTCCATGTGGGTGGATTTCTTCAGTTATTTCCCTTGGAGCTAATCTTTCTAATAAGGCTATTCCTTATGAGTTGTTCCCAAGGCCCTTATAAACTATATAGACCTCAGTGTAGAAGGCCAGAGATGTGTCTTTTTTTTTTTTTTAGGGGGGAATGCAAGTTGTTTGTGATTAGTCTGCACAGAGTGCAGGCTACCTTCTACTGAAGAAGGCCTTTCAGATCTGTCTGTGTCTCACTCTTAGGTTGGTCCCAGGGAGGCAGAAACTGCCTCAGGATCTGAGATATGCTGAGATGGAAAGCACATGGTATTCTGGGTTGGAGTAACCTGGGTGCTGTGTCACCTAGGGAGAATCATCTAATATCAGTTTCTTCATTTATGAAGTATTACCTTTTTGAAGGGTATAGCGACCATCAGAGATAACATATATAAAGTATCTACCACTGTACTTCTGATAATAGCAACCTGATAAATATAAACATAATAATAAACATAATCAATATAAATATTTGTATTTGCAAATGTCTCCAGATATATACACCAATCTATTTCTTTCTTAAATATATAAATATATGTTATACAGATTCTTTTAAAATATATATATATACTTATCAATGATAGCTATATGTACATATGGTTCTCAAGTAGATAAAGGATGTGTATCATAGGTTAAAAAAAAACCCTCTTATCAAGAAAAATAAATGGCAGGATGCCTGTATGGCTTAGCAGTTGAGTGTCTGCCTTTGGCTTAGGTCCTGATCCTGGAATCTGGGATTGAGTCCTGCATCGGGCTTCTTGCAGGGAGCCTGCTTCTCCCTCTGCCTATGGCCTATGTCTCTGCCTCTCTCTCTCTTGTGTGTCTCATTAATAAATAAAATCTTTAAAAAAAAAAAAAAGAAAAAGAAATGGCATAGCGAAGCTGTGATCGTTCTTTCATTCCCCAAATATTTATTTTGTACCTCTTAAGGGTATCATGCTAGGTGGTAGAGAATTGCATTATATCTGTCCTCAAGGGGCTTAGATTCTAGGAGAGTAAGCACAGGATGTATTTCACTGTTAGAGTTTTTTTTTCCCTGTTGGGGAAAAAAAACAAAATGAAGTAATGCATATAAATGGTTAAGATACAGGTTTAGTGTGAATAATTTATAAAAGTAATTTTCTGATATCAAACCTCCAATGGTAGACCTTACTAAGAATCAATATGTTCCTGGATTGTATCATTAACCTTAAGGAATATCAAATCAAGTAAAGCAATTTCAGGCTGTGGCTTTATATCCTGCCAAACACTTCTTGTGAAATCACAGGCCCAATTGAGCTCTATGTCTGTAAAAAAAGATGCTTCAAGCTGATGCCTTGTTAATTTTAAAAATAAAAAGAATGTTTCCCTTGAGACAAAGGAGTGGATTATCTTCTATCATCTTTAAATCTGAGGAAAATCAATGGAGAGCAAGGTAAACACAGAATAGAAAGCTTCATCCTAAATGGAACTACTCTTCAAAATATTAGCTTTTATCTAAACATACAAATGTTATCCAATTAATTACACGTGGTAAACAACACCTAATAATTATAGAACATGTACATTCCACATGCTTTTACAGCACATTTGTACTCACTTAACATTATATGAATGATGCTCTTTTTTTTTCCCAGAAGAGACTGCATGTTGTTTTTAAAACGCCTGCTCTAAAGTGCTTTTATTTAATGGAAACCCATTGGATGTGTTCATATAAACTGATTGCATAAAGATGAACAATATTATTGATTCACTTCTTTTTCAGATACAAAGTGTGCATAACATTCTTCTTTCTCACAACTTCTAGCTAGCCCAATGGGTTCTTTTCAACTCAATACAAGGTTCCTCTCTGTAAAGCTTTCCCTGGCTACTCTCTTCTGGATAATTTGTCTCTGGGTTGTGATTCTCAAACACCTCAAGCGCTTGCTGTACCGTACTAGTTGATTTCATTTATAGGCAGCGATTTGGCTAGCTTTTACTCACCCTTTGTCCCTACATAAGTACATTGTCAAGCACATTTGTTGAATTAATGGGATACTGGAGTAGGCAAAGGGAATTTAGAGTCAAAACTCCCATTAAGGAGTTCATGGTCTGGTAAGTGATACAAACATTAATCTAAAAATCATGTTGCAAGCCCTCAAAATACATGTGCTGGATGCATAACTTAGGAAGTGTATGTGGTGTGCCAGAGCTATGCTAGATGAGTTGCCTTCATTCTGTAGGTCTTTACAGTTTGTGGAGTGTTTCATTTGTGATTAGCCAGGTCAAAAGGTAGTCAGGTTCCCTCTGTCAGCTTGTCCATATCTTAGCTTTCTCTACTCTGGGAAAATGGATGTAGTTCCATTGTAAAACGGGTACCTTGTAAAAGATCCATCTTGCTCTGCTACATGATTTGCTTCCTTTCTCGAATTCCTGACTCTCTGTGTTCTGATCATGACCAACAAAACTCTGGACGTGCAATAAATTACTGGATATTGGTTCTGGGGAAGTCATTTAAACTTTCAAGGTAGTGAGATATCACAACTTTAGGGCTTTATCAACTTTAAAGTCCTATAGGAACACAGAGCCTAATGATTTTGAAGATGAATATGGCAGTCAGTCAATTAATTGCAAGTTAAATGCCATGTTTGTGTCATGGAAACACTGATACCTGAGAATACTCAAGGACATGAGCATTATTATACAGGTTATGCATACTTGGAGATAAGTGTAGGAAGTAATGAACTAAATTATTATTATGGTGTAATAAAAGAAGTAGGTAGTCAAAGTGATGTTTTTTTTAACCTTTTGATATTACTGAGCCATAAAATAGTCACCTAATTGAATGGACCAGAATAGGGTTTTTACTTGTGTTGTTTAACTTGAAAATTATCTGAAGTTCATTATACCAGTAGGATAACAGTTTTATATCTATAAACAATTTTTTGAACTACATTTTTTCTTTTCTCCTCTGAACCCATAACTGATTTGCTATGCATTTTTAAGTTTTCTTAAAAAGCTTTAGAAAAGTGCTCTCATTTTTGGTAGAATAATGGCATGTCAGTTTCTGAGACACTCCTCTATTTAGCAATCAAGAGGATATCAAGGTTAGAACCTGAATAATTCATGAAAGGTGGAGGAACTTTGCATGTTCATCCTGTTTTCAAATTGTTTATTGTAGAAAAAAATTTTTTTTTATAAAAAAGGAGGGGGGTGGGTGTGGTAGATGGGGAGTGGTTCTACCGGTATCTTAAAAAGGTAATCACAATGTGTATAGGTCTCTAGACACTTCTTACTGCTCTCAGTAATTCCGTTGACTATGTGATTTCTTCCTAGGAGGCAAAAAGAGGCATTGATTTTCCATTTTTATTGGTCAGGTAGTGCTTTTCATTCTTTCATTCATTCTCTAATTCCACTCTCCTCCCCCACCCCCCGCCCCTGTCTCTCTGCACCCTTATTTCTTTCTGTATGTTCCAGTCTGTCTTTGCCTACGTGTCTAATAGGATGAAGGAAAAGTATATTATTCAGAGTGATGCTTGTCAAGCATCTCAAAGGCAGTCTGTGTAGCAGTTTTGCTGGAAGATAGGGAGGGATTTGAGAGTAGGGGGAAGGTTAATCATTTGGCTGTTAAAATGCTGCAGAAGGGAACACAAAGCTCTGCCCACATAATAAGTGTCCGCAGGCAGCCAGTGAGGAAGGAAAAGTTTGGGTAAGAACGCATTTTTTGTCTCTCAGAATGTGGAACTTTTGTAAACACTTTGGAACGTCCTCTCACCCCAATTTTATAATATACTTATTTCTTTAAATATTTAGGTTGTGTATTCACATACGTCATTGACCACACAAATAGGTACAGAAATAAAATAAGAAATTTAATGCTTTCTAAGTTAAACCTCCAAATCCACAGTTTTTAATGTCCCTGGCCCAATTTTCCTTTTCCAGCTGTTAGTCATTTGTAAGAAGCTGCCCTTGTAATTGCAAGTGAGTTGGGATGTGATGTATTCAGCACTGCATGCACCGTAGCTTTTCAGTCATATCTTTCGAGTCATTTAGACTCCCGGGAATCATGTTCATAATAAATAGCTTTTTATTATCCAAAGCCGCTGTTCTGGCAGCAAAACGACAGCCCTTTGATAGATGGGCCGGGTAGTTTTTTGTGTTGTGCTTACTCAGAGTTGTTAGCAGGAAAGACGAAGGCAGCAAAGGGGGGACTTTGGCAAAGCAGCTCTTATGGGTATACTGAAGCAGCAGATCAGAATTCAGAAACAAGAACGAGAGCTGAAATGTGATTCTCTGGTGCTCCTTGTAACCCTCCTCTTCACGATACAACTGTGCGGGGCACTCTCAGGAGCCTTGTTCGGATCACCGAATCCACTAAAGGACCATGCAGCCGCGGAGCCCAGCAAGCCACCGGGAAGTTTTGCCGGAGCTGATTTCTAGGGGATTTTCCGGTGCCTAGGAGAATCCTGCTTGCTTTGAGCTGTATGGAGGAGGGTTCCAGTTTCCCATGAGGGGCCCCCTTGGGAAAGCCGTCTGTGCAGAATCCAAGCTCTGCTTCTCTCTGTGTGCTATTTATCAAAAGGCTTTTCTCACCTTTGCTGATTTGCTGGTGTGATTTCCATGTACTGAGTCCTGTGTAGGGATCCAGGATGGATTGCCTGTGCATTGTCACCACAAAGGTAGGATAGGAAACAGGGCTGTTGTGTGCAGCATTTTTCTATTATTATTCTGGTCCTGTAATTAAACAGCTCTGCTAGGTGCTGCCAGTTCATGAGATAAAATGATTAGTATAATGTACTTTGCTGGGCATTTTGTTCCCCATGAGGGTCTGAGGGTCCTATCCTTATTTGATTTCAACTTCTTACAGTGATATTGTGTGTTTGTGCAAATGAAAGGAGAATTTGCCTGTTTTTTAAATGGAAGGATTTGCTTTTGCCTCTATTTATAGCTCAATATTAAAATATCTATAGTAGTAGTATAGCTTACACATCATTTTAACATATCAGGGTAGTCTTTCTGAGTGCGATAATTAGCTTTTCATTTAAAAACCATGTCTTCTATGCTTGAAGAAGCCAATCAGCTTTACTGTGGCTTGACATATTGTTTCTGATTGGTGAATTCTGACATTCTGCATTTTAGTGATTTTTTTTTTAAGGGAAAAAAAAATCTGTAGGCCCTGATTGCAAACAAACAAACAAAACAAACAAACAAACACAATATTTAATGTTGAACTGATTCTATTTTGATTAGAAGCAAATGAAATAATTGCATTATCAGAAATAGAAATAAAAGTGGGATGGAATAAAATCAATAGGCATTCCTTTTATGGGTTTATAGAAAAGAGCTAAAAATTTCAAAAGTATTTTATTTTATTCTGTCTCAGTTCAAAATGAGATATTTAAATTTCACAAACACTGGTTATTTAAATAGAAATTACTATTATTTTTAGAAAAAACTAATTAAAACACACTTTTTCATTAGCTTCTTTTTCATTTTGCATGTAGACACACCATGGGTTAGTTTGAGTTATATCTTTTAGTATCTCACATTGATTAGACACCCATTAAACTTGACAAAATCAATATCTTAGTGCATAAGAGTCATTAAATGTAGATTTCCCACTGTGATCTCCTTTCACCACTAAAGAAAAGATTATTTAATTTTGAAGCCACAAGCCAAGTTCTTCATAGTATGACCTTAAATATTGTACTTTTCCAGATTATATTTCAGAAGCTCTATATGGATCTCTTCCCATATGGCCTAGTATCACATGGCAGCTTCATTGATGTTAATGGATTTGAAGCCTAAAAACTTCTGGTTGCGTTAGTTGACCAGGCCTCAACATTACATTAATATTTTATTTTACTTTTAAAAGTTGCCAAGCATCTCATTTAGTTTTTCTAGTTAACTCAGTAAAAATAAACTAAAACAATTTTTTAAAAAAAGCTGAGTGGGAAATTGTATTTTCATATGTAATATAGGAAAAGAAATAGTCTCTTAAACATGTTGTACTTTTACAGAGGTATTGCACTCAGTGTTACTTTCCTTGAGTGAATACTGTCAGGTCTGACCTACATGTGTTTCATAATCATCCCCAAGTCATAATAATTACAAGTACTGTGAAACATAATTAGTACTTTAAAATAAGTTATAAAAATTATTTTTTTTTTTTTTATTTTTTTTTTTATTTATTTTTTTTTTTTTGATTTTTTTAGTTATAAAAATTATTAATTACAACCCCAAACTATAATCTGTTGCATTGAACAATTTAAATCAACATTGAAATTGAAGTTTTCTCAATTTGGAAAACATGATCTAATTATGGAAACATGTCATGTGCTTTTTATTCTTTTAACAAAACATTAATGACCACAGATACAAATGAAAAATATTATTCTGTTTTAAATGCTATATTGGGCATAAATTCCAATATTTTGATTTATCAAATAAATTACATCACTCAATAGGACAAACACCCGTGTGAGAATTTATGAATTTTCTGAATTATATTCATGAATATTTTCAGACTTATATTCTGAATATTCATATTCATAATATATATATGTATCATCTTCATATGTGCCACCCTATATTACAAACTATGTAACATAGTTACAACAAAGTCATATTATGATGGTGGTAAATAGTGCATGATTGATTTAAAAGCTCACATGAGTGAGGAGGCTTCCTGGCCAGCTTCAGATCCCAAGTCCTACCCACCTTACCTACCACCATTGGTGCTCTTTCTTTTTCCAAAAAAAGCCCTGACCTTGCACTTGGGATGTCCTTGCCCCACTTTCCTGGGACTCTTTGATAGGAAACTTGCCAACAACTTGGAAATTTTAATTCTATTTTAGTTCAACTCCCATCTCTTTCTTCTCCAGCAATGAGTCTACCTCCTAGCTGCTCTGGCTGAGATACTTTCTTCAAGTCTTGCTTTACAGCAGCTCTGTGTGAGACTGGAACTCATAACTATCCTGGTCTGTCCTGGGCTCCACCTCATCTATGGCACATCTCAATATCACCCTTGTCAATGTTTTCACTGGCAGGGGCACATAAATACTTCCCCTGGTTCTCTTTCCTTCCTGTGCTGGCATGAATGATACTTACTGTCCCCTTGGACTCACTTCCTTCTATTACACACAGAGTGGAAGTAAATTCCTCCTCATGTCTCTGCTCCACATCCCTAAGAATGGATGTTAGATGATTAATGAGAGGAGAGATTATGACAAATCAAGACAAAGCACTGTATGATGGCATATAAAAAGATCTATTAGACATACCAGAGAAGTGTTTTTATTTTTAGCTTTTCTGCATATAAAAAAGAAGTGATTGTGGTGCGTTTCATAGTATCTAACCCATCTGATAAAAATAATCCTATCCTAGATCTCACCCATAAGACTCAGGTTGCTCACTGTCTTAATTAGTCTGGTCAGACTGGTTTGCCCTCAGGTTTGGGGTAAAATCTTTTAGGCCAGGAAATAATCAGAGCAACCAAAAACAGTTTCTGCCACAGGGATCCCAAGGTCTTTTCAGATGTTCAGAAAACTCACTTTCAAAGAAGATTGAGTCATCTCTTTTATTTGACTGTTTCTGTCCAGTTTCAGTTTCAACTCTTTTGTCATAGATGTCACTCCTGACAAAGAGAAGTAACACGACTTAGTGTGAAAAGTAGAACTCTAGAGCAAGACATGGATTTAAATTATAGCTCTGACAATTCCTAACTTAGGATTCACTAAGCTGTTTAACCTGATCTCTCTGAGCCTTGATTTCCTCATCTGTTGGAAGGATGTTATGATCTGTGCGAGAGCGATGTTGTGGTAAAGTGTAGAAAGTACCTAGCACAATTCCTGGCGTATGGAAAGAATTCAGTATAGGACAATTTATTGAGCTGTTCACAATTTATATCTTTAATCTCTCCCTCTGGTTGTGGTCACTAAGGAAAATGAGGTCATCTCAATAATACCGATTAAACACTACTCACTAATTAATATATTTTATAGAGCAGGCATTTCTTAAGTATGTTTTGAATGATTGTAAGACCATATTTCCAATAATTTTGATAACCAAAATATAAGGAAGATAATGTTAGACTATGTTAAGTCAGAGACATTCTATTAGGTGATTGGCCAACAGGACAACAGTTCTATGTAGCAAACAATATTCTCGGTTAAATTTAATAAAGTGCAAGCAGTAAGTCGAATTTTTGTTGTGTAGGGATTCTTAAGTATAATATGTAGTAGTATTTTGAATTGGTACAAGAACAGAAGAAAGGTGCAACTGCGTAAAATCAAAGTAAATCTGCACTTTGCGACTTTGTACACCAAGAGGCATTTGGGTATCCATGTCCTTGCCTGTAAAATAAGTGTTTTTAGTTGTATTTTTGAGGTTCTTCCTTTTCTATCTCTAACCAATATTATTCTAAAGTATATTATCTCTGCAGACAAAATTATTTATGCACACTAAGTATCTTAAAAAGTATTAGTGGGTAAGACCTGCATTGATATCACTTCCCACATTCATTAACCAGCCTTCTAGATATTAAAAAAAAAAGTTTAAAAAATCTCCAAAGACCGCTATAATATGTTAGTTTGCTGCTGTAATTTTTTTTTAATTTTATTTATTTATTCATGAGACACACACACACACAGAGAGAGAGGCAGAGATGTAGGCAGAGGGAGGAGCAGGTTCCATGCAGGGAGCCCGATGTGGGACTTGATCCCGGGTTTCCAGGATCACGCCCTGGACTGAAGGCGGCGCTAAACCACTGAGCCACCAGGGCTGCCCTGCTGCTGTAATTTGTAATGAAGGCATGATGGTGCTATTAGTTTTTAATGTTTAATGGTATTAATAGGTTACTGTGCATAATAAAATTTAAATAGAATGAAAAGTGGACTAGGCAGTATTTTTTTAAAGATTTTATTTATTTATTTATTTATTCATGAGAGACAGTGAGAGAGAGAGAGACAGAGACAGAGACACAGGCAGAGGAAGAAGCGGGCTCCATGGAGGGAGCTTGATGTGGGACTCGATCCTGGGACTCCAGGATCACGCCCTGAGCCAATGTCAGGCACTAAATGGCTGAGCCACCCAGGTATCCCCATGGACTAGGCAGTATTAAAAATGCTTTATTGATATTAATACTATGTCTTCTCTGTAAGTAAGATATTACTCTGGCTCCATCAACCCACTATTTTTTACACTAAAGTTGCTCAGAATTTCTAAGGGAAAACAGAAGTTGTTGCTGGGCATTTAAAAGATATTTTTTATTAAGGCTAGTAAGTATCATATTACTTATGACCTGAATAGAAAAAAATTGTATATTATATTCTTAGAAATGCGTTTATCATAGATGTATTTATAACTATAGTTTGGGGGGGGATAAAAGGTTTCTTATTTTCCACCAGACCTTTATGTAGAGAAAATGAAACAAGTCACCAAGGCAACAAATGGTTTGCCTGAGTGGCCCTGTCTTCTAGACAAAGCTGTTTATTCATGCAAGTGTATAGTTCTTTCTGCTTTCATAGTGGAAGCAGCATACCTATTCATTCATTTTATTTATTTAACAGGTATTTATTTGTTGAATGCCTAATAGGTACCTGACATATTGGTAGGCATAGGGATATAATGAACAATCTGTTCTCATGGAACTTTTAGTGTAGTAGAGAGAACAGCTGATTATAGAAATTATAGTAATGTGTAATAAAGGGGTGAGTATAGAATTCTATGGCAATGAGCACAAGGATATCTAAAGAATCTGATGGGATTAGATGAAGGGTAGGCAAGGGCTTAGTATCAGGGAAGGGTTTTCTGGGGAAGTGACAATTAAACTGGTATGTGCAATAGAGGGCACAATGGGGGTGAGTAAAGTGTTTTAAGCAAAGTCCTAGAGGTGATATATGATAGATAGATAATAGATAGATAGATAGATAGATAGATAGATAGATATGCAGATAATGAAGAGAAGGAAAGGTAGAGAAGAAAGTGATGAGAGAGAAAAGAGAGAATGATACATTCAAGGAAAGGAAAGGAAGTGTAGCTGGGACACAGGGGTTCAAAGTGAGTAGTAAGATACAAAGCATACAGAGATAGGTAGGGACTAGTTACAAGTATGAAGAAGTTGAGTTTTGATACCTGTCATCCCAACCAAGTGTCTGCAAGGTCAGGAGGCCATTGTACAGAGACTAGAGGGCCACTGGAGCAGGGTACTTAATGGACCAGGGAAAATTTACTCAGTGGCAGAGAGAGGCAGAAATACAGCTGAAAGTAGGGAAAATTTAATACAATCTGGCCTTTTTGTGTAGGAAAAATAGCCAATGTGACTCTATTAGTAACTTGAGATTAACCATTTTAATAACGTAAAACACTTTGGCATATTTATTCCACTAATATAATAGCTTAACTTTGCTTTATTAAGCATTCCATATAGCTGCCAGCATGATTGTTCTAATACCTAAGTCCAATGGTGTAACTCTCAAGTGGAAGTCCTGCTATAGCACCCTATTGAACTGAAGATGAATAGTTGTCCAAATTCTTTCCTTAGGATACAATTCTCCTTTGACCTAGCACTTGAATTCCTTTTCTGTCTTATAGTCCCTCATTATGCCTTGTGTTTTATATTCCAAGAATCTTAACAGTGTGTGAGCCAGACTATGCTTATGTCTATGCTATTTTCCATGGCCTTTCCTTAAACTAATTGATGCATTGGCCTTGCTGGCTTCCCTCTCTTCTTTGAGGGATCAGCCATGTTCCTGCTTCGGAGACTACCACTTACTACTACCTTGTCTAGATGGCTCTGTCCATCTATCTAAATCCTACTTGTCTTCTAGGTCTAACTATACATGCTACTCTTTTTCCCAAAATTATCAGTTAGATTATCTATTCATGGTATTATCTCATATTATCCCATATTTCTGTCTGTCACAATTCATAATTACACACTGATTTTTATGATGATTTTCTCAATGTCTCCCTCTTGACTAGACAGAGCTCCATGAAGAAAGAGACATTTATTTTTCTCATTTTTGTATACGTAATGTCTGGGACATTTCCTAGCATACTGAAGGAACTTGATGAATTAACTCATTCAGTTTCAGACCAACCCAGTGAAGTAAAATCCTCCATATCTTAAAGATTTGGTATAGTCACACAGCTGAACAGGTTCATAATGGGGATTCAAACCCAGGACTTTGTGACTCCAATATCCAGTCTGTCCACTATCATTATTCTCTTGTTGAATCACTTCAAGATTATTATTTAGTTAAAATATGCTCTTGGTACTATATTTTGGATTTTTTCCTTCTCTACCTAAGCACCTAATTAAATAAAAGTAATGCATTCACATTGTGGTTAATTTAAAATTACTCAGTTATATATTTGTAGTGATTTGGACACATTCATAGCCTGTGAAAGTAAATTTATAGGATGAAATAAAATTTTATTTTATGAATCACACCAGCCATTTGCTAATACATCTATAGTAAATGGTCTTTTCTACCAAACCTGATTACCAGGGTATTATTCACAACATTAGTCCTTTTTGACACTTTGAGAAGAGCCACATGTGCTGTGAAGAGCTAGGAGTCTGAAAGGATTGTCCTTTGGAAGACCTTTAGATAAATCTTAGTTTATCAGACAAATGTGGGTTTGCAGAGGAAACAAGTACAAATCAAATTTTGCGAATCAAATAATATTTAAACACACTTATTGTGCTGAAAACTGAAATAAATCACATAACTCCTTCTGGATTAAACAAGAATTCATTATGTGCCCATCATATAATCTGCATATTTGTAGGTGAGATTTTCTTAAAGGAGATTACCATGATTACAGCTGCTTGAGAAACCCATCTCATTGCAGGGATGTATATTTCATCAAAAGCTATTCGGGAGTGAGAAAGTAAAGAAAGAAAATATACAGGGATGTATATTTCATCAAAAGCTATTTGGGAGTGAGAAAGTAAGGTTATAGACTTGGGTTTCCCACTTATTGTATTAGTAATATTAGTAATCTTAGTCAATTCATTTTACCTTTCCTGAGGTTTTTATTCTTTAGTCTGAAATGGTGATGGTAATACTGGTTTATCAATATTTCCTTCTTGAGATTATTATATACAAATGAGTTTATATATTTAAAAAATATAAAATACTATATACATGGAAAGGATGACTATAATTACTGAAAGTAGGAAATCCTAGAGTAAACTGGGATATTTTATTACCAATAGCATTTCTGTATGGTGGGGAAAATGAAGCTGTATTCATATATGTATTAGAACTAATTTTATGCTGATTACAGTCACCCAGGAAAATTGGCCAGACATGTCTCAGGCCTCTCAGAGATGTGAATTTTGGGCAGTTGGACAAGCCATTGGCATCCACCACTAAATTTGGCTTAGAGTGGCAGCATAGCATAGTGAAAGCTTAGCCTTTGGAGTCAGACAGATTTCTTGCTCTACCAGTTATGGTTCTGTTGTCAGGAATAAATTACCTAATTTACCTGAATCTCAGTTTCCATATTTATGAAATGAAGTAACAAAAAGCACTTCGAAGGGTTGTTGTGAGGATTAATTGCAGTATTCATTACTTCCACAAATATTTACTGAGTGCATACTGTATGTCAGGTAGTATTGTAAGCAGTGCAGATATAACAATGAGTAAATTGAACAAGGTCTCATAGAGCTTATATTATAGAGCAAGGAGACTGGCCATTAATAGGCACACAAATACTAAACATAATTACAGATAACAGTAACTACTATAATTTGAAAGGCAGAGAAATGAAATATGGAAAACTGGATGAGTGTAAAAACGGACAAGGGCTACTCTAGATAGACAGGGATGTCCTCTCTGAAAAAAGTTCTGGGCACTTGAAAGGACTGGCTTTGTGAAGATCTTGGGGAAGAGCATTCCAGACAAAGGGAACAGCTAATACAAATATACACACAGGGCTTAGTATGGCAACTGTATATAACATATAGTCACTAAGTAGCTGTGTATGTTTTTATTCTATCTCATCTTCCTTTTCTTTACCTCTTTTTTGAGGAATCTGACACTTAAGGACAAAGTTCATAATCAATTATCCTGTTACTATTCTAGTAGCAAGTTTTATGGTATAGTCATGGTTATGAGAATTTCTTCTGATTTTAGTGAGTATTTCCTAGGTTTATAGGTATTTATTTGTGAGAAAAAGAGACCAAATGTTTTAATCGTTTCTTTCAATGTGTATTCAAAATTAGTACCAGATTTGAAATCCTTTGAAAATAGCCCCCTCTCCAAATTCCTCTTCTAAATGCCTACCCACACATATCTATTTCTTTGTTTAATTCTTTGAACTAACCTTTCAGGAGACAACAAATTTTGTGGAAAATTGGTATGATGGTAAATGAAAAAATTCTTTGAAATTTAGTTTTATTTACCTGTTAAGCAAACTTAAGTCAAAAGTTCCAGGAAAATGTTCACTCTCTGGAGCCATCTGAGCATAAATATTTCTCCTACTCTGCTCTCTGCTCAGTGGATAGATGTAACTATCTCAGTTGTCATGAAAAGTAGGAGTTGATTTTGATTCTTATTTTTCCCTAAATCCTAGGGTGTGGTAATTCTTATTAATTCTTCTTGCCTTGCCCATCCTCCTATCCTTTATACATTTTCCATGCTGCTGAGACCTTCCTTAAAATATATATACACATATGTATGTTTATATATGTTAGTATGTGTTATGTGTGTATATGTGTGTGTGTGTGTGTACATGTGTGTATAATTTGTATGTCTGTTGTAGTTCTAGTTAAAACCCTATAGCGGTTTCCTGTCCCCTACTGTTCCATTATTCAAAGTGTGATCTGTTGACCAGTTGGAGTGGCATCCCTTCAGAGCTTGTTAGACATGCAAAATTTCAAGCCCCATGTGAGAACTACTGAGTTACAACCTGTATGTCAGTAAGATCTCTAGTTGGTTTTGTGCACCAAGGTTTGACAAGCACTGACCTGCAGGATGAAGTTCGCAGAGCCTGACCTCATATACATGACCCTCTTTGTTTGGACCCTTGCCTAACTTTCCTATCTCATATTCTACCATCCTTCATGCCTTATTGAACTATAGTTACTTACATTTGTTTTCCCAAATAATCTGAGTTCCTTTCCCCCATTTCTACATGCTTTACTTAATGCCCAGAATGCCTCTCAACTCTTTAGCCTGATATCTATCTAATAATCCTCTTCTTGACCTCTAAGACTCAGTTTAAATGCAGCTTCCTACATAAGTATCTTCCTTGATAGCTGCCCTACCAGCTTTAGTCAGCCACTCTCCATGTCTTCAGTACAATGTGTAATAGCTACTATTTAATTGTACAATTAATATTTACATGTGACTGCCTCTTGCTAGAATTGAACACTGAATATGGGGGGAGGTACTTAGCTATATTGATAGCCAACCAATTAGTGTGGCGCTGGCAACTGTACCATAAGTACAAATGATTCTTTCATTTAACAGACATTTGATAGATATTGCATTATTGAATATGTATAAAAGAATGAAAGGGTGACATATTTTCTTCCTGCAACTTACACAACACATACTCATATACGTATATGTATATATACACGCATATATATGCATCTGCACATATACACAGTTTTATTTAATGTACACCTTACAATACCTACATGTAAAAAATTGTTGTACTCTAATGGATAGACTTTTCAGTTGACAGGCAATTGGTGAACTTAATCTGTGAATGGTTTCTGGTTCTAAAATGACACTTGAAATGTCATTTTAATGAAAAAGAAATGGACTAAGATAAAAGTCTTCACCACAACACCAAGAAAAATGGCAACTGGATCACATCTAGGATAAACCAACTATAAAGATAATCATTTAAACTTCTAAAATTCAACTTTAAAAATACTTGTAAGTCAAAGCACAGTTTTAGTAAGCAAAAGCTAAAGTGGCCAGACCAGATTTTTGGATTGAGCAAAGAATGACAACTCATGTCCATTTAACTTCACAGAGATTGTTTTTTAGATTTTATTTATTCATGAAAGTCAGAAAGAGAGGCAGAGAAATAGGCAGAGAGAGAAGCAGGCTCCCCACAGGGAGCCTGATGTAGGATTCGATCCTAGGACCCTGGGATCACAACCTGAGCCAAAGGCAGAGAACCACTAGCCACCCAGGTGCCCCCACAGAGATTTTATATAGTATGATACTTAATCTTGTTTTGGGGAAAATTATTTGACTTTATAACATGTATATATTTACCATAAATATATTGTAAAGATATAGTAATTTTTTTTACTATATAGTATATTTTTACAATAAAAACATTAAGATTTGTCTGAAGGCTATACAATAGAAAATTTTAACAATGACTTTACTGTCCTAAATTATTAGTTCATGAATGAATTGAAGAATTAAAGAATTGAAAGAGACTTTTTATTTTTCTTTTCTTCCCAATTCAGGACACATTATGCTGTATTCAGCTTTCAGGATACAGACTTATCTAGGAAAGGAATGTGAGTTCACAGCAGTTCTAGTTGTTTTTGTTTTTTTGGTTTTTCATTTTTACATTGCTTTACATTTTAGAGAACAAAGTGTATCAGTATCATTGACTGCTTTTACCCCAAGTAACCTCCAAAAGAAAACAAAGAAACTATAATAATGATTATTGCTTGTCCAACTAACCACAGATAACACCAACACTATGCAAGAGGGGTTCCAAATGGATGTTATGGTATTCTGTGGCTGAGATCTGAGTTAAAAATTTTAGACACTTTCAAATATTTCTTTAAAATTATTCTGAGACCCCTAGACAGAATGCCTCAAAATAATCAAATGTACCACTCTTCCAAGTAGTTAATATAGTCAGCAATATTTTCCCTGAAGACCACTTACCCACATTTCAAAAAAAAAAAAAAAAAAAGAAAACCAAAAGTCAAATCTTAAGGTATGAATCATACCATTTATTATCCACACTAGCAGGAATTTTGGTTGTTGCATAAAACACAGTTCAAAAAATTAAGTTAATTAAGAAAACCTCATTCTTCCTGCATCTTATGTTTTTACAAAGAGATAGATATATAATTTATCATGCTGTATTTATGGTGTCTCACAATAACATAAATTATTTCTTTTCTAATATGGTTCTCATTAGAAAATGTGAAGAGGAGTTCTAAATATTCTTGCTGATAAAAAAGTATTTGAAAATCTTTTGCTAAAGAGACTATAAATCAAACCACATATTTTTAGCAAAACAAATTCTTCCTCTCTGGTCTTTGTTACGAATCTCCTAGGATTTCAAGCTACAGTGCTTTCTTGCTAGTCCTTTAAAATAAAACTGTCCTTAAGTAATACACATGTAATTTACTCAGCAATCTGAAGTTCTATTTAAATCGAGGACAGGTCTAATTGCTAGTTCTTCTTGGCTGACTGCTTGATGTTGGCTATGGCACCTGATCTACAAAAGCCTGCACATTCCTGATTAACATTTGTCCAAAAATATATGTTCATAGGTGTCAGGAAATCAAGGCACATACAAAAATAATATCAATCAACTCCCTTTACTTTGTGTTAAGTTTTGCCGGAATTTTAATTATCTGAGAAAAACCTCTATAAGAGAGAACTGTGTACCTTTAAACTGATGGCATTCCAAGTATATTTTACAGAAAACACTGTCCAATGTATATGCATTTTTTGAAACTCCAGACAATTATAAGAACAGATTGATATGAATTGCATATTTAATAGGTTGTAATTATGTCTTATCAAAAGCTCAACTTTTTTAATCCTTTATTCTTTGGAAATATGGTAATTGTCCCCTTTCCCATGTAGTTAATTATAAATTTCAGGAAGAATTAAGTAGGCTAAAACTCTTCACTCTTTTCTCTTTGTCTCTATGGTAGCAGTGAGAATAGAAATGAATTGCTTTGATCTTGTTTCTGAATGGCCTTTCTTTCCTCAAAGTATGGACCTTATTTTGTGGACTTGAAATTTTAGATATTTTTCTTCCTTATTAATTCAAGGAAGGTATTTTTTTACAGATGAACTTAAAATATGTCAGAAAGAAAAATGCAGGCTATTTTAGGAATCACAGGCTTTATTTCCATAAAAATTTGTAGTTTAAAATAGATCTGCCAATGAAGAATATTTTTTGACTGCAGTAGTATATAACACCAAAAGTTTTGTTTCTTGCACAAAGAAAGGTACAATTGTAGTCCATTCTTCTTGTCTTATCTTGTTATGTCAGTAGGTTGAAGAGACAATATGTAAATGTTAATGATATTTAAAGTATTTTGCAAGACTGTCTTTAAATCTTATATTTAGAGGCTTAAATTATTCTATTGTATCTAACTCTACATAGCAATAACTCAACTTCCAAAGAATTCTAGAGTTGCAAGGAATATTGGGATGTGCTGCCACAAAGTGTTAAAATACCATAATATATTTTTTAGAAGTATTTACAGACCAATGATTTCAAGTTTGTGATCCCAGACTGCACAGTTAATTCTGTCTCCCAAATTTAGTTATCTTAAAACTGCAGATATTCTTTTCAACTTAGATTTAAAACTTACATTTAAAATTCCTCATGTTTGCCAAGTACTTTCTTGTACTTTTTCTCATTTAATTTTCATAGTGATCTTGTGAGATAAATATTATTATTTTATACTCAGAGGTGAGAAAATAGGTTTGGAGGAGCTAATTAATCCCTGACTAATGGGATAAATATTAATATTTATATTCTATAATATAAATATGTTTATCTTAATACTGCTAGAGTATGTTCTAGACCCTGGGCTAAATATAGTATATGTATTATCTTATATAATCCTTATAATAATCTTTTAAACTGGTATTTTTCTCTCCACTTTATAGATGAGAAACCAAAACTCACAGAGACTAAGAAACTTATCTAAAGTTCCAATTCCAGAAAGTGAAAACTGGCATTCTAACCGGGTCCAGTGGATTCCTCATAGTATTAAACACCCTTCTCTACAAACTTTCAGGGTTAATGTGACAAAAGAACGAAGTAACAATAAATGTCAAATGCCTGGCATCTAATAGGTGCTCAATAAATAATATTTTATTATACATCTAGAAAATGCCATCTGAATCTATGTTCTGGGGCCCTAGAGTTGATACCATGCAATGTCAAGTTACAACAGTAACAGTAGCTCTCCAGTATGATAAATCTTCAAATGTCACCAGCCTGAGAATTCAGAACCTATCTCACTCTTCAGAGTTCATTAATCCAGGTAACTAGACGGTTACAATATTATTTTAACCTAGAGTATTTAACCCTTTTATTCACTAAATAACCACTGATTGTGCCTTTGCTAACCTGGGCAAACCCCTGCCTGGAGTCACAAGGGAATTTGAAAGCATTAGTGTGACTCAGCACTGTCATCACTGCCCACTGAAAAACCTTCATTCTCAGCATTCTGTAGATAATGGGTCAGCAGTTATTTCATTTACAGAGGAGACAAATGCATGACTCCCCAGCATGGCTTCAGTCTTAGTAAGGATTTCCTCAGAAACAAATTAGGCCAACTTATATTAAACACCTTTGAACCCTGAGAAAATAAAAGGAAGCATGTAAAAAAACAAGCCCAGAAGGAAGTCAGGTGTTGAAGGATTATGAGGAATTATGTCCAAAACTGAACAAAAAGGTTAATAGTAATCATGAATAAGTTTTGCATCTGTAACTGATACATTGGACAAACAAGATTTATGGGATATAATGATAGAAGCCACTTTATTTTTTTTATTTATCTTTTTTTTTAGAAGCCACTTTAATGGCTCCTGATTTCTTGCCTAATGCTTCTTACTGTCAGTAATCCCTACCCTGTTCTCTAGATGAAAACTTGGGCAGTCATATGACTCCCCATGAATTTCCAGTTATTTCTAAGGAATTAAAAGTTCTCCAATCATTTAAAATCACAAATATAGATTTAATTTAGTAATTAAAATTATCCAGTTCCAAATATTAATCATAACTCTGACCACTTCTCCAGATATGAGATTTTCTTTTCCTTACTATTGGATACCCAGATAAGACAGGATGCTGTTGGCTTTTCTTTTCTTCTTCTCCATTTGCTAGTTGGAGCATGAAAGAGAAGTAAACATTTGAAAGCAGAAAGTTCTTATGGGATTGGGATTACCACACTTTTTTGCTCTCTGAAACTGACATGGAATAATATAGATAATAAAAATACAAAGAAAATAGCACATACATAGTGCTGATTGTGTACAGAAATAGTTCTAAGTGCTTTACTAGTAGTAATTCATTTAATCTTCATAACTGAGGCAAAGGGAGATTAAGCAACTTGCCCATTGTCACCTCACCAGTAAAAAGGTGGATCTGGAATTTTAACCCAGGCAGTCTGGCTTCAGACACTATCTCTAATTAGGGCTGTTGTGGGTCTTAGAGTTTTCCCTTCTGGGCCTCTCTGACTAAATCTTCTGTAATGTAGTTGATGTATTTCTTCAGCCCTGGTTTTTTAGCAGTGCATCCACACAAAGGGTTGTCTTAGCAGGCATCACAATGGCTCCAGGATGGCTTTTTTTTTTTTTTTTTTTCTTTAACAAACTGAAGTGCAGGCTGGCCCAAAAGAAGGTACTTCTCCTGAGGCAAAAACCAATTTGCCATGTTTCCTCATTCATTAAATTTTTCAGGTAGGAGTTGGATCCCAGGATACTGCCCTCCCAAATTCAAGGAAGTTATATGAAGCTCGATATGAGGCCCAGTGAAGCCTCATTCACTAATTTAAGAGAAAAATGAGATCCCCACTCTCACCAGCCCCTCTACAAATAAATCCCTTTATAAATCTCCAAACACATAAGCCTCATATAACCTCATTATAGATAAGGGTTCAGAGACCTGAAAGTAGTTCTTGGCAATTTCCTTTGAAATTATAGCACCTCCTTTAGAATCTCATTTTTGTCATATGTTGATGTCTTAGACAAGACTACCAATGTAACATTTTGTGCCTATACTATACTTCTGCACCTGGCAAAATTTGATTTTCTCCTTTTCTTTAACATCTTACTCTAAAATTACACATTTTTGTGGCAAATAAGGAACATAACTGGATGAAAACTTTTATTTGCTCAAATAAATTATTTATACATTCATGTACATATAAACATTTATGTACATATATATACACACCTTATATGTCTATCTATATACATATTATGGATCTATCTGTAAAATTCTTGATTTGGAGGCACCTTGGGAGTTGTGTATTTTTTTTTTTCAATATTTTTGGAAATTCCCTTAACTTGATGTGCTAGAGTACTTTATTGAGCTAGAAGTCTGAAAATGTGTTTTATGATAATTTTAAAAAGAATTAATTTGTAAGTATTATATTAATGTTTATAACAATTGATACTATAATTACTCGTCACATATATAAAGTGCCTTAGAGTTCACAGTCCATTTGCACAAAATTATTACCTGTTATTTTATTTCAGCTGTGCAATAGGCAACTTAGTTTTACCATTAGGACATCATGTTTTTATGTCTGTTTCTTCATCTTTCAATCATCTGAGAGTTTCAAAAAAGATAGAAGGACACCTCAAGTACTTTTTCTGACTCAACTCAGGAAAGCCTCTTGTGTTTTGTATAGGACCAGGAATGGACCATCATGTCTGTCCACTCCTTCATAGTACTTATTTGCTCCACACTCTGTTGTCCATGCACTCACCGTGAAGTAGGATAAATAAGGGGAGAGGACGAAGTCAGCTGTCTGTAGAGCATAGAACAATTCTTTCCCCCCAGATGTAGATTTCTGAGGCTTTCTAACCAAGAGGAATCAAGGGACTTTCTGACCAAGTCCTAGAATACTTCGATTCAGTACCGTAAGATGGTGTATGGTATACCTTTGTCTCAAAGGCTGTCTACTCATCCTTTTTCCTCCTAAAAGCTTTACTGGAAAACTGAAGTGTCTCCTGTATAAAGACCTTCCTTATTTAGAGTACAGTACTCTTACCTTTGTCCTGAATTTCTCTGTACAATTTTTCATAGCCCTTTCTCATCTTTAGTCCTGCCCCCAAAATGGGTGAGATGGATCTTTTTGACTGGCCCATGTCATGTTTTATTTCTTTCAAGGATATTGCTTTACAATTGCATGCTTATCAGGTCATTTCTCCCCCCTAGACTCAGAACTTCTTTTAGATAGAGACTGAGTCTTGGTGTATCCTTTTTGCTAATATAGTAGCTTGCACATACTAATTTCTCAATGAATGTTGACCAACTAAATGAATGAATGATCCTAGTATTTAACCTGTTTTTTTAAAATAAAGATTTATTTATTTTAGAGAGAAAAAGCATGAGCAGGGGCAGGGGCAGATGGAGAAGGGGATAGAGTAAGAGATAAGTAGACTCCTTGTCTAGCATGGAGACTGATGTAGGGCTCAGTCTTACCACCATGATCATGACCTGAGCTGAAATCAAGAGTTGAACACTTAACCAACTGAGCCCTTTAACCCTTTTTTAAATGTAAAATGCTGTAGTGCATCTCCTAAAAGATCAGGAGCTCTTTGAAGAAAGAATATTTATTTAAATTTTTATGTCTCTCTATATAGCTAGCATGGTGTCTTCCATGTAAAACATATTTGATAAATGAGTGAATAGATAAAAGAATAAATGAGTATGGGTACAGTACTATCATGAGGCAATTTTCAACCCAGGAGAAAACCCTATGATTACAAGAAACATTTTACTGTGACTATTACAACAGAACCTTTCAGCTTGTTCTCTGCTTTCAGAAGAACATGCTGTTTTGAATGAAACATTTAGGTCAAAATTTTATTTGGATGAGTCAGTTCTCACACTGCCACACACAAAGTTGTTTGGGGGATTAAATGACTAAAATGTTTATATAGATACTTTGTAAACTCCAAAGCACTCTAACAGACATAAACTGCTGATAGTCAAAAAAATCCTCACTCTTTCTGGGGTTGGGATTCATTGGGTAGAAAATCTTTAGAATTTTCTTTGCCAAGTGTTTGTCACGATTCAAATCCTTTGTAGTTACATATTTACATAATCAATCTGAGGTGTAATTGTCCAGCATGTCAGACTCATTTGCTCAGGATAATCTAGAATGAAATACATCAAGATATTACAGTCAGAAAAAGACAACCAAAGAAGTGAGAGATTTGGAAATATCAACCTGTCTAAACAGCATAGTGACTTTAAAAGTATGAAGACCCACTGATAGTTTGGTCTCTTGAGAGAACATGTTTTTCGGGGTTACCATTGTAGATCTTGAATCCTGATAAAGTCACGTATCAATAGTCTGTAGGTATATATATCCAGGTGGTTGAGTGGGAGAGAAGGGGAAAGGAAAGCTCTTTCTTTAGATTAATTTGTTACCAACTATTATCTTAAAATCTTACTTGGAGAGCTGGACTGGCCCTTGAGATATTTGTAATATTCCCTCTTCATTTTTAGCCTAAGAATTAACTTAAAAGTAGGTTGAGAGTGTCCTTTCCTCTAGTATTTGTTCTCTTTCTAGATGGCCTCTAAAGGGATATGGATCTTCCAACAGGGTGCCTAAATTCTTTTGACCACAGTGCCCACATTAAATGTTAGAAAAAATACTGAAGAAGGAGAATGGAAACTTGTAAGGAAAAAAGAACAATTTTAAACCATTACTTTACCACTGTGGCAGTTCCCTTGACCCCTGTCAGATCTTGTCTTCTTTCAGAGTAGAAGGAAGATTTAGGCAAAACATAGGGTTAGGGCTTTCAGTAACCACACTTGAGTTGAAAGTTCTTGTGAGACCATCTCTACTAGAAGTTCTCAACCTTTGTTATAACTCAAATTCACGGAGGAATAACTGTATCTTAGGTAACAGTAGATCAGAATGATAGGGGTTTTCAACTGGAGGATGCACTCTTTTGGAAGAGGGAACATACTAAATTATTGGGAGGAGTATGAGGTTTGGATAAGATCCACGGATGAATGACACTTCCTCTCTCCACATTGAATTGTAGATCTAATAAAACCCTTTTATTTTATACGTGATAAAAGTGAAATTTAAAGTTTTAAAGTAGCTTTCCCAAAGTTTCATAGAGGGATTATTGGGAACACTACTGAAATCCAAGATCCTAACTTATATTCTGACTTTATTTTTCTTCTGGTCACATACTAAACATAACTTATGTCCATGTGGCCTCTGTCTTCAGTAGACCTTTATACATGTCTGCTCCTGTGTAATCATATTGTTAATATGCTTGATTAAAACACTAATGGGAGATCTTAGTATCCAAAACTCAGGTAGTAATGGAGTAAGAGAGACTTACACAGACATCCATCTTTCTCTACTGCATGCTGTATGTCCATGGAAGTTCAAACACTACTTTTTTTTAGCTCCCATCATACGTTATGAGTACTAATATTCCTCCACCCAAGCATGACTCAATTATTATTTGCCCCTTTGCCATGTGCTCCATAAAAATGAACACTATCTAGGTATAAAACAAGCTTATTATTACTACTACTAATAACAATTATAAATTATTACAAAGGAGACATTCCTCACTGTTAACATTGTTTGGTATGAATTCTCATAATTAGAGATAATAGTATCTAGTATTTTTTTTTTTTTTGTCCAAATGTGTATTTAAATTCTAGTTAGTTAACTAGAGTTACACTATATTGGTTTAGCCCATCCCCCACCACCTTCCTTCACCAACCCTCAATCTGTTCTCTATCATAATAATAACTGGCATTTTAATAATATTTTCAAATTTCAAAAAGTTTAGCCTCATACATAGATAAATTATATTTATCTGGCTTAAGCTTTCAGAAAAGGAAAATAAGATTGTTCTTGTTACGTTGTGTGTTCTGTTAACATCCTTGCTAATATGGCAATGATCTGAGGTGAATTTATATGTATCATCTAATAGTATTTGTCTGAATAAGGTGAAATACTAATGCTGTTTTACATATGTGACTACCAAGACTCGGATCATCTCATAGCAGCAAGTACATGGCTGAGCTTAGTTTGAAATTGGTCATCTGATATCAGTCGAGTGAACCTTATGTACCCTATTGGTACTCTATGTCATATTTTCATTTAAGCAAGAAAGAAAACTGAGCATGGAGATTGATGATCTAAGTGTATTTTTATGGTGACTTTATCAATAATCACTCAAACAGCACTTCAGAGTTTAGTGATGCCTTAAAAATAGATCACCTAAATAAAGTTTGTTCTCAAAAGCTTACAAATCACAAAAAGAAATTCTTAGTGTAAGTATTAAATTCAATATTTTATTGCAGTTAAGTCAGAAATGGTAAGATCATTAATGACATGAAATCATATTAGGCGATGACATGTCTTAAGCCCCATTAAACAGATAGAAAATAAAAAATACCAGAGGCAGCTTCTCAGAGAGGGAGCATGCATGGGAATCAAAGCTAGTCAAATTTTTGCTGCTATCCCAGCTATGCTGCTTTCTTCTAGGGTAGCCTTTAGGCAAGTTGCTTACCTCCTCTGAACCTCAGTTTACTTCTCTGTAGAATGGGCATAATAATACTGCTATCCATATTAGTTGTGGTGGTTAGTGATAATATAATGGGTCTAGAACAATCTTCAGCGTATTAGTAGCTCAATAAATCACAGCTAGGTTTTTATGACTATTGCTAACATTATTATTAATCTGGTTAGACTATAATTGAGTGCAGAATAAAATAAATAAAAAGTAGAAGATGTGTTATTTTAATCACCCCTCCCCCTTTTCAATACTAATCAGTTCTCATTATTACAGGGATGGAGCAGTTTTGTTAGTTAAAGGGAAGCACTTCATTCTTTCTAAAAGGCCAATTAGAAATGAAGTTGTAGGAGTTACAACAAAAGAATAGGTTAGCTAGAAATAGACTTCTTAGGTAAAAAAAAGTGCCTGGCAATATCAAATCCCTGTGTTCCTTGTTTCATTTCTTTGCACCTCATTTTCTGATGTGACAAGAGAGACCTCTAAGATCTGTCCTGTATGACTACATTCTGAGGTTCTATGAAATGCTCTAGAGAGAATCATCACCACTAGCTCACAATCAGAAAAAGAAGACAAGTAAACAAGTCTGTCTGTACTTGATTGAAGTGATCTTGCCATGGGTACAACCTGTGTCACTATTGTCTGGGAGCCTACAGGAGAGGAGACTAGTTTTACCTCTGGGTTAGGAGAGTTCTCAGATGGGTCCTGCTGGGGCCTAAAAGGCCACCTGCTGAGGAAGTCTAGAGCCCAAAACCCAGTCCTTAGAGTAATAAAAAAGCAAAGGATGATTTATGCCTTAATAAGAGTAGAAGTTGCATAGTTTTCTGCAGCACTGCACCAAAAAAATCATTCTCAAAGCTCCTCCTATACTTGTAAATAAGGTAATAAACACATTGATGATAAACATGTTAGCTTGTGTAATATTGCTGCACATAATATATAGAATATAACATTATTTTTACTTATTTGCAGCAAAACCAAGGCAAATGCCCAGCCCAGAACTGCTCAGTGGAAGCCCCTGCTTGGATGCCTGTCCACCACTGTACTGTAAGTTTGATAATTTGGTTATTCTAAATTGGCCACCTTAAAGGAGACTTATTTTCATATTTTGGAACAACCTTAGTGGAATGTGCTAGAATTCTTCCTGAAATTCTAGAAAGGAGAATTTTTTTTAGGAAGCTCTACATTATAAGAAATACCTGTGATTAGAGATTTCTGTGTTTTTTTTTTTTTTTTTTTGAGTCAGGATAATTTGCCAAAGATTTATTTAAATGGATTATTGATGATTTAGATTTGGATAGTCATTAAAATGAGTATATTTGCACATGTATTTTTTTCAGTTGCTGCGTATTCAGCAATACTTGATTTTAGATGCTTCAGTGAAGGATGTTTTCTCTTCTGTCATTGTTGTGTTGACTGCTTAATAGTGATGAGTACACAGATTTCCAATTTTCAAGTCTTTCTGGTATAATAATGGTCTCTGTACTTGTGTGAAATATTCTATCAGAGAATTTTCAAGTGCTTTAGAAATAAACAGGTACAAAAAAACAAACAAAAACAGAAATAAACAGGTACTATGTCATTATCCTTGTGTTACCAATGGGAGATTTAAATGCAAAGGGAGTAAGAGTAGTGTATTATATGTAAAGCTGGGAATAGATCCCAGATACCCTAATTCTCTTTTCATGAACTCATTCTACTACACTGTAAAGAAAAGTGAAGAAAGTGGCTGATTTGTAGGATATTCTCCTATACATGCGTTGCCTGATAGATGTGACAATGGTTCCTTTGGGAAATGTATATACTGTAACTGACAGTTTGTCTGTCATAAAATAATTTGTATGTAATGGGGACAAGAAGTTTGAAAATTACTTTTTGGGCATCCTGCTCCTTTGACCCACCTTACAAGCAATGTAAAGTGATGTGTGGAGCTTCTTATGTATCCTCATCTACTGTTGAGATAGAGCTGCTGGAAGAAGGTGCAGCTGGTCTATCCTAGCATGACTTATGATCGCATTCTAACTCAGTAGGTCTAGGGGAGCCCTACTTTTCACTCAGATTTGTAAGAGCAGGAAGCCTCTTTCCTTGTTTTTATTTGTCTATGAAAGGAGGAGAGGTGAGATCACTTTTACTGAAGGAGGGATGATGATATTAAATTTTGGAGGCATTCCTGCAGTGCGGAGGCAGCCCAGACTTGCTAGAGACTTGGAGAATAAAAAATGTCACACTTGTGTGAGCAGATGGTCAGAGGGGAGTGCATGCTAAGGGACTCTGCTGATGCCAGAGAAAGGATGAATTTTAATAATTTCGTTTCTTCATCAGTCACTCCTTTTATTGTATCCCTGATGATATTATCTCACAATTACTGATTTGTATGTCTATTTCACCAAAGAGACTGTGTGTGTTATACAGTGTTCTACTGTATTTACACCTAGGAAAATCCCTGGTATGTGGTAGGTGCTTTGTGAGTGCAGTTTCAATGAATGAGTCTTCTATCTGTTGATTTCTTCTTTAGTAAGTTTTATTAAATTGTCTACAACTCATATTTGTTGGTAAAGAGGAATAATTATTTTACCTTCTTAGGTGGGTGGTTTCCATTTCTTACCTTCAAGAGTCATTTTACACTTTTCCTTCTCTGAGTACCATTGAGTATGTGTTTTAAGGAATTTTGTTACAAACTAGACAAAATTTAGTGGCTTGATTCAGCTGTGTCAGGTACTATGCATATTGCTGGAGGTACAAAGAAAATTAAGATAGTATTCCCATTTTATCAAAGACACTCAATATGTAACATCAAGAATTGTGATTAGTAGCTGATCCTCTATTACACTGATAATTTTAGATCCAAATAAAAGGAATTTGACATTTAAGTTATTTTGTGCAGTCTTATTGCAAGTAAATCCATTATTAGAATTATGTCTTTTGGATTATTAAGAATAATTCATCTTTCATTATTACCTTGGAGTCAGATCGTATAGGATCTAGAAATCCCAGATTAGGTGTTTCTGTTATAGGACATTTGTGACTAAATAGTTGGCTATATTTAAGACCCTTCCTGAAGAGCACAAGTCAGAAATACCAAATAGTCTGATTCTCAGTTCTGTGGTCAGGTGAGAACATCAGAAAGACGTTTTCTCTTGCTTCTGCTATGGAATTAAGAACTGTTGGTTTCATAGATTTCTTTTGTTGTTTATTTAAAAGTAATTACATTTCCCAGTGGGGCAGACACTTTCCAGAGGAGTTGACAACCCATAATGATTCTGTTTTCTCTGTAAGTAACCCAGATCCACAAAGATAGGCTTTCAGTGGCGGTGTTTGGGCTATGTGAGTCTGTCTCTGGCCAGGCCTGACTAATCTAGGGACAAATATCTCATCTCAGCTGAGCCAGTTGGATTCTTTCTCTTGGGAATTTAGAATTTATATTAGAGAGGTACCAAATTGGTAGTCAATAGTATTGAATCATACGAATGACAATAGTTTGGAAAATAATCTGTGAACCTCAGTTACTGAGATTCCTAGAGCTAACCTGTCCTGAGGTTCTACTTTCTCAAATCTCTCTTTGACTTTGTGAAAAGGTCCCAAAAATCTGCTGATAATCAATAAATTACATTTTCTGCCAATTTATTCTAGATTTTGTTTTTTTTTTTGTTTATTTGAGGGAGTATAATGTTTTATGATTTATTTGCAACCAAAGGGGGAAAAAACCCACCTTAACTAATACCTCTAGTCAGCAACAATTATGAAGCTCCCATTAGAGTTTATATAATGAGTGGTAGTCTCACACAGAAAGAAGCACTGAGAACACTGATAGTTTGATAATTGCCAGTAGTCTATTTAGTAATGGAAATAGTCTAGTTCTATTTATTCCAAATATCTGATTATATGCAACACTTGGGTACATAAAAATGATGAAAGAATAATTTGGTAATGACTTAATACACATTATAGAATGAGAAAAAGGAATAGTTAACAAGATAGCTAGCATAAGCATGTTTATCAAACAAAAAAACTCTATATGATGTGTAAAGTTGTTCTGGTATTAATTTCCACTTTCTCATATCTCAGGAAGTAGAAAAAATCTTAGCCTCATGTGTTTAAGACAATGTTTTGTCTGTCTCAAATCTTTCATTGACTGAAGCAGGTTATAAATAAATTAATGCATACTTACATTCATAATAAATAGTCTGCTATCTTTGTGGATTTTTAAGTTCACCTGATTGTTTCCTACATTTCTCTCCCAGATTCTCTATTCTTATTCCTTGGTATTTTGCTCTGGAATGATTGTATCCTTATAATTGACATTGTTTTCAAGAATGTCTTGGTGTTTGGTGCACAGTTGCCCCAGGTTACTTTTAAGTGCAGAGCTTTTATCACTGGTTTTCTTAAGAATGCTTCTGTCTGCAAATTGCTCAACAAATGCCTGTCACCATCTCCATATTGCCTTGAAAATGGCTTCTATTACTATTTGCTTAGTCTCTTCCTAGATGCTCTCTTTTTTGGCAGTCCACACCTCTGTAACGGTGGGACCAAGAGGTATTTTGAAGACTTTTCCTTTTAGCCAGGATTATACTTGCACAAATTAGCGTTCAGAAATTTTACCTTCAGTAATTATACAGAAACATGGACATATTTATGCTTTTTGGATAACTGTAAATGAAATATATTCCCTAACAAAACGCATTACAGTTTTATCTTTTATTTGTTTTTCTTTGTATGGCTACATCAAGCACTAGAATGATCTCCTTCATGTCTACAATTTAAATTTAATTGAGTTGTATGGTCATATGAATATAGGAGTGGTTACCTGAACCTCGCCACTTATAAGCAAATGAAAAGAGACCCATAGGTTCTGGGACTCAGGTAAAAACAGTCAGATCTCTGAATCTGGAGTGAACTAAGCTAAGAATTAGTTTCTGGTACTTGGAAACAAAGAAACTTAGACTTGAACAATTGCAGGAGGCTTGAGTGGCTGCTGCATCAGGGCATAAATCTCTGGACCACTGAGTATGGCTATGGCTTGTACATGGATTTGATCACTTTCAGGAATGTCCCAGGCACAATCCTTAGTTATTGAGCATTACTTAGAAATGGCTGTAGTGTATGATTTTATTGTTTAGAATATGATATATAAATATACATGATTTGTTGAGAATAATCGCTTTGTTTTCTCTGCATATGTGCCTACTTAGTTGTTAGAGATTTAAAAATAATGCAATGAGAGGAGTTTCTAAAAGTTAAGAATAAAGTCCTTGTTATTATAGAGATTATCATGGATATTGTGGTATACCTATATATCTCTCTTGTATATAATAGTCACCTCTAAATAGCTATATGAAGTATTTTCAAAAATCATGTTAGCATTTCCAAGTTAGAGCACTACATTCTGGCTACATCAATTATTCATCTACTCATTTAAGAAGCATTCACTGAGTACATTTTCTAAGTTGTAAACCTTTCAATTCTTCAAGATGGATCAGGAACCAGTATATGTAAATAATCATTATGTTGGGTGATACATGTTACAAAATTCTCTATACAAAAAACTATGGGGTGCCTGCATGGCTCAGGTCATGATCCTAGGGACATGAAATTGAACCCTGTATCAGGCTCTGCACTGCTCTCTCTCTCCTCCCACCTGTGCGCTCTCTGTCTCTCTCTCTCTCTCTCAAAAACAAAACAAAACAAAAAAACTATGAATGTTCAGAATGGAGCTTTGCCTCAAGATGGATTTTGGAAGACAGAAAATGCAATATTTAGTAATAATTAATTATGCAAACTTTAAAATTGATTAAGATTTGTGTTAAAATACAGACTGCCACTTAACTAGTCATGGGTCCTCAGACATCTTACTTAATCCCTCTTGACTTTATACATGTGATATGGTATTTTGAGATTTACATGTAATAATGCATAGGAAATGTTAACATAGATTCTGTTACATAATCATTGCTTGATAAGTGGTAAGAGAAAAGAAAGAAAAGGATAGGTTAGCCCAGAAGGAAGTGAATGGGGCAGGATGAATTTATGAGGAACATAAAAAAAATAGGCAGTAACTTGTTATTAATTTAGGGCTTTTTTATTTGGATTTTTAAAGGAGGAAACTTTCTTTGCAAAAGGATTGATTGATTGATTTTTAAAGATTTTATTTATTTATTCACAAGAGACAAAAAGATAGAGGCAGAGGGAGAAGCAGATTTCCCAAGAGAAGTCTGATATAGGACTTGACCCCAGGATCCTGGAATCATGCCCTGTGCCAAAGGCAGATGCTCAGTCACTGAGCCACCTAGGTGCCCCTGGAAAAGGATTTAGACTGGGACAGAGAAAAGTTCCAGGAGTTAATATACAATTTTTTAAGACTCTGAGAGCAGAAATTCTGAAGCTTTTGAAAAGAAACATTTTGCTCTCTGACAGGCAGGAGCTGATGATGTAAGAATGTCATATTAACAAGAGATGTTTATATTCTGAGTAACAAAGGCCATTTTTAAAGAGAAGGGTTGGATATTCCTTTTAATTTAAATCATTCTAACATTTCCCTACCACGTCTCTCTAGATTATGAAAGTGATTTTTCTCTTTTATAGGAAATCAATAAAAACAGACGTTCCCCAAAGAAACCAGAGGACATGTCCTTTTAACGTGTTAATTGTTTCAGCGTGTTATCCCAGACCGCCTCACGTTACCCACAGTAAGGTTCATTCACTCTAATTGAAGCCAGTTACTAGTGTACATAAGCAATTGTATAGTAATCTAAAGGTTTTTCTATAGCTGATTTTTTAGCTCCTTCTTCAGTTCTATTTTTTTCTCCACATTTCATTGTGTGACCTCATTGACCTCATTTTGTATACAGCCCACGGCACTTAGAAACATCCAACCCAGTCATAAAATAAATAATGTTGTGTCTGCTCTCTGGGTGTTTCCAGAATTCCTATGAACACAGCACCCGCTGGGCTAACTTAGCTGCTGGGAAATCACACCCAGGATGGCTTTGATGAGTATTGTCTTTCCAAAGACTGAATAAAATTTTTATTTTTTAGAGTAAGGTTTTTATACCATCAGCAGTCCCCTTATAGAACAAAAAGTCAGGACCTTATCAGATGATCATAGTGTTAGGAAAATTATGGAAAATTGCAGAGTATAGGGCCTTAACTTGGTCTGCACTGGGATTAGAGTGCATCTGGCCATCTGGGTGGTAGCCATGGGGTTAGAAAACAATCCAGAGGGAAAATTATCCTAGAAAATCACAATGCACTTTAAGAAATGTGAACTCTGCAGAATGTCTCTGATTCCAATTTTGCTGTAGTCAAGTGCTTTAAATCAAGGAAAGTATGAGGAAGATTAGACTGACACAACAGATACAGTCCTTTTTTTCTGTCTCTTCTGGCCCTTATAGTACTTTGAATATATACTTGTTTCCTCTCTAGGTTTGCAAGAATATGTTGGGAACTGCAATACTTATATCAGATAAATTTCTTTTTTTAGTGATTTTAGTGATTTCTGAAACATGCCCAGAAAAGAAGCCCACGTATTTATGGAGGGAATAGGTAGGCATTGGTTCATGGGAGAGATGAAAGGGCATTACCAGGTAGCACACATAAAAAAACTACACAGAGTACAGAACAAAAGACATGAAAACAGGTACTCTGCATGCCCTAGGCAAAGAAATGAAGTCTAAGGTAAGTTCTGAGGTAATAGCAAGATCTGAGAAGCTAAGTGGAAGAATGATAGATAACCATCTAGGAGCAAAAGGCAGGCCTGTGGTAAAGATGGTCAGAAAATTTTATGTCCATTGTCCCCAGCTTCCTCTTTCTCTGCCTTTGAATATTTCCTAAGAGTTCCAGCTTTGCCCAAGTTGACTGATTTTGTGCCTCAGCATTCACCTACCTATTCCTGCCTTCTCTTTTTTTGTGATGCTATTATAAATGGGAATGTTTTCTTAATTTCATTTTTGGGTTGGTCATTGCTAGTGTATGGAAATACAATCAGTTTTGTTTATTGATATGTTTCCCTGAAACATTGCTGAATCTATTACTTATAAGACCTTTTTAGTGAATTCCTTGGGATTTTCTATATACAAGATCGTGCCATCTGCAAAAAGAGATAGTTTTACTTCTTCCTTTCCAATTTGGATACCACTTATTTCATTTTCTTGCTCAACTGCCTTGGCTAGAATATTCACTACATTATTTAATAGAGCTGGCAAGAACAGATATTCTTGACTTGTTTTTGATTTTAGGGGGAAGTATCCTTGTTTCATCATTAAATAGGCTGTTAGCTGTGTTTTTTATTTTTTTAATAGATGTCTTTTACCAGATTGAAGGAGTTCACTTCTATTTCTAGTCTGTTGGGTGTTTTTGTCATCAAAGGAGGATTTTTATATGTGTTGATATTTGCTTTTAACACTTAATTTTAATATGCTGAAAGAATGCTTTGCCCTTCTATTGAGAACATTAAGCAGAACTTTTCTGGGATTCCTGAAAGCATAATTTACTTACTCATAATCCATACATGACTTTGCCAAAGGATATCTCTTCAGTTTGACAGATGAGAAAACTGAAGCTCAGAGTAGTGATTTTTTTTTTTTTTTTTTGCATCCCACAGTCAACACATAGGGGAGCTAGGTGAGTCTTTTGGGTATCCAGTCTTTTCCCATTTATCGTATAATTCAATATCTCTCCTAAGCAAATTGATGCTCTTGAGTTTGCTGTGGAAAATAATGGACTTAGAAGAGATTGGTATTTTATTAGCTGTCTGTTGTGTCACAGAAGGTGTCATGAAGATTCTATGCATTGCAATGGTGGACAACATTGCATTGTTGGACAACCATCTTGGCAGCCATAGTAGCACATTTGAAGGTCTTCCTTCACAGGACTGCTAGGATTTCTAATCTTATTTATTTGAAAAAGTCCATGTGGATAACCACTAGGTAAACCGCTATTCAGAAATTTAGTTATGTCCTTATGTTTAGAGTTAAAAGAATTTTAATGTATTCTCTAAGAGAATTGCTAGGCTTTATTTTCCTTCTTGGTTTCATCATTTGATATAGAAATTGAATATGAGATGATGTCTCATGGCCAACAAGCACATGAGAAAATGCTCCGTATCACTTGCCATCAGGGAAATACAAATCCAAACCACAATGAGATACCACCTCACACCAGTGAGAATGGGGAAAATTAACAAGGCAGGAAACCACAAATATTGGAGAGGATGTGGAGAAAGGGGAACCCTCTTGCACTGTTGGTGGGAATGTGAACTGGTGCAGCCACTCTGGAAAACTGTGTGGAGGTTCCTCAAAGAGTTAAAAATAGACCTGCCCTACGACCCAGCAATTGCAGTGCTGAGCAATTGCAGTGCTGGGGATTTACCCCAAAGATACAGATGCAGTGAAACGCCAGGACACCTGCACCGCGATGTTTATAGTAGCAATGTCCACAATAGCCAAACTGCGGAAGGAACCTCGGTGTACATCGAAATATGAATGGATAAAGAAGATGTGGTCTTTGTATACAATAGAATATTACTCAGCCATTAGAAACGACAAATACTCACCATTTGCTTCGACGTGGATGGAACTGGAGAGTATTATGCTGAGTGAAATAAGTCAATCGGAGAAGGACAAACATTATATGGTCTCATTCATTTGGGGAATATAAAAAAATAGTGAAAGGTACTAAAGGGGAAAGGAGAAAAAGTGAGTGGGAAATATCAGAAAGGGAGACAGAACATGAGAGACTCCTTACTTTGGGAAACAAACTAGGGGTGGTGGAAAGGGAGGTGGGCGGGTATTGGGGGTGACTGGGTGATGGGGAATGAGGGGACACTTCATGGAATTAGCACTCAGTGTTATGCTATATGTTGGCCAATTGAACTCCAATAAAAAAAATAAATTAAAAAAATGAGATGATGTCTCAGAGATCTCCCATGATAGAGCTATAAGCTTTAACATTATTTTTCACAGGTTTGTAGTGGGATGCTAATATAGAATAGAGTGATTCAATAACTTATAAATTATTAAGAATACAAAATGCTGTAATGTGATGGATGTGTGGATTTTCCAATTTAAAGGGCTTTGTCTCTGTGTCTAGAAAAATCTCAGGAAGAATTGAATATTTGTTCTCTCTGACATCAACTTAAAGGAACTTCAGCTATATTTATTGAACTTTTTACTTATTTAGTATCCAGCAACCTCAATTATGTAATATAAACTGAGAACCATTTAGAAGTAAACAAAACGTGTTGAAGTGACTAAATCAATATTTCAATGCTTACAACCCATTTACAGACTATTATCTATTCTATGACTTCACTGTGTGGGCTTCTTAATATTTCTCAGGCACAGGTATTTGAACATGAGAAACCTACAATACCTTATTTCACAGTCTATTTAGATAAATTTCCAATAATCATGACTACTTATTACCTGACCCTTTAGGTAAGATCCAGATAATTAGAGCAGTTGTATGGAAATTCAGGAAAGGGCATTACTAAAGCCTAGTACCTTAGTAGTCAGGGAAGTGGCAGCCAACACTGAGAAAAAATATGTTGAAAGCAAGTAAACTCTTAAATTTGACTCTTAAATTCTATGAGATAATTCAGTCATGGAGCATTGCTATATTACAGTGTAATATTTTAACTGATGTTTATAAATGTTGGCCATGATAAAAAACCTCCTGTAATTTTGTCCATATTTTTTTATGATGTCTGTAACTACTAAAAAATAGCCAATTAAAAATTTTTTTTCAAAACACAAAAACATGGTATTTAAATGGATGAACTTTAATACTCTGGTAGATTCATGTTTGTAAACATCTCTTTCTTTGATAATTTTGATAGATGAGAAGATAGCTGGCATGTTTCAGCTTGTACAAACTCTCAGGCTAGTGGTTTCCCCTCTTTTCCAGCTTAAGTAACTCAGGTATTGGCTTGAGTTTGTGGTGGAGACAGAGATGGTGTTGAGGTGGGGAGGGAGACTGACAGCAAAAACAGGGAGTGCTGGTGATATGCTGTCAGTGATTTTTAACAGTGTGAGGCATTGGCATGTATTGACATTACATAGACTTTCATTGTAGGCTAACATTCTTTCTACTATGCTTTTCGTTTACTACTCAAGGAGGAGTGTTTCATAGTAATACAGTCAAGAGTTTTGGAGTCTAAGAGATCTCCCTTTCACTAGCCATAGGAACTTTGACTAATCATTTCAACATCTTTCTCTCACTTTTCTCATTTGTGAAATAAGAATAATAATAGATACCTACCTTGCAAGATTATTTTAAGAATTAAAGACAATATATACAATATGCTTAAATCAGTGTTTGGCACACAGTAGGCAATGTTAATTTCATTATTATGGCATTATCATTATCAGCACTGGAGAACTATGAAAATTGTTACAGTTTAAGATATATATTTGCCTCACAATGGCACTTGAGCAATGAACTCTCTGATAGTTTGGCCTTCCTTCAACTTACCTCAGGTATTAGAAGATGTAATTAAAAGGTATGGAACTTGAATGTTTAAATGAGTTAATTTTTTTAAAGATAAAGTTTGATTTTTTTCTGACAGTGATTTCTTACCTTTGAAAGTCATTTCTGAATTCACGAGCCATTACTGTACTTATTTTGGCTAACTGAATTCTTTTTTTTTTTTTAAGATTTTGTTTATTCATGAGACACACACACACACACACACACAGACACACACACACACACACACAGAGGCAGAGACAAAGGCAGAGGGAGAAGCAGACTCCATGCAGGAAGCCTGATGTGGGACTCGATTCCGGGTCTCCAGGATCACACCCTGGGCTGAAGGCGGCACTAAACCCCTGAGCCACCTGGGCTGCCCTGGCTAACTGAATTCTTGAAAAGTATTATGGGATAGTGGGTTCCAGCCCTGAGTGGAGAAAAAGCCTCTGGGAACACACATAATTGCTTTGGTTATGATGTGCTAAGTACATCAATCATGGTGGAATCTCCTTTTTTCTAGAAACAAAGTATATGCATGTCTTACAAACCCTCCTGGGTATTTCTCTCTAGCTATCATATTATTATTCCTTTTTTTTTTTTAGTACTCTTGGATCATTATAGAACAAACACAGACATCATGAAGTGCTCTTGATGTTGAGTGTTGGTGTCTGTTCATAGACCAGCTCCAGATATGAGTCATGAATGACAGCTCTTCCTGGTGAAAAATCCTTGAGAACCTCATACTGTGCATGTCTCCTTAAAGAATTTTTCCTATAACAATATTAAGAGTATGGTTATTTTACACAACTTTACTCTTTAAACAAAGGCTATGCAACATGTGAATAAAAGTGTACTACTTTAGTAGTAATGATTATAGGCATTTAAAAATTTATTTTTTGTCCTTTTTGGGTACATTACAAAAAGTTCATTGTATTTATAATGAACCTAGAAATCCAAGGAAATAACAACAAAGAAATGTTATTTAAATGCCTAAATTATGAAAAAAAAATAAACAGGTGTTTTTGTCAAAGATGTCCTTGCACCTGCTTACTATTCTGACTTTCTGTGCTGCTGCTCTTCTGATTGTGCTTATTCCTTGTTCAGACTTGCCTCATTTAGATTTAGCCTCAGGTAGTCCAAACAGAGGAAGCTATGCCATGAGGCCATATCTGTAGCAACAGCCAGTTTCCTAAACTAGTATAGAGCAAGTGTCAATGACAAACCTCTTGAAGCAGCCTCCAGCTACCCCAGATCTCTGTGGAATTGTACAAAATGTTTGGACAAACTTTAGTCCAAAGAAAACTTTTAACAGCACTTGACACAGAAATGGAACATTAATTGCTGCAGCTCCTCAAGGAGGTCCTGTTGGCAGCAGGTAGTATAGTCTCATGACTGCCTCATAAAAAAAAGCCCCTTTTAGACTGGATTGTTGGATTGGCTTCAACAACAAAAGGTACAACAAATGCATCTAATCCAAACCCCAAACCTGAGCATGATTAGAGTGGGTGGAGAAGGAGCAGGTTTTCTAATCATCCTTTCATCATAGCAGCAAGGAAAATGTATACAAACATTTGAATATTTTATTTACTGACCAATATATTTTTAACCAAATTGGAACAGACATCTCATTAAAGAAATCAATGCCATTCAAGTCTGGATTGGCTAAATCTTCCAACCTACTGAAAAAAATGCTAATTGATCTTAATGGCTATCTTAGATTGCATTTTGGTGAAGTATTAATTTTGCATAATTTAATATCCACAACTTAATTAAACATGTCCTATAAATAGTCTCTCTCTAAAGATGCTAATACTCTGTTGAAAGAATCAGTTTGTTTTTGCAATAGATTTGGTCATACACCATTGTTCTTTAGGGTGTGTCAGCATTTTCATTAAAAAGTTGTACTCTATTTATAACTTGGAAGCAAAAATGCATTCTGAGCTAAAACTTAATGTCCGAAGTCTTTGTCCAAAAGCAGTTTTCTAAAATGTACACAGAATGGAAGTTTTATGACCCTCTGAAAGCTTGTGGTCTATAAGAAGACCTATAAGATACCAACAAAAGAATCTCATTTATTTCAGTCCCTTGTGCATCAGGACAGTCCACAGAATCTGAGAAGAAAACTGGGTTGTGGAAGGGGATACAATATTTTCTGACATAGTGCTGGAGAATCAGAGTACTTAGCTTTTATTCTTGGTTGCACTACTTGAAATGCACTGGAAAGAGTATAGGCTTTAGAATCATCTGGAACTGGGTTTACTGAATTTGGGAAATTTCTTCACCTCTTTGAGCCATGTATGTTGAGCAAATGAAATGATATACATAAACTTCAGTAGAGTGTTCAATTCCTCCTCTTATGATTTATGATGTTGCTTGAAGCTACTAACTTGCTTTTCCTCCATTTTTAAGAGTACTTTTTCTGAGAATTGATTTTATAAGTGGCTTTCCTTACTGAGTCAAATGAATGGCAATTGCAAGACCACCCCTAAAGAGGGAAAAGTACCATACAGAGTGTAAGGACATCTCATGCAATAGTAGAATATATAGAAAATTACTCCTTTTCTCTTCATCAATCCCTAGTCTTGGAAATTTCTTTGCTTTCTGTACCCTTATATTATATAGACGAATAAGCCCAAACTGTCCACCAACTCAATATGAGTAGTCACCTGCTAGGTCTATGGCTGTGGAGAGCCCTTGGCAGCAGAAATCTATCCTTCTATAGATGAAGAGAAATATAATCCTTAAAACTGTTTTTAAAAATTAGAAAAAAAGGGAAAATTTAAATTTCCTGTCATCAGAACTGTTCTCTTGCCTATAGCTAGTTTATCATCTCAACATATATTATTTAAACAAGCTTGACTCTTCTATAGTACATCACTATTATTATTTCTCCCACTCAAATACACTTATTTGTCTATATTTCTATATTTCTTCCATCTCTCCTTCATTAATGCCATAAGTATTTATAGGGTGTTTACTATGTCCCAGACACTATAATAGGTTCTATAAATTCATAGTATGAGAAAACATACATATAGTCTCTGCCCTCAAAGAGGAAGCCACAATGAAGAATCACACATGTGGGGGTGCCTGGGTGGCTCAGTAGGTTAAGCTTCTGACTTTGGCTTGGGTCATGATCCCAGGGTCCTGAGATCAAGCCCTGTATTGGGCTCCCCATTGAGTGGGGGAGTCTGCTTGTCCCTCTGTCCCTCCTCCCACTTGTGCAGTCTCTTGCTCTCTTTCTCTCTCTCTCAAATAAATAAGTAAAATCTTTTTTAAAAAAGAATCACACAAGTGATGATAAGGTTGCAATATTGATGAGTTTTTCAAAAGAAATATACATGATATATTGGAAGTGCATTGAGGAGGTGCTGATGTAGAAAGAAAGGTCAGAGAAGGCTTCCTTAAGGAAATGCTAATTAAGCTTAAATTTGAAAAGTAGAATCAACTTGGGGAAGAAGAAGGAAGAGATTTATTCAGGCAGAGGGAACTGCATGTACAAAGATCTTATCTCAGGAGGGGAAGTTCCCCTTATGAGGAGCTATAAAGCCAATATGGCTGGAGTTCAGAGAATACATTACAGGATGCAATACATTACAGGGAGACACAAGTCAGATGATATTTAGGATTTCATTTAAGTATTTTAAGTAGATTGGAGAGAGAGGAGAGTATATGGCAGTATGGTCATATTTGAATTTTGAAATCTCTCTGGATGCTATGTGGAGAACAGGTAGGAAAATGGAGAAAAAGATTGTGGTTAAAAACAAAACAAAATAAAACAAAAACCTGGTTATGAAGTTTTTATAGAAGTCGAGGTGAAAGATAATGGTAGCATAAGTTAGCGTGATGGTGAAAATGAAGAAACATGAACAGATATGAGATATTTAGGGATAAGGATGCCAGGACATAGAGATGAATTGTGTATAGGAGTGGTTAAGAGGAAGGAAAATGTCAGAGATGATTCCTAGTACTCTGGCTTATATGAAATAGTGAGTAGAAGTATCATTTACTGAATTCTGGTGCTCTAGAAAAGCTTTATTTTAGGTGTGGTAGTAGGAGGATCATGAAATCCATTCTGGAGAAGTCAAGTTTGAAGAGTCTTTAAGACATAAGTAGAGATTTCTGGTTGACCTGTGAACATAGGCAGGAGATACAAGGTAAAGGAAGGTGTTTTTGATTTTCTGAGCAAAAAATAAGAATATTTAAACACTCATGTGTCTAAGAATCCAACTGAGTTAAGGTTTGAGATATTTTCTAGGTGAATAAAATGGTATGCTTCAATGAAAAATGCTGACATGAGTTCTTGTTAGAGTGAGAGATTAAATACATAAGAGAGAAGGCCTTGTCAATATGTTTCCTTTGAAGAAGGAAGTGGATAAGGTGCAAAGACCGTGTGCCATGGTTGGTCTCTAATATGTAAATACAGACGTGTGAAGATATCAGTATATTTATGCATGTTTATGGTGGGAAATTGGGAGAAATCTAGTTTGATTGCTTTTGTTTATTCTGAAATAGAATGTGAGGGAGACCATCTCCTGAGAATGTGAGGACAGGTCAGGAGAGGAGTGTATCAGATGCTGGAACTGCCATTATAGAAAATGAGAGGGTGAGATGATCAGAGGAAAGAGATGAGACTAGCAGGGTTCCTTCAGAGTGTAGGTGAAAGTTTAGTCCTTTAGAAAAAATGCAGTCTCATCTAACCCACTTGCCACTGTGGTCTTTTTGGTTTGAATTCTCTCAGCTCTTGTACAGAGGCAGCCTCTATCTTCTCATACCAGCTGACTTATCTCATATTGGCATCATTCTTTTCTGGCTCTTTTATACGTGAATGTCTAATCTCTGCCACAGAAGAGGGCGACTCAAGGATGGGAAACATGTCTCCATAACACCCGATAGAACATTGTGCTTGTAATGGGGATTGTTAAGGGTTTATGAAACTTGAAAGGGTTTGTAAAACATGTAAAATACGGGACATTTTATACTGGGAACTCGGCATAGAGATGAGTCCTTGTTTAAGGTATGGTTTTATGTCATAAAATATAGGGATGGCTATTTCCACGTTTTTCAGTTAAAGGATAATTTATTTTTATTCTTGAAGACTTGTTCTAGGAATTGTCTCTTTGAAGCCTCTCTTGACCTCCAGTCTCTCAATTGAGTCCCACCTGCTAAATTATTATAGCATTTATCACATTTGAAAGAAGAACATCTGAAGGTTCATATGATTCTTTTCCCCATTAAAAAGTGGTGAATCTTACTTAGTTTTCATTTCTCAGATCCTAGCCTAGGGGTTCTTGAAATTGAAATATGAAGAATTGAAAAGATAAGCACAACAGAAACCAATATGGATTCTTTTGATTACCTTCATTCCAGGAAGACTTGCTCCTCCTATTTCTTTTTGTCTCACCATTTTCCAAGTTGCTAAAACCAGAAAATTAGACTTTTTAAATGATTCTCTTTTTCTTACCTTCTGGATTCAATCTATTGTTATTCTTGTCAGATCTACCTCCAAGATGTTTCTAGAATTCATTTATCTCGATCTTCACTGATACCACCAAAGTCTAAGTCACCTATCATCTCTCAGATTACAAATGAGAGGATTTAACTTGATCCTTCATTTTCATCTGCCCCCCTCCAGCAAGCCACTATTCATACATTTGCCTAAGTAATCTGAAAAAAAATCTATTATCTTACTCCTCTCCCTAACTTAAAACACTCTCCCTTTTAAAATATTTATTTATTTATTTATTTATTTATTTATTTATTTATTTATTTATGAGAGAGGGAAAGAGCAGGAACAGAGGGGAGGGGCAGAGGGAGAGGGACAAGCAGACTCCCTGGTGAGCAGGGAGCCTGATGCAGGGCTGGATCGCAGGATTTTGGGATCATGACCTGAGCCAAAGGCAGATGCTGAACTGAGTTAGCCACCCAGGCGCCCCAGCTTAAAACCCTTTAATGGCTTTTCATTGCACTAAGAATGTGTTTCACACTCCTTGACACAATGTCAAGTCCTTGAATAGTGTGGCCTTTGCCTCTCTTTCAGTTCATGACATAACAGCGTTTCCCCTCAACTTCCTGGCTCTAGCCACCTAATATTTTCTTTTAGTTTTAGAAGACCCCAAGGGCTTCCAGCTTAAGTATCTTTGCTGTCACTGTTTTTTTGTTCGCTGAACGTTCTTCTCCACACACTGAACAACAGGCTCATCTTTGTCTTTATGTTTCAACCTAAATGTTACCTTTTCAGAGGTATCTTTTCTATTCACAGGTTCCTCTTAGAGAATTTTTTTCCATTCTTTTTTCTACTCTTAATTGCTTATCTTTTTCCTTCATAAACCTTATCACAATTTAGTTGTGTATTATTTACTTACTTGTTTATTATGTTATAGATTGTAAGGTCTATAATGGCCAGGAATTTGTCAATTCTTTTTGCTATAGTGTACCCAGAATCTAGTACAATGCCTATGACATAAAGTTAATTATATGTTGGCTCAGTGAATGGTATGGGTGCATTAATGAATGAATAAAAATGAATCAATGAATAGAGTAGGAGGAGTGAAATAGCTTGACCTCACAGGGTTATTGAGGGGATGATATATGGACATGTACACAAAGATGTTTGAAAAACAAAAGACTGATACACTTATTAAGCATTTATGTTAAACTTTCTATACACTGCCTTATTTCATTGCTTCATATCTTAATTTGCTTTTGTTCTACAAGTAAAAATTTAGAGCATTTTGCAATTAGACTTTTTTTTTGCCATTCTTACTAAGCAGCAGCCTATCAATATGCCGTAGTTAATTAATTGAGATAGATTTCTTTATGAAAGGAGAATCAAATCTGATAGCCTTTGGGTGATTTGTATACTTATGTGTGTGCGTGTGTGTGTGTGTGTGTGTGCACAGTAATGGATACTAGTGAGATGCATAGGACTTAAAGAGAAATGTAATGTGCTTTTTCTTATTGTTTGTGGAGTACTGCTTTAACTTAATTAA
Source organism: Vulpes lagopus (assembly GCF_018345385.1). Classification (NCBI taxonomy): domain Eukaryota; kingdom Metazoa; phylum Chordata; class Mammalia; order Carnivora; family Canidae; genus Vulpes; species Vulpes lagopus. The sequence continues at coordinate 35,421,757 of NC_054838.1, read as the reverse complement.
ATTGGTTATCTTTAGACAGTGGATCTGATTTTGAGAGCCCCTACATCTTCATGCCAAGTAATATTTAATAGCATTATTGTTTCCTTTAGCTTATCTTTCTTCAGTCAGTTGTTCACTTTTCTTTTTTCGGTCTAGTTTTCTTTTACTTTAAAATTTCATATCACAGACAGCTCAGTGTAGTGCTCATATATAAAGCAGCTAAGGGCAATTCACTTTTCTCATTCTTCTAGAACTATTGTTTGTCCTCTTGTGTTCTATAAACTTTGAAATTGTGAGAATATCTTACCTGAACAGTGTAATTTTATGCATGGTGTCAGAAGTAGGGGGAAAACCCTAATAAAAGTAGAAAGTAACTTCAGTAAGCTAAAAATAGGTTCAAACTTATTATGATTGATGAATTCCAGACTTCTGGTACTACTGATTTACACTATTGCCTAAATTAGACCTCATCTATCAGAATTATAGAAATAATACAGTAAGATATTATAGGACTATGAGTGATTAAAAGTATATAGCTGATTAAGGATATGTCTCCTACATCTATAGGGTCAATTGCACGAAATTTTTTGACAGGCATTATGAACTACAAAATACTCATGATTTGTTTTAATTATAACATTTCCTCTGTAACCCAATGACACACAAAATTTACAATAATGCCAATAAGACTATTCACTCATCCATCAGACATATATTAATTACCTGTTATATATAAAACACTTTTCTAGGAAGGTAGTGTAGTGAAGTATTTAAAAACACTGACTTTGGAGTCATAGTTCAAATGCCTCTTAGCTGTGTGACCTTCCATGGAAGTAGCCTAATCTTTATGTAATTTTATTTACTCACCTATGTGATAAGTTTTATGAAAAAACTAATATGGAAATAAAATACTTTCTTCACATTTATATAATTAAATTATGTAAAACTTGTAACATAGATCCTGGTACTTGATAAATGATAATCTTTTTTTAGTCTAATTCCTTTTTTATTTTTATTTTTAGAATAATTATGATTACAGAAAGACTATATTTCATAAGGTCATAATTATAAAATTTAAATTAAATAATGTTAGATATAGATGAAAAGATGTATTGAGAAGATGCGTAAGACATGGTACTTGATACAAATCATTCCATCCCACTGATATCAATTAATATTTTGCAAAGTGGCCATTTTACTTTGGCTTACGTTGAACAAAAACCTGCCATTCTATAAAGCGCATCCATTTTTCCTTGTTATATTGTCTACATAAACATAATTTATTCCCAGTCTATGAAGCCTGCATAGCATGGCATGGCCATAGAACTACATGTTGTCTACATAACCAGAGCAAAGGTTGTAAGTTGTAAAGATTGCCAAGAAGGGACAGATAGAAGCCAGATTATGCATAGGTTTGTATCATTTACTGTAAATGGCACAAATTAGGAAGAAAATACATCAAGCCAAACTTGGCAACTTGTGTAATTCTATGGCATCTTTGATTGGGCAGTCTTAGAATCACTGTGCCTAATGTTGGTGCGATTTTTCATCATGGCACATAGAGAATAAATGCAGAGAATTTTTCCATGTCCTCCATCCAAATGTATCCCTTTGCATAAATGTTTGAGAAAACTGTGGGCCTAGGCTATTAAAACTGAATGTGTATTTCTGCCAGAGATATAACATATATTGTTTTGGAGTGCTATGATAGCATAGTTTTTTTGCTCTTCTCAGAGTAGGGGGAGGGAGAGTGTAGTTCACACTATTAAAAAATAATAAGTACATACAGATACTCCACTGGATGTCCACTATGTTACAAGTAAACTTATGATCTAACTGGGAGGTGAAATACAAACATACAAAAAAATAAAGGCTAATTGTAGGCAAGAAATGTTAAGTTACAATGGAAAAACACTGACAGTTTTTCTGCAGATATTCAGAGGAAGAAAGAATAGTTTCTAGCATCATCGTATGCCCTTGAGATATTACCTAGAAGTTTCTATATTCCTAAGACTAATTTTAGAAGCCCATCACTAAAAAGGGTTGCATGGGATGATGGAATGCTTTCTTGAGTTAGGATGACACTATGGATTGATGGCAGTCCAAGTAAGGTGCAAAACAGCACCAGAGTAAGACTGCAAATTCCACCATATATTTCTCAGAAAGACAGTGGACAATACTGTCATCTTCTTCTCTTTCCACTTCAGTCTCTTAAAAATGTTTTATGAGCATAATTGTGAAAAAATAACCAATAGAGTCAAGAGTCAAAATTTTCTTGGGAGGCAGATATGCAGAGTGAGTAGAAGATAGCCTTCAAACTCTAGACCAAGCTAGCAATTCACATAGAACATATTATTTCAGCAACCCTAAAGATATTTGTATAGCTCTGAGGTCTACTTTGGACATTCAAGATCATATTATTTTCATCAGCTTATGTTCTTTCTCATTATTGAGTCTACTAGCTATGTGTTAAGCATTGTGTCACTCACTAGAGGCACCATGATTAGCTAGTTCCTACCATCAAGGAGTTCACATTTTTCCCATCAGATATGAAATAGTAGATTGTATCTATCTCTTGTTGAAGGGTAAATGAAGAGACGTGGATTTACTCTGACAAGGGCACCCACCATAAACCCACTTACCAGTAAAGTGTCCTTGGATTAGGTGATAACTTCCTCATCTGTCAAAACCATGCTGATTGGTATCACTTTATATTTGTATTATGTGTATCAAGGGAGCTCTGAGAGCCACCCTTAATCCTACTAAATATTCTTAGCTCATTCACTCTCAAATGTGAGATGACTGTCCTGTACCTTTATGTTCTTCAAAACTCCACACTCTCAGCTAAAATTCTTGCTTTCTATCCCACTGAGAAAGTAGGAGCAACATCCAGAAAAGAACATACACAACTCCTACCACCACATACTCTGAGCTGCTTGCATCTGTACCCACACATTTTTACTTCCTTTCTAGTACCCTACTTGAGGCCACTTTCTACTCCTTTTGTGTTAGATCTTATTTCCTCTTTCCCACCTAAGGCTTTTCTCTGGAATTTCTTTTCTCTCTTTCCCCACCCTCCTCTCTCCTCCCCTCTCTTCCTCCTCCCTTCTCTCTCCCCTTACCCCTTATACATCATCAGTTTTCTCCTTCATATGAATGTCCTTTAGATATTTGCTATAAATCTTTAATTTTAAAAAATGCCTTTATTCTGCATGCTCTTCTAGTTGCTGCCCCGTTTCTTTTCTTTTTATAGTAAAATCCACAGGAAATATCTATACTCCAATTGTGTATCTTTAATTCCTATCTTCATTTTTTTTTTAAGAGAGAGGGAGAGAGTATGTGTAGGTGGGGCACAGAGAGAGAGGGAGAGAGAGAATCCTAAGCAGACTTCATGGTCAGTGTGGAGCCCAAAACAGGGCTTGATCTCACAATTCTGAAATCATGACCTGAGCTGAAATCAAGTGTTAGACACAATTGACTAAACCATCCAGGCATTTCTTCTGTCTTCCATTTTTATTTTAACCTGTTTTATTCAGGATTTTGTTTCTAACTCATTGACAAATCACTCTTGACAAAGTTGCCAAGGATTTCCATGATGACATATCTAATGGATGAATTCTTAATTCTCATAGTAATCTACCTTTGTTAAATACTCCATTCTCTTTGAAATTTTTTTTTCATTTGGTTTTGAAGCATTTATTTCTCTTACCTGGTTCTACTCCTATGAATGTGGCTACTGTGGCTCTATCTCTTTCATTGGTTCTACCTTATCCTCTTACCTCTAAATTTTAGAACACCCCAGGGCTCAGTCTTAAGACCCCTTATTTTCTTTATATATGATCACTCTCTAGATGATTTCACTCAGTCCCTTGGCTTTATATTCAATCTATAAACTGATAAGACCCAAATGTGCATTTCCAATTCAGGGTACTTGCTTGATAACCAGATTTATATATTCAGTAGTCTGCTGGATATTTCCACTTGCCTATGCAATAGGCATTTCAAACATGTCCAAACCTGAACTCCTGTGTTTTCCTACCAAACCTATTTTTCTCACAGTCTTCTCAATTGTAGTAAATGGGAACTTGGTCTTTCTAATTGCCTAGGCCAAAAATATTGAAGTCCTGTATGTCAGGACATCTGATGGCTTTACGTTAGAAATACATCTAGAATCTGAGTTTTTCTCACCACTTCCCCTGCTTTCACATTGATCCCAGCCATCATCTTCTATATTACTGTAATAGTTTTCTAACTTGTCTCCCTGCTTTTGCTCTTGTCCCAAAAACCTATTCTCCTGTAAAAAGGCCAAGTCAGATTATGTCACTCCTCTGTAAATCCTTTCCTGGACTCTCTGATCTCACTGAAAGCCAAAGCTAGAGTCTTTACGGTTGTTTATATAGCCCAGTTTGTACCCATTCTACATCTCCTACTATTTTCCCTTTTCCTTCAAACCACTCCAATTAAATGGTCCTCTGTGAACCTTCTAGGCATGCTCCTACCTTAAAGCCTTTACATTCGTTTTTCCTTGCCTAGGGTGTTCTTCCTCGAAATCCACATGACTCATTCCCTGGCTGCCTTCTAAACAAATTACACCTTATTAGTCAGGCCTTCTTTAGTGAGCTTTTATGGCACCCCCTATACACACAAGCACACATACTCCCAGGAATTCTTAACTTGCTTTATTTTCCTCAATAGCACTTATTACAAAATATTAACTTATCTATTTATTAACTGTTTCTCACAGTAAGGTATACTCTATGAGGACAGAGATTTGTTTTATCATTTTGCACAGTTTTAACCCTGAGCATAGGACAGTACTTTACTCATATTAGGTGTTCAACAGATGTTTGTTGAATGAGTAAATATATAAAATAAATATAATAATACCTGCACCATAGCTGTAATGAGGATAAAATAATACACTTTATATTAGCTAACTTAACCTATAGGACTGTAATGTTTTGGCTTCTATTGCCTCTTAAATTCTACATGATTGTAAAATGCTGTTAAATAATTCTCATAAACAGTCCAACCCAGCTTTGTAGAAATCAGAGAAGGCATGTTTCAGTCATACAAAATGGAGAATATCCCTCTAAATAGAAATGGAAACAGCAAGCCAAGAACTGGTCTACATATATAAGGCAGGGAATAAAAAGAACTGTTGGATTTTTTTTCATTTTTTTAACATATTCCCCACACAGAGATAAAAATAGTGTCAGCTTTGAACTTGAAGGATGACATTATATGTGCAGTAGCACATTTTTCATTTTTATGTATTATATGTATAATTTTTGACAATTATGATGTTAAATGTATTTTTAACCTATAGATTTGCATTAATATTGAGTAAGATTTTAACTTTCAATTCAGTGGCATTTAAATTTTGTGTTCTTAACTATGCAACTGATTTCAAGTTCTGCTAGAGAAACTAGAGGGAAAAAACAAACAAAAAAAAGAAAATAGGCATTTTAAAATTTTATTGCCAAATGGCTCCAGTGGTATAGTCTTATTAAGCAATATTTTGGTCCACATTTGTTCCTATCACTCTGTTAATTCATACATAGGTCTACAGATTAGAAATTGTGTCCCATATAAAATTTTACCCTCCTACGAGAAGTCTTCCTTGTCACTCTGCCCTAGAGATAGGTCCAGGAGTTCTTTTTTTCCCAAACCCTAACCCTCAACTACTGCACTGTTTTCATACTATTGTTATGATAAACTTTATATTGATTATATTTTTGTAAAGACAAAGTTTCTTCCGTGTTTATTTATTCACACAGTCAACAAATACTGAGTTGCCAAATCTATTCCAAGCATTGTCCTGGGACTGTGAATGCAAAGATGTCTGAAACATGGTTTTGATAATGCCTCATTGTTAGACTGGAGTGTTTTGAAGTTCAATCACTGAGGTTCTTATCCTTCTGTGCCTGGTGATTAGCACATTAACAAATATATACAGAATGAATAGATGAGTCTCCTGGTTAGAGCAGGGAGTTTCTGAGGACAGGATCATCTCCGTCTGTAGTGCTTAGTGCACTGCCTTGTATATAATGAAAGCTCAGCAGATGTTATATACAAAGCAAATAATGAGCAAAGGGGCATCTTCCATCTTAGGGTCTGGGACAGACCAACATTAAAGTAAGTGAATGAGTACAGAATTTGTGAACCTCCGTGACTCAAATGAGACTTTTATAGTGCTTCTCTGGAGACCCTTTTCTGTGCATGCATATGGCTAGTAACTATCAAGAATATTCTAGATTGATTGGTTGAGCGTGCTAAGATATGACTAGCAACCAAGAGAGTGCTGAGTCTCAGGCAATTCTTTGGCAGACCTTGATTACATGCCTATGACACGTGAAATTACTCTTGAAATTTGGGATAAGTTTGGTGTTTACCTTGTCACAACATTTCAGGGATGTTGCCTTCAGGGAGGTGAAGAAAGTTTGGAAAGTTAATTGGCTATTTCCTGACTGAAACCTGAAAATGGAATATATCAGGAAGCGCTTCCCAGCACCCATTTTCAGATAGTAGTAATTCTTAATTAAAACTGTTTTGATCTCATATTCTACATTTAATCAACAGTTTCCTGACTAGTTAGCCCAGACAAACCCATGTTGTCTCTGACCAGAATTAGGAAAAATACTGATTCCTTTGTATGTTGAATGGAATCCCTAAATCTTTGCAAAACTGCTGAGCTCTTTGAGATACAGGATATACCATATTTATCTGTGTTTCTCTAGCTATAATATACTTTTTGATACATGGAAAATAGTCACTACTACTTTGATGATATGTTGACCAACAGGTCAGATATATAGATGAATGAATTTATTTACTTGGAGACTTGAGGTCACCAAAGAAAGGGTACTCTTAAATAAAATTTACTAAGTAAAATAGCAAAGGTTGTTGCTGTTCCTGTATCCCCCTTTATATAATATACAATTCAAGCTAACACATGGATACACTTTTTTAATAAATGCATTAGAGGCAAGACACCTTTAGATAGAACACCTAATTAGTTTCATTCCCAGAGATTACCACTATTACAGCTTGGTATGTGTTCTTCTAAACCTTGGCTTTTGTGCATTAGCATATATATAATTATCAGAAAATATATATAGTACAGTTGTGTGTGCGTATGTTTAACTTGTTTAAATAATGGCATACTCTACTGGTTTTTGTTTTGAAATTTGCTTTTTTCACTCAATAATATGTTTTAAGATCTTTCCATGTGGGCATAGTTGGATTTACTACATTATTTCTGACTACATACATGTTATTCCAAGGAGCAGTTTTCTATTTAAAGATTTAGATTGCTTTTAAGTTTTCAAAGATTTAAGTAAGAAATGATGCAACACACATTTTTAGACACAAATCCTTATGTATGTTGATTAGTCTGTTTATATCTAGTCTTTATACCTATCATTCCCTTTCTAGTGCTAATTTAAGAAAATAGTGGAAAGGAAGGCATGGCAACCTCAATTAGGTTCAAGTAGGCTTAATTTAATCCCAATTAGGTCCTCATTTCTCTCTAGGTTTATGTGTTCCTTCATTTACCAGTCAATTCAAATTGAGCACATACTATGTATCAAGTGTATATTGGTCCTGGGGATATCCTAAGAAGCAATCATGGTTTCTTTGTTTACAAAGCTTAGTTATAGGGAAATATCTGCCATCGCCTTAAACCCCGGTACTCCTGATAGCATTTCTCATTGTAGTATTGCTAACTTTTGTAAATCTATCTATCTATCTATCAATCTATCTATCTATCATCTATCTATCTTTCTATTTATTCAAGTTATTTATTTTTACTTTTGTTTTCCAAGAGAAGACTTATTGCCCAATATTCTTTTACCATTAACAGAATTGCCCTTTTGTTTGTGGTTCAAAGTTGTTCATATATATGCATGTAGATAGGAATCCTTTGTTAGAAGCTGTGTTCCCAGCTATTGTGACTCTACAAAATAAAAGGAAGAGTAGTTAATTATCTCATGATTCTACCCGTGTCCTTATAGTATCACTTTCTTCCCTGCTAATCATGCAAAGGTGGGTCATTACCTCCTGATTGTAGGCACCTGCTGATGCACTGGCAATGTTTGAAATGAGGGTTGAGTAAGGCTTAGTAGTGAAAACATGCCTGAGAATTTTTAGAGAAAAGGCTCAACCCCAATGGAACTCAAAGATCCCCGTAAAACTTCAGAGTTTCTGGGGTTCCATTGTCTGGCTTCTTCCTCTGGGCCATTACCAGTGAAGCTGAAAATCCACTGTTGGTGCCATTACCAGAGAGAAGACTGGGAGCTTCTTGGAGTAACCTGGCGAAAATTTCTTGTTTTCATAGCACTCAGTCTTCCTGTCTCTGACCACACACAGGATGTGGAAGAAGGGATTTAGGGACCTATCTGTAGTCTTCATTAATGTATCAGTTCTTAATCTATCCCATGTTAATATAACAAAGGAAAATATCACATTTTGAATTTAGAAGCAAATGTTTCATTGATATGTCTATGATAAGATTTGTTCTTTTGGCTACCTTCCCTCCTCATGCATCAGTCAGAAAAATACAGTGTTAGTATCTAGTAAATATTTTCTTGGCCATACCAAAAGAAACAAAGACTCTAATTCTTGACACTAATCTGAAATGAATGTTCTCATTTTGCATGCACTAGGATGTTGATTGTCTTGTCCCCTGCTGGGACATGAGACCTTTGTGAACCATCATCCAGAATATCTGTAGATGCTATCAAATGATGAAATATCATATATATGTATGACTGACCAATTTTCTTAAATTTGTGGATGGCGCTTACTGGTATGTTGTTAAGGAAAACCACTGGCAATATTCAGACTTTGATTTTTGCAACAGAGTGTATTTGCTTAAAGCATGGGCTTTGAGATCACACAAGCTTAGGTTTGTACTCTGTCTCCTCCAGAGCTCTGTGAGTTAGCACAAATTACATAACCTCTCCAAGTCTTAATTTCCTCAGTGCAAAATGTGATGGTAGTAAAGTCTACCATGAAACAGTTTCATTGACTGTTGTGAGGATTAAATGAGGTAATGCATTAAGAGCTCTTAGTAAGAAGGGAATGCTCAGTAAGTGTCTGCCATTATTATCATTACTTATGAAATTAACTAAAGGTTAGTGTTCTCAAAATATAGTTGCTAGGATACCTGCATCAGGATCACCTAGAGTGTTTGTTTAAAATATTAGGTTCCTGGATGCCAGTCAGACCTCTTGATTCAGAATTTCTTTTGGGAGGATGGTGAGCATAGAATTTGCACAATCACACTCATTCATGGAGCTTGCACACACTAAAGTTTGGAACTACCACCTCAGAAAGAGTGTGTGTGAAAGGTGCTTTAAGCTCTGATTCAGCCACATTTATGAGTGACTGCCATATGCCAGGCCCTGCTTCAGGCACAAGGGAAGTGAATAAGACGGTCTGTTTCCAAAATCAGAATACAAAGAATAACAGCTCTTGTTTCTATGCCCCGTACACTAGTCACTCTGAGAACAGAAAACTAAGGAATAATTCTGTATTCATGCTATATTGTAAATTTTATTGGAAATCCACAAGTGCTCACATATCCATCTTCGAGTGATATAGGGATGCTAAGGTTAAATGCCTTCCCATTCTTTTTTTGTTTTGGCATGGACTGACCTATTTGCAAAGGTACTTTTCATCTGCTTGGTGGATTGCATAAAAACAGGATGATATTTGGTTCTTTTTAGAAATGCATTTTTAGAGAAATGTTTTCCATTTCTGTATGAAGGAGAGTGAAATAGGATAGTTAAAGTAACTCTTTGGCTTCAAGGCTTAGTCCAGTCTCTTCCAATCATAGGAATCTCCAGAATTTAAATTGCTTTTGAAGTTGGACTTTAAGGCATGTTTCTTCCCTAGAGTGTATGATTTTTTCAAGTTTTCAAAGATCAGTTTATGTTTGATTTTTTTTCCTTTAGTGGAGATAGGAAATTTTTTTGTATTGACGTATGTTGCAGGTTTATAACTTATGACAATCATTTGACATGTCCATGGATATCATCAATGAAGTATTTGTGCATTTTTAGAGAAGGCAAGATTCAGATCTCATATGAACAAGATGCATCTAATTCTTTTTAAAAATTTTTATTTAAATTCCAATTAGTTAACATACAGTATGATATTAGTTTCAGGTGTAAAATATATAGTGATTCAACAATTCCATACAGTACACAGTACTCATCACAAGTGCATTCCTTAATCTCCATCACCTATTTCACCCATGCCCCCACCCATCTTCCCTGTGCTATCATTTTATTCTCTATAGTTGAGTCTATTTCTCAACAGAGCAGGTTTTTCTCCTGCTCTTTTTTCCCTTTGGTCATTTGTTTTGTTTCTTAAATTCCACATACAAATGAAATTGTATAGTATTTGTCTTTCTCTGACTGACTTATTTCACTTAGCATAATATTCTGTAGCTACATCTATGTCATTGCAAATGGCAAGATTTCATTCTTCTTTATGGTTGAGTAATATTGCAATATATATGATATATATATCACCATCACCTCTTTATCCATTCAGTAGTTGATGGACATAGGCTGTTTCCATAGTTCGGCTATTGTAGATAATGCTGCTATAAACATTGAGTTGCATGTATTTCTTTGAATTAGTATTTTTGTATTCTTTGAGTAAATACCTTGTAGTGCAATTGCTGGAATATAGGGCAGTTCTATTTTAAACTTTATGAGGAACCTCTACTGTTCTCCAGAGTGACTGCACCTGTTTGGATTCCCAGTGCATGAGGGTTCTCCTTTCCCCACGTCCTTGCCAGCACCTGTTGTTTTTCATGTTGTTGGTTTTCACCATTCTGACAGGTTTAAGGTGATATTTCATTGTAATTTTGATTTGCATTTCCTTAATGATCAGTGATGTTAAGCAGCTTTTCATGTATCTGTTGATTATCTGTATGTCTTTAGAAAAAAAAAGTCTATTCATGTCTTCTGCTCATTTTTAAATTGGATTATTTGTTTTTAGGGTGTTGAGTTTTAAAAGTTCTTTTTATGTTTTGGATACTAACCCTTTATTGGATATGTCTTTTGAAAATATCTTCTACCATTCTGTAGGTTGTCTTTTAGTTTTGTTGATTGTTTCCTTCATTGTGCAGAAACTTTTTACTTTGATGAAGGCTTAAATGTTAATTTTGCTTTCATTTCCCTTACCTCAGGAGGCATATCTAGAAAGAAGTTGCTATTGCTGACATCAAAGAGATTATTGCCTGGGTTCTCTTCTAGGATTTGGTAGTTTCCTGTCTCACAAATTTCATTCATTTTGAATGTATTGTTATATATGGTATAAGAAAGTGGTCCAATTTCATTCTTTTACATGTTGCTGTCCAGGTTTTCCAGCACCATTTGTTGAAGAGATTGTGTTTTTCCCATTGGATATTCTTTCCTGTTTTGTCAAAGATTAATTGACCATATAATCATGGGTCCGTTTCTGGGATTCCTGTTCTATTCTATTGATCTATGTGTCTATTTTTGTGCCAGTACCATATTGCTTTGATCACTAGCTTTATAATATAACTTGAAGTACAAGATTATGATGCTTACAGCTTTTCTTTTCTTTTCTTTTCTTTCTTTTCTTTTCTTTTCTTTTCTTTTTTCTTTTCTTTCTTTTCTTTTCTTTTCTTTTTTTTCTTTTTTCTAAGGTTGCTTTGGCTATTCAGGGTCCTTTGTGGTTACATACAAATTTTAGGATTGTTTGTTTCAGCTCTGTTGAAAATGCTGTTGGTATTTTGGTAGTTATTGCATTACATGTGTAAATTACTTTGAGTAGTATAGACATTTTAACAATATTTTCTCTCCCAATCCATGAGCATGGAATGTCTTTCCATTTCTGTGTGTCATCTTCAATTTCTTTCATCAGTATTTTATAGTTTTCATAGTAACAGGTCTTTCACCTCTTTGGCTAGGTTTATTGCTAGGTATCTTAGTATTCTTGGTGCAATAGTGAATGGATTAACTTCTTATTTCTTCTACCTGCTGCTTCATTATTGGTGTATAGAAATGCAACAGACTTCTGTACATTGATTTTGTATCCTGCGTATTTGTTTACTGATTTCTTTTAACAATTGCAGCAGTTTTTTTGGTAGAGTCTTTTGGGTTTTCTGTACAAAGTATCATATCACCTGCAAAAAGTGAAAGTTTTACTTTTTCCTTGAAGATTTGGATGTCTTTTCTTTTGGTTGTCTGATTGTTGAGGCTAGGACTTCCAGTCCTATGTTAAATAACCATGGTGAGAGTAAACATCCATTTCTTGTTCTTGACTGTAGAAGAAATACTCTCAGTTTCTCACCATAGTAGATGATGTTAGCAATGGCTTCTCCTATCTGGCTTTTATTATATAGAGGTATGTACACTGTAAAGCTACTTTGTTGAGGGTTTTTACCATAAATGGATGTTTTACTTTGTTAAATGCTTTTTTTCTGAAGATATATCTAATTCTTATGGTGCCTATCATGTCACTGTCAAATAAAAGTTAACATTCATTTACCATGTTACTACCAATAAAGTGATTTTCCACATGCCACATTTGGTCATCATAATACTTCTTTTAACTGATTTAAAGTCAAATTTGCTTTACCTTTGGGACATTTTGCCTCACCAGTCTTGAAGTCAACCTATGAAACCAGGGTAATCCCCACCCCAATACCTATTGTTCTACCAATAGGCAGATCTTCTATTATATACCCTCCCACCCCCCCGGAGCTGCCATGGATTGACCAGCAAGGTCTAGTGTCTAAGTCTGGAAACCTGGTACTAGAAGAAATAAAAATAAGAATAGAGCAGACTTCTGCTCTCAATAGCTGTCACCAATGTACTAGTGTTCTGAGAACTTGATATAGTTTAACTCATTTAATTTTTATAATAACTCTATTCATTATTGTGGCCATTTTACAAATAAAAAAAACAGAGTCAGGGATCCCTGGGTGGTGCAGCGGTTTAGCGCCTGTCTTTGGCCCGGGGCGCGATCCTGGAGACTCGGGATCGAGTCCCACGTCGGGCTCCCGGTGCATGGAGCCTGCTTCTCCCTCTGCCTGTGTCTCTGCCTCTCTCTCTCACTGTGTGCCTATCATAAATAAATAAAAAAAATTAAAAAAAAAAGAAACATTAAAAAAAAACAGAGTCAGAGGGCTCAGGCAATTTTTCTATCATCACACAGAAAAGCAAAACAAGATTGGTAGTGCTAGGATTTTATCTCTGACAGACTGGTTCCAGGGTCCATGTTGTAAACTGTTACTTGTAGTCCTCTCCAACCTGGTTTTGAATAGGAGGGGAATGTCACAAGAACCTAAATACCAACATGAAAGTAAGAAATGGTAACACAATTAGAAATTTCACAAAGCAAAGCCATAAGTGTTGTGAGAATTTAGAACAGGGAATACAGCTTGGGCTTGACCAGTCATAGTAGGCTTTGTAGAAGTGGGAAAGGATTTGTCCCCTGGAGGGTGAATAGTGAATGATTATATATAGTACAGTAGAGTGTAGTGAAGGAGCACAGTCTTTGTAGTAAAATAGACCTGGGTTCAATTTTTAGTCCCTATACATAGCTATGGGACCTTTGGCGAATAGCTTCTATTTTCTATTTTATATTTAAAATATTAATAATAGTACTCATTCCACAGGTTTTATTTTTAGATGGAAAGATGAGTGGGATCCTGGAGAATAATAGGCACAAAAATTGGGAAAACAGAAATGCTTTGGAATAATTTGAGAGGGATCTAATAATCTATCCAGTGGAAGAAAGAGGCTCTCTATGGGAATAACAACAGATTCAAGAATGTGGTTTGAGATCAGAGTAATAGAAATCTTTTAATGAGTGTACTGCTTAAGACGTACACTTGATGGATATCTTTCTTGAACTTCTAACCTGGGCACCTTGCATAACTTTCTATGCCTCAGTTTTCTCATTTATAAAACTAGGTCTAAGTAAAATGAAGTATGTAGAAATTTAAGCCTACTTTCTGATACATACTTAATAGTCAATTAATGCCACATATTAATATCATTAGCAGGGGCAGTAGTATTCAGCAAGAAAAATATCTATCTATCTATCTATCTATCTATCTATCTATCTATCTATCATCTATCATATATCCATCCATCCATGGGAGTTAAATAATAAAAATGGTGTTTTTGAATGAACTGCTATCAGTCTACAAGAAACCATGGTTGAAGATAGACATTTAAAGACAGATATTAGAAGTGATAATTGAAGTTATAATTATAAATGGATTCTTACAAATCAATCCAAATATTTACCTAATTCTTTAGCAGTCTCAGAAGAAAAATGATAGTTACATTTTTGTTAAGTTCTATGAGAATGTGCATTGCTATTTAGGTACCATATTTTCAAAGAATGACAAGTGACAAATTGGGATTTATACTGGAGACTGATGGCTAGAAAACAGGAACTAGGTCCCATGAGGAAAAATGAGCCACAGAATGAATGTGGGTGTTTATTTTGTATAAGAGTGCATTTATGGCTGTCATATGGAAGAGGAGGTAGATTTATTCTGTGTGTTCTAGAGGACAAAAGGATAGAATAAACTGGTATGTTTTTGGTATGAATAATAACTTCTTTAATAAATTGTGAGCTCTTCTGAACTGTTCACATTCTAGGAAGGTTGGGATGTATACCTCTTAAAATACTGGAGAGAGGAGTCTCACTTTGTGGACAAGACTGAGTGATTTTTAGGATCCCTGTAAACTCTAAATATTATGATCAGGCTGGCTTTTAGGCTTACTGGATAGAACAAAGTGAGAGAGAGAGGGAATTCCTAATTAACTGAATACATTTTTGAATAAGAAGGAGAAAGTGGGAGAATGATAATCATTTTCAGTTGAGACACAGTGACTGGAGTGGTTTCATTTAGGATGGGAAAATTGGTGAGGAAATGCATGGAGAACTATAGGGTATTCATGAACACTTTCAGAAATTAAAAAAGACAGTGATTGGGAGGGAAGAAGCATTATTCATAAGCATGACTTGGTGATAAATTTAGCCCAGGTTGTTGTCCAGTGACAGCATAAGCTATTCCGTCATGAAGATAGTAAGTAGCAGGGTGGGGGGATATCCAGATGAATTTTATGATACTACTGTTCCTAACTTGGAGACAACCTGTGATTGTGGTAAAGGTAGCGTGAAAAGGTAAAGAACTGGCCCCCCAATTTATTCAACAACTACCAAAATGCCAGACATTACATGCTAGATTCTCCTTCTCTCTCACTTTATGTATAGATACATGTGAATCTATATACACATATATTAATTTGTGTATGTTTGTTTATGCATAATATATGTATGTATGAGTTTATGTATATCAACTTATTTAATCCTAATATAAATTTTGAGAGGAGAATATTGCCTGTATTGTACAGATTAGGAAACTAAAGTTCTCTAGCGTAGTCATTTGCTCAGATTCTCATAAGCTAGTTAAGTAGATACTGATGGTATTGGATGTCTGCCTAATGCCAAAATAGTGTTTGTGTCTTAGAAAACTTGATATTTAGATTATGAAATCTAGTTTAAAATCCTGCATTTGCCTCTGCATACTGTGCAACTTTGGGCAAGTCATTAAACTAACTGGATCTCATTATCCTTCTCTGTGAAACATTGAAGAGACAATTACTCTGCCTGTAGATTTCTATGTAAGTAGAGATGAGAGGTTCCCAAACCAAGAACCATCAAGGGGTTTTAAACAAGGGAAATACTTGGTTAAATTTGCATTTTTACAAATATCTGATAGATACTGTGTAAGATATATTTGAGGGACTAATACAGCCCCAGAGAGAGCCCTTAAGAAGCAATGTTCTTGCTAATAATAAAAGATGGTAATGTTAGGGTAGTGATATAAGGGATGCATGGTAGAGGATATACTTAAAAAAAATACTTAGTATAGTGTTTCCTTACTATCTTTTCATTATCCCCTTCCCCCCCACACACACAACATAGGAGACCAGGAGATGTTTTACATATTTTGTCCTAACCAACTCTCTGCCTGAAGAAATTTGGAATTTGGTTGTTGTTGTTGTTTTTGAGAAATTTGAATAGCAAGTCTGTTTATGTACAGTATATATATCTGTGTTTTATATTAAATATTTTTTCAACTTCTATATTAGTTGGGAGTGGGGAGAGAAATTTATCTTAAGGAATTGGCTCCCAAGATTGGGGAGCTGGCAAGTCTGAAATTGTAGGGCAGGGTGGCAGGCTGGAGGCTCAAGGAGAATTTCAATGCTGCAGTCTTGAGACAGAGTTCCTTCTTCAGCTTCTTCTCTCTGCTTGTAAGGGCTTCAACTGATTCCATTAAGCCTACATATTATGGAGGGTAATCTGTTTTACTTACAGCCAACTTATTTATTATAAATGTTAATCATTAAAAAAATACCTTTAAAGCTACATGTAGGTTAGGGTTTGACCAAACAACTGAGCTTCATAGCCTAGCTAAATTGACATATAAAATTAACCATCACTCCCCTTTTCCAAAATAAGTAATTTTTACACCCCTGGGGGTGATATTACTTCTGTTGATATCATAGAATGATATCTGTATATTAAAGTAGGAGATAAATTAACATGGTGTACTGTATGTTAGATCAATTTCCTTGGATATATGAACCAAGAGATAAAGAGGTGCCAAAGGTGATAGATTTCTAATATAAGCAAGTAAGCAGATGGTGGTGCCATTCACGGAGACATGAAAGGCAGAAAAGAAGAGTAGATTTGATGTGGAATAGGATTAGATTTATATATAACTATGTGTACTTTTTACAGTGATATTTCAGTATCTTGATTCATTAACTCTTTCTAACTGCTTACATCTAAAATTGAATAAAATTTATTAGAAAAATCTTTTGGAAAGAAAAAAAGCTTTTTATTTAAACTTAGTGATAGCATGATTCACTCACTTTCAGTACTCAAGCCTGAAAGACTTTCTGGAAATATTTGGTATCATTTCTTGGTTGTACTATAGTCCTACTACTTGGATATATGTAATAGAATATGATATACTAAGAAAGTGAATTATATGACAGACATTTAGTTTCATCTTCATATTTGTCTTATTGACAAATGTACACATGGGCTTAGTCATTGTCTTTCTTTCTGTATTTTTATTTTGCCTTTCTTCCCAACTGAATTGTGGGTTCATGAAGGAAAGAAACAATGGCAATTGGGTCTAAAATAATCTTATTTGTTCCCACAGGACCCAGATGAGTGCTTTGCACATACTGTGTAGTTAATAAATATCAAATATTTGTTGAAGTGAAGGTTATGATCCAATTTATAAGTTTGTCTACAAATACCACAAATCATTGGTTCTTATTAAATCACTTATCATAGACTTATGAAACAGTGGGAATTATTTCCATTCCACAACCTAGATTTCATATTTCATTCAAGAAAAGAATGGGAAAAGATCATTTAACTGCTTCAAGGTAGAAGGACATATAGCCTATTGATACCAAAGTCAATTCTTTATAACTTTAAACTATTTTGTTTTGTAGAAATAGATTTCCTAAGCTGATAATCATGTGTCTTTAAAAATTCTTTAGTCACAAAGCCTACCTTTTTCATTGTGATTACTTCATTATGTATGAAATCCATATTGAATTTTTAAGAGTTACTCAAAGTACATGTCAACCCCATGTAAAAGATTCACTGCTCTATCACCTGATTGTGGGAAAATAGAAAAAAGTTGCATATTTTTAATAATACTAAGAACCATAAGCAGTAGACCAGAGGGAAAATTTGGGATTAATCATTGTCATAAGCCAGGTTCCCTGGAAAATACTAAAAAAACCTCTGAGATTTAGATGCAAGCTATTAGGAAATGTTTTAGGAGCTACTCCTGGGAGGGGTGAGTGACCCAGAATTAGACAAAGCGAGTTGAATCAAGTTCCGGTTATAACAGAGACCTCATATGATCCTATTTGGAGTTCTGGAGCTAGCAATGGCCCTTCTGAGTTGTTCTCATTTGAAGCAGAGTTTGCTGGTCTTTGTACCACCACATCAGTGAGTCACTAGATGCAGGAAATAATTTTGGTCAAGGCAGTTTTCTGGAGAGGGGTGCAGCTGTGAACCTTAGCAGCTAACACTCCTATTGAGTGGGAGAAAGAGTATGTTGATCCTGAATTGAGGGTGGCACATACCAGGGCTTACCACAAATCCTTAATAAGATTTTGTTTAGTTATCACTATTTTAGTACTTTAGTACTGCATTTAGATTTTTCACTTCTTTAATGACTAGATGCCTTGACTAAAATACCTATTGAATTAATTTAATTAAACTAAATGTAAGTGCATTTCATGATTTGTTATTTCAGTTCCATCCCTGCTCCCATCCCTGCTGGCAGAATCATTAAAAATTTTTTTTAAACTGTTGTATAACTGCTGTAGGTCTATTATTACAAGTCTTGTTTTTCTGTTATATTGATTATGCAGTTCAGAAACCACAACTTAGTTATGATGAGAGTACTGACTCTTTGAAACTTCTGGTTTCAAATGTTTCAGAGGCAGATCTATGTATGTGCCCTTTTTAATTTACCAGATCTACCTCTTCAGTTAATTTAGTGGTAGACAACTTTCAAAACATTCATTTCCATTACCTTGTTAGATCTCTGTGAGATAATGGTTAAGATCATAGATTTGTATATAAAACAAATATGATTTAAAAGTCTTTTCTTTACCAAGGTTGTACAACCTTGGGTAAAAAGTTCTTTTTCTGAGTCTGTTTTCACTGTTTTACTTATATAGATAAAATAGTTGACACAATGTTTAGAACACAACAGACTCTAAAGGTACCTGTTATTATTATCTTCCCAATAATCCTGTGTAGTGGGAATCACTAGCCCTTTAAGCAAATGCATGCTTTAAGGTAGAAAATACTATTTAAATACAAAATTATTTTATGTAGAATTTTATAGCCAGAATGCAATAATCAAACACTAGTTAAACTTAAGTTGTCTCCCACATTTTTTATTTGCTGCATTGATAAAGATTTTCATCCATAAATAATGAACTTTACCTTTCTCCATGGCACAAAAGGGGTTAATCTTATTTTCTGAATTGCTCAAAGAGTATTGTAACTACATAGGGTCTGAATTCTGTTTAATTTCAGATATCCAAACTGAAAAAGGAACAGTTTCAGGTTCATCAGTACAATAATGGGAAAGCCCTGCCTACTTAGTAGTGACCTCCAAAGTGACCCCTCTTTTTGCAAGTTATGTTCATCTTTAATAATCTGGTTAGACTAACCTCAAATCCTGCACCTGAATCATCCAAGTATTGAATGTGCTGAAATGGGCTGGGGAAAATTTCCAGAATCACGTGATATGTTAGGAGCAAAGTGCCTAAAGTATTAGAGCGCTTGCCTAAGAAAGAGATTATAAAATAAGATGAATTGAAATGACACTCAGAGAGCAAAACCATTGGAAAAGTTAATGGGGTTGATGACTACTTATATGCTTTAGACTTTATAACGTTTTTATCCAATATAACAAAAATGAAAAAAATGGTATAGAAATGTGAGATAACTTAATGATAGAATTTAAATCCTCACAATTGTTTAGGATTTAATCAAGGGGATTCATTATAGTCAGATTTGAAGTTATATATGTTCCTAGGAAGGACAAAAAGTAGAATATTTATATCTCAATCATCGGGTTTTCCTTTGGGAGGAAATACTAAATTTCCTCAGCTTTTACTGCTTTACTCTTTTGAGGCTTGACTGACATGCCACCCTTCAAACACTATGACAGTTGCCTTCTGAGAGATGTGTCCTAAGAAGCAGGGCATTGGTTGCTCAGGTCAAAAAAAACAAGTTGCTAATTTTGTTTTTATAGCTAACCTAGGCCAAGTAATGTATGAGAAAAAAAAAAGTCAAAAAATTCAAATCACATGTTTGGTCTTGAAAATATCTGTAGAAAATAGGATGTCATTACAGAAGGAGAGGAGACACAATGACCTAGAGAGAAATTTCTATTAAAACACACAAAGGCAGCAAAAGGAAAATAGAAAAGTGAGACTACCATCAAACTAAAAAGCTGCTACATAGAAAAGGAAACAATCAACAAAGTGAGAAAACAACTTAGAGAATGGAAGAAAACATTTGCATAATATTTAATAGAGGGTTAATATCTAAAATATATAAAGAACTCCTACAATTAAGTAGCAAACAAAACAAACAAAAACCAAATAATCTGATTTAAAAATGGGTAAAGGACTTGGATAGACTTCTCCAAAGAAGATATACAGATTGCTAGATATATGAAAAGATGTTCAATATCACTAACCATCAGGGAAATGCAAGTCAAAACCATAAGGAGATATTACCTTACATCTGTTAGATGGATGTTATGAAAAACAAAACAAAAGAAAAAATCCTGAAAACAAGTGTTGATGAAGATGTGGGAAAATAAGAATTCTTATGTACTGTTGGTGGGAATGTAAAATGGTTGCAGCCACTATGGAAAACAGTATGGAGATTCTTAAAAAATTAAAAATAGAACAACCATATGATGCAGCAATCCCACTTCTGGGTACTTATCCAAAAGAATTAAAATCAGGATTTTGAGGAAATACCTGTACCTCCATGTTGATTGCAGCATTATTCCCAATAGTCAATCAGTGGAAACAACCTAAATGTCCATATACAGATGAATGGATAAAGATCAAACTATGGAAAGAGCCCAAATGTTCATTGACTGATGAAAGGAGAAAGAAGTTGTGATATATATGTATATGTATTTATATGTGTATGTATATATTCTTACATGTAACATATATTCTCTATATATCTATTATATTCATTCTATCTATCTATCTATAATGAAATATTACTCAGTCCTAAAAAAGAATGAAATCTTTTCATTTGCAACAATGGTGAATGAAGCTAGAGTATAATGCTAAGTGAAATAAGTCAGTCAGAGAAAGAAATACCATGTGATTTCACTCATATGTAGAATTTAAGAAATAAAACAGATGAATGCATGGGGGAAAAAGACAGGCAAACCATAAAACAGACTCTTAACTATAGAAAACAAACTGAGCATTGCTGGAAGGGAAGTGGGTGGGAGAATGGGATAAATGTGTGATGGGTGTTAAGGAGGGCATTTGTGATGAGCCCTGGGTATTATATGTATGTGATGAATTACTAAATTCTATTCCTGAAATGAATATTACACTATATGTTAATTTATAGGAATTTAAATAAAACTTAAACAAAAAAGATTATATGGTATATTCATACAATGGGATATTATTCAACTATTAAGAATAAAAAAATTTTCCATACACACTACAACATGGATGAATCTTGATATTACGTTAAGTAAAATAGCTGACTCACAGAGGTCAAATACCACATAATTCCATTTATATTTAGTATTTAAAGTAATCAAACTCATTAAAGCAAAATGTAGAATGATGGTTGACAAGGGCCAAAGGGAAGAGGAAATGGGGAGGTGCTCTTCAGTGAGTATAGTTTCAATCATGTGAGATGAAAAAGTTCTAGAGATCTTTTGTACTACCTAATGCTTATGGTTAACAATTCTATATGGTTAACAATAACACTTAATATTTTGTTAAAAGTGTAGATCCCATGTCATGTATTTTTACCACAATTCTTTAAAAAATCATGTGTTGGTCTATTTATTTCTTATTCATCCAGTCACATATTTTTAAATTGAAGTAAAAAATAAATACAGAAAAGCACACTAAGGTATAGCTTGATGAATTTTCATAAAGTGAACACAATCACTCAGTTCTAGATATTTTAAATATCAACAGAACAGAAGCCTTCATTATGCTCTCTGTCACTAACACCATACTGCAAAGTTAACTCTTCTCTCTTGACATCTATTACCTTGGTTTAGATTTGCCTAACTGAAATTTACATAAATGGTAGCCCTACAATATTTTTTGCCTTGCTTCTTTTGCTTAATGCTATGTTTGTGAGATTCATCCTGTTGCATGCTGAATTAATTTGTCCTTTCTCAGTACTATATAATAATCAATTGCACAAATATACCACACTATTTATTCGCTCCCCTGTTGGTGGATATTGGTTTGCTCTCCAGTTTCAGGTTATTATAATTAAGTCTTCTAGGAGACTTTCGATAAATTTTTGGTGTGCATTTTTGGTGTGCATTTTGGTGTACATTTAGTTATACCACTAGGAGTGAAATTGCTTGATCTTAGAATATGCATATGTTTAGCTTAGCAAAAAATTATAAAAGAGTTTTCCAAAGCAGTTATATGAATTTATACTCCCACCAGTGATGTATATTAGTTCCACTTGCTCTACATTTTTTCAGTAGCTACTTTGGTGCATATGTAGTAAAATTGTGGTTTCAATTTTGCTTTTTTTAAAAAAAATATTTATTCATGATAGTCACAGAGAGAGAGAGACAGGCAGAGGGAGAAGCAGGCTCCATGCACCGGGAGCCCGACGTGGGACTCGATCCCGGGTCTCCAGGATCGCACCCTGGGCCAAAGGCAGGTGCCAAACTGCTGCGCCACCTAGGGATCCCTCAATTGTGCTTTTCTCTGATTACTAATGAGCTTGAAATTTTCCTCATATGTTTATTGATTTGATAAATTCATATGTATTTTGAATATGAATCTTATTTTGCACATATGTATTGCACATATTTCTCCCTTTTTTGCTTATTTTCCATTTTTAATTGCATCTTTTGAATAAAGGTTATTGCTTTTAATTTAGTCCAATTTATCAATCTTTTTTTTAAATGAAACCATCAAGTCTTTTCTGTGTCCTCTTTAGAAAATCTATACATACCCATATTCATGAAAATATTTTTGTACGTTCTTTTGTAAAATTTTTCATGTTTATTAATCATAATTTTGTTTATTTATTCATGAGAGACACAGAAGCAAAGACATAGGCAGAGGGAGAGGCAGGGTCCCTTTGGGGAGCCTGATACAGAACTTTATCCAAACACCCCAGGATCATGACCTGAGCCAAAGGCAGATGCTCAACCACTGAGCTACCCAAGTGCCCCTAAAATTTTTCACATTTACTGGACTTGAAGTTGGTAAGTGAATAGTGTCAGGTGGAGGGTCACAATTCAGTTTTCCCCGTACTTGGATATACATTTGGCTATTTATTGATACTACCATATTTTCCCTCACTGAATTGCAGAGGGCCTTTGATGTATATTAGGTAACCATATTTAAGTGAGTCTATTTCTAAACTCTGTTCTATTTTCTTGGTCTATTTGCATATCCTTATGCAATTAGAGTATTCTCTTAATTACTGCACATAATAAGTTTTAATATTTGGTTATGTATGCAATTAAGCTTTATTTTTGGTCATGATTTTCTTAGCAATTCTTCGCTATTACATTTTTATATACATTTCAGAATCAATTTGGCAATTTCCACAAAAATCCTTGCTAAAATTTTGATTGTGAATTAGTTAAATCTATGAAACAACTTGAGAAGAATTTACATATTTAAAACTTTGACCTTATAATTCATTCACATGATATACATATACATATATACATATACTTTCCTCATTTATTTAGGCCTTCATTAATTTCTTTCAGTAATATTTTCTAATTTTCTGGGTAGAGGTCTAGAACATCTCTCATTACATTTATTCACTGAGATATAATACATTTTGAAGCTATTGTAATAGTATCATTTTAAATTATAATTTTCAATTGTTGGTAATATATTTAAAGAAAGACCATTGGAAAAAAAAGAAAGACAATTGATTTTTGTATATTAACTTTGTATATAGAGGACTTGATAAATTTGCTTATATTTGTAATATATTGCCAATAGATGTTTTCTTAGACTTACTATATACATGATCAATGATCTGAAAAAAGTGATTATTTTATTTCCTCTTTTTCATTTTCTTAATTTTCATATCTTTTCTTATTGTAATGGCTAAAATCTCCAGTATAATACATCATAGAAGTGATGATAGCTGGCATTCTAATCTTAAGGAAGAATATTTCAGTATACATTAGTATAATGTTTTTAAAATGTTTTCAGACTAAGGTTATTCACTTCTATTCCTGGCTTGCTAGGATTTTTTTTTTTTTAATGAACAGTACTGGATTTTATAAAAGCATTTTCCACATCCACTGAAACAATCAAATGAATTTTTTTTCATTTTTCTGTTAATATAGTGAAATGCACTGGTTGATTTTGGAAAGGTAAAACAGCTTTCATTTCTTAAAAAAATCCAACTTGGTCATGAAGTATTATTCTTTTCATGTGTAGCTGTTTTGGGTTTGTTTTTTTAATGTTTTTTTTCTTCCATGCTAATGAGAAAGATTTGCTTCTAATTTTTCTCTTTTATGATTTTTTGTTATTTTGGTACCAACGTTATGTTGACCTTAAAATAAATTGGGAAATGTTTCATCATTTTCTGTTCTCCAGAAGTTTGTTTTAAGTTGATGTTCATTATTACTTAAATATTTGTAACAATTCACCTCTGAAGTCTTTTGGACTGCAGATTTCTTTTAAAATAATAATTCAATTAGTTTTTTTAAAGATTGGAAAACGCATATTTTCTATTTATTTTTATATCAGTTTTGGTAAGATTTTTTCACTCTAGTATTTCTCCATTTATTTTTCTTAATTTTTATTTATTTATGATAGTCAGAGAGAGAGAGAGAGAGAGAGAGGCAGAGACATAGGCAGAGGGAGAAGCAGGCTCCATGCACCAGGAGCCCGACGTGGGATTCGATCCCAGGTCTCCAGGATCACGCCCTGGGCCAAAGGCAGGAGCTAAACTGCTGTGCCACCCAGGGATCCCATATTTCTCCATTTAAACTAAATGTTTACCTTTAATTGGCATTATCTTGTTTATAGTGTCTTCTATCAAATCTGAAGAAGTATTCTACTTTTTATTTCAGATGTTAATTTGTCTCATTTATTTTCTTGACCAGTCATACTAGGTGATTATAAATTTAAAATCTTTTCTAGTAACCAACTTCAGGTTTTCTTAACTTTTCTCAATTCTACATTTCCATTTTTGTAGTCCCTCCCATTTTTCTTTTACCATTATTATCTCCTTCCTTTAGCTTTATTTGGGTTTTATTTCTGATGCTTTTCTAGCTTTCTGAAATGGAAAATTTGATTTTCAGATTCTTAAAAATAAGTATTTAAGCCTATAAATTTTCTGCTAAAAAGTACTTAGAATAACAATTATTATTGTTTTGTGTAGCCGATATTCATTTAGATTTATCCACACATTTACTCTCTTTTTTTGTTCTTTATTCTTTTCTGCATTACTCTTCTTCTTTCCAGAACTATTTGTCTTCTACCTGAGGAACTCTCTTTAGTATTTCTTTTAATATAGATCTGTTGATAGAGTCTCTCAGTTTTTGTTCACTGAAAATATATTTTGTCTAAGTTTTTTTTTTAAGATTTTATTTATATATTCATGAGAGACACAGAAAGAGAGAGGCAGAGACACAGGCAGAGGGAGAAGCAGGCTTCATGCAGGGGGCGTAACATGGGACTGGATTCCTGATCTCCAGGATCAGGCCCTGGGCTGAAGGCGGTGCTAAACCGCTGACCCACCTGGGCTGCTCTTGCCTAAGTTTTTCAAACAGATTTTCACTAAGTATAAAATTAAAGTTTGTCATTTAATACTTTAAAGACATCTTTGACTTTAATCATTTTTGTTGAGAAATTATTTGTGAGTCTTGTTCATTTATAATTAATGGATGCTTTTAAGATTTTCTCTTTGTCATTGCTTATCAGCAGCTTGATTATTGTATGCCAGGGTGTGTTTTCTTTGTACTTACCCTACTTGGAATTGGTAGTACTTTTTGAATCTATGACTTTCTGTCTTTTGTCATCTTTGAAAATATATTTATCATTTATCACATAATGGTTCTGTCACATTCTAGATCCAATTCTGGGAGAGCAGTGACATATACTTGTTATTTTTGTTGTTGTTTTCATTATGATCTATATGTGTTTTATAGCATTTTAAAATAATTTTTAATGTCTTTTTTCTCTTAATGCTTTATTTTGGATTTATTTATTAGCTTTCCTTCCAGTGCACTAACCATCTCTTCTGCTGAGTCATATTCATTTTTAAATCTACCTATTGAATTGTTAATTTCACTTATCGAGTTTTTTAGTTTATGAATTTCCATCGACTCTTTTTCATAAATCTAGGTCCTTGGTATCTCTTCATGTTTTAAAGTTAACATTTAAAGCAGATTTTCTACTGAAGTACAACACAGATACAGAAAAGCAACCATTTTAAGGCTTCCATTCATTTTCTTAAACACATCAATCATGATTATTTCAAGGTCTGGGTCTAATAATGCCAATATCTGAATGAACTGTGGATCTGTTGTTATTGTGTTCTTCTTCTTTTTAAAGATTCTCTTTTTAAGTAATATCTACACCAAATATGGGGCTTGAACCCCAAGATCAGGAGTCCTATGCTCTACGCAGGTGCCCCATTGTGGGTCTGTTCTATATTTTAATTTTTTCTTTTATCCTTATTTTTTGGCAAACTGTAAGCTTTTACTGAATGACAGCTATTGTATATAAAAAGTTGTCAGTAATCTGAATAACATCTTTTTAAAAGAGTTTTTGCTTTTTCTTCTAACATGCAGAGTATTTAGGGGCCTATCACTTTAATCCAAATATAAACCAGGCTGAATTGAAGATGATTTTAGTTTTTATGACGGTGGTTTATTTCCGGTTTGCCCATATCCGTAATCTTAACCTCAACCCTAACTTTAACTTTGAGATGTTCATTAGGGCATTTCCTCATTGATGAGCATGAACTCCAAGTTCTATCTCTCCAGCATCATGTGATGATTAAATGTGATGATTAAATGTTCTCAGAGGCTTCCCTCTTCTCAGCTTCCTGGTCTCTGTCCCCGCTCTGCTGATGAATTGAATACTGTCTTGAAAGAAAAAATAGTGCATAACATTAGTCTGACTTCTTTGTACTTTACTTCATTGCAGAATCTTGAATCCTCAAGTCCTAGCTTTTCTTTCAATTCTGAACTCCAATTTTTGTTTCTAAGTCCCTTGAGACTGCCAAAGCTTTACTCAGCAGCTGTTTTCTGCTCAGCTTCCTGTTTGAGTTCCTCAGCCTCTTTCTCTGGACGGGGTACAAATAGGAAAACCGTTTCAGGAGAAAAGAAGTGTTGAGCCCACCTCAATGAGTTTCCTTCTCAGGGATCTTGGCCTCTTAAATCCTGGCTGTGTTGGTAGCTCTTTGATGACTTCAAACATTTCTTTGATAATCTAGCCTTTTGAGTTTTACTCAGCAGGAGGTTTGGAGTTACAAACTAGTCCATCAGGAAGTTCAATCTCTCTGTCTCTCTCTCCTTAATTTTAAAACTCTGTATTTAAAGAGAAGCTTTAGAGGTGGCTGACTGGCTCAGTCAGAGAATGAGACTTTTGTTCTAGCCCCATCTTGGGGTAAAGGTGACTAAAAAATTAAGAAATAAAAAAAATAGAAAGAAAATTAATAATGTAGGAAAATCTTCTAGATATAATTATGTCTGTTTGAGGATCTGTATTTGATAAAAGAACATGAGCGTGTAATTTTTTCCAAAGTTATTCATTCATCTAATTAATACAAGAAATACTGTTAGAACCCAATCCTTTGTTCTTGGCTTTTCAAGTCACTCCACTGCCAAATTTAACTTGTTTGTTTTTAATATAGTTAAGGTCTTCAAATATTTGGAATCCTTAAAAATATAAATGAATTGCTTTTTTCATTAGCTAATTGATCTGTATTTTTCTCTCACTTTTATTCTCTAAATAATGTATTTTTTTTCTCCTCCCCGTTTTTTTTTTTTTAACTTTCCTCTGTCAAATCTTAAAAGATTGATAAGGGTAAAGTTTATACTATTTGCTAACCTATGTCTTTACCTCACTGGATTTTCTACCCCGTGTGGCAAACAGAGCAGGTATAATTATGTTTATTTGACTCATGGGCCAAATTAATGTCAGAGAAGTAACACAGTTTTCTTAAGTTAGAAGAGCCTCTACTAAAATCTGAACCTGTTGCTTGAGTGTTTTTTCCCCCCACTACTAAAGCAGATGGCAACTCATTAAGCCTTGTGGAAATTATAGAAAGGCAGGAGTGGAAGGCTTCTCAATGATAATATAGTGCCATTCTGTCAATTTATAAAGAGAAAACTGAGGTCACAGAGGTGAAGTAGCTTCCTCAAAGTCACATTGCTAGGATGTCACTGAATTCGTACTAGAATTCAAGACCCAGATCTATTCCTATACTCTTGATGGGAAGAAAGCCAAACTAGAACAGAGAGGACAATGTAGAGAAAAATTTAAAAAGCACCATGTAGTGGAATCAATAGGGCAGAATAGCAGGTAGTTTAGAGTAATAAATAAATTGATTCAAGAAGAGCTTTATTTAAGTACAAAGCAATAACTCCAAGCACCAAAGATAATTAAACATAGGACCATAAGGTGAAGGAAGGCTGTTGGATTTCTTTCCATTTATCTGCCAGGTCATAGGCAATGAATACAAGGGCAATTCTGAGGATGCTTTCGATCTTGAGATTATTAGATCTCTCAGATTGATCATATAACAGGAAAGCTTATTAATTCCTCTCTTCTTTTTAAAATTGCTCAAGGCAACACTAAGTTCTAAAGATATGCTGCTTAAGAAGTAATTTGCATACCAAAAAATAAATATTTGTTACTCTTGCTTTTATATTATTAAAAGCAAGTTACTATACTGCCAAGTTATTTTGACAATTTATATAATTTTAAGGAAATCAAAACATTAACCAGTATATCTTATAAATTTATTACTAAATTTCCTTTTTACTTATTTGGTTAAAAAACAAAACATAGCTCACATTTTTAAAAGTATATAAAAAGTTTGACTCTTTATATAAGCCTACATTCATTTTTTATATTACTTCTTTTGTCAGTTAATATTTAAGTTCTTTGTGAATTTAAATTTCAAACAGAGGGATAACTTTAATTCCAAAGAAGACCATTGGGGGGGGGGGGTAGTAAGAATTTATTTTTATACTGAAGAATGTAATTTTTATATTCAGAAATAGACTATGAACTCCCAAGGACAGTGTTTGTTCATTTTTCTACTCATTCACATGCTCATCTGATTTTTGTCACTTAGGAACCTTCATTATACCTAGTTGGCCTTTATAATGACATTTTCAACATTAGGGAACATTCTCTTTGCTTTTCTTGCATATTGATTTCCAGTCCTAGAGCAAACATACTCCATGTTTTCTTGATCCGAGAGAGCAATTTTCTGGCCATTCTTTCTAAAATTTCTCCTGCTGAGAAGTGTCTCTTTCTAGCTGCTATAGCATTAATTATTTATGATTTTAAATACATTGCTTATTAACCATTTTGATTAATATGACAGCACAAAAACTATCGAGTTCTCAAACCACACTCAAAAAGCATGAGTTACTAGATGATATGAAGGAGTACTAATGCTTATTAAGTAGTAGGTGCCAACTCTATCCTGGGTACTTTCACATATAATAGAATATATTTTTTACTGTTGGCATACAGTCTAAGGAAAATATGATTATCTTTTCTTGAAATATTAGAAAACTGAGATTTAGAGTAGGTAGCCATTGGTTACATAGTAGTAGTTTGGTATTAGAATTTGAGATTTAGGCTAATTTCTCAGCCATGCCTCTCTATAACTCCAGACTATAAAACTATTCAATCATTTTACACACATTCTGTCAGCATATTCATATTATTTTTTTCAATGTCTCTATTCCTTGCTAGAATAAGAGCAAAATGCTATGTCTGTTTTGTTAAATTTTGCATTTCTAGTCCTTAGCACAATGCTTGGCACACAATTTGTAAGATGAGTGAATTCATGGATGAATAAATGAATTTATATTTTTAAATGACTATACTTCATTTTATGGGGGAAACTTATATGATATATTTATTTATAAATTTGGATAATTTGATAAGTTTTCAAGCAGATTCCTTGGAGATGCCAGTGGTCTACTTTCTTGAAGAGTTAGAAATAGATATTCATGGTTTTACTGCAAATATATATTTCTTCCAATAGAATTAAATGAATATGCTGGTAAGAAGTGATAGTTATCTATCATTGTATCTTAACAGCCAGTTAAAGTTCTGAAGTATTATTGACAGGCCAGAAACAGCCTTCTTCATTTACCTGCAAAATGTGGAAATAATGTGAACTTAATGCATTTGCCTTGTTTAAGAAGCATGACAGCACCTCGGACTTGATGACTTTGCAATCTCCTGTTGTTCTTCATGGTGCACTGGTGCTTGGCTGTCTCACTTAATCATTGTGGCATTAATGATGCCGCTAGTGGCTTGAGGTCTTAACTGGGTACTTGGGCCCAGGTACACAATAAAACTGAAACCTGTTAAGTGTTCCAGAAGTGCTAATGCTGACCAAACAGAGGCTGAATGTCTGCTAAACCACAGACTTATTGGGATAAGTATAAAAAGCATGAATAAGTTTTAGATTTTTAGACATGATTGAAGAAATTTGAGTGATAATCAGGTTTGATATAGAAATGTTATTAGGAACATAATGAATCACATTTTATTTAAGCTTATTGTTTGTTTAACACCTTTGATTCATTATTAAAGCCTTCTCTGAGAGCAGGGCTCACAAACATATTTGAATGAATGTTTAAAACCTTCAGTGAGAGGAATGGAATGAGAAGACTTTGGAAATACTTTCTTGCTGCTTGTTCCTCTCTCTGCTTTTTTTTGGTAGTGAAACTTGGAACTGGGTTAACATTCTCTTGTGGGATACTTTTGACTCTGGACAGTATGAGGGTGGAGATAAGGACTAAAGAAAGGAAAGGCAAAGGCTTGTTCTTCAGGCCTACTGCTTTAGGAAAAGAGGAGTTTTAATATTTTCTTTGATGTGATCCAGCCCAGGTGATAGAGTAAGAGGGCAGACAGGGATTTAGGATAGGCCTTTATTGGGAATGTTTTTCAATGTGCATTTTAATTCCTTCTTTGTTCTCAATAAAGACTTCATGAACTTTTTGCCCTTAGTCCAGAATATGTCTATGTGCATTGTGTGTGTGTGTGTGTGTGTGTGTGTGTGCGTGTGCACGTGCATGCATGTGATGACACAGTGGATCAGTTGTCTGTTCCTGGGAGAAATGGAGTTGCCCAAAGATCCTTTGTATCTGTCAAAATGTAAGTACTGTGTGCACCAATAATTAGAAAGACTACACATCTCCCCAGGTGAGGGGGAACTCCTAACAATTCCTTATGGGTAGAGGTTCCATCATAGCTGTGCAGGTGCACGGTAGCTGAATTATTGGAAAGGTGATGAGAAATCTGGCAATATATTGGATATTAGCCAATTAATGGCTTTGTCTTGTTGTATTCTTTTGTTTTACTCTAATATTTTGATATAACCAGCTTTATTCCAATTATATTTACCTCACCTTTTTTCCCCTTAAATTCTTGTTTACAAACCTTAAGTCTCTTTATATACTATAAAGCTTTTGTAGAAACCGTCTAAACTCTGGGTACTTGGTGGGTGCTTAAACTACTAATGTTGACGATTCTTATTTAAGAATACTAGCTTTTTAAAAGAGATTTTATTTATTTATTAATGAGAGACACACAGAGAGAGGCAGAGACATAGGCAGAGGGAGAAGCAGGCTCCCTGTGGGGAGCCTGATGTGGGACTCAATCCCAGGATCCCCAGGATGACAACCTGAGCCAAAGGCAGATGCTCAACCACTGAGCCACCCAGGTGCTCCAAGAATACTAGCTTAAAAAACTAAACAAAACAAAAAAGAATACTAGCTTACTTTTCTGTTTATATTGTCCAACACTCTATGTCATAAGAAAGTACTGGTGGTACTTTGCTCTGAATCATATATCACAACAAAGTGTTTTAGAGAGTCTTAACAATTGTCACATATTCATTGAGAATTTGGTGGCATATAGTGAGTAGAGACCAGAGATGATGCTAAACATCCTATAATGCACACCTCTCCCCTGACACAAAGAATTGAAATGTCAGTAGTGCTCAGGTTGAGAAATTTTGATCTAATGGTCCAGCAAATACTTGAGGCCAGTTTTCCATATTGCAGAATCCATTGCTAGATGCTAGAGATAGTGCAATCAACATAGCATGATTGCACTTCTTATCCTTATCCTTATCCTTATCCTTATCCTTATCCTTATCCTTATCCTTATCCTTATCCTTATCCTTCTATCCCATTTCTATCCTTACAGAAATACATTCCATTTAGGAAAACACCCATTAAACAAACAATACTGCCAAAATGTATTGTAATTATTCTTCCTAAAGAGGGTTATGAGCTGGGTTCTGGGATATGATATAATTGATACCAAGGGGACTGGCAATAATTTAACTCACCACATGGTTGATGCTGCAAATCCTGAATGCCTAAATCTATTAGCTTTCTACATGTGCTCAGTCCTCAATAGCTACTGATGCAGAGGATTAAAAAGGGGTAAACCACATGATCTCTTCTTTAGAAGTGTCACAATCTATTCATAGGTAAAGATCAGTGTACAAAAAATAATTAAAGAAAAAGGCAACTATATATACACATATCATTGTAGTACAGGGCCATTGAATTTTAAACCTAATCATAGTTGCTTAACTTTTTTATTTAGGTCTACTGGTTAGGAGGAAGCTCTTTAGGAATTATAAAAGTAACAACAAAGAGAATGA
Organism: Vulpes lagopus; assembly: GCF_018345385.1. Classification (NCBI taxonomy): domain Eukaryota; kingdom Metazoa; phylum Chordata; class Mammalia; order Carnivora; family Canidae; genus Vulpes; species Vulpes lagopus. Next base: position 35,389,033 of record NC_054838.1, on the reverse strand, counting down.
CAAAACATTATTCCTTTCTCCATTTCTCCTTAGAATGTTGTCTATGTTTATGCATTTTACATGCAATTTTCAATTTAATATGCAAGCTATTTTTTATCCTTATTTTCTCTGTAAATCTGGTTTTTATTTTGTTGGACTATTCATACATATCACTTTTAATAGCTCCATAAAATTCCATTGTATAGGGACACCTGGGTGGCTCAGTGGTTGAGGGTCTGCCTTTGGCTCAGGGCATGATCCTGGGGTCCTGGGATTGAGTCCCAGATGGGGCTCCTGGAGGGAAGCCCACTTCTCCCTCTGCCTGTGTCTCTGCCTCTCTCTCTCTGTCTCTTATGAATAAATAAATAAAATCTTTAAAAAAATCCATTGTATAGATCAACCCTAATTTCCATAAAACCTTTTCTCTGTTGATAAACATTTATCATTTCTTTATCTTTACAAATGACAAATATGAAGCCCAAGATGTTGAATGGCTTAACTAAATAATTATGGGGTAACAGATAGTGTCCAAAGGTTTGAAAATCGATATATAATTAATATAGAAAAGTCTAAAAGTTATTTCACACATTTCTCTATAATCTGCAGAGCAGAAAAGACAATGTGTGATTGTAGCTTTGCAAATGGTCTCTCTCTGGTCAACCTCATATTAGTTATAGCAGTAGGGTCCTTGATAATAAGTGATCTTTTCCCCCCATCCTTCCTTTAATTTGATGGAATTTCCTGGGTACTTCTTGTGTTGCATATAGAACAAACCCATTTTTTTGGGATTTAGCTTTGTGATTTGGCATGTTGAAAGAAAGACTAATGTTGCAGGGGATGATTAAGAGAAGAAAGACTGCTAGTTTCTCATTAACATTCATTAATCTTGGAATCTAGTCATCTTTAGTTCGACAGTTTGACAATAGGTACTTTTGTATTGCAAAAGCAGAAAATAATTGCGTTGTGTCACGTATTAAAGGTCAAAAAAAGGTATTGCTTTATGAAAAGTGAGAAAACACTATCAAAGCTGAGATAACTATCATCAGTCTCTAGTAAAATAAATTAGTAGACTATTAGCAAGTCAACTTTTGCATATTTCACTTACTATGAATTAAAGCTAAAAGAGAGATTGCTAAGGCAATCTTAGGGTGGAATGCCCCTGGGGATAATAGGCAAATATCTCACTTAGTGGAAACTACATTCTCACCTACTAATAATCAGAATGTCTTTCAATTAGAAGAGAAATGTCTGTTTGACACTTACTGGTGAGTTTTTGCAAGACTATACTTAGGACGTGTACTTAACACATATAAGCATTGCCATGAGGTATTCTTATTTTTTCATTTTGTTTTCTCAGCCTAATACTAAAAGGAGAGGATCTTTGTCTCTTTTAAAATAATTTTTGTACAGAATTCTGTACTTCCTTTTTAAAAGATTTTTATTTATTTATTCATGAGAGAAACAAAGGCGGGGGAGAGAGAGAGAGAGAGGCAGAGAGAGAAGCAGGCTTCCTATGAAGAGTCTGATGTGGAACTCGATCCCAGGACCCCAGGATCATGACCTGAGCCAAAGGCAGATAGATGCTCAACCACTGAGCCACCCAGGTGTCCCAGAATTTTGTACTTCCATTTACAAAGAACTTCCACAGAGACTTATCCCATTTAGTTCTTTTAGAACGCTGAGGCATGAATGACCTTGTTCCCATTTTGCAGATGAGAAAATAGATCCTCAGGGAGATTATGAAATACATTCTATTCTAGATCACATAGCTAAGAAGTAGCCCAAGTATTTATTGGGGTTAAGTCTCATTCCAAAAGCTATGTGATCAGAATTAAAATGCCTCAACCCGGAAAGATCAAGTTGATCATTCTTTAGTAAAATTATTCTGTATACCTTTGGATTTGAGTTTTTAAATGAGTTTAAAATAAAACTATTCTGTTTTTATTGTTAGCATTTTATTATACTTAGTTTTCATGATATTTATCATGAAAAGTTTTATGGAAATGATATGTGTGCTGTACTGGTGAAAAGCCAAAAGTGCTAAGTGAGGAAACTAGAGACACTCACTAAGATCTTGGGACAGCAAATAGTTGGCAAATTTAGTTTTAGTGTTTTTAGTTTCTTTCTTAAAATGATAATTTCTCTGATTGTAAAAAACAGAAATTTCAGGTTTGGGAGGAAATTATAAGAAAGAAAAAAAAGGGGATCCCTGGGTGGCTCGGGGATCCCTGGGTGGCTCAGTGGTTTGGCACCTGCCTTTGGCCCAGGGCATGATCCTGGAGCCCCGGGATCGAGTCCCACGTAAGGCTCCCGGCATGGAGCCTGCTTCTCCCTCCCTCTGCCTCTCTCTCTCTCTCTATGTCTACCATAAATAAATAAACCTTTTTAAAAAAAAAAGAAAGAAAGAAAGAAAGAAAGAAAGAAAGAAAGAAAGAAAGAAAGAAAAAGAAAATAAAAGTCACCTATAATTCTGCCCTTCAGAAATATCTATTCCTATATTTAGTGTCTTATTTTCTAGTGTGTTCTATGGAAAAAACATCCAAAGAGATACTAAATTTGGAAAAGTGAAACTAAAAGAATATATTTCTTTACTACAGAGCATTTCAGAGGTTTTAATATGCTATGATGCACTGTGAGTCTGCAAGAGAAAGAAATAACCAGGTTTTTGGATACTGCATATATAGGATGGAGTAGAAGAAGAGTTCAGAATTTAGAGTGGTTTGAAATGCAAGTTGGCAGCACATAGACTGTGTGAAGTTTAAAGAAATAATTTATGCTGATATGGTGGGCAAAAGCAAGCTATCTAAAATCTGAAAAACAATGGGCATTTGGGAGGTTTCTTCTATGAGATAAGTACTGTGCCAGTTTTCTTTAAATTGTTTGCCTAGTTTAAGCCTCACTCTGTGAAATATTGTCCCCATTTCATGGATGATGAAATTGATTCTTGCAGTCACAATGTCCTTCTTGATGGATTACACTCATGGAAATAGTTGGGCAGCCTGGGCAGCTCAGCGGTTTAGCGCCACCTTCAGCCCAGGGCGTGATCTGAAGACTTGGGATGCAGTCCCACGTCAGGCTCCCTGCATGGAGCGCTTGCTTCTCCCTCTGCCTGTGTCTCTGCCTTTGTGTGTGTGTGTGTGTGTGTGTGTGTGTGTGTGTGTGTCTCATGAATAAATAAATAAAAATTTTTAAAAAATTGGAAATAGTCTTTCCGAGTAATAGAGCAGAAAGGTAAAAATATAAAATTCAATAATCAGGGTCTGATACATTTTTATAATAAATTTTTTCCCTCACTAGTCGAGGAATTCTAATCATTTGCCTCATTTAAAAGATTTCTAGGCTGTTCTCATATTTGCCACATCTATGCTCAAATTTATCTAATTATGCTGCTTGTATCAGAATATAGCATTAAATTGCTGGGATTTAGTAAGGAGTGCTGTCAGGTAGCTCCATATACCCCTAAGGGAGCTCTACCCCAAAGCCCCTTTTCTGTGGTAGAGCACAGCTCTCAGAGAGGAGTTAATTTCTTTTGTAGCACTGAGGGGATTAGGTTGCACTTTGCTAAATTCTCTATGAGATCCTTTGAGCTGAAGCTGTCAAAGTATCAAGATGCAGAAAGGGAGTTTATTGGAGCTAATCAGATGTAGGAAGCTGGGAGGCTATGAGAGTTAAGTTCTGGGTGGAAGTCTGACTCTTTTACCAGGCCTGGGCCTCAGGGAAGCCAAATTGCAGGTCTAGGCTTGAACCAAGCTTTCACTGCTATCATTTGCTTCATTTGGGGACATATTTTCCAGTGACATATTGGATTCTTTCTCTGCCAACTAGTGATAATGATATTTAAAATCCTGTAGAGAATAACAGACATCCCTAGAGCAGTGGTCCTTTTCTTCCAAAATGTCTTGCCTTCTGGAATTGTTAAAAAGAGTCCTCATATTTCTTCTTCCCTTTTGAAAAATTTAGACTATCCATAGCATCAAATGCTAACCTCATTTGAACTTTAAAAGTAGGCATATATTTTTGCACTTTTATTGCATGTTTAAAACCTTGGATTTTCTAATATGTTGTTTTACTTTTTCAAATTCAACTTAATTATTGTGAAGCAGGTGTGGTGATAAAAGAGTAAACTGATATGTATTACAGAGATAATTTTGGTTTGTTTTTGGTATTTTGTTGCTCCAGCCTTCCTACAATCCCTCCTTTAAAAAAGAGATATTATAACACAATAATAAGCATTTAGGAAAGTAGAAGAGGAGGATCACTACTATAACAGTAAATCTATTTTCACTTTTGCAAATTCCCATCTGTTGGTCTCTGAGGGGAGCCAATAAATGGCATTCTTCTTTTCTGCCTGGGCTTTGAATAATTTGAGAAGTAAAACAAAGGAGTGGCAGATGGAGCCAAAATATTACCTTTATTACTGATTAAGCCCAGATTGGAATATGGAGCTTATTGGGAGAGCCAAATGATCTGCTAACTAAACCTTGGAATTAGGCAGGCTCCTTCCCCCATGCTCCCCTCTCTCTAGTTGCACCAGAAGTAAACCATGCCAGAACTCAGTTGTGACAAAGATTGTACTCTTGGGGAAGAGGTGTTTTCTGTGGCTCTTTTGCTCCCAGAAGGAAGAAGGGTACAGGTGGGCCCACATGCCCAGTTTACTTTTTACCGAAACTGATAGATAAGCCACCATTCAGGGTAGAGTGAATTAACGGGCAGAGAGAAAGGCCAGAAGTTTTATCAGTTAGGATCTCACCAATAAAGGGAAAATCTTGCATGGGAAAGAAGTTATGACCCATTTGTTTAAAATTTGTAAAAAAGAAACTGTTATAACATCTTCATGAAAATAGCATTTTTAGATTTATATTACATTTTTAGGAGATTCTGAGAAATGGGACTCTTGAAAATAAGTATTTTTTTGTTACTTCGAAAATAAAAAGAAATTCCTTCTCTGATGAGCTATACAGTTTTCTTTGTTGTCAAATTCCTGGTTCATAGAGAGAGTTAGAGTAGCACTTTTAGGTTACTAGTGAACTGGGCTTTTGTGGTGGTGACATTAAAATTGTGATTGTATTCAGTGTAACCCCTCACCAATGATTAGTTAATGGCTATTCTCTTCTAGTACTCTGGGGTTACAGAAAAAGGTTAAGACAAGAATTCTGACCCCAGGGAGCTTTCAGTTTAATCAGAGGAATAGATATCATGCATAGGAAACTGTAGAGCCAATTATAATTGTGAAATTATGCCATGTGTACCAGATAGTCTGAAGCCAGTTAACATTTATAAGCACAACACACTCACAAAAGTGTACATCGTCAGGATAATTTGAATTCTTTTAATGTTTAGAACAGGCAAATCATCTATCCTCTGGGCAGTTATAGTAGCAGGAGGCATAAAAGTTAATAGGCAATTATGATTCAATATGATGAAGAATAAGCACAAGGGGTGTAGTAGTGCAACATGAGGAGCATCTAGCACATTCTTGGGGTGAAAGGGATAGCTTTTTAGTGAATATTATATCTAATAAAAACTTGAAATATAAGTAAAAGTTATTCAGTTAAACAAGAGGGGTGAAGCAGAGTGACAGCATGTGAATAGAGGTCCAGAGGAGGTAGAGCTTGCATATTTAGGAGATTGCAAATAGTTTAGGTGAGTTTCTAGTACAATGCCGGAAATATGCTGTGTTCATTAAAAATATTCTGAATATATAACTTCCTCACTGAACTTGGAATTTGAGATTAAAACATTACGTACCAATGAGTAGGTGTTAACTGGTAGAAGGAAGGGAAAACAATAATGGGAGATAGTATTTGAGAGGATAGAATATTCATTTTCATTCTGCACTGAGCCAATCCTTTGAATGTAATTTTCCACAAAAAATAGAACTTTTAAAATCAGATTTGAAACATCATTTTAAAATATTTTATTAAAAGCAGCTCAATCCTTTCTGACATATCTAATATAAAGGAATTGTAAAGAAAGCCTAAGATTCTTTGTTGGGCTAAAGGTCAATAAACTGGAAGTTAAAGAACCACACATCTAAATAGCATTTCACATGCCTATAGTTAATTTTATTTTTAAAGTAGTTCATTGTGGATTTTTTCTTCATCAGTTTGTTCTCTATAGTTAAGAGTCTGTTTCTTGGTTTGACTTTGTCTCTTTTTTCTCCTTTGCTCATTTGCTTTGTTTCTTAAAATCTACATATGAGTGAATTCATATGATATTTGTATCTGATTGACTTATTTTGCTTTAGCATAATGCTCTAGCTCCATTCACATTGTTGCAAACGGTAAGATTTCATTTTTTATGGCTAATATTCCATTGTATATCGTGTTTGTAAAAACAATATTGTGTTGTGTATATTGTATACCACCTCTTCTTTATCCATTTATCAGTCAATGGACACTTCTGTTTCCATAATGTGGCTATTATAGATGCTGCTGCTATAAATACCATGGTGCATGTATCCCTTTGAATTAGTATTTTTGTATTCTTTGGGTAAATATTTAGTAGTGCAATTTCTGGATTGTAGGGTAATTCTATTTTTAACTTTTTAGAAATCTCCATACTGTTTTCCACAGTGGCTGTACCAGTTTGCATTCCTACCAACAGTGCACGAGAGTTGCCCTTTCTCCACAACCTTGTTTGTGTGTGTGTGTGTGTGTGTGTGTGTGTTGTTGATTTTCACCATTCTGACAGGTGTGAGGTGATGTCTCATTGTCGCTTCAATTTGTATTTCCCTGATAATGAGTGATACTGAGCATCTTTTCATGTGTCTGTTGACCATCTGTCTGTCTTCTTTGGAAAAATGTCTATTCACATCTGTTCATTTTTAAATTGGATTATTTGTTTTTTGGGTGTTGAGTTTTAGAAACATGTATATTTTTAATCAACTTTGAATCTATCTTTAAACTATTTAGAAACCTAATTAGAGTTATAAAACATTTACATACAGAAAGGTATTTAAATATACAGTACGTGACAGATTTCTTGTAAGAGGATAGTCAAGCCATTGACTTTACTCTTTACCTTACTAAAACAAAAAACAAAAAACAATAAAAACCATAAAAACCATAAAATAGGTGTAATTTACAAATACCCTATGTGTGTTAAGCATTTTTCCTATAGATTCACATGCCGTATCTAATCTTTTGTCAGTTTTTTTAAAAGATTTTATTTATTCATTCATGAGAGACAGAGAGAGAAGGGCAGAGACACAGGCAGAGGGAGAAGCAGGGAGCCCGACATGGGACTCGACCCCTGGTCCTCAGGATCATGCCCTGGGCCAAAGACGGCACTAAACTGCTGAGCCACCCAGGCTGCCCTTGTCAGTTCTTGTATTATACTAGGGCAATTGCCAGAGAGGAAAGTCCTGTTCTTCCACTTACTAGTTATGTAAACTTACATATATCACTTAACACATATAAAGCTTTAGTTTCTACTGGAACAGAAAATTGGATTGTTGTGAGGGTTAAGATAATCTAGGTAAAGCATTTAGCATAATGCCTAGGGCAAAATAAATTATGAGTAAATATTAGTAACTTTTAAAAAATATTATGAACTTTTAAAACAACAAAGTTTGAAGTTTCTAGAGCTTGGTCCTATTTTTATTTTCTCTTTTTAACTTATGCCTTCCTTAAGAAATCTAAATTATTTTCACAGCCTTAATACTACTAATTTGCCAACAATTTTTAAGCATCTATTTAGCAGAGATCTGTATCTCTTTTGAGCTTCAAACCCATAAATCCAGTGGCCTATTTGACGTTACCCCATGGTTGGCTCAAACCTAACGTCCCTCACTGAATGCTTAGTCTTGGCCCATGGGACCTGTTCTTCCTTCAGTCCTCCTAATGTTAGTAACTGGTGCCTTCATTTCTTAGAGGCTTATGTCAGAAACCAAGTCCTTCTTTTCTTTTTCATACCTCTAACTTCTTACATTCAATTTACCACTAAAGATTGTTGATTTTACCTCCAAATATCCAACTGAATATATGATCATTTTGCCCCCAACTTAATTGCCACAACTCTTCTGCACATCAGCGTCATCTTTCTCTGAGACCACTTATCTTTGAATCTGACTCTTCATTTCCAGTATGATCCCTCTCGAATACATTTTCTCTGTGGCAGTTCAAAGTGATTTTTTAAAATGCAAAGCTGAGTATGTCAGTCTCCTGCTTAAAACTCGCTGATGCCTCGTTTAATCCTCAAAACAGTCCCATGAAGTTGACATGCCTTTTTTTTTTGCATTTTTTACTTGAGTAAAATAAAGCTAGAGTCAGAGTGCCATACTCTGTGTATTGCATTAGAGACAGTTAATCAGATAGGCTGATGGAGCAGAAAATTGGAAATATAAAATACAGAAACATAGAAGCCCTTAGTTTCATAAGTATCTTCTCACAAGGAAATCTAATTAGTCGCCACATTTCAGAGTTTGACTCTGTACATTTTATAGTACCTCTGCTACTAGACCATTGTTATACCAATAAAGGCTATTTAAACCCTCAAAGTTCTACATAACATTATATTATTTTAGCAAGATAATAAGTAATTAAGAGACACTAGGTAAAAGCAAAATAAAATTAGAAATATAGAATTGCCTGGAAAAAGGACAACCCCCCTCCTCTGAAATGTATGCTATGAAGTTGAAAGCAAATAAAATAGTTAAGAACCCAAACCTAATCTGCCTTGGTTTTTACTGCTGGGAAATTGTGGCCAAGTTTTAAATTTTCTTTCTCTTAGTTCCCTTATTTATAAAATAGGGATAATAGTGGTACCCACTGAATTGTACTAACAAGGTTTCAGGCACTGTACTTAGGACTTATGTAATCCTTTTAGCAAGTTTATATGCTGACGGGAAAGATACAATGGAGATTGAAAAAATAAGTATTAAGCGAGTCAAAACACGTAAAGTACTTAGAGTACTTCTGACACTTAGTACTTTTATATTTTCTGAGAGACAGGCTATATGTTTGCTTCTTAACAGCTATCCGTATAAGATTCATAGTGTCTATCACATAGTAAGGTTATCAGAGTTCACAAGGCAGAGCAATAGCCATGAGATGTTTCGAATAAGCTTTATAGCTAGAAGTACCTGTCAGTTGCTGCTCATATTATGAGATTTTTCCTCTAGAGAAAGCATCACTCTCTGGTCACCTTCTGAAATGCTCTTTTGACAAGATCATTGTATTGTAGAATTATCATCATGTTGTGAACCGATATCCTGGTTTGAATTATAGAGTCAGATGTGGCTTTTATTTCAGTCTTGCACAGCATAACATGATATTACATGGTGCAGTGGGCAATGAAATAGGTATTTTTACTATGTTTGAGTCATGCACATTTGTTTGTGTTGCTTTCCTGTACTTGGAATTGAGTATGTTACAAGAAGTGTTTAAAAAGTATATTAACACTGACATTTTTAGGAGAATTTAATAATTATTTTCATCCTTGGTAGATTTTAAAGGGAAAATTCTACCCAGCTTTTGAGAATTGACTTATTATAGGGTTAGAATCTTTTTTTCCTCCCCCAAGTAAAATGACCCTAAACTGCCTCAGAAATGTCAATGGACTTCAGAACAACAAGGAAACACAGTCATAGAGCACATTTTGGATTTGAGGTATATAGCAAGATTTTGCCATGGAACTCCCATTCAGCTACTTTTCCCCTTTCTCATCCCTTTCTTCAGGTGTTCCCACCAGCTTCCAAAGGAGGAATTCATAGATGCATTGTTCTTGTTCTTTGGACTGCTAAGCACTGCCAAGGGGAATTAGACATCTGTGAGAATTCATTCATTCAACATATACTGAGTGCCTACCAGGTTCCAGGCAGTGTGTTAGATGTTGGAGATACAACATCAAATAAAATGTGTTACACACCCTCAAGGAGTTTACAGTATACTGATAAAATGAGATAAGTTCAGGTGATTAGGAAACCCACATATTTATAGTTTTTCCCCATTTTCAGCACTCTTTGATGTAACTTCTCTTTCTTATGCCAAATTTATACAACATCATTATTATGATTAACATTAATTTAGTTTTACAGTGTTGCAGACCTCATGCTTAGGGCTTTATTATGTGCACCAGTTTGTTTAATCTTCCTAACAACAACTGCATGAGTTAGATGCTATTAATATTCCCCTATATTATAAATGGCATTGAACTAAGTTTATATAATTAAGGAATAGTGGAAAAGAAATTAAAGCTCAAGATCTTGTTCATAATAACAGTGCTATATTGTTTCATATCTGGACATAAGTAGTAAAGAACTGTTTTGTCATTTGGCTGGTAATGGTCAATTAGTTACCTAAACTGTATATAAGATACTGTAGATTAATTCTAAGAAATGGCAAACTTTGGAGGAATCATAGCATTTGGGTGGAACTTATTTAAAGATAAAAATGGGGGGCGCTTGAATGGCTCAGTGGTTGAATATCTGCCTTTGGCTCAGGTTGTGATCCCACCGCCCTGGGATGGAGTCCCACATCAGGCTCCCTGCAGGGAGCCTATATCTCCCTCTGCCTCAGTCTCTGCCTCTCTCTCTCTGTGCCTCTCATGAATAAATGTTACTGAATGTCATAGTTACCAAATGTCGCTAAAGCTTGAGGAGGAGGACCAATCAACAGGGGAGAAATTTCTTGTGCCAAGACCCTCTTGCTCTGAATAAACCAAAACATGACAGACAGTAAACAAGGGGTTAACCAAAAATTTCAACAATTCAAGCAGACTACTATTAGAATGTGAAATTATCGTTTATTTCAAAATCACTTTACAACTGATTTTAAGAGTGATAAAGAAGACAAACGTGTATTTATGTAAACTTATTTTTTATAGTAATATTATGAAAATAAATAGTATTGAGTGTCAAGTTCCATACAATTCCCGAATGTCTCAGGGTGTGCTTGGCAAAACAAATGCTTTTTTAAAAATTGTATCAAGCTCTAATGTTTTAACCCAAAGGAAACATGAGACCCTCATTGTTTTTTTTAGCCATCTGGCAAGTGCCTAATTTAATTGGACATTGTCCAAGTAGGCTCCACAACTTTTGTTCAACTTGAAACTTACAGAACAGCACCTACTTCATAGAAATTCAACATAGGGGCTTCTGGGTGGTTCAGTTGGTTAAGTGTCTGCCTCAGCTCAGGTCATAATACCAGGGTCCTGGGATTGAGCCCCTGCTCAGCGGGGAGCTTGCTTCTCCCTCTCCCCCTGCCACATCCCCTGCTTGTGCGCGCTCTCTCTCTCTGATAAATCAATAATAAAATCTTAATAAAAAAGAAGTTCAACATAATTCTCTTGTTAGTTGTTTTCTTTAATTTTTTTTTTTTTTTACCTCATTGACATATTCCTCTTGAGGTATTAAGGAGCTATTTTAAATTAATTAAAGCAACACTTAAAAGTAACACTGTCCCCAGGCAATAATTTGTTGGGTTTCTATTTTGTTTTGGTTTTGGTTTTGGCAGGAGGAGGGATGCAGTAGTCCTAAATAATGAATAATTCAGAAGCACAGTATAGAGAAAGACACAAGTGGATATAAATCTTCATTCTTTCTTCTACTTAAATATCTCAAAGCCTCGAGTTACCTCATCTCTAAACTGAGCCTAGCAATACTCTGCTCACAAGGTTGTCATGAGGCTTGGTGAATATGTTCACACCGTCCAGAAATTGTCAGCAACTGTTTATACAAACTATAATATCTTTATGTGAATATGTTTTTCTTCTATGACAAAAATCAGAATCAAGTGATTTCATATAAATTATCTCAAGGAGGGATGCCTGGGTGGTTCAGTGATTGAGTGTCTGCCTTTGGCTCAGGTTGTGATCCTGGGGTCCTGGGATCAAGTCCCACGTTGGGCTCCTGGTAGGGAGCTTCCGTCTCCCTCTGTCTATGTCTCTGGTTCTCTCTCTGTGTCTCTCATGAATAAATAAAAAAAATCTTGGGATCCCTCGGTGGCTCAGCAGTTTAGCACCTGCCTTCGGCCCAGAGCGTGGTCCTGGAGTCCTGGGATCGAGTCCCACATCGGGCTCCCTGCATGGAGCCTGCTTCTCCCTCTGCCTGTGTCTCTGCCTCTCTCTCTCCCTCTCTGTGTCTCTCATGAATAAATAATTAAAATCTTTAAAATAAATAAATAAATAAATAAATAAATAAATAAATAAATAAAATCTTTAAAAAATTGTCTCAAGGATCTTCAAAAAGACAAGATCTGGTATTTCTGTAGCTCTCTGAATGATCAGGGGATATCACTTTTCTTTTTATGTGAAAAAAAAGGGATCTTTACTCTTTGAGATATGGCTGACAGCTAGCCTGGATTCCCAGGCTGTTCCAAATGTGAAATGAATCAGAGGTCTGGAATCATCATACTTCATGAGTATTCCTGTCCTTGAATATGCCTATTTATCATTAATATGCAAACTCTACACACAACATATTTACCTGCTTTGGCATGATCTTTCACAGGTGAGTAAGGGAATGCAGATTCCTCTTTGGAGGGGTTTAAATGAGAGCCTAGAGGTTTTGTTTCATGTGTATTTGCTGAGAACAAATTTGACTGATTAATAAGCAGATTATATCCAATATGCCATATACCCAGACATGACCCATATTATTGTTTGACATTTTCAGATCTATTATGTATTTAGACAGAAATGTACAATCTATATTAATGAACAAGGTTAACATGTCTTTACTTATTTTAGAAACTCCTTTCCCTGACCCCTAAATTTAGGTTAATTTTAAGATTCTCATATATTTTAAACTGGGTTAAAGTTATTATTCCAAACTGCTTTTGTCAGGAATGAATGAACTTCTTTAAATAAGTGCCAAAAATAAGGCATTTTAATTTTAACAGTTAAGGATGGATTTCCATTTTAAGATACCACCTCGAATATAGCTTTTCCTGGACGGTTGTTCAAATAGTACTTATAGTAATAAGACCTAATGCTAATAGTTCTGTGCTGTTATAATACTCTCCTGAGGTCATGTCCACATAGGCAAATACCTAATACCTATTACCCCTGAGTTAAGCAATTTAATTCTCAATTTACAGAGGAAGAAACTGACTTTCAGAAAACTTAAAACTTTTGTTGGTGGTCAAATAAATGATGGAGACAGTACTCAAATTCAGGTCTGCCTAACTGCAAAATCTACTTATTTTTCACCATACCAGGATTTTCAAGACCTGGAGAAGTATAATGGCTTATCCAGTGAAATGCAGGGCAGCAAAGATCAGGAGTTAAGCATGCTAACACTATCATACGGGTTGATTGAAGTAGCACAAATCTTTTCTCCTAGCTGTAAAGGGCTACTAACACCTTCTAGAGTTGCTGGCAGTTATGCACTCCTCTGCTTTCAGACTTTCATTTATTAAGAAATTGAGGGGATGCCTGGGTGGCTCAGCGGTTGAGCATCTGCCTTTGGCTCAGGTTGTGATCCTGGGGTCCCAGGATCGAGTCCCTCATCGGGTTCCCTGCATGGAGCCGGCTTCTCCCTCTGCCTATGTCTCTGCCTCTCTCTCTCTCTCTCTCTCTCTCTCTCTCTGTGTGTGTGTGTGTCATGAATAAATAAATAAAACATTAAAAAAAATTGAGTGTTTACCACATGCCATGTTCTAGTTGAGTCCTGTAGGGTCCATCTGTGAACAAACAGAGAAGAGCCCTCATGGAGTTTATATTATTGTGATCCTTCTCTCCTGTCCTGTCACATGTCAGTATCTTACAACTGATCAGGAAATGAAGTAGCTTGGTACATCCTTCTATTAGATTGCTGATCTCCGTTGTAGACAATCAGAACAGAAAATGAGGACAAAATAGAACTTCTGTTTTATATAAGCCATGTAGAGAACAAAGAATGCTACTTCAACAAATTATTTGCTGGAGAAAAAAGATATTGTGCTGTACACAGAATAGGCACAACATACTATTTCAATAAATGAATGAATGAATACTAAATGCATGAGAATATTTATAGAAATAGTTTTATGTAATGAAAACTGTACAACTACTTTGTTTCTGAAGTTGTTACTGATTATTATAAGCATTTGTTTTTCTTCATTTACTTTTTTTGGTAGAACTTTATAGAAATATTTTATTTCTACAAATTGTCACTTGATGAAAAGTATATTTATAATTATCGATATCTTATATTTGATTGTTTACTGTGCTAGATACTATGTTAAGTGCTTCTCTTTTTTTTATTTATTTTTTTTTTATTTATTTTTTTTGTTTTGTTTTTTTTTAGTGCTTCTCATATTAGTTCATTTCATTAATTCAATCAGCAGATATTTATTGGGATTATATACTAGGCATCATCTTGTTCCAGTTATATGGCAGTGAACAGATAGATGAATCCCTAGCACTTCCATTCTGGTTGCCACGAGTGAAGAGACAGAGAACAAATAAGTAAAATATATAGTGCGAATGCTACAGAGAAAAATAAAACAAGAAAGAGGGTAGGAAGTACTTGCAGGTGTAATTTTAAGTGTGATAATGAAGAAAAACCTCATTCAGAAGGTAGCATTTGACTAAAGACCTGAAGGAGGTAAGAGAGTCACTCCTGTGGATATCAAGGAAAAAGAATATTCAGGCAGATGGACAACACTTTGAGGTAGGTGCTATTCTACTCTTTCTTTTTATGGGTAAAAAAGCCAAAGCTAAGTAATTTGCTTGAGATCATATACAACTAGAAAAGGGCAGAAGAGTGCTTTAAGATAGTCAACCTGACACATATGAGGAAGCCAGATATGTATGGAAGGGAGGAAGAGTTTAGCATAATTCAAGATAACACCTATTACTTGTTAGCTTAATCGAAGCCATTGAGCTGATGGTAGCCTTATTGAGCCCAACAATAAAGTTTTATGATGATGGCCATTTTGAGGTTTGCAGGTTCTGGTTAATTTTCTAGGGACAATCTATGCAAACTACTAAAGATAGTGTTTGGGTAGGCTGATTGGTTAGTTATATTTGTGAAGAAATAGTGCTATTTCAAAGGGTTAGTGGTAGGTTTCCCATTTCCACCTTCTACATGCTATGCCATATTTGTAAGAGTTGAACATATTTGTAAGAGTCCAACCAGATAGGAAAAAAAATCATTCAGGCTAGCCAAATATTCTAAACAGGTTAGGTCAAAAGATTGCCTAGTTGCCTGCCATTGGCTGAAGCATCAGGCAAAGTCACAAGGCTAGGATTACAGGAAGAAACAGAGATGCCACTATTATAAAAGCAGCCTTTATGTTTTATGAGGACAAAAAAGAAAAGATCATATCAAAAAAGAGCCTTTTGTTATTATTTCTCTAGCGGTTGGTGCATTGAGGTTGAGATTTTGGCTTGGGGCCCAGAATTTTACCTTAACTTAAATATAGATGTATTATATGTAGAATTCCAATATAATAAGAATTAAACTCATGGATAACAGAGGAAAATGAATGGATAATCAGAGATGGGGAGTTCTTACCAGATACTGCAGGGGGTATTTCTGCTTTAGCGTGGAAGTAGGAGTACATTGATAGGCATAAAAATTGCCATAAGATAGCTCCACAGAGAAGAACCAGAGGGTGCAGATCATGAGAAGGCTCAGGAGAGATTAGAAGGTATTGCTGGCAGCTCTGTTAACCTTTCCTTAGACACTACTCCTCTCCATGCTCAGACATAGACTCAGGTTTTTATGAAAAACTTCCCATTCTTTTCCTGGAGAATGAATTCTGTCAAGCCTCAACTACATTTTTGTTTTCAAAATACCTGTATTCTGCTTGGTTTTCTCATTAAAAATCCCCTTGATATTTCTTGTTGGTGTATCTTTCTCATTTACTCCACTTTTATTTGGCAATCAGACTTCAGGCCATATACTGCAGTATAAGGACCTGAAAATTCTACAGTGTTTTGCCTCTGACAGTCATCTTCAACTCTGTACCTAAAACTAAGGCTTCAAATACCTTCAGGACTATATATTATCTGGATCCCACAACTTTCTCTGGTACGTGAAGATGGAACATTGAATTCCCCAAATCCTTCACATAAATTAGACTAAACCTGTAAAGATTGAAATCTCTGATGGAATGAGAATTATAATTTCATGCTCCTGTAAAATACATCTGATTATTTTGGGGGGAAAAAAAACCCTCATCACTTATCCACTGAGGAAAAAAAATAAAAAAGAAAAAAAGAAAAAGAAAAAAAAAGATTCTTATATTTCAGTGAAATATCATCTAAATATCAGATACACGTTGAAGATTGCTTTGAACTTACATTCTTATTCGCCATATATATTCCTCTCTCAAACAAAATGCTTCAAATGGTTATCTTCTCTTTCTTTATTTCTGTATTAAACTATTGGGAACTAAGACTCACAATTATTAAACAACTTCTCCCGGGTGAAACAGTGATGAGTCTGAGTGGCTTCACTGGAAACTTTTGTACTCCACTATGATATGAATCTTTTAAAGTCTGAGGCTTCACTTGCAGCTGTGTTTGAGGACAGTAACCAGAGAAAAACAAACAAAAAACAAAACAGGTGATACTGTTGTTGATTGGCAAAGAAATGGAGTTCGAAATGCTTTGTTTTAATCATGTGCAATCTTTTGGAAATTAAGTCTTAGGTTTTATAAAGTTAATTTTTATTCTTTACCCTTCCAACATGTTTGTATGATTTTTTCTTTTTTTCTAGAATCCATTGCTTGAGATGCAGTAAGGATCATATGTTTTCCTTTATATCCTGGGCTGATGTCTCTATGAATGATTTTCAAAGGATCTTCTTTATTGTTTTAGCAAAGTCATCAAATGAAATCTTTTAATGAGAAACTTGCCCCCCTCATTTGAAAAGATTAAAATTTAGAGGAGCTGGATTTCTTTACAGTAATAAAATAGCTAACCTCAATTGTTTGGATACTCTGTAATTTTATTCACAGCACAGTTACTGTTTATCTGTTGTGGAATTTATACTGAAATGCACATAAATAGCATTTAATTCTTTTTGTTGTTTTTGCATTTGCAAGATCGAGTATGATTTGCTTTCCATTTGGCATGCAATGTGTAAAATTTAGAAAGCTTTCTTTTCTCAATTATTGGCATATTTAGTAGCGCATGCGATGCCAGATGCACTTAAGGCATTTGAAATAGCCTTGTGAGAAGTTTGAACCTGAGTAGGCTGTTGAGGCATCTCTACCACCCATCATTTTCTGAATTCAAGTCATTTCTGAGTATAATTCATTAGTAGAGGCTGCCTCCTTCTGACTGCTTTCACTTGGTAAGTTGTATATCATGTGGTCTTCATCCACACACACATTTTTTTTCATCTTTATTTTCTCTAAACTCAGTTTTAAAACACATTCATATAGGTGGTTAAAACTTGATATGGTGGAGTATAATTTATTTTTCATCACGTAAGTGGATAACTAATAATAGTAACTGATGAAATGAGTATAATAATTTCATACTCTTTAAAAGAGGTTTACATTTTTGAAGTGACATCCCTGATAAAATAGAAAAATCCTAATATTCCGGCAAAATAATATATAGCCTGTGCATGAAATAGTCATTGAGTATTGCTTTAATATTAAATTCTTGTTTGCCATATATTCATCCTCAAACAAGATATTTCAAATGATTTTCCTTTTTTTCAGAAGTCTTAGCTTGCAAGAAGATGAAACACTGGCTTTGTAAAAATTATTTATAATGCTTCTCTCTTCATACTTAAGGAAAATACTCAGTGTATGCATAAAACATGGCAGGCAAACAAACAGAAAATGTTTAGGTGCAAATGACTGACGGGCTGAAAATTTTTAAAGGAAATTGTCTGGAAGATTCTCCTGTGCAGTCACCTGGATTATTACTGTTGGGACAAAAGTGAATAAATATTGGTAAGGAAGTTAGGCTTTATTTCAACTTTGGTTAACTCTGAAGGCATTTCTTAAAACTGTAGAATTTGTGAAATCATCTTGTTTTCAGAAATACATGTAGCTACAAAGTTTGCTTCAAGTATTTCTCAGACATTAAAATATAGAAATTCCAATTCTAAATTATTTTAGAAAAATAAGAGTTTGGAGGTGAAGAGACTGAAGGAATAATAATGATTAATTAATAGAAAGCTGTGGTTATTTATTTTTTTTTTTAGTGACTACAGTTTTATAGTTGAATGAGATATATAGATATATGGCAAAATTCTTAGACTGTTATGAAGAGTGGAAGGGATGCCTGAGAATAAGAATCTAACAAAAGCAAGGAAGAAGAAAACAGAAAACAAATATAAAAATAGTAAATATTATATGAGAAAAATAAAGCTATCATATGTTATCAAATTAATATGAATGGGTTGAGTATCCTCTGAAAAGACAGGCTAAAAAATAAAACTTGCCTGTTCACACACACACACAAAAAAAAGTATCTGAAACAAAATGGTAAAGTATTCCCTTCCTAACAAAAGTGTGGGCAAATAACATACCAGGCAAAAGCAAACTACATGGAAATAGAGGAGCCATTTGATTTCAAGGCCAAAGGAAAAATCAAAATAAACAAAACTAAATAATGAAAAGTCCAACAAAGATACATACAAACAGGCTCAGGCACTTGGAAATGACGCTCTTTAAATAGCTACTATGCATAAAAAAGAAACAGCTGCAATGATGGATTGCCCAGAAATCAGTTAAAAAAAAAGGGTGTTTCATATAGAAACTTACGGGTACAGCTAAAACTGCATTTAAAGGGAAATATAGACAAAAATGCTTTTATTGTGAAAAAATAAAAATTGAATATAACATGAAGTCAAACTGAAAAAACTAGAAACTAAGAAAAGAACCGATAACATTGAATTGAAAGAAAATATGGGGAAAATTAATAAATATCAATACAACCTGGTAAATTTCTTGGAAAAATGTGTAACATATACAACTACTAGCAAATCTTATAAGAAAATAATGATATGTAATATTAGGGAGAAGAAAGGTTAAATAACTACACATCAAAGTAAATAAAAAGCAAAAAAAGCCTGATTTTTAACGATTTATTTATTTATTTGAGAGAGACAGAAAGAGAGAGAGAGAGAACGCCTGAGTGAGGAGAGGGACAGAGGGAGAGAAACTCAAGCAGATTCCAAGCTGAGCCCAACCATCACTGGCCTTCATCTCATGACCCTGAGGTCATGACCTGAGCCAAAATCAAGAGTCAAGTGTTTAACTGACAGCCACCCTGCACCCCAGCCATTTATAATTTTTTGAAAATTTTGATGATAAATAGGATAAACTGAAATATTTTGAGTCTGATAAAAACTATTTATTTGAATACAATGCAAACAATAGTAAAACTTTTAGGACATCAACAATAAAATCAGAAAAAAATATTAACTACTATCCATACTATTAATCATCATTGCTATGATTCTATTTACTGGAGTAATAAGTAGTATAAGCAGTATACTTTTTAATAAAATAGTAGGAAATTTACTATTGTTCATAGGTGACACTATAGAATACTAAAAATGTGAAGAAAAGCAAAGTAAGACAGTGAAACTCGTGAACTGGCTGCATGAAAGAGTCAATACAAATCAAGAGGAATTTAAAATCAAAACAAACAAGCAAAAAGAAAAAATATCCAATACACTCCATTTACTGATATAGTGAACCTATGCCAAAACAAACAAAAACAAAAAAAAGAAAAACAGAAACTAACCCAAATGAGCAAACAAAAAACTCTAACCAATCTGAGCCACTAAGTACATCTTTAAAAAGGATCAAATGAGAAGATGAGTATATGTCAATAGCATAGTGCTCACACATTTGAGGAGTACAATAAATGTTGGTAACTTGAATTGCTTGAATTGTATTTCTGGTATGTTCTAACACTTAGTCCACAGAATCTCCTATTTAGACAATTCTATCTTGTTTTGGAATATGTCTAATAATTTAATAGACAACTTTCATCTTACCATTGAGACAAAAGATGTATTGTGGTTTAGAGTACTCCTCTCTATGTTTCTACCTCCTAATTGACAAAGAAGAAGTGTGGACACATTGTAAGACCTGCACTTTTTACTTGCAATATTAAACAGGCAATGATTCCTACATTTTCAAATTATCTGTCACTTTGACTGACATCACAAAGGATCTGGCTTTTGCAATGGCACTTCACAGAGAGTGTTTTCCTCAATATGAAGTTATTTCAAATTGTCTTGGACTTCTTAAAAATAGGTGGTAACTTGGGGCACCTGGGTGGCTCAGTTGGTTAAGGGTCCGACTCTTGGTTATCTTGGTTATGAGTCATGTTATGATCTCAGGATTGTGAACTTGAGCCCTGCATTGGCTTGGGATCAACACAGAGTCTAATTGATATCCTCTGCCTCTCCCCCCATTTTTTTTTGCATCTCCCTCTATTTGTGCACTCTCTTTTTCTCTCTCTCAAGTAAATATATAAATTGATCTTTTTAAAAACTTAATGTTGACTTGGTGAATTCCTAGTAAATGTTTATTTCTTTAACAAATTGGAACTTATTAAAACTAATTGCTTTCTATCTTCATAGACTGTCCCACTGACTCCCTGAGAATTTAAAAACCTTCTAGCAAATAGTAATGTATTTGCTGTTCCTCCTTAGGTGGGAAGAGTAAGTATTAATACTTTCATATTACATTGTATCTTACTACATCTGAATAGAGAATAAGGAAAAATAAGTATAAGACAAATAACCCAATACTCTGACATTACTAGTGTTAATCTATTAATAAAATTCTTTTTGATATATATATGAAACACATATGTGTTCAAATTCTATTCAGATTTGTATCTCAGCTTTTTACTAAATATACTATTAGCAAAAAAATTTATAATTAACATAAGATCACATTAGAAATACTTTTCTATACTTTTTGTTCATAAATTTTTTATATCATAGACTTGAAGTCAATAGTTCTGTTTTCTTTTAGTGGCAACTACATATTATTTTATAATATGGACAAACTGAAATTTGTTCAACAATTTCTCTCCTGGTGAACATTTATATTATTTATAATGCTATTAATAATATTTTATTGAAGCTCTGTGCTCATAGACAAATATTTCATAAAGCAGATTCCTAAGAGCAAAATAAGAACACCAGAGTGTGGTTATTTTAAGTATTAAAATATGCTATCAGATTGTCCTTTGGGAAGATTTTAAAAATATATATTCCCACCAAAACTCTATGAGTTTTCATTTCTGTGCATTTCCCAGAATGCTAAATAATATTATTGTAAAAATTTTTGTTAAGTATGGGAAACAATATTATAGTATCTTATTTTTTAAAAGATTTTATGTGATACCTGGGTGGCTCAGTGGTTGAGCTTCTGCCTTTGGCTCAGGTCATGATCCTGGGGTCCTGGGATTGAATCCCACATTAGGCTCCCCATAAGGGAGCCTGCTTATCTCTCTGCCTGTATCTCCTGTATCTCTGCCTCTCTGTGTGTCTCATGAATAAATAAAATCTTTTAAAAATAAAATATTTTATTTATTTATTTGAGAGAGAGAGAACCCAGAAGTGAGGGGGGAGGGGCAGAGAGACTGGAAGAAGCAGACTCCTCTCTGAGCAGGGACACTGACAGAGGTTCCCAGGACCCTGGTATCATGACCTGAGCCAAAAGCAGATATTTAATTGACTGAACCACCCAGGTGCCCCAGTATCATAGTATTTTAATCTGTTCATAGCCTTTGTCTGTTTTTCTAAATTGTCCTTTTCTATTTTTGTCTTTTTCTTAGTAATTTGCAGAACTATCCCTATTTTAGATCCCTTTTTTAACTATAAACTTGATAAATATTTTCTTCCAATTTATTATTTACCATTTGACTTGTCTTTTCCTTTTAATTCAGAAAAATTTAACTTTTATGTAGTCAACTATATAAACTCTATTTTTCCTTTTGGCTTCTGGTTGTTAAATTATGCTTAGGAAGATTATCTATGCCACCAGGGTTATAAAAATATCTTCAGGTGTTTATTCCAAAAATTTTATTGTCTTATTAGTTACATTTAGTCCACTAAGACACCTGAAATTTGTTTTTGTGTAGACTATGAAGTGGGAGTCTAATTTTATCTAACACCAAATACACAGCTATTTGTCTCTAAAATATTTTTTGAACAATTTATCTTTATCTCTTTAAAGTGGAATGTCAGGAATCAAACCGTAAGAGACTCTTAACTATAGAGAAGAAACTGAACATTCATGGAAGGAGATGGGTAAGGGATGGGCTAAATGGGTGATGGGGATTAAGGAGGGCACTAGTTTTGATGTACATTGGGTATTATATGTAAGTGATGAATCCCTAAATTCTACTGAAACCAATATTACACTACATGTTAACTAACTAGAATTTAAATAAAAATTTGAAAGAAAAAGTAAAGTGGAATGTTACATTTATCACTTAATGAGTTCTAATGTATTTTTTTAACTATTTCTAAACTTTGTTCCATGGGTATGAACAATTTCATAGTAGTTTAATTAAGTAGTTTAATTGGGTGGTATTTAATATCGGAATGGGCAAAGCCCTGTTGTCTACTTTTACAGAATTCCTCTCCAATTACCAGTTATTCTTCTAATGAATTTTAAAATTATTTTGTCCAACGTTTTTATGACGTAAATAGAATTGCATTACTTTTATTAATAAAAATGTTAATATTATCAATATTAAATTGAGGATGATGGACATTTTAATTATTTTAATTGTTCTTGTATAAGAACATATCTCTACATATTTTGTGTCCTTTAATAAAGTTTTACGTTTTGTTTCTTTTTTTCGTTTAGAGGAGCTAAATTTCTTCAGTTGTGTTATTTTGTATCAAAGTAGTTTGGCATCAGTTACAACTATTAGCATCTATTAATAGATGAAGCTATGCAAGCCTCTTACGATCTCACATTTCATGGAGGAATGATAAATTCCAACAACTCTTCTCTCTGATAAGAGTTCTGGTCAGGCCCTGAGGCCAGATGTGAACAGTAGCGGGTATACAGAATTGAAAAAGCAATAGGAAAAATTTAATTTTTCTCCATGTTAAATGAATTTACCAGTACTCCTTGGCTTGTACTCCCTGTACCCTCAAATATACAAAAGATATAGCACTATTATGATATGGTGGGTATGTGTATGTGTGTGTTTGCTATTCACGATAGAAAATCTGCCTACAGTTACAGAATGCATTTAATTTTAAAATGCTTTGCCATGGTCATTCATTCACAACTGAATATTGACTGAATCTGTTTAGGACAGAATAACTTTGAATGTTGCATGCACATAAGTACTGTGTTAATCTTCAAACTAATAAATTAACAGAATTGGATGAGGATTATTTTTTCAATCAATGGGATATTTTACTAATTTTTTTATTTCTGTAGTTTCTGGTATATAATATGTTTTGACAGAATGGTCCTGCCTCATGGAAAGAATAACTGCAAATCCCTCTGAAGACATTTTGAGAGGCCTGAACTAATGAAAAATATGTTAGGGAAGTCTAAAACAAAGCTTAGAATGAAATGTTTGTAGAGAAGACAGAGTTCCAGAGAGTAAGTTCATGGAACTGAAGTCAATGGATGGAGAGCTGTAACAACAGAAATAGAGACAAAAGACAAAAGCTCTAGGAAGGTTTTCATTCTACTACAAGTGGCGCTATTTCTGAATGTTTAAAGGCAGATGGTAGCTGTATAGACAAAATGCAATGAAGAATCAAGGCAATTATTCATTTCCTTTGGGCTTCAGGAATGTGCTGTGGAGGGAAAAAGATGCTTGGAGGGGTCTGCATTATGCAAATTCCGTATCTATGCTGATTGAATTCTGAGAAAAATTGTGTAGTTTTCTACTTGGCCTGTGTTTTAATTGTTAATTCCAGCACTAATAAGATAGAAAAACACATTTTTAGTGCCATTTACCTTGAGGTTGTTTAGCAAAGGCTGTAATGTTTAAAATAGTTTAAATATATAAAATTGTTTCAGATACATTTCCCTCCTGTATTAGCTCCTGTTTCTTTAGTTGCTTGGCCTAGTTCTAATGCTAGGGAAGAGCTTCTTCTCATCTTATAAATGGCTTAACTTAGGTCTACTTTTCAGTAACTTTCTCATAAATCACCATATTTAGTTTTCCCATCAACTCAGTGAAATTAATGGGGCCAGTTTAATTACTGACAGCTTTCAGATGAAGAATCTGAGACACGGCAAGATCCAGAATCTAGCACATTTATATTAACTTCAAGAGGTGATAATTCCTCAGATATCTCAATTGAATGGGAACAATGTGGTATAGCCAAAGTTAGGAGCTTCAGAGTCACACAGGCTTATTAATTGTGCCTTTATCAGTTTGCCAATCTAAACTCTATAAACTTCAATTCTATGATTGTGAAATGAGCATAAAAACTCTTAATATACAAAGGTTTAGTGAGGATGTAATTTAGTACAGAGATAGCACCCATGAACCTATCTCAATGCTCAATAAATTACTAGTATTATTGGTATATCTCTATCATAGATATAGAATAGTATAGAAAGAAAATGCATCCGTATCACACCGTTTGGTAATTGGTAGCATTCCTTCTCTTCCTCTGAATTGTCATGCAGGGGGTTCCTTGAGGGTAGAGACTGTTTGTTTTAATTTTTGCATTCTTTTATGCTCTATAGATATTTATTTTGCTGATAAAACTAAAATAGGAATAATTTTAAGTATTTTAATCTAAGAAGATAGGTGAACAAAGTTACCAGTTTTTTGTTTGGTGGGTTTTTTTGCTTCATTTATTTTTTACATTTTGCAATTGTGCCCCCAAAAATCTTGATTTTGCCCTGGGTGGACTCCTTCACACAAATTTTAAACAAGTGATTGTTATTTTGGTCTAAAATAAGAGAGCATCAGGGGTTGGAATTTAATTTTTCAGCTTTTTCATTTAACTCTGACAATAACAGCATACATTAAGAGCCTAAGGAAAAGCCTAAGGACATATATAAATATGAGAGATAAAATTTTACTGGCATTCTTTTTATTTCATTCTAAGATTTGTGAACTTAAAAATACAGCAACCTTTTATTTTCAGAATCTTATAGGTTTATGTTAGGCCTTCATGTTTACTGATAAAAATGAGAAAATATATTTGTGCCCTTTTTTTGGTATCAACTTTGTTTAGCTCAGCTTCTTGATTTTCTCTTAAATTCAGTGTGTATATATTTGTTTAATGAGAATTATGTAACTCTAAAAGCAACACATTAATTATTAAGTATAATCAATCCTTCCAGGTCTTGTAAATTGGGCAAGATTTTTTTTCCCCTAGAGGATATGTCATTAAGGTTTTTTATTCTCAGATGTAATGAATGTTACTAATACTTGCAGTTCAGGGGAAAAATAAATAACAAAGTAAATGCTCTCTGTTGGGCTCGTTATTATGGAGGGATTAAAGTATTGATCAGAAAAGCATCTTTTAAATTTTAATCTTTTTTTCTCATCAAAGGCAGTGAATATGAAGAATGAGAAGATAATGACAGCAATGATGACAATGACATAAGCAATACTTCTCAAAACACTCCCATTTATTATAGAAATTTAAAATTCCCATTTATAGATGAAGAAAATGTGGCTCGCAGTAAGCAGTTAGAGAATTTGTTTAAGATCATGAGACTAGTACACAATATAGTTTGCATTCAAACACAAGTCTTTACACTTATGACAAAATAGCTACTTATGTTTATAGTTGTTAGTTTATATTTATAGGTTATTTACAGTAACATATATGCAGTTTTTTAGAAGTTTAAATATTTTTTTGTATTAGTGTAATACTCTTTTTCTTTGTACCATAATGTATGATCTCTCATACATTATCCTGATTATATCTGTCATAAATTTATCAATTTTATTGTCCATTCTAAGAACCACATGCTTTATTTCTTTATCATTTTTCTGTAGTGTAATTACTTCCTGATTTTTTTCCTTTTCATTCTGATTGAATTTTTCTAACATCTCAACAGAAAGACAATTGATTTTTTATTATTTTTAAAAATAATCATTAATCAGGCTTTACACCTGTTAATTTATCTCTGAATATTTTAAAGATAATTCTATAAATGTTGTATGTTATATTCTTATATTTATGATTTTCTTAATGACCTAAAATAATAATTCTTTTCCTTTATATAAATGTTTTATAATGTTTTCAGATGTTTTCTTCTAATTTCGATAAGGTTAGAATTTGTTTAGTTTTATTCCTATATATTGTTAATTTCTAGTTTTACAGCACCATGGTCAGATAATATTGCCTTTATGAGTTTTGAATTTTATTTTTTCTTATTTTTAAAAATATTTATTTATTTATATTAGAGAAAGAAAGAGAATGGTGGGAAGGGGCAGAGGGAGAGGGAGAAAGAATCCCAAACAGACTCCACACCAAGCATGGAGCCCATTGGAGGGCTGGTTCCAGGAGCCTGAGATCACAACCTGAACTGAATCCAAGGTTTGATTGCTTAACCAACTATGCTGCTCAGGCACCCCTTGCATTTTAAAATATACTTTTCTTTTTCATGGCATAATAAGTGATAAAATTTTTTATAGTTCCGTGAATAAGGTGAAACAAGGCATATTTTCTGTGGAATATAATTTTTTATTAGCCCAATTAAATCTACCTAATTAGGGGCACCTGGGTGGCTCGGTCAGTTAAGTGTCTGCCTTTGGCTCAGGTCATGATCCCAGGGTCTTGGGATGAAGTCCTGCCTGGGGGCTCCTTGATCAGGAGGGAGCCTATTTCTCTCTCTCCCTCTGCCCCTCCCTTGACTCCTGCGTACTCGCTCTTTTCTCTTTCCCTCTCTTTCTCAAATAAATAAATAAAATCTTTTAAAAAATCTACCTAATTAACAAATTCTTAACATTTTAAGTGTACTTGCTTGGATCATCAGAGCATGAATATGCATGTTGTGTGTCCCTTATAATTTTGTGGAATTAGGTTGTATAAGACAGAGGTATAAGGAAAGACTCACTAGCATAATCTGAAAGAATTTTCTCCTATTTGTGCCTTCTAGACCGTTTACTTAAAGACACAGATTTCATATATCTTTGATATGGATTTAGACTAGAAGCTGAAGTATATGTCTTTGCATTAATTTTCTGTTTTTGTTCCATTTTAAAAATTAAAACATGTCAGAAAGAAATAATCTATCCTCATTATAATAGAACTTGAGGATATTTTCCCCCTAGCAAGATGTAAATTGTTGATTGGTATCATCAATGACTTTATATATATCTGTGTCTCTTTGTTTGCTCTCATGGTCATTTTAATAGATAATTTTTATATGTGTATCCTGTGCTGCCATCCTTATGAGAAGCAAAAATTTTCATTAATCATCTGGATTTCCCACTATAGCTACCTTTCCATTCTAAAAGAAAGCAGATCATGTTCTCTCAATTTTACTGTACTTCCTTTCATTAGTATGATAGCTTTCAACTTCAGGAATATGGAAATTACATATTAAATAAGTGAGCATGTGTTACTGGTTTAGAGATTTAATTTCTATGCACATAGCTTGTGCCAACCATCATTATGAGAAGTGAAAATTTTGATTAATCATCTGGATCTCTGGAAGGGTACCTCACACTTCTGCCAAATACATTTGTGTCATTCATCCATGAGAATGTCAATTCTGTAAGAGAAATGAAGGCCCTTTGTACTTTCTATGGTTAGTATTTCTCATTTCAAGAGAAAACTGAAAAAAACCTTAAACTCCAAAGCATCCTAGACTGCCTTTGTTCAGTTTTTCACTAATGAATAGATGGTGGTCATTCTAAAACAGAGAGGAGAAAGGGCAGTTGGGGTGGATGTATTCTGCAAGGGCAAGAGTTTGTTTGCACCCTTATGGCAAGGAAGGATGTTGTGTACTGACAGCTTACTAGAATAGATATTCTTTCCTCATTTACCACAGTTCCGTGATTATTATTTTGTATCAGTTACTTGCTCTTTTTCTCCAGTTGGAATAATACTGTTATTCCCTTATCTGAGAGGCAAAAAAATTTAATAGTATAGAGCAATTCTGGTGGCCAGCATAGGGGTGGAAGCCTCTAGAGATGATCCTGATATATAATCTTTGTTAAGAACATTGGATTATAGAGTTTTGAGGTGAGAGTGCCTAAAAATGGGTCAATTAGTTAAAGATCAGATTTTTTCTTTAAATTTGACAGGCAGGAGGTCCTTGTTAATTTTATCGGAGTGATTTCAAAAAGATAGTAGGGACAAAAGTCAGATTATAGATTAAAAGGAAAAAGCAAACTAAAGAAAATGTGGTATACTTCCTGAATAAGTTGTACGAGGAAGAAAAGAGAGAAACTTGTGCATGCTTGTAGAGTTTGAGCCAAAAATCTCATTCAAGAAACATTTTTAGACTAGAAAACAGGTAACCATATTTTTAGGCTAAATAAAAAACCCTGGCAGAGTTAAGATGTTGACAATATAGATCAGAGGGCAGCAAATTTTTTTTGGTAAAGTGCTGGATAATAAATATTTTAGATTTTGCAGGCCATATGGTCTCTGATGACACTACTCAGTTCTGCTATTGCAGCAAAAAAGCAACCATAGAAAATATGTAAACAAATGCACATGGCTATTTTCAAAAAAATTTTATTTACACAAACAGGCATCAAGCCAGATTTAACCAATGGGTCATAGTTTGCTAACTTCTGATATAGATGGTAAAGAAGAACCGAAGAGAATAGGGGAGGACATACACTGGGGATGGCTGTGGCTGTGAGTTAGCTTTCCAGATCTAGGTGTGGTAGTGGGAGGACATGACTAATGGCCTCGGGTTTTCTCATGGGAGCAGAGAGAGGACTACTGAGTTTGTCAAAATGAGGAATTACAGAAGATAAAGGAAGGAGGAAAATGGTAATGATTTAGAAAAATTTTCTGAGGGAAAGGACAGAAGAAGTAGATAAAGCACAGTACTCAACTGGATGTGGCATCTATGACTAGGTAGAGGCATACATACACTATTAACATGAGTGTGTGCTTTCATTTCCCACAGAACTTCAGTGCCTTCATGAAAAGACAAGCTGCAGTATTGATCTGGGGCTTTGGGTTTTGATGAATGAGTACACATGAAGGATTGGACTGAAAGGAATCAAAGATATTGCTGAGACAGTATTTCAAATGAACAATCCTTAGGTTCAAGCTGGATAAAGAAAAAGAAGATCAAAAGAGGCCTGTAAACTGAGAGATAACAAAAAGACTGAGATGCTGCATATTTATCTCTGTGAGGTTGAAGTTGAAAAAGGAGTAAAGAACTGTTGAAAAAGGAGTAAAGAACTGTTAAGAGATTCAGGTTAAAAATACAGTAACACAGTAAACGTTCAACATACATTTTTTGATAGACTACTGTCCTGAGTAAAGTTTTATGTGAGACTACAATGAAATAGATGCAAAAAAGGAAAAAAATCATACCAAACTTATTTCCTAACTACTAGAGTTTTTATTTAGAGAAATCACTGAAGCCAAGAGTTGGTTTCCTGAAAAGAACCACAAAATTTATAAACCTTTAGCCAAAATCATTTTAAAAAAGGGTAGTGAGGACTCAAATCAAATCAGAAATGAAGGAGGAAAAATAACCAGCACCACAGAAATACACAGGATATAACAGAACATTATGAAAAATTATGTGACAACAAATTGGACAACCTAGAAAAAAAAGGATAAATTCCTAGAAACATATAACCTTCCAAAACTTAATCAGGAAGCAATATAAAATTTGAGTAAACCAGGTACTAGCAATGAATTTGAATCAGTAATCAAAGAGCTACCAACAGACAAAAGTCCAGGAACAGATGGATTTACAGGTAAATTCTACCAGATATTTTTATTTATTTATTAGATTTTATTTATTTATTCATGAGAGACACAGAGAGAGAGAGGCAGAGACATAGGCAGAGGGAGAAGCAGGCTCCATGCAGGGAGCTCCATCCCAGGACTCCAGGATCATGCCCTGGGCAGAAGACAGGCACTCAACGTTGAGTCACCCAGGTGTCCCTCTACCAAACATTTGAGGAACTGTTAATTCCTATTCTTTTCAAAACTATTCCCAAACAGAAGAGGAAGAAAAGCTTCCCAACTCATTCTGCAAGGCCAAAGTTACTCTCATAGAAAACCAGATAAAGACAACAAAAAAGGAAAACTACAGGCTAATATCTCTGATGAATAAAGATGAAAAAAATCATCATAAATATTAGCCAACTGAATCTAACAATACATTTAAAAATTATTCACCAAATGAAATTTTTATTCTAGGAATGCAAAAGTGGTTCAGTATCGACATATTAATCAACATGATACGTTACATTAAAAGAGAAAGGATAAAAAAATGAGTATCTCAACAAATGCAGAAAAAATACTTGACAACGTGTTTGTGTATGTAACACATTGGAATAGGTCTTAAGAATAAAAAGAATGAAATCTTCACATTTGCAACAATATGAATGGAATTTAGAGGGTATAATGCTAATTCAAGTAAATAAGCTGGAGAAAGGCAAATACCATAAGATTTCACTCATCTGTGTAGTTTAAGAAACAAAAGTACAAATTTAAAAACAAGATTAAAAACAAAAATAAAACAACAACAAAAACCCCAGACTTTTAAATACAAAGAACACATTTATTGTTGCCAGAGGGTAGTTTGGCGGGGGGGATAGGTGAAACAGATGAAGGGGATTAAAAGTATACTTATCTTGATGAGAACTGAGAAATGTATAAAATTGTTGAGTATGTTGCACAGCTGAAATTAACATAACTATGTTAATTATACTTGAATTAGAAAAAATAAAATAAAAATAAATCTCTCTATAGAAGTCATACTTACTTTCATAAATATTTTTGGGTACTTTATGTTTTTGATACTATTATAATATTATTATAATGTTTGATACTATATATAGTATATGTATACTATAGGTATAGTATAGTATACATATAGTATGTGTATTATAATACATATAACGTATTATAATGTTATTACTTTAAATTTTATTTCTTATAGGCATACATTTTTATTGATTTTTGCATCTAGAACAATGCTAAATTCTCATTGAAAAAGTTATCTGTAGGTTCTTTTGAATATATATATATATATATACACACACACATGTATATATACAGTTTTTTATTTTTTTATTTTTATTTCTCCTTTTCCAATTCTTGTACTTTTTATTTATCTTTCTTACCATACTGCAACTGACCAGAACCTCAAATGCAATGTGAATCAGTTGTAATGGTGGGAAATTTTGTATTGTTTCTATCTCAAAGGAAATAATTTTACTATTAACTGTGATATATACCAGTATGTTTTATAGATAGCCTTTAGCTCAGGAGTTGGTAATAGATGGTTCACGGTCCAACTTGATCTGACAATGTTTTGTAAATAAAATTTTATTGGAACACAACCATTAATGTAAATATTGTCTGTAGCTGCTTTTGCACTATAATGGCAAAATTGAGTAATGTGATAGAGATCATATGGCTTGCAAAGCTAAAAATATTTGTTATCTGGCTCTTCAACAAGAAAAAGTTTGCAAAACTCTAGTTTGCCCAATTGATATGTTCTCTTCTTTTTTTGCTGAATATTTTTTTACCATGAACAAATATTGGGTATTATTATTTTTTTCCTGCATTGAGATATGATAATGTAAATTAAATTAGTTGTCTTTCTCATGTTAAACTAAACATATTCTTGGAATACATTTTCATTTGTTGAAAAAAAGAGAATAGAAATAAGTGACAATGTAATTATTATATGACATTGCCCAAAGATTGACTGATTGATTTTCCAGAGTTAATTTTAGTTAGAATAGCATGGGGTCTGACAATGACTACTTGATCTGTAGTTCTTTTTTTTTTTTTTAACATCTTGTTACTTTTTAAATTCACTTTATCTGTAGAAAACTAGTTTTTTTAAAAAAACTTCAAGTTTATTTCATTGTAGTTATTTATATTGTTTCAGTGCTGCTCTCAATTTATAATTCTAGTTCATTTTGTAGAATCAAAAAATTGGCATTCCCCTATTTCTATGAAGTAGTTGACCATTAAATGTTAAAAGAGTATTAAATTTAAGAAAATTAAGACACAAATTCATGGTACAAAATTCTGTGTAACATTTGATCAGAATTGGGGAAAAATTCTTGACATAGAAGAAAAATAGTTGTAGTTATTTAGTACAGCAATTTAGTACTTTCCAAGTGCTAGACTTACCATTGTGAGCTTTATATACTTATCTGGAAAGTTTATTGAAGCTGGAAATCTAAGTTTTTGCCAAAATCTATAAATTGTTTTCTTTTAATCCTTTCCAAGCATGGTATCTCATCACTCTGTAAATTTAAAGCACCATCTTATATATGTTTTGAGATGAAGTAATTAATACCTTAATTTATGAAATTCTGATAGTTTATTTAAATGATTTCTTTTGAAAACAACTTGCCACAGCAAGGAGAGGCAGTTTTTTTGTTTTGTTTTGTTTTGTTTTCTTCCTTTTCAATATCAGTCTCTCCTCTCATTGAAGAAACATGTTTTCTTTAGGTGGTCAAGTGATATGTGTTGTTTTATGACTAAAAATAGCATAGTGTTTTTAGAAGAAAAAAGTGTATCAGCCTATAAAATAAGAAATGAATGTGTGCACAGTAAACAAAGATTTTCAAAGCCAAAGTGGACCATGTCACAAAGGGAGACACATTAAATATGCCAGTTTAGAGATCAGTGTCAAGTACACATGATTTGGGCATTTACTTTTTGTAAATTTGTTAAATATTCACTTTAATGATTTTTAGTCTTATCTGTGTTTCCTTTAAGCATTAACAGTGTCCTTTTACTAATGTTATTTTGACTAGAGTCTAAAGATGATCACTTTTCCAAAAGGGAGGTTTTCCAAAAATAAATTCTTTACCTATTTTTAAAAAGGAAGAAAGATTACATTCTTCTGAATCAAGAAGTAAGGATTTAAATACTGCTGTAGGTGTGAATAGGTGTGTGGGTGTGGAATCAGGAGGTTCCCTTGTAATTTAAGGAGGGAAGCATGTCTGCAGAGAAATGTAGGAGATGGGCTAAAGTAGAAGACTCGGGATCATTTTTTCAGTGATGGGAGCCCTACTGAGGTTGAAGGTCATAAATCTGGAGCAATGACCAATTGTTGAAGTCATTTGATTTTTTTTCCAGCAGCATAGAGTATCCCTGACACACACACACAGAGTGCTGATTACAGAACCAGGTTTGGGGTGTACCAAGAGAGATATATGTTGCTGACATATATTAGAGGTCTGGGCAGGGCTTTTGAATATGAATCCTTTTGCTTACCCAACCTCCTCTTATGGAGACCTAAGCTGTATAGCCAAAGAAAGCAAGAATTAAATAAATACTGCACTACTAATGTCTGTGTAGGAATCCCTCCTCTACCCATGGGTAAAGCTAGAAATTTGGAGAAAACTTTTTCTGTTAATTTATCATATAGTCTTTCATATTTGAATATCTGGTCATCTTTGTTTTTTGTGGGGTTTTAATTTTTTGTTATTACCTTCCCCTCAGCTTTATTCAGATATAACTGACATATAACATTGCGTATGTTTAAGGTGTACACCATGTTTATTTCATACATATACCTTGTAAAATTATTACCAGTGTAGGACTGGCTAACACCACTATTACCTCACATTATTGTCATTTCTTTTTTGTATTGAGAACATTTAATATTTCCTCTCAGAAACTTTCAAGTATATACTACAGTATTGTTAACTATAATCAGTTATCCTGTACGTTAGATCTTCTTATTTATTTATCAGATCCTCTTATTTATTTATTTATTTATTTAACTTTATTTAAAACGTGTTTATCTTATAACTGAAAATTTTTACTCTTTGAGCTACGTTTTCCAGTTTCCTCTACCCTCCCAGCCCCACTGGAGAACTACCATTCTACTTTCTGTTTTTGTAAGTTTGGCTTCCTTTGATTCTATATATGTTATATCATGCAGTATTTGTCTTTCTTTGTCTGACTTATTTCACTTAGCATAATACCCTAATGGTCCATCCATGGTATTACAAATGACAGAATTACCTTCTTTCTCATGGCTGAATAATACCCTACTGTATATATACAGCACATCTTCATTATCTATTCATCCATTGACAATTAGGTTATTTCCATGTCTTGAATACTGTAAATAATGCTGCAATGAACATAAGAGTGCAGATATCTCTTCAATATCCTGTTTTCATTTTCTTGGATATATACCCCAAAATGGGATTGCTGGATCATTTTTAATTTTTGGAGGAAACTCCATACTGTTTTTGATAGTGGTTGTATCAGTTTACATTCCCACTACTAGCTCACAAGTATTCCCTTTTATCTACATCCTTGCCAACACTTGTTACTTCCTGTCTTTTTGATGATAACCTTCGTAACGTGTGTAAGGTGATATCTCATTATGGTTTTGATTTCCATTTCCCTGATAATTACTGATGTTGAGCATCTTTTCATATACCTGTTGACCATTTTGATGGATTTAAAAAAGTCCATTCAGTTCCTCCCCCCATTTTTGATGGATTGTATAAATATATATATTTGCAGTGGAATTGTATGAGTTCTTTATATATTTTGGATATTAGCCCTTTATCAGATATGTGATTTGCAAATCATTTTTTCCCATCCCTTAGGTTATATTTTAATTTTGTGGATTATTTCTTTTGCTGTGCAGAAGCCTTTTAGTTTTATGTAATCCCACTTATTAATTTTTGCTTTTGTTACTTGTGCTTTTTATGACATGTCCAAAAAACAAATGCTAAGACAAATGTCAAGGGTAATTTCCCCTGTGTTTTCTTCTAGATGTTTTGTGGCTTTTAGTTTTATGTTTATATATTTAATCCATTTCAAGTTAATTTTTGTGGGTGGTGTAAAATTGGTGTCCAATTTCTTTCTTCTGCATGTGGTTATCCAGTTTTTCCAATATCATTTATTGAAGATACTATCTTTCATCATTGAATACTCTTGACTCCTTTGTCAATAGTATTCAGCCATATACAAGGGTTTACTTCTGGGCTCTTGATTCTGTTACATTGGTCCATGTGTCTATTTTTAAAAAGATATTATTTATTTATTTTAGAGAGAGTGAGAGAGCCAGTGATAAAGAGCACAAATGGGCGGGGTTGGGGAAGAGAAAGGCATAAGCACATCTCTGCTGAGCAGTGAGTCCAAAATGGAGCTCAATCCCAGGACTCTGGGATCATGACCTAAGTAGAAGCCGGATACTTACTTGACTGAGCCACCCAGGCGCCCCTTAAGTGTCTATTTTTAAGCCAGTATCACATTGTTTGATCACTATAACTTTGTAGTAAAGTTTGAAATCAGGAAGTGTCATGATTCTAGCATTGTTCTTTTTCAGGATTACTTTACCATTCAGGGATTTTCTTTTGTGGTTGCATACAAATATTAGGATTTTTTTTTTCTATTTCTGTGAAAAAATGCCATTGGAATTTTGACAGAGGTTGCACTGAGTCTGTGGATTGCTTTGGATTGCATGACCACTTTAATGATATTAATTCTTCTGAACCATGAACATGGGATATCTTTCTATTTATTTATGCCTTCTATTTATTTCATCAAAGTTCACATTATTCAAAGTTTGATAGTTTTAAGCGTATGGATCTTTTATCGCCTTGATTAAATTTATTCCTAATATTTTATCCTAATATTTTACTATATTTGATGCCATTGTGAATGGGTTTTTTTATTAAAGTATAATTAACATTATTTTAGTTTCAGATGTACAATATAATGATTCGATATTTGTGTATATTGTGAAATTATCACAATAAGTCTAGTTAACATTCATCACCATACATAGTTATGGAACTTTTTTATATGTAATGAGTACTTTTAAAATTTAACCTCTTAGTAAACCTCTCTTTGCAGCTTTCAAATATGCATTACAATATTATTAACTATAATTTCCATGATGTATATTACATCTCCACCATGACTTACGTATTTTATAACTTTGTATCTTTGAGTCTCTTCACTCATTTTGCCTACTTCCCACACCCCACCTCTGGCAATCTACCAATCTATTCTCTTCTATGAGTTTGTATTTTGTTTTTATTTGTTTTTTAGATTCCACCTATAAATGAGATCAGATAGTATTTGTATTTCTCTGTCTGACTTATTTCACTTAATGTAATGCCCTCAAGATCCATCCATGTTGTCACAAATGGCAAGATTTCATTTTATGGCTAAAATATTCATTGTGTATATATGATACACTCTCATTACCCATTAATCCATCAATGGGCTCTGAGGTTGTTTACATATTTTGACCATTGTGAATATTGCTGCAGGGAACATGGGTGTGCATATATCTTTTTAAACTAGTGTTTTCATTTTCTTCAGATAAATATCTGGGCTTTATTAAATAAATTAAATAAAGAAATACTTCATTTCTTTTTAAGATATTTTGTTGTTAGTGCGTAGAAACATAACTGATTTCTAAATATTAATTTTGTATTCTGCCACTTTATTGAGTTTATTTATTAGTTCTAACAATTTTGTGTGTAACCTTTACGATTTTGTCTGTATAAGAGCATATCATCTGCAAGCAAAGAGAATTTTACTTCTTTTCCTATTTGGATGCCTTTTATTTCTTTTTCTTGTATTATTGCTGTGCCTAGGACTTCCAGTACTATGTTGAATAGAAATGGTCAGAGTGGACACTGTTTTGTTCCCAGTTTTAGAAGAAATGCCTTCAACCTTTTACTGTTCAGTCTGATGTTAGCAGTGGGATTATCATATATCGTTCTCACTATGTTGAGTTAATACTCCTTCTTTACTCAGTTCATAGAACATTTTTATCATGATAGGGTATCATTTAATCCTGGTTTATGATCCTTTTAATGTGTTATTCAATTCTGTTTGCTAGCATTTTTTTTGAGAATTTTTATATTTATACTCATTAGGGATCTTGACCTATAGTTTTTTTCTTGTAATGTCTTTATATGACTCTGATATCAAGATAATGCTGGTCTTGTAATGAGTTTGAGAGTCTTTCATGCTCTTCAGTTTTTTTGGAGGAGTTTGAGGATTGACACTAATTCTTCTTTAAATGTTTGGTAGAAAGAAAGAGAAAATCAAATAAATGAAATCAGAAATGTCAGAAGTGAAAGAGAAGACATGGAAACTGCTACCCCAGAAATACTAAGAATCATAAGAGATTACTATGAACAGTTATGTACCAACAAATTAGATAGCCTAGAAGAAATAGATACATTCCTGGAAATATACAACTTAAAAAATCTAAAAATCTGACAGACAAATAACTAGTAAGGAGATTGAATCAACCAAAAACTTCCCAAAAAGAAGGGACTATATGGTCTCACTGGTAAATTTTTGCAGCAATGTAGTTTCTGATGAAAGTGAGTCATCTTTAAGTAAAATCTATTCTTTCTTGAATTTTAAGTTCTGCACGCATAAAGAAAATGTGAAAGGAATTGAAATATTCAGCTCCAAATATTCTGTGCTAAGAATTTTATTTACCTTATCTCACTTACTCTTCAGAACAACCCATACTCTATAGAACAACCCACTAGAGTATAGGTATTATTTCAGAGCTTTTACATATATGGAAATTAAGGCTAAGAAAAGTTAAGCAAGTTGCCCAGGGTAAAACAGATAGCACTCTGTGAAGCCGTAATTTAAAGTCAAGTCTAATTCCTAAGTTTATGTAATTTGTATTACTTCTCACAATTTGTTGCTGTTGCTGTTCTTGTTTGTTTTATTGCAAGTATGTAGGTTTCTTGATATTAAAGTCCTTTCTTTTGAGAAGACAGATTTTGGTATATAAATTAGTTTAAGACTTAAATGCTGACATTAACTTTTTTGCTTTTTCTAACATTATGTGGTATCTCAATACAATTGCTCTACCATTGCTGCTTCAGGGCAACTAAACTTCTTTCAAGCTGTCTGTTAGGGCCCCCCAAATTAAAATGAATATCTATCTATCTATCTATCTATCTATCTATCTATCTATCATCTATCGAGAGAGAGAGAAAGCGTGTGAAAGTGTGCAGGTGGGAGCACACGAACAAAGACTAAGCCTTGGAAGGAATATAGCATCACTTCTACCATACTCTGCTAATTGAGGCAAGTCATAAAGGGCTTCCTAGGTTCTAGAGGAGGGTACATAGAATCCACTTCTTAATAGGGGATGTAAAAGTACTCTGAGAAGGACAAGAAACATTCCTCTTTAAACCATTTTTTAAAATATGATTTTTCATAAAAACACTATCTCTGAAAACTGGTGAACAATTAAATTTTTCCAAACTGAAAAAGGAAATATACTTAATATTTGCAAAAGACATTTTTATGAACATGCTACTTTATATGAATGACTTTATTTATTACTTACAATTCTTTCCACTTCACAAATGATGAAATTTTTCTAAGGCCATCTAACTTCTAAGTGCAGAACCAGAATTCAACCCAACATTTTTTTGACTCCAAAACCTACTACTACTACTATTATTATTATTATCCTCACGTTAGCAAGGAAGAGTTTGGGGAAATCCTCATTTGATACTTATTTTATCAACATAAATTATTTTCAAAAAAGTTTTTATTTATTTATTTGAGAGAGACAGAGAGAGCATGAACAAGGAGAGGGAGAAGCATCCTCTCTGCTGGGCAGGGAGCCCAGTGTGGGGCTTGATTCCAGGACCCTGACATCATGACCTGAGTCAAAGGTAAATTCTTAATCCACTGAGCCACCCAGGCATCCCAACAGAAATTCTCTATTAGCCAGAATACGTTTCTTTCTATAGTTTTACAATATTTCTATCCATAATGACGTATCTTATGTATCTGTTTAATTAGCAAACAATTATTTCACTATATTTATTACCACTTTATTGGTAAGGGCAATTCATTGCTTAGTAAAGCAATTAGATTTATAATTATAATACCAATCTCATTGCATTATAGTAATCTGTTTAACATTTTAAACTTCTTGGTCAGGCTGTATTTTCCATGATATCAGGGAAAGTTTCTAATTCATGTAAAGTGTCCCTACAAGCTAGAATAGTAAAGTATACTCATAGTAGTGAATGTTTGATGAAGGAATACATTGAACTATTGAAAATACATGATCTGGTGTTTTGTTGCAAGGTTACTGAATTAACCAAAAAACTCTTCTTCATGTATGTAGTACAAAAATTCATACAAATGGAGGAGTCTTGTAAGGATATGAGATTTTCCTATCTTTACATAGGATAAAATAGACTTGGACTACAGTAAATAGTTAGAGATCTGTTTATTTGAAAAATATAAAGACAAACATTTCTAACAGAGGACAAGTCTTCAATAATAATATAATTCAAATATGTTATTTTACAATTTTATACAAATTGTATAGTACTAATTTAAGATCACACAGCTGGTTGGGACGCCTGGGTGGCTCAGTGGTTGAGTGTCTGCCTTTGGCTCAGGGCGTGATTCCTGGGTCCTGGGATGGAATCCTGCATCTGGCTCCCTGTGAGGAGCCTGCTTCTCCCTCTGCCTATGTCTCTGCCTCTTTCTGTGGCTTTCCTGAATAAATAAATAAAATCTTTAAAAAAAACCAGTTTAAAAAAAGATCACACAGCTGGTTAAAGTCAAGAAAGTATTCTTACCTATTCTTACTTGCTCTTTCAGTCTTTTCAACTCATTCTTGATGGAATGTTAAATAGGATGCTAGGGGAAATCAAATGTTTATGTCCACTCGGAAGATTATGTTTTTTATTCTAGTTATGTCTCTATGTAGAGTCAAAAACTTGGATAGATTACATCTGGATATATCATTCAACTCTAAATATTTGATGATTTTATGTGCTAGCTCTTTATGGAAAAATAATAGACCGCTAAATGGAGAGTCACAATATTGGCATTTACTAGCTCTGTATCCTTTAGCAACTCATTGAATGTTTCCAAGTCTCTATTTCTTTATTGCAGAATTTAATAGTTATAGTCGTTATTGATCTGGGTCATTACAACCCTGTGTAGTTGATTTTAAATGTGTATATATGGGGTGAAGGGTTTTGTTATGACTGGGGACACTCTTGGTAACTAGCAGATAAAACCCAGGGAAAATAAGAATCTTTTAAATGTTGGGATCAACCCACATAATAAAACTTTTTGTTGACTAAAATGCCAGTAGTGCCTGTGTTGAGAATCAATGGAATTTTTTTCTAATTCTAAAACTTCTTTATAGGGCAAATTGTTTGAGAAGATGTGTCTTAGTTTCAGTACATGATTAAAAGGTGAATAGAGTATTTTTTGCCTTGAGAAAAAAATAGCATCTTTTTTGTTTTGTTTTCTTTCAATGTGACTTTAAACTATCTTGTAAAAGTTTAGACTTTAAGAAATGCCATAAATGAATTACCTTGCAAAATGGGTCTTTGAATCAAGTTCTAGGATGAATTTTGGAATAATCCATTTGAGTCAGTGTTGGATCTTCTGAGAGCTCAGTGTATTTATAACTGAAATTATTCTCCCTTTAGACAATGCAGGTGGGAAAGAGAAAGGTATAGTGATAGGAGAAGGTTTAAAAGATACGGTATGGAGCTGCTTACCAGCCCAATAGGTTGTTTTACAGAGAGGACAATCCAAGGACATGCATATCTCCTAATGATATATAAATCATTTTGGGACTTGTGCTTAATGGAATTGGATTTGAACTCTGAGAATATCTTTCAGAAGACTGAGCAAGCTGTGCTATTTATGGTCATTAGGTGGTAAGGATGCTGACACATCCTTTTATTATTGGAACTTAAATATATCATGAGGGTATCTTTATCCTATTGGGTGCAAATTGGAAAATGTTTTTATCATGTCTGTTAAGAGAGAAATACATTTTTTCTTGTATTAAGCAAAGGCATATGCTAATCTTATTAATAACCTGATAAGATAATTAATAGTATAATATCTATTATAATATTTCTGTTATAGCATAGATAGTGGAGTATAAATCTTTATTTTACTGACAATCACATTTCTAAGCTTTCAAATATATTTCAAATTGCAATGATCTTTGTTTCATGTTTTAGCGCTTTTGCCTCAAAGGTTAAATATTTTTTACTTTAGGTACTCTAGCTTGTATGTCTTACTGCATGCATTGATGAGAACAATGCTAAATTCATATTCAGAATCCTTGGGATGAATCTATTCAAGAAATCACAGAAATTCTTGGGAAACCTACCTTTATATAGAGGATCCCTTCAGAGACTACGACAGAGCAGAGATGGACTTAAATTTCCTTTGGTCACTTGTTAGCTATATGACCCCAGGGAAGCAATGAGTTTTGATATGTGTCTTATAAGCAATAGGTTCTTTTTTAAAAAAATATTTATTATTTATTTGAAAAGGGAAGAGGGAGGGAGAAAATGTGGAGGGGGAGAGGCAGAGAACTAGGGAGAGAATCTAAAGCAGATTCCTCACTGAGCATGGAGCTAGTGTCAGGGCTGGATCTCATGACCCTGAGATCATGATCTGGGTGGAAATCAAGAGTCTGGTGCTCACTCCATTGAGCCACTAAGGCACCCCAGCAATAAGTTCTGATATGTCAGTTTCTCTTTAAGCTGTGTGAAGTCTGTTGCATTTATGAAATGTAGTAGTGATACCTACCATCTCAATTTAAAAATGTGTTTTACTTTTAAAGTGAGTTTATTTAGGATGCCTGGGTGGCTCAGTGGTTGAGCATCTGCCTTCAGCTCAGGGCGTGATGCCAGGTCTGGAAATCAAGTCCCACAACAGGCTCCCCACAGAGAGTCTGCTTCTCCCTCTATGTCTCTGCCTCTCTCTTGTGTTTCGCATGAATAAGTGAATAAAATAAAATTTTTTAAAAAATAAAATGAGTTTCTTTGTATTTGCGTTATTGGAATTGATGCGATGAGCCCCCAATAAATACTAGTAAGAGACAATAAAATGTTTTTAAAAATGAATTAATAGCTCTGTGTTGTTAAGAGCAGAAGAAAAATTTTCTACATTAAATTTAAGTGATGTCTTCTGATGTTTAAAGTTCCAAATATTTCCAGTTTACATAGCTTCTCACTTTTCCTCTTATTTGTCTGATTCCTGCACTTAACCAATAATAAATGAAGATGTACTTCCAGAAAATTATTCTAATACTGTTGCTGTTGAAATATTTATGGCTCGGAGTGCCTAGCTGGTGCAATTATTTAAGCATCTGACTCTTGGTTTGTCTCAGGTCATGATCACAGGGTCATGTGATCAAGCCCTACATTGGGGTGCTCTGCACAGAGTCTGCTTAAGATTCACTCTTCCTCTTCCTCTGCCCCTGTCCCCCATGCTTTATCTCCCTAAAATAAATAAATAAATAAATCTTTAAAAAGAAATATTTATGGCTTTTATTTTATAAAGGTCTTAGAAACCACTATCACTCCAATAAGTGACTAATTGAATTAATTTTAATTTCTTATTGCTCTTGATTTGATTTTTCACTGGAGTTTTTGTTGTTGTTGTTTGTTTGTTTTGGTATAATTGCATTCTGTTTTTCTTTTAACATATCGTAAGAAAGGATAGATTTTCTCCTTCAGGATACCCATAATAGGTCTTTAGAAACCAAAAGATCTTATAGGAGGAGCATTCTAGGTTTGTTTCATTCATTCCTTCTTTGCCATGCCTACAAAACTCAATATAATCTTGTCCCTCTCTTTTGCCTTAACTTCATCTTCTGCCACTCTCTCCTTAGATTCCTATATTTCAATTCCATAGGCCTATTTCCTATGCCTTTTGTAACTGCCATCTTTTCTTCCTGGAATGCTTTGCCTATAGGTTTACATAGATTTTTACCAACTACTTTTTATCTTTAAAATCCCAGCTCAACTATTACCTCTACAGAGATGTTTTGCCTAACCACTTAAATGGAAATAAACTGTTCCATCAGTCACTATGATTCCATTCTCTTTTATTTCATTGTAGCACTAATCAGTATTAGAGATGTTCTTGTTCACTTATCTGTTGTTTTATTTGTCAGTTGCCATTCCGTCAGAATATAAATTCAGTGAGAACAAAATTGTTCACTACACAATTCCTAAACATAGAAAATGGCTGGCATATAGTAAATTCCAATAAATATTTATTCATTGAATGAATAAGTCAGATTATATTATAGTGAAAACTAACAGAGTCCATAGTTTCTTTCATTTAAAATGAATAGACTATCACTCTTAGAAGGAACCCTAGAGGATATCTTATTGAGACTTTGATCTTAAGCATATAGAAACCAAGCTTCAGAGAGGTAAAGTTACTAGATTTCACAAAGCTAGACATTGAGAGTCAAGGGTGGATTCAGAAGTCCACAAACCCATATCCTTAGCTCCAAAATCTGAAATCTCTTAGAACCAATGGTTTTATGTAACTTTAACATGAAAACTTATTTGGTTGCAAAACTCAACATAAACTAATATGAGGCTATTTATATTTTTTTAATGCATCCTGCAAAGTATGACTATTCATATATTTCATTGTAGAAATACTAATATATCTGATTATAGGTTTTTGCCCCAGATCCTGCTGGAGGCTATTATATAACACCTGGTATATAGACTGTAAGATTTCTAAAGTTCAAGCATTTCTTTCTTTATCTTTTTCTTTTTTTAAAGTAATCTCTATGCCCAATGTGTGGCTTGAAATCAGGACCGTGGGATCAAGAGTCACCTGCTCTACCAAATGAGCAGCCAGGTGACACTAAAACTCAAACATTTCTAAATTCCCAAACACAACAGACTCTAGGGATTTCAGATATGGTAGGGTAGACTTATATCTCAATTATATGCCCTTTCTCATTGAAAAAGCAAAAGACAAAATCAGTTTAGCCACACAAGAGAGCAAATAAATCATTTGGTCTGCAGATGAGAAAGCTAAGAGATTGAGTTATGTAAAACTACATAATTAGAAAGCCACAGAGCAGCAAATATCTTACTCCTAGTACAGAAGACTGTCTATAAAATCCTAAACAGAAAAGGACATTAAGGGTACCATATTTCTTTTTTATTTTATTTTCTTGACATTGCACATAGATCATCCTGGTAATCTTCACAACAACAACCTTCAGTTTATACCAATATTATCTTCGTATTTGGATGAGGTTCTTTAAGAAGTTACATAGGTTTCATAAGAGCATGCACACTAAGAATTTGTACTCAAGGTTGTGTGGCTCAAAACAGTTGTAGTTGCAATCATGGCTTCTAAAACATGAAATTTTCCTAAGAATAAGATCATCATATGATTCCTTGAAATTATTTATGATAATGAATCTTCTTTTAATTGTTGAAAGTAAATCAAGTTGTAAAAGACAAAAAGGGATTTAAAATTCTATAGAGCTAAAAAAATGAAATCTTACCATTAGCAACCATGTGGATGCAACAAGAGGGTATTATGCTAAGTGAAACAAGTCAATCAGAGAAAGACAATTATATGATTTCACTCATATGTGTAATTTAAGAAACAAAACAGATGAACATAGGGGAAGGGAGGGGGAAAAAGATGAAATCAGAGAGGGAGACAAACCATATGAGACTCTTAACTATAGGAAACAAACTGAAGGTTGCTGGAGGGGAGGTAAATGGGGGGTTAGGGAAACTGGGTGATAGGCATTAAGGAGGGGACATGATATAATGGGCACTGGGTGTCATATACAACTGATGAATCACTGAACTCTATCTCTGAAACTAATAATACACTATATATTAATTGAATTTAAATAAAATTAAATTTTAAAAATAAAATTCTATAAAGTAGATCACTTTTTTCT
Source organism: Vulpes lagopus (assembly GCF_018345385.1). NCBI lineage: Eukaryota > Metazoa > Chordata > Mammalia > Carnivora > Canidae > Vulpes > Vulpes lagopus. Next base: position 35,344,286 of record NC_054838.1, on the reverse strand, counting down.
GTTGGAATGCTAAGGTTTCAAGAATATTTACAGAGATTCCACACTTATTAGGTAAATTAGGAATATTTAGACATTCCAAATATACTAATTGTATCTACTCTGTAAGATCAGAGATTACAATGGCAAAAATCAATTATTGAATGAAGAAGATAGCACTGTTTCTCAAACTGGAGTGATATACCCTTCACAAAGGAAAAATAATTCTCCTAGAACTCCTGGACTTGAACTAAATTATTTTTACTTAAATATGAATAAGATTAAACTATTTAGGTTCTCTATTCTAATAGCTCCTATACAACTGTTAAACCAAAACAGATTTCTAACCTAAGTACAGTGAAAACTACAAACAAATGCAATCCAAATGAAAGTCCTTAATTTAGTGTGAAAAATGATGTTTATTGAAATTAAATCATCTTGCAATATCCATATGGTAATAACTGCTTCTGCATAGTTCTTTTAAATTTGGCACGGCATATTATTATGTGCTGTATAAAAGCTCAATTTTTCTGGAACTTTTCAGTATTGTTTGTATTGTATTCAAACAACTGTGAGATGTTAGTCTACATAGTAGTCCTTGAGGTCTTTGGGGCTGTGTTTGGCTTGAGTGTGTCATTACATAGTATGTCCTCCTCTGTTCTTATTATTTCTGGTCAATTAAAGGATAACAGTTTGTATCTGCATGGTTGTAAACACAAACACCAATGCATACATTAAAATCATAACGTGCCACACTCAGTTAAAAGGTGGTCATCTAAGTGAACTAGCATATATTTCTCTCAGTACTTTTAGACTATTATTAAAAAGGGAAACAAATTAAAAGTCAATTATCATGGGGAAATTGTGGACCTTTACAAATCCCCGAGTGTCTAAGGATCCTAATTTGAGAAACACTGCATAGCATATCATTTAGCGGTTTATCTTTAAAGCATTAATTATTTCCAATTTATCTTTAGCTATCAAATCTTTATTATTTCTTCTGAGTGGGATAATCTGTTGCCATTTTTACAATAATTTTCTTCTAGGCAATCCAAGTTTTTTCCCCAAAGATTAGCAAAATTTCTTTAGATTATGTGAACAAACTAGACCATCATTTCCATTATTAATATATTAGGCATAGAAAATTATAGCATTTCAAAGAAGAGTTCAGGTATTTGAAGGTTTGAGGGGGGAAAAAACTTTCTGTGCTATCCTCAGAACTTATGATTTAATTGGTATCAGGTGGGTTAAAGACTATCAATTTTTAAAAAAAGAGAATACTAATATGCCAACCAGGGCGGAAAATCCTGATAGCTGAGGAAAACCACCAGTATCACTCCTGTTTGAAATAGTTCTTTGATAGCATCCAACATATAAGAGTTAAATCTAAGCTCCATAGCATAGACTATAAAAGCCTTTAAAACCTTATCATTGCCTATGTCATGATCATTATGTCTTAATAGTCCTTTGCTGGGTTGTCTCTTAGATTTGAATGTATCTACTAATTAATGGGTTTATTCAAGCTCTCAAAGTATTTTTGGCTAACTAATGGTTGATTATGGGTGGGGCAAAGACAGGTAGCTTCTCCTCTTGCTGTACCCATGGCAATTACTGCTAAAGATACATGGGAGTTTTTCCTATTAAACCAAATTGATCTTGGAATTATTCTCAGTGCTCCAGACAGCCAATAGTAGCTGAGAAAAGTTGGCTCATGAATTGTATCTATTTGCATTCCATGACAAAATATTCTTTGTGATAATGATGAAATTGTGTTCTTAGATGAGATGACAATCAGTATACTCAATTTGTTCCTTCAGATATTTGACCCTTTCTGGGCCATGTTGGTGAAGCCAAACCCTTGCTCCCTAAAAAGGATAACAAGGCTAGGATAGTCATACTGTTAATTATCAAATGCATAGAAGAAATTTGAAAACCTTCTAACTACCCCAAGCCTAAGTCTCACATAGTTACAACTCTCAGGTAATTCTTAGATGTAAATTCAGGTATTCTATAAATATGTGGTAAGCATACATACCATATGCCAGATTCTATAAAAGAGGCATTCTCATACTTTACTGAAGACTTTCAATAAACATGTGAATCAAATATTATTATTTTCTATTTATAGGCAAGGAAAATGAGATTCAGAAATATTAATGGACTTCCCTCATATTGCCAAGCTATTAAATTGATATGTCAGGAATCAAATAAGTCTCTAAAACTCCAAGACAGTATTCCTACTATTTCATTCATTAAGCAAATATTTATTGGGAGACTACCTTAATGGATTATATACCAGAAAGATTTCTAAACTTTCTGAACTTAGTGGTAAAATTTCGCCCTTATAATAGTACCATGAAGACCAAATGAGCAAAGAAACTAACATGTTTTGAAAAAAATAAATAAAAGCACTCTGCAAATGGGAGTTATTGGTAGAATCTTTATGAATGTGTACTCTTTACCTGATATGTATTGCTGACTTATTTAAATTTCTAACTACATTCCTCCAAGCACATAGAAAGGAAAGTGAATGGACAGAATCCACCGGGTAATGTTAAAGGAATGCACAGCCTGTGATAGAAATAGAGGACATAATATTCAGTTCTCAGGAATAAGATCTCAAGAGGTAGATCTGAAATTTATTTAAACGGAAGATGCTTTACAAAAAGCTTGCTGATGTGCATAGATTCTGGAGTCTCCTTAGGAATAGGATGAAGATCTGCCATGTTTCCCAAGGCATCTTGTTATCTCTATATGTGTCTGAGGTTTATTGCTCTGTTACCTAAGTGCTTAGGCAAACACTCATTTTTCAGCTCCAGGTATGAGTTTCTTTTTTATAGACATGAGAATATTCAGTCATGTGAACTCTGGAATGCTAAATTGGAACTATACCCCTGCCAATAACCAATTTGTTGGTCAGAACCTTTCATAATCCGAAGACTCTAGCTCTTCCATTAACCAATCGGGCTATTTTGAAACTTTTACTAACTAAAACAAACAAAAACAAAACCCAGAGTGAACGTTATTAAGGGAAATATTTTCTATATTGTTATTTTCATATTTTTGTTAATCACCTGGTAGGAATAGGAATCTATTGCTCATTCTTTGGATGTCCAAGCTCTGTCAGAAAAATCCAAGTCTTGTATCAAGAGATGGTTGTTTCCCGTATCTTGCAAATAATATTTAAAATTTATATAAGGCTGAATATATGTCTTTTTGAGCATGATGCAAGCCAGATTCAGAACATGTATTAAATAGGAAATTTGCCATCTTGATATTTTTAGGTGAAAAAATCCAAGCAGAGAATAAAAATTAAAATCTTCCTTGGAGTCTCTATGTTAAGTGGTACAGGAGTATCTGTCCAGCAGCCTTATCATAGGGTTGCCCTCTCACTCACAGAGGTGGCAGACATGTTTCTACTACGTAATGTAGTATCACTATAATTAATTTATTTAAGGGTGAATGGGTATAACCTGAGCCAATCAGTCTCTCTTCCCTTGTGACCAAGGGATAGTCAATACAAATTTCTGGTCCAAATGGAAACTGAGCTGATATAAGAACTGCATTCACTCTAAACACACGGGATTTCTAGAAAACAAAATTAATGTAATAATAATTTTAAAGAAATAAAAGTAAAATCTTCAAATGGCAAATACAGAGAAAACCCAACTGTGAGTAGAAAGGGAATTGGGATTACCTCTGGTATATACCTCAAGAACTGGGGCTTACTGCCTTCATAAGCATGATACTTGAGGCCAAAACCCATACATAGTGGACAACTGGGACAGGATACTCCACATAAAACATAGACAATTCCATATTATCTGGGGAGGCACCATAAAAGTTGGCTGGTAATTCCAGTATTGGAAGGTATAAGAGGACATACCTGATGTGCCTCCTCAGGTTCTCTTGGTACTGTCGTTTTGGGTCTTCAACAACAAATATGCCATTTAAGAATGTAGAACCCAAGAACATATTTCTTTCTAAAGATAAACTCAGATACAAAAATTATAACATACACATCAATCTAGTATGATAGGAGGTAATCAGAATAAGCAGCAATTATATGAAAGGAAGTAGAAATAATTATTTGAAAGCAATTTTAATTATAAATGCTTTAAAATTTTAAAAGCTTACTTGTGCTTCCCACACACCAAGTCACAGATGCTTCTAAATTCATGATTGAAATGGCAGTATTTGGATTCAGGAGGTGCTGCCTAAATGCCCATTTTCTGAGAAGCCTAATATACTTTGTAGAACCTCTCTGGCCACAATCCTTGTCTTATAGCAGTCTGTGAACAAAGGATGCCATCTGAAAGATGCTGGTGATTATTATGATGGAACCCAGAGTAAGACTGGCTGGCTGATAATCTTAAGAGGAACAAATACCCAGAGAAACACATAGCTGACATTGAAGTGAATAGAAAGCAGGTGGGGTTACCATTATGGGGACACAGCTAGGCAAGAGGGTCATGACCAACTGAAGCCCCTTTTCTACTCAGACACTGATGTTATATTGTTGTGTTTCTTCATTGATTACCTTGGCTATATAGAAAAATGGAACCTGGAAGTTAAGCATTTCTGTACTGATGTGTACATCATGCTTGTTGGGAACAAGAACTGTCTTCTGAAGGAGGAGTGTATGAGGTTAGAGCTAGCCAGGATGATGCATGCAACCGTCTATAAACCCTGGTAAGTTCCTAGAAATATGACAAATGGAAGTGGACCTTTTGGGTGCATGTAGTGTTCAGCAAAACTAAAGATAGAATGGGGGAATTTTTTTGAAATGGCCACAAGAATGGTACTGAAATAAAGCTATGGGAAGAAAAATGCTTGGTGCCTTGTTTTGTGAAATGTCACTGTAAACAGAGTCCTTATGTAGTTAATTTTGATGTGATTATGAATCTTAATGTATGACTACTAGCCTTTTTAATGTATTTATAATATACCTAAGATTACAAATCAGAAATTGTCTGGTTACTCTGTTTACAAGTAACTGTGATTATTGATGACTTCTGTAACCAATCCATCTGCCCTACCAGGGTCCCTGTGCTACCATTCTAGTATCCCTTCTCAGCACTACCACTTGACCAAGTATCAATTAAAATAATTTCTTAATTTCTCATTCCTTTTTAAGAAAGATGAAATGCTGTAACTACTTTATAAATAACATGGCTTGCCTATCATTTATCAGCTTCAATGCACTCTGGTCAATTATCACTTCAGAACTTTACTCTTAATCAGATGTCACTGGTTATGTAATTTTTAGAAATGTGCATAGACTGAAAAGCCCTGCGAAGTCCATGTCACTGTTGCAAAGGTAGGAATGAGTTCAAAATTTAGACATTTATATGGCTGGAGTATAAAAGATAGTGAATGAAAGGTATGAGATGAGGTTGGAGAGACTAGGTGGAAAAGGGCTTACAGGCCAGGGTAGTTTCTTTTGTTTTTGTTCTAAGAATAATTTATAACCACTGAAGTATTTCAAACATAGGAAGATATATTTCAGGTTAACATTTTTAAATTAAACAGTATTTTGAGACGATTCTACATTCAGATGCAATTATAAGAAATAATATAAAGAGATCCTGTATACTCTTTACCCAGTTTTCCCCAATCTTGTAAATCTATATTACAATATTACCAGTTGTATACTGACATTAGTACTGTAAAGATATAGAACATTTCCATCACCCAAAGTATCTCTCATGTCCATTTTTTTTTTTTAGAAAGGGGGTTACTTTTTATTTATTTATGATAGTCACAGAGAGAGAGAGAGAGGCAGAGACACAGGCAGAGGGAGAAGCAGGCTCCATGCACCGGGAGCCCGATGTGGGACTCGATCCCGGGTCTCCAGGATCGCGCCCTGGGCCAAAGGCAGGCGCCAAACCGCTGCGCCACCCAGGGATCCCTCTCATGTCCATTTTTTATAGTCTCATTCACTTCTTGCCCCTCAGCCTCTGTACTTAATTCCTGGCAACCACTTATCTGATCTCCATTTCTATAATTTTGTCATTTCAAGAATGTTATGTAGGTGAAATCATACATGTAACCTATTAGGATTGGCTTTTTTTTTCACTCAGTGAAATTATCCAAGGAGTTATTCAGATTATGTTGCATGTATTAATGGTTTTTGTTATGTTTTGTTTCATTTTGAATTGATGAATAATGTTCTATGGTATGTATGTCCTGAAGTTTGTTTAACCATTTACCCATTGAAGAGTATCTGAGTTGTTTCCAGTTCTGGCTATCATAAAAAAGCTGCTATAAGTATTCATGCACAGATTTATATGTGAATATAAGTTTTCAGTTTTTGGAGACAAATGCCCAAGGGTGTAATTGCTGGGCTGTCTGGTACTTGCATGTTGGGTTTTTAAAGAAACTACCTAAAAATTAAAAATCTAATTTTTAAATAAAACTTTCAGTTTTTCATTTTAGATTCTCAGCAATATCGAGTGAAGTGATCCAGGTTTTCTACATCCTCGCCAGCATTTAGTGCTGTCATGGCTCCAACTTAATGGGCAGATAGTGTTATTTATCATGGTTTTAATTTGAATTTTCCTAATGGTTACCGATGCTGAGTATTTTTTTGGCTCTTGCTTTCCATTCCCATATTTTATTTGGTGAAGTATCTGGTCAAGCATTTTACCCAGTTTTTAATTGGATTCTTTGCTTTCTTGCCATTGAGTTTGGGAAGCTCTTTATATATTCTGGATATAAGTCCTTTGTTGGATATGTATTTTGCAAATGTATTCTATCCTGGAGCTTTTCTTTTCATCCTCTTGACATGTTCTTTTGTAGGGCAAAAGTTTTTAATTTTTGAAGTCTATCAAATTTTTTCCCTTTATGGATCATGATTTTGGTGTCAAGTCTAAACATTATTTGCCTAACCCTTGGTCCTGAAGATTTTCTCCTATTTTTCCTAAAAATTTTATAATTTTAAGTTTCATATTTAAGTCCATGTTCCATTTTAAATTAGTGAGTGAGACTTAGGTTGAGGTTTATATAAGTCTATCTTCCTCATTTTGAATTGTTTTCTTCATTGGCTTGTTTTGGTACCTTTGCCAAAAAATCAACTGGCAAATTTTTGGCACCTTTGCCAAAAATCAATTGGCAAAATATATCAGTATCTTCACTAATATATCAAAGTCTTGATTACTTTAGCTATAGTAAGTTTTGAAATTAGGTAAATTGATTTCTCCTATTTTATGCTTCTTTTTCTGAGTTTTATTTTAATTATTCTGTTTTCTTTGTCTTTCCATATAATATTTAAAAAAAATCTTGTCTATTTCTACAAAACCCAAAACAAAATTTGATGAGATGTTAATAGTTTTTACATTAAGCCTGTACCTCAGTTTAGGGAGCTGTACTACATTGAGTCTTTCAATCCATGAGATGGTATATCTCTCCATTTGTGTAGAAAGTGTTTAATTTCTTTCATCACTCTGTATAGTTTTTTTTTTTTTTGGTTCTTTTTTTTTCTTTTTTTTACTCCGTATAGTTTTTAGGATACACGTCCTATACATATTTTCTAGACTCATACCTAAATATTTCTTTTTTTTCAGCAATTGTAAGTGGTACTACATTTTCTGTTTTGGTGTCCACATGTTCATTGCAAATATCTGGCAATCCAATTGATTTTAATATGTTTATTTTGTATACAATGACCTTGCTAACCTCATTATTAGTTCTAGGAAGTTTTGCTCTTTAATAGAGTGCTTGGGATTTTTCATTTGGGCAATCATGCTATCTACAATTAGGGAGAGTTTATTTCTCTTTTTCTGATCATATTCTTTTAACTTGTTTTTCTTGCCTTGTTGCACAGGCTAGAATTTCCAGCCTTATCCTGAATAAGAGTGATGAGAGTGGTATCCTTACCTTATTTCTAATCTTAGAGGTAAAGCATTCAGTCTTTTACCACTAAAAATGATGTCCTCTGTAGGTTTCTACAGATTATCAAGTTAGGATTCTTCCCTGTTTCTACTTTTTGAGAGGTCTTTATTTTTTAACCATGAATGGTTGTTGAATTTTTGTCAAATATCTTTTATGCATCAATTTATATAATCATGAGTTTGTTCTTTAGCCTGCTAATATGGATTACATTGATTTTTAAATATTGAATCAGCATTGCATTCCTGGAATAGTCCCCATGGTATACTATTATTTTTATATATATTATTTAATTCTTTTTTTAAAAAAGATTTTTATTTATTTACTTGAGACAAAGACATAAAGAACACACAGAAGGAGAGGGAGAGGAAGAAGCAGACTCCCCATGAGCAGAAAGCCCTACACGGGGCTTGATCCCAGGAACCTGAGATCATGACCTAAGCCACCCAGGTGGATTAATTGTTTTATTCTATTTGCAAATATTCTGTTAAAGATTTTTGCATATTTCTAGATTAACATCATGAAAAGATTTTTCTACCTGTGAGTTACAGATTGGATGTAGGATCGAGGTAGAAGATTATTGGGGTAGTTCACAGGAAATATGATAGTAGCTAGAAGTAAAGTTGGGACAGCAACAAAAAATATGGAGAAAAACAAATTGACTTGAGAGATATTATAAGAGAATATGCAAGACCTATTGACAGACTGGATATAGGGGACAAGAGAGAAGAACATGTCGAAGATGACTCCTAGGTTTTTAGTTTGTATGCTGAATGGCTGGAGGTATCATCCACTGTTAGACAGCATAGGTTCTGGTGGAGAAGATAGATTACAAGTTTAGTATTGGACATGATGTGTGTAATATGCCTTTAAAATCTCTAAGTAGTGATGTCAGATAGGCAGTTGGGAGCTCAGTATAGGGATCTGTGTTGGGAGTCATTTGAGGTAGTAATCAAAGCTGTGTAGATTTGTGAAATTCCCTGAGAAGCAAATAAAGAGTGAGAAGAGATTATAGCCAACACTTAATGGGTGGTTAGAGGTAGAAGAGCCTGCAAATTAGACAGAGTAATCAGTGGCCAGAAAAATAGGAGTAAAACCAAGGCATTGTGACATTGTAGATGGTAAGGTTAGAAATGTGGAAACTTTTACCAAAAAGAAAAGGAATTCTCAACAATATAAAATAGTGCTTAAGGAGAGGTAAGATGAGGACTAAACCATCCATTGGATTTGATGACAGGGAGGCCACTATTGAATTTAATGAGAGCTCTTTGGGTGGAATGAGGGGGTGGAAGCCTGAATGGAGTGAAAGATGAGTGGGAGGTGAGGAAGTAGAAACAGTGAATATTGAAAACCATTTCAGAGTTTTGGCTGTGAAGGGGAGGAGAGAGGCAGAGCAGTAACTGGGTGAGAATGTGGGAGTGAAGGGAACATCTTTTCTTTTTAAGGTGCAAAAGGCTTATGTATGTTTAAATGTTGCTATTTTGAGCTTCTTTATAAGTTTTCATTTATGGAAGGATTATAAGACTTTTTAAAAAATACCATCCATTATTTTATAGGCAAAACAGAAAATATGAGTCATCCCACAGAACTTGGAGCATGTAAGTCTGTAGAATTCCAGTCAGAGCTCAAAACACAAGAATGTGTGCTTCTAACCTGGATCTAGATGTAGCAGCTATCATACCTACCCAGTTATAGACCTAGACCTGTTTAGGGTTACTCCATACTGCTTTCTGGTACCCCACCTTGTTTGGGTTTGTCTTGCTAATGTGACCCTCCCTCACAGCAATCAACCTCAAGGAAGTGGGTGTCTAGTCTTTTACAAGATTTTTGAGTTATGCTACATAAATTTTATTTCTTCCTGCACAGATAGTTAATACAATCTAAAATATGACATTTTCTCAAAATATATACATATCTGAGACTAATGATAATATTTTTCAAATTTCTCATAGTAATTCAGTAGAGCATATAGCCTATGTCATACTAACTCAAGCAATATATTGTGAATACATATATCCCAATACTATATTAATACTATATTAAATGTTGGTAATAGAGATGCATTAAGCAAAAGTTATGCTCTCCAAAAGCTTAAATTCTAGAAGAGGAGACCTTTATAAAACTACGTGATGACTACTGTGAGTCTATAAGAACACAGAGGAGGGCACATGCCCCAGGTATGGGAAGTCTCAACAGGCAAAGGTTGGAGTGGGAAAACGAAGTACCAAAATGAAGAACACAGGGTAGCATGTAAACTTTAAGGTGTTAGGTGCAAATAACTAGAGCGAAAATTAATGAAATATAGTAGACATAGCTTGACAGATAAGCAAAGGTTCAAGCTGTAAAGAACCTTGGATACTTTAAAAACAAAGATGCTGGGGTTCACTGCCATAAAAATAGTGTAAAGGAAGATTACTAAGTTGCTAGTCATATTTAGAAGAAGATGACTTTAGATATTCTGACTTTTGCCCAAGTTGTCTTGGTGTCAGAATTGGCTGAAAGGTATCAAGAAGTCCTATTTTGGATATGGTTTTCTTACTGAGTTCTGGGTATCTATCAAGGTCTTGTTTTAAAGAGTGGAGAGAGAGCCTTATCTGGTTTAAAAGCTATCTCATGCTGGCTAAGGAAATGACAGGATCTTCCAGAGGGTGCAATGATGGTAGACCTGTATGGGGTGAAAAATGTCTTAATGGTTTAAGCTTCAGAAAGAACCCTCATTAAAACAAGAGTTTAATTAAATATTTAGAATTTCAAATTTTCAGGTTTCCTTTTGTACTTTTTAAAAGTGAAATGTAATTAACATACAGTGTTATATTAATTTTTTTTTATATTTTGAAACCAACACAAGAACTCCAAATATTTTTAGAGCTTCAATAACCTCACCTACACCTATAGTTATGAAAGAATAAATTGAATAAAGAATAAAATTGGCCTTTATGACCAGAAACATGAAACTCATTACTAAATAGATAAAGTAAAGAATGGACTGGAAATAAGGATCTTTTAAGACTGCACAAGTCTTGGCCCTGCACAGCCAGGGCCAAAGTCTAGTTTTCAAACTTTTTTTTCAGTGTTTCTTTAATTAGAAGATCATACACTTAGACAGAGGCCCATAAAAAAGCAGATCATTTTGAAATGCATTTCAGTATCCACTAGTAAATATAAGCAATATATTTTCCCCTTTTCAGATACACCCAAATTTCTCGAGAATTTTACAATCTCAAAGTTCACAGAGGCGAGAGTACAGATAAACTCCTTTCCCCATGTGCCTGATTGAAGGTTTAGATCAGTTATTTAGATCAGCATTTGATTCTTAATTATTCAGTCTCTACAGTAGAGTATTCAAAGGGGCTGTGGCCCTCTAATATTGAAATTTAAAGTGGAATTAAGCCTTTAACAGATCTTTAACAGAGTAAATTATATAGAACTCCATTGTAGAACTTCTTAAGAACACTGAATTTATCAATAATTCCCTGATTAATACATAGATTAAAGCATCATTTTGGGGTCCCTGAGTGGCTCAGTCAGTTAAGCAGCCAACTTTTGGTTTTGGCTCAGGTCAGGATCTCATGGATTGTGTGATCAAGCCCAGTGTCAGGTTTTGTGGGGAGTCTGCTTTAAGATTCCCTCTGCTCCTCCTCCTACTCATGCTGTTTCTCACCAAACAAATAAATACATACATCTTTTTAAAAATCACCTTTACAAAATCTATTTTAATAGGAAAATAAATGACATGAGGAGTGGGTCATTAACTGTGATGTGTAAACACCTACAGACAAAACTGATACTATCTTACAAACTCCTATTATCCGTATGCTCATGAGAAATATGTAGTATTTGGTTTTCCTATTTATTTTAGAGCCACAATCTCTTGTGTGACATGCTTACTCACCATCCTCTTATCCTCTCCCTACACCTTTTTAGGGAGGTTGGGATCTTCCTTCTATTCTCTGTAATTATCTCTATCCAAATGATGACTTGGACTTTATAAAGCTCATTTGTAAATGGGGAAATGGATTATCACAGATTTTATCCTTCTCTGTTAAGCACCAATGTGTAGTTGAGTACCATCTGAGGTAATCTTATTTGTGTTTGAATCTTTTTGCTTTGATAATATGTGTTTTGTCCAATTTTAATTTAAAGAGTCCTATATTTGGAGCCAGCAGATTAGAATGCATTTCCCAGTTTACCACTTACCAGAAGAGTAAAATCAAAGGCAGAATCCTTAAACTCACTGTGTCTCTATTTCCTTATATGTAAAGGAGATTAATACTTTCATGTTTACAGAGTCATTGTGAGACTCAAGGCAATAGCTTCATAAGCTATAAAACAATATACACTCATAATTTTTGAAAAATATTAATATTTCAAAATACCTTTGGTATTGTGTTTTGAGAAGGGTAAATTGAATAACTGTTCATTTAGATTTATAAGTTTGTCAACTCTTTTTTTTTTGTCTTTTCTTTTTATCTCCTCCCTCCTCTGTTTTTGAATTATATAAATTTCACAAATATCCAGCTCTTTTAAGTAGAAGTGGAGTCCTAGTTGTAAAATACTAAGAGGGGTTGAGTGGGGAGCAACAGATGTTTGACCTTTTAGCACTATTCAGCAAAACAAATAACAAAGGCAAAAGAAAAGAGTGGATTTATTATCTACAATAGGTTATAGCAGTGTATATGTAAGGGTATATAAAGAAGGTGGCAGAGAAATATGACAATTTTTACCATAAAGTGAACATTTAACCTCAGGTAGGAGAGGTTTTTTTAAAATTCCAGGGGTCCAACTATATCCACAGGGTCAAATCCCAAACCTGGCTGCCTGTTTTGTAAATAAACTTTTATTGGAATGCAGCCATAACCATTTGTTTATTTTCACACTGAAATAGCAGATTATAGTGGTTCAACTTCACAGAGACCATATGGTGCACAAAGTTGAAAATACTTGCAATCTTGTCCTTTTTGGAAAAATTTTGCTGACTCCTGCTTTACTCTTTTTATTTTAAATCAATAATTGGTCTATGCTGCATTTATTAGAGGATAAAAAAAATCACACACTGCATTTAATGTTTGAAAATATCTCAACTAACATTAAATATATATTGAATGTTTCATCATTTAAATTAAACTAAAAAGATACAAATTAACGTGAATTAACAAATATCAGGATTTCTAAGGAGACAGATATAAGTGTATCAGTTAGGAAGCTTTCTGCAATAGAAAGCTCTACTCATACTGGCTTCAAAAACAATACAATTCTATAGCTCAAATACAAGAGGTCCAGGGGTAGGTTGTATTCCTGCATTGGTTGAGTCAGAAGCTCAAAGACGTTTTTAAGGATGATTTACTCTCTTCCTTTTGCCTCTGCGTGCAGAAAGCTATGGCCTCAGGCTGGCTCCTCTCTGGGTCTCAAGAGGACTGCCTGTAGCGTTTCAGTCAAAATGTTGCTTTGTCTACATCTAGTGGGGGAGGGAGTGATAAAGTGAGTGAGAGCCACTTCTTCAGTGTGATTAAATCATCTTAGATCCCCTGTCCATTCTCAAGGCAACCATTGTTAATCAGGGAAATGTCTTATGCCTACACCCCTTGGAGTGAGTGGAGTCAGTTTATCCTGAGTTACTTCAAAGACAGTTGGATGCTTGAACAAAATTAGAATTCTGTTAAAAAAGAAGCAGAAGGCAAAAGTGATGAATAAACCACCATCAGTATATAGTAAATAGGTACATTTTAATGAGGTTAAGGAAGAATGAGGAAGGTTCATAGCTTGAATTCTTATGGACTGGATGGCAAGACCAAACAGAGGAATGAATGTAAAGTGAGAGATGGATGCTCTAGAAGTGAAGCTGTCTTCCCTTATCTGCAGGAGGATTAGGCTCAGACTATAATACTGATTAAAATTAGAAAATTTACAAGATTATTGCTATCAGCAATAAAAATTAATAATACATTTGTGTCTTAAGTCTTTTGAGTGCGTTTCTAAAAATAAGTGAAATCACAGCTTAAAAGGTCAGGGGTAGCTCAATAAATTTGTCAGCTAGCAACATACCAGAATGTTTCCTTTACTGCATTTCTTATCATAGAAAAAACCAAATACATAAAACAATTTTATAATAATAAATAGAAGACAAGACCCTTTGGCTTTGGCTAGAGGGAAGCCACTAACTTATTCTGGCATTTGATAAAATAAATATAAAAGGTCTCTTAAAGATGGTATGAGATCTACTCTTTGCATCACTTACCTAGTTGTACATTCAGATAAACTATAAAAGGCCTTAGATAAAGCTACCCGAATGGGGGCAAGATGACAGAAGAGCAGGGTCCCCAAATCACCTGTCCCCACCAAATTACCTAGATAACCTTCAAATCATCCTGAAAATCTACGATTTCGGCCTGAGGTTTAAAGAGAGAACAGCTGGAAGGCTACAGTGAGAAGAGTTCGTGCTTCTATCAGGTAGGAAGACGGGGAAAAAGAAATAAAGAAACAAAAGGCCTCCAAGGGGGAGGGGCCCCGCGAGGAGCTGGGCTGAGGCCGGGGCGAGTGTTCCCAGGACAGGAGAGCCCCGTCCTGGAGGAGCAGGAGCTGCACCGACCTTCCCGGGCGGAAAGGGGCCCGCAGGGAGGTGGAGCAGGACCCAGGAGGGCGGGGATGCCCTCGGGCTCCCGGGGACACTAACAGGCACCTGCGCCCCGGGAGTGCGCCCCGAGCTCCCTAAGGGCTGCAGCGCGCACGGCGGGACCCGGAGCAGCTCGGAGGGGCTCGGGCAGGGCTCCGCGGAGGGGGCTGCGCGGCTCCGGGAACAGCTCAGCGGCGGCGGCTCGGGCGGAGGAAGAAGCTCCGCGGAGGGGGCGGCGCGGCTCCGGGAACAGCTCGGAGGGGCTCGAGCGGCGGCTCCGCGGAGGGGGCTGCGGGGCGGGAGCCGAATCCAACAGCGCAGGCCCCGGAGCACAGGGCGCCGGGACACAACCCAGGATCTGGCCTCCCCCGGGACAGGCAGAGGCCGGGAGGGCCCAGGACAGCGAGGACGCTCCTGCCCGGAGCTGAGCAGATCAGCGGCCCCGCCCCGGGAGCCCCCAGGCCCTGCAGACGGAGAGCCCCGGAGCTACTGCGGGGGCTGACTCCAGGTTCCCAGAGCTGCCCCCGCCACTGTGGCCTCCTCCCGGGGCCTCACGGGGTGAACAACCCCCACCGAGCCCTGCACCAGGCAGGGGCGGAGCAGCTCCCCCAGGTGCTAACACCTGAGAATCAGCACAGCAGGCCCCTCCCCCAGAAGACCAGCGAGACGGACCAGGTCCAGAGGAAGTCAAGGGACTTAAAGTATACAGAATCGGAAGATACTCCCCCGTGTTTTTTGTTTTTATTGTTTTGTTTTGTGTTTTTTTTCTTTCTTTTTGATTTCTGATTGCTTCCCCTACCCCACCCCCTTTTTTTCTCCTTTCTTTCTTTTTCTTTCTCTTTTTCTTCTCTTATTTCCCTTTTTTTCTTCTTTCTCTTTTTTCTTTTTCTCTTTTCTTTCCTTCTCTCTCTTTTTCTCCTTTTCCCAATACAACTTGTTTTTGGCCACTCTGCACTGAGCAAAATGACTAGAAGGAAAACCTCACCTCAAAAAAAAAGAATCAGAAACAGCCCTCTCTCCCACAGAGTTACAAAATATGGATTACAATTCAATGTCAGAAAGCCAATTCAGAAGCACTATTACACAGCTACTGGTGGCTCTAGAAAAAACCATAAAGGACTCAAGAGACTTCATGACTGCAGAATTTAGATCCAATCAGGCAGAAATTAAAAATCAATTAAATGAGATGCAATCCAAGCTAGAAGTCCTAACGAGGAGGCTTAACGAGGTGGAAGAACGAGTGAGTGACATAGAAGACAAGTTGATGGCAAAGAGGGAAACTGAGGAAAAAAGAGACAGACAATTAAAAGACCATGAAGACAGATTAAGAGAAATAAACGACAGCTTGAGGAAGAAAAACCTACGTTTAATTGGAGTTCCCGGGGATCCGTGGGTGGCGCAGTGGTTTGGCGTCTGCCTTTGGCCGGGGGCGCGATCCTGGAGACCCGGGATCGAGTCCCACGTCGGGCTCCCGGCGCATGGAGCCTGCTTCTCCCTCTGCCTGTGTCTCTGCCTCTCTCTCTCTCTCTCTGTGTGACTATCATAAATAAATAAAAAAAAATTAAAAAAAAATTGGAGTCCCCGAGGGCGCCCAAAGGGACAGAGGGCCAGAATATGTATTTGAACAAATCCTAGCTGAAAACTTTCCGAATCTGGGAAGGGAAACAGGCATTCCGATCCAGGAAATAGAGAGATCCCCTCCTAAAATCAATAAAAACTGTTCAACACCTCGACATTTAATAGTGAAGCTTGCAAATTCCAAAGATAAGGAGAAGATCCTTAAAGCAGCAAGAGAAAAAAAGTCCCTGACTTTTATGGGGAGGAATATTAGGGTAACAGCAGACCTCTCCACAGAGACCTGGCAGGCCAGAAAGGGCTGGCAGGATATATTCAGGGTCCTAAATGAAAAGAACATGCAACCAAGAATACTTTATCCAGCAAGGCTCTCATTCAAAATGGAAGGAGAGATAAAGAGCTTCCAAGACAGGCAGGAACTGAAAGAATATGTGACCTCCAAACCAGCTCTGCAAGAAATTTTAAGGGGGACTCTTAAAATTCCCCTTTAAGAAGAAGTTCAGTGGAACAATCCACAAAAACAAGGACTGAATAGATATGATGACACTAAACTCATATCTCTCAATAGTAACTCTGAACGTGAACGGGCTTAATGACCCCATCAAAAGGCGCAGGGTTTCAGACTGGATAAAAAAGCAGGACCCATCTATTTGCTGTCTACAAGAGACTCATTATAGACAGAAGGACACCTACAACCTGAAAATAAAAGGTTGGAGAACCATTTACCATTCAAATGGTCCTCAAAAGAAAGCAGGGGTAGCCATCCTCATATCAGATAAATTAAAATTTACCCCGAAGACTATAGTGAGAGATGAAGAGGGACACTATCTCATGCTCAAAGGATCTATCCAACAAGAGGACTTAACAATCCTCAATATATATGCCCTGAATGTGGGAGCTGCCAAGTATTTAAACCAATTAATAACCAAACTGAAGAAATACTTTGATAATAATACACTTATACTTGGTGACTTCAATCTAGCTCTTTCCACCCTCCATAGGTCTTCTAAGCACAACATCTCCAAAGAAACCAGAGCTTTAAATGATACACTGGACCAGATGGATTTCACAGATATCTACAGAACTTTACATCCAAACTCAACTGAATACACATTCTTCTCAAGTGAACATGGAACTTTCTCCAGAATAGACCACATACTGGGTCACAAATCGGGTCTGAACCAATACCAAAAGATTGGGATAGTCCCCTGTATATTATCAGACCATAATGCCTTGAAATTAGAACTTAATCACAACAAGAAGTTTGGAAGGACCACAAACACGTGGAGGTTAAGGACCATCCTGCTAAAAGATGAAAAGGTCAACCAGGAAATTAAGGAAGAGTTAAAAAGATTCATGGAAACTAATGAGAATGAAGATACAACCATTCAAAATCTTTGGGATGCAGCAAAAGCAGTCATGAGGGGGAAATACATCGCAATACAAGCATCCATTCAAAAACTGGAAAGAACTCAAATACAAAAGCTCACCTTACACATAAACGAGCTAGAGAAAAAGCAGCAAATAGACCCCACCCCCAGCAGAAGAAGACAGTTAATTAAAATTAGAGCAGAACTAAATGAAATCGAGACCAAAAGAACTGTGGAACAGATCAACAGAACCAGGAGTGGTTCTTTGAAAGAATTAATAAGATAGATAAACCATTAGCCAACCTTATTAAAAAGAAGAGAGAGAAGACTCAAATTAATAGAATCATGAATGAGAGAGGAGAGATCACTACCAACACCAAGGAAATACAAACGATTTTAAAAACATATTATGAACAGCTATACGCCAATAAATTAGACAATCTAGAAGAAATGGACACATTCCTGGAAAGCCACAAACTACCAAAACTGGAGCAGGAAGCAATAGAAAACCTGAACAGGCCAAACCAGGGAGGAAATTGAAGCAGTCATCAAAAACCTCCCAAGACACAAGAGTCCAGGATCAGACGGCTTCCCAGGGGAATTCTATCAAACGTTTAAAGAAGAAATCCTACCTATTCTACTACAGCTGTTTGGAAAGATAGAAAGAGATGGAGTACTTCCAAATTCGTTCTATGAGGCCAGCATCACCTTAATTCCGAAACCAGACAAAGACCCCACCAAAAAGGAGAATTACAGACCAATATCCCTGATGAACATGGATGCAAAAATTCTCAACAAAATACTAGCCAATAGGATCGAACAACACATTAAGAAAATTATTCACCATGACCAAGTGGGATTTATCCCCGGGACACAAGGCTGGTTCAACACTCATAAAACAATCAATGTGATTCATCATATCAGCAAGAGAAAAACCAAGAACCATATGATCCTCTCAATAGATGCAGAGAAAGCATTTGACAAAATACAGCATCCATTCCTGATCAAAACTCTTCAGAGTGTAGGGAAAGAGGGAACATTCCTCGACATCTTAAAAGCCATCTACGAAAAGCCCACAGCAAATATCATTCTCAATGGGGAAGCACTGGGGGCCTTTCCCCTAAGATCAGGAACAAGACAGGGATGTCCACTCTCTCCACTGCTATTCAACATAGTACTGGAAGTCCTAGCCTCAGCAATCAGACAACAAAAAGATATTAAAGGCATTCAAATTGGCAAAGAAGAAGTCAAACTCTCCCTCTTCGCCAATGACATGATACTCTACATAGAAAACCCAAAAGCCTCCACCCCAAGATTGCTAGAACTCATACAGCAATTTGGTAGCGTGGCAGGATACAAAATCAATGCCCAGAAATCAATGGCATTTCTATACACTAACAATGAGACTGAAGAAAGAGAAATTAAGGAGTCAATCCCATTTACAATTGCACCCAAAAGCATAAGATACCTAGGAATAAACCTAACCAAAGAGGTAAAAGATCTATACCCTAAAAACTATAGAACACTTCTGAAAGAAATTGAGGAAGACACAAAGAGATGGAAAACTATTCCATGCTCATGGATTGGCAGAATTAATATTGTAAAAATGTCAATGTTACCCAGGGCAATTTACACGTTTAATGCAATCCCTATCAAAATACCATGGACTTTCTTCAGAGAGTTGGAACAAATTATTTTAAGATTTGTGTGGAATCAGAAAAGACCCCGAATAGCCAGGGGAATTTTAAAAAAGAAAACCATAGCTGGGGGCATCACAATGCCAGATTTCAGGTTGTACTACAAAGCTGTGGTCATCAAGACAGTGTGGTACTGGCACAAAAACAGACACATAGATCAATGGAACAGAATAGAGAACCCAGAAGTGGACCCTGAACTGTATGGTCAACTAATATTCGATAAAGGAGGAAAGACTATCCATTGGGAGAAAGACAGTCTCTTCAATAAATAGTGTTGGGAAAATTGGACATCCACATGCAGAAGAATGAAACTGGACCACTCTCTTTCACCATACACAAAGATAAACTCAAAATGGATGAGAGATCTAAATGTGAGACAAGATTCCATCAAAATCCTAGAGGAGAACACAGGCAACACCCTTTTTGAACTTGGCCACAGTAACTTCTTGCAAGATACATCCAACAGGCAAAAGAAACAAAAGCAAAAATGAACTATTGGGACTTCATCAATATAAGAAGCTTTTGCACAGCAAAGGATACAGTCAACAGAACTACAAGACAACCTACAGAATGGGAGAAGATATTTGCAAATGACGTATCAGATAAAGGGCTAGTTTCCAAAATCTATAAAGAACTTATTAAACTCAACACCAAAAAAATAAAATAAAATAAAATAAACTCAACACCAAAGAAACAAACAATCCAATCATGAAATGGGCAAAAGACATGAAGAGAAATCTCACAGAGGAAGACATGGACTTGGCCAACATGCACATGAGAAAATGCTCTGCATCACTTGCCATCAGGGAAATACAAATCAAAACCACAATGAGATACCACCTCACACCAGTGAGAATGGGGAAAATTAACAAGGCAGGAAACAACAAATGTTGGAGAGGATGCGGAGAAAAGGGAACCCTCTTACACTGTTGGTGGGAATGTGAACTGGTGCAGCCACTCTGGAAAACTGTGTGGAGGTTCCTCAAAGAGTTAAAAATAGACCTGCCCTACGACCCAGCAATTGCACTGTTGGGGATTTACCCCAAAGATTCAGATGCAATGAAACGCCGGGACACCTGCACCCCGATGTTTCTAGCAGCAATGTCCACAATAGCCTAACTGTGGAAGGAGCCTCGGTGTCCATCGAAAGATGAATGGATAAAGAAGATGTGGTCTGTGTATACAATGGAATATTACTCAGCCATTAGAAACGACAAATACCCACCATTTGCTTCAATGTGGATGGAACTGGAGAGTATTATTATGCTGAGTGAAGTAAGTCAATTGGAGAAGGACAAACAGTGTATGTTCTCATTCATTTGGGGAATATAAAAAATAGTGAAAGGGAATATAAAGGAAGGGAGAAGAAATGTGTGGGAAATATCAGGAAGGGAGACACAACATAAAGACTCCTATCTCTGGGAAACGAACTAGGGGTGGTGGAAGGGGAAGAGGGCAGGGGGTGGGGGGGAATGGGTGACGGGCACTGATGGGGACACTTGACGGGATGAGCACTGGGTGTTTTTCTGTATGTTGGTAAATTGAACACCAATAAAAATTAATTTATTAAAAAAAAAAGATAAAGCTACCCTAGGGATATAGTTTATTCTAATAGTACATGAGGTTCTGTGTTGCATGTAGTTCATTCATTTATCCAGAGCTGTTATACTGTCTTGTAGTCACTGGCCTTTCATACAATTAAAGAATTACTCTCTTTTAAACTAATAACACAAAAAATAAAAAAAAATAAACTAATAACACACACAATAAATAAATAAATACATAAATAACACATTGAAAAAATCACTCAGAAATTACTAATTTTTATTTTTCTCTTTCCACAAATAAATCTATTTTAGCATTTGAAAATCTCAGCAGATATTTTGTGAAAATCTTATTTGCCTGAGATTGAAATTGAAAGGCAAAGGGCCCATTTTCTCTTGCCTTCCATAAACTTCTGGTTCTAGAAATCTCATTTCTCCATTATACTTTTTATCTTAACAACAAAATTTAATTTCAACTTTTATTATCATAACTTATAGTGGATTCATGAATCTTATGTAAATGTTAAGGCAGATTTTTAATGCAAAATCCCACTTTTCCATCTTTATATATCCTTTATGAGAAACATTACATGTCTAACTTGATTGTTTACTTTTTGCTAAGTATATCTCAAACTTTCCTATCTCTGTGCTTTTGTTGTTTCTCCTCTTAAAGACACTGAGGGACAAATCTTAACAACATGTGTTATTATATGTGAAAGGTGGCAAACATTGAGAATAAACATTAAATTTCTCAAAAATAGCGCGTCTTTGTATGTCTTATGAAGGCACAAATACCTTCAATTTAACATCAGTTCATCTTTCAGGTTTTAGAATCTTAGCAGAGTCAGAAACTGCTGGTTAACACCTAAAAGTAAAGCTTTTCTTATGCCAAGGAGTTTAAAATCTAGTGAATTGAAATTTTCATAAATCTTAGATATTCAATAAATGTTGAAAATGGTTTACTTTACAGCAGAGTTGTAGATTCCCCCTGAGAGCCAGAAAGGTCTTTGTTCCACATCCTTAAATATGTTTCCTTCTTGTGGTTCATATACCACCATTGGTAATTATTATTTTGCAAAATATCATCTTTTCCCTAAAGCATTTATTTGAAAAAGAAAAATGCAAATTGACGAAGGAATATTTTAGGGGAAGTTGGATATCTCCCTCTCTGAGTATGTGTCACATAGGAAGCTCTCAATAAAAATTTGGTGAATGAATGAAAGAATAAAAGGCAGATGAAACCCTTGAACATCTGGAGAGAATTGATCTTCAGGTTGGGAGCAAAGAGAAAGGGGTTGAGGGACTGTCCAGATGGGATAGAGAAAGCTCCGAAAGAAGAACTAGTGAGATTTGTCTTCAAGTACTTTACAATTATGCCTAGTATTGGCCAGAGGGAATGGAAAGAAGACATATTTCTTCTTGGTACATCTAAATCTGATTAAATATAATTTTTCAGCATGACATAGAATGTATTCTTTCACAGACAGCTGATTTTTCTAGACTCTCAAGGAAAAATAAAAAGATATTTTCTGAGATGACAGTTTCCTCTGTGTTCCTTAGAGAACAAAGAGAAATAAAGTGAACTCCCCCATGGAGTCTCAAGTTCTTGAAGCTTTTGTAATTGGTAGAGATTTTCAAAAAGAGATTTTTCTCTGGATTTCCTTATAATACATTTCTCATGTAAAGTACTGGAAGATAAAAAGAAGAGAATTGGGGTATCTCAGGTTTTGATGAGAAGGTAAGCCAGAATTTGGTATTTAGAAGCAGAAATGAGTGATGATCTCAGATGCAGCAGCTCTAGCCCCTTACCTGAGACTTCCATGGCCCTGACTGGAGGCTATGCTTGTGTGTTCACTTTAGTTATTGAAGCAGAGGATAAAGCAAAAAAGGTAACTGAATCCCAATTCTTTTTTGGTGGTGCTGCTTAAGGAATCTTAAATAAGTTAAAAATCATTAAAAAATCTGTGATAATTTTTACTTTAATAGAATACCAAAATTTCTATTAAGATGTTGTGGGTAATCTGCTTTGTCCTAAATCAGAAGAACAACAGCAACAAAAGATAATTCTACACTTTTTTTTCCTTTGCAAGTGAAGAATAAAGTTTTCTTTGAGTTTTTGATTTTCAAGCTTTAAATAGGGAGGTTTTCAACTGAAGCAATTATTGTATATATATTGCTCTACCATGTAAGAAAGATTTGCTCCAGCAGAGAACTATTTTTCCCAAAGACCTAAAGATTAAAGGTAAAAAAAATGTTTTTGGAAATGTTCAAATTACATTTAAAATTATAACATTTTGTAGTCATTGCAGCTCTGTAGGCTAATCAGAGCCTAGAAAGCAGTGTTTTTGTAATCTCAGTTCTGCCACTAATGTGTTGGGTGGCCTTGAATAAACCAGAAAATTGCTCTCTGCCTTAATTTCCCCACATATAAAACAGAGATACAGTGACTTCCTAGCTTGTACAAAGAAATAGCTGGGAAAATTACTTCCAAGCATTTTAACGTTTATAAAATTTAACATTTATAAAATGCTACTGTAGTATTCTTAAAGAAGCCACATTTTGGAGTTGATTTCTGACAACAAAATACATTCCAATAGAATTGTTTTTAATGTACAGAAGTAAAGAAACTAAAATAAGAATCTTCATAATACTATTACTCCTAAAGGCCCATGCTAGAGTTCAGGTACAGACCCCAGAGAATCCATAAAGACTCTTGACTCTTTAAGCAAATTTTAGATGTTTTGACTCTGCAAGGGTTCAAAGCTTTAATCATACTTTCAAAGGGGTACCTGACACCCTAAATTAAGAACCACTTCACCTCACAGGAAAAAAACCTATGTTATTATTTTGATATATGTGCTTCCATCTTCTTTGCTGTACATACTGACACTCATATAAATGCATACAAAATATCCATTATGCCAAATACAGGGTTACACACTTGAGGATATTATGACTATTGTCCTCTGTAATTTTTCCAAAAGCATTATTTTAATGGCTGCATTGTATTCAACTACATAGATATGGCTATTTTCATTGGCTCCCTTTTGATGAACATTTAGAATATTTATATTTTGCTATTATAAAGCAAAATAGACTTCTATTCATATCCTTCTTTCTCCCGTCTCCAATTAACCTGACTCAGGAAAGACATAAGTCTTATGGATAAGGCAGACTTCATTTCAAATTCACTTAGCTTTCTTAAAATGTTTGCACACTAGTAAAGTGGGATAATATATATTTTTCTGCAGGATTGCAAGAAAGAAATATTATTAGTTCACATTCACTCAATTTAATGAACTAGAAGGGATCCCTGGGTGACTCAGTGGTTTAGCGCCTGCCTTGGGCCCAGGGCGTGATCCTGTAGTCCCGGGATCGAGTCCTAGGATCGAGTCCCACATTGGGCTCCCTGCATGGAGCCTGCTTCTCCCTCTGCCTATGTCTCTGCCCCTCTCTGTGTCTCTCATGAATAGATAAATAAAAAATCTTTAAAAAAATTTAATGAACTAGACACATATTTATAGATAAGAAACATAATAGGTATATGTTATACACTATCTGATAGCAATAATAATATTTAAGTTACTTTCATCATAATTAGCTTAACTGAAAAAAAAAACTATGTTCCACAGCATACACATTAGCAACAACCCCCATTATATAATCTGATAAAAACTTAGTAACTTGACTTTCTCCTCTCTCCTCTCTCTCTTATGATGTGCTTCCTGAAGAATTAGAAGCAGAACACTAGGACTCATTGGACCTTGGTTTGAAACCATGCAACACAAAAAATAATAGATAGTTATTAGTTTCTGGGGAAAGAAATATAAGATTTAAGTGGTTCTTTCAAGTGACTTCTATTCTATTTTGTAATCTCAGTTCTGCCACTAACATGTTGGGTGGCCTTGAATAAATCAGAAAATTGCTCTCTGCCTTAAATTCCCTACATATAAAACTTATACTTCTGTATCTCTAGATAGAGATAGAAATAGACTTCTATTCATAAAAATATTTGTGTATTTTTTATTGATTCTTAGTGTGATTGCCTAAAAGTTGCTTGTTTGATGATTTTTTAATCATTCTGGTTCTTATTTATTATTGGCTTTCCTAGCTATTCCACTAGAATGCAGATTGCTTCTTCTGAAGAGTAGCACCTTTTAAAAGCGTGTGTTCTCAGGAAGTATTTAAATTTAATATTACAGTTTAGTTTATATGTTGTCTACTGAAACAATGAGTTTGATGATTGCAGAAATGAACCCATGGTGTGATTTTTCCAAGTTATATAATTTTCAGTCTGCAGGGATTGCTTTGAGGATTTTCTAATCATTAAAATCTAACAGTGGAAGGAAGCCAAAATGATCTGACTCCTCATTTTGAGGTCTTAAGTATTGCAGGTATATATAGTCTTCAAGTAAGATTTATTAAGACAGCCATTTAGCATATCAAGAATTAAAAGAGAAATACTAAAATAAAGGTGCAATTTGTGCCATCTCTTCCATGAAACAAAATAGAATTTTAAACCATGTTATAGCAACACATTCTATCAATCACATTCTCTTGATATATGGAAAAGAATTATTTTGATGAGTTTCCTGCTTAAATATGTTTATCAGCATTTGCCCCAGAGAGCAACTTCCATTCATTTTATGTTTATTTTTTAGTTTCTCCTACCAGGGCCATCTTGGCAGTCTTTTTGACCTTTTCAGGACTTGTGGATGGTCCATTCCTCAGTAAGTAATCTTTCACTGGCAAACAGCATATTTCATTTATGAAGTGACCTTTCCAATTCTTGTTTTTTAATGATGTGTTCCCAATAGTTGCCTTATTCCTCATAAAGCAAGGTGCAGTCCAAGATTTTGCAATTTCTCTACCATAGTAAGAAAAAATGCTTTCTTGCTTTCTTAACAATATTGAGATGGAATTACAAGCAGTTGGTTTATAATATCTTGACTCCTTTGGAAGTCATTTAAAAGGATGGTATTTTCCCCCTGTTTTTCCGTTTTGTAGTTACAGTTACCTATGGGCTTTTTTGCTCAGTAGGTCCTGTCAGCACATCAAATTTGTCATATCCAAGACTGATAGAAGACAACCATTACCTTCCACTCCTCTGTTTCTCTCAGTTGAACTACTGAGTTTTCAGTCTCCCAAGCTAGAAACCCTAGCTTCACTTTTATCTTCTATATCTTTGATGATTCTCTGCCCCAGATTTTTAGAATGTTTAAAATCCTGTCCTGCTTTTCCATTTATCATAGAAAGTCTCAGAAATGTGATGTTCTTTCTAATTTCTGATTTCATGTCCTTCATTTACATGTGCAATAGAAATCTTTAGAAGGACCATGTACCATCCAAATTTTTGGTCCAGAATAAAATTGTAACTAATCTACATAGTATCTGTCACCAAACCTGACTCTCTAAAAATATCTTCCAATTTCAATTCCCAGTGCCATCCCTCCTCTTCACATGCCAGGAGTATACCATAGCCTTCCAGATGGTCTTCATATCACCAATAAATCTATCTTCTAATCCTTCCTTCAGAACACTTTCCAGCTAATCACTTGAAAGAACCACTTAAATCTTATTTTTCCTTCCCTAGAAACTAATAACTATCTATTACTTTTTGTATTGCATGGTTTCAAACCAAGGTCCGATGAGTCCTAGAGTTCTGCTTCTAATTCTTTAGGAAACACAGCATGTGAGAGAGAGAGTGAGGAGAAAGTCAAGTTACTAGGTTTTTATCAGATTATATAATGGGGCTTGTTGCTAATGTGTATAGTGTATAACATATACCTATTATGTGTCTCATCTATAATTATGTGTCTAGTTCATTAAATTGAGTGAATGTGAACTAATAATATTTCTTTCTTGCAATCCTGCAAACAAATATGTATTATCCCAGTTCACTATTGTGCTAACATTTTAAGAAAGCTAAATGAGGGGCAGCCCTGGGTGGCTCAGCAGTTTAGCGCTGCCTTCAGCCCAGGGTGGGATCCTGGAGACCTGGGATCAAGTCCCACATCAGGCTTCCTGCAAGGAGCCTGCTTCTCCCTCTGCCTGTGTCTCTGCCCCTCTCTCTCTCTCTCTCTCTCTCTCTCTCTCTCTCTCACTCATGAATAAATAAATAAAATCTTAAAACAACAACAAAAAAAAAAGAAAGCTAAATGAATTTGAAATAAAATCTGCCTTATCCATAAGACTCATGTCTTTCCTGAGTCAGGTTAATTGGAGACAAGACAAACAAGGATAGGAATCTCCCATGTTTCTTTCCAATTTTTAGACAAGAGGCCCTCTCTAAGGCACCCACCTTCTCATGTTCTCCTATTTTCTTTTGCTGTAGGTCCAAGACTCTTAGTACATCTTCTTACCTTCAGTAACTAGAGACACTCCCTTTAGTATTTGAGATGTATCTATTCATGAGGCTGGCTGTGGAATGGAACTCAGTTTCCTGTCTTCTCATGCTCCAGAGGCCCTTTGCCTTTGAAGGTTTTGTTGCTGATTACTATGGAAAAACAGAAATTAACAGATGATCAGAATGAGGAAATTCCAAATTATATAATCTTATGTATTCCTTCAGTTTGAGCAACCTCTCATTACAGTACTTGAATGTCCCTGAACTGGTTCTTTGAAGCAACACACAGATATCTACCTCCAGACACTGGTTGGTGCTTACAAAGGCTTTTCCTTTTCTTTGCTTTAATAAGGACACCATATCTCCTTCCCTGTAATGGCATCTCTTACCACATTTAAGTGCAATCCAGAGAGAACATTTGATGTCTCCTTTTAGAGCATAGGCAGTTTGTTTCTGAAAACCTCCAAGAAAACAAATTCACTGCACCCCTTGCCTACCTAGAATTTCAACTGTTGATTCAGCAAACACTATTTTTGAATAATTACTATATATCAGGGACAGTACTAGCAATTCCCATTAAAACTTGAAAGGACATAGTCCCTACCCCCCATAAGCTCACAATGGACTGGGGGAAACAAAAAAATATATAGCAGATATAATTGCTAGGCTAGCAGTTTCCTGTGGGAACACTGGGAAGGTATAAATTTAAATCTTTCAAGGGAAGAAAGATCATTGTGGAGGAGATAGCACTTGAAATTTGAAGAATGATGCGGCTGGAGGTAGCAACTGAGACTTGGAAGACAGATAGGAATAGACAAGTGCTCAGAGGGCATCAAGGCATGGGAACACAGAAGCCTGGAATAGCATAGGATATTTGGAGACCTCAAATCATTCAGTGCTGCTGAGACCTAAAATTTGTGGTGGGGAGTTAAAGTAGATGTAATTTCATGGGTAGCAGAGGCAGGAGAGCAAAGGTAATATGATCATACTTGTGTATTTAAGATTTCTCACATAGTCTTATAATCATGTGATGGCATGTAGTATGAGTAGTTTAACAGCATCGGAAGTTTTTCTAAAGTTTAAAAAGGTGGACTGCAAAAGGAAAAATCATTTGATAGATGCAGAAATCTGGCCCTGGGCCCCACTTGAACTTATTTACTACTGTGTGGTATAAAATTGGGCTTACATTTTCTCCAAGAAGCTATGATACAGATGTAGTATTGGAAAAACTTGAAGAGTTTTCCTGATAGTAGTGGGTACATCCCTACGATGTCATGAGAGGTTTAAGCATCTTATGATATATTTACACAATGTATGGAGTGTTCTAGTTTTACTGTATATAATACCAAAATATACACATTAGTTTCCTTCCAAAAATGCTTATAAATTATTTGGGCCAACTGAGGACATGAATATAAAAATAATTTCTGACTCTCCCTTAGGGAATTAACCACACTGTGAGGGTGTGATGGGGTATGTGTATGTGTGTTTTCATAATCTTTTGTTCATATATCTATTTATGAGACATTGAGTTATATATATATATATATTTTTTTTTACATTGAGTTATATTTACTGTGTGGTTTAAATACCCACCTATACATTAGTTTTTAAATCTGAAAGACTTGGAGTAGACTTCTACATCCTTTGACTGTTAACACAGGGCTTCATTTTTACTTCTACAAAATAAGTATAATCTTACCTCATATGAAATATGCAGTGACTAAGTATAATAAAAATACATGCAAATTCTTAAGTGATTGCCTGCACATTTCATACTCAGTCAGTGACTATTGAATGAAAAAAAAAAAAACATCTTGAATATGCTGTGGCAAAGAGAATGTGTCTTTCACTAGCTTCACATGGAGTAAAGGAAAGCATGTTTTTGGGTCTCTATTTCATGCAGTAGTGGGAAATGAATATTTTGAGGACATGAGGTATATAGCAAATGGAAATGGACCCAATTATAGTGCCTGTACTAAATTACATGTCTTCATAATTGTCAATACATTTACTAATTAAAATTTATCAATGGTAATGCATACTACTTAAGAATTGAAGCAGAGAGGATCCTTGGGTGGCTCAGCAGTTTAGCGCCTGCCTTCAGCCCAGGGTGTGATCCTGGAGACGAGGATCAGGATCGAGTCCCGCATCAGGCTTCCGGCATGGAGCTTACTTCTCTCACTGCCTGTGTCTCTGTCTGTCTGTCTGTCTGTCTCTCTTTCTCTCTCTGTGTGTCTCATGAATAAATAAAAAATCTTAAAAAAAAAAAGAATAGAAGCAAGAAAAAACTTCAAAAGTCAATTAACCTAAGTACTAATACTCCTTAGAAGAAATTCAAAGTAGTTGCCAAGGTTGAGGTTTTTAAAAATTGTCCTTAATGTGTAAATGAATTTTATTTTAGTAGGGAAACCAAAGAAGTCTCAAGGATGATTTTTAATCGTATGCTTTTCTGTTTTTTTTTTTTCCTGATAGATGCAGAGGGAGGAAAATGAACAAATACATAAGAAACTGAACTTTTTACTTTGAATTACAAATTAATAAATTATGCTGGGCTTTCTTAATTTTTCCTCATTTTCATAGCCAAGTTTTCTATTATAAGTGAATGATTCCAGAAAGGTTTGATTGGTACAGTTATAGTTAGCTCAATTCAATGAAAACATAGTTTTTGCATAATTGATATATTTCAATTAATGCAGCTTAATATGAGAAGAACAGAGGTCTTGGTTTTAAATTTTCCATTAACTTAGTGGTTGACCTTCACCAAGACATCTTCCTGTTTCCCCTCTGTAAAGTGAGGGGCTTATACCTCGTGAGATTTGTAGTTCCTTCCAGTTCGGATACTCTCTGATATTAAGTTACCTGAAAGTAAGCAGCTTAGATACAGGGATGATGGTGATCATGAGGATGACAAGGGAGGCCTTTGACTGAGCACTTACTATGTGCTATAAACTGTCTTACGTGTAGATCTGTGTTCAGTGTGCCTTCACCTGAATTATCTGAACATATATCTCCAAGGTGATCCTGAAATTAAGCCGTTAAATATAGTTATTCTCCTGTCTTTCTTAAAATTCACATTTTCTATTTTCACTAGAAATGTATTTTTAATCTAAATGCGAAAAGGATTAACATAATAATTTGTCTCTGGAAGAACTAATAGATAATGGCATCGGAATTCCTCTGCTCTTGCCTTGTTGAAGCAGGCTCTAGAGTGGGCTAATGAGTTAGTTATTCTGAGGGCTTTACTCCCTTGTTGCTTTGATTGATGTGACCTTGAGCAAAGAGCTTAATGTGAAAGGGCAGATCTGCTTGTCTTTGTTCTTAAATCACAATATAGTACAGATATTTTTCCCTCCAATTTGATTCTGTGACTGAATTCTTAAGAATTAATGGGGGTGTTCAATGTTTCCAATAATAGGCATATGTTACCATAGACACGTCCTTTAAATATGTCAGTGGTGCATTATTGCACAGCAATACTTACAGGCTTTCAGAAAAGTTGTATTTTATGAGATCCTGAAATTATTTGGTTGTGAAAGATAATTAGAGATTTGACTTTCAGCTGTGAAGTGGTCCTGAGATTTTTTTTTTAGAGTCTTGTGGCACATTATTATGGGAGTCAGTGCAATTTACTATAGAGACTATTTAGGAGGTAAGGGATAAAAGATAATGAGTCTCTCTAACTACTCCAAGGTAGTCTTATGGGTTTATTAAAGATGAGAGCTTGAGAAGGCAATTTTAGTTAAAGTAGATAATTTTTACCCCCCTTGCGTTTTGGGGGAAACAAGTTACCAACTGCTAGATTATTTTGCTTTGCAAAACCAGCATTAAAGAAAGAAATAGAAGAATCCTTGGCCATCTTTCCCAATCTTTCAACTTGTTATTATTATTGCTATTATCTCTTTCACCATAACTATAAGAAATTTTAAAACAGATGACTCTAGGTGTGCCTGGGTGGCTCAGTCTGGTAAGTGGCTGCCTTTGGCTCAGGTTGTGATCCCAGTGTCCTGGGATCAACCCAGTATTGGGCTCCATACTCAGGAGGAAGTCTGCCCCTCCCCCCTCCCAAGCTTGTGCCCCCACCTCCCCTAGATGTGTACCTTCTGCCCCTCCTCCTCCCAAACTTGTGCCCCTCCCCCTCCCCTAGTTGTGCTCCCCCACTTCTGCTCTCCTGTGCTCTCTCTCTCACACACATAAAAATCTTTTAAAAAAAAAAAAACCAGATGACTGTAAAATGTATTTCTGTAAGGAAGTTCTATGGATGAGAGGAGAGACTATTCAGTGAGCATATCCCATGTGCCTTGCACCGTGCTTAGCAGTGTGGTGTTTCTTTTAAAATATTTATTGAAATGCTTGCCTGACACTAGTGCTAGAGACGTTAGGAACATGAAGATGAAAAGATGAGGCCTCTGCAGTTAGTAAGCCTCACATGTGTTATCTTAAGTGTTCTTCATAGTGAACATGGAAATTTGTTTTTGTTTTTTTCCTTTTTTTTTTTAACATTAGGAGGGTCAGGAAAGCAAAATAATTTGCCCAAGTTTATCTATCCAGTAAGAGGTAGAGCAGGACTTGTATTCAAGGTCTGTCTGGTGATATTTTATTATATCATACTGTTTACTTCACCTTTGTCATGTCCATGGCAGAAGTATCTGACATCTTGGATTTAATCTAGGATCCATCTGTACTACCTATGTGAACTGAAGGAAGTTATTCTACCTCATGGAATCTGTTTTTTTATCTACAAGATGAGGACAGTAATATGCTGCTGTCAAAGACTAGTTAAGGACTGTGTGAGATGATGATTATAAAGATCATGTGTTTGATTGACACATTGTAAGTCCCAGGTAGTTGCTTTTGTCCTTGTGGGCATGAATAATCTAAATGTGAAATGTTGGAAAATTCTGTGATTCTCAATTTGTTTGTTCATTTGTTTTCTCAGTTCAAAGCTTCAGGCGCTATCGGAACAGTGATGCAGTGGGAGTGGAGCTAAGTGTGTGTGGGGAGGGATCAGTTGATAGATAGAATGCCAGTATGTTTCTTCTTTGGAAGTGCTCTTGTAGGATCTGATTAGGGGTCAGCTGGTCATGAGCTGGGCTCTGGATTCCATTTCTCCATTTCAGCTAAGGACTCTTCATTTCTGTTGTCATGATAAATGACTAAATCATATGCTTTTGTTTGCAGAATGTTCAAAAAAACACTGCCTTTGAATGAAAGTTGCTCAGAGGAGATATCTTTAAAGACTTTCTAGTTCTTTTATTTTATTAATATTTATGTCCTTATCATTTAACATTTTGACATATGGTAGGGGTTCAATAAATGATGATAAATGAATTACCTAGTGAATAAACATGTACTTACAAAGTATCTGAGTATATATGTATGTGAGTATATACATATATGTGTTTATGTATGTGCATGTGCATTCGTTGTGTGTTTAGAGTCCACATATAAGTAATATCATATGGTATTTATATTTCCCTGACCTTAGCATAATGTTTTCAGGGTGCGTGCACGCACACACACACACACACACACACACACACACACACACACAGAACCTTGGGTTAGAATTTAGAGTGAGAGATAATAGCTAAGCAAGAGCCAGAACTAATGAGTAGGATACAGGAGAAGGGTTGAAACTACGCGTGGGATTGTAGCCAGATGCTAAGACCCAGGTTTTGGGTTAGGTTGCCTTGCATTTACACAATGTGTTTTTGCTGCCAACAGCTTTCACAATAGGCTAGGTAGGTAAGTGGGTAGGGCAGGCATGAGCTGCACTGGTGTGAGACCCTAGCTGCTGGGATTTTTACCAACCTATGCTATCAATTGTACATTCTATTCAAACATCCATGCTGAAAATTCTTTTCATCTAAGCTTGTGCAGATTGTGGGAAAGGCACCTACCAAGCAGAGCACCACAGAAGTCCTATATAAAGGCTTTACTCACCTCCAACCAATTAGGAGGAATGGAGCATGAGCCTGCTCTCCTCACTGCTGCCCAAAATCCTGTTTTAATATATCTTTCACCAAAGAGACTTAGCAAATTCTCAACAAGGGAAACACTGCTTCATAAATATTGAATAGTGCTAGTTATATCTGACCTGAGAGAAACCTCAGCTTGTTAGAGGACTGTTTATCAGCCCTCAGCTCCAGAGTATTTTATATCTGGAACTCTGCAAGGTTTGTGGACAATGGGAAACTTGAAAATGTTGTCATTGTCCCAGTTATCATCTTCATCATCAAAGAATCAGTATTTACCAGAGGTCCTTCTTTTCTTGAAGTGAAAGGAAAACATGAAGGTGAACAATTGGAAATGTTCTTTGAAGAAATGTTAAAATAATTGACATTGGGGTAGAGAAATAAATGAGACTGTATTTAAATGTAAGGAAAACTGGAATTTAGAGACAATTCCATTATCTCTGTGTGCAGGGAAATAGCTAACTTTAAAAAGTTAGCTATTTCGTTTGGGGAACATGTAGGATTTGGAGGATACCAGGAGGGATTCATACTAGTGTAGGACCAGAGAGGAAGATTTGTCAAGTTTGTGAGACACTATAAGATGCTGTAGGGAAATAAAGAGAGCATAGAGTCAAAGAGAGTTTGGTTCTAGTCTCTACTTTGGCATTCACTCACTGTGTCATAACACAAGACATTTGCCTCCCCAAGGTTAGTATCTTTATCAGTAAAATGTAGACAATAAAATTTTCATTAAAAATGGGATGTTATAAGGTGCCTGGGTGGCTCAGTTTGTTGAGCATCAAACTTTTGATTTTGGATCAGGTCATTATCTCAGAGTTGTGAGATTGAGGGCTTCATCAGGGATTCATACTGGATGTGGTACCTGCTTAGGATTCTCTCTCTCTCCCTTTGTCCCTTCCCTATGCTTGCCTGCATGTGCTCTGTCTCTCCTGTCTCTCTTAAAAAAAAAAAAAAAGATGATATATATGTGAAATCCCTTGCAAGGATCTGGTACATAAATGCTTGTTCCTTCCCCTTACAAATATTTCAGAATCAACACTCCTACAGAGCCAGTCTTTAAATCTACTAATTTACAAGCCTTTCCTTAACCAGTTTCTTCTTTCTCATAGTCTATGCACATTTCCATATTCCTTTTTCTTATTTTGTTGTGCTTATTTTACTTTTTTTATAGGCATAATTGCATATATCATTATATTATTTTCAAGCACCAACATAAGGATTCAACATTTGTATACATTGCAAAATGACCACCACAATAAGTATAGTTAACATCCATCACCACGTGTAGTTACAATTTTTTTTCCTGTAATTAGAACTTTTAGAATAGACTCTCTCAGCAACTTTCAAATATACAATGCAGTGTTATTAACTATGGTTACCATGCTGTATTTTACATCTCCATGATTTTATAACTGGAAGTTTGTACCTTTTGACTACCTTCACCCATTTTGCTTATCCTACCTCCCATCTGTTCTTTGTTATGTATGAATTAATTTTTGTTTGTTTAGATTCCACATAAGAGTGAGGTTATACAGCATTTGTCCTTCCCTGTCTGACTTATTTCACCTAACATAATTCTTTCAGGGTCCATCCATATTGTCTCAAATAACAAAATTTCATTCTTTTTTTATGGCTGAGTAATATTCTGGGATGGATGTGTGTGTGTGTGTGTGTGTGTGTGTGTGTGCATGTGTGTGTGACATTTTCTTTATCCATTCATTCCATTGAGAGACACTTAGGTTGCTTTCATTTTTTGGCTACTGTAAATAATACTGCAATGATCCACATTTCTTCTTTTGTTCTTTATTTTTCCCATACTCAAGAGTATATCCTTCCCACATCTTTCTATAGGATTTTTCTCACAAGTTGGCTAGGTTCTCCTTTATCTGTAACCCTTTCCTGGACCACTAAATAGTGTTACCTCCCTGCTCTGAACATCCAAGAATATGTTATTCTTACCTCTTATTTATACCATATTACCACAGATCTTATAATCATTTATGTCTTTCTTTAACAAATATGGTACCAGGCACTGTGCTAAGCTCTAGGAGTCTGCATATGAAAAACACCCAGGCTGTGTACTCAGTAAATCAGTCTTCTTGGGGAAACAGATACAAAGACAAATAATGACAGTTAAGTGTAAGTGCACTGGTACATGTTTGCAAAGTACTGTAGATGCGTGTCCTTTCATTCAATTAAATTATATGCTATTAAATGCCAGGAATCTGTTTTATATTTCTCTTTTTAAAATTTTCTTCTCTAGAACATCTAGCTGAGTATTAA
Organism: Vulpes lagopus; assembly: GCF_018345385.1. Taxonomy (NCBI): domain Eukaryota; kingdom Metazoa; phylum Chordata; class Mammalia; order Carnivora; family Canidae; genus Vulpes; species Vulpes lagopus. The sequence goes on along the minus strand of NC_054838.1, from coordinate 35,309,017 downwards.
GTAATTAGTAGACACTCATTGCCTTGAATTCTTTTTTTTTTAAGATTTATTTTTATTTATTTATGATAGTCACAGAGAGAGAGAGGCAGAGACACAGGCAGAGGAAGAAGCAAGCTCCATGCACCAGGAGCCGGACGTGGGATTCGATCCTGGGTCTCCAGGATCGCGCCCTGGGCCAAAGGCAGGCGCCAAACCGCTGCGCCACCCAGGGATCCCTGCCTTGAATTCTTTTGTGGAGAGTTCTAACATTATAGAACATTTTTAGGGAGGGGGGAGGGTATATTAGCCTAAAAAAATCACCATTAAGATTCTGTAAAAAGTTTCCAAACCCAAGGAAACCCTTGGAATTGAAATAGACCTTTGTTTTTGTTTTTTTTTGTTGTTGTTGGTTTGTTTTGAATCCATCATTTGCATTTGTTAAGCAAAAGTTTCCAAGCATTTCAGCAAAGGTAGGCTCTATAAAACCCTGTCTTTGGTGAGGGAGCTGTATAACAAGCCAGACTCAGAAGCCTGAGCCAACATGGTAAGTAGGTGCCTGTAGTGCTGGCCAAAGGTCAAATATCAAGAGCATGCCTAAGGGAGTATAGTAGGTTAAAACTCAAATCTAACATAGATTATTGTCAGCAAAACTATCTTGGAGACCAGTGCTTGGAGCTTAGGTGTGTGGTCAGTTATTGAGGCCCATGAATGTTATTGAGAATTGTCAAGATTTGTAGTGTAGTACACAGTATGGTACTAATTCTGTAGCTACAAATATTAAGCCTATAGAAAGCTGGATATTGGTTACTGCAATTTTGTAGACAAGGCACCATTTAAAGACACTTATATTGAATAGCTGACCAGAGCCTTGCAAAAGAGAACTCTCGCTGGAGTTCCCTTCATGTAATATCACCCTGGTGTTTTATTGACATGGAATTCCTACTTCCTCCAAGACACATCTGTGTCTTTCTGGCTGCATACTGAGCTAACTTGGGGAACTGGAGATAATGGTGATTGAAAGATCACAGCTTATTAGCTTAATGTTTGCTTAGCCTTTTGCTGGAGGCAAGTATAAACAACCCAGAGGCAAATTTGGAAGCCCTAAGTTCGAAGAAAGAGTTTTTGACCAAGGGAGCTAAATAAATGCTGTGGATTCATATGGGATTCTACAGTCGGCCAAGTGTTGTTATATGATCACAGAGTTGGTCTTCGGTGTAAATGATATAAGTATTTTTTTTTTAAGGCTTTATTTATTTATTCATGAGATTTTTTTTTTTTTTTTTAAGGCTTTAAGTATTTTTCTATAGGATGTGATTCAGGGACTCTCCAGCCTCTATTCCCTTCTAGAATTTGTCCTTAGGGGATTTTTGACTGATTAATGAAATAGGGCTTGGGAATTGGAACTTGCTGGGAGGGAGCAGGGGAGATGAATAAAAGGCTGGTTAAAAAGATGTAGAAAAGTAATCGAAGCATAGTTTTTCCAAAGAGCAGTCTTAATATTATTAACTACTAATATATGTGGAATACATTCTATGCTTCAAATATAATACTAAGCAAATTATACAGTTTTTAAATTAATTAATTTTGAAAGATTCTATTTATCTATTCATGAGAGACACCGAGAAAGAAGCAGAAATAGAGGCAGAAACAGACTCTCTGTGGGGAGCCTGATGTGGGACTTGATCCCAGAACTCCAGAACCCCAGAACCCCAGGATCATGACCTAGCTGAAGGTAGAAGCTCATCCACCGAGCCACCCCGGTGCCCCTAAATTTATTTTTTTACAACACCCCAGTAATAAGAGTGCTACAAGTATCCCAATATCACACATCTATTAAGTAACAAACTGAGACTCAAGGACAGATTCATCTTATTCCTAAGCCTGCTGTATTCTACTGCCTCCCTATGCACAAGTGTGCTATATACAGTTCATGGTTTTACTAAACAAATTGAGGCACTAAGTCTTGTGAGTATAATTTTTCTTACTGATATGTAGCTTTCTGGAAGTGCACACAGCAGTCATACCCTGAAAACATGTCTTAAAAATTATTTATTTATTTATTCATGAGAGACACAGAGAAAGGCAGGCAGAGACAGAGGTAGAGGGAGACGCAGGTTCCATGCAGGGAGACTGACGTGGGACTCTGTCCCAGGACTGTGGGATCACGCCCTGAGCCAAAGGCAGATGCTCAACCACTAAGCCATCCAGGCACCCCAAAACAGGTCTTAAATGGTAATCTGCATATTTTTTGTAATTAAAAAATGCATACATTTACTTATTGAGGTTAAGAACGCGTACTTTCTGCCAGTCTTAATGCTACATGCAAGCGACAAAGATCTTTTTTAAAAAATAAAAAAAAAAATTTAAGATTTATTTATTTAAGAGCGGGGTGGGAGGGCAGGAGGAGAGAGAACTTAAGCAGACTCTGCACAGAGCACAGAGTCCCATGTGGAATTCAATCTCATGACCCTGAGATCATGACCTTAGCCAAAACCCAGAGTTGGTTGCTTAATCAACTGTGCCACCCAGGCATCCCAAGACCTTTTTTTGATGTGAGCAGATAGATACGTAAACAACACAATACAATGAAAGAATACAACTTCCTGGGAGCACAGAGGAAAAAAATGACCCATTTTACCTTGAGAGGAGGAGGAAAATTTCAAAAAGAAGGTAGCAGTTGAGTCGGGTTTAAAGGACTTGGCTTCTGCCTTCTAAGTCTGAGGAAATCAGCTCAGAATAAAGGTAAGAGAGGTGGCCCTATATAAATTACTGAGAGGTAGACTATGAAAGTGCTTTTTATTATATAATGCACCACTTTATTTTTAAATATCACATATAATGTAGATTAAATTATGCATAAATGCTAATAAATGAGGTAAGAAAATGAATACAATTTATAACCATAAAGTTATAATTGGCGATCACGAAATGATACAGTAAAATATACTAAGGCTGTAGTATAGTATTGAGATAATATAGTGTAGTGGTTAAGAGCACAGATTGTAGATTTCTAGAGCTAGAAAGGCTAGGCTTGAATCTTTTCTTTTCTGAAGTTGGGCAAGTAGTTAATCTTTTTGTCTTCATGCTCTTCATCTGCAAAATGGAAATCATAATTGTATCTGCCCCTTAGAGTTGTGACGGTGAAATCAGTTAATTCATATGAAATCAGTTAATTCATATAAAAGATAGTGCTTGGCATGTAATAGACATTCAGTGGATGCTGACTGTTAATATGTTGAAAGAGGAAAATTAATATCTGAATTCCAATATAAAGATACATGAAACGATCCCTTATTTTCTTGAGCCACTCGTTTGAAATGCAACTGATTTTAGACTTTGCCTTTCTGAAGACTATTGTCTTTTAAACTTTCAGAAAAATATTATACTCTTGAAATTGTACTATTATAGAATTATATACTCCATAGGGTAGTATGGTTTGTGTCACCTTGGGTGAGTTAAATAACCTATCTGGTCTCATTTTCCTTACCTATTGGTTGAACAAATTGTGCTATAAAGTACCTTTCAGACCAAGGTTTTATGATTCTCTGAATTATGTTTCTTCCCTTAGTACATATCTGGTGCCTATAGTAGCAAAGGGCCAATATTACCATTCTTATTTTAGAAACAAAGAGCTAGAAATACAGAAAAGGCAAATTATGTCCTAGAAGATTGAAGATACAATTTTTTTTTTTTTGAACATACAATTTTTAACACGGATTTAGCATGTGAAGTTGGTAAAGACCCATAGTATAGGGAAAAGACAATGGACATTGGTGTCTAACACACTTGAGTTCAAATTTGATCTGGGTTCATGCCTAAGCTGTTCTATTTCCTACTGGCAGAACTGTGAAAATTTACACATATTTAATGAGCTGCTCCTTCTATGTACAATTAAGGCTAACAATACCCATGTAGTTCTTAGAATAGATCCTTCCTAAGTGTGAGCTTCTTTCTTTCTTTCTTTTTTTTTCCATTTGGAATTGCTTCCCTCGTGAAAAGCTTGCTATTTGAGCTTTCTATACAAACATCCACCTATGTTGATTTTCAGGAACATTGTTCATCTTTTTTGCACTGCTTGAGATTATTACCAGAGTCAAAGAGACTTCAAGTGAAGTGTCTGAGATTGTAAAATCATCGGGCGTAATAGAGAGAACCATGCAGATAAATGATGACAGGTGGTATTAACAGTTAACTCAGGTCCTCAACCACAGCCTGATACCTGACTGTGGGTGGTTGGGGTCTTGCTCACAGGCTTCTCTTTTCTGGAAATATGCACTGCCTCCCATTCTCTGTGAAGCTTTTTCCTGCTGTGCTTTTTCAGAACATCAGAATTAAATTTTAGATGTCCCAATGTGTATTTCCACCAAAGTCAAATATATGTCTTTTACCAGGTGGCAAAACAAAGATAAACTTAATGGATATAATGTGCTCATTTGTAAGCTATCCTATCAATACTTCTTCAGTTTTTGGCACTTGGTATCTCTGTGAGCTGGAAGAGTGCTGGCAGATGACCACACAAATATAGAAGTAGCAAATACTCACAAAGTCTAGAAATAATCAAGCTCAATTTGCAACTTCCTTTGTAGAAAGAGTGGGGGATATTTGTATCTGTGATTTTTTTTTGACCACATATATCATAGTATTCTTTTCTGTTGGCAATTTTGTTGAATTTGGTTTTTGAAATTGAATGTCAGTAGTATTAGTTCTTTGGAGTGCTCTTCTCCCTAAACAACTTTGAGGAGTGTGACCCTATTGTATGAAGTCTCAAATCTTCTGCTTGTCAAGTTAATTTATTCTTGAGAGGCCATATAGTGTTATGAATGAAACTACAGACTTTGGGGCCCAACTGCCAGTATTCCATTTCTGCAGCTTAGCAACCATATAACTGTGGGCCAATTATTTAACTTACCTGGGCCAAAGTTTTCTCATCTGTGAAGTAACAATAATGAGACTGAGAGTTATCATGAGGATCAAATATATTAATACTTGTAAAGTATTTATAACAGTAACCGACACAGAGTAAGCACTAAGAGGTATTATTATTGAGCGTCTGTGATGTGCCAGACATTGGGCAATTGCATTACTCAATGCAAAATGAGTAATTTCCTTCCCCCAAGAAGCTTATAGTCTAGTATGAAGGTCTGTAAACTATGGCCCATATGCTGAGTTCTGCCTGTCACTTGTTTTTGTAAATAAAATTGTATTGAAATACAGCCATGCTCATTTATTTACATATTATCTATGACTGTTTTTGTGCCTCAATGGCATAAATGAATAGTTGCATCAGAGATTATGTGGCCTGAGACCAAATATTTACTAACTAGACTTATACAGAAAAAGTTTGCCAATCCTTTTTCAGTGGAAAAGGCAAATGTATCAACTAATAGATTATTATGAGATGTAGCAGATAGGCCTAGCACACTGCCTAGCATATATTTACCAATTGCCTGCCCTGTGCTTGATAAGGTTCCAAGTGCTGGAGATATAATAGCAAACAAAACAGCCCAAAAAACCCCTCAATCCACATGGAGCTAGGAGCCTAGTGGGCAAACAGATAATAAACAAGGTAAATGAGTAAAAGATCATAAAGTCAAGTGGGAGCCCCAGTGGTCACAGAAGGGCCACACCAATAATGTCTGATGGGATTACAGCCATCTGTAATCAGGTCCCACTCAAATTTGTTCAATCTTAATTTCTGCCTATAACCTCTGCTCAATAAAGCCTATACCTTCACCAACCTTAGCTAATTGTGTGCTATTAGCATAAGATCTTGCACACAATGAATGCCAAATAAAGATTTCTTGAATGAATAAAGGAATCATTATTCTTTGTCCTATTTACCCTGGTTGGAAACTTCTGTCTACTCTTTTTGATTCCACCCATTCATCCATATTAAAGTTAGAGTTTTTTTTCTCCTCTAAGATACCTCCCCTATTATTTCTTGATCTCTCCATTCTTCAATGTCATATTGCCATTTCATTATGGGAGACATTCTGTTGTGACCAAGTTGGTAAAAGTACCTAGATAATAGAAAAAGGAGAAGCCAATGCAGAGGTCCTAGGTGAGACTTGAGGTTGTTCTTATAGGGAGGGAAGGATTGGAATAACCAGAGAATTACAAATAAGAGCTTTGCAGGGTCCTAGAGATTCACAATGACCAAGACTGACATAGATACTAACTTTCATTGCAAGAAGAACAATAAACTCAAGTAGAAAGGGAAATGTGGTAATACTTCATACAGAATACATATACAGAAAGGGAAGCTGGAAGAATGTGTTCGTGGAAGAGGGAACAATAAATGCTAAGGCCCATAGATAAGAGTTGAGGAACTTGAAACACTTGGGTTGGCCAGAGTATAACATTGAAGAAAGGCAATGGTGAGAAATAAGGCTATATTAGAAAACAAGGGAGGGCCTTGTTAGCTGTGGAATTAGGAAACTTGTAGGGCCTTAAAAAGAGACATGTGATTCATTCTGCATTTTGGAGAGATCATATTGCCTGCCAGGGGGAAGGTAAATTAGAATGGAGCATGATTAAAGGAAGAATGACTACCATAAGCCAAGTGCTAAATTTTTATCATTTCACTTAATAATCACAAATACCCTGAAAATTAGGGACCAGGACTTCCATTTTATTGATGAGGAGAATAAGATTCAGATAGGTCGAGTAAATTGTCCATGGCATAAAGTTAAAATGTGGATGAGGTGGACTTCAATTTAGCTTTCTTAAGGTAAATAGCCTATATTCATTCTTGGCTAACTCCCCAAGTCTCTCACAGCATGGCACAATGGGGAAAAAATGAGATAAAGGAGGAGGGAAGAGTATATATGTATAGAAAACTGGAATGTCTTCAAACAGAAGATACAGCTAGAAAAATAATGGTGAGGAGGAAATAATCGAAGACCTAGAAGCATTTGGATCTTATTTAACAGATAATGAGGAACTATAGAGAGCCCTCCCCACCTCTAAAAAATGGTATGAGCAGATTTGTTTCCTGAAAGAGAAAGAGTCAATGTAAAAATGTAGGAAGTGGTGTAAGACCAAAGCCAGGAAGATCAGTATGATATTATTATAATGGTTCAAGTAAGAAATGATAAAGATTTAAGCTAAGATAGTAGCAGAAAAGATGAAAAGGTAGGAAAGGTTTCATGAAATCCAATTACAAGATGGAATGAGTAAAGTGCAGATTAGCCTCCTGGAACTGAAAGCACTTTGGGACAGTGGTAGGAAGTAAGTTAGAGAGGTAAAAAGGCTAAGGTCATGGAGAGGATCTTGGGGACTATGAATTTTAGAATTTAGAATAGGTTCTAAAGGCAAGTGGGAAAATTTCCTTGAGGTTTGAATTGGTTTTAGATTGTAGGAACAGATGAAATAACCTTCAATGTGCCCTTTCAGCCATGTGGTTCTGGGATTATTAATACATGAACATGAAACCTTGTGTTTGATAAGGACTTTACAATTATCTTGTCTATTTTTCATCTTCATTTCCTGTCCCATTATTTATTTTACATCTGAACAATTGAAGATAAAGGCCTAGTCACAAGTATCTGACTTTGTGTCTAGTCCTCTTTACATTACACTGCAGCACTTAACTCTTGGTGAAAACTGGAATTAAATGAAGTTCTGAATTTAATCTTGGGGACCAAGAAAAAGTTCATGCTAATGGGCCCATTAGAGATGGTGATGTATTTTACTTCTTAGATTTTTCTGGATACTTAGTGGCTGATGAAAGGTACATTCAGGGAAGAAGTAAGCATAATTGGACTGCTACCCTGAGAGAAGAGTAAAATCATTTAATTGTTAAACTGTTTATTCCAAAAGGACACATTATAAGCTTTTTAAGGTTACCACCTATGGGTAACGAAAGCTCAAGAGAAAATTTATAATTATGCAGTTTCCTAAATTCATGACTTCAGTGTCTGGTTTCCAATAAGTGAAGCTCATTCATTCAAACATGTTCTAGAGACAGGCAGTAATACTTAACTCATAAGGCTTTAAAGGTAGAAAGAATAAAAGTGGATTTCTATATGTATTAATTTAGTGCCTATATACATTTGAGAATGATCTGTGCATATTTATGCATTCTCTAAAGAGAGTTACATATATTTTTGCATGTCCTTTATTCGGTTTTGGATGTGCAAACTAAAATAATCACAAACCATTATAAATATATAATATATACCAAGGGTTTTCTTTAAGAAGCCATACTTACCTATGTGAGGACCTATGCATAGCTAGAAATTGAATACTGGTCACTATTACAACAGGGAAGAATAAGGAGCAAATCAAAGCATTTTAATTCTGCTTATGCTTCTGATCTTAATAATAGGACTACCTTGCTCACAAACATATACCAAGGGTTTACTATTTCATTTACTCCTTGTAAAAATGCTATGAAGTATTATTATCCTGAACTTAAACACGCACTCTAAATTATGAAGCTCAAACTCTAAATGCTATGTATAATGAGTTTGAGATCATGCAAACTTTATTTCTTGTATTTAAAGTTGAGATAATTCTTACCCGATAAGGTTGTTGTAAGGATTAGAGATAATGCTTAAAAACCTCTCAGCATGGTTTCTAGCATATCATGAGACCTTCTAAATGGTAATGGAGACTTGCAGTGTAAATAGAAGCATAGTTTTAAAAGTGTCAGTTATTTCCTGATAGCGTATGCAAGGTTTAACACAGATGTGCTTCTGGCAAAGCTAAGCTGACCAGCAAACCATATTCATGACCTAGCTGTCCTTCAGGCCTCCCCTGCTCAGATGGAAATGGAGAGTTCATCATCTGGTGGAGTCTATCTTAAATATTATCTGGAACAAGGCAGGATAAAAATAGATTTAAAGCAAATAATTAAACACATAAGGAAGTAATGCCCCATAGTCAATAAACCCCCTTGTTTTCTTTGAGCTTATTCACCCCCAAATTCTCGTGAGAATTCATGTTGTATAGGTCTGGCTTCTGGGGCATAATTATATGTATATTTCATACACACATGCACACATACATATAGGCATATGGGTTTATAAGAGATGTGTGTGTGTGTACAGGGAGAAAGAGAGAAGCTGATTCTACAAAGGAAGGAAGATGTCTGTTTTGTTCACTCTACATACTCAATGCCTACTAAAGTATCTGGCACAAAAAAGCACTTAGTAGGTGCTCAATGAACATTCGGTAATGAATGTGTACAGACTTATAGGTATTTATAGTGTATATGCCTATGTGCATGAATATATGAAATTAGCCTCCCTCTTTCAGGAAGTCTATTTGTCATTCACGATTTTTGTCACTGTATAAGTTAGGAAGAACAGGAGGTCTGTGTTATATCTATTTTCAAAATATCCTTATTTTACTTTTCTAGTAATGAGACTGAAATAGCCATATTTGCTCTGACTAGGGTTTAGAATCAGGCAACACCCACAGACAGCCAAAAATTTTTTTTTATTAATCTTTTCATAATTAGGAGTTTTTAGAACATTGAAAAAGCAGTATGAAATCTAGCAGAGCTCAAGAATATTCTTAGCACAGTGCAGATGCTCCAAACTTAAAAAATTCATAAATGTGAGTGACAGTTAAGCAGGTTGTAGTCTAATTTGAGAGGAAACCAAATGTAAATAATCAGAATTTATTGTTGGAAGCATTTACTAAAAGGTTTATTCATTATGATCCTCCTAAACGTGACCTATTGAGTAACAATGACAAGAACAATAGCAGTGACTATATCAAATATAATACTACATGCCAGACATCTGCAAGGTATTTTCCATACTCTATTTAATTTAAATTGCACAGCAACTCTATAAAGTAGCTTTATTTTTCTTGCTTTACACAGGACACTGAAGCTCAGAGAAATTATGTAACTTACCAAAGTCATAGTACTTGTAACTAGTGGATTCTAAGTCAATCAGACATTCAGGGAACAAAGACCTATTTCGTACTTGCAAAATTTCAGTCTTGGTTAATAGTGCTGGGCAGAAAGGAACTGGTATCAACTACCATGGATCTTAAGCCTAAGTGTTTCTGACTTTGAAACCCTGGAACCTACATCATTCTGCCCAAGAAGTGCTACTCTTTAGGGAAAAGCCATGTGTTTCTGTAAATTGGGCAGGTAGATTACAACACTTCATTGTTTCACTTGAAAACAGAACACTTGAGATCAGCAAATTGAAGAATCCTTTTCATTGAATCATTCCAGCCTCGACTTTCTTTTCATTGGTCATGTCTCCTGTCTGCCGCGTTTTTCTGCATCCCTGACATCAGAGTTCATCTCTGGACATGCACAGTAGGTCGCAGAAAACCCAGCAGGCAGCAAATTGCTTTCAAAGAAAAGAAATTGGAGAGAATGTTATAGTCTGAAATCTCCTCTTAGAGAGACTTACTATATAGCAGAAAGAGAGGAAAATGGAAACAGAACAGAAGTTAGCCTGCGATGGGAAGGTCTAGCAGCGTGGGAGAAGTATTTGCTATGGCAACTCTTGCATCATCCTGCAGGGGTGGCAGGAATGCTTCAAGGGGAAAGGAGGACACTTAAAATCCCATCTCATGTTTACTAAAGCTGGAAATCCCATCAAAGAAAACCAGATATAGTAGGTAAAATACTCCTCTCACCCAACTTGATTTTATGATAATAGACTAAATTAGTTATCTAATGGCACAGTCCACTTTTTATTGTTACCTGCCGTTGCTCTAAGTCAAATTACTTAATACCAGATTGCCTGTTAATCCCTTTGTCTGACGAGTGATTTGCCTAAATTCAGAGTACCCGTGTAATTTATCTTTCTAATACAGACATTTTTGAGAATAAAAACGGGGTATCATTAATTACATTGGGACAAAGGGGACAAAACCCAGTACTAAACCTGGTAAATTGGGACAAATGGTCATCCTACATAAAAGTAACTGCCACTTTCTGCAAATACCTGTGGAGTATAAGGGTGGGAAAACTTCATAGCGGAAGAAAGAAACTGCCACTTTCTGCAAATACCTGTGGAGTATAAGAGTGGGAACACTTCATAGCGGAAGAAAGACAAGGCTTCAGATCTGTTCCGACTAGTGCCTGTTGGCATGGGGAAGCTAGAGTTACGTGAGAGTTGTGTGATTTGGAAGAATATCTGACTTTATGTGATACTAAGCTGGAGGCAGGAGCAAAAATTCAGGAAGGTATCAGTCATTGAGAAAGTCCTGGATATTTGGGACCAGTTGATGCCATGGTTGTGATCAGAGGTCTCTTGTTATAAGTGGTCTATTCATTGTCCATTTGTATATTCAGTCTCTCACATTGAATTACTCACTTATGATGATTATCTTTGAGGAGCTTTAAGGACACTGGATTTAAGTCGCCAGAGATAATTTCTAATGTAATAAGTATTTATTAAATTTGTACCATTTGTAGATAATTTCATTGTTTTATATCATGTGTCTTTCTAATTTATCTCCCTTTGAACACTTAAAGGAAATTTTAGCCTGTTTGTCTATAAACTTTCCATCCAACAATCATTTTGAATTTTAGTTTTATTTTTCAGGTACTTGAAGAGATGCAAAAGCTCATACACAAAGGGCTTCTATTCTGGATAATTGTTCATTAGGCAAATTTTCTTATATAAGATGAAGCATTACCCCCTAATAATCATGTTACTCACCCCTTGACACCCCTAGCTGAAATTAGGAAAAATGGTTGGCAGGTTTGAGTATAAGTAGCAGCTGCAGACATGGCCAGCTTTGAACTCTTTCATATGCATTTTGCCAGATGAAGAAGATTTAACAATTTGTAAACTTTAATTCTGATCATACTCTAGTTTTAAAGTCTAATTATTTAGTAGTTCCAGTAAATCTGGAAAGAAATGCTAGCCATAGAGATTTGAATTTGTGAATTAGCCGAATTTGTGTCGTGGTGTGAAATATATGAGTTTCAAAACCTAAACAGTTTAATTTATTAGTGGCAGTCAGTGATCTATAATCAAGGTAAAACTCCCAGCAAAAGCAAGTCATGTTTAGAACTGATATGTAATGAAATGGAAAATTTATGGCTTTCCAAAGTATTTTCCCTACTATAGTCCCTTCATGTTTTATGTCCATAAAATGTGTTATATGATCTTGATCAAGAATCAGGTATCTATGAAACCTATACTAGATACAGTGGACACAAAAGGAGAATGAGGCAATATTTCTATTCATAAAATGGTCATGGGTTCTTGAATAATTTTGGTCTATAATTTTGTACAAGCTACTTAATTTCTCTGAGCCTCAGTAACTGCTGATGTAAATCATGATTATAACATACACTTTATACAACTGTTAGGAGAAGCACACAGTATCAGGTATTGCCTTCTCTTGGAACAGAGCACAGAAGTAGGACTTGGGATACCTGAGTTATGGTAAAGTTATAGGACATTGTACAAGCGATTTCTTTTTTCTGGGCCCAGATTTTTCTCATCTATAGAATGAAGGGATTTCTACCAGGCTTTCTAGCAACAACCTCAATGTGACTGAAACATGGAGTATGAAGTAGTTAATTACGTTGGACTGTATTTAAATCTAACTGGGAAGCTAGCAACACCTGTAAATGACAGAGAGTAATATGATTTACATAACATGTTTAGAAAATATCAGTTTCAGAGTTCTAGTTCAAAAGCAGATTACAAGGGGTCAAGACTATATGGAGGGAAACATTTAAGAGACTTCTGAAGTAACCTATATGAAGACTATAGATAGTTACTGTGGAGATGGCAAAAACAATACAGACACATATTTTTTTATAAGATTTATTTATTTATTTGAGACAGGGAGAGAGGAAGCACAAGTAGGGGGAAGGGCAGAGGGAGAGGGAAAGAATCTCAAGTAGGCTCCACACTCAGAATGGAGCCTGACACAGGGGTTGATCGCATAACTCTGAGATCATGACCCAAACTGAAATCAAGAGTCACATGCTTAACTGACTGAGCCACCCAGGTGCTTCCAGACTCTAGAAATATTTAGGAGAATTATAGAACTTGATAATTGACTGGCTGTTGGGATTGTCAAAGATGACTGCTAAATTTCTGACATGAAACTGGATTGTAGGAAATATTATTCAACAAAGTAGGGAAAAAATGCAGGAGGATGAAGTTTCAAACAGACATTCAAAGTTTATTTGTGACTATACTGAATGTGAAGTGCTAGTAACATACTCAACTACTCAACAAGCCATTTGATAAATGGACCTGGTGCCCAGAGAAGGGATGTGCATTAAAGAAAGATTAGAAGGTAATTGTCATGGAATGGTAATAAATGTTATGGGAATGAACAAAGATAACCTAGAAAAAGATGTGGAATGATAAGAGATAATGATATACTGGTTATGATGACCATTTTCATGGAGTTATGAAGCATATGCCATATATTGAGTTAGAGCTAATGTGGAAAATAAGAAAATGGACAGAAGGTGAAGCAGTGGCTTTCCTAAACAGGTGAAGGCAGAACATAGGGCAGTAGTTTGATGTAGAATTATGAATAGGAGAAGTTTTCCTTTATACATTTTAAGATGAAAGAGGCTTGAACATATTTAAATTAGCATAAGGAAGTAGAGAGAAAGGTATAGAACTGAGCAGAGAGGAATATTTGCAGAGTGGAAAGGGTAAGAAGATTAGGATCAGAATGCACATGGAAACAGTGACCTACAATGGAATATTACTCAGCAATTAGAAACGACAAATACCCACCATTTGCTTCAACGTGGATGGAACTGGAGGGTATTATGCTGAGTGAAATAAGTCAATCGCAGAAGGACAAACAGTGTATGTTCTCATTCATTTGGGGAATATGAATAATAGTGAAAGGGAATATAAAGGAAGGGAAAAGAAATGTTGGGAAATATCAGGAAGGGAGACAGAACATAAAGACTCCTATCTCTGGGAAACGAACTAGGGGTGGTGGAAGGGGAAGAGGGCGGGTGTTGGAGGGGAATGGGTGACGGGCACTGAGGTGGACACTTGACAGGATGAGCACTGGGTGTTTTTCTGTATGTTGGTAAATTGAACACCAATAAAAATTAATCAAAAAAAAATAAAATAAAATGGTTGGAGGTAAAAAAAAAAAAAAAAGGAAACAGTGACCTTAGGTAAATAAGGTGACACTCTCTTTGTAGAAGAAGGAAAAAAGGAGGGTGAGGGCAGCCATTAGTTTTTATTTTCAATTTATTTATTTATTTTTTAAACTTTTTAAAAAAAATTTTATTTATTTATGATAGTCACACACACACAGAGAGAGAGAGAGAGGCAGAGACACAGGCAGAGGGAGAAGCAGGCTCCATGCACCGGGAGCCCAACGTGGGATTCGATCCCGGGTCTCCAGGATCGCGCCCTGGGCCAAAGGCAGGCACCAAACCGCTGTGCCACCCAGGGATCCCTGTTTTCAATTTATTTTGATGCAAAAGTTGATTTCCTCAGTAATGTCTTTTATTTTCTCTGCAGAGTCAAAGACAAAATCATCTGCTAAGAGGAACAGGGATGGAGGAAGAGCTGAGGTTTGGAAGTAGTGAAGGTTTGAAAACACTTCTGCAAAGAATAGGGAGGAGGCTGTTCATAGAGCAGAAGTGTCTGTGAGGGTGATATCAGCAAGATGGCAAGTAGGAGATACCAGCCTTTGACCATACACAAAAATAGATAGCTATGCATGAATTAAAATAGCCCTGGGAGGGCTCACAAGTCCAATTAGGGACATGAAGCAATACAGTAGAATAATGGAGAATAGCTGAACAAAAAGAAAGAGCTACTGTTGCACCAGCCAAGGACCGGGTCTGCCATTCCTTCCAAATCTGCACATGCCCCAGAAGCCAGACTTGGGCTACTCCATGCACACGCATGCTTCAGACCCTATCTCCATGACCACTCAACATGCCTGCACCTCAGACACTAGACACTGCCACCTCAGGCTTGCCTGCACCCCAGACCCCAGAGCTGCCACTGCTCCATGTGTGCCTATACTCCAGACCCTACATCCACAATTGATCCATAAGTGCCTGGACTATAGAAACTGAAATCAGTGCTTTAGCAGTTGTTATCTGCACATCAGACCCTAGAGATATAATTGCTGCACACATGCTCACTCTCCAGAACCTGACTCCACAGCCACTCCATAAGTATTCACACATCTGGTACCAATGCCATTGCCAGACCTGGAGACAAGAGGTATCCCCTTGGTTATGACATCTCCTAAGGAAAAAAAAAAAAAAAAAAGAAAAGAAATCAGGATAACACTAACAGCCATCACCATTGAAAATCCCAATAGCATTCACCACCACTTCAGACACCTACAGCCTTGGCTACTGAGAACCCCTGGAATCTTCAATGATATGGTCCTCAGCTGATAGAGACTGATGAACTGATGAACTCTGATGAACACTGATGAACTCTCTGCAGAGACAGAATTGCCACACCCCATTCAGCTGCTACCCTCACACTAACCTGTAGGTGAAGTTCTTTCTGCCCCAAAGCCAGTCTGCAAAATTGGGAAGAGGTAACTTTTTCATTAAATGCTCAGATATCAATGCAAGGCTATAAAAAATATAAGAAAGAAAGATGACACCATCAAAGGAACAAGATAATTTTATAATCACTGACTCCAAAAAATGGACATCTTTTAATTACTTGAAAAATAATTCAAGATAATTGTTTTAAGGCAACTCAATGAGCTACAAGAAAGCATAGATAAACAACTCAGCAAAGTAGGAAACCAATATATGAATAAACAAAGATAAATTGTTGATTTATCAACAAAGATAAATCATTTAAAGGAGATAGTATTTTCTGGAGCTGAAGAATATGATGAATGAAATACAAATTGCAATAGAGAATATCAGCAACATGCATGATAAAGCAGAAGAAAGAATCTGTAAATCTGAAGATACCATTTGAACTTACATAGAGGAACTGAAAGAAAAAAGAATAGGGCACTTGGGTGGCTCAGTTGGTTAAGTATCTGCCTTCAGCTCAGGTAATGATCCCAGGGTCCTGGGATCAAGTACCACATCAGGCTTCCTGCTAAGCAGGGAGACTGTTTCTCCCTCTGCTTGCCACTCCCTCTGCTTGTGCTCTCTCTCTGTCAAATATATAAATAAAATCTTTAAAAAATATCTAAAAAAGTATGAAGAAAACCTATAGTATTTATAGGATACTATAAAGAGGGCCCATATACACATTATAGGAATAGCAGAAGAGAGAGAAACAAAAAGCAGAGAGCTTATTTCAAGATATAATAGCTGAAAACTTCACGAATCTGGGGCATGGTTTGGACATACAGGTATCTGAAGCTCTAATGTCTCCAAAGAAGTATTCACCAAAACACATAATCAGAGACCAAGAGAGAAGTTTGAAAGCAACAAGAGAAGAGATTGGCTAATACAAGGGAATTTCCATAAAGCTATCAGGAGATTTCATTGCATAAACTTTGAAGGCTAGGGAAGAGTGGGATAATGAAATTAATGGGGTGAAAGAAAACATATTGCCAACTAAGAAAACTTTACCCAGCAAAGCTGTCCTTCAGAAGTGAAGGAAACAGACTTTCCCAGACAAAACCTATGAATTAATCACCACTAGATTTGCCTTTCAGGAAATACTAAAGATACTTCATTAAATTGAAATGAAAAGACACTAATTAGGGGCACCTGGGTGGCTCAGTCAGTTAAGTGACTGCCTTTAACTCAGGTTATATTCCCATGGTCCTTGCTCAGCAGGGAGCCTGCTCATTCCTGCCTTCTGCCTGCCACTCCCCCTCCTTGTACTCTCTCAGTCAAATAAATAAATACAATCTTTTTAAAAAACCCACTAATTAGCACCATGAAAAGATTTAAACATTTTTAAAAAGGTAATATATAGTCAAGTTCAGAAGGTTCTATACTATAATGGGTATGTGCAAATCATTTTTAACTCTAGCATAAAAGTTAAGAGACAAAGTGTTAAAAAATCTATACCTACAATAATTTGTTAATGGATGCACAATATAAAAAATGTAAATTGCAATGTCAAAAATTGTAGCATGTGTGTGTGTGGGGGGGCTGAAGCAAGCAGGCAGTTTTTTTTATGCAATCAAAGTTAAATCATAATCACCTTAAAATAGCCTGTTCTAACTATAGGATGTTTTATTAAGCCTCATGGTAACCTAAAGACAAAATCCTATGTTAGACATATAAAAGATAAAGAAAAGAATCAAAGTATACCAGTTCAGGAAAATCATCAAATCACAAAGGAAAACAGTAAGGGAAAGGACTCTGAGTCAGTCAGAAAACAAGTAACAAAATGGCAACAATAAGTCCTTACCTATCAACAATTACTTTAAAAGTAAATGGATTAAATTATAAAATCAAAAGACATAGAGTGGCTTAATGAACTAGAAGAAAAGAAAGAAAAGACTCACTATATGCTATCTACAAGAGACTCTCATCACTTTTATACACATAGGCTCAAGTGAAGGGATGGATAAAGGTATCCCATGCCAATGGAAACCCAAAGAAAGCAGGGATAGCTATGTTTATATCAGAAGTCAAAAACTGTAATAAGAGACAAAGAGCATTATTATATAATAATAAAGAGATTAATTTATCAAGAGGATATAACAATTGTAAATATGTGTGCACTTAACATTGGGGCACATAAATATACAAAGTAAATATTAACAGATCTGGAAAGGAAAATAAATAGCAATGCAATAATAGTAGTGGGCTTCATTATCCCTCTTTTAACAATGATTTGATCATCTAGACATCAAATCAATAAGGAAACATTGGTCTTTTTTTTTTAAAGTCAGAATCATCTGGAATCTGACAACATTTTTTTAAAGATTTTATTTATTTATTCATGAGACACAGAGAGAGAGAGAGAGAGAGAGAGAGAGAGAGACAGAGGCAGAGACACAGGCAGAGGGAGATGCAGGCTCCATGCAGGCAGCCCCGATGTGAGACTTGATCCCGGGTCTCAGGATCACGCCCTGGGTCGAAGGCAGGCGCTGAGCCACCCAGGGATCCCCCAGTCTTGAACTATACTTTAGACACAAGGTATCTAGATAGATACAGAATATTTTACCCAATAGCAGCAGAATGTACATTCTTCTCTAGCACACATAGAATATTCTCCAGGACAGATCATATATTAGGTCACAATACAAGTCTTAACAAACTTAAGAAGACTGATATATCAAAAATCTTTTCCATCCATCATGGTATGAAACTAGAAATCAATAACAGGAAGGAAACTAGAAAATTCATGAATATGTGAAAATTAAACAGCACACTCTAAAACAACCAAAAGGTCTAAGAATAAATCAAAATACAAAAAATATATATAGTGAAATAAATCAAGGTAGAAAAATGGAAACAACATATCAAAATTATAGACTAAAACAGATGAAATTAGGAGGGATGTTTACAGCAATAAATGCCTACAGTTAAGAAAAAGAAGGATCTCAAAATAAATAATCTAACTTTGCATCTTAAGGAGCTAGAAAAAAAACAAACTAAGCCCAAAGTTACAAGAAGGAAGGAAATAACAAAGATGAGAGCAGAAATAAAAAGGAATTCAAGAAACCAGAGAAAAGATCAACAAAACTAAGAGCTAGTTTTTTTAAAAGATAAACAAAATAGACAAATCTTAGATAGTGTAACTAAGAAAATAAGAGAGAAGACTCAAAGTCAGAAATGAAACATGAGACTTTGCAACTGATACCACAGAAATACAAAACATCGTAAGAGATGATTCTGAACAAAAAAGTTGGATAACCTAGAAAAAATGGATAAATTTCTAGAAATATACAACCTACTAAGACTAAATCATGCAGAAATAGAAAATCTGAACAGACCAATAACAAGTTAAGGAAATTGTATCAGTAATCAGAAATATCCCAATAAAGAAAAGTCTGGAAACAGATGATATCACTGGTGAATTCTACTAAATGTTTAGAGAGGAATTATACCAATCCTTCTCAACTCTTCCAAAAATTGAAGAGGAAGTAACACTTCCAAACTCATTTTATGTTAGTATTACCCTGAGATCTAAATCAGGCAAGGACACTACAGGAAAAGAAAAGTATATGCCAATATCCCTGATGAACAAAGATACAAAAAATCTCACAAAATGCTGGCAAACAGATTCAACAGCAGCACCTCAAAAGGTCATATACCATTATCCAGTGGAACTTATCCCTGAGATGTAAGGATAGTTTAGCATGCACAAATCTAACTCTGGAATACCACACAAATGGAAGGAAAGATAACACAAATAAGTAGAAAGGTAACTGATGTTCGTGGATAGGAAAATTTAATATTAGGTAGAGGGATGAGTGAAATAGATGAGAGATTAAGAGTACACTTATTGGGATGAGCAATGAGTAATGTATAGAATTGTTGAATCATTATATCATTCACCTGAAACAAATATAACACTGCATGTGAATTATACATTATATATATATATATATATATATATATATATATATATGATGCAGGAGAAGCATTTGACAAAATTCAACATTCTTTCATGGTAAAAACTCCCAGCTAATTAGGTATGGAAGGAGTGTGACTCAACATAATAAAGGCCAAATACAAAAAGCTCACAGCTGACATCATACTCAATGGTGAAGAACTGAGAGCTTTTTCTCAAGGATCAAGTACAAGACAAGCATGCCCACTCTGACCATTTCTAATCAACATGGTCCTATAAGTTCGAGCATATACCATTAGGCAAGAAAAGAATGAAGGCATCTAATCAGAAAGGAAGAGTTAAAATTGCCTCTCTTTGCAGATGAATTGATTTTATATAGGGAGAATCTTAAAGACTTCACAAAAGCCTGTAAAGTCTAATTAATGAATTCAGTGAAGTTGCCAGATACAAAATCAACATGGAGGAATCAGTAGCATTTCTATACACTAACAAAATATCTAAAAAAGAAATTTAGAAACATCTATTTACAATTGCATCAGAAACCATAAAATACTTAGAAATAAATTTAACCAAGAAGGTGAAAGATCTGTACACTGAAAGTTACAAACATGGGTGAAAGAAATTAAAGAAGACACAAGTAAGTGGAAAGATATTCCATGTTCATGGATTAGAAGAATTTATATTGTTAAAATGTTCATACAACCTCAAGAGTGTACTGATTTGATGCAGTCTGATTTAAAATTCCAATGACATTTTTTACAGAAGTAAAAAAACAATCTGATTATTCATTTGGCACCACAAAAGATCCTGAATAGCCAAAACAATCCTGAGCAAAAAGAACAAAGCTTTTCTTGATTTCAAATTATATTACAAAGCTCTAATAATCAAAACAGTATCTTACTGGCATAAAACCAGAAAGAGACCAATGGAACATAGCAGAGGGGCCCAGAAATAAACTCTTGTGTATATGACCAACTAATCTTTGACAAGGGTACCAAGAATACAATCGAGATGAGATAGTCTATGCAATAAATAGTGTTGGGCAAACAGAATATCCACATGAAGAAGAATGAAATTGAATCCTTATCTCACAGCAGACATAAAAATCAACTCAAAATACATTACATACTTAAGTATAAGACTTGAAGTTACAAAACTCCTAGAAGAAAATATAGGGGAAAAGTTCAATGTAGTCTCACTAGATTTAAAGGGATGATGACAATATCTTTAAGGCCAATATGAAGATGAAGAATTAAATAGGATCTATTTCTGCTTTGTGAACTAAAGCAAGATATCCCTAAGCATACACAAATAGTACATAATTCAGAGGGTATTTGAAACCATGGGACAAACAGTGCACACTCTTCTTAGCTTATAAAATCTAGTGGTCAGTAAGTAATATAAAATATTACTTTATAATAAATACAGAGATATTGTCAACTTGAATTTAACATTTATGTAAGTTTTAAGGATAACAAATGAAACATTGAAGAATTCCATTTTGTTCCTGTTCTTCACAGGTAATAAATGCATCCCCTTCTACTTTTAGGGATACTTTCATAGAAAATCTTGAGAAAGTCTGAAATGCTTTGTAATTTTTAAATGAGTTATTATTATCTCAGAGAAACTATAAGGAAGATACAAGGAAATTCAATGCTATGATATCAGTTCAGAGGTTAATAAGATAGCCAGACTTCCAGAGAATACCCTTCAGGGTTGTTTAGAAATCCTAGGGAAGTCCGAGGTTTACAAACCCCTAGGGAATCTTCTAGTTATTTAGAAGTTTGTCAAGAGAAATGATAACATCTTTTTATATTTCTCCTCTGCTCTGTCACTTCAGCCTTCCTTACACTAAAAACTACCACTTACATTTACTATGTACCAGGTTCTAGGTAAGTAGTTGACACACCTTATTGTAGTCATTACAACATCCCTCTGAAATAGGTTTATTTATTTTACAGAGGAATACTCTGTTTCAGGGAGAGGTTATGTAACTTGCCCAAGGTCACACAGCTGGTAAATGGCAGAAAAGGAATTTAAAGCCAAGTTGTGTTTTTTTGTTTTGTTTTGGTTTCAGTTTGATTTTTTACTCTAAGAGCTTTTAGAGTTTCTAAGAGGAAAAAGATTAAATTCTAAGGTGTCAGTAGATAGCCACTTGCTCAAGTGGCCTCTATCTCAGGCTTGAGCCTCCATCCTAGAATGGTCTCACTTGCCTCTGCAGTCTTTTTCTCTTTATTTTCTATATTATTTCTCCTCTAAGACTAATTCTTCTATTTATACTCTGGAGTCCATCTCTTTTTACTTTTGTAGGAGCCTAAACTATTAGTTTCCTTTCTTCCTTTAAAGCAGTGATTTTCAAACCTTAGCTTACATGAAAATCACATGGGGGGCTTGCTTACAGAAATTCTTGAGGCACAAACTAGAGTTTCTGTTTGGTAAGTCTGGGGTATGACCTGAAATTTTGCTTTCTAACAAATTCCCAGTTTATGCTGATGCTGCTAGCTGAGGGAGCACAGTTGGAGAACTACTGCTCGAGACTCCAGAGTAGGGTTGGCAAACTACAAGCTAAAAAATGTTTTTATTATTTTTTAAATGTTTGAAAAATATCAAAAGCAATAAAAGTATTTCCTGACATGTGAATATTGTATGAAATTCAAGTTTTAATGTTTATTAATCAAGTTTTATTGGATCACATTATATGTTATATATGGCTGCTTTCTCACTACAACAACAAAGTTGAGTAGTTGTAGTAGAATTAGTAGTTGTGAAAGTGATTGTATGGCTTGGAAGTATAAAATATTCACTCTCTGGCCCTTTACAGAATCAGCAGCTGACCCTGCTTTAAGTAATTCTCAATCCTAGATACACATTAGAATCACCTGAGGAGCTTTATAAAATTCTGATGCCTTGGTTCCATCTCCAGAGATTCTGATTTAATTGGCCTGGAATACATTCTAGTGGATCCTTAACATTTAAACATACCTTATCTGTCCTAATTAAATAAAACAAAAAGTAAGCAAACCTACCAAACCTACCTTACTCTGCCTTTAAGAAAGAACTAGATAGGGGACGCCTGGGTAGATCAGTGGTTGAGGGGCTCTCTTAGGCCCAGGGCTTGATCCTAGAATCTTGGGATCCAGTCCCATGTCCAGCTCCCTTCATGGAGCCTTCTTCTCCCTCTGCCTGTGCCTCTGCCTCTCTCTGTGTCTCTCATGAAAAAATAAATAAAATCTAGAAAAAAGAGACCTGGATAGTACAACCTCCTTATTTAATAGTTAAGGAGAATTTTGTCCAGATATGTGAATCCTTTGTCCATATTAACAGACATTGTTGCTGTCATTATTACCAAATTATAATGGCAAATTGCTTAATATTAAAAAGTTAATAAAAACTAGGTTATAGTCAAAAAGTATTATACGCTTGTCTTAGCCCATTTGGGCTGCTATAACAAAATACTGTAAATTGAGTGGCTTATAAACAATAGACATTTATTTCTCACAGTTCTGGAGGCTGGAAGTTCAAGATCAGGGTGCCAGCAGATCTGGTGAGAGTTGGCTTCCTGGATCATAGATGTTTGCTTTTTTTTTTTTTTTTAGGTGTTTGCCTTTTTATTGTGTCCTCAGATGATGGTAGGTGTGAGGGAGTTGTCTGGGACTTCTTTTATAAGGACACTAATCCCATTCATGAGGACCTAACCCAAAGGCCTCACCTCCAAGTACCATTACATTGGGGATTTGTTTTCAACATAGGGATTTGGGGTGAAACCCAAATGTTCAGTCTACAGCAAAATTCATTGTAAAAAGAGAGAGAGAGAGGGAGAGAATGAAAGAGAAATACAAACTATATGTAGATGTCAGGTTCTAAATTTAGTGCTTAAGGAAAAATCTGACTAAAATCAAGTTTACCTGATAGCAGCTTTTCTATTTAAGAAAAAAAGTAGTTGGCTTGTGTTAAAGGCCAATATATTACATGTTAGAATTACATGCATTTGAGGGAGATATCGACATTCAGGACTAGAGAGAGAGATCCATACTACAGGAGGTACTCAGGAACTAGTATCACTTAGGAATTGGTACATTTCCATCTCTTGTATCATGATTGTCTCTGACCTGTGCTTATTTTTGCAATAGCCAAATCTCCTCACAGGTCCCTTCCTGTGTCTTTATTTCTCTCATTTACTGAGAGGATATTGGATAAATTGTTGATTGTGGGCGAGGCACCTGCAGTATATAGAAGATATAAAAGGAAAAATGAAAAGTAATGTTTGATTTCCTTCCCTAAGCCTACTCCCAATTTCAGTGATCAACACTGTCAAAATTTTACATACACACACAAACAGACACAGCCCCTCTATCACAATTACATATAAATAAACCTACAAATATAGACTCATACTATACAAACTCTTTAGCAACCTTACTTTTATGTTTAACATTATAAATTGAACATCTTTTGATATAAGAATATGTACATGTACTTTATATTTTTCTAATAATTACATAATATTCTGTGGTATAGGTAAACTGTAATCTTACAAATAAGTCTTGCATTAGTAGATATTATATACATCTATACATCTATATCTATATCTGTATCTATCTAGGATTAATTCCTGGGAATTGAAGTGAAATCAATACATCAAGGAGAATGTGCCTTTTAAAATACTTGATAGATTTAATACCTTTCACAAAGTTTTCACCATTAGTACTTGCTTATCAATTTAAAAAGTTTTTCTAGTTTTTATGCTTTTGCCTAAATATGAAGGAGGTGGAACATTTTAAATGTATTTTATGGTCTTTTTGTGAATTACCACTTTATGTTCTTTACTTATTTTTTCACTCAGTTTCACATATTTTCCTCGTGACTTAGGAAGAAAGTATTTTAGAAAGACTTAGAAATATTTAAAATTTAGAAATACTTAGAAAGAATAGTATTTTTAGGAAATATTCCATTGAATATGTTGCATTGTTTTCCCATTTTGTCATTTGTCATTGTATATAATTTAGCCCAGCAGAAGTTTTATATTTTTATATAGTCACAGTTGTTTATTTTTTCTTATATGGCTTTGGATTTCTCCACTCCAATATTTATAGAAAACCAAATCTGTTTTCTTCTAATACGTTTGTGATTTCAATTTTTATGCTTAAATTTTTGATCTGTCTAGACTATTTTGATGATGGGATTCATCTTGAATCTTCTCAATGACACTATGTATTAAGTATTATTTCCATTTTAGACATCTCTGTTTTATAAATGGTAAAAGAGAGGATCTGACATGGAAGTTATTTTCCAAGACTCCTCACTCATGAGTACTGGAGTCTAAATTTATGATGTTGTCTCAAAAATATATAGCCAGTTGTCATTCCCTTCTATAATAACAAACGTTAGTCTCTCAGCAGGTACATTGCCCTGTTGAACTCTTTGCCTAAAAATAGGGAATACTTTTTAGTGGGACACTGTCATTGTAGTTAGTGCTTTTCCTGCATCTATAAAATGAGATAATAAGTCAGCTATCCTAGTACAGTTAAAAAACGTAAGCAGCAAATCTACAGGTATGGCCCAGGTCTGTATTGGGATGCTGTGGGATAAATAAGTGTAGGTGGAAGTTTTAACCAGATTGTTAAGTGTGAGAGCCTTCCTTTAGAATGTCCATACATTTACACTGTATCTGAAATCCTGTCAGAAGTCATCCCTGACTGCCTACATGTGTTTTTTCACCTATAACCTCACTTTTGTTTAATCTTTCCCTATGAACTGTTCTGAGATTTGTAACATTTCCCAGCACTTTCCTGTCTTTCCTGGGCCATCCAAATACCTCAGGGTCTATTTAAATAATTTTAAGAAAGCTATAAAGTTGCTTCCCCCCCATAATCCCTAATGAAAAAAAGACAACTAATATTACTTATTGACAAGTTGAAAAATGGGTTTTTAAAAATCTTCTGAGCCCCCCATGGAGAAACACATTTGAAAATTCTTTATTTTTCTTGGCATTGAGTTGCTATGTTTGGGTTTGTTTATCCGGAAGTGCTGCAGGAAATGTGACCTGCTATGACCTCAGGAGAGGAAAGTGTTATGAACTGAATGTTTGATTCTGCACTTAAAGCCATTAATAAAAGTTGTGAAACCATGAGAGTTGGGCCTCCATGTTGATGTTTTAATGTCCTGGAAGTCACTGGTTGTGTTGCAAGTGCTTACAATTTGTAATTACCTAGACTCGTATGACAGACGGAACTGGGAATCAAATTAAGTAGCTGCCTTCTCTTACGATGCTAGAAAATCTCCAGCTTAAGACAAGATTGCTTTTTTTTCTTCCTAAAAAAAGGCACAAACAATGACAGCCCAAAATAGCTATTTAGTCAGAACTGACGACACTTTCTGAATGCTTGTCATTAAGAGAAATAGAAAATCCTGATTTTCTTCTTCCTTTAATTTCTCTCCCATAAATACCTTGCTTCCTACTGAAGCTGCCTCACCTCATTGCCCAGGAGAAATGCCCAGTGGCTCTGACAGTGCCTCAGCACCACTGCAGGCACCAGAGGGGAGGTGGCTTATGCAAAACATATTAAAGAAAAATCCTAAAAGTCACTGCAGCTTTTTCTACTGAGTTATGCTTATCTTCCCTGTTGCTGTAAGCTGATGGGGGAACGTCGTGGCAAAGACAGAACCACTCTTTTTCCTCCCACTATTTTTGCTGCAGTGAGAACTGTTCATTTCTGCTTGCATTTCGCCAGATAGCTTCAGAATTCTAGCTGAGAATTAGGGCTTTCTAAGGCTGGAAATAAGAGTTTAGAACCTTAAATTGGACTTTGTCCTTTTGGCTCAGTAAAAATTGAGTTAATTTGCAGCATCCGGTGCCTGACTGGAATGACAACAGACAGTAGGATCTGACGATGTTTTTGAATTAAGTTTTTTTTCCCCTTATGGATTCATGGGGGCAGAAGCTTTTATTTTTCTCTCTTGCTCTTTCCCTTCCAGAGCCAGCTGAACGTGTTACATTCAGCAGCAGTAGCTACTGAATCTATACTTATGTTATCCCCTGGAATCTTCTATCTTCACTTCGATCCCTTCCTCTATTATTGATTGTCATTTACCAATAAAGCTTAGTTTTGGGGGAAAAATAGATGCAGTGTTTTGCTAGCAAGCCTGGCAACTTTAGATACCCCTGGAAGATGTAACAGATATTACAGGACAGGGAAGTAAGAGAAGGTGGTATTTCTCAAGCATGTAACCACAGATCACCCTAGGGGAACCCAAATTACATTTTAGGGACTTTGGGAGACAGTGATCCTTTGGTCTTGGTACTATTCTACACGAAAAAGCAGAATGAGATGTATTTGCAGTGATTTGTACTATTTGCCAAACAGGGTGCTGCATCAGAATAGCCTGGAATCTAGTGCAGAGCCCATATTAAACCTCCAAAGGGAAAGGGGTTTCCTCTTCATTTAGAGTCTGCCCGGTGCAGTCCCATTGTAAAGTATCTAATAGGATAATACCAGGGCTCTCCAGAAATATAAGTAACTCATTGGTTAAATTTCATTCTTCACCTTTCCCCCCCTCCTTCCTGAGTGAGCTCATTCCCCCCTCCCGTTTTTTTTTTTTTTTTTAAACCCAGTGATTTAAAATGCTAGAAGGAAAAGCAACTGAAGTCTTAACTTTCAGATGCTGAATTCTCAGCTAATTGAAATTACTGGGCACAATGCTATATATAGCCAATGAAGAGATTTTGAGCTCTCACTCAGTGCCTTCAAGACATGTCGTTTTGTAGTCAGAGAAAACAGAGATCAATGCATTTTCAAACTGACAGAGGGAACGGATGCTCCTTAGTAGCACATGCCCAGGATCGTGTGTGTGGGGCTTGCGCTGTGCTGAGAAGCTGAATACCGGTCCATATGCTCCTTATTTACTGCAATGTTCTTTGCATGTTACTGTGCACTCCGGACTAACGTGAAGGTAAGAGGAGGCGAGCCGGCAACTGGGCACAATATACATGTTAAACCAGCTGCAGAAAATGTCTACCTTGTGTAGCTCCAGGACTTTTCGGATTGCTGGCTGAGCAAGCAGATTATTACAGGTGGTTGCAAGGGCTTTGTTTTATTGTTGCCGAGCAGCCTCGCTGGGGGAGCATGTTGGAACGCTGCTGTGAAGTGACCTTCAGGTTTAACTATTTGTAATTCAGGCTCACGCTCACACTTGGGGGGTGGAGTTGGGGGAGGAAAAGATGAAAAATGATTTAGGTAGGCCAGACCAAGAAATCAGAAAAGGTAAAAAACTATGCAGCATGCTTTAGATTAGGATTTAAAGTCTTTCTTTTAAAAAGTGCTGTGAGCTGCCTGTGCTCATGCAGCTTAATTGATTAAGAGCTGGGGATTAAATTAGGTGTCTATAATGGCATTAGAATATGATCTGTGGGATATCTGACCATCTCGTTCATATAAACAAATTATTATCATTGGAAGTTGATGATATTGATTGTACAAATCCTCTGCCCTGGGTGGGCTGGCTGCTTAGGCTGCGTGGGCGCCGCTGCCCCAGTGTCACCCCGCTGACATTCGCTCGCTGTAGCTAATAAGCCTCCAAAGTTGAGCCTAAGTTTGGGAGATTTACCCCTTGACGGGAAGGACGGCGTTATTGTTGGAGAGGTTTTCTGACACTGTTCATTCAGCACTGAGCCAGACAAACAGGCCAGCTGTGGAATTCCAGTTGCATAATTTAAGTGAATCACATCCTCTGTTAGTTAGCTTTTTGAACTTGTATACCTTACTGAAGGAAGTCCAAAAGGGAGGTGATTGCCTTTCAGAAAAAAAATAAATAAATAAATAAAGACTCAAATACCTAAATAAGAACCTTTAAAAAAATGTCAATATAAAGTGTTTCCCCCTTTTATTTTACTGGGGGAGTATTTTAATATGTCTGGGCATTAAAGTTTTGTTTTCTGTGCTTACAAGTTTTTTAAAGAGCTCCCTGCTGCTCATTCTTTTGTAAGCCTTTTTGTTTTCGATTTGATTTTCAAACAGGTAGTATTTATGTTTTGATGACCAGTTCTTTTACAACTACAGCCTGACAGCATTCTGTGGATCATTTTGCAGAGTTCTACAGAATTTAGTTTTTACTACTTTTAAGATTAAGTTCAGCAATCAATTTTTTCCCATACATATGATGGATATAGTAAATAAGATGAAAAGAGATATTTAAAAACCTAGAGTGTGCCCAAATGTCAGCTTGGATTTCTCCATCACCATCTCCTATTCCTAATTGTGGGGTTTAGCATACATTGTTCTTTAGGCTCAATGAATTGTAAATGTTTTCTCTCCTCATTTTTTTTGAAGGAGAAAGGCAGTGTTTTTTTTTTTTTCAGAGAAATCTCCATACATAATTTTAGATTAAGAGATAACAATTGTTTTGATAGTCCATTGTCATATTTCAGAAGTGCAGGAAAACCCAAGTCCAAAGTTCCTTTATTATGGGTTTTGGGAAATCCCTTTTTTCTTTTTTTAAACTCTTGACTACTATCAGTGTGGTCTTGATGGATTGAGCTCTAATTCTTTCTCGCTTAGACTAATAAGCAAAGAAATGAAAAGACTTTCACCAACAGTATCTTAATTCAGATGACTTTTGGATAATTAATTCTTAGTACTTTGGCTAGTCTGTACTGAGATACAAATGCTTCAATAGGAGCTCAGAACATGCACATTACCACATACAACACATATAACCTTGCTCTGAGTTGTTTGACTTCAATTTTACATACGTTTAAGCCCTTTGAATAATTATTTCTTGCACTTTCTTGCATTGTTTTCTCTTAGGGTTATCTTTTCCTTCTGAGACAGCAAGGTTTTCTAAAAGAGTTTACATTTCACCTGTTGTCTAATATTTTATCAAGTTGGCACAATAAAGTCTTATCTGATAATTTTATTTTTAATATTTGTTTTATTTCATATTAAATTTTAAAATATTTGATTTTATTTCCGTTGTGCCTAGAATTTCTTACTTGCTTGGTTCTGGCAAAGTCTTTTACGTAGCATATAGCTTCTTATGCTTCCATGATTGAAGATTATTGGTGTTAGAGTGATTGAAAACTTTTAAGGTGGTTAAGTTTCAGAAAATAGAAGCATCTCTTATTTATTTTTTTCTGCACAGGAAAAGCCATAAATGTCACAATTATTGTTATACAATGATTGTTTTGTTAATTGGACATTTATAATATAGTACAGTCAAAAGAATTTTTTGAGAGTGGAATATTTTATTATATTTCATGTATATTTTTATGTAACATGGGCATTAAACCTGTGCTCCATGTATATACTATATATATGTGTGTCTCTATATCTAGTACATATGCACTATATATGTATATATATATATATAGTACACACACTGTAGACACATACAAAATTTACATCTCTCAGAATGTGACTCATGGGTCACCATTTATTCATTCATCTATCAAAAATTTTTGAAGGACAACTGTGATTTATGCACCATGCTAGAGCCTGGGAAACCAAGATCAATAGATAACAGTCCTTGATTTCAAGAAGTTTCTTGTCTTGGAAAGGCCACAGACATAGAAACAAGTAAGTGGTTTGAAATATTATGGGACTAGTAATGAAAGTCCATTCAGGGCATTGTAGGGACAAAACAAAAACAGAACAGTGGTCAATTTTACATGGACTGGTCAAGAAAGGTTTCACTGTGAAGTCACCTCTGAGTTGAATCTTGACAGCTAATGGAATTTTTGCCAGGCAGCCTGGGGTGAGGCAGGCAGGCCAGGTAGAGAAAATAAGAAAAACATGGTACTAAGAAGCAGAGCACTTTGGAGAGCTGCAAATAGTTGGAAATGGATAGAGCCTGGGGTCTTGCAAGGCTGAACAGTGAATTAACAGGGCAAAACAAATAAATGGAAGCTGAGGCCAGTGCTGTGAGAATTGACTGAGTGATCACCACAATCTAACTCTAGAAATTGTGTTACTTTGCCACCTATTTCTGGACAGATAGGTTTCTAAAGAAGGAAAGGAAATGAAAACTTCTAAACAAAGGGTATTATTTATATTCTGTGGGGTTTTTATTGTTATTGTTGTTAGCTCAAAGTTTGAGTTTGATAAACAGTCATATAATATTGGCTTAGATTTACCTTTTAATTTTTAAAGAATGTGATTAACTTAATCTGAGACTGTTCACACAAAAGGGGCAATGTAATCATTATAAAGATGTATAATAACTCATCTCAGATTGCTTATGTTGTACAAAAAGTATCTCTTTGATAGGAAAACATATAAGAAGTTTGTTGTACGAGATGTCCATATCATCTTGTCCTTAGAAATGACTCCATTTTTCAAAGTCATGGTATTGATAACTTGCATTCAGATGATATCTTTCACTTTTCTAAATAACTTTATGTTCCTCATCTCATTATCGCCCTCTTTCATCCCGCTGCTTTCATCCCGCATGCCCATATACACTTACAGACCCACAATCTCTGAAATACAAATGGCAAGTACTACACCCATTTCACAGATAAGAAAATTAAGATAAAGGATATGGCCATTTTCTCTGATCCATAGTGTGTCAGAAGCAGACCTAATGTAAGGCTCAGATCTCTTGACCTAGTTTGCTGCTTTATTTTCATTCTAGTATATCCTGCTGCCTACCTCGTAGATTCAAGAATTCTCTTTTATTTTTGATATTCCTTAATAGTAAATATAAGAACTTTTTAGAAAAAGAGTATAGCAAAATGATTTTAAAGCCTAGGCTTTTGGGATTCTGAAAAAAACTACATTTGGGTCTATCTTTTCCACTGATTGCATGGAAAATTTTATGCACAAAAATTTTTGATTTACCTGAAGTTCAATAAAATAATATAATAGTAAGAATTATGTGAGATAAGGCACATAAGAACTGTAAAAAATCTTAGAATATAGTAAGTACTCAATCAATTCAACACATAACTGGTTAAAATTGAGGCCATCAGATAGGGGAAAGACTTCAGACTTGCTTTCAGTAAAAATCATGTTAAGATATTCTAGGAATTGAGCCCAGTTAAAAGAAATTTGTAATTAATGAGAAACATATTCAGATATAATATCCCTCTCCCACCACTATTACCATCACTACCACACAGGCACATATATTAGCATATAAACTCCACAAAAACCAGGATTTCTGATTGTTTTTTCAAGTCTCTATATCATCAGCATCAAGAAGAATGCCAAGTACATAGTAGGTGCTGAGTAAATATTTGTTGGATGATTGCATTAACTGAGTACCAGATTGCTCTTTATTACTCAGCTTTTCCCAATATTTATTTATCTTAATGCTTTTTAAGTTATTTTGAGAGAGAAAAACAAAACCATAGGCTTTAAAGTCATATATGGTTTGGGGATTAAATACTGGATTTGGCAATCACCAACCACTTGTGCTCAGTCACTCTTACAGATCTGTATAGCCAGGTCGTATAGCAAGGTTGGAGAGAATCAATAACTCAAACTAAAACAATTTATTGGATGCCAAACTACAACTCAGACCTTCATCATGCTCATTTCTACCAGGTTTATTCAATGAAGTCATTCTTTTCTAAACACTGCACCCTTTTCTGCCTCTGAGTATTTGCTAGAATTGTTTCCTGCAATGGGAATCCCTTCTCTGTATGGTTTGGCTTGTCTAAATTCTATTCTCCCAAGGTGTCTATCTTACAAGAAGCTGATGCAGTCACAAAGCTCCCTTATTTTATCCCTCTTTTGACTTAATGAGTGCAATTTTTACATCATTTGTGGCAATAAATCTTACATTGCCTTATGCCATCACTTTGTCATCATTATCTTACATTGCTAGGTAATTTTGATTATGTGTGGGTATTGCCCTCATTGCATCTGTATTTTAAGCATTTGAGGACAAGAGCAATTTACTATTTTGTTCATTTTTGTCCCTTGTCGTTTATATGTTAGGAATTAAAAAAAAAATGATGGATATATTGGTTGAAAGGGAAACTTGCAGAAACTCTACCTCCTTATGCTACTGATGCCTACTCTTCAGCTAGATTTCATGATACATCCCACATATTGATGCTTTTAATAAATACATTATTTTGTTGTAGGCAGGGCCTGGAGTCATGAATCAGAAAGTGTGGACAGTTTGTGTAACACCTATGGCTCATCCAAAACAGGAGTGGTCCCTCTCAGAGTTTCAGTTAATTATCTCTTTTAGGAGGCCAATAATATATTAGACCCTCACTGGGCCCTTATATCATGGCCTCCAAATGGTGTGCACCTGCTTGGTATATTGGGTTTATAATACCTAAGCCTACTCAATATATTGGGTTTATAATTTCTAATGAAGCTCTTCAATGCAAAACTTTAAACAATAATACAAGGAATTAATTAATAAAGCATAAAACAGCATAGCAAACAATAGCAATGATAGCTATAATTTGTTGAGCTCTTAGTATAAGCCCTGGACTACACCAATAACTTGGCACATATTCTTTCAAAATGCTTTCCAGTGACCTATGATGTAAGAATTATCATCATCACTATTTTATAAATGAAGGAACAAAAATAATTTGCCTGATGTCACACAAATATTAAGTGCCCATGAAGCTAGCTCTTAAATCAGGTCTGTTTTACTGTAAACCTTTAAAAAACTTTCCTAAATAGGCAATATACATGTATGATCTATAACTACTATAACACAGACACCTCAATTTTTTTAATAAGGTAAGGGATTAACTAAATAATACAATTATATTTGTTTTACATAATATGACCTTGCCATTCCTTTTCTTGCTTCTTTCTAGTAAATGATGGTTAGCGTCAGAGCATGAGTCTGTTCTGATACTACATTCATTCAGTCACCAAATATTTAATGAGCATCTATTATGTGTCTAGCACTGACCTAGTTGCTAAAAATACAGGGTGGAATAAAACAGACAATAATCAGACAATATTCCTTATCCTTATAGAATTTAAATGCTAATAAGGTAGACAGATAGTAAAAGAGACAGTGAAGTAAAATGCATAGTGTAGGGGTCCCTAGGTGGCTTAGTCGGTTAAGTGTCCAGCTCTTGGTTTTGGTTCAGGTCACGATCTCATGGGTAATGAGATTGAGTCCTGCATCAGGCTCTACATTCAGCATGGAGTCTGCTTAAATTTCTTTCTCCCTTGCCCTCTGCCTTTCCCCCTACTCATGCATGCTTGTTCTTTCTCAAAATAAATAAAAATAAAATAAAAATTTAAAAAATGCATAGTGAATAATGGCAAATGCTAAAAAGAAAAAAATAAAACATGAAAAGAAGATCAGAAATATGAACGTGGAAAGGGTTTGAGGTTACAGTTTTAGGTAAAGTGATTAGTGAGAGTCTTAATAGGATGGTGACTTTTGGTAAACACCCAAAGGATGTGAAGGGATTAACTATATAGGGAATGGTAGCAGAAAGTGCAAAGGCCCTGAAATGGGAGCCTGCCCAGACTTTGAAGGTATGTCTAAGAAACCAGTATGCCTGGCAAGAGAAAGAGCAAAAGTATGTCAAAGTGAGTATATCACATAGGGCTTTGTAAGTTAGACTTTTTCCTCTCAGTGAAATGGGAAGCCAGCAGAGGTTTTAGGAGAGGAGGCATTGGATTTGACCAATGTTTTCACAAGGTTATTCAGGTTGCTGTGTTGAAAAGAGACTAAGAGGACGAGAGCCAGAGCAGAGAAACTGGTTAGAAGGTCCTGTAGTAATCCAGGTAAGGAACAT
Source organism: Vulpes lagopus (assembly GCF_018345385.1). NCBI lineage: Eukaryota > Metazoa > Chordata > Mammalia > Carnivora > Canidae > Vulpes > Vulpes lagopus. Next base: position 35,274,901 of record NC_054838.1, on the reverse strand, counting down.
TAATAGCTTGGATCAGGTTGGTACCAGTGAGACTAGAGACAAGTTGTCTAGGTCTGTATATAATTTTATTTTGGATATTTATCTTTGTTTTTCCTGCCCTCTTACTGAAATGTCCTCAGCTTTGGGGTACTGGTTTTCAGCACTTCTATACTTAACCAGTATTAATTAGAGAAAAATGCTTTACTATATGGTTCCTATTGCAGTTTTACTGCTTTCAAATCTTCTGAACATTTTGAAGGGTAGTCACTTAAGATTTATGTCATACATGTACATTCAAGACTTCATTTTATTTTTGGTTTCAGATCTGATCTTCAGGGGACTGCCCTAGTTCTGCAATGAATCTACTTGAGGGCAGGAACCATGTCTTATATGCATTTATATCCCTATTGCTTTGCATGTGGGAGATGATCAATAAATGCTTGCTAAATGAGTGATTGAATGAATGGTAGTCCCTTAAAAAGTAGGACATAATTTATAGAGTGCATCTTTGGATTAGGCATGGTACTACCAAATAAGAATACATACACAACAAGGAGAATTGATTTTGCTTTCGACAGATTTCCTGTCTAATGGCAAATAATTCCCTCTTTTATGACATTATTTCTCCAACACCAGAACCTCTAGGATAGCAGCAGGAATCTGGAAATCATGCTAGGTAGTTCTTACTGTAGACAAATTTAGAAAACACTATCTTATGGCTTATGTTTGGAATTAAAGCAGAGTCAACAAGTTTGCTGAGAAATTGTTATGTGTTAATATTTGCATAAGTAATATATATTTTTATTTTTATTATATTTTATATATAAATAAAATATATTTAAATGTATATTATAAAAATATATAGAATATATAAATATTTTATATATTTATATATACGTACTATATATAATATATAATATTTTATATAATATTATATTTTTATTATATTTTATTTATATATATATATATATATCCAGTTTTTCAAACTTTTTGGACTGCAGCCTATAGTAGAAATATAAATTAAAAATTGCAACTCACTATGTATAAGTTTCATTAACTTTCCCCAAAGCTATGCATTCTGGCATTCTCTATTCTATTTTTACGTCTTAAAATTTTGTTTCTTTTTTATAATTTTGGTCAGGATTTTCTAGATGTACTATAATCAGAAAAATGGTTGAGGAATTGCAATTCATACTGACCCATTTAAAACCGATTCCTTCATTTACCTTTATTAATGAGTTTGGATGAGTATAGAACAAGTTATAACTCACAATTTGAAAGACGCTACTGCATGTTCCCTGCTTTAAGGAACATACAACCTCAATTAGGAATATGCATCTGGGAGATGATGAATTACATTAGTTGACAAACATCACTAAGTTAATGTGTGAAAGCCTTGCATTGAACACAGGTGAGGTGCCTGGTCCATTTATACTTAGTATACTCATTTGAGAATTCAAGGTTCAGCACTTAGTTCTGTGGCCTTGGCTCTGGCCTTTGAGACTTAGCCTGTCCATCAACATACCTCAGTAAAGCCCAATAGCAATAGCTAATGTTTATGGAGTATTAGTGATGTGTTGGCAGGCACTGTTCAAAGTGCTTCACTCATTCAAGCTTCACAATAACTCAAAGAGGTTTTTTTTTATTAAACCCATTTTACAGGTGAAGGGACTGAGTTGCAGAGATTTAGCTGTCCAGCGCCTCACAGCAAGTAACTGGTACAAGGTTAAATGCCAGACACAGGAAGCAATGCTCAGGATAGGGCAGTGCCCAGAAGGAGACTTCCTTTACTCTAGATCCTCGCTCTGGTGCTGAGAGCTCTGGCTTCTGATTTTCTTCACCAGAAGGGCACCCTTACATATCTTTAATTTCCAGGACTCTGTTGGGCTAATCTCTGGGTTGTCGATTTAGATCAGATCCCCGTTCCCCCTGATTTGGATGTGCCATAGTTTCTTCCATTAGCTAGTGGCCAGAAGAATTCCCACGGGCCTGGTAACCTATACCCTCCCATGATTCTAGGGATGCTGACACTTAAGAGACATTCATAATCAATTGAAGCATGGACACCCTTTGAAAGAGGCCAGTTTGCTCAACTCTGCTCTTGTTATTTGAGTAGTAAATAGGGTAATAAAACTCTCCAGGATGAATTGATATTGCTAGGATAACCTAGCTCTTGAGAATCGAAAAGAGAAAGATGAACAATAAAACAAAGAGACATTTGACCCTGGGAAGGTCTGGCCTTAAATATTTCCCAAATGTAAACTAGACTTTTTGTTGTTGTTGTTGTTGTTGTTTAGACTCCTAAACGACTTTCACACTTTCAATAGAGGCAGAATTTAATTGAAAGAAGCTGAGGGAATATCTTCAAAATAAAAGTTAGATGAATAGGAGACAAATTTTGAGTCATGTTTTATTTATTTATTATATTATATTGAGTGTACTTAGATTTACATATTCTTGAAAAAGGTATATATAGATTTATTTGTTTGTTTTTAAAGATTGTACCTAGATTTGAAAAGGAAAGTGAGACCACAGGGTATATAGTGAACCTAGGATGGAGGGATTTGGGTAGATTTCTGGAGAAGATCCCTGAATCTTGCTGGAGTAACTAAAGGAGCCCTTTGCATTTATGGTGGATATTTAGTCAATTTATTTATAATCTGTACTCTTTCAAACTGTTTAGGAAAAGTAAATATAGAAATTAGTTTTAAATGGGTCAATATGAATTGTATCTAAACTGTTTTATGATTATAAAAGCAATATATGCTCATTATAGAAAATATGTAAAGTCCAAAGAAGGAGGAAAATTTATACATGCTCATAATCTTGCCATGCATATATAAAATATCTGTATTCTTTTCATTTTTAAAATATATGTGTGTATATGTGTATATATGAATGTATATGTGTTATGTGTGTAACATATGTAGGGTCAAAATGTATTATTTATACACAGTGTCTTCATCTAATACCATATCATAAGGACATTCTCACATCATTAATAATCCTTCATAAGCATCTTTTTTTAATGGCTACATACTGGGAAAACTTTTTGAAAAGTAAATAAATAAAGGTAGGCAGGAACAGATAGCATTGTTTTTCTCCGACCATTACTTTTCAGCAGAGGATAGAAAGCTTTCAAGTATAACCTTGAAATAGCTTTGAAATGAGATGCAGTTTGGGAAAAAATATACGGTGAATCTGAGTTTCAAAAGAATCATTGCCATTGTACATCAAACAGGGAAAATATGTATACTTAATGCAGATATGTTCCTTTAGCTAGTCTCCTAACACTGTCTCTACACTCACCCTACCAAATAATTGCTTTGAGCTGTGTGTGTGTGTGTGTGTGTGTGTGTGATTATTTTAAACAGAAGTCAACTAGACAACTTCCTTAATATCACTATTCTCCTAGGCTTTTAGAGCAAAAACACAGAAATCATTTTTAACACTCCAGGCCCCATAGAAATCTAATCAGTCCACCAATCCTGTAGAGTCTACCTCTGAGTGATTTCTCCTACCTCTTGTCTCTTTCTATCTCTTTCTTCCTCAATGGAGGCTCTCATTACCTCTCAGTGTATTACCACAGGCACATCCTGACTAGCTTCCCTATTCCCTCTCTGTTCGCCCTTCAAATTTATCCTCCCCACAGTGACACCAAACCTATTTTCTAAAACACAGATAAGAACTTGTGATCCATTTGTTCATGAACTTTCTGTGTTTCTGACTGCCATAAAAATTCTTCATCCTTATGGTATGACTTCAACCTTCTTTTCATCACCTCTGCTAGAGTGCACTTACATGCAACATACACAGCCAGAAACTGGTCCGACCATGTATCCATCTACTGCCTGTGCCATAGCAGAGATGTAGAAAAAATGGATGTTTGGTAGAAAACCTAAGTTTGAAATCCATCATCTCCACTTACAAAATAGTCTGCAATACTTTTGGGTGAGTAAATCAGTTTTTCTGATGTTTAATTTGTGGTCTAATCAAAATGATAATGATATCATCAACCTAATAGCATGAGCATCACTTTGGACAAATAAATGCTGAGCAGTATGAAGGATCCGTTCAGGGCATGTTGAATATTTCAAGAAAGCCAATGAAGTGCCAATGGAAGCAGTAAAGAGGCTCAACTTTAAAACTTGGTAGTTTTGTGAACTTGTGTAGCTGACGGTTCCCTGCAGTCTATTTTGAATCCAGTGGACATGGGCTAGGACAAAATTCCCCTCTACAATTCCTCTCTACAAACTCCTCACTCCATAAGATAGTGACTGTAAGCAATGTTTAGTCAAGAGTTGAGAAGGTGAGAACAATCACCCAACAATCTGCAGTTATACATCTCCCAGCCAAGATCTCTATGTAAGATACAATCTCAATCAGCTGAGTAAAAAACCCTCAAAATTTCTTGGAAAACCAACCACAAAATTTACATAATTGTTTCAAGGTATCTCTAATCTTGAAAAGATTTTAATGAGGGGGATCCCTGGGTGGCTCAGCGGTTCGGCGCCTGCCTTTGGCCCAGGGCGCGATCCTGGAGACCCGGGATTGAGTCCCGCATCAGGCTCCTGGCATGGAGCCTGCTTCTCCTTCTGCCTGTGTCTCTGCCTCTCTCTCTCTCTCTCTATGTTTATCATGAATAAATAAAAAAATAAAATTTAAAAAAATATTTAAAAAAGAAAAGATTTTAATGAATTATAGAATAATGAAGGAAAATAAACTTTTTTATCAATATTTTTGTTATGCAATAATTATACATATTTGATAGTGTGTGTATATGTATTTTATTTATTTTATTGTATATTTTTTTATTGGAGTTCGACTTGCCAACATATAATATAACACCAAGTGCCCCCCTCAGTGCCCATCACCCAGTCACCCTATCCCCTGGCCCACCTCCCCTTCCACCATCCCTTGTTTGTTTCCCAGAGTTAGGAGTCTCCCATGTTCGGTCACCCTCTCTGATATTTCCCACTCATTTTCTCTCCTTTCCTCTATAATCCCTTTCACTATTTTTTATATTCCTCCAATGAATGAGACCATATAATGTTGTCCTCCGATTGACTTACTTCACTCAAAATAATACCCTCCAGTTCTATTCACGTTGAAGCAAATGGTGGGTATTCATATTTCTAATGGCTGAGTAACATTCCATTGTATACATAGACCACAACTTCTTTATCCAATCATCTTTTGATGGAAACCGAGGCTCCTTCCACAGTTTGGCTATTGTGGACATTGTTGCTATAAACATTGGGGTGCAGGTGTCTTGGTTTTTCACTGCATCTGTATCTTTGGGGTAAATCCCCAACAGTGCAATTGCTGGGTCGTAAGGTAGTTCTATTGTATTTGTATTTTAAAGAGAATTTGCTAAAGTATTTAACAAATTCACTTTTAGAATGTCAAAGAATTAAATCATTTTTGACTTGAGATTTTAAGATAAGAAATATAAAGAATCTTACCATTTGTACTGTAGTGGAATATACATAAAAGAAAGCCTAAAACTCCCCATATTTTAAGTTTTAATCTTCAGATATAAAATAATTATTTAAATGCTTAGGATAAAGTACAGTTTATCCTAAATTGAATTCAATTCAATCCAATCCTAAATTCAATCCTAAATTCTCAGATAAGGTACAGTTTAGGGAAAACTTTTAAAATAAATATATTAAATTTATAAATGCAGGTTAAAATATTTAAGGGGAATTTAATTGAGCCATAATAATTTCCTTAACAGTGAGTATAGAAATCTTGCTAGATTTATAAATAGAAGAGTAAATTACAAATTGAATTTAAGAAGTTAAGTACAAATCTAGACTTTTTAATTTATAACTTAAAAATTAAATATTAATTTTGCAAACCAGGAGAGCTCCAAATAATCTTTTCTGAACACAAAAGATGACTTGAAACATGCACATTGCACACTGTAGGGCTGTTTCAGGGCATGAACAGAATAATGTGTATGAAAACATTTTGCAAATTCTAAAACATTGTAAAAAAAAATCTGTCATTATTTTTCCTTTTAATTGATTTTGCTTAGTCTGTAACTTTAGATTTGAAATGTATTCACCTTTTCTTTTCCCTTATAAGTAACTGTCCAATCAGTCAAGACCCTGCCAGCTATTATCTTCTCCCAGATATACTTTCCTATTCCTTCAATATTTTGTATTACTTTGTAGTACTGTTAGTGTAATACTTGTTAAGCTTTGTATTACTAGTGTAGCACTTTGTATTACCAGTGTAACAGGTATAACCCTTATATTGGAGATGTTTACTCATATTTGTTTTCTCTACTAGAATGGAATTTCATGTCTTCTTCAGTTTATTTTCTTTAAGCAAACATTAATTGAATCTCCCTTATGTGCTACACACTGTATTGTTACAAGGAACAGAGCCTTACAGGGAATTAGTAAGAAAGGATATCTATGCCTGTGTTTAGTAGATAATGAATTGTTGAATTTAATTTAATTTGAAATTTAAAAAATTCTGACTCACGAAAATAGTTCAGTAAAATTTTTTAGAAAAGCAGTGGATTGGTTAAAAAAATCAGTTAATATAACTAGTAAATAAGAAAAATTCAAAATATATTAAAGAAAAATGGAGACTTCACCAGTGTAGTGAAAAGCATTCACTTTCCCTCTTAGGGCTAAAACATTGCTTTAGTTCAGATAAACAAGTTAGAGGATAGTTTTGCAGAATGATAGGAGCAATAGAGGCTGAAGGTGGGTGGAGATCGGTGAGACAGAACTGTTTATCTGTAATGAGAATTACTCAGTCAAGACTGTCTGCCCATTCCTATTATGTAGACTCTGCTGCCCACCTCCCATTCCTCCCCTTCCTTCCAGTCCACCAGAATCAACAAGGCTGTTTTCCCTTTTCTTTAGTCCAGCAGTCAATAACATTGATTTTCACAGCACTAGGTGATTCTCACCTCTTCCCTCATTATCCCCTCCTTTAGGGCTAAACAAAGCCAAGTTCCTGAGTGTGCACCACAGTCTGTGGAGCTTGTAAGACAGAAATGGCTAGAGGCAGAATGTAGGGCTTTGGCTGGATGGGAGGGACAGTTAGTGCCACAAAATCCCTCAGGAGCATCATGGGCAGAATATTTTTGACATAATCTTAAGTTAAGGGATAATATATCCTCCAGAGAAAAAGAGCACATAAATTGTCTATCTTCTTCACTGCAGTTCAGTAGGCTGAGGGGGAAAAAGCCCTGAGGTCCTGTTTCCATGTGTAATTCATACTGAGCCTTATTCAAATAGACGGATACTACTACTGGAGGGAGGCCAGCTATTGGGGATGAGTCAAAAGGGCAGTGATACATAACAGGGCCATCGATGGCCAGTGTATTACAAAAGAAGAGAAGGAATTTACTCAATGAGTGCTTACTATGTGCTGGGAATTTCATAATCGTTATTTATTTTAACCCTTTTTACAACCCTGTCAGGTGTTACTATACCCCCTTTTAATAGATGTTAAAACTAAAACCTAGGGGGGCTTGTTCATGTGCTCAAAGTCACATGGCAAGGAGATCATAGAGCCAGTTTTCCTCAAATGCACCATCCTGCCTTCCAGAACCACTGGCTTTTCTTCTTGAGAGTTCATGCAAAATCTTTAATAATTAGGAGTGGAAACATGACCCCTCTGTCCAGAGATGAAGGAGAAAGTGTTGAAATCAGTTTTGATTCAGTAATCTTATTGAGGGAGTGATAGATGGTTTTGTCGGGTAGCCAAGAGGAGAAGCAAACTGGGAGGAAACTCCAAGTACTGTTTAGGAAAGATTTAGCCCAAGCTTGTGAAGAGGTGCCTGGATGCAGGGTTTTTAAAGACCGGAAGAGGAATTTCAGATTTTTAGACTATCTGGGCTATGATACTCTAGAGTTTTATGTGACCAATCAGTGTTAGCTTAACTAATACTACCTCTTAAATATTCCAGCCTTAGATTCGAATTTTTTTCCTTATCTATGTCTATTGCATAGGCATAGATTTTATTGTATGACTTATATGTGCTAATATTTACAAGCCTTTCAAAGTGTCTTATCTGAAAGGGAAACTGAGTCAATGGTAGAATCCTTGCTTCTTCAGTGATGTCCCCCTCTTACCCTTCCTGCTCCACAATGGGAAAGCTAATTCCTAGTCTTCATTTCTGCTGAGGTGTAGGTACGGGTGATGTTACTACTCTCAGAGAAAACACCTTATGAATCAAAGCCTTGACAATTGACATCAAATTCAACTATAACAATTAATTTCAAGGCTAAACCCTTATGTGGTGGGGAAATATGGATGTCCCTAGGGCTATCTATCAGTTTCTGAAGATACACCATAGATCTGTGCTGTCTAGTAAAGTGGCTGGGTAGTCATGCGTAGCTATTATTAAGCATTTGAAATGTTGGAAGTCTGAATTGAGAGATATTAGAAGTGTAAAATTAATATTAGATTTTGAAGACAGTATGAGGAAAAAGTAGTGTCTCATTAATATTTTTCTTGATTACATGTTAAAATTGTAATATTTTGGTTATATCAGGTTAATAAAAATAATCAAAATTATGTTTTTCTGTTTTTCTTTAGTTTATTCAGTATGTTAACTAGAAAATTTAAAAATACATATATGGCTGATATTTTGGTTACTATTATATTCTTCTTGAACAATGGTGATCTAGAGGCTAAAGGCCAAGTTATTCTTCCCATGGATAACCTGATCCTTGATAAAAATATTTTGAAGGCGTTTTATGATCAGTGTGGTTAGCAGCCTTTCTCCCTTTCCTACTTTGAGGAGGGATGGGACTTCTTCCAGTCTGGTGGTTTTGAGATCTTAACACAATAATTGAACGTTAGACTTCAAAGGAAACTTAGAGATTCTAAGTTTCAATTCTCAACTGAGGTTCAGAGATGTTAAATGACTTGGACAGACAGTCCAGTGCTTTCCCCATTAGAACCCATGGCCATTATTCCTGATGAACTTAAATGTTTATGCCATCTTGGGAAAATACAAACCCTGTCATTTGGGTGTGGGCATGCTTTCTTGGAATAAAGCTTTCTACTCTGCCCTGTTCCAATGTGGTTCCAGTGGAGAACTCCTGTTTCACCTTCACAATTATATACTAGTTTGATCTCTTCAGTGAATCCTTCTGGTCTTAGGCAAAATGAATTATTTTCCACTTTTCCTGGGATTACACTGCCATGTTTTAACTTCAAACTCATCACGTGGTAGGGACTTAAGGCAAAGTTTCTGTTTTATGGGCCCAGCACTGAGTGCATGGTAGGCCTGTAGTAAATATGCATTGGATTGAACTGTTTTTTGAACATTTTCACAGACCGGTTTTACATCCAAATTCTTGTTATTCTATAGGTGACAGTCCATAAAAATTGGGGAGAAAAAACCCTAACCTTCCTCTCTCTTTCTCCCTGTGTGTGTGTGTGTGTGTGTGTGTGTGTGTGTGTGTATGTATTGGTATGTATGTATCTTTAAATCACCCTATTTGCAAAATGCTGTCATGTGTTGGAAATGCCATTCCTTAACACTTATCTAAATCTCCAAGTTAGTCATATGTTGCATTTCCTCATCAAAGAGATCTTCTCTGTGTAAATGGAGCTGGCCCTGTCAGTCAGAGGCGGAATGAGTAGGCCTGAAGAAGCCATGATTCAGACAATCTCATTTCCATGGTGTATGCCTTAAATGCCACATCTCCAGTCAGCAGTTAGTCTTCCATGAAAACAAAATTGAGCTTTGCATCCCCTTTCGGTTTTAAAAATGCACATTGAGGTTTGTGCTGAGAAGTACAAATGGGAAGCCATACCAGTGATGCCTTCTTTTTGGCCCTTTGGCTTTCTTAGGTGAGATTTAGAAATGACTCCATTTCCTTGGAAAATTGATTATAATTTTTCATAAATCCTGTCTATTGATGCCTTTATTTTAACATTAAAAATATACAGTAGTTCAAAGAAAGAGGGAAAGAAGTTTTTTGTTTTGTTTTGTTTTCCATGTCTTGGGTTCAGTTTCTTTCTTTCTATGTAGGTATGCCAGGGTAAGAGACAGTCTGAAAATATGGAAATATGGAAATGCTGGTTCTACCCCTTTGACCTCATTCTTCCTATTTTGTTCTCACTGATGACAATGTTATTTTTTAGGCTGCAGAAGTAAAAGATCTGTACTTGTCTCAGTCCATCATATTCGTGACTGCTGATTCATGAGATTTTAAACTCATATAATGGAGACTCATTTATTCAACTTTCATTCATTGGACATCAACTATGTTTTAGTCATAGAGGCAGGCATCTAGGCAAGTGTATGTATGAATATATACATACACTTTTTTGTTTAAATCCCAGTTTCAGAGCTGAGCTAACTAAAACTAAGAGACATTGGGATGCCTGGGTGGCTTAGTGGTTGAGCGTCTGCCTTCAGGTCATGATCCCGGAGTCCTGGGATCAAGTTTTGCATTGGTCTCCCCACATGGAGCCTGCTTCTCCCTCTGCCTATGTGTCTACTTCTCTCTCTGTGTCTCTCATGGATAAATCTTAAAAAAAAAAACAAAACAAACAAAACTAAGAGACATTAAGTGATATCCCCCAAATCACTGCTTATAAATATTAGATCAAGCACTTAAGATAAAGTCATTATGCTCATTCTTTTACACTCTTTCTTTACAATCTCTCTCTTTTTTCTTCCAAGCTTTTATTTAAATTCAAGTTAGTCAACCTATAGTGTAGTGTTGGTTTCAGGAGAATTTAGTGATTCATCACTTATTTATAACACCCAGTGCTCATCACAAGTACACACCTAAATACCCATCACCCATGTAGCCCACCTTGACCCACCTCCCTCCATCAACCCTCAGTTTGTTGTCTATTATTAAAAGACTCTTATGGCTTGTTTTTCTCTCCAATATCTTTCTATTATGCTATTCTGGCTCTTGGAATTCCTCCCCCCACACACCCATCCATCAAATAGAAACTAGTAGGGTTGGGTTCTCTTATTAATGTTGTAGTGGAGCCTCAGAGGGTAAGAAGGACATGAAAACTAATGTATAGCCTCCCAGTTGCAACAGCGATGAACTACAATCCTGGTCCCACTATCTCTTGTTCTTATGCACCTTACTAGTTAAGACAGCTGTGTCTATCATCAGCACAAACCTCTATTTCATCCTCAGCTCAAAACTGCTTACTTCTACCAAGGCTCACAACCCTGGTCTGGGTGGAAAGACCCTCACTCAACTCCTCAGTGACTTGATCTGTCAATGTATATAATTTTGGAGGATCTAAAAGAGTCTGTTTCTTCTGTGACACTGTTTTGCACTAGAAAATCCCATCAGCTGTCCACAATCCTTTTTCAAACATCTTGGTTTTTTGCTCCACCTCTACTATTGCTACTCTAATACAAGGTTCCTTTTCTTTCTTGCTGGGATTACTGTAATATATTCTTAACTCGGGCTTCCTCTATCTATTCTTGACCTACTCTAGACTTTTTTATAATGCGGCTAGAGAGATTTTTTCAGATATGAATTTGATCACCTCACACACCTGCTTAAAATGTTAAAAATTGGGATCCCTGGGTGGCGCAGCGGTTTGGCGCCTGCCTTTGGCCCAGGGCGCGATCCTGGAGACCCGGGATCGAATCCCACATCGGGCTCCCGGTGTATGGAGCCTGCTTCTCCCTCTGCCTGTGTCTCTGCCTCTCTCTCTCTCTCTGTATGACTATCATAAATAAATAATAAAAAAAAATAAAAATTAAAAAAAATGTTAAAAATTCTTTCCCTTGCTCTAAATATGTTCTACAGCAGTTAGCTCCAGCCTGCCCATCTAGCTTCACTGTCCATGATACCTCCATTTCTCTGTGTGAGCCACACTCTCTTTAGTTCCTCAAAATATTAGATTTCCTTCCAGTATAGCCTTTGCTACATTCCCTCCTCAGAATGCCCCCCAACAGCCCTTCATCTATTTAAGTCCTACTCACTCTTCTGATCTCATCTCAAACCTCCATACTTCATGAAAGCCATGCCTGCTTTACTACTGTAGATCTGGCCCCCAGTATATACTCTTCTACCATCTGAACCCATGGTTAATGGTACTTACCACATTCTGCTAAAATATTTGCATTTTTTGGGTTAATTACTGTTTCCCAATTAGCCTGCAAATTCCATGATTGTAGAAATCATAGCACTTAGTCTGCATTACATCTTCAGCCTTAAACACTATGCCCTACATTAAATATATATTACAAAATGAATGACTAAATGACCTTTGCACTGTGTCCCAAAAGTGGATAAAGCAGACTGATTCAGTATGAGTTCCCTGCCTTCTTACAACATTGCCTTGAATCTGGAAAGGAGCTCTCATTTTGCTTTTTGTGGGTCTCAATTCTGGTGAGTGGGGAATGCACCTACTTGCTTCCCTAGGATTCCAAATGCCATCATGTAAACAGATCCATTGGTGGTTCAAAGGAGTGGTTATTGTATAATGAATTTCTATTTTCTGCTGGATGCTATTTTAAAATCTTTACACAGATAATAGGTTTTTTTTAATCTTCACTTAAAAATTCTCATTTAAACAGTTTTATTGGCTCTAAAACTCTAGATCTTTCCTCTGCATCAGTGAATCTCAAAATTTACTGTGATTAAGAATCATCTGGAGAGCTTGTCACAACACGACTTCTGGGTTCTTCTCCTGAAGATTGTGATTCAAGTTTGGGGATGGTCCAGAAATGTGCTGTTGCTGCTTCTTGTCTATGGACCACACATTTAGTAGCTCTACACTATACCTCAGTACTTCCAAGAATTCCTGGTATCCCAATCCTGACTAAAATTCCTAGCCAAGCTCAGTCCTCTATTTCCTACTCTGTAAAATGGAGAGGCAATGATAGTTCACTCAATATCATAGGGATATTTTAAGAACTGCATATGATAATTTGATATGAGGACTATATAAAATCTAACCTTGATATTCTATGTTTAACATCTCATATCTCAGTTGTAAGGAGTTATGGTCATGATAAATGGCTGAGGGAGGCAAACATTTTTTATAAGCTGTCAGTTTATTTTCTCCAAATTATCATGTCTCCTGTCCCAGATAATATATTTTTGTTTGATATTATATCCATCATCTCTACTTCTCTGACCTGGAGCACACTAATAATTGCTACCCCTTGGCTCTGTGTGTATACTCTTGCTGTGGGTAACAGGCAACAGATGTGTCAAATTACCAGGTGTTTTTCCTTTTACAACCATGTCTCCCTGTCCTACCTACTATATTTTGGTGTATGTTTAATTTCTCAGGGATGAAAAAAAAATGTCCTTCAAAAACACACACATAAAATTATTTTAGTATTAGTTCAGGATAAAGGTGAAAGAATAAATTTAGTTTGCTCCTTAAAAAATAAAAATGCATAGTGTATTCCTAAGGCTAATACTTTAGATGATATTTGACTGATAAAATACTTTAGATATCCCATGTGACTCCATTAACAGTTATTCCTGTTGAATTTGTTAAACTAGGGATTTTAGCCTAGACTAGGCTTTAAATTTCAATGATATTTACACAATCTTAATCTACAATGTTTATTTTTTAATCTTCGAAGGAGTTGCATTTTTATCATTGGTTTGATTTCCTTATAGTTAAGAGAATCTTTGGTTTATGAAGTAGCACAATAGTCCTCCCTCATCTGCGGCTTCAGTTTTGGTTTTGCCTTAGGTTTGACTTTGGCTTTCCTCAGTTTCAATTACCTGACATTAACCGCGGCTCCGGGCTGGTGGTTCAAAGGCATTTGATCCTCTTTCTGACAAATTGTCAGAAGGTCAATAAATAGCCTAATGCTACGTCACTGCGCCTGCATCATTCGCCGCACGTCATCTCATCCATAGGTGTTTTATCATTTCACGTCACCACCCGAAGGGGGAGTACTACTGTACGATAAAACCTCGGGAGGGACTACATTCACATAATTTTTATTACACCATATTGTTATAATTGTCCCATTTTGTTATGGTTGTAAATCTCTTATTGTGCCTGATTTATAAATTAAGCTTCATTATATTTAGGTAAGTTTAGGAAAAAACAAAGCATATTTAGGGTTCGATGCTATCCGCAATTCAGGCATCCACTGGAGGTCTTCGAACCCATCTCCCAGATAAGGGGAGACTGTTCTATTAAAAAGAAATCAGCATTAGGGACATTTTAAACTGTACGACGTGTATGCAGTCAGCAAAATCATACTGTGGGGAACTTTACAGATCAAATGGCTCTGGCTTTTGAACAGATGAATGATAAGGAAAAGAAAGAGTTAGAGTAGAAGCCTGTGTAAAGACAAAAGAGAACAAGTATAAAAGACATGAAATTGAACTAAGCTGCAGTGTTCAGGGATGCATAACTGGGTGAGTTGACTATAAAGAAATAAAAGAAAGGAGTTATTTATAAAAGTCAGATTGTGCTTTTAAGGGAAAGAGGGAAAGAAGCAGATTTGAGTGGCTTGAAGTATATAGATAATTCTGTGGTGGCTGGCAAAATTTGATATCTTTCTTTTTTATGTTTTTTTCAAAATTCTATTTTTTGATCTGAGTGGTGTTTACAGGGGTTTTGCCATATATGATTAATCAAATTATACATTCTCTGTGGTTATCTGGTTTTCTGCTTTATTTTACAATGCAACTTTAAAACACTGAAAAAAGGGAAAAATCAATTTTATTACCAATCTGTTTATATTTCAGATTTAAACATCTCAGAAGGATATTGTGTTAAGAAACAGGTTCTGCTAACACCTTTCAATGGCAGAGAAACCAGTGCATTTAATGTCTCCTTTTTTTGGCCATTAAATTTTACAGAATTCTTTGAGTTTACCATTGGAAGAGAGACAGAAGTAGTAGAAAGAGGATGCCGGATGCAGAACAAAGTATTAGAAAAACTTGCAGTTTTTAAAAAAGATTCAGATAGAACCAATTAACTTTAGAGAGGTATACAGTACAGAACCTGATAAACAATAGGTGCTCATTAAAATAAATTTCCTTCTACTTTTCTTCCTTATTTGCACCATGAAAATGCAAGAGAATATGGTTCATACTAGATTAGGGCTTCAGCAGTAGAAGGTAGGACTTCATTTCCTAAATATTTGCTTTGCCTCTTTAGTGTATTAGACACTGGTTTATTAAAACTTCTGCATGACCATTTAAGACCTGTTTATTATCCTCACTTTACAAACATGGGAAAACTAAAGGAAACAGTTTTGGGGGACATCTGGGTGGATCAGCGGTTGAGTGTCTGCCTTTGGCTCAGGGCGTGATCCCCGAGTCCCAGGATCAAGTCCCACATTGGGCTCCCTGCAGGGAGCCTGCTTCTTCCTCGGCCTGTGTCTCTGCCTCTCTCTCTCTGTGTCTCTCATGAATAGATAAATAAAATCTTAAAAAAAATAAAAAAAAGGAAACAGTTTTGGTAGATGAGCTTAAAAGATAAATAGGCCTTGAACCTTCAGATCAGGGCAACAGGAAAGGTATTTCTGGCAAAAGGAATGGCCTGTAACAGCAATGAATGACAGCAGGGAACATAATACATGTTTGGGAACCCATATTGTCTAATGTTAGAAAATGAGATTTAAAAAAAAGTAAATTAAGGACATAATATGAAAATCAAGGTGAGAAGTTGTTACTTTGTAAATTATGGGAAGTTACTGAGGTTTTGGACTATTACTCTTGTTGAAGGCTTTGCTCTGTCTCAGCACCTTCAGGAACATGTTTGAGAATCTCAATCTGTAATAGTAATTTACTATTACTCTTCATGGTGCGCCTGGTAATATAGTTAAACAAAAAGGCATGATTGCAACAAAAGTAAAGCTTAGAAAAAGGTAATCTGAAAGAAAATGAAGTGCTTCTTACATAGTGGGTGGAATATAGATAGAATTTTTCATATTATCATATACAAGAGGAAATGGCTTAACATGTTAAGATTTTGTATACCTATTGTGTAGTTGTACTGCCAGATAGATTTTACTGGTTTTATACTTTCATTAAGGGTACATGAGAGTGCAAATTTTGAAGAATCATTATTAAAAATGACTAATTTCACCTTGTTTTATAATATCTGTCAGTTTGGTTAAAAAATTTATTCCAAGGTTGGTTCGTTTCTTAGATTTCTCAGTAGTGTTGAATGTTATAGGCTAATAGTGATTTGTATTTCTTCATATATGAATTACCTTTCATATTATATTATCAAAAAATAGGAACTTTTTCTATTCATCTGCAAATATATTAAGAATACTAATTTTTATCTATCACCTGTTGCAAATATTTTATCTGAGGGAAATGTAGCCTGTATGATCATGTATTTTGATTTCTATGAAAATTTCTATGTATAGGTACATTTTAATTTTAACACCCCCAAACTTAATTCTCACTAAAACCATTTGAAGGAGATGAAATTTAGTAACATAACTCTAGTTTTACTTGTGTAATTATGACTTTTCAAAACTTCTGTAAAGTGGAAATATTGCTGTATATCACACAGACACACACATATACACATTACTTGATTCAACTAAGTTCACATACATTGCCAAATAGCAGAGATATGAAGAAGAATGAGAGGTTCTTGGCCTGAGGAGTTCCTATTGCAGTAGGACTTAATGGAATATATGAACATTTACCATTATGATGATGGTAAGCAAACTCTGTGAATAGATGTGTCTGGGTAACTATGCCTACAGAAATTGAGAATCTTGAACTAGATCTTAAACAGATGAGTAGGAGGTAGGAGATTTCTGTTAATTAGAGCATAAGACCTGAAAATAGTGAAAGTCTGTGATCTTGTTTTGGGAATATCAAATACATCTGCTGCTTATGGAAAAGGTGAAGTTAGAAAGATATGGTTTGGGGCAATATTATAAAGGTCTTCATTATCTCTACCAAGAAATTTGGACTTTATCTTGTCATGCTCTATACAACCACCAGTTTGATTTTTCTGAATTTCTAAAGTAGGAATGTGTCCTGACCAGATTAGTGTCTTTATGAGGATTATTCTGGCAGGAGAATTAGAAGATGGCCTGGATGTGTAGTCAGTAGAAATGGGGACAAATCTTAGGAAAAGAAAGAAAAGAGAAAGGTAAGGGCATAAACTATGAAAATATTTGAAAAGAAAGGAGGAATCCTACTAAAGAGATCATTAGAGAGGGAGAAGCTAAGATTTCAAAATTTTTAGGTTGGTTAACTAATAGATCATGGTATCATTAGCTATTCTAGACAATTTGAACAGAGAAGAAATTTGGAGAAGAAAATCAGTTTCCATATGTTGGGAATGTTTTTCCAATGATAAACCCTGGGAGTTTTTCAGCTAATAGCTACATGTACCTTTCTACATCTCCAGTATGAATACTAAGCCGAGAATAAAGATTTGGGCATCATTACCACATAGATGATTGAAACTACAGGTGTGTGTGATATACCCCAGGGAGTCTATGAAAATTGGAAAAAGCTGAAGAGCTCTGGACAGAATCTTGAGGGATACCAGCATTGTGGGGGAGATGCTGTGAAGAGGAAATCAGAGCCTGTATATGAAAGTACTTTGTGAGTGGTAATGCACTTTTCAGATATAAGTGATTATTATTATTATTACTATTATTATTATGGATTTCAGCTTGTGTGTGAATTCTTTAAGAAGGACGCATTGAAAGAGAATAGTTGCCCCTTGAACTTCAGAGGTATTGTGAAAATATAGCAGTATATTTTTTATAAACATTTTTTTATAAAAATATTTCAAATGGTAAGGTAAAAGAAGCCTTTGTCAAAACTAAGTAGGAGCCAGAGTTCTTAGTTTTGCTTGTTCCAACTGTAGCCATGGATTTGCCATCTGGGAATTTGTAGTAACTGTAAGCAAGTATGTTACACTGAGTCATCCCCCATGGAGTACTGGGAAAACAAGGCCTGGGTCCAGGTTTCCATTCAAGAATTTTATAAAACTGCCTTCTAAGAAGCCCAAGAAATTTTCACAAAACAGATTGGTTTAAAATTTGTACATAGCTTTTGCTTGGATTTGCAATATTAAAAATATTTTTAAGGCTAAAGGAAGAAAATAAAATAATTCATTATCACCTGTATGTTCAGATCCCAAAATACTTCCAAAATTCATGTTTTGTATTATAAATTTAGCTTTACTTCTTATCATAAGTTGGAAGTAAGGAAATACTTGTTCAGGAAACTATGTTATGGTGCATTAGAAATAACTTTTGAATTTGAATGGGAATACATAAGATATTTATATTCTACCTTTAATATTTGTTGATGTGGAACTTTATTTCCGTGGTCTTCAGTTAACTTCATATGAAAAATGGGAGTAATAATAGCTAATGTCTGCTATATAAATTAAAAGACCTTATAACAACATGAACATTTTAAGATGTAAAACATTTTATAAATCTATGGAACTATCTAAATGTAAAATTATAATACTATGTCATGACTCTGAAAGAAAGATTGAGTTTTTAAAATATTCTGGTTGATGGAGTAATAGAGTTTGATCTCAAGTGTTTAAAATAAAATATCGTCTAAAACCTTAAATAACCTGTATGGATAGGAAACCAGATAAATAATAAAAGGGGGGGAAACGCCCAAGAAATAGATTTTCATTTCTTTTACATAAGATTATTTTTAACTGTGTGAACAGTGAATTGAAGAGCTAAATTCATTTCATTTTATCTTCAGTGATCCAGTTATGCATGATCATAATGCTGTTTCTTATTACAAAAATAGCCACCAAATTTAATACTGTGAATATATATGGTGTTATATCTATAATTGGTTTCTATATTTTTAACCACTGAGCTTTATGATCTCAATAATATAGTTGACTAATGGACATTTTCAAATTGTTAAAGTACAGAAAAGAATGTATTTCTTTTATAGTGAATGCATTTCTCTAGTTCTTTATCTTTTCTAGTGTAGACTAGAGTAAAAGTATCTTGAAGACAGGCACTCTTTTACTTACCACTGTATTCTCAGTGCCTGTCATAGAGGGTTTGCACATAATTAAATACATAGTAATTGTGGGTTGAATCACCTAATTTATTTCATAGGAATCACCTAATTTGATGTTTGAGTTAGGCTTTATATACAATTTTAGATTTTTAAATTCATATCCACATTCTTGATAACTAAAGTGATTTGAGAAAGAATTTTGAAGTGTGTTACTTGCCAGAGAAGAAGTTTCAGTAATATATTCAATATTGCTTCTAATAAAATGTACAAATCATTAACATAATCTATTAGTTCTACAAAATAGGTCAGAACACTTTTTATTACTAGCCATTGTAGGAAGCCAAAGGTCAGAGGAAATGTTCTTAATGACCTAAGGCAGATTCTCTCAGCCTAAAAATAATTCCCAAGGAGTTAAGTCCTGTTCCAGTAGATGCTGCATTAACTCTTTCAGGCCACTAGGGTACCGTTGAGTGCACTGAAGCTGCAGTTTACCAAATGGTACCCTAGTGGTCTTACTCTATTACCAGAAGGGCCTATGTCTTTCCAGAGAGCAGTTTCAACATTGGAAAAATCTGGTCCAGTGTGTATTTTCCCAAGGTGATGCTTAAAGGAAATAGCTAGTGCATAGCTTTACCTTGTAGCACACAGTCAATTCTTTGTGTAAATGTACCTCTGAACAATGAAGATGTTCTCTGCTTCCCTTTTGCTTGCCACCATTTCCAGGGGAATTAGAATAGATTATGGTGTAGCTTTATTTAAAAACTTAAATTTGCATAATATAATGTCTTATGTGATCCAATAATATTGGTACTTTGAAAATTAAGGCAGAAGGGGATGTTAGGGATGATGGGAAGCAGAGAGGTTATGAAAGGAAAAGGTCCTATGTATCTTTGGATATCAACAGTATTCCACAGTGAAGTCCCTTGGGCCCCAGTAATTGCTAGATACAAGTGATATTAGCAACAATTGTAGTTCTTTATCTTTAATTTAGTCATGTGGGCTAGCTAGGAGGCAACATTGTTGAAATAATTGTGGCAGTGACTCAGATTTAACATTTGCTACACAATTAGATTTACTTTAGGTCAACCTTAGCAGATCAAACTTTGCCTTCAGCGAACATTCCTTAGATCTATTGTAATTTCATCAAAGAGTGATGAAACATGGTACTAGATGGGGCTTCGTGTTTGAGGAACCATCCCACATTCATTTTTATATTTTTCATTGGTTTTGATGTTTTCTCTGTTCCATGTAACATCAGTTTTATTCATTTAAATCTTTTTTCAAATATCAGATCATCTTCTGATTTGTTCTATTAGCCAAAGTTTAAAGCCCGTCTTTAGTGCCTCATTTCAATACTGCCTTACTCACTCAGTTACTCATTCATGAAATATTTAATGAGTTCCAACCATGTAGCTTCTAAACTAGTTCTAGGAATATAAAAATGAATAAAATTCAGTTGCAGCTTTCAAAGAGTTTTACAGTTGAGTAGGGATGTATATGAATGAATAGTTAATATGTAAAATACTAGTAGCTATAGTAGAGGTATACACAAAGTTCTATAGAAACACAGAAAAACAAATGACTAACTTCAGTCTGAGCTTTGAGGAGAAAAACATATGGAAGAGAAACATTTTAGTTGGACCATGAAAGATTGGAATACTTTTTAAAAGAAGAGGTGGAGTGGAGTGATAAAAATTTCTAGGAAGGTAGAATGTCATGCAGAGTAGAACACAAGGAAGGGAAGAGGACTTGTTATGCCTGGGTATGAAAGCCATGCAAAGAATTTCCAGGAAAGGATAATCAACAGTGTCAAATTCTCCAGAAAAGTCAAGTGAAATACTAATTAACAACTGATTCCAAATTTGACAATGAGGAGGTTTCTAATATTGAAGAGCATTTTCAGTAGAAGAATGAGCACAGGAAATAGTTTTCAATGAAGAAATGGAATTGTATAACAAAGTTGGCACAGAAGAAAATGAATGTTCTTTCAAGAAGATTTACAGGAAAGGAGATTGATAGGATGTTAGCTGGAGGAAGGAGCATGATTTATAAAGACTTTGGAGATTACATATTTTTGATATTTGAAGCTGAGAAAATAATTAGCAAAGCAAAAATATGAAGAAAGTCTCTTTTTAGTAATTTAGTGGAGTATTCTAGCTGATTAGGTATTTATCTGCCCCTCCCTTCTGAATTCTGTGTTTGAGTACTATGGACTTATTTAACAAAATGAGTCATGTAAAAACGGTCAAAGTTGGTATATTTCAATTATATGCAGTGACTATTTGTATTTGTTATATCTTTGCAACCTAAAACCAATATTACCAACTTAAAATTATTTTTCAGACTCAGATTTTAGTTAATTAGTGAATTCTGAAGATCTACCTTCAAATTTACCTTAAAGTTTGCTATCTTGAGGATAAACAGGATTAATTTGGAAATAGCCTCCAGTCATTTTCATATGTGCTCATGTGTTTTCCCATCAATTACCCTTTAAATGGACAAAAACTACGTGTTCTACATTATTTCTGGACCATTTTGCCCAATATTTTTCACACAGATGTCTGGTCATTGTGAATTATCTTAAATGCTTCTCTTTAATGTTGTTACA
This sequence comes from Vulpes lagopus, assembly GCF_018345385.1. NCBI lineage: Eukaryota > Metazoa > Chordata > Mammalia > Carnivora > Canidae > Vulpes > Vulpes lagopus. Next base: position 35,253,364 of record NC_054838.1, on the reverse strand, counting down.
AACCTTAGACTCCTGCTTCTCAAAGCCTCAATATTGGAGAAGACTATGTGATTGAGATGGAGGCTTTTTTTTTTTTTAATTAGCATCTAACTTTTATGTAGTTTTTTCGTTCTTTTTTTTAAGGGACATCACATCACAATCTAATCTTTCTACTCTTGGAAGATATGACGATGAACATTTCATCTCAGTAGAAGGATATTCACTTAGTAGAGTGTATGATTAAGAAGATCTTAGGAAAAATCATCAGGTTTCCTAGATATCAGGATACACTCATGATGAAAGAGAAGAATATAAAGATTATTTTAATTCTAGGAAATTTTCTTGGAGAGTAAAAGAGAAGGCCATGTCCTTTTCCTAGGGCCATTTCATATTACTAAATAATAGAAGGTCATCTAATAACTACTGAATTAACAAACATGTTTAACCATATTGCTTATAGCATCATTATTTATAATTGCAAAAGCTGGAAATAGCTTATATTGCTATACATTGTGGCTTGTTTATATACTGGAATACTGTACAATAATGGGAATGAATGAATTGCCCATATGGCTGCAACATGGATGAATTTTAATAACAATATTGAGCATAAAATACACAGTAAGATTCTCTTTACACAAAGTTCAGAAACAGGCAAAAATCAAACACTATTATTTAAGGTTATATATATGTAATAAATAGAAAAGCAAAAGAATAATGAACATAAAATACTCTGGGGGTGTTGTGTGATTTAATTGCATGGGTACACCTGATGCTTCAGAGACGTTGATAATGATGCATTGCTTAAGCTGGCTGATTGGTATATGGAGGTTCATTTTGTAATTTTTTAAAAAGGGTATGTATGTATTCATGCTATTTTATATGTATGATATATTTTATAAAAATTACAACATTGGCATAAAGCAGACATAAGTCAATAAATGGTAGGTTATATTATTACTATGATTACTATCTATTATTATTCAATATTTTGTTAAATGAGTCACAGCTTCTATCACAGATTTATTAGATTTTTCCCAGATTTTCTGCTGTTAATAAAGACATGGCATCATAGCAGGATTTTTTTCCCATTTTTTCAAATGATAAAGGAAATATATCAACTTGTATAATTAAAAGCTCTAAATGTAGAGAAGGCTTGGAACATGAACTGATTGAGATGTTTGCAATGCCGTTAAGGTTTATTCTCTATTTCTCAGTGATTCCCCAGGGTCTGTTTTTCTATAAGTTTATTATCTTCAGGCTGGTTTCTGTAGCAAAACGAGTACTTCCTAAGCTTAATAGGGCTCCATGCTTCTTTTTGTATATCAGAGCTGGAGAAAGGATGTCTTTCGCTACAAATATCCATCAAAGTGTACACCTTGGTGACAAAATTCTTACTGGATAAACTTATATCCATGTCCATTACAGTAGGAAATCTTGAAAGGAAAAATATTTAAGCATCTAGGTCTTTTTTTTTTTCTTGAAGATCTTATTTATTCATTGGAGACAGAGAGATAGAAAGAGCATGAGCAGGGGGAGAGGTAGAGGCAGAGGGAGAAGCAGACTCCCCACTGAACAGGGATCCCAAAGTGGGGCTTGATCCCAGGACCCGGAGATCATGACCCGAGCTGAAGGCAGGTGCTTAACTAAGCCACCCAGTGCCCCAACATCTAGGTCTTTTTTTTTTTTTTAAGATTTTATTTATTTATTCATGAGAGACACACACAGAGAGAGGCAGAGACACAGGCAGAGGGAGAAGCAGGCTCCATGTAGGGAGCCTGATGTGGGACTCGATCCCAGGTCTCCAGGATCATACCCAGAGCTGAAGGCGGCGCTAAACCGCTGAGCCACCGGGGCTGCCCTAGGTCTTTAATTATTTAGACACATCTGGGTGATTGGCTAAATCCTCCATCTTCATCTCTGTTTGGAATGATTTTGGTAGAACCCACACTTGTTGTAGAACTTGGACACAAGTTGAATAATTTATTGGTGGTACAAAATAATACAGATCATATCTCCTGAATTTAAAATAGAAATATATAAAATGTATATGAAAGCTAATGGTTTAAACAATTTAGTGTGTCAATATTTCACTTTCCAGATTTCCTTTTCACAGAAAATTTGGCTCTCATTCTCAATTTGTTTTCTGTGATCACTCCTAATTGAACAACTACATAATAAGAATTTACTGGATGTCTACAGTATATCCGTTAATATATTAATACATTCAAAAATATTAATAGTTGTTATTCAAGTTTAATAATAGGCAGTTGCTCTGCTTACATGTACTTTCAGGTTCTTCATGTACTGCCTGATTTCTCAGATTTCATAAAATATTCTTAGCCATTAAAATACATACCTCTGCTCTTAACTTGACAGATGAATTCCAAATACTTAAACTATAACTTCAGATTAGTCAATACTCAGTAATCATTTAAAGTTTGGCTGAGAGAAATGGTAATATTGGAAGATTGCTTTAAAAACCCCACAGAACTCCTAGATTATCTAAATTTACTTGCCTCTCAATCCAGCACTGGTTATTTCCCACTAACCCCCCAAAACTACTTTATTGAAATATAGTTTGGAATGATGCCATAAGTATATCTGGTAAAAGAAACAAAGCTATGAAATCATTTGTCTACTATAATGTGCTATCACCATATTTACCTTTATGAGAACCCAGGAAAGAAATACTTATGTGGCCTCATTTGATTCCTGAGTAGTCAGCCTTGATCTTCTTGGTCTTTTTAAAAATAAGGTCACTGTGAATCAGGTCACTGATTCTGTCTTTCTCCAGTTATAAACTAAGGTTCTTTGAAACCTATTTGTGGCCCTCTAGCATATGTTTAATAGCTAACTCCTTCTGTTTTGTGCAAAATAGTATTGTGGTTTCATTATATCTTTCCTACTTTCTTGTCTTTTTCAACCTCCTAGACTATACATATATGTATAGTTTTTACAATATATTTGGTTATATAGTTTTAAATAACTTGAATATAACTTATAACTTGAATATAAAATATATTTGGTTATATAGTTTTAAATAACTTGAATATAACTTAAATAATTTGAATAACCAGTATTCAAATCTAGTTTGGTCTTTCTGACTTTAAAGACTGTGTGCGTTGCTCTTCGTTGAGTACTCATGATTTGCCAGACACTTTTCTGTTTATGAGGTATTCAAGAATGAATGAGATAGACCCTGCTCTATGGAGCCTTCTTCCTTATGAGGTCAGTAGAAGTAAGCTGGCATAGCTAAGACATGGAGCTTCGAATCTGTTAGGCCTCAGTAGCTGTATAGAAGAATAGCAGAGGGACTGATCAATTCTCACACAATATGAAGCAAGCTGGAAAGAAGGGGCAATTTAGAGAAAATTATATAAGTGAAATGCTAGACAAGATTTCTGCCTCTATAAAATCGTCTCCATAGGAACACAGACCAATTAACAAGAAACAGTTAAAGAATAATTAGAAGCCAAAGTTTTGTTGATGACCTTGACTATACCAGGGTTCAGAGAAGAGCAATAGAGGGTGGATGAGAGCAGCCAGGAAGCTTTACCCAGGAGGCCAGGCTTGAGAGCCTTTGAAAGATGGGAAAATTTAATCAGGCAAAGAAAGGATGGCATTGCATACATAGATTTATAGAATCCCAGTGACTATAATTCAATTGAGACTGTATTCTATAAGCCTCACAGAAAATTGGTTTCATAAAATTCTAGACACTTCTGAGATTATTCTTAAATTTCTTATGTGTATGATTTATAATATCCAGTCAGGTCATAAGCACCAAGAAGCCTAGGCTGTTTCTTTTATTTCTTCTATATTGCCAAAATGTGCCTAGGGCAGTGCTCTAAGCTAACAGTTTCCAGTAAAAGCTTATTGGCCATATGAACCCCTTGTCAATGTATAATAATTATAATGGCTTCTACTTGTATACAGTGATTGTGTCCTAAGTCATTCCACCAATAATATTTGTAGGACTTGAAGCAAAAGTACAAATGGAGACCATGTACTAAATATTTAAAAGTTCTAAGTCAAGCTAACAGATTTTAATGAATATGTTTAGTGCATCTACTTCACATAATCTTACAGAAGGAACATGGAAGGTCAGGTTAAAGTGAGACTTGTTGAGGGAATTCTCAGACTCTTCACAATCCCTGGCCTTAAGGAGGTGACAAAGGAAGAATGGACCTGCCTGGGCTAAGACCCCACTTACACATTTACCCCAACTCATCAGCTTTCTCCAACACTAGCTCAAGACTCACACTTAGAATTATAGACACTCAGCACATTCTTAGAAGTCTTACATTCACTCAAATTTAGGGGGTATATATACCAATGGACTGGTCTACCAACAGAATAAGGATTAGGACCTAGTGTAATCTAGAAACAGGACAGTTTGAGCAAAGGATTCAGGGTCCAATTCTTGGTGGATAGATAACATGTCCTTAATCCCACAGATTTAGCATGGGGAGGAGTTTTTGCTAGAGGAGGGTCAGAGTGGGGCTTTCTAAAGCATGTGACCAGAAGTAGTGGTCAGAAGCACATGACCAGAAGCAATACCTATTTCCAGGTGTTGTGCTAAACAATTGAACATTTGATTGGTAAGAAGAATAGACATTAGGGGCACCTGGGTGGCTCAGTCAGTTAAATATCTGCCTTAGGCTCAGGTCATGATCCCAGGGTCCTGGGACGGAGGCCTGTGTCTAACACCTCTCTGCTTAGCAGGGAGCCTACTTCTCTCTCTTTCTCCCTCTGCTCCCCCGCCCCCACTTGTTCTCTCTTTCTCTCTCTTAAATAAATAAAATCTAAAAAAAAAAAAAAAAAAAAGAATAAACGTTAAATCTATTTAACTGGCCTGTTCAAGTTCTGAAAGGTAATACATAAATGGTGAATTTAGAATTTGGATCCTATTCTCTATAACTCCAAAGTCTCTTTCTTCACTGGAGTGTTTCTTAGATCCAAAAAATTACTTTATTCTGTATTTTCTCTTTCTTTCTTATTGTTCCACTTTAGGTTATGAAGGTGAATGGGGAAGGAGCTAGGGCTGGCAGGTGCAGGGGAGTGACAGCAATAAAGGGCACATGGGAATTTTGAACTAGAAATTGGCAAGAACCAAAAGTAGAAGGGGGAAAGTCAAGAAAGTGACATTACAGACAGAGGAGGAGTTAGGATTAATCCTGTAGTTTTATTTATTTTTTATTTTTTTTAATCCTGTAGTTTTAAAGTACTGGCAACACTCTTTAAATATTTAGATTTCTTTTAAAGGAGAAAAATTTGCATAAGTCATTGGTATTATTATTTTTATTACAGAGATATTACTTGAACACATCAGCATAAAAGAGGCATAACTTTTATTCAACTATTAAACATTAATTTAGAAAACAAATATAAACTAAAAATACTTCATTCATTCATTTATTCATTCAGTCAGCAAATGGTTAGTAGGCATTTATTATAAGCCATGCCCTTGGAGATTTAGCAGTGATAAAGCCCCTTCTCCCATAGAGTTGCATTCTAGTTAGATGAAATGAATATTCACAACATTTACTTAATATGAAGGAATGTTATTTTGCTGAAACAATCTTTACTCACAATTTAAGTACAATTCTAACAGCTTTTGAATTTGGCATGACCATACCTTACCACTTATTCTAAGATGACTCAATTCTCAGACCATTTGTCAATATTCATATTGGTAAGTATCCCATGTACCAATTGGCCTCTATTCTAAAGCATTTATATTTAAATGCATTATTCATTCATCCTAACAGTCAAATAAGTACATGCAATTATAATCACAAGCATTAATATAGATTCTGAAGTCATGTATTAGTACTTAGTTATAGAGTATCATTAAGATGATCCCCAAAATCTTGTTTAATTAAATAGATTATTATACAAATAAATGCAAACTTAACTATATTATAGAGAATTCCAAGATCCAGAGGAAACATCCACAAAACCTGGTTTAACAGATATTGTAATAAATGATGCTATTTTTCTTTTCAGTGTGAATTTTGATTCAGTATGACCTCCTTGAGGGACCTGTTGCTTTAGATACGTATCCACAGTGTTTTTATGTGTCTAGCACAAAGTAGATATATAGACAGGATTTTTGAGTGACTGAACAGAGGATTGACTGAAAAGCTCTGGGTTCAAAAACACTTAATTTTTTGCTATTGAAATCTGCCCACCAGACCCATACTGGCATGATACAGATAATTTTCTTCTGCATTTTTAAGCCTATGGCTGTAAATATGCCAATGTTACAATGTTTTTTATTAAGACTCTTCAAAGTTAAAATTTACAGAATTTGAAAGAGAATTCTCTTCATTTAAATGGAACTCTTTTTATTCAATGATATTTTCCTTTCATTTTTATCCCATGTACAGAGTTGAAATGGTGTCCTGTGTATGTGTGCATGTGTTTCCTCCTTTATTATTACTTTGTATACATTTAGAATGTTGACTAATAGTAATACTCCCAGCATATATCATGTTAATATTTATCCTTATAATAAAATTAAGGCACATTTTATAGGTAATTTCAAAATGCAGATAAGCAAATAATAATATATCACATTCCAACCATGAAGAGAAAGCTGTCATTTTTGGGTATAACCTTCAGTCTTTTACTAATATGCACATATGTTCAAAAGGAAACTATTTATTATTTTAGTATATTTATAGTATAGCATATTTAAAACTTGCAGGGAAGTGCTGGTGTGTAAGAACTACAGCCAGGATGCCAAAAGGAAATCCAAGATTTCTTTGGTTAAAATAGCCACAATATACAGAGCTTGGAAGCGCCTGTATTTTCTGGGAATCTGGGTGAGGAATGGCAAGAAAAATTCTGGGTTTCACAAGTGACTAAGCCAGAGCCTTAAGAATTGAAGTTGGAGAGAAGCAGGATCTTGTTGCTAGGCAACCAGCATTCCAGGAGGAGACCTCCAGACAGCACACCCGCTGTTCTGCCCCCCAGCATGTGACATGTGCTGAGTTTTTGCGAGGATGGCTAGACTCTCTATGCACACTGGCCTCCGAAGTCCAGCATGTGCCTGCCCTGGAACATGCCTCTGCCCTCCTCAGCTCAGTCTGCAGCCCAGATGGAAAAGACAGACAGCTCTGGGACAGATCTTCAGTAAAGCCCCTGTGGGCTTGTACTGAAACTGTTGGGCATGATCTGTCAAGATCTGGCTGTCATTGGCTTTTCCTGTCAATGACTTCAGTGTAGTGGGAGTGAAGAGGAGTCTAGACTCAGCAGGAAAAGCATACTGACAAGGCTTTTCAGGCATATTCAGGACTTGGGGAAAATTGTTGAGGGTAGGGCAGAGGGAGGTGAACAAGGACTGTTCCATCTCTTCTGGGAAGAAAGCACAGAACAGATTGATAGAGAATTGTTAGTGTGACTTTCTTACTCAAACTCTGGTTTTTATAAAAATATGACTAATCAGCATCCCCAAATGCAGTGTCCTGGAGGACCTGAACACTCTAAGGTACAATTAATCATTTGCCTGACACTCAATAGGTAACTTGTATCTTTTGTACTTCTCTGGAGCACAAAGAAAGAAGCTATCAGTTATTGAACTCTTATATAGTATCCTAACCACATGTTCAATATTCAAAGAAGTACTAAAAATATTTTTTTACTTAATTTTAAAAAAAGGCTTAGAGATACTGCAACAATCTAAATCAATCCTATACCCTTCAATTATTTCCATTTATTAACATTGTCATATTTATCTAGAAAATAAAAAGAATTTGATAAGTTTTCAGCAGATTTTTAGGCAACAAAAGTCAACCAGAAGTAATAAGTAGCTATTCACTCATGGTCTTTATTCACTCTACTGTGGTGAGAATCCATATATTTCATGGCAAAACAATTAATTCTGGGGTACCATCTCACACTCTACTGGGGTGTTAAGTAATATATGGTGCATGCCTCTTTGACCTTCTTAAAATCCACATACATGCTCTGAATTCCAAATTACATTTGGCTGTAAAATTTACAGATGAGGGATTACAGGCCTGGGCTTTGTGCTAGATACTACTAGGCAACTGACTTTTCCCCCCTCTAATCTGCATAGTAATTTTATAGAGAAATCATTATCTATACTTTGTAAGTTCAGATACACTAAAGAATTCCCCCCCTCCCCCAATGTCACATCATTAATAAGTGGTAGATCTCGGATTTAAACCCAGGTGCATAAGGCTCTATCTTAGGGCTTTCCACCACACAGTATTGCTTCATTTCACTATCCTTGTATCTTTGAGAAAACTGAGTTTATAATATATACCAAGGTTGCAATGGTAAATTTAGGGTCGGATTAGAATCTTACTGCCTTGGGGGTCACCATGGTTTGCTTCCCTCTGCCTTATGTCTTGACAAGCAGGAGTTTTGTGTAGATATCTAGATCAGTCCCCGCGTCAGGGATGGATGAATCAAAACAAAGGAGGTGGATATACATGCCATTCTTGAGCACCTCAATTCCCTCAACATCATGGCTAACCATAAGGGCTTTGCTTTGGAAGACCTCCACTGTTCATAGATTTCTAATCTTGCCTTCAGGGTTTACTAGCTCCATGTTCTTAGCAAGTTCTTTAATCTCTCAAAGCTTTATTTTGTTTATCTCTAACAAGAGAGAGTAATTCTTAAATTATGGAGTGGTAAAAAAATTAGCATCATGCCTATCATACAGTCAGCACTAATCAATATGAGAAATTATTATTATTATTTCATTTGCTATTTGCCCTCCTATGCTCTGACAGTGTCAGTAGTGGGGTAAGTCTCACAAAGGTCTCATTTCTGTTCTCTCCATTTTTTTTCTTGTCTATAGTAATACCCATTTTGTCTAATAATGGTTAATTATAATATGATCAGTTAATATTCCCCAAGCCTTCACAGATTTCCACAGCTCTTGGTAATGTTGCCATTTAATATATTCTAATAGCATTTGTTCTCTTTGCTACTGGCTGCCACTTAGACTCCATAGCATTATAGTATTTGCCTTTTTAAGTAACTATGGATATTAGGATCAATGTCTTTTTCTTTTTTATATCTTTATTAGTGATAAACCACAATAGTTAGACCCCTGAAAAATATCTAAATAAACATCTATGATTTGAATATAGAACTTTAATGTATCCTGTGGTTTACTCCAGAGAACTTCTGAATTTGAATTGGGACGCTTGAGGCCTTAAGTCAAAGATATGAGACATGGATTACCCACCTTCCCTCTTCTGTGGAAGACATTAAAATTTAGTTGTGCCAGTCATCCAGATGCACTTCAGAAGCTTTTTAGCTGTGGTCAAGGCATGCTTGGCCAGGGGATCAAAACAGAAGCTCTGGATGAAGCATTTCTTACTTACCATTTCTTCCTCCATATTGAACATAGGACAGAAGGATTTAGATGAAACAGAGCCAGCCAGGATTAGTTGATATTCCTGGGAAGCATGAAGGAGGAAAAGATAGCTACTGATGATCCTCAGACTGAGAGATGCAGGAGGGAAGCTAAGATGAAACAGGCCTCTTTTCCTGGAATTGCAAAAAAGTCTAAAAAATAACAAAATACATTAACAAGAAAAATCCTTGTTTGATAATTAACCCGTAATGGGCTATCGTGGAGGGAGAAAAAGAAAAAAGAAAAATATGAATAAGAGAGCTAAAGGTTTACTATTGTTGCCGCTGTTGTTATTCATAATATTATTTCAGAGAAACTTTCAACTCCCAGAAATAGTCTTTCAGATAATGGATTAATATGGGGAGATTTGAATTAATTAAATGCAGTTTAATAATCATGGATACTAGTTACATCAGATGTAGTGGTCATGCTAAGAAAATGGAGACAGGGATCCCTGGGTGGCACAGCGGTTTGGCGCCTGCCTTTGGCCCAGGGCGCGATCCTGGAGACCCGGGATCGAATCCCACGTCGGGCTCCCTGCATGGAGCCTGCTTCTCCCTCTGCCTGTGTCTCTGCCTCTCTCTCTCTCTCTCTCTCTCTCTCTGTGTGACTATCATGAATAAATAAATAAAATCTTTAAAAAAAAATAGAGACAGACAAACCCCTTTAGTTTTAACCTAGAAGACAATCTACTACAGGCAAAAACATAGGGTGTAGAGGCAAATAGACCTGGATTTGAATTCCCACTTCACTGATTTCTAGGAACATGACACATGGGCAAGTAACTTAACTTCAAGACTCAGCTTTTCCACATGTAGCGATCAAAGGGTGATACTTGGTAGATTATAATTATTGCCCTGATTTAATGAAAACCTTATTTAATGCCTATTCTATTTATCCTGGGTAAGTGGGCTAGGCTGGATCAGATTAAGCCTCAAACTTTTGTATTAACATGTTGTCACCAGTGGAAATTGATATAATCCACATCAGAAGGGAATATAGAATTAATAGAGGCATCCCAGTTGTAATAAACTCCTTTTAGACTTTTTATGAATTTTTGCCACTTAAAGATTTTCTCCAAGTATGAATATAACCAGATGCTCAGTGATAAAATTCAAATCCCAAGACTTCCCAATATCTATAGATGCCAGCATTTTCACTTTCATTATCAGCTATCCAGTAAGTTTGAATTAAGCATTTCACTTCTTTTAAGGGAGGCTGTTTTGCTTTTGTTTTAAATTATAACCTCACATCCGGATGTTTCCAGTCTACTTCTTTGGAGAGCAATTTTTATGATTAAGAAGTTAATTTTTTTTTCTTCAACGTGAACAGATGGTGCTTTTTAGTGTCTTTTTTTGAAGGTGCTCCATATCTTATGCACAGCAGAACCTAAAATATGAATTGGACATTGTATAACTGAAAATACATGGAAAAAGAAAATTTCATGGTTTAGAGTCTACATTAACTCTTCCTCCTTACTGGAAATTTATTCTCTTTGTTCTAGTAGCATTGTTGGGTCACTTGACAGTGAGATCTGAGTGAGAATTTGAGCATATATACTTCTTAGAAACTTGAAATGACCTAAAGATTAATATTTTTAAAAAGTTTCATATAAACCATGCTTTATGATAAATCCTCCAAAATTATGGTTTAACATGCTTAATCATTTGCATTGATGATTTGATTGTGTTTGACAAGGTCAAATGTGAAGACTAATGGACACAAATATATTCCATTAGGCATTCTTTATTATCCTCTCCTGAACACTGTGTTTTCCACTTCTGCAGATTATTGGTTGCCAACCAAGTGAACTGCTCAATTAAGGGTATGACAAATGCTTAGCAAATGAAGTGGCTTGGCTCCTTCATGTTACACCGTTGTTTTTTTTTTTTAGATATATTCCAATATCATACAGAGAATGTACAAATATATTTTCATGAGCTGTGGCTGTAGTCCATCCAAATCATTTCTGACAGTGGCACCAAGAGATGTTTGAGGGTAAGCATGGGAATGGTCTTCTGTTTCCCAACACAGGTACAGGGTCTGGAATCTCCCTTTGACAGAAACAACTTCTAACCACTTTCTTTCTATTTCCTACACATTCACTAGCCATACATAATAGATTGCTAGGAGATACATGACAAAATGATGTTTTTATTTCTTCTTTGATAGTCAACAGGTACATATTTATCCTATATTATAAAAATGTAGTTCTCCAGAAGAAATTTGAAAGTAGCCCTAGGAACTGCCTTGGGAGAAGCAAAAGAAGGCAATTGACAGAGATTTATGATACAAACCTTTTGCACCCTAGCAACTACCCTCAGGTTGTGTTTCAATGTTGCCCATTCTTTTTTTTTTTTTTTTTTCTTTTTTTTTTTTTTTTATTAACTTTTATTGGTGTTTAATTTACCAACATACAGAAAAACACCCAGTGCTCATCCCGTCAAGTGTCCACCTCAGTGCCCGTCACCCATTCCCCTCCAACACCCGCCCTCCTCCCCTTCCACCACCCCTAGTTCGTTTCCCCGAGTTAGGAGTCTTTATGTTCTGTCTCCCTTCCTGATATTTCCCAACATTTCTTTTCCCTTCCTTTATATTCCCTTTCACTATTATTCATATTCCCCAAATGAATGAGAACATACACTGTTTGTCCTTCTCCGATTGACTTATTTCACTCAGCATAATACCCTCCAGTTCCATCCACGTTGAAGCAAATGGTGGGTATTTGTCGTTTCTAATTGCTGAGTAATATCCCATTGTATACATAAACCACATCTTCTTTATCCATTCATCTTTCGATGGACACCGAAAGCAAAAATGAACTATTGGGACTTCATCAAGATAAGAAGCTTTTGCACAGCAAAGGATACAGTCAACAAAACTAAAAGACAACCTACAGAATGGGAGAAGATATTTGTAAATGACATATCAGATAAAGGGCTAGTTTCCAAAATCTATAAAGAACTTATTAAATTCAACACCAAAGAAACAAACAATCCAATCATGAAATGGGCAAAAGACATGAAGAGAAACCTCACAGAGGAAGACATGGACATGGCCAACATGCACATGAGAAAATGCTCTGCATCACTTGCCATCAGGGAAATACAAATCAAAACCACAATGAGATACCACCTCACACCAGTGAGAATGGGGAAAATTAACAAGGCAGGAAACAACAAATGTTGGAGAGGATGCGGAGAAAAGGGAACCCTCTTACACTGTTGGTGGGAATGTGAACTGGTGCAGCCACTCTGGAAAACTGTGTGGAGGTTCCTCAAAGAGTTAAAAATAGACCTGCCCTACGACCCAGCAATTGCACTGTTGGGGATTTACCCCAAAGATTCAGATGCAATGAAACGTCGGGACACCTGCACCCCGATGTTTCTATCAGCAATGGCCACAATAGCCAAACTGTGGAAGGAGCCTCGGTGTCCATCGAATGTTGCCCATTCTTTAAAGCCTTCCATGACCTTCCAGGGTTAAGCTGATTCCTCCTTTCTTTTGACACTCCTCTAAGGGATTGATGTTTATGAGTTCCTCTCTCCAGCCTTTGCTCCATGGAACAAATCTCTGTCTTTCAGGTCTCTAAATCTCCAGAATCAAACATTTTACCTAGTGAATAGTAGACACTCATAAACATTTGTGGAGTTTGTTTAATTGAATTTCCAAGTGGAGTATCTTTTCTTGAATCTGTTGAATATCATTCTGTCACTGCTTGTGTTTTGTCTCTGGTAATGACTTGAAAATCCATTTAGTCCTTCTGGCCAGTGGATCATTAAATCCTTCCCTAGAACACTGTTTCCTAAAGGGTTGATGGAATGGTGGTGGTAGTTTTCACAGCTAATAGCAGGAGTTATGGTAATGAATATTTAATATGTGCCAGACACTGTGCTACATGCTCATCCTATGAGGTATATTTTATCTCCCTTTTACAGATAGGGATACTGAGGCTTTAAGGAACTAAGCAATTTGCCCAACCTGATAGGGCCAGTAATATGCAGAAGCAAGAATTAAAGTCCTTATTTGATTTCTATGGTATTAAACATTATTCTCTATTGTCTTCTCCTATGTCTGCCTTTGTACATGTCAGAAAATCAATAGATGCTTACAGAAATCTGGCTTATTAAATTGTTCTTTGAATACTCACAAAACTTTTCAAAGTCATTTCAGATAAAATCATTTCCCTCCAGTATGTAAACAACTTTTGCTAGAGTGCTGGTCTTTATGAGGTTAATGGCTGTTTTCTGTTTTGCCATCTAGATTTGTTAATGAAAATGAAAAATGGAGGTTAGGAGCAGAACAAAACCTTGTTAAAGCAGTACTAACATCTATGTATTGAGTAATTTAAACAGTATTACTGAAAATGGATGTAGAGTTAGTGTGTGTGCATATATATGTATATGTGTATATATATATATATATATATATATATATATATATAGTCTGTTAATCAAGTTAGTAGTTTGTTGATCAAGGTTACATTGAATGGCTACCCATTGCTCACATTGCTTTTGAGTTTCCCTAGGAAACCAGCTAAACCCTAAAGCTAAAATGCTTAAATAGCTCTGAGGATTCTTATACATAATTTTATCATTTATTTTTGTTTATCTTTATTCAACCCAGGTTTGGATTTTTTTTTTTACCATTTGGATTTTTTTTTACCTTTTATTTATAAATTAAAATTCAATGATTGCATAGAGACCATAAAGGTTTTTTTTTCCCACTTCAGACAAGTCAATAACTGTAAGATTTAATAGCCTAAAGATAAAATGGCTCAATTTTAACCAGAAAATGCTTGACTAAGATAACTGTCTAAAACCAGATTATGAGGCCATTTGAAATTAAATGTTTTTTTCCTCCAATCATTGTCTATAGCAATGGAATTCTTTATTTGATAGCAAGGAAGGCAGTATCCTGTCTTGTGTTTTGATTTGGGGGGATAAATATGCTCTAAAATGTATATATCATTATGTGTAAATAGCTTAGACTACTCAATGTGCTGTTGTTCTCAACATGATACTTGTAATGAAGTGGTTAAGCAATACTCTTTGGATTTATAGGTGCCAGGCTAATGCATAATATTTTGCCACAAGAAGTCCTAGGGTACCTACGTTTCTGCACAATTTACAATTTCCTGCCAAAAGGACTTAAAATGCCACAAAGCACAGATTCTACAGGGTGAATGCACACCCAGACACAGAACATTTTAGTGTCACTCACTTGTTGCTTATGTTCTGCTGAGGGCAATGAAAGAAACAGGCCTCCAGAAGAAATCTGATAAGAATTCAGTCACTTAAGTTAATGGCATTTTGAGTATGACAATGATTTAAATAAGTTCTCTGAAGTAAGCAGTGAACATCCTGGCACTGATGATTTGGGTCAAGAATTGCGGCTGCCAGATTTTTCCTCCAATCACACCCACATGGGTTAAGGGTGGGTGCATCATCATTAGTAATTAGTGAGGAGAAATCGAAGAATGGGGGCTGATAGGTAAACAGTAAGAGCTCTTTTAAAGGTCTGTATATATTTCTCTTTTAGGAGTGTGAATTTCATCCTCCATAAAATCTTTTGTTATCTTGAGAAGAATTTGAGTTAAATAAACCAATCAAGACTCTGGTGCCCAGAAAGAGCCAATCCAGACACACAGATCATATACCTCTCCCTGCCATTACTGTTTGCAAGGGAATAAAGATAAATATAATGTATTAAAAACATTTTTGAAAATAAGACTGCAAATTTCAAAGATCAATCTTAAATCATTCACAGTCACTGAAAAGAGGACTGAGCAGTCATTTCTCTGGGGCTGCAGGGCCCTCAGGTGCTGTCTCAACACTCCTCTGATTCCTCTCCTACTTATCACAAATGACCATTGCAGTATCTATTCTTAACCTTCCTATTCTCCTTGTATGAGTTCTCATGTCTTGTCACTTTTTGACTTGTAGGGAGAAAAAACAATACAAAACAAAAAACAATAGCCCCAAATCCCTGATTCTAGGAAGGAACAGACATGCTCCACAGCATTTTTGTTTTCCTTTCTGCCTTTCTTTTGGTTTCAGCCATAAGCTCCTTCCCCAAGAATCTGTTTTCCTTAGTGCTTGGAGTTGACATATTTGAGGAGCATGCTGTAAATTTCCTGTAGGAAGTTTGGTACTGACACATCCTTCATTTTATTTGTGTGTAGTTTTTGGGAGTCTCCTTAAGGAAGGAGAATTATACCGTTTGAAGACATGAGGCTTAAAGTAGTAAATGTTTCCTTTCATTTCGAAGGCTGCTACCATTCCTTTGAAGTCAATGAGAAATTCTGTAAAGCAACCAGCATCCTATAAGGGTAACTCAAATATGAAAACAAGAGTGACAAATCATTATAAATTTAATATATTTATTTGGAAAAAGACATTTAAAAAGCCCAGAAGATGGAGTATGCTCCCTGTTTTGGAAGCTTTCAGTGATCCTAGATCACATTCTGGGCTATCCCTGTGTGAGCTAGCATTACAAGCTATCAGAGATTAAGGTCTTTAGTCTTTGTGCTATCTCCGACTGCTCACTTATTACTTCTTACCACCTGCCTTCCTGATTTCTCTACCAGGCATCATTATCACTGTATCACAGTTGGCCTTGCACAGTGGTTCATACCTGATGGTGACACCAACCCCCTAGGCACCTGTTAGAAATGTTTGGTCACATTTCTGTTTGTTTAGATGACTGGAGAGAGCTATTGGCATTTAGGAGTTGGCCAGAGATGTTAAGTACCCAGCAAGGTATGAGATGACATATACAACCGTCTACCCAGGATATAGGTGGCACTGCCATTAAGAAACACGGGGCCTCTAGGATTAGCACCCCACTTTTGAGAAGACTAAGCTGGCTCTTGACTTTGAGACACATTATTGATCCTGGATTCTTACAGTATGCTTCAGGCCTTCATCAGTGATTGGCCTGTGATCTTCCTCATTCGGCTTCAGCTGGAGAGGGGAGGAATATTTGACAAAGAAATTCCAAAAATGTTCTTGTCTTTGTTTATAGGCTTCCCTTCTGTTGGGAAGCAGACAATGAGAACTCAGCTCTTTGCCAGTTTGTAGATACTTGTATGCCTAGATGCCTCCAGCTAGGAAAGTGAAAACTCACACTAGGCAAGGAAAAGGAAAATGAATGCTGTAATCATTTATTTTTATTGCTGTTAAAATGCCTCCAAAGAAAAGGAAAAGTAAAACATCAGTGCTGACTGATGTTATAGGTATTAGTGTTGGCTAAGGTGCTTAAAATGCAATGTTTGTATAAAGAGGGGCATAGAGAAAAGATTCCTATTGATGAGATAGCTATTTTATCTTTTCATAAACAATCAGTTCACTCATAGGAGATGAAGAGGCATTGTAATAAAGTATCCAAGTGATAATTTGAAAGGTAGCAGGAAATAATGTAGAGAAGTAACATTTGATCAATTTCAAGGTTCTGGTCCAAGATGATGATGTAGGAAGACCCAGAAACCACCAACTCTATAGCTATCAATGAAACAATTTGCTCGGGGCAGGGGGAGAACCTAAAGTAAAAAAAAAAAAAAAAAAAAAAAAACTGGCAAAGCAGCCCCCTTCGCATCAGGTACGTGAAAGGGAAACCATATATTTTTAAAAATATTTTATTTATATATTCATGAGAGACACAGGGAGAGAGAGAGGCAGAGACACAGGCAGAGGGAGAAACAGGCTCCATGTAGGAAGCCCAACGTGGGACTCGATCCCAGGACAACAGGATCATACCCTGGGCTGAAGGCAAGTGCTAAACCACTGAGCCACCCAGGGATCCTGAGGGAAACCATATTGAAGTGGATAGGAAAGGCTGAGAAACAGTCTCATCATAAATCCCACCCCCTGGTGTGGTGACCCACAATCAGGAGGGAACTCAAAACCCAGAGCTGCTTCTTGAGGAGCAAAAAGGGTTTGTGCTCCACATTGGGCACCCTAACTTTTAAGATTAGCACCTGGGAGATGAGTCCTAAAACATCTGGCTGTGAAAAAGAAAAGTAAAGTTCTGAAACCATGGGGGGACAGGAGAGGTAAAGAAGAGACCAAAAATTGACAGAAGTAGCAACCAAATTTACATCAGTCAATTAAGTACTTGAGTTGATTATCATGTTCTGATCTACTTTGGGAAACTGGTTATAGGTTAAAAAGAAAGAGCAACCAAAAAAGCATATCCAATTTTTTTCCATTCCATAAAACAAAATAAGGCTTTTAATAAGGTTTTATATCTACTTACAGAGTCCCTCACATCAATATTTTAAAATATTACTTAAAATGTTATGATATGAGCAAATCTGATGTAAAACAACAACAAACCTAGCATTATATCCTATTATCTCGATTTTTGCTGAAACCGTTTACAACTTCCAGAAACAGACATGCCAAATATCTGAAACCATGTCTATAATTACCTCCAGAAATGATTTGACATAGTTCAATTTTTCTTTTTCTGTATTTTGCTATTTCCTTTTAACCTCTTCAATTGAATTTTTAAAAAGTGCTAAAGGTCTTGGGAGTGAATAACAAGTTATTTTGAGTTTTTAAAGTTACATCTTGGAATGTTTTCAAAACCAAACCTTGTAACCTATTGTCAGGATAAGATAATAGGAGGCTTTGCAAATGTCAAGGCAAAGGTCACATCTGGCACTTTCTTCCCCAGGTCTGATCAGCAGGCACTTTCTAATTTTTGTTGTCCCCAGTTTACTTATGCCCTAACACTACTCTGATAGTTTGAAGATATGATGACAAATTATATACTTTAGTTGGTTGCAATATGCTGCAGTTTTATTTTTGATGTGTTCTCACATTCCTCATACTGTTATTTATAATTACCTCTGGCCCACCAAATGTAAGCTCCATTAGCTTTTTATCTCTATCTGTAGTGTCTAGAAATGTGCCATGCCTAATAGTATGTGCTCAATAAATGCTTATTGAATAAGTGAATAAATTGATGGTTCATTTTCTTAAATATTTCATACTGCAAGTCTAGAGATCATAAATTCTTGGAAGAGTTTGGGCCATACTAAATTATGTGTACTTTCCTCAGAGTCAACTAAAACCAGTACATCAAGTGTTCTGAATGCTCTTGAATACTGTGGGAAAAAGGCTGAATTTTTTTAACCAAGCCCATGAGCTTAGTTTTAGATGTTCTGCTTTGGAATAAAGAAATGTTAGAGTACTTATTATGTGGAAGATGTGGTCTATATTATACTATGTAATTAATAAATTCTCATTTATATAATCATCTTCAAGGCAATATACTTACACTTTAATAATTTTACATGGATGTAAACTGGAAAGGTGGAAATACACCTTTCAAAAAATTCAGGATAAACCAACCGTGTTTTAGGCTGTCTGTGCACTAAACTCCCTCATGTGTCATTTAATTTGTTGGGCAGCTGGCAGACTGACATAGGAGGAGGGGTTCTGAAGGAAGTCACCAGGATAGCTGGGCACTTTACTGTCTACATGTTTCAATAGGGATTCCCAGTTGGAAGTGATTGATGCTTTGAGTAGGCACTCAGTTCCCCTGAAGTCTTTGTCTTAGAGGCAAGAGTGAACCAATTCTGCCTTCTGCTGACTTTTTCCTGCTTATTTTCTTAGTTAGGCTCTGGGTTCTCCTTTGTGCAGCTTTATAGTTTCTTGATCTAGTAAGTATTTGCTTTCTCTCTGGTGAGTTGTTTCCTCTCCATTCATCCTCATCTACTATGACTACTGTATTATCCTGTCCCAAGTGATTCATAGTATGATTGTTTAAAAAAACAAAAAAACAACAATCACTTCATAATACTCTTATTTTTGGCTTGCTTGTTAAAAGTCTTTGAAGTTGGTTATTTTTATAGGTTTTCACTGATTTGGAATTTTTCTAGAAACATCTGTTAGTATAAACTATGATGGACATTTTTTTTTTTGTCCATTTGAGTACCATAATTCTGTGCTATAAGAAAGAAGTTGGGATTAGAAGGATCTTGATATCATTCATACTTGGATTAAAGTGTATTTTGAGCCTATTTTGAGCCAAAATGTATTCTGGAATTAGATTAACACTTAGTAATACATTGGCAGTGGCAGCCTCATATTTATGGTAGAGAATATTTTCTGATGCATGTCTGTGGTATCATAGGGATTGTCAGTAAATAGTGTGTTATCCTTGCACAGGGGCCATGCTAATCTTCTCTCTATTGTTCCAACTTTAGTACATGTGCTGCTGAAGCAAGCACAGGATGCCAATAAATAATAATACTTACAATTGAACCTCCCAGTCCTATAACTCAATACTTTTGCTTCATGCAAACAGACCTAGTTTTTGCCTTCCATAATCCCAAAACCACATTGTGCATATGTAATCAGATTGACATGTATCTCTCCTCTCACCCTGTTTCTTGACATCTCAATCATTAGAACACACACACCACATATGAGATCACTGCTCTATGAGCTCTCGTTTAGCACTCTATCCAAAATGCATTAGCTTAATTGCCCTTCTAACCTGTTGTGATATATAACTGTCATGAGCATTCAATAAGTTATGAATTTCTAGAAATCAAGAGTTAGCTTATGCTTCTTAATAGTCCAAAGTGTCAAATATCTCCGTGGGTTTTTTTGTTTTTTAGTTTGTGTTTGTTGTTTGTTTTTGTTTTGCCATTCAATAAATATTTTTAAGCATCCAACTGAACCAAAAATTTCATACTGTGAG
The DNA here is from genome assembly GCF_018345385.1 of Vulpes lagopus. Classification (NCBI taxonomy): domain Eukaryota; kingdom Metazoa; phylum Chordata; class Mammalia; order Carnivora; family Canidae; genus Vulpes; species Vulpes lagopus. The sequence continues at coordinate 35,233,266 of NC_054838.1, read as the reverse complement.
GCAGTAGTTTTGTGGAGTCATTCAAGGAGCAATCTGTTTTTGCTAATGGCATATGACTATCTTTGCTGGTTGACTAATGGTCATTGTGGTGATTATGAGAGACCCAGAGGAGCTAGAGAAAGGAGACACACAGTCCAAAGGAGCATAATTATTTCACAACTGTTGTGTTGTAGAGGGTACTCTTATTTGTGGGAAGCTTCATATTCATGCTGATCAGCAAAGACCTAGCAATTCATATTTTACAAACACAATCCAACCTCAAAACTATATACTGAGATCTTTCCATTGTGAAAAAACTGGAGTTCTGGTCCCTGCTGTGCTGTTGAAGGACAGCTAAGCAGGCTTTGGAATGGTGAACCCATCCTTTTGCAAGTAGGAAATCAGTAGAGATAACAGGCTCATCATGGTCTTTGTCCAACTCACTATAGAATTCACAATTCACTTTAGAAAATATTGACTGTAGCTGATTTGTTAGATTTTTCCCTTTAGAAATGATTTTCCATTTCCATGATGACTGGATAGATTTTATTTATTAGCCAACATAATGAGCTGACAACTTGTTATAAAAAGCTACTTATATTAGCTATTCATTCTTGGGAAAGTTGCTTCTTTAATTATCAGGAATTTTATTTAAAATGTGAAGTTTGGGGAAATGTCAAGAAGAAAGAAAGGGTGATTTGCAAGTGAAAAGGAAAGGGAATCATGACTTTTCTTCTACTTCCATTGAAGTCTGTTCTTCCTTTAGATCTTATTTGAGAACAGGAATGAGAGAAAGCAGATCCTGTATTCCTGAGTGATGGTGATATGTAATAATGGTAAAAAAAAAAAAAAAAAAAAAAAAAGGAGAGAGAGAGAGAGAAGAATTAGAGGGTTGAAGGTAGCATGGGATTACTTGGAAAGAGAAAGGAAGACCATGATATTCATGAAGTATTATCAGTGGTGCTGCAACCCCTCCCCTTGCCTTGCCTAGGAGCTAAAGTATTCATATGGGGTTTAAAGCCCTAGAGTCCTTAGTGTTCCATTTGGCATATGTATTTTCCTTGCACCTGAAGTCCTCAGCACTCTTAGTCTATATCCTCTCCCAAGGTGCTCTTACTCACTTCCGTGACACCCAAATTTATATTTTCTACCGAAACTTTTCTTCTAAATTACTGACCTATCCAATTGTCTTCTCAGCAGCTTCTCTTTGATGCCTTACAGGAGCATCAACCCAAAATATCTAAAACTGTTATCAAAATATCATAGTTTGGGGACTTTGACATGATAAATATTCATGGTGTGTAAAAGCATGATACATAACTGTAAGATCTTACATTAAAATGCTTACTTGTGTAGATAGATACACACACGGGACCTAGAAGTCAAACTGTAAACTGCTTGTGATTATGGATGACTTTGTTCTTTGCTTCTTGTGTTTCTCAGTTTCCTTTTATGCACATATTAACTTTAAAAAAATAAATTTTTAAAAAACCTAAAAAAAACATCTAAAACTCATTTTATGATTTTCTGCTTAAGAAATCTATTTTTCTAGCATTATCCATCTCAGGGATTGTCCCTCCTGCCCCATCCTTTGACATTTGATCAAGCCATATACCCTGATTTATCTTCCTCTCTCATTGTCTTTCACCTATTACTTACGTTTAACTCCTAAATATTTCTGAATGTGTCATTTTCTCTCCATCTCTGCTATCAGTCTAAGCCATCATCATCATCTCTCCCATGAACTTCTAACTGGTCTCACCACATCATTCTTGTCCCATGCCCATCCATATTGCAAATAGTAGCCACAGTGAGATTTATAAGAGACAAATCTGATTACAATTTGTCCCTGCTTAAAATTTGTTGATAGCATTACATTTTTTAAAGATATACTGTATAATCTTTTAATGACAGGCCACAAAATTCTGGATGATCACTTCCTGCCAGCCTTCTCTCATGCCAGGCTTTCTTTCCCACCTTGTACTATAGCCTCACTGCTCTTTCTTTCAGTTCCCCAAATATATCAAGTTCCGATCCCATATTGGAATCTGTACATGCTTCTTCCTTTATTTGGAACAGTCTAAGGATTTTCCATTGTGCTGTAACCTTAATAAACACATCTTCAAAGACTTCCTTGATATTATAGATTGAATTCTGTACCCCCCAAAATTTGTATGTTGAAGCCCTAACTTCCAATGCGGTGGTATTTGGAGATAGGGCCTGTGGGAGGTAATTACACTTAGATGAGGTTATGAAAATAGGGCCCACATGATAGGTTTAAGGCCCTTATAAGATAGATAGCAGAGTGTTCTCTTTTTCTGCCCACCCCTCTCCCTGCATCTCTCTGTCTCTCTCTCTCTGCATGTGAAGACATAGCTAGAAGGCAGTTGTCTGCAAGTCAAGTAGTGAGCTTTTACCCAGAAACCAATCCTGCTGACACCCTAATCTTGAATGCAGACTCTAGAGCTGTGAGAAAATAGATTCCTATTTGTCAAGTCACCTAATCCATAATGTTTTGTTTTGGCAGCCTGAGCTGCCATGAACTAGTCAGGGTTCCCTTTTATTCATTCTCAGAGGCTTTGTACTTTTATTTTTGTCTTCCCTGTTAAACTTTAAGCTTGGTAAGGTTTTTCTTGAACACTGTTCTGTTTCCAGTCCCCAACACAGTGTCTGGCATATTAAAATTATATGTTAAATGTTATTTGTGGGAAATATACAATTATTGTACTTCCTTAAAAAAATTACTTCCTATCTTGGTCTGTATTTTTCTTAATAAAACCTCATCACAAAAAGGCATCCCCTCCTAGAGTCCTTTAACTTCATTGACAGCTTCATCTGCTTGATGCCATAATAATCTTCTTAGCAAACAGATGGGGAAACCTGGCAGTGGTGGTTGGGTTATTGAAACCAAGAATCTTCATCAGGCCTCTTGCTTCTAGGAAAAATGGCAAAAAAAATGCCATGGTTTAGTTTTCTCTAGAGTTTACCTCCATGTTTTTACTTCTTTGACACTTTCCTTGACCTTTAAATATAAGATGATTAAAGTGAAGGATGGTATCTTTAGCATTTAACTATCCCTATAAGAATATACAGCCCCATGTTCTGGGGACTATTATACCACCGGCCATCCCTCAGTTGTCAGCTGACCTGATAACTTATGCAGATGAGGACCAGTTAGCTAATCCTTACTATTGTTAAAATTAAAGTCATTCTTTTAAAAGTGATGACTAAGGAACCCAAAGGCCAGGTGTTGTCCAATGGACCTCAACATACTTTTTGTAAATTCTATAGAAAAGAGTAGGGATTGCTAAAGCTTTACTGAAGATTTTTACAAAATTTCTGAACAACAGTGAGTAACTCTCCTGTAGTTTTTTTAGGGAAACTTTGACCTCTCATATTGAAATGGTACAAGTGACAGAGGATATTATGGCTTTCCATGCTTACAGCTCAACTTTAGTTGTCCTGTCAAGGCTTTGGTATATATATTAGTTTACTAATGCTGCTATAATGAATTTTAACAACTTAGTGATTTAAACCAACACAAACCTATTATTTTAAATTTCCTGATATCAGAAATTTTAAAAAAAGACAGGTATAAAAATGAAACGTTAACAATGCTTACATTCGTTTTGGAGGCTCCAGGAGAGAATCTGTGTCCAGCTTCGGGAAGCAACGTGCATTCCTGGGCTTGTGGCCCCTGCCTTCAAAATGCACCAATCTGCCTTTTTCTTCCATCATCACCTCTCCCTTCATGATCTAGCCCTCCTATCTCCCTTTTATAAGAGCTTTCATGATTACATTGGGCTTACTTGGATAATCCAAAGTAACGGTAATCACCTCCAGCTCCTTAAACTCAATCACATCTGCAAAGTTCCCCTTGGCAAGTATTGTAACCTATTCAAAAGTTTTGGGATTAGAATGTGGACATCTTTGCAGGGATAAGATGGAAGCATTATTCTGCTTACCATACTGAAAAAGATCTGACAACGTCATATTTCAAAAATGCCAGTTAGGATTTAATGCAAGAGACAAAAGTTATGTCATGTCTTTTTCTCTAGGTGCTTTACTTAAGGTCTCGATTTTCCCACATAAAATGCCATCTATATATCACAGCTGCTTATCAGTCTCTTCAATTAGGCACCTATTTTTGCTCGAATGTGAAGGGTAATCATTTGTTAGCTTCAGTTAGATCATGGATCTAATGGAAATTGCCCATGACACTGTAAAAAGAGTTAAGATTTTTTTTTAAATGTGAGCCTGTGCATTCCATACTTACATATGAAATTCAGGCTATTATAGCTCACTTAAGAGCAATGCAAATTAGGGAGAAATAAATATAATCCAACTCAGCTTTCAAGATACAACCTAAATGTGGGCCACCTGGATAGCTCAGTTGCTTAAGTGTCTGCCTTTGGCTCAGGTCATGATCTCAGGGTCCGGGGATTGAGCCTCTTGTCAGGGTCTCTGCTTAGTGAGAGTCTGCTTCTCCCTCTCTCTCTCTCAATAAATAAATCTTTAAAAAAAATCTCAATAAATAAATCTTTTAAAAAAAGATACAACCAAAATGTTCTCTTTTCTATGAAATTATGTTGATCTCCCTAGCTAGAACTAGGTACTGCTTCCACCTTGCTGTGATAGCATGATGTGCATGAGTCTGTTGTAACAGTGACCACATTGATGTATTGATCTGTTTACATGACTATCTCAGATTCTTAAGGGAAAGGACTCTGTTCTATCTCTCCTAGTACTAATGCTGCCTACAACAGTGTCTGACACATAGCTGATGTTTTACTTATGCTTTTTGAGGGAATGAATTCTTTTGCAAACCTGTTTAACATCTCTTTGTGACTCATTGACTATCTAATTTGTAACATTGAGGAGTACAGGGATGAGACGGGCTGAAAGATGATATAGATGAATCAATAGAAATCTACTTCCATCCCTAAGAAAGCAAATCTGAACTCATGTCTCTACTAATGGTGATCAATAGCAGCATTTTCCAGCACAAATCATATTGCAATACATGATCAGGACAGATCCTGTTCTGATTTGAGTATTGAAAGAGAAGTATGTCCTCAGGGTAATATAATGGGATATAAGCCTTTGAGTGAAAACTTAACATACTACATTGAGTAGAAATGAGATCCAAACAGACAATTGAAAATGTGTAGTTCTATAGCTAGGTTTGGAGCATATGAATTTAACAAACTTCTCTGTCCCACCAGGAATGTTTAAACTCAATAATAATCCCTTTGTTTACTTGTTTACAGTTAAAAAAACAGTTTTCATTTCCTTTTTTAAGTTTTATAGAAGTATAGTTGGTATATGAAGATTGCATGTATTTAATGTGTACATTTTGATGAGTTTGGATATCGCCACAATCAAGATGTTAAACATATCCATCATCTCCAAAAATGTCCTTGTGCTCTTTTATGTGTGTATCTTTTAATGGTAAGAAATCTATAATTTCATGTTAATTTCATGTTTTTAACATATTTTAAAGTGTATATTGCCATATTCTTAACTATAGGCACTATGTTATACAGCAAGTGTCTAGAACTTACTCATCTTACATAACTGAAACTTTATACCCATTGAATAGTAACTTCCCATTTCCTCCTTCCTCAAGCCCCTGGCAACCACCATTCTGTTTCTATGAGTTTGACTATTTCAGATACATAATATAAGTGTTATATGTAAGTGTTTTTCTTTTTGTTACTGGCTTATTACACTTAGCATAATACCTTCCAGTTTTATCCATATTGGTGCATGTGACAGGACTTCCTTTTTTAAAACTGAATAATATATCCTTGTATATACATACCACATTTTCTTTAGCCACACATCTACTGATGGATATTTGGGTTGTTTTTTCTTTGCTATTGTAAATAATGCTGCAATGAACATGGGGGTGCAGATACCTCTGTAAGATCCTGATTCCATTTCTACTTAATAGCTATCTTCACTGCTTCATTATTTAGCAGTCATCTCAAAGTTTCTTAAGCCCCACTTTCTAGAGGTGTAGCACCAAAAAGCCTCTGTTATATAGGTGGTGGTCCCTGAAGTTTCAGAATCTGGGTTATACGGTGTAAGGGTCTTTTAGCCACTTTATTTGTAGTAGCTTTCCCAGCCACCCTGGCAAATGCTTTCTGGACATCCTGAGAATATCATAGTCAGTGATTTCCAATACAAATTCAGTATCAGAATCACTTGTGGTACTTTAGAAAAACAAGAAATCAAGAAACCTACCTGAGATTCTCGTACAGGAAGTCTAGAAAAGGGTTTGATTACCTTTCAAAAGTATTGTGGGGAATTCTGAGATGCAACCAGTGTTGGAAACATATGGCTGAGTTTAATCATGGGTGATTGTATTCCTCAACTGAGTGATTGTGAGGAGGCAGGTCTGAAGTGGGGAGTACTCAAGCTATTATCCTCACAAAACTGTTTCCCTCGTGTTGACTGAATCCATTTTGTATCCAATGCTGGTGCATTTTTTAAGATAATGATTAAAGGAAATAATGAATATAATGAAACTAGAATAGTTCTTCCACATAACAGATTCTAAATAAATATTAGTTTCCTTTGTTGGTTTGGTTTTTTTGTTGTTGTTAACTCACATCTGGAAAGGGTAATAGGCTCTTCTGTGACGGACATATTTTCCCCTGAAGGACAGAGTTTTATTAATAACCTGAGTTGTTACATCTGTATCTTGTCACTTTGCAGGTAGGAGGGGTTGAAAGACTTACTGTTATAAGGTGAGAATGCATATATATTATTAATATATGAATGTATGTATAATATACACATGATGGTGACTGTATATAAAGAGGCAGAGAGATACACATATAACTATGCATGTATCCATCTACCTATTTGTCATTTCACTTCATTATTGTCAACAGCCATTGGGAGTTTCTTGGGAAATGATTCAGAAATGATCAAATGGGAATGATGCTGAAAATTTTCTCTTAAGGAAAAAAAGCCAGTCTTACGTCATTTTCTTATAACCTATGAATCTATGGGGAAAAATCAACCGTAATGGGTATATTCGGAAAGCAAGTTGGAATATATTAGTTTTTTCTTTCTCTAGGATACTTTTTAAAGCTTGTAAAAGAACAAGATCTTGTTAGAAAGAAAATGAGAGGAAGAGATTTCTTCATTTTTGTTTCTGGTTTCTTTAACTGTTCTCATCCTACTTTACAAAGCTCCTCTTTTCCCACCTACCGCTAAAACATTGCTGTTCCCAGGTCTCTCCTTGGGTGATGTAATTGATTCAAATTATGCTGAAAATAATGCTAATAACTCAGAAATTTATATATTCATCTTGAGGGCATCTGTGTATCTCATTCTTTGCTGGTATAAAATTGACCTGCATATATGTCCACGAAAGCCTGCTGTATCCTGAACTTCCCAGCTCTGTTGTTTGCATTTTTGTGTCTTCAATTACCCAAGCAATAAACAGGAAATAAACTTTTAAATAAACTTTCCTACCCATCTCCTGCTCCTCATCTCTCACTCCTAAGTCCCATGTATTCTACTTGCTTAATTAAGGAAGTTGAAACTATCTTTTCTTATCTCTCCTTTCCCTTCCCTATTGTCTTAGGTTACATCCACAATATCTCACTGGAATACCACAATAGTAACTCTAGGATTCTTTCTTACCTTTAGGCTTACAATCTATCCTTTCTGCTAATAGAAGTGATTTTCTTGAAACATATCTTACCATGAGATTCTTCTGGACTGTCCCCAAAACTTCACTTACTTTCCATTGTTCATACCATAAAATCTCTAAATCTTTAATTTGGCATAGGAAATCCTACAAGTCTTGGTCTCTTTCTTTATACCACTGCAGACCTTTCCTCAATGCTCACTGAACCTAAAACTCTGGTATTCTGAATCTGTATATCCTCAAACATTTGAAGCTGTTTCATTTTTCCACACCACTGTGCATCCTTCAGGTACCTTAGCTTATAGGGCTATCCTGCCTGTCCCTCATCACTGATGGACATCTTTTTCCAGAATCCCTTCATGGCCACTCTCTCTATGGACTTCCTTAAGACCCCATCTTCCAGCAGAATTGAGTAACTCCATCTTCATGCTGACACTTGTGTCACATCTTTTCCCCCAAAAGTGACAGCCCATATGGGTGTAGTGGATATGCTGTGTGTAGTCATGTCTTGGATTTCTGATTAGGTATACATATGATTCTCTTTTAATATCCTGATCTAGAACTGTGCATCTCCACTAGCATTTTTTAAAGATGTGTTTTCTACCAAACTTAGAAGAATCCAAAATATTCTTAGTCCTCTGTGTTAGGAAAAACCTGAAATACCAAGTTCAAGTTCACAAAGTACACAAATTAGTGGCTGCTTATTTAGGTACTCCAGTCAGTGTTGGGTATAAACCTATTTGGCATCTAGCATACCAGTCATAGTACTGGGCACTGGGGTTCAAAAGTTGGGAATACACAATCCTTCCCTTCAGAGACTGTAGTCTGGAAGAAAGAAATGGGGAAATTCATTAAATAAAATGATTTATTTCAGGATTTCTCTTAGCTGCAATTTTATTAAGAGGTTTTAATGTATATTTTGATTTATGTAGAATCTTTTATGCATGTTTTTAGTTAGTATGTCAGATTCATGAAATGTGCCACACTTATAGATTCTATAGAAACATTACTCCAAATTGAGGAAGGAGGAAGTTTTTTTCCCCCATTTGGATTATATAAGGTTCAAACTTCCAGAGTTTTTCAGAGCTATGCTGATTTCAAAAAAGGCATTGAACAGAACTATCTCAACTCAACCTCATCAACTTTCCTGTGACACATGAAGGAACTAAAGGGCTCAGCCGTCCTATCCAGCTATCTGTTAGGTGCTGCTCACTGCATCTGAAATCAAAAATTAGGGCAAGCCTCTTACTGAGCAGGAGGCAGCACTGTGGGCACCACTGGTTACTCACCAGCCACCACCTGATGGCTATTTCCAGCCCGTGAGTCCTAGAAGAGAAGTAAGAATGATATCCATGACTTGTATGTTCAGTTCTGTACAATTTTAAAGAGATACCAGTGGAAACTTATGTGTGTGATTTTCTTCTTCCCTGTTTTTAGCTAACAGCATTTCCCTTAGGTATGTAAAGTTTTGTCGGCCACATCACTTAGGGGTATTAACCAAATAGGGTTTGGCACCTTCCTTCAGTCACTGCCATCAGGGTTCATCCCCAGATCTAGAATCTGAAAACTTATAGTATTGCCAGATATGACCCTACTGAGTTAGTCAATAATTATTTGCTTCCACTATTTGCCAGGCACTTTGCTAGTAAATAACCTTTGCAGTCATTTCTTCTGAGATATTATCCACCTCCCTGAGCTACAGATCCCTTCTGTGAATGAATCATATAAGTCTGCGTGGGAGGTCAGTGTCTCCCCACCCCACCTCTGAGCCTGAGAAGTCCCTGCTTTGTCAAGTATCTGCAACTTTGACACACAGTCCTTGATTCCCCTCCAAAGCGTTCCTCCTCCTAGCCTAGGGGGGTTTTAGTCAGGAGGGTGGGCAGCTTTGGCATTTCTCATCCTGTGTCCTCCCAAATCTGCAGGGAGTCCTTTCTGTTTCTCCAGCTAAGACAGACTTTTAAAACTCAAAAGCCAAAAATGGAATTCTTGTTTGTTTGTTTTGGTGTCATCCCTTACTTGAGGCAATGGATGCAGAATGGCTTGGCTGACTAAATGGAGCAAAGGCCAAGGGAAATAAGAAAATGCATATATTTAGGAAGGCCTGTTTACTTAAAATATTTTTCTATTCCTACAAACTGCTTGGTGAACCTGGAATTTGAACAAGAGATTTGATAGATTGATTGGATATTCTGTTTAGATCAGGAAGAGACCTGCTCTGTAAGCCTAATAAATCTTCACTGACTGTGATAGTCACATACCTCTCTTCCATAATCATTACTGGACAAGGCATTCACAGGTTTTTCTGTGCTTACCCCCTTTCTCTTGATGCATTTTCATTCTAAAGATAAGTCAATGCAAGAGTCTCCTCGCTACCTGTGTTGGTCCTACAGATGCCCACCTCTTTCTCCAGTAAGTGGTAACATCATTACAACTTTTGCTTGTCAGATTTCTCCAATTCACGGCATTTTGAGTCCTCTGTAAATCTTGACTTTGGTCAAATCCCTTCTTTAATAATGTTGGTGATGTTTAACCTTACACAACAAAAGCAAACCAGAGAGAAAATATGGCTTTGAAAGCATGGCAAATACTTGGTTCCACACACCTTCCAAAATCTGAGCCTTAAGATTGAAGCATAACTTAGCTACTAGTTCTAAAGTAGTAAGTGAGGGGCAGCTTGGTGGCTCAGTGGTTTAGTGCCACCTTCAGCCCAGGGCCTGATCCTGGAGTCCTGGGATCGAGTCCCACGTCAGGCACCCTGCATGGAGCCTGCTTCTCCCTCTACCTGTGTCTCTGCCCGCCCCCCCGCCCCGTGCCTCTCATGAATAAATAAATAAATAAATAAATAAAATCTTAAAAAAAAAAGTAGTAAGTGAAAACAGCTATCCCCTCTCACCATGGTTTACCCTCTGCTGCAAGCTAAGGGAATCCATATTTCCAATCCTGGTTAAGCCTCAAAGGGAAGTAACTATAGACACTTCCAGCATGCGTTCAGAATGGAGTCCATGTGTTGTGTGAAACCACAGAAGACAACTAAAAGTGGAATATAGTGGGAACTGGATTTTGTTTCTGTATGTGTTTGTCACTAGGACTCCCTTGAGTCTGGGAAGTGAATATTATTCACCTTTGAATCCCTAGCTCCTAATAGGAAAAAGAATGCCTGACAATAGGATATACTAAATCAAAGTTTATTTAACTAAGTTGAGCTCAATCAATTTGTATACTTAAAATATTAATTTATTGATCAAATCTTTACTGAGTACCTACTATGTAATAAATGTATTAGATACTTAGGGCTACTGACAACCACACCTATGACTTTGAAAACTTTATAATCTGAAGAGGCAGATATAGTACAATGAAAAGAACAATTAATTTTTTAAAAAAATGTTTTATTTATTTATTCATGAAAGACACAGGTAGAGACAGAGGCAAAGACACAGGCAGAGCCCGACATGGGACTCCCTGCACCCTGGGCTGAAGGTGGCGCTAAACCACTGAGCCACCCAGGCTGCCCAGAACAATTAATTTTTGAATCAAGACTTGAATTCTGTTTCTGTCACTTACATTTAAATTTTTTTTTTATTTTTTAAATTTTTATTTATTTATGATAGTCACACAGAGAGAGAGAGAGAGAGAGAGAGAGAGAGAGGCAGAGACACAGGCAGAGGGAGCAGGCTCCATGCACCGGGAGCCCGATGTGGGATTCCATCCCGGGTCTCCAGGATAGCGCCCTGGGCCAAAGGCAGGCGCCAAACCGCTGCGCCACCCAGGGGTCCCCTGTCACTTACATTTGGGTCACTTTGGATATGCCACTTAACCGTTCTAGGTCCCAGTTTCTTCATTTAAAAAAAAAAAAAAGGCCTAATAACTACTTCACAGGGGGATTATAGTAAAGATTAAATGAAACTGTATGGGATAAATTTTATCTTAAATTATTATAATCCATCCTCTATCCTATTTCTTCTTCACTACCTTATAAATACACAGGACAAGAAAAAGATTTGACTCACCCAGAAGAGAAGAGTGCAGTTCAGTGAAGTTGAGTGATGTTTGTAGGCTCATACAGCTAGTAAGTAGCTGTAAGATAAGACTCCATCCTAATGTCTGCAGAATGAGAGCAATTTCCATCTACATCTCATGCTTCCTGAGACTTGGATTCTATGATGAAAGTCAGTCACCTTCTCCCAATGTAATTTTGCTCATACCAATCATAACTTCCAACTGAAGTCTTACTCCAAGCCTCTCTTTGCATAGCAGACTGCGGTCTCGTTCTATGAGCTTGTGGGATTTTATTTGTTTTAACAGTTTAGAAGGGACAGAAATATACTTGGTCAGGCCCAGGTTCTGGCAGCAATCCACCTTGACTTTGATGGTTTTCCTGTTGTCAGTGTGCCCAGAAGACTAAAGCAATGAGAGCTCCTGTAGAAGGAGCACAGAATAGGTGTGTTTCACATGTAATTGACTGAAATTTGAGGTTACTGAAGCTTCCATCATTGACGAGTTCTATAGAAAAACTGTTAGAAGGAACAGTATCTTGCTTAATCATTCCCTCAAACTTTTGATCCTCTTCCCTGTTGGTAATCACTGCTTAGCATATTTTTTGCTGCTGAGAAAGTGGGCAGGCAGCTGCTGCAGCCTGTAGCAGACTCTGAGGTTGCTCCTTAGGGGGTTGGCAAGGGATACCTTGTGAAGCTGACGGTTTTAAAAAAAAATGTGTTTGTTTCCTTCACCCTGGAGAATCTGAGCAATCAGTCCTGGGCTTTTCTTCTCTAAACTGTTTATGCTTATAAAGGAAACAATTTAATCAATGTGTGAAAGTGGATTTTTGTTCTAAGCATTTTTAGCTTTGATGGCTAATTCACATATATGTTATAGGAGTTTTGTAAATTGGTTTGGTGGCTTTGTTCAATGCAGCCTGTCCACACTGACTGTGTTTCTAAGATGCTTTTGTTAAGTAATATAGGCTAAAATTTTCTTAATTTAAAGTTGGTGACTGCTCATTACTTTAAAAAAGCTGTAGTTGGGATCCCTGGGTGGCGCAGCGGTTTGGCGCCTGCCTTTGGCCCAGGGCGTGATCCTGGAGACCCAGGATCGAATCCCATATCAGGCTCCCGGTGCATGGAGCCTGCTTCTCCCTCCACCTGTGTCTCTGCCTCTCTCTCTCTCTGTGACTATCATAAATAAATAAAAATTAAAAAAAAAAATAAAGTGGATTTTCCTTTTTTAAAAAAAAAGCTGCAGTTAATTACGTGGTTATTTGGCTACATTTGGAATTTTGGATGATTGAAATTTGCCATTTTCTTCCAGATATTTAGTGGCTAGACTCCCTCTCTGAATCATGGATTCACATAGGCTAAGAGAGATATGTATTCATAGGCTCTTTGTGTCCAAACAGGGGGTACAGTGAAAGGATTTCTTCTAGATTATGTAACATATCTTTTACAGATACCCCTCCCTCTTAATATATATCCTAAAAGGAGATAAAAATAGGTTTCACATCAAGTGCCAAGTCTGACCAAATGATACTGGGCCCTCAGAAATCTCTGTTGAGAGGGACGCTGAGGTTGTATCCAGTAGAGATGAATGCCTTGATTGGTTAGCATTATGTACCATGGATACAGCAAGAGTTAGGGATGGGCACATGCTGGCTATTATCCCTGTTGGACTATAAAGTTCTATATGTATCTGCTTCACAGGAATGATAGAGACTAGCCTATTATGTAATTGTTATGGACAGAGCCCTAAATAGGGTACCTCTAGCCTCTGTTAAGTCCTCTTTACAGATCTTGGCAGGTTTTCCTTGGAATAGTCATGTGGTTTATTAATCTGCCCTGGCAGATTATGTCTGTGAATAAATAATTCACTCCCAATATATTGGATTTTGACATCTCCATGCCTTTACCGAAGCTGTCTCCTGTATCTGAAAACACTGTCCTTCCTTTCTAAAATTTCTGGAAATTTTTCTAACTCTTAATGGGCCACCTCAAATATTGTTTTCTTCTCAGTAAACCTTCCTCTGACCTTCTCAGGCAGGATGGATGACTCTCTTTCCTATCTCTCCAAAGCAATCAGTTGAATCTTTATTACCACACCTGCTATAATGCTCTATAATTACTTGTTCATATGCCAGAATCTAGCTCAGAATATTAGACATATGTTTGTAAACTTGAAGTGCATTAAGCGTGGTCCAGAATAACCTAAAGTTCCTTACTTAAAGCTGTTGAACTTCTAAAGTGTATTTATAGAAAATATGGTGGGTACAAATATGGTGGCAGTGGTGGCTAGGAGGGTTGAAAGAGGGAAATAGTAAACAAAAGAGAGAAATAATTGATGCAAAGTCTGCAGAGAAGATAGAAAAACTATGTAAAGTCAAGGAAGAACATTTATGGGAAAGACCATGAAATAATACAGATATCCCTGTGTACAGATTCTGCATGCCCTCAGTGAGAGGACAGAGTCAGCTCTGCTCTGGGTGTGCATGTTCAGTAGACTTGCAGTTTCTCTGCCAAGTATCTGGCAGTAGTAGTAAATTCTTACTTGGTCAGAAAAGGATTATCTGGGGGCTCAGAGAAGCTGGAAAGTACACATCCCTTCTAAAGGTTTTCAAATTCTGCTTTAAAAATTCTGTGTACATTAAAGCAACTGTGTGCATTGGAATTGAGCTACCTTTGAAACTCTTTTACCTGTGCTGATCAATTTCATTAGGGCTGTGTAAATGTGACTACTATGTCCAGTATATTGCTCTTGACTGTCTTGAAGAGAGTATCTTCTCCCAGGTAGTGGTCAATTCCCTTAAAATTACCTGAAATGTTACAGTTGATAAAGCAATTTCATGTTCTTTACTTCAATGAAGCCTTCCCAAACAAGTTTAAAAGAAGAATAACATAATAACATAGAACTGTCTCCATATTAAGTATGGGGCAATTCAGAGAGGCTAATTAAGCAGCTCGTTGAAGGCTGCAGAAAACAACACAGCCTGCCATTAAACTAGGTTCTCAGTATGCTGCAAGTCCCATGCTCTACAGTTGGAACTTTGATAACTCTTTTGCCATATTATTTCCTTCATTTCATTAATTCTAAATGCTCCTGTTACATTTCTTTCATTAGACTCTAAGCTCCTCGAAGTTCTGATAGAAGGCCACGTGGTGCTGCATGGTGCCGTGCTCTTTGCAGATCTGCAATATACATATTTAATGGCAAATAATGAGGGAATAAAAGAATGTAGGGATTAAATAATTAGAGAAATAGTAAATTTAATAATTACACAATTATGCCTATTCATAAAGCCTATTCACAATTATGCCATTTTCTAGGACAAATTAATGTATGTCACAGGGTAAAAAGTCCACCTGAGATACTCAGCTGAGGTGGCATTATGAAGGAATAGAGGAAGATAGAGAAATTATCAAGGAAAATTGTCAAATTTCCTCAAATAGAGAATTTCAGACGGAGAGGACAGCCTTTGGAAAGGTCTGAATGGCAAGACCTGGCACTGGGTCAGAAGCATTTAGAAGAATGAAATTGGACAACCCATTAGACTAAAGGCTTTTAAAAATGGAATTGTGAACCTTTGCATCCACATAAACAGCCAAACCTAAAAAACTAAAGGTCAGCTTTAAACTGTGATGAAAGGATCTACATTAAAAAGATATAGCTATTTACATGATTAGGTGAATCCTGAGCTAATGTAAATTGCTTTCCTTAGGGAAGACAGGGATAGGGAGCAGAAATGGAGGTACAAGGTAGTGTTGTCTCTGCTCATGGAAGGAAAGGAAGGAGGCAGAAAGGAACTAGTATTTCCTAAACCCTGTCTAGGTGCCAGTAGTTTGAATATGAAGTGTTCAAATGATAGAAAACCAAGACTCATAAAGGGTTAGTGATATCAGAAGTAACACAGCTGGTGGCAGAGCGAGATCTAAATCCAGCTGTGCTCAACTTTTCTTAGGCTTCTGAACAAACATCTCACACTTTATCCCATTTTCAACATACTACTGTCCCCTTTCTCCTTCCTCGCCTGACCCTTACCAAGCCATTTTATCTGTCTTTTGGCTCTCGGCAGATTAACCACCCCAGAAAGAGTTTTCTGACCTTCAAAGCAAGAGAAGAGCACCACTTTGTTTGTTCCTTTGTTGCTACCAGGTAATGTCAATGAGTCCAACCTTGTTCTGCTCACTGCACTATAGGCCAATAAGTCGAGAGGCAGGATGGGGTAAGGAAAGTGACTTTATTTGGAAAGCCAGGGAGCCGGTGAACTATTGTCCCAGGGAACAACCTTCCCTTAGCATGAAATTCGAACTTCTTTTATGTTAACAAGAAGAGGAAGTGGGAGGGGATTAGAGTCAAAAGGTGACTGATGTCCACAGACATCCCAGGAAAGTTGTATAACTTCTTTGTCCTTGGTCAGTTGGTATTTGCATACAGGAATTAGGTGATGTCATTCCTATAAATCTTAAACAGCATAGTCCTTTCTCTACACATCTCCTTGAGTGAGGTAATTTTTGGGTAAAAAAAGGCAGTTTTTGCAAACCTCTATAAAGCTATAAAGCAAAATTTTTGGTAATTAACATCTCTACGTACAGAGCTAATCAGAAGTTTCTAAGCTATAGGTCACAGCAGCAAGGTTAATAGAGGCAATATGGAGTGGGTCATGCTACATTTGTGTTACAATATCACTTAGTGGTATTTCGCATACTGAATTGTGGTTATCTGTTTACTTCTTCGCCTCCTTCTTTTTAACTGTGAATTCCCTAAAGGCATGAACTGCATCTATTTTACTGTTTGTGCGTAGCACATAGTGTAGTGCAAAGCACATAGTGGGTATTCAGTCTGTTGGATGACTATATAAATGAATGTTGTTTCTGACTCAAAACATATGCTTTTTGACTTTTATTTGTATTCCTCTCAGCTCTTTCCTTCTTGGCTAAGCCAATCCCTATTTAGTTTTCGGGTAATTCTCTTTTCTTTGACATTTTCATTTTTCTTTTGTGTTTCATGTTAAGTGTTTTGGATTAGATGCTAAAACACACTATCCTAGAATATTAGGTACTATGCCAAGCTGCCAGTAGACTAGCAAATGAAGAGAAGGCAGTTTGGCCTATTGCTAACACAGGTGTCCTTTATGATTCTTTTATATACACCATTAGATTATTCATCAGATGAATTTCTTTACCAGTCAACCTGGAAATATAGTCCAGACATGAGATGGCTTCCCAACAGGATTGGTCGGGAATGCAATTAATGGTGTGAATAAAAGTACCATTAAAATAGATTATCAGTTTCAACAATAGAAAATTCTACTCCATATACATAAAATACATTCTACCTACAAAAGAAGCCCTTGGGGATCCCTGGGTGGCAGAGCGGTTTAGCGCCTGCCTTTGGCCCAGGGCGCGATCCTGGAGACCCGGGACTGAGTCCCACGTCGGGCTCCCTGCATGGAGCCTGCTTCTCCCTCTGCCTGTGTCTCTGCCTCTCTCTCTCTCTGTGACTATCATAAATAAATAAAAATTAAAAATAATGTTATTATCAAAAGAAGCCCTTGCTTCAGTTGTCAGAAAATTGCTAAGAAAAGTCAATCAATCAGCAAGTACTTAATGAGCTTTCGGGGCTATTGTGCTGGGCCCCGCTGGGGGTAGAGTTGGCAAGATGACAAAAGCAAAGACACATAAATCGTTGGCCACACCTGAAGGAGCTTACAACATTGCAGAATATGATTAACACATGTGAAACAATTAAGAAAGCAAGGAGGTGTGTTGTTTCATGCTCACTTGAGTCAAGAAAATAAATAGAAAAGGATTCCAAAGAAAGTTGACATTAATTCGTTTGCTCACTTGACAAATGTTTATTGATTTTTAGTTGTGTGTGAAACATTGTATTAAGCCTGGAGATGTTGAGATTAATACAATTAGTCTCTGCCACTGAAAAGCTGACAGTGTATTGAGATTACATGTATGACTTGTGGCAGTGATGTAAGGGACAGGAAGGCTAAGAAGCACACAGGTGATTCTGTCTGAGAAATCAGGGAGGCTGCATAGAGGAACTGACTTTTGATCCAAATGTTAAATCATGTATAGCATTTTGTACTTATCAAGAAAAAGTAGGGTTTGTTTGTTTGTTTTAAACTATGCCTCTACTTCTCATTGACTGCTGATTAATGACTGGTACTATTAGCAATGGATGTTAGTATAGTGCTGAGAACAATGAAGAAATCAGAGGTATTTTGCTACAAGTATCACATTTTATAGAACAAATGCTTATTGTATGCTTACTTGTAACATGGCCATACATATTTATTGTATGAATACATATACTATGTTACAAGAACAGTGCTGGTGCTTTATGTGATATTTTATTTAATCTATTTAACAGTCCTTGAAGTATGTTGTGTTAACCAGTTTCACAGATGTGTAAACTAAGGTACAAGACTAAATGTATTGCCCAAGGTCATATACTTAAATTGTAAGTACCTGAGATGTGATTTAGTCCGAGTGTATTCATATCCTTGCCTCTTTTGTACCACTTCACAAAATGTTAGTTTTAAAACATATAGGATATATTTTTATAAAAAACCACAAACAGGTTAGTACTCTTTATTTAAGACCTTCGTCTCATCCACTGGTTAATTCATAAAATATCCTATAATGTGCCAAGAATTTTAGAATCTAAAAAGAAAAGACATTCATTGCTTTCAAAAATATTTCTGATTAGTAGCAATAAGATACCTTGAGACAATTGGGAACTTTCTTAATTCATCATTTTCAATAAGCTGAGGATTCTAATGAGGTCCACAGTGCCTTATCTTAACAAACATTAGAGTCAGTCACCTTTTCTAGGCCTCCAGTCTCTTTTAGGGCAGAGGTCCTATTAGAAGCTGACTTACTTTTTCCTTTTTGCAAATAGTAGCAATATTTTTTTCCCAGGCAACCATAACCTCACTGCTATTTCTAAACTTTGCCCTTAGGGACATACATATTTTTTAAAGATTTCTTTAAGCTACTGGTTTCAAATATTGGAGGAGTAACACCATGATTTACTGGTGTAAACTTCAGATTTGAAATAATGATGTCAGTGAGCTACAGGCTTAAACAATGGATCAAAGGTGTTGGTTCTTCTTTTAAGACAAAGTGAAATGTGAAAGAACAGTGTCCATCTTGGAGTGTGGTTAATTCATGTTGAGATGCTAAGGAGTATCATTCAGAGGTAGATGAGGAAGCACAGCAAAGCAGAACTAATTTTTCTTATGGAGTCTGGGTGAAATCTAAAGAATATATTAAATGCATACAGATTTAGTATGAAAATACACTTATTAAAATATTTTAAAGCTTTGCTTACATTTCATATATAGCTTCCTTAAAGCTGTGGCATACTATATGTTAGAAATGTAGTAAGAGTCACTTCCCTTCTCCAGAGGTATCTCCTCTATCTTAAAAACTTGGTAGTTTTCCTTCTCATGAAAAAATATTACTTCTTCTTATATTTAAATTTCTTTTTGAAGACTCACTGTATACCAAACAGTATTTTGCATGATCTTGTATTGTCTTGATCTTACCTTCTTCTTCAGGAACCTTGTTTAATCAGTTAACTTCACGTTTCTTTAACCTCTCCTTTTCTAAAAGAGTCTTCCTATTAAAAAAAAAATTCTATTGACTTTGCTGCTGCTTCTAGGTTCTTCCTACCTTCCTTGCTCTGCTCCAGTTTACAACTCACCTCACTATAACCTGTCTGTGCCTCTAACATTTTACCTAGAAACTTGTTTATATTAAAGCTCCAGTGACTCTATAGATGCTAAATCTTATCTGAGTTTGACCTTCTCATAGCATTGGGATTTTTGATATTCCTCCCTATAGAAGTTTTCTCTTCTCTTGATAACCCATATTTTGTTTCTCCTATTTTTCCTGTGATTGCTCCTTTTTGATCTCTTCCTCAGATTAATTTTCCTCTGCCTTTTACTTGTCTAGGAAGAATAGTAGAAAAGGTAGTGTGGAGAAGGGGCAGAAGGAAGCTGAGAGAGAGAGGGGCAAGAAGAAGTAAAGCCTTGGAGGCTGTGTTAGGGACATTGGTCTCCAACCTGAGAGCAGCAGAAAGCCTTTGAAGGGTTCAAAACAGGTGTATAATTTGACCTGATTTGCAACATTAAGTATAGACAGGCAAGCGTAGAAGTGGGGTGACTATGAGAAAGGATAAGCTTAGATAAAGGAGGAAAGTACCTGGCTGGAGTAGGACAGTGGTAAGAAAACTGAAAATAAGTGAATATATACCCAAGGTATATTCAGGACATAAGTGATGAATTGTATGTGAAAGGTAGGGGAAAGGTAGTTTATAGCTTGGACAATCTGTAGATTACAGGGCCATCTGCTGAGCAAGGAGGATGTTTGGGATACATTAATGGGAAGAAAGTTACTGGCGTTGATAGTTGAAGGGTGCTTCACTTAGTCTCCTCATATCCTTGTCTCTTCCATAGTAATGAAACTCAACTGTCATGGTTTCCTAATAGCTTTCCCTATGTAGAAGCACCATGACCTTTTTGCAGCCCTCATTCTCCTTGACATTGTTGTACATATTTCACAGGATGAAATATGTGACAGCTCTTTAAATATTGAGAGGACTATTATTTGGAAGGAAGATTAGAATGACTTTGAGTGACCTTAGGAGAATGAGAACTTAATGGAAAGATAGATTTTAGGTGAGCATAAATAAAGAATTTTATCATGATTAATTAGGGAATGCGTCAGGAGAATGGTAGCAAGGTCCATGTGATCAGAAACGTTTTTGCAATACTCTGACCATTTAATGGAGATTATTATAGAAGATTTACAAATTGTATGAGGGAGGACCTGGCTCAGTGATCAGTAGGCTCGGTCCTAACTGTGAGGTTCTGTAGTTTTTGTGAAATTTCCATGTTCCTCTTCCTCCCACTGTGACAAATACAGGAAGTTCTGAATAACTATGGCCTGAAGAATCTCTCCTGGGTGCTATTTATTCATTCAGAATTCTGTCATTTCTTTGAGTGCATGCATGAGAGCACAATTTATTCAGAACAGTCACTCAGCCGTAAGACACCGAGAATGCATTAATGAAGCTACAGTAATTGAGGATTTTACCCAAGTGTAACTCCCGGCCCTCACTCATGCATAATTCTTCTTCAGTATGGATTATGCCTTTTCTAGCTAGCATGGAGTGGCTACCTTGGAAGAGCTGCATGTTTTAATTAAGTGAAAAGATGTTTCTTGTTTTGATGATCCAAACAAGGGGATTGTTTCCTTCTGGAAATACAGATGAGTTTTGAATCCATGATGTCTTGGGAGATAGGGGGAAAATGATACCCCCTCCTCAAGTATTTTATAAACTATACAACTACATTGTCCAAGGCTGTCTGCATTGTAAGTAAGGAATAAAGCATTTCATTTTTTAAAACTCTTCACATTAAATTATTATTAATTTAAAAATAACATCTCTGTCAATAAACACAGTAAGGAGTGTATTCAGTATCCACAATTATCAAACTGAAATTTTTCGTGAAGCAAAATGGTCACATTTCCACCATTTCTGGAAAGTGGTTAGAGTTTCATGGATGAGAGTACATTGCTGCTTCCAACTTCCCATGCTAAAAATAGGGCAGGGAGTGTGAGTTTCTCCGAAAACAGTTTTATTCTTAGTCACTCTGAGATTGTTGAAAGTGTCATGATTGCTACTAATTTTTACTCGCAGATGCATAATAAATTTGTGAAAGCAGGACCCATGGGTGTCATGTTCATCCTTGTATCCTGTACATCTGACAAGGTGTCTGGCATGTAGTAGGCACTCAGTAAATATTTGTGGAAAGAAGATAGGCAGGCAGAGGAGGACTGGGATATGATCTCATGTCAAGAAAGCAAGTATAGGATGGACACCCAAATCTTGTCCATGATGGGAAATGGAAGTCACGTTCACGAGCAGGAACAGGTACTAGTCTTGCATGATAACACATGTAAAGTCCAAGTGCAAGACTCAAATTCCATGACCAAATTCTCTGTTTACATCAGTAGCAGTTAACATGGGGGCAGTAACATGATTGGCTAGTTGAAGCTCAGACCTCATAAATAAGCCTCTCTCATTGTTTTAAAGGGTTAACTAGCCCTCTGAGTGAATCAACTGATACAACCATGTTGTCAGCTGGAAACTCCAGGAACTGTTCAATGTAGATGCTTGGAGAGATTTTTAAATAAAGTAGACAGTTTAGCTGCTGCCGTCACAGTGCTGAATCTTCTCAATGAGAGAAATCTTGCATGAAAATATGATAGAAAGAAATATGATGAGTGTCAAAGCAAGTGGTAAAAACGATGAGTGTCAGAGCAAGTGGTAATTCACAATAAAAGGATCACTGAGGCACTCTAGCATTCATTGGTAGGCAGTATTTACACTAGACTTTAGATACATGATTTGGACTTGCCTCAATGATAAGGAATAGGAAAGGCAAGAGGTAGGAGTTAGATATGGTGACAGGAATGTGTAAACCATGCTGAGGTTCCATGTGACCAAATTTCACGAATTTCCCGAATACAAATGATTCAATTTCTGAACAAAGATTTAGCCTTACTGGGGAAGAGTTTGCTGTCTATAAAAAGACCAGGGTTTTCAGTGAACATGTTTGCCCTTGTTAAGCATAACCCCGAGCTGTGAATCTAGATGTTACCAAGACTAGTGTGATTGGTAGTGTTGGTATCATCAGCTGATCCTTCACTAAGCTTTACCTGTGTTAGCTTATTTAATTATCCAAGGAATGCAAGAGGTAAATACTCAGATCATTCCAGTCTTAGAATTAAGAAACTGAGATTTAGAGATGTCAAAAAGGGAAAGGGACAGAATTTGTCCACAACCACAAAACTAGAGGCACCTACGTAGAGCACAGGATTTATATGGAGGAGTGACAAGAGATTGGAAGAAAGGCAGTGATTGGATGCCAAAGGCTAGATTAAGAAGTTCAAGGTTTTTTCTGCTATTCGCTGGTAGCTGTGGAAGCATTTCTCTCCTTATGTCATGTGGGCTGCAACCCAGTTGTCCTCATCCTATCAACACACGAGCGAGCGATGGATGGTTGGGCTAATCCCTAGTACTACAAGTATGCAGCAAACTAGGTCAATGGGATTTCCTCAGCCTCTGCGGTTGTTGGGGCCAATCATAGGCCTGCAGAGCTGACACACTATATTTCAGTTTTTCTCTCACTGATTCTTGAAGGCATCTTAAAATGAGAGATCATGTAACTCCCACTTAGATCAAATTCTCCATTAGTATTCAGCCAGCTTGTTTTACTTCTCTGTCTGCTAAAAATCCACAGGTGACCAAATTCTAAGGTGGCTTACATTGGAATTTCCCTTCAGTATAAACAATTCAACTTTTGAACAAAGATTAGGTTAATTGGGGAATGGAAGATAGGAGACGGGATTTTCAGTGGACTTGTTTACTCTTGGTAAATTTAAGGACTACGGCTAATATCTTGTGGTAGAAGAAATCCTTATCCTGCTGGTCTGATTTTCTATAATCCCTAAGATTTAGCATAGTTCATAATGCATGGTATGTCTTTATTAAAGAAACGAGTAAACATTTCTTTGATAAATGAGAGGGGATATAAATTGGATTTAACAATTTGCATCTAATTTCAAAATGTCTGATTTGAGAGAAATGTTGTACATATTGAAACATGTTTGAGTAAGAAATAAGAAATTGTCCTGCTTCTTCTTTCACAAGTCTTACTGTTACTTAGGAAGAATGAGGGCAGTCTACCAATTTTTCAGTGATTATTATTGTTGTTAAAGAAATTGCTTTTTTTTCTTTATATTATCTCTTTAGTGTGACAGACCCAGCTGTTCTTTGAACTATATTTGCCTTTAAAGTCACAATGGTGTCTTTCTGTAACCTCCAGAAAGAGTGGTCCAGTAAGGGAACAAGTAGGTTCTTCAAAGTTCTTTAAAAACACAGGATTTTAGGATTTTAAAATTCAGAACCTTGTTACTGTGTTTACGCTGTGATGTAAGGGAAGTAAATGGGTAATGTGGACCTCAAATTCTTCATCTGTGAAACTGAAGATAATAATACCTTCTTTGGGTTCTCATGATAATTAATGAGAAAATTGTGTAAAGCACCTGACACATAGTAGGTGCAAAATAAATCTCATTTCACTTCTTTTGTGAAGTGAATAGTTTGTACAATTAAACAATAAGTATAGCTCTGCTAAATTTGGTCTGTGTGGAGGTTCTAGCACTGTTACTATGACAACTCACTTTTTTTTCTGGAAAGGCATTTTCCGTAGGATTGGTAATTTTAAAAATTAAGCTGCTCTATAAAGTTACCAAATACCTGCCAAACACTTGGTGTACTCCATCTCTATTAACCAGTTTTCTTGGAGTATTTTTACTTTATTTTACTGTAAGATAGGAAGGAGTTTCTTTTTTTTCCAATAGACATACCTGGATACCATAAAACATGCTTTATTCTCTGTATTTAAAAATAATTATTTAAAAAAAATACACTAACTTATACTGAACCACTCCAGTCAAAGATTCCTTTTCAGGCATTTTAAATCATAGATCAGGACTATTTGTTGTTCTCAAAATATCGAGGGTGACAAACACATAGCACAAATTCTGGGATTTCCACAACCATGTTCCTGGCACTCTTTCCTAATATTCCAATTTTTCCTTGAGAATCCTCTGAACATAGCAGTACAAAAGACAACTGCCCTTAAGTTGGTGTTAATGCCTAAGTTCATATATTATATTATATTATATTATATTTTATTTTATTTTATTTTATTTTATTTTATTTTATATATATATGTGTGTGTATATATATATATATATATTAACCCATCATGTACTAAACTGTGTGTGAGGTCAGATGCCCATGAAGGTTTCTTGATATTGTGTCTAAAATTAATCATTTGATATACATCCCTTGGATTAATAATGCCTTCCCTCCAAAGATCTCTTTGAAATGCTTTTTATCCATGAAATTGGTGTCACACTGAGACACAGAGAGGAGCAGAGACATAGGCAGAGGGAGAAGCAGGCTCCCTGAAGGGAGCCTGATGCATGGGACTCAATCCCAGGACCCTGGGATCATGACCTGAGCTAAAGGCAGACGCTCAACCACTGAGCCCCCAGGTGCCCATATTGATAGTGTATTTTCAGTGTTGTATAATATTATACTACAAATATACACAAGATACATGGAGCTCTGAAACCTAATATTCTGTGAAAGACAAACACAGAAGAGAATACACTATATGATTTTTCTTTTAGAAACATTGGGTATTAAAAAAAAAAAAGAAAAGTTGGGTATAACTAATCCACGTTGTTAGAGGTCATTATCTTAGTTACTCTTGAGGGGAGGTAACTGGAAAGCAGCTTATGGCGGCATTCTGGAGTGCAGGTAATACTCTGTTTATTGTTCTGGGTGCTGGTTGCATGATATGTTCCCTTTTCAAATATTCATCCACTTTTACAGTATTATTTACATTTTTCTCTCTGTAGAATGTAAAAATTATTTAAAGTACAAAAGTTCACTGAGAACTGTAAAATAAAAATAATTTTACACACAGATTTGTCATGGTGTAACTGTAGGATATCAGAATAAAACCACCTGCGGGAGAAGGATCAGTACCTACATAGGAGCCATTATTAGACGGGTAGTGGATTTGTATCAACTAGAATAGATATCCAAAAGTCAATGATGGAACATCTTCAAAGTACTGAGGGAAAATAACTGTCACTTTTAGAAGTATATATCTAGCTTAGCTATCATTCAAGATTGTGGGGTAAAAAAAATACAAAACAAACAAAAAACCAGCAACAACTCTCAGACATTTTCCAATATATGTAGTTTACCACCTATAGATTTTGGCTGAAAGGATGCACTGAAGTAAAAGTAGAAATAAATTCACATTAAATGCACATACAAAGTCATTGATATATTTGTAATTAAATATTGACTATACTACATAACTTTTTAGATATTAACAAAAAATGGAACTAACATCAAGAAAAGGTGGGTGGTAGGGAAAAATCAGGAGATAGTTAAAATGCTAGGATTCTTGAATTTTTCAAGAAATGATACAGATAATGATTTTAGCTTTTTTGTTTGGTAGATAGGGAAATAGACAACTTGAAGTTCAAGAAATCAATGAGCTAGCAATTTCTTATCTAGGTGTGTACCCTGGGAAAAACTCACATAATTTCACAAGAAGACCTATGAAATTGGGACACCTGGGTGGCTCAGCGGTTAAGCATCTGCCTTCAGCTTGGAGCATGATCCTAGGATCCTGGGATTAAGTCCCACATTGGACTCACTGCATAGAGCCTGCTTGTCCTTCTGCCTATGTCTCTGCCTCTCTCTGTCTCTCATGAATAAATAAATAAAATCTTAAAAAAAGACCTATAAAATACATTTTTTTTATGATAGTGAAAAGCTGAAGAGAACTCCCGTTTCCATCAATGGGGGAAAATATAAATTATGTTACACATAGATGATGGAGTACTGTAATATAGTTAAAATGAAAGTACCAGATCTATGTCTATCAAAAAATACCAATGTTTCTAAAATATTGAATAAAATAGTGAGTTATGAAAGTATATATGGTATAATCACATTTATATAAACATTTTAAAGTCACTCAAAAATAATATATATATGTGAATGTATATTATAGAATTTAGAGATCTGGATTGGATACATATTGATAACAGAAATTTCTTCTGGAGAGGCCTCAGGTTGGCTGAGTCAGTTTAGTGTCTGCCTTTGGCTCAGGTCATGGTCTCAATGTCCGGGGTTTGAGCCCCCTGGCATTAGGCTCCCTGCTCAGCAGAGAGCCTGCTTCTCCCTCTCCCTCTGCTGCTCTCTCTGCTTGTGCTTTCTCTCTGTCAAATAAATAAAATCTTAAAAAATTCCTCCTTTATTTATAATATTTTTAAAAATAAATTTTATTTTTAAACTATTTATAATGTATTTTTAAAAATAATTCCATCAGAAAGGGGGACCCTCTTGCACTGTTGGTGGGAATGTGAACTGGTGCAGCCACTCTGGAAAACTGTGGGGAGGTTTAGAGTTAAAAATAGATCTGCCCTATGACCCAGCAATTGCACGGCTGGGGATTTACCTCAAGGATACAGATGTAGTGAAACGGCAGGACACCTGCACCCCAATATTTATAGCAGCAACGTCCACATCAGCCAAACTGTGAAAGGAGCCTCGGCGTCCATCGAAAGATGAATGGATAAAGATGTGGTATATGGGGATTCCTGGGTGGCTCAACCGTTTAGCGCCTTCATTCGGCCCAGGGCTGATCCTGGAGACCCGGGATTGAGTCCCACGTCGGGCTCCCGGTGCATGGAGCCTGCTTCTCCCTCTGCCTGTGTCTCTGCTTCTCTCTCTCTCTCTCTGTGTCTCTCATGAATAAGTAAATAAAATCTTAAAAAAAAAAAAAAAAAGAAGATGTGGTCTATGTATACAATGGAATATTCCTCTGCCATTAGAAACGACAAATACCCACCATTTGCTTCAACGTGGATGGAACTGGAGGGTATTATGCTGAGTGAAGTAAGTCAATCGGAGAAGGACAAACATTATGTGGTCTCATTCATTCGGGGAATATAAAAAATAGTGAAAGGGAATAAAGGGGAAAGGAGAGAAAATGAGTGAAAATATCAGTGAGGGTGACAAAACAGGAGAGACCCCTAACTCTGGGAAACAAACAAGGGGTAGTGGAAAGGGAGGTGGGCAGGAGGTGGGGTGACTGGGGGCGGGCACTGAGGGGGGCACTTGGCGGGATGAGCACTGGGTGTTATGCTGTATGTTGGCAAATTGAACTCGAATTAAAAAAATAAATAATTTTAAAAATTAAAAAAAAAAAAGATTCATCAGTCAGTTAAGCATCCAACTCTTGATTTCTGTTCAGGTCATGATCTCAAGGTTGTGAGAATGAGCCCTGTGTCTGGTACCATTCTGGCATATAACCTGTTAAAGATTCTCTCCCTCTCCTTTGTCCTTCTTCGCCCCACAAATAAAATAAAACAGAAAATTAGATGAAACAATGTCAAAATATTGATACTTTTAAATTATAAGTGGTAGGTACTTTGGCATGGTCTTTATCCTTTCCATTTTTCTGTATTTTCTCATAATTAAAAGAATTAAGTATCTTTTTACTTGAAAATTGATATTATTTAATTCTTCAAACAAATATTATCAAAACAATCTTACTGATATTGGGAAATTCTGTTGCATTGTAGAAAAATGATAGAAACTTCTAGGAATGAGAGTCTAGTTGGTGAGAGTTGAAACCCATAGGTCACAGCCAGAAGGGTCTAATTTTTGACAGAGAAGTACTTCCCCTGATGTTTTTAGAAGACTGTGATTTTCCCTTAGGAAGGCAATTTTCTCTTTTCTTTGCAGAAAGCAATAATTTATGGCTTTTCAATTTAAACCTTTACCTTAGACATTTTTTAAAAAACTTTCTTCAACTAATCACTCTGACGCTTCTTCCTTTTCATAAATTTCTTTTCCCTGTTATATCAAAAGATAGTCAGCAATTGAGTATTTTGAGTCAATTAATACGTAGGGCTTTGAAAATAGTGTATCTAGCATTGACCAGTAAGCCAATAGGATATAGATCCTCACCCTGTGCTGCTATGAGGTAGAGAGAGTTATGAATTTGGAGTTCTTGTTTTCCTACTCTTCTTGAAATGATGGTATCTCAAGAAAGTATTTTTAAATAGTCTGTAATGAAATATTTGATATACTCATATATTTGTTGTGTATTATGTGTTACTGGCCTGTTATAGTTATATAAAAGAACTTTTTTTAAAGCAAAAAAACACCTTATATATGTCATTTAATACATATATATTTTGGGCATAAATCCTCTCTCGGATTTTTGATTTGCAAATATTTTCTCCCATTCTGTGGGTTGTCTTTTCTCTTTCTTGGTGGTGTCTTAATGGACAGAAGATTTTAATTGTGATAATGTCCAATTTACTTATGTTTTTCTTTTGTTGCTAATCCATTCAAGAAGATTTACTTCTCTGTTTTTTTTTGTTTTGTTTTGTTTTTTGTTTGTTTTATACATTTAGGTTTATTTCAAGTTGATTTTGTTTATGGTGTGAGGTAGATAATCAAATTCATTTTTGCATCTGGATATTTAGTTGTCCCAGTATCATTTTTTGAAAAAAACTTTCTTTCCCTATTAAATAATCTTGGAAAACTTTTTAAAAAAATATTTATTCATTTATTCATGAGAGACACAGATAGAGAGAGAGAGGCAAAGACACAGGCAGAGGGAGAAGCAGGCTCCATGCAGGAAGCCCGATGCGGGACTCGATACTGGGACTCCAGGATCATGCCTTGAGCCGAAGGCAGGCACTTAACCGCTGAGCCACCTGGGTGTTGTCCCTGTCCTGGAAAACTTATTGACAATCAATTGACCATAAATGAAAGGGTTTATGACCTTTCAATTCTTTCAATTCTCTTGATTTCTATGTCTCTCTATACACTAGTGCCACACTGTCTTGATTAACGTAGATTTGTAGTAAGTTTTGAAATTAGGAAATCTGAAACCTACAATTGTGGTCTAATTTTTTTCCTAAGATTTGTTGACCTGAGTCCCTTGCATGCCCATTTAAATTTTAGGATCAGCTTGTCAATCAAAAAAAATTTGAAAGATATCGTATTGCATTTAAGTATCAATTTGAGGAGTATTATCATCTTAACAGTATTAAGAAATGCTATTGTAAATGGAATTTTCTTCATTTTTGAATTGTTTGTTATTAGTGTGTAAATCTGGTAATTGCACTACTAGCTATTTACTCAAAGGATACAAAAATACTAATTCAAAAGGACATATAATCCCTGTGTTTATAGCTGTATTATCAACAATAGCCAAATTATAGGAAGAGCTCAAATGCATCATCAACTGATGAATGGATAAAGAAGATGTGGTATATATACCTCACACATATGTCATATATATATAAGTGTGGGAGGTGTGTTTATCACATATGTGTGTGTGGGAGGGAATGGAATATTACTCAGCCACAAAATTAAATATTACTCAGCGATAAAAAATAATGAAACTTTGACATTTGCAATGATGTGGATGGAGTTAAAGTGTATTCCGGTAAAATAAGTCAATCAAAGAAAGACAAATACCATATGATTTCATTCATGTAGAATTTAAGAAACAAAGCAGATGAACACAGAGTTAGAAAGAGAGAGAAAGGCAAACTTTTAAAACAGACTCTTAACTATGGAGGACAATCTGAGGGTTGCTGGAAGGGAGGTTGATGGGGGGATGGTCTAAAGGGGTGATGGGTATTAAGGAGGATAATTGTTATGAGCACTGAGTAATGTGTAGAATTGTTGAATTGTTATATTGTACACCTGAAACTGATATAACACTGCATATTAATGATAGTGGAATTAAAATTAAAATATTCAAAACAAGTAAATAAAAATGATTCATGTCCCTCCCACATGCAAAACACCTTTTCCTTCAACCCAAAGCCCAACAAAGCATCAGGCTCCAGATTAAAGTTTAGGAATTCATTATCTAAATCAGGTGTAATTACAAATAAGCCTTCATAAAATTTAAAGATCTGGGAAGCAAGCACAGATGTCATATGTTTCCCAAAAACCCAACATAAAATACTGAGACAGAGATACAAGTACTATAAAAGGAGCTCCCATGAAAAAAAGCTGGGAATGAAGAGACAAATGACATTCACTGATTTACAGTAATCCTGAAATCTAGCTGGGCACATGTCACTAACTTACTGTTCTGGGGACAGAAAATGTATATTGATTAGAGACCAGTCGAAGTATTTGGAAATAGTTCTCTTTGATTCTCAATTACCTGGGTTCTTGGATCTGTCATCTTTTTTTTTCCCATTAAATATGGTCTATGTTCACTCTAAGAATTTGGGGATTCAAAAGTCTCTTTTCTTTGAACTGTGTTCTTTTCAGTCTAATCTCTTATAATTCTTTTAAAAACTTTGTTGTTTTCCAGTGTATCAGATTATAAGAAGCTTCATGAGACTGAGCCACAGTTCTCTGAGATCAGACCCTTTCTACTTTGGGCTCAGTGTCTGAATGATATGGTCTTCAAAATTTTCTGAGTTTTAATAATTTTGATCTAATTTTTAAAAAAATTTAAACTAGAAAGACTGAGTTGTATTTAACTGGGAAGTTTGCACGCCTTTCCTCTCCAATTTCTATCCTTATGAACTTCAAGGAAAAGTGGAATAACAGTTATAGAAAACAAAGAACTAACCTCTTCTGGCACCTCTGAATGCATTGAAACAGGGTTTTCAGTCCACTAGACCCAACCATGTGATTTCTTCTGACCTCTCACCAGTGATTTGACTTAACAACTTTTGCTGGATGTCACTGAGCTTTATAGATAAGCAAAATCAAAGGAGAGAGTGATTATTCTTTGGATTCTTAATTTTAGATGCTTTTGCTCTATTTGCAATGAATTTACTCTCTAATAAGGTAGTGTATCTAATAATATCGTGCAAGCATTGTTTTTTTTTAATTCTTTTTAAAAACTATTTTATTTATTTATTATAGACACACACACACAGAGAGAGAGAGAGAGAGAGAGAGAGAGAGAGAGGCAGAGACACAGGCAGAGGGAGAAGCAGGCTCCATGCCAGGAGCCCAATGTGGGACTCGATTCCGGGACTCCAGGATCGCGCCCTTGGGCCAAAGGCAGGCGCTAAACCGCTGAGCCACTCAGGATCCCCTGAATTTTTTTTAATATGCCCAAGACTTCTATTTTTTTAACCCTTTGAACCCCTTTCCTATTTCTCCTGCCCTCAGCCTTCACCTCTGGAAACCACCAATCTCTTCTCTGAGTTTTTGTTTAAGATGCCATCTATAAGAGAGATCATAGGGTATTACAGTGTTTGTTTTTTCTGTTTGACTTATCTCACTTGGCATAATGCCTTAGCATAATACACACACACACACACACAGGATTATTATTCAGTAATAGAAGAGTGAAATCTTGCCATTTGCAACAACTTGCAGGCTATACATATATAAAACACTTCTTTATCCACTTATCCATCATTGGACACTTTGGTTGTTTCCATATCTTGGCTATTGTAAATAATACTGCAATGAGCGTGAGTGAGGGTGCATATCTTTTCAAAGTTAGTGTTTCTGTTTTCTTTGGGTAAATACCCAGAAGTGGAATTGCTGGATCACATGATAGTTTTATTTTTAATGTTTTGAGAAACCTCCATACTGTTTTCTAGTATAATGGCTACACCAATTTATATGCCCACCAACAGTGCATAATAGTTCCCCTTTCTCCATATCCTCACCAACACTTGTTAATTCTTGTCTCTTAAAAATTTTTAAATTTTAATTCCAGTGTAGTCAGCACACGTTATATTAGTTTCTGGTGTACAATATAGTTATCCAAAAATTCTATACCTTACTCAGTGCTCATTATGATGAGTGTACCCTTTATCCCCTTCACCTATTTCACCCATCCCCCAACCCACTTCCCCTCTGGTAACTCTCAATTTGTTCTCCATAGTTAAGAGTTGGTTTTTTGGGTTGTCTCTTTTTATGTTTGTTTGTTTTATTTCTTTAATTCCACATGTGAGTGAAGTCATATGATATGACTTATTTCATGTAGCATTATACTCTCT
The DNA here is from genome assembly GCF_018345385.1 of Vulpes lagopus. Taxonomy (NCBI): domain Eukaryota; kingdom Metazoa; phylum Chordata; class Mammalia; order Carnivora; family Canidae; genus Vulpes; species Vulpes lagopus. The sequence continues at coordinate 35,200,932 of NC_054838.1, read as the reverse complement.
AGTTCTATTCATGTTGTTGCAAATAGCAATAATTCTTTCTTTTTATGGCTTAATATTCTATTTTATATATTCCATAGGTATATATGTATATATCTCATAGGTATATATGTATATGTATATATATCATATCCCCTTTATCTATTCATCTATCAATGAACACTTGAGCTGCTTCCACAATTTGGCTATTGTAAATAATGCTGTAATAGACACAGGGGCGTCTGTTTTCTTAGGTAAAATGTCTGTTCAGATTTTATGCCTATTTTTTAAACAGGTTGTTTGCTATTGAGTTGTACAAGTTCTTCATATATTTTGGATGTTATCCCTTTATCAGGTACAAATATTTTTCTACCATTCAGTAGGTGGCCTTTTCATTTCACTGATGGTTTTCATTGTTGTGCAGAAGTTTTTTAATTTGATTTAAACCTACTTGTTTATTTTTTGCTTTTGGTGTCAGATTTTAAAAAAATCATTGCCAAGATCTATGTCAAGATGTTTACTGTCTATGTTTTCTTCTCAGAGTTTTATGTTTCAGGACTTACATTCAAGTCTTTAATCCATTTTGAGTAAATGTTTCTGTTTGGTGTAAGATAATGGTTGCTTTTTTTCTTTGTATGAAGCTATTAATTTTCCCAACACCATTTATTGAATATTGTCCTTTTTCCCATTGTATATTCTTGGCTGTTTTTTTTTGTAAATGAATTAACCATATATGCATGGGTTTATTTATGGGTTCTCTGTTCTGTTTCTTTGATCTATATTTTTGTTCTTTATGTTAGTACCATACTGTTTTAACTACTATAGCTTTGTAATAGAGGTTGAATTAGGGATAATGACACCTCCAGGTTTCTTCTTTCTCAATATAGTTTTGGCTTTCGGGGGTAATTTGTGTTTTATTACCAATTTTAGGCTTATTTTTTCTATTTGAAAAATGTCATTGGAATTTTTATAAGGATTGCAAGAATCTATAGATTGCTTTGGATAGTACAGAAATTTTAACAATATTGATTCTTCCTATTTATGATCATGTGATCTTTCCATTATTTGTGTCTTCTTCAGTTTCTTTCATGAATATCTTATAGTTCACAATATATATGTCTTCTACATTTTTGGTTAAATTTCCTAGTAGGTGTTTTAAACTTTTTGATGCAAATATATATAGATTTGTGTCTAAGTTTTTCTGAGATTTATTAATGTATAGAAGTGTAATGGATTTTGGTATATTGATTTTCCATGTACAACTTTACTGAATTCATTTATTGGTTCTAATAGTCTTTTAATGGAAGCTTTAGGCTTTTCTTATGATATTTTGTCATCTGCAAATAGTGGTAGTTTTACTACTTCCTTTCCCTTTTGGATGCTTTTTATTTTTCTTGCCCAACTGCTATGGCTAGTGCTTCCAATTCTGTGTTGAATAAAAGTAGTGAGAGTGGCATCTATAATTTACTTTCTTGTGCTTTACTTGTCTGTTCTTTTTTTAATCAGGGTAATGCTGGCCTCATAAGATAAATTTGGAAGTGTTTCCTCTTTTTTCTTTTTGAAGAGTTTTAGAAGGATTGGTATTAATTCTTTGATTGCATACTAGAATTTACCAGTGAAACTGCTTAGTTCTAGACTTTTGTTTGTTGGGAGGTTTTGGATGAAAGAGCCAGTCTCCATTCTAATAGTTGTTCTGTTCATATTTTTTATCTCATCATGTTCAGTCATAATAGGGTGTATGTTTTTAGGCATTTATCGGTTTCTTTTAGATTGTCCAATTTGGAAGTACCTGAGTGGCTCAGTCAGTTAAGCATCTGCCATCTGCTCAGGTCATGATTCCAGGGTCCTGGGATCAAGCACTGTTGTCAGGCTCCTCACTCAATGGGGAGCCTGCTTCTCTCTTCTCCACCCTTTATCTCTGTCACTATCTCTGTCTCTCCCTCAAATAAATAAATAAATAAATAAATAAATAAATAAAGTCTTTAAAAATATATTGTCCGATTTGTTTGCATATACTTATAGCAATGTTTTACAATCCTTTGTGTTCCTGTGCTATCAATTTTAACATATCCTCTTTCATTTCTGATCTTATTTGAATCCATTCTGTTTTGTTGGGGTGGTCTAAGTAAAGGCTTATCAATTTTCTTTATTTTTTTGAAGACAACTCTTAGTTTTATTAATCTTTACTATTGTCTTTTTAGCCTATATTTCCTTTATTTCTTCTCTAGTATTTGTTATTTTCTTCTAACTTTGGGCTTATTTGTTCTTATTTTTCCAGTTTATTCAGATATAAGTTAGATGTTTTTTCTTGAAATTTTTTCTTGAGATTTTATTAATTATGAGGGGGGTGGGAATAAGGAGCAGAGAGAGAGAGGGACAAGCAGACCCTACATGTAGAGTGTAGAGCCTAAAATGGGGCTCAATCCCAGGACCCTGAGATCATGAACGGAGCAGAAATCAAGTGTTGGTAGCCTAACTAACAGAGCCACTCAGGCACCTCAAGATTTTTCTTGATCTTGAGGTAGGCATTTGTTGTTATGAATGCCCCTCTCAGAAATGCATCTCACAAATTTTGACATGTTATATTTTCATTTTGTGTAAAGTATTTTTTTTACTTCATTTTTGAGTTCTTTTTTGACCTGTCGGTTATTCAATAGCATGTTACTTAATATCTACTTATTTGTGAATTTTTCAGTTTTCCTCATGTAATTTCTACTTTCATACACGTGTGGTTGGGAGAATTTTTTGGGGGGGGGTGGGGAAGGAAATGCTTAATATGATTCCAATCCACTCAAAATTATTAAGACTTATTTTGTGGCCTAACATGTTGTCTATCCTGAGTAATGTCCCATGTGCACTTGATAAAAATGTGTATTCTGATGCTTTTGATTGGAATGCTTTGTATATATCTACTGAGTCCATCTGGCGTAATGTGCAATTTAAGGCCAATGTTTGCTTATTGATTTCCTCTCTAGAGTATTTATCCATGGATGGAAAAAGGGGTATTAAAGTCCTCCGCTGTTATCATGTTGCTTCCAATTTCTTCCTTTAGATCCACTAATACTTTACTTAGGTGCATCTGTGTTGGATGCATAAATACTTATACATGTTATATCCTCCTATTGGGTTGACATTTTATCATTTGGCTTGCCTGTCTTTGTGTATTATTCAAGTAGTTTGTTTTAAAGTCTATTTTGTCTGGTATAAGTATAGCTACCCTACCTTTTTTGAGAGTTTCCATTTGCTTGGAATATCTTATCTTCTTCTATCCCTTCACTTTCAGTTTGCATGTCATTACATCCAAAGTGAATCTCTTGTAGGCACCATATAGATGGGTCTTGTTTTTTATCCTTTTAGCCAGTCTGTCTTTTGATTGGAGAATTTAGTCCATTTACATTTAAAGTAATTATTGATAGGTATGTACTTATTACTATTTTGTTAATTGTGTGTGTATGTGTGTGTGTGTGTGTGTGTGTGTGTGTGTTTTAAGCTATCTTTATAGTTCCTCTCTTACTTTCTTCTTCTCTTGATGTCTTCCTTTGTGGTTTGATGACTGTTTTTTAGTGATATTCTTATATTCTATTACTTTTATGTATTACTTCTAGATTTTGGTTTGTGGTTACCATAAGGCTTACATATAAGAACTTATTTCTATAATAGTCTTTCTTAAGTGATAACAATTTACATTTGACAACATTCTAAAGCTCATTTTTACCACCCCAATTTATTTTTTTGATGTCAGATTTTATGTGTTTTTATTTCCTATCCCTTAATCATTGTAATCAGTTATTTTAACAACTCTTGTTTTCTTAGCCTTTATATTAGCTTTATATGTGATTAATCTACTACCTTTACTATATATTTATATTTCCAGTGATATTTGTTCTTCCTTATGTTTTCTTGTTACTAATTAGCACCCTTTCTTCTCAGATTAATTTAGTCTCTTGAGCATTTTTTTGTAAGGCAAGTTGTGTCTTTTGCATGTCTGGGAATCTTTACATTTATACTTTAATTTTAAATAACTTTGGCAGGTAGATTATTTCTGTTGGAAGGGCTTTTTTGGTTGTTGTTGTTTCAGTACTTTGCTTGTATTGTGTCACTTTCTGGCCTACAAAGTTTCTGATGACAAAACTGCTACTAGTCTTATGAGGATTACCTTGTACATAACAAGTTGTTTTCTCTTTTGCTGTTATTAAGATTCTCTCCTTGTCTTAAACTTTTGACATTTTAATTATAATGTGTCTTGGTGTGAATCTCTTTGGGTTCAACTTATTTAAAATTTCCTGAGTTTCCTGAATCTAGATGTCTATTTGCTCTCCCAGGTTAGGGAATTTTTTAACCACTATTTCTTCTGATAAGATTTCTGCCCCTTTCTCCCTTCTCCTATAATGAAAATGTTAGTTCATCTGATCCTGCATACCTCCTTCATCTGTCTTCATTTTTTTGAAAAACCTTCTTTATTTTTGCTACTGTGGTTTGGTTAGTTCAACTGCCTTGTCTTTGAATTGAGCTACCTCTTTTTCTGCTTCATCTAGTCTTCTATTGAAACCTTCTACTGTATTTTTAAGTTATTGTATTCTACAGCTCTGTGACTTGTATGTTCTTTTCTTACATATTTTTCCTCTTTGTTGAAGTTCTCATTGTGTTTATTCACTTTCCTTTCCAGTTCAGCAAGCATCTGTATGACTATTGTGGCCATGTTTTATTGACAGTGCTCTGGATTTGGTTTTTGATACAAAAGCATTTCTTACTTTGAGAGTGTTGCAGGATGCCTGGGTGGCTCAGTAATTGAGCAGCTGCCGTTGGCTCAGGGTGTGATCCCACTCTCAGGATCAAGTCCCACATCAGTCTACCTGCAGGGAGCCTACTTCTCCCTCTGCCTATGTCTCTGCCTCTCTCTTCTGTGTCTCTCATGAATAAATAAATAAAAAATAAAAGGTCCCTCTAACTCAAATAAATTATATGGGATGCCTGTGTGGCTCAAAGGTTGAGTGTCTGCCTTTAGCTCAGGGCATGATCTCGGTGTCCCGAGGTTGAGTCTCACATTGGGCTTCTTGCATGAAGCCTGCTTCTCCTTCTGCCTGTGTCTCTGCCTCTGTGTGTGTGTGTGTGTGTCTCATGAATAACTAAATAAAATCTTTAAAAGAAGAGAGAGGGAGAGAGTCTTGCTGACTGGCAAACTAGGAATATGAAATACTTCCCCTTTCCAACCTAGCCAACTTTTCATTCATAATATCTCTCTAAACTTTTCTGAAAACTGAACAGTTCCTTCTTTGTTTCATTGTTATTAATACAAAGCTAAAAAGAAAAGCAGTTTGACATTTTTATTATTCTTTTTTGAAATCTCCTTAGCCAAATAAGCTTATTTATGTGTTCTCTTTTTTGTGTCAACACAAGAAATACCAAACTTTAAATTTTAGTATAACACAAAAAACCTTTTCTCCAGCCTCCTAAAACACTGTCCTTTCTTTCTTTCTGGATGTTACTAACAATCTCCTGTAGACCCTTTTAGCTTCTTCTTGCCACCAAATTTTAAAACTAATGCTATATATTTTAGGTTTTGTTATGACAGGATTCACTTTCAGGTATCAATTTCTGTTTTTTTTTTTTTTTGAACTGCTAGTAACAAAACACTACAAAACTTAGTGACTTAAAACAATGATTTTGCTTTATCTCTAATTTTTATGGAGGTTAGTTGACCTCAGCCAGGAAATTCTTTAGTCATTTTTAGGATCTCTTAAGTGGTTGTATTCAAATGGCATCTGGGACTAAAATTTTTTTGGAGTGTTAGGATGGCAGCCTCTTTTTCTTTGTATGTAGTCTCAGGGCTTCTCCTCTCACATAACCTCTTCACATGGTATCTAGACATGGACTTTCTAAAAATGTAGCCAGATTTCCTACATGGAGACTCATGGGTCCCCAAAGCAGAAGCTGCCAAGTCTTCTTAAGGCTTAGGCCCAGATTGGCATAAAGTGATTCCTGATACATTACATTAGTGAAAGCAAGTCATAAAGCAATCAAATTCAGTGGTATTCAGGTTTGAATACCAAGAAACAGAGTTCATTGAAGGTATTCGTTGGAGATTAGCTGCCACGTATGCTATAATTTAAGTCTTCAATAGGTTACTTTGATTGCTATAGTTAGAATGAATTGTGGGGGACACCAGTAAAGTAATATAGATGAAAAATAAGTGTGGCTTATTACAGGTGGTGGTAGTAATGGAGATGAGTAAAGTGTTCAAAGTATATTTAGAGATAGATTTAGAAGGATTTGTTGATGTATTGGTTGTAAGGGGTAAAAAATAAGGAGAGGTCAGAGGATGATTTTTAGTTTTTAGGCATATGCAACAGAATAAAAAGGTGGTTCCATTTATTGAGTTATGTTAGACTGGAGTAGGAAGACATTTGGAGCATTTCCAACCAATAATTCTGTTTTTTGATTTGTTAAGTGTGAGAAACATTTAAGACATATAAAAAAAGATTTCAACTAAAGATTTCAAATATACAGGTGAGGAGAGGAACTCAAGGCTAGAAATCTATATTTCATAATTGTCAGGTATACATGGTATTTCAAACCATAAGATTCAACCAAGATTACCTAGGAATAAATACAGGGGCTGAAAAGAGGGCCTAGGGCTGAGCCTAGGAAATTCCAATGTTTAAAGGTCTGGAGAATGAAAAGGAGGCAGCAAAAAAGACTAAGAAGAAGCTTAAAATGTGGTATGATGGTAATCAAGAGTGGGAATCACAGGCGTCTGGAAAAGAAATTGTTTCATTGTGGAAGGATGGGTTCCCTGATTTAAATTCTGAGAAATCTGTAAGATGAAGACAAAGGCATGTCCATTGGACAGCTTTAGTGACTAGCTTGTTTCATTCTAACAACTTGTTCATTGATTATATATATATATCAATTCCCTGGCCTTTTATGTATTTATTATGTATTTATTATCTTTGTCCTCCACTAGAATATAAACTCCAGGAGAGCAGGGCCTTTTGTCTGTTTTGTTTATTATTGTAAAACTGTGCCTGGAATGTAACATGTGCCATCAATTCTTTCAATCACTCAACAATCTTAGGAAGGTAATATAATTATTATCAATTTAAGATAAGGAAACCTGAATATCAGAAATGTCAGATTCACACAGGGAATACACTGGATAACCATGTTTCAAATCCAGATATGAGTCTAAAGTTTCCTATTATTTTCACTGAACCATTCATCATCTACTAAGAATGTTCTGTCACATTGATCATAGTTTTACTGGGAATATTTAGTGGTTAACCATTAGGTATATTTTAAAAAGGCATCATAAGTGTAATTGCTATTTGATTAAGTATGTGGTTGGAATAATAATATCTGTTTTTGCTTCTTTGGAAGTTCTATCTTAAAATGCAACTGTTCTTCAAAAGAGTATTAATATGCATATTTTCTTAATTAGCATATAATCTACATATTAATAAATTTATTTTGCACTTCAAGTAACAGGGAAAATGTTCACATAAGCAATACATTAAATAATAGAACCCAAACAGTTTTTTAAACACATGCACTGCAAAACAACAGATAATTTAACCTATTACATGTATCTTTTTAAATGTGTGACTTTTTAAATGTTCATACGGGTAACATGCAAGACACTTTAGTTAAAATGATCATAGACATTACATGAATTATTTGATTTTCTTGATTTCCAATTAATTTATCCTGTGTGGAGATTTAAACACAGAGTAGAAAGTAAGGGAAGAAGTTAACTAGAGACTAATAGGAGGAAAGAAATGAAAATAAGGGAGAAGAAAGAAAGAAATATAATGGACAGCAGAGGGCTGAGGGAGAGGAGAAAATAGGGAGGACATTTGAGAGGAAGTGAGGAAAAGGCAAAAAAGACTTGTGAGAGCATTTAGGTACCCGAAAATGGGTAGTCCTTGGAATTATGAAGACAGATTCTAGAATTTTAGAGAAGGACCCTTTCTTCCCATGTATCTGAGATAACCAATATAAAGCCAACTGTTACACTCATTTGGTGTATCCTTTAGGCCATGCTAGCTGCTGTGCTAACCACTTTACATATGTTAGCTTCATGTGACCTGTATCCTTACTTAAGATCCCTACAAAGTTATGTATACATATATATCTCCCAATTATGGAGATGAATAATGATAATGGTGGTTGTGGCTAAAACATATTTAATGTTAATATCTTAATACATGTTAAGGGCTATGCTTATTGTAATCAATCCAATGATATTGGTGCTGTTAGATACATAAATGAGCAAACATGGTCAGGTAAACTTACCTAAGATCATGCAGTAAGTGAATTGCAGAATGGAAATCTTAACAGATATGATTCCAAATTCCTGTTCTTAGCTTCAAACCACACATAATTTGTAGAAATGAACCCATCAGTACTTCTCAGAGCCCTACCACTTACATATTTTGGCCAATTTTTGCCCATGTGTGTGCATTGGGTTATACATAATGATGATGGTAATGGTAATGATGATGGTAAAACATAATGGTAAAACAATGAGATTGGTGTATACACACACACACACACACACACACACTCATATGCATACACACACCACAATACTAGTACAGATATTTATTATATCCTTCCACTTGATCTTTAGCTTTAGCAATTTCATTCTTGCTCTTCTATTGTAAATCCTAGGGACCATTTATTTAGATCTTTGTCCTGCATCCTTTCTGTAAGAATGGTGCTTGAGTTGGTAGGTAGGTAGAGTTGCAGGAAACTTCCCTGGCCTTGAGAGTGCTCTGGATGGGGGCATTTGTTTATGGCCATATGAAATAAAGTTTGCTAGCAAAAGATGAGCTATTATTTCCTTGCTTGTGATGGTTGAAAACATTTAGAACTTTGAAGTTACTTGCTCAGTAATAAAAATAAGGGTTCTGCCTTCATATTTCAAACATTGTTCTTTGAAAAGATACAGAGAAAAAATGGAAATGTTGTGGACTTTGAGTCCTTATCCATTACACACTAGCTAGTTACCCTGGACAAGTTCCTTAACCTCCAGAAACTTCAGTTTTAACATCTACAAAGTGGAGATAATACCTGTCAAGCAGAGATAACTCATGTTAAGCATTTAAGATAGTGCTGTGTTTATAATAGAAATGCAGTAAGTTTAAGTCCTCCTTTACTGGAAGTAGACTTCCTAATCTTTGTTGCTCTTCCCAACCCCAGAATGCTGAGTCTGGGAGTCTAGGCAGATAAATAGGGAAAGGAAGAGGTGAAATGGTATAGCTGTGCCCCTGCTGGAAGCAGTGTAGATTTGTATAACTATTTAAGTGAAAATAGGCATAAAAATATGCAAGCCTCACTAACCAAGGAATGTTATGTCAGGAAATTTATCTTTAGGATATAATTTAACAGAAGAAAGCTATAAGACAAAACTGTCAAGTAACAATGCTTATTACAACTCTGTCTATAACAGTAAAAAGTTAGAAACTTATGTGGTTAAGTAAATTATACATAAAATAAGAATTTCTTAGGAAGAATAAATATTAGAACAAGGAGATGGGTTTTTTATACAATTTTAAGTAAAAAATAAAAATAATATATTCATTTTGTTTATGCCAAAAATAATATTCATATGGAATAAGACTAAAAAATGATTTGAGAAAATGGAGATGTTTTATGGTGTGATAGGATTAAAAAGCAATGTTTAAAAATTTTAAAAATTTGATAAAATAGATTGTACTTATTCAAAGAATATATATTTGTGGGATGCCTACCATTTTCCAGGTATTGTTCTAGATAAAACAAATACTTCAGTGAACAAGGCAGGCCAAAAAAATTGACCCCTTAGACCTGGTGTTGTCAGAGTACTTCGTAAAATTTGTCGAAGTCCTATTATACCTAAATTAATATATTTCTCAACTAAAAGTTTTAAAATTACATAGTTTTGGAGGCAAACAGAGAAACTTGGAAAATAATACAATATCCACCCATGTTCCCAGGACACAGAGCTAACATATATTTATATTTTTTATTTCCTTCTTAACCCTACTTCTAGGAAATAAAAGAAGAATAGCAAAAGTAATGAATGCCCTTATCCCTTTTACCTTTATTACTTAAAGGTAATCCTAGTTGTAATATAGTTATGTTATCATATTTATCCATGTTTTTAATTTTTTATGTATAAACACAAATAATATATGAGTAAAAGTTTTAAAAATTTATATAAATGGTGTTACGTGGTATTTATTCTTATATGATCATTTTTGTTCATTCATTTTTACTGCTACATAATATTGCAATGAGTTACTAAACAGTTTGCATAAAAGTGGAATTACTAGGTGGTGGATATATGCATCTTCAACTTCGAGAATATTGCTGAGGTGCTTTCCCAAGTTGTTTTAACAGTTGAGAGTCCCAACAGCAATGTATGTCTTCCTGCCTCCTCACAAAATGTAAACATTTTTTGCCTGTTTATTATGGAAATCCTCCTTTCTGTTTTAATCATTTACTCTCTCTGGGGCTTGGGATAAAAATAGATAAGAGGTCAGCTCTTGAGTCCAATATGAGGCACTGGTAAAGGAGTCTTTTTCTAGGCAGACAGAAGTCCTAATCCTGTGAACTAACAAATCATAGGGAGCACTTTGAGTGAGGCTTACTGTTGACAGTGAAATCAGTGGAGGCTCATGCCTTGGTAATTTGAGATATATGGGTATACTAATATGCATTTAATGAGATTATAGGTATTAAATGAAATGTCAGAGGTCTGATTCTTAAGAGATGTTTAGTTAATGTGATTACATTTTCTTTCCCAATTAAAAAAAGTACTCAGGGTGATATGCTAAGTAACTTTATTTTTGCCTATGTATGCAAATATTTATAGTGGTCTATATATTTTGATGTGTATCATAATCAGTGGTCTCCAATTTTGATGTGTATCATAATCCCCTGGAGGTTTTTTTAAGGCACATGCTGCTAATTCAGTTTCTGATTCAGTAGATCTGGTATGGAGCCTAAAAGTTTGTATTTCTTATAAGTCCTCATATGATGTTGCTCTTGCTCCTAATCTAGGAACCATTCATTGCAAACCACTGTCCCATATGTATCTGCCAGAATGTTATGTCACTGCTGTGTGGGTGTTGGAGGATGAATGTTGTCAGGGTTACACTGATTATTCCATTGATCAATTCACTGATATTCCTCTCTATTTCATATTGGGACTCCCTGGAATGCACCTATGCTTTATTTAGGTGATGGTTCCTGCAGCAGTGGAACAATGTTCTACCTTCCTTCTTCACTCAGCACATTTGTCTGATGATTCATGAAATCACAAAAGGATTTAACTTTTTTGCTTCTTTCTGCCTGTCTGACTCATTACAAATGAGCTAAAATAAGCAGGTTGAGATGTAGGGCAGTTTTCACTGGTAGGAAGCTGCTTGGCACCGGGAGCCATCTAGGGGAATGGGCAAGGGTTGCAAGGTTCTTATTTTAATTTAATGTTATCCATCTTGCTCCCTTTTCCACCATCTTACCTTCTCAACTGCATCTTCAAACTCAGATGTTCAGTGCTCTTTCTTTGAACCCTTGCCTAGAATCATTCTTCACTTAAATTCAGCAACTGAAAGACTATGCAAAAGGGAAGCAAGATGAAATTCTGGGGAATCTATCCACTTGAAGAGGTGTAAATTTTAGACCACTTCTTTCTTGTCTCTCTATTTTAAAAGTTTTTATTCATAAAAGTGTAATTAAAATATATTTTCACATAAATAGGAAATATATTCATAACCACATGCTTTCCAGAAAGTATATTTCTTATGAACACTGGTATAAGTTTTTCATTTGGGATATACTTCAAATATAATATTACAGATTTTTAACAACAAATATAAACTCACGATATTAGATGTCAGAAATAGAAGATATAAAAGATGTTATACATTGCAAAAAGCACTACACAAAGATGAGGGTGGAGTTTTTTATACCCTACCCATAAGATCCATGTGAGCCAAGGCTGTTGTCTTTATATTTTCCCAGTTTTATAGAGAGATAGTTGAAATATAGCATTATATTATTGTAAGGTATACAACATGATTTGATATGTGTATATATTGCAAAATTGTCACCACAAAAAGTTATTTAAACATCCATCACCTCACAGTGACAATATTTTTTCCTTATAATGAGAACTTTTAAGATCTACTCTCTTAATAATTTTCAAGTACACAGTACAGTATTTCTAACTATAGTCATCATGTTGTATATTACATCCCCAAGACTAAATAATTAAAATTTTGTACCCCTTGCTCTTCACCCATTTATTCTACCCCCTACCCTTCCTCTTCCTGAAACTACCAATTTGTTGACTGTGTATGAGTGTTTTTTTTTTTTATTATTGCATTGGTAAGTGAGATCATACAGTATTTGTTTTTATTTCAATTAGCACAGTCTCCTTAAGGTTTATCCATGTTATAAATGACATGCTTTTCTTTTTCTTAATGGCTGAATAATATTCCTCTGTGTGTGTATGTGTGTGTGTATGTTCCACAATTTATCCGTTCAACCTTTGATGGACACTTAGGTTGTTTCCATGTTTTGACTATTATAAATACTACTTCAGGAATGATGAAGGTACAGATATCTCTTTAAAATAATGATTTTGTTTCCTTTGGTTATGTATACAGAAATGGGATTGCTGAATCATATGGTACTTCTTTTCTTTAGTTTTTTTGAGGAAATTCTGTACTATTTTTCATAGTGGCTGTACCAATGTATACTCCCAACAACAGGTGACAGGGATTCCCTTTTCTTCATGTTCTTACCAATAATTGTTACATCTTGTTTTTTTGATGATAGCCATTCTAACATTGTGGTTTCAATTTGCATTGTGTGTGTGTGTGTGTGTGTGTGTCCCTCTCTTTTTAATGACCTCAGTTAAAGATAATCCCTTGAATAGAGCAGTGTTACAGAAATGAATGAATAATAAGGAATGTTAGAAAGTACAATGAAAAGACAGGAACTTTTAAGTTCATAAGATGTTTAAATTCTGATTTTACTGCGTGGATACTCTTGTGCAACTTTCTTAGTTTTTCTGAACCCTAGTTTTCTAGTTTATTAAACAAAGACTGAATCCTATTCCCTGCCTGAAATCATCACAGTGAAATTTAAATGAACCACGCTGATTGGCACATTGACACCCAGATGATATTGGTCCCTTCCATTTGAGCACCACTAGTTTCTTAACAAAAAAATACAGTATTAAAGTTATTGCTAAATTTATGACTAATATGGACTGTATTTTCATACTCCCTTATACAATTACTAATTACCAATTCTTTTATAGGAATCCTGTAAGAGATCATATTTTATGGAGATAATGAGAAAAGTGAGCTTAAAGATACTAAGTAACTGCCTCAGGGTAAGTCAGGGAAACATAAACCAAAAGCTGGATTTCTAAATTCAGAATTCTTGCTCCTGTGTCTTCTTTCTTCTCAGGCTATGCAGCCAAACTGTAATTCTTGATTCTATTTTAGCAGAAAAGGTGGTGTTGAGACCTAGAGAAGTTTAAGTCATTTAAGTTTGTATTATTCAATTTTATATTTTTCCACTGTAAATGGGAGAAGAGAAAACCAGACAACAGTGTAGAACACTTTTTGCTATGATTTGTATAACCACTTTATTATTATTATTATATCTGTATTTATTGATTAGATAACATTAAAAATGTATTAGATGTAATAGCCTTTGAAATAGATGGCTGCTTCCCAGACAAGCTTTAGTGCTGAGAAACTGTATGTACCAGAACAAATCATTACATATTAATAAAAACAACAATAATAAATATAGTATTTATTGTAGAACTGTCAGGTATGGATTATTGTGGTAAGCTCTCTATAAGCTCTTTATGTGCATTATATGAATTGCTCCCCAATTATATACATCCCTCTGAAGAAAATGTTATCATTATCTCCATTTTATACATGAGGAACTAACTAAAGCCTTGGAAAGTTTAAATAAGTTACCTTAACTCAAGCTCAGAAAGATTAAAAGCCAAACTCAGAAAGATTAAAAGCCAAACTCAGAAAGATTAGAGTGTGATCTATCTCCAGAGCTGAAACTCTAAATACTAACCTTATAAATATTTATTGAGTGCCATGTATGTTGGGTCCTTAGGATAGAGGAATTACTAAAACAGAAAAGATCCTTGCCCTCTGGGAGTTGAAGTCTGGTTCTAAATATAAAATAAATGGCCTAGAGTGAATATAAAAATTTCCTAAGTAATGTCTGTGGAATGAAGGATATCTTTGGAGTTTTTTGTTTGTTTGCTTTTTTGTTTCTGTTTTTGTTTTTATTTTTTTTGTGGGAAAGAACAATCCAAACCCTAATAAGTTTAGGGAACTCTGCATGCTGTTTTCCTGTCTTCAGGATGAACATTACATGCATATTTGAGTATTAAAGTCAATGAAAAGTCCTGCTATTTAAAATATTAGCATTTTGGGATCCCTGGGTGGCGCAGCGGTTTGGCGCCTGCCTTTGGCCCAGGGCGCGATCCTTGGGATTCAGGATCGAGTCCCACGTCGGGCTCCCGGTGCATGGAGCCTGCTTGTCCCTCTGCCTGTGTCTCTGCCTCTCTCTCTCTCTCTCTCTCTCTCTGTGTGACTATCATAAATAAATAAAAAAAATTTAAAAAAAATATTAGCATTTTTTAACTTATTTGAAGACCACCTCCTACTCTCCAAATTATGTCTATTAATTTGTTATTGCATGTATTCCATGAAACATAGTTTAGGAAATGGGTGCACTGGACAAAATTCTTCAGTATTTAATCTCTTTATTTTGGTGTTCATGTTTTCCAAGTATTCCAAACTAACACAATGTATATGAAGCAGCCCACCCCATGAGTTTATAGTCTCTGTTTATTCATCAAAACCTCCCCAAAAAAGCTAGTCATGTACCTCATAAGCAATAAAGTTCCATGCTCATTCCTAACACCTGCCTCTGTTCCCTTCTTAGCTATCCTTTTTTTTTTTTTTTTTTTCTTAGCTGTCCTTCTTAAAAGTACAGCTGTCCCCATTCATAACCCATTTTCCCCTCTATGGTATGCTTGTTTCTGCCTTACCTCAGCTCTGTCCAGCTATGTGGTAGGGGTTAAAAGGGAAGAAATTGTGATAGTTTAAAAAAGTCAACAAGCAAAGGTAATTTCAAGGAGCTTATAGCATTGAGATCAAGAATAGGAGAGAGATGAAATGTTTATGTTGAAAGTTGTTTGTGAGCTAACAGGAGAAAAGGTGCAAGTCAACGTAGGTGAGAAAAGATCCATCTTAAAGGTGGAAGTTGGGAAGGTGGGCAATTAACCTTGTTGATTCTTTAGCTCTATGGAGTTCTCAGAATAAACTTGGAGTTCAAATGTTTAGTTTGGAAAAACTAAAGGGAATGAGTTCTTTTCCTTATCAGAGCTGATCAAGAATTATCTGTTCATCTGTTATTTTCAAAGTAAAAACTGCCATTTGAAATGGTTATTATATTAAAAATATTTCCATTGTTTCTATAAAACCCTCCTAAAATTATAAATTTTAGAAATCTCTAGTGCCATTTTTTCCCCAGAGAACTGTACTTACTTCTTTTCTGCAAAAAGATGTACCCTTCAACCTGTGCATATTCGATTTTATAAAGAATGTACAGTGCTAAATGAGCACATGGTAGGGGCTAAAATAAACATTTGTCCTTTTCCCTTTATACCATATTTGATAAATAAGTGTATAATTCTATGTATGTTGACATTGAGAGGTCCATAGCCATTTAGAAGTCCAGAAAAGCTTCTTGTCTTTAGGAAGGACCAGAAATTTGTTCTGCATGAAAAGCAATTATGTTGTCTTTACAATGAACTTTAACTCAGGAACTCACAAGCATTTGCTGCTTCTGGACTTGGATCAACCTTCCATTGTCTTACTTTGATTTCATCACAACCCACTAAGGTAAGAATAATTAGTCCCTTTTTAAAGATGAGAAAAGTGAGTCTCAGAGAAGCTAAATGACACTAAGGAGGTGATGCTGTCAATGTGCAAACCCAGTGTGGTCTAAGTCACTGTCCTATAGGGTATGTGTGTAAAATACTTAGAACAATGCCTGACAAGTGGTAAAGGTGAAATAAATGCTAGTTTCTATTTCATTTTACTTCATTTATTTTCCTATGAGCAGTAAATAAACATTCTGCTAATGTAAAGATCAGACATTGAACTGCTGCTTTCAGCTCCCTCTGCCCGCTGACATGAATTCATTATCTCAGTGAGCTCAGCAGCTTCAAGTAGCTGAGAAAGAGAAGGGGTGGGGGCAAGGGGCACTCTGTGGCCAAGAGGAAAAATCGAAAATAAAATTAAAAAATTTTTTCCACTTTAGATTCACTAAACAGAGAAGCCTTTCAATTACCTTCTCTGGGAGCATGGGCTCAATGAGAGCAAATTTATAAAATCCTGCTATAGTTCATTTTGAAAAGTATTACTGGTGCCCATTAAAAAGCACAGTCCAACATTCCAATTAAGCAAAATGTATGCCTTATATTCACCATACTGTTCTTTTGCTTCATCTTTAGATGATATACCCTGGCACACATGAGGCTTTGGGATGCAGACAGTAAAAGCTGGTGGAAGTTGCTTAGCAAAATTGCTATTAGTGGTTTAATCACTTGTGTTAAATGCCGTGGATATAATCCAAAAGTGGTGGAAATTGCTTTCTGGAGTGCTGGACTTCAGCAGTTTTGTAAGCTTAAGAAATTTTCTCTCAGCAGAGTATTTGGGTTTAAATTTTAGGTCTGTAAATACAGTCAAGTACTGTGATTCATAAGTAGAATCAGACAGTGTCTATCCCTGATCCCACCATATATGATTACTTATTTATGTTGCTTTTCAGGCCTAAGAATTGTTGCATTATCCAGTAGTTGAATAAAAGAATTGTTTAGCTTCATTATGGTTGTTCTGCCTATTTTGCTAGAATCCTGGGCCACCATTTTCACTACCCTGCCTGGCTTTGTCCCTGGAAGTATCTCTGTTTCATGTTGTAGTCAAGTTCATAACCACTTGGAAGAACTTGGCCACTCCTTGACTCCTGGAAGAACCAGGCTTTTGTTTGTCTTTAAAAACATTTTTTTTTATTACCTGTAAAAGTGAACTTCAACCCAAAAGAAAAAACAAAACAAAGAAAGCTGCTTCAAATCTAAATCAACTTTACAGAGCCTAAATGCCTCAGTTCGTCTATCATTTGGTATGGATGGGTGCTGACCAGGAGTTCAAGTTTCTGACACAAGCAAACTCATCTGATTTGACTTCTTCTCTGATTTGTCCCTGGAACTCTAGCTTTCAATAAAGTTTCTAACTCTGAGCTTAAAATGGACCCCCCAAAAAATTTCTCTTCATGTATAGGGTAGGATAAGGAAGGTTGGGATGACACATACATGGCACAGATTGTCATTACTTCTGTGCCCACAGCAGACATTGTTCAATCACAACACTTCTTTCCAACAGTTCTTGGAAGTTTTAGCAGTACCTGGAGTTTAAGAAGTCCTTAATTAATTGTTGAATGAGCATATGCTCTATTTCCTGAACTTAATTGCAAGTTTTCTGAGAGCAAGTGGTCACTGTGTGCTTCATCAGGTGCAGTACATCCAATGAAACTGCTTTTAAAAGTTTAACTGTTTTTTTTCTTGAGAGAAGACTTAATTTCACATGCTTGTTTATCATCCATTTAGATATGGGAGGGTATGGATTATTAAATAAGGTGGTAAAGATAGCCAGAAATACAGAGTATATACTTTTATTAGTAAGTGTTGATCTAAAAGAGCAGTAAATTGCCACAGACCCAATACAGGGGCATGGGGAAGTTGATTTTTTCACTCTTTGTATCTCTTTAATTTGTCACTGTAAAGCAGAGAACATAGCCTTTGAAGTCAGGCTTTAAATTCATGCTATATTTTTTTTTTTCATGCTATATTTTTTTAAACTTATTGTGTGGTCTTGAATGAGATTTTAAATTATTATATATACTCCCTTACCCAGTTTGCCAAGGCATAAATTAGACATGGTAATTATCTCAGTTTATTTTTTTTCTAGAAAAAGCAAATTATGTAACACAGGTAACACATTTTTGCTCGCTCATTATTTGCTATTTAGTGAAAACCTTAGAGGAGGGGGTGAGGAGATAAGCCATGACTATTTGAAATACAGAGCATATAAGTAACATAAATTAGACATAAACCTATGCCCCAAAGTTGTCTCATCTCTGACTTGCCCTTTTTAAATGAGCTAAAATGCATTTATGTCTCCTTGTTCTGTCAGTCTCTATAGAGTTAAAAGCAAATATAGACATATGTGTTTCTTTCGTATTCAGAAACATCGGAATTCTGCATCTGTGCAGCTCTTGGAAATGCATTCTCAAAGAAAGAACAGTTTGCCTAACAGCTGTATAACTTCATTGCCCCCCTTTTGATTCTTTAAAGTGTCCTATAAAGTGCTTCCTTTCTCAATATTGGAGAGGGGGCCAGTGAAGGGAGGGGATGGAGGTGGAGAAAAAGTGAACCTGCTTCCTTTGATTAATGGTATACATTTCAACAGCTCAAGGGCTCTTAATTTTTTCATTTTTTTAAAGATTGGTTAATGCTGAAAGTTTTATTCATAACTGTATTACTATTTTTTGAAAATGTTCTTGTATTTCATTAAGAGAGGTAATTTTTGAAGTGAAGCCAGGCTAAATATTGTCCTGTAAATTGAAAAGCATAGGTGCTCTAAGGGAAAGTTCACTTGGTTTTCTCCAGGAATCTCAATACGAGCTAATTAATATGTTTAGTTATTACCAAGTCTCTCATTTTTACTGTTATACAAGTTATGGTTACAGCATTCCTGCATTTGAATCATACCATTCCTCCTGACCCAGCTTAATGCTACAAGTATGAAGTGTAAAGATGATTACTTTGCATGTTAGAGTCACTTGAGACTAGTGTGGGAAGGCTTTTGTTTTGCCTAATTTCACAAGGTGACAAGAGTTAATGTCTCAGCTGGAAGATAAAAGTTGGGTCAATTAGCCAAACATTATTTTTCACTCTTTCCCACCTCACTTCCAGATCTGTTTCCTTTTAGACTGACTTTTTCCTGTTCCTTTGAGTTCCTCCAGTTGCCAAACAAAGTAGATGAGACCCGCTATAACAATTTCATGTAGGCAGGGTGGGTGTGCTACACACTAGAAAAGGTACAGAGCCCCTGCATTTTCACTCTGTAAGAGAGATCTGGGTTTGAATTCAGTTTCCGCCACAGCCCAGTCACGTGACCTTGGACTTTCCCTCTCTGAGCCCCAGGGACCCTCATCTGTAAATTGGAGATGAACAGTAGGAATATACGGATGTATATGTGTATATATATATGTATATATATATAAAATCACAAAGTACTCCTCCCTGATGCATAGTTAATATTCAATACATGGTAGTAATTAAAGTTTGATATTTGCACAGTATATATAATGTCATGCTTTTCACTGATATTCTGTATGAGATTGGCAGTTACGTAGCTTCACTGCATGGTTCTTTAATGCCACAGTGATGACTTAGCCTCAGATCCCTTCTTTGGACTTATAAAGAACCATGTATTCTGAATCTTTTCTTTTAATTCCAGTATAGTTAACATATACTGTTATATTAGTTTGAGTTATCCAGTATAGTGATTCAACAATTTCATACAATACCCAGTGCTCATCACAAAAAGTGCAGGCCTTAATCCCTATCACCTATTTCAGTCATCCACCCAGCACCTCCGCTCTGGTAACCATCAGTTTGTTCTCTATAGTTAAGAGTCTGTTTCTTGGTTTTCCTCTCTTTTGTTTTCCTTTGCTTGTTTGTTTCACTTCTTAAATTTCATATATGTGTGAAATCATATGGTATTTGTCTTTCTCTGATTGACTTCAGTTAGCATCATACTCTTAGCTCCAACTGAGTTGTTGCAAATGGCAAGATTTCCTTCTTTTTTATGGCTAAATGATATTCCATTATATATGTATATATCTATGTGTACATATCTATATATCTATATGTCTATATCTACATCTATATCTATATATCTCACATCTTCTTTACCCATTTACTTATCAATGGACACTTGAGCTGCTTCCATAATTTGACTATTGTAAATAATGTTGCTATAAACATAGGGGTCCATATGTCCCTTTGGATTAGTGTTTTTGTGTTTTTTGGGTAAATATCCAGTAGTTTGGCTGCTAGATTGTAGTATAGTTTTCTATTTTTAACTTTTTGTGGAACCTCAATACTGTTTTTTAGAGTGGCTGTACCAGTTTGCATTCCCACCAACAGTGCATGAGAGTTACTTTTTCTCTGCATCCTCACCAACACTTGCTTTTTCTTGTGTTGTTGATTTTGATTTTTGTAATTCTGACAAGTATGAGATAATATTTCATTGTAGTTTGATTTGTATTTTGCTGATGATAAGCGATAGTGAACATCTTTCCATATATCTATTGGCTATCTGTATGTCTTTGGAATGTCTGTTCATGTCTTATGCACATTTTTAATGTGAATGTGTTTATTTTGTAGGGGATGGTGTTGAGTTGGATAAATTCTTTATATACTTTGGATACTAACCCTTTATCAGATACATTATATCTCCTCCCATTCAGTAGAGTTTGTTCTTTTTTTGTTGCTGTTGTTTATTTTTTTCCTTTGCTGTGCAGAGACTTTATTATTTTAATGTGGTTCCAATTGTTTGTTTTTGCTTATGTTTCCCTTGCCTCATGAGACATATCTAGAAAAATGTTACTGCAGCTGACATAGGATACATTATTGACTGTGCTGTCTTCTAGGATTTTTATGGTTTCAGGCCTCACATTTAGGCCCTTAATCCATTTTGAATTTATTTTCACAAATGGTGTCAGATAGTGATCCAGTTTCATTCTTTTGCATATTGCTGTCCAGTTTTCCCAACGCCATTTGTAGAAGAGATTGTCTTCTTCCCATTGAATATTCTTTCCTGCTTTGTCAAAGATTAATTGACCATATAGTTGTATGTTTATTTCTGGGTTTTCCATTCTGTTCTAGTCATCTATGTATTGATTTTTGTGCCAGCACCATACTGTTTTGTTTACTACAACTTTGTTATATAACTTGAAACTTGGAATTATGATTCCTCCACCTTTACTTTGCTTTTTCAGAATTGCTTTGCCTATTCATGGTCTTCTGTGGTTCTATACATTCTGATTCTGAATGTAGATCTGAGTTAGGATATTTTTTTCTATTTATTCATAAACATGTCTTAAATTTTAGTATAGAAGATGTGATCACTTTTGCCATAAGTAATAGATGTACAATCAATGCCTTATATTTCCTTTTTGATTTAACTAGCACTTGAGGACTTTCTTTATACTAAGTGCTTTGCATACAATGCTTCTTATTTCCAAAAACTCTTCTGAAAGGAAATATTGTTATTAATATGAGACTGGAGAGGAAACTAAGGTTCAGAGAGCTTAAATAATGACCCAGGTCAACGAAATAGCTAACAGCCCAGATTAATACATAGGCCTGTTTAAATGCAAACTCATGACCTTTCCACTATGCCGTACTACCTCCCCATACCTCAGAATAATGTAAAAGTAGCTTTACAATTCATGGTTGTTTCCATCAGTATAGACAGCATTATCCCAATTTACAATGTTTTATAACACTGAAATATACTTTTCATTTATGTTATATGTCCATTATGGGTCATTTTTCTGGGACTCAATGTTATTATATGAAAGTCTTAAAACAGACAGAAAAATAGCAAAGATGAGACAATATGATGAATCTTAAATCTTTTAGTCAGAAACAGTATATGTTACTTCTGCTCACAGTCTGTTGACCAAAACAAATCTCATAGCCAAGGCCAATATGAATAGATTGGGGAGGTATATTCCTCACAGAGAGAGGACAGCAATTATTTAGGAATACCAATAAATCTAACAGAATATTGTGTGATTTATTTATTTTCCTTGTCTAATTTTACAAATTATACAAATGTGTATTCCCTGAAACACACACTATGTTAATGGTAGGAGACAGTCTGAGAGAATGCAATAGAAGAGAGACTCTGCTAGAGACTCATTGTGGATTTGACATATCTAATATACTAGATATTATTGAGATATGATATTTATGACCTTTGTGTTGACCAGCATCAAAATATGGGGACTTGCCCATTTGCCAAGTTCATTTCTTTTGCTGCTCTGCATCATCTCTTAGCACACTAACACATAGCAATTTGGGAGATGATTATTTTGCATTTCTACAGTAGCCAATAGACCTGAAATTGTGTTTCTGAGATGCTATCCTGAGTTAGAATTGCATTTTCAGTTTCAACCAGCTGGTTGGTATGGAGGAGATTTTATGTCTGCTTTGGCACCTCCACGTTTTTATTCCTCCTCACTGCTTCCATCTTAGGAAAAGCTTTCGGCTACATTAGGAGATTAAATATGAGAAGGTTAATAACAGGAAGATAAGCAGAGGAATTAACTGGAGAGTAAAATCAGATAAAAAATTTTTGTGTGATTTTTTTTCCTACAAGTGCTTTTTTTCTTCCATCATTATTTACTGCTATTGTTCCCTTTAAAATAGAAACTTCAATTTATTTTTCCCCTCACTGTCTCATCAACTATTCTAGTCCTGGTCTTCAGCACCCTAAACTTCAAACACAGTACGAGCCTCCCAGATTGTTTCCCGGTGTCTGCTAGTTTCCTCCCTCCTTTGTCATGAATGATATCAGAAACAACTGAATTGGGGCACCTGGGTGGCTCAGCCAATTACGCGCTGCCATTGGCTCGGGTCATAATCCTTGGGTCCTGGGATTGAGCCACAGGCCAGGCTCCCTGCTGAATGGGCAGCCTGCTTCTCCCTCTCCAATACTAGTGTTTTCCTGCTCTCTCCCCTGTTTTCTCTCAAATAAATAAATAAAATCTTAAAAAAAGAAACAATTGGATTGTTATAAGAACCAAAGTTATAGAGCCTCACAGAGTCGTAGACCCATAACATTTTGGCAGCTCCATTGAGACCCCCATCCTTATTCTTCTTCCCTAATGCCACCTCTCTAACTTCTATCTCTCCTTCCTTACCTATCCAGTTCTTTTGGACCTACACTCATTTCAGCTTTCCATCTTGGCATGGCAACTCACATACTCTTCTTCCTAACTCCTGAGATAGGGATGACATCTACTATATTCAAATACTCTTCCAAAAATTCTTCTTTGATCAGTCAATGCCACTGTCCTAAATTGAAAACCTAACATTGTTTCTCTGTTTCCTATTGAATCAAGTCTGTACACTCTCTCTAAATTTTTCTGTGAAATTTTATCTGAGATGCATCTGGCACACATAAACATTTTTCATTTTCTTTAGCTGGCTTTCAGTCAAGGTAAATTGCTGTTCCTTTCACTTTATAACTTTAACAACCTTTTTACCAAGCTCATCTTTGTTCCTACTAACTCTGTCATGCTCCATTTTACACAGTGTAGTGGGAGGAACAGAGACTTTAACATAAGGGAAATGGCTTTGAAACTTGGCCCCATCACTCATTAACTATGCAACTTTGGTTAACTTATATGTCACTCATCATTTATATGATCCTTTCCATCTTCCTCATCTGTCAGGGGATTATTAATACTCTGTGGGATTATTCAGAAATTAAGTAGATGCTTCCTCTGGGGGATCCCTGGGTGGCTCAACGGTTTAGCACCTGCCTTCAGCCCAGGGTATGATCGTGGAGACCCGGGATTGAGTCTCATATCGGGCTCCCTGCATGGAGCCTGCTTCTCCCTCTGCCTGTGTCTCTGCCTCTCTCTCTCTCTCTCTTTCTCTAATGAATAAATAAAATCTTAAAAAAAAGGATGTAGAATTTTGTAGATAGTCAACAAATTGAGTCTTGTTAGTACTTTTCCATCCAGTCTCCCCCATCCTCTAGAAAAATCTTGTCAGAAACCTTTTTCTATTTCCATTCCTCATTGAACGTTCAGGTTTGGACTTTATTGTACAGAAAAGGGGAAATGTCAAGGGGTTTTGAAAAGGGAACTGGAAATATGAGATTGACTTTCAGAAAGGTCACTCTGACTGCTATGTGGAAGAAGAACCAAAGGAAATTGAGACTGGAGGCAACTACAGAAGTCTCCTGATGAGAGGACACAGCACCTTAAACCATGGCAGTGACAGTGGCAGTGTGCCTCTGTGATCCATTTCTCTACCATATCAGGCATGACAGAATAAAGCCCTATCCCTCGGCCCTTCCCCAGGGCCCAAAATAGGACTCAACTAACTCAAGCATAAAAGTTAAAGTTAATGAAGGTAAAGAAGCGATAGCTCAGAAGAAATAGTCTTTTTCAAACTGAAGAGTTAAAATTTCAAGAGGAAATTGCAGTCATCCATTTGGGGATGGCAGCCCAGAGCTACAAGTCATGTGATAGGCTTGAGGGGTTTTGTTTTTGTTTTTGGTTTTTTTTTGCCTCTGAAGGCTTTAGTCCATGTCTATGCTTTAACAAGGCTATAGATGCAGAATGAATTCTGGAAGTCAACTATTTGAGAATGTTAGTGCAAGTTAAAATAGAATGCATGCCAAGGACAACAAAAACAAAAACCAATGCAAGCAGAAAACTAAACACTGAGATTATGTGTTATGCATTAAATAATCAAAAGTTTTTCAGGTTTGGGGAGGGGCAGGAAAAGCAGAGAGATGACAGAAGGGATAGAGCAGATCTCAGTGAGGCAAAGTAACACAGCAGCATTTAGAGGGAATAGAAGGGAAAGAAAACATTCTGTCACTGACTGATGAAGCAGGTGAACAAGTGGATCAGAGTGTATGTCTATGGAAAAGACAGTAATTGAAACTCTATATGAACCAATATATTTTAACATCCTGCTGGTTGATAATGTGGCTTGAAATTATAAGGATGCTGAACAAAAGTTGCTGAAATCACCTACTAATCCAAACACACTAACCTGTAAGGATATCTTTGGATGAGATGGTTGCCCTTGGTAATTATAGGAGTCTGAAATGAGTCTGACAGGCAGAAGAGAAAGAGCAATAGAAACACCAGCAGGAGTCAATGAACACACCTTTATCACAGTTTACTGCATTTCTGGATTTTTTTTTTGGTGACTTCTTAAATAGCACATTTCTCAGAGATGGTGACTCTTTCAGAAGAAGGAGTTTAGTTTCTCAGCAGGTCAAGAGCTCTATGGAAAAGTTCCAAGGTCCTTATGGCTTACACAGGCCCCCCCACACACAACCCTCACCCCTAATGAGTGTGTTTAGTTTGTCGGCTCCGGCCTTAGGAATTGGAAGGGACAGTGCCTTCTGTCTACCTTCACTTTCTCATTATGGGAATGTGAATACAGCAAGTGGATCCTGTCACAGGACTTACAGTGTGTGACTATTAAGCTGGGATTCATATTCAAGTCTCCTGACCCTTGGACATCAAGTCCATTGAACTATGTGGTACATCACACTATCCTTTGGTGGATGTTCAAAGATCATCTAAGACTGCACAGATCTTGAGCACCTGACTCCCCAGCAATGATTGTTTCTTGTTGGAGACAGTATCTTACCAGATTAAGCCATGGTGAATAAGTGATTAAGTTAATTTATAGGCTTTAAAGGGTATTTCTCACACCCACGTTGATTTTTCCTTACAGTTCTAAAGGTTCCAAATGTCATGAGCTCATAATCAAGGTCAGTGTAGATAGAAGCAATGTGTCTGGTGAGAAACAAATGCCTGAATCCCTATAATATGGGAGGAGTGTTTGAGGGGGAGGCCTCCTGCTGACGAGAGCCCTTGTATGCTGCTACACATGCACTGTGGGCGTCTGGTAATTGTTAGCTCTGAATCCTGCAATACTGAAGTCCTAGCCACACAATTTAGTCCGCCACTGTATACAAACTTATGTGGCTTGAGGACATGGCCATTAGTGTCAGTCAACTTTGCAGCACCTTTGGTAACTAATGGAATCTCGCTGAGCCCCTCCTTTTTTTCCCCCATAAAATAGGAACAATATGACCAAGTTTACTGAGTTGACACAAGGATTATGTGAAAACATAGGTGGAATTACATAGCATGATGGCTTATCCCTTGGCATTGGTGGATAAGCATTCACTTTTTTCCTTCTAATTTCCAGAGAAGCAAGCTGTTCCTTATAAATTGCTTAGTACTTACTGTTTGGAATCAAACATTTTGTAGTTACCAATAATCTTTTTTTGTTAATTACGTGTGTGTAATTTTAATATTGTACCTTCTTCTATAGAAGTCAATGGCTATTCCTCAAACCCTCCAGATGCACATAGCACCTAGCATAGAGCCAAGACCTTAGTAGCCCTCATTAAATGTTTATCAGCTGTCTGAATTTGTGAAGATGTGAGCATAAGATAAGAGCACAGCTTGAAGTCAGTGTTTCTCTTGCTAGGCTGCAGTTCTGCCTGCAGGGTGTTTGGCTGTTAGGATTGCTAGGATTTTAGATTAGTTTTTGGTGAGAGAGGCACAGAGCAGGAGCTGAGTTTTTGGGCAAGAAGGGAATAGTGCTGTTGAAACCCACAAAGCCAGCTTGTTAGCTCCATCCCCTGTACATTGTCTTACTCCTCTTTGTAACTCCCTCAGGTTCCTTTCACAATTCCTGGAGCATAATAATTCGTGTATTTGCAATAAATTAGTAGAACCATGCTACCTTTGTTCTTTATATTAAAATTATCGATGTGTGGTTCATTCATCTACTTAGCAAATATCATTGAGCACCTACTATGTACCAGGCATTGTTCTAAGGGCTTTTGTTTTATAGCAGTGAACAAAACAAAAATCCCAGGAAAAATAGAGCTTATATCTCAAGAAAAAATAGATAAGAAATGTACTTGGTTACGTTAGTGAGGGTATGTGCTATGGAGAGAACAGAGTATGGGAATAGATCTTGCATGTGTGTATGCACACCTGTGTGTAGCATGCACTTTTAAATAGGATGGTTCAGGGAAGGCTTCTCTGAGAAGGTGACATTTGAATAAATACTTGAAGGAGGTGAGAGACCAAGCCATGTAATACCTAGAAAAAAGCATAATGAATACTAAGTGAAAAGGCTCAGAGGCAGGAGCATGTCTGGCATCTATAAGGAATGAACAGGCCAATTTGGTGTAACTGGAGTGGAGTATTAATACAACAGAGGATGAACTCCAATCCTGTGGTACTAGTAGCTCAACGTAGGGACATGATGGCATTTTTCAGCAAATTCCTAAGAGTTGGGTGAAAAATTGCAAGCTCTGTGTTGTAACCAGATATTACAGTGATATTAATTCATTAATTCATTTATTCTTTCTTTCATCAATTCGTTATTTATTGTTGATATTATATAAATATCAACCATATTTGTTGAGCTCTTTTAACTAGACCTTACATTTATTAAACACTTATTAGGTGCTAAGAAATATGTTTTATGTAGGTTTTACAATAACCTTCATACAACCTAATAAAATAACTATACTGCCGTTTCCAGATGAGAAAACTGATATATTTGAAAGTATTTTTAAAACATTTATGGTTGAAGGGCTCATTATTTTACAAGGGAATTGAGATAACTACACTCATACTGCACAAGATAGTTATAAGTACTATGTATGGCTCAACCAAGTTGGAGGAATTTAGATAAAGAAGCAAATATCAGTTCTATTAACCCATTTTTCCCTTGAAAATATAATTATAGTGACAGTACTTCTTCTATACTCTTTGTGTTTCTGAAAAGCCCAGACATGTGTCAAGGTTTCTAAGTGCCAGCCCTCTTTCCACAAGAAAATGTCATGTAGTTCAGAAGCACTACCATCTTAACAGCTTAGCCTCACAGAGTTCCTGGAAAGCCAGAATATGACCCTGCCATTTCAGCCTGACAGTTTCTTTAAACTTCCTAGTCATCTTCTAAAATTAAATAGGGATTAAGATGGTCTCTAATGTTCCAGAAGAAAACATTTGGGGGGAGTGTAAATTTTTGGAAAATAACTAAATGGACTGTAATAATTGAGTTTGGTGCTCCATTGCACTTAAGGCACCTTTGCAATCTCTGTCAAATTAATTATTTACTCCTTGTCCATTAATCTGCTTTAAAAAAGAACTTTGCCCCTTTCCTATTATCATTTTCTAATCATATCAGTCACCTTATATAGATAATAAATGTCTTGATTTCATCATTTGTAAAATGCTATCTCAGCACCACTAGACATGGAAGGAGGAGCTAGTGAGTTTAATTAACTAATAAATAATTGAAAGCACTTTGCCACATAAAGTGCTTTGGACATTCTAAAAAGAGACTAGATCTGGCTCCTGTGCAGTTGAATTACAACGGGTGCAGTTCCTGCATATGGGCTACGTCTAATCAGGGCCAATCTGTTGTAACATTTTCCATGTTGCATTTTGACCTTTATTGTTCAACATTTTTAAACAAGTTGAAAAAGAATCAAGAAAAGACTAATATTTGTGAAACATGGAAATGAAGAAACATTCAAATTTCAGTGCTCATGAAGTTTTATTGAAACATACCATGTCCATTCACGTACGTTTTTTCCATGGCTTCTTCCACCCTGTGATTACTAAGTTGATTAGTTATGACAAAGATTATAGGACCTCCAAAATCTAAAATGCTTATTATCTGCACTTCATGGATAAAATTTGCTGACTCTTGGTATAGACTATTTTAAGAGGTCTATATGTTGGTGGATCATGAGCTTATAGTAAGTAAAATAACCTGTCTCTGGATAAAAAAAGTTGTTCATTCATCTTTTTTACTATGGAAAAGAACCATGTTTTAGCACTCAAATGAAATTACTTCAGAAAAATTATTATAATTAGATAAAAATTTTAAAAACTCCATATGGTACTAATTTATAATATGTCCCCCTGTGTCATTTAATGCTTTTTTTTTCTGGTTTTGCTTATATTCAATCTTTTTATTACATCTGTTCATTTGTTCATTAATTCATTTTTTAATAGTCTACCTACATTTGTAGTCTGTCTACTCCATGCCAAGGGCCCAGAGTAATAAAAAGGAGATGGAGCACAGCCTTTGCTAAATTCGTAGTCTATTGGAGAAAAAGCTATTTGAGTAAGTAATTTCAATGCAGTGTAATAAGTGTTTCATAGTATTATATGCAAATCCTCTGGGATCCCAGTAGAGGGAATGATTCATTATGGGGGGTGGGGGAAAAGGATATTTTAGTTTGGTCTGAAAGATGAATAGCAATTCTTTATGCTAAAAAATGGAAAATGTCATTTTATCTTTAAATTTTATTCATGAATTTATTTAAATTTTTAGAAGGGGGAGGGGCAAAGGGAGAGGAAAAAGGAGAATCTTAAGTAGGCTTCACGCCCAGTACAAAGCCCAATGTGGAGCTCCATCCCAGAACCCTGAGATCATGACCTGAACCAAAATCAAGAGTCAAATGACTAAGCCACCTGGGCGCCCCATACTTTAATTTTTTTTTAAATGGAAAGGCTCATTTTAGGAGCAGACACCAAGGCCCACTGGACAGAGAAATTAAAAAATATATATATGGTGTGTTGGAAATGCCAGGTACATTGTATGGCTGGAGTATAAGATGCATCAGGGGAAGCGCTGGAAAATGAGTTTGGAATTAGAGGAGAAGATTATGAGCATTATCCATAAGGCTGAGAGCTCTGTACTCTATCCTTCAGGCAGGGAGGCAACAGAGCTTCTGAGAGAGGCAAGGCATGGTTATCTGTGCACTTTAGAAAAATACTCCAGCAGCAATGTAGAAGATGGACTGGAGGGGTAGGAATCTAGAAAAGGAGACTAGTTGTGAGGCTATGACTATATTCCCATCCAGAGGTAAGGTTCATGGTGTACTAAGGCTGTTATTGAGGAGACTATCAAAAAGGAATATATTATATTGCTCCTTTATATTAAAATCAGCTTGAATCCTGCTAATGGTTCTGAGTATTTCAGATTTTAATCTTAGGGGAAGAGGAGAGGCAGGAGGCAGAAGAGAGCCCTGCTGGTATTTTCAGTATTTGATAGAATACTTTTAATTGCAGTTGCATTTAATTTTTCTTCTGAACCACACATATAATAGTCTGTGGATCCTTGTGCTTTAAGTTCTATGATGGGCAGGCAGTCCTAGAGCCAGTCTGAGGGATTGCTCTACTCTGGCTATCCTGACTCAGGCTTTCCTGAGAACACTCCTACTTGGGAGGGGTCTCAGAGACCACTCTTATAGCAGATTTACAAATCTCTGGTTCAGAGCAGTGTCTGGATGTGCCAGGGCCCGGGGTGGGGGGACTCTGTCACCCGGCAGTGGTGCTGCAGCTCTGTTCAGCTTTCCTCCTGTGGTTCCAGGGCATACCCTGTGTGATTATTTGTGAGGTGTGGAATTGAAGAGCTGCCACTCTCAGTTCCTGTGCTGCAATATCATCTGGCTGAATCTAGGCATGTGCTGTCACCATTTCTCACATCCTCAGTAAGACTATAACTTGGCTGTCCAAGGTTTCCTGTTGAAGTCTACACCTTGGCAGGACAAGGGATAACTTCGTGGTTTGTCTTATCTGGGTTGTAAGGAGTGGATCTGGGGATTATAGCAGGTTTGGATTGCTGAGAGAGGTTTTTATAGGATTATCTCCCATGTCTAAGAGATCATGACAGTGCTAGAGATACAGGCATGAAAAGGTCACTTTTTCAGTGGATGGACTGTTTGAGTGATGCAAGACATCTCAAATACTTACCCGTGACATTTGAATCTAAAGAGGACAGGGTGATAGCCTATTACCTTCTTAGAGTTGCTGACGATAAACCAGTATCGACCTGCACTGGAAGTGCCGGCAATCCTCTGAGACCTAACAGAGGTGGCTTCTAAGGGGTGACTACCTTACCCAGACTTGATAGGGGAAGGAAAAACAGCCTCATGTATGGAAAAGTCATAGACTTCAGAGGCAGTAGACTCAAATACCACATACTTTTCTCTTTATGAAACTTAAGTAAGTTACCCTTTTGGAGTCTTATTTACTTTGT
Source organism: Vulpes lagopus (assembly GCF_018345385.1). Taxonomy (NCBI): domain Eukaryota; kingdom Metazoa; phylum Chordata; class Mammalia; order Carnivora; family Canidae; genus Vulpes; species Vulpes lagopus. Next base: position 35,169,929 of record NC_054838.1, on the reverse strand, counting down.
CTATGTAACCTCCCTAGGTTGTTTTGAGAAGCAAAAGAAATCACGTGTGTGTATGTGCAAGTGTGTATGTTTGCTTACACATAAAAAGCACCTTATAGAATGCTTGGTGAGACATGAGCTCTCAATAAATGTATTAGTTTCTAACCACTTTTGAGAGACATGATTGATTTCAGTAAAAAAAAGACTCCCGGGAAGGATGGACATGACATTCATTATCTCTAAGAGAAGGCATCATGGCTGACTCACAGAGTCTTTGATTTGGGGTGTCTGGGTGGCTCAGTTGATTAGGCATCTGACTTTGGCTCAGGTCATGATCTTGGGGTCCTGGGATCAAGCTCTGTGTTGGGCTTCCTACTCAACAAGGAGTCTACCTCTCCCCCTCTCTCTCTCTCTCTCTCCCCTTGTCCTTCCCCTGCTCTCAAATAAATAAAATCTTTAAAAATAGTCTTAGAGACTAAAGATCTCAGCTTGATTCATCAGTCTACCATTCAAGATGATAATTTGGACAAATCATGTGCCTCTATAATTCTCAGTTTCCATATCTCTAGAGCATGTACTTTATAGGATTAAAACATAAAATAAAGTTTTTATAGAGGCCCAATTTGGGGGGGCCCAAACTTTCTGTAATTTAGCAAGGAGAACTTTAAGAAAGTGAACACAAATTATAATTGCAAAATTAAATTCAGGGCTTTGGAAGAGACTTATGTAGGCGAGGGGCCTTCATTAGCTGCATGGTAAATCCACCTCTAAGTTTCTGGCACTTAAGTATATTTATATAATATATCTAGTATAATTAATCTTTATTGGATAATTTTATGAAAAAATGAATATGAATTTGTTAATTTGACAAGCCTGAAGCTTAGAGATAATAAATGCAAAAGTTATGGGAAAACACTAGTTTAGGGTTTTGTTTTCTTAAAAAAAACCTAGAAATACTAATTTAGCTTTATGCAGGACACAGCAATTTCAGAACAATAAACTTTTAGCGAATATGTTGGCGACAAGCACTGTCCTAGGCATAGGAGAAACAGTATTACTTGAATGAATAATAGGTACAGCATTTCTTGGAGACGGAATGCCTGTCAGTCACCATCCTCCACATGGAAGTTTTTGATTCTGCAGTGTATCTTGAAGTCATTTTCCTGACAGAGTAGTATCGTGAAAGAGAATAAAATTTTTCAGAGCTTAAGAGATGTGAGGGATCAGTTTACATATTAGAAAGATTTATTCATGTATAAAACATTGACTTGGCATTTGCTTGTGCTTAGGATTGAGGCAGGCACTGGGAATATATTAGTAGTAATATTAGAATTGATATATAGTTTTATGGTTATGATTGTTTTAAAGGAAGAAAAAATATTCTCAGCAGCTGGCTATCCTATGGTCCACTTAATTATTTACTTATAGATTTACCTGCAATAGCACTCACCTCTTCTTCTTTACCTCTGGTCTCAGAAATGTCTTATTTAAGGCAAATCCCTCCTCTCTGAGCAGTAGGTGATTTTTCTGTGACATTCAAGGTGAGGATGGCTTCTTGCCAATGTAATGATCTTAACCCATTACTAGTTGAAAGCATTGCTACTTTTACCCTAGAAAATCACCATAGAAAATGCTTAATAAGGGGGCACTTTTAAGCATCCAACACTTGATTTCAACTCAGGTCTAAATCTCAGGGTCCTGAGTGTAAGCCCCGCATTAGACTTCATGCTTGGCATGGAGCCTACCTTAAAAAATGTGTAATAGGTATTAACCTAAGACTAGAACTAGATGTTCATTCTCTTTCACGCTCATAAACAACAGACTATATCACAGGTGGCTGGGATAGAGGTGTGCAGGTTGGCTGTTGCAGAGGTCCTCTTTGTCGACCTGATATTTGGAGCTCACTGACTAGACCTCAGGGTTTTGGAGTGGTTTTGTAGAACTGTGCCCTAAAATAATTCCCCCAAACCTGAGGTAAAATCTTAGGAATGTGCATCATTAGTTACCTTTCATTCTGGGCTCATTCAGAGCTCTCTCTAAGTAAAGAAATGGGATATGAATAAGCTTATAGGGACTCACTCAGGACCTGTGTGTCTTGGTAAGCATGCAGCTTGGCTCCCATCATCCTCAGGAGTATTCTTTTACTTTGAAAGATCAATCACTAGCACTGATATTAAAAGGGCAGCTGCCTGGGAAAAGCACTTTGCTTTGGGGCACTCAAATAATTCAAATGTAATAATTTCCTCCACAGAGCAGGCAGTGGATTAGATACTCGTCAGAGGGAATCTTTGTCTTCTTTCAAGACCACAGTTGCCCTGAATGCCCTAATTTATTATGATTTTTTGCCCCAATAAAAGCACCTCATATTTGCCTTGTGCTTTATAGTTGACAAATCACTTTCATATCCATTATCAAATGTACTCTCAGCGCAGGTTTTGCAAATGAGTAGAACATAAGAGGAAGTAGGTAATTTAATAAGTAATAGCATCCCTATTTTATACATGCAGAACTGAAGCTCAGGAAAGCTAGGTGACTTGGCAAAGGCCATATTATGGTAGGATGGTTATGATGGTTGTATACAAGCCATTTAAGGCCAAAATAACTCTTTCTGTTATATTTTTGCCTTTCATTTACAGCTCACTAAGAGCTTTCATGTGTATTATTTCATTTACTCCAGGGCAATTTGGCTATGGTGGTTGAGAATATGTGTTAGATCTCTGTTCCAGTTCCAGCTCATTATTTACTAGCTGTGTGATCTTGAAGAAGATACCTCACTTCACTGACCTCAGTTTTCTTTTTGGTAAAATAGAGATAAGAATAGCTTCCTTGCAAGCATGAGAGATCTTGTGTAGAAAGCACCTTGCACAAATTCTGGCATCCAATAAATACTCAAAAAAATGGCAGCTACCATTGATATTATTAATCACTCAGTGACCGAACCATTTTATTATTAACCATTCTTCGACTCTTTTGCAAATGTGAGAACCAAGACTATGAGGAAAAGCAGAATGATATTCATTAGGTTTCAAAGGCTCTAAAAAGAGAAAAAAAAAAGTGTTGGTGTATGCTGGTAAGATCTGGGAAGCATGGAATCTTGACTCTGGACATCATGACTAAGGTTCTTGGCTCAGTTTGGTATGAGATGAAGGTATTTAACAACTTGTGCTCTGAGGTTTTTGAATGGCAAGTTTAATTTTCAGATAAATGGAGTTGGTGATAATAAAATTGTACGAGGTGTCCCTTTTCTCTTCTCCTCTGGAGGTGGCCTCATTCTGCTTATACCTTTAATAAGTTGAAGTTAGCCTACTATCAGATCAAGTTCCCTCTGCTCCATGTGCCAGAACGTGTGTGAAACAGCTTATACAGGTGTTATATTTGTAATCCAGAATGAACTGGTGATCCCTATATTGTTGCTTTTTACCATACAGAGCTTTTGAAAGAGTATGATTGTGTTGAGATATGTTCTCTCTTTCATTTATATTTACCCCAGACAGGTGAAACCTGGTAGGACAAATTGGAAGCTGCTTACATTATATTGAGAGAATTAACAGGCAGTATAAGTGTCATCCCTATTGGGACATTTGCTACATTGGGGCCTAATAAATGAAAAATTCCTTGGATAAAAGGCATTTTAGCACAAGGGGAGAGAAGTTGTTGGCTTGCATCTCCATTCTGGGGCAGTGTGTGTTCAACAGGTCCAGATCCCCTCACATGTGGAAAGTCTCCCATTGTCACTCATTCTCTGCATTCCTCCCAGCTAATAGATGTGAGCACTGGGGCAGATAATCCAAGACTCATTTATATATGGCTTTTAAAAATCCTTAAATGAATTTTTCAGCAAATTGACTTTCTTAATTTAGTTTTGGTTAGGCTTTTCATTTACAGCTCCCATTTTTCTTAATGAACATGGGTATCTCTAGCTGACTCAAGAGTCAAGCAAAAATTCTCAAGGTACAGCTTTTGTAAATTAACTTTAAGTGAGCAATTCCTATAGAATGTTAATAATATTGATTTATCAGATGATTATTGAAAATATTCAACGTGCCAGGGTTTGGGGATAGCCTTGGTGATACAGCAGGTAGGGATTCTCCAGGCTGGAGAAGGTCTGCTTAAAGAAGCAGACCTAGGAAACTATATTTCATGTGGTGTGTCATGCAGATATTGCTGAGAAATTCTTTCCCATGGAAATGTGGTCCAACTTTGATTGAACCACAGTTCCACAACCTGGGACAGTAAAAAACTTTCCTCCCATTTCCCATTTCTGTAACTTACTTTGTATTTCTTCCTGTCTCCAGGACTCTTGTGTTCCTATATGTACACAGACACTGTCCTGTTCTCTCCCAGTGCAGACGTAAAGCAAAGCCTCTTTCCAGCTTACCCCCCTACTCATTTTATTTCCTACAAACAATTTGAGAGTTGCAAAACTTTGCTGATAAACTGAACAGTTATAGTGAGGGGGGTTCACATATTTCAGATCATGGGATTTTCCTACCATCCTGCTGGCTTCCTCTCCACCTCTGCTTCTTGTGCTGGTTCCTTCATGTTCCTTCTCTCCTTCCAAAGCCTTTTTCTCCTTTCTCCTGCATGCAACCCCTTCTCTGCTTGTCTCTCAGGGGGCAAGCCCATCAAGCCAGGCATCTACATAGGAAATGGGCTTTTCAAAGTATCTTTTTTTTCATTGCAGATCTTTTACTATAAGAGGCTTTCCTAAGGAAATAACATTCTTCCCTATTGTTATAATACAAAAGTGTAAATGTGATGAATAATGATGCAAACGTATTATGAAACCTAAGAAGGAGTGTCTAACTTTTCTTGGAGGGAGTGGTGTTTCCAATCAGTGAAATTGGCCAAGCAAATGTGGCAGGTGGGGGGTGGGGTAGCAAAATATACACTTCTAACAGGGGAACAAACATGAGCAGATGTTCAGAGATGAGAAACAACATGATATATGAAGGGAATTGCAATTAATTCGGTGTTTCAGACCATGAAGCAGTAGAGAGACTGGTAGCATTTGAGGCTGGAGAGGCAAGAAGGGCTGGGTCAGAGAGGGCCTGAAGTCTCATGCTAGGGAGACAGGATCTGGTCACACAGTGGAGAGCCACTGACAAGTTTAAGCATGGGAGGGACACTGCAAGGTTTTTGTTTTGCATCTATCATTGTAGTGGCTATGGGTATCTGTAATTTGGAGACCCAGAGCAGAAAAAGCCTGGATTACTATGTAGTCCTTTCCAGTTCACATTTAAAAGGAGGGATTTGAGGTCTCAAAGTGACTTTATGCCACACCAGTTAGACCAGTCTGCCCATCCAGTGGCCAGTATGCTAAGTTCGAGGTTCAGAGCCTGTTGGGCATAGTCTCTAACTGACCTACCAGGATGCCAACAGCAAATTAGAACCCTTCCCTTCCACCTAGCTGAGCAGTCCATGAGAAATTTTCTATGAGAGGAATCTTGGAATATGATAAATAAATGTAAAATTCTATAAGCTTAGTTGCTAAAAACAAAGTGATAGAGTTTTAAGTGGTATTGTTTTTATAATAATATTTTAGGGATAGAAGACTATTTCTAATAAGGGGCTACATCTGCAGGCAAATCAGACAGGAATAAGTAAAATATGCTTTCTTTTCTTTTACCATTTTTGAAATGAGCCATGCCCTGCATTTCCAAATGATAGAAGGTCAAGAAAAGTCTAGTCCATTTCCAATAAGATCTGGGAGTCGGAGGAGAAGTCACATGAATGCTGAAACCCTAAATAATATCAAAAGTTTTATGTTAGGTTTGTGTTTAGCATTTGAGAAGTTAACATTTCTTCACAAAGGTTTAAATATATGATGTGTAAAGAATCTAGGAGAACCTCGTTCTCAGTGCTCAAAGACATCCCCAAAAGATAAATCTTATATCATTCCGAGACGAGGCTAGGCTTGTCCCCTTGCGTCTTCCCTTGGCAGTCTCATCAGGCATTCTCAGTCATTGTAGGGTGTGGCTTTGGGTCCCATACTGGGCACTTTGTTCCAAGTCCTACCTCTTCTCTCTTTTTTCCCTATATTGCAGAGAATAGAGGTTTGGTTCTTCGAGTAGATAAATCTAGCTTTCTTGCTCCTACTTTCTAGTCAGGTAGATTTAGGGGAGAGATAATTATTTTTTTCTGTACGAAATGTGGAAAGTCTACTATTTCTCACAGGGTTGCTATGAAGATTCATTGTAACGGATCTAAAGGACTAGCACAGTGCATGGCAAATAAACACTAAATAACAGTCACTGGTCATGTTACCCTCCAGTAAGTTTATCCCCAATTCCAGGACCACTATTAAGGCCTGATTTCTATGTGTATTTAATTTTGTATGTGGTTTAATCCTAAAATAAGTGAATGAAGCATCTGGAATCCTCTTTCTCATGTATATATTCCCTCTGTATACATATGCAGTGGATCTGGAGGCCTTTTAAAGGCAAGCAGTCTTCCTATTAAATATCACAGATGACATTAATATAGCTGACTCGACAACTGCTCTCCAAAGGCCAAAGATACAGGGGAAAAAATCCAGCTCAGTTTGGTACCAGCCTTGTAGTCCGAAGCAGGAAGTTGGAACACAGAAAGCCAAAGAAAAGACCAAATACATTGTACCAGTGTATGGAACTTCAATTTGCAGACTGCATTCAGATAGAACCTCTCAGTGTCCTTAACCCCTCATTGTAATTCTCCTGCACTGTAGGAAACAGAGGAAAATTCACCCACTCTCTAGAATAACCCCAGAGGAAAACTCTCCTTTGTGCCCCCAAATCATAAATGTTATCTGTTCTCAAAGAGTTTCACATTTCCAACAGGAAAGAGTTGCTGATATAGTCTAAAAGAGAACCACCCAGAGGCTGTGGCATTTAAAAGTCAATGCTAAATGATGTAGTTTTAAAGAAAGATTCGGGGGACGTTGCCAACATTTATATTTCATATTGCTTTGTGGAACTGCTTTCAATTCCCTCTCAGTTCTCCAAGCAGTAAAGATTCCTAGGTTGCTATGGAAAATATGCACTTCAGCTGACTGCTATGGTAACTAGTCACATATGGTGGAGAGGCATAATATGGCACAGGATTTGCATAACTAATTTGAGCATGTTAGTGAACAGCACAATCTGTGCATAAGAGGCTAAGCAATGTGAGGCTTTTTTTTATTATGCATACAAAAGTATTAAATGCTAGTCTCTGTTTTTATGTTGTAAGCTGTTGACTCCTCTGATTTCAGGTATCAGTTCACACAGTATGTGAATGTCAAGGTGTGGCATTGTGTGTTCATGAGCTTATAAAGTTGAATCAGTCTCATTGTTTTATAACACTTCATTTGTCTGGAGTCCCAAATCTCAAACCCCCTTTTTACAATATAAGAAGGATTTAATTAGACTTATATTAGTTTACCACTATCTTACTTAATTCAACCCAATTTTATATTTGTTTGAGGTGCTGCTGTTTGCCTAGGTCATGCTGATTTCTATGTTTCTTCAATGCCTGCAGTGCTTTTGTCTGTATCTTAAGCTAGACTAGGGAATAATATATGGTAGATAAGGAATAACTGGGGAGAAAAAAAAACATGCTAGTTCTGGTGTTGTGTTCTCCAGAAGCCTTGCACTGGCACCCTTGTCTCTGGTCAGGTTAGGTTCTCCACTTTATCTTGCCATGATACTCTTAAGCTCAATTATAGAATGTCTGCACTGCTCTACAATTGACAGTTTTAAAAAATATGCCTCTCCTGTTAGATTCTGAGATCCTTAAAGGGAGACATCTGTGTCTTATTCAAATTTATGTCTCTATGGCCTGGCATAATTCCTATCAGAGAATAGGCATGCAGTTTATACTTTGGAATGAATAACCAAATGAAATGATGGAGAGAGGAGTGAATGAATGATAGGCATATCAGTCATAATATATCTACATTTTGATCATTTAGGGGAGAATTTTATGCGGAAAATCTCATATTTTTTCTCTTCTTTTTTTATAACTCCCATCTTCCTCTTAAATTATAGAAGATGAGGTCAGTGGATTAGTTGTCTCTGTTGTTAATATACTCATTCTAATGTTGTTTTTGTATAACATTTTATATCATGGGGAAAAAAAGATCAACTGAATAAAATGCTACTCACTTCTTTAGTACTCTGTGTCCAAAGATCTGTGTCACTATATGAAGGCAGAAGCACCAGCACCCCAGTACGTCCTCACCACACTTTTCCTAACAACGCCCTGGTCCCCCACCCCCCACAGCATGGGTAGGGAAACCACCAGCTGAACTGGGCGCCATCCACTCACGCCTCTCTCCTCTCTTTTCCACTCTCTCACGTACATTCGTACACACCTCAAATACCAGCTCATAGTTGTATCGGCTTCAAGATAGAGGTAACGGGAAGTGAGGTAGACAGAGAATGAAAAGCAAGGAGTTCCTTTTTTAGTTGTTACTTTAATAAATAAAACCTATTTTGAGATAATTGTAGACTCACATGCATTTGTAAAAAGTAATGCAGAACCCCAGTGTTCATGGCAGCAATGTCCACAATAGCCACAAATAGCCATGATGTCCTTTGACAGATAAATGGATGAAGAAGATGTGGTATAATGGAATATTACTCAGCCATCAGAAAGGATGAATACCTACCATTTACATCAACATGTATGGAACTGGAGAGTATTTATGCTGACTGAAATAAGTCAGAGAAAGACAATTATCATATAGTCTCATTCATATGTGGAATATAAGAAATAGTGAAAGAGACCATAGGGAAGGGGGGAAACTGAGTGGTGAAAAATTAGAGAGGACCATGAAAGACTCCTAACTCCAGAAAACAAAGGATTGCAGAAAGGGAGGTATGGGTAGGGGATAGGGTATCTGGATGACAGGTATTAAGGGGGGCATCTGATGAGTTGAGCACTGGGTGTTATACTATATGCTGGCAAATTGAAATTTAAATAAAATAAAAAAAAGATGAAAATGGGAAAAAAAAGTAACGCAGAGAGATCGCACGTAACCTTTATGAGTTTCCCCCAGTGGTTATGGCTTATGAGACAGTAGTACAATGTCAAACCAAGATATTGACATTGATCTTGTTAGGACACAATACTTTGATCACCACAGGGATTCCACATGTGGCATTTTTATAGCCACACTCACTTCCCCACCCCTAATCCCATCATAAACTGTGGCAATCACTAATCCATTCTCCATTTCTATAATTTTTTCATTTTAAAAATATTATGAGGGACCTGTAGGTGGCTCAGTCCATTAAGCCCTCAACTCTTCATTTTAGCTCCAATCATGATCTCAGGATTGTGAGATCAGAGCCCCACATCTGGCTCCATGCTCAGTGGAGATTATCTCTCTCCCTCTCCCTCTGCCCCTCCTCCTGTTTGTGCATGCACCCCCCCCCCTTTCTAAAATAAATCTCTAAAAAAAAAAAAGAAATAAAAATAAATTGCATATTCTAGATACTAATCCTTTGTTGCATTATGCTTTGCAAATATTTTCTTCCATTGTGTAGCTTGTCTTTTCGTCTTCTTAATATGGTCTTTTACAGACCCATTTGTTTTTAATCTTAATGAAATCCAGTTTATCGTTTTTTTTAAATGAACAAACTTTTGGTATCAAGTCCAAGAACTCTGCCTAACAATAGATCCTAAAGATTTGAAAAAAAAATTTTAAGGCCTTATAGTTTTAAGCTTTACATTTAAGTTCATGATCCGTTTTGAGTTCATTTTTATCGAATGAGATTTAGATGAAAGTTTATTTTTTGCCTGTAGATATTCAATTGTTTCACTATCACTTATTGAAAGGGCTATCTCTTCTCTTTGAATTATATTTGTACCTTTGTTAAAAATTGGTTGGGCATGTCTTACTTGTTCCATTGATCTATGTGTCTAGCCTTCTTTGAATCTCACATAGCTTAAATTACAATAGTTATATAATAAGTCTTGAATTCAGATAGAATGGTTTCTCTCACTTTATTATTTTCCAGAACTGTTCTAATTATTCTGGTTCTTTTGTCTTTCCGTATAAATTTTAGAATTATCTTGTCTATAGCCATCAGAATTCTTGCTGGGAATTTAATAGGAATTGTGTTAAACCTGTATTTAAATTTGGAGAGAATAGTTTACTATTTGAATTTTACAATTCATGAACACAACGTGTCTATTTATATAGAACTTCCTTGATTTTTTTCATTAATGTTTTGTAACTTGGTTCATATAAGTCTTGTATATGTATTATTAAATTTTCACCTAAGTATTCTTCCTTTTTTGTGTGTGTGCAGTTGTAAATAGTATTGTACTTTTTGGTTTTGGAGTTCCCCAGGTTCATTGCTAATCGGTATTGCTGAATTTTATTTGCTAATAATTTTAAAGCATTTTTTTCTGTCTATATTCATGATGGTTATTGATCTGTACCTTTTGTTCTTATATTGTCATTCTGAACTATTTGAATAGCATTAGAAATGGCAAGTGTTCCTTTCTCTTCTCTTTCTGTAAGAAGCTGTAGAAAATCGGCCTTAATATTATTATTTTTTAAATCTGGGAGAATTCTCCAATGAAACAATCTGGACCTGGAGATTTCTTTTTGGGGAATTTTAAAAATTATAAATTTAATTCCCTTGAGGGTTATATTGTTATTAAAATTATCTATTTAATATAGGATTGGTTATAGCAGTTTGTGATTTTGAAGAATAAATCCATTTTTCCTAAGCTGTTGAAGTTGTGTCTAAAGCTGTTTGAAGTATTCATTTATTATCCTTTTAATGTCTGTAAGTTCTGTAGTGATAACTCCTATTTTTTTTTCTGATATTGATAATTTATACCTTCTTTTCTTTTTCTTTCTTGCTAGAGATTTGTTAATTTTGCTATCTTTTCAAGCAACCAGCTTTGTTTCATTGATTATATCTATTGATTTTCTGTTTTGAGTTTATTGATTAATGTATTTCATTTCCTTCCTTCGGCTTGCTCTGATGTCATCCTTTTACCAATTTGAATAAAGTGCAAAAACATTAGCCCCATTTATATCCCTTTTATTGCCCCTGTTTATAATATAATTAGAATTATGATTTTCTTAAACATTTTTTACATTCACTTAGAACCGCATCAGATATATTATCATTCTTCTTTCCATCATCAAACATAATTTAGAAAACATAACAAAGGAAAGTCTGTATTTACTTGTATTTTTATTGTATAACCATGCTATTTCTTCTTTTTGTTATCCTTTCTTTTCTGCTTAAAGAACTTTCTTTAGATTTTGTTCTTTGATTTTGTTTTTCTGTTTTAGAGTAAGTCTGCTGGTGACAAATTTTTTAGTTTTCTTCCATCTGAAAATGTCTTGATTTTCCCCCTTAGTTTCTGAAGAATTTTTCTGGGTACAGTATTCTGGATTTTCAAGCTTTCAGAGCTTGAAAAATGTTGTGTTGCTCTCTTATGGCCTCCAGAAAGAGTTATATGAGAAATCAACTGTCAATCAGATAGATTTTTCCCTGTAGGTAAAATATCATTTAATATTTACTGCTTTTACAATCTTTTTTGCCTTCAGTTTTTGTAAGATTGGCTATGATGTGCATTAGGTACATTTCTTTGAATTTACCTCATTTAGGCTTTTGCTTAGCATCTTGAGTTTGTAGGAGGGGGTGTGTATGTGCATGTGCCAAATTTGGGAAGTTTCCATCCATTATTCCTTTGAGTGATTTCCAGATCTACCCTCTTTCTCCTTTCCTTCTGGAATTCTGATGACACAACTATTAGATAGTTTTTTATAAGTCCTACAGATCTTTGAGGCTCTTTTCCATTTTTGGAGGATGGTGTAATTTATTCTCAGGGTTTATATTGTTGTATCTTCCTGCTTACTGATTTGTTCCTCTATCCCTTCCATTCTCTTATTGAACCCATCCATTGACATTTTTATTTCAGTTATTGTATTTTTCATTTCTAAAATTTCAATTTGATTTTTCTTTATGTCTTTTTTTTGTTATTGTTATTGTTTTTGTTTGTTTGTTTTTGTTATTGTTGACTTTCTGTTTCTTTGCTGAGACTTTCTATTTTTCCACTTCAGATATGTTCATAACTGCTCATTGAAGCATTTTTATTATGGGTGTTTTAAATCTTTGTGGGATTATTTTAACATCTCTCTCATTGTGGTGTTGAATCTGTTTTTTGTTGTCAGCCTTAGATCTCCCTGGTTCTTGGTATGTTAAGTGCTTTTCTATTGAATCTTGTACATTCCAAGGTAGGAGAAAGGGAGAGGCAAGTGCCACTTAACTACTGCTAAGTGGGGACAGAAGTCTAGATTTCCCACCCAGGCTCAGTTGACACTAAGGAGGCAAGGCTTCCCAGTATTGCAGAGTGGAAATGGGAGTTCCAGCTCTTCCTTAGGCTTCTTCTCTCTACATGGCTTCTACAGAGACCATGGTGGATGGAGGTAGGGAGGTATGATCTTACTCCTGTTGGATGATGGCGGTGAAAGTCCTGACTCTCTAGGAGCCCTCCTTTGACACTGCCTCCCTGGGAAGAAGAAGGGGTACCTTATTATGGCCAGGTAGGAGTGGAGGCCAAGCTGGTCAAGCAGTCTCTATTGACACAGCTTTGATGGAGATAGCTTTATTACTGTCCAGTATGGATGAAGATTCTAGATCCCTAGACTATCTCTGATACCATCCCATCAGGGATTTTGGGGAATCTCATTATCAGCTGCAAAGGATGGAAATCTATGCTCTCAACTTGATCTTCATCGATGTGGGTGGGATTAGATCCATAGTTTTTTTTTTTTATGATGCTTGGTAAAAGGAAAGAAATTATAATCTAAAATTGTCTTTGTCTTTCTAGACTGCCCCTTCCTTGGCCCTTTGACTAGGAAGGAAAAGCATTTGTTAGAGTTTTGTGTATGTGTGTGTGCTTGTTGACATCTCTGGGTTTCTGGCTTTTTTCTGTTTTAACTCTGGAATAGAAGAAGCAAGGAGAAAGTACAAGGAATTCAGCACTGTGTTACTCCTCTAGTTCCTAGCTGTCTAGATGGTTGGCTTGTTTTTCTCCATCTTTTAGAGTCTTCTCATGTTTGTTCTCTATATAATACCCAGGGTTTCTAGTTCTACTTAGTAGGAAGGATTGGGAAAACCACCTCCACTTCATCTTTCCAGAAGTAGAATATGTAAGTTTCATTTTTATTATTTGTTTAGCACTTGGCATGTGGCATTTTTCCTAAAATCTGGAACATTATTGCCACTACTATTTGAGAAATATCATTCCAAGCTACACACTCTGGCAGTATCACTACAAAACTTAAGTTGGCAGTAGTCACAGGTTGAATACAAAGACTGACAGTCTTGCTCTAAGTACAGCCATGTATGACCAAGACTCAGTCATTGAAAAATAGCTGTCAGTTTTTACCCTATGTGCATCATTTTAGCATCATTCTAATAGTAGTAGCAATAATAATGAAAACAACAATAATAATTGCTGCCATATTGGGGTGCCTGTTTCAAAGTGGTTTGGAAATATCATTCAGCCTAATTTGGACATCAACCACTTTTATGTACATGTTTTTCTGTGTAAGTGGAAGCTTATTTAGTCTCTACTCTCAGACTCTGCTCTAGGCATTACTAAGCATAAGGGAGAACAAGATAGCCTAGGTCCTTCCTCTCATGAGGAGACAAACAATTTATAAGCAAAGAAATAGACAAACAAATCTTCTGGTAGAAACATGCCTTAAAGACAGTAAAACCTGGAGAAGTGTCAGAGAGAGCCTGGAGTGGAGCGGAAGATATGTGTAGTATGGGTGTTATGCAAGAGCAAGGGCAATCTACCAAATTTTGGTGCCTTTGATGCTTACTAATAATTTTGAATATAAAAGCTAAATGTATCCATGTACCCTAAGAAAAGCAAGCTTTTTGCTTTCTATTGAAATCATTTTTTTTTTCATAGATGAGTGGTAAAGTATAGGTACAAAATGTTTAGAACCTTGGGTTTCCATCACTGTCCACTTTATGTGCTTTGGGGCAGAATTGTGCTGGTCAGAAATATAGAACTGTTTTTGGAAGGCCTTTATCAGAGCTGAAATAAGCATATGGTTTATAGCACTAGAGAAATTATTTCTCTAGTGCTTTCATCTCTCTATTCATGGTCTCCCAATTTTTGTAAGAAACCAGAACAGCTTTATATAAGAAGAAACAAAATAGGTTGAGGAGTAAACTTTGTTGGATACTTGTTGGATTTTAATAGAGAATGATTAGTACTCAATCTCAATTTCCCAATGATGAATTACTGTTAAAAATAAGATAAGAGTTAGATACTGTTTATTGAGTGTCTGTTATGTGAAGTGCACCTGCATATATTTCATGTAATCTTTATGTTAAATATACTTGGCAAGGGTTTGTTCAATTCTTTGTTATGAGGAAGGGGAAAAAACCACTCAGGGAAAGCTGCTTTTGTCTGTTCAAATCCCCCCAACCTAGAACAATTATCTGTTCTCCTCTGCCCTTTTCAGTGGGCTGACTACTATTGTCTGGTCCAACTATGGCTTCCTTGCTGGCTTGTTTTTTAATTAGGTTTGGACAGAGGGTGGCCCCTGCAAGAGATCAGAAGGCCAGAGAGGAAAAAGACTAATGTATTCATTTCCTGCTATAGTATGGTGACATTTGTTCCCTAGTGATTGTAGCTCCTGCCAGGCAGCAAACACTTCTTTGAAGGCCCCAGCTCTCATCAGACTCTAGTTCTCTATTTTTCTCCCTTGCCCCAAGCCCTAAAATAGTAAAGGCATCTTAACCTTGCTTGTGAGTCCTGAGCACCTTATATTTCTTGGTGATTCTCTTAATCCTGCCCAAACTTCTTTCACTAAATTATCTTCAGAATCCTATCTGAATTGCTTTTTATTTCCTTTGACCCTATAGACTGTATGCAGTTAAGCTGCACAATTAGTACATGGTAAACCTGGGATTCTTAGGATTTAGACTTCATTCTGCTTGATTCCCGAACTTATGCTTTCCACTAAAATTGAGCTTTGCTCCCCCATCCCCACATTAAATTGTACCTAAGTTATGGAAAGCTAATAATGATTCTTTGGGGTGCCTCGGTGTCTCTGTCAGTTAAACATCTGATTTTGGCTCAAATCATGATCTCGGGGTCCTGGATTGGAGTCCTGGTTTAGGCTCCCTTCTCAGGGAGTCTGCTCATTCCTCTGTCCCTCCTCCTGCTTATTTTCTGTCTCTCTTAAGTAAATAAGTAATTTTTTTAAAAGGGAAAGTTCATCATTACTCTTAAAAATGAGTAATTAATGGAGAGGTGAAAAATACAGAATAGGTACTATAGTCTGTAATGGTGTAGTAACATTATATGGTGACAGATGGTGACTACACTTATGGTGAGCATTGAATACTGTGTAGCATTATCAATCACTGTATTGTACACTTAAAACTAATATAGTATTATATGTCAACAACCACAATAAAAAGAGTTAAGGACTCACCTACAATGACCAACATAAACTCAAGAAGTAAGTGTTCATATTAGTTGGTTTTGTAGAAACGTGCCCTCTACAAATGCAGAAGCAGAAAACCTGCATATGCAGATGTAATGAGCTATTTGGGAAGTTCTTTTGGTGTGTTCTAATTGCCAAATTTGTCTCAATTAGAAACCTTTCTGATCATTTTAAGTGTTCAGTATGGTGGTTTTACTTTAATTAAACAATATTGGATCTCTGATCACTATAATATAGTATAAAAGGTTTGGCTATTTAAGACTTTAAGTATTTTATGGTTATGTCTTATGATGATCACAATAGCTCTTTTCCCTGTGAACATTAATATAAGATAATTGACCTTGGCTCCCATGATTTGCTTTCAGCTTGGGGACACAGCTCCCATCATGGTCAATTATCTCACTGTAATTCCAACAATAAAAGTAACTATTGCTTAATAATTTTCTAATCACCTTCTTGGACTGGAAAATGGGATATACTGCTAATATGACTGCTTTCAAGGATGCCTGGGTGGCTCAGTAGTTGAACATCTGCCTTTGGCTCAGGTCATGATCCCAGGGTCCTGGGACCGAGTCCCCCATCAGGCTCCCTGTGGGGAGCCTGTTTCTCCCTCTGCCTCTGTCTCTGCCTCTCTCTCTGTGTCTCTCATGAATAAATAAATAAAATCTTTTTAAAAAAATTACTGCTTTCAGTGAAATTGCTGCCCCACCATAGATAAGTCACATATAGTATGAAATGCTTTCTGAGGCTGAACAATTTTGGCATATTCATATTTTGAAGATAATTTCATATTGGAGACACTTGGAGGATGAATTAGAACTTCATTCCTATTCCTGGACCTTGTGCTTTGTGCAGATAAGACAAACTGCTTTGTCTTTGCCAATTAAATTCAGCTGTCCCTGCTCCTCTCAGGCTTGCTCATCTGAGCTGCTCAGAATTCCAGCAAAGTGCATACATATAAGAACACTACACCCCCATGTGGTGGCAACAATATTCTTGGGAAGTCACGTATGATCAATAGGGACTTTGCTATTTATAGACATTTTTTTATCTTTCCAACCATGGCATTTTTATACCTCACCAAAGTTAGAAAATATTTTTAGGTTAGTGAAAATAACCTTAAAATATGCTCTGTATATAAAATTGTTAAAATCTATTTGTGAAAAATAACTTTCTTTCCTGGCTCAGTATAGTCATATCAGCTAGAGAGAAGAGATTGAACCCATAGATTAAACAAACAGCAAGTATCAAAAGTTTTTTTTTTTTTGAGCACCTATTTTAGTAGTCTGTTATGCCTTGTCAGAGAACAGTACAGATAGTATTGGACTGAGAGTTAGAGGGATGCTTTCTAGATCTAGACTCTTCACTTGACAGTTCTGTGTCCTGGGACCTCATTCGTAGCCTCAGCATTGTTATATGCAAAACAGTGGTTTGATTTTTATCTCATTTGTCATTTTTAAAAAGGATCAATTAGAGAGTAATGCTTTTTAAAGTTTCTTTAATTATACATGTAAATTTTAGCTGGACAGCGTTAAGTTGTATAACTAACTAATTTAAAATGTCAGAGTCTCAGAACATTGCTTTTGGACACATTGCCTTTAAAATATTTTCTCATATATGCTATAGATTTTAAAACAACACACACCTATAGATCTCTATTTACATTGACTATACATAAACATGAGAGAGGAAGAGAGAGTTTGTTGAGGTAGCTGTTTCTCTTCTACAGCTAAATGATTATAGCTCTTTCATGTTGTTATGGAGTGGTTCTTGGTATCTCTTTCAACTTTTTATGTGCAGCTTTATAAAATCTAAGTCTCCTCTACACAAGACATGTTTTTCTGATGACAGTAGTACATTAACCTCATCAGGCTAGATGATGTGATTTTGATTGGCTATCTATTTTATGCCTGATATATCATATAAAGGCACATTAAAATTCAGAAAAATTGTGTGAAAGAGCTGTCCATAAACCACAGTATAAATGATGAGTATTATTACTATCCAGTGTTCACCTGACACTGAGTTTGGGATATTATTTATTACCTTTTAAAAAATAAAAACAAACAAAAAAAAAGGAAAATAGAGCCAAAGTTAGAAAACAGGTAGATGGAAATAGGATAGAGAAGCCTTGGAAGGAAGAAAACTATCACTTGAATGCTTCCTGGAAATCTTTGGATTTAACACTTTATAGGTATAGTTTGGTGAAATTGAGAAGGAGGGAATGTCTAAGGAGAAGAAAAAGTCTAAAACAGTATCTTTCCTCTGGATCTGAGATGTTGATATGAGGTTGAAAATAAAGCCTTTTTGTAAAATACTTAATCAACCATTGCCTTGATGTTAAACAGATTTTGAAAAACAGTAAACGACACTTAAGGGAGTTTTTGAAAACTTTGTGTAACTTTTGGTGGAGAAAGATCATGACAGCCCCCATAATAAGAAAGCCTGGGGATTGAGTGAAACCTGAGGCTGGATATTTCTTAGCAGTTTTGTCAGAAACCCCAAGAAAAGCAAGAGAGTGTCAGAATATACCTGTCCAACAATCGTCATGAAAAGGCTGCAGTTTCTAGACTTTACCTTACAGGAGAGGTGAGAAACAAGGGCACAGAGAATTGATTTGCAAGGTGTTGTGCTGAGATTATTTTTCTTTCTCATGTCTTTTGTTTCACTCTTCTGCATCATCTTCTGGGTGATTCTTTACAGTAACCATAGAGTCATGTTATTTTGGTTTAAAAAAATGCCAATTGATAACACCATCTTCATTTCTTCTCCTAAAAAGCAAACATGGAGCTTCCCTGAGTCACCACATGGTCTGTCAGTAGCAAGACTGGGAACAGATCACAATGTAAAGAAACCTAAATAGCTCAGATCTTAGAAGTTTGATATTCACTGATTCAACCCATTTACTGTAGGATGACTTTGTCTCTGGGACTCTGCTGGGTGATTGAAAAGCAGAGATTTTGAGCAGAAAAATGATAACTTTCTCCTTCTCATGAAACTTCTACAGTAGTAGGGAAGATAGTCAAGTAATCGTATTATAGCTATATTATTTAATATATAACACATACTTTAAAATCTATATAATAGATATGCATATAAAATAGAAGGAAAGATTTTATATATATGAATAAACATAATTATATAATAACTTCGTAATAGTAGTAATATAAATAAATAAAAGAGGGAAAATGTATTAGAATATATGAGAATATGTGGAGAACAACCCAGGGTCTTATGCATGTATGGTATGATTCTAGTTGGTATTATTAGGTCACAGTGACAGAGACAATTCTGAAAGTGGTATACAGCTTACTTCTTACATACATTCATTAAGCATATAGCTTTGACCACTTATGTTCCAAGTAATGTGGTGAAAGGTGACCACAGTTTCCAGATTGGATGAGATGATGGGAGTGAGAAGTGTAGTAGGGAAAGATCCCACTCATTTGTGGCCTTTTTAAATGTTAGTCTTTTACTTACTGGCCACCTCATCTGTGTGACCAGAAGGTCGGGAAGTTAGTGTCTTGTGTATTGAAGGTGTAGTCTCTCGCTTTCTTATAGTCCCACAGAAATTTGTGCCTGTACTTGTTTACTGGATGTTCCAGTAAATATATCTCCCATTAGCAAGAAGTCCTCAAATATTCATGAATGTCCTTTGATGTAGTAGGAGCTAACGTAGGAATTGGGGGAAGAAAAATAAATTATCACATTTCTTTTATTCATGAGGCTCAGAACAATATAACCGGAAACATATATATATATATAGGTACATAATTGCCATACTAAGTGGGGTGATAAAGGTAGGTATTGGGTAAAGAGATGGAGCAGAGGGAATGAGCATTTCTTACTTATGGTAGAGATGGAGGAAAGAAGCATTCAGAAAAACTTTGTAGAGGAGCTACGGAAGTTTAGAAGGAATAATTATTTAGAGAAAGAAAGGCCTTCTATGCAGAAGGAACAGCATGCACAATGGTATAGAACAAGTAACTGGCTTGAAACACCCCAGGTGAGAGACTAAGTAGAGGGAAAGAGAATAGTGGAAGCTAAGGCAGAAGCAATGGGAAGTGGAAGAATCCATCCAAGGGACACTTACCAGAGAAATTTGCAGAGAATCAGTCTAGGAAGGGAGCATGATCTGCTCCTATGGTACTGGGCACAAGTGAGTGTGAGTCACATTTAAGGCAGCCTTGTGGCACCCAGGGGAAAAAATAATTGTTTCTCCTCTGTTGGTTTCTCAAGTCTCATTAGAGAGTATCCCATTGCTCAGCCACTTTGATTAGATTGGTTTGGGTTCCTAATTAAGAGATACTGATTTTTAAAAACATCTCTTTCCCACCAAAGCTATTACTCTTCAAAAGCCAAAGCAGTGCCAAGACTTATTTCAGAGAATTTTCCTGGTTCCCTGAGCCCTAATTAAGTCCTAATTCATTCTCTTCTGAATGAAGAGAAGAGCTTTCCCTATCTTTCTGAATGTTGGGAGATGATGTCCCAAAGAAATTTATAATGCCAGTTAATTCTGTGGCTGCAGTAGTTCTTTTGAGGATTTTTGGTAACCTTGTCCTTTTACTGCTAAAATGAAAATATTTGGTTGAGGTAGCCCAGATCCAAGGGAGGAATGCCTCAGAGAAATGCCTCTCTGGCTTAGTAGAGCTTCATTCAGAGCCTCCATGAAGAGGGCCTGACATTACATTTGATGTTTTATTTGGCAAGACAGTGTTTATGTGATTGGAAGGAAGACAGAACAGAGTTAAAGGGAGCTCAGTTCTGTGCCTTAGAAGCTTGTGATTAACTGACCAGTTATCCTATAATTTAGAGTGGATCTTTCTCACTGTATTTAATTAGTAACTTATGGAATGCCCCACTGTGGAGTTAGGGATTTTCTGGCTTTCATTTTTTCACTTTTGCATATAATAAATCCAAATGGTGAACCCCAGATATGCCAGTGCTATGTGATCTGTAGTATATGGTATTTCTATGGGACTGGATAAAACAAATATTACTTATTTTTTGAATGTTCAGTGTAAGGATGTTTTTATTAACATCATTTTTCAGGTACAGAATTGAGGGTTGAAAATTGCTACAGATTATATCATTTGTTCTACAGGTGGCTGGTAGAGCTGGGATGAGAACCAGGGTTTTTGTAAGATTGATGAAACAAAAATTGAATGAACAGTTCAGAATGAGTAATGATGTATTTCATCATTAAAATATAATGTTTCCTAGTTCTAACTATTCAAAAGGACTAGAAGCAATGAGAGCTAAATAGCTATGAACACCCCTAGTACCTTGAGAATGTTTTCTAAATACCATTTCTCTTTTCTTTTTTTAAAGCCAGGGTTTCTTGAAAAAACTTTATTTTTTAAGGCAAAAATTGATTCTAGGTCTGAGGTAGGAAATATGAACCTGGAATATCTTATGTCAGAAAGCAAGTAAGCTATCAAGATATGAAGCATCATGTCAGGAGCCTGTGACAAAATGAGACAATTTGAGCATTGACAAGGATACTAATTGAAATGAATTAAAACACAGCAAATGTGTTGAAATCTATGATTTCAGAATAATACTGCTAAAAAATTACCTCATTACTTTGTGGGTCCTTAGGGAATCCATTCATTACTGTGAAAACTGATAAAGTGTAAGAAATACTTATCCTGTTTTATATAAACTGAAATTTAAGTAAATTTGTAGCAAATAGTTGAAAGGAAATGTCTTTTTATAGCGATATTCTACCTAATAAAATAAGAAGGAATGGTAGAGCATCATCATTTTAAAATAATAGACCTAGAAAATATTTGCAACATCGTAAAAACATCATAAAACGAGACAGACATAATATGGCAGCTGATGGAAATATACTTCAACATTTGTGAAATAGTCTTGCTCAAAATACAGATAAAGTCTCTAGATTCAATTCTCATTTCATTGGAGATACAGGGGAAAAAGCATAAAATAATACAATCAAGAAAACCTAGCCTCTAGAAAGCTCTACAGGCTGAACAATATTTTGCAATAAATTGCAAGGAGTTGGGGGAAGAGAGATATCTTGGAGATTAGAAGAAACTTGAGACATGAAATGTATGCATAAACTTGTTTTGAATCCTAATTTCAACAAACTTTTATAAAGAATTAAACGTTTAGGAGGGTTGAGCTCTGATTTGTTATTTGATGATATTAACAAATTTTTTTGGTACTAGAGTCTTGTTAAAAAGAAGGAGTCCTTATATTTAAATCTTCTTACTACAATGTTTATAAGTAGAGTGAAATAATGCCTGATTTTGCTACAAAATAATCTAAGAGAGTGGTTGAGTGGTTAGGAGTGTAGATTTAGTAATTTTCGCTATGAGGTGATGATTGTTGAAGGTGAGTGAAGGTGTTTTGGTGGTATGTAATACCATGTTCTCTTCTTTTAATATAATTTAAATTTTCCTTAAAATGTAAAATGGAGGCAGGAAAGAAGAGAATTTAAGTACTGCTGATTCCACAGCCAATGTTCTTATTCTCCATGCTTGATAATATTGTACTTTAATATGTGTTTTAAGATTTACCAGGATTCAAAAGTGTGATAAAAATCTATTAAAAATCTATGGTAGAAAACTCTACTTGTTCCCTACCTACCCAAGCCATAGCATGTACCCAAACAAATTGTAGAAAGTATGGGATTAGTACATATTTACTGAATTAAATCATATCTGTATATGTGGAACATGTAGGTAACATAACTATGTGACATGTTGCATACATATGGAGTGAAAATTTTGAAATAGAAATCAGATTTCAATTCTAGCTCTAAGTCAATTGCCTTAGAGCTATTGAATTTTGGGCTGATCATTTCTCTGAGTTTGAGAATGAATAGTAATTACTTTATCAGGCTTTTAAGAAGCTCCAGTGAAATAATATATGTGAGGGACATCTAGGTGGCTCAGTGGTTGAGCCTTCAGTTCAGGGTGTGGTCCTGGAGTCCTGGGATCGAGTTCCACATTGGGCTCCCTGCATGGAGCCTGCTTCTCCCTCTTCCTGTGTCTCGGCCTCTTTCTCTCTCTGTCTCTCATGAATAAATACATAAAAATCTTTAAAAAAAAAAGAAATAATATATGTGAAATCCTATTAAAACTATAGTATTATACTAGTGTATGGTGCTCTTATTGATTAGTACAGAATTTAGATGATGTGAAAACTCAAAAAAGGAAACCCTTGGGATCTCTGGGTGGCTGAGCGGTTTAGTGCCTGCCTTTGGCCTAGGGTGTGATCCTGGAGTCCCAGGATCAAGTCCCATGTCGGGCTCCCTGTGTGGAGCCTGCTTCTCCCTCTGCCTGTGTCTCTGCCTCTCTCTCTTTCTGTGTCTCTCATGAATAAATAAATAAAATCTTACAAAAAAGGAAACCCTTCTCACAAGGCTCAGAAATTTGGGAAGATTTCATGGATTATGAAGTACCTAAGTTGAACCTTGGAGAACACAAAATGTTTACTCTGGTAGAAAGAACACTGCAGAAGGAGAGCACAGAGGGAATATGGATTCAAGTAGAATGAATATAACATTTGAGGGGCATAGTGTTGTGAAGCCAGGGAGTATCATAACTTTAAGGGATCTTGGAAATTGTCTAGCCCAACTACTTCATTTAAGAATTGAGAAAATTAAGGCCCTGATAGAATAAGTGTTTTTGCCTCTAGATGAAAGCTCTTAGGAAGTGGCTGAGCCAAGGACTTCAATCATCAATATATTTCCTTCTATGAGAGCTTCCTCTTAGTGGTAAGATTTAGCTGACTTAAGCTGAGGAGGCAAGATTGATTAAGCAAGGTAAGACAAATTGATTTTTTAAAAAAGATTTTGACCATTAGGTTTTAATTGTGATCTCTTAAGGGGTGGAGAGCCTTGGTAGAGTTTTCAGCAGGAGAACTACAGGAAGCAATCGGTTGAGAATGGTATACTTCATGCATAGGTCGAGTAAGGGTTGCAACAGCAGGATAATAGAATGCTACTACAGCTCCTCATATGCGAGGATGAGGACTGCCTCAGAGGCATGCTGATGGGTTGAAGAATGGCGACTCTTAACGTGACACTTAGAAACTGTTGGTTACAGATTTGAAAGAATCATATAGGACCATAAAGGACTATAAGTAGATTCATATGTTGTAGAATATAAAAATTTGTATACAAGATAGATTAAAGAATTATATACCATTATCCCATTCTTCTATTTAGTAGTTATTCAAAAAATAAAATGAGAAGACAAATTCAGAGAGAAGAGTTGATTTATACAAGGTCACATGGATGACAAATGACTGAGTCAAAACTCAAGTTACAGTACCATTTTCACCATTCCGGTTTCTTAACCTTGGATCTGTGGATCATCAGAGAGTTGGTGACTGAGCCACACTTATTTTCTAAATGCTATGGACATATATGCAAATTAAAAAATAATTGTGTGGTGTATGTGTGTGTGTGCGTGTGTGTGTGTGTGTGTGTGTGTGTGTGGTGGGGAAGTTAGTGGGAATGAGTGTTCATAATTCTTTTTTTTTAAGATTTTATTCATTTATTCATGAGACACACACACACACACACACACACAGAGAGACAGAGAGAGAGAGAGAGAGGCAGAGACACAGGCAGAAGGAGAAGCAGGTTCTATGCAGGGAGCCTGATGCGGGACTTGATCCTGGGACTCCAGGATCACGCCCTGGGCCAAAGGCAGGCGTCAAACAGCTGAGCCACCCAAGAATCCCAGTGTTCATAACTCTTAATAGGTCCTCAAAGTTATCTTTGGCTCCTAAAAAGTTAAGAACTTAAATGTGTGTGGTGATGTATTTAAAACCTTATCATGTGGGATAAGTATTAAATCAAATTATATTTTTCTCTTCTCAAATATTTTTCTCTGGCCTCATTATCCTCCTGAGGATAATATCTGGGGTAGGAGAAAGTTCATATATCCTCATAGTTGTGAGAGTGAGCATCTGAGCCACATATGGATATCTGACCTCTGGGGATTTGCTGGTATCCATGGAAGTATTTCTTGTCTTGGTTTCTAGGAATCATACTGGTATCCATAACTAAAGATTGTAGCTTGTGGTATTCTCAGCATCTTTTGGCATGGATGGAACCTGATGACTTGGCTCCATCTTGACTCCTACTGGTATTTCAGTTCTGTCTCTCGCATCCTAGGTCTGTCCTCCATCCAGCTTATGGCTTGATCCTCCCCTCCACTACCTTTGCCCTGTGATCACTATAGAAGTGGTGAGGGTAGACTTGGAGCTCTCAGCTGCTGGAAGTTGTCCAACTAGGAAATATTTAGTTACATAGTCGTAAAGAGTGATGCTTGAGTAACATCTCTAGCTTACTCTCAACCTAAATACACCTTGAAATAATTTTTGTCAAGATCATAGTTACCTCAGTTGGCACAGAGCCTCCGTCTGACATTTGTAAAATAGAGACAGTGATCTCTCATAAGCCTATGGCAATAAGAGGCTTATTTATATATAACATAAATATTATGAACAATATTTATAAAGGTCTTAAAATAAGTGTTGATACCTAAAGGACAATTGCTACCATGTATTAAGTGTATTAAGTCTTATTTTTCTCGAGGCACCTGATGACTCAGTCAGTTAAGCATCTGACTCTTGATTTCAGCTCAGGTCATGATCCTCAGGGTCCTGGGAGAGAGCTCTATATGGAGCTCTGCTCAGTGAGGAGTCTGTTTCTCTCTCCCTCTGCTTGCTCTTTTTGTCTCTGTCTCAAATAAATAAATAAATCTTTTTTTTAAATGTCATATTCCTAAAAAAAAATGTCATATTCCTCTTAATATTCCTAATGCTTAGCACAAAGTTCAATACATAATAGGAACTTAATAAATATTTAATATTAATGAATAAAATAAGTTTAGAGAAGGCCCTATATGATACTAGAATAGTAGCAACAAAGAAGAAAATCTAAGTTCTTAGTTTATTTGCAGCTCTTCTAGAAAATGTATCAGTTTGGTATCTTAAAACTTATAAATTTCTGTATTTCATAGGCTATTTTGACAAGTATATTTTGTCAAAATATTTGACAAAATATTTGACAAGTATATTTTGACAAAAAGTATATTTTGTCAGATGAAATTAGATCAAGTTTCAGAATGATTTGCTACAAGGTATTTACTGTATTCCATAGATTATGTTCAAAATGCATTTTGTTTTATATTTGTATATGCTGTGTTCCATCCACATTTGGTGGTTCATACTCATCAAGTTCTGATAAGCTCTAAGTTGGCAGTCAGTGAGGTGTTGTCATTCATCCATCCATCCATCCATTCATTCTTTTTACAATCAAGGAATAAAGCACTACACAATTCATAGACTTTTATCCTTTTATTATCCAACAATTTTCTTTTAGCTACACAGCAGTTCTAGACAATTGATCAGTTGCCATCTAGTGGGCAAAAACCGTAATAGCATAAAGAAAGCAGGATGCAAAACTTAATTGTTGAGATGGGAACAGCAATGCACGTAATTGGAAGAAGGAACTTATTAAATTCACCACAATTTTTGCAACACTGATATCATGTGAAAGTAAACTGAGACATCATATCTATAGAGAAATATATCAAAAATTTAAATATTTTAAGGTAAAATATAAAAGAAAATTAAAGCCAGAAGTAGTTGCTGCTACATACCTAGTAGAATGACTCAAGAATAACAAAAATCACAAACTACAATATGAAATATTGATGACGATTCAAAATAATTATAATGCATAGACACCATTGATTGGAATGCAAAATGTTACATTGTGGAAAAAATTTGGCAGTTCCTTATCAAGTTAAACATAAATTTACCATATAATCCAGCAATTTCACTCTTAGGCATTTATCCAAAAGAAATGAAAAATGTATCTTCACACATCTGTACACAATGTTTTTAATAGCTATATACATAATCATCAAAAACTGAAAACAACCCAATGTCCACCAGCTAAATAATGGATTAACAAGCTGTGCTACATCCACACAATGGAATACTTTTCTGCAATATAAATGAACAAACTAGTGATACACTTAACATGGATGAATCTCAAATGCTTTGCTAACTGAAGGAAGCCAGACTGGAAAACTGCATATTGTATGATTCCATTACTACAACACTATAGAAAAGGAAAAATTTTAGGAACAGAAATCTTTCTATTAGTGGTTGCCAGAGGCTAGAGGTTGGGACAAGGGATGGATCACAAAGAAATATGAGAGACCTTTTAAAATGAGAAAAATGTTCTCTATCTTGATTTTTATGGCAGTGGTTACATGACTTTAAAGGTCTATCAAAAGTCATAGAACCATACACCTAAATAGGTATATCTCTCAATCTAAAAAAAGAGTGGGAATCAAATAATTTTAAAATAGTAGATCAAACAACCAGGCAGGTTTGAATATCAATCACTGAAAAAAAATGAGAGGGGTTATCAGTTATCATCTGCTACAGTATTGTGAGCCAGCAGTAAGAAATTCAGACAAACAGAAGGGTAAAAGCTCTTCATGCACACCCTACAGAAATCTGAAATTGACTCATCTCATTTCTAATAATTCTATAGAAAGGTTTTCCCCCTCCACGCCCCCCCACAAAGTTCTATTTATTTATAATCTGTTTTGGGGTTTGTAAATGTATTTAATTTTTGTCTCTGGGCTCATTTTACTTTCTTTATAACAATGTGTCTAGTGTAGTTTTGTGTAGTAAACATATATCAGTGAATAATATTTTGATTATATTTTTTAGTTTACCAAGCATTTCTATTACCATCCCTATTAGGCAGGTCAGGAAGTTGTTACTTTTTCAGAATTCTTCTATCAAACAGGTTAGATTATTTCAAAATTCCATTTACTTTAATTCTGAAATGATATTATTCAAATAACCACACATACATATTTTTGAAAAAATAAACTTTAGTACTGCTTTCACATTTCATGGGCAATGTGGAGTTAAATTGTTTCATGATGGGATTAACAGTATTTTAAAAACAACAAAAATAAACACAAACACAGCAAATAAATATAAGTTATGGAACAATGTGAAAGCTTGAACTTTAAATACCCACAATTGAGCAATAGTGACGTCTTAAAGTAGAGTGGGAATGGTCTGTGTGGTTATTTTTGTGCATAATTTCATTCATACTTATATGTACAGTGAAAGTTGTACATGTACAACTGAAAGACTGATATACATGTACATTGTCATTTCATGTCTTTATATCAGATAAAGTAAAGGAGGCTTGAAAAGATGGGTTAATTTGTCCAGGGTAATATTTCTGAGGAGTGGCAGGACTTGAAACTCCTTCTTACTCCAGTTTCATCCTCCTAATGCAAGCACAGGTCTGCCCTGCCAAGGGTTGATCCTGATAATATAGTCGTATATTGCCTGTCATAGAAGAATCAGGGTTTTAGAGAAAGGCCAAAGGGAGCAGAACACATGGTTATAAATACCTACCACAGGTCAACTGGGCCTTTCCTCAAGTTTCAGGGACCCATCATGTAGGAATACAAGTTACCTACTCTGAGGACCAGGGTACAACTATTGTGCAAACAGTACTTTTAGCTTCTCCAAACATTCTTTTTCAGGTCCAGCTTTTCTGTATTGACAACCCCTAGTGAGCATCTCATTCAACTCCAAGTTTCCCAATGGAATCAATCATCCTTTAACATACCTTAATAATAATTAAAAAAAATACTGGCAGAAAGCATATTCTTTTAAATCTGGATTTAAGTTTTAAAATGGAAAATGAGGGCAGTCGGTAAGCATCTTCCTTCAGCTCAGGTCATGATATCAGAGTCCTGGGATTGAGTCCCACTTTGGGTTTCCTGCTCAGCAACGAGTCTGCTTCTTTCTTTAACTCTCTCTATGATTTCTCTTGCTCAAATAAATAAAATCTTTAAAAAAAGGAAAGTGAGAAGTTTATCTTCTCTTCCTAGGGCCCTTTATATAAGTCCTCCTGTTTTAAATAATATTTTAAACATTTACTATGTGCTAACCATCTTCTTTCATTTGAATCCATACAACAATCCTGTATGCTTTATGTAGCTCCAATGTATAGATGAGAAAATTAGGGGTTTAAATATATTAGGTAATATGCTCCAAGCCATACATCTATTAAGTCATGGCATAACTGTCTCTGGGTCTGATTCCTAAGCCTTTGGCCCTATCTAGTAAGAATTTTTAAAAGCTAATAATTTCATTTTCCTTAAATAATATACTTTCCTGACCACCATAATTCCAGTATTCTAACATGAGATATAGTGAACTTGCATATGAAAAAAATCATTAATCTCTAATGAACATTTACTATATACCGGGCATTGTGCTAAATATATTATTATCTTTAAAACTCAAACATACTCTGAGAGGGAGGTCCTACCATTCCATTTTAAGGATAAGGAAACTGACTGAAAATGGTTTAATGACATTCCCAGGATTACCTACTCAACCAGGAGATGGTGGAGCTGATATTCAAATCCAAGTCAATGGGATTCCCATGTTTTACACAGTGGGAAACACATGACCTTTGGAATTCAGCAAATCTCGTTTTGAATCTCAGTTGTCCCCAATACTAAACCAATACTATTTTTTATTCTACTTTCTTCTATCATTATTTATGAAGATATCTCCTATACTAGAGAGATCTTGAGAGGTGGACTATTCCTGTTTAACCTTCTATTCCCTTTTCCTCCCCAATTAATTATTCTAAACAAGTAACAGAGCACCCACTTAATAGGGATTCAATAAAGTGATTGGTTGATTGACTATAATGAAAAGCATTAAAATACTGAATGACTTGAAACTGGATGAAAAATAGATCTGATCTAGTATGTTAGTTAACACATCCACTTATTCATTTAACAATTATTTACTGCTGATCTGTTATGTTCTTCACTCTGTGCCAGGTGTTCAGCTAATTTTCAGCTGATATACAACAATGTGGTAACCCAGGAAGCATCCATTCCAGTTGATTAATGCCTGTGTCAGACCAACTGCTAACTATGTTGAATGTTGGGTTATGGGCATATAATGATGAGCCAAATAAAAGACATGATCATTGTCATGAAAACTTCCAGTGAATGTAAAATTACTCCTGTGGTAGGAAGAAAGATACAAAGTGCTATGACAGTGGGCATCAAGGTCACTCAATCTAATCTGGATGGAAAAAAAACTTATGATGAAAACCAGGGAGAGAAAATCCAATCAGATCCTCCATCATACAAATTTACTCTTCACCTTGTGAAGGCTAAAATTATACTTCTGTTTTTTGGGATCAGTGGTGTTCTATAAATAGCAGAATTCAACTATTCATCTCCACCATGTTCTTGCATAGTGTGATGGATGTGTCAATAATAGTAAGTTGAGTGATGCTCTAGGCCCCTAAAGGAAGGCCCCTAATGGAATATTACTTCATTAAATGTCTGTTGAACTGCAGTGTTGTTGAAATACTTGTTAAAATCCTTTTAAGGAGTGTTCAGATTACTTTATGAATGAATGCTGTCATCTGAGTCAAAAGCTCAGGAAAATTCAAGAAAAGGTGGTGCTTCATATATAGAGTAAACTTACTTTGCTAGTGAGGGAGGGCATAAAAAGGAAGAATTTCTTCAAAGAGGTTCTATCGACTGCTATAAGAAAACAACCTGTACTGAAATGGAGTGACCTAGGAGACTGACATCTTCTATCTAGGAATTATTTCTTTTTTTAAGACATTTTTTTAAAGATTTTATTTATTTATTCATGAGAGACACAGAGAGAGAGGCAGAGACACAGGCAGAGGGAGAAGCAGGCTCCATGCAGGGAGCCTGACGTGGGACTCCATCCAGGGTCTCCAGGATCAGGCCCTGGGCTGAAGGTGGCACTAAACCGCTGAGCCACCCGGGCTGCCCTAGTAATTATTTTATGTTACCTAACTTTGATTGTTTTCAGTAGAAAGAGTGAATTGCATAAATAGTTAAAAAATTAAAAACAGTTAAAATTGACAAAGTAATTCTATACTGAGATAACAACAAGACACTAAGTGTATATATAGTTTGGCTCAAGTACTTCTGATACCTTCTTCATAAACATTAAAATTAACAAAAGATGTTGAAAAATTGTATTTTCATCCTTTTGTCCAAATCTTGTGTGACAGGGCATGATCCAGGTTCTTAAGAAGGCAGTGATTGGATAGAAGACAGTGTGTTCTTGGGAGTCTCTCATTCTGGAAGGCTGGGTCAGTACTGTCAGATATCCATTATCCAGGAAATCTTGCTTATCCTACTGCAAATGTAGAGCATTTCTTATGTTAGCATTGTGTGCCTGTGCTCAGCCCATTAAGTCAAGACCACAATGAGATACCACCTCACATGGATCAGAATAGTTACAATTAGCATCTCAGAAAACAACATATGTCTGGAGAGGATGCTGAGAAAGGGGAACCCTCTTACACTGTTGGTGACAATGCAATAACTCTGGAAAACAGAGTTCCTTAAAAAGAGGTTCCTCAAAAGTTAAAAAAAAAATAACTTCTCTATGACCCAGCAATTGCACTACTAGGTATTTATCTAAAGGATACAAAAATAGTTATTCAAAGGGGCATAGGCACCCCAGTGTTTATAGCAACATTATCCACAACAACCAAAATAAAGGAAAGAGCCCAAATATCCATTGACTGATGAATGGTTAAAGAAGTGGCATACAGTGGAATATTACTCAGCCATCAAAAAATGAAATCTTGCCATTTACAATGACATGGTTGGAACTAGAATATATTATGCTAAGCAAAATAAGTCAGTCAGAGAAAGATTAATGCCATATAACTTCACTCATATGTGGAATTTAAGAAAAAAAACATATGAAGGGAAGGAAAAATATGATAAAGACGGAGACAGGCAAATCATAAGAGACTCTTAAATGTAGGGAACAAACTGAGGGTTGCTGAAAGGGAGGTGTTGGGGGGATGGAGTAATTGGGTGATAAATGTTAAGGAGGGTGCTTGATGTAATGAGCACTGGGTTTTATATGCAACTGGTGAATCACTAAATTCTACCCTTGAAACTAAAACTACACTATATGTGAACTGACTTGAATTTAAATAAATTTGAAAAAAAAAGATGAGATGTAAGGTGACTGGGAGAAGTCTGATGCAAGTGTGGGGAAAAATGATTCTGCTCAATTTAACAAGCACTTACTGCACATAGTTGAGTACAAAGTACAGTGTGTTCTGTGATTATGGAGAATCTAAAGATTCAACATTCGAGTTTATTGCCTATTGGAAGCTTATGATCCTAGAGGTATTTAATATGGATCCAGGTTTAATTATACTGCAATACATGATAAATATTATGGGAGGTATAAAGTCCTGTGAAGGTATAGGAAAGAAGAGATCATTTTCTGAAATTGAGTGTGCAAATACTAACCACCTTCTCATTCCCTCTTTGAAAGCTTTTTGTTTTCCCCCAACACCTGGTGGATGGAGTTTAAGATGCTTAGCACTGAACTTGAGATCCCCCATGAACTGACCCTACCTACATTTTAGTTTTTATACACCAGTAATAGTAAACTGCTTGTACTTTCTTCTTCCCTTACTACCTTACTACTATTCCTTCCAGAATTCCAACTGAGCACTGTTCTTAGCACATAGCCAAAGCTAAATAGGATTTTTAAATAAATTAATGAATCCTCATACTATTCTGCTTCATGTCTTTATATATGTCATTCTCTGTGTAGAATGTCTTTCTCCATCTTATTAAGATCTGTGAACTCATTCTCTGAGACTTACCTCCTATAACTTCTAAGCTTTTTCTCAGTAGTCTTCCTCTTGTGCTGCCATAGAAGCTGGAATATCCTTAGCACTTCATGGTGAAATGGTCAATTTGTGCATCTGTCTTCACACCATAAAGTAACTGCCTGATGCCAGGGGCCACATCCACATAGCTACTGTCTAAATATGAGTGAAGTACAGATTTTTTAATTAGATTGCTTGGGTTTAATCCTGATTCCTCCCATTTTCTAACTGTGTTTTTTAATAAGTTGCTTAAATTCTCTGTGCCTCAATTTCCTCATCTGTAATGTGAGGATACTATCTACCAAATAGGATTGTTGTAAAGATTAAATTAGTTATTATAAATAAAAGACTTAGGACAGACAACAACTGGCACAAAATGAGCATCATATAAGTGTAAATTATGAAGTGCCCAACTAGAACAATTATGGAACTATGTGAAGGAAGTAGAGTCACTAAAGTCATTAAAGTATTTGAACAGGCGGAGACTTTTGAGATATAAGAAGTTTTTGGTGTGTAAAGATGGAGGTAAATTGTGGAGAGAAAGTCATCACAGGACAAAGTTAGAGTCAGGTAGAGTATAGCACTGGGACATTGAGCTAACCCCACATCCCCATGGCATACACACTCTCAGTAGAGAGCCAAGTACTAGAATATGTTTTGGAATGCATTCCTCCTGCAAGTTTAATTTCCCTCTTTTTTACTGTCTCCTAGTGTCTCCTGTGGGAGCCACTAAAATGGTGAAATAAAAAGAAATTGAAGGTTTGTAGTGTTGACTGAAAGTCGCAAAAACTGCAGGCTCTCTAGGTTGATTCTTCACTAATGGTAAAGCTAGGTAAATTTCATAATACATGCAACCAAGTCAATTCCATAGTAGAATATTATAGAATAAAATAATGATGTAAGATATTTTGAAGGAGGTAAATGCTATAGATATAACTCATAAAATTCGTGAAATAGATTTTGTTTATTAAGTAATACTTCTACACTGACTTCCATTACAGAATTGATGACATTTGAAAAAAAAAACAAAACTCATTCTGAAAACTTTGACTCAGTGGAATGACTGCTGTATCCCTGGCACTGATCTGAATGCTTCTCTAATCCCTTTATTCTCTTGAGGGAGGAACCAGTTGAGAGTTAGCGGGAAATTGACAGAAGGTGCACCTCAAGGGGTATTTCCTGTTTATATGTCCACAAATAAGGAAAATAAAAAATAGGGCACCATGAGGTGGTATGGAGGACAAAGTCAGAATTGTGAGGTAGAAACAGCTTCTCAGTCAGAGGGCCTGAACAGAGAGTGTGATAAAAATGAGGGTACCATGTGTGAGGAAAAACAGCAATACTGAGTGAGAAGCAAGCAAACAGGTAAATGGAATTTGATTTAAGTCTGGAGATGGAAGGTGGATATCACTAAGGGCTTGTGATACCATCCCAGCCCCGTTAGCATGAGGAAGTTGGATTTATTCAGAGGGATATGAAGAGACAGGCCCTGTTGGGATGAAGAAGTGAAACAGCATTACTACCCTTGAGTAGCTGTTAGTCATACAAAGTAATTATAAAATCATGTGGGTTATTAAATATTCTTTACATATCAAGTGGCTATTGAGCTGTTATATAAGAACAGACACTGTGCTAGTGTGGGGATGTGTCAGTGAATAGACAGATGTGGTCTGTTCTGAGGGTTGCACAGAAATTGACTAGATAATGGAGATGGGTACAAGTTCAGGACAGGAGAATAATGTGGCAGAGGGAATGGCATGTCTGCGAAGGCCCTGGGCAAGAGAGAATTTGTTATAAAATGTTTTCCTCAAATACTGAGCATTGAGTTCAATGTTTTCTCTAAGAAATATTCTATGCATCTTGGTTTTGGGCTAGATTTTTTTCCTGCTTCTATCCATAGGACTCTCTATGTCTCACATCAGAGTTCTTCGTGTGTTATGTTACACCTGCTCACTTACTATCACATCCTCTATTCTATTGGAGCAATCTTAGCCTTCACATTGTATCTCAAAAAGTACCTAGTACACTGCCTGGCTCATAGATGTTCAATACATATTTACTGAATGAATATATACATGATTAAATTAATGGATGTAGAATCTCAAAAATGAAATTTCTCCTAGCATTTAGTACAAAGAATGGGGAAGGGAGGTAGAAGAAAGAAAAAGGGAAGCCCTCATATCTCTATATGTGTTCTAAGTTAACATTTAAAAAAAAACATTGTATTAACTATCTTACCTTTTTTTTTAAAGATTTTATTTATTTATTCATCAGAGAGAGAGAGAGAGAGGCAGAAACATAGGCAAAGGGAGAAGCAGTATCCATGCAGGGAGCTCGATGTGGGGCTCCATCCCAGAACTCTGTGATCATGCCCTGAGCTGAAGGCAAACGCTCAACCGCTGAGCCACCCAGGCATACCAACTATCTTTTAAAAGCTATTTTAAATCCTCTTGAGAAAGAATGTATGAGAATGGATCATAATAAATTCTGTTGTCAAAAATTACAATTACACAGATTCCGAACATTTAATTTGATTGACTCATTCAATAAATATTATTGAATACCTACTGTGCAGTTAAAAAGAAATGTAAGAAGACTTAAGACCTTTAAAAGTACATGCTCTTAATTTTTAGACTGTATTTGGATACTTGGAGAGTGTAATAACAATATTTAAGTGGGATCTTGAGCAATTCATTTCACTTTGGATTCCTACCTAAAATATGAAGGTTGGACTTGATGGAGGTCTTTATTTTCAAATATGATGTTTCTATAAATAAAACTGAATGATAGAGTAGCAATATAATTTGGTTTAAAGCAACAAAATACCTTTTTCCTTAGATATAACCAAAATACAATTATTATGTAAATACAGAAGTGAATAATAGAACTCAAGAGCAGTACTGACCCTCAGAGATGGACTAAAATCAAGAAAAAGAAAACATTATCATAACTCTCTTTAAGAGACCATCCCCGGTAAACTCCCATTGTTTCAATTATAAAATATCAAGAGAGAATCTTATTGGCTGACTTGGTTCAATGTGGACTTAGTTTGGATTCTCATAGAAGCAGACCTTAAGACAAGAATTTTAGTGCAAATATGTGATCTGGAGGTGGGGGAAGATGAGTAGAGAAGTGTGCCAGAGAAGAAAAGGCATCCACTAAAGGGTATTATCAAATCAGCTCTCACTGTGGGTTACTGGAGACTAACCCACTGGGAAAACTCCAAAAAAAAAATCACTGGTAGAACCTACATCTCAGTTATCTCATCCAAGGTGCAAAGTATCAGTTATACATCAACTTCCATCAGCCACCAGCTGGGGGCTATTTTTAGGGGTGGTAATCTTCCATTACTTCTGGCTTGCTGTGGATTTAGGGAGAGTGGTTTTCTTCAGCTTTGGAGAAAGCCCTCGGGCAAAAATAAGCTGGGACTAGCAGTTATATGTTGGTACAAACTGAAGGAATAAGGACAAGGGATATGAGTAGGACGCTGATAGATTTTACGGACTTTAATCCCTAATTTAATCCCGCCCTAGGTGGTGGGATGGTGTAGTTATCCAAATCTGAAAGTGAGGTAGTCAGTTACAGAGGTCAGTGTGGGGTGCATACCCTCAAAGGATGTATACTATATAAATTCTATTGGACTTCAGTGATATGAGAATGTGGTCTTGGTCAGATGTGTGTCTTGAAGGGTGAGTGAAATTTGGTGAGTGATCTAAGCTTCAAGTTAGAGAAAGGGCAAAGGCCAAGGATATGGGAATCACTCAGGCACATTAAGAGCGTGGTGAAGTTGTGAGTGAGAGGTCAGGTAGAGAAGTCCTCTGAACTCAGATAAGGAGGACTTTGAGAAATAGGCTGAGATGTTTGTAGTTAATGCGTTAGATCATTAACTATATATTCTTGGAGCCAATATCAAGGTAAATTACATTTTTAATCCCCAAAGTTTTAGGATTTTCTTTTAAAGAAAGTTCTTTTATCTTGTAGCTGATATTTTCAATTTTATATAAGGACTCTTATTAAGTTTTATTGTAGTTGGTGGTACAACATTTTTTTTTTCATGTTTTTCACCAACTTTTAATTCTGTGCAACTCGCTAGGCAGAGGTCAAGTTACAACAATGGAAGTTTTTAATGAGAAAAGGTTTTATTATAAGAAACAATGCCATCAGTAAAAATGCATAAAATTGTGCAATTATGGCAAAATGTTTAAAAATATCTACACATTTGCCCCCAAAGGACTACAGTACTTACTCCATACCTGAGCACTGAACATTGAATGCCATTTGAAACTGCTTCACATAGGGAATCTGATTCCTTGCAGAGCACACCCACTTCTCCTCATGCACCAGAGAAATCAGCCAGATGCTTAAGCATCAACTTTGTAGGATAACAGAAAACAAAGATGGAAAATAAAGAATACAGTTTCTACTTTCCTATAACATAGTTATACCACGTCCAGTTTTCAATATGTAAAAAATATATAGGAAAGTGCTACATACATTCTTCAAATGCAAAAACAAAGTTCAAGTGGGACTGGCATATGTTAGCCTATTTTTACTTCTGTAGTAAAAGACAAATGACTTTTACTTATTATTGAAGTGGGATATATGATGTTATGAATCAATAAAGGCCATATTTAACTATCTCACAGTATGTGCTTCTGTATAAAAAGTTCCCAGTATGTACTTTTCTGTGGCTAATTACTAAATTATTCTCAGAAAGAATTGTAGTCTCTGGCACTAAACATCCAATTCTCATTCATCTATCAAATATTCAAAAAATATTTCTTAAGGGCCATATCTTTAATGGTAGATCTAGAACTGTATAGAAAAGGGGCACCTGGGTGGCTTGATCAGTTAGGCATTTGCCTTCAGCTTAGGTCCTGGTCCCAGGGTCCTAGGATCAAGCCTGGAGTCAAGCTCCCTGCTCAGTGGGGAGTCTATTTCTCCCTCTCCTTCTGCCCCTCCTTCCCACTCGTGCTCTCTCACCCTCTCAAATGAATAAATAAAAATATTTTTAAAAGGAACTATACACAAAAATAAGTTACTGCCCTTGCAGCCCAGGCTCTTATAATCTCACAATAGAGGTAGGTAAAAATTAATTTTAATACAAGGTAAAAAGCGCACTAATGTAGATGTGTGCAAAGTGCTGTGGGGATGCTAACTCACTCAAGAGAATGCTACAAAAGAGGCACATATTGTCACATCCCAATTAGAAGCAGAGATAAAGAGTTGATTGTGTCTGAAACCCAGGTGTGCCAGGTTGTTTTTCTCTCCTCTAAGGAGAGGCAAACTCCAGACTATTGGTAAACATGTAGCATTTGGTAATGAAGCCAATTTACTAAATGGTTTATGGGGAGTTTGCCCTTTTTCTTTGGATGATCTCTGGCAAGGGCAGACAGCTTGGCAAGTGCATTAGAAAAAGCAGGAGACCAAAGCTGAACTTTTATCAAAACTAGGACAATGAGTTTGCATGCCAGCCCTAGGATAGAGACAGTGAGACTAGGCTTATTACCTAGAGAATGAAGTCCTAGGAACAGGAAAGTAAAACTTACTATATACAGGTATGAACTATTTTAGTTACTATTGATCTAAATCTTCTGAGAAGAAAGGAAATTGATGAGATGCCCAGGATTCTAAAATGATATTTTATAAGATGTTGCATTAAGAATGACATTTAATTTTAAAAGCTTTGAAAAAACAAAACCAATGATTGTTCTTTCATGTGAGTAATTCATTATTACATCATAAATGTATTGCACTGTGGGGTTACCCTGAACAGAAACAGAAACAAAAACAGAAACTTGTTAAAGCTATAATTCCATAGCAATTGTAGTAACAGCAAAGTGAGTTTCAGGAAGTGTTCAGAGAACATACCTGGATCCTATATTCACCCTTACAATCCATAACCAAGTCATGAAGTATGTTATGGCAATGACCAAGCACTGAACTAGAGATGGTAAGATTACTCATAAGGTACTTTTAAGTGCTGAGACTCTATGGTTTTAGTTGACTCCTGCTTGTCTGGCTAAAGAGAAATTCCTATGATATTAGAACAAAAGGCAGGCCCTTTAGAATGAGACTTCATGGGCCTGCTAATGTCACCAGGCAGCAAGGATCTCCAGGCAGCAAAGAGCTGGCTGGCTAATGGAAAGAAACTACACTTGGGAAGGAAGTATGATTTAGAAGCAACACTGTATATTTGAAAGAATATAGGATTTAGAGTGAAACTAAACCTGGGTTCAAAATTCTTTTTTTTTTTTTAAGGTTTTATTTATTTGAGAAAGAATGAGAGGAGAGAATGAGAGAGAACATGAGCTGGGGGAGAGGCAGATGGAGAGGGAAAGGCAGAGGCAGACTACCTGCTGGGCAGGGAACATGATGCTGGACTAGATCCCAGGACCCTGAGATCATGACCTGAGCCAAATGCAGACACTTAACTGACTGAGCTACCCATGCATGCTCAAAATTATTTTCTGAGTTGATTACTGAGCTTTTGTTTCCCCCTTCCATGAAATAGTATAATAAACATTAAATATAATGGATTAAATGAGATAATACACGTAATGAGGTCAGCACATAGTAAGCACTCAGGATCTGTTAGTCATTAAAATTATCATTCTTATCTTTATCGTCATCTCTTTGCCGGAGGATGTCTCATCAGGGACCATCAAGCAATAACTACCTCATCTTTCTCTGGAGTTGGTCAGCCTTAGGCAACATGGCGGAGGATATAGTCTTGTAGAATATCAAGGTGGAAGAGTTCCTCAAATTATCTATGATGGAAGATCTCTGTGCACGTGTGCATGTCTGTTTAAATTTACAGTCAGTTACAGACCAGTACCTTTTAAAAATACAATAAAAATGAATTACTAGAGAAATGAAATGGGGAAATAAAACCCCCAAATGTACAATATACAATACCATGTATTTCCCTTTTTCAAAAGACAAAATCAGTCTATTAAATTGTTGCAAAAGTTTCTAAATACTTATTCTCAGCTTACATACTTACTTTGTAGTAGGGAAAATATAGGAAGAAAAAAGGAGAGAAAGGCAGTAGGTGGAAAACAATTTGCAGACTAAAATTAGTGCATAGAAGGAATGAGCTAGATCAGTGCTACTCGAAATGTGATCTATGGACTAATTTTAGTGCCCGTGCTGTTACATAAACAAGCATAATTCCTTCAAATTAGTTAATCATTAGCATTTAAGGAACCTAAGGATTGGGGATATGTGTAAAAAGCTAGATACATATACCAGGAATTGTGATTCTCCTAGGTACTGTAGAGTAATGCCTCTACCATTCACTTATCTCACTAGGAAATTATAGTAGTCTTTCTTATCAGCTTTTAAGTATTTTGAATAGAAGTTAATGTTTTGTCAGAGAAGATGAAAGAAAAATAGTGACTGTTATGTATCTGTTTTATAGATACTAGGCTCTCTACACAAGATTTCCTTTAATTCTCATAACAACTCTCAGTTGTGGGTGGAACTATATATATTTTTCAAGAACCCAGAAAGTTAAGCAAGTTACCCAAATGGACACAAGAAAGTGGTGGGACTGAGATGAAAGCCCAGATCTGTTAGATTATAGTGTCCTTCTCTTTTCTCCATAACATTGTATAAACCTAGTCAGTAGCTTGAATGTGTCATGCTTTTGAAGGGAAATACTTTCCTTAATAGTTATTACCATTTGCATAACATTTTGTGTTTGCACTAGACTTTACAATTATTTATCATTTCATTGTCCTACATTTCAAAAACAAAATCTTCCATAGAGAGTGGGAGACAAAGACATTGTAAGGTATTCTTTAATTATAAATATTATAGGTTGGTTACAAATATGTATTCCACTTTGGAAACTTATGCTGGCTTACATTTTAAATGATTTCTGGTAGAGCCCTACATATCCTTGGTTTTACTCAGTAGTCCATCCTAATCTTTTGTACCCTGATCACTACCAAATGTTTTCTAATTATTTTTACAACTTTTTAGAAAATGTTTTATTTATTTATTAATGAGAGACACAGAGAGAGAGGCAGAGACACAGGCAGAAGGGAGAAGCAGGCTCCATGCAGGGACCCCGACACGGAACTCGATCTCAGGTCTCCAGGATCAGGCCCTGAACCGAAGACAGCGCTAAATTGCTGAGCCACCAGGGCTGTCTTTTTTTTTTTTTTTTTAAGATTTTTTATTTATTTATTCTTGAAGGATAGAAGGAGAGACAGAGCCAAAGACACAGGCAGAGACAGAGCCAGAGACACAGGCAGAGGGAGAAGCAGGCTCCATGCACCGGGAGCCCGACGTGGGATTCGATCCTGGGTCTCCAGGATCGCGCCCTGGGCCAAAGGCAGGTGCCAAACCGCTCTGCCACCCAGGGATCCCAGGGCTGTCTTTTTACAACATTTTAGTAATGATATATATTTATGGAGTATACCACTCATTCTGTTGAAACAATGTTTAATAAGCACTGAGAGATGTCTAGAATTATTGAATCAGCATACTGTACACTTGAAACTAAAATGTTAATTATGCTGGGATTAAGAGAATTTAATAAAAACAATGTTTATATGCCTACTCAAAAAAGTAATACTTTACCCCAATCCAAAAAAGTAATAGTTTTGAAGGGAACAATAATCTTACACTCTGCTATATTTGCTAGTCCACCTGAATCTCATAATGAAAGTGACCTTGTATTTTCTCCTAGCAAATATTGAAATTTGGTCAAACTTTCTGTTTTTAGACATTTTTCACAATTCAAACTGTTGACCTACTTTAGATGGTCTGTGCAAAGAATATATGTGAAGATTTCAATAACTATGAGATAAAATTACCAACTACAAGCCCAGTCCATAAATTGGCATGGATGTTCAATAAGTATTGATGTGTTAATAAGGAAAGAAAAGGACAGATGGCAGATGTGTTGTAAAGATTATCAAGATATGAAAATTTATTTTTTCTAACAATCAACAAACAAGCATTTATTCATTTGTGCAAACCATATTGTTTTTCAACAAGCATTTATTGAACACATTCTGTCATCCAGGTATTGTGCACAAGTTATTTAGGACCAAAGTTGTTTTTGTTTTTGTTATTTTTTTTGTGTGTTTTTTTGTTTGTTTGTTTGTTTTGCTGATCCCAAATGAGTTTGTGATTAAATACGTCTTCTACAATATTCACTTTGACAGCTGGGGCTCTTCCAAATCTATATTTTTTGAGTTTATGTTGTTTTAAATATAGCTTGCTTTATGGACCTAAATATGATACCAGGAAACATTTTGTACAAGTTGTAGATATTTGGGATTTTTATTTTCTCACAATGCCCCATGAGTTGCCTAAGAGTTTTGTCTTATTGATTTTTACAGCCAGTATCCCAATGAACAAATTTATTCAAATAAGTTCCCTGTAAAACATACCTTGTATATATTTATTTGAAATCTTTTTGATATTTTGTGAGGTTTCCCCAAATTTATAATATATAATTTTTCCCTATCTGTTTAGTAGGGTCATTTATACAAACATTTCTAGATTATTTTATTCCATTAGACTACTATTACATATAAGTAAGCAAACATCTCCTTCAGAATGTATAGCATAGATAAAATTAATGCCTTAAAGGATACTGTCCAAGAGGCCTCAAAGCTCTTTCCTACTCGTCCTTCAATATTTGTTTTACTGCTTTGTAATATTTGTAATATTTGTAATTTGTAATATTTGTTTATGGCATGAGAGTTTATAAAGCTCTTCTATATTCCTTCAGTCATTTGATATTCACAATAATCTTTGCTGAAAATATTTTTATCATCCTTATTTGATTTTTTTCCAGACCAAAAACATAGAATTAGTCTTTGATTCCTTGTTTCACTTCAGAACCTATATCCAACCTATCAGAAAATCTTGTCATTACTAGATTCAAAGAATGCCAAATCCAGCAGTTTCTCACTACTACTACCAATGTGACCATGTCAGTGCCCACCTGATCATTCAGACCACCATTATCTCTCATGTAAACTATGGGAATTGTTTCCTATCTGGTCTCTCTGCTTCCATTCCCTTACTTATCCAGTTAGCTCTCACTCCAGAGATCAGAATGACCTGTTTGAAAAGGGAAATTAACTTCAATAGCTTTCCATCACATTCAGAATAACCTATCTCTCTGCTCTCTTTTAGTGCTTTAGCCACGCTAGCCTTCTTGCTGTTTCTTGAACAAGCCAAGCTCATTCTTACTTAAGAACTTTCGTGAGCACTATTGAGTCATTTGCCCATAACTTGTGATGGATAGCTCCCTCATTTTTTCATGTTTCTGGTCAAATCCCCTTTCTTCAGAAAGGCTTCTTTGAGTACCCTATATAAAATAGCTCCTACAGGGATCCCTGGGTGGCTCAGCGGTTTGGCGCCTGCCTTTGGCCTAGGGTGTGATCCTGGGGTCCTGTGATTGAGTCCCATATCAGGCTCCCAGCAGGAAGCCTGCTTCTCCCTCAGCCTATGTCTCTGCCTCTCTCTCTCTCTCTCTCTCTCTCTCTCTCTCTGTCTCTCATGAATAAATAAATAAAATCTTTAAAAATAAATAAAATAGCTCATACATATCTTACCATGTTCTCTCCTAATACTGCTTTATTTTTTTCCAAAGGGGTTATTGCTATCTATTATGTTAATCAGTTACAACTGTGTAGTTGCTTTGTTCCTTCCATTAGAATCTAAGCTCCATAAAAGCAGGGGCTTTGTTGTAATTACCCCTGTCTCCCCAGTGCCCAGAAGAGTATTCAGCAAATAGTAGCTACTCAAAAATATGAATGAATCTTGAGTGAATAAAGAAAAAAAGTAAAGAGGCTAAGTGATCCAAGGTCAGTGAAGCCACCTGATTGTAAAACCCATGTTTTCTCTACTATATCAGACTGCTTTCTGCTGAGCTAGGCCATAGAAAATTTGATTATTTTAATATTTTCCTGGTATCAGCCATCACTCACCTGCCAGTGGTTCAACCAAGATAGTGATGTCTATCCGTTTGGAGAATGCAGTGTGAAATGGTTCATAATTTGCTGAAAACAAAGTAGATGAAACCTTCTATATCCCTCATACCTGTAGCCTACCACTAAAATTAAAGAAAGAAAAATCAATTGATCTAATTGTGTTTATTGCAAAACCACATTTTCTTTCTGCCTGGCATTCTAACCTCTCCTAAAGTAAGTATTCTTCAACACAGTGTTTTACACATTTGTGCATTGTGATCAATTTTAATTTGTTACTAATAATGAAGTACTTATTGCATTTACTTAAAAAATAAGAGTCTATTCAAAAATGTCTATAAAACAAAGCTTCTTTTACATTTCTGAGTGCTTTTTATAAGCTCTGGTACTGAGAACTGCATGTAACCATGGCTGATGTTTTGCTGTGCCACAACAGCTGATCTGGAAATGCCCATGAAATTATGGCCCCATGTTCCATTTATGTCACAGCACAGAGAAAGATGGGTGAGAACTACCATTTTAAGATATTTGTGATTAGAACAGGAGTACCTGTTCTAAACTTGGCCCTGTACTCCCTAGATTCTTATATATAACACCTATGATTTTATAACACCTATGATTTTTACAATTATAATAAGCACTGTCACCCTTTAGCTGCTTGAAATCTTAGGCGAGTTACAAAAGCTTTGTGAACCTCCATTTCCTTAGATTAAAAAAAAATGAGATAACGATATTTGTTCCTTGTTGTTTTTTTCAAGGATTAAGTGAGATAAAGTACATGACTCTGATTAGAGCAGTACCTGACCCAGACGCCTAATTAGTATTAGTACTGTGCTTCTCCCTATGGAGCCTTAGAGTCATCTTTCT
The DNA here is from genome assembly GCF_018345385.1 of Vulpes lagopus. NCBI lineage: Eukaryota > Metazoa > Chordata > Mammalia > Carnivora > Canidae > Vulpes > Vulpes lagopus. The sequence continues at coordinate 35,125,891 of NC_054838.1, read as the reverse complement.
GACTTCTAACTTTCCCTCAAGAATGCGGTTGTGATGTAAGAGTAGGACATAGATTTGCCATCAATTCCTCTAATTGTCTAATTTTTTTTTCTAGTTATCTATTCCATTCTTTTTCCCTCATAATATATCTGCCATCAGTTATATATACATTGCTAATAACAGGAAAATTTTTGGCTTAATTGGGTACCACAGTGCTTGGTTTAAACCTTACAAACATTGTATTTCTCAATTATCCCACCCAGAAACCACCAAGAAGTGTTAATTGTGTACTAAAAGCAAATTGGATTACCTTAGGATCTTTTCAACAACAATTTTACACTCAATCAGGTGGTAAGGCCATAAATTACACATATTGTACTAGTTTCTGGTTGAGGTGTATTTTGAAATCCTCGACTTTGCTCATTTGACATTCAACTTTGCATTTTTATTAAGTCATTTGAAAATATTCCATGTTTTTAATGCCCTGACTGGTGAGATAGAATTGGGAAGCAATGAAGATTTGATAGCCAGCTTCAGAGATCTTCAGTCTCTGGACACAGAGTTCATTCTGGCTTGAACTTAGGAGAAACTGTTTATTCTGTAGTTATTTTTAAAGTAACGTTAAAATGTATTTAATATACCTTATATTTAGTTTTGGAAAAAAGAACTGAAAAAAGCTTTAAATATATATTTTTCTCTTTAAACTCAGCAACAGGAACCTATGCCAGACCTGATCCCAAATCTTAAAATATGATGTAGTAAAATTCAGAGTCAGAACACCTGACTTCAAACTTCAACTTCTCTTCCTATGTGTTCTTGGAGAAATCAGTTTAATTAAATAAATCTTCATTTAATAACTTATTCAACAAATATTTGCTGAACACATCCTGTATGTGAGGCACACTTCTACTTGTTTTATTTTTTAAATTTTTAAATAATGATTTTATTTATTTATTCATGAGAGACACAGAGGGAGATGCAGAGACACAGGCAGAGACAGAGGGAGAAGGAGGCTCCATGCAGGGAGGCCAATGCAGGACTTGATCCCAGATCTCCAGGATCAAACCCTGGACTAAAGGCAGACACTTAACCGCTGAGCCACCCAGGCATTCCACTTCTAGTTATTTTAGATATAGTAGTGAGTAGAGCAGACAATAATTCAGCCCTTAAAAAAATGGCAACTTATGTTAATTGTTGGCACATGCCTGATTCTAAACATGAAGTAGATGTATAAGAAGGAACGCAAAAAGACTGAGATTAGCATCATACCTGTGAGGACCTTATTCTGAAGTCTTAATTTCTTTATTTTGGAAAATAGGGGGAAAAAAAGGAATTACACAAATATGCATATCTCAGTGGTGCCATGAGGGTCTGGATATCAGTTATAATCAAATCTGGTATTCAATTCAATGAAGAAGTATGGAAGCTGTGTTTTCATTATAACTGTGTAGATAGTTTTTTTGAGTGGAAAAGATATTCTAGATGGAACGCATGAAAAAATGTGGGGTCAAGAAATAGCAGCATTAAAAAAAAAAGAAAGAGCAGCATTTGCTCAAAGAACAGTGAAATCTCTAGTTAGCAGAGTAAATAATGTATATGTAAGGGAGGAGTAGGTTATAAAGCTTGAAAGATCATTTCAAATACTCCTTTACCATCTCTCTTTGAAGATAATGGAAATTTTTCCATAAATTCTTCCTACCTTCCCTGAAAGAATATAATCTTTGTTTGACCTCTAGCAGACTTGTTAGAAGCCAAGTATTTAGAGGAGAGAACATTCAATTAATGGAGGACCTAGCAACCAAGTATATACACAGATGATTTAAAGTCTCTATAAGCCTTTGTTTCTTCTTCTTTTTTTTTTTAAAGGTTCATTTACTTATTTTAGAGAGAAAAAAAAAGTGTGTGTAGGGGGGAGGTGCAGAGGGAGAGTGTGAGAGAGAATCAAGCAGTGCCTGTCCTTTCCCCCTTCTCCCCGAGCTGAGCACAGAGACTGATGCAGGGCTCTATCTAACAACCCTGAGATCGTGATCCTGAGATCATGACCTGAGCCTAAATCAAGAGTCCAATGCTCAACTGACTGAGCCACCCAGATGCCCCTATAAGCCTTTCCTTCTTAAATATAAACCAAGAATAATGTTGACCTCATAGTTCAGGAACAAGGGACCAAGACTTATTTATTCCCCAGGTCATTTTTGGAAAGGTATGTACAAAGAAATTAAGGAACAAATGCACATGTGATACTTGTTTTTGTATTCATTGATAACACATAGCTGGGGATCAATAAAAGTTTTTTTTAATAAACAAATCTGTGTGTGCCCATCTCTTAGGAGAAAGGCAATGAAGTGTACAGAATTTTATATTGCTATGCAAATGAAAGTGTTAATTATCACCTCACTGTTCTCCATTTATTGGTGCACATGCTTTTTTGAGCATACACATGTGACCACTAGCTGACCAAGAATATGGACCAAATCTTCCTCAGATCAAGTTTGTTGATACCTGTCATTCAGAAAAGCTCACAGGATGCCATTTGATCTGCTGGGGGCCAGAGCAGAAGCTGATGGGTAATCTAATTGACAGTCCTTCTAAAAGCACCTAGTTTTTGAAGAAGAAAGCAGATTTTCTTGCATACAATTTCCTGTCCCAAGATCCAAATGGGAGAACCCTGCAGCTGCATAGCCTGAAAGCAGATGTTGCCCTGTCAGGTGCTTTTGATTCTACTTGAGAAACCACAGGAAGCTGGTTGCAGACAAATCATCAGCACTGTAGGAAGGGGGGAATGGCAGCCTACATTGTGTGCTCACAGAAACATGGCACTTGGCCACAGAGAGGAAAGTGACTAGAGCTTGTCCAGAAGTGCAAATAAGTGGTGCCTGGCTGTTGCCTACTTCTACTTTGGTATAGAACTCCTCACACTGTGCTTTGAGGTGGAGTTGATTTTTGAGACATTTGTGTTCCCTTTTTAATTAAAAACCTTTTGATGGTTAGGACCAAGTTCTAACTATTTCGGATGCCCAGTACCTAAATTAGTGCATATAAAAAGTATGTGCCATAAGATAGTTTCAGATTTCAGTTATTTGAACTATATTGATATAAGGAACAATATGGATAAGCGGGCCAAAGGCAGCCAGTGGGACCTGAACTAGTATTTATTGAATATCTTAGAACAAAGAAGAATATTATCATATTATGTCATTTACTTTTATTTTTATAGTGATCCTGTATCTATGCTAATATCATTTGCATTTTATTGTGAAGAGGGTTGGAATGTTTAAATGAATTTCCCAAAGTCATATATCTAATGTATTGTAGAACTGGAATTTAAATGCATGTTTGTCTGATAACAAAGCCTATGCTTTTTTTTCCCTTTGCCTCAAAAACTATTAGATTGTTTCCTTTAGTATGAGAGTTGAAATTTAGCTATCAAGAATTTAGCTATTTTTACTGCAAATTCAAACCAATGATATGTACAAGTTGTGTGGATATGGATGAATTATTTTATAATTTAAAAATTGTACCAGTATTTCTGGCCATTGGCATGGTTTTCAAATGCAAAGGAAAAGAAAATTTTCCATTATAGCTTTCAGGAACACTTTTGGTTGCCTATCCAGCATTCATTTTCCCCCTCTCTCCTTCCTCACAGAATCTATTGTTTAAGCACTATTTTCCCACTATAAAACCCATGTGCCTCAGGAGAGACAAGACCTACTTAAACTCTAAGGGTTGGCCTTTTTTGTCCAAGGTTAGTTCCATTCCAGTGAAACTTATCTAAGGTCAATCCCTTGCCAGTGTTTGGTTCTGAATTGACCATGTGATCCATTTGGAGTCTATAACATACAAGGAGGGATTTCTCTAGGAAAGGTTATTCTTGATATTCTGAGAGACCTTCTGGATGCCAACTTCTTTCTTCTGTACACTGCAAATCATTAGGTGAAGTCCAGAACTGCTACAGCCATCTTGTTGCCTGCCTGGGGATATCAGATCTCCCTACAAAGGAGGAAGGCCAAGTTAAGAAATTAGCAAGGATAGTTCTTTCCTGGGTTTCAGCACCAATTAAAAGAGCGAAAGAGAGAGGGAGTGAGAGAGAGAGAATGAGAGCACATGCAAGATTGGCAAGGAATTAGATCTGACCCTTTTGGATTACATTGTCAATGATGCTGTGGCCAAGAAATGTTCTTATTGTTTAAATACATTTAACTTGGGTGTTCTTTAACTTGCACCCCAAAGATAAAACTATCTTGCATCCACAAAGAAAAAAATGACAAAATTGACAAACTTGATCCTTTCTACTAGATCACATAATCTTTTTTATATTTTATGATTTACAACACATGGGGATCTACCATTTCTTATCATATCTTATTCATTAAGTTCACTTTATAAATTTAGAAATGGAGTCTCAGAGTTAAATGACTTGCTCAAAGCCATGGTTCAAATAAACAACTTGAACATTGGGGTTTCTAACTTCCAATTTAAAATCTCTTGCTTTTTATCTAAACTAAGCTAAAATGAAGAATAAGGGCAGTGTTAAGTTCATTGCTAATTTCTAATATAAAACAATAGAGTATATTTATTGTTATATTTATTTTTAAAATATTTTTATCTATTTATTCATGAGATATACACACAGAGAGAGAGAGGCAGAGACATAGGCAGAGAGTCCTTGCAGGGAGCCTGATGCAGGACTCGATCTCAGAACCCTGGGGTCATGACCTGAGCCGAAGGCAGATGTTAACTACTGAGTCATCTAGGTGCCCAATAGTTATCTTTATCATGAAGAATTATTTGAAAGCATCAGTTTCTAAAGTCTAATAAGCAAAAGAAAATCTAGACTTACTCTTTTCTTTCCTATTTTTTCAATTATATTTCTTTTTCTTTTCCTTCTTTTTTTTCCTCTTAAAGAATCACCTTCATCCTTGAGATTGATTGTGCAGTCCTCCCCTGAGTTCCCAGTGCCCACAACTATTAACCTCTCAAGCATAAAAATGATCTGTTCGTCTATCTCATCCACAGTATAAGCTACCCTAGGTCAGAAAGTATCTTATTTATATTTGTATACCCCACTTCTGGTGTTAGTAGTCCATTAATTCATGTTTATAGACCTGAGCTAAACCTCTATAATCAACATTTTTGAGGAGGAAGTCATTCTGGACAGCTAAGTTTTGTAGATAGTGGAGCATTAAATATACTAAGTATATAAACTTATACATTTAAATTCATTTCTGAATGTAAATCTTTATTCAATGTTTTATTTTATCTTTTCTTTAAGCTTAGAGATATAGGTGAACCATTTCATATAATGCTGTCCTCAGAAATTACTCAGGTATTGGCTGATCCACAATCACTGCTATTTTAATTTTAATCTTATTTATTTTTACTGCTGTTTTTAAATACTCAAATCTAGCATTCATTTATGTATTCATCTACCCCTGTTCTCTTTATACTTGCTTGCAAAGAATTTCCCTTTTTCATTTTTTAAATCTAATATGGACTTGAAATTCTCATATAGACCTTACATCTGGAATTGTTAAGTAAGAATATACTGTTTTTGAGTAAGGCACTAAGCCTCTTTTTCATAAATTCTGGAATATTGAACTCTAATATGTGAAATCTGGGCTTGTCTGTTTGAATTTTCAGAGTTTTTTTTTTTTTCCTCTTCCTAGTTTTCAGTGTTAGGAATAACTAGGAATAACTGTGTATTTTTTGTTGTTTATTTTGTGTGTGTGGTTTTCTGTTTTTGTTTTTTTTGTTGTTGTTTTTTGGGCTTTTTTGTTTTGTTTTGTTTTTTTTGGTTTATTTGTTGGTTGATTTTTCTTTTAACTTCAGGACCTGGAGAGCAGAAATTTTTGTGGTTTATGTTTAGTTCCCCTTCCTGTAAATGCAGGTGGGCTTTCTGCTTTTCCCCCCTTAGACTTATTGATTTGTCTTTTTTCTCAATTAGTTTTTCATTTGTAACTGGCTGTGAGAGAAACCTTTTTGAGTAACTCCATGTACTTTTTGTTAAATTGAATAGAAGAATGTGTAAACATTAGCTCAGGTGGAAACTTGACTTTGCTCCTGCCTGCCTCATTTTAGCTTAGCATTTCAATTTTAAAAGAGATTTAAATATGTTTAGCATTTTTATAGAAAAGTTCTACCTTTTGAGGACACAGAACTATAAATTCTGTAATTAATATAGTCAGAACTGAAGAGTTCTTCCTGAAAAGCTGTATTCACACAGGGGGAGTTTGCATAAAGTGTTTTCAGTTAAATTTTCAGAATTTGTTTCACGTTGAAATTTGCCACAGCATGGTACATAAGAAAGAGCATTTAAGAAGGTGTCACAAGGCCTGTACTTTCTAGCCCCAGCTGCACCTCAAATGCATTGTGCAAGAGTTAAAAGGTTTGCCCAATGTTAGCTATTTCTATGTGTAGAAATTACATATTGTCTGGCATACAGAGAATGTGATTCAATTCCTTTTTTCTCAATACAATATTTTTAGTAGCTCCTTGAGGATCCCTGGCCTATGTCGTTGTTGTTGTTGTTCAGAGTTCTATATTCATGTGTTGGCAAGATGAAATCTAAACTCCTTAGCTTGGTTAAACTACCTAACCAACCTCATGTCCTATTACTTCCCACCAAGAACTTTGTGATCCAACCACATGTGACCTCACCATTCATTGAGCATACTAGATTTTCGTGGCACTTACTATACCCTATGTGGAGCCCATCCCGACTTATCCACTTGGCAAATTCTTTCTCAAGATTTTGATCTAATGTCATCTCACTAAAGGGCTCCCTTGTCTTCTCCAGGCCACAGTAATTGCCACTCTCCTGGTTTCCCATAGCATGCCTCTATAAACTTTCAACCCTCTTCTCACTTTGTCATGTCTTCTTTAGTATGTGAGTTAACAAGGTAAGTGTGTGATTAGTCTTGGCAAACTCAACACTTTTTCCTACTTTTGGCAAGTTGAACCCTACGTAGAATTCTACCACTTAACAAAGTAAGAAATTACTGGCTTATATATAATACCCATATGGAAAAATTAATTTAGGAGTAACTTTATTTAAAACCCGTACCAAAAAATAATAGAAAAAAATAAAACCCATACCATTGATTTTAATTTTATAATTCACTTAGAAAACTAATAAAACTCCTGATCTTGAATCCTAAACCCTCTAAGATATTTTAAATAAACATTATTGAGGCATAATTTATATAATAAACTGTATCTATTTTAAATTTACCATGTAATAGAATTTTGATAGATATATACATCTGTGAAGCCACTGCCACAATAAAGATACAAATAATTTCCATCAACTCTGAAAGACTCTTCATGCTCGTTTTTAGCCCCACCCTTCTATCTGTAGGTATAGATAACAATAGACCTTCTTTGTATCACAATATGTTAATTTCTATCTTCTAGAATCTTATATAAGTGTAATTATATAATTTGTTGAATTGAAATAATGATTTTGACATGTGGATATATCTCATTTTGTTTACCCACTTACCTGATGATATACATGTGAGTTGTTTCTACTTTGATGATACTATGAAAAAAAGCTTCTGTAAACATTTGTATACAAGCCTGCATAGACATATTTTCATTTCTCCTGAATACTTAGAAATAGAATGAGAGTTTATGTTGAAGTTTTTAGGAAATGTCAAACTGTTTTCCAGGATGGTTGGACCAGCAGTGAATGAGAGTTTCAGTTCTTCCACATCTTCATCAATACTTGGAAATATCAACCCATTTAAATTTTAGTCATTTTAATGGGTATATTTTACCCATTGGCCCACTGGAAAAAAGAGTGATTATGTAGAGACAATAAAGTGGCTACTAAGAAAAGCAGGGGTCCTAAAGATAAAAAAAAAGAAGAAGAAAAAGTTATTCACTGTTGGAGTTCTTAAAAGTCTGGTCATGGGCAATTTTCTCATGTTCTTCTCTCGGATGTTAAATATCATTCATACTCAAGGGTTTGATGCAGTCTATTTATAGACAAGGCACATACACTTCTTTTCTATCCCAGGTATTTACTATGAGATCTAGATATATGTATCCAATTTAGGGTTAGAAAAGATATCTTAAATTTAAATAAACAAACAAGAAGCAAACAATAAATAACAATGTCTCCCAACCCACACATAAGCACACACTCTGTTTTACCCCTCTTTAACTATAGCCTACTTCAATGAATGACATTACAAATTATCCATGTATATATAAATCAGAAACCCAGAAGTCATTCTTGATTTTTCCCCCACATGTGATCTGGCGCCAATGCCTCTTGCTTTACTCTAATATGTTCCTTGAGTCCAACCATTTATCTTTGTTTCTCCACCTAGTACTCTAGTCAAAATCTCCATTATGTATTGCCTACATTACTGAAAGTACCTGCTAGATGGTCTATCCACTGTTCTTATTACCCCTTTTCAATTCTCCACATTGCAGCCACAATGATTTTCTTAAAATGTGAATATATCATTTCCCTCTTTTCACATAAATTTTTATATATATGCCTTCACACGTGTACACACATACACTTGTGGCCCAGATGACTTTGAGTAAATTCTACCAAACATTTAAGGAAGAAATAATACTAATTCCATGCAAACTATTCCAAAATAATTGAAGAGGAAGCAATATCTTCCAGTTCATTCTATGGGACAAGTATCTTATATCAAAAACAAAATTTAAGAAAGCAATACTTTAGACTAATATCCCTCAGGGACATAAATGCAAAATTCTAAACAAAATGTTAGTATATTGTATAAAATTATAGTATGTGACCAGGTAAGTTTTATCCCAGGAACATAGTGTTGTTTAATATTCAAAAGTCACCATATAAACTAAGAAAAACAATCCTATCATCTATCTATCGATCTATCTATCTATCTATCTATCTATCTATCTATCATCTATCTATCATCTATCACTCGTGAGAAAATCCATTATCTATTCCTGATTTAAAAAAAAAAAAGAACTCTCAGCAAAGTAGTGAAATTAGAAAGGGACCTACCTTAACCTAATAAAGAACCTTATGAAAAAGCTACAGCTAATATTATACTTAATACTGAAATATTGAATACTTTCACTTTATTATCAGAAACAAGACATCTACTCTTACTACTAGATATCTACTCTCACTACTTTCATGCAACACTATACTGGATGTTCTATTTAGCATCTTCAGGCAAGGAAAGGAAACAAAGTTTAGCAAGTTTGTAAGATAAACGTTTGCATACAAAACTAAACTATTTCTACATAGTAAGAATGAACACTTAGAAACTGAAATCAATAAAACAGTTCTATTTACAATAGCAAAAAATATGAATTACTGAAGTATTTAGGAATAAATCTGATGAAAGATGTAAAAGAGCTGTACATTAAAAATTATAAACTGTTGCTGAGGAAAATTAAAGATGACCTAAATAAATGGAGAGGTACTTTGCTCCTGAGTTGGAAGACTCGTCACTGTAAAGATGTTCATTCTCTACAAATCAGAGATTCAACACAATCTGTATCAAAGTTCCAGAGAAATTTTCATAGATATCGACAAGCTAATTCTAAAATGCACATGGAAATTCAAAGTATCTAGGAGAGTCAAAAGAGCTCTGAAAGAAAGAACTGGTATAAACATGGTATATGTGTAAAGGTAGATATATAGGTCTATAGAAAGGAATTGAGAGTCCAGAAATAAATCAGACTTCTAAGAACAACTGATTTTTGACAAAAGCATACAGTTCAGTAGAGAAATGAAAGCTATTTTGGTAAATCATTCTGGAACAATTGGAGATATATATATCTATCTATATATATAGAGATATAGATATATATATAGATATATACACACACACACACACACACACATATATATGTATATACAAAAAGCTAGATCCCTACCTCACACTGTATATATAAAATTAACTTTAAATTTATCATAGGCCTGTGTGTAAAATGTAAACTACAAAAATTCAAGAAGAAATCAAAGGATAACATCTTTGTGACTTTAGGCACATTTCTTGATATGATGCCAAAAGTATGAACCATAAAGTAATAAATTGGACACGCACTGTTAAAAGAATGAGAAGACAAGCTCCAAACTAGGGAAAAAATATGTGCAAACATATATCTAATTAAGGTCTTACATCCAGATTATATAAAGAACTCTCAAAACCCAACAGGAAACAACTCAATATCAAAGATGACCAAAAGATTTGAATAGACACTACCAAAGAAGATAAACAGACAGCACATAAGCACATGAAAAGATGTTTAACACCATTAGTAATAAGGGAAATACAAATTAAAATTACAGTGACTATACATCTATTAGAATTAAAATTAAAATGACTGATCATATGAGGTTTTGACTCGATCTGAAGGGACTGAAGTTCTGATACACTATTGGAGGGAATTAAAAATGGTGCAATCACTTTGAAAGTTTCTTAAAAATGTAAAAGTATACCTATCATGTGATCTATTTGAATCCAATAGAAAATATGTGTATATACAAAGACTTGTACACAAATATGCTTATGTAGCCCCAAATTGGAAACAATTCAAATGTCCATCAACAGATGATGAATAAACAAATTATAGTATATCTTTGCAATGTAGTATTACTTGACAATAAAAAAGAAATAAATGATTGATGCACACACATTGATGAATCCCAAATATTTGAGTGAAAAAAATTCAGACAAAATAATACCATATGATTTCATTTATATAAATTTCTAGAAAGTGCAAACTAATCTGTAGTAACAAAGACCAGATATATGTTTGCTTTGGGATGGGGACTACAAAAGAGTTGAGGATCAGAGATTATAAAAGGGCATGAGGAAGCTATTGAAGATGGTAGATACATTCACTGTCTTCATTGGGCTGACACTTTCAGGGATGTACACATATGTTGATACTTACCAAATTTTACTTTACATATTTGTAGTTTATTATATTTAAATTATAGTTCATAAAGCTACTTTAAAAATATCCCCCCCCCAAAAAAAAAACAAAAACAAAAACAAAAAATAAAAAATAAAAATATTTCCCAAGTAGTTTCCTAAGGCTTTTAGAATAAAAACAAAAATCTTAAAATATAGTTTGCATAGTCTGACCTTTACTTCTGTCAGCATCTTCTCACTTGATGTTTGCCCTTGTTTTCTGTGTTCTAGTTATTCTGAGCTTATCTCAGTCCTTCCTATGCTCTTTGTTTTTGGCATCACATGTTCTTTGTACATTTTATTTCCTCTACTTGAGATGCTTTTCCTTACTCCATTTGTCCAGTAAATTCCCATTCATGTTTCAGATCACTTTCCCAATTATGTCTTCTCTGAACTTTCTATTAGATGAGATCTCTCTATATGCTTTCATGGAACAATGAATCTCTCTCTGCTCAGAGTGCTTATCCCAAATTGCCTTCCTTACTAATTTCCATAAGGCCAAGACTGTAGTGATCTACTTAAATTGTATTCCAAACTTAGCATAGTGTGTAGCACATGATAGACACACAAAAGTATTTGTTGAAGGAATTGAATGAATAAGAAAATAGTAATTGGGAGCCAAAAATGGGAAATGAAGTAAATATGCTGACATTATGAAACCAGCAAAGACTTTTCTGTGGTCAGATGCTAACAACTTGAGCAAACACAATTCAGATCTTCCAACACATTATACTGGAGACTGACTATCCTTATAATGAAGGGAGAGAGCACCAGCAATTTTAGAGTGGGATTAATTCACACACTGTAGTAAAATATAGTTTTCTCACAGTGATCTTATTTTAAGCAAATGGGAAATGGAAATCTACTTAGGCTATATTTATAATTTGATGCCATCAAGGACTTTAACCAGCATGCTTGCAGCTTATTAAGAGAAAAAGAGATAATTGGGTCATAATCTTAATTCTATAGTATGTTGCCGAAGAATGTAAGAGAGATCTGATGTCTTCAGTAGTTTCAGGCAAGCATTTGTTTCATTGAGTATTCACTTCACTTTGTTTGGGTAGGATTAGCTGAGGGCCCCTGCCTTGCAAAATAATAGAGTGGTGTTCTTCAGGGTAAGTAAGTCACCTCATTTAGCACTTGCAGCTAGAAGAACCATCTATTGTTCAGATGAAAGGAAACTGATAAGGAAAATCTATTTGTAGTAGTGAAACACAGTGGCAATATAAAGCCATTTAAAATGAGCTGTGTTTTTGACACAGTCTATCCATGAATTGCTGCTTTCAAAGTTGAACTCTGATTTAGTATATATTTTTTGGACAATGAAGAGTTTGCCTTTGTTTCACAGATGGGCAAACAATATAAAAATAGAATTATTTATTGCATAGGAGTTTTGCTGTGTTTGACATATACTTGAGATATGTTTCTTGGCTAGATTTGGTATGTAATGAGTGAATGAATAAAGGAATGAATTAGTGAACAAATTAATATTGTTAAGCATTCATTGATAATAAGTGCTAGGTCAGCAAAATAAATCAATAAAATGGGTGACGGGCACTGAGGGGGGCACTTGACGGGATGAGCACTGGGTGTTATTCTGTATGTTGGCAAATTGAACACCAATAAAAAATAAATTTATTATAAAAAAATAAATAAAATAAAATAAAAATAAAAATTCAATCTGAAAAAAAAAAGAAAAGTCAATCTCTAGAATGGGAGAAATATTTACAAATCACATATGTATCTGATAAGGGATTAGGATCCAAAATATATAAAGAACTTATTAAACCAGATAGCAAAAAGATCTCCAAAACCCCAAAAATTCAGTTAAAAATGGGTAGAGGAAGTATGTAGATATTTTACCAGAGAAGACATACAGATAGCCAGCAGGTACAACGAAAAAGTTCTCAATATCACTAATCATCAGGGAAATGCAAATTAGAACCACAAAGAAATACAACACCACTTTTGTTAGAATGGCCATCATCAAAAAGACAAGAGATAACAAATGTTAGTGAAGATGTGGAGAAGAGGAAATCTTTATGTACTGTTGGTGGAGATGTTATGGAAACAACCTGAATGCTCATCAATAGGTAAATGGATAAAGAAGATGTGGTTTATACAATGGAATATTATTCAGCCATAAAAAGAGAAATCTTGCTATTTGTAACAACATAGATGGACCCCGAGGACATCATGTTAAGTGAAATAAGTCAGACAGAGATAGGCAAGGATTGTATGATATAACTTATACATGGAATCTAAAAGAGCCAAACTCATAGTAATGGAGAGTAGAATGGTGGTTACCAGAGACTGAGGAATGGGGTAAATGGAGAGATGTTGGTCAAAGAGTACAAACTTTTAGTTATAAGATAAATAAGTCTTGGGGAGCTGATGTACAGCATAGTGATTATAGTTAATGGTACTATATTATATATTTGAGAGTTGGTAAGAGAGTAGATTTTAACTGTTCTCACCACAAAAAAGAGATGGCAGTTATGTGAAATGATGGAGGTGTTAGCTAATTCTATAGTGGTAATCATTTGACAATATATGACTGTATCAGATCAACATGTTGTGCCCCTTAAATTTATGCAATTGTATATCTCAGTTATGCCTCAATAAAAAATTGAGCTTTTATAACTGAAAAGTACAATAACAAATTAAAAACAAAATAAGTGTTTTAAAGAACTAAAGACAATTAGTACATAGGAAGGTTTCTGAAGAAATTACCCTCAGTGCAGCATAAGCAGCTAGTAACAAATATAAAAGAAAGAGAAAGTAAATATAAGTATAATTATAATCTAAGAAAAAAAGCATAAGAGAATATAAGAGAAAGAAAAGTGCAAAGTGATATGCCTTCACATTTTTAATAATTGATTAAAGACATGAATTTTTGGATTCATTTTGTAATTGATTAAGGACACGAATCCTTAGATGTGGCCATCACAAAAAGACTTAGACAGGATAAAGTAAGTGAACTCCATATCTAATTACATTGGAGTGAATCTCCAAAACAACAAAACAATGAACAAAATCAATCATGTGAAACAACTGAGCAATTACAGAGATAAGACAACTGGATTTGTTCTTAAAAATACTTGGGAAAAATAGCTGGCAACCTAGAATTTATACTCAGCTAAACTGTCATGTAAAAGTCTAATAAAATAACCAAATAAAATAAAAGTAACATTTTCAGAAAAATCAAAAGATAACATTTTTGCTTAAATATCATCTATAAGATACTTATGGAGGATAAAACTGAGTCCCTTAGGATTTTTCATGGAAATTTAAATTGATACAAACATAAATTGACTATTATACATTAAATTTTTTTTTAGTGTTCATGTTCTTTGCACCAAAAATTCCTTATCTGTAACTTTTAGCCTCATAATTTTGTTATGGATATGTGCAAATATTTGCCCATAAGAACATTTCATTTTTTTTTCATAATATTGAATTAAGAAATATTTTTGACCTACAACAAGAAGGGGCCTATGAAATATGCCATGAATTATTGAAGTACTATGGCATTATTAATGCCATTGTGGTACAAAGATTTTTGTCTAAAAGCATGAATAGGTACCAAAGGTATGTTATTTTCAAAAACAGCCCACACTGTTATATATAGTTTGAATACAGTTTTATTGTGGTATTATTGGAGCTATCTCTTCCAAAATATTACAATTAGTTATTTCTGGCAATGGAGTTGTGAGTACTTTCAAATTGTTTTTTTGTTCCTCACAGTACTTTAAAATTATTTCTAGGGATGCCTGGGTGGCTCAGTCAGTTGAGCATCCTACTTTTGGTTTCAGCTCAGGTCTTGATCTCATGGGTCATGGGATCAAGCTCTGCATCAGGCTCTGCACTCAGTGGGAGTCTTCTTGGACTGCCTCCCTCTGCCCCTTCTCCCATTCTCTCTCTGTTTCTGTCTCTCTCTCAAATAAATTTAAAAAAAATCTTAAAAAAACAAATAATATTTTTTAAAATTTAAAAAATAAGATTATTTCAACACTAAACTTTGCTTTTGTACTTAGTACTTATTTGTAATAATATTTTTTCTATCTTTGGATATGAAAAAATGTAAATATGTATGCCAGGCACTTAGATCAGGTACTTTCACAAATATGGCATTTTAGTTAATCCTCATAGGAACCCTATAACACAGGTATTTTATTTAACAGTCCCTCCCGGTTTTTTAATGCATGAGAAAATTAACCATCAAAGAGGCTAACTGATTATCTCAGTTATATAGTAAATGCAAAAGCTAGGACTGGAACTCAAGACTCAAATCTTATTCTTGTAACACTAAAATCAACAGATCAACAGGTCTAAAAAAAAAGTGATATTTGTTTGTTTTTCTTTTATTCAATTTTCATACTGAAGATAGTTTGTCCAGGTGGTACAGATAGTGATATTTGGAGTTGCTTTTTCAAAATGGTATTAAGGGTAGAAGTATACATGATAAGAAGTCTTATAGGCAAAAATTTGCCTTGCCTTATTTTGAAGCTGAGGACAATCATTATTTCAGAATACTAGTTGCTAACACAAAATGTCAAAATTGATTTTGAATCAGTGGACTGCCTTTCCTCAATAAAAGCTGTATTCTTTCCAACTAGGAGGATGGGGGCTTGGGGCCTGGATTAGGAGATAAACAAAGATCCATACTAGTTCACCTAGGGCTAAGGTAGGAGCTATGGAAACTCTGGTTCAACTCATGTATTCATTTGTTTATTTACTCATTTATTGACTCAATCATTCCAAATTTCAGGTAAACACAATTATTTCAAATACAGGTCAGGTAAACATGCTAACTATGATTCAAATAAAGGTCAACCAATAACTAAATGTGACTGGCCCACATACATAGGGGCAGATGAGTAGAAATGGAGGAATCAGAAATGATAGAATATGAAGAGTCAACAGTCATGGGGAAAGCATCATGCATTTTTTTTTTATTTATTTATTTGCATCATGCATTTTAGATTCAGTTTTATAGAGTCTGAGTCTAGTACAAACCCTCACTTGTGGGTATGTGTTCCTCAGTAAGAGAGACTTCAAAGAGCTGAGAAAGTATGTGAGGAGACTTGGGGAGAGTATAATTTGTGAAGGAAGTTTAAAGAGTCAGAATTGTTCAATATAAAGATATTATACATATTGTGTGGGTCTAACAAGTTTATTCTTTCATGTTAAATTTTCTTGAAAAAATAAAATCAGGACATTAACATAAAGCTCTTACAATTTACTGAGTGCCTAGAACAAACCAGGTAAGAGTGATAGGCATTTTGAAATATATGATCTCATGTAAGCCTAATAGCAATCCTATAGCATTATTACCATTTTACAGAACAGGAAAAGGTGGTTCAGTGAAGTTAACTAGATTGGTCAAACATTCTTAGGACTTAGGACATTATTACCGTTTTACGGAACAGGAAATGTTGGTACAGCAAAGTTAACTAGATTGATCATACATTCTTAGTACATTTATTAATAATTATATACTTTGTTACTGTTTTAAAAAGAGCTACTCTTAGCCTTTATTTCTTAAGTCTCTTCAATTAGTCTGTAAACTCATTGATGACAGACATATTCATAGGCTTATTTGCCTTACATATTTGAAGAAGCACAATGATAAAAATGCAGTTTGTACTAAAAACTTATTTATGATTTAATTACATGAAAACAGTTTTATTAAAGATTGAATGAAAATAAGTGGACTTCAATTTGCAGTGAAAGGAGAAGGGAAGGAGCATAAGTTGAAATCACACAGCTATCATTGGCAAAACCTACTGTGTCTGATTGGCTCCAATGTTCTGATGTTTTCTAAATCTACCACAGTTTCTTTCTTTTTTTTATTAAGATTTTATTTATTTATTTATTCATGAGAGACACAGACAGACAGAGAGGTAAACATAGGCAGAGGATGAAGCAGGCTCCATGCAGGAAGCCCGATGTGTGACTCAGTCCTGGGACTCTACGATCACACCCTGATCCAAAGGCAGACACTCAACTGCTGAGCCACCCAGGCGTCCCCACACTTTCTTTATAAGAATCACTAGGAAGAAGTCCCTTGAATTAATAATAACAAACCCTATTATGGAAAGTAGGTGAAAAATAGAGATGTGTTGGCTGTAAGAAAAAGCCAGAATGACCTATAACAACTTTGCTCCTTGGGTCAGATTGATTGGGTTCAAATTCCAGTCCTATAACCCAAATATATTGTTATCTACTGTATTATTGTTCCCAATATTCTCTCCTTCCTCCCATTGAAAGGATTATCCTTCTACAGATGACTAGCATCACATTTGCCATATGACCTGCCTTGGCTAATAAAATGTAAAGAGGAAGAAGTCTGTAATATCTGAACATAAATCTTAAGAGCCACTGCATATTCAGCCATTAATCATTTTTCCTTTTGTTGTGAAAATATCATGCCCCTGATAGACGCTGTTTTTCTGTTCATGGAACAACATGGGTAGAATCAGAGTCAAGCTGTGAAGGACATCTAACATGAAAGAGAAATATACATTTGTGGTTGAAAGTCATGGAGATTGTTTTTTAGTTGATTCATTAACTAGTATACCAATTTTGTTAGCATGGAGACATCTCTCTGATTCAATTTCCTTTTTTAGAAAATAAGAGTTAGTGGTTGTGGTGATTAAATAAATTAGTGTAGATAAGGTACTTAAACCAGAGCTGAGCTGATAATATTTCTCTGAAGAAGAAAAGTCTTGATTCATAGTGTTTGCCAATTTATTTGGTGTAAAAACTTCCTCCAAGGCTAATTCCAAGTTATCATCTGATGTCACTGAATGGGAAGTTATAAAAGAGGTACACACATTGGACTCTCAAAAGTAGAGTCTGGCTCCAGCCCATTGCTGAATTTAGAACAGTGCACATAGCAAACACTATATTTGAGCATATCAAATAGTAAGCACTATGGAAGAGTTTAATGAAGACAGGTGACTGAATGAAATTCTTAAATTTCCTTTACATTCTTAAGATTCTATATTTGGAAGGCAACTCAGAGGATTTAAGCACTGGAAGTGAACTTAAAGGGGCTGGTATACCCATTTCATCACGATAGACAAGCGAATTAGGGCCTAGAGAGGCTGGGTAGCTTGCTCAAAGTTATCCAGTCAATAAGAAGAAACATCAGGGTTCTTAGAGTCTACTACACTCTTTCCCTCCCAACATAAACACTTCTTTTTAAAACTTGCTATGGAAAGGATCAGCAAAGAAAGAAAAGAGGATAAATAGCTAATTCTTCTTATCTTGTCTCAATTTCTGATTGGGAGTAATAATAATAATAAATAAAATATTAAAATTAAACCCTGGTCATGTCTATTGATAATCCTATTCTTTTGGTTTGTAATTTTAAGTCAATTTTGATGGAAGTTGTCTTTGGGAAAAATTTTTAATAGTGTGTAGTTGTCATGTATCATTTTGAAAAGTGATGATTATTAGAACTGGAAATATTACCAATCATTGAAATGTCTAATTAAGGGTGGTTATTTTGACTAATAAAATGAGTACATCATCTCCTGGCATCCCCAGTAATATCTCCTCCTAAAAATATTGCAGTATATCCCCATGCAGAATACTCCCAAATTAGTGCTTTTCCGACCAATAATGCACTGTGTTCATATTTTAAGGTAACAGTGATTCATTTTTTTAACCATAGTGGTTACTGGCTGTAACTATGGAATGCATTGTCATGGAAACCACATCCCCCCTTCTCCCCCTCTTCAATTCACCCCAGAGCTATTATTGAGAAACAAGAATTAAAGGAAAGCATTTTGTCAGATGCATATGAGCAGATAACAGGTACACACACACACACACACACACACACACTGTGTGTGTGTGTGTGTGTGTGTGTACATGTGTAGAGGTAAATGAATTCTTCCATTGATTAAAAGGAAACAATAAAATATTAAACTGAAATAAACATTTTTCTTTATATATTGCCTTTGGCTTTCTCAATCTAAACCAGCACAAAATGTAAAATGAGAAATAACTTGAACATAGCAGCCTTAAATGCTGCCCTAGAATAGGAGGTCAGCCTTAACTTGGGTAATTCATTAGGGAAGACTGTGTTAGTTATTATTGGAACATCACAATATAGAGCATACAATACTTTTGGGGTGTTTGAAATCCAAATTATAGGCTAATGAATAAGGGAAATATTGTACAACTTTTTTAGAATCCATTCGCCTTTGGAAAAACAGCCATAATTATAGATGCTCTGTAGGTGGAAGTGCTCACACAATCACACATTTTATGGTAACATAAAAGGATAAAATGATAAGGGGTACACTTAATGTGTGAATGTGATTTTAGGACTCTACAGAAGTCACCAGACCAGAGTTCTCCTAAAATGTGACCTGATATGTTTAAGCACATAGCTTTAGACCTCCTGAGTCTCAGCAGCCCCTAGATGCATGACAGATTGAAACAGTCCTGATTGCCAGCAGGGGATTTGACTAGGTAAGGATTCCTACACTTAGGGTAGGAATCCCAAAGGCTGAGGCATAGCTGCCCTCTTCAACTAGAGTCAGATTTACCTCAAATTTTACTGTCTTTTCATGCTGATCTTTGCTCATCATTTGCTCCATGTTGGCTTCCCTTTAGGAGGTCTTAATTTAGTAGGCAGGACCCATATTCCTCTTACCAGAAGGCTGATTAAAAATCCAGAATCCTTCATATCCTCCTGGCCTATGGAATGATAACATAAAGGTTGAGCCTGAGAATACCAGGGAATTATGCAATTCGGTTTGGTTTCCATTAATTTGACCCATGAAGGTGGGGGCAATCTGGATATAGGCAGGTGAAATAAAATTTAGAGGGCACTGCCTTTGACTTGACAATTTGCAAGTTGGTGTTTTTGTTGTCGTTCTTACTGAAACTATTTAAGTTTGAATTATTTAGTGGTATTCGGGCTCATTAATTTAAAGTATAAGTGGTCTGGTATTCTCATGGAACTGCATCAGAAAGACGCAGTTCTGGCTGAGTTTGCTATGGATATTTAGGACTATTTTGTTGTTTTATGTCAAGTACGATCTGGGGTCAACTCCCAGTCAGAGACTTTTAAAACTGCCATATTCGTGTGAATATGATGGGTCTCATCCTTCTCAAATAAATCTGGAGTCTTTAGAACATGCTTCTGGAGAAGTGTGTGATATCTCCTATGATGTTGCTTTGTAAACTATCTTCTGTCACTTGTCTTTGAATCTCATCTTCATGCCTTATTGATTGTGTGACTTGGTCCTTAGTTTCTTCCTCTAGAAAAATGTATCCAATAATACCATCTCTCAGGCTAAAACATTAGGCAGACTATATAAGTAAAGAGCAGCTGTTATGTACCACCATGGCTTACCAGAGGAATTTCTTTACCATCTCTAGTCTTCATGACAGCTCTGCAAGGTAGGGGTGAAAGCCCCAATTTACAGATAAGCAAACAGAGTTTAAACATTGTTAAGTGACTTACACAAAGCCACTCAGCACAAGAGCCAGAGTCTAATTGCAGATCCTGACGTCTTGCTCTTTTTCCACCAACCATTTGTAAGGCATGGTGCCAGACACTCAGGTGGCACCAAAAGGGTGCTAGTTTTACCCACTTCCTATCACTTTTTTTTTTTTTTGTCTCCAATAAGCAGTTTTGCAGCTGGGCCAGCCACATGCTGATTTTTTTTTTTTTTTCTGTCTTTGGCAATTTTGATAGCCTCACTTTAAAAAGGAAGAAAAAGAAAAAAAGAAAAGAAAAAAAAAAAAAACAGTAAAGCCTCCACCAGTCTTGTCATTCATACTTCCAGAAAGGCATAAAGATTTCTGGGGCTTTCTAGAGCCTCAAAGACATCAAGGTGGGGAAGGGGCTGACTCTTGCTTTTTGAGTTTGAAAAATGTGATATCAGAAAAAGCACTGGTTCTGAGGCAGAGTCTACCACCTAGGGAGTGAGTCAGCTCACTGACCCAGAAGTCAAGGGCATAGGGCCTCAGGGAAACCGTTTCCAGTGCACTTCTACCCGAGGTCCCTTTCCCGGCCATTAACTCAGGCACACCAGTGTTGGAGGCCAGCGTGGACAATGCACCCAGCAGGGTTTCACAGGGGCCTCCCCTTCTTCAGAGCTCACCCTTGGAGGTCTCCTATGGTGGGGGTAGCAGCGGCGATGGAGGTCGAGTGTGGTCTCAATTCCCATATCCCGGGAGCCCTCTCACACCGACCCCAGAGATTCCTAGGTTGCACGGAGCGAGCAGCAGGCTGGACTAGGCTGGCGAGCACCTTGCTCCCTCCCTCTGTCGGCCCCTCCCTTCCACCCCACTTGCCCGGCCAGCACTCCCCACGGCGACTCTGGATTGCAGCAAGCCACTGGCTTTTTACCAAATCGGGAGCTGCAGTATTTTTTTTTTTTTTTTCCTTCAGAGAGAATAATTTCAGCCCCCTTCAGCTCGCATGACAATCTTGTGTGACTGGGGCGAGTAGGCGGGCACATCCTTTTACATGCTAATACTGCCCCACCTCCTTTGAACCCTCCTCTAAGCGCCTGGCTCCCTTTTATTTTTATTTTATATATATTTTTTCAATTAAAAAAAAATTTTTTTTTACCTACTCTAAATTCACCATAGGGGGGGAAGCCCTTCTTGGTTCTGTCCCTCCCCCACGCCTCGTTCCCCAGGGAAGGGAGACCCCAAGACGCTTGCTACTTGCCCGCGTTGCTTCTACCCGGGCGCTGGGATGGCTGCGCGGGGTGCAGGGGGCAGCTCTCGGAGCGGCTGCTCGGTCTAGGCTGTCACTCCATGTGCCCGGCGAGCACCGTGTTCGGGTCCCCCAGCGAGCTGCCACTGCCGCAGCCCGAAAGGAATGTCCCCTGTTGTTAAGGACCCTGACTGTTTTACCCCAATGATTTGCCACTGCAAAGTTGCTTGCACCAACAACACTTTGTCGTTGATGTTTGGATGCAAGGTAGGACGAGGTTCATGTCTTTTTAATGCATGCTGCCTCCCTCGGGGGAGCTAACAATTCCTTTTGTTGTTTGTTTATGTGTCTGCTTGTTGGGAGAGTGACAAAAGCTACGACTTGCTCTGCCCTTTCTGGGAGCTGGCTGGGTTTGGGGGCCTTGAGAGCGCACTGATTTTTCTGGCATCCGATGTTGGGTTGTAACTCCTTTGTGGCAGGACCCTGGTCTCTAATGTACCGAGGTTTCGAGAGCAGATCTCCTCGGGAAGGGGGCGCCTTAGGTGACTCTGTGCTTGGGATCTTGTTATACATTTAGTTAGTGACTGGGCTTCTGGATGCTCATTTGTGAGCTCCTGATCTCATCGCAGGTTACCACTGCCTGGAGCCCCGGACCCAAACGGCCCACAGTCGGGGTTATCTGGGATGGTGGATGTGCTTGAGATGCAATTGAACATATCAGTTTGCAATTTGACACTTTTAAATCTGAGGAGCTTATTTTTATTCTAGACAGAATACCTAGAGATAGGCTCATGTTGCCCCTAATTGTGTATTTTTCTCTAAGCTTATAGAATCTACTCTAAATCAACACTCAGAAATTTTATCAAGAGATGGTGCACTCAGTGAAGTTTCTAACGAATAACTGTCCCACCCCAGATTTTTGTAAAGGTGATTGGTGCTCCCAAGGAAGTGAGATTTGAAGTTTTGATTTGAAGAGCAGGTTACCATTCATTCCTCCTTGTGCCTAACTTTTTTGGTGGACTCCAAGATGCACCCCCTGAAAAAGATGCATATAACATGGTATTTGAGCAGTCTTTAGTCCATGAATGATCTGAGTGCACATCCCCTGACTACTAGATATACACCTTCACTTCTTTTCATTATGAAAAGCTGGGGAGTTTGTCTGGCCTGTCTGTATGAAACACTTTCGTGGCCACTCTTATGACTCTAAGGAGAGGGAGAGTATCATGCAAAAATCACTTTCATAAGTGAATAAAATCACACGATCCCTGTTGCCCTGAAAGATAACACTAGTGACTGGGTTGGACACTGACAAGCACCTATGCTGTAGAGTTAATGAAACATACACATTTAACCTCGTGGAGAGCACTCAGGGGAGGTATAGATGAAATGGTAAAATAGGGAGTCAGGATTATGAGTGTTAGACTGACGATGCCTAGAGAATCTCTCTTCTCTGAACCTCTTGTTTTCTACCAAATGAGAGGTATAGATGAGGTGATCTTTCATGCCTCTGATATTCTCCCCCGATTCTTTTGTAAGATCATTTAATGGTAAAGTTACTGCCAGAGATTTACATTTTTATTCAACATAGTAGATTGCACCTTAGAATCAGTTAAAAAAAATGATCCTATTAAAGAATAGCTAGATGCTCCTTCTGAAACCCTTGGAAAGGTCTTAGAGTTTTAAGGTTTATGTATTCATTACTGTCAGGAAGATGTATGTGAATGAACAGCAACAATATCCAACTTGCTAGTTCCTCTTCCTCACACAACCTGCTACACTCCCCTGTGCTTCTATCCACTCACTTTTCTAATTGTATTTACAGCAGCATCTTAGCAATGGCTAATATTTAAAATTTATTCACATAAACTTATGAGAATTGCTTTGCAACACTAAGTGATTATTAGCAAAGGTGAATTATTTGTCAAGAGAAATGAAACAAGCTAATAATCAAATAAGATAAGTTATTGGTGTGGAAATGTTGTTGAATATGTGTTCAACCCTTGAAACTCATTTTCAAAGAAGTTTCTTCTATGCTGTTAAGTTTCCCACTGATTTGCAGACCATTGGAAGGAATTGGTATAAATACAAGCACACGGGATCCCTGGGTGGCGCAGCGGTTTAGCGCCTGCCTTTGGCCCAGGGCGCCATCCTGGAGACCCGGGATCGAGTCCCACATCGGGCTCCCGGTGCATGGAGCCTGCTTCTCTCTCTGCCTGTTCTCTGCCTCTCTCTCTGTGACTATCATAAATAAATTTAAAAAAAAATACAAGCACACTTTTTTTTTTTAATCTGAGGAATTATATTAACTTCCTTTAAGTTCTCTTCCTCTTGGTGTTCTGGTTTGAAAAGTTCAGTTTGTGAGAGAGAACCATATCAATAGCATGAAACACCTTAATCCTGTGTGTTTGTAGACATTGTTCTATGGAAAAGAAATCAAGTCTCTATGAAAATAAAATATGCTTTTAGAGGGTCTACCTCATTCCATTTTGTCAAATATTTGAATAAGATTATTCTTAAGCCCCTGATGGATGACAACACAACATAATGTGGAAAACTTACATATCTTATAGGTCTGGGTTTCAAGACTAGAAATATCACTTACTAGATATGCAATTTCTCTAAGCCTCAGTTTACTCATAGGTAAAATGGCCATAGTAATAACTACTGCCTTACATATTGCTATGTCAATGTGAAAAATGCAGTTTAAATGAGATACATGAAGTGCATAGTATTTACACATTCATCAGATGATTGATAGTTTTACTTAGCCTTGGTTATTTTTACAGCTCTACTGAGAGGGTTGTCACTTATAGAAGGACCTTCTTTAACTGTAACTTCTTTGGATAAATTGCTTATCTTTGCTGTGAGCTTGATCATCCCTTCTCTTAGAGTTACTTTACCCTAGGTGACATGTTTATATAAAATGTAAAAAAACATTTGTATATTGATAAAACTTTCATAAAACAAAGTAGATTTATGAAAATGAATGAAAAACTGACACCATGGTTTTACTCAATAAACAAATATTCCATGAGCAACCAATCAGTGCTAGACATTGGAGATGTGGCAAGAAATAACTTTTGTCCCCCTATGGTCTCAAAATTAAGTGATGTACTAGACGACTGTATTAATTGTAGAGTTGATTTATGGAAAAAAATAAAACAAGGATTTTAGTTGAATCTCAGAGCAATAAAAGTGGAATTAAAATAATTTTTGGGAAAAAAACCCTCGTGGATATGGAATTTTTTATATGGAGCCTCCAAAAATGCATTTATTCCAGTATTATCTATTAAATTTGCATAGAAAGTTATTAGGATGAACACTTTCTTTCTGGAAATATGTTTATTATGGCAAATTCTA
Source organism: Vulpes lagopus (assembly GCF_018345385.1). Lineage (NCBI taxonomy): Eukaryota > Metazoa > Chordata > Mammalia > Carnivora > Canidae > Vulpes > Vulpes lagopus. Next base: position 35,100,919 of record NC_054838.1, on the reverse strand, counting down.
AAACCATGTTTACATGTAGGCCAGACTTTGTCAGTTTCAAAAACATTTACACTGTCCTTATTCTCCCAAATCTAGTAATAGCTTAAAGGATACTGAGTAACTTGAGCTTTCAAGGAAGAAACCCCAAATAATTTTATTTTGTCACTTAGCAATCTCCAGAGCCCCCATTTGCTGCATCTGGGCTGTTACTCAGTTTAGTTAGCTGACTATAGAACTTATGACTATAAACAGTGAAGTATCTTTTTGTGCTAGGCTCTATCCAGACACTGTGATAGGCATTAAAGATACAAATCTAAGTATTACACCATTCCTTTTCTCTAGGAATTGCAAGTTTATTGAGGGAGATAATTGAGGGAGATAATTCTAATCCCTTCCCTAAAATATAGAAAATTCATAGTCCCACCTATTTCTCATAAGGGAAACCAAAGCATTATTACTCAAAAAAAGTTTTCCTATTTTATCAGTAATCCTTTTGCCCTAGTCCATACTCCATTATCATACAATGCTGCTTTGGGGAATGGAATTTCTTTGGAGAAGGAGGCCTTCTGAAAGTCTTTCCCTCTTCATGGTAGTTTTTGTATTATTATCTGAAATTACGCACCGTCTTTACCTTTGCCTAACTCTGTCTTCTCCATATGCAAAGATCCAAGTTCTGAATTCAATGGCCAGGCTATATATTGTTTTTCTTTCTTTTATCTTGTTCATAGCTGCATTACAAGAGTCTGTAGCACCTGCTTGTCCCCTTCCCTTCATTCTTTCCTTTCCAGTCATGATTTCCAAGGCAAAAATAAACAAACAAGATAGAATATTTGTTATTTTCCCTAAAATTCTAAAAGGTTAATATAAAGTATTGTATTTTTCTTGTATATCATTTAGGTCTGGGTTTACAATTATTGTTTTGCTTTTTTATTAACTCAAAAATATTTGTTGTTGAAATAAGATTTTGCCTAAGGGATCCTCTCCCTCCCCCACCTCCTATAGCCATTTGTTAATATAACAGCTCATCCAAATCAAACTGTTAAGCCCCTAGGCCACATTAGGTGCCTTTAATATTCTGTCTGATAGATTATGATAGGGAAAAGTTCTTAAAAAATGTTTTAAGTCCTGGAACCTATTTTTTTTTCCTGTGAATGTTTAGACATTACATAAACTGTCCCACCCCTCAAATGAAAGGAATCATCTGGCACAAAGCAACCTCCCTTTTGTCTATATGGGGACTCTTCCCAAAGAAAGAATGAGAATAAAGAAGAGGTTAAAATGGTAAAAAATAGAAAAAAGGATGGAACTGAAAGAAGGAATGGATTCCTACTAAAGAAGTAAAGGGAAAGAAAAAACAAATCAGCTTGATTAAATATCTACAAAGACTAGACAGTATCCCAGGTGTTTACAAGGATTACTTCTTCCAATCTCCAAAGATATCAGGCAAACAGAGAAAGCAGAGGATGGAGGGAAAGAACGGAAATTAGGATAGATTGATGAGAAGGGAAAGAGACTTCAGGAAAGAGAATAAAGAAGAAGGGGAAATGTGTTGCAAGCTTCCATCCTCCAGAGGGTGCTTACTTACACAATCTCCCAAGATCAGGGCGTCTATCAGTACCTCTCTGGTGGACAGTTCCCTGGAACAAGGGCATTCCACCTCCTACAAGCTTCCTTTTTTCTGCTGAAAAAGTATCTTTGGGGGATAAGTAGTTTTGTTAGCTCATTTGCTTATTTAAACATAGCCAAATTTGTTACAAAAAGAGTGGTGAATATATCTGTCTTTATATTCATTAATAGATACATCACTATGTATATTTTTGTCCTTGATAGGATAGTATGTGAGTATTTTGAATATTTCTGGTGCCTGGCTATTTTGGTATGTTCTTTATTTTCATCTTAAAATAGTATGTGTTCATTGAAATACATTTTTAAAACAAAATCAGAAATAAAATAAATTTTAGACTAGAGATTAAAATTATTAATATTTTAGTGTATATTTTCCTAGTTTTTTAATACTATTTTGTTGTTGGTCTACATATAGCTTATTTTTAAAAATGTGGTTGGAGTCATAGTAAGTTTACTTTTGAATGTTTTAAATTTACATTAGGATTTGTGTATATGTTTTAGTAGCTATATTCTATATCTTTGGATTTTTAGGTTTCCCCCCATTTTGTACTATTAAAAATAAAATAAAATACATATCTTGGTTAATAAGTCTTTTGAATTTAGAATCACTTCCATTGGGTAGTCTACGATAAGAATTACTAAGACAGGGATCCCTGGGTGGCTCAGCGGTTTGGCGCCTGCCTTTGGCCCAGGGCGGGATCCTGGAGTCCCGGGATCGAGTCCCACGTCAGGCTCCCGGCATGGAGCCTGCTTCTCCCTCTGCCTGTGTCTCTGCCTCCCTCTGTCTCTCTATCATGAATAAATAAATAAAATCTTTTAAAAAAAGAATTAACTAAGACATATTTTAAATGTTTTAAAACTCCTGATGATGAGTTATTGCTTTATTTTAAAGATAGCTTTATAAATTTGCATTGCCACAAGTTACTTTATATATTATACCATTTTCTATTTTAAATAGTTTTCTTCTACTTTATGGATTGATAGATAAAAGGTAGTTTATTCTCCTGTGAATAAGGTTACAGCTCTGTTTGACTTTGAGGTTAGAGGAGTTCCATGACTGTATTTATGTGTCCCAGTGTAAAAATACCTAATATGCAAAAAAATCCAAGTGTTCAAAATGGATATATCAGGGTAACAGCTATTGACACTGTCAAGACATTAGTCCTATCACATTCATACTCATCTACTACCATGTGTTCTATATGCTTTATAAATGTAAACTCACTTAATACTCATAGTAGTCTTCAGAAATGGGTATGATAGTTATTTCCATGTTAACAATGGGGAAACCAAGCCATACAGACTTTAAGTAACCTGCTTAAAGTCACATAGCTTTTACATAGCAGAATCAAAATGTGAGCCCATGTAGTTTATGTCTAGAGCCCACAACTCATTTCCACAATTAACTATGGGGGTCTCCTAAATAGCAACTTCCTATAAGTTCCTTTAAATCAGGAGTCAATGGGCAGCCCGGGTAGCTCAGCAGTTTAGTGCCTGCCTTTGGCCCAGGGCATGATCCTGGAGACCCAGGATCGAGTCCCACGTTGGGCTCCCTGCATGGAGCCTGCTTCCTCCTCTACCTGTGTCTCTGCCTCTCTCTCTCTCTCTCTCTCTCAGTACTGAATAAATAAATAAAATCCTTATGTCTGCTCAGGTCATGATCTCAGGGTTCTGTAATTGAGCTCCACATGGGACTCCCTGATCAGTATGTAGTCTGCTTGTCCTTTCCCTGCTGTCCCTCCCCCTGATCATGCTCTCTCTAATAAAATAAATAAATCAGGAGTCAATTTTCAAAAATATAATTTATACATACCTTTCTTGGGATAAATTTTTTTTTTATTATTTATTTATGATAGTCACAGAGAGAGAGAGAGAGGCAGAGACACAGGCAGAGGGAGAAGCAGGCTCCATGCACCGGGAGCCCGACGTGGGATTCGATCCCCGGTCTCCAGGATCCTGCCCTGGGCCAAAGGCAGGCACCAAACCGCTGCGCCACCCAGGGATCCCCATTGGGATAAATTTGAATTTGAATGCAAGGCACATCTATTGGAGGACTTACCCTCCTTTTAAACATTTATTTATTTAAGAGGAGTTTAATCTAATACATCATTTCCTGTAGTATTCATGTTCTCATTTCCTACATAAGGTTACTAAACTGTATAGATAAGACATGACTTTATTAAGTTTGCACAGCAAGCCACAGAGCCAATGTTAGAACCAGGTCTCCTAATTTGTAAGTCACTGTTATTTTTCAATGCCATGATCTCTAACTACAAACTAGAAGTTCTGAGAATCAAGGTGAGAGAAGAGAAACTGACAAGTTTTATCCATAAAAAGTAGGAAAAATAACACCTTGCTTACAGGACTATTGTAAGAATTAAGTGATATATCACATATAAAAACATTTAACACAATGTCTGGAATGTGGGAAATATTCAGTACATATTTTTGTTTTTCATTTTATTAAGGCCACTTTGCAAACTGGTGGGGAAAAAGTGGAGGTTGTTGGTAGTCAACTGAAAAGTGTTTTTCAGTCAAATACATTGAAATTCATCTGTTACTAAATGAGGTATACTTTAACCTACCATATTATTAAAGTGTTTTAATGCTACAAAAGACAGAATCTAGAAGTTTACATAATTCACACACACACAAAATATCCTAGATTAAATCTGACCCAGAAAGAGAAAATGAAAAATGAGCTAATAAGTGAAACAGGAGCTGAATATCCAAAGAAGCAGGTTACATAGTACTTGTGCCCCATTTGACAAAGGATACTTGCCAGTTCAAGGTCCTTTTCAAATTTTTTATCTATAATAGTGGAAATTGGGAGGGCACCCTACATTTAAAAAGATAAAGAAGGTTAAATGTTATGCAGTAATTAAAATATGTTCACAGAAAGGAACTTTGAATCATAGAACTTAGGATCTTAAAAAACTTGAGACTTTTTTATTTGTTATGAAGCCTTTTGCTTTGTAATCACTTATGGATTTCCTAGTGAATTTTCAAAGTCTGTATGGTAAAATCATGTCAAATCCCTTCTGAATTAAATTACTTCAGGATTCTTGTGATACCTAATACTTAATGCTTGAATTTTTATGATATTCAGTTGTAAATTCTGTTTCCTTGTTCTATTATCTATCTAAACTGTGACATCCTTAGGGACAGGGTCTGTGTCATATTCATTTAGCATAGTACCTAAGAGATCCAGTAAATATTCCATAAAAGGTAGTCAATAAATATGTGTTGCGTGAGTGAATGAATTCTATAGGGGCTTGTAAATGTATACTGAATGAATGAGTGAAAACAAATGTGTATTTTGTTATAGTTCGTTGTTATTTTCCTTTGGTAGTTCGCCTCTGAGAACCTATTGTGCTATCAAACTTCCTAGAGTTTGTTTCCCTGAAATATAGACTAGGCATTACTCAACATGTTACCATGGTGTGATGGTTAATTTTGCATATGAACTTGATTATGCCATTGGGTACCCAGGCATTTGGTGAAATATTATTATATGGGTGTATCTGTGAGGGATTTTCTGGATGAGATTAACATTTGAATCTTTAGACTGAGTTAAAGCAGATTGCTCTCCTTAAATGGTGGGCCTTATCCAATCAGTTGAAGACCTGAATAGAACAGAAAAGCTGAGTAAGAAGGAACTTCCTTTACCTTGCTGCTTTGACCTGGGATATCAGTCTTTTCTTGCCTTTAGTATCAAACTTAAACATTAACTCTACTTGAGTCTGAGGCCTGGTTGGCCTTCAGATCGAAACTTATACCATCAGCTACCCTGATTCTCAGGCTGTCAGACTTGGACTAAAACTGCATGTCCACTCTCCTGAGTTTCCAGCTTGCTGACTGCAGATTTGGAGACTTCCCAGCCTTCATAATTATTTAAGATAGTTCCATATAATACATCTCTTTCTCACTCTGTAAAGTTCTGACTAAAATACCTGGAATCTAGGGTCAGATCCATAGACATGTTATCACTAATAAGTCATTCTTGTCTAGTAAGTTACAGAGAAGCTAGTGGATTATAAATTCACTTGAATCTCTGTGTTATGGGGATCTTATTGCAGTTAAGCTTGTTTTCTCAGAAAGTCCTAGATGTATTTCATTATAAATTACAGAGTAGGGGCATGTGGGTGGCTCAGTTGGTTAAATGTCTGCCTTCGGCTCAGATCATGATCCCAGGGTCCTGGGATCAAGCCCCACATCAGGGTCCTGCTCAGCAGAAACCTGCTTCTCTCTCTCCTGTTCTCCCTCATTGTACTCTCTCTTTCTGTCAAATAAATAAATAAAATCTTTAAAACATAATAATAATAATAATAATAATAATAATAATAAATCATAGATTATACCTCTAGATACAATACAGTAGAAATCACTCAATATTACTTTAATGAATTTTGTATCTATATTTACATATATGAATGTCAACAGCCTTTGAACATATTGTACATTGCAATGCTTATTAAATAATAATTTTACTATGAAAATGTAAGTGATAAGATCAAAGGAAATAAGAACATTGTCTTAAATTATGGCTTCTGGAAACCTCATAAATAGTATTTTTTTAAACATCATTTGTGTGTGTGTATGTTTGTATGTAATTCTTAACATAAAACATTATTTTGATTGTGTTCCATTGCATTGTCTTCATTTAAGTTTTGCCCAAGTTTCTGAGGTGGTTAAAGCATTTTATCTGATGAGACAGCACACTGAAAACAATTATAATCTCTAAAATGTTGATCCAATACATTCTAACTGCCTTAACATCTGCAGTATGCATTAAGCCAAACCAGGGGTTAAAATCACTGTGTTATATCTCAAATATGGTAGCATCAAATTATGATTAATGGTATCATTTTCATAAGCTCTCAAATAATATGGTGGCTTGTCATTTGGCTTATTGTCTAAAATTAGGAAACTTCCATTTTACCCTTGGAGCTATGTCTCATGTTCTTACTGTTTTTGGCAAAAGTCTCCATTTGGGGAAAGGTGGATACACTTGTCCATTAATCAATTTCTAGCTTTCTTTTGCTGTTATATTTAGCATTATAGTGGATAACTCTTGGTTATTCAAACACCATAAGATATTGTCCCTGACTTAGGACTCTTTCAGTTTGGCTAGTGCATGAGCACTAAAACAAAACAAAACAAAACAAAACAAAACAAAAAGCAACAAACCACACATGGAGAAGGAAAAACAACCAACAGGGCAGGATAACTCTTACTGAGTGCTCAAGATGTAGAAGGTCCTGTTCTAAGAACTTTACATGAATTAATTTATATACTATTCAACATAACTCGATGAAGGGAGCCATCAATCCTGATGTAATACCATCTCTTCATATGTACAACTAATATCCAGTGAGGGATCCCCAAAATAGTTGATTTTCTTTTCTTTTCTTTTCTTTTCTTTTCTTTTCTTTTCTTTTCTTTTCTTTTCTTTTCTTTTCTTTTCTTTTCTTTTCTTTCTTTTCTTTTCTTTCTTTTCTTTTCTTTTCTTTTCTTTTCTTTTCTTTTCTTTTTTCTTTCTTTCTTTTCTTTTTTCTTTCTTTTCTTTTCTTTTCTTTCTTTTCTTTCTTTCTTTCTATAGTATAGTTAACATATAGTGCAAAATAGATCACATTTTAAAAGCATCTCATGTTTCAATAGGTTGGGAAGCCCTGCTATAGAGAAGAGGACAAAAGAACCAATGATTGCTTTAAATATAGTAAGAGAAAACTTTTTGGAAGTAACTGAAATTAATCTGAGGTTTTCAAGACCTTGGCCTGGGTCAGAAAGAAATAAAGAATTCGACTTTGTACTCAAGTATACTACTGATATTTATGATCCAATATTTCTTTGCTAGTGTTGAAAGAACATAACAGAAACTAGTGGCATGGTATTGAAGGTGGAACTTCTCTTTGGTTGGAAGAGGGAAGGGAGAAAGAATGAGGAAGAGGCAGAGAGAGTATTAGATTACACCCAACCTACTATGTGAATGAGGCAGAGAGATCCTTGGGTAAGTTTTGAGCTTGAGTGTGTTCTTGGTTAGGCAGACATAGAAGGAAGAAGCAAATTCTGAAGGTAAGGGTTGGTATTAAAAGTGTTATGTGACTAGACTGTTAGTTCTGTGATGTTGGGGAAGCTCTTTCACCTCTCTGAGCTTCAATTTTCTTATATATACAATGGAGATAAGGTACATTTAATAGGCTTGTTATACCATAGAAATAAGAAAGCAATTAATACTATGTGTGGCAGAAAGTAGCCAGTACATAGATATTAGTCTTCTTCTCATCTCTCAGATACAGTCCTTTCTCATTTCACTTCTCTTTTTATTAGCATAATATGTGATTGCCTAGAAAGAGGCCTTTTCATTTTCACATGTAAGATTCAGGAGTTAAGATGAAAAAGTTTACTGTATGAACCAAATCAGTTATTATCTATATTTAGCCACTTTACTGAGTATTCAGCGTGCTATCATTTTGTTAGAAAGATTTTATTGATCATCTCTAGCATTTTATTGATATATCCCATTTTGTCCTATTTAAAGTAATACCGGCAAAACTTTCCTCCCATGATTTTACCTCAGAGAGTCTGCGAGAGAATGCTTCCAACTCCTGAAGCACCTCACAAGTGAGCACAGATTCAGCAATATGTCTGTTATTATAGCTGTTGCTACCTGAGGTATTGGTACCTAGAGGTATTAAGCAGGTAATTTTTTCCTTTTCTTAACATTTGCTGCCTGAGAAAATTTTGTTTTACATATCAGCAAACCTTATTTCTTTTATTTAAAAGGCCAAATGGCCATCAAAAAGAAATGCTCCTTGAGATTCTGCAGCCTGTCTAATTCCCAAATAAACCTTTATTGAGTTTTGTAAAATGAAAACATTTTCTCTCTGTGCTTGAGCCTTGTATATTGCCCTTTGCTGGAGCTATTTCCCCAGCAAATTGCTATGGTTGGTCTCTCAAGCCAGAGGGAAGAAAAAGGTTTTATAATGAAAATGCTGACAGGTTCTTATCTACAGCAGTATGAGTAAGGATGCTATGATCTCATTTATTGTAGAAACCGGATGCCTGTTTTGGCTGAAGGGAGATCAGGCTTCCTCCAGAGCTCTGGGGTTTTGAATTTTTATCTTGAAAAGTTTGCAAGGAAAAAAAAATAGCTGTAGGGAAATAGGAAACCAAGGCCATGCAAACTGCACCTTTATTCTTCTGGTAAAGTAGTAAAATGAATTTCAATAAGGCTCTAAGATGAAGCTGGTCAGAGGGTTTAAGAGGCTGGAAGTGGGAATCCTGTATTTGCTTGGTGCATGCATGGCTTACCTCTTTGTAATGGTTTTATCTATTTAGAAAGAACTTTTTTTCTTGATCTTATTTATGTTTTAAAATGATGATCATGATTTGTCAACAGCATTCTGAAATTAGTTATCTTTTGTTCCTCAACATAATAGCTCTGCAAGATAGATATTTTATGGATATTATAGAAACTAAAGCACACTGAGTTTAAAATCCTCTTCACTATGGATGTTCAAGTATCAGGCTAAACACTGTATATGATATTTTTAAGATGATCAAATAACTAGTTTGGGCTAGGTTGGATATTCTTTAATTTTATTTTTCTGTTTTTACTTTCTAAATAATTCTATGCCTTGCCCTAAGTCACAGAGCTTGTAATGGTGGCATTGCAGTTTAAGCTTAGTTTTCTGACTCTAAGCCCAGAGAAAGTCTCTTTTTCCCTTGTTTGTCTCTTCCTAAGCATTTCCTAGGGACTGACCATGCTTCTAAAGCATCAACCAAGATTTTCCTGGGATCCTGCCAAGAACAGAGGGCAGAGGTAGTGCTTGCCCCATAACACATATTTATGTGATCAAAATCAGTATGTGTTAACGGTATTGAATTTTGAAGGGCTTGAAGGTGCACAGTGCAGAGGCTCAGGGAATGCATACCAAATCAAATCAAAATGCACCTGTGTAGTGAAGACAGCTAGACATATTGGAGTGTAAGGGCAGAACTAGAGTCTCATGACTTCAAGATACAGGTCCCTTCTTTCCTATGGTTTCTGACCTCTTGCAGATAGCCCCTAGCCTGGAAATACAACGTGTTTTGTGTTCCTGCAACTGATAGAAGTGAGAGCATGTAGTTAGGCCAGATGACAGTTAGGTCTTTTCTTTCATTCTTTTATATCCCACTTTATAAGTGCAAGACCTGGATACTACCTTCTCCCCTTCTGTCAAATCAATTTCATGTACAGCTCCATTATTGGTTATTTATACTTTGAATGTTAAGCCAAGAAACTCAGCAAAAATTTCCATGTCCCAAAGCCCAGCTACTTCTGTCCTAGGAATATGAGGGCCAAAATATATCTTTGAAAAATGAAAATCTGTATTTTTGTGTAAAGGTGGTCTAGGTGGTAGACTTTCTGAGTTCTAGCGAAGTAGAGAAAAATTTCTTATAGAGTTGACTTCAGATGAATCAGCTTTCTACTAACAAAACCAAAATTTAGGTGTTTGCTGGCATAAATTTATTTGTAGGACTAGCTAAGTTTTGGATATTGCCAGACCCACATGCACTTTTTTGTTCCATTTGTATGGATTCAGTCAGATAATTTCCAAATTTTTTGACTTAAAAAGACAACCCAAAATTTATTATTTCACTCTAGCACAGGTAGGTGTTCTGCATTTTTGAATAAACATTTGACAATGACATATAAGTCTTCCTTATATACGCCTTTAGAGAAGAGATCTATCTGGCAAACCCTAGATTTTTTTTGCAGTTGTCAGTGAACTTGTTCTCTTTACAGTTAATTGGTGATATTTTATTTCACTTATTTCTCTCTGCAACAGTTTAAGAAAACTGCAGTGACTAATTTCAGCACAACTAAATTCTTAGCAAATTAAGAGATAATGGATGGACTTTAGATTTGCAAAGGTTCAGCTTTAAAAAAACAAACAAAAACAAAAACAAAACAAAACAACCCCTAGGTATATATTGGGATTACTTCCTCTGTGGAAAGGCTGCCAGTATGAGTCTTTACAATCCCAGAGTATTAACATTAAGGACTTGATGTTGTGTTTCACAGATGATGATAGTTTGGAAGATCCTTTATTACCTATCATAGACTCAGTCCATTTAAGCTAATTCTGAGTTAAGTCATAGTGCATCTTTCAAGGTGTTCCAAAATCCCATTCAGAAAATATTAACGAGGTGGTTCACATGGTGTGTCTACAGTTGCTTACTTTCAAATGAATGATCCTGAACAGTTTGAAGTCTTAGCCTTGCATAGTCTGGCTATTCAGAGCCCTTAGTGTGTTAACAGTGGGTGCTCTTTCCCAGCCTCCGTTCTTGAGTTCAGCCGATAAATTCAAAGCCAAATTCTTAAGCAAGCAAGCCTTTAATAGTGGTCAAAGCAAAAGTACATGCTAAAGATGGGGGAAGGGGAATGCCCAAAAGGGGCAACTGCATGGGACATGGGTGGGGGTGTCAAGGTTGTCTTTTCTTCTTGTGTTTGCAGGAAAAAGGATATGGGTCTGAGGTTGCTTCCAGTCATCTCAGGGACTCCTTCCACCATTGGGAAGGTAGAGTTTTTGGCTCTGTAAGGGTCCTTCTTGGAACTGTCCTGACAGCATTCCCTCTTTGTGTGTGTGTGGAGGGAGTTTTCCAAAACCTCATTCTCATTACAACACATTTCCAACACATGTAAATGTGTTGTAATGAAACTATAGGTTACTGTAGGGCAGTAGTTATAGGGAAGAATGCATGCATGTCCCCTGGGGTCTTTCCCAGCTGTTTGGAACTTGGTTTTTGTCTCTTATCAAGATGAAAGCACCTATTCCCTGCTCTGATCTAGCTAACTGCTTACTCTATCAAATGCACTCTCTGTTTGGCTGCTTTTAGATATGAATCATCTAGCACCTTGTACTGTTACTTATTGGTTGCATGTAAACATTCAACTTCCCTACCCAGTAAGAACACTAGTGCTTTATATAGCAAATAAATAAGTATTTATCATCTTCTACACTTGTCCAGGGCCGTACAATGGTAAGGACCCTTTGCAAGAAGGGAGGAGATCAAAGAAATAGTAATAATATGGCTAATCCTTGCTTATCCTTCAGGTCTCAGTTTGTGTTCTCTCCTTATGGAAGGTATTCCTGGCCACTATATTACCTCTTTGCTTCCATGGAGTCGTGGACATTTTTGTTTCTTATTGAACCGAACTGTCACAAGGCTCTAAATACCAGGAGATGCCAAAGTGTGGGACTTAACATCTTGAACAGAGCTACTAGTATAGTGTTCATAACATAGTATGTGCCCAATATAGGTTTGTTGAATGAATGGTTTATGTAATCTTGATGTTTAATTATTTAGGCAAGTCAGACCTAGTGTTAATTTCAGAGAAGGAGGACCTGTCCTAGTTTTGTTAAAGCTTCCTTTGCTTCTCTCATAATGACACCCATCATACTTTATTTTTAGGATATTTTTAGCTGTGTATAATTTCCACCGAGTTTCACTTCAGGAGAGCAAAGAGAAAAATAAGGCATTTAGTAAATATATGTTGAATGAAAAAAATGAAGCCCTCAACACTGACATCTAAAAGTTAGTTGATGATATATGATAAAGGAATGAATAGGTAAGTGAATGACTATAAACATAACATCACATAGTAACCTATGTTTTGTGAGTTAGTTTAAATTCATCTTAAAACTATTGATAGTTTTCTAATAGCTGGAAGGGATTTGTTTTGCTTTTATTGCTTGTAAACTGACACCAGCTTTCATCTCTCTGACAGCCTCAGAATCCAGATATTGTCCAGTGTCTTTAATAGAGTTGAATGATTTATGGTAGGACTGTGAAGAAGAGCTGGGCATGAACTTTACAGGATGAGGCCTGGCTCCAGTGCTGCCACAGAAACCTGGCGGCCTTAGTGCCCTGGGAAAGGAGATCACTGAAAATTCCCCTCTGTGTGGTGGTGTGCTTCTCAACACCCCCATTTTCTCCATCCCAGCTAAATTAGAGTTATCAACCCCTGTGTAAGTCCTTCTGAATTGAGCCCAGTTAAAACTAGTTTATTTTCCATTTGTTAGCCAATTTGAATGCTTCATTCCTTTTAGAAATTGTTCTGGCTAACTAGGCAAAACTGCTAAAGACTGTTGCTACGAGCAACCAGCTAAGAAGTTCTTAAATTAACTAACAGGCCACTTCAACTCCATTCTAGATATGAGTTTATGTATTGTGTGCTTGCTCATGTGCCTATTTAAATAACAAATATATATGCAAATGAATAGGCTCATCATTACCTATAGATTCAGGTTAATGAGGGCTTTTGTGTAGAAGAACCAATCAAAAAGAGGAAAATGAATCTTTTGTGACTGTAAGAAAAGGAATGAATGAATGAAGAAGAACCCTGGTCAGTAGTCGTTAAGCCACCTGAATATCAAAATGCTTCTATTTTTAGATTATTAATGGTGGTATGATTTCTGGACCACATGTGGAAAATCTAGCTTGTGTACTTCAAGTGGGCTAGAACTTGATGTACCACTTTACGCCTTCTGACCAGCACGATACACTAGAGTAGACGCCTATTAACCTTTTCTGAATAAATGAAGGAATTACTGTCTAGATAGTTGTCCCGTTTTATCAATGAGAAATTGGAAGAAAACGAATAACATTCCACAGGTTTATAGAGAGAAATGGGCTAAATTAGTCTTCAAATTCTGATCTAATAAAACTGTACTCTCAAGTGAATGTAGTTTTTTCTCTTAAGTACTTGACAGGGCCAAAGTCTAGACACCTCATGACTTAAGAATGGGTACCTGGGAAGATAGTATTGCAGAGGTGGAGACGTGAAGTTGCAAAATTCAAATTTTTGGGTTGAAAACTCGACTCCTGACATTTACCAATAGTAGGAAAAGAGGCAAGATACTTAAAATTCCTGAACATAAGTTTCAAGTACAAAATGGAAATACTAGTGGTTTATGAAAAGACATATTGGAAGGATTAAATGAGATTGTAAATTAAATATGTAAGCACTTAGTATGGTATATGGTAAGAAATACTGGCTGCTAATATTACTGTTACTCAAAGCAGAGGAGAAAATGATGTGGTAATGTGCTAGCTATTCTGGGGAATAGATTCCACCAAAATAAATAAATAAACAATTACATAAAAATCTTACATAACTGAATACTTGCAGCACTATTTTTTTATCTAGCTCTTTATGGATCTCTTAATGGATTTCCTAGCCCAAAAAGCTATTTCCATTCTCTTATTTAAAATTGAAGTTGAGAATATTATCAGTTGAAGAGCTGGCTAATTTGCTTATGTTAATTATCATTATATATGTGCAAAAGCAGGTTTTCCTCTAACCCTAACACTTGAAACCTAAGTATCCAATTGTATGTTAATATCTTGATAGAGGTGGAATTTAGGGTGGGATACTTTGTGAAATTGAGCTTTATTTGTTGATCTCAGAGAAGAAGCATTTGTGATTGAGATCTGCTTGACCCTTGCAAATATGAATAGTAAATATGTGCTTCCTTCATTTGCTGAGCCACTTGCTTCAGCAACCACGGCCCATCTGGGTGAAAACCACCCTCTTCAATTTCTTGTGGTTTTGTTTAGATCTAATCCGAAGGAAGAAAGATCTAGGATTTACAAGTCAGGGTCCCAAGGTTTTCTTCAGAGAAATTGAGTAAGTCCTACTATAGTGCACACAGTTGAAACTGTGATTCATATGGACAGTCTTTCTTATAATGATGGCACATTCATTTTTAAAAGATGACTCAGTTAATCTAAGCATAGAAATATCTCATTCATCTGCTACAATAGGAAATTACAGGTTCTTCTCAAGCACTTTTTTCTCAAAGAAAGTAAGCCCCTTTGAAATTTGTAAAAGAATTTTTTTTTAAGTTTTTATTTAAATTTTAGTTAGTTAACATACAATAATGTTAGTTTCAAGTATACAATATACTGATTCAACACTTCATACAAAACCTGGTGTTCATCACAACTGCACTCCTTAATACCTACCACCTATTTCACCCATCCTCCTAACCACCTCCCCTCTCATAACCATCAGCCTTGTACTCTGTAGTTAATCTGTTTCTTGGTTTTCCTCTCACTCTCTCTCTCTCCTTTAGCTTGTTTGTTTTGTTTCTTAAATTCCACATAGGAATGAAATCATATGGTGTTTGTCTTTCTCTGGCTGACTTACTTTGCTTAGCATTATACACTCTAGTTCCATCCAGGTCTTTGCAAATGTCAGGATTTCATTCTTTTTTATGGCTGAATATTCCAGTGTGTGTGTGTGTGTGTGTGTGTGTGTGTGTGTGTGTGTTTACATCTTCCTTATGCATTCATCAATTGACAGACACCAGATACCTGGGCTGTTTCCATAATTTGGCTATTGTAGAGAATGCTGCTATAAATATCGGGATACATGTATCCTTTTCAATTTGTATTTTTGTATTCTTTGGGTAAATACCTAGTAGTGCAATTGCTGGATTGTACGGTAGTTCTATTTTTAACTTTTTTTAAAATACTTTTTTTTTAAGATTTTATTTATTCATGAGAAAGAGAGAGAGATAGGTGGAGACACAGAAAGAGGGAGAAGCAGGCTTCTGCAGGGAGCCTGACGTGGGACTCAATCCTGGGACTCCAGGATCATGCCCTGGGCCAAGGCAAGCACTAAGCCGCTGAGCCACCCAGGGATCCCTATTTTTAACTTTTTGAGGAAACTCCATACTGTTTTCCAGAGTGGCTGCGCCAGTTTGTATTCCCACCAACAGTGCAAGAGCGTTCCCTTCTTTTACATCCTGGCCAATACCTGCTTTTTCTTGTGCTGTTGATTTTCAACATTCTGACAGGTGTGAGGTGATGTCTCACTGTAGTTTTAATTTGGATTTACCTGATGGTGAGAGATGTTGAGCAACATCTTTTCATGTATCTGTTGGCCATCTAAATGTCTATTTTTTTTTTAAATGTCTATTCACATCTCCTGCCCATTTTTAAATTGATTATTGATTTTTTGGGTATTTGCATTTTATAAATTCTATATATTTTAGATACTAACTCTTTATCAAAGTTTGTTGATTGCTATTTTCTTTGTTGTGCAAAAGTTTTTTTTATTTTGATGAGGTCCCAATAGTTTATTTTCAAGGTTTCAGGTCTGACATTAAGTCTTTAACCGATTTTGAATTTATTTCTGTGTATGGTTTAAGTGTTTTTGGTGAAACTCTAGAAGCATGGTATAAACATCTCTGTTTGATGTCGCCTGATACTAGTGATGTGGGAAAAATGTTAGGGTTGGAAACTGATAGCCAAGAAACAATTATTGAGACTTCTTTGGTGCAAAATGGTGGTTTTATTAGAGGATGAGGACAGGTCCTATGGGCAGAAAGAGCTGCACTGGGGTGACGAAGAGTGGCCCATTATATACTATATATAGGATAAGTCTCTAAGGAATTTTTGAAATAAGGTTACCAGGACCTTGAGGGGACTCACTATTGTTAGGAAAAGGTCATTTATTACTGTCCAATAAAATTTTAGTCATGAGACCCTTCAGATGTACATTGGTGGGTCATATGCTTGGAGGATGACTCCTAACAAATATCTTGGGGTGTTAGAGAAAAAGGAAATTTCAAAGGAATTTCTATATGTTAAAGAAGATTTACAGGATCCTGGGGAGTTGGGCTAAGACTGCCTTTTGCCCTTAGCAAAATATTAACATTGAGGCAGCAGCTGATTTCCTAGAATAATGTCACTCTGCCTGTTTCAAGGATTGTCAATGGGCTGTAAGTAGTAAGGAAATTTAATAATTTTACTTCTGCCTTTGTTTCCCATATCACTAGGACCAAATGAAAACAGGCATGGGAGCTCTTTGGGAAAAATGATCTCATCAAATAATTACTAATCCATTTCCTATTTAATATGCATGGATCTATACATGTTTCTTTTGCCAGATGCTGGTAAGGCTTTGCAAAGATAATGATGAAGAAAATAGAGATAGTCTTTCCTTCATGGAGTTTATAGTTAGATGACTAAACAAATATATGTATAACAATAACAATTAAAAAAAGATGGCATGGTAGGAAACCATACAAGGCCCGATTTAAACTGGGAGGTGACTGCAAGGTTTCACTGAGAAAGTAATATTTAGGGAGGATGAATTAGAAATGTCAAGAAAAATGGCTATGGGTAGTAAGGTGGGGGCTGCTGGAGGTAGAGGAAAAAGAAATACTTGAGGGGATTATCCAGATTTAATGATTAATTAATGGGTAGAATGCAAGGTAAGTGTCAAAAGACATTTCAAAGTTTTATGCCTGGAATTTTGGGATAAATATGTTTTTTTTTTTAATTTTAAAAGATTTTATTTATTCATGAGAGACACACGGAGAGAGGCAGAGACACAGGCAGAGGGAGAAGCAGGCTCCATGCAGGGAGCCTGATGTGGGATTTGATCCTGGGACCCCAGGATCATGCCCTGGGCCAAAGACAGGCGCTCCATCGCTGAGCCATCCAGGCATCCCAAAAAGGCTGCTGCGTCCCTGGCTGGGTGCAATGGAATAAATATGTTAATGTCAACAGAACTAGAGAAATTGTGAGTGGGTGAGGAGGAATTTGATTTTATTTGCATTTATATGTTAATTATATATCAAGTCATCCACAAGATTAACAAACACCAACCAGTTGAATTGCAACACTGAGAAAATGAGAGTCAAGCTGAAACTACAAAGCGTATAGCCAGGGACTGTTAATGCCCTGAGAATGAGAGATGCAGAGAGAAGCACAAAGTTGAAAATCCTTACTGTGAGAAGTAGAGAGTCAAAGTTTAGTAAAGACCAAGAGATCTAGTACTACAGCAACTAAGTAAAGAGATAGGGGAGCTGATGTTACTGTTCATTCAAAAATATGATGTATATTGAATACTGTATACCTAGATTGTGCTTTGCATGTGGGGCATCAAGATAAACCAAGCAGACATATGGCCTAGAACAGGACATTTTTAATTGAGAAAAAATGAGATTTGGTCATTTCGGTAGTCAATAGGTTGAAAGCTAAATTGTGGGTTGTTTAGGGGAGAAATAATGGGGGAAGGATACATGCCACAGCTGTATTATTTGGGGAAATCTTCAGAAAAAGAAGGGAGAAAAGAAAGGTGTGATCTGGATGGATCTGTGTGATCAAGTGCAAGTTCTGCTCAGTCCTTTAGAGAAGACAATGAAGATACTGTTGAGTAGGGTGTAAAGGAAACTACCCAATAATAGGAATTGTAAGCCTTGGCTACCAGAGCCAACTTTGCTATAAATACATTCTTTCTATTTTCTGGGCTTCAGTTTCATCAGTAAAAAAGAAAGAAAATGGTAGTAGGTGACTTAAATTCTAAAGTTCCTTCCAGTTCTAACATTCTGAAATTTCCACAAGGGTAGCATACCTGAGATGCGTCTCACAGGAGGTGGTCAGGGTGAGAATGAGAGTGTATAGGACCTAACATAATAACAACAATAATAATAGCTACAACAGCTATTCTGAGCAAGATACTATGCTAGACATATTTTCCTTTGCAATAGCTCTTGGAAGCACACATCAGTTTCCCTGTTAAAAAAGATTGAAACCTGAAATTATAGAGATTAAGTGATTTGACCAAAGTTGCTAGTCAGTAAGTAGAAAAGATGTGATTAAAATCAGGCAGACGTGAAAATGAGAGAAGATAGAGTCTTCCCTCCTACTGGAATTCTGCATCTTTAAGAAAAGAGGAAAGTGAAATGTTTGAGAATAAGAAAAAGAGTTTGGGAATTGAGCCCTGTGAAGAGGAGAAAAGGTGTAGGCCAGCCATGACTGGGAGAGGATCCAAAAGGAAGACAGGATAGCCCCACCAAAGTGGCCATGCCTCGGTCTGTGGTTTTCACCCAGCACTGTGACTGTGTCCTGTATGGCATTTTGTTCTACAGCTTGAGAGCCAGAATGGAGAAGCAGGAACTGGAGCTGATCCAGGATCCAGGACTGACACATATGTCTTGGCGGAAGTTTAAGTGGGAGACCAGGGAGTGATGGCAGGCTGTGCTGCCTGGCTGACTGCAGGCTCAGGGCTGGGCAAGGAGTCAGGGTAGACAGAAGCTGACTGGTAGTGTGGATGCCTCTGCCTTCACTTGCTCAAGTTATTTGGTGCATCCTCTGAAATAATTAAAAGTCCAAATAAAGGAAGGAGAACTTGGAATAAAACAAAGGATTCAAATCTAGACACTGTCCCTTGCTCACCAAATGAACTTTGAACAAGTTCAGATGTCAACAGCTTCTTAGTCTCTGTTCTCTACTCTGACTTGTGGGGCTATTAATGCCGATATTGCAGGTTGTTGTAAATATTATCTGATATTCAAAGGGTATGAGTGGCTTATAAATAATGTTACTGTACCATCTTATTAGTGACATTGTTTGAGTGAGATCTCATTTTGTAGAAATTTTTTTCCTGATACTTCAGCCATATTTCATCAGTTTTTCTCACAGGAAAATTACATCCTCTCCCTTCAAAATTTCTTCATATAAAAGAGTTCTCAAAATGACTCAGTATAAATTAATTTTCCTATAATGCTGTGGATAATGAGGGAAGATTTTTTTATTACTGCTTTTTTTTTTCTTTTTGCAGTTAGCATTCACTTATGTACCCTGTGATTGGCTTTACTGGCTGCTCTTGTTTGATTTCAGCATATTCCCAATTATCTTTAGTAATTATTGTCTCTTAAAGTTGTAAAAAATAAATATCATTCATTTACAGCATATAGTATCATCCATGTTAAAATAATGCAGTTAGATACAAAGTTATATCTTTAATAATCATTATGAAGTTTTACCAACTTCAGGTTCTTCTTGTTGGATTAGGAGTCAGTTTTAATTAGTAGTAAAGAAAGTAAATGCAAAAAGTAACATTTATTATATACCTACTGTATGTAAGGAAGTGTCCCAAGTGTGACATATGAAGTAGAGCCCATTTTTAAAAATTAAAGTATAATTGACATATAATATCCTAGTAGTTTTAGGCATATATTATAATCATTCAATATTTTTATATGTTATGAAATGATCCCCATGATGTCTTGTTACCATGTGTCACTTCACAAAGTTATCAAAATATTATTGACTGTATTTCCTATGCTATGCATTATATCCTCATGTCATATCATATAACTGAAAGTTTGTATTTTGTAATACCCTTTACCTATTTCTTCCACCCACAATCCTTCCACCCTCTAGTAACCAGCTGTTTGTTTCTTATGAGTCTGTTTCTGTGTTATTTTGTGTGTGTGTTTTTTTTAATTCTACTTATAGATGAAGCCATACAGTCTTTGTCTTTCTCTGACTTTTTCACTTAGGATAATACTCTCTAGATTCATGTTCTAACAAATATCAAGATTTCATTCTTTTTTTTATAAAGATTTTATTTATTCATGAGAGACACAGACAGACAGAGAAGCAGACACACAGGTGGAGGGAGAAAAGGCTCCACACAGGGAGCCCGACATGGGACTCGGTCCCGGGACTCCAGGATCAGGCCCTGGGCTGAAGGCGGCGCTAAACCGCTGAGCCACCGGGCTGCCCTATTTCATTCTTTTTATGGCCAATATTCCAAGTGTGTGTGTGTGTGTTGGGGGGAGGGGGTGTTTATATATACACTCCACATCTTCCTTATCCACTAATATATGGAAGAACCGTTAAGATGCGTCCATATCTTGGCTGTTGTAAATAATGCTGCCATAAATATAAAGGTGTATATATCTCTTCAAATTGGTGTTTTATTTTCTTCAGATAAATACTCAGAAGTAGAATTGCAGGATCATATGGTAGTTCTATTTTTATTTTTATTTTTTTGAGGACTGTTTTCCATAGTATATTGGCTGTACCAATTTACATTCCCACAGAAAAAGTGTAGGAAGGTCCCTCCCCTTTCTCCACATCCTCACCAACATTTGCTATTTTTTGGCTTTTGATAATAGCCATTTTGACAGGTGTGAGGTAATATTATGGTTTTGATTGGCATTTCCCTGATTAGTGATATTGAATATCTTTACATGTACTTGTTATACATCTGTGTGTCTTCTTTGGAAAAATGTCTGTTCAGACCCCTGGCCATTTTTACCTTTTTAATATTAAGTGCTATAAATTAAGCCTTTATTGGATGTATGAGTTCAGACATCATCCACCATTCAGTAGGTTGCCTTTTCATTTTGTTCATGGTTTCCTTTGTTGTGCAAAAACTTTTTAGTTTGATGTAGTCCCATATGTTTATTTTGACTTTGGTTGCCCTTACCTGAGGAGACTAGTCCAAAAACATATTGCTATGAGTGATTGCAAACAGCTCCATGTCTCTGTTTTCTTCTAGCAGTTTTATAGTTTCGGTCCTTACACTTAAGTCTTTAATACACTTTGAATTTATTTTTGTATTTGGTATTACACAGCGGTCTAGTGTCATTCTTTTGCATGTAGCTGTCCAGTTTTCCCAACAATGAAGAGACTATCTGTTCCCCATTGTAAATTATTGCCCCCTCTGTCATAGATTAATTGATCACATAAATGCAGGTGTATTTTTGATCTTTCTATTCTGTTCCATTGATCGGTGTGTCTGTTTTCATGCCAGTACCATACTTTTTTGATTGCTATAGCTTTGTAGTGTAGTATAAAATCATGGAGCGTGATACCTCCAGTTTTGTTCTTTTACAAGATGCCTTTGGCTAGTCAGGGCCTTTTGTGGTTCCATACAAATTTTAGAATTGTTTGTTCTACTTCTGTGGAAAATACCATTGGTATTTTGGTGGAGATTGCATTGAATTTGTCAATTGCTTTGGGTAGTATTGATATTTTTTTAAATAATAATAAATTTATTTTTATTGGTGTTCAATTTGCCAACATACAGAATAACACCCAGTGCTCATCCCGTCAAGTGCCCCCCTCAGTGCCTGTCACTCATTCACCCCCACCCCCTGCCCTCCTCCCCTTCCACCACCCCTTGTTCATTTCCCAGAGTTAGGAGTCTTCATGTTCTGTCTCCCTTTCTGATATTTCCTACCCATTTCTTCTCCCTTCCCTTCTATTCCCTTTCACTATTGTTTATATTCCCCAAATGAATGAGACCATATAATGTTTGTTCTTCTCCGATTGACTTATTTCACTCAGCATAATACCCTCCAGTTCCATCCACGTCAAAGCAAATGGTGGGTATTTGTCGTTTCTAATGGCTGAGTAATATTCCATAGTATACATAAACCACATCTTCTTTATCCATTCATCTTTTGATGGACACCGAGGCTCCTTCCACAGTTTGGCTATTGTGGACATTGCTGCTATAAACATCGGGGTGCAGGTGTCCCGGCATTTCACTGCATCTGCATCTTTGGGGTAAATCCCCAGCAGTGCAATTGCTGGGTCGTAGGGCAGGTCTATTTTTAACTCTTTGAGGAACCTCCACACAGTTTTCCGGAGTGGCTGCACCATTTCACATTCCCACCAACAATACTTTAATAATATCAATTTTTCCAATCCATGAGCATGAAATATATTTCCATTTATTTGTGTCATCTTCAATTTCTTTCATCAGTGTCTTACAGCTTTCAGAGTATAGGTTTTTCATCTCCATGCTTAAATTTATTCCTGAGTACTTTATTCTTTCTGATGCAATTATAAATGGAATTTTTCTTAATTTCTCTTACTGATAGTTCATTATTAATGTATAGAAATGCAGCTAATTTCTGTAGGTTAATTGTATCTGTGACATTATTGAATTCACTCATTCTAATAGTTTTTTTTTTTTTTTTGGTAGAGTCTTTAGGGTTTTCTATATATACTACTGTATCTGCAAATAGTAACCTTACTTCTTTCTTAATTTGGATGCCTTTTATTTTTCTTTCTTACCTAATCATTATGGCTAGGATTTCCAATACTATATTGAAAAAAGTAGCAAGAGTGAGTATCCTTGTCTTCTTCCTAAACTTAGAGGACTTTCAGCTTTTCACTATTTTGTATAATGTTAGCTGTGGATTTGTCATATATGGCCTTTATTATATTGAGGTTCAGTCCATGTGTAGCCACTTTACTGAGAGTACTTATAAATGGGTGTTGAATTTTGTCAGATGTATTTTCTTTATCTATTGAGATGATGATATGATTCTTATCCTTTGCTTTGTTAATGTGGTATATCACATTAATAGATTTGCAGATATTGGACCATCTTGCATCCTTGAAATAAATCCTAGTTGATCATGATGTATGGCCCTTTTAATGTATTCTTGAATTTGGTTTGCTAATATTTTGTTAAGGATTTTTGCACATATATAAGGGATACTGGCCTATTATTTTTGCACATATATAAGGGATACTGGCCTATTATTTTCTCTTTTTGCATGTCTGACTTTTATATGAGGATAATCCTGGCCTTGTAAAATGAGCTTGGATACATTCCTTCCTCTTCATTTTTTTTTTCTAATAATTGAGAAGGCAAGGTACTAACTTTTCTTTAAATGTTTGATAGAATTCACCTATGAAGCCATTTAGTCCTGGACTTTTGTTTTTGGGAGTTTTTAAATTACTGATTCAATTTTATCATATATAATCAGTCTATTCAGATTTTCTATTTCTTTGGGAGCTAGTCTTAGAAGATTGTGTGGTCCTAGGAATTTATCCATTTCTTCTGGGTTTTCCAATTTGTTGGCATGTAATTGTTTATACTAATGTTTTAAGATCCTTTGCATTTCTGTGGTGTCAGTTGTAACTTCCCTTTCATCTCTGATTTTATTTATTTCGGACTTCTTTTTTCTTGATGAATCTGGTTAGATATTTATGAATTTTATCTTTATGAAAAACTAGCTTTTAGTTTCATTTATCTTTCTATCATCTTTTTAGTTTCTATGTCATTTATTTTTGCTCTGATCTTTATTATTTCCTTCCTTCTACTAACTTTCGATTGTATTGTTTTCCTAGTTCCTAGGAGTAAAGTTATATTGTTTATTTGGGATTTTTCTTGTTTCTTGAGATAAGCCTGTGTTGCTATGAACTTCCTTATTAGAACTGCTTGGCTGTATCACCTACATTTTGGAAACTTGTATTTCCATTTTCATTTGTCATTAGATATGTTTTTATTTCCTCCTTGATTTCTTTATTGATCTATTAGTTGTTTATAATGTTCTTTAGTCTCTATCTTTGTGTTTTTTCCAGTTTTCTTTATTTTTTAAGTTTTCTTTTTTAAAAAATATTTTATTTATTTATTCATGAGAGACACACAGAGAGAAGTAGAGACACAGGCAGAGGGAGAAGCAGGCTCCTCACAGGGAAGCCCGATGTAGGACTCGATTCCAGGACCCCGGGATCTTGCCCTGAGCTGAAGGCAGATGCTCAACTGCTAAGCCACCCAGGATCTCTAGTTTTCTTCTAATTCTTTTTTAGCTTTGTACCACTGTGGTCAGAAAAAAAAATATTTTATATGATTTCTATCTTCTTGAATTTATTGGGTTTTTTTGGTCATCAATCCTGAATAGTGTTCCATGTGCACTTGAAAATAATGTATACTTTTCAGTCTTTGGATGGAATGTTATGTATATGTTTAGGAAGTCCATCTAGTCTAAGGTGTTGTTTAGAGTCAAAGCTTATTTATTGATTTTATCTTTGGATGATTTATCCATGGATGTAAATGGCATATTAAATCCCCTACTATTGTCGTAGTCCTGTCAATTCTCCTCTTATGTCTGTTAATATTCAATTTGTATATTTAGGTGATCCTATGTTGGGTTCATAAATATTCACAAATATTATATTCTCTTATTTTATTGATTCTTTAACCATTATGTAATGCCCTTTTGTCTTTTGTTAGAGTCTTTGTTTTAAAGTCTATTTTGTCTAATATCAGTATTGCTACTCTAGATTTCTTTTCATTTCCATTGTTACGGAATATCTTTTTCCAACTCTTCACTTTCAATTTGTGTCTGTCTTTAGATGTGAGGTCTGTCTCTAGTAGGCAGCATATGAAAGCGTCTATTTTTTTTTCCTTGTCATTTTCTCTGGTCTGTAAAGTTTCTGCTAAAAAAATCAGGTGATAGTCTTATGGGTTTTCCCTTGTATGTGACTATTTGTTTTTCTCTTGGTACCTTTAAGATTCTTTTTTTAAATGTAACTTTTGCTATTTTAATTATAATGTATCTTGTGTATCTCTTTTTTTTTAATTTTTTTTATTATTATTATTTATTTATGATAGTCATACAGAGAGAGAGAGAGAGAGAGAGGCAGAGACATAGGCAGAGGGAGAAGCAGGCTCCATGCACCGGGAGCCTGATGTGGGATTCGATCCCGGGTCTCCAGGATCGCGCCCTGGGCCAAAGGCAGGCGCCAAACCGCTGTGCCACCCAGGGATCCCGTGTATCTCTTTAGATTCATCTGATTCTGGACTCTGTTTGCTTCCTGGTCCTGGATATCTGTTTCCTTCCCCATGTCAGGGAAGTTTTCAGCCATTATTTTTTAAATAAATTGTCTTACCTTTTCTGTTTCTCTTCTCTTTCTGGGAACCTTCTATCTCAGAGTTCCCTTAAAATATCCTTATTATATTATATTATATTATATTATATTATATTATATTATATTTGTTTAAGTAGGCTTCGTGTTGGGTATAGAGCTCAACATGGGAATTAAATTCATGACACTGAGATTAGGACCTGAGCTGAGATCAAGAGTTGGATGCTTAACTGACTGAGCCACCCAGGCACCCCTGCTCCTTAAACTATCTTCAATTATTTATTTATTTTAGAAGATTTTATTTATTTATTCATAAGAGACACACAGAGAGAGGCAGAGAGTAGGCAGAGGGAGAAGCGGGACTCGATCTCAGGACCCCAGGATCATGGCCCAAGCCATGTCTGCCAAAGGCAGACATTCAACCACTGAGCCATCCAGGCATCATAACTATCCTCATTTAAAAATATTTATTTATTTATTTATTTATTTATTTACTCACTTACTTTTTGCTCCTCTTATTGGGTTAGCTCTACTCACTTTCTTCAAATTGACTGGTTCTTTCTCCTGCTTCATCTAGTCTGCTGGTGAACCCCACTAGTATATTTTTTAGTGCAGTTATTGTTATTCTTCAGTTATGTCACTTCTATTTGGTATTTTCTTATATTTCCATTTCTTTGCTGAAGTTCTGTGTTCCTCCATTCTTCTCCCCAGTTTAGCAAACACATTTATAACTATTACTTTGAACTCTTTATTAGATAAATTACTTACCTTTGTTTTTTTAGAAATTTTATTTTGCAGTTTTATTTTGTTCTTTTATTTGGAACCTATTCCTGTCCCCTCATTTTGTTTTGCTCTCTTTGTTTGCTTCTATGATTTAGGAGTAAGACCTTCCTGTGTCAGTCTTAAAGGAATGGCCTTGTGTGGGAGCATCCCTATGTAGACTGCATGTTCCTGGCTGCCTTGGCAGATCAGCTGGAGCTGTACCCGCATAAGTTGGGGTCCTAGGGCATACTGCATATAAGGTCTACCTTGGTGGTGCATTGGAGTTAGTGTGGATGCAGTCAATTAGTCCTGGGGCTCATCACACTGGATGACCTTAACAAGATGGTGGGAACTGAAGTACACACAGGACAGAGAGTGGCTGCATGTATTGCTTTAATATGATATCTGGAGCTGGAGCAGATATGGGTTGGGGTGTTCCAGGGCACACCTCATAGTGCTGCCCTTGGTGGGATAGCTGGAGCTGGATAGAGCATTTTTGCAGGGGCCACTTGGGTAGAGCAGTTGAATCAGGCACATGTAAGATTCCTCCCATAATATGCTATGCTAGAGCCACCTTGGCAGGATATCTGAGGCCAGAGCAGGCATTGGTCAAGGATGTCCCATGGTATACCACATCAAGACTGCCTTAGCAGGACCATTGAATCAGGTGCAGGTTAGGGTGCTTTGGCAGGATGGCTGAAGCTTGGATTGATGTATGCAAGGGTGTGGGGTGCTACTCTGTGCCACTGCCACTTTGGGGAGATGGCTGGAGCTGTTGTGGGTCAGGGCTAAAGACATGCTGGGGTAGCGCTTGAAGGACTCTGCTGCCATCTGTGATATCAAGGTGGAGGAATGTAAAAAAAAAAAAAATAGCACTAGCAGTTTCCTCCAATGTAGAGAAAGTTCCAGCAGTTTCCTACCTTGTTTGGTGGACATGCTAAAGTTAGTAAATGGATTTCCTTTATTTTTAGTCTAGTTTCCCTTTAACCCACTGTTTTCTTGCTGTGCACTAGGGCAGGTGAGTATGTACAAGGGCCCCTTGTGATATCCCTCCCTTCTTTAGGTTGCTGGGTCAGGAATGAGGCTTCTGTCATTACTGTGTCTCTATCACTTCTACCCTTCTGTGTATGGTCCTTCTATCGTTTGTTATGCAGAAGCTGTTCAGTCAGCCCTCAGTTCGATTCTTCTTCAGGAGAAATTGCTTTATATGTAGGTATAGATTTGGTATGTCTATAGAAGGCAAGTTCATGGTCTTCCTAGCCACCCTCTTGAACTACCTGTCTCAAATATTAGTCCATTTTAAAGATGAAGAAATAGGCTCTAATGGGTTAAATAAATCTCCTCATGTGGTATTGCTAGGAAGTGGTACAGCTCACATTTGACCCAAAATTTTTCAGACTCAAGTTCATGTGTTTTATCTGTTTTAGTGCATTCACCAGGTGAACTATCATTAATGCATGAATTTGGAAGTCATTCTAAAATGAAGCCTCTTTTCAAGTTACCTCAAAACAGAAGTGGCTATAAGAGAGGAGTCCGTTACAACTGTATGTCCCAAATAAGAAAGAAGGTAGCAAGTTAGTATCTAATCCATTAGGAAAAGGTAGAGGAGGAAGATAATCAGGAGGCAGAGATAGATTGAGGTAGAAATCAAAATGTTTTTATACTAGACTTGTAGCTAAACACCAGCCCTCTAGGTTGAGAAAAGAGCAGGTGAGAATTCTTCAAGAGTAGATCACAACAATCATACCTTATTTTGCTTGAATAGAGGATTAGTACCTGCCAACATTTTCTAAGGACTTATGATGACATAAAGCTCTTCCCCTCACAAGACAGCTCATCATGTTGTTGGGCAAGTCTGATCATCATAAAATGCTTTCTTAAATTAATAATAAATTAACACCAGTAGTTATTACATTTTCCATATGGTTCTGGCATTTTATTAACCTTATGTTATTACCAATAAACAAATATTAACATTAATATTTATTAACATTTCTAAGTTTACCATCCAATTTAAGCATGTCCCCACACCACAGACATTTTGAGAGTGTTAGGGACATGCTCAAGCTCTGATAGTTGATAAGAACTAAACTGAGGTCTCTGGTTCTTCATTATACCAAGCTGATTGCTGACAATTTCTAGTCATTGGCTCTTTTCCAAGAAGAAATCGAAGACTTTGAGGTACAGCAGAGTCTGCACGGATCTGGGGATTCTGAATGCTGAATAACAAAAAGGGAAGGGAATGAGGTGGAGAGTGGGCTAAAGAGTGGTAGCAAGAAAAGTGGATGTTGTAGTAGGCCCGTGACTGTGGGAATTTATCCATAAGGAGATGACTAGAATCCTGAATTATAAAAATTGCAATGCAGTAAAGATTGATAACTATTTCATACTATGCATAAAAGGAGATGAAATTTTAATGTTTGAATAACAAGGTTTTCAGAACTACCTGAAATGTCCTAAAGGAATTCAACAGTGATGAATTATGGCAGAACAAAAACACAGTATTTTCAGTTGACTTTTAGAAATTAACTATGTTCTCATACTTAAAGCAATATACATTTAAAATATATTCTTGTTTATGTTATTAATTCTAAAGCTTACTGATTACTTGGGAGGGATTTTTTTTTCAGATGTGTATCTCAGGATATATGCTATAAAAGAACAATTAAATTTAGAACAGAGTTTAAGAACTTATCACATATGAGAAGGTAGATTCTAAAATAAAGTTAGACTTAACAATTACTTGTAATACTCCTCCCCCCCAAAATCTATTGTATTGTCATCTAAATGACCAAGGTTTGCTCTGCCACTTGTTTCTGTGTGGCCCTGAATGAATAGCTTAATTTCTTTGAGCCTTGCTTTCCTCATCTTTGGACTAAGTTTAAAATCCACTGTATTATTGAACTGTGAGGATTAAATGAAATAACACTTGTGAAGTATCTAGCACAATGTCAGCATGAAGTCTGACATCAGAAACAGAGAAAATAAGTCAATTTTGTATGTGAAAGAAAAACATTGTGAGGTTAGAAGGTTGGACTGGATGGCTCTATCTCACTATTTGGCTCTCTCCCTTCAGGATACCTTTTCATCTATTTAGTGAGTTCCAAGAAAAGACTCTGTTCAAGCACTGCTGTGTATTTTTCATAAAGCAGATTGAATCCCCTGGCATACTTAGAGTAATTAAGAATTTCAAGTGAAATATGTTTAAAGTTATACTGATGCATGTTTCTTTGATGACTGACATTAAATAAAATAACTAATTGAACTGAATAATTGAATTTTCAAAGCAATTCATTGGTAGAAATTAGCAGTACAAAAGTAATTGTTGTTTCTATCAAAGGACGTCATGACTGAACACATTGCTTTTTATGGTGGAAAACAAATATATCTTGTACTTCTGTACCATATTAGGTCTATCTAGCTATAATATAATCAATGTGTACTTGATTAATTTGTACTCTAAATTGTGAAATTACATTAAAAAGTAAATCTGCAAAAAATGTGTGATAGTGACAGACATTTTTGAGCTGAGTTGTTTAAGTTTAAATATTCATTCTTCAGAAATGATTTTAATATAAATAATAGTGAAAGGGAATAGAAGGGAAGGGAGAAGAAATGTGTGGGAAATATCAGAAAGGGAGACACAACATAAAGACTCCTAACCCTGGGAAACGAACTAGGGGTGGTGGAAGGGGAGGAGGGCGGGGGGTGGGGGTGAATGGGTGACGGGCACTGAGGGGGACACTTGACGGGATGAGCACTGGGTGTTATTCTGTGTGTTGGCAAATTGAACACCAATAAAAAATAAATTTATTATTAAAAAAAAGAAATGATTTTGGATGAATAAATTTTAATAATAATAAATTTTAATGATTTAATATAAAATTTTAATACATTTTAGTTTCTTTATCATTAAAATGGATATAATAGTACAAACTCTAGGAATTATGATAATTAAATAATACATGGAAATCATCTGGCAGATTGCATGTGTCAACATGTAAGCATTAGACATATATTTCAAATCTGTATAATTGCACTGGAAAGTCTATACAAAGACTATTTTATTGTGTGATTTTGTTTTGTTTTTTTTTTTAAACAAAATTTGTGTTTTAGAAAGGAAATAATCACTGACTGATTGTGTTTTATAAATCTGAATAATTATAGCTGAATTTGATTAAAACAAAGTTCACCTCCATTACATTGCTTTGTATTCAAAATATGCCTATACTTAGGAAGAGATTGGGATACCAGTTAGGCCAGGAATGTAGAGGCTCATTCTGTAAGATGTTGGCTTGTCATATTAGATTTTTTGTGATTATACTGCTTCAGGGAATCTAGCTGTGGTGACACAATCACAGAAAACAGTGTCATGCTTCATTCCAGCTATGGTCCCTTAAGGTTTTTGAAACAAAATTTAATAACTGATTAGGTTTCCTATATCTTCCCTGCTGTTCCTGTGATGCTTTCATTTCCCCATAAACACAAGCAGGGGAAATTTTTTTTATCTCTCGCATTTGCCCACGCTAAAAATTTAGAAGTTATTCTCAATTCTTCTGTTTATTTTAGCACCAAAATCTACTCAGGTACTTAGCGTGCTGATTTGATCTCATTAATATTTTGAATCTCTCTTCTTTCCTATTTTTTTACATATGCACTGACCCAGTTTATACCCTCACCTTCTCTTGTCTGAACTGGATTTACCTTTTCAACTAATCTCCTGCCTCAGATCGTACCCCATCTCTTCCATGCTCTAACCAGAGGGAATTTTCTAAAATAGAAATCTGGTAATATTACCTCTCTGATTAACAGCTTCCACATGGCCTGTAGGAAAACAAAACAAAACAAACAAACAAACAAACAAAAAAACAACTGAGGTCCTTATTAATGGAGCTCTAGGTCTTTGTGGTCTGGCTTCTGCCTCCCCAGCTTAGAATTGAAGAGTTCAGGCTCTAGAGTCAATAGACCTTGTCATGAATCCTAGCTTTATTATATATTTGGGCAAATGACTTAATCTCTTTACTCTTTAGTTTCCTTATATGTAAAACTGGGATAATAGTACTTATTTTAGTTTGCTATTTTGAGGACTAAATGAGATAATATTTATTTATCTATATGACACATGGTAATATGTCCCAGATTTAGAGTCCTTAATATTTGTCACTTTTCCTCCATATGTATCCTATGTACTAAACATATCTAAGTGCCTTCTGTTCACCCAATAAGTAAATTTCTCTCATTTTTTGCTTCTGTGACTTTGTGTTTATTCCCTTTGCCTGGTTTGTCACCACCTGTCCTCTTTTTCTTCAACCTCCTTGTCTATCTTACTCACCTATCAGACTTAGCTCAAGGGCATTTCTTTTTGGAAGACCCTCTGAGTTCCCCATTGACAAAGCTTGAAACAGCCTTCTCTGTACTCCATTAGTGGATCAAGGCCAAGATTATACATTCAGAATCTTACTGCCTGGATTTAAACCTTGCTCTCTGTGTAATCTTGGGCAAATTAACTTCTCTAAGCTTCAACTTTATCTATAAATTTGTGTGAATAATAGGATATATCTAATGGGATTATGTGAAGATTAAATGAGGCAACCGATGTAAGTGCTTAGCATGGTGTGTAAAACATAGTAAAGGCTCAAAATCATGAGTCAATAACTATAATAGCAAGTAGCCTAGCTTTCATTGTTCTAACAGAGCACCCATGATGTTATATCTACCAGACTGTAAATTCCTCCTTGATTTTTTCTTCATACATTTTTATGTTCCCCACACATGGTTTGGAAACTGGCTCACAAATAGATTAATTATTAATGAATGTTTATCGATGGAAAAATTAGAAAATATAATTTGATATTATTTGAAAACTGGTAGGAGTGTTCTTTTAGGTTTTAGTAGTATTTATGGAGCAGGCAGCCCAGTATAGAGAAAAACATTATGTTTCAATACATAACACCTACTAAGCTACTGTCTCCTTGAGGATGATGTCAGTATCTTACCAGTCTCTTATCTCCAAAATCCCTACATGTATTACTCAATGTATTTAATCATTGAATAAATAATTTGTATGTTGGTCTCCCTTACTGTGACAAAATTATTAGCAGAGATACATCCCTCCTGTCCAGTAATACCATTCACATAGTAAGTGAATTTAAATGTTAAATACTTTGTTATAATCAAAGTATAAAGACTATATAAAAATGCTGTTAAAAACCATTCCATGTAAAATGTTGAAATCTCATTCTATGCTCTCTGACAAAACTATTATAATTTTTGTAGTACCACTTATTTTAGCAAATTTATGGCTTCTGTATTTCTGTCTGTATTTTTAAAAGTACATGCTACCTTTAATTTGAAGACCATATATTAAATACTTCTAAATGTGATATTCCTGAAGTGGAAAGTTTGAGGTCATTATGATTCAGAGATTCTTCCAACATTGTGTTTGTAATCACATAATTTATACAGAACCGTGTAAATTGATCACAGTGACTTGAAGCTAAAATGTTCAGATCTTACCTCTGCCAGTGATGCAGTCTTGGACATATCACTAAACCTTTCTGAACTCAGTTTTTTTCCTCTGAAAATGAATCTTATAAGGCTTATTCTGCAGGACTGTGATGAAGGTTTGGAACACAATAGCAGCTTAGCAAAGGGGGCCATTATAATTTTAAATGAAGAGAGCAACTATTTTACTGAAGCTTAATTATTTTATCTTATAGATACCTTTGTCCATCGGTAAGAAATTCATTCTTGCGTGTCAGTGTACTAGAGGGTACCCCAAAGCCCAGGAAAAATGCAGTGAATAATTTAACCATTTTCTGGATAACTGTTGAAAAATTGCATATAAGAGATGATTTGGAGCATACAAAGTGTTCTTGGAAACCATTCATGTCTTAACAATAGCTAATTCCATCTGTTCTCCTGTAGTTTCATTTATATTACCCCCACCTTGTACTGCAAACCCATATTTGAACTTAATTGATCCTGGATTAATATCTGATTTATTGCCTAAAAATAGAAATAAATATAAGAAGATCCAATAGAGAGATCACAATCAGATAATAGGATCATAGATATTCACTTTTTCTTTTCTCCTCTTATCCAAGGGTTTTGGAATGAGAATTATTTTTTAATTATGGCTTATTTTCTAAAAATGTAGGTTAGTAAAAAAGTTTATTGAATTCATGTCATACATCTACAGAGGGGAGGAATGAGGCTAGTGTTGTCACTCTATCAGTATGCCTTAGTTTCTTAACCATAAAAAGAAAAATATATACCTGCCTTAGAACTATGACCATGTGGGATCCCTGGGTGGCGCAGCGGTTTGGCGCCTGCCTTTGGCCCAGGGCGCGATCCTGGAGACCCGGGATCGAATCCCACATCGGGCTCCCGGTGCATGGAGCCTGCTTCTCCCTCCGCCTGTGTCTCTGCCTCTCTCTCTCTCTCTCTGTCACTATCATAAATAAATAAAAAAAAATTAAAAAAAAAAAAGAACTATGACCATGTTACGTGAATTCAATGAGATTGACCATGTTGAAATGCTTAGAAAGTAGAAATAATGTATGCCTCAATGCAGTTTTCTTATGAGTAACAATTGCAAAACTCACCTCTCAAATATCTAAGAATGTGAAATTAATCACTTCATTCAAATGTTCATATGTGCATTTTCTGCTGGATATGCAGTGTGGTGTTTCCATAGCATTTTGTGTCCTAACATTACAACATAACCACAGCTACCTTAGAGAATAATTTTCTTGAAGAGGACATTCATAATAATGACTAAGGTGACCCTAGTCTTGAGAACCAGATAAAACTTCCCTCTTCGATCCTTTCTATTTTTTCTTCCCTCCTTTCTCCAATATTTGTTTGGTTCCTGCTCTGTAATAGAGAGCATGACAATTATTCATATGGTATAAAGATGAATAAGAGACAATTGTACCCTTAGTAAGCCTGTGGTCTATTTGAAACTATAAACTTTAAGCAATTACATATGTTATGACAAGTGCATCAGTCATGGGACCAGGAACAATGAACAAAAAAGCCATGTGAGCAGGGAAAAGTAAACTTGAATTTCTAGTTTGGGGAAGTTATAGAGGAAAAGACCTGAACCTATATTAAGAAATGAGTCAAAATTTCTAGATGAGTAGTCATGGAGGACATTTCATGTGGAAGGAGTGGCATATTAGAAGTAGAGTCCTGGAGCTGTGTAGACTCACTGGGGAATAATACAAAGATCCACATGATGGGAATGCAGTGTTCATAAAAAGGAATGGTGGCAAAGGAACACAGACAGTTAAGTAAGGGTCAGATCATGTAAGGCATGTGAGGGAACTTGGGTTTTATCCTAAGCTAGTTCTTTTTCCATGAGACTACCTAAACTTTAAAAAAATTTAATCCTTTTTTTTCTATAGTGTGTGGCAACGATGTGTTTGGGGGAGATGCTGGTGGCAGGAAGATCAGCTTTGAGACTTGTAAAATGTGGTAGGGAAGGTAATAGTTCAGAGTAAGCTTCAGGTGATAGAATTTTCTCATGTGTTTCAGTTTAGCCACAGTGGCTCCAGTTTGACCTTTATGCCACATTATTACATGACAGAACTTCATGGTGTCCTGGTGGGCTGAGTCAGCAACAGAATAATGCCAGATTATTAGCATGGCTATAGCTAAATATTAATCAGAGAAATGGCCGAAAAAAGCCAGTCCTCGTGTTATACTAAAGAGGGAAATATTGTACGTCTTTAATCATTTATGTTATGTTTGTCTCACATTTCTCACCAATAGGTAGTAATACCACCTAAGAAGATGTTTTGAGGATGGACTGAGTATTTATAAGGCATTTTAAAAATGTTTGACAGACTGTTTGAGAAAATTAAAGCTGTGGCTTTTCCCTAAAAAATGGAGGTAATTGACATAGTGGTTAAGAGCATTGAGTTTGAGTCTAGGAGATATGGATTGATTTTCCAGTTTAGGCACTTATTGTGTGGCAAGTATGTAGACTACTTAGCTTAGGACCTGGCAAATAGTAAGTCCTCAGTAAATGACTATTATATATTGTTATTATATACCATATCATAAGAATTTTGCATAAAATTTCAGGTGAACTCAGACACTGTATCCAGCGCAGTAACAACTGAAACCTGGTTAAGAACCAAATGAATGTAAAACTTCCTTGATAGTGTTTTATACTTCAAAGATTCTTAATAAATGTTTTATTTGAATTAAAATTACCTGTAATGAATCTTCCATTTATGTGTTTATTCTTTTGTTTGTTTAACCATACGATTGACCCCAGGCCTGAAAGCACCTGATTTCAGATTATCCCGTTTATAATCAGATTATTTTTATTCTAAACCTAAAGGAATATACCTCATATAAACTGGGAGAAAACCAGAGCAGAGACTCTTTCTGTTTTGTTTTAATTTAGGATCTATCATTGTAGGCAACAAAGTGAACTGTTTTGCATTGCTAGCTCCTAGAAGGGTTATAATGATCAGGTACATATTGTCATGATTTTGAAAGTAATTTATTTAATGGTCAATTATGACTAAACATGGAGATAGTTGTAATTTTACAGCTTGAAAAGATAATATATATAAACAATGCACTAAAGTTAAAACTTGTTTGAAAGAGCAGGATGTAGACAAGGGAAGTAAGATTTTTTTTTCCTAATACCCATGTCCTGAGCCTTGAGAATTTTAAGTGGTCTCACATCTCTGAGCACCCACATATTCTGTGAGCTGAATAGGAGGCTAATCACTAAGGCCAAAAGCAGGGTTTGTGGTCTGGCAGTAGACATGAACATACAGTAAGTACAGGTAGATGTCTATAAACAGCATTGCTATTGTGGTAATCATATTATGGTATATGTAAATAAAACCACCATGCTATATGCTTTAAATTTATATAGTGATGCATGTCACGTATTTCTCAATAAAGATGGAAAAAAGAAAGGATTACATGAGAAAAGCTAGCAAAGGGAGGTGAAAGCCAAGATGTGGAGAGAATGATACGTTTAGGGAATGCCGGGATTTTGCTTCACTAATATCATGGGGTGCTGGGAAAGGAGAAGTTATGGAAAATGAATCTAGAAGAGGAGGCAGTATTGGATGAAGTACTGGATGGTGTTGTATGCCATGAAAAGTTGATTGAATTTTTAAATACACTGCCAACTTCAATTAATGGAGACATTTAATAATGACTATGCAAATTAAATCCTCAGAACTTCCTACATGACAGATACACATATGTGTGAATATGACAAATACATAAAACATTTATATATATTTTTATAGAAGTTTGTATGTTTGGTGCAGCCATGTGCATGTTGGGGACTTTTAAGAAAGAAGGATTATACATATGGTAGTAAAGAAACATAAATGTAATTCTAATGTCATTGATTGTCAATATACTTAATCACATTCATTTAAACCGGGAAGGAAAGCCAAGCTCAATCAATGAAAATATAGAATAGGCTGTTATTCTATTTCCAAATTAATTTATGTTAGAAATAAGATTGTTTTAGGTAAATAAGGCTTCCCAAAGGCTTATTTCTTTTTTTTTTTTTAAGATTTTATTTATTTATTTATTCATGAGAGACAGAGAGAGAGAGAGAGAAAGAGAGGCAGAGACACAGGCAGAGAGAGAAGCAGACTCCATGCAGGGAGCCTGACTTGGGACTTGATCCCAGGTCTCCAGGATCACACCCTGGGCTGAAGGTGGTGCCAAACCGCTGGGCCACCTGGGCTGCCCAAAGGCTTATTTCAATATATATGTAATATTGATTTGTAACTATTGATCTCTGTGAATAAGTATATATAAAATGTTTTAACATTGTTTTCTAGTTATTAATTTTCTATTATTTTCTACTTCAGTTGTTTAACATATTCATATTTCATAGGTAGTTCATATTCATATTTTTATAGGTAGTTCAAAACAGAATTTTTAAAAAAGATTGTATTTATTTAATCATGAGAGAGAGGCAGAAACATAGGCTGAGAGAGAAGCAGGCTCCCCACAGGGACCCTGATGTGGGACTTGATCCCAGAACCCCGGGACCATGCCCTGAGCTGGAGGCAGATGCTCAACCGCTGAGCCACCCAGGTGCCCCCAAAATAGAATTTTAACCAGTAAAAAACTATGTAGCTTGTCTGAGTTCTTGCCAGCTCTAAATACTTACAATTTTGTGAGCACACAAAAGATGTAGATCTGATTTGGGAACAGAGGATTATCTCAAGAAGTTTGCAGCCTAGTAGGGAAGATGTGTTTGTAATAAAAACAATTAAAGGCAATAAGTAGTACCATAAGAGAAAAGTGTGAGAGTTTAAAATTGGGAGGAAACACTTCCAACTGGAGAATATCATGGAGAGTTGAAAAAGCAAGTGTCGTTTAAGCTGAACTCTGGGATGAATAGGACTTGCATTTGCAAAGGTGCTAAAGGTGAAAGAATAGAACATTAGTAAATACCGAAGTAGAGATATGGGAAACTGTGCTGTGAAATATGAATAACATTTTATTATTATATAGCTGTAAGCTATTTCTTTATGTTGGAAGAATTCTATAAATTCTCATATGAAAGGAAAGTCTCATGAAAAATATAAACCAGTTAAAGTGACATCTGTTAATTTTATTTAATGGTCATTGTCAAGGGATAGTGGTTAAATACATGGGCCTTGGAATCAGGGAAACCTGGATTGGAATTACCCCAGCTATGCCTCCCATTAGGTGCATGATTTGCTATAAATCCTGTAAATCTTTCTTTTTTTTTTTCCTGTAACTCTTTCTGAAGCATAGTTCCTTCAAATGAAAAATAATATCCAACTCACTGAACTGATATAATGATTAAATGAAATGATAAATGTAAAGTACCTGTTACCACTGCAACTGACACATAATAATTATTCAATAAACAGCTGTTGTTAAATGGTACATAAGTCTTGAGAAAGACATTTACTTTTTAATTTATTTCCTATGCTCTACATTGTTTGCAAGAGAGAAGGCAGGGAAGATGGCTATAGTGAGTTTTCTTGATAATCCATGTGAGGGAAGAGTGGAGGAAAGAATACAAACATTCTGAAGCCTTCTCTGTTTTATTTTCATTCTGTTTAGCATACTTGCATTCCAATATATACCTAATGCATGTTATATGTGTTTTGAGTTTCACTTACATGGTTCTGTTCAAAGTTTGGAACTATTTATCTGTTCTTATCCCCTTAGCTTAATTATGCATGAAGTGTGCCTGCATGCATGCGTGCGCACCTGTGTGTGTGTGTGTGTGTGTGTGCTTATTCAGCTATTCACTTCTGCTACCTTCTATTGGACTAGTTATAATCATGTTAGTACCAGTATTTTGTATGTGTAGTTTCCTGCTTTATGCTTTTATGGCTACCATGATGAGAAAACTAGAAGACCAATTGTACTGAGAGAACTGTCAAACCTCTTTTCTAAGTTCTATAGCATAAGTATGGAGAATGGAGAAAACAGAATTAATTATAAGAAAAATGATGTCAATGGTGCTGACACTGAAGTACTAAACTATTTAAATGCACAACAGTTACCTAGGAATCTGTTCATTTGTATGCTTCTATTTAACACCCGTAAAGTGAGTCATGTCCTCATTATCCTTGACTCAATAGTTGCTAAAGTTAAATATTCTGTTGAGGAGGAGGGATGATCCTCAGTATGTCTAATATGCTATTTCTTTCTGAAACATTGTTTCTCAATGGACACATTCATTAATGAATTCAAAGATCTACAATTGAGTCTTGTTTTATTACATCCCATTCTGGATATTGGTCCTGCCTCAGGAGGATGGATAAGAAAATAAAATCTCAAGAGAAAAGAAAAGAAAAGAAAATCTTAGGTATTCCATTTCTAGAAGTACTAATAAAAGTCATTAAATAATAATTTTATATTTACTAGGAATTTTTATGCAGATTTTCATTTGATGAAGCCATGTAAGCAGTTTCTAATTCCACATTTATGTCTACACATATGAGTTATTATAAAAATTTTTGGAAGTTGAAAAATCTAGCTAAGTAGAAGAACTATCATTTCTTGGGTAACTGCTACATGCCAGCCACTGCACTAGCATTTTGCATATATAATCTCTAATCTGTTTAGCAACATAGTGA
Source organism: Vulpes lagopus (assembly GCF_018345385.1). NCBI lineage: Eukaryota > Metazoa > Chordata > Mammalia > Carnivora > Canidae > Vulpes > Vulpes lagopus. The sequence goes on along the minus strand of NC_054838.1, from coordinate 35,061,953 downwards.
GGAAAGTTTTATCCCACATTCTACAGATTTAGGAATTCAAATCCAGGGCCATCTGGTTTCTGTGTGGCTATGTATAAACTGATCAGAGATAATATACTGTCACTTTTGTTTTTGAGGCTTTCATGGCCCATGAAGAAAGAGGGAGAGAGGCTTCTAAAAAAGTATAGAAAGTACAATGTGGTGGAGGGCACAGAAGAGGGAGGTGGAAGGGTTACATCTAAGCTGATCTCGATTGGATGCTTTCTCCAAGTGGAATGGAATAAGATGGTCATTGTTGGCGAGAGAATAGGGTTCATGGTTTTTTTAAAGATTTTATTTATTTATTCATGAGAGACATAGAGAGGCAGAGACATAGGCAGAGGGAGAAGCAGGCTCCCTGGAGGGAGCCTAATGTGGGCTCCATTCCCAGAGCAGGGATGTGCCCTGAGTGAAGGCAAAAGCTCAACCGCTGTGCCACCAGGCATCCTGGGTTTATGGTTATAAGTGAAGAAAGAAACTACCACAGTGAAGAATTTATATTTGTATTATTTTTGTTCACTGAATTCTAGCTGCACACCCAAAGAACATGGTGTGAGTAGCCCTCTGAGGGATGATATGATGCTATTCATATTGATTATCATGTGCAGGCCTGGCTAGTTGTAAAACAACTACAAGGTATTTCTGCTAAACTTTTGGAATGTCTTAGGGGAGGGCCTGACCCATGCAGCTGAGTATTTTATTGAGTAGTCTTGAAAATTTGTGACCATTGGATTAGCACATTGTATGAAGAGGAAATTTTTGTGATTTTCTAGATGATTTCTTTTTAAATGGTCACTTGCAGAATTAGAAAGAACGTAATGATATAATAAATGTAAGGTTGTACTTCTACCTCATGGTTGGTTGGAATCAAATTGTTTAAAACTTCAGGCTATTGGGCAGCCTCGGTGGCTCAACAGTTTAGCACTGCCTTCAGCCCAGGGCATGATCCTGGAGATCGAGTCCCACGTTGGGCTCCCTGCATGGGGCCTGCTTCTCCGTCTGCCTGTGTCTCTGCCTTTCTCTCTCTGTGTCTCTCATGAATAAATAGATAAAATCTTTAAAAAAATAAATAAAAATTCAGGCTATTATAAACAGATGTAACTTTTGAGATACTCTTGAAACTTCATATTCATGAAAGATACTCATGTAGAGATCTTTTTTTCAGAGAAACCAGAGGCCCACTGACTTGCCAGAGACCCAAGAAAAAGGCAGGCAACAGAACTCAGGCATTTGACTTCCCTCACTTTTTCCTCTGTAGCATTCTGTCTGTACTTTAAGAAAATACAGATTTAATATGGAATTATTTCATCTCATAAGAACTGAATTGTGCCTTCCCCAATTCATATTAATGACTTAGCCCTTAGTACCTTAGAATGTGACTGGATTTGCAGATAGTATCTTAAAGAGGTATTTAAGATTAAATGAAGTCATAAGTTTGGGGACCTAATCCAATATAACAGGTGACCTTACAAGAAGAGGAAGAGATGCCAGGGATGCACTTGTACAGAGGGATGGATAAAAAGGCATCAGAGGGTGGCTATCTGTGAGAATAGGAGAGAGGCCTCAGAAAAAACAAACTCTGTTAACACATTAATCTTGGATGTTAAGTCTTTAGAACTGTAGGAAAGTACATTTCTATTGTTTAAGCCACCCCATCTGTAATACTTTGTTATGGTAACCCTAGCCAACTAAGATACCTGGTGAACTTTCAAATTAATAAAAGAAGTGCACTGACCTTGTTACCGGATTATATGTTCAATTTTAAGTATATCTTATATATTTTGACATTTCTCTACAATATTTGTTTAGCATTTGTTACTTTGGTGGAGTGTTTCTCCTCTCATGGGCAAGAAGTGTATTTGATTCATCTTTACTTCCCCAGTGTCTCCAACAGTGCTTGGAATGTAACAAGGACTCAATGCAAAAAAAAAAAAAAAAAAAAAAAAAAAAAAAAAAAGTGAAAGAAAGGAAGGATACTTCTTCACATAAATATATCATTTTCACAACTGAGTTATATGCCTTTGATGCCAAGCCTTTAAAAAGTTGTTTTTTAACCAGAAAATGTATTTCTTGAGATATACCTTCTTTTTTCTTAATTTTAATATAGCAATTTATTATATATATTTTTTCACTGTGAACGCTGTGGGCAGTGCTGAGATGAACACTTCTGTATGGCAAAGTTCAGGGACTATTGACAGCTATTTCTTGCTCTGTTGAGAGGCCTTTATGTCAGGTTTTTCTCATGGTTATGATGGTTGGTGGGGTTCCAATACAAAATACCTCTATCCTTTGTGATATTTCTTGTTCTCAAGTTGTTTCCTATTGCTCTAGTATAAAATGGAAAGATCCATGAGATGTGTAATAGATGTCTATATTTAGCAAAATCATCTAAGGACTGAGGACCATGTTTTAGTTTTCTCTGTTACCGCTCTGCTATCACACACACACACACACACACACACACACACACACACACACACCTGACACATCCCTGAGGATAGCAGCCAGTTGTGTTTGCCTATAGACAAATGTACCTCTGAGAGGTACCATACTAATATGCAATACTATGGCATCCACCAAGTCTAGTACCTGTTTGCACTTGAAATCTTTCCAGTCTCAGCTTTCAGTTCATAGGGAAAAACTGTCTTCTCCTGATTATATATTTATCTCAGTAACTAGCCTTATTATTTTTCTGTCTTTCTTTGAACTTTTTTTGGGCACATAATATGTGTATATATTAGTTAGGGAAAATGAATAGTAACTGTAGTTCTGACCCTCAAGAGATTTATTCAAAAATGACACCTTATATGTAGAAAACAAGGTGATGGCAGTCATTAAAAAATGTTTCAGAAGTGCAGAGTGATGTGGTACATTAGGATATCTGGAGACTATAACTTAAATGAATCATTTGAGTGAAGCTGAGTTTAAGAAGGCAAGAGGATTTAAATATTGGAGAAGAGAGAAGAGGGATTTTTGAACAGTCAATGATACTAATTGATGAACTCATGTAGGAATTAGAAAATTTTACATAGGAAAATATATTTAAAGTTGAATAACTGGAGTTTAGGTATTATCTCAGGGGTATATAGAACTGAGTTTGGGGAAATTAGCATTTTTTGGACATTTTGGGCTGGAGATTTATACCCATTCCTATTTTCATTTAATCTACACAACAATCCTATAAAATGAGTTTTATCATTACAGTTTACCAATAAGGAAAATGAAGAATTAGTCTCAGACTAGGTTGCTTATTCTAGCAGAAATAGTTGGAACTTGAACCAGGTATGTCTGGCTTTAATTTCTATTTTCATACAATGTTTTATATAAGGCAAAGAAAAATAAAATAGAATGTGTCGAGGTCCAACAAGGAAAATAGAAACCATTCTAAATATTTGAAATAGAAGGAATATAATAAAATGAAAAAATTACATAGTCCATGGAAAAGCTAAGAAACAAATGAGTGATAGTGATCACAGGGCAACCTACACATTAACCACAGTGGAGGACATTTCCACCCCTGAACTGGAGGATCAAAGGAAGGGGCCCTGGGGCCAGGACCAACCTTAGGAATCTGGACTCACTGCAGGTCTACTCAACAAACTGGGAGTCAACAAAGAGATGCCACTGCTGCTGGAGATTTCACAAGAGACAAAGACCAGAGATAAATGTTTTGGCTTCATTCTTCCTCCTGCCCCCTCATCCTTAGCTTGGATGCAAGAAAGTAAGGAGTGTGGTTTTTACTATAGGTGGTACAGATTCACTGTCGTCTCCTAGAATTTTTATGGATTAATATTTTTCTGGCTCTCATATTTTAGATGATCTAGCATAGAAAGAAAAAAACCTTAGGCCTAACTGTTTATTAGATCAAGAGAAAGGAGTTTGGATATGCAGTGAGATAAAACATAGCTCAATTTCTTTTTTTTTTCTTTTTAAAGATTTTATTTATTTATTTATTTATTTATTTATTTATTTATTTATTCATAAGAGGCACAGAGAGAGAGAGAGAGAGGCAGAGACACAGGCAGAGGGAGAAGCAGGCTCTATGCAGGGAGCCTGATGTGGGATTCTATCCCGGGTCTCCAGGATCATGCCCCGGACCAAAGGCAATGCTAAACCGCTGAGCCACCTGGGCTGCCCAAACATAGTTCAATTTCATAATAACTTTTCAGTGTTTTAATACCAAGTGACTTTAAGCAATGAAAAGAGCCATGTGATGTCATTAAGTAGTATTTTGTATAAGAAGAGACTGCTTTAGAAAGTCCTAGAAAATGGGGAACAGAACCCCCAGTTTTTTTAGACCCTGGGTAATATGCTATTTGAGATCTGCAGGCATTGAGCATGGTAGAAAGATTGCTTACTGCATGCCACAAATTGATGTTAACAAGGGAACTGGGTATTCAGAAATGATTCAAAAAAGAATCATGCTGTGTTTTTGGATGAAGGCCTTTACCTCCAGAGACATGGATTTGACAGCCTCTTCTGGAGAACTGCACTCACAGGCAGCATTTCATTCCAACCTTAGACAAGCAGGCAGAACTGGAGTCAGAGGCTGACTAGTGCTTGCCCATATGCTTCTGGCTGAAGCCAGATTTCCTGTTCACAAAAATGACTGACAGACTCAGTAGGCACTGCTCTTAAAGGAAGATCTCTGGTCAGTGCTTCAGATCTTGTAAATGAGTAAAGATGCTCCCTGAGGCATCGGAATTGTTGCTGGCCCAAAGAATACAGAAAATATAGAATTAAAGATGACAAAATATATTTTTATTTTCAGAAATCCTGCCATGTTTCTGATGTTCTCTCTCAATGTGCCCTTTATTTATTTGGAAACTTTGAATGCCTTTGGTAGGTAAAACTGTAACTCACCATAGCAGGAGTGAGCTTCAGGAATGACAGGTATTGTATAAATGGGGAGAACAGAGGAAATTGATTACCTCCCAATCTGGGAGATGGGCTGTGCTTGCCCTCATTCTACTTGGATGGTGGTGGAGTTTTTGGCCTAATAACTGTGGGATAATTCCTAGGTTCTATATGTAGGAGTCATCATAGTCCATATCAGTGTTTCCAGAAAGGATATTCATTCACTCATTAAAGATTTGTTGATCAGCTCCTTTGATCTAGGAACTTGGCTACACAATGAGGATATAAGCATGAAAAGGCCAAGTGCTACTTCCTAGGAACTCACAGGGTATTTGAGCTTCAAAAACTGAGGTAGGATAGAACAATGGATAAGGATTCAGAGGACTGGGGTTCCAGCCTTGGCTCTGCTACAAACCAGCTGTGTGACCTTGAACAAATCAATTTCCCTCCCTGGGCCTCAGTTTCTATGGCTCTCAAATGGCATAATGATGAATACTTATAAATAAATAAAATATTATTGAGGATACAAGAGTAAATGTCTGGGTGAGAATCCTAAGGAAATAAAGTGGTAAACAAATGGAAGCAGACTTAATCATCTTAACAATATAAAAATCTTATATAAAAATTTTATTCTAGAAGCATCATCTTTCAAAATTCTCAAAGCCAAACACTTCATTGAATGGACAGGAAGAAAAATAAATAGGAGTTATTAGGTTGCAGTAATAACATATTTAATAGAAACCATTGTATGACCGGCCTTGTACATGATGCTTTACATACATTATAAAAGTCTTATAACAATCTCGTGAAGCGAGAATTATTGGACAGAAGACAAAATAGTCTCAGACAGGTCATAGGGCTTGTCAAAAGTCACATCACCTGTCCATGAGTTGGGATTTAAAATGAGAGCTGACTCACACGTTCAGGTTACTTTCATTATACTGAATATAAACCCAACCCTAGGCAAGTGTCTATGCAGTGCTGGTACCGCCATGGTTGTGATAGTGGAAACCTCAATAAATGTGTTCCAAGACATGCTCTGTGAGGCCTTAGGCATCCTGAATATAGGTGAGTGGGACAGAGAAGCTTAAAGGCTAGATTTCTGAACAAGAGAAAGTAGTGTAAAGGAAGCCAAGATACTGGCAACAGAGAAGATGGTATGAGGGGAGCAAACTGGATGTGGATGAATACCCAGGCTGAGACCAAGAATAAATTCACACTCGAGGAAAGACTAAAAAGCATACATACACTAAATGCCACAGGGGCATTTTCTCTTACTCCTCAGCTTGTCATTTCATATCTGCCAATACTTTTCTGTGAGTCCTTGATATTGTAGCCAAAGCAGAAAATAAATACACATTGCACCTATCCTGTGCCTGCTGCCTGATTAAATATCCAAGATGCAATAAAACAATAGTTTCCAGAACATTTTTTATTCATGAGGCAATCTCAACATGAAACAAATTGCTTAGGGGACTGAAAAGCTGTATTCATTCAGGCTAAATCAGATGCTTTCTATTTGAAATTTGTAAATTTGAGATGCTTTGTTTCCTGGTTTTGTTGGTATGGATGTTTTCTGAAACCTGCCTCTAAAAATAAGTCAGCATGTATAGCTGGGATATTTTGCCATGTTGAAAAAAGAGTCAGAAGCTTACTTGTTCACATTAAGGACCTTCTCTGTTTCTTCTGTGTTCTGCAATAGGACATTGTGGAGCTTGGTTTCACAATGAAACTGTTTCTCACAACCCTTCATCCTCAAAACCCCCATCTCACTGGCTTAATTAATGCTCTTGGTGCACCTGCAGATAATGGCATGGTGCTGTGACTTCAGCCCATTTCCTACCAGCTGCACTTGCTCCTCTGAGAGTCCCCAAACTCTCCAGGGGTTGGGCCATTTGGAGGCTGATAACCATTGTGTAGAAAGCTCTTAGTTAATCCCGGTTCCTTGGCTGCTTGTATTCTTAGCAGCTGATACAGTAAGAACAGTTATTTTTCCGATAAGCTTACTATTTATGGTTTTTTAATTCTTGGGTTGAACATTTGGCTCATGATTTTTATGCTTTTCTACCTGTGTTTGTCTCTAAAGCAGTGAAGAACTCACAGGGACACATAGGCAAAATTTGGCTTAACATGGCAGGGTCTTTTGAATCTCTGTTTAAGGATCATGACCTCGTAATCACTGGAGAATAAGTCTAGTATGTTGGGAGAGCTTTATGAGAACCAAGGAGAACCTGAAACTCATTTATTTATTCTCCTAGTTGATCATAACATTGAAGCACATTTTAGACTTGATTCCTTGTCAAGCTTTGTGCACCTCTTCCTGCTCCATCACCACACCGTGTGAACTCATCTTTGCTTCTTATGCTCACAGAGCACTTTTTCTCTGAGAAATGCTCTTCTGTCTCTTCCTCCTGGATAGCTTCCACTCACCCTTCAGACTTTAACTTAAATGTTAAATATCTTCAGAGTTCCCACCACAAATCCCCCAAACTAATTTGGTCTACAGTAGCTATTTATCACTGTGTTGTGATAAAGAGGAAACTGAGATGCAGAAAGTTAATACTGTTTATTTAAACCTGATGAGAAATCTGGTATTAGAATTTAGGTTTCTAAATCCCATAGCTTCTGCTTCTACAACTCTGACCTACTAGATGGGAGAGTTGAGATCAGAGCAGTAGAGCAGCTGCCAGTTTGACCACTGCATCACCAAGTTCTGCAGGAAGGGCTCCCTAGAGTCCCCTGATTAACATTAGGTTATCCCAAACCTGAGCTGGAGCTGAGGCTGAGGGCCTAATCTGGAGGCCCCAGCCATGGAGACTGAGAGATCTGTGGGGCTGGGAGGTTAGCCTAGACATCCAAGGGCAGAATTTTCACAGCCCTCCTCTCAAAGCATCAGCTGTGTCTCTTCTTAGCAACCACATCTAAATAAAGCTTAGTGCTGGCCACAGGAAACAAGCCATGGAGCAGCACCAAGCTCTGCCTCCCCAGGATCTTCATCTGGCAGCTACCTCACAGAGCCCCTGTTGAGTGAGAATCAAAACATTCCTTATATTTGCATTTTGCTTGAGAATGTTCAAAGCCTTTTTCCTCAGTAGCTTCATTGGCCCTCCCAGCTCTCTGAAGCCAGCAGACTAGGTTTTATTACCCTATTGTTCTGATAGCTGTCAAATAGAGTCACCTAGAGGTTAAGTGATTTTCTCAATGTCACATAGCCAGCAAGTGACTGCAGTGGAACTAGAACTCCAGTCTCCCTATCTATGCTTTGGTGCATTCATCACTGCATCAAACCATCTCAAAGGAGTGTGGCAATGACCTTATTCTGCTTGTATGCCCAATGTCAGGAAGGTAGTATCTCAGCAGCATAGATGGACCAGGCTTCCCTACACAGGCTATCCTCACAGAGATCACAACAATAGAATCTTAGTCTGGCCCTGCTTAGGCCAAACTCTGGAGTTTGCCAGGCTTCAGATCTCAGCTTCTCTGCTTACTGCCAGTATGATTTGGGACATGTTCTTCAACTTCTCTGTATTTCAGTTTCACATCAGTGATATAAAGGAAATAGTGATAATACCTTCCACGTGGGATGGCAGTGAGTATTAAATGAGTTAATTTTATGCTTTACATGGAATAGAGCCTGACACATAAGAAGCAGCCCATAAATATTAGTTTGTAGCAGGGATCAACTGTTCCATTTTAAACACAGCTCAATTATTAAGCTCACTCTACACAGATAGAACTTATGGTAAGTTATGGTCTTTTTGGACCATGGATTTCATAATGTCCTCTGCATACACCACAGCGTTTAGAGCATTTCTGACATCTTCAGATTTCTATGTTGTAAAAGGGTGATTGAAGGCCACACAGTCTTTCTGGTGAGTGTTTACCTTAATTCTCAGTCTCTGGTTTGAGGTCATCTACTGAGCAGGTATAATTGACATGCCATGATCTAAGGAGTCACCAGGTTTTATCCTGTTTCAGAAACCAGCCTCACTTAATGCTCCACTTCTCTCTGATAATTAAGTCTTCTCTTTCCTCAAATCCTTTCACCTGTCTTAGAAATTGGCTCTTAGTAGGGCTGTTTTACAGCAACAATATTCTGTAAATGCTTAGCAACAAGGTTAGGCCTTGTGGTCAGCAGTAGAAAAGAGAAGGCTTTTCTCTAAGGTACTTTTATTTTCCCCCCATACAGGTCTCTGGTTTTCCCCACAAGTGAGCAGCAGGAATCACTGATTCTGAATCCCAGCAGGGGCATACCTTTAATTGCCCCGACTAGCGACTAGAGAGGAGTTCAGGACAGAAAAGTGGAATGATTACTGACTGCAGATGGATTGTCTCATCTGCAGATTCCCACCTGCAGAGATCCAAGGCATTAATTGAAAGCGTTTAAAGGTGGTAGTTGGAAAAACCAGCATCTCCTTTTTTTCTGTATTCTGAAGTTTTATTCTGCTATTAAGAGACCTTAGAACCATTCATTGTGAGCATAAAACTGCATGTTCAAACACTCAAACCAGTACTCCTACTCCCTAAAGTGTACCATTGTATATTCTACATTTTGAAATCACACACCAACATTGTACAAGTGGCTAGAGAGATCTGGATGAGTAGCTTTGTGGCCTAAAGTCACCTAACCTTTCTGAACTTGAGACTGCCCATCTATGAATTTTCTACTTCATGGAGTTTCTAAGAAAAATGAAATAGGGTAAATTACTTGGCATAGATACATATTCTCTGATATCCCCTATTCCCTCACAGCAGGGGAAGAAGGGATTTGGGGGACGTGGGGAAGTGGGCAATTTGAAGTGATCTTCAAGATTGTCAGTCACTGTTTTCCAGTATGATTATTGAATGCATTTCTCAAGCTGACTTTTATATTTAAAGAAAATTGAGTTTCTGGCAACTATCTAAAGTAAATTAAGTAGAAATGAACTCATTCCGATGAAGTCATATAATCTGAAGTGCAGTGTGATTCTAATAGATATTGATGGATCTTGTTGGCTATTGCATCCCAGTGTCCCAGCTAGAGCTTGGCACATAGTAGATGCTTGATAAATGTTTGTTGAATAAATTGATCAGTGATATATCGTTATAAATGATCCAGCTTGTTGTTTGAAAGTGTTTAAATGTGACACAATGACCAACACTTCTGTTTCTCTGTGTATTCAACTTGAGTTCTGTCATTTAAAAATCCACAGGCAAAAGACCGTGTTTACAAACTAGTAAAAGACAATTGACCTGAAAAGAGAACATTATATGCAAGCATGGCATTAGCACCATTTTCTTTAACTCTCACACCAGCAGTACAAGCTGTGGCATTAGCTGCTACTTAATAGAGAGGCTAACTTTGTCCAAATTGACACAGCTAAGAAGTAGAAGAGCAGATATTTGAATCTAAGTATGTCTGGCTCCAAAGGCAATTTTTATGTCACCACATCAAGTTAGATAAATATTTAGGAAAGGTTTTGACTGAAGAAATGCCAACCTCTATACCCCTCAATTGAAGTAACACCCTGGATTCCAAGATCAGTTTGAATAAGAAACGAGTGTCCCTTCTGAGAGGACCAGAGCTACACTAATAGGTAGATTCACTATGGAATTCTAGGATGTGAGGAGGATCGGGGTTGGTTAGTCCAAAGGAAAGGGATGCATTGAAAGAGATTCTCATTTTCTTTGTACTAACACTTAGTATATTAAGCAAATTGCCATAGTCTGTATGTGGTCTGGAGTTTTTCAGCAAAAAAGTAAAGTTCATATAGGGGCAAAGGGACAGATGGAAACAGCTTTAAATAGGGTTGAGGGGTCTTCCTAGAGGAAGTCTGGTGAGGAGGAGGAAGCAAGTTGACCAAAGCTTGAGCAGAGGCTGATATCATATGTTGGAACAGAGAGGCCAAGGCACACAATGAAAGATGTTAATACCATGAAGAGAAAAGAAGTGAAAACTTGGAAATGGCTGTAAGATTTATTCAGAAAAGTGATGATATGCCTTCACTAAGTGATGTTGGGCAACCAAGTTGTAGCCATGCATAGGGCCATGCTTCATAATACAGCATGATTATAAGTTCCTTGAAAGCAGAAACTATGACCGCCATATGCATATATATACATATATATGTAGATATAAATAAATATATATGCATATATATGCATATGTATATATGTGTGTGTGTGTGTGTGTATATATATATATATATATACCCTCTGTTATCAAAGAGCATGAGCTGTAGATCCAGAATATCTAGGTTCAGATCCTGGTTTTACTACCTGATGTATTTTTAATTGTGTGTCAATTTCGTCATCTATAAGAACCATGAATGTACTACCTCTTTGGCAAAGTGTGCAGATTGAGTACCTTTAAAACCTGTGAGATGAAGAACAGGTCCAGGCACATAGTAAACTCTCAATAAATGTTAGCTGTTATAAGTCAAATTGTCTATCACTTACACAATTGGAGATTCTTCCTGAGGTCACTCTTCTTTACATATTCTTTCTTGTCTTCCTACTTTTTTCCTTATTTTTTTCATTCTTGTCTATTACCTCAGGACAACCTATCACTCTTTTTCATTTTGGAATCTAAAACACTGGGAAAAGCCAAGTGGAATCAATCATCAAAATCCATAATTTGTGAAAATCACCATATTGACATTAAAACTTCCACATCTCTATCAGCCTCTGCAGATACCTCATTACATTTTCTTTCTAGCATCAGCACTTGAGACAAAACATTATTCCTTATTCAACTGATTTGCCCTTTTTGCTCTACTCTTACTGGAGTCATTGTTGTTGCTTCAGAATATTTTTCCATTACAAATGCATGGTTTTTAAGCTATACTTGATGTGAATATGTTGCTGTGGACTAGCTTGCAAACGTACCTAACATTTGTAAAATTGTTTCCATAAAAAAGTGTATTCTTGGGCACCCCAGTGGCTCAGCCGTTTAGCGCCTCGTTCAGCCCAGAGCCTGATCCCAGAGGCCAGGGATCGAGTCTCACGTTGGGCTCCCTGCATGGAGCCTGCTTCTCCTCTCCCTCTGCCTGTGTCTCTGCCTCTCTCTCTCTCTCTCTGTGTGTCTCATGAATAAATAAATAAAATCTTTATAAAAAAGTGTATTCTTTATCCTAAACAACTCAACTAACTCAAACAGGAACTTTCTCACATGAAGATATATTATTCTACATAGCCATATATTATCTTGTCTAACTCTCCAAACTTACTTATGCAATAAGTATTGTTATTTTCATATTACAAATAAACATAATACAATATTTAGACATTTAAATAATTTACCTAAGTCACATAGTTAGTAAGACAGGATAGGGAACGACAACCTATTTCTGTTCAATTCTAGACCAGAGAGCTTTCACTACACTAACCCTTCCTACCACATATATATCACATTAAATCAGGGTGTAAATGTGTATGTACAAATGAGAAGCTGGCTAGCTGCTGATGATAAAATGATAATGATTATGTTTATAGAAGTTACAAGTTTTTCAGGAGTAAGTATGGGCCATGCATCATCTTAAGGGTATGATCTTGGTAAACCTCATTATAGTCATGAGAAATTGATCTTATCTCCATGTACGAATGTAGAAAATGAGGATCTTAGAACTGAAGAATTTGTAAAAGGTCACGACATCCATATAGGGCAGGAATGGAATTCAAATTCAGGTCTGTTTGACTCCAGATCCCATATTTTTAAAATCAGCTCCACATTTTCTTCTTCAATGGCTGTATAAGCTGCATGCCTCCTCTCCCTGTTAACATGGCATGCCCTGCTAGAGAATGGATGCATTAGACTGAAAACAGGTGGAGACCACTGGTAAGCACGACAACACCCAAAGAGAAGAGTCAGAACTAACCAGAAAGGATATGTATGTCATTAGGTTACATATGATATATGTATTCTGGGGAGTAGATGACATTGTCCAGAGACTGAAAGCAAGGAACAGAAAAGGAATGATAGAGGCCTGGGATGACTCTCATCATCTGGATGTGGATGGGAGAAGTGGTAGGATGAGAGAGCCTGCTTTTCCAGTCTTTCAAGAAATCCCCAGGGACACAATTTGCTACAAGTAAGCTTTTGCAACTCCTTAATTGCCTTGAAACTTAATGGCATTCTGTAGATTTGGAATTCCTTCTTCAGTCTGTGAAGAATTTTGCTTTGTATGAATATTAAGTTAATATTGCTCTGTATGCAATTTGTATATGCACTCTTGGTAGACCTTTTAAATGGTAGGACTGAAATGATGTTTTACAAAAATTTGAAAAATCTGTGTCAGATTATAATGATTCTGTGCAGCAATGTTATCATAAGGAATAATTTGTCAGTAGTTCCAATTTCTAGGTAATAAGAAATTTTTCTTCAGATTTGGTAACTAGAGAAATGTCACTTTTTTCCCCATTGTTCTTTTTTATAATAAAGCCTTCACCGATGTTAAGAGGCACTCACCAATTTATTTAATGGCTCCCCAAATCATTTGTAATCAGCAAGAGTTCCACACTGTGAAGTTTTAAACTTCTCTCATAAACAGGTGTATGTGAAACTGCTAAAATGTCCCGAAATGAACTCATTTTAGGGACGTCCCAACTGATTGAATACAATTTGAAAAGAAATAACAGCAGAATGATTTCCTCACATTTGTACAACCTACTTCAATGAATACCTCAACCCAAATCATTATGATTCCCATCCCCTGAAATTTAGCTATGCACCTAATTTTTTCCCTATCATTATCAAATCATTAGTACATTTTTTTTTTCAAAATACACTTCTGACCATGCCATTTCCCTTCTTAAAACCCTTTAATGGATTCCAGTTACTCTTGAGATAAAAGCCAAAATTCTTTTCATGACTTCCATGGTCCTTCGTGATCTTTCCCGTTGCCACCTCTCCATCTTCAGCTTCTATCATCACCCCTACTCATGCTTTTGCAAAGGCCCCTTTCTGTTATAGGCATTATCCACATGTCATTCCATCTACCTGGAATGCCCTTCCTTGCTCTTCTCATATCCTTATTTGCTCTTACCTTTCAGGTCTCAGGCCTTTTGCTATATCCTGACATAGTATCCTATGTTTCTTTAAGCACATATTGCAACACAACTAAACAATCACTTGCTAATAAGTGCATTGTGTTTGTCTGTCACCCCTACTAAACTGTAGGGACAAGGGCCACTTCTGGCATTTATACCTGCATTTGCAGCATGTAGTACAGAATCAAATACACCACTGGTCACACAATATGTGTTATGAATTAGTTAATATGTTAAAGCACTTAGAAGAATGTATGGCACAGAGTAGTGCTCTGTATGTTATTAACTAATTTAATTATTGTTGTCATTGATATTTTTCTTACTTTCCCCTTATTTGTAGGTATTGATGAGATGGTTTTGGACTATACCATAGTATACATACATATATATATACATATATATAGTATGGGGCCTTAGGTCCTATTTGCAGCTCTTTTATGTGATCTTTGGAAAGTCATCTAATCTCACAGGGCTTTGGTATCTTACTTGCCTTAAGAACTTTTATTTTAGAATCCTTGAAAATACAGATTCCCTTAAAAGCCACAGTAAAGGGAAAAAGGAGGGTTGACTAATTATGAGGTTGATATTTTTCTTCAGATTTCCATTGTTTCTTTCTGAAATATTTCTCCACATCCAGGATGGCCCTTTGTTTTCTAGCCACAAAGAGCCAAGCCATCATCAAATTATTCTCATTGGAAAAGCTTTTGCATCATTTATTGGGCTCAGCAAATAGCTCTTATCTTCCCTTGCTGGGTCTGGATCAACTGAGAAACAAGTCAGCAGGAGAACAATAGTACCATTTTATTACCGATGGAGGCCAAGTTGGAAGATGCAGCTCTCATGCCATAATCAGATGGACCTGCTCTCTGTCTCCCTCTGTAACTAGACTGTGGGACAACTTACTCAAGGGATGTAGAATCCTCAAAAGGAGACCTACATACCCTGGAACCCACCTCTCACTGGTTTAAGAGAAGGAAGGAGAAAAGGCCAAATTCCTCCCACAGGAGACCTTTGGCAATTAGCTCTACTCAGCTGGGAAACCTGGACTGATAGCCATCAGTCAAAACTAGTAACTCAATCCACTTCTGTGAAAAGGAGAGAGGTGGGACAATAAGCTAGAATAGGCTGTCAAAGGAGGGGGAAATCCCGTCACTTTAAATATCAGTTATCCCGTGAATTTCAGTTACAGTTTAGACAGTTTCTAGAAAATAAGCAAAGGAAACTGTGTCAGGCAGCTGGTACAATGGGAGCCAGAAAATGCAGTTATTTATTTATTTATTTATTTGTTTATTTTTTTATAAACTAAAACAACAACAACAAAAACAGCCAGGAGCTACCAAGATATAAAGCCTGTAACACGCAGTGTTGGATTCCCTGGGGCATCTGGGACATTTGGGTTTTGAGCCTGAATTCCACTAGTGAAAGGGCAGGGCTTGTCTTATTCAAAGGCATTTTAGAGCCCCTGGGAAAGCTTTTTGGTATGGAGAGACTTCCCATAGCTCCTGACATTGTTCCCTAAAGGTACTGCTGCTTCCCTAGGAAAGAAGCCTGCTTCTTAGAGCCATTGCCATATTTATATCTTCTCTTTTCTAATTTCTTTTAGGTTTTTACCCCCAGAGGCTTATTTTCGTGACTAGTTTCATTAAGGAAATGGAATCCAGGTGGTGTTTTCTGAAGCAGTTGCCATAATACTGCAAGTCTTTTGAGAGTCTATACATATGTATTGGTGTGTCTTTGTATTTACATATATATGCTTATAATTTTCAGGTGTGTAAACATAAACACAGTACCACATATGTGTGTGTTTTAACTCAGGGAGACTTGGTTGACAAGCATGCTGCGATGTCTGGCCCATGACTGATGAAGAGGTGGGAGATGATGGTGGCAGGGACTAAGCCAGTTGTAGGGCTAGTTCCCAAAGTGGAAGGTCAGCCTGACTGGCAATGCCCAAGCGGGTACAATGAATTTGACATTGTTACCTGATGAGGTCTAAGAGGTTGGCCAAAGATTCCAAATGGCACTAATATTGAAATTGATGTAGCCAGTTACTAATTCATTCATCTGTTAAGAACAACAACCCAGCCAGATCATGGAAATCTAGAGAACAAAATCAAGACCCTGACAGAGGGGCCTACAGGGTTGGATCATAGCATTTCTGCTGAGCAGATCAGGTTTATTTTTGGTCTCTAGTTGTACCTTTGTGCAAATGAGGAAAGGGAAGCAGAAAGCCTGTTTTATACAGTAGAAGAAAAGAAAAGTTCCTTCTTGGTCAGCCTCCACAAATCCAGGGTTTTCCAGAATAAAAAGTTGGTGGCAGGACAGCTTATTTTGAATAGCTGGTGTGAAAAAAAAAAAAAATGTGATGAATAGGATAGACTTATTCAAGCTTGGCTCAGGAGCTAGGTGAGATAGAGTCTGAGATCATAGACCTTAGAAATTAGAGATGACACATGTAAGGAATGTGAAGGCACATATTCATGAATACATCCTCCCACTCACCCACACACGTAGTTTATGCCTATTTATGGATATATGATCATATATTATGGCCATGAAGCTTAACTCCTGGCTGGTTTCTGTCCTTACAGTCAAAGGCTTCAATGAGGAGTTGTAAATGAATTTTAGTTATTCTTGAAATATCCTTCTTTTCCCATCCAACAGAATAGAGCATTTCACAGTGGTTAACAGGAACAATGAAGCTTGAGACTCCACTTGTGTCTTGTGCAAAATATTGTCCAGGGATATCTGGACCTATAGTGTAATAAGAAAATGAAGTTTGAATGGAAGGTTGAAAAAATATATGAGTCTGTAGCTAGCAGGAGAGAGGATCACCAATTTGTAAGGCAGGATAAACTGGTGCAGTGCCTGTTACTTAGTAAGACTCAGTAAATACTTATTGAAATAGTTCTATTCTGTCCATCCATGTAGTATTACAATCATGAAAAGTCATCCTGGAGTCAAAAAAGTCTTCTCTTAAAGACTTATGTCGGGGGGATCCCTGGGTGGCAAAGCGGCTTAGCGCCTGCCTTTGGCCCAGGGCTCGATCCTGGAGACCCAGGATCGAATCCCACGTCGGGCTCCCGGTGCATGGAGCCTGCTTCTCCCTCTGCCTGTGTCTCTGCCTCTCTCTCTCTCTGCATCTCTATGAATAAATAAATAAAATCTTAAAAAAAAGACTTATGTCCCATTAATTTGTTAATATGTGCTACCAATCAGAAAGAGACCTGCGGTCACACATATTTCCCCAGTAGAGTACCGTTGGATACAGTAACACCATGAACAAATAGTCCAATCTTCCTGAAAAAGAAGTCAGAAAAATGGAAACTTGTGGAGGGACATTTGCCACGGTGTCCTAGTCACTATTGTGCACAACTCTGTTTTTAACCTTCAGCTCTCAAAAAGTTGGCCTAAGAGTTAACCCTAGAGTATATGTGTCTTGTTGCCATTTTGCTCTACCTCTTGCAGACTCTGCTGCCCATTGGCATGCAACTGAAGAAGAGAACTGATGATTCAGGGTCTGGTTCTAAGGCCAAAGCTAATTAACTCTGAAAGTAAATGAAAGCTGTTACCCATGTTCCTCAGAGCAGAGCAAACCAATATTGGTATTTTTTGTGTGTGTGTGTGTTTCCCAGACAGTGCTCTGGTGGTGATAAATAAATTGCAGGTCATTTGATTTTCAACATAAACTGTCAGATGTAGAATAATGGGTAAAGAGGTCCTCATAAGTAATCTCTTTTAATATCTTACAGACTAATCTTTGGTTAAAGAGATACACTTATTTTATAATGTATCTGATTGAGTAATTGTTCTAATCTCAGTTCAAATTTCCCTCTTGTTCTCCAGAAGATTTCTTATTACTGTCACAGTCTTCACTAATTTAGTGGGATGTTCTTGGGGAGCTAGGGATTTTGATATTTTTTGTTTGTAGATTTAAGATATATAGATATGTCTATATCTACATCTTAATCTGTATCTTAATATAAAAAATATATATTAATATCATAATATGTAATGTTAACATCTATATCCTAATATCTTTATCTATTATAAATATATCTATTTAATTTCTACCTAATCCAGATAATAATGCCACAATTAATTGAACACTTACTATATAAGGCATTTACTTATAGTATCTAAAACCCTTTACCTATCCTATAATTGGTCCAGTTTTGATGGGAGGGAACACAGATTGTATTTGGCAGAGCCAGGATTCAAATCCAGGTCTGCCTCTAAAGTCTATCCTCTTTCTTTTTTTTTTTTTTTTCTATCCTCTTTCTTAATCCATATCATGCTGCAGCTTTAAAGCAGTTGGAATTGTGTTCAGCTGCATGTAATATAAACCCCAAATAATATTAATTAAATAATAATTATTTCTCTGTCACATAGAAGTTCAGGGGAAGGCAACTCCACGATTCTCAGACTCTTTCTCTCTGCTCCATTACTCTCGCCTGTGATTTCCATCCCCAAGGTTGTGTCATGGTCCTGGGTGGCTGCTGAGACTTCAGCTATGAGTCTGCATTCCAGATGGCAGGGAAAAATTAGAGGGGATGGTGAAAGTGTTGTCTCAGATGTCTGTCTCCATTTTAAGAAGCTTTTCTGGAAGTTCTATTCCTCAATTTCCACTTATTTATGACATTCATGTTTTTAACTCCAACATTTAGGATAGTTCCTGGCACAATGAATGAAGAGATAGAAGGGAAGTAATCTTAAGGCTTATACTAAGCCTGGGGCTTTTCATTTACTGTTTTTTGTTTGTTTGTTTGTTTGTTTGTTTTAATCTATCAAATGTGCCCCTCTCTCTTCCTCCTCCTCTCTCTCCTCCCTTTCTAACACATGGATACATCATCTGGCTCTTTCCAACTCATTGTTCAGGTTTTGGCTGCCTCAGCACTCTCTTGGAGAAGCTTTCTCTGTTCTTCTGAAAGATACAAACGCAAGAGGACAGAAACAAACAAAACGTCTACTTTCACCAATTTGGTTGTAGTCAGCTATCTTTCTACATTTCCTATACTCACTCAGTTCCTATAATCACTATCAGGTGTCTTCTCAAAATAATGCCTGACTCAGGTGAATTTTCTGCAGCCAGGATTAGACCAAGGGGAGAAGCCCACAGCAGTCATTGAAAACGTGGTAAAACTTGCCAGAGTGTCTGGAAAAGAATTTTTAATTATTTCGGAATTTGCTATACAAGCCACCTTTTATTTATTTATCTTTTTTCTCTCTTGAGGATTCATGTACCAGGCAATAGCCAAGACAAAAGTCATTCTGTCTGGCAGAGACAAGAGTTTTCAGCAGTGTTTAGATGACAATAGGTCCCCAGAGAAGGCAGTATGGCTAATCTCTTCCCCAGACTTGTTATCTTGCTCCTCTAGCTATGGGGAATTTATAGAGTTTTAAAGTCTTAGAAGCTTCACAAGGTCAAGAATGGCATTGTTTCAGATATATTCCTAAAGTGTGGAAAGAGGATGATAAGCCCGTTTGATGTAGTGTTTGGCTTCTTAACCTATGGGGCATGCACTGTGGGCATGTGTGGCCTCATGCCAGGAACTTAAAACCCAGTAAGTCAGATTTTTAAAGACTTGCTGAGAGGAGGTTGTAAATTTGTAGGCTTTTTTTCTTTTTTAAAAAATTTTTATTTATTTTTTAAAATAATTTCTATATACAACATAGGGCTCAATCTTATGACTCCAAGATCAAGAGTTGCATGTTCTTTTGACTGAGTCAGCCAGGCACCCTTGTAATTTTTTCTTAGACTAATTAACTCAAAACATGAAAGTCATTTTTTTTTTAATTAGCTCTGTCATTGAGATGAATGCTAAGCTCATAGGAATTGTTAAGGTAAAATACAAATCTTGAAATTGATGTTTTTGACCATGAGCCCCCAGAATTACTTAGAATCACACTGATCATGCTCCTGAAATATTAGGGCGAGAGCAATGTGATGGAAAGGACTGGGACTTTGGATCAGGCTGACCTGGGTTCAAATCCTAAATCCACTGGGATCTGTATGACTTTGAGCTCTTAGAAGCTGTTTTCTCGTCTATAAAATGGAAATTATAACATTGGTCTTGAGGCTGGTATTATGATTAGTGACACTGTATGTAAAGTGCACAGCACATTTTTAATCAGAGGTTTGCACTGATGTTTAAATTTTATGCTACTGGAGACAATAGAAATAAGTGAGCCTATTGTGAAATGGCCATGGCTTGAAGGTTCTAAAGCTTCTGGTAGACACGTTGGCATCTCATCATAAGCACCCTTCCTAAGCTCTGGAGAGAGACAGCATGGGATATACCACTGAAGTTTTTCTTTTTCCTCATGGTTTACTTATGCATTCAAATCATGTATAATAAGAGTGTTTTCTTGGGGCCTCTCCCCCTGCCCCTTTATGTTCCCCCCCACCCCCATCCCTAAAAAAGAAAGGAAGAAAGAAAGAAAGAAAGAGAAAGAAAGAAGAAAAAGAGTGCTTTCTTGATTTAAATAAGGTGAATGCTTAGGATGCCTATCCTGAAAACCAAATTAGAGGAAGAGACAGAGCCTGCCCTCTGAAAGCTTACCTTATTGAGAAAACCAAATTAGAGGAAAACCAAATTAGAGGAAGAGACAGAGCCTGCCCTCTGAAAGCTTACCTTATTGAGAATATGGACATCCTATTAATGAGAGATACAGTGAAGCTGAGACAGTGTAAAACTGGTCAGGATGAAAGTTGGCATTGAGCTTGACCATATTATTCCTCCTTCCATCTCATTCAAGATGAAGCCTTAACTCCTTTAAATGGTGTGTCAGGGCCTCCAGGATCTGATCTTACCTATCCATCTTGCCGTCCCTCTCTATGCGCTAATCTCCAGTCCAGAGAATGTTTTAAAGTCCCCATGACAGGCTCTGTTTTGTTGGGCCCCAGTACCCTTTCTTCTAATCCTGAGCTTCAACTCTTAAGGAGCCTTCTTAATCCTTTCAGTGTATTGGTTGGAGTCCCAATCAATCTTAGGGGAACATGTACTTTACTTCTTGTAGTACTTATCACCAATATTGCAAACATCTCTTTTTTCCACTAGAAAGTAAGTGCCTTTTAATAATCAATGTAGGGTCACTACTGAACAGATCTTGATAGCTTAATACAATAAGATTTGTTTCTCTCTCTTGTTACAGTCTACATCTGTGTGGTAAATGGAGAAAAGAGAGTCTGCTCCAGGTAGATATTCAGGGGCCCGGGAACTGGATCCTCCCTTCTAAATGGTTCCAACCATTCCTATGGTCTCAGAGTTACCCACTATTTTCCTGTGTTTGTCCAGCAAACAAGGGAAGAGAGAGATCATGTAGGATTTGCAGGGAGGTTATTTAGGGGCTAGGCCTAAAAATGGAATAAAGCATTTCTTCTGATATTCCATTTGGTCAAAACTTTGTCAGATGGCCCTTATTTAAGAGGGATGGAGTCAAGCTTTGTGTTTAAGGAGTAAAGAGACAGGATTCAGCCCACAGACTTCCTGTTCCTTTCCCTGTGGTATTTTTCTCCATCCCATTTATCAAAATCAGATATACTATATAAAATATTTATTCATTTACTCATTGTCATCCCCTCCCTCACCTTAAATATATACATGTGACGTCAGGGAATCCATTCTGTTTAATTTTTTCTATCACCACCTTGAACAGTGTCTCGTACATTGTAGATAACCAGATATTTTTGAATGGATGTCCATCATTTGTTTTTTTGCATAGCGCTTTTAATCTTCTTGGCATGAAAGTGACAAAAATCAATTTAATAATTGGATGTAAAAATACTGCCAAACAATGACAATTAGCTGTAGAAGGGGGTAAGAAGATAACAATTATTTATTTATTTTTATTTATGATAGTCACAGAGAGAGAGAGAGAGAGAGAGAGAGAGAGACAGGCAGAGGGAGAAGCAGGCTCCATGCACCGGGAGCCCGATGTGGGATTCCATCCCGGGTCTCCAGGATCGCGCCCTGGGCCAAAGGCAGGCGCTAAACCGCTGCGCCACCCAGGGATCCCGAAGATAACAATTATTAATAAAGAGTGGTGGTAACTTTACTCACATCTTCAGAGATGAACACTATTGCTCTGAAAGGATGCACCTGAAACCACTAGGGGCTGTTGTGAAAATGTTTCCGTTTTTCTTCCCAGAATGGTGATTTTGATGCCATCCAAACATTCAGTGGATGCAGCTTGAAGGAATCGACTGTGGAACTAAATAAACCTATAATGAGTACTTAAACCATT
This sequence comes from Vulpes lagopus, assembly GCF_018345385.1. Lineage (NCBI taxonomy): Eukaryota > Metazoa > Chordata > Mammalia > Carnivora > Canidae > Vulpes > Vulpes lagopus. The sequence goes on along the minus strand of NC_054838.1, from coordinate 35,039,807 downwards.
TCAATTTAGTCTTATCAGAAAGGTCATTCAGTAAAGGAGACATTTTGATCACAGCAATTCTCGTCACAGAAATGGTATCTGGGAAGCTAGTCTCTTTCTATTTGATTATTCAAGGATACATTTGGGATGCAGAGAACATTTGCCAAAACCTATCTTTAAAACTCAGCTGCATAAAGAAGAAACAAATGCACTGTAGGATTGAAATTGCCAGAAGAATCCATTCAGCAACTTCTTTAATAAAGTCAGTGTAGAATGTTAGGATCATGGCATTACAGAAATATGGACCTGGAAGGGACCTATAGGTGAAGAAAACAGGGTTTGGAAACAAGGGCGCAAATATTTGTGGAGAATATTCTCTGTTGGGCACTGTGCAGAACACTTCATACAAAGTGGCCATTGCTGTCTTCAACTGGCACTCATAGACCGGTTAACTTGCACATTATCATCCAGCAGGTAGATGGCAGACCTGGGGCTACAGTGATATCTATCTAACTCAGTCCCTGCTTATTTTTATTGTTTTCTCAGGAGCAAAGAATATTAACACCTGCTCCCCAAATTTCTTAACTATGAAATAATATACCCAGACTAATAACTCAAGTATTCTGACTCCTAGTTCAGTGCTCTTTCTACCAGAGTTAATTTTTTTGTGTAGAGACACAGAGGTAAATTTTGTATAATAAAATATACTTATTAAATATTAATCTATATTCTATTCTCTCATCTCTCAATTTTGACTTTAAAGACTATGTGTCTAAGACTAGACACAAATTTATGTTTTACCATTAGTATGTTTTTAGTATTTATGCTTATATTTTTCATGTTTTCATATTACGCATGTCTGTGTCTCTATAATAATGGTACTTTCTCTTTTACAAGAGATGCATTAGCTTTCATCACTGTGTGGAAATGTCTTGATGGCTAATGTTTCTATTTTATAATGTTGATTACTTACCTGCCAAGTGAGAATGGTGTCAGAATTTAGAAACACATTTATATTTTCTAAGTGGTATCATAAATTGCAAATAAGAAGATGAAGTATTCAGAATTAACACTAATAATAGCTAACACAGAGAGCCCAGTATGTATAAGTCACAAGTTTCTTTTTTAAAAAACATAACGCATTTTATCCTTACACAGTCCTTTAAGTCAGCATTCTTATTACTCTATTTTACAAATAAAATTTTTGAGGCACAGAGAGGGTACACAAATTGATCAAGGTCACACACTTGGTGAATGATAGGGCCAGGATTCCAACCCAGATAATCTTGCTCCAGAGTCCAAGCTCCTAACCATTCACAGTGCTGCCTCTTGAGGTGCATTTCTGGCCTTTGTAGAGATCTTTGGAACAGTCTTTATTATGTTCTCTCCTTTCTTATATAAGTGTACTCTAGAGGCTATACCCATACCCACTTTATCTCCTCTCACCCCAGAAATATGGCAAAAATAATTTGAATAGTGAGGCAAGAGAGCACATGAGGCCATGAAATGTTGGAGAACTTACTAATGAGACAATGTGAGGAGAAGAGTAGGGATACCCAGTTGTCTCAGTTGGTTAAACAACTGCCTTTGGCTGAGGTCATGATCTCTAGGTACTGGGATCAAGCCCCACATTGGGCTTGCTGATCAGCAGGAAGTCTGCTTCTCTCTCTCTCTCTCTCTCTCTCTCTCTCTCTCCCTTCTCTCTCTCTCCCTCTTCCCCTCTGCCCCTCCCCACCCTCACTGTTTCTCTCTGTAATATATTAGATCTTAAAAAAAGAAGAAGAAGAAGAAGAAGAAGAAGAAGAAGAAGAAGAAGAAGAAGAGTGGAGCCAGACCTGATGCCCTCTCACTCACTCACTTCCTAGCTGCATGATCTTGGGTATTGCTATTTAACATCTTCAAATCTTGGTGTCTGGATATGCAGAGTTAGAGAGAATAATGCCCAATTCTCAGTATTCAGTAGGACCCTCTTTAAAGGCAATATATCTAAAACACCTCTATTAAAATTATCACATAATATATGCTCAACATGTTGACATTCTTATCAATAAAGTGTGATAAAAGATGGGCTAATAAGTATCTCACATAATTCAGGCATACTGGGGTTAAATAAGAGGCTATGTACAAAGGACAGCAAGTAAATTCTGCCCACTATGAAATCTCAGTTCTATACTTCTTGGGTATCTGTCCTTATGTAAACCTTCCTAAACTTTGTTTCTTCTTCTACAAAATGGAGATACATATAATGACTTTAGAAATCTGTTCTGAGATTTATGAAATTACTTAGATATAAGTATATAGTATATATGTATGTGTATACACATATGTATACATATATACACACCATATATAACACATCCAATGGCATATGGAGCTAGCTTTTTGGTAAGTATATTCATTTGGTCCTAAATTATTTTATTGATGATGGTAAAGTCCCTAAATATTTGATCCCTGTGTTAGTTAAAATTCTCTGGGGAGACAGAATCAGTCGAGATTTATACATGTTATATAGATATCTACCTGTCTATAACTCTCAAGAGATTTATTATAAGGAATTGGGTCACATGATTTTGGAACCTGACAAGCCTAAAATCTGCAGAGCCAATGTCCCAGTTTGCGTTCAAAAGCCTGAAGCTACTGTAGAACCAGTAAGAGTCAATGTCCTAGTTCAAAGGCCATCAGACAGAAGAATTTTCTTACTTGGGGGAGGGAAGGTCAGTTTTTTATCCTTTTTAGGCTATCAACTAAATAGGTATGGCTTGCTCACATAATGGAAGGCCATCTGCTTTTCTCAATCTATGGATTTAATGTTAATTTCATTCAACAGCACCTCACAGAAACACCCAGAATAATGTTCGGCCAAACATCTGAATACCCCATGTCCTATTCCAGTTGACATATAAAATTAACCACCATGATCCTTATTGGTCAATGAAGTAGTCTCCAACTTCATGAAAAGAAAAAAAAAATATTCCTTTGGGTCCAAAAGTTTTTGGTAGGCTAATATTTGGGAAAGAAGTACACATGGTAGGAAAGAGATTTAGGTAACAATACTTTAGCCTAATTCCCAGTTTTGCCTATAGAAATCCTTGGTAGTGGCAGGGTTTGGGGTATGAACTGAAGTGAGCAAATTCACCTAAAGAAATCATACCACAGGTGGAGGGGATTTAATGTACCCAATGATTGGCTATTTTATGATTCAGAATGTGAACTCAGCCACAAAATAGACCCATAGACCAATAGAATGTTTATCTGTTCCCAGATCTTCCTTTGGTTGGCTTTAAAAACAAACTGTATCGGTCACTGAAATCTTTACATTCATTCATCAATCATTTTTTGATCATTGACTGCATCACAGTCACATAGTCATAGGTACATTGTTTAGTCCTAGAGTTAGCAATAAAATATTTTCTCCACCCTTGAAGAGAAGAGAGGCACTTGAAATAAGTAGTAACATTGTTATAACAAAAGTATTTATGGAATGGGATCCTATTGTAAAGGAAGCAATTATGTCCATGAAGTTCTGGGGTGGTGGTGGCAGCTGGTTGATAAGGAGTCAAAAATTTTCTCTCTAAGCTGAGTTGTGATGGATAAGTAGGAGTTTCTTTTTTTTTTTTTTTAATTAATTTTTATTGGTGTTCAATTTACCAACATACAGAAAAACACCCAGTGCTCATCCCGTCAAGTGTCCACCTCAGTGCCCGTCACCCATTCCCCTCCAACACCCGCCCTCCTCCCCTTCCACCACCCCTAGTTCGTTTCCCCGAGTTAGGAGTCTTTATGTTCTCATTCATTTGGGGAATATAAATAATAGTGAAAGGGAATATAAAGGAAGGGAAAAGAAATGTTGGGAAATATCAGGAAGGGAGACAGAACATAAGTAGGAGTTTCTTAAGTGAGAAAAAAATGAAAGAGAATTTCAGACAGGAAATGAGCATGTGCAAAGTTGTGGAGGTGAAAAGGAGTTTTGAATAGTTGCAAAATGTCAAAAATATGACAGATAAATATATGGAGAGGTAGTAAAATGTAATAGATAAGCTCTTAGCCCCTGAAGCCATAATGCCCAGGTTTAAATTTTGGTTAGGCCACATACTTACATATAACTATAATAAATTACTTAACTTTATTCAATTCAATCCCCTCATCTATAAAATGGGATTAAATAAAAACATTTATAAAGGACTTAAAACAGTGTCTGGCAAATTGTATAGCTCTGTAAATGTTACCTATCTTCCTTATTATTGTATACGTCAGCTGTGATAACGCACATGCTCAACATCTCAGTAATTTACAAAAATAACCCTTTATTTTCACTCATGTTACTTACCTGACAGTCACTATCCTCTTGACTGAGGATCTGCTCCCCTTGTCTTCTCATCCTAGAACCCAGACTAAGGAAAGGTATCCATCTCAGAATGTAAAAGCAAGATTACTGGCAGAAACCCAGCTTCTGCTGATATCACATGTGTCATCTCCACTCATAGTCCACTAGCCAAAGCACATAATAAGACCAAACACAAAATCAAAGGGCAGGATTATATAATCTCCTAAAGGAAAGGGCAGTGAATAGCTACTAAAAATTGGAAAACAATAATACAGTCTACTATTCATCAAATATAAGCATCTTCCTGTTATCCTATATAGGGTGCTGGTGAGGAAAGTAGAAAGTAGGTTGAATCTGGGGTCAGAGCATATCTGGAAATCAATTTTATTTTCCTGGATATATTCTAAGTTTTTGACCCACTGTGTCTTCCCTCTCATATCTCTTGCTTGGTTTTCTTTTTTGTTCTATGAGCCAATCGCCTGAACCCTAAGCATAAGTTTGAAAAGCTGGGGCCTTTGCCACATGTTACATTATGTGATAACTTGGATTTGAATGATAAATAGGAAGAAGAAAGTGTTTATGTTACCTCTGTAATTGATGTCCTGACCTTTTGTTTCCAAGCACTATAAACATTTGTCAAAGTCTCCCATTAATTATAATTGTACTTGCTCACTTAGAGTCAGTTGTCATTTTCATTATATTCCATGACTTTATAATTAAGCCATTTGAAATAGATGGAATTTGCAATTGTATTGGGTAAATAATTTCAGGCTTGGTTTTCTGTTTTTAATAGACTTGAGGAGGAGGCTTGGAATTGAAACTCCTTTTAAAGGGGACTATATGTATACAAATGTCATTGACAGCTAATACTTCACTCTGAATTATGATTATGTGTGGTCGGTTATCCATAGAATAAAAAGGATAATTTGAAAATGTTAAAGGATTTCATAGAAATGTGCCTGCCACTTTTCTTCACTTACAATAAGGAAGGCTCTTAAGCAATAAAAGAGCCTTTGTTACTCTGTCTATAACTTTCCTTTTGGGATTCAAATGCTAAATTCTGGTTGTCAGCAAAGGAAACTTGCAATTTAAAAATAGGAATCCTGTAGCCATGGCTTTGCTGCTGGGGTGCCAGATTTGGGGTCAAGACATTTGCAATCCCTGTCAATTGAGTAGGGAGGGAAGGGGGAAGAAGAGGAGGTGGAACCTGCTGATAGAAAGGACAGTTCTTCCCAGGTCAGCATATGCTTAAGAACTAAACATGGGGCTATGAAGACATCAGGAATAAATGGGATATTGTGAAGGTACAAAAAATACTGAGTTACATATACTGAATTATAAAACAAGGTGGGTTTTATGGAATATGAATTACATCTTAATATCAAAAATGTTAACATAAAACAAAGGAAACAAATCTGTATTGGGACTTTCTCCAAAATATAAATCTGCCAGCATAAAGCTAGTTCTGACTTTGAGATTAAATAAATTCACCTATTACTACAAGTGAACATTTATGTTTGTATTACCTTTTCTTTTTCTAGTAGTTGCTATTAACAGTAACATCTTTGGTGGTGTACATTTAGCAAGACCTATTCTTCCAGGTGGGATAGAAAAGTTTTATGACATCTTTTTGCTTATTAAAGACTTTGAAAAAAAGGGGAATAAATGAAGTGACTATATATTTTGTCATCCAAACCTTTTCATTTCGGCAAGGGAAAGGTAACATATAAGTATGGGATCAAAAGTCATAAATCAGGACAGTCCTAGATAAACAGGACCTAGAGGGGTGGGGAAGACTGGAGAGAAACAGATAAGGACCATCTTATATCCTTGCCCTATTCATTCATCTATTTCTTCAACAAATATTTGCTCTTGTGTCTACCTTGGAGAAATGCAGATGTCTAAAACATGGTTTCTGACTTCCAGATTATCCTCTGAATAGACTGTTGGAATAGACTCCAAGTCATTTGAGATATTCAGGGTATTCTCTCAAGTCCAGGACATCAATATTTGACCCAGCCTTGGGCTGGGAGTAAAGGGAGAAAGAGGAGGTGGTGAGGTTTCCTGGAATAGATGGTTGTGTGAGGTGATGTTCAAAAGGGATAAGGTAAGGTGTGGGAGAAGGATGTGTGAAGGCAAACAGTTTGGTTTGTGAAGGTGATCCTGGTGGCTAGGAAATTTGGAGAAGGTGATACTGTAATGAGACCCAATAATTGTTTCCTCCTGGAACTTGATTTTAGCTGACTGGTTCAGGAAACATACCAATTTATTAAAACTAAAAATTCACTGTTTCATATTTTCTCAGTTCTCAGGTTTAATCCCTGACTAGAAGGAATCTTGCTTGCCTCCAACAGGCAAAATCAGGCCTTCTTGGAAGTAATTCTTTTTAGAGAGAGATTTATATAGACATTAACTGTAAGAATTGTGAACCAGATACTTACATCTGAATGGATGGACTGGAGGCAGGCAGATAGCTTGAAGGAGGCAGCTCCCTAAGACCATGTTATTATACCTTGTGTGGTTCCCTGGCACATCTAACCCTTGTCTACATTAGAGAAATTTAGAAGAATTCTAGAGAAAAAAGCTAAAGCCAAAAAAAAAAAAAAAAAAAAGAAAGAAAGAAAAAAAAGGTGGAGGTGGTATTTTGTCTAGGTGAGATTGTACTTCCTTTCTTTTTAATCTTGAGTCAGTGTGTCTTATAAACTTCTTTTTAAAAGCAAACTTGAGATGAGAAATTCCTAAATTTATATCAAATGATCAATATATAAATGTTTCTATCAAACATCTTCAGTGATCTAAGACTATGCTACATGCTGCCAAGTGGTTTCTAGATTCTAGCAGGTTAAAGACCTCTCGATCCTCGTTTCTCTTTTTCTTTTTCTTTATCCCCTATTCCTCTCACTCACTCACAAACACACACTCAACGTACACACACATGCTAAATTACCAGCATCTCACAGAGAGGGATCGTGTCCTATTCACTCTGTAGCCTAAGCTTCTGTCTCATGTCTTGGCCCACAGTAAATAATGAATTATCAACAAGTGAAATTAATGATAGAAATTGACATTTTAATGTCAGTCTATAGTTTTAAGGCACATTTTACAGATACTTAATACTTATAATCTTTAGTAAGATGGGGATTACTTGTATTTTAATTTTGTGTGAGAGGAAACTGAGCTTCAGAGGATGAAGGGAATCCCCATGGTCATCTGTAGTTTAAGTCAAAGGTAAAACCCAGGACTCCCAGCTTTGAATCTGGTTTTCTCTCTAAGTCATATTGCTATATTTGTGAGTATAATATTTTCCTCTATTCTACAAGGTAAATGCTTCTGATACACTCAGAAGAAAAATAAAAATAAAACCACTTACTGTTATTCAAGAGCCCTCATGTCAGGAAACCATCTCATAATATCTCTAAAACATGCAGGAAGAAAATACTACCAACAAGGACATAATTACAAACAAGCGTTACGTGCTGGTATTGTTCTCTATACACAGAGAATCTGCCTGGCTTTACCTGTAGTACTTTGAGTGGGGAAAATATATGAACAAAGTCATAAACCTTTATTTTATGATCCATCTGCAGACCCTGGGAAATGTTGCAGACTAACTTTAATTAATCATCACTGCTTGAATTGATTTAGGTCCTCCCACTCCCACATTAAGCTGTAATGTATTCTTTATAAAAATGTACAACTTGAAGTTAATCTGAGTCCTTCGGGCCAAAGAGTTTATTTATAACATGCGGTGAAACATTTTATGGCCCCAATTTCCATTAAATCATAAATTCAGGAAGTAAGAGAAAGAAACAGGCTTACTCAGTCACCTTGCCCTTGTCAGAAGGAATAAGATGTGCATCTGTGGTATATTTCCCAATGCTTGGGTCAATGTGTGTATTTATATATTTATCTGCATTCAATGCTGCTGATGAAAATGGCTTTCATGTGAAAAACCATAGATCAAAAGGCTGGTGTGGGATGTAGATTTTCCTTCTATTACAACACGTTCTATCATAGTCTAGTTCAAAGCTTGGAATATTTTTTTCTAAGCCTCACAAAAGCAGCCTTTTACCTCACTGCTCAGATTATAGTATTTCTACTCTGGGTCAGGTTGGTCTGCCCATTTTAGAACTTCTTATTAGTACTTTAGAGAGGTAGCATATCTGGCTATAGGGGGTCAGCTGGAGATAATACATACCCAAATGATCAAAGATTCTGAAAATAGCAAAGACCATAGCAAATTGGGTATATAGACAGAGAAAAATGGGGTGTTAAGGTGCCTGTTGAAATATTGATGTTGTTGTCAGTGTCAAGTCTAGGATCTTGGAAGCTGAGAGGGATGCTGTATGGTAAAGAATTTAATCTTATCCAAAGAGAGGTCCCACCTTTGTCCTTCAATCCTAGAGAATATCTAGGCCCTTGGAATATTATATCTGACAGAAATGTATTTGTTGGGGGCTTTGGCTACTGAAAAGTCTAACAGTGTGATTTGTGATGAATATTTGGGGTCATGTGCTATCAGTTTCACCTCTAGGAAGATTGGAAAATAAAGCTCAGTCATGTGAGGAGTATGTGGTCCAGCCCCAATAAAATTCTGAACACCGAAACTTAGGTAAGTTTTCCTGATTTGCAATATTCCACACATATTGTAACACATCAATGCCAGGAGAGCAATGCATCCATGACTCCATAAAGAGAAGACAACAAAAGCTCCATGCTTGGTAACTTTATCTCAACTCTGCTTGATAGGCTTCTTTCCTTAGATAATTTTAATCTTTATGCTTTCCCTGTAATAAACCAAAACTGAGCATATAACAGCTTTCAGTGAGTTCTGTGAATGCTTCTAATGAATCATCTATATTAAGGGTGGTTCTAGGAACCCTTCAAACTTATATTTGGTATCAGAAGAGAGATTGGACTTATGTGGACTCTGTGCTTTCTAAAACTTAATAGTTGTCCTAGGGATCCCTGGGTGGCGCAGTGGTTTGGCGCCTGCCTTTGGCCCAGGGCACGATCCTGCAGACCCGGGATCGAATCCCACATCGGGCTCCCGGTGCATGGAGCCTGCTTCTCCCTCTGCCTGTGTCTCTGCCTCTCTCTCTCTCTCTCTCTGTGACTATCATGAATTAAAAAAAAAAAAAAATTTAAAACTTAATAGTTGTCCTAAATGTATCACAGATGTGTTAATGAAAACCAATGTCCAGAAGAGAATTCCAAGGACCAGAAACTGGGAAAAGGGTTGAGGAAGAGTCATAAGGTAATTTAGTTGATTTCACATATTTTATTTTTAGGATCTGTGAGATCTGTGTCTATATGTCTGTGTTCTTTGCTATACTTCACAGAAGCACTATTCAGCCTGAAAGTGCTGATCAAGCTTTTAGCATTGGGCATATCTAGATATCTAGAAAGCATTAAGAGATGTTGTATCTGGAAGTTCCTTGGTAGACAAGATACATTAAAAAGATACCATTCCAGTCCAGAACTAAAGCAAGCTAAAAGGACTCTTGGGAAGGCATTATAGTAGATCAAGTAGTAGTTGGGGGTCAGATTTCAGAGCCTATTCCTTAGGTCCAGGATCCAGAGACAAGCAGGACTTCAAAAGAAGGCTAGAAGAAGTAAGATTAAGCTCTACTTGAAGACCTAAGATAAGATAAGATAAAATAAGATAAGATAAGAGGTATCCACAAACTGAACTGATCCTTTTCCAGTTAGATTTAAATTTACCTGTGAGGGACAGAAAACTTGCAATAAAAAAAAAAAAAAGAAGTTTATTTCTTTCTCATGTAAGTAAAACCTAGAAGTAAGCAAGCAGATCAAGAATGACAGAATCAGGGACCTGGGATTCTTCTGTCTTGCTCAAACAACCTCAACCTAAGAAATCCATTTTCTACCCAAGATGGCAGTTCAAGTTCAGCCATCCTAGGGTACCTGGATGTCTCAGTCAATTAAGTGTCTGCCTTCAGTTCAGGTCCTGATCCCCAAATCCCTGCATTGGGCTCCCTGCTCAGTGGAGAGCCTGTTTCTCTCTCTGCTGCCTCTACCCCTCCTCCCTGCACGTGCTCTTGCTCTCTCTCACTCTCTAGTTCAAATAAATAAAAATCTTAAAACAAAAACAAAACAAAAAATTCAGCCATCCCCTCTACATTGCATCCTACAGGAAGGAGAGAAGGATGGAAGAAGGGCTTGAGTAGCTATTCACTACTCATTTAGGAAAAATTCCTACACAGAATAAGTCTACTTAAATTGCATTGTTCAGAACTAAGTCAAATAGCCATTTCTAGCCGCCAAAGAAGCTGGGAGATGTGACCTTTATTTTAGATATTTATGAGACGTGTGGCCAATTAAAAATTGGGAGTCACTGGGGCACCTGAATGGTGCTATCAGTCAACCATTCAATTCTTGGTTTTGTCTCAGGTTCTGATCTTAAGGTCATGAGATTGATCCCTGTGTAGTAGGGCTCCACTGAGCGTGAAATCTATTTGATTCTCACTCCCTCTTCCTCTGCTTCTCCCACTCATGCTATCTTTCTTCCTATCAAATTAAAAAATAAATAAATAAATAAATAAATAAATAAATAAATAAATAAATCTATCTTTAAAAAATTGAGAGTCCTCTAAGGAAGAAGAAAAGGGTATCTATTGGAGAATAATTAGCAGCCTGTCCTACGATCTCGATCAATGGACAAGCAAATTAAATTTTGATTGAAGAGTTAGAATCAGAGTCTACGGTTGAGCTTAGTTTGATATATAGACCTTGTGGCTGCTCTTACAGAAAGAGTGCCCAGGGGCAGAGAGCCAGGCTGGTCATTGCCATAACTGTGGCTCTTCACTCCCTCTGTGGCTCCTTACAGCATTTCTATCTGTAGTCATTCCATCACAGCCTACCACTTCTTGATACTTGGTTATTCCACACATTGTTAAGTGAACTCAGCAAGTGCAGTGTTCTGAAACAGTCCTGGCATATGCTTTCTTGCTATTAAAGTATGTTTTTCTTTTTCTTTTTCTTTTTTTTTTAATTGAAGTTTCACTGGGAAAGGGACTGGTATATTTACTCGAGTCACTCATGACTGGTTTTAAATATTTGCTTTAGCCTTTCCTAGCCACATGAGTCGTGGAAAGATTCTTAATCTCTCTGACCCTCATTTTTATCAAATGAGGATAAAAGTACCTATTTTCAAAATAGTTTTGAGGATTAGGAATATAGGCAATACCTGACCCAGAATTGGTGCTCAATAAATAGCAATTATTATAAACAAAACTTTTAACTCCTACTGATCTTGACTTGATAAACATTCTTGGGGGGATAATTAAAGTGGCCCAGTGCCTTCTGTGCTCCAGGTATTTTAAATATATGTTATCCTATGCTTATAGTATTTTTTTGAGGTAGTTAATCTTATTTCCACTTAACAGATGAGGATACTAAAAAAAAATAATAATAATAATTTGGTAATAATAATAATAATAATCTGGTAATTTTGTGGTTGTCCCAAAGTTACTTTATTAGTGCTAGGATTGAGATTTGAACCCAGCTCTGTCTGGCTCCATTATGCTTTAGATTGTTTAAATTCAGCTATCTTATTTTACAGTTAAAGAAGGGGGTCAAAATAAAGCTAAGTGACTTTGCCATGATCCCAAATACAGTTTGTAGCATATTGTTAGATGTCTGACATCTAACCCAGAGTCCTTCTCTTTCCTCCCACTACACAATATTTAACTTATATTTACTTTCTACAACTTTCATCTATTTTCTCAGTATGGCAAACCTTTTTGCTTTTCTGAACTTCCAGTGTTTTGTATTGTTTTACTGTTTCACATTTTTAATATACTGATTGACCTTTTTAGCAAGCAGACCTATAAGGTTTTATGGTGATTTTTATTCTCCTCTTTGGTTTGAGCAAGTCTAATGGATGCCTTTGTAGAGAATTGAACAGATGTTGGATCTATTTCCAAATAATTTTGGAGGATTGGACTGGTTATACACATGGAAGAGTTTCTTTGCTGCTGACGGATGGATGGGAACTGAATGTATCATGATTCTAACCCATCAATGTGTGCCATATGGAACAGTAGTCCTCCCTTTAGAGGGTGGTATTTCTCTCCTGCAGAGGTCGTACGCCAGGGTGAGATTTGTTGTTAACAGTGTCTGTTTGTCTCTGTGTCTTTCTTGTGCACGGTTAAAATTGACCTGAGGTAACAAGTTTTTTCTTTGTCTGTTATCAGGTCATGAATAAATTAGTTTTGCTTTCTACTCTGAGGCCCAGATCAATATTCTGCTCGAATGTTGATTGTTTTAGTGAATGGAAATGAACTGGCAAAATGCCATCTAGAAGATTTGCACACTGGCAAATGAAACATTTGCATGGGTGGATGAAAAAGCCCCCTGATAGAAATTAAGAGTAGCATTTGCATAGTTGCTTGCCATTTGCAGACATTTGCACATATATCTAATTCTCAAAACTACCCTATAAAGAAAGCAAAGTAGGACTTTGTCATTATTTTACAGATGAGTATGAAGAGGATAGGGAGGTTGTAATTTGCCCTAGGTCACATCATGAAATGACAAAACCACAAGTCATAGCCAGATGTTCTGGCTCTAAACTGCTGCTCTGTCTTCTCGGCATTTTGATCTCTCCAGACCTGGATCCTTTCTTCTGAATATTGCTTTTCTCTGTGGCTTAGTATTTTTTTTTCCTTAAGAAATACCATTCAGTGGCCCATGAGCTTTATTTTGTGCTCTTTTGCCTATTAACTTTCAATATAATGGAAAATTTCAACTTTTGGATCAAGGAAGTTGAGGATTTATAAGCCATTGGATCGGTCCTATCTCCACATAGAACCCCCACATAGACCAACAGCATTAAAATGTATGCAGTCAAAATTCTTGCATTCTCCTGAGGCTTCTGTGATTTTAGAAAATGAGTGCCTGGATCAGTGTTCTGCTTCTGTTTCCACTTTGTATAATATATGAGATTGAGAGGAAATAGAATGGGTAAAGTCACACTGCAAACCTCTCAATAATGGATACGATGTACAGGGCAGACCAGAGCTTTTCTTATATTAAAGGTAGATGGCTAGACAGCATTTCTGGGGAGTAAGTGTTTTATAATGCATTATTTATATGTCACAAATAGAAATTCAATTAAAAGGAACAGTTATTCCAAAAGGCTCTGAAACTTTAGATATGTTTTTGCCTCAAGACAGCTGCATTATTTTTTTAAGGAATTAAGAAGGCAAAAATTTTTGAACTTTTCCAATGCTCCATCCAGGAAGGAGATGGATGATCTACTAAGGACAGGGGCAGGAATGGGGAATAAGAAGGTACTAGGAAGCCTGCTGGAGCTACAGTTACATGGGAGTCTCAAGAAAAGAGTGGCATCAAACTGCTTCCTCTGAACTTCATGTCAGAACCCACTACCGTGGTAAAGGTATGGTTCATGTGATAAAGCAAAAAGTTGATGCCAGGTAGATCTTGATTTAACAAACATTGCTTTTGTGCCAAGCACAAAAATAAATAAGATTCAAGCTCTGACCTTGGACTCACCAGCCAGCAAGAGAGAGAAACAACCACATATTACAAAACGAAATAGTAATCCTTTTGCAGAAGTAATAATGCTAAGAATGACAGAGCCTATTAACTGGTGATGATGAGCCAGGTTTATTCTGCACATTCATTTTTTTATTAGATCTTCCTAATGATCTTGTAAGGTAGATAATAGTTTATTACCAATTGTAGATGACTTATTAAGCTTCAGAGAGGTGAAGTAACTTGGCAAAGTTTGAACAGTTAGCAAGAGAAGCCATCCTGGGAAAGTGATCTAAGGTATGTTCTTCTCAGTTCTTTTAGCAAACAAATATTTATGAACATCCAGTTATACTTCAGATGCTCTATATAATATAAAGATGAATGATCTATAGTCACTATCTTTGAACAGTTCATAGCAAATGATGAGGAATTTGACAGATCTGATAGTCTCTGAGATTCAGTTTGAGGTGAAATGAGGTGAGCTTCACAGAAAACTTTACTTCAAAAACTATGGGAGTTAAAAAGAAGTTCCATGGGGGAACTGATGGTGATAGTGGTAGAGAGAAAAGCTTTGGATCTGGAAGGTAAAGTCCACAGGTTCATATTATGGCATGTAGATATAGAGTGACATGTTGCTGGAACTATAAGGCACCACTTCATATTCTATAAAGAAATCACCCAGTTTTATATACATAGCCTTGTGCAAACAGAATAGCTGAGTTATAATTATTAGCAAATATTTATGAGGAAGCTAAGGCTAGATATTTATCCATAGGGATGTCTCAGAATCCTGCAGAGTGATCCAGGTACAAAAATACTACTACCAATGCTATAGGGAAGCAATAGACTATTAATCCACCGCCCCCCCTTTCTCTCCCTCATTTGTGGCCTACCTTGTTGTTGCATCTGAGAACCAAGAGAATGCCTTGACAGAGAAATAATTTTCTGAGACCAAAGTGGAAACATGGATCATGAGTGAAGAGAACTTAAAATACCCTGGTGGAATTATAACTGAGGGGCAACATAGTCTCTCTTGAATGTAAAATGTGTTTAGCTCCAGAACTATAGTATAAAAGGAGAGTTTACAAGATGGGGTGGGTGCAGGTGAGGACATTCATGTTGGCCATGTAAAAAAAAAAAAAGAAAACAGTCTAAGGAACTGAGGATTTTTACTTAAAGGAAAGGAGGTGGTGAGTTAATAGAGGAGTCATTGGTCAAAGTGGGAATAAGGAGAACCAATACTAGCTTCAAATAGCTGACTGTAAAGTGACTTTGGCCTTGTTCTATTGATTCCAGAGATTGCAAATGGACAACAGACATTACCAAGAGGCTCATATCAATTTAATATAAGATGGAACTTTTAAAAAAATAGATTCTATTTATTTATTTAAGAGAAAGAGATAGCACAAACTGAAGGGGACTGTATGGACCAGAGGGAGGGGCGAAGCAGACGCCCCGCTGAGCAGTCGGCTCAATGCAAGGCTTGAGCCCAGGACCCCAGGATCATGACCTGAGCCAAAGGCATATGCTTAACTGGCTGAGCCACCCAGATGCCCCTAAGATGGAAGTTTTCAAAAGAGTCTTCAGTTAGAATTAAAACTACTCTCTATTTCCACCTACATGTTTCAGGTCTGGAATCATCTCAGTTCTGGTTATTGAAATACCTAAGGTCAAATTCTATAATACCACACCATTATTCTGCACTATCTGGTTAAACATACTATCTCTTGATTCAAGCTATCTGGGCTTATATCCATGTTTTCCCACTTGCTAACTCTGTGACGTTGGGTGAGTTATCTAGTCTCTTAAGCTTCAGTTTCTTCATCTCTAAATGGTTCTAATAGTAATAATAATAATCATGATTATCTAATGGGGTAGTTAAGAGATCTAAATGAAATAATGCTTGTAAGAGTTGAGCCTGGTCCCTTGTATGTGGTAAGTACTCAAAAAAATGATGATAATGATTATTTTTATTACCATATGTATTTAAAAGAGCCATATCAGTAAGCCGTACTCCATTTTATCTTAGAAAACTTTACTTTTCCCTGTTGTTAAGTATTATTTGCGTAATTCTGGATGTATTATTTCTGTTAAAGAGGAAGGACTGACATCCCACCCTTGATGCCAAGATACTCAGTAAATCCCGGATCCAGAAAACCTTTTAAGTGTTTATAGGAACATATTATGTATCACAAATAAACATGGAAACCTCCAAAACCATGCAGAGGGCAAAGGTCATTCCTCTTCCATTTCCTGGTAAATCTTGCACTACTTGAGATGGTCACAAATGGCTGGAATCTGGAATCAGATTAACCTACTGGTATTGGGTAAGAGACATATAGCGTCTTGTATTGATATGCTGGAAATTGGAACTGATAAGGCATTGGGATATTTTCTTTGGTGGGAAAAAGTGTTTTTGTGACTTATACAAGCTGTGGGAATATATAATATTGTGAGCTGGACTGGGGATGTCTATAAATAGCCTTCTACCATGGTTCTTAAAAACTGAAAACTGTGAGCAAATCCAATCTCTAAACTTTTCATGTGTTAAGACCTCAAAGAGTCATGATTACAAATATATGTTTTAATGCCAGTAAAGATGTAGTGGTCATAATTACTGGAAGATAGAGGAAGCACATTGGATAAAGAACATCTCTGTAAATATATGAATAGAGACTGGGTTAATATATAGCCAGAGCATTTTATAAAGAAGATAAGAAACAAATGAGTTAGCCTAGAAGAATGATGGCCACATGATTATGAAAGAAGTGATAAAATATTAGTAAGAGGCATAAAAGATTTGAATAAGACAATGTCTCATGTTCCTAGAAAAATAGATATTGTAAATGGTTTCTTTCCAAAATGAGACATTTGTACTCTTGTGTGTTTGTTTTATTTTTGTTGTTTCTTGATCTTTATGATAGCCTGATCAGAAATGACAGAGGAATGGGAGATATATGAGAATTAATAAGGAAGTAGATTTAACAATGATTAATTGTATGATTTAACAATGTATGATTTAACAATGATTAATTGTATGTGTGGACTAAGGGAGAAAATCTAGAATTGTACACAAGCTTCTGTCTTAGGAGATGAGTTGAATTATTGTGGCTTTCACTGTCACAGGCAAACTAGGAGAGAGAACAAGTTTGAAGGAGGGGATGATAAAATGAGCTTTTGGCATTTGAAATCAAATTATCTATGAAATGTCTAAGGGAGAATATTTTAAAAAGCTGTGGGATACAAAGATCTAGAGCCAAGAAGATAGGTTTGGGCTAGAATTATCAGACAACTTCAGCACGTAAAAGCCACATTTGAAAGAGTAGGTGTGGCTCTAATTGCTTGAGGAGAGCTGTAGACCAATAGGAAAAGACTGAGCCCTGGGCATACTCAGCATTTAAGGAGAGAATGGAGGAAGACAATGCCCTAGAGAAGATGGAGAGAGAGAGAGAGAGAGAGAGAGAGAGGAGAATCAATTGGAAGAAAATGGTCCCATGAAAATGAAGGCATTTAGAAGGAAGAAGAAGTCAACAAAGTCAAATGGTTCAGAAAGATCAAGTAAGCTTATGTTTGGTTTCATGGAAATCAGTACAGCTTTTTGGAGGACATTTTGATAGTATCAATCACTTTCATATAGTATAGGCTATTTGACTCAGTAATTCCATTCCTAAGGATTTTTTCATGCAAATATACTTACACAAGTACACACAAATTATATCTATAAGGGAGCTTATTGCAACATAATTTGTTATAGCAAAAACTGAAAATAGCCCATCAATATGTGACTGATTAAATACACCGTTATAGTTTATCTGCATAATGGAGTGTAATGCAGCTATTAGACACTGAGATCACTATGTGCTTAGGGGAAATCCTCTGAAGCACATTATTAAAAAGTAAATAAAAATTCAAGAGACTACAAATAGCAATTTGGTGAGAGGTTAAGCAAGCAAGAATCTAGCTTCCTGGCTTAAAGTCCAGATCTGCTACTTACAAGTTTTAGAATATTGGGAAGTTTCTCAATTTCTCAGTGCTTCTCCTACTATCCTTTGCTTTGGATGAACACTCCAGTTGGACCTGTTAATTCTAAATAATGGCCCCAGTTGAGTGATTAAAATGTCCAGTTTCTCAATAGGAGTCTTAATTCAGTAATTAAAATGTCCAGCCTCATGCCAGAACTCCTATCTTCTCAATACCTACAACAAAAGAGAAAGTTCTATTGCATTTGGTCATTAGGAAATCATTGATGATCTACCCTAGGTCATTTCAATAGAGTAATAAGGGAAAGCCCAACTGCAGTGGGAGAAGGAAGGAGTGAGAGGCGTGGAAGAAATAGCAAGTGTAGGCAGACTTTGGGAGAAGCTACAAAGTGAAAAGTTAAAAGAGAGTAGAGAGATGTATTTAAAGAAGTGAGGTTGCTGGGGAAGTGGGAAATGACTGGTGGGATTCTCAGCTTGGAGTACATTCATTTTGGAATAGAGGTTACTAAAATGCACACACTTAGAACCTCCACATAGGGAAAATCAACTGGAATCTAGGGGGATTCCTGCTTGATGCCTCCTATTTGCTTCCTAGAGAAGAAAGAAGATGATATTAAGGACTCAGAGAGCATTGTAGTACTTGGCATAGTCTCTGAAGAAAAATGAGAAAGGTGAGCCT
The DNA here is from genome assembly GCF_018345385.1 of Vulpes lagopus. NCBI lineage: Eukaryota > Metazoa > Chordata > Mammalia > Carnivora > Canidae > Vulpes > Vulpes lagopus. Next base: position 35,021,323 of record NC_054838.1, on the reverse strand, counting down.
TCCTTGAGCCACACTCTAGAATTCTTGAGCAGCTTTAAGAGCAAGTCTGAGTTTGGAGTTCACAGATTAATAGAAGCTCCAGATCTGTGTGGTTCTGTGATTTTTCCCTAGAAGCCTCAGAAACAGGATTATAGGCAGGCACAGGGCATGCCTTCCAGACCATGCTGCAGGCTGTCTCTGAGGAACCTCAACACCAAATGGGCCAAAGACAAGATCTGCCCTGCCTCACTATTTTGCTTCAGGCTAGCTCCAGAAGGCAGTACTGTCTATCAAATAAACAGAATACTTTGTATAATTTCCCTCTTGAAAAAGCAGCACCTTGATTTCCCTGTTTAAAAACATAGTATAAACACTGACTAGCTCTACAAATCACAGCCACTGTGAGTGACTTTATACATTAGCACCTAATTCATCAACATGCCAATCCAAACACTTGAGTTTCTTTATTTAATACATGGTGTTCTCACCACCCTATTCATTATGCTGCCTTTCTTCCTCACTCTTAATACTTACCTCTTAGGGGTTTATTCTACAGTGTGTTGAGTTGGTCCCATTATAAAAAATGACTATTTTCTGTTGAATATCACAATTCATTTTGATGCTTTATTATAACCTTATAACCTTTTTTTGAAGTGTGATATTTGTACATTGTGACACTCTATGGAAAAAGGAAACTGTTACTAGGGAGTTAGCTGAATATTCCTTTCATCAGAGAATCCTTAACAGTCTTATTCTAGAGCTTAAAGGTTTGTGCAACTCTGGAATACATGGCATTACTCAAGACTCAGGGAAGGAAAAAACCCAAAATCTACAAAGAAAGGTGGTCTAGATGCAAAGCTTAACCAAGCTGAGTATATTGTGTTTAGAAACCTAACTCACTGGACGAGAAACCAAAGAAAATCCTAAGTGACTATAAAAATTTAAATTTTATTAACTTTGGTTGCTTTAGAAAATATACTAATTTATTCATGAGAAGGCATAAACACCCAGAAGTAAGGCAGTGTAGTATAACAGAGAAAGAAATGAAACAAAGTAACATGAAAGTCAAGAAGCTAGAACCTTGCCCTTGGATTTCAATTTGTCATATGCATTTCACTTCCTTGGACCTTGGTTTTAGATTGGAAAGAACTGGCATTTATTCTGAATCTACTCACCTATGGCCAAACACTTGTGCATACATGTGCCCTTTGCACTAAAAACAAAATAGGCTCCTCATAACCAGGATAACATAAACCAATCTGCATCTTCCTCTGTGCAGTACAGACATGAGTAATCCATCATTAAGGTCACTTTTAGTTCTAATATGCATATCATCTATTCTCAAGGTGGTTATCATAGAAAGGGCCAAATAAGTTAACTGAAATAGAGGAGCACAGGTTTTGGCAATAATAAGCACTTGTTCATGATTTAGTTCATATCCTTACTCACTCTGTTACCTAGGGTGAGTTACTTAAGCTTTCTGGGCCTCATTTTCTTTATCTGTTAGGAGGCTAATGACTCCTACTTTATGGAATTGTGAGGATGAAATGAAGTACAATATGTCAAGCACCGAGCACCACAACTATCACATAGTAGAGGCCATTAAATGGTATATATTATTAATATAAATGAATAACCATACAACTGAAAGGTACAAAAGTACATGTAGTATTTGCTGCATGTAGAAATCATTTCACTGTATATTCATATCTAATTTTGGTAATAAAATACTAGCAGGTCTGGTGGTTGGCTCTTTCTATCTCCCAAATATTGTTCATTTCTACAACAGAGGTTATCATACTAGATGGATGTCGTTTATTTGTCTGTGTCACAGACTGGGAATGAGCTTTTACCTACAACTTATCTAAGACTCCTATGTGAAGCCTTTCTCAATTCATTCAATTCTCAAGTAATTGTTCCTATCTTTGTGTTTTTATAGTTCTATTTATGCCATTAATACACACAAAATTTATGTATATATGTTATATACAGTAGGCATAAATTATATATTAGTAATATGTGTTATAAATATCCCTGGAGTTTATATTTATTATTTAATATTGATCTGTTTCATTTTCTCAATACCTACACACACAGAGTTCACACACAAAGACTTACACTGTGAGCCCCTCAATGATGTGCCTTAGTTATAACTTGTTCTGCTAATGTGTGAGGAAAGAATACCTTCTCATTAGATATCTGCCAGATATTTTGCACCTCAGAGACTAGCATAGTGCTTATCACATATACGTTTAGTAAAGGATTGATGATTTTAATTAAACAAAAGTTTATAGTATATTTTTGGTTTTTCCTTTTTGAAATGTAAAATCCTATCTTCTGAGGTTTGATTGATCCTATGCTTTGATTTTAGTTGTTTTTATTTTTTTAAATATTTTATTTATTTATTTATTTGTTTGTTTGTTGAGGGTCAGGGAGGGAAGCAGAAGAAGGGGGAGAGAGAAAATCTTAAGCAGAATCTGTGCCCAACACAAAGCCTGGTGTGGGGATTGATCTCATAAGTCTGAGATCGTGACCTGCGCCCAAATCAAGAGTCAGATTGACTCTTGATCAACTGACTAAGCCACCCAGGTGCCCCTAGTTGTTTTTTTTTTGTTTGTTTGTTTGTTTTTTTTTATTTTTATTTATGATAAGCACACAGTGAGAGAGAGAGGCAGAGACACAGGCAGAGGGAGAAGCAGGCTCCATGCACCGGGAGCCCGACGTGGGATTCGATCCCGGGTCTCCAGGATCACGCCCTGGGCCAAAGGCAGGCGCCAAACCGCTGCGCCACCCAGGGATCCCCCTGCCCCTAGTTGTTTTTAAACTAAAGTTGTTTTTAAACTACATTCCAGGTCATTGGTTTCCAGGAAGGTGTTTATATATTATTAAGCAATGGATTCTGGTTGTTTCTGTCAGACTGAAACATCCAAGTGGTTCATGCTGTGCCTGTCTCCTGGGTGATGAGAAGTCTGCCGAAGTTATTCTGGCCCCCTGCCTGGTTTTGACAAAGATATCAAATAAACTCCAAAGAATTAAGATTCAAAGAAGTTGTCAAGAAGCTGCTTGCTTAGCTTACCCACAGACACTGTCTTAATTGCCAACTTCCATAAGCAACTGGCATCCTTTATTCCTGCCTGATTCAAATGCTTTTGACAACTCTCTTTTTTCATTTACAGCCACAGAGGTGGTCAAATCCTATAGTGTCAAATGATCTATAGTGAGTTATTTGCATTTAAAGAACCTGGATTTTAGGTGAGAGGGGTTCCTTTTCCCATCCATTATGTTCACAAATTATCTGACGTCACATAGGTTTTTGCTAGCCACTGGAAGCCTGTGATGGTTAGAGTCTACCATCCCCTTGCCCTCATCCTGGGGATTTTTAAGAACCACAGCTTTGTTCTTGATAGGAAATAAGCAAAACAACAATAAAAAACCCAAAGTTTTAGAGATTTCAGAGCTGACACTTGTAAATTTTCAGAAAGGTGTCTCATACTCCCGTCTTTCTGGAAGAAACACAGGGATTATCATGTGTTTTTTAGGGGACTTGTTTGAATGGTGGGAGCCATATTTCCTATGCTTATCCTTAGGGTGGAGACACCCCCACTGGAGGCATGCTGTACTGGAGTACCTGCAATCAATAAAATAAAGCATGGGAAGCATTCACCTTCAGTGTTTACCACTTTATGTAAAGTCATTACTAAATATGGTTGTGGATATTCACTTTCTGACTTATCTTTGTGTAAAGTAGGAACTTTTCTCAAACTCTCAAAAGAGAGGAGATACAATCTGCTCCTGAGGCTTTAGGCAAAAATAAGTAGTCTTCATTTAGGCCCTACTACATACCAGTGTTTTGATACTTATTGTTACCTATGTCATTTCATTTAACCTTTAGAAAAATCACTACGAGATAGGTATTATAAACTCCCATTTTACTGACAGTATTTTGAAGTTCAGAAAAATGCAAAAGTTTTTCCAAGAACATCATTAGTACTGAAATAGGATATGAACTAAGTCTGTCTGCTTCCAGAGCCAGTTTCCTCTTTCTTATTTTGAATGCTTCCTACTTACCAGTTTTGAAAGTAGAAGTGCCTGGAGGGTAAGCTCATGGTTTAGAAGCTGGTGGGTAAATTTTCCATCCTAGGACATTAACTCTCTTGATGCCACTCTATAGGGGTGAAGATATGAATTTGCTGCAGTATGATTTACCTGTAAATGAAAGCTATATGTTTCCCTAGCACTGCATTTTTCAATTTCAAGAGGAGTTGTATGTCTTAAAACAGTGGCAAAGTTTGAGGGAGGCCTAGTGATTCAAAACTGCTTTACCCACACTTTTTTCAAGTACCCACATTACCTTCATTGTTTTGTACCTAGAAGAATGGTTCTTTTACTATTTTCTCCATTTGTTTTCTTGGTCTACTTACAAAAATTATTTTATTCCAATAAGACTTCTTACATATGCTTTTTGGTGCTTTTTCACACTACATTTCCAAGGCATTCTGAAAGAAAACTTTGCCAGACAGGGAAGTAAAGGTAATCTCTTATGTGGGAGAATGAAAAGGAACCTCCTTTACCTACGGGGCTGCTCACAGAAATGTGAACTCCTCTTTCTTCTGAACCAGGTTGAATTGAACAATGGGGAAGTCTTAGTGTGTACAAATGAGCCTTCTATAAAACCTCCTTGATTCTCAGGAAAACTCAGGAATTATTTTCTAAGTTTTAATATAATTGCATCTATGCATACAGTAAGCCAGCTAGTGAGGAAGCAAATACCCGGCCTTTAGAAACAGGCAGATTTGATTCCTATTCCTAATCTAGCATTAACTAGCTGGATATCTACACAAGATACTGACCCTACAAGTTTATTTGCTCACTTATATACCGGGAATGATTAGCAACATTATGTGGGTGGTTATAAGAATTAGAGGTAGCGTATATAAACTACTTGGTGCAATGCCTCAATGTGGAGTAGGGTTTTAACACCTGGTTGCTTTTATGGTTGTAATTCTGGTCCTATTTAAGGAGTAGCTAATATAGCCTTATGAGAAGGAGCCTTCAATGCTTATTGGTTCCAAAGATATTTTTTATGGTTGTACAAAGCAATGAAGGAAAAGTGAAAGGAATAAGCCTATTTTTCTACATAGAAGTGTTGACCTGAAAAACAAAAACTCCCAAAGTGTCCAGTGCTCTAACTTGGTTCTCAAGGTATTTGTGGGACTCATACTTTATAAGAGGAGATTCTCCTAAGATTCAGGGAAACATCCTTCCATATTTCAGGGAATAATAATTATGTAAGACATTTTACTTCATACCATGTGATTTCACTTACTTGCATTATGAATTTTCTTATAAGCAAAATGTATTTGGCCCCTTAGCATTGCAGGTGAGGAAATTAAGGTAATCCACCTGGGAAGTATAGAGCCAGGTCATTAGACTCTACGTCCTATGCTTAAACTACTTATGTAATGATTATAACTGTTCTTTCTGTTTCTGAGGGAAGAAATTACAGAAGCTGTATTGGTTGTTTTGGTCTGCAGAGGTTTCTTTTAGAAAAGTTATAGCTTCGTGTCTCTTCACTGAATTCACTGAAAGGGCCCCAGTCCTGAGCAGGCCCTGCCGGGAAAGGTTACTTTCACAGTCCCTCTGCTCCCTTTGCAGCCCTCAAGTAACTAACACAGCTTCAAAAGTGCCAAACAGCTATTACCCAGAGTTGTACAGAGAATCTACCTTAAAATGTGTTAACAGATGTATATGTGGTGGTGAAAAAGAAATTGATTTAACTGTGGCCAGTGCTTGATTACAGTGGAAGGAAGTTTAGGACACAGGATATTACATTCTCTTTAACCACCACCTTAGACTGTCTTCCTGGAGAGACAAAGAAAAAAAAAGCCCATAAAAAAACACTGTGGCATTATTTTAAGTACTCTTCTTCATGCAGGTCATTTATTTTTATTCTTTTTATATGGCTACATCAATCTGTAGGTGCTTTCTGGGCTTTCTTGATAGAAAAAGAGAAGTCTCTGCCTTTCCTTTTCATTGTATCATTTCTCAGGTCTCTGACAAGGTTGCACACTTTAACAGTGTGCAATAGTTCAATACATTACATTTATGAAAGAAAAGCACTGAATGTCTCCCTCCCCCTTATGCCAACCAGGGTGGTAAAACACACTATGTGGAGTGAGGGACCGGAGAGGTCTAGTGGTAGACTGCAGATGGCATAACGGGCAGGCACATGTTCATTCTCCTGCTTTATTATTGATGATCCTATCATTCTTTCTTCCTATCTGCTTGCCCTCTTGATGATAACAACATAAAGGCAGATATTCTCTCTTATTTTCTCATTGTTTACCCAGTACTTAATGTACTGTTTGGTGTATAGTAGAGCCCCGGTATGAAATATTTTCAATCTATAAATGAATGCAGAAAGTTATTTGAACTGTTTCTCTTATCACCTTACAAAAGTTCTCATTATTTTGAAACATTTATTTTGACTTGGTTTATACCCCATATAAATTTATCTCTATGCAATGTAGGTAGAAAAATTTTATATATACAAGGTTGCAGGGGTTGGATTTTACTTACTGTAAGAGTTATTTTTAGGATCTTGCCTTGTTGAATGAATACAGCTGCTGTTAATTTGAAATTCATTGAAGAAAGTTTAGTAGTAATTTAGGAGCAAATTTTAGTTGTTCAGATTCTTATAAGAACCTAAAAAGGAATCAATCTTTCTTAATATATGACCTATACACACAAAATTTCATTCTTTGACCAAAATTGACATTTCTACTTCTCCTAATTGCAATTGGTATTTATTTAACCAAATCATATATAGAATTTATTATTTGCAAGTAATGTTCTAAGAATTTTACAAACATTGAACTAACTTAATCCTCATAACAGCCTTATGAATTACCTGCTAATTATTATACACAGCAAGATTAAGCTTTTCCCCAAGGTCATCCAGCTAGGAAGAAGTAGAATGGAATCAAGAGTTTCCAACCATGAAGCCTGGCTCTAGAGCCTTTTAAAATATGCTGCCTCACTGGAGAAATACCCAGGGGAGCTAAGTCAAGGCCAAGCTCACACACAGGGGTACACTACGTCTGGAACACTTCAGCCTTGCTGACTCCCTTGTGGGAATGTGTAACTTGTTTCATCATTAGACTTTGAGCTGGTTTGAGGGTGGATTCAGAAGCCCACCTCCAAAGATCAAAGTGAAGGACAACTGAGAAGGGCAACTCAGAGAAGAATCAATAGTAGATAATGATAGTTTATATATATATATTGAGTGTTTACTATGGTTTAGTCACTATTCTAAATACTTTATATGAATTAACTTATTTCATCTTCAACATGATTCTTTAAAAAAAGGTATTATTACCTTAATTTTATATGTGATGAGGCTGAGACACAGAGGAGTTAATAATTTGGTAAAAATGGGCAGGTTAGGCAGCCCGGGTGGCTCAGCGGTTTAGCACTGCCTTTGGCTCAGGGCCTGATCCTGGAGACTTGGGATCGAGTCTTGGGCTCCCTTCATAGAGCCTGCTTCTCCCTCTGCCTGTGTCTCTGCCTCTCTCTCTCTCTCTTTTTTTCTCTCTCTCTCTCTTTGTGACTCTCATGAATAAATTAATAAAATATTTAAATGGGCAGGTTAGAGGCAGAATCTGGGGTTCAAATCCAGGAAGCCTGGGTTCAAGGTGTGTGCTCTTAACTACTGTACTATGGCCTCAAGGAAAAGAGACTATAGACTGTGACCCTTAAGACCTCAGACAGCTTTTCCACTTCAGCCTGTTGCCATTTGGGTTCTCCCACCTATTTTCCCATAGAGGAAAGTAATCACATGTAAAATTCATAGAATTAAAAGTTCATAGGCTTATCTTTGGAAAAATAATAGAATGGGGTATGATGAAGAGACTCCACTGTCAGGTTGGAGGAAATAAGAAACCCTGGGAGGAGGGGTGGTGAGCCCTCTGGGAGAAAGACGCTGAGTCTAGGAAGGGATTGAATACCCAGATGAAAAAAAAAAAAAAAAGAATACCCAGATGTAACTTTTACATCTCAGGAAATAGGTCTGGCTCTAGGGAGGATCACTGGCATTGAGCAACCAAAGACCGACCATCAGCCTCAATAGGCAGACAGTCTAGAAGTCCAGGAGCATTAGGCTCCTGTCATTAATTAGCCCTATGATTTCATCAGTGCCCTAGAAATGGTCAAATGCTGTTACATACAATTTAAAACTTTGAGGTCAAGCAAACCTTTATAATAAACATTAAAATTGTCAATATTATAAGTTACCAGCAGCTATTATTTGTTTATGCTTTATTTATAGAGCCCTTAATGATTCCTTGGTTTTGTAAAATAAACATAATCAAAAAGGTCACTTTTTAGCTAAAAACAGATATCTGGAATATGTTATGATTACATTGTCATTTTTGAAACATGAAAACATATGTTCAGTCCAAAACAAAAAAATCAATGAAACAAAAATTATGGCCAGTTGAACAATTTCCAAAAATGATACTCTTTCTTAGATTATGTTAAAATAAAGTGTCAAAATGAGCAAATTTCTCCAAATGCTGGGATGCAGTCATTACAATATTGGCTTACTGAAAGGGGAAGCACAAACAAATACAAAGGAATAGATAACATGCTTGATAGAATAACTAAATTAAAAATTCAGAGAAGGCTAAAGACCTAAAGCTGTTTGTATTCTGAGATCACACTGGGTAGTAGTATTTTTTTTTTTTTATCATCGATCCCCAGGTTTTATTTATATCCCTGACGTAGTAACGGAGGTCCTTGAGTTATCTTCAATGTTTCAATATAAATATGTTGCTGATAACATCCAACCAAGCTAATGAAGGCATCAAGTTTTATCTTGGAATTCCATTGGTGCAGGACCAATGGCATGCTGATAAAAAACTATAGTTTTCTGAACACACACGTGTACATGTGGAAATATGACAATAAATTATTTCTTAAGATAAAAGCAACCCTATGTTGTGATAAATTATGGAGTCTCTGAAATATTTGATTTCCTCTGTCCTTCCTGGTTCATTCTATAGTTCTATGATTAAATTTAAGCTAAATTTTATAATGATAAAGTGTGAACATGGGAGCCAGATGAACAAAGGGGTGCATATGCCAGCCAGCTCTATCATTTTGTGACTTTTGACTTTAGTGATTGTTCATCTTAACTTATTTGAGTCTAAACTTTTTCCCTTGCAAAAATAAGAATGATGCTTATATTGTCAGGTTGCTAAGGGATAATGCCTGGCATATAGTAGATATACACTAAATACAGATTCCATATCGCCTGTCAGTGATATTCAATACCAATTGAATATTCAATACCAATTGAATCTTAGTGAAAATAAAATTAGCTGTTTATATTTCCTTTTCACCTCTCAGTTGGGACCAAGGACATACTTGGACCATGCAAGAGGTTAAACAAAGGTCACAAGTGATGTTCCTCATTATGTTCTGTTCATTTTTATCGCTCTTGTTGAAATTGCTTATTTGTAATCTGGCAAGATTTCAAGACAGTGGATTGAACAAGCATATCTAATATTGAATCAAAATGAAAATGGAGGTTAAAGCTGTTAAATCAAAGATGAAATCAGCCAACCAGGCAAAGAGATTTCCATTCAGCTCTCCAAGGCAAACATAAGGTTGAGAAACCAGACAGAATGCATCACAGTTAAGAAAACCACTGATGTCATTACCAGAGGATAAAAGAACTTTATATTCACATGTTTTGAATTTTTAGCTTTTTCCTAATCTCACAAAAACTTGAAGTTTTCCTAGAAAATCCTGTAAGAATCGAATTTTTACCTCTGACTTGTGCCAGGGGTGCCATGTTTCAAAGGGGGCTGCATTGTAAACCAAAAGCTCCACACTAAAAATCATCATGGGTCATGGACCTCAGATCTAAACCAGAGTAAAATCACAGATGACAAAAAGAGGTGAGGTGTCTGGAAAGTAGTATCTGGCACTATTGCCTTTGGCACTTCTTTAGTTTGAATCCAAACTTCCCTCAACAAGTACAGATGAAGCCATCTTGCTCTGCCTGTAATCTCTCTTAGATCCCAGGCAGCTGGCCTTAACCTCTGACACTCTAGTGTTGGGTTTTAAGTTTTCAGGCTTGTTTGATCACCTGTCATAGGTCCATGTGAATTCAATTTAGTATAGGCATTTATCAACCCCTTTCTCTGTGTTGGACCCTATGGTGGTTACTGAAAATTCATCTTAGTCAAAATCATGGCCACTGCTCTCAAGTTGGTCACTGTCTAGAAACAGAGCCAGCTAATCAGTCATTCTGTTCAGTATGAACTAGTCTATGACAGAGATATAAACCATGTATTGGCTTCACAGGTAATCTCTAAACTTGGAGGTGTTGGGAAGTCTTTGTATTTTCCATTGTAATCTCTGTAAGCCGTGCTCTTTGAAAATTTCTCCAAATGGCCTTCTCTGACCCCTCCCCATGTTTGTATCCTGTCCTCTGGTTTTCAAAGCCCAGTGGAGCTCTCTCCACTCGAGCACTAACCACGCTTCTGTTAATCTGTTCGTTCAGGTGGGCACTCCTTGAGACTAAGAACTCGGTTTTTAATTTCTTCTCCCAGTACCTGGCTATAGTAAATGGCATGTAGTAGTTTCTTAATAAATGCTAATTGTATGAATAAATGATGTGATATCTTAATTTAGATTTACATAATAAATATGTCAGGTGTGACAGTATAGAATAGGCATCTGAGAACAGGAAAATATTCCTTCCTCTGTCTAGAATAATAAAAAAGTGATTTTTGTAAGTCTCTTTGTACCTGAAACTGCAGTAAAAATCTTACAAACATTGCCTTTAAACATCGCAACAATTCTGTAAGGCAGATATTATTTTCCACAGTTGACAGAGATGAAAATCCAGACTTCTAGAGGGTTAAATTAATTGACCAAGGATGCCCATCTAGTAGGTAGCAGAATAAGAATTTAAACCTTAATTTTCTCAATGTCATAGCTGCACTATCATTTAGCACTTCTTAAACCTGTGTATGCAAAGTATAAATTCTAGGCATTAAGATTTGAGGAGGACTATGGATATTACCAAGGAAAATGAAGTAATATACTTTTTTTACTGAACCTTCCAGAGTTTATGATGAATTCCCTGATTTGAGTATATCCAATGTTGATATAAATATCAAAGAGAAAATAGACTTCTAGAAATTTGAGCATAAAAAGAGGTTGTCAATTGTGTATGTATGTGTGTGTGTGTACTGTACACATATGTGCACACATGTCAAGGATGTGATTAGAAGAACAGTTTTTCAAATACTGGCTATTGCAATCATTTCTGTGCTATTTTCCCAAAAGGCTCAATAGCTGTACAGGGACCTTTAACTTTTACAACACTAACTGACATACATACTTAATCATTCAGTGAATGTTAGTATAATCTCTCCCATGTCTTTAGCATGAGCAGAAAACCTAAGCAGAGGTTTTCTCAAACCATGATGAAGCAGAGATTCCCTTTTTGTCACTGACTTTTCACTTCTTCTCATTTACTCTTTAATTAAGGAACAAATTGGGCAGCCCTGGTGGCCCAGTGATTTAGTGCCACCTTCACCCCAGGGCATGATCCTGGAGACCTGGGATCGAGTCCCGCATCAGGCTCCCTGCATGGAGCCTGCTTCTCCCTCTGCCTGTGTCTCTGCCTCTCTCTCTCTCTCTCTCTCTCTCTCTCTCTCTCTCTGTGTGTGTGTGTGTGTGTGTGTGTGTGCCTCTCATGAATTAATAAAATCCTTTTTTAAAAAAAATTAAGGAATAAATTATTTATTGTTAACTGGCTTTGTGATGGTAGAGTGTGGTAGCTAAGAGGACAGATGTTAGAGGCAGATGCACCCAACTTCAAATCCTGGGTCTTCCACTTTCGTAGTGTGTTATCCTGGGCAGAGTTACTTAACTCCTCTCAGCTTCAGTTCCTTTGTCTGTAAAATGCAGAAGATGGAAATTCTTGATGGACGTAAATATGTGTGAAGACTTTAGTACCATGCTTGGACCGTAACAAGTGCTTTGTGTGTTTTTATCTTCACAGTTAAGATTCTAAACAAAAAAAGGGAGAAATATGTGGTTAGAGGAAAAGAAGGGGAAATAGCTTATACTTATACATTATAATTCAAGTCATCTAACTACCACATGTGATTTAGGTATTAATTTTAAGCAAGGTCCTCAACATGGTAAATGCTTCAGAATTCCATGTATGTCTGTGCCTTCTTCACATTCCTCTTTAGGCATTTGCTAGGCAAGAAATTGAGGACCACAGTGGATGTTAAAAAGCATCACCATCTGAAGGAGGGTGGGTGGTGAATAGAGAACTCATCAGAAAGGTGGCACTGGCCTTCCTGCCAGCAGCTGTCCAATAGTCTCCATCTCATGGGCTACATCCACGCTGTGGGTTTTGAGGCTGAATGAGGTTAATTTCTGCTGTCTGGGAAGAGCTAGAGAAAACTTTTTGTCTTAATTTTTTTTTTCCTGAAGAACTTCTTAAGAAAACTAAAGCTTCCTCTTCTTCAAAGGATCAACTGCCTGCTCTGTGCAGGGATCCCTGTTCATGTCTTCCCCTCCAGTGGCCCCTTGAATTACTGCGTCCCTCTTGTGAGCCTCTGGATTGCTTCTGTAATCCATCTCTATCACTTCTCCATGCCCTTGTTGGTTTTGAGGTTTTCCAGTATTTCTTCATTTTCTACTCTTACGCTGTTTCATTGAAGGGCCTGTGGAAGCAGGTTGGGGGAGTGTATGCTGCTGAAACTCCTAATGCTTGTGGCACACAAGCTCGCTTCACTTTGGCTGACACTGCAAAACCCAAAAAGCAGCCTGGGAAGGGGAAATACTGTTTATTCACTCATTTAACACATATTTATTGATACTTTATTTGTATCAGGTGCTTCAGCAGTGAAAGGTATCAAAATGATTGAAAGTTCTGAATTGAAAAGGTACTCAGAGATCATCTGAGAGGAAGAGACACTGAAAACCAGGGGGATAAAGTGATCCAGGGCCATACAGTTGACTAGAAGTAAAGCAAGGTCTCAGACCCAGGTTTCTGAACTAAAATCTCCTGGCGTACTTTTTATATATGTTTAAATGCTTAAAATGTAGATGCCTTGAATGCAAAATAGAGAAGCTGTGTAAAATGTTTTTGCTTTTACATCTGTATGGGGGTTTTGTTTTGTTTTTGTTGTTGCTGTTTCTTTTTTTTTTAGGAAAATATGATTAAATGTGCCAATGACCCTGGCCTCCCTATTATACTACTTCAGTTACTGAAGTGAGGCCACAAGCTGCCCTGTGGTGACTTACTTTTTATGCTTTTTTTCCACTTATTTCCTGCTTGGAATTGCTTTTGTTATCCTACTTCGTCCCAATTCACTAGGACTCCAACATTTGAGAAGAGGTTAGTGCTGAGGACTCTGAATTTTAGCCTAAAAACAAAGATGAATAATTGAATGATTTCAAAAAGAATAGTTCAGTCAATTACACATTTTAGAAAAATTGTTCAAGCTGCAGTATGGAGAATTGATTAGAGGGAGTCCAGAATGATGGTGGTTAAATAGCCCCACACTTTAAGTGGCTACACTGTTAACATACATGGATCTTAAACATTGTTATTTGAATTCTGTGTAGCTAGCCCTTCTTTTTTTCCATTTCAAGAGTAGAGGGCTGTTTTTGAGGCTCAGGAGCTTTCCCAGGAGTGGAAAACTGGAATTGCTAAAAATTATTTCATGTTATTGAGTTATGAAAAAAGTGTACATTTAGTCTATTCTTCTATTTGTGAATCAGGAAAGATATTTATTACCCAGCCAGGAGCTTGCTTTCAGTAAAACTAAGAGAGGTGGAAATTTGGGAGTATTGTGTTTTTTTGTTTGTTTGTTTGTTTTCTGAGCTAGGAAGAACTTTAAATTATGGTCAGATTTCTAGTAGTATCCAAAAAGATTAAGGAAAAAGCCTAAGCTGCAAAGCCTGAAGTTCCAGTTATTAAACAATTTCAACATTTACCTTCAAGGATAGCTTAACCGGGCTAGAAGCATGATCTGAAAATTTTTTAGATGATCTGTCTCCACGATTAGACGTGATTCATTGAGTTAGAAGTTGGAGCACTTCAAACTCAAATCTGACTTCAGGTTGTCACCTTACTGTTGTGTTTCTTTCAGCAATATTTGTAAAATGAGATTGAATCTATATGTTCCAGCGTATCCCTTCCTTTTCAGGGAGTCTTAATCAGAAAGAGAACAGTCTTTTGCTAGGTCAGCTGATCTCAAAACCAGAAGCTTTTGTAGAGGTCCTTACTTACAATAACTTTGTCCCCTGAAGCATGATAAAACAACCCCAAATTTTAGATCCCTGGGTGGCTCAGCAGTTTAGCGCCTGCCTTTGACCCAGGGCACGATATTTTAAAGATATTGTTTTGGAGGCTTAGAGCTACCTCTGTGGAATGATCAGTGAGAACTTGTCTGGTTCTATCTTGGAAAAGAAGCAACATTGACAGGATTTCCTGAATCTCTGCTGTTCTTCTTGACAAGTGCTAAGCTTTTGATAGAAGGAGCTCCATATCCCTATGTTTGAATTCTGGCATAAATATTTCAACACAGCAAACTTCTGTTTGGCAGTTTGGCATTCAAGTCTGATAGTGGGCAAAGCCTCAGGCAAAATTGTTGAGTATGAATAATATACTCGTCTTGCTGGATCAGGGAGGAATTAGGTTGGGGGCAGCAAGGAAAGATAGGTGAAATAACATTTACTGAACATCCAGTATGGTAGGTACTTTCTTCTTTCTTTTTATTTAATTCTCTTAATAACTCTAAGGAGTATGAGCCATTATAAGAATTTTACCAAAGGGGGGATCCCTGGGTGGCGCAGCGGTTTGGTGCCTGCCTTTGGCCCAGGGCGCGATCCTAGAGACCCGGGATCGAATCCCACGTCGGGCTCCCAGTGCATGGAGCCTGCTTCTCCCTCTGCCTGTGTCTCTGCCTCTCTCTATCTCTCTGTGACTATCATAAATAAATAAAAATTAAAAAAAAAAAAAAAAAAGAATTTTACCAAAGGGATATCTGGATAGCTCCGTTGGTTAAGTGTCTGACTCTTGATTTCAGGTCATGATCTAAGGGTGCTGGACTCTTCGTTCTGCAGGGAGTCTACCTGAGGTGCTCTTCCTCTCTCTTCCTTGGCTTTTCCCCCTGCTCTTCTTCTCCATCTGTCTCAAATAAATAAGTAAAATCTTTAAAAAAAATAATTTTACTAAAGAAAAAGAATGTGTCATAGATAAGCAACTTACCCAGAATTATACAACTAAGAAATGACAGAATCAAAATTTGTGGCCACGTTTGTCTTCCGAGTCCATTGTTTCTGTATTATGTCATGCTACCTGAAGTAGCAATAGGTAATACTCATTTCCTTGGCACCCATTTAAAAACTTCCTCTTTGGGGATCCCTGGGTGGCGCAGCAGTTTGGCGCCTGCCTTTGGCCCAGGGCGCGATCCTGGAGACCTGGGATCGAATCCCACATCGGGCTCCCGGTGCATGGAGCCTGCTTCTCCCTCTGCCTGTGTCTCTGCCTCTCTCTCTCTCTCTCTGTGACTATCATAAATAAATAAAAAAAGATTAAAAAAAAAATAAAAAAAAAATAAAAATAAAAACTTCCTCTTTAATGAAGTTATTTTGTTTTCTTTTATTGTTGTCTTTTTGTGTATGTGTGTCAGAGGCAGGGTGGGGGTCGTTACTAATGCAGCATGGCCTGTTGTTGCATAAACTTTGAACCTGGTTATGGTCTCCTGAGGCCCTGTGCCACCTTGCATTTCCAGGTTTCTCTAACACTGTCACCTCATTTGATCACCATAATGGGTCTATGAGGACATCTTATTATTGGGACTTTTTGACAGACAAGGAAGGAAGATCAGTATGCTATTGTACATATTAAACTGGATTTCTGACTAAATCTTACATTGTTTTCTCCATAGCACACTTTGTTCTCCCCAAAACTAATATAATAGGGTCAGAAAATTTTATTATCCTCTGTCTAATCTCCTTAATTACCTTTTTATGTTCATTCACTTAGTTATTCTTTCATTCAACAAGCAATTCATTGATTAACTAACTGAATGTCTTTTATGGGCTGATCACTAGTCTAGGCTTGAGAGAAATAAGAATGAAGAAGACAGGGATCCCTGGGTGGTGCAGAGGTTTGGCGCCTGCCTTTGGCCCAGGGCGCGATCCTGGAGTCAGGCTCCCGGTGCATGGAGCCTGCTTCTCCCTCTACCTGTGTCTCTGCCTCTCTCTCTCTCTCTCTGTGTGACTATCATAAATAAATAAAAATAAAAAAAAATAAATCTCAATTCTATTAAAAAAAAAAAAAGAATGAAGAAGACAGAGCTCCTACTCCATGAGGAACATACACTATTTAGTGAATTATGTGCAATGCCCAGCCTGCCATTACTTTTGGTAGCCTCATTTGTCATTACAATACCCACTTTGTTGTCCTTATACTGCATGGAGATAACTTGTATGAGAAACAAAACATGTTTTTGTGTGAGGAAGGCATTTGAGAAACACCCAGACTGAGTTCACAGGATTGGCACTGTATTTTTTGAGGCAAATAGACAAATGAAACAAATGATAAGATGGCACTTCTGACTGGCTGTCACCCTATATTAGAAAAAGAAGGAACAGTGAGTGCAGGTGTTAAAGTGAATAGACAAGCCACGTTCTGGAGTTCCAGAGCTTTCTTTACTCTCTTCTTCCTGAGAAGAAATTGCTGGAACTTGGAGAGCTAAACATCAGAACTATATTGAGGTGACTTGCAATGAAAGAAAATTTTTACAATGTCTCATTCACTTAAGAAATAGCAGGTTAGAAACTATGTACAAGATCATCTTACTCTTAAACAGATACATATATCAATGCATATAAGAGGGTAGTATAGTATCAGTGGCTATCTTTAAAAGATGAGGTGGTACATTTATTTTTTTCATTCTCTTTATTGTGAAGTTCCTATGATAGGAATGCTTGCTTTGTCCTATAACATGAAATTTAAATTATTATAGTAAAAAAAGTTATTAAAAAATGTAGGCCATGCAGTTAAAAACACTGAAAATTCCAAAGCAAAATGTTACTTGGATTGAAAATGAAACTGAAGGGGAAAATAATATAGTAATATCAAGAGCTTGCTGAAATTCTATCTCTGGGCTCAGAAAAGGGATGGAAAACCTCCTCCAGTATTTAAAAGACTCTGTTGCTGCTTCTAAGTGTTTTCCCTCAGACTCTGGTTCTCTCTGTCGTTTCCCCTACCCCAAGGCTATTAAGAAATCACTTGGTCTGCCAAGGATGAATAGATGGTGGGATCATCTATAAAGGGGCATGAGTAGGGGTCACGGTCATGAGGCCGCTAAGGATTTCTTATCACTTGTCACGGGAACCTGACAGGCTTCTCAGATCAGCCAAACCGAGGGGCAGGTAAAGCTAATCTGATACACCTCGAGTGTCTCTACATTACCCCAGTTGCCCTAGGAGGCAGACAACTGTCTAGAGAGGGAGCTTTGCACTCACAGTAACTGTAGGTGCTTTGGAGATGTTTCGTTTTATTTTTATTTTAAGACTCTGCCTTTTGTAAGGTTATGAGAAAAAGATGAGAGGAACTTGATCTGCCTTTTGTTCCCTTCCTTTCTCTCTCTCTCCCTCTTTCCTTCAACCTCTCCATTTCTCCCCCCTCAGCAGTTCTCCCAGGAGTTTATCTCCCTCTCTCCATTATTCCTCCTTACCCTTTTTTCCTGCTTTCCCCAAGATTTATTGATTTATCATTGTTATTTTTGTGAGCACCTACCCTGGGAAGTTCTTTGAGGCCCTGGGGACACAAAGGAATGTGGTATGCCCAGTATCTCTCCAAAATGGAGAAGGACCGAAGGCCTGTCAGAACACTTGTTAATCATAGAACACAAGAAAGAATTTGAAATCTTCCAGTATTTTACATGAAGAGCAGAAACTTTTCCTAGGCACTCCTGCCAGTGTGATCAAACAAATTCTCTCATTTGGCTTCTAGGCACTGTCCATTTCAGGAGCCTGGAGAGCTTCTTGTTGCCAGTGATAGCACCAGCATCCCCCCAGCTGTTCCCCAGAGCAGGCAGCTTTTTGCTATTACAGGTGAATAAAAGGAGTCTTTTTCTCACCCTCAATGATTTTTTTTTTTAAAATAATGTTCTAACACCTATGAACTCCAAACAGATTCTTCTGGCTTTTTAAATCATTTTTACAAAAGGGTTAGGGGCAGAAGGACTTGCTTTTTAAGGTCAGAAAATCCTAACTTAGTAAAATTGGCTGCTGCATTTCAGGGATTAGGAAATTCAGGAAAAGACAGTGCAAAGGTGACACTATAATTAACAGGCAGTTGCAGGAAAGGAAGGATTCATGCTGTGCACTATGTAATTTGGAAACCAAATGTTCTT
This sequence comes from Vulpes lagopus, assembly GCF_018345385.1. Taxonomy (NCBI): domain Eukaryota; kingdom Metazoa; phylum Chordata; class Mammalia; order Carnivora; family Canidae; genus Vulpes; species Vulpes lagopus. Next base: position 35,002,871 of record NC_054838.1, on the reverse strand, counting down.
GTTGGAGAAACCTGGCCTTGCACAAAAAGCTATGGGGGCTGTTTTGGACAAATGAACTGACAAAATCTGCTTTGTGTGCTGGCAAATCCTAATCACCTATTTTCTTTTGCTGTCTTGACCACAGCCAGGCCACATTGTTATTTTATTCAATTATTTATTTAACAATTATTGATCACCTATTCACCAGGCACTTTCCTAAGTACAGAACCACAAAGATTAATAATAATAATAATAATAATAATAATAATAACAATAATAATAAAATCTTTGCTCTCAAGTAGGTCTTTGTTGCTTAGAGGAGACAGACTAACTGATATTCTCCTCCCCCAGCTACCAGCTGACTTCTGAGACAGAACCTTACATGAGTTGCCATGACAGCAGGGAGGTGAAGCTCTTCAAATTGCTCAGCAGAAAGCTGGGGAAAGCTTTTGAGAAAGACTTGAAGGAGAGTCTAGGAAGACTTACCAGGTGAATCCAAAGGGGAGGAGTACTCTCCGCAGAAGATGTAGCATATGCAAAGACATGAAGATGAGCAAGAACTCATCAAATTCAAGAAACTTTACATAGTTCTTACAACAAGAGCTCGTGGTAGAGCCAAGACGGGTAGAAGATGAAGAATAAGAGATATTTTAGGACAAAACGATACACAGCCAAGTTAACTTCTTTATTAAAAGAATTTTAAATCAATGATCTGTTCGAAGGTCAGTGGAGAAGGGTCCAGCCAGAGTCGACTCAAGGGCAGAAATTGTATCATAATTTCTTTATATTGCCAGCTTGCAATATAATGTTTGACATATAGACACTCAATAAATGTAGACCTTGGAATAATCAGAGAACAATCCTTGGCACTTTTGAATCACTGATTCTTAAAGAGCAAAGTGGAGAGAAAAGAGAAATATTGAGCTCTTACTATACATCAGGTCCTGTGTTAGGAGATTTATAGATACTCTGCTAATTAATATTCACAATGGCTCATGGGGGTTTATACATATCTCCCTATGCTTTGGGAGGTTGGGTAATTTACTGTGGTCACATAGCTAGTATATGGCCAGAAGCAGCATTCAAACTCAGGTCTGTTTTTCTCCAGAGCCCACATTTCTACATTTAGATGTGAACTTTTACTGAAATTTCTGCTGCAGCACTCTTGAGAGAATGCTAAAAAAATGTGTTCATTTACAATAATAGAAAAATATGGAATTACACAATCAGGTGCTAACAATTTCTGTAGTAAGTCTTGTGAATCCTATAAAAGTTCAGAGTAGCAGAGTTGAGAATTAGGTTTTTTTTTTTTTTCTCCCTGTATTTTGTGGATTCAGGGAAGCTTTTTATTCAACTTACTACTGGTAAATGAAACATGAAATGAAAGAAATGAATAACAAATGAGACTGCTGAATAAATGATTGTGCATAGCCTGTGTTTAGAGCAAGTGTTTCTGAAGTTGCCAGTGTTAGATTGCTGCTATATGCGTGTTCTGGATATTTTAAGTGTATAGTTGATGACTCACTTGGCCTCCAGAGAGAATGAGAGTATAAATATAACAAGCGAGGAGAAGACAGTACTTCTAGAGAGCTGCTTAGAAAACCTTAGGCAGTGGTTTGGGCTTATTGCCTCTGTACCTTTCTCTCTTCCTTAACTCTTCCTCACTACAGCAGTGCTGGCCTCATCTTTCCGCAGCCTGAGCCTTGTTGCTGATTTTCTAAACAGTGCTTTTTTCATTTTTTAGGGTTCATAAGAATGTGATTTTTTTTTAAGTTCTTTTTGCTTTCAGTTTCAGGCCAAACTATTTTTTTTTTTTTTTTTTTTTTTAGCCTCACATGTCAAAAGCTCTGCGCCTTCAGACCTCTGAGTCATGGGCAGTGACTGGCTCCTCCAGCTTTCCGCCCCAGGTCCCACATGCTTCCAAATGTGCACATTTGCTAGATGAATCAATGATGTGGAGGAGGATTCCAGATAGAGTGGACCATCCCACTGCTGCGCAGCTACCCATGTCTTCCCTCCCACCTCAGTCTTCAAGGGCCAGAAGTGTTGGGTTTTGAAGGGAAGAGGAATTCTGCCCAGGATTTTGTTGCCAAGGTGCCAGAGATAAGGGCTCCCCACAGAAAATAATTTGCCTCCTACTCCCCATGATGTATATTTGGAAACCAGTGATGAGTTATATGTATGGTCTTTTAATATTTCCTGGTACAGTTGAAAGAGGAACACATTTTTTAGTTTGGGGGCAATATACCTGCCTTGTATATTCATAGTAATAAAGGATAATTATTCTAAATAACCTGAACTAGTCTCAAAAGAATTGGTCCTCTGTAAGTAATAGCACTTACCATTATAATTATTATGAGACACTATGGCAATGAATATATGCTGTGTTTGACACCTAATTCTTTATCCCTGATGTAAAGATTATACTGAATTTCATATTTAAAATGTTAGGGAAAAGAGAAAATACTGATATTATTGGTAGTCTGTAGCTGAGATTATTCGCTTATGATCTAAATGCTACCTAGGCTTTCCAAATTACACAATTTTCTTCCACATGTTAAGCTGTGGTCGGGCCCATTACAGGAAGAGTGCAGGGTTTAATGAATCAAGAAAACAGTCAAAACTCTGGATAACCTCAGATTTCAAATTGTCAATGTACTGATATTTTTAGGAAAGTATCTGCCAGTTGGGTCTTGAGTGAAGGTAAACTAGGCCAAATGTTTTTCTGTCTGAAGTTTTAGTATTTTTATCATTTTCCTCCAATAGAAATGGGGTCTGGCCTTTACTCAGAAGATCTATTTCATGGATCATAAGATTGTGTTCTCAGAGTACTGGAAATTATGAGCAGATGCTCCCAGAAGAAACTCCAGACTTGATTTCATTTCTAGGTGACACTTATAGAGTAACCTTGAGTAGGGAAACTACATAATTAGCCCAGTCTTGATGGGAACTAGTCATAAGTAATACAGAAGCAGCTTGTACAGAAAAATTGGAGCAGACAGCTTTGTAATTCAGCCCAGTTGCTACTTCCTGTTTCTACTGCAATTGCCAGGAATGAATAAAGTAGACTTTGGTAGAGTGTTTACTGTTGAATAGTATCTTGGGGAGATACACTGGTTTTGGGGGGATGATATTAAACCTTAGAATGATTTGGATGAAAGGCTGGGCCCCTTCTGGAGGCAACCTCATTGTTTAAGAATTTTGTTATGATATTCCTAAGATGCAGGCGTGGTGTGAGTCAGAGGGAAATACATGTACTATCTGATAGTCACTGAAAATGCTAATGATGAATAAAAGGCAGGATGCCACAAGGAAAATCTTGAGGATCAAATCTCTAGTCCTTAGTTCTATCTTTGTTAACTGGGAATGACAGTGTGGACCTGGTGGGATTGTTGTGAGGAATAGAAATAATGTATGTGCCAGACGTGCTACAATGTCTGAACTATATATGCTCCATATGTGGGAACTCATAACCACAGTGGGCATTCTCATAGTTATTCTAATAGCGATAGTAATAAAAGTAATAGAAGTAAAACAGAAAGAGTCATGTTACATGCTTACTAATTTCCAGGCAGTGTGTTAAAGCTTTATATGTATCATTTTAATTTAATTTGATGTAAGGTACTGTCATCATCCTATTTTAGAATTAGTTGTCGATAGAGTAGTGGTGATCATGACAGTGGAAGTAGTAATGGGAATGTTGTAATAGTATTCCTAATGCCTCAGATCTTCTGTAAACACAGGAAAGGTATAAATCATAGGATTATACACACACCAAACCTCCCTGGGCTCTTTTAAAAAGCAATACAGTTCTTAGAAACTAGACATTTTCTCCCAATTTCTTTCCCCAATCTATGACTCAAGTAGAAGAACCAGGGGATCCCTGGGTGGCTCAGCAGTTTAGCGCCTGCCTTCGGCCCAGGGCATGATCCTGGAGTCTGGGAAGTGAGTCCCACATCAGGCTCCCTGTATGGAGCCTGCTTCTCCCTCTGCCTGCGTCTCTGCCTCTCTCTCTCTCTCCTCTCTGTGTATTCTCATGAATAAATAAATAAAATCTTTCTTTTTTAATTTTTATTTATTTATGATAGTCACAGAGAGAGAGAGAGAGAGAGGCAGAGACACAGGCAGAGGGAGAAGCAGGCTCCATGCACCGGGAGCCCGACGTGGGATTCGATCCCGGGTCTCCAGGATCGCGCCCTGGGCCAAAGGCAGGCGCCAAACCGCTGCGCCACCCAGGGATCCCAAATAAATAAAATCTTTAAAAAATTTTTTTTCTTTAAAAAATTATAAAATAAAAGAACCAAACATGAATTTCTGGCTATAGTCCACATTATTCAAAGATTATCCATCAGAGTTCATTCTTCAAGTAAGCATCTCAGCAAATACTTCTCAGGTGTCTACTCTGTGAAAGTACCTAGCTAGGCACTGAGGATACAAAGATGAATATATTGCAGTCACTGGATTAGTTTAGGAACTAGCAAAGAATGATGAGTAACTAAAGGAATTACAATGCATCTTTCTATGCACTACAATACTGAGGTACTTGTACAACACATGGAAAGAAAAATGTTTCTGTTATGGTGGAAGGCTGTAAGTACACCATGGTGGTTGGGAAGAAGCCAGAACTTAAAACTGGTCTAATTATTTGAAGTAGGAAACTTAGCACAACATTTATTTATTAAATACCATGTGTATGGATTGTGTTAAAAAAAAACAGATGATCAAAGTAATTATCAAAACAATGTATGTAGGGAAAATTTCCCAAGAAATAAAATAGGTGAGAATATTGTATTGGGTTTAGAACATGAGATTTGGATTCAGAAGATCTATGATTAATACTAAGTCACTAAACCATTCTGACTCTTTTATTTTCTAATATGTCATAATAATCTTGCTCTACCTCTGCTATACTTTCATAGATTTAGGTTCTACATAAGCTATAAAAATGCTATATAAACTTAAAAGCACAACATAAACACTGGTTGTTTTTGATTGTATATAGTTAGAAAACTTAGGGAAGATGTAATGGAAGGAATATTTCTTAAATTGAGCTGTAATGAATAGAATTTGAATATGGAAAGGAAGAGTTTGTGTTGGGAACATCAGAAAACCTTCCAATTCGCTCTCTTGAGGAACGACAAGGTCATCGTAGTGATCATCTTCCATATGGTGGAGGGAACAGTATAAATGAATGCATATAAGTAGGCCTGGTTCACTCATGATACTCAATATAAGTAAACCAATGCTGCTGTCAGAGCACACTGTGCAGTCATACACTTCTGTCAAGAAAGACTATTTCTGGTAGCAAACTAGAAATTATACCCTTTTATCTATCAAAACTGTTAAAGAAATAAGTCATTCAGGAAACGGGTACCTCCAAAATATGATTTTTTTTTTCTGGCACAAAAGAAGACACTTCCCTGCCCTCAATCATTCTAGCTTTTCCAAAGGTTCCTTTTGTAGCAAAAGTCCTAAATACAAAGCAACACATTCTCTGCAGATAAACTATTAAGTAGTAAATTGCACCAAACAATGTCCTTCTGCATGGAATGTGATAAACAAGGGTCTTACCTTTTTTCACTTACTTGTTGGCCTTTGAAGGATCAAAAAGCAGCTTCAAAAAATTCCTCTATCAATGTGCAACTTCAACAAGCAACTTCCCATTTATAGGTTACTCATGCTTCCTAGTGGGTAAGTAGGATTATTTTCCAGCACTAGATGTTGACATTTTTCTGCTTCAGAGTATTCTAAGTAAACAGAACCCCCTTTCCTCCCAATTATCCCACATATACACACTGTCATTCCCATGCTCTTCACAGGACACAGTCACTGCCGATATTGGTCATTCTAAGATTCATAGCTACCTTCACCTTTGCCCAGGTAATTTCAAATGCTTATTAGTAGGAACTGACTAACCAGTCAGTGAATCAGCCAGTAGCCCCTTCTTTAAATGTTCTAAATTGCTTGTGTACTTATTTCTCTCTGAATATTTATTGGTGACCTCTTAAGAAGTTTTTCCATGTACTTTAATTAATTTTGACTCATAAATATTGAGCTCAGTGAATGAACAAATGAGATGACATGACATACCATGGGAGGCTCATTCACTTTTCAGGCCAGTGGATATACAACACAATGATCCCACCTTTTGGAGGAAATACACCTATCCCTTCTTCATATTCATAGCCACACTTAGCTGAATCACCATCTTCTTCAGGCTTACAAGAGCCTCCTAATTAACCTCCTGCTCTAGTCTTCCTCTACTCCAATTAATTTCTTTCACAGTAGCTAGTGCTCTTGCTGTTGAATTGTATTCTATGGAGAAACTTTCGCACTTTTGAATATGTCAGAGTTGATAAAATTTTAAAATATCATATATGTGAAAATAATAAAGTAGGTAAAAAATAACCACAAACCCCTCTTCCAAGTTAAGACTTAGACTAATACTAATATCTTTGAGGGAGAGTCCCTGTGTACTATTCCCAAGTTCTATTTCTCTGCCTTCTTCTGCAGTTGATTTTTCTCATTCAGTAAAAGTTTTTAAGTCATCTGTGTTATGTGTGTAGTAGTAGATTGTTCATATTTATTGCTGTATAGTATTTCATTATGTGGACAATTATTTATTTGTTTATCCATCCTGCCAATAAAGATTTAGATTGTTTCCAGTCTTTTTTATCACAAAGATTGTAGTAGTAGTCATTCTTGCATATATCTCTTGGTGTCTGTATACAGAGTTTCCCTAGGATTGGAATTACTGGATCATACAGTTTTCACCTGTTAAACATTACAAGATAATGTCAGATTGTTTTCCAAAATGGCTGTGCCTAGTCACATGCTTGCTAGAAATGTTGAGGAGCTGACATTTCTTACAGGCTCACTAGTATAACATTTGGTTAGACTGACCTTAATTTTTGCCTATTTAGGAGGTGTAACATGCCATTGTGCATTTTACCTACATTTTGCATTTTCTGGATGAAGAAAAAGACTGAGGATCTTTTAATATGTTTATTCAACATTCATGTTTCTCTTTCTGTGTTCAGTGCTGTTGGCCTATATTTATATTGCATTTCCTTTCTTCGTATTGATTTATAGTTTGCTTTACTCTTTCAGGAGCCTGATACACCACTGATTTCTAGGTATTGCAGGTACCTTCTTTTACATTGTAGATTAAGCTGTTTTAGTGAATTCAAACATATCAATTCTTTCTTTATACTTGAAACTTTCTCTCTTTTGTTTAAGAAATATCTTCCTGTTTCAGATCATGAAGATATCAAACTATAACTTTTCTCTTTTATATATATTTAGTAAATCTGATGTTGATTCTTTTGTGTTCATTTTCCCAAATAAATAAATAATTCTCACAGCACTGTTTATTAAATAGGCTCCCTTTCTTCTTCTCCCAGTTATCTGCACTGCACACTCTGACATATATTTCTTTCTTTAAAAAAATATATTCCTATACTATGTGGGCCTGTCTCTGTGTTCTCTATTCTGCTTCACTGGTCAAGTTGTTTATGCCTGTGCCAAATCCACACTATCTTAATTAAAATTCTTTATAATTAGTCATGATGCTTAATAGTTCAAATTCTTCCACATTATTCTGCCTTAGGAATATCTTGGCTTTGTTTAAGTTTTATTTGTTCGTCTGCATTTTTTAAAGAACTTGGAAATTTCCACCAAAATTCCTCTTGTGGTTATCAATGTACTTGCTTGAACATATATGTTAATTTAGGAAGATTCATTCTTTTCTGAGATTGAGTGTTTATATCTATAAAGCTGCACTGTTTTTGCATTTATTCAGATCTTTAGTGTTTTGCAGTAATTTTATATTTTTCCATAAATATTTCACATTTTAAAAAGTATTAATTTAAAAAACTTTTGTGAAAATTTTCATCAAGTTCCTATATTGTTATTGATAATAAAGAGTATCTCTTTCCCTCATATGAATTAAAAAGATCATATGATTTTCATCCTTATTCTATTAATGTGATTAATTATATTGATTGAGTTGTGAGAATTAGACCAACTTTGTATTTCTAGTGTAAGTCATTTTCCTTTGCATGCTTGCTTACTTTATTTTTGTTTTAGTTTCATCATTCTGCTGTTAAAATCATCACTTTTCTTCTAACTTTCTTGAATTTAATCTCTTTATTTCTATAAATCCCTAAGGTAGTTGATTAGCTCACTGAATCAGCCCTTTTCTTTTATATTAGCATTAAATACATTTCCTTGGAAACATTTTAGTACATTGGCATTGCATAACATTTTATATAGAGCCCTTTTTATTAACATTCAAATAAAACCTTTTACACAGATTTATTTTATGATTACTTTGATCCAAAAATTATTTAGAAAAAGTCTTTTTTTAATTTCCAAAAATATGGGGATTTTTTTTCCTTTCCGTTTTTGATTTCTGATTTAATAAAACAATGTACAGGAAACAGTCTATGGTAACTATTCTTTTAAATTTATTTTAGTTTAGAATGTGGTCAATGATTTGCCCCTGTTGAGAAAAATGTGTTTTCTAATCATTGGATGTTAAGTTTTTAATTATATTCAGTAGACCATGTTTGCTATTTTTTTATTTTCAAAGATTTTTATTGATATATTTGAGAGAGAGAGAAGGAAAGAGAGAATCTCAAGAGGACTTCCTGCTATATATTGAGTCTAAAGTGGAGCTCAATCTTGTGACCCTGAGATCACGACCTCAGCCACCCAGGCACCACAGTAATTTTTACAAGTTTTCTATACCTTTGCTAAATTTCTACCTATTTAACCTATCAATAAGTCAAAGACATTTGTTTATACTCTCTCTCTTGAGTAGTGGGCTTATTTTTTTAAGATTTTATTTATTTATTTATTCATAAGAAACACAGAGAGAGAGGCAGAGACACAGGCAGAGGGAGAAGCAGGCTCCATGCAGGGAGCCCCACGTGGGACTCAATCCCAGCACTCTGGGATCGCGCCCTAAGCGAAGGCAGATGCTCAACTGCCGAGCCACCCAGGCATCCCTTAAAGAGTGGATTTATTGATATTTGTTAATATGTGCTTGTGCTTCTTTAAGCTTTTCACATAGTTCTTTTAAGTTATGTATTTGATAATCTTAATATCTGGATTTCTTATAAGTCTGAATCTGTTGTTTCCCATGGTAGTCTGTTTCCTAATGTCTTCTTAAAGATGACTTTGTATTTTTGCTGAACTTATATAATGGGAAATTTCAGGGGTCAAAACCCGGAGATATTTCTTACACAGAGGAGTAGACTGCCTTCGATTGGAGCCAAAAGATTCTTTGGAATTGGAACCACTTTGCTTCCTCTTGAGGGTCCTGCTTAATTTTAGATTTTCATGTTCTCTGATCTCGGATCTGAAAATATTATTTTCCCTCAGGGCAGCCCTGGCTTTCATTTCCTACATCCCACTTTTCTGTTTTTGTTTGATGATTTGTTATTTGTTTTGGTCTGGTTTTTCTCACATTTTTACATCTCTGCAATTCATTAAAAGCATGATGGTTAGAATTTATTAAGACATGGATGTATTTGCAGCAGGAGAGTTCCCTAGAGTGAGTGCTGTGTTTGTAAGACTGATGGAGGTGGGGATGATTTAATGCAGATTTTGATCATGTTGATTCCGTGCCTAAAATCCTCAAGTAGCCATCAGGATTAAATGCAATCTAAAGCAAAAGCATGAAGACCCCAATATCAGATCACTTTTTACATATTCAGTTTACTTTCCCTCTACATACCCATATGAATCTGTGCTCACTATACTAAATACTGAAATACTTAAAATTTCCTAAATATGTCATACTTTTTAAAGACGTTTTGCTACTTCAGATCTTTTTATTATTTATCTGGATACTTTAGCTTTTAAGTTTCAGGGCACCTGTCACTTCATTTTAAAAGTATTTTCTAACCCCCAAAGAACAGTTTAGGTGCCCTTCTAAATTCCTGTAACAGTCCATACATACCTTTATTCTAGCTTTTACAATATTGAATACGTTCATTGCTTAATTTTTTTTTCTATGAGGCTCTGAGAGAAAATGCTGCTTTTTATTTATCCCTCTATTTCTAGTGCATAATACTTAGGGTGTTCAAGTATGTTAATCTCTTAGTTCAGGGACTGCTATAATGGAATTCCATAGATTAGGTGGGTTATAAACAACAGAAATTTGTTGCTCACAGTTCTGGAGCCTCGAAAATCTAGCATCAAGTTACTAACAGATTTGGTATCTGGGGAGAACTTGCTTCCTGGTTTATAGACAGTGATCTTTTATCTGTGTTGTCATAGGGCAAAAGAGAAAGGGAAGCTTCTTGGGGTTTGTTTTTAAGGGCACTTGTCCTATTCACAAGGGCTCCACCCTCATGACCTAATCATCTCCCAAAGTTCTCACCTCCAAATACCATTACTTTGGATGGATTTTGAAGGGAGATAAATATTCAGTTGATGGCAGCTAGATTGCCCAAGAAATTCCTGGCTTTCATTTCTAGTTTTTTCAGTGTAATGATTAGTAGTACTCACTTTGGATGTTGAATGTGCCCACTTAGGTTGAGAAATTATATAGTCACCCTGATGGTGTTGTAATGTTTATTCCGTGAATGAAAACAAAAAAAGAAAGGGACTGGGGGATACATGGAACTGGACAATGAGATCTGATTCACTTTTCTAGCAATGCTGCTTTGCAAAAATTATTTAACTCCTCTGTGCTTTAGTTTACTCAGCTACAAAAAAAGGGGAAAAAATTCCCTGCCAAATTCAAAATTAAGCTAATAGGGCAGCCCCCGTGGCGCAGCGGTTTAGCACCGCCTGAAGCCCGGGGTGTGATCCTGGAGTCCCGGGATCGAGTCCCACGTCAGGCTTCCTGCATGGAGCCTGCTTCTCCCTCTGCCTGTGTCTCTGCCTCTCTCTCTCTCTCTCTCTGAATAAATAAATCTTAAAAAAAACAAAAAAACAAAAAAACAAAATTAAGCTAATAGTAATAAAAATTCTAGTATCTTAAACTTATGTAATGCTTTAAGATTTGCTAAGTACATTCACAAACACAGTTTCCTTTATCTTCTAGATGAGAGTGCTAAGTGGTGAACATTTCCATAATTTTTTAAAATTAATACTTCACATTAATACTTCACATGTTAGTAGGTGTTAAATGGTTTGGTGACTCTGCTTCCATGTCTGTATTTATTGAGAGACTACTATGTGTAGGGTGCCTGTGTTGGGTACAGATCCATGTCATTTTTTCAAATTTATGTAATATTAAGTATGAATATTGACCTCATCTAATAAAACTAAAGCTATACTTACTTTTCATTGGTTTCCCTCTTCCAGAATTATAATCATGACACCTAATACCTTCCATGAAACTTATGGTACTCTCTCCCACAGCAATTAGAAGTGACAGAAGAAATCAGTGGGGAAATATTTCATTGAACTGCATCATCTTTATTAATTGGGAGCTTGCTTGAGTGCTTGGCTGAGTAATTAAGTGTGTCTTTCACTTAAGAGTTCTATCAGTTATGTTTACTTCCTTCTTATTGGATTAATTCATGAAATATGAAGAACCATGGCAGGGCTCATATGGCTACTTTGAAAGTCTTGTAGCAGCAGATGTAGATTACAGCACAATTTATTTAACTCCTGTACCTGAATTGATTGTCCAGATGGTTAAAATGGCAAGATAGAATAACTATGATCATTGCGCATCTCATATAATATACTGTTTTTCATCTTATAAAACTCTGATTCACATAATCCAAGATGATTCTGTTTACCATAACAACTTTGTGAGGTAGACAGAAAGATATTTTAAAGATAAAGAAATGAACTGATTAATGTGTGTGTGTGTGTGTGTGTGTGTGTGTGTGTTTTATTAGTTAGCACTTGTCTGACTCCAAGCCAAATGGTCTCCCTGACTACAGTTGACCTTACTGACAAAAGGTTGTTCTAAATGCAAATCTAACCTGCTTTCTCTATTATATAGAACCTATTTCTCTCGTTTGGCATGAGATAAAATTCAAACAGTGTAACCTTTGTCTGTAGGCACCTCATGATCCCACTCTTCCTTGCCTCTCCAACCCTAACTTTAATCCTTTTCCTTTTACCTTTACTCCTTTCACCTGTTCCACACTGTTTCTTCTGCTTGTTTGCAGTGTCAGTTGCAGGTTACCTGCTTCCTAAAGGCTTTGCTTGCCTTTATTGCCTTTTCCCAAACTCTCCAGCTCTATACTTCTCTGTCAAAAGATTGCAATAAAATAAAATAAAACTATTTACTTGTTTATAAAAATCTGTTTTTTTTTTTTTTTTTTTTTTTTTACTGGGCTCAGTGTCCTTTAATTTTTGTATTCCTAACATCTGGCAGAGTTCCAGCATAGAATAAACATTGAAAACCTATTTATTGAAAAAAAAAAGATAAATAAATGAGTGATACACAATTCTATTTCTCCTATCTCATTTCATCTGAAACAGTTGTTACATATGTACAGTTCTTTGTAGTTGATCAAATGTGTTCATATTTCTCATTCCATCTGCACCACAGAAGTAACATGAGATGAATAGGCAGGCAAGGGCCTAGTTCACAATTGAGGAACAGGAGGTTCAGGAAAAATAAATGACTGCCTCCAAATTAGTGACTACTGGATGTCACTGCAACCTGAGTGTGTATGTGCTTGCTGTGAGTGCTGTAAGTGTGATCATTAGATGTCCTTGGGCAGGGAATTTCCACCATCAAATTAAATGAGTTGAGATAGGAAAGCTTAGACTAACAGGTTCTAAAAAAGCTTAAAGAATTCCAAAGAAGAATTAAAAATTTTTTTCTGTAGTTTCCTCAGCTCATCATTTTGTCTTGGCAATTAGGCATTGAGCCTGTGGCATTTATGAAAAGCATTGACAACAACCGCAGCAACAATATGAGTACCTACGATATTCAGGGCATTGTGCTCACTGTTACGTGAGTTTTCTCAATTAACCTTCAAAACGGATTCTTTTAATAGGTACTATTTCCATTATTTTATAGATAAATAATTCAAATCTCAGGGGGAATTCACTACTTTGCCTAAACCATGTAGCTATTTTATGGTGGAGACAGTAACTCTCTCTCTGAAGGGAGCTGGCTGGAGCTGTTGGTTTCATCTGAATTTTTAGGGGGAACCTGCCAAGGACTAAGCTTCTCTTTGATGACTTAGATCACAGAGGTTATTTTCTTGGCATGATTGTGATAAACTTCTATCTGGTATTTCTAAATTGTCTAATGGTATATATGGAATATAAAATACCAATATTTCCTTCCTGGTTTGGTTATCCTGAACATTGTGTGAAATCTTAGAACCTCAAGAGAGAGCAGTTGTCCTGATACTGTTGCTTGGAGGAATTCAAATTAGATCAACCCAGTCCCCAGCGTGTTGCAATGTTCTCGTTCAGAGCACTGCAGTGCAAAGTTGGAATCTCGATCATTTTATTATCCTTCCTTCAGGAATTCATTATGTTCTATTCATGCACTCTGTTTTATAAAGATATGTGATGTAGTGCACATGATTAAGGATTCACATAATAGGTAGTAAAGAGCAAGGCTTCTGGAGCTAGGTAATTCTGAGCTTAAATCACAGTCACTCTAATTACTAATGATGAAGTATTAGGCAAATGACTTAATCTTTCTGAGCCTCAGTTGACTCATCTGTGAAATTGAGTTTCTTTAAGTATGTCATGACGTTAGTGTAAAGACAAAGTATAATGTATGTATACATGTATTTTATACATATATACAAAAAATCTCTCATGTGTAAATGTGTAACAAGGATTATTACTTAACCCCTTTATTTTTAAAATACTTTAATATAACTATTATAAGACATTCATAAAATGAGAAAATAAAATGTATCACCTATAATCCCACGCAAATGAAACAACCATTCTAGTTTTAGTTTAGTTTCTCCTTTTCATTTTTCATACGGCTATGTTTAAATCCTGCCTTTTAACTTAGTATTACATCGTAAACATGTTTATAGATATCCTCTACTAAGCAACTCAGTCACTTTGCTTAGGTATTTACTGAGGCAAAAGGAAGGAATATGCCTACCTAAGTCCATGAAGAATCGTACTTGAATGTTTACAGCAGCTTTATTCATATTAGCAAAATTGTGGAAATACCCAAAAACCACCAACAGAAGAATGGATAAAAAAATTGTGACATACCCATATAATGGAATACTACTCAGCAACAAGAAGGAATAAACTATGATTTATTTTATAGTTTTATAAACTTATTTTGATAAGCTTACAGATTTATAAGTATGCTGAATAAAAGGTGCCAGACAAAAAGAGTATATGAAATTGTGGAAAACTCAAATTATACTGACAGAAAACAGAAAATTAGTTGGTTAAAAATGAGAAAAGGTGGAAGATAAAGATTACAAAGATGCATGCACAAGGAAGCTTTTTAATTATCCTGATTAGACTTACAGTTTCACAGGAATTTATATAGCTCAAAACTCCTCAAATTGTACATTTTAAATATGTAGTTTATTCTAAGTCAATTAAATTTCAATAAAGATGTAAAAATTCTCTATCTCGGGGAAAAATCTTACTATAGTAGTCCCATTGTGTCAGTTAATTTAACTATTCTGGTTTGCTGTATGTTTAGATTCCTTCCAATATTTTGCTGGTATATACACAACAACATTGCAATGAACATCTTTGGTGAAAACTGTTAGGTATCATTTCCTTTCACTTTAGAATCTACTAATGGTGAAATAATATTTCACTGAGTAAGAATGGCATAGGAAGATATCTGTAGTTCACTCCCTATTAGTGTAAATGTTCTTATGAGAGAGTTATGTGTAGAGCAGATTCACTAGCTACTTCTTCTTATGATTGTAATCACTGTTTTCTAGGTACCATCACTTGGGCTGCTAATAAAATTAGTAACATAGAGGCATATGGGCAACAATTAAAGTTGTAGAACTAGGAGTAACAGGCAGGAGATCAATAGTGTTGAGGTTTTAAGGTTCTTTAAGCATCTGACCCTATCAGGTTTCCAGAGGCCTCATGAACTATCCCTGTTGTCTGTATGTGCTACTAGTCATCCTGTTCAATAGCCAGCTGCTCTGTTCATCCCCTTACTTCTAGATTCTTGCTTCCTTTCCTTCTTAGTCAATGGTGGGTTTTTGTTCTGTTTGTTTTGTTTGTTTGTTCATTGTTTTCCTATTGAGAAAGTACAAAGTATCATGTGGACCTTTGAGTTCCACACTCACTGTTCATTTATTCATACACTTCATGAAACATTTACTGAGCTTGAACTATATGTCAAATATTGGATTTGTATTAAGGGGAAAGCTATGAGTAATACATAATGCCTGTCTTCAAAATCTTACAGTATTTTTTGAGAAACCAGTACATAAATAATAAATTAGAATATTGGTGATTAGCAGAGCCAGAGGCATATACCTTGGGGATCATATACATGTATCCCAGCCTGAAGCATTAGGTTAGACTCTGAAGGAAGTGGCATCCCAGCTGGCCAGTGGAAAAGGAAGATCCAGGTGAAGAAACATAGGGCAGAGAATGCTCAAGTAAATAGCAAGTATAAGATACCAAAAGGACAGAAAGGATGACAGCACTCCGTGGATATATGTTTGACTATGATGCTTGTCTGGGAGTGAATGGCCAGAGCTGCTTACTCAAGCTGCTGCCCTTTCTTTGGGCTGCCTTTCCAGAAGAGGTGGACAGTCTGAATCTAAAAAGGCTGGATCGATGAGATCAGGGTAGTAAGTCTAAGAGTGGTAAAGGCATTGTCAGCATGCCTGGGACTAAGCCATTGAAAGGTTTGCCATTGACCTGATAGCTCAGGTTCCCACATTGGCTTACTACTTCTTGATTTACTTCATCAGTAGTGGAAGATTTCTTGTCTTTCAGTTCACAGAGCCTAACAAGCCACCTGATACCTCCTTTAAGGTATTTCTGGTTTGGATCACTATGTAGGACCTTTCATGACCTAATGATGATAACCGTACTGGTGAAAATTTGTTTCTTTGTTTTTCATGATTTTATGTATTTATTTATTTGAGAAAGAGAGAGGAGAGAGAGTACAAGCAGGGGCAGCAGCAGAGGGAGAGGGAGAAGCAGGGTCCCTGCTGAGCAGGGATTCCTAACTCTCCCCCAGGGCCATCCCAGGGCTCCAAGATCATTACCAAAGCTGAAGGAAGATGCTTAACCGACTGAGCCACCCAGGCTCCCCTGTTTGTTTTTTAATGTTTCCTTTAGACTCATAATTATCAGAGCAAAAAAAAAAAACAAAAAACAAAAGTACTGCTTAAATATTCCTTTAAGTATTTGTTTTCTGATTACAAAAGTAATATATGCTCCATACAGAACAATAATTATTAATTGTAACTGTCTTAATATATTTATTACAGAAAAGTTGAAAAAATATAAAACCATAAGGAAGAAAACACATATTATTGGCAATTTTCAAAGGCAGCACAGTAAAAAGTTTTTCCTTTCAGTATTATCTGTGAATCTTATATTTAAACTCCGGTGTATTTAATCAATATCTCACTAATAAATATTGGGTCTTTTCCTGCCATTTTTTTTCTTTCTTTTTTCTTTTTTAAAGATTTTATTTATTTATTCATGAGAGACAGAGAGAGGTAGAGACATAGGCAGAAGGAGAAGCAGGCTCCCTGCAGGGAGCCCAATGCGGGACTTGATCCCAGGACTCCGGATCACTACCTGAGCCAAAGGCAGACACTCAGCCACTGAGCCACCCAGGTGCCCCCAGCTGTTTTCTTTTATAAAATTACTGCAGTGATTATTCTTACATACATATCTTTACATACAAGATTTAATATGTTGTAAATTTATAAAGGTATAATTGTTGGAGAAGGCAGGGAATCTGGTACCTTATTTGATTATTGACCAGATTACAGTTTTCATATTTTTATATACATTATCTCATTTAATTCTCACCTCACCTGTGGCAGGGGTATATTGACCCACTCTGGAAATGGAGAAACTAAGTCTCGGGATAATTAGATGATTCTCCCAAGGTTACAGCCTGAGTTGGAGGTGAGACCTTCAGAGTCTATCAAACACTAAAACTTGTGTTCTTCCATCTATACGTGTCTTCTCACAAAAATCAGTGAGAATTATGGTGCTTCTTTTGTTTTTTTGTTTGTTTGTTTGTTTTTTTCAGGAAAAAAGAATATGAAAAGGTCTTTTAATGTGGAGAAAGAGTCGTCTCTAAAGTTTTAGCTTCATCTCACATAAAGATACAGGGGAACAGTATGCTTATGGAAGGTAGAGATGATTCCTGGTCAAACATAAAGAAGAATGCCTTTCATGTAATGACATTCCTATTTTATTTTACTTTTTATTTTATTTTATTTTATTTTTTATAGGAGTTCAATTTGCCAACATGTAGCATAACACCCAGTGCTCATCCTGCCAAGTGCCCCCCTCAGTGCCCGTCACCCAGGCACCCCCACCCCCCGCCCACCTCCCTTTCCACCACCCCTTGTTCATTTCCCAGAGTTAGGAGTCTTCATGTTCTGTCTCCCTTTCTGATATTTCCCACTCATTTTTTCTCCTTTCCCCTTTGTTCCCTTTCACTATTTTTTATATTCCCCAAATGAATGAGACCATATAATGTTTGCAAGGGCATTTCACTCAACATAATACCCTCCAGTTCCATCCACGTTGAAGCAAATGGTGGGTATCTGTCGTTTCTAATGGCTGAGTAATATTCCATTGTATACATAGACCACAGCTTCTTTATCCATTCATCTTTTGATGGACACCGAGGCTCCTTCCACAGTTTGGCTATTGTGGACATTGCTGCTATAAACATTGGGGTGCAGGCGTCCTGCTGTTTCACTGCATCTGTATCTTTGGGGTAAATCCCCAACAGTGCAATTGCTGGATCATAGGGCAGATCTATTTTTAACTCTTTGAGGAACCTCCACACAGTTTTCCAGAGTGGCTGCACCAGTTCACATTCCCACCAACAGTGCAAGAGGGTTCCCCTTTCTCCACATCCTCTCCAACATTTGTGGTTTCCTGCCTTGTTAATTTTCCCCATTCTCACTGGTGTGAGGTGGTATCTCATTGTGGTTTGGATTTGTATTTCCCTGATGGCCAGTGATGCGGAGCATTTTCGCATGTGCATGTTGGCCATGTCTATGTCTTCCTCTGTGAGATTTCTGTTCATGTCTTTTGCCCATTTCATGATGTGACACAAGATTCCATAAAAATCCTAGAGGAGAACACAGGTGACACCCTTTTTGAACTTGGCCACAGTAGCTTCTTTCAAGATACATCCATGAAGGCAAGAGAAACAAAAGCAAAAATGAATTATTGGGACTTCATCAAGATAAGAAGCTTTTGCACAGCAAAAGAAACAGTCAACAAAACTAAAAGACAACCTACAGAATGGGAGAAGATATTTGCAAATGCCGTATCAGATAAAGGACTGGTATCCAAGATCTATAAAGAACTTATTAAACTCAACAGCAAAGAAACAAACAATCTAATCATGATGCTTCTTTTGTAACTCAGAAACAAGATAGTATCTCTTTCTTAATAAACAGTAATAGCTAACAATTACTATGCAACAGTACTGTTCTGAGTACTTCATATGTGTTACCTCATTTAATCCTCCAAATCCAAAGAAATAGGTTCTGTTACTGTACCCAACCTATAGATGAAGAAACCTAAGTATAGAGAAATGAACTAAATTGCCAAAGAACACTTAGCTCCTGGGCACGGAATACAGGATTCAAGTCAAACAGTCTGCTCTGGAGTCAGCATTCTAAACCACTCCAGTACATTGCCTCTCACAGACAATTGTCAGTTTGTGCTAGAAATCAAACTGTAGGTGTTGTCTTACTACATGTACTAACATCACATGTTAAAAGGCAGTCTAGGGATCAAGAAAACGTGTTTTAGAACCCAACTACTTTTTTGAATCCAGGTTCTGCCATTTACTAGCTTTGTTAACGTCTCTGAGTTCTTCACCCATAAAATGGATATAATAATAGTGAGCATCTTGTAGGGTTGTTATAGGAATAAACATTTGTATAGTACTTAAAATATGTTTGGCCTATATTTATACTACTTGAGTTTTTGTTGAACAATTTGTAGTTTCTGAGTCTCTTCTTTTGATTCCTTCCTCATAAACCATGCTCTAGGAAACTGTGAACTCAATGGCAGCCTGAGGTGACCAGACACATCCATAATTTCTGGCTTTTCAAAAATGCCCTGCTCACTATTGCTGCCCCAGCAAAGATCTGGGCCCCAAGGCTTCATAGTATCTTGTGTTTCTGTGAGATCTGTTTTAAAGGGAAGAGTCAGCCTTGCCAACTTTCCAAATTTAGCCAAAACTGGGTCACCTAAAAAAGTAGTGCAATGTTCCCTCAAGTAACCTTTTGCTTATGTTAATTTTATATGAAGCGTTCCTCTCCAAATCTTAGCACATTCTGAATTTCATGAGTCACTCTTCAGCATGAAAATGTGTGAAGAGTGCCTTTTCAGAACTGTTACCAGATGTGGCCAGCTTGCTTCTGCCTTTGGTCAAGTCTGTATCACTAGAGACTGGCACCAAAACTAAGAAACAAACAAACAATGCTCAGATATGGGCATTTTTACTTTTGTCTTTCCTAGGTGCTCTGGTACAGACAGGAATTTGATTCTGGTCCTCTCTTTAAAGATGATACAGTTGTTTATTTTTACAGTCTCTAGAGTAATGCTTCTAAGGAACTGTCTTCAGTTCAGGGTCAGAGGTTGATTTTCTCAAGCCTAACTTGACACAGTCACATGAATCATTATCAGACACAGGGCCCTTCCCTGTCTCCTGACTGAAATAAAGGTGTGAGAGAGCCTGTCTTGTAGAGTCACATGAAGAGTTACTCTTCTCTCAGTGGACAAAAAAAATGTGTGGGCTACCATGAAAGGAAGGCTGCTAACACTTTGAGAGGCCTTCACATAGGTCAGGCACCATAATTGAAATTTGGTGATCGTATTTCAGCTTCTAGTCAACCTTATGAGGTGATTGTCTCTTTCAGCAGATATGGGAACTGATGCTTACTAATAATCTTCAGTGAAAATAACTTGATGAAGGTCAGAACTAGGAAGGGGTAGAGTCCAGAATTTAAACTTAGATCTGTCTGACTCTGGAGTCCATGTATTCAACATTGTAGAAATTATCTCCTTAGAGGAATCATTTTAGAGAAAAAGTATATTGCAGTTAGTATATTAGAAATCCTGACTAGGGTGAAATATTTTTAAAGTCTAGTAGCATCACGTTCTTGAAGAAATGGTATTTCTTCCATCACCATATAATCTTATTCATACCTTTTCTAACAAGTACATCATTATAGCCTGTTTGGTTCAGCTTTACTGAGGTTATGCATCAAGAAGTTGAGTTTTATTTGCCTCTATCAACTTGGCAGGGTGGAAAACATATGGGAGCTTTAAAGACTCATAAAGCCCAGTTCTATTGGTATACCTGCTGCTGACTCTCAAATGGAAAAATTAATACCTTTTTTGTGGGGTCAGCATAAAATATAGAGTAGTTGTATTTAGTCAGCTGGATTGCAGTTCTAACTCAATACATCATAGTCTTTTCCCATTCACAGTGAGATAGCTGGGTGACTCATAAAAGGAGTTTATCTGGAGATACTAAGTATACATAGCATCATATTGTTTTAGGTGATTGAAGAGCATAAACACCAAAGGGTTGAACGTATAAGTGTCCTGCCCTTGATGCCCTTAGATCCTGGATATGGAGAAGGAATTAAAAAATAGAAAAAACTTAGAGACAAATGCTTTAAAATACTACATTTTCAGTGAATAAAATGGGATTCATCAAAAGTTGAGACTGGTGCAGGTGAGGGCTCAAGGAAGGCCTGCTAGGGAGGTAGGGCTCAAATAAATCTGGGGGCAGGAGGTGAGGATCAGGGAAAGAAGTTACATAGGCAAAAGAAAGAACTTAAGCCATCAGTTTTTCCTGCAACTTCCCTCCTCACCTTTTTATTTCCTTGTTTCCTTAGCAAGAATGTAGAGATCATTTCCTTTTCCTCTCCACTCTCCTTCTATAGGACCAGTGTGACTGTTTTACTTGATTGTAGAGACAGAAGTATTGATCTCCTTGTCATCTTTCCTAAAGGAGTTTAGGTAGTTCCCTTTATTCATCACCATTACCATTAACTTACTAATAAAGGTAAAAAGATAATTTTCTTGCAGCTTTGAAATACACCCAATGTTTATAGTAGCAATGTTCACAGTAGCCACAATATACATATATGGAATATATGTAAAATGGAATATTACTCAGCCATCAAAAAGAATGAAATCTTCCCATTTGCGATGACATGGATGGAACTAGAGGTATTATGCTAAGTGAAATAAGTCAGAGAAAGACAAATGCCATATGATTACACTCATATGTAGAATTTAAGAAACAAAACAGTTGAACATAGGGGAAGGGAAGGGAAAATAAAATAAAAAACAGAGAGGGAGGCAAACCATAAGAGACTTTTAACTCTAGGAAACAAACTGAGGGTTGCTAGAGGGGAGATGGGTGGGGGATGAGATAAGTGGGTAATGGGCATTAAGGAGAGCCCTTGATGTAATGAGCACTGGATGTTATATGCAACTGATAAATCACTAAATTCTATCCCTGAAACTGATAATACACTATATATTAACCAAATTGAATTTAGTTAAAGAATGTTTATAAATGTTTTAAATAATATTTTTAAATGTACTTATTTAAAAGGGAATATGGAAATGAAGCTATTTAAGATATGACCATCCATGCCTAATAGAGAACATTCGGAAGGCATCAGAGAATATATAAAAAATATTTAATATCAACCCACCATATACAGAATATTATAATTTATATTTTGGAGTGTTTTCTGTAAGCTTTTATTTTCATATATATTATCTTCTGCTTATTTCTCATAATGATAATTACTTTATATACATTTCTATATTCATCATATAAAATTCTTATAAGTATTAAATTTCACAGATAGACCATTGTTTGCTTAACTATGACCTAGTATCATACATTGATATTATGCATAGTTTCCACTGCTAAAATAAAATCATGTTAAAAATGATCAGTTTTCATTTTTGGATTATTTCTTTAAAAATGTACTCTAGGATGTAGAATATATAGAGTTAAGTTTTTAGTGGAGGTTTTTGTTGAAATATAATTAACATACCATATACTATTAGTTTCAAGCGTACCTCATAGTGATTCCATATTTTTATACTTTATGAAATGATCCCTGCAATAAGAGTAGTCATCATACAAAGTTATTACAATATTACTGACTATATTCCCTATGCTGTACATAACTCCCCATAACTTATTTTGTAGCTAGAAGTTTGTACCTCATAATCTCTTTCACCTATTTCATCCACTACCAACTCCCATCTCCGGAACCAATATTTTGTTCCCTATATCTATGAGTCTGTTTCTGTTTTTTTATGTGCAAGGTGTTTTATTTTGTTTTTTAAAATCCACACATTAAGTGAAATCATATGTATTTGTCTTTCTCTGTCTGATATATTTCACTTAGCATAATACCCCCTAGGTCCATCCATGTTGTTGCAAATGTCAAGATTTCACTCTTTTTATGACTGAGTAATATTCCAGTGTATGTCTGTGTATGTGTATATATACACATATACATATACATATATATGTATGTCACTTCTGTATTTATTCATCTCTTGATGAATAGAGGTTGCTTCCATATCTTGGCTATTGTAAATAATGCTGCCATAAACATAGCAATGCATATTTCTTTTGAAATTGATGTTTTTGTTTTCTTTAGATAAGTATCCTGAAGTTGAATTCCTGGGTCATATGGTAGTTCTATTTTAATTTTTTGAGGAACCTCCATACTGTTTTCCATAGTGGCTGCATCAATTTACATTCCTGTCAAAAGTGCACGAGGGTTCCCTATTCTCTACATCCTTGCCAACAGTTGTGTTATTTTTTGTCTTTTTGAATAATAACCAATCTGACTAGTGTGACATGATATTTCATTGTAGTTTTGATTTACATTTCCCTGATGGTAAGTGATGTTGAGCATTTTTTCAGTGCCTGTTGGCTATGTTTATGTCTTCTTTGGAAAAATATCTTTTCATATCCTTTGTCCATTTTTAATCAGTTGTTTTCATATTAAGTTGTATAAGTTCTTTATATACTTTGGATATTAATCCCTTATCAGGTGTATGATTTACAAATATCTTTACCTATTCAGTCAAGTTGCCTTTCTGCATTTTTGATGATTTCCTTCTCTGTGGAAAAGCTTTATAGTTTGATGTAATCCCATTTGTTTACTTTAGCTTTTATTCCCCTTACCTGAAGAGACTGGTTCAAAAAATATTTCTAAGACTGATGACAAAGAGCTTACTGCCTAAGTTTTCTTAGAGGAGTTTTATGGTTTCAGGTCTCATTCAAGTCCTTAATTCATTTGATTTTGTCTTATTTTGTTTTGTTTTGTTTTTGTATATGGTGTAAGATGATGGTTCAGTTTCTTATTTGTGTGTATATAACTGTCTAGTTTTCCCAGCTATTTATTAAAGAAAGTGCCTTTCCCTATTGTATATTCTTGCCTTCTTTGTGATAGATTAATCAATCATATATGAGGAACTTTACTTCTGGATTCTACATTATATTCCATTGTTCTATGTCTTTGTTGCCAGTATCATACTATTTTGATTACTATAGCTGTAGTTCAAAATCAGGGAAGATGATACATATGGCTTTATTTTTCATTTTGATGTAGTTGTAAATGGTATTTTTATTTCGTTTCTCTTTTTTGATAGCTCATTATTAGCATATAAAAATTCAACTGATTTCTGTATATTTCATATACTGTGACTTGACTGAATCTATTTATTAGTTCAAATAGTTTTTTTTTTTTTTGGTGAGTCTTTAGAATTTTCTATATATAATATCATGGCATCTGCAAATAGTGAGTTTTATTTATTTATTTCTAATTTGGATGATCCCTCTCTCTCTCTTTTCTTCCAGAGCTATGTCATGCAAAAGTATACTGAAAAATTTGACAAGAAAGAGCATACTTGTCTTGTTGCTGATCTTAGAGGGGAAATTTTTTAGTTTCTTGCCATTGCTTATTATGTTATCTGTGGGTTCATCATATATGTTCTTTATTATGTTGAGGTCATTCCTTCCATATCTACTTTGTTGAGAAGTTGTTTTGTATCATAAATGGTTGTTGAATTTTGTCAAATGGTTTTCTTCATCTATTGAGATTATTATATTATTTTTATTTTTTGTTTTGTTAATGTAGTATAGAACATTGGTCACTTTGTATATATTGAACCATCCTTGCATCCTTGAAATAAATCCCACTTCATTGTGGTGTGCAATCCTTTTAATATTGAATTGAATTCTCTTTGTTAATATTTTGTTGAGAATTTTTACATATATGCTCATCAGGGATATTGGCCTAAAGGGTTTTCAAGACAAGCAAAAATAAAAGAGGTCATTGCCACTAAATAACTTTACAATAAATCTTAAAGGGTCTTCTTTAAGCAGAAAAAAAAAGACCATATCCAGAAATAAGAAAATATATGAAAGGAAAATTCTCATTGGTAAAGGCAAGTATATAACAAAGGCAGTGTATCATCCACTTAAAAAGCTAGAATGAGGGGTGCCTGGATGGCTCAGTTTTTTAAATGACTGACTCTTGATTTTAGCTCAGGTCATGATCTCAGGGTCAAGAGACTGCGGCCCATGTCAGGCTTCATGCTGAGCATAGAGCGTGCTTAAGATTCTCTCCCTCTCCCCACCCCCACTTGTGTGCTCTCCCTCTCTCTCTCAAAAATAAATAAAATATAAATAAATAAAATAAAATGCTAATGTGGAGTTTAAAAGACAAAATTTGTACAATCAACTATAATAAATTCTTAAGGAATACATAAAATTAAAAAATATGGAAAATATGTCAAAAACCAGAATGTTGCAGTGATAGAATAAAAATATAATGCATTTAGAATCTTTTCAAAGAAGCTATCAGCTTATATATATATAATTTTAAGCTGATAGCTTCAAAATTTAAGCTGAAAGCTGATATATATATATGTTATGAAAACCATAAACCAAAAACCTATAATAGATATGTGTACAAAAAAGAGAAAGAAACCTATACATAACAGCTAAAGAAAATCATCAAATCACAAAAAGACAAAGAGAAGGAGAAAAAAAATTAGAACTATAAAAATAACCAGAAAACAACAAATGGCAATAATTACATACTTATCAATAATAACTTTAAATGTAAATGAACTAAATGCTTCATTTAAAAGATATAGGGAGACTGGATGAATAAAATGACAACATACTGCCTACAAGAGGCTCACCTCAGATTTAAGGACACACATGTATTGAAAGCAATAAAACAAATGAAAAGAAAAAGAAAGCTAGAATAGCAATACTGTATCTGACAACATAGTCTACAGCAAAGATTCCAACAACAGACAAAGAACGGCATTATGTAATGATAAAGTGGTTAATCCAAGAAGAAAATATAACATGTATATATATATATATAACATGTATATATATTTATGCTCCTAATATAAGAGCATCTAAATATGTAAAGCACATAGTAACAATCATAAAGGAAGAAATTGACAAGTAATCCAATAATGGCATTTATTATAATGGGGACTTTATATACTCCACTTACATAAACAGCTAGGTCATCCAAACACAAAATCAAGAGGAAACATTGACCTTAAATAGCACATTGGACCAAATGGACTTAATAGAAATATGCAGAAATATGCATTCCATCCCCAAACTGAAGAATACAATTTCTTTTCTAATGAGCATGGAATATTCTCTATAATAAATCATCTTTTAGCCACAAAACAAGTCTCATTAATTTGAGAAGATTGTAATCATATCAAGCATCTTTTCTGACCTCAACTATGTGAAACTAGAAATCAATTGCGGGAAGAAAACTGGAAAAAAAAAACAGAAACAAGTGGACACTAAATAACATGCTAATAAAAAACCAATGGAACAATGAAGAGATTGAAAATTAACCAGAAAATATCTTGAAACAAATGAAAATGATAAGGTAACTTTTCAAAATCTATAGGACACAGCAAAAGCAATTCTAAGAGGAAAGCTCATAACTATATCTCAAGAAACAAGAAAAAACTCAATCTAACTTTATGCCTAAAGGAACTAGGAAAAGAAGAACAAAGCCCAAGGTTGGTAAAAGGAAGCAAATAATAAAAATTAGAGAGAAAATAATGAAATAGAGACTAAAAGAATGATAGAAAAGATCAGTGAGATTAAAATTGATAAAACCTCCTCTAGCCATACTGACCAAGAAAAAAGATGAGGGCCCAAATACATGAAATCATAAATGAAAGAGAAGTTGTAACTGACACCATAGAAATACAAAGGCTCATAAGAGACTACTAGGAACAATTATATGCCAACAAATTAGAAAATCTAGAAATATATATAAATTCCTAGAAATACACAACCTTCTAGCACTGAGTCATTAAGAAATGGAAAATCTGAATGGACCAATTATAGTGAAATTGAATTAGTAATTGAAAACTACAAAACAAAAGTCGAGGACCAGATGATTTTACAAGTGAATTGTATCAAACACTTAAAGAACATTTAAAGAATTCTTTCAAACATTTCTCATGAAGAAAGGCAAAATTTGAACTAGGATTTGGATGATGGGATTAGTAATCCCACAACATAACAGAAGCAAAAAAATGGAAAGGAAAAAAAAAAAAAAGAATCAAAGATCACTGTGCAGACCTATTTGCAGAGAACTTAGAGGCCATACAAAGAAATTGTAGACCAGAAGTCATCTAGAAAGATAAATTGTTGTCAGAGGACCACAAATATTATATTAATAATTCCAAACACCATTTTAACAGTGAAGAGTTCTGAGATATTTTTCACAGGCAGTTATGCAGTGTTATAGATTGAATGTCATAAGAAGGTGCTTATATATAAATACTGATATCACTAACAAAGGAATGCAAATTGAAATAATGCAAGGTCATTTTTGCCTATCAGAATAAGAGGGATGTTAAAAGATTAAGAATGGTCAATGCTGATAAGTGTATAAAAATAGGTAATATTAATCACAGATGTAAATTGCTCACATTATAAGACTAAATTGGCATAAACTCTCTGAAAAACAATATGACAGAGTGTACTAATATTCATTACCCTTATACTTGGTAATTCCATTTCTAAAAATATATTTTAAGGTCACAACTGATCAATGCTCAAAAGTGATGTTAGATAATAACTATAATAGTTTGTCTACTACTATATACCATAGATAACAACTGAAATTTTTATTAATGGGATATCTTAAATAAATTTTATAACTGAACAAAATGCTAATAATTATGGCTTTCCAAAAGGATGAATTGGATATTTTTACTAACCTAGAATGATGTTCATTATATGTTAAAAAAAAAAAAAAGAGAGACCCGGAAGAATAACTTTGATCTCATTTATGTAAAAGCAAAAATTTCAAATGGAAAAAAGATAACCAAAGAGGATATATACCAAATAGTTAATAGTGGTTATTATTTGAGAGTAGAAATGAAAAGCAATTTTGCTTTTACTTTAAATTCATCTACCTGTCTTATATGAAAGTATAAATAGAACTTTCAAGTATTTTGAAAAACTATTAAGAGATTATCAGATGTTGTCTTGGTTACAGATTTGAGTATAAACAAAGCAAATATAAAAAGCAAAGATGAAAGTCAATGTCCTCTGAGACAGTTTTCTGTATCATCCAGTGTTTAACTCTTCATTTCTCATCACATTATCCTATTTTTAGTCCATTATGGCATTTAGCAATATATCTTACCTTCTGGTTATTATTTTTTTAAACTATCTTGCTGCAATTGAAGACTTTGCTTATCTTATTCCATACTGTATCTTCAGAACTTAGAACGTTGCCTGAATGACAGGCTCACATAAATGAGTTGAATGCCATTTGGATAGCTATTGTAAAAGTTTCATTTTTTTATAATTTTTTTAAAGATTCTATTTATTTATTTATTTATTCATGAGACAAACACACACACACACACACACACACACACACACACAGGCAGAGACACAGGCAGAGGGAGAAACAGGCTCCATGGGGGAGCCCGATGTGGAACTCAATCCTGGGTCTCCAGGATCACGCCCTGGGCTGAAGGTGGCGCTAAACCGCTGAGCCATCTGGGCTGCCCAAAAATTGCTTTTAAAATTTAAACGCCTTAATGACTTACAAAGCTCTACATAATTTAGTTCCTGCCAACCTCTGTAGCTTCATTATCTTATCGTCTCTACCTTCATCCCCTCCAGTGTCTGTACATATTGAACTTCTTTGAATTATCTCAATATACTCTTCTTTTTCATCTCTAGGCCTTCGTACATGTTATTCTTGCTTCTCAGAAAATTAACCAAGCTCTTGTTTCCCCTACTCCTGTTTATCCCTGTGGTATCAGAATAGTTTAAGCAGCATTACTTCTTGAGATCACAGCATCTGGAGTTAAATGTCAAATTAGTTATGTATTAATTTATGTTTGTTTAAATACTCTTATCTGTACAGTAGGAATAACAGCACCTCTCTGATCAGGTTGTTGTGAGTATAAATGAGTTAATACACGAAAAGTACTAAGGAGATTTCCTGCTGCCTAGCTGCAATTCATTACATGTTCTGGTGATGATGATAATGATGATGACCTTTGATGTGGTAGTCGTAGTAACAATGATGTCACTGTTTTGGAAACCTTTCCTAACTCAGTATGAATTAGATTCGATTCTTCTTTGCAAAAAATCTAATTATTGTATATAATTGCCCACGTGTTTACCTTTAGATCCTACTTATGTTCCATGAGATCAGATGCTAAGGCCATTGAGTTCAGCAGTGTACCCACAACACATAGCACAGTGTCTGGCAGATAATAGGTGCTTAATAAATGACTGAGTTGGATAATCTGGCATATAGCAATACCATTGAGCTAAGAAGTATTTTAAGAACTGCGAAGATAGATCTTGGCACTGGAGAAGAGTGAAAAAGAGAAAGAGTCAAGGATGATTCAGGTTTAGGGATTGGAGACTAAGAAAATGAAGCTATTAAGAGAAAGGATTAACATGAATGGCTTCCAGTTGACCCTTATGAATGATCTTTTATCTTTATTTATGCTTTCATAACTATCCAAAAGGGCTCTTGGATTTATTACATCCATTGACATTCAAAACTTTAATTATAGGCAATGCAGATGTATATTCCCTTCTACAGAGGAGTAAATTGAGGTTCAGATATAAGTGGCATGCTCTAAGTCATGTGTGAATAGAAGGAAAGTCATATTCCACATAGGGAAAATGTAATTAAATTTAAATTATTCATTAAGTAAGATATACACAAGCTCTTCTATATACACAGCATTATGATCTGGGCATATTACGATGTAAATTATGTGACCCCTGCCCTTAACAGCTCCATATTTATTGCTACAGACAGTTACATAAACAAGTTCAGACAGACTGATAGACCTTCTAGAGGATTCAGATAATGTCCTCTGGTAGTACCATGAACAGAGCAATTAGTTCTCAGAAGACTTAAAAAGGAGTTCTTGGATGAGGTTATTTTTGACCTAGGCTTTTATGTTAGTCATTTTTCAGTATTTTATGTAATATATTTCTTTCAAAGATAGGCTAGACTTTGATACTAAATTAGAAAATTCTAATTTCACCAATGTACTCATAAAAGAGCATTATCTAATGCATGTCTACCGGTTAGCTTTGGGCTTTAGCGTTCTGTAAATTGTTTTGCACTTTTTCTTTTCGTCTTTTAATTTAACTCAGCAACAGAGTTCACAGTTGTGAAGAAACACTGAATGAATTAATGTTTGAGGTGACAATTGTCAGCATACTTTTAAGATTGCAGAGCTGATTACATGTTGAGGAAGCTGTCTTTTTAAAGCAAAATAAAAGATAGAACCCAAATGAGAATATTCTAAAGCCCCCAGGGTGATCACTATGTTTCCCCACTGCATCCTTAGAAGGACGTGAGAAAAAGTCAAATTACATCAGAATCTTGGTGATAATAGGAAAATAGATTATTTTAATATATGAAGAAGGGATCACTGGAATGTGGTCAAATAACTCAATTTAGGTTGAGAATAGAATCATAACCTTTATAAATTAAAAAGGATATTTAGTGATAATCTAATACAATCTCTTTCTTATTTGGAAACTGGTAGAAAGATTGGATTAAATTGAATTGCTTGGTTTTCCATTACTTAGTATGTTTCCATTACTTAATACCTTTATGAAATTGGAGTGATTTAATATCGTTAAGTCTATTTTTTAACCAATAAAATGGAAAATGGAGAAAATAATAGATTGGTGAGAGAATGAAATAAGATAATGCATGTAAAATACTCGTGGCCATGTTATTGTAGCCCATCCTACTCCACCACTTCTAGGAATGTATTAAGGTCAGATTGGTTACACTCTAAGCAACTTGCCATATGTGTTTGTTCCACCACTGTATTTCTAGTACCCTGCATAGTGCCTGACATCTGGTAGGCACTCAATAATTCTTCTTTGAATGAATGTATAAACCTGACTTTCTTCATCCCTTTGTATTAACTGATGAACTTCTCAAAGTGTTTCAATTCTAGACATTTTATATCTAAGATGCTTTTCATAGCATAATATAGAGAGGTGTTGAAACACTATGTTGTACACTTGGAACTAACATTGTGTGTCAACTACACTCAAGTTTAAAAAGCCTTAAATCTAAGCTGCTCTTCTAACAAAAGGTAAACTGAGACTCTAAGTATTAGAAAATTGGCATATATGGTCACAAAGATGAACACATTTAGAGTGACAGATCCATTTGGGACTGGGGTTTCTAACTAGAAAATAGTCTATTTTCTATTACAGACTTTTAAAGATATTAATAAATAACATGTTTTCCCAACATTTTAACCCTGTTCAAATATACACATTCGAGAGAATTTAGAAAATACGATTGGATAATATATTTGTGTGTGTGTGTGTATATATAATTTATATGTGTGTGTGTGTATATGTGTATCTATATATAGATGTATGTTTATGTATACATATATATGTACAACATGTAATTTATATAAATACTGTGAAAATTTAAAGATTATCTCTTGGCTCTTTCATTTAACATCATCATGAGTAATTATTTTGTGACTAAATATTCTTTAAAAACATTTTAATGGTTGGTTAGGGTTCAATTCTAGAGAGATACCAGATCTTGTCATTTCTTATTGCTGGATATTTAATTTCCAGCATTTTACTATCATAAATAATGCTCTCATACACCCTTATGCAAAATTATCTGTCTTGTCTTCTGATTATTTACCTAGAATAAATTGTTGAATATGAAATAATAGCTGGAGCAAAAGTCAGGTCCATTTTTAAAGCTCTCAGATCATAAATAGTAACACTGTATTTCTTTCCAGAGACCTTTACCCATTCCTTTCCCCAAAGCAATGTCTATGGTGCTTTTCTTGATGCCTTTATTATCAGAAAAAAATGTATCAATATTAAAGGACAGTTTCATCTTTTTCTCTCTTTTTTTCCCCAAAATTCTCTCAAGGGCACATCACTGCAGCTTCTAGAATAATATCAATGCCAAACATCATTCCTCATTATCTTTGCTTGAGAATACATGCTGATTACCTGTGTTCAATCTCCATAAAAATAACAGAGCAGAGACAGCTTCAATGTAGCTGTCTCATTACCTTGTACACAAAATCCAGGCATAATAAAAGGAGCAAAGGTCATATTCTAACTATCCAAATATAAAGATTCTCTATAGTAAGGATTTTTACCTTTTGTTAATTATATATGAGCTTTTATAGCAATCATCTAAGCATTTCTTAAACTCCTACTATATATCAAATTTTTAGGGTAATGCTTTTCTTTCTTTTTTATTTCATATCATCCTTTAATTAATGATGGCAAGACCTGATTTCATTTTACAGATTTCTGGGATATATGAAGAATTTCCTATTATTTGACAAATACCCAAAAATGCCTGACTAGGCCAGAAATAAAGATACTTAAAAGGTCTGATTTACTTTTATCAACTGTGAGATCTTGACATTACACACTCACTATCATATGTGATAAGTTGCCTTATTTCATTCCTGAAGAATGGATTTCACAAAATAATAAACAAAGTATTTGTTCCAGTTGTGGCCTCATCACCAGCTTGTGTTAAAGAACAGTTATTTAACCTCAATAATTCTTAACTTACTAGTCTGCAGAAAATTGCAATTCTGCTGACCCCACATGATTGTTGAAAGAACAGCAAGAAAAGAAGTCTAGTAAATAAATGTTAAAAAAAAAACTGTAAGTGCAAATTAATAATAAATACTAAGGTTTCAGTTGAAATCTATTTTCCTAATAATGATGTGATGGTCAAGAACCCAGAAATGACCTATGGCTACCCTGCATCTCAGCCTCCCTTCTCATGAGATTTCTAATTAAAAAAATATACATAAGGCAAAGAGGATAAACTGATCTCAGAGTACCACCACTTCATAATGAATACTAATTTTTCAGTACATTTTTGCCTGCACAGCTCTGGTAAACACTGGGAAACCATTGTGGCACAAGCATGAAGATACAAAGTAGATATCCTACCCTTTCCCTTATGAAACTAAGATGTATGAATATGCCACTCAAAATCAGGTATGGAGCATTTAAAAGAAAAAGAGTGAGACCTAGGTAAATCTACCCAGAGGGGCACTCCCTGCTCAGTCTGCACAGACAGAAAACTCAATAGCAAAAAAGAAGAGAATGGCCAAATATAGCCAGGGAAAGCTGATTCAACCTAGGCTGAATGAATGTTCCACAACATGGAAGCAGAAGAGGGAACATGAATTACGAATGCTGACTCCTGAGTTTGTTTTTATAGGCCCTAGGGAAACATGGTTCAATGAGTGTTCTGAACTATGACCTATGAGATTATAACTAAATAAAGTTAGTGAAAATGTGGAATTCCTTACATACATTTATGTTTTGGTTAGACCTTGTGGTACCATAAAGAAAATGGAAAAATGTTCTCAGAGTTTAGTGATGAATGAGATCAGATGAAATGGAAACAAGGTTGAATGGGACCAAGTAAATAACTATCAAAACACCAGTTAGTGTCAAACTTGGCTGCAAAATGGTGCCACTTTAGGGGCCTTAGAAATATGAAATTCTGGGCTCCATCTCCAGAGAGTCTGATTGAATTGATCTGCAATGCAGCTTGGGCATTGGGATTTTTTTAATGCCTTCCAGGTGATTGTAATGTGAAAGCAAAATTAAGGAACACTGGCTTAGAAGATGCAGAAATACTTTTCAACTAAAGAAGAATAAAACTTAGAAAACTAATAAATTAAGGACTAATTCCTTATAGGATCATTTTCTGCCTTCAGACTTACTCTTCCATAAAGTTCCCTTCCATTCTATTTCTTCCAGTTCATTTGGAGCAAGGTTATGCTTACATTCAATTATTCAGAAACTTATCTACACCACAGAATAGAAACAAAGCAATTTTTAATTTAAATTTGGAGGAGCAGAGGAGCACTGAATTTGGAGTTAAAGAACCTATAATCTATACCTGGTTCCTACAAGTTCTAGTGGTTGTTCCTGAGCAAGAGACTTAGCTCTTCCAGACTAAGTACATGACAGTTTGGACAGGATGATCTCTCTGGTATAGTGTGGCCCACCACAAGGCACACCCTCTGAAATCAGATACCAATCCCCAAACTCTAGCACAGGCAGTCCTCTTGCAATGTTGGACATTGTCACAAAATGTTCTAAGCTTCATTTGCATCATTTGTGGAAAGGCACAGTGATAGTTACATTGTTGGGACTCCGTTAATATTAAGTGAAAAACTATATATTGACTAAGTTTTAAGATTTGTTTTGTTGCTTATTATTTTTATAAAGATGCTTTCTAGCTCTGGAATTAAGTGAATCTAGGTCCTTCCCATATATCTTTTGCAAATGGTGGTCCCACATTTATTTTAGCACCTTTATGTAGTCTAGCCTATTGTGGATTAATAATTTATCTATTAAAAGGCTAGCCATGATCTTCTAAGTTGACTTTATGGCCAACTAATTATTTGTCACAAATTTGGAAAACATGAATTTAGCTCTCCCCAAACGTGTTTCTCATTCATGCCACTACACTTCTAAAAGCAGAAGATATTTTCTGTTCAAATAATGTGACAGATGTATAATGAATTCACTTCTTGGAAACTCATGTGCAGTAATGTGATAAAATTCTCAAAAAATCCTCTGGTCACCCACCTCTTTATCTCAACTCCACATACGTTTATTGAAATCTTTGATTTCTTGTCTCCCTTTCTACTTCACTATTCTTGGTGATTTCACTGTCTACATGGATAAACTTTTTAGTATTCTAGGCCCTCAGTTTCTTGACCTTTACATCCTCAGTGACCTTTTCCTCAATGACATATGAGCCACTCACTCCTATGATAATATTTGGATTTGTCATCATGAACAATCGCCATCTGTTCTGAAATACTGATTTCAAGCATTAACTCTTCTACCATCACATTCTATCTTTCTAGCTTATTTACTCTGATAACTCCTATTGCCACAATTCATTGACTGCATAAAACTTCCAATCATTGAAATCCCATCACTAACGATCCATTGATACATTCTTGAATTTGTTCTTGTCTTGCCTTGATTCCATGATCCATTAGTATCATCACCTTCTTTACTCTTGGCCAAAGACTTTGCCCCATATATCACTAAGGAAATATCAATTAATTAGCTTTTGGGAAAAATTCCCATCTTTTCCCACAAACCACACCAGTTCTCTTATTTCTTTGCCTGCTTTCTGCTTCTCTTCTATCACATTGAAAGAGGTTTATCTATTTTTCTCAT
This sequence comes from Vulpes lagopus, assembly GCF_018345385.1. NCBI lineage: Eukaryota > Metazoa > Chordata > Mammalia > Carnivora > Canidae > Vulpes > Vulpes lagopus. Next base: position 34,967,905 of record NC_054838.1, on the reverse strand, counting down.
GGTGCTATACACTATGTTTGGAGTACCAGACTCTCCTGCCTTCTCAAGAATTTTGTTATTTTTTATGTTTTTAGTAGCTATGACCATGGCTGAAGTAATGTTAAAAATCAAGGTAAATTGTATCAAAATATAAAAATAGTCTTTTATTTCTGATGAATTCAGATATCATCAGCAACTCTATATTACTGTTATTTTCATCTCTCAGAATGGCCTGCACATGCCATTACTGACATTCCACCAAGAGCAAGTTTCCAAAATCTCACATTGTTTTTGTTTTTATTTTCCACATTTTTCTGGGACTAGTCTTGTGTTCCAGGTACCAACTTGTGTTTGCATTTTTGAAATTATAAATAATTTTCATATTTATAGCCAAAAGTTTTCCTATGGTCTTGGAGTATGAGATTCAGACATATCTCTGTATTGCATGTAGAAAGTGTTAAAAATACATTTATTATGGAACATTTCAAACATACTCAGAAGTAGAGAGACTAATCAATCCCCATTCTCACATTCTTATTTAATCTATATACTCCTCTTCACTTATTTGAATATCTGTTTAATAGAATAATTTGAATCATATGATTTTACCTATAAATAGTTTAGCATGATTTTCTAAAAGATAACTATTACTTTAATATAGCCAAAATAAAATTATTAAACTAAGCAAAATTAACAATGATGATAAATAATATCTAATGTTTAATCCATATTCAATATTTCCAAGTCTCCTTTAATTGCTTTTTGACTAAATTTATATGTTTACTTTTACTGAAGTATAATTGACATATAACATATTTTTTTACATAGAGCATATTAGTTTCAGGTGTACAACATAATGATTCTATATTTGTATACACTCCAAAAAGATTACCACAATAAGTCTAGTTTGCCTTAGTTTCCATATAAAGTTACATAGTATTGCAACACAATATTACTGACTATAGTTATCATGCTATATATTACATTCCCATGACTTATTTTGTTTATGACTGGAAGTTTGTATTTCTTGATCCTCTTCTTCCATTTCTCCCATCTCATAATCTCCCTCCCCTCTAACAACTTCTTGTTCTCTGCATCTATGAGTTTTGTTTTGTTTTACTTGTTTTTGATTTTTTAGATTTCACATATAAGTGAAATTAATTGGTATTTGTCTTTCTCTAACTTATTTCACTTAGCATAATACACTCAGAACCCATCCATATTATCACAAATGGCAAGATTTATTATTTTCTATGGCTGAGTTGCATTTTATATTTATATTGTCTTCTTTTAATCTGTCATTGGACAACTCTGGTTGATTCCATATCTTGGTGATTGTGAGTCATGCTGCAGTGAACATAGGGGTATACATATCTTTTCAAATGAGTGTTTTTATTTTCTTTGGATATATACTCAGAGTTGGAATTGCTGGATCATAGAGTAGTTTCATTTTTCTTTTCTTAAGTAATCTCCATACTGTTCTCCATAGCAGTTGTACCAATTTACATTCCTACCAAAAGTGCAGGAGAGTTCCTTGTTCTCTACATCCTTACCAACACTTGTTATTTCTCATATTTTTGATAATAACCACTCTGACAGATGTGAGGTGATAGCTCTTTGTGGTTTTGATTTGCATTTCCATGATGACAAGTGATGTTGAACATCTTTTCATGTGTCTGTTGGCCATTTGTATGCCTTCTTTGGAAAAATGTCTCTTCAGATTCTCTGCCTATTTTTTAGTCAGGTGTTTTGTTTTGTTTTGTTATTGAGTTGTATGAATTATTTATATTTTTGGACATGAACTCCTCGGCAGATATATAATTTGTATATCTTCTCCTGTTCAGTAGGCTACCCTTTTATTTTTATCTTATGGGGGTTCCCTTGTATGTAACAAGTTTTATTTATTTATTTCTTGTTGTTGTTTTCTAATTTTGCTTTTAAGATTCTCATATATCTTAACTTTTGAAATTTAGTTATAATGCATCTTGGTGCAAATCTCTCTGGGTTCATCTTGTTTGGGATTCTCCTTGATTCCTGGACCTAGATGTCTTTTTCCTTCCCCAGGTTAGGGAAGTTTTCAGCCATTATTTCTTCAAATAAGTTTTCTGTTCTTTTCTCTTCTTTTCCTTTTCTGAGATCTTTATAAGGTGGGATGTTGTTCTACTTGATGTCTCCCCATATATGCCTTTAGCTGCCTTCCCTTTTTTTCTCCTTTTTTACTGTTCTGTTTAGGTGAATTCCACTGCCCAGTCTTCTAGATCACTGTTCCTTTTTTTTCTGCTTCATCGAGGCTCCTGTTGAAACACTCTAGTATATTTTTCAATTCAGCTATTGTATTCTTGAACTCCGTGACTTCTTTTTCATATTTTCTTATCTTAGTCAGAGTTCTCTCTGTGCTCATCCATTCTTCTCCTGAGATTAGTAAGCATCTTTATGAACATTACTTTTAACTCTTTATTAGGTGAATTACTTTCTTATGTTTTATTGATATTTTTCCCCGAATTTTATCTTGCTCTTTTTGTTTGGAACATATGCCCCTGTTTCTTCATTGGTTGACTCTGTGTTTGTTTCTGTATATTAGGTGAAAGAGCTGTGTCTGCCAGTTTGAGGATGTAGTCACAGGAAGACTGGGAATGTGTTTCAGTCTATTGTCTGAGAGTAGTAGCCTGTCAAGAACTATATCTCCAATTGTTTCAGTCCTATGGGGCCCAGAAACACAAGCTACCAGAGTCAGGCTTCAAGGGATGTTCTGTGTGGAATGTGCATGCAAGCTGGCTTATGTTTACCCACTGGGTTGAGTGAAATGGTATTCCAGAGAAGTGCTGGAGTGTGGCAAGATCACTTGCTGTGTTTAGTGAGCATAGCCACAGGGGAGCACCAGGGTGGGGAAAGTAGTGCTAGCAAGGTAGAGAGAGAGTGAAAAAAAAAAAGGTGCCTGCCAGCACTAGCATAGCAAGGCATAAAGAGTGCTAAATGGCACCTACCAGCACCTTCACCCTGGAGAAAGCTCAGGCTCTTCTCCCTCAGGCAGATGTCTTTTTTTTTTTTTTGAGAGAGAGAGGGAGGGAGAGAGAGAGAGAGAGAGAGAGAGAGAGAGAATCTTAAGTAGTATCCATGCCCAGCATGAAGCCTGACACAGGGCTTGATCTCATGACCCGGAGATTATGACCTGAACTAAAATCCAGAGTTGGATGCTTAACCAGCTGAGCTACCTAAGTGTCTCTCTGGCAGATGCTTTTAAGATTAGCTATAGGGAGGCCCAGGTGGCTCAGCGGTTCAGCAACGCTTTCAGCCCAGGGCCTGATCCTGAAGACCCAGGATCGAGGCCCACGTCAGGCTTTTTGCATGGAGCCTGCTTCTCCCTCTGCCTGTGTCTCTGCCTCTCTCTCTCTCTCTCTCTCTCTGTGTGTGTGTGCGTGTCTCTCATGAATAAATAAATAAAATCTTTTTTAAAAATGGTAAGATTAGCTATAAATCTCCTTCATATTTGGCCTAAGTGTTTTTGAACTGGAAGTTTTTACTTTAGTTTCCAGAGTGAATGAGTCATTTGCAAGCCTGTTAAGTGTGGAGTCTTTGGCCCTATAGCCTTTCGAGTCTCCTGGAAGTAAGCTCTGGTTTTCAGAGCCAGAAGTTTATGGGTCTTGTCTCTCCATTGCAGGGCCCAAGGGTTGGAATGCCCAATATACTGCTCTAACCTTTACTTTTCAGGGATATGCTCCTTATTTGTGAAATCCATTCTACTTGTGTGTCCCTACAGTAAGAATGAGATTTTTGCTGACACTGGGTCTCTGTTTCTCCTGCCTATTTCAGTGTAATTGATAGATAACATTGTTGCAAGTTAAAGGTGTACAACATGATACAAATATATGTATGGAATGATTACCACAAAAAACTGTCTCTTTATAGTTTATTCTAATTATGATCCAACCAGGATTTACATACTGCATGGCTGATGTCATTTTAAATACCCTTTAGGCTGTCAGTTTCCCCTCTCTTTTTATCCCACTCATGTTAAAGGAGCTAGGACCCCCAATCTGGAAAATTCCACATAACTTTAACACTATTCTTGTAGTATCATTAATTTGTTTCTTTTTTTCTTACTTCTTTTCCTGTAATTTGCTAATTAGGGGTAGGGACCTGATTAAATTCAAGATTTTTGTTCCTTTTCTTTTCATTTTATATCCTGTTTACAGATGGCAGGGATACTTATAGGCAGTGCTGGTTACTTCCTATTGTCACACATTAGGAGGCACATGATGACTTGCCCCAATTTTACTGATTATAGTTGATAAATGGGTTCAGATAGTGTCAGCCTAATCCATCCATTATAAAAGTTAAAATCAAGGTTTTAGAGATACTTTGATTTATTTACATCACAATAACTGACTGCTTTACACCACAATAACTGACTGCTGCTCTAATGGTTCATGGCTGCCACAGCCATTCATCTAGCTTTCCTCTTAAAAAGCATTTGCACTTTACAATAAATTAATATCTAAACTAGAGAGTAGAAGAATATTTATGTCCTGTCATCTCCCTTTCTTATTATAATCTGTACCCTTGCTGACTTCATTGTTCTCATTTAAAAAGATACTTTGATGTAACTGTTGGACTCTAGCTTCTAGAACCTGTTAGGGGAAAATGGAGGGCTTTGAAAACAGTATCTATTTTATAGATAAAAAAAAGTTTTTCTAATTATAATAGTGGTATAATAGGAAGAGAGGTACAGATGCTCACTCTATCATCATTCTTCCTTATAATCAATGTTTATGTGTCTATTTTCTCAATTAGACTCTGAGCTCAATAAGCACAAGAGATTCAGTCTGTCACTATCATCACCTTGCAGAGAGCCTGATACATAGTAAATCTTCCAGACACAGTATTTGAATTAATGATTAGGAAAGTGATGGATTTCTTGTAATAGAGTTAAGAGTTCAGGCCTCATTGACAATAAATTATCTCAAAATCAAAAGGAACTGAGAGGTCATCTGGTTCATATATAAGGCTTTCTTTTTTAAAAAAGATTTGCTTATTTGAGAGAGAGAATGGGGGGAGGGGCAGAGGGATTGAATCTTCTGGGCAGACTCCCCACTGAGTACAGAGTCCCAAGCACAGCTTAGCTCACTACCCATAAGATCATGGCCTGAGTGGAAACCAAGAGTTGGACAGTCAACTGACTGAGCCACCCAGGAGCCCTATATATAATGCTTTCTAAGACAAGTATATACTGACCCTTTTTGTTTCTGATGGAGCACCATCAATGAAGGACAGCACACTTTTCCTCAACTGCAGAACATTTCATCTAAAAAAATGCTGTTAGAAATGTCTTCCTTAAGTTGAGCTGATATTTGCCACCCAAATTCCTTCCTTCCTTTAGGATCTTCTCTGGAGTAAGGCTGATCATTCTTTCAATTGGTAGGAGACATTTCTAGTTTGCCTACTAGATGTTTCACCCTAAAGTTAGCCAATGCTAGATGTTTATTTAAGGAAGAAATAATACGTTCATGTCATTTTCCCTATAGTATCACATTAAAATCACTCAGACAGTGGCTGTATTTTTTTCCATGTCAATATTCCTTTAACTCTAACCCTTAAGATATCTTATTTTGTTCATTTTTATGGATTTTTCTACACAGTAGTGTCTGGTTATTTTTAACATCCATTTCTTTAAAAGTAAGCTTGAAAAATCAGACCAGGGAATGATTATACTCTCCTGCTTCACAACCAGTATTCAATATATGACTTAAAATCAAGAAAGCATCTGGAGCATTTGGATGATTTTGTGATATTTCCTCTTTTGTGCTTTTATTTACGGTTAAAAATATTAAGCTTTCACCAGAAAGTCTGAATAAAGCTTGAAATCACTTCAGGAAGAACTGAGACAGGAATAATTTATGAAGTTGTTCTACCTTGAGCTAAAAGCCCAGTAGTGCTTCCTTCTGGCAGAGTCCACCCATGCAGATCCGGGGAACTTAGTGCTTGTGGAGCTAGCCCCCTGGACCAGGCATGCCAGGTTCAGCTACTGGAATGTTCATTTCATTCAAATAAGCAGAGAACAAGTTCCCTTTCTACAAAGGGCCTTTACCTCTTCCTGAGGTAGCTTTGACAATGGCTAAGCCTTTCATTGAGATATACTTAATGTACTTTTACAAAGTACATTACTTTTAAAAAGTGCTGTTGTGATTTTTTTTTTAGCTGATCTCTATTTTGTGATCTACTTTTTGCATGAGGGTCATCTCCATGATTTCAAATAATTTCTATGTCAGTAGTTGATTGGAATGCTGAGTTTATATTTTGGAAGCATGCCCAGGAGTCCTGAGATAGGAGGTTTGCTTTAAACCAATAAAGGTCACATGATGTTCCATGCTCTGTTATTAAATAATTCCGTGTGCCTAGTTGTATCCATGGAAACCTGCAACAGTCCCATAATTGTAATAGGCTCCAAACTGGTCTGTCAGAGGTTTCTCCATTTCCAGTCTGTCACTCATACTGCTATCAAAGTGATTTTTCTGTAAGACAAATAAAGCACATAATTTCTTTTTTTAAAATATTTTATTTATTTATTCATGAGAGACAGACAGAGAGAGAAAGAGAGAGAGGCAGAGGGAGAAACAGGCTCCATGCAGGGAGCCTGACATGGAACTTGATCCCGGGTCTCCAGGATCAAGCTCTGGGCTGAAGGTGGCGCTAAACCTCCGAGCCACCTGGGCTGCCTAGCACATCATTTCTGATTTTATACTACATAAATCCCAAACTTAGCTGTGCATGTCATTCAGAGCTTTTATATGTGGCCCAGTCTAATGTTCTAGCTTCATATCCTATCAGTCCCGCTCATATTCCAGCCACAATTTCCTTTGTGCACCTACCTTTCTCTTCCATACTCTTTTCTCATGCTTTATGATGTTTGCCATCCTCACTTTTTGCTCCTGGTAATCTCTCCACTGATCTTTGAAAAACCAATTTGAATGTATTGGGTGATACCAGGCACCCAAATAAATGTTAAGACATCTCCAGTTGCAAACATGACTGTCTTTCCCTAAAAATATAAAATCTTCTTTCAACAATCTTACTTTTCTCCTCAAGCTGCATCGTTACTTGTACTCCCATTATCACCTAATTTCTTAAAAGAAAAAAGTCTGTATTGTCATCTCTGAAAACTTATGAAGTATTAGATGGGAAAAGTACTGTTACAAAGTCAAAAAAATTTAGAAAAAATTGAATTAAACAGTATTAAACAGGTTTTTTGGTTGAGTGCTCAGTTTAATATGCTAATGCCACCAAAGGGGGATGTTTTCTTACTGAACTGGCTACAGGGAGAATCTTAAGAAACTGATCTTTTACTGGTCTACATCTCTTCTCTTGTCTTCCCTTATCTCATTGCCCATACTTTAATCCAATGAATTCTAGCATATGCTTACATCACACACCTTAAATATACTCAGAAAGGCTACCATGACTTAAGTCACTAGGTTTCAATTTTGAATACGTTGCAATCTTCTGGGGAGCTTTAAAATTATTGCTGCTTGGGCTCTACAGCCAGAGATTCTGATTTAATTCATTATGGATGCAACCTGGGTACAGGGATTTATAAGCCATTTCCAGGTAATTTTAAGTGCAGCCAAGGCTGAGAACCATTACCCACTGCCTCAAGCTGTTAGTTCATTCTTTCATTCACCTTAAGTACCGAATTCTGAGGATAAAAAAGCAAGTGAGGCATGGCCTTCTCCCTGATGAATCTGTAGGGTATAATAACTATAACTATATAACTATAACTATATATAACTATATATAACTATATATAACTATATATAACTATATATATATATGGCATAGGCATAAAGTATAACAGTGTTTATATTAAAACTATTATAAGATAAGGGAGCACAGATAACATTTTAGTCAGTTTTACCTAGGGAATTGGGTGGGCAAGAGAATTTTCATGCAGAAATTCCTTTATGAGGTACGGTATTTGTCAGGTAGACTAGAGAGCTATTTGGAGAAGGTCATTTTAGTTTGGGAGAGTCCATGAGAGAGGCATGGTGTATGGTCATATGGTTATTAGGGTAATTACAGCAATATATCAGAGCTGCTGATAAGACGAAGAGAGACATGAAGGATAACTTTGGAGATGTAGATGGGGCTCTCATTGTGGTGAGTTTTATATAAGCCAATAAATGATGGACTTTATTGTGTCAGATGTGAGGAATTTTTGCAGTGTTTGAATCAGAGACTGGCATGATCCAGTTTGCATCTTTGATTTGTCATATCAGTTTCTTCCTAATTTGTACCTCCCAGAAGCAGGCTCATGTGTTAATTATTGCTGTGTCCCCATCCCCCTTCATAGGGTTTAAATATCTGTGCTTATTTGGATAATCAATATATATCTTCCCCAAAAAAATATTGACTGTGAGCTCTATGCAAGAGGACTTTGGTATTATTCATAGCTGTACATCCCTTAGGATATATTGGGCAGAGATGCAACATCTAATGGCATATTGGGTAGAGATCTAACGTCTCAGCCTCAGATAGAGAGATACTATCTGTTAAAGTATAGTACTTTGCCAGTGGCATTAATCACACAGTTTGGAATTAGATCTTTATTTCCTATTTTTTTCCCCGACATACTATCACCTCTCATCTCTAGAAAACAGAAAGCAAATATTTACAAGAAATCTTAAATTTTGTTGTTCTGAATACTGTCAGATTGGTTAATCAAGTGTGTTTACTGAATTCCTGTCTCTTCTGTTCCAAAGCATGAAGCTCTATGCTATTAGGAATTTTTAAAAATTCAGGATATGTCTCCTAACCTCAGAGCTTATCTAATTGGGACAAAAGAGGTACTAGTCATAAATGACAGCTTAGGAACACAGAGAATGAAATGTGCTGAGTATCTTAAGATTTTTGAGAAGAATAGACTCTCTTGGGGCTTACTGGGCATCAATAATTGTGGCAAATTTTCTACTGTCACCACATTTAGACGGTAATTCAGAAGCTGATCCCAATTGGACACTGTTCATTACACACTAATTACTATTTGCCCTGCAGTGATTGTTATGTGGGACAGCCAGTGTAAACGCAACCCTAGATGCTTACTCTTGCCCTTCCAATGGGAAGAAAAAGGACTGATTACAGAAGTTATCATATCAAGTTCTTTGGTTTCTCTCAGATAATTTTAGAGATGAACATTTATTTCCAAGGTGCATATCCATGCTTGGAAGAGTTCTAACTCAAGATACATGTCAAAGAAAGGTAATGATAGAAAATGATATGCTTCAGCTGGAAAACACTGTAATATTTGACTTATGTATGTATGAAAGTATAGGGAAATGCCTCAAAGGAAATATGTATTGGAAGAGATGAGATTTTATTTTATTTATTTTTTTAAAGGATTTTATGTATCTGTTCATGAGAGACACAGAGAAAGATAGAGAGAGGCAGAGACACAGGCAGAGGGAGAAGCAAGCTCCATGCAGGGAGCCCGACGTGGGACTCGATCCCAGGTCTCCAGGATCAGGCCCTGGACTGAAGGCAGTGCTAAACCTCTGAGCCACCGGGGCTGCCCCAAGAGATGATGAGATTTTAAAATAAATTTTGCCTCTGTGATTTATTTCCATATATTTCCATGTTGGTCATTTTGAGAGTTATTTGATAGACATTATTAACTGCTTGTGTTATACAAAACCCTGTTCCATGACCTGGGTGAAAAAAGTAAAGATTTGATCCTTGTCCTCAAAGAGTTCAGAATTCAGAGGGACAGATAGACTAATAATTAGAGACATGATGCATGTTATAAAAGAAAAATGTGTAATTGTTAAGAGTCTCAACATATATAATCAGGCATGCATTAAGGATAATTGTTTATTTTAATTTCTGACTCTTAGCCCTTGATTCTGTTTAGGAGAATTCTAGACTTCTAGCCCATCTAGGAGAATTGTTATTCTCATCCCACCCCCAATATCATCGTAAAATTTTGTGGACTTTTACAGGACTAACTTTTCATGAGACTGAGCTCCTTGGTTGATTAGCAAACATTATACATTGGTTTACCTTAAGACATCAATTGCTTGACCCTCCATGGTCTTTTCAGGTCTTATGCCTTCCTGGTTCCCCAGCACACGTGGGGCATGGAAAGCTGGAGATCTTACTCTCCCAAGATTTGGCTTGTCTACAAGCACCTAACAAACATTTGTGTAGGCTTGCTCTCTCTTCAAACTCAGAGATATCTATTTCCTTATTAGACTCCTGTAGTCTCCCCCACCTCAAAATCTCGAAGACACCCTTCCCTTCTTCTCTACCTTCTACTCATAATATACACCTCTCTGCTCCTCCAAAGCCAGGCTACCTAGAATAGTTCTTTCAAGGGGTGTCAGAGCCTGTAATTTCTGCTGGGTGACCCTGCTGTCAGCCACATCAGATTCCAGAGGCAAAGTATAAAGTGTAGCTACCTGTTTGGAATTCGGGAGAAAGAAAGGTAGTAGTACAAACAGGATATTCTAATTATCCTGACACCATCAGAGAAATACTAGGAATATAGAAGAATGAGTGACTGTTTCTAAAAACAAGGTGGTTAGGGAAAAAAAGAAAGTGACATTTGGGTGGAGTTTGGAGGATTATTAGGAGTTGCTTGAGGGCTATTCTAGGTAAGGGAAAGAGCATGGATTTGAGGGATAGAATTCCATCTTTGTATTCTCTGAATTCCAGTGTTGGACACATGTTGGACACTCAATAAATGTGAGTTGAATAGAGACGTAGAATTTTGAGACATGCTCAGGGAATGGCAAGAGGTTTGGTGAGCCAGGAACAGTGTTTATGGGAAGGATGGGTAGGTCACCCTTGAGTATTTGGACTTTATTTTCTAAGGGACACATGGGCTTGTTAAAGAAGAGTGACATTTTCAAAAGGGCAAGTGCTAAGGAGGGGAGTATGAAAGCCAGATTGAGTTATAAAATGATTGCCATGGTTCAGGTAAACTGTAAGAAGTGTATGAAAGGGAGCTCCAGAGGAAAACAATTCTGATAAAGGTAGTTGATTTTCCTACTTTAGAACACAGCTAAATAGCAAAGATTGGGTAATGTAACAGACTAGGTTTTCACTGAGTTTCTTAGACTCATAGGGGTGAAAGTCAAATGCTAAGAGTATTTTGCCAAATCCTACAGGAATGAATCTGGCCCTGGAATGAACCTGCCCACGCAGTGAAGTGTGGCACTTGGGAGCAAGTCAGCTATTAGATGCCTTGGGGGTATTTAAATGCCAGAATTGCATTTCTAAAGATCAAGAAAAGACATGTGTTAAAACCTCTGTCTAGAATAAATATATTATTTGGTTTGGAAGTGAATTTTATGAGAAAAATAAAAGAAAAACGTCTATATAATAGGCCATGCATGCATAGCATGAGGCTTAACTTACTGTTTTAACAGTACATAAAAAAATAAATAGTAAATTTAATAAAAAGTTACCTACTTTTTTGTATTTTTTCAGACTTCATGATTTATACATTGTTAAATATAAAAGAACTTGTACAGGATGTGTGAAGTGGTGTAGGTGGTGTGTTTATTTAAATATTGTCTCAGGAAGCATGGTAATGTGAAACACAGGCATCAGAGTGTAATGATAGAATAAGAGAAGTTGGAGGTACTGCTTAATCAGAGGTTCTCCCAGAAAATACCTACAAGTTAGAGAAATGAACATAATCAGTGACAGAAAGCCTCAGCTCTTTTCTCAGTTAAGCCAAAGAAAATAAACTGAAATTTTCTTACACTGTAATTCACCTTCCTTCTGCTACATCCTAATCACAGTAGCTGAAAGGGTTTTTTTTTTCTTTCAAATTGAACAAAAACCTATCACCTGAATATGTGCTTCGAGCAGGATGGCAGAAAAACAGTGATTTGAACTAGAGCAAGGAGCAGTGAACAATAAGATATAGGGAGGTCAAGGTTACCCTGAGGAAAATGATTCACATTTCTTTACAAAAAGGTAATTTATTTTTCTGATTTTACTGATAAGCCTTGGGGCTCCATCAAGGTAGAAAGCCAAATGTGAGATTCCTCTATTAACCTGGAAGTAATTGGATTTTTGAATCTTTGTATATTTTTGTGTGTGGGGAAATTGGGGGGCTGGTTAGTTAAGATACTAATAAACTTTACATTTCAAATTATAGATGCATGGCAAAATTAATAGGTAACTATTAAAGTACTAAAAGTATATAAATATCAAGCAAGTGAAGAGATAAAATGTATTAAGAAAAACTTTAATCAGTCAAAAGATTGAATGATAAAAGGCAAAAAAATAGAGCATGACAGAAACACAAATAATATAGAAAAACAAATTTAAATATAATGGTCACATAAATGTAAATAGATTAAATTTGCCAATTAAAAGAAAAAAAAATAAGCCCTTGAATAATTAAAAAAATCTACCTAAAATGTCAGTTGATAAGAGATACACCTAAAATAGAAGGACACAGAAACTTTGAAAGTAAACAAATGAGAAAAATACAGTGTGCAAATGCTAAATAAAAGAAAGCTGGGTTAATTTACAAATATCAGACACAATTGGCTTTAAAATAAACTATTCGAGTTAAATATCATTATATGGTAAAATAAATGCTTATTTCATGAAAAAGTATTCTAAACTTATGTGCACTTAATAAAATATTCCTAACATATTAGCAGTAAAAGAGTATATAGAGAGAAATGAATAAATCTACCATCATAATGAGAAGATTATAAGATACCTCTGACTTATACCAAGAGGTTAAAAAATTACTATTTCTAATAGTATGATAGAACACTTCCAAGGAAAATGAGATACAACCCTAAAAATATACTGGGTACTTAGGAATTAAACAACATATATGCAAAATCTTTATAGAAAAAATATGTATTGCCTTTTAATGAAATTTATTATATAAGACTTAACTATAGTGAACGCCATGGCCATGGATATGAAGATTTAATAAAGACATCATTCCTTCAAAATTGATCTGTATACATTGCAAGTCCTATAAAAATCCAAATTTTTAGGTATTTTTGGAAATTTTTAGGATTATTTGGTTAGCTTAATAACCTGGTTTAAAATGTAAATGAAAAAAGTAAAAGCTAAAGAATAGCCCAGATATTCCTGAAAAGAAGATCTAGGGAGTCACTGGGCCTATCAGAAAACAAACATACTAAACCAACTTTAATGAAGACACAGTGTGTTTTAGAACTGGACAAACATATTGACTGATGAAACAACAGATGACTTTGATACGGAAGTTAAGGGTACCAGTTCTAGATCCAAGTTACTAACTTTTGCATGCTTCAATTTTCTTATTATTGAAAAATGAATGAAAATGGTACCTAACTCATAAGGCTATTATGGGGATTTAATGAATTAATTATTTATAAAACACAAGACTATTTGGCACATGGTATATGTATTTGTTAACTATATGTAAATGTTACATAGGATAGAAATGGCACTGAGAACATTGAAGAAAGGAAGACCAATTAATGAACAGGGACAATCGTATATAATATTGAAAAAATTAAATTGATACCTACCTTACATCAGACATAAAATTAACAATGAATAAATAAATAAATAAATAAATAAATAAATAAATAAAATTAACAAAAGAAAGGTCATACACATAAATGAAAAGGCAAAGTTTTAAGCATTTTTTTTAATTAAAGATTTTATTTATTTATTTGTTTGGGACATAGAGAGAGAGGCAGACACAGGCAGAAGGACAAGTAGGCTCCATGCAGGGAGCCTGAGGTGGGACTCGATCCTGGGTCTCCAGGATCAGGCCCTGGGCTGAAGGCAGCGCTAAACCACTGAGCCACCCGGCTTGCCCAGTTTTAGGCATTTTAAAAGAAAATGTGGGGTTCCGGGTGGCTCAGTCGATTAAAGTTCTGCCTTCAGCTCAGGGTATGATCTCAGAGTCCTGGGATCAAGCCCTGAATCTAGCTCCCTGCTCAGGGAGAAGCCTGCTTCTGCCTCTCCCTCAGCCATCCTCCCAGTTGTGCTCGCTCTCTCTCTCTGTCAAATAAATAAATATAATCTTTAAAAAAACAAAAACAAGAAGAAAATGTAAGAGAATACCATTATGACCCTCTTGTTAGCAGGTATTTCTTAAAATGCAAACCCCACAAATGAAGATTGTTCAATCCAAGTACATTAAAGACATTCTTTTTATCAAAAAATACCACAAGGAAAAGGAAAAGCCAAGTCCCAAAATGCAAGTATTTGCAACATAAGTAGTCAACAAAAGATTTATCAAGAATATGTAAATAACTCTTACAAGTCAATAAAAATAAAAACAACCAATAAAACAAGAAAAAAATGATCAAGAGATACCATCAAACATTTCAAAAAGGAAAGTAAACAAAAAAATGAATAAGCATATGACAAGATACCAAACCTTACAAGTAATAAAGGAATCTAAATTAAGCTCAATTCCATATTGTACCCAATTATGTGAGCATAACATTAGGAAGCCTGACACCATCAAATGCTATTGACATTTCTTATACACTGCTGGTGGGTACAATTTGGGAAAATAAATTGACATCATCTTATAAAAGTGAACATTATCACTTAACATTTCCACTTCTAGTTATTCATATACCCTAGAGAATTTATTTTTTTTATACTAGAGAAACCCTTGTAAACATTCCCTGACCATAGCAACTCTGTTCCTAAAAAGGAAAAAAAAAATGGAAAAACAAAATGTATGACAATGAGAGAATGCAAATACAATTTATGATACATTCACAAAATGGAATAATATACAGTACTACAAGTAAATGAACATGGATGAGTATTGGAAACAATATTGATTTAGAAAATCAAGTCAAAGAAAACTGTATATGGTAAAATAATATTCATATGAAGCTCAAAACCAATATTTGTGCGAAGCAATATGGTTTTGGGACGATTCATATGTAAGTGCTAAAACCACAAAATGATTACAGTATTTAGGAGAGTTGTTGCAGCATAAGGGATACAGAAACACAGGACTGATGGCAGACAGCATTACAAACTCTGTCGTATTTTAGTTTTTAAGTTGATGGTTATTTTATTACTATGCTTCAAAACTTCCCTTTACATTTCATACGTTCTTTCATATTAATCACTATATTTTAGGATATATTAAGTTACACAATCTGAGGGAATGTTGAGGCAGAAAGTTTTTCTTTTAGACTTAATACTTTAAAATAAAGATGGACCTGTACTCATTTCTCCATTCATTGCACTGGGGTTGCCTGAAAGTGGACTTGAGTTTTGCTTTGAAGAGATGACAGAAATGAAATGCAGCTTTTCCAAACAAAGCAGTTGTTCATAGTGACATATCTTTTGCATCTGTGATAGCAGATGCTTTTAAAAGCAACAGAAAGAGGGAGCAGTAGTGGGTGGAATTAGAAGCAAATGCTTATTCATATGCTGCCATGTGAAGCAGATCTGCTATGCTCTTTCAGATACATTTAAGAACAATCTAATCTTAGCTAGAACTGAAATATTGGAACTGTTGAATTGTCATTGATAGAAGCTGCCACCATGGCTATTTTCTGAATATTTCAGTGCTGAAATGAAGCATAAAAGCACAAAATCATCAGGATAGAATAGACCTTTCAAGGAAGCTTGGGGTTCCTATCTCTTTCACTGGGTCAAATGTAAGCAAAACCATGAAATTGGCACTCTTTACTCTTGACAAACAATAATACTATGCAGCTCCTTTGGGAGGAATGAAATAGAATCAGGATGACACCTGATCCTTAGCCGAGGTTCTTTTTTTTTTTTTTTTTTAAGATTTTATTTATTTATTTATTCATGATAGTCACACAGAGAGAGAGAGGGAGGCAGAGACACAGGCAGAGGGAGAAGCAGGCTCCATGCAGGGAGCCGGACGTGGGATTCGATCCCGGGTCTCCAGGATCGCGCCCTGGGCCAAAGGCAGGCGCTAAACCACTGTGCCACCCAGGGATCCCCCCCTCCTTTTTTTTTAAAAGATTTTATTTATTTATTTTAGCCGAGGTTCTTATAGCAATGGTATATGCATGTCTGTCCTGACCAAGGATTTCTAGGAAGGGGATACGCTATCATCACCACAGTCAAAAAGATTCCCCTGCCCTATAAACCCTGTGTCCAATCTGAATTCCTCTGTCATTCAAAACTCTTTCTTTGACCTTAGAGAGAACAACTAGTCTCACAATTTATCATTCTTTTCCTACAGTTAGAAGATTAAAAAATCGCCCCTCATTTTTTTACACCATGATTTATTGATATGTAGATATAGTTATATACACAATTCAGATTAGTCCCATCCTAATTGCTACCCTATAATTATAGTGTCTTAATTATATTTATTTTTATTTTAGATAACACTGACTCCTCTAACTTGTTTTTCATATCATTGCCCTCGAATCTTAATTTTTATCCTTGCAATCTGAGTCCCTGATAAACTTATTGAGTCTACTTAAAATATAATCCTCATTACATTGCCTTTTTAATCAAGAATGTACATTAGTTGTCATGTTGGTCAAATCAAGTTCAGCTTCTCAGGCTAGAATTTAAAGCTCTGATTGATCTCACCTAGCTTTATCTTACCAGCCTTTTCTCTCTTATCAGATAGACCTGAGTTTGAAGCATGAGCCTAACACTTTCTAAGTGGGTCCCAGTTAATTCAACTCAGAGCTCCAGTTTCTTTATTCATGAACATGAACACTAAATAAATGTTGATTTTTTAAAAGGCTGTCTCCACTTGAAAAATGGCTAAATTACTTTTTAAAAATAGTTAATAGAATTTCATGTAATTATAGATTTGTCATGAGAGACACTATAAAATTAGAATAGTAATATCTATCATGTCTTAAAGATTACATTAAATTTGAGAAATAGCAGAGTTGTCCCATAGTAGGTTGTCTGTAAACTTCAAAAATTATCCTTCCTCCTCCTTTTTTTAGGGAAAAAAAAATGGCTTAATGCTGGAGGGATAATCATGATAAGCATGACTCATAGAGGAAATAATTATAGTACATGATGATGAGATTTTCCTTTACTAAGAAAGGCCTGTCTGGATGAGGAGAATGCAAGGGAGAAAAACAGACTGTCAGACTTCCAGAGATGGACTGTCCTTCATGTTCCTGCCACAGTTTACAGCAGGGCTCTAAAAAGTGGAGGTTTATTATTGAAATAAAGCCCCTAAACCCTAAATTTCCCATAATTCTTGTGTGCTGCAGTGCAACTTCTGTTTATTAAATAACTGTGAAAGGAAATAAAATGGTGAGTTCTACCATAAGGAAGGAGGGAAGCAGCTGTTTAGCCACAAATATTGGAGTCGTTGCGTGTGAAGATGGGGGACTGTCTGAATGCTTCTCTCAAACAGCAGAAGTTCATTAACTTTAACACTTAAAAATACCTTCTCTTCTACTGAAGCTTTATTAATTTGAGATCAGTAAATGCTGAGTATTCTTTACACAGAGGCTACCTAATGGTGAAAGGAATTTTTTTACACTTTACAATATTTTGAAGGTGGCAAATAACCTCTAAGTACAAAAGAAGCATGTGACCTCTTAGTAGGTAACCCCAAAGTGATTCCAGACCTGTGAATGACTTGTCTTACACAGAGTAAGAATGAAATCACAACACAAGTACTATATTCACTCCAAAGGAGTGAATTATAAAGTCCAAATAGCTTGCTGCTTCTTTCCACATTTCAGTGTTTCAACAGGGATCCTTTCAATCTTTTCAAAATACTGGGAGACAGAGCTGAGCGGAAGCACAGCGGCAGCATGCTGCCTTTTACTCCCAGCTAGAAGGTGTGTCAGATTCTTCTAGGCTGACCTCTTGAATGGGCTGCTCACAGAGACCCAAATCACACTGGGCCTGTGAACTACTTTAGTACAGTCTTGTTTCAATGTTTCCACCAAAGGACTGAAGACAGAGGGGGTGAACATATGTCTCAAGGGTCTGTGGATATAGTATGAAGCTGAGATTGTAAACACAAGTCAAAAAGTCAGCAATTCATTTGGAGACTGGTTTTGTCCTAAAAATCCATGCAAATTTTATATTCCAGACCTAAGATATTTATATATGTTTTTATTAATTTATTAATTTATTTATTTATTCATGAGAGACACACAGAGAGAGGCAGAGACATAGGCGAGGGAAAAGCAGGCTCCTGCAGGGAGCCAGATGCAGGAATCTATCCTAGGACCCTGGGATCGTGCCCTGAGCCAAAGGCAGACGCTCAACCACTGAGCCACCCAAGCGTCACTATATATGTTTTAATACATATTTCTCTCTACTCTTCAAAAATATCTATAATCCAGGAAAATTTCTGTGGTTTCCTGAAACCCCTGGGATATTATTGTAAATCCCTGATACACTGCAGAAGGAAATAAGCAACTGATCCTGTATCTAGCCCTGCTCTACCCCTGAGTTCTAGAAGTCTGCCAATAAGACGTCGTCTCCTTGCTACTTACAAGACCTCAAAATTCAAATTCATAAAACTTGCTCCTCATCTTTCCCCTCCTCTTCTCAACTCATTCTCATGGTGAGTGGCACCTTCCAGGCACTCAGCTGCTCAAGCCAGAAACTTGGGAGTCATCCCAGACATCTTATTCTCCATCAGCCCCCACATCCCATCAGCCACCAAATCCTGTCAACTTTGGCTCCATCTGTTCTCGTTTTGAACCGGTATTACTTTCATTTAGCCCTTTCTTATCCCTTTTCTGAATTATTATTATATGGATCACTTACCTGGTTCCTCTGCACCTTTGCCTACTATATCCCTAGTTAATGACTATCTGTTACTTTATAATACCGTCCAAATTCCTCAGCATATATGGACTTTTATGATTTGGGCCTATTTCAGTACCTTTAGCTTAATGTCTATATCCTGTAGACTCACTTTGCCAACTTCCTCATGTTTCCTGCCATATCATAGCCACATGTTTTTAGAATCTCCATATTGCCCATTCTTCCTATGTTTTGGGCCTTTTGCACATATATTCTATTCTTGGAATGTCCTTCTTCCTTTCTCTTCTCCACATGGGTAATTACTACTTGTCTTGGATTATGATTTAATTATTGATGATAATATTTTCCCCTTTAACAGAAACCCCAAGAAGGTAGGCTTTTTTTTTTTTTTTTGTCACTTCACACAGGAAACCATAAAATTTTGGCACTATATATTATTGAGTCTTGAACAAAAGTGGAATTGGTTAAGGTCTCATCAGAAAACTGTATTTCTAAAAAAAAAGAAAAAAAAGAAAACTGTATTTCTCCTTTAACATGTGATTTAAGCAGGTTGGTGGTTACACAGTATATCTCTGTGAGTATCTCTTAAAATATAATTTAAATTTATGTAAATTGTTTGACATGAACAGCATTTTCAGGGGAAAAGGTTCCAAGAATGACATGGTTCAGAAGGTCTCTCATGGTGCATGTGCAAGTGGGGGGAGGGACAGAGGCAGAGAGAGAGAGAGAATCTCATGCAGACTCCACCCTTAGCCCAGATGCTAAGGCTGATGCGAGGCTCAACTAGAGTCTGATGCTAGGCTCTCAACCCTACGACCCTGAGATCATGACCTGAGCTGAAATCAAGAGTCAGACCTTAACTGACTGAGCCACCCAGCTGCTCCTGAGGTTGTTTTGTTGTTGTTTACTACCTAAGGGAAACATTAGCTTAAGGGAATAGTATTTAACCTATAACATTATTCCTGAGATACAAGCTACACAACAGGAAAAGTGTAGATATCTTTCTTTCCTCCTTGTTGAGGTAAAGACATTTTTGGAATGGTACCTGCCTTTTCCTAAACCCCAGTCAGTTTACGTCTAGGTCACTCAATGAACCACATAGAGGGAGCAAGAGCCCCAAGTCATGAGAGAAAGTTCAGCAGAGAAATGAGATCTGGTTCTCTCACTGCTGAGAGACTGAACAAGTTATGCCCCTTCATGATCCTCACTTCCTTTTCTGTGAAATAGAGCAGTTGGTTGAATAGTTGATTAAGTCCCTTCCACACTATCATAGTCTATGATTCTCTCATCACAGCTGCCTTTAAGAAGTCTTCAAAGTCCTTCTCAGTTGTTCATAAGGAGTTTTGTGAGTGACTCAGAACTTGCCAGCCTGGAGCATAAAGATGAACTGTTATTACAAGCTAACATTTTCACAAGGAAATGCTAGGAGCAATGGCCAGTGCCAAAATAACATCCAGATTCATGGACAGCTTTTACTTCTTGTGGTATCTGATTTTCCTCCATTGCAATAGAGGCTGAACATTTGCTTTTATGTTAAAGATCCTTCTCCTGTTATAACAGAATGTCTGTAGCTCCAGTATAGGTGCCTATGGCATTTTATTCTTTTCTTGAATGGTTGTGTCTGAGGAAAAGATTGTCTTAAATGTATATGTTCAAGGTAAAGCAACTTTTCTTCTTAGTAGTATTTGAGTGTAACTTTGTGATCTACCAACCAACTTTAATTTTAGTTGTGCAGCCTGTTAGATCCCACTTCTTTCAGAAAGAAGCAATATGGTTTTGTATTGTGACTCTTAAAGGTCAGTAATTTGTGTTTTATCATAATAGTCTTTTATATCAAGTACTGCCTTGAATTATTGTCAGTGCTTTTCTTTAGATCAATTCCGTTTTTAATGTTATGTAAGTACTACGAATGGAAACTGGTATAACTTGCTACTTAGTAGGTAAATTAAAAATAGTTAAGATTTTTAAATAGTTAAAATTAAAAGAAAACTTGTAAACCAAACTCTTAAAATTACCTCAGCTCATTTGTAGATCATTTATCCCATCCTGGGCAACATTGGCCAAGGGATTAAGCTTCAGGCATTATTACTGGTTAACTACTACTGTTCACTGCAAATGTAGTGACTTAAAACAACCACCAGTTATTTGGCTCATAAATATATGCCAGAATCTGACACATTCTACTTGCAGGTTAATAATCTAACCTGTATTGTTTCCTGGGTGATGGCCAAAGATATGTATGACTCTTGAATCAGAGACAAAGGACTTCATTTCTTATGGTATAGAAAGCACGAACATTAGTCAGCATGTTGGTGTTGATTTTTCTTGGTCTCCAAGTCACATGGGAACAACACAGAGGGGTTCAGATGGATGCTGGATACCCAGGAGGTTTGTATGACAAAGCAATAAGAGGAAAAAGCAGAGGAAATATCCAGATCTAAGCTTAGGACATAGTAAGTGTGCAATAAATAAAAGAAGTGTGTAATAAATAATTTAATAAATTATTAAATCCAAAATGTTTACATGTTTATTTAACCAGTGTGGTTCACCTTCCATGCTTATTTTTCATCTGTTCCCTGAAGTGATGAACATGTCTAGAAGCTAAAGGTCTCCCCTCCACCCCACACTCCCACCACTCACTCAGTCATTCTGGTTCTGTGTAATCACTACAACTGAAATTCTGAAGCTTTTTGCATCTACATGTTGGCTTTCTTGAAGCTTTGTGGGAGTAAAATATGCTATGACCATGAGTGGAGAAAGGGCACTGAGAACATATGAAAAGGAGGCTGTACACATGGGCACTTGACATTCAGTGAACAGAAGGAGGGGAGGGTTTTGTGCAGAGCCACCAGAATAAGACATGGTAGAGAACAAGACCGGTCTCTTCATCAGCAGTTCATTGTAAGAATTCTATTGATATGCTTTCCTGTGAAATGTGAAATGGTCTTAATTTTCTTCTGAATGCAAGAGAAGGAGGAAGAAAAAGAGATAGAGGAACAGAAGGAGAAGCAGAAGAAGAAAGAGAAGGAGTAGACAGATACAGATTATAAGGGAAAAGGAAGGAAAAGAAGGGGAGACTACTTAAACTAAGAGGTAGCTTACCTTGTATGTATGACAAAACAAGGTGCCGTCTTTCCACATACTCCTCTTTATGGTGTAGGCCTATGTGGCCATAGGAACACAGAGCTGGGCTATTTTGAATGTTTATAAATGGCCTCATCTCACTATTAAATAGAAGTGCTAACTATTCTCCAATTTTAGCACCTATCTTTTAAATGTCAAAAGACAGATTTTACTCCAACCCCCTCTCCTAGTCTTCAAGCTTTGAGTCACGAGGATAACTTCACTCTATGAAGAAATTGGCAGAAAAGAATAGAATAAAATGCAGAGGAAATGTTTGACAAATTAATTTAGAAATGTATTTCTAATCTAGTATCTGGCCAAGTAGGCACCCAAAATGTATTTTCTGAACTAAGTTGATAAAGAGGAGGGGAAAGGAGAAAAAAATGATATCCCCAGAGACAGAAGTAACAGAAATAAAGGAACTTCCATATAATGGAAGGCAAAACTAATAATGCCATTCTGTACCTACACTGTGATAGACACTAGAAAACAAAGCTGATAAAGACACAGTGCTCTCATCTTTCAAGAATCTCACAATTTAGGGAGGAGAAATGGAGATAAGAATAAGTGATTATAATTAACTGAGATTAGGTCTAAGTCAAAAGTATGCACTGAGTACTATGGGTGAGGCACCTCACCTTGGGAAGAAAAGCCTTTCTGTAGGAGATAATACCGAAGCAGAATCTTGAAAAAGTAAGAGTGAATCAGATAAAGAAGTAGGCATGGAATAATATAATTAATGTCAGGAAGGAAACTGCAAAGTGACTGGGGTGGAAGGTTATCAGTAACTGGATATATTTGGAGGCTGGAAAGTTGGGTAGAAGCTAGTTCTAGAAGACCTATGTCCATCTTTGTTCTACAGATATAGATCGAAAGACCCCTAATGAATTCTTTAAAGGTCTATCCTTCCATACATCCATAGCTCTACCTGTTTAAACACCATGTTTCATAATCCGTAATTGAGTTGTGAACATAAAAGTCAGCACAGATGCATAGTTAGGATTAGGCACTGCTACCAATTGAAGGGAAACCAAAATAGCAGTGGTTTAACTGGAATAAAAGTTTAATTCTCTCTCACAGAAAAGCCCAAATATTCAATCTAGGGCTAGGCTGCCTCACAATTTTAGGGCCCCATGTTTTTCTCTATTGCTGATCCACCATACATGACCTCAATCTTAAGTGAAAATATCAGGAGAAAAAGGAGTTGGAAAAGAGTGCATAAACACCATATCTTAAGGAATGTTCCCAGAAACTTCCACAAAATACTTCTGTTTTTGTTTCATCAATCAAAAGTTGTCATATGGCCACATGTACCTACAAAGGAGATTGGGATATATAGCCTCACTCTATAATAGTAATGAGTAACAAGCCTTATACTGCAGCAGTTATGAAAGAGAAGTAGGGAGTCATAAAAGTCATCACTTTTATATGAGCAGCTTTTAAAAAAAAATTACACAGCCCTTAGGACTTGTTTTAAATCCTAATTAAGCAAGAGAACATCTTTTCTCAGGAAACCTCATTCCATACCATACTGGACTGTTGACCGTTGTTCTGTTAAAGCTCATTTTCTTGTCTGAGATCTCTTGTAGAAAAAATACCTTCTCACCTCTGTATATATATTTATATTTATAAAATGTTGTTAATATAGTAGTAGAGGAAACCATATATTGTGAGATAACTCTGGCCAAGTTCAGGCCAATTCATGTTTTATACAATTTAGTGATTGGATGACTATTAAAGGCTACATGACAACAGAACTCAGGACCTCAAAACTGCAGCAGACCAACAGCAGTATTTATTAATTTGTTTATTTTAAAGATTTTATTTATTTATTTATGAGAGACAGAGAGAGAGAGAGAGAGTCAGAGACACAGGTAGAGGGAGAAGCAGGCTCCATGCAGGGAGCCCGATGTGGGACTCGATCCTCGTATGCGGGGATCACACCCTGGGCCGAAGGCAACCGCTGAGCCACCCAGGGATCCCCTAACAGCAGTATTTAATTCTAACTTTCACATTTAGGAGCTGCCCTTTCTTTCTTCTTTCTTTCTTTCTTTCTTTCTTTCTTTCTTTCTTTCTTTCTTTCTTTCTTTCTTTCTTTCTTTCTTTCTTTCTTTCTTTCTTTTTCTTTCTTTCTTTTTTCCAAAGATTTTATTTATTTATTCATGAGAGACACAGAGAGAGAGAGAGAGAGGCAGAGACATAGGCAGAGAGAGAAGCAGGCTCCATGCAGGGAGCCCAATGAGGGACTTGATCTGGGACTCCAGGATCACACCCTGGGCTGAAGGCAGACGCTTAACCACTGAGCCACCTAGGCGTCCCAGGAGCTGCCCTTTCTTTTAACAATATTAAACATGACATCTGATATGCAGTAAGTGTGTCATAGAATAAAGGTATGTTGAGTTGAATTTATTTGCACACTGTAAAAATGATATCAAACACATAAAGATATATATTTTATTCAGTCATATGTGTATTCTTATTCCTTGATTAATTCATTCAATTAAAATATTCTGAGTTCTTAAAGACTTGCATGAGCTAATTGCTGGGGGAGTTATAAAAATTATCAAGTTATAACCTCTACTTTCAAGGTGTGCATAATAGAACAGAAAGAAAGATGTATACACAACTAATTTTGATCATCTAGTAAGTGCTACCCAACACTGAGGAAGTGCAATGGGGATGCGTTATTTCAGTCTGATTATTAAGATAAAGCATCACAGAGGAGATAGGACTTAAACTCAGCCTTGAAAAATGAGTAGAGATCCACCAAGGAATCATCAAATATATGAGTAGTTCCTTCAATGTCAAACAGTACCTAATATTTGTTCCAAATCCAGGTTAAGCAATATAGCCTCACTTTCCCAGGAGACCTCATTCCGTGCTGTTCAACAACTGACAAGTTATCTAGTTGTATACTTTGCAGCTTGTTTTCTCACTGCCTAGGGTAGTTTGAGTTTTCATGTATACTGAATAAATCCCTTGTCACCCTGTAGGTACCATAATCATAATCAACCATAAACCAATTATTCAATACCCTCTGTAATGCCTTTTTTCCTCATTCTTCCTTCCTATTCTGCTCAACATCATGTGTCGGGAGTAAAGGCTACCACTTATACCCCACAGCTAGATATTCACCTTGTCTCATTTTCTGAGGTGAAATCAGTTTTTCAGCTGTAGTAAGCACGCCCCTGGAAATGTGTCACTGCCGTTCTCTCCTCACCAGCAAGTATTTTCTGTTTTTCATCGCAAAGTAGCTATGTGTTTCAGGCTTTGAGCAACATCCGAGTTTCCACCAGCTGTGTTTTGCATTGTCCTCATTTTGTATAATTAAGAAAAACAGGAAGCCAATCACTTAAGTAAAGCTGACCCTCTTCATTCTGTAGACCCGAGAAAGGACTACATCAGGGTTTTTTATAGTACAGTTTTTACAAAATTTATCCTGCAATCCACTTGAAAGTGGAACAAGGTTAGAGGAACTGTGGCAGCATGGTGGCCTTCCTCTTGACTACAAACAGCTGTGCTTTTCTGAAACCACACAGTCTGGTTTAACGCTTACATAATTTGATTTGTCACATTGTGACAGAGGATTTCCCTTGCCATTTTTTATACCAGTTCAGATCTTGGGGGCCAAGGGGGCTTTTTGACCTAACCCTTATATCCTCTGTGTACTCAACTTTTTTTTTACATTTTTTACCTCAATTTATATAGATATTTGCAAGAAAGTATCTAAGGAAGCCCTAATAGGCTGCTATTCAGTTTCACTGAAGATTAAAACCAATAGTATGTACCTGAGAAAGAGCTTCTGATTCTATTTGACTAGAGTTTTATTTCCTTATACAGAAGAGAAAAGCAATTATTTTACCATGCTAAATTTCATCTAGAAACTGGGTTGTGTTAGGGGTCAGAGGCACTAAATTAGAGTAAGTATTTACTGAAATCATTTTTGTTCTTCACTGTGGTCAGTATGGAGAATTAGATATTTAAAATGTCGTCATTGCTAGGGCATCTGAATGGCTCAGTCAGTTGTGTCTGACTTGATTTCGCTCGGGTCATGATCTCAGGGTCATGATATCAAGCCCTGTGTTGGGCTCCGTGCTGGACATGGGGGCTGTTTAAGATTCTCTCTCTCCCTCTCCTTATGCCCCTCCCCTACATTCCCCACTTGCAAGCTCTCCTTCTCTTAAAAAAATGTAGTCACTGCCTTCAAGGAACTCATAGGTTTGTAGGGGAAGTGGACGTGAATACAAATAAATATAATGCACAGCAGTATGTTACATGATCTGGATCCTATCCTCATTAGCACCTGTTTTGTCATCAAACCCATCTCTGATCTATATAAATTTGACCTGGAGCATCAATGCCTATTAAGAGATCCTTCCCAGCCAACATTTCAATATAAATAATAATTGCTCATTCATTCAATAAATATGTATTAATCACATACTATGTTCTAGGTATTGTGCTCTTAAGTTTGGAAATCTTCCCTCAGTGGCACCCATAGTGCTCTGTATGACCGCAGAGCTATCATTTGTTAAACACTGTTATGTTCTAGTCACTTTAGTCATCAGAAAAGCTCTGTGAGGTAGGGATTTTCATCCCCATGTACAAATGAAAACTGACTCAGTAGAATTAAATAATCTCCACAGCATTATACAGCAAATAACTAATAGATTTACACTCAAAACTCCTACAAGCATGCTGACTCTCCATTATACTACTTTTGACAGCCCATGCTTTCAGCTAATGGAGACATTTTATGGGTATTTTGGCTGCATGGAGTACTGATGGAAAGGGAACTATTTTATAGTCACGGGGTTCTATTGGCAACAGTTTAACACCTATGTATAAGTCATTTTAGTTTTGTTTTTGAGATTCAAAATCAGAAGGAAATTCTTTAAACATATACATCAGGAATACATCAGGAAAGATTAATACCAAGAAGAACTTCAGATGAGGTTCTACACAGAAATCGTGACACAAGAGAGGTTGGAGACTATCTCTAGAGGTCTTTAAAATTAGAATATATATATATATTTTTAATGTCTCACAAAAAGTTATATGGATTTGATTGTCTCTGGAGGACATTTTAACCAACAAAATGACCACATTACGCTGTGATGTTATAACTAAATTGAGTTGAAACTGCAAATACACTAGAAAAAAAGGACTTCCTGTTTTAATGACTATAGTCCAGATAGCTGCCACCAGGCGGCAGTAGCCAGGCACTTGTGTGTGCTATTCAAGAAAATTCACTGAGTGGGAGATGCTTAAAAGGGACCCTAGATAATATTTGGTCCAAACCATCTGACAGTTATGGAAATTTGAGACCTGTAACCATGATTAATCATAGTTCTGTGGGAATATCTTTTTTATTAAAGAAAAATCTATATAAATATTAATTAAGCCACATTATATGCAGAATAAAACAAAATGGAGGTGCTATTTATAGTGATATTTAAAGCAAGAGATATTTTAAGCTTATTTGAGTTCGAGTTCTTTTTCTTATTATTCTCTCCCAACCAGCCCTCCTCCAGTCTCACCAAATTAAGAAACAGTACAGTACACTCTTGGGCGGGGCTCTTTTTAGGGGGTGGAAGTTTTCTTTCAGGACATTTGCAGTGTCCCCAGGGATTCTGTAAAGCCAGTCCCCTGAGGTTGACTCTGATCCAGATCACTGAAGCTCAGTGCTAAGAGTGATTTAGCCAGCCTCTTGAATAGTGTTCTCACATTTTTTTCTTCTATACCTAGCATGGAGGGGCAACTCGTTCCTATAAACATACCTAAGCTTCTACAAAATCCCTAAAAATATTGCAGGGAGGGATCCCTGGGTGGCTCAGCGGTTTGGCGCCTGCCTTTGGCCCAGGGCGCGATCCTGGAGACCCAGGATCGAATCCCACGTCGGGCTCCCGGTGCATGGAGCCTGCTTCTGTCTCTGCCTCTCTCTCTCTCTCTCTCTCTCTCTCTCTCTCTCTGTGTGTGTGTGTGTGTGACTATAATAAATAAATAAAAATTTAAAAAAATATTGCAGGGAAAGATCATTATAGTCACTTCTTATTGTCACAGCCTCATTTAGGTCCCTTACAATAGTTCTTATCTAAATAAAATACCTGTGCTTTATTGTAGCTGAATGTACTATAATTAGATACCTTTCTCTTCCTTTAAAGCAAACATAACAGAATGCGAATGAGATTTGACATTATATCCTCTTAAATCTGCCCTCTTTTTTAAGTAACTGATTTATAATCACTCTATTAATAATATTAGAATACCTGCAATGCTTCCCATTAATGAACATGACACATCTGTGTATCTCCACAGTACTACAGAGTACTGCTTTTCTAGCCTAGTTCCCTAAAAGATTTGGGTTAGGCATCTGTCTACCAGAGAATGAAAACCACTTTCACTAAGATCATATGGCTACTTAGAGGCAGAGCCAGGAACAAGGCACAAGAGTCAGTGTACTCATTCTGGTGTTAATTTAGCTGCTTTTCATAAACTTTCTGGGACTAAGAGCCAGCTATGCAGGAGTTGTAAAAACAAAACGAATTTTAAGGTCTGCCTTTTAACTGCTTCCACCTGAAACAGAGATAGCATCTGAATCCCATCTGTCAGCTATGCCACCTTGCCCTGTGCTATAACACATTTTGACCCTTCCCTTGAGCTTGCAGTACTACTGTTCGCAGCAGAAATGCCAGGTTCCAGAGGAAAGCATGATTTATTCCAGCTCAGGGGATTATTGTCAACAGGTCATCCAGCCCTTATTTCTTACTAATTATGTTAGAGGAAGGCCTCAAGAAATGTCAGGCTTTAAAAAGTATATCAACATATATTTTAAAAATAATAAAAGAATCACCACAGTATTATGCATAGTGTTTCCTGCATGTTTGGACATGGTGTGGCTGTGAATTCATTCATCCATGTACTCATTGTTATGTTTTGCGATGGCCTACTGTCAAATGTAGCTGAAAAGTCCACAGGTAGACTTTTCATTAGACTGTAGACTCAGTAGATACCTTCTTTATTCACTCATTGAACATGTATTTAGTTAGAGACTGTTATAGTTTAGTCACTGTGTTTAGGCACAAGGAATGTGGCCTAATAGTGAATGGGTTTTTATAGAAATATCACTCAAAATAAATTTATTTAAATGGAGTTGGATTGTGGTTTTTAAAAAAGTTGTTTTTTTTTTCTTCTAAGAAGTAAATTAAATGTTAAAGTGTTTTATTTGAATCCTTATTATCATATGTACAAGGTGCATCAATTCTGCTAGCTGCTTGGAGGAATATCAAGAAATAGAAGACAAGATTCCTGTTAAAGTTAATTTAGTTGTAAGGCAAAATACATCTCGTATATTCTTATTTAAATAAATGATGCAAGCAATTTCAAAATACTGTGATTTAATTTTCAAGCGATTATAAGCACTGAGTGATAAAATGAACAGGGAGGGAGAGCCCTTTCAGATGAGGCCAACCCCAGAAGGCTTCACGTAGGCCTTGAGAATTTGAGTTGAATTGAACTCACCCTCTGAAACAAGTAAGTATTCCAAATGCAAAGAAGGAAGTAAGTAGCAACATTTTCTCCCCTCTCTTTCCTTTTTCTTTTACATTTACTAATGTCTTCAAGCCTGGCATTTGGTAGAGACATAGGGAGTCATAGGAAGAGTTGGTATCAGGTTAGGTCTTAAGGGACCTCCATGGCAGTCATTGTTCATCCTGTGAAAGTCTGTGAGGCCTGAACAGGTCCTCCTGCAGGCAGGGGGTTAAACCGATGCATGTGTTAGGGTTCCTTCCCACTCCAGGGTTACTGATTCCGGTAGATATTGCTTGATATTGGAAAAGTATACTTACCTTCTTCAATGTACATTTTGCCCCATTATGATTGCACAAGTCAAAATTGGGAAACAATTCAAAAAAAAAAATTGGGAAACAAGTGCAAGGCTAGATTATCAAAGTGGATTCTACTTGATTGAAACCTAGTTGTTGGGATCCCTGGGTGGCGCAGCGGTTTGGCGCCTGCCTTTGGCCCAGGGCGCGATCCTGGAGACCTGGGATCGAATCCCACGTCGGGCTCTCGGTGCATGGAGCCTGCTTCTCCCTCTGCCTGTGTCTCTGCCTCTCTCTCTCTCTCTCTCTCTGTGACTATCATAAATAAATAAAAATTTAAAAAAAAAAAAAAAAAAAGAAACCTAGTTGTTATTTTATTTGACATTTATAGTATTTGTCAACACTTAGAAAGTAAAAAAAAAATAGTGTCCATTTTAAATATTGAAATTAATATGTATTGTGTACCAGGTGCATGGTCTATTCTAGATACTTATTAATGAACAATTTGCCTTTCAAATGTTTTCTCAGCAATTCAAATGAAATACTATCCATATTTTCTAATACATGTTTCACTCTTGCTGTAGGCTGTAGAACAAAATTATATTTTGCTCCACAATTATTCAATACATATTTAATGAGTACCTATAAATAGCAAGTACTGAGCTTATAAGATGCAGGGGATATAAAAATAAATAAAATGCTTAAAACTTAGTCTCCTTCCTCAAGAAGTTTATAGTCCAGTAATCTATATTACTGGAGTCACACATATAAATAAATCAATTACATTTAACTATATTAGAATTTAAGCCAAGAGCATTGGAAAGCAAAAAAGAGGGAACATGGACTTCCTGGATGGAAGACTTCACAGACAAGATAACATTTAAACCTAGTGTCAAAAGAGTGATAGCAAAAATGGCAGCCCTCAAACTCTAACGAGTACACAGATGAGATGTTTGGTAGCATTTGGCATCATGGAGTACATAAGGAAAGAATCTCATCTGTGACAGGAGGATATTTGACTCTTACTCACATAGTAGTTGTAGAAGTAATAAATAATGTAAAGTACTTAGGATAGTGCCTAGAACAGAATAGGTGATCAGCTAAGGGTGGCTATCATTTTATTATCATTATATTGCCATTCAGACCTACTGAACTATATGTATTGCTTCTCACTGGTATATACTCCAAATGTCCAGTGTACTTCTTCATAGCTTATATTATGTCTGTAATTAAGAAGTCATCTATGCATTTAGTATTTGCCCTCCCTAACAGACTGTAAATTCCATGAGAGAAGGAAATAAGATTATTTTGATTATTGTATTCTTAGTGTCTAGCACATTAGAGATACACAATAAACATTTGTTAAATGAATATGTAATGATAGGAAGACACTAGTAAGGAATGGCCTTTTATTAGGAAATATAGTGTCAAGTCATATGAAAAAGTGAGTACTCTAACTCTAGAATATATATATATATATATATATATATATATATATATATATATATATATATATATTAGAGACAGCACACATGCAAGTGTGCATGAGCAGGACGGGGGCAGGGAGGGGCATAGGGAGAGGGAGAGAGAATTTTAAGCAGGCATCACACTCAGTGCTGAGCATCCTCAATCTCATGACCCTAAGATCATGACATGAGCTGAAATCAAGAGTTAGTCTCTTAACTGACTGGGCCACCCAGGTGCCCCCAGAATATTAATTCATTAATTTTTCCTTCACAGCAAAGGAAGGCATGGAGACCTCATAGACCACTCCATTTAGAGCTCAGGTCCAAGATACCCCTCATTTTCTTCTCTCAACCTTCCATTACTGTCATCCATAAATCAGCCTCAAAGGAAGTAGTAGTCCATGGGTGGCCAAAGAAAATAATTTTGTGATTTTTATTACTTTCGACACAAAAAAATGTAGATTTCATTCATTTTATTCTACCTCTTCACAACCCTTAACATTTTATGTGAAGACCCCTCTCCTCCTTCAACCAATAGGCCATGTCTCATGGAAAGTTTATTAGAGGAGCCTATTCAGGTCCCCTGAGACTTCATTACTTTCTAAAGCCATGATGAAGCATTATTTTGTATAAAATTAAGTTCTATTTCTTCCAATTAACAGCAGATGATGAAAGTGCCTGCCAGCTCTGTTGCCTTTCAGCTGGGTGTTTTTCTCTTGCTTGGTCATTTGTAAAATGTGAGCCCTCCTAATGGGGATCTAGTTATTCACTTGAATTAATGAGTTTCAGCTGAATTAATAGTGCCTAGCACACTGTGGGTATTCAATAATAGTCAACAGCAATTTATATGCTGACTTAACGTGCTTCATTTGAGAATATTGGCTAAAATCAATATAATGTGACTTTCCTACTAGATTTGACTTAAAGAGAAATATCAAGTTCTCAAATTTGGGGCTGAGAATATACACAGTTATTTACTTCTCGGGAAATAGAAGAATTCTGCAAAATCTTTTGGGATGAACTTCTTCTTAGATATTTCCAGTAAGTACACAAGATCTTCCAACATGCCAATATAAATATTTTGAGGCTTAGGTTCTTTGTTCTAGAAGCATACCTGGCACAGAGTAGGCCTTTATCCAAATAATAACTGAAAATAAGTAGAAGGAGTCTGTTACAAGCAATTTGTTAGGGCATAGCCCATTACTTTGCTCCCAGTAGGCACTCAATGACTAGTGATAATCAATTTTGAAATAAACTAGAATAAAAATTCTAGTGTAAGTTAACATAGGAAATCTTCTAGGTCTAAACCCAAGAATATAAAATGCAAAAAGGTACTGATCAGGAAAGAGTTACATTCACAGGACTAAAGAGGTGAAGTTAGCAAGTTCAGATTATGGTGCAACATATGGTACCTAATGCCTTATGGCATATGTTTGCATGTTGAAGCTTTTAATTAGAAGGAATTATAATTCCACTGAGATCCTTATAGTTCTGGACTGAGAGACTTAAAAAATCAATATTATGTGCTTGTTAAATTATAACCTTTGTAAAAAATCAATAATATGTTTGCTGAGAAAAATATTTGACATGTCAACTGAATTATGGAAACTTCTCATGCCAACGGCTAAACCCAATGATTTATTTAATCACATTCATTAAGTGAACTACTGTATTATATCAGTATATTATGCTGATTTCCATATGCACACATTGCCTGTTTCCTAAGCTATGCCATCTCCCCAGCTCCCTTTGGCTTACCTCTTCACAAGCAGAAGCAGGTCTTCTACCTTCTGTTTACTACGAACTTAGTGTTTACTTTTAAATGATTTTAGTTATGGGGCACCTGGGTGACTCTGGTTGAGTATCTGCCTATGGCTCAGGTTGTGATCCTGGGGTCCTGGGATCAAGTCCTGCCTATGTCTCTGCCTCTTTCTGTGTGTCTCTCATGAGTAAATAAATAAATTTAAAAAAATAATAAATAAGTGATTTGAGTTATAATAACAATAACAGTTATAGAAAAAATTTCTAACAACATAAGCACTGTCTTAAGTACTGTTTATACTGATTAAAAATATGAATTGCTTAAAATATTCATCTTCATACAATATTCAGTCATTCAGCAAGCTAGTTAACATTCACTGACACCTACCAGCTGGCCAAGCATAGTGCAAGTCTCTATGACAGAATCAAAGAAAAATCTATCATGATGGCCTGTTAGTAATGTTTGAGGAAAGAGAGACAAAAAGATTAAAATGTCATAAAAAATACGACAGCTCTAACAGTAGTATTTAAAAATGTGTTAGGGGCTTAGAGTAGTAACAGATAACTGCTGGAGGAAACCCTGACATCCTTAGCAGTGTGGTATTGCAATTGGGACCCAAATTTGTGCTTCACTTGAATAGATAGAAAAGAAATGAGAGAGTATTCCAAGTCAACAGTCTTTCCCAAATCATTTCCAGTGTGAACAGTGTGATACACATATGTGGAAGGAATTTGGTGTAGTCGGATAAGACCTTGAAAGCTGCAGTGTGCAGAGAATGGGAGAAACTGTGTGTGTGTGTGTGTGTGTGTGTGTGTGTGTGTGTGTGTGTTTGGAGTGGGAAGAGGGAATGAAGCTAGAAATTCAGGTTAAAGACAGTTTGTAGAAGGTCTTGTATGTTAGGCAAAGGAGTCTTGAGTGTATGCTCTAATTAGAGGGAGCCAAATAAGGATGCTTTTGAGCACTGAGAGGTTCTGAGTTTCATTAAAGAAAAAAGAAAAAGGACTTTTGATCATTCCTTTATAGAGGGAGAAATAGGTAAACATTAAGATATCACAATATACACGAAGCATGAATATTGCATCCATAAGAACCTACTAGGGAATAAATTCTTGCTTTATAAACTTTCTAAGAACAGTCACCTTCATTAAGACTTCCTCACTGAGCTTTAAATTTCAGGATGCTTAGCTTGCCACCTTGTGGCAAAAGGAAGACTCTGCACTTGAGGGATATTTAATCTAAGAAACCAATCTAAGCCAAATCAGTGAACCAAAGTATTTGTTCAACTTTGTCTCATGTATTTGAGATAAAGAAGAAGAAGAAGAAGAAAAAAAAGACACTTAAAATGAATATTAATTATTGCAAAAATTAAAAAATCAGAGAATGATCCTTGACTGCTTTCTCTCCATCTCTCATGTAATGTATCCATAAACCCTGTTGATTCAGTTTCCCAGATAGATCTGGTGTCTATCCAGATTAGGAATATTTACCTTGATAATGTCAGGTTTTGCCAAGAATGTGGAATAATCATAGCTCTTCTTGATTACTGGTGGGTATAAATTGATATATTTCTGTTGATAGATACAACCATTTTGGAAAAAAAATGAAGATGTATATTGTAATCCAGAAATTCCACCTTTAGGCATATGCCTTAATGAGATTCTTACAAATGTGCACCAAGAAATATATATAAGAATGCTATAGCAGTATTTTAAAAAATATTTATTTATTAGAGAGAGAAAGGGCACAAGAACAGGGTGACAGGTAGATGGAGAAGCATACTCCCCACAGAGCAGGGAGCCTAATGCAGGGCTCAATCCTGGCACTCTGGTATCAAGACCTGAGCCAAAGGGGACACTTAACCAACTGAGCCGCCCTGGTGCCCTTGTTATAGCAGTATTGTTATAGTTTGGTTATTCCAGAAAGGAAAACAATAAAAATATCCTGAATGTCCTTTAGCAAGAAAACGATGCATTGTGGTGTGCCATACAGTGAAGTACTGTACAAAGTTGAATGAACTCTACCTGCATACATCAACATGAATGAATTTCACAAAATTGCAGAAAGAGAGCCACAATATGAAACTGCTTATGTCAAATTCCAAAACAGACTAAAACTACACATATTTTAGGGATACCGTATCAGTCAATGTCCTGCCTGAGAAACAATATATATAGTATATATAATTTATTTTAAGGAATTGGCTTACGTGATTGTGGGGGCTGGCAAGTCTTAAGTCTACAGGGAAGACCAGCAAGCTGGAAACTCTCAGGCAGGAGCTGAAGCAGGAGTCCACAAGTGGAATTTCTTCTGAGAAACATCGTATTTGTTCTTAAGGCCTTTCAACTGACTGGATGAGTCCCACCTGCTGATAACCCTAGGTTTTGGAATGTAATCTCCTTTACTTCAATTCTACTTATTGTAGATGTTGACCACTGTTAAGAAATCCCTTCAGAGCAACATCTAGATTAAATAATGAGTGCTATAGTTTAGCCAAGTTGACAAATATATCTGTATAGTAAAACCATTGAGGAAAGCAGGGAATTATGAAGACAAAATTTAACAGTTCCCTCTATGGAGAGGGAGATAGAAACAACCAGGAATAGGGGCACCATGGGTGCCCTTTATTGATAGTGCTCAAACCGAGTGACAATTATAGGGAGTCTGTTATATTATTATTTACAGCTTGTATAGCTGATACAAATTACTGTGTGTGGAAGAAAAGCTTCACAATGAATTTTAAATGTAATTTTTATCAAAATACAAAATAATTATCTTCGAAGAATATAGAGGTTCCCCCTCTGTATAAGCTAGGGAATTTGAACTCTTTTGCCCATAAGTATTTTAACCTGTTAGGGCTATAGCTATGATCCAAAGCAGAAAAATGATTCAGGAAGAAAAATTTCCAACTTGATTTTAGGTTAATGATCATGTTTATTAAAAACAATCAGGAGGCCATTTTTGATGGGAGACTAACACAGAGTATCTAAACCCTGAGGCAGCTTACATATGGTTGCTTAAAGTCCACCTGCTACCTGACCTCTTCCTCTTTCTTGTCAGGCAAAAGATAAGGCCAGGTGAGGGCTGATTTTATCACCAACTATTTTAAAATTCTTTTTTGTTGTTGTTTCTTATCTTTTCTGAGAAGAGGTGTTAGAAGATTGAAGGAGCAAGGTACATGGGCATTTTGAATGTTTTTGTGGGTAAATAAGTAAGAATTTGGATCTGTGGGTCTTGGATATTTCCTCACATAGAGAGTACAGAGACAGAGCTCACTGCCGATTCTGCTACATGTCTGTTCCAGTTCCAATGTGGGTCGCCTAAGAGCCTCCCAACTGGCTTCCTTCCTTTGTCCTCTCCCCAGTCCAATCCATTCCCCACAGGCAGCCAGAGTGAGTTTTATGGTAAAAAACAAAACCAAAAACAAACAAACAAAAACCCCCCATGTAATACAAAAATTTGCCATCGTAATCATTTTTAAGATGATTTAGTATAATTTAGTAGTGTTAAGTATATTCACATTGTTGTGAACTACCTCCAGAACTTTCTCATCTTGCAAATCAGAAACTCTCTGCATGTTAAACAACCCCCCTCAGGCCCCTGATAATCACCATTTTATTTTCTTTTTCTATGAATTTGACTCTTCTAGATACCTCATATAAATGGAATCCTACAAAATTTGTTTTGATGTGACAGGCTTATCTCACTTAGCATAATGTCCTCAAGGTTTACCCTTGTGACATATATCAGATTTTCCTTCTTTTTAAGGCTGAATAATATTCCATTGCATGCACATACCATATCATATCCAGATGAATGGATGAGCCATTCCAAAGTCCAAATATTTCTTTGCTGCTTCCCCCACATCCCAGCCCCAACCTTTTTCTGATCATCATCTGAAAGAATTCCCCTGAACTTTTCAGTGGGTTTATATGGTAGTACCAAAGGGAGAATGCACATCTAAAAATGACACATCCCCAAAGGGGAATTATGGGAGATGTTTTGTTCTGTTTACTTGTTTTTATTTTAAAATGCATTTTAAATATTACTCTTTAGAGCCATCTCACATACAATAAACATTTAGAGAGGTTCCATGTTACAAAGTATGCAAATTATCTTTGGAATCTGCTACTCTAAATTCTCTTCTAAGTAGTATGTCTAAAATCTCAGTTCCAATTAATGGTTATCATCTTTAATCATCAGGCACCCCTGCCTCTACCTCTTTACTGTCTTTCCTGTTAGATGTCTTCATCAGTCTGCGCTTCTGTCCCTCAGCTAGAAGCTGCAATAGATACCAACCAGGTTTTCCCAATAAAGCAAAAGTTTGGTATCAAAAAAAAAAAAAAATTTTTGGTTGCTTCTACTTTCTGGCTATTGTGCATAATGCTGCTACAAATATGGGGATGAAAATATCTCTTACAGACCCTCCTTTTAATTCTTTTGGCTATCCACTCAGAAGTCAGATTGCTGGATCACATGATAATTTTATTTTTAATTTTTTAAATAAAACTACCATTTTTCCATAGTAGTTGTGCCATTTTAAAATGCCACCAATAGTGCAAAAGTAGGCTTTAAAAAAAAAGATTTCTTTATTTATTCATGAGAGACACACAGAGAGATAGGCGGAGACACAGGCAGAGGGAGAAGCAGGCTCCTCGCAAGAGCCTGATGTGGGACTCGATCCTAGATCTGGGATCATGACCTGAGCCAAAGGCAGCTGCCCGATCGCTGAGCCGCCCAGGCTCTCAACGGTAGGCTTTTAAAATATAAATTAAAAATATATATATAAATCAGATCATGTCACTTTCCTGTCGAAAACCTCTATTGGCACCTGTGTTTCTCAGGATAGGTGCCTAAATCCTTTCTGAGGGCTAGATGGTTCTGTGTGGTCTGCCCAGTTTACCTCTCCTGAATCATGTTTCACTTCAGGTTCCCTCAGAAAGCTCTGTCAATCCGAGAGCCCACCAAGATCTTTTCCACCTCAGGCATGTTCGTGGTTATTCTTCCTTTCATTTGGAATGTAGCCCTCCTGACTCTTTACATGGGAATTCACTCATTCTTCAGAATTCAGCTTATACATCAATTTAGAAAGTATCCCCTGACCTCTTCTGCTGAATGAGGTTTCTCCTTTGTGTTCTCCTAGAGTACCTTCTCATTTCCTTGACAATCTGGAATTATTTTGTTTATTTGTTACTTGTATTTTGCCATTTGGAATTATTTTGATTATTTGTTGCTTGTGTTTTGCCAGTTGGACATGGGGATTGATCCCACAGCCTGTGAGATCATGACTTGGGCCAACTGCTCAACCAACTGAGCAACCCAGGTGCCCCACAATTTTTTTTTTTAAGATTTTACTTATTTATTTGAGAGACAAAGAAAGCATGAGCAGGAAGCCAGGTAGAGTGAGAGGGAAGAAGCATATTCTTTACTGAGCAAGGAGTCCTCCTTTCAGGGCTTGACTCTGGGGTGCTCTATCCCAGGATACTGAGATCATAACCTGAGCCAAAGCCAGAGGCTTAACTGAGTAAGCCACCCATGTACCCCTCCATGTTGTAAACTTTAAGGGGAAGTTGACAAGCTTGCTTATACTGTGGCACATAAACAGTTATCTCCTTTTGGTAATATTTCTATAGCTTAGAATAATTTTAATTTATATCGAACACAACTGTTTAAGGCTCTGTACAAAGCTCTCTAGAGGACACAATTTAAGAAACTTCCCTCAAGCATTTTAATACCTTAAAATATTATGCTCCATTATCACTCTTCCCTGACTTTTAACCTGCTGTTCCTTTGCCAACAACCTTGTGCCTGTTTGCCTAATGCCTTTTCTTTTCTTTCTTTTTTTTTTAAAGATTTTGTTTATTTATTTATTCATGAGGGGGGGGCACAGACACAGGCAGAGGGAGAAGCAGGCTCCATGCAGGGAGCCCGACATGGGACTCGATCCCGCCCGGGTCTCCAGGATCACACCCTAGGCCAAAGGCAGCCCTAAACCGCTGAGCCACCCGGGCTGTCCTGCTTAATGCCTTTTCATTTTATAAGATAAACTAGAGGTGTGTTTGTCTTCAGGGAACTGTCTCCTTTTGCTTCCAAAGCTAGGTAAGTGCACTTCCATGGGAACCTGTGTATACTATAATGTGCATTTCATCAATTCTAAGACACACTTTTTAATATTTAGCATCTCTGAAATCAGAATGTGTCTCATCAATGACATCCTAGATTGGTTAAATTTGTTATTCTCAGCTTAAAATGGAATTTATGGGGGTTGGGACTGTGTTTTATCTTTTAAATATTCTCAGTGTCTATTACATTGCCTCACTAACTCACTATAAGTGCTTAACAAAAGGACAGATGGATAGAAAGACTACCAATTGAATGATGGACAATTTCATTTTGAGAGCAATATAAATTGAAGATAAAGAGAGGATGTATCTGCTTGGGAAAGATCAAGGGAGGTCAGAAAAGGTGTCATTTGAACAGAACCTCAAACAAAGGAAAGATATTTCCCACCCATAATTCAAAGAACATCATTTAAAGCAGAAGGAAGAACATGAGATGGGAAAGTGGGAAAGATGAATGAGACTTCAGAAAAGTTGTTTGGCTAGTTTGAATAGAATGCAAATGGGTAAAGAAGGACAGTAAAAGGAATTTAGAGAGAGATTCAGAGTGGCATGAATACTATGCTGAAGTGTCCGTGTTCTGTTCCTGAGCAGTAGTGAACTAATGAAGGGCTTTAAAGGGTAAGTGATATGGTGAAATTGTATGTAAAGATGTATCTGGGGGTAATTAGTCGAATGACTTGGCTGGTGGAGAGAATGCAGATAAAAAACTAGTTATTGTTGGTGGGAATGTAAACTGGTGCAGCCACTCTGGAAAACTGTAGAGGTTCTTCAAAGAGTTAAAAATAGATCTGCCCTACGACCCAGCAATTGAACTGCTTGGGATTTACCACAAAGATACAGATGCAGTGAAACGCCAGGACACCTGCACCCCGATGTTTCTAGCAGCAATGTCCACAATAGCCAAACTGTGGAAGGAGCCTCAGTGTCCATCGAAAGATGAATGGATAAGAAGATGTGGTCTGTGTATACAATGGAATATTACTCAGCCATTAGAAATGACAAATACCCACCATTTGCTTCAACGTGGATGGAACTGGAGGATATTATGCTGAGCGAAGTAAGTCAATCGGAGAAGGACAAACATTATATATTCTCATTCATTTGGGGAATATAAAAAATAGTGAAAGGGAATAAAGGGAAAGGAAAGAAAATGAGTGAAAATATTAGTGAGGGTGACAAAACATGAGAGACACCTAACTCTGGGAAATGAACAAGGAGTAGTGGAAAGGAAGGTGGGCGGGGTGTTGGGGTGACTGGGTGATGGGCACTGAGGGGGGCACTTGGCGGGATGAGCACTGGATGTTATGCTAAATGTTGGCAAATTGAACTCCAATAAAACAATTTTTTAAAATAAAATAAAATAAAAATTTACCTTTAAAAAAATCTAGTTATTAGGTGGCTATTATTTATTTAACAAACATTTCTTTAGCACTTGTTAAATCCTGACACAGGTGTTATGGCAATAAATAAGATTCAGTCTTTACACTAAAAGATCTTAGAGCTATAAAGATAAACAATCAAACAGACAGGCAAATATTATTAAAATAAAAACTATTTTGTGTGTGCACATGTTGCTATGAGTGAGTCCTGACACTAGTTAGGGGTTAGGCACAGGAGACAGGGGAAGTGGATCAATCAAGCAGAGGAGAGGAGGTATTTTTTTTTTATAAATTTATTTTTTATT
The DNA here is from genome assembly GCF_018345385.1 of Vulpes lagopus. Classification (NCBI taxonomy): domain Eukaryota; kingdom Metazoa; phylum Chordata; class Mammalia; order Carnivora; family Canidae; genus Vulpes; species Vulpes lagopus. Next base: position 34,927,202 of record NC_054838.1, on the reverse strand, counting down.
GGTGTTCAATTTGCCAACATATAGAATAACACCCAGTGCTCATCCCATCAAGTGCCCCCCTCAGTGCCCGTCACCCAGTCACCCCCACCCCCCGCCCACCTCCCCTTCCACCACCCCTAGTTCGTTTCCCAGAGTTAGGAGTCTTTCATGTTCTGTCTCCCTTTCTGATATTTCCCACTCATTTTTTCTCCTTTCCTCTTTATTCCCTTTCACTATTATTTATATTCCCCAAATGAATGAGACCATATAATGTTTGTCCTTCTCCGATTGACTTATTTCACTCAGCATAATACCCTCCAGTTCCATCCATGTCGAAGCAAATGGTGGGTATTTGTTATTTCTAATGGCTGAGTAATATTCCATTGTGTACATAAACCACATCTTCTTTATCCATTCATCTTTCAATGGACACCGAGGAGGAGAGGAGGTATTATCTTAGCTGAACCTTGAGGGTGAAGAGATGGCAAGGGTATTGGAAGTAGCAAGTGCAGTCCCAGTGGTGATATGTTACTCTAACTATGAAGTACAAATAATTCAGAATAGAATGATAAGTTGGTGGGGTGGAGGACAGATGGAGAGGTAGGGAAAGGAAGGTTGCTGAGTTGGGGTGGGGAGAGGCAAGAATGTGTTTGGAGAGGGACATAAGAGGAAAGTGCAATATTCTGGAGAGAGGAAACAAGGGCCTGATGGATAAAGGGCAATGGAGATGAAAAGAACCAGAGTCCTTGCTGAAGTAGAATCCATTTAGCTTATATTAGACCCATTCACTTGTCAAAAGGTACTAAATCCCTTATACTTGCCAAAGGGTACTGAGATGGCTAATTAGAGTATCACTACCTTCATCAAAGAGCTTTCAGTCTAATGTGAAATAATTTTGGCCTTGACTCTGATATTAGGTGTCATGTTCTGCCAAGTGAGTCAGGTTGATCTTACTCTGAAAGTCATGAGAAGAGAAAGATGCTGGAGGATCATCTGCATCTGCATGGTTTTGTATTTGGGTGACCAGGGAAATGGCAGTATCATTACATAGTTTATTTCTATTTATACTTCCAGTTATATCCTATGATCCAACAAGGGTAAAGGGAAGCTTAGAGACCTTGACTTTTAAACCAAAGAGCCAAAGTGTCTACCATACTCAGAATAAATACCTGGATAAGAAATGCATAAAATTCGAGAGACAGCATAGTATAGGGTTAAAGGTAGAGATTACAAAGATAGTGAGGTATGAATCTCAGCTTCTCCACTAGTTATATGAATAGGTTACTTAATTTTTCTCTGTCTCTAATTTCTCATCTATAAAATGAGGGAAAGAAAATCGTAACTAATTCATAAATTTGTTGTAAGGATTATATTAACATTATGAAGCATTGATATATGCCACATCATAGGCTCTCATCTAAAAGATGACACTGTTGGTTCCCAGCAGTGTACCAAGACAAGAAAATGAGAAAACTTTCTAGGTTTTCTTCATTTGGAGCTTACATCTTATGTTTTAATAAAACACAATAGCATTCTTTAATTGGGTGCATTCAATTGCATATTCAAATGCCTAAATTAAGTATAAAAATGCCTTCCCAAGAGGCAGTTATCTTACTTGGATATTCAACTACCATAACCAACCATGGATTATGAAGTGACTTTATTTGAAGAAATACTAATATTTGTATGACAGTATCAGGTTTCCAAATAATCCTCTTTGATTGGAACTCACTGCTAACGAGATCAGAGTCAAAGCCACACCTTTTGTCTCAATCCTTTACCTGTCCCATGTCCCTGTCCACTGAGGCAGGCTTATCATGAGGGCTCGTGGGACAAGGGCAGCTGGATAAGAAGAGTTAGATGGATCCAAGCCCATTTGTATCATTCCCAGAGATAATTTGGAGTGGTTACCCACTTGGGCCACCTGACATCTTCCCATGAACAGGAAAGCTGTTAATGCTTACTGCTGGGTAAGGGAAAATATTAGGGGAGAGAAAAAAAGAGAGAGAAAATTCAGGAAACGAACTATATAAATTAATGCAACTAGAATTTAAGCTCTAAGAGGTCATATGTTTTTACCTTTTTTTTTAACTACTGTATTCCTAGCACTTAAAATTTAGTGATTAATACATAATGGGCTCAAAAAATATTTTGTTGAATGAAAGATGATGATGCTTTCTGTTAGGAAGGGATTTTACTCTATTTTTACTTCCTCTATCACAGAGGAAGCACATGCCAATAGGCTGACCAGGAAATCTCTGAAACAGCCAGTCAGAAAGAATCCAGGAGGTGTTCTAAAGTCAAGCAGGCAAGCGGTTTAATCTTGAGAAGTCAGTTATGGATGGAAGGATTGAGCAGGTGCCAATTCCATGGCAGCTTCTGAGGTCCAAAAGCTCAAATGGGTCAGAAGAGTGGCTCAAGTGATCAGCCAGCGGTGGCGATTTCAGCACTTGCTGCTCAGACTGTATCTCCCTCCCTGCTAGGAACAAAAAAAAGGTAATCATAGGCAGAAGAGGACAGGAATCTTGGCTCAGGAGGAAGCATGGATAAAGCGGGTAAGATAGCCTCACATATGGAAAAGGAACTGAAGCTTAGCGCAGTAGAGGCAAGGCCTTCACAACTCAGTGCACATCCTTCAGAGAGTTTGCACTGATCTATGATGATGCTTCAATGCTTGTAGCAGCATGCAGGAAGCTGGCTCCCTGAAACAGGGGTAAGGTTGAGTTGAGTCTGTGTATGCATGCATGCGTACATGCGTGTGTGTGGTGACCCTTCTGATGGTACCTAGATGAGTGTTTGACACTGACACAGAAATAGGAAGAGGCTTAGATTTCCTAAGCATCAGTCAGGAGTCAGGCCCTCTGCCAAGGCATTTATGCATATTATCTCATCAATTTCCCATAGCAGCACTGCTATGAATATTATTAGCCTGATTTCACAAGGGAAGAATCTGAGTTTCACAGAGCTTCCGTACTTGCCTGAAGTCTCATTGCTGATTAGTGGCAGGAGCAGAATTTAAACTCAGGACACTAAGGTGCAGGGGATTTGCATTACTTGACTAGGAATCCCCATGAAACAATCACTTCATCTTTCCCTGGCACCAGGAGTACTGAGAACACACTTGTAGTCTTCAGTAGTGAATGACTCTCACAGAAACTGTAGCAGTTGTCCAGCTGGCAGACTGAATTAGGCAGTGACTGCCCACAAGCTCTTACTGTCATCTCTTGCATCCAGTGGCAATTATCCCTGCAGAATTACTCAGACTGTACTTGAATGTGTACTTCAAATGGACAAACTAATTGTTGAGATTGTTCCTAAATCACTGGTTTGATTTCTTGATAACAAAGCAGTTTGACTTCAAATTCTTTTCCTCCCAACCTCCCTGGCAAATTCCTTCCTAGATGCCCCTCCTTCATTTATCAGCTGGCAATCACCCTGTGTCCTTCAACCAGCTCTCAAAGTTAACTCAACTCAACTTGGGAGAAACCTTTTCCAGGGCAGGAGATCTTCCCTCACCACAAAGCTTACAGCTCACCAGAACTTCCTCGTTACAACAAAATAAATACTTAAAAAAAAAAAAAAAGTAAATACTTGATCATGTCTTACATTTTCTGTTTTGTTAAATATTTTTATTCTCTGCATAATACATGGGGCTCAATACATGGCATTAATAATCACCCAGAGACACCACTGCCAATACAGTGTATATTCTGCTAGACCTCTTCACGGCCTTGCATACACTTTATTTTAGTGTTCTTATCAAGGTCAGTACACTTGTCTGTGTGTTCAGCTGCTGCCCTGGGGTTTAGAGAGCCTTGGGTAAGATTTCTTGGGATGGCCTTATTTATGTTTTGCTCTAGGTCAGTATTGGCAGAATAGGAGCAAGGAACTCACTCAGTTCCCTTCTTGCGTATCACAATTTATCTTCCTCTCAACTCCTTGCTCTAAAAGCCACCAGTCAACACTCTTTCCCAGGTGCCTCACACTTGAAACTTGAATGATTCTCCAGAAAATAATTCCACTTCATTACCTGTACTACACGTGAATCAGTTTTCTACTTCATCATTGAAAAATCTTACCTGGTTCTGTTCAATAACCAGATCTCCTATAAAATTCAGACAGGTTTCTTGAGCACATGCTATTTCTAGGATGTGCTAGCTGTGGTAAAGTACACTGAGAGATTTATATCTCCATCAGCTGTAGTTCAGTTTGGAAACATTTATTGGTGGAATGCTCGCTGCTGGTGGTACAATAATGAATTAGGATGCTTTTATGTTCTTGTGAGAAAAGCAGATACATCCATGTTTAAAAAACAAACAAACAAAAACAAGAAAAAAGAGAGATTCTCAGTGTGTCTGTCATGAGAGCACAGATAAAGGACACTTAGCCAAACCTGGGTGTCCAGGGAAAGCATGTGGGAAGAAATGATATGTGAGTCAAGTTTGAAGGTTGAGCAATAGCCAGGTGAAAGACAGTTGGGGAAGTTATCAAGGTAGAGAAGACATCAAGAAGAAAGGGTAGGGAGGAGATGGGTCTTTCTTTTCACTGTTGTCTTCCTAGCACTTATGACATCTGACACATTTTAAAGATATTTTATTTATTTATTCATGAGAGACACACACACACAGAGGAGGCAGAGACAGAGGCAGTGGGGGAAGCAGGCTCCATGCAGGGAGCCCAATGCGGCATTCAATCCCAAGACCCTGGGATCATGCCTTGAGCCGAAGGCAGATGCTTAACCGCTGAGCCACTCAGGCGTCCCTCAATACATTTTTTTTAAACAGTATAGTGGGCTCTTTAACAACATGGGTTTGAAAAAACAAAAACAAACAAAAAAAAAAAAACAAAAAAAAACAACATGGGTTTGAATGGCATGGGTCCACTTATACATAGATTTTTTTTTTCAACAAATACAGTACTGTAAATATATTTTCTCTTCCTTATTATTTTCTAATATTTTCTCTATCTTCCTTTTTATAAGAATACAGTACATTATATATGTAACATAAAATAGGTGTTAATTAACTGATTATGTTATCTCTAAGGCTTCTGGTTCATAGTAGAATATTAGTAGTTAAGTTTTGAGAGAGTCAAAAGTTATATGCAAATTTTTGGCTGTGTGTGGGTGTTGGTGCCCCTCACTCCTGTGTTGTTCAAGGATCAATTGTATTATTAGCTATAGTCACTATACTGTACATTATATCCCCATGGGTTAGTTATTTTATAACTGGGAGGAAATTATTGTTGAGTGAAAAAAATTGGGAGGAGAGAGGAGTAACGGGAGCTGGAATTGCCAACATAGGCCACATGGAGTGGAGATGATTTGGAAGAGCCTGGAAGATTTTCAGGCATTGAAGATGATATAAAGAAAGGCTGGAGAATGTTTTGTAGGGTCAGGAAAGCTGTGAAGTTGGAACACAGGCTCTGTGTGTTATATATAGTGGTGGGAAAGTTGTGATTATATGCTTTGAAGAAATTTAAAGAAAAAAAGAAAAGCTAATTTTTTTTCTGTTTTTAGATCTTTAAAAATTTTTATAAGTAAAAAAAAAACCTAATGTTACAATAAAATAATCATAGGTGATATTAAGTGACCACTTACTAGGTCACAGAAACTCTACCAAGTGCGTTCCACACATTGTCTATCTCTCTTGACCTTCTCAAAAATTCTGTGAGGTAAGTACTAGTCTCATTTTACAGATGTGTAATATCAAGTCTCACAGAATTTGATAAATTGCCCAAGGTCATGTAGTACATGACAGACTGGGGAATTGATCCAGGCAGTCTCTCCAGAACCTGCATTCCTAGATACTACTCTATAATTGAGATTTTCGAAAGTTATTCTACTATGATGGCTTAAGGAAAGGAAAGATGATAGACATATGTAGCTATAAATGACCATTCACATTTGTTTCCATTTTGCTGACAGCATTGACAGTTTGAAGAATTCTCTTTTAGAGACTACTTTTTTTTTTGATGATCTAAACCTGCAAAGAGCAAAAGACTTGACAGTTTGAGGAAGGAGAGCATTAATATTGGTCAAGCAGCTACTATGTGCCAGAAATGCTCATAATTCTATGAGGTCGATCCTATAATTCCTAGTTTATAGCTTCAGTCAATCCAGCAAATTGACAAATGTTTCCCAGCTAGCAAGTGGCATAAGTAAGATTTGAGCTTATGTTCCTAATGCTAGAATTCATGCACATTCCACCACATTGGGCTGCCTCTTAGAGTCAGCTGGCTAGCTTGATTTGAAACCCACTTTACCATTTGTTTAACTTTGGAGACTTCCTGCTCCTGTTTTCTTATTTGGAATCAGAGTGATAATACCCTCTTTTTTCCAGTTCCTGAGAATTACTTGGAACAATGTCTCTAAATGTGCTTTTGTAAATGATAAATAGCAACCTGACTGTGTGACATCTTATACAGATTCGTTTTACAATTCTGCACCCATTATTTTCCCAGATCATAGATCTGTGGTCCCATTTTGACTTGCTCAGAGAGCTTTAGCACTCTGTAATCATACAGTTGCCCCTCCTGGTTGAGCTTGGCCTCTGCTAGATCTTGGGCTTAGCTGAGAATTTTCGGAAAGGTAGCTTGCATTTCCTGTCAAACGACGTCTCCAATATCTTCTGTTAGCAGATGGAGGGCAGCACTGAGCTAGAATAAGTTGCCTCATGATTATTTAAATCATCAGTTCTTTAAAAAGGATCTTAAGATCCATTAAATATTCATGAAAGGAACTTCTTGGCAGTTCCTCCATTGTAGGTAATTACAGAGGGTTTAAAATATCTGACGTTGCTTGGAAGCACACAAAGCTCTGTCAGCTGCAAGCAGACAGCTGATTTGTAATTTAATTAACATCCTGGCTTGTCCTGTTCTTTGTGGCAAAAAGCGGGAATGTATTTCCTTTCGTTTCTGAGTTCTGTTTGAAAAAAATTCAAATGGAGCACCTGGGAGAGCTTTTCATCTCTCAGATTCATCATGTTACTTACGTCCTGCTCCAATCCTCAAAACATTCCTCTTTCAAGTGTCCTTCGGGCCAGCTGTACTGCTAATTGTGGGTCATTGGGGTGGGGTTTTTTTTGGTGAGATTTTTTTTGGAAGGGTAACTTCACTTGGGGAGATCTGGGCGCAATCAGCAATCAGTGAGCTTCAACCCACTCTCATTAGCTCTTTGAGGAATGGATTTTGAAGAGAGATTTATTTGGCCACAGATTATTTATTCAGTGAACATTGATTGAGACTTCCTATGTAGCAGGTACTGAAGGGCAGCAGTGACCTGACTCCAAGGAGGTTTCAGTCCAATAGAGGAGACAGACATTAAGCAAATGATTATAGAAATTAAACATAAAATAAAAATGTGATGAGTTTTATGAAAAGTAAGTATAGGGTACTTTAAAATCCTGGGAGACAGGGACTGGTGTAGTAGGGAAGACAAGGAAGCCAGGAGGCCTCATGGAGGATGTAGAGGTGAAAATCATGCCTGGTCTGTCTTATGCTTCTTTCTCCCATTGTTGTCCTATCTAATGAGCCCACCATCACAGATGCATAATACATGCATGACTGTTCTAGAAGAACAGATTAGGATAGTAGCCAGAAAGGCTGGGAAGGAGAGGGAGAAACCTGCTCTCGCCAAAATATCATTCAGAGAATTTATCTCAAATTAAAGAAATGAATGTAATTATCAATCTGATCACCGCTAATCATTCTTTTATCTTCTTTTTCCTTCTTTTATCCATGTTTTCCCTCCAGAAAGGGAAACAGGGAGTTCAAAAGAGGATAGAGTAGGCATGGTAACAGAGATGGGTCACAGGTGACAGATAAGCTAAGCTATCATAGAAAAAAGAGCCAGAAAAGAGAGCTGGCTAGCTACAAACTGCACATCTCTAGTGAATAAAATTCCTAAAAAGAAATATCATACTGTTTAAAGGAAATATTTTCCTCAAAAATAAGACAGTAACTAGCAGGGCCCAGATGAGATGAGCATGCAATGTTGTGGGAGTTAAACTTACAGTCTTGAGAGGAAGACCCTTTATTTCCATGGAATTCATTTGTTGAGACCACACTCTTCACTCTCAGTCTTCTCTATTTTCTGAGCTTCATTCACTTCTTAGGAATGCAAGTCTATTTTTTATTTAATGTTCTTACTTCATCCTTCTCCTAAAATATGTGCTTTTAAAATTTTTCCTGCCAAAGCACGTTTTTAAAATTAAGAGGCTTCTTTCCAGTGATGGCATTCAGTCAGCCAGGCCTAGCGGACACACAGTATGTGGCTGGCGCTCTGACCTGACCATCCTGCAGGAGATGGACATATGTCAAGGTTCCCCACCCTCTAAAAACTGAGATCACAGAGAAGAGATAACACAGAGAATGCTATTTGTTTACATTGTTAACAGAAGTGGTAGAACTAACAGATTTTGAGTATTTCCTAAATGTCAGCCTTTGTATAGGAAGCTGTAAATCATTCCCTAATTTTGTACTTGCTTCATAATGTTGCTAGAGTGCTTAAATGAGCTACTCTTTATAACACTGTAAGCAAAGTGCTCATGGATGGTGCTCACAAACTGTTCAAGAGCACACAAACATGTTCTGGCTCTCCAAGTTTGATAGGATTCTCTCTCATCAGAACAGTGCCAACTCCTGCTGCAAGGGGGAAGCAGAGCACTTCTTATGCAGAAACAGAGACAGACTCAGATTTTTATTTATGGGCCTTGAAACATTTGTGACTTCTCCCTCAGCTATCATGCACCATAGTAGTGCTGCACCACCTTCTAACCTGTACAGGAAGCTCTGCCCAATTATGGATCAAATGCATATCCGCTCCTGCCTCTGAAGTCTGAGTAACTTGAGGTAGTTCAGACTCACATGGGCATTTGAATCTGGTCAAATGCTCTAGCCTTAGTCCATTCACATGAGGGGGAGGGGGGGACTCTGTGATTGAAAAGGAACGTGAGTGTGATTGCTTTCAGGTTCAGGTAGGAGGGCTTTTTGATCAGTATATCACAGTATTGCTCAGATTATTTGAGTTCAGTTAAAGTCACATTTACTGATCTTTTCATATATGTCGCCATCAGGGGGGCAGGAGAGATTCAGAGATGGATATGACTATATCTGTGCTCAAGAGGCACTCACGGGCTAGTAGGATTGATAGGCACATGGATAAGTCTTTGCAATATAGAATTGTTATTTGATGACATAAATCTGTGCTGAACCCTATGGGAGCATATCCTTTTTAACTTTTGCAGTCAGAGAATTCTTCCAAGGGGAGAGGATACCCAGTCTGATCATCAAGGACCTAAAAAAGCTTGCTTGATGAAGGAGTCCGTGAGTTGGGCACTAAGCTTCAGAAGGGGAAAGAGGACAGGATTCCAGAAGTCAGGGACAAAATGAGCTAAGGCAGGCAGACATGAAGAGCAAATGTCTTCCCTGTCTCAAGCTCTTTTTCTGCCTCACTCCCCTTAGAACTGGGAAAGTATAATCTTTTCAAAAGTGCTTTTGCTCCAGAGTCTCCTCCAGTGGGCCACAAGGACAGGAAAAGGAAGGCACAGTTTTAAAAACAGAGGTCTTCCTTATATGGCCCTCCTTTTACAGGCAGTGCAGACCCTTCGAAGGTGCCCAGAATGGTGTCAGTACCTAATTGATAAGTCCTGAAATGAGAAACAACTCAGAATTGCCCAGAACATTAGGACTGATTCTGAAATCAGACTGTTGCAGAGTTGTTTAATCTCTCTTGTTAGATGACTTTTAAATATGTCCTAAGAATTATATTTCCTGAAGATAAAGTGGGTCTCTCAAGATATTTGAAGAACTTTAGAAGAATATTCATGTGCTCTAGTTCCAGAGTCAGAGTAACATGTGTTTGAATCCTACTTTATCACTTATCAGATACGATATCTTGGAAAAAATGCCTAACTATCCAAGCCTCAGATGAGGAGAATAAGACACCTATCTCTTGGGTGTGAAGATACATATAAAGAAACCAAAACATCATCCTCTCTTATCACTTATCTCCTTCATACATGTGGTTGCCTTTGCTTAGAACATCTCTTACTTCTTTATGTATCATTCCAGATCATGTTGCAAACTGGGAAGGCTTATTGTTAGGGATGACCCATTTCTGTTCCCACAGAACTCAGTTTATACTTGTTAGTAGGATTGTGTATAGAGACTTAGCTGCACATGTATGTGATTCATTTAATAATTTATGGTTTTCTCAAGGTCAAGAACTGTTTCTTATTCACTTTATATTCTTTCACATATTTTACTGAAAGGAATGATGAGGAGAGAGATAGAAAATACTTAAGAATCTGATGTCCTTTAAGATTGTGTCAAGCACATGATGCAATGGTCTTTTTTTTTTTTTTTTTTTTTTTGCTTAAACCTGATTTCAGGGGCAGCCCGGGTAGCTCAGCAGTTTGGCTCCTCCTTTGGCCCAGGGCCTGATCCTGGAGACCCGGGGTCGAGTCCCACATCAGGCTCCCTGCATGGAGCCTGCTTCTCCCTCTGCCTGTGTCTCTGCCTCTCTCTCTCTCTCTCTCTCTCTCTCTGTGTGTGTGTGTGTTTCTCATGAATAAATATACAATCTTTAAAAAAACCCAAAAAACAAAAACCTGATTTCATAATGTTTTGCAATGAAAACAGCAATGAAAGAACTTGCATCCTGCAGCCAAAATAATTTTGTAGCTTAAGGAGCTGATACCCATTTCATCCACTTGTTTGTCCTTCATAACTTTATTCAACAAATACTTATTAAGTGTATGCCAGGCACTTGGCTAAGGACTAAAGATAAGAGGATAAATAAAACTCAAATGTCCCAGTACTCAATGTAGACACACACACACACACACACACACACACACACACACACAGCACACACAAATACACAGACATACAGCATGATAAAAATCCTGATTGTCAGAGTACAGACAGCTTTGGGAACATCCACAAAATCTCAGACTTGTAGTCCATGAGAGCTTCCCAGGAAAGATTAAGTCAAAGTTGAGGTCTGAAGGATCCATGGATGTTGAAAAAGTTTTTAACTAGTAAAGTATTAATTGGGCATCAAGATTAGTTTTATGGTCTAATTTAAGGCCCTATCAGTCTTAAAACTGGGTCTTAAATTTATGAAAATAACTAATTTACAATAAATTATTTGTGACACCATTTAAGTTCAACTGGGTTTACTCTCTATGTCTGGATAGTTATTTGTCCAAATAGTTGGGTAAATGCATATTTTACTGGATGGAATCTTTCTTTAAGCTAGCTAAATCTCAATACAGGAATACTTGAGGAGCTACAGTAATCATTTTAACTTTGCAAAATTTTACTGTTGGTATTCTTGGAACCTCATCAGAACACAGAACACTAACTGTTATGAGTAACGAATATGGTTTTACATATGTGAAATGTTAAAACGCTTAATAAGGGATGCCTGGGTGGCTCAGTGGTTGAGCATCTGCCTTCAGCTCAGGGCATGATTCCTGGGTGCGGGGATCAAGGTCCGCAGGGAGCTGGTTTCTCCTTCTGCCTATGTCTCTGCCTCTCTCTGTGTGGCTCTCATGAATAAATAAATACAATCTTTTAAAAACAAATCTTAATAAATTCCTCAAAATACTAAAATTGGATTTACCATATAATCCAGCAATTCCACTTCTGGGTATCTCTCCCCAAAAACTGAAAGCAGGGTTTCAAAGAGATACATGTATACCTGTGTTCAGAAGAGCATTATTCACAATGCCAAGAGGTGGAAGCAACCAAAGTGCCCTTTTACAGACAAATGAATAAACAAAATGTAGTGTGTAGATACAATGGAATATTATTCAGCCTTTCACATGCTATAGCATGGATGAACCTTGAGGACATTATGCAAAATGAAATAAGCCAGTAGTAAAAAGATAAGTGCTGTATTATTCCACTGATATAAGGTATCTAGAGTAGTAAAATCGATAGAAATAGAGAGTAGAATGAGTAGAATGGTGGTTGTCAGCGGCTAGGCATGGCAAAATTGGGCATTGCTGTTTAATTGCTTATACAGTTTCAGATTTGCAAGATGAAAAGTTCTGGAAGTTGGTTACACATTAATATGAATATATTTAATATTACTTAATACTTATAGTTATGATTGAAATTTTTATGTATATTTTACCAGATTTTTTTTAAAAAAAGATTAAAAACCCAAAAGTAATGATACATTTATATTCATTCCACAGTCCTGAGATGGGAGTGGTGAAATAAAGGAGTTCAGAAGGAATGGGGGCTCTGCTCACATAGTGGTGTTGAGGGGTAGCTTATAGTAGAATAAGGAAGCTTGAGCTCTGTCCTGTGGATAGTGGGGGCCACTGAAGGGATTTAAAGAGAAGGATTTTGCCAGTTTGTAATTTCAGAAGGCCTCCTGGTGCAGTGTAGAGGATGAGTGGGAAAGAGCAATCTCAGTGGCAGTCCAAACAGTCCAGAGGTTTCCTGAATGGGAGCTGATATGAACCTGAATGTGGACAGTGGTGGTGATGGGGAATGAAGATGAATTATGCTACTCAAGGATTATTTAAGATAGGGACACCTGGGTGGCTCAGCAGTGGAACGTCTGCCTTCAGCTCAGGGTGTGAAGCCGGAGTCCCAGGATCAAGTCCCACATCGGTCTCCCTGCATAGAGCCTGCTTCTCCCTCTGCCTGTGTCCCTGCCTCTCTCTCTCTATGTCTCTCATGAATAAATAAATAAAATCTTTTTTGAAAAAAGAATTATTTAAGATATAAATTAGTTAGACTCTGAATTATTAAATTAGCAGATGGGAGAGAAAAGAAAGGATGGAATCTGACTGACTCCTACTTTTCTAGCTCAGGTGACTGCATAGATGGTAGCTATGAGAGAATTGAAGGTGGTGGGGGCTTTGCAGGACAAGTACACTGAAAGCCAGAGACACAAAAATGGGATATACATTATATTATTCCACTCTCAATGAACACGTAATTAATAAGAAATGAATATTAAACTTGGTCCCTGTTTCTGAGGCTGGTTACCTCCCCAAATTATTGATGGGGTTAGGAAAACAGAAGTTTGGTAGTTTGCAGTTTACATAAATACTCTACCAGCATTGTGTTGTGTGTTCACAATGAAACATTTTCAACCAAGCTGCCAATTCAGTCATCATACTCAGACTTCATCTCCTTATGGGAGAGGAAAAGGGGCTGATGATAGAAATAGGAGTCAGATTCACATTATTTGACAGGATCCCAGCTCTGATGCCTACTAGGTAGGTGACCCTGGGGAAGTCTCTTAGAATTCTCTAAGAATTCATTTTCTCATAAGTAAAATGGAGCATTGTAAGTAAGAAGGATTACAATGGAAGAAATAGATGATAATCTTTTGCAAACTGCAGTCAAGATACAGTTTGCTGTAAGTTTTGTTTTACAACTAATATTAAAGTTGGAAGATTGCAGAAAGCCTCTCTGGAAAATACAAGTAATTATAATCAACTCATGAATTCAGATGAACCACACATTGAATTACCAACCCTGGGTGTTTCTTCTTGTTACATCAGATTATGAGTCACACTGAGAGCTGATGTCCAAGAAATCACACCTTTCACCCTTCTGTAGCTTATAAATCACACCTTTCACCTTCAAAATGAAAGAAACATAGCATGATTTTGTAAGAAGACATGTTGTTAATAACCCAATGTGATAAAAGTAACTGCTGGTGATAACAGTAATGAGGTATTAGGAAAAGTCTTACACAGCTCAGTTAAGCTTGAGTAGGTGTGTTACAATGGTATTTGGATATTTGCCCCTAATACATTGTCCCATTCACAGAACAAAGGCAAAGTAAGGCAAAGTAACATTTTATTAGCTGGGTTGGCGAAGATATAGAATGTTCCCATTTTTTTCTTTCCAGATAGATCGACAGCCTTGAAACATTGGGACTCAAAAGAGACAGCTTCAAAAGGAAAGGAGTGAGCAGTAAAGAGAGACAGAAAAATAGGAGGCCTAGGCCAAGGCTGAAGATGGAGACTGACTCCATGGCCAGGGGTCTGCTCTGTCCCTATACCTTGTCCTTATCCTTTTCCTCTCTCCCAGCTTCCTTAGGTCTTCTTGGAAGATTTAAAGATAACCTTTGCCAGAGGACGCTCTTACTATTACAGGCTTGTAGAAAGAAGATGATCAAAGAGGAAAGGGATCAAGAGAGAAGGAACTATTACCTCTTTGCCTTCAGGGAATCATCTGAATATAGGCAGACCCTTTGTCTTGATATTTTGGGGTTCTTTAGAAGGAAGCTTCATCTTTGTAAATTGTGATCCTTTGTCCCAGGATCTGACTAACCCAAATCAGTATTCCTTCTCTTTGGATATGAAAGGAAGGGAAGATTGTCTTCCTTTAAAGGGCAATACAAATGATGTAGGTGGCAAATTTTTTTCCTCATTTCTGAAGAAACATTAGTGTTTCACAAATTATGAAACAAAATTAAGTTTCCTGAATGGGATGATCAGAATTCTGTTTTATTGCTAAGTATTTTTTTCCCCTCCATCCTTGGCCTAGAAATTTTAGCATATACTCAGGTACTCTGGTCATTGGACGAGTACTTCCTCATCTATTCAGGTACATTGTCTCAGTCTCATTTGTGTCACCCTTCTGTAGCTTATAAACAGAGATAGTATGTTATCAGGTAAAAACAAGTCACTAGTGTTGCTCAGTATTGAGGTTTGTTCAGTGTTCATTATTGAGGTTGCTTTGGTGACCACCAGGAGAGTCTGCAGCAAAGCCCCTTCAATATATTTGTTATCTCTTTGGTCAACAATAGATATGCACTGTGTCAAAAAAAAAAAAAAAAGATATGCACTGTGTCCTGTAAATTAAGTTGGAATATGAAGTTGTCAAGTATACCCTTTGCAAACACTAATGCTTTTTTTGGTTATTTCTTGTCTTTTCTCCTAGAAGTATCGATATCAAGATGAGGACGCTCCACATGATCATTCCTTACCTCGACTAACCCATGAAGTAAGAGGACCTGAGCTGGTGCATGTATCAGAAAAGAACCTGTCTCAAATAGAAAATGTCCATGGATACGTCTTGCAGTCTCACATCTCTCCTCTGAAGGTCAGTTAGATTGTTCTCAGAGCTGGCGGCAGTGGTTTGTCTACAATGCTAAGGGAAATGTTTGTTGACCTGATTAATGAGTCTCTTAAAATGCTACAGTGGCCCATGGTTGCCAAAGTGTCTTTCTGTGGTTTGAAGTCTTACTTGGAATTCTTGTCACAGGACAGTTGTTCTTGCAGTTGTTTGAATGTATGGGAACTCTCTAGTTGCTAAAAATGGGCTAAGGAAAGAACAAAAGATGAAAATTGAAAGGGAAAGTAAGTTAACCACATATTTAGAAAGCCCAGGAGTACATCAAGATTTTGCTCAAATGCTACCTCTCCATCTATATTCCTGGTCCCAGATAAAACAAAGGAAGTAAGTATAACATGTTAACAGCTAATGATTGCCTTACCATGTAGAGTAATCAAAAAGCTGTGTGAATTGGCTCATCAACACCTCAATTTTATATTATATTCCTTTCTATTTGGTGTCATACTTTGGTTTGTCTATGCTTTCTACCTTTTTTCTTTAATTTTTAAACAATTTCTTGATAAATAGTATTTTTACAAGAAAGGATAATTAAATGAGAGGATTTTCTGTGCTGTTTGGTTCCAAATTATTCTTTTTCTTTGCTGATGCAATGGGATTTTGTGCTTTGGATACAAGCTCATAAATGTTGATTAGAGTGAAAAAAAACAAAAGTGGAACTAAAGTCAATGATATAACCAAAGTGAATTCAGATAAAAAACAAAACAAGACAAAATAAACAAAAAACAGAGAGAAAAACCCTACTAAAATAACTCTATTGCTAAAGAAAATTCATTGTTTATTTTGTTAGCCAGAACATACGCTTCATCAGCACTTCCATATAGCTGTGTCACAATTAAAAATAAAGCTATAAAGATGGCCCCAATGCTTTCTAGAATTTTGTTATACCCTCTAAGACATCAGAGAAAGGCTAAATTATTTTTTCATGTATTTCCAAAATTTGGCACATTTTAAATACCCTGGCATCCTAAAAATGTGTTATCAAATAAACTAGCTCCAGTTACCACCAATTAATTAAAATATAGGCTGATTGTCAAATCCTAGTAAATATGTTATAATATGTAAAAATATGCAAACATTATACCGCTGGAATTCATTGTTCAGTTCTTCCCAGAGTCTTTAAAAATTGTTGAATAACTGGTAGGAATGAATATACTTAGCCTGGAGAAGAAAAGATTAAGGGTTGGAGGATAGGGATATCCCTTCTTACACCTCAAGAGCTGTCATGTGGAAAATATTGGTGTCACCCAGAGGGCAGAAGCATAACTGGCAAATATATTTGGGACTATCATATAAAACCACAAACTCCTGTCAGAGCTACCCCAAACAGGTGTATACTATTTTATGAAACAATGGTCCTTGTCCCCAGAAATCTTCCACACCTGGCTGACAACCTGGCAGTGGTATGTGGAAGGGACTCCTTCAACAGGAAGGTGCATAAAATTGTCTCTAAGTTCCAGTCTAACTCTAGGAACCAATGATTCTAGTCTGTGGTCAGATGAATACTTTCCTTCTTTAAACAAATGCTCATTTTTGCAAACAAACGCTCGTCCTTACTCTATGCACTCACCAGTGAGAAAGGACAAGTGTGGAAGCCTGGATATCACTAAATCTCAGCTTTTTCCTTTCTCTTTGAAGAAATCCTTGTAAGAACCTCCACAGAAACTCCCTTCCTTATTTTCTCCCTGCTTATTTTTCTTCCTTTCCTAGCACATTCTATTTAGTCTAGAGTATAGCTCCCAAAGGCCACAAGCTGGGTAGGTTAACCCAGGCTTGTCTAGAGGTAGCTGGTTATAGTAAACAGACAAACAAACAAAGTGAACAAAACAATAAAAGCGTAATAGGATCGTCATTTGATATATTAAGAATATACATGGTATTATAATTGTCTAAGAATCTACAGTTAGGGTGATTACATCATGTGGTATACCACTTACTGCCTCATTTGGAAAATGTCTATTAGTGTTAAAGGAAAAGTTTGCTTTTTCCGAAGATCAGATCTCAAGTATAAAGGAATCTCTTCCATGTCCTTTTATTCCTTGCCTTCCAGGAATCTTAGAATTAACTATCTCCAATTTCAGTGGTTTTCCTTAGCTTAGGTTTTCTGTTTCTGTTTCTCCCTTCTGTCTTATTTCTTACTCTCTTTTTGTAAAAACAATGTATTGGTTTTTATGGTTTTACTCTGGTGACATCTTTAACTGAAGACACCCCATATCCGTTTTAAAGGTGGTCATCTATGAATAAGAAACCCGTGATAGTAAGGGAAGGGAGAAGAAATGTGTGGGAAATATCAGGAAGGGAGACAGAACATAAAGACTCCTAACTCTGGGAAATGAACTAGGGGTGGTGGAAGGGGAGGAGGGCGGGGGGTGGAGGTGAATGGGTGACGGGCACTGAGGCGGGCACTGGACGGGATGAGCACTGGGTGATATTCTGTATGTTGGTAAATTGAACACCAATAAAAAATAAATTTATTATAAAAAAAAAGAAAGCCCTGATAGGAAACATCAGGGTAGGAATATGTATCTCGTCCTTTTTGGAATCACCAGTGCATGTTGGGCACCCCCGCACCCCTCAAGGTATTGTGAAGAGGAAGGAAAAATGAATTCACTCCGGACTTCTGTACCTAGGCTGTGAAGTAGCACTTTGGGAACTAAGACTTTTTCCCCATGACACTTGAGAGGTGTTGTTTATGTTGAGCAAGATATGCTTTTAGATTGCCTTAATGAACGGACTCTGTACCTTTCTTATGGCACCAAGAATGATAGGGATAAGCAGGCACAGTTTTTACAGAAACCACACACACACACACACACACACACACACACACTGATGTGTAGAGTTTGCCAATTTCATGGTGTAATTATTCCCATCATGGCTGAGTTCAGGCTACCAACCTGAAGCTGCTGACTGCATTTGGAAAAAAAGAAGCAAATGACGCTTCACAAGCCAATATGAGCTGGCTTCAGCACAGGCAGGCTCAAGTGCATGTATTTTTGTAGCAGCAGGACACATTTCCCAATCAAGTTGTTAAGGGATTATTATATTATCAAAGTTCAAGTGTTTGGAGAACCTGCCGTGGTTAAAATCTAATGTGTTATTTTTCTCGTAAAGGAAGCCTATTTGAGTCAGAGAAATGCTGAGAAGGTTAACATTCTCAATTAGACCTGGCATATTTTCAACCTCTTTGTTCTTTTGATCTGTCTGGTCCTCTTGGGTCAAGCACTAAAAGAGGGAAGTGAGGATGCAAACCCCACAGTTAGATAATGCCTGAATTGTGCTTCGGAGTCACGCGGCGATCCAGTATTAATTAGAAATTTACATATGGCATGCCTGAGCCGAGCGGGAGATTGCTAGATAACAGTTGAAATGCCTCACTGAGGAAGCTCTGAATCATTAGCCCAACAACCTGAGTGTTGCAGGTTTGACAATCATTTCTTCCATTACTGCTTTTCACTGGAAGCCTCGGTTCTAAGATTCATCTGCTTTTGGTCCACACTTGCTGCCTGGGTTGATAGATGGGCTTGCTTAGCCTGTTTTCATTAGATTGCCTTGGCCATTGTGAAGTATGGGTTTGGAAGGAGCAATGCAATTTTGCAGTGAATTCAACAGAATTTGTTTTCTTTGCCTCGAGATGGGGATGCTTTCTCTTCAGATGCTACCTAGAATCTTCCACAAAAGAAACTGGCTTATAATAAAGCATGAGAATTTTCTTTTCAATTTAAGTCAATTCCATAATATTAATTGGGTCTCTACTATGCACATCATAATAGATCATAGTGAAACAAAGGGCAGTAAAACATGATTTTTATTTTTATTTTTTTTTTAAATTTATTTATGATAGTCACAGAGAGAGAGAGAGAGAGGCAGAGACACAGGCAGAGGGAGAAGCAGGCTCCATGCACCGGGAGCCTGACGTGGGATTCGATCCCGGGTCTCCAGGATCGCGCCCTGGGCCAAAGGCAGGCGCCAAACCGCTGCGCCACCCAGGGATCCCTAAAACATGATTTTTAAACCTACTTATCACTTTCTTAAAAGACCTGAGTTCTAATTATCTATTACTTATTCTCACTCTCCAACAGGAGTTCACATTCCTGAAGCTTAGCTACTGTGAGACCCCAGATATCTAGAGAGTACTCTTTACAGAGTATCTGTTGAGAGAGAGAGAGAGAGAGAGAGAGAGAGAGAGAGAGAGAGAGAGAAGGAGCAGAAGAGGGAAGGAGGAGGGAGGACAATCAGGCTTATTTTTAAGAACCTGGACTTTAGAATACCTCAATTTCAATTTCAATCCTGGTAGCTATGTGACCTGGATCAAGTTAACCTCTCTATCTTAGGTTCCTCATTAGTAAAATGAAAGTAACAATTAGATTTATCTCATAGGATTTGTGTATTAATTAAATAAGGTAATATATGTAAATTGCTCAGAAAGAGCCTGACACAGAATAACCAACCACTCACCAAATGTTTTTGATCTTGTTATTATCTTTAGCCACCTATCATGACAAGTGCCTTAAAATCATTTCCTTCATTTATCTCATTTTACTTCTACAAGATTATACATGATTTTGAAGTTAAATAGTTCCTTTCAATCAAAGAACTAGTAAACAGGAGTGCAAGTATTTATAACTCAGATCTCTCTGGATCCAAAGCTTATATTCTTTATCATTCCTGTGCTACATCACCTGTCTCTAAACTGTTCTATTTTTAAAGAGGTCTTAGATTCGGGATCCCTGGGTGGCGCAGCGGTTTGGCGCCTGCCTTTGGCCCAGGGCGCGATCCTGGAGACCCGGGATCGAATCCCACATCAGGCTCCCGGCGCATGGAGCCTGCTTCTCCCTCTGCCTGTGTCTCTACCCCTCTCTCTTTCTCTCTGTATGACTATCATAAATAAATAAAATTTAAAAAAAAAAAAAAAAAAAAATCCTAGGAGAGAGAATTAACTCTGGTTCTTTCTTTAAAAAAAAAAAAAAAAAAAAAAAAAAAAAAAAAAAGAGAAAAAAATAAAGAGGTCTTAGATTCAAATTTTCATTTACTGGGTCCATGTATGTAAAAGGAGAAGTTCCTTTGTCCAAATGGCAATATTGTAATTTCATCATTAAAAACAACTATTAAGCAGATATATAAGGGAATGTG
Source organism: Vulpes lagopus (assembly GCF_018345385.1). NCBI lineage: Eukaryota > Metazoa > Chordata > Mammalia > Carnivora > Canidae > Vulpes > Vulpes lagopus. Next base: position 34,906,973 of record NC_054838.1, on the reverse strand, counting down.
CAAGAAATTTAGTTTTCTAAGTGAGAGTCATCAAGAGTGGTGATAAATGGAAACTTTATGAGGAAATAGAAGGAAAATAAGTTCTATCTTTTTTTTTTTAAGTTCTATCTTTAAAATACCTCAATTTACCCAGTGGTAAAGTCCCAAAGGAATATATTCTGCTTCTGTGGCAAAACAAGACAAAACAAGCACAAACTAGTATCTGGGAGCATTTCTTTTTGAAAAATCCTTTGATATTATAAGAATGTGTACCATGGCAAGAGGGACACAGTTTGTCTTGAGCAATTGAAGTATTTTCTTCATTAATATATAGTACTCAGGACACCTGAGTGGCTCAGCAGTTGAGTATCTGTCTTTGGCTCAGGGCGTGATCATGGAGTCCCAGGATCAAGTCCCACATCAGGCTTCCTGCATGGAGCCTGCTTATCCCTTTGCTTATGTCTCTGCCTCTCTCTCTCTCTCTCTCTCTCTCTCTCTCTGTTTCTCACGAATAAATAAATAAATAAAATCTTTAAAAAAAAAAAGATAGATATAGTACTCACAGTAGGTACATGTGTCATCGAAGATCCCAAGTAAGTCCAGCCAACTGTAACCAACATGTGGATTCTTCTCAGGACCCGACAAGATCTATTTCTATAATTTTTATTTGGTTATTTTAAAATATTCATTCTATATGTGCATAATTTTATAAACTATCTTACCATTTTCAGAAATAGGCAATGTAAAAGTTACACATTCAGCAACAAATCAATAAATGAATAAAGTTCTATTTCATGTTAACAAGATATTTGTTAAGCCAGAAATCCAACTGGTTCTACTTCTGCTTTTCCTCATAACCACTGGCTTTGTTTTAATAAATTTACTATCAATATTACCATCATTATATTAACACCCTCACAAACAGGGTTTGTGTTGTTTTTTTTTTTCATTATGATGTCTTTAGTCCTTCAAAAAGACTTGCTGGATTAATTATTTGTAAGTGGCAATATGAACACTCATAAATAATTACCTTCTGTGAGGTTGGTGACATTGATATCAAAACAAACAGGAAATCCAGGTACAGACTTCTAATTTTCCCCTTTCTGTTGTCCTCTTTTCCCTGCCTTAATCATCACAGATACAGAATTTCATCAACTTCACACCTGATATTTCCTCATATATTACATACCTGAAATGTCTTAAAACAAATGGCATCTTGCAACTAAAATTGGCATCATCTCCAAGGTACATTAAAAAATGGTGTATCTTACAGTTAAAACTATCTTAGATTCAATGACTACTTAGAAGGAATATTAAAGCTGTTTTTCATAGATTAATGTGAATTTCTTTAATCAGATAAATATGATTTTCTATATTGTCATTCTCATTTAGACCAAAATAAACAGTTCTAGAAGTTCATTGAAAAGTCAGAATATAAGAACTTAGAATATACTTCTATACCCTTGGACAACTATGCATTTGTTAAATATATATGGGGAAAAGTGGAGAAACTGTAGGCAAGAAAGATAACAAAGTGTACTTTGTTCTGTTATTTCCTTACCAAAGTTGCCAAAACCTGCTTATAGGAAAGTGTATTTTATCCAACAATATAATAAGTCCTTTTATTCCATGAAGCCTTTCCTATTAACTCTTGTCTGACTTTACTTGGTCATGACATCTTATGGTACATACAGTTTCCATAGTTAGCTTTTTAAAAATATACATCTTGTTTTATTATTCTAAATAATTTTTGTATAACTATACTTTGCCTTTCCTCTAGACATTACATTTGTCTTGCTCTTAATAAATGTGCAAGCTCCTGTAACTAGATCATATCTTGTCCTTGTTTTATTTTTCTTCTTTCTCCCCTTATTGGCATCTATAATGAAATTAGGACAGTATTTCCCAAATGAAACTAGACCAGTATTTCCCAGTATTTCATCAAGTGGTGTTAGTGGAATTTTGTTACTATTATAAAGAAAATAAAGACATGAATACTGAAAACATTTGAGAATTTTTTTTTTAAATTTCATTCATCCATTCATGAGAGACAAGGAGAGAGAGGCAGAGATACAGGCAGAGGGAGAAGCAGGCTCCATGCAGGGAGCCTGATGTGGGACTCGATCCCGGGTTTCCAGGATCAAGCCCTGGGCTGAAGGCGGTGCTAAACCGCTGAGCCACCCAGGCTGCCCAACATTTGAGAATTTAAGTCCATTAACTTTTTGAAGGATTTCTCCAGTTTTTAATATGATAATATGCACTATAAACCCCTGAGATGGAGATACGGTTATTATGCAGTATTTCCCAAACATATTTGGTCATGGAATCCTTTCTTCCAAATAAAGCAATTTTTTGGTTGGACAGATACACTTTTGAAAAATCTATAACAGAGATATAGGCCAAGGCTAATATAACCAATAGGAAATATAATATAAAAATTCATTCTAGCCCTGAAATCAGACTCAACCAGATTCAAATACTGAGTCCTCTACTTACTAGCTATGTGAGCTTCCTCAGTACTTAACCTACCTTAGCCTCAGTTTTTATATTTGTAAAATAACGGCATCTATTTATATCTTCTATGACATTTAAGTGAGAAAAATCTATACAAAGACTTTAGATCAGAGCTTGACATATGAGAAGTACATTAAAAAATGATAGCTATCCTTATTGTTAGTGACATATTAATATTATTCCAATATTCTTTTTTTTTTAAATATGGAACGCTTCACGAATTTGCATGTCATCCTTGCGCAGGGGCCATGCTAATCTTCTCTGTATCGTTCCAATTTTAGTATATGTGCTACCAAAGCGAGCACTATTCCAATATTCTAAACTAGAAATTTTGGGATTCATTTTGGAATTTTCTTCATCTTAATCTTTTCTTTGTTTTCAAATATCTTAGTGTTCTCATTTTCCTCTTTGTATCCACAGCTACTATCCCAGCTCATGACTTCATTACTTCCAGGCAGAAAGTATTATGGTTGTTGTATAACATCATGGGCTTTGGAGCCAAAAAATATGCATTTGAATTCTGATTCTGCATTTTCTGGCTAGATAAACTTGGGAAAATCATCTGGCATTTCTGAGATGCAGTTAAATTTAAAATGAACAAATCTCTTACGTGTTTCGGTTGATTGATTCATTTATTCATTCTTTTGTACAATAGAATTTCTTTGAACTCCTACTGTATGCTGGGGCTCTATGTTATTCCCTGAGGATACAGAGAACATTCATTCAAGTTGCTTACATGCTATAGTTAGATTAATAAACTTGGAAATGCATACATAAAATATGTCATATTATGTGCAATAAAGAAAGGATTAAACAACAGGCAATTTCCCAAGAGACAGAGAAGTGGTTTAATTTTTCTCTAAAGTTGGAGTGCTAGAGGTGGATGTGGTCAGAGAAAGCATAATAGAGGAGGTCATTTTTGACTTGAAGAAAGTAAGAGCTGTAGGAGAGAGGTCATCATTGTCTTAGATTCCAGCAATTTTGTAGCAGTATGTAAGAATTCTAGAAATTGCAAATGGTTGAGAAGGAGAGAGAGAGAATGAAAGGATGATGGAAGAAGTACCAGGCCAAAATCATGCCATAAAGCGAGAGAGATGGGTAGGAACAAGTAAGGAAGGGTCCTGTGTGGAAATTGGATTTTGCCTTGTAGGTAATGAAGAGTGACTACAACAGTTTAAAAGAGGAGAGACCTGGTCAGTTTTGTAAATTAGAGTATTACTCATGTCATGTAGAAGAGAAGAAGAAAAACAAGAAAACAGTGATATCACAGTCGAGGGCATCAGGTAAAACACCAGAGGTGGAGAAGCTCTGGGATAAAGCAGAGGCATTGGGGGTGGGACCAGGGATAGACTAGAAAGCTTATTTAGGAAGAGCCATCATCAAAACTTTGAGACCTAATAAGTATAGAAAGCAGAGGAGAGAGATAAATAGAGATTAATTCACATTTTTTAAAAAATTAACTGCACAGAGGAGGTATCATGAAATGAAATCAAGAATGCCAAAGGAAGAGTAGATTTTAGGGTAAGGTGAAAAAATTATGAGTTTGGGTTTTCATAATGAAGCTTGAGGTATTTTTGTTGTACCCAGGTTGAAGGATTTCATATGCAGTTTGAAATAGAGATCTGGGAATTGAGAGCAGTCTGATCTAGAAAGCGAGCTTTGCAGCCTTCAGTGTAGTTGAAGCAGTATTGCCAGGATTGCCCAGGGGAAGTGGGGAGATTGCTGATGACTGCATTACAGGAGACAGTACCACCATGCCAGGGTTTTTGGATAGAAGGGGGCCTCCTGAGAGACTATGAGGCAGTGAGTGATTTACCACAATGTGTATTTTGATATTTCTTAATTGAGTTATACATTTCTAGTAGAAGAGGATCATATTTTGTACATTTAAAAAATGTACCTTCTTTATAGTGCTTAGAGTAGTGTTGGCCAAACACTAGATGTCTTTCAAATACTTGTTATTTGATAACTATTTGAGAAAAGGGAGAGAAAGAAATACCTTATGAAATATATTTGAACCCAATAGTCTTGGGGCCCTGACCATTAACTGAAAAAAATGTGTTTTTTTCCCTCTTTATTCACAGTGCTTTTAGTAATATTACTAATTAGAAAACTAAGCTAATTTTGCTATTTTAGAACATTCATAATTTTTAAAAATGTAAAGTTCGTTCATTTCTGTCTCTTGCCACTAGATGGTGGGAGTAGCTGAGCTGATGGTTCAGGAAGCATATGGTCTTCAGGGAAAAACCTAAGATTTGTGAGGCTAAATTGAGTCTTAGTTACTAAAAACATAAGAAGGTTTTGGCAGGGATTTGCATACTTGTGAATAATGCATTTTTGTTCCATGCCCAGACCTTGGTGAAAGGAAATGGCTGAGTGAAATATGGTCTTGACAGACATATATACTGAATCCAGACACAAAAGCTCCTGGTCGAAATTCTATGCAAATGAAACATTTCTTCAGTTATCATAAATTGGAAAGGATACTGATAGCATGCCTCAAATAATCCTGGATATTCCAGCCAGAAGTTCAAGAAAGGGAAGAAGAAAATAATAGGCATAGGACCTACCACATTATCTTACAATTCAAAACTGCTATCTAGAACTAGCCCACCTTGGGTTAATAGGTTTTCATCATGACTTTGGAAAGATAAGTCAGTGGAATGGCATCTAAATCTCCTATTTTGTTCATCTGTATACTAATTATAGCAACAGCAATAATAAATTTTCTCTAAGAAATATTAGGTTATATATATTAAAGGTTATCTATATTAAAGCATATATATAAATATATATATTCTTTTAAAAAAGAATACTTGTAATAATCATAAATAAGTATAATTAGTGATTACTTATAGCTGCAGATATTCCTTAGTTACATACTGAAGTTCTTCTCAAGACTAAGATTTCACTATTACTAAGACTTTCTGTAACAGTAAGAAATAACATATGTGTAGGTGGCTGGGAGGCTGAGCCTGTTAAGCATCTGACTCTTGATTTTGGCTTAGGCCATGATCTCAGGGTCTTGACCTGCTTGGGGCTCCATGCTGGATGCAGAAACTGCTTAAGATTCTTTCTCCCCCTCTGCCTCTCCCTACAGCTCACTCTCACTCTCCTCTCTCTCTCTCTCTCTCTAGAAAGAAAGAAAGAAAGAAAACATAAAGCTCACAGAGGCTGTCCTCACATGAGCTTAATGATAATGTTTTCAATTCCTTTTTTATTAGCAAAGATACATAAAAATTATTCCACATCTCACAAACATTCATAAATAAGTGTTGACATTGATTGGGCTATAGAATTTTAACCTCTTTCCCAACTGATTGGAAAAGTAATAGCATGCAGTAGGAAGCAGATGGACTTTAGAATCAGACCTACTTGTATCCAAATTCTACCTACTTTACTTCTTAAGTGTGTTCTTTAGCAAATCTATTGACCTCTTCCCTACTATAATTACTAATATGGAACTCACAGCATTGCTGTAGGGATTGCTTGAGATAATACATGAATAGTCTTTAGCATAGAACTTGATGCCTACTAGGTGCTCAGTAAAAGGTAATTAGATTTTTTAAAAGTAGAAAATGAGTGTATATGAAAGAGCAAATCTTAATTTCAGATCAGCCAACTCTTTGAGCTCTCAGAAAAGATGGACTCTTGTTAAAATACTTACTATCCTTGAGACAATAGCTTTATACTACAGAATACTCTCATCTCAGCTAAGCAAGGGTGTATTATCCAAACCTGTTGTCTTTTATATGAAAATGAATGTCAGTTTGGCTAGTTCAAATAAAGTGTAGCAAATAAGTTGGGCATGACCAGATGTTAGATGGTTCAAACAAGACTGTACTAAAGCATAAAAAGGTATTTTCTTTGGTGGCTAGTTATGGAGCATGTTAGAACATTTGTATAACCTTTCAAGATGACTCTTGGAGAGAATCATTGACTTAGATATGTAATTCCTAGTCTCTGTATTTAAAGTTCTTAGTTAAAAGTTTTTATTCTATGTCTAGCAATGTATTTATAATCATACTTCAGTAATGCTAAATATGGATCAAATCCCACTTCTGTAAACTCTAAGGATTCACTCCAGTACCATTTTGCAAGGTGTAATTTTGTTGTTGAAATCAGGTTAACCTGGAGTTCTCTTTAACAAGATTTTGGTCATATCAACAGTCTTTACTTGCTCATTTATATTTGTTCAACAAAGATACACTGGTTTCCTTCATGGGGAGGGGGTATGAAGTAGCTGCTAAGGTCTAAAGTCTAATTTCATTAATTTTTTTCTTTCTTTGTATTCATATCCATTTATCAACCTTTCTACCTAGAGGCTGTTTTAGGATAAAGAACAGTAGTAAAATGCAGTATTTGTTGAAATTCTATTATACATTGGCAATATTCTAAATGCTTTACGTGTATTGAGTTATTCCATTTAGCCACCCTATAAGATAGGTTTTCTTATTATTTCCACTTTGTGAACAAAAGAAAATGGCCACAGAGAGATTAGAAAAAACTTTTCTAAGATCACAGTTAGTCCTTGATAGCTCTGGGATATGATGCAGCTAGTCTGACATCATACCTCTCACTCTCAGTCACTTTCCTATATTATTCACCAGTAAATGAGAAATGCATAGTTTTAAAACTGAAAGGGACAATCAAATCCAGCATTTTCAAGCTGCAACTGACTCATTATTAGATGTGAAATCAATTTACTTGGTAATTTTAGAATAGAATAACAACATAATAGAAAATATGAGAGTATATTACAGGTAGAGACCTTTACTTCAGTTTAGCATGGATGCATTTGGGTATTTACTGCCTTAAAGTGTAAAATATATTTCTTACTGTGATCAAGGTCAAGAAACTCAGGAAGCCACTGATCTGGTCCAGCTTTTCCATATTGTAAAAGGAAAGATGAGGGAGAAAACCTTAGGCCCGAAGGACTTAAACGTTTCCCTGAAAACACATTGGTCAGAAATGTCAAAGCCTGGACTTGAACACTTTATATTTATTAGTCCTATTTTCTCTGTCCAGCATTTGTTGTGGCTGGCATTACTAACAATTAAGTTACTTAAACTAGAGTTTCTCAAACTTAGATATATATCAGAATCACCCAGAAGTCCAGCCCCATCCTACTTCACCAAACCTAGGGTTCTATATTTTTATTACCTCTCCAGGTGACTTCGTTACACACTAACTTTGAGGAACTACTGTCTTAAATCCCGTGATGCCACAGCATGTATTAAATGTTTGTCATGTGTCTTACCAGGCCTTTGCTAAACACCTTAAAGACAATAAAATAAGAGATAGAGCCTCTGTTTACGAGGACCTTAAATTCTATGAGGAAAATCAAGATGTGCATTAATCATTTAGTAACCATAAACTATGTAACTAAGTGCTTTTATTGAAGCCTTACTTAATAAGGTTATTAAGTACAAATGGAATTCCAGAAGGCAATTTTTAAATTCTTGTATAGGCATATACAAAGGAGACCTCATAATGCTTGTTTAAGAGAGAATGTTTTATGAGAAAATATGGTAGAGAAAGTTGAATTGATTTTTGCCAACTCACAGAGAAATTGCCAATGTCAATTGAGCAGATTTAACTCCAATGCAGCACTCTTAGGATGTATTCCCCTAGGCCAGCTGACTCACCAAAATCACAGTGACAGCAGATGATTTCTTCCTTCTTTATTGGCAGAACATTGAGTGTGTTAGAGTTCGTGGCCAATTTGGGGTCACAGGTAAGTTTATTTAAAATGCTTTCAAGAGGTTCTTATTGAAGTCCCTTTACATATAACACCAATAGAGGGTCCCTTTAAGGGCCATTGAGTCAGGGCATGCATAGAAGTCATGGATCACTTATAAAAGCTCAAAATTGTATTAAGTAAATTTCAGAGCTGGTTCTCTAGAGATTTTCTAGTTTTATCTTTTCATGTTGTATGTGAAGAAATTTAATAAGTTTTTTGTTAGTATATTCTCTCAAAGAACAGTAAGATATTTCTGTATTCAAAAAAAAGATATTTCTGTATTTCTGTATTCAGCTTTTAGTTATGAAATTTTAATTCATAAAAATTATAAATTATATAAAAATATATGATATATACTATAGTATATATAATACATACATAAAATTACATAATCTTTTAATTAATAAAATTATAAATTTAAATGTGATTACTAAAACATAATTATTAAAATTTATTTAAAATTAATTATAGGGCAGCCCAGATGGCTCAGCGGTTTAGTGCCGTCTTTGGCCCAGGGCATGATCCTAGAGACGTGGGATCGAGTCCCATGTCAGGCTCCCTATGTGGAGCCTGCTTCTCTCTCTGCCTGACAAATCAGGATTGTTGACATTAGACAAAAAGATCTCTCCCCTCCTAAATCTCCCTGGCTAAATTATGTGCCAGTTTGATCGAGTATGAATAATATCTTCCTCATCACTAGTTAACTGTGATATCATGTTGTGTATTTGCATAAACACTGATGAAATAGGTATATTAAAAAGAACCCCAAATTTAAAAGATCTACCTCTAAAATACCAATCTACATAGTGGAGATACTTATCTTATTAAGTGCACCACCAGGCTGCAGGGCAGTGTGGGCTTGGTGTCAGAAGTATGCCATTTGGGAAATCATTGAATATCTCTGAGCTCCAATTTCCACATTTGTATACTGAAGACAATAATAAACCCATTTAGTGAAGTTTTTAAGTTTAAAGAGGTTGTTGTTTGTCAGCTTGAATTTTACTATCTGTGCTTGAAATACTCACCCCCTGCCAGATTCCTATGGCTACCTTCACCTTCCCTTCCTATTTCTCTGAGAAATTCCCATACCATTTCCCTCTCCTCATTCCCACTTTTAGGGATGGCTCATAGAGAAGGACAAAGCAACACATGATAAGGAAAAAGGAGCTTGAGGGTGCTCAGCATACAGTCAGTTCACAGAGTTGTCAGTATGTGGGAATTTCACAAAAGTCAATAGTTTTTGGCTACACTCATGGAATTGTCACACCAAGAACAAAGAGCTGATAATTCTGTACTTTCCAAAGTGTGGCCTTAGGATCCAAGAAGCGTATTTCGGGGAGAATGGTGGCGAATCAGAGTGCTTCCTAAGAGGGGAAAATATGCCAGTGAGGGAATTAAAATCACATCAGATGGAAAATTAAAGGCATGAGTGATGTTGTCCTTGGAGAATAGACTCAGCTCAGGGGACATGGTAGTCCTTGGCTTCATATTGTTTACAATTAGCCACTATTGGAAATAATTTCTATAGACACCATGACCTCTAGGGTAGACAATGAGGGGACAGAAGTCATGCAACATTTGTTGTTATTACTTGCTTTTTATTTTAAAAATAGACCTGACGAAAGATAGGATGGGCTTGCTCATAAGGTAGTGAGCTTCCTATTACTGAAGATGTTCAAACAGAGGTTAGAAAATACTCAAATAAGATATTTGAGTAGAGATGAATCAGGTATGAGATAAGATATTGGGCAACAATATTTTTAGTCATGAGCCTTTTTGACAAATTGATGAAAACTATGAGTCTTTTCTGATTAAAAAGTACAGCAATACACACCCACAAAAATGGTACATAAATTTTCAGGGAATATAAGCCTCATTCAGAGCCCATCTATGGACTCCCTAAGGACCATAGGCCCATACATAGGTAAGAATTTTTGGGTCGAATGAATTTTAAGCCCCCTTCCATCTCTGAGAATCTGTGATTGTCATTTCTCTGCCTCAGTTTTTGTGAAAGGCATGATTGTCCTTCTCAAGAAGAAATATTTTGTGTGAGGAAAAAAACAAAAGACAAAGAATAGGAGGCTCCCAATCCAGTGTGTGGTGAGGCATGCCTGATTCCCTGGCAGCCCTCAGCAGCAGTGATCAACAGGTTTGCCCAGAGGAGAAGGATTGAGGGTGCATTTGCTCCAGGAGAGTGCTCTAGATGCAGAACTTCAGCTTCTGATCCCATCCTCTCAGTATTTTTGATGTGTGCTCCTAAGGCAATTTTCTGTGTTTATTAGTTAGTATCATAAGCTATGCAAGCCAAGAGCTATAATAGCCCTCCTCTCTGAATTGGGGTTTTAACTGCCATAAGATTATTTTCTTTATGCTGAATGGAAGTTGCAGTCTAGCAAAGAACTGATTTCAAATTACCCCATCAACTTGCTAAAATGATGATCCATTTGCCATAGTATTCAGGCACAGAGGGTTTCCGATATATGGCTAGATTGTTCATGGAAATGTCAGTCATCAAATGAGCAGTGGATATTTATTTTTTCATCAGGGTCACAGAAGTGCACTTGAATTGGATTCTTCTTCTTTTCTCTGTACCATTAAGATATTGACAGGTTCAGAGTTGCTGGGTTTGAAATTTTAAGAATAGCTAGCTCATAACATTTCACTTTCTGCTCCAGGGCAGGGTGAGTTGCTTATAAATCAGGCTGCAAATGTGATGAATTGGATGTCTCCAACTCAATTAGCTTAATGTGGGTAGGAGGATTTCCAGGTTTTGCAGCCTCTGTTTTACTAATCCTCTGAGCAGACTGTTACATAAAATGTGGCCGTGTTTTAATGCTGGAGTCTCAGAGAAACATGGTTGGTATTTTTCATTTCAACATCTAATGTCATCCTGTATTTCATAGCTTTGATTTGGATCCGAAGCCACTGAGTGATGGTTCTTAACATGATTTATATTGTTGCAAGACTTACCTTGTTATCTTTCTGCCTTCTGACCGAGTTAAGAAAGTAGCCTAATAGAATTGCTGCTGTCACTGGGTGATTTAATTGGGGGGAAAAATCTCAGCAATTTAAGGAAAACTGCAGAAGTTGAAGCTGTTCCTCTGTCAAATGAATGATCAGATGAGATGAGTCCCAGCAAAGCAGATACTGACAGTTTCAAGAGCTTTCAACACACTCATCATACTTTGGTAGTGAATTTGTTGGAGGAAGTGATTTTGGAGTTTGCTTTTTGTTTTCTTATGGAGAATCTACTGAGGCAGTGAGTACTGTCTATTTTAAAGACAATATCTTATATTTATTTATTTATTTATTTATTTATTTTTTAAATTTTTATTTATTTTATGATAGTCACACAGAGAGAGAGAGAGAGAGGCAGAGACACTGGCAGAGGGAGAAGCAGGCTCCATGCACCGGGAGCCCGATGTGGGATTCGATCCCGGGTCTCCAGGATCGCGCCCTGGGCCAAAGGCAGGCGCCAAACCGCTGCGCCACCCAGGGATCCCCAATATCTTATATTTAAATGCATTTTATACATAGAGACACTAGTTGACATCTCTAAATCGCCTCTGTGTTAGCTTTCATTAGCTGAGTGGTTATCCTGTATTTTCTTCTCCTTCCCCCTCTTCTCTTTTAGTCCCTCTGTTAATCCCAGTTCCATTCTTGCTCATAAACTGTTAAGGACAAGGACTCTGAAATGACACCTGAATGGTTCAGTCCAAGATCCTCCCAACTCACTGTATGTGACCTTGGGCAAGTCACTGGTCCCTTTAAGCTTTGTTAAGCTTTGTTGTTGTTGTTGTTGATTGTGATGTTGTTTTCATCTATAATATGATAATATGAGTACTATATGGAATTGAAATGAAAATTTGATGAGATTGGGCACTGTGCTGCTGTGTTCATGGTATATGTGCTGCCGAAGTGAGCACAGCCATGTTCATGGTAAATTGAGGTTTAGGTTACTTGTTAAACGTTGTTTCAGTACCTGCTCTGGGCCAGGCACTGTGATAGGTACCACAGAGTGCAATGATGAATGGGACATAATACATCTATCTTGTATTCACATTAGATGTTTTATGGTTTACAAAGTGCTCTCTCATGTCTCCTTCCATTAGCACAACAGCCCTGTAAAATAGGTGGCCAATTATTATTACTTACATCTTTCAGAGAAAGAAATAGACCAAATGAGATTAGGCTATTTGCTTAAGATCACATCGTTAAATTCTTTTGCAATTTCATACTGCAAACATATCATGTATTCATTATGTTCTGCCCTGTGCAAACTCCTATAAATCTAAAGATACATGAGAAACAGTCCCTGTTCTAAAGGAAGCTCAAAGTCAGCTGCAGAAGAGAAACAAACAAATAAGGCAAACAAAGTGAAAGCTCAAAATAGAGTTGCTAGTAACATCCCCCCCATATTGTCTCAAACCTGATGTTTCGAAGGCACTGCAATAGTTGGATCTCCATTAACATGCAGTGTTCTCTATACAACTAGATGTTCCTGATAAATGTTGATATTGTTTGCTAAGAAATTCGAGGACAGACAGACTCTCCCATGCAGAAAGGCTGAAAAAGATTAGCACAACATAAAAGTTATAATGGTCTTCCTACTAGGAGGTCACAGGCAGAGCTGTTTTTATGGTTTTACTAAGAAATGCCTATTGCCTTTGGAAATGCCACCTGGCCTGTTGCCCATGTGTAAGAAGGAACAGCAATAATCCTAAAGCCTTTTGATTACCTTGGCTGAGAAAAGAGCTTGCCTTTAGATTCAAAGGCAAAGACAGAGACCCCAAATCGTCATTTTTTCTTTGTCAGGCTGAAGCAGAGTTTAACTAGGTAAGACCAGCTCTAGCTCTGGTCACAGGCTACTGTGCACGTTCTGGTCCCAGTTAAGTTGGTTGGAAACTGGCTTCAATTCATCCCAGAGTTTAGTTCAAGGGCATACATAGCTTCCTCAGGTCTGAGGAACAGTACTAATCCTAACGCCTTTTGTTTGCCTTGGCTGAAAAAGTTGAGTAGTAGACTTATATAGGCCTTGGAGCATGCAGAACTAATTTTGAACCGTAGCTCTGTCATTTGCTCACTGTATGACCTTGAACATGTCACAAAAACACCTTGAATCTCGATATGTTCATCTTACTTAATTGAAAGGCCTGCTGTGAGAATTAGTTTTCCCCAAATTTTACTTCACCATAAGAACCATGTGGAATCCTTTTATAAAAATCTGCATACATGTGCCCATTTAAACCTACTGAATTAGAATCTCTAGTCAGGGGCCTGAGAAGTTGCATTCTTAACATACATCTCAGATGATTTTTATTATGAGGCAAGTTTTAAAAATGCTCAAGAAGAGGGACACCTGTGCGGCCCAGTGGTTGAGTGTCTGCCTTTGGCTCAGATCATGATCCCAGGATCCTGGATTCGAGTCCCGCATCTGGCTCCCCACAGAGAGCCTGCTTCTCTCTCTGCCTCTCTCTGTGTCTCTCATGAATAAATAAATAAAATCTTTAAAAAAATACTGAAGAAGAGTGTATAAAAAAACCAGCATAGTTATCGAGCACTCTGGAGGGCAACATGAGTACTCCTCAGTGGTTACCTTATTGTTGAAGATTGTCATTAATGGTAGCATTTATTTAAGCACTGGGCTGTTTAGGTCCCAACATTGTTGATGATTACCAGACTACTTGGTACTTTAGTAGATGTCAATGTAAACTTTTAAATCAAATCTCACTTAGTGAAGATTTCTTTGGAAGCTTCTAAGCACTGGCATTATTCCAGATGTTGTAGGGGAGACAAAATGTATATAAACTCTGATTTAATTCTGAATTTATATATATACTATAAATTCAGAATTATACATTCTGAAGTATAAATGCTATTATTAATTTTCGATAGTTCCTGAAGGAGGGATTCATTCGACCTAGGGTCCAAAGAAAAGGTACTGTGTGGATTATAGGATAAGCACACTTTCCAAGGATAAGGTTCATTTTTATTTTATATATATTCTTTCATTTCATTTGATTATTACTACATTTAGATTGAAAGGAGAAGGACATTCTACCTTAAAAATATATTTAGAAAGATAAGTTTAGAAATGCTTCCATATTTGACATCAAGAAACTGTAAGTTGGGAATTGTAGTGTTTTCTCAGTACAATATCATTTTTCTGGCACACCCACCAAGCCCATTTGATAGATTATTATCTATTTTTCTTATCTAAAAAAAATACCAAAAAAAAATAAATAAAAATAAAAAAATACCTTCTGAGAAACAGACATATTTTTTTTCCTTCTGGAGTATAGTTAGTACTTATTCAGCCCCTGAATCCTAAACATAAAGGAAGGAGATGTTCCATGTAAGAAGTTTCTCTGATAACTTAAGGTTATTCTTTAAAGTGATGCAAATTACTTATTACTTTTATGGGAGACTTTCTAAATGGATTACTTAGCTTTTCCAGTTTTAGAGAATACCAAGCAAAGGCTAATCTATCATTGTTTATGGTCAATACTATGAACATAGATTATTATACTTTAATCATAATTCACTTGATGTTAATAAAATTCCCATTATGTAAGACTATTAGAGACAAAGTTGTATAAACTAAGGTGTCTTCCTACAATGAGTGGTTGCCTGACAAATGCCATAATCAACTGTTAATAACACATATACTTAGCATTTAAAAAGTACTCAATATGCAGACGCCTGAGTGGTTCAGTGGTTGAGCATCTGCCTTTGGCTCAGGTCGTGATCCTGAAGTCCCAGGATGGAGTCCTGCACTGGGCTCCCTCTGCCTATGTCTCTGCTTCTCTTTCTGTGTCTCTCATGAATAAAATAAATAAAATATTTTTAAAAAATAAAATAAAAAGTATTTGATATGTGCCAAATCGTGTATAACTTATATTCCAAAACTATTCCTCACAGCAATTCTATGAGGTTAGTACCATTTTTACTCCCATTTTACAGACAAAACAGTCTCAGGCTGTATAACTTCTTTAAAGTCACAAAACCTGGTTAGTAGCACAGCTTTTGTAATTTGTTCAGTTTCGTTTTTTATTCAGGAATTCTGTCTCTTGCTTATTTATTAACATGAGTGGGCAAGATATTTCGGAACTCACTTTCATTTTATAAAATGTGATATGAGAATGGGTATTAAATTAGGTAAAACATTAAAATACAAAACAAAACATAGTATCTGGCACCTAGTAGTTACTCCCCCACTTCTTTGGACTTCCAGAATGTAAGCTTCACCTAATTCTAACTTACTGTTTCTAATTATTGTATGATAAACACAATAAGGATAAATGAGCTCTGATTAAATTTTGATTTTTTTTTCCTTCTGGAGTATAGTTAGTACTTATTCAGCCACTGAATTCTAAACATCAAAGAAGGAGATGTTCCATCTCCTTTAGAAACATCTCCAGATGTTTTTAAGGTTTTCTTTTTATCTTTGGTAGTTTGTAGTTTTACTAAAGTACCTAAGCGTAAATTTATTTTTCTTTACGTTGCTTAAAATTTGGCATGTTTTTTCAAATAGGAGGATTCACGTCTTTATTTAATTCTGAAAATTTCTAAGCATTAAAATCTTTCAATATTGCCTCTTCACTACTTTTTCTATTGTTTCCTTCTGAGTAGCTTTAAGTTGGGCTTCTTATTCTATCCTCCATATCAGTCTTTTTCATTTATTCGATTACATTTTCTTTCTAGTTTGTATTCTACATATTTTTCAATTCACCAATTCCTTTGAAAAATTTGCCATTCAATTTGCCATTATTTTTCGCTTTAAACTGATATATTTTTTATATTTTTTACCTTCTCCGATTATTCATCTTTTTTCAAATTCTTTATGTGAATCCTTCCACTTATTGCATGTGCTGCCTCTCCTTCCTGGTGGAGCATTTTCTCCTGATGTTTGTAATCTATAATTGTGAGTTCAACTTCGATAAAAATGATTTTGTCAGTAATAATTATGCTTGCCATGAAATGGAGAAATATCACCAGAGAAAGGTTGTGTGATTACTTCTACAGAACAGTCCAGATCACAGGGCTCTACATTAATTTATCAATTTAAGAGAGTCTCACACTACATGGAAACTAAAAGTTTGGAATGCACACTCACATAAAGAGCTGGCTTGGGAATTCAAATTTCCTTAAAAGCTTTGTTATTTAAAGCAGAGACTATATTCCTTGTTGTTTCTTCAAGACAAGTTCAGAGATTTTTTTTTTTTTTTATTTCCTTTTAAGGGACAGTTTTGCCAGAATTAACACTTCATGTAAGGGTCGCAGGTTCAAATCAATGCCACATCTCCCAAGTAGGTATTACAACTCCAGTTTCAAGCTATTATGATTTGTGTAGTCTATATACAATAGCATTGGTTTTTATAGGCTGATTGTTCTAGGGATTTCCAATTATTATGTTTGAGCTCAGCTGTATATTTAAAATATTTATTTTTACATTTGACCCAGAATTTCTGTATGTTGGTATTAGAAAGTCAGTCATGTTGTAGAAGCCCATATAACCCATACACATACATTCAGCCAAAACTAAACATTTATTATTTACTTTTTATCAGACTCAAATGAAAGCACTAGAGATAACAGTGATCAATAAAACAGAAGCTTCTCTTTTCATAAAGTTTAATTATGGTGGAAGGAGACAGACAAACAAACATATAATGCTAGATGGTGATAAATGCTATGAAAAAAAAAGCATTATTAGAGAATGATAGTGTGGGGAAGCGATATTGGGAAGAATGATAATGAGACTATTTTGGATGGAAAGGTGAGGGAAGAAATTTCTATTACAATGACATTTGAGCGAAGACCTGAAAAATAAGAAAACTAGGTATGCAAATAATGGAGAGCGTCCAATGAAAGGCAGCAGCTAGTGCAAAGGCCCTGAAGTTAGACCATGTTTACTGTGTTCAAGAATCAGAAAAAAGACCAGGAAGGCACACTGAACAAGAAGAACCAATGTAACGAGTAGTGTCAGAGAGGTTTTGTGGAAGTTAAAATGGATGTGGCAGGTAGCTCATTTGTGTCTTATAAACCAAAATAAGGACCTGTGGTTTCATTCAGAACAAGAAACCAGTGGAAGGTTTTGAGCAGAAGAGTAAGATGATGTGATTTATATTTTGAAATACATCTTTTTGGCTGCTCTAGAGAATAGACTATGTCCATGGCACATAAATCAAATGTTGTCATTTCATTTGCTAAGAGTGAACTAGGATAGAAAAAGAATTACCTAATAAAAGTTTCACTTTTATAGATCTGAGATGATTTTTAGAAACCAAACTGAAATTTCTTGTCAAGTATGAATACCTTTATCTTCTACATTTCGTGATTTTTGAGATACATAGAGATATAGTTGTTTCAAATAAAACTTAAATCAAGTTTAAATTTGAGAATAGGATTAGTGCAAATTCCAAATGTAATCGTTCCTCTAAATTAATGCATTCCATTTCTTAGGATATATTTTCAGTTTGAATGACTTCTTTCAAAGTCTTCTTTCCTTGATATAAAATTAATCTTACTCCTAGAGTTGATAGGGTGATATTTTCTTTGTCTTGAGTTAAAAGTCCTATAGGGAACTCAAGACTTAACTGTCACTGAGAGTATCTTATATTTTATAGTGTTTACTATTTATAAATATGTACATATATAAAATGCTATATATAAAGATATATCAAAAATATCAGAGAGGATGCATGTTCCAGTAGCATTCCATACTCAGTGTTATTATTTGTCAGCAACTGATACTTCAATTTTGCAAAAAACAAGAACTCAATTTTTTAAGTATATCCAGAAGTTATCAGGTTCAAAGTATTGACTAATATTAATTAAATTAATAAACTATTTAGTCTCCATGTATTTATCATTTCTTTTCAGAGCCTTCCCAGATTCCACCAATCTGAATTAGCTAACCTTCTGGTACTTCTATAGCAATCTATATTCCTGCCTCAGCATTTACCATACTGCATTGTAATTGTTTATAGATCTGCAGGCTATTTCCCCATGACTGTGAGCTCTTTGAGGGTAGGAATTGTATTTGATTTATTTCTGTAATAATAGTGTCTGGCACATAAGGAGACTCAGTGAGTATTTGTTGAATGTATGAATGAATGAATGAATGAATGAAAATCTGATGCCAACTAATTAATTTGCAGTGATGGGTAAATCTACCAAGTGGGCAGAAAACTTCATTGGCAATCCAGCCAGGCTCTCCAGTAGAAATGTCTACCTAGGAAGCAAAATGATAGTAAATAGATTACAGAATGAACAAAAAATTTGAGTGAGGGAAGTACAATAACCTTAACCACTGGTAACTTCAAGCCATGGTTGCCCCCATGCAGCCATCTGCTCTAAGGATAGGCTGCCTGGGGAAGCAGAATAATTCTTAATATTCTAAATTTTTCTCTGGGCAATTTTTGAGTTTGCAGTAAATTTTTTTTTCTCTTCTCTCAGATTTCAGATATATCAACATTATGCCTTATACCGACCACAACTTCTGTAATGAGTTATCACAAAGTGCATGGCTTAAACCAACACAAATTTATTATTTTATGGTTCTGGATATCAGGAGTTCAAAATTAGACTCCCTGTACTAAAATCAAGGCGTCTGCAGTGCTCTGTTCCTTCTGAAGACTCTAAGGGAGAATCAGTTTCCTGGCCTTTTCCAGCCTCTAGAGGGCACCTTCATTTCTTTACTTATGGCTCCTTTCTTCATCTTTAAAGCCAGAACCACAGCATTCTTAAATTTCTCTCTGACTCTGTTTCTGTCCAAACATATATGTTTCTGATTTTTTTCTCAAGATTTATTTTATTTAGTTAAAGGGGGAAGGAGGAGCAGAGGTAGAAGGAGAGAGAGTCTCAAGCCAATTCTGCACTGAGCCAGAGCCCAACTCAAGGCTTGATCTCACCACCCTGAGATCTCAACCTGAGCCAAAGCCAAGAGCCAGGCACTTAACCAACTTCACCACTCAGGTGCCCCTATTTTTCTGGCTTTTTAAAGGACTCTCTGAAAACCCTGGATCCACCTGGATATTTCAAGATAATCTCTGTATATCAAGGTTCTTAATTTAATCATTCCTCCAAAGTTCATTTTGCCATGTAACATATTCACAAATTGCAGGTACTAAAATATGGACATCTTTGGAGGAACATTATTCTTCCTACCATGACCCTTAAGAATCTTTCTTTAGAAAGTTAACCCAAAATGTAAGGGATTGAACTGTTAAGTGTACTGTCTTCTATTTATGGTCTATCCTACAACATGGTTTTGTTCCCCAAAATGAACAAAGAATTAGACCAAGGGAAGTACAATGACCTTAACTACTGATACCTTTAAGCTATGGTTGCAAACATTTACAAGCTGTATTCCAAGATGTGCAAAGAATATTCACTTTTTAAAAAGTATTGGTATTTAATAGTAGTAATAGTAATGATAATAAACTAGTATCTTTATTGCTGAACAAATAAGGCACTAGCCTAAGAACATATTATCTTATTTAGTACCTACAAAAAGGCATATGTTAGTCTCCTTATTTTGTAAATAAGGAATCTAGAATTGTGAAAAACGTAAACACATGCTCAAAGCCACTTAACCAATAAATAATGGAGCTGGAATTCAAACTGTCTCTTTCAAAATATGATTTTTACTAGATTTGGAGTCTTAGATATATCACTTAACCCTGCTAAATGTCAGATTGCCTAGCTATAGAATGGGAATAGTACCTATCTTACTAGTGAATTTTGTGAAAACAAGTGCAATATTATGTGTAATGAATGCAAATAACTTGACACAATGACTAGTATTCAGTCACTAAATGTTACTTTTTATTTAAAAACTAAAATTTAAATCTTATTTCCTAATCATTATATGTCATGCCAATTTTTGGTGGTCACTTACCACTGTTTCATTGCTCCCTAATACTCATTGCATGAAATAAATGGGATATGTTTTAATACAATCATTTTGCCATGGTCAAAACTGAGGCAAGAAAGACAGTGTTCCAACCAATTGGCAATTTTAACTATTTGGCAGTAAAAGAATGTACCTGAATGGTAAACACACTGTCCATATAATACTGCATAGCAACAAGAGCAAGTGTTTGTGTTATCTATGTTTGTATGTGTGTGCATTTGGACTCATCTGAAAATGGATGATTCATTCAGTCTAAGGTCAAATTTTAGGATCAACCCATAAATGTTACTGTTAGAACATAAGAGTCAACACACTGAGGGGTTTTGTTTGTTTGTTGTTGTTTCTTAGATTAATCTCTCCAAACTGTCATTATCTATATGTAATCCTTTGGGTCATCACTTATATTTCTAATAAGAACTAGTGTTCCATGACGATTTCAGGGTTAAAAATTTTTTTAATTAGTTAATTTAAAGTATCTCTTTCAAATCGTTGGCTTAAATGTCTGCAAAAAAATAACTACACAATTTCTCACTTTACCTTTTAATCAACTTTGGATTTCAGGAAAAAAACAAAAACAAAAAAAACCTGAACATGAAAAAGAACTGTGGCAATAAGGTCAGCAGAATCTTAGGTTTCATCTTTGAAGTAAAGCTTAAGTTGTATCTTTGATAAATAAGTAATGAGTTTTTGCACACTGGTCTAAATTATCTTGTCATAACAGTGTTTGATAATAAAAGAGATGTCATTAATAATTGAGAAGTAGTAATACCCAGAATGGCTTCTAATAAGCCAAACATTTAGTAGTTTGGTAGCATTTGGCATTGTGAGTTCAAAGAATCATACCTGTGATCTCCTAATGGAAATTGGTACTGAAATAGTTGAAACTTTCTAGTCTTCTGCAGAGGAAGAGGACAGTGGAAAGACTTCCCTCTTATAAGAGCATGAGCTTGAAACTTGGGCTCCACCTTATATCTCTGAACTTCAGTTTTCTTACCTGAGAAGTTGGTATAATTCTTTTACTTTATAGAATTACTAACTGGGAAAACGACCTAAAAAGGGCCTAAAATGAGGTCTGATACGTAGTAAGTGCTCATGAGATGATAGTAGCTCTTTTCATTGTTACTCAACAATAATATCAATGCCACATTTGGAGGAATATCCACATCCATATTGCAGTTATGAATACATTTTCAAACTTAACACTCATATTCATCAGAGTGCATTGTAGGGAAAGAACATAGTGATCTCCTTACAGAGTTTGTGATGCCAAGAAAGAATAAACATTGAAGAGTCCCAGAATGTAAAAGGCACCTAAGTTACAAAAAGAATGGCAAAGTTATGCTTATGGGTTAATATTTCAATTTCCTCACTGAGGTCTATTTCCTGAGTGTTTCTGAGTTTTTATTAAAGCTCTAAGATAAATGTGTATACTTTGAACCCGCTGAGTCAGACTCTTCTTAAGGACCATCTATCATTTTAAGTTACCAGGCAGTCTAGCTCTAGAGCTGGAAGACGTGGCAGAGACAGATTGCTTGGTTGGAGATGAGGGTGACTTGGCCAGAGAGGTCTCTCATCTCATCTGTTCTGATGAAAATATCTGTGACACTATCTGAGGAAAGCCAAGAGACTAGATCTTAAGAAGGCCATAGGCAGACTGCCTTCCAGTGGAGGATCTAGGTGTCCCAGTTAGCAGGCTGTGTTAGAGAAAGTTAGACTTTGACATTAAATTCACCTGCTTCAGATGATCTGGACCTGGTTGTTACACTCTTTACTCACCAATCTTTCCCCAAAATGTAATCTTTCTCCAACTCTGCCATCTTCACTATTAGGCCCTTTGGACATATTAACTCATCTAGTATTGAGACAACCCTATAAAATATTGCTGGGTATTTAGAGATGGATAAAGTGATTGCCTTGTCTTTGCACAGTTTTCTATCCAAAGAGACCCTTGCAAAAGGCCCCTTTTTTTGGGCAGCCGGGGTGACTCAGCGGTTTAGCACCACCTTTGGCCTGGGACCTGATCCTGGAGACCTAGGATCGAATCCCACTTCAGGCTCCCTGCATGGAGCCTGCTTCTCCCTCTGCCTGTGTCTCTGCCTCTCTCTCTCTCTCTTTCTCTCTCTCTGTGTCTCTCATGAATAAATAAATAATTTTTTTTTTTTAAAAGGCCCCCTTTTAGGAAATGATGTTTCATGTGGTTTCACTTTTCCAACCAGTTACCTCTCTGCTGTATACCAGCACCTACCATTCTTGTCCTTCAAGTTGTTACCCGAACCACCATTTGGAAGAATTTTAGAATATATTAGAGGAGAATCTCTTTTATTTCACTTGTATGAGTCAGTTCTTGTCAGTTTTCTGCTTTTAGTTTTCCTAACCATTCCAATTAAGCATTTATTCTTGACCTTCCCACGGGAGGACAATTCTTCCTTCCCACAATTCCTCCTGAGTTGTGAGTGATGATGAACTTACATTTATTTCTGGTTTACTCTGAGTTATGGTTTTTGTTCTCCTTTTCATCCTTTTAAATACTCACCTACATCCATGTTTTCCATTTCTAAGGATAGGATCCTTAGAGGGCTGGATAACTTGAAGGCCTCTATAATAAAGAAGTAAGTACCTCTAGTAAATGTTCAGAAAGGGCACCTGGGTGGCTCAGTGGTTGAGCTCGTCTGCCTTTGGCTCAGGTCCTGATCTCGGGGTCCTGGGATCAAGTCCACATCGGGCTCCCTGCAAGGAGCCTGCTTCTCCCTCTGCCTATGCCTCTGCATCTCTTTCTGTGTCTCTCATGAATAAATAAATAAAATCTTTAAAAAAAGAAAACATTCAGAGAATTTTAAGATAATAATCTAAAACAGAGTAATTCAATTTATATTGAATTTTACAGAAGAAACAGCAAAGTGAGGCAGAACACCTGAATTTATAACATTGGGGCCAGAGCAGGATCTGAAATGCAAAATCTCCTGGAAATCAGTGTGTTTAAAGCTTAAAAAGTAGTATTCCACCTTTATTCCAATGGTCTTTCCACTGTATCATTTATTTCCGCTTAACAAATTGTTTCCATAGTAGCTTGTTCGGGTAATTACATCACTGAGGACAATTTAGGAATTAATATGTAACTAAGAGGACATTAGTTCAATTTTTATCATTGCAGATAACAAAATCCCTTACATTTACATTGCACTGAAAGTTTATAAAAACCTAAATATACATGACCATTTCTCACAAGATCCTCATGATATAAGCAAGCTATTTTTCTTCCAAATACATAGAGGGGTATTAAAAGCAGATAGTACATCCCCCCTAAAAAAACGAAAGAAAGAAAGAAAGAAAGAAAGAAAGAAAGAAAGAAAGAAAGAAGAAAGAAAGAAAGAAAATAATTATATAATGAACTTTTTTCTCCATTACTCAGTCTTTATCTAATATCTGCTACTTGTTCTCTAATCTTCGATATTTTACCATTTTTCTAGAAACACTTCAGACTATATCTAATAAATGAATGTTTTGTATATATTGAATGTTTCATGATTTAAAGGCTTAAAAACATAAATTTTACATTTGGGGATTTATATTTCCCATATTGGGGTTGTTAAGTGGTAAAAAGAATAAAAGTCGGAAATATTGTGTCCACATCATAGTATAACCAACTCTGTTTAAGCATCTGTTATGGAGTAAGCAATGTTGGAAATTAGGTTTGAGGAGGTGGGGTTGGTACACTTGCCAAAAGTCATATTGTCTGAAGTTTGATGTACTGAATCCAGCAGGTAATCAATCATAAACAATTAAATGAGGATTATTGTAGGATCTTGGAAAATATGTTTGTGTATTGTTATTTATAATATTTTCTGGAACGGGGAATTAGGACCTTATTAGCTGCTTTAGGACAAGTTTCTGTCTGTCTGGAAAGTTGGTTAGCATGAGAAATCTTCTCAACGTTTGTACTGTGTTGTGCTGGGATTGATTAGCTTTTTATTGTTATTTATTTTTTTTTAAGATTTTATTTATTTATTCACGAGAGACAGAGAGAGAGAGAGAGAGAGAGAGAGAGAGAGGCAGAGACACAGTCAGAGGGAGAGGCAGGCTCCAGGCAGGGAGCCTGACGTAGGACTCCATCCCAGATCTCCAGGATCACACCATGGGCTGAAGGCAGCGCTAAACCACTGGGCCACCAGGGCTGCCCTCATTAGCTTTTTAATTGTTTGTCTGGTTTTCTGGTCCCAGTGCACCCTGAACCTTAAATCTTACTAAATTGTATGGCTTCTGCTTAATTGCCCCAATTCAAGTGGACAGGGTTACTTTCTTGATGCTAGGGGACTGCAAATGCAGGTAGGTCCTAGCCAGCTTGGGGCAAAGTATGCGTAGGTGACCCAAGGTAAATCACATTTCCTGGCCAGACTGGAATGACTGCAAAGATAGGAAAATGCTCTGAAAAGACACTAAGTAGTTCCTTCCATCCATACCCTCAAGGGATCATAGTTTGTCCATGTCTGAACCTAGTTTTCTAATGTTTTAATCAATTCTTCAAGCTATCTAATTTTCTAGGAGTTAATTCCTTTTTTCCTTAATTTATTGAAAGCTCTTTGTTTATTTGCTTTTTTTCCCCCTTGCAACAAATAACCCTGACTGAGACATCATCTGTGCATGAATAGTGTCTATTGCATGCCTGGATGAAACCTGTCAGCTATCCCTTCCAACTACCCAATCAAGAGGGGACGGGGACTCAGAGCAGAATGCTCTTCCTTCAGTGTTTTGTTTGACTGGCACCTTCTCATCCTTCAGGTTTCCATTCAAAAATTGCCTCCATAAAAAGATTTTGTTTAACCACACTTTCTAGTGGTTGCTCTTCAAATCACTCAATCACATAACCATGTTTTTTATTTCCTTTATCATAAGCTATCTTGCTTGTTTATTTTTCTTTGTGTATTGTGTCTTTCCTTCCCAAATGTAATCTCCTTATGGGTAGAGAACTTGTCTATCCTATTCATTTCTGTATCCCCAGAAATAATGACCATGCTTGGTACATAGTAGATCATCCATAATTATTTTAATGAGTGAACAGATGAATGAATGAATGAATGAATGAATGATCTTGCCCATGATCATACAGCTCCTGAGAGGTAGAGATTATATTTGTACTGAGGTAACCTGTCTCTAGGGTCTACGTTCAGCTTTTGTGGGCAGTTTAAAAATAAGGAAGTAATATGTATGTGCACACATGTAGCTACATGAGACAAAGGCAGAGAAAGAAAGGTGATCAAGAAAACAGAAATATTTAATTTGATCTGCTAACCCAGAAAATGTTTATATTTAGTGCTAATCCAAGGTTCTTTTTTAAAAAATTAAGTATAATTGATACTCAATGTTACGTTAGTTTCAGATGCACAGCATAGTGATCCAACAAATTTATACCTTATGCTGTACTTACTACAAGTGTAGCTACCATCTGTCACTGTACACCACTATTACAATAACATTGACTATATTACCTGTGCTGTACCCTTTATCCTGGTGATTTATTCATACTGTAAATGGAAGCCTGTACCTCTTATTCCCCCTCATCCATTTTGTCTGCCTCTCACCCTCCTCCCCTCTGGCAACCATCAGTTTTTTCCTTGTATTTATGGGTCTGTTTCTGCTTTTTATTTGTTTGTTTTTACAGTTGTTTTGTTTTTTAAATTACACATATAATTGCAAACATGCAGTATTTGTCTTTCTCTGTGACTTATTTCACTTAGCATAATACCCTCTTGATCCATCCATGTTGTGACAAATAGCAAGGTCTCATCCTTTTCTATGGCTGAGTAATACTCTATTGCACATACATACCATATCTTCTTTATCTATTCATCTAGTGATGGACACTTACAACCCAAGTTCTTAAGGATCTAAAACTGTTAATCTTTACTTTCTGTTTGAGCCAGTAAAGCATTTTCATCAAAGATTTCCAAATATTTTAGTTTAATATAGAAGTTTAATAGTAGTGCTGTAGTGGGCCTAT
Organism: Vulpes lagopus; assembly: GCF_018345385.1. Taxonomy (NCBI): domain Eukaryota; kingdom Metazoa; phylum Chordata; class Mammalia; order Carnivora; family Canidae; genus Vulpes; species Vulpes lagopus. The sequence goes on along the minus strand of NC_054838.1, from coordinate 34,880,822 downwards.
AGATTGCACAGAACCTCCTACTTGTAATACATATTTCTTGTGTCTCAGTACCTCTTTGGAATAAAGGTTGTGGATGAGGTGGTAAAAAGTATGGCATTTTTGCCATGGGCAAATGGCCTCCGGGAAAATTTAAACTAAGTCATCACTAGCCCTATTAGTTATGAAATGTCTATTCAACCCCAAATCTGCCACAGTCAGGGATTATGTTAAGCACTTAATGTATTTACTTATCCTTATAACAAACAGGGAGACATTATCATCCCATTTTACAGATGAGGTGACTGGATGTGCCAAGAGTATAAGTAAATCACATAGGTAGTGTCAGTGAGCTGGTAGTCAACATCAGATTTGGGATTCCTTAGTCCAAATTCTTAGCCGTTCAATGGTTGAGAATAAGATATTAAAACCCTTATAAAAGAATATTGTTTATATTTAGGAAAATTATTAAAATTTAAAGAAAAAGTGAAAATTGGTGTCTTTGGTGAAGCAGCCTAGGACTAGTAATTATAAACTGGAGGTCCTGGGTGTGAGTTTGCTGCAGTGTGTCTATGCCATCTTAAGCTAGTCATACTATGGAGTGTTCAGAAAAAAGGCTTGCACCTGTCTCACACACTCCTGTGTCCAACTCCAGCTTCATTGTTTCTTTTTCCTTTTAGTTTGAATAAATCATTTTCTTTTATAAAAGATTTATTTATTTATTTTAGAGAGAAGTGGGGGGAAGAGCAGAGGGAGAAGGAAAGAGAATCCTCAAGCTGACTCCCTGCTGAGTGCAGAGCCTGTCATGGGGCTCAGTTGCACAAATCTGAGATTGTGACCTGAGCCAAAATCAAGAATTTGATGCTTAACCAGCAGAACCAGCCAGGCACGCCTAAATCACTTTATTTCCAACTGCTTCAGTTCCCTAACTGTAGGATAAAGAAAAATAATACTTGACACATGTGAGGAGTAAGAAGGATAATCTGTGCTTGAAACTTTAGAATATTCTAAGAATGCCAGGGATTAAGATTTTTAGGTAATGGCTGCCTCCGCGCTTTAATAGATATCATTTTTACAAGTAGAGCTTTCTTCTGACACAAGAGATTGTTGCTTTGGTGCATCAGCCAAAACTTCCATGTATACCTTTTCTGTTGTGTGTGTGTGTGTGTGTGTGTGTGTGTGTGTGTGTGTGTGCTTTGTTTTGACCAGTACCTTTAACAAACTGTTTAGGTTAACAGTTCTTATTGACGTAGTGTGACTTTTTCCTTAACAGAGTTTAGAATGTTGTACTCTTCTTTTGTTTGATGCCTCAGTCAGTAGAAGCATTTCATTAGGGTAGAGATTGTGATTTATTCATCTGCCTCCCCCGAACCCATACATAATACCTGACACCCATTCAGCTACTTGTCATTGGGCAGACTGAATTTGTGCGTACCTATTAAATAGCCTCTTTGGATCTCAGTTTCTTAATCAGTGTGGATTAAAATAGAAGCACGATGTACTAAGCATTTCTGAGAATTTAACCCAAACCTAGGAAATGCTGAATATCATGTTAAGAAATTTCATAACATATTTATTGTTGCCTTATCACTAATTATCTCTTGTAGTTTAATTTACACTAAACTGATGGGTAGGCAGTAAATATCCTAGTCTCCACCCCACTGAGCAAGTCTACCTTTGGAAACAATCTCTGGGAAGCTGTCATATAGTAAATGATTGTCTTTTCATGTGTGGTTTGTACTCATTTACTTTTTTATCATGAGTGCCTCGGTTCTGTCCTCTGGTGGGCTGTGCATTTTGATTGCCAGTTGGTTATAAGCCATAGCTCAATCAGTGGATACCATTTAATATCTCCTTCCTTTAAGCCTATATCGCTGCCCGCTGTCAGCTCAAGGTAATGTGGATCCATGATGGACCTGAACAGAACTGACATTAGGTGGAAGTGTGATGGCATTTGAGTGTCATTGATAAGAGATGATTACTTTAATTTCTGTGGAGATTGACATTATTTCATTATGCAAAATAATATACATGTTTTATATGAATTCTGAGGTTCCCAAATTCATGAGATGAGAATTCTAATTAGTTTTATATGAGCCACACAGAGGACAAATGAGCTTATAATTTTGCTTGAATTAAAATTTCTGAGATTTCCTCAGGGGTCGCCTTTGGAGATAGCAGTATGTTCTCAGGAGATTCTAATGGCCTTCTGGATTTCTAACTCCTTGATCTCTATCTGTCTTAGAAAAAGCATTGGCTTTCTGATTGAATAGTGGGATAAATAACCAGATCTGGGGTCTTTCAGGTAGAGCCCCCAACTCTGGGACTGTAGAGGCCATCAGGTATAGTTGTAACAGCAATAACCTAGGATTTGGGAGAAATCAGAATCAGTCCCAGCTCTGCTACTTATTAAACTGTGTGACTTTAGTCAAGTCACTCAATGTCTTAAGACTCTCAAGTTTCATATATTTTTAAGAATGAATATCATAATTCCCCTGAGATCCCATAGCAATTTATTTATATCTTTCTTATGGGAAGAGAAAGGGAGGAACACTAATATTAATTGAACATCTTCTATATGCAAACCTTGTGCTAAGCACTTTCATGTTTGTTATTTAATCTACATGACCAAGTTATGACATTATCTATTTGTTCAACTAGTGAGGCCACTGGGAATCAGACTTTAAGTGTTTAATCAAGACCAAAGAACTGGTCAGATAATAAAGGGAAAATTTAAACCCAAATCCCCTACTACCCTTTAATCTATACTCTTCACTATAACATTTCCCTTACTACCTCACAGTAAGTAAGTAGACCACCCCTTTATTCAAAAATTGTCAGTATGTACCATACCAGGTGCTGGTCAGGGCATTAGAGATACAATGTGAGGCTAATTATCAAGTCACATCTCTCATGGGACTTCCTTTTTTTCTTCCAGTGGACTGGGAATTGTGTGAAAACAAAATAAGGTAACATAAATGAAAGACATTTGGAAAGCATAATCAATTAAATAAATCTTAGGGGTTATTTTTAACATAGAATAAGTTTTCTCCTGGATTAACTTTGGGCATTTTTCAGTAAGAAGCCCTTATATTTCCCCATACATGGTGATAAGACAGTGTTTGAATAAAAGTTCATGTTGGAAAAAAAAAATATTTTGTTATGGAGAAAGCAGCAGTCAATCCAACAGCGAATCTCACCTCCATTAACCAAGGTAATTGAGAATCTAGATTCAGTGACTTGACATATATGTCCCTTAGAAGTTAGGATCATTACAGTAGTTGATTACTAAGGTTAAGTCCACTCATCTGTGATCCATCCATTTAGCACACACAAGATACAACAACCCACAACAATGACTGAGAACTTAGCATTCTGATTCAAGTGTTCTCTCTGAAAATGTACAGAACTCACACCAAGCTATATAACACACATCTAAGTATGCAACATGCATTGTTTACTGATTGTCTTATAAAACAGACTTCTTTCCAGCAATTGAGGAAACATGAAACTGGATGAAATGTAATGAACCTTATGGTTCAGGAGGTTGGTACATTCTGAACTTCAGTACCCTCATTCAGTCAGTAGGAAGTTTTAGTAAACCCATTTCTTATTAGGAACCAAAACACTCTTACCACCTACACAGAGCTGCTCAGCTCAGCCTAGATTAGCACAGCTTAGATGCTTGGTGGTACTTGAAAAGGCAGAACAATAATGACTTTTCTGGTTCCCACATCGTCACCTGAGTCCCACCTGAAGATTAAGCCCTGCTTGGGACCTTGGAAGACACCCTAACTGGGTACAATATGATGGACATTGATTCTATGGCTCAGTAAAAGCAGCATCAGATCATCCTTTTTCCTGTTCAATTCCCTTTTACCATTCTTCAAATGTAAGTGACCACCTACTGCATCTGCCTGGGTGAGCAAGGCTAAGTCTGTGACTTCACAGAGCCTGGAGAATAGAGGGATGCCACGTAATCAGGAGGCCATTCTATCCAGTGTGAGCATTGTTGGCATTACTAGAAAGATAAGCACAGGGTACTGCAGGAGCACAGAGCAGGAGAACCTCACCCCATTTGAGGGCAGAAAAGGAATCTTCTTAAAATCAATAACCAAGCTGGCATCGTTCTTTCATTTATATAACACAGATATATTGAGTGTCTGGCAGCCACTGTTTAAGGAACTGATACAACAGTGAAATGAACAAGATCAAGTTCCTTTTCTTACCAAGGGGAACCATGCTACATACTACAATTTGAAGGCGATGTCAGGTGCTGTGAAGAAAAATAAAGCAGGAGAAGGGAAATGCTGGTTCAGTGCTGCGCTAAGTAGGATAGCATCTTTATGTTAGGATGATCAGACTTCCCTAACTCTGAAGTAGTATTTTGAGTAGAAACCTGAAGATGAGAAAGCAAGCCACCCAGATATCTGAGTACAGGAAACCAAAAGTACAAGGACCTTGAGGCAGCAATCATTGTGTCAAAGGAACAGCAAGTGTGATCAAGGGGGAGAGTACTAGGAAATGAGGTCAGGGATGGCCTGGGGAAAAAGTACATAAATCCTTGTAGGACATGGTGGAACTTTAAATGGAAAACTATTGGGGAATTTTTTGACAAGGAAGTGACACAACTGGTTTATTTTTAAGAGATGTGTATGTGTGTGTAAGCATGTGTGAACATGTGTGTGTGTTTCAATAATGATAGAAACAGAAAAATGATGAGAGAAAAATGTGGGATGCTGAATAATTTTGTAACTACTCATGTTGCAATAGAAAGACACTGAAGGGTTTTAAAAGCAGAAAGGACAAGTAATGATTGAAATTTGGTTGTAGGAACACTCCTCTGTAGGCTATTGCTTCTAGTCAAGCTTGATCTCCAGATACATTCCCAAAGAACCCTGCATAACCATCCAGCACTCCGATCCCATTATTCTGCATGGTTCCTGCTTTTTCTGATTATAGGTGAGGCTCTGCTACCCACTTCTCAGTGTATCTTTGGCTAGTACCATGCTGGAATCACTGCTTTTCACCTGGCCCTACTCCGTGAAATTGTATTTATTCATCAGTCATCACCACTTGTGTCCCCTGGGACTTTGCAGATCATGTACTTAAGCTGTAGCCCAAATCCTGACATAGTCCTGACTCTAAACTCTCCCCCATCTGCCTGAATCAGTTTCTAAGTACATGATCCCCTCTCTTAGGGTAGTCCTGTGTCCAGAGTCTCAGACTTCCTGATGTGGATAGTTTCTTAGCAGCCACTCAAAAAGAAAAAAGTCTTAGATTTAATGTTCTACTTTGAAGTCAAAATATGTCATGGACAGATGTCCCATCATGGCTGCATTTAGATGACTTTTCTCTTTCCAATACCCAGTCACTGTTCTTCTGGAGTTAAACACTATGGGAGGGGGCATTCTTCCCCCTACTATAGTATCCAACGACTTGGCCAATGTGTGATACATAAAAACACACCCAAAATAGGAGCTGCTATTATGACTCAGACAGAGGCTGGCTGGAAAGGATGGGAAGAGGGTGGAGGGAAGAGGCAGGTGATGAGTGAGTAGGGGGAGAGTTTCCAAACACACCAATTCTAAAACCCATTACTACTTACAGTTAGAAAAGCGGGGACTGAACATTTTTTTGTTGTTGTTGTTCTGCTTAGCAAAACTAATTTTACCGCTTGGTAATGGACGATTACTTTTATATAGATAGCAAAATACATCAAGAATCTGAACTTCTGCCCAAGGCAGAGATTCCTAATGAGTCAGTAGTAATCAACTGGGTGATACTTGGATTTGATTTGATTAATCCACTATCATATTATGTCCCCACGCTGATGGACACTTCAGATAGGAAAGGAAATGAGACGAGAAATCAAGACTTATCATCCCATTTTGTCTCATATTATCAGTCACTGTTCTCCCATGTCCTTCTTTCCCATACTCAGTGATCTTTTCATTTTAAGTTAATGGAAAACTGTTCCCCTTGTTAAAGCTTCAGGGGTCCCACCATGATATAATTCTATAAGCATTAAGTTAGTATCCCCTGGGGATGGAGTATACTTTAAGTTAGCTTCCTCTGGGAATATATTCCTTTGGTCTGATGGTTGAAAATATTTATTGGAACTAAAATGAAAAAAATCACAGAAAACTCCATTGAAGCCCGTAGTTCTCATGCTAATATTCCCAAGCCCACTGCACTTCTTGAATCTACTAAGGATGAAGATAACTTGATGATGATGGTAGTAGTGGTGGTGCTGGTGATTATGGTGAGGAGGAAAATGATGGCAAATCAGCAACTAATATTTACTAAATAGGATAGGCAGTGCGCTAAGTATTTTACATTCATTATCTGACTCCTTACAACAACCTTGCAAGTTATGATGGACTATTATTTTCCCCATTGTACAACTGAGGAAACTGAGCCTTAGAGACATTAATAACCTTGTAGGGTCCTACAGATATTAAATATTAACCAGTGCTCAAACTCATACCTGCCTACCATAAATCCCGTCTTTACCATGCTACTCTCAATATTTCAGGAAGCTTATTCTAAAAGAACATTGGCTCTACAAATATCTGTATTATAAATAAACAAGCTCTTTTACTTCTGGATGGAGTTATATCACCCACTCTGATAAGAATGATTTGCTCAGCCTTATTAGAAGCTTGTCATGATGGTTCTAGATATACTTGAATGTAGTTGAGAGCAAGAGCAAGAGAGAGATAATGAGAATCAAATCATTACCGCATTTGGCTTGGTAGGAAAATTCAGCACATGGAATCTATGAGGTAAAACAGTAAATGGAAAACTTTTATTGATATTAGAGAGTTCATACCTCTATGCTGAAATGTAATGTATTCTAACCTGAAAAATCTTAAGTTTGTATTTCTGGTGTGTGAAATTAAATCAAAATCCTATTTTATGAATTCTGTTGGGTCATAATTTTTTGCCTCTTGTTTATACTTAAAATGTCTTTTGAAAAGTGTCCAGAACACCACGCCTGATTTTCTTTAGCAAATATCTCTACAATAGAAAAAGAAAGTAGCAAACTTCTCCTCTACAAGACAAAGTCAAAAGATTTGAATGAGAATGTGGACCTTGGAAAAGGAGCTTAGTCCAGGATCAGGCCACAGCACCTGGGAAAGTGAATTAGGTGGAACACCTGTTTGATACTAGCAGTGTGAAGGTTTTAGAAAGGATTATAGGAAGAAAAGCATTTCTACAATTTTGAAGAACCATGGAACTTGACTGCAAGTGGGAGTCAGATAAATGTTTAGAACTTTATTTATTTTTTATTTTTTTTACAATAAATTTATTTTTTATTGGTGTTCAGTTTGCCAACATACAGAATAACACCCAGTGCTCATCCCGTCAAGTGCCCCCCTCAGTGCCTGTCACCCATTCACCCCCACCCCCCGCCGTCCTCCCCTTCCACCACCCCTAGTTCGTTTCCCAGAGTTAGGAGTCTTTATGTTCTGTCTCCCTTTCTGAAGTGGATACTGTAGGCCATGAACAAAATTGCCAGTTGCATTAGCATCAGAAATGGTCTAGAGGAAGCTTCTTAAGGATGGTGGCTTTCTGACAGCTATGTTAGAGCTGTAATAGAGACTTGATTATAGCAAGCAAGATGTGGTCATACAGTATTCTCCTTCCTTGTCCCATCATGGCAAGGCCTCTTGTTAGTACCTGCCATGAGCTTCCTATTTCATCTGACACTGGCAATGTGTCCTGACAGTCTACCTTCACCCATCCTTTTGGTTCTATGTCCAGAAGTAGCTCTGGCATCTTAGTCTTGCTAATTTCTCTCTAATCACTCCCTTGGCAATTGGAAAATAATTACTTTTATATGTCATTCAAAGTACTTTGATCAATATTCTTTGACTTACTCATCTAGCCAATCAGTCAACAAATATTTATGACTATCTACTGTATTTCAGGCACTGGAATAGGACAAAGACATAAATCTCTTAAAATAAGGTGTCTCTATGTGAGGGAATAAGAGAGGAAGCCAAATAGATCTATAATGGAGATGAGGGAGGTATTACCAGCATCCCTAATGTACAGATGAGAAAAGGAAGGCTCCAAGGTTTTAAATCACTCATCCTATTAGGATTTATTGTTAACCAACCTTTAAATCTAGAGCCACAGTTGACCAGGTGGCAGGTACGTATTTGCTGAATGGACCTAGAATGGAAAGCAAGCTCTAGTCTGAGTCTGACTCAGGGAATATCCTCAGCAGGAACTTCTGACCTAGAGGTGGCCAGGATAAATCATGGGCAAAATGTTTCTCCTCATTTATGATGTGTGTATGTCCTTGATTGAAAAATAGAAAAAGGAGGAATAGAAAAGAAATTGTGTAACTTATCTCTGCAGTGACTCAGGGGTGCAGAAGATACTTCTTAATTGTTTACAAAGATTGAAGCAAGTCCACTTGGCTTCACACCGCAGTTTTACCAGTAACTTTCAGACCACTTCAGTAAATGTTTTAATTTCTTTGAGCTTCAGTTTCACAATACGCAAAACCAAGATTGTGACAGAAACCTACTTAGAGAACTGGAGAGAATTAAGTGAGGTCACACACACACACACAGATGCTCGTGCACATACATACATCCTCGTGCACACACATCCATATGCACACACACACACACCACTTAGAAGGTTCCAGTAGAATGCGCTGTGTAGCTGTTACTACCCCAACTCTCTGAAACTCCAGAGGGTGGAGGATATCAAAAGAAGAGAAATAGGCACCATTTGATTATATTTGAACTACCCATAGATATATATGTTTCTTGTCCTTTTCTTATAATTCTCATTACTTTTTCCAAAGTACCTTTAGATTGAGTCTGTACGTCTTTTGCACAGACATCTATTTCTTTTGCATACTCCTATTGGCCAATAACAAGTTGTTAATCTGCTTGTTTTCTGTCAAGATATCAATAGGCTATTTTTAGGGATGAAAATTAATCTTCACTAAAAGTCATAAAGAGCTGTGATTAAGCAGATGCCAGAAGGTTATTAAACCAGGACTCAGTTCTCCTGAGCTTTTCACTTCAGAATATTGCTCAGTCTTCCCTGACTTCTGCCCAGTCCTCATTCAGTTTCATTAAAAAAAGTTAGACAATGTATATTTCGCCTCTTCTCCTGATTCCTTGTGTTTTTTTCATTTTTATTAAGTTTTTAGTTTTAATTCCGGTATAGTTAACATATAGTTATGTTAGTTTCACGTGTACCCCACCACCTCTTCTTAATCCATTCATCTATTGATGGGCACTTGGGTTACTTCCATAATTTGGCTTGGTAAGCAATGCTGCAATAAATATAGATGTGCATATAATTTCAAATTAGGGGTTTTGTATTCTTTGGGTCAATGCCTAGTAGCAACTATTCAATTGTAGGATAATTCTGGAAACTCTGTACTTGTTTCCATAGTGGCTATTCCAGTTTGCATTCCCACCAACAGTACATGAGAGTTCCCTTTTCTCCACATCTTCACCAACACTTGTTTTCTTACTATCTTCTTTCTTTAAGGGAAATTGTAAAATCATATCTCCACTGCATACGAACAGTTTCCACTAATTAAAGAACTCAAAATCTTGTGCCAGATTCTCTTAGGCGTTTTGCTAATATAATTTTATTTAATCCTTGCAACAGTCATGTGTGATAGCTACTATTATTATTTCCATTTTACAGATAAGAAAACTGTGGGCTAAAGATTTTGCCCAACACCACAAATCTATCAAATTATAGAGCTGGAACTGGAACCCATTCTCTCTGCCTTAAGACCTTATGTTCTTATTAATTGCTGAACATTCTTCTTTTTAAATATTTGTTAAAGAAAGCTTTTACAGGGGTGCCTGATACATGATGGAAAATGTTAGCCATAAAAAGAAAAGATATTTCAAATATGGGTGATTAGAAAGGATTTCATGGGGAAGGTAGATTTGAGCTGAGGTTAAAAGCCAGGTGGCATTTGCTTGCATGTTAAAGCTCATGCAAATCATTGGAAAAAGAAGTCCAGTGTGAATACAAGCATCATCCTGGCATTAATGTCAAAGGTTGAAGCCAGCGTTTTAGTTTGGTTGAAATAAAGCGAGACTGAGGGAAATTATTAGGAGACAGACTTTGGGCAATAAAGTGGGCCAATTTGAGGAGAGCTTGGTATATCAACGCAAGGAGTCTGAACTGTAGGTTATGGGTAGCCATGGGATATTTTTGAGCATAGACACTATACTACCAGAGCATTGTCCTTTAAGAAAAATGATTTTCTGGCAGCATATAAGATGAATTAGAGGAAAAGGAAATTAGAGACAAAGTGGTAGTTTGGCTCTTGTCAGACTTTATTTCTGCCAAAACTCAACTGAAAGATGACATTTGTATCTGTGTAGACCAAAGATATAATCCTGGGAAATGTACAGTCTGCATTGTAATCGCTGACACTCCACCCATTTATTTATTCTCAATAAAGTGCACAGATTGGGATGAAAGTGAGTTAGACTCCTCTTGTTAGATGGACTTAGATTTTCTCTCATTCATTGTTTTTAAGATTTTATTTAAATTACAGTTAAGGGTGCCTGGGTGGCTCAGTGGTTAAGCATCTGCCTTTGGCTTAGGTCATGATCCGGGGGTCCTGGGATCAAGTCCCACATCAGGCTCCCTGCAGGGTGCCTGCTTTTTTCCCTCTGCCTGTGCCTCTGCCTCTCTCTCTGTCTCTCATGAATAAATAAATAAAATCTAAATAAATACACAAATAAATAAACAAATAAATAAATAAACAAATAAATAAATTCCAGTTCGTTATCATACAATGTAATAATAGTTTCAGGGGTATAATATAGTGATTCAAGACTTCCATACAACACCTGGTGCTTATCACAAGTGCATTGCTTAATCCCCATCACCTATTTCACCCATCCTCCCACTTATCTCCCCTCTAGTAACCATTAGTTTGTTCTCTATAGTTAGGAGTCTGTTTCTTGGCTTGCCTCCCCCTCTCTCTTTTTTTTTTCCATTTGTTTGTATATTTTGTTTATTCAATTCCACGTAAGTGAAATAATATAGTATGTGTCTTTGATTCATTTATTTTTCTTAGCATAATACTCTTTAGGTCCATCTATGCTGTTGCAGAGGGCAAGATTCCATTCTTTTTATGGCTGAGTAATATTCCAGTGTGTGTGTGCATATCATGTCCTCCTCATCTATTGATCAGCTGATGGACACAGGGCTGTTTCCATAATTTGGCTATTGTAGATAATGCTACTACAAACTGTGGGATGCATGTATCCCTTTGATTTAGTGTTTTTGTATTCTTTGGGTAAATACCTAGTAATGCAATTGCTGGATTGTATTAGTTCTATTTTTAACTTTTTGAGGAAACCCCATACTGTTTTCCAGAGTTGCTGCACCAGTTTACATTCCTACCAATAGTGCAAGAGGGTTACCTTTGTTCTACATCCTCATCAACACCTGTTGTTTCTTGTGTTTTTTTATTTTAGCCATTCTGATAGGTGTGAGGTGATATCAGTGTGATATACCACATTGATGAAAGAAAGATAAGAACTATATGATCCTTTCAATAGATGCAGAAAGAGCATTTGACTAACTATAACACTGATTCATGGTAAAAGCCCTCAACAAAGCAGGATAGAGGGAACATACCTCAACATCAAAAGGCCATATTTGAAAAACCCACAACTGATAGCATCTTCAATGAGGAAAAACTGAGAGCTTTTCCTCTATAGTCAGGAACAAGAGAGTAATGTCCTCTCTCACACTGTTATTTCACATAGTACTGGAAGTCCTAGCTGTAGCAATCAGACAACAAAAAGAAATGAAAGGCAACCAAATCAGCAAGGAAGAAGTACAACTTTCACTATTTGCAGATGACATGATGCTATATATAGAAAACCTGAAAGAATCCATCAAAAAACTGCTAGAATTGATAACTGGATTAAGTAGTCACAAAGTACAAAATCAACATACAGAAATCTGTTGCGTTTCTACGCATCAATAATGAAGCAACAGAAAGAGAAATTCAGGAATCAATCCCACTTACAATTGCACCTAAAACAATAAGATACCTGGGAATAAACCTAACCACAGAGGTGAAAGACCTGTACTCTTGAAACCATAAAGCCCTGATAAGAGAAATTAAAGATGACCAAAGAAATGGAAAAACATCCTGTCATTTAATTTTAACTAAATTATGGACAAACTGCTTTTATTAGTATTAACCAATTTCTTGAAGTCCATCTTTCTTTTTAAAAAAGTTTTTATTTATTCATTTGAGATAGAGAATGAGAGAGAATGCACAAATGCATGGGGGCAGAGGCAGAGAGAAAGGGAGAAGCAGACTTCCTGATGAGCAAGAAGCCTGAAGCAGGGCTCGATCCCAGGACCCAGAGATCATGACCTGAGCCGAAGGCATCTGCTTAACCATCTGAGCTACCCAGGCACCCCAGTCCACCTTATTACTTTTTTCATCACACAAGAATACCAAAGCCTCTTGTCAAAACATCATGGTTAAAAGCTTCTAGTATTCATTAGGGTCATGGTGTTGAGAATAAAAGAAAAGAAGATGAATATGAGAGAAATCGTAGAAACAGAATTGAAAAAAGCTGGCAACTTATTACACTTGGGGCCAGAAAACAAGCCTTAGGAAAGCTTTCAGGAATCAAATTGGTTATCCCAGTGCCAATAAGAAGTTAGGTAATGAAAAGTGGGAAGTTTAGGAAGGAAATTATTAAATCCAGTTTTGATTAAAAATATGTTAAACACTTATATACTGCATCTAGTATAATTCTTATTAAATAAGGTAAATATGGCCAGTACACACAGAGGATTTACATAAACTTGCACTTAGTCAACATAAGGCACTTATGTTTCCTTTACTAGAAAGGGAATGAAGTGTTTAGTGGGATATATTTAGGAAGTACATTTTAAACAAGAATATCAGATGGGGTCAGAAAAAAAGGAAGTGATAATACTCAAAGGGCATTACATATACAAATAAAGTTGCCTGTGGGTGCCTGGGTAGCTCAGTTGGTTGAGCATCCAACTCTTTATTTCGGCTCAGGTCACGATCTCAGGGTCATTTAAAGGGTCATCTGGCTCCAAACTCAGCAGAGAGTCTGCTTGAGATTCTTTCTCTTCCCCTACCTCTGCTCCTTCCCACCACCCACTTATGCTTGCTATCTCTCTCTCTTCAAAAAATAATTAAATCAATCAATCAATCAATCAATCAATAAGAGTTCCTATATCTAAAATCTAGAATAAAGAATCACCATTATCCTTGGGAACATTAAGTAATGACTGCTTAGACCAAAGCAAGATTATAGCTGAAAAAAGAGAAAATGACTACAGTGAAGTTTGTTTGATAGTGTCACAAATTTTACAATGTCTTCAGTCTCAGAGATAAAGGAGTGCAGAATAGATCTTATTTATTCATGACACACACACACACACACACACACACACAGAGAGAGAGAGAGAGAGAGAGAGAGAGAGAGAGACTGAGAGACAGGCAGAGGGAGAAGCAGGCTCCAGGCAGGGAGCCAAGCCTGACGTGGGACTCAATCCCTGGTCTCCAGGATCATGCCCTGGGCTGAAGGCATATGCTCCACCGCTGAGCCACCCAGGAATCCCTCAGTTTTATAAATATTAAACATGTATTTAGGTGTAAAATTATAGACTCTTTAGCACCTCAGATAAACTACAATATTTGTTACTTCCATCAACCTTATAAAAAATCTTAATTATCCTTCTTTGCCTCCTGTAGGATAGTTTTACCATTGTCCCTTCCCTTTAAGCCACCTGAAGTGAATGTCCTTTTTCACATAGTCACAAATCCTTTGGATTCCAGCAGAGTTTCTGGCCAACAGACAGTGAGGTGGTGATGAGGAAGTGACATAAGCTGTCTTGTAAGTGTTCTTGACTATGGAAAATGAGTGGTGCTGGTCACGCACAGAGGAGAAGTTAAAATGGAAATCCATCCTTGCCTGTAGGCTAGTGAAAGGGATCCTTCTGCTGGACAAGTTATAGCCTGGATGACACATACCCTACAGCAAAGACACTAAAAGCTAATGACGCAGTTAGCACAACTCCTATGCAGTATCTTACCTTTGGCCACAGCCATCAACTAAGGCTTTCACCAAGCTCTGGAGGTCAGCTCACCACTCCCATTCCACCTGTAATCACCCAGGACTTTCCTCCAGTAAGGCCACTGGGTGCTTAACTCCTTCTCTCCTTATTTTCTTTCCAGTTCTATTGTCGTAATAAAACTTTGCTGAGCTTTCCTTTGTTCCTCAATTTTGACTTTCAACAGCTTTTTGGTTAATTAAAAGACTAAACTCAACTCAGTTTGCCTTGTTTGTTTCTCCTTTTGGTTTCTTGAATGCAGCGGCTATGTTGGAGGTTTCTTTCATAACAGTGAAGAAAAGAGATTACTAATATTAAAGATAGTATTTCTTGATACCTACAGATTTAGAAATAACTCTTTACTCTGCGATTCAAGTTTCCTTGTTGATTTGGTCTAACTCTGCCTCTCCAGCCACATCTTCCACCAATCCCTTTTCTCGAGTAAAATGAATTCTCTTTCTGGAATATATTAGATGATTTTGCCTCCATTGCTTGTTCATTTGCAATGTATTTTCCCTTCTTCCAGTTGGTTAGATTTCCTTTATCCTAGTCTTTTGAAATCCTCTCATCTGTTTTTTCAATGCCATTTTAATGATACCACCTTAATGAAGCTTATCCTCACTTTCCAAGCTGTGTCGTACCCTGAATCTTCATGACTTTTCTAAACTCTCTTCTTCTGGCTCATTATAGCTCTTTGTGCATTTCTCTTAATATTCTAACTGGTTTGTAAACTGCCTAAGGGCTGGAGCACTATTTTATGGTATCTTACAGATCTTATTTTATCTTTCAAAACACTTCTGTTTAGGAAAGTTTGAAATGAAAAGCTTTCAGAAAATGCCTACATCATTAGGCCATTCTGCAGTTGAGTAAGCTTTATATTATTTTTAAAATGCAGTAACAAGAATACATGTAACCTTTTCTACCTGGTGACTATCAGCTGTATACCCACAGGCATTCTCTGTCACTCTGTTGTTACTGGGCTTATGATGCCAAGAATGTTAATTCTTGTGCCCATATAATCACTGTGGCTAAATTTTATCAAGTGTTTTATTTGTGCCAGGTCATATATTAAGTTTTTTTAAATAAACGATAATTTCAAAGCCATCAAGTTTGTGGTTTATCTTGAATTACCAGATGAGTTGTATTGCCTTTGGAATCTAAATATTTTAAAACCAACTAAAATAATGATAACTTTCAGGCAATCCAAAGTCTGAAAAGGAAGACTAAATTGCTATTGATTAATGATTCAGGGCATTTTCCTGTTTCTCTTATGTTTTTTGGTTGCCTAAGCAACTAGGTAGATGAAGTCAAGTATGACAGCTAGATATTTCTTCTGAAAACAAAAGAAAACAAACAAAAATTTTCCTTATTCTCATTCTCAGTGAGATGGAGTATATCTCTTATGATTATTTCCCTTGATTTTCTTAGGACAGATTAAGAAGAATCTATATGTCCCTTATATGGGGGCTTATTAATTATACTATATCATCAACTTAGCAGAAGGCACATTGCATTGCTGTGAACCTAATGAGAGTGAAGTCTTGCATATATTTGTATGTGGTGCTTAACTTAATGTTGTTAAATAGCATGTACTAATAACTGTATAATGAAGTACTAAGTGGATAGAAAGATGTTTCTGGACTTTATCTTGGGGTACCCAGTTGTGTTTTTTTTAAGCCAATAGTAATTAGCTTCCTTAGTGGAAGAAATTACTCCATTACTCCATTACTCTAAGGACATTCATAGGACACTATCCTGGCTTAGCTCAAAGGACTTTTTACCTTCCTTTCTGTCTCTGGAAATGGAAACTGTTATTGCAGGCAGATTTTTGCATCAGTTTCCAATAGATAGAATTCATCTTGTTATTCACATGAACCTATAAACAATTAACATACCAACTCACAATACCATACCATACCAATACCATACCAACTCCCCACCTTGCAATACGGGGACTTAATATTGATGTATGCCTAGGAAGGACCTATCAAAAAGCAGATTCACCAAGGTCATTTGGCAACAAACTCCAAGAGGCTTCCAATCTTTTTTTTGAGGCTTCCAGTTTTGGACAGCTTGTTCAGAGGAAAAAAAGTGAAACACCATGTGTTGATTTTAGCCTATCTTAACTGAAACCCACTGACTTGGGGTTAAACCTCAGTTTAAGGAATGATCTAACAAAACAGAATCTGAAATCTGAGACGTTTGAACCTTGCTGAAGGTCTCTTGAAGGTCTGCTCACAGGTTATATTTGTACCACTTAATCCCTTATTGAGATATATTCTGTATGTAGGAACAGGGAAGTTACGGCAATGAGAGTAGTGCTACTGCTGTCTGCCACTCTGCATTGCTTAGTCCCTTGTGATTAGAATGGATCATGAGACTAGTTCTGGACAATAGATTGTGGGAAAAGTAATACACATCCTACCTAGGCCAGAGCATATCAGCACACCTTCCTTCCAATATGATCTATTCCTGACACAGAGTTTGAGGAAGCTTCATGTTCCAGATTCTATAGCTATGAAATGTGGAGTCTGTTGGTCTAGATCCCTGAATGACTATGCAGAGCAAAGTACCCTGCTGATACGCAATAAGGTAGCATGAGTGAGAAGTAACCTGAGTTTCATTAAGCTACTGAAATGTCAGGGTCACTGCGTTCTCACAACAAACCTAACCTATCTTAACACAAAGGCAGGGAGGATGAGAATTATTTATTGCGCACCCTCTATGCACCCATACTGTACTAGGATCTTGTTTTTATTGCTATTTTGTTTATTTCTCACAAAGCCTCTGTCAGTTAGTGATTATAATCCCCATTTTACTGATGAATAAATTCAGGCTCTGGGATTTGATAACCTCATGGATAGGAAAAGATAGACATCCTCTGTCAATAAATTCCTATTTGATTTTCAACCCCAAGTGTTTCTGTGATATTTATGCTGACTACCATTAGCATGTACTTGCTTACTTTTAGGGCCAAAGAAGTTTTGAGCAAGCATAAATGGTGCTCTAATGCCATAGCCTACAAAATCTTTCAATTCCTAATGAAAGGAGTACGGATTACGGAGTGTCACCTAAAATAGGTACTAAATACCCTGAAGGCATGAGCAAGTGATAATTCTGTGGTCCAGGCTAACGTCTTTGGGTAGAGAGACTACTGTCAAAAGAATATATCCCAGTGATCAAAGTTAGAATCTAGCCCCGAACCAAAATGCGGCCAAGATCGGGGTAGCAGAGGGCACTGAAAAACACAGGAGCGAGGTGATCTTGATATCGATGTTCACAATTAACTCCCACTCTGCCCCTTCTGCCTCTTCTGTCTTAAAGCAGAGGTGTTATAGACCTACCA
Source organism: Vulpes lagopus (assembly GCF_018345385.1). Taxonomy (NCBI): domain Eukaryota; kingdom Metazoa; phylum Chordata; class Mammalia; order Carnivora; family Canidae; genus Vulpes; species Vulpes lagopus. The sequence continues at coordinate 34,863,364 of NC_054838.1, read as the reverse complement.
TCTGACAGCCATACATATGGGCTACTTATTCAAGAAAAATTAATATTGACTAGGTCCATGACTACAGAGTCAGTGTAAGCCATTTTGGAATGAGTTAGGCATATTTGTGTCAAAATGCATACTCAATTATCATCCTTTAGAATTATTTAGATGTTTCTTGCAAATTATTGTGTATGACTCACTTTGGCTCCATAGGAATTATGTTATTTAGTCTCATTATTGGGTATTGTTCATTCTCGCTAATGAATAAATTGAAAAATGGAAATATTATGCATTCAAAGTATATCAAATTAAGTACCATAGAGAAAGGGTAAATAGGGACATGTTTATGAGATCATGGCATATAGGAGGCTATTTTAGCTGAATAATAAACATCCAATCAAATTCTTTACTGTGTATAACAACTTTTAGACTTGGAGACAGAATACCTGGACTGAAATTTTGGCTCCATAGAAGGTAATATATAATATTACATAATAAATCAAATCACTTAACAATGCCACATATTTCTTGTCTATAAAGTGAATATAGATTAAATTTAACTTAGAGAGAATCATCATGAGAATCATGGGGTAGAATATGTATAAAAGCACCTGCGATCTGGTGCGTTATTGATGTACAATAGTGTTAGAGACTCAGTTTGCTTTTTGAAATACATGGGATGCATTACCATAGTAGATTATCTGAGTTTAAAACATTAATGACCATTGTTGACTCTTCTAATAAGAAGGTGTGGGCATAGCTCAAATGTGTTAGAAAGAGCCACCTGGCTTCAGAGAATCTTCAAAAAGAATGTGTTACCTTCATGAACTTATGGAGCTTCACTGTCACACTTTTGTTTTGAAAGCTCAAAAAATAACTTTAGGCAGAATTCCAGAATCAGTCAGACTCAGGGCTACTGATTCACATCAACAAAGCTCATAAAACGCTTGTCGAGTTGAATGCATGCTTATTAGAGTTTACTAATTTTAACAGGAAAAAAACCAAAACGTCTAAGTTGGCTAAATGTCCACATTCTTTAACTAGTTCACTATCCCCTGGTATGTGAATTATAAGCGGGAGCCAAATGGTAACCCTAAACTAACCTGTGTCTGAGTAGGTTAGGTTATACTAGGACAGACAGCCACAAAATCTGAGGCTAAATACTAAGGCTCAATTATCTCTCATACGTCATGTCCCATAGTAGTGGGCGATGGGACTGACTCTAAGCATTCTTATTCAGGAAGCCAGGAATGACAGAGGCTACTTCATGAAAGCTTATTCAGCAAGGGAGAAGGAATGATAAAGGATCTTGGCTTTAAAATTTTTCCACCATGGGATGCCTGGGTGGCTCAGTGGTTGAGCATCTACCTTCAGCTCAGGGTGTGATCTTGGGGTCCTGGGATGGAGTCCCACATGGGAGCCTGCTTCTCCCTCTGCCTATGTCTCTACCTCTCTCTGTGTGTCTCTCAAAAATAAATAAAGTCTTTAAAAAAATTCCACCAATATATGGTGCATATCCCTGGTGATGAAATGAACCAAAGTAAGTCCAACTGCTATATCTAAGTTTGAGGACGCAAAATGCAATCATCTCTTGTACCCTAAAGTAAAGAGGAACTGAATATTGGTGAGTACACTTGATAAAGGCTGTTGTTGGTAGATCAAAGGTGTTCTCATTGTAACTTTTGAACATTTAACATCCTCATGCTCTGAAACCTGCTGTCCCTCTAACCACATAAAGATGAAACTGCCAGATGCTTACACTCTCATAAAGTTCTTTTGACAGAGCATCTTCCCTTGGAATAGAACTAGAATGTACACTACCAAACTTTGACTCAGTGATTCTTTATGTCCACCTTTCTGGCTGACTGACCTTTCTTCTCATAGATGTATCTTGAATTATACCCATTAATTTACTCAGATGACATTTAGGTCTTGCTGAGCTGGGACCCTTCCAATCTCCCTCACATAACTTACTAGGTCTATTAAATTTTGATTTTATAAGTTAAATCAGGATACTTTTATTTTCCTTATTTCATAGTTCAGGGGTACCAAATTCTCCTCTCTATCTCTCCTGCACAATGTACTTACCTACAGATTCAAAAAGATTTTCAGATAACTTCATAATACTACATCCATTTCAGATTATTGGAAGCTAGTTAAGAATATTTGGAGGACATCAGATACCCTTCTTACTTAATATATTCCTTCCATCCTTTTAATTGTGTTGAAGTGATTATGCAGAATGGAATTCCAGCCTCCTTGGTTGCCCAGAGTAAGTTGCATTCTGCTCACAAAGACTAACTATAAGGAGTTTAATTATGGTTTAGTCATGGCATGCCAATCTCACACTTTAAGTTTCCCTTAATGAATAATGACCTGCAGCTTAGCAAAAACACCTATATTTGTACCCAAATCCTCTAAGCCCAAAGGATTTGGTGATTTTTAGATGGAACACTCTTCTGTCTGCATGAATTAATTATATATTCTATGTCCTGACCTTTGAACAGTTGATAGTCAGCTTTTTTTTCTCTTCTAAAATGTTTTAGTAAATAGCTTCCTCAAGTGAGAAGAGCAATTTATTCATTTAATTTCTCATTACCTGTTATGTTATCCATTCATTCCATTCTTCTTTATTATTTTATGCATTCAGCAGACTTGAAAAAAATTTACTCTGTTCAAATCTACTCCATAAGTTTTGGGAATCATTATGAGAAATAACTTAAAATTGCCCCAACAGACTTCACTTCTAGACAGAAAGAGAGAGGCCCACATGACTAGAAGTAGTGAATGAAAGCAAGAAGGAGAGGAAGTAGCCAACTTTAGGGCTTCACAAGACTTAAGTATCCTATTAGATTTATCCTGCCAAGTTTAGAAAACACACTGTCATAGATGACCTCATGTAATCTTCTCAACAGTTCTGTGGGAGGTAGTATTATTCCCTTCTACAGATGAGTCAATACAAGTTTATGGAAGTTAAATAACTTGCTCAAGCTTTCGTTATAAGTAACTGACATAATCCACATTTTCTAAACTGTTCTCCCATTATAGTTTTATTTTAAGCCCTGCACCTAAGCCATCTGGATTTCCAGCTAGTCCTCTTGCCTGAATCCTTTGACCCAACAGGTTACAGGAGTACCAACATGTTCTGATTTGGTGAAAGCTCACCTTCATGGGGCTATATTTTAGAAAATACAGTATACAATAAGAGCCCAAACTTGTTTGGAAGTAGTGGCTTTAAACAATTGTCATCTAGGCTGTATGCATGTTTATTCTTTTGTTTATTTATCTTTTAAAATAGAGTTTTGTTTTGTTTGCAATTATCTTTCCAGAAGAATAGCCCTCTTTTATTACCTATATAAATGTATTTCTCCACATTCCATTGCTCATTTTATAGAGAAAGGTTGGAAGAATGATGGAAATGGATTTCTTTTATAAGTAAAGGTGAAGAAAAATAAAAATATAATGTGAAAGGAAAGGATACTTAACGATACTGAAGTAAGGATATCAGAGAAGAAGTTTGTTGGATACTCACATAAAACTTCAAGGACCGAACTTTGTCAAAGTCTCCACCTTATCCTGAGTTTTGTGGGAACAATTCAATAAACTTGTTTTGAGTACTTATATCATGCTGAGTTAGACAGAGATCTACAATAAGACATAATTTTGGCCTTCAGACACCTTACGATTTCATTAAAGAGAAACAGAAAGAAAGACAATTTCAGTACAATAGGGAAAATATTTGAACTATAGTGTTCTGTGGATAGAGAGCACAGGACAGGAAATGATGGGGTATTGGAAAGGTGAGCAAAGGTTTAGGAGTAAGTTAGGGAACAAAGAGAGAAGGGTCTTATAGGAAAACACTTCTAAACTAACACTCAAAGGTCAATTAGGAATGAGTCAGCTAAAAAAGAACATTGTGAGTGAAAATAGTGTTCACTCTTATCAACTGCCTAATTCTTTGCATGGTACTACAAATAGCTTTTAATTAATTACTGTGTATAATTCTCTCTACTATGTGAGTTAGGTACTTTTTGCAAAAGCAAGACAAGAAATGAGCTTGTCCAGTTTGTCTTAAATGGTCAGAGAGCTCTGAGTAAGAAGCCTCTAGGTGAAAGAAGACCTAACAAAATCAATATAATGATGCAGAGTTTAAAAATAATTAAGAATAAGGGCACTTGTGTGGGTCAGTTGGTTGAGCATCTGATTCTCGGTTTCGGCTCAGGTCCTGATCTCATGGGTCCTGAGATTCAGCCAAGAACCTGGGCTCTGTGCTCAGCAGGGAGTCTTCTTGAGGATTCTCTCCCTGTACCCCTCCCGCTCCCTGCTTGTGGGTGCAGGTTCCCTCTCTTTCTCTCTCTCAGATGAATAAATAAATCTTTAAAAAATAACTAAGAATCAAGTAACAAAAACCTGATACAGTGTTTGAGAATAATTGAAGTTAAGAAATAGGGAAGATAAAAGGCAATTAGAAATCCTAGAAATAGTAAAATAACAAAATATTAATAACAGGTGCTATGTATTGAGTGTTAGCCATATTCCTGACCTTGTTTTATGTGCTTTTATATAGTACCTTTATTTTAATCCCCAGAACAATTCTATAGGGAATCCTTATTATCCTTGTTTATTTATGAGGATACTGATGAACCCAAGAAGTTAAGTGAATACAGACAGTCCCTCACCTGTGATGGTTTGACCTTCAGGTTTTTAACTTTACAGTGGTGTTAAGGGCAATATCTATTCAGTAGAAACCATGCTTTAAATTTTGAATTTTGGTCTTTCCCCAGGCTAATGATAAGTAGTACAATACACTCTTGTGATGCTGAGCAGTGACAGTGAGCTGCAGCTCCCAGTCAGCCACACAATCACAAGGGAAAGCATCTGATACACTTTACAACCATTCTGTACCCTTTGAACTATTCTGCATTTTACTTGCAGTATAGTATTCAATAAAGTGCATGAAATATTCAACAATTTATTGTAAAATAGGCTTGTGTATTACATGATTTTGGCCAACTGTAGACTAATGTAAGTGGTCTAAGCACGTTTAAGATAGGCTAAGCTAAGCTATGATATTTGACAGATTAAGTATATTAAATACATTTTTTGACTTAACAAAATTTTCAATTTACAATGGGTTTATCACACATAACCCTATCATAACTTGAGGAAGATCTCTATTTCAATCACACAGGAAGAAGCAGACTTGGTTTATGAACCCAGATATACTGATTTCAAGCCCAGACACTTAATCATCATTCCTTTAAATCTTTGAATACCAGTGATGGGATTAACACAGTCTGTAGCTTTCTTTTGTAATATTATATTTGAATTGTATCTTCTTGAGACTACACCTTATTTTGTGTAAAGGAATTACAGTCAAGCCCTGCTCTTTTTATCTGATTTGGGGTGAATATTTTCCTCTAAGAAAAGATGGCTGACTTCATCCACTGTCTTTTTCATTAGTGTAACCCTCAGGAAGTAAACTGCCTTCTTCCCAAAACATGAGGATTTATCCTATCTCCATACATGCTGACAGCTTTCACCAGCTGTAGAGCAAAAGTCACTTACTCTTTGGCTTTTGTAAATAAGACAAAACAGCATAATGATAGCTAAAGAGACATAAATAAAAGAAACAACTTAAGACCTTAGGGTTTTAATGACTTTTAAAAAAGAAATTAAAATCATTGATTTGTATATTGCTGTGAAGTTCCTAAGTGTAAGGAAGGCTCATGTAAAATAATTTTCATTCTGTGTAGTGTGTCCTTGAAATAATATATAAGATGGGAAGAATGGAAGCAAAACATCTCCTAAGAGTCTGAGCTCTTTATAAAATATACATATTTAAGAAACAAGGGAAATGAATTTCTGAGATCCTAGTGAAGAAATGAGAAAAGGAGAGTGCATTATAACAGCAAAGTGCTATTTTTGTTCTAAAAGTACCAATTAGACTTGTTTTTCCCTCAAGATAAATAATTGTTTCTCTTTATGGCAATTATGGTACAGAAATTTCTTTTGATTATATTTTTTAGCAGGTTGAGCAGTCATAATATAGATACATTTAAACTATGCCTTTCCTTACTTTATGTTGAAGTCCTGCAGTAATTTGTAAATTTTAAATTTGTCATTATCATCAATTAAAAATGTTTTTTCTACCACTACTCTTTAGTTAACATATGTTCTCTATGTGTTTCCTTTGTGTGTGTTCTGCTCTCTTACTAAAATATATTTAGCATCTATTTAAGTCTAGTGTAGAGTCGTAAGGCATTATGTTTAAAAAAAACAATAAAGACAAATTATTCATCCACTAGACTAGGAGTTTCTCATAGCAAGAAACTATGTGTCTTCAGGTTTTATTTCTTTCAAAACATATATTTAAGGAATAAGGGAATTAATTGATTGGAAATAAGTGATTTATTGAATCGAATTGTGTGTAAATGAGGGTGGAAGAGAATAAAGAAAAGAATAAATTCACATTATGAATGGTAGGTCAGAGAGCCTTTAATGTCATGTCATATCATTAAACTCATCTTGAGAGAGATGAGAGATGAAGAAATGAGAGAGAAGTAGTTTGCACTTATAAAGGGTATTTAGTTTTGCTAGGGGTGAAACAGTTTTTCAGCAAAACTGTCCCTTTTTTTTAAGATTTTTATTTATTTATTTATGAGAGACACAGAGAGAGAGAGGCAGAGATGCAGGCAGAGGGAGAAACAGGCTGCCTACTGAGAGCCCTATGCGGGACTTGATCCCAGGACCCCAGGATCAGGACTTGAGTCAAAAGCATATGGTCAGCCACTGAGCCACACAGGTGCCCCTATCTAGTTTCCTTCTATTAAGATTAGATTACTATATTTTAAATTGGAAGTTCCACTCTTAAGGATTTATCCTAAGATAAACTATGCAGGGATTCATGCATAAAGGTGTTCATACTCAGTGTTATTTAAAATTTAAAAGACCTAGATATCTAATAATAGTAAATTGGTTGAATTATAATCCTACATCAGAATTATACACTGCCAATAAAAATGTCGATAGATTTTTTAAAATTAATTAATATACAATGTTACTTGGGGAAAAAGCAGGTTACAAAGAAAGGTTTATATCATGCTTTTATTTTTTAAAATGAAATGTATCTTAGCAATATGTACAAAAAAGAAATTGCTCATTGTATGCTGTGTTCCAGGCACTATTATAATCATTTCACATGTATCACTTATTTCATTTATATAATCATTCTAATAGGCATTGCTATTAATATAATTATATATAAAAAATTATATATATATCTGTTATATATAATATTATATTGCTATTATATAGCAGATATTTATAAAATTTTATATATAATTATATTAATAGCAATATAATATTATATATAAATATATATAGCTGATATATATATATATACATATATATACATATATATATATGTATATATATATATATGAACTGAACCTCTGGGATGTTAAATAACTTGCTCAAATACACATAGTCTTTGGTTGTCATACTTGAACCTGAACCTGTATTCTTTACCGTGATATTCTTTACTGTTACCTCCCCCAAAAAATCTATAATAATGAAAAGTACAGTATTAATAGTAGCCAACTCTTTTTTTTAATAAATTTATTTTTTATTGGTGTTCAATTTACCAACATAAGAATAACACCCAGTGCTCATCCCGTCAAGTGCCCTCCTCAGTGCCCGCCACCCAGTCACCCCCACCCCCCGCCCTCCTCCCCTTCCACCATCCCTAGTTCGTTTCCCAGAGTTAGGAGTCTTTCATGTTCTGTCTCCCTTTCTGATATTTCCCACACATTTCTTCTCCCTTCCCTCTATTCCCTTTCACTATTATCTATATTCCCCAAATGAATGAGAATATATAATGTTTGTCCTTCTCCGACTGACTTACTGCACTCAGCATAATACCCTCCAGTTCCCACGCATATTTGAAGCAGTTGAAGCAAATGGTGGGTATTTGTCGTTTCTAATGGCTGAGGAATATTCCATTGTATACATAAACCACATCTTCTTTATCCATTCATCTTCCGATGGACACCGAGGCTCCTTCCACAGTTTGGCTATTGTGGACATTGCTGCCATAAACATCGGGGTGCAGGTGTCCCGGCGTTTCATTGCATCTGTATCTTTGGGGTAAATCCCCAACAGTGCAATTGCTGGGTCGTAGGGCAGGTCTATTTTGAACTCTTTGAGGAACCTCCACACAGTTTTCCAGAGTGGCTGCACCAGTTCACATTCCCACCAACAGTGTAAGAGGGTTCCCTTTTCTCCGCATCCTCTCCAACATATGTTGTTTCCTGCCTTGTTAATTTTCCCCATTCTCACTGGTGTGAGGTGGTATCTCATTGTGGTTTGGATTTGTATTTCCCTGATGGCAAGTGATGCAGAGCATTTTCTCATGTGCATGTTGGCCATGTCTATGTCTTCCTCTGTGAGATTTCTGTTCATGTCTTTTGCCCATTTCATGATTGGATTGTTTGTTTCTTTGGTGTTGAGTTTAATAAGTTCTTTATAGATCTTGGAAACTAGCCCTTTATCTGATATGTCATTTGCAAATATCTTCTCCCATTCTGTAGGTTGTCTTTTAGTTTTGTTGACTGTATCCTTTGCTGTGCAAAAGCTTCTTATCTTGATGAAGTCCCAATAGTTCATTTTTGCTTTTGTTTCCTTTGCCTTCATGGATGTATCTTGCAAGAAGTTACTGTCTCTTCAATAAATGGTGCTGGGAAAATTGGACATCCACATGCAGAAGAATGAAACTAGACCACTCTCTTTCACCAGACACAAAGATAAACTCAAAATGATGAAAGATCTAAATGTGAGACAAGATTCCATCAAAATCCTAGAGGAGAACACAGGCAACACCCTTTTTGAACTCAGTAGCCAACTCTTAATCTCTTTCATGGAGTATATGGAGGCTTAGAGATGGCACATTACTCACAAACATTGCTCTGAATCTTGTCTCTGCTGCTTACTAGCTGTCTGACTTTGAAGTTCCTTTGCCTCTCTGGGCCTCAGTTTCCTTATCTATAAAGCAAGAAGAATAATTTTTTATAGTTTTGATGAGGATTAAACAAGTTAGTACATGTAAAATACTTAAAAAGTTTCTTGGGAAATGAAAAATAGTTTTAAAATGTTAACTGTTACGAAATCTACCAAGGGTTATCCCTATGAAGGGATAGAGTCAGATTTGAAACTTAGTTTCACTCCAGTAGTATTATTGATCTCTCTCTTATTCTTCTAGACCAGTATCCCTATCTAGCTCTACAACACTCATATACCCTCAGGATTACAAATGAGTTAATTCACCTTTAAGTTCTCTTCACCGAAGGGCTAGAAAATATTGTTTGGCTAGGCTCTCATGTGAAATAAAACAAACAAAACAAAACAACCCTGTGTATTTGCACTCCAATCCCTAGAGATTTTACAGTATTTTACTCTGAGTTATTTTCAAAGCTTTCTCATCCTAGAAATATTGTTCTCAATGGTTTTGTGGAGAAGTTTCTATCATTTAGAAGAGAAGGACAAAAATATATATTGATCACTAAAAGTTATGACCCTCCTCAGACTATTATTAGAAGCCTACATTCTTTTAATGTTGAGATTCTTTTTGTCATTCAACAAACATTTATTCAATGCCCACTGTGGTCCTAGGGTCCATCTGCTAGTATTTCCTATTCTCTCCCCAAGAATGATTATATTAGTTATCTACTCTATGAAAATATTACCTAAAATTTTGGTGGTTCAAAACAATGGTACTTATTGTCTTCTTTCCCATGGTTTCTGTGGCCAAGAATTCAAACAGAACACAGTAAAGATGACATGTCTGTGCTCCATATGTGTAGGGCCTCAACTGGGAGACTCAAAGGGCCTGGAACCACCTGAAGATGTGTTCATTTCAATGTTTGATAGTAGATGTTGGCTCTCTGCTGACTTCTTAACTGGGGCTATAGTCTGGAACATTTACATGTGGGCCTTTCCAGGTGGCCTGGACTTCCTCACAATATAAAGGATGACTTCCAAAGGTAAACATCCCAAAGGAGAGAGCTAAGCAGAAGCTATATTATTTTTATGACCTAGCCTCAGAAATCACATAGCTTTTACTTTCTTTACTTTCTTTAATAAGGTAACATGTGTGTAAATTCTAAAATTCTTTATATATATTGTTACTGGTTGAATGTCAATACTTTTCAGTGTTTATGGATAATTCTCAACTCTTTAAATTCTCTGGATTTGTATTTTCTTCTCCATAAAAATGGGGACCATGGTAATAACTATAGCATGGATAATAATTACATTAAATGATGATTAAAAGAGAAAAAAATCTTGTCTCACATTTAGATCTTTCATCCATTTTGAGTTTATCTTTGTGACTGGTGAAAGAGAGTGGTCTAGTTTCATTCTTCTGCATGTGGATGTCCAATTTTCCCAGCACCATTTATTGAAGAGACTGTCTTTCTTCCAGTGGATAGTCTTCCCTCTTTTATCAAATATTAGTTGACCATAAAGTTGAGGGTCCACTTCTGGATTCTCTATTCCGTTCCATTGATCTACATGTCTGTTTTTGTGACTGTACCACATTGTCTTGATGATCACAGCTTTGTAGTACAACCTGAAATCTGACATTCTGATGCCCCCAGCTATGGTTTTCTTTTTTAATATTCCCCTGGCTATTCAGGGCCTTTTCTGATTCCACACAAATCTTAAGATGATTAGTTCCAACTCTCTGAAGAAAGTCCATGGTATTTGATAGGGATTGCATTAAATGTGTAAATTGCTCTGTGTAACATTGACATTTTCACAATATTAATTCTGCCAATCCATGAGCATGGAATATTTTTCCATCTCTTTGAGGAGAACACAGGCAACACCCTTTTTGAATTCGGCCACAGTAACTTCTTGCAAGATACATCCATGAAGGCAAAGGAAACAAAAGCAAAAATGAACTATTGGGACTTCATCAAGATAAGAAGCTTTTGCACAGCAAAGGATACAGTCAACAAAACTAAAAGACAACCTACAGAATGGGAGAAGATATTTGCAAATGACGTATCAGATAAAGGGCTAGTTTCCAAGATCTATAAAGAACTTATTAAACTCAACACCAAAGAAACAAACAATCCAATCATGAAATGGGCATCAGACATGAAGATAAATCTCACAGAGGAAGACATGGACATGGCCAACATGCACATGAGAAAATGCTCTGCATCACTTGCCATCAGGGAAATACAAATCCAAACCACAATGAGATACCACCTCACACCAGTGAGAATGGGGAAAATTAACAAGGCAGGAAACCACAAATGTTGGAGAGGATGCGGAGAAAAGGGAACCCTCTTGCACTGTTGGTGGGAATGTGAACTGGTGCAGCCACTCTGGAAAACTGTGTGGAGGTTCCTCAAAGAGTTAAAAATAGACCTGCCCTACGACCCAGCAATTGCACTGTTGGGATTTACCCCAAAGATACAGATGCAATGAAACGCCAGGACACCTGCACCCCGATGTTTATGGCAGCAATGTCCACAATAGCCAAACTGTGGAAGGAGCCTCAGTGTCCATTGGAAGATGAATGGATAAAGAAGATGTGGTCTATGTATACAATGGAATATTCCTCAGCCATTAGAAATGACAAATACCCACCATTTGCTTCAACGTGGATGGAACTGGAGGGTATTATGCTGAGTGCAGTAAGTCAGTCGGAGAAGGACAAACATTATATATTCTCATTCATTTGGGGAATATAGATAATAGTGAAAGGGAATAGAGGGAAGGGAGAAGAAATGTGTGGGAAATATCAGAAAGGGAGACGGAACATAAAGACTCCTAACTCTGGGAAACGAACTAGGGGTGGTGGAAGGGGAGGAGGGCGGGGGGTGGGGGTGATTGGGTGGCGGGCACTGAGGAGGGCACTTGACGGGATGAGCACTGAGTGTTATTCTGTATGTTGGTAAATTGAACACCAATAAAAATAAATTTATTATTAAAAAAAGAGAAAACAAACATGAAACTCTTGTTTAAAAAATGCAAGGTATTTTTGGTGTTTCTTTTCTTTTAAAGATTTTATTTATTTATTCATGGGAGACACAGGGAGAGAGAGGCAGAGACACATGCAGATGGAGAAGCAGGCTCCATGCAGGGAGCCTGATGTGGGACTCGATCCCCGGACTCCAGGATCATGCTCTAAGCCAAAGGCTGGTGCTAAACTGGTGAGCCACCCAGGGATCCCAGGTGTTTATTTTCTAATATGGGATTTAAAGCCTTTCCAGAAACCTGTATTTTAGAGAAATAGTTTCCATATGTACCATACTATAGCATTCATCTCACTTGGGGAGATCATAGAATCATATAGATATCATTTTGAATTCTTGCTCTTTTGCTAGCTATGTGCTTTTAGACAAGTTTCCTAACATCTCTGAACTACAGAGGGCTCATCTATAAAATAAGAAAAATGTATTCCCAGAACTTAGGGAATATTAACCATTCATAAATTTTATTTCTTGTAATTTGAAGTAAAGGGCCCACACAGGATGACATAACTGATGTCATTTGCAGTTATGAAACTGAAGTTGACTGTGGAGTATTAGTGTGGGGACATATGCAATCTGAGTTTGAGCCATTGTTAGATCATAAGACAGCTTTTTGCAAAATGGAAAGATAAATATGGCTTTCTCTGGTTGATCACAGAACCATGCCAAGGCACGTGGCTTGGAGACCAAAGGGTGGACTGGATTATAGTCCTTACTTATTCTCATGCGGGCTCCATTGGGCACAGAATAACTTGCACAATCATACAACTATGGCTCAGTGCCTTCCTATCTTGTAATAGTTGCATGCTCATTTTTTGTGATAAAGATTTTTATCACCAGAATTAAATGCAGTGATGTGCTATAAACAGTATCTTAGGGGGAAAAAGGTTCTGATTCATAGCATTTGCTGATATCCATGGTGTAAAAACTCGTTCCGTGACTGATTTCAGGGTACCAACATTTTAACAATAGCTTACAAAACAGTTGCCTTTTATTCACCTGTAGGAGCTAACTCCAGCACACCCACTAGCAAATAGTAAATTTCAAGCAAGTTCTAGAAAATAGACCTGAGACCTCTGCATCCTATGAGCAGTTCACATGGTAAAACAGAGACTTATAGAGCTATTAGCAGCTTCATGGGAGGTATGCCCCCCCCCCCAGAGTATTTCTATATGCGTGGGAAAAACATGTTTCTTTTGAAACTCTTATTGATATCTTTGGAAGATAAGTAGAAACATTTTAGACCATCACATTTCAGGAGAAAAAGTGGTGAGATATATAGATATAGATATAGATTATACAGACATAGATATAATATAGATATAGATTTTTTTAATGAGATACACTTTTACAAGATGGTTTGGGAGGAAAGGAGTTAGGAGATGATGTTCTATGTTTTTTATTGGAGAGAAACCAGGCTATGGCAGCCAAGAGAAAAATAACCTATTGGTTAAAGCTTATTAGAGCTCTACATGCCCTATCAGCTCATAGTTCTATTTTTTGGTCACATGTAGCAGACTTCATGGTCATAGAAAATGTCATTTTTTTTATTCGTCATCAGAAATCAAGTTTAAACTATAATCGGAAACTTGAGTTTTAGATTTTTTAAAATTTTATTTCTGCTTTTGATTTTGTATTCTACCACAAAGGGAGTAAGTAGAAGGATTTAGACAGAGGCACTTTTCAATAGGCAAAAGCTCTTAGTTAGAAGGCTAGTGTGACCTCCATTTTACTCAGTTATATTCACTGGAATTCAACAAATATAAATAGGACGTGGTCCCACGAATCAAGAAGATTTTGGTCTTGTAGTTGGAGTAAGACAACTTAATATAGCAAAGAAATAGTGCTGGTGGTGCTGGAAGTAGTGGTAGTAGTGGTGGTAGTAGTAGTAGTAGTGGTAGTAGTAGTAGTAGCAACAACAGCTAGTAGAAGACTTAGGTTTGTGTTAAAAATCTGCGATACCATTGACTATATGAACTTGGACAAGTTACTTGATTAGTCTGAACCTGTTGCCTCGTTATAGCATTAGAATTCTACCTTACAGGATGAAAGGAATATAGGTCAAGTTATCAGTAACCTATCTGAAAGATTAGAAATAAATAATAAGTATCTACATTGAATAACAGTATCATCATCAAAGCATTGTTGTGAAGATTAAATTAGATAGTATACCTTTAAGAGCATTCATGAATTATTTGATGAACATTAATTGTGTGTTGGATGCATCTGTAAAGTGGGGCACATATTGACTTCATTGACTGAATGAAGAAACACATACATGCTGATTCCTGTCTTCCACACTGGCACTTCTTATAAGGAGCAGGGAAGGGGTATAATAAAACAATGACAAAGTATGTATAGAGTTAGAGCAGGGGAAGACCTTATGTGATGTCAAGGATCAGAGATGGTATTTTAAGAAAAGTGATATTGAGAAGAGCCCTGAAGAATGGAGGAGGATATATTGAGAGTTCTACCCCAACTGGAGGGTACTAATTGCATAAAAGCATGCTCATTGCCACTGGATATCATAAATATAGGAAAGAACTGCTTCTACCACTTCTCTCAGAGATACAACTGGAAGTCTATAGCTTACCAACAATAAATAAGATAAATAAATTTTACCTAGACATACATAGCAACATTTTAATCACACTTTAGAAACATATCTGCTCTTAAGGTATAAATGTTGGGAACATTTGCAGGAAAAGCTAATTTAGAAAACTGTGTAATTCCATATATCCAGGTATCAACAAATTTCTTCCTTTAATATCATTTCCTAAAAATGTAAAGGAGACACTTGCTTTTCAGAGAATCAGAATTGCAGTCTCTTCAAAAGCATATCTGGTTGGATATAGATTTTTTTCAATTGACTTCTTGAGAAAATGGCTTTAGACTAATTCTAATGGAACTGATACTCACTTTTCTTTGCTCATTTGACACTACTTGGTAAGGTTGGTATGCCACTCCACTATGTCTTGCCTATTTGTGGTAAAGTTTTTGTCAATGACATCAAGTGGGCTATTAATATATATAGATGCAATCTCTGTTAGGGTTATATGCTTTCCTCAGGCACAATGTCTTATAAAAGAAGGGTTAAATGTACATTTTCCTCCAAGGATCTTTGTGCTCATTCATGGAACCATCTCTTTATATCAAGAGATACAGAGAGGTGATTCAAGGTGGTGGCATAGGAAGATCCTGAACTCATCTCCTCCCAGAACTCATCAAATCTACAGGTGCAGATGGAAAAATTCCCTTTTAAAAAGACCTTAGAACTAGCTGAATTACCTTTCCACAACAAAGGATAAAAGGGGCACTTTGAGGTGGATAGGTGAGGCAGAAATGCTATCTTACCAGAAATGCTATACCTGATGCAGTGACCTATAATTGAGAGAAATCTCACAATACAAAGTTTATCTCTGAGAAACAAAAGGTTCATGCCCCACATCATGCATACTAACTCTTAGGATCTGCAATGGAGAGGTAAGCCCCCAAAATGTCTGGTTTTGAAAATCAATGGCTTATGTTGAGGAGACCCACAGGGCTGTGGAGAACCGAAATTCCACTCTTAAGGCTCACATGCAGACTCACTCACCGCAAGACCCAGCATAAAAGCAACAGTCGGGAAAACACCTATATCCACATGTGAAGATTTATTTGCTAATCTTAAAGCATTTGCTAGAGGAGCAAGAGCCTCTGAGACTCTTTCTATGATGGAGGTGCTGGTGGGTGCCATTTTTACACTTTCAATTTACCTTGCTAGCACTGGGGGGCATGACAAAGTCTCCCACAGCCTTGCTACATTTGGTGGATATGCCCTGTTCTTTCATTCTCCATGATCCTGCTAAAGTCAAGTGGGTATGTGTACAGTCCACACAGAGCATGCTTCTTAGAGCACCTGGCTCTTATGGCCAGGGGGACTTCTATTTCCGGACTCCAAGGAACAAAATAGTCAGAAAGCTTTCGGCAGATTACCACTCCCAGGGCATAGCAGACTGAAACACACTAAATCTTCTTGTGAAAAAGATCACTTTACTTGTCCTGGAGCTACAGCTTGAGGGGCAGGCTCCAGGTTTACTATACATCTAGAGGCTATAGAGGTGCTCTCATGGGATTTAGGCTGGGGGGTACCATCCTTGTACTCTCTCTTGACCTCACAAAACTTCACTGGTGCCTCCCAGAAAGGGGTATATATATATCCCTGGAACCCCAATTTTTGCAACTGTCTTTAAAAGGACAACTCCAGATCAATGTACAGTTTATGATTACAGTTCCACAGGACTTTCATATATTTGCATATTTCAAAAGCTGCTGCCTGAGGGTCTATCTTCTAATCAGCCCAGAACTAGGACTGCCTTACACACCTCTCTTTGGAACAATGACAGATCTTGACACAACCTCAACTGGAACCTATCTTCAAGAGACAACCAACAGCTAGGAAAAAGTTGAGCAATAGTGTTCATCTATGACCCAAGGCTACTTTTCAGGCCTAGGAGAAGTAGCTATTTCACATAATGCATAGAAACAAACACAGAATGTCACACAAAATGAGGAAACAGAAGTACACAGTCCAAATAAAAGAACAAAGTAAAATCTCAGAAGGGGGAAACCCTAATGAAATGGAGATAATTTATCTGATAAAGACTTCCAAGTAATGGTGATAAAGATGCCCATTAAACTTGAAGAATAGATAAACGCAGTGAGAACTTCATTAAGGAGATATAAAATAAAAGAAAGTACCAAACAGAAGTCACAGAGCTGAAGAATAATATATAATATGATAACTGAACTGAAAAATACACTAGAAAAGCTAATCAACAGACTAGATGAAGCAGAGGAAAGGACTGGTAGACAGGGCAGTGGAATTTACCAAACAGAGCAAAAAAAAAAAAAAAAAAAAAAGAAAAAAGAAAAAAAAATGAATTAAAAAGGGGCACCTGGATGGCTCAGTTAGTTGTGCACATCTCTTGATTTCAGCTCAGGTCATGATCTCATGGGTTGTGAGATAAAGCCCCATGTCAGGGAGCCTACTTGAAGATTATCTTCCTCTGCCCCTCCCCTACTCTCCCTCTCTCTTTCTCTCAAATAAATAAATCAATCTTAAAAAAATTGAAACAAGTGAAGATAATGTAAGGAATATATGAGACATCAAGCAGAGCAACAATCCATTGTAGAGGTCCCAGAATAAGAAGAAAAAGAAAAAGAGTCAAAAAACTTGTTTGAAGAAATAATGGCTGCAACTTCCCTAACCTGAGGAAGAAAATAGGCATCCAGTTCCAGGAAGCACAGACAGTTCCAAATAAGATGAAACCAAAGAGGTTCACATCCAGATGCATTATAATTAACATGTCAAAAGTCAAAAATAAAGGAAGAATCTTAAAAGCAGTAAGAGACAATTTGTTATGTACAGAGATGCCCATAAGACTATCAGCAGATTTTTTGGCAGAAAATGAACAGCCAGAGCAACCCGGGTGGCTCAGGGGTTGAGCGCCTGTCTTTGGCCCAGGGTGTGACCCTGGAGACCCAGGATGGAGTCCCACGTCGGGCTCCCTGCATGGAGCCTGTTTCTTCCTCTGCCTGTCTCTCTCTCTCTCTCTCTCTCTCTAATGAATAAATAAATAAAATCTTTAAAAAAAACTTAAAAAAAAAGGAAAAGAAAATGAACAGCCAGAAGGGAGTGGCATGATACATTCAAATTACTGAAGGGAAAAACTTCCAACCAAGAATACTTTACCCAGAAGGTTATCATTCAGAATTTAAGAGAAAATAAAGAGTTTTCCAAAGAAGTAAAAGCTAAAGGAGTTCATCATCATTAAATTGGCTTCACAAGAAATGTTAAAGAGAATTCTTTAAGCTGAAAATAGATGAAAGTAAAAATTTCAATAACAAAGGTAAGAATAGTAAAGATAGTGGATTAATCACTTATAAAGCCAGTATGAAGGTTAAAAGACAAAAAATGGTAAAAAAAACACTATAAATACAATAATTTTTTTAGGAGATACACAAAATACAGGGCTATAAAATGTGACATCGAAAACAAAATATGGAGGAGTAAAAATGGAGTTTTAGAATACATTTAAGCTTAATTTACTATCAAATTAAAATAGACTGTTATATATATATATTGACTTTTATGATAAGTCAATCTAAAAAGAAGATATAACATTTGTAAATATTGAGGTGTTCAATATATGAGCACCTAAATATATAAAGCAAATATTAACAGACATAAAGGGAGAAATCAAAGGCAATAATACAGTAATAGTAGAGACTTTAATACTCCACTTATATCAATGGATAGATCATTCAGACATGAAATCGATAAGGAAACATGAACCTTAAATGACACATTTAGGCCAGATGGATTTAATAGATATATACAGAACATTTCATCCAAAAGCAGCAGTACACACATTCTTCTTAAGTGAACATGGAACATTCCCCAGGATAGATAATATTTTAGGCCACAAAACAAGTTTCAATAAGTTTAAGAATATTGAAATCATATCAAATATGTACTGACCACAATTATATGAAATTAGCAATCAATTAGAAGACCAGACAATTCTCAAATATTTTGAGATTAAAAAATATGTTATGAACAACCAATGAGGCAATGAAGAAATAAAAGCAGAAATCAGAAAATACCTTGACAAAAATGAAAATACAGCATATTAAAATCTATGAGATGCAGCAAAAGCAATTCTGAGAGTAAAGTTCATAGTGATACAGACCTACCTTAAGAAACAAGAAACATCTCAAATAATCTAACTTCATACTTAAAAGAACCAGAAAGAGACTAAATGCAGCCTGGAATGGTAGAAGGAAGTGAAATAATAAAAATCTAAGCAGAAATCAATGAAATAGAGACTAAAAAGACAATAGGAAAAAAAATCAATGAAAACAAGAGCTGAAACTTTGAAAAGATAAACAAAAATAGCATATCTTAGACTAAAAAAAGAAATGTCTCAAAATCAGAAATAAAAGAGAAATTGCAACAAATACCAAAAAAATTCAATGAATTATAAGAGACTGCTGTAAACAATTATAACCAACAAATTGGACCACCCAGAATAAATAGATAAATTCCTAGAAAGATAAAATATTCCAAGACTGAATCATGAAGAAATAGAAAAACTAAATAGATTTATCACTAGTAAGGAAATGGAATCAAAAATTAAAAATCTCCCAACAAACAAGGATTTGTTGTCCAGGATTACATGTCTTCACTGGTAAATTTTACCAAACTTTCAAAGAAAATTTACTATTTATTCTCTCTAACTCTTCCAAAGCTTTGAAGAAGAAGCGACACTTCCAAACTCATTATATGAGGTTAGAATTACCCTGATATGGATATCAGGCAAGGACACACAAGGAAAGAAAGAAAGAAAGAAAGAAAGAAAGAAAGAAAGAAAGAAAGAAAGAAAGAAAGAAAGAAAGAAAGAAAGAAAGAAAGAAAGAAAGAAAGAAAGAAAGAAGAAGAAAGAAAGAAGAAAGAAGAAAGAAAGAAAGAAAGAAAGAAAGAAAGAAAGAAAGAAAGAAAGAAAGGAAAGAAGAAAGGATGGAAGAAAGAAAGAAAGAAAGAAAGAAAGAAAGAAAGAAGAAAGAAAGAAAAAGAAAGAAAGAAAGAAAGAAAGAAAGAAAGAAGAAAGAAAGAAAGAAAGAAGAGGGGAGAGAGGGAAGAAGAAAGAAGGAATGAAGCAGGAAGGAAGGGAAAGAAAAAAGAGAAAAGAAAAGGGAAATTACAGGTCAATATGCCTGATAAACATAGATGCAAAATTTCTCAACAAAGTATTAGGAAACCAAATTGAGCAATACATTAAAAGGATCTTACACCATGATCAAGTGGAATTTAATGTAGGGATGCAAGGATGGCTTAGTATCCATAAATCAATGTGACACACTACATTAATAAAGTGAAAGATAAAAATCATATGCTCATATCAATACATGGAGAAAAAACATTTGAAAAAAGTCAGCATCTATTTATGACAAAAACTCTGAACAAATTGGGTATAGAGGGAATGTACTTCAACATAATGAAGGCTGTATATGACAAGCCCACAGTTAATATCATATTGAATGGTGAAAAGCTGAAAACTTTTCCTCTAAGATCAGAAACAAAAGATACCTTTTCCTGCCACTTTTATACAACATAATATTGGAAGTACAGCCAAAGCAATTAAGCAAGAAAAATAAATAAAAGGCATCCATATTGGTAAAGAAGTAAAATTATCACTATTTATGGACATATGATTTTATACATAGAAAACTTTGAGAAGAAAAAAAAAAAAAGAAAACCCTGAAGACACCACCCCAAAACCGTCAGAACTAATACATTAATTCAGTAACATTGCATGCTACAAAATCAATATATCAAAGTCTTTTGTATTTTTATATATTAGCAAAAAGCAATCAGAAAGAGAAGAATATAATTCTACTTATAATTACATCAAAAAGAATAAAATAACTAGGAATAAATTTAACCAAAGGTGAAAGACCTCTGCATTAAAAACTATAAGACATCATATTGATGAAAGAAACTGAAGATGACACAAATAAATGGAAAGATAATTTGTGTTCATGGATTGGAGAAATTAATAGTTAAAATGTTCATAATACCTAAAGTAATTTTTACAGATTCAGTGCAATCTCTATGAAAATTACAATGGCATTTTTCACAGAAATAGAATAAACAATCCTAAAATTTATGGAGAACCACAAAAGACCCCAAATCAATAACAAGGTATTGGGAAAGAACAGTGCTGGAAGCATCATGCTCCCTGATCTTAAGCTATATTAGAAAGCTATAGTAATCAACAATATGTGGTATTGGCATAAAACAGACACATAGATCAATGGAACAGAATAGAGAGCCCTAGGAAGAAACCCACGCCTATATAGTCAATTGATTTATGGGAGGAAAAAGCCAAGAATATACAATGGGAAAAGGACAGTCTCTTCAGTGTTGTTGGGAAAACTGGACAGTCTCATGCAAAAGAATGAAATTAAACTACTATCTCACAACATGCACACAAATTAATTTAAAATTGATTAAACACAAATATAGAATCTGAAAATATAAAACCTCTAGAAGAAAATATAGGGAACACCTGTGCATTCTTGGTGGGATGTCAATAGTTGTAACCATAATGGAAAACAGTGCGGAGTTTCCTCAAAAAATTAAAAATTAAAAATAGGAATACCTATACTTCTGGGCATTTATCTGTAGAAAATGAAAACACTAGCTCGAAAAGATATATGTACCCCTTGTTCACTGGAGCATCATTTTCAATATCCTAAATATGGAAACCCAAATGTTTATCCTAGATGAATGGCTAAAGAAGACGTGATACACACACACACACACACACACACACACACACACACACACACACATACCATGCAATATTACTAGGCCATAACATAAATGAAATCTTGCCATTTGCAACAACATGGATGGTTCTTGAGGATATTAGATTATCCTAAATCAGATAGAGAAAGACACCTACCATGATTACCATGATCTCACTTAATAAGTGTATACCTAACTAATATAAAGTTACATGCAGTTACACCTTATTAAGAGAGAGAGAGAGAGAGAGAGAGATGTTGTTAGATTCACTTAGGTTATTTATAAGTGAGTCAGGCTTTAGTGGCCTCTAAATGAGAGCACTATAATGCAATCCAAATGGACAAAAACTCACCAGAGCCGTGTCCCTAAAGAACAAACCTCTTTATTAAAGAGAATCAGTCTAGTTGCAGAACAAGCACTAGACTGGGAGTCAAAAGATAAAATCTAACTCTTTAGTTCTATAAAATCTCATGGTATGAACTTTAGATTAATCAAATGACAACTCTAGATATCTATCTTCCCATTTGTAAATTGAGCAGATTAAACTATAAAATTATAAGGTCCTTCTAGCTTTGGCACTGTTGGTCTAGGACATCTAACTTATCTGAGGTGCTTTAGATGTTGCAAGTTAAGTCTTGAAATGCAGGAATGTGGTTTTGTGATACTTGATTGGCTATTCCTATGGTGAAGATTTTATTTTATTTATTTTATTTTATTTAGATTTTTAGGAATTTTTTTTGAGAGGGTGAGCATGAGTGGGGTGGAGAAGCAGAGAGAGAGAGAGGCAAGCTCCCTGCTGATCCTGATGTGGGGTTCAATCCCAGAAACCTGAGCCAAAGTCAGATATTTAACCAACTGAGCCACTGAGGAGCCCCACTAATGATAAAGATTTTAATTTGTGACAAAATCCAGTGATGATCTCTGAAACTAGACAAGAATTTGAAGGTAGTTATTAATGGGAAATTATCAGGAAATAATAAACATATATTGTTTTTTCAATTGCTAGTATGGTGATATTCCCACAACCTGACCTTAATTGAATATCCTCCAAATACCTTGTCAACACCCATTTTTCTGAGTGCTTTTGAGTTGATTATCTGACACTTAAAATCTACCCAAAAACACGAAAATGGAAGGTGCTAAGAATGTCCCATCCCTATCCTAACACTGCATATATTAAAGGCTTTTGAATTGTTTATCTGATTGTCTCTTCTTAGAACATTCAGTACTTAATCATTACCTGTAGGACAAATTCCACAATCATGAATGCACCCTAAAAAGCCCTTTCCAATCTGCCTTCTGCCGAGTTGCTTATCTGCCTTTTCTGCTACTTCTCAGTGCATACTCCAGCCATCCTGAGCTCCCTTTACTATTCAGTCTGCAGGTATTGTGCGTAAATTTACTTCTGCCAGGGAATATGGTTCTTACTGTTTCCACAAATGAATACCTTATCTATAAGCATTGCTCGTGCAGTCCCTTTGGCTGGAATGATGTTCTTTGCCCAGAAAACTTTTTCTGAACCTCATATCTCAATTAATTGAAGTATTTCCTAACTCCAAATTCCTCTCCAAGCATTTACCTCACTGAATGGCAATTAGTCTGTTATATGTCTTTCTTTTATATTGCTTATCTGTGAACTCCTGGACAACAAAAATGATAGTTTATATATTTCTGGATCTTTTGCACCTAACATGGCTGACACAGAAAGATTCTTGTGAACATTTCGGTGAATAAATGGGAAATGAAGTGTCTTAAATGAAAATGCACTTTATCCTCTTCCTTGAAATCCTCCTTGGTTTACTCTTATGAATCCTCAATTACCTCACTCCCCAGTAATTTCATTTCACTCTTTACGTATTTAAGTTCAACTATATCTTCCAACACTTGTGCTTTATATATTTCATTTATTTTCATTAGACCACATTTACATATACTTTGTCTTTTCATATAGCTCTGTCCACGTGACTGTTCAATAAAGCTGCAAATATTTGAATAGGGATGTTATTTGTTGTGTGTTCCCACCTTTTTATATTAATATTATATATTGTGTCTATAATTAGATAAGAAAAGATGTTAAAAAATCATTTTGCTACTGCAACGTAGCAGAAGTACTGGATAAATATTTAATGATGCTAATGTTGATTCATTGCAATATACAGAATGAAAATAAAGCAATTGCAACCATCATGCAGTATAAATCTACACTGCAAGATTTGTTGCCGCTGAAATAGCTCCCATATGAAATCTTACTTTTTTTGCTGAAGCTTTAAGGGTTTAAATGATTTTATGAATCTTAACCTTAATTCCAAGACCATACAAGTAAGCCACCGCTTTACTGTGCAATTGGCCTAATATTTTAAGGAGAGAAATGGATTGTCTCTGCTCTAAGTTTCAATCCTTGGGTCTAAAGGAATTTCTGTAGCATTACATACAAATGATAAATGGCCAGACTTCTCTATTCCTTCAGTGTGTTGTTTCTCAAATTCACCACCGCCCTTATGTCCCCCCTCACTTGCATGAAATTCTTGCCAGATTAATCTTTCTAAACCTGTTCTTAATCATCTCACTCTAGTAGGATAAAAAGGTTCAATGTTAGATTCATTGAAGGGAGACTGATACATAGAAACAGGTATACCATAGTATGGTAAATATTGTGGGGATGGATACATTATTCATTCAAGAACTATTTAATGGATCCTTACCCGTCCTTGTGATGTGCAAATTCCTGAGGTGTAAATTGGTTTGATCCCTATTTATGTGTTCAGGAAGAGTCGCAAAGGAAATGTTTTATCAGCTGACATTTGAAAGTAAATTAGGAATTCACTACTTCTTTCAAATATCTTAATAATTTCTTACATCTATAAATGAATCTCTCCCTCTCTTTCCCCCATTTTTCTCTAGAGCAAAACAGAATAGTTCTGGAAGGCAGAATCGCAAAGATTAAAATTTTAAAGTAAAACAAAGAGGAACCTGGAACTTTAATATAGAAAACTTTAAAGTCATATAGATTTTAGACATTTTAGCACCTATTGATAAATTTGAATTTTCTAACAAAAGTAAATTTAAGAAACACAGTGCTTTAAAAAGAGGCTAAACTGCTAAAACATGTCTTGATTTAGCCCCAGGACAAGGACCCAGTGATGAGTAAAATTGAAAATGATGAAGAGGTACTCATCTTAAACACAGCAGTTCTGGCTACAGTGGGAGTAAGAGAGTTAAAGGCAGAGATATAAGACTATGATAATTGGAGTCTTCAATTGGTGTGTTAAATTAGTGTAGCATGGGTATGTATGTGGGAGGTTTGGTGTTGAAGGGGACATGCACAGGGAGGATTATTGTTGTTTTTCACTTGGCTGAGTTTAAATGGAAGAGCCAGAACAGAAAGTGGGAAAATAAACATTTCTCTACCTTTGGGAAATTCAGAACTAGCCAACAAGATCCAATTAACATACATGGAAGTCAAGGGACTATTTTATAGTAATTTAGCTTACTTAATCACATGTTCACTAAATCCAAGGTTGTCCACATGACCCGTAAGGCATCCCCAATTTCCCCCCAATTGCTAATGGCATACTGTATTATAAAATTTAAGATAATTTTTTGTCTTTTTTAAATAATAAATTTATTTTTTTATTGGTGTTCAATTTGCCAACATACAGAATAACACCCAGTGCTCATCCCGTCAAGTGCCCTCCTCAGTGCCCGCCACCCAGTCACCCCCACCCCCGCCCTCCTCCCCTTCCACCACCCTAGTTCATTCCCCAGAGTTAGGAGTCTTTCATGTTCTGTCTCCCTTTCTGATATTTCCCACACATTTCTTCTCCCTTCCCTTCTATTCCCTTTCACTATTATTTATATTCCCCAAATGAATGAGATCATATAATGTTTGTCCTTCTCCGATTGACTTATTTCACTCAGCATAATACCCTCCAGGTCCTTCCACGTAGAAGCAAATGGTGGGTATTTGTCGTTTCTAATGGCTAATATTCCATTGTACACATAAAAAAAAATAAGATAATAGAAGAGAGTAAAATAACATTTATGCAGAAGCTGAATCTTAGGATGTTGTCACCATGTGTTGTACACCTTATTTGTATTTAATGCTATAATAAACCTCCAAAATAAACATTGTCTTTATTTTAATTTTCCTAGCATTTTATCAGACTTAGTAGAATGTTGAAAAAATACTATTTCATTATATACAGTTATACTTTCTAGAGAAACAATTGCTAGCTGTATGTCAAATATATATTATCCCTCTGTAAAGTTATCAATTTATTAATCTATCTTCCTTGATTTATGCAAATAGCTAGATTTTTTTTTCACAGAACTATTTGGAAATAACTCACAGACATGGTGACTTCAGTATTCATCTTCTACATAACCACGACAGCATTACCACACAGAAAACACTCTAATACTATTTAATATCCTCTGTATATTCAAGTTCCCCAACTATCCTCCTGAATTGTTTATAGTACTTTGTTTTTCAAACCAGGATTCGATCATGATTCATGCATTATATTTGAGTCTTTTATCTTTGGTTTGGTTTAATATAAATATACCTTCAACTTTTTCCCGTAACACTGATCTTTTGCCCCAACTTTTATTTTGAATAATTAAAAACCTAGAGAAAATTTGAAAGAATAGTAAGCAAACATCTTTGTCCCTTCACTAATTTTATCATTTTGCCACATTTAATCTCTCTAGCTCACTTCCTTGAAGTCTACTATTTCTTACACATAGCACTTTTCGATAAAGTTTTCCTTCATTATCTTATGATGTTACTTCTGTGAATGCAGGATGACTTCATACTTTTCCCTTGATTACCCATTAAAGTAGAGAGTTAGTGTAAAAATCATCTACAATGATGAGAAATTTTCTAGTTCAATTTTTTAGGAAAGTAGCATCATTCCTTTTAATGCTCATTTTTTTTTTTTTTTTTTTTACCAAATTTGGTCAAGGAGAACCCCTCCAAACTGGCTCTTCTGGGACTTTCCCTGCCCCAAATATAAAATGAGCCATTCCTTCAAGGATCCCTGACTCGTTTTAGTAGAAAAATGATAGTAAGAAACCAAGGTCTTAGTGATAGTTATGCTCATTGCTATACTAGGATATCATTATTTCTTAGACCCTTTTAGTAAACAGATAGGGGATATATATTTTTTCAAATGTCATGAGTAGATATTCATATTTCCAATTCAAATCCAACATTACATAATAATGTTTCCTTAAAATTCTTTGACTTTATATTTGTAATCCCTTTCTTATACTACTTGTTTTCTTAATAATGTTTTTATTTCTTTGCTTTGTTCTACATTATATACCAAATAGCTTCAAAATCACAACATTTATAAGTAAACAACAAAACTACTGAATAAAATATATAGGATTTTGTTTTGTTCTGTTTTTGCAGTTCCCTTTTTACTTAGAATGTACTCCAAATAGGATGAACTATACTCAAAAAGTCAGTTGAAATAATTATTTTCTGTCTGCGGTTAAATTACCAATTTGATACTTAGTCTAGGTTGTTTCCATTTGTTTACATTGTTTCATTGTTCTGTTTCTTTTAAATATTATTTATTTTGAACATTTATCTGATTCAAAAGTAAAAACTATATTAAAAGATAAAACAGGGATGCCTGGGTGTCTCAGTGATTCAGACAGTGCTTTTGGCTCAGGCTGTGATCCTGGAGTCCTGGGATCAAGTCCCACATCAGGTTCCACACAGGAAGCCTATGTCTGTGCCTGTCTCTCTGTGTCTCTCATGAATAAATAAATCTTTAAAATAAAATATAAAACAGAAAGGATTTTTTCCATCATTCTAAATCACCTATAATAGATATAGTCATATAAAATTCATTGTCTAAGTAGGATACTTTTGAGGAAGAGGGGAATTGCTCAAAATAATTAAAATTATAATTCATAATTTTTATAATATTTTTGTATTGACTGAAACCTAATTTCCTATCAGAAAACAAGTAAAGTAGTTACACACTAAAGCAATTCTTTAAAATATTTTATGAATATATACAAGTCTTATATATTAAAAATAGCATAAATACATGTACAATAAAGCAAATTTATAAATGAAAGAGTCTATCCTGGACAAAATGGTTTTCATGGTAGGCTTGCAGTTACCCATTTTATTATTTTATGCTTACTATTTGGTATTTTTTTGGTATTTATTTACACATAAATGAAATATGTCTGTGTGTGTATTCTTATTTCCCTCCCTTTCTTATACGAAAGGTAAGCATCTTGCTATTTCACTTGTTAAAATATAATGGAAATCAGTCCATAACAATCGAGAAGTCTTCATTCTTTTTTATAGCCATATAGCCCTCCATTGGGTGGATGATCATCACTTATTTAATAAATTCCCTGTTGGATGGATATTTGAGATCCTTCAATCTTTTGATATCATATACAATCGTATCACGAATAATCTTATAAATATGCTGTGTGGTGTTTGTAGAGGTATGCTTGTAGAATGGATTCCCAGAAATGAGATCTCTGGATTAGAGGGAAAAAATATATATAATTTTGTTGTCAAATGAACAATCATAGAAATTGTAATACTTTGTACTCCTACTAGCAATCTAGAGAATATATGGCTTTTCTTGCCAACTGAGTGTGTTATCAAACTGGAATTTTTGCCAGTCCAGTAGTATGAAAGAATATCTCAGTGGAATTTTGCTTCTTTTAATAAGTGATATTGAACATCTTCTCAGATATGAATTTCAGGGCTATTTGTCCTTTTTGAAGACTGTAGTCTATTCATGTATTCTACCTACTGTTCTCTTGAGCCTTGGGCATTTTTCTCCCAAATTTCTAGAGGCTCTCTCTCTCTATTAAAGTGATTAGATCTTTGTGCCTATGATGTAAGTTGCAAATATATTTTACAGTTATTTATATTTTGCAAAATGTATGTTTTTACTGCTCATGTATTATATGTATTTTATTGCTCATGCAGTTTGAGTCACAGTTATAAAAGCTTCATCCTCTTAGATTATCAAGGATTTAATCATATTTTATCTTTTACTTTTAGTACTTGTATGCTCTTTTCGTTTTGTTTCTTTGTCTTTACATCAAGTTCTCTAATCTATTGGAGTTTATTCTAGTATGTGGCATGAGATGCTGATCAGATTTTCTCTTTTTCCAGATGACCATTTAGTTGTCTCAGTATTATTTATTTAAAAATCCATCCTTTTCCCCCACTGATCTGAGATGTCACTATATTAGATACTAAAATCAATATATATATTTGGACATTTTTCTCAACTGTTTTTTGTACTTTAATCTGAGTAACGTGCAAATATCATACTGTTTTAATTATAGATAATAATAGCCTCCAAAGCTCAGGAGAGATAAATGATTTGCCAAGGTCAATTTACTGAAAAAAATGTTAGATCCAGGATTTGACCCATGGTCACCCTGTGTTGATACAATTTAAATAAACTTCTAAGCAGAATCTTTGTCTCAGTTAAATAAGTCTACCTGCCATAGATATTTATTCATAGGAGCACTGTGAATAAGTGGTTCTGTTTGCTGGTTGTAAGCTACCAGAATTAAGAGTGCAGAGCAGTTTTTATTGCACAAGATAATTATTTTGTTAAAAGTCTTCTGGTCCCTTTCATAATATGTGAATTATCCTATAGGGTGATGAAAAGCTCATCAAGAACATTTTACTTCAATAAATAAATAAATAAATAAATAAATAAATAAATAAATAAAAAGAACCTTTTACTTCACAGAAGTGGGATTTTACATGCAAATATACTATTGGAGTATATATGGCAAACTTTTAGCTGATTTGAGCCATAATAGAGATTGTGGAGAGAACCTCTATCACTGATTATCTCATATGGTCCATGTTCTAATGTCCTTGCAGGGTGAGAATTCCTATAACAACTACATTATTTTACAAGTATAAAGACCCACTAGTAAATAGATATGAGGAAAATAAATATTGTTTCCCTAGTGTTGAGCAGTTAAAAACAAAACAAAACAAAAAAACCCACTGGCAGAAGCCATCTGGTCCTGGCAACTTTCCCGGTTAAACACTTTTAATTGCTTCTGTGATCTTGGTGGGTTGGTGTGCCATGGTTTCCCGGGATTTGGGAGAATTGACCTTTATGAAGTAATCACAGTTTGTTGTACAAAAGAACTCTGAGTTACTGAAGCGGATGGCATGTCCTGCTGTGGAGCCATGATAATGAGAATGGATCAAATGTGTGATGGTTTCCTATTTGGATTAACTTCACTCCAATATTCCACATATCAGAGCATTCCAACAACCAACAGCATTCTACCTGGAATGGTCTAAAGGTTTGGCAATGAATCATAGATCTAATATGGTCTGTAAATGAGATATGTTTGTATATTGTTAGAGTCATTATAGTGATGCTGAGGTCTCTTTTTTATACATCCTGAGATTTTGCTTACTGGTTGGGAGAAGCAATGATTAGTATATATTTTCCCCTTTTGTCCATATCTATTTATGTGGAATTCCATTCAAAGTCAGTTTAGCTTAAGTCCACAGTAGGCTAGTTTTCTCATCTTAAATTAATATTTTAAATAATAATAGTTAACATTTATTGACCAATTAATTTGTGCTTGGCACTGTGATAAGTAAATTTCACATCTTTATTTAGTCTTCACAGTACTGTTTAATTTAGTCATATTTATCTTTTGCTATACAGATTAAATAACAAAAGCTCTATACTAGTGAAAAAAAAAAACAGTCAAGATCAAACAGCAAAAGACAGAACCATTTACATCAGGTCTGTGTCCATACCTGTCAGAGTCCACACTCTTAACCATTACACAGGAAGAGATGGAAATACAGGGACATTAATTTTCTACCCTATATCACATAGCTAGATTCACACATGGCAGTTTTAGAGTTCACATTTACTGTCTCCCAACCACTACTGAGAAGGAGCTATTGGTAACTATGTGAGAAACCTGAGCCTTACTGGAACCATTCATTGCCTCCTTTCTACTCCTATAATTGCCTTCCTCATACCTCTGTTGTGGCAGTTGTCATTCTGTGTATTATTCTCTGTTGACATATTTGTCTACCTGACAACAACATGAAAAATTGAGTACAGGATCCTGTGTTACTCTTTAAGTCTTTGGAGCACCCAGCATAGCCTGTAATATATTGGAGTCTCCAGTGACTGTTTCTTGAATTCAATTCCTAATGCAGATTGGTTTTATACCTCATACTAGGATAATTCATTGCAAGGGTAACAGTTTCTGAATACCCTAGAATAAAATCACATTGAAACTTGACATATGTGATTCATGTTGTATTGATAACTGCTAATCCATTCACCAAAGGTGCATTTTGGTTTATGCCTGAAGTAGAGGGCAAGAGGACATGAATTACATGTACTGCTTTCCCTTTCTCCTTCTGAATCTACTAAAGAGGACAGTATAACAGGTCAGTCAAATCTGGCATTGTAAGCCTAGTAAACTTTTATTACAGTTAATGAAGAATATTTAGGAAATAATAACATCCAGTATCACTAGAAACTATATTATTAAAAAATAGAAATAATATTAAAAACCAAAGGCAAGGGTATATTCCAAACTGGGCATTCTCTTACAGGCACAATATGCCTCTATCTTCCTTCTTTTCTTCTCCTCTTTCTTTCATTTGTCTATCCTTCCTTCCTTCCTTCCATCCTTCCTTCCTTCCTTCCATCTTATCTTCCATCCTTCCTTTCCTCCTTCCTTTTTCCTTTCATAATTATCATTTTCATATCTTTCATATACAAAACATACAATAGACCCTGAAGATATAGAGATTAATTGGGCTTACTCTCTCCTCTCACTGAACTCATAATTCAGTTGAGTACCATAATCAGATAATTAAAGTGCAATGAGATCTGGTAGGTTAGTCCCACCTAGATAGAAATATTAATCCAATATTACTTTCTCTTTCCCCCATTCTTGCCCCAAGTGGTGCTGAGCCCAGGCACCATCTGTCTGATTCGTGGCTTCTAGACAAGAGTATCAGGAATGGAATCCTCAGCACAGAGAACTCAAACATGATCAGTCTACAAGAGGCCTCTTCTTGAGTTGTCACTTCTTTCTGTTTCTTCTTCCTCTTCAAACTTCTCTGGTATTTCTGAGTAGAATGAGTCATATCCTGACCCCTTGTTCCTGAGCTATCTTTATTTAGAACAGCTGTGTTCTCAGAGGATGCATCCAATCAGGAATACTGTAAGAAACACACCTCCGCCCATAGAAGAGAGATTATGTGGTCCTACAGAAAAGAATGTTGTACTGGAAAGTAGGGGAGTGAAGTCTGTAATCTGGCTGTGCTCCCGAGTGTGACCTTAGACAAGGGCTGCATCTCTGTGACGCAGATATTTTACTCGTAAGGCATGAGAGATGCCTCAGAGATCTCTCTGGTCTTTTCCTCTTGATGTTCCACCTATTTGAATGTTGCTTTGTAACTAAGAGAAGTAAATTTGGGCTTTATATAACACCTATCCCCATCTATGCACCTGATGGTTTTAAGAGTTAGCCCTTCTATGCTGTAATTTAGTTCAACTCAATATTCTTTCCTCATAGCAATAAGATCAGGTATGTGATTTTTATGAGTGGTCTGCTGAAGTCTTTGTAGGTTTTGTGACCTTGCCTGAAAAGACAGGGGCCAGTTCTTAACCAGGCCACTAACAGTTGTTTAAAGTCTAGGTAGTGTTGGACATCTAATTGAATTTTTAAATTTCCAATCCCTTGTAGGTGATGATGTAGTCATTTCCAGTTCAGCATCAAAGAAAAGGAAAATTAAAATATATTACATAGTTAAGCCATTCATAAATTATCTTATTCCTATGGAACCAAGCTGGTATCCCTCTAAATGCTAATAAATATTTTGCCCAAATTGTGGAAAAGTGATTAACCATGACTTGCGTAAGAAGAATGACTGTGTTAGCTTTTTAATATATGGTCATTTCACAGTTTTTGGACAAGTAGTACATTAGGTAGGGCAGCTAGATAATATTTCCATGTTCTGGAAAATTAGATCTTTATACATGTTTAAAACCACAGTGGTCATTACATTCATCAATTAACTCCAGCTATCTTATATGTTTATTTAGACTGTTAAGTAGTTGTGGGGGGGAACTTTTTTAAAAAGTTACCATTTATAGTCATAAAGTAGAATGTCTAAGGATAACAGAGATAAGGACATCTTGCATGCACTACCAGGAAGCTTGTAAGTGGTTTAATATGTGGTTAGAGTCTCTGACGGCCTGAGAGCCATTTCGATAAATGTGAGCTTCTGCTCTTTGAAGGGTAAGACAATTTTGTAAGAAAATGTTGAAATTATGAATTGCAGATCATAGAATTTAGAGTTAAAAAAACCTGTGGGATCATTTAGTTTAGCTGCTTCATTTCACTGATGCAAAAACTGAGGCATAGTGAAGTTAAATATCTACTTAACATTGGTGACAATTAGACTGGAATAAAGCCAAGACACTTGATCTCCTGACTGTATTTCTGGTGTCTTTTTGTATTTTCCATGCTGATTTCTTTAGCATTACAGAAATTCATTCATTCACTCATTCATTCATTTACCTAAGCATTACTGAGTAGCAATCATGTGCCAAGTTTTGTGCCAAGTGCTGGCAACCCAACAATAAATAAAATACAAATGCTTCTCTACCAGAACTCATTATTCTATCTATCAGGAGAAAGGTATAAATTGGTAAGCTTCTCCACTCCAAAAGGAAAATTTCATAGCAGATTGATTCAGTAGAGTTGTGTTAAAGCTCTATGGTTAACTTATAACCTCAGTTATTCACTCTCTAAATAACTTTTAAATTCTTATCCAAAACTTACTCTAAACTTTTATGAAGGTTTCAGTGAAGTCCTAATAATATCAAACTCGTAATATTTTATGAGTTTCATTATCATATTTGGATTACTGCCTATATATAATTGATTGGTGGGTTGATTTCTCCCTATTTCTTTCATTTTTTAAATTCTCTACATTTCTGGTCACTTATTTGCAATTATCTGAAAGCATAACTCAAAGATGTTTAGAGACACTTATTTTTCACTTAAACAGTTATGAGACATACTTCTAGGAAAGGCATAGCAGAGAGGCAAAAATAAGTTTCATGGAAACAAAATGACCTGGATATGAACTCTAGACCCTTTATCTACATGTGTGACATGTCGATAATGTGTGACAATGTGTGACATTGGCCAATTTGCTTTAAATTCTGACTCTCCATTTCTTCAAGCATAATATGGTGGTAATAATGCCTGCCCTAAAATGTTTTTAGGATGCTAAAATGACTGCATATGTAGTGCATTGCATAGCGCCTGGGAGAGAATGTGCCACAAGGGAAAGCCATAACTCCTAACTGTTTGAGAAATAAAGTCAGTATTATTATAGTTTTGCTATTTTTTAACATTTTTGACAGTTTTAATGAACTCAAAAAGTTTGAACCTTGCAACTTGGAGCTTAAAGAATTTTCCAGGGGTTGTCTTACCTACTTTTCCACCTTTAGGTCAAACTTATTACAAAATACTAAACATATGTGGAGCTACTTCCTGAAAAATCTTCCAGTCTCTGGAAGATTTGAGACTATGAGTCTCTCATAGTACAATAAAGTAATTACTCACTTACAATATCTCTGATTTGGGGCAAAATGCTTTACTTGGCCAGCTTCACATTCCTCATGTATATGAGATAGTAGCTTCACAATAGCCAGAACCTTACCTGTCTTATTCCCTACTGTAACATCAACTTTAGAGAACTGGCTAACACATGACACATACTGAGTAAAGCTACTTGGATGAGCAAATGGAAAAATTAATTGGGTTACCATAAAACCTAAATGAAATTTTATATATATTTGATAAATTAGTGGCCCAAAGTTACTTGTTAATGTCCAATATAAGTAATATTAAAAAGAGTATAATTCAGGGATGCAGTATTTATCACATGAATATAATTATATTTTTTCTATTTGATATTTTTCCTAATAGAAAAACCAGAGCACCAGGCATCCCCAAAAGAGTGAATATGAGTATGATCATGATCGAGCTATATGAAACCTGAACTAACTCTTTGTATAGTATAAATTTTAGATCTTCATTCTTGGGCTACTTTCTCTAGAACATCCTCCAAGTATAATTGGTCATTTATTTATTTGTTCACTTTATGAAGTTAATATTAGCCAGATACGGAAACTGATAAGCACACACACTAAAAAATACTATGACCTATTCTTATTAATAAGATGTATAGATCCAAAATAAAGTGCATTCAGCAAAAAAAAAATATCATCAATTGAATAATTACCTATGAGGAATAAGTAGGATATAATTCCTAAAAGGCAAAGATGGTTTAATTGGAAATCTGTTACTATAAAACAGAACATCTAAAAAATCAAAGAAATAGGGGCATCTGGGTGGCCCAGTCAGTTAAGCATCTGTCTTCAACTCAGGTCATGATCTCCAGGTCCTGGGATCCAGCCCCAAGTTGGGCTTCCTTCTCAGTGAGGAGTTTGCTCCTCTCTCTCTCTCTCTGCCCTTCCCCTTGCTCATTCTCTCTTGCTCAAATAAATAAATAAAATCTTTTAAAAAGTCTAAGAAATAAAAAATTAGTATCCGAAGATATGTTAAAGGCATTTGATAAAATTCAACACTCATTCTTGACACAAGCTCTTTGAAAACTAAGAATAAATAGCTACGTATTTAACATTGTAAATAATAACTATTTCATACTAGTAATCTTATATTTAATGTTGAAAACTAAAAGAATCCTCTATAAATTGGAGAAGAAAAAGGATATATGTCATAACTTTTATGCTTTAACATTATTTGAAATTTCTGAATACCAAAAAATTAACATGAAATAAAAGAATCAGAGAGAAGATTAATTGCTGTTTTTTTCCTTTCTTTCTTTTTCTTTTTTTTTTTCTGTCCCAAAATCACAACATGGGTCTGATAATAAGACAAGTATAAAACAAATGTGTTCCTTTCCTAATTACTTAAATAGAAAATATGGTTTCAAATATTCCATTTATAATTGCAGCAGAGTGTACAACATATCTGGAAGTAACTCATACATATATGTAATATATACATAAAACTGTAAAATTTTTCTAAGCAATGTCAAAGCATATTTGAGTAAATGGCAACATAACCCACATTTCTGCATATAAAATGTGAAATTAAAAAAATAAAAATTTTCCAGTATTTAATATAACTTACCATAGGCCAAATAATAAAGTATTTGAAACCAATAAGATAATTATGTTTGCTTAGAATAATAAGTGGACAGTAAGTAATGCTGTTGCCAAAAGGTAAAACATTGAATAGGCTATTTGTCTTACTATAAATTAATAAGCACTACAGGCTATAACAAGTAACAGAATAGGGGCAGTCCAAGTGGCTCAGCAGTTTAGCACCAGCTTCAGCCCAGGGTGTGATCCTGGCGACCCAGGATGGAGTCCCAGGTCAGGCTCCCTGCATGGAGCCTGCTTCTCCCTCTGCCTGTGTCTCTACCTCTCTCTGTGTCTGTCTCTCATGAATAAATAAATAAATAAACTATTTTTTAAAAAGTAACAAAATGTTAAATACTGGTATAAGAACTGGCTATCAGACCAATTCAACAGAATGGCTTACTGTGAGATAGAGCTTATTATATAGAATAATGTCTATATAATATATAGACATAATATATAATATATAATATATATATTATATATATAATATATATGATGAAGGAAGAAATAAAAATGAAAGAGGAAATGTGTATTTAGCACTTATTTGGATATTATCATTTATAATTTTAA
The DNA here is from genome assembly GCF_018345385.1 of Vulpes lagopus. Taxonomy (NCBI): domain Eukaryota; kingdom Metazoa; phylum Chordata; class Mammalia; order Carnivora; family Canidae; genus Vulpes; species Vulpes lagopus. Next base: position 34,827,149 of record NC_054838.1, on the reverse strand, counting down.
TTAATATAATTTTTAATATTAATTTTTGTATTTGAGTATAGTTGATAAAAGCTTTATAGAGACCTATAAATAAAATTTGACTGTACTGGGTCTTGTGGAAAAAAACTATAGGGGCACCTGGGTGGCTCAGTGGTTGAGTATCTGCCTTTGGCTCAGATCGTGATCCTGAGGTCCACATCTGGCTCTCTTCAGGGAATCTGCTTCTCCCTTTGCCTATGTCTCTGCATCTCTCTGTGTGTGTCTCATGAATAGATAAGTAAAATGTTAAAAATAAAAAGCTATAAAACTGAACTAAGGAAAATAAAAGTGTTAATAAGAATATTGTGTAAATATTAATATTTTTAAGAGTTCTATCAGAGTTAATACAACAAAAGTTTTGAGGAGACTTTTTATGATACTTGGAAAATTAAATTAAATACTTGGGAAGCATGAAAAGTTCATGGAATTAGTGGAAATAATTCAGAGTAATATGGGAAATGTGATGTTCTAGAAGTCACAGAAGTTACAGATACATCAAATAGATAAAAGAGAAAATTGAGAATTGTTATGTATATATAAATGTTTCATGCATCATAAAAGTGGTATTGAAAATTAGTAGAGAATAATTATTTTATTAATACTGTACTATAGCAAAATTATTTTGGAATATATGACAGATAATCTCATTCTCTATAGTTGGTGCAAAATAAATTCAGAGGCTCTAAAAAGTTTATAAATAAATTAAAGTACTAGAACTTTTTACAAAAAATCAGAGAGGAAACAGATTTATTATTCAAAACCTGGTGTTCATAAAATTGATAGTTTATTGAAACATCAAGTTAGAGCCATTCTACATTTAGTATAAAAAGAGTAGTTAAGAGAACAGGCTTTAGGGACTGCCAGAGTTTAAATACCAGCTACATCATTTACTGGTTGTGCAACCTTGGGTAAGTAAATCAATCTCTCTGAGCTTTGGTTTCCTCACATATAAAAGAGGGACAGTAATAATTATTACCTCTTCCCTATTAATATAAATAATAGTTTTAAGGTATTTATTAGGATTACATGGGAGATAATTCATATAAAGAATGTAGTATACTGTTTGGGGAGTCTTCACTCAATCAACATTATCAATTATTTCTATCATCAAACACCAAGTTAATTATAGATATATTAATAGACTAATGTAAAAATAAACCCATAAAAAATCCATATTTAACTTATCCTTAGTTGGGAGAAGGTCTTTATAATCATGAGTGCAATATAAGAATTGACAAAGAAAAAACATAAATTTGACTACATAAGAACTTTATTTTTTTATTTTTTTACATAAGAACTTTAAAATACTATATTTAAGATACAAAAAAATGATAATCCATAAATGAGATAATTATCATGTTTAAACTATAAAGAGCTCTTAAAAATCAATTTAAAAATTACCAGTGTCCTAGACAATTCACAAATATTCAAGAAAGTTCTTAAAATATTCTAAATCAATATTTAAAACAATATAAAAACTGTGAATGAGCACTGAATTAGGAAAAGGATATGGCAATACTCCAGGTGACAAGAATGTGGGAAGATGATCACTCCAGGATAATGCTGGACAGGATTTATATCATGTAACGTTTTGGCAGCACTTAATAAAATTCTCAAAAATGTGTTCATCATTTTAGAATTATTCTAGGAATACATCCTAGGGAAATAATTAGACAATAAAATAAACATTTTTGTATACTTATTTTATCATAGCATTGTTTATGACAGTTGGCATATCCATGAGATAGACTATCATGACGCCAAAAAAGAAATCATGTCTTTAAAGCACATTGAATGGTGGTCCAGTTTCTCATAATAATGGCTAAAACATTATGCAAATTATAATCAGTAATCACACCAGTTTGTACATTTATCACTACATCTGCATCTGTGTGTATACCTATACATAAAAGGGAATACACCAATTTTCTAGCATTTAGATAGATAACAGAATTACAGGCAAATTTTACTTTTCTTTTATGTTGTATATTTTCAGGTTTTCTAGAATAATTAGCACTTTTGCAATTTGAAAAAAGACAAATAGTTGAAATATAGATTGCATTGTTTGTCTCTATTTTTGGAGAGTAATGCTTCACATGTGATTTAAACACTTTCATTTAAAAAAATAAAAATAAAAACTTTCATTTATGAGATTTGTTGTATTTAACCAATTTTCATGAATTGAATTATAAATTTAACCTCTGGAAAATTAATACTAGACTTTGTCTTTAGTTTGCTAAATTTTGGAGGAAGAATGAAACTGTGCTTATGAAATTGTTCTTAGGAACAGCTGGAAACATCATTCGGGATTGTACTCTGTTTAATGTTCAGTGCCCTTTCACAGGGAACGAAGAGAAATATGAGTCTTGGCATATGTTATTTTCTGCATGAAGGCTCACCACAATCCCTGGTGTATTTCAAAAGCAGGAGTGGTAGGCAATAGCATTTTATCGTCTCTGCCATACAGTTTGGCATTTGATTACATTCAGTTTAACACTTTATAATATACTGTCTTTATACTTTCTCCCTCTTATGAATTCTCAAAACATTTTATCTTTTTACTCTATTTTAGCACATTTTATCCCATTTGTCCAGTCTTTATTCATTGAGGAAGTTTTATCCTGTAATATATATCCTACCTCTTCTACCAGAGTATAAACTCCTTGAAGTCAGGAATTGTGCCTTATTCACTTCTATACCTTCTGCACCTAGCCCAGAATGCCTTGCACATGAAGGTAATATTTTGTTACGTGAATGAATAAATAAATGATGAAAAATTATTTAATATAATATCTTCTAATTCCTTCATATTATATGTTTTCTCTCCCAACAAGATTGGAAGTTTCAGGAGGGCAATGCCTAGGACGTCACATATTACATTTTGCATCTAATGGTTTCTAATAAACACAGAGTATTGCTCACGTAATTAAATTATTTAGCCTGTTGTTTTGCAGAACAAATTCAGGTGGAAATATCTGAACATAGTTTATTATAGCACAACTACTGGTTAACCTTAAACTAAGAACAAGGATTTATTAAAAAGCTTTGCTTTTGCTTTTAACCTACTAATTTGTGGTAACAAGTGGTAGTTATGTAAAGCTACTTCTAAAGGCATCATTTTAGCTAGTGAATAATAAGGGTAAAAATCTCTGCCTTGCATTCTGATAATGGTGTTGGGAAAAGAAATAAGTGAAAATGATATTAAGTACTGATAAATGCAATTTTTAAAATTAAAAAGAGAACAACCAAAGCAAAGTGTCACTTTAGCAAAGACTTGAAGGGAGAGAGGGATTGATTATATGAATATCTTGGAGTGAGGATTCCAGGCAGAAGCTAGAGCAAGGCCTGAGACCTGACAAGGTATTGTATTTGGTTGGTTGGTTGATTTATCATCTGTTGTTTATTTATTTATAATTGGCTTATAGTTTACATATAATATTTAATTAGTTTCAGGTGTACAACATAATGATTCAATAATTATATATAGTAATATAATATAATTAATATAATATAATTAATAAATGTTCACCACAATAAGGGTATTACAATATTATTGACTATATTCCCTATGCAGTACTTTTCATTCCTTAGACTTACTTATTTTGTAACTGAAAGTTTGTACCTCTTAATCCCTTTCACCCATTTTACCTATTCCTCTACCTTCTTCTCTTTTGGAACCAATTCTCTATGAGTGTTTCTTTCTTTGTTGTTTGTTCATTCATTTGTTTTTTTTTTTTTTAGATTCCACATATATGTGTAATCATATGGTATTTGTTTTTCCTCTGTCTTATTCCACTTAGCATGATACCTTGTAGGTCCATCCATATTGTTGGGAATGGCAAGATTTTGTTCCTTTACATGGCCGAGTAACTTTCCATTGTGTATATATTCCATATCTCATTTATCCACTCATCTACTGAGGGGCACTTGATTTATTTAAGGCACAAAGACCAAAGCAATGATCTATCAGGAGACCCGAACAGAAAGGGCAGAGTTAGCTCCTGACTTTGCAAAGTTGTGATAAGGTATAAACTGCATGTAAGGTACTTAGCACAATGTCTTACACATACCCAATAATTAGTAAATGCTATTTATTATCATTATGTAAATTATATGATATAGGCTCTTAGACCATTGCTAGAATAGCAAAAGCACAACCAATTGGTGATGTCTTCTCAGGGTGAAAATTAAGAAATTGTTCTATCACTTGTTTGGGTCAAGCAACCTGATTCTAATGCACTATTTCCTTGCATAATGAATTGCCATGTATTCTTATTTCTGGTGGATAGCTACTTATTCCTATTTCTAAATAAGCTTGTTTAAAATGTGGTCCATGGTACTTCAGAGAATAAGCTGAGGGATTTTGAATTTGTCCTATCCAAATGTCTGGAGATATCAGCAGGTTTTTCATGCAAAGTTGCAATACTGAGACGAAGGTCCTGATTCTCAGAACCCAGTGTTCTATACTCCTTTGGAGAGGGTTATGGTTGTTCTCATAGACATTGGGTCTTACAGACATCGTCAGTGTGAGCCAAGTTCCCTTAATGGATGTGCTGGAAAGAGCTCAGTGTTACTGAGTCAAGAATGTAATTTGAGCTGTGCCGACAGGAAACAAATTGATCATTTTGGCCCACATTCCTGATTCTGAAACATCCCTTCTCCATCAGGGAAGACTTTCCAACATGATGCAGTTAAATTCCCAAATGTTCCTGGATGTGGAGTCCCAATTTAGAGTTTCTTTTAAGCCCTTGATATAGTTTCAAATACTGTCTATGCCCCTTAAATGCTCGGTGGAAAATGGGATGAGATTTTAGCATGTGCTGTTGCACACATGATCTGTGGTGATATTTTCTTTTTTTCTTTCCATTGTGGGGGGCTTTAATTTTCTTGCATTTTGGCAAAGAAAGGGAGCACAAAGTATTCCCAGGATCTCTTAGAATAGTGTGTCTGCCAAAGATTGCTGAGATGAATAGTTTATAGACTTTGAAAACTTTGTTTCCTAAGCAACAGCAGAAAATAGAGTAAAAATCAATTTCTGAAATCAAAATTAAGTACCATGGTTAAATGTGTTTCTATACCAAAACTGAACTAAATAAAATGGAAAAGAAAAATAGAATTAATCGGGTTTTCTTAAATTCTTTATTGATTCACTTGCAGTGCAGCTCAGACAGAAACATATGCCTAAAATACACTGTTAATACTTGCACTGTTACTAAATGTAGATGGTGTCAGAAATGGACAGGTGTGAAATTTCATTAGAAAAATTGCTGTAGGTGAGAGAAAAGAGAAGAACAGAAGTTAGGTAGAGACAGAATAAAAAAAGGAAATAGAAGTTGTTTTTTTTTTTTTTCTAAATTGCCCCAGTTTCTATTTCTTTTCTTCATTGTTTTATATTTCTTTCTTTTTTTATGAAATTCTCCCCTTTTAGGAAAACCAAATATATTCAAGTTTCAAATGCTAAGCATCCCTTCTGTTTATTTGTTTTAGCCCCTTTATTGAGATATAATTGACATAGAATAAACTGCACATACTTAGTGTTGGGGATCTGATAGATTTTGACATATATCCACCTGTGTAGATCTATCATGACAATCAAGATAATGCATATATCTACCATGCCCTAAAGTTTCCTTGTATATGTTTGTCAGTCTTCCCTCCTCTTACCCCAAAGGTCACTGGTCAACAACTGATACATTTTCTGTCACTACAAACTTGTTTAGAGTTATATAATGAATAGAGTCATATGATATGTGGTCTGGCCTATTTCATTGGGTCTGATTATTATGAGATTCATTCATGCTTTTGGTCATATCAACAGTTCATTCCTTTTTGTTTCTGAGTAGTATTGCATTGTATAAATATAACATAATTTATTTATTTATTCATCTGTTGATGGACATTTTCCCCCAGCTTTTGGTCATTCCAAATAAAACTGTTATAAAATTTGAATGCAATCTTTGAATAGACATATGCTTTCATTTCTATTGGGTAAATGACCTAGGGGTGGAACTGCTAAGGCATTGTTATAGATTTCACCTTTTAAGAAACTGCCAAGCTTTTCCAAAATGATTGCTCTATTTTACATTTCCAAAGTGATTGTTCCATTCCACATTTACGAGTTTTTATCTTACTGGCTAGACATTTTCCTGAGGCCAATTGGTAGTCTGAAGGTGTCTATTTCCCCTTGGTGGACAACCATCCCCACCATGAGGATAGCTCCCAGATTTGTGTCTCTAGTCATCTTCCTCTGGAGCTTGAGCTCTGTAATTCTCACTGCTAATTAGCTAATCATATATTTTATTAGTACTCTTGGGATACTCCACAGATGGGGCACTAGATTAAAGTACCCTAAAGTAGAAGTATCAGTCACCCAAAATCCTCTTTACCATAGGAGATCCCAGGTTCCAATTGCTTCCTGATAGGATCTAACCCATTCATGAATAAAATCTTTCTTTAACTCTTCTGAGACAGAATAGAATGTTCACAAAGACTTCACCAAATACTTCACAAAGACATCAAAGGATATGAACACAGAGGGGATCCCTGGGTGGCTCAGCGGTTTAGCGCCTGCCTTTGGCCCAGGGCGCGATCCTGAAGACCCGGGATCGAATCCCACGTCGGGCTCCCCGTGCATGGAGCCCGCTTCTCCCTCTGCCTGTGTCTCTGCCTCTCTCTCACTGTGTGCCTATCATGAATAAATAAAATAAAATAAAATAATAAAAAAAAGAATATGAACACAGAATAAGAAGAGGGGTTTCTGATCCCCAATACAGCTTGCAGGCTTACAGGGGCCTAAGGTTCTGTCCCAAGGGAAAATGACTGGTGCCACATAATAGGCACCCTGCCCAGGCTTGTAGTTGGGAGAGGGGAACCAGAGTCAGACTTCAGCTGGATTCAGGTGGTCCACAGTTAGTTGAGTGACCCCCAGCAAGTTACTTAATTTCTCTGAGTCTTCTTATGTACAGGCTGGAGCCATCTCATAGAGTTCTTTGATGATTAAAATAAGTCCTTAAGTGTTTGACTCATATTTTAAAAAATGATAAGCAAAAAAATAAAAAATAAAAAATGATAAGCATTCAAATAAGCATTGGATAAGCATTTTAACCATATAAAATATAGTATCCCTAATACAAGCCTTAAATATCTGTATGTATTGACTGTAATGATTGACTCCAGCATGATTGTAATGATTGACATGTAGTGAATGATTGACTCCAGCAAACTTCGGGCCCCTACCTGGTCTTATAATTCATTGTCCCTATCACCTTTTTTCTGATTCTCACATCTTTTCTAGCCTTACTGCCTTTTCTGCCCAGCTTAAATCCCATGGACATTCATAATAATCATTTCCATTCTATGGACTCTCAACTTGTCCTTCTTTCACTCGTTTACTGCTTTCATAGTATTCACAGTAAGGAAACTATAAAAGAGATAACTGTAAATGTTGAAATGTTCAAGGACTTTGTCTTTGAGTTTTTTAATTATCTCAGCCAGTGACTACGGTTTTAAATACCATTTATATGCCAATGCTAGACTTGTATATTCAGCAAGCCTTACTTGATGTTTCCACATAGATCTCTAAAAAATATCTCAAATTAACACATTCCAAGCCTAACTTATTTTTTCCTGAAAAACTTGTCCTATTCATGATCTTCATTTCATCCAATGGTAAGATCAGCCTTGTATTGCTTGTGTCAGTGGGTTTGGAGTCATCCCTGCCTCTTCTCTTTCTCTCACATCTGTCATTCCCTTTCTTCAAAATATGTCCACCACCTGAACATTGTTTTTATCTCCATGTGCCTTACTTTTGTCCAAGGTGCCATTATTTTTAAACTTGATAATTTCAATAGTTTAGCTGTTATCTTTGACTCCTTACAAATTTTTTGTGACAGTAGCAAGAGTGATCTTATTAATATGTTAGTCATATTACATTTCTCCTCACAAGTTGATTCCCATCTCATTTATAGCAAAAACCAAAGTGTCCATTCCCCCCTCAATCACCTCTCTGTCCCTCTGACTCTATTTTATATCATCTTTCTTCTCCTTGTGGTTGAACCACGCTGACCTTCTTACTGTCATCATCAAACAAGCCAGCATAATCTCTTCTCAAGGCCTTCACACAGAATATTATTTCACTAGATAGCCTTCTGACTTACTTTCATTTCATTAGGATCTTTGATCAAAAATTATTTTTTAGGGATCCCTGGGTGGCTCAGCAGTTTGGCACCTGCCTTTGGCCCAGGGCGCGATCCTGGAGACCCAGGATCAAATCCCATGTCGGGCTCCCGGTGCATGGAGCCTGCTTCTCCCTCTGCCTGTGTCTCTGCCTCTCTCTCTCTCTCTCACTGTGTGCCTATCATTAAATATATATATATTTTTTTTTTGAAGGGGACTTGGGTGGCTCAGCAGTTGAGTGTCTGCCGTTAGCTCAGGAGTGATCCCGGAGTCCCAGGATTAAGTCCCACATTGGGCTCCCTGCATGGAGCCTGCTTCTGTCTCTGCCTATGTCTCTGCCTCTCTCTGTATGTCTCTCATGAATAAATAAATAAAATCTTAAAGAATAAATATTTTTTCAATGAAGTTTACCTTAATCAAATCTTCAAAAAATTTAACCCCTTTGAACACTTTTTATTCTATGTACCTGTTTCAATTTTTCTTTGGCGTGTATCAATATTTAATAGACTATATATGCTGATATTTATATTCCTTTTTATCCCTTCCCTACACTAAAATGTGAGCTCCAGAGGTACGTTTGTCTGTTTAGTTCACTGTTATATCCCCACTGCTAAGAAATATGGCTGGCATATAATAACACTCAAGTCAGTATTAAATAAAGGGATGAATGGAGGAGAGATTGTTTTATAACATTTCTTACCAGATATACATACTCCTGCTTTGTTTTGTTTTGTTTTCTGGAACCATTACAATTTGAACCATCTAAAAGTTAACATAACATTACCCATTTTATTTTTATATGGTTATGGAAATCTCATAATGCAGGTTAAATCCCCTAGAATACAATAAAGTAGAAAACATCCAAACAATTTGCAATGAAACTTCCTATTTTAAAAAAAAAAAATCTCTGCTTTAGAAGAATTACAAAGAAAATTTAGAACTCTCCCTTGGAAGGTACTGACCAAGAGGAAGAATCAGCAGGTCTAACAAATGATAGAATTAAATGTCTAAGAAATTTACCAGTGAGGGATGCCTGGAGCGTCTGCTTTTGGCTCAGGGCGTCATCCCAGAATCCTGGGACTGAGTCCTGCATTGGGTTCTCTGCCTGAGGCCTGCTTCTCCTCCTTCTGCCTATGTCTCTGCCTCTCTCTCTCTCTCTCTCTCTCTCTCTCTCTCTCTGTGTGTGTGTGTGTGTGTGTGTCTCTCATGAAAAAATAAATAAAATCCTTTAAAAAAAAAAAAAGAAATTTACCAGTGAAAATTTCAGACAAAGACTGTAAAATAAGAATGCTTAAAATTCTAATGAGGCAAAGAGGAAAGAGAAAGTCAAATGAAGGAAGAGGATACTGTAAAGCAAATTCTTCCTTTGTCTTAGAGATGTCTCCAACTCTCCAGGGCTCAAATCTTCATCTGCTTTTGACTCCATGTTTCTAACCTATAAAGCATCTGTTACATTTTACTGATTCTCTCTCCTCAGTTATTCCTTCTTTTATTCATGCATTTAGTAAATGCTTTTAGATAATTTATTATGCACCAGGCACTTTGTTCATCAAAGCACTTGGTTTCAGCAATAATGAAAAGACAGGCATGGTCCCTGCTTTTATGGAATGTCCCATAAGGAAAGCAAGAGAAATACATAAGCTAAATAGATAATTGTCATCATGATAAATATTTTGGAAAATAATGCATTGTGCTAAGGAAGTGAGTCGGGACCCCAATCTAATGTAGAATATCAAGATAGAATGTATCTTGTATTTCTCCTTGCCTTTCCCCACCACTATTCGCCTGATTAATACCCTATGCATATCTACACCTTCATCATTCTCCCTGGTCTCCACCCTGAACATGTTTGTCATGATTAAACATTTATTGGCTTTTGTTTAATCAGTTTGGCTATTGCCTTTTTTCCCTTACTTTCTGCTGTTTCTCAAATATATTTCATGCTTTCTAGCCTTTTTACTTTTGCTTATGCAGTTTCTCCTGGCAAATCGATGTCTTTTTTTCCTTTGGTTTGTTTTCTAGGGCCCAACTCAAATTTTCTTTCTAATAGAAAGCCTGTCTTCCCCACTCCAGTTCATGGGTTACTGAAAGATACCTGAACTTATTGCCCTTGCTCCCTCTCCATTTGTTCGGTTTTTGTTTCATTCTAAGGCAATTCATGATATTTCTTGTGCTGTTATAGTGTGTTTTAAAGGTAAGAACACTGAAGACCAGAGAAGTTTTGAAAATCAAGAATTGCGGGGCAAAGTGGGATTCAAAGCCTGATTCTTTTTAGGAAAATGGCCTTGAAGAAGTTACTTAATTCAAGAAATGTAGTTCTGAATTTGTAAAAGGAAAGTAATATTATTTGACTTAGAGGTATCTTGAAGTGATTCAATTAGATGTATTTCCTAAGGTGTGGCATGTTTCAGATGATACATGGCAGACATTCTTTAAAAATGTATACTTTTAGTATATGACTACGGTAAAAACGTATGAGGTTAGATAAGTACTGAGATAAGGAATGTTAAGTACCTTGGGGGGCAAAGTAGTTCATGTATTTTAAAGACAAAATATTTAATTTTGTATAAAAATGCTTAAGGTAAAGTAGCTGACATGGAGGAAGTAGCCAGCATGTCAGTCTTCTTCCCTTTTCTCTCTATTCATCTGTGAAAGATAAAACATAGTGATAGTATTTTTTTTTTTTTTTACCTGCATATAGTCTTTAAGCTGGAGAGAGGCTGCAACTAATTTCAGGATTATTTTCAGCAACACTATCTGCAATTGACATTTGTACTGAGGATTTCAGCGGTTGCTGTTTCTGTTTAATGTAGGTGGCCAAATGGAAAAGGAATAGTCTGTATGTTTTCATTAATAGGTCTTATTTTAAGGCAATGAAAGGGGAGTTTATTTATTTATTTAGGAATGTGGTTCTATTTATTAAATTTTGTAAAAGATCACATGTGTCTATCTAAGGAAAGGAGAAAATTAAAAAGTGAAAAAAATTGATAACTTGAAGGCCATGAGTCAAGAAGTCTCATTGATTTACCTTTTGAAATGTTTTTCAAAGCACTTTGAGCCCTTCTTACAGTGACTTTGATTTATCTCTTATATTATGAAGATGAATGCGAGGTAAAAATACAAATAGAAGGTAATAAATGCTTAATATATGTCTCTACAGTGCCTTCCTGTTTTCTCTTGGGGGTATGATGCAGCTTAATCCAAGTGATATGGTCACTCATTTGTTCATTCATTCAACAAATAACTATTAAGTTATTCTAATACATTGAATGCCTGCTATATGCAAAGGACTATGCAGATCTTGAGGATGCAAAAAGAAATAAGGCATGGGAATTTTTTTTTAACTGCTCTTAGTCGCTTAGGGGAAAACATTCAAATTTAAAGTAGTCACAAGTGTAATAAGAGCTGAACCTGGGATATGTACTAATTGTAATAGGGAATATTAGTTCTAGTACAAGAGTACAAACTGGCTGTGTCTGGAGGGATCAGGAAAAGTTTCATAGAGAATTATTGAGCCAAATCCCAGAACACATATAAGGATTTGTCACATGTAGGATGGTGGGCAGCAGGAAGTAAGGTGGAGAGGAAGGACTGCAAGTTAGGGGAAACCACATATACAGAGATGCAAGTACATGGTGTGTGTCAGGGAACGAGAAAATACTTTTGTAAGGACCCAAAAGATGATATGGCAAGACTACAACTTCATCAAAAATGGCCATTGAACTTGAAAGGTCACTGACTTACAAATCAATTTTTGGGGCATTGTGTCATGCAATAATAGATTATTTGATCTTATGGGGAATTTAGATGATTATATAGTATAATACCCAGCGGTAATATAATTGGTAACAATAAAATTAAAACTAAGAGTATTGACTCTCAAATTAGCACTTCACTTCCATGGATGAAAATAATTCTCTTGTTGGGATAGGTACAACGGTGGACTGCATAATGAATTATAATCGATAGGAAAGTTACCATTTGAAAGGGCTTAGGTTAGACAAGTGGTGTTTAAATGCACTTATTTGTGGCATGCTTTGGCAAGGCATGCAAGTTTGGAGGTTGAACTGAATTCTCTATTACAAAATCATTCACCTACTCATTCTTTAACATTGTATAGGTGTTTTGAGAAAACTCTTCCATCTTGTGGTCTTGTATATCACTTGTTTTTGTTCTCACAGGTATAGTTTCCTTATTATATTTTATATATTTAGTGTTACTTGTCTAAGGTCACAAATTTGGTAGTGGTGGTTTATCTCACTGTTAACTCTAGTTAATTAATTATTATATGACAGTGACTTTTGAATAGCATTTTAAGTAAATGACTTTCTGGAATCTCTTGCATGAAACATTTTGCAGTACATCTTATACATATGATTGTTAAACATGCTTATTAAACCCAAAATCTCATGTGCAGCCCAATTAAATTCTTCATTTGTTTTGGGGTTAATCTAGAGGCATGCCAGTTTGACTTGTTTGAGTTTGAATATAATGACAGCCAGAGCAGTAATTTCTTGAGCTGACTGTGGCATCCCCAGGGTATGTTGGACTCAGTATGAGCCATTGGGGTAAGAGGGTGGCCATTTTGATGCCCATGAAGGTCGAGACATTTGACCTTATGATCACTGAAGGAAGAGAAATGAAACTGAGACTCCTGCATAAAACTGAAACTAAAGATTGTAATTTAATGATAGAGCTTCTAAAAAACTTTATTCATTAGCTCAGGAAAGCAATAAGGAACTGTGTTTTTATTTGGGTGGAGAAAAAACGGAAAAAAGTAAGCTTAACCCTTTTGTGTGGAGAGAATAACACTAAGCTGAATAGTAAGCATGAAAGCACTCATGACCAATGAAACTTCTGAGCAACTAGCAGAAGGATATGCAAATTATTCTGTAGCAAGAGTCACATAACTCAAGGTTTCCTGGGACTCCCATAGGAAGTACAGTCTTATCAAAGAAGATTTTAGAATAAAAATGCAGTTACCTACAAAAACTATCCACTATGAGCAGAATCAGCAGAGTTAGACTTCCATGAAAATTGAGTAAAAACGGTAACAGATAAAGACTACAAACTAAATGTTTTAACTTAAAAATATGACAAAGAAAGGTATAAAAATCATAAACCAACAGAATACCCTTATAAAAGACTGAGTGGATTTAAAAAAGAAAAATATAGAATCACTGGAAATTAAATATATATATATATATATATATATAACATAGATATAAAATTCATTAATCAAAAGCACTCTGTAGATAAGTAAAACAATAGATTAAAACCTCAGAAAAAAATATTAATTAGAGCTAAGGCCATACCCCTGAAAATAGCACAAAGAAAAGAAGGAGAAAAATAGTGAGAGATATATGAAACAATAGGATGAGTCAAATGAAATGGTCCAGGAAAAATATTACAGGATTTTTGAAGGAGAGATTGGAGAGATTGAGGGAGAATACTTGAAAAAAACCGAGAATTAAAAAAATAATAAAGAACCATAATGAGTTCCAAGCAGAATTTTATTTTATTTTATTTTTAAGATTTTATTTATTCATGAGAGACACAGAGAGAGGCAGAGACATAGGCAGAGGGAGAAGCAGGCTCCCTGCGAGGAGCCTGATGTGGGACTTGATCCGGGACTCCAGGATCTCGCCCTGAGCCAAAGGCAGACGCTTAACCACTGAGCCACCCAGGTGTCTCCCAAGCAGAATTTTAGAGAAAAAAATTGTATTGAAACTGTAGTTTGAATAGAAAACAAAACTTTGAATAAACTATTAAAAAAAGAGATATTGTTCTTACAACTGAACAATTTGATTGACAGCGGAAAGCTCTCTTAAAAATGGACGCCAGAAGACAGTATGAAGTAGTATCTTCAAAATGCTGAGGGAAAATCACTGTCAGTCCAGACATCTCCATTTTCCCATGCTATCGTTCAAACTCTAAGATGAATGTGGGCCATTCAGGAAAAATATAAAAAGATTGAGCGTGTTTAACCATTGCATATTTTGCAGAAATAACTATTACAATATGCACATCAGTAAGAAAGAAGTTTAAGAGGGTTCAGATGCTAAAAATAATGACGAGAAAATAAACTGATAGCATGTGAGAGATATTTTGAGATATTTTGAGTAATCTTTAATAGTAAAAAAAGTAACGATGCTGATAATGACTACTTTGGTTGGGAATGGTACTTCTACAAGAGAAAGATGAGATATTGAAAACTAATAACAGAATATTTGGTGTAGTATTAAAATGATCAATATTGTAACTTTATAAAAATTAATTTGAAGTTAGATCAAGTGAAAATGATGAATAGCTCCTCAAATATCAATATTTATTATAAAGCATATTAATCAAGATAATGTGGAATTAGTCCAGGTAAATAAGAATAGAACAACCCAAAAAGAACCCAGAAACAATTATATGTACATTAATATGATCTAGACATATTACTTAGGAGCATTATAAGTCAGTAAGGGAAAGTAATAACATTCTTATACACCAGCAAAAAATAAATTAATTAAATAAAGATATACAACTGGCCATATATATGGGGAAAATTAATTCCTATCTCATGCCATAAGTTAAAAAAAAATTAAGACTTACTTGTAAAAAGAAAAAAAATTGTTTAGAAGAAAATACAAAATAATGTATTTACTTAATGTACATGGAAAAGGAAAAAAATTTCTTGGGATACAAAAATGTACACACGTAAAATAAGTTTTTTTTCATGAAAGAAAATATTGATAAATTTCAATACAAATTTTTATGAGGATTAATATGTATATGATAAAATATAAATGAAGTTTAAAACGAGTCACAGATTGAGAGGAAATATTTTCAGTGCCTATAACAAACAAGGAATCAGTGTGCAGAATACATAAAATAATTTTACAAATCAGTGAGATAAATATAATTTAATTTAAAAATGGGCAAACACTATAGAATAGAAGAAATTCAAATTGCCAATAAACATATAAGATGCTAAATCTCACCAGTAATCAAGACGATGCACATCCCAACCATCAGAAGCTAACATAATACATTATGTTTGGGAAAACTTAGTAAGTCTGATTATACCATGCCATCTAGAATATAGGACCTGTGTAAACTACTAATAATGCAAATTGGTGGAAATTTTTAATGAAAGTTTAAGATAGACACTCTATGATCTGTCAATTATATTTTGAAGTATGTACTCTTGATAAAGTTGTATGTATTTAGGGGGAGAGGTACAAAAATGGTTAGTGAACATTATTTTGAGCTGAATCTGAGGTGGAGTGAAGTGGAGACATTTTGATTATATTATGGTTTGTTTCGTTAAAATGAATCTGAATCCAATATGGCAAAATATTATCATTTATTAAATCTGGGTGGTAGGCACGTGGGTGAGTGTCATATTACTTTCTTACATTTCTAGATGCTTCAATATATCATGATTAAATGTTTAAAAAAAAAAAAAAAACAGCCATGCAGGATATTGATGATTTTAAAAACAGAAAAAAATCCAGGTAGTTAGCCCATTATAATTAGAGTCAATGGGTTTATTATTTGTAATGATTCCAATATTTTTTCCATCCTTATCTGTGGCTGGTTGTCTCTTTGGGGCAGAAATATAGCTATCTGCAACTGGATCAATTTACACACATTCATTTTGATACACATACAAAGTTAGAGTGATCATTTTTCTTATTCACACAAATAAAACATGCAGAGAGATTTAGCTATTCCTTTGCTTTTTTATATACATTGGTGATAATTATTTTGCTTATACCATATAGAAACCAAAAAACAGTTATTTTTTCCTGAGTTCCCACATTATTTTTCACATATCTGTTAAAAAGCCATCCTCCACTGAAATTTCTTTATACATCTGTGCTCCCAACTGTATAGAACTCCTTGAAAGGAGGGATTATATCTCGTTCATTTGGAGGCCCCTAGTAAGTAATCAATACATTTTTGTGAAAACATATTGCTTTCCTCTTGAATTATACAAGTAACAACACTGATACATTCTCATTGTAGAGGACTCAAATATTACACAACCATACAAAGTGAAATGTAAATGTTCTATTTTTCCTTTTCCCCTATCCTCTACAGAGATAACTGATATCAACATCTTGGTATTCCTGTGAATTAAATGTAAATATTATGTTTATATTCCTTTAGTCATAAATTCTATGTAGTGTATTTCTGACACCCACTTTTTAAAATAACAGACTAATATCAGATGTTAACCAAAGGGCTATAAATATGAATATCAAGTATGCAAGCAACTCAAATATTTGAATGCCTATTGGTTTTATACACTAACTTGTTTAGTGTATAAATGTATTGTCAAACATGTATTGTCTTTGGTGTATGTTAAACACCTAACCTAGATAGCTTGTCAAGCTACCAGACACTAGTTTCTAGGGCTTAATGTTTACTCTGTTTTTATAATCATCTGTGACATATTTAGGTGATTTTTAAAAAGAAATCATTCATGTGCTAGGCAGAAAATGTAGTTGTGTAATACTTAATGGCTTGATTTAAACATTGCATTTACCTTGAGAATTCTGAGAAGGCTCACACAGTGTGTGTGTTGAGGCATGAACCCAAAGCTGCTTAAAAGGATTAATGTTGCATCTCATACTCAGCTGCACCGGTAGGCTTCTGTCATATGAGAGGTATTAAAAATGAAATTATAAAGGAAAAGGTCTGTCCAGGTACTGATGATATACAGATGGAAAGAATCTGAAAAACTTGTTTCCCTTACACAGCAGAGCTACAAAAGTTAATTATCTCAATCAGCAGAGCAATGGTTAGAGACTCTTAGGGAGTTACTGTGGGCAGCTGCCACCCTCTGTGTAGCAGGCATCTCTGCCCCTAGAGAACTCTGGGAAGATGGTTGTACAGCTATGGCAATGACTTCATTCCATTGACAAAACACCCAGCTTTCTTTTTTTTTTTTTTTTTTTAACACCCAGCTTTCAAAAAACTTTTACAACTGAAAATTTGTGGATATGCTTCTATATTGCCTCTTCTAGTCTTTCCAGTTTGAGGCTTTTCCTATTTTGCCATAGACACATTCAACGAATATAATTTGAATACCTACATTGTGCTAAGTGGTCACATAACACAGGCCTAGGTCCTGACCAAAATGACCTACTCCACGCTGCCCTCTCTACCGTCAGTTGCCTATTTAATGTACAGACTGTAGTTATTCTTGTTATTTTTCAAGCTAAATCTTAGCTGGTAGACCCAATTTATTTTCTTAAGAGCTCCATCCTGTAAAAGTTAATAAAGCCTCTGCGTCAGGTTTGCGAGGAAGGTCACTGAAGGTTCAATGTAAAAGCAAAACCAAGCAACAAAATGATCAAACATCAAAGATCTTTCCAAGCCCCAGTTTTAGTGACTTAGGGAAGCTTATCTTATGAAGAAAGTGCAAACGTTATTTTCTGATCTGGCATTCCCATCAGAGTAAATTACTATTCTTTGATTCCCTCTATGATATCAGCGGTTTGAAAGCTCAACATTTTTTTCTCACCTCTTTATTGACTAATTCCATCTTAAAATATTAAAAACAGAAATTTCTACTCATTAATTTAGGAAGGATTGCCCCCCTCCCCTTTAGATCTAGTTTATTCTGTTCACTGAATAGTCTTTCAACGAAAATGTGGTTTGGACAAACTTGTATGAAGGAATAATGAATACCTTTAGCATCATGGCAATATTAGGGTAAGCTGTGGTCCTGCCGAGTAGCTCTTTGAAAACTAAGCAGGAGTTATCATTTATTTATTTGCTGGATTTCTGTGGCATTTTGCCTCCAAAGAGTACAGGGCGTGATGTGGAGAATTTTGCACAGGGGCTGTTGAAGAGTGACAAAGGAAATTCAAGAAAAGTCCTGCTCATAGGAAGTGGGAACACAGAGCAAAAGAAACAGCAAATGGCAAAACCAAACCGTAGGTGGCAGTTGCACAGGTTGAAGAAGGTAGAAGGATCTGGGTTGCCCCAAGGGTGCTGCTGTTAGCTTTTCAGAACACAGAGTCATTTTACCAGAGTCTGTATCCCTGGTGAGCACTACACATTTCTGTTCAGCACTCACATGAAGACTCATAATCAGAATTATAGACTCATAGGGCAGGGAGGGGCCTTAAAAATCATCTGCCCAACTGTCTTACTTTACAGAGGAGGCAAATCAAGTTGGGAGAGAACAAGGAGGTTAGAAGCAAAGCCCTAGTTAAAAACCAGGTCATTTATCCATTCAACAAACATACATTGATCTCATTGTGCTAAAACTAAATTCTGTTTTAGGCAGCAGTGTTACCTTAGTGAGTAAGGTAAACGTAAGTCTTGACAGCCACTGCCCTATCCCACACTGCCTTGTTCTGCCTCCAGTAGCCTACCAGGATATCTAACCCGGAAATCCTGCCTTATCCATGATTTTGCTTCCAAGGTTTCAGTGACCTGCAGCCAACTACCGTCTGGAAGCAAATAATCCTCCTCCTGACTTAGCGTGAGAAGGTCAGCTGTAGCCTAATGCTATGTCACAACGCCTGCGTCACTGACCTCACTTCGCCTCATCACGAAGGCATTATATCATCTCACGTGACTACAAGAAGGCTGATGACAATACCATCAGTTATTTTTGAGAGATGACACTCGCATAACTTTTATTATAATTATTGTTATAACTGTTCTATGCTATTCATTATTGCCAATCTCTTCTTGTGACTAATTTATAAATTAAACATCATCATAGGTATGTACGTGTGGGAAAAAAAATATAAACGTAGTATGTGTAGGGTTTGGCTCTATCCATGGTTTCAAGCATCCCCTGGGGATCTTGGAATGCATCCTCCACATATAAGAGGAAGGACTATTGTATAGCTTATAAAAGAGCTTCTGGCTGACTGAGGACCCAATCCTCTTTGAGAGTAAACCTCAAGTGACTTATATTGAGAGAAGGGGGTTCTTTTCCAGTGTCTGTAAGTGTTGACATTCTTTGGGCCATTGGTGCTCCTACGGCAGTCCTGTCTGATCAGCTAGCAAGTATTTACTGGACTGACTCTCATCTGTATATCACTGAAAGGAAAGTTTTCCTTGCCAAGATGAACAGTCTATTTTTTGTCCTTTAGTAAGATGGATAAAAGCTTAACTGCTATCTCCCATTGGAGGAAGCACTTGTCCCTTAAAATTGACTCTATCTTTAAAATGCCTCACGTAATAATCTAAGCCCTAATAAGATACTTGGAGCTGAAAGCACCTGGTGGTAGAATCAAATGTGAAAATTCTTCAGAGGAGCATGGTTTAAGAGTTTCTGTAAATCTGTCTTCCCAAAAGTGGTATTAGAGTCCTTCATTTGTCAGTGGATATTACTGCAAGAAAACTCTAGGCTTAAAAAAAAAGAAGAAGAAGAAGATTGCTCTATTTCAGTTGAAAGGTAGATTTAAGTCCCTCTCCATCCCCGGGTCCCATGTTGAAAATCTGTGCTTGTAAGAGAGGCCTCTGTTGCTTTATGTGTCTGCAACGATGTGTCTGAAAACGAAGGACCTTTACCCAAGCATTTGGGAGGACACTTTTTCTCCTGCTCATTTGCCCTTTGTCCCAGTCCAGTCTCCATAGACCTAAAGTATTGCTCTTGCAAGCTGTCCATAAGACTGGCTGATGATGAGAGATAAGACTTTTCCTTGGACCAAAAGAAGTTGGGGAGGGGGCAGGGGGCAGGCACTTCTCTCTGCAGCCACCTAACAGCTGGGGATTCCTAGAGCTTCCAGCGGGGTTCAGGCTCCAGGGACACCTGTTTGTGGCCCCGGGGCCAGCTCCGTGGTAGCCTCGCGTCCCCCCCCCCCCCCCCCCCCCCGTGCCTGGCAGCTCCTGTATTGGCTGATCTACCTGTGAGCTGTATGTGGATCTGTCTTCCGCGGCCAGTGCCGCCAGCACGTACTGTCAAGACAGAGGGAAGCCAAGCGAGGAGTGCAAATGCCGGAGCCTCGAGCGGGAGGTGAGCCGCCTCCCGGAGGAGTTGGCTGCGGCTTCCCTTCCTCCTGACACACATGGACTTTGGTGACGGTGCCCGAGGAACCGCAGACAGACACTTAGGGACTGGATGTGTGCGAGCCGGCTCCTGAAGGCAGCACCGCCTCGCCCGGACCTCCTGCTGGCAGGATGTGAATGTACCTGCAGGCCGGCCGAGCGGGACTGCCTGCCCCACCCCCTCCTGCCTCCCACCCTCTGCCTCGGCTAACCAGCATGAGAGGAACTGAGAAAGCAACAGCCTGCAAGTGACAGCTCCAGCCGGATCCGTTCGTCTCTGAGCCGAGGTGGGAAGTTGATTGTGCAGCAGCTTCATTGTGCATCCCTTCCACTGGCATCGCTATGTTTGCCTCTATCTGGTATGCCAAGAAGCTGGGTCGCAGGTTCGTGCACAACGCCAGGAAGGCTAAATCAGAGAAGGTATGGAAGGAGTGGGGATGAGGATTACCTTTCCGACTTGCCAACTGCCTGCCCTGGACTGCCAGTCTGGGTACAGACGCAGTCTTTATTAGCTTGGGATGAGAACCTGCTTCTCCCTGGGAACGCGGTCCATGCCACTCACGGAAGGGGTAACTCCTGGAGCTCTGCTACTTGGGAAGGGAGCACCGGGGGTTAAGGGGGATCATCCGCTAATCAGAGTATTAGGTGAAATCATCAATTGATAGAGTGTCTCGACAGAGACTTAATATTGCTTTAAATGGCATAGAGTGAAAGCAGTTGAGCAGCTGAAATATTTGCTTCTTCCAGGAGCTCTCTAGTAAACTTGTTGCTACACAGAATTATTTTTATTACTACAGTGTTTGGTTCTGAAGAGGGCATAATAAATCCTGGAGCCTTCCTCCAGTACTTGTGTCCTAGTGTGTGTGTCCTAAGAACACGTATTTGGGACTCTCAGCAACGTTGACCAGACTCCACAGGGGTGCTTGGTATCTTTTCAGATCAACCAAGCCATCATTTCAAAAGTGTTTACAATGAGTAAGAATTATATTTGTAATTGGGTAGCCATGGCCATTTAGAGAGTGGCTTTGTATTTCTTTTATTCAGCATGACTAGTTGTTTCCTCCTGGAGAACCTCCGTGTAGAATTCCCTCATTAATTATCTTTCTCTAAGAAAATAAAATGGCCTGTAAGTCTTGAGATGCATTACAAGCTTTCCTCTCTAATTTGTCCTCTGCTTTCAGAGGCACTGACCAAATTGTCATTTTTAGGAAATTTTGTGTTCAATTTGATAGGGGTTGGGGAAACTTCCCTAGAATATAAAATTTTATGAAATTGAGATTTTTTTTTTTTTTACCATATTTCTTGGAGGATCATTGGTCCAGTCTCCTTTCTGCCTTAAATCTCCTCGTGAGATTGACCCATAGGTGGTTTCCCTGGCCTGTGGCATAGTCATTCCTCCCAACTGCAAAGGTTCCTTCACTTTGACTTGTTATTTGTTCCTTTAGAGTGGAAATGCTGATAACATGGACAAGAATCCAGGGATAAACCTGAGATATGATTGTTTGTAGTGTGAAAAGAGAAAATATTATTGGAGTTCTGACTTTAGGGATGTAGATCTTTAGACTGCCCAGATCTAAAGGATTGTTATGAATGATGACAGACTTGTTATTTAATGGTACTTGTGGTGGGGGAGGAGGGCAAGGATGAGTAGAATTGATCCCTTTCCTATTCTGTATATCCCAGGTGACAAGATTGCAAATGTTAATTGTCATGTACCAGCAGCATATACATTGAACAGTTGGATTTGGGGGGTTTTGTTTTTTGTTTTGGCTTTTTTTTTTCCTCAAGTGATTTTTAAGGAAACAGACTTGTAAGTAGGTCTCTTATTGGAGCAAATGTTTTGAAAAAGTGCCTTCTTCTTATGAAAATTATAGGTTGTATGGATGAGAGGACTGTCAGGACCACAAATGGCTCTGAGAGCCACAGGGAGATAATGCCTTATGCCAAATTAGTATGCAAAGAAAAGTTGAATCTCCCAGTGGCACTTAATTCAGGCTTGGGCCTAAATGTGGAGAACAGCAGTCTGAAAACGCTTTGTATAGAACCTAAAAGGATGGTAATCCAACAAAGTAAGATGGGGTCCTGCTTCTTGAGACTGGGGAGAAACTATTAAAGTGCCTGTAATACCTACCTACCTCCCTTTCAGTCTGTGGAGGCTGATGCTTAGGATAGGTAAGAAGAAACCAAAGGTGGGGTTGTTGGCTTTAAATTATTTATTTCTCTTACTCAGGGAGTAAGGAAATCAACATTGGAGAACTGAAGTTTTGCTCTCTGAGTAATAAAGACT
The DNA here is from genome assembly GCF_018345385.1 of Vulpes lagopus. Classification (NCBI taxonomy): domain Eukaryota; kingdom Metazoa; phylum Chordata; class Mammalia; order Carnivora; family Canidae; genus Vulpes; species Vulpes lagopus. Next base: position 34,804,657 of record NC_054838.1, on the reverse strand, counting down.
AAAGGAAAATTATTAACTTGAATGACCTTGTGCTAGCCGGGGGAGCTAGGAGGAGTTCATTTTGAATGCCAGGTGATAATAACTAATAGGAAAATAGCATCTTTTTTTTTTTCATGGGTTTGTAATTCAACAGAGTTCCGGGAATAAATTAAAAGGTGTATACTGCCTTGAACAACAAAGGCCCTCAGTTGATCCTTGGTGAATGGAAATAGTTTATTTATTCATTATGCCTAATTGTATTATATGCCTTATTTAAACCAACTATTCTGGCTTAATATTTTGTCTAATGAGTTCAGTAATAAAGTTTAACTGAGAAGACAGTTAACAAATGATAGTGCAAGCTGAATAAATTCATATAAAGTATTGCTGTAGCATCAGAGATCACATAATTGCAAACACGAAGGGGGATATAAAGTGCTGCTGACTATATGTTGTCATACTTTATTATAAAATGGAGGAAGATGAATAAAATGAGATCATTATTGGGTTTTATTTACAAAGTGACTGATATATTTAAATGTGAAGCAACTATTGCTAGATTCATAGCATGTTTAGTATTTGGGGGTATAAATCTATATCATAGATAGTGATTGTGGGTTTATCTTACTACCCTCTGTAAATTTTGGCTTCTTTTTGCAATAGGTAGCATAGTTTATTTCCTCCTACTCTAATAAAACAACCTGCACCCATCATAGCCCATCAGTCCTATTTTAGCATTCAGGTTTGGTCTGGGAAGTGTATTCCTCAAGGCTGGGGTTAATTGAAAAGCTAATTGGGAATGTGCAAGCCTAAATGCCATCCCTAAACATGCAGTATGCCTTATTCATGGTTGCCTGGTCTACTCTTTTACCTCATTCAATGCCAATAGAATTAAATAGCAGCATGGAATGTAATGATAATAACAAGCACAACAATAATAATGGTAGCCCTCATCCACACACGTTATACAGCAGGTGCTTTATGCATACAGTTTTATGTCATCTTCGCAGCAATCCTATAAGGTCGAAATCATTTTTCTTGAGTCCAAGAAAGAAAAGTAGCTAGCCCAAGGTCACACTAAGTTAGTAGTAAGTATCAGTGCTGGAATTTGAGCCCAACTTTACCAAGCTATTCCAAAACTGACTCCTTGAGTCTGTAGCATTCTCTTCCATCTGTCATTTACTTACCTTGCCTGAATAAGGTTAACTGTGCCTTCTTGTCTTGTCCCCCTTTTGATATTAAAATTCAAAAGTCATGAGGTTTACAGAATCAAAGTTACTGATCCTGTACCTCAGCCCCCTTATTTCTGATAAGACTCTACCTAAGCTATCTTGAATAGACAATTGTCTGTCCTGTTATTAAAGACTTTACACTCTTTGTCCTCTTTAGTTGGGTAAGTATAGCAAGCTATCATCCTGGTGCCTATTATTACTTTTAAATAGCTAGTAATTGTCATATCATCATAACCTAAACATTGGCATTTGTACTCATTGCTTCTTCTATTGAAACCAAATGTGTCTTTCATCAAAAGGAACCTAAATGCTTGGCAATTGCAGATGCGCTTTCTTTTTAGAGTGAGTCAAAGATATTAGGTGATTCACATTGTCATTTTTCGAAAAAGAAAAGCAAAAGGCTCTTTGCTATTCTTTCATTAAAGAGACAGTTTGTGCATACCAATAAATTCTTTGAACAAAATTACTTTAAATGTGATAATATGAAATCAAAACTGACTGGCTACAAAAGAATACCTCCTTTCAGATAATTATTCTCTCTCTCTTTTTTTTTGACCCTATGTAATTAATTCAGACGTTAGTGTCTTACTTTTAAGCATTTTTGTCACATTTCAACCTAAATTACTTAATTTAGTCCATCTCTAGATTGTATTACTCTAAAAGGGCAGCTGAAGAAGCTTTGAAATAAATTGAAATGCAATTTCTGGTGACATAATAATATGCAAGAGTATAAAACCCTTGATATTGTGAACCATCACTGCCCCATCAGCATTGCTTCTTTCATTTGTTTTTGTTTTAATTGTTAAATTTAACTATTTTTGTTTAAGCATATACCCTGAAAAGTGGATACATAATGCATTTAGGAAAGATTGGCATGAGTATCCATCATCTAATAGACACAACTGTGCATGAGCTTAGCAGTGATATATAACCTACAAGTGATGTATGTAACTGAGCCCGAATATCCTGACATGAGGCCATAGTCACCTTTAAGAATTCTTTAAGAACCATCACATTGGTTCTACCTTCCTTTTCATCTAAACCAAACACATAAATTCAATATAGACTAAAATAGAGGATAAATTAGTAATGCATTTGCTGGCAGTATGGACTACATACTACTGAGTGACCCTAGCATAACATGAAAAGAATTGAGCTTAAAGTAAAGACCTGGAAAGAAGGATTTAAATTAGTCTTATTCTTTGTTATCCAGCCTAAAGCCAGTCATTTTGACTCCTCTAGGCCTCAGTTTTTTTATTTGTGAAATGGAAGTAACACCTATGCTTTAGTAGAACCCCCAATGTCCTCAGGATCAATCCAAACCCTTTAACATGGTCTGCAAGGCCAATCATGATATGACCTCTGCTTTCCCTTTACCACTAAACCTTGCCCCTCTTCCATGAAACTCTAAATTGAGCATTCTGAACTACTTTCGAATCCCTGAATGTCCCTGCTTTTTCTAGCTTTTAGGATTTTTCTTCTATTTGTCTAGCTAGCAAGCCACAAACTAGCTATATTCCTCACTAATTACACACCAATCTTAAGTGACATTACCATCACTAGGAAACCTTCCCTGGCCCCTACCAGCCCAGTATGGATCTTCCATTGGCTCCCACAGCTACTTGTACATTGGCTGTAATCATCTTTCCTTCCCCTTATTCTTCATCAGAATGTGGATTCTCTGAATGAAGGACTGTCCCATCTTGTTTCCCTTACTTCAAGGCCTAAAGAATGCCTGGAATATGGTTATCTCTCATATTCTACTTCATTGACTCAAGGTTGTCATCAGTTGCAAGATGCTCCATTATTTCATGTATTATTAAGAAAAAAAAAAAAGATTTTCAATGGAATTATAACACACTTTCAGTTGCAAGATGTATCTTGATTTCAGAGATGTTCAAATATAAAAATAAAAGTTTATATTTAGAATCAATAAAGTATGGCATGGCTAAAAAATGAGTAATGAATGGGTTAATTTTGAGGATAAATGAATTAATATAAATAAAATATTTAAGGTTACACTTGCTATTAAATCACTTTTATGTCTTTACAAATCATAACAATACTTGGCATAAGGAAATTTAGTAGATAATCCTAAAATATATCACACATTTTATTCTGTGCTGATGAGACTCCACTGGCATCACGTGTCCTATTCTGGACTTAGGAAGGTAAATAAAAAGAAGGAAAATGGAAATGAAGGTTATAGAAGAAATAAATGAAAAGCAATCAATCTGGGACCATTTAGATTGCAGATCAGAAAACTTACAAAAGCCTTCTGGCCTCACAATATATATGTCTAAATAGCAATGATAGTTAACTTGTGCTGAGTTCTTTCTATGAGCTAAGAAATGTGCTAATATGAGGATTTTCTGAGTTAGTTACCATTATGATGTTTTTAGAGCAAAAACACATCACCAGTAGGTAGCTAGAATTAGCCACCATATCTACCTCTAGAGCTCAAGCTCTGAACCAGTAAATGACGCTCTGTATGTATGTGTGCGTACGTTTGTATACCTATAGTACATACAGAGTACTGTATATTATACAATATATGCTGTATGTTATACTGTATATATGACAGATGTTTACAGTGAGCTAGATATCAAGTTAATTTTTCCCCTTAAAAGATAAATATAAATGCAAATTCAGAAATTTAGCTTAAGCATAAGAAGCAACAGCCTGATGTTGAAGACTCTCCAATTCTTAGTGAATGATAGAATCTTCCTACATCTATTTTTGCCTCATGGCAGATTGAAAAGTACCCTGACCCTGAGAGAGATGGACAGATTGTCCTCCCAAGTCCCTTTCTTAGAGCCTTCTGAGTCTTTAAGAGCTCATCGGTCATGAGCAGCAGCATGACTCAGCGGCGGTGTCTGCTGGCTGTGGTGACAGGACAGGTGTTTGTCCATGCTGAATGCAGCCTTGCAGTTCTCCCTTGTCACCTGGCAGGTAAATCAAGCAACAAAATGGGCAGTACCACCTGTCTGAAGTCCCAGCACTGCTACCCACCCTGGAACAACACAAAGTGCAGCTGTTAGCAGGACAGAGAGGGAGCCAGAGGGAAAAGACAGGATAAAAGATATGGCTAAAATGTAGGAGAAGAAGGTAGGCTGGGGAGGAAGATAATAGGTCACAAAACCACTGTAAAATTGTTATAATAATAGTACTGCATTGTACAATGACATGCACTTTACATGTATCATCTCATTTAATCCTCCCTACTACTTTCTATGGTAATCTTATTTTAGCTCTAATTTTATAGTTGAAGAAACTGAGGTATAAGATGTTGCAGAATTTTTCCAAAATCATAAATAGTGAAACCAGCATTCAGGACCAGACCTGGCGGAAATCAGAGCCTGTCACCCTAACCATTCGTGTGTTCTTTAAGCTTTTCTTGGATTGGATGAGCCATTGATGTGAAGAAGGGATAGACCAGCACAATAGCCATCTTCTGATCTACTTGTGCCTCATCTCTGCTGAATAACTATGTGACTGGAAATAAGATCAGATTTTTCACTGGGGGTCCTCTAGGAACCAGATATCCAGATAATTTACCTTCAGTACAGTTTATAGAACTTTAGAGCAGAATAGCTTTTGTTTTGTTTTGTTTTGTTTTGTCTTCAGTATACTGCAGAATGGTATTCCTATGGTGAAGATGGAAAGGGAAACTCTCCCATCTGAGATGGGAGCTCAACCATGATGATTCTTATAGAGATAAAATTGATAATCAGATAAGGTACAAGTCTTATTTATATATACTATATTTTGGGGGGTTGATAGAAAAAAACATTTCACTTTAAATAATGCTTTATAGTATTCACTCAATTCATCTGAGGTAGTCTTATTTCCCCTAATTATTAAATTATTACCTAGCACATGGTAGACCCTAAATAAACCCTGGTTGAATGACTGAAGTGGATGGAGAACTCTGAGCTATATGGGAATAAAGACTGGATTAGGGGACAGTAGGCCTGTGTGTCAACTACTCTGTCCCAACCGCCTGTGCTACATTGGCTAAGTCTCTTAATCTCTGGGTTCTTCATCTGCAATCACATTCCTTTCAATTTTAATGCTCTCTGCTTCTAATTATGACTTGCTGTGAGTCATTAAAGGGAAAGATTTTATCTTATTTGTGCTCCTGGCACCTAGAACAGTGCCTCACATTAAGAAAAATTAAGAAAACGTATGTCAAATGAATATACACAACAGACCTGGAATGTCTTTAAGTATCAGTAAGAAGAATATAGTGGAAAACCTACCTATTTTCAAAATGGGAGCAAGATAAGAAACACTTCTTTATTGCCTCTTTTCTTTGAAGGAAGAGGGAATATGAGGCATTATATAGCTCTGGGGTAAGAGGTTCCGTTTCTCTTTCTTTTCCATTCTCCATGCCACTAATACTAAAATGAAACAAAGAATACCAGAGTTCTCTTCAACTACCAACAATGATATGTCAAACTGTGAAATTTTCCAGCTGCTTTGTCCTACATGCCAGATTTCAGGCTTATATTTGAGTATGAATTGTTTGTTTTTTATACCTTCTCAATCTGAAAAGTCAGGTTAGTAGAGAATCCCCACCACACTTGCTATGGACTGAATGGCATCTCCCCACCTCAAATTCATATATTGAAGCCCTAGCCCCCAATGTGATTATATGTTGAGATGTGGAGATAGGGCTTTTAGAAGATAATTAAGGTTAAATGAGATGGTAATAGGGAGGTCCTAATCTGATAGGATTAGTGTATTTGTAAGAAGAGAAAGATTTCTCTCTTCTCTCTCTCTGGGCCTCTTTTTCTCTCTCTCCCTCCTCTCTTCCCCCCTCTCCTACTCCCTCTCCCTTTCTACCTTTCCCCTCCTCTTCCCTCCTTTTCACCTCTCTCCACCATGTGAGAGTGAGAAGGAAGCAGTCTGCAAGCCAAGAGGAGAGCTCTCACCAGATATTGAACCCTTCAATAAGCTTGACCATGGACTTCTCATTCTCCAGAACTTTGAGGGAATAATATGTTATAATATACCTAATCTCTGGTATTTTGTTACAGCAGTTTGAAGAGACTAATATACCATGATGCCATGATGGCCATACATAATAATGTCCAATGTTTAGTCCCCAGAGTTGGGTTATCATTGCTAGGGAAAAATATATAGCCAATTGAATATTCTTTTTCCTCCAAAGCATGTAAGCTCTAATAAGCACAGAGCCTCTGCAGGGTTATAATCCACTACTCTTGTGAAAGAGATAGGAGGAGTTATTAAAATTGGTCATATAGTAGCAAAGGCAGGAAGAAGTCACGGGCAAAGGGAAGGAATGAGCTGGTTTTGAAGGATCACTGTTGTTTTCATATTCTGTTTATTAACCAACAGAGCAAGAGAAGTGAATGCTAACTTTTCACCCAGGATATTTGATAAAATAAGAAAATAAAATAAAACTCCTCAAATACAATTCTTCCCTTTCACACCCACTTGTTACTGTAGGTTACTCTGATTTACAAACAGAAATTTTTTGCTTTCTATTCTGTGCACTCCACATTTCTTCAACACTGATTGTGGGAGAAAGTTGGTACTATGAGGAGGGCATCCAATTTTTCACCATTGTTTGCAGCAAGATATGATGAAAGGAGAATTGTCTGAGGCAGAAGTCAGTGACATTGGTGTCACTTTCACAGAAGTATCGAACGATGATACAGTTTGACATGAGAAATTTTGGTGACTCTCTAGCACAGAAAAAGTGGAAACTAATGTGCTGAGCGAGAGAAAAAACTATGTTGGTTGTGGGGGACTTGGAGGAGGTTGTTGGTTGGAATAATAGAGAATAAGAAAAATATTTTTTTTCTTTCCTGAACATCATTCTGGCCTAGGACTTATTTTCATGTCATTATTTCTTAAGCTCCTTGGATAAATCCTTTGTCACCTTTATTGACCTCTTTTCTTTATACATTTTGTAAATGCTCTTGTTGACACACCCCAAAACAACAATATGACAGTGGAAGAGTACAGCCTTGAGTTCAAATTTGACTCAACATCTTACAGGTTGGGTGACCTTGAGCAAATAACTGCATCTCCTTAATTACTAATGTTCTCATATATTTAAAATCATGATAACCATCCTTGCATGGTTTTTTGATTCAATTAAAAACTTCATGTAAAGCATCTGGTTCATTGTAAAACATTTAATATTTCCTTCTTTCCTCCTTCCTTCTCTCCTTTCCTTCAGTCTATTCATTTTTTAAAAGATTTAATTATTTATTTATTTATGATAAACAGAAAGAAAGAGAGAGAGGCAGAGACACAGGAGGAGGGAGAAGCGGGCTCCATGCCGGAAGCCCAACGTGGGACTCGATCCTGGGACTCCAGGATCGTGCCCTGGGCCAAAGGCAGGCACTAATCTGCTGAGCCACCCAGGGATTCCCCAGTCCATTCATTTTCATACTCTGCATCATTCCAGAAGGGATGCAAAGCAGCTTTTGGTAACTCCTTCATAAGTGATACCTCTTACTCTACTACTCCCTGGGGCTTCAGAATGGACTTACCCTCCCATCCTAGTTTTAGAGAGTGAGGAGTTGTGTGATTATATCCCTGCCACTTGTTAGAGGAAAATAATTACTAAGGAAAATAATTACTAAGGATAATCTTAACAAGTGAAAATTGTCAGTACACTGACTAAGGGTGAATTCTAGGTTTTTGTTTCCTTTTTAAAAAATAAATCCTAGATCATTCATATAAAAACTCTAACCCCCACCCTGCCCTGTCTCCTACCTTTCTCATACCTCCCCTCTCTCGAAACATACCATGCAATTTTCAAGAGAGTGATTCCGTGTGTTTGGTGAATGCCAGTCAAGGCACATTACTTATTTGAAGTGAAGTGTTATGTGCTGAATGACTCAAGATGTTCATCTCCCAGCTGGTGAATATATCACATCACCTTTGTAGCTTTATTTCAGGTCTTGGAAAAAAGGGAGAGGGCAAGCTCCGTATATTGTATATCAGAACCAGAAGGAACCTTCCATTTACAAATGTTGATAGAAATGTTAATGAAGACTTATCAAAAGTCATTACGATGAGCCAGTCACTGTTCTAAGGTTTTACATGTTCTAACTCAGCTAATCCTCACAATAATCCTATGTGCTACATACTATTATGTCCTCGTTTTTACAGATGAGGTACATAGAAGTCAATTAATGTGCCCAGAGATGCACAATTAGTGTTAGTTTTAGGGGCAGGATCTGAACCCATGCCACCTAGATCTGAATCCACATTCTTAACTACCCTGCTGCATTATTGCCCATGTCTTTCAAATAAGCAAACTGTGCATGCAGGAAACATGAGGATTGGGAAATTTCATGCCAGTGCAGTTGGCAGCCAAACTTTTGGGACTTGAACTCAGATCTTCCAAATACCAGGCCATCCCTTCTTCTGGCCAGAAGTGGCTCCACACACCATTGAGATGGATGCCCCCACATTTATTTCCTTTGATCAGATCTCAAGGAATTTTAAGTACTATCCTTTTAGTCTGAAATAAACAGCAACTGATAGGTTCCTCCATTTCACCAAAAGTATTATTGGCTGTATTCATGTTGTTGGATGGCGGTTTTCATAAACTATGATGATATTTTCAGTAAATAATTGATCCAAATTCACTGTGACTTCTGAGCCCTGCTTGCATAAAAAAAAAAGAAAAAGAAAAAAAAGTTATCCAACAGGATGGCATTTGGAAAACAATTCCACACCAGTGGTTGCATTAATTGCTACTTTGAATGTTCCTGCTGTGAAATGAATGGAGCCACTTTGGATCTATTTCTTAGAAATAACCATCTTTATTACCTCTGCTCTAGGATGCACAGTTTTGAGATTTTTAGAGGCAAATATCTTCACTAATCTGTTTCTATTTTCTGTTTTCATTCCGTAAGTAATACTTTTCATTGTTATCACCATTTTTAATGTTCTCAGATTTAATTTATGGAGGGCATAGGATGTTATAGGACATTTTTGCCTCTTGCTCTCTCAGCATATAACATTCGGTTAACTCCCCAAGTGTAACATTTTGAATATCATGTTTAATTCAAATATGATCCATTATTTTATTAAAGTTTTTTCCTCTTTGCATATCTCTAGAATCTGTATGAGCTTTATGGAAATGGGCTATGTGATACACAAATAAAAATTTCTTTTAGTATCAGTCATTTCTCCAGCATTTTAAGAAGAAAATCAGGATGAAATGTAGCATCATGAAATGGTGTTTTCTAGCAGTTATGAACTATGCTATGTCTTTTAGAAAACAAATTTAAATACATTTCAGATTAACTTATGTTTTTTTCTCCTAGTTTCTTACAACTCACCTGCCTGGTTGTCTTGAACAGTTTCAAAATCATATTTTTTCCATGTTTCCAGGTTGACCTCAGGCTGGCCATAGGAAAATAAAATTCAAGAAAATAAATGAGTTAGCTATGGTCTCTTAAGTCAATTAAGAATTTAACAAATGTTTATTTGCCCCTTGGTAGGGAACAAAGACTCATTTGCACACTACTGCTGCTGCTACTACTACCACTACTACCGTGCTAAGATTTATAAAGGGTGCAGAATGATTAAGCCACGGTCCCTATGCTGAGGAAGTTCAAGTATAGATTCGGAAGAAAAGAATATATACAATTTAAGCAAAGTCTTAGATGTGCTTTAGCAGTATAAACAACACTTTTATTTCTTCTGCTTTTCCAGACCCTCTGGTTGTTTTTTTTTTTTTTTTTTTTTTTCTGAATCTTATCATTCTAGAGATGTGGGATCATGCCTGATTGCAAACCACCTGGCATATCTCTCATACACAGAGCCGCACTCTCCAAGTTTAGAATAAAACACACCTGGTCTAACTATGCTCTTAGGTAGCACATGTGGATATGCATAGTGTTCTTATAAGGAAAAAAATGCTTTAAACTAAATTAACCTTTCTTACTTTTAACACCTCTATTAAGATATATCAAGACAAAAGGGTGTAGTATTTCAGAACACTATTTCTGAATCCAGTGTTTATGGGTTCAAATCCCAGCACTGCTACTTAACTAACTGTGGGACTTTGAGCAAATTACTGAAACTTTCTGGGCTTCAGTTTCCTCATCCAGAAAATGAGAATAACAGTACCTCTCTTGTAGAATTGTTATGAGGACTGAATGAAGAGATATTACAGGCATTATCTAAGAGTTTTTAAATAAATACTGTGAAACAGGCCATTTAAAGGAAGGAGATTTGGAGGTGAGTCTGGTTGCACTAAACCTCTCAAATGAATGGCCAGTTCTTCCATCTCATACTCTGATTATGATTTTGACTTATAATAGGACTACTTTGAACTGCCTCATAATCATGTGCTCCACAATGTTGGCATGAATGGGCATGCAAATCTCGGCCTCCATATAGCAATCCTGAGCTTTACCGAAGGTGTTTTGAGAAGGTGGCTGTGAGCTCTAGCCCTGATTTAAGCCATTGCTCTCGCCAGAGATGCTGGGATTATTGCCATGTGGTTGTTGAGTCATTAATTTGAAAAGCATCTACCCAAGAGTGTCTGCCTTGATATCTACCCAAGAGAACATCCTCTGAAGAGGTAGGGCAAGGGCCTCTAATTAGTATAATGAACTTCTGTCTTCCCAAAGTACCAGCTCTGCTTTTGGAAAGGAATCAATATTCATCATCACTATTTGTTGCTCGGAGATACAGATATGTCCATGTGTTTCTGTGCTCTTAGGGACTGTTCAATGGATGTGAGAACATTCAAATACCAGAAGATGGCTTACTTTTGCACTTTTAATTAACATTCTATGTTCTAGAATGTGTATTACCTCTTTTCCATATCATACCTATTTATAATTTATACAGTTTAACCACTGCTTGAGCAAATAGCTTTTCTTTCTTAAATAGAACTATTTTGTTTCCTTTAAAGAAAATAGCCATTAACTTTGAGTAATTGGCAGAAAAGAATCTCAATAGTCCATAAGTTTATTCATTTGGAAGGTGCCTTACAATATGCTAGGAAGCTGAGGTATGATGGTGGCCTATTCAGTCCTCAAGGAATATATTGTGTAGTGGATAAGGGAGACACTAATCAAACCTAAATATAGCCTAATTGTGATAATATAAAAATAACTAAATTTGCCATTTTAATCATTTTTCTTTTAGGTTTACAAAGAGTGGCATTAAATACATTTACAGTGTTATGCAACTATCACCACTATCCATTTCCAGAACTTTTTAACATCCCAAACAGAAACTCTATACCCATATGAATATGGTCTTAGTATAAAAATGTTCAAACTTTCCCCTTCTGATCTCCCTACAAAAAAAAAAAAAAAAAATCTACTGATTAAATTACAGTAGTTCCATCTACCTGTTAAAGCTATTTTAAGAATGTTTCAGAAATAGTTACAAATGCCTGAACTTCCATTATTTATTTGAGAAGATTTTATAATGTACCAAGTAATGATGTTAAGCATTTTGCTCAAGTAATGCAATTTAATTTTGGCTGTGTACCTTTAGCTTTACTAAGATTTGTAATTAAATATTTAGTTATGTAGTAAATTAGCCATGGCATGTGATCATTGGAAAGTAGGTACTCCATTTACTGAACCATAAATGTTTTACAAGGTATTGTAATGTAACTAGTAAATTAATAATGACAATTTGGGTTTAGGCTAATTAAAATATTCCTTAGCATTTATTAATTTGAGGGTCTAAAGGAAAACAACTTTGATAGTGCTAATAGCTGTTGCAATGGTTTAGCTGCACCATCAAGGATAAAATTGGGAAAGTAGAATATATGTAACCAATTATAAAAAGTCTGTTTCCAATCATCTCCGCCATGAAATTTTATTGGCAAATCTCAACAAGGCTTAAATATTCATTGAAGAGAGAGACCTTGTCATCAACTTCATATCTTTATTCATTAGTCAAAACATTTTTTATGAGAATTGACACATCTGCAATAGCAAACCATCAGTAACAAGTGCCCAGAATTGAGCTAAATCTGTTGAAACAACATAATACAATACTAAGAATTCAGTTCATAATCAAAGATTATTATGGCTGGAAGTTATATACATATTATATATATTTGTTTATATATACTATATATATAACAACAATAGCTGATTATAATGTGAAATATGTAACAAAACCCTTTTATAGATGAAGAAATTGCCCAGAAATATTTGGTTTCATAGATCCAGTATTTAGCTTTATAATGTTAGCTCATTTGTAACCTAGGTCTTTGTTTCATATAATGGAAACTACATATAAGGGAAATGTGAAAAACATGTCAAGGAAGATATATCTATGAATAGTCACTCAATCTTTAGTTTATTTGGAAAAACAATGTGGTTTGGTTGAGGAAGCATTAGCTTTAGACCCCGAAGGATTTGCACTTGAATCCACTTTGCCTTTTACTGGCTGGCAAAGTTATTTCACTTCTTTGGGACTCAGTTTTTCCATTGGCAAAACAGGGCTTAAAGTGATAAATTGCTAGCATAGCAGTGCTATAGACAGGAGGTGTTCAAAAGTCAATTCATTTTTTTCACTCAAAGAAATAACAATTGGAATTCCTAATATATTCTCCGTTAAAGATATAATACTAAAAATAGACATAGTCTATCCAAGTATCCTCCCCAACTTCTCTGAAGAATTCAGGCCAGTGAGATAGAGTGCTGTGTAAGTAGACTACCATGTAGCATGACAATTCAAATTTATTCATCCAAGTTGTATAATAATAGAAGTACTATAGATTCAACTCTGGAGCTATAAAGGGAGAAGAGGAGAGGAAGAGGTGGGGCCAGAAGGAGCTCAGAGAAGGAATGGTGCTTGGGAAGAGTCTAACAGGTCGAGGAGTTTGCCAAGCAGACAGGGTGAGGGAGGTCATTCTGAGCAAAGAAAACAGCTTGAGCAAAGCACAGATTCCTCAAAGAGCATGGCCTTTTCATATAACAGCAGGAGGTTCATCATGGCCTGAGCATGGAGTGCACACGGAGGAGTGGGAAGAAGTGACTTTGGAAAGGCTGATCGGGGCCAGACAGATGGTGAAAGGCTTCGTTTGCCATCTAAGAAGTTTGAATTTTATTTGGTGAGAGATGAAGCATCAATGTCACTGAAGGTTTTAAGGAGAAAGGGAAAAAAAAAAAGGAAAGAGGGCGAAAGGGAGGAAGAGAGAGACAGAGGGAAAGGGGCATGTTTTACGTTAGATTCAGAGTCTAGGAAAACTGATCTGGTGGCAACATGGAGAATATATGAAGAGATGAGCAAGAGGTGAAGAGATACTTCAAGAGACCTTATGGCACTCTCAAATTCAGTGTGCATCAAGATCACGTGGAGGGTTTATTAAAAACACAGATTGCTGAGCTCTCCTCTCAGAGTTCTGGATTCAGTAGGGCTAAAATGAGAAACAAGAATTTTCATTAACAATTCACCAGGAGCTTCTGCTCCTGGACCGTTTCCCGAATCACTGCCATGGAAGATGATAAGGGGCTCACCAGGGCCTGTACTGGAGACATTGAGATAGAGGTGGTGAATGCAATCCCATTGTGAGGGCCGCATTGATTAGCAGTACCCTTGTGATACATTTTTCCCTGCTGAGATTTTGCTGGGATAATATTTCTATGCCTGGAGCACTTGATATTGCTGGAGGCTATTAGGTGAATTAACGTGCGCCAGCTGTTGCCTACCAGGTCGGAGTGGGTCAGAATGACCTGTGGCCTTCAATGAATGTTAATACCAGAAACTACCCTGAGAATTTCCTAACTCAGATTCCTTTGTTCTAGTTGTTGTTAAATGAAGAAATCAATTCAGATTGCAGAGAAAAAAGAGACTTGCCCTAAGTCACAGGGCTGCTTAGTGTGAGGAGATTGGTCTCTGAGGTAAGGTGCGACTGAACTGCCTTGCAGACCCATCCATCTGCATTCCCTGGGCTTCAGCAATGGTCCAAGGGAAACAAACCTGGCTGCTCTTGAGCTCTTTTACTGTCTCATTATTTTACAAAGTAAGCACAGACTTTACTAAGAAGATTTATGTAATCTTCTCTTTTGGTTGGACGAGATTTTTCTCTGGTTTTTGTTTATTGGTGTTCCTGTTTGTTTTTAAGCCTAACATGATCTAATTACCTTTCATTGTAACCAGGGTTCCTTTTTTCATGTAGTCCTATTGTTCTAGTGAAATGGGCTTCATCTGCTGAGCGTAGGAAAAAGGTTTTAATTGACATAATTAACTCTGGGGTGGTTACCTCGGATTTAAAAGAGGCAGTAGATTCTTCCAGAATGTGAGGGTATTGCCTGATAGAGCCAAGCATACTGTGTGTAATAATAAAGGTGGTTTGGGAAGAATTTTGTGCTCTTAATTAGGAATGAGGTGAGGTAGGCTTCTGTCAGCAGGAGGCTCAGGACACAGGCCTGTAATTGCAATGAGTATAATGGGATTACCTCACACTTGAGACATTGCTCTCCTTAAAGGGGGCACAGAGCCATCCCTGCAAACCTACACTGGTGTGACTTGGGGGTGTTGTTGTAGTGGGATGTTTTGAAGAGAAAATTGATTGTGTAATTTGAAGGATTCTTTTTCTTCCTCCTTTCTGTGTGCATGTGTGTGTTCATAGTGGAGAAGAAGAACATAAAAATATTTGCATTCCTCAATTATTGTGCTTCTAATGGAAGGGCTTTTGAGGGTTGTCTTGTCTACAAGACAGTATGTTCAGGATGCTCTAAATGATGTCCGGAATAAATATATTGTACTTCAGTAAGCACTTGGTGTGATTGCCTAATTTTGCAGCTCATAAATGTTTACTAAGATAAAATATTATTACATTAGTCTGTGTAAATTTCTCCCAGGTATAGGAATAGATATTGAGCAGATATTATTAAATGCGATGAGTGTTTGGAAAGCATATATAGAATTTTAAATGCATTTTAATTTCAAAGGAAGGGCAGGTTTGAGTTAATTAAGCCCCAGGGACCTTATAAAAGCCACCAAATTAAGTCATCTCTCTCTCTCCTCTCCCTCTCCCCCCATCCTTCCCCTCTTTCTCTGCCTCTGTCTCCTGTCTCATTCTTTTCTCTTCTCTCTCATCTGTTCATAAAACTTTGAGTACATGTGTACCGAGAAATGTGTAACGCACTGTTTACGAGGACCAATAAGAACAAGGAGTTTACATTTTAATATGAGAGAGAAGCAGGCAAGTCACTAATCACAAAGTGGTTTGTATCACCAAGTAAAATCCAAGAGTTTTGGATACATGAAAGAAGGAACAAATAATTCCAGCCTGGGAATAGAGAACACTTCTTGGAGAATATTGAAAATGAGGTGATCGTAAAAGACAAGAAGGATTTTAATAGGCAGAGGTGGGTAGGATGGCCTTCCAGGATGAGTAAGAAAACAGAGAAAGCAAAGGAACAAGATCATTTTGGAGGAACTGAGTGTATTTATTCTGACTGGTAAATAGAGTGTAAGAAAGAGATGCCAAGAGTTGCATCTGGAAAGGAAGGATTGGGTTAGATTGGAGAAAACCCTGAATATTATGGTAAGGACCCATTATCTTACCCCATCTTAGAAGGTAGACACGAAGTGGCACACAATTCAAAAAGCCCTCGGGTGAGGCAGTACAGTATAAGAATGGTTAAAAACACCGACTCCATCAAGGTTTCACACTCAGGCTTTTGTGTATTGTTTGAGTTTGAGGAAGTTATTTGACGTCTCTGTGCTTTGGTTCCCCCATCTCTAAAAATAATGATACCTCCTTCATGCTATTATAAGGGCCAAACTAATAATATATGTAAGCCCTTAACATAGTACTCAGTGATTGTTCTGGATGAGTACTGGTGCTCTTTTTCTCTTTTCCTCTGTTTCTTAAGCCAAAAGAATTTTAAGCCCCTAAGTGTTCATAGAATAGAAAATAATATACATTTTGCTCAGGTTACTTTGGGCTTTACTATGTGCTGGGTCTTATGGAAAACACTGGTAACAGAAAGGTGAATGAGAGGGTGCTTGGGTGGTATAGTCAGTTAAGTGCCCAAGTCTTGGTTTTGGCTCAGGTCATGATCTCAGGGTCCTGGGATGGAGCCTCACATGGGGGCTATGAGAGTATATCCTGAAGACATCCTTTAAAAAAGGAGTGTAGGTAGAGAAGAGGGCATGTGTAGAGTTGGGTTGTGTGTGTGTGGAATTCTAGTAAATGGCTTTAGAGTCAGAGGAAGTAATGAAGCATCTGGATTTTCAAACTGACTTGGAAGGCAAATACATAATTCTCCTGAAGAGGGGAAGGAGGGATGATGATGGGCTATCTTTGGTAAGTAGGGCTGTGCTAGTTCAAGGAAGAGAGGGACTTTTGGCACAAGGGAAAAAGACAAGGACGCTAGCTTGTGTGTACCAGACATGATGCTGGATACTGTCTGTTTTTTGTCTCATTCCATGCTCACATTAATTCTGTGGGGGCAGATGTCATTATTCCTATTTAATAAGAAGGAAAATGGAGTTCCAAATAAGACAACTCTCTCAAGATTATAAAGTCAGTAAGTGAATTAAGGAATCCAAGCAAAGTGGTCATAATCAGAAAGTTTAAATTCATTGTTTCCTCTAAACCACACCATAACCTTCACCCATTCATTCATTCAGCCACTAACCAATGAGCCTTTGCTTGTGGGCAGGACAGTGTCACTGAGTTCCTTCTTACTCTATACCTACTTGCTGTCTAATCTTGGAAGACTTTTCTTTATTTTCTAAACTGTTAATAGGTTTTTATGAAGATTAAATTCTGTAATATTTCCAAAGACACCAGTTCTGACACACAGTGGCTACTCAATTAGTGTTGGTTGAATATAAATTCATATTTCAATAATTGCCAAGTAAATACAAGCTATTCTTAACTATTTCCCAGGGAAACACAAGGATCGGTATTTGGCATCATTTTATTAGTTTCTCTCAGTTATTTCTGTTTATGTGCAATATTATGATGATGAATATATTAACACTAAGTAGTGTTAGTAATGATAACAGTAACTTTTTACTGAGCACATACCATGTGCCATGACCTGTGTTAAGATAATATATTATATTCTTTCATTTAGTCTTCAGCCAAAGTGCATGAACTAGAACTATTCCTATATCCGTTTTATGCATGTGGAAACTCAAGACTTCAGAAGGTAAAATGACTTTGTCAAGATTGCATAGCCTATAAATGGCAGCTCAGGATCTTAAATTGCAGGATGTCTACCACAAACCACATGCTCTTAATCATTACTCTATTTAAAAGAGTATGTCTTTTGAGTCAGAGTTCTCAGCAGTTCAGGCCATCCTAGCTCTCAGCTATTCTGGATTAGCAAATGTTTACTCTAATTCATGCTCTTTGAGGTTGGGATACTACTGTTCTAAATGCCTTTATTTAAGGGAGACAGTTCCATTCTCTTCCTTAAGTAGAAAAAAATGGTTTTCCTGTATATGCATAGACATCCCACAGCATATATCTACTGAAATGCTGATTTGGTTGGACAGAAAGTGTGAGAACCAATTTCTTCTTGGTTGGGGAACATTTTTCTTAATAGCATTCAATGCTAGGGTCTCTCTCTTTCTCTCTCTCTGTCTCTCTCTTTCGCTAAGCCATCCAGAAGTGATGATAGTTGGGTTGATTTTCGACATGTATCTTGGAAAGACTAAAATAGAACAAAGGGGAATGAAATGGGATAAAAAAATGGGATATTGGATTGGTGTCAAGGGGCTGGATAAAAATATTAAAAAGTGGAGAAGGGCAGTAGTATGAACCTTTTGAAGTTTCAGTTTCCACGTTTACAATTTGAGATTTGAGAAGAAAAGGGAAAGAAATGGAAGGGAGTCAGTGATTAATTTTCAGATACCCAGAAGAGTAATTAAAATTAGTAGAGAAAGAGGAAGAAACCAACAGCTCAACAGCTAACATTTATTGATAACTCATGATATGCTACATGCTGAGCAAAGCGTCCAACATTAACTCATTTGATCCTCTCAATAGTGTATGGAGTAGGTACTATGATCACTGCTTTACCGATGAGAAACTGAGTTTTGGAGCCGAGAAATAACCTTTAAAAGGTCACACAACTAGTGAAGCGAAATGAAGCCCATTTCTAACTGCGATTAGTGATTTGCCCACTGACCACTGTCTTGACCATCAGAAGGAGTCAAACCTGAAGGCCTAGAAGAAGAAGTGGCCTCTATTCCTCACCGGCCCTAGCCACACCTGCTCCAAATACCCACCTTGAAAGCATGGATTCTAATTTTTAGATCTGTGACAGCAGGCATGCATTGACGATGAAAGAACTTGGCCTTAGGAGTTTGGGGGTTGCTCCACGCAGCTGCAAGATTTTCAGCAACACTTCTCTGGGGCTTATTGTGTTCATTTATAAAATGGGGAAATTGAGTATAAAGATAATATAAGATGAACACAAAACTTTGGCACAGGGTCTTGTACTTACTTGATTAGTGTCCACAACAGTACATAAAATATAATAATATTAATAATACCATGTTTTTAACATGATGCCTAGCTCCCAGAGGTGCTCAGAAAATGGTATCTATAGATTTTACATCATGATCCTTATCAGCTTCTGATTCAGAAAATTAATAGGCAAATGCAATGACATCCATGGTTCTACTCAATGAGACAAGTCTTGTGTCCTTACTAATAATAACCGCCTCTCCAAGACAAGTTCTTAGAGTATGTGACAATGCTACAGTAAAGCTTCTTAGAATAACATCTTTATTAAATAAAAGCCCTATGCCTTTAGGGGGATAGTAGGGCACATTGTATAATCCTCTGCTTTGCATATTGAAATTCAGCTACCAGACCTTGCAAAAGGCATTCAGAGGCATCTTAAAGTGGAGGATGACCTTCACAATTTCATAAAATAAATGATTAATATGGGGACCATTAATTCCACCCATACTCCATTCCCCAAAGAGCTTTATCCATCCTGAAAAAGGCCTTTCACTTTCAAGGATAAATGATACATATTTTTAATACAATTATGAACAATCAGGTATGTAATTTATATTTGTTATGCATAATAAAACACATAATTAAACATCACTTCATAATTAATCAAGGCATTGAAACCTGGAAGTAGCAAGAAGCTACTCTGCAGCAGCATCCTCAGTTGAGGAGATTATTTATAAATAGTCTTAGAATTTTAGGATTTTTTATTCCTAGTTCATTCTCTCCAAGTGTCATTGGATAGGTCATTCTTGACTATATACTGCATTTGGATGCATGATTTAAATGGAGTGATCAGAGGCCACTCACCTACACTGTTCAGATAAAATCTAAGAAGCCAGAAATTTAGTACACATATAATGCTGACACAGTTTTAAGTAATCAAATAGAATGAATTATTACCATAGTGTCAATAACTTAGTCCAAGTTTGTGCCTGAGATGATTTCTGCATTGAAACTCCGTAGTGGATAGGGAATAAAAGAGGGAGTAATCCATTTTGTTTAGGACTGTAGGAGTGGTAAAAATAAAAATTTCAGATTTACCTACCTGCTTTATTGACCTTATCAGCTGTGATAATCAAACAGTTAAACAGGCTGTACAAAATAATTTATTAATGACGATGATTACAATAAAATAATAATAAACATTTGTCGGACCCTCTATAAAGTACTTGAGACATAGTCTTTTATTTAGATTTCATCATCATCCTATAAGGTGAGTATTGTTATGTTACAGACAAGGAAACTGAGGCACAGAGAACTTAAGTGATCTGTCATATACATGATCTGTCATGTGTCATAGCATGATCTCTCTTCAGTTAAAAAAGTAGATGAAAAACTGAAGAACACAGTAGGGATCATATGTAATTTTGCATTTGTAAGAGATGGGTGTTCTCTTGGAATGGGCTGAGCTTTGTTTTTGAAATTAGTGTTGGTACCATGATAAAGAGGACTCACGCATAATAGATGTTCTTTACCATTGAATGAAATTGAAGGTGCCCAGCAGGCTCTCAGCTAGTTTCTCCTGGAGGAGTCAGAATGTCTGAGTTGATGATTATACTGGAGGGAAAAAAAAAAAAACCCTCTGCATTACCATATCTGTCAAGGAGAAGGATGGATAGGTGCAGAGGAAAGGTTCACTGAGCTGCCCTCATCAGGGATAATCATATTCCTTATTTTCAAGTAATGCCCCATTTGATAGCTGATGTCAGCACGTATTGATTGAATGTGTTCTGAAAACCTGCAACTGAACCCTGCAGGGAGTTTAGCAAGTGTGGGGGCTCCTCAAGATGCACAGAGAATCTGAGAATAGTGGGCTGTACTTGACTACATCTTTCTCATACCCCCATGAATGCTTTGTGTGTCTTAGAGGTGAGTGTACTATTGAGGGCCCATTACATTTCTATCTAGACTCTGGTGTTTATCCTACCACCAGACTGCTCTACCTTTTGTTTCAATCATACTGGGCTGTCCAACAGTCTTCAAGTATGCCATCTATCTCAAAACTCTTCTGCCTTTGTATATGCCTCTTTTTCCTTCCCTCTGGGAAGCTCTTAACTATTCCTTAAGACCCAAGTCAAGTATCTCTGTGGACCTAGTAGTTCCATTTATTCTGTGCTCTCTACCATATTCTTGTATTCCCTCCACATCCGAAGACTCAAAGGGAGGCATGATAGTTACAGGTAAGGAGAGACAAAGGTCTGGGCCAGGCATGGAGGACTTTGCATTGGAAGAGTAGATACAGGGCTGAGACATCTGATACCAGAAAGTAGATTTGGTTAATGATGAGATGACCTGACAAGGTCATTCATTCATGATGATTCAAAGTCAGATGCTGTGTCAGTTAGTGGAGATTGAAAAATGTATTTCTAACTCTTAAAGGGCCTAGGCCAGAAGGAGACACCATAATTCAAATATTAGTAGGTATCATTGGTTTTGCAGAGGATATCTAGAGGAATCTTAGAGGAGCATGAAGGCCCATAAATTGTTATCTTGGGGGAGGGAGTCTCCTGTAGACCATCCCATGTTGGCCTACACTTCTGGGTAGTACTCTAGACCTTAGACCAGTGGGCAGTAGAGTAAGCCAACATAAAGTCCCATCCTAGGAGCTAGAGTGTCAGAGAATGAGGGAAAACTAAAGCTCAGAACCATGGGGCTTTTCTTGAGGCAGGTGCTTCAGCTAGCAACAGAGCAAACTCATCTTGGAAGGATAGCTGGTACTCAACCTCTGCCCATAGAACCCAGGACTGTTAAAATAAATACAAAGAACAGACTGATGGTTGCCAGAGTGGAGGAGACCCTGGGAGGATGGACAAAATGGATGAAGGGGAGTGGGAGATAGAGGCGTCCAGTTATGGAATAAATAAGTGACAGGAATAAAAGGCACAAAGTAAGGAATATTGTCAATGATATTATAATAGCACTGTATGGTGCTAGATGGTAGCTATACTTGTGATGAACATAGCATAATGTATAAATTTGTCAGATCACTATGTTGTACACCTGCAGCCAATGTAGCATTGTGTATCAACTATGCTCAACTATGCTTAAATAAATAATAAATAAATAAATAAATAAATAAATAAATAAATAATACTGTTTGCTTTATGTATCTGTTGAGCTGTGACCTATCTTTCCTCTCACTGTGTCATTTCTTAGCTGTGAAACCTTGGGCAAGTCTCTTAACTTCAACAACCTAGACTGCTTCATCTAAAATGAAAATAGGGGATCCCTGGGTGGCTCAGTGGTTTAGCACCTGCCTTTGGCCCAGGGCATGATCCTGGAATCCCGGGATCATGTCCTGCATCAGGCTCCTGGCATGGAGCTGCTTCTCCCTCTGCCTGTGTCTCTCTCCCTCTCTCTCTGTGTGTGTCTATCATGAATAAATAAATAAAATCTTTTAAAAAATAAAATAAATAAAATGAAAATTAATAATAATTATTTCTGTGGGTTATTCTTAGAGTTAAATGGACATTTAATTTATCATAGATTATCTTATATATAGTAATGTCTCAATTCATAGTGACATCATCATCACTCTCACTATTATCAATATCATCACCACCAATTATAGGACAGACTTTAGCTGAGCCCAGTTATAGGGAGGGTGCTGGAGATTGCAGACATGGAAACAGAAATTCACACATTCCTCCATTATGGGACTTACATTTAAATTTTATGTCAATGCTGTGTACCTTCCACTTACTTGTCTTATTAGGTTATAAATTCAAGTATATAGTCTCTGGCACAACCAGGGCATGGCAAACAAACAAGTGACTCAACCAGAACAAAAACTCCAAAAATATCTCCAAAATCTGTGTTAAGAAATAAAGCCAGTCTATAATTTGTTCATTTGCATTTTCTGGAATTTCTAAACTTAAGGGAAGGAGATTTTAAGAAACAATTGTGGCATAATAATGACACTTGAAAGGTGATACTATGTGTGATGTGACTGTGGATACTTTGTTCAGAGTCACTGGACATCACCTTATGCTTTCTGTATCCTTCGCCAAATGAAAACATGCTTTGTTTTATTAAATAAACTATTGACCTCTAGTTTCACCATCCATCCACCTATTTATTTCTTCCACACTAATCTAAGAATGAATAAGACAAAAAAAAAAAAAGCACATTGCAGACATTTTCTAATTGTCTTAAATGGTAAGACTCATTGTCTATTTTCTCATTGTAATTAATTGAATCAGTGTATAACTAAGATGTATGTGACCCGTTGATTTTGATTTTTTGCTATATATGTTATCTTTTTTTTTTATATGTTATCTTTTCCTGGTAGATTTCTAGCTCTAGTAATCCTAAGTAAGATGGCATCTGCCTACCTTGTTATTTTCTGAAAA
This sequence comes from Vulpes lagopus, assembly GCF_018345385.1. Lineage (NCBI taxonomy): Eukaryota > Metazoa > Chordata > Mammalia > Carnivora > Canidae > Vulpes > Vulpes lagopus. The sequence continues at coordinate 34,781,621 of NC_054838.1, read as the reverse complement.
GATAATGTATGTCCACAGAGCCAGCAAATTTGTATTCATAAACATTAGCATATAAGGAGCTGTTGTGTCAGGAACACTGAAAATGTGATAAATATTAATTTCTAGACTGGTATTTTGTCAAGGATTTTTAGAATCAGCATTTCATGTTTTTGTTTCTGCCCTTGGAGTCTTCTAAATGATAGAAATAGAAGCTGGCGGTCTTTAACACGGTCTTTTTTCCATGTTCAGAGGTCTGCCAATATTTTATTTTTTCTACATAGTGCAGTTCTACCCTTGATTATTAATAAGCTGTGTTTCATGCTTTTTCACAGTATAGTTCTGGATTTCATAGGTGTATGGAGCAAGGGTATATATTTTTACTTGATTTTATTTTTAGAAATCAGTGCGTACTTTTTTCTTTTTTCTTTCCTTTTCTTTTTTTCAGGGGAGGGAGAGGCAGTGGGAGGGAGAGAGAGAAAGAGAATGTTTTTCTTTTTTTTTAATTTTTATTTATTTATGATAGTCACACAGAGACAGAGAGAGAGAGAGAGAGGCAGAGACACAGGCAGAGGGAGAAGCAGGCTCCATGCACCGGGAGCCTGACGTGGGATTCGATCCCGGGTCTCCAGGATGGCGCCCTGGGCCAAAGGCAGGCGCTAAACCGCTGCGCCAACCAGGGATCCCGAGAAAGAGAGTGTTAAGCATTAAGCAGACTCTATGCCCAGCACAGAGCCCCGTGCGGGGCTCAGTCTCACACACAACCCTGAGATCATGACCTGAGCAGAAATCCAGAGTCAGACACTTAGCCAACTGAGCCAATCAGGCAGCCCATAGAATTCCATACACACTATTTTTTAAGCAAAAAGACACAAGAAAATGACATTCTGTAAGCAAAATAGCAGATAAAAATATCATAAGAAATTTAGTATACTATACATAACTTTTTAAAAGAAGGAAAAAAGGGGTGCTGGAGTGCCTCAGTCAGTTAAGCATCTGCCTTTGGCCCTGGTCATGTTCCCAGAGTGCTAGGATAGAGCCCCATTGGGCTCTCTGCTCAGTGAGAAGTCTGCATCTGCTTCTGCCCCTCCCCCTGCTTGTGCTCATTCTCTCTTTTTCCCTCTCAAATAATTTTTTTTTTTTAAAGAAGGAAAAAAAAAATCCAAGTGTTTAAAAGAAGTGATTGCTCACAGTGGGGTTGTTGACTGGAATTTTCTATCTTGTTTGAAGTGAGCTACCAAAGGATCCCTCGAAATTGACTGGTGACTTTTCAGTCACAAGGCTCTAGCCTCTGGTAAAACCCCTTCCTTTTGGTCCTTTTGGTCTGCGGACATTTGAAAATGGAACATGAAACATTCATGGGGAGTGGGTCTGAAGCCAGAACTCCACAGTGTGAGCCCTAGGTTTGAATATCCAATCTCTTACCCCCTAACTAGCTATGTGACTCTGGTTGAGTGACTCAACCTCTCTGAGCCTTACTTTCTCTATCTATGAAATAGGGAAGACAATACTGACTCCACAGGTTTGTTGTAAGGGTTAAACGGAAGCAACAGGAGAGAAAGATCAGCCCTCAGGGCTCAGGAAATGATGAGCTCTTCTTGCCTTGGAGATTCCTGTCTAGCCTCTGCCACTCATGTACTATAGGATTTTTCTGGTCCCAGTTTTCTTTTCATAAGAAGATGGCATTATGTTAAATAGCCTCTCAAGTCAATGTGAGTTGTATAAAATCACAATTCTTATCCTCATGTCAAGAAAAGAGAAACTGGAAGCTGCTTGTGTGGTCTGCTCCCTGTCTTTGTGTCTGGACTTCCTGGTGAGGTTATGGAAGAAGTGTAGCACATCTATAGTATGCAAATTATCCATTTTTAGAGAATCCGGAAAAAAAAAATAATTGCACTAAAACTAAATTCAACATGTTTCTCTTGAGTGATTCATAGACATGGTTACAACACAGGCACTGATAAGGGGTGGAAAGAAAAGAAACTTGGATTAGGATCCTTATTAAGTGGCCCTTACTCCTTCCTCACCATTGGCATTGGAGAAACAGTTTGTATAAATCTTATTTTCCTTATCTTTAAAATGAAAGATTGCTAACTTGTAGAGATTAAATGGGGTACATACAGAAAATAGGATTTGTAATGCATGAAACACACACTGTATTTACTTACGGAATATTATTTTCCCTTTTAATCATCTCATTCACTTCCCTGTAACTGATCCCCCTGATTCCCTGCCAGTGGTTCCACTCCTACTTGATAAAAAGCCTTCAAACAAGGATCCACAAAAAAGGGTTGAGTCCTATACTTGATATTGTTTAGGGTGGAGTAATATGGCCAGGAAAATTCCATGGAGGAGAAAGAGCCCCTGGCATAGAGGGCCCTTCTCTTTCCTGCAGTGAATAGGAGCTCTCCCAACTATGGGACAGCTCTTCTTGTTAATCATGTATTCTGGTTAATGCTCTGGTTTGCAGAGCATGATAGAGGAGCACCCAGGGAAGAATCAGGGAGGTATAAGAGAGAAAGGCTTTTTTTAGAGGAAGTTCAGGGAATTCAGTATTGCTGGAACATAATGTGCAAGGAAAGAATAGAGTTGAGATTTGAGCAGAAAACAGGGGCCAGATCAGGGAAGGCCTTACAAAAGGTGAGTCATCAGAGGATTTTAAACTCCAGAGTGACGTGATCAGATCAGTGGCAGGATCGTTTTTGTCAGCAGTGTGGAGGATGAATTGAAGGGAGGCGAGACTGTAGACTTAAGATCAGCCAGGGCCATACTGGAGACATCCACTGAGAAGTGACAAGGCCCTGAACTACAGTAGCAACACAGGGAAAAGGCTGGTTTGCAAGATATTTTAGGCATCCCAAGTGGCAGACCTGATAACTACTTGGATACAGAAGGTGAAACAGAGGCAACTCTCAGGGCTCCAGTGGGGCCCGTTGGTTCAGGGCTACCCCGTGAGCTTCCAGATGCCTTTGCTTCCATGACACTCATGCTAGTCCACTCTAGTGGGAAGAACTAACTTCTTTTGCAGCAATTTCATTGCATTCTTATTTATACCCCACTTACTTTGTGCCTCGAATGATAATTATTTGTGTGCAAAGCCATGTCCCCCAAACGATTTTAAACCCATCAGCATAAGGATCTTGTTTAATGCATCCCTGAACGCTCAAGAAGAGCTGGTCAGTTATCTTAAATATGTGCCAATAGTTACTTCGCTAGAAAGATATATTCAGCATATGTTCCATGTCTTCTTCTAGGCCACAGATTGAATTGTTTCTAAAGGCATTGGTCTCAGGAATATCGCCTATGGAAGGTCCTTTGTGCTTCATTGGATGATTCATTACTAACCACTTTTGGATTTCTTTTCTTCTCTCAAATGGTTAATTGCTCTGGATCCCTAGATCATCTTTTCCAAGCTTACTGGCACCCGAAAGAGAAATTCAAATATATTACTCTATTTGGGATAATTAAAGCTGTGGTCTCCTCCTGGTTCTTTATATTCTTCAATGCCTTGAAGGAGATTCAATTAATCTAATAGGATTTGTTTTGCTTGAAAAGGTGCAGGCTATAGGTTAGTACTCTCATTTTTGTCAGGTTGCCTGCAAGTGAGTCTGTGGTTCTTGTTTTACAGAACTCTGACTTGTGAAACACAGGTTTACAAGGATGACAGAGTATAATAAAAATGATACTGCTTGATTGTGAGACAGGAAACTGAGGGTTTAGCTGTGGTTCTTCTGCAGGCTCTCCCCTGTGGCCTTAGGAAAAATCACTTCACCTTTGGGCTTCAGTGACCTCATTTGTAAAATGAGACTGTTAGCCTAGAGCTTCAGCTGAAGCTCCCAGTATCCAAATACTGTTAGCTGTGTTCAGGTGGGCTGGGCACACCTAGTGATATCCTGCAGACTATCCTTCTCCGTTAAAGTGTGCCTAGTTTTATCAGAGCAGACAGGAAGAAGCAAGGCAAACCTGGAGGTCAAGGGGATAGGCAGGATCTAGAAGTAGAAGAAAAAACAAAAAACAACAGACCTAAGTCCAGAGGTTTTAGGAGGCAGGCTGGTTGAATAGGCAAAGCACAGGTTCCAAGGGGTATGGCCTTGGAGAGCAGGTGGTCATCTAAATAGTCAGATGGTATGGGGGAGGGGGGTGGGGGCTGGTGGCCACAGCAGGCAGGCAGCGAAAGGCAAGGAAGAAACACAGGAACATGTAGTGCTCGGGAGTCAGAATCATGGAAGTCTGTCAGGGCTTAGCAGGGTCCTGGCCACCTGCCTGGGTTCATGGGCAGGGCAGAGATTAAAAAAGGAGAAAGGGGAGGGGGATCAACAAGAGCAAGACAGAGTTCCAGCCTCAGAGAGCCTGACATATTAGGCAGGTCTCCAAAAGAGAGATTTGGGCAAAGAGGAGCAAGACAGAAGGCGAATTCTCAGAACTGGGCCACCAGGTGGGGGCTGAGTTAACAAACGCAGAGTTATAGGAACTGGGACAAAAGGTCAGAGGCAAACTAATAGAAAGAAGGTTAATGCTGAGGACTCACGTTTTGGAATTTGAGTACCATAAGGTTTCTTCTAATCCACAGCTTTTAGGAAGCAGTGATTTCTCTTATCTTTCAGTTGCCCATCTTCTTCTACTGAGTGACAGTCTCCTCTCCCTCCCCCGCTGCTCTCTCCTCATTCTGTCAGCCCTCAGTGACTTTCACTGAGAATTTACTAAATTCCAAGTATGAAGGGATGTTTTTTTTTTTTTTTCTGGAAGGATAGTGAGAAGTGAGAAAATGTAAAATCACAATGCAATGTGATAAATATGGCAGAGAGGTACGTGCTAGGTACAGAGAGTGCTGAGGAATCAGAAGCCAGTGGCATCCAGGGGGAGAGAGGAAGGTGTCCCAGAGGAAGCACTCTGTGAACAGAGCCTGGGAGGGCAGGTGGCAGTTGGCCAAGTGAAGAGGCTGGGCAAGGGCAGCCTGGGCAGAGAGAATGGTGTTTTTGCATGGGCATGGAGTTAAACAGGGAATGGGCATGTTTAAGGAATCAAGGGGTAAGCATGGGGAAAGCTGGTGAGGGCAGTGGGCGGAGTTGCCAGAGATCAGTGAGGGAAGTAATTGGGAATTTTCAGAAAGTAAGACACTAGAGTTGATTTTAGGGAAGATGACACTTTCTGGCAGAAAAGAGGGGAGACAGAATCCTGAGAAGGTAATAACAGTGAAGCAAGAAGAAAGCCACTGGGTCCTGGTAGGAGATGGCAGGGCTAGAACCAAGGCTGTGGCACGAAGAGGAGCAGAAATAATCAGATTTTGGGGAAGAAGCAGAAGATCCACAAATCCACAACACAACTTGGTCATAAGTAATTTTTAGGAGTCAGGAGCAGACAGCTAGGAAATAGCCTGAATCTTTCCTTAAATGGCACCCTCTAAGGTGCTCGTTCAGTGCCACCCTCACACACTCCCAGCCTCCCCCTGAGGCTTTGGTTCTCCTTCCTTAGTCCTGGTGTCCATCATATCCCATATTTTATTTATCTTGTTTATTGTCTATCTCCTCCCACTAGAATGTAGCTTTTTGAGGGCAAAGATTTTTGTCGTTTGTGGTCACTGTCTTACCCTTTTTATCCCTAGCACTTAGAACACTTCCTGATATACAGTAATCGGTAAATACCAAATGAATAAAATCAAGGCACTAGCAGCCATGGACCAAAACTTAGAGCAAGGAAAGACTTACAATCATGGAATATTCAGTTTTAACAGACCCTTCCATTTTAGGGAGACATAAGTGATTTGCCCAAGGGCACCCACAGCATGCCAACCAGAGATAAGAAGGAAAGGGTCTGTCAGTGTGTAAAGTAGGGCCGCATCTCCCAGGGCTGACTGACAGGCAGGAAAGGAAACTCGGGTGTTGGTGCCAATGCCTGGCTGCCCAAAGGACACCACAGCTCTCAGGACAGGTCAGTCCTGATGTCACCAAAGTGAAATTTATCAAGATAAAAATGAAATCATTTGATTTCTTTGTGTAATGGAAACATACTGAAACAATTGTTTCTTTCTTCCAAGGACTATTTTCATCTATAATGTCCTTTGTCCCTATCTGTAAACTCCCCACCCCCACCCCTGACATCCCACCCCATACCCACACCCACATTGTTACAAGAATAAAGGATCTTCTGGAATTGGGCATCAGACATCAATATTGTATATTTTCCATAATACGTGTGTTTCTGTTTCCTTTCTTTTCTCTTTATCCCTCAATAAATATTAGCACTTAGTAAAAACCAAGCCATTGGTATGTAAAATGTGAATGACAATATTTGGTTATTTTTCATAACTAGAAATGTTAGAAGATTCTGAAAAGTATGAACATTTGAAAGTTGTGTGAAAAGTCAGATTACCACTTCCTTTTTCACCAATCTGTTCATTTGTCCATTCTTTTCATCATTCATTTATTTTCATGTTTGACTCATATTTCCTTAGTACCTACTAGCTATAAATGATTGAGCTATTGGGAGTATGAAACTAAATCAACGAGTTTACAACCTGGTAAGAGAGATAAGAAGTAAGGTAAAATAATACTTTCAGTAATTCAATAAAAACATAACTAATTTGTGTTCTACTTATTTATATTTCAATAATTTAACAAATACTGACCCAATAGCTACTACATATCCAGGCACTGCTTTGGGCAATGTGCATCCAAAAGGAAATAAGACAAACACAAATCCCTGCCCTTATTGAAATTACGTACTGGTTGAGGAAGCAGGCAGTAAATGGTTGTGGTATGGGCTACAGAGGAAAAGAGTGGTGGTGCTAACTTTGCGTAGGTAATTAGGGAAGCTTCTTCAAAAAGGGGATATTGGAGTTGAACTCTGAATGCTGAATAAAATAAGTAAACTAGATAGGAGGAAGTGCAGTTGAGGAGAAGTGTAGGTAATGAGAACAGCAGATGTGGAGGACCTGAGACTTCAGGGCATGTCTCATTGGTAGAGTGAGAGAAGGCCAGTATGTGGGGCAGCAGCAAAGGTGAGACCAGAGCAGTATACAATGACTGTATTAGAAAACCATAAACTCCATTGAGGGCTTCGCTCTTCTTCCCCAGAACAATGGGAAGTCAATAAAGATTACAAACACAGGAAAGTAATGACAGAATTTGAAATTTGGAGAATGGATTGGAGTGCGACAAAAGGATAGAGGGTAGAAAAAATAAGTATTATAAGAGAGATGTAGAAATGTAACAGTACAAATTTAGGAGACTAGAAGATTATATAGTCCTGAGGATGTTGAAGAAAAATTAATGGAGGAGATAACTTTGGACCTGGGTTTTGAAGAAGGAATAAGACTCAGGAATGCAGTCATGGCAGCTGTGCCTTAGCAAGGATACTTTCAACAGAAGGCCATCATGTGGAAGGTCATGGGAATGTGAAAGCATAGGTGATGTGTTGGGAACAGCAAGCCGATAATTCTGGACAGACACCTGAATTACACGAGTGGGAAATAGATTGAAAAGTAGAAGTAAGGGTGAAAAAGTTTGGGTATTGTGCCATTTGAATTTTATTATTTAAAACAAAAGGAAAAATAAAACAGGAATCAGTGAAAGATTCTGAGTCCACAATTACATTTTCATATCTGTTTTCAGGGAGATTAATCATATAGCAAGGTGTAAGAGAATTGGAAAGAAGAGAGGTTGGAGGAAATGAGAACACTTGGGAGTCTAGCACAATCAAGGCTTGCATGAGGATGGTGGCCATGGGAATGAAAGAATGTAAAGGACATTATGGAGATGAAATGAACAAGACTAGCAACTGATTGGTCACCAGAGAACATGGAAGAGGCCTCAATACTTCATAGCATTGTCAGTACCTCATTTTACTTGTTCTTCAGTACAAACCTTTGAGATGGGTTATAAATTTGGTGCCCTGGAATGCAGACTGATAACCACATGAAATCTTGCCCACATGCCACTAATAGCTGTGTTACTAATGTAGCAGTTTTTGGGTGAGTCCCAAATGGAATGGATTTTAAATGTTAACCTACTAACAATTATCTCCGTGTCCTATTAGCAATCAGCTAAACCATCTGTTCCTTCCAATAGAGAATATCTTCTGGAAAATGAATTTGAGAATGGTGAAATATTGGATGCTTAAAAAACCCAGACTGAGAACATTATTTTAGAGCACCGCATTCTCTGGCGGAGGGGGAAGATGTGGGAAGGAATTTCTTCTTCTCTGTTATATAAAGCTTATGCTAAGATACACAGGATATATAATGAGTTCTATGACTTAATTTTGTGTTGCCAACTTTTTTTTTTTAAGTGAAAGACTAATCATGAAATGATTCAAATGGGAAGGCAGTGCCACTAGTGGAAAAAAACCTAGACTCAGAATGAGAAAAGCAACTTTCAGCTCATCTGTGTTATGTGTTAGTGATATAATCTATATTTTCACTTAATATCTCTCAGTCTTAGATTTTCCATCTGTAACATGAATATACCAGCCTTCCTTGCCTAAGTCATAGAATTGTTGTGAGGATCAAGTGAATTGATGTATGTGAGAGAGATGCCCAAATAGTATCATATCATCAGACCTGAATGCTATTTGCTTGGAAAACTCCAAACTGTCATTGAACCGGATCTGTGAACCTCTAAACTATATATCACTGGCCTACAGGCAATATTGTCATATTAGGTGTAATAAAGGTTGATTGATAAAAAAAAAACTTCATCACAGATTTATGAATTTTACATCACAGTTCTGAAATAATGGGTCATGCTATGTGTCTTACCACAGTAAGTGTGCTACATCTGCACTGTATAAAGTAACGTATTTTGAAGTGTGGTGCCTGGGCTTGCAGCATCAGCAAGACTAGAAACTCATTAAAAATGTAGATGATTGGTGCTCACCCTAGACCTCCACTGAATCAGAAACTGCAGGTAAAACCAAGCAGTTTGTGATTGAAGAGTCCCTCCAGGATATTCTGATATGCCTTTAAGTTTAAGAACAACTGATCAAGAGAGAGGAATCTAAGCTCTGTAGTCAAATCCTAGCTCTGACCTTTTATCACACAATGACTTTGAACTTGTTCTTTAACAATGGCTACCCAGAGATTCCCTACTGTGGTGGAGGATTAAGAGGGATGGTATAGATATATTTTACTCCTCTTAAAATACTAGCCTCCTAACTAGGCTAACCATCATATTTGTTAGTTCTTCTGCCTACATAAAGATTTTTCTTTCTTTTCCTCCTTCTTCATTTTTGCAAACATTTTCTTGGGTGAAAATAATTTTCAAAGAATCAAGTTTTCGGGTAAGCCATTGGACCACAGAGAGGAACAGCTTATTTGAAGATTCTAATATACTAGGAAAAAACAAAGCCAGGTTTTATTTTTGACATTGAAAACATAATTTTCAAAGTGCATAGGCTACTCCTCAGAAAAATACAACTTATGCTACTAAAATTTATATGACTGTCTACGTTTCATAAAAGTTTATCTGCTTCAGACGAACCAGGCATGCAAATAAAAGACAGCTTCTGTGAAGATGGCTTGGTTCTCTTCAGAAGTGTTATCTATAGCTAGAGTACACAGTAGTTTAGTTATTTGGGATCACTACCCAAAATGAACGCATAAGACTAGGTCTGGGTCTGGTATACCTTTTTTTCCTCTGCTGGAAATGAGCTCCATAGGTATTTACATTAAGTACTAAAATGTTCATTTAGAGCACCAAAGGAAATTTTCTTAAAGATTTGTTTATTTACTCATTAGAGACACACAGAGAGAGGCAGAGACACAGGAAGAGGAAGAAGCAGGCTCCACGCAGGGAGCCTGATGTGGGACTCAACCCTGGGACTTCAGCATCACACCCTGGGCTGAAGGCAGCACTAAACCGCTGAGCCATCAGGGCTGCCCACCAAAGAAATTGTTAATGAAGCTGCTGAGACAATGGGGCCAGAGGAGACTGGTCTACACAATGACTATAGGGTAACCTGCCACATGTCATGCATTCTGCTAAGCACTGGGGGAGCAGAAGTAAGGAAAATCAGAACAGTTTCTATCCTCACTGAAGGAACAGCATAGCAGAGGGAAGGACATAAACAGATGATCACAAAAATAAGAATATAATTATAAGTTGTGATAAATTCCATGAAGAAAACAGTACAGGGTGTTTTGAAAGCATGTAACAGGAAGAACCGTAAGCCTCTGCCCTGAAAGAGTTTGCAGCCTTCTTGAAGGTGCTTTGCATTTTGTATGCTCAGAGTTGGTGTATGTAGTTCTTTACTGCTACTCATAGTACAGAATGTCCAGAATTTTACTTACCAGATAACTTCCCTGCTATCTGACCTTGGGAAAATTACTTAATCTCACCAGAGTTTGGTTTTCTCAACCATCAAATGGCACAGAAATACCAAGCTGATAAGGCTGTTAGGAGGATTACATGGAGAAAGACACAGAACTGTGTGTGCTTGGCACACGGTAAGTGTTCAATGGATGCTAACTGTGTTAGCCCAGAGGAGGGGGAGATGGAGAAGGAGGGTGATGAGATGGTGACAGTGATAATTTGTAATTCTGGACTTTTGATGCTTAGTGTAATATTTGTTGCTTAGCAAAAGATATATATGTAAGTGTTATAACCAAAATATTAGAAAAAATTCTTAAACATATAAAAAATAATGTCTAAAATCTGTTGCCTGATCTATTTTTTGACTATGTGCTAACAGAGTGTAGAATGTCTTAACAGGAAAGGATAAGGGGAACAAGCTTAGTTTCAAATTCTGATCTACCTTTTAGGTGATAATGTAGTGGTGATAATCAAGTTTCTAAGTTTCTAACTCTTGATCAAGGACTGGAGAGGAGGGTTTTCCTGTGAGAATGACACAGTAACATAAGAAGACATGTCAGAAAGACAAGCTTACTAACACTGAGGTCCTGGAATAAACAGGACAACAGCTAAGTCAAGAAAACTAGGCTTCAGTGGGGAGCCCTTGTTTCCAGCCTGGCTCTCTTTCTCCAATGAGCTATGTGGTCTAGTTCATCTTTATGGGCCTCAGCTTTTTCTTTATTTCTCAAGTAACATTTGTTTCCTTTATGAAACACCCTACTTCAGGGAGATGTTATACCTTACTAGAAGGATAGTATTAAATGAGATGATATAATATAAGTGGTTTTTGAGATTTGAAAGCCCTAAGCAAACCAGAGATTATTGATCATAATATTGCTATTATAACTTAGGCCACATATTGTTAAATATTGTTTATCTTCTGTCTTCCCAAAACCATTCAGCCTCTTCAGTACTGAGAGGATACCATTTGTTTTCATGTCTAAAGCAGGATTTCCAGGCATGTGTTGACGGAGCTATAGAGAATACACCATATTTGAAGAAATCAGAAGAGGTGCTTAGAGAGACATGGGAGTACAGGATTTCTAGGGGATGACACAGTGACAAACAAGGGTGAGTAGCTTCTAGAGGCAAACGTACAGCCAAAGTAGTGGGGCATACCTGTTAAGCAGAGATTTCAGGTTTGCCAGTAAAGCCAAAGTTCAAGCAAAGATAAGAAACTTGGACATTTGGAAAACCATAAAAAAGTATAGTCATTCTCTACTTACTTTTATTTACTGAATAAACTTTTATTGGGTGTGGCAGAGGGCAAATATGAGACAATGGTTCCTGTCCTCCAGGAGCCCACCATCTGGTAGAGGAGAGCAACGTGCATATTGTACAACTGGAGGAACTCCGAGATGGAAGAATCTACAGTGGTCTCTGAGATTAAAAAGTATCCGCTAGGGAGGCCAGAGAAGGCTTCCCAGGAGGGTAAGGCTTGGGTATGAAAGGAGGAGCACCAGCAGGACACTGAGGGGAGAAGGTGGGAAAGATCATTCCAAACATTTTCAGTTGCTATTTTCATGAGGTGATCTGTCTAAAGAAGGCTCAGATTCTGGTATAAGCTAAGATTTGTGTAGCCCTCATCATAGACATAATTAAGGTCCCAGTTAATTAATCTGTTGGTGATTCTTCCTTTTATTTCTTCTTGCATACCAGCCTTAGTTTATTCTTCATAATATACATATTAAAAAGTGATAATGCAGAGCTGTAACTGAGAAAGTATCACAGAGTTCCAAAAATGAATTCACTGTAGGAGTCTAAATAGAAAATAAAAATCAGCTTTTTAAGCTGCTTTTTTACAGAGTGAGTTTGGAGTCAGCAGTAATTCTGGGTGTAGAACACATATTGTGCTTCATAAATTGAGCTGACCCAGAATATTGCTGCTACTGCTACAACATTGATCATATAGCCTCTTATTTTGCACAATAAGAATTGTGTAAACTCACTATCAACTCTGTTCCTCATTGGAGTGTGACTATTTGTGGGCTATTTTGTTTGATTTACCTTTGCTCTTACCTAAAATATCTGGGATTATCAGTTATGCTGATTTCTTTACACATTTTTAAAACGAAGATATGAAAAGAGGTTTAAATCAACAAAGAAACGTATATTGCAAATCTATATGAAGGTTAGGGACCTTAAAAATCCTGACTCATAATGGGTACTTGGTTTGAGGGGATAGAAGTAGATAAAAACAGCAGTTTCCTGGCTTTCTGGTCATCATTCATCCTCCTGAGGCATATTTCCCAAGTACCCTATATTGCTAGCATGAGCTCTACTCTTGTTTCCTTATAGTACCCCTGTATAGTATCTATTTCCTCTTTTCCTTATTCCTTGACCCTTTTGTCCTCTGCTTACTTCCTTGTTCTCCATATCTCAGATTCCTTTTAAAAAGCTTTCAGGCATAATACTTGGCTAACGCTCCCTCTACAGGTGATCTGGTGAATCCACTACAATTACCCCAGCACAGTTAGATCCTCTTCAGTTCCTGTTATGTCACCAAAGCTCCTTGTATCATCTGGTTAAAAGACTGTAGCAGCAGTAGGAGAAAATCTTTCAGACCTGAACCATTTTAAGTAGCAGATTCCCATAGTCTATTTTTCCCTAGATGGAATATATTGTTACAAAAATAAAGCATTGTGAAGAAAGAATTCATGTATAATTGATTTTTGCATTAAAGCAAATTATGTTTCATTTGTCCCAGATGAAAACAGAACCCTTGTTAATTTCCACCAAATGACAAAAGCATTTTTTTCTAAACTAGACTAGTGGTTATTACAACTTGTAAAATCCAGTAATAAGCCTGAGTCCTTAAAAGTAGAAAAGAAATGGAAAATGTCAGCATAACATTAGTGACTTTATTGAATATATTTTCCCATGGTTAAAAGGTAGTATACAAGGTGATGTAGGTTAACTACTATAGCAAGCAACAGTGACTTCGTGTAATAAAGGCCTATCGCTTTCATATCAGTGACTCCTGCAGTTGGTGATTGGGCTCTAGGCCATAGAGCTCTGTTCCTTCTACCTTTGTCACTGCCACTTTCATCATTTGACCTCCAAGATTGTAAAATAATAGAAAAAAGAGGGCTTGGGAAGTTGTATAAGAAGTTTCATGACAAGGCCTGTACTCATCCCACACCTTCCCTGCCCACATTTTTTTGGGAAGAACACAGTCAATGATGCCAATCTAACTGCAAGCAAGGCTGGGAAATGTGGGTCCAGGAAAAAAAAAAAAAAGGAAACAATTTAGTGAACACAGAGCGGTGTTAAAACAGAATTTCATAATTTATAATGAAGTGATTATTTTACAAATGATCAATATAATTCCCATTCGTTTTTCCTGTTTCAAAAAGAAATCTGGCCCAAGAAGCTTTAATAAAAAGAGGTTATATATCCAGAAGTTAAAAAGCAAGGACTATGGAATCATATACACCTTAGTTCAAATTTTCCTTTATGTTTTGCTAGGCTTTGGCCTTCTTTGAGGTCTTTTTTCCTTATTCTTAAATTTTCTCATTCATTTTTTGTGAACTATGGTACCTAAAAATAAGGATACTGTGATGATAAATGAGATAACGTATGTAGCATAGGAAGTAGTCAATGAATGATAGTATTTATTTGTATGATTAGTAAAGATAGTGTGAAGGATATTAATACAGATGACATCTACAATTAGACCTCATCTAGTTCCTTACATTGAGGACATTTTCTTTCATTGAAACTACAAGCCATTCTCAAAAAAGGTGTTCTGCAAGTCACAAAATAAAGGAATTTGGTGAGGAGAGAAACATCCTTGGTTATGGTAGTCCGAAGAACTTTATAGATTTTTCATCTTGTGGAGGTGGGGGTGATAGCTGCCCAGTCCATTGGAATGTGATGCCTATCTTCCCAGTGGCATGAGGATGACTCACCAGAAAGCTTGTTTTTGCCAACTCTCTCTTCTCATCTGTAACAGAGAGGAGGCCCACTTGTACCTCTTAGGCAGAATGGCATACTGAGGTTTTTGTCTCTCTAATTTCTGTGAAATGTGCTTTCTCCTTGATGTATGCACATAAATCACAGACATTTGCAAAACAAGTAAAATATGAAGTCTTAGGCTCAAGTGAATTTATCACAATTAAGTAAAAGGATTCTCAGCCTGTGCCCAAGCAGGAAAGCAATTGTGTCATCTGGTACAGATTGTTTCTTTCCTTGTGTTTAGACAAGAAAGGAAGGAGGGAAGGAAGGAAGGAAGGAAGGAAGGAAGGAAGGAAGGAAGGAAGGAAAGAAGAAAGAAAGAAAGAAGAAAGAAAGAAAGAAAGAAAGAAAGAAAGAAAGAAAGAAAGAAAGAAAAAGAAAGAAAGAAGAAAGAAAGAAAGAAAGAAAGAAAGAAAGAAAGAAAGAAAGAATTTACTTATTCTAAAATGTCTGAGAACTTCCTCTGATAAGATATGCTTAAGGACTTTTGCTGGTAATGTTTCTCATTTTTGCAATGAAAACCAACTATAAAGTATTTAGCTCATGTAAATCTAGCACTCTGAATTTATAGAGTATCTTCAAAGCCCTTTCTGGGAACTCTTCACTTAGCTGAGATAATTTTATTTATGGCAGGGGGTGTAGGGGAGTGGAGCAGTAAGTAAAACATATTTTCATTCTGGTTTATAAGTGAGAAAATTAAATCAATATGTAAACTAAGTATGTGGCTAACATCATATAGCTGAATGCCAATGGCCAAAACAACAACAATAACTCAGGTCTCTTAATTTCTAGGTCCAAATACTCATATTAGAACAGTCTGTTTTTGATTAGCCCTCTCGTTTGATGCCTCATCATGATTCTATAAACATTATAGTAGAAGGCCATACGAAAGATTATCTTGTCTAATGTACTGCCTAGAGTAGTTGAATGATTAAACAATTCACAACAAAAATTTTTGTTTCTGGTAATATGCTGGATTATTTTATTTGGACCAACTCTCCCTCTGACCACAACTAAAAATGTTGGGTATAGTATTTAAAAACACACACACACAAACAAAATTTCTAAAAGTGCCAGGCAACTAGCAAGATAATAGAGTTATCAGACTGGAACCTAGGCAGAGATGGGGAGGGTTGGTGTTACCTAAAGCCGCTTCTGCCCTGAGGCATTTGTTGAACCAGGTGAAGTGAAACTTTGAAACTGACCAATAAAGAATGCAGATTGGAATTGTAAGATATAAACTATAAAATAGCCATCCTTCTTGTTTAATTATAGACAAGTTTGAGTAAATAGTACAGGAAACTATTAAACAAACAAACAACTGTCCTAGAAGATTTAAAAGAAAAAAAAAAAAGCACTTAAAGAGAACTTCAATAAAATGAAAATTAAAAATGAGGTTGAGAAGTGTAAGGGCAGATTCATCAAAGCTGAAGAGACCATGAGAGAACTAGGAGATCACTCAAAATACATTATACAGAGAGCAGAAACAAAGAGATAGGGAGGACAGGAAAGCTGAGACATATTACAGGCAGGTAAGAAGGGTTGATAAGTGTCTGATAGGAGCTGCAGAAAGAGAGGGTGTGCAGAATGTGGCAGAGGCAATATTTGAAGAGGGAAATGACCAAGAAGTTTCTGGTATTGATAAAATACACAAATATACAGTTTCAAGGAGATTCACGAATCCCAAACAGATTTTTAGAAGTCCACAGCCGGTGTGACGTGGTGGAGATACAGACAACCAGACACAAAGGGATATATCAATACTAGCTGAGGAGGAGGGGCAGTGTATATCTCAACATATGTTGAGAAAATAATTCTCATTCTAGAATTTTTTTCTTTAAAATATGAGGACTAAATAAAGACATTTTGAAAAACAAAACCTGGGAGAGTTTGTCGCCAGCAGACCCTCACTAAAGAACTTTCTAAAACATGCCTCCTAGGCAGAAGGAAAGTGATCCAAGATGGAAAATAGAAGCTGCCAAAAGAAGAACAAAGTGCCATATATGTGAATTAATCTGAATGAATATACATTTTATAAAACAATAATGCATATAGGACCACACAGTAAGATAGTCAAAATATATTCAATAATAATACATTAACAACATGCATAGATTAATAATATATTTGTAGAAGAGTAAAAGTATTGACTTTGATAAGTGTGCGTGTTATAATTTCAAAGGTAACCACAAAAAAATGGAAATAATAAATCACATAATTTAAAAAATCTATCCAAAAGAAGGAAAAAGGAGAATAAAAGACAAAACAAGTGGGATGGGTCAAAAGCCAACATAAGAATACAGCTAGAAAGCCAAATTTGTCACTTATTACATGTTCATAAACTATTACTACAGAAAAGCACATAGCTGCATCTCACGATACAATGGTAAGAGGAATATGTGAGTCACCGAATAATATACTTTGTGTGATTCTGTTTCTATATGGTTCAAAATAGATAAACCTACACTATATTGACAAAGGATTCAGGATGGTAAAACCTGTAAAGGAAAACAAGGACAAAATTATTACAGAAGTCAGGGTAGCAGTTCCCCATCAGCAGTCAGAAAGGGGACTATTTGGGGAGTGGCCCTGTATAATTTTCTTTACGCTGTACATATATATGTTTTATATACTTTTCCACATGTATCTTCTAATAAGAATTGATAAAAGATAGACAAATACATACGTAAATGATGTTTGCTAGGTGTTTCCCTGTGTTTTGTACTACTTCTCTAGAGCAGAATTCAGAATGGAAATCCGTGGGTCAGCGATATTAGTATTTTTAGCATCCTTAATGATAATGGTTCAAAACCAACTCTGTCTGATTTCTAGGCCGTTTTCTTACAAGGTTCACGTTACCTCCCATGTATTCTTAAGTTGTTTACCAAAATCTTTTTGTTATTTTGTAGTGCCACCAGAATACGTCATTACCAAAATCTTTCTATTTCACCAACACTATCATTTAAAAATATCCACTTTCAAGTTAACTTAATAGGCAATTACTTTGCATGTTTTTAAATGCATTTGTGCCATGTTAAAGATAGCAGAGGGGCTAAGAATGTGGCCTTTGGACCCCACCTGCCCAAATCAGTGTCCTCGCTCTGCCAACAGTAGCTGTATAAGCTTGGGCCAGATATCTTACCTGTTTCTCAGTTTCCTCATCTGTAAAATGAGAGCAATAACAGAATCAACTCCACAGGCTTGTTGAGAGGATTAAGTGTAAATGCCTAAAACAATGTCTGACACATTCTAAGTATTTGATACTTGTTTGCAAGTACTTTATTATTTCAAGAGTAGACCAAAGTTTATTTGAGCTCAATACAAATCACATCCTTTTTAATAGGATATGTATAATCAGCAAAGCATGCCATGGCCAACCTAAAAGACAAATATTAGCTGCTTCTCCACAACCATTGGCTAACTTAATCTCATAAATGTTCTTCTCTTAGAATGTTAGTGCTAACCATGGGGAAAATGAATCGGAGGGAGGATAAAGAATGCTTATAGTCACTCATTTGGTTCAGTAATGAATTACTGAGCTACAGGCCTGCAGTAGATATATGGAATGCTGTAGTTTGCAAGGCACTGCACGCTAGTAGGGGAGAGAAAAAACAAACATCTAAATATTGGAAGAAGAGGCACATAGTGCGATGGACTAGGTAAACAGGAGGTCCTAGTCTCATTCAAGACATCAAAGAAAGCTTCCTGGTCAGGGTGGGGGTGGGGAATGGCATTTAGTATTCACCAATGTACCCATCTCTGACACATCTATATCTCATCATTGATTTCTTCACAAAGACCCTCTTAGGTAGATGCCCAATCCCTTTTTAGAAAGAGGGGAAACAGATTCAGACAGGATAACTGGCTCCAGAGGGTTGTTTTCTTCATTTCCAGAAACACTCTGGGATTCTCATGAAATGAAAAACCTATTTAGGTGGCACTTAAGGTTATCCCTGTCCTCTCTTAGCAGGCAAAGTCTACTCGTGGTGAGTCAAATTCTAGCACACAAATCATAAACAGCAAACAGCTGCTTTGACTTTTTTTTTAAAGCATTAACAGGAAATCCCAAGCTAAATATAAATTGGGTTTTTAGGAAGAAACAATTCAAGGAAAAATAATCAGCATCTCGTTTTGTTTGCCCTCCATTAAGAAGTCTCAGAATACAAATCAGCTGTAGCGTAACTATTAAATGTTTAGAAAGTATTCAAATTCATATCTCTGCTGGCATTCCGAAACCCTAGATTTGTCTTGGAGGTAGTTACCTTGCAATTATGCTTGAATTCATTAAATATTAGGTTATGGTAAGAGATGTGTTGCTTGATATTCCTTGTTAAAATATAATGCAAACCCTGGTTGTTGAAAAGAGAAAACACCAAAACCATTTGTATGAGTTGGGTTTGGGGTAAAAATAAAACTAGGCTGCCTTATTTTTAGATAAAACTAAAACTAGGCTGATTCAACCCCATCCCCTGAAATGTGTACCATTGTCATTGGTTTCTTGGAGATCCTTTTAGACTTTCATTGTAATTCAAATATTTAAGATTTGTTCCTTTCCACAAAAAAAGGCAACATAATATACATACTTGTCTGCACTTGAAATTTTTTTCTTAATGATCTATCTTCAAGCTCTTTCCCTATCAGCAGTTGTTTTTTAGAGATTCCCACTACATGGATATAACCTCATTTATTAACTAGTACTTGACTGATGAGTTCTAATCTTTTGCTTTTATAAGGATACTTAGTGACATCAGCGCTCACTGAGTAAATGTGTGTTCTAAATTCCAGCCACTCTGGAAAATAGTGTGGAGATTTCTCAAAGAGTTAAAAATAGAGCTACCCTATGACCCATCAATTGCACTACTGGGGATTTACTCCAAAGACACAGATGCAGTGAAAAGCTGGGACACCTGCACCCCAATGTTTAGAGCAGGAATGTCCACAATAGCCAAATTGTGGAAGGAGCCTTGGTGTCCATCAAAAGATGAACAGATAAAGAAGATGTGGTCTAAGCTGTGATATCATAGAAAATGAAGCATTTTTAGACAATTTAGGTAAAGTGTGATCAGGAATAAAGTCAGGGCAAGCCTAGAATACAGGATGGAGTGAAGTAGCCAGAGAAGAGAATAGGGTACCAGTGGTGGGGGTTTGTCAGAAGCCTGACTGAGGGAGGATTCAGGCTTCCCAGAGGTGACTCCACAGACTAATTCACTGGGACCCATTGTTGCCCAGAGCATTTCTGTCACAGAGAACACTGGGGCTCTGTGGTTGGCTCTGAAGGGTCGTTGCACTGCCTACCCCAGAGGATTTTTTCTGGCTAAAATTAGAACCTCCATGTGAAGGAATTTGGCTAACTGTGAAGTATCATGCAAATGTATGGGAAAGTGTCACGTGAAGGCGTAATAATATAACAGTGGTATTCATTCTCTCATTGCCTTTCCAAACCAAGTCTATGCCTAACATTTCATGATTTATTGTTGCTGAATAGGAAATAATAAAATATTTTCCAAAGCCCTTGTCATAAATGTAAGATCTCATCTAAAACCTGTTTCAAGGAACTTTTTAAATATGAAAAATAAATTCCTTTGAATTAGCTACTATATACATGCTTGTTCATATAATTCACATATTATCAGCAGTATTTAAATTGAAATAAAGCTTATTTTATGACTAATTTGACCTACCAATAAAAAAAAGAAGATGTGGTCTATATATACAATGGAATATTACTCGGCCATCAGAAACAATGAATACCCACCATTTCTTTCGACATGGATGGAACTGGAGGGTATTATGCTGAGTGAAGTCAGTCAGTCAGAGAACGACAATCATTATATGGTTTCACTCATATGGAGAATATAAAAAATAGTGAAAGGGATTATAGGGGGAGGGAGGGAAAATGAGTGGGAAAAATTAGAGTGACAAACCATGAGAGACTCCTAACTCTGGGAAAAGAACAAGGGGTAGTGGAAGGGGAGGTTGATGGGGGAATGGGGTGACTGGGTGATGGGCACTGAGGGGGTACTTGATGGGATGAGCACTGGGTGATATGCTATATGCTGGCAAATCAAACTTCAGTAATATATATATATTATATATATATATATATATATATATATATATAAGCTCTTTTGTGTAACCCTCCTATACTTTCTCCTCCTGTAAAGACCCCTTGGAAATCATGTGTTCCAGATGATGTGGTTACAAGATGGAAAGAGCTGCCCCAATAACACCTGACTCTGTTGTGACTGGGGTAAAAAGTGTCATCATGTTAGTTGCCAAAGATTTTGTGGTTACTACAGCATAACCTACTGCTTCCTGACAAATGCAAACCTATCCCTTCACATGAGTGCAAATGTATTTATGAAGTAAATTCCCCAAAGTAGAATTTCAGCTTCAGCTTTTGCTTTCCCTTCTCACTACTTCTAGGTTTTCAACAGACTCTCTAATTTATCCTGATGCTTCTCATTTCCAACCCTGGCCTTGCATTCCATCAGCAAGGCCCTCATGTAGGCCCTTCCTGTTTACCATCTGACAGCCCCTTTGCTGCTGATCTTTGGGTCTCTTAACTGTCTATGTGCAATGCTGTCAGATTAATCTTTCTCTCTGTCCTCAGAATGAATCCATTTTTTCCTGACCCCCTACAATTTTTTAAAGGTTGCCAACTGCCTACAGACTCAGTTCTAGATGTTCTTGTCTGGCATTTAAGCCTGCCCACACTAACATTTAGAAGATAGTTACCAGTACAGTGTCCAGCATGGAGTAGGGACTCAATAAATGGTGGTAGCTGTTATATTTTATAGCCTGCAACTAAATAGTGCCTATATTCAAAGTAATTCCTGGTTGGTACTGTATTAGGACAAATTCATGATGCACTAAATTACATTACCATAGGATTCTTGATTTTTTTTCTCTAACAGCTTGATTTTAATCTTTCTTAGAGTGTGCTGCTTAATCAGAGCATTGGGTGGTGAGGCTACAGAAAAGTAGCTCATATAATTCGTTAAACATCTAGGGAAGCAGTCCTTTGTAACTGGGATGGATTATGCAATAGTGCATATGGCATCCAAGGATGATTGTACCACTTAGGCATTATTAAAAACAATGTATCACACTGAATATTCATATGGAGCTATACCTATACCTATATGACACTGCTAACTCATAATCAAGGTGGAATAGCTGTTTTTAGCATTTTTAACTATGACATGCCAAGACATGATTGTTTGCAAGTTGTTACCTCATGTATTCGAAGTGAGCCCATACATAATCTTCATAATTTAACAATGTTTTTTGGGTAAATATGATATTCCTTCAAAAGCTAGCTGCATTTCTGTAATGTGGGAATGATGAAGTAGAAGTTTATTTCTATCGATGAAGGCTAGATGTTTATTCAAAACAGTAGTATTTTAAATATTGGTTATTGGGGTACCTGGGTGGCTCAGTCAGTTAAGCATCTGCCTTCTGCTCAGATCATGAACCCAGGGTCCTGGGATTGAGCCCCAGTTCCGGGTCCCTGCTCTGCGGGGTTTCTCCCTCTGCCCCTCACTCAGCTTGTGCTCTCTCTTTCTTTCAAAAAAATCTTAAAAAAAATAAAATGTTGGTTATTTTCACATTGATTTAACTGATTTAGATGAAGGAGATGTGTGAAATTTTTCTGGACCATAATCCAGTTGTCTTGGAAACTTTGAGAGATAAAAAATGAAAACAAGATATCGTCATGCTTAAGCTGCAAGGGATAATATGAATACAAATCAACTCTAAATTTCTTTATATTTTGTCCCAGTATAAATAAAACTCATTATTAAGGACTAGAAAATATTAAGGACATGGAGGATATAAAACTATACATATAATGTAATATGTTTTATTTATATCACGTGTATAGAAAATCTAAATCCAGCATTTTATTATTATTTTGGGACAGGTTTTTTGTGGAGTTTCAGTGGAACAACGGGAGTAAAACAAAAGTCAGTCAGTCTGTCTCTCTTTCTTGCTAGTAATTTCACATTTGTTTATGCTTTACAAAACTGTGCCCAAGTCCTGAAATCCTGTTTAACACTTAATCAGATTACAAATTTTCAGTGACAAACAAATAATGTACAATGAAATACTATTTGTACTGGGCTTTACTGAGGAAAGCTCAGCAGTGTTAGTAGGCTCTTACGAAATGACTCCTTCCAGCAACGTTAGCTATGGAGATGCCTGCAGTGCTTTCTAATACTCTGCAGAAAATAAAATGTAAGTAGGGTGCTGATGCATTCTTTCACAAAGGCTTTTACAAGCAATAACCTAGTCTATGTGAAAGCCATGGAAATTAAAGCACATCCTTTAGCAAAGGCAAACAAATTGTCCCGAACTAAATATTTCAGGGAGAAAAGTGGAATCCCTGAGAGTCTAAAAGTGGCATCCAGGACTCATTATGTAGTTAGCATAAAAAGGGATCCACATAAGCAGAAGCAAGAATGGCTTTATTTATTGGACTATTATTAGTGATTTCTGTAATAACAAAGCAAGTTGCTTCTGCATATCTCTACTCCTGGTCCCTGACATCCATCAATTACCTTTTTCTCCTTCCTCCTTTCCTTTCTTCTTGATCTCAGATCACATACTTGTCTTGTGAAGTTTTCTTTCCTTTTCTACTCTTTCTAGTATGAAGGACAAATTCTTTAAACTATGACCTTTCTGGAAACACAGAGTATTGAAATAGTTATAATCTATAATGTATACATTTTAACTTTAAATAAATTAGGTAGGTGTAAATTTAAAAAGGAGTAGCTATCCTCTTTACCGTTACTCATCTTTTAGGGAAACAGCCCTCCCACTCATCCTCCCTACCCTCTCTACACACACACACACACACACTCACACACACACACAGAGAGAGAGAGAGAGAGAGAGAGAGAGAGAGAGAACAAAGCAAAACATAGTGGGAGGTATCCTCTTATTATTAGACCACACTTTCAGTTTTCCCCCTCTAGGCAGCTTGGCAAATTACTAGAAATAGAAGAGATGTGTTCTTGTTTGGATGGGTGCTTTGGAATTGATAGTTTTTAAAGATTTAGTTTCATTCACCTGAGAAGATCTATAGCCTCTATCAGGAATTAATGACATGCCCATCCAAACTATATTTATGGTACTTTCCTCCCAGGGCCTGTTACTATTGGGATTCTGTATCTCTGTAGGGAAAATTAAACATATGTTTGTCATCAAAGCTGTTTTTCATTATATGTCCCCTGTGCATGATTTCTCTTATGATGCTGTGTTTGACCATGGCAGGATAGAAAAGTGTAACATGAGTGGACTGACAAGCAAGAAGTAGAGCATGAGAGGAAAGTAATTTTTCTGACTCGCAGTTATTTCTGGTTGAGAGTTGGGAGTTCGGGTAGCTGGGTTCTAAATCTCCAAGATGGGATCAGTGAAGACATCTAAGAGTACCAGCTATAAGAGATGTGCAAATCACAAATCTGCCGTACAGTCTTTCTTAGCTGAAAGGGCTGAATGGTAAAGGAACGTAACACAAAAAGTCCGAACTATTTTTAGTGAATTTGAGAAAAATGAGATTAGAAAAAAAATTTGTCCTGGCTGTAATAGCAGGAGTAAGGAGTTGCTCAAGGGGGTGGCATTAACTCCAAGAAACAAATGAGATATTTTTGCTAGAAAAGAAGAAGAGAGCACTTTGACACTAATGATGATTACCTTGGAACTGGCTTCAGAGAGCTTTGTAATGGGAATGCTGGCAGGACTGCAATTGCACAGTCAACCAGCCTGTCTCATGGTATTGAGACTCCAGCAGAGTGTAGAAGAGCAAACTCTGAAGAACTGCAACTATAGCTTGAATTGGTGTTAGGTAATACTTATCCTTTGTCTTATGAGCTAAACGATGAAAAGATACTTGAGATGTAGGCAAGGTGAAAGAATATTGTAGATCGAAAATCATAATCTGGCATGCAAATGTAATTCTGACATTTGATCTCCATGGCATTTTGGACCTTCATGGAATAGAGATAGGGTCTTTTCTTTCTCTTTTGCATGCCATACCACATCTAGCAGAGGACCTGCCATGTCTTAGATGCTCTTCTCTGTCAAAGATGCTTTAGGGGCTAGTTAACAAAGCAAAACATTGATCATAGCTGCCTATTTATTTTCTTATGGAGAGACTGGAGTATTTCTTTTTTTTTAATAACCAGTTTCTTAGTTGAACTTTTACATTTTTGGGTGTAAATGAGAAGTATCTCAAGAGGGAGTTTTATGTACAGCTGGAAATGTTCATATAACCTAAAAATAAAGTCACAGCATCATACCAGTTCAGATTTACTTGGACTTGCATAGAAATCTGCAAATAATAACTCGTACTTCCTATATTATGCAAACTTTTCAGTATTTAAATGTTTCTATATTGAATATATATAGAAAATGCATTGTTTTAAGAATATACTCAACTTTATACTGACAGTGAAATCTTAGACTAAGAACAAAACGTTTCAACTCTCGGATGGATTGAGGAAAGTTATCACTAAAGTATTATTGGGATTAAGATGCTTTTCATGAGATTTTCATTATAGTTTTGACAGTTTTCTTTTGATGCACATAATGATGATGCTAAACTAAAAATGCAGTTCTTGTATTTGGAAACTACTTCCACTTTATTTTTATGTTCAGTCATTTGCAAGGTACTGCAGGTTTGTTGGAAAAGATGTTCATTAGGTCCATAGTTATAGCAAAATGACTCATTGTTAAAAAAGACAAAACAAGACCAAAAAAAAACCTAGCAAAATTTAGAGTTTGAGAAAGTAAACACTGTACTCTGTAAAGCTCACTTACTGATTGTCTTTTTTTAATTTAAATTCAATTAGCCAACAGATAGTCACTTACTGATTTTCATATTTACTTTTCTTATCTGAAGAAATTAATTATACTAGAGTTCTAACAGTATTTAAAATGAGAGTTTAAAGAAGTGAAAATCTAAGTCAAATGGAAGAAAATGCTCTATATTAAATCTGTATGTGTTTTCAACCTTGATTGAATTCTCAAGTTAAAAAAAAAGGAGAAAGCATTCTAGATTCAAAGTACTGTGTATTGTAGGAAAAAAAAAAGAAATGAGAAGGTAGAATGAATTAAAAAAAAGTGAGAGATTAACAATCCAGAACCAGGAATGGAATTATTATAATTAAGCTTTTAACTTTAAGGAAATTCCAAAAAGGTCATAGTGATGTGATAATTGGTTACATTATGTTTTTTTTTTTCTTTTACACTGTTCCCCGAACTTTTCACATTGTGGTTATATTCTTTAAACAATTAAAAATTTTAAACTCTATATTAGAGCTAGTATTTATGATGTTAAATTGGGACTTCTTTATAGCTCAGTTGACTTGAATGTTCTGAGTCTGGTTTGGTATTTATTTTTCAGTCTTCAGAGTTCATTTTTTAAAATTTTAAAAATATTTTATTTTTTTAAAGATTCTATTTACTTATTCATGAGAGACACACAGAGAGAGACACACAGAGAGAGGCAGAGGGCTCCATGCAGGAATCCCAATATGGGACTCGATCCTGGGACTCCGGAATCATGCCCTGAGCCAAAGGTAGACGTTCAACCACTAAGCCACCCAGGTGTTCTAATCCTCAGAGTTCATTGTGGTTTAGGCAACTTGGTTCCACTTAATCATGATGAAATTATTATATGGATATATTTTTTTCCATTTAATCATGCTTTTACAAGTCCAGTTATCTGAATAATAACATAGATGTACTGTGCAATATAATCATCTTCAAATAAAAACTCCAAAGAAATTACAGTTCTAATTATAAAAATGGAGATAGCAGTAATGCTTGCTTCATAAGATAGTTGGGAGGATTAAATGAGCAGCACCTGTCATATAGTAAACTTTCAATACATATTGTATTTTTTTAAAATATATTGTATTATAATTATTTTCTTTTTTTATGTAGGCAAGACTGGCAACTCTCAAGTTGGATTGGAGATCATAGTGTTTGAACTGATCCATATGTGATCCATATTGATAATTTTAATCATGTATTCAAAATGATTTGGCTTCCTTAGAGGAGAGAAGAGCTAGAAATTTAAGGTTTCATCTATAGGAATGTATTTTAGCAAACCTGTGATTGTTGATATGGGATGGCATAAAGTTAAAAGCAGTGTGGTAAGTGCAGAGGCATGGAACTTACAAAAGGAACATTAGGAACCTAATTATTTTATATTACTTGTGTGACTTTAAGCAAGTAACTTAGACTTTCTGAGTTAAGCCTTAGTATCTAGATTTATAAAATAAAGACCATTTGCAGTCTACAAACTTGTTGTAAGTTTCCAAGTAAGACAGTATGTGTATATTTCAAATACACTGTCTTCTGTAGAGTTGGGGCTCATAAAGTAATTCATGATTCATTTTTATTAATTTATACTTATTAAATAGCTTAATATTTATTTTAATTAGAAGATAATGTAGTGCTAAGTTTTTTAAATAAATTATATATATTGGTGATGGCCCTGTATACAATCACTTCCCTGTAATTATATTCTTCCTATTAATCACACTAAAATTAGTATATGATGTTTTATAAAACATTCAGTTTTTATTGTAGATTATTTTGTTGCTTTATATTGTGTGTAGTATATTTTCCTTCAAAGTAACTGCAGTTTAAAAAGCATATGGGTTTCCAGTCCTCCATCTTCCTTCCCTTGCTCTCTCAATGAAAACTCCATCTGGAGTTTTCTCTATACTTATATTAGGGAGAACAGATTGTTTTAAGAAACTTATTAATTTTAAAAAGCTGATCAATTTGGGCAAAGTTATTGGTATTCTTGGTGTTAACATCAATTTAAATTGACTTGGGAAATATTCATTCGTGATTTCCCAACCCTCTTTTTACTTGAGAATGAGAAGTGGTAACCAGACAACTCTGTCCTGGTGGTTTAGAATCAGCTGGGCTGAGATGTAGTTGTGGAATCCTACCCCATGCATAGGGCAGGATAATTTCAAATTGATTACACTAATGTTCATTTTTAACCTCTAGATTTTCCAAGACATGTAACCATCATAGATTGATCAAATGTCACAAGTACAAATTAATGTCTAAAAGTGAAAGGAAGTTTGTGGGCATTTGTTAATTCACCTAATATTTAATGAGTTCCACTGTGTGGAATATGATAGAGCAATGCTTTCACAATTCTGAGAGAAATTTCTTTTAATCGAAACTTCTCTAACTAGCCAAACTGCCAGTCAAGTATGAGAACAGATCAAATATATTTCTAATAGTATGATCTCTTCAAAAGTTTATATCACATACACACGTGCAGTGGAAATGTCATGAGATTGTATTCACTGAGGGGGTAAATCCAGAAAGAGAAAGCCACAGATACAGGAAACAGTGATGTCAAGTCAAGAGTAAAGAAGGGATAGTGGTGGGAAGTCTCAAAATGACACATGTACAAATGGCCTGGGGAGCAGTTTAGATAAAGTAAAAAGAAAAAAAAGTTCAGAAGCTTCTGACAGAAGCTTACAGAACCAGTGACTTTATAGAACATATTATGTAGTCACAAGTCTTTAAGTAACTGAAAGTATATAAATGCAAATATTGTAAGAAAAAGACAAAGGCAGTTAGGAGTGAGGTCCTGGAAAAAGACTGTATTTTATAGGCCACCTACTAAGCAAACTATACAGGACAGTACAAATATAAAACAAACCTCTTGCATTTTTATAAATGAATGGTTTGTGAGGGGGAAAATCTATTTGATCTTAATGTGAGGAACATTTTCGCATGAGTTATTGAAGACTCATGACATTGGATCTGTACAGAAAAAATATGTATATACACACACAGACACATAGTGCTAACACATTATTTGACTTGCCCCTGAACAATATTTACAGAATAATTGCAATATAAAAGCAATTTATTGCTTTTCAACCTTTATAGGTAACCTATAACAAAATATGGAAGGCATTACTATGGTTGTATGACAAAACAAAAATATCCAACAGTCTTGAAAAGGTAGAAGCAAAAGTTTAAGTTAGGATGTTGAGACAGGGTGTTGAAGGAAGAAGAATGGCTAATATCGACATCTTACAAAGCATGGGATTGAGAAAACATTGAAAAGTGATGAAATAAGAAATAGGCTTTTAAGAAATTATTTAGTTAACCGAGATAACATAGGAGGACTAAAGTAATAATATACATATCAAACATCTGTAGGAGAAATGGGAGTAGAAGAGAAGTATAAGTGGCTTACATCCTCATCTTTGATATAAGGAAGTCAATAGAAAATAAAATTGACAAAAAAATTAGAGGTATACTGATATTACATAGTAGTCCAGAGACAAGCAAAAAAAGACTTTGAAGTGAAACAGGTTAAATTCCTAGAAGAATATCAGTAGTTAAGGAAGAATAAGTTGTTGGGGAAGATTCTGGATTTTTTTAAACAGTTTGTATGAAAATTTAAGTACATGTATTTTCATATATTACTTTAAACACAATACAAATAAATGTAAAATAATCCCTGAATCAGTTATAGCAATAAGCTGCTCTGACTTGATCGTGTTACCTCCTGTGTTTTATCTCTGACACAGTTAACCCCTTGGGAATAGGCATCAACTTTTTGAGGGGTTACTCAATGTCAAACACAGGATTATTCAATAAAAACAAATAAATACATTTGTAGTGATTGAGCTTCTATATTAACTTCTTAAACAGGAAACACATTTATGAGGGTATATAGGTCTGTTTATTGTTTATTCGATGAACATTTACAGAGCAACTGCAATGTGCTGGTCACAATTGTGGGCTTTCGTGGATTTAAGGTATACAATTATTTCAGTTTGATAAGTATTCATATAGAGTTTATTATTTGATCAGGATTTTTTTAATGTCTCTGGTGTGCCAGGCACTGTCTGGGCCATGGAGATGGAGTGGTTACAGAAGACACAAGGAAGTCGTTGCTCTCTTAGACTTGTCTACTGTTTCCCCCAAAAAAGGTACCATGTACTTTCTACATACTGTTTGGTTGGCTGATTATGATGTGAAAGTACTCTAAATATCTATAGAAAGAGGAACTTATAGAACATCCCAGTTTGGATACTATCAAAGAGTTCGTGAATCCTAGAGAAGACCACTTTTCAGAAGGAAAAGAAATAAATTTAGTGGAAGTGTGTCACATAATAAAGATTTCAGAGGATTAATCTTGAGGAATGAGAAAAAGTCCCACCCCTTTCATAGCACTGAAATAAAATTCACTTGTGGCTATGGCCTGTGGCAATGTAGGATAAGAAATACAAGAGTATTCATCTTTGATTTTTAAAACCCTATTAAGAGATTAAATAATTATTGATGCTTTAGATGATTAAGGGCTTTAAGTAGGAGTAATGTATTTGTGATTTGGGGCCAGTTTACGTGTGGAAGGGTGAATGTTACAGGAGTAATTGGAAAAAGCAATGATGAGGATGGGCTGTGGTAATTTTGGGGTCACATGCAATTTGGGAGTTGTAGCCATGAATAGTTTTTCTTTAAATATACATGATTTTATATCCTGTCATATCCCTTTCCAAGAGCCTCCAAATATACTTCTCAGTTCCTCCATCCAATCTCTGCACCTGGCACAATGGGAACAGATGGAAGAATCCAAAGTCTCAATTAAAACTGCCTTTGAATGTATAACAAATTCCTGTTTTGAATTCTTGTGAATTAGCAACACTGTGCCAGCACCCTGCCACCTTGTGGCGCTTGAAGTCCTTGCAGCACTGCAGAACTCCAGATCAGCACCCAGTTAGGTATTTAACTTTCACTGGGGCTGTGTGCACTAGGTCTTATGGACACTTTATTTAAAGGGATGTATGTAGTAACTCAAGGCTCACGATAATACATTTAGGACGTAGTGCTCGTACGTGTATGTGTATGTGTTTGTACTTTTTAAAATGCAGATACATGTCACTGACTATAATTCTTTAGCCTGCCACAAAAAAAAAAGTGATTTCCACATTTCAGTTTTAAGTATCATGGAAGCTGAGAACTGGAAGGACTTCAGAGACATCCAATCCAATCTTAGAATCTCCTTTGTTATCCTTCTAATAGGAGAGCCTGCAGTCAGTTTCCATATAAAAGACAGATAAATTACAAAAGGATCTTAATTCAACTGCATTTTCCAAATCTATTTAGGTCAGCACCAAGTACATAATAAACAGTTCACAAAAAATAGACCTATTCAAGTTTTTCCATATTCAATTTTTTAAGAGCCAGGGTCATAGATTATAAGGACTGTAAGGAAACTGTACAACCAATAACAAAATGTTATCAATAGTGTATCTAGTATTCCCATTGTACGTTTTTACCTTGGTCCTTTTAATTATTTATTTTACCACATACCTATGGTAGATGCTGGAGATGGAAAATTAAAAAGATACTAAGTGATCTTAATTTTTTTATCCCTTGGGGAACAATTTATTTGAGTATAAAAAATTAAGTTTCTTGAGGGAAGTATGTGAAAAGTGCAGTAGGACCCACTGAGATGTATCTTGAGTTGCCAATGTATTCTTTTTCGTTGCTGTGTGATCACCGCAGATTTAGTAGTTTCAAACAATACAGCTTTATTCCCTCGCAGTTTCCATTGGTCCAGAGACCAACCACAGCTTAGCAGGATTCTCTGTTTTGGGGTGCCATTGGCTATAATCCACTGAGGAACCCAACTTCTTACTGGCTGTGGGTGGAAGCCAGCTCAGGTGTTGGGGGCCACCTGCAGCTTTCTGCCACCTAGCCTTCTCCAGAGGCATTATAACATGGTTGTTTGCTTCTTCAAGGCCAGCATAAGAATCTCTCTCTCTAGTCTTGTAAGGCAGAGTCTTATATAATATTAGGCAATCCTGGGCATAATATGCCATCATCTTTGTCATTTAATGTAACCTAATCCACAGAGCGATACCCCATCACTTTCACCATATTCTGTTAGATACCAATCACCACTTGTTCTGCTTGAAATTCACGGGCAGGCTATTACAGGAAGGCACAGACACCAGAAGGCAGGAATTTTGGGAGGTCATCTTAAGCTTAACTCTGTCAGAGATGAAGAAAATCTGTCTAGAGGGCCAGGAAGGCTTCTCAGTAGAGGTGGACATTGTGATGAGATGTGGCATTTTCCATGTAGATGAGAAGTAGGAATTAATAAACCAAACTGAGAGAACAGCTTTGCTGATGTGTAAGAGTGAGAAAGATTGGACAAGTGGGTCAGGGCCAAATCACAAAAGGTCTCATTTTGTGAGTTATGGAGTACATCAAAAGCAGAGGGGAAAGTGGATGAGAACCAGGCAGGAAGTACCACAGTCTGAGGTCCATGGCATAAATGCAGTAAGATGGAGAACAGGTGGGAAGATGGTAAGATAAGAGGCAAGGGAACAAATGAGATGCTGTTAGGCTTGTGGCAGATGAGTCATGTGGCAGACAATTTAGGCAGTAGTATAGTGTCTGGATACAGGAAATATTTAGGAGGTGTGGTCCCCTCCTGTGTGTCAATATGTATACAGTAGTGGTAATGGAGAGGTTATGAGTATTTTTATATGTATTTAAAGTCAGTAGCTTTCTTTCAGGTGAAATGTGACTTAATTTTTACTGGTGTTATAAAAGAGCACCGATGCTTTTGAAAATATGCTAAATGTGCTAAATCCTTTGCATAAAGCCAGATTGGTCTTTAAAGGCAAGTGGCTATGATAAAACCAAATCTGTAGGATGAATTCTCTGACCTATAGCCAGATGCAGGGTGGACAATAGATAACCGACCCCTACCTTGGCTGAGTAGATGAAGACCAGAAGCTTCATAACACTTTATCATTTGATGTCCCATTTTAAAAGGCATTGTGATACTTTAGTTTCAGTCTGATTTTTAAAGTGAAGGTGTAATATTGGGTCATTTTTCCATCAGCCATAAATAAAGATTAAATTCTGGCACAGGATTGGGGAGGTGGCTGGAAAAATATTCCCATCAGCAGAGATTGGCCTGATATCTGTGTGACCATCTCTAAGAGGAGTTTGTTGAGAGTTGTCTGGTGGTTTTACTCTATCTCTAAGACTGAGAAAAGATTAGTCTGAGGAGAGAGAATGACACCTTATAGACATCTATACAGTGAAAAGGAGCTAGGTTAAGGAAGTTAAACTCATTTCTAGCAGAAAAGCTGATTTGTGGGTGCCTGTTTGTTTTACTCCACATTACAACTGCTTCTAGCTAAACAAGTTAGAGTAGATATTTCTTGTCTTTTTGTCTGCCCAGCGTTCTTTTTTTTTTTTTTTTTTTTCCTAATCGCACTCCATTTTCCTCTTGGACTTCACCTCTCTTCCACTGAGGGCAATTTTGATACGACTGTAAATCAAGATACATGTCCCCGTACTCCAGAAGCTAAGGGAATTCCAGGGGCTGTAACTTGCCCCTTCTGCCAGATGTTGCCTCCTAGGAGGTGCAGACATTTTCAGTGTTGTTGGCATTTAATCATTCTGCAGGAGCTGCCTTTCCTTGGCTGGTTCTTTGATCCTCTGAGCTTTCCCACATCCTTCCAATACATTTTTTTTTCTGATTAAGTTTGTCAGAGTTGGTTGTTTATAACCAAAGAAAATGATACACTGGTTCATTAGCATTTTAGAAGGGAAGGGGAAAATAATGTTTATTGCACTTCTTTCAGCTGTCAGACACTCTGTTAGATGTTTTACATAATGTCTTATTTTATCATCGCTATATCGTCATGAAGTATAAACTTATCTTAATATTAATGGGTTGAATCACGTTAATAGATTTCTAATATTAAACCCAATTTGCATTCCTGGAATAAAGCCAAGTTGGTCATGATGAATTTCTATCTTAAAATGAAGACGTATGTATACAGCTAGATTCAGTCTGTTAAAATTTTGGTAAGGGTTTTAACATCTGTGATTGCAGTGAGATTGCATAATTTTAGTATATATTAGTCTCAAAATTGAGTTGGTGAGTGTACCTATTTTTTTACTCTGTAGAAGTGTTCCTCTAGGTTTCAAATTTTTCCTTTATTGGTTAGTTTACAGACCTTATCTTCAAAACTGTGTGAGCCTAGTGTTTTCCTCACAGGATTATTTTTAATTTTTTTTAAATTTGTTATCCTGAATGGTTATAGGATTGTTCAGGCTTTCTGTTTGTTTTTGAGTCTAGTCTAAGAAATTATGATTTTCAAGAAATGTGTCTATTGCCTTTAGATTTTCAAATGTTTTGGGGAGAACTTTTTCCAAAGTGCTATATTTTGATATTTTTTCAGGTTTTTTGCTACATCTAAACTTAGACCCTTTTCCATTCCTCTTACTGTATAATTATACGTTTCCAATATTTACCTTTTGCATAACTTGAAGGGACACTATTAATATTGTATTGTCCATGTGAATCAGATTCTCAGGATCACAGTCTGAATACATCATTTCTATTGAATATTATATAAATGTGGCCTCTGAAATATGTTAGGGTCTTCTTTTTCTCTTAAATGATATTTCCAGAATTCCATCCATTGTATTTGTTTTGAAAAAAACAAAAATTGGCTTTTTAAATCCTCCTTATTGTATATATTTTTTTTCCTTTTTACTAATTGGTTCTTTTCAAAATTTTCTTCTTCCTAAATTTATGTTTTTTTTTTCTAACTTCTTAATTTGAATACTTACTGGTTTTTCAGATTTTTTTCTTCATAATATGCATACTTAAGGTTCTAAATTTTTCCATTTCAATCATTTTAGCACCATTCCACACATTTTGGTATGTATTAGACTTATGGCTATTCAGCTTTTATTAATTTTTTTAAAGTAGGCACCACACATGGAGCTTGAACTCATGACCCTGAGATTGGACACTTAACTGACTGAATCACTCAGATGCCCCTCAGCTGTCTTCTTTAACTCCTAAGTTATTTAGAAATGTGCTTTTAACATTTCCAAATATATGTGTCTTTAAAATTATTTCTTTTTTCATAACAGCAAGTTATTTCATAATCAACAACATTTTTTTATGGTACAGATTCTTTGACATTTGTTAAGGCCTGATTTATGGCTTACTGTGTGGGGTAAATTTTTATAAATGTTCCATGTGTAGTTGAAAATTACATTCTCCAGCTGATGGGAGTGGTGCTTTGTGTATGTCAATCAGATCAAAATTATTAAGTATTATGCTCTGTTATTTCTTGTAGAGCAGACCTTTCCTTTTTGTTTACTTCCAGTCTTCCTTGAGAGTATATTTTAAAGTTTTTAGTAAGGGATTGCTGGCTAGAGTATCTCTGCAAAAAAAAATTTTCTAATCCTTTTCCCTAACATGTATTTGCATGGTATAAAATTCTAGTTGTTTTTTTTTTTTTTCTGTGCAATTTGAAGATAGAATTAGATAGAATCTAATTCTATCTAATAGAATCTAAGAGGAAGATAGAATCCTCTTATAGCTTCCATTTTACTCCATATTAAATGGCGTTACTTTGTAGGTAATGTGTCTTTTCTCTCTAGCTGATTTTAAGACCTACTATCATTAGTGTTCTTTACTATGGTGAGTTTCAGGTTGTTGGTTTTTTTGTTTTTTTTTTTTTGGTGGGGGGGTTGTTTGTTTTAATAAATCCTGCTGCGATTTAGCATGGTACCTAAGTCTGTGGACTTGTGAATTTCAATTCTGGAAAATTCACAGCCAACCTTTTTTGGGATAATGTTCTTCTCCCTCCTGTCCTTTATTCAAACTCCCAATAGAAGAGTACTGGCAAGGAGTGCCTGGGTGGCTCACTCAGCTAAGTGTCTGCCTTAGGTTTAGGTCATGATCTCAGGCTCCTGGAATTGAGCCCGACTTCCAGCTCTCGGCTCAGCGGGGAACCTGCTTCTCCCTTTCATTCTCCCTCTGTTTTCTCTCTTTCTCTCAAAAAAGTAAATAAATAGAATCTTAAAAAAAAAAAAAAAAGGACTAGCAAGATGCTTTGAATGGTCATACAGATTCTATTCTACACAAAGTTCTCAGATAAGGGAAGAAGTAAGGCCTCAAGGTCAGCCCATTCTTTCTTTGCCACCTCCTGCCTGAGAGCTGTGTCTGTCCAACATTGTGGTCTCTTTTTAAATTTTCTCAAAGTTGCTTTTTTTGGCTGCCTGGGGTTCCATATGCTGGAACATTTTCTTCTAGTCTCCATTTCTTAACTTCTCTATCTTATTTCTCATCTTTTTATCTTCTGTGCTATCCTCTGAGAAAACTTTCTCAGATCTGTTTTCCATTTCCTAATACTCTACCTATTCAACTGAGTATAATTTGTTTATTCTCTATTTATTTTAAATTGCTTTTTTATGTCTGGAAATTTTATTTGGTTCTTTGGATCTGCTTGCTCTTTTTATTAACACATACCTTTGACTTTTTCTTTTATGGCTTTGAGCACATTAAAACCTAGTTATTATACATTATTTATCTTATAGTTTAAAGTGCTTGGGAATATTCTACTCTGTTTTCTTGTGCTGGCTCTCAATCATGATGAGTTATTTCCTTGAAAATATTATGATTGGTTTTATTGTTTTCTTAAATTTTGAGTTCATTTTTTATGGAGATTTATCTGTGGAATTCCTAGGCTGAAGGTGATTTCCTAAAGACAGAACGTGTGTTTTTTCCTTCCTGACATTTGAGGGACCATCTTATATTCTTAGATTGGTGCTTTTCTGGACCAGTTAAGCAGTGTAAATTTGAACCCAAAATCTGAGAAAAGGGTAAAGTTGTGATTATAAATGCTCATTAGATTTTTTTCCAGCTTATTCATTGTCAAAGTCAAGATTTATAAACATCCTCACCACCTTTTCTTATGGGTTTATTAGTCTGCTTGTGTGGCTGTAACAAAATGCCATAGATTGGGTGGTTTAAATAGCACATTTATTTTCTCACAGTTCTGGAGGCTGAGAAGTTGAAGATCAAAGTGTCAACAAATTCAGTTTCTGGTGAAAGCCTTTTCTATGGTTTATAGATAGCTGTATTTTGCTAGGCTCTCACATGGCCCTTCTTTGGTGCATATGCCTGGTGAGAAGCTAGCCCTTTGGCATCCTTCCTTCTCACGACACTAATCATAGATTAACGTCCTACCCTCATGACCTTATTTAACCTTAATTAATTCCTTAAAATGCCCATTTCCAAATATAGCCCCACTGGGGATTCTGGGGTTCTACAGCTAAATTTTGAAGGAACACAAATATTTATAACAGTTGGTAGTTATTTTCCTAGTAGACCCTGTCATTGAAGAAATGAGGATTTGGACCCTCAGTTTGATACATAGATCTTTGTTCTGACTCTTCATCTGTTTGAACTTTAGAATATGTCTCCTGTTCTATGATTTCATTAAAAGGAACTATTTAGGCATTTGGGAATGACAAATGTTCCCAAGGAAACCAATGTCTTCAGTACTTCTACCACTGGATTTATTTTTAGCTTCTGAGAATTTTCTATAACCTCCATTCAGATTAGGTATACATTTAAAATATTCATATATATAATATGCATATAAAATTTATACATTAAATATTTATATATAAATTACTTAATATATTATATAACAACATTATAAATGTAAGATATGTAAAACATATAATATCTAACCTATTATAAAATATTTATGTTTTTACCCTATATTTTAAAACTTTTACTATAAAAGCTTTCACTTTTGTGATGTACAAAAATAGATAAAATAGTAGAGAATATATAATAAGCTCTTATATACCTATCCCATAGATGGACAAACGTCATTTTGTCAAACTTACTATAGTATTTAAAGCTATACTGTTTTGTTATCCTACCTCACAAACCAGTGTATGTAATGCTACAAATAAAGTTATTTTCTGTATAATTACCTAGAAACTTACCAATAAATCTTTACTATTATTCAATAATTGGGGTTTATATTCTAATGTCCCTTAATGTTTTGAAAATATCATTTTAAGTTGGTTTGCTCAAATCTGGACCTAAATAAGATGCATCTTGCCATTTGCTTTTTTGTTTTTGTTTTAAATTTCCTTTAATATAGAAGTCACCCTTTTTGTTTTTTTTAATTCCAAAGACTCATTGAAAATTAAATCAGTTATCTTGTAGAATTGTTTCCTTATGATGTGAAAATAGATATAAAAGCTGGATTATGTTTGGATTCAGTGTGGTTGGTATGGATATTTCATAAGCTGTGTTGTGTACATTATATGGATTAACCCAAAAGGCACATACATGTCTGGCAAAAATACTTTTAGTGATGCTGAGATTGGTCAGTATTGCAGGTTTTATCAGTCAGACCCTATGTGAAGTTCCTTGTTAACCTTTTTGCCTATTACTTTTACTATCTATTGATGATTGTTACCTTCTTTAGTTAGTTTTTATTTTTTTAACAGATATTGCCAATTGGTGATTTTCTAATTCTGTCATTTTCTTCATATTTATAGATGAAAATTTTCCAAAAGGAATTTTCCTCACAAATGAGGAAAATTTTTCAAAAAGAATTTTCCTCACAAATGAAGGTTATTAGGTGTCTCTGAACTTGAATTTGTATGGAAGAGAGGATAAATGTTTATTTTTTCCATTTAATTACCAATAATCATAGTAAATGGTTTCTACCTTAGTGCCTCCATTTGCTATCCAATGAGTTTTGACTTATTTTGTTTTAGGTTTGTGTCTTTTATGATGGAATGCTTCTGATTATTTTTATAAGAAGAAATATAAATGGTCAAGAATATTGACTACATTTTTATTAGTATTCTTCTGGTTCATAAAAAGTTTGCTTTTTATGCCATTTGCTGGGATATAAGTAAATACCTTCATATTTTCATAAGAGTAGTTCTTAATTGTTTTTAGAGGGGAGGGGAGGAGCAGAGGGAGAGAGAAAGAATCTTAAGCAGGCAGTCCCCACACTGAAAGTGCAAAGTGGGGCTTGATCTCACTACTCTGAGATCATGACCTGAGCCAAAATCAAGAGTCAAACTCTTAACCAACTGAGCACGCAGGAGCCTTAAGAGTAGTTCTTAATTTGGTAAACATTCAAAATTAAATTTCCCGGTTCTTTAAGTCCTATATCATTATTAATGTTATTCATTCATGTTATCCTTTAAGGTCATTGTGATCCTACATTTCAGTAATGGTTTTCCTAATTTTTTCTAATATTTTAGTTCCCCAGCACTCCTCCCCTTCATCCATAAAAATTGGGTTGAGATAAATAACAAGCCTGTTCTTAATCTCTTTTACTCAGCAAAGGATTAATAATGGATAATGAAACAGTCAAATAGTGATTTGTTTTTTAACTCATGCTAATAAGAATGAGAGAGAGAATTAAAGCTCATAGGAGTGATTTTCTTAGCATCCAAAGAAAAGATAAATGGCACTTTAAGCAAACTTAGAATTAATACTTTGTGAAAGCATTCATTAACATGACTGTTTCTTTTTCTACCTTGTATTTTATTGATATTTTATTGCATTGAGAAAATGGAGACATCAATGTAGTACAGAAACTTTATTTAAAAGGGAAATGGGTCAAGTTTGTATTAAATAGCAATTATGAAAATAATCACAAACAAGTCACTGAACAAGATTTAATTAATTAGGTTATACCCAAAGAAAGGTTCTGCATCAATGTGTTTAACGACCAAGAAGGGCACATTCTGGTCACAAACCATGTTTGGTAATCTGTAATAAATATGAGTAACAGAAAGGTAAATATATTATATAAACGAGAAACTGGGAGCAGAGATGTTGTTTTAGGTAGAAAGGATTTGGCTCCAATAATTATTAGTATTAAATGTGGGTAGCTAAGTTTATAATTTAAGAAAAAGCTCTACTCACTCTTCCAAAGACAGTTTGTAGTTTAATAATAAATAAGATCAAGTCATGTAACAAAAATTCTAATATTCAGTATATAGACAGAAAAACATGTACATAAAAGAACTTCTAATTTTAGGGATGCCTGGGTGGCTCAGTGGTTGAGCATCTGCCTTTGGCTCAGGGCATGATCCCAGGTTTGGGGATTGAGTCCTGCATCAGGCTCCCTGCAAGGAGCCTGCTTCTCTGTCTGCCTATGTCTCTGCCTCTCTACCTCTCTGTCTCTCATTAATAAATAAATTAAATGTTTAAAAATAAAAATAACTTCTAATTTTAAATGCCTTATTTAAAAAGTCTCTTTCTAAAAAATAATATAAATAAATATTAAGAAGCCCTTTGGAAAAAAAAAGAAGCCCTTTGCTTATTTATATGACACATGGAGATGAAAAAAAATGCAAAGTGTGTATTGTAAGATGACAACAGCATAGTATGTCATGCCATCAGACCAAGCGGCATTGCTATTTGATAAAATCTCTATATGCTAGTGTCAAAGAACTAATTGGAGAAGAAAAGCATCTTAACAATTATAGTAGTCATTCACTCATTCATTCATGCAGCAATCATGTGTCAAATATCATGTGCCAGATATAGTTCCAAGTGCCAAGGAAAGAGAAAAAAGATTAATAAGGATGCTTCATTTAAGGAGCTCATAGTCTTTTTGAAGAATTATACACAGAAACAGTTAACAGTAGTTTACTATGAGCATGTTATAATGAAAGTATGGAAGATGTGCGGTGGGTGACTTGAAAAGAATGAGGATTCTTTCGTCTGGGTAAGTTGGTAAGAGCTTTCCCACGTGAGTAAATTTAGCTTTAGATGTTGAATGTTGAAAACTAGTCCACCAACTGGAGATATGGAGTATAGCAATTTAAATTGAGAGCATCAAACACATTTGTAAAGACAGGACGTTTTAAAACAGCAGGTAGTGCTCAGGGTTACATGTAAGTCTTTGTGATTGGAGGAGAGAGTGCATGAGAGAGAGGACCATAGCTCCGCGCAATGTGGATGAAGATGGGGAAGACTGGATGCCGTGACAGGCAGCTTGGGATTGTAGACTTGAATGTTTACTGGTATCCAGCAAAGGTTTGTTTGTTTGTTTTTTTTTTTTTTTTTTAGATTTTATTTATTCATGAGAGTCACAGAGACAGAGAGAGAGGCAGAGACACAGGCAGAGGGAAAAGCAGGCCCCATGCAGGGAGCCCAACGTGGGACTCCATCCCAGGTCTCCAGGATCAGGCCCTGGGCTGAAGGCAGCGCTAAACCGCTGAGCCACCCGGACTGCCCCAGCAAATGTTTTGATGCAATTTTATGTAGTTACCATTCTCTGGCTTGTGGGGGGAAAGGGGGAGATGGGGAAGCATTGTAGGCAGAAATAGGAGTTTGGAGGATATTGTTGGAGTTGATGGATTATGAAGCAAGGTAGTGGTAGTAAGAATGCTTAAATAACTGACAGTTTCAGAAGTTCTTGAAACATAGGATCAATTAGACTAGAGAAACAGTTGAGTATCATGGGTTACAGAGAGAATCAAGAATTATTCTGAAATTGCTAAACTGGGTAGATTACAATGGCAGTGAATCAAGAACAATTGGGGAAGCAGGTTTTATGGAAAAGTTCCCTGAGCTTGACTTTGGGCATGTTAGGAACTGAAGGATGCCTAGGAAGGACTGACTATGAGGCATGGATGCCTAAAGACATATTTCTTTCCATAAAATATGTTTAGGAGGGAAGTATCAAACTATTCACTTGGGATTTGATTCAGTTTGGTGGATTCTCATTAAAGCCAAGGATTATTTTTCTGCCTATGAAAAAAAAAAGCCAGCAAAATTTATGAATATGGAACAAACGCATTTATCTAAAGCATCAAAGGACCTTTTGATGTAAATTTTAATAATGCAGATTTGAGAAAATTATCATCCTTGTGTTTCCATTTTAGATTCATATTGTAAGATTGGGCCCAGGGTTACCTTTAATCTTGATTGATAGAGATTTAATGAAAGGTATACAAACTTTGCGCTAAGTTTAGGAGATAGAAAGAAGGTTGTTGTAAGGAATTTGAAGGATTTGGAGATTTCAAGGACTTTTTAAAATCATGAACAACATTTAGAAAACAAAGGTTTAAAAAAAGTTGTTTGAATTTATTGACAATGTGATAATTCAACTATCATTTACTTTCTGACAGTATTTGACAAACAAGTTTTTTCTCCTCTGCTCATGATTTCAGAATTTTCCCTCACAAGCAACTGAATGGTTTTTCTTTTCTCGTTCCTTA
Organism: Vulpes lagopus; assembly: GCF_018345385.1. Taxonomy (NCBI): domain Eukaryota; kingdom Metazoa; phylum Chordata; class Mammalia; order Carnivora; family Canidae; genus Vulpes; species Vulpes lagopus. The sequence continues at coordinate 34,740,225 of NC_054838.1, read as the reverse complement.
ATTGGAAAAAGTTTAGAGAAATTAACTGATATTGTTGAGAACATCCAATAGTCAGCAAGTCAGAATTTGAATATTACTCTTTCATGAATCTCTTCCACAACTGATAAAAGTTCGCTTTGAGGCTTGATTTGCCTCAGAGAGTCAGTCTCTCTCTCTCTCTCTCTCTCTCTCTCTCTCTCTATATATATATATATATATATATATATATATATATTATCTGATACAACATGAAATTTGTATTTAATACATAAAGATAAAATATATAAATTATTTTTCAGTGTTTATATATATAAACATATATATATGTATATGTTTATCTATCTATCTATATATATATATCTCCAACTATTTTCTAAAGTATCTACCCAAGTGGAATCTATAGTTATTAGCTAAGGTTATTGTTAATATATGCCAGTAACTCTGTGGTTTGATTTTTTGCTGTATTTTTGAGTATTCAGTAAGATTGCTGATTACTTAGTAAAAGGCCAAAGTGCCTCTCTCAATAAGCAATTCATAAATGAATATGAATGACTTAGTGCTATCAAAAGTACTGAGTCAGAAACTTAGCTGAAAACTAGTGAACTAAATCTTGCAGATAAATGATAGCAATAGCACAAGTCATTCAGCATTAAGCTTGAATTTACTTTACTTAAGCCAGTGGAAGCTGAACACAGAAAAGGAGTTTTTACATATTAATAAGGAATAGAGTCTCAAGATGCACCATTAACAGAGCATGATTTGTGTGTTTGTGACTTTTTAGAGAAACATTCTATTAAACAGAATAGCCGTAAATCAAAAGCATGAAGTATGGTTTGACTAGTAGCATCTGGAAAGAATCAGTCCCTTTGCCTGTAATGTTTCTAAGCAACCACAAATTGGAGCAATGCAAGGATAGTTCATGGGAAGTTAAAGCTGTAATTTTTAGATATTTACAATTTGGATCTGCTGTAGAGCAAAAACACTGAAAACTAATTTATATAGTTTATCTTTATGTATTAAATACAAATTTCATGTTGTATCAGATAATCACAGCTTTTTGTGAGCAAATGAACCTTTTCAGGAGGTCCAATTCAAGACTTTTGTTATGTATCATTTTAATCTGCTTTTATGTAGTCAAGCATAAGTATTTTGTGACAATCTAAAGCAACACTGTTACCATGGTATTATTATTATAAAGCTATGAATTTGCTAATGTACTTCAGATATTTACTGAACTTAAAAATTTTAATTGGATTGAGTCCAGTCATTATCCAATAATACTTCAATGTACATTTTGATAATATGAATTTAAATATGTAATTAATTTTTCCCTTTTTGCTATGCTCTTATTTGCAATTTTTCAAATTAATTTAAATGTAAATTTATTTTACACAAATTACTTCTTAAAATCCTTGAAGGTAAATCTCAAAGGTCTGCCACTTAACAAGAAGACAGAAAACTTCAGACTTTCTTATAGTATTCTAAAATAAAGAATTTAGAATTCTAAAATGGTTTTATTTTAGAATACTATTTATCAAAAGGACTTCCTTTTTTTCCATGAAGTGGGGTTTCTATTTAACAATGTAAAATTAAAGACTAGCCAAAAATAAATGAAATTAATCTTATATAACGTGAAGAAGAGATTCTCTTCTCATATAAATTTGGAGTACATTTGTAAAAATGTTCCATGTAATCAAAGAATTTTAATAGTAACTATTAGGACTTTTATATTAGATGACCAATTGAGCTCCTCATAAGAAATGTAGGAATGTTGCTTCTTTTTATTATTTTTGGAGGAAGTTGTTGACAGAACACATTCTACCATAACTGAAATATCATCAATTGATCTTTGTATTAAATAAGTTTTTACCAACAGAATAAACAAGGGTTCTTTGCTGGCATGAAAGATTTTGATATGCTTAGGCAGTTCTTTGGTTTTTGTTTTTTTTTTTTTTGTGGGGTGTTTGTTTTTTGGTCTAGAAGAAATTTTATGACTACAAATAATAAGATAGTGCCATGTTATAAGTACAACATGACATTTTTCTCATCTTTTTTTTATTTGAGAGAGAGAGAGAGCACATGGGGCCGAGGAGGGGGAGAGGGAGAGAGAGTCGTAAGCAGACTCTGTACTGACTGTGGAGACTGACAGAGGGCAGAGTCTCAAGACCCTGAGATCTCAACCTGAGCCAAAAGCAAGAGTCAGTCGATTAGCGGGCTATGCCACTCAGGCTCCCTGGCATTTTTCTTTTAAATGACACAAACAAGGGCTGAAAGAGTCCAGTAGAAATTACATAGTCCACTTTAAAAGGCTCTTTCAAAAAAAACAAAAAACAAAACAAAAAAAAAATAAAAGGCTCTTTCATCTGAAGACATGGACTTTGGTCCTTTAGACATAAGTGGGCAAATGGATTTGTGTAACAGCCAAACAAAGAGTGTGAAGGTTGAGTTTTCAGTGGGCACATTTGTCTGTCAGCCAGCCTTCCATAAGCAGATCCCTAGATAGCTCTCCTCCCACTGCCTGACCACACTCATATGATTAAAGTGCTCCTTAGCACTTTTTCCCTATGTCAAAGTACAGCATTTTGCATTTGCCTTTGGCTCCTTCATTCTGGCTCAGAAGTCTACTGCCTATGACTTCAATTCACCAATAATCCTTTGAACACCTGTAATGAATTTGTAATGTAGAAACCTAAAAAGTGACTAAGATTCAGACACTGCTTTCCCTTTGTGGAAGAGGATGGATACATGTTATTAATGCTAATAAAAAAGAATTTTGATATTTGTTTATCAGAGTGTCATAAAGGAACAGGAATTGTTTTCTAAGGACCCTACTGTGGGCTACACACTGAAAGTTAAAGATGCTCCACTTTCATTATCACACTCAATTCTCTGAATGATCCTGTGTGTGGATAAGGGATTAAAAAATCACTTAAGTGGCTGCTAGTGTACCTGAACTTAGACCTGCTTGTCTGTCTGATTCCAAATGTTTTACTATTACTGTGCTACTTGCTTTATTTCCAAACTGGGAAACTGCGGAAGTTTCCTGCAAGAGAATAGATTATAAAAGAGTAATTACATCACTTATTTTTTCTCTTTTCAATGAGTAACACTTCAAGTTTAATAGGGAATCTAAGTACCTAATAAAGTTGAAAAAATACATTTCCACCATATGTCACTCTTAGGTTAGTAAGAAACAGCTCAGACCTGTGAAATTGTTAAATATTAAAGTCTGTAAATGGATTGTGTATAGCAAACAGCTGCAATACACATAGCATAGGAGGCAATGCTTTCCAGCCAGGGAAGAGGAGTTTCCTCTTCCTAGTAAAAGGTTATGTTCTTTTCTTAAGGGGAGGAGGTAAAAGCCTTCTCTCTTAAGCATTATCATAGTTATTTATATTGTCCACTTAAAATTTTGTTTATAATGTTTGAATGAAAGCACAGATTCAAAAACTCACCTTATTGTTCACCAGATAAAGGACCTAGAGCAAGTGAGATGGCTTTTAAAATTTCAGTTCCACAAAGATAAAGTGAGGGGATGAAGTTTGTTTCATATGTTAGGAAGATCAATGTACCTACATATACCTGGCGCATGGTAAAGACTCAGTACATGTACTATTTCCATCTTTGATCCTCAGACTGTTAAAATGTCTGGCCCAGAGATTTCTCAGTGCAGGACTGTGCACAGCTGTTCCATTCAACATTCTTTATGTGACATTATACAATTTGGGAAAGGCTTGTTTCTAATGCTTCAACTATATCTATAGCATGAAGTCCTGGATTGCCTTGGCCAAATGTCCGATTGAATATGGAACCAACTTGGTTCAGGGGTCAACTTTGAACAAAATGGATAAAGTAATTGAAGACGTTCTTTGTGTTTTTATTCCTCTGGAGAAAGGCAATATATGACTACACAAGTTATTTATCCTTTCTCAGCCTCAGTTTTCCTATTGGAAAAATAGAATTATATTTGCTTCAAAATGTTGTCATAAGGGCATAATAAATGAGATGTTTTAGGTGCACAAGTACTATGAACTTTTTCTTCTCCTTTTTCTTGAAATCGTTGACAGTTTGTAGGAACTTGTACTTCTTCTGAAAGACCCAATAATACAGTGGTTTAAAAAATGAATTCCAATGTTTAGCAAACCTGTTTCAACCTGAGTCTCCTGCATGGTGGCTAGGATAACTTCTGCAACTCTTATTTTTGTTTCTTTTCCATTTCTAAGTGAGAATAATAGTACCTAAACTCATAGGTTTGAGTATTTAATAAAACTTATCTCAGTTTATATATAAAATATGTCATAGGCTAAAAAATGTAAATTTGAGTAGAAACCAAGGTGGGGATTTTAAATGACCCTCTCAGGTAATGGGGGTGATTTAAAGATAATGGAAAGTCATCATTGTGTGGAAAAAGTATTCATACGTAGAGACTTAATTCACTTTAATTTCATCCAACAATATTTGAGTACCTAGTAGATATCAGACACTATGCTGAACCCTAGATATAGAAAAAATTGGTAAGTAGTAGATTATACACAAATATATATTTCTATCATTTGTTAAACATTTACCATGTTTGAAAAACATGAAATAAAAATAATACTAAAATTTATTGAATGCTCATTATTAAGCTTCATTATGAAACTCTGTGCTAAATTTTTCATACATTATCTCATTCAGTCTTATATCACTCTTAATGAGTATAGCTTGTTTTTACATTGAATAGATGAGAAAACAGTCTTAAAGTGTAAATAACTTGTGTAGGGTTATACTACAACTTAGTAAACAGCATCAGAATCTAAATCCTAAATTCCTACTCTACTTTTAAAGAGGCCTATTAACACCAAATGCATGATTTTCCTTTATAGGTTGTACCATTTTCTCCAAATGAATAATTTCTCTTAAATAGAATTCATATCATTATATATGTATAATATGTACATATATTATATATACACACACACATACATACGAGCAAATGCTAATATGGGTATTTGGGAAAAGCAGATGGAGCAGATTATTGCCGTGTGTATCACATATCCTAAATAGAATTGATGAAACCTTTATTCCCACTGATGACAAGAGCTGATGGTGATAGTGGGTACTTTTAACAGTTTAAGTTTGTTTCAAAGTTACTAGTTGTCTGAGCTGCGACAATACAATAAAGCACAAAACAGCATTGAAGAGTTTGGATATAGGAAGTAAATTACTTGTCAAAATCTAAGATCCTGTCTTTTCTATTTGCATTAACCAAGAAAAGTAAATATGAGGTAAAGGTAAATAAAAGATGTGTGAATCTACTATTGATTCTGATCAAACTTTCTAGAGTAGTGATAAATGCATGATTCTAGATAATATGTAACCACAAAGACTTTGAACAATCATCCTATTTGTAGAATGGGGCATAGCAAAATGCAGTTCATGGGCCTTGATCTTTACAACTGCTATTTTTTGTAAATAAAGTTTTATTGGAACACAACCATTCCATTCATTTAGACATTGCCTGTGGCTGCTTTCATGCTATAATGGTACAACTGAATAGTTGCTACAGAGACTCACAAAGCCTGAAATATTTATCATCTGGACTTTTGCAGAAAAATGTTACTGACACCTGACTTAAAACATTATCTAAATTCTGGAGTTTTCAAATGAAGTGGATAGATTAACATAAACACAAAGCTTACAATATCCTCTTAAAACAATTACTTAATGATTTTTAAGTAATTTTCCCTTTTTTATAAACCTATTATTTTGCAGAAAGTGATTATTTCACCAAGGCTTTACTAGAACTTTCCTTATTAGTGTTATGAAATAAGTTTTGAATGTATTCATTCTTTTAACAAATAGATTTGAGTAGATTCTGAGTGCTAGTACTGAACTGAGCCCTAGAAATAAAGTTGAGTTAGATATAGCCCAAGTCCTTAAAGAATTCACAGGAGTTTCTGTATCTTTTTATTTAAGTTCAGTTTTTTATAGATACCATATAGTTGGATCTTGCTTTATTATCAATCCATCCATCTCTTCCTTGTAATTGAACAGTTTAGACTATTTATATTTGATGTCATTATTCATAAGCTAGGGCTTCAATCTGCAATCTTGCTATTCACTTTATATATTTATTCTCTGTTCTTCACTCCCTTTTATCTTTTTTTTTTTTTAGGTTCATTTTGATCATGAAGAGAATTAGTGTGGTTTTCCTAATGTTCATTCCACTTGGAGTTTGTTGAGCTTCTTAGATCTATCAATGTGTAGTTACTAAGTCTGGAAAATTTCTTCAGATTTTCTTTCCTTTTCTACTCCCTGGGATTCTGGAAAGTAGAAGTATTTGTACAGATATTAGAGCACTTGATATCATTCAGCCTATCATAGATACTCTGTTCATTTTTTTTAATCCTTTTAAATCTCTATTTCATTTTGAATAGTTTCTCTTACTGTTTCTTCAGGTTCACTATTTGTTTATTTCTGTAGCATCATAATTAGTAGTTACTATCATCCAGTGTATTTTCACTTCAGGTGTCTACTTTTCATCTTTATGTATTCTATTTTTTTTCTTTTCATCCTCTTCACTCTGTCCATTGTTTTCACAACATTCATTCTTAAGTATACAGGGCATATTTTTGTATTAGTTTTCCAAATATTCTTATCAGCTAATATTATCATCTTTATAATTTCTAGCAATGTATCAATGTTTTATGCTGATTATGGGTCATATTTCCCTGATTCTTTGCATACCTGGTAATACTATCTTTTGGTTGCTAGACATTCTGTACTTAATTTAATATTATTGGTTGCTGGGGTTGCTATATTCCTTTAGAGTATTGGACTTTTCCAGGCACATTAAGTTACATGAAATCAGATGAATACTTTTGAGGCTTGCTTTTAATCTCTTTTTAGATAAACTATCCCTAAATCTAGAGTTAATGAGGGTGATTGTGTCCCTACATGTAAGGCAATATGCTTACTCTTTGCTCTGATGCCCAAATAATATGAAGTCACTCTACTCTGGCTGATGGAAATGTGAAATATTCCCAGCTCTGTATGAGCTCTGGAATTGTTCAATCTGTTGCTTTCTCTTTTTTTAAAATAAGGATTTCATTTATTTATTTGACAGAGAGAGAGAGAGAGAGAGAGAGAGAGAGAGAACAAGCAGAGAGTAGTGAGCAGAGGGAGAGGGAGAAGCAAGTTCCCTGCTGAGCAGGGAGCCTGACCCAGAATTCAATCCCAGGACCCCAAGATCATAAACTGGAGCCAAAGGAAGATGCTTAACCAACTGAGCCACCCAGGCACCCCTCAGTCTGTTGCTTTCCAATGATTCTATCCCCAACCTCATGGATCCTCAAGCCATGCAGCTCTAGACTGTTATACAATTAGAGTATTGCTGTGGAGGGTGCTTTTCAGATCTTTGGGGTGTGTGCACCTTTCTGTCTCTCTTTCTCTCATACTCTGCCTGCAAATTCTACCTGCCTTAGCCATCCTAAACTGCAATTTCTGCCTTTTCAATGTATTTTTAAAAACTGGGCTCTGTTTGGGTTCCATATTTCTTGCTTTCTCCTAAAAACTGCCTTCAGGCAATAAGCTGGGGCAACTGTCAAGCTCACCTCTTTATTTTCTTCTTCCCAGAGATCATAGTGATATTTATTACCAAATGACTGAAAATAGTTAGTTCATATATTTTATCTGGTTATCTTGTTATTTATGGCTGGAGTATAATTTCCCTAGTGGCTAACTCTTTGTGGACAGAAGTAGAAAGTCACAATTATTGTAAGTGAATGGTGAAATATAATGGATAATTATAAAATATTTGCTTAGGTTTCCAGAGGCAGGAATTACTAATTATCTAGAAAGCTGGACAAGAATTTGCAAGGAATATGCAACATTTAAGTTGAGGCTTAAGTGTACAAGTAGGAATTTGGCCCTTGACACTGATTTTTTTATTTATATGAATTTAGCCAGTTTTATTTTCTATCCCTTTCAGTGATTACTGTAGCCCTTTACTTGTCAAGATTTCTATCAAAATAATCGCACCTTATTCTTAAAAACTGGCCTTTCTGTAAAATATTGAAATAATTTGACCGATAGAGCATTTTCTCCTTATCTACTCACTCTTCTTAATAAATTATTCCCTCTTACCACAAATACATTTATACTCTTTCCTCCCATTGAAAGCTTCCCTATTCACCTGTACCATCAGTTCCACCTTATTAATTGTTTGGGGTAATACATTTAGAAACTATAATGGATTACATTCCTAGGTTACTAATTGTATTTTCATTTAAAATAAATTTAGAAATACCATTTTTTCCTTAGTCTTAAGAATTAACTCATCAAATATAGCAGATAATTTACTGCAAAATATAAATTAACAGGATTAGGTGGACCAAAATGTACATCTTTAAAACCAAGTGTTTAATGTGGAGGAAGCAGAATAGGGCCTATTATCTTGATTGATGTGGGGAGCCATAGGAAGCCCTAATTGCCTATGAAGAAAGGATGCCATTTTATTCCTTTTTCAACCTTAGGAAAGGCTGGAGAAATTAGAGTAGGAGGCCAAAGTGTAATAAGCGTTACTTTTAACACCTTTTTAAGAAGAGTCGTTTGTAATGGTACTTGGGAATTTCATAAAAAATGAAATTTATTTTTTCTTAGTTTTTCACATCTTCTTCAGAAGTCACTGGACTTTCTTTCATTTTAAAAAGTAAATTCCATATGCCCTAGACAATAATTTTCAGGCAGTATAACCTATACACTAATGGCAGTAAATATATCTGGAAATATATTAACTTTTTTAGAACTCTATAGCATCTTTTAAAAAACAGTTATTTATTGGAGAGAGAGAACATATGCGAGGGGGGAGGGGCAGAGGCAGAGGGAGAAGCAGACTCAGGGAGCCTAATGCAGGGCTCGATCCCAGGACACTGGGATCATGACTTGAGCTGAAGGCAGATGCTTAACCGACTGAGCCACCCAGGTGCCCCCCATCCCCACCCTGACATCCTTAATGAAGTTTAAGTCAGCACATTTCTCAATGATTCTGTAGTAGACAAAAAGAGTTAACACTTCTAGCAGAGATAGGGTGTTAAGGCCTGGTCCTTGAATCTGCTCTTAAGACCTCCTATTACTGAGGTTTACTAAGCATTGTGACACAATCTGGAGGTTAACAGATTAGAATAGTGCCCATTCATTCACTTGTAAGTTTTACCATTGTTTTAGAATATACATCTTAAACTAATTTGGAAAAAAAAATAATTATCTGAAGAAGAGTATTTTTAAAGGTTCATTTTCTCTAGAGAAGCATGTTGTATTGAATAGGGGATAATTTTTGTTGGCGGTGGAAGGAACCTACAGTCTGGAGTCAGACACAGCTAGTTCTAAATTTCAAATCTTATACTTGTTATCATGCATACTTTTATACCCATGTTTCCTTACAAAACTCCCGTGCTGTATCTCTCCCATGTTGAACTGACAAAGCGGAAAAAGTAATGTAAGAGAAATAACCTGGGTTCAAAGCCCAGCTTTGCTATTTTCCCACTGTGTGGCCTTGAATAAGTTGCTTATTTTCTGTGATCTTTAATTTTGTCATGTATACAGAAATGAGATTTATGGGATAATGATATACATCTTATAGATTTTTCCTTAGGATTAAATGAGTTACTATATAGCAAGAGAAAAGCCAGTGTGTTGGTGAATAGTCACTGGCAATAAGTGACAATTTTTTTGTTTTGATAATATTAAACCTAAATCATTGAGTTACAAAAATGGGTATATTCTGTTTGTCATAACTGAAGCGGCACATGCTGACACTGTGCTTCATCTTTTCACCATGTCCTAGCAGCCATTTATGTGCTATTGTATAAGAGTAGCCAAATCCTTGTTCCTGGATGGTTGGTAGAATTATTTTTCTAAACAGCTTAGGAAATTACTACCAGCTTTCCCAGGGCTTGATTTCAGAGGTGTAAGGGTTGAGAACCGGGAATCATTTTCATCTACTTGGTATCTGGCACAAAAAAAGAAAATGAAGACATGGAAATTGCTTTCACATACCCATGAAAGGAGAAGTTTGTTATCAGCTCCACCTCCAAAAAAGAAAGACTGGGAGTACTGTTTGATGAAGACAGAAGGTAAGAGCAGGTGCCCTTTCTGAGCTCAGCGTCATCTGATAGTGCTTCAAACAATGCCAAGTCTTAATGGGGGCTGAATTTAATAAATTCCACAGTCAGCTTTTATCAAGGCCACTGCAAAGGAGATCTCTGCATAAATGATCCAGAAAGTGTGTGTGTGTGTGTGTGTGTGTGTGTGTGTGTGTGTGTTTAAATGGATGAAATGTTGAGTACCTGCTGAATGAGCAATGGGGTGACATATGCAGCATTTCTTTGTAGATGGGAAAGCACTATGCAAATAGAAGCAATTATCTTCCCTAATATTATAATGATAATGTTTAGAAATCTTTTTATTTCACTTTTTTGTCTGTTACTACGTCTTAATTCTTTGGCATAGCCAACTTTTAGAAAACCATTAAAGTAATTCTCCTGTATAATCAGAAATTTGGGAAAAGATCTGTTGTACTTTAATACCTTGTCTTTAAAGCGAAGATTTAAAATGATTTCCAGAGTTCTCATATTTCTTAAGAAATATTTTTCTTACTTTCACTAATAATCATTTGAAAAATAAAGCCAAGACTTAAAAAAAATGAATACTGAGGTCTTTGTTGTTAGTATGTTATATTAACTTCTCATGTTTTCATGGTATTGACATACTTACTCACATACTTATTTATATACCCCCTATGGGTTTTTCTTAGTATTAAATGAGTTACTATATAGCAAGAGAAAAGCCAGTGGCTTTTCCTCCTCCACTTTAGCAATATAGTTTATTGCTTTTACTTAACAAATAATTTCTGAGCACCTGCTATATATGCTAGATAGAGCCTGAGGACACACTGGTAAGCACTGACACTGCTCTTAAATATGAGACAAATAATCACCCAACTAGTATAAAATTAAACTTGATAGGTGCTATAAAGCAGAAGAATATGCTACAGTGTGAACATATAACAGACATCTGGCTTTGTCAAGGATGACAGGAAGGAAAAAAAAAAGGATGACAGGAAGGCTTTCCTACAGATTAGAAAACACACTAAGAATTTAGAGTCAAAATACCTGTGTGCCTTCTGATAAATTATTTTGGAGCCTCTTGCTCTTTACTGTAAAATGGGAATGATAATGTTTACCTCACGTGCTTGATGTGTGGATTACATGTATAACAGGAATTGCCTGCTACCACCCTTGCCTGTGGTGATCCATTCTCTTTGTGTGTAGTCAGAACAGTGTTTTTAAAAAGACGTCTCGATTATGCTGCATCTCTACCCACAGCCCCTTTGTAGCATTCTCTTGTCTCAGGAAAAATCAACAATCCTCTCCAGTGGTCCACAAAGCCTAAAGTGAATTAACACTTGCTCACTTATCCTACCTCACCTCATTCTCTGCTTTGCTCACCCATTTCTGGTCATAATATATATTTAAATATATATTATTTATTAATAATATACTATTATATTTAAATATAAATAAATATATTTGAATATAATAGTATTTAAATATAATATTTATATATATAAATATATATCTATATATATTTTTTAACTATTCCTTAGTCTGATCAAACCAAATGAGTTTCCAGCCAGTGGCCCTTGTATGTCCTGTATTCACTCTTCTGGAATGCTCCCTCCAAATATTGTATCACTCAATGTCTCATTTCTTTAAAATCTCTTGCTGAAATGAACATATAACAGACATCTCATGGTATTTATCCTCATAGTACATATCCTTCTCCTTCCACCCATATTTCCTAGCCTGAAATTATCTGGTTCTCTTTTTCTTTACCCTGCTTTCAGTATCCTTCATAGTGCTTATTGATGACACTAGTCGTTATAGAATATCAACAATGAAAACATTTGGTAATAATAATATTTAATATTTGCCAGACTCTCTTCTAAACTCTTTATAGCTGTTAACTATTTAATACTCCATATAACACAGAAAGATAGATAAGTACTATTAACCTCATTTCACAGGTAAGGGAATAAAACAGAGCAGTTATATAACTTACCCAAGGTCACACAGCCACAGACAAGTGGTTAAGTAAGAATTCAGAGCCAGACAGTATTGATTCCAAATGTTATACTCTTGACAATTATGTTGTGCTCTCAGCTTGGGAGTGTGATATACAGTCAATTTTTTCCTTGTTTGTTCTCTGTTTTCTTATTGGTGTATAAGCTCCATGATAGGAACTGTACATGCAAGGGCCTAAAACACTGTCTCACTGGCCAAGGATGCTCACTAACTGTTTTTGAATAGCAGTGCCTAAATGTGCTTAGAACAATGCCTAGCAAAAGTTGGTCTTTATTATGTACATTTGTAGTAATTATATTTCATGCTATAGAAATTGATGTATGGAGCTGGGAATAACTGCCCATAGAAAAATTACTGAGTCTGAAAATATCTCTTAGGTGCCCTCACCTTCCTGTTTCAGTGTCCCTCACCCTCTGTTTTTGCCTCTACTGTGGTGTCCTTAGGCCCTGTGTTCTCCTCCTACTCCTATTATCCTTCTCCTTGGAGACTATATCAACTTTCCTACTTGAATTGTAGATAACTGAGTGATGATTTAATGATCCCTTGATGCAACAGGCTTCTGACTCATCATTTAGAAACGAGATTCAATAAATATTTATCAAACACTGCTTATGTTTGGTACGCTGTACATGATGCTGGGAAACAAGGTGAAAATCAGGTTCTTTCTTCCCCTTCAGAGCATCCTGCTTCTACTCCATCCTCCAGCATGATTTTCACAAAATGTCACATTTGCTTCACAATTTTAATGGCTTCAAGGAAAAGGCCCTGTATCATCTTTTTCTGTTTCCTCATCCCACCTTTTCTCATGCTCCAATTATACTAATGAGCCTCTGAATCCATCACCATAATGGATGCGTTTTGCACCTTCATGCAACCTCTTCTGTCCCTTATTGTGCTCTTTTATTATTATTATTATTATTATTATTATTATTCTCTTTTTTTTTTTTAAATTTTTTTAATTTTTATTTATTTATGATAGTCACAGAGAGATAGAGAGAGAGGCAGAGACACAGGCAGAGGGAGAAGCAGGCTCCATGCACCGGGAGCCCGACGTGGGATTCGATCCCGGGTCTCCAGGATCGCGCCCTGGGCCAAAGGCAGGCGCCAAACCGCTGCGCCACCCAGGGATCCCTTATTATTATTCTCTTATATCACTGGCTCACTTACTTCTCCTTCACGTCCCAGCTCAACTGTCACCCCCATCCAAAGACACTTTGCTGCTGGAAAATCTTGCTGGTGCTTATACTATCCTATTTGCCAGAGGGCCCTATGGATTATGAATTAAAGTAGGGCCTATGTATTGATCACTCATACCCATGAAACATTACCTTGTACATGGCAGGATTCCTGCTTGCTGTATGGCAGATGTCCCTAAATTGTTAGAAGGAAAAGAAAGTAAGGAACATTTGAATTAAACTGATGTAGTAAACCTAATTATATAATCACCAGATTCAGTGAAGTTGGGGGAAAAAGAGCTTTTCAGAGGGTCCAGAACCTTTCCCATTATGGCAGGTGCTGCTGGCTCTGGGGCTGACTCTAGGTGGAAAATATGGGTAACATGGCATGATGTGATAAATCTGGGGATTGACAGTTGGTTCTAAGGTCTAGAGATTAATTCTCTGCTCCTATTCTTCTAAAGACAACACTTCTAAGGTGTCAGTGAGAGCAATTTTCTACAGTTGATTCACTTTAATAAGAAATCTTTCTTTGTATTTCAAGCAAATAGTATTTTTCTCATCGCTGAAAACAAAGTTATTCTGCCAGAAAGAAAATGTTTTGAGGGGAAATAAAGGTACATTTCCTTCTCAAAATTAGAAAAATAAAGATAAACATAGGAGGAGAAAAGGAGAGCAGTATGCAAGCATGATTTGAGTTTAATTTTATTAATTTAGTTTCGTTGCTTAAAAAATTAGCAGTCTAATACACCTTTATAATTCACATACTTAATAGTTATTGAATACATATAATGCAATAAACACTTGATTTTATCTTTTTTGTTTTTTCAGGTTTTTTAGTTTTTAAAAAAAGATTTTATTTATTTATTCATTTATTTATTTTATTTATTTATTCATTCACAGACAGAGAGAGGGAGAGGCAGAGACATAGGCAGAGGGAGAAGCAGGCTCTATGCAGGGAGTGCGATGTGGGACTTGATCCTGGGATCTGGATCACACCCTGAGCCTAAGGCAGATGCTCAACCACTGAGCCACCCAGGTGTCCCGAACACTTGATTTTAATGCAAAGACTTAGCTCCTAAAATCTTTCACTTTGATACATTTTTTTACATATTGGATGTACTGATGTTGCACTGTTTTTCTCATATATTAAAGAGGATATTCCTACTTCAACAGTTCATTGAGGAATTAGAATAATGACTGAATTGGAATTTTCACTCAAGATTTACTGAGAACTATGCATGACATTGCACCAGATGCTAAATATATGGTAGAGGACAAGCTGGGCATAGCCTCTGGCCTCCTGGAAGCTGTATGTGAGCCTTTAGTTGGTTCTGATTGTGGAAGTTGCTACGGATGAGAAGTGTGATGTGTGCTGAGGATCCTCTGCCAGGGGTGTCTGACCTACCTGGGAGGTTGCGGAAAAATTATCAGAAGTTAAGTCTGAAAGTGAGAAGATTAGTGGGAGTTGGTTAGTAAACTGAATGTTAAGGTTTTGGAAGGATACTGTTGAAAACAGAGGAATCAGCTTTTGGAAGCATCTTGAGGTAGGATGGAGCATGGCCAGAGTGACAGGAGAGCAGAGAACCAAGATAAAAGGAGAAAGATGAAGACAGAAACATTGTACACAACCTTGAGGATCACTGTAAGGATTTCAGATTTTATTCAAAAAGAAATAATCTAAAAAAATAATAATAATCTGATCACTGTTTGAAAGTTATCAAGCACATTGTGTTTCATAAAATTATGGTTGCTGTGTGGAGACTGGTTTGGAAGGAAAGTAAGCCCCATGGTCTGAAGGACAAGGAATATGGCCCATGGAACAGGAGGCCTTTGATTTTGACTAGAAACCATTTTAGAGGCAAAGAAATGAAAAAACAGATTTCTTTCTTTCTGCCTCACTCCTTCACTCCTTCTGTCTGTCTCTCTCACTCTCCATCTCTTTCATTTTCCTCCCTCCCTTCCTTCCTTTTTTTCTTCCCTTTCCCTCTTTTAAAACATCCTGACTACAGCATGTCTGTATGACTAGGAGGGGAATAGAATTGAATGGAAGGGGATAAAAATGTTAAAAGCCATAATTAGGTCTGGAACTAAGGCAGTGTCATTATATATATAGGGACGTGAGGATGAATTCAAAAGATATTTCAGAGGTAGACAACAGAATGTGGTGACTGATGCATGTGTGAGGATGAGGGAGAATTGTCGAGAATGACTTTCAGACTTCTGATGTGCAGCTGTGGGGATAGCAGAGCTGTCCACCCAGGGCAGGAACACTGGAGAAGACCAGGTTAGGGAGAAGAATGTCAGTGTAGTTTCAGATGTTTGAAGTATGAGGTACCCCTATGGTTTTCAATTGTATTGCTAAGTAAATCCTAAAACTTTACATTCAGTTTAAGTATTGTGGAAATTTTTGATAGCCTGAAGTTGAGTGGCAAAAATCAGTTTGGAATAAGTTGAGAAGCAAGTGGGAGGTGACATGATGGACAGGGTATCGATAACTGTTTTTGAGAAGCGTGGTTGTAAATAGAGGGAGAGAAACATAGTGATAAGTGAAGAGTTTTTTTTTTAATGGGACCAAGATTTGAGCGCATTTATTTACCCATGAAAAATATCTAGTATAATGGGAGAACGTGGATATTCTCAAGCAAGAAATAAGAGCAATGTGTATTACAAGGAAGGGGAAAAGATCCAGGGTATAGGAGAAAAGAGTAAAACTCTTGTGTGTTTCTTCATTAATTAGCCCTGAGATTCAGAACTTTAAAACAAAAATAAAAAAAAATTTTGATGAACTATGATCTGCCAGTTGTTTTAAACCTTTGTCTTCCTCTTCCATAAAGTTTCGCATATTCTGTTTTAATGAACAGTTTCCAGGTTGTATATTACCCCTTCCCAGCATTTACAGGAATATCTGAAATACTGTGATCCACAAAGTTATTTTAAGACATTAAATATATATTAATGCCTTATTCTGGCTGCAGCCTATGCCTATGGGGTGAACTAGCAAATTTGTATGTTACAGATGGCTGCTGCTTCACTTGCACCCAAAATCTCCCACAGGAGTCTCTCCTGTGGCTCACTCAAATTGAAAATATACAAGACATGGAATTCTGGGAGATGCATTTCAGTCTAGCCAAGTTAACACATTACCAAGTAACTACAAGTTTATTATTTTTTTTTTTTGGCTTTACTACGTGGTTTATTAATTGTATCATTTCCCTCTTTTACACAGAGTCACCTGAGTACTATGTGTCATGCATTTTGCCAAGTGCTTGATGTATGTCACTTCATTTAATACTGACAGATACCTTGTGGGGTGTGTATATTATTACCCTATTTATAGAGGAGGAAACCCCCTGCCTTTCCCAAGGCTCTTGAGCTAAAAGATGTTAGAGCTGTAATCGAAACAAGGTTTTAGGACTTCGAGTTTGATGCTTTTTAAACAGGTAGGAATAACAAAAACAAAAACAAATATATGTGCTTCATACTCTAGAAAAAAGAGATCTTCATTTGGTTTGGTGGAACCCCTACTTCCATCTTTTCTCAGATTATATTGGCTCATTTGTTTAGAAGTCAATATATGTTTTCAAAGGAAAACTCTACAGGAAGATGTTTCGTAGCTTAGGCACAAAGATGTGCACTGCCTGCCTCAAACAATTTGATAAACCTTCTTCTGAATTCAGTAATCCTAATACTTCAGCCCTAAAACCTTCTTGCCTAGGAGCTGTAGTTATTGAGAACTATGACTACCTTTTAATTACCATATGGATTTATATATGGCACATTGTGTCTCTTCTACTTCTCCCCCATTGTTACAGTCTGTCCTAATTAGTGTTTCAACCTGAATCTGCTGAGGCAAGATCCTTTTAAGTCTTCACCTCATGCCAAGAATCAGAATCACCACTTTCCTAGGATTACTGGCAAATTATTATTTCTGCTGACTACTGATTAATCAAAATTGCCGGTTCTTTAGAAGGACAGTAAAAGAACAAATATTGATGGAGTACCTACTCTGCTCCAGACTCTCAGTTAAAAAACATCAATAAATCAAATGTAACTATATACATTACAGTTCCATGAAGTATATACTGTTGGTAGTTTTAAGTTTAAAAGAAAGAAAGTTCAGAGAGGTTAATTACCTGGTCACAGTGGTTGAGTGCCATGAAATATTGATTTATATTTACTTAGTGTCTGTGTATGTATGTAAGTCTGTATGTGTATTCCCCCTCTTATTTAAGAACAATTTGAACTTTTTCTATAAATCTGAATATAACGTAGTAAGGCAAAATAAGAATGCAACTGGGCATAATCAGAGCTATGATATAATATGGGTATAAAATAGATGATGTCATCAGTAACCTTATATGCAGAATGAATGCCACAGAGGCCCTTTATATTTGCTCAAGGAAAATACAAAATCTGACTCTGAGTCTTTTAGCAGCCAATGAAAGGAAGAAAAGATGATAAAGTTTATTTTTTACGATACCCTAGGATTTGAAACAAACTTTTTTTTTTTCTGGAGAAACATAATTTTTCCTGGAACTCAAAACAGAGGGTTATTTCCTGTTGGTCCTGACAAAAAGAACTCTATATAATGGGTTGTACATTGCCCTCAAAAAATCTTTAAAATAATGAAATCTCTAGGGCTTAGAAAAAATAAGATTCTTTAATAGATGTGGATGGGCTGACACAAAAGCTTGATTCTAAAAACAATCTATTGTATTTTAGATATGGTTGGATGGAAGCAGGAAAACATTGATTTGGTCTAGATAATATTGTTCACTGGTGGCCTAAATTATTTCAGAGTTGGATTTTAGAGTATTTAAAAGACCAAACGAGGAGCAAATTATTCCACAAACATTCCATATATACTATTTTGTGTAATCACATTTTGATAAGTACAAAATAGAACTGAATGAAAGATTATACCTACAGTAGGAGTATTTTATGTGGTTGGTTAAAGTACAGCCACATTCATTAGGAATTAGCCAAAGAAGAAATTAGCCAAACTAGGAAATGTTCGTGGAATGATTACTATATGCTAGACTCTCTTTTCATTTTTCTACATACATCATCTTGTTCAATCCTCTCCATCTCTTAGAAGGGCTTAGAACTCCAGTATTGACAAGGACCCGAATGGATGACCACTCCGTTTCTGCATAGAGGTTGGCCGAGGCAGCATCTGTGGTGAAGGTCAAGTTCTCAAGAGGTCTGCCTGAGTATACTCTCCCACATAGATATCAGAGAGTAAGGCCTTAAGGTTCTACACTAAAGAAAGTGGTTTTAAAATCATTTTGTTACCCTTTATCTGATGGATGCTATAGGGCCATCCCTGTAAAAATGCATACATTTCACATGTAATTTCAAAAGGTTTATGAAGCTCCCTGGAAAATACCTATGGACCTCTTCAAGTTAAAAAGCTGTTGAAGAACATGGCCTCAATAATTTTAGTTTGCATTTTTTTCAAAACCTAAATAATCAAAGATCTATCTTGGGCTTATTTTTTTAAAAGCAGCAATGGAATTTAAAGTTACTTTTAAAAAATGTGTATACCCTAATATAAACTCAATGGGAAAATCATACCTGATAAAACAAATGAAAAGACATTGTAGGGACTCCTGGGTGGCTCAGTGGTTAAGCATCTACCTTCAGGCTCCCGGAGAGATCCTGGGGTCCTAGGATCAAGTCCTGTAGGGTGCTCCCTGCAGGGAGCCTGCCTCTCCCTGTGCCTGTGTCTCTGCCTCTCTCTCTCTCTCTCTGTGTGTGTCTTTTGTGAATAAAGAGATTGTTTTTAAGAATCAAGCTTTTGCTTTGCTATAGCAAAGCATCACAAACCGGATGGATTAGGCAACAGTACTTTATTGTCTCATAGTTCTGGAAGCTTAGAAGTCCAAAATCAAGATGTCCTCAGGGTTGATTCTTTCTGAGAGCTGTAAGAAGAATCTATTCTATATTTCTCTTCTGGCTTCTGGTGATTTGCTGGCAATGTTTGACATTGCTTGGCTTGTAGATACATCACTTCAATTTATGCCATCCATACATGATATTATCCTTGTGTGTATATCTGTCTCTGTGTCCACAGCTCCTCGTTTTTAGTGATAACAGTGAAATTAGTTTAGAGCCCACTCTGACAATCTCATTGTAACTTGACTACTTTTACAAAAACGCCATTTCCCAATAAGATCACATTCTGAAATACTGGGGGTTAAGACCTCCATACTGGGGGGATGCAATTCAACTCATAACACAATTTTTACAGAAAAAAAAGGGAAATATTTATTATTAGGATCCTCTCTTGGTCATTTACTACATGTATTAGCATGTTAAGGATTCTGAGAAATTCTGTGTTAAACAAATCTGAATTAACTTTGTTTATCCTAGAGTTCTCTAAATCTCACCCACCCCAGCATAGCTATGAACATCCTATGGAGAAAAATATTTGGATGGAAGAAAAGCAAAGACATGAAATAAGTATAGGATTTAGAGTGAGATATAGGATAAAATTCCAATTCCTTCATTTCCTAGCTATCTGATCTTCAGCAAATTATTTAACCTCTTTGGTTTTAAGTTTTATCATCCATTAAATGGATGGAATTATTTGAACTTCATAAGTATATTTTTAGGAATTCTAAAAAAGAAAACATACGCTGAATCAACGATTTACCTCATTGTATACAGTACTTGGCACATGGAAAAATATAATTGATAACAGTGACAATAACATATTTGTTGAGCATTTAGTATGTGCCACATGCTTTCTACAATGTTCTAACCTATGTTTTGATGCTTAAAACAAGACTTTTAGTGTCATTGTTCTAGATGAAGAACTGCATTTTTTTAGATGAAGGTACTGCATTTTAGAGAGATGGTTACTTACTCAAGGTCATGCAGTGTCAGAATGGGGATTCAAATCCGGATGTTCCTGCTCCAAAGTCTTATAAACCCTTTATAATCTATATCAGATAAGAATAATCTAGGCTGCAAGCAGCAATGTATGTAATAAAGACAAACTAAAATAAGTTCTTTTTCTCGCTTATCAAGGGGGTAAGCTCCCGTGCTATCAGGACTGGCATCTCTGCAAATTTTACCTTTCTCTCATCATCACAGATGGCCTCTGTATATCTGGGCATCGTGTACTATTTCTGCACAGGACAGGGGGAAGAGAACAGAAGGACACCAATAATGTCTATACAGTTTGTCATGGCCACAGAAGCTTTTGCAGATTTCCCTTTCACATCATCCATAGATCTCTGCTTTCAGATCATAGGCCAGGATTTAATCATATGGCAACTCTTTCTAGGAAGAAAGCTTAGAAATACCAATATTTAGTTTTTTCAGAATCTATAGTGGAGATAGGGGGAGAAGGTAGAGAATGGATGTTGGCTTCGCCAGTCTAAAATACCTTCCACATACTATTTCCCATTGATTGGATTGATTTCTGGTGCTAGAGGGTACACCAAACAGCAATGAACAGAAGTAACTGGGAGGGGGCTATTGACTTAATATAAATTACAAGTACAACTGTTCAGCAAAGGCATGCCCACTTGACAGTAACTACTATACTGCTGTTGTAGCACAAAAGGAGTCATTGGCAATAAATAAACATATAGCATGGCTGTATTTAAATCAAGCTTTACTTACAAGAACAGGAGTTGGGCTGGATCGGACCCACATACGACAGTTTGCAAACTCTTGCTCTATACCAGGAAGGCTCCCAGGCAATCTGGCTCTGCAAGCTCTATGAGTGAGCTTCTTATCACAAAGTACCAAGGAAGGACTAGGATACCTAGAGGCCAAAAAATAAAATAAATAAAATAAAATAGAAAAAACAACCTAACAGAAATACAGATTGTGACACCATCTCCACTTTCAACATATGATTCTCACTCTAAGACATAAGAGTCTTCATGTGATTCTGTCTCTTGGAACATTACAGTTATAATCAGCCCATTTATTTTCTCAAGAAAAGAAGGTTTTTATTACAATTCTGTAGCCATAATAACCTCTCTTCCAAAATCTAAGAGAATAGAAAGTGATTAATAGTTCAGGAGCTTAGGAATAGGGTCAATGGCCTACAAAGCCTACACATCACTGCTTTGATAGCAATCAGACTCGAATGTGCTTTGTTGAGACTTCATAAGCTATTCATGTATAGAACTATTCCTTTGTTCCAAAATGTTGCTCTTATGTTCTCCAACTACACTGGTTTTAAAATTTCCAAATTGGTGTTTCATAGATGGTTTGCTGCAGTAATTTTGCAAGGTCAGCAAAAAATTGTTCCTGCTGGTCCACATTTGGAAAGATTATCTATGGGAAAACAAATGATCTGCCAGACATTTCTGGTACTCTCCTTTCCCTTAATTGCATGAGGCTGCATTTGCAATGCCTCCTTTGAGGCACTTCTAATGCATTTGGGTGCTTCAGCCAAAGTGAGTTCTGATTAGGGAATCTCAAATATATAGGTAGTATTAGGATTGCTTTGCAAAGGATTGACAAGTAATATGATGAGGCTTGAGTCTTTTTTCCCCTCTTTTGATTTTTATTAAATTTGCAATATTGGAATTTTATGTGTATTTTCAAATATATAACATCTTTATCTATAGAACTATTTATATCTATATTCTATAATCCAAATAAAAGGCAACATCCCCATCTTGACCTTCCAGGAACTAGAAGAAATAATGAATGAGAATGAAAAGTACAGCAACATGTGATTGCCTTTTAGCCAAGTCATTTTTGCCTCTGGAATTTTGCTAACCTGAATACTTATCTAAGTGCCTCCATTCCTCAGACGACCGTGGGTGGAAAAGATTCATTGGGGTTGGCTGGGGGGGACTTTGGACAGATATGTTATTGTGATCAAATTTTGAAAAGAGATACTTTTTTCACATAGAAGAGAGTTTGAAATTGATGAAGCATTTCCTTTAGTAAGTGGAAAAAGTTCGTCAATATCCAAATGCATTTCATTCGGCCTTCTGCCATCTACAGCAAGAAACATAAGAGCTTTGAGCTACTTGCATTTCTTTAGTTTCTTCCCATTAGGAGTGGTGTAAGAGTAATCTTGATAGGTAAGAAGGATAATGGTAGAGAACATGTTGTAGCCACTTAGTGCACACTAGGACCTAGTGCCCATAACACCTTGCTTATATGAACTTACTGAATCTTTCCAAAAGTTCTCAAAGTAGGTACTAGTGTCATTCCAATTTTAGAGACAGACAAAGATGAGTATAGGCAATTTAAATAGTAACTGAGGGTCACGTAGTGAATAAGCAGTGGAGACAAGCTGAGGACTCAATCTCACTCCGTAATCTGTTGGCTCTACCCCTTTGATCTACTGTAATCATTTTCAAAGAGACTTCAAAGTACATTCTGTCAATATTTGTTGCTTATTTGGATTGTCATTGTCTTTTAGTTCTTCATTCTTCTGTGGCCTTATTAGAGAAAGCTTAGAATGGTTCTGCAGTCTTCAGAACATAAAGTAGAGATCTTTGAGTCTTGTCTTCATTCTCCACAAGTGTGGGCAAATTGCATAGCAGGGGGGGGAATTTATTTATTTTTCTTTAAAAAGGCATAGCTAGATGACACTAAGCGTAATCATCACACTGATTTCTCACAAACGATGTAAACAGTTGGTGCTAAATACTTCTTGAGGTTGGGGTGGTATTTCAAGACATAGTTTTCCATTGAAAGATATCTGTCTATATCTAGGGAAAAATTTTACACTGTTGGCTCTTTTAAATAAATTAATAAGGAGAGTGACAACAATAATATTCTCTCCTTTTATTTTTATACATTTTACACTCTCCAGAATGTTGTAACCTATATAGATCGTCCTCGGAATTAGATAAGATGATGATTACTATTCCCATTATTTTGAGTTACAGTGAAGTTAGATACAAAAGCATCCCCCGCCCTTCCACCCTGCACTGCTCCTCTACGCCCTGAGTGCTCTCTAAACAGCTGATATTTCCATTAGATTTCAAGCTCCAGAAAGACAAAGTGTGCTCCTCTTTTCTTTGATTGCATCCCCATTTCCTGCATGGTGCCTGACATATATCAGATATTTAACAACTGTATGTTCAACTAGTAAATAGCAGGTGAGACTACTGACATGGTTTTGATGAAAACAGCTCACAAAGCACAATCCAGAGCTTTTCCTCGGCCTAAGACTATTAAAAAACTTAATAATAAATACAAATAAGCTTGAAACATTCTTCCTGTATATTAAGTGAGATAAGCATTTTTCATCCTAACATTTTGCCTCAGCCTTTCTTTTCTTAGTGAACTCCTATCAATCCCTCAAATCCTCAGATGGGTTGCCATCCCTGCAAAGCTTTCTTTTTTTCCAGACAGTTTATTCCTCCCTATTTGCGTTCCCACGCTATTTTCCACTCACCTTTCTTATTGCTTTGTTGCACTGTATTATTATTTCTCGGTAACCCTGTCTTTCCCACTAGCTTAAAAGATGCTGCAGGACAGAGCATTGCATCTACCTTGGTGTATTACATGCTCTGTATGTTAGCAGGAAGGGATCTGAAGCCTCAAAGTCTACCTGAATGAGCATAAATTCCAGTTCACAGGATGGGCCCAGGTTAAGCTTGTGTAGCTTTGTTATTAACATGTGGCATTGTTGGTAATGGTATTAAGCCCTATTTCACTATTTTATATCAAGTGGATATGTTTAGTTTTTGTACTTCTCAAATTCATTCTTTTCCTTGATCCTGTTGTCTGTATATGAGTTATGTTCTAAAAGTAAGATTTTCAGTATTTGCTTAAAAAGATTTATAATCTTATACTAATAACTATTGTTTGGGGTCATGTATTGTGCCAAGTGATTTGTATATTTTTTCATATCTAGTCTTCATAATAAACTTAAAAAGTGAATATTATTTACCCCAAGACAGGTATAGAAGTCTTCACCTCAAACTAAATGATTAATATTCCACTGACCATTTCAACTAATAGGTACTTAAAATGCAGTCCATTTGGTATTTCCTCTGCCCCCTAACCTGCCTCCGGTTCATCAATTTTTAAAAATCTAATATCCATATTCTGTAAAGAATGAAGAGTGGTTAAAAAAAAGTAAGTCCAGCTTCAAACCATCACTCCTACCGACAGGGGGCCTAGATCACATTTCTGCTATATTACTGCTTAATTTAAAAAATGCAGCAGATAACCCATCTCGCTGTGGGAAAATTGGAGAAGCAAGGGAGCAGAATCCACATTCTTCCTCGATTGGGGTCTGGGGCCTGATCATCAGAGATGCTCAAAGCTCTCAGGGTTCTGCCTCCAGAGTTAGCCGTCTGCTCAGTGTGTCCCAAATAACAGAACAGCCAACCAGCCCATAATAGTAACACCAGGCCTCCAGCCCAGGGGTGCTCATGCAGAAGTTCAGGCTGGAACCTCTGTATGTGTCAGAATTTAGTAGAGTGGTAGCAAACTAAGTAAGCGAGTGAATGTGAAGCCAGGTCTTTAGACTCCAAATATCACATCTTCATTAAAATGTTTCTTTCTTCAGAATTATGGCATATTATAAAAATTGCTAATCTGTTATGGTGCTTTACTATAGTGGATATAAACATGAGTTAATAAGGCGATTATTAGCCATTATTAAAAAGAGGCACAGAGATTCTGTGGCTTTATGACTTCAGACTCTGCTAATTGATACTCCACTACCACTGCCCAAAGTCAAAACATAAAGCCATATGGTAATGGCTTTTTGCTTCATCCTTTATCTCAAGCAGGTGGGTTCACCCAGTTCTGAGAAGCCTTGAGGTAGTTGCACCCTTGCACAGAGTTGTCCTATTAAGCAGTGATTCTTAATCTTTTTTGCATATTGAATAAATAATACAGAGATTAATATAAATGATAAAGATTGGTATAAATAATAGTCTTAAATTGATTCTTTTTTAAAAAAGATTTTATTTATTCACGAGAGACACACAGAGGGAGGCAGAGACATAGGCAGAGGGAGAAGCAGGCTCCTTGCAGGGAGCCCAATACGATACTTGATCTCAGGACCCCGGGATCACGACCTGAGCCGACGCAAATACTCAAGCACTGAGTTACCCAGGGGCCCCTTGACAGGACATAAAGACTCCTAACTCTGGGAAACGAACTAGGGGTGGTAGAAGGGGAGGAGGGCGGGGGTGGGGGGTGAATGGGTGACAGGAACTGAGGGGGGCACTTGACGGGATGAGCACTGGGTGTTATTCTGTATGTTGGTAAATTGAACACCAATAAAATTAAATTTATTAAAAATAAAAAAATAATAAAAATAAACTTATTCTGACGTGCAGCCAAGGTTGAGACTTATTTGAGTTACAGGAACTGAATGCCCCCCCAAAAAAGACAGCTTATTTTTTCTGTTTATTACCTCTTTTCTCTCACCATTTTTCTCTTTTATTTGGATAATAGCCATTTGTATTCCAAAAAGCATAATTGCCACCACCACCATCACAGCATATATTAGACACCTGAGTTGCAGCTCAGGTTTTAATATATATCTCAAGGGCTAACAACTCTTCAAGCATGGTACTATGATATCTACTTTATAATGAGGATGTTTAAACTCCGAGAAGTTAGATGATAATCTCACAGCTAAAGTGCAATGGAGTGGGGACCTCAAAGCCTGAGCCCCACTCTGCACCTTCCTTAGCAGCTGTATGTATGCTCCTTAAAGTTGGAGACATGGCCAAATAGTTTCTGAGTTTCCCTTAGTCCTCCAAGCCTGCTGAAAAATGTTCACTATTTGAAGATGCTCTTCTCTTATCCATTTCTCTGGGAAGGATGGACTTTTCCTTTAGCCAACTTTACTTCAGTCCTGCAGATCCCTCTGTTCCCATTCAGAACCATCCCCTGTCTCCCATCCCACTCCATTAGCTATGATGCTCTCCACTTTATTCCAAGAGTTTTCCTTTTGTTATCAGCCCCACACATTTTTCTTCTGCATCGTTTGGTTTTGTACCTACCTCGTATATATGCCAATTAGTCAAACATTTTGTCATGACCAGGCATCAGTGATTTTTGTTTCCTTGGAGAAGCCAGGAAGTGTAACAGACATCAGATTCAGGAAGTGCCTGTTCAAGTCTCTATTTACCTACCAGCAGAGTGCCCTTGTGATATCATTTAATTTCTTTGAGCTGGTGTCCTTTTTGGTAAAATGGATCATACTGTCTGCTTTTCTGGAGATGGATTGTATGTTTTCTTTTCTTTTTTCTTTTTTGTTTTTTTAAAGATTTTATTTATTTATTTATTTATTTATTTATTTATTTATTTATTTATTTATTTATGAGAGACACAGATTGAGAGAGAGAAAGGCAGAGACACAGGCAGAGGAAGAAGCAGGCTCCATGCAGGGATCCTGATGCGGGACTTGATCCTGGGACTCCAGGATCACGCCCTAAGCCAATGGCAGGCGCTAAACCTGAGCCACCCAGGGATCCGCAGATTGTATGTTTTCTGGTACATGATTTGTAGTACTGTCTACAGAGTATTTATTTACATTTTTCTCTTCTTTCTACTTCTTGTAGTACTGATTTGTAGTACTGTCTACAGAGTATTTATTTACATTTTTCTCTCCTTTCTACTTCTTACATAGGTGTTGCAAAGCCACTAATATTTGTCTAGTCCACTTATTTTCTTAGGGGATCTTTGAATTGAGTATAAATACACAGTGCATGAAGACCTAGGCTTTATATATCTATCCAGTAGAAGTCTGTTTCTGTCCTGAGGTAGTAGAGATAAAATTATGGAATTCTAAGAGATTAAAGTAACTGATGAGATTTTGTGTTAAAAACAATTTTGGATTATTGGCTGAGAAATACTATTTATGTTCCTATACTCTTCAATATTGCCACCTTCTTTTTTCTTTCTTTCTACCAATCAGCAAATAAACTAGATTCTCCTAAGAGATATGTCATTATTTTCTTTCCTCTTCCATGTGACCATATTTCTGGCTATGCTTACTGGGAGACTTTCTGTAATTGGGTTCAAGCAGCTCAGTAAACATACTAGTCCCCATGCACACAAAACCTAATCTCTAAGTAACCAGTGTAGCTTTTAGATGAATGTATGGTCAGGAGATTTACTGATACTGAAGTAATTAAATTCCCCATGATTATTTTTCTATACTTCATGCTCTGGAGAGTAAAAGCTAACTACTCACATGTTGGTCAAATTTAGCTTCTCCTCTTCAGCTCTAAGAAGCCCATATACCAACAATGCCAAATACATAAAAATAAGACTCTTCTCTAAAGGAGATTGTTTTAATGAGGCTTCTTCCTGGGGGAGATGCTGGAATTTCAGGGTCCAGAGTTCAGCTCTGCTTCCTAAGAGGTAATTTTGGTGGAAAGACTGAGCAAAGGCCTGGAGTCCAGACTCATCCTTAAATTGGAAAAATTTTATATCATTACATATATGGGGGAGAAAGAGATAATGGCATAAAACGTGTGAAGTCAGCTGAAAGCAGGAGGGATTCATCTTTAAAAATTTTTTGCCCCAGAATTTCCTTAAAATAAAATGACAAATAAAAGAACAGATATCAGCATGCATTTATTACATGCCCACTATGTCCATGATAGAGAATAAAAAATGGCAAGTAATTAGCTTTTCTAGGTCTTAGCTTGGATTGTAAAGTGGAAACAATGGACAAAGTCCACTTCAAAGTTTACTTTTATTTTTTTTAATTTTTATTTATTTATGATAGTCACAGAGACAGAGAGAGAGAGGCAGAGACATAGGCAGAGGGAGAAGCAGGCTCCATGCACCAGGAGCCCGACGTGGGATTCGATCCCGGGTCTCCAGGATCGCGCCCTGGGCCAAAGGCAGGCACTAAACTGCTGCGCCACCCAGAGTTCCCCAAAGTTTATTGTGGCTGGCACATTAATACTCTATAAATGTAGGTTTCTTTCATGCTATTACTCTTGATTTTAACACAGTTGCAACAAGTTTTGTCATATCGTTGACATAATATAACCCTTCCTTCCCTCAGATTGATTGAAGTAGGGAGAAAAGCATCCAGTGAATTGTCCTTTTGCCTTCATATTTTTGTATTTCCAAATGTCCTGATGAAGTTTATTTTTCCTTTCTCTTGAACTATTTCTCTTCCATCCATGAGGAACTCCCATATGGGTTTTTTACCAGATGAGTGCTAAGTGGCCAGCTCTTAGTGAAACCCATGGTCACTGTGCTGTAATGATATTTTATGAAGTGTTGTTTCTTCCTTCATATGTGTGTGATGGAGAGACAATGTAGTCTATTTCTGAGGCTTTATGTCTGCTGTGGCTTCAGTCAAGTAAACTATTCAATGAGTTGGTAAACTGGGGAACTTTCCTTTAAGCCTCAGAAGCTATTAGCAAGGCTAATAAAATAACAGTAATATGAATTTTTAATTATTATCAAAGATGGGAGACATGGTCAGAGGTACTAAAATTTCCAATCACTTATACAAATTTTTTCATAGTCTATAAAATCTGAGAATATTTATTGATGTGAAAAATATATTAATATATTAAACATAAAAAGATTATGGGTGCCTGGGTGGCTCAGCCAGTTAAGCACCCAATTCTTGGTTTTGGCTCAGGTCATGAATTCATGTGTCATGGGATCAAGCATCATGTTAGACTCCATGCTAAGCAGTGGGTATTCTTGGGGATTCTCTTCCTCTACCCGTCTCCTTACTTACACTTGCTTACATATTTTCTCTCTCAAATACATAAATAAATCTTTTTTAAAAAGATTAAAAACAATAAGCATAGTATGACACTATTTTTGGAGAAAAAAAATATGTAGAAAAAAGTCTGAGAAGAGAGTACCAAAATATTTAAAATTACTGTCCCTAATAAAGGGGCTGTGAATAGGTAACTATTTCCTTTGCCTATCAGAATTTTTGAATTAATAATAGTTGTAATGATAGCCAACTTTTATTGAGTACTCACTATAGTGAACTAGTCATGGGCTCTGCTCTGAGATCAGACCACATGGGTTTGGATCCTGTATTCCTCTTTTATTAGCTGTGTTAAATGGTATCTCATATATATTGTCTCACAACATTTCTATGGGATAGATACCACTAGAAAGCCCAATTTAATATGTAAGACAACAAAGCTTATAGAATTTCACATAATTATATATATTCACATAATGAATATGTGAATTCATTGTGAAAGATGTGTGAAAAGATGTGAAAGATGAATAAAGAATAAAGGTGAAAGAAAATTATCCTTATAAAATATGTTCTGAATGAGTCATGTTGATTATATTGACACCTCACATATGGATATTTTAATCATGATTATAAAAAGTTAAGAATATATATATGTAAATATATGTAGATATATAATATACATACATGGAGGGGTCATATGCTTGTTTTCTTTTGGATAGCATTTGGAAATTGAGACATGTGAAGAAGAATATTCAGTTCAAAGATACTCAGTTACACCTTCTTTCAGCAAATTAATCAAGCTTATATTCTCCTCCTTCCCTCTTGCTACAGTCATCCATTTTCTGTATCTCTCCAATCTAGAAGAGCTGCATAGCCATAGGCTTGCTTCAGGGTGGGAAGACTGGCAGCCTTCCCAGACTTGGCTCCTAGTGAGCCATGCTGGCCTTTTAATGTGGTTGCTGACTCAGAGTTTAGCACTAGAGATGATGATCCACCAGAGGGAGGGAGCTGAGGAGAGCCAATAAAATGAGTCAAAAATCAGAAGCTAGGAGAGGAAGTTGATCTGTGTGACTCTCATGGGGCTCAGTAGTCTTGGTAAGAGGAATCTGTGAGGCCAAACTGTCAAGTGGAAGTAAGGGAGCAAACTTTATGAGTCACTTGTCACTTCCTGGGTAGGCACTCTTTTGTGGCATGACAAGCAGACATGGGGTTAAGTGAGGGCTGAAAATGACCAGAAGAAACTGAAAGGAATCAAGCACAAAAGACACTGGATTTATGGTAAAAGATTGGGGAATGGGCAAAGTGGAGCTCATCAAGAAGCTATAACAACTATTCTCCAGTTGCTATCAAATTTAATCAGACAAATCACCTTCTTCGATTTTATTTTCTAACATCTCCCATTCATTGTGTTGTGCAGTGTTGAATTATCAGATAAGCAAACTAAGGATGTGCTTAGAGAACTAGCAAAGTATAGGCACCAAAGATTGAGGACAGGCCCTTTGGTTACAGGCGCCAAATTTTGCAATCAGAAAAATCTAGAAAGAAGCTATTTCAATTGCAGTGTTTATGAGTCACATCCATTAAAAGGGATAAAGCATATTTTCAATTACATTGGTAAGGCTAGTAATATTTTCGGGTCTAGGGGTTATTAAATGTCATATTCTAGCCTTGACTTTGAAGTGGCCTTTTTCATAGTCGCCATCAACTCCTTCATCACCATCATCATCATCACCATCATCAATCACTGTTCCCACAAAGAACCCTAAATTTTGAGCCCTTGCAGTGTACTGGAAGGGCATGATGCTAAGTGTATCACAAGCATTACTTCATTTACTCCTCACAACAATCGTGGGAGGGAAGTATCACCTTCATATCCCAGATGGGATTACTGAAGCTGAGAGAGGGCAAATGACTCGTCTGAGGTTCCACAGCTGATCTATGATGGAGCTGAGATTCAAATCAATTCCTCCCTCCTCCGGAACTCCTAAGCACTCTGTGAGTCAAAGGTCATTAATAGCAATAGAGGGAGAGAGTGAGAAATACAAAGTCCACATTGGAAGGGTTTGAAACACTTGGAAAACCTAAATAAACCCAAATAATATCTGTACTACTTTAGAAGGGTCATCTCAGGGGTGCCTGGGTGCCTCAGTTGTTTAAGGGTCTGCCTTCAGCTCAGGTTATGATCCCGGGGTCCTGGAATCAAGCCCAGAGTCAGGCTTCTCCCTCTCCCATCTCCCCAGCTCTCTCACTATCTCTCTCTCTCTCACAAATAAATAAATAAACTCTTAAAAAAAAGAAAAAAGAAAAAGAAGGGTCATCTCAGATGTTTGGTTCAGAATTCCTCTGAGATCTGTCAGTAGTGCCATGATTTTATTCAGCAAATATTTCAAAAGTTCCCAGCTGACACATATCTTTGTTATCAGAACGAGAGATCTGTTTTTTCATTTTTTTATTTTTGTGGGGTTTTTGTTTTTTGTTGATTTTGTTTGTTTTTGTTTGTGTGTGTGTGTGTGTTTTAGTTTATCCCAGTAGTACAGTGTTGCTGTCAGTACGGTAGCCAAAAATGGTATAAATATTTTTGTATTATTTTTGAAGCCATGTAAAACCATTGTCCACTTTTTCCTCCCTCTCTCTTTCCTTCTCTCTCTTTCATTCTTTCTTTTTTTCTCTTTCTTGTTGATTTTTGCTTTATTCTTATTTTTTGTAGCATTTAAAATATAAGACTGACTTGGTTCTGGCTAGCATCAATCTTAAATAATAAGGAAACATATATTTAGGGCTGTACATTTTAGTCATTTGCATTTTGGAATACATTTTTTTCACATAGAGCTGTATACATATCAAACTATAAATGAATTCAACACATTCTGATTTTATTTGCTAAGTTGATCAAGAGTAGAATGGACTTGTCTTTAATATACATCAGCTTTCTCTGTTGAAATGTCCTTTACTCAGAGAAGCTGTTCCTGAAGCCTGTCTTTTTTTTTAAGCTGTCTTATGTATTCTGATAGCCTCTAAACATCTTCTTTATCACAATCATCAGAGTTGTAATTAAATCATAATGTCTCTAGTTATTATTTAAGGTCTATCTTATACACTGCTGTAAATTGAGTATCAGGCACAGTGTTCAATTATGGTAGGCATGCAATTAATATTTATAGAATGAATGAATTAAATTCTCCATCCCTACATGTATCTTATATTTAGTTCTTAATACTATGGACAAATAGATTTCAACTATTTCAGTGGTTTGCTGCATTTGAGAACTGAAAATGTCAGCAAGCAACACTATGATTGAAAGCTAATGGAAACCAAGAAAATTATGTCATGTGCCACTTCTTTCTGGTAAATTAACACCCCTATATCTGCTAGTGGGTATGAATAGCAATTAAGTGTTGTGGAAGAACTAGCAGAATGCATGAGAGTATCCCCTCACATGTCCATGCTTGTGTGGTCACTAATGTAGATCTTTATTCAGAAGTTCTAGAATTTGTCTCTAGAAAGATATGAGTGTTGTCTGTGTAAAAACTGAAAAATCGGGATTTCAGCAACAAAAGCTGTCTCCCATTCTGACTATGAAATTCTAGGAGACTGAAATATAAGATTGGCATAATCTTAAGGAGGCTGTGAGAATAATTTTCAATTTAAATATTGATTTAGTGAAGGTCCCCAAGTCTTTTGCTCTGGAAACTTTTAATATTCCAGTGTTATGGGGACATGCCAGCCTGGAGGGCATGTGGAAGTATCTGCCCATCTGTACGCAGATCCTGTATTTTGGTAGCAAATACCTATAGCCATCACCTCCCTCTCCATCCCTACTCCTACCCCTGTCCCACACATACTCATATACACAACTCAGGTGTGTTTCTCTGAGCCCCACCATTCTTTTTAAAATGTCCCCATATTGTGCCAATAACATCCTGAGGCATTTTTAAGTTTTAAATGATTTATCTAAGATCTCATATGCTCAGATTCCCAGTATGCGTGATATTAGAGATTAGATCTAATCTCAGATTAGAGATTTAAACAGGCTCATAGAATTGACTTTCAGAGAATTGAAATGTAAAGCTAAGCTTTATGGATTTTAATGTTAAGATAATGTAGGTATCATTACCATGGTCATTTTTTGTTTAGAAACATCTTTTTTCTCAATGCTGCTCTTATGTGGACTTCTTCATTCTCATTTAAAGTAAGCTTGGCTTTAAGAAAAAAGTGTAATTAGCCTTTTACTTTCCTCTTCCTTAACTGTACTGCCAAAGTTATTAGGAACCAGAAGCGATTGTGTTAGATTACTTTTGAAAAGGGGCCAGCTCCTTTCTGGTCTGGTAGAAGGATATAGCAGAGATCAGCAATGTCACAAAGAAGAAACTGTTGTCTGGATGCCAAGTCAGTCACGGACCAAACCCAATGGTTTACAAGGCCCTAGATCATAAGGGAGCATACTTTAGATAGAGCCTAATTTAAAGCAAAAGCAATTGTGTTTTCACTTGTGGGGGAGCCATTTGGAATGCAGATGCTTAACAGCACAATTTAATTTTAGAAACACTTTGGGCAATTTTTAAAAGACCTTTCCTTGAACAAGGTGGCAGAGGAGTATCAGTCCTTCCCATTTATCCTTGTAATATTTATAAAGTAACAGGGGCTTTTCATGTGAACAGCCAGAAGGCAGTGGGTCAGAGAAGTTGTAGATGTCTGAAAAGCGTGCAGGAATGCAATAGTACATTTAAGTGGTGTTCATGAGTGCAAAACTCCCACTTAGCCATCTACCTGGGTGTAACCGTGTCTTACCAAGAGCCTACACTGCAGCTCTATAATAGGGACTTCCTGTTGGGTACCCCCTCCTGGAAAGATTTGTTTTACTGCTGTTAATTCATTTTCTGTCCTGAATGGTCTGGTGCTTTCTGAAGCTGCAAGAGAGCCTGCCCACCATGCCGTAGTAACCATATTGTGGAGAAGGATAAGGAACATTCCCATCAAGATTCTCCTTAGGTCAACTAGTAATTTGTTCCAGGTGGAATGAGGTACTGTTTCTGATATGCTGCCTACCTAATTGAAAAAGACCACCTATCAGGCTGAATGCAAACAATAAGTTCTCCCATTGCCCTCCAGACAGGCTACACATTACCTGTTTAAAAGAGGGCAAGCAATATTGTTGCCTTTAATGAGGAACTGTAAACATAAAGCAGGAGAAATATCAGATAATTGATTTTATGCTTTTCTTTGCTAGCAGATAATTATTAAGAAAATTATATGTAAAGTAATATACAATTCCTGCTACACAGATTACACCCAAAGAACATATTCCAAGGATGAAATAAATGACCGTTCTGAAAAAAAAAAAGATAACATTTTATTGTTAATGGCATGGTAATAAATTTGCACCAGGTGAATTCTCCCAAATGTATTTTTAGTGTCGGTGCCTGGGCTCCAAGTGGGATGTCTTAAGCCCAATATCAATTTTGCAGAATCCAAACCACAGGTAATTTGCATATCATACTTATTTTGTTGGCTTATGAGTAATGCCTAGAATAAAAATTTGCTTAAAAAGTCTCACAGTGGGCACTTTGGCCTTGGGTATACAATAACATATCTCATTCAGGCTAGCAGGTTTAGATGAATATTCAGTGTCAGGTGGTAAGGAACTTGACCCCAGAGTAGTTGATAACTCATTTCTGCTTGGACTTCTTACCAACATGGGTTTTATATAATTAGAGTTTGAGTCGTTTTCCCAAAGCCCCTGCAACTTGACTCAGAATTTAACATCTGAAGTATTTACATCAGCCAATGGAAGGTAAATGACTCATATCACTTTTGTTCACTTGTTTTGTTTTGTTTTTTTGAGAAAAGTAATATGGCATAGTAGGAAGCATTAGGATTTAGAATCAGACTGATCTGGATTTGAATCATAACTTTACCATTTAATAACCGCATGAACTTGAGCAATTACTTAATTTTTCTGAATCTCATTTTTTTTTTCATCTAGACACTTAACTGAGCCACTCCAGCACCCCTACTTTTTTCATTTAGAAAGGAGAATAATAGGGATGCCTGGGTGGCTCAGCAGTTGAACGTCTGCCTTTAGCTCAGTGCGTGATCCCAGAGTCCCGGGCTCGAGTCCCACATCCGGCTTTCTGCATGGAGCCTGCTTCTCCCTCTGCCTATATCTCTCTCTCTCTCCTTCTCTCTCTCTCTCTCTCTCTCTCTCTCTCTCTGTCTCCCATGAATAAATTAATGAAATCTTTTTTAAAAATGAGAATAATAACATTTGCCTTTCAGGACTGTTGGAAGAATTAGCTCTGATTCTGTATATTTCTTGGCACATTTATAGCATATGATCAATAAATGATAGTTGCAGCTGCTATGATTAAAACTGTTCTACAGCCAGAAGAAAGGGGGCTTGCATAAACTCAAACCTCTTTTCTTGTGGCTACAAGAAACCACAGATGCTCCTGGACTTATATGAGAAAATATAATTAAGACAAAAACTTTATTTTCGGTTCAGCCTTTCAAGTTTAAGAAACCATATTCTTCAGAGCTCTCAAAATCCTGATTAATTCTTTCCGAAGGATCATAAATAGGAACATAGAAGGCAAATGCAAATTTCATGCTAACACTAAACTTAAAACTAGGTTTACTAAGTGTTCCTCATCTTTTGCCCATATTTTAAATGTAAAGGCAAGATGTCTTGTGTTCATTCCTCAAAAGGAAATGTGTTGTATGTGAAAACAAGATGGGATAATGGAGAGATTTTGCACTGAACACTGAACTTTGAATTCTGATTCTAATAATGCTTCTTATCAGCTGTCTGACCCTAGACACATTATTTCACAGCAATGAGCTTCAGTTGTTCCCCCCGCTCCCCACCTCCCCTCCCTGGCCTGGATACCATATGGGACAGTCTTGAGGATTAAGATAAATCAAGGATTTTTTTTCAAAAACCAAACTCCAACACAAAAAAGAAGATGCGATTTTGCACAGATTTTCATGCACAACCTATAGTATTGTATAAGCCTTAATTTTATGCCTGGTTCTTCTCCTTAATAATACTGTGACCATGGGATAATTATAGGACCTTTCTAAGCCAATTTCTGTATCTTATTTTTTTTTTTCAATTTCTGTATCTTAAATGGGCATCTCAATGTGTACTATGAAGGGTTGTTAGGATCAAATGAAGTATCTGTTTGGGACACATTGTATGTACTCAATAAATGATTGATATGTTGATGGTGGTCATGATGTTATTTAGCACCTGTCCCAGGGGCAAAATGCCCTCCCCAAAAATTGGAGTAGAGAAGTTTAGGCCCAATATGGAATCCTGACATTTAAGTAAAATCAATTGACCTTTATTGAGTGTCTGTATATAGGCACTGCAGAATTTTTAAATGCCAGTCTCTGGAACTCATTACTTGAGTGGGGAGGAGTAAGAGGATGAGGAGAATGAGGAGGATGAGGAAGGTGATAGATAAAGCTTTTTGTACATTATATTCCAGGCACTGTACTACTTTTTTCTACTTTATAGAAATTAACTCATGTTATTCTCACATCAATCCAATGAGATAAGAACTACTACCAATCTCATTTTATATATGATGAAATCAAGACACAAAAGGTTAAGGAACTTGCTCAAATCCAAATCTAGTAGTGGTCAGAGTTGAGATATGTACTCAGAAGTCTGGATCTAGAGCTCATGCCTCATCTATTATGAACGGGAGGGGGGGAAGTGCATAAATGCTAAACAAAGTTTTTTCACATTATGCAAAAATATAGGAAAAAATATTCCAAATGAGGGGGGAATTCCATCAGAATTCAAATATTTTGCAGCAATGAAATGTGCTCAGCTCCTTGATGGGCACAGGAAAGAGCTCTTAGAGTAAGGAAGAAGATTCTTTTCCCAGCCTTTGAAGAGGTTGTAGAAGTGGTGTGGATATGATGGTCTGCCTTTAGAGGCCATGCTTCTAATCACTCTGTATTTAGCAGACTCTTATTGAAAGAATGTATAATTGAGAAAAGAAGCCAAATAAACTCACCATGCCATGTTCTAACTACCTTGCTGGATGTTAAAAATTATAATAAACCTATATGTTTATAATAATAGTATATTAAATCTCTATTTCTACATTCATTTGGGAGGTATTGTGATTAAACCTAAAGATGTTGACAGGGCATCACTCATCAGGTATACTTTTGGTGGACACCATGTATGATCTCATGGAATCTTTAGTCCACCTCTTAATTTTACAATGGGGATCATTAACATTTAACAAGTTATAGTAATGTGTCTAAGATGAGAGAGCTAGCTAGTGGCAGAAATGGAATTAGAACATGTTTTCTAAACCCAAGTCCCATATTTTCCAAGTTTAATTCAACAACGATTTATAGATCAATAATAATTAGATTATGAGGCAGTAGAAAGGAGAGTGTGAGTTTACAAATAAGAGATAATCTGGGATGGCTGGGGGACTCAAAGGTTGAGCGTCTGCCTTCAGCTCAGGCCATGATCCTGTGATCCAGGATCGAGTCTCATATGGGGCTCCTTGCAGGAAGCCTGCTTATCCCTCTGCTTGTGTCTCTGCCTCTGTGTGTGTGTGTCTCTCATGAATAAATAAATAAAACCTTTAAAAAAAGAACAAATAAAAGATAATCTTTGCTCTTGAGAAATTTATAATCTACTAAGAAAGACAGATTTACCCACATATAATTATAAAACTCATCATAATGGGACAAATTCAAAAACATGAGAGATCCCAGATCTTGTCTCCACATGTCTGTCTTTCATCACTCAACACACCTGTTTATTCAGAATTTTTCTGCTCTGCTTAATTGCTACCCTATGTATGGATCACTACTCTATCTCTAACACAGTTCCTGGTACAGAATAAGCACTCAAAAAATATTTATTGAATGAAATAAAAAAACCACAAAAGCAAAATAATATAGAATCACAGAGGAAGAGATGATTAATTAAATGTGAATTTGAGATATACAGGCCACAGCAAAGCCAATTAGGTAAAACTTAGCTAAAAATGTCAAGTTTCCAAGGAGAGGAGATCATTCAGCTGGAAGAGGGCCTGTCATTTCTATTAATCCATACCCCTGCCTTTAGGCCAATCCACAGATGAATTACCTCTGACAAGTCAGAATCTGGCTTATTTTTAACACAGGTTTCTTAAATCTTTTGATAAATTTAGAAAATATCTATTACAAATCATTTATTAGAAAATAAGAGCATGTGTGACGTAGACAAAGAAAGACATGGTTCTCCCTCAAATTCTGAGTATGACAACTCCAAAAATCAGGGGGACTGCTTCGCAGGGAACTCAGTGATGTGTGCCAGACTGTCCACAGTCAGAAGAAAGTCTGTTTATGTTTATTTCAGTTTGATTTTGTGCATAGCATTACCAAACCTCACTCTTTTATCTTTCTTGGGAGATTTCTTTCTTTAGTTTGTGGCTATTGGCTCCCTCCTTTTCTTTCTTTTTTATGTTCTCCCTTTTTAACTTCCTTCCTTGCTTGCTTCCTTCCTTTTTTATTCCTCCCCTTCCTCCGTCTCTCTTTTCTTCAGTTATGAGTCACCACCATAATGTTATTTTTGTACATTTCATTAATCATGCATTTCCTTCCTCAAGAAACCCAGCACAGGGGATGACATGTGCCATTGCCTGGTCTGGGGACCCCCACACTCTCCCATACTATCTTGTTGGGTCCTAGAAACCAAAAAAGAGTCAGTAGAGTATCTAGCATTGTAATAATGAGGAAGACTAGCACTTGGAAACAATACATGTTAGGTCCCCAAGAATCTGATCAAGCACCAAGAGCCCTGCCCCCCTCCAATCTAAATCAATAGACTTTAAATATTTAAATTAACTTTCAAGTTTATTGAGGCTTGAACACAGACATATTGATGCACTAAATTCAGTGTTCAGTGTTACAATTTCTGTATTAAGAACAAAAGGAAAGAGGCACCTGGGTGGCTCAGTCTGTTAAGCTGTCTGCTTTTGGCTCGGGTCATGATCCCAGGGTCCTGGGACCCAGCCCACATCCGGCTCCCTGCTCAGTGAGGAGCCTGCTTCTCTCTCTCCCTTTGCCTGCTGCTCTCCCTGATAGTGCTTTCTGTGTGTGTGTGTGTGTGTGTGTGTGTCAAATAAATAAATAAATTAGTAAACTTAAAAAAAAAAAAGAACTAACAGTTTTAAAAGACAAAAGTTTAAAAATTAACTATAACTAAAATATACATCAATAAATGCACAATATAAAAATATGTTATTTGTGATATCATTGACTGTGGGGAAGAAGTAAAAGTATAAGCTATTTGTATATAGTTGAAATTCAATTATTGTCAGCTTATCTACTTA
The DNA here is from genome assembly GCF_018345385.1 of Vulpes lagopus. NCBI lineage: Eukaryota > Metazoa > Chordata > Mammalia > Carnivora > Canidae > Vulpes > Vulpes lagopus. The sequence goes on along the minus strand of NC_054838.1, from coordinate 34,700,930 downwards.
AAGCAGATTATTATAACTACAAGATGTTTTATGTAAGCCCCAAAATAACCACAGAGAAAATATCTATAGAAGATACACAAAAGAAAATGAGAAAAGAATCAAAGCATGTGACTACCAAAAATATATATATAAATATCATATATATATATGATATTATATATATGTATATATGAAACACAAAAGAAAACAAGAAGAGGTGCAAAAAAGCTACAAGACAGACAAAACAATGAACAAAATAGCAATAGTAAGTCCTTACCTATCAATAATTACTTTAAAAGTAAGAATTACTTTAAAAGTAAAAGTCCTTACCTATCAATAATTACTTTAAAAGTCTACAATCAAAAGATATAATAGAGTGGTTGAGTGGATTAAAAAAATGCTAAACTATATGCTGTGTAAAAGAGACTCATTTCAGAATTAAGAACATATGTAGGCTAAAGGTGAAAGTATGGAAAAAGATATTCCATGCAAATGGTAACCAATAGGAGCAGGGGTGGCCTTACTTAGACAAAATACACAAAGTCAAAAATTGTCAAGAGAAATAAAGAAATACCTTATATAATGATAAAAGGATCAATTCATCAGGAAGAGATAACAATCATAAATATATATGCACCCCAAATCAGAGCATCCAAGTATTTGAAGCAAACATTTACACAGCTAAAGGAAGAAATAGACAACAACACAGTGATAGTAGGGTATTTCAGTACCACACTAATGGATAGAACATCCAGACAGAATATCAAAGAAGAAACTGAAGAGTTGAACAGCATCATAGACCAAAGGGACCTATTAGACGTATAACAGAGCATTGCATGCAATAGCAACAGAACACCCTTTTTTCTCAAGTACACATAAGACATTCTACAAGACAAATCAAATGTTAGGTCATAAGTCTTAACAAATTTTAAAAAGATTGAAATAATACCAAGCATATTTCCAAACTACAGTGGAATGAAACTACAACTCAATGGCAGAAGGAAAACTGGAAAATCCACAAGTATTTGAAAATTAAACATGGCATTCTTGAACAACCAATGGATCAAAGAAGGAAGCAAATTGGAAATTTGGAAATATTAAAGGCTAAAATGAAGACATGACATACCAAAACTTATGGAATTGAGCAAAAGCAGTTCTAAGAAGGAAGTTTATAGTGATAAATGCTTACATTTAAAAACAAAACAAAACAATTCTCAAATAAACAACCAAATTTTACACCCACAGAACTAGAAAAAGATAAACCTATACCCAAAGTTAGCAGAAGGAAATGTTAAGATTAGAACAGAAATAAACAAAATTGAATATCAAGAAACAACAGAAAAAAAATCAATGAAATGGAGAACTTTAGAAAAAAACATAAAATTGACAAACCATTAGTTATATTAACTAAAAAAGAGAGATGACTCAAAATAAAAAATAAAATAGATGTTTCAATTGGTGCTACAGAAGTTAAAAGTATAGGGAGTACTGTGAACAATTATACACCAACAAATTGGGTAACCTAGAAGAAATGAATAAATTCATAGGAGCAAAGAACTCACAAAGACTGAATCATGAAGAAATAGAAAAATCTGAACAGATCCTATTACTAGTAAGGAGATGGAATCAATAATTAAAACTTCCCAACAGTAACAACAAAAAGCCCAGGTCCAGATGGCTTTTCGAGTGAAATTTAACAGGCATTTGAAAACAAATCAAGGCCAGTCCATCTCAAACTCTTCCAAAAATTTGAAGATGATGGAACACGTTCAGTCTGATCTTATAAGGCCAACATTGCTTTGTTATCAAAGCCAGAAAAAGATAGCTCAAGAAAAGAAAATTTTGGCCAATATCCCTGATAAGTAGATGCAGAAATCCTCCATAAGATACCAGCAAACTGAGTTCCACAGCGCATTAAAAGGATCATACACCATGACCATATAGAATTTATCCCTGAGATGCAAAGAGAGTTTAACATACAAAACACGTTTAATGTAATATGCCACATTGACAGAACAAAGGATAAAAATCACATGATTATCTCAATAGATGCAGAAAAAGCACTGACAAATTTCATTACTGTTTCATGAGAAAAACATTCAACAAACTAGGAAAAGAAGGAAATTATATCAACATAATAAAGGCTATATATGAAAAACTCATTGCTAACATCATATCCAATGGGGGAAAGCTAACAGCTTTTCCTCTAAGATCAGGAACAAGGTAAGAATGTCCATTCCCAACATTTTTAGTCAATGTTGTTCTGGGATCCTAACCAGAGCAAAAAGGCAAGAAAAATAAGACATAAGCAAATTTATCTCTGTCCGCAGATAATATAATTTCATATATAGAAAATCCTAAAGATTCCACACATACTATTTGCAAGATACAAAATCAATATACAAAAATTAGTGTTTCTGTATACTGACTGTTAAAAATTTGAAAAAGAAGTTAAGAAAACAAGGGGTGCCTGGGTGGCTCAGTCAGTTAAGTATCTGCCTTCAGCTCAGCTCATGATCTCAGGGTCCTGGAATTGAGCCCCATGTCAGACTCCCTGCTCAGCGAGGAGTCTGCTTCTTCCTCTCCCTCTGACCCTCCTCCCTGCTTGTGCTTCCTCTCTCTCTCTGTCTGTGTGTGTGTGTTTGTGTCTCAAATAAATAAATAACATATTTTTTTAAAAAATGAAGTTAAGAAAACAATGTCGTTTACAATTGCATCAAAAAGAATAAAATAGGAATAAACTTAACCAAGATTTGCATGACAAAAACTATAAAACGTTGAAAGAAATTGAAAAAGACACAAATATGTTTATAGATTGGAGACAACATTTTTTTTGTTTATTAAGATTTTATTTTAATTCCAGTATGGTTAGCATACAGTGTTGTATTAGCTTCAGGTGTACAATACAGTGATTCAACAATTCCACACATCACCCAGTGCTCATCACAACAAATGCACTCCTTAATCCCCATTGCCTATTTCATCCATTCCCCCTACCACCTCCCATCTGATAATCATTAGTTTGTTCCCTATAATTAAGAGTCTGTTCCTTGATTTGTTTCTCTTTTTCTTTGCTCATTTGTTATATTTCTTAAATTCCACATGAGTGAAATCATATGGCCTTTGTCTTTCTCTAACTGACTTATTTTGCTTAGCACTGTACTCTTTAGCTCTATCCATGTCATTGCAAATGGAAAGATTTAATTCTTTTTTATGGCTAAATAATGTTCAATTGTAGATATATACCACATTGTTTTTATGCATTCACCTATCGATGGACACCTGGGCCACTTCCATGATTGGCTATTGTAAATAATGTTGCTATAAACATACAGATGTATGTATCTCTTTGAATTAGTGTTTTTGTGTTTTGAGGGTAAATACCCAGTTAGTGTTATTACTGGATCATAGGGTTTTTAACTTTTTGAGGAACCTATATACTGTTTTACAGTGTGGCTGTACCAGTTTGCATTTCTCATCCTTTTTTCCACATCCTCACCAACACTTGTTGTTTCTTGTGTTTTTGATTTTAGCCATTCTGACAGGTGTGAAGTGATACCTCATTGCAGTTTTGATTTGGATTTCCCTGATTATGGGTGATGTTGGGCATCTTTTCATGTGTCTGTTGGTCATCTGGATGTCTTCTTTGGAGAAATGTCTGTGTCTCATGTCCATTTTCAATTGGGTTATTTGTGTGTGTGTGTATGTGTGTGTGTGTGTGTGTGTGTGTGTGTGTGTTGAGTTTTATCAGTTCTTTGTATATTTTGGATGCTAACTCTTTATTGGATATGTCATTTACAAATAACTTCTCCCATTCATCATGTTGCCTTTCAGTTTTGTTGATTGTTTCCTTTGCTATGCAGAAGCTTTTTATTTTGATGTAGTCCAAATAGTTTATTTTTGCTTTTATTTCCCTTGCCTCGGGAGACATATCTATAAAAAATGTTGCTATGGCCAATGTCAAAGAAATTACTGCCTCTGTTGGAAGACTTACATTTTTAAAATATCCCTCCTGCTCAAAGTAGTAGATTCAATGTAATCTCTGTAAATATATTTTTTGGAGAAATAGAAAAAAAATAATCCTAAAGTTTATATGGAAGTACAAAAAAACCCTGAATAGCCAAAATAGTCTCCAGAAAGAAGGACAAAGCTCACTCCCGTTAATATGACCATTATCAAACCAAGCAAACAAAAACCAGAAAATACTTGTTGGTGAGAATGCAAAATAGTTCAGCTACCTTGGAAAACAGTATTGAGGTTTCTTAAAAAAATAAAATAAAACTACCATATATTATCATATATGGTGTACCATATATAATCATATATGGTGTACCATATATACCATATTTCAAACCACACCATTTCTGGCTATTCATCCAAAAAAAATTAAATTGGGATCTCAAAAAGATATTTACAGTCCTGTGTTTATTGAAGCATTATTCACAATAGCCAAATGGTGGAAACAACCTAAATGTCCATCAACAGACGAATGGATAAGTAAATTGTAGTATAAGGAATATTATCTACCCTCAAAAGAAGAAGATCCTGCCACATGTGGTAACATGGGTAGATCTTGAGGACATTATGCCCAATGAAATATGCTAGTCACAGAAAGATAAATACTGCATGCTTGCAAGTCATATGAGATATCTCAAGTAGTGAAATTTATAGATGCAGAAAGCAGAATGGTTGTTGCCAGGGGCATGGGGGGTGGTGGGAGGAGCTGTTCAGTGAGCATAGAATTTTTAAAAAGCAAACTGAGAAAGTTCTAGAGATCTGCTGTACAACATTGTGTTTAAAGTTAACACTACCGTATACTTAAAAATTTGTTAAGAGGGTAGATCTCATATTGTATATTTTTACCACAATTTTTAAAAAAGAAACTAAAAGAGATACTTGTTTATGAGTAATAATGCTGCTGATTTTTTTTTTAAACTTTCTAACGATTGGTAGGAGGAAGAGAAGATGTCACCTTGTCTTTCTGCTCTCTAGTACACACTTTAATATCTTGTGAAATCACTCTACCTTTTGGATTATGTCATTTTAAGAGGAGTGTGACTTTGGTGGCTGTAGTTTGGAATCCTCTCCCTGCTTTCCCACTGGCTGGCTTTTGATTTGGGAAGCCCCTCCCCCTTTTACACTATCTATCTATAAAGGGAGAACAATTTGAGGATGCTTGAAAGAAAAGCCCAGCTGTCAGGAAGTACAACTTTTATGAATGAATATCTTGCTAAAATAAACAGAAGCTGTTTCAATTTCTTAGCATTAGAAGACCACTGGCAAATCTCTTCAAAAAAAAAAAAATTAGTTAATACACAGGCTTCTCAGCCATAGTGAATGTTTCACTTAATTGCTGGCCTTAAAAGCACATTGGTTTTTTGTTTGGTCTTATTTTGTTTTGTTTTTAGGTTCAAGCGCTTATTTATTCATTTTACATTGGGAGATAGAACACAGACCCAAACGCCTGGGTGGCTCTGGTTGAGCGTCTCCCTTCAGCTCAGGGCGTGATCCCAAGGAACCGGGATCGAGTCCCCCATGGGCTCCCTGCATGGAGCCTGCTTCTCCCTCTGCCTGTGTCTCTGCCTCTCTCTCTCTCTGTCTCTCATGAATGAATTTATAAAATCTTTTTTTTTTTAAAGAACACAGACCCAAATGTTTATTTTGGTATGCTTATTTTGATATCTTCTTTCTTGTTTGATTTATTTTAATAATACTAACATTTACTTTGTACTTGGTTTGGAGAGTGCAGATTCACAAATGAGAGCCTTCTCCCTTCCCTAATGGGCATTACTTACACTCTGTTTGGGGAAAAGGGCACAAAATAAATGATAGCGTAATGACGGATTTTAATACAGTTGTTGTAAGCCTTGTAGTAAAGAAGCACAGGTGCTAAGATGAGGTTTCACCGAGAGAACGCTATGACGTGCTCCAGAAAGGGGAGGAACAGTGTCCTGGGAATACTCTCTTGTAAAGGTGACATTTGAGTTGAGCTCTGGAACGTGGGGAAGATTCCAGAATTTCTGAATAGAAGAGGTTTAGGTTTGGCAAGCTGGCAGGGATGAAGGTTTGTTTTGGAGCCATGTTGCGTAGGAAGCCCATCTTTACTCTTAGATTGCACTGTGGGGGTGGATTTTGGGAGGTTGTCTTGGGATTCACACTATGAAAGGGTAAGCAGGAATGAATCTGTGGAGGGGGAAGAGAGCATGTGCAGTGGCTACAGGTGGGACTAAGTGCAGGTAGGTAAGGGCTGTGTGGTTGGAAGATAGGACAAGGGAGTGAGGCACGGCTGGGACTGGTGAGAACAGCAGAGGCCAGGTCACACGGGACATGATTAAGGACCATGTATGCCGCTTTCCAGACTGTTCTTTCTGTGGGGATAAAGACCCTCAGAGAATGGGACTTGACTGACAGCTCTCAAGCAGGGTAGGACCTGATCATTTTCACATTTCAGAAGTCCCTCTTGCCACTTTGGGCGAATGAACAGGAGTAAGGGTAAATGCCAGAGACAAGTTAAACAGCTCTTTCACCAGGTTTACAGAGAAATGATGCTAGCTTAGGTGGGATTGGTCATCACAGTGATCGAGGAAAATAGACAAGCGTGAAAGATATTTGCACAGACAAGTATGCAAACACCGTAGAGTGCAACTAAATAGGCCAGGGGGATTTGGAAAGCTTCATAGAAGTGACATCAGGTTAATCTTGAAGGATGAAAACAAATTCCTGTAGTAGTGCAGTCCATCTTTGAGATTCAGCTGCTAAAATATGTAAATTATAAATGACTATTACCTTCTTTTAGTATTCCTTTCAGATTCTCTAAGAAATATCATATAACTTGTGTTCTTATTTCTCTAATAGTGTCACTGTATGTGTTGGAATATAATAAATCTGCGTTTCCTGAAAACCACTTTACATTTTATCCTTGTTAATTCAGACCGATCCCCTCTTCATCAATACCCACTCAAATCCAAGTACATTAGTGAGAATGTATTTGGGGACATTTAAATTTTTTCCCACTTTCTATTAAATCCTTAGCCCAGGTTAAATCTCTATAGCAATTTGGCATGTGTCTTTGTACACTCTTAATTTTTGCTTGTTTCTGCCCTAGAAGAATTATAATTAAATTGATTTAAGTATTTTGGAAATACTTTTAAGGCCTAAAATACTTTAAATGTTCTTGGTTCTCTTTTAGTTCCAAAGGTGAATATGCTTCAATCTAGAGATTGCCTAGGCTGAGGGCTATTAGATGTCGAAGAATATTAGTTGGCATTTATAACATTTCCAATCTGCAGCCAGAGGAATGAACTGTGTACACTTTTCAAATCAAGAAAAATTTGAACTATTACCTTATATTATTTTTTTATTATTTCATACATTACTTATAGCTGCTACAGGGCTTGTGCTACCCAGTCCTTCCTTAGCAAGCACTCAGCTTTTCTTTAGTAATTAATATTTTCATTTCCCATATGCAGAGGATGCCTGAAGGAAATTTTTTTCTGGAAACAAAGTCTGCATAGTGCTTTAGTATGGCACAATTTATTTAGTAATTCATCTTTGCTATTTATTTTTTTATTAAACAAATCAAGCCGGATATTAGTTTTAAGCCCTGGCTTTAAAACTAGTGGTTGTTCTGTGGAGTCAGTGTCAGGTCAAAGAGAGGTCAGTAAGATATATCTCATCTAGGCATTACCCGGTGCACCATCTGCCCATGTTAAATCACAATGATAAGTAGGATATGTACTTGTGCACCACTAATTCTCCTTTGGCCAGAATTTCATGTCATCTCATGGTCATTACAATTGTCCAATTACAGTTGATCAAATTGAATTATCTTTAATTAGTAGGCCTGTCTCATAGTACAGCGGGGTAGTTGGACATATTTATCTGTTTAAGTGGTCTGTCATCAGACTTAGAAAGCCAAACGTCATGTTTGAAAAGAAAAAAAAAATGGGGCAAAGGGGAAGGCAGGAGGCTGGGTATACTTTACATATGTTAAAGCGAAAGAATAACTTCAATATATAGTCTTATAATACATTTAATAAAAGTTTGCTATGGTCTTTAAGATCTTTGGAGGAAAGTAAAATTAGTTATGCAATGTATGATGTTTATTTATCTGTGTAGAAATGACATACCGAGGATAGTAAAACAAAAATTCTATTGTCCTTGTAATGGGAAGAAATAGCTCATTCCAAACAACCCATTCATAACACATTTAGGTCTTTATGAAGATTTATAATATCATTGTGTAATCCCCAGCCAGGATATTTTCTGTCTTGCTGCAAACTCCACACACTATTACAAAATTTTAATGGATTCACACTGACTCCTGTTCAGATTGATTCTTGAGAGGCAAATGGGTGAGAACAGGGCACAAGCATTTCCTAAAGATGGCAGTGGGCCTTTGAGCAATGATATCTGCCTGAAAGACTAGAGAAGCATCCATGGTTAGATAAGACTGGAGAGAGTCAAACTTATCACTTCTTGACATTCTCATTTGGGGGTGATAGTATTGCCATATCGCATCAAGTCCTATCGTATAGCCATGCATCATGGTGACACCAGACAAATATGAAATTCTCTAGGGCTTTATTTGACCTAGAAGTTCTTTCAGGCATTATTCCTTGATCCCAGCATAAAAAATGAGAGAAAGGGAGAGAGAGAGAGACAGACAGAGACAGAGACAGAGACAGAGAGACAGACAGAGAGAGAGAAGAGAGGAGAGAGCAGAGAGGAGAAGAGATCCGGTTGATATTCTGTCCTTGTTCCCACTAAGTATCAAATGATGATCTATTCACCTCAATTTTCCTGTTTTAGATATTGATCTTAATTTCTGGATTCTTTTTCAGGAACAAAGATCATTAATGCCATTGTTATTTCTAACCAACAGTTCAAGTCTTCTTTTTTTTCTTGGCAAATTTCCTCACCACCTCAAAACCAACACTAAAGCTAACCTTAAAGGAATAATTTAAGTTTCTGGATCATTGCTGGACTAAATATTATTTTTAGGGCATGTTATTCAGCTCTTGCATGCCTCTTTCCTTCCATATATGCACTCACCCAACCATTCATTCATCCATCCCCAAAATATATATTTGTTATAAGTCTGCTATATACTGGGCATATTGCATGCTAGGTGCTTGGGGAAGAAAAACAAAGGTCAATAGCAATCCAGGGCCTGCCCTTTGTACTTACACATATGGGTCATTATTACTAGGCAAAGGTATTTTGAAGCCTATGTTGCCAGGCAAGTTACTTATAGCAACCCCTTGTGCAGAATTTGGAAAAGAACCCTTTTATGGCAATACATAGGAAGAGTAGATCCTACTCCTTCCTTTCAGGGCTTTAATACATAGCAATGAATTGTCCAGGGAGTTCTAGTGTTGAAATGTAGAATATGTTATGATCCCAGCCTTTGAAATAAGAATTTTGCCAATTCAGTTAGAAATGATGTCTACACTACTCTAGCAGTGTGAAGGTGGATCTCATGGTCATTAAATAAAATCATTATATCTTGGGACTATATCATTGTTGTCTGGTGCTGCATAGATGGCAGCTTATATCCCAATCAAACCAAAATTGTTCCCTCAGGGATATGTGATAAGGATAGACATTTTGGCAACAAATATGGAAAGTTTCAAACACAATAAAAATTCTAAATGCTCTAGTAATTAGCCTTTCTCTTTACTAAAAATACTATGGATGGCGTCTGCAATCATACTAAAATTTTAAAACAATCATGTCCTCTCTGGAAGGCAATTGCTTTAAATTGGATAGATTTCACTCATTTTCCAGTGAAAGAATTTGAAAATTCTGTCTGTGGAAAGCAAAATGCTGGATGGCAGAGTTGGATGTGTCTTTCACTTTAAAATGCAGACTCTCTCTGTGGTGAATGTATTTGTTGTGGTAAAGTATTTGAAAGGAAATCCTCAGAATAATTTGGGGTAAGGAAAAAAAACTATGTTAAAAGAAGCCAACCCATCAGTTTTGAACTTTGAAAATTGCTTTATTTTGAATCAGAAAGAATTAATAATCATTCATAGCACAAAAATATATGTTTGAATTCTAACATATAATCATCATCTAAAACAAATTAAACCTCCAAATTTTAAAGGACTATATAGTATAATGCTGTGATCTCAGTGATTTTCCTAAATAAGTTAATGTTGTTTAGACTTCATATTGACGCTCTTACGTAGCTACCTCATGATTTGTTCTGTGTCTTGGCAAATACCTCTCTAGATTAAGTGATTCCTGTACATGTTGGAAATGTCTTTACAGGTTAACTTTCCCATCATTTTAAATTGCCCGTCCTGTATTGTTTCAGCCTAGAAGGGTCCTACTAGTCTGATAAGAAGCTCTCTTTCCTGAGGTCTGTATTTTGTGTAGGGCTCATCTAGGAGAGGGGAAAGCCAGAATGCCAAATTGCAAAGAGTATTCTTTACTGTGGGGCTCCATCCAAAAAGGGTTTGTAACACAGTGTACAGTCTTGTAGCCCAGCTGTGTGGAGCATTGATTGCTTCTGCCTAGAGCAGGGATACTGTCAAGTTGCTCTGTGAGTTGAGTCATCTATTGACAAAGAGCTACCAGCCCGCAGATAATGCTGTGCGGAGCTGCTCTCGCTGCTCCCACGATGCACTGCTTATAGCAGCTGTCAAAGATACTGAGGGATCCACGGGAGGAAAAAAAAAAAAAAAAGACTTTTACAACTGCCTGGAAGAAAGGGGTGTGAGGGAGGAGACATTCCTGAGCAGAGCTGACCAAAGGCAAGAGTAGGCATCAGTGCAGTATGAATGCGTACCTCACCACGCAACACAGCTGCAGCCGGGGGTCCGATGGGATGGACGCCGGCAGGAGCGCACCCACGCTCATCAGGGATGCCCACTGCGCCTGTGGCTGGCAGAGGAGCCCTCAGGGGCTTGGGTACAATGCTCAGACCATGCCCTCTTCAGGACCTGGGGGCCCAGCTTCAAACAGGACCAAGCTGGTCACTTTGTGGGACAGTGTGCGGAAAAGCCCCCACAAGACGAGCACCAAGGGCAAAGGGACTTGTGGGGAGCGTTGCGCCTGCGCACATGGTTGGTTCAGCCCAACACAGGTGAGCCTTTTCCTTATGACTTTCCCTTCCATATCCGGGGAAACTGAGAGCAAGTCGTGTAAGGGTAGCATGTTTGGAAACTTTGCTGGGTCCTCCTTGCTGGTTGGGTGCGCCTGTTTGGGAAACGGTAGGCCTGGAGAACCTGTCATATTCACAGGTGTTTGGAGCTCACACCTCGGGGTGGTCTGTGAAAGTCCCAAGATGCTGTGCTCAGTTTCTTTCAGTGACTTTTCCCCAAGTTCAACTTCTCTAGTCCTCAGATGCTTTTACTATGCTGTAACGTAGGCTTTTAGCAGCCCTTCAACTTCGAATCATTAACTTTTTTGTCCTGCCTTGCCTCATTTTATTTCTTTGAGGGAGAGAAAAAATGAACTTTAATCAGATACTTCCAACTCTTTGATCATAAAAGGGCATTTATTTCTCCATATGGAAAGTAGGGATTTGGTGTGTGCTCTTCTAATTTTACTCTTAGAATACTGTATACCTTTTCAGTAATAGGGAAGAAATTTTGTTTATACTAAATAATTCATTTTATAAACAAAACGAATAATTGGGAGCAAACTAGAGGATGATTACACTTAGGATAAAATAATGAAACATTTTATTTATTCATAGAGAAGCAATAAAGTTATTTATATTAAAAACTATAACTCTCTTTCTTCCATAATGTATTTCTGAAGCAGATGTGCAGATTCCCTTAATTTAATTTCTAGCCTATTCTTGCCCCAAACTGCTGGCATTTTATCAGAAATGAAATTGGCTCATTTTTTTTCCTGCCCTCATCCAGAAGAGGGAAGACAACTTCCTGTAAACACTGTAAAATTTAAATAAAGTGCACCTGTAATCACTGTCATAAATGTAGAACAGTAATAGTTCTTAAATATCCATTGAAAAAGAAAAGCTGTGTGCAGAAAAAAGAAAAATCCCTTCCTGATTTGAATGAAATCTTAGCAGAATTGACAAATGGCTATTGATCAGGAGTGAAACATTATGATCTGAGAGAGAGGTGTAGAGAACATTCTAGTTTTAAAATTAGTTTTTTAAAAAGAACTTCCAAGAATATCATATATCACTAAACCTTAATGATACAGTTGCAAATACGTGATGAATTAATATCATGCATCTCAGTATCTTGATTTATTTTTATTTTTATTTTTTTTAGTATCTTGATTTAAATAAAGAATATATTGTCATTTTAGTATTAAACTGGTTCAGCTTGAAAATGAGCCTGATATTTGGAACCTTGGTTATTTTTTAAAGTTAATGTGAATTCTAAACTGAAAAAACAGTCATGACAATTTTGAAGTCTTTATATGTTCTTTTACAAACTCATGCATTTAAATGTCTTTAAAGTATTTCTCTGTGTCGATTATGTTAGATTCTCAAGGCTCTCACAGGCAAAGAAGACAAACACACATCTAGCTCATAGTTTTTGCAGAGTAGAATAAACCAACTTGCTTTACAGTAGGTAAGCAAACTTGTTTTATTGTCACAATTCTTTTTATCCAAGATGTAAAAAGATTTGCATTTCACAAATGATAATTTCTCAAACCAAAATCTCTAATTGTACATTATAATAACCATGCTCTCAAAATCTTTGTACATTTTTCATCAGTCAAGAGAAACTTTTCTCTTCCCTGGTTTTTAACAAAGTCAGCCTCCTACTTGTCTTAAATTTATAGCCATTTAATGCTTTAAAGGATTGAAATAGACTCTCTGTACTGATAATTAAAGATCCAGTGACATATTAGACGGCAATAAATTGAGACAGCCATCATCTCCCATTCTTTTTCGTACACATTTCATATATTTTCTCTCTTATTCACATGTACTTTATTGTTGGCTAGGAAGAACAATGATCCCCAAATATTGGCATTACAATACCATATCTTTTACTGTCCTTAGTGTTGTGACACCTGATCCTTCCAACCTTTTACCGCCTGAATCCTGTGAAAGTGCTATGCATATATTTTAATATATGTATTTAAATATCTCTATAATACCTAAATACTTGTACATATTAACATAATTTCATGTATATATAAGTATATGTATAAATACATGTAGGCATGCATATACATATAAAAATTAAAGTTCTATATTATTCTTTTCTCGTCCATAAAGTACTATCTTGTTCTTCCAAAGGATGTTTTATTTTCTCCATAGAAAATATATTTCCTTTACTTCTTATAAGTGTTCTAAAATGCTTATGTATGTGTGTATATCTATGTGAATACATGTATATATATATATATGCGTGTGTGTGTTCATTTATATATGCATCTATAGAATAAGCCTAATATTTAAAATACACAGGTATTTTAGGTATATAGGAACTATACACCCATATATACTATCACAAAAATAAGACTCTATGTGTGTCTAGATGTATGTATATGTGCCAATTAAAAGCTAAGTCTGTTTTGAGAATTTTGTGATACTATTCTTACCTCTTAAATTAACTAGAGGTACCCTGTGAAATATTGTGAAATGAAGTATGGAGGTTAATGATACTAAATACTAAACTTTAAAATTTTTGATAAAGTGGAAAGGAGGAGAGTGCATGCTGTAGAATAGCTTGGGGACCCACATGTGGTACAGAACGTGCCTGAGGGCTATTAAGTGTCTGGGATCTGGGATTATGCCCTCAGAGATATTTGCTGTATTACGTGGAAATCAGCAGTGTGATTTCCGGCTGCTGTAATAGAGGGCCATGGTAATGACTTGAGTTCCTCCCAAGGCTCTTTGCCAAACTCCTGTTATTTGGGGTGCTGTGTGCTGACAGGACACTGTCATTATGTTGTTCCTCAGCAAGACTAAAAAACAGCTTCTGTCCTTTCTCAAATAAGTTTTCATTCTGTTTGGATCTGTAGAATTAATATAACCATAATAATAGGTAAGAAAATGGAAAATTATAGTGTCCAGAAGTGAGTTCTAGAATGCACATCTAGGATAATAGTGTTGGCCTTGGGTGGATGGGTGGGTGGGGGAAGAATATCCATCATTGCTTATGTGGCATTTCTCCCCAGCGTAGACTGATCTGGAGAGGCAGCACAGAACAGTAGAGATTCAAAGACCAGAGTTCTATGCATTTGTACTTTATTCATTCATTCTTCATTTGTTCATTCAGCTGTGCTTACCATGTGGTGCTCTGTCAGGCCTGTGGATATAATAGTAAACAAAGGAAACACTATCTCTACCTTGTGGAACTTATGGCCTGCGATGGTATATAATATTTAGTAAATAATGTATCATTATATATGCAGAATTATATCATCATAAATCACAAATTGGAATTGAAACAAGTTTCATGGAGTTCTGCAAAGTCCATAGTAGATAGATATTCAGGATACAGAGGAACCATGGGGGAGTAAAAAAGCAAGATTTTTTTATGTATTTATTTCTTTAATTTTATTTTTATTAAAAGGTACTGCATCTCTTTAAGCCTAGATTTTCTGTTTTATAAAATGATCATAAAAATAGTACCTAACTCAGGATTATAGTGAGGGTTGATTAACATAATAAGTTTAAGGCACTGTTCCTTAATTCATCATATCTGACTGGTAAGGAAGAGAAAAATAAGCGAATTGATGAAGACCTCGAGGTAGTGATCCTTGGGCTGAATTGAATTGAACCTTGAAGTAACATGCTTCTGTTTATCAAGTGAGCAAAGAGAGATAAGCTTTGGAGGTAAAATAACAAAAATAGAAATACCTATAAAACTTTGGCTGCTGTGTGGAACTGCTCGGAGTTCTGTTTGCCCAGAACATTGGGCACTAGAAAATAGGTTCATCAAGAGCTGGGGCTGAAGACATGGGGAGGGCTTGGTCACAAAGAGTCTTATGGGCTTTGATGAGGACTCAACGAAGCTGGAAGCATGGAGTCAGTCACTGAAGAATCCCCACCTGCTCTGCCACTGTCCATGTGTTTGGCTTTGTGGTCAGTGAATCATTCTGGGCCTCAGTTTCTCTGTCTCTAAGAAAACTGATTCCCTAAATGAACTCCCATATTTCTTCCAATACTAATATTCTGTGACTCTGTCAACTGACACTCATTAGTTAATGGGAAGCCTTTGGAAAAGATTTATACTTCAAAAGCCAGACAATCTAAATCCGAACTTACTAGTTCTGTGTGACTTCACTTCCTTAACCTCTGTAAGATTCATTTGTCTTCTCGGTAAAATTTAGGATGATAAAATTATATTATGTGAAAATGTAATAAGAATTGAAAGTACTGTATATAAAAGAGCCCAGCATGGTGCTTCATACATAAGAATTATTCAATAAATGGTATTTATTATTATAATGGTACCCAAATTATGCTTTTTTAACCTAGAGAACTGAGCATCCAACAAATTAATTATCAGAATTGTGGTCCTTTATAAGGATTTCTGCTTTGTTCACTGAATTTTTTGATGTCTTACTTATTAATGATGAAGGAGTTAGGTTAGGCAACTGTCCAGAAACATTTGGCACAGTACCACATGATGACGAGATGACATTTTGCCCTTCAGGGTTCTCAGAGATTTACAACAATGCACAGACACACACACACACACACACACACACACACTATAGTTGTGTGTGTGTCTATCTATACACATATATAAAAATGCATATATATATACATATATAAAATACATATATATGTGTATATATATATAAGAGAGAGAGAGAGAATAGAATTGTATTGATGAAGTAGCATTCTCATTTACGTTCAAAGGTAGGTGATACTAGATTTTCTCAGCAATATCCTGCTAGAACAACAGCATTTGAAGCATTTAGCCAAACTTTGTAAATCTTCCCTAAGGGTCTCTTTGCAGCTCCTCCAGAAACAGCAGTTTGCAGCAATTTGAGTGCAGAGAACCTTTTTGTCCAAGTACTGTTGCCCCAGGCTGAAGTCTCAGGCTTAGATTATGCCCAGCCAGAAAGATCTACAGCTGGTTTTAACTCTGCAACTGCTTCTACTGACTCTTTCCAGAAAGAGAGCCCCTTACCAAGGAAAAATAAGACTTTTTAGTCTCTAGGAAACACCAGCTGCCCCCAGGCAAAGGAAACAGAAGAGAGTAAAAGATAACACCAAAGGGGAATTAAAGTTCTAGGCATACCTTGAGCAGATCTGAAGCTACCTGGTCAACACTTCAATCACCCCTTCTTCTAGATGCTGACATGAAGCAAGCATTTTCTCTAGACCTGGACAAGTAGAGACATAGTACTGAGGGTGGGAAAAGAAAGACTAAAGGTGATAGGATTTATTGAATACTCACCACACCCACAATGTGTGTAGCATTATGCTAGGGCTATATGTTAGTCATTATTTTTAAAATTCTCCCAACAACATTAAAAGAGTAGTATTAAAATCCCCATTTTATAGATATGAAAATTAAAGCTGAGTCACTTTCTCATGATAGCTTATCTACTAAGGGTAGAATTTGTTTCAAATGTAGGTCTACAGGACCACTTAATTTCCACCAAATCTTACATAAAGACCTCTTTGAGGAACAGTGGGAAGTAGAACACCCCCGGAGACCTTTTTAACTTTCTAATTTAACAGGAAATTTCCTTAAGGAATTGAAGTGTTTTACATGGTTGGAAGAACTGTCACCCCTTAGCAGAATCCTGAAGCAGAATTTCCCCATTCTGCTTCCTTTTCTGATCTTGGGAACCCTGAGTTGGTTGGACCTCTAATACCCTCTCCCCTCTCTGAATAAGGTTAATAATTGTGCTGATCTGAAGGAGTTGGAGTTGATTCTCATAGCACTGATACTTGCTTTTAGAAATACCTTGTAATCTATGGTTATTTGCAAATTAGATTCAGTCTTGCAACGTTTGTAGTGAAGAATTGAGATCCATGTATTTTAAACTTAATATATACATAACAAAAGTACATATGTAAATTGTCTATCTGATGTCCAAAAGCATTATCATGCAGCACTGAATATTGTAAATCTCACGTTACCTGCTTGTGTATTTATCATGCCAAGAATCAAATATCTTTCTTTAATACTATCATCTCCATTGTCCATCCTCTTCCTTTTTATGATATTGTTTGATCTGTTACAAACGTAGCCCCACCTGATTTTATTCTCTTCCATTCTCTAGTCTACTTTGTTCCATTGTTTTAATTTCCTAAAGGCATATATATATATATATATATATATATATATATATATATATCTGTGTGTGTGTGTTATAATAGTGTCAGAGGCAGATGGGAATTTAGAAGTCATCTAGTACATTTTCCAAAGGAGAACATGAAGCCTAGAAATGGTAAAAGATTTATTTGCTCAGGATCATTCAATTTGTGGTATAATTGGTCCCTGTCTTTAAACTCAGAACTGAATTACCTTTATATTGTGTCAAGCTGCCCTCCCTCTCTAAGCCCTGCACTCCTCCTTAAGTTAGTTACTGGCAGAAAATTATTAAGCATGCAATTTGTTGGTAATGTAGTATTGGGCATTATATAAAATATATACTTACTTCTACTACCTCATAATTCAGACCAGAAATTCCCAAAGGAGATGGAGGGAAGAGCCACTGGAAATAATTTTAGAATTGTATGGAGATACTTTATGTATTAATAATGTTTGGGAGGTGATACTTGCATCTAAGGAATGGAGCCAGGGATGCTAGATGCACTGTAACATGCAAACTTCTGCACAACGAAGAATCGTCCCATGTCCTACACAGTGTTTAGCATGCTACTGTACGTTCATGGAGCTTTTTTTTTTAAGTTTATGATTTTCTGAGCCTAAAGTCAAATTCAGTTTTACAAATAGATGTAATGTATTTTCTACAAGGATTTAATAATCATTAAATCTTCTAGGAATGTAACTTCTATGCAAATCAAGGAATCATTGTATTTTGTTCTGTTAGGAATTTAAAGGAATTGATGCCCATTTTGGAAAATCCCATCCTCACACTGCTGCTGCTTCTGTATCGGTGTCACCAATACATCTCCCCGCTATCAGTCTCCATTTGTAAACATCATCTGCAAATATGTAATTGAAGAGATTTGAGGTTTCTTTTAATAGGCATAGAACCAAAGATTTTAAATTGTTAGAAATAGGGCAGCCTGCGTGGCTCTGCGGTTTAGCGCCACCTTCAGCCCAGGGCGTGATCCTGGAGACCCGGGATGGAGTCTCATGTCGTGCTCCCTGCATGGAGCCTGCTTCTCCCTCTGCCTGCATCTCTGCCTCTCTCTCTCTCTCTCTCTCTCTCTCTCTCTCTCTCTCATGAATAAATAAATAAAATCTAAAAAAATATAAAATAAAATTGTTAAAATTACATAGAATACAAAGATCTCACTAAGTTTCATTAATAGGGTTGTTTTAAAAATATTTAATTTCATTGACATGCCATATATTAATTTTAAAACATTTTATCATATAGCAAGAAATATGCTTTGTGAAAAGTAACAGAAATTATTTTTTAGTTTTCTGTTTTTCTCAGTACTACTCTGATATTATCCCAAACGTCAGATACACTCAACTTCCCTATAAGCTTTTAGGTTCTGGGTTGTTGTGTCGCTTTTGTTGTTGTTTTTATTTAATCCATTCCCCATTTTTTAATCAAAGGATAGAGTTCCAAGGTCTTTTGAAGTACTAGAAATCAAATGCATACCTTCACATTGGGGAGAATTCCAAACAAGGATAAAGAGATAGGGATAAGGAGATGATAGAGAGAGAAACTTACTCAATGGCCTATCCCACAGAGAACAGGGAGTTACTTTAACACCAAAATTATAAATAAGGGCCAGTTCATTTCTAAAACTATGACTTTTTAAAACTTTCTGCACTTTAATTATTGGTACTCTTCTTAGATTATCTATATTTGAAATGAGGTTATTTCTTTTGATCTCTTGTTATATGCAAATTATCTGTTATTACTTCTTCCAACACTAATTTTTAATCTAGGATCCATCATATATGTGTTTTTTCTTTCACTTTTCCTGTACTTCTTGTAAGAAATGGTATCTGGTCTCTTTATTCCATTTAAGTCTATATTTATTAATTACATGTAAACATTTCACTGCTTCATTGCACTGTTCAGTTTAGTTGGGCTCACAGATTGACAAATTGAAAACACTTAATATAAAATACTTTTTTGTATGTCTTCTTTTACCTTACTTGTATTATCTGTGAATTTCATTTTAGATGGAGAAAGGAGGGTCTTACAAACAATTATTATAAAGTAGAAAGATGGAGTCTAATATAGTTGAGAATCTGGCCTGTCCCTTTATAGAAAAAATTTGCCAACCTCTGCATTAGACCATCAGTCTGCCATTTCCTTCTGCTGGAATGTCCCATTCTGCCTAACAGAGTCTATCTATTTCTTAAAGACCTTTTCAAGCACATCCTCCTCATTAATCCTATCCAGCCCATCAAAACTCACAAAACCTCTACTTAACATGGTGTCCTGAACAATTAACATATTACCTTGCATTGTGGTTAGTTTCCTTCTCAGGGTGCTGATGAGAGTGAGAGATTTCTTATATGCCCAAACTTAGGGTCTAAGTCTGCTAGTTTTCCGATTACCTTTATGAAAATACTTGTATTATCATTACTAAGTTATATATTTGGATCCAGACTTCCCAATTGTATTCCTGGCTATGGAGAGTAGAGACTATATCACCCATATTTTTATGTCCAGGTGGTTACTGGACACAATTTACCTACACATTGTATCGGAGCTATATGTACTTATCTATATACTCCACTAAGCTGAATGCCATTAGAGCACAACCTATTCACCCATATATCCCCAGTACCCAACATGTAGCAATAGTTCTTGGTTCTGAATGAATATTAGCACAGGGCCTTGTGTATAAAGTACTTAATTAGTTTTAAATTTGTTTTACAGTTATTATTATTACTAATTATGAAAGTACCTTAAGAACTTTTACCCTTAAAGTAGTTCTATTTACTGATTGTACTAAAAAGTTAACATGTGCTTATTGTTTTATTTTTGTTTGACTTACATTCTTACTCTATTGTGGTGCTTTAAAATATTAGAATCACTGACAGAAATTAGGTTCTGCATTCAAGTGGGTCATGGTGTTCAATGATGAAAGATAGAATACTGTACTTTGAGAGTACAACCAGAAAAAAAAATTGATTTTGCACAGTTTCTTTGTCCACTTCAGGAGCCACTTGTTCTCTAGAAGGTTGAAATAATGTCATGAAATATTATTTTATAATTAGTTTCTGTACAATCTATTGTAGACTGCCTGACCTTTTTTCTACATCATTTTCATCATTATATTTATAAGTGCTCAGAGTACAGTAGTTGGCACTACCACATTAAAAACCCATAATTGAAAAAATATCCATAATTGAAGACCTTTGTACTTTATTTTGATAGGATGTACTATTTAGCTAGTGATCAACAGGATTATTATAGCTTTTCAATATTACTGTTTTGTTCAAAAAATGGATTAACTTTAAAACTATGTAAATAAGGGATCCCTGGGTGGCGCAGCGGTTTGGCGCCTGCCTTTGGCCCAGGGCGCGATCCTGGAGACCCGGGATCGAATCCCACGTCAGGCTCCCGGTGCATGGAGCCTGCTTCTCCCTCTGCTTGTGTCTCTGCCTCTCTCTCTCTCTCTCTCTCTCTCTATCATGAATAAATAAATAAAATCTTAAAAAAAAAAAACTATGTAAATAATTCCTAGATTTTTATAATATTTTAGAATGATTAGTAGATATATCTGCTTCTGACAGACTGGAAAAGCAATTGTATAGAAGAATACTTTTCATTCTATCTTCATACTGTTCATTCATTTTTCTGATCTAATTTATTCTCCATCACACATATTACTGCACTTACCTGCACTGTTTTAAGGTTCTTTTTTTAAGGCTTTAAATTTTTTTAGAACAATTTTAGGTTCACATCATGATTAGAAGGAAGATGAAATATTTTTATTCTCCATTTTCAGTTTAACTTTTTAATAAAAATTAAAACTAAGTAGATAATTAGTTTAAGGGTGAACATTTATATTACTTAAAAATAATTTTATTATATAGATTTGATGTAAAAATAACACATTTCTGGTAAAAAATATTATAAGCTAAATATATGTTTGCAAAATTTAAAACACCTGTACTTCCACCTAGAGGTAACTACAGTTAATTATTTGATACCTTCTAGTGTTTTTAATTGTTTCAGTATATGAATCTTCAGGAAAAATATGTAATATTTTCTATTAATACATGCTCACCTAAATATATTGTCTGTATGCGCCTGTGAGAATTTGACAATATAAAACCATATTGCTTTTTAAAACTAACAATATATTATGAACATTTTTTCTAAGTCAGTGAACTATTTTTCTTGCTGACATAATTTTATGACTGCAAAATATTCCTGTTTCTACCAAAATTCAACTTGTTGGAGTTTAGGTTATCTTTTTTTAATTATAAATAATACAAACAATACTGAAGTTAACCATTGGTGTACATGGACTTTTGGTCACATTTCTCATAAGGATATATTTTCAGGAAAGGAATCACCAAGATAATTATGCAATTTTTTATGGCTCATAGTATTTATCTAGCCATTCAGTCAATTTTTATTCAGTTATTAATTATTGAATAGTTCCCATATTGCCAAAACATTGTAGATAATCAAAGAGGATATAAAGGAGAACAAAAGAAACTGACTTCTGACCGATACAGCTTAGAGTGGATTGCCAAATTGCCTCTAAGACTACAAATTTACAGTCCTCCCATTTCAGGAGTGTATGAACATGTCTTTCCTCCTGTACTCTTGATGGTTTTTACCTTTGTAAAAAAAAAGTTCATGAATTCTGTAAGCTAAAAAATTGCATGCCATTGCTATTTCAACTTGTTTTTATTTATTAATGAAGATGAGTTACATTTAATGTGATTGCAGCTAGTTGTGATACTGTTATGGCATCATCTATAATACCTAGCATAATTATAATATCCAATTGGCAATTTAATACATGTTTTATTTGTTGATTAAGTGGATGGCAGGATGGAAAGAAGGAAGGAAGGAGGGAAGGGAGGAAGGAAGGAAAGATGGGAAGGAAGGAGGGAAGAAAGGAAGGAAGGAAGTAAGGAAGGAGGGAAGGAAGGAAGGAAGGAAGGAAGGAAGGAAGGAAGGAAGGAAGGAAGGAAGGAAGGAAGGAAGGAAGGAAGGAAGGAAGGAAGGAATGGAGGGAGGGAGGAGGAAGGAAGGAAGGAAGGAAGGAAGGAAGGAAGGAAGGAAGGTATACAAATAGGTGAGTAGTTTCTGCTTAAAAGTCCTGGTGAGAGAAATTTCTGCCTATCCCAAATATAGCAGAGTAGTTCTTTAACCATCTTTGTGAGTGATCTATGCCCGTCTCTCCTGTCACTGTAACTCCATTCCTTAAGTTTGTTCTCTGGAAAGGAAAGAGCTCAATGCTCTTCTTTTCACACAGACATAGGTGAGCAAGATAGAACTGAGTGACAGATGAAAAGGTAATTAGTACAACAGGCAGACGTAGACAGGCTATCTGACTGTGTCGATAGACAGTTTGCTGAAGAGTACAGTGTGGGCAGTAACTTGACAGTCAGGGAACCTGAAGCGGAAAAATCATCTAACAGATGAGATGGGAAAGGGAAATATTCTGGAAATATCCTGCCTCTTATATAGTATGCTTATGTATGGATAAGAGTTTTATGAAATTGGCATGTAGACATATTCAAGGATGATTTGGGGGTCCACATATCTTAAAATGCAGACAGGTTATCCCTAAACATCAAAACTATATCTGAAAATGGTTATATTAAATGCTACCCCATAAAAACATACTATTACAGTGCCGGTATCAGTATTTAGAATTAAATTTATATATACAATAATTGTATGGACTCCTCTTATCAAGGCTGGGCACTTTGGCTGTCCTAAACAAAATGTGAATCCAATCTATCAATGATGTGAGAGTGACTGTTTTTTTAGTACAGGAGAGAACACCACAGCAAAGGTCCAAATAGAAAGGTGGCAGTTAAATAGGTTGAAGACTGGAAGTAGATTAAGGACAGAAACTCTTTTGAGTTTATTAAAGAGCCCAGCATAGTTGGTAGTTCCTTGTAGACTTATAATTATTACTTTTCCAATAATTAAGTCAAAAAGGGTGGATAATGGCTGATATTATGATCCCCAGCCTTTTTCGGGCAGTTCACTCAGAGCCTTCAGTCTGTTTTTTATTTCTTATGCCCTGATCTGCTCTCAAATATGTTTTACAATTCAGTCAGTTTACCATGCCAGAAAATCAAGAAGTCATCAACACCTCCATCACCTTTCCACTCCCAGGGTCATCACTAATTAATTGATGAAAGTTAATATACAGTTATATCTCAGAGTGTCTCAAATATTTTCCCTTTTTACAATCTCAATCTCAATTCTTGAGTATAGATGTGCATTATCATTAACATAAGCTATTTGCAGTAGCCACTGGTCTCCCAGATGCCTTCCATCCTTTCCAAATGTTTTTGTTGCCAAATATATCTTAACACTCAGTTCTATTGATATCATTCACCGATTTAAATGACTTAGCAAATCCAAATCATTTTAGTGCTTCACTTTAAGAGTATTCTCACATGGGCAGCCTGGGTGTCTTAGCGGTTTAGCGCTGCCTTCAGCCCAGGGGCGTGATCTTGGAGACCTGGAATCGAGTCCCACGGTGGGCTCCTTGCATGGAGCCTGCTTCTCCCTCTGCCTGTGTCTCTGCCTCTCTCTGTGTCTCTCTCATGAATAAGTAAATAAAATCTTAAAAAAAAAAAAGAGTACTCTGACATCTAGAGAAGGCAAGTATGTCTAGAAATATTAATGGATGGTCTATGTTGGATATTAAATAGTTGTTCATTTTGTATTATAGGATTTTTTTTAAAGCCCTTGGGGTTTTACATCTCTCCAAGGCAGGTAAAGCATGTGCCACATTGCCTAACTGTATGTGATGAAATATTTACCAGTAGTTCATGAAACATAAGCTTCCAAACACTAGTTTACAAAATAAAACTTGACTTTCCTAGCAGAGTATTCAAGATTGTCTTCATTTTGGCCTCTATCTGCTCTCCAACTCCATCTCCAGCCACTCCTATTTTATATGGTAACAACCAACCACTTGTTCCCTGATTCCCTGAAGTCACAATACAGTCTCCTGCCAAATATTTTTTTCATTCTCCCCCTTCCTTTATTATGACTCTCCCTGTTCCTGTGTTTGATAACATCACATTCATCTTTCAAGGATCATCTCAAATGTTATCTTCTTTAAAACTTACTTTTCTCTGCTCTCACAGAATATTGTACATCATCTACTTTTCACTTAGCATTGTGATTGCTTACATGTCTGCTTCATCTACCATATTAGAAGCTCTGAGAGAACACAAACTATGCCTTATTTATTTCTATATCTTTAGTGCAGGAATAGAGCTTGACATATTTTATAGGTGAATGAAAGAATGGTATCTTTAAAAATTGGTAGGGAGGGAATCATGTGCTAGGTGAAGCATGCTAATGAGGTACTTCTTTAGGTAATACTGTGATTGGGTCTCTGGATCCAATATTTTATCTTTTTGAAAGACCAGCTAAGTATCCAGTATCTGACAGGTATTCAGAAGGAACTGGGACCATGAAACTCAGACTGGCTTAAAGGTACATGATATAAAAAAGATTACTTTTACGTAAAGTAATTTATTTCAGTGAAAAATATAATTATCAGAAGAATTGAAATACCTATGTATGCAAAATTTGTTTATTCATTCACAAGGATTTATTATCTATTTTATGCCAAATCCTATTCTAGAAATTTGAAAATATAGCAATAAATATAATAGGCAAGATTTAGTTGAGAAACATCTAAATTAACAAATAAATAAGATTACTTCAGATAGTGACATATAACTGAAAAATAAACTAGGGCAGTGTGGTATGGAGGATAGGTTGATGGAGAGAATGCTTCTTTGGATAAGACACTAAAGTAAGGGAAGGCCTTAATGAAGAGGAGACCATTGAATTGATATTTCAAGGATGAAAGATGAAAAGGAGATAGTCTTATAACAATCTTCAGGTGGTGGTTACAAATAAAAGAAGAGCATGTTCAAGGATTCTAGGGTAGCAAAAAAGTTTGATATGTTTCTGCAACAAAAGGTTAATATGGAAAAGAGAGCATACATGGAAGAAGGGCTGGAATGGAGATTGGAGAGGTCGATAAGTCCAGGTCATGTAGACTTTGGAGACTATGGGAGGGAGTCTGAATTTTATTCAAAATTCAGCAAGAATTTTCAACAAGAAGCCATTGGACAAGACATGACCTCAATGTACATAGTTAGGATGAGCTGTGGGGAAGTGATGATGGCAAGAGGGAACCTATTCAGAATGTCCTGTATCCAATATGTACTTCCAAGAGAGGGATAATGATGGCTGGACCCAGGTATCAGCAATGGTGATGGAGATCCATTGTATGGATTGAGGCTGTCTTCTGGATATAGAGCAATATTAGATAGTGTGGGTTTCTTTGAGGCAAAATATGATGAAATTAAACAGATAAGAAAAATGAAAGAAGTGAAAGATCATTTCCAGCTATTGGATCTCTCTCCTTGGAGTCAAAACATATTCAGAATTTGTTAATTATTTGAACTCAGATGTCACACTCCTTCCCACCTAGTGTGTTCCTAATTGGTAGACAATGCTTACTTCTCTGAGTTCTGTTTTTCTTTGCTTCCCCTCTCAATTCCTAACATATTTTCCAAACTTCAGATTTTTCTTTAGGAAAGATAATATTTTCAGCTATCCTGTTGGCCTGAGTGTTCTTGCATTTCTTTAAGATTATCTCAAATGAGTGAGCTTTGCTCTTATAAAGGCAAGTATAATTTACTTCACTTTTAAGTTGGATATTGAGAGGGTATCCTAATAAAGTCCCCATAATCCTGAGCATAAAGCAGTGGATCATGGCCCATCATATATGTGATGTTGACCTTCCCTTTCCTCTTCAGTTCCCACATTGACCCCTTCCTCTACAACTTTCATGAGAAATATTTGTAATATCATGATTAAATACATTGGATGACTGATAATCTTTATCTATGAAAGTTACCAGATGAAGAGAGTCTGGAGGTGATGCTAAAGAAATAATCACTTGATTTTATGGAAAATTATAATAATAATTATTATCATTATAAATATTATTATTTAGAGCATATGGTTCAAACATATGGTTTCTTCTCTCTCTCTCCATCCATTTCTTTTCAATTGAACTGTGAAATCTTGAGTTTATCCCTGGGACACCATTCATTAAGTTCATTAGAAATTACCCCAAATATGAAGGAGAAATGATGTCGGAAATTGAGTCTATTTACAATGGAATCTAGTCTCAGTTTCTTAAGATTAAGCTTCAAGTAACAAAATAGTATCACAGGCATATGTCCATTGTTCTTTCTGAATTTTTTTTTAAGAGTTGATACTGTTTATTTTGCTAATTAAATTCCAAGGGGATTTTTGGAAAATAAATAAATGTTTTTCTAAGAGTTATTCTTCCTTTAAACTGCAATTTGCTATTAAGACAGTAATGAGTAAGTTGTATTTTTTAGGAATAAACTAGCCACTGGGAAGAGATATTCCCTTTGTACATTCCACACCAATTGACTAAATTGATGTCAAAATTGATAATCATATTTTGTAGAATCTGAAAGTGTCTTCTTATCATGTGTTGCCTGCGGCTAACATGGCAGCAGTTTGGTATAATGTCCATTATCCCATTTCTAAAATTATGGTATTGTAGACTCCATTGTAGCACTGGCCTTGACAGAATGCATAAATAGTCTCCTGAGGAGCTCCTTGTTTCAAGTCAGTCAGTAACTGTATATTGCAAGGGTCATGGTTTAATTCCTGCATCAGCAGAAATATTATAGTGCCAGGCTGTTAAGTGATCTATCTCTTTCAGCTTGGACTCATGCTTGAATTTCACAACTCAGAGGAGAGTGAGTGAGTATGCTCCAGTGGAATGATGAAGAACTGGAAATCAGAAAATTTAGCTGGGCTGACTGGACTCTGAATCACCCAAGCCAAATCTCAGAATCTTAGTGCGTGTCAAGTGGACGAAGCTAGACTAGATTAAACATTGTTAATATGTTTCACTGTGTCGATCCTGATTGACTCATGATGGCTGAATGGACAGTGATGCTAAGAAAGATGGCAAGGCTACATCTGCACCCCTAAGAGAAGAGCAGAGTGAAAATGAACACAGTTAGCCATGAATAAGGAAAAAAGTGGCAGTGCAGATCTGTAGTTTCTTTTACAGCCCTGGCACTCAATGATCCTGTTTACTTTAATATGAATGGTGTAATTTTGACAAATTATAATGATAGCTATACTTTATGAAGCATTTCTTATATACCATCTTAATTTAATATAACCTTCAAAATAGGATGGGAATGTAAGTCATCTCCCCATTTTATAGATGAACAAATAGACTTTGGAAGGAAAGTAAGTTGCCCTAATATACATCACTAACAAGAACCAAATTTATGTTCGGAGCTCAGGTCTGAGCCCAAAGGGGCACTCCTTTCATCATGTTGTACTAATTTATATGTTAGCCTGCATTTGCTGGTGTTGACTTGATTTATGAGAAGCTGATAAGCATTAAGAGATCAGAAACTAAGCTTATTTGGGTCACAATAGAGCTCGAAAAGTAATGATTATGGATGAGACTTCTGCAAATGTAATAGGTTTGGGACGAAGTAGCAAAAATACAGCTTTAAAAATAATTTACTTGGGATCCCTGGGTGGCGCAGCGGTTTGGCGCCTGCCTTTGGCCCAGGGCATGATCCTGGAGACCCGGGATCGAATCCCACATCGGGCTCCCTGTGCATGGAGCCTGCTTCTCCTTCTGCCTATGTCTCTGCCTCTCTCTCTCTCTCTCTCTGTGACTATCATAAATAAATAAAATTTTAAAAAAAATAAAATAAAAATAAAAATAATTTACTTATTGCTTTTTTGGAGATTCTATTTAAATATTCATTTATTTATTTTATTAAGCCATCATAATTCTGTAATAGGATAAATGTCTCAAAAACTGGAATGGAAAAAGCTTTCTAACCTCTTTTGAAATGTGGAAGGTCAATTTATGATTTAAGGAGAACTCCCTCTCCCCATCTTAGGGTCCATTGCTGCAGTTGTTCCACTCAAGGGACAGATCTATCACTTAACTAACACGATGGAGACCTCCCAATAAGTTCTTAATAAATACTTGCTAAAGAAAAGGATATGGTATATAGCATCCTTGAGTTTTATTTCTCATTTCTGTAATAGAGAACAAGGGTTGTTCTTCAAAAAGCTATCTCAATTTACCTTTTTTAATGTATGCATGATAGCTTGAAGATAGAAACCCATACTATTTAGTTAACTCAAAACAGAGTGCCTGTTTAGCAAGATGAACCTGAACCAGAATATGGAGGGTTCTATAGCTATGATTTCCAATCCTGCTCTGTCCACTAGAACGTCCCTCCTATTGGATTATATCAATCCAATCCAATCCAATGTCCCTCAGGTTATATCATGAGATGAATCATATCTAAATTATGTTTCCTATACCCTTTATGACTTAATCTGTTATATTGATACTGTTACATACACATTCATTTCCCGGTAGTGGTAATGGTAATGCAGGAGGCTTGTATGCTCATTTTTTTTTTTTTCCTGCAGAACATCTAGCTATTGCATGATGGGTGAAATTTGGCTTGTCTTTTTAGACAATGGTTTTTAAATTAGGTGTGATTACTTCTGATGAGTTCTAGATTGTCCACATAATCATGTCTTCATTTCAGCAGCAGCTGAGCTTAGTTCCTCTTACTGGAACCCTCATTACAGATATTCCTCAACTGACAATGAGGCTAAGTTCTGATAAACCCATTGTAAATTGAAAATAACACAATTGGAAATGCATTTAATACACCTAATCTACTGAGCATCATAGCACAGCCTCGCCTACCTTCAACATGCTCAGAACACTTATGTTAGTTAGATGGCAAAACCATCTAACGCAAAGCCTATTTTATAATAAAGTGTTAAATATCTCATGTAATTTGTTGACTATTGTACTGAAACTGAAGAACAGAATGGTTGTATGACTAACAGAATGGTTATATGTTGCTTTCTTACCCTTATGATCCCATGGCTGACTGGGAGCTGTGGTTTGCTGCCCCTTCCCAGCAGCACAAGAGAGGACCATCCTGCATATAGTTAACCTAGGAAAAGATCAAAATTCAAAAATCACAGTGTTTATTGAATATGTAGCACTTTCACACTATTGTAAAGTCAAAAAATCATAAGTCAAACCATCTGAGTTAGGGACTGTCTATATATATGGCTTTTTTTTTCCTCCCTTGACTTATATGATATTTTAACACTACAATTTCAAGTATGTTGGCCTTCTGTCTTAAATTTCTTAGATTCTAAGGAATTTAGAGCTCAATATTGGATCAATGACTAAATATACCCACAAAGATCTTACCTGGACTATTGGAAGTCTTTAAATTGGCTTTTTGCTGCCAGTGCACCACAAAATCTATCCACCTCAAGCTGCCAGGATAGTCCAGCACTCCTTCCTCCTACAAAATGCCTTTTCATATCTCTCCTACTTCAAATACTTCAATAGTTCCACACAGCTTATAGGATACAGTCCAAATCTCCTAGGGTGATAGAGAAGCCCCCATTACCCACTCACTAACCAACTTGAAACCTTAAAACCAGTTTCTCCTCCTCTCTCTGTCCTAAGTGTATTATTATCCTGAAGAAGAAAAAGAAAAAAAAAAAGTCACATTTTGAATACACTATGCACTTTCTTATTTCTAAACTCTCACTCTCTATCAAATCTGTGGAGCTCAATAAATAGCATCTTTTTTTTTTTCATCTTAAAATCTTAAAAGTAAAACCAGATAAGATAGAGGTGCCAGATTCTGATAGAGATTTTTTTAAAAAATCAGATTTATTACTGATGAGAACTACACTGGAGGAAATGGCTATGGTAGGCAGTCAGATGAGCTTGCCAAGATCTTTTGAACTAGATTTACTCCCTACTCCAAACTATTAGCTTCTCCTATAGAGGCACAGCCTGCCTCGCTAAGCTGATCTTATAGTGAGAAGAGATTGCAAAGCTCAGGCTGGATGGATGGCTCCCAAGAAGGAAGAGTAAGCTGAGCATGCCCAGTTTCTTTCTTTGAACTTATCCAGCATAAAATTTCCTTCTTCTGGGAATGGAGTAAGAGACCCAGAGCTTTTCATTTGGAGAAGTCTTCTCCACTCTAAACCATAGGAGTGAAGAATAATCTGCCTTGTGTGCTTTTCTTCTGAGCCTGGGAAATCCTTTCTTTCTTGTTTTTCTGCAGAATTCTGGCCACCCTGCACATCCAGCCACAATGGCATTTCGTTTTATCTGTAATTTTTCTTCGTCTACTTAGTCCCTATCCTTCCCTAGAGCCCCAACTACTTTGATGTTGTTTTCTATTACATTTTGTATCCATTCCATCATAGTATATGATGTAAGTTTCATAAAATAATTAGCTAGTCTGTGAAATCCTCAAGGGCAGGAGCTAGTCTGTGAAATCCTCAAGGGCAGGAGCTAGTCTGAAATCCTCAAGGGCAGGAGCAGTATTGTGCTTTATCAATACTCAGAATTAGTTTAGAAACTTATAGATGCTTAATAAACAGATTAGATGTTTTCAAAAATAATTAAGGAAAAGGAAATTGAGGTGCTTTGGTGGGTCAGTTGATTAAGTGTCACACTCTTGATTATGGCTCAGGTCGTGATCTCAGGGTTGTGAGATCAAGCCCTGTATCAGACTCTGCAATGGGTGCTCCTTCCCCCCACCCCCCATAAAAAAAAAAGAAAGAAAGAAAGAAAGAAAGAAAGAAAGAAAGAAAGAAAGAAAAAAGAAAGAAAGAAAGAAAGAAAGAAAGAAAGAAAGAAAGAAAGAAAGAAAGAAAGAAAGAAAGAAAAAGAAAGAAAGAAAGAAAGAAAGAAAGAAGAAAGAAAGAAAGAAAGAAAGAAAGAAAGAAAGAAAGAAAGAAAGAAAGAAGAAAGAAAGAAAGAAAGAAAGAAAGAAAGAAAGAAAGAACAAAGAAGGAATAAAAAGGCAACTAAGTGAAGATAATTTACTTCAGTGACTGCCTCCTAGGTGCTAAGAATTAGGTTATAAATGTAGCCATATCAATTCCTCTAATATGCACAATGACCCTGAAATACTAAAGGCATTACTCCCATTTTACAGATGAAGGGAAGGGTTCATGGAAGTTTGCCTAACTATCTGTGGAGCCAATGTTTAAACCCAAGTTGGCTTGTTCTTAGATGGACCCTTGTATCCCCCAGATCTTTGGATCATCTCTAGATTATTTTTTTAGAATATAAATCAAATGGAGATAAAAGTCATTGCTTGAGAAGAAACTTGACATTTAAATGTTTTTTAGCTTTGTTTAATAAGTTTTTACATAGATAAGGGGGAGTATAAGTTTAGAGGTTAGCATTTTAACACTGACATTTTAATGTTTTCAATGATGGGACTATATGTGCCATATCATTTAGGATGGATATTGTAAGTCATACCATGCATGAATGAGTAGCCAAGAAGTTAGACTATAGGTTTGCTGTCAGTCCAGATATTGAAAGATTTGTGTCTAGTCTAGTTGGGCAATATTCATTTGTTTTCCTGACTTCACTCATCCTGCATTATCTTGACCATAATTTTCACCTCATGTCTGATTGGATTTATTCTTTAATTTCATATATTTTAGCTCACCCAGCTGACTTCCAGTGATTTTAGTCAATGTTTAGTTGTATACAATAAAGTCTACCTCATCTTCAAAGTACAAAGAATAAACTATAAAGAATTACAGTATTTTCTTGACATATCTACTGAGTTGGTCACTAACAAACTTTTTAAAATGATGAAACAGTAATGACTGATGTATATTTAATTTTTAGTACCTAAGTATCTGCTTCTCAGAAAGACAAAGTAAAGGCAGAAAGCAGAGAATGTCAACAAAATCTAAAAGATCCTTTCAGGAAAACAAATTCTGTAAAAAAATATTAGCTCAATCTTCTATGTCTTCTTTTCCTGAGAGGCAAAAATGTAGAAAGAATTCTGCCAAGAAGGGAGAGTAGAATCCATTAGGAAGATTGCCCCTTTGCTCAGTGAAGGCCATGATCTGAGTTGACATCTAATTGTATTTGCTTATTTCAGAGCTGCAGATATTCAGTCTTTAGTGAGGACTGCTTTGGAACAGGTTAGAAGCTGCAGCACTGAGTATGATCAGAATGAGTTGGCTTTAAAAAAAAAAAAATGAGTTGGCTTAGTTACTGAGAGTGGTCTTGCTGGTGCTGGCTAATTAAAAACAGGAAGCCACCTTATAAAATCCATTGCTGTATTATGGATTCAGTTACAACTCCCTTTAGCAAAGAGTACCTTGAAAAGGACTTTCTTACTTTTATCACCACACAGTCCCCTAAAATACTTAAAACACTGAAGCAAAAGGGAGAAATGGTAAATGCAACCTGCTTGTAATCCTACAATTTGCATTTAGGCTCTCAGAACTATTCCCCATTCCTTTCTCATGATCCAGGTGAGACCATCATATGCAGATGGATTATGTCCCATATTTATCTAGGGTCCTCTCCTCCCTTCTCCTCTGGGCATCAGGAAGTTCAAGAGTAACATTAAAATATTGATTATAAGCCTGGATCTTGGGGTAAAGGCTCACCTATTTAGAAGAATAACTTGCTTCTGGTTCTCTCTCTCTGGACCTATAAAGTTTCCTCTTACTCATATTAAGAGAGTGAGTCATATCACACACACACACACACACACCACAGCTGGGATGTAGAGACCATTTTTCTCTCTCTGTAGCACAAAAGACTTAGATCACAATTGCTTATTTGATCCCCTACTGTTGGTGCTCTAATGGGGTTTTTCTGCATTGAAAACATAGGTCAGTAAAGGCCAGATTTGGTTGATTCTTGTAATTTTCCCTAATTCTCTCACAATAGCTTGGGCCAATATTAATTCCAAGTTTGTGGCTTTACTGTAGAAGTAGTGTTACCTAATAACTGTGCTTTTGTCTCCCATTTTTGAAAGAGAGACTCTTTTGTTCCATTTGAAAGAATTTAAAAATGAGGAGCCTAAGGATTAACTTTTTAATTAGATATAATGAATAGAACCTTTTCATCACAGCAGTTTTCTTTTCATTATAAAAGGAAAATTGACAGTTTTTGTTCATTTAGTGTTCATTGAAATGGTTTTTAAAGGAAATTATTGCTGAGTAAAAGGATATCAAAAAGCATATGCCTTTTCACATTTTTATGGGGAGAGACTGCTGATATAGAGGAATTATAAAGCCCACAAAACATTATATTTCTGTGCCTGGGTAATGTAATATTTAGTCTTAGTACATTATAAAAGCTTCACCCCAGTATAAGTGTTTGTGATCCCTATGTTAACTGACCTTTGATCACATCAACACACTCCAGTGAAATCAAATTTGCAAGGTTTATTTTGGTGGAATCTGTTATTTGTGCTTGTGGCCAGCCTTTCAACTTTGGAGTAGTTTACATGTCACTCTCTTGACTTCATAGTATAATTTCAAATGATTTAGTTTGTTTAATTTGCAGTTTTGCTATTCATACATTAATAGTCTATGTGCAACTTCATTTTGGGGTGAATAGGCCTGGACTTCATGGGGATAAATGCTTTTGATGACTCTGAGACTGGGATTTGGCTTTTGTTCTAACCCAGAAACACCTGGCTTTTGAAAATAAATCCTAGCTGAGCTCCTGCATCTGTAGTACTTACCTCCCAGTCATTTAAGAAATAACTGTAAATTTTCTTTGAATAATACTTTATCCTCATAGCTCTTTATTGCCTAAAGTGCCAAACAGAAATTTATCCCCCTTACCTCACAGACCTTCTATACTTTCTCTTTCCTGATAACATTAATAATACTAATGATAATAATATTTATAGTAAATTTACATTTGGTATTATTCACTTAGCCTTCATAAGAATGAAGAAATGTGTGAAGAAATGTTAAATAATCCATTCAATCCTCACAATATACCTAGAAGTTTGAAAACATTATTATTAATTATTATTATTATTCACAATTTACACAGAAGAAGGCTGAGACTTGGTAAGGTTAACTAAATTACCCAAATTCACACAGTAAATAATTAATGGAGCAGATACGCAGATCCATTAATCTTCCTCCAGCAAGATTTTTAATTAATTGTTGTTCCCCTGCCTACCAGCTTTACTAGAATCAAGGACTCTCTCCCCTTTTCATTCTGTCTATCTATCTACCTTTAATTCAAACTCCATTCATTTTGCTTTTTCACTAGTGCTTGCTTGTTGCCTGCCCTAGTAATCTGGGCTCACCTCTTCCTGGCTCTCTCACCTCTTCCTGGCTCTCTCACCTGATCTCAGTCTTCACACCATACAAGTTGGAAACCTCAAAGTCATCAGTAATGTCATCCTCTCCTTCCAAGTGAAATAGACCAATAAGATATCTGTGTGTGAAGGAGGTGGGGAGAAGGAGAGGAAGGGATGGAGGGAGGGAGGAAGAGAGTAAGGGAGGGAAGGAGGAGGGAACAGGGAAAAGTAGTGAGAGAGATAGAGTCTTATTCAAACACTGACTAAGATATGTGGTTGCTATCCAGGAGAGACATGCTGATTAGGAGGAAGGAAAAGGGAGGACAGACTCTCAGGGAGCTTCATTTGAGGGCTATTTTGATTTCTTAAGTTGAGACAAGAAGTGACTCTGTGAAAATTTTATGATGTTAACTGCGCAAAAGATTATTCCTAAGGAGACCAGCACTTTAGCCCTGGCCCTGCCATGCATAATCCTTGGCACATTCTAATGGGTCTGGGTCTCAGTTTCCTGTTTATGAAATAGATAAAAGGATCCTAGCCTCATAGGATTTTTTTTTAAGAATCAAATGAGATACTTATGCAATGATGAAAATGCAGTGTTCTCGAGGTGCTTATGAACTAGTGAGATGAGAAACATAGGGCATATGGATAGAACTTTGTGTTACATAGAAATAGAAACAGGTATATTTAAAGAAAGATAATAATCAATGATCGTTTATTGGGCATTTATTTTATGCTGGTCACATGAACTGACTTATTCAATCCTCACGACAACCATATAATACACATGTCATTATCCAACCTATTTTATAAATAAGGAAACTGAATCCCAGGGAGTAGAGAAACGTGATCAAGGTCATATAATTAAAAAGCAGTCCAACTAGGATTCTAGCCCAGGAATCCTAATTCCAGATCTTGTACCCTTAACCATGTTCTCTGCTTTGGTATAGAGACAAGAAAGTATAGGCATTGCTTAGAGGAGAAAGTACTTTAACCCCCAGCATTTTGCTGCCAGTAAGAAAATTCTAATATCACAGCGCCCACCAACATAGCTCCTCTCCATGGCTGGGGGACACCTCAGTATTCGGTTTACCTTTGAACCATGTGCCCTGCCCTCTCAGCCACTTCATCACTGGCCATTGGAACACTTAGGCATTCAAAAATATTTGTTTGGAAAAAAATTGGGTAACTATGCTGTATGGATCTTGCCTCGCAAATCTTTGGAAAACAGAAGTGGCAATAGGTGTACTGAAAGTGCCATTAATTTTTTTTCCTGTTTCCAGTTGAGATGTTTCTGCTTGGCCATACTTAGGCAGCATGGAAATAAAAGATAACTTTAATCAAGCATCTTTATAGTTCTTTCATGTTCTAGTTAGCAATTCTGCAATGCCTACATTAAAATCAGATTATCTTAACCTGTCATGTGATTACTTCTTTCCAGGCTTTTTACTAGAGTGGACCACAGGGCTACAAATATCATAGAAGCAAATTCACTCAGGGAGTTACTGATTTTTTTTCCATTTTTCATTTCTATTTCAACATGCAAGGTCCTAACCCCCTCCTTCCTATATTTAATATGTTGTGCATTGTCAAAAGCATCAGAGTACAGCATTATTGGAAGCCCCGGTGAGATCCTGGTCATCTCACCCTTGAAATACAGTTAGGTATATACTACTGTTGCATAGACTGCAAAGACAAGATGCTATGGGAAATTTGGAAGGGAGGAAGGGCAAGCAATCTGAGAAGGTGAAAACATGATAATGGCAATCAAATAATAAATGCTGACAAAAAAACCTGAGAGTGGAAAAACCTAAGTTAAAGTCTTCTATCTACCATTTATTCCTGATGTGATCCATGTGCCTATCATTTGCTCATTCAGTGTTATATGTTACCTCAGTTTTGAGACGTGAATGCTAATTGTGGCTGTACCCACTCCACGTGATTTTTGCGATAATCAAATCTATTCATCTATTTAACAAATGCCACACATTGTGTATGTATAGGTGATGTAATGATACACAAAAGGACTCTTTTGGTTTTGGGGTAGTCCAATGAGAAGTCCAACAAGGAGTCCAGCAAAAATCACAAAAAAGAGGTTTATAAACTAGGTTCCATGAAAAACTATGGCAGGTTGCCCCAATAGGGTCTAGAGCAGTGGTTCTCAAGTAGATAGGATTTTATCCCCCCAGGAGACATTTGGCATGTCTGGAGATCTATTTGGGGATTACAACTGGGGGAAGGGAGAGCAACTGACATCTATGAGTAGAGGACAGAGATGCTGCTAAGCCTCCTACAATGCACAGTGAAACTGAGATTTGAAAGATAAGTGGGAGAGAATTCTGGAGAAGAAGTGGGAGAAGTTTTCAGGCAAAGTAACATTTGCATAGGAACTGACATGAGAATGAGTTTCATCATATCCTACATACTGAAAGCAGGCTTGTGGAGCAGCAGCATTGAGGGGGGAGAAAGGGTACAAGATGACAATGGTGATGGGCAAAGTTAATGCCAGTCAGGGGTCATGATGAAGTGGATATTGGGGGTTCCTGCGATGGATGCTTATGGCTTAACCAACTGGAGGGAGCTGAGATTTACTGGATAAGCAAATGAAGGAGACACAGATTTGAGGGGGAGGAAAGAGGATAAGAGCTCAGATTTTGAAGGCAGTAAGTCTGAGATGTCTGTGAGATTCTTGGATGGAAATGACCAGCAGCAGTAGAATATGCAATTCAGGAGAGAAATCTGGACCAAGAATATAAATGAAGGAGTCATTGATATATATATATATATATAATTTTTTTTTTTACATAAACTTAAGCCCAACATGGGGCTTGAACTCAGTACCTCGAGATCTAGCTGCATGCTCTACCAACTAGCCAGCCAGGCACCCCTGTTGTAGTAGTATTTAAATGAGTGAATAGATAGAGGATAAAAAGTAAAGGGAAAGTGACTTCCTAGTTGTGAATGTGCTTTGTCAGCAAAATGTTCTCTATAAATATAAGGAATTACCGTCATTATCAATATTAAGTGCAATACTTTTCACATCCATCCATTTGTTTAACAAACCATTGACAATCCTATGACATGCTAGGCTGTGTGCTAGGGCCTGGGGATAAACAAAGGAATAAGAATGACACCTGTCCTCAAAAAGAATCAAGAAAGCAAGCGGGAGACATTAAATTCTGAATACTGTCCTACCAATGAGTTCACGTAGCTTTCCTTCTGTCAGGAGAACCCAGAGAAGAAGAGGTAAGGGCTCTTGAAGGGGAAGAAAATGAGGAAGACAAACGTGATCTTCCTTAGAGTTCTATCCAGGTTAGCCCTGACCTTAACCCTGCCCTGAGGGTTAATGAGCTGTGACCTAGTGTTTGGTAAAACTATGTTCCAAGGAGACCTAGTGTCCTTCCTGCTTCAGTCAGCTTCTTTGGGATCACTTGCTTTCTCTCCTGTAAAATACTGGAGTTATGATTCCAAAGATTCAGCCGAGAGTAGGTAACAGCACTCTATTACAATGACTTGCATCTCTTAAACCCTTTTGAAATATGACTAACTGACCAATTGAATTTACAGCGCATTTCTCTACTGTATGAATCTTTATATACTACAGTTCATTTCATGCCCTCTGGAACATTACTGCATACAGTAAAAGTTCGTTTGACCTTTAACCCTGGTACAATCATGTGAGTCTTGTCTCATCAAAAAAGACATGTCATTCTCTCTTAATTAACTAGGGGAACATGGATCACATGTGAATTTTTGATAATAAAACCTGTGACCAAATTCACCATATATTCTTGAAAATAAAAAAGAACATGATAAATATACTAACATAAGTTTTTTGGAGTTTTAGTAGGTAGGATTTTATCTATTTTAGAGCTCATGAATCATAATATCATGTAAACACTGAAGGAGTCCATCATATCCCAGGCACTGTACTGACTGAACATTTGTGTCTCTTCTCTGAAACTATAGCTTAGTGGGAAAGACTAGAAAAAAAAAGTGAATGGGGCACCTGGGTGGCTCAGCCGGGAAAGTGTCTGACTCTGTTTCATTTCAGGTCATGATCTCAGGGTCGTGAGATCAATCCCTAAATTGGGCTCCACACTGGACGTAGAGCCTGCTTGAGATTCTCTCTCACCCTCCCCCTCAGCTCCTCCCCTACTCTCTTTCTCTCTCAAATAAATAAATAAATGAGTAAATAAATAAATAAAGTGAAGAAACAAATATTTGTTAAGATGGGAACTGTGAAGGAAGAATCAGGTTTCAGGGAGAAAAAACATAAAGAGGATACATACTTTAGACTAGGGTATAATGGTAATCAAGAAAGGTAAATCTACAATTACCTAAATACTTTCTGATCATGAGTCAAATGGAGTCAAAAGATGCAATTTTACCTACTTATTTCTTACTAATTATGTATGTTAGTAAATTAAAATGAAATTAACTTCAGAAGCACTATGAATAGAAGTGCTTACTGTGTGCCTGGTTCTGCTCTGAATATTTGCAAATATTAACTCATTTAATCCTAAAAGGTAAGTACTGTTATGTCCATTTTATAGATGAGAAACTATGCAGAAAAAGCAAGTAACTTGTCCAACATAGCTAGTAAGTGGTGAAGCAATTTACATTAGCCCCTGTGTCTATCTGTAAATTGAAAATAGTACTTTCGTGGGGATGAGAATGATGCTGGAGGGGAAAGTAGTTTTTTAAAAAGTTAAACAGTAAATTTTTATTCTTACAATTTTAATATCAGTTATAATGTCACTGTTACAATGAAGTAAGCTCTGAACTTTAAATGTGACAAGGAAGCCAGAAATTTTAAGATGGAGGATCCCACTGTTAAGAGAGCTTACTGTCTTACTAGAGAGAGATTATCAGCATGCAGGACATAATGCATAATTCAAAATTACATGGGATATCTTTGCTAAATTTAAGGTCATGTCTGTAAGTGCTTACTTTAAGAAGAAAATGGGATTACTGAGGATTAAAATATATTCACAGATCACTGAATTATAGCTCTGAAAGACACAGGAGATGGCTGAATCTAAGCTTTTTATTTTATAGATGAATAATTGAAGCTTGTCAAAGCAAAATAAGTGAACCAAGATCTTACAGCTAATTAGGGCAAGAATCGTAACTAAGGGTATGGCCCCTGGATATGAACTCTAGCCACTTTTTTTCCAGGTTAAACTTATCCATATATTGTGTTTCCCTTCCTGCTAGAAAGTCATTGCTTTCTAATCCTCTCCCCTCCTGTGAGAGATGGACCAAACTACAAGTTTATAATATTAAATGGTGACAGAGCTTGTCACTTGGGATAAAACCCAGGAGAGTGAGACTTTCTGCTTTGTTTCCAGGAACTTTTAAAGAAATTTTAAAAAATAGCTTCAATGAAGTTAATATCCAATGACTAAAGACATTTAAGACATACAATTTGATAAGTTTTAATTTGTGAAACCATCCATTCAAGATAATGAATGTATCCATCACCCTCAAAAGTTTCCTACTACCCTTTTGTAATCTCTCCATCCATCTCCCTCCCCCATGTTCCTTACCTCCTCATACCCAGGTTCTCCTTTCCATATGCATTTCCTAGAGTTGCATATAAATGGGATTATACAATATGTACTCTTCCTGTCTTCTTTGATTCAGCATGATTATTTTGAAATTCATTCACGTGTTGTATGTACCCATAGTTCGTTCATTTGCATTCATCTGTCACAGTTTGTTTACCCACTTATCTGTTGATGTTGTTCTAGTTTTCACTATTACTAATAAAGCTACTAGAAATATTTGTGTATGAGTCTTTAACAAGGACATATGCTTTCATTTCTCTTGGATAAATATCTAGGAGTCAAATAGTTTAATCATATAGTAGATGTATATTTAACTTAAAAAACAAAAACAAAAACAAACAAAAACCACTATACTGTTTCCAAAGTACTTGTTCCGTTTGTATTCCCACCAGCAATGTATAAGAATTCCAATCTTCCACATCTTCAACAACCCTAGGAATAGTTTGTATTTTTTTAAAAAAAATATTAGCCATTCTAGGAGGAGTGTAATGGTATTGTACTGTATTTTTAGTTTTTATTTGTCTACTGAATAACAATGTCAGTCATTTTTTATATGCTTATTCAATACATGTACATTTTCATTGGTGAAGTGTTTGTTAAAATGTTTTGCTTGTTTTTAATTGGATTGTTTCTTCCTTTATTATTGAGTTTTGAGAGTTCTTTCTATATTTCAGAAACAAATCCTTTATTAGATATACGGTCTGTAAGTTTTGCCTCCATTCTGTGGCTTTGATTTTCTTTGGCTTACCAATGGATTTCAAAGAATGGAAATTTTTAAATTTGTTGATATCCAGTTTATCAGTTTGTTCCTTTATGGTTGTGCTTTTGTTATTGTATCTAACCTAAAGTCACAAAGATTTTTCTTCTACTTCTTTTTTTAGTTTAATTTAGGTTTTATGTATAGGTCTATAATCTAATTTGAGCTAATTCTTAATGAAAAGTGTACCTCAAAGTTTGCTCTTTTGCATATGGATATCCAGTTGTTCCAATATCATTTGTTGAAAGGATAACCTTTCCCCATTGAATTCCCTTTTCACTTTTATTGAAAATCAGTTATCTATAGATGACTGGATCAATTCCTGGAGTCTCTATTCTGTTCCATTGGTATATTATTTATCTTTATGCCAATGCCACACCGCTTTATCTTAACTTTATAATAAGACTAGAAAACAAATAGTACTTTTTCTAGAATGTATTTTTCCTCCTCAAAGTTGTTTTGGCTATTTTATATCCTTTGAATTTCTATGAAATTTAGGATCAACTTGGCAGTTTCTCCAGGACAAATAAATAAGCAAACAAACAAATAACATTGCTGAGTTTTTTATTTGGATTACATTTCATTGAAATTATAAATTATTTTTCAGAATATGATATATTAACAATATTAAAATAGTATTTTTACCCAGAAATGCAGTTTAGCTTTCCTTTTATATGGCCTTAATTTTTCTCAGGAAAGGTCTGTGTTGTTCAGTGTACATGGTTTGTACATGTTTTATATAGTTTATACCTAAGTATTTTATATTTATTATAAATGGTATCATTTTTATTTCAATTTTCATTTAGTTATTGCTAATATAGAGAAATACAATTTGATCTTTATGTATTTATCTTGTATTCTGAAACCTTGTTGAAGTCATTTATAGATTCTAAAGTTTGTTTTAGACTCTATGAGTGAGGTTTTCTACATAGAAAATTATGCTATATGGAAAGAAAGACACTTTTATTTTTCCCTTTCCAATATTTATTTTTTCACCTGTGCACTGTCTAGAACTTCTCAGATAATGCTGAATAGAAGTGTTAAGAGGGGGATGGCTGGCCTGGATGGCTCAGTGGTTTGGTGCCTGCCTTTGGCCCAGGGCGTGGTCCTGGAGTCCCAAGATCGAGTTCCAGGATCCAGTCTTAGGATCGAGTCTCAGGATCGAGTCCCACATCCGGCTCCCTGCATGGAGCCTGCTTCTCCCTCTGCCTCTGTTCTCTGCCTCTCTCTCTCTCTCTGTCTCTCATGAATAAATAAATAAAATCCTTAAAAAAATAAGTGATAAGAAAAGACTTATCCCTATCTTGTCCAGAGAGGGTTTTTTTTTTAAGCCAGGAATGGATATTGAATTTTGTATAATGTTTCTTGTGCCTGCTGAGATGATCATATGGTTGTTTGCTTGTTGTTGTTTTTTTTTAATAATATCATGAATTGTATTGAATTTTTTTCAAAGGTTAAACCTACTTGGTCATGATGCATTGTATTTTTATATCTTTCTGAATTTTATTTACTAACAATTTGTTTAGAAAATTTTGCATATATATATTCATGAATATATAGATATATATTCATGAGAACATATGGGTATTTGCTTTGCTGGTAATATCTTCATCTGGTTTGGTACCAGGGTAATCTGGCCCCCCAAAACCAAATTAGAATGTATTCTTTCCTCTTTAGTTGTCTGAGTTTGTAGAATATTATTTCTTCCTTAAATGCTTGGCAGAATTCATCAGTGAAGTCATCTGGGTCTTGGTTTCTTGATTCTTAAGTACAAATTCAGTATCTTTAGTAGATATATGGATGGCTATTTATGTTACTTACCTTTCTTGAGTAAGTGTTGCTGGTTTATATCTCCCAAGGAATTCATTTCATCTAAGGTTTCAAATTTGTTGGCATGAAGTTGTTTGTGAGATTTTCTTATTGACCCTTTCACAGATGTAAGATCCATAGTGATGCTATTACCTCTCTCATTCATGATTTTGATAATTTATTTCTTCTCTCTTCTCCTCATTAGTCTTGTGAGAGGATTGTCAATTTTATTGATATTATCAAAGAACTAGCTATTAGTTTTAACTTTCTTTACATTATTTTCTGATCCTTTTTATTTCCCTTCTTTTGCTTCTTTTGTTTTTTTTTCTTTCTTTTTTTAGTTTGCTATATTTTTCCACTTGTGAAAAGTGTAAGCTGAGATCATTAATTTGAGATCTTTTTTTCTTTTCAAATTAAGGTGTTTAGTGCTATAGACATTCTCTTAATCCTGTCTTTAAGAGTATCCAACACATTTTGATATGTTGTGGTTTTATTTTTATTCAGTTCAAAATACATACTAATTTCTTTTTATTTTAATTTTTTCTTTAGCAGTGAGTTATTTATGTTTTATTTAGTTTCCAAATATTTTAGGACTTCCAAGATACGGTTTTACTTTGATTTCTAACATAATTTCACTGTGGTCAGATAATATATTTTCTTTGTCCTGACTCCCTTTCAATTTATCGAAATTGACTATGGTTCAGAATATGTTGTGTCTTGGTGAATGTTCCATGAACACTTGGAAAGAATGTATATATTTTGCTGTTGCTGCGTGAGTGTTCTTTAAAGCTATACTAGCTCAAATTGATAGGTGGTTTTCTACAAGTCTTCTATATCCTTACAGATTTCTGTCTGCTTATTCTATTAATTATTTAGGGTTTTAAAATACCAACTATAATTATAGACATCTCTGTGTCTCCTTGTTACTTCGGTCTCTCTAGAAAACCAACTCTATCTCTTCAACTTAGCAAGTTCATTTGGTTTCAACTGGATCCCCTGCAATGTGGCCTGGATATTCAAGGTTGTATATGGGGCAGCCACAAGGCTTATTTTATTTATTTCCTATCACTCAGAGTTCACTGTTATTTGTTGGCTGATATCCATATTTGAAATTCATTGTTTCACATTTTTGTTCCATTTATTAGTTGTCTCAGACCAGAGTGTAAATCCAAGCCCTGTTACTACATTTTTTACTGGAAGTACAATTGTCATGAAGTTATATTTAAACCAATCACCAACAGAAAGCATTCAAATGAAGACTTGTCTGGGTATGGTAATACCATTATACAAAAAGTACTTTCAGACATCCTAAGGCCCGTAATATAATTTAAAACATGGTGATATATTTAGATATGATGGATATATAGCCTAATAACTATGTTTAAAGGAAAAATGGGCAGCCATTAGATATCAGGTATTTTGCTAACAGGATGAAAATACATAAACTCTACTTTACAGGCAGGAACAAATGTACATTGAAGAGTCATTGAAAAGAAACAGAGGCTTGAAATACATTTATTTTTGCACTCTGTTTCCAGCACAGTGCTGAGCACATAGTAGAGCTCAATAAATGTTTGTTAATCTGAGCCAAGTTGAGCTAAGTCAAATATTTGATCAGGTGAGATTCATGGTGTACTTCACTTGAACATTGAAAGAAATTGTAGAACTTACAACAGTTATCGAGCATGAGTATAAAACGTGTAATATGTGCTTAATAAAAATTAAATCATTAAGTAAGTAATATGACCTAGATAATTGAACCATCTAAAGCCTCAAAGTATACCAGTGCACCTACTTAAAAATTGGGTAACAAATATATGGAATTTACCACCTCATGAAGTTTAAAAAGAGTTTCACCGAATATGGGACACCTGAGTGGCTCAGCAGTTGAGCGTCTGCCTTTGGCTCAGGATGGGATCCCGGAGTCCTGGGATCGAGTGTGGCATCAGGCTTCCTGCATGGAGCCTGCTTCTCCTTCTGCCCATGTCTCTGCCTCTCTCTGTGTATCTCTCATGAATAAATAAATAAAATCTTAAAAAAAAAAAAAAGAGTTTCACTGAATATACGCACATTGACCATCTAAAAATTGGTTAGAGCTAAGATTGGTTAGCATTAGGAATAGGAAGTGACTGAGTTTGCATTTAAGAGTAGCTTCGGCTCCAGTATAAATCTTACTATTAAGCTCTCTTAGTGTCATGTTCCTTCCAAACCAACCAGTAATGGACTCTAATTTCCCACTCTGCTTTTGTTCTATTTTCCTTCCTTAGGAATGTCCCCCATCTATCTCTGCTTGTCCAAATTTTA
This sequence comes from Vulpes lagopus, assembly GCF_018345385.1. NCBI lineage: Eukaryota > Metazoa > Chordata > Mammalia > Carnivora > Canidae > Vulpes > Vulpes lagopus. The sequence goes on along the minus strand of NC_054838.1, from coordinate 34,656,015 downwards.
CCCTAACTTCAAGCCTGGCAAAGTGCTAAATCTTCCATGAGGCTGCCCTAATTTCCCCAGTGGTTTTTTTTTTTTTTCTTTTTCATTGTTTTGTGAGTAGTTTCTGCTACCTCTTTTATGGCACTAACCGTTTTTCAACTTATTCATGACATGTATCATCCCTTCAATTAGATTTTAAGCTTCTTAAAGACGATTCAGCATGTGATATATTCATGTGTCCATAGTACAATCAAAAAAGTATAACACACGAGATGCTTGATATGTTTATTGTATCAAAGAATGAATGAGTGATTCAAAGATCATTTTTTATGAAGAGTTTCTACATGTGGACTGCAGATTATCTACCCTTTTCCTAAAAATTAAGGAAATGAGGATCGTTTAGGACATGCTGCTTAAATAGAAGAATGAAGGGACCTAACGAACAAGAGGTAGGAGAAGTGCAAGGTGGGACAGAAGATACAGCGGGGGACTGAAATAATTGTGAATATTTGTCCAAGGGATTCAGAAAGGATTGGCTGGAATTTTGGAGGATAACTTACAAAACAACTTTTTTATTTTCCTGTTGTTTAAGAAATACGGAACATTTACTAGTAAAGGAATATCTTCTAGAAGTTGTGGGCTGGCTGGTCGACAGTGTATGAGGAAGAAGCATGTGGCTGGGGCAGATGGGAGAGTATAAGGGCAGGAATGAAGGCAGAGGAGGGACTGTGGGTGTGAACTGAACAGAAGAACACCATGAATGAGAAAAAGAGAAGGTTGGTTGAATTGATATTGAAAAACAAACTAATGGCAATAGCCTTATGTTGTATACTCATGAGATATTAAGGAAAAATAACCTTCCTATGAATTACCCAGGTAGAAATTTTGGAAGATCTATTCTACTTCCAATTCTTTCAAAAAAAAAAAGTGTAAAATAATTGAGATAAGAGGAAAAGTTTCAGCCTTTGAGATTTTCATACCACAAGGTCATCATCATGAACTAATCTGCCATTGCCAAGACTTAAATGCAGAAAAACTAGGTAACCCAAATCATGTAGCTCTTCTAAAAATAATGCAGTAAAAATCCTTCATTTATGTCATCAAACTATTTCCTACAACTTGTACCTTGTTTTGTACTCCTTAGATTTTCTAGGTCAATTAAAAGCACAGCTTATTTTTTTATATTACATATTGCCCTCAGTTTACCCCTTACCTCTAGAAATGGTTGAATAAATGTTCTCCTTGTTGGCTATGTAACTAGCTCTGAGAGTATAGATTCCTTTGGAATTTCTGAGTACTCAGCATCTTTTTTCAAGATGCACTACCCCCAACTCAACAATCCCACAGACACTATGGGGGGCTAGTACAGCTTTACTTCACTTTGAGGGCTCCTGTCTTAGGTGAAGAAACATTCAGAATGTCACTATATTCTGTTATTCAGATTTTATTTGGTGCTTTATACTAGCCTTTTTTGTTGTTAAAGTGTGTAACCAATTTCTTTGGAATTAACATGTTCCTGTTCTGTGCAGACCACTCTATGGTCCCAAGACTATTTAGAGGCTAATTCTCCTGGCATTAATTATGAAAATTCTACTTAAAATGACATATAAATGTGACTTTTCTCCAATACATAAAGCAATAGAAAGATCCTCTAGGGGATCCCTGGGTGGCGCAGCGGTTTGGCGCCTGCCTTTGGCCCAGGGCGCGATCCTGGAGACCCGGGATCGGGTCCCACGTCGGGCTCCCGGTGCATGGAGCCTGCTTCTCCCTCTGCCTGTGTCTCTGCCTCTCTCTCTCTCTCTCTCTCTCTCTATCATAAATAAATGAAAATTAAAAAAAAAATATTTAACCTAGGGATTGTTGTGACCCTTACAACAATTTGCAACTGGAGAAGTCATTGTTTAAAAAAAAAAAAAAAAAAGAAAGATCCTCTAAATACTTTTAAATTTTAAGATAAATAAGTGACTGTATTTTTATACTTCAGAAACTTCTGGTTAGTCTTTAGGGATACTTCAGATATACAACTCTGTAGGTAATAAAGGTAGTAATACTTTGTAGATGGAAATGTCATGTCTAGATCTAAAGTGAGAAGAGTTAGACAGATTAAATAACATTGTGAGGATGAATGTATATAATTGTATTTCTCACACAGAAGACAAGTGTAGACACCTGCACACGTACATATATGTGTGTATGTAACCCACTCCCATCAATTTTACTACTTTTCACAAGCTACTCAAATTCTACCTTCATGGCCTGCCACCCAAATCTTCTGGTAGAAATATTTTTTCACATCTCTCCCTCCTACTTCTTTCCCCCCACACACTTATGGTATGTGCAGTTTCGCCAGACCCGTGTGAAGACAGGGGAACATTGATGGGATTGCTTTTCACAAGTGTGGGAACGAAAATCCTTCCCAATGAAAACATCTGTCTCTGTTCAAGTCATGCCCAGTTATCCCCCAAAAGAAATGTTCTGATTAACTTTTTTTTTTTTTTAAAGTCTTAAGATAGCAGTTTGTGTAGCAGATCTAATTAAGAAGTTTATGTAACAGATCTGCAGGGTTTTTTCCTTCTTCAACTGGGTTCTTTGAGCTCAGTTTGAGTGTTACTAGCTTTCGCTATGCAACGGCCAAGTGCTTCCCGGGCTGAAAATTATCAGCTTTTGTGGGATACTATTGCCTCCTTAAAACAATGTGAGCAAGCTATGCAACATGCATTCATTCCGGTAAGGAAAATTTCCTTTTATTTTCCTAAAGATTTTTTTCTTTTTCTTTTTATAGCTGTAGATAAATGGCATGTGTTATATGCATTTAAAGATGTGGTATCTTCTCTGTAGCTCTTATGTGGAATAAATATATCTCTCTTTCTCCCTATGAAGTCTGAATTCTTAATACAGGCAGACATTGATCAATGAGAAAGAGTAAAGAGTGGTGCAAGCAAACTCGTCCCCCTAAAGAATGTAGTTTCTAAAAGTAACATGTACTAAAGAAAGGAAACAAGATGGATATTTCTCGTATCAGTATTTGATGCAACTTACAGTATGTATTTTTTGGTTGATTCCCTCAGAATTCCTTAGAGTGGCTTGATATATAGATCAAGAATCCAAAGTTAGTTCTTACATTTTGGTTGCTTATCCAAGTAAAATCCACCATAAAATCTCTCTTGAAAAGCATGACTATTCCTTTCATAAAGCAATGATGCACTATTTAGAAATTTGTAAATATAGCTGGTAGAAATGTATACATATGTAAAATAAATTAATAAGTCAATGTCATTGTGTTACACGTTGCAGAAATAATGTTTGTGCTTATAATTATTTAACCAGAGGAACCAAGCTAGCTACATTAGATTGGCTGAGATTAGGTAAATGGGACTTGGAAAAAGAGTTTTAAAATATTTGATTCTTTAATTAGATCTTTTTAAGGATTAAGAATAAAGGAATTAAGAAATAAGGGGCACACTCAACAATTAGTCCCTGTTAATAATTATTTGGAATCTCTCAAGTAAAACATTATTTCTGACATAGAAACTCAGGAGACATACCTCTATCCATAGTGGGAATAAACTTTGAAGTTCAAGTTTTTTTCAACCGATGCAAGTTAGGTCCCATTATATTTTTCTCTATAACTTGGGAATCGCCTAAGTGTTTTCAAAGGCTGTGCTACATTTAAAGTTCTTCTCATGGAGTACTATTTTCTAGTTGGATCTCTGTAAATTGTCTTGATGTTAAAGACATAAAATATAATTTTTTGCAAGGAATTTAAAAACTAATGATGAAAAGCTCTCTAAATCAGATTATGTTATAATGATTCTACATTGAACTGGAATCGGATGTGCATAGTTTGCTCCTCTTGTCTTTATTAAACTGTTCTTCCTTTGTTTTATCAAGGAGACTATGATATTCTTTGTGAAGCCAGTATCACCTAATTGTGGAGCAATTTTTGTAGGCAGGCAGTTCTTTTCTCCCTTTTAGGTTCCTTGCATGCTCCTCCTCCAATTTATCACCTAACATATCTTGTTACAAGTGGTTTTTTTTTTTTCTCTCTTATATTGTAACTTCTTGGAGTGAAAGAGAAAAGGAAAGTAAGTTGAAGGAAGAAACTAACACTTGTTTTCTTATTTTCCTGTCTTAAACTCCCTACATATAGGATGCATATATCCCCAGGGTCTAGCATAGTGCCTAGCACAACAAGGGGTGCTTGGTGAGCACTTGAGAAATGAAATCAAATAACAAATCTCCAGTTCTAGCATCTTGGCAGTTTTCATTAACAGCTTTGTCTATACTGACCTAATAAAATTATTTCTATTTAAATCCATCTGGAGAAAACAATAAACCTTGACTAAAGCATTGCAATGGGATGATGGTAGGAGCAGCAATATGTTAATGCAGGGGATAGAGTCTTATGAGGAAAAGAAATAGCCTTGGATTCAATTCCCATAGTCCACGGGCCACTCTTTCTTCCATTCTTGTGTCTGTTCCCAATTCCCTCTACTGCATACATGCACAGTTTTATTCAGGTTTGTTTCATTTTGACTGCTCTAAATCTGTTTAAAAGAGATATTAGTAGTTTGTCAATCTCTCAAATCTTATCATTTTTTTCCAAGTCTTGCATTAAATATATCATTATATCATCACAATTTTTGAAGACTGCCTTTAGAAATGATAGCTATTATTAAAATATTACTATCAGAGATAAATCTGTTTAAATTGAACCTCAGTTTATTTTTTTGTCAGAAGATATAATTTAGATCTCAGAAGAAGAATACTAATTCATACTTTTTTAAACCCAGCAATAATGTAATTCATATACTCACACACACGCATATTTACACACACATATACATAAGTGGATGTATGATATACTTGCCTAATGATACCCTGCATTTTTTGAGATATACAAACAAATTCTAAAGGTACATATATTTTCATTATTGAGGAAATGACAAAATATATTGATTTAATCAATTGCCACCTTTGAAATTCACCTGGTTCTCTTTTAAAATAAAATACTAAAAATAGATAATGCATAGGAAATGTCGACATATATTATGTAGCTATCTTAGGAAACCTGACCTGAAAATTTCATGAGCAGGTAAATGTTTGTATATCTCCTATAAGTGTGTATTTCTAACACATCATTAGAATGCAGAGCTACCTACATGGTGTAGACCATGTCTCACACAAGCAATAAGCTATAGACGACAAAGAGTTTTTTAGTCAGTATTCTTCTGTGATAACAATAAACTTGACATAAAATCTCAAGTCATAATACAGTCAACATCAGAGAATCTAGCTCTACAGCCTAAAGTTTATCTTGGTGAGAGGGAACTTAAAGCAGCTGATACCAGGAGAATGTAACTGTCTCAAATAATCTATACAAACAAGGAAGCCAGTCCATGAAATCTTTCAGTGGTCCAGTGTTTGACTTCATATAACAGATCATGCCTTATAATGATGAGGTGGACATCAAATCTGGAATCTCAAGCAAATCATCTATTTGACCCAAGAGCACTGAGTATAAAACAGGAACACAGAATTTCCCATATCTTTAGCATAAGTGCCAGCCAAAATAAATTGAAATTTATTGGATGGATGAAGAATAAAAAGCTCTCTCTTGAATCTTGTAAATTGGTTCCACCATTGGAACTGTAAGTACATCTTTCTAGACATTTAGTATCTTTGGGGTCCAGGCAAATCAAAAGTTTTGTTGTTTTATTATTCAAGTGAATGATATGCTTGTAAAAACTACCAAATCAGTAGTTCTTTTCATAGAGAACTGTGTTTCTCACAGTTTCTCAGGTTTTCATAGAGAACCTGTGTTTCTCTTCAGTATTAGTTCATTCACTTCACTCATCTTTTATTGAGCTCCTCCTATGTTCTAGGCATAGTACAAGCACAGGATAAGGACCTGCAGGTACACTTAAACTTTTATGACACCATCACTTTTGGTCATCACTTTTGTCTCTTTTGGAAGAGACACTTCATTACCCCTTGCCCAAGTAGCACCGCACTGTTTCTTGCTGCAATGAACAAAGTTGATTTTCCTTCTGCTGCTGCTGTTTTAATTCTGTCTTAAGTGAATGCCATGCAGCTTGCTGAGCATTGGGAGAAATACTCAGATGAACCAGGAGAAACCTGATGAAACCTACATCAATTCTGCTCATGAGGAATTTTTTCAAACAGATACGCAGATGACTCTAACACCAGAAATTAAGTGTTGAGTGCCCTAAGTACTCCTGAATTACCATAAAAATTAAGTAAAGGTGAGAGTTTCACAGAAAGGTTATCAGCTAGATTTTAAAGGTTAAATAAAATATTGGCATGCAGTGATGGCAGTGATGATGGAGGAAGAGGGGCTTCAAATGGAGGGAACCGTAAAGGTACTTACCAATTGCATAAAAGTGGTCCATTTTTCCATCTGCTCATTTATAGAACCAATATTTATTTTAACTACTTTTTATGTATCAGAAAAATTGTGTAATATGACTGAGCATGTACCAATAAATAGGACAAACTAAACCTGTCCTGAGGGCATTTACATTCTAGGGGAGAAGACAAACATAAATAAGCAATTACATATATATCTGTATTGCACACTTTGATGCCATCCTGTGAGAGTCGTTCATTTCTCAGAGTTGCAATTCTGTATTGCACACATGCATACCCAGATACACATCTATTATCATAGTATAGCAACTGTAGATATTTTTGCAAAGCCTGTACAAACAAGACAAATGGAATAAAATATTCTTTCCCAAACATTTTGTAGTTCTAAAATACCTGTTAATTTCCCTAGCAAACAATTAGTACACCCTGTCTGACACATCCTGGGCTTGACACTCGTAGTATTAAAAGTGACAGTATTTATTGAACACCTCTTTTATGTTGTGTACTGTTCTAAGCACTTCACACTTTATTTCACCCAATTCTACCAACAGTTCTCTAGTGCAGGCACTATCCTCTCCATTTTACAAAGTTTACAGAGGTTAAGTGACTTTCCCATGATCACATAGCTAATAAATGTAAAGAAACTAGTTATGAGACTCCAGAACTTATTTCTTAATGGGTTTCTTCTCCTAGATAAGGAGAAGACCACTAAGACTGAACCAGTTGCAACACATTGTAGTAGAAGCAACAATCAAGGAATGAACAAGCCACTGAAGATGCAGGAAGATGAGAGTGATCAATCTGATCATATTGGAGTTGAAAGATGATGTAGGAAGATTGAAAAGAGAAGTCTTGAGATGGTTTTAAAATAAGTGAAGGAGATAAGAAAGGTGAAACAATAGGTACAAAGGAACTGAGGCATAGAAAAGCAGTGTGGAATGAGAACTAGTTATCAACTTTCCCCAAGTCCTGATCTTCCTCTTTGAGCACCAGGGAAGAAGGTCAGGAACAACAAGGATAAGAGTTGGATCATTCATTTAAAGTCAGGAATCCTGCAGGTCAATCAGAAGAAAATCACTGAATAATTCAGGCTCAGAGTAAGGCACTGGAGCTTTTGAAGAGAATCTTCAGTGGAAAACAAGATGTCTTCCAGACACCTGGCTTCATTACCCTTACTACATATGGCCTGGCCTACAGGTTACAACACCAGTCTGTGCCTGGAAGTGAGGGAATATGAAACAGAAATAGCTTATGTACAGGTATGAAAGAAATGTAGAAAGAGAATAGGACATGAGAAACCACATGGTCCCTAAAAAAGATACTGAAAGAGATGAGCTGACAGGAACAGTGAGAGACTGGCAGAGGCAACTGTGGCTTCCTGGGTCTCTCAGAATTCCCAGTCCTTAATTCCTATTCATCAAATAGTTAATCTGCTGTGCTTCCTGCCCTTTCAACATGAGAGTTCAGATTTTGCTTAAACTACTATAAGTGACTTTCTATTTTCTGCAGCCAGAAAATCTTTACTAAGACAGGCCAGTTAGTGTGTAAGTGGTCCAGGGATAGGAACTAGCCCTACAAGAAAGAGCAGACAAGAGCCAGAGGGAAGGCAAGTAAATCAGCTGAATATACTGGGCTTGAAAGATGAGGTTCTGTCATTCAATAATTAACTCACATCACCTTCCCCAAGACTTCTCTCACACCTCATAACCAGATGATGTCTCCCTCATTATTTCAACCTGATTAACACTCACTGAAGAAAAATAAGAGTAGAGAACATGCTCACACTCTGCCTTAATCTATTTTTTTCTTATTTAATCATCACAATGCCAACCTAAAACTGGCCCCATATTATCATCTCCATTTTAGATCAGTAGGGTCAGGAACCTTGTTTAATATCATACAGATTAGTAAAACCATGAAAGAACTCAGGCCTTCTCACCCTAATCCTACTGGCCTTTCTCTTTTGAACCCAGCATGGGACTTTGCCCCTATTTCTCTTATGATATTTTGTGGCTTTGTATTACAAAAATTTGAGGGATTTCTCTTAATTTTGTATGCTACCATAAACTCCTTACAGGGCAAAACCATGTGCTTGTTATTCCCATTTTCTGCAGTTTCAAGTAATAGTACCTTAAATCTGATGTTTGCTAAAAACAAAACAAAACAAAAAAAAACAAAAAACAAAAAAACAAAAAAACAAAAACTATCTGCATGCCCTGATTAATACTTAAAATGTGAAAACATAGGCAACAATGGGATGATAATGAGGGAATAATCATTTTTGTCTGAAATACCTCCTTAAAGCCTGTCTCCTCAGCCTCAGTATCACTTCCGGAGTCCCTGCCTCTGGTCCCTGGATGTTGACTTTGAGCCATTGTAAGCTTAGGTCAGCTCTAAATAGGATTTGCTCAACTATGAGTTTCAGTCCTAGTTCATGGTGTTCCAAGTATGTTTTGTCCTTTCTGGATTCTAAATATTACTTGACTCATCATCCTCAATCATGTCCGATTCATTTTTCTGTTTCATTCCTCTTAGCCTCACTTTGCACTTCTGTCTAGTAATACCCCAGTTTTTAGTCTATTTCCTCCTGGAGAATATGAACAAGGCTATTAATGGAATTCCTATTAGTAAAGGAACAAAGATGACACTTAATCTATAGAGATATCCAACCTAAGGAGGGGGAAAATAACTACATCAGAAGCGACCTGAATAATTGCAACAGCCTGGGACTGCATGAACATTTGCAGATTTCTGGTAAAATGGAATGGGATTGTCACTTTTGTTTTTCAAAAAGGGCAAGAATTTGCTGTATTTTTTATCTTCCTCTCTTGTGCAATTTGCATTTTCTTTGACTACTGGTCTTGTGATTCCTGTGCATAGGCATCTTGAGTCCATGAAAAATTAATGCCAGGTGCAGGATGCTTTCTCTTTATCCCATTATTGCTCATTGTACAATGTTTATGTTGACTCATCACAGTGGGTATCAGTGCAGATATATGTTACTGTACAACAGAGTAAAGCCCATTTTCTGCCACTCCCACCTTCCCTACCCACTCCAAAATTTGCAAAAAGAGGCCCCAAAATATTATTGTTACAGAATAGAAAAATAGGCAGTTGTTCAGAGCTAATAATATCAGTCCTCCTCCAAATAGCAAAATGAAATTAAAACATGAACATATCAAATCCTTAAAAAAATTAATGAGCTAATACCAGATATGTTGTACTTGTTTAAACTTCATTTAGATATTTTTATTTAGCAGGGAGATGCTTAGCAACAATGGAGTTTCTAATTTTTATCTTGAAAATAGACTGCTTTTCTACACTGCTACTACTACCTATCTTATTTATATTGCTTTATCTTACAGTTTTCAAAGCAGCATAAATTATATTCTTTATCAGAAGATGTGGTTTATGTATACAATGGAATATTACTCAGCCATTAGAAACGACAAACACCCACCATTTGCTTCGATGTGGATGGAACTGGAGGGTATTATGCTGAGTGAAATAAGTCAATCAGAGAAGGACAAACATTATATGGTCTCATTCATTTGGGGAATATAAAAAATAGTGAAAGAGAATAAAGGGAAAAGGAGAAAAAATGAGTGGGAAATATCAGAAAGGGAGGCAGAACATGAAAGACTCCTAACTCTGGGAAATGAACTAGGGGTGGTAGAAGGGGAGATGGGCGGGGGGTGGGAGTGACTGGGTGCTGGGCACTGAGGTGAGGTGGGCGCTTGACGGGATGAGCGCTGGGTGTTATTCTATATGTTGGCAAATTGAACACCAATAAAAAATAAATTTATAAAAATAAAAAAATTATATTCTTTATCTTTATAACTTAGCAAGCTACACAATACAGGTTTTAATATCTCTGTATTACAAGAAAATTAAACTTGAAAGAGTTGAAGTGGCTGGAATCAGAAGTGGTTAAGGAGTAAAATGTAACCTAGTAGAACTACAAACTCAATCCAGTGTACTTCTGCTCAAATTCAGAGTTTTAAGCTACTTTGAAAAATCTAGGTCGGAATCCTTGCTTAACTTTTCTAGACCTCAGTTTATTCTCTGTAAAATTAGGTTTTATATAGATCTTTTTCTTTGGAGGGGGGGGGGTGTTTGTGGTTTAAATGAGATAATGTTACACCTTTAGCACAATATCTAACCAAAGAAAGAGCCCAGGAAGAGTTGTCATTATTAACGTTGCTAATTTTTAATGTTATCCTAGTGCATCCTCTTACATATTACATAGGGTTTTTATATATATGATCCCATTTTCTTCTCAAAGAAGCACATTAAGTTGATAAATAGTAATTTATATCTCTATTTTTATATGAACGGAAAATTTGACAATTTAAACAAGGCTAAAATCATAATATAGGTGAGGGGAAGATTCTTAAAGCTCAGTCAGATGACCCAAATCTTAAATTCCTCTTATTACTATTTTTATGATATTAAAAATTAGTTTACTATTAAAATCAGGAGTTATCCAATCCTTATTTATAGCTGGATGTAACCTTAGAAATAATTTAGAGAGTCAAGTGCCCTGACCAAGTTCTACAGTAATCAGCCAGCCCTAGAGACCCATTATCTGCTGACTCCAAGTGCAAGACTAAGAGGTGCTCATCCTATAACATAAAAACATACCACATGAATGTTTTTGTTGAGATAGAGTGGGCAAAGAAGTGTCATAAAATGTAAGGTTGCAAACATTATATTCATAAGGAAGTTATCATCACTTTCCAGTTAGTTAAGGAAATCTTTTATAAAACAAATGAAGGTTTTAGTATGTCTGAGATTACAGTTTCAATGGACAAAGTGGTCCGAACCTAAACAGGAGAGTCATTCCTGAGAACTACTATTTTGCTCTCTATTTGTGGCAGAGTTCCCCTGCACCATAAAACAACCTCCTCTATGCCTTCATTTCCTTACTTTTATTCTTCTCTTTTACTGTTTCCTTCTCTCCCCTTTAGCCCACATCACCAGATAACACTCTTCCATCTTTACTCTGAAACATACAATTGTAGCCTGAGCCCAGAAGGAGGTAAATTGGCAAGCAGAACCCTTGCTCTGCAGAATAATTGGGGGTACGGGAGCCATTGGAAAGCTGAGAAACCAAGAGTGACATAGACACTCTGGGAAGCTAGAGCAGCTGTGGGGCTAGGAACTGGTTGGCATTTTGAACCTAGAGATTTGTAGGCTCTTTGCTGTGGAACAAAGAGTTCATTGCCCAGTCAATGACAATATACAAACACATCTGCAGAATATATTCTTTGGCATCAGCAAATACTAGCAGTAGCTAGCCAGCTTCTATTTTTCTAGCCTTCATTCACTTCTTCTTTTTATCTACTTTATTCTGTGGTTTTCCTCAGTGAAAATAATTCTAAATATAACATTAATTTTGAAGACATAATGGATAAAGGGAGATTGATAGACACATAGATGTTATCAGAATTTAAAATAAGGGAAATAGATCTAAAGTGTTATCTACTTTGTTCCTTCTGTAACCCAGCCAGCCCATGTGCCATGTTTCAGAGGCAAGTATTGAAATATCTTCCAATCTAACATGAACACAAGCACACTATAGGTTACTAAAAGTGAACCAAACTTATGTATCCTCTTTGTCTCTCTCCCTAACATTTCCTCTCATGCAAAAAAAAAAAAAATCTAAAGATGAAATATTTTAAGACTTACTCTGTGGTTTAGCCTATTACATTTTTAAACTTTGACTGAATGATCTAGTATCAAATTATGTTTGATGGGGAAGAAATGAAAGCAGAGGCTGGAATTTAGAAAATTCTTCCTTTTGGAAATAAGACTTATAGAAAATGGAGAAAAGCAAGGATAGAAAAAAGAGTTTGGTGATACTTCTTTACTTCACTTCAAATCTTTTTGAATTTTTAATATAAGAGGGGATTCTTGCCACTGATTGCATGGTCTTAAGGACAGAAAATTAACTGGCTCACAAGAAAAACAAAATATAGATTATAAATATAGAGCAAGATGTCCATAAATGCATTCTGAGGTACCTTGTCTAAGATATACAGAACCTCCTCCTTTAGCCAATTCATTAGAAGCCACTTTATATCATTGATCTTTTTCCAATTTGATTTTTGTCTTATTTAACTATGACTTTCTTAATATCATATCTTCTAACTTTTTGTATCTGGATGATAAAAGCAGAGAACATCATTATCCAGAAAGAAGATTTGTATAGTATCCCTGCTTTCTTTCTACTATTTGCCAGCAGAACAAAATTTATGATGAGTGAACTCAAATCCTTGATGAGACATAGACTCTTAGAGGTCATCCATTTCACTCTCTACCCCTGAAATACAGAAAGAAGTAGGGAGGCTCAGTGAATTGCTTTTTTTCCCCCTGAGTTACTGAACTTGTTGGATCTAAAACTTCAATGTCCTGATTCCCAGTCCAGCCATCTTTATTCCAATGACATAATCTTTCAACTGGATTGTGGCTGCTTCCAGGGAAATAAAGTACCTGACATTTGATGGCCATGCAAAAACTACCTGGGATACTAGGTTGACTCCTTTATGAATAACTTCAAACATTCCTATATTTAAAAAAATAGATAGCTATAAAGTAATATTAAAACTATATGAACTTTTTGAAATTTCAAATGAATGTTTAATTTTGGGTGAATCTTTTGATACAGGCCTTCACACTCATCTGAAAAATTTAGCAAGTTCTTAGGATCCCATTTTGCTTTACTTGTGATTTTTGAGTCTTTGGCTTTTCATTAAATCATATGCTTCCTTCTGCCTTTCCAACTTCTGAAATGTACAGCTGGATGTAAGTTAGAGCATGGAACAATTTCAGAACTACTTTCCTCACTCTACACGGGGTATTATGCAACAAACATATGGATTTGGAGTCAAGAGTGACCTTTGGGGAAAACTGGACAGCCACATACAAAAGAATGAAACTGGACCATTCTTTTACAACATACACAAAAACAAATTCAAAGTGGATTAAAAACCTATAAAACCATATGAATCCATATAAGACCTATAAAGCCATAAAAAAAAACTGAGAAGAGAACACAGTCATAGCAATTTCTTTCTAGATATGCCTCCAGAGGCAAGGAGGAAAAATAAACTATTCAGACTACATCAAAATAAAACGCTGCTATGCCATGAAAGAAATAATTAACAAAACTAAAAAGCAACTTACTGGATGGGAGAAAATGTTTGCAAATGACATGTCCAAAAAAGGGCTAGTATCCAAAACATGTGAAGAACTGATACAACTCAACACCCCCTAAAACAAATAATCCATTTTAAAAATGGGCAGAAGACATGAATAGACATTTCTCCAAAGAAGACATCCATATGGCCAATATACACATGAAAAGATGCTCATCATCATTATCATCAGGGAAATACAAATTGAAACTACAATGAGATATCACCTCACACTTGTCAGAATGGCTAAAATCAAAAACACAAGAAGCAACTGGTGTTGATGAGAACTTGGAGAAAGGAGAACACTCATGCACTGTTGGTAAGAGTGTCAGCTGGCACAGCCACTGTGGAAGATAGTATGGAGATTCATCAAAAAGTTAAAAATAGAACTACCTTATGATCCAGGTACTGCACACCACTGGGTATTTACCCAAACTTGGCTCCACTAGTTCTTAATGTAGTGACCTTGGATAAGTTGCATTACAGGCCCATTCCTCACTTTCATTATCTGCATAATGAGCATAATTATAGCAGGTAATTCATTAGCTTGTAATAAGAAGTAGAAAAGAATAAATATAAACAACCAGCATATGATAGGCATAGAAGAGTCTTTCTGCTTATAACTGTCCTTAGTTTACATGTCATACTTCAGACTAGTATAGTCTGCAGTACAGAACAAGTTCCAGATGCTCCCATCAATGTGGTACAAGAGTAGTCACCAGTGGGCAGGGTAGAGTTACCCCTTTCTACCCATTTTACCTAATCTGTTGCCTTATGGGTTTCTCATGAGTCCTATGTCTTGCTGCTGTGGCTCTAATTTCAAAGGTTTAAAACCCATTAACAAACATCTTTGAGTATACTGTATATTAAGCACTAATGGGAGTGTAGATGGGGGAGGCAAAGAAATAAGAGTCCTGCCCTCAAAACAATTACAGTTTTAGCAAGGAGATGAAAATATCACACATGAATCAGTTAGCCATCAACATGTATAAGAACAGAAAAAAGCAATCATAAAGAATGTCAGAGTTTAGTACTTTCACATAATTTCTTTTTTTAACACTTATAATTGGGTGTGAACTGAAGTAATACAACTAGTGAATGCTTAAATTTGGGGGGAAAGGATGGATAGATAGATTGAGACCTGCAGCCAGGATTAAGGAAACTTTCATGGAAAGTTTAGGGCTTTAGATTGTCCTTGAAGGATGGATAAAATTTGGTTAGGCAGAGAAGAGGGGACCATGACTGATTCATGATATAAAAGAAAGAAGAATGTAAATAGTATCCTATGATAGATATGAGCAAGGTGTGTGCTTGGAGTAGTGAGAAATTTGGCTTTATGGAAAGAAAGGAGAGAGAAGAGAGAAACAACACCATTTATTGATCACCCTACTGTGTACAAGACCTTGATCTATGAACTACAGAAGAAACTAGGCCTACCTTAGCCTAGTGAACCAAGTTGACAGCTTGCTTAGAATTCTGGTATCTAAGTGTGAAAATACAACTATACTGCTGAGATTATAGCTCTTTGGTGGCTTAGCAAAAAGGAGCAGATGGTATCCACATGGATCTTTTCAGGAGTAGCACCACATGAAGTGAATCAGTGAATTAAGTATGTATGGTTATATGGCATGGGGCACATTGACTAAACCACTTTTGAGATTTGAGCTAATGACTCCATTTTTTGTGCAATCTCCAGAGAGCATTTGCATAAATAAAACAGGTTTGTAAATGCTCAGTGTGAATCAGTGGAATTTGTGGCAGAAATGGAGAAAAGTAAGGGATTTAGAGTCAAAGGACCTGGGTTTGAATCCCAGCTTTGTTCCTCTCTAGCAGTCTGATATTAGGAAATTCAGTGAATCATTCTACACCTCAGTTTACATATCTATAAACAGAGGGAAATTCCACCAGTCCCTCTGGGATCTGTGAGGAGTAAACAAGAAAAGAAGTAAAAGCTTATCATATTTGCCTGGCACACAATGGGTATTTGCTCAATCAATGTTAGTTTCCTTTCCTCTTTCTGTGGAAGTTAAATGAGCTAACATATATAAACACACTCTATAAATTACAAAGCATGGTATTAGTGATCAGTATAATGCAAGTATCAGTTTGGGTTTCAGTGATGATCTGAAGTTTTGGTGAGTCATTTATTTTTGCCTTTTATACTAAGTGCGGAGGGGTATGTGTCAGGGGAGCTGGGTGGAAGTCCAAAGAGTTCTAATATCCTGTAGTTCAAGCAACTTTTATCTCCTATTCTAAGTGGGATTAATTCTAGAGAGAAAATAAAGTCTCCTTGGTTCCCCACTTTTTGCAGGCCACCCCATCTTTTCTGTACCCAGGACAGATGTACTTGACGTAGCCTAACTGAGGTCTTTAAGATACCGTCTATTTTCTGCAAAACATTACACTACCTTGTATTTTAAAGGAAGATCAAGCAAGCACATTAACACTTCAACCCAGAGGGATAATAGACTAATAGCGGGTTTTCAAGGATCAGTGATGCAAGTTGTGTTAACTAGCACAGATTTCTGGAGACATCAAATTAAAGCAAATGTTTTGCAGTTGTATAGGAGTTGTAGGAGCCAGACTTCTAGGTTTGACTCTTGGCCCTGTTATCACCAGCTGGATGACCCTGGGCATGTTAGCCTCAGGGTAACTGAGGCAGTTTCCTGTAAAGTAAATATTATTTTTATTATTAAGAGAGTTCAGGCAGGCAGAGATGAATTGAATTCAGGCCAAACATGCATCTGCCATTTCCCCCCCAATGTTCTTTCCTTTTTTCCTAAAGATTTTTGTTTGTTTGTTTATTTATTTACTTATCTATTTATTTCAGAGAGAGAAAAGAGCAACTGTGGTGGGAGGGCTAGGGGGAGAGAGGAGGCAGACTCCCTCATGAGTGGGAGTCCTTGTAGGGATACATCCCCAGACTGGGAGGTAACAACCTGAGCCAAAACCAAGAATCTGACACTCACCTGACTAAGCCATCCAAGTGCCCCCTTTTTTCCCAATGTTCTGAGCTAGGCTGATGGTTAGCTAGGTATGTAGGTATCTGTGCATTTCTTCAGGTGTTAGGCAGAGGAGCCAACGACTTTGCTTCCTCCAGAGCTGTTCCCCTGAGACATCTGGCCATAGTCATTAACCTGTAAGTTAACCCTTGCCTAGCTAAGCCTCAGACACTCCTGCTATTGTCACCCACCCTCGTGTTACTGCCTCAGTGCCCTTAGTTGTATACATGTGCGAGGGCAGGGGCTATGTCACTATAGGGTAAGGGCAAACCAGGGTGCATACCAGAACCACTTGGTGCTACTGTTGGTGATGACTCAGAGCTCTACTGGATCAAACTGCATGCACCTGGTTAGTCTTATAGAGAATATGAAAAGGAGAAAATCCAGGAAAGCAAAAAATAACCACAGTGATAAATAATATAAACTTACATCTGTGGAGTACCACTCTTTTTGCTTCACATGCATTATTTCTCCAGCCACCTTCTTGGGAAATAGGTTAACTGGAAAATAGGGTTGTCCCATTTTTAAGTGGGGGTTTGAAAGAGATTAAGGGACTTGGAAACCCTCTGAGAATTGGTGAATTGAATCTGAGTCAGTACGGTGAGAAATGTTTCCTGCAGACAGTGAAAGAGGAACTAGCAACTTGTAGGACAGAAAAACAATTGCATTTTAGCCTGGAAAATTGCAGCAGAGGGAATCAAGGATAAGATGGTGATTATGAGCATGAGATCTGGGGCTAGAAAGACGTGGGCTTGAATCCTGGTTGTGGTCCGCTTAGATTTGTGACCTTAGGCAAATGACTTAGATACTTTGAGCCTCCCTCCCACCCCTCCTTTTCTTTTCTTCTGTCCTTCAAAATGGGAACAAAAACATTTTCCTTAAAGCATTTTGAGAAGTAATGCATTGATGCATCTTGAGTACTTACCACAGCCTCTGGAACATAATAGTCATTTAATAAATGACTGAGTCAGGATACTATGAGAAATCAGATAGTGATGATGCTCAGGGGCAATTGCAGTTTCCTGATAAATCCTTCAAGTAGGGGTAGGACCCTGCGAATGCCCAGGATGTGGGGCTCCAACTTGACAGATTGTGAGAAAGAAGGAGAGGGAAGAAAGGGTTTTATTTCTAGCAGAGAGCTAGAGGTGGGAAGTTGAGGCAGAAATCTCCTCCATCCCAACCACATCACGTTTTTCATTTCCAGAATGGACCAACATAGTGGAGGATAAGGGGGGGAAACCTGAAACAAAATAAAGTTATCCTGAATTCAATCCTTACCTTACCAATTCAGTACTTAATGTTTAGATATCTCATTTCAGACCTAATGTTAGATATTTCATTTTAGACCCATAATCTACTTCCCTGGTTAGAATTCAAAGATGGTCTGATTGGGGCTCAGCCCAGTGTGTGAATTGTGTGAATTGTTGGTGTGAATTGTGATGCTAGACAGGTAATAATCTTGTAGCAACTGACCTAAGTCAGCTAATATTTACCTTGAAATTTGGAGATCTTTGGCTGTCTCAGTGAAATCACACATATACACAAATGGACTTGTTTAAAAATGTTCAGTAGCTTCCATTTTGTTTCAAGTTGTCATGTCATAGCATAAATGAAAGTCATTTATAGGACCTGTGTTACATCTTACCCAGTCAGGAGCCTTGTCTTTTGAGACTGAGAAGATAAACCAAGGATACAGTGCCCCCAAAGCAGCTAACATGTTATTATTGCCATATTTTACCTTCTATTGATTTGGCTTGATAGCCCCTTGCTCTCAACTTGCATGTCCCAGGTCATTTTAAATCCCTGCACAGTTCTTGACCCCATCAGCATTACTGTTCAGTTCCCGCTGTATTTAGGTCCCTTGACTGTGTGGGTTTCTCTCCTTTCCACTTTGCTTCTTAAAAATTTAGAGAGAGGCCCTGATTCAGTCTTGTGACCTTCTCACTGGTTAGCTTACACTTGCCAGGTATAAGCTCCCCAGACTGTGATATTTGGCTAACTGGCTATTGTATCTTCCCTGCCTATACCTTGCTTGAAGAGGCTTCCTGACTATAGCTGACCTAGTGTATATGTCAGAAGTATTTCTCAAATCTAACACATAACAAATATCAAGTAACCACATCAGTCAGAATCCGTGAACGCCTTTGAAAATTTTCATTCATTATGTAGGATTTTTTTTAGTTGTATTTTCTTGGTGGTAAGCAGCAGCACTTTGTCTTTTACTAGCACAATCAAAGTTACTGATATAATTTAAAGGTATTTGGATATCCCATGGAACTTAAAGAGAGGAAGGTAGCTGGCATCCATGAATAACTTGATCTAACAACTTAAATTTTTCAGTGTTCTTTTTACTTCTGGCTTCTCTACAATTAGCTTTATACTTCCCTCTTACTGTAAACTGGCTTTCTCTATGTAGAAGGGAATGTAATATAAATGCAAACCATTTATGTCTCATAGTTTGGGCCACCTAAGAGATTGATTTTCTTAAATGTTTATAATTTTAAAAATCCTTGACTAGATTTGCATAAAGACAAGCCTTGAAACTTCTGATTTTTAAAAGACTTTTTTCAGGGATGCTGAGTAGCTCAGTGGTTGAGCATCTGCTTTCAGCTCAGGGCGTGATCCCGGTCCAGGGATTGAGTCCCGCATCAGGCTCCCTGTGAGGATCCTGCTTCTCCCTCTGCCTGTGTCTCTGCCTCTCTCTCTGTGTGTCTCTCATGAATAAATAAACAAAATCTTAAAAATATTTTTTTCATATTTGTTAAAAATCTCTTTACTAGTTAATAGAAATAAGCATACTGAAGTGGGATTCTAGAATCTGCTAAGTCACCAGTTTAATTTAGGAATTCAATTAAACAAAATACCCAATATGGAAGGAGACTTTGTATACATCAGGGCATTATGCATTTGGAGATAAAGCTTAGAGGGAACCATCAAAATGGCCAGGGAATTGGTTTTAAGAATCTGAAACAAAACTTGATCAAACTGGGGATGCCTGAGTGGCTCAGCAGTTGAGTGTCTGCCTTTGGCTCAGGGGCATGATCCTGGTCTAGAGATCAAGTCCAGCATCAGGCTCCCTGAGAGGATCCTGCTTGTCCCTCTGTCTATGTCTCTGTCTCTTTGTGTATGTCTCTCATTAATAAATAAATAAAATCTTAAAAAAAAAACTTGATCAAATTGGTATGGACTCATATGATTTCAAAAGTGAGAAAAGAAACAGAAGTCAGGATGAGCCAAGGGGAGATCTGAAATTAACAACTGGTGAGAAGCTGTCATGAGCCATACTTAGAATTCGATTGCACTCTGTCACCACTTGGGATTTTTATTCTCTGCTGATATGTGCCATTGAGTACCATAAAGATTCCAAGAATCTTCTGTGAAAACTGGGAAGGGCTGTGAGGGTCCTGGAGCAGAGAAATGGGAGATCTGATCTTCAGAGAGCTGGATGTAGCAGTACAGTGGGATACAGAACAACCAAACATGATATCTCCTTGGTAATCATGCCAGAGATTTGCCAATGTCAGATGTATGTGCTGTATGTGTGTATTCACACATTCCATACCTTCTGTTTGTTCATGCATTTTTAGTGACTTTAAATGATGCAGGCATTAATGAGGGCTTCTGGATTTTTTTTTAGCACCACAAAGAAGCAATGAGTTTTCCAAATAACATAGAATGTACCTCACAACCTCTGTATCCTACAGTTATGAAATAAGCATATTTCATAAAAGCTGGACAGTTAAGCAATAGAGACTGGTTAAGGAAAGAAGGTGTCAGCAGATATTGGAAAAGTAGTCACAGTCTTGTTGGTAACAGTAGATTTTGGAGTTATCCTAGAAATGCTCTCCCAAGCTTACAAAGAGGTATTACTTTCCTTTATACTCTCACCTATACTTTGTAGCTACATTTTGTCAATAATTCCTAAGTATTTACTGAGCTCCTTTGGTGCACCCAAGAGCTATGAAGAATTCTAGGAAAACATACAATCCTTGTCATTTTTTAAACATAGAGTCTGATTAGAAGAACCAATCAATATGAAACAGAAAATAGCAACATAAATAGATGAAAGTGATAAATGGCATCATATAACAAGCAGCTTATGTACAAAAATTATTCCTAGAGCACATTAATGTGATCTATAAAAGGAAAAGCAAAAGTAAGATGGGTTGAATAAAATCAATGTATAATTACTGATCAAACTGTACTAGATAATAGGGGAAATACAACTATTGGGTGCGATACTTGGAAAGCTTTCAGTCTGGTCAAGAAGATGAGACAAACATTTTGGATCATCCTGGGAACCAGTTAGAAAGCATAGAAGAAAAGAGTCAAACCTAAAAAACAGACTGGGACAATACCAATAAACAGTCAGGCATCACCAGATTCCTTCAGTGTCTGATATGCAAGACCTTAAGGCGTCTTGCCTCCAGAGTGGTCTCTGGTTTGTCTGAGCCTCATATGCTGTCTAACTAGAGATCTTCAATAATTGCAGGACTCTTGCAATGAGCCACCTGGATACTGAGATCATAGAGTAGCTTATTGTGGAAAAAATGGGTTTTGAGGTCAGAAAGGCCAGTGTTAAATCTAAACTCTCATTTTCCCTGAGCTTCCATTTTCTCATCTATAATGTGGGTATAGTGAAAATAATGCTTCATCAATATGGTTTTATGGAAATTAGATGAGAATATATGTGTGTATTCTTATACATGGGCAAGCAATATGTATATAATAAGTAATATTTCACATGGTCTAATCTTTTCTTTAGTGCAGTTAACATTGCATTGAAATCTCGGGGGTATTAACGGTTCACAGACCATTAGTAATATATTCTTAAAGTGGCCCATCCTTAGGGATACTAAGAATAATATTTAGCATTGATTCTGAAATCTAAGTTTACAAGGCATGTTCAAATATGTCACCTCATTTATTCTTCAAACATCTCTTTCTATTCCCATTCTACAGAGAAAGAAAATGAGGCAAAGGTGATTCATGTAATTGCCCTCAGATCACACCACTAGGAAGTTGCTCAGCCCCCAAAACATAAAGTCAGGACGTTACCAAACCAAAGTCGAACCCAGGTTTTCTGACACCAAACCTCATGTTCATTTCCCTACACCACATACATCTATACAAGTACTGTGTGTGTGTGTGTGTGTGTGTGTGTGTGTGTGTTTTGGGGGTTGTTTTTTTTCTTTTTTTGGTGGGATCCAGTGGAAACTGTCTTTCTCCAAAGCCTCTATTCACCCTAAGGTATTTGCTTTTAGGAATTAACAAATAAACTGTGAACATCTAGCTGACCCACCATGTAGATATGAAGACCAGGATCATGCTCTTGATGCCCAGTGTGTTATGTTAAAACATGGAATTTCGTTTTGTAAAATCTGCTGGATTGCTATTTGTTTTATAATTCGATTAGGATTCCATAGGCAGATTGACATTAAAAAGCTGTTAACTCTGTTAACTCCAGAGGGCATAGCTAATGAAATGTCCCAAAAGTTGAGCACTTGCCAAAACCACTGTGTCTTATAGGACAGCTCTCGATTAATCATGATGAGAGTATTTCCCCTATCTAAATGAAATCTGCAATTTTGGGAAAGAGATGAAAGATCCTACAGGGGATGAAGGAAAAGATGCTATGAAAATTCTAGAAACTAGAAAAAAAAAGAGATAGGTCTACTCAATATTCATGAAGTCAGATTGGTTGATGCAAATAGAGATTGCAATCTCTTATTTCTAATGACTTGGCTTCTAGCACTTCTATACCAGTTTTCCACAGTTTCCTACTTAACTTTAAAAGGAATGACTACAGTTTGTACATTTTTTTAAAAAACATAGTTTAGCATACCCAATATGATTTTATACCATCTTTGACAAATTTTTAATTTCCTATCTAAGGATTTCTAAGGTACGTGATGAGAAATGCATAAATCACAAAAGATAGGAAAAAGAATGCATAATAGGTAAGCATATATAAGATGTTAATGAGCAAAACTTTCTATTTTCAACATATTCTCAAAAGGCAGTTTAAAGAGAAGGATTATCAATACTAGTTTAGGTTTAAGTTTGCTTCCATGAGGGGATCCCTGGGTGGTGCAGCAGTTTAGCGCCTGCCTTTGGCCCAGGGCATGATCCTGGAGACCTGGGATCAAGTCCCATGTTGGGCTCCCGGTGCATGGAGCCTGCTTCTCTCTCTGCCTCTCTCTGTCTCTGTGTGACTATCATAAATAAATAAGAAAAATTTTAAAAAATTAAACATTTAAAAAAAAAGTTTGCTTCCATGAGAGAGAAAATAAATTGATTTTGTACAGCCATTTTATTAAGCAATTCTATACATTTTAACTGTCACCCAACTTATTAGAAATTCTTACCTCATACACACAGCTCAAATCCTCACCTCCTACTGTTGGATAGAATTTAAGAGAAAATGAGTACAATTCAACTGCTTACTTCATTTCATTACGTAGTAAATGTAGCAAACAAATATTTGAAGGAGGTGGTTGCAGTGAGCTCCAAGATATTTCATTTATCCCTCAAAATCCTGACACAGTGCCTTTACAGGTCCTCAAGAAATACCATTGAACTCTGTTAAATTTAACAGATCTTATCTCAGAATAGACTACTTGTTACTTATTTTTTTTTTTCTGTTTCTCTTTTTTAGGCCAGCCCTGCTCCTATAATTGTCAACACAGATACTTTGGACACGATTCCTTATGTAAGTAGCATTTTTATTAA
Organism: Vulpes lagopus; assembly: GCF_018345385.1. Lineage (NCBI taxonomy): Eukaryota > Metazoa > Chordata > Mammalia > Carnivora > Canidae > Vulpes > Vulpes lagopus. The sequence goes on along the minus strand of NC_054838.1, from coordinate 34,632,713 downwards.
GACTTTCTTTAAAAATTATGTTAGAACTTAATCAGCTAAATTTAAAGTTCAATACATATTCAGTTTAACCCAGTCCAGATAATCTTACGTAAAATGAGTTTTGTGAGTTTTGTTTTGATATTTGCTAAATCTTGGCTTAGTCATGCAAATAGTTTCTCTTTCATCCATTGTTTTGTAAAGCCCAAGGGCACATCCTGAGAAAACAAGTCGAATGTGTTCAAATAATGTTTCCTAAAAAGATATTGAAATTTCCTGAAAAGATATTGAATTGCTTGTGGAAGAAATGGATAAACTTCTTTGGGTTTCTTATTAAGGAATATTCAAATCACTTTCATAAGTAAGCTATCAATAAACATTTGGTGGATTTTGCTGGACTTCTAACAAGAGTTATAACAGATTTTTATAAGGGGTAGTTTACTTATATATAATGAAATGTGTGGTTTTATGAAAGCCTAGAGCATGAGATAGATAACTAGGCTCAGGCAGCTCAGTAAAGCCTGGGATTCTGTACCTGAAATACAGCCACCCTTATGGTCAAAATTCTCGACAACAAAGTTCACCTGGGCAGGGGAGATTCGAGTGGCAATGGCCACAATGCTGATGAGTGGTTGACATTATGGAGGCCTAACAAGGCTCTCTGAGTGGCCCTAGGTAAAGGATAGAAAGTGATTTGGGAAGATGGGACAGACACAGGTGTATGCAGATAGAAATTGAAGCAAGGAGAACTGCAGGGATAATGAATAAGAACAAACAGATTCCTGGTCTTTGATTAAATGAATAAACTTGTGAATCGCTTAAAAGAATACTGGCACAAAGTAAATGTTTGGTAAGTATCAGCTATTCTGAATCTTAGATACCTTAACTCAAATGCCTACAAGTAACTCACAGAAACAAATAGAACAGGAGTCATGGGGACAATAGGGAATAGAGAGCACATGGCCTACCAAAGGGGGAAGCTCCACTTGGCTCCAGTGGATTGCTACCAATGGGAAATTAGGGACCAAGTCCTGCCAGATCATCTAATTTTTCCAGAGAAATTGGAAATCTGAATTTTTATGTAAAAGTTTGGAATTTTTAAATATAGGTAACTGATTTTCCAGAGTTCATGCACCATATGCCAAACAATGTGTCCAGTGCAGAGGCTGTCTTTTGGGAGGTGTCTGCCTCAGAGGAACTGGAGATCCTGAGCAGATCCTCTAAGCTAGGACTCAGCCACAGGGGAGCAGAATGCTAGAACTGGAATAGAAGGTTGGGTCTTGATTACAGGAACAAGTGACTAAAACTGGGACACAAGGTCAGGACAAGAATAACAGCAAGCTTGACTTGATGCTGATTCACCTGAACTACTGAGCTAAGTCTTCTTAAATCCTTCTGAACAAGTCATTTAGGGTCAGACAAGAAATGGGGTTAAAAACTCACTGGGAGAAATCAGTGGCCCCAGGTGTGAAAAGAAGAGGCCTGCATTAGAAAGAAGCAAAGCAATGCATTAAAGCCACATAGAATCCACTATTCTGTCTTTCACTCTTCCTATCTTCATTTGTCAAGCATTATTATTATTGGGATTACTGTACACCTGAAACTAAGCACTTAACAAATATTAACTTAATCCTTAGAACAACCCTATAAGATAGGTTCTATTAATTTCTCTATATTACAGATAAGAAAACTGAGTCATAAAGAATTAACTTTTTCAAGGTTGCACAGTTCGAAGCAGAGCCAAGAATGAATGTAGATAGCCTGGCTAAAGAGTTTGAGATCTTACTTCACTCCTATCAGGAAGCTGCTTATATTTCTTCTTCCCTCCCTTGTTTTCGGCCTCTCAGCTTAGGGAAAATAAGTATGCTTTCTCCTCTGCTACATGTGGCTTTGGGTGGAAGACAGCTTGTCATAGAAGCTCCAATACCTCTGGTGCAAGTAACCATGTATTCTAAGGAATTCTGTGTTTTCACTCTAGTAAATTTGTTTTCTATATCCATTGGCAAAAGCAGATGAGCAGTGCTTTGAAGTAGACATGGAGCACAGAGACTTGATTTTGTAAGTAGGACTGCTTTCTTGTGGTAGATCTGTATTATTTCAAAGCCTTCTGTTAGGATTCTCGTGCCTTAACTACCAGATGCCTTCATGTACAAATAATTTACCAATAGAATCTAAGGATTTTCTGCAGACATGCTTAATTGATAACCCAACTAATTAGCTAGTAAAATCAGCCACATATAAGTTAATAAAATCACTTTCTATTCCCTAAATATCAACTTTGTATGTGACTTTGAGTTCTTTTTTTTTAATCTTCAATTTTTTTGTGCTTAATGAAAAACCTCTTTGAGCTTCCTTAAAAGTAGGATCTTTAGAGAAGCTTTCTGAGTAGCTTGGTATGGTAAAAATGTCCCAAAGTGTCTCATGGCAATGTTTTCTTCAGCAACTCATTTAATTTTTCTGGATCTAAATTAATCTTTAATACAGGAATTATAATACCTACCTCAGATGTGATTGTAGGGATGAAATGAAATTATGTATGTGAAATTATGCTTTGTTAACTTCTGGTTCATAGTGTTTATTTATAATTTTAACTAAATAAGAAATACTTATGAAGTAACACATGCTAGACCCTGGAAAATGGTAAATATGACTGTATTACCCAAATATGAATACATCATCTATTGAAAATGGGAGATTTAGCATGTAGCCATTAATGTAGATATACTTTGGGTCTTGGCGGGGGCCCAACTCTCCTCTTTGTTTCTGACTCACTGGGTAACCTTGAACAAATCACTGTTCTGTTTGCAGTCTATTATCTCATTCCTCAGTGTTCTATACTTTGTTTTCCTCTTTTCTTTTTCATGTTCTAGTTGTTCGTATAATTTCAGGTCTATTTAATGAAAAACGATCTCAGAGCTCCCACAGGATTTCACTCATATTGTATAAGAGTATTTCTTTCTTTAAAAATATTACCTAAATGACAAGTTTTTATATTATTATATTTATGACAAATAATTTCATTACAAGTAAATGTATTAATTTTGCTAATTAGCAAATTTGATTCTAGAAATATATTGTCCTCGTGGAAACAATTCTTTCGCATGCATGCAAATAGCAATTGAATAACTAGAGGAAATCTGTGGCCAAAGGAAATTTTTAAGTGTTTAATAAACACATAAAAAATATTTAAAGAGATTTCTGCCCTTTTTTTTTAGGACAGTAAGTTAAGCGTTATAAGAGCTCATAGAGGGTCTGCTGTTAACAAAGAGGGGGTCACTGAGGTTCTTATGTAAAAATGCTTCAAATAAATTCACTCTTGCATGATGTCATGATGTAATAAGGTTGAATAAAACCTTACATATGGTATAGTCCCACCTCTCCTGCAAAGCAGAAGTCCCTAAGTGAAGATTAAAATCACTCAAGAAAAAGCAAAGAAAGTAGAAGCAAATTATCATTTCAACACTCTGTAGTTTACATTTTTCACTCAGTATTCTTTTTATTCCCCATTGTATGTTAAATATTGTCTTATGACAGCTGCTGAAAATTCTGTGTTGTTAAAGAGTTCAGACTGAATGGATCCTGCATATGATCTTTCCACATCCCTGAAGGCTTAGTGAAAAGGTAACATGTTACCCTCTTGGTACTCTGCAGTCAACTGACGTGGGAGCCTCTTCTCCTAACATACTTCTACCCTTCAGCAGACCTGTCAGAGTCCTATATTGAACTCCATCAAAAAAAAAAAATTATCTCTACTTTAGAAAAATAAAATTAACCAGAGAGATTCTAGGATGCTTCCTCCCACCCTTACTTCTCTAGAGTGCATTTCATAGTGGTTATATTTTGATTTGTTTTCTGAAAATATGCTGTGGGAAGTGGTATACTCAAGAATCATGAGTTTAAACTCTTGTTAAGTAACTTAGGATCCATTGAATGCAAACCTCTCATTTTACAGATAGAAATATTCTAGCCCAACTAGTAAATGGTAGAGCTCAATCTATCATTTACTTTTACTCCACATAACAGTTTTTGATGTGCAACCAATAACCACATAATCAGTGGCATATAACAATAAACATTTATTTCTCTCATAAGTGTCTGCTGGATGGCTGGACCAGCTGCTTTAGGCTAAAGATTACCAGGTTGGCTAGGAACTCTGATTCACACGTTTCATTCTGGGGCTCAGAGGGGGACAGTATTACCCAGAGTATGTTATTTCCATTGTAATGGCCAAAGCACAAGAGGACAAGCCCAGGACACAAACACAGTTAAAGATTATGTTCCCATCACATCTACTAACACCCCACTGGCTAAAGCAAGTCGTATTGCCAAGGTCAAAGTAGAAGGAGTGAATATTTGCTCAACAAGAAACTAATTTACACACCAAACTCTTAAGTAACAGGGATAAGAATTTATATATGTTCTTTCTAAGAAAAACAGCTACAAAAGAAGGAATCTTACATTTTAAAAATATTAGTGGGTCAATGGTAATAAATAAAGTGCTAAAGGAACCTGGTTCAGCTGATGGACAGCGAGTATCTTCAAATGATGGGAAGTGAGATTATTAAGGATGTTTAAGGGATACTATTCAGAAATAAAAGAGACATCTAGCATGTATTGACAGTACAATGACCTTACTTTTCTTTGAGACACTTTGTTGTCTGAAACTTTGCTTCTAGAGGGAGAAATAATAATGGAGACAAGGAAATTTGTTCCAGAAATTCCAGGACTGAGGTTTGGAAAAACCTCTCAAGAAAGTGAGGGAGTGAGAGAAATAGAACAGAGAAAAGAAAGAGGGGTTAGATTGTAAAAAAAAAAAAAAAAAAATTGAGAAGATCCTTAATAGTATCGCCCACTGTATTTGACTTCCAAGATTATTTATGTAAAAGTTATTTGAAAACAATCATAATATCAGTATTATCAGAGAGATTTTTATAGAGAACTTCAAATGTGAAAGGTCATTGGATATAGATGTAGCTATGTTTCTAGGACAGAAGACCAAAAAGCAGTCTCAAGGGAATAAAATGGCCTAAGAAAAGTTAACAGTATAGTAAAAGGTGTAAAGAAGAGTGGGGGATGAGAGAAAATAAAGGATGACGTGGGTTCAGGGATGGAGAGAAACAATCAAATTAGAAATGTGGTTCATTCAGGAGCCAAAGAATGGGCTTGAAACTAAGAGGTGTTGTTAACCAAGGTTTAAATGGCATTTCTGAATGATTCCAGCAGCAGGAAGCTCAGGGTAAAAGCTCTCTGAGGAGGAAGTTGCTGTATTGCAGAAGTGGGATGACCAAGCAGTTGGTCACAGAGCAGGGCAGTTACACATTAATTCCTCTGAGTCACTTTGTACAATAACAGACCTTTTTGATTCAGGCTACTCTTACTCTTAATTGGATAGTTTTTCAGTATTACCCATGAAGAGAGAGGAAACAGAATTATGTTTGTTTGAAGCATCCTGGTAGTGATTAATAATGTTAAGATATTTTAAAGACTTTGCTGATTTAATACACTTATCTTTCAGTAAACAGTTATATTTCTTTCTTGTGTTTTTCTTCCCCCATGAACACTGTTAAAACCATATTGTTGATGTTTTTAATCTGTTGGAAATATAGTGTTATTCAAAACTAAAAAATCCTTACTACCAGAAAACAGTTTTAATTTTGGCTTAAACTGTGCCCATGAGGCAATGAGAATTTAGCAATAGAGGCAAAGCTATCAATATTTATTCTAAAGTCAACCCTGGCCAGTCTAAATCCATTTCTTAGCTGCCACAATCAGCAGATCCTCTGCTCTTCCACTTGTTACTTTGCTCTATAAAGGTAGAGATGGTGTATATTAGTGCTTTTCAAATATTAATGACCTGGAAATCGTAAAAAGCAGATTCTGATTCAGTAGGTCTGGGATGGGGCCTGAAAGTCTGCATTTCCCATAAAGCTCCAAGTGAGGCTGATATTCAATTGTACACCACACTTTGAATAACAAGATTTTATGAGAAAGACTAGGATTTGGATTCAAGAGCAACTGGTTCTGAGCCCACCTCTGATAGTACTTGTGTGAGTTTTGGTTAAGTCAAATTATCTATCTAAACTTGCTTTATTATTTGTAAATGGGAATGATAATATTTGCCCCACAGGAGTTGTTATGAGTATTCTTTCTAGTATATATAGAAGGTGTGTAATAAATGTTCATCACAAGATTGAGGGGGATGGTGTGCCTTTAATAAAATGGAGCATTTCTGGGATTCAATCTAGAACTACTGAGTCAAGAATGCAGATGCCATAACTAGTTCAGAGGTAGATCCAATACCAGTTATGCTGGTCCATTGGTCTATTTACATCTAGATCTTTGCTCCTTGAAATGGACTCTTTGACAAGCAACATTGCTATTACCTGGGATCTTGTGAGCGTAGAATCTAAGGTTCTTTCAAGACCTACTAAATCAGAATCTGTGTCTTTAACAAGAACCCTAGTGATCTGTATGCATATTAAAGTTTGAGAAGCATTGATCAATATGACAGAATTTTTTTTTTGCCTTGGATCCTCTGTCTTTGTTCTTTCACTACACCTTTTGGCCTGCCCTTGGGGTGCCTGCTCCTTTCACTCATCACCTTAAATATATGCATATCTGTATGAAAAAGGATGTATCCAATTCAGTTCAACAAATAGACAAACTTAATTACCAACTTCTATGTCATGCTTGCTTCTTTTTTTTTTCTTTTTAAGATTTAATTTATTCATTCATGAGAGACACAGAGAGAGGCAGAGACACAGGCCGAGGGAGAAGCAGGCTCCATGAAGGAAGCCTGATGTGGGACACGATCCCAGGACTCTAGGGTCATGCCCTGGGCTGAAGGCAGGTGCTAAACCACTGAGCCACCCAGGGATCCCCTGTCATGCTTGCTTCTAAATCTGTGTTCTCCAAGACAGTAGCTACAAGTCTCATGTAATTATTTAAATTTAATTAAAATAATATAAAATCAAAATCAGTTTCTAATTTGTACTAGCTATATTTTAAATGTTCAGTAGCCAGCATAGCTAGTTATAGAATCAATCATTCCAGAGAGTTCTATGAGACAAAGCTGATTTAGATAATTAATAACAACAACAGCAATAATAATAATAATAATAAAGAAAACAGAAGGGGGGAAGCTAATGTTTATCAAGGAACCAGTATTTTTAGGTGCTTTATATTTATTATCTAATTAATCATCAAAATTATCCTCTCTGCTTTTGTGAGTTGGTTTCATTTTATCCTTTTTAGAGTTAAGTATTTTCAAATTATCTAAATAGTTGTAACTCTCCTAGGGAGTTGTGGGGTATGTTCATGTGAAAGACATGGTCCCTATCCTTATGGCTCTTAAAAGCTTATTAACTTTCAAGACTGTCATACATGATACACATGGAAGTTAATGTAAGCAATTGCTGAAAGCTTTTTTAATGGTTCAGTGATTCATCATTTTTTTGTGAAATTATAAAACTAATTTTGGCTGGCTTTAAGTCTAAATAGACTTAAATGAATATTTTTAAATCACAAAATAAATAGAAAACCTGACCTATTTACCCATTCACAACCTACTTTTATCTTTTTCCCCTGGAGTGCTCTTAGAGAAGGCAGTTTGCGGGCTACTCTACTAGTAATTCCTCTTCCATTGGGAAATCCCTACACAGTCTGGGTCGGGGAGGTGGCAATAAGAAAATATAACAGTTGTCCAGGTGGACTATGTGACTGATGGGTAAGAGTTACCACACATGCCCTTCTTTCTGGTAATGGTTCCTCTGAAGGTACATGCTCCTTATACCCAGGCAAAAGAGCCACCTTTGTTAAAAGGAACTCAACCTGGCAGAGCAGGTTTAAGAAAAAGAGAAAATAATTCTGAGAAGTCTTTGTATAATTTCTCTACAGAACTGCTACTTAAGGGCAGCCCTGGTGGCTCAGCAATTTAGCACTGACTTCAGCCCAGAGCATGATCCTGGAGAACCGGGATCGAGTCCCACGTCAGGCTCCCTGCTTGGAGCCTGCTTCTCCCTCTGCCTGTGTCTCTGCCTCTCTCTCTCTCAATCTGTGTCTCAAATAAATAAATTAAATCTTTAAAAAAAAAAAAAAAAAAGAACTGCTACTTAAGATGTGGTCTGTAAACTGGTAACATCAGATCTTATCCGGCAGGTTATTACAGAATTTCCCACTCTACCCCAGATCAACAGAATCAGAATCTCAGAGTATGGGCAAGGAATATGTGTTTTTACAAGCATCCCAGGTGAATCTTATGCACACTGAAGTTTGGGAGCTACTAGTGAGGATCCCAGGAAGCTTTTGAATACTGAACTGAAGTGGAAGTGAAGGATGGGAGAGGAAATACCATATAGAGGAAAGACAAAACTATAGGGATTCACATTTAATATTAACCTGAGCCAGCATTTAATCTTGGTGGTGGTGGTGGTGGTGTTAAATCACTTGGGATGCTTTTTAAAAACATTGACTTTCGGGATCCCTGGGTGGCGCAGCGGTTTGGCGCCTGCCTTTGGCCCAGGGCGCGATCCTGGAGACCCGGGATCGAATCCCACATCGGGCTCCCGGTGCATGGAGCCTGCTTCTCCCTCGGCCTGTGTCTCTTGCCTCTCTCTCTCTCTCTCTCTCTCTCTCTTTCTATGACTATCATGAATAAATAAATAAAATCTTAAAAAAAAAAACAAAAAAAAAACATTGACTTTCATAGTCTAATGGAGCCTGGTGGACAATACTTAGTTCTGGCACATGCTATTAAAACACTCCTTAAAAAACAAACAAACAAGCAAAAAAAACAACACTCCTTGCCTTTCTCTGCCTGACTCACTCTTATGCATCCTAAGGGATTCAGCTTAAATAATGCTTCTTCTGGGAAGCTGAGGTTAGGCATGGTGTTCCTGTTGTGTGCTTCCAGTTCAGATTCTTTCCTTTCAAAGAAGTTGTCACATTGCAGTGTAACTATTTAATGCCCAGTGTTTCTTCCTAAGCTGTAAACTCCATAAGCACAAGGAAAAAGGCTCCACTTTTAGCACTTTCTTACCTCTATAACCGGGCATGTTTTTTGCTAGGTTGGTTGGCTGGCTAAACGAATAAATGAATGAAGATGTGAAGAAACTGCTTTAGGAGAACATGGTATAAAGCACCATTGTACTTGAGGAAGTCAAAGAAAGGTAGAATTTTAGCTGGCTTTTAAAAATTAAGTAACATGTTTTTATGCAGGGTAGGGAAAAGGCATTCTAGGAAGAAGGACCTATATGTGCAATGGTCAGAGGCCAGAAACTCATTTATACGGAATTCTGTGAGGCTGAAGTACAGAGCAGTCACAGAACATGAGATTGGGAAGGTGGGACTCAATTTGATTGTGAAGGTCTTATTTGCTTGATATGCAATTTGGACTTTATCTTGTAGGCATTGCCAGTGGTATCATCTTCTCATGTATTTGGGAATTTAGAGACTTTTTTTTTTTTTTTTTTTAACCGCTATACCTCTAGGACCTGGTTTGTGTCTGTCCATGTGGTAGATACCCTGAAATATATGTTGAATGAATAAAGCCAAGAAACAATAGTGATCAATTAATGCAATGAACCACTAAGCTTTTCTTGAGTTTTTTCTATATCTCTTTATCTCTTTGCCTGTGTTTACTTTGTTAATCAGCTCAGAGTATCTTTTCCTCCACACCCATTTTTTAAGATCTCATTAAACTGCTTCCTCCAGCAGGAAGCCCTCATTAATTCCTCTAGACAAAAATTAATGTCTCATTCTTCCTTGATTCCATAGTATTTAACTCACAGGGGATTGCCTGCTTTAGTGAAAAGAGGGTAGACTCTGGGTTTGTTTGTTTTTTATTCTAACATATACTAGCTGGGTAACCTTGGAAAACTAACTTCTCTGACTCTCTTCCCCTATCTGTAAGTAGAGAGAGTAATAACTATCTTTCATGGTGCATTATTTAGCATATATTTTCAGTTACATTTAGCAGAGAACAAAATAACAGGGCTTTTGTGAGATAGGAATGTATTTCACATATAACAGTCTATAAGTGGGTGGTTCAGAACTGGAATGTCTGTTCTGCTCTCCAAGTCTTAAAGAGATGGGACCCAAAAACCTTATCTTTTGCTCTACCACCCTTGGATATTGTCTTTGGGTACACAGTCACCGTAATGACATGCCAAGGAACAGGTTGAAAGAAGTACAGAGAGATAGGCATGGTTTCTCCCTTTAAAACATGATTTCCCTTTATATCCTAAGAGTTAGAACTTAGATACAAAGCCATACTTAGCTGCAATGGTAGTGGTTTCATATTATATTTATTATATGTAATTCCACTATTGAGAATTTACCAAATGAAATAAAAACACTCATTCAAAAAGATATGCACACCCATAAGTTTCTTACAGCATTATTTACCATAGCCAAGATATGAAAACTACCTAAGTGTCCATTGATAGATAAATGGGTAAAGATATGGTACACATAAACATACACACACACATAGACACGCACACAAACACATTTGTCGCAACATGAATGGACTTAGAGGATATTATGCTAAATAAAGTAAGACAGAGAAAGACAAGTACTATATGATTTCACTTATATGTAGAATCTAATTTTTTTAAAAAAGCAACCACTAAAAAAAACAAAAACAAAATAGACTCACAAAAAGAACAAACTGGTGGTTATGAGAGGGACAGCGGGGGAAGGAACACTTATCATGGTGAGTATTGAGTAATGTATAAAATAGCTGAATCACTATCTTGTACACCTGAAATTAATATAGCATTGCATGTCAACTATACTTCAATAATAAATATTTTTTAAAAGCCTTACAAAAGCAAAAGATGATCCCTGTGCTATCTTGTTTTACATGTAGATCACAGTGATCCAGTTATTTGCCTCCCTATGTAGTCTTTCTTTTCCTGCAAAGACTAAATTCTCATGGATCATTCTAATCCTGTTTCTTACCTTGTACCAAATATTGTAGTATTCTAATGAGTTGGAGAGCCCATTAAATTTGTTAGTATTTTTGCTTTAAAAAATATTTGTTCTTTATCACAGTTTTTTAAAGAAAATGCAGGCAGCATATATCATAAAGCAGATCATGGTTAGTTAGGTGAGATCAAATAGAAGAAAAAAAGAGTATAGTAATAAAGAGTAATGACTTAAAAGACATGATCCTCCCTTGATTTTAAGAGTATTATTGAAATGAAGCTTAAAAAAAAATCCGATTTCAAACTTTAAAAAAAGCAGAAATACCAAAACTTTTCTACACTGATATTTTTCAGGTACAAATTCTTGAGAGGTAACTATAGCTACTTATTCTCTGAGTAGCTGGACAGATACCTTGTCTCTTATGACTATTCCAATATAAATCCTTCTTTGGTGCCCACACATCACTATTTGAAGACATTCAAAGCCTCTTTCCTTTGCTATTCATCCTTTTTTAGTTCATTGTCAAGATATAGACTTTTTAGAAAAAAAAAAAAACTGTTTCTCTTTGTGGCTAATTATCTTTCTTTCTGAAAAGTCTGTGATATTGACTGTAGGGATTGGTTTTATTGTCTGGCAGGTATAAATTTATATCCTTCTTGGTCCACCTACTAGTCCTGTGACACTGGGCAAATTACCACGGGTTCAATGGCTCAGTTTCCTCACATATAAAATAAGACAACATCACTTACCTCTTGGGTTCATGCATTAAATGAATTATTGAAGATGAAGCACTTAATAGAGAACCTAGGAGATAGCAATCAATTACCTCTGATCTCTGACTTTTTGTGGAAGAAATTGGTCTTTAAAAATAATCACATTTGGAGAAAAAAATTCTTGATGACTTGTCTTCAAAACACCAAAGTGATTCAGTCTCCTTTGTCCATACAACAGGGTCTAAGACAAAGAGTCATTGTTTCACATCAATTCATACTGGGAGCTCTCTACCATGTGGCTTTCAATAGTTGACTTCCCCTAGTGTTTTCTCTTTTCTAAGCGTATCATATCTTAGCCCTAAGATGTTTTCCTTCACTTACAAGCTCTAAGTTTGTTTGAATATTTGAATAGCAAAATGAACCTTTATGAGCTTTTCCTATAGTGAAAAAGCATAGCTGCTGCTTCACAAACAGCTTTTTAATAAAAATATATTTTGATTATCCTGATTTCTACCAAGTGCTCCAAATGATGTTTTGCCCAGAGGTATATTATTTTGAAAATTCAGGAGTATGAAACTCAGAGAATAGTTATCTAATGAGAGTCATATGAGGGAAAAATAGTCATGAAATAACAAAGCCAGATAGGTCAAACAACATTCTGAAAGCCAACAATAGCCCTTCATAATCAGTACCTCTTTAAAAATAATCTCAGGAAATTTTTATTTATTTTTTAACACGTTGCTAATAGTTTTCCTGATACCCTGAAGCAGTAGTTCTCAACCTCAGCTGTATATTTCTTTTCTTGGTGTACTTAAAAAATACTGATGCCTGGATTCCAGGAACAGAAATTTCTTCTTAGTAGACCTGACTGTAGCCTGGGCTTATACATTGGGTATTTCAAACCTCCCCAGGTGATTCTTTTGTGCACCTAAGATTAATACCACTGATTTAGAGCTATAAAATGGAGTTTAATCTATTTGAACTGAAATTATAAAGTTAGACACCAGCATTTACATGCCTATTATTTTGAGGGGGGCGGGGAGCAGTAACCATAGTGTGGACTCTGTCATAAATCATCAAGAATATTAAAGTATGGGGCAGCCCGGGTGGCTCAGCGGTTTAGCGCAGCCTTCAGCCCAGGGCCTGATCCTGGAGACACAGGATCGAGTCCCATGTCAGGCTCCCTGCATGGAGCCTGCTTCTCCCTCTGCCTGTGTCTCTGCCTCTCCCTCTCTGTGCCTCTCATGAATAAATAAATAAAAAATCCTAAAAAAAGAGAATATTAAAGTATGTAATCTTTCTAGTCCATTGTTAGTCTAAAAAGACCTTCCAAGGCAAGTGGTTGGTTTAGTGGACTCATTATAGGTAATAAACTGAGCTTTCCTTCTGTTAACTTGGAAACAGACACAGCCACTGCTTAACAAAGCTGTCTATGCAAGGCACATGCCCCCAGGTTCAGACATGATCAAGTTAATGAAACACCCCTCCAAGGATAGTTCTGCTGACACATGTCTCCATTTATGAGCTGTAATTGGGTTAATTAAAAAAAAAAAAAAAGAGGCATGGTTTATGCTTCATCAGTTTGCCTGTGGCCCCCAACAAAACTGGGAAAAGAAATTTGCAGGCCAGACTACTGCTGAAAGCTGGTCTGGGGTTGACCTTTAGGTAGGTCATTGTAGTAACCTAAGGCTCAGTGTAATTAGAAACAAATATCTAGCTCCATTCAGGTCCTTCAGAAGCTTTCCCTGACAACTCATCTCACTGAGTTTTCTCCTTCTCTGAATGCCTATTAGCTCCTACCTCAAGAAGTACACAGTCAAAAGTATACTTAATGCCAGCTTATGTGATGGCAATTTGGTTTAATAAATGTCTGCTTTCACGACAAGATGACCTGGCTTCTTCAAAATGACGCACTATGTTGACATGGCCGAGAGCATTGGCTTGGTGTCCAACAAAAGTGGCTCTTGAATTAGTATCAGCACTGCCACTTCACTAGCTGCATGAACTTTAAAGTTATTTAAACTCTGAGCTTTAATTTCTTATTTGGTAAAATGAGGAAAACTGGAAATATCTTACTATTGATAAGAGAATGATCTGAATATTTTCATACATGGCTTAGTAAGTGGTAAGAATAATAGTGGTTGATAATTGTTGAATTATAGCTAGGCACTGTTAACAATTTTTTACATACATTAATTTATGCAGTCCTCACAATAACCCTGAGAAATATATTGTTATCTCAACTTTGCAGGTGAGGAATCTTAGGCAAATAAGAGATTTTTAACTTGTCCAAGGTTACACCGCATGTGGTGAGGGACATTAGTAAGAACAGCGTTATGCTACCATGCCCCTCAGTAGTTGTAATAAAATTTAATTTGCTGAGTTACTCACTTAAAAGACTGAAGAAGACACTCAAAGGGAACTAAGGTCACACACAGTATGGTTATATACCTCATTAACAAAAGATCATAGAGCTACAGAAAGGGGAAAAATTTTTCCAGAATGTGGTAAACGGGAAATTTGCAAGTATACAAAACATACTGTTAAGGTTAAAATTCGAGCTGGGAAGAGATCTTAGAAGTAGCATTAGTGACGTCATTGTGTGTAATAAATAATAAGTAAGAATTGAGAATGAATGCTTTGAGACAAAGTGGATGAAAGTGAGGAACAACATGCTTTCATATGTGTTGTTTCATTTAATTCTCAACATATTCATGGATAAAGCAGTCCTTTTTAAAGCTAAGGAAACTGAAAGATGCTTTGACGTCATAAAATTCATGAAGAGCATGTCATTAGTAAATGCCAAAATGGACCTAACTCAGGTTTCCTGACCCCTCCCAACTAACCAGCTGTATCATTTTGATTTACATCTCTTTATGGGCATTGCTAGAGCTTAGGGTCTTTGTCATCTGTTGCTGAGGGGCCTCTCATGTGATGGCTTTGGTCCCTTCAATATATATATATTTCTTTTTTTTTTTTAATACAGGCAAGTGGTTGGTTTAGTGGACTCATTATAGGTAATAAGGCAATAGGTAATAAGGCCTCTCTGAGCTCTACACTGGTATTAGGTACTGTGATGCATTCATATAACACAAGTTTTCGAATGCCCACTGTGTGTCAGACACACTTTTTTTTAATTAATGAGAGCAAAACAAAATGTCCACTCTCGTGGAGCTTACATTCTAGTAAAGGTACACAATAAATAAAAAAGAAGCTATGAAGTAATAAGTGCCCTGAAGAAAACACAGCACAGTGTTGTGATACTGGTATTGGTAGCAGGGAGGTCAGTGGCTTCCTTAGAAAAGAATTTAGAGAAAGCTTCTTGGAGGAAGTGATGTGTGGGCTGCAACTGAATAGGAGAAAGAAACAGAAATCAGTGTTGCTGGGTTTTTTCATTTGTTTTTCCCCTCCCTATCTCACAAAGCCTGACTCCTATTTGCATTTTTTTTAATTTATCTTTGTTTCTCCTTCATTCCTTGTCTTGGTGAATAACATCACCATTAACTCAACTGCCCAAGCCAGACTACATTTCTACTAGTCATCCTGACTTCCTCTGCTTCATATCCCTGCATTTATGTGGATACTAATTCTTTTTTTATTTATTCATGAGAGACACAGAGAAAGGCAGAGACATAGGCAGAGGGAGAAGCAGGCTCCCTATGGGGAACCCAATGTGGGACTTGATCCCAGGATCATGACCTGAGCCAAAGGCAGATGCTCAACCACTGAGCCACCCAGGCACCCTTATGGTTACTCATTATTACATAGTATGTTTGCTAAATATCTCTCCTCTCTGTCCCATGTCCTCATTGTCAAGGCTCTTAGGCCCAGCCTCCTATCTTTCCAGGATTTCTGCAGTTGCCTCTGAACCTGCACCTCTGTTTCTTGCTTGTCCTTCTTTGAGTTCCCATAGCCCTCTGAGTTACTCTAAACACCAGTTATGGTTCTGTCATTTCTCTATTTAAGATCTTTAATGGCCCTGAAATCGCCTCACAAAATCTAAACTGTGTAGTGTGATACTGCAGGCTTTTTAGTGGTTCCTTGTCATCCTTTTCCCCCTGACTCTTCCCCAACACTTTCCTGCAATATACCCTGTGTTCTCACTACACAGAAGAGTTCCCAGTTTCCTAAAAATACTGTATTCTGGGTGATTTTTATGCACAGGTTTATTTTTATTTGATGCCTCCTCTCCTTATGATCTCCTTCCTTTTGTTCAGTAACTACTTTGAATGTCACATCCTTCTTGAAGCCCTTCCATATTTCTGTACTTGTAACACTGAAAATTAGGATAAGTGGCATACAAATCCCAAAATAGGAGCAGCAAAATCAGTGGGGAAATAGTCTCTTCCTTCACATAAGTGAAGTTGAAAGCTAGGCATGGTGCTCTATAGTTTAAGAAATCTAAAGTCATTCTGTCTTAATTCTTCTAACACTGTAGCACAATAACCCATTTCTCAGTCACTTCATGGTTCAAATGGGGCTATATAGCTTCAACCATTGCATCACATTTCTTGCAGCAGGAAGGGTCATGAAGAAGAGTGTGTTGCCTGTTTTTAAGGACACTTCCAGAAATTACACACAAGAATCAACTCCTTCATTGATCAGAAATGGTCATGTGGCTACACCCAGCTGAGCGGTTAGGGTATTTAACTTTTTCACAGGGTGACAATTTCTAAGGAGAAGAGGAGAGTAGAAATTTAGAGGCAATTAACAGTCTCTGCTATAGTCACTCTCTGTATAGCATTATTAGTATTCCTTATGAGAAGATTTATTCTTTTAGTATTTTATCTTTCAAGTTCTCATCCTTCTATCCTAACTCATACCTGCTACAGAATAGAAAACACCTATGTTGCCTTCTAGGATCTGGACCTTGCCTTTGTCTCTACCATTAATTTCCAGGACCATTAATCTCCTAATTACCTATTCTATTGAAGGTTTCTAATTTTTCTGACTATTTCACACTTTTGAGAAGGTGCATGAATTTTTCCTTTAATTGGAATGCTCTATTTCAGTCCTACTTCTAATCTATAAGTGCTCTCCTTATGCATCCCCTACCCATTTGGAATTGATCTTGCATTGAATTCTTTGCTCCCATATCTGTTCCCAACTAGACCACAGCTCCTTAAACATACAGACTATGTCTTCTTCATTGCTCAATTTCCAGTACCTAGAAAATGACCAGAAAAAAAATAATCACAGATTCTTAATATAATCACAGATTATTAATGTATTCTTGAGTAAATGAATGGAATGTACAACTGAGGTGCATATTCAGGCATTTATTTCATATTTCTACAAACATTTCTTTATTAATAGATATCAAGTATCAAGCTGGATATGGAGACATAACACTAAATAAGATAAACATTGTCCCTCCCTCATGGAGTTTAAACTCAAGATGAGGGAGACAGATAATAAACAAATAGAATAATTTTAGTTGTGAAGGAGATTAATACAAAGGGGTAAGAAAACCAACTATCTGTAATACTGTGAGGCTACTAGCAGGATACATTTGAGTTACTTATAAACATATTTAGATCTTATTTTGTTGCATTCCTCATGAAAAAAATATATGAAAAATTTCTTGCTATATCATGACAAGTTCATGCTCTGAATATAGCTACCACCAAGAGAATTGTTAATTAGCTGCTTTTTTTAAGTTCAATGACTTGAAAAATTATAACATGCCAAGCTTTGGATGTGGATGGAGATTAATGTGATTGTTGACATTAATGGCTTGAAATAAATTATGGTGGTGAATTAAACTCAATTAAAATTTGTAGAATGTTCATCTCTGTTGACTGGCTAAATGTTTATAATGAGAAACCTTTAGTTATTCATAAAATATTATAATGAATACTTGCTCAGTACTGGGTAACATTTAAAATGTTTTATATGCATTAATCAATTTAGTCCTCACATCAACCATTTTAGTTTGATACTAATCTTATTCTTACTCACACATTAAAAAAAAAAATCACACACAGAAAGAAAGGTTAATTTATGTGGCCACAATCATGTAGCTTCTAACAGAAAAAGGCAGCACTAAAACCCAAGCAGGATCTATGCCTAAACCCTTGCTACTCAAAAGGGTAGAACTCAGCAGAATCAGCATCACTGGGCAGCTTGATAAAAACATAGACTCTCAAGCCGACCCTAGACCTACCGAATGTGAATCTGCATTTTAGCAAGAGCTTCAGATGATTCAGATGCATATCAGAATGAGAAGCACTGCCCTAAACCACTACTCTGTATCTCCTTAGAGGATCTTTCCGTAGGGGTAACTTTCAAATGTCAAATGTTTACTTAGTTCTCTTTATCACTGGGCCAGACACTTGTGTCTTCCTGTAGCCTCAGCAAAGTAAAATGTGAGATGGTCCAGGCCATATAAATGTTCCCTCAGGGGATATGTACTTTACATTTCTTATGTTCTATATCACAATGCTACATCCACTCTGGGAATGTGGCTGCTTGTTGAGGTTTAATTAAAATATTAGTCAGAAATGTTGACAGCACGGACCTTCATTTCTATGAATCATTTGGGCCATGTAGATTTAGAGAAATGTTGTATCATCTCATCATTAAAAGTGGCTATACTATCATATTGATAAAAAATTGGAATCAGGAGGTTAGATGTCAAAGCAGAAAGAACATTTTTAAATCCTCCATTGATTTTCTTTCTCTGCGTTTGCTCTTTGTTATTGCAGGGATACCTGCCAGCATCATTTTCTTCTTTCTCTGGTTTATAACTTTTCCATTAAAAAGTAATTTGAAAGACAGTATGGCCAGAGAATTTTATCTGTACCTTTCTTATAGCACTTTATCATTTTGTCTCACAGTTATTTGAGTGCATACCAGGGTATAATTACATTCACCAGCATCTGAAGAATGTACATGATAAACCAGGAACTGTGCCAAGTGGTTTGTGTTTCCTCAGATAACTCATTTGATCCTCACCACAACTTCGTAATGGAGACATAATTATGATCCTCATTTAACACATGAGGAAACTAAGACCCAGAACGTTTAGAAATATACTCAATTCTCATAGCTTGTAAACACTGAAACTGGAGTTGAACCCAGGCAATCTGAGTCTAGAGCCCACCTGCTTTAGGTACTACAACAGCCCGCCATGATTTCATTACAAGCAGTGGGAATAAAATGTGCATAAACAGTGGTCAAGTTTATTGATTTCTTTTTGCTGGATCTGGAAAGCAGTTGTTACCTTACTTGTGTTTCTGAATTATATCTTTAGTCTCACAAAATTGCACGTTTAAAATGATAGATATTTCAAACATATTGTTCAAACAACTCCCCTTTCTTTTATGTATCATATTGCATCAGAATGTATATAACATTGAATTAGAATTGCATGGGCATCGAGTTTGAAGATCATTTGGGCAAAACTCTTAAGAACTATTTGGGAATCTTTTCCCCTGAATTTGCTGGCATGAACCACATATAAATTAGCAATTCATAGCTAAGAGTAAAACTCTGATTAAAGTCTCACTCCCTATAGGTTATAACTAGCAATTGAGCAATTGCCAAGAAGCACCAATTGAGTAAAGTGTCAGTGAGGGTCAAGATGAATGTGTCAAGGGCTAATGTGCCAAAAACAATTAGTCTCTAAATTTCATTGAATCATCATAATATGTCTATGACCAGTGCAATTAAAACAAGCATGATTCGATCTGACTAAAAAAAGCAATAGAATAATTCTGGAAAATGTTCCCAAATAGGCAAATTCAGTGGAGGTTAGAGGTGGGGTAAGGAGGTGGTAGTCAACAAGAGGAATTAGAGCAATAAGAAAGTGCATCATATCTATGAGGGAACCAGAAGACATGTCAGATACTTAAAGAAAACCTGTCATGAAATTATTTGTCATCTTTTTATTTAAAATGAACACAAGCTTTTACAATCTTCTCACGTAGTACCATAGATCCAAGCTTTTGAGTCCAGATTCTGTGATATGAGAAGATAAATTTACTCATTCAACTTTTTTTTTTTTTTTTTAAGGCACTAGCACCACCTGACCAAGTTAACTGTCAGGACTACTGTAGCATATCAGTTAACATCTGCCCTCGAGCAGTTGATAGTTTAATAGTAGACTGCACTACTGTAAACAAATAACTACGAGTTATAGGTCCTGTGATAAAAGCAGATGAAAGGATCAGTAGTGGCAAAAACACAGGAATGTTCAATACTCTGTACAGTTTTACATGACTAGTACATCCTTAGACCCATTGCCTGGCTTCCTATACATACTCACTGCACATTTCTCTCCCTTGGCCTCATTCCGTCTGGCCACACAGAATTTATTTTGCCAATTGTTTAATGATCTTTCCTAACTTATGTGCTTTTGTACTTGTTCTTCTTGGTACCTGGAATGTCTTTTTCTTTTATCTCCATCTGATGAAATTTGACTCAACTTTAAAATGAAACCTTCTGGGCAGCCCGGGTGGCTCAGTGGTTTAGCACTGCCTTTGGCCCAGGGTGTGGTCCTGGAGACCCGGGATTGAGTCCCATGTCAGGCTCGTTTCATGGAGCCTGCTTCTTCCTCTGCCTGTGTCTGTGTACCTCTCTCTCTCTCACTGTGTGTGTGTGTGTGTGTGTGTGTCTGATGAATAAATAAAGTCTTTTTAAAAATAATAAAAAATAAATAAATAAATAAATAAAATAAAATAAAATAAAATAAAATGAAACCTTCTGAGATGCCACCTCCTCTGTGAAGCCTCCTCCCTCCTCCTGTTAAGCTCATGCCCCTCTGTCCTCTAGCAAACTTTAAACTTAACTTTTTGTAGCACATATCACATTACATGTGATTATGCATCTGTAATTCCTTGGGGCAAAGATTCTGTTTTTATATCTGCCCCAAGATTTAACAGAGTGTCTGATGTATACTGGGCTGGCAGTAAGTGTTTTGTTTTGTCGTGGTTTTTTTTTTTTTTTTTTTTGATACATAAATTGATTTAAGTCTTTCTCGAACATATTTCTTTTTCTGGCCCATGATGTGGATAGTCAGTTTACACATATTATATGTGCCATTAGAAGTAGTATTTCTAATTGATCCTGTATTGACCTATTTTGGGTTTAAAACCCAATTTAACTATGAAGCTTTTGTTTGATCTTCCTTCACATGGTTAGAGATTTATATGGCATTTCCATTCCTAAATTAGAATGGTGTGAGTCTAGTCCTATGTGTGTGAATTAACTTTCTTAAGCATTATGCCTGATTTTAAGGGGTGCCTTTTTAAGCTAGCCGACTGTGCAGAAATACTCAGACAAGCTAGCAGTCAGCTCTGAGAAGCTATATTAGAGAACCTGTAATCTGCTATTCTAAACAACTCAAAATCAGTAAGCAAAAATTAGACAAATAGCTTCCTAGTAACTTAGTGACCTGATATCACAAAAATATTTCTGATAGGGCCTAAAAACACCAACATCCTGGTGAGAAGATTGATTAGAGGTCTAACAAAATTGTAAATCAAAGGTGAGCAATAAACTGACTACCCAAGGATATTGTTTAAGTTTACATATTTATTTAATAAATATATTTTAGAGCACCTTCTTTATGTGAAAGAGAATGATTAATGCTATGGAGAACATAAAGATGAAATACATAGAGACTTCATCCTCTAAGGAATCTATAATGGGGGAAGGACAAGATAGGGAAGGGTGTCAACTTCAGTGTCCCATCACTGTGTGTGTTCCATTGCAGCAGCACACAACTGGTGGCAAGAAAGCCCCTTAAAGGAGAGACTCACCTTTGAATCATATTCTAGTAGAATATGATCAGTTGTAGAATATCCTGCATAAAAACAGACTGAGGTCAATCAGGATAGTTGAAAGACCTGACACAAGACCTTCCTGTTGTTGGAAGAAATTCTCCTCTCTAGATCCCCAGAGTAGGATTTAAAACAGGAGAAACTGAGACAAATTTCTCTGTACCTAGTGTTTTTAGTTGTCAAATCACATTAATGATCCCCACTTTTTAGCTTATATGTGCATTTGTTATACGTGCACATGTGTCCATGTAGATAGATAAGAGAATACATAAAAAGCATATCATAAACTCTTAGGTGCTATTCATATATTGTTATTGGTAATCAATTCATTCATTTTTTACAGAAATATTTGATAAGTATTTTTACTATGTGTAAGACCTTAAGTAGTATACTGATGCAGCAAAGAGGAGGGACATACAGAACCCTCCTCCTCCTCCTTGTTTACTAGGAGGTCTTAGGTTTGTAGATGATTAAGGTAAGTAAGCAGACAAATGAAACTCAATATGATCAGAGTAAAGAGGGAGTGAGAATTACAGTGGGACACAAGCAAGAAAGTAAGTAATATTACTGAGGTCAGGAGAGGTAAATGTTTTTCATAAATTAAATCTTAAAGTATAAGAAGGAGTCCTCAAGGGCAATGAGATTTAGGGAAGGGCCATCCATTGGAAATGAAAATTATGTATAAAGGAAGACTCAGAAAAATGAAAAATTCTGGCAAGTTTGCAAGATGAGGAGTGGTAGGAGAAGGTAGAGAACAGATGGCTGTTCCTGCAGCCCTTCACCATGGTATAGTGGTTAAGAGTCATGGCTCAACTACACACTGCTGGAATTTGAATTCCTATTCTGTAGCCTGTATGCCCTTAAACAGTGCCTTAGCTTTCTTATTTGTGAGATAGGGAGGAAATAGTATGTATCTCATAAGGTTGCTTCAGGATTACATCAGTTAATATGTAAGGCACTGAGGAAAGGTCCCTTGCAGTAGTATGAAGTATGTCTTAGCTGTCATTGTTATGATTTGCCCCAGCCCCTTCCTAGGAAAACTGCATAGCCATTGATCCTTTGTTCTGACTTCCTCATTTATTATTTTGTTCAAGAAGACCCAAGAAAAGCATGAGGCAGACAAAGAGCAAACAACCTCTTAAGAATTTAGATTTGTCAAGGTTGATCAGGGAGATAGAGGCATCCTGGCATCAACTGGTTTCAGTGAGGTTGCCTGACTCTTAGCTGACTGCTCCAGTATTCTTCATCCTGGCAATACTATTATTTGTGACTAAACATCAGTACTCTTAAGTATCTAAAAATGACCACTCTAAACTTCTTCTAGTCTAGGTCAGAGCCCTGTGCTATGTTCTTTCTCAAGGTCTTCATAATCTTTCAGTCAAAATAAAGTCAGTTATATCTGGGGAGCAGTGGGGAAGAGCATATAGAAGGAGTTGGTGGAATAGGTCTTGCATGGATAAGGAAGCCATCTGTCCTCTATCTTCCACTTCTTCCTGACAAGGTCCTAGAGGCCTAGATCCTGACCCTTGAGTAGAATGCCAGACCTTCATGAAGGTGGGAGGAGAGAGCTCTCCCCTCAAATGGCCTTCTTGGTGGGCTATTATTGGCTTATGTGTTGGAGAGGGGGTGAAAAGATGGAGAGCAGATGAGCTCTCTATGTCCATAAATGATGAAAGTTTTTAATTTTTTCCCAGTTAACATCCTTAGAAGAAAGACCTGTGCACTTCCAAAGCTTCATCCACCCGGAAAAGTGTATCATTCCATGCCATATTCTATCTCAGTCAATTTCTTGTTCAGGACAATAGCATTTCATTCAATTACCCCATACTTCTTGGTCTGACTAAAACTGAATCTCTTCTCACTCTTGGATCATGTGTCTTATTTTTACAATGTAATCTAGCATTTTCTGTTGACTTCCCATCTTTGTATTGAATTATTCCTTATAAGTTCTAAACACACTTATCTTAATATTACTTGGGAGCTGAACAATATTAGACCTTACAACATGTTGCTCTATTCAGGAATCTGACCCAGCTATACTCCCACCACAATTGGAAGAAGTTTTAACAGTAGAGAGACATGCTGAGGATTCCCATTACACAGACGAGATGAGCTTTGCAAAATATTAAACTCATTAACGTATTCCTTATGGCATGCATTAGCCAAGGATTTTATCAGCGTTTTTGTTCATTGGCAATATCACCAAACTGGTGATATGTTCTTAGTATCTCTCCCATTAATAAGAATTATTAGGAGGGACTTTAAAATAGTCATTTAATTAGCTTTAAATGTATGTCTCTGCATCCATCTTTAAGCTCTAGAGTGGATTTCTACAAACCAATCAGAGTGGGATAGATAGAAGCCACGGTGTGTGACTATGTACATGCCCACTGATCTCTCTGGGTGACCCTGGGATTTGCAGGCTATAAGCCCAGAATACTGATACCCATCTAATAAGACTGTGGTTAAATTAGATTATATATGTGAAAAACTTTTTGTAAGTCTTAATGTATGTAAGAGATTTGGAATATTATTACTAGTGTAAGTATTCAAAGAAGAAAAAAATAGTGCTTTATAGAACTTTCTTCTCATTTGTATCATTTTTGCAATATATATTAGAGTTGAATTCTGAATTTTAGTTGTAAGTGTATTACAACTAAAAAGCAAAAGAGATGTTCTAGAATAATATCTCTGTGATCAAGAATTAATTTATTTTAAATACAGCACTTAAAAATATTAGAGGGGGGGGATCCCTGGGTGGCGCAGCGGTTTGGCACCTGCCTTTGGCCTAGGGCGCGATCCTGGAGACCCGGGATCGAATCCCACATCGGGCTCCTGGTGCATGGAGCCTGCTTCTCCCTCTGCCTATGTCTCTGCCTCTCTCTCTCTCTCTCTGTGACTATCATAAATAAATAAAATTAAAAAAAATATATTAGAGGGGATGCTTGGGTGGCTCAGTCGGTTAAGCATCCAACTCTTGATTTCAGGTTAGGACATGACCTCAGGATTGTGAGATCAAGCCCCACATCAAGCTCTGTGCTCAGTGAGGAGTATGCTTGAGATACTCTCTCTCCCTTTCCCTTTCCCTCTGCACCCCTCCCCCCCACACACATGTGTGTGTGTTCTCTCTCTCTAAAATAAATAAATTTTTAAAAAATATTTTGGAATACGTTCCTGTGTTAATATTAACATAGTCTCTATATGCTAGTATTATATTACTGTTCTTTGGCCATTTATTTAATATTAGAAGCATAATAGCTATAAATACTTAGAAGTAAAAAAATGAGCATGATTTTTCTATATACTTAAATTTTAATGTTATAGGAGGGTCAAATCTATACATCATTCATTAACTCAGGAAGCATTTTGCCAAGTTCCTGACATGAAGCAAATGTGGCATTAGTTATTAGGGATTATGAACAAATGAAAAGAAAAAGTTCCTGCTTTCAAATGATGAAGCTAACCCTAACTCACAATTCCCTTAAAAGAAAATATTCTCTGATATTTCTTAGGAAAATTGAAAGTGATCTTCTTGGCAAAACCAGGGTCTGACATATAAAGGAAATATTTTTTTTTAATGCAGCTCATAGGCATCAAACTTCACAGCTATACATAAAAAAGTAAAAAAAAAAAATTAAAAAAAATCTTTTGATAGAAAGTGGCCTGGAGCAAGCCTAAAGAAACTTTGCTATTCAGCACTTTACATAAATAGCACTAATTGGGAATATTTGCTTCTAATTGTAAACTTTAATGGTTGTACAGATATAGGCCTTGTTATTTGTTTGTTTATTTTGCATAATCAGGATGCTTAAGAGACTGCATGTGATACTGTTTGAGCTAATATAAATTCTTCATAATATAAACAGTCAGTATTCTCAATCCCCTAAACTCATTTGGTGGAGTAATTTTTATACATTATTGGGCTTTTTTCAACTTTCATTAGCAAACCTTCTTGAGTGTGTAATTGTTGTACAAGTGTTAAAAGATTGGTATTACTCCCTGAGTATATTAATTCATAGATTAGCATTGCTCAAATTCTGTTTTGTTTTATGCATCCCTATCTTAATTTTTAATGGAGTTTGTTAGCACCACAGGTGAAACATAGAAACCAATAAAATTAAGTTTGCATGTGTGTTTTGGGTTTGTGAATTCTCTGCTTAGAGTCACTGAAGTATTTGGAAAACATATGGCAAGGAATACTAATAACCTCTAGCTCTTATGTAAAGCAGAGAGTATTAGACTTACCAAGCACTTAGTATGTGCAGGTCTAGGTGATATATATAAATTAGTAATTTGTGGTTACTCCTTTAAGGAATTCAGTCTGGTAGGAAAAGGATGGAAGGTATAACCAGAGTTTGGGGCACAAACTGGTAAGTCTCCACGCAGAGCATGGTGCTTACTGGTTATTGTGGAATGAATAAATCAGTGAGGCAGGTAAACATGGGAATGAACAAATGAAGAGAGATACTAAGATAATGTCTAGCAGTTGTCTCGGGGCATTTTTCAGGGTAAAAGTGAGACATTTTTGGTAGAGTGCTAGAAAATGGTCATGAAAGAATTCCAGAAAGGAGAAACAATGTGAGATTTTGCCTGGGGTTTTTTGTTTGGTTGGTTGTTCCCCCAGTTATTTTTTTGGAATAAATTTCTTTTAAACAAATGACTAAAAATAAGACCTCAGTTATAGCAGCTCTACAAAGCACAAAGGAACAACTTTAAAACCAATATGGTAAAAAGATTCCCTACCAAATGGAGCCCACATGTGTGCTGACTGCAGAATCTGAATGAGGCAAAAACAAAAGGCTAGCCATGAGTCTGAGTATTCTGTGCAGACCAATGTGTGTAACTTTGGGTAGAAGGATAGTGCTTGGATAGTCTTAAAGATTTCCTGCCATCCTAAATAAACTCAATGCACAGTAAGCAAATATCTGCCTAGAGGGAGAAGAACAGCAAATAGTTCAGTGATCCTGGGGCAATGTATATTTCTTTTTTTCCTAATAATCTTCTATGATTTAATGCACCCTTACCATATTTCAAGTAATATACTAATTTTTTTTTTAAGTTTTGTGTATTGAAGAGTGAGAGCATGCACTTGTGTGTGAGTTTTGGGAGGAGCAGAGAGAGAATCTTCAAATAGACTCCCTGTTGAGTGCAGAGTCCAGCTTTTGGCTCTATCTCAGAATCCATTGAGATCACAACCTGAACTGAAACCAAGTCTTAGACACTTAACTGACTGAGCCACCCAGGCGCCCCAGTAGTATATTAATTCTAAAAAACAAAACAAAACAAAACAAAACCACCTAATCTTAACATTTTTATTTCTAAAAAACAAATCAAAACAAAACCACCTAATCTTAACATTTTTATTTCTATTTTACAGAGGCAAAACTGAAAGACATGTACTTAGTGTTTTCCAAAATTATATGTATCAAAGCTAAGACTTCATGTCTTTTCAATCCTCAAGTCCTGGCTTTCTGTACATTAAGCTGACTCTCACTCTTTAGTGAAAAAGTAAAAAGAATTTAGAGACAAAACCTTCAGTTCAAGTTCTGGTTCTGCCACTACTTAATGTTGTGACAATCACTAAGACAGCTAGAGACAACCCACTTAGGAAACTGTTATTGCAGACCAGGAAAGAGGAAATATGTACCTGAATAGGATATTACCAATGAAAATAGATTGGAATGAATTTCAGAAATTTTCTGAAGATACAGTCAGCATGTCTTGGCAACCAGTATAATGTATTATCTTGGTTTATGGTATCAATTATATAGTCCACTTTTCCCAAAGTATAGTCTTTGGAACACTAGCTCTGGAAGAAACTACATAGAAATTAAGGTGTAATAGTTGCTATAGAAAACCCTGAGATTTCAGAGGCTTAATCTGGTAGAAATATTTCTTTTCTTTTTTTTTTTTTTAATTTTTTTTTAATTTATGATAGTCACAGAGAGAGAGAGAGGCAGAGACACAGACAGAGGGAGAAGCAGGCTCCATGCACCCGGAGCCCGACGTGGGATTCCATCCCGGGTCTCCAGGATCGCGCCCTGGGCCAAAGGCAGGCGCCAAACCGCTGCGCCACCCAGGGATCCCGAAATATTTATTTTCTTCTCTCATTTCATAGTCTAGTAAAAGGTCTCTTAACTCTTGCCATTTTGAACTAGATAATTCTTTCTTGTGGGGGCCGTCTGTACATTGTATAATAATGACCGCATTCTTCGGCTCCACCTATTAATGCCAGTATTACCCCCTCCTCAATTATGATAACCAGAAATATTTCCAGACATTGCCAAATGTCCCATGGGAGACAAAAATCACTAATATGTGTACTCTAGTCAACATTCCTCCATACAATGGTACAAAAACCCAGGCTCTTTTCATGTTAAGAGTCTGCCCTTGTCCTCTCAAACATCTGACAGAGGAGTAAAGAGATCATGGAAAAGTAATACCCATTTCTTAAAAGCCTTGCTTCAGAAAGTTACTCATATGGTTTTTCCCTCAAATCCTATTGGCATGAATCAGTCACATGGCCATACCTAGTTGTAAGAAAAAAATAAACTCCTTAGCCGGAAGCTGCTTCCCAGGGTCTACTTTTTACCATGGAAAAGAAAGCATGGGTTTTGTTGGACAGCTGGCTGCCTCTATCATAGTCTGTATTAAAAGAAATTTCCTTAGTCACAAAAACTTAAGAAGTCTTCAAGTTATATGACTCTCTTAAAGACTCATAATGCACGTTAACACTGTAAAATCTTTAAATAGTCCAACATGAAACACATTTGTTCAACTTTAACTCAACATACCTCAAGCATCTATGACCAGGGAATCTTTTTTTCTACCCACCCCCCACCCTGCTTTTTTTGAGGTAATATCACTGTTCTACTAACAACTGGAAAGTGACCATCATGTCTCTCACTTTTCCTCTTTTCTCTACCACTTTATTTCTGGCTCATTTCAGAGGTGTTAGAATCTCAACCAGACAATGGGCAGGAAGCAGCTTACATGTGTGATGCATGGTTTGAGTGTATTCATTGACCAGTTAGTTTTAGGAAACATTTTTTGCTGGTCCTATTTATTGATTTGGTATTAGCTAATGATGATCATTTTTTAAAAATAATTGGACTTTTTTCTACTGTCAACTCACTTTTTTTAGGAGCTGAAAATAAACCAGTCACTCATCTACATACTGTCTCCCTCAGTTGTTACTGTCCTTTCATGATTCCCTAATGCTAGCTGTTGGATGCAAAGAAACAAAACCACTTTATTCATTATAATTAATTTGTCTAGTAGGGAATCATAAAATCCTTGCCATATTTAATCTTCTAAATATCTGAATTACCACAGGCAATAGAACATTCTCTTTGCTATTAAAAATCTATATTGCAACCCACTGTCAAATCTCTCCACTGATTGCCAGTATTGACCTTATTGCTTCCAATTGTACATCCCCTGCTTCTATTCTCCTTCCTTTTCTGTACACTTTTCAATATATATTGTAGTTGCCCTATTACCTATTCTTTGTTTTCATTTTCCACATCCCTAAAAATTAAACTAGTTTGTTCTTTATATCTTTCTCTTACTCATCACTCATTCCAACCCAAATCCAACACAAATACATGTTTTGAGATGACCTATTAACAAACAAAATCCTTGCATATAAAACAGAAATACTACTGATACAGAGTCCTATGATATTGTGATAGGCAGAGTTTCAATCCCCAGGATGTTGGCTGGTTAGTGTTATTTCTGTGGTCATAATGCATTACATTACATACCAAAAGGAAATTTGCAGATATTGCTAAGATTACTAACCAGCCGACCTTAAAATAGATTATTCTGGATTCTGTGGGAGGGCCCAATATAATCATAGGATTTCTTAAAATTAGAATAGGAAGTCAGAGAGACTTGAAGAGATAAGAAGGACTGCCCTGTCATTGCTGCTTGAAAGAGATAGGGGGCCACATGCAAAGTATGAGAAAAAAGAAAAGTGAATTCAACCAGTGAGCCTGAACTCCAAGCTTCAGATGAGAATACAACCTTCAGTGATACTTTAATTTAGCCCAGCGAGACTCTGAGTAGAGAGAATCCAGGCATGCCTTGTCAGACTTCTGACTTAGAGAGATACAAGTTAATAAATAGCTCTTGTTTTAAGCCATTGAGTTTGCAGTAATAGAAAACTAAAACATGGGCAAAGGTCAATTCTTTCCTTTCCTAAACTACTATGCCTGGTATTCCTTTAAGAAGTTAGCAATTGTAGTACATTCAACATTATAAGTTGTTTCCAGGTATTGCCCGGTATGTCATTTTTTCTGGACTAGTTCTGTACAGGAAGAAGGTAATCCTATTCTTGATGAATGATGGTATCTCCTTTCTCTTCATCCAAAATTATGCTCCTATTTATCTTCCTTTCTCAGAGACTTTTGTTTCTACCAATGCCAGCACTTCTGTTGATGTCATCTAACCTATCATGATCACTAGTAACATTACTAGTGATCCCCAATATCTGGTTCTCCTCTCCTGTGTGGGCATACAGAAGACAGACTATGTCTCTCAAATTACACAGGGTCTTGTGATTAATTCTCACCAACAGACTATGAGCTGAGGTAGTGAAAAGCCCCTTCTTGACCTTTCAGCCTGGAGAACTCACCTTGTAGGAGATTTGTGTCAGGGGCATCTGGGTGGCTCAGTGGTTAAACATCTACCTTTGGCTCAGGTCATGATCCCATGATCCCAGAGTCCTGAGATTGAGTCCCATGCCATCAAGGCTACCTGCTCAGCGAGGAGCCTGCTTCTCTCTCTCTCTCCCTCTACCCCTCGTCCCTGCTCATTCTCTCTCTCTCTCTCTCTCTCTCTCAAATAAATAAATAAAATCTTAAATAAAAAAGGAAAGAAAAGAAACAAACATTTGTAGTATTAAGACACTGAGATTTAGGGGTTAATTTTGTTTAACAATGTAACCTAACCTATTCTGACTAATGCAGACAGGAACAGGGACAAGTTCTGCCCAGGGACAGTATTTTATTAGGTTTCCAGATTATTATTGATTATATAGAAGTCAACCCAAGATAGCATACATACTGTCATGTGGAAGTTTGGGTTGTAATTTAGTTTGTATTGAGATGAAAATTTAGAGTATGATTTTTAAAAAGCAAAAATAAGTTTTGACATGTTTTGGACTTGTGTATCGATTAAAGCAGGCATACGCGTAATTCCCCCAGCGAAGTCTGTACTGTGATTCATACTCATTTTCTGTGATTTTCTTTGAAGTTGCTTCATTCTTTTGAAGTTCACCTTGAAGAGCAGAGCAACTCTAAGACAGTCATTATTTCTTCACCATGACATGACTAATAGCTTCTGCCATAGGTGACAATTCTTTGCAATCTTTCTCTTTCTATTCTTCTTCAAGATTTATATTGAAATGTATTTTCTTTAAATGGATATGTTTATACCTATCCGGACTTATTCACATTTATAATATATGAAAATTCTTTTCAGTAGGTTACCTAAGTGCCTGAAAATATAGCCAATCTTAAGATAGAACCACAGTGATTTTCTCTCATAGTTGAGCTGGAAAAAATCCAAACAGTTGATAATCTGCTCAACAAGGGGGATGAGGACGAGGGCTATTAATTGAATGTATTAGTTATGGTTCTCTCATGAAATTAAAACCAGCTGAGCTTTAATTTCCAATCTGAGATTTCATTGGCACATACTTGTAAAAAGCTGGACAGGGAATGAAATCTTTAATTTTATCCAATTTTGCAACATTACTTCTCCATCTTGAGTTCCCAAGGAATGGAAGGATTGAGCTACAAAGTCTCTGGTCAACTGAAGTTGTGATTTTGGAGAAATTGTGTGTGTGTGTGTGTGTGTATGTATATATGTTATAATATATATATAATATAATTATATATATTATACTATATATATATAAATATTAAGAAATACACATATAAAAAGACCCCAGTTATGGATTTGAATTGATAATTCATCTTTGTCATTAGTCTTTGTTTTATTCATCACCACCTTCTTTCCACAAAGAACAATTTCTTTCCAAAATTTTGTTCTAGAAAATTTGTGCTTTTTAATTTACTATTTCATTCTGTTGGGGACAAGAAAGAATAAGTGGGATCATAGTCCATTGGCTCATTTGCCCTTTTTGGGTATGATCAATGTAGCCAAACATATTAAGAAAAAATGAAAGACCAATTATTATGAAGTATATATATTCTTCTTGGCACCGTCTTCCTTTAAAGCCTTTTAAAGGAATAACAACCACCATATTCCTCATCCTTTAATGGACACAAGAATCACCTAAGGATCTTGTTAAAATGCACATTCTGATTCATTAGGTTTGGGTCTTCGTACAGAAATATGCATTTTTAATAAGCTCTCTGATGATGTTGATACTATTGATTCATCCTTTGGGCCATGCTTTGAGTAGCTCACTTTTAAAGCACTTATTTATTCATTCATCCATTGTCTCAATGAGTATTGATTCAGCCCCCAATATGAGCTAGGCCTTTTAAGTTCAAAGATAAGACATTTCCTTGCTCTTAAGGAGCTTCCATTCTATAACATCAGGTTCCTACACAGATAACTAATAAAATGAGGAAAGTAATGTAATTAAGATGACTACAAAGGCTATAAAAAGACAGGAAGTGATTAATTCTCTTAGCAGGGCAAGGGGATGGGGGTAGAAATGGAAGACTGCCTTAAACCTAAGAGTAGGTTTATAAAGGAGTTCTTTCATTTTCAGGAATTTATGTTTGCTGAAACAAGCCCTAAGGAATTGGTAAACAATGTGAGTGTTCTTCCTACAAGCAGAGAATTCTAACAATATGGCTCACAACCTCACAGCAACTTTCAGATGGGAGCTATCCACCTCTCAAGGCCACCAAACAAAAATAAAAACCAAACTAAACCAAACAAAAACAACAAATAAAGTGAAAGCAAGTACAGTAGTTGAATTCGGTCAAATGACTAGTTAGAAATGAGTCACTATTTATTTTCAAGTCAGTTTAAGAAATTCCAAATGCTTATTCAATGGTTTCCAAATAGGCTTTAAGTAGACAAATCCTTTCATCTATTGCCACTACCTTCTAAAAAGATGTTTGCAAATGTAGATTTATCTTTAGGATAATGAAGCTTCCAGGTTATTCATTTGTACAGACCCTAGGAGGATCTCAGCAATTTTTCTAATTTTGTATCATTTTTCTTTAAAAAAAAAAAAAAGGAAAAAAAAACTTCCAAAATTGTGTAAGGTTCAGATTATGCAAAATCTGGATCCACTCCTAAAAGCATACCTTCTATTACAAGAAATATTATATGTTTACTGTTTGCTTTGAGGAATATGTTCTGGCATCACTATAATTGGAAAATGATATTTAATCAATTTTCATACAGTTGAGCTCTGCAGGTAATAAACAACCCAAAGAAAGAAACTCTCCAGGGATGATAAAAATTATCTTTTAACTCATGAATATTCCATTTGCTCATTTTCTACAGATGGATGACTTCATTTGAAAGTAATAGAAAAACAGAACAGCCTGCATGAAGTAAATAGTGCTTAGTGTAAATGGGTCATAATGAAACCAGCATCTTGGCCTAACTGTTTATGCATGATGCATTGAGTCCCTTGAGCTTTCACTTGAAGATTTACATACATACATTCTCTTTCCTTTATATAGAGTGGAAGTATAGTATATATGCTAAATTTGGAAACGTTGAAGCCATCTAGTTTATTTCATTTTGATAAATATGTCTATTTCCACAACAAACAAATGTCTGAATATAATTAGCCCTTTTTTTTCTTTAACAGAAGAGATTTTCTACAGAATTAAATCTAATTCTTACAGCCTGAGTTTCTTAGAGGTCATAACAGTAGATAAAATCATTTTAGACATAGTTACAATAAAAGGTCTATTTTCTCTTAGTTGAAAATTTTGTCTTCTATTTTTATTATTATTATTTGTGTGTGTGTTGTTTTTTTCCTAAAACAGTAGGGAAAATTTGGGAGATAGGCTACTATTATATATCTATAAGTCTTGCTTTCTTCTTCGTCGTCTTTGTCTTTGCCTTCTTTTTTTGCCTGCTAAAAATTATTCAAGATAATTTTTTGTAAGCTTCTCTGGTGCAAGATATGGCACTAGTCTTAGATTAGGGTAGGGGAAGAGTGAATTACAAGTAGAATAATATTCAATTCCTCAGGTGAAGTAGATTGTCCTTTGCATCCATCTCTATTCTATAATGGAAATGCCGTAAGAGAGGAACATAGAAATAAAATGAGAGGGCTTAATTACAAAAAAATAAAAAAGAGATTCTGAGAAGGCTTTATGCATCTATTTTAGTTTGTTCTCCAGTGAGAGTTAAGAGACACATAGTTTCCAGTTAGTTAATTCTGTAACTATAGTTGTTCTTGTTTCATCTAAAGGTATACTTTACCAGCCTGACTTAAGAGTTGAATCAGATCCTTTCTATTCCTTACCTGAATTTAAAAATTGAGTTATAATTATTATATAGCAAAGTGTACAAATCCCAAAGTGCAGTTTGCTGAGTTTTGACAAATGTACCTGAAATCAAGATACAGAGTACTGCCATTACCCTAGAAAATACCCTGTCCTTTTCAGTCCATGCCCTCTCAGAAGCAACCAGTATTCTGATTTCTGATTTCTCTCTCCATGAATTAGTTTGCCTGTCCTTAAATTCACAAGAGTAGAATCATGTAATATATACTTGTTTATGTCTAGTGTTTTTTTACTCGACATAATGATTTTAAGATTCATCCATATTGTTTCATGTACCAGTACTTGTGATTTTTATTTATTTTTTATAGATTTTTATTTACTTATTCTTGAGAGAGAGAGAGGCAGAGAGACAGGCAGAGGGAGAAGCAGGCTCCACCCCGGGAGCCCGACGTGGGACTCGATCCCGGGTCTCCAGGACAACGCACCCGGCCGAAGGCAGGCGCTAAACTGCTGAGCGACCCGGGCTGCCCGTGCTTTTTATTTCTAAGTAGTATTCCTCTATATGAGTATATCAGTTTATCCATTTTCCTGTTAATAAATATTTCAGTTTCTAGTTTTTTTTGCTATTGTGATAAAGTGGCAATGAAGATTTTGTGTTAATCTTTGTGTAGGCATACCAGAAAGTAGAATTTCTGGATCATTAGGTAGGTATATGTTTAACTTAAATGAGAAACTGCCGGTGTTGAACAAGGACCTACCAAACAGTTTTCAATATCAGTTGTTCCATTTTAAACCAGCAATGCATGAAAGAGCAAGTTGCTCTGCATTCTCTCCAGCATTTTATATTGTTAGTCATTTTAATTTTAGCCATTCCAGTAAGTGTATAGTGGCATCTCATTGTGGTTCTGATTTGCATTTCCCTTGTGACTAACAATCTTTTCATGTATGTATTGCTTATTCATATATCCTATGCTGTATCGTGTCAGTCCAAATCTTTGCCTATTTTTTTAAAATACACTTTTCATTTTGGAATAATTTTAGATTTATAGGGAAGCTTAAAAAATGATAGAATGAGTTCCTATATACCTCTTAGCCAGTTTTTCCCATTGATTACATTTTACATTACCATGGTATATTTGTCAACATGAAGAAACCAACATTGGTACATTACTATACTGAACTCCAGCCTGTTGAATTGTAGCAGATTGTCCATGAATGTAAACTTTTTCTTCCAAGATTCATTCCAGGGTTCCGCATTGCATTTATTAGTCCTGTGACTCCATGTCCTCCAGTCTGACAATCTCTCAGTCTTTTTTTGTTTCTCATAACCTTGATGATCTTGAGGAATACTGACAGGTATCCTGTAGGATAAGCCCAATCTATATTTGTATGATTTTTTTTCTTTTCTGATTACAATGGAGTTATGGATTGTTGGAAAAATACTGCAGAGTTCAGGTGCTCTCATTACATGGTATAAAGGCATATGTGATCTCCACATAACATTTCTAATGAGGTTAACCTTTATCATTTGGTTAAAGTAGTGTTTTTATTCTCTTTAAAAGGAAAGAACTGGTTACTATGTGTGTATTAACCCACATATAGACATAGTATCTTTAATTTTTATATCTGTCCATTTGTATGTTGAATCTTTATGTGAATGTAAGTTCATATTGGTGTCCCCCACTCTTGCAATTACAGGGTTTGTTCTACATTTCTCTTCTTGCTTCTCTGTAATTACTCTCTCACACAGTGAGAAGCCCACCACCTGCCATCTACCATAAATTTACTCAATACCAGTGTATATATAAAGTAGTTTTGAAATTTTTTACTGAAATCGTTATGAGAAACAAATTTACCAATTAGAGTGCAGTGTTTATATACAGTGTACAGATCATTTTATCTTCAACCATACAGTTTCCAAACACCATTTTCCAAGTTACTTAGGAAGTAATCGGAAGCTACTATTTTCCCATTTAAAAAACTGTGTCGTGTTAACTTTTTTATTTGTAAGGATATATATATTCAAGATGCAAATTTTCAGGTATTTATGTTCCATTTTTTTCCCAGACTATTACTTGCATTTTCATATTCTTAACAGTGACTTTTGACAAAAAGAGGTTCAGACTTTTATGAGGCCCAGTTTATCAAATTTTGGGGTTAGTGATTTTTGCATTCTGAAATATATTTGCTTATCTGTAAGTCATTAAGTTTTTTTAAAACTTTTCAAAAAAATGTTTTATTCTATGTATTTTATAGTTTTAACTTTCACATATAGGTCTTAATCTATCACAAATTATTTTTTAGATGATGCAAGGTAAATTTTGACATTCAATTTTGTCCATACAGATATATGGTTAATCTAAGCACCATTTATATGTATTTTTTTCATATTCTAAACCACAGGCGGATACAGTTTCCTACCTGACTTTCCTCTTTTTGTTGTGTAAATTCCCATTCTCCAGCAGTGATGAAGTGTTGGCACTCTGTTCTATATTTTTACCTGATATAATTCTGATATAACATTTATTTGAGTATTTGTAATAATTGTCACAGTTTTGTGTCTTTTTTTTAATATGTAAAATTATTTACAAATGCATTCAAACTATATTCTGGTTTTTTTGTGTTACATTATCTGTAAGATAATACTATTGTCTTACTATTCATTTCCCTGTGTTGTCCCACAACTAGAGTAAACTGTCAGCTAGAGGCCATTCAGGACATTTCAATTTCTTTAAAAATAATATATATATATATATATATATATATATATATATGTGTGTGTGTGTGTGTGTATATATATTCTCTACCTTTTAGTAGCTGTGTGACCTTGGATTAGTCATGTCCTCATTTAGAAGATGGGGGTAATAGTATTTACTTCATAGTGTACATGTGAAGCTAAAACTAGTTAACAAGTCAGAATAGCTATACTTATGGGTAAACCTTCAAAATGGTCCTCAAACCAAAGAAAAGGTACTCAAACCAAAGAAAAAAATAGCTCATTGGCCTAAAGGAGAAGTATATTAATAGTATATTTGGAAATGTGTACTTTTAAAAATGAAATATGAGACAATTTACTTTGAGAAGGGTTTAGGGAAGCAGTCTGTAAGCTGTACTTCCAAATTCTACATCCTCAAATTCAATTATTTTGTAGCCATTACATATTTTAGTGAAAATATTTTAGAACCTCTAGGCTGACCCATGAAAAGTGCCCAGAATTGTTTGGCACACATCAGGTGCTAACAAAATACTGGCTATTTATTTTGTCATTTAACTGAGTAGGCATTTGGGAGGTAACAGCTTTAGAAATTCTTTTAGTTAATAATGAGCCCTGCTTTTGTTGTTGATACTTAGGTTGCTTTAGTTTTTCTTTGATATAGGACATTTTGTTAATTTTTTTAAAATCTTTTTAAGCCTAGTAGTTTGAAATATTACCCATGTAGGGTATATTTTTTTTACATATTCAATAGTTTCTTGATCTTTTGGAGTCATTTTAATGGTTTGTGTTTGATTCTTTTTCCTGGATGACATGAATGTCATTGCTGTAGTCCTGGATTATTTAATGGGATATCCTTATTTTTTTTCCCCTGCAGAACAAATAAAAAATGGCAATGTAAGTTCATTGTATTTTAACTATACCGTCATAATTTTATGGATGGGAGATTTCTTCTTTGTTTTATTTTGGTTATATATGTAGATCACTTACCCATCATGGGTGAAAAAAGCAAGTCAATCTAACAGTAGCAGAAGGAGCTGGTTGTCTTTTCCTAAAATTAGTTTCGCTGAGTCACTCTTTAGATCCATGGTGTATCAAGTGTTCCCCTCTTATGCTCCTGTCATGTTTAGGGAGTGGAGTGTTGTCTTAATATATTATTCTCCAGGGATAACTTATTTTTACTAGACTCCATTAATAATAATCTTACTGAATCAAGACAGAGAGAGTACATATTGTATAATCCCATTTACATAAAATGCAGGATTTCATGGACAGCTAGTATCTTAATGGCACACTTTGAACTAACCTAACATTTTATGTCCTTTTAAATCTTCATTTATGTTCTAGCAGATCCACCCAGTGTTATCAGAGTGGCCCACTTCCATAATAGAAATGGAGCTAGTTGATAAAAGCCCAGGGAAATTCTAAGATGTTACTCCATGCTTGGTTTACTGTATACTCAGCATTATTTTTTTTTAAGTTTTCAGTGACAGATTTAACAGAAATTTCTATATACAAAATTACAGTTTGTTCTTGAGTTGGCTGCCAGGATTTGAAGCTGAACTAAATGTCCACAGTTCCTCTCTTTTCCCCACTACCACCATTTTCCCTACTCACTTTGCAGATTCAAGTAACAGACTGTATTCACTTGTCAATTATGATTTATTAGCTAATAACCATCTGTTCCAGGATCCCTGCTGGGATTATTTAATCTAAGCTATTTCTTCCAGCTAAGGTTTTTCTTTAAGAAAGCATCATAATTAGTATGAAAAAGTATTTCAGAAAGTTCTAACTTTGGATATTTATAACAGTTTATTAACAATCTGTCTTTTCTAGTTCCCACTTAAATGCCCCTTTAACTTTGAGGAAGTTTGGGCAAAGTTTTCTTAGTAAAGGGATGTTCTACTGTAGTTTTATACTGTAATTCTCATGAGAGTGGTAACCCATGTTTGCCAAAGATTTGGTGATCTTTCCTTTTATGGGCCAACCTTTTCCAAATTATTTTTGCCTCTTTGATTTCCAGCTAAAATCAGATATAGAGAACTAGAGAGGAAAGACTAGATAGCTGACTTGAATAATTTTGTGTGGAGTCCTACTTTGCCAAGCTCACATAAACAATCATTTTCTTTTAGTCTTAAAAGTGAAATTCCTGATATTTATAAATATTTTGGATATTAAAAAATAAAAACAGAAACAAAACAGTAGCAATTATAACTCAGATACTAGAATTATAGATTCAAAAACTGAAACAAAATAGAAGATTGGACTTTCTTCAGATCACATGTTTGGATGGCAATAGGGTCAGGATTAGATAGATACTATGGGTCTTCTGATTCCTATACCACAAACTAGACTGCAATTTAAATGGACAAACTTTTGCTTTTTTATCATCTTTTTTTTGGGGGAGGGTTGGTTGTTTTTTGTCCTTCCCTTAAAATTATATCAAAGACTACTCAGTACATGTTTAATTAATGAACATTATCCCTATTTTAGTAACACAATATTGTCTATTTATTTTTCTATTTCTCTCAATAAACCGGTATCTCCAACTATTGTTTGTAGTATACAGCTATTTCTTACTTATCTGAAATCTTACGAGAAATTTACCAACTGACAAGGAAGTGAGGGAAGAAGAAGGAAGCCATTCTTGGAAGAAATGTTTGAGTGGGAAGAAGGGCCACTTGACTACCCCTTCATTTTAGTCCCAGAATGTTGCAGATCATAGCAAATCTCCCTGTCAGTAATCCCTTGTGGGTCCCTAAAAGAAATCCAAGCAGTTGCTATTCCATTTGGATATAGTAGCCAATTTCATTTCTGAAAGAAGAATTTTCAAGTTCTAGCAACATAAAAATTTACAACCTGAATTATTTCAGGAAAATTATGTGCCTTACATACATGGTTTAAATTGGCTTTTAATTTCAAATACAACTGCATAACCATAGGGTATATTAAATCAGATGTTATTTGGAAACTACAAATTTAAACTTTGTAACATTTTCTAATAGTAGCAAATTCCTTGTCATCCAGGGATGCTTTCTCTTTGTGTCTTTCTCTTTATCTTTATGTATGTTGAGCCATTTATCTAGACCTTGAGAGTATACTTCCCCTCTCCTTAATTCATTGTTTCATTGCCTCCTCATCCTTCTAGGCTGTTTAAGCATTACTATCACTGCAAAACCTTTTCCTGGATACCTCCTCCAGTCACTGCCATATGCATCTTTTATGGACTCCCAGAACTATCTTTCCACCTTTAGCATAACACTTACCTTACTGTGCTGCCTGTTTCTATACTAGTCTCCAAGATATTTGGAAGTTACGTGAACGTTGACCATTCATTGGTCCTAACATTAGCACATTAGCATTGACCCTCTTTGAACCTATAGTACTGCACACACAATTAATTAATTAATTAATTAAATGGGTAAATTGATTAATTATTTATTTGAATGGGTAAATTGTATTAGTTAATGGGCTTCATTGCCTACATTCCTACTGCTTGGTTAACTTTGAATTTAGTAAGGCAGATGATTCAGTGACACTTCAAAAATCTTTCAAGAAAGGCACTATGGATGATTATTGCAGGTACACTGAGGGTTTTTTTTACAGACTGCTTTTTTACCCCCCTAATAATCACTACTCTTCGGCTTACTGGGCTGCTCCTTTAAGATTGTTTTTTTGGCAAAAAAAAAAGTAACCTTTTGCCAACACTTTTCTGTTGGAAAAGTAGGAGGAGCAGAAGGGAATATTTTGGGAGAGCTGTGGCTTTGGGGTTGCAATTTTGAAGACAGTTTTTATAAGGAATGAGTCTTGTTTAAACTTTTTATTCCAATATTAGCTCAGTGGGAAAACATTTTCTTGCAAAGCTTATGAAAATTCCTTGAAGTTCCCAGGTTTGCAAAAGGAGTCCTGAACCAAGAGTCAAAAAATATGAATGCTAATCTCAACTCAATAACTTCTTAGCTAAATTTGGACATGGTACTTAATCTCTCTAAGCTTCAGTTTCCTCATTTTTAAAAAAGATTTTATTTATTTGAGGGAGACAGACAGAGAGCATGAGAGAGAGAGCATAAATGGGGTGGGAGGAAGGGGAGAGAATGAAGGAGAAGCAGACTCCGTGCTGAGCAGGGAGCCTGCCGCAGGGCTCCAGGCAGGGCTCCAGGCAGGACTTGATCAAAGAACCCCATGATTATGACCTCTGTCGGAGGCAGACACTTAACCAACCCAGCCACCCAGTGCCCCCTAGTTTCTTCATATATAAAACAGGGACCAAAACCATTATCTCAGTAAGATAACGTATGGATACAACTTGGGATACTATTATGAAATCTAATGATTTATCACTTAAAAATATATCTGTAATTAAACAATTAAAAATAATTCTGAAGACTCCTAACTCTGGGAAACAAATGAAGGGTTGTAGGAGGGATGGGAGGTGGGGAGGAAAGGAGTAACTGGGTGACAGGCATTAAGGAGGGCACAAGATGAGATGAGCACTGGATGTTATACTATATGTTGGCAAATTGAATTTAAATAAAATTTAAAATAATAATAATTCTAAATTGTAAGTTTTCTAAAATTCAGATTTTAGGTGTCCAAATATATTGATTATTCAAATGTTTTTCCCCATATACACCCTCATATAAACATATACACATAAAGCATATAACTGCTTTATTTTTGAGTCTGAGTGGCTCCCTCAAGATCCCAAAATGTTTTTCCTGCTCTAGTAACTGAATCCTTGGTCAAAAATGTTCTCACAAGACCGCCTGTCTATTTGAATACTGGCAAGTTTATAAAAATCTGCATTTAAAATGACTTTGAATGTGACTGGAAACCAACAACAGTAATTGTATCCTATTTGATATTGGGAAAGCTGAATGCTGTGGGTATTCTGCAAAGATTTTAGGCAGTAGTGGTTACATTTCAGAGTCTTTCTAAAGATTTCTTCTGCAGAACACATGCCACGTTGCCAAGGCAATTTACCTTATGTTGAATATTTTCTATTTTTAATCCTGTGTTTAAGGCGGTCCTATATATGATGCAGGGAATAGTCTTATTCTATGAATTAATAGTTAAGTATTTTGAAGGCCTTTACCATCAACCCTCTAAAAAGATGCTCTTCATTGACTCGAGTAGACAAGAGGTATAAAGCTGTCACCATTCTTTCTACCTGGAAAAATGCTCATTTGGGTAAATTCTGCTGATGACAATACCAGGAATACTTAGTAACTAGTTTTTCCCTTTAGGGAAAAACCCCCTTAAGGCATAGTCCTTGTTAGTTTAAAGTGCATTTTCTCTTTTGGCTTTAAAATGCCTGAATTCCAAAACAGCAATTGGGTAAAATAGTCCTTGATCAATTTTGATTCATAGCTCAAACAAGAGGGAGGCTTCTTTCATTCCTTGTGTTGACAAGGGATAAAATCCATACAAATATACTGCCTCTGAATCTTTATAAGCCCTGTGATTTCAAAGAAAATTGACAAATCACCTTCAAGTGGCCTTTGAAACTGAATGTGTGCTCTGAAAATAGGAACTGCATTTTATTTGTCTTCTTTAATAAGCCTAGATATCTGGCAAAGTATTATAAAGATAATGAATATAATAAGGGTATATCAACTCTGTTCTTACCATTTTTTTTAAAGATTTTATTTATTTATTTATTCATGAGAGACAGAGAGAGAGAGAGAGAGAGAGAGAGAGAGACAGAGACAGAGACAGAGACACAGGCAGAGGGAGAAGCAGGCTCCATGCAGGGAGCCTGACGTGGGACTCGATCCCGGGACTCCAGGATCATGCCCTGGGCCGAAGGCAGGCACTAAACCACTGAGCCACCCAGGGATCCCCTTACCCGTTTGTTTCTACTTTTTCCTGTTTTATGGAGAAATAATTGGTGTATATCACTGTATAAGATTAAGGCATACAACATGATGGTTTGATTTGCGTATTTTGTGATGATGACCACAACAGGTTTAGCTAACATTCATCTTCTCATATAGATATAAAAAGAAAAGAAAAAAGAAGACAATAAAGGGAGAAAAGGTTTTTTATTGTGAAGGGAACTCTTGGAATCTACTCTCTTAACTTTCCTGTGTATCATGTAGCAGTGTTAGCTATAGTCATCCTGTTGAACATCACTAGTACTTATTGTCTATTGTACTGGAAGTTTGTACCTTTTGGCCATCTTTCTCCATTTCCCCCTTCTCAACCTCCTGCCTCTGGAAACCATAAGTCTAATCTCATTTTCTATGAGTAGACTTTTGTTGTTGTTCTACATATAAGTGAAATCATATAGTATTTGCCTGATATTTTTCACTTAGCATAATGCCTTTAAAGTCCACCCATGTTGTCAAAAAATGGCTAAATAGTATTCCATTACACACACACGTACACACAATTTCTATTAAACAAATTGAATTAATAATTAATAATCTTCTAAAATATAAAATACCAGATCCAGATGGGTTTACTAGTGAATCCTACCAAACATTTAAGGAAGAAATTATGCCAATTCTCTGGGATTTTTTTCTAGAAGTTAGAAGTGGAGAGGACAGTTCTTGATTCTGCAATTTTGTTCTTTTTAGTAAAGTTTATTATACATAATAAGAAGTACTTTAATGATTGAAAAAAAAAAGGACTTCATAACTAAGTGAATGGGGCAGATTATATAACTTCTTTATCCATCCATCCATCAATGGACACTTAGGTTGCTTCCGTGTCTTGGCTATTGTAAATCATGCTGCTGTGAACATGGG
Source organism: Vulpes lagopus (assembly GCF_018345385.1). NCBI lineage: Eukaryota > Metazoa > Chordata > Mammalia > Carnivora > Canidae > Vulpes > Vulpes lagopus. The sequence goes on along the minus strand of NC_054838.1, from coordinate 34,589,387 downwards.
GTGCAGATATCTCCCCCAGTCAGTGATTTTGTTACCTTTGGATATATTCCCAGAAGTGAAATTGCTGGATCATATGGTGGTTCTATTTTAATGTTTTGAGGATACTCCACTCTGTTTTTCATAGTGTATATACCAATTGTGTACAACCAAAGTTGTACAAGGGCTTCCTTTTTTTCCTCATCCAGGCCAGCATTTGTTATCATGTGGTTTTTTTGGTGATGGCTATTCTAACAAGCATATGTTGCTATCACATTGTGTATTCTTACCAATTTTTAGTAAGGAAGAATGTTATCATTTTATCACTTTATTTCAGATGGAAACATTTACATCTTAACACTGATATTTATAAATATATGATTTGTATATATATATCATACATTTGTATATATATATCATATCATATATATCACATATATATACACATATATATCCCCAAAGATAACTTTAGCAAAATCTTTATTTTTTTTATATTTTATTTATTTATTAAGAGAGAGCAAGCACAGAAAGAGAGGGGGAAACAGATTCCCTGCTGAGCAAAGAGCCCGCTGGGGGGCTTGATCCCAGAGCCCCAAGATCTTGACCTGAGCTGAAGGCAAATGCTTAACCAACTGAGCCACCCAGGGTCCCCTTTAGTAAAACCTTTAAACATCAGTGTCAAATGAAGTTAATGAATGCCCATAGGACAAACCATAATATATTCTAGTTACAAGGATGAAAACAAGTTGAAATAAACAACTAAGGGATTGTTAAATTTTTTTCAGAAAGATATTTATCAATAATTGCTATTTATTATTTTATTTTTATGCTACTAGCAGGTAAGTATTATGTATAGTTAATTAAGCTTATTTTTGCTCCAAAAGTAGTTTTACAGCCTTACTATAATGCTCAGCATACCACTATTTCCACTATTTTATTGAAGCTGATCATATTGACAAATTGATTACATAAATATACTTTACGAAATCCATTCTCTTTTTTATGCTACTTATTTTTTATACTTATTTTTATGCTACTAGCAGGTAAGTATTATGTATAGTTAACTTAATTAAGCTTATTTTGCTTCAAAAGTAGTTTTACAGCCTTACTATTATGCTCAGCATACCACTATTTCCACTATTTTATTGAAGCTGATCATATTGACAAATTGATTACATAAATATACTTTATGAAATCCATTCTCTATCACTTTTATTTTATTTGTAGCCTATAACTCTGGGGATCTAGGTGGGAATAATGTCTCTAAGCAGCAAGTATTCACTTACTTAATGTGTAGAACTTTCTGAGCTTCTGAAGTTGGTTTTGAGGACCTCTATGATTTCTCCCAACCTGGAAGTTTTGGATCTGACAAAGTTCAATGTAACATATATTTTTGAAAATCTACGATATACCAGATACTATGGTAGATAGTCATACAGAACAATAAGTAAGGCATAATTTCTGCCCTTGAGGAGCTTGAAATGTAATGGAATAGGAAAACACAAATAAACAATTAAAATATAATATGATTATAATGAGTGCTATGCAGAGGACAGTGATATAAATAATATTTGAGTATTTTTACAGCCATGTTTACTAGAGCTGTTGGTCTATAGCTATTTTTTTTTCTAATTTTTTGTCTTGTTTGGTATTAGGGTAATACTGGCCTTGTAGAATTCAGAAGTGTTCTCTCCACTTCTAACTTCTAGAAGAAATCTCAGAATTGGTATAATTTCTTCCTTAAATATTTGGTAGAATTCACTAGTAAGCCCATCGGGATCTTGTGTTTTCTATTTTAGAAGGTTGTTAATAATTAATTCAATTTATCTAATAGAAAAAAATGTGTTTTCAGATTGTCTCTTTCCTCTTGTGCCTCTCAAGAAAATGGTCTATTTCATCTAGGCTATCAGATTGATAGGTGCATACTGTTCATACTTTTCCTTTATTATCCTTTTAATGTCCATGGGATCCATAGTGATGTCCCATCTTTCCTAATTCTAGTAATTTATATCAACTCTCTTTTTCTCATATTTTTGCTTGGCTAGAGACTTATCAATTTCATTGATATTTTTAAAGAATTCTCTTTTGGTTTTATTGATATTTCTCTATTGATTTCCTTTTTTTCCCCCAATTTCACCAATTTCTGCTCTATTGTTTCTTATTTCTTTGCTTCTGCTTACTTTGGATTTAATTAGCTCTTCTTTTTCTAAGGTGAGGCTTAGATTATTTATTTTTTCTTTCTGTTATTGATTCCCACTTTAATTCTGTGTGGACAGAGAATGTACTTTGTATGACTTCAATCTTTTCTTAAGTTTACTGAGAATTGTTTTATGGCCCAGAATGTGCCTTTATCTTGGTAAACATTCTGGGTACACTTTAAAAGACCGTATGTCCTGTTGTTACTGGGTAGAATGTTCCATAATTGCCAATTAGATAAAGTATATTGATAATGTTCAAGGGCTTTAAATCCTTACTGAGTGACTGTGTACTTATTCTATCAAACACTTAAAGAGAGATGTTGGAATCTTTACCTATATTTGTGGATTTGTTTGTTTCTCCTGATATTCTAATCAATTTTGTTTCATGTCCTTTGAACCTTTTTATTTGGAGCATAAACACTGATAATCTTTATATCATCTTAATAAATCAGCTCATCATTTATCTCTGGTAATAGTATTTCCTATTAAATCTACTTTGTCTGATATTAATATCATCATTATAGCTTTCTTTTAATTAGTGTTAGTAGGTTCATCTCATTTCTACCTTTTTAACCTTTTTTCCTTGTTTTAGCAATTTAGAACACTACTGTTTTACATAGAAAAATGCCCTTTTGCTTTTATGGCTCATAGGTTTATAGATTTATTGGCATAAAATTTGATTTTAATATATTTTGAAGGCTATGTATATTGAGTGGTATAGAAAAGCAAAATTTGTACACATACACAAAAAAATGTGTATTTTTTGCTCTATTACAACATTGTTCACACTAAGTTCCTGGTAACTGAATGCTCTGTAAATATAAAAATACAAACTTCAAATGAACAGTGTGTGACCTTGGAAAAGTTACTTAGTTTCTCTTTATCTGTATCTGGCCATAGTAATAGTACGTCCCTCATACAATGGTTGATAAATGAGCTATACATATAAAGTACTTAGAACAGTTGTTGACACAGAATAAGCACTACAGAAATGTTTACTACCACTATATCCTTTACTTTCTAATCAATCTGTTTCCATTACATTAAAAATAGCTTATAATTGACAAGATGTAGCTGAATCTTTTTTATCTGGTCTGACAATATCTGCCTTTTACTTTAAAAAAAAAAAGATGTATTTATTTCAGAGAGAAAAAGAGAGAGCATATATAAGCAGGGGAGGGGCAGGTGGAGAGGAGAGACAGAGAGAAAGAGAGAGAGAGAATCCCAAGCAGACCCCACACTGAGTGGGAGCCTGAAATGGGGCTGGATCCCAGGTCTAAGATCATGACCTAGGCAGAAATCAAGAGCCAGGCCTTAACCAGAACCATCTGGGTGCACTGACAATATCTGCTTTTTAATTTGTGTTAAAACTATTTAAACTTGGTAACTTTTTTTCAACTTGCTGAGGAACAAATACAAAAGTTGACCCTACTATTAGGCCTTAAAGTAAACCATGATAAATTCCTGAAAGTAGAACCATTTAATCAAATTTTCTAAACACAATGTGATAAAACTAAAACTTAGTCACAAAGGGTTACTGAAAAATGTTGAGCCATTTGTAAATTTTTAAAAATATCCCTCCTAGAGCCCTGAAAGGCAAAATCAAAGCAGATGTTCAGAAATGAATGACAATTAGGATACTAATTGTAATGGTTAGGAGCGAGGGGTGAGGGAGTGAAGTCACATGGCCCTCGTAAGGCTTCTGGCTCTGCTGCAAGCTTACTGGGATTCTGATCCAGGTGCTTGAAATAAAGATAGTAATAGCTATCTTAGAGGATTTTTTTAAGATTAAATGAGATAAGAGCACTCTTTAAAGATCACTGATTTTTGTGCGTAGTTTCCCTGTCACAATTTAGATAAGTAAAAAAAGGTAACTTTCTCTGTAAAGATCAAGCCCAAATTCTGCAGCAGCCTGATCTAGGCCGCTTGTCATTCCATTTAGTCTCAAACGCTACTGCCTGAGGGCAGTGGTTATGCAACTATAGAAGGTGCAAAGGGGCTGGACCCTTTCTAGGTCAGGGAGGTTGGGGAGTCTCCGGGAGCTGCTGAGACACTTTGTTAAATAATGGTGTGAAGTGATCCCTGGGTGGCGCAGCGGTTTGGCGCCTGCCTTTGGCCCAGGACGCGATCCTGGAGACCCAGGATCGAATCCCACGTCAGGCTCCCGGTGCATGGAGCCTGCTTCTCCCTCTGCCTGTGTCTCTGCCTCTCTCTCTCTCTCTCTCTCTGTATGACTATCATAAATAAATAATAAATAAATAAATAAATAATGGTGTGAAGAAGGGCTAGGACAGGAGGCGAGTGGCAGTGCCATCAGGAAGATATCAGGAAGATAGGAGGTGGGGGGGGTGGGAGGTGGGGGGATGCGGGGGTGGAACACCTTCCAAGGGTTAAGGTGAGAGCCCTTCCCCATCTTTGGGCCCTGCAATGTCACATTTCTTCATCCTGTTAGTTGGCAATGCCCTGGCCTACTGTACTGATATTTTCATTTATTTTCCACTTCCTTTCTTTTATTTATTTATTTATTTTTAAACACACACAGAGAGAGAGAAAGGGGCAGAGACACAGGCAGAGGGAGCCCCATCTTTGGGCCCTGCAATGTCACATTTCTTCATCCTGTTAGTTGGCAATGCCCTGGCCTACTGTACTGATATTTTCATTTATTTTCCACTTCCTTTCTTTTATTTATTTATTTTTTTTTAAACACACACAGAGAGAGAGAAAGGGGCAGAGACACAGGCAGAGGGAGAAGCAGGCTCCATGCACCGGGAGCCCATGTGGGATTCGATCCCGGGTCTCCAGGATCACGCCCTAGGCCAAAGGCAGGCGCCAAACCGCTGCGCCACCCAGGGATCCCTCCACTTCCTTTCCTAAATTAACTTTCTGCTCCTGGTCAAGGAGGCTGATTTGTATAGTTAGGGCAACAGGCCTCTGTGTCCTCAGGTTTCTAACTGGGTTCAGCAGTGGGAGGAAACAGGCGGAGGAAATGGTGGTGCCTGCAACGCTCTTCTGTGTGTTCTGGTAAACCACCTCCCCGTGTTGGACTTAGGGACGCTAGCAGCACCATGTTACAGCTCACACTGTACTGTCCCTGTGGTTTCCTACACTCGGCTAGATTATTCATTTTAGGTCTTTTTTTCTTGTGTATGCATTCAGTTCTATAGATTTCCCTTTAAGCCAAGCTTTCTACACCTCCCACAAATTTTATTAAGTTGTATTTTCATTTCCATTTAGTTCAAAGTATTTTAAAATTTCTCTTGAGATTTCTTCATGTGTTATTGAGAAGGATGTTATTTAATATTCAAGTTAAATTTGAGGGGTTTTCAAACTGTCTTCCTATTATTGATTTCTAGTTTAATTTCATTGTGGTCTAAGAGCAGACATTGTATAATTTCTACTTCATAAACTTGTTAAGGTGTGGTTTACGACTCATAATGTGGTCTATCTTGGTAAGTGTTTTATGTGAGCTTGAGAAGAATGTGTAATCTGCTATTTTTGGATGAAATACCGCATAGATGTTAATTGTCGAGGGTTAATGGTACTGTTGAGTTCAGCTAAGTCCTTACTGATACATCTATCTAGCCATAGAGATATAAGTATAATCAAATATATTATTTACTATTTTTTAAAAAAACTTATCTGTTAGATCGATTAAGAATAAGAAAAATACATTTTTTGTTTTACATATTCTCTGATATTTTTCCTCTCTTTGAAGGTCCATTTTTTTACACTTTATCATTTTTTTTTCCCTCTGAAGAACTTCTTTTAACATTTCATGCAAAGCAGGTCTACTGGCAACACATTTAATCAATTTTCCTTTTTTGTCTGAGAAAGTGTATGTTTCTCCTGCACTTTTGAAAGATGATTCCTCAGAGTGCAGAACTCTGTGTTTTTGTTTTCTTTTATATTTAAAACATTTTGCATCTTTTCTGGAAGTTGAATGTAATTCCAATATTTACTCTTCTATAGGGAATATACCCCCCCCTTTCAATTTTTTTTCTTTTCCTTGAAATTCTGAAATTTGTATATGATATGCCCAGCTATAGGGTTTTTTTTTTTTTTTTTTTTTTTTTTTTTTAGCATTTAACCTTCTTGGTTTTTTCAGAGCTTCCTGGATCTGAGGTTTGATGCCTGACAGTTTGGGAAAATTCTCAGTCCTATTACTTTATATATTGCTTCTGGTTGTTTTTCTTTTTTCCATTTCTTCTCCTTCTCGTGTTCCCATTACTTCTTATATAGGTATCTCAATTTTTTTAATATTTTGGGTTTTTTTATGTCTTTGTTTTTTGGCTTTCAGTTTATTTATTTTTTAAAAGAATTTATTTATTTATGAAAGAGAGAGAGAGGCAGAGACACAGGCAGAGGAAGAAGCAGAGGGAGAAGCAGGCTCATACAGGGAGCCTGACATTAGACTCGATCCCAGGGTCTCCAGGATCAGGCCCAGGGCAGAAGGCGGCACTAAACCGCTGAGCCACCTTGGCTGCCCAGCTTTCAGTTTTAGAAGTTTCTATTACCATATCCTCAAATTCTTTGCTCAGCCATCCCCAAGCTACTAATGAAACCACTTAAAGACATTATTTCCATTACAATGTTTTTATGTCTAGAATTCCTTTTCAGTTTTCTAGAGTTTCCATCTTTCTACTTAGATTATCCATCTGTTCCTGAATATTGTCTACTTTTTTCATTAAACCTCTTAAGATATTAATTTTTTTAAGAACTCCTGGTCTGATATTCAACATTCCTGCCATATCTGACAGTGGTTATTTAACTTGTCCAATGTCTTCGAATTGTGTGTTTTTCCTTTTATTATGCTTTGTAATTTTTTGTTAAGATGGACGTGATGTACTAGGTAAAAGGAACTGCAGTAAATAGGCCTTCAGTAATGTAACGGTCGGGTATCAGGGCAAGGATAATCATCTATACTTTTATGATTTAGTTTAGTCTTTTCATGAGATTGTGACCTTGGACTGTAAATGTCACCAGTACTTCTCTGTTGTTCCCCCTCTAGATGGTCCAGAACCTCTAGAGGGATGCTGGAGTTCACATTTCCTTTCCCCATGTAGGTTAAGCTCTAGTAAAATGATTTCTTCTCGGGGCAGGCCTTATTTAGAACAGAATACTCTGGCATGTTTCAAGTTCTCTTTGCCCCTCCCTCTGCTGGATGCTTCTAGGAGTTGTCTCCTGTCTTTACTGTGAGTCCATTAGATTTACCAGAGATAAAATTCACCAGTGTTGGTAAAACCCCAAGGACTGACTGAACCCGTCTTGAGTTTGTGGGGTTTTTTAAGTTTTTTTTTTTTAAGATTTATTTATTTATTCATGAGAGAGAGACAGAGAGAGAGGCAGAGACACATGCTCCCCACATGGAGCCTGATGCAGGACTCGATACTGGATCCTGGGATCATGCCCTGAGCCAAAGGCAGACACTCAACCACTGAGCCACCCAGGCGTCCCCCTTCTGGAGTTCTTAACTCTCAGACTTGTCCACACTGAGCCTTCACAGTTCATCAATTACAGTTCACAGTATCATATACTGACACTGGTTCCTTTGGAGATTTCTGTTCTCATTACATGTGATTCTCTATATTCACCTGTCTTCAACTTTGTAATATAACTTGAAGTCTGGAATTGTGATGTCTCTAGCTCTGCTTTTCTTTTTCAATATTGCTTTGGCTATTCAGGATTTTTTGTGGTTCCTTACAAATTTTACAGTTGTTTATTCTAGCTCTGTGTTGATATTTTGATACAGACTGCATTAAATCTGTAGATGACTTTAGATAGTATTTGTTCTTCTAATCCACGAGTATGGAATGTCTTTCCATTTCTTTGTGTCATCTTCAATTTCTTTCATCACTGTTTTATAGTTTTTAGAGTATAGGTCTTTCACATCTTTCATTACGTTTATTCCTAGGTATCTTGTTATTTTGGGGGCAATTGTAAATGGGATTGTTTTCTTTTTTCACTTTCTGTCATTTCACTAATAGAGTATAGAAAGGCAACAGATATCTGTACATTGATTTTGTCTCCTGCAACTTTAAGTTTATCTGTTCTAGCAGTTGTTTGGTAGACTCTCTCAGGTTTTCTATATATAGTATCATGTCATCTGCAAATAGCAAAAGTTTTACTACTTGTTTACCAATTTGGATGCCTTTTTACTTTATTACCTGATTGCTGTGACTAGGACTTCCAGTACTATGTCAAATAAAATTGGTAAGAGTGGACATCCTTGTCTTATTCCTGATATTAAGGGGGAAACTCTGTTTTGTTTTGTTTTTTCCATTGAGGATGATATTAGGTATGGGATTTTCATATATGGCCTTTATCATATTGGGGAGGTATGTTCTCTCTAAACCTACTTTGTTGAGGGTTTTTGTCATGAATGGATGTTGTACTTTGTCAAATGCTTTCTGCATCTATTCAAATGGTCATATGTTTGTTTTTTTTTTTTTAATTTACTTTTAGAGAAAGCGAGTGAGAGCATGAGCAGGGGGGAGGGGCAGAGAGAAAGGGAGAAGCAGATTCTGCTGAGCAGCAAACCCATTTCAGGGCTTGATACCAGGACCCCAGGATCATGACTTGCACCAAAGGCAGATGCTTAACCGAGTCACCCAAATACCTGGGTCATATGGTTCTTATCCCTCCTCCTCTTTTTGATGTGATTTATCATGTTGATTAATTTGCAAATATTGAACCAACTTTTCAACCCATGAAATTCCACTTGATTGTGGTGAGTGATTTCTTTAAATGTATTGTTGAATTCAGTTTGCTAGTCTTTTATTGAGGATTTTTGCATCTATGCTCATCAGGGATATTGGCCCATAGTTCTGTTTTAATGGTGTCTTTATCTGGATTTAGTATCAGGATAATGTTGTTCTCCTGTGGAACCATCTAAGCCTAGACTTTGTTTGTTGGAAGTTTTTCAGTTACCAGTTGAATGTCTTTGCTGGTTATCAGTCTGTTCAAAATTTATGTTTCTTCCTGTTTCAGTTTTGGTAGTTTATATGTTTCTAGGATTTTATCCATTTCTTTTAGGTTGTCCACTTTATTGGCATAGTGTTTTTTATAATATTCTCTTATAATTTCTGTGGTGTTGGTTATTTATTTCCTCTCATTTGAGATCTTATTTATTCAAGTCCCTTCTCTCTCTCTCTCTCTCTCTCTCTCTCTCTCTCTCTCTCTCTCTTTAGTAAGTGTCTAGAGGTTTATCAATTTTATTGAGTTTTTTAAAGAACCAGCTCCTGGTTTCATTGATATGTTCTATTATATTTTTAGTTTCTGTGTTATCAATTTCTGCTCTAATTTTATTATTTCCTTCCTTCTGCTGGTTTAGGTTTTGTTTGTTGTTCTTTTTCTAGCTCCTTTAGGTATAAAGTTAGGTTATTTGCTTGAGGTTTTTCTTCTTGAGATAGTTCTATATTGCTATAAGCTTCTCTCTGAGGACTTCTTTTGCTGCATCCCAAAGATTTTGGGTCATTGTATTTTCTTTTCATTTTTTCCATGTACTTTTTAAATTTATTCCTTTATTTCCTGACTGACCCATTCATTGTTTAGTAGCATGTTATTTAACATCCATGTATTCGTGGTCTTTCTTAATCTTGTGGTCGACTTCTACTTTCATAACATTGTGTTCAGAAAAGATGAGCGATCTTTTTTAATTTCTTGAGGTTTTTTTATGGGCTAATATTCTGGAGGATATTTCCTGTGCACTTGAAAAGAATGTGTATTCTGCTGTTTTAGGATGGAATGTTCTGAATATATCTGTTAAATCCATCTATCCCAATTTGTCATTCAAAACTCTTATTTCCTTATTGATTTTCTGTTTAGATGATGTGTCCATTGATGTAAGTATTAAAGTCCCTTACTATTATTGTATTATTATCAATTAGTTCCTTTATGTTTGTTATTAACCGTTTTGTGTATTTGGATGCTCCTATGTTGGGTACATAAATATTTGAAACTATTATATCTTCTTTTTGGATTGTCCTATTTATTATCATTGAATTGTCCTTCTTCATCTCTTATTACAGTCTTTTTTTTTTTAAAGTTAGTTTTCTCCTATGTAAGTATTGCTATCTTTCTTTGATGTCCATTTGCATGATAGATGTTTCTCCATCCACTCATTTCAGTCTGTAGGTATCTTTAGGTATAAAATGAGTCTCTTATAGGCAGCATATAGTTAGGTCTTTTTTTTAATCCATTGTTTCAACCTATGTCTTTTGATTGGAGTGTTTCTATTCAAAGTAATTATTGATAGATATGTATTTATTGCCATTTAATTACTTGTTCTGTGTTTGTTTCTGAAGGTTTCCTCTGAATCTGTCTTTCATGTTTTACTCTTTTTATTTAATGATATATTTGGATTTATCCCTGTTTAGTTTTTGTATATTTGTTAGTAGCTTTTGATATATGGTTACCGTTAGGTTTGTACATAACCTCATCTGCATATAGCAGTCTATATTAAGTTGATGATCATTTAAGTTTGAATTCATTCTTTTTTCCTGTCCTTCCCACATTTTAGGTATATGTTAGTATATTTTACACCCTTTTTTTTTTCTAGTTCCTTGACTAATTTTTTACAGAAATATTCCTTTTTACTGCTTTTGTGTTTCCTACATTTATACTATCACTTTTGTTGGTCTCTTTTCTTCACTCAGAGAATCCCATTTAATATTTCTTGCAGAAATGGTTGAATGTTCAAAAACTCTAGCTTTTATTTGTCTGGGAAACTCTTTATCTCTCCTTCTATTCTGAATGATAGCCTTACTGGATAGAACATTCTTGACTGTAGATTTTTCCTATTCAGCACTCTGAATATCATGCTGTTCTCTTCTGGCTTGCAGAGTTTCTCTTGAAAAATCTGCTAGCCTTATGGGTCTTCCCTTGTAAATTAAGGACTTCTGTTGTCTTGCTAATTTTAAGATTTTTTTATCATTATATTTTGCCAATTTAAATACAATATGTCTTGGTGTGGGTCTGCTTTTGTTGATCTTGATGAGAGTTCTCTATGCCTCCTGGATCTGGATATCCGTTTCCTTTCCCCAGATCAGAAATAATTTTCAGGGCAGCCCGGGTGGCTCAGCGGTTTAGCGCCGCCTTCAGCCCAGGGCCTGATCCTGGAGACCTGGGATCGAGTCCCATGTCAGGCTCCCTGCATGAGGCCTGCTTCTCCCTCTGCCTATGTCTCTGCCTCTCTCTCTGTATGTATCTCTTATGAATAAATAAATAAAATCTTTAAAAAAAAAAAAAAGAAAGAAAGAATTTTCAGCTATTTCTTCAAATAAATTTTCTGCCTCCTTTCCTCTCTCTCCTTCCTCTGGGACCCCTCTAATATGAATGTTATTACATTTAATGTTTTTAATATAAACATTACATTTAAATACACTGAGTATGCTGTGTCTATTTTTGTTTTGCGTAATTCCTTTTCTCTCATTTGTTCAGCTTGATTACTTTCCATTACTCTGTATTCTAGGTCACTAATTTCTTCCTCTGCTTCTTCTATCCTATTATTCATCCCATTAAGGGTGTTTCTCATTTCATTTATTGTATCCTTTATCTCTGCTACATTATTCCTTTTCTCTGTGATAGGGGTCTCACTCATGTCTTACATTTTTTTTCTCAAGTCCAGCGAGTATCCTTATGATTGTTTCTTTAATTTCTCTATCAGGCATGTTGCTTAGATCTCTGGCCATGGCCTTGTCTTGTTCTTTCATTTGGGGTATATTTCTCTGCCGCATTTTATCTGGCTCTCTGTATCTGTTTCTCTGTGTTAAGAATGTTAGCTTTATCTTTTGCTCTTGAGAGTAGTGACTCTATGAAGAAGAAAGTCCTGGAGTGTCCAGCAATGCAGTGTCCCCTGTTCACCAGAACCAGACCCTTCAGAAGAATATCCTGTGTGTGTTGCTTACACTGTACTATTGTGCCTGAGTCACTTTTCCTTTCAATCCAGTTGTCTGCACTGACTCTCTGTTGTGGGCTGTGGGTGGTAGTCGGACCCGAGCAAGTCAGCTCTGAGGGGATGTGCCTGTGGAAGAACTTGGGAGCAGGGTGGTGGTGTTAAAAAAACTTATACTGTGCCACTGGACCTATGCCAGATCCCCAAAGCTCTGTGGCAGACAGGCAGCCAGGGATGTGAGGCTGGGGCATGGAGCATGTCAAGGGCTGAAGGTACATGGCTGGGTATGACACCCAGCAGCTGGGCAAGGTGCATGTGTTAACCAAATTTGTTCTGAGCCCAGGACCAAGGCTAACAAGCTTGGAGTGGATGAGAGGACAGAACTCATGGGCAGGATGAACTGCTAGCAGGTTGGTTAGCAAGTATCTCTGCAGCCCCACCTCTCGCAGGTGGCTCTGTGTTTATGTTGGGGGCGGGGAGAAAAATGGCACCTTCCAGCCTCCTCATTTTTGGAGAAGTGCCCCAACACACTCCAAAATTAGTATGAATAGATCTGTTTTCCTGTTTCCTCCCCTTCCTCCAGCATTGTGTAAACTGACATTGTTATGTTGCTTCTCTGTGCAGGCTGTAGCCTCTTTTTTTTTTTTTTTCAGGCTGTGGCCTCTTTAAGGCATTGACCCAGCTATCATTCACCCTCCAGGCTCACGCAGTGCTGAGTCAGGTGATGTTTCAAGCTGGAAGCTCCAAGTCCCATTGGTTTTAAAAATTGATAGAACTCAGCCCCTTTGGTTTTTAAAGCCAAATGTTATGGGTATTAATCGTCTTCATGTGAGTTCCCTGGTGTGAGCTCCTGTTTCTCTCCCCCTTTCCTGTTCACAGCTCCCTCCATCCTGCAGGCAGCCTCCCTCAACCTTTCTAACCTTCCCAAACTTTCAGATGCAGCTTCTTTGCTATATTTAGCCGTAGAGTTTGTTCTGCCAGGCTTTCTGGTTGATTGTGTTGGATGTGTATGATATCTAGTTGTAAATGTGGGACAGGGAAAGCTCAGCTTCCTCTTTCAAGTTTTTATCTGCTAATTCCAACATCTGGGATCCCTCAATACAATTTCTATTTAGTGCGTATGTTCTTGTGTATGAGTCATACTTTTCTTTGCATGTTATACCATTTCTTTTTTAAAATAAGCCTTATGATAATATGTTAAAACAACGGTTGATTCTGAATTGTTTCTTCCTCTCCACCAATTGTTTCTTTTTATCTTTTGTGTTCATTTAGTCACATTTATGGGCTAGATCTGTAGAGTCTGTCATCCCTGCATTGTTTAGCTACTGATGTCTCTTTTGAGTTTTCTTTTCCTTTCTCTCTTTCTCTCCTTCCTTTTTTTTTTTTTTTTTCGTCCTTTTTGGATTTTTGGCTTCCTATGGTTGCCTCTAGATCAGCATAGTTTATTGGTGGGCCAATTATTGGTCAGAGGTTATATTTAAACACCTGAAGCCAGTAAGGCACAGTTGCCAATGGATTTGCATGTGGGTTAGGAAATGTGTTCAAATTCAAGCAGTATACAAATCTGTTGGAAATTTTATTTTTCAATAGACCTTAATAGAACTCCTCTACATATGTGAAAGGTCTCATATTCAGTCAGGAATATGTAAATGACTAGGACCTTCTTCAGTCTCTACAAAGTGTCAAATAACTCTACATATGCTCTCAGTGTTTCAGTCTGGCAGTCATATGTTAAAACTATCAAGACCTCCCATCACTCATTCTACAAGTTTCCCTGTTAAACTTCAAGCTTGTCTAGACAGTCTGTAGCTTTCACCAACCAGTATCGCTAACTTAGGCTACTGCAGGATTCACTTTTCCTGACATTTGCTACCAAAATCATTATTATTTTCAACACCTCTGAGCATGAGGTTGTCACAGATGCTACTCCAAATGAAGTTGTCCCTCTCCAGTGGCAACAAAGCTGCTGATTTTCATAGTTTTCCCTGCCCTGTTAGAAGTATTGGTACCCACAGAATTTGGGAGAAGGGATATGTAAGAGCAGCCCTAAGCTAGAACACCACAGATTCCAAGTGTTATTAACTGAGGTTCTTGAATCAAAGTTTTACAACTCACCGTATGCCTTTAATCAGTTTCCAGAGTCCAGATATGGTTATTTTTGGCAGTTCTTTTTTTTTAATTTTTATTTATTTATGATACACACACACAGAGAGAGAGAGGCAGAGACACAGGCAGAGGGAGAAGCAGGCTCCATGTAGCGGGAGCCCGATGTGGGATTCGATCCTGGGTCTCCAAGATCGCGCCCTGGGCCAAAGGCAGGTGCCAAACGGCTGCGCCACCCAGGGATCTCATTTTTGGCAGTTCTATTTTGAAGTTGTTCTTTGGGGAAAAGATTTGCCAAGCTCCTTACTTCACCATTCTTTAATAAGAATGATGAATGTAATAATAATACTTACCATGTGCCAGGCTACTGTTCTAAGTATTTGACTAATTATATTCACCTATACGAATCCACTAATTCATTCTAGGAGATTATGAATCCTATTTTACAGATGAGGAAACTGAGGCAGATATCTCATAGCTAGTAACTGGTAGATCAAGTTAAGGAAATCTGGCTCTGTAGTATGTATCTTGAGCACTGTGCTATATTTCCCACTTAATTTAAAACCTGTAACAGCCTTATTGGAGTAAATATAAATAGTACAGTAGTCCCCCATTATCCACATGAATTTGTTCCTAGACCCCCAGTAGATGTCTGAAACTATGGATAGTACCAAATCTTATATATTGTTTTTTTTTCCTATATATACATACCTATAATAAAGTTTGATTTATAAATTAAGCACAGTACTAGATTAACAACTAATAATAAAATAGAATAATGATAATAATATAATAAAATTTATTTGAATGTGGTCTCCCTCCTTCTTTCTTAAAATATCATACTGTACTCACCCTTCTTCTTGTGATGATGTGAGATGATAAAATTCCCTTGTGATGAGTGAAGTGAGGTGAATGATACAGGCATTGTGATGCAGGGCTGGGCTACTATTGACCTGACTATATGTCAGGAGGAAGATCATCTGCTTCCAGATGGTGTTTGATTCTGAATAAGTGAAACCATAGACAATGAAACCATGGATAAGAGGAAAGTACTGTATTTTATTTTACTGAAGAGGAATTGATGCATCTTCTCTAAAGCCACAAAGTTAATAAGTAGCCAATTTAGGATTAGCATCCATGTCTAATTGAATCTAAAGTCTGAAACTGGCAGCCAACACATTATACACTCAGGGAAAAGATCTACATAGGTACTCTGTAAACACAGAGAAACTGAGGTAGTACAACCTGGCCCATGTATGTGTGTGTACACTGTGTATTTGTGCATGGATATGTGTAGGAGACCTAGGAAAAGAGAGGTAGGGCTTATAGAGGCATTAGATTTTTTTAGAAGGTTTTATGAAGGATAAATAGGAATTAGAGAAAACATGGCAAGCAATGACATTCTAGGCAGGATCATTAAGGAAAGTGATAATATGGTGAAAGTATGATTTTGATTTCCTTGCATATCTTCTCCCTGCCCTACCATCTTTGATTCTTCATGTTTTCCACCCAAGATTTACTGTCTGATTAGTATCTGTTTACTATGCTTAAAGTGTTCATGGAATTTATTTCATTTAATGTAATTAGGGATTCATGGCAGCACACTTTTGAAATTGTCTTCCTCTTCCAAGAGGGTATTAAAAAAAAAAACTGACCTATGGTTAAAAATGAACTGTCTAGAGTTTATACTATTAGTTTCCCAGTTGGCATTGTGGGAGGTAGGTGTCTAGAGAGAAATTTAGTACATCCAACCCAGAGCTCCCTGGTGTGCCTAGCAATTGTTATGGCCACAACTTAGTATGCATGACCCTTCTTAAACTCTAGGATCTGTCTTAGAAGCACTGATACAGATATAGAAACTTAAGCTTTTATTTATTTTTTTCTTTGAAAAATATATTGTTTGCACCTTTTTTCACTATAGGTTTTTATTTGATATAAGTTAATCGAATCTAGGAACACCTGGGTGGCTCAGCGGTTGAGCACCTGCCTTTGGCTCATTGTGTGATCCTGGAGTCCCAGGATCGAGTCCCACATCGGGCTCCATGCATGGAGCCTGTTTCTCCCTCTGCCTGTGTCTCTGCCTCTCTCTCTCGCTGTATCTCTCATGAATAGATAAATAAAATCTTAAAAAAAAATAAGTTAATTGAATCTAAAGCAGAAAATAGGGATAATTCAAGTCTTCTATAAGAATAGTGAGCACACTTGATATATACATATGTCAATTTTTATAGAAATTCCTACAAACAGTAGCCATTAATCTCCCTACCTACCATTACTTTCACCCTCCATGCACATGTGTGCATACGTTTGTCTTTAGAAAGATAAATAGGCAGAATTTAAATATGCTGATAATACACCTAGGAAAAACTGTAAAACAACTGTAGTCAATATTTTTGAAGGCTCACTAGGTGCTAAACACTAGACCTTTACAAAAATATGTCAATCTTTATACATCCTAAAGGAATAAGTACAATTACTATCCATTTTGTAAATAAGGACACCAAGTTTCAGAGAAATTAAGTAACTCACCCAAAATTCCTAACTAGAGATGGGAGAATGATGTTGTATGCCCAGGCAATATGAATCCAGAATCCTAGTTCCTAATCACCATGCTCAGTTGTTTTATACTATTGAGTTGGACCATGCAGAATTTGCAGAATTGACATTTTGTAAGTCAAAACAGTTAAACACCAGCAATTTCATATATTCCAGTCATAGATCACCTCTTACTTTTAAGAATAACCATTGTATACAGCAAAATGCAATGGAAACAGCTCAAAATTTAGAGTTGGAAAGATCTAGATTCAAAACACAGAACATTATTAGCTGAACAATTTTAGGCAAATAATTTGCCAACCCTGAGCTCTTAATTTATGTGTAAAATTGACTAATACTATTATCTACCCACATGGGACTGTTATGAGGAGCAATACAATAATATATATATAAATGGTACATAAATGACTAAAATTTTGTTAGCCAAATGTGAAAAAATATGCATATAACAATTTTAAACTTTGCAATTTCCATATTTTATCAACTGGTGATGATGTGTGTGTGCTTGGGGGGGATGGAAATAGAATTGATAATTTGCTCCTTGTTATGATCCTAAAGTTCAAGAAAGGTGAAATAAATAAATAAATAATAAATAAATAATGAAATAATGAAATAATGAAATAATGAAATAAAATAAATAATGGAATGCTTTCCCTTAACATCTGTTCCAGAAAGATTGATGTGACTTTTTTTGTAACAAGCAGATCAAAGCATTTTTCTAGAATCACACAACTTAAAAACAAAAACAAAACAACCAAAAAAAAAAAATTTTAACATGCGATCTAGATGAAATAGCAGATGAATTAGCAGGACAATATAGCTCTATAGCTCTTTTCCAAGGCTGTGAAGATAGTGATGTGCTTTTAAAATCAGATAAAAAAAGATCATATGAGCTAGCAAAGAAGGTGGGAATAGTCACTCAATAAATATTTGTTGATTGATGGATTGATCTTGAAGGCTGCTGAAAGGGTGACAAAAAAATCAGATGAAAAGGGAGACAGTTTATTGTTAACAAGATTTGAAGTAAAATGATGAGAGGGAAATTAAGGCAGTTCACTTGTTTGGAAATTGACAATGGTGAGGAGGACTTTGGAAAATAGAGAGATTTGAAAGATTTATAGCAAGTAAGAATCCCTTAATATAAGTTTCAATTCATCTACTTCTTCAATAGCTATTTGTGATATGGCTCTATGGGCAAGTCATTATGATAGGTGCCACAAGAGAAAAAAAAATCAAAGATAGTGCCTCATCTGAGCAAGAGGACTGTGTATCAATCAGGAAAGATAACATACAACATAAGGAGTTGGACCTTGAGGAAGACAACAAGTACAGTACAAGAGGGACTGTGCTATGTATGATCAGGGATAAAGACTAGTGTTTTAACATTAGACTTTCCTTGATTCCATCACTAGATACTTCCATTCCTCCCTCTCTCCTTATGCATTCATTCTTTAATTTTGTTCGACAAATTTGTATTGAGCACATATTTCTCATCACTAAATAATGAGAAGGATGAATCCCATTTCATGTTACTTAAAACTGTGTAAACTTGGAGAAATCACTTCACTTAAAAACTTGACTTTCTTAATAGTAAAATTGACATTAAAATGTCTTGTTTTTAGGGTTATTTTAGTTATTAGATCAACTTGTGATAGTGCCTGGCATGTAGTAGATACTTAACAGAAGATGATGGTAGTAATTATTATCAGCATTTTTGTAGGGGCAGTTTAGAGAACAGGGTGATAAATTTCAGGAGATTGCTAAGAAAAATCTTTTTGACTTTATGGAAAAGACAGCCTTATGTTGACAGTAATAGAAGCTTTCCCTACCCCACATAGAATCTTGCTTCATGAGGGCAGAGGCTTTGTTCTCTTTACTATTATATCCCTAGGACCTAATACACTAATGTAGTACGTGGGAAATTCTAGTCATTCAAAAATACTTTTCTAAATTAATTGGGATTTTTAATAAGCATAGATTAAAATAAAGACATTTAGGGTGAACTGTATGACATTAATAAAGATACTAAAGAGCGGAGTTGCTTTATATAAGCTTCAGCACAATTACTTGGCTCAAAAATATTTTGAAGATAAGAAGTAGGGTCTAGCTACAAAGGTATATTGGAAACAGCTGGTGGACGTTCTGAAATGTTCTTTAAAGATAAAGAAAGATACCTTAAAGCTACTTGTACAGCATAATTATGTGCAATAACATTGCTTTATAGAAAGGTTACTCTCAAAGGATATGAAGGATAAATTGATATTGAAAAATGATAAGGCAGAAATGTTTTTAGAAAGTTATATTGATGATCTTCAGAAAGTAATAGTTTTGGATTTGAAAGAGGATGCTAGTTAGATATTGAAAACAAATATAGAGGACATGTGAAAAAGAGGATTCCCAGGGCTCCTGGCTGGTTCAGTACATAGAGCATATACCTTTTAATCTCAAGGATATAAGTTTGAGTCCCACATTGGGTGTAGAGATTACTTAACAAGAAAAGAAAAGAAAAGAAAAAGGATTATTTTAACAGACATAGGAAATAGAATGAAGAAAATGATGATTATATTTAGGCATGATTAGTCCTGTCTCAGACTAATTAAGACTGGGGTGACATCAGGGCACTATTTAGAAAAAAAATTTAAGAGAGATTGCATAACAAAAAGGAACAGACTTTGGTAAATTCTCATATCTGGCAGGAAGAAGGGAAACATTAAATATAATGGAGAGAGCAGTAGGGAAGAAACCATCAAGGATATTAACTGTGTGACAGAAGAAAAGGGAAGTTTCAAGTGGTGGTCACTCCAAGATGTCAAATACTGCAGGAAAGCAGTGGAGGACGAAGGCTGGGAAAAGATCATTGTTTTCAAATGTGGGAAAGTTGTTTGTATAGTGGTAGAAACAAGATCACAGATTTAAGAGAGAAATTGAGGATGAAGAATCGAGTGAATTGATATTGTGCATCTTACTATAGTTGTATTATACCCAAAAGAAAGAGAAAATATTCTTACTATCAGCTTACATCATTGTATTTGTAAAGTCTTCTCTTATGGCTCAGCACTCACTTTGTTCTGTTGCTCTAAATCTTTTGGTATGTGTTTGAACTCTTGATTCTCTTGGATATCGCTTGCAGTTGACCAAGTGATTTGTATATGGGGATAGTAAAGTGAAACAGGGGTCTTGATGGAATAAAAACTTGATGTATCATCATGGTATCTTCACAACCATAGATCAATGTGTTCTTAACACCATTTACTGCTCTCAAAGAGCATTTTTAACTTATGTAATACTTAAATCCAACAAAACAAACAGCATGTATCAGGATGGAGCCAAGTGAAAGCATTGAAATCACCTATTATTACTCCATCCAGCATATGGTGCAAGGCAAGGGAACAAAGCTGGGAAGAAATGTCCATTTCCAAATTAGAGGCCAATCCAGTTCTGAACTATTTAAGCACTATATTTTTCCTTCCTTACAGAAGCCTTTAATCAAGACAACATTAGAGAGAAAGAAAGAGAAGGAGAGAGGGAGAGAAAAAGAAAAAGAAAGAGAGACTTTCCTTTTATGCATGTAAGAAACCTAAGCTATTTTCCTTGATTTCTCTTGACAAAAATACCAGGAAAATTTATCACATTTTTATAGGTGAAAAGCTGTTTAATAATAATAATAATGATAATAATAATTTAAAAACCTGTGGCTTCTAATTAAGTGAAAAAACACATCATAATTATTGAGTCTAAGATCACTTTTCTAGAACCAGAGTCCTGTGTTAAAAAGTCTTAACAACAAAGGTAGAGGAAATAATAAAACCAAAGGAAAATTGTTTAAAAATGGAACAGGTTATAGGATACTTGATTAATTTTTTTTTTCTATTTGGTGGATGCTATGATTTAGCAGTTCACTGAGCTCAGAAATTTAATTAAGATTAAAAGTTTTAACATGAAATCAGGGTTTACTGGTAGATCACATTCAGGTGAATAATAAGAATAGTGGTCTTACCGAAATTAGAATCTTGACTAAGAATATCAATATTTTTATAGCTTATTTTATTAAGAGTAAGACTGTTTTACTAATAATACTGTAATAATATTATGATTAGCTTCTTGTCAAACTGAATATTTTTAAGTGAGTCTCATTATAATTGAAAAGTGTTTCTAAAATAACCAGATCCATACCTTAGATTAAAACAGATGCACTATAAAGCTTCAACAGAATTATTGTTTGCTTACTGTTTAAACAATATTGACACACAAATGTGTATAACACATAAAAAGATGAATTCTAACAGCTTGTAAGTGATGAAACTGATACTCAAATTCAAGTCTTTTGGATCCTGGAATCTAAGCTTTTTATTTCTGTGTGAAAATTCCTCTTAATATAAATAGAGGGCACAACTTTAGGTAGTGGAGATAGCTAGCAGAGGGAACATTAGTTAGAGGAAGTGATCAGAGGGGCTATCCACCTCCAACTTTGTCTGATGATACTCTCATTCATTAAAGCTTCCATACTGACTCTCACTTTTTCAATACTTGATTGTTTTTCCATTCAGCAGAAACACTTAAATGTAATAAAAAGATAGAGACAATGAACATCAGCTTTCTTTAGTTTTCTTTCAGATTGAGGTAGAACAAAACTCCCTTATCTTTTTCTCCCTTTTCAAAGAGACAAACACACTTTTTATTTCTTCCAAAAGTCTAGAGGTCTTTGAAGAGAAGAAATGGGAAGGTGCTGATAGCGACAATCTTGAGTGGAGCTAAGGAAAGCTGGTGATACGACCATTAAGCTTCCTCCCAGATGGAGAACTTACAGGTTAAGGAGAAGGGACATGGCTGAGGTACATGGAGATTAGAGAGCTATCAGCTGGTAGTATTTTAGGTTGCCAATTAGGATCTTTGGAATAAAGAGTAATAGAAAAATCCATAATAAAGTTTGTCAAGTACACCTTGACCAAAGTGACAGGCAAATTAATATGACTTAGAGTGTAAAGCCCTCATGCTAAAAGGTGAGAGCAGAGAGGAACTTCAGCAATCATTTTTCTGCATGAGGAAAATTCAAGCAACATAACCTGCTCAGGTTTATTGAGCATGTTAAAGCACAGAATCAAGACTACAATACAGGTCTTCTCTTTCCAGTAGAGCACTCTGAAGAAGGGTCCGTCTTCTTCCATCTTCCTTGGTAGACCCATCTCTTTTCTACTCATCCTCATGAACACTTATCCTTGAACACATTCAGTTTATACCACCTCCTCTATGAAGGCTTTTCTGTCTGCCTCCAGTACAATCATCTGGCTTCCCTATGTCAGCTCTGCTGTTACAGTCTGCAGGCATCTACACAGCAGCCATATCACTTTGTTGCATGTTAATGTTCATTTATCTCCCTCTACGAGAGTGAGTTCTTCGAGTCAAGAGCCATATCTCATTTATTTTGTATCTCTAGGGCATATCATCATGCCTAGCACATGGTGAGTTCCCAATAAGTGTCAGATTATGTTTTAATTCACATGTGCAGTATTTAAATTAAAAATTAACAATACACACATAGAAAAAATTTCCTGAGATAAAGAGATAAATGCAAGCCATATATTACAGGAAAATAAAACGTGTGTTAGAGGCTCCCTATGCTTACTTGAATCTACACAAGAGTTCAATGACAGTTTAGTTTTTGGAATTCTGAGGTAACTTGGTTCTAGAGTTGTCTAAAGACCTACTATGAACAAAGAATAGTACCAGAAACTACAGTGTGCAAAAACGAGTAAGATATTCTTGGTATCCTCATGAACCTGGAGCTGTAAGGGATATCATGAAAGTAGCCTTAGGAAAGTGAATGCCAATAGAGTAACATCATGGTCAAGACTGGGCAAAACAGTGTTAAAAAGAAAATGTAAGAGGGAGCAGATAGGAGATCGGAAGAAGGTCTAGTTGAGGTAATACTCTGAGTGAAGACCACAGTGACCTGATTTTGGAGGGAAAGCTAAGATGATTCCTCTCCACAAGGCACATCTTAGATGGGCTCAGGAAAGAGATGTTTAAATTAAAAAAAGTATTTAGTGGATTTTGTAGAAGAAAGCAAATTTATTTGCCTACCAAATTATATTTTATATTACTGGAGAAATTAGGAAATATTCAATAACTGATCATATAAGTCTTGTGAACCTTGAAGATTAATCCACAACTAATTAAAATCACTCTCACTGTTGAAGATATACTATATTCCAGGTAGTTGATATGTGTAATCTCATTTATTGCTCCCAAATCCTTTATGAAAGGAACTGTGTGGTATTATAAATAAATATAATTTCTTTATCACTTAAGATGTATGTCAAGTGTTTTACACAAATTATCTAATATTCACAATGACCATATTATGGAAGTACTGGTTAGTACCATTCTACACATGAAGAAATTAAGGTTTTGAGAGATTAAGGAAATTGGCTACATTCACATATCTCATAAATATCGGAACTAGGATTCAGATCTGTCTTTCTTTTTTTTAACTCTGGAATCCATCTTACCTACTAAACATAATAGAAGATACATAGGAGATTCAAATATAAGAATCCATAAAGCATCATGGTGTGTTTGCTGTAATAAATCTCCAACAGGAAAAGGGGATGAACATTGGCAATGTATTAAGACAAATACCAACAAGTTGAAACCATATGCCCCAGTCTCCATGATCATCATATCCCCTCCCAAAGTCCAACAAAAGCTTTATATGCAAAACCATAATGTTCAGAGATAAGTCTTGCTTACTGTGTGATAATTACCTTTAATAAAGGGCAAAGTTAGTACATTATTTATCATATTATATCCTACTAACGAATCGAATATGTATATACAACAAACATCGCTTACATATGGCAACAGTAGAACTGTGGTTCTAGTCCACCTTTATATTTTATATATTGGATATCATACTTCTCTGAGGCCTTAGTATATTGGTGCCTCTTTAAGAACTGTGTGTTTATTGCGAATAGGGTTCATATCTTAAATCTCTATTTTTTTCGGTACCTGTTACACCACTTGGCACATCACACATGCTCAAAAATTGTTGAGTGGAAGTATGTTTAATTTTAAGAAGCCAATACTTTGATATTATTATATCAACACTTATAATATATGATATGGTGTTGTATAAACATTTATGTATCCCAAATACTAAGATGCTTTTAGCCTTAATGAAATTATACCTGTGGCAAAGAACAAAAAGAAAATTGTGGAAAAATCATTTCTTTAGACTCCAGTTAAATCCATTAAAACAAGAAATAGGGGCAGCCTGGGTAGCTCAGCGGCTTAGCGCCGCCCTCAGCTCAGGGCCTGATCCTGGAGACCCGGGATGGAGTCCCACATCAGGCTCCCTGCATGGAGCCTGCTTCTCCCTTTGCCTGTGTCTCTGCCTCTCTCTCTTTCTCTCTCTCTCTCTCTCTCTCTCTCTCTCGGTGTCTCTCATAAATAAATAAATAAATAAAATCTTAAAAAAAAAACATGAAATAGTTCATCAAAAGACCTCTTTTCAGAAGTCAAAAGTACATCTCAATTAAATTATATGATCATCTGGACAGGTAAAGTATCACTGGAGGGGAAAAAAAAGCAGTGAGATAGCATGCAAAGTGTATGAAGTTGTAACTTTAAGTACCAAGTTTGAATTTGAATGGGTCACTCTCTTCTGTGTGATGCCAACAAGGCTACATGCCCAGAACAGTGCAGGACAATGTGTGGCATCAATTTGATTTTCTAGTCCCCATAGAAACCTACCAGCTGTCATCATGGAACCATTAGGTTCAGGAAAATCAAGTATCTGAAAAAAAAAAAAAAACAGATTTTTTAAAAGTTGGAAATTCTATATTTGCAAAAATGTCAATCTCACTTTTCTAGTCTTCATGGTGGGAGGATACTAAAAGTGATGGTCAGTATCAGAGCTGTAATAACTTGAATCTAATCCATGTAGCTGTCCAGGCCCCAGACTATCAGGTGCATAAAACATTGCCTGGGTACTGAAGTATCACTGGAAATACTACTGATCAAGAACAACAACATATTCATGTGACAGAACTATTTTCAGGAAGAGAGTTTTGTGAATTTAAAGACATATTTGTAAACTAGGAGTAAAAGGAGATCACCAAGGCATGTTCAGACAGTAGATTGTCTGTAAATCCCCAGAAGACAATGGGAGTCCATTCACAGCATAGTTTTTTTTGTTGTTGTTTCTCTCTGGGAATACATGAAATATGCATAGGGAGCATTACTGTGTATACCTCTTGGCTTTTTACCAAGCAACAACTCCTCTAAATAAATATGAAAAAATTATTTAAAAAATATTGTATTGGTGTACTTATTTGAAAAGTCACTAAATTTTCATGAATGTCATAACCCACCCTTATGTATTTCTGATTAAAATGGAGGTATATTTAGTTATGCTTTCTATCCTTTCCTCCAAGGCTTTTGCCAAGAGAAGTTGTGGGATTTCTTGTCTCAGGTGTCTTGAGGCAGAACAGAGATCACACTCCCTTAGTAATGACAGAATAGACACCAGGACCTCTTAAATGGCTTTCCTGAACTCCCACATTGGCTCTTCTGATACCATGTTTTAAATATTCTCAACTCAAAAATAAATAAATAAATAAATAAATATTTTCAACTCAGGTTTGAAATATTGCCTCAGCCCTACTAAAAACCTTTCATTCCTCCAAAATTTCACTAGATCCTGTTGTAGTCATAGGATTCTTTTTTTTAGAGTATAGTTGAAACACAATGGTCATTAGTTTCAGGTGCACAACATAATAATTCAACAACTCTATGTTAAGCTGTGCTCACCACAAATATAACTACCATCTGTCACCATACAAAGCTATTATAATACCTTTGACTCTATTCCCTATGCTGTACCTTTTATCCCTGAGACTTAGTCATTCTGTAACTGGAAGCTTTATTCCCACTCCCCTTCACCCACTTTGCCCAAATTCTCTGCCCTCTTTCTCTCTGGCAGACATCAGTTTGTTCTCTGTATTTCTAGCTCTGACTCTTCATTTTGTTTGTTTATTCATTCGTTTTGGATTTTAGATTTCACATATAAGTAAAATCATATGGTATATTTTTTTAAAGTAAAGTGACATCCCAATCTGGATGGCATCATCTCTTCTTATGAAGACATCCTGGATACTAGAGAATTAGGCAAATGACATTACTTCTTTGGGTTGAAAACTAAAGACCCAGGAATCTGTAAGTCTCCTCCTATAGTTTGTCTACCTGACGAGGAAACTTTTGAATAGCAAATTGAGATATGTATCTATAGTTTCTATAGATACTATATCTATAGTTTATATCTATACTATAGATACTATATCTATAGTTTCTTTCTTGCTCAGAGCTTTTTTTATGTATCTATAGTGCGTGTAGGAACTGAAGTCAGCATTTATGATCATAGAATTGTTAAGCAAAGATTTGGGTAGACCAAAAAGGACTACTACTGTATGCCACTAAAGGACTTTTGTCTTTTAAGAATTTCCTCACAGAATGTCTTTCAGCCTGAGTTTTTAGATTTTATTATCAGAGGCTTGTTTTCCTTTCTTCGAAGTCTTTTTTTTTTTCCTCTCCCCACTTTTCAGCACTTTGATAATATGAAAGGCTTCACTCTAGAGAAGTCACTGAAGCAAAGAAAAACTTCACAGAGCCATACTGGGGGAATTAAAACATATCACATTAATTCAGCCTTCCCTTTCTGTCTTCTATCAACTAAAGAAAGTTATAAAAAAAATAGAACTAATATGGAAACACAGACATATGGGGAGCTTGAATTTTGTTTTGTACTTTTGCACATAAAAAACGAAAACCTCCATAAAGCCGCTAAGGCTTTCTAACATCATCAAGTCCTCTTCTATGAGTCATTAACTTACTGAAGCCCTGAAAATCAAATTTGGTTTAAGGCTGTTTGATAATGTAGTAACACAGTAAAATGCGATTCACCAATTAGCTCATGTAATTAGAAAATCAAAAACATGCTCTAAGTGGCTGGTGGACACACATAAGTAAAGTCTATTATCATTGTTTATAGTTGCTGATTCTAGTTATAATTATACCTTGCACTGATGATGCCACATCCAAACTCCTTATGGAAGAGAATTCACAAATATCTGTGCTTACAAATAAGATAAATAAATGCTTAGTTCAGTCAGTTGTTTTTTCAGCTTCTTTCTTACATCAATAATTATTTCTTCCCAGACTCTGTTAAGCATAAGAGTATCTAGTCCTTGCCTTTATAGAGCTCTCAGTCTACAAGAGCTGTGTTTAAGTTCTTCTAAGGAAAGAAAAGTCAACTCGTTCAGATGCTACAAAAATGATAATAGTTAGAAATTCATCTTTCTGAGATGATTAGATGATTCCTAAATGCTAATAATATTGCCAAGACACATGAAAGAAAAAAGACATAGCCACCTCAAGAATTTTCTTGCTCAGAGCTTTTTGCCTGGCTGAAAAGGACTCTGTGATAAGAATGGGAATTGAATATTTGTTATTTTATTTTATTTTATTTATTTATTTTTTTTATTTATTTATTTATGATAGTCACAGAGAGAGAGAGAGAGGCAGAGACACAGGCAGAGGGAGAAGCAGGCTCCATGCACCGGGAGCCTGACGTGGGATTCGATCCTGGGTCTCCAGGATCGCACCCTAGGCCAAAGGCAGGCGCCAAACCGCTGCGCCACCCAGGGATCCCTGTTAGTTTATTTTAAAGCCACTCTTCATCTATTCTGTATGCACATCTGTTGACATCTAAGGCATATGTTCTATATTGCCTGGCTATATTCAATATTTCTGTCTGTAAATTCATATCAATGCAAGAGTTGCTTAGATGGTTAAAGCTTTCTCATTAGGAATTTCAAACATATCCAAACATATTCTTTTCTTGCTGCTACTGAGGTACATGAACATGTATGAAGTACATGATTACATAGTCCAGGGCTTCCTAATAAATATAATGAGGATAATGGGGATGAATTACCTGAACTTGAGCCATAAAGAAAAGGCATTTCTTATCTGACACAGTTATTCTGAACGCTATTTTTTTGGCAAAATATGACATAGCATTGTGCTGCCTTTTCTACTGACTTATTAAGGTCATATTTTAGTGTTCACTCATGGAAATTGTAAAGGATATTAGGAAATTATTTCCCTCGTACCTGTAATATTGCCCCTAGGTAGTTTATTCTTTGTAACCTCACAATGCATATTTTGTGTTGTTCCCTCTGCCTCAAATATCACCTTCTCAAATATCACTATTCCGAGGAATGCAATAAGCTTTGATTATTTTTTATAAAATTTCACTCGTATATTTTAGAATAGCTTAGATTATATTTTATTTAGATGAAAACATGATCACAAACATTAAGAAAGTATGGTTTATTCATAGCCAGAATGAAACTTAACTTTGAATATTGTTAAAAACACAGCCATTTCCCCCTTAATATGTATTTAATCATTCTTTTTTCCTATTTACAGGTCAATGGGACAGAAATTGAATATGAGTTTGAAGAAATTACACTGGAAAGGGTAAGAAAAATCCAATAATCCAAAGCCTCAATCTTGCATTTGACATTCTGCATCCTAATGCATTATTTTGTGAGATCACACAATTGTGTGTTTTACCTTCGAAGTTTCCAACAGGTTTCAAAATAAAAATATTAATGAAATGTTTGCAATGGAGGTTACAGAGACAAACCAAATTATCAGAATATCCCATGTGTAAATTGCATTGCCAAGATTTGGAGAGATGAATGAGAGAGAAATATTCAATGAGCTAGTATAGCACTTTTTCCTATTATTTTCATTATTAATGTTTTGTGATACAGTTTTAGATACATTACAAAATATTTTCAATTATATAATATTATTGCTATCTCGTGACTACCATTATCATGCATGCATTTTTAATTTAAAAAAACTAATTGATGGGAGATCCCTGGGTGACTCAGCGGTTTAGCACCTGCCTTCAGCCCAGGGCGTGATCCTGGGGACCTGGGATTGAGTCCTGCATCAGGCTCCCTGCATGGAGCCTGCTTCTCCCTCTACCCATGTCTTTGCCTCTCTCTCTCTTTCCGTGTCTCTCATTAATAAGTAAATAAAATCTTAAAAAAAAAAGTGATGCATTTTAAAGCCACCCCTTTGGAGAAAAGCACAGCAATCCTGCAGTTCTCTGCAAATATGTTATTAGGGACTTGGCAAGGCTTTGAAAATTAGCAAAATTCTGTGTAACAACCTGAATCTATAAAGGTATTTTAGAAAACAGCAAGAGAAAGGCCAAAAACCACCTAGAAAAAAATATGACCAAAACAGGACATTCATCAAAAAAGAAAAGGCCAATAACATATGAAAACTTGTTCATTAATAAACAAAGAAAACAATGATCCTAAATGGTTTTTGTGTGTCCAGTTGGCAATATCAAAAAGGAAGGTTAATATTCACTGCTATGGAGTGACCCTAGAAATTGTTATAACCACAAAAAAGCAAATTGGAAAAATGAATCAAAAGCTTTAAAATGGGCATAGTTTTTTTGACTCAAATTATACTTACAAAATATACAAAGACATAAAGAATGTTCATATTAGTATTGTTTATAATAATGAAAACTGAAAAGGACAAGTGTTTAATAAGACATTATTATATGTCCAAATAATAGAAAATTATACTGAATTATATTATAGTGGTATTTTTAGGAATATTTAAATATAAAATGGAAGGCCTAATGAGGTTATCTTATTAAATTAAAAACATAAATTTTATAATGGTATGTAAATACAACCCCATAAGTACCAGAATGCATAATTTGCATTCGTAAATATATACATAAAGCCTGAAAGGATATACACCAAAATGTTAACACTTGTTATTTTTTATAATTTTTAGTTTCTTCTTTTTGTTTGCTAAACATTCATCTTTTTGCTAAACATTCCATAATAAACACGTAATCCATTTATAATAAGAAAGAAAAGTGTAAGTATTTTTCTAAGCTATATCATCAAGTATGAATTCAGACTCTAGACCTGAACTTAAATTTATATTCCTTTTAAGTTTACTGATTATTCACTTTCCTGAGTTAGAAATTTTTCATTCTCAACCTAATTTTTATTGAGCATGAGTGGTTTTAAAAGGAAATTTACATTAAAAGCTAAGTGTTTGACAGATGTGTTCTTTAAAACTTCCATTATGAACTTTGGTTAAATTTTAATGGCATGCTAAATGGAGAAAAAATGAAGCTTATGGAAAATTAGCCCAAATGAAAAAAGAGAACACATTTCTCCTACTAAATCAGTAATCTTTTCTTTAGGACTGGCATATATAATTTGCGGAGTACAGTGGGAAATGAAGATGCAAGGCCCTTGCTTAAAATTGGCTAAAAATCAAAAAGATGGCAAGAACTGGGCATTAAATGCCACGTGACCCTTCTTAAATGTATGACCCTGTTTGGCTGCGCTGATCTCACAGTCAGGAAGCCAACCCTTCTCTCCCCACCCCCCACCATCTTAACATGACACCATGTTGTTACCCTGGTTTTATAGGTCAGAAGATTGAAGCTCACTTTGGTGTGAGGTAGAACATATGGTGGGAGTGAAACAACTGTGTGTTCTAGGCTGTGTTCTGATGCTCCCTTGCTTCAAGATCTGGCAAGTCATCTCACCTCCTGCCCTCAGGTTCTCAGTCACACTCTGAAACTTACCACTGCCCTGAACTACACCCGTCCCCAAACATCCATCGCCTATTATCTTTGCTGAACACCACCTCTTCTATGTTCTTATCATTTATTCTAGTATTCCCCCTCAAAAATTTGTCCAACTCCCATTGGGACCTTGAATCACTGACTTTACCATTCCCCTCCCATTTTCACCTTTCTTATGCCCCACCCCTCCCCCATCCACCATACTCCACAGTCTCCCTCTCATAGGCTTTCAACATTTCTTCTCCTCACTTCCTTTCCGTGCTCATCCAGCAAAGCCTCAGCCCTCCAAGTCACCACTGGGCAATTGAATGGATTTAGAGAAGCCCTCATTCATCTCACTTTAAATTTATAGCTATTGATTTCGAATGAACCTTCAAAACATCCTTCCAATTCTTATATATTTCTTTAGAAAAATCATTTTCTCATTCTCTGGAACAACAGATTCACAACTTATTTGCTCTCCTCAAATCTCAAATACCGCCCCCCCCCTTCATCCTCATTTTCAGCTCTTGATCTCTCTTCCTGTGTCCTTGAGAAAAATCCAAGCAGTCATAGGAAGACCACCTCACTTTCCTACCTCCAAGTCTGCCAGTGTGATCTCCCTTTACAGGGGAAGAATGTTCCCTGCTCCTTTGTGAGGCCAGCCCTTCACTTGTGACCTTCACTTGTGACCTGCACTCTGTAACCTCTTGTCCATTTAAGGACTCTGCTTCTGCAGTTTTCTCCTCTCTGTCTCTCCTACAAAATCAGTCTCTCTCTCTCTTCTCTCTCTCTCTCTCTCTCTCTCTCTCTCTTTTTCTCCTGGATAAATTTAATGCAGACATGATATAATATCTCTCATTAAAAAAGAAAAAAGTCCTCTAGCAATGCAGTAATATAGGACAAAACAAAACAAAATGTCATTTGCCTCAATGTTCCCCTCCTGTTATTGTTTCATAATTCTATTTTTCTTTACCAAAAATCTAGAGAAGTTGTCTATTTTCAATCATCCCACTTTACTACTTCATTTTCTTATTTTAACCTAGTTCATGTTTTCATCCCCTCAGTAGTCCTAAAATCATCTTCATTAAAGTCTTGACCAGTTCCATTTGCTAAATCCAAGCATCAGTTCTCCATTCTAACTTCTCAGTAGCATTTGATGCAGCTATCACTGGCTCCTTCCTTCAAGATGATAATACCTTGCCTTGCAGAACAGACTGTTTCTCCTGTTTATTCATGAGAATAAATGAATTCTGGTACCTGGTACCGTGTCTTGGTCTCCTTGCTGGCTCCTCCTCTAAATGTTGGAGCATTCCAGAAACCCAATGCACAGACCTCTTCTCAGTCTCTCCTCATTCCCTAGTGATCTCATCCAGACCTATGGTTTTAAATACCAACCACCAGCTGACAATTCTCAAATCTAAATTATGACCTCTCTTCTGCATTCCAGATGTATGCAACTAACTGTCCAGTTGGCCTCTCTGCTGAATATCAAGAGGGTCTTCTAAACTTAATATGTTACTAACAGAATTCATGATTTCCCTGTACGCCCTACCCTCAGGGCAAAAGCTGCTTCTACCCTAATATTCCTCATCTTAGCTAATTGGTTCTATCATTTTCCTTATTATTCAGGCCCCCCAAAAAAACTCCTCTAGGAGTCTCACTTAATTGCTCTTTTTCCCTTGACATCCAGAGCAAGTCCTACCAGTGCGACCATGAAAATATATTTCAGAATCAATCAAATTTTATCACCGACTCTGCTGAATTCTAGTCCAAACTAATATCATTCCCGTGCCTGTACTACTGTAGTAGTTTCCACTTTTGCCCACTGCTAAAAGTAGCCAGAGTAATCTTTTCCAAAATATAAACCAAATTATACCACTTTTATTCTTAAAACCTTCCAGGAGGCAATAATTACACTCATTATCATCACCTATAAGACCTTATACGGTCTGACCCCTGCTTCTCTGACATTATGTCCTAACCACCAACTACTAGAACATTTCGCACATACTTTCTTGTCATTCCTCCAAAAAGACAGGCTTTCCCTACCTCAGAGTCTTCTTATATGCTATTCTATTTCCTGCAATAATCTCCCCTTGGATCTTTAAATGGCTTGCTCTTTTCATCATTTAAATATCTGCTCAAATGTCTCAGAAAAGTCTCCCTTGTGCGCCCCTATTTAAATTAGTACCAGCATCCCCATTACACTTTCTTTTTCCGCTTTCATAGCTTTATTACTTTTTTAATTGCACTTACCAGTATCTGAAATTTATATTATGAATTTATTTGTTGCTCATTTTGTTAATATCTGCCTCCTTCTCTAAATATATCCTATATGTAAATATATAGTCACATCTGTATCCAATTTTCCTAGAACATTGTCTGGAAAATATTGTATACTCAGTGAATATTTGGTATATGAATGAATTATGCCATTGCTCTACCACTGCAAATCCAGTGAGGTAGAGACACATGGCCTGCATCTGAATCTTGCCTTTATCACTTCTGGTTGGGTTGTTTGGGCTGAATACTTAACCTTTCTGTGCTTCAATTTCCACACTTGAAAATGAGGTGAAAATATTTATAATTATCTCCTAGGGTCTTTGTGATGATTAAATGAGTTAATATAAAGGTTCAGGACAGCATGCATCGTTGTTATTCTTAACTTTTCCTTTGTCCTAACATAGCAATTCTCTTAAGTGATATTTATTAGGATCATGAAGGAAGCTTATTAAAAACATGGCCTCCCAGTCTCAATGATCTAACAAGTCTCATTAATCTAACAAGAACTTGTCTCATATCAGTTTTTTTTTTCCCGTTACTTTGTTCAGTGTTAGACATCCAATGATGAAGTTATGGTTCTAGTTATGTGCTCTTACAAATTCCACTTTTTCTATATTTAATCTCTATAACATTTAATTTAATAATAAACTAATCACATTCATTTAGTAACACCTTTATGAAGTGGGTATTGCCAACTCCATTTTACATATTAGGACATTGAGGCTCAGAAATTAAATAACTTAGGTATCAGCAAGGGATGGAACTAGGATTCAGCCCCATGCCCAGCAGATACTAGAACCTAAAGTCATTGCCACTGAGTTAGATTGTCCTCAAAATTAAGTTCAAATGTCATTTCCTCCAAGAATCTTTTCTTGATTTTAACTCTTGGGCAAGGTCCCCTTTATAAATTGACCTAAGCAGAGAACTTCTCACACTAAGTGATGAATAAAATATATCTTTTCCACTGACCTATGAATTCCTTGACAGGGGGATTTTTATTATAGTTTTCCTTATATTACCATGATGACATAGAAAAGAAAAGGCAATGAACAATTTTACAACAAATTGATGACTCCTCCCCTACAGCAGCATTGCTTAGTGCCTTGGCCACTTGCCACACATAGTGAATTCCACACATGTCTAATGTACAGTTATTTTCCAAGCAAAGTCCTGGGCATAGTCCTTGTTTCCTAGAATTTTACAGTATGGTAGAAAACATAGAGAAGTAAATAGGCAAAAATCACGAAGAATAACAGAGTCTGTATATACCTGGCTCAGAATGAAGTATTCCACTGAAACTTTATACCTGAGCTGGCATAGGAAAGATGAGAGGGAGCAAGTCATGGGAAAGGGAGTGGAAGAAGAAGGCCTCTCAGGGAACAGCAGATGCAAATGTTCAAGGACTCATGGAAAAATAACATGCTCAAGGAACTGCAAGTCCAGAATGACTGCACCTCCAGCTGAGGTAGGGCTCAGAGGGAGAGGCTAGGTTAGAGTGTTGGGAGAAGGCTGGAGAATATAGGTGCCTTAGGTAACATAGAGAAGAGTTTAAATTTTATCCCAATTTTATCCCAAAGGGAATGGAGACCTTTTGAATAATTTTAAATAGAAAAGTAACATAATTGGGGCACCTGGGTGGCTCAGTCAGTTAAGTGACTCTTGATTTCAGTTCAGGTCACTATCTCGGGGTTGTGAGGCCCAAAAGAACAGAGGGCTGTGGCGAGATTGGGGGGTGGGCAGAGGAGGGAGTGGGAAGGAGGGACTGTGCACTCAGTGGGGAGTCTACTGCTCTCTGTCTCCCCTCTGGCTCACACACACTCTCTCTCTCTCTCACATAAATAAATCTTTAAAAAAGTAATATAATCATGTATGTGCTTTAAAAAGATTACTTTGGCTGTGATACTGTATATACATTTCATAGGATTCAGGAGATAATGCAGGTATGCCATTTAAGACATGTAATTTAGTGGCTAAATTCTGCCAATGGTGATGAAGAAGGAGACTATTCAAAATATGTTAAGAATGTTAGAAGAACAGATTCTAATGTTCTGTAAGATGAGAAAGTGCCAGAAAGAGCAGAAAAATCAAAGATACCTAGATTATAATCCAACAAATTCCTTTCATTAACACGGCCTGGGTCTTTCAGCAAAGGCCACCTGTGATATTTCAAATCTTTCTGTCACTGTGGGCTCTGATGACATTAACAAAGGTAGCTAAGTATAAAGTCTATGCCTCTGGGTTATTTATCCATTATTCATGCATGAAATTAATAGGTTAGGTACCTCCAGTATGACTTCTATCAAGAGAAGCTAGTTTACCCAGCATGGATAATAGATTCATCATGGCTTTATAACCCTAACCATCATGCATGACTACAATTTAGCAGAGATATTGAAGTGACTATATGACTATCTGCCACCTCCTCTGACCCCTGTCCCCAGCCTCCAAAAAAAAAAAAAATTGGACTACTTTCCTGACAGCTGCAGAATGTATGATCATGTGATACTACTTGAATGTTCTATCTGATGAGTTAGTGATATTCTTTTGATGTTAAAAAACAACAACAACAACAAAAAGCCCTCAAGGATCTGAGCTATCTTCCCAAATATAAGCAATTTGTAGGGCAGAGGAAAGTGACTGATTTATTACACCTTCCAAATTCCTATAGATGGACCAAGTTTTGGGTATAAGGTGGGTAACATGGGGATTTTGAAAATAGTATTTGTGAACTGCCAGGTAAGAAGTGACCCATTAAAGTTGTCTGATGGACTTTCCAGATTTATCAAGGTAAATCACTGAATGTCTGAAAGACTTAGGTCACATGTGTTTATCTCAAATGTGTTTTTCATCTTCATGAAAATTCCTAAATTCAAGTGGAATTAAGGGTATATTACTTCAAATCACGTAGAAGTCTTGGATTTCTAAATTTCTGATTTTTTTTTTCTTCAGCTATTTTCATTTACTAATTTAATAGGAATAGGAGTAAAAAGCCAAGTCCCAATGACATTTGCTGAGGTTTCAGCTTTTATATGGTCAGCTCTAATACAGTCTTATTCCAGTCTAATTAAATAATTTTTAATAGTCGGTACATTTCTTAAATGAATTCCAAATTTTATGTATGCTTAATTATCGGTGTATGTTTTAAGTGTGTTTGAAATAATATATACACATGTATATTTGTATGTGCATGGAAAGCACTTAAACATAAGTGTGTATTTAGATATAAATAAAAATATTTACTTAATATGTATGAATTTAGATCTGACTTTTGTTGGCATTGTGGGAAGTATCACAAGATTTGTGGAACAAGAGTAGGTTTCTAGAAGCAGTGGAAAGCAGCAGTCTTTGAACTTAGACCTTATTTTGAATCCAGGATCAGCCACTTCCTGTGTGACCTTGAGCAAGTTACTGAACCTATTAAAGCCTCATTAGTTTTCTCCCTAATGAATGAGATACTAATATCTATCAGCATTATTGTGAAAAGTAGAAATAATATATGTAGAATGCATAAAAGTTCAGTGTTCCACATTGGATGTTCAATGTGATTAGCTCCTACAAAGTGTATACACACACCTCATTTCTTTTTTTTTTTTAAGGTGTCACTACTTCAGGCTATGATTCTGACTCTAAATCAAGTAGCAAATGCAGGCTTCCTCTTTCCCCTGTGTGTATGTGACTATATTTGTGGTAAATGATAAGCTGCTTAAATGATCCCAAAAATGTTCATATATCCAATTATCAGTGTATTCTTTAAGCACATTGAGTGTATAAATAGAGTCTGCTCTTGAGTTTGTAAATATAACCTCCTTTGGAATAAGAGAGTGATATTTGTAGCTCTCTCCTTTGTTAGCTAACAAGAATTTAGTTTCAGGCTAGACAAGCAGTTGCAGTGTATTCTTTTGTTTTCAATAGCTTCAGGCTATGATATTTGCTCCAGTTGCCTAACAGGTCCATAAACCCTTGTATTCTAATAGCTCCTACTTCTAGTCTCTACATATGATAATCATATGAGCATTCCCTTTGGGGAATGGCTCCTCTCCCCATTCTAACCATGTTGTTCTGTGGACAGCTGCCAGTCGTGGCACCCATCCCACAGGTGATTGGTCTAGAGCTACTAATTGGAATTACCTGGTAAGCAAGTAAAAAGTAATACTACTACCTGAGCCTGGCCCTATGCCAAATGAGGAAGAACCTTGGGAGGGCGGAGCATGGGGAATCTTTATTTTGGAAACATTCTTAGTGATTTGATGCACAGTTTAAGAGATGACACCTGAGCCAAACTGAGCCAATAAAAGTGCTCCTCGGGATTTTTCCCACTAAAGTGTGGGGAATGGAGAGGTGCCACATACAATCATGTAGCAAAACTGTGAGATAGGTGGCAGAGGAGTGGCTGAGCTGGGCATCTCCTACTGTGTGGAATTAGCTCATCTGAGAAAAGAAGGCTTCTGGCAGAGAAAGCCAGAGACAGAAAATGAGAAAGGGATGAAGGGAAGGGGGGAGGATGAGAGAGAGAAGAGGGAGAGGGGATAAAAGAGAGAAGAGGGGAAAGAGAGAAAATTGGAAACATCCAGTTCCCATGTTAAGTCTGTCCTAAAAGCAACCAGATACCACTCCCTAGCTAATGGCTACTTGAGTCTTCCCTTAAATTCTTCTTAGCCAAACTTGTTCATATCAGGCATCCACATTTAACTGATCCATATTGTGCATCCACAACATTTGCACTTACACAAATGTATCTTGGTGTTGTGGTGTAGCTATCACTGTGCTGAAGTTACTGTGTAGGCCATGCTGCCATAGCCTTTTCTCAGAATAAATGTTGCCTTGCTTAGATTGTCTTGCTTAGATTGTCTTTACCTTTCCTAAATTCTAGTCTTGTCTCTCACCACTAAGGTAAGGTCATAAAGCAAAGCTCTCCACTAGAATAGTGTTGGCAGGTTGCAGTAAACCTTAATACCCCAAAGTTTACACATACCATCTCCTTTAAAGATGTGTTCCAAGTCCCCGAAATAAAAGTAATAAAAAAAAAAAAAAGTGGCAGGTATAGAGAATGGCCGGTGACAGGTCTATCAATTTAGGTCTCTACTGTCAAGAAACTTTTCTGATTTGGGAACCGGCCAGCTTTGCACATGTGGAAAGCAGTTTGCAGCATTAACTACTGGACTCAAATTTCAGGGGGAAAAAAAAAAAAACGACTGCTAGAAATATAGTTTACAGACATTTGAGGGATCGTTAATCTAACTTTTCTTAAAATGTAAGCACCAAAGGCTCAGGATTGAGGAGCTCCTGGTAAACATACCTCAAAGGGCATCATTTAGATGAATCGGCACAAAGTACTTTTAGCTGAAATTCAGCTGCTCACTCCAGCCATCTCCATTTTTCTTTATAAGCTTCAGGCTGAATTATCTCCCTTCTTTCACCTCACAAACCCTCTGTTACCAGCATATTAACAAGTGCTCTCTTCTAGTTCATTAGTCTGGCCTCCATGCCATCACATCATCTAAACTGGCCAATATATTCTCTTTTGTGAACCATCTGTTATACTATTATTACCCCTATCTTTCTTTGATGTAGCCCCTGATTATTACAAGCACATTTAATGCTAGTGTAGTGGAGCTTCTAAACCTAACATCTTTTAAACAAAATGCCCAATAGAAAGACTTACACAGAAATGATAAAACTCTACCATTTCTGAGTTGAGTTTTACAAGCAGAGTAGATATATTTCTGTGACTTGTACCAAGATACAGATGGTTAAGAAAGCTTGGCAAGGAGAACTGTCACTCAAGGGTGCCCTGACTGTTGAGGATTACCTTGAGGGTAGTGGAAAGTAAAGACCCAAAGAGCAACAATACAAGTCCCCAGAAATCTGACATGGGTCACAAAATAGTAGATCTTGAGAAATGGTAAAAAGTGGGTATTTTGCTACTTGCATCTGAACAAACTCTTACTGATGTAGCTAAGGCAGCAGCAAATGTAGTTTCAGTAGCTCAACTGTCAGGCTGGCAGTGAATGTAACCTGTCATTTGCAGTGCTTCTCTTGCAGTCACTTCAGCCATCTTCAGAAAGATCCCATAGTTCTATGTCCTTACACAGGGATAGACAACCGCCTGTACCTGCAGTAGTCATTTTTTCCTCACAAGTAACTGCCACAACATCCATTGCCTCTCTCTGAGTTGTCCCTTCCAGTCTGTCAGTTTCTGCTATACCTTTCCAATCTTGGTTGGACATTTGTTGGTTATCTACTCATTTTGTTCTGATATCATTCGTTTTAGTTCTGATATCTACCTTGGTCACATAACCCAGGTGATTTGACCAGAGCTAAGGTGACTCTTAACTCCAAGGGTAATTTCTTACTGATTTAGGGCAGTTAGCATATCTTACTGCCCTGGCCTCCATCAGGTGGTGGGTATGCAAACCAATCCAGTACAATCTAAGGGAATCCTATGACTTTTAGTTAGGATTCTGGGACAGAAACCACCCTTCCGTAGGCATGAAGTGAAGAACTCTATATAGCTTAGATAGTGGTATGGAGCCATTTATGGCAATAAGAAGATTCCAGCTTTAGAATGAAGGAGGATTTTAAATGACAGATTAGATAAATGGGGTAAAGATCAG
The DNA here is from genome assembly GCF_018345385.1 of Vulpes lagopus. Taxonomy (NCBI): domain Eukaryota; kingdom Metazoa; phylum Chordata; class Mammalia; order Carnivora; family Canidae; genus Vulpes; species Vulpes lagopus. The sequence goes on along the minus strand of NC_054838.1, from coordinate 34,550,078 downwards.
TCTTAGCAATATCTTGAGACCTTTACTCAAACTACTTTGGAAGCAGCCCTTCTGCTTTCAACTTTCCTCTTTACCTCCCCCTGCAATGAAAACCGGCTTTAACAGGGAGAAAGAAAAAGAAAAAATACAGGAGAAGAAACAAAAACACTAGTAATACCTCAAAATAAAGATACATAGTAGAAAAACTGAAAGTTATTTCAAGAATTTAAGAAATGGTTATAACTGGTGGCTTTAAAAAGTATATATTTTATCCACTTAGTTTAATGAGCTTGACACATTTTTAAACTTACACATAATCTATCCTTTGGAGCAATGGAATGCATGTATTATGAAAATGGTCATAGGCATCGGAACCTCTGTGATGTATTATCTAGTTTTAAAGTTTACAATGCTCAGTTTATTATAGACTCTGCATAAATAAAACAACACAGATATAGTCATTAAGAAGAATGTCGCCTTGGACTTAATTCAGGATCACCAGTCAGGCATTATTGATCCTAAAATTCTCTTCCCTTCCTTACTGTTTTTACCTGACAAGCTCTTCTTAAAAACCCAGCTCATGTATTACCTCCTCTGAACAGCTTTGTCAAATTCTCAGTTATAGTTAGCTTATCCATCCTCTTTATCACCTCAGGGCTTTCTCATTGTCATCTGTGTTCATATTGTATCTACCTTCTATATAAATTTCAGGATCCTCAAAGGCTAAAATGTTTCTCGGTTTAATCTTTTTTATTTGGAATTTTATATTAACTAGTAGCTCACTATTAAATCACTGGAAGAATTATTTAGTCTTCTGACAAAAGATACTGGATAAGGATCATTTTTTTTAACTCCTGATTGTGTGCATGTATATATATATATTTATATACACACACATATATATGATACACAAACACATGTATAAATTTTATATAAATCTTATACATTATATACTTTATAATATAAATATTCATATACTTCTTCCATGTGTTTATGTGTGTCTGTAGATAGATAGTATCTTCTTTGTAAGCTGGGGCCAATGCTCAGTGCTGTTTCTAGTGGTGGTAGCAGTAGCTGCTACAATAAGTGTATCAGTCTCTATCACCTATTAAAGTTTGGACCTTATATGCTAATCTATTGTGGTTATGGCATCTCTTAACAATTAGGCCATTACATAAGTTGTAGAGCTTCTATTTTACAATTGGCAGACAGTGGTTCAAGGAAGTTAAGAGATTTGTCCATGATCACAAAACTGGCATATGGCAAAACTGGTTGCTATTTCCTCAATGACTATGTGGTACCGCTGCATAGCATGAAAAATATGAAAGACTTTGTGAAGTACAACATTTATTCTCTGACCAGCAGTCAGAGAGTCTGAATATATTCAGACTGCCTTTAAGGCTTATACATTTATCAAAAGGAAACATTCAGCCTAAGGCAAAATATCTTAGGTTAGCTCTGAAAGGCTGAAAGCAGCTTCAAAAGAAAGACAAAGACAAAACAAAAGACAGAATCAGTGAATTGAGATGCATTTATTTTTCTTTGGGATTATATCTTAATATTTGAGAAATAAGCCAGGCTCATCTCTCCACCACCCTCCCACCCCCCCCCCCCACCCTGCATCTGCTTAAACTGCTCAAAACTTGGTAATGTAACCCAATTCTGGAGAAAAACAACAACAAAAATGACATCACATCTTGCATATTTACCATTCTTCTAATTTAAAAAAAAAGGGAACCCAGTTTAAGCAGTGCTCCAATTGTGTCTTTGAAATGTTCCTCAGGAAAATATACCCATGTTTTCTAAAGCAAAAATTGGTGAGATTGTAAATTCCACTATCCAGGCAGTGTTATTGTTTCATTACTTAATATAATGTATATATTATAATGTGTTCAATGCATATATTATAATATTATGAATATATTATATCATATTCTCATATCAGTTCATTATTTTCAAACTATTTTTCAGAGATTTCATCCTTCAAACTGCTCTGTGAAATAGGAAAAGAAAACATGACACTCCTCATTTTGCAAATGAGGAAACAAAGGCTCAGAACGTGTTTTCATGGGTTCCTCAAGGTCACTCAATACAGAGCAAAAGCCAGTCTAAAATTCATATCTCTAACTTCCAGCCTCATTCCTTTTCCTCTATCTCTTGCTGTTTTACTTTTGGTTTTGTTTTAATACCAAAGAATCACACTCTTCTTCAGGTAAAACAAACTCAAAATATTAAAATATGGGTCACCAATTTCTCAAACTAAGCTGAAATCAAAAGAAAACTCTCTCATACCAAATTAGATTTTAAATCACCACAAATTATTTAAACTCACATTTTTAAAAGCAACAATCATACACATCAAGGCTCTTTAGAAGCATTTCTACAAGCCAAGTTTTTATCTTGCACCTCCAGTAAGAGGGAACCCTTCAAACTTCAAAATTTGAGTATTACTCTATGAAAGACGTTTTTTACATTGATTTGAATTATCTGGTAGTAATTCCTACCAAACTATTTTACCAGTAAAGCAAAGTGTTCCAAGTGTGGATTTTATGGCCATTTAGCCTGATCAAATTGTGGTTTTAATACCTACCAAGTTGGTGACTATGAACAAGTCAATCCAGCTGTGCCTCACTATGCTCATCTGTAAACTAGGGGTGACAATAGTTCCTGCCTTAGACAGTTATTATGCAGACTACATGAGTTCGTACTAAAAGTACTTGAAACAGTGTCTGTCCCAAATGCGTACTCTACAGGAGCTAGTCATTATTATTACTGGTCTAGTTGCTCTTCATTTGATGGGCCTTTAATGATTTCAAAAAGAAATCAAAGTTCACTTTCTCCCTTGAGACTTTTCTCCTGCAGAATTACCACTATTCTCCTATTCATTTAATTATTCCTCACATGGCTGCCTTCCTTCGGTAGTGCTCCTAAGGATTATTACTTTTCCTGCTAAAATGTTCTCTCTTTCCACAGATATGCATCAACTGCCCACTGTGGTGCCGGAGCCATGCTTTGTTCACTCCATGGTCATTAACCGGTCACCTCTTCTGTGGCCAGTGTATTAGATATTGTCGATAGGTGGTGAACGAGATAGCTTCTGCCTTCAGAGAGCTTAGTAGTAGTAGTAGTAGTAGTAGTAGTAGTAGTATTCATTACTATTAGTATTAGTAGGGAGACAGATATGCTGAATAAGTCATTACTTCAGGGAGGTCTGCGATCATAGAGCATTAATCAGGCTTCTCATCTTCTTGTTCAGTGTAACTATTCCATGACATAAACATGAAAAAAAGAAAAAGACTCTCATACTCATTTTGCTATGGTAAAATGAAAACCTGGACTTTTACATCAACCACTTATTAAAATGAATGTTTCTTAATCTATGGTATGTTCCTCTGTGTCTGCATTCAATGATAAAATATGCAGGTGACAAAATATTTTGTGAGGGCTATTTATTACTGCTTCAGAATTAAACTCATGTCAGTGTTATTTAACTACCTTCTCTTCCAGCATGTTACTTTAGGGACAAGCTGTCTTTAGCCTGGGCTATTTTGACAGAAACTGTGACACATGCTTTTCAGAGTGGTCTATCACGTTTCACAATGCCTGCAAGGATGTTCTTAGGTGAACTGACCAAATCCTTTGCCAACACTTGAGAATATATTTGAAATGCAATATTCTCCTTGCCCTGGGCAACCTATGCATCACTCAGACCTGTCTGTTCTGAATAAGAAGGAGATTTTTTTTTCCCCAAATATATAGGAAAACATTAAGGACATCTGAACTTTGTGATTAAATTCATTAAGTGTGTTACCTTATGTAATCCTCCTTGCTAGAACTCTCTGAATTATCATACTCTCTTGCAAACTGAGGCACTGAGTGATAAATTGACATACCCAAGGTCGCACAGCTAGAAAGTGGTGGATCAGAAATCTGAACTGAAATTAGTTTACATCTAAAATTTCACAAAGAACCACTTGCTCTATAGTTTCAGTATCTCTCTTTCCACTCATTGTCAAGGCTGACTGTGTTGTTTCACGTAGCATGGGGATTTTCCCTTTGGAAAGCTTGGCATTTGAACAGCTGATATAAGGATTCTAGCCTCTGGTTCCCAAAGGGATGTTTCTCAACTTGGGCATAGAGTCTCCATTTGTGCTCAGTGGGGAACAAAGAGTGATGACATTAAATGAAGGCAGCACTGACTGTGAAATCAGTTACCTTTTAAATCTCAGGGTTATTGAATTAATGAATTAGTCTTAGAAGGCTGTGTATCATTCTTGGAATCCTGAGAAAGGAAATTGAATATTAACCCAGTTCACATCCATAATGCACAATTTATAGCCACATGCAGACTAAACCATATGGTGGAAACATTCTTTCATTCTTTCAGATTATTTTATGTTGGGTGCCCCATATACAGCAAGTCTTTAAACCAACTTGTGCATGATCAAAATAATAAAACATCTGTTGATAATAACCTTGAGAACAAATTGGTGCTTCCCAAACTTGCTTGAGCTGTAAAATGTCTATCATTATAATGAATACAAAATGCAGAGATAGTATTTTAAACACACACACACACACACACACACACACACAATTTGGTCATGTCACCTACAAAGTTATGCCCTCCACATCGCTGAAACCTCATTCACAGAAAACTCAGCTTTGCTATGAATACGTGGGGCTATTTTTTTTAATGGTTAGAATGGTTGTGAGTTCTTAAAAAGTCTATGGAAGGAGATTAAATAACCATAGTTAGGCAGTTTCATATGAAGCATGTCAAAGCTGCATAGTTTTGAAACCTCAGGAGAAAGTTGAGCCTTCTGAGCATTTATAAGACACTGATGAATTGCCAGGCCCCAAACCACCGCAGAATTTCCTGCTGTCTGGTAAGTTGCCACAGCCTACACCATTGCAGCCAAAAACATACTCGGTACTGGAAAATCTGTGATTCTCATCACAATCCCTTCCTTGCATGCCCTGGGACCACAGTCTGGTTAGGAGGAGCCCTGGAATATTTTTAGTGTTTTTATTTCTGCTGTTCCCCGTTCCTTCAGTTCTGCCATTGGCATGAGGTTCTCTTGGACAGACCGGAATCCTTAGGAGAAATTCCAAAAGAAAAATGCGGTGAAACATTTCCACCTCCTGCTTTGGTGGAGTATAGTAAATGCATTAGAACTTTTAGCTCCCAGAAATTTGGAATCTGCTGTTTTATTGGGCCTGAGTGAAAGCACAGTAAGTTTTAACAAGTGCTGGTACCCATTTCCTTTGCCACGTAGAGCCCTCCAGAGACTTTGCCTTGACTATAAACAGAATTAACTTTTAACCAACTGCGAAGTTCCCGACCTAGTGTTTCCTACTACACGTTGGCTGAAAACCTCGGTTTGGGCAATAGTCTCCAGTTCATTCTTTTGCCTCATGAGCTCACTGTGAATATGTTGCTCATTGTGCTTCCCAAGACTGCAAACCACTTTCTTCACTTCTTTAGAAATGGTCCACTAAATGAACAGAAAAGTTTATAATATGCCATTTCCTTTGAACACAGATGTCATGATAATAGTAACAATTGTTCCTAAATACTTGAGATGTACTTCTGAGACCTCCATTATTTAAGTTTTACAACAAACAACCATTTAGCTTTTCTTATCCTTATTTGGAAGACAGGAAAACTAAACATGATAGTGGTTAAGTAACTTGGATTTAAAATCACATTTCTGGGCAGCCCCGGTGGCTCAGCGGTTTAGCACTGCTTTCAACCAAGGGTGTGATCCTGGAGACCCAGGATCGAGTCCCACGTCGGGCTCCCTGCATGGAGCCTGCTTCTCTCTCTGCCTGTGTCTGTTCCTCTCTCTCTGTGTCTCTCATGAATGAAAAAATAAAATCTTTAAAAACAAATTTAAAATCACATTTCTATTAAACAGTGGGACCAGAATTTAGTCCGAACTATTTTGATTACGTCTGTCCAAGTCCTGTTTCTTACTATAAACTTATATGGTAGATGTTATTCAAACCCTATACAGATGAAGAAATGGAGGCTAGAGAGTTAAGTAACTTACCCAGTGTATAAAGTTTATGTGAAAAGGCCAGAGAGAGAGATAAATGACACAACTGTGTAACTCTAGAGCATTCTTCCTTCTCTGATAGTCTCACCTTAGTATCTCCATCTGTTTAATCAGAAAGCAGCCCTTCCTGTTCACACCTAATCAGTCATTGAGTCAATTCCACCTCTCTAATCCTTCTCAAATCCACCTGTTTTTCTCCAGATACACTACCTACTAAGGGCACCATCTCTTCTCACCTGGATTATTGCAGCCTCCTATCTAGTCATTATGTCCCAGTCTTAAGTCCCATTCAGTGCATTACTCACACCAGGGCCACTGTGATCTTCCTTAAGATAAATCAGGACTGTGAAATTCATTAGTCCTCATTGACTTTTAGGTAAAATCCAACATCCTTGGCTCAACATTCAAGGTCCTTCATGTTCTACCTCTCCTTTAAGCCTCTAGCTTATCCTTTACTAATCCCCTTCTTGCATCTGAATTCCAGCCATATGGCATAATGAATTTATTTAGAATTTCCTGAACTCACAGGGCTCTTTTTCTCACCTCCTCTTTTCTGTGAATACATTTCTCTATGCCCTATCCACTTTGCCTAACTAATGCCTGCTCAAACTGAATGTAAGCTTAGCATTCTCTCCTTCTAGGAGCCTTCCCTGACATATCCCTTAACTTTTGAGTGCTTTTCTCCTCTATTGGCCATTTGAAAGTCCTCTGTCAAAAGCATTATGGGCCCTTTTCCAGAACTTAGGAGTTGACCACCATTGGTAGCTGCTCAAAACAGTATTAACAACCTCAATGTTCTTGTCCTTCAAAAAAGAATACATATATCTAATTAAAGAGAAAGCAAATAGGTTGTCTAGTTGCCTCCTCTGCCACAATTGTGCAGACATTCATAGGGCAAATTTTCCATCCTACCAGAATCCATTCTACCTAATCAGGTGTTGTCTGCTGGTTTAGCAATATTTATTTAGTCAGTTGGTCACTAAATAGGTATTAATTGTGTGCCATGTGTTTTGTTCTGTTTTAGCCTCAGGGCACATAGCAGTAAACAAAACAAAAACTTTTACCTCGGAGAGTTTATATTCTAGTGGAGGAGACCTCAAGTAAACCAAATAAGTAAAATAAATAGTATGTTATATAGTAGTAAGTGCTATGCGGAAAACAGAATAGACTTGTGTTGACCTTTGTTACCCAAACAGATAGAAGTCATTTAATATTTCCCCCTGAAATAGCAATTACCATTCAAAATGGTCATTGCCCTTCACTTCTTGGTTAGGGTAGGTGAGCGGTGTGGTAACTCCCATCTCCTGGCTGGACTTCAGGCATCTTCAGAAAAATGCAAGTATAGACTTAGCAGATACTGCTCTTACAGAAGCGTCAAGGACATGCCACAAATATATCAATGGTACAGACTTAAACAGAGTCACTGTCTCAGATTGTGTTGCCTCTCTCTCTCTCTCTCTCACACACACTCACACACTCACACACACACACACACACACACACACACACATCCTTAACAGAAGAGGTTCTTTGGGACAAGACTACATCTGATAGAGCTCTATTTCTATCTAGCAGATGCCACCTTCAAATATATGGTGCTGGGAAATAGGTCTATTTCACTTGACTATGACTGGAACAAGTCAAAAGGCATTATGCATGTGCCCTCATGGCTGTTTTGGAGATAAGAAGCTAAGCTTTGAATATGAATGTGCTACTGAGTATTGTCAAGATGCTGACCACTGGTGTGCTTGTCTCCAGAGTCCCCACTGCTTCCCAAGCTAAACATACTAGCACTTCTCAACCTACATTAAATTTACCATTTTTCTGTGGAACTGAGAAAATAGTTTAAGGAAGTGATCTATATAGTTGCTGTAAAGCTATAATTGCTAAAATAATCTCTTCAGAAAGACTCTTTCTACTTCTTTAATTTGATCAGGAACCCTTCCTAGAAGCTATCTATAACACTCAGATGCATATCACACTAATATCATGATTGCCTGCTTCCTGGTCAGTCCTTATCCCACCACTCTGCTAGCCTAGTCTTATTTGAGGGCAATATTATTCATTGCTAAATTCCAAACATCTAGCAAAGTGCAGGTACCTAATCAGAAATACATAAAGGAAGAAAAGAAAGTAGGTTTTGGCCAAAATAGGGAATTCATATCACAGAATAAGAAAATACTGGAGCACAAAAGGTTGACATAATTTAACCCTATAACTGATTTTGATAGATGAGGAGAATGGAATCACAGAGGTGCAAGGACTCACCCAGAGTCAACACAGGAACCTGATGTTGAGACAAAAACTATACCAACTGTATTATTTCTTCCTCTGGTAGGGAATTTCTGATTATGATATAAACTGATAAAGCATAAGCTCTTTTGAGCAATCAAAAATGAAATGATTAATGAAACGAATAAAATATAAAGTACTTTTTGGGGCACCTGGGTGGCTCAGCCGGTTAAGCATCTGTCTTTGGCTCAGGTCATGATCCCAGGATCCTGAGATCAGCCCTGCATCACATCGGGCTCCCTGCTCAGCAGGGAGCCTGCTTCTCCCTCTCTCTATGTCCCTCCCTCTGCTTGTTCTCTCTCTCTCTCTCTCACTCACTTTCTCTCTCAAATAAAATCTTTTAAAAATTAAATATATATGTATATATGAATATTATATATATTTATATTTTATATATTAAAAAGTACTATATATATAGTATTTATAGTATTTTAGTATATATATTTTAAATGAGAATGTGCCACTTCCATTTTAGCCATATACATTTTGCAACATAGTATTTTTCTTATGCATTTTCGGCCCAACTATAATGTAAAACAGAATGCTTGAAATTAAAAGTCCTTTAAATATTCAGCAGCCACAATCTTCAGTAGCCAAAATAGGCTGTTCAGAGATGATACTTCCACCAGTTTCTTTGTCCCTACCCTAAGAAATAATGTGGCATCAGTTATGCCTCCAGAACTGAAAACATCAATAAAAATAGAATATATTGCTCATGTATTTGCATTGGAATGCTCATTCTGTTCCCTTGAAGATATTTGACTTTTGAATTTTTCTTATATTTATATTATATAGAGATAGATATATTAATGCTTCTCATAAGCTTACATTATCACTATTTCACGGAGAAACATTTGAGGTAAAAATATTCCTTCAAACTTCCTGCTTGATCGTCTGCATCATAGCATGCCAGCCTTAGCTTAACTGTTTAAACTTTATTTATTTTTATAGCTTTTCAAAATATTTGAAATGACCTTTGGTCAAGGACAATAAGCTTCTAACCTAGCTTCTATAAATAGAGCTTTCCTTTAAAGATAATTCTGGTTGTTAGTTCCTGATAATTTTGATTTATTTTCCCTATTTGCTATTTAAGACTCACAGATACTTTCAAGCCTAAAAAATCCAAGATTAAAAAAAAATGCTAATTCATCAGCTGAAATGCTGTTTCATTCACTTCTTGCCTAGCAATTTCCAAATGTCCTTGAGGTCATGATTTAACAGTTGCTTCCTCAAAGATATTGTCTCTGACCTTTGAATCTAAATTAGCCAGCCCCTCTTCTTTTCTCCCATGGTAGTTGTGATTTTATTTGTATTTGCTTATATCCCTTTTTAACATCTGTTTTACTCACCAGTAACTGTATAGCATCTCACACAGTGCTAGTGCATGATAGGTTCTCAACAAATTCAGGGGCATATTAAAAGAAAAGTTCTTAGTATTGAGAGATAAAAATTCTATTTTCCTAATGTGCCACTGTTTTAGTGTTCACTCTTATGAGCAATATGTGTGATGGGGAATCATTGCCCACTGGGAGAGCAAGAAGAATACAGTAGGGAGTCAAGTAATTTTCTCTTCCCTGTGTTCTTGCTTCCTACATTCTTTTCTAAGAACCTCTCCATCACCACCCCTTCAGATGGCAGGATTCTGCAAGTGCAAACTCAAAATCACTAAATATCAGATATCTCGATAACACATTGGCAAATCTTCTCTGCCCACATGAGTAATTCAGTGTGAAATCCAAATACTTACACAAGGCTGTGCATATGCTATGCTCTTTGATAATCACCTCCAGCCATTTAACCAATAGCCTTGACCTTGACCAGAGTCGGAGCTATGAGAGAAGCAGTTATGTCCTGCTTTTGATATACATAAACATCTAGAAAGGGTTGGAAAGCTGCACATGAGATACCAGAATTAAAGAAGTAATCCTGATAGATGTCAGAAAAAATTATCTATTCTTTGCTTCTCTCTTTTTTAACTTTTTAATTTTTTTGGCCTTTCATTTAAATTCAATTTAGCTAACCTATACTGTATTATTAGTTTCAGGGATAGAATTTAGTGACTCATCAGTTGCATATAACACCCAATGCTCATTACATCAAGTGCCCTCCTTAATGCCCATGACCTAGTTTCCCCATCCCTCCACTCACCTACCCTAGAGTAAACCTCCCCTCCAGCAAAGTTTGTTTCCTAGAGTTCAACATCTCTTATGGTTTGCTGCCCTCTCAATTTTCATCCTATTTTGTTTTTCCTTCCTTTCCACTATGCTCATCTATTTTGTTTCTTAAATTCTACATATGAGTGAAATCATATGGTATTTGTCTTGTTTCTTGATTTTCTCTCAGCCCCAATCCTTCTCCTTACCTTTGCCTGTATGACCCAGCATGGTCATACCTGGGTCATCTTTCCATCTGTATGCATGACTCCTCTACCTCATGCCTGCATGTAATATGTAACATATTACATATTACATGCAAATGAGGTTCATCATTAGAATCCTAGTAGCTCAGTACTGGACTAAGAGTGGATACTTGACAAATATCCTGCCCATTTACAAAGTACATGTATATGCAGGGTTTTCTGATTTCAACATTGAGGTAGATAAATGAAGGAAACTTTATGGGACCCAAGAGAAGAGGGTATCTAAAACTCAGTGCTTAGAGTAACCATGGGAAAAACTAGACCTCATTTATCTATTTATCTATTTAATTGCGTGTGCCTGTGTATATATTTTACACACACACACACACACACACACACACACACATACACACACACATCTACTTAAAAGGTTCAGATCTAGTTGGGGAATACTAAGGCAGACTTATCATTAGAACATTGGAACTTCATAGGCTTCAATAATCTACGCTGGGTTATCTCCCTCTTCACTCACCTCTCTCTTCCCTGCTTCTCTGCTTTGAGCAACTGTTCCTCCATTCCTCAGTTTCCCATATTGCCTCAGTCAGTTCCTTCTTTACTACTTCTCTCCTCTGTGATATCTTTCCAGACTATGTCAAAGAAGACACGCCCCAGCTCTGACTACCATAATCAGGGATAAGTGTTAAGCTACACATACACTGCCCATTTACAAAGTACATGTATATGCAGGGTTTTCTAATTTCAACATTGGGATTATACTATGTTGACCTCATATTCTCTAATATGTTCATCTTCTGAATGATGACCCTCCTCTTAGTTCTCCTGTCCTCTGTGTGATTTTGTTTTTCAGAACAGATAGTCCCACTTGAAATCAGAGACACTTCCCTAAAAATCAAATTAAAAAGAAGAATCAGTTGCGCCCAGGATAAGTTTACAAGTATATATTTCATGTATTTTATACTCTAGTTTCGGGGAGGGGGGTGCATTTTGGAAAAGAGTGGGGTTTTTTTTCTGTTGTTTTAACCATTTAGGTCGCAAGCTGGACACAAATAGAGTGAGTACTAAAGAAGTTATGATGTATGATTGTTTTACCCTAGTAGCTGCTTAGGAATATGACTTGTCTGATAAGTTTTTACTTACACATGTTTGATAAATTAATACAAAGTGGAGATTACCCTGTATAGCAACTGTGCCCCCTTTTTTTGTATCCTTGACAATGCCTAAAATAAATCTTTGCCTATTGTAGGTGTTGGTGAAGGTGTGATTTTTCTCTTGTTTCCTAGGGGATTAGTGAGTATTTAACTTGTCTTCCTATGTAGAACAAAAGCGTTGCATTGATATTTTTAAGACTGTCATGGGTTGATTCATTTTGAATATTTTTAAAAATTTAGCCTGTGCTTAGAAGATAGTTTGATTCATACTCCCTCTTTTTGAGATTGTGATAGGTCAGTCTAGTCCTGTTGTTTTGTGTGTCATGGAGTGTATTCATTCTGTGCTATTTCAAGAACATTTTTTGGTAATTAATAGAGCTAAGGAATAGCTTTTCAAGTTAGAGCTTTTATGAAATTATGAAATACTTAGTACAGTACTAAATATTATATTAGTACTTTTCATTAGTACTTGTGAAAGTGTTAAATATTTAATATTGTACTAAGTTCTGTATTCTGTATGTTAATAATTTTATGAAAGTTCTAAGTTTCGGAATGAAGAAAGAGGTTTCTGGAAATGTACTCACTTTTTTTAAGACATAATTCACAGGTCAGTCAATTTAAGAAATTTCTTTTGGGGGTGGTGCAGAAAGAATGCATAAAACTCATATTTAAGACTGTGGCCACAAAGTCTCTTATTCACTTTAAGCCTTACAGTTGAGGTTGGGGTTATATCTTCAGTTTTTCTGTAGCAGAATATGAAAAGACTCCAAATATTTATAAGGAAAATGAACTTTGGAGTACATATTTTACCTTCTCAGGAAAAGCAACTATAAACTCCTTGTCCTATCATGGCTCTTCTATCTGCCATGGCAATTCTAAGTCAGGATGGCAAGCTCTCTCCCATCACAGAGAAGTTGTGTGCAACATTCAGATTTAAGGACTACTGAGACATGTAGCTCAGGTATTAGAATTTGGGGGGCATTTGGACTATTTACCATATCACTGAGATCAGGATCATCTGGAAAATTCAGATTGTAGGCTAAGGGCTCTTACAAATGCTCTCCCACATACCAGAGTTTCTCCCTGCTGCCATCTTCAAAGCCAAAGGACCTAAGAGATATCACTTACCTCTTTGGGCCTGTATCTCCTAGTCTATAAATAAATATAAATTCAGTGGGATGACCTCTTAGTCATTCTTCCAAGATTTAAAAGTTTTCTTTTGGACCTCAAGAACTGAGTCTCTTATATTACATCTAAATATTTTCTCTTAAAAAAAAATAAAAATAAAAAAATTTAAAAAAAAATAAATATTTTCTCTTCAGTCATTTTGGAAAAACAAAACAAAATAAAATCTGTAGAAGAAAACCTGTTCAGGTCCCTGAAACACTATTCCCCTGACCTAGTTGGTATACTTTTTTCACTGCATTTTTATTCCAGAAACTGAATGACTTTGGTTGAGTTCAGGGTCATTAAGCTAAAATAAAAAGACTGCTTTTAAGAACACTAATTGACAGCTTAGAAGTCTCTAGCAGAACATGCCAAAAGGAGGTGAATTATTTCATAAATTGTATGTTGTACTCTGAAGTTCAGAGAAGTACTTCTAAAACCCACACACATTTCTTCAACTTAAACTGTTGCTGCTTGCGTTTCTTCCCCTTATGGTTTCTGGTTTACCAGCTGCATAACCCTGGCTGATTCTTTCAAGTGAATTTTGCCCCTAAATGCCTGATTGATCCAATTAGCCAAAGACTGAAATTTCTTAACTCATGTGCAACTAAGGGTGGAAAACTTAAATATATTAGAGTCACTTCCAGTACCGACTGAAAAAAATTAAGAATGAATCCAATAGAAAAAAAAAAAAGAAAAGAAAGACAGGTATATCTGATCATACATAATTATCCACACCTCTAGCAGGAAGAATTTTCTTTGTTACTAGTAAACCACCAAATGGTACAGCTGTTTTGAAATCTCTAAGTGGCAATAAACATATAGACTGATGGCAAAAACAGAATTGTATGAGAAATCAATAATGTAGAAGTGTCTGATTTCTAAAGTGCAGTGAATTAGTAAGAGAAATATCCCAATAAAGTACACATTGACAGCATTTAGCATGGGAAAGTCAGATAGCTTTGTTATAAGCAGACGTAGGCTATAAGTAATTAGATTTCTAAGTGTATCAATAACACAAGGTCTTCTTTGATCTGAATCTCAACTACTGGTCTAACATTATCCTATCCAGAGAACTGCCTATCCAGTTCTCTACTCCCACCAAATGAATGTAGTTCATTCATTCCACATATTTTTTTTAATATTTTATTTATTTATTCATGAGAGACAGAGAAAGAGAGAGGCAGAGACATAGGCAGAGGGAGAAGGTCCTGGCTGGGAGCCCATTGTGGACTCAATCTCAGACCCCAGGATTGATGCCCTGAGTCAAAGACTCAACCACTGAACCACCCAGTTGTCCCCCACAAGTTGTTTTTTTTTTAAGTACCTACTGTATGCTGGCATATTTCATGCCTTGGGAATACAACAGTGAATAAACAAAATATTCCTGACTCTATGGGACAAACATCACAATAAACTAGCAAATAGAAGTTTTACAGAATGTTAGGATATGTTAAGGGTTATTTTGACTTGAATCATTTCTCCCCTCTCCCCTAAATACATGATGGAGTCCTAAACCTCAGTAATTGTGAATTTTAGCTCACTTGAAAATAGGGTCTTTGTAGATGATCATGTTAAGATGAGGTCATTAAGATGGGCCCAGACAAATATGAATGGTGTTCTTATAAAACGGGAAACTTGGACCCACACACATACATAGAGAACACCATGTATAAATAAAGGCAGATACTGAGGTGATATCTCTGCAAATCAAGGGAAGTCAAACAATGAGAATTTGGAGAAAGGCATGGAATACATTTTCCTTCTCAGTCCTCAGAAGGAATCAACCTTGCAAACACCTTGATCTCAAACTTCTTGCCTCCAGAATTATGAGATAATAAATTTCTTTTAAGTCCTCCAATTTGTGGCGATTTGTTATGGCAACCTCAGCAAACTTGTACAAGCATTCAGGAGAAAAATAGAGTAGGGAAGGGAGGGAAGGAATTCAGAAGTTGAAATTTTGAGTGATGTAGTCAGACCTCCCTGAAAAGGTGGCGTTTGACAGACTCGAAAGTGAAGGAACAATCCTGCAAATGACCAGAAAGAATAGCAAGTACAAAATAGCTGAGGGCCAAAGGACACTGGCATGTTCTAAGAACAGATGAGTGGTCAGAGATTAAGAAAGGTGTTAAGTGGTATAAAGTGAGATGAGAGAGAAACCAGATCAGATTGTCTCAGACAAGTAATGATTCTCAAATACTTGGGCCACAGGGCTGCTTTAATACTCTTAAAATTATTGAGGACACTAAAGAGTTTTTGCTTATGTGGAGTATGTTATTATTTACTGACTTGGAAATTAAAACTAAGAAACTTAAAAACTATTCATTAATGCATTTAAAAATAGTGATGAGGGACACCTGGATGGCTCAGTCAATTAAGCATCCAACTCTTGATATCAGCTCAAGCCATGATCTTGAGATCGAGGCCCATGTCTGCCTCTGTACTCAGCAGGAAGTCTGCTTGAGATTCTCTCTCTCCCTCTCCCTCTACCTATCCCTCTTGCTGTCTTTCTCTCTCACTCTGTCTACAAAATAAATAAATATTTAAAAACACAGTGATGAAAACCTATCACTTTTATGGGGGAAAAAAGCTGTACCTTCTAAAATGAAATTACTGAGAACAGCTTACTCTAAGATGTATGACTTTGGTCAACTTACTTAACCTTGTGTCTCAGTTTCCTCATCTGTTACTAGCTCATAGGATTACTACGAGGAATCAATGAGATAATACAGATAAAATGCTAACTATGGCACATAGCATGTATAAAGTGCCCTGTGAGCATTGCCTATTACTTTATGGCTTTTTGTTATTATCATTTATAATTACATGTAATAGTTAAATAGTGAGACACTGGACACATACTATGTGCCAGGCCACTGTCCTTGGTTGTTGGAAGAAGAAGACATAGCTAATTGGGCACCTGTAAAAGCAGGTGATCTAATTTGAAAGGTCAAATATGTCAAATAGTGTTTTATGTTAATTCTCTGTACCATTTGTAGTATGTCTCTAAATTATATCATACATATAAATGTATTTTATATTTTCTGCAAGATAACACAAGATAGTGTATGTCAATTTCAAAATAAGTGGCCAGTAGAGAATTTTAGATGTTGAGAAGAGAAAATTGCTCCACAGAATAAGGCTTTGCAGTGGATATGGAATTTGCTCTATTGTATAAAGAGGATAAGTAGAACAAAGGAAGGCATTTCAGACCACTGAAATGAGAAGTAAAATCATCAAGACTGGTCAGTTTTACTATATTCAAGTAATGGCAAATAAAACAATTATTTGAGGGGTAAAAGATCACATAGAGCTTTAGCAGAAGCAAGATTAGGAAGGTGGGTAGTTAGGAGCTCAATGTAAATGAGAACTTTATGGTCAATAGGGAATATGAGAATCTCTATCAGAATTGGGTACCCTGCAGTGTTCATTCCTAATCTTAAAAACTGGCTTCATCATTTGGAGTTCCTCTACCAGCCCTCAGTGTCCTGGTTTTCAGTACTCCCTGGAGTCAGGCAGTCTAGGTTCAAGTTCCAGTGCATCTACTCACTTATCCTCTCTGTGCTTCAGTTTCACCATCTCTAAAATGGGGAAAATAATGATGCCCGTTTTATAGAGTTATTGTGAAAAGCTAATAAAATCAAATCATTCATTAAAATTGGTAACACCAAATTATTCTAACATGAGCCTAGTGCAGCCCTTTTGAGACCCACAGAAAAATATGAGAATCTTTTGGAATTTCTATATCTACCCCTTTTCTATCACTCTCCTTTTCCCACTCCCTAGAACCATGGACTGCTATTCACTTACTCTATCATCCATGATCTGAGCAAACATTTACCGTTGTTCCTGTTTGTGGCATATATTGCTAGGTGTTCAGACTAGACCCTTTCTGTAAATAATTAATTAAATCAAAGGCTGTGTGCCCTATCATTTTCCAATATACACATTTTCTTTGTTACATTGCCTTCCAAAGCTTCTCTCACATTTCACCATCACCACAATTAGATCTAGACAAAAAATGAGAGGGTGATTTAAACAAGTCCCACTGCTCTCATGAGCTGTCAGATAAAATGAGAACAATTGTGAATTTTTATGGAGGAAATGAAGTCAGGATTAGAAGCAGAAAAATACAACCTGCCATGCATCTTAGTGGTTAAGTGGCATTCTCTAACAAAATATCCAAGTCCTGCTTAACAATGCTCTTGCCACTTAAAATCAGCACTACCAATGCCAAGCTAGCAATGTGCATTAAAAACACCTGTGCATATGCATTAGGGATCTTGTTCTAGAAAAGAACAAGAAACAGAAATAAAAATGGTTTATCTTCTGACAAGGGAAACTTCATAAAGAGGTTTTATTCTAATGCAAATAGCACAAATGACTTACTACAAAACCAATATTACTCTATTAACTAATAAAGGCCACAGGAGGCATAAAAAAACACAATTCCATTTTGAGCCTGCAATTAAATTCTATAATTAATATGAGGTCATTAAAATTTTTGAGGTCATTAAATTTTTATATCTGCCTTAAATCCTTTACATGAAGATTCTAACCAGTTTTAAGTTTGGCTTAAATATTCTTTTAGACTTAAGCAACTGTTAAAAGATAATCCTAAAAACAGAAATTCGTTAAAAACATAGATAAAAGAAATATATGTATAGTTCTGTAAATATAAGAAACCTCTGTGTGTGCAAATGTTTTTAAAGATTAGAATTACAATCAGAGTAATTAGGAATGATTTGAGATTTATAAAAATAGGCCATCAGTTTTCTTTCTTTCAAACATGGTGGGAAAAAAAATTTAGGTTTTTTTTTAAGCTCCAAAGAGTTTTGGAAGGAATTCTTAAGCTGTTTTTAAAATAATTTTTCAAGTTGTATGTAGAAATTTTGAAAAACATGAAAAAGCTCAAAGAAAATAAAATCTCCTATGTATTTTTTCAGTCACTTTATGTATCTCAAGTTGTTTTTTAATAGGTTATATCATATGTATTATTTTAAATGTAATTTAAAATCGTTTTTGCGTATATCACGGTATATTTGAACATTTTTAAAGCCATAAAAATTATTCCAAAATATTAATTCTAATGGCTGTTTAGGATATAGTTAATTTTATGTGACCATAATTTATGTAATTGGGTATTTATCACTGGACATTTAAAGTATTTATAAATCACAATTTAGATAACTCTTTGGTGAACCTCCTCATCTTAAATAACATAAATATTGATTCTTTATTTTAGATAAATCCTTAAAAATGTAATTGCTAGTCTAAAGAATATAAAACATTGACCTTTGATAGATATTTTTAAGCTTCTCTCCAGGTGGTTTGTACAACTTGCTGCTTCCTCCAACACAATATGCAAGTGCCTTGCTCCTTCACCAACATACATTCATTCATTCATTCGTTCAATATGTGTTCATTGAGGACCTATGGTGTGCCCAACATTGTACAAAGAATTGAAAATACAAAAGTTCACTAGCCAGACCTTTGTACAACCTCCTTAAAATGTCCAGTTTAGTGGACAAGTAAGAGACTAGTTTATGAATTAGACTAGTTTATAAAAGAGTCATAAATTTTTAAGTATTACAAAGGAAATAAACAGATGGTCTCATTTTTATGTTTGCCAATTTAATAGGCAAGATCATGTCTCATTGCTTTAATTTGCATTTTATTACTAGCAAGGTTGAACATAGTTTTATAAGCTGATTGAATTGCATTTTTTCTGAATTGTCAGTGATGTCTCTTGTTTACTTTTTAATACTGATACATTTTCTTATTGAGTTTTTAAATCTTATATATTAAAATCATCTATATTTTGTAATTTAAGTTTTATATCAGATGATTTTCTGATGCATATGCATACAAGTGGTCAACTTGCATGCATCAGAAATACTGTTAGTATTTATTGTATAGTTGCCTTCCTTTTATATTATGTTTAAAAAGGCCATCCTTTCCCTGAAATCAGTTAGATGTGGCCCTATATTTATATTCTACTTTATTTCTCTTGTACATCACTCATCAATTTCCTTCTTTTTGTTGAATTTTCAATCTCTTTCTTGCTCTCTTTTGTCAACATTTAAATGTTCTCGGTTTCTTACCAACATAAAAACTTTTTCAACAATACCCCCATGTAATCATCCTAACTACAGACCTTTCACAGTCCCATTTCTCCTGCTGCTTCAATTTCCTCATTTCTTCTCACTCCTCAAACTACCCTACTATGGTTTCTATGCCCAATGAGTCGCACTGCAACTCTTGGGAAATCTCCCTCTATATCATTTATTCAAATGGATTTGTAAATCCTCAGAGATGGAAAAGCTAAAACAGTATTCTTTATTTCAGCAGATGATCTTACCCTCTTTATTGAAAAAAGAAAAATTTTAATCTTTCCATTAAAGGCATCTCAGTTTTTTTCCTATTTAAAACAATTATTTTCATTATATATTAATCATATGGGGTGAATGATAAATTTCACAATTTACAAACTTGTTATCAGAGCTATTTCTTAAATATCAATACATCTCCATGGCCCTTAGGCCAGACAACCGGAAAGCAGAAGAAATCTTACATGTCCTCATGGCGATATGAACTTTGTAACTGGTTTGCATGTGGTTCCTGTATGCTGTCCTCTGAGTCTTTGCTGAATGTTGTGGCTATTTCCCTGTCTTTCCTAGCCATTGGACATCCTGCTGTCATTTGTGCCTTCAGCTGGAGAACTTACAGTCTATGTTTTGGGTATTATGAGAGCCCACTTACCTTCTGTGGTATCCTAGCCTCCATCTTGGATCTTGCTAACTCTAGAGATCCATAGCATCATAACCACATCTTCTAAATGATCTTGGCTTAGGTTATTTATTTAAAAATGCCTGCCTGGGATCACCTCGTTCTTCAGTATGACAGTCCCAAAGGAAGCCCAC
Organism: Vulpes lagopus; assembly: GCF_018345385.1. Taxonomy (NCBI): domain Eukaryota; kingdom Metazoa; phylum Chordata; class Mammalia; order Carnivora; family Canidae; genus Vulpes; species Vulpes lagopus. Next base: position 34,530,127 of record NC_054838.1, on the reverse strand, counting down.
TGGCTTTCTCAGTTGCTTTCCTTTGAAATTCCATTAGGAGCACATAGGAACTTCTGATTATTTTCCATGCCATGTGAAAGCCATAACCAGGAAGCTGTGAGTGGGAGATTGGATACGTAATATAAGTACTATCTCAGCTTCACTTCCCGTATGTCCACTGGCAACTCTGTTGTATGAGAGTCTCCAAGGAGCACTTTTCCTCAAAGTACCAAAAGGCTAATGAGACACAATTCCCATTGTTCTGGGCTTTCCCCCAAAACCTATGCAGCTGTGTCCAGTATACCCCCAGTCACTACCACCTCAAGCATCTGGGATTTTCACCTAGAAAAAAGATCAAGGTAATACCTGTTTGATCCTTTGCCCTTCCCTTCTCCTTTGTGGAGAAACCTTTGTTCTTTCTCTTCCTATTTGACAGGATCTTCCCTCATCTGAACCTTGAGTTCTTCCTTCCTTTAAGGATATCTTAGTTGAGGCAATACCTTTCCCTGAACTATTGATTCAAAGGACAAGAAGTCTCAGGTCAGCATTCTTTAAGAAAAAAACATAGTATTTTTAAATATATTGTGCTTGTCATTGTCACTTTTTGTCTCTTAAAGGAATTCTTAGCAGTGTTTAATACTGTTTATTTTTCACCTATCTTGAAATAATGTATTTTTTCTTTCTTGGTAGTAGCCTCTATCTGGTCAGTTTTCTTAGTCAACCCTATCTGTTCCTCTTACCCAACTTCTAATAACTTGGATACTTCACCCTCGTGTCGCGCGCGCTGGGGGCGACAACCGTCCAGGGATGAGGGTAAGGGAATGAGGAAAAGAAAAGAGACATAAACAGAGTGGGAGCAGGAGGGACATATGGCCGGATTCAGCCACAATGCCAACTTTATTTGTATTATTCACTCTTTTATAAAGCAGGGTTGTTTAACAAGCAGGATATTTTAAGCTTAGTTCTCCAGACATGTCCTTTCACAGTAGACAGCAACAGTATGAGCCCTTGAATAGATAGCAATAGTATGCGTCCTTGAGCCACAAGCCTTCAACAACAAGGGTGAGACAGGTGGGCCTCGGTTGGAAGAGTCAACAGAGAGCCATTGCTCGATCCATTAACCCCTTCCTGGCACGCGGCTCCCAACACCCTCAGTCCTGAATCTTTTTATTCCTCTCTCTCTCAGTGAATGATCTTATGCATTCTGATGCCTTTAAACCCATCTGTAAACAATTAATTTGCAAGTATATATCTTCAGCCCAGGCATTTTCTTGTGCTCCAGTCCTATATATCTAATTGACTATTCAGCTCTTTGACTCATATGTCTTACAGGCACTCAAATTCAACATATCCAAAATTGATCTCATAATCTGTTCCTCCAAACTCATTTCTCTCAGAATTCTCTATCTCAGTACATAGACTATCCAATTTCATAGGTCAGAGACCTAACAGAATATCTCTTTCCTTCATTGCCATACTCAAACAATGACCTAATCTTATCTATTTTTGCCTTCTAACATCTCTCAGATCTAATGACTTCCTGTATCTTCATTGCCAGCAAACCAGTTTAAGCTGCCTCATTTCCTACTGGGCATTAGCTTAGTAGCCCCCAATCAGTCTTACTACTTTCTGTTTTTGCTCTATCAATCTTTCCTTCCCATTGTAGCCAGAGTCATTACAATCCTTCAAGTTACTTAAGCTTTCTATATTTCGGCTCCTTCATCTGTGAGATAGGAATAATAACAGTTCCTACCCCATGTAAGAATTAAATGAGCTAACACGTGTAATATAGAACACTGCCTGGTGCATAGTAAAACTATATAAGAATTTGCTATTCTTATGATCATCAGCATCCTTATTATTAAAAACTACCTTATTCAAAAATTTTTTATGGTTTCTTAGGATGTTTAGAATAGAGTTCAAAAGTCTTAGCATAGCATGTAAGGCTTTGTAAGATCTGCTCCCTGCCTACTTCTTCACATTTACCTAATGCATCTGCCTCACTTACTATGCTCAAGACACTGGGCTATTCTTTTGGTTCCTCCATCATGCTAACTCCTTCCTGCTTCAAAGACCTCACTCACATTGTTCCCTCTGCTCAAGATGCTCTTCTCCACACTCAAAGTGGTCAATATCTGCTAATTCAAATATTTTCCAAAAGAAGACTTCTTTGACTATCTAGACTAGGGCAGGACCTCTTGCTATGGAGTTAGCACAATGCCTTGCACATAATAGGTATTCAATAAGTACTTATCAAATAATCAAATATACTGAGTATCTTAGTAAATTTATAGCTATTTTCATGTAAATCCTGCATATTTCTTTTTATTTCTCTACACATATTTAAACTTCAAGCTGATATTGTGGATGGCATTATATTTAAATATGTTTTCTAATTGGTTACAACTAGTATATAGGAAAGGTTTTTAAAATATATTTTATTCAGTTTATTTAGCTTTGTCATGAATTCTAATTTTTTCTCAACTCAGTTGCTTCTGTTTCCAGACTCATGGATATATTATCTGCAAATTATATTATTTCCTCAATTCCTATTCTTACTTGTTTTGCCTTATTGCATTTGCTACAACATTTTGAATAATGATAAGTAATTGTAATGATAGAGTGATGTTCTGTGTTAGTTTTAGGCTGAGAAGGGTATTATATACAGTATTTATAAAATCTGTTTCTTAATTAGGAGTAGCTGCTGAATTTTATTAGCCTTTATCTGATTTTTCAAGATGATCATGTAGTTGATATGATGAAGTATATTAATATTGGCCTAACTTGATATTCTTAGAATAAGTTCTACTTGGTTATGATATATTATTCTTTTAGAATATTAGCCCTCAAGTGCACACAAAAGCATATACATACTATTGTTTTCGTGTATGTGCCTATGTATGTATATGTATATATGATATATGTGTATGTTTATGTACATACCTACATATAAACATTTCTAATAGACTAACAAAATTAAAATTTTATTGGAGATAAAAACCACACAACTAACTCAGACATCAGTTTCTTTTGTTTTTTCCTCTAATTCTGCCAACCCATTGTGATCACACTGGTTATTTTAGGCTAACCAGGGGTCTGGACTGGCAATTATATATGGACTAATTAGAAGTGAAAACAAATTATTTTCAACAAATAAGATTTCCTAGGAGGAACACAAAAATGGTATCATTTCTAAGCAAAATAAATGTAGTTTGTTTGGAACATTAAATCTTTCAAAATAGATCATCCAGGAGAGGCTAAATAATGAAGGAATTCCTTGGCCATGAAAGTCTAGGACCTTTTCAATGGATATTCCTTAAGGATGTTACTGTCAGGTTTATGGTAAAGTGAGGGAGAAGATGGAAGGAGAAAGACCCTTCACTTAATATTTGTTAAGTATCATCTACCATGCAGAAGCCTTTGTTCCACAATAAGGATCTAAAGATGAATAAAAATTTTCTACCCTACCAGAGAGTTTAATGAGGTAAACACATTCAATAAATAACTTATTTTCCTCATGTAGTAACTGATAAAATGGAAATATATAAATGAGGTTCTGTAGAATCCTAATGGAGACTATCTTACAACCTGTGAGTGAATGGGATCTTCTTAGAGATAACACATTTAGGGATTTACCTTAGTCTGCCCCTTTCCATTGTCAGGTAAAAATGACAACTCAAGGGGAGACTTATTTAATCAGAAGACATGGAGGTTATATTTTATGTTCTCTCTCCTTACCATTCTTGGACAAAATAGCTTTCTGGTTAAACCTATAACAGGGGATATAACATGTACTAGGAGGGGTTAGTATATTTTGAAGATGTGCTCCAGAACCATGTCGCCCAGCCAGACAGGCTTTGTGGCCTCAGCAATACTGTACATCATCTGAGGTTCATGGTAAAATATCCTTCATTAAGGGATTTCTTTCAGGAGAGAGTTCCCTTGAATGATAGTTTGCTAGATTCAATATTGTGAAATAATTCTAAAGTAGAATTTATTTTTGTATCCATGAGTCACAAAACATAATGTTGGCAATTTCTGGCTCACTGTTTAGTGAGTAGAACACATTTTCAAAACCCATTTTGTGAAACTTATACTAATCAGAATGCATGCCTCAAGTAAAGAAAATAATTTCTCATATGTCCCATGATGTGGTAAGTAAACCAGCTTATGGAGTGTTCGCAATAGTAGCCAAGAAAGATACAGTTAAGATGTTAAAAAATAGCCTCTCTCTTTACCCACTTAGTTGCCTCTTGGACCTCTATTTCAAGCAAGAGAAGTACTTTAGAGATTGGTAACAATATATTTCAGACTTGCCTGAAGTAAGAGGCCAGCATTCACACGGGAACCTCTAAATTGCAAGTCACAACCACACAGTTGAATTGACTAAGCCATGGTCCTCACTCTACCTCAAACACAGGAGCTTAGAGCCAAAACTCACTGAAAGGACTAGATTTAAAGTGGCTTCATCTACAAGAGAAGCCTCACAGTATGATTACAGGTCTAGCTCTCTGGAGGATCCAAGTCTGATAAGGAATCTCAAGTGATCATATGACATGACTGTTTAGGGTGACATAGACAAGGCTTAAAACTGACTTTTATCCTAGTATTTTACAGAAAAAGTATGTAGTATAAGCACATCTTATAGCAGGATCTGATAACTCAAGGCAGTGTTTCTTTCACTTAGTATATGAAGTTATTAACATAAAATCAAGCATAATTTATTGCATGCCCACTCTGGTGAAGTGCCTGTTGCAAATGCCTTATTTTAACTATTTTTAATCCTCACAAAAACTGGGAGATAGGTACTATTACCCATTTTACACATGTGAAACTGACTCAGAATCAAGTAAATACCTTACCAATGATATATTTAGTACGAAGCAAAAGAGAATGCAATCAAATCCTGACACCAAAACTCCTACTCTTTTTTACAGAGAACACCTAGCACAACCCATGTCCCATAGACCTATCCCAGAAACTGTCACTTTTTTCCTTCAATATCCTATTTCTTTCCTTTTTTTTTTTTTTAATCATTGTCACTTCCTTTTTTTAAATAGCCCTTTTAGGGGCACATGGATGGCTCAGTTAATTGAGTAACTGACTCAATTAGTGTCTGACTGTCTGACTCTTGGTTTCAACTAAAGTTGATCTCAGGGGTCTTGGGATCGATCATATTGTCCAGCTTCATGATCAGTGCAGAGTCGGCTTGCAGATTCTCTCCCTCTGCCCCTCCCCCATTTGTTCTTCTCTCTCTCTCTCTCTCTCTCTCTCAAACCAATAAATAAATCATTAAAATAAATAAATAATCCTTTTAAAAGCACTTAGACCTTAGAACCATAATTCTTCCTCTCTTCTTAGGTAGAATAAATTAATTGCTTTCTCCTTCTCACTAATTAATATGTATGTGAGTATTATCTGTCTCTGTCTCTTCCACAAGATTATGAGATACCCTCAATTTAATTTAGGATTAGCACTGCCTCATTTGAGCAATACATCTAAGAATTGTTTTTGTGAAAAGAATAGTACTTTATTTATGCCCACAAACACTTTTTAATCCCCTTGTATGTGCTTAAAATGAGTCTACATGTCCCAAAATACAGTTGTGAAACCTTTTCTTATTTGTCCTAATATCATAGAGGTTCAACATATACTGTCTGGTATGCAGTGGATTTAGAGTTGTAAGGTCTTGGTCACAGGATTCTATGGATAAAATTAGGAGCAAAAATCTCAGTGATCAGATGAGTGACCAGAACATCCCTGGTCATCAGTTGATTTATGAGTTTCTAGCTTTACAGATCATTTCAATGTCCTCTTCCCAGATGTCCCTAGTGTACCAAATTCCCAGTGAGAAAATCTTGGCTCAGGATCCCTGGGTGGCTCAGTGTTTGGTGCCTGCCTTCAGCCCAGGGCATGATCCTGGAGTCCCGGGATCAAGTCCCACATCAGGCTCCCTGCATGGAGCCTGCTTCTCCCCTGCCTGTGTCTCTGCCTCTCTCTCTCTCTCATTGTGTGTCTCATGAATAAATAAATAAAATCTTTTTAAAAAAAGAAAGAAAGAAAGGAAGAAAGAAAGAAAGAAAGAAGAAAAAAGAAAAGAAAAGAAAGAAAAAGAAAAAAGAAAGAAAAAAAGAAAAGAAAAAAGAAAAAAGAAAAGAAAAGAAAAAAAAGAAAAGAAAAGAAAGAAAAGAAAAGAAAAGAAAAGAAAAGAAAAGAAAAGAAAAGAAAAGAAAAGAAAAGAAAAGAAAAGAAAAGAAAAGAAAAGAAAATCTTGGCTCAAGAATTATTTTTACTACTGATTGGCTATTTTAGTTTGGATAAAGTCAACCTCTCTGAGTTTCTACATCTTTACTTGGAAAATGGAGCTAATAAGTCCCACTCTAGCTCTCAGCATTATTTAAAGATGTACTATGTAAATTTGCATAAGTGGTCTTTAAAAATAAGCAAGGGCAAAAAAGTGGAAGGCTAGAAAAGCAAGTTGACAGACGTACTGCTGAAAACATCTACCACTGTACCTACAGAAAGGAGGAAAAACAATATTGTACCTAATATTAGCCACCATTTAATGTGTCCTGTTTCAGTGATCAGTATATTCATTCTTTTCTGCATTCACTGATTCTGTAGTGAAATTACAGTGCCCATTCTCTATGCCAAGGAGCCAGGGACATGCATCTATGAGTAAGACAGGAATGCAGTAGCCCTGCAAAGAAGATATTATTAACCCTATCTTACAGAGAAGGAAACTGAGACTCAGAGAAGTTAAGTAACTTGCATAAGATGATAGCTGCAAACTATTTTCATGCATAAGACTTTTTTTGATTAATGAGGGTCCCACCAAGTCAGGAATGTGCCTGTTAGTTCACCTTTGTACATTTAGCACATCACCTAATTGCCAAAGAGTAGATACTCAATATTTGTAAATAAATAAATAAGTGAAGTGAGTAAATAAATGAATAGGAGTTCAGGTGGAGTAGAAGAAAACATAAGAAACCAGAGAAATATCGATAATTGAAATTTGTTGTGCTAACCACTATCACCACACACACACAGCATCAGATGTGATGATGTAGTTATTTGGAAAACTAGTAGCTACATACTAATAAGGGTTGTATATTATGCTTTTAAACACAACTCAAAATTTTTACCTTGATACCTGCATAACTATCTTAACTTCCTTCTTATACCTTTAGTTCTATTTTGATGACTGGCCATAATAAAAATCTGCTAGCTAGGTACAAAGTACTGAGCTACTGCAAAACACTTAGTCTGGATTGTTTGATTAATTGTTAATGAAGGAAACATAGTTTATCTTTGTAGCCCACAAGGCTTCAGGCTCAGTATCTATCAGCCACAATTCTTACCCACTGCTATATCTGTCTAGACCTCCACTTAATTTACCTGGACCTTTTCTCCTTATCTTTGATGTAAAGATATGGTACAAACCTTTTTCAGAGCCATTATGTGGAACTACTTTAAAGAATGGATATTAAGTTATTACCTCCATGTCTCCAGTTACATAATTGAATAATATCCATCTTTTTTTTTCCCTTAGGGTTAAAGGAAATAAATGAAATATATAAAATTATCAGCTTCCTGGAATCATTGCAGTGCCTATATATATATATATATACACACACATATATATATATAGGCACTGCAATTGCCTATATATATATTATATATTATATATATATATAGGCACTGCAATTGTGTGTGTATATATATATATACATATATATACAATTTAGGAATACTCAGTTTCCCTATTTCCAAGTTACATATTAGAATGTAACAGTGAAATTTAACAGTGAAATTTCTGGGCAGTGGAATACATTTCATGGTTTACAAATAAGAGAGAAATTGTCAGAGAAATCTGTAGATGTTAGGCACTTTTGAAAATCATTTACTTTTTCAAGGAGTAAAAAGGAATCCACCTCACCCAAAGCCTGAGTAGTTCTTGCCTTTGTCTTTAGATGAATTGAAATTGAAATTAATTCAGGCATCAAGCCAATTCTCTTCCTAGTCCTCCTCTTCCAGCCAAAAAAAAAAAAAAAGCTAGTTAGTGGAAATTATGCTGGCTATATCCTACTCAAAAAAGGAAACAAATGTTCCAGTACAAAGTCAGTAGGAGGCTTTTGATAACAGATGAATTCTCTTTTCTTTCATTGCACTTCGATTTGTCCATAACCACACCCACAATTTTCAATAAATGATCCTTTAGGTTCTGAGTAAAGCCTTGTTAATAGGTGATTTTATAAGATGCTTTAAGGAAAATGTATACAGATTCACATATTGTTCCTAGGCATTTTTTAAGAAGTAAAAGGCATAGAATTTGTTTTATTAGACTTGATATATATGCTTGTTTGAGCTGGGTAAAAATTAAGTAAAAATAGGGCACATCTTAAAAAAAAAAGACTTTCTGTGAAACTTCTTTAATATTTCTTAAATTAACTCTAGCTATGACTATCAACTTTATATATATCAATATAAATATCAAATATAATCCTGATTTATAATAGAAGTTCAGTATTTTTAAATGAATAAATGGAAGAATGAATGAATGTTCTGGTCTATAATTGAGAATCTATTTTTCATACAGATGTTGTCCTGGACACTCTGGCTTACAAATGGTAACTGTCCAGACCTGCCAAGAGAAGTGATTATAGAGGAATGTTTCACCTGTGTAAAAACTCCACTAGTGCCTTTTGGGGGAAGTCTTCTAAAATGTTCCAAGGTGGCATTCAATGGGTTATTCCTGGGATTGTATTTCACTGTGGTTTGTGTGTATTATGCATATTCATGCATATGTATATGTGTATGTATGTGAAATTTAAATAATGTATATAGATCATACATACATGTAAGAAATTGGTAGTAACATCCTAAAAATTTCATCCACATATGGTCTTAACTGCCCCTGCTTTGCCATGGTAGTTAAAATCTTTGTCTTCATCCTAGGATGAGAGCATCATACCCTTAGGCAGACGTACCACCCATCCAACATTAAGTGCTGTGAAATGACGATATTTGGATAATAAGGTTCTGTCTCTAAAATGCTGTGCTGTGCTTTGTTACCATAGATTTGTGCCCTGACCTTCTAAAGAAGCTGCTGTTTTCAACTCAGCTTTCATTTTTTTCTGAGGTTGTCACTTTTGCCATCTGCTAGATGTATCTTCTGGGAGAGAAGGAGCTGCATGCACAAAAACTTTCAAGGAAGCATTATTGCATAATTTGCTTGAGGTCAAAGCCAATATTCTGGAAGTTTGTTCATCATTTATTGTGATGTGGCAGATATTAGAGGACTTTATAAACACGTTGTGCTTTTGAAGTATATTCACAAAGGATTGGAAGTGGCAGAATGTGGCAAGTCATATTTATGTCTCAATGAGAATTATTAACCTGCCTAAAGTACAATGATAGGCCAATGTTATCTTGTCAGCTCTACGTACCCTTGGACTTTGGTGTCTGAAAGATATTTTTCAGGAATCAAAGTGAATGGAAAATATCTTCTTGTTGCCTGAAACATAAAAATAAAATTTATTTCCACTGCAAAATAGGAGCAAGTAAATACACCATCTTTCTGCTGCTGCTTTTAAAAGGATACGAAGCAAAGAGATTTTTTACCCTCTAGTTAAGTACCTCCTAAAAGAAATATATACCTCTCTGTTGCACTCCAATTTAGTTTATTTGCTTTATCTTCAGATGTAGATATACTCTAGAATTGATGCTGAGAATTAAATATTTTATATTGTGTTCTTAAATCTTTAGTCAAATACGAGCTCTTCAGAGAAAAATGATTTAGGCAGAACTTCACTCTAATAGATGAGAACAGACTCTAGGAGGAATATGAAGTAGATTTCAAGCCTCATTTTCTTTTAAAGTCTGATTGGATTGTGCCTGTGATTAGGGAGTTACAGGGAAACCAGGGAGGTGAATTAGTTCCTTCAGGCTCTATTGTGCAAACTATTATTCTAGTGTACATCTCAATACAGCAGGAGGCTGAAGGAGTCTTTTTTTTTCTTCTTCAAAAAGTAAACTTCCTAATCTTTTGTAACTGGTAAAAGAATACATAAAAATAAACAGATATTTAAATTGACTATTTTAAGGAATAAGATAAAGCCCATAAAGTATTTAACACAGTAATGATCAGGAAAAATCAACCTCTTATTCATTCATTTATTCACCAAATACATATTGCATATTTACTATGTGCTCATAGGTAAAATTAATGTCGTTCCTTCCCTATGAGCCCAGTTTTTGTGATACAATGCTATAACTGTGACAGCAGAAGCAAGATTAGTGTGTCCTGGGAGCACAAGAAAAGCTTTTACCACCTAAACCCAACTGGTGAATCATTCAAGTTTTGCAGGACAGGTGATGCTTGAGCTGAATTTAGATGAATGGTGAAGGGAGAAGGCATGGAGATAGAAATGGAATGGTTGTATTTGGGATACTATAAGAAGAGGGAGAGAGGAATGGAGGGAGATGAGATGAGAAGAAAGCACATGCAGATCATAAAGGGCTTTTGTGGGCTCTGCAAAGAAGGTCAAACATTATTCAAAAGCAAAGGAGAACCATTGTTTACAGCACCTTGTAAGACAGGATTATGAAAAATTAGTTACTCATGGTCCTGATTCTCAAAAAGCTCTGATAAAAATATGTTAAGAGTGAAAATTATGAAACGAGCTGGCTAATAAAAGGTAATACATGATTGCACTGTGCTAAATTGTGTGTCATGGAATTTCCACATCAGCATGAGCATCACCTCAACAGCCTTCTCAACTCAGTGCTCTAGGAAGCCTTAATAGTCGGTTGGGATTGGCATATGATATAAAAAACATTTGCCATCTCTAATCTGTAACACTGTAAAACAGACATAATCTAAGTGGAAGAGCATGGTCTTAAAATGAAAGACCCCAGTAGAAAACTGAGTCTACTACTTCCTTTTTCTTCATTTTAAATTCATTCATTCATTCATCTCACTATCTCTAACTATTTTAGGGACATCTATGATGTGGGGTGACAAAGACCAACCAGAAACAATGGCTGACCTAATGTTCTTGAAGGTGAAGCTAAGAGATAAAAGAAATACATGTACATCCCAAATACCAAGTAGGGAATGGAAAGTATCTAAGAAGCGGTATAACCACCTGCTCTGGGACCTTAGAAATGGGAACAATTGCTTCCAATTGTGAGGACTGGATTGATATGAGATCACTTCCCAAAGCAAGTGACAATTACTCCAGGCCCTGGCCAGCAGAACTCAATTAAGGAGTAAGAGAGTCAGCAAACAAAGCTGCAAGGTTTCTCAGGCCCATAAACATATGAAGCAAAGTGAGCAGTAGAGTTAGTTAGAGTGTCTTCTACCTGGAAGACACCAATCGGAAATGAGGGTGAAAAGCAAAATGAAGTCCAATCTTGAAGCACCATAAATGTTATGTTAAATGAGGTTGGCCTTTATTCTCTAGGTAATAGGAAGTTTCTTTTCTCCCTCTGGCATTCCTTTGGCACTTAACATATACTGACACTCAATATATATTATTTTATATCTGTGTATCCTGCTTCCCCACAAGACGGCAAATTCTGTGGTACGAAGGACTGAAGCATTACTTGTCATGTTGGTAACAAAGATCCAGGCTGGATTGGGGAGGGATATAATTATAATTGAGCACTCTTTATATGTTAAACAGTATTGGATGCTTTCACACAAGAAAACATTCTTCGCAACGGTCTGTCTCTGTTCTGAAATGGGAAAACTAAAACCTAGAGGAAGTAAGGAAGTAGCCTAAGCACACTTAGTAAGTAAAGTCTGGAATCAACCAGGTCTGTCAGCTCCAAAACGTGTACTCTTTCCATTGTGTTACAGTGTCTGATTGATTGATTGAGTTACACATTTCTTAAACTCATATTTCTTCAATGATTATGTATGTGCCTGGCCCTGTTCTAGGACCTGAGAATACAGGATAGGAATGAACACAACAGAAGAGTTCCTGCATTCTGGAGCTTACTCTCTAGTGAGAGAGCCAGACAATTAATACATAAGCAAATAAACAAAATAAACTCATATGGCAATAAATGATATGAAGAAAATAGAGTGATAGATGGGGAGCGCTATGGAGTGATGATAGGGAGGAGTTTATTAGTGGTCAAAGCAGGCTCCTTTGAGGTTGTAACATGTGAACCGACTCACATGAAGAATAGCCAAGACATAAGAATCCTGGAGGGAAATATGAAAACAAACACAAAACCCCCAAGGAAAAAATGATATTGAATTTGACCCTTTATGGTGGAAGGATCATAAAGGAGGACATGATGTCTGGAGTCCAGTAAGGGAGCAGGAAAGTAAAACAAAGTCAAGAGGAAACAAGTATTCATGAGACTTAAAATTATTTTGCCCCCTACAAAAGCTATAGTATTTAGATGTTAACCCAAATCACCAATGTTACAAAGAAAGCAGAAGTACTCCAAAAGGAATGGAGTACACACAACCTGCCTTTCCCTGCCTATACTTCCCCCTCAGTGTACACCTGGGAGTCCATTTGCTCCAAGAAAATATTTGTTTGCTGGTTTAGGTTTCATGGGCAGCACTATAAAGTTATGGTTGTTTGGATACTAATGAACAGATTTTGAGATCCATGACAATGTAGGTTGAGAGGACTTTGGACTTCTGACCCAAAGGAGTGCTTATCTCAAGTAGATCTGAAACTTATACGTGATGTTTTTTAGTAAAAGACACAGACTTTCCAAATAGCTTTGCCTAAAAATAAAATTAAGAAGGGCTCTGAAATCTTTATCACTGCCAATGGTCCATGTATATGTCAAATGAAGTACAAATGCTTGCTATGGCCTCAGCATAGCTCTAAGAAGCCTTTGACTAATAATATGCTTGGCATACAAATGTGAAATCACACCAGGTGTGGGGGAGCTTGTGCTCCACATTTCAACAAAGTAGCCTGTGCAAGTTTTTAAAACCTCAATGCAGCTGCAGAAAAACCTATCATGTTGAAATTTCTTTCACTTCAGGAGTTGGTCCTTTATATTATGTTCTGAGGTGGTGAATGATATTATTAATCTGATAAATATTAAGGAATGATGGACCTACCTATTCCCTCCCTTCCTTGAGCAATCGACTGCCTCTCAGCTCATTAGGTACTTTTTAATACTAAGAAAAATGTATGTGTCAACCAAGAAAAAGAAGCTGTGAAGCAACCCACGTATTTATTCAAGGTCTTAGGGACTGCAATCTGGGAGACACAGAGTTGATTGAAATTAAAACCGTGCTCCAGGTTACTTGTGACACAGAATGAAGGCTTCTCAAGGCAAAAACCACGAGGTTATATACAATTTGTTTTGATAGAATTATGATCGGTGCTGGCAGAATTTAAACTGATTATCTAATGCATGATTTGTTATTTAGCCAACAGATTTTTCATGATCTCTATTTCAATCCAAAGTAGAAGGGTATGTTTCAGGAGGTTGTCTAGTTGCAGTTGACCAAAGTCAAAAGTTCATGGTGTTTTGAGAACTGAAACAGGAGACGTGCATGGGCCCTACTTCCTCCATATCCCTTTGACTCTATTTTGAGTGAATTTTTTTTTTAAGCAATACTGACTTAATTTTAATTTTCTTTCATCAATGAGAATCCAAGATGGTTTAAAGAAGCTATTAATACTGGCTACCACTTACTGAGCACTCAGTGTATGATAGGCTTACTGTCAATTTTGAAGCCCTTGTAGTGTACCATGTTAAGTTCTTTTTGAGAATTATCTCAGACTTTTTACAATAGGAGTTCTTAATAAACATTTTGGTTTCAGGACCTCTTTAACTCAAAATTAATGATGACTTCTATCTTGTTTATATGCATTTTATCTCTCAATATGCAGTAAATTAGAAATTAAAATAGAATTTCAAAAATATATATTAAGTAATTTATAAGTAACAATAATGCGTCTATTATGTGTAAACATAAGTAGCTTTTTATTGAAAATAACCATCTTCATAAAGCAAAAAGGATTAGCAAGGAGATTGTCATTATTTTACATTTTTTGAATTTCTTTTATGTCTGGCTTAATCTAACATCTAGATGCTTTTATCTTCATCTGTGTTTAATCTATTATGTTAATCTATTATAGGCTGTTTTAGTTGAAGTAAATGAGGAAAATATATTTTCCCCAGAGATATATAAATGGAAAAAGGTGAAATGCTTTTATAGCCTTTTCAAAATATTGCATATTTCTTCCTTGACACTACCTAAAATTTGGCAAATGGCAATTTTTTAAAGGTTAGTTGCAATGTGAAATCCAAAGCCATTTTAATGAACTTTTTGTACTATGTTACACTAAAATCTATTCATTTATCTTATACTTTAAATGGATTTCTTTTAAATGGACATTTTCCATATATATGGATTTGTAATGTTATATATTAGTTGTTCATTGGAAAATGTTGGTTTACTGAATTATACAGCCCCTCCAGATGTTGATATATTTCATTATGCAATAACAAAAAATCTTGTTAATATTAGCACCCATTTCATCAGAGAAGTCTTTAAGTTGTGGGAAGTTGCCATGCTCATGGCAGGAGATGCAAGATTTCCAAATTCTAAAGCTTGCCTGAAAATTCAAATTTTGGTATTGACAGCAAATACAATCAGAGGTTTCCTTGAAAAAAAAAAATTCAGTTCATTTGTTTTTAAAAACTTTTTTGCCAAATACCCAAGGCTAAATACTCATGGCTTGTATGTTACTTATTATTTCAAGTAAACATGATATTCAATGAAAATGTGGTCAGTTTAACTCTCAATTTAAATGATTGCCCAATCTCTTTGTCCTAAGAAAACCATATATAAAATATAGCAGCCTGCAGTAGGCATGCCCCTCATTTCATCATGCAGAATATCACGACCTTATGGACTCAAAAGTCAAGAATTTTAAAAATCAAATTAATAATTAAGTTACATAATATAATAATTAATTTGTATTGTTTCATAAAAGATATTCTTAAATAAAACTAACCTTTTTCATTATGAGTATAATAAAGAATTCATTGATTACTAGCAGGCCACTGCCTTAATTTGTGCTAAGGCACTAAGAGTTTTTATCCACCATTGCTTTTGTATATACAGCCCCTGTATATCAGTGTTAAGAAAACACAATGAAAATGGAGACTAATATTTTATTATTTTAAAAATGCTTTTGATCTTGAAAACACTTTGAGTATTGCTAGTTTATAACTAAAAGTATTATTATTCCCTTATTTTTCAACTGCATACATTATAACTCAGAGAATTTTTCAGGATGACAGCCAAGATGTGGTAGAGCAGGGATCTAAATACATTAGGAATTATTCTAGAGCTTGTTTTCTTAATCTGTTCCAAGACAATGATGCCTAATAGAGGACAGCAACTGTTTATTTCCATCCCTCTTAGCCTAGTCAAGATTGGTAGAGTTAGAGGTAAGGGTACAGGCTGAAGTCTTGTTTAGTCAAAGTTATTTCCAAGTTACCATCTCAAAGGAGAGTTATATGTCTATAGCAAGTGAGCACTTACAATACTGCCAGGAAACAAGAAAAAAATGTATATATATAAGAGAACTCTAAAAAGAAGTATTTTTAGAAATCCTCATGGTTTAGTAAAGAGTGAAAATATTGTTTTAGTTAACAGCTCATGATTTTCAAAGATTTGGAATAGAAAAAAAGTAGAAGATACAAAGTGTTGGTTTCAGAGAAAATGGGAAAATTGCACTTTTGAAATAAAATGGTCAAAAGAAATTAAAAATTAAATATAAAGTGATCATGGCCTTTTGCAATATTCTGGAAAATAGGAAATGAAATTAACTAGGATAGATGCAGTGGGAACAGAAATGAAAGAGTAAAAAAATAGGAGGTACTCAATAGATAGAATCAACAGGACTTGACAATGTCCAGGGAGAGAAGAGCCAAAGACAAATTTGAAGTCTTGTGCCATACTCACACTGTTCTTATATATATGGCACATCTCCCCAGCTAGACTGTAAGCTCCTTGAAAACAAGGATCATATCTTTTTTGGTGTTTTGTTAGCACAATTTTACACAATGTTTTTACAATGTTTCACCTTGTAGGTACTCAAATAAACAAAGGCAGAATTAGGTGATTCAGCCTTTAGCCCTCTTACATTAAAACCAAATAAACCCCTTCACCCAACCTTTCCTTATTAGCTCATTCATACAAATCATTCCAAGTATTCTTCCATTTAGTTGAACTCAGCAAACATTTATTGAGCATTTGCTGTCACTAGGAATTGGATTGAAAGCTAGGAATATAGATGTAAATATAGTGTGGCCCCTGTCCTCCAGCTGCTAAAGGAAGAGAGACACATATATAAATAACTTTATGCTTTTACTCACATTATGAGTGAAGTCATGTGAAATCACGGAGGAAAGGGCAATCACATCTGCCTGAAGCAACTGGAGAAAATATCAGATAGCAATTGAGATGAGTTTTGACGTTGGAATGGTAATTCAACAAGAGAAGAAGAGAAGAAGTATTCTAGGCAGAGGAAGCAGATCAGTTTAGTGCATGCAAAAATTTATTCAATTCTTTTCACATGTAGGTGCTACATGATTCTGGCAGAGGAAATGAATAACTCAATTTTGATACTTTAAATTGATGCTCACAGTAGAACAGGGAAGATAAACATGTAAACAAGTACAATACAGTGTGTTGTGTATAATAATAAAATTGTGACCCAGGCACAGAATACAGAGGAGGATGGAGGGGAAAGTGAAGACCTACTTTAAGGCATTTTTTTGTATGCTGCTGAGGGGTGTATAAGGCTACACAAAAGTTGTGAGCAGCTTAAAAATCTGTTACCCTTAAATCATATCTCTGATTTGTGGATTTATTGTTTTTAGTCACTATATTGACTTGTGTGACAACCATGGAATATGCCTCACAAACTGCCAACTATAGCAAGCTTAATTGACCAAAAGCCTACTTCAGTTTAATAATTCTCCAATTCTCCAACATTTAAAATTTTATTTTTACTTAAGAAAATTTGATTTTTAACTTCAATAAGGAGAGGGAGGAACAATCTTCCAACATTAGACCATTAGAGCCCCATTCTAGAATGGCAACCATTCATAAGAGCTAAATAGTACCTCCTCCCTTTAGATAAGATATATATATGCTCAATCCTCACTTCTCCTTATTTATTCCCAGTACGAAGATCATTTTCCACTTAACCACACTCTTGCTCTGTTGTTTTACCTCTCCTGGGCCCATTTATACCTTCCTAAATATCTTGTTTGCCTTCATAGATATTTGCATTTGAGATCTACTTTTTGAGCACATTTTACCATGAGAATAGAATGAAGTGAGTTAGGCCTGGGAGCCAGAAAAGCAAGGAGAACTAATGAAGTCTAAGCTGGAGCAGTGATAATAGAAGTTGAGAGGAGCTGGATGGATTTGAGAATATTTTATGGGTAGAATCAACAAGATATAATATTTAATAAAATATAAGGACTGATGAGCAGGCAGGAGTCAAGGATGACTCTCAGAATCCTTGATATAGGACCAGAGTAATTTATGAGTTTCTCCATTTCTTTCTTAATTTTTATATACAAAGTTCTGGGAGTTTTCAGAAAATACAAGAAGTAATGTCATTAGAAACAAATGGCTTAATAAGGCTACAAGAGAAGGACTCCATTGTTACCTACTTACATTGGAAAAATATGAAGAAGTTGAAAAACAATGTTGGGAGAAGTTGAGAAGCATATATTAGCTTCTACTGGCATTTTAGTTAAATACGATTCCAGAGAACAAGAGAGATATTACTTGGCAGTTATGTAGGTTAGTGTCCCTGACAATATCCTAAATCAGATCATAAGAATGCATAGCTGAAATACTGTATTTGATCCCAAATTACGCTCCTTGCTTTCTGACTCATTCCACTAAGCCTATTTTTAATCTGGTCTGCATACTGTCCTTTAATTTGTAATTGTTAAATATCACATGTATCATGCATGCTATTCCTTATTATGAAAACCTGGTTTCTCCAGGAAATCCCATATCCCATATCCTAGGTCTGGCTTTCAGAAAACGTATGCATGTACCCTCAAAGAGTTGTTGTGGGGACCAAAGGAAATAAGTGTACCTGGCACATATTCCTAGAATTCCTACAGTTACATCCCTTATTTTCTTGCCAGTTTGTTAGCTATCCTTAAAAAGGAAGTTGTGAAATCTAGTGCAGTGCCTGGCATGTAGAAAGCACTCAGTGAGTGCAAACAATTCCCGTTACTCTTTCTCAAGACTCGGGTTTTTGTTTGTTTCTTTTTTCTGCTATTCCAGTGACACCAACAGATCTCCCAGACTTACAAATTGATTTACCTCTTGCCAACTAGTTTCCCCACTCATATCACAGTCTCTACATCTCATATAGAGATGATATAGAACATCTCTGTCCAGGTATGCAACATCTTTGATTCTTCTCTTTCCTTGAATTCCAGCTATCAATAAATCCTGTCAATTCCACCTCCAAATCATGTCTCAAATATTGGTATCCCCATTGCTACTAGCCTATCCAGCTACCATCAGTTTCTGATCTGGACTGTTTCAACTCATCTTCCTGTCCCTGCCTTTGGCTCTCTTTAATGTTTTTTACACAGCAACTAGTGTAATCTTAAACTAAATCAGACTGCGTTACCCTCTGTTTTAAATCTTCATGATCCACAAACCTTATACCCCAGTGTCTGCCCCTGCTACTTTCTTTAACCTCATCTCCCTTCCTTACCTAATGAGTCTACTATAGCCATTCTAGACTCATTTTAGTTCCTTGAACAAGTCAAGCACTTTCTTCTTCTTAGGACTTGGTACATCTTGTTCTTCTATTTGTAACTCGTTTGTATGCCATACTACTTCACATTCTGCCCCTCTTCTTATCTCTACCCTAGGTCTTTGCTCACTTCACTGGACATTTCTGGCCTTATTTTCTTCTTTTTGTCTCTTTCTATCTTCCGAGGAGACTTCAATGTCAGCCACAATGTACTCTGACTTGATCATCACTCTAATGCAGTCACATAACCTTTACTGCACTCACATAACTATTGGTGAGTGCCACTTCATCCCTGAAAGCTTAAGCCCAAAAATCCCAGGGTCCACAGCCTGCTATTCCCTCTTCCATCCTCTGTTCTCCATCAATTTATACTTTGACCTTGTCATGTTCTCAATCTTCTTACCCACGTTTCTTCTTCCAGGCTGAGCATATTCCTTGCTTCTCTTCCTTTTCTATCCTTTCTGATTTGCATTCTTCATTCCTTTGAGAGTTAACCACATTTGCTTTTCACACCTCAGCCCTAAAGGCAATCAAACCTCTCCTTTTCGCTGTTCATGATTATTAAGCACTGTGGGAGAAAATCCCATAATCATGCTCATGACGTCCCACCTCAGTGCTGCTCAGCAGACCTCTACTGATCCTAACATGTCTCTCTTGCCTCACAGGTGCAATTCCAACCCTTCACTGCTTTCTGTATGTCTCCAAATTCATTCTAGACTTTCCCTTCGGTGTCCTGACATCTAAATGTATAAGGCAAAGACGTTATCGGTTAAGAACTCCTTCAGCTTTTCTTCTCTTCTACCTTAAAATGACCCTACAACTTCTTCTGCCTTAAAATAACACTTTAACTTTATAGGAATTCTTATCCCAGATAGAAAAGTATCCCTATTCCCCCTCCAAAGGCTGTCTTAAAAAACAAACTGTCATTTTTTCTTTTGTTAAACATGTTTTGTGAGTATAATGTGTTTGTGTATTTAGAGTAAGACATATTTATAAGGAAAATTAAAGATGGACTTGCTCAAAATGACAAAAGTAAATAAATCTATCATTCTGATAACCATTGAAAGCAACTTTAATATACTGGTGAATGAATATACTTTCAAATTTCTCTATGCATATATATTATAAAATATAAATCTTATATTGTATTCTACTTTATTTACCTAATCTGTATTGTGAAGATACATTCATCTTATAATACCATTGTATTCCTTGGTGTGGTTATACCACATATACAACCAGTATCTATGGTAGGGACTCAAAGATCTGGATTCTAGACCTTATTCTCATTCCTCCTTCTTCAGATCTTTGCTCCCCATGGACTGCCTTTCTCTTTTGTACCTTCAGTCTCCCTTTCCAGGGGCTTCTTTCCATAGCCACCAGAAATGCTTGCATTTTCTCCCTGCCACTTTCTAAAATCATTCCTCTATTCTTGCCTTCTCCTCATCAGATACTACCACATGTCTCTCATAAGAATAAAACTGTTTCACAAAGCAGTAATCAATCTTTACCATATCACCCCTTTACTTATCACAAGTTCTTTGGCCTATTGTAAAGGTCTATTCTCTTTCCTCCTGTTTATTGAAACATCTTCCTCTCCACAGTCCCCCAATCCCTGAAAACACTTTCCCATGGTTACCAGACATAGACCTCTTGGTGGTTGTTCAGCAGTAAACCTGAAATGCAACTCCTAGAAGTTATAAGTAAATGAAAACAGGCATCTCTTAGACAGAGACTAAGAGTGTTATTCAGAAATACAAGAATTGTGGATAACATCTTAAAACATTTTTTGAGGGGGAAAATCTTTATGAAAATAACTGCAAGCAGCAGTAGTTAGAAATGTCTGAATTACACTCATATCTTTATACCCTAATAATAGGCCTGTGGCCATTCATCTTTTGATATTGCAGTATGTTATAGAAAATGGATGTGAGAAAGACTGAATGATTTTCAACAAGTAATGTCTATGAAAAAAAAGACATCTTTTTATTCTTTGTGCCATTCCAGATTTACTGCCTAAAATAAGATATCTTCCAAGACAATTTAGTAGATAACCTACTAACTAATGGACCTTTCTGTCAAGTGACATTTGTCTCTTGTCATGTAGCTTGAGGATTACTTTAATTTGCTCTTGTCTGTTTTAGCCTTTCTTCATATCTTCATTCTATCTACTTATATTGTTCACCAGTCTATGTGTTAATCACTAGTCAAATTTTGCACCAGTAATTTTCAATCCAGGTGTATGTCAGAAACTTACAAATTAGAGACTGAGGCATGGTGATATATCCGAGAACAACATGCATATTATTTTATAGTATGTGATATAAAAAAAATATAAACAAATGTCATTGCTGGAGCAGCTGTGCAGAAAATAGACCTGTATATTGATCATTGTGGACAGAGAGAGTTAAAGGAACATATAGATTCTCTTGGAATGAGGGGATTGTGTAGGACTCTTGGAGTCAGTAAAAGGATTTATAAAATTTCAATATTATTCAAAACAGGGCACGGCTGTTAAAGGTCAAAAGAGTTGGAGTCTTTATCTAGCCTTTATTTATCTAATAGTTTTCAGCACTGCTACTCTAACCCACTCCAACCCTTTCTTATTCAGAATTTTTTAGCTAAATTATTTTTACCAAAAGAAATAACATATAGTAATAGTGTAGGTTAAAATTCATCAACAAATACTTGTTGGATGAATAAAGGAATAAATGAAAAAACATATAGTCTGAATTCTGTTTTCCCTTATTGCCTTCAACTTGTAAAGACCCCTTTAACAGTACTATGTGTCAAACCAAAGAAAATTAACTAGTAATGA
The DNA here is from genome assembly GCF_018345385.1 of Vulpes lagopus. Lineage (NCBI taxonomy): Eukaryota > Metazoa > Chordata > Mammalia > Carnivora > Canidae > Vulpes > Vulpes lagopus. The sequence continues at coordinate 34,508,521 of NC_054838.1, read as the reverse complement.
TTAATTATCACCCATGTACCAGGATCTGTGCTTGAGACTCTGCTAATACACATCATTTGCTTTCATCTTTCTAACAATTCTGGGAAGTAGGTATTATCTGCATTTTTCAACTGAAGAAACTAGACTCAAAGTTGAAAATTTTAGCCAATGTCAAATACTTAACAAGTGCAGAGCTGGCACTCAAACCTAGGTCTGAATGGCTCAAATCCGTGCTTTTCCATTAGAAATTTTCTGGGGCATCTGGGTGGTTCAGTCCATTAAGCATCTGACTCTTGATCTTAGCTCAGGTCTTAATCTCAGGGTTGTGAAATGAAGCCCTGCCAAAAAAAAAAAAAAAAAAAAAGTTAAAAGAACATTTTTGGAATATTTAGGAGTGGTTTAGACTTTTTTTCAAACATCCAAAATAGTGGTTTGTTATTATTATCATTTTTATTATTTATCCACCATCAAATCATTTTTTTCAACCCAGGAAAGGAAATATGATATAATGGAAAGAAAATGATATTTGGAGCCTAACAAATTTGATTTGAATCTGAAATCCAGGGATCCCTGGGTGGCGCAACGGTTTGGCGCCTGCCTTTGGCCCAGGGCGCGATCCTGGAGACCCGGGATCGAATCCCACATCAGGCTCCCGGTGCATGGAGCCTGCTTCTTCCTCAGCCTGTGTCTCTGCCTCTCTCTCTCTCTCTCTCTCTCTCTCTCTCTCTGTGACTATCATAAAAAAAAAAAAAAAAAAGTTTGAATCTGAAATCCACTATTTGCTTATTTTCTGTGTTTGGATGTTACTTTACTCTTTTCAGGGTTTTCCATTTGTTTGTTGTTTGCTTTTAATATATAAAACGGAAGAAAAAAAAAGAAAAAATAAATAAATAAAACAGAAGAAATAGTATCTACTGAATGGAGGATTATAAAACACTTAGGTCAGTGTTTAGCTCAGAATAAATATGCAACATATGTTAGTTCCCTTGAGAGAATTTTTAGTATTTTGGTATTTTTTGAGTTTTATTAAGAACTTTCTAATTTTTAAATACTCTCCCTCTTAGTTTGAATTATTACTTTTACTATTACTAATTATTAATTAATGATTTTCTTGTTAAAAACATGTCATTTGCTTTTAATATTTTCAGTGGTGATCATACTATAATTAAAATTATGGATACTTTTTTTTCCCTCTCACATTTATAAAATGAAGATTTCCTGCTGTCATTGTCACTACAATTTTAATGGCTTCGAAATAGTCCCACACTCAGATAGATGTATGACAGCATTTTTAGCCATTTCTACATCATTTGGATGTTTGTTCCCAGTTGTTATTGTTCTTTGTTTTGTTTTGTTTGGTTTTTAATATTAAAAACTTAATACTGGGATGAAGCTTTGAATATAAATCTTTGTACATATCTCTGATTATTTCTTTAAGATAAATTCCTAGAATTTAATTCCCAGATTAAACAATACTTTAAAACAAGAACTTCTGGGACACCTGGGTGGCTCGGTGGTTAAGTGTCTGCCTTCAGCTTAGGGCATGATCCTGGAGTCCTGGGATCGAGTCCCACATGGGGGCTGCCTGCATGGAACCTGCTTCTCCCTCTGCCTGTGTCTCTGCCTCTCTCTTTCGATCTATGTGTCTCTCATGAATAAATAAATAAAATCTTTTTTTTTTTAAGATTTTTATTTATCTATTCATGAAAGACAGGGACAGAGAGAAAGAGAGAGAGAGAGGCAGAGACACAGGAAGAAGGAGAAGCAGGCTCCATGCAGGGAGCCTGATGCAGGGCTCGATCCAGAGACTCCAGGATTACACCCTGGGCTGAAGGTAAGGCTAAACCGCTGAGCCACCCAGAGATCCAATAAATAAAATCTTTAAAAAATAATAAAATAAAATAAGAACTTCTAAAAAAATCAAAGAAATTCTTTGTAAATAGAAAATTCTATAGGGGTGCCTGGGTGGTTCAGTGGGTTAAGCATCCAACACTTGACTTTGGCTCAGGTCATGATCTCAGGTCCTGCTGTTGAGCCCCACATTGAGATCCACACTCCTGGGGAGTCTGCTTCTCCTTCTCTTCCTCTCTTCCTGCCCTTCCCCCTCCTTGAGCTCATACTCTCTCTCCCTCTCTTTCTCAAATAAATAAATAAATAAATAAATAAATAAATAAATAAAATATTTTTTAAGATTCCATAAATGCATATGATTATATCATTTTATTTTTTTTCTTCTTTTTTATAACCCCATAATGGAAATAATTTTAACTTTAGAAAAACTTTGAAAGAGGAACTTTTCTGAGGATATTGTATTTATATTTACAAACCATCAGTTAAATTGTTGGTTACTTTCTGAGAAGAGATGGAGTGTACTAACTAAGATTTTCATGTACTAACATGAAAGAAGAAGGACCATTTGGCTAGGCAGCGGACTTGTGCTCTTGGGGGAGAATCAGCAAATATGGAGGATTAGGAGCAAGGAAAAAGAATGGTTCATGCCAGACACGTTCATCAGTCATGGAATCTGCCCAACTGCAAGGGAATGCAGCCCACCCAGAGCCCTCTGCAGGGGCTGCCCTCACTAGCGTGGCACCTCACAGTTGCCATTGACTGAGTCAAGTATCAACACTCGGTTAATTAGCCACAATTCTCAGGATCTAAGAGTGTCAGCCAGGGGTCTACCTATTCACATGGAGAGAGCTGCTCAGAACACAAAGGTTCTGGGGTCTGCCCATGCAGCTGGCTGGCTCTGGGATGATTGTCAGGGGACTGGCATGATTCAGCCATGGAGAACAGCAGGCAGTAATTTCACTGCTGCTTGTTATCTGTCCCTCTCTCTCCGCTGAATGCTCCTGGCTGGTAGCAAAGGCCGGAAAGGGACGGCTGGGTGAGAACAATAAGGAGAGACAGGAAAACGCTTTAAATAATTTCCTTAGCTGAAGTCACATGAATATCCTCTAAAAAACCATGGTGGCTGGCCAGGCCCAGCTGGCAGACTGGTTTTGACTGAAACATAAAATTTGGTTTTGGAAATCCTTAAGACTGGAAGCACACGTCCAGTTACACTCTGCCTCTACCTACCACTTTTCATTATAGATTTTCTTATATACTCATTCTTTTCCTCAGAGTAGATTTGAGGGCAGGGAAACGTATATTAGGAGATGCCAAGGCCACCATATTCTCCATATTAGAGTCAATTCTAAAAACAGTTGTAGTTGCTAGATTGTCCTTAAACCTATTAGGTCAAAGATCTATTGATTCACAAAATGAGTTTTAAAAATGTAGTAGTGATCTACTTCCAACACTAAAGCATTTCTCTTTCTTTGTTGGCAAAGGGTAGTTCTACAAATCAAGCCAAAGATCCAGAAGAATCTTTAAAATTGTCCAGTTTGACCTCTCAATAAATGCCCGGATCCCTCATGTCCAGCAACTAAGCAGCTGTTCTCTGAGTAAAGGGTCCTCCAGAGCAGCCTATCCCCATTTTGGACAGTTTTATCTCATTCATCCTTTACCTAAGCCACAGTTTGTATACTTAGGCTTTCCATTTTTATTCTTGTAGCCACATAGAACAAAAAGGCTTCTACTTGTGTATTATATTTTTTAACACATTGTGGACTTTTACTGTGTCCTTTTTGTGTCTTCCCTTTAGATCTTGAATATTCTCAGTAAGTTTGTTTGTTCATTTACTCATCATTTATTTACTGAACAATACTATGTGCCAGAGAAAGTACCAAGAAACAAAGATGAATACTACACAGTTTCCTTAGTTTGAAGGAAAGATAGACTCATAAATATATAAACTCAAAATAATGCAGTGCATGGCATAAACACAAAACTCCTTAAAGATTTAAAAGGAGACTAAATTACCCAGAGACGTGGAGTTGTAGTAATTATTTAATATTTTCTGTAGCACGTGCCTTCTGAGCCTTATCTTGGATAATGGGAAGAATTAAGCTGGCAAAGGGGAGATAGAAAGTACCTGGCAGAAAAAACAGCATGAATAAAGGCCAAGAGACAAATCATGAGGTGAACTGTACAGGAAAGAGCCAGCAGCTCAGTTGAGTATTTCTGCAGGTGAAAATGTAAAGCTAGAAATGAAGGTTAGTGAATATCTTTCTCAAATGGCAAAATTTTCAGTGCCTTCTCCAAAAATATTGATATTTTCAGGAGAAAGTATTTGTATATCTCCCTATCTGTGCTCTCCTCTTTCTCTACCCCCTTACTCAAGAAATGATTATCTCCGAGGTGCCAATTCTAGTAAGACCAATATACTCCAATTGATGTTCTTGGAACTAGACCCAAATTACAATGAAGATGCTCATCTTTCCTTCCAAAACCTCTAGATCTTACAGAAATTGCCTCACAAGTCACCTACATGCTATCCTGATAACTATATACATGACAATGTAGTTGATATTACAGTAAAAATGTATTGATTATCAGATGCCAGACTATCACTGCCTTTTCTGCTCTTTCTTGGATTCCACAAAGGGAGAAATCATCTAGTCTTATTCCCTGTAGCCTTAGCTTCCCTGTAGCCTTACACATAATAGATACTCAAATAATACTGTTAGAGTCATCTGGTATCAAGAGATACTTAAAACCAAGAATAGCTTCACCTGCACTTGTGGTAAATTCTTATCACATCCAGTTCATTTTGCTTTCTTCATTCAAGCCTTGTCTGTGTCCTGGACCGAGCAAACCCTTTCTGGGGTAAAATCTCAGGGATTTTACATATGTTCTTCCTTTGCCTGGAATGTTCTGTTTCCTCCCCAGGTTCCATCCTGACCCCCTTAAAAGTAATTAACTGTTTTTCACCTTCAGGAAAAGTCCTTGTGCTTCCTTCCTCTGTTGGCCACTCCTATACTCTGCACTTCCTCTTCCTGTGCCTCATAAACTGATATATTCACTGCTATAGTCCCAGAAACTAGGCCAGTGCCAAGCATAGAGCTGATGTTTAACAAGTATAAAATATATTTATGATTACATGACTGCTACTGAGTATTGTTTCTGTTCAATGAGCATTGGATTTTTCCAAAGAAAAACAGAATTAGAGAAATGTCAGAAGTATAAAGACATGGGATTTTAGTTGTTATGGTTGAATTATTAATTTCAACCCTTCAACATAAATGTATGATTGCAAAATCATCCTTCTGGAATTCTTATTATTCAGCCAATAAATATTGCCAAACATAACCTTGACATTTGTAGTGATATAACTGTCAAGTTACAGCTGATTTTATCTTGACATTGAACTTTTCTGACTAATTGAGTGTCTTAATTAATTTTTCTGGATTAACTACTAAATTTTTAATCCTCATCTCTTTTTATCCAAGAGCAGAACTTAATCAGGTAGTTTTAAATTTAGTAAGCTATCTTGGTTTTAGTGAAATCAAATATCCAGTGATAAAAAAAAAAAAAAATATCCAGTGATAGAGAACTAGTTAAATAAATGATAGTATGTGACCTTGATGAAATATTATTAGCAATTTAAAATGGATAATTATAAACAGTACCTAGGTATATGGATATGGCTTAAAATATAATGTGAATTAGAAAAAAACATCCGAACATAATATGGAAACCTAATGTAGCAAGGGAGATATAGATAAAAATATGTAAATAATAAATATGTTAAGTAAGATGGCTTGTGAATTTGGGGAAGACTTTTAATTATGTCTTAATACAGATTTTAGAAGGTTATATGTACATTGGATGTCAATTACTATAATTTACATGAGTAAGTATGAAAGCTTTATTAGAATATAAACTATCAAATTTACATGCTGCAGTAGTAATACATTCCTTGTCTATATCTATTGCAAATTAAAATCTGTTTATTGCTAAAAAATATCTCACATTCATTAACTCTAGAAGGGAGACCTGCCTTCTGAAGTCAAAGCTTCTTGTTACATAAAGACTCATTTATTTGATGTATAACAGTACTGGAAATAAAACAGCCAAATTTCACTACTCTACTAAATCAATTTCCACATAACTGGTTTCCTTCCATTCTTTTTCATATATAATTTTCACAATTGACATTAATATTTTTGCACATAACACAATTTGTAAGCTTTTATTTCCTACTTTGTAATGATCATTTTAATTGCTGTATAAAAAAATACTTTCCCTAAATGCCAAAATATAAGGCCCTTGGAATAAGCGAAAATGTAAGGCCCCTTAAATTCTTGCAATGCAGAAACGAACTTGAGTGTTTTTTCTGACCTTCCTTTGTCTGCTGACAGTGCACTTTATAGCTTTGCATTAGAAGACTGTTATCACCTGATATCCATTTGAGTGGTAAGATGATAACGGGTAGTGCAAGGGGAACTAGGTTTAGGTGACAGCCATATCATTTAATGTCTACGTATTGTCTCTCCAGGGGAATTCTGGCCTGGGATTCAGTATTGCTGGAGGAACAGATAATCCTCACATTGGAGATGATCCTGGCATATTTATTACGAAGATTATACCGGGTGGTGCTGCAGCAGAGGATGGCAGACTCAGGTAAAGCTCTGACACGTTAGAATTATTTGGAAAGTAAATCTGCCACATCAATAAGACATGTTTATACCTTTGGAGAATAATAATTTTACAAGGCTCTGTACTTGAAAGAAATGGCTGTCAAAGCAAGCTTTCGATAATGACTTTGCAGATTTCTTATTACTGACTAAAATTCAAATAGTATTTAATTTCTGTTTGTTGATGAGCACTATGTTCAACATTCAGCCTGGCTCTGTAAGGAGAGTGTGCAGATAAATCTTTTGTTCCATGAGGCCTTCATTCTGGCTAGAAGGAAGAATACTCAGAGCTGGTGAGCAAATAATAACATGTTTCAAAAACACTATACTGTAAGTAGTATTAACAAATAAGGCAATGGTATAGATACTGTGTGTAGTCATAGATTCAGCAACCACTTATAAGCGCTTTCTGCAGGAGTTTGAACAGAGAGTATAAAAACTATTCCATAGGAAGATTCTATACTGGGTCTTAAAAAATAACTAAGATTCCACTAACCGCATAAATCGGAATAAGGACACAGGGGGAGAAAGAACAAATTATCCCAACGAAGAGAGAAACCAATCTGACTTTGATGAGGACCACGATGTGAGGTTAAGTAGGTAGATAGAGCAGAGCAGAATACTGCTCAGCATACAGTAGTAGCTGCTAGAACCAAGGCCTCCACTCTTTAAAGAACTGAAGATTATTTGGGTAACTAAGGGTCACACACATTGGACAATTAGTAAATAATATAAAATTCTATCAGAGATCAAAGCACTAGCTAAAAGGCATTGTAGATTGGAACAATTAGAAGAGATTTGCCTGGGGAGAAAAGCATGTCCCAGTGTTATTTTAGTACTTCCACTACACTGTGAATCCCCTTTGGCCAAGAAGTTATATATAGAAGTGCATCAATAAATTCTTGCTGAATGAATGAGTTTTTTAATTAATTAGTTAATTAATTAATTAAAGGAGTTGAGGTAGGAGGGTAAATTAATGAGTAAGAAAAGGGTGGGTAGCACAAGCAAAGTCCTGTAGGTAAGAATGACTAGTTTACATAGAGCCACTCTGGGGACTGTGAACTAAGCATTGCAAATGTAAGCTTTGTAGCCGTTCCTTAGTCTGCTTTCTCACTAAACATGAGTAAGCTAGTTTACTGTTTTTCTTATAAAAAAGCCAAGAACACTTGTGTTCCCTATCTACTTGTTCCGACGCAGTGATTACTTAGAACAGCTTGTGGAAGAGAATCACAGATTTTTTTTCAGGGGCATCTGAGTCTCCCACCAACATGAAAAATATGAATGACACTCCCACAGGAAACACATGGTTTTTAACAAAAGAATTTTCAAACTGAATTGGTGAGATTAATTTCTGAGTAAGGAAATACACATGCTACAGAGTGAACAGTTTGAAACAGATACTATGTAATTCTTATGAGTCATCTTGGTGACTGGGTTTGCTAATACTGAAGGCTGGAGAAGCTTTTCTAAACTTTTCAAAGTTTAGAAATAGTAGTTGGAAGATTGCTCTGCAATCAATGGTCCACAACCACCATCTCACACCACTCTGCCTAGAACCAGGAGAACTTCTCTCTCTTAGCCAAATTCCCGCCCCAAGTTTGGGATAGAATAGCCTTTATGTTAAAGATGCTTACCCTACAGTTAAGAATGAAAAGTGGCAGTGACACCATTGTTTGCTTGCAAATATGGGTGGCAGTATCATGCCTACAGAGGTAAAAGGAGTTCTGCTACAAGGAGCATCCAGTCGTTATAAAGAGAATAAACATAATACTAGCTAAAATTTATTGAGCTTTTTATGTCTGTAGGGCATTGTGCTAAGATACGTAGATAGAAATAAAGATGACATAAACACATACAGTCTCCTATATACTCACAATATCCATATGAGGTAGATATTGTTATTTGACCATAATATTAACCCATGAAATTAAGGCTTAAAGACTAAGAAGATCACCCAGCTAGCTTTGAATACACCCAAGAATTAATCCTGAATATCATTTGTGTACTCTCTAAACTCTTGTTCAACAGTAGAATCTTCTGTATCATGTGGTCTTTGCCTAAAAACTCCCAAAGGGAAAGGGACTAACACACAAGCCCACCCAAGAAGTCCTTTCTCACTGTGGCAGGGGCACTGTTCAAAGATAGGCCAATGAGCTGTGAGGAGTACTTTTTATCTCACCATTAGTGCTTTGGACAGGGGAGCAGCACATCACAATGAGCTCTAGAAGGATATAGGTTCTAATCTCTGTATACTAATATAATTGGTCTTGGAAAGTTACACTCTTTTAGTCCCTGTTTTCTCCTCCATAAAATGATGACACTAATATCAACTCCACTGAGTTGTTCTGAGGATTCAGTGAGAAAACTTATGTCCCCAGCCAAGTCAGTGTATATTAGATACTCAGTAAATATTAGCAATATCTCCCCCTTTTCCCTACCTGCCCTCCCTACTCTCAGTGGTCTTTCCTCTGCCCTTTCTACTTGTCCCTTCCATCTTTCTTTCAGCCTCCTTTCAGCTACCATGTCTTTCCCTAAGGTTCCTGTTCTTTTATGTCCATAGCCCTTTTTCTCCTGCTTATAACATGGAACTAAAGGCCATTTAGAAATAGGTATGGTTCTAACACAGGTTCTATATTTCTGTTCTTGAGTTTATAATGTAATCAACTAAATCTGCTGTTTCCCTCACTTAAAAAAAAAATAAGCTCACAAACTAAGCATGGTTATGTTTTACTTAAAAAATTCTTTGTTCTTTCGTGTGTTAGAGACTCTTAAAATGTTTAAGTATGTCTTTTCCACTATAAATTCCACTATATAGTGTCTTTTCCACTATAAATTTCCACTATAAATTATATTGTTGAAAATCAAATAACACTAAAGTTTACAGAGAAGCTGAGGCCCAGGAAAGTGAGTTGATGGGTCTGCTCTTGAAGGAGTAGAAATTTGGATTCTACAAAAGTGGATATATTATAATCAGATCAACAATAATAATAGCAGAGACCAACATAGTGGTTCAATGTGCCAAGTGATTTTCCTGGCACATTAATTCATTTAAAATGTTCAACAACTCAATGACACCCACAATTTTATTATTCCCATTTTTCAGATTAAAAAACCTAGGTACTGAGGTGCCTGGGTGACTCAGTCAGTTAAGCGTCTGACCCTTGATTTCAGCTCAGGTCATGATCTCAAGTGGTGGGATTGAACCCAGCATCCAGCTCTGCATTCACCAGGGTTCTCTCTCTCCCTCTCCTTCTGTCCTTCTCCCCATCTCTCTCTCTCTAAAATAAATAAATAAATATTTTTGAGAAAAATGAAAAGAAAAAATCAAAGCATTAGAGGTTGAATAATTTGCACAAGCTTGTATGACTAAGAAATGTTAGAGCTAGAATTTGAACCCAGGTAGTCTCACTACAATGTCCATGTCATTGCCTTCTATATTATGCTGGTGGGGAGCAGGGAGACACTTGAAGACGCACTACAGTAGGCAGCATTCTAAAAATGCCACTCCTCAGAAGTCCACATCGTAATCCATAGAACCTGTGTCTACCGTGAGATATCACACCTGTGTATGTTATGTTGTAATACCCAGTTGACCTTAAGATAGGGGAGAGTATTCAAGTGAACATGATCTAATCATGAATTTTAAAAGTGGAATGCTTTCTCTGGCTGGTGGCAGAAGTCGGAAATTCAAAATGTGTGAAGTACTTGACACTCTGTTGCTGGTTTGAAGACAGCGGGAGGAGGTCATGTGAGAATGTGAGAAAGGCCTCCATGTGAGAAAGGATGAGAAGCAGGTCTTCAAGCAGACAGCTAACAAGGAAGCAGAAACTTTTCTCTTACATCTGCAAGGAGCTGAGTCCTGCCACACCGATGTGAGCTTCGAAGAAGATCCTAACCTCCAGATGAGACTGTTGCTCAGCTGACGGGGATTTCAGCCTGTCAGAACCTAAGCAGAGATTCTAACCATGCTGCACCAGACTTCTGACCTGTGTAAACAGTGAGCTAATAAGTGGGTGTTGTTTTAAGCTGCAAATTTGTGGCGATTTTCTAAGGAGCAATAGGACACTAATAAATACACCATTCTAGGAATTCTAAGTTCATTATCAAAAGCCTTCCTGTGCGAGCTCAATCACACTCAGTATAAAGTGAGTGTGAAGGCTTAAGACACAGATGAAATGTCAGGTGATTCTCTCCCTGAGATTAGACCCCAAAATGAGCTCAGGTCTCAGGACTTGCCCCAAATGAGAGATATAAGAGAAAGAACATAATATTTGGAGTAAGGGGACCTGGATTTCAAGTTCTGGTTTCTAGCTGTGTGACTTTGGGATTCTTTTTAGGACTCTCTGTGCTCCAGTTTTCTCACTGGTTAAATTGGAGATAGGAGCATAGACCCCAGGAAGCTATGGTAAAGATTAAATGAAATAGTGAGCATGAAGGAGCTATGTAAAATTCAAGGCCCTCAACACAGCTCATTCTGCCAGGCCAGCCATTTAACAGCATGCTGAACTTGTCACAAGTCTGTGACTGCCAGGAAAGGACACTTATGGTAGAAATCTAAAATAACCCCCAATGACCCACAGCCTGCATGATTTCTTCCCCTTGTGTGGGCAGAACCTGTGAATATGATGGAATAGTACTTTCATGATAATATTGTTTTATTTGGCAGAAGAGATTTCACAAATATAATTAAGGTCCCTAATCAGTTGACTGAGTTAATCAAAAGTGATTATATTGTGTCAACCTCACCTAATCCAGTGAGTACTTGAAAAGCCAAGAGATTGTCCTGCTGGCCCAGACAGAGCAAACTTCCATGTTATGAGATCTATAGAGGGGGCCGTGGGGCAAGTACTTGAGGGCAGCTTCTAGGAGCTGAGAATAGTCCCCAGCCTATGCCAGTAAGATGGAAGATATCAGTGATATAGCTAAATTCTGACAATAGCCCCATGAGCCTAGAAGATGAACCCATGATCCTGAAAAAAATGATATCCAGCTGAGAAAGCAAGCAAACAAAGCAAATCATGACACCCTGATTGCAATCTTGTGGGATCCAGACTGAAGGATTCTACTAAGTTGTATTCAAACTCCTGACACATTAGAACTCTGAGATAATAAATGTATGTTGTTTTGAACTTTAAAATTTGTGGTAATTTATCACTCAACAATAAAAAATGAATATGAACACTATGGAATTCTGATTCTGAAACTCCCTTATGTCTGGGCTGCAGAGTGGCTTGCCAATTATAGGCCTCTGAACTTCAGAAACAATGAGCAGACCTCACAGCTCATCTCAGGCCACTGATACCTTGGAGACAAGAGGCAAAAAGCACAATGAGAAGCAAGGGAGGGACCAAGGTCAGAAACAGGGAAGAAACTAGTGCCCCAAGGCGAGAGACAGCAGAGATCTGTTTCATCTGATGGCTGGAGATGTGAGTCTGAGCTAGAGTGAGAGAGCAAGCCAGAGCTATAGGGAAAATAAGGAATGAGGGCTGAGTTAAGAGGCAATGCAAGAAAACACATAGTGGTTTAGATGAATTTCTCTGGACAGTGATCTTTTCCCCCATATAACTTCTTTTTTTTTATATATATATATATAACTTCTTTTTTAAATACAACTTATTATGTATGTGTGTTTAGGGAAATAATAGTTGCCTTTATGTGATATATATTTATATATAATGCAGAAGAGTAGGGAAAATTTTTAGACACAGCATTTTTATACTACATGGAGTCAACCACTATTAACATGTTTTGTGCATTTATTTCTGGTTTTTTTCACTATTTTTAAAAATTTTGTTTAGATCATGTTCTGTACAGTTAGTATTTGCTTAACTCCACATAACCTACTTCATAAACCTTTGCCTAGATAATTTTACAGCTATTTTAATTATTGCTTAATAATATATTTACTATTCACATTGTTAAGAGTTTATTTTCAGTTTCTTAGCATTTTAAATATTTTTCATAGTTTCCTTAGAATATATTTCTAGTCATAGAATTTCAGGACCAAAAAGTATGAACACGTTAGAGTTTTGACACATATTGCTAAATTTCTTCCAAAGAAAGTTTGTACTAAATTTTATTTCTACGAGCAATGTTGGAGAAGGCCTATTTTACAGTATGTTGTCAGTATCACATGTGCTTATACATATGTAATTTTGGGCTGTTTACCAAGGTAAACAATGGCGTATTTCCTTGCTTTACTTTGCATTTATCTGACAGTTAACAGTAAGATTGAACTTTTCAAAAATGTTACCAGTTATTTGTATTTTTTCTTCTGGAAGTAGTCATTAAAATTTGATAACATTACCTATCTTTAAGAACATTTTAGAAAGAACATTAGGTTTTCTTCCAGAGCAAAATAGATATATCTCCATGCTTTGGAGAATGATTTTTATTTCTACTTTTGTTTCTGAACCATAAAAATGCCCTTTGTGTGGCTTCAAGTCCCTGGATTGCTACAGACCAATATTGATCTGTCATTCTGAGGAAGAACTGTCACATGACAGCCTCCGTTTGGCGATGCAGCAATGACATTTTACACAACAGTGCATTTATTAAACCCATCCACAGCACAAAAGCAGCATGTAGCAGGCAAAAAAAGATGGCTGCTTGCCAATTTCCTGACAAGTGACACAATTTAATCTCTCAGCCCTCAGCACAATAATTTCTATTCCTAGACAAGATGAAGAGAAGAAAAAAAAACAAAAAAACAAGTTTACTTTAAATCCATTGCTTCATTTGTTCCTTCTGTGTCTGTTTATGGTTAAGGTTGGCTTTGTCCTTATGAAATCCAAGACAACATACATGTTGATTTCAAGTAAGAATAATATTGACCATACTGAGATTTGAAAATATTGATCAAATTTGAGAGGTCAAGGATCAGTGTTTCAAGAATACAGCTCCCATGTATAAACCACAGCATTTTTTTTTTTTTTGTCTGTCATTTGGTAACTCACTCTCTGATGTTTTTCATTAATAAATATCCATTAACTCACTGTTAAACACTGGTGATTTTTAAATAAGAAAATAAGGAGAAAGAGAGGAAAGGAAAGAAAAGGAAGAAAAGGAAGGAAAAGAAAAGAAAATGATCATCAGGAGCTGAAGACAATATATAACTTGGAAATAGAAAAGAAAAACCTAAACTTAATATTTTGTGGGCAAAGCACCAGGCAGAAGAAAAAGAGCAACTTCCAAGCATCACTTATACCCAAGACCCACTTTCAGATTGTTTAAGGAAATAGATTTTCAGTAAGTAAACTGCATAGGAGATTGCTAAATTTTTAGATTACCTGTCCACATTGAACTTTCCAGTTCAGATGATTGCAAATTAAAACCTTATGAGTAACCAAGTCCAACCTATCAATTTCCATCATAACCTAACTGATTATTGCATAAAATAAACATAATGCTACATTTTTCAGAGACTCTCAGTGTCTTCAAAACCAAGTGAATTTTTCTTTTATTATTGATTTGAGAGTAAAGCAGGACATAAATCCAACTATTACCCTGAACAACATCTTCATAAGAGAGATATCCTTAGTGCAAATGATACCAGTGCCAACTTAGAAAGAAATATGGTGGGGGTGGGATCTCAGTGGACTTTCTTATGGATTATTTCCTTTCATGTCTACCTACAAGAATGAAAGGGAGATGGAACATCCCTGTGTCCTTTAATTTGCTCTATCAATATTATCAGCCCTGAATGGGCTGACAGTCTTTTGAACAAGAAAAATATCATTTAGCAAGTGGTACCATGGTGACTGGTAATGGTAAGTCTGCAACACAGGAACATTTCTAAACAAGAAGAATAATTTTAGCTACCTAAAACTGGTAGGATACCAGATACCTGTGTAGAGTCTTTCGTAACTAGAAAGGCATCTCCAACAATTTTCCTATTTTGGTCAAGTATTATATAATCTTAAAAGGTAAACCTTTCAATTGGTTTAACAAAATAACTTCATGGCACACATGCCTCTCCCACCCTTTTTTTTTTTTTTTTTTGTAACAAACTATACCAAGACTTCTAGATATCTACATGCAAAACAATTAAGTTGGACCCCTACCTCATATCACACACAAAAATTAACTCTATGTGGATCACAGGAGTAAATCCTTATGAGTGACCTTTGAATTAGGCAGTGGTTTCTCTTTTTTTACATTAATTTTTATTTAAGTTCGATTTGCCAACATATAGTATAACACGCAGTGCTCATCCCATCAAGTACCCTCCTCAGTGCCTGTTACCCAGTTACCCCATACCCCCCAACTTCCCTTCCGGAACCCTTTGTTCATTTCTCAGAGTTAGGAGTCTATCATGGTTTGTCTCCCTCTCTAATTTTTCCCACTAAGTTCCCCTCCTTTCCCTTATAATCCCTTTCACTATTTCTTAAATTCCCCGTATGAGTGAAACCATATGATGATTGTCCTTCTCCAATTGACTATTTCATTCAGCATAATACCATCCAATTACATCTACATCGAAGCAAATGGTGGGTATTTGTCCTTTCTGATGGCTGAGTATTATTACATTGCGTGTAAATATATATATACACACACACACATATATGTGTGTGTGTGTGTGTGTACACATATACACATATACACATATATATCTTGATGAAGTCCCAATAATTCATTTTTGCTTTTGTTTCTCTTGCCTTCATAGATGTATCTTGCAAGAAGTTACTGTGGCCAAGTTGAAAAAAGGTTCCCTGTATTCTCCTCTAGGATTTTGATGGATTCTTCTCTCACATTTAGATCTTTCAACTATTTTATCTTTGTGTATGGTGTAAGAGAATGGTCTAGTTTCATTCTTCTGCATGTGGCTGTCCAATTTTCCCAACATCATTTATTGAAGAGACTGTCCTTTTTCTAGTGAGTATTCTTTCCTGCATTGTCGAATATTAGTTAACCATAGAGTTGAGGGCCCATTTCTGGGTACTCTATTCTTGAGTACCCATTGATCTATGTGTCTGTTTCTGTACCAGTACCACACTGTCTTGATGATCGCAGCTTTGTAATACAGCTTGAAATCCAGCATTGTGATGCTCCAGCATTGTTTTTCTTTTTCAATATTCCTCTGGCTATTTGGGGTCTTTTCTGATTCCATACAAATTTTAAGATTATTTGTTCCAACTCTGTGATGGAAGTCCATGATATTTTGATAGGGATTCCATTAAACATGTAAGTTGCCCTGGGTAACATAGACATTTTCACAATATTTATTCTTCCAATCCATGAGCATGGAATATTTTTCCATCTCTTTGTGTCTTCCTCAATTTCTTTCAGAAGTGTTCTGTAGTTTTTAGGGTATAGATCCTTTACTTATTTGGTTAGGTTTATTCCTAGGTATCTTATGGTTTTGGGTGCAGTTGTAAATGGGATTGACTCCTTAATTTCTCTTTCTTCAGTCTCATTGTTAGTGTATAGAAATGCTGATTTCTGTGCATTGATTCTCTGTCCTGTCACATTGCTGAATTGCTGTGTGAGTTCTAGCAATCTTGGGGTCGAGTCTTTTGGGTTTTCTATACAGTATCATGTCATCTACAAAGAGGGAGAGTTTGACTTCTTCTTTGCCAACTTGAATGTCTTATATTTCTTTTTGTTGCCTGATTGCTGAGGCTAGGACTTCTAGTACTATGTTGAATAGCAGTGGTGTGAGTAGGCATCCCTATCATGTTCCTGATCTTAGGGGAAAGGCTCTCAGTTTTTCTCCATTGAGAATGATATTTGCTATGGGCTTTTCATAAATGGCTTTTAAGATATTCAAGAATGATCCCTCTATCCCTACACTTTGAAGAGTTTTAATCAGGAATGGATGCTGTAAAAAAAAAAAAAAAAAGGAATGGATGTTGTATTTTGTCAAATACTTTCTCTGCATCTATTGAGGAGATCATGTGGTTCTTATTTTTTTCTCTTGTTGATGTGATCTATCACGTTGCTTGTCTTATGACTGTTGGACCACCCTTGCATTCAGGGTATAAATCCCACTTGGTCATGATGAATAATCTTCTTAATGTACTTTGGATCCTATTGGCTAGTCTCTTGGTGAGAATTCTTGCACCCGTGTTCATCAGGGATATTGGTCTATAATTCTCCTTTTTGGTAGGATCTTAGTCTGGTTTTGGAATCAAGGTAATGCTGGCCTCATAAAATGTGTTTGGAAGTATTCTCTCCCTTTCTATCCTTCGAAACAGCTTTATTTTTTTTTTAATTTTTTTTAATTAATTTTTATTGGTGTTCAATTTACCAACATACAGAAAAACACCCAGTGCTCATCCCATCAAGTGTCCACCTCAGTGCCCGTCACCCATTCCCCTCCAACACCCGCCCTCCTCCCCTTCCACCACCTTTAGTTCGTTTCCCCGAGTTAGGAGTCTTTATGTTCTGTCTCCCTTCCTGATATTTCCCAACATTTCTTTTCCCTTCCTTTCTATTCCCTTTCACTATTATTCATATTCCCCAAATGAATGAGAACATACACTGTTTGTCCTTCTCCGATTGACTTATTTCACTCAGCATAATACCCTCCAGTTCCATCCACATAGAAGCAAATGGTGGGTATTTGTCGTTTCTAATTGCTGAGTAATATTCCATTGTATACATAGACCACATCTTCTTTATCCATTCATCTTTCGATGGACACTGAGGCTCCTTCCACAGTTTGGCTATTGCAGCCATTGCTGATAGAAACATCAGGGTGCAGGTGTCCCGACGTTTCATTGCATCTGAATCTTTGGGGTAAATCCCCAACAGTGCAATTGCTGGGTCGTAGGGCAGGTCTATTTTTAACTCTTTGAGGAACCTCCACACAGTTTTCCAGAGTGGCTGCACCGAAACAGCTTTAGTAGAATAGGTATTATTTCTTTTTTAACCGTTTGATAGAATTCCCCTGGGAAGCCATCTAGCCCTGGACTTTGGTGTCTTAGGAGGTTTTTGATGATTGCTTCAATTTCCTCACTGTTTCAATAGCCTGCTCAGGTTTTCTATTTCTTCCTGTTTCAGCTTTGGTAATTTGTGGTTTTCCAGAAATGCATCCATTTCTTCTAGATAGCCTAATTTGTAGGCATATAGCTGCACATTTTTAAAAATCATTTGTATTTCCTTGTAGGCATATAACTGCACATTTTTTAAAATCATTTGTATTTCCTTGGTATTGTGATCTCTCCTCTTTCATTCATGATTTTATTAATTTGAATCTTTGCTCTTTTCTTTTAATAAAGCTGCCTAGGGGTTTATCTATCTTATTAATTCTTTCAAAGAACCAACTCCTGGTTTTGTTGATCTGTTCTACAGTTCTTCTGCTCTCTATTTCATTGGGTTCTTCTCAATCTTTACTATCTCTCTTCTTCTGTTGGATGTAGGTTTTACTTGCTGTTCTTTCTCAAATTCCTTTAGGTACAAGGTTAGCTTGTGTATTTGAGTTTTTTCCATTTTTTGAGGGAGGATTTTATTGCAATGTATTTCCCTCTTAGGACTGCTTTTGCTATATCCCAAATATTTTTTTTAAGATTTTATTTATTCATTCACAAGAGACAGAGAGAGAGAGAGACAGAGACACAGGCAGAGGGAGAAGCAGGCTCCATGCAGGGACCCTGATGTGGGACTCCATCCCGGGACTCCAGAATCACACCCTGGGCTGAAGGCAGGCTCTAAACCTCTGAGCCACCCAGGGATCCCTATCCCAAAGATTTTGAATGGTTGTATCTTCATTTTCATTAGTTTCCATGAATCTTTTTAATTTTCCTCTAATTTCCTGGTTGACCCATTCATCTTTTAGTAGAATGCTCTTTAACCTGCATGTATCTGAGTTTCTTCCAAATTTCTTCTTGTGATTGAGTTCTAGTTTCAAAGCCTGTGGTCTGAAAATATGCAGGGGATAATCCCAATCTTTTGGTATTGGTTGAGACCTGATTTGTGACCCAGAATGTGGTCTATTCTGGAGAAAGTTCCATGTGCACTTGAGAAGAATGTGTATTCAGTTGCGTTTGGATTGAAAGTTCTGTATAGGGATGCCTGGGTGACTCAGCAGTTCTGCACCTGCCTTCGGCTCAGGTCATGATCCCAGGATCTGGAATTGAGTCCCATTGGGCCCCCTGCGAGGAGACTGCTTCTCCCTCTGCCTATGTTTCAGCCTCTCTCTCTCTCTCTCAGTCTATGTCTCTCATGAGTAAATAAATAAATCTTAAAAAAAAAAAAAAAAAGGAAGAAAGTTCTGTATATATCTGTGAAATCTGTTTGGTCCCATGTATCCTTTAAGGCCCTTGTTTCTTTGTTGCTGTTGTACTTAGAATATCTGTCATTTGCAGAAAGTGCTGTGTTGAAGTTTCCTACTATTAGCTTATTATTACCTAAGCATCTCTTTACTTTGGTTATTAATTGATATACTTGGCAGCTCCCACTTTAGAGGCATAAATATTCATAATTGTTAGGTCTTGGTTTTGGATAGACCCTTCAAGTATGATATGATGTTCTTCTTCATTTCTTACTACAGTAGTTGGTAGAAAATTTAATTTATCTGATATGAGGATCGATACCCCAGCATTCTTTTGAGGACCATATGAATGGCACATGGTTCTCCACCCCTTCATTTTCAGGCTGCAGGTGTCCTTAGGTCTAAAATGAGTCTCTTGTAGACAGCATATAGATGGGTCTTGCTTTTTTATCTAGTCTGATACCCTGCATCTTTTGATGGGATCATTTCCCCCATTCATGTTCAGAGTAACTATTTAAAGATATGAATTTAGTGTCATCATATTACCTATTCAGTCTCTGTTTCTGTGGATTTTTTCTTTGGGCTGCCTGTTTCTTTTACAGGGCCCCCCTTAATATTTCTTGCAGAGCCAGTTTGGTGGTTACATATCTTTCAGTTTCTTCCTATCCTGGAAACTCTTTATCTTTCCTTCTATTCTAAATGACAACCTTGCTGGATAAAGTATTCTTGGCTGCATATTTTCTCATTTAGTATCCTGAATATATCCTGCCAGCCCTTTCTGGCCTACCAGGTCTCTGTGGAGAGGTCTGCTGTTAATCTGATATTTCTCCCCATATAAGTTAAGAATCGCTTGTCTCGGGATCCCTGGGTGGCGCAGCAGTTTAGCGCCTGCCTTTGGCCCGGGACGCGATCCTGGAGGCCCGGGATCGAATCTCACATCGGGCTCCCAGTGCATGGAGCCTGCTTCTCCATCTGCCTATGTCTCTCTCTCTCTGTGTGTGTGTGTGTGTGTGTGTGTGTGTGTGTGTGTGTGTGAGACTATCATAAATAAGTAAAAATTAAAAAAAAATAAAAAAAAAAGAATCTCTTGTCTCATGCTGATTTAAGAATTTTCTCTTTGTCTTTGAAATTTGCAAGTTTCACTATTAAATGTCAAGGTTTTGGATGGTATTTATTAATTTCTCTATCTGTTTGATCTAAATCCCTGTTTCCTTCCCCAGATTAGGGAAGTTCTCAGCTATGCTTTGTTCAAATATACCTTGTGGTCCTCTCTCTCTCTCTCTCTCTCTCTCTCCCAGCTTCTTCTGGAATGCCAATTAGATGTATATTCTTCCTTCTCCAGCTATCATTTATTTCCCTAAGCCTTTCCTTGTAGGATCTTAACTGATTTTCTCTTTTTTTTTTTCAGCGTCCTTCCTTTGCATCAACTTGTTTTCTATGTCACTCATTCACTCTTCCACCTCATTAACACCAGCAGTTAGAGCATCCAGTTTGGATTGCATATCTGTTAAAATATTCTTAATTTTGACCTGATTAGATCTAAATTCTGCAGTAATGGAGTCTGTAGAGTATGCTTTTTTCCAAAGCCACCAGTAGCTTTATAATTTGTACTTCTGAATTGAGTTTCTGATGTCATATTTAAATCCAAGCTTTTGTAACTCTATGGCAGAGAGTATTGTTTCCAGTTAATTCTTTTGTGGTAAATTCTTCCTTCTAGTCACTTTGCCCAGTGCAGAGTGGCTGTATGAGAGGGCTGAGTCAAAAATATCAACCACAACCTAAGTAAAATACACCCTAGATGATTCTGAAGAGGTCAGAGACCAGAAAATAAGAAAAAAGAAGAACAGAAAAAATTAATACAAAAGCACCACAATAGTGAAAAACAAATTTTAAAACAAAGTACTAAAAATAAAAGGCCAAAAACCAAAAACAAAGAAGAAAAAAGAAAAAAATAAGGAAAAGAGAAAAAGGGGGTATCGCGGTGGTGAGGAATGGTTGAGGAGAGAGAACGTGGTCTACCTGAGGGGCCCTGGAGGGTGATCCTCTTGGTTCTGAGTGTATTTTGTTCTGTATGTTAGAAGATGCTCAATCCCAAATTTATATAAACCAGCAATTCTTATATAAAGCCCCAACATTGATCACAAAAATATCAATAAGATAAAATAGGGAGGCAGAATGGGAAGGAAGAGAGAATATAATCTCACAGAATGAACCAACATGGTATTCCACTTGGTTCTGGGTATATGTTGGTAGTGTTTTAGAAGGTACTAAATCCCACCATTGTAAAACAAAATGAGGCAGAAAAAACAAAAATCAAAAACAAATATCCATATCTTGTATATCTACCATAATTAAATTGAATACGTTGAAGGGAATCCAGAAGTGAAAAATATGTATAAGATATGTAATTGTAGAAATATGAAAGTCAAAAAGGAAAAAACTTAAGAATGAAGAGTTGGTAAAATATTGTAGTTAAGGTGGGAAAAGAGAAAAAATATTGGAAATCTTTATTCTGATATAAAAATGAGTTGTAATGGAAAAAGTAAAAAAGAGAAAAGAAAAAAAAGGACCCTCTAGTTCTATATACTATTTTCCCTCAGTCCTGGAGCTTTCCGGTGCTGCTTCGTCAGTAAAAGTGCTCTTCCCCGGTTCTTCCAGCTGGTCTTCTGGGAATCAGCCTGCTATGCTGATTCTCCGGTGTGTGTACCTGGGGGAGATGCCCCACCCCCTGCTGGGTGCCACTTAGGGTGAGCTTTTTACCCCATGAGGCCTTTGTTCCCTGGTGGCCCTGCCCCTCCCAGGCACAAGGTGAAACAAGGAGGAAAAACAACAATGGTGGTGGCCAGATTTCCAGCTCTGGAATCAACTCCCCGGGAGTAACTAACCACAGTCTCCCCGTCCTCACTGACCTAGATGCTCCTGGAGGCAGTGAGGGTGCACTGATCTGCACAACTTGGGGGTACCCAGTGGTAGGAGAGTCCTCACTGTCCTATGCCCTCCCACTTCCACCTTTCCCTGGGGGAATGAAGGATCACTGGCTTTGTTCGATTGGGTGCACTGGGATCTGGGGCCCTATGCCTCTGGACTCGCCCTCCCACAGAATTCCTTTCCCAAACTAACAGAGGACAGCCACCTCTGTTCATTGCCAGCCTCTAGGGTAAAGGCAGCTCCATAGCCAGCCCACCTAACCGACTGGCTTCTCCCAAATGCCCCAAGGCCTGCGGCCTCCAGCCCTTTACTGATATCAGCAATTTGCAGTGAGTTTTCTCCCTGGCACCCCTCCTCTTATAGTGACCCCAGGAATCTTGAGGCGTCACTGCCCTCTTGCGATTCTGCCCGATTTCCCTGATGAGCACTTTTCCTTCCTAGAAAACTCTGGCATGGATTTTTAAAGTTCCCGCTTCTCCAGGGCTGGGCTTTCCTGCCCCAGAGGCTTTCCATGCTCCACTTTAGCCATGCTACTCATTGTTCCCCTCCCCCACTTTATTCTCTTTTTATTGTTCACCTTCCTACCTTGTTAGAAGTGAAAAATCTTCTCTCTGTAGCATTCCAGCTGTTTGCTTTTTAAATCTCAGTTCAAATTCGTAGGTGTTCAGGATATTTTGAAAGTTATCTAGGTAAGTTTGTGGGGCCAGGTGAGTTGAGGACCCCTACTCTTCCGCCATCTTGCCCCTCTCAACCACAAAAGGTAGGCAGTGGTTTCTTAATATGACAACAAAAGAAAAACAGATAAATTGGATTTCATCAAGATGAAAAATTTGTGCTTCAAAAAGTATCATCAAAAAAAAAAAAAAGTAGAAGAAGAAAAAACCAAAGAGTATCATCAAGAAAATTAAAAAAAAAAAACAAACCCACACACAAAATGGGAAGAATATTTGCAGTAATACATTTGATAAGGAATTTGTATCCAGAATATATAAAGAACTTTTACAAGTCAAAAATAAAAAGACAGATAATATAGTTAAACAACCAGCAAAAAAATTTGTATTAGTTTTCTATTTCTACTGTAATGTATTACATTATAGTTCTGGAGGTCAGCTACCCAAAATCCAACTCACTGAAACAAACGGAAGATGTTGCAAGGAAGCTCCAGAGGATAATTGAGGAATCAATTTTCTTGTCTTTTCCCAGCTTTTTAAGGCCACCTGAATTCCATGGCTCATAACCCTTTTTCCTCCATCTTCAAAGAGCATCAGTCCAATCTTTGCTTTTGTCATCGTATCTCTTCTCTAACTATAGCTCTACTGCCTCCTTCTTATAAGGACTGCTATGTTCACATTTGATTCACCCAGATAATCCAGGATAATCTCCCTGTCTCAAGATCCTTGACTTAGTCATATCTGTAAAGTTTCTTTCATCTATAACATAATATATTCACAGGTCTTTGAATAGGATATTAGGTCTTGTACTTTTTTATAGGGGATTGAGAGGGATTATTTAGCCTACCACAAATTTGAATAGATATTTCTTTAAAGAAGATATACAGATGGCAAATGTGCACATAAAAAGTTGCTCAACTTTATTCATTAGGGAAGTGCAAATCAAAACTACAGTGAGAAATGAATTTACACCCAGTAGGAAGGCTATAATCAAGAAGATAAATAATAACACATATTAGCTGGGATATGGTGAAACCAGAAACCCTATGCACTGCTGCTGAGAATTCAAAGTAGTGCAACCACTTAGGAAAACAGTCTGTCACTTCCTACAAAGTTAACAGTTACCAGGTGAATGGCAATTTGACTCCAAGGTATATACCTAAAGAGAATTGAAGCTTATATTTACACAAAAGCATTATTTATAATAGCCATAAAGTAATAAACAACTCAAATATCTCTTGATAGGTAAATGGATAAATAAATTTGGTATATCCATACAGTGGAAAATTATTCTGCCATAAAAAGGGATGAAGAACTGATGCATACCACGTCATAGATGAAACTTGAAACAGTGTTCTATGTGGAAACAGTGTTCTATGTGAAGGAAACCAGATACTAAAGGCCACTATTGTATAATTTTTATTTCTATGAAATGTCCAGAATAGAGAAATTCATATAGGTGGAAAAGTAGATTAGTGGTTGCCAGGGGCTGATAATGAGCATGGGATTTCTTTAGGACATGATGGAAATGTTCTAAAATCAGATAGTGCTAATAATTGAACAACTCTGTGACTGTACTAAAAATCAGCAAATTGTATACCTTATAAAACCAAAATTTAAAATATGGAAATTATATCTCAATAAAGCTATTATTTAAAATATCCAGTCATTCTTTTCTGGGATAAAATATTTACTGTTGGGATCCCTGGGTGGCGCCGTTTAGCGCCTACCTTTGGCCCAGGGCGCGATCCTGGAGACCTGGGATCGAATCCCACGTCGGGCTCCCGGTGCATGGAGCCTGCTTCTCCCTCTGCCTGTGTCTCTGCCTCTCTCTCACTGGTGCATGGAGCCTGCTTCTCCCTCTGCCGATGTCTCTGCCTCTCTCTCTCTCTCTCTCTCTCTCTCTCTGTGACTATCATAAATAAATAAAAATTTGAAAAAAAATTTACTGTTTACAAATATGAATATTTTTTCCTCTAGTTTTAGAAAGCTCACAACTTCTTCACATTGCTGCCATTAAGCTATAAAAATAATTCGTTTGAAGTTCCATGATATAGGAAAGAAACTATTCAGCAAAGAGAGAGGACCTACACTTTGGGTTCTATGCCCTACTTTAAAGTAGGCAAGTATTACACCATATACCCATTTCCTAGAAAACTAACAGATATTTGGCCTTGTGTCCCAGGTACTAAAACATCAACACATTAGAAAAATTACATGATAAAGTTTTTATTTTCAAAAGCCACCAACAAATCACTAAGTGCTTTAAATTTTAGGAGGATTAATTCATACTGAGTTTTATAAAGTTCAGTTACCAGGGTATACTTTAGGAAGAAAAGAACATATTGATCCTGGCAAAGGAACAATGGTATTGTTAAGACTTCGATGTGATGGTTCATATCCCTTAATATTGGTTTCATGAGGTTCTACATATTCTGATTTTTTTTTTTTTAGGTTTTACTATTTTTTCATGAGAGATAGAAAGAGTGGCAGAGACATAGGCAGAGGGAGAAGCAGGCTCCCTCCAGGGAGCCTGATATGGGGTTCCCAGAACCCCAGGATCATGACCTGAGCCAGAGGTAGATGCTCAACCACTGAGCCACTCAGGTACCCCTAAATATTCTGATTTAACTCTAGTCCCTGCTTTGTGTATGGAGAGCAATTTCTGGCATTGTTTGTAGATCTAGACTCAAACTCCCAGTTCAGACTGAAAGTGAACAAGATGCGTTGCTCTAGGGAAGGACAGAAACACACCTGGGGTGGGGGAGGTGGTCTCTGCCACTACTAAGTAGCTCAGAGGCCTTGAGAATGTTACACAACTTTCTTGATTTTAGCATCTCTCAAAGTGAAATTGTGATCATTTGACTTTTGTTGACGGAGACATCTGGAATGCCATTATAATGGTCAGAAAATCAACACTTTGTTTTGATTAAGTCTGTAGCTCTGAGAAGATGCAATCCTTATTACATTCCCAAAGCAAAGAGCTGATCACAACTTTAAATGCTGATGAAGTATTTGTTATTATTTATTCCTGATAGTCTCCCAAGAAGGCATATTATCATTTTAATATTCTGAAACTATATTTGATATTGATTTTAGCAAATAGATATTTGGGATCTAGACCAAAATAAAATGGATTGACAGGGAAGGGGCAAAGCACTCAAACTAACTCCATGTTTCCAGTTCAATAGTTATTTTCAAGAATAGTTTTTCTGAACAGTTACAAATTATATTACTTAGAAAGGCCTAATAATGTGGTAAGCTTTGTGTAAGCATCAAGTCATTACAAATTGGCTTACTAGTTAGATGCCAAAATCATTGAGATGTTAGAGCTGTTGAATATTCATTCAGCTCTTATGCAGGGGACTGTAAAAGTAACAGTATAATGAAGACTTACATATCATCTCCTGAGTGAGGTTTCTCCATGCTGTGCAGTCCATGCCAGGTAACCTTTGCTGACAGGGTATCCCTCCATCCTCCCACACCCTCCACCTACCCGCTTCTGCACATTGCATTTTAGTTGCCTAGAAGAAGCTAAGGCTGGAAAACCAGCTTAGAATTTAGAATGTGAAACTCAACGTTCTGCATCAGGATATCAGCACAAGGAGAGCAAGCCACAGCTCCTAGCCCCGCATCAACCTTTTCCCTTTCTGCTCCCAGCTCCCTGCGACACCATGAGGAGAGCGGGGAACATGCCTGTGACACTGCAGTATGCACATCCAAGCTTTATCCATATCCTCTGCAAATAGTCATCCTTCCACTATTTTTGAGTATAAGGTTGTGCACAAAGCCTGTGGCACCAACCCTTAAGAACTTGAACTTGGGAAAGGGGTTTACACAGCCACTAAAGTGGGCCGAAGTCAAGGAATTCCAGAGTTATGTCTGTTGTGGGAGAGGGGGAATCCATCCTAAGTGGTCATTTTCCCTAAACATTATTGACTACCCACAAGGTGATCATTAGTGAACATTAATCCCGTAAAAGTGAGCTGGCAGGTACATTAAGGGAAATGTGTTCATGAACTTTTGGGGCCCAGTGAAAATAAAATGAATAGGATATATACGTTATCGGTAGTTATTGGCTTATAGGATTTCTCATATTAAGTTTTGCAGTATTAGTGTTGCCTCCATCCCATTTATAGAGAATAAGTTTTACTTTATCTTAGTGATAACACATGTACTTATTTTAGATGACCTAGTTATTTTTTTGATGACTATATCTCAAGAGGAAAAACATGGGAATCTCTAAGCCAACTTAAAATGCCACCATTCTGTATGTCTGAAATCTCACATTACATATTCAATATTCTATCTCCTAAAACATCTAACACTGTACCTTAAACGTAATAAATACTTGGAACTAATAACAGCTGCCATTTTTTAAGCTTATTACATGGACTTACGAAGGCCCAAGAAGGTTAAGTTGCAAGTGGCTTAGCCAAAATTCTAACCCAGTCTGTTAAATTCCACATCCATGTTCTTCCTACCACAGCACATGACTACAGTTATCTGCAGATGGAAAACTGAACATATATTTCAGATTCTATGAACACAGAACCATACTAACATCCTATGTGATAGTGTCAAAAGTTCAAAGTTCAAAGTGACATCCAAATTTTTTAAGCTCTTCAGGAAATGACCGGCTTGGATTGGAGGTCTAGTGACTATATAACTCTGTATGAAAGGAACATGATAAAGATGAAATAGTTTTGTTTTTGAAGATAATTCAGTTCTCTGATTAGAAATTAATGCAAAAAGAAAAAGAAATTAAAGCAAGCTCATTGTAGAAAATTTGGGAAATATAGGCATTTATAAAATAAATTAGAATCATTCATAATCTCATCACCAAAAGGATCTATTTATTACATTCCTTTATATTCAGTGCATGTTTTTATATGGTGAAACTTTTATCCTGCCTTTTTCATTTAATATCACAAGATAGGCATTTCCTTACATGAAAATATACTTTGCAAACATTAGTTTAAATTGCTTCATAGTTTCATGCCATATAGGTATAATATCTTTTAACTTTTGCCCTATTTGGGGTATTTAAATTGTTTATTACATAGTAATGAACATCTTTGTGGGAGGGAATTAAAAATCTGACAGATATTAGAGAAAATCAAGTTATAAGTAGTTAACAAACATTACTGGGTTTGAAATGTTGGCAAAAATAATAAAATAATAAAATAAAATAAAATAAAATGAAATGTTGGCAAGCTAGCTCTAGGACTTGTTATTACATATTTTTAGTTTTGTTTGTTTTATAAAATCATAGACCAGCGTTTTATTTTGCATTATACCTGAATGAATTAACAATAGTTTTTAGTGGGTAAAACCAAGCTTCTGGGAAGGTATTAATATCCAGTACAGTATCACTATAATACTCTAAGCTAAGACAATTTACAAGTCAACCTCAGACAAGTGATGTAGAATTAGTCAGTAAACACCCAGGATTTTGGCCCAAATAATTTTTAGTTATTCAAGTTATTCTGGTATTTAAAACACAGACATCAGGGCCACAATTTAAAATCCACAATACCCTATTACTAATTAAAATGCTGATATTATTTCCCTTCTACTCCTACCCTCCATTAATTTCTTTAAATATTGTTGTCTAATTTAGTTGTAAATTACTAAAGAGAAAGGCAGGAGCATTAGGGGGAAAAAAGGCAATTTTTCCTTTCAGAAAACAGTGAATTGAAGAAGGAACTATTAACTGATTCTTTTGTTTATGTCTGAACTAAAACACGAAAGAACTTTAATATTCATTATCTCAAACATATATTATTGTAAAAATACACATATTCTAGAGCTTCATTTAAAGCTACTCTATTGACTAGTATGTTGTGCTGGGCATTAGAGTACCAGAGCTGCTTTATGTACCAGAAACTCATCTCTACATTTCCACTTCTCCATCATTCAGATTAGGGCATCAGACATACAGATATGATTCAGGAAAGGATGTGGACAAAGCCATTTTTTATGAATGTGGGGAATGAGAGGAGATAGCCTCAGGATTTTCAGTGTAGTGGGGTGAGAAATCTTGAGTGAGCTGATACCACTGTCATCAAGCCCAGTGACACTCACTGAAATTGGGAAGTTGAGTGACGTGACAAATGTAAGGAATAAAGCAAGACTTGTGATCCGCTTGTCCTCTGAATATTTACTGAGTATTCTGTAGCAGACACTTAGGGCTGGGATAGAGCAGGAAACAAGAAAAACAGGATATGTGCTTTCAGTCCTCTGTCACAATGAACATGGAGTGGAAGTGAGTGCTCTGAAAGGAAAGTACATGAGCTGTGAAAGGCTGTAGTATGACCTGACCTAGCCCAGGGTATCCAAAGGCAGCCTTGCAGAGAGGTGGTATATAAGCTGAGATGGAAAAGGTGAGTGCTAGCCAAGAGAAAAGGGGTGAAGGGGTCTCTGGGCAGAGAAAATATGTCCAAAGGGCTGAAGGAGAATTGGGGACAGGTCACTGGGACTAGAGCTGGTGAGAGAGCGTAGACAGGCACAAGATGAAAAGAAAGAGTAGTACATGAGAAATCAGGCAGAGAGAGCCTTAATGCCATAGTAATTTGTTCTTATCCTTAGAAAAGCATCATGAAACTTTGAATGTTTTGATGAGAGAGTGGCTGAACTGAATTGTTAACGCATAATGATTGCTTTGATTACTGTAGGAGTCTGGCTTGGCTGACAAGAATACATGCAGGGAGAGCAGCTTAGAGAGCTATTGCAGTCATTCAGGTGATGAATGATAAGAGTTTGAACTAAGATGCTGACAAAAAGAGAGAAATGGACAGATTCTGAAATATACTTAAGGATAAGGCTTATTGACTAATTGGCATTCGATATGAGAAGTTGTATTCCTTCAAATGAATCAATAGTGCTTTCTCTGTCCTGGGCCCCATTTCATGTGCTAGGTGCACAACATTCTTCTTTTCAAAAAGTTTGCCAGGTAGTAGAATGATTGGAATGATTTTGAGGTAGGAACGTGAGAACTGGCAAAAGCTGATAGAGAGGCAAAGCTGGAGGATAAGTTTAATAGTTCTACTTTAAATAATATTAAGTTGAAGATGCCTAGAGGAATTCTGGTGGATATACAGATGAATATGCAGTTGAACATACAGATTAGAAACTTTGACAGATCTGGCTGGATGCATAACTGTGAGCCTTTGAAGTCAAGGAAATTTCGAGACGTCCTTGAAAATGTATAGAATAACAAGAAATAACATCTAAGAAGTAACCTGCCACTTCATATGGGTTCTTCTTTGCCACTTTTCTACTTATAATTGTTCTTCTCCTATTTTACAAAAGAAAGGTATATGTAATACCCACTGCAAATTCTACTAAATTAATAATAAAATAGTACTAGTTACTATTCAAAATAGTACTATTTTACTACTAGTATAACAATATTATTTTACTACTAGATACAAAGGAACAATCTGAAATATTGTTGCTCAGGATGAGGAAGTCAATGACTTTAATCAATGAAGTGAATAATTGAATAATTAACTCCTTAAGTCATGTGGTTTCCCATTCTTTGCTTTTAATGAAATTGAAAAGGAATTATAATCTGATAGATTATTAAAATAGTATTAATGATATATTACAGGATCTGAGGCATTCTACTTAGAAGGAATTCAAAGTTCTTTTTCCATTCCCACCTAGTGTTTTTCTGAGCAAGTTTTCTTAGCATTTAAATTTATAGAAATGAAAAATAGGAATTCTAAATCTTGTCTTATATTACATGAGGTAATTTTAAAATGCTTCACTTACTGCATCAAGAAACAAATCCCCAGTATGATTGCATTTTTATTGTTTTTAGATTTATACACGGAAATTTCATAATATATTTAGATTATTTTGATTAATTATTTACTATTAATATGACAACTCAGTCAAAAATAATTTTTTAAAATTTAGAGGCTATATGATATACACAGAAAATTTGGGGGGAAAATCATAGGATTTATGTTTGTACATGCAATTTTATTTTATATAAGTATGTCAGAGTGATCCATATGAGATGCTCTAACATAGAATATATTACGATAAAACTCCATGGAAGTGAAATGAAAGCATAAGTTCAAGGGAAAAAAATTTTTCAATTCCTCCAAAAGTTCTTGTTAATTTATATTTTAAACTAGTGATTTTGGATTTCAAATTGTATATATTTGCTATATAAATATATAATATAATATAAATATATAAATACTATACATTTACTATATAAATTTGAAACAATGCTATAACCATTGAAAATAAAATTTTACAATTCACAATAAGCCAGAAACTAAAACCTTTGCTAATATTTAAATTATTATTTAATTTATTATTAAATCTATGGTGAAAAAATTATTAGATGTCAATTTCAAGCATGCAGATGCAGAACAGAGCATAGTTTTGTTTTTGCTTTTGTTTTCTAAGTATGAAGATCGATAGATTGGATGAGGACTAAGATGAGGATATAAAAAAAGGTGATCAGAGTGGTAGGCAGATAGGCTGGAGGGTCACAGAAGACAGGAGAAGAACACCTCAAGGAAGGACTAAGCAACTGCCTTCAACATTGTTGTAAGATAAACCAAGATCAGGACTGAAGAGACTGCATTAAGTCTGGCCAAAACCAGGTGAATTTAGTAGAAGCATTTTCTATATTTTTTCTTGGTAGGAGCATTTTGAGGAGACAGTATTACAATGGATTAAAGAAAGAGTGGGAAGGAAGAAATAGAGAATGATGAAGAAATAGAGCTCATCGAAGAATCTGGTTTGTAAAGAGGAAAAAGGACAGTAGCCAATGGCAGATGTCAAGTTAATGGAAAGCTCTTCAAAACCTAAGAGATACCAGAACATGTTTGAATGTTCAGAGACTGAGCTAAGTGGAAAAATAGTGTTTAAGGATACAAGATATAAAAAGATTAAAGGATCAAGTAAGGTCTTTAAAAAAATGTGAATTGATGGACCTTTGGCATCCGAAGGGATACTTCCTCCACTATATAATAGGAAGAGAGTAGAGAACATGGACTTGCATGTAATCATGTAAATTTGGCATAATAAGTTACGGATTTCTCATCAGATAGTTTATTTTTCTCTCTTGGAAGTATGAAGCAAACTAATGTGCTAGAAGTGACAAAAGGAAAAAAAAAGGTTCTGAGATTATCATTATCAGATAAGGGACAGCGGCTGACCAGGTGTTTGGAGATCATGAATTTATAATAACTCCCATCATCTGTTGATTTTCTCTAGCACTTCAGAGTTCAGATGCTCTGGAAGAGGCATTGGAGGAGACAGAGGATTGAGTTCAACCAGGATTGGGGGTTTGGCAGACAATTGTAACAGAAGGACAGCGTAAATAGGAGTGATAAATGGCAAGAACATAATACCAATACTAAGATGAGTGTATAATTTTTATTTCCATATTTATTTAACTTTTTTAAAGATTCATTTATTTATTTTAGAAAGAGAGAGCATGCATGAGCAGGAGGGGCAGAGGGAGAGGGAGAGAGAATCCCAAGCAGGCTCCACATTGAGCATGGAGCCTGATGTGGAGCTTGATCTCACAACCCTGAGATCATGACCTGAGCAGAAACCAAGAGTCTGATGCTCAACCAACTGTGCCACCCAGGACCCCCTTTATTTACATCCTTTATCTGCTGTGTGAATTTGAGTCAGTCACTTAACTTGTCTCAGTTTTTCCACTTGAAAATATATAGAATTATCTGCATGGCATATCTCCAGGCTTTAAGAATAAACTAGATAATATTGTTGAAGTGTTTTATAAACATCATTTCTGGAGGTTACTACATTTGTTGTCATAGGAGTCCAGGAAATGTGTGATTTTACTTTTGGATCCCTTTCTAGTCTCCTTTATCTTCTGGAAGCTTCTCTCCTGTGCTGCACTGGTGCTTATGGTCTCCTCTAATAAATTCTTCCATGAAATTACCACCTCGTAGGTCCCCCATTCTTCTTACTTCTAAAATAAAGTCC
The DNA here is from genome assembly GCF_018345385.1 of Vulpes lagopus. Classification (NCBI taxonomy): domain Eukaryota; kingdom Metazoa; phylum Chordata; class Mammalia; order Carnivora; family Canidae; genus Vulpes; species Vulpes lagopus. The sequence goes on along the minus strand of NC_054838.1, from coordinate 34,476,218 downwards.
CATTTTCTATATGGAGAGTCATGCAAAATGACAGACAACAGTAGACTTATTATAAAAGAAAAAATTAGGAATTCATTTCAAATGAAAGAGAGAATTAGTTACTGAAAGAGAGAAGGTATCTGCAGCAAAGGTACTCTACCTGGTGACCATAAACCTGGCTACCGTTCCCAGGCCTCTGAGTTTTTCCACCATAGCTGAGAACAAATGTAAGGGTGCCATTTGAAAACATATTGATGAAACCGTTAAATCAGAGATCTCTCTTTTTGGTTTTATGGGATCATAGAATAGAACCAATCTCAAAATGTGTCATGAGTTTTCATCACATAATTAATTTGAATTTATTTTATGAAATATGGGATCCCTGGGTGGCGCAGCCGTTTGGCGCCTGCCTTTGGACCAGGGCGCGATCCTGGAGACCCGGGATCGAATCCCACATCAGGCTCCCGGTGCATGGAGCCTGCTTCTCCCTCTGCCTGTGTCTCTGCCTCTCTCTCTCTCTGTGACTATCATAAATAAATTAAAAAAATTTTAATGAATTTATTTTATGAAATATGATTTAGCCTAGGAAGAGATGAATGGTATGGGTATTATGAAATCACATTACTAATCATCTACCCTCAAAAATTACTACCTCTAAGCAATTTAGCATAATCTGATATATAAAAAATTGCTCACAGCCTTTGCCAGTACTAAATAATTCTGATAATTATGGGTTTGACTTTAAAAAGGACTTTGAGCTAGAGCTATCAGAATTCAAATCTGGATAGCAAGATTGTATATACTTTATTGTTGACAAACCCAATCCAAGTTAGGTAGAACTACTATTTATTCATTCATCCTTTCATTCATTAATTTATTTGTGATTTAACTGTTCGCTGAATGACTGCTGTGGGCTTGGCATATCCTAGGCATTAAGAATAAAATGGTCAACAGGACAAGGTTTCTGTACTAAGGAACTTACATTTTTGTCTGTTGGGCAGAAAATAAATAAATGTATAAAATACTGCAAGTTATAAGTGCTTTGAAAGAATGAAGCAGAGTGATGTAGGATGAGTACCTGGTGGCCATGTTAGATTGGGTGCTCCGGTAGGCTTCTAAGGAGGTGGCATTTAAGGTAAGGTTAATGACAAAAAGGAGCTAGTGAAGCAAAGATAAGGGAAAGACTTTCAAAGCTGAAAGAATACTAAAATCAAGTGCCCTGAGGCAGAGTTGAACTGGGCATATATTATAAAACAAGAAGGGCCAGTGTAACTAGAGAGAAGAGGATATGGGGGTAGGGGGGTAGAAGATGAGAGCATAGGAAGAAGTGGGAGCCAGGTAAGACATATAAGACTGGTAAGGGATTTGGATTTTATTTTATGTGATATGGGAAGAAGTTGGAGGGGTTAAGCAAAGAGTGAGTGAAGCCATCTGATTCAAATTTAAAAATCAGGTACTCTGGCTTCCATTTAGAGAATATATTCTAAAGAACAGGAGGAGAAACTGTTGTTGTGCCCAAGATTGCGAATCCGAGAAACCACCAAGGAGCTGACACCCATGCAAGTGCACGAGGGTTTATTAGCAAGCTCAAGCTTAGGTGCAGGTATACCCGACACAGCGGAGCAGGGACTTGGACCCCAAAGTGGGTTACAGCTGGGTTTTTATGGGCTGGTCTAGGCAATTTTCAGAAGGGGTGGAGGAATTTCTCAAGTTCTGTTTACATTCTGATATGGGGCTTTCAAGGGCATTGAGCTCTGCTCTCATTCTAATATGGGACTTTCTACCACAGGTGTGGGCTCTGTTGTCTTTCTTTTTTTAAATATTTTAATATTTTATTTATTTATTTATGAGAGAAACAGAGAGAGAGAGAGGCAGAGACACAGGCAGAGGGAGAAGCAGGCTCCAAGCAGGAGCCGACGTGGAACTCGATCCCAGGTCTCCAGGATCATGCCCTGGGCCGAAGGCAGGCGCTAAACCACTGAGCCACCCAGTTGTCTTTCTGATATGGGATTCTCTGCCGAGAGCAATTCTGAGCTCTGTTGTCTTTCTGATATGGGATTACCTGCCGAGGACAATGAGGACATTCTGCAGTTTTTCCCATGAAGTTCAGCTCTTATTCACAGGGGCCTAAGATGGCTGCACTTGTGCTAATGCTAAACTTGAGGTGGGATGGCCTTGATTTTTCCCGGCCTCCACACTGTGAGCCAGCATGTCCGGTAGAAGTGGTGGTGATTTAGACTGAGTGGTAGTAGTGGATATGGAGGGCAATGGATGAATTGGGATCTATTTTGGAGTCAGATTGATCTTGCTGATAGATTGGAGATACAGGGTGAGGGAGGGAACAAGGAAAACTGAGTGAATGATAGGGGCTTATTGTGTGAGCCACTTGAGATTAAAAAGTGCCAGCCACTGGAGATAAAAAAAGAGAACAACAGAGATGAGATTTCTTCATTTCTAGAGCTTACATTCTTCTGGGGTAAGATCTAATAGGTAAGCAAATAAATGGGGGTATTTGGGTGACTCAGTTAGTTAATCATCTGACTCTTGAGTTTGGCTCAGGTCATGATCTCAGGGTCATGAGATGGAGCCCTACACTGAGGTGTTTAAGATTCTCTCCCTCTCTCTCAGCCCCTCCCCCTCTCCACTTGCATTCTCTCTCTAAAAGAAAAAAAAGAGAAAACAAATGATAAGTTAGATAGATATCTTGTTTATTATTGAACTATACAAATGCTGTGAATTGTTTCCCTGTAACAAGCAATGAATTTACTCACCATGAGATTTAATATTTACAATTTAAGAATCTTTAAAGATGCTGACAATTTCCTCTTAAATATTTCATGCATCTTATAAACTGCCAAAATCACTTACCATCAGATAATATGTATTTGTTCTGTGTAAGCAGAAGTGTAAAGAAGTTACTGGTTCATAAGTTACTGCATACATCTCATGGGGGAACTTCAAGGAATACCTCTTATATTCATGGTAAGTGAAAAACAGTTCAAAAGCAGGGGCAAGATTACAAATACAGTTTGCCACATAGTATACTTGAAATTTCTCTTAGGGTTCACTTATTTTCTTTCTATGGAAATTAAGCTCCAAAAATTATAGTAATCATAAGAATAATAAATGAAAACCTGAAATTAAAACAACTCTGAAGTTTGGAAGATATGCTTAAGCTAGAGCTAGTCTTGTGTTTAAGTGACAGGCTCCCGTCCTTATGATGTGATTTGGGATCTTCTTGTCAATCTCCTTCTCTCCAGCGCCATGTCAGGGGCCATCTGTACCTTCTTGTTCACCTCTGTGTCCTTAGTGCCTACACAATACCTGCCACTACATAGCAGACATTCAGTAAATGTTGGTTGAATGTGCATGTTTGTGCATATTGGATATATTATATCTCTCAACTAATACTTGAGATGTTATCATTGGTGATGACTTGGTTCTTTTATTTGTTTAGACCTTGCCCTCTCACTGGAATTCTTTTTTTTTTTTTTTAATGCAAACAGGGTTGTGAAAGATAGCTTGTTTCTTACAGTGATTACATTTGAGTTGAGTATATTTATAGAAGAGAAACAAGATGACATAAGACAGCACTCTCATGGGACAAGGTCACTGGAAGGATGAGGGAAAGTATGGATACTGGCAGCAAAGATGTCATTGACTAACTTCCTTTAAAATCCATTTATTTATTAATCAAACAAATATCCACTGCCAACTCTGTGCCAGGCATGATACTACACACTAAAGATACAAAAATGAATTTAAGATCAAATTTCTCTCCTCATGATTTATAGGCAGAGATAAAAGTTTAAACAAAACATTTCCTCCTTTTCCTTACCTCCCATGTCCAATCCATCAGCATATCTAGTAGGTTTGAATTAGTCCTCTCATCTCTTCCCTTCTTTCTATTTAGTTGCCTCTGCCACTGGTTTAACCCAGGCTACCATATCTTTTATCACATTATATAATAGCCTCTGAGAACAATCCTTGCTTTCTTCTACCCTGTCTCCACCTCCAGAATCTAATCAAGTCTCCTCCATAGTATCTCTACACTGTACCTAGAGAGATCATTCTAAAACACTATTCTAGATAAGCACTACAATAGTTTTCCATTGCCTTTAGGTTCAAGTCCAGTTCCTTAGTATGCATTACAAGCCTTCAAAACTTGGTCTGTACTCCTCACCTCATCAGCCACTAAACTATTACAGGAGCACTTCTCTCTATATATTCACCTGGACAATATCATTTTGGCCTTTAAATCTCACCTGCTGCTCCAAGAAGGTGAGATTGGCTCAATCTCCAATTGGCTGCTCCAAGAAGTTTTCCTTGGCCTTCCTAACCCACCTCAGCTTCTCTCATTATGGTTCCTCAAATATCCTATATTGCTCTTGGCATAGCACTTAACATACTGAAATTGAATAGTTTGTTTTTCTATTTTCCCTTTTAAACCATCAAGATACTTAAGAATTAGCATTAGTCTTAAAGGATGGGTAAGGTTCTCAGATAAATGTAGCATCTGGAGGTGACTATTCAGGCAAAGGGATAGTCCCAGACTATGAACTTGCATGATGTTTGAAGAAACTGCTAATGATATAGCAAGAGACAGAGCTGAGGAGGTGAATAGCAATCACCTGAAAGACCTGTTTATTAAATGAAGGTCTTTGGGCCTTATCCAAAAAGGCAGGTGAATTCAATTTATGTTCCACAGAGCCCCATTAGTAGTGCTACCTTGGCCCATAGGAAGCCTTTATATAAATTAGAAAAAGATAGTTACTTCAGTAGACCCAGATCAGCACCAGGGCACTTGGCTTGAGGAAAGGATTTTCCTTGGATTTCTTTCAGTACTCACCAGCTCAGTCATATGCAGTGCCAATTTTGGATCCCTTGGAGCCCTCTGAGAGATCACAAATGAGGGCCTTCCATCAAGCTGCACTGTGATACCTTCTCTCCCCAGTGCAGAAATTATAGAAACTCTGCTTTTGTTATATATGATAATAAATATACATTATATGGCTTCTGAGTAAGATTTCATTTGAAATAAGGACTTCTCTGCTTAGATTTTTAAAAACTTTGAAAATCTGTAGGCAGTGGAGACCAATTCAAGACTATTAAATAGAAGAATAAAGCAGTCATGTGTATTTTCAATAACATCATTCTGGCAATAAACTGGAAGGATGTATTCTAGGGAGCAAAGCTGGGATGAAGACTGGCAGGAAGTTGATTCGCACCCCACCCTCTCATCCAGGTGATTAACAATAAGGGCCAGATAATAGATAGGATAAGTGAAGATAAAGAGAAAACCTTAAACAAACAAACAAAAAGTGACAGATTGGTTGTGTGGTTGAGAAAGCAAGAGAACTTCCCACTTGTGGTATTGGAATAATTTACCTTGATAAAGAATAAAAAATGACGTACAGAGTTATTCACTGGGAAGAAATGAGGATGATTTGGCATTCCTCTCCATTTGAGATACACTCCACACTTCCAAGTAGGAATAGATGCCAGGATAAACTGACCTTGAACTTAGATTTATAGAACACTAGAGCCAGAAGAGAATTTTAACATCACTGAACCCAATTTAAACATCGGGGGCAGAGGGTGGAGTGATGACTTACTTAACTGGAAAGTAACAGAACCAGGATTAGAATTCACATCTAGTTTATAATTCAGTATTCTTCCCAGACTACCATGTTCCTTATAGTTCTCAACTTTTCACAAAAATTTGCATTAATATCATTAAGCCACATTTAATTAGAATGAGAAGATGTATAATTATGAAGCTCACATATGTTGATTCATATCAACTTCTGGGATTGGAACAGGTTTGAGTAGAGGAAAATAGGAAATCAAATACAACATTTTAAAATATATGTCGGGCAGCCCCGGTGGCTCAGCAGTTCAGCGCCACCTTCAGCCCAGGGATCTAGTCCCATGTCAGGCTCCCTGCATGGAGCCTGCTTCTCTCTCTGCCTGTTGTCTCTGTCTCTGTCTCTGTCTCTATGTGTGTGTGTGTGTGTGTCTCATGAGTAAATAAATAAAATCTTTAAAAAAATAAATAAAATAAAATAAAGTAAAATAAAATATATGTCTTCTAGTGTATATTCACTTTTAGGTTATGTGGGGGTACCAAGTCAATCTATAGCTTTTTTATGAGAATCTACTATGGATTTACACTTTATGCAATATGGGCAATGACGATTTGAGTGATTAGGAGACATTTTATGAAGCTATGGATTATGAGCTTGCCCCGGATTAAGGCTTGCTTGATTAGGGTTTTGCAAGGCAGAAAGCACCATGAAATAAAATGCAGAGGCAAGAATGAGCTCATTATATTTTCTGGACAAAGAGGATATAAATTAGCTACAATAGGAGTTTGAGAGAAATCAGATTTAGATTCCCTTCAATGATACTCATTCATTTGTAAGTGACAACTGCATGCCAGACATTAGCAATGCAAGGATAAATTGTTTTATTTTATTTAGGTTAAGTAACTCTTGAATGCTGAGGGAGAGGAAATGATACTAGAGTTGCTTTAGGAAGTTGAAGCTGGGCTTGTGTGTCAGGATGAATTGGAGGGGGTTTACTTAACTGGTGGTCAGGAAAACCAGCTAGGAAGCTACTGCACCAATGGATTCAGATGGAAAGTACCAGAACCTCATTTCATGAAAATTGACATGCAGTTCTGTCTGCAGACAGAGTATTCGTCTGAGTAGGCTAAGTAATCTCCAGTCCTATGATTTTTTCCCTTTGAAATTCCCATTTCATGCCTCTTTTTCATGTTTACTCACTAACTTACCTGGCTCAAGATTTGTTGCTGGCCTCCCTGCTTTCCTGGGTAAGTGCCGGAAGACCAATCGCTGATGCTGAAATAGCCAATTTCTTCCCCCATTGTGGAAAGCTGTGATCTTTCCCAGATGACAGCTGCAGAGAATCCTGCAAACATTTTATATAAGGGAAATGAAGTGGCAAATAGAGAGAGAAAAACAGTACATTCACTGTAGGGGATGGCTTCTATGGATCATAAACCCAAGTTACTCTCACCCAGAATTAGAGACAAGAGCAGAAGCCCTGCTTTTAAAATGTAGAATAAAGTGGCCATCACTTGGTCTTTGCTGAAGGGAAAGAGTCAGGAAAAGAGCAACAGAGAGAAAATGAGTGCTGGAAAATGGCTTGCATATTGCACTGTCTCACACAGTGTGGCAGCTGAGGTCTCCTGGTCCAAGTGCCTTTAGAGACTTCATTATAATGAAAAGCTGCAACATTGAAGGGACTCTGTCTACAGTCAGCTCAGGACTTTTTATCACAGTCGATTTGATCTACATAAGATTGAGTATTCCTGTTCATTTTAGAATGAACCATATATAAGCCAAGTGAGTAACCCTTCAATACCTAGCACAGTGGTTTCCAGAGTATGGTCCTAGACCAGCATGGCCAGCATCACCTAGAAATTTATTAGAAACATAAATCCTCTTTCCTGCTCCAGAAGTACTGAATCACAGACTTGGAGTGAAGCCCAGCAATCTGTGGTTTAACAAGCTCTCCAAGTAACTAATTCATGCAAAAGTTTAAGAAGCATTGATCTAGATTTTGTTTTTTGGCTTGGCTTTACTGTTTACCAGTATGATTATTGACCCCATTCATGGTTACTCAGTAGTTGGGATTGGTCCTTAAATGACTCCCAAAATTACTTTTAATCAGAGAAATGTGGATAGTAGAGTGCATGAGCTTTGAGACTATCTTAGACATTACATACTGTCATTATAAACCTCTTTGTGTTTCCGTTTCTGTTGCAAAATATATAAGCATTTATATACACATAGTTCAGTACTTTTATAAATACTGTATTTTTACGAATACAGGACACCCAGTTAAATTTGAACATCAGACAAACACAAGTAACTTCTAGTATGTTTCAAACATGGTATAGAACATACACTTAAAAAAAAAAGTGTTTTTCTGAATAGTTATTATTATTTTTCAGACAAAAATCTGAAAGCCAAATTTAACTTGGTATCTCATCCTTTTTATATGATAACTCTGATAATTCTATTAACATTTTGCACTGGCTACCTTGTGGTAGGACACAGGACAAACCAGTTGAACCAGGGATGACTGGTTCAAAAAAAGAAGAAAATAAGAAATTGCTAAAGGAAATAATGCATGTTAAGTACTGGTTACAAAGCCTGTTCTATATTAGTTAGAAATTTTTGTTGGCAAGCAAATGGAGATCCACTTGAGCTAACTTAATCAAAAAGGGAAATGAAAGAGAAGGACACTTGCAGTATCTTCTCAAATTCCAGGATGAATTGGACAATTAAGCCCTGAGAAGGACATCCATGGACAGCACTGGGGGGATCCCAGGAGGATCCCTCAAACTGCCTAAAAGCCCTTGCTTCTTTGCACACATCTGTTTTATTCCCCATATTCTTATGTAAGCTTTTGCCATTTCAGTCAGCATGGCAATAAATGGCCTCCACTGTTAAATTCTCAGGCTACTAATTATTTTATGTTCAGACAGAATGTCTGAATCTCATGGTTTCAATTCCAAATTCGCCAAAACAGGGACTGGCCAAACCTGACAAGCGATCCATGATAAGTTGGGTGAACTTAACACTCCTCCTGAAACCACGTGGCCATTTCTTGGAGAAAAAGTCCTGGTAGATCTTACCACATTGACATATATGTTATGCTTCCTAAACATTAATCCTTTCCTTTTCTGGAAAACTTAAAATAAACAATTTTGATCTTTTTATTCTCAGTTTTTTTTTTTTTTTTAAGATTTATATATTTTATTCAGAGACAGAGAGAGAGAGACTGAGAGGCAGAGGGAGAAGCAGGCTCCATGCAGGGAGCCAGACTTGGGACTCGATCCCGAGTCTCCAGGATCACACCCCAGGCTGCAGGCGGCGCCAAACCGCTGCGCCACTGGGGCTGCCCTTATTCTCAATTTTAATGGACTAATAGCACCTAAAGAGGTTAGTGTAGCAGGTGAATTTTTAAGGTGAGAATTTTCAATAAGGAAGAACCTTAGTTGGCGGAGTTTTAAAATTCCCAGGGAATACTCCCATGCATTTCGTGAGGGGGTGCCGGAGAAGAGCAGAAAGACATAACTAGGTAAATTTAGAAAAGGTCATAATGATTTGAAGTCATTCAGGTCAGCCTGTGTGTGTGCGTGTGGTATTTCTTTTCCTTTTGGCTTTCTTTTCCTTCTTGTCTTTTGGGAGTTAAAGTTTTGGGTTTTATTGTTGTTCTTAACCTACCTTTAATGACTCTAGGAATAAAAGAAAAATAAGACCTTTTTGCTACCTTAACCTGCAGAGCTTTTCTGGTTTCATTATAGTTTACATAAAACCTATGGAGTCATTCCTTTTAAACAGATTTTGATTTTAAGTGACCAACTGTACTTTTTTAAGTGCATACAGTGTAGTTCAGTTCCCCAGCTACTGTTCTTTATTTGATAGTGTATTATTGCATTTCCTCCAACACATTAAACATTGATCAAGTTCCTGCATGATGTGGCCTTTTAGTCTGTAATTAATTTATCTATTTGACCAAAGAGGGTAATACTGAGTGAAGACAATAAAGGATAAGCCAACTCCGTAATACCCCTTAAAAGCCAATAGCTGCTGCAAAATTAAGTTTCAGACCCTAGGATCTAAAACACATTCTGAATCAAGCCTTAAGAGGGTCTGAAGATAACTGGGTACAGTTTGATGTGTGGAGTGGGGCAAGGATAGAGAGGCATGAGTTGGTGAGAAATCTGCCAAGCCCTGATCTTTAGAAGCTTACACTAAGGTTGTCATAAAGATATAGGTTGCATCAAAACAACTGCCTGTTTTCTTGTAGGCAGCAGAGGGGTAAATTTAAGGGGAATTACATTATACTTCATAAAATAAGACTTATGAAAGCCGTCTTTTTGCATTTTCTCCCCCCAAACCCCATTCACCTTATTTCTTCCTCCCTTTCTCATACAAAACTAAGGAAATCCTTTCAGTATCTTGGTTGTAGCTCTCTTTCTTTCTCTCCCTTTTGTATCTTCTTTCTATAATCACTTCTTATCTTTCTTAGGCAAATCGCTTATCCCTTTTTTATGACTATAATATTGTACTGTTGTCTGGTGCTATACTAAGTACTTCACTTGCATTATCTCATCTAATCCATGTAGCCATCTTATTATCCCTGTTTCCAAATGGAGAAACTCTGGGATGTCATGTGACTTGTCCAAAGCCACATAGCTCCTAAATTGGAAAGCTGAGACAAGATCCCAGGCTGATTTGGGTTTGCCAGGGCTCCCAGGCCTGTGTTCCTAGATTCTCTGCTGTGATATATGTCCATTATAGAACCTGGCAAGAAACACAAAAGTAAAAATATGCTTTTTAAAACACCCATAATCTCTATATCCACAAAGTCCACAAAGAACTAGAGCTGAAACTTTATTATCTTTCCTTTTGGTTATTTTAAATGCATAATGAAAAGAGATTTTACCTTTTAACACCAGCATTTGGTGATCAGTTTTTCTGAACTGATATCCTTAAAAAATGTGTAAAATCACAAAGCTTATTTTACAACAGAAAATACTTTTAGATATTACGTGTTATTTTAAATCATATCTTCAAAGTGGAACAAATAATTTGTCAGGTATTATTTGACTTTTCAATGATACTATATCATGTTCCAGAATACTTACTTGTTTAATGCAAAATTTAGGTATGATTCTGTAGACATGTTAATGATAAAAATATCCTTTTTTTTTTTCAAAGACATTTTCTGCAAGGAAATATAACAGAATTCTAAAGAAAAGGAGACAAGGAAAAGCTTAAAATTAGCCTTTTAATCTCTTGGATAGTTATATTTCACAAAGTGAATATTGTAGACTTATATTTGAAACAGCAAGCACTGAAAAAATGAAATCATCAACTTAGTTGCATGGCTAGAGGGGAGAGAAAAGGTTTATGCAAATAAATTTCTAATACATATCAGGAATGTGATAAAGGCTGTACTCTTTACTGGGGACAAAGTAATACTTGAGTCTGAAGTTAGTGATATATTTATGTTTCAAAACAAATGCAAATGGTGGCTTTGTTCACAAAGATTATCTAGTAGTAGTGAAAGCAAATTAATTTTAAATAACTATGACCCTCTAGCCAGATGCTATTGCAACTGATTGAGAGGAACGGAAGGAAGTTGAGTGCTCTATTTGGCTTGATTTTCTTTCCTCTATATTTTGAGAATTTGAATATATAAACTCTGCCCCTCACATCCCTATTGTTTTTTTTTTTTATTTAAAACAAGCAATTCTGAGGAACTCTGTATCAGAAAAAAGGCAAAACCAGGAATCATGTCCATGTTCCTGTCCTTAACAACATTGTGACCTTGTCAGTAAATTTCATCATCTCTAGAATGAGAATCAGTGTTTCAGAAATGGTAGGGTTTAAGTGCCAGTGAATAAATGAAGTGACTAGAATGGTATACAGCACATAGCCAGCCCTCCTAAAATTTCCATTTCCATCCTGTTCACCTTTCAATAAGTCCTTGAGCACAGCATCTTTGACTGACCATCAATAGCTGCAAATCTCATATGTACTGTACACTACAGTTCACATATATACCCATATGCATTGCCTGTCTGTCCTCTCATTAACTCTGGGCACACTTAAGTCTCTTTTCATGGGAGACTGAGATTCAAAGAGATGAAGTGACTTGACCATGGTCACGCAGCTGGAACTCTAATCCAAGTGTCCTGAAGGCTAGTTCAGTGCTCTTTTCACTGCACTAAAATTGCCTCCTTCCTCCACATGTTCAGGAAAAAAAAAGTCCAATTTAGGCTGTGATGTCCTCACCCCAGCAATTGACAATTAAGGATTCCACTGTATACAAAAGGAAAAATTTAGTACAGTGTGACTAGATACAGCATATAGAATTTTTTTTTAAATGTCAGCCACTCCCTTCAATGGAAAGCAGTGTTTTAAGATATGATTAATATTCTGAGCATAGGGTGATGGTAAACACTATGTGTTTGCATTATTATGAGATGACAAAATTACCCACTCTCAAAGGACCAGCTGCTGCAGGGCGGCTGGCACCCGTGTTGCCTACATTCTCAAAACCATTTTAATTGGTAATTTTCCATGGTGGGTGTTTTTTTTTTTTTTTTTTTTTTTTTTTTCAGAGAGGAAATGTGTAAACGTATTAAAGACATAGCATCTGTTATGATGAAATGACATCATTGAATCTTAATAAGTGAAATGTTTCACCTCAGAATTTTGAAGCTAATCAGGGTTCTCATTGAGACAAGAGTCTCTATAACTCAGCTCCCCAAATAGGTATAGAGAAGTTATGGGGGGAAAATTATAGAAAAATTCTTCCCATACTTTTTGTATAATATTTCCACTACCATGTTATAATTTTGAAGTGAGGTACACAATATACATGAAACTGTTTGCCACATTTAGATGTACATGATCCTAAGAGGAGAGAGCCCAACTTTTGAAATTGGAAGACCTAAAATCATATCTAATCTCTACCCAAATTGCTAACAGCTTTAGACAAAGAACTGGAGCACTTGAAACAATCCTCATTTCTGTAATGTGGATAATGTCTTATTCACAAGATTATGGAAAGGATATAACAGCTAAAATAATATAAATCAAATTTTTCAGTGCTACCAATAACCATTTATTAGGTGCTCGTTACATACCAGACTCTTTGCTAACGATTTACATGTACATAATCTCATTTAATCTTCCCCATAAGTAAGTCTTTATTGTAGATATTACTATTATATCTATTTGTAGATGTGAACATAGAGGCTAAGAGGCTAATTATCAGTGTTTATAAACTTAGGAAATAGAAGGCCTAGTAATTGAATTTAGGCTTATTATTTCATTCATTTAACAAATATTTGCTAAGGAATGGATGCCCTGAGCAAAGCAGGCACTGTTGGGATAAAGGAAATGGGGAATGGAAGGTGAATAAGCAACCAATCATATTCACTTTACCCTGGCCACTATGTGGAGAATGCATTAAAAGTTGGCAAGAGAGAATCCAGGGGGAATAGGTAGAAGCTGTAGAAATAATCCAGGTGAAAGATGAGGTGAGAGATGATGATGAGAGATGATGTTGACTTCAACCAGTGGGCAGCAGTGCAGATTAAGAAATGTGGGTAGGAAATGGAGGGTATTATGCTGAATGAAGTAAGTCAATTGGAAGAGGACAAACATTATATGGTTTCACTCATTCGGGGAATATAAAAAATAGTGAAAGGGATTATAAGGGAAAAGAGAGAAAATGAGTGGGAAATATCAGAGAGGGTGACAAAACATGAGAGACTCCTAAGTCTGGGAAATGAACAAGTGATAGTGGAAAGGGAGGTGGGTGGGGAGATGGAGTGACTGGGTGATGGGCACTAAGGGGGGCACTTGACAGGATGGGCACTAGGTGTTATACTATATGTTGGCAAATCAAACTCCAATAAAAAAATATACAGAAAAAATTTAAAAATATATGTTTACATGTAAAAAAATGTGGATAGGTTGCAGATATACTTGGCAGGTAGATGTGAATGTGTGGTGGTGGGACAAGGAAGTTAAGCAAGGTTAATCCCTTATTTTTTACTCTGAGCAACACAGTAAACTGAAATGGGAAATACTAGAGTGCATATTCATAGTGAAGGAAGGATATCTTTCAGTCTCAAGCCTTGTATGTTTAACCATTATTAAATTTTTTACTAATGATCATGAATATAAAAGAGATTTGAAGTCCATAGCTATATAAATACAAATTACCTAGGCAGTTTTATAGAAAAGTCAAATTATTCCTTCCCAAGAGAAAATGCCCAAAAGGAGAGTTTAGTTACCATAATTCTTAGCTTTCAAAGTAAATACTTAAGGCAAAGATTATCTGAGATTTTCTTTGAATTTTGTGAAATCTGAACTTTAGCATCTATAATATTGTAAGATGAATTTGAGAGGGGGCAGGGGGTGGGGAGAAAAAAAAACACAGGAAGAGAGTTTACCAGAAAGCTAACTGGTTTATTTTAGATGATTGGATCATGTATATTTTTTCTTCTTTCTACATTGTTACATTTTTCAGATTTTCTAAAATGACTATATATTACCTTTTTAAGTAGCAAATTAAAAATTCAAGAAAAATTAATCTATAAGATTACATTTGGTATGTCTGTATAATCCATAGTAAATTCTGAGAACCACTGCAATCATAACCCTCAGTCAAACCAGTTAAAACCAATCAAAATAATGATGTAACTGATAGAGGCCTTAAAATATGTCCTTCTAACTGCAACCTGTGCAGACGCTCACTGTCCCAGGGGACTGGACTATCAGATAGGGCCTGACCAGTAATGCAGTCCATTTGGAAAGGCTGGGAAAGCTGGGGAGTTCCCTTGAGTAGTTTCCTCCAAATAGAAACATTTTAAAATTGCTTATGCTCTTTGCTACCCCACTTCTTAAGGTTAGCTACCAATGATAATATTCTTTAAGAAAGCTTCCTAGCCACCCCTAACTTTTACCTCTTTTCCTTTCTTTCAGGGTCAATGATTGTATCTTGCGGGTGAACGAGGTTGATGTGTCAGAGGTTTCCCACAGTAAAGCGGTGGAAGCCCTCAAAGAAGCAGGGTCTATCGTGCGACTGTACGTTCGTAGAAGACGACCCATTTTGGAGACTGTTGTGGAAATCAAACTGTTCAAAGGGCCTAAAGGTAAAAAATAATAATAAAAAAATAATAAGTAACTCACCATAAGACGCCTGTGACAAACCATTTGGCTAAAATGTATGCCGTAATACACCTATGATGTATTCTCTTCTTTTATGCTGTGACATTCAGTGCTTACCTAGAGATTTGAAATCGTGCAATAGGGGTTTATACAGAAGGTCAAGGAAATCAATACTCTAAATACAAACTCAGAAAAAGAAAGGACAGATTTATTTAGGAATCCTTATAAGCAATGTTCTTATAAATATAAACCATTTGTATTTTTCTATAAATTTTTAATCTTATTGTATCATCATAACCTCACTGGCATATAAATTCTAATTTTTAAGATATAAATGGTAACTCCTCATTTAGTGAAACAGTAATATGAATGATAATAATTAAACCAGTTTATCCTGAAATAACAGTTATTATATTTTGATACTACTGTTGTGATTTGTTTCGATTTGTAATGGTCTTGTGTGTTACACCCAACAAGTAATACATAACATTTTATACTTACAATAGTCAGAATAAGTTAAAATTTATTTTTTTTAAATGCTTACAAATTGTGAGGTAATTGTGCTTACCCTGGGGAATCACATGAACAGTGAGATGAATTAGTACACTAATTTTTTTTTAATTAACTTTTATTGGTGTTTAATTTACCAACATACAGAAAAACACCCAGTGCTCATCCCGTCAAGTGTCCACCTCAGTGCCCATCACCCATTCCCCTCCAACACCCGCCCTCCTCCCCTTCCACCACCCCTAGTTCGTTTCCCCGAGTTAGGAGTCTTTATGTTCTGTCTCCCTTCCTGATATTTCCCAACATTTCTTTTCCCTTCCTTTATATTCCCTTTCACTATTATTCATATTCCCCAAATGAATGAGAACATACACTGTTTGTCCTTCTCCGATTGACTTATTTCACTCAGCATAATACCCTCCAGTTCCATCCACGTTGAAGCAAATGGTGGGTATTTGTCGTTTCTAATTGCTGAGTAATATTCCATTGTATACATAAACCACAGCTTCTTTATCCATTCATCTTTCGATGGACACCGAGGCTCCTTCCACAGTTTGGCTATTGTGGCCATTGCTGATAGAAACATCGGGGTGCAGGTGTCCCGACGTTTCATTGCATCTGAATCTTTGGGGTAAATCCCCAACAGTGCAATTGCTGGGTCGTAGGGCAGGTCTATTTTTAACTCTTTGAGGAACCTCCACACAGTTTTCCAGAGTGGCTGCACCAGTTCACAGTCCCACCAACAGTGTAAGAGGGTTCCCTTTTCTCCGCATCCTCTCCAACATTTGTGGTTTCCTGCCTTGTTAATTTTCCCCATTCTCACTGGTGTGAGGTGGTATCTCATTGTGGTTTTGATTTGTATTTCCCTGATGGCAAGTGATGCAGAGCATTTTCTCATGTGCTTGTTGGCCATGTCCATGTCTTCCTCTGTGAGATTTCTCTTCATGTCTTTTGCCCATTTCATGATTGGATTGTTTGTTTCTTTGGTGTTGAGTTTAATAAGTTCTTTATAGATTTTGGAAACTAGCCCTTTATCTGATATGTCATTTGCAAATATCTTCTCCCATTCTGTAGGTTGTCTTTTAGTTTTGTTGACTGTATCCTTTGCTGTGCAAAAGCTTCTTATCTTGATGAAGTCCCAATAGTTCATTTTTGCTTTTGTTTCTTTTGCCTTCGTGGATGTATCTTGCAAGAAGTTACTGTGGCCAAGTTCAAAAAGGGTGTTGCCTGTGTTCTCCTCTAGGATTTTGATGGAATCTTGTCTCACATTTAGATCTCTCATCCATTTTGAGTTTATCTTTGTGTCTGGTGAAAGAGAGTGGTCCAGTTTCATTCTTCTGCATGTGGATGTCCAATTTTCCCAGCACCATTTATTGAAGAGACTGTCTTTCTTCCAATGGATAGTCTTTCCTCCTTTATCGAATATTAGATGACCGTACATTTCAGGGTCCACTTCTGGGTTCTCTATTCTGTTCCATTGATCTATGTGTCTGTTTTTGTGCCAGTACCACACTGTCTTGATGACCACAGCTTTGTAGTACAACCTGAAATCTGGCATTGTGATGCCCCCAGCTAAGGTTTTCTTTTTTAAAATTCCCCTGGCTATTCGGGGTCTTTTCTGATTCCACACAAATCTTAAAATAATTTGTTCTAACTCTCTGAAGAAAGTCCATGGTATTTTGATAGGGATTGCATTAAACGTATAAATTGCCCTGGGTAACATTGACATTTTTACAATATTAATTCTGCCAATCCATGAGCATGGAATATTTTTCCATCTCTTTGTGTCTTCCTCAATTTCTTTCAGAAGTGTTCTATAGTTTTTAGGGTATAGATCTTTTACCTCTTTGGTTAGGTTTATTCCTAGGTATCTTATGCTTTTGGGTGCAATTGTAAATGGGATTGACTCCTTAATTTCTCTTTCTTCAGTCTCATTGTTAGTGTATAGAAATGCCATTGATTTCTGGGCATTGATTTTGTATCCTGCCACGCTACCAAATTGCTGTATGAGTTCTAGCAATCTGGGGGTGGAGGCTTTTGGGTTTTCTATGTAGAGTATCATGTCATCGGCGAAGAGGGAGAGTTTGACTTCTTCTTTGCCAATTTGAATGCCTTTAATGTCTTTTTGTTGTCTGATTGCTGAGGCGAGGACTTCCAGAACTATGTTGAACAGCAGTGGTGAGAGTGGACATCCCTGTCTTGTTCCTGATCTTAGGGGAAAGGCTCCCAGTGCTTCCCCATTGAGAATGATATTTGCTGTGGGCTTTTCGTAGATGGCTTTTAAGATGTCGAGGAAAGTTCCCTCTATCCCAGCACTCTGAAGGGTTTTGATCAGGAATGGATGCTGTATTTTGTCAAATGCTTTCTCTGCATCTAATGAGAGGATCATATGGTTCTTGGTTTTTCTCTTGCTGATATGATGAATCACATTGATGGTTTTACGAGTGTTGAACCAGCCTTGTGTCCCAGGGATAAATCCTACTTGGTCATGGTGAATAATTTTCTTAATGTGTTGTTGGATCCTATTGGCTAGTATCTTGTTGAGAATTTTTGCATCCATGTTCATCAGGGATATTGGTCTGTAATTCTCCTTTTTGGTGGGGTCTTTGTCTGGTTTCGGAATTAAGGTGATGCTGGCCTCATAGAATGAATTTGGAAGTACTCCATCTCTTTCTATCTTTCCAAACAGCTTTAGTAGAATAGGTATGATTTCTTCTTTAAACGTTTGATAGAATTCCCCTGGGAAGCCATCTGGCCCTGGACTCTTGTGTCTTGGGAGGTTTTTGATGACTGCTTCAATTTCCTCCCTGGTTATTGGCCTGTTCAGGTTTTCTATTTCTTCCTGCTCCAGTTTTGGTAGTTTGTGGCTTTCCAGGAATGCGTCCATTTCTTCTGGATTTCCTAATTTATTGGCGTACAGCTGTTCATAATATGTTTTTAAAATCGTTTGTATTTCCTTGGTGTTGGTAGTGATGTCCCCTTTCTCATTCATTATTTTATTAATTTGAGTCTTCTCTCTCTTCTTTTTAATAAGGTTGGCTAATGGTTTATCTATCTTATTAATTCTTTCAAAGAACCAACTCCTGGTTCTGTTGATCTGTTCCACAGTTCTTTTGGTCTCGATATCATTGAGTTCTGCTCGAATTTTAATTAACTCTCTTCTTCTGCTGGGGGTGGGGTCTATTTGTTGCTTTGTCTCTAGTTCCTTTATGTGTAAGGTGAGCTTTTGAATTTGAGATCTTTCCAGTTTTTGAATGTATGCTTGTATTGCGATGTATTTCCCCCTCAGGACTGCTTTTGCTGCATCCCAAAGATTTTGAACGGTTGTATCTTCATTTTCATTAGTTTCCATGAATCTTTTTAATTCTTCCTTAATTTCCTGGTTGACCTTTTCATCTTTTAGCAGGATGGTCCTTAACCTCCACGTGTTTGTGGTCCTTCCATATTTCTTGTTGAGTACACTAATTTTTAAAATAGTCATTTGAGCTCGGCTCTTTAGAATGATGACATTTAATATTAGCTTAACAGTATTTCAAATATTTTAGAAAAATCCAATAATTGGCTTAACAGTATTTTAAATACTTTTAGAAGATTATGACTGGATAGTTACTATATTGAGTAAATCATTTTTCTTTCTCTTAAAATCTACTTAATTTCTAAGGTTGTATGAGATTAAAAAGGAAATAAGATACAGTGCCTTCTCTGGAAGGCAGTAATGGGTAGTATTTAAGATCTCAGATCCAAGAGTTAGGACAAAGTTTAAAAGCTTGGTTCAGCCGCTTACCGGCTGAGCAATAGTGGTTGGACCAATCCCCTCATTATTAAATGGGGATCAATGGGGATCTGTCCCAGATACTACCCAAATACAGATAAACCCTGTCCACGGGGTTTATGAAAATTAAACATTTAACTAAATCTTACTCATTAGAAGTGTAACCTCCAAAGCCAAAGTGCTAGGTTAGAAACCCCTCCTCTATGGCTCACCAGCTGTTTGACTGTGATCAAATTGCTTAACCTCTCTAAGCCTTAATTTTCTCATCTACATAATGCAGATACTAATAGCATTTGCCCCTAGAAATGTGAGGATTAGATGAGCCTATTCACATAAAACATTTACAAGAGTGGCTGGCCCAAACTGAGTGCCAAATAAATATTACCTATATATATATATATATACATGTTATTTGTAGTATTGTTTACTACAAATAGTTTCAGCTCTTGCTACAATTGCTTGGTAATGTAATGAAAATATACAAATATGCCTCATGGGCTAAATTCAAATGCATTAAAATCACATAATTAAATCTGGAAAAAAATACAGTACTTGCATACCACAATGTCTGGAAGTATGAAAGAAGAGGCTTTCTAACCTCTACACATTTACTAAAATCATATTTACAAGGTGCTTTAAAGATAAACAATTTGAGCATCACATTGTTTCTATTAAAAAAATAATGTGCTATTTATAAATAACAAGTAGGTATTTCTACAATTCAATTAGCAGCAATTATTCAGCACAGCCCTAAAGCAAATACCACTTTGAAGCACTCAGCAAATTATTAGCGTCCATTAACAGGCCTCCTGTTAGCTGAGTCACTTGATGACCTCCAGCTGCTCAGCAGAGCACTTCAAGGTTCTGGGGAATCCATAGCCAAAACTCCTTAATTTAATCAAGAATAGATTTTTGGGGACCTTTATCTTTGAAACTAGGGCCCCCTCTGGCTGATTTAGTTCAGTCTGAACTGTTTTCTCCTTTGAGCAAAGAGTAGGATAGGAATTGCCCTATGACAGAAAAAGGGGGAAGTGGGGACAAGTAAGCATAATCCACCAAGAATACCTAGGCAATAACCCAAAAGTGCATGGCATAGGAATAATAGGTTTGGTCTACTGAGACATGAAGAATCAGGAAACTATTATTAGAACTAACCTCATATCCCAGGAAGCAGGCTCCAACAGATCCCTATAGAGGGGTGTCCCATTGGGATTATGTTGATTCAATCATACATTTCTGTACTGTCACCACTGAGGGGTCACTAATAGGGATTTATTTTTCTATATAAAGTTATTGACACATGAGAAAAGAAAAGATGTTAATTAGTCATCGTTTAAATTCCTAATGCCTTTCCCGGTGCCTTAGACACAGGAAGTGCTGAATCAGTAAACTGAATAATTAAATTAGATTCTACACTAAATAGGATGATACTTTGCAATGTTAACATCACTTGGCACCTTATAATTCTTTGCTTTCGAATGATGATATATTTAAAATAAATTTCTACCAATGTTGAGCTCACACCATGGAAACACTCATGCAACAGGGAGGATGAAGATGAATCAGATGTGATTCTGCTGGAAGAATCAGAAAGTTCTCATGGGAGAGAAAGACATAAAGTCAACTGCTTTAATGCAAGGCAAAATCAAATCAATTCTGTGATGGAGCATGTGTCATGGTTTATCTTAACCAAAAGAGACAAAATGTTCCAGTACATTTAAAATTTTAACACATACCCACAGGTCTTTATCTATGCTTTTTGAGCACATGGGCATTCTCTATAGTCAGCATCAACTCTCTAGCCAACTGGGCTAACTAGCCTCAATGATATGTGTGTAATACAGAGCTAGCTTGAGGTGTTCATCAATATAGTCCTTCAGTGATTCAGAAAATATTAGGCATTTATTATGTTCCTGGCACAGAGGCTAACAGTGGAGATTCATGACAAAAAGTAGAAATGGTTCTTGTTCAAGGAGAGGATAGCCCTTTCTAGAAAATACCCATAATGTAAATTGGGAAACATGCTAGAATGAATGTTAAAGATTATAAAGTGGCCAATCAAATAGAGGGTCAAAAAAGACTTCTTTAAGAAAGTGCCACTTCAGGAGCAGCCTGGGTTGCTCAGCAGTTTAGCGCCACCTTCGGTCCAGGGCGTGATCCTGGAGACCTGGGATTGAGTCCCATGTCAGCCTCCCTACATGGATGGAGCCTGCTTCTGCCTCTCTCTCTCTCTCTCTCTCTCTCTCTCTCTCTCTCTCTCTGTGTGTGTGTGTGTGTGTGTCTCATGAATAAATAAATAAAATCTTAAAAAAGAAAAAGAAAAAAAAGTGCCACATCAGCTAAACCTTGAAAGAAAAAGAAAAATAGAAGTTAGCCAGATAAAAAGTGAAGGAGAGCATCCAGACAGACATAAAGGAATGTATGTATAAAGGCCCTAACAAAGATCTTGATACCTTCCAGGAACTGGAAGAGTTAAAGGTTATCCCAGTCACCAAATTAAAAAAGTTGTGACTGATGTTTAATAATAAGATAATGAATGACATAAAATGATATTGTCAAGGTAAGTCGGGTCAGATTATGCAAAGCCTTGCTGATTTTATTTCAAGTGCAGCAAGAAATTACTGCAAAATTTTCAGCCTAGGAGTGACATGATCAAATTAGCCATTTTCAGAAGATCATATGGCTGCTGTGAAAAAAATGCATTGAAGGGGCATGAGTGGAAACAGAGATCAGGTAGGAGTTACTTGGAGAAAGTTGAGAAAAATGGATAGAGTTGAGCTATATATTGGAAATAGGATTGATGCCACTTATTGCTGTAGATGTGGGGTGTGTCTAAGGATGAGGCCCAGTTTTCTAATGAAGCTATTGAATGGATTAGGGTGCCATCTATGAGATTAGAAAGACTGGGGAGGAACCCCTGTGGGGAGAAGAGTAGGAATTCACTTTTGAACATGTTGAAAGGACTGTGATGCATTTGAAAAGGAGATCTAGAAGGCATAATTGGAACATATCTGTCTGAAATCCCTGTCAAGATAATATTCGAAATTTACCCTATATTTTGTCAAGTATCTGGAATTGGAGAAATATCTGAATACTGACTTTCTCACTTTATATTAAAGATTCATCAATAATCTTTAATATAAAAAATGGTGAATATGGCTACATTAACTGTTTTGAACAGTTATAATAAAAAATAAGAATCTGGGCAGCCCGGGTGGCTCAGCGGTTTATCGCCACCTTCAGCCCAGGGCGTGATCCTGGAGATCAGGGATGGAGTCCCACATCAGGCTCCCTGCATGGAGCCTGCTTCTCCCTTTGCCTGTGTCTCTGCCTCTCTCTCTCTCTCTCTCTCTCTCTCTCTCTGTGCCTCTCATGAATAAATAAGTAAAATCTTTAAAAAAAATAAATAAAAATCTATTTTATAGATAGTCTTAATGCCCGACTATTTTTGTTTTAGAATTGTTTTTGGTTTTGTTTATTTGTGTTTTTTTTCTGGTTATATAAATACAGTGTTAAGGGATCCTTGAAAAATAATTTGTGATATAGCTAAATGTATAGTTTTCTAATTCCATACCCTTATGTTTATTCCATAATTGTACAAAGTATTAATTCTGAAATGACCTTTAATACGTGATTCTGTCTCTATAGCAGTGCTGATCTTCCCAATATTCAACTAGAATTATCTGGCTGGTGATTTATGGCTATGTATTTCAGTAATGAATATTTGGGTAATATGCACTAATAATTTAGAATGTCTTTTCCTAATATGTAAAATGGATTTGGTCATTGCAAGCAGCTGGGGTGTCTGTTTGTGGACAGTTTAGGAAAAAAAATGGGTAATCATTATAGGAAGTAGTGATTAGGCAAATTCATTTAAATTTGCCAAGCAACCAAAAATATGCAAGGAAGAAAATCTGAAGTGTGCATGTGGTTTCCCAGGAAATTGGCTTACAATAAAAGTCTTTTCTAGTGACTTTCCCAAGAACACTCTAAGTCATAATTTCTAAGAAGCTGTATAATTAAACATGTGCATACTTGTTTCTGTGGCCTGAGCCAAGAAAGCCTTAACCTATATAAGAAAAGAGATGTCTTCTTTTAAGATGTTGTTAGTGCTTAAGGATTATACAACTAGTTTAAGGCCAAGTTCTAAAACTGAAAATGTTAAGATTGTCACTTTGTTTAATATCCAAAAGTAGACTTGCTTGTGGCTTTTTTAAGCCACTTTATTCAAACCAAGAGTGATAAAGTCCATCTAGCAAAAAAATTTCTGTAGTTATTATTTAAAAAAATGTTTTTAAACATATTTTAATTTTTTCACATGCACACAGACACACACACACACACCTATCTGTATGTTACAGTTATATAGATCTATAATAGTACAAAGTGAAAATGCAGTGAAGATTATAACTCGTATCTTTGTATAAGAAGAAAAAATAAGTATAAAATACCCTAACTATAAAAGTCATTATATTAATGGCTATTTATAATGCGTATACCTCAGTCATTAGAAAAGCCACATATGTAGTGGTAAGGTACTTCAGGCTTAAGTAGCTGTGGGTCCCAGAACAAGTGTCTTAATCTCCTTGTACCTCAAACTTCCTCATCTGCAAAACAGATATAATCTAGAATATCTAATTTATAAGGTTATTCTCAGAATAATAATTGTAAATTTTAAATACATGTTTATACTACTTTTACTCTTTTTATTATCATAATTGACTAACATTTGAATTTTAAAAAGCAAAGCACATACTCATCCCAATGCTTTAAAAGGGCCTCTTCCAGTGTTTTTACAATCTTGGTTTTTACTATTATTTGTTGACTTAACAAATTAAGAGTTAATTAAAATTTCTTAATATTCAGCAATTCCAGATGGAGCCTATATAAATATTTTTGTGTGTTAACTCAGATTTCTGCATGCATATGCATATACACACACAAAATATATTGCCATTAGCATACATACATGCACGTGTATTATATATGCAGTTATGTTCTCTCTGGCTCTGTATGAATTTATTTCTAACAGTGTCCGAGTTATGATGTGGCACATGAATCTCTTTTATGAAAATGGGCATATATGTTTATATGTATGTATTTTTCCTTAGTTTTCCTAGTATGGGCTAACATTTCAGTAGGCTCCATGTGCAGAAGTAGCTTTAAGCATGTTGAGAAGTGACCCCATGATGTCCCCTTTATACTAACTTCTACCACATACCCTTCACCAGTGCAATCTTTTCTTGCTTCTGGCCTCTCTAGTTAAGTAAAAGGTTATCCCAGTCACCAAATTAAAAAGCTTAGTTTAATTTTATTTTGATTCTTTTCTCTTGACTACTGCTTTTATTATATCAGGCATCATATCCTTTGGGCGTTACCTCCAACACAACTGGTCTTTTTAAAAACTCCGCTGCCATTATTGTGGTGTCCATATCTTCATTATATCTTGTCTGATCTACTGCAATAGACTCCATTGCCAATTCCTCCCTCCTTGCTTATACCTAGATAAATCTTGCAAAAATCACAGCTCTCTTCATTGCTTAGCCCTGTTCAGAAGTCTCTAGTGGTCTTTCATTGCCACTAGGTAAAAATCTAAATTTCTTGCCATAGCATTTCTTGCCCCCTATTATCTCCCTCTCCTCCAGGGACAAAATTCCATTTCAGTATTCTCTTATGCATGCATCTCCACATCCAGGGAAGCTGGACTCTGTATAATTTCTTAAACATGGGTCAACCTAAGTTAAGGGGATGAATGAGCTGCTAATTCTAACACTTAAAACACTGAGTTTATGATTTCTGCCCAGACCTGTGCAAGTTGGAAGCATTTAATGAACACTGAAAAGGAAAATGCAAGCCCTAGATTTAGTCTGTGACCAAATTCTGAGCAGTAAGTGGAAGGAATTGGGGAGATGAAGCAGAGTCCAAGACAGATCATGACCATCACTGTGGTATGGCAAGCAGAAAAAGAAATGGCCAAGGTCTAAGATGAATGATTTTATTGCCAGGAGTAAAAAATCCTTGCATTGGACCCCTTTTTTTTCAAACTTTACTGTAACTATCTGTTCAAGAGATTGGGATGAAAGAGTATTTGAAGCATCTAGCACTTTGCTTAAAGGCTCGCTAATCAAAAACCAGTTTCTAAATTATTGAGGATTTTTATTTTAATTTTTCTTAATAGCCTACTTGACAGGTTTACTATGCAGCTTGATTAAATATTAATATGGCATACATCTGATATTACAGACAGAAAATTTCAGATATCTCATTTGAATGAAGTTTATGACTTGTCTCTATTTGCATACTCATTTATTTTTCTAATCTGTCCTTGTTCCTCCATCAACTCTTGTCTTTTCTCTCTCTGACACTAATCTGGCTAGAGTGAACTTCCTCAGAGTTGATGTGAGGAACTCCTCTGACAGTTTTCGGAGATGGTTACTTGGTAAATTATTCTACAACCTGAATTTTGGCATATAGGCCTAGAGCTGCAGTTATTGAGCAAAAAATAAGTGCTCCATGAACATTTGAATGAACTAAGATTTTAGTTGAGAATTAAATGCATCACCCCTACACATAATACAGAGATTGCCAGTACTAAAACCATTTTGTTTTAATTCTCTCTGTCCATGAATAGCTTTGCTGATGGTGTTCTCTAACAAGCTGGACTGCTATCACCTTACCATGATAACTCAAAAGTGTTTAGGATAGCAAAGTTTTCAGATGTCCACAATTCAGCTGTTCATATCCAAGCAGTTCACCAGACCCCTGGGTGAAAACTGAGCACACAGTTTATGCAACTACTTTGCTTACTGGCATCCAACCATGAAGTGCATCAAGGGATACCATACATTCCCCTCTTTCTTACCATGGGGTAAATCATAATGTTTATTCATTTTTAATGCATATGCAAGTGTGTTTCTGAAAGCAAGGCACAGTTTACTCTTAATTTAGTCCCATGTCCTGGGCTCTGAGTTCTAAATGGCAGGTAGACCTATCTGTGCTGAAGGACCATTCTGTTTAACAATGATACTTAATAAGCACAAATGGCAAATTCAGCTGTTTGTCATGAGGTCTCAAAACACAACGTTTTCCTTTTAGTGCTGACATTTTTCAGTCCTTTTGAATTACCAAATTGTTCCCTTGAGTACACAAAGGCATTTGCTTGACTGCATGTGTAGTGAAACCTCTTATTGAAATATAATATTCAGAGTCAAAGAGAAAATGCCTATTTGTGTTAAGCCTGAGAACTAGTCTTCTTGGAGATATATTGTACCTCAATCACCACTCTCTCTCCCCCAAAAGAACAAGGCTTCTTTTTTTAATTGGACAAAGAACAACACATTTGATGAGTTCACCTTGTTCCCAGGTACCTTCTACAGAATTTCTTGAATATGTACATGGTTAGTCTGATTATTTATGGATAAAAGACATATCCTTGTGGATTGGGAGGCTTTTTCTCTGAGCTAGTATTTAGTCAATCTTTATAATGATATCTGTAAAAAAGCTCTCTCCAGAAATCCTCTAGAAAATTATTTATTCATGAAAAAACAAACTACAGATATGGCCATTGTAATCTCTCTGTTGTATACATGCTAATGTTATAGGAGGGTAAAACAATTGATTACATTTGCTAAATCCTTTTGGAAATTAAAGAATGATGCCACTCTTCTCATTTGCTCTTTGAGGTTAACATGTGGCTATTGTTTCTTTTCTTAGTTTGCTTTTTTGCTGTTTAGAGCTAGGTCATAATTTTTAATGGTATTTATGATTAATGGGTCCTTAACAAATCTTTAAAGTCAAAATTATTTTACCATGAAAACTTCAGATTTCAAAAATGCATTACAGTAGATGTAGCTTTGATTTTTTTGACATTCAAAAGTTCTATAATTCACACAGCAAACCCTATTTACCTAGCTGTAAATATTTGCTGAGGTGAATATTTACCTATATAGCACTTTTTAAAGTCTTAAAAGAAATTGTGTTGCCTTTTTAAATACTATGACCATAAATCTTTCTATTTTATGAGCAGCAGCAAAGCAATTTTATTAGGATTTGAACAGCACCTTAGTTGAAACCCTTCCTTTACCTAATTGTTAAATGGGAATATTAGGCAGCTACCTTGGTTATTGTGAGAATAAGAAGCAAACACATGCAGAAAGCAATCTTCCATTCACTCAATAAATATTTTATTTCAAAAACATTTGTTAAGCCAGGCAGTTCAAAGTGCTAAATCAAAAGAATGTCAATAAATAAAGAAGTTTTGGCTTTTCTCCCAAATATCTTTTAAAATACAGTCATTTATCTAGATTAAAATAACACAGTCCTCTTTTGGCTAGGACTAGCTTCATGCTAAATTCATTGCAATCCCCTAACTAAATCCATTTTGGTGCCCAAATTCATCAACCAGCATACATTAATTTCTCCTCCTCCTATAGAACATTGAGATCCAATGAAATTAAAAATTGTGGTATTTTTCTTTCATGAACTATGACTCCAGGTGCTATCGGCTGTCAGTCAAAAG
Organism: Vulpes lagopus; assembly: GCF_018345385.1. Classification (NCBI taxonomy): domain Eukaryota; kingdom Metazoa; phylum Chordata; class Mammalia; order Carnivora; family Canidae; genus Vulpes; species Vulpes lagopus. The sequence continues at coordinate 34,448,710 of NC_054838.1, read as the reverse complement.
CCTGTACCACACAGACTTTGTCTCTGAGCATAATTCAGTTGCAACTAGAGACATTGGGCCCTTTATCCCTCAATAGAAAAGTTAATAGGAAAGATAAAATCGCTGCATTTAAACTCCATTAAAAAATGCCAACTTAGAGATCTGTAAACATGAAATATGTTATGGGTTAGCCAGTTATGAGATCCTACCAAGAATCCACTGAAAGTTGGAAATTTGTACAAAAAAATAATCTTAAGAAAATTTGAGAATTAGAGTCAAGGCTAAAAAGAGGGCAGTTAGGAAAAGGAAAAAGTGAAAATAAAAAGGAAACAAATGAAGCATATTTATCTAGGTAAGTCAGTCCCTATAGTCATGAATGAAGACAGTATATACAGTTTGTTCAGTATAGCCCATTAATCTTAGGAAGAAAAACTTCAATAGTTGCTTCCTGGGAACCCAAAAATATTTGCTAAATATTCATGAGCAACTGAATCATATGGGAAAATTATCTTTCATATATCCACTCATTTGAATAAATGGAGAGTGGTACCTACGAGTTTTTTAAAATCATAATAATGTTATGCATGTGCAAGAACTTTTAAGTGTCAAACATTCTAATCTCTCAAAAGGTACACATTCAATTATGTATTTAGCAAAATAGTAACAAATGCCTTTTACTTATGCAACTACAAGTTGGAGATAGAAGCATGGTGTGCCCTCAAGGGAGATAGTGGTCCCAGTATAGTGGTGGAATGTACATATACATAATAATTATTATAGTACCACCAGATAAATATAGACACAGGTTTTTACAAAGATTTCGATTTCTGCTTCGATACACTGGGAAGAAACAGCTTTCCAACACTGGTGACAGCCATTCACTTGGGAGACTGCCCCATTCACTGATTCCCTCCTTCCCAAAATTGAGCCAAAAGCTGGAATTCCTTTGAAATTATCTATTAATCTCATTCCTGCCTCTCCAGCTGCAATGGACAACTCTTCAAAGGACAGCCCTTCATTCATTTGTAGGACACTGTCAAGTCTACATTTAGACTCTCTCCTTTAGACTAAGAAACTCTAATTTATCAACCATTCCTGATACATCATGATTTTCAGACCTCTACTTTTCTGTTTCCATCCTGTGAATGTTCTCAAGGTTGGCAATATCCCACCTAAATAACAATATACAGAATTACATATAAAGATCCCTTTATATGATTATAAGTACAGACCACAGTGAATAGAGTTTTATATGTGAGCTCCATACTTTGCTTATCTAATATAATACAAAATTGTGTTAGCTTTGTTTTTAAGACCCTTTTTGTTGGTTCTACCCAAATTACATATTTACATATGTAGATCTTTTATATGAATTACTGGCTATTATGTATATATTACATTCTATTTTAGAATAATTGATTTTTGATGTAAATTTATAAATTTATATTTATTTTTTTAAAACATTTTATTTATTCATGAGAGAGGGATGAGAGAGAGAGAGAGAGAGAGGCAGAGACACAGGCAGAGGGAGAAGCAGGCTCCCTGCAGGGAGCCTGATGCAGAACTCAATCCTGAATTCTGGGATCATGCCCTGAGCCAAAGGCAGATACTCACCTGCTGAACCACCTAGATATCTCTAATTGTAACTATTAAATATAAGACTGTTAGACTGAGCCTAGAATCCAGACCTATTGATATCATTCTTGATAGTAATTTAACTATCCTCATGTTAGCCATCCTTTTCTCACTTGTGTCCATTATAAGTGACCTAAAGGCAGATAGATGATAGATGGAATAATTAGAAACAGGATGGACTTTGTCAGGAGCACATGTTGCCCAGCTAACACAGATATGAAAGTGAATCCTACATATATAAGGAAAGACTGAGCATAGAAGTATCAGATATAAATAAAAATAATGCCCATTATTTTAAGTCATCATATGTACACCTGAAATTAATATAATATTGTATGCTAATTATACTTCAAAATAATAATAATAATAATAAGGTCTATGGGCAAAGTTTTCCATGGCACAGAATATATGTACTACTGAAGAAACAGTTTCTAGGTTATGAAAACAGAGTAGTCTTATCTGCTCACAGAAATTCTCTCCCCCAATAACTCACAAAATGAACAACACAAAAGAGAAATCACTAACAATGTCAAGATTTTTTTCTAAAAGTGATGAAAGAAGGAATGAAGCACAGCTTAATATGATACTCTTAAAAAACTGTGACAAAAGGCACACACAGTTTAAGAGAAGTTAGAAAAGCTCAGATGCTACCCCATTCCCCATTTCCCCTCCTGAAATTAGGTTGGTAACTGACAAAATCCTGAGACATCTCACAGATACAGGTAAATCTAGAAAGAGTACATTGAGCGCGGCTTTACCTCTTTACAGAGTAGTTCAAAAAATTTTTAAAGATTTTATTTATTTATTCATTCATGTGAGAGAGAGAGAGAGAGAGAGAGAGGCAGAGACACAGGCAGAGGGAGAAGTGGGCTCCATGCAGGGAACCCGACGTGGGACTCGATTCTGGGTCTCCAGGATCATGCCCTGGACCGAACGAAGACAGCGCTAAACTGCTGAGCCACCCAGGCTGCCCCAGAGTAGTTCAAATTTTAAACTTGCTGTTAGGAGAACCTTGAAGTGAGGGAAGTTAGCAGTAATGCTGGTATTCTCTGATGGAAGTTATAGTTCTGTAACCACACCTTGAATGAGAGAAACTACCCAAGTAGATGTACCCTGGTGTAGGACAAGGATTTCAGAGATAGCAGGATTTGGGTATTCTAAGAAAAATGGAAGACTTGACTACAGCCTTCACTGAGCCCTCCCACAATTCCTTCCTCAGTTGTTGCCTCAGCTGCTGAAGTGATTAGAACACAAAATATCTAGATCCTCCACCATAACTCAGAAGGAAAAGCAAAATGTTTATAGGTGTAAATGAAAAGAATAAACTAGTAGTCACATATACTATATCAGAACAAATAGTGTCTGATTGAACTTCCCAAAATCCTGAACATTTTAATAATTGTAAAAATACCACAATCAAAATGAAAAAGAAGTATCATGAGTATAATTTATTAAGCACTTACTGTACGTTGGGCACTTACATATACATAGCACTTTACTATGTGTTCTAAGTGTTGTGTGTATAGCAATATATCTATATACCTCTTTCATTGTTGTAAGAATTCCAGTGTGCTACTTTATTACATATGCAGATATGAGATTCAATAACTTGCCTGAAATTATGCAAATAGTGAGAGAGACAGAATAGAATTGTCTGGCTCCTGAACTCATGCTACCTGTAGTTGATCATGGTCTTTATAACCTGAAAATAAAAGGAAGAGAGAAATAAGACAAATAGCTTAAACTATAATTCAAGGAGGAGAAATAAATTACTCATGATTCATGCTATAGAAGAACTTAAAGAAAATAAATTCAATAAAATAAGTGCTGGAAGACAAAATGATAAAACTACAGACTATGAGCTGCAAAGAAAAATCGCAGACCTGATGAATCCAATAAAGGGCCTAATAGCATCTTTATAGAACTCATGAATATATCATATACAGTAAGAAAAAATAGATGTCACTGAAATTAGTGACAAAGAAGAAAGCTTGAGATAATCATAGTGAACATAAACTTAAAAAAAAATAAAAAGAGAAAGGAATATTCTAACACTACATCAAACAAGCACTGCAGAGTTTTGAGAAAAAGACTTGGTGGCCCAGGGTGTCCAGACAAGGCAAGGGTTCAAAAAACATATTATCAAGGGTGTGTGGGTGGCTCAGGTGATTAAATGTCTGCCTTCAGCTCAGGTCATGATTACAGGATCCTGGGGTCAAGCCCCACATTGGGCTTCCTGCCCAGGAGAGAATCTATTTATCCCTCTTCCTCTGTCCCTCTGCCTGACTTGTGCTCTCTCTCTCTCTCTCTCTCTCTCACTCTACCTCAAATAAATTAATAAAACTTTAAATATATATATATAGTCAGTGATGCAAACTTTCTTAAAAATATACCTTTTATCATAGCCATTGTTTACATTGTTCCTGACATAATTTTTTTAAAGATTTATTTATTTTTTTATAATAGACACAGAGAAAGAGAGGCAGAGACACAGGAGGAGGGAGAAGCAGGCTCCATGCTGGGAGCCTGACGTGGGACTTGATCCCAGGACTCCAGGATCACGCCCTGAGCCAAAGGCAGGTGCTAAACCGCTGAGCCACCCAGGAATCCCATGTTCCTGACATAATTTTGATTATGAATTGAAAAAGTGAAAAAATATACTTATTTGTGATGATAAGACAAAGGAAGTCATTCAGAAGTTATTTAAAACAATAAAAGAGGGCAGCCTGGTGGTTCAGCGGTTTAGCACTGCCTTCAGCCCAGGGCCTGATCCTGGAGACCTGGGATCGAGTCCCATGTCAGGCTCCGTGCATGGAGCCTGCTTCTCCCTCTGCCTGTGTCTCTGCCTCTCTCTCTCTCTCTCTCATGTCTCTCATGAATAAATAAATAAAATCTTTTAATAAATAAAACAATAAGGGATCCCTGGGTGGCGCAGCGGTTTGGCGCCTGCCTTTGGCCCAGGGCGCGATCCTAGAGACCCGGGATCGAATCCCACATCGGGCTCCCGGTGCATGGAGCCTGCTTCTCCCTCTGCCTATGTCTCTGCCTCTCTCTCTCTGTGACTATCATAAATAAATAAAAAAAATAAAAATAAAAATAAAACAATAAAAGAATTCAGTATAGTAACTAGGTATAAAACTAATGTACAGAAATCAATCAGCAATATATCCACATATATAAATAAATATAGTAGCCAATTAAAAGATCTAGTGGAAGAAGATATACCACTTATAGTAGCAACAAAAATGATAAATGCTTAAGAATAAACTTTTTTATAAACATGTGAGATGTATATAAGGGTAACTTTATTTTTTTTAACAATTATTTATTTATTTATTTATTTATTCACGAGAGACACAGAGAGAGAGAGAGAGAGAGAGGCAGAGACATAGGCAGAGGGAGAAGGCTCCATGCAGGAAGCCCAATGTGGGACTGGATCCCGGAACCTGAGTCAAAGGCAGACGCTCAACCGCTGAGCTACTCAGGCATCCCTATATAAGGGTAACTTTAAAATGTTACAAGGGAGTATATAAGAAGGGGACATCATACATTATTTGAAAGGAAGATGCAACATTAAGAATGTCAACTTTCGTTTTATACTAAAAATCTTAAGAAAAAATTCTAATGAAAAAATCTAAACCAGGAAAACTTATTCAAAAATTTATATGGAAAAATTAATATGCAAGAATAGTGAAGATAATTCAGAATAATAAAAATAATGAGGTATGTCCAGGCCAACCAGATACTAAAACATATTATTGAACTATAGTAATTAAAAATATATATCAAAATAAAAGACTGAAAAATCCAAAAGTAGACAAGGGACATAAAGAAATTTAGTATGTGATAAAGGTGGAATTTTGAATGAGGAGGAAAAGATACATTGTTTACTAAGTCATATTGGGAAAACTGTGTCTGTTTTTACAAAAATAAACAAAGTCATATACCTACTTCATAATCTAACCCCAAATAAATTGTCACTCAATCAAACTTTTATACTTATAAATGAAAACAGAACTATAAAGGTAGAGATGGCTAAATTGAAGTAGAGTAAAATTAGGAATTTTGTTGATTAAAAGGGTGAAAAAGAAAGCTATTGAGTCGAGAAAATGTTTTCAGTAGATCTAGCTATTACACTTGTGTACAATAGTCAATCTTACTTTTAATGAAAAAACTGTAAATTAAAATACAGGATACCATTTTTCACCTGTCAAACTGTCCACATTCAAAAATTGTGACAACGGACTGTGTTGACAGGTGTGGAGAATAAGGCTGATTCACATATTGCTGGTGGAATATAAACTACTACATTATCTTAAAAAGCCATTTTAAAATGCATCCAGCTTTTTAAATGCCCAAATCATTTGATATTGTGATTAGTGATTCTATTCCTAGGAATTCATCTTATAAGTGAACTTACATATGTGTGAAATACAGTTAATTGCAGCTCTCGTATCAAAAAATGTAAACAGTCTAAATGATAAAGAAGAATGGCTACAACAATTACATATATCCATATAATATAATGCCAATTTCTGTTAAAAAATATAAGAAGCTCCGCATGAACACTTAAGGAGCAAAATCCCATATATGTTGTTAAACTACATATATGGAACAGGCAATATACATAACGTTTTATCATTTGTGCAAAAGAAAAATTAATATAAACAATATGCTGGTACTATATAGAAGATATTTAGAAACATAACTGGTAGTAGCGGTTGCCCCAACAGAAAAACTGTGTGGGAGGAAAACTTACTTTTTAACTCTATACTCTTTGTACCTTTTGGACTTCCTATCATATACATATATTATGTATTTGAACATAACAAAATCAAATTTTTTAAGAAAAAAAAGGTGTAGAAATGGAAGGATGAGCAGATCACAAAGCACAAAATGCTTAGCAGTATTAACACCAGCAATACTGAATTCAGTTTTGTTTTGTTTTTTTAAAGTGCTTATTTATTTTCTGGTTATTAAAAAGTAGAAAGCATTATGTGTAATGGAATTAAAACCAGTTATAAGAAATAGCATTAACATTTATAAAATTAAAAGCATAAAGTATGGGGCAACCTGGGTGACTCAGCGGTTTAGCGCCTGTCTTCGGCCCAGGGCATGATCCTAGAGACCAGGGATCGAGTCCCACACTGGGCTCCCTGCATGGAGCCTGCTTCTCCCTCTGCCTGTGTCTCTGCCTCTCTCCTCTGTGTCTCTCATGAATAAATAAATAAAATATTTTTAAAAAAGCGTAAAGTATAACACCATATACCTAAAACATGGGGAGGAAAGGAGTAAAGAATGGGTTCAAACTTAAGTGACCATCAGCTTAAGATGGACTGCTATATGTAAATGTTATATAGTGTTATATATAGTAATAGTAACCTCAAATAAAAAACCAGCAAAAGATATGCAAAAGAGAGAGAAAGAGAGAGAGAAAGCCACCTCATTGAGAAAGAAGAGAGAAGGGAAGAAAGAAACAGAAAGGATCCACAAAACAATAAATAAATAAATAAATAAATAGGCAATAATATATACCTATCAATAATTGCTTTGAATATAAATGGACTAAATGCTCTAGTCAAAGGGTATAGGGTGACAGAATGGATAAAAAAACAAGATGCATCTATATGCTGCCTGTAATAAGAGACTCACTTCAGACCTAAGGACATATGCAGATTGAAAATGAGGGGATGGACAAATATTTATCATGCAAATACATATGAAAAGAAAGCTGGTTAGCAATACTTATATCAGACAAAATTGACTTTTTTTTTTTTTTTTTAAGATTTATTTATTTATTTGAGAAAGAGAGAGTACATGAGCAGGGTAAGAGTAAGAAAGGGGAAGCAGACTCCCTGCTAAGCCCAGAGCTCACTGTAGAGCTCAATAACAGGACCCTGAGATCATGACCTGAGCCGAAATCAAGAGTGGATGTTAAACCAACTGACCTACCCAGGTGCCCCAGGCAAACTGACTTTAAAACAAAGACTGGAAAAAATAAATAAATAAATAAAATAAAAAATAAAACAAAGACTGTAACAACAGACAAGGGCCTATATAATCATTAACAGGGCAATCCAGCGGAAGACATAACAATTGTAAATATTTATGCACCCAACGTGGATGCACCAAAATACATAAAACAGTTAAGAACAAATATAAAGGAACTAATCAATAGTAATACCCCACTTATATCAATGGACAGAAAATCAAGGAAAGAGCAGCTTTTAAGGACACACTGGGCCAGATGGATTTATTACATATATTCAAACTATTCCATCCCCAGACAGCAGAATATACATTCTTTTCAAGTGCACATGGAATATTCTTCAGAATATATCATATATTATAAAACAAGCCTCAAGAAATTAGAAAAGATTAAAGTCATACCATGAATCTTTTTTGACCACAACACAATGAAACTAGAAATCAACCACAGGAAAAAAAATATGGTAAGACCACAAATAATGGATATTAAATAGCATGCTACTAAACAATGAATGGGTCAACCAAGAAATCAAAGAGTAAATCAAAAAGTACGTGAAAACAAATGAAAATAAAAACACAAGGAACCAAAAGCAGGTCTAAGAGGGAAGTTTATAGTGTTACAGGCCTACCTTATGAAGCAAGAAAAAATGTCAAACAACCTAACCTTACACCTAAAGGAGTTAGGAAAAGAAGAATAAAATCCAAATCCATCAGAAGGAAAAAAATGATAATGATTAAAGCAGAAATAAATGATACACACACACACACACACACATCAATGAAACCAGGAGTTAGTTCTTTGAAAAGATCCATAAAATCAATAAACCTCTAGCCAGACTCATAAAAAGAAATTATAAGTCATAAAAAGAGTCAAATAAAATCAGAAACAAAAAAGGAAAAGTAACAATCAACACCACAGAAATACAAAAGGTTGTAAGAGAATATTATGAAAAATCATATGACAACAAACTGGACAACCTAGAAGAAATGAACAAATTTCTAGAAACATAACCTACCAGAACTTCCAATCAGGAAGAAATAGAAAATTTCAACAGACTGATTACTGGCAAAGAGATTGAATCAGTAATCAAAAAAACTCCCAACAAACAAACGTCCAGGACTAGACAGCTTCACAAGTGAATTCTACCAAACGTTTAAAGAAGGTTTAATGCCAATTCTTTTTGAACTTTTCCAAAAGAAAAAGGAAAACTTCCAAATTTGTTCAATGAGGCCAGTATTACCTTGATATTAAAATTAGGTAAACACACAAAAAAGAGAACTATAGGCCAGTATCTCTGATGAACATAGATACAAAAATCCTCAACAAAATATTAACAAATCAAATCCAACAATATATTTTTAAAATCCCATGATCAAGTAGAATTTGTTCCAAAGATGCAAGCGTGGTTCAATATTTGCAAATCAATTAACATGCTATATTACATCAATAAGAGAAAGAATAACAATTATACGATCATTTCAATAATTAAAAAAAATCATTTGACAAAGTACAACATCCATTCATGGTAAAAAAAAAAAAAAAAACCCTCAACAAAGCAGGTTCAGAGAAAACATACCTAAATATAAGACAGGCTTTATATGAAAAACCTACAGCAAACATCTCACTTAATTGGGAAAAACTGAGAGCTTTTCCCTCAAGATCTGGAACAAGACAAAGATGTCCATTCTCATCACTTTTATTCAACATGGTACTGGAAGTCCTACCCATAGCAGTCAGACATGAGAAAGGAGTAAAAGGCATCCAAATTGGTAAGGAAGAAGCACAACACTCACTATTTGCAGATGACATGATACTATATATAGAAAATCCTAAAGACTCCACCAAGAAACTATTAGAACTGATAAATACATTCAGTAAAGTTGCAGGATACCAAAACAATATACAGAGGGATCCCTGGGTGGCTCAGTGGTTTGGCGCCTGCCTTTGGCCCAGGGCGCGATCCTGGAGACCCGGGATCGAATCCCACATCGGGCTCCCGGTGCATGGAGCCTGCTTCTCCCTCTGCCTGTGTCTCTGCCTCTCTCTCTCTCTCTGAGACTATCATGAATAAATAAATAAAATCTTTAAAAAAAACAATATACAGAAATCCATAGCGCTTCTATACACTAATAATGAAGCAGCCAAAGGAGAAATTAAGAAAACAATCTCATTTATAATTGCGCCAAAAAGAATAAAATACCTAGGAATAAACCTAATCAAAGAGGTAATGAAAGACCCGTTCTCTGAAAACTATAAAACATTGATGAAAGAAATTGAAGACAACACAAAGAAATGGAAAGACATTCTATGCTCATGGATTAGAAGAACAAATATTGCTAAAATGTCTATACTATCCAAAGCCGTCCACAGATTTAATGCAATTCCTGTCAAAATACCAACAGCATTTTTCACAAAACTAGAACAAACAATCCTAAAATTTTTATTGAATCATAAGAGATCCCAAATAGCCAAAGTAATCTTGAAAAAGAAAAACAAAACTGAAGGTATCACAATTCCAGACTTCAAGTTATATCACAGAGCTGTAGTAATCAAAACATTGTGGTACTGTCACACACACACACACACACACACACACACACACACACACAAAAGTCACATGGATCAACAGTACAGAATAGAAAGCCCAGAAATAAACCCACAATTATGTGGTCAGTAAATATTCAACAAATGAGGCAAGAATATGCAATGAGAAAAAGACAGTCTCTTCAACAAATGGTGTTGGAAAAATTGGACAGCTACGTGCGAAAGAATGAAACTGGACCATTTTCTTACACCATACACAAAAATAAACCCAAAATGGAATAAGAGTCTAAATGTGAGACCTGAAACCATAAAAATCCTAGAAGAGAGCACCAGCAGCAATTTCTCTAACATCTTTCTAGATATGTCTCCTGAGGCAAGGGAAACAAAAGCAAAAATTAAATTATTAGGACTACATAAAAAAAAAAAAAAAACTCCTACACTGCAAAGGAAACATTCAACAAAACTAAAAGACTGAATTGGAGAAGATATTTGTGAATGACATACCCGTTAATGTGTTAGTATCCAAAATATGTAAAGAACTAATATAGCTCAACATCAAGAAAACAAATAATACAGTTTAAAAATGGGCAGAAAACATGAACAGACATTTCTCCAAAGAAGACATATAGATGGCCAAGAGACACATGAAAAGATTCTCAACATCACTCATTATCAGAGAAAAGCAAATCAAAGCCATAGGTATGAGATATTACCTCATACCTGTCAAAATGGTTAAAATCAAAAACACAAGAAACAGCAAGTGTTGGTGAGGATGTGGAGAAATAGGAACCTGTGCATTGTTGGTGGGAATGCAAAACCCACAGTGGGGTGCAACCACTGTGGAAGACAGTCTGGAGTTTCCTCAAAAAATTAAAAATAGAGCTACCATATAATCCAGCAATTGCACTACTGGACATTTACCCAAAAATACAAAACACTTATTTGAAGGGATACATGCACCCCTGATGCTTATAGCAGCATTATTTACAATAGCCAAGATATGGAAGCCGCCTAAGTGTCCCTTGAAAGGTGAATGAATAAAGAAGATGTGGTAAGTGGCACCTAGGTGGCTCAGTCAGTTAAGCATCTCTTTCAGCACAGGTCCTGATCCCGGGCTCCTGAGATTGAGTCCTGTACCAGGCTCTCTGTTCAGTGGAGAGAGAGAGAGCTCTCTACTGCTCCGTTTCCCTCCCCCCTCCCCTGTGCACTCTCTCTCTCTCTCTCTCTCTCTCTCTCTCACACACACACACACACACACACACACACACACAATCTCTCTCTCAAATAAATAAATGAAATCTTAAAAAAAAAAAAAAAAGATGTGGGGATGCCTGGGTGACTCAGCGGTTGAGCAACTGCCTTTGGCTCAGGGTGTGATCCTGCAGTCCGAGATCGAGTACCGCATTGGGCTCCTTGCATGGAGCCTGCTTCTCCTTCTGCCTAGATGAGATGCAGAGAGAGAGAGAGAGAGAGAGAGAGAGAGAGGCAGAGACACAGGCATTATATATATATTATATATATAATGTTATTCAGCCATAAAAAAGAGTGAGATATTGCCATTTACAATGACATGGATAGATCTAGAGAGTATATTGCCAAATGACATAAGCCAGTCGAGAATGACAAATATCATCTAATGTCATGCATATGTGAAATTCAAGAAACAAAGAAAATGAACAAAGGGGGGAAAACAGGAGACAAACCAAAACACAGACTCTTCTATAGAAAACTAACAGATGGTTACCAGAGGAGAGGTAACCCAGAGGGGTGAGACAGGTGAAGAGTATTAAAGAGTACACTTATCTTGATGGGAACTGAATACTATATAGAATTGTTAAATCACTATATTGTACACCTGAAATGAATATAACACCATATGTTAAGTACCCTGGAATTAAAAAAAAAAAAAAAACTATGGAACGCCTGGGTGGCTCAGCGGTTAAGCATCTGCCTTCAGCTCAGGGTGTGATCCTGCAGTCCCGGGATCGAGTTCCACATCGGGCTCCCTGCATGGAGCCTGCTTCTCCCTCTGCCTCTCTCTGTGTGTCTCTCATGAATAAATAAATAAAATCTTAAAAAATTAAAAACAAAAAACTACAAGCATTAAAAATGCATCAAGAAATACCACATGATATATAGCTTGAAAGATGTTTAAGAAGAAAAATGCTGAATCTACTAGCATCATTCATTAAACAGGCATCTAGTTTACTGTCTTTCACATGCGCAACAGAATGTAGAAATAAGACATTTCTTTCTCCTTCAATATCTATGATATAATTTCTTGGGCTGTTAAAAATTACAATCCTTCCATCAAAACTATCTTGAATTGTGGTTTTGCACACTGAAATCAGTATGCTATCTAAACAATCTGAAGAGTCTCACTTGAACCAAGATAGATCAAAACTATTGTTTTCCCTGTCATGCCTACTCTTCTCTCATGAAAAGAAACTAGACTTTTTTTTTTTTTGATGGATCGCATCTTCAGAAGCATCAACTGTTTTCTTCTTTGATATTCTATTCTTTCCCAAGTGTTTGCACTTTGATCTTCTAGTGAATTGAAGCAGTGTGTGGTTCTTCTTTAAGAATATAGATGTTAGAACAAAAGGTACTTAATTTTTAGAAGTCTTTTCTTTTTTCTGAAATTTAAAATAAAATTGATGTTTTTCTTATTTGTTTAATAGAAAGCTAACTCTCTGAGACTGCATTTACATTAACTAACGAAGGAGTCTTTTAAGTTTATTATCACATGGATTTCTTCATTGCTCTAAATAGTGCAATAGTATATTCATTTGCTTGATTATCTGTCATACACATTTCTACCCTGGATTTTACTGGCAACAAGCGTTTCAGATAGCTCCACCAAGATTGGTAGTGATCATTTCCTGATGGCTCCATTAGGGCAAACTTCAGAAGTGTCATACTTTGCATGAGTGCTTGGAAGCCAAATTTTTGACAGTTGAGCGTTTGGCAGCTCACCAACTATTTGATGAAATTGAATTGCTCTCTTCTAAATCTTTCTTTCACACTTGGAAATTAGTCTCCATTCATTCACAGAAGGCACCGTGACCCAATCAATGGGCAGTCGTGTCTGATTACTCTGCTCATTAGCTTAGTTGATATAATTCCTCAATATTGTAAATCACAACTTCTAAAACTTTTACTGAAACTTTCTCTTGAAACTTTTTTAAAGAAAACTCAGTTTTCACAAACTTAAGAAAAACAAAAATCATTGTGGACATTGGTTATAAATTCAGTACAATTTCTCGGGAATAAAACATAACTGTTAAGAATAGTATGGGGGGGAGTGGAGGAGTTAATTGTGAAAAGCTTTAGTTTTGCTCCTGCTATTTGTATTCATGATGCCTTTGAGTTAAAACCAGTGACATGATCAGATAAGACATTTGTTAGAGTGGAGCATTTGATCCCTTAGCCGATGTTTAAAAAAAAAAAAAATGTGATTTCTGCCTTGTTTTTTCTACCTTCATTCTCAAGTTCTACCACTAACATTTAATTTTCATGAAGGATATCAGGTATTTTAGCAGGAAATAGCCACTTTGGTTTTGCAATAACATGCTCTCAAAATTTAATCTGTTAGGATATATAAGAATATAAACTTAGGAAAAGACATTATAGAGGTTTTCAAACCTCTTCTTTCTACAATCTCTAAAGCCTATAGTTCCCTAGGCTTCCCTAGGGAACCTAAGTTCCCTAGGCTTATTTCTCTGGCTACCTCTCCTCCTACATAGTCACATCTGGTCCTATGGTTTTATTTTCCATCCCTATACTATATATTTAATATAGTTATCTCCATGTTATATTTCTACTAGGCATTTCAAGATTAGCGTATACAAAACATAGCTCTTAATTTTATTTTTCAAAACCAGTTTTTCCTAGAGTCTTTCTTAGCTCATTAAATTAGGGCACCTTGTTGCTTAGGACAAAAATGTATTAGAAGTTATCCTTGATTTTTCTTTCTTACCCATACCTGGTATTCAATATATTAAATAACCCTGTCAACTCTACCCTTAAAATAAATCTTGAGTCACTTTCATTTTTTTTAAAGCAACTCTGCTCTTGCTGTAATACTCCAAACCACCATCACTTCTTGCCCGAACTATACTCTAATGGTTTTCAAACTTGTCTCTTTTTCTACTTTGTGTTTTCTATAATCTGTTCTCCATTCAACAGCCAGAGTGAGTTTTTTAAAACTCAGATTGTATCATCTTAACCTTCTGCTTCAAACTATTAGCTTCCCTTCCCACTTAAATCCAGGGCTTTACAGTAGTCCACATGCCTCTGGCTACCTTTTGACTTTATCTATCAATCTCCCTTTCCCCTTGAGGCTTCAGTCATGCTGGCTTTCTTGCTGCTTCTCCAAATTTCTAAACATATTTCTGCCTAAGGCCTTTGCACTTGACTTTCTATCAGGGACACTCTGCCCCATGATTGTTCATATAGTTTTTCCCTTCCTTTATTCAGGGCTTTATTTTTCCTCATAGCATGTACTTCCACCAGGCATTATATCAAAATTCTATTAATTTCTTTGTACTAGAATATAAGCCCCAGGAGGACAGAAAGTTTTGTTTTGTTCATTGCTATACCCCCAAGCACCTATAATAGCAGCTCTCACAAAATGTTCAATAAATGTTTGCTGAAAAGTGAGAAAAATACATAAAGAGTTGTAATACAAAAGAAGTCTATTCATCTAGAAGGCAGAACTAGGGAGAGTAGGAATTATGGGGCAGCAGATCTTGGCATAATGAAAAGTAAACCCTGAGAACAATGAGAATTCCCAGATGCTAGAACACAGGGCCTTGCAACAAATACGGTGAGCGCTGTTACCACAAGGGTTCAGGCAGAGGCTTGAAGGATCCTGTTCTAGAGGGGAGCTCTAACAGGGTCATCTCTTAAGCCCTTTTCACATTTAACAGTCTATGTTGGTGAGTGGGAGGTAGAGAAAGAAAAGCTTACATTTGATTAGTTAAAAAATATAAGCATGAGGCAATTTATTTATAGATACAAGTACTTTAGATAACTCCGCAAAAAGTTCCCCAGAAAAGACATGAAGTGGTCTCCCCCTTCATCCCGGATCTATTTTGGGATGCCAGACAGGCTTGTCATTGTGTGTATAAGGAGCCTTTCTGATATAGAGGGCACCAAACCACTGACCTCTTGCTGCTCTCTGGCTACTTGCTGTCTCTTGCCGATGGTGTATATATGCAGTAGGTGCAAATTTACATTCTCTTGAATGTTAGCATTTAAATGAGGATACTTCCCAGAACCTTATTGCTCTTCCATCCTAAATCATACTAAGGAAAGACTGACCCCCATCCATGTTTTTAGTCTGTAAAGGACTCAGGGAAGGTTATTATTGTGTGAAGCCTTCAATAGAAAATTCGAAGAGCTTCAAAATTATTCAGTAGTTTATGCTGTTTTGGGAAGAATTCGTCATTGGAAAGAAGGAGCAGAGATAATATATTATCAAGAACTTATTATGTACCAAATGTTTACATCTTTACCATTCATTGAGCTCCAGTGCTGTGTGGAGTATTTTGTAAACTTTCATACCTAATTTGTCAAACGCACTGGATTTAGTAAGGTAAAACCAGAAGCCAACTGTATTTTTTTCCCCTTTGCTTACCCACAAGCCCCTCTGAAGATAAATTCACCCTTGCCTATGATACAATCTCAGGCAGGTCACGTATAATAATAATTAAAAGCCTACTCCAGTCTGACAATTCCATGACTTTAACACGGTTAAATATAAAATAAAATTTCCAAGCTCTTACCTGATTTAAAATGACTCCACCTGCCCAGCTCCATCTTACTTGAGACTAAACACTCTGCAATGAGGAAAGGAATATGATTTGCCTCCTTGCTCAATATCTTTGTTTTCTGTCTGTGTTTTTCTTTACCTTTCTGAAATGGAACAGGCAATTATGAGAAAAGGACATAGTTTTACAGGGTGATTTAATTATAATCTGGCTTTAATACCCTTAGGACGGCACATGTGTAATCTCTGGTGCTTTCTCCTTCTGGGGACTTTTGTGGATTCCTCTGAGCTCCTGCTGACAAACACAAGACAGTGGTTCTAAAGATGGAAGCAAGACTTTCTCTGGATGGCCACATTTAACTCTTTCCCTCAGCTCTGGTTGACTAGTGGTCCACCCATTTATTGAGACACAGACAGTCCTTTTGCATAAAACCTGACCAACTTTCCCCTCTAGACCCACATCTGATCCATGGGAGATATGCCTTTATCCCTATTGTTCAGAGAATTTCAGCATCTGTCCCAGATGCTCTGTCAGCATCTGCTCTTCCCTGCTCCCACGGAGAGCAACTCCTTTTCCAGTGGAGGCAACTATTCAGATTTTTGCTCCTCATAATTCAGGAAATATGGGTCAGGAGTTCTGAATCAATTCACAGAAAGCCCATCTCTTTGAACTTAAGTTGAGGAGAAGGTATTGCTAAGACCGACAAAACCAGTTCGTGATCACACTCTTTTCAAGTCCTATGTGAATAGTTTGATGCCTTAATTCTGAATGTGGGGCTATTCTCAGTTCTTCCAAAACAGCAGGAAGTTATATTTAGGATTCTATTTCATGTTTATGTTTTCTTCCAAGTAATTCTATAAGGTAGATAACTGTTACTGCCTTATTTTATAATTCAAAAAATTAAGTCTCAGAAAGCTTAAGTTACTTATCTGTGATCATACAACATATGTTGGTGAGTGGAAAAGAATGTTTCTGTTCTCACAGCACATATTTCTTTGGGGGATATAAAAAATAAACTAATATATAAGAGAACAAATGCATCCATGTTCATACACACATGCATGCAAACTTCCAAGCTCTGTGAAGGATGAGATAGTGTACAATGATGAAAATTACCAGGGAAGTCACAGAAGGCCTTTTCAAGAGATAATCATTAAACTGAGTCATTTTTTCCTAAGTACATAGTTTCCTTTTGAAGCATAAGAACATTCCAGGCAGAAAGAATAGCAGATACAAGAATTCTAAGGTAGAAAACATCCTGGTAGGTATAGAACAGAACACAGACCAGAACATTGTAAGTGTTCTAGGAGGTGAAAGCCTATGCTCCCCTCAACTTTGCTGTACTATCATACATGGAATCAACCTCAGCAGGACTCATTCCTTATACCTTGTGACACCCTTTCCTTGTGTCTTTTCTTTCTGAGCCTTCTTGCTGCCAGCATACCTTTGTACCTTTATATAGCTCACCTTTCAAACCAATCTCTCATTTCAGTTTATCCTTGAGTCCTTTTGTGAAGTTTTTTAAAAATGCCAAACTTAACTACTTTGTTTTGTTTTTCTTTCCTCTCTAATCCAACCCTCTCCCCTCTCTTCCCTTTGAAAGTTGCTGTCAAAACAAGAGTGCTGGGATCCCTGGGTGGCGCAGTGGTTTGGCGCCTGCCTTTGGCCCCGGGGCGTGATCCTGGAGACCCGGGATCGAATCGCACATCGGGCTCCCGGTGCATGGAGCCTGCTTCTCCCTCTGCCTGTGTCTCTGCCTCTCTCTCTCTCTCTCTCTCTCTCTCTCTCTCTCTCTGTGATTATCATAAATAAATAAAAGCATATATCAAAACAAGAGTGCTTACCCATGGAAGCTTAATTTGCAACCACTAGACAACCTACCAACCAGTCTACATCTAAAAGCCCATGTGAATGACAGACCAATTGAATAGTCTTTAACTCGCTTGTGATGCCACTAGGCTGGAAGGGCTATAACATTTTTGTGGCCCTTTAGTCAAGTTAAAGATGAATAAGGACTTTCAGTTAGATGTGTTCCCAAAATTTTAAACTACAGTTTAAAGTTTGATTCATTTTTAGCATCTAAGAGAGTTACAAGTACAAATCTCTCTCGTGACTTAAAATCTCTAAAATTCTTCCCTTTGTAGAAAAACATGTGCATCACATAGAAATTTAAAGCACGGGGCAACCTGGGTGGCTCAGCAGTTTAGGGCCTCCTTCAGCCTGCAGGTGTGGTCCTGGAGACCAGGGATCAAGTCCCACGTCAGGCTCTCTACATGGAATGGAGCCTGCTTCTCCCTCTGCCTGTGTCTGTGCCTCTCTCTCTCTCTCTGTGTCTCTCATGAATAAATAAATAAAATCTTAAAAAAAGAAAAAAAAGGAAGAAATTGAAAGCACAGGCCCTAGAGTCAGGTGGATCTGGATTCAAATCCTAACTTTTCAACTTATGAGTATATAAACTTATGTGACATTCTTAAATGTCACTAAGCCTCAGTTTTGTCTTCTGTAAATAGAGATAATAGAATCTGCCTTATTTAGTAGTTTATTGTAAGGATTAGATGTTACCAAAAACAGCATAATGTTTTGGGGAACCTTTGATTATGGTGGCTAAGAAAGTGTTAACAGATAATATACTTTAGAAAAATGTTCAAGAAGTAACTGGTGAAGACTAAATTTAGGAAGCCATCCTTTTTCTGTGTGGTTCAGTATTTTAAAGCATTTTACTTAGTTTCCAATAAACTCTTGACAATCTTACTGGTAATGAAGTAACTCATTGCATCTTCTAATTTTACCCCCTAAAGACCATAGGTATTTACAGATTACATTTGTAGAAGTTTAAGGAAAGAAAAAGTTAAAGAAAAAAAATAACATTTTTATTGTGTGCCCACTGCCTATATACATTAGCTCTTCTAATTCTCAAACCAACTTCACTTTTTTTTTCAACTTCACTTTAAAGATGGAGAAGCTGCCCCCTCAAATAACAGCCTTTGCTTCTACATCATCAAATTTCCTCTCATTGTGTAAGTGGATTGCCCCAACCAAAACCAATAAGAGAGTTATTTGTTATTGCTTTGTGGGGACTTGTATAACATTTTGGTCACCACCTTTAAAGTCTTGTCCAATAAACCATCTCTAACTGCCAGATGTGTTTTTTAAAAGCATATGGAGCAGCCTGTTTTCCCACCATCCAAAAAACATATTTTTTATGTTATTTCCTCTTCAACTTGTTATTCTACTTTTTCATTTTCTAAAATATTATTTCAACAAGGACCATCATTTCAGTATTAAAGAGGTACTTCTGCTTTTGCTCAGAAGTCAGAAGATAATGCAAAATGATTTTCGCCTCACTTAAATTTCTTTGTTTCCTTTGGAGAATAGGAGAATGAAGAAGAGGTTTTTTTCCTCTCCTGCTAGCAGCTGAGTCCTTTTATTTGCCTGGCCCAGTGGGGCTTTTGTTTCTATCGCAGAAAGCCCTGTTATTTTTCAAAGGCTTTTGTGTACAACAATCCTTCCTGTGGTTCTGCTCACCCAGCATATTTTGCAGGAGTTAATTTCAAAAAGACTAAGTGTTGTTGAGTTTGGGTGTGTTTTATGATGTTCTGCCTCCAAATCTTTCATGAACAGAGCCTTAATTCTGTTGCTAAAGAGTGGATGTGTTGGCTGTTTTGGTCGCTTATTTGATTTTGGTGGTTTGCAATGAGAGAGAAGAACGCCATGGGGTGGGGGAGGGTGATTTTTAACAAGATATACCTGTGAGTATTGCTGTTTGTGACAAATATCTATAATCTGACAGAAGAGAGTCCCTAGGTGCAAGTGATTAAATTTGAAAGTATATTTCACCTGAAATTTTGCTTCTATTCAAGGTTACCTCTTCCCTGATGTGTCAGTAGGAAGTGCTGATACTTAGTTAAGAGCAAATAATGGAAAGAAAATGAATTACATATTGAAAAGTAAATATTTTTTTTACCTAAATATTTATTCCTCCAAACTGATGTTACTAGGTATCAAAGGTATAGAGGTGGCAGTGGTTTGTCTACCTGGAATTCAACCTGCAGGTGTTGTCATGGGCTAGGACTTTGCAAGCAGTTGCTGCTGACAGCCATAGACTAGAATATCCTCCAATTAGCAGGGGCTTACAGACCAGACTGGTGGACATTCTAAACCTGTCAGTGCTTTCTCTTGAGAACTACTGTAACACAACCAGGGTCAGCTCTTATGTCATAAATAGGTTGAAACATGAACTCTTGGAGAGAAAAGACTATATCTCATAATGGATTGCAATCATTTTTGCTTTGTCAGCATGGCAAATTGGAAAGAGTACAGGCTGGGATGTCAAACTAGGTTCAGTTCCTCTACATGATTCTTAGTAGTAGAAGCCCATAAACACACATCCTCTGAGGCTCAGCTACCTTTCTGTAAGTTGAGAATAATAATACCAGGGTCAAAGTGTGGTTTTCTAGTTTAAGGTAATAGCACGTGTGAAGGGGCTAGCACGGAGATACCTGGCACTTGGGCGGCACCCCACAAATGGTGGCTTTTATTATTTGTGTTCTAGAATTAAGCACTCATCTCTTATGGTACCCCTTCCTGTTTGTCAAGGAACTCTCCATACCCATCTACTGGCTTGGGACCCCAGCTGTCCAAGGACTACTGATTTAGGAAGAAATTGCAGAGGCACAGCTCTCTGAGCTCTAGGGGCCCTTGAAGTAGTATCCATAGTGAGAAGTCACCCTCCGATTGCCCCCTGGTAATTGACTCTAGCATGTGAGGCTTTGGAAATGTTGTAACCAGCGGAGCTGCCCACACATCATTTAATGGCAATAGTTAAAATTGATGGTCTTTATATTCAGAGAAGCCTCCCAGAGAGAGAGTTGAAATGGGAACCATTGTGGAGGGGCTATGCAGATAGCAATACAAATGCCCTTGCCCACAAGGCATGAAAGACAAGCATTGAAAATGAAAAAAAGAAAAATAACCAAGCAGTACAGTTGCAGAAATAACTCCTGTGACTTCAAAACATTAAAAATAAAACTGCTTTCCTTATGTGCCTGTCCTTGACAGTGATTTCATCTTTTTAGTTGCCTTTCAACTTGTTTTATTTCCGGCGGTGAGGGATAGAAGCCTCTGAATGAAGAGTACTTTTTCTCTTTCTCACTATATGTACACATTTCTATGTACACAGGTATACACATAAAAAATAACTTTATTATATGATTAATCTACATATTTCTGTTATATCTACATTTCTGTATTTCTATGTTTTAAAATATTTATTTATTCATTAGAGACAGAGAGAGAGAGAGAGAGAGAGAGGCAGAGACAGGCCCCTTCCAAGGAGCCCAATGCATGACTCAATCCTGGACCCCGGGATCACACCCTGAGTCAAAGGCAGATGCTCAACCACTGAACCACCCAGGCGTCCCTATATTTCTACTAACATACGTATTTTCTCAGTAATAAGCACACATTCTTCTTTGTATAAATAGAGTTGTCTCTCATGTATATATCAATAAATGTAAAAAATATCTAGGTTCATACCATCCTTAGTATATGCCATAGATTTACATATGACCTGGATGTCAGACTTCCTCTGGAATCACCCTTTCCCTTAATATGCCATAAGAATTCAGGCCTTCAGCCTGCATGCTGGGCAAATCCCATACCCTCCACAGTGTTTCAGAAGATTCAATCCGGGCTACCTCTAGCCTTCAACTCCTCAGTGGTCTTTCCACCTGGAACTTCTCCCGTTACTTCCTCCTTAGTCTAGATGTTGCCATAATTTTGCCAAGCCCACTCTCTCCCTGTGTTAGTTTTCTCAGGGCTCCTGCAACCCAGAACCACAGACTGGTTGACTTAAATAACAGAAATGTATTGTCTTGCAGTTCTGGAGACTAGAAGTTTAAGACCAAGATGTTGGCAAGGTTGGTTCCTTCTGAGGCCTGTGAGGGAGAGTCTTTTCCCTGCATCTCTCCTCACCTCTGGTGGTTTTGCGGGCAAACTTTGGTGTTCCTGTTTTATAGATGTACCTCTCCTCAGTCTCTCCCTTCATCTTCACATGGTGTTTTCCTTCTGTGTGTCTGTCTTGTTGTCCCAGAAAGACACAGTTAAGTTGGCTTAGGACCAACTCTAATGACCCATCTTAACACAGTCATCTACAAAGTCCCCATTTCCTAATAAAATCATGGATACTAGGGTTAGGACCTAGACATCTGGGGGGACAACATGCAACCCATTAATACTCCCTCTCTCAAAAAAGCAAAGTTCCTACCTCTTTTCTCTCCACATCTACCAGGAAAACATTCCAAAATTCCTTATCTCTTATTTTATATAAAAACCAGCCTCTCTGTTGGTTTCATCCTCTCCCAGCTAGTTCATTATTAAGGACAATTTTGACAAAATTAAAAGTATACCCCATGTTTCCTCTAATAAAAAACATTGGCCTAACAGGGATTTTTACATTTCCATAAAACCACCAGTTCAAACTAAAGTCGGCGTTCAAAAGACTTTTTTTCTTCCTTTCTCCTAACTCATATGTGATCTCTACAAACACATATACACATAGAAAATAGTGAACACACAATATTGTGTGTTATACCATATTATTGTGAAATAAAACACAGATACAGAAGAACATACACAATAAATTTATAGCTTCCTGAGTCATTTCTATAAAATCATTGTAAGGCAAACATTCTGTAACCACCACCTGAAGCAAGAAGAGAATGTTGCCAGCCAGTAGAGACTTTATGGCTCTTTCGTTGTAGCCACAGCCCCTTCTCTCCTTCTGGAAGTAACTCCTACTGACTTTTATAGTAACCACATCCCACTTTTCTTTATTTTTATCACCCATTTCTTTATGTCTCATGTATCCCTATATATTCCATTTCAGTCCTCTCTAATTTTTTTAGACTGATATGTCTTTTAAGTCTCTTTTAATCTATAGAATCCCATCCTATCACTTCATTTTCTTTTTAGTTTACCTGCTGAAGAACCCAACTCATTTGTGGAGTTTCCCAGGCTCCACATCTCTGATATACTTGGGATATAGTTCAACATGTCTCTCTGTCCTCTATAGTTTCAACAAACTGGCAGGTGGATTCCAGAGGTATAATTAAACTCATATGTGTTCTCTTTGGCAAGACTATGATATGCTCTTTTATAAGGAAGCAAGTAATATTAATATTCATTCTTGTTTAATATTATCAGCTATTGGTATTCAATTCTTAAATATGTTATTTCAATAGAAGTGAAAATGGTAATTATGAATTGTGTCTATTTGTTTTCTTTTATTATCTGGGATTATTTTTATTAAGAGACAGTGTCCTTCATCTGTTATAGAGTTCATATATAAAAGGCAGGATAAATGATGGATTCTTTCCTCTTATTTACCCAGTTCACATGATAATGAACTAATTCCCTGTCACCTGCAATAGGTGACCAATTAGTTGGATTATTATAATATATTGGTACTATGAAATTATGGATTTAGACATAACTGAAGCAAGAGGGGGAAAAATACAAAACATAACTAAATAAACAGAGCCTCAATAACCTATAAGATAATGTTGATGAGTTTAATATTTGTGTCACTGGAGTCCCATTGGGAGAGGAGAGAGAAATGAGTAGGGAAATATATCTATATTTATTGGCTAAAATTTTTCCAAATTTAATTGAAACATCAACACACATGTTCAAGAAGCTCAGTAAACTCCAAGCAGAATAAATACAAACATATGAATAGACTACTATAACAACAACAGATTGCAGGGGCACAGAGACATCATAGGAAAGAGAAAGATAATAAATAAAAGCAGCCAGAGAAAGCAAATACATTACATACAGGAGAACCATGATAGGAATTGCTACTTACTACTCATCAGAAACAATAGAGGTCAGAGGCCAATAGGACAACATTTTTAAAGGACTAAAAGTCCTTTAAATATGAGAAGTGTTTCAGTGTTTAGACCCATTCCTAACACATAGTAAGCACTAAATAAATTTTAGTTGTTTTTGTCTGTTGTTAATAGTTTTATTATTAATTTTCTTCTTTAAGGTGGTAGACTCTACTGAATGAACATGCTATCCTTTTTTTTCAGTACCTAACGGAATAGTTTAAAGAGTTACTTTCTTATAGAAAATATAATGTTATGGTGGTATCCCACTGACATTATTCAAAACTAGCTAATAGGATAAATGAAAATAAAATATCTTCATGAGATTTGTTGCTCTCTTTATTCAAGGCATGGGTTTATGATCTCTACTTTTATTAGATATATAATATGTAAAACACTTTTCAAATATTTGACCTCAGACTGATAATTAGAAAAGAGAAAAAAATGAATTTTTACGTAAAAGTATGATAGAGAAACTCTTTCTAATTGTGACTGGTTTAATTTCTATATAACATGCCTTTAAAATCCTGTTTATTTCCTTTGTTTATAATCTGTGAACTTGTAGAAGAGAAGACTGTGCTTTATTAAATTAATGCATTATTAAAGTAGAATAATATTTAAGAAGGCTATGCTTTTTTAGATACCTCCTTTTAAATTCATTAGTGGGTATCCTCACTGCTTCACCTACTTTGAAATCATAATTCTCTACAAGCTGAGTTGATATATTTTTTTTCTCCTAAATATCATTCTTTTTCTCTCCTTGGGACCTTTGCCTACAGTATGCTTTCTCCCTAGGATTCCTCCTAAAATACTCTTACCTGATTAATTCCTCATCTTCCTTCAGAACCTAATAGAAAAAAATTGCTTCCATTGAGGAATAGCCCCCTGTCTGTTTTCAGTGTGTGATGTTTTTGTATGAATCTAGTTGCTTATTTAGGTAGCAGAGTATAATGATTAAGACTCCAGAATCCAGGGTAGCCCCAGTGGCTTAGCAGTTTAGTGCCACCTTGAGCCCAGGACCTGATCCTGGAGACCCAGGATTGAGTCCCACGTCAGGCTCCCTACATGGAGCCTGCTCCTCTTCCTCTGCCTGTGTCTCTGCCTCTCTATCTGTCATGAATAAATAAATAAAATCTTAAAAAAAAAAAAAGACTCTAGAATCCAAAAATAATTTGCATTATTTGGGTATGAATCCTGGCTCAATTGTATTCTTGCTCGGTGACCTTGATAATGTTTTACTTAATCATTGATGCCTCCATTTCCTCATCAAAAAAAGGAGGATAATAATTATACCTATCTCAGGATGATATGACAGTTTTTAGAAAGTTAATACACACAAAGTTCTTTGAGCAGTGTCTGGCATATGGTAAGCTAAATTAATAAGTGCCAACAGAGCTTTCATATTTAATAATATTCTTGGCATAAGATTTATATACTGAGTGACCAACAAATATTTGTGTGAAAGTGTAGAATCATAGCAGCCACTGATTCTGATTTTTTTTTTTGTGTGTGTGTGTGTGTGTGTATGTGTAAAATCCATCTAATTAGGGATACCTAAGTGGTTGAGCAGCTTAGCTGCTGCCTTTAGTTCAGGGCATGATCCCGGGATCCGAGATTGAGTCCTACATCACGCTCTTTGCAGGGAGCCTGCTTCTCCCTCTGCCTATGTCTCTGCCTCTCTGTGTGTCTCTCATGAATCAATCAATCAATCGTTTAAAAAAAACAGTCTAATTAGTATTTATTGAGAACCTAGAGCATGGCTTGACAGTTCTTAAATTCTTTTTTTTTTTAATTTTTATTTATTTATGATAGTCACAGAGAGAGAGAGAGAGGCAGAGACATAGGCAGAGCGAGAAGCAGGCTCCATGCACCGGGAGCCTGATGTGGGATTCGATCCCGGGTCTCCAGGATCGTGCCCTGGGCCAAAGGCAGGCGCCAAACCGCTGTGCCACCCAGGGATCCCGACAGTTCTTAAATTCTTGATTGAATGAATGAAGTTCAAAATTGATCACTATTCTATAAATTTAAAAGTAGAGAGAAATCAAGGTCATTTAGTTTACTTGAAAACAACTAATTTCTTAGGAAAAATTAATGAGGAGCTATTTCTGAAAGCATTTGTATTCAAATAGGCAAACAGAGGAAGTTGAGGTGCAGTGAGTATCCCTCCAAAATGGGAAATAACATTTGTAAAGGTGGAAGTAGATAGTACAGAAATGTTGGCTTTTCTCAGTTCAAAATTAATTAAAGAAAAAGAAGACTGTGTCAGGATTAGGATTCACATATCCAAATAATATGGTTGATTTTACATTGGATGGTGAAAGGAAAAGGGCATTGTATAATTGTGCACTTTGCAAGACCTGATAGAAATGTCATCTTCCCCATTTATCAGCTCTAAAAATGTGAAAATGTTATCAAACTTCTGTATCAACTAATTTGTTAAGTTCGGTATAATAGTTGGCCTAAGGATTGAATAAAATAATGCATGCAAAGCTCTCAGAATGATGCCTCACACACAGTACCCAATAAGAACCTACTTATCTAATAGGAACGAAGCCTCTAGTTGTCCAGTTATTGAAAAAAAATCCTGTAAACATTTCATTTCTATTTCGAACATGAATATATATTAAATTGCCAATTTTTCTCTAAAGTGGTCCCTATTTTTAGAAGTCCTTCAATGTTTTATGTATAAGATATATTAAACAAAAATATTTGGAGTCTAAGTGTCTAAATACTTCTAGACTTTTTTTTTCTTAATCTTCACAATTGCCTTACCTTATTAATCTGACAGTTTTTTAAAAACAATCTACTTTCTACTTTCAAAAAGCCTTTTTAAAACATTCACCTTACATTTTATAGAAACAACTCTTTCAGTCTAAATGGGCTTGGTCCTCCACCCCCAGATTGCTAGAACTCATACAGCAATTTGGTAGCGTGGCAGGATACAAAATCAATGCCCAGAAATCAATGGCATTTCTATACACTAACAATGAGACTGAAGAAAGAGAAATTAAGGAGTCAATCCCATTTACAATTGCACCCAAAAGCATAAGATACCTAGGAATAAACCTAACCAAAGAGGTAAAAGATCTATACCCTAAAAACTATAGAACACTTCTGAAAGAAATTGAGGAAGACACAAAGAGATGGAAAAATATTCCATGCTCATGGATTGGCAGAATTAATATTGTGAAAATGTCAATGTTACCCAGGGCAATTTATACGTTTAATGCAATCCCTATCAAAATACCATGGACTTTCTTCAGAGAGTTAGAACAAATTATTTTAAGATTTGTGTGGAATCAGAAAAGACCCCGAATAGCCAGGGGAATTTTAAAAAAGAAAACGTTAGCTGGGGGCATCACAATGCCAGATTTCAGGTTGTATTACAAAGCTGTGGTCATCAAGACAGTGTGGTACTGGCACAAAAACAGACACATAGATCAATGGGACAGAATAGAGAACCCAGAAGTGGACCCTGAAATGTACGGCCATCTAATATTCGATAAAGGAGGAAAGACTATCCATTGGAAGAAAGACAGTCTCTTCAATAAATGGTGCTGGGAAAATTGGACATCCACATGCAGAAGAATGAAACTGGACCACTCTCTTTCACCATACACAAAGATAAACTCAAAATGGATGAGAGATCTAAATGTGAGACAAGATTCCATCAAAATCCTAGAGGAGAACACAGGCAACACCCTTTTTGAACTTGGCCACAGTAACTTCTTGCAAGATACATCCACGAAGGCAAAAGAAACAAAAGCAAAAATGAACTATTGGGACTTCATCAAGATAAGAAGCTTTTGCACAGCAAAGGATACAGTCAACAAAACTAAAAGACAACCTACAGAATGGGAGAAGATATTTGCAAATGACATATCAGATAAAGGGCTAGTTTCCAAAATCTATAAAGAACTTATTAAACTCAACACCAAAGAAACAAACAATCCAATCATGAAATGGGCAAAAGACATGAAGAGAAATCTCACAGAGGAAGACATGGACATGGCCAACATGCACATGAGAAAATGCTCTGCATCACTTGCCATCAGGGAAATACAAATCAAAACCACAATGAGATACCACCTCACACCAGTGAGAATGGGGAAAATTAACAAGGCAGGAAACAACAAATGTTGGAGAGGATGCGGAGAAAAGGGAACCCTCTTACACTGTTGGTGGGAATGTGAACTGGTGCAGCCACTCTGGAAAACTGTGTGGAGGTTCCTCAAAGAGTTAAAAATAGACCTGCCCTACGACCCAGCAATTGCACTGTTGGGGATTTACCCCAAAGATTCAGATTCAATGAAACGTCGGGACACCTGCACCCCGATGTTTCTATCAGCAATGGCCACAATAGCCAAACTGTGGAAGGAGCCTCGGTGTCCATCGAAAGATGAATGGATAAAGAAGATGTGGTTTATGTATACAATGGAATATTACTCAGCAATTAGAAACGACAAATACCCACCATTTGCTTCAACGTGGATGGAACTGGAGGGTATTATGCTGAGTGAAATAAGTCAATCGGAGAAGGACAAACAATGTATGTTCTCATTCATTTGGGGAATATGAATAATAGTGAAAGGGAATATAAAGGAAGGGAAAAGAAATGTTGGGAAATATCAGGAAGGGAGACAGAACATAAAGACTCCTAACTCGGGGAAACGAACTAGGGGTGGTGGAAGGGGAGGAGGGCGGGTGTTGGAGGGGAATGGGTGACGGGCACTGAGGTGGACACTTGACGGGATGAGCACTGGGTGTTTTTCTGTATGTTGGTAAATTAAACACCAATAAAAGTTAATTAAAAAAATAAATAAATAAATGGGCTTGGTAACAGAGTCAGATGAATCTTGCTAAACACTGAGTAGGTATACAGCTCTACTTAGTAAATACACAGCTCCACTTGTTTGAGGATCACAGTGAAGATATGCTCAAAAGTAGCTTTCTAGCCATAAATATCTAGCATACTCTGGTCCAATCAAGACAATGAAGAGATTGGGTTAATGCAGCAAGTCATTAACTGAAGTAAGGATACTTCTATACTATTGCTCCTGGTTTTTTTAAGATTTTATTTATTTATTCATGAAAGACACAGAGTCAGAGACATAGGCAGAGGGAGAAGCAGGCTTCTCACAGGGAGCCCAATGTGGGACTTGATCCCCAGACCTGGATCATGCCCTGAGCCAAAGTCAGACGCTCAACTGCTGAGCCACCCAGGTGTCCCTACTATTGCTCCTGTTAAAGGGGTTACATTAGTTTTATTTGATGAAATATCACTTCAGTAACACTCTGCAATCTGTCTGACACCCATGTTCTCGGTAGAAATTTAGATATACTTCTCAGATACGTTACTTCACACTTTGTGTTGTAATTGTTTATCTTCCATTCGAGACTCTAAATCCCTCAGTATTAAGTACTTGTCCTCTTTGTACAGCCATTCCCTAGCCTGTGGTAGGTACTGGAGAGGTCCAGAATAGTCTGAAGTCTAGAGGCCATGTCCCATAGAAAAATTAGGAGAAACTGGATTTGCTTAGTTTAAAACAGAGATGACAAGGATGGCTGTACTAGCTAGCTTTAAAACCTCTGCTTTTGGAGTCACCCATAGTGATTTCAGGTTCTGCAATTAAACAGCTTTGTAACTCTGAGAAATCACTCCATCTTTAGAGATCTTGGTTTACTGAACTGTAAAATTAGGGAAGTAGAACAGATTATCTGGGAATCCCTTCTAAGTTAGTTTTTCCACTTATTTGAAGGGTTATCACTTGTTCATAGGTATGGTTACTTACTCTCTTTTCACCTCAGAAGACAGAACTCAGATCAGTAGGTAGAAACTATAACATCATACCTATTTAATTAACAGAGAGAAAAGATTTAATGATTCTATCTTGGTTACAAGTAAAGGCTTAAGTGACCATAGGCATGGACCTGGTGTGGGAGTTGAGGTTCATCTCTGAAGATGAACTTCAAAGTCCTTTCCAATGATAAGATTCTTTGATTATATAGTTCAAGAGGCCAAATGAAGCAAGAGCTTTCAGCTTCCTTTCTGTTTCATTTTCTTTTTTTGTTTTTGGTTCTGTTTCATTTTCTGACTAATTCTGCTTTCTTACCTTTTGTTCACATGTACTGCACTCCTGAGATTAATTTTAGATTTACTAGTTCCCTCTTCAACCTAATCACAGGCCCTGGTTTGAGACACTGACTATTTTCACAGTAAAACTGAGCCAAACCACAACTACATAGTCTCCCTGATAGGCTAGAGAGAGTCCCAACTGCATTTGTCAACTGAATACCAATGATGTTAGTAATGATGCCTGCATGCAATATATATATGCCACAAACTGCACCCATTGAGTGAATCAGCGGCAGTCAAGGTCAGTAATATTGGAAGTCTCACCAAGTTTTCCAGAGTGAACGAGAACCTAAGAGTAGCTTGATTTCCTGCCTCTCTCCTGCTCTGTGCCAAAAATCAGTCTGTGTTTCTGCTGTCTTACAACTATTGCACAATGGCCTGGAATATGTGAGGATATTTGCAAATGGATGAGGACAGAGAGACAATAACTAAATTGTTTCATGGCAATTACTATTTTGGAGGGATTATTCTTGATGCAAGCTGATCACCTTCAAATGATACCCTGAGCACATTTTGTTAGCTCTGAAAAGCAAGAGAACTGTTCATTTAAAAGCTAGACAATGTGTTTTGTTGTTTCCTATATTTATAAGTCTTGGCAAAAATGTATTTTCCTTAGATTTTAATCAGGATAAGGAATAAGGTCAATCTAGCAAGTGACTGCTTCAAAATCCAATTAATTGAACCATTGGTGAAAATATAATCCATATTATACCTTACTTGTTTTCCATTAAAACATATGTGCTATGAACACGCATATTTTTATTTGATAAGAAAACATTAACACTGATGGTTGGAAGTGTTTTCCAATGTCAAAGTTTGAATATTAACTATTCTTGCATTCATAGAGCATGTCTAAATGTATTTGGCAGTGACCACTGCCTCATTTGGTAATGGCTGTGCTGTCAGGGAAGGACTAAGGTTTTTCCTCACTCTCAAAAGTGTGGATTCAAATTGTTTTCATTCTTATATACAAAGTTTTAACTTAGCCCTGGAAAGTTCCCTAACGTTTTACTGATTCAAGTGGCTAAAAATACTAAATGACAGTGAAGAATTCTCTCAAAATGTATGCCTTAAGAGAAAGAAGAACTAAAGTTGTTTTATTTAATTGGCTTCCTGTATTCTCTAAAGGTCTATTTTCTAAAATATTACCAAAATCAAACATTTTTTAGTTCACTCATTTTTTTAAATTTATTACAGTGATCATAAAGATTTTTCATACTTCTCAAAGTAGTATAAGAATTTAATTTATTAAAAAAACAAAAAAATATAATTTATAAGAAACAGGAAGATATACAGTTTTATGATTAGCAATAACTTGAAATACAGAAAGTAATTACTTGGGATTGAAAGTCTATGTTTAATGTGTTCAAGTGTAAGACTTGATAGCACAAGAGTTGTATACCTAGTTACACATTATAATTAATTGACTCAACTTCAGCAACCACTAAGTACAAAGACACAAGCATATAATTTAATAATACTAGCATTAAAGTGTTTACCCTGAGCCAGTAGGAGTTTTGATTTCTCTTATTTTATAATTCATGTCAAATGAAAAAATAAATAAGTTATTTGAAATATATATTGGCATACTTCATTTGCTACAATATTTAAGAAAGGAGCTAGGACTTCACAACACATCAACTTTTAGTTTTATTGAAATGTACACATCACTAGTTTCATCATATGAAACAAATGTCAGTGGTCATAATCACTGATGTCATGGAAATTTTTAAATAAATCTAAAATTTAAAAGCATGTGTTACAGTTAAAGCTGAGTTCTAGCTAATGTCCAATGTGAGGAAGATTAGAACTTTTATAACTTCCTATGCAGATTTCTTTTCCTAAGAATTTTTTTAAGCTTGTTTTGATTGCTACTTACTGCGAAGGGTACTGTGCATGTGTAGAATGTTTTAGATTTTGCCAAACTAGAACTATCAACACAGACTGAGAGGCAGAACTGAACAGTAATTAAGAGCAAAAGCTTTGCTGCCAGACAATCTTGAGTTCATGTCCTGGTCTGTCAGTTGCTAAACTGCTAAACTTGAGAAAATCATTTAACCTCTTATTCTTTATTATTTGTTTGAACAATGGCATAATACTTGCCTCATTCTCTTTTTTAATGAAGTTAAAAGAGATAAGGCATAATATATAAAATATGTTTACTATGCCTGGATATAGTAAATAATAAATATAGATACTATTGTTCCTCACAGATTATGTCATTTAATATTCATTTGCTGAAGGAAAACCTCTAAAAACTCCGCAGTATTCAGTGTCCATAAGACCCTCCACTTGCTCTTTTGACCTCTTTGGAATCAAGTGAAACTCACCCTTGATGAAATTAACAGGCAGCTTAGCTTTCCCTTGCTAAATAAGTCCTTCAAGTCGTACAATGCAAAAATCAAATAATAGGTTAGAAAAATATATATATACTGTACTCATAGTATATACATACACCCAGTATGTTCATTTAGGATGTGAGATTTAGGAGCTTGAGTTAGTGTTTTTATGGATATACTTTTATATTTTCACCTCTAGAATCATTGCTCATGGAGATATTTTTTGATTGTTGGCAGGTTTTTTTTCATCTTTAATGCCAAAATATCATGACAAAGGTAGAAGGAGAAGTTGAAATAAAATGGAAGGATCACCATGATGCAAATGGGCATACTTCTCCCCATCTTAATAAGAAGTGCATGTATCTTCACATTTCTGATCTTCTCTGCATATTCTACCTCAAAATCCCCAAATCAGAGCCAGTAGAATATAGTGCCTGTCCTATTAATATGAAGTAAGGTATAAGGAGCTATAGTTAAGAGATATAAAAATCTGAAATATATTTTTTAATATTTTATTTATTTATTCATGAGAGACACCAAGAGAGAGGCAGAGACAACCCCTCCCAACCCCTCCGTTTCTACTGGCTAAGGCCAACCCTGGCCACTTTGTAGGAGGGTGTGGGGAGGAGATGTGACATCTGTGCAGAGGATGGGAGAAACTTCTGCCCTGAACTCACTGTGTAGCATCCTAACTCCCAGCTCTGGGACAGGAGGACAGATGGAAGAGGATGTCTGTTTCTTCCCTCTCCTGATCTTTTGCTTTACACCCACATTTGTTGATTTGATGTTGGAAAGATGGGCAAGGCTCCCACTGACTCTCCCCTACTTTACCCCTGTTGACTTAATTTTTCTCTCCCCAGTGTCTAATATGGGTTCTGACTCTTAAGTCCTTCCTTCCCTTCACTACCTCCTTTATTATAAATTCAATAAACAAGGTGAGATGTAAAAAAAAAAAAAAAATAGGCATAGGCAGAGGGAGAAGCAAGTTCCCTGCAGGGAGCCTGACGCAGGACTGGATCCCAGGACCCGGGGATCATGACCTGAGCCAAAGGCAGACACTCAACCACTGAGCCACCCAGGCATCTCAGAACCTGAAATCTTTTAAGACAACTTGTTAAATAAGAAATTAACAGTTACAACCCTGTTCTGTTTGTTTATCCAGTCAACAAATATTTATAGAGTGTCTAATATTTTCTAGGGAAAGAGCATCACAAGCGATATAATTTTGGCAATACCTGCTTGATTCCTACTCTAGGCAAAAGAAATCTGAATTAAGATAGGACCAATAGATCAGGCTACATACAAAAAGAAAGTTATCCACCTAAGCAACAACCTGTTCATACTAGAACCTCTTACTTGAATGGATACCCCCCATCCCTCTTAGATCTATATTACCCCTAGTTTTGCCCCTACTCAGAGTTTAAACTTCATGCTGGATGAAAGAACCAGCATACAAATTTATTTTTGATAGTATGGTCTGAATTCACTTGACTTCACTTGTCAAACTTTTTTTTTTTTATCTCTTTTTGACTTCTCTAAAACACTTAAAGCTCTTATCACATTAAAAAAAAAAAAAGCTCTGAATACATTGTTCATTGTATCATAGTTATTATTATGTTTCTGTCTCTCTAATTTTCTCCAATATACTTATACAAAGTATTTGATGATCTTTTGGAGATGAAGAATGTTCTAGAGCAGTGGTTAAACCAAATCCTTATTAAATCTCCATCTGCCCATAGCTTCCTAAAATAGACTAAACCTACAACTCTAAAAAATATGAACTAGTTATGTTGGTCATTGAAATACAATTTCTGTACCTTTGGAATTTTTCTGCCAATGCCAGCACAGTTCCAAACACATAGACATTATTAATTAAACTTCATATTTAATTTAATTAATATGATAAAGTTAAAGAACTCACAACTTAACCAACTGGAGAGGCTTCACTAAAAAGATAATATAAGAAAGATAGTATAAGAGTACTGGACTCCAGATCTGTAATTTCATTTCTTCCATGGGATAAATCCAATTTTAATGATGAATGACAGCATTTTAAGAGAATTTAAGAAATAAAACACAAGTCAGTGTGAGTCACAGATGATCTCACAGTTTTGTGTCTTTTTTAGAAAAAAGATTTTATTTATCCATTTATGAGAGACACAGAGAGAGAGGCAGAGACATAGGCAGAGGGAGAATCAGGCTCCCTGTAGGGAGCCTGATGTGGGACTTGATCCCAGGACCCTGGGATCACGACCTGAGCCAAAGGTAGACACTCAACCACTGAGTCACC
The DNA here is from genome assembly GCF_018345385.1 of Vulpes lagopus. Lineage (NCBI taxonomy): Eukaryota > Metazoa > Chordata > Mammalia > Carnivora > Canidae > Vulpes > Vulpes lagopus. The sequence goes on along the minus strand of NC_054838.1, from coordinate 34,414,135 downwards.
CAGGTGTCCCGCAGTTTTGTATCTGATAGCTCATTTTATATTCTAGTATTTTATCATTCTTTGTATATTAATAAGACATAAAGTGTATATAAATATAAGTGATTTTCAGTTTACAAGGAATTACCATCACGTTTAACTCTCAGTATTATCTTGAGAGGGAATGCAAAGGGAATGGATATTCTTTGAATATTAGTACTTATGCTGTGTGATTTCTTCTCATACATTATCATAATTAATTTTTGTCATGTTACGAGGTAACTATTATCTCCCTGATAAAACTGATGCTGAAAGTAACTAAACAACTTGTTACAAAGTCACACAGCTTTTAAATGATACAACCAAAGTTTGTGCCAGTAATCTTTCCAGAAGCCATTGCATATATTATTATATCCATCTTTCAATGTGGAAACAAACCTATTGAGAGTAAGTGAATTGTTCTAAAAATCCATTTGCTATTTTATCATTGCATGTATTTTTTTTCTGGCTTTATTGAGATGTAGTTGACATACATCCCTGTAAAAATTAAAGGTTTGCAGCATAATGGTTTGATCTACACATATTGTGAAATGACTGCTGTAATAAATTTAGTTAACATCCATCATCTTATTTAGATAAAATAAAAATGCAAAACAAAACAAAAATAATTTTCCTGGTGATGAAAACTCTTAGGATGTACTTTCCTGTATATCAGATAGCAGGATAAACTATAGTCACCATGATGTACATTACTTCCCTCATATTTATTTTGTAACTAGAAGTTTGTACTTTCTGACCACCTTCCTCCAATTCCTCCTCCACTAACTTCCCTGCCTCTGATAACCATAAATCTGATCTCTTTTTCTGTGTGTTTTGTTTTTTAAGCTCCACATAAAACTATGGTATTATGGTTTTTGTCTTTCTCTAACTTATTTTACCTAGTATAGTATCTTTAAGGTTTGTCCATGTTGTTGCAAATGACAAAATTTCAACATTTTTCATGGCTGACTAATATTCCATGGCTGTGATAATATTCCATTATATGTATAACACCACTTCTTTATCCATTCATTGTCAATAGACACTTAGATTGTTTCCATGTCTTAGCTACTTGTAAACAATGTTGCTATGAACATGGGAGTGGCAGCCATCTTTTTGGGTTAGTGTTTTTTATGGATATATTCCAAGAAGTGGAATTGTTGGATCATATGGTAGTTCTTTTTTTTTTTTTTTTGAGGATTCTCCATACTATTTTTAATGGTAGATGCACCAATTTACAATCCCACCAAGAACACTCAAGGATTCCCTTTTCTCTACGTCCTTGTTGGCATTTGTTATCTCTTGTCTTTAAGTTATGGCCATTCTAAAAGGTATGAAATAATATCTTATTATGGTTTTGGTTTGCACTTCCCTAATGACTGATGTTGAGCATCTTTTCATGTATATCTTCTTGATCATCAGTATATATTCTTTGGAAAAATGTCTATGTAAGTCTTTTATACATTTTTAATTAGATTACTTGGTAGGGTTATTTTTGCTATTGAGGTTTATGAGCTTTTTATATATTTTGGATATTAAACCCTTATCACATATATGGTTTGCAATTATTTTTTCCCATTCTATACATTATCTTTTCATTTTGTTGATTGTTTATTTTGCTGTGCAGAAGTTTTTAGTTTGATATAGTCTCACCTTTTTATTTTTTAATTTGTTGCTTTTGCTTTAAGTTGTCATATGCAAGAACTTATCACCAAGACCCATATCAAGGAGCTTTTTCCCTTATGTTTTCTTTTAGGAGTTTCATGATTCCAAGTCTTACTTTTAAGCCTTTAATCAATTTCAAGTTAACAAAGTTTCCTTCTTTTAAATGTGAATATCCAATATTTCCCCAACAGCATTTATTAGATAGACTTTTTTCTCTATTAAGAATTCTTGGGGTACCTGGGTGGCTCAGTCGGTTGAGCATCTGCCTTTGGCTTGGGTGATGATCCCGGGGTCCTGGGATTGAGCCCCTTGTCGGACTTCCTGCTCATTGGAGGGTGTGCTTCTCCCTCTCCCACTCCCCCTGCTTGTGTGCGCTCTCTCTCAAATAAATAAATAAAATCTTCAAAAAAAATTCTTGACTTCCTTGTCAAACATTAACTGACTACATATGTTTGGATTTATCTCTAGGATCTCAATTCTGTTCCATTAATCTAGTTGTCTCTTTTCATGCTGGTGCCATACTGTTTTGATTACTACAACTGTATAGAATAGCTTGAAATCAGGACATGTGCTTCCTCTTGGTTTGTTCTTCTCTCTCAAAATCATTACACAATCCCTAAAGAGATTCAAATATATAACAAGATTTCTTTGTGAAAATTAAACTTTCTTGGATGAAAGTATAAGATTAAAGCCAAAGGCACATGCTGCATGCTTTGTACAACTGGATATGTAACATAGAATAGATTGTTATAAAGATTATAACAATCTTGATATAAAAGATAGTCCTTAATGAAACAGATTTTATGGCAAAGCAAAGATACTTTAGTTCAGTTGTTGTATAATTGAAGATGTTAGCGCTTGTCATACATAATGTAATAAGGCAATCTCTGTTACACAATGGTTCCAAAGATTTTCTCTGGCATCATACAATACAATAAATACTGAAAATATTGGTGAGCTACCTTATAAATCTGAGTGATAGCAAGTCCTTTTTGTTTTGTAGTGAGCAAAATGTCCTTGCAAAAAGAGGTAGAGGAACTCTTTCCTAGAACCTAACCTGAATCTATATTTTCCAATTATCTCTTTTACAAAGAGCCTCATAAGGATGATCAAATGAAATAGTGAAGCTAGACATCTGCTGAATATGCCCATTTGAATCTTTGATAAATTATAATATGCTTATAAATGAATTTATGAATTTAGGTTAGCTCTTTAGATTCTTAGCAGATTACAAATGCCTGTTGATGTTATATTTTATATTTCAATGTTTTATTTTATGAATAGGCTGTGACAAACATGGAATGGGGAGAAGAAACCAGAAAAGTTAATATGTTTCAGACTAGATCATGAACATAGGATTGAGGAAAAAAGTTTCCCCAAAACACATATTATTGAGTGATAACTGATTATAGTAAAGAAAAAGACTAAATTGTGGGAAGGAAACAAATTACACTTTATCAGAAAAAAATAGAACATCTTCCCAACAACATAGGATATAACTGAACATACTTTCAAACAACAGCCACCACTAATGATGAAAATTAGGAGAGATCAAATCTGTTCATGTCATTCGCCTCCTTAAAACTCCTCAAAGGCTTTCCATTACTGCTACTACAGGGCCCAGACTTTTTTTTTTTTTTTTTTGAGAAAGAGACAGAGAGTTGGGGGAAGGGCAGAGGGAGAGAATCTCAAGCAGACTCCCCCTCTAGCAGAAACTGATGTGGAGCTCCATCTCAGGACCCACGAGATCATGACTGGAGCTAAAATCAAGAGCCAGACACTAACCAACTGAGGTTATCAGATGCCCCCGGGGTCCAGACTTCTTTTTTTTTTTTTTTTTAAGATTTTATTTATTTGTTCATGAGAGACACAGAGAGGGAGAGGCAGAGACACAGGCAGAGGGAGAAGCAAGCTCCATGCAAGGAGCCCGATGTGGGACTCGATCCCAGGGCTCCAGGATCACTCCCTGGGCTGAAGGCAGGCACTCAACTGCTGAGCCACCTAGGCATCCCAGATCCAGACTTCTTAACACAGGACCTCTGGACCATAATGAGCCTCTGTTTCACCAGAGTCTCTTTCTTCTCGATATCTTATCCTAACCCATTTACTCCTTTGACTGTAATGATCAAAGCTGCATGTACTTCTCTATAAGCTACTTCTTCCCTTTGCTTAGAATTCCTCTAACCATCTCTCTTCTTCCAGCCACTTAACAGGACTCAGCTCAGCCACTTTTATCTCCAAAAAGTTTTTCCTGACTTTAATATCTGCCATTCCTCTAAAGCATTGGTTTATCGTTTTTGTCATTCCTAACACCCTGGTCTATGAGCTCCTTGAGGACAGGAACTGTGTCCTGTTCAGTTATCATTCCCAGTGCCAGTGTCCTGTGTCTTGAGTTGGATTGGATACCCTCCAAAAATTTTTGAAGTCCTAACTCCCAGTATCTGATAATGTAACTTTAATTGAAAATCAGGTTTTTGCTGATGATCAAGTTAGAATGACGTCATTATGGTGGGCCCCAATCCAATATGACTGATAGCCTTACATAAAGAGGAAAGCTGGATGCAGAGACATACACATGGGGGAACATTATGTGAAGATAAAAGCAGATAATAGGAGATGTATTTATAAGCCGAGGAATGCCAAAGATTTCCAGCAAACTGCCAGAAGCTAGGAGAGAGGCAGAAAGCAGATTTTCCTCCACAGCCCTCAAAAGGAACTGCCCTGTTGACACCTTAATCTGCACTTCTGGCCTGCAGAATTGTCAGACAATTAATTTCTGTTAAGTCACCCAGTTTGTGGCACTTTGTTCCAGCATCCCTAGAAAACTAATACAGACTGGAACTGAATGTTTTTTGTTTTTTTGGGTTTTGGGTTTTTGTTTTGTTGTTTTTAGTGAATGAATGACTGAAACAACTCACCACTTTATTTTACCAGGCTGAACCCTTTCCTGCACAGTTCATTAAAGTATGCTATGGAAAAAGGATTCAGTAATCCCTATTTAATTCACTAATTGATTTTAAAAATTAGTTTTGGAGTATCTACTTTATGGCATGCCTGGAAAACACAAATAAAAGCATTGTTATTCCCTCACCTTTAAAATGATATTGGTCAACATGAGGGGGGTAGAGAACTTACAGTTGGTGGTACATACCACGGCAATTGTTTATGGCAGGTGCCTTTTCTGGTTGGTTGTTCATGCTATATCAGCTATTAACTGTTAATAAATAATAAAACTTCCTATTAATAACTATACTCTAATTCAATGTAGAAAGTGATGTATCATTGGAAGATAGCATTATGTGTGGTCATGGAGAGAGATTACTTTTAATTTAAAGGGGTGGGGGTTTAATTTAAAGTAAGAACTTTGTAGAGGAAGTGTTATGGGATAAGAGCCTTCATAGATGGAAATATAGGAAGACTCATCCAGTTCTCCTTCAGGTTTTTTAGTCTGCCTTCCCCAGCAACAACCCTGCAAGCTGGACATTCCCATCATAATTCAACATGTGAGATAATTTTCACATGTCTTAAATAATCTGACATTTTGATGACTTTTATTCAGAGGTCAATATTAATGACCTTGGTTTGCACTGACAGCTAGAATTAACCTGGGAAAACCACACAGACAGATGAAGTTGATCGGTAGAGGCAATGCCTACCACTTAGGTTATATTTCAATGCTGGAAGCATGGAGGATATTCCATTTCACAATAAAACAGACTGTAAACTAGTAAGAAAGCATCTAATTACATTATGTCATACAGTCTCATGAGCAGTCAACTGTGATTGGAGCAGGTTATTTCATTTGTAAGGATGAAAGCAAGTAAGTGTTGATCATTCTTGGAGTCAATAGTTTGTCTCTTATTTTTATTTTTTCTCCTGTTCCTTTATACACAATAGATACTGATGTACTCTCCATTAATTCAACATACAACACCATTCATTGTTGGCACATTAAAAATGCTCAATATGAATTATTCTGGTGCCTTTATTTTTCTTGAGCTAAAGCAGTCAGCTAAAGTATACATATCTCTGTTACTATGGGATACTTTACATTTCAAAGTGCACCTAACCCATATAACCATTTGGTCTTTATACAATTCAATCATTAAACAATTTATTGAGCAATTACTATGTGCTAGCACTATGCTCAACATGGTCTATTTTATGTGACTCCTGCTTTCTAGGATCATATAATTTAGTTGAAGAGAGAATATTATTTTGTAAAGTTATTTAACTGCTTATACTTTCTGTGCTTATACCAAACTGCTAAGAATTGCTAAAGAATATATATATATATATATATAATCACTAAATCACTGCTAAGAATTGCTAAAGAATATATATATATATATATATATAATCACTAAACCCTAACTAGAAAATCAACAGGTCCCTGCAACTTTTCTGCATTTCTCTAATCAGTTATTCCTTCTATTTCCCAGAATAGACATTTCAAACTTCTGTACTTTCTTCAAATCTCTAACCTCACTACTTCCCCAACTCTTGGCTGATAAACCACAATTTCTTGCTATCGGGGCAAATCGAAGAGAGAACTCCTTTAGTGTCCTGCTGTTAAACCTATAATCTTAACCTTTATCTACATCATCCTTTCTCCTTCCCTCCTAATTCAGTGGAGAGGTGTCCTGCTGTCTCCAGTTATTCATTTAGCCCAAACTATTTAAGTTCAGTTCAGGGGCTAAATGTACCTTGGTGAGTACAAAAGTTACAGTTTCTCCTCTTGGAGCTTTTATTCTGCCTAAGACTAATTGTTGCTTTCACCTGAACTATTTTCAGTTTCTCAAATAAGCCATGTTTTCTTTCAACTCTGAGTTCTTGAATGCATAGTTCCCTTAGCAGAGATGTTCTCTCCTCCACTTTTTTCTTTCTTTTTATTTTTTTTTTCTTTTCTTTTTTAACCTTGGGTCACTTTCATCTTCCAGGTCTCAGGACCTACAGTTAGCCTTCTCTGATGCCCCTCTCTAACCTAAGTTAGGCAACCCAACTTCTGTGTGTTTATAGTCCTTTTTCCTCTCCTATTAATAGTTACCATGCTGGGCTTCCATTTTCTCTTTTCTTGTTTTGCCCTCCCCTAGAAAAGAACCATAAATCTCTGATTCACTCATATGACCACAACGTTTAGGCTAGTACTTGGAACATGAGTCATCAATAAGTGTAGGTTGAATGAGTTAACTAATTCTATTTATATAGAAGTGAAAAGGCTGATAAAGATAACTGCTTCTACTGGAGTTCAACTTAGAAATGAACTACTGTAGTGGGTTTCAGTTGACAAAGGCTTGAGTTTTTGAAAATTAAGGTGGTAAAGGTGTTTCAGATGTGGGGAACAGTTTTAACAATAAAAATAAAACAAAAACAGCAAGAAGATCAGCTTGCCTGGGGGAAGCAGAGAAGTAAAGAATAGTGAGAAAAAGATATGTAGAATTCCTAGAGAAAATAAACAATGATAGATAATTTCAAGTAATAGAGCAACATGATGAAGATAGAATTTTAGGAAAAAAATAACCTGGAAAATTTTTGCAGAATAGATTGGAGAATCAGGCAGAGAAAGATTGGAAACTTGATTTACTGATATAGCCATAGAGAGAGGATTTTTATATTTTATATTCACTGAGGCTTCTGATAAAACATAATAACAACTACTATATTATAGTCTCTGCCAGATATTGTAAGAGTCCCTGGGATCTAGTAGTGAGTAAGTGTGATACCAAATATTAAAGAGCTACCAGTTTAATCTGAAATATTAATCTAATTAGAAAACACAAAGGACAGGAAAGGAGGCCAGTTTTGAAGGGAGGGTATGAGTTCATTCTTTCAAGCTATGATTTAAGGTGACAAATTAAGTTCAAAGAGTGATTGAGGTACAGGGAGTTTGAATATTTATCAACCTAGCAGTGGTAATTGAAACAAGAAATGGATTCTCCACAAGAAAAGGATTTTACACAAAGTAAGATTATATGGAGTACATTTTGGAGAATATTATTCTATAAAAATGATCATCAAATTTAGCATGTATCCCTGGGAATTCTGGTTCAGGATATCTGGCATGGACCCCAAATTTTGCAAATCCAACAAACAACCTACATAATGATAATACTACTAATATGAGAATCACATTCTGAAAATCACTGTTTTAGAGCAATCAAATGAAGATAAATAAAACAAGAGAAGTAGCAAGAGAAATAGAGAAGAAACAGGGCAGCCTAATGTTGTGAGTATAGGAATGAAAAAGCAGTAAGTGCTGTTCTATGTAATGCAGAAAGAGCAAAGGCCCATCAGCAGGCCTTTTGGAGGAAGATTCTGGTTGACCGGCTGGGCTCTTTGCCTGCTGGGACTGGTTCATAGTTAGTCACTCCTCTTCTTTATGAAAGAGGATGACATACATACATACATACATACATACATACATATATACATAAATAATATTTCCATTCAAAAGAAAACTAGATATGCATGCCACCACTCAGATCATAATGATTGGATGCTGTATATTAGTTTACTGTAGCTGCAATAACAAATGACCACAAATTGAGTGGCTTGAAAAACAGAAATTTATTCTTTCAAAGTTCTGGAGCCTGGAAGTCTGAGATCAAGGTGTCAACAAGATTTGCTCCTTCTAGAGAGCTCTGAGAGTTTATTCATGTGTCTCTTTTAGTTTTTGGTAGTTGCTGGCTCTCCTTGGCATTTTTTGGTTTCTAGATGCATCACCACAACCTCTGCCTTTGTCTGTCACCTGCACTATTCCTTGTGTGCCTGTGTTTCTGTGTCTAAATTTTCTATTCTTACTAAGAAAATTTATTCTGTATAACCTCATTTTAAATTGATTACATCTGCAAAGACCTTGTTTCCAAATAAAGTCACAGTCAAAGTCACCAGGGCTTAGGAGCTTAGCATATCTTATAATGGGACATAATTTAACTCAGCAGATGCTGTGTGAGTCTATTGCGGTATATGGAGCAAGTTGGAAAAAGATTAAGAAAGGCATATATGATAAGAAAATAGTTATGTGAAAATTGTAAAGGAAAACCACTGAAAAGGAGTCAGGAGGACAGATGGGGGAGTTCTCATGAGCTATCACTTATGGTCAATTACAGACCCAATAAGAAAGACATACCTTGCTAGTCCTTAGGATTTTAACTACTACTTTTCCACTCCAGCAGAAAGAATAGGGTTTTCTTTTCCCCCTAGCAACAACCCAGCCAAAAAGAGACTCTCAAGTCAGCCAATGAAAAGCCACTATACTCCCAGTTTACTCCAGTAGACCTTTTGTTTATGACAGCCCTTTCAACCTTCTCCTCTATAAAAGAGTACTTGTCTCCTTTGCTGCCCAGATTTGCTTATAATTTTACTATAGCTTGCCTGTTCCAAATTGCAGTTTTCTTCTATTGCCAAATAAGCTCATTTTTTTTGGTGCTAAAATAACTGGCAGTTTTATTTTAAGGTTAACATTAACTACAGGTAACTGTTTAAAAGCTTCAGCTCTTAACAGTGAGGAGGCTGTGGCAAGTTCAAGAGATGTTTTCAGGATAGGACAGTGGCATGGTCAAAGCCAGAGAAGCAAAGCATTGAAGTTAAGAGGTTGAATATTGTAGAGCAAAGGGGAAAAAAAGGAATTAATGAGTAAAGTTCTAGAGTGGAGGGGAAGGTTTAGGTTTAGAAAAAAATGAGGAAAGCTATAAGGCATGGAGACTTTAAACAAAATAGTCACTAAGGTGATGTGTTAAAAGAATGAGTGGGTATTATGAGGTACACAGAGAAAAAGTTTGGAATATTGACTGTGATAAGTTAATTGGGTGATCTGTGAGACATTTTCTTTTTTTTAAGATTTACTTATTTATTAGAGAGAGAGAGCAGTGGGAGGAGCAGAGAGAGAGAAAGGGAGAGAGAGAGTCCCAGGCAGGCTCCATGTGGAGCAGAGTCCCACTCAGGGCTTGATACCACCACACCAAGACCATGACCCCCAGCTGAAATCAGGAGTCAGTTGCACAAACAACCCAGGTGCCCCCGTGAAAGATTTTTTTTTTAAGATTTTATTTATTTATGAGAGACAGAGAGAGAGAGAGAGAGAGAGACAGGCAGAGGGAGAAGCAGGCTCCATGCAGGGAGCCTGACATGAGACTCAATCCCCGGTCTCCAGGATCAGGCCCTGGGCTGAAGGTGGTGCTAAACCACTGAGCCACCTGGGCTGCCCCCTGTGAAAGATTTTTAAAGACTGAACATGCTTAGCTAGTGCTGTGAAAGATTTTTGAAGACTGAACATGCTTAGCTAGTGCTGTGGGATTTTTTTTTTAAAGATATTATTTATTTAGAGAGTATGCGTGAGCTCCTGAGTCCGGGGAGGGGGGGGGGGGGCGGGGGGGGGAGGGACAGAGGGAGAGAAAATCTCAAGCAAACTCTGTGCTGGCACAGAGCCCAACAGGGGGCTCAGTCTCAGGATCTCAATATCATGACCCAAGCCAAAACCAAGAGTCAAATGCCTAGCTGACTGAGCCACCTAGGTGCCCCCAGTGCCATGAGAATTTTAAGCAGAATCACTTTTTTTCAACCCCGAACTTTGTCTTTTGGATGCAGGGAGAGTCCAGAGAGTAAGTAAATAAAGCTTTGGCTTTTAATTAACCATACCAACAATGCCCAGTGAGATTAATTAGTCTTTCAGATTAAATGAAAGGTGCATTTCTGATATTTTTTAAGCAAAGATTTCTCCCTGGAGGGGAAGAGATGTCAAACAGTCTATTATCTGTGTGGGCCAGACTCACAGGTAAAGTTTTGTGTTGTTTTTTTTTAACTGAAATGCATGTACATGAAGTTAAATTGCCTGCATGAGTGTTTTCTAGAACAGGGCCAGCCAGGGTTTAGGATGGATTCTGTTTCCTCTAATAAAAGCATGTAGTCAGAACGTACAGAAAGCCACTAGTGTTTTCTGTAAAGTCATAAACACCTTACCTAGCAGATCCTACATCAACTCTGACAGAAGCAGCCTACTTAATAATAGGGGTTGTTTGGAGAAGCCCAAAGAGTGTTCTCCTAGTAAAGTCACATAAAATGAAATTGAACCAAGTTATTGAATGGCTGTAAGACATCATGGGGCTTAGTTCTTTACACCCACAGAGAATATATGGGAACATTGTAATCATAGGACTCTTAAGCATTTGAGTATTTATTCTGAGCTTCTCAAGCACAATATCTGTCTAAGCTGCCAAGATTTTTGCTTTCAGTTCCCCACCTCTCATTAACACCTGCTCCTCAGTGTAGGCAGGCGACTAAGGGAAAAGAGTGAACTGTGATCTGTTCCTCCTCCTGTTCTATTTGATAGGATGAAGAAAAGGTTTTGTGTGGGAAAAGGTTAAAGTTTTTTTTTTTTAATTAAAGGTTTTAATAAGGTTCAGACATTCCTTTCCTTATGCCTGCACGAAATTGAGAAATTTCAATTTGGGGATATGCAAGAAATATGGAAAGAGGAACCCAGATTCATGCAACAAATACAATCCTGAATTCTGTTTTCACATTGCATGCTTGTCAAACACATCAGTTTTAAATTGCTTCAGGGATTAGGTGTTTAAGTTTCACCTGTTTGGTTTTTTTTCTTTCCTAGCATACCGAAATATCCACTGATTTTACTTTTGTGATTTTAGTATTTATGTTTTTCTTTGTAGCTTTATTACTGGTATGTGCATAGACATGTTTAGTACTATTCTTAATAACCAAACATTCCACAGCAGATAGTGTTAGGGTCAGTGTTTTTGCTGAGACCTACCAACTCTTTTCACTGTGTTTTAAAATTGATTAGTCTGCCATCACCTAATTGTCCAGAGCCATTTCTTCTTCTTTTTTTTTTTTTTTTAAGATTTTATTTATTTGAGAGAGAGCATTAGAGGGGTGGGGAAGGGGGCACAGAGGGAGAGGGATAAGCAGACTCCCCACTGAGCTGAGGGGTGGGGAGGGGGGAGACCAACAGAGCCATTTCTTATTCATAGATGCTTCTTTTCAAAATGATGATCAATTCTCCAAATTAGCCACTTCCATAAAACCAGTGTTTTGGCTATTTGCAATGCTTCTTACTTTCAAATATTCAAAATACTCATTGTATTTATCCTGTTAGGGACCATTCTAGTTTATCATAAGTACATGTTTTGAGGGTTTGCCAGGCATTTCTGTCTGAATTTCCAGCCTGGCAAAGCTGGGATTTTATGAGCCTTGTGTAATATAAGTCAGGGCAGCTGACTCTTTAGTCATTTAGTCACCTGGAATCCAGAGGATGTGTTGGTTTGAAAGGTGTGTTTTCTGTTATCGATTCTAGCTTAACCTTCAAGACTCAGCCCAGGTGCTAAACCTTTTGTTGATTCTTCTCCTCTGAACAAGTCACACTCCCCTCTGGGCTCACATAACACTAAGATCATTATAGAACCCATTCTAGCTGGTTAAATCATGTCAAGGTGTTTAGGTATCAGTTTCTCAAGACAACTTTTGAGAGCTTATTGAGAGCAGAGAATTTTTACTTATTAAGCATCTGTTACATGCTATTTACTATAGAACATGGATATACTTATTCCCTTATCACAGATGATTGTGGCTCCAATTTACACAGTTAGTAGATGAAGGAATCAGGGTGTGAAGTGACTCTGCTGTTGCCCCACTGCCTGCCCAGTGGTTGGCATAAACTGTGCAGACTGGGGACAGAAATCAGAGTTCACCTGAGGCAAGTAATGCTTCATACGGTTATCCCACTCCAACTAACAGTGCTCACTTTTTCAGCTGTCCCCTTCATTCATTAAAGCCACAAGCTTCCTTTTTTAGGAGAGGCTCGGGTATTTCTGACTTTCTTTACCCTCTTATATTTATTTGTTGTTCATTGTTCACTTGTTTAATTCATAATTATTAGGTCACTATATAACTGGCCTTGTTCTATTGCATAGCATAAAATGACAAGTTCCTGGTATCATGGTCTTCATATTTTCACCAAGGACACAGACAATAAATAAATAAATAAACAAACAAACAAACAAACACACAAACACACACACACACATACACACACACACACACACACACGGGTGACCTATATGTTATAAGGTGATAAGTGCTGTGATAAAATAAAAAGTAGATCAGGATATGGAAGTGGGATGTATGGTTAGGGGACAGTATTAAATCAGAAGTCAGATTCCAGCTCTTAGAGAAATCAAGATTTGAACCAAACCCTGTAGGATGTATATTCCAGGCAGAGGAAACAGCGTGATCAAACGCCCTAAGGTGGGAGTTTGTCTGCTGTGTTCTAGAAGTACCAAGACTGCAACGGTGTTTAGAGTGGAATGAAGAAGGAGAACATTACATAATAAGAGAATAGAGTGGTCCTATGATGTGTGCAGCCAGCCCTGCTTTAACAAAGCATATTCAGGGAATACCCAGTGCCTCCAAACTGATAATTTTGGATTACTCAGTGGTCCTAGCCCAGATTTGTCTTCATTGAGTCATCCTCCAAAAATCAATGGCATTGTCTGGGCTTCGAACATTGCTTCAGCCAAAATCAACCACACTCATATGGATCCTTATTTCTGTAGTGTTTTGGTTAATCCCTTCTCTTACATACTATTGACCACAGTTGATAGCAACTGGTTATACGATTCATAGTAGGTACTAAAGAGATGTTTATCTAAGAATGAATAGATATGTGAGTGAGTGAATGAATAAATAAATTAATTAATTAATGAAGAAAGATTTAGTTTTACAACACAGATAGACACTCCCACAAATAAATTTGTGTTCTGGCTGTAGACACATAAGCTATATATTTATTTATGTTGAATTAAATATCTGGAATATGGCTGAGTGTTGATTGAATGCTAATTATTTTTCAATGCATCCATGTTCCATCAAAGAGAAATCAGGGACAATTTTCAATTCTGTACCCTCAGAGGATTCTTACTAAAAATAGCTTGTTTCACCTTGAGCAGAGTCCAGTTAAAAAGAAGTATTTAAACCTAATCTCAGGGGGAAAAAATAATTTCCTTTTTAGCTGATTTATGTATGTCTACAGTATGGTGATTTCATTGTCTTGGTACAGTCTTCAACTCCAAATGTCAACTACAGAGTTATTCCCTTTGTTGGACTTAACCTTATTTACAGTGGTAATTTGTTTCCTTAGCTCTTCTGCAACTCAGTCAGTCTGTGGCATTTACTATTATTATAGTGGATGTAGATCAGAGTCCCTGGATTTGTTTTAACCTTTTCTTTCCACAGTTTGGAATGACTTCTATACTATTAAAAATGCAAGTAGATTGTTCTTAGTATATGGGTATGAAACTTTTGTAAATGTTATTTTTTTAAATTCCTGCATAATACATAAATGTAAGATAACAGTTTTGAAAAACATGAGCTGATATGCATTATATATTTCATAGGAAAAGCCAATTTGGAGCATTTTATTTTCTCTTAGTCACTTTTTGCTTGATAAACAAATTCTTTAAATCTGAGACAAATACAGTTAAAGATCTATGAGATGTAAAGCCTCAATAAAGAAGAATTACCTACCCTAGTAGGATATTAGATACAATTATTTTTAATTGTCCTATCAATTTAAATCTATTTTCCATTTATTTTAACAACTATTATAGTTAATTTAACAAAAAAATTATTTCATTTCAAATGTCATTACAGAGGTGTTACTTTATAATTTTCTATGCCATTATTTTTCCATTATCTAATCACTTATGCCATTAAGAGCCTTCAATATTTATTCAATAAAAGCATAGTGAAATGGAGTTTTTTTTTAGTGCTTTTCATTGTTGTCATATAAAGTGCCAGAAATTTTAATGACTGTCTTATCATAAAACAAGTATATGTTTGGGTGCCTGGGTGGTTCAGTTGGTTAAGTGTCTGCCTTCAGCTCAGGTCATGATCCCGGGGTCCTCGGATCAAGCCCCACATGGGGCTCCCTAAAAAGGAGCCTGCTTCTCCTCTGTGCCTGCCACTCCTCCTGCTTGTGCTCTCTTTCTCTCAAATATATAAATAAGATCTTTAAAAAAAAAAAGCAAGTTTTTTTTTAAACTAGGTAACTAAGTGGATGGTTTATTTTAAAAAAATAATTTCTTAAGCCAAGTAAGTTATAGAAATTTCCTATGCTTTTAGTAAAAAAATTATTTGATATATATTTATCTTTCCAAGTAATTTGCATGGTAATTATTATAATTTTGAAATGCAGTAAATAATAGGCTACAAGTATTTTACTAAATGTGTATTTAATCATATTCTGGAAGGATTTTTTTTATTTTTACACTTTAAAAAGTCTATAACTCATTCTTTGAAAGTGGCCCTGTAATGATTTTTAATAATTATTCTTATCATTCCATAGTTTAAATAAAAGTGTTATAGCCATCATACAGTATAAATTCATCTCTCAAAATAGAAAATCGCCATATTTAAAATAATTTGATATTCTGTGATTTGTCATAAAAATAAGGCAAAATACAGAATCAATTCCTTGTTTTTTTAGACTGTGTACAGGGATGATTCATTTCTTGTGTGTTACTAGCCTCATTATCAGTTAATAAGTGCCAAGAAGTATGAGAATATGACAAGGTAGCCAGAGAAGAAAACATGAAGGACAAGCATCTAGCTCCTTTTTGCCTTATCTTCTGTTTGAAATTATTACATAAATATCTAATGTATCTTCCTGGTAGCTCTTGTCTGAGAATTTATGGAATTTTCTAACAGCTGTATTTTTAATCCTGTAATGTCGGCAGTGTCTAGGTCTCTATCCAAATGATTGGCAATACCTCTCTGAGCTAGAGAAACAATGACAAAAATGAGCCCCCCAACTCCACATGAGCAGCACTGTACTTGTGCTCTGCCTGGCTCACCTACAGCTCTTCCACACCCTTTTGCCTCACCCCTACTCTGGCCAGTTGCCCATTAGGCGCTAATAAGCTAGGGAACAACTGTTAAGTGTACAGTCTTGAAATAGAACAAAACTAATGGCCACATGGACTGGACTTCAAGAGCTTTGCCTCCTTAGCATAAATCAATAAACCTTCAAACATTTAAAGAACAAAATTGATTGAAGTAGAATCCTTACGGTTATTTATTACTGTCATAATAAATTAAGGATTAATATGTTTGGACTTTCGATATGCTTGATTGCATTTTCTAAAAAAAACAAAGCTTTTCTTTTTCTTTCCCATAGGTTTAGGCTTCAGTATTGCAGGAGGTGTAGGGAACCAACACATTCCTGGAGACAACAGTATTTATGTAACTAAAATCATAGACGGAGGAGCTGCACAAAAAGATGGAAGGTTGCAAGTAGGAGACAGACTGCTAATGGTAAGTGTGACTCATGCAAAACTATGTGTGTATTTATAAAGCTCTTGTTTTCCAGTGTATGACTGTCTTAGTTCAGGCTGTCATAACAAAATACCATAGACTAGGTGGCTTGCACAACAACAAATTTCTTTCCTCAGAGTTCTGGAAGCTGGGAAGTTCAAGGTCAAGGTTCTAGCCTATTCATTTCCTGGTGAGATCTCTCTTCCTGGCTTGCAGACAACTATTTTCTTGTTGCATTGTAACATTGCCTTCCCTCTTGCTTGTGCTGAGAGATCTTTCTTTCTCTTCTTATGAGGCCACCAATCTGATTGGATTAGGGCTTCACCCTTAACTCGTTTAATTAATATCTTTAATTACTTCCTAAAGACTCTCTGCAAGTATAGTTGTATTGGGGGTAAAGCTTCAGCACATGAATTTGGGGTCTGGCCACATTCAGGTCATAACAGCGATCACAGGTAGAAATAGAAAAGAAGGGAGAGAAGATTTTCTGGTGGGAAATTTCAAAAGTACATGTACAATCATATCTGCTTTGTTGGCATTTTAAAAACAAATCTGAATTTCCACTAGTTTTCACAGATACAACAAAACACAGATTATGTTGGTTTTCCAGAGTGACCTGTTAGCCAGAGAGAATGACACATCCAGACTGCTGAAGGTGGGCTTTGCATAACAAAGAGAACTTCACTATCTGGTTTTTTGATATGTACATTTCTATGTCTCCGTTTGATCCCTTGTTCAACCCATACAGTAGTGTAAACAATCCCTGATTTCCCAGAATTCATAATCTGAGTTCTGTCACATGTATAAATGGATCCCTTCCTCCTCCCCCATCAGACAGGGTTGAAACAACAGCTATTTTATTTGCCAGCTGCATGCTTCAGAAACCGTGGACAATGACTAACAACATTAATACATGGCTGACCTTTCCAAGCCATGGAGTTCTAGAATAAAATAAAACAAAGTTAAGGTAGCACATAAACAGTACAAATTTGGAATTGCACTTAATAAAACTACCTTATCTTCATTTACGATTTACCAAATCTACAGGATAATAATTAAATACTGAAAATTAATAGAAATTAATAGAAGAGAGCTCCCAAGTAGAAATATATTCATATCTAATCATATGTCTGCTCTTGTAAACCACAGCCTCTAATCTCTGCAAGGAGCCATTATCTCCAATACTTGTAAGAAGTGTTTGGAAAAGATCAATTTATATCCTCAACAGAATAGTAATTTCTATGACATGTGCAAGCTTTGCAGGGTAAACCTCAAAGTGCATTGTGCCCACTTCCCTGGCCTTTAGGCAGTTTATCTTTAGTCACATTGGTCTAGTTTCATAGTTGTCAATGACCTTGGTATTGCATTATCTGAATAAGACCTTTATAATAATCTTGATAACTAATATTTGTTTGGCATTTGCTATGTTCCGTGTACTTTTAAAAGTGCTTTTTTTCTAATGTAATATAATTTCTCATAACAGTGTTTTTTATGTAAGCAAAAAGGAACTGAGGCTTAAAAAGGTTTATTAACTTGCCCATGGTCATACAGTTAAAAATCCAGGCACTCAGGCTTATAACCACCAAGCATGATCTTTCATTTGTTTCGTAGAATCTGTCAACCAATTCTTTACTTCCTTTTTTTTTAGTTTTCATTCAGTCATTCATTAATTCCTTTAGTTAACAAGTAGTATGATGAATATCTACCATGTCCCAGGCAATAACTACTACTCAGGAAGGGACTCTGTCAGGAGAAAATGTATGATCAAACTGGATGGGCAAAAAAATGTGGCATTAATGACTTCATTCAAAATAGCAACTAAGAGTTTTGGCTTCTTTACCACCTGAAATCATTCTCTCTCTCTCTCTCTCTTTAACCATTTTGTAGTTAGTATAGTTGTAGTATAGTTGACTTATAAAAAGCTTAACATAGGGATCCCTGGGTGGCTCAGCGGTTTGGCACCTGCCTTTGGCCCAGGGCATAATCCTGGAGTCCCGGGATTGAGTCCCGCGTCGGGCTTCTGCCTGTGTCTCTGCCTCTCTCTCTCTCTCTCTCTCTCTCTCTCTATCTATCATGAATAAATAAATACAATCTTTAAAAAAAAAAAAAAAGCTTAACATATTTAATGTGTACAGCTGCATGGGTTTGGATATTAAGTATACATCTAAGAAACCATCACCATTATCAATGCCATAAATATATTCATGACTTTCCAAAGTTTCCTCTCACTCCTGTTGTTGTTATTATTTATTATTATTATTATTATTATTATTATTATTATTATTATTATTTCGTGCTTGTATGTGGTGAAAACAATTAACATAAGATCTACCCTCTTGGAAGATTTTAAGTATGCAATACACTATTGTTAGCAATAAAACTATGCTGAACAGGAGAACTACCATTTTCATTCTTGAGACACTATCCTTTTTGTTTGTTTGTTTGTTGGGTTTTTTTGTTTTGTTTTTTGCCTTTGATGTGAAAGTTGTTTTTTATGATGTGGTGTCTTCTGAACCAGAAAAGTATTATTGAGGTATAACACCTAACACTTCTCTCAAAAATATAAACCTTATTATTTGTTGATTTAGGAATAAAATTAACCGTGATATCTATCTTTTATGTAACATGAAATTTGAAAAAAATGAGGAGGACAGTTTCATTCTAAATTAATAGCTGCCATAATGATACATTTGAACTTTAACTCATTGTTCTGTAAGAGTTTGGTTGTAGACAACTCTTTTGGTATTTCTTTAACTTCTGCTATTTAATATTATGCTAGATGTTTTCTGCTGATTGTTTGAAGTTCCATTTAAATTTCTAGCTTTATTTTAAAATTCTTAAAAAAAAAAACCTCAAACTTTAAGTAATTCTGTCAAAGGATTTTCCAGGCACCATGCTATTTTTCCATTACCATTTTCTTGATATTCATTGTACATGTAATGATTTCAAAAATAGCTGAGACATAATCTTTAACTATTTTGAGTTTTAAAGCCTATTAAAAAAAAAAAAGAACCTTCAACAATAATAGGTCTCTCCTCTCTTATGTAAGGAAAACATAATTAGTACTTCCAAGGCAACTGCCAAACTGAATCTAGAAATGAAAGGAAATGATTCATTTTATAATATTCTGAAAAAAAATAATGCTGAGGAAAAGAATAAAAGAATCACGGAAGCCACCCCAAAGGACCAATTATCTTACTTCAACCCAACAATATTTATTAATGCTCTCCTTCTGTCATTCCTTTCCACCTCCTTTTCTCTTTATTACCGTGCATTCACATCATCTTTATCTTTCTCCTCTTCCACTCTCCTCCCCCAAAGGAAGTACAAATAATTTAGATTCCGTGATTTACCAGCTGTTCTGCACTCCGTATATTTTTCTCTAAATAGCTATTCTTCTTTCTAAAGCAATTTACACCACTCCCTCCTCTCACCTCTTAGGAAAAGTTCCCCTATATGTTATTCATTCATAGTTCTGTAAGCAAACTGGTCTAAAATGAAACTCCATTAATTTCCTCATGCCATATCTGCTGGGTACTTTTTTCCCCTAAGTCCTTCTTATAACTCAGATTTGAAAAATATCTATCTTAGATGTTATCTTATCCCAATTTATTTAGTACATCAAAATCCACAAAAAGGCAACGTGAAGTAGCCCCTCACCTCTGCTAGAACACACTAAAGATGGAGAACTTAGTTCCTCCTGGAAGCTCCCCGTTAGATACTAGCCATCATTGGATTTGTTTTTTCTTAATATTGTATCAAAATACATTTCTGTATACATTTCTTGTTTTCTTCACACCTCTGTCCCTTGGAGACAGAAAGGCGAAAATTAATTGCTCTTCTACGTTTGTTTGAAAACTTATTTCTTGCCACTTTTCCACTTTGCAGCATTTTAAGATGTTTTGCACATTTTCTCTCACTCTTGCAGTCAATTTTACCACATATCCACTTAACTTCTCTAAGTAGAACACCCTTTTAACAAAACTTTTGATTCCTTAGAATGTTGTTCCCCCACTTCTAAAACCACAGGCAATATTGTAGCATCTGACCTTTACATTTATTCTACAATAAGGAAAAAATTGCCCGGCCTATCACCTTTGCACTAAGTCTCTCAGCATTTCAAATAAAATGACTTTTACATCAGTCCTCTCTGATGTTTCATGGCCCATCCAGATGCATGGTATTTGTTTTCTTTATTAAAATAATATTTTTAACTCTCCTGCCACTTGGCACTTATTCAGTAGAATTTGGGGCTTTTAATTTTGTCCAATGACAATGACATCTGATTTTTATGGATCATACCAGTAGTTTAGTGTTGTAATCTCACACTAAATACATTAATTTCTGGCCTTGATTCCTTCAGACAGATATCAGAGGTTAACAGTATTGATAATTTTAAAATTCATTCATATATTTCTACACATTGGTTTTTATTAAGCCCTATCAAGATAATACCTACGGCCACATATATTACAGAAATGTGCAAAACATGAGAGACACCTAGCTCTGGGAAATGAACAAGGGGTAGTGGAAGGGGAGGTGGGCGTGGGGTTGGGGTGACTGGGTGACGGGCACTGAGGGGGGGCACTTGGCAGGATGAGCACTGAGTGTTATGCTATATGTTGGCAAATTGAACTCCAATAAAAAAAAGAAAAAAAAAAGAAAAGAAATATGATCATCCTCATTTCTTTTCTACACAGAAAAGAAACTTTGAATCCAGGGTCATCTGACTGTCTTTTCTACAGGGATAATGTGAGCTGTTAATTATCAAAACCTTTGTCACATTGTGATCGAAAGCTTATAGTCTTTTTTTTTTTTACAAAGATTAAGTATATATTTTTATTTCCTTAAAGGGAAGCAGTAGATAAGGAGGAAGGTAAGAAAAGCATTGAAGTGAAATGGAAATGCAGTGGGCTCAGAGACAGGCAGCCAGAATTAATTCAAGTCCCAGGCAGCCAGAATTAATTTGACCTAATTGACCTTGGACAAGTCATGTACATCTTTGGTCTTCTGCTTTAGCCTCTATACCATGGCAACAGTGCCTTAGATCAGTGTTTCCCAAGGCTGTTTGAAAATATTAATCTCGGGGATCCCTGGGTGGCGCAGCGGTTTGGCGCCTGCCTTTGGCCCAGGGCGCGATCCTGAAGACCCGGGATCGAATCCCACGTCGGGCTCCCTGCATGGAGCCTGCTTCTCCCTCTGCCTGTGTCTCTGCCTCTCTCACTCTCTCTGTGTGACTATCATAAATAAATTAAAAATATATATATAAAGCACCTAGAACTAGTGTTCAGTGGAATATTCTCTGTGCTGTGTGCAAGTGATGCTTATTTTTATTTCAAAATTAATATCCTGTGGTAAAGACATTAAGTGGATTTAGGGATTGTGAGCAGAAATAATATAATTTTGTAAATAAGTATTAGTTATTAGCACCAAAAACTATTCTTTTTGGTGATTTACATAATTGCCTAGCTTCACCCAAAAATTAATAAGAAAATCACCTTGAAGACAACTCAGATATATAGAAATTGCTGAATAATGAACAGAACTTGAAACCACTCTCATTTGTTGGACTGACCTTAGATAAGAACTGAAATCGGTAACACTCTCTGCACATAGCTCACTCCTGCCACCAGCACATTGCTTCCACACAAAAGAGGTTTCCACTTGCAGCACCCACTCCAACCCATGAGAGATGGATAGATAGGGCAGTCATTACTGCCCTATACCACCTCCCTAACAAGGGGGCTATTCTTATTTTCCAGAAGAGAAAGTTGGAGTCAGAGATAACAAAGGGATTTCTAATATGGCATAACTAATCAATTGTGAAGTCAGATTCAGACTTAGATGTCAATGTCCTAATACCACATGTCCTCTACCAGTTTATCAGCCCTTCTGGTTCTTAATCCTGCTTTCATATTTGAATCTCATGGTAAGTTTTTGATCACTCTGGATGCCCAGGCCTCAATCAACCCTGAATAATCAAATCAAAGTCTTGGAAGTAGGCACCATGCTTCATTTGTAAAAATTTTTTTAAGTCTTCCAGGTGACTCCAGTGTGTAGCCAGGTTAAGAACCACAATCCTACCTTGATCTAATCACATTCTAACCTGCTCTTCTGCTGCTCCACTGCTTCTCCTGAGGGTGACTTTGGTGGTAATGCTCCTTCTATCAAGCCAGTACAGCATCATTTAATATTTTTCAAGAATGGGCTGAAAGGCATTCAGAACTAGTTCACCCTTCAAACTTTGTCCCCAGCAGTTAGAGTACTTTCTGAAGCACCAGGGGAAAAAAAAGTCTGGATAATTATTTTTTGGACTTGGTTGTAATTTTTCTCAAATGTAATAAAATTACAATGCAGTGCAATTGCAGTGACACATTTATTTGAAGGTTAAAGCTTTCTATTATATTGTTATTTCTTTTGCTTAGATCCAGTTTAACTCTGTTTATAGAATTTGCTCTATAGTTAATATATATAGATGCCTACTACAGAGCAGTGGTTTTAAAAATTATTTTAATAGCACATTCTATCAGTATACACAGAAAGTTGCCTCTAATATATGTTTATTTCCCTACTTTATATTGCATACATATATCACTATGCTAACAATACATGATGCACATTTTAAAACATACATAAAATAGATGAAAATCAGTGTGATAAATATTAATAGAAGTTCAGATACAGAATTCTGCCTCTAACCTTTGGGTTGCCCTGGGGTTCCTATATTGTCCATTTGGGTGACCACTGATATAGAGGAGCTAGAAAAGTCAGTCAAAACATCATTGTTACTTGCTCTGTCTCTATATATGGAATAAAGTTTTAAGAAATACATCAACGATTAATGGAGGAAAAAGAAATTCACACTGTTGAAGGTTTGATTGTGTCTTTTATAATCTGATGTGACTCACTACAGCCATTCTGTACCAGCCTTTCATCCTTATATTCCACGCCTGCCACAGCGTGAGTATCCCATAAATGTGTGTTGTTGAATGACCTTCATTTCTTATCCTTTCTGACTCCACACAAACGTAAACTAGACACTCAACATAAATGCCTCCTTCATCCTATAAAATAGGGAATTTTGATAGCTTTTCCTTTGGAATGTTATTTTTAACTTGTTTAGCTAATTGTTTCAACATTTATTAAGTGCCTATTATCTATAGTGAATCAGGGGACTACAAAGATGAAAACACTCTAATTAAAGAGATGGTGAATGAGTAAAATGGATGGAGGGGAGTGGGAGATACCAGCTTCCAGTTATGGAATGAGTAAATTAGGCAGGGAATAAAAGGTACAGCATAAAGAATATAGTCCATGATATTTATTACTGTTACATGGTGACAGATGGCTATGCTTATGATAACAAACTTGTTGAATCACTATGTTGAACACCTGAAACTAATGTAACATTGCATGTCAACTATCCTCCAATGTGTAAAAAAAAATAAAAAGAGCAATATAATCCTTGCCTTTTAGAAGATCAGTCCTTAAGCAGGGAAGAGGCATTGTGAAAATACTGTAGAAGGTAGGGAGTGATTGTTTTCAAGTGAGCTATTTTCAGCAGCAGAATTAGCAAAAGCACTGTGTCTGATTGTGATGTGTGATGACCATTTGTATACTGCTCTATCTTATACAGTGTCTCTTCATGTTCATGGTATCCATTCTTTCTCCTAAACACAAGTAACCCAACAAATAAATTAATATTATCCCTATTTTGCATATAAAAATTAATGCTCAATAAATGTTAACTGACTAAAATCTAGGAATTGAAACCATATGTAATGCTACATTTAAAATTTATGCCAAGTTACCTTCGTTTATAGAAACATCTAGGTATAAAATATGGCTATTATTTCAAAAAAAAATTAAATCCATTCACTGGCAATGAGAAACCAACTTCCTTCTTCTCCATTCCAATTTTCCATCACTCGTGAGATCTCATATCATCACTATGTATATTTCATAATGAAGCTGCTATACTTTATATCTGTTCTCTTTTTTAAAGATTTATTTAAGGAAGAGAGAGAGGCAGAGGGAGACAGTCTTTTTTTTTTAACAAGAGAAAAGAAAGAACATTTATTAACATGCACAGCATACATACACATGAAAGAAATTGATGCATATCTCAAAGGGGTGTTGGGAATTTGGGGCTTATGTAGCATCTTAACAAAGAACTATACATTGGTAGAAGAGTGACAAGAAAAAGGAAAAGGGTTAGGCTTTTAGGGACAGCAAGATATGGGGACATAAGTATATGGGGAGGGGGTTAGCTAATGGAAGGTAAGGGTTATTTTAATAAGGTTTGTTATGTAGAATAGAGTGAGAGAGTCTTAAGCAGACTCCATGCTCAGTGTGGAGCCCAATTTGGGGCTCAGTCTCATGACCCTGAGATCATGACCCAAGCTGAAACAAAGAGTTGGGCACTTAACTGACTATGCCACCCAGGCACCCCACTTTGCTTCTGTTCTTATTTGAGGTTTTTTCTTGTTCATTTAAAATATAACATTAATATGATTTTACCCATAACTAATGCATGATCATTGCTGAGAAAATGAAAAATAAGAAGATAATTTATTATCCAAAGTTAATTATTAGCTGTGTACTGCAGAGATTTTAGTGTTTGGTTCATGCATATTTATTTTCAGGTCATTGATATTAGCACATTAGATTGGTCTCATTTTTTCAATTTTTCTTATTTTTAAAAATTTTAGTAGGTTTTTAAAATTTTATTTCCAGTTTAGTTAACATACAGTCTTATATGAGTTTCAGATGTACCATATAGTGGTTCAACAGTTCTATTCATGACTTAGTCCTCCTTCTTAATTCATCTTACCTACTGATCAAAAACTTTGTCTTCTTTTTAAAAAATTAACTGTGGAGTTTGTGATTTTTTTTTTTACAGTGTTTCTAGAGCTCCCACCTTTTTTTGTACTATGTCTTAGACAGTATTTATGTCCACCTCCTAGTTTGTCCTACCATGTGGTTATTCCTGAATAAGTATGAAAAGGTCAGCATCTCACCACCTGTACATTTCCATTCCCCTTTATTACCACTCTCCTGCTGCCACATCTCCCACCTTAGTAACTGTCACAGATCTGTTTGTTTGCACTCATTTGATTCTCCCAAAACTGACCCTGCTCCCTTCTTACAAGTTTTTTGGCACCTCTTTCTTCAGCTGATTTGCCCTTCTTTGTCTCTGCATCATGCTCAAATTCAGTGCTCCCTTTTCTGGTGTAGAAAATGAGTGCTCTCACCTCCAACCTCTCTGCTTGGCCTCAGTCCTTCATCCTACTGCAAACATATGGCCAGGCTGCACACATGGCCCTCTCTGTGTAGTATACCCCACAGAAACACTGCATTCAGATGCACATTATTTTTTTCTGAAATCAGGCCAGTTGTTCAGTGTTCACCATTATAGGCAGATACTTGATGCAAAAGAAAAAAAGACAATAAAAAACAATGACAAGAGCAACTAGCCAATCAGTGTAATGTCCCTTCTTTCTGTGTACAATCAGCTCCAGCTGTAGGCCCTTTATCTTGAGGGTTCATAGGATAATGCACACACATAATTAACCCAAATAAACCCACTTTCGTGAAAAACATTTTGAAGATTTCAGCACAAAAGAGCACTTTTTGGTCCAGATCCTGTACTATTCTGAATTTTTAAAAAGACCACACAGAAGCTTCATCAACAGTACCCTAATTAAACTCATCAGTTCACAGATGTTTACAGGAAAATGCTCAGCAAAAATTTTCACCAAGAATTCCTGTTTCCTGAGAAGAGAGATGTATGATGACAATAGTAATAGTAATAAGAGCTAACATTAATGAGTATTTTCATGTTCCTGCCATTTTACATAGATTAATACATTTAAATCAATAATTCTTTGAGGTAGCAATTATTATCATACCTATTTTACAGATGTCAAAACTGAGGCTAAGAAGATTAGGTTAATTGTCCAAAGTCACATGGCTGGGAAGAATCAGGACCGGGACTCAGATCCTAGTCTGTATAATTCAGAAGCATGTGCTCTTGATCACTATGTTCTGTTGCCAATATCCTACCACCTGTTGCATAACTTTTAAAATCTGTGTCAATGTTTCAACACTTTCTAGTCACTAAATAAAAACCAACTGAAATACTACTATTATAAATCATCATTATCCCCCACTTTTCACCTCTGCCTTTTGCTCAACTTCTACTTTCTGGTCTAAAGACTTCTCTGGTGACCTAAGAATCTGCATGCAAGTCATTTTCAGTAAACATGCTTGAAGCTTGAACTGTGTCACAAAAGAATATGAGATTCAAGGGAGCTAGGGACCTTCTCTATCTGAAAGAAGAATTTAGATTAGTAGTTAAAAGCTTGGTCTCTGGACCTAAACAGTTTGGCATTTCATATGCTTCTATCACAATAAGATCAATGACTTTGGGCAAGCTTCGTAACGTCTCAGAGACATGCTTTTCTAATCTATAAAATGAAAGTAATTACAACAGCTACCACACAAGTTGTTACGAGGTTCAAGTGTGTTAATGTATGTGAATGACTTAGAATAATGCCCAGTGTGAATACAGCACTATATAAGTGTCTGCCATGATTATTATTTTCATTCTTACTTTTATTATTCTAATATGTAGAATCATGACTGACACATATAAGTGTGCATTTGACCAATGGATGAACAAGTGCTAGATACTGGAAATACAAAAGGGTGTAAGAGAATGTCATTTGTCCGGAAGAGAGCTATAGGAACCAGGGGGAAAGCCTATAGTTTAATGGAGAGTTCACAGTCCACATTCATACACATCAGTCAGATCCAGTTCCCTCTGGTTCCGGATTCCCTAACTTGGGCTACACCATCAAGGATTAATTGGTACATGGAATGTATAGAACATGACTAAAGCACTAATTAAATAGTACAGAAAATATATAGAGGATCCAATCTGATACTTTTCAGTACATTTATTTTAATGCTGCATCCTTTCAGCAGAAATTAACTAAAGAATCACTCCATTAAAATAATAGTAGCCAAATAAGTATAACCTAGGTATTTAAAATACTTTGTAAATATTTTAAAACCATTTAAGAGAAGTGCTGCAGAGATATTGCTGTAATGCTATGAAGTAAGAATTGCACTTGTATCGGGGTGTAAAAAGGAGGAGTTGCTGTTAAGTGGACAGAAAGGGGTACACTTTAACTTGCTCTCCTGCAAAGCTCTGTTTTGCAATATGAGCATTCTTTCCTTAGAAAATTGACTTGTTAAATAACATTTTGATGGGAACAATTTTTATATTTTTTTATTTATTTTTATTTTTTTAGAGAGTCGGGGAGAGAGCACAACAGCAAAAGAGAAAATCTTAAGCAGATTCCACACCCAGCATGGATCCTGACATAGGTCTTGATCTCCTAACCCTGAGATCATGATCTGAACCTAAATCAAGAGTCAGAGGCTTAACCATCTGAGCCACCCAGTCACCTCAGATGGGAATAATTTTTAAAGTGAACAAAACCAAGTTTGGTGTAGCTGCAGGAAAGTTAGGACTCTCATATAGTGATGGTATAAGCGTGAACTTGTTCCTCTTTCCGTAGGGCACTTCAAGAATAGGTATCAACCAAGTGCCTTTGGCTCAGGTCATGATCCCTGGAATTAAGACCTGCATCTGGCTCCCCGTTTCTCCTTCTCCCTCTGCCCATCTTCCTGCTCGTGCACACTCTCATGTTCTCTCTCTGTCAAAAAAAATACATAAAATCTTTTTAAAAAATTTTTTTAAAAAGAATAGGTATCAGAAGGCTTATAATATTCATAAATCTTGGTCCAACAATTCCAGTTGTATGATTTATTCTAAACAAATCATCAGAGTTGTGTGCAAATATAGAAAAAGTTTCTTGCAACATTATTTATAGTAGAAAAAAATAGAAGCAAACTAAACATGCTTTAGTAGGAGATTGGTTAAAGCATTATGCAACACAATGCTCTATGGAAAACAAAGTCATATTATTGACATACATCTATGATATGGACCAACAGTCAGTCTAGATTTAAAAAGTACGTTCTAAAACAATGTGTACAGTATGGTAGCTATTACTTAAAGAACTATATCCCAAATAGGGAGACTTTGGTTAGTTTTTATTCTTTATGGTGGGTTTTTTTTTAAGTTTTTTTTTAAGTTTTTTAAAGTTCATTGAGTATGTATTACTTTTGTAATGGGAAAAACTATAGCATAAGAGAGACATCTGACCCCTCCTTCCTCTTTTCCACAAATAGCATTCTGATTTCCATTATGATACATTGCTTTCTCATAGAACAAGACAGAAGCAGCTTGGTTTTTTTAACATCAACAACTGTACGTTATCTGCTTTGGCTAATGCCATTAATCCATCTTTTTTGTCAAAGCGTGATGTAGATACTGGATTGTAATCATTGCAATTTAATCTTTAAATAAGGTCTAATTTGTATATCTTTTTGCCTATTTCTTTTCACCCACATAGATTTAACTCTAATATTGAATATTATTTTCCTTTCAGGTAAACAACTACAGTTTAGAAGAAGTGACACATGAAGAGGCAGTAGCAATACTGAAGAACACATCCGATGTTGTTTATCTAAAAGTTGGCAAACCCACCACCATTTATATGACTGATCCTTATGGTCCACCTGATATTACTCACTGTAAGTACCATGCTCAGTGTCACCTTTGCCAGGTTTACAAAACTGGAATTCAGTAAAACTTGGCAAAGTACTCTGCTTGCATCTTCACTCTTGTTTAGTTTATGGAAATAGTTCCAAGGGGTGCTGTGCTTCACTCCCCTGTTGCCTTATGAGGCCTTAACTAACGTTTTAAAGGTGGGACACCTGATGAGTTAGAAAGTCCACTGTTTAAGAAAGGCTTAGTGATGCATGTTGTGAACAGTGTGATTATGGTAATGTAAAAGCAACATGTTTTAAATGCTATTTCTCAAGCCCCTAAAACATGATAGTCCTCATGCCATTGTATCCCCCCTTCCTACTTCAATCTATATAGTAGCAAAGCAGAAAAGAGAGAAACTGACAAAATAGACAGGAGATAGCACTGTGTTCCCTCCTGGGGGAGAGGATCTTGCACTTGAATAATGGAATTGTGATCCTCTGTCACCAACACCATAACTCTTATGTTTATCTGAATGTTATATTGGCAGGGAAGCCAGGGAAAACTCTCAGTCACTATGGCAGTAGAGGTGGGTTGCAGGTGGGTATTTCTAGGGCAACAATTAACTATGAGATACTGTGTTGAGTCCTAATAAAGTCCACTTCTACATAAGCCCCATGTTTCTGTCTCTTCTTAATAGGTCAGCAAGAACTTTATCTTAGATTCTGTCTTTGGGGACTAGATTTAGAAGCAATTTTTTTTTTCCTTGTGAGTTTAAGGGACAATTTTGTCTACATCACTAAGCTCGCTTATTCTGAAATTTTGAGTAACCAGCTCTGAGACTGAGAACTCTAATATCTTCAGGATCTACCATTAATACTATGGTCTTAAGGAAGTCATTTAATCTCTCATAGATTTAGATGTTTCTCTTGAGAGAAATTTAAAGGTTGAATAATTTTGCTACCTGCCCATTACATTAGCTATTGCTTTTCTTAATGATGATTTGAAAAATGACTTGCCCCCAAAATATGTCTTTTTCTCAAGCATGCAGTAAGCTGAGATCAGCCTTACATTAGGATATGAAAGAATTTTAACTTTCAAAGTTTTTCAGACTGGATGAATTTAGAAAAATCAGCCTTGAGACTCTGAGCTACTTCATGAAGGGTAAATAAGGTCAGTGTTAAAGAGATAAAAGCACACAAATAAAGCTTGCTATTCAATTAAAAATATATATATTGAGTAGCCTCAATATGTGTAAGACACTTTGTAAGGTAATATATGGGATACATAGGAAATGCAATCCTGGCCTTTATTGGAAGGAAGGCTAATTCAAATATATGAATAGCAGCAATACTTGGCAATGTAAGAGAGATGTACCTGACATGGGAATGGTAAAAATAAATGTGCTTTGGGTACTCACAGGAGAGGTGTACTACCTGTCTTTGGAAGATCATAAAACTATTAATGGGAAGTGTGGCATTTGAATTGTTTCTTAAAGAATAGATAAAATTTCAGTATCAGAGACGTGTTAGGAGACAGAAATTGTAGGTAACTGATGAAAGTACAAATGTTGGAAAGAATTGTCTTTGAGGATTGTAGGATATGTGTCAGCGGAATGTTAAAATGGATCAATCTTGTAAGAATGACAAACGGAAGTTTATATTCACAGTAGCAGCAATGGAGAGACTTAAGCAAGGGAACAGCTTTATCAGAGTTGGATTTCTCAAAGTATAAAATGGATTTCTAGAGAGGGGTGGAAGGCAGGAGACTCAGGCAGGAGGGGCTTTCAGTCATTTAAGAAGGAGATGAAGTACTGTGGAGGATTAGAAAAGAAAGGCCAGAGTCCTTTGCCTTTCTGGGTTGGGAGTACAGCATATTTTGAGATTAAAGTCTTATACAAGGGGATCCCTGGGTGGCACAGCGGTTTGGCGCCTGCCTTTGGCCCAGGGTGCGATCCTGGAGACCCAGGATCGAATCCCACGTCGGGCTCCTGGTGCATGGAGCCTGTTTCTCCCTCTGCCTGTGTCTCTGCCTCTCTCTCTCTCTCTCTCTGTGACTATCATAAATAAATTAAAAATAAAAAATAAAAAAAATAAAGTCTTATACAAGAACTTGCTCCTAGAAACCTAGATTTGATGATTGAATATTAATTATATGAAAAGAATGTGAGCTCTGCAATTACAAGGCTAACATTTTTATTTCAATAGAAAATTCATCATCAAAAAAAAAAAAAACAAAAGAAAATCAATCATCCTTCTGAAAATGCATGGGCTGGGTCTCTCCTCCAATTCTTCTCCTCACCTAATTATACGAACTGGGTTTATAGATACAAATGTTATTATATCTTTCCAATCCTAAAGGTCACCATGTGCTTGTGTATATTAAATGCAAACAAACAGTAACTCCTCCCTCTTGGGAGACCAGAAACTCCTCAGCATATAGGAAAGTCTTCCTATTTTTAACAGAACGATAGCATGACACATTGAATCACCCACATAACAGGTTTCTTCTCTTTTCTTTTTTTTCACCCCTTAGCTTATTCTCCACCAATGGAAAACCATCTACTCTCTGGCAACAATGGAACTTTAGAATATAAAACTTCCCTGCCGCCCATCTCTCCAGGAAGGTACTCACCGATTCCAAAGCACATGCTTGTTGAAGATGATTACACCAGGTCAGATATGCTTAATGGTTAAATTGGGCTCATGATCGTTACTGGGAAGAAACTGCATTTGCCTAACATGTCAGGCATTGCTTTTGGGGTTAAAGTTTCTGAGCACCATTCAAACTTATATAGTCTTGTTTCCAGGGGAAATCTGCAAATTCTTATAATCATGTGTCATTTGGAATCAAAATTACTAATTTTTTTGTGAGAAGTGGTACTATACACATACTCATCACTTTACAATTTATTAAGACTTTCACACATGTTGTAATTTGAGCTCAACAGCCATTTTATAAGAGAGGTAACTTTAGAGAAGCTGATCCTGAGGTTCAAATAAGGAACCTCACATGACATCTCTGCTTAGGGAAGAAGTTAGGACTGAAACTTTTGTCTTTAAACTCTAAATTTCATGTTTTTGATACCAATGGCTACCCACAAGTCAAAGGAGTTCGGAAGTGAGTCAACCCTTCCTTTAGTGCAATAGCTATAGGTAGAAAGAAAAGAGGTGGCATTAACTACAAATGGTTTGAGTTTAATATATGCTGTTAATTCCAAAGGGGAACAGGACAGGATTTTAGGATAGAGCACAGAACCACATTACTAATGCCATGAAGTAAAACCAAGTTTAGGCAGCACACCTCTGAGTCGGGTGTGACAGTTCACACAGCAGAAACTTCCTTGACTTAATTGTCACCATTAAGGATTCAATAAATGTTGGATAATGAATAAATCAATGAATAAATAAGGGAAGAAATAAGAATAAATGTAAATTTTTTGTCTTTAATTTTTTTTGTTCCAAAGTAATGTATGCCCGTTGCATTTGGTGAATGAAACTGTTCAAGAAACAAAACCCTCTCCCAGACTCCTGCCAGAGCAACTATCTTGAGGTTACCAATGTAACATCCTGGCATGAATCTTTCATACTTTCTGCATGTTCATATAAACTCATATTAATTCAGTCAGATATGGAGGGGCTTTGATTGTTTTTACAAAGTAAGTTCATATTTTAGAAATTGCCCTACAATTTGCTGTTCTCCATGAGCAGTCCTTTTACCTGAAATGAGATTGCATATAAATATGTACACACTTTTTTTGAAAGTGTTTGTGTGTAAAAATGACAGAGATGGACCCTTTCGGTTTAATATCCTGCCTGTCTAATGAAGCCATTTGTCAGCCTTTAAAAAATAGAGGAGGCTTCCTGCCTCTTAACTTCCCTCACCGGTATCCATGCCAGCTTTGGTCTTTTCATTCCTTTGCTATTTCTTTTTAAATGATTAAGCATTTTCCATTTATTTTGCAATTTCAGGTTTGCTGAAGTAGCTTGTTACATCTTTAGCCAAGGAATGGAATGTTTAGATGCTGCAAATGTGCATCTGTGGTATAAATCAAATATAAACTTCTTCCTATGCTGAAACATCTAATCTCTATGCTCTTAATTAAAATGAGGGCTGCAGCAAAGATAATCCTCATGGCTCTCTAAAACATTGTGTAAATATAGGCACCTTTATTCACCAGAGCAATGATCTATTTGCTTTCATTCTATCACTAATATTTGATATGATTTTAATTTGAAAATGTCGTTTTATCTTACTAGACCCCACATGGAATTACAATTGATTAAATCCCCTTCATAATCCAGGCCCTTTGCTAGCTGTTTTACATACAATATTCATTTAATTCTCCTGAAAACGCAGACTGTCATCCCTATTTTATAGATGAGAAACTGAAGTTCAAAGATGTTAAGTAACTTGCTTATAGTCACACAGCCTTTAAGTAGAAAAACTGTGGGTGCCCTGCCAGATACAAAATCCTGGCTAAGAAGAAACGTTTTAATTTTCTCATTTTAAAAATGAAAACCAAGTCATATAAAACTGTTCATCACAGAAATACATAGCTCTAAAGAGACCCAAGAGTTTCAGTAAGCTCTAAAGGCAGTTAGATTAGATCAGAGTTGAGACCTATTTCTACCACTGGTTATATGACTGCCAAAAATTTATTTAACCACCACAAGCCTACTTCTTCATCTATATAATGGGAATAGCAATCAAATTTTTCTTAACAGGTTGTTGTAATGTTTGAGTGACATAATATATGCAAAGAACTTGTAACAGAGCCTGACACATCATGAATATTAAATGAATGTTATCTATTTACAGACACTATACTTGTTATAATGTCACAAGGAATGTTTGAACAGATGGTGTCCTAAGAATAGAGTCCACCTATTCCTATAGGGTTGTGCCTTGGTATTGTGGTGTGGTTCTTGTCCCACCTCCTCCTCCCTTATTCTCTGGCAAGACAATTTTACTAAGAACTCTCCTTAGAATCTTCTGAATGTCTGGCACCAGGCAAACTTGTGAATTATATCAGTTTTAACACACACACACACCCCTCTCCCACTCTCACCATTGCTTTGTCCTCTCACAGGGGTCTGTGCTGTAGGCACTGCCATGGATCTCAAAGGTATTTGCTCCAAGGCAAATTCACTGCCTTGTTCATCAATATTTATTGGACACTTCCTACTAGACAGCAGGAACTGCAGTAGGAATGAAAAATTGAGTAAGAAACGACAGCTCTAAGAACTATTAAACTGGGACAAAAATATAGGTAAACCAGCGTGGATCCTTCAATGCCTAATCCCTGATTATGCAGACCCCCTTTGTGAAATTTTCTAAAAAGGCTAATCTATTATTTTTTTTCAATTCTGAGGTTATATATGTTCATATCAAAATGTCATTTTTCATTTTTTTGTGTATGGTAGTAAATGGTAGATATTTACCTTACTATACCCTTACTTGAAAAATGAAATGTGAGCAAATTTATATCAGTTCTCATCTTTTAAAAGTAAAAGGTCTGTAAAATGTCAAAGTATGGCAACTAGAAACAGCAACAAACAATTAGGTCCACTCTAGGAAGTGCTCTGGTGCCACCCTAGCAGAGTTCTTTCACACCACAAGAGTTACTTAGTAAATATTTGTAAATGAATTTCAGCTTTATATGAATACCAAAGGAAAAGCCTATAGAATCAAAGAAAGTTTTAAAGAGGAGATAACTTGTAAGTTTCAGTTTGAAAAAAATGTGTAGGTGTTGATCAGAAAGTCAAGGGATGAGGAAGGATATTCATGGTAGAGGATAACACATGCAGATTCATAGAAGAATGTGAAATGGAATAAGATGAAGCAACAGCTTGAAAAATTAGACTGGTAAAAGAAAGTGGTTCCTACCTTTAAGTAATCTCTGTATTCCTATCCTTTCTGTCATATGCAACCTACTTGTAAAACTTAGGATATATTCAATAGTAAAAACAAAAGGATCACTACTATATACTGTTACCACAAAGTCTTTTAACATGTATGATTCCCCTTATTTATATTATATTATTATTCTTGATCTTTATAAATAACAAAAATGCTCAGAGAGTTTAAGCAATTGCCTCATATCATACAGCAAGCAAATAGCAGAATCAAAATTTGAATTCAGGTTAGTGTTCCCAGGCTTCATCCTCACATCACACCTCGTGTCCCATTTTATACATTCAATTTCCATAGAGAAATGTTGGATAAACAGGATTAAGTTTATATCAGGAGATTGGTTTCTAGTCCTGCTCCTACCACCTTAGCATGTAATGACCCTGAAAAAGCCATTTAATCTCTGTGAGTCTTGATTTTTGCATCTATAAATTTGGGATAAAAGGTCTTCTAATTTCCTCACGGAATTGTGAAATTTCAGTGTGGTAATATGTGTTAAAGTTTCCATTTTTAAAGGGCTAGATAAATGTATTATTATCAGAAGCTTATGTTTGAGGCCTACTTTGAATTTTCCTGAAATAGTAAATCAAGTAATTGATCTCTAATGATGGGACTTGGGCTAATGGGGAAACATTTCTGTGAAATAGGAACCTTCCAACAACCAAACTCCTTAAATGGAGTTTTGTAATGTGTTGTAAAAAACATTTCTCTATTTTCCTGAATCATATTCATTTTTGTGGGGAAGATATAGTAAGAACTTTTTAAGGGAAGTTTTATTAGAAAAAAAAATGCTACACTAACCTAGCTGGATTTTTTTTTTTTTTTTTTTTAGCCCTTTCTAACTTTTTGAGGAAATGTATACCTGAGTAAACTGGGAAATTTTGTTTCCTGTTGATTTAGAGAAAGCACAAACAAAAAGGCCTTGGATAAAATTTTCTTAATAGAAAGTCTGTTGAGTACCCTATAAATAAATCAGTGTTCATTGTGATGTAGATACCTGGTCTTATATTGTTGGTAAATTATTTTGGAAAACTATCACTGTGATGCTGAGATGTGTTTTTGGCTCAAAGAATTATAGTCTCTCAGAATTGGAAGGGCCAGTAATGAATCTAGAGTCTAATCTTCCTCCTTCTGATGGGTAAGGAACACAAGCCCAGAATGATTTGTTGGCTATCCCTAAGTCCCGTAACTTGTATTAGAATCAGATACAGAACCTATGTCTTCAAATACCAAGTCTAGTGCTCATTCTACTCTCTGAGCTCTGTTCACTTTTGCTGTTATTGTTGTTGTTTTGGGATGGAGTAAGAAGGTAAGAATTATGAAAACTATGAACAATCAAGGATCACCTGTGAGCAGTACCCACTTCGTATATTACCTACTATTGATTCCACCTCTACTGGGCCAAGTGATAACCTGGTCACCCAGGAGAGGTGCAAACCACAGTTTACCATCTGGCTCAATATTCTCAGGATACACAAATCAATACTGAAATGAAACCAAAAAACTTTGAGATGCAATGTATAACTGCTCTTTCAATAGCTGGGGACTTAATTTACCAAGTTACAAATGTGATAGATATCATCATGAGAGCCAGGGACCTAAATTATAGCTTTGAGCCATATATGTCCGAGTGAGAAAAATCAAGTTCACCTGGCCCTGATCTTAGTATACCCAGGTGTCCTTCTGATTGGCTCGACATAATGTTCCCTCACATAATTTGGTTGCTTAAAAAGCGTAAGCTAAATGAAGTCTCAAAATTTTTCTTGAATCTCCAGAAATTTTCTAGAATAATTCCAAAATTATGACTCAGATATTCACCAGTTTAACTTTTTTATTTACTAAATAGATATGAGCCTATCAGACTAGAGTCTACCTCTACTCTCTTCTTCCTAAATTATAGAACATTAGCTTACTGAATATGGTACCTAAAATGTATTCCAGTCGTCTTTTTCTTTCACTCAGTTTATTCATTCAATGAACATTCAGCTTCTACCATATATATGTCAAGCATGATTATTAGCAATAAAGTTACAATAGTGAGCAAACCAAACAAGTTCCCTGTCCTCATGGAGTTTGCATTCTAGTGCATCAAGTAAGAGATACATAGATAAATGAGGTAAGTTCAGATATTAGTAAGTACTACAAGGAAAAAATAGAATAATATGATAGAGATTGGGAAAGAGAACTATGTTATGTAGGATAACCAGGAGGGGCCTCTCAGAGGAGATAGCATTTGAACTGGGACCTGAATAACAAGAAAAAGTGGTGATATAAAGATCAGAGAAAGAACATTCAGGCAGCCCAGGTGGTTTGGCATTGCCTTCAGCCCAGGGCCTGGGCTTTCAATAGCTGGGGACTTAATTTACCAGTCCCAGGTAAATTACTGGGACTTTACTTAAATTACCAGCCCCAGGACCTGAGATTGAGTCCCACATTGGGCTCCCTACATGGAGCCTGCTTCTCCCTCTGCCGTGTCTCTTCCTCTCTCTCTCTCTCTCTCTCTGTCTCTCATGAGTAAATAAATAAAATCTAAAAAAAAAAAATAAAAATTAAAAAAAAGAACATTCCAGGAAGAGGGAATAGTAAAGCCAGTCACTGAGGCACAAGTATGTTATGGAAAAGATGAGCCAAAGGGAACATGGCAGAAAATTAGGTTGGAGAAGGAGTCAGGAGCCACATGACACAGGACTCTGTAGGTAACGATGAAGAAGTATAGGTCTGATCTTGAGTACCCTGAGAATCCATTAAGGAATACTAACCAGGAGAATAAACTTATCTGATTTATATTAGAAGAAAACCTCTCTGCAGTGTGGAGAAGTAGAGGGGCCATTGAAGAAATGAGGGAGAGGTTACGCCAGCTGGGACTAGGGGAAGAAGGAGCCATCCATAAGAAGAATGCCCCCTGTGCTCTATTTTAGAGCTAGATTCAATAACCAATGTTTTACGTGAGGAGCAGGCATGCTTTAACTGGACTAATTTACTACTGACCATTTCTACATTTTTTATCACCTATAGAGTAATCTTTCAGGAGCAGCATAAGTTTGCCACTGCTGGTACTTTCTTTTTCCCCTTACTGTTTAACTCTGTGGATCAGAAATGGATAGAGGTTAATTTTCAAATGTTTCTATCCACATGTCCTTAGGATCTGGGATAGAACACGAATGAAGCTTTCTGTCCGAGCATGAAACACATAAAATCTTATGTTTTCTCATACAAGTTTAGGAAATATCTTTGTTTGCTTTAATGTAAAAACATTTTGATTACAAATTAAATTATATTATCCAAAATGTTAAAGTGAAATCAACACACCAGAAAGATTTTTTTTCTGGGGATACTTGGTTCCTGGCAAGTACCACAAACCCCAAGGTACATATGAGTACCCAAATTTAAGAAGCACTGAGCTGACTTACACAGACTTGTCAGTTATTAATTTTGTGTTATAGAAACAGCCCTTTAGTGATGGCTCAGGATTTGTGGTCCCTGTTAAGGACAGGCTTCTTAAAGGATCAGACGATGGGCACCTCAGTGGCTTAGTGGTTGAGTGTCAGCCTTTGGCTCAGGCCCTGATCCCAGGGTTCTGGGATTGAGTCCCGCCCGCCATCAGGCTCCCTGCATATGTCTCTGTGTCTCTTATGAATAAAAAAAAAAAAAAAAAAGGATCAGATAAGACTTGCCTCAGAGTAAAGTCTGAGTATAGTGTAGCCTCTCTACTTTTTAACTTATATTTGATGACTTAAAATCCTTTCTGGATGAACTGGAAATTCTTTCTTCAGATACAGAAAAGGAATCTTTTCTTACTCATCTTTAACCAAGTATAATAGAAAGAACTGGTGTGCCCCATACAGACAACTGACCCTCCTTTAGAATTTGCATCTGTATAGCTGAGAGATTAGCCTTGGAGCCACCCTGCTCAGGGTCCCACCTTGACCACTTCCTAGCTCTGTGACCTTGGGTAAATTATGTAATCACCCTTTGCTTCAGTTTGCTCATTTATAAAAGAAGTAGAATAATACCTCTAAGATTTAAAAAAAAAAAAAAAAAGCTTTCAATAAAGGTTAGAGAATATCAATACTATTTAAAACAATGATTTTCAGATTAACACCACAAATAGCATCATTGTTTGGTAAACATCCTCCATAAAATGAAAATGTAGCCAACAACCATATGTAGCTTCTCAAAGTTAACTATGTGTACTTTTTTTTTTTTCAATTTATCTTGCAGAGCATATTAGAACATTTTACTACAGAAAGCCTCACAGTTGGAGTGCTTTAGTAGGGATCTTAATTTTTATGACTACAGTGAATATCTAGTACCACCTGCATTGAAAATCTAATCTAGGATTCAGGGAACCACAAATGATAAAACAACAAAGAGAAACAACAAAAACCAATCCATCAATCTGGCTTCTGTTGCTAAATACAATTATTCTCTAGATAACTTATTGACTTTGCCCTTTTTTTATTCATGGTAGCTCTCACCAATTAGTGCCATGTAGCTTTTCCCTTAAAAGAAATTCTATGGGGATCCTTGGGTGGCGCAGCGGTTTGGCGCCTGCCTTTGGCCCAGGGCGCGATCCTGGAGACCCGGGATCGAATCCCACATCAGGCTCCCGGTGCATGGAGCCTGCTTCTTCCTCTGCCTGTGTCTCTGCCTCTCTCTCTCTCTCTGTGACTATCATAAATTAAAAAAAAAAAAAAAAAAAAGAAATTCTGTGGAATATGGTATCAGACTCCTTGCAGGCTTTATAAAGTGCATTATAAAACTTAACCAAATGAAAGATTCATCAGCAATGTCTCTGAGTAATCTCTTTTGTTCTGTGCCTCATGCCTGGCTCCTCTGACATGGAGCCTGCTATTTTTACGTACACCTCTTTTTGAAGCAAAGTATAGTGATGGGAAGGGGAGAGTGAGGCAAATTAGTGAGACAGATGGAAGATAAACCATCAAATGGAGCCTTGAGGGAGCCTCCTCTTTATTGATGGTGGCTCCACATAACCATTTTAAGTTTACTTACATCAGCCATGAGGCATGATTGATAGTGATGTCCTGCTAGAAATAGAATGAGTGGGTATGCTAATGAGGAAGATGACAAATCTTAATTAAAGGAAGATATCCAAATATGTATTAGAAAACATGTTAAGCTTCAGTTTGCTATCAGGGAAATGAATTTAATATTAGGAAAAATGAAACAGTAATGATGATTTTATAGATGTGTTTTATAGATGTTTATTATTTCTTATACCTAATAAATCAGCCAGACATAAACACATAGTTCTAGGTTTTATAATTTTATGGAAGATGGTTATTACACATCTATAGCTATTATTATTATAAATGTAAATACATATAGATAGTTATTTAATCAATGCTACATTATATTTTTTTTAGTTCATCCTTGGCCTTCAGGTCTAGTTGAGGCAAAAAGAAAAAAAGATTAATGATGGACAATGGGGAATTTTGGAGGGACCCTTGTAGAAGCAATCAACTATTAGTTGACCCCAGTCCTTTTACATTTTAAACTACTATCACCAACACAGTATGCTGCTTATTTCTGATCTTTATCTGTATGATAT
Source organism: Vulpes lagopus (assembly GCF_018345385.1). NCBI lineage: Eukaryota > Metazoa > Chordata > Mammalia > Carnivora > Canidae > Vulpes > Vulpes lagopus. The sequence continues at coordinate 34,374,017 of NC_054838.1, read as the reverse complement.
TGAAAAGGAGTATATATTATGACTTAAGACATGTAGACGTGGCCTCTTTCTCTAGGACTTTATTTCCATATCCATGTGTCAGTAAAGTAATAGTAGACAGAAGACAGCTGATCCCTAATTGTCCACATCTAGGTGTATACTTTGTAAATTATCCAGGCCAGCATTGAAATCTCTGAATGACTTCCTGCCATCTCATGTATCATAAGCTACTGTCAGTGAGGTTACCATTTTAATATTAATGATTGCCTTAATGAAATGCAAGAAAATTATGGGATACAATTCTTGCATTCCAAAAACTGATATTCTTTTTCTTTGAGATTTTATTTATTTATCTCAGAGAGTGAGCACACACATAAGCGAGCACAAGTAGAGGAAGGGGCAGAGGGAGAGGGAGAAGCAGACTCCCCACTGAGCAGGGAGCCCAATGTGAGGGCTCAATCCCAGGACCCCAGGATCATGACCTAAGCCAAAGACAGATGCTTAACCCACTGAGCTGCCCCAAGAGTTAACATTCTTATTTATCATTAATTTATAAAATTACGTGAATTTTTGGTTGCATCATTCCCTTTTTGCTTCTAGGTAATCTAAATTAATCTAAATAATGAAGTAAGTTATATCTGAGTTAAAAAAAAAAAAAGACATTTAAAAACACTGCCTTCATATATTTTCCCTAGACATCCTTTTCCATCTGGATAGCTACTCCTTGCCCCTTCTATTGTCTTACACCACTCTTTGTTTTTCTCCTAAGTTCTTATTATTTTCCTTAATTATAAAAGTAATATGTATTTGTAGGACAATTGTAAAATAAATGTAAAGAAAAATTAATGAAAATTACTATCTCATAGCAGAAAGATAGTAATATTTAATATATTTTCTTTAAGTTTTTTTTTTTCTATGACTGTATGTGTGTTTATAAAATTTGGACCACACTGTGTACACTGGGCCTTTTTTTCTGTTTTAATTTAACATTATATCTTCCAGATTTTCTCATGTCTTTAAATAGTCTTCAAAAACATATTTTCAGCAGCTATTTAATAAAGAAAAACCATAATTACTTCCTATTGTAGGACCTTTCAGTTGTTTCTCAGATTTGCTTATTACAGATAATGCTTATATGATCTTTCTGACTCCATCTCTTAATGGCATAGTTCTTTAAGATAAATGCCTAGCCCCTCACTGACTAATTAGCACCTCACCTGGTTGCCTTATAGACATCAAACCTTTAATATTGCCAAAAGCAAGCTCTTGATGTTTGTCCCCAACCTGCCTTTCCATAGGAAAATGTGACCCATAATCAAGAGAAAATTCAAGCAACAGAAACAGACCGAAAAATGATAGAGATGATGGAACTGGCAGACAAGAAGGTTAAAAGTTATTATAAGTATAGCCAATCTTCCAAAAAGAGTAGGGAAAGAAATGTGAATGAAGAGGAGAGAAATGGAGGATCTGAAATAAACCCATATTATGCATTTAGTGATGAAAAAATAGTATCTGAAGGGAAATTAGTATCACAGTCCACTATGGGGAAGAAAGAATTGTGAACTCTAAGGCATAGCAGTAGAATATATTCAAATAAAATGCAGAAAGATTAAAGAAAAAAATTCTAGTGATTTATGTGGCACCAGAAAAAAAGCAGACCTTGAAGTACCAAGTAGTCCAAATTTCTTGACATTTGATGAAAATTATAAATCATATTAGTCTAAGACTCTCAACCTAGCCCCAAGATATTGTAAAGAGAGGAGCATAATAAAAATAGACTTCTTGTCAGAACTAATGCAAGCCAGAAGAAAATAGAGCTTCTTTACACTGTGGGGGTGCTACCCTAAGGTTCATAGCCCGAGCAACAGCAGAAGAGAGCTTTTATTACTAAGAATGGGAAGCCTGTGAAGGGGCAAACATCAAGAGTTGTTCTGGGAAGTGTTAAAGGTGCAATGTCTACAAGGCAACCAAGCGAGATGCTGATTAAGCAGTGGGGATCTGGTAATTAGCAAAGCTGGAGTCCAAGCAAAGTCAGTCTGGCTTCAGAATCTCTATCTTTGTGCTATTAAAGGTCATGTAACTAGTATATTACAGGATCAGGATTCCAACTAACTCCAGTCTGGCTGTTGTTGCTGCACTGCACGGGTAGCGTTATTAGCTTTAAGATTTCTTGAATCTCCTCTGTGCTTCAAGTTAGTCTTTGTTGTTGTTTCTGTCCAAGAAGGTAGAACTAAAGTTTTGCATCATGGCCCCCATCCAGCAACACTTATAACCTATTTGGAGGAGGCAATCAGCATTTCTCAGGGAGAAGTGAGGCTTCCTGGATTGTGCAGTTCCAAGCAGGGGTTCAGTCCTTAATGTCTATCATTCCAGCTATAACACCAGACCCCATATGGTTGCCTTAATGAACATTTTAAGCCCTCGCTGAAAGAGCTTAGGAGACCCTGTGAATATATGTGTCCTTGTGTAAAGATTTAAATATCAACCTCCTCGATGTTTTTAAATTAGATTGACCTTGAAGTAGAACAATGTAAGTCCTTTCTCATGTAGACTGTCCTAATGGAAATACTGTCACCTGATCCCTTGTCATCTGATATTTTGCTTTATGTTTTTTTATCCCCCTAATCTTTTTCTAAAGTTTCATTTACCATCTTGAGACAGGATGAAGGCAGAATGAAACAGCTGAAGTAAATGTGATAGCCAGAGATTTCAAAGCCAATTATGGGAGGCCTTGCTCTGAATTTATAATAGTATTAGGAAACTCATAGCTGCCTAGTATTGCACTTTCTTATTTCTCATTTTGTTCTTATAATTCCACATGAAATGGACAGAGTTTTGCTATGTCTGTTTAACTGACTGGGAATCTGAGATAATAGTAATTCTGTGGTTTCTCCTACAACAAGTAGAAAATAAGTGACAAATGCAGAATCCAGCAGCAAGGTAGCACCTTGGTAAAGAGCTTAGATTTTGGAGTCAGAATAATGCTGGATTCACCACTTAATTAGCTGTTTGACCTTGGATGAGTTATGTAACCTCTCTGTGCCTATTTCCCCATCAATGCCTATACCATACGTTATTATCAGGATGAAATGAAGTCATTTATGTGGAACATTTGAACAGAGCCTGGCCTAAAATAAACTACATTCAGGCTAGCTGTTTATTATTATTACTATTATTGTTAGTTACTATTATTATTATTATTCTCCCTGACTTTGAGTCCTGGGCACCATGGTACCATGGTTCTTGTAAGACTGGCTGCCATGGTGATGATAACACTGCTGGTTGGAGATGGTAGATGAGATTTGAGAGTGAATGAAGGGGAAAATATGGTTCCAGCTAGCCTAATAAAACATAGATTTACACAATCTTTATACTTTTCTTAGGTAGATTTTTAGATTTTATATGGATTTAGTGATATTTCCTTTGTCTTTCAGTATGTATATATATATATATATATACATATATATATATATATTCTATCTTTGTGCTCTCTTTGTGCTATTATATACATATAGTGAAATAATGAGAGGTACTATTTCTTACCTTCCTCTGAAAAAAAGGATATTAATATTTGTACTCTACATACAGATCATAACATTTATCAGCTGAATATTATGTCAAAAAATTTTATAACAATACTTGTACTCTACAGTATTGAAAGATATAATGCAATTAGGAAATGTGGCCAGTTCATACCTTTCTCAAAAAGAAGAGGTCTACTGTCTAAAATTGTGTAGTCCCAATCTCTAACAACGAATCAGTCACCTGCAAAAGTTGTGTAATTCAGAGTCCTGAACCCCACCTCAGATCTACCAAATCTGGGTGTCCAAAGATAGAGTTCAGACATTAGTATTAAAAATAGAACCCAAGCTCTCACAGGTGATTCTGATGCATAGGCAGGTTTGAAGATCACTGGCTTAAATTCATTATGTCTTTGACTTCAGAAAAGTTAGATGACCAGGAGTAAAAAGCAAAATGGAGCACATTGGAAGAAAACATGGCCAGGGATTTTTCCCATAGTGTAAATTTTTCTTTCTTTTTTTTTTTTAAGATCTTATTTATTTATTCATGGGGGGGGGGGTAGAGGGAAAAGAGAGAGAGAGAGAGAGGCAGAGGGAAAAGCAGGCTCCACGCAGGGAGCCTGACATGGGACTCGATCCTGGGTCTCCAGGATCACACCCTGGGCTGAAGGCAGCACTAAAACGCTGAGCCACCTGGGCTGCCTTCCATAGTGTAAATTTCCATAAAACATTGGATAACCCTAAATCAGCAATGGCACTGACAGTACTAATGGCAATGTGCAAAGAAAGGGTATTGCTCTTAAGAACAAGTTACCAAAAGTAGAATTTCTTCAGATTTTATCATTAAAACTGCCAGCTCTTTAAGAAACCACCTATTACAGATGCGTATTTTACTCTATAAATACATTTTGTAAAAAATGATGCATTTCCTTTACATCGAATTACATCTGATAATAGGCTTCTATCATGCCTGCCTTTCTTCTTAATTTCTTCCTTGAATATCAGTCTTTCAGGAGCTCAGACTTCTGAAGAACAAAAACCAGGAAGAGTTTCTTTGGGAAATTCTGCTTTCCCTTCTGTATCCTCTGTCTCCAGTGAAACAAGGAAACACAAGGGTCTGAATATCTGCTACAGTCTTGGGGAGGAAAAAGCATATTATGTTCAAAACACAAATTAGTATTTCAGAGCCACCTGTGTGGCTCAGTCAGTTAAGCATCCAACTCTTGGTTTTGGCTCAGGTCCTGATCTCAGGGTCATCAGGTTGAGCCCCATATCAGACTCTACACTCAGTGAACAGTCTGCTCAGACTCTCTCTCCCTTTACCCACCCCCATAAATAAATAAATCTTAAAAAGAAAAGAAAAATTTCCTAATTCCCCTTTTCTGTGAAACAAATGTTTTTATATAGGAATGTTAGATAATTCTAAGTTCTTTATACACAGCTACCTACCACCTTATAGCAAAATAGACAATATTCTTATGGCTACATGCATGTCAGGGTCAGGACTAGCTGTTTGTCATCTCACAGACCTATCACAGATACCAAATAGCTATGATCAGAATATATTGTTCTAAATTTCTCCCATTGGCTGAATCTTTTCTGGATTACTTAGGTATAGTAGATGGGAGGTTCAGCCATTATTGATAGTCTTAAAAAAAAGAAAAAAGAAAAAAGAAAAATCTCCTCCATCTGGTTTCATTGTTGCCATATCTTCATTCATTACAGTAGTTCATTTATAAGTAGCTCTCACTTTCATTGGATATACTGGTCCAGTCAGGATATCTCTGGATCCTCCAGATAAGCCAGGAGTCTTCTCCCCAGGTGGACCTCAGTGCCAGTCATCTCATCACTCTGTCTAATTTGTGCTTTTACTCAACCTACTGGAAATACTTTGGCCAACAGCATACAAGGAAAGCTCTCTTATTTAAAACTCTTCAGAGCATGAACAGGAGAGCAATTGGAATTATTGTCTCAAAACTGTATTTAACATAGAGGGAGAGATGGTTTAGGAAATGGTGAGGAGAATAGTCTGGTGACTCTGGTATGATTAATGTTGGCTGAGTGCTGCCAATGTCAAGCATTCTGAGAAGTCATTTGGATACTTTTTTCCTATTCATTTTCAAAATAGTTCTGTCATGTGCCATCTCCCACAATTGCATAGGACTGAAAATCAGAAAGATTAAGTAGCTTGTCTAAATATGCACAGCTAATAGGTAGTAGAGTTGGGACTCAAATTTGGTCTGCACTAAAATGTGTTACTACCTAGGAGATTAAATATGTGTAAAATTCCTCAAATACACAGAATCTACTTAATGTCCCCCCCAGACTTGAGAGAGTTTGTCTATTAAACCAGAAGTTCTCCTATAAATGGGATCATATGTTGTACATTATTATACTTTCAGAATATATTTCACTTCCCCACTTCATATCTCTATGCTCTGACCAACCTAACCAGGTAACTAACTGGCTTTACCTGCCACCCTGCCCTCTCTTGCGTTGCCCTTCACCAAACATGTTTCCCTCAGTCACCTCCCTCTTCATTTTCAGTGTTTCAATCCTATCCACTGGTACTGGCCCAGCTCCAGTACCTCCTGAGAGGATTCTCCTTGCTGGATATAATTTCCTCTTAATTTGAATTCCCAAGACAGTCTATCTTTCCCTCCCATTACACTTAACCAATTTTGGCCTATTTTATTACACACACACACACACACACACACACACACACATACACCACCACACCCTCACCCTCTCTAAGACACAGTGTGCTTGAGGAAAGAATCTATGTCTGGATCAGATTTTTATCATCCACATCACCTAGATTAGTACATAAAACTAGTTATTGACTGAGCACCTATCATATGGTGGGGATTCGTTAAGGCTTTGCATAGAGTCTCTCATTTAATCTCATAGCAGTCCTATAAAGTAGCCATTTTCTAGATAAGGCAGCCAAGATTTGGACAACTTAAGTACCTTCCCCAGTCACATAGTAAGTAAGCAGCAGAACAGTATTCAAACCCAGGTCTTATTGCCTGAAACCCCATGCTTTTTCACCATGCTCATAGCTTCTCTATATGTTCTCTAAGTACATAAGTAGATGTTAGATGAACAAGTGATACATTAGTAAAAAAAAAAAAAAATACAGTTGTTAGTTTTAATTGTCATCATTTCTATAAAAGGATTCTGGCTAGCACATAATTTCCTGAAGTAGATAAACTTTAACTGGAGTCTTCTTAATAAATGAATATATTTGGATAACTGAAGACATTGGAGATTCTGACAAATTTAAACAGTAAATATGGTGATGCCAGTTAAGCCATCCTGTCACAACCAAATATTCATAGTGCTGCATTGCCATTTGTATAATACCGTATTAGTAACAAGGTATCACATAGAAATAGGAGTTGCTCAATAGTAAAAAAAAAAAAAAAATGTCCCTAAAATGGGAATTTTTTTTTATTTCTGAGTTATTTGAAAATATGTCAATCTCTGAAGCTGAATTGAACAAGGCCCAGTATACGTCCCTAATAATCCTCTGTAATAGAAAAAAATACATATTTTTAAGAAGTAATTTAAAAATACAGGAAAATATAATTAAGGAAATAAAAATGACCTGTAATGCCATCACTCAGAGGAAGCACTATTAACATTCCAGTGACTTTCCCAAACATACATATACATATACAGATATGCTTCTCGTAAAATTGGCCTCAGTTTCTACAATGAACAATTTTTAATGCCCTTTAAAAGCCATTTAGAAAACATGTAATATTGAGAGAAAATAAAACTTTTATGTGAACATATTTCCCAAAAATAATATTCAGCAAATTCTCTGGTGTATGCTCCCAAATTTTTTTCTTTCTCATTATCTATTATATAAAATTGGGATCGCACTTTATTTTGTATTGTTTACAAAAACTGGGTTAAACTGCATATACTATTTTAACCTTCTTTTTTAAGTTAATTATATGTTGTGAACATCTGTGTCATCAAATCTTACACAATATTTTTAATACTACATACCTATTCAATACTAATGAACATACATGTTTTTTTCCAGTGTTTTGTTTTCACAAACTTTGTGACAATTATAATCTACATACCTCTATTTTTTTTTAATTTTTTTAGATCTTATTTATTTATTAATGTAAAACACACACGGAGAGGGAGAGAGACAGGCAGAGGGAGAAGCAGGCTCCATGCAGGGAGCCTGATCTGGGACTTGATCCCGGGTCTCCAGGACCATGCCCTGGGCTGAAGGCAGCGCTAAACCGCTGCGCTACCAGGGCTGCCCTCTATGTACCTCTATTATACTCACTTTTATAGGATAGATTCCTGGAAGTGGGATTTCTGGGTCACAGGTTCAACAGTTTATACCACCACCACCAGTGTATGAAGAGGATCTTTGCAGCTATTAGAGAAAATGTAGATGCTGCTATGTGTGCTTAGAAAGATATCTGTTGTAAGCTGTAAATTTATAAAATAAAAGCAGGGGCACCTGGGTGTCTCAGTTGGTTAAGTGTCTGCCTTTGGCTCAGGTCATGATCCCAGTGTCTTGGGATTGAGCCCCACATCGAGCGAGGAGCCTGCTTCTCCCTCTCCCTTTTCCCCTCCCCCCTACTCATGCTCTCTCCCTCTCTCTAGAATAAATAAAATCTTAAAACATAATAAAATAAAATAAAATAAATAGCATGATAATACATGTAATTTGATCTAGATCAAAATTTTATCTAAGTATTTATCTGTAGATTTGGGCATAGATGTAAATTCAGGCACAGATAAGAGATAATGTTGAGCACTAGGTGTACAAAAATAAGCACATTTGATGACTTAATCAACACACTAAAAGAATCAGAGTAAAAAGGTATGCTGTACGGCAGTATGAATGTATATACCCCAAGACAGAATACTGGTAGTGTTCAGGAACTCAATGGCCACAGAGCCAGCTGGTTGCCAATAAAATAATAATGTCTAGTTAAATTTGAATTTAAACAGCAATAAACAATGAATAATTCTTTAGTATAAATATGCCCCAGGCAATATTAACATTTATATTAAAAATTACTCATTGTTTACTCAAAATTCAGATTTAATTGAACATTCTTTATTTTTATATACTATATCTGACAACCCTATGGCTGTCATCATAATTTTGTAATCATAAGAGGAAATCATCATCTCCTAAGAATGACTTTGCATCCACAAAAATGACTAGAAATGGACATATAAACCAGGTCACTGCCAGATTTCCTTAATACCTATGATAGTCATGGCATTTACTGAGTGCCTGTCAGGCACTGTGCTAAGTGCCGTTCAAGCATCATTTCACTTAATACTCAGAAGGCCTTAAGAGGTAGGAACTGTTCTTGCAACAGGAGGATAAACTGAGGCTTTGAGGTAAACTAGTTGCCCATGATCACATGCCTTATTAAAGTAATGGGGCTGGAACTTGAATCCAATCAGACTCACAGCTTGCTTTTTTTGTTCTATTCTCTACTGCCTTGAAAATAGAGGCTATAGTTGCTAGGATGACCAAGAACATAGTTAGACCCTTGAGGGAAAATATATGCTAGAAAAAAGAATTTTTTAAAAAACGACAACATAATGATTTCACATCCAGGCTTTGCAGCCAGACAAGCTAGGTTCAGAGTCCCCCCACCCCACCCCAACCAAGTCAGCTATGTGAGGAGAGACAAGGTATTGCTAAACCTTGCAGATAATACTATTATATACATCTTAGGATGCATGGGAGGATTACAGGATGTAGAATATATAAAGCATATGTAGCACAGGGTCACCCCCCTAGTAAGTTCCCAAGATATACGTAAGTAGTTGTTATTTTTATCATTTAAAATACATCAGAGTACAAAACCAAGTGGCAGACATTAAGAATATACTGTATGGAAGTTTAGAAAGGAGAAAAATTGGGAGGCCGGGTGGGTCAGTGGTTGAGTGTCCACCTTTAGCTCAGGGCATGATCCCGGAATCCTGGGATCAAGTCCCACAGCAGGCTCTCCACAGGGAGCCTGCTTCTCCCTCTGCCTGTATCTCTGCCTCTCTTTCTGTGTCTCTCATGAATAAATAAATAGAATCTTTAAAAAAAAAAAAAAAAGATTCTACAAGTATATTTCAGAAGGTTTTGTGGAGAAAATAGGAGTTAGACCTTTCTTAGGAACCAGGAGTAACTGATGCATTTACATATACAAATATAGGGTTGGAACAAAGGATCAATATGTATAAATTTTGAAGTAATGTGAAACATCAGCTCAAGGGAATTTAGGACCTCAGTTTATGTCTTATTCTAAAATCCCAGAAGTGCTTCTTAGTGGGTAGTCCTCTCCAAAAAGAGCAAGGCAGTGCTATAGTCATCTCTTGTTCTTACGGATGTCTTAACCTTTCTCCCTGGCCATAAGGCAATCTTTATAACCTGCTTGCAATAACAGGCCCAGAAGAGTAAATGGTATAACAGCTGCATGAAATAGAGGAAAATGGACCATTGAAAAGCGATGGGAAAAAAAATCCATCTAAGTGATTTGGTTAAAGCTACCTCATCATTCCTGTTGATAAGTATAGAATTACATTTGAACATTAATCTTTCTTCCTAAGAGCTACTGTTGTACTCAAGCTGAGCTTTCTTTCAGTTAAAGGTGTAAAAATTTTTCTCCCCTACAGACTCCGTATTAATAATGTAAAATTGGCATACAGAAGTATATAGTAGAATTAACATTTTGCATTCTATTTTAGAAGATATGATTTGGCTAAACATACTCAGAAATTTTTATGTAGGTATGAATTTTAAAACTCAAGATCTTATCAGATCCAGAAACTTTTGACTTCGATGTTACAGATATAAATAATCTTGGAGACTCTGAGGAAAGAAAATGATTATTGTAGAGGTAAATGTTTTGTTCCATAAGATTATGTTTTAATATCACGGTAAATAGAAAGAAACCCTAGGAAGATATTTAAGCTTTGGACCTTCTTTTGGGGACTTTTGTGATGTTCCCGATATTTTTCTATCATCCAAACTTTTCTCTTTTGTTTTCAAATTTGTATCCAAAATAAATGGCCCTGCTTTCTTTCTCTATACCATTTTTTAATAGTACTGGCCAGAAATATCGTTTAATTACCCATCAGGCCAAATCTAAAAATACCAGTGAAATGCCCAGCTAACCTCAGACCACAGTGCCCTGCCTTCATCTCTGCTGGAAAGGCTAAATCAAAAGAGTCAGGTGGCTAATACCCCAGCAAATGAACAGGGTGTGTACTTGACCCAAAGGATACCAATCCAGAGGCTAGCCAGTGCCCAGCAATGTGGTTCAGTCAGAAAAGTGAACTGGGTCTATTGAATTCTCTCAGGAATTTTTAATTAAAAGGCAGCCCAAATGAACACCTGTCAGTGAAAAATGAAGCTGATAGGTAATGATAAAAAGGAGACCAGAGGATCTATCACGAGTCATGTACAATTTGGTGTTATTAGAGCAGCAGGAACAATATGGTAGAGACTATCACATTTATAACATGAACAGTTAAAGAAGGTCACGGCTAGAGAGAGGAGAAGGAAGTAGCACAAAGAGAAAAGGTATCATCGTGTTGATGAAGAAGCTCTAGAGTTGATACAGTTCACTATATCCCACTCTACCGGATTTCCACCAGTTCAGTTTCTCTGAATTCCCATGCACATATGTCCTGTCACCTGCACTAGCTCAAACAAGTCTCTGCTCCTTGCCATCAAATTTCCTTACAAACAACATTTTGCTCAATTAGCAAAGGGAACATTTTATCTTACTACTGTATATAAATAGTACCTCTCTGTGGGCCTGATACAGGGTAGGTTTTAGGTAAATATATATAAAATAAATGAATGAATGTAAAAATAAACAGTAAAAATGATTGAACTTTTTTTGCATTCAGTAGGGGAGAGTACTAATCTCCATGGCTGTCCATCACTGGCGGATTTTAGACTTGTACTCAACATCTGCCTACTTTTTCAAGTTGTCTCCTACTCAAGCCTTTTTAAACTTCCTGAATGGGATGTGCTTTTAGCTCTGTAACTTTGCATGTGCCATTTATTAACACTTCCCAGAAGGCCTTCCTTCACCCCACCCCAACCCTGCGTACAATCCTTACTCTCCACAGCATTTTCTTCCATGTCTTCTTAGTTTAGGCTCTTTAAGAGAATTACGTGTTTCCAACTCCCACTGTCCCCACATTCCCATTTACAATTTCCTACTACACTTTATTCAATATTATAAAATAAAGCATTTTTTCTGTATTATTAGAAGTTTTTGTCAGTCTTAATGGCTAAATTAAAAACCATCATGTGGCTATATCTCATGTTTTATACCTTTTGTCTCCTTTTTGGACATTCTGATTGTTTACTTTTGTTCTACGTTTCTCTTACAACAAACCACAAGGACTTTCTCTCTATGGAACCCTGTGTCCACATTTTTTATTTTCTTATTAGAATTGCATACTAGAGATAGAATTGCTAAACCGAAGGTTCAGGATTACTTCTAAAACTTGTGAAATATGTTGCCAGATTGCTGTCTTGAAATGTTGTAAGGGAGTTTAATACTCCATAGCACCAGCAGTATGAGTGTCTAGCTCACCATACCACAACTGAATTGTGATTTATCGATTTTAAAATCCTTCATTATTTTTAAACAGGCAAGTGAGGGGGGAGGCAGAGCATTTAATTTGCATTACTTTTATTCCTAGTGAGGTTAAACATTTATATTTGCATGTCTATTTGTCATTTATATTTTCTTTTTGTGATTGAATGCTATATACCTTTGTCTATTTTCTATTGAAAACTTGCAGTTTTTCTTTACTGAGTTGCAGGAGCATCTTTAAAATATTGATAAATGTATTTGAGAAGGTGCTTTCCCCAAATTACTGCTTGTTTATGACTTTATTTCAGCAGTTTTACATTTTTATGTAGTCAAATCTGTCATCTTTTATGTGACTTCTTCCATTTATTTTATGCTTAAAAATTTTCCAAAGCACCTCGATGGCTCAGTCAGTTAAGCATCTGATTCTTGATCTCAGCCCAGGTCTTGATCTCAGAGGGTTGTGAATTCAAGTCTCAGGTTGAATATACAAAATATATATAACAAATACGTAATAATATATAAATGTAAAATATATATATTTTTCATCAGGATGCAGGATACCTTCTTACCTACTTTTTTGGTAGATTTACATTTTATTCTATGAGTTCAATTAAAAAGAAAAAAACTTTAAAACTGGGTTCATATAAATAAAAGAATTTAAACACTGTGATAGGGCATATCAAACCTTGCTCAGATAATTCAAATCTCAAAAACCTTGGTCTAGCCATGATACTTGGGCTTGTACATCTCAGACAGTATTTGTTTCAACATCTTTCAGAATGAAACAAAAATACTACTGTCACTGGACAGCTTACCCAATGCCAAAGTATGGTGATTCCTGTCCTCTTTGGAGTTATACTTATCATATAGACACTATTGTCAAGGTTATTGACTTTCAACTTCTAATTTTAAAAACACTGCATGAACCATTTATAACCCACAGTCATGAGAGCCTAATTTTGTGAAACCCGAACCATCTTTTGAAAAAATAAAGCAGCTTAATAATTGAAAACTTTCAAAATGACTTTAAATGAAGCTTGTTCTCTGCCATTTCTCTCCTCAATATCAGCAAACATCGTAAAATATAACTAAGAATGATGTTTATACAGAGAAAATCATGAATTGATCTCTTGAGTTTACAAGTATTATTTATAGATTATGGTATGTAGACTATTGCTAATAACAAATCACTTATGGCCCAACAATTTAATAGGACACTACAGCTGTGAGTCATACAGGAAAACAAGTCATTATGAAGGTACCAGCACAAATTAGGAAGTCTGGGCTGGAGATGTTATCTTGTTAGGAACAATGAAAATAATTGAGACAAAGTGAGCATCAACCCCAAGGGCCTTGATAGAGGACCGATTACCTTTTCAATATCAGAAGAAAAAGTGAAGCTTTAAAAGGCAACATTATGCATGCAGTGCCTTTGGTGACACTGAACACCACACATTGTTACTTCTTTTGTTCTACTCTCTTGTAGAGAATCCACATGACATTTATGTGCTAATACACGAACTGCCTGTTAGGGGAGCAGCATTCTCCGAAGCTAGGCAGCCTTGTGATCCCAAGTGCCCGAAAGTAATAATCAAGATAAAAGAAAGTGGGGTGCTGGCATGGCTCAATTGGTTAAGCATCCAGCTCTTGAATTCAGTTTGGGTCATGATCTCCGGATGGTGAGATCAAGCTCCACACTGGGAGTGGAGACCATTTAAGATTCTTACTCTCCCTCCTCCTCTCCTCCTCCTACCCTAAAAAAGAAAAGTAAAACACAGAGTAAAATGATAGTTACCAAGAGATGGTGGGGGTGGATAGGATAAGAATGATTGTATTTAAGGGTACAAACTTGTAATGAGTAGTAAGTAAGTGGTAGAGATCTAAAGCTCAGGATAATGACTAGAGACAATAACATTATACTATAATTATGTAATGTGATAAATATCACTACATCAGCAATCATATTACAATATATAAATGTATCAAAGTAACACTATATACCTTGGACTTCTACACAATGTCACATGCCAATTTCTTAAAATATAAATATATACATACAAAATTAAATAATATATTAAAAATTATGTATATATATATACATATATATGTATATATATTTTGTTGGCTGCTTTTTGGTAAACTCACAGTGTGTCCCATGCACTGAGCTAGGTGTTTTATGTTCCTCTCAGGCTGACATTACTAATCCCACTTTATTGATGAGAATGCAGAGGCTCAGGGAAGTTAAGAAACCATAGACCACACAGGGTAAAATTTAGAAGAGCCAGAGTTAAACCTAGCTCTGTTTCTTTCTACTCACCACACTGTTTTGTAATAGTTTACCTCTGCATATAATTTTACAGCTTAACAACTTTGTTGGTATGTAGAGAAGGCGTTTTAATATCATTAAGTTAAGCTACATTTTAGAAAAGTAAGTATAATGCAAATAGGTATATACTCAATGGTGGAAGTCCTCCCTTAAAATTAGAGAGATAAATGAGCCCTTACAAATCATCTAGACCAATTCATTCCCCACATCTCTCTGTTATACTTTAAGTTCTGATAACACCTCCACCAAATGGCTAACAGTTTTCTGCTTAATGCTCAGTGTAAAAGAGGTCAGCCTCTTTAATCCTTCTCATTAAAATGTCCAGTTTACCTGTTACACCACATAGTTCACAACATGGTCCTATATTCTTTTATCCTCTAATTACTTTGAGGCTCCCCAGAATAGCAATTCTGCCCTTAAGACCTGTTAGCCCAGACCTAGAATTCAATCCTTTTCTGCTTGCTTCTCCAAATCTTTGGCCTCAAAGCAGTGTATTATGTATAAAGAGGAACACGAGGCACCCTTGTAAGATTAAAAAACAAAAACAAAACCTTTTCCTCCAAACTATGCCAAGCAGTGAGCCAGATGCTTAGACACTCAAGCATTTGGCATCCCAGCTGCCATTCATTTATGTAGTTTGGTCCTATTTCCTGCATAGGGCTGGATGCTACCTTTAGAGCACCGAGAGAAGGCCACAGCAGGATGAGCATTGGAAAATCTGAGCAATTTACAGATTCATCCATATCATTCCATGTGACAGATTAATGGTCAAAAGCATACAAATATATAATTCAAATTCTTCCTATGATGATTTTAGACTCTTCCTTTTAATTCTAGCTCAGGAAGAGAGAATAAAAAATACCAGTCCCCTTTTTCGTCCCCTCACAGCTTTGTTTCTTTTTTATGACAGTATTTCACTCATACATTCTTGCATTCGGGAAAGCAATATAGAAACAATGACAAATGAGATTTGGGCCTGATCCTCTGAGAGCTAATAGAGAAGGAAGGAGGCCTGTGCCCCAAATATGACAGTATAATGAGGTGAGGGCCCTGCCTGATTTGGCCTTTGGGCTTTGAAAGCAGTCCTTTTGACAGAGACTGGAAACTCAATAGAGTGTGAGTCACTCTTACTGTTACCTCTAAGAGAAGGAAGTCCTATCCATTTGACCGGTCTTCAGGCACCACACAGATGAGTATTCACAATGGCTGTCATGTCATCACTGCATCAAACATTTACCGTCTCTGGTACAGAGCTAGGACTTAGGGTGAGGCAAGGGAAGTACCATGTCAGGCACAAAATTTAATTGGGCACTAAAAAACTGTAATTAAGATAGTATTTTAATGCAACATTTTAGAAAACAAAATTAATGTGAAAGAATCCATAATAAATAAAAGACAAGATGAGTTAGGTATTGATCTCAGGTACAGTGGAATCACATAGGGGTCCAAGGTTTTATCTTTTGCCTTTGAGTGGCATAGGACAGTAAAAACACACAGCCTATTTTATTTTCACTCTTTTGATTGCAAGCAAGAGATCTGACCTGAGCTCCAGTGAAGGAATGTGATGGGAGGTAATAGTTAATTTTCTTTATATATTTAATGTCTTATGGGAGCCAGCAGAGAAATCCAATGGCATGAACCCTACTAAGTCCCTTAAAGAGTGAACACAGACTGTTTTCTAGATTCAAGGAACCTCCTGACACTTTAGCATCAAAATTCAGGAAGCTTCACTGTGGTTCACTGTAATTAGTGGACACAGCTACAGCTATCCTCTACATGTCTGCATCTTTCACTCATGCTACCAGCTGATAATTTCTTTTTCTGCTGTTTTATTAACATTCAGTAGCAAAATCCAATTGGCCTAAGCTTCTTTTTTTTTGCTCTCCCCAGCCCTACCCTACGGGTCATGGTTGCAGAATCAGATTCCCAATCCTAGTCTAAGCAGATTTGGCTGAGTAGGGGACTGAACTGGGTTGGAGTCAGTGGGACAAAGGGGAAGAGGCAGTTGCAGACAGGGTCATTTTCCTTAGGAGAGGGTTTGATGAAGCACCTCCCTCTACACTATCATTGTGGATTAGCAATTGAAAATGCCAAGGAAGCTGAACAAATAGCAAGTGCTAATGGAGTTCAGAGAAGAGAGGTCACCAAGGGCCAGGGTGTGCTAATTATATGCTATAAGAGCCTGCAATTATAAACCCATAGATATGCAAATAAATGCTGATGGATGAACACTAGAGACTACTAAGCCATTTATCTATGGCCCCTGGTAAGTGGACAGCAAAACAAATGATTTGTTTATAAGTTCACTAATCTCTCTAACTACTTTTTCCCCTTTCTGGGGGCATCTACAGAAAGAAGAGAGACAGGAGGTACCTCAGATTGGATTTCCATATTCATTACCTCCTGACCTAGGTGACTCCGGAGGTTTATAATAGGATAAACAGGCTCTTTCATTTTGACTGGCTGATTCACACTGCCTAAAGTCATTTCCTCATGGCACTTCCTTACTGAATAAATGTGAACTGATGGTGGCATCTGTTCCTGCCACCCATATCCCAATGACAGCTCATAAATTGGCATTTCTTGTCTGTCTGGTGGAGAGGTCATGGAGAATATCACTGCAGAGAAATACTAAGAATGCTGACTCTTGGCATTACTACTTCTGGAACTCAGGCCTGAGAATTCTCTGTGCCCTGAGCCTGAGGGATGACCCTTACAGGAACTGTGGGCAGGTGTTGCGACAGCCAGGCTTGCAGATGTGCAAAACCTGTCCCTTGAGAGTGGGTGAACCATGCACAGCAAGTACTTAAAGCCAATAGTTCCTGACACCATGGGGGTTTCTGTCTTGCCAGATAACCTATGAAAATTAATGATGGCCGAAAATTTCAAACAGAGCTAGAAGATTCAGAATAACTTAAGGCTTCCTTGCAAGAGCCAGAAATATTTTTCATTTTCCTCAATGGAGAATAATTTGTTAAAAATCCATGTATTCAAAAAAAAATCCATGTATTCAAAGAAACAGTTCTCAAGTACCTACTATATGCCATTTCCTATGCTCAAACTGTAGCTTGTTGTAGTACTTACTGGATATTGTACTGTGACCTATATTGTACATAATACACGATAGAATTCTAGGACCATAATGAATCTAGCAGGCAGAAATCTTCAAATATCAACTCCATTTTTATGCCACTTGAAAGGACATTCTCACTGATATTTTTAATTTAGTTGTTTGGTTGCAAGAGAACATGGTGAATATTGCAAGAAAGTTCTGTCAAGTTTGTCAAGTGTTTTGTTATGTTTTGGTATTTTTCAGCTATCCATCTTCTGAGATAGCAAATATTCTCACAATTAAGCTAGATTTGAAATGTCCACTCAATAGTCAGTAACTGTACAAAATAACTGGTAAATAAATAAAGGATGAAAGACTAACAGTAGGTATAATGGGCCTGAGTATCAATAGCTGTATCTCTGCTTTGATTAGACTTTGAATCATGAGTCGTTAAGCCTAGGCAAAGAATCAATCCACCATGAAAACATTCTGAATGTGACTGTAGGCAAAGATATAAGGTCCCTCTTCTAAAATTCAAGTTATCTAAGCCTGTCCTCAACACCAAATCCACTAAAATAAGTGAGTTATGAAATAATATTATGTCCATAAGATGATTCCAAAAGGATATAGGTAAAGGTCTTAAGAGTTCAACACTGGACAATGTGTAGGGCCTAATTATTATTGTCTTGAATTTATTGTAGTGTTCAGAGAGTGTTTTCCTCTTCATTTAGTTGAGTACATCCAAGTAGGATTTTTTCTTAATATAAGTATTATCCAGGTTTCATTCTGATCATTTGTTTCAAAATATACTTTTACAGAGGTAAAAAGACTAGGAGGAAATTGGTAACATCATTTTCTTGGTCTGTCAAGTCAACAGCAGACAGAAAATTAAATCAGCCCTCCTAGGCAGAAAGCACAATGTTAACTGAAATGACATCATCATGAGAATATTTTATGACCTAAAAGAAGTCATCAATTCCCTTATTCTTATGCCCTGTGCTGGCAGTTTAAATTGGTTACCATTTTATATATATAATATTTTTTAATAAAGATGCAGTGAGTTCTCTAAATAGTCACAGGCTCTAAACAAAGCCAGAAAATAGCATTCTTTTTTTTTTCTGTGTATACAAAAGGTGTCAGATGGACCTCTAAAATAATTAAATGTATTAGCCCCTTTTGGTAGGCCCTATCTATAGTTCTTTCTTTCTTTTTTTTTTTTTTTTTTTTAAGATTTCATTTATTTATTTGAGAAAGAGAGTGCATAGGCAGAGGGAGAGGGAGAAGCAGGCTCCCAGCAGAGCAGAGAACCCGATGTGGGGCTCCATCCCAGGACCTCAGGATTATGACCTGAGCCGAATGAAGGCAGACGATTAACTGCCTGAGCTTCCTAGGCGCCTCTATAGTTATTTCTTTGTATTAGAATCAGTCTTACATTTTGCAGGAGTATATCCGTTAAGACTTATAATAAGTCTCATTTATAACAACAATGAAAAATGACCTAGCATAAGCATATTTTATCTCAAAAGAAATCCAGAGGTAGGAAGTCCAGAAGTGACATAGTGTCACTCCTTATCATCAGTAACAGTAACCATTATGCTCCTCTATCTATATTGTTTATTTTTATTCTCAAGGTTGCTTCAGGTCCAAGGTGACCACTGAAGCTCCAGCCCTTATCTCCAGGTTCCAGGTAAGCAAAGGGAGGAAATGGGAAGGAGCAAAATCACAGGGGTCCTAGGTAAGTCAGCTCCCTTTTAGGCGGCTATCAGAGGAGTCCCATAAAATCCTTCTGCTCCAATTACATTGGACTGAATATTTTCACTGGGTCACATCTACCTTCATGGGAGACTGAGACATAAAGTTTAACTACAGAAAAAGTGACTAGTGGAAAATTGGCTTTCTCTTAATAAGGGAGTAATGACGTTTGGGAGGCAATCCAGCCATCTCTGCTAAGGCAGCTAAATCATAAGCAGAAAATGTGGAAAGTATTATCAGGTCTTCTTATGATAACCTATGCAGAAAAATTCCCATAGAGCTCATACATTCCTCCTCATATCTTATTTAATTGATAGTTATGTATCTCATTAATACAAAGCCCTGTCCAAGATGAATTTTTGTTTGGATAACCACATTTTCAGTTCAGACAAAACTGATCTCCCAAACCACTTTTCTTTATCAGACCAGCATCATGGGTCTTTCTGTCTCCAAAACCATAGGAAATACACATAAATCTTCATAAAGCTCAGTATATTAACAATTCAAAAACAGACTCCCCCAAAAATCAAAACAGCATTAAATCTGTTTTAAAAGATATATTTTAGTGTATAACTGAAAGCATCTTTCCTTTTACATCACACAGTATGAATTACTTATAAAAACTGATAAAAACATTTCTTTTTTTTTTATAAAAACATTTCTTTCTTTTCCTTTGATAAAAACATTTCTTAAAAATGATCTTACAGCTGCCTTTTTTAAGGGCTGGTGTTTGTCATTATGAATTGTGTATACTCTATATAATTGATAAACAGAAATTGACAAACTCACTAGGTTTTTCTGAAAATGGAGCACTTGTCTGAACAAGAATATATGCTAGCTTCCATAAAGTGAGAAAAAAAATTGGCTCTTTCATTGAAGAACCTTTAAAATTATTCTTGTAGATGTTATTTTATTAGCCACTGAGAGAGAGCAAGCCAACTCCATTATAAAACACCTCATTTTACCACTGAGAGTTATTTGGATGACAAAATAAGTCTTTGGACTGTCCGTTCCTCAGCCCCTCTACTGTGTTGTAGAAAACAAATGAAATCAAGTCATCTCTTGCTATGTTAAGGAAGGCTTCGTGTTAGGGAAGAAACTAATTATCTAGATAGTGTTAAGCCATGACTGGCCCACAGTAATACTATAAATTAGGTAAAGTTTATTTTCACTGCTTTGCTTATCCTCTCATCTCCCCTGCTCTCTTCAAGAAGCATTGACTGAGCAACGATAAGACATTAGGGACCACTTTGGGAGTTACAGAAACATGGACTGTGCCTTCACTGAGTTCACCATGGATACTTCTACTTTTGCTTAGGGATATGGCCACCACTTACTTTCCCTGATGTCTCATTGACCCAACGGGTGCTCTCTCCCTCACCTGGGTCTGGCCTTGTGTCCACAGGCCTGTTTCCTGACCTGCTCCTTATCTTCCCACACAGACTATAGGAACTTCCAATTCCATTTGGATTTGGATCTTTCAATTCTTACCTTAAATGGAAGATATGGTAGCAATTTCAGGCTGTATGTTAAAATAGTGTGGTACAGAGTTGTGAGATGTTTGGTTTTTGTTTTTTTTTTAATAACCAAGGACTTTGCAGTACATGCATGTTTGGCAAAGGTTATAGCTGAAATTTATCTGATCTCACTATGCACATTTGTAACAACTAAAAGATGCTGCTATTTTAGATAATGTTTTAGTATCTTCAGATTTATTCATTTAGAAGAAATTTTCCTAAAGTGATTATCCTTCAAGTAGAAAACTCTCTGAAACTAATTGTTGGTAGGGCAATTTATAAGTAAATATATAGAGGAGTCACTGAGATCATATAAGCAGTTAGACTTCTAGTTAAGGCCAACCCCGCCCTCTCAAATTACTACATAAATATGTGAAGTTTTATCAATTTATTCATTCATATATGAATATAAAATATTTATGGAATGTGGACTGACTCTAAGTGGTTAACAAAATAAATGTAGTTTCTGTCCTCCTAAAATTTACAGGGTAGTGGGAGTGATAATTATAAATTAAGCAAAACAAACAAGATTATTTCATGCTCAGAAAAAACATTGAAGTATGGACAGGGTGCTGTGACAAATAACAGATGTCTTGGCCAGTGGAGTCAGGAAGGTCTCTATAAAGTTTACATTAAAGAAGAAACTAAAGATGAAAATGGTGCCATGTCAGAGGAGCCCAAAGTTTGGCACTTCAGACTTCATTATCCAGAAAGGTATGGCATTTGTAAGTTGACTGTGACTCCATTGAGGTATCCGGCATCAGGATTTTCATCATGCCCAATTTCATCCAAAGTTCTAATTTCTAACCAAAGATACTGTTTCTTACAAAGACTTTTTCTCCAAGTCTAACAGCCTAAGGCATTGTTTGGGGTATTTGCTTTTGCATATGGTGAAATGCTGCTAGTAGCACAGTTGTTCGGTTTGTATGCTAACCGTGCGTCTCTCTCTTCCTCTTGTGTCACCAGGCCTCCGGAACCTGTTTACAGCACTGTGAACAAACTGTGTGATAAGCCTGCTTCTCCCAGGCACTATTCCCCTGTTGAGTGTGACAAAAGCTTCCTTCTCTCAGCTCCCTACCCCCACTACCACCTAGGCCTGCTCCCTGACTCTGAGATGACCAGGTACTGCATGCGCTTCCTCACTTCATCTTCTCGAATTGCATGTGCTTCAACAAGGATGAATGGGTAGAAGCCACCTCTGCTCACTTCTCTTGAACTTGACATCTTCCTCAGTGGAGAGATGTTCTGCTCGTTTAGTGCAATGGGAGAAATTAAGAACATTGCCCTTTTTTTTGCCTAGTGTGATCACAGAGTACTCAAACATGATCACATGTTTTTCCAAATGTTCTTGGTTCCCATGCATTTTTAATAGGGTATTAATTATATTTTTCCAGAAGAATTAATTTTGGAATTTAATTAGCACTATTTCCCTCATATAGAAGGATGAAAGCATGTACTCAATACATTTTTGAATAATATTTAATAAGCACTTATTATGCTCCAGGCATAACATAGCCTAAGAATTCAGTACTATTATTGCCATTTAATATTTTAATGAAAATATTAAATTAACACTATACTTAGTTCACTCATTTAGATATTAAACAGTTTGCCCCAAACTACAGAATTAACTGGTTCTATCTAATCACAAAGAATTTTAACCTTATGGTTATCACGGTAGGTGTTTACCATGTTCTCTTGATTTAGTTACTCCCATTTTATATAGAAAAAACAAGGGTTCAAAGAAGTTAAGGCATTGTCCTTGGTATGATACTGCCAATAAATGCTGAGTTCAGATTTGGCTTAGAATGTTTTGAGTCTTTCCACGACTTTGTAAACAAATCATTCTAAGTCTGAAGGCTGGATATAATTCTAAAGTATATGTATGCTAAATAACAAAACCTCATCTTCACACAATAGTAAAAGTCACAGAGAGAGGAGAGTAATAAAGGAGAATCTAGTGTTCCTTAAGGTAGTTACAGTTAACTAAATCAGGAGATCTCAGTCATGATGTTCCTCCATATAATGAAGTGCTTATCTAGTTATGTTTTCGGATAGAATACCATCATATATTTTTATAATACTGATAAGATTGAGGAAATACAGATTTTAGAATGATTTGAAGTGTAAATGGATATACCAAGAGGGTCTCCTTAGAACATCATCTCTGTTTTTCTTTTATATTTCCAAAGGAAAAGCTAAAAGTCAGTTATTGGCCTTTCTAGAGGAGTTAAATAACAAATTTTAATTATACATAATATTTCTAGAAATACATGAGAAAATGAATTTTTGGCCATGTAATCAGCTGGGGCATTTTCACTAATTTGCAACAATTAAAGCCTAATAGCATTTTAGAATGCTTTATAAACATTCATTAAATCTTTGTATATTTTTAACAAATCATGAAACTACCTCTTGATACAACAATTTTGAAGCTAAGAAGGCAAAGTTAGCATAACCAGAGGGAAGCAGAAGGTGCGCACACCTATAATAATGACTTCCTGGTATTTAGGCATCTATAATCAGCTGTGCAAAGTCAGCTAACACTTAGCTTTCCTCTGTGCCAGGCATTTTGTTAAGTTCTTCTTACGAATTATATCTTGTAACCCTGACAAATCACCTTATGAGGTAGATGTTATCAATATCTTCATTTTACAAGTAAGAAAACTGAGGGTTAGAAGTTACCTGGCATGCCCGCGATCATCCGCTAATAAGTGGCAAGGCTGGGATTCAAACCCAGGGGACCATGGCACCTGCATCAGCACAGGCATGATGGCAGAGATGTCTTCGCTTGCTGGAAAAATTCTCCACCCATTTCATTTTTTCTCTCCTTTCTCTATTTTTATACTGCCTTCTCATCTCCCTTCTGGCTCAATGTTGATAACCCGTGCTCTCTATTTGATGACCCTAAAAGTCACATTCCTTGCATCCTCCTGGAGATTTTGATGCCTCCTCTCTTAAAACTCACCAACAACCATATGGTGGACTCTATCTCTTGTGTGGATCTACCAGAAACAATTCTATTTCCGTTTACTTTCTGTAATTTGTATTATGAAGACCATGGGTTTTTTTTTGTTTTGTTTTTGTTTTTCCCAAAGTAAAATATATATATATATATATATATATATATATATATATATATTTATAGTATCATGTTGAATACGTGTGTTTCAGATGACATGCCTTCAGCAGTCCTGATATGCTCCAGTCTCCACCCCTCACCCTCCATCACCCCATTGGGAATTCTGTTTTCTAGTCTAATTCTGTCCCTTTCTTTTTCCCCCTCTTTCTTTTTTGTTTCATATCTTATCCTTCGTTTCAAAAAAGTCACACAAACACACACACACACACACACACACACACACATTTTAGTGGCATTGTCACCAATACGCTGATACTAAAATTCTTGATTTCATCCCAATTTTCTCCCCTTCCACATTTTCCCAACCCAGTAAATGGCACATTCATCTACCTCATTGCTCAAGGCACAACTTGAGAACCATACCTAATACCTGTTCTCCCTCATATCCAGCATTCCATCTGTCTTCAAGTCCTATTGATTCTACCTCCAAAATGTCTATTCATTCTCCTCTATTTCTATTTCTAGCACTTGAACCCCAAGCCTCCATTATCTCCCACCAACAATAGCCTCCTAACTGGTCTCACCACTTCTGTTGTTGTCCTGATTTATTCTCAGTACAGCCAAGGTGATCTGTTAAAAAATACAGATCACATCTCTTTTTTTTTTGCATTAGTATAAAATGCAAAGTTACTAATACAGCATCCAAGCTATGCATGACCTAGGCCTCTGCCTGCCTCTTAAACACCTCATTTCACTTCTCCCTTTGCTGATCACATGATTCACATTCACAAAATCCACTAAATCTCTTCCTATTTCAAGCACTTCACACATGCTCTTTCCCCAAACTGAAAAGCTCTTTACTACACTTTGCCTGGTTAACTTCTGGTCATCTTAGATTGAAGCTTAAATTGTACTCCCTCAGAAAATCTCCCTGAAAGAAAATCTGGTCCCCTATTATATTGTCTCTTTTTTTTCTCATAAGACTCAAGCAATTTATAATCATACATTTATTTATATGATTTTAAATCCAAACTCCTGTCTCACACTCAATGCTATAAGTTCACTAGGTGGAATTATGTCTGTTCTTTGCACTGCTAAAACCCTAACACTTAGCATCATGTCTGGCACAGCAGCAGCTGAAAACCTTTGAGTGATTAAATAAACATGGAAATAAGATCTGCAGACAAGCAAATAGATTCCTGTTTCAGGAACACATCATGGCTGAAAGCTGTGCTTTACTCAGGTCTTAAGGGTACATAAAACAACCCCATGAATGAATGAATTTGTGCGTTGAAACAACAGCAGACTAGAGCTCACTTTGTGTGCTGCACTTTCACCTTAAATTACCTCAATGGTCAGTACATTCATTAGGTAACTGTCCATTCTTCATGAAAACTGAGTATTCAGAGATTATTTACTTCCTCTGCAATGGAAAATATCACTCTGAGCAGATATTTTTTGAAATGCAGCCAATAATTCAAGGGAAAAGTTCAAGGGTTCTTGTTCCATTTTTGACATCATCACTTGCTTTTTTTCCACTGTGACCTTAAATAATCTGTAAAACCTCAGAGGTACATGAAAACTTAGATGGACCAGCCCTTATTCAACTCTATAATGATAAGATACTCAAGCCACCGTCTTCATGAGTGTATATCTTACTTACTGGGGATCTTCTGCCCCAAAAAGGATATTATAAGAATATATCTTTCAGTTCATTCAACCAAGATTTATCAAGCACTGACAAAGTGCAAGGTACCATACTAGGAAAACTTTTTACCAAAGTGTAAATGGAAAAAGACAACCAAAAGTGTTGAAAAAGATGCCTCACCTTTAAGGTGCAATATGTTTTTTTTTTTAATTTACTTATTTACTATTTATTTATTTTAGGGCACTTGAGAATTTCCCACACACTATTTCAGAAGCACACATGTACTGGTATGACAGTAACGTCTCAGATTAGAATATGAGCTAGCTCTGTGAAAGTTAGCATGTGAAACCACCTTAACATGTGTACCAGTTTATTCCCTAATTGGCATTCAGAAGAATGGATGCCACTCAGCAGAAGCAAGGAGAGCCAGTCATCTCTGTTCTGTGCATTTCAATCAGAATATCCAAATTTTCAGCACTTTGATTTGATAGCAAACACCAGGAGTAGATTAATTGTATACACAATTACTTCCGTAACATTATCTAGAATAAAACAGAGTTGAAAGTTTTTCTTAGGAAAGCTCTTTAAATTACTTGACAAAGTGTCAGCTCCTAAGGCTGCAGATTATATTTAGAGTAATTGACTTTTCAGAACTTACGAAAGCAAGAAATGGGCAGAGCCTGGAATCAAACTAAAATTTGGAGCTCTGTGAAACACAAATGGGATTGCTGTAGGGCTTCTTCTTATCCAGTACATCTTTCTCTTAAAAAAGAAAGAAAGAAAGAAAGAAAGAAAGAAAGAAAGAAAGAAAGAAAGAAAGAAAGAAAGAAAGAAAGAAAGAAAGAAAGAAAGAAAGAAAAAAGAAAGAAAAATGTTTTTGATATTGTAATTGGTTTTTCTACTTTGGGAGAATGGTACGTTATTCAGCTTTTGATATTCCTATAGCAAGGAAAATAGTATTTTTCCTGTTTCCTCAACACGTATGCCACATTTTCATTTGTCATTTTATATAGGTGGTGGTCCTAATTATTGTTATTTTGTAGTTGATAAACAGAGACTGAGATAAACCAGATGAAGACTATAAAGTATGTTGGCAGATTTGGGGTAGGAAATGGATTCTGAGGCATTAGATAATCATAAAACATCTTTACTCATTGAAGAGTATATATTCATGGGATTTCTACTAGGTTCCAGGCATTATCCAGGATTCTGGGGATTCAGAGGTGAACAGGATACCGTCCATCCTTTTCCTTAAACCGTTCAAAGACATGTAAATGAAGAAGTCATTACTGTGCATTTGATGTATATATGCTAAAGGCTCTTCATTTCTCCAATGTACCTAATTTCAAGGTAACCAAAATCAGACTACCATAAAAGGTAGCAGTAGAAACAAGCATGATCTTAGACTGTCCCTTCTGCAGAAGGTGAGCATATACACAGGAATGTTCTCCACTCACACCTTGTTTCATCAGTTTCTAATATTTGTAAGATGTTATTTATAGGAGACTTATCATTACCTTCTCACAGGTCCATTTGCTAGTCTAGCTTCTAACTATTCCCTACAGAGCTTAGAATTCATGTATAATTCACTCCCTTTGTAGAAGTCATAAAGTTGGCAGCCTCAATCCATTCCCAGCCTTGGAACATAGAGCAAGATCTTTATCTCACAAGACCTCAGCCATATGTTATGGTGGCCTATCTTTGGCAAGCTCCCTCTCCTTGCAAAATAATAGAAAATTTATGTGGGGCTTTAATGTTTTAACTGTCTCAAAGTCTGTAAATCCAAAATCAGATATAACTTCTAGACATAATAATGCCATAAAAGAACTAGATGTGAGTCTCTAAAGGTAAGCAGGACAGGAATCATTTAACTCTGCCTCTGTTTTTCTTAAAGTTTTCAGAAAGACACTGAGCTCATCAATGAAGGAAGAAATGTGTTTGAAGTTAAAGAAGTGTAGCTCAGAGTTAAGCCCCACAGTATAAAAGAATAGTAGGCTCTGGGACTCAAGGCATTTCCATGTGGGTTATTGGGTGGGTGATGAAGTTGGAATTACAGGCTGCTACACATCATAGAGGACCTTACTTGCCAAGCTGAAGATTTTGGACTTTATCCTGCAAGCAGTAAGGAGTTGTTGAAGAGGTTTCAAGCTGAGTGAAGACATAATTTGATTTGTGTTTTTAGAAAGATCACTCAGTCAACTGTGTAGAAAGAGTTTGAAGGCAGGGAGACTAGTTAGCATATCCACTCCAGTTGAAATCATGAAGAACTGAACTGAAGCTGTAGAGATAGACATAGTGAATTCAGAATTATTTATCACATGAAATGTGTGGTACTTAGTGATTCTTTCAAGGGCATGAATTTTCTGGTTTGGGTTATGTGTTAGCTGAGTACATCATCTCTTCTCAGACAGTGAGCACTCTTGTCCACAATAAATGTATTATTTTTCACAATAAATGTATTGAAACATAAAACTCTGTAGGCGGAAACTCGGCGGAAGGAAAAGAAGGCAAAACGTACTAGAAGCTCTCTTCTTTGAGTTGGTGGCAACCTGATGTCATTGAGCTGGGGTTATGTCCAGACTGTCTAGGGCTGAGGCCTTCCCTTCCCCATACTAAGCACTTAGATTTAGCTAACCCCTTCATCTTTCTCAGAGCCTCAATTCACTCATCAGAAAAGAGGGGAAATCATCCTGTCTGTGCTATTCTCTTCATAGGATTATTGTTAGGATCAAGGGAAATGGAGCAAATGAATTTTTATCTGGGCACTATCCACACTAGTCATTATTAATTGTTTCAATATGCTCATTCTACTTTAGAGCCTTAAGCTATATATTTATTTTTAGTGCTATCACAAATCAGGTGAAAAATATTTGTCAGTATAGGTAAACCCCCTGAGACCATAAGAAAGCTGTCGATGCTGATTCTGTCATTCTTAGCAGTCCTTCTTGTCACCGTAGGCAAAGTCCCATATATCTCCTTTTATTAATATATAGGCTCGCTGTAAAACATGGCATATTTTTAAAGCAGTATGTGACTTCACAGTTCTATGAGATAATTTTCTTTTTTATCTACTCATGCACCAGTGTTTCTATCCTGCATGTGCCTTTTGAGGAATGTAGACAAAATAACAGCAACTCTCTGGAACACAGATCAGTAGCTGGACACTTCACAAACATACCTTACTGTTTCTGATAATCTCAACAGCCTTGCGAAGTGTGGGTTTTGATCTAGCACATGGAGGGGCCAGGACTTTAATCAGGGCATGCCCGCACCCAAGCTTCCACTCCCATGGTGCCTTACTCCCTCTCTTGTGTGCACCCCATGTCTTCTCTCTCAGTCCTCTGCATCACCCATCTGTCCTGCCACCAATCTGTGGTGCCACCAATCTCCTCACACAATTTAATCTGGGAAATAGAACCATTAAAAAAAAAAAGAAAGGAAGAAAGAAAGACACTTAACAAATCATTGACCTTCTTATGCCCTTAAAAGGCTGATAAAATCTTAAAAAATTCTTAATTTCATTTTTAATTAAAACCTGGAGAGGAAACCCTCTGGGGCATGGCTCATAAGGCACAGCCCCTTCCTGGTTTATGCAGCAGCTTCTTCAAAGGCCTTCACTGCCTTTTTGAAATAGGTGATCACTAAGCCCAATTTGAATTAAGGAAAATAAGGAGAGATTAACTGACTCCCACAAAGTCACAGAGGCTACTCTTGCCACATTACATTTTATATCTTCTTCTTTCCACAAAGTGATAAATATGCAAGGATTCACAGTGAAAAAAGCACACTTTGCTTTGAAATTAAAGCATTCTGTATATGGATTTTTTTTTCAAATAATTTATTTATTCATGAGAGACAGACAGAGAGAGAGAGGCAGAGACACAGGCAGAGAGAGAAGCAGGCTCCATGCAGGGAGCCCAATGTGGAACTTGATCCTGGGACTCTAGGACCACGCCCTGGTCTGAAGGCAGGTGCTAAACCACTGGGCCACCCAGGGATCCCCTGGATATTTTTTTTTAAATATCACTTATTGTTGCCCTTCACTCTTTTTCTATTATTAAGGAGGAGATGTTCTTTCATTAAGAATTAAAAAACATTTTTTAAAGCCCATTTAAAATTACATTGTGAGTGTAAAAGAGGAAGGAAGGCAAAGAACTCACCCTGTTCCAAAAGCTCTTATTTACCCCTCATGATGCACCCGGTCGGTTGAGAGTAGGAGGCTTGGAAGAGCTGGAAAACAAACCCAGATTGGTCTGATTCCAAAATTCCCATTCTGTGATATTCAAATAACTCTGTAATGAAACAATCTAATTTTCTTTTTATAAAAAAAGCCAGATTATTTACTGAGACGTTATGAATATTTTCACTTAGCTTTAGTATGCATTTTTGTGTTTTGAGAGCAATCTTCATATTAACTTTAGTAAGCATTATATTACTGAGTAGCAATAAGAGATTGAAGAATAAGCATAATTTCAAAGCAGTCTTCTCTGAGGGAAAGTAGCTGTGAGAAAATGCTATGCAAAATCACTATAGCAACAGATTATAGGAACTCAGAAAGAATCAAGACAGTAACATTAAGCCTTCACACCCACAGCAGAGATGTTAGTTAAAACCACTAACATGTAGTGAGTGCTTTTATGTGTGAAGCACTATTCCAAACTTTTATATGTACTCACTCATTTATCTTCATAACAACCTATGAGGGGAAAGAAAAACAACCCATGAGGTAGGTGTGATTATTCTAATTTTATAGGAAAATTATGGTACATATTTTAACAAATGGAAACAGTGGGATGAGATAGTTTTAATTAAGCACATCAGGACTTATATATTCAGAATATTAATTTTATTAGACAAGATTTTGTCTGTTTCATTTACTCTTGTTCCCTATGCTGAAAATGATTCCTGGCATGTAGTACTAACAGTAATAGTGGTGGTGATGATGATGACAAAGAAAACAATCACTCTCATTTATAAAATCTTATTATGCACCAGGATGCACTTTACACAAATTAGCTTATTAATACTCACAGCAATCCTGGTAGGCGTGTGTTACTAATATCCCCGTTTTGCAAGGGAAGAAGTTTGGTCTAGAGAGATTGAGTGACCTGTCTAAGGTCACACAGTTGTTTTTTTTTTTTTTTTTTTTTTTTTTTTTTTTTTTTTTTTGTCACACAGTTTAGATTTGAATCCAAGCAAGCTGGCACCAGAATCAGGACTTAGAAAAATGTACTCAATAAATATTTATTGAATGTTGTCCTCAAACATAATATTCCTCGAGTATTAAATTCTCTCTGAGAAAAAAGTACACTCATCTAACTGTAGTCAGATTTCAATAGATTCTGTTTGAGATAAAAGTAAACTTCATTTAAATGCAGTCAAATTTCAATAGATAGGTAACCAGATAGATAGGTGAGTATCTGATTAAGAATGTGGACTGTGGAATCATAGGGTTAGAGTTTGCATCCTGCCTCCTTAACTCCCTGGTTGTACAAACTGGAGCAAACGACAACTACTCAGAGCTTATGTATCCTCATCTATGTAATAACAATAATTGTGGTATCCTTCTTATGGGGTTGCTATAAGGATTTAATGAGATTCCACAGAAAGTGCTAAAAGCAATGCCTGATAAGTATCAAGTGCCCCATTAGTATTATTATTGTTACAAGTGAATATATGTTAAATACATAGACATATTATGTGACCCAAAATACATACCTCAGGCTGAAGGGGGAATGAATTCTTAAAAGGCTGTTCTCATTCATGGACTGATGATGAGTCCCATGAATTATAAAGGGAGATGAATTTTAAGATTGGCCGTATGGAAAGAGGGGCTGTGTGAGACTACTTATATTTATATAGCGATCTAAGTATTTTAGAATGCAGAATTTTGTTTTGATTAAGGGATCAAAACTTACCTCTCAGAGCAGAGAAAATAAATCTTCCATTTCAACTCTTTAATTCAGTTTCATAGACCTTAAGCTCATATGAAGTTTAAAGGATCTCTTGAACAGGGTTTTTTAAGTCAGCAGGGATGTGTGTTCCAAATTGAATACTAAAACCTAAAATCACTTTCTTCCAGAGAAAATGAATACATTGGAGGGTAAAGAGGAATTTTATGGTTTGCTTTAAAAGGGGAGGATGTACTAAGCCTCTGTAATCAAGCTAGAGCTTTTGTCCAAATTTTAAAGTCTCCCCTTCTTCTGGAAGGACAAAATGTTCCAGGGCCCAAATGTGACATGATAAACAGAGTTCAGATGGGATTTCAGCCCTTGCTTCTTGCCCTGCCCAAGTGTTTTCCTGAACAACCTGACCAACAAAAGGGATTGACCTAGACTGAGGATGAGTATGGGGCTAAGAAATAAGAATCTTAGTTCTCTTTGATATTTCTCTGTCTCTCAAATTCATTCTAATGTTCTGCTTCCTTTCTTAAGCCTCTGGCATAATTACAAGGATTTTATCCTGTCCAATCTTTATATGTTCCAGATGAGGAAACTGTCACTCAAACTACAAATATGTATTAAATGCCTATTATATGGTTGGTACCTCTGGGGATAGATAAATCAGACATAGTCACATCCTACTCTCAGGAGGTTTAGGGACCACTGGGCCCAGAGAGTTTCTTTTGTGGATATAACTGACAGCCACTAGTAATGCTTAAAAAAAAAAAAGAAAGAAAGAAAAAGTAGAAAAAGCCTAGAAATTTATTATGAATTGCCTTTTCAAATATATGTGAGTTTTACTTAGCATTGGGCTTTATTTATTTTGAAGCCCTCCTGATTTCTCGTAGATATCAGTTAGAAGTTTGTATTCATAGGTTTTCAGGCATTCAGACCTTTTTTCATGTGAAATCTGAAGGTCAAGCGGCAGTCCAGATTTCCTTCCAGTTCTCCCCACTCTCATATGATAGGTTACTTGATAAGTTCTTCCTGTCTTGCTATCACTGGAATTGTAAGTAGGCCTTAGGCTGCACTGGGCATGAGGGAAGGGACTGCGTAAAAAGTCTGACCAGATTCCCACCCGTATAATTGCCAGAATTCTGAGACTCTCCTTCCCCTACTTGCACAATCTTTTGGTGACTTATAAATTGTCCTGGACAACCATTTCCATAGTTTTACAGTATGGCCTCTTCCTATTGTTTCTTCTTAGGACACCCTTCACTTAAAACACCCTTGTCCCTGTCTCTGCCTCTTAGAATGATGCTATTTCAGATGTATATCTCCATTTCCGCCATTGTCCACATTGGCACTTTCTGCCTAGGCTAGACTTGTAGAAGCTGGGTAGTGTTTGGCAGGGACCATTGCCATCCCTGTTTCTGTTCCTGTCTTCCATAGCAGCTCGTTTCTTGTCCCAAGCAGATTCCTGCCCTTATTTGCATACTGGAGCCTTTTCTTCTGGAATCCTTGTGGCCCGCAAAAAAGAGCCTCTAATCAAGACTCCCCAGCAGAGAAAGAAAAGACACAGACTTTTCTTGGTTGAAGAGCATTAATATTCACATTAATATTCAGTTTCCAGAGCATGAAACCTTTTTCAGAAGGTGACTTACTTTTTAAAACTCCAAAGTTGGATACACCTGGGTAGCTCAGTGTTTGAGCGTGATCCTGGGGTCCTGGGATCAAGGCCTGCATCAGGTTCCCCGCAAGGGGCCTGTTTCTCTCTCTGCCTATGTCTCTGCTTCTCTCTGTGTGTCTCTCATGAATAAATAAATAAATAATATTGAAAAAAGAATTGAAAAACTCAAAGTTAAAAAAAAAATTGTAGCAGGAGGATGGGGATAGTGACTGTGGGAAATCAGGACCGTGGGGAGGAGGTAAATGCCTTTTCCAATGATGCTTCTGGTGCCTGCTGGCATCTACTTTGTCAGGGCTTCCTTCAACTTCTGGTCAAAGACCCCCTATAAATCACAGCTCCACATTACTGGTTGTCTTTCCTGAGTCCTTATCTAAGCATATAGTGTTTTTTCTTTTCTCCTTTTCTCTATATTATCTTTTAGTGTATCCCATACCCCTGACATACCCCTCGATGAGGCCTCTCTCTTGGAGTATCAAGGGGGCCCCTCTGTTTCCCTGGGTCAACAAGTGGAAATCTACATATGCTCAAGATGCAGGCTCTTTCTATCTCCTCTTCTGCTCTCTCAAGTTGTTGCAGTTTTCAGACTCTTCCTTTCTTCTTGCTAGGTCCAAAGTCAGCTATAAAAGAACCTGGCAAATGATCTTTAATTCTTCTTTATGTACTTCTATCCCATACTGGCCAGGGGAATAATGAACATCAAGAACAGTCCAAGTCGGGATCCCTGGGTAGCTCAGCGGTTTAGCGCCGCCTTCACCCTGGGGCGTGATCCTAGAGTTCAGGGATCAAGTCCCACATCAGGCTCCATGGGTGGAGCCTGCTTCTCCCTTTGCCTGTGTCTCTGCCTCTCTCTCTCTCTGTGTCTCTCATGAATAGATAAATAAAATCTTAAAAAAAAAAAAAAAAACAAGAACAGTCCAAGTCAATTCGCAAATTTTTCTCTGGTAATAAGTCTGTGTAACATGAAAACAAGGTATCTCTGTGTCACCTCATTATGGGTAAAAACCATGTTGTATATTGTCCATGTGACACATGAGCATATAATAGACATTCAGTAGAATGACAAATGGTAGGTATTCCCCTAGAACAGGATTCACTTTTCAAAGGGGGAATTTGCATTTAGTGAAAGCTCTTCTCCAGGCTGAGGGCAATGCATGGAAGACTTCACAGTTGGATAAAAATCCTTCTCTCTGGATCATATTTCACCTTTATTCTCTTAGGAGAAGGAGATTCATGTGTTTTTTTCTGAGATTTCTGAGTTAGGCCACAGACACAGATTTTTTTTATCCTACCTATTATGCACTAGGTAATGTATACCTTTTGTTAAAGTCTGTTTCATTTGTACTCTACATATGTGTATTCCAGATGCTCTTAAGAAGTCAAATCATATGTGGATTCCTCAAACATGTCCCACAGGGGGTGGGTCATTGAAATGTGTACTACTAGACTTTCAGAAACAGGATCAAGGTCCACAGTAAGCAAGCCTCTTAGCAACTCTGATTGACCCTGTGAAAGGTAATAAAACAAAAATCAATTCAACAAACTTAGAAGATGGAAAAGGAATAGATTAAGACTTGCAAAAGGACTTTATTTTCAATACCAGTCACCCTGAAAGTTTGCTTAACATACTAAGTAAATGTCAGTTTTGGCAAGGTGAGGGTAATTACCATTCCCTTCCTCTAATGTTCCTTCTACCAACTCTAAAGAAAAAGAAATGAGAAGTAGCATATGTTGCAAATAAGCCCAAAGCTAATAGTATATTCTCAGTCTCATCAGCATCATTAAATCATAGAATGCTTTTTTGGAAAGGGTTAGAGAAGATTGCATCCAAATACTTAAATTTTTTTGAGAAAGTAAGTCCAGAAAAACTGAGAGACTTACCCAAGGTCTCAGAATCACACATGTACTTTGTGGCGGGTATAGGACTTCTATCAGAGACATTAGGAGCCACTGCTTTTTCTTCCATGCCAGGTTGTAATTTTAACACAACCTTCCAGAATGTTTCATGCTTAGAAATATTACATACATAGACCAAGCCTGGAAGGAAATAAAACTACAACCTCAGGATAACAGGTTATCTTAAAGAAAGAAATTTGTTATCTTTTATTTCATACAATTTTAAATTGTTTTCATTGTTTATAACTGGTATGTGTAAGTTTTATTAGTAAAAATTAAAGAATCCACTGTTCAGACTCAGCAGTTCCAATGCTAGGTATATATCCAAGAGAAATGAAAACATATGTCCACACAAAACCTGTATACAGTGTTCACAGCAGCATTATTCATAATAACCAGAAGGTGGAAACTGTCCAAATGGATAAATAGCATGTGATATATTCATATAATGTAATAATATTCAACCAGAAAAAGGAATGAAATACTGACATATGCTACATGTCTGAACCTCGAAAACATGTCAAATGATAAAAGCCAGTCTCAAAGGACCACATATTATATGATTTCATTTATGTAAAGTGACCACAGCAGGCGTACCTACAGAAACAGAAGGTAGATTGGTGATTGCCTAGAGCTGGATAGGGAGGTGCAGAAATCGAGAGTGAGTGATATGGGTATGGGATTCCTTTTGGGGGTTATAAAAATGTTTTAAAATTAGATTGTAATGATGGTTCCACAACTCTGTTAGTATACCAAAAGCTGCTGAATGATGCACTCTAAATTGATTAATTTATGGTATGTGAATTATATCTCAATAATGCTGCTAAAATTCCCATTGAACAGTTAAATAATTCACACAGCAACATGAAACTAGGACTATGTCCTTATGACCTCAAGTATTCAGACAAAAGTAACAAAAAAACATGCTTAAAATTTTAAATGATTTTCCTACCCTATGACAGATAACTCCATAAATTATTCAGAGGATTTAGAGGTCTTCAGACTTCTCACATTTTTAGTTGGGCTATAGTTCTCATTTACTAAATACCAACCTTGTTAGTTATTTTGCAAATGTAATCACTAATCCTTACAATAAATCTACAAAAGAGATATTTTTATCACTTCTTTACTGATGAAACCAATAGCTGACAGGGCTGACGTTTGAATCCAGTTCCATTTGCTTTTACTGTACCACAGCCATCATCCCTTTATATAAAAAGTGATCCTTAAAACTCTCCTTCCCAGCTAGAAGAATTGTCTACACTCTCCCTTCCTTTAATCCATTAACTCTTCAGGGCTCTGCAGCCAAATTTCACCCTAGCCTTCTACTGATATATTACTTTCCAACAAGATTACCAAGATTCTTTTTCTAAATCCAGTAGAAACTTCTTATCCCTTTCACATTGTATCTTCTGTTCACTCTCCTTATGGCTTGCTTCTTTGCAAAAACTAGAGTAAACTTAGTACTTTATGGTTCTGGCACCAAAACATTTTCCTAGATTTTTCCTACTGATTCATTTTAAGTTGATCTCTAAGTGTTGTATCAATGTGTCTTGAATTCTTTAATAATTCCTTTGCAGTCTTTCCTTATTGCCTCCTCTTTAGAATCCATCTAGAATCAAACTCTCTGTACTTTCTATCACTTTGCCGCACTATTGCCCTTATGGGGCCTTCGGTGAAACACATCTGATTTTGTCCCTGCCCTGACTAATCCTCTCATATGCCTGCCTTTCATGCATATCCATTCCTTTTGCAGTTCTTAAAGGAAAACAACAACAACAACAACAACAACCACTGTCTCCCTATCTTCAGGTCCTGACTCATGTTTCTCTCATTTTTAAACTCCTCCTCTCTAAACAAGTACACATAGCAGTCACCAGGCCACCTCAGTGCCAGCTCCCCCTCACAGATCTCTTCACCTGGGGAACTAACAAACCTAGGAAACACATTCTGTGTGGTACCACTGGAAACCTCTTTGTGATGCTCTCATCCTGGGTAGGGGGCCCTCCCCCATCTTTCTAAAGCTATAGAACTCAGCCTACTGTATTATTGTTAGTATTATTTGATTTTTTTTATCCATCTCATTAGCTAGACTGAGCCCCTTGAGCTCAGGAACCATGTTTTAATCATTTCTATATTTTTGGTGCCCAGCAATATACCTGGCAAGTATTAACCCTTGATTTTAAAAAAGACAATAAAAATTATTTAAGTCATTATTAATTTATGTATCCAATAAATATTTAGAAAGCCCTATATTCAATGAGCCTGTGACAAGCTCTGTGCTGTGCATTGGGAATACAAAGACTGATTAAACATAGCCCCTTACCAAAGGGGCTCAGTCTTATAGAAGGGTCCCTAACAGGCAGAGAAACAATAGAATCTCATACAGTATATGCTATATAGAAGGCATATGTTGAGAGGGTATCAAGAAAGGAGAGTGT
This sequence comes from Vulpes lagopus, assembly GCF_018345385.1. NCBI lineage: Eukaryota > Metazoa > Chordata > Mammalia > Carnivora > Canidae > Vulpes > Vulpes lagopus. The sequence continues at coordinate 34,336,619 of NC_054838.1, read as the reverse complement.
TAATTCATTAACATGATTAAAATGGGAGAGAAATTAAGGAATGTACATATCCACATCCACAAATGCACACACTCATGCATGCACATATATTAGTGACACTCGGAAGTCTACAGGATATTAACTAATGGGGTCAGTGATTACATTTAACTTGAAATGAAATAGGTCTTTCTTGAATATACCCATAGGCCTCTCTGCCTTTTTTATTTTAAGATGTTATTTAGTTTAGAGAGAGAGTATGCGAGCACTTGTAGTGTGGAGAGGCAGATAGAGAGGGACAAGCAAACTGCTCGCTGAGCAGAAAGCCCATGGGGCCTCAATCCCAGGACCCTAAGAGCATGACCTGAGCTGAAGGCAGATGCTTAACCAACTGAGCCAGGCGCCCCTATGCCTCACCTTTCCGCTGCCTAAATTGCCTTGTTAAGCTACTTCCTAACCATTGATGAAGCCATAGACATATAATAAAACATTTTATTCTACATAATTCCAATACTTCTGAATATTCTCAGAGTTTTCTCAAATTCAAGTGCATATACTCGTGCTGGTTCATGGTCTAATTTCTACTGTCTGGAGCAAAATGCAGGAAAAAGACTTTGCAACGTATCCATATTAGATTGCTTTCCACCCTTCCTTGGGAAGAATCCTTCCCGAAAGTATGATCTTCCTCTAACTCTAGTGTTAAATATATTTTATTTTATGAAACTATGGTGATATTAGATGATAGCTATTGTATTCTTCTCCTTAATTTGAAAAACTAAGAGGTGGATTTGTCTCCAGCATTGTGTATTTAAATTGTTCCTGTTACCATGTGCTCTTGACACAGCTCCCAGTCACCTTTTCAAATCAGCAAGCACTCTTTTGCTGTGTCTTTTTTTGGTATCCCCATCCACGACCTTTAGTAGACTCTGTATTTAAATATCCAGTCGGTTCCGACTTACAGTTTTGACTGTGGACTCTCTCTAAAAGCCTTCAGATTGAGGCTTGCAGCCTACAGGCTTGACACCTTGAATGCCCAAACAAAATAGATGTCAAATATGACCACCGAGCCATAAATTTGATAATTACCATACATAGAAGTCATCATAAGCAGCATTCCTTTAATGTACATTTTGGAGGTTTGTAATCTGTCATTAATAACTTTTCACATCTCTCAGTCTAACAAAGTGAAATATAGTTCAATGACAGTTTTATTTTTTTTCTTCCTTTGTTTTTAAAATATAGCTGTGGTGCACATTTGCCTTCATCTGCTATCAGCACCCCTTCCCCAGCAAGTCACATTATATAAATGCAGAATATGATTGCTATTTTTGCTTTTGTGTTTTGTTTGTTTCTGTTTTAATAATTCTTGCAGCTACTCTAAGCTGCTTATGTGATAACCTTTGGGGTAGAAATGAATAAATTCTCTGTTTAACTTTCAAAACACCAAAATAAGGAAACATTTTATAAATGCACTAAAGAAACTTTTTTGCTTTTCTCTTAGAGACAGACGTAAAAGTGTCATTTTATTTCCTATGGTTTCTTGCTCTAAACTGACCCTCAGTATTTTAGTTGATTGATTACAAAATACTAGCCTTATGAAGGAATTTTTTTTTTGCAGCTTTGATTCTGCTAGATATAAAAGTAAAGTGATTTGATAGCTCTCTATCATTAAATATTATGAGGCTAACATGTTGGAAAATGCAGTTGGGAATTTCAGTGGCAACAGAGGCCAGCAGTAACACATGGAAAGGATAATTGTGCTGTAGAACCAGCATTCTTAAGTGTCACCCACTAATACTGTATATGCAGAGGAGCTGGTTTGAAATAGAAAGGAAAAATCCCACACATTTATAAAAAAAAAATTTTTTTAATTTAAAAAAAAAAAACCTTAGTTCACAAAAACATACACTCGAAGACAAGATACTGATGAATAGAAAATTGTAGGTTTGGCTTCTTAATTCTGCTAATATGAAGCCGTAATCTGGAGACAAAAATAATCATGGTCAAAGCAATATAACATTATAAAAGACTTTTTTTCTTTTTTAACCAAGCCTACATCTTTGTTTTGAATTATCATTAATTGACTTCTAAATTCAGGCAGCTGTCTCTGCCGTCATTTTCTTCCCTGCACTTCTGCCGATCCTAAACTAAGCTGCTTTCTCCATTCCTCTCGAATTTTTAAAATTCTATTGTACCAAAAGCTAGCCCAAGGATTTACCACTTCCACGAATCTTTCCCTGAAAATTCCCACCTATGTGGCTCCCTACATTCTCTGAAATTATATCATGTTGTCCCCACTCTAGGTCACATTATCACCACTTGATTAAAAATTGTCTTACATTATTCACAAATAATTCATTTCTCACACAATAATTCATTCATACTCTTGTCTCACTCTATTGTAAGCCTCTTGAATATAGAGGCCTTTGCTATTAATTTTTAGTGATTCTTAAACCCTAAAATAGTGGCAAACGTAGTAGGTACTCAAATATTCAGTGTTTTATTTTCAGTAATCTTCGCTGCAGTGATAGCTGGCAGGAGGATCAATGGCAGCTGGAATGTATTGTCAAAGTATCTGTATGAAAACCAGAATTTGCTGTAATTTACTATCACTGTACTTTTTTCCTAAATAGTCTTTTGTTGCAAACATTGAAACAACAAGGAAATCAAATTCCCCATGGTGCTTCTAGGACCTGTCCAGTTATTAATGTCTCATAGAACCTTGACCCCTTTAGCAGGAGAAAAATTAAACCTCAGTGAAATCACTTAACCAAATATTTTCTTCATTCCAGAGTTGTTGGCTTTGAGGTTGCCGTGTGTCGCTCTGACACTCTAAAACCTTTCTCCCTTAAAACCAGACTTTTCTTCTTGTGTCACAGCATAGTACGTGTGTACTTTTTCCATGCACGTTAACTGCTCAGATAGCCCATCATAGCACTCAACAGCTGCAGTCCTCCTACAGGTTTGACACCTTTCCAGTCCACCTCTTCGATGTAGCATGCATTCCACTTCACTCGGTCAACTTACTCTATCGGGTTTATTACTGAACTGTTCATTTAATTTAATGACTAACAAAGGACTTGGATAAAATTCTTTGTCCCGTTTTTAGAGCCTAGCATAATTAGTCACATCTCCCACATCTTCAGATAGCAAATTTAATTAGAATCTCCAGTGGATCACTTTCTAGGTCAGGATCAGAACATGGAGACATTGAGGTTGTTTCCCTGGAACAGAAGAGAGTCTTCCCAGGTTTACTTGGAATTGACCTGTATCAAATGTTTCAGAGGAAGATTGGACTAGAAGATAAGCCGTGATATATTCAAAACCCTGTGCAGTATTATCTCCAAAGATCAAAGTCCTTTTTCCTCAATTAGTAATCTTTTGATGAATCTTAAAAGTTAATGACCCTTATAGTTTCTCAGTTGGTCCAGCATTAGTCTCTCCTTGCTTAGATATTTAATATCTCCTTGTTTCTTTTCATCATAAATTTGAAATTAAAAATCGATGTCAGAAAAAAAATCGATGTCAGTATATTTGAAAATTTAGTTGGGCTTTTCTCTATTTAAAGCAACTCATAATTTAGAAAAATTCTCTTTTCACTTTTTACTTCCCTATGATGTGACCTTACAGCTTTCTCCAAAAGGACTCTGCTTTCTTGCTTTTCACCAGAATGAATGTAAGTGAAGCCTTGGAATTGTTCACATTGTTAATCTCAGTGCTGCCAGTCTTGCTTGGGATGGTACTCAATTTACTGCCAGGAGTTATTATACTCATTCTTCTAATTAATTACTATTCCTGAGTACCTTACAGCTGGATAGAATCATAGAAGGTTAGCACTAAAAGGAGTCCCAGAAATTTTGTTTCAATACTTTCCATTATGTAAATGGGAGAATAGTTCCATGAAAGGGAAAATGACTTCCCTTAGGTTGTGAAATAACCTAATAATAAATGTCTACTAGAAGAAAGATCTTGTTTTTACTCTACTTGTCACTCTAGTACTCTACACTGGACTTTGAGTATTATACAACTTCAAACCTTATATTTTCTTTAGTTCCCTTATGTTGATAACCTGGATAAGGCAAGAAAGTAAAGTCTACAAAGGCTGAGAAGCTTCCTTTCAAGCCCCTTCCTCTGGCCAAGAGCCTACTCCCAAAAGTTGTTGTGCAATAACCCTTCATTCAACATACTGAGCAAATATTTACTGTGCTAGGAATGGCTCAGTTAGGTGATTATGGGAATATTAAAAAGGGACTATCTTTGGCCTCTAGGACAAATCCTAATGGTGAGTATGAGGCAGAGGAAAATATACCGTATGGTGTTTGTGTGTTCATATGTGCATATTGTTGGGGAGAAGCAGAATTAGAGAAGAGAGACAAACATAATCAATACATGGTGCTGTAGGGGGTTCTAAGGAGAGAGATCTCAAATGGTTAGAAGTTCAGGAGCAGTTTATGTGGAAAAGTTAATATAGTGGGGAGACAAAATTGGTGTCTAAGAATGATAAAAAGAAAAAGGTGAGATGACTTGAATAAAACAAGTGGAGATGAGAAAGCACATATGAACTTACTCATTCACTTATTTCATGATCATTTGTTTAGTACTGTTCTTTGCCAGAAGGTAATAGAGGTTGGATTACATAGATTAAAAAAAAAAGTTTTCTTTCTCTTAGCAATTGTTATGGATAATGCGAATAATATTAATGATAATAACAGATAATTATTGGGCATTTATAATGGGTCAGCACTATATTAAACATGTTATATTATTAATTCATTTGATCCTCACAAGCAACCTATGAAATAGGTACTCTTATCCTTTTTGAGAATTAGGATATTTCAAGTATTGGAAAATAATTCTTATCTACTCCAGCTGTCTTCCCGATTCAGTATGAAACAAAAAAAGGCCCCCATGATCATACATTCTGTATTCTATCCCCTATTATTTGTGAATCTTGTATGTACTTCTGTTACCACACTAAAGAATAATTTATTTGCCTGTATCCCCCACTATTCTGTGTTTGATTCATGGTTTTTTTCCCCCCAAGTGTCTAGGATGTAGTAGATATTTGGTAAATGGCTATAGTTTCTACTTCTTTTCTGGACTGATCCTCCTACTATCTTTCATGGCTTCTTTCTGAAGCTGTTTCTCCCACATTAAATGTTCTCTCACAGTCTCTACATCTAAAATCTCAGTCTTAGACTGAGATCTTTCTCAGAAGATTTTCATCTTCTCTATGTAGCCTTTTCTGGTTTTTCCTCTATATCCCTTGAGGGAAACAGGCTCTTCCTTCCTGGAAATTTCATAGCATTTTCCTTGTGCCTCTGCTATTGCACTTTTAATTTTCTACCTTGTACATGTAGTTATCATGTAGTTATTTGTGTGATCATCTTATGTCACCACTAGACTTTAAAACCCCTTGTAGGAATAATAAACCTCTCAGGCAACTGAGTGGTTCAGTTGATTAAATGTCTGACTCTGATTTAGGCTCAGGTCCTGATCTCAGAGTTGTGGGATTGAGCCCTGTGTAGAGTTCTGCACTGGATGTAAAGCCTTTTTAAGATTCTCTCTCTCCCTCTATCCCTCCCCACCCTCTGTACAAGCATGCTCTCTCTCTTCCTCTCTAAAAAAAGAAAGAAAGAAAGAAAGAAAGAAAGAAAGAAAGAGAAAAAGGAAGAAAGAAGGAAAAGAAGTGATAAAACCCAATAGTATAGTTATTAAGTGGTTAAAATTTGGAGCCAGACTGAACTTGAATTTTGTTAGTTTTTTAGACTAGTTTTGATTTGGTTTGATTGGTTTTGGCTTCAAAACCAATGGTTTTGTTTGTTTGTTACAGCATTTCTGCGCATGGACTCAATCATGTTGGACAAGTTTCTTAATCTCAGTGAGATTCATGTAGGAAATGGGGAAAATAATGTCTACCTCTAAAACTATCTGGAGGATTGAGGAGCAATATGTAAAGAGCCTGGCATTGCCTACATAGTACGTAGAAGCCATTGTTATCATTTGTGTTACCTACACCACACAACTCTCTCCAAAAGTAGAAGCCAGTAATATGTTTGAGTAAATGAGTGTTCAACTTTTATTATGAGACTCATGCCCTTTATGATATTTTAAGCAGTTTTATTACATTTTTCCTCTATTCTCTTCAAAAATTGTGTACGTGCTGTCAAACATTGTCATCTAATACAGCAACCTTCTCATTAGCAACCTTCAAACTTGAATTCCAACAAAATATAGCTATTTGTGAAACTATTTCCAGTTTCTATTTTGTGAGCTCTTAAAATGTAAAACAATGTAATTTTATTAAAATTGCTTCTTTAAAAGAGAAATTTGCATATCAGAATTTGTTTGGCCCGCCCCATCTATCATACAGCTGCATAACAGAATGTTGATAATGTACAAATGGCTTATGGCAAAGATAAATTGGACCATTAAAATATAAAAAGCAACAACCCCTCAAAAGATGATAATGAAAGCTCATGGGGCATTTAGTGAGAAGTGCTTAACAATCAATTAGGATAAAATATTTCAAATGGTGCAGTTCTCAATAAGTGATCCATAAAATGTATACATACCAGAAATGTCCATGGTAAACATGTCTGCTTGTTAATACATCCTTTATTACCCAGTCTACGCTGTGTTTTCTGCAATTCTGCCTGCATTCCATGGAGTCTGAAAATGCCTCTGAAATTTTTCATGGGCATAAGGCCCTGAGTTTCACTTATTTTAATAATATAAATTCACTGTTTTTACGATAAAGGCAAAATAGCTGCATTACAGGATATTTTAGAAATAACAAAATCATGCTGTGCAAGCAAAATTTTAAGTTATCTGCAGTTTCTTATTATATACAATTCATTCATTCATGCAGCACATATATTAAGCATCTGTCATAGAAAAATTTTGGGAAACAACGTAGACTTCATCCCTTTGCCCATGGGAATGTCAGGTGGAAGATAGGCGGTACATAAGCAATCACAGGGTCTCTTTTTTTTTTTTTAATTAATTTTTATTGGTGTTCAATTTACCAACATACAGAAAAACACCCAGTGCTCATCCCATCAAGTGTCCACCTCAGTGCCCATCACCCATTCCCCTCCAACACCCCCCCTCCTCCCCTTCCACCACCCCTAGTTCGTTTCCCCGAGTTAGGAGTCTTTATGTTCTGTCTCCCTTCCTGATATTTCCCAACATTTCTTTTCCCTTCCTTTATATTCCCTTTCACTATTATTCATATTCCCCAAATGAATGAGAACATACACTGTTTGTCCTTCTCCGATTGACTTACTTCACTCAGCATAATACCCTCCAGTTCCATCCACGTTGAAGCAAATGGTGGGTATTTGTCGTTTCTAATTGCTGAGTAATATTCCATTGTATACATAAACCACATCTTCTTTATCCATTCATCTTTCGATGGACACCGAGGCTCCTTCCACAGTTTGGCTATTGTGGCCATTGCTGATAGAAACATCGGGGTGCAGGTGTCCCGACGTTTCATTGCATCTGAATCTTTGGGGTAAATCCCCAACAGTGCAATTGCTGGGTCGTAGGGCAGGTCTGTTTTTAACTCTTTGAGGAACCTCCACACAGTTTTCCAGAGTGGCTGCACCAGTTCACATTCCCACCAACGGTGTAAGAGGGTTCCCTTTTCTCCGCATCCTCTCCAACATTTGTTGTTTCCTGCCTTGTTAATTTTCCCCATTCTCACTGGTGTGAGGTGGTATCTCATTGTGGTTTTGATTTGTATTTCCCAATCACAGGGTCTCTTAATTAATCATACAATTAGCATAAACTGTGATAAAAGTGCTACAAAGGAAAAGAGCAGAGTGCCATGAGGAAATAAGACTGGAGGAGGGTCAAGAGAAAGCCTTTTGTAAGGATGTTTCATTTAAGCAGCGACCCAAAGGATAGGATAAGAATCAGACCAAGAGATGGAAGTTGATTCACAAATAGATTTGGGTGATTGGTCACCCCTTGGTTCTTCTGAACAGCTGAAACTGCATACCAGTTTCTTCACATATTAAACAGTGTTACCAAGATATCAGCTCCCTAAGGAGTAATATTTACTCCTTAGCGTTGTCATGAGGATTATATAACATATTACATGCTTAGTATAATATTTGGCACTCATTGAGTATTAGCCATTGTTGTTATTATTATTACTAGCAATTTTATCCTAAATGAAATGGGATGCCACTCAAAGGTTATACAAATTTAAGCAAGGGAATAAATGTCAAGAAATGTGAAAGATCTGAGGTTTTTTCCCCTTGTTTGCAATCTAACCAGTTAAATTATGGATACTACTGCACCATCATGGATGCTGACAGAAAAAGTGAGACTCATGGATAACAGATTTTATTACTCATAATAACAGTATCAGCATTTTTACCAAATGATGCCTGCACATGTCGTGGGTTGCTTAACAGGAGAGGAATCACAAGCCTAGGGAACCTGGATCTTTTATAATGAGCAGTAAGCCTGGCCTTTGCCACAAAGAAAGACATTATCTTTATTAGGCTGGACAATAAACAAAACTACTCTCTGCTGTAGAGAGAGACACTGTCTTCATCTTTGCAAACTGTTCACTATTCAAATAACCTTGAAAAGACAGTTCAAAACAAAGACAGTGTTTCTGTTGGCAAGATGTGTAGAAATGTAAGAGACAGAGAATTTGTCTCCCAAGAATTATGCAATCAGATTTTTTTTTTTTTTTTCTTTTCAGAGAGAGAGCATATGTGCACTGCGGGTGGTGGTGGCGAAGGGAAAGGGGAGAGAGAAACAGAGAATCCTAAGCAGGCACCACACAGCACAGAGCCCATTGCTGGGCTTGATCTCACAGCCCCAAGATCATGACCCAAGCAGAAATCAGAGTCAGATGCTTAACTAACTGAGCTCCCCAAGTGTCCTAGATCTAACTTTTTATTAAATCACTCTGACAGCTATTAGACCTACAAGTATTCACACAATTTTATATCTGTGACTTCATTTTTTGCATCATAAGCATTTTTTCAAACTGCCATTTCATGTTTATAACACTAATTTTTAACGATTACACAATACATCAATAATATCCATAATTTAGTTATTCATTCTCCTAATGCAGGAGATTTAGTTTGCTTCTAATTTTTGGCAGTTATCAAGGAACATTTATTTTAAGACATGGAGTGGTTGAAAATGTAAAGCAAATACATTTCTGTGCTGAAGTTACAATATAGATGACAGGAAGTATTTTGAAAAGGCTGGAAACTGACGTTGCCACTTGGCCTAAGCCTGCAGTTTCAAATAAGGGATGTTGCTAATAATGGAACATCTTCAGCCTGATTGCAAAGGTTTATAATCTATGTCAATAAAATGCTCAATATGTACATAAAGTGGATTTTATTCTACCAGAAACATTTTCTGAGACTGAGAATCAATGAACACTATTTCTAAAACCATAAAAACTTTCTCCTATGAAATTCTTAACAAGGGCGGAGATCAGGGGCAAGAGTATTCCATTAGATGAAGCTTTGTGCATTTCTACTTCCAAATATCTTCCATATAAAATGGATTCAGTGGGCTTTCTCCAACTTATTCCAAAAATCAAATTTCAGATTGTTATTCATATTTTTAATTATTAGAATGTAATCTTTGTATTTTTAATTATTAGGAAGTTTACTATCTGGCATTAGTTAGAATGCTAGATCATCACATTTAAAACTGTTTACTGCTAAGGGAACTCATTAAAAAGATGAATGAATTGCCTGTGGACATAAAATTAAATCAATTCCTGTTATTAAGTATCTTCTGTGTTAAAGGAGCTGGGTTGGCACTGTGAGGACTAGGAAGCTGATGGCACATTTCCCATCCAGAAATAGCTCTCATTACAGTGGTGAAGTAGAGATACAATTGGTTGTGTGGAAAGTGTTATGACAGTAGTAACAACTGCAATGGAGAGTAAGAAATGTGTGTGAATCATCCTAAGAGGGCAAGGAAAAGCCTCATGAAGATGGGACCCTTGAGTCACAGCATCTCAGGAACATCACAACTCGTCTTGTGTATTACCTATTTGGAGCTTTAAGGCCTTCTTCAGTGTCTCTTCTAGCCTTTCAGGCCTTTTATTGTTATCCTCAAGAACAGGAGACTCAGTCTCTTCATGTCATTCAATCTGCCTTCCAATACTCCTGGTACTTGGAAAGGGCTTCTTTGGCATGAATTCCTCTTTGACTCTTCATAACTCTGCCTATTGGCTTCAGGGTTGCCCTTTGGGGCCACTCAGTGGAAGTGCACTGCCCATTCCATATAAGGGTGTTGTACATGTTTTTAAGTTATTCATAGCCTTTTCCTTTCCAGGTTAAACATTGCCAGTATCTTCTATAGCTCCTCATGTGGCATGTTTTAAAAATTATCATCCTGGTTCTTTTCAGATCAAGTAGTTCATTTTGTCTCTGTTTCTTTCAATGTATCCCAAGATTAGTTTTTTTATCTACATAATATCCTTGATTCATTACAAGCTTATTATTTAAATGAACATTTTAGAATTTTATTTTCTAATGTAGGCGGGTGATTTATGGTGGGTACTACAAAATGAAGATAATACCTATGGCGTTATGAGGGGAATGAGAGGAATATATGAGAGGAATATGAGAGGAATACATTCCAGGATGAGGGGAACCATATGTAAATATCTAGTGACATGAAGGAATGTGATATGTTTGACAAATGCTGAGTAGCCCAGAGCTAATATATCACAGAATATGCAGAATTAGTGTTTTGGAAGATTACTTTGATAGAACCTCAAAGGATGAATTGGAGAGAAAAATCTCAAAGTGGGAAGTTAATAGTGATGAGAATAATAAGAATATTTAGCTATTATTTGAGTACTTACTATATCCTGCATAATATATTTTACATAAATAACATTTGAGGTCACAAAATTCTCTGAGGTATTATTATTCCCATTTTATGGATAAAGATATTGAGACTTAGTTAAGTGGACTTACCAAGGTAACTCAGCTATTTGGGGGTGGAGCCTGAATCAAATCCAGGTATGCTGACTTTGCACTTTGCTTCACTGTGATGATAGCAGGTATACTCTGAGACAGAGAGCAATGTGAATATTCTAGAGGTAGAACCAGTATCAATTCACAACAGGAAATGCAGAGGAGAGAGGAATACAGCTCAACTGAGCTTTTCCAGCCGGGGAGAAAAAAGGATAGGCAAGTGGTCTGAGATAAGAGCAAACAGCCTAATCAGCACCAGAACAGTTACTTTTTAGAAAATGAAACTAAGGACTCCAGCCAGGAGTGTAGAGTTCCTGAGAAAAGTCTAAGGCATGATGGATATGCCTTTGCTGACAATTTTCCCTGACCCAGAGTTGGCAATATGAGTCAACCATGTATTCAAAAACTATTACATTTGGCACTCCTTTATCAAATGATTCAACTTGAAAATACCCTCATTTTTTATATATAAAAAAAACACTCCATTTAGTGCATAAATTCAGCCATCTGACAATTGAGAATGGGAGCCATGCTGTTTAATCCTCATCGATCAGAACAGAAATGCTCTTTCATATATTTATGAGACTTGGTAAGATTGTTAATGAGACTTGGTAAGATTGTTAAAATAAAAATTTATACCATGTTACCCATATTATACTATATTCATGTATCTTCTGAGATATACACAGATATGAAAAGAAGTTGGTAGATGAATTAGCAGAATTGATAGGACCTTGTTATTAGTCTGTAAATATTTCAGAGGTGTTAACATCGAGGAAAGACAAGATGTATTTAGCTAAAGCAGATGTGGATAAGTCATGTTACAAGAACATAGAAGTAATTGGAGAAAATTAGGTCAGAGAAAATTGAAATGGATTATTGGGGAAAATATTCTTGTCTATGAAATTTATTTTTTAAAACTGTATTTTATGGAAAGTGGTAGTAAGAAAAAAATGAAAAAAGAAGAAGACTGTCCTTCATTTCATTTGATCAGTATTAGCACAAGTTCCTGAAAACTGTTAGAGAAAAATTCACCATCATCAGTAAGCTTATAATTAATGACACAGAAAATCATTATGGCTTTATCTTACGAATCTGCATAAAACAAAATCACAGCTTACCATGTTAGGTACAAAATTTTAACTGAAGCTCTGTAGCCTGACAAAACCACTCATTTATAGCTTTCTTGAGAAGATAGAAATTTATATTTTCATGAAAATAAAAGATTTTTATATTTATATATGCACCATGTATGTACACACATACACATACATGTATGTGTATACATAGATACATGTATACAAATATATTTATAAATGTATATAAATATGCATTTATATGTAATTTACAATTTGTGATTATAATTCAACCCAAAATTTCCAAATTTAAGCACAGATCTCTACTATTTCTTATAATTCCTAAAAAGTACTTTTATCAGCAAATTCTGAGGGCAGTCATCATTCAACTGCTGATCCTTCACAAAGCCCTTTGTATAAGCAACAATTATAATAGTTAAAAGCAGATTTTGAAGCTTGAGAGAGTAAATGAGAATCCTATCTCTTACTAGTTTTTGTTGCTAGGGAGAAAGCATGTACCTCTCTGTGAACCCCAGTTTCTTCATCTGCAAAATGTTGACGAAGCAACCTTTGAGAGGATCAAATGAGATGATGTATGCAAAGCAATTAGCCAAGTGCCTTAAACATAGTAAGTTCTAAACAAATAGTAGCTATTTTAATTACTATTTTGTTTTTTTACCCTCTATGTACTCCCATCATGTGAATGTAAGCTGAATGAGGAAGGGGAAGGGGATTTTTTTTATTACATTCTATGCTTTTCTTCTAGGTCTTAGAGAGTACTTGGCACATGTTAGGCATGCAGTATATTTGTGAAATAAATCAATGGATGAACAATCTAATGAATAATTTGACCTTTACATCCAAGATGACCTGGAAAAACAAGTTACTCCTCTCGCTCTCTACAATGATAAATTGTATTTCATTAGTCAAGTAATTTTTAAAGGCTGACTTGAAGACTAGAGACTCAATGAAATAGAAGTTTAATGTAACAATTAACATTTTAAGTATGAGTCTTTTTTATTGAAAACACACTTCAGGTCCTAGTAGTTTCATTAAATATCAGTTTATAATCAGAAGTAGTTAAAGGAATTGAAAAACAAAATATTATTTCCTTAAGGATCTTCTCTTTAAATCTGTGCTTTGGCAGGTTTGTTTTTTCATTTGTTTGTCAGTCTATTCCCATGCCATGAAACTCCAAATACTGTAGTGGTAAATCATCCGTGGCCCAGATATGAGGAATTAACTAAATATCAGCAGCTAAAATCAACATACTGGTGGATATCTCATTATTTTGAACTCCGTTTAGCCCTCGTGGCCTGTGGCTTATGAAGTCTCTACGCAAATGACTTCTCTGATTTTAGGTCAGAGAGGAAAGCATGACTAAACGTGAATGTCATTGTTAGGTGACCACCCTCCTATATAATTTGATGCTTTCTGCTTGTGTGGGATCAGATGAAAAGTTTGGTAAAAATCTTAGAAATTTAGAGCTTAAAAAATGCAACAAGTCCTTAATGACTCCTCATTTAAAAAAAAATAATCTTGCGCTATAGTTTTCAAGCTTTGTATTTTGCCCTAAACTTTTTTTTAACAATTTCAATAGACATATTTTATATATCTTATACTTTATGCACTTCAAGTATATAATTCAATAAATTTAATAACTTTATCCAATCAACATAAATCAATTTTAGAACATTTTCATGCCCCTAATAAGATCCCTCATATCTATTTATAATTAGTTCCCGTTCCCACCCCAGCCCAAGACAACTACTAATTTATTTTCTGTCTATAAATTTGCCTTTTTTGGATTAACTTTTCTATTTTTTAATATATTTTATCCATGAAAAACTACCAGTAGCTAGAGGGTGTAGTAACAATACTTGTTTATGGGATAAAACTATTTTCTTCATTTTTCTGTTTTAACCAAAGAAAAGATAGCCATTCCATCTTTTACAAACTAACTTTTAATTCCATCTTTTACTAACTTTAAAATGGCATTTGACTATAATCATAGTGAGCATCTCCATGTGGGCAGATTAGGATTCTGTGGTTTTGTGCCCAGCTGCATTAATGACTTACAGCATTGTTTAAGCAGCACTGACCATGTACAGCAGTAAACACTGCCATGGCTGACTGCTTAATTCTTGTATCACTGTAACTTTTATGACTGCCATTTCCACTTAATATTTCCAATAAGATACAAGTTTGTTGGAGCAGAGTAGAATTCTCTGGTTGTCATCTTCATATATTAAGCTCCACCACATATTTTATTTCAAAGTTCAAATTTACCACTGTACTCTTTAAGTGGTAATAGATTCCTTATTTGCATTGTCTGTTTTCTTGAATTTGAGATGGCCTATTAAAAAGTGTATTTTCATTTTCTACCTTGTCAAGGGTGTTCTATCCATTGAAAAATCCCAGGTATATTTATTTGGTTTCATTAAATGCAACGACAAATGTTTTTCTTGACACAAATGAATATTTTTGCTTTGGGATCCCAGTGGAAACTGCATAACAAGGATTCCTGTTGGCATAGAATGAGGGGGTAGAGTGGTAATGCACCATGCTTACTGCCTTCAGGGAGCTCATAGTTTAGTTAGGAAAATAGCCATTTTAAAAATAGTGTATCACTATAGTCTGGGGAATGCCTTAATAAGTGTATGCCCGGGTACAGAGGAAACAGAACTGAAAGGTTAGAAAAGGTTTCCAGTCTGGCTGTGCATGAGACTAAGTCCAAAGAATAAATAGGAGCAGTCTGGACAAAGAGCAATATCAGGGACTGTGGCTCTTGAAATCATTTTAGGATGATTTATTTGTAGTTTTACTTGGTTGTCAAATGTCATGTTTTCAGGGCCATGTACAACCTTTAAATACAGAGAACAAACTAATGGTTAACAAAGAGGAGGGAGGTGGGAGATAGGGGGATGGGCAAGATGAGTGAAGGGGAGTGGGAGATACAGGCTTCCAGTTGCAGAATGAATAAGTCACGGGAATAAAAGGTACAGCATGAGAACTATAACCAGTGACATTGTAATACTGTTGTGTGGTCACAGATGGTAGCTACACTTATAGTAAGGATAGTATAATGTGTGAACTTCTTGAATCACTATTTGTACACCTAAAACTGCTGCAACACTATGTGTCAACTATATTCAAATAAATAAATAGCCCTGAACAAAGAAAATGTCTGAAGTTTTCTCAAAGTAAAACACAGTTGGAAATGTGCCCTGGTTCTTAAATTCCACTTACCTAGTAAATATTTCCACTGCTATAATAGTACTTAATACCATAATATGTCCTAATGCAAGTATGTTTACATTATTTATAACTTGTCTCATTCCTAAAATGATCCTATTGGGATATATAAAATTTGAAACCCCAAGAGAAAAATACAAAAAAAAAATCAAAAGGAATGCTTTCTCAGAATTTTAGGGTAAGCAAATACACATACACAAATACCTTTAAAAAAGTAAACTGTCATTTCCCTTTTTCCTCCACTCTGTTAACTTCTAGACTAGGGTGAGATCTCCTCTGTTACAGCGCTCAGTGTATTTCTGCTCCCCCCCCCCCGTTTTTGGTTAGCTCATCACTTACTCATCTTTCCACATAAATTATCAGATCCTTCATGGAAGGAACGGATACATGTTTGTATCTCTCATAGTGTCTGGCACAGTACTGACTTTTAGTAGACACAGAAATGTTGATGACTGGATGTGAGATGTTATGAGAAAGCAACAGGGAGAATAATTTAGTAAATATGAGCTGATAGATTAAGTGAACTGTGGTATGGATTATTGCCTGGCCCATATATAGCGCACAATAAATGTTGGTTGAATGAGTGTACAAATGAATGAGGTCATGCCTTGATAAAAATCAAAGGTATATGAAATACTTTAGGAGCATTTACAAACCAATGGCTTGCTCAGAATAAGGCATAAAATGAATTTGGGGAGCACAATAATCCCCAACAGGATTTGACTGGATGGTCCTTCTGAAATAAAGTAAATACATTGTTCTTAGGTATTTCAAAGAACCAAGGCAAGGGGGAAAATATGAAGTCTAAGAAAGCCTTATCTCAGAAAGATACACAGTTTTAGGTAGTGTTAAAATAATGACCTTTGATTTAAATCATGGTATTAAAGAATCCTGAATGAGTTCATGAGTTTATCCAAATAGAACTATGCTAACACACACACACACACACACACACACAGTGTTCCTACTCATAGAAGCAACTCTTAAAAGGTTGTCAGTGAACACAGTAATCAAAAAATGGATAATTTCAGTGAGTCATAAATACAAGTGCCATGAAAGAAATAAAGTAATATAAGAGGCTATAAGTTGCCTGGGATGAGAATGGAATGCCTTTAGCCGGAGTAGAGGGTAGACCTCTCTGGGGAGCTAGCCTTCTAGTTGTAACCCGAGTGAAAGAGAAGACCTGTGGCATAGCAAGTGGTTAATGCAAATGCCCTTAGAAGCTAGTGAGGATGTGTGAGTCAAGAAGAGGGCCAGGATGGCTGAGACTTGCGGAGTGATGGATAGTGATAAGCAATGAACACTGAAAGGTAGACAGTGACCGCAGGATCTTATAGCCCTGGAAGTGACTTTTAATTTTATTCTAATTGGAAGGGGAAGTCTCTGGGAAGTTTTCTATAAGCAGGGGAACCACATGATCTGATTTCATGCTTTAAAACAGTATTCTCACAGTTTGTTATGATAACTAGTGGCTAGAAGGACAGGAGAAAATCCAGTTAGAAGGCTGTTATAACATTCCAACAGGAGAAGGTGTTGTTTCCATTAGGGCAGATGTACTGGGGAGGTGGGAGTCATTTTTGTTATGAAAGAGCTTAAAAATGAATTGGTTATGGAGTATGATAGTTGAAAGTGAAGAATCAATGAAAATGCCTAGATTTTTGTACTGAACAACCAGTGGACAGTGCTGCAGTTTATTAAAAAGCTGAAAGAAAACAAATTGGAATGATCAAAATGAGTAGACCAGTGTCTTGCAGATTATATTAAAAATGCTTGAAATTTGTTTTCTTCTACTGTTCTTCATTACATGAGGCGTAGCACTTTGCATATTGTGGGTGCTAATGACTGGGTATTGGCTGATGAGGTGCTTGGGAAATTGAGGTATGATGAATTGATGTCTGAGCCTTCCAATATGTTGCACTCTACTAAAACTTTTGACCTCTTAAAAGAGATTATTTATTGAAATTGTTTACAAATCTTAAGAAATGTGAAGAAGAAAACCAGCCTATTTATACCTTTTCAAGTAGTCTCACTTGGATCGTCACGGAATTGTAATTTACATGCAATTTAGTTGTTAAGAGAGTTATTTTCATTAATGAGGATTAAAACTAAGTTTCCTTCATTTGGAAGCTTGTCATTAAGATCCAAAAACAAAGCATTTTAGTGTTTTGATACTTTACTTACATTGATATTTTATATTTGATATTTTCCTTTTTTAAACATTTTTAAATTTAAATTCAATTTTCCAACATATAGTATGACACCAGTGCTCATCCCATCATTGCCCTCCTCAGTGCCCATCACCTAGTTACCCCATCCCCTAGTTACCCCATCCCCCCACCCATCTCCCCTTCTGCAACCCTTTGTTTGTTTCCCAGAGTTAGGAGTCTCTCATGGTTTGTCTCCCTCTCTAATTTTTCCCACTCAGTTCCCCTCCTTTCCCTTATAATCTCTTTCACTATTTCTATATTTGATATTTTCTTTACATCAGTAGTCCTATGCCTATGAATGCTACATATTGCCAAGCTTTTCATAGCCACAAAAACCAAAAAAAAAAAAAATATGTTTTTTGTTGTAAAACTAATGCTTGAGGGAAGCAAGAATTTGTTTAAACAGAAAGATTCTGCAGCTGGCATCTAGTTTCACCTCACTGGATCAAATTAAAAATCTACATTAAGAGACTTAGAAAGCACTGTACTTTTTAATGTTGTTTTATGTCCAGAGTTTTAGTTCTGATGAGTAGCAGCTTAGCTGAATAAATGACCGCATGACTACCTTGAACATATTCCACGAAGAGAGGGTACCAGAGAAGGAGGCAATTTTTACCTTGGAAGTATGAATAGTGAAAAGTGAAGGGAAATGTACCACTTGTTGATACAATGATGGTGATGACTTCGCTGGTCACCATAGAGAGGAAAATTCAGACTACAGGTGTCAAGCAGAACAAACTCACCCTTTGGCTAAACATTTGGAAGTTTCCATGAATTCACACATATAAACTAATAGATTGCATCAAACCAAGCAGCCTTCATTTATCTGGAGGTTTCTGCTGACTGCATGAAAATCAATAAGAATCAGCAATTCTTCACTGAAAATAGAACCCAGAAATATGATAAGAGTCAAAGGTCTCCCTATCTTTCTACCCCTTGGCACCTACACTGGTTTGCCAGAGGAAAGATAATTATTCCATCTGCTCTACAGAAAAGTTCTCTGAGGACTGGTCCCACATAAGCTCAGATGAGAAGCTTTGGTGTTCATACTAGTCTTCTTAAGAACAACTTCCTCTTAAAGCTCTTCTCTGTCTCTAACCCTTCTCTAGCTATTTTATATACCTGGGAATTGCAGAGGGCTCTTTCTACACTGCAAAAAAATGACTATATTTTAATATTGTTTAAAATTACTCATGACCTCCTCTTTGCCTACAGAATATAATCCAAACTCCAGGGACCAGTTTCCCCTCTGTTTCATATTTAAGTTTTGTAATGTCTTTGCCAACTGTCAACCAAACTCTCCTTCTTGAAACTATCCTCCTGCTCCCATTGTTAGCTGCCATCACCTTATATTCTCTTGGTTTTCCTCCTACTTCTCCACTTACTTCTTCCTAGTCTTCTTTCCAGGTTTATCTTCCTCTACATGAGTCATAATGTTGGTTGTCTACAGGTCTCCCAAACTTTCAGTCTTTTTTATCACAGTATTTCTAGGACAATCCATGACTTCAAATGCACTTCAAATGCTTATTTCAAAATGAACTTCTTTACAATGGAACTGTCTACTAAGATCGAACTCTAATATCTACCTATCTTATGAGATATATCTACCTTGATGTCACACAGGTTCCCCAACTCACCATATACAATATTAAAATAATTATATTCCTCCTAAGTCTGTTATTCCCATACTACTTTTTCAGTATGAAGTACCACCATTGATCCATTAACCCCACTCTGATACATGAAGTTGTCCTGGACTCCTCACTCAGTCAACACATACAATTGCCAAATCCTATAGATCCCATTTCCTCGATGTTTCTTAGCTCTAGCCTTATTTTCCTTCTGTAGGCCCATTGGTTCAAGTTCAGGTCACAAGTTTTAAACACCTTTTGACCAACTGATACTGCCTCCCTGGAAAGTAATTTCCATTTCCTATTACCAATGCTTCACACTTCACAAAATTTCTCTCACATATATTGTTCTACTTTCCCCCCAGAAGCATCTGTGAGAAGGCATTATTATTTACATTATACTGATGACAGAAACATAGATAGGAGTGTTTGGGTTTTAAGATTGTCAAGAACCTAACTAAGAAAAGCATAAGAAATCCCTATCCCAAGACCATCGACTCCCAAGCTCATGCTCCTTTCCCCATTACAATACTGTTTCCCATCTATGCCTCATATAGTAGATGGGAAGAACAAGAACAATTGTTTTTTCCTCAAACTGAAGAAAAAAATTGAAACTTGGCAAGTGAGATGACTTATTGAAGGCCTTTGAGCTCTCCTTAGGAGCACATTTCTGACTTCTAGACTTCTGTTCTTTTTTCCATACAACTCTGCTTCCCAGGTATTGTCAAAGAATACAAAGAATGTGCTATCCTAAAAAACATGTTTCTTGTATGAAATAAAGGGATACCCAGGGTCATATCAACTAATGCCTAAAATTACAAGAAGTATACAAAAATCTTCTCATTCCAATTTCTCTAATTGTTGATTTGTTCTGTAGTATTTGTCTATACTTTATGTAAATTCCAGATTAAAAACTGTTTTCCTTTTTGAAGTTGCTGTGTTGGTAGAACTAGCTGAGACTTGATTTAAGCTCTTATATATTCAATTTTTTACTTTCCTTGTGAAGAATAGTCTGTGTAAAAAGGAGCTTTTGAAACATGTTCATACATTACCTACTGAGATACAACTTGCATACTACAGAAACCAGTAAGAATGATATGCAGTCCGCCATCCAGAAACAAAATGAATAAAAGCAGAAATATGCCTGCTGAATTAAAATACTACATTTTGCTTCTGACGTTTAAGGCTTTGAAACCAGTTACATATCAGTTCCGTCCGGAGGGGAAAATACTGAGATCATCATTTCAAGTACACCTTCAAGAGTCTTAAGCTACTTAACAGTGATGACCAGGAGTTTTAGACTGGGGCCAGTCATATTTATATATACTATTGCACTTCTGTCACAGAAAACAATATGAAGAAGTCACAGTGGGACAGGACAGAGAAAACAATGGGCTAGGAATTGCATCTACATTCTGATGCATCTTAACCACATTCTGGTCATGCATTGTAACCTCTCTAGGTCACCCCTGTAAGAAGACTATGAGGTCTCCCATGATATTCTTTAAGGATAAGGAGAAAACTAAAATTTGGGTGATAATCTTGTTAGACATTCATAAGATAGAATTTCTCATCACCCATACAACCAATACTGGTTATTGATTTGTTAGTCAAAAGTTTGGACATAACAGTCATCATTTGGGAGGAAAAAGATAAGATACCTTTGTGCCATAATTATTTCACCTAATTTTTTTTTTTTTTTATTTTAGAGAGACAGAGCACATACGCTCACGTGAGTGGGGATTGAGGTGAGTGGAAGGAGCAAAGAGAAAGAGAATCTTAAGCAGACTCCGTGCTCAGCATGGAGCCCAAGGCAGGGCTCTATCTCTCAACCCTGCGATCATGACCTGAGCTGATATCAAGTTGGTTGCTCAACCGAATGACCCACCCAGGTGCCCCTCACCTTAAATTTTAAAAATATAACTGTATGGTTGCACAAATAAGTAGTTTAGTGGTATTTAAAAGAAGAAGAATTTCTCCTAATAAATGTCCTCCAATTTTTTTTATTTAGTCTCCACATTTTTACTGACATGTTTGAAGCTGTTCACCATAAATTAAACCACATTTCTGTCATCTTTGACTATGGCATGCAAAATTTAGGGACCTGAATTTGATCCATTATTTTCATATTTAGATCCATCTGTTTGAATGCATGATTTCTTCATTGTCCATGATTTCAGTTTTCAATAGATCATCTTAATTAGTCCAGTATTATATACTGTTTTTCTATAAATCATAACTTTTAAATTGTCTGATATCACTTAACAAATTGTGTTCCTCATCATATTTTATATGTGAGGGTCAAGATTTTCTCTAGTGCTGTCAACTTTTGGCCACGCTTTTTATGATGCTATCTTCCAGTATCTAAATTGTCCATTAAGTGTTTTAAAATGCTTAGTATACTATATCGATTAGGAAGGCCAAAAATCTGGGGCCCGTTTTTTTATGAATTTCTCCTTCTTTTTTCTTACATTATGTCTTTAATTTATCTATGCTTTTCAATTTGGTTTTGTTAAATTAGAATGAAAATCAAAAGTACACTAAGTGAAAAATTATCATTTTATAATTATTTTCTGACTTTTATAGTTGCTTCACACCTAATTTGGAAGCAACATTTTGAACTATATATAATTATTGTCTTTCTAGATTAGTAATTTTTTCAGGTAATGTATCTTTTCGATTTTTAAAAAATTTTACTGAAGTATAGTTAATATACAGCATTATATTTATTTTCAGGTGTATAATATAATGATTCAACAATTCTGTACATTTTTCAGGACTCATCAGATAAGTGTATTCTTAATCACCCATTGCCCCCAACCACCTCCCATCTGGCAATCACCAGTTCATTCTTTGTATGTAAGAGTTATCTTTGGTCTTTTGTTGTTGTTGTTGTTCATTCATTTCTTTTGTTTCATAAATTCCACATATGAATGAAATCATAGAATTTTTCTCTTCCTCTGATTTATTTCACTTAGCATTATATCATCTAGTCTATCCATATTGTTGCAAATTGCAAGAGCTCATTTTTTCAGTGGCTGAGTAATATTCCAGTGTGTGTGTGTGTGTGTGTGTGTGTACACATACTGCACGTTTATCCATTCATCTATCAATGGACACTTGGGTCATTCCCATATCTTGGCTGTTGTAAATAATGCTGCAATAAAATAGAGGTGCATACGTCTTTTTGAATGAGTGCTTTCATTTTCTTCAGGTAAATACACAGTAGTAGAATTACTGGACCAAATAGAATGTTACTTCTATTTTTAATATTTTAAGAACCTCCATATTATTTTCTACCACTTTATATTCCCATCAACAGTACACGAGGGTTCCCTTTTCTCTGCATTTTCATGCCAACACTTGTTATTTCTCGTGTTTTTTATTTTAGCCATTCTAACAGGTGTACAATAATACCTCATTATAGTTTTGATTTTCATTTCCCTGATGATTAGTGACATTGAGCATCTTTTCATGTGTCTATTGGCCATCTGTATGTCTCCTTGGAAAAATGTCTCTTCAGAGGAAAAATGTCTCTTCAGATTCCTCTAACCTTTTTTTAAAGATTTTGTTTATTTATTTGACAGTGAGAGAGACTACAAGCGGGGAGCAGCAGAGGAAGTAAGAAAAGCAGACTCTCTGCTGAGCAAGGAGCTCAATGTAGGGCTTGATCCCAGATCCCAGGACCCCAGGATCATGACCTGAGCCACGCAGGTGCCCCCCACCCCTACCATTTCTAATTGGATTATTTGTTTTTAGTGCATTGAGTTATATGAGTCCACTCTAAAATTCTTTTCCTTTTTGAAGTAACATTAAAAATAAACAGCCTTTGATAGAATTTAAATTATTTTTTCCATTTAAATAGAACAACAGCTTATATCTTGGACTCAGAAATCATTCATTCTTTGCTCAATTATCATATGCAAGCAAGATTTCACCTTTAATTAAAGTTGCATTGCTATGCCTTTGTTCTATATAAATTTAATCTTAAGGTTTCAGTTCTTCTTATTGACATTATGTGATAAACAAGAATGGATTTGGAAAATATCAGGCACAGCTGGCAAAGGTGGCATAGAACAGATTGCACTTTAGTAGTGGAATTTACCTTTTATAGCATCTAATTCAACCTTCCACCTCCTCCTCTTTTCACAGATGAGAAAATCTAGGTTCAGAAAGGTGAAGCAGTTTACCAAAGTCAGTGGCAGAATGTGGTATATAACCCAACTTATTTATTTATATTGGATATTATATTTATTTTTATTTATTTATTTGGACATTTATTTTGGATATTATTTATTTTGGATATTAACCCCTTAAGAGATTTGTCATTGCAGATATTTTCTCTCATTTACTAGGTTGCCTTCATTATTGTTTCCTTTGCTGTGCAAAAACATTGATGTTTTAAACTGCATATGCTTATTAAGTTTTTATAGATCAGTAAACTTATCCTTGATAGAAGCAATTCTTTTTACACATTCATATTTCATTTTTATAACATTAAATTACATTATACAATGAGTATAATATGAATAAAAAGATTTGAGGACAATTACAACTGACTCTTAGAAACATATGAGTCATATGGAAGGAATGAGAATATAATGATTCAATAATTCTGTACATGATTCAGTGCTCTGTACATATGCATTCCACTTGCTGTGAACATTGGTCAGCTTGTCACTGAGGGGTTGGAGAGGACTGGTTAATCTGTAAAGAGATGTTGATTAAGAAAGCTTAATAGTAAAACTTCTGGACTAACAAACTGGAGGAGGATTGGTGATGATTTGCTACAATGCATGATCTTTGTCTTTTATCATAGTTAATAATTTGCATGAAAGTGTAAAAGGCATTTTATCATCTTCAAAGATGATGATACAAAACTACATGAAAAAGTGAAGTTCTGTAATGGCTAACACATCTTAGATGCTCAATAAATATTTATTGAGCTGAATTGAAGACCTAGTGTTAATTCAAATATAAAACTAGATCAAAATTAATACCATTAAAATTGACAATTAACTATGTTGAATATCCAAAAACCCAATTTACAATTATGTGTTAGATTGATTTCAAATCATTTTATGTCAAAAATATATGAGACATTAGTTTGACCCTAAACTTAACAATATAATTTAAAATTCAAACTTTAAAATTAATGTTATCTTGGGCTCCTCTGGAAGGAGTATGGAATGCAGGTGAGACAAAGTCAGCATCTAGTGGAACTCAGCCCTGGTCTGAACATATCTGGATCTCTGAATTCATTTCTAGGTTCTACAATTTAAGTAAAAATAAGAAGAAAAATGGGGTGTCTCGCTGACTCAGTCTGTAGAGTATGTGACTCTTGATCTTAGGGTTATGGATTCAAGTCCCACACCGGGTGTAGAGATTACTAAAAATAAAATCTTAAGAAAAAAAAAAAAAAAGGAAGGAAGGAGAGGGGAGAAGAATGAGGAAGGGAGAGAGGGGCACCTGCTGGCTCAATTGGTTAAGCATCCCACTCTTGATTTCAGCTCAGGTCATGAGCTCAGGTTTGAGATCAAGCAAGTCTTGTGTTAGGCTTTATGCTCAGTGGGGAGTTTGCTTTCTCTCCCCACCCCCACCCCCGCTCATGTTTTCTCTCTCTGTAAAATAAATAAATCTTTAAAAAATATAAATAATAAAATGAAAAAAGGAAAACATAAAAGTATGTAGAGAAAGATAGCTGGGAATATTAAAACCATCTAATAATAACCAGAAGTGTTAGGAATGTTTATTAGAAAGAGTAGAAGAGGAAATCCCTGGGTGGCTCAGTGGTTTAGTGCTTGCCTTTGGCCTAGGGCATGATCCTGGAGTTCCTGGGTGGAGTCCTACATCAGACTCCCTGCATGGAGCTTGCTTGTGTCTCTGCCTCTCCTCTCTTTCTCTCTCTCTCTCATAAATAAATAAAATATTTTTAAAATTTTTTTAAAAAGAAAGAGTAGAAGATGCAAGAATATGTTCTTCAGTGGCTACTG
The DNA here is from genome assembly GCF_018345385.1 of Vulpes lagopus. NCBI lineage: Eukaryota > Metazoa > Chordata > Mammalia > Carnivora > Canidae > Vulpes > Vulpes lagopus. The sequence goes on along the minus strand of NC_054838.1, from coordinate 34,311,496 downwards.
TGGATGTATTAGTATTACACCAATAGAAAGAACCTTTCAATAGGTATAGCTGTTCCCCGGTAGATCATATTTCCCACATGTGTAATAGGCACATTAAGCTAAGCCTATATAAAAATCAAACTCAATTATATTCCTACTGCCATTGTCCAAATTAAGACATTTATTAATTTCTTTCTTATGACAATTTCTATTTATCTCCCTGCCTGTAGACTCCTTCTGCTGTTCACAGTATTTTTAGGTTTATTCTTTTGGATCACAGTTATTGCTGTATTGATCCCAAACTTTGGAGACTCACCACTGCCATCAAGATAAAGTCCAGACCTCTTGACGTGGTATTCATTGTCTCTCTTGACTCACTCCAAGTCAGCTTTCTGACCTTGTTCCTGGCTGTTCTGCTCCCACCAAGCCAAACCCTCAAGGTTTCCAGAGCACAACACATACTTTTGACCCTCCATGATTTTGATCATACTCTTCTAGCTCCTCAGATAGTCTTTTCCCTTTTTTTAAAGATTTTTAAAATGTATTTATTCATTCATAAAAGACAGAGAGAGAGAGAGAGAGAGAGAGAGAGAGAGGCAGAGACACAGGCAGAGGGAGAAGCAGGCTCCATGCCGGGAGCCTGATGTGGGACTCGATCTCGGGTCTCCAGGATCACGCTTTGGGCCAAAGGCAGGCGCTAAACCACTAAGCCACCATGGGATCCCCAGTCTTTTCCCTTTTACACCATTTAAAATATGTATACATCCTTCTAGATCCAACTTAGATGGTTTATCTATCAAATATACCCAGAGATTTATTGAAAAACATTATCTATACCAAAGGGCCCAAATGGTTTATTTGATTTTACCAGCTTTATTATCAGGTATTTATTGAGTAGTATACTGTTAAGGAATCAAAGAGCCATCCCAAGCACCTAACATGATACCTGGGTACATAGTAAGTTCCCAATAAACATTAGTTAGACGTAACCAGAGATATAAATAATTATACAAGACAATTCATGTATATGAATTGTACATATATGTATATATACAAATCATGTGTATGTGTATGTATGTATATACATATACATATGAATTGTATATAATTATATAATGAAGCAACAGGAGAGATATCCAGCTTCATGTAGGAAGGTAATGTGTTTTGGTTGTGTTACATTTGAGGTACTGGTTGGATACCCAAGAAGACACATACTCTTCTTTTTAAGAATAATGGCAACTTAATGCATGGATATGAAGACAGGGAAAGTAGAAAAAGAGAAATATTAAGATAGATCAGATAAGTGATAGATACAGGTACTCAAGAAAATATGAAGAGTTAAAAATGACAAGGACAGATAAAAATTCTTCAGAAATCTGGGTGAAGAATGAAACAATATTGAAAACACATCAGGAGGTATTTTATTTTATTTACTTTTTATTGGAGTTCAGTTTGCCAACATATAGCATATCACCCAGTGCTCATCCCGTCAAGTGCCCCACTCAGTGCCCGTCACCCGGTCACCCCAACCCCCCGCCCACCTCCCTTTCCACTACCCCTTGTTCGTTTCCTAGAGTTAGGAGTCTCTCGTGTCCTATCATCCTCACTGATATTTCCCACTCTTTTTCTCTCCTTTCCCCTTTAATGCTTTTCACTATTTTTTATATTCCCCAAATGAATGAGACCATATAATGTTTGTCCTTCTCCAATTGACTTATTTCACTCAGCATAATACCCTCCAGTTCTATCCACATTGAAGCAAATGGTGGGTATTTGTCATTTCTAATGGCTGAGTAATATTCCATTGTATACATAGACCACATCTTCTTTATCCATTCATCTTTCGTTGGACACTGAGGCTCTTTCCACAGTCTGGCTATTGTGGACATTGCTGCTATAAACATTGGGGTGCAGGTGTTCCGGCATTTCACTGCATCTATATCTTTGGGGTAAATCCCCAGCAATACAATTGCTCGGTTGTAGGGCAGTTCTATTTTTAACTCTTTGAGGAACCTCCACACAGTTTATCAGGAGGTATTTTAGTTGGACAGGACTTTACAAGGCATATTAAGTAAGTTTATTATCAGTTTGTTAATAAAATACTCCAAAACCTTTTTGTATTCTCCATAAAATGACATAGCTTTAAAGCTACAACATTTTGGAAAGACAAATTATCCTGTCTCTTATTGCTTTAGGGTTGAAGAAAATTAAAAAGCCATTTATCACCACCATCTAGGTCCTTTTTGTTGCATGTGTAATAAAACAGTTTCAATTCAGATGTTTAACAAAATTTTAATTTCACTCAGCAATAAGATTGCATCTTTTGGTACCATTCAAATGTCATTTTCTTCGGCAATAACCAGAGTCTTTTACTTGGAAAATCAGAGAATTCCTGGAAAAGAGATTCTACTGTTCTCTGGCTCAATTTTATTCAATGTCAGCATGATTTTTAGAAAGGTGATAGGGATGTTACCTCTCTTTAAATCTTAAAAAGTCTTGGTAAGATTTACCTCCACAGTTGCTTGAGTTGCCACGTTAGCCAAGCTGCCTAAGTACAGAGCGGTACCATAGGTTTTCTACCATATGACAGTATTTATCCAGCATCAGTGCTGTAACATGCTGCTGAGCCTTCTCTCCTATTCACCCGCCATTTACTGTCACTCGAATGCTCATAAATGTCCAGGGCTCACTAATAAAGTGGTGTGAATAGGACAGAGAAGTCCCGCTTTTAAATTGTCTCCATAAAAAAATGATCTTCTAAAGCCACTGACACACAAGTTGAACATATATGGTGAAAATAGTGGTTGCTATTTTATGAAAAACAAAACAAAACTGTTAGTGATTGAGGCACCTGGCTGGCTCAGTGATTGAGTGTCTGCCTTTGGCTCAAGGTGTGATCCTGGGGTCCTGGGATCGAGTCCGGCATCAGGATCCCTGCAAGGAGCCTGCTTCTCTCTCTGCCTGTATCTCTGCCTCTCTCTCTCTCTCTCTCTCTCTCTCTCTCTCTCTCTCTCTGTGTGTGTGTGTGTGTGTGTGTGTGTGTGTGTGTGAGTGTCATGAATAAATGAATAAAATCTTTAAAAAACAAAACAAAACTATCAGTGATATTCAGTGAAATTCAGCATTTCCTAACCAAACGTGTTAGATCCTCTATCTGAACTAATCACAGAGCTTTACTTTCACCTTTCTATAAGGCAGCATGATTTGTCTCAGAGGAGCAAGTACTTTAGAGCTAGCAAACATGGGTTCTCCTTTTGCTACCTACTCTAGCTGGGAGACCTTGGTCTTTAATATCCTTCAAAAATGGGCATAATGACTAGCTCTCATGTTGTTACAAAGTTTGAAAGAGACAGGGCATGGGGTCTTAAAGATAGATGGAGCTCAACCTATGGTTTTCATCATTCAAAAAAGCATTTATGAAGCATATTCATTCTGTGGGTCAGCCCTGAGCTGAGAATGTACAAATGGATAAGCCTTAATCCTTGCTGTGATAACATGCATAACTTAGCGGGGGAAAAATAGGCATATAAATAAATGGTGATGATTCTCAATCCTGGGTGCTATTTTGAATGTGTGGAAAAGATGGAATGGTGCACAAAACAGTATGTCAATTGCCCTGGGGTGGTGAAGGAAGCACATCATAGAATGCTTTACAAAATAGATGTTTCACAGTGTCTAGAAAAATGATAGCAGGAGAATGATGGCCATTTGTTAAGATTGGTTTTTTTTTTTAATACAAATATATTCTGAGCACTAAGCTCTGCAATGTTAAAAGCTTTAAGTTTTAGCTGTACATTTCTCCCATGATTCTTCTTACTGCAGTTCTCAGAATTCCATCTGGCTGGCCTCAGCCTGAGGAGCTGAAAGGGCCAGGCAGTGGTTACCTATAATTTGTTAGTCATGGTAGAACTAGCAACACACTGTCTGTGTAGCCAATAATATGGAATGCATGGAAGCTGCTTGGTCCCAAGGGGAAGATGTTTGGTGTTTTTAAAAATACCAGTTATTATCACCATTTGGTAGCTCCTAATACCCACTGCAAGTATCATCCCCTCAGGTCCTGCTTACACATTACTATCAGGGAAAAATAGAAATTCCCTTGTGTCTGTCGGTCTTTAGTATCAAATAATTCACTATATATGTCTTAGAAGAGTAAAAGAGTAATTACATATTGTAAAAAGCTCTGTCAGTTCAAAATTTACACACTAGAAGAAACTGGCTGACTTTGCATGTGTGGGGTCAAATTCTGTGAGCACTTCAAGGTATCAGCCACATTTAATTTAAATGTCACTAAAACTTTAAGTGGGACGTTACTGGAATAATACAGGGGAGAATAATAAAGTAATTAGTTTAAGGGAGTGATAAGTTAAAAGAGATTACTGAATATTTCTTTATTTTAATTATATGGGCTGGGCTAATGGTGAGGAAGCTATCAGGAATTCGAGTTACTCATTAATCTTGGTTAGCAAGCATCATTGATCTTTACCCAAAAAGGACTGTTGGTACTTTCTAAACCAGTATAATATATACAGCAAATGAAAGGATTGAATAGTTTAAACAAAAGAAACACAAATAACAAATAAGCAAATAGAAAAAAATGGTTGTTTTCACTAATAAAGAAATACTCATAAATCTGAAGTATCATTTTATATCTATTATCAATTTTTTAAGTTATAATGTTAGTACCCATAAGATTGTGGTGAAATTGATATATATGTATTTTATAGTACTTATATTATTTGAAAATATATTAAATGGAATATATATGTGTGTGTTTTCATTAATTGTATATTTTTACAATATAAAATATATTTTAATTTGATATTGATCACCAAATTTATGTTAGACTTGCAAATACACACCTTGTAGCACTGACTATATAACCAAAAGAAGTAATCTGAGTAATTATTCTTATTTAGTGCTAAATATGCTAAAATAGATATTCTGTTTAATCATATTAGTTTATTTAACAAACACTTACGTAGCTTTTGCCATGTAACAGACACTTTTCTAAACATTGTATTCACTGAATCCTTATAACAATCCCAGGAAGAAAACACTGTCCTGATCTCAAAGGTAAGAAATTGATATGCAAAGAGCTGTTGATAACTTGAGCAAGGTCACATTGATCCATGTGGTGGAGCTGGGATTTTAATTCAGGCATCTGGCTATATGGTCCGGCTCCTAAATGCTATGCTGCTTTTCAACTGTCAATCAAAACATGTTCAGGGAACATGCATAGTGCTCAACACAATAAAGGATGCCAGAAAACATAGGGCACAGTCCTTAACTTGAAGAACATTCTCTAGTTTTTAACTATAGTGCCCAATTCTGCTCCTTCAACCTCAGAAAAATATCATCCATGACAACTAAATACTATCCCAGAGAGATACCACTTCTTGTCCATAATGACTGAAGTTCTGGATGAAAATCTGGAGCCTACAGCTTGGCTCTCTGTGACAGTGTTAGTGTTTTCAGAAGTATGTGCTGAGAAATTGTGGAGCTGTGTGAGGGTGTCTAATGTCTGCAAACATTTGACTCAGGTTTCTCTTTATTCACACATTTGGGTATATATACCTTCATACCCTATATATATGTATGTAACTAACATTACAACTAAGATATTAAATCAATACTACAAACTAAAATTACACACTGAAACACATGTTAGCATACATTTTAACACATAGGAAATCTACGAAGCATTACTTTTTGCTATTGGATTGCTGTTGTACATATCTCAGATGAACCTCTATCTCTACTTTAAGAGTATTTTGACATTACAAAACACATTCTTATGAATCTGAAAAATTGTGACCATTTGGGGAATGATATAACATGATGATTAAGAATAATGGCTCTAGAATCAGACAGTTTAGATGTTATCTCAAGCACAGGTATTTACCACCTAACTTTGAATAAGTTTCCAAATCTCTCCATACCTTTGTTTCTTCACCTATTAATGGGACAGTGCATACCTCATAGGATTAAGAGAAGTAAACAAATAAACTTAGAAAAGGAATTCAGGAAATATGAGTGCTCACTGAATGACAAGCATTATAATTTTTATTGCAACTGCTTGTCTATAAAATGTCTATAAAACTGCTTGTCTATAAAAGTCTTATTACAATGCAAAATCCAAAATATGGATTTACATTAAATTCTAAGGTTGGTATGCAACCAGAAGCCTCATTTTTCAAGGTTTTGTTTTCACCCAATAGCTGAATTGTTAATTGTATAAGTAAGTGATACAAGTATAAATTATTATGAAATCTTATACTAATTAAATACTTCTCCAGTATTCAAATTCACTGTTTAAAAATTTGTCCTAAGAATGTTCTTCATTTAAAAAGTAATATACTGCATCATAATGAAATTATGAAAATTACCTCTTCCAAATATTTTTCTTTTCATGTGTTTCTGTCATTTCAAGGTACTTTTGAATAAGACATATTGAAATCAAATTATAAGGAAATATTAACCCCTTATCTGGAGAGTACCAGATTTTGGTGGACAATTCTAGTTATCACCAAGGAGCATTTAATCTCTACTGTATTTCTTTCAAGATTAGTCCTTTTCTCAACAATAGGACTGATAAGAATATACAAAGACATTTTAAATAAGTGATATGTGTTTGTTTGTTCTTTCTTTTGTTGCAGTCATTCTCAACACAGCACTGCAACCCGCCAGCCTTCAGTGACTCTCCAACGGGCCATCTCCCTGGAAGGGTAAGATATGAATGATATGGAGTCTTCTATTAAACTAAACCTCAGCCTCTTCACCAGGACATAAAGAAATTTTCTTTCTTCCTTCCTTTCCTTTCTTCCTCCCTTCTGTTAGCAAATATCTATAAAGCTTATGTTATATGCCAAGTACTGTGCTAGGTACTCTGTTTAAGATCTCTTCTTTCCCTTCAGAGGGCTCATTGTCTATTAGGAGTGGCAGAAATACAGACACATATTTGCATCCAGTGTAAGAATCACAAAAGAAGTACATGTAAGCAATTAATGAAAGATCCAGGAAGGACACCTGGCTGAGAATGGGCATCAGAGAAGGAGGTGGAAACAGGTCAGGATGGTTTCAGAGAAGACATAATTCTCAAGCTGAGAACTGAAACACCTATGGATATTTACCTGACAGACACTGGAAGGAAGGGTATTCTGAGCAGAAGAAAGGACATGTGCAAAAACATGAACACATGAGCAAGCATGAGGTGTCATAAGGCCACTAAGTGATTCATAGATTGGCCTAGGGGTATGTGAGATGGTGAGCAGGAGATAAGAATGGAGATGCTGGGAGCGTCTGAGTGGCTCAGTAGGTTATGTGTCTAACTCTTGATTTCAGTTCAGGTCATGGTCTCAGGGATGTGAGATCAAGCCCTGTGTCAGGCTCTGTGTTCAGCGGGGAGTCTTTTGTAGATTCTCTCTCTCCCTCTGCCCCTCCCCCTGCTCACACTCTTCTCTTGCTTTCTCCCTCTCTCTAAAATAAATAAATGAATCTTAAAAAAAATAGAATGGAGATGTTAGCTGTGAAGGCTTACATTTAGAGGACTTAGTATTTTGTAGTCTGAATTCCCTAATCAGATAAAAGCTGAAGGGGCTGGGGGTTAATATTTCCCCCGCACTTGTTGTATAATTATAGCTGGTTTAATTGAGAATATTTAATTGATTAATGTATAAAAATTAAATCATTTTACTTCTCCAATATCTGTTACCAACTTTGTTTCAACTCTATTTCTCAATGATGAGTAGGCTTCCTTAATGGCATTTCAATTTAAATCTCTAACTTTATTATTTATTAGTCCTTTCTATTTTAAAATGTTATGTTTTATTCATACTTCTGTCCCTCCTTTTAACATACTTAGGGCTTGGGTTCTGCCATAGTGTTCTGGAGTTGACAGGGTTATGGTCTGCTTTCTCTCTCATACTACCTCTCTAGGTGGTCCTTTCTCTTAGATTTCTCCTCTGGTAGTATTGAGGCAAGAAGAAAAAAAAAAAAAAAAAAGGAAACAGGGAGTGGCATTTCTTTACCATTCTACTGTGGCTGTTCCCTTTCCCTTGGTTATCTCTGGTGATGTAGCCTGAATGGATGGATAACCAAACATGCACCAATGATGTTAGGAAACTCTCACAGCTCCTCTAGACAAGTGGTCCCCTGGGAGACTCAGCTGTTTCTCCCACAGAACCCTTAGCAATAGCACACTATGCCTTGCCATTCACTCACCACTGCCTGAACCACAGCAATCCCTCCCATCCCCAGAATCCCCATTTCTCATCTCTCCTCAGCAGCTTCACACCAGAGGCTTGCAGGCTGAGCAGCAGCCATCTTTCTTCCCCCTTACGTGGAGCTTACCAAACACAGTCCTTACCTCTTTTCTCCTTGGCTGACCTTCTTGTCTTCTCTCCCCATGGTTCTTTTCTAACCTGAGTAGCAACAGGGCAAGGCAGCAAACTCCATGGCTAAATGGACACCCACCTAGGGGAGAGATGTTAGTCTTTGCTTTGTGGAAGAGCATAAATACATAAATACTTTTCATGCAGTTCCCTTTCTTGTCCTCAGCTAAGGAAAACCCTTGCATGTCCCGCAAACCATAAGAAAGTGAGCAAAAACAATGTGGCTTCTCCACGGGCCCTGCATTCCCCCCAAAAGGACTCGTCCTTCCCCTGGTAGCCCTCCTCCTCCATTTGTGATGGCAAAGGACATCAAACCACTTTAGTTCCTCTAGTAAACAAACAAAAACAGAGAGATAGAAGCAATAGGCTAAATATGAATTTAGCTCTGGAGAATTAAGTAACTTTTTCCTCAACAAGACAGTATCTTCATCGTAACATTTGTCCATTAAAAAAAAAAAAAAGGCATCGCAAGTTCTCAATCAATATTTCACAGCATTTGGTTCTGTAGTAATATTTCAGGTGGTCTAGATTCTCCTCTTTTTTTTTTTATTTTTTTTATTTTTTTTATTTATTTATGACAGTCACAGAGAGAGAGAGAGGGAGAGAGAGAGAGGCAGAGGCACAGGCAGAGGGAGAAGCAGGCTCCATGCACCGGGAGCCCGACGTGGGACTCGATCCCGGGTCCCCAGGATCGCGCCCTGGGCCAAAGGCAGGCGCCAAACCGCTGCGCCACCCAGGGATCCCGGTGGTCTAGATTCTAAATTGTAGTTAGACTCCCTGAGTAAATCTGGGCTCAGGAACTTACTAGCCGTGTGACAGGAAGTTGCTCCTTTTTTGTGTGTGTTTTTTTTCTCTTTTTTGCTTTTATATGCCTCAATTTCATCATCTGTAAAATGTACATACTTAATATTTCCTTACAGAGTTTTTTTCTCAAGAATTAAAGTTATATTATTTTTTATAATAGCATTGGCATTATATGTGTTTACTATAATATAGTAAAATGTTCATTGCTGTTGTTATACATAACATACACTTAATTTATCAGGTAGTAGAGTTTTATGTTCATATTTTTTAAAGATTTAATCATTTATTTATTTATTCATGAGAGACACAGAGAGAGAGAGAGAGAGAGAGAGAGAGAGGCAGAGACACAGGCAGAGGGAGAAGCAGGTTCCATGCAGGGAGCCCCATATGGGCCTCGATCCTGGGACTCTGGGATCACGCCCTGAGCCAAAGGCAGATGCTCAACCGCTGAGCTACTCAGACATCCCTTTACCTTCATGTTAAATAAGGATTCATTAAAACAGGGATTAGTGTCATTACTGTACTTTGGAGAGACATATTCCTATATACAAAGGTAATAATCATTTGTGGAAGCAATCCAAATCATTGAGTTTGCTTCATTGCTGAGTTTTTATATGTGAAAGTATTTTAATTTCAAAGATTATACTTAAATACTCATTAAACACAATAAAGAATAGTGTCAGTCTTTTCTATTTATCAGTATACCCTCAGCTCCAAAGGGAATAATATAGGACCAGAATAAGAAATGCTCTCACGTTTCTGGGATATATATCTCAGAACATTTAAGACAAAGACGCTACTACATAAACACAAGAGGAAATAGTCTCCCCAACCTGTGAACATTCTCCAGTTGCACTTGAGAATGCACATCAGTGGGCACCTGCAGTGCAAGTGTGTGTGGCCTTGTGACTGCACCATCCATACCACCCCTGCCGTTTCCTCTTTCTGGAAAGTGCCATAGTTTAGAAAAAAATATTCCATAAAACTTACTCATTACATTCTCCAAAGCACTGTGATCAGTTTTGAATTCTGCATGTTAAATCGGACATGTGGACTGGGCAAGGAAAGAACATCCAGAGGTAACAATGGAATGGGACAGCATTCTATCAAGAAAACATTGACAGGGTTAGGATTCTATAATATGAAGAAAGGAGCTCATCATTAATGATGAGATTACATTCAAAATGTGCAACTTGTTGGCAATAAAAATAGTTCAAATTCGTAGATGTTCCATCAAGGGAAGAGAAAAGAAACTAACATTTATCAAGTGGTTATTAGGTACCTGGTGTGTTCTCATTCTCTTTCTCTCTCCTAATCCATCTATCTATCTTCTCTAATTTTATTTCTAAAATAGTTATATGAAATAGGCATCCATTTTTCTCAATCTTGATTCTCAGAGAGGTTAATTAATTTTCCCAAGGACCCCTACCGAGAAAGTAGCACAGTTTGGATTTGAAATCAAATTCAACTCTGCTGTAAAACAGTACAGCATGAAAAGGCTTTATTGAATGGAGAGCACTGGTCACACCACTCATAAACTGCATCAGGATAGGTTGGATAGAGTGAAGAACTTCCTGGGACTTCCATTTTAAAAATGATAAAGAACTAGAACTGACTGTAGGAATCATTAAACAGTGATAATAACCCACCATCTGGCGTGGATTTAGAAATCCATGTACCTGGTAGGTAACTGAGGTATTTATGGTAGATGTGAGAGTATGGGGACTGAGCTGTCCACTGGTCTCTACTTCACCTTTCTTGTTCCTTACGAAGACTTCACTTAGCACACAGAATGGCCGTTATTCCACATAGTTATCATGAACATAGAGAAGATTTCCTCCAACTAGTCTAAATAATGGCATTTTCTTCTAAAGCTATTTCCAAATCTTTTCTTCCTACTCACAGAACCTTATTAGCAGTTTCCCAATAAATATTTTTTTAGTCTTTTGCATTGTTTTCCACTTAAGTGCAATGACCTCTGTGATAATCACAATCAGCAATTCTAATTCTGTGCTGAGAACAAAATACAAGAGTGACTCCTTTTCTAAAATCAAAAATGGTATTCTCAGCTATGCTCCATTGTTTTAACAGATATAAAGCATTTTGTCTTATACTTAGCAAATCATGCACTATGAAAAATATTGTGTTCCCAGCAGTCATGGAAGAAAACTGACTCTGAAATCAAAGAATTGGTTTTGAATCCTGGCCCCTCTGCCATCTGTTGTTAATCTTAAACAGGATCTCCCCCTCTGTAAGCATGAGTTTCCGCCTTAGCCAGGAAGGAGGATAGCACAAGACTCACTAGCTTTCTGCAGAAGTAGCAGGTACATATTAGACCCTCAGTACCTTCTAGCAGAATATATACTTAGTCTAAGTGTTCTGAGAAAATAAAACTTTTATAGCCTAAATTAGTTTGAAGACCCACATTGGAGACCCTCATTGAACACTTGCCATTATGTATGTATGTATATGTGTGTATATGTGTATAATTTTATTTATATAGATATAAAACATTTCTGTATATAAAATAAAATACTGGAGGTAGAAATAATTTTGCATTGCTGGAATGTTTAGAAGGGGATACCTCAGTAATTCTCTACAAGGCTCAAAACACTAAATTTGATGCTATGCTAAGTGTGCCCAGCTGGTCAACAGAGAAATAATGTGTCATACAATCATTGTTACTGAGCACATAGTGGGAAAGTCATTTTTCACTCTGTGTAGGCCAATGGGTCTTTAGCAGGATTCCCATTAAGGTGTTATACCACTGAGTGGAGGCAATCAGCTGAAATTGGAAATTTCATTATCTCAAAACTTCCCTTCCTAATGCTCTCATGAAAAGCAACTACTTAGGATATTTTTCAAATGAATGTACTTTAAAAGTCTTTCTGTTTATATATTTTTCATCTAGCTGCTATTTACTTGACAGGAAATAAGTGGGAATATTTCAGATTTCCAGTTAATTTGATCCATGAAGACAACAAAACTGTCTAATTAAGCCTCCACCTAGAGTTACTGCTGTTTTTTAAATCGATATCTGAATCATCTTTAACTACGCCAGGCATAAGGAAGCAGAAGAACATCCCCATTCATGGTGTGATCTCCTTGCTTCCGGTTTAAGTTGACAGATACAGCCCACCACACCTTCATCTCTTCTTCCTCCTGGGACCCCATTAAAAGGACACTAGAGGAATAAAGAAGGGACAGTCCTGTAATGGTAAAGGAAGTAGAAGAAGCATCAAAGGCCAAAAGATTCCATCACACTCTGGATGACAGAAAACAGATGGATAAACAGAACAAAGCAGTCCCAGCCTTAGATCACCTGCGGAGGCAGAGCTCTCATATTCTGCGTAAATGCCATCTCCTAGAGTTCTGTTTCCAGGGACACCACCCACAAAAAGGCCCACCACAGTGCAGCAGCGTTACATGCAGGAGCTCAGGAGGTGGCAGGACTGCCTCGCAGAGCCCAGGAAATTCAGAGACTTCAGAATAGTGACAACAGATGGAACTGAGAGCAGAGTCTGAGAATAGGACAGAGGATGCCCCCACTCAGCAAGCACACGCCTGACACAGAACAGCTGCCAGGCAAGGACCCACCACCAGTCAGAAAATGAAGGCCCTTCTCTACAGAAACAGGGTTTCTTCTGAGGAGCCTAGCTAAAGTAGTTTGCATGTTGCCCACACAGCGAGCCCCTCATGGTGTGCCAGTTAGGGGGACAGTTTCCAGGTTTGCTTACCTAACCTGAAGCCTGTCGTTGAAAAAGCCTTGCCCCCCTTATCTGAAGCATCTCCTACAGCCTTTCTGCTATTTTGTCATTGAGTATGAACAGCCAACCATAAGTTACCAAATAACAAAACCCATAAAATGACATAAACAAGATTAAAACTCACATGCACAGAGAAAAAAAAACAGTAAACTTATGAAAATAGAAGTAATTCTGGGAACAAAATAGAAATTAAAGGCTCTCTTATAATCATGTTTTTAACAATAAAGAGATCACCACTAGAATTAGAACCAAAATGGTTAAAAATGATTGCTTCTGGGGAGGGATAATACAAACTGAACTTTGAGGAATATATTTGGAACCAGACAGAGGTTTAAAAAAAAAAAAAAAGGAAATCATGTGCAAAAACCTAAAATGCTTGGGTAACACTGCAAAGAGGAAATCTCTTCAGCTAATAACCCACCATCTGGAGTGGAGTTGGAGATCCATGTACATGGTAGGTAACTGAGGTATTTATGGTAGATGTGAGAATATGCATCCTTTCATCCACTAGAAGGCATGTGCTTTGTTTTATCTTACCTTAGGAGATCATTTAAGCACCACCATAGAAGCAGATTTCTAGCCTGGATGGCTCAGCGGGTGAGCATCTGCCTTTGGCTCAGGGAGGACATGATCCTGGGGGTCCAGGATTGAGTCCCACATCGGGCTCCTTGCAGGGAGCCTGCTTCTCTCTCTGCCTATGTCTCTGCTTCTCTGTGTGTCTCTCATGAATAAATAAAATTGAAAAACAAAAAAGCAGATTTCTCCTAACTGGCATTTTCACCCCAGTAACATAGCTGCCCTGGAAGTTGTTCACCACTCCCTACAAGTAGCACTTAACAAGAAACTAAACTACTATCTTCAGTGATATTATACAAGGAATTCTTTACGTGGATGGTTTGTCCTATTGACCCTAACTAAATATCTCTCTCAAATAGAAAAGTCTACACAAGTATCCCAAAAGATAATCAAAAAGCAGTTGTTTCTGTAAACAAACATATCTAGGGGAAAACCCATCTTCTCAGGTTAACTATTCTGTGTTGGTATCATTGTCATTCTTTCTTAGAAGGACAGGCCTATCTAGATAGGAATAGCCATGAACCTCTGTTTGACACAAGAGACCCCTTCTCTATACTCTAAGATCTCTGGGCTCTTAAAACCATGGCACCACTGGGGCCAGGGAGCCTCTGGTGTTCCCATATAGGGCCTGAAATGGTGTGCTTTCCAAGGAAACAGAACTCTGGGAACAGAACCTTGGCTGGAATCATTGGCTGTCTTGTTCTCTTCCCAACTCGTTTTGCCTTGATGGGAAAAACTTTTTTATAGCTAATGTGCTGCAGATTTTTCAAGATGATGTTGACTTAAAATAGTCTTCTTAGCCTAAGTGCCTAGAAATTCAGTTTCAAAACACACGGTCACTATAGAAAGTGCAAGCATTATTGACCTTTTCTCAGATCAGGAAATCTGTGTTCTAGCTTCAAGTTTGCCACCTCTTACTATGTGATTTTGAGCAGACCCAATCACCTCATATGCAAAGCATAAGGTTGAGTTAAATAATCAATGTCTTAGATTCCTTACAACTCTAACATGGTATAGTTCAATGAGTTTTGGTGAAGAAAAGTTTGGCTTCTGAACTTCTAGGGATATTTCAAAATGTGAAGCATAAAGGACCATTGGGCTCTAAACAGCTGGCCTTTAAGGGCAGTGGTTTGGGTCATCTCTACACTCACAGACCCAGCCATCCTTCAGGATTCATAATCAGTTTGAATATTCAACTTCTTTCCTTACCCTGAAGTCTGTCCAACACATCTCCTTACCCTGATCCTCAAAAGCAGTGCTAAGCGGTGTTTCCCAGAGTAACTGACCAAGGCCTAGTATGCTGAACTGCTTTCAAACTTGAAAGAGAAGCTTTATTCAGGTCATGAGTTGCTAGAGTCACTGGTCAAAAATATGAACCTTTGTTAACCACAGAAATATAAATAACCTCACCAAAATAGGGGGTGAAGTTGCATTAAGTGGAGAGGATTTTTGTGTATCTCTAGGATGTATATAGTTATTGCTCTCTTCTTTAATTTGCTCTCCTCCTAGCTAAAGAGTTTATTTAGGGAGAATGTAGGAAAAAGACAAGCAACTAGGTGATTTTTAGAAATGCTTAGAAAAAATCAAATCCCTCCTGTCTCTCCCCAAAACATGTTTGCTTATTATTTATAGTGCAGTAAAGACAGTCTAGCCTCTTGGGTAAGAAAGCTCTAGGTGAGAGTCCCAGCCTTTCTTTTGTTGCTAGGTCCCCTACTGGGGGAAGGAAGGAAGTTTACAGACTCCTCCTCTCATCTCCAGAGGGAAGAGGGACCTTCAGAGCTTAAACCTCAGAGGACACATTAAGATTCATTCAGAACAGCAGATAATTCCAGAACATGTTTCTGTAGTTCACACCATGCATATGCTTTTCATTCCTCCTCAAGTTCCTGCAATTTCCACGTCTGCTCCTAGTGGCGCTATCAGCTATTTTCCTTAGCTCCACTTCCACTGGCCTTACTGCTTCTTGTTTTCATTTTCTACTTATTAAGTAAGAAAAACATCCTTCCCTTGGCCTTGTAATCTTTCTTCCTTACATGTGTAGAGTTGAAAGTATAAAAGGTGTCATCACAGCAAACTTTAAGGATTGCCAAAAATTTATCAGTGTTGAAAACATGCTGAGACTGCAGAGAACTAGGGCATATTTAAGTGCTGCCAATTCATGGGATCCTAATTCTCTCCCAGGACCTGGGTTTCTAACGCCATCTACTGTTGAAATGACAACTGTGGAAAAAAACAAAACTAAAACCAAAAAAATGTCCACTTTCTTGTATACAACAGATAGAAGTTTTCAGATTTGGCATATCAAGTAAAATACCAGCATAGATTCTGGGAGTTGACAAGGAGAAGCTAGATTTACATTCTTTCAGCTAAAGACTTTTATAAACATTAGCCACCATTATTATCATTATTCCATCAGAGAAAAACTTCCTTAAAACAGTAAAATAGAAAAGACATAATGAAGGGGCACCTGAGTGGCTCAGATGGTTAAGTGTCCATGTCTTGGTTTCACCTCAGGTCATGATCTCAGGGTCCTGGGATCACACCCCACATCGGGCTCTACACTCCAGAGTCTGCTTGGGATCCTCTCTCCCTCTCCTTCTGCTCCTCCCAACCACAGCACATGCTTGCACATGCTCTCTCTCTCTTAAGTAAATAAATCTTTTTTAAAAAAAAAAAAAAAAGGAAAGACATAAAATAAAGAATATATAGCATTCTATCATAAAAGCAGGCCATTTGGAGACAATGACAGCAAAGTCCAAACAGGATATTTTCTGTATTCAAGTGCTTAAAATATAACATTAAATATTACCTATTTAATAGCAGCTGATATAAGTGCTTTATGTGGATCTCATCTAATTCTGACAACAATTATTATTATTGTTTATGGGCACATTATCCCGCTTTATGGATGGGGACAATGAGGCTTAGAGAAGTTAAAGGTGCTACCCGAGGTCACACAGGTAATAAGTGGCAGAATTGGGATTTAAAGCCACATTTTTAAATCACCGCCTTTTCCTGCCCTCTCAGAATTATATGTGTTTTGTTATTACAAACTGGCTGATTTGGAGGCCCAAGTAAGATGTTGCAATACGATATGGAACTCCCTGTGATGCCTGAGGTTTTGGAGGTTTCTGTCATTATACAGATTGTCAAAAATTCAGTTTTCATATAAGAACATTAACAAAAAATAGCACAAGCCCCTCACTGTGATTTCACTTATCTTGAAATGTGCTGAATTAGAAGTGGAGGAACCCTATTTCCATACTGTTGGCATCATCTGTTCTACCCAGCAGGACCAGGAAGAAAGCCAGGAGTGACAGGTCAGGAGTCTGGTTATCAAGAGCTGCTGGGCTATTCCGTTCGGTGGCCTTGCACATAAAGGATGTTCATTGCCAGGCAGCTGGAATTTATCTTAGAAGGATGCCACAGAATCCACTGGGGAATTTGGTTTGTTGGGGTTTTTTTTATATATAAATAGTTCTTATTTTCTGTGCATAGTTCAATGCCAAGATGGTTACTTACCCCTGCATGTCTTCTTTGGAAACCTTTTTAGTTTTTAAAAAAGCGTTTTAAAAAAAAAAAAAAAAAGCGTTTTAATAAAGGACTCAAAGTAAGTTGTGAATAAACTTCTTCATTATTATTATTATTATTATTATTATATAATTAAACGTACAGAAAATAGTATGCTGCCTAATATCCAACTAGAATATTGCCCCTCTTCATCAATACTCTTAATTATTAATGCTAATGATAGTAGGATCACTCATGATGTTGATTGAGATAGCATTAAAGAGCTAAAGAGCTAGTTAACCTACTGAATGAACCAAGGAGGAATTTTTTTAAAAGCACCCAGTCATAGGTTTGTCAAGCTAGTAAAACTGCATACAGGAAACCTACTCTCTGACAGGATTTAGCTGCCTAAACTTGCAGAAAGACTTCTCAATCACAAATCTCCTAGTTGTAATCCTGGCACCACCTTATATTTGTACCATTATCCTTCTTTGAAAACTACCCTTTTACTTTATCTTTCTCATATTAAAGCTACTCTTAGTGACTTGCATGGATTTGTGCCCAATCAATAAAGTTAATTGGGAATATAATGATGAGCCATGCAGACACTACCTCGCCCTCAGTCTGACAGGGAGAAGCAGATATTAATCAAATAATAACCCAAACAAATGTAACTCTGTGACTATGTCAGGTACTATGAAAAAGTGGCCTGTGATACCTGGAGTGCCTGTAATAGGTGATCTGCAGTAGGGGACCGGGAGGTTAGGAAGGTCATGAAGGCTCTCATATGAACAATGAGTAGGCTTTAATTAGGCAAAGAGAAAGTGTCATCTTTAATGGCTGCACAAGCAGTGATTACAAATCTGTCTGGATGTATTTCTGAACTGAGCACTGACTAGAACAACATGAAGTCAGTAGAGCTTGCCATTTAGAAATTTATAATGAGGAGGCTGACTCATGGTTGACTTCCTCCTCCAGAGAGGCCATCTGATGGAGATTTCCAGTTGCTTTATCAGAACTGTATGGTCTGCAGAGATGTGATTTTCTGAATCTCATCTGTGATGATTCTGCTATTCCATTGGTTTTTGTTTGATGTGTTTGTTTATCTGTCTGTGTGCCAAAATTTTGAGATCCTCCCTTGCCACCACTTCCTCCTCTGCTTCTCTTCTTCTACTTCCTTTCCTTGGCCTCTCTCACTCTATTTTTCCTTCTCTCTTCCCTCTTTTCCATAACCTATCCCCTCTTCCTCCTTTTCTTTTGATTCTACATTCATTTCTTTTTATTTTTTTGGATCCTCTCTTCTTTTGCTATTCACCCTGAAAATACTAGGCTTATGTTTGTACAGTGTATTATAATTTACAAAGAAATCTCATGGACATTATTCTATTTGACCCAATAACAATATCATAAGAGAGTCTGGGTAAGCATCATTTATTCTGTTTGCAGATGTGTCACAAGGTAGGTGACTTCCTCAAAATTGTGTGTCTGGGAAGGGGAGGAACTTTGACTACAAACCAGATGCCTATCACCCAGCCTCACACTGTCATCATTAGACCATCCTACCTCAACACAAATGTCAAAGGCATCCCAACCACATTTTTTAGTCATATTGACAGAGGAGATCCTTCATTGTCCTGTCTTTATTATTCACAAAAATGAGTCTAGACAGAAATTGTGGTCAGAGCGGTTTTTTGGTTGCTCATCCATCACATGAGTAGGAACAGCCTCAGTCTCATCTGATGAATTTTTACTGGACATTGCATTCGACCATGAATTGAACCCGTTGTAAAGAATTATTTCCATTATATTTTTTTACTTTGCCTGGCTGTGACCTGGGAGGTGGCATGGCGATGGAAAGCAGGGAATGAAAATGATTGCTTTGAGTCTTATTTATCACCTTTCATTAGACTACTCATCTTGAAACATCCATCTTTATATGTCCAACTGAATCTGGTATTTTTCTCTGTGTATATTGCTAATGCCTCAGAGACTCTCAAATTCCATTAGGATTCTTGTTTACTTCCTCTTCTTGGCCAATTATAAAGAGTTTAAAGAAAGAGCACATCCATATCCTACGCCACAGGCCAGATGCCCCTCTATTACCAGAAAAGAAGCCAGTGGTCTTTCTCCTTTATTTAATCTCTCTGCTGATTTCGAGTCCTGGAAATATTTACCCTACTGAAGTATACTTTTAAGATGTCATCCAGCAGCCTTTACTATAGATGGCTCACAGTTAGTAAAGCTCCTGCTGGCTACATGAAAAGTCAGACTGTTCAGGGACAGTTATACAGGAGACAGCCATCACCCATCCATTCATTCAATCAATCATTGAGTTGATTGATTCACCTTTCATTCATCCTTTCATTCAACTAAGGCACTGTAGTGAGGCATTTAAAATAATCTGTAAGAAAAAGGTCCAATTCCTGCTCTTAAGGACCACACAGTCTAGTGGAGCTGATTCTTAAGGGCCACACAGTCTAGTGGAGCTGATACAATGTTGAAAATGGTGATAATTTGCTGAGCTTGTATCTTTGTAGTTTCAGAATAAAAAAACAAGCAGCTGACGAAGGGAAAGTAGGAACGCTTGTTTGGGTATGGTTTCAGTAATTTTTATCAAGGGATTACCAAACCCAAAGGGAAAAGTTACCCTCTTCAGACTGAAAAAGTCCCATGCTTATGTGGGCTGGTATCAAGAGTTGGGAATTTTTATTTTAAGCACAGGTCTATAAAAACTACACGGGAGTGTAGAAGGGAGCCATGCTTTTCACAGCCTATTCATTTTGCAAATGGAGAAGTCTTCTGTGGTTAAGCATTAATTATGTACATTGATGGGAAATCACATTTCAGTATCAATTTGCATGATATTTGAATATGTAAACATTGCACCCCTGAAATGCTTGCTTGTCCTCAATTTCCTCTCCTTGGTATAGCAGCCTGGTGTAATTTAAAGAACATGGCCTTTGATTTATCTCTACTTTAATTAAATACTGGCTCTTACTAGCTCTATCAACTTGAGCTGTTGCTGAACCTGAGGCTATTTCTTTAACCTGTAAAGTAAAAATTAATAGCTACTTCATAAGGTTGTTTTGAGAATTTATTTTTTTTAAATATGTAAACATCTTAGCACAGTTCTTATCAACTACTCGGTACTAAGTAGGAGTTAGTTCTCTCTTTTCTCTCTCCCTATATCCCATCTTCCCCTTTCTTTCTGATGTGCTACAACTTCTTCCCTCATACCAGGAATCAATTGAAAAAATCTCCATTCATTTAACAGACATTTCCTGTGCAGCTCCTTTGTGCCCTCAAGGAGATACAGTCAGTAGTGTGGAAGACAGCACAACACATGTAGAAAAACAAAGGAAGAGGAGAGAGTAGTCCTATTTAGAAGGAGATACCCTACATCTTAACACCCTTCTAGATCCAAAGAAAAGCATTTATGAATGTCAGGTTTCCAAAAAGTATAGCAGTTGAGAAAAGAATATTTTAGGGCAAAATGTCACCACATCCCACCTCCTTATTTTACACATGACAGAATAAGTCCAGGTCTGATGCATATGTGTACTAGTTCACATACATGCACACACATCTGTTCTTCCCATAAACCTGAGTCTCCAATGGTTTCCACTACATTCAGTGGGTTTATAGACAACTAATACATATCCCCAGGATCCCTTCTTGATTACCTATATAACAGATCAAAGCTCAGCCAGACAACTTAATGCCTAGAGTTTTCTCCTTGTTTTATGTAGAAGTTTCTCTCCTCTACTAGGCTTAAAACCCCTAGGTTTTAAGGTTACTTCTAGGTCCCATCTTATTACATAATTATGAAGTAGTCTCCCAAACACAGACTGTGTTTAACAAATAAATATTTGTTAAATTTCCTTCTACAATGACCTGAGGAATAGGGAATTCACTCTCCCTGAGTGACTGTTTTCCTCCACTTCCAATCCTTATTTTACTAGAAGAGAGAAGCCAACTGATCACTGTGCTTTTTCTCTCTGTGTCGTTGTATATGAAAGTGGAAGCAGCAAAGGCTTTTGTAGACAATCAGAAGTATGAATGCTGCCACCACCACTCTTAATTGGTCAATATTAGACAAGAAACAACCTTTCCAAACCTGTTTTTTATCTTCAAATGAAGAAACTAATACCTGACTTTAAGGGGACACCATAAGGATTAAATAGTTTAGCTCTTAATAAATGTTGGTGATTAAAATTAAATCTCATCTCACTAACCAAAATACAAACTTATATTATAATATGAAAAAGGCCAAGGCTGATGGTAGTGGTTTCACCCCCTCTTACCAAATTTATTGGGTAATTCTTAGTGTATTTAAGTGGGTTGAATGTGCTACAGTTTACAAAGCTATAGGAGTGCAAGGTCACTATCTATATGTCTATCTATTTAACTAACTAAACTCTATATCAACACTTTTCACCCTTGGCATGAAAGAACCATGGCTGTCAAAAGTCAAGCCTTGTGAGTTTGTGGGGAATGACCTTGCAATATTCTCCTAGTTTTAATTTATTTGGGGGACATCAGCAATTTGAGGGGAAAAAGTTAACATGAGAATTAAAGTTGCCAAGTATCTAAGATATTACCATGTCCAGCTGGTGCTTTCCGTATGGGGAAACTCTGAGTCCAGAGACAGGCAGAAGATTTTCCAAGGCTACATCAAAGTCAAGACCAGAATTCATGCTCCTAATATCCTGGCCACTCCTCTCTTTTCAGAGGAAAATAAGGATGAACAAGAGTCTTCCTCTGGTTATTTTTTTTCTCACTTCTTCATGCCTTCTCAGTATTTATCCTTCATTTGAGACTTAGATAAGGTACATTGAACTTTATAGAAATGTGTGACTTTGGTGCTAACATGTAAGGATTATAGCTTAAGTGACACATCCAAACATCAAGAAACCCAGATCAAATTGAGCTATGTTTGTGGCACCATCGTGGATCATATGTAGGATTCGTGAGTGAAGCAATATCCTATGGTTGATGCAGACATACCAGGATGAAGGAGACAGACTCAGCTAGAGCTTTTTGTTTTGTTTTGTGTCATTGTTGTTTTATTCATTTTTATAGTGCTTCTTTTGCCTAGAGAGGGACTGATTATTGGGAAATAGGAGTGATTTTAGGGGAAAAATGTGAGAAAAGATGTCATAGGGTGTTGACCCTATGACATATCTGTGAAGCCATTTCTTATCTGACAGTAAGAATTTCTTTCATGTAACTTTTAATATCAAGGCAGGCATGGTAAGAATTCTGGATTGGCCTTATGTAGAAAAGAACTTACACCCTGCAAATGGATGCATGCGGTGTTTTTGGTGCCCATTTCCACTCCTCCTAGACCAAATCCTCTCATCCCTTTGCTACCCTCCCTTTGTTTTTAGTTCCC
Source organism: Vulpes lagopus (assembly GCF_018345385.1). Classification (NCBI taxonomy): domain Eukaryota; kingdom Metazoa; phylum Chordata; class Mammalia; order Carnivora; family Canidae; genus Vulpes; species Vulpes lagopus. The sequence goes on along the minus strand of NC_054838.1, from coordinate 34,289,072 downwards.
AGTGTTACAGTTTGTTTGTTTGTTTGTTTGTTTGTTAATCAAAACCAGCTTCTTAGGATCATCTCACTTGCACTGCGACATAGGTGTCTGCTAGGTTCTCATTGCACAATCATGTATTGAGCATGTTCCTTGCACCAGATATTTTACCAGGTATTGCGGACACAAGAACAGATGAAAGGAAGTTCATATTTATTAGATACTTTCTAGATGTCAGACACTAACTCACAAAGTGAATATTGACACTCCAGAATGCCAGAGTCAAGCAGAAAAAGAAGCATACAATAAATTATCATTAAAGAAGATTACAATCTTTCCTTACTGATTTATAATTGCCAGTTTATTCTGACCTACCACTATATTGTCAATTCCTGGGAGGCAGAAACTATCTGCTTTATGGTTATAATCCTACCCCTAGTGGAGCTCCCCTATAGCATAGTGGTCTTTCAACAGATAATTGTTAAATGGATATGGAGATAAAGCATGATGATTAGGACAGTCTATGTAGAAGTCCAATGCACTGCAATTCTGTAGGAGGCAGTATTAGACCTGAGGAAAGCAGAGGTTTTAAGTCATGAAGAAAAAGATAGAGCTTCCATGCATACAGAAAGAAGGAGGCAGATAGCTGCAGGCAGAAAGGACTATACGTGCAAAGACCAAAGAAGAGAAGGAGTCAGGTGTTTGAGGAAAAGCTGTTTCAAAGAAAATCAAAGGGTAATGATGTGATTGAAATTTAGAGTATTTTTGAGAGTGTGCCAGGAGGTGAGGTTACAAATATTTGTTCAAGGAAGAAAATGTTGATGGTTCTTTTAAAATCACTTGTATTAATGTCAATGTCCACATTTGGCTTTCAGATTTCATCATGGCTAAAGGAGTTAGTTAATGAATGACTTTAAGAATGTCATACCAAGAAGGTTTTCAACCAGTCTCTACTTCTAAGCACAGGTGTCTAGGAAGAAATAGATTGGTAAAAGAAATGAAATTTCTTGATTGAAAAATCCAGAACATAAAAGCAATGATCTTCCATTTCTTTTCCTGATGAGGAAAAAAAAAAAAAAAGGACTCAGAGAACCCATCAGGGCTCAACTCATGGTTATATAAAACTTTCCCTGGAATTAGCAGAAAACAGAACTTGTAGCAGGAAAAAGCTATAGAGACATTTGTACAAGCCAACATCTGCAATAAGCACAGAAAAGAGAACAGCTGAATGCTTCTTTTAAAGGAAGTTTTTTTAAGATTTATTTGAGAGAGAGAGCACAAGCAGGGGGAGAGGCAGAGGGAGAGGGAGAAGCAGACTCCCTGCTGACCAGGGAGCCCAACGTGGGGAAGCATCCCAGGACCCTGGGACCAGGACCTGAGGGCAGATGCTTAACAAACTGAGCCACCCAGGTACCCCTAAGAGAAGACTTTTGAAGGGTCCAACTACAGCTAATGGTTAGTGAAGTGTTTATATTTCCTTACATATTATTTTTGAAAAGGAATTTCACTAGTAATTAATGATGCTCATGTTAGTGTTTTCACCTGTTTTTTCTATAGAAGTTCTTACACAGATATCTTCAGTACAGAGAAACTTTTGAAGTTCTGTGAATGAGGTTTATGGGAGGCCTTGTCATTTGAATTCCCAGGTCACTGTCCAGGTATCTGCTGATAGCTACTAATATTATTAGCCTTTTACTTCAAATACATTTTCTTTTTTTTTAAGATTTATTTATTTATTCATGAGAGACACGATAAAGAGAGGCAGAGACACAGGCAGAGGGAGAAGCAGGCTCCTCACAGGGAGCCCAATGCAGGACTCGATCCCGGATCCCAGGATCCCACCCTGAGCGAAAGGTAGACAGACGCTCAACCACTAAGCCACCCAGGCATCCCTCAAATCCATTTTCTAAAGTGACAGCAGCCATGAGGGTTGGATCAACCTCAGTGATCCCCTTGCCCCCCTCAACAGGTTGTGATCATTTCAGTTTTGTGTTTTGGTTCATGGAGTTACTAGCAGAGTATATTAGCTTCATAGAGCTGTTATAACAAATTACCACAAACTGAGTGGATTAAAACAGTAGAAACTTATTGTCTCTCAATTCCGGAGGCTAGAAGTCTGAAATTATGGTGTTGGCAAAGCTATGCTTCCACTAGATCATATAGGGGAATCCTTCCTTGCCCCTTTCCTAGCTTCTGGTGGTTTGCTGGCAATGTTGGGTGTTCCTTGGTTTATAGTTCACACATAACTCCTATCTCTGCTCCCATCTTTACGTAGGATTTTCCCTGTGTGTCTCTGTGTCTTCACATGGCTGTCTTTTTATCAGAAGACCAGTCAGCCTGGGGAAATGGCCTACCCTACTCCAATATGACCTCATCTTAACTAATACCCATGCAACCACTCTCTTTCCAAATAATGTCACGTTCTGAGGTACTAGCAGGATTTTAACATCTTTTAGAGGAGGGGGCACAATTCAGTGATAACACAAAGTGTAAACCTCTCAAGGACAGAGACTGTGTTTTTGGTAGTTTTGTGAGTCTAAGATCCAGCTAGTGTCTGGCCCACTGGAAATGTTTGTTAAATGAATGAAGGGATGTGCAAATACTCTATTCTCCTACAAACTGAGAACTGAGTCTCTGTGTACCCTCTCCAAGAGCATCTTCCCGGTCTGGCCTCTGCCTCTTCTTCAGCCCTGCTAGAATTCTATGTTCTAGTCCAGCAAAAATAGTTGCTTTTCTCCAAACTACATATTATGTCACTTTCTTCATTTATAGTTTCCCTTATGGCTCCTACTCCCCATATCTCTGTGTCAAATCAGGGCTCTCCATTTGTTGTAAAACTTACCCCAATTTGCAGTTGAATTAATGATATTATAACTAGTTGTTTTTATATACTTCCCTGTCCCACTAAAATAAGAGCCTTCCTCATCACTCCCTTTTTCATAGAATATAGGAACTATTGTTCTAGGGTGCCTGCGTGGCACATCCTACTCTTGATTTCAGCTGAGATCACGATCTCAGGGTCTTGACATTGAGCCCCATGTTGTGCTCCATGCTGGGGGTGGAGCCTCCTTGGGATTCTTTCTCTCTCCTTCTGCCCCAACTCACTCTTGCTCACTTGCTCTCTCTCTTTCAAGAAAAATAGAAAGATATTCAAGAAGGCTGTTTTCAAGGACAACCAGGGGTTAATGTTGGAGTCAGGATTAGGAAAAAAGTTTCAGTCTAAAACTTTCTACAATAATCTGGATGTATCCAAATCAGAGTTGAGGGAAGACCTAAAAAACTTGAGCCTGAGGAATTTTAATTTAATTAATCCAAACCACTTTCCCCATATCATACTAATTGAAGAAGGTTTGAGCATTTAGTTATTAATTAGAATTTCATAAATACTGTAGAGCTCTAGCTCAAAAGATAATTTTTAAAATCTTTCATAAAATATGTTTTGCCTTTAAGAATAGTCAGGATCCCCCACCCCTGCCAATCCTATTATCAAATTAGTTTTGCTTATACCCTGGCTTTCATGTTTTCAAACAATATTCCACCAGTTGTGAAAGCTTGAGGACAAATGATGTAACTATTTAAAAAACTCAGTTAAAAAAAAAAAAAAGGACTCAGTTCAGTGGTTAGTTTTTCTTTTAATTTAAATTACTAACATAATTCCTTTTATAACTAATTGCTCTTTAAAAATTCAAATTCTAGGGTACCTAGGTGGCTCAGTGGTTGAGCATCTGCCTTTGGCTCAGACTCCCACATCAGACTCCCCACAGGGAGCCTGCTTCTCCCTCTGCCTGTGTCTCTGCCTCTCTCTGTGTCTCTCATGAATAAATAAATAAAATCTTTTTAAAAAATTCAAACTTCAGGGGTGGTGTGCCTGAGTGACTTAGTCAATTGGGTGTCCAACTCTTGGTTTCGCCTCAGGTTTCGGCTGAGGTTTCAGTCTCAGTTGTAGGATCAAGCCCCACATCAGGCTTTGTGCTCAGGAAGGCATCTACTTCACTCTCTCTCCTCCTCACTCTCTTCCTCTCCCCCTGCTCAAGCTCTCTCTCTCTCTAATAAATAAATCGTAATAAAATAAAATAAAATAAAATAAAATAAAATAAAATAAAATAAAATAAAATAAAATAAAATAAAATAAAAATGTGGGGTGCCTGGATGACTTAGTTGGTTAAGCTTGAGACTCTTGATCTCATTCTCTGGTCTTGATCTCCAGGTCCATGAGTTCAAGTCCCATGTTCGGATCCATACTGGGCATGGAGCCTACTAAAAAAAATAATAATAAAATAAAAAATAAAAAATAAAAAATAAAAATGCAACAGGAAGTAGAAACAAATACCTGTCATTATGGATAGTATATATAATTTAATGGGGAAGTTTTCAGCCAAAGTATTATGAAATAAATCAAGAGGAATAATCTGTTTTCTTTTGCTTTGGAGATGAGATGGTCCTTAAAAGATATGATTATGAAAAGTAAGAACATATGTGAGAGCAAAATTTAATTGCTTCCTTATTTGTCTTTCTAAGAAATTTAGACAAAAGCAAATTGAGATGAATATGGTTAATAGATTATCATATGTGATATACGAATAAGCAAAAAACTCCAAGTATTTCAAAATCAAATTAATCAAGATTAGACTGATATCCTAATCTATAGTTGATTTATGTTTGTAAGAAGAAAAATTTTTGTCTGTTTGATTCCTTTTACCAAGAATGTTACATGCAATCTCAAATGTGTAACTAATTCCAAGATTTTCTCCAGAGAGGAACACTTAGAGCTTTACAAAGTTTGCAGACTAGAGGTAGGCAGTTCAACCCAAGGCCATGGTCACATCCCCTCCCTTTGCAGCAAGGATGTCTTTAGAGACCTCTAGAATGTTTAATTAAGTCCCTTCCAGGCAAACTTGGGAGATTGTAAAAACAGCACAACATGACATGAACACTTTTAGTTATAATATTTACAGAGTCTCCCCTTGGTGCAGAAACATTCAGTACTTTCACATCATCCAAGTACAAAGTCTGAATTTCTTAACATGGCATTCATGTTCCTTTCCAACCTACTCCAGTATTCTCATTGTCTTCTCATTTTCTTTGACACAGATCCTGCTCTCCCTGCAAGCTGTGATACTCTCTGTTCTCCAAACACATCTTTCATTTGCTCTCCTCTGGCCCTGGGCTCCTGCCATCTTCTGAAATACCATCTGCTTTCCTTTCCACCTCACTAATTTCTACCCATCCATCAAGGTCCAGCTCAGATTCTATCTTCTTCATGACTTCATCTTTTTTCTTTAATGCAGAGATTTCTCATTATCCACAGCACTCATTTGGTACTTAACATATGTGGCCTTGCATTTGTTGATTTATTATTTTTTTTATTTTTATTTATTTTTTAATTTATTATTTTTATGTGTGACCATTTGTTTTCCAAAGGTTATAACTCATAGAGGAAAAGAAAATGAGTTAGCATTTACTGAGCATTTGCTATGTGATCCTAGTACTTTATGTTTTATTTGTTTGTCCTCACACCATAAAATAGATATGACTCATAATTTATAGCTAAAAAAATAAGCTATCAAAAAATCCCAATGTTTTTTAGCTATTGTTTGATAGGACTATTGTTCAAACCCAGATATATTTAGGCCCAATGCCCATACTCTTTCCCAGGATCACAAAATGCCATACTATTTCCATCTAATACAGTTCTTTTTAACTCACAAAATACCAACCATGGCATATTTAGTATATACTCAGTATCTTTGTGGTAACCGTTTTTGCTGAAATCAGCCTACGATCTTTAGCATGGAGTCTAGAGCATAGATCCTCCCTTGTAACATGAGATTTCTTATGTATTATCTTCATGTCATGGCCTCACAATAGCAGGTCAACAAAACCTTTTTATCTTTGTATATCTATATGATGTCCAATCATCAGCTTGACTCATTGACCAAGGTAATTATCTGAAGGTGAAGCATACAATGTGTTAGTCTTCTAAGAAGCTAGATCATTTAGATAGAAGACATCAGTCATAATCATCCAGCAACTTCAAGGTCTTCTATGATTGACCTCCATGCCACAACTTGTCTATGCCCCCTCTTCATGCTTATACACATTTTGCCATCCTGCTGAAAAAGCTGCTTTGATCTCCTGTCACTCTCCTTCTTAATATTGCTCATATAAATATAGCTACATTTGTAGAGAAATAAAGAAGAGAGGGCACAAGGATCCTAGCTGGCTCTTTATGGATGAGCTCAGAGAGTAACAGTCCCTTATTGGATTATCATGCTACTAGATCTGGGCCTTCAGTCTACGTGCTCTGGAACTGTTTTTGTCATTGTATTCAGAGATGATCAAGCTTATATGGCATTATTCCAAGTTACTAATGTACAATAGGAAATACATCTATTCAAGATACTAGAATGTGCTAATTAGCACATTTACTCCCATTAGGAAAAGCACTATAGAAAACCATATTTTAATAAGCATGTGGCTTGATGGACTCAGATTTGAGGGAAATCAGCCAACCAGATGACCTTAATGACTAGTGTCACTGAGTTAGGATAGCCACATGAATCCAACTTGTGGGTTACCCCAACCAATCAGCATATTCATATGTATTAGTGAACTGGAGCTGGAGCTGGAGAATTCCTCTAATGCTCTATGCCAGAGATACATTAACAAGTCTTTTCTCCTAGCACCCAAGAAGATTTTCTCTCTTTTCCTCCAAATTTATTCGATTTTATGAATTCTATTTATATATGACTTTTCGCACATTTGACATGCTTTGATTAGTTTCTGGATTCTTTCTTCTTGCTTTGAGCCAAGGTTAGGTCCGTTTTGTGAATTCTATCCCTGTAGTATAACTTCTTCCACACTCAGATATGCCTTGATTATTTCCCCAAGCCCTTTCTTCTTGCTTTGAACTCAGGTCAGGTCAGCAACACATCCTTGACATCCTTGAGCTAATAATGCTTTTGCATTTTATCTCTTTGTTTAGAGTGCAGTGTTCCAGGGTCATGATTTTGTTCTAGGTCCACACAGTCCTATTCTCCATGCTACCATCAACTTTGGGCACTGGAACACTAGCTTTTTGGGAACCTGCCCAAGCTCTCCAGTCTGCTGCTAGTCTCAGCACTTGCATCCTTCTCTTGTATTCCCACTTCATTTTTGGCCTCTGAAGGTATCTCTTACCTACTTGACAGCTTAGCCAGTCATTTAAAGATATTATATAAGTATCCTATTCAGAATTTTTAGCTTTTTCTAAGGGGGTTTTCAGGACACCTTAATCTACCAAATGGCTGGAAATAGAATCTCGGTGTACAGTTTTCTCTAATGTTTTTCCATCTTCTAGACGCTTTTAATTCGCTGTCTTATCTAAATTTTACCACTTCCCCAAGAGGCAAACGTTATTATCTGCCAAGTTATGACCCTAGCAAAGAAACTGCTCCAAAGTGGGCATGTCTGGATTCCTACAAATCCCTAGATAGATAGTACTAAAATTCAATATCATTTCTCCCAATGTCTTGCTCACTCTTTCTTTATTCATGAAATATATTTTGTGTATGTTTCTCTTATAGGCTCAACCGCTACTATTTCCCCAAATCACAGAAATAAATAAACCATGCTCTTTATCCTTCAGAACCATACAGATTCACAGTAGACATAAACAGATAAAGTAATTTTAGAACAATAGGGGTAACAGAAGTGGGATGATCAATGAAAGGACAATGTAGTTAAAAAAAGGAGAAGTGGCCAGTGTATCTAGAGGAGAGAGTGGGTAAGGTGGCAGAAAGAGATAGCACCTGGCTTCCATTCTGAAGACCAAGTAGAAGTTCATTAGCTGAGGGTAGCAAAAAGAAGGCATTTGTTTAGCCAAAATAGTAGCCTGGGCAAAGATGATAAGACAGGAAACAACCTGGTGTGATGAGCTGTGGTTGGCGATTTTGTGTGGCTGGAGCATATACAGCTGAACATTGACTAACAGTGAATTTAGGGATCAGGAAAGTTGGTGGTCAAATGATGGAGGGCTTGGAATGCCATGCTTAGTTTAGACTTTATGCTGAGGGCCTACAGATCCCTGGAAGGCTTTTGAGCAAGAAGGTAGAGTGGTCAGGTTTGTAACTTAGAAGGATGACTGGAAACATTTTCATAGCTTACTTCTCACTACACTACATACAGCCTCTCACCATAGATATTTGGGAGTTAACTGAAGTGACTCACCGACATCAGAGGTTCAGAGCTCAAGGAATATCCCACTAATGGTCAGAGGAATGTCTTCAGGTATAAGTAATCACTTCCTTTTTTGAACCTCCAAACCCCTCAAACTATGTGGTTTAAGGGGAAAAAATAATATATAGTACCCTGCTCCCCTCTCCTGAAAACATCCTAGCCAGTTTTGAGCATCCTCCGAGACTCAACCTGAACAAGATTATGCTGTTGATGATCTGCCTCAGCTAGGAAGAAGTCAGGCTGGAGAACTGTTCAGCATTCAGAGGTTTTATAATTATAAAGGCTTTTTATATCACAGTAAAAGAAAAATAAAGCTGCATAAATTAATGTAGCATATTTCACCCAGGTGATGATAAAAGGACAAAATATTTTTAGAAGATTGGTTGTTTTTTCTCTTGCCTGCTTTAGCTTATTGCACACAGGTTTCTAGCCTAGCACATGTGCCTTCCTCGTCTCTATAACTATGTGCTTACATGTGGCTTCTCTCACCCCAGGCTTCTTAACCTTTGTATTCATAGTGCCTGACCCAAAGTAGGTACTCTAGATTGTTGAAAGATTGAATGGATAATTAATATATGTTTTTAAGTGGATAGATCAGTTTTAATAAAAAAACTTATTATGAGTGGACAAACTTTACCTTCTGTAGACTCCACACCTAAAATCTAAAATGAAAATTCAAATTAGTAGACTATACCTATTCTGTAGCATATTTTGGGTACAAGAAGCAAATGGCATGGTCTTTGCTCTCAAGTTGACCAACTCTAGCTGGAGTGGTAGACAAGCAAACCAACCCAGTATAATATGTGTTCTGATAAATACATAGCATCAGGGATGGCTTCCAGAACATCATGATCCCTGGGCTCAACCCTCAGAGTTAGAATTTTGTTCCACTGACTATATATAATGAACTATGATAATGACTATTAATGGGCACCTAGGCCTTCTGAATTCTTGACTGTGAATGACATAGTAAATTAGACTCCAAATCACTTCAGTATGAAAAGTATTACTGTTCTTTATATATTGGTGGTGTGCTCTCATTTATTCATCTGTAAGGTATTCATTGTGCTGTGCACTTGCGTAGGTATATTGGGGATGCCTAGAAATATATAAGCCATGACACCATATCTTCAATAGTTTATAATCTCTCTGGAAACCATAATGCTCTCACACATGAAACAGTTCATGGAAATGCAGAGCATTATATTCACAGACCTAGAGTCATTGGCATAGGCAGTAAATATGCAGAAGTGAGAGCTGAGGCTTAAAATGAAGGTGGTCTTTGAACACATCTAATATAAAAGGGGAAAATATGACAAAAAGGAAACAAAAGAAAAGAAAAATATATTCCAGAATGAGAGAACTTGAAAAGAGAAGGACAGAGGTGGGGATAAATGTGGAATATAAATCGACTTAAAGTTAGAGAGAGTTGCCATGAGCCAAGTACCACACTAAGCACCATAGAGGAGACAAATATGAAGCAGACATTGAATGTGCCATCAAACTGTGGATGGTGCAGAATGTCCTTGGTCACCTGTAGCTGGAGCTACAACAGAAACATGTTTGGTTTGACCTGCATCATACTTCTAATTTTTTTATCATTACCAACATAAAATTCTGGAAATTTGCATCAAAATCTAGATTCTTCACTTGTCTTTATAAATCAGAGAATCTTCCAATACTAGTCAGTATTTCTGCTTGGAGCAATTGTCCAGAGTTGAGCAGAAATAGCCCTTTAGGTGGAATGTATTCCCCAGTTTGCTATAATCCCTACTCAGCCTTCATATTTGTGTTACCTGTGCTATCCCTGTGGGCTTTAGATTTTGCCATCTCTGGTTAAAATCTAGCAAAAAGGAAAGACATTTGCATAACTATAGTATGAAATAGAGGGTAAAGGAGGGTCTAAAGTACCATGGGAGTTCATTCATGCATTCATTCATTCATTCATTCATTCATTCAGTAACTGAGTCCCTGCTACTTGTCAGGCATCTTACTACTGCTGAGGTAGTGCTGGTGCCTAGGTTCTTATAGTTCACAGTCTACTGAGGGAAAAGGATGCATTAGCAATGACTACATAACATGATAAATGCCACAGTAGAGTTGTGTGTACATAATCTACATTAGGGTTCACTTTTGATGCTGCCCATTCTATGAGTTTGGGCAGATGTATAACGACATCTATCCATCCTTAGATTATTCTACAGAGTAATTTCACTTCCCTAAAATTCCCTATATTCCACCCTTTTATTTCCACGCTCTTGTCCACATAGCCCCTGGCAACACTGATTTTTGTACCATCTACATAGTTTCGCCTTTTCCAGAAAGTCAAAAAAGTGGGAAATCATACAATATGTAGCCTTTCCAGACTGGCTTCTTTCACTTAATAATATGCATTTAAGATTCTTCCATGTCAATATATAAATAAAATCTTTTTTAAAAAGGGGGCCCCTAGGTGGCTCAGTTGGTTAAGCATCTGCCTTCAGCTCAGGTCATGATCCCAGGGTCCTGGGATCAAGCCCTGGCACAAGGCTCCCTGCTTAGTGGGGAGGTCCCACTTGTGGCTCCCAGCTTGTGCCATCTCAGTTGCTACCTCTGTCTCTCTCAAATAAATAAAATCTTTTTTAAAAAATTCCTTCATCTCTTTTCATGGTTTGATACTTCATTTCTTTTCACTGCTGAATAAAATCCCGTGGTCTGGATGTACTACCTTAGTTATTCACCTACTGAAGAACATGATGTGTCAATGTAGGTCCATCATTTATAATAAGTGGGAGATTACTACTCTGGTGGGAGATTTTGATAGTGAGGGAGTCAATTCATGTGTAGGGGCAGGAGGTATATGAAAAATTTCTGTACCTTCTTCTCGTTTTGCTGTGAACATAAAACTGCTCTTTAAAAATTTGTCTTAAAAAGAAGAGACGGGCATCTGGGTGGCTCAGTTGAGTGTCTGACTCTTGATCTCAGCTCAGGTCTTGATCTCAGAGTTGTGAGTTCAAGCCCTGCTTTAGGCTCCATGCTGGGTGTGGAGCCTACTTTTAGAGAGAGAGAGAGAGATTGGTTCTGGCGTTTACTACCTGTGTGAACATAGGCTGTGTGTCTAAAGCTCAACTAGTTTAGACAAGTTGACTTATATAAGCATCAGTGTAATAGAACCTGTAATTCTTCACAAGATTTTGATCTAACAAAAAAAAGGACATGAAAAAACTTTAAAATCTATAGTTTAACATAATGGGTTATAAGCATAAGAAGTTCAAATTAGGGGTACCTGGCTGACTCAGAAAAGCATGAGACTCTTGATCTCAGGGTCATGAGTTCAGGCCTCACATTGGACATAGAGATTACTAAAAAACAAAATTTTAAAAAGAAGGGCAGCCTGGGTGGCTCAGTGGTTTAGCGCCACCTTCAGCCCAGGAACTGATCCTGGAGACCCGGGATTGAGTCCGAGGTCAGGTTCCCTGCAAGGAGCCTGCTTCTCTCTCTGCCTGTGTCTCTGCCTCTCTCTCTCTCTCTCTCTCTCTCTCTCTCTCTCTGTGTGTGTGTGTGTGTGTGTGCCTCTCATGAATAAATGATAAATCTTAAAAAAAAACTTTAAAAAGAAAAAATTAAATTAGAAAAAGTACACCATTTAAAGTGTGTTTAAGGTATTTTATTTGTATACCCTCTACAGATTTGTTTTGTCTTTTCTTTCCATTATTGAAATAAGCATCAAAAAAATAAGCATCATAACTCACTGTGATATAAAATTCCATTTTTAAAAAGGTATTTTAATCTTAGAAGTTGACAAAATTCCAAATAATTTTATTTAAAAGACTTGTCCAGGTAAAATAAATAAAATTTATTGTCACTCAAGAATTATGTGTGTTATGTTCAGGGGTCAACTAACAAAAATCCCCCAGATGGTAATGGGGAGAGATGTTTCATAATGATCTTTTAAAGCTGTATTTTTTTTTTCTGAAGAGTCACTTTGCATATTAAACATGTAAGGATAATCCTTACTTTCAAAGGAATTGTGTTCTCTCCCATTTTCCTATTAATATGGGAGGTTCTCTCCATAAAGCTTGCATTTTTTTCATCTTTGATAAAACCATAAGTACGAGAAATATTTTACTCTCCTCTTAGCTTTGCAAGACGTGCAAATGTCATACCACATACAACTTTTTTGTCTGAGAACCTTGAGGGAGAGGTGGTAGACGCTGGCAAACCGGAGAATGAATGCCCCTTCTAAAGAGGGCCACATCTAGTCGACTGTTGCTGTAAGACAATGTTTAGAGCCAGTGTTCATAGAATGTCTGATTTTCATATATAGTCATAAATTTATATTTTATACAAATTTTCCCAATTTTAAACATGAACAAATTAAAAAATTGTAAACACCGGATCAGATTAAGTGTTTAGCTTTCTGATTCGCAGTCTCTGGAATATATCATAGTCTAGACTCTGGAATTTTGAGTCAGAAATGTTTCTTTTTTTCTTTTAAGATTTTATTTATTTATTCATGAGAGACACACAGAGAGAGAGAGAGAGAGAGGCAGAGACACAGGCAGAGAGAAAAGCAGGCTCCATGCAGGGAGCCCGATATGGGACTTGATCTGGGGACTCCAGGATCATGCTCTGGGCCTAGGCAGGCACTAAACCACAAAGCCACCCAGGCATCCCAGAAAACCTGTGTCTTAATCTTGCCTTTTCTACTTACTAAACTCAGTAAATACTTGAATAAGCAATCTCATTTCACTAATTGAAAAAGTTGTCATAATAATTTGTTCATAAGGTTGTTAATTTTTCTCAATATATTGTAATAAAAACTTTTCAAGCATAAAAAACATGTAAAGAATTCTTTCAAAATGCTTAGTCACCTGTCATCTAGACTGCAGTTTTAAAATATTACTGTATATGCTCTATAAAATTCCTATCCATCTATCCAAGCATTCATTTAACTTTCTTTTGGGATCAGTTTCAAAAGAGTTTCAGACATCTCGTGCATCCTTCATTGGATTGTCTTGAGGAATGATGCACAAAAACCATCAAGTACATAGATAAGCATTAGACTCTTAGTAGCCCCTTCCTTCCATCTATGTTTACCATGTACAGCTTAAATGTCATTGGACCTACTAAGAGTGTATGTTTTAGACTGAGGAAAGAGGGGGGCACATGGGTGGCTCAGCGGTTGAACATCATGATCCCGAGGTCCTGGGATCGAGTCCTACATCAGGCTTCCCTGCAAGGAGCCTGCTTCTCTCTCTCTGCCTATGTCTCTGACCCTCATTGTGTGTCTCTCATTAATAAATAAAAAATTTTAAAAAGAGATTGAGGAAAGAGGGATATTTCTACAATAACTTTTTATCAAAATCCTGTTGGCCCCTACCTTCAAAATGTATCCAGAACCTGGGCTTCTAGTTGCAGCCTAAAAATAGAATATCCCCATTATCTCTAATCTTTCCTCTTATCACACACAAATACACACACACATACACAACTTTACACATAATAAACATGGAAAGACTATATGAATTGAAAATAAGTCAGACTGACTCAGAGAGGAATGACACTGTGGTGAGTTCCCTAAATTTTCTTTCTACTTCTTGTGTATCCTAGATGGAGCACTGGAGACACCTATACCCTGGCACCTCCATCAACAGGGTCAGACTAAAAAAGCCTCAAGCAAAGCCTACAACCTGTAACCTAAGGATTGGCAAAAGTGTAGACTAATATAACAGGGAACCTTTTTATAATACTGTTCCAAACTCTGGCCAACCATCAGAGAAAAAATTGGTCCCTCACTGCAGTGCCATTGGACTGTGTGTAGATAGCTGGACTTCTGGCCCCACCAAAGGAAACCAGGAGAGGCAGTTTATAAGATGGCCCTGGATTTCTTCCACTGGGCTGATTTCAGTAGGCCAAATAAGAGCTGAACTTTCACCCCTATCCAGCAGCAAAGTGGCAGAACAAGGTGGCATGAGATGGTGCTAGTTGACACTTCACTCTCCAGTGGGGACCTGAACTTGAACCTTCACCTAGCAGCAACAAACTGGAGTGAGGTGGTGCTATTTAGCATTCCATTTCCCTACTCCTGTTATTGGTGGGGACCAGCCAGGAGCTGAACTGCTACTTCCAGCCAATGGCAATGACGTAGGAGAAGGAAGAGGGAAGCAGTGCTAGTTGGCAGACCTCTTTCCCCTTAAGAAAGCATCAGCAGGGTCAAGGGAGGAGCTGAACTTCTAGCTCCACTTAGAGGCAAGGTGGCAGAACAAAATGGTTCAAGGTAGCGCTAGTCAGCACCCCATTTTCACTCTCCCATTGGTGTCAGCAAACCCACAGGGAGCTGAGCTTCTACCCCTACTACGTGGCAATAAAGTAGAGTGAGTAGAATACTAGTTAGTACCCCACTTTCCTTGCTGGCATCACCAGGGACAAGTAGGGAGCTGAATATCCATCTCACTTGGATCTGCAAGCTATGCCTAAACTGATCTACAACCTGCAAAAAACTCAATTAAGTAGGATATAGCATTTTACACTGTATACACAATGTCCAGTATATAATAAAATAAAATCACTTCTCATACCAAGAATCTGGAAATTTTCAACTTGAATGAGAAAATATAACCAATAGAAACCAACACTGAGATAACACAGGTGTTAGAATTACTTGACAAGAATTCTAAAATACTCATCATGCTTCAGCAAGTGATTATACATGCACTTAAATAAATGGGAAAAGACATGAAAATCTCAGCAAAGGAAGAGGATATAAAGAAGACTCAAATGGAATGTTAAAGCTGAATAATACAAAACCCAAAGTAAAAAACTCATTGAATGGGCTCCAGAACCGAATAAATGTGACAGAAGAAAGAATCACTGAATCTGAAAAGAGAAAAAGAGAAATTAGTCTGGACAGAGAGAGAAAACTGATTGGAAATAAACCCACTACCTACCACTTCCTTTAATACCACTCTCAGCCAAGCCACTGTTCTGCCTACATATAGCAATTAGCCACATAACTGATCTCACTTTTTCAAATTTTGCCCCTTGAATCTATTTTATACCAGAGTAACCATT
This sequence comes from Vulpes lagopus, assembly GCF_018345385.1. Lineage (NCBI taxonomy): Eukaryota > Metazoa > Chordata > Mammalia > Carnivora > Canidae > Vulpes > Vulpes lagopus. Next base: position 34,273,826 of record NC_054838.1, on the reverse strand, counting down.
TAGAAACATAAATTAAGTCAAGTAATCTTCTTCTCAGTGGCTTCCCATTTCTGTCAGTGAAATTTAAAGTTTTAGAATGGTAGACAGGGTCCTTCAAGATTTGTCCTCTGTTGTCTCTCCACCAATGGTAGGCAAAATTCTAAGATAGCCCCATGATTTCTACCTTGTTATATTACTCTCACAGTTAAATTACCTTACATGTAGGGATGCCAGGATGGCTCAGCAGTTGAGCATCTGCCTTCAGCTCAGGGCATGATCGTGGGTCCTAGGATCGACCCAGGATCCCCACAGGGAGCCTGCTTCTCCCTCTGCCTCTCTCTCTGAGTCTCTCATGAATAAATAAATAAAATCTTTAAAAATAATAATAATAATAATAATGGAAAAAAAGAATTTGCAAATGTTCTTAAGGTTACAAATTATTTGATCTTAGGTTAAGAAGATTATCTGACTGGGCCTAACCTTCTCACAAGCCATTGAGAAGCAAAAGGTTAAATCTGGCTATTTGTAGAAGAGTAAACCACAGAAATTCTAAATAAGAAAAGAATTCAGTGTATCATTGCCAACTTGAAAATAGAGGTAGCCACATTGTAAGGCATATAAGTAGCCTCTAGAACCTGAGAGAGATTCCCAACTGGCACCCAGTGAGGAAACAGGGAACTCAATCTTTTTGATGTTTAGTTAATTCTATATGTCATCCTGACTGGGCCACAGAGCACCCAGGTATTTGGTTAAACAGGGCAGGGGTGTTTGCTTTGCCTATAAACTTTCTGAGTTCTTGGAACGATGACTGGTATAGTAGTGCTTACAAAGTAAATGTGCAGTAAAATAAATTAACTCTATGTCAAGTTACCTCTGACTTAATGCATTGTGTTGTAATATATTATAGTCCAAGGTGTATGTGCACCTTATGCCCTTCCTCAAAATTAGGCTAAATATAGATACATAATGTGTTGCTTGTGCATGGGAATGTGATAACAAATAATAGACTCTGTGTAGTCATCAGTGTAAAAATAGCCAATGTAAAATGGCTCCTTGCCATTCTTACATCCTTAAGTGCAGGAAAGTATAAAAGAAACTTTAATGAGTGGAACTGGGATACTTCTGAGAGGAGGGTGGGTGATACAAAAGGTGCCTTGGTCAAACCCAAGGCTTACAGAATACATTTTTTAAAACTACTAATGAGAAAATAAGAACTAGATGGCTTCTAAGGTCTCTTAAAATTCTATATTCCATTGGTATCTAACCTCTACACAAACTCAGTTAATAGCTCAAGATTTGATCTCTCATCCTTTTACTGATGAGCCTGAAATCTGCATTTGCAGTCCTTTCTGTGGATCCATATTCCTAACCTTTTGTCTCCAACTGTTTCCAAACATCACATGGATAACACACCATGACCTGGAATGGAGCGTGTCAAAATCGTACTCATCTTCAGGATCCTGGATTCCGGTTCCCTTGTCCTTTTGCCAATTACGTAGATATTCTTTCCTTTCTCCTCTTCTGCCTGAGTCAGTTTCTGGATCCACTGTTTCCCCTGTCAAATTTCCTCCCTTATTTTTCCCTTTCTTTTCATTATCACTGTTGTCACTCTTGTTCATGCTGTTACTTTCTCAAAACTGGATTATTTAGTCAACATCCTAACCAATTTTCCTATCTCCCATCATAACTGCACTCTCCTCTCTAGCAATCCTACATATGACCATTTGTTAATGCTTCTAAAATGGATTTAAATATTCTCAATGCCTCAAAAACTCCAGTGATTCTCCACTGCCTACAGAGTACATTTTAATTAACAGTCAAACGAATATGTAAGATATTTCATGATCTGGCCTATTCAGTCTAGTCTTGGTGTCCCCCAGATTCTCCTCTCTTTTTTAGATACACTCATCCTCCTGAGCACTACTGTGGTGCTCCATAGAAGAGCGAATGGGTGGGGAGAGTGAAATAGGTGAAGGTGGTTCAAAGGTACAACCTCCTAATTTTAAAATAAATAAATCCTGGGAGCATGGTATACAACATGGTGCATAATACTGCATTATACATTTGAATGTTGCTAAAAGTAAAAGTTCTCATCACAAGAAAAAGAAATGTAACTATGTGTGGTGGAGGATGTTTACTGGACTCATTCTGATGATCATTTCACAGTATGTACAAATATCAAATCATTACATTATACACCTGAAGTTAAATAATGTTATATGTCAATTATGTTTCAGTTTTTTAAAAATACAAAAACAGATGTTTTAAACAAAGGAAAAATGGAAGTAAGTCCAGTGTAAGAAAATGTTTTGGAATTAAGGAATGACTTTGCATGGTATTTTGATATTTGTTATTGTGAGAAACTGCAGTATCTGCCCTGATACTAACATTTTTCTTAAGGTGCTAATGTATCTTACATTGGGAAGCCATTTTATAGGTAGTGAATTGCTGGTATCATATATCTCAATAAAAAGTAAAAGCAACCTAAATTTTGAGTGGGTCACCCTCTGAGCTCTGTTTTCTACTTGTTTCTCCAGGGAGCCCCGCAAGGTGGTCCTGCACAAAGGCTCCACTGGCCTGGGTTTCAACATTGTGGGCGGGGAAGATGGAGAAGGTATTTTTGTATCCTTCATTCTGGCTGGTGGACCAGCAGACCTGAGTGGGGAGCTCCAGAGAGGAGACCAGATCCTGTCCGTGAGTATTTCTTCTTAATCTTCAGTCCTGATACCACTTGAGAAAAAGTAACTTTCAAGTATGACTCCAGAAGCACGTTAATTAAAAAGGAAAAATGAAGGATGCCTGGGTGGCTCAGTGGTTGAGCGTCTGCCTTTGGCTCAAGGCGTGATCCTGGGGTCCCGGGATAGGGCCCCACACTGGGTTCCCTGTGGGGAGGCTGCTTCTTCCTCTGCCTGTGTCTTTGCATCTCTGTGTGTCTCTCATGAATAAGTAACTAAAATCTTTAAAAAAAAAAAAAAAAGGGAAAAATGGATAAGAGCATTATGGCTTCCAGTACATGTGGCGGTTTAAATGATATTGAAGTGCTTGGTGCTTGTTACTCACTTCTAGCAACAATTTATTAAACACTTATTTTTAACCAAACATTTTATAAAAGTAATTTTTAATTCTCACCATCACCCTGAAAGTTATTTCCCCATGTTTGGATGAAGAAAATAAGGTACAGAGAGGTTAAGTCAGTGTTTTACCGAACTAGAGAGAGTAAGAGCTGGGATTTAAATATTCAGTTGTTTTGTTTTTTTTAACATGTTATTTTTAAGTAATCTCTATACCCAACGTGGGCTCAAACTTACAACCCAGAGATCAAGAGTCACATGCTTTACTTGACTGAGCCAGCCAGGCCCCCGTAAATGTTCAGTTTTAATGCCTGTGACACCTGCCCTCTTTTCCCTCCTTCCTCCCTTCCATCTGTCTTCCTTCCTTCTTTCTTCTTTCTTTTATTGAAATATTTATTGACTGCTTCTTTTCACTAGATCAAGCTATCTTTCTGGAATAAACTCTGTGACAGGTAGTTAAAAACATTGTGGATGTTCATGACCGTACTGGGATTTTGGTAATCTTGCAAATAATGGGAAATGATCAAAGGAGCCTAGTTCTTATGGCTGAGTTTATGGTTCATAACTCAATGAAGCACTTAGTTTGTGGTCTTCATTATGTACTTAGAAAAACTTGTCTTTGTTATATAGCTGTGATTTATAACTAGAATTTTCCAAGGGACCTTATCTTTGTTAGCCATCATGCCATCCCTACCTTCCCCTCACACACATATTACCCGTGTAATATAGTCAATTGACCTGAGCAAAGTATCCAATGTTCTGAATGGATGGCCTTATCTTATATATTCTGGTAGTACTCTCATACATTAAGTCCTCTACTTACTCATTAGCTAGCAGATGTCTGGACAGATTGAGTATGGGAGAAATAGGATCAGGTCCCAATGGCAAGACTTTGTTCTGTCATTCAAGAGCTGAATATCACCCCTTTAACTACTCCCCTCTGCATACTGTCTCTACACTTAATATCGATAGATAGATAGATAGATAGATAGATAGATAGATAGATAGATAGATAGATGATAGATAGATAGATAGATAGATAATAGATAGATAGATAGATAGATAGATAGATAGATAGATAGATAGATACATAGATGATAGGTCAATCTTCCTTTTTTAAAGATTTTATTCATTTATTCATGGGAGAGATAGAGAGAGGCAGAGACATAGGCAGAGGGAGAACGAGGCTCCCTGCAGAGAGCCTGATGCAGGACTTGATCCCAAGACCCCAGGATCATAACCTGAGCCAAAGGCAGAGACACTCAAACAGCGAGCCACCCACAGGTACCCTATATATATCTTCCTTGACTTATGATGAGGTTGTATCCTGAAAAACCCATTACAACTTGGAAATATTATAGTCAAAAATGCATTTCTTAAACATGCTCAGAACACTTAAATTGGCCTACTTTAGGGCAAAATTACCTTTAAAAAGCCTATTTTATATTTTATAATTGTTGAATATTTCATATAATTTACTGGTACTGTACTGAAAATGAAAACAAAATGGTTATATGAGTTCAGAATGGTTGTAAGTGTATCAGTTGTTTATCCTCATGATGGCATGGCTGAGTGGGAACTGCCACTCATGGCCCAGTATCACAAGAGGGTGTATGCCATATTGCTAGCTGGGGAAAAGATCAAAATTCAGAAGTTGAGGTACAGTTTCTAGTGAATATGTATTGCTTTTGTACCATCACAGAGTTGAAAATTTGTTAAGTCAAACTGTCATTAACTCCGGGACCATCTGTATAAGATATAACTTCTTTTTATTGGCATTTCTTTTCTAAGTGACAAAAGCTCCCTGAAAGCAAATTCTCCATCTTACATGGTTTTGTGTCCTCGACATTTAGCCTAGTGACTGGCACATAGCAGTCTCCCAAGCAATGTTTGTTGAATGAAAAAGTGTTGAATAAATGTGGTGATGCTCTACAAAGTCACTGTAGCCTCCCAGATGGACTCTAAAACTCTAAGATGAACATACTTATATATTGTCATCATCCTGACTCAAAATCTGTAGCCCAGGGATCCCACTGTTACTTCGCCACTGGCGAAGTCTGCATTCACACTGGCATAGCACTTTCCCACACACAAAGCACTTTCATGTGTGTTAATTCTAAGTGTCAGGATTGAGTTATTATTACTCTCACTTTCTTATATGAGGAAAAGGGGATTCAGAAAGGCTGAATGATTTGTCCAAAGCTCTACAGCTACTGACTATGATGTTGAACTCAAAATCAAGTTCCCTGACCCCAAATCTGTTCTTTCTCTTCAAGCACAGTCTCCCTTCAAAACCTGTCAATGATCTCATTCCACATTTTCTTATCCCATTGAGTACTGCTCTGTGTGAGCACTACACTCAGGAGCACACAAACTATAAAGAGCTAATACTCCCATGTTATTTTTGAGTCAGTCACTATTATGACCAATTTAATCTTGAAACCGCCCTGTGCCTTGTTATGCTCATTTTTAAAGTAAGCTCTACACCAATCTTGGGGCTTGAACTCACAACCCCAATATCGAGCGTCCCTTGCTCTACAGATTGAGCCAGCCAGCCACCCTCGTATTATGTTCATTTTAAGTGTAAAGATAATGAGTCACAGAGATGACTTTAGACTTTGTTTAAATGAGAAATGTATAGGTTTTATTTATTTCAACTTCTCGGCATATGGTAGACATAGGGATGAACAAATAATATTATTACTCAGCAAAGAAAGTTCATAAGTATTTTGGTTTTCAAAAGTAGATGTGTCCATTTAAATAATACCAGCAGAACCACATAGCAAAAGAAGGCAACCAATCAGAATTATAGTCTTCTTGGAGACTATAATTCATAGACTATTACAACAGTCTCTGACATTCAGATATCATGTCCTTTCTTTTTTTTTGTCATTTCTTTTATTGAATTTTGATTTGCCAACATATAGTATAACACCCAGTTCTCATCCCATCAAGTGCCCCCCTCAGTGCCCATCACCCAGTTACCCCATCCTCCTGCCCACCTCTCTTTCTACAACCCTTTGGTCATTTCCCAGAGTTAGGAGTCTCTCATGGTTTGTCTCCCTCTCTAATTTTTCCCACTCAGTTCCCCTCCTTTTCCTTATAATCCCTTTCACTATTTCTTATATTCCCCAATTGAGTGAAACCATATGATTACTGTCCTTCTCCAACTGACTTACTTAATTCAGCATAATACCCTCCAGTTCCATCCATGTGAAAGCAAATGCCGGATATTCATCCTTTCTGATGGCTGAGTAATATTCCATTGTATGTAATACCACATCTTCTTTATCCATTCATCAGTCGATGGACATCATGGCTCCTTCCACAGTTTGGCTATTGTGGACATTACTGCTATAAACATTGGGGTGCAGGTGTCCCCACTTCATCTGTATCTTTGGGGTAAATACCCAGTAGTGCAATTGTTGGGTCATAGGGTAGCTCTATTTTTAACTCTTTGAGAAATCTCCACACTATTTTCCAGAAGGTTACACCAGTTTGTATTCCCACCAACAGCGCAAGAGGGATCCCCTTCTCCACATCCTCGCCAACAGTTGTTTCCTGTCTTGTTAATTTTCCCCATTCTCACTGGTGTGAGATGGTATCTCATTGTGGTTTTGATTTGTATTTTTCTGATAGCAAGTGATGCAGAGCATTTTCTCATGTGCTTGTTGGCCATGTGTATGTCTTTGGTGAAATTTCTGTTCATGTCTTCTGTTCATTTCATGATTGGATTTTTTGTTTCTTGGGTGTTGAGTTTAATAAGTTCTTTATAGATCTTGGATACTAGCCCTTTATCTGATAGGTCATTTGCAAATATCTTCTCCCATTCTGTAGGTTGTCTTTTAGTTTTGTTGACTGTTTCCTTTGCAGAAGCTTTTCATCCTGATTAACTCCCAATAGTTCATTTTTGCTTTTGTTTCCTCTGCCTTCATAGGTGTATCTTGCAAGAAGTTATTGTAGCCAAGTTCAAAAAGGTTGTTGACTATGTTCTCCTCTAGGATTTTGATGGATTCTTGTCTCACTTTTAGATCTTTCAACTATTTTGAGTTTATCTTTATGTATGGTGTAAAAGAATGGTCTAGTTTCATTCTTCTGCATGTGGCTGTCCAATTTTCCCAGCACCATTTACTGAAGAGACTGTCCTTTTACCAGTGGATATTCTTTCCTGCTTTGTCAAATATTAGTTGACCATAGAGTCAAGTGCCCATTTCTGGGTTCTCTATTCTGTTACATTGATCAATGTGTCTGTTTTTGTGCCAGTACCAAACTGTCTTGATGATCACAGATTTGTAATACAGCTTGAAATCCAGCATTGTGATACCCCGGCATTGGTTTTCTTTTTCAACATTCCCCTGGCTATTTGGGGTCTTTTCTGATCCCATACAAATCTTAAGATGATTTGTTCCAACTCTCTGAAGAAAGTCCATGGTATTTTGATAGGGATTGATAGGGAATGTGTAAATTGCCCTGGGTAGCATAAATATTTTCACAATATTTATTCTTCCAGTCCATGTGCATGGAATGTTTTTCCATCTCTTTGTGTCTTCCTCAATTTCTTTCAGAAGTGTTCTGTAGTTTTTAGAGTATATATCCTTTACTTCTTTGCTTAGGTTTATTCCTAGGTATCTTATGTTTTGGGTGCAATTTTAAATAGGATTGATTTCTTAATTTTTCTTTCTTCAGTCTCATTGTTAGTATATAGAAATGCCACTGATTTCTGTGCATTGTTTTTGTGTCCTCCCACATTGCTGAATTCCTGTATGAGTTCTAGCAATCTTGAGATGGGGTCTTTTGGGTTTTCTATATATGGTATCATGTCATCTGCAAAGAGGGAGAATTTGACTTCTTCTTTGCCAATTAATGCCTTTTCTTTTTGTTGTCTGACTGCGGACACTAGGACTTCTAGGACTACGTTGAATAACAATGGTGAGTGGACATCCCTGTCGTGTTCCTGATCTTAGGGGAAAGGCTCCCAGTGTTTCCCCATTGAGAATGATATTTACTGTAGGCTTTTCATAAATGGCTTTTAAGATATTGAGGAATGTTTCTCTATCCCTACACTTTGAAGAGTTTTAATCAGGAATGGATGTTGTATTTGGTCAAATACTTTCTCTGCATCTATTGAGAGGATCATATGTTTCTTGTTTTTTCTCACGTTGATGTGATCTATCACATTGATTGTTTCATGAGTGCTGAACCCCCCTGCATCCCGGGGATAAATCCCACTTGGTCATGGGGAATAATCTTATTAATGAACTGTTGGATCCTATTGGCTAGTATCTTGGTGAGAATTTTTGCGTCCGTGTTCATCAGGGATATTGGTCTATTATTCTCTTTTTTGGTGGGGTGTTTGTCTGGTTTTGGAATTAAGGTGATGCTGGTCTCATAAAACGAGTTTGGAAGTATTCCTTCCCTTTCTATCCTTCAGAACAGCTTGAGTAGGATAGGTATTATTTCTTCTTTAACCGTTTGATAGAATTCCCCTGGGAAGCCATCTGGCCCTGGCCTTTTGTGTCTTGGGAGGTTTTTGATGACTGCTTCAATTTCCTCACTGTTTCAATAGCCTGCTCAGGTTTTCTATTTCTTCCTGTTCCAGTTTTGGTAATTTGTAGTTTTCCAGAAATGCATCCATTTCTTCTAGATTGCCTAATTTGTATGCATATAGCTGCTCATAATACTTTTTAAAAATTGTTTATATTTCCTTGGTATTGGTTGTGATCTTTCCTCTTCCATTCATGATTTTATTAATTTGAGTATTTGCTCTTTTCTTTTTATTAAGGCTGGCTAGGGATTTATCTCTCTTATTAATTCTTTCAAAGAACCAACTCTTGGTTTTATTGATCTGTTTTACAGTTCTTCTGGTCTCTATTTCATTGAGTTCTGCTCGAATCTTTATTATCTCTCTTCTTCTGCTTGGTGTAGTTTTTACTTGCTGTTCTTCCTCCAATTCCTTTAGGTAAGAGGTTAGCTTGTGTATTTGAGTTTTTTCCATTTTTTGAGGGAGGCTTTTATTGTGATGTATTTCCCTCTTATGACTGCTTTTGCTGTATCCCAAAGATTTTGAACAGCTGTATCTTCATTTTCATTAGTTTCCATGAATCTTTTTGATTCTTCTCTAATTTCCTGGTTGACCCACTCATCTTTTAGTAGGATGCTCTTTAACCTCCATGAGTTTGAGTTTCTTCCGAATTTCTTCTTGTGATTGAGTTCTAGTTTCAAGGCATTGTGTTCTGAAAATATGCAGGGGATAATCCCAATCTTTTGGTATCAGTTGAGACCTGATTTGTGACCCAGAATGTGGTCTATTCTGGAGAAAGTTCCATGTGCACTTGAGAAGAATGTGTATTCACTTGCATTTGGATGGAAAGTTCTGTATAGGGACAGCTGGGTGACTCAGTGGTTGGGTACCTGCCTTTGGCTCAGGTCGTGATCCTGGATCCAGAATCGAGTCCCACATAGGGCTCCCAGTGAGGAGCCTGCTTCTCCCTCTGCCTGTGTCTCTGACTCTCTCTCTCTCAGTCTGTGTCTCTCATGAATAAATAAATAAATCTTAAAAAGAAAAAAAAAGTTCTGTATATATCTGTGAAATCTATTTGGTCCCACGTATCATTTAAGGCCCTTGTGTCTTTGGTGATGTTCTGCTTAGAAGATCTGTCAATTGCAGAAAGTGCCATGTTGAAGTCTCTACTATTAGTGTATTCTTATCTAAGCATCTCTTTACTTTGGTTATTAATTGATTGCTATACTTGGCAGCTTCCACATTAGGGGCATAAATATTCATGATTGTTAGGTCCTCTGGTTGGATAGACCCTTTAAATATGATATAGTGTCCCTCTTCATCTGTTACTACAGTATTTGTATAAACTTTAATTTATCTGATATGAGGATTGCTACTCAGCTTTCTTTTGAGGACCATTTGAAAGGTAAATGGCTCTCCACCCCTTAATTTTCAGGCTGGAAGTGTCCCTAGGTCTAAATGAGTCTCTTGTAGACCGCATATAGATGGGTCTTGCTTTTTTACCCAGTCTGATACTCTATGTCTTTTGATGGGATCATTTAGCCCATTCATGTTCAGAGTAACTATTGAAAGATATGAATTTAGCGTCATTATATTACCTATTCAGTCCCTGCTTTTGTGGATTGTTTCTTTGGGCTTCCTCTTTCTTTTACAGGGTCCTCCTTAATATCTCTTGCAGAGCTGGTTTGGTGGTCATATATTCTTTCAGTTCCTGCCTATTCTGGAAGCTCTTTATCTCTCCTTCTATTCTGAATGAGAACCTTGCTGGATAAAGTATTCTTGGCTACATGTCCTTCTCATTTAGCACCCTGTATATTTCATGCCAGCCCTTTCTGGCCTGCCAAGTTTCTGTGGAGAGGTCTGCTGTTAATCTGATATTTCTCCCCATATAAATTAAAAATCTCTTGTCTCACGCTGCTTTAAGAATTTTCTCTTTATCTTTGAAATTTACAAGTTTCACTATTAAATGTCAAGTTGTTGAATGGTTTTTATTGATTTTTGGGGGGTGTCTCTATCTCTTGGACCTGAATGCCTGTTTTCTTCCCCAGATTTGGGAATTTCTCAGCAATTATTTATTCAAATATACTTTGTGGTCCTCTGTCTCTCAGCTTCTTCTGTAATCCCAACTATATGTATATTCTTTCTTCTAAACCTATCATTTATTTCCCTAAGCCTTTCCTCTTGGGCTGTTAATTGTTTTCTCTTTTTTCCTCAGCTTCCTTCCTTTTCATCAACTTGTTTTCTATGTCACTCACTCTCTCTTCCACCTCATTAACTCTAGAAGTTAGGACATCCAATTTGGATTGCATTTCATTTAATTTATTTTGAATTTTGGCTTGATTAGATCTCAATTCTGCAGTCATGAAGTCTCTAGAGTTCTTTATGCTTTTTTCCACAGCCACCAGTAGCTTTATAATTGTATTTCTGAATTGAATTTCTGACATCATATTGAAATCCAAATTCTATAACTCTATAGCGGAGAGTACTGTTTCCAGTTATTTATTTTGTGGTGAATTCTTCCTTCTAGTCATTTTGTCCAGTGCACAGTGGCTGTATGAGTAGACTGAGTCAAAAATATCAACCACGACCTAAGTAAAATACAGCCTAGATGATTCTGAAGAGGTCAGAGACCAGAAAATAAAAGAAAAAGAATAGAACAAGACAAAAGCACCACTGAAGTGAAAGACAAATTTTAGAACAAAGGTGTAAAAATAAAAAGCCAAAAACAAAGAAGAAAAAAAGGAAAAAGAAAAAAAGAAGTAAAGATAAAGGGAAAAAGAGAAAAAGGTGAGGTGGATGGTGGTGATGAGGAAGTGGTAGTGGAGAGACAATGTAGTCTACCTGAGGGGTCCTAGAGGGTGGGTGATCCTTTTGATTCTGAGTATATTTTGTTCTGTATGTTAGATGATGCTCAATCCCAAATTTATATAAACCAGCAATACTTATATAAAGCCCCCACATTGGCCACCAAAACATAAACAAGATAAAAGAGGGGAGCAGAATGGGAATGAAGAGAGAATATAATCTCACAGAATGAACCAACATGGTATTCCACTTGGTTCTGGGTGTATGTTGGTCGTGTTTTATTTTTTTTTTAATTTTTTTTAAATTTTATTTATTTATGATAGTCATACAGAGAGAAAGAGAGAGGCAGAGACACAGGCGGAGGGAGAAGCAGGCTCCATGCGCCGGGAGCCTGATGTGGGATTCGATCCCGGGTCTCCAGGATCGCGCCCTGGGCCAAAGGCAGGCGCCAAACCGCTGCGCCACCCAGGGATCCCTGTTGGTCGTGTTTTAGAAGGTATTAAGTAAAACAAAACAAGGCAAAACTTTTAAGAAAGCATATCTTGTATATCTACCATTTTTAACTATGAAAGTTAAAATGAGCTGGTAAAATATTATAGTTAAGGTGGGAAAAGAGAAAAAGTATTGGAAATTTTTAGTCTGATATAAAAACGAGTCATAATGGAAAAAAGAAACGAGTCATAATGGAAAGAGAGAAAAAAAAAAAAAAGGACCTGCTAGTTTTCTATACTATTTTCCCTCAGTCCTGGAGCTTTCCAGTGCTGCTTGGTCAAGAACTTGCTCTTCCCTTGTCCTTCCAGCTGATCTTCTGGGGAAGGGGCCTGCTGTGCTGACTCTCAGATGTGTGTACCTGGTGGAGATGCTCTGCCCCCCACCGGGTGCTAGGCGCAGTGGGAGCTGTTGACCTCCTGAGGCCTCTGTTCCCTGGTGGCCCTCTGCCCATCTCAGGCACAGGGTGACACAAGAAGGAGCAATCACACTGGTGGCAGCCAGCTCTCCAGCTCTGGAGTCAGCTCCCCACAGTAACTACCACAGTCAGTCCGCACTGGCCTAGATGCTCCCAGGGTGGCAGGGGACGCTGATCTGCAGCTTCCGGGCGACCGGCATCAGGAGAGTCCTTGCTGTCCTGTGCCCTCCCCGCCTCCACCTGTCCCGGGGGAAGTGCAGGATCATGGGCTGTGTCTGGTTGGCGCCCTGGGATCTGGGGCCTATACTGCTGGACCCATAATCCCAGAGCTGCATTTCCCAAAGAGAATGGGGTACAGACCCCTCCATCTGTAGCTTAACCGACTGGCTTCTCCCAAATGCCTTGAGGGCTTTGCGCTCCAGCCCTTTACTGAGATGGGACCGCGGTTTGCAGTGCACTTTCCCCCGGGCACCCCTCCTCTTATAGTGACTCCAGGAATCTTGAGGCCTCACTGCCCCTCCTGGGATCCTGCCCGGTTTCCCTGCTAGCACTTTTCCATATGGAAAGAATCCGATGTGGATTTTAAAAGTTCCCGCTTCTCCAGGACTGGGCTTTCCTGTCCCAGAGGCTCTCGGGCCAGGCGCTAGCCCGGCTCTTCGAGGGACCCCTCCCCCACTTTTTTTTTCTCACCTTCCTACCTTGTTAGAAGCAAAAACTTTTCTCTGAAGCATTCTAGCTGTTCTCTCTTTAAATCTCAGATAGAATTCGTAGGTGTTCAGGAAGTTTTGAAAGTTATCTAGGTAAGTTTGTGGGGCCAGGTGAGTTGAGAACCCCTACTCTTCCACCATCTTTTCCCTCCCTCATATCCTTTCTTATATATATCACTTGCAAAGACAGTTCAATGATAACAATATTGTCTGCTTTTTGCAATCAAAAAGGAAGAGGCAACATTTCTCTTTTTTAGTTTGCAAAAAGCTATTTAAACTGTGGCTAGTAATTGGCTAGTTTCAAGGTTCAGTATTGGAATTTCATTGGTTAATATTAAAAGAAAAGATTAAACAGGCTCAAGAAGCTGAGACATTACAATATGGAAAGAAAACAGCAGAACACAATTATTAACAATGGAATATGGAGGATATGATATTTTGCATCTACAGCTTACACTAGTTATAAAAGACAAGCTACATCTTTCTGGAAAAAACAAGAACAAAAACTCTAAATAGCAATCACAAGCTAAATACAAATTATGTTACTACATCATGTAAGATTATTTTGTAAATAACTTATGCTAACAGTAATGTAGCAAGTTCAGAAAGAACTAGAATCCCCATGGAGAAGAGCTGTCCACTTTTCTGTGTCAGGTGGTCTTCATTGAAAAGAGACTTGAAAAAGAGATAATTAACTTTGTAATCAGGGGCAGAATGTCCCTTCCTGCTTTCTAGAATTATTCTCCCACACAGTCTATACAAACTTTAGAGATAATTTATTTTATTAATGACTTACTATGTGACAGATTTTATACTAGGATTTGAGATCTCAAAGAATGATATAAATATCCTGTCCTTAAAGTATTCACAGCCTGAAGGCAAATGTATCAACATATCTATTATATGTGAACTACAGATATGGTTATAAGTATAGATGTAGATATAGTATAGATATAGATGGCATACTGAGGAAAGGAGACCAAACATTTCAAATCAGCATATCATATTGTAAGTACTCAGTCAGTGCTGCTATAACTACTAACAACTTTGTGTTTAGAATATGTCTAGTTTTTTTAAAAAAGTGTCAGATAACCATGTCAAAAAAGGCCTCTTTTATAGAGTTTGAGTTATTCTTTCTTTGGAACAGGGCTTGAACTTGATGAGCACTTCCCAAAGAGTATTTTCCAGGACACTAGAAGAGAAGGATTGTATTAGGGTGCTATTGAGAGAAAGGGTTCCTTGGGACCAGGTTTCTTCACTGAAGAATTTTCAAAAACATCTCATTAGTGTACATTGGGAGTCTCCTCAGAGTCATTCTTTTCCCCAAGGTATTTGACCACTAAACCCTCATGTAAGGAGCACTTCACAAGACAACAATAGTAGGAAATGTGGGAGTAGATATTTTTCTAATTCCCATACTTGACTCTTTTCAGAACAAGGTAGCTGTTCTTGTCTGTGAAGAAAATCAACTAGCCTTTTACTGTGTAAGATTATGGGCGCCATCTACTGTTCATGCATCATTTAAACATGGCAACCAGAAGGTGGAATATCCAAAAGCTCCATTGTAGGGCTTTATTAGCCTCCACTTTCTGCTTCCCGCCAAAACTACGGAACTAAGGTAGCTAGGAAGCTGAAAGATAAAGAAATCATACCATAGGCTGCATTCTATACATGTAATGTGAGTGATCTTTTTAAATTTCCCCTTTATGTATTCTATTTCTCCAGCATTTGTTGTAGAAACTCTTATCCAATAATTGAACCATATTCTTGAGGTGTTGGTGGAGGATAATTTAGGACATTCAGCATGCAATCACATTAACTAGTGCAGTTGCCTCCTCAGGCATTCTTCCTGCAGAGGAAAAGATAAAAATGCTTCTGTTATTATTTGTTTCAATGCTTTGTTATGAAAAACGTGGAGCAGAGCATGTAGAAGCAATACCCCTACAAAGAGATTCTTTTCTGTGTCAGCAAGCAATTTTAGTTTTTTCATTCCTCAGAAACCTCAAAAAGAGCACCCCAGCTGATCTTGCTAACTCCAAAATTCATCCTTGATGGATTTTTAAGTGTTTAACTAACTGTATTCCGAGATAGATGGCTTGGAATAAATGTTGCCAAAAGTGCAATGCTGCAATTGTTGAGGTGAAGGTACAATAGATAATTTTGCATTTTTACGTTGAAATTGAAATTGTATTATGGATTTAGAAAGAGTAAAAATGAGTCACAAATCACCTGGATGTTTCATTCATTCTCAGGTTAACTTACTGTCTTTCTGCTCAGAGCCTATTTGCCAGATCCTTATTATTATGTTATTCAAATAGAATTTGAGCACTGTATACACTATTCATCATCCTGGGATACTGATAAAGTCACCCTTCTCTTGTTACCTCAAAAGACAACTCAACTTCACTTACAATATTATGCCTGAAATCCAGCCCTCCTGCCTTCCCCCAAAAGTCCCAAATTATTTCTTTGATTCCCTGAAGTGATCCTCTTAAGAGGACCAGCACTCCCCAAGATACCAGAGAGGCTCTGAGGCCTGTGCACATGTGGAGACAAGAGCAATCCCTCTAGCTCTGTGCTGCTTTGTCACCTTGTCTCAAAATTACTACAGCTTAGACTGGAAGTCTTAAAAAAAACCTCTCACCTCAACACCACCTTTAGCTTATTTCCTCTCATCCTCAACACTTGGAGTCCCAAACTCCAGCAAAACCTTCACCCCTAGCATCTTTCTGGCTGAGCTCCACCCACTCCCATCTTTCCCACCAGAAGACAGACAACAAGAATCAGAAACTAAAATTAGCTGAAGCACAGCACTATATATTTCCAAGCAGGAATGCCTCAACATCTGCATTTGGAGTAAGGGGGATTTCACAGCTTCCCTCAGGAAAATGAGTAGATATCTGTCCTCTATAGATAGCTTTGGAATCAGTGGCCCATCTTACAATTTTTCTCAAAGAAACTGCATTTGCTGAGGGGAATTATGAGCATTTTTGACACGTTAAACAACAATGCATTTTGTGTGCATCCCCTCCCTGCCCTCTTGCTCTTTCTTATCAAGGTGTCAGGAACTTGAGGGTTCTCTCTCAGTCAGGGACCCTACTAAACAACTCTAAAGTAAAATCTAACCAAGTAGAACTGATGGTGTTTTTAAAAAGGTGAAGACTTCTTGCCCCAATCCAGACCACTTGAATTCAGGTTTCTGGCCCGAGAGCATGTGAAGCTTGCCCCAGAACTTTTGTGCCTATTTTAGGCATCTGCTGAATCCTACCTTCTCTAGATTCACTGGCTCTTGGGTCTCTGGCTTTTGCCTCTCCATTGTGAAACCAACTCAAACTTCTCTCCACTTTACTGGACTTGTCTTCATGCCTACCCTAGAGCCCAGCAGCTCCCCTGCTCAGGGACCACCTCAGATAAAAACAGGGTGGCCAGTGAAAAGGCTCCAGGGGAGAGGATTTTCCTCAGCCTCAGCTTCAGAGCCCCACCATCCAAGCTGACCCCTGGCCCACTCGCCAAAGGGTAGGACTTCAGCACGGTGTAGCTACACTCCCCAAGTCCTTTATTCCTATAGATATGCCAGGATGCATAGACATCCCCTGTCACATATAAACTTTCAACCTTTGCAAAGAGTGAGCCTTTGTCATTTCTCCCCTTTTCTTAAAAATTTTCAATGGCTTCTGCCATTTTTCACATAAGAATTTTTTCCAAAATTCTTAATATGGCCTACAAGGTTTTATAGCGCCTGGCTCCTGCTGACCCCACTGGCTGCATATACACCACTTCTCCTTCTCCCATATGTTGTCCATCCCAGCCACCCTGGCTTTTTCCTTTTCCTCCAATCAGGGCTACTACTCAAAATATTTAGCAACTTGATACATGCAATTTAGCACCAGTCCATACAGTGAATGACCATAGTTTCACTGCTACAGGATTGTACAGAAGTGGAATCTTCTGGCAGCCAGGGTTGTGGGTCACTTGGGAGGGCTCAGGACAGGAATTATTTATTGGCAATCCACAACGAAGTGTTCCACTTTTCTAATGAAAGGAATAGCCACATTTATGGGTAGAAACTCCCACAGGCACCAGTGTGTGTACTAAATTTCCTCTGCAAAGGAATTCAGAGTGAGCAAGGGCCTTCTATTACTTAAAGGGCACCAGAGAACTTGTGTATTGCCCTAGATTATACTTAGGAAACATCTCCATTGTCTGACATAGAATCTGGCTAATGAATGGTGCCCATCAAAGGAATAAATCCAGCAAATTTTAAGGGCATGGTAGCAAAACAAAATTAACTTTGCTATTTTCTGATCCATTTCTTAAATACTGCTTATTGCTATTAATACTCTATATCACAACTTGTAGAGATGCAGCAAGAAGAGTATCGTGAAACATGCACTTAAAGTGCACTATATCATGCACTATTTCATAACTCAACTTTATGCAGCCTTCAAAAGCCTGACCTTCAGTGATACCAGTTCCAATTTTTCTTCAAAGTAATATTTCTATAAATGCATTCTGTATAATACTAGATATGTGAAATGCTCCATGAAAAAAAAAGGCTCATGCTCAAATGAAGGATCAGAGAAATCCTATAGCAAATAAAGAAGTGTTATTAAAGCATTTTTCTAAACATATTTAATTAAAAAATCTTTTTTCCCCTGGAATATGAATTACTATCTAGTAGTATATACTTTTAGAAATTCTGCCTTAAACTAATCTCCAGGAGAACTCATGCAAGTGTTTTATTTGGGAGAAGTAACATGTCCACATTGAAAGATTATTTGCAGAGTTTGAGGTGCAGTGAGGAGAATGTAATCCGAATACCTAAGACCAAAGAGGAAATCTGGAAAGATCCTCATCAGACAAAAATGGAAATGAGGAAAGGGTTTGTGGAGCACTAGATAAAGGATATTCTTTACATAGAACTTATTAACCTATTCACATAAAATCAAGCTGCAGACATGTACTAAGCATCTACTAAATGCCAAAAACTACAAAGTGTTAAGGATCCAACATGAAAAAATATTGTGTCCTTAATGAACAAACAGGCCCATGTGGGGACACACACACACACAAATAGGTTATTTCCAATATAGCACAGGAAGTACTGATGGCAAGTTGTGGGGAAGCACATGGGCACAAAAGAGGCTGTCATTAGCCCAGCCCAGGAATGTGAGAAGGCTTTCCACAGGGGATGCCTCCCAACAAAGACAAAGTGAGAACATGGAGAAGTAGGGATAAAATGCCTAATATTTATTGAGTATCTGCTGAGTACCAAGTAATGTAATGTACTATGATTTCAACAAATTCTAGTCGGGTTGAAGGCTCAGAGACATGAAAAGATTTGCCTAAGATCACACAGCCAATAATGGTGGTATTTGAACCTCGGTTGATTCTGATTTCAAAGCTATGCTCTTTCTGTAATGGCAGCCTTCAGAAAACTGATTTTGGGGGTTTGCTTACATCTGAGGCTGTCCACACTTTAAGTCCATTTAGTGAGAAAGACATAAATGCCTAAAATAGTAGAGCATTTGCAAGAAGAGATATGGGCCACCACAGGAAGTCATTGTATATATAGATTCTAAAATTGAGGTGACTTAGAAGCAACATCTAGATTCTCTGAAGCTTGAGGGCAAGGACTATATCTGATTCATCTCTGCATCCCATTGCTTACCAAAACCCAGCTACTGAGCAAATCTTTAATGAATGAATGAAAGACTCATCCTTACCCACTTCTCTGAAGGCAGCTGGGAATCCCAGGGCTCCTCTCAGTTGTATTTATCTAGAAATGGGCCAAAGGGCACCTTCTGTCCTGAAGATTCAGAATATCTTAAAACTTTTAGCTTTCTGGCCAATGGAATGTGTTTTCCAAATCAAATCCTTTTCTAATGTACAAATAGGAATTCCAACAGATCAGGAAAATATTAAATAAATATTCTAATGCTAAATATGTGATGTTTAATTTTTTTAAAAGGATTATATTGGACAGCCCTGGTGGCTCAGAGGTTTAGTGCCGTCTTCAGCCCAGGGCGTGATCCTGGAGACCTGGGATCAAGTCCTACATTGGGCTTCCTGCAGGGAGCCTACTCCTTCTGTGTCTGTGTCTCTGCCTCTCCTTTTCTCTGTGTCTCTCATGAATAAATAAATAAAATCTTTAAAAAAAAAAAAGGATTGTATTTATTTATTTGAGAGACCCAGAAAGAGAGAGCACAGGCAGGGGAACTATCAGAGGGAGAGGGAGAAGCAGAGCACTGCTGAGCAGGGATGCTGACGTGGGGCTCAATCAATCCCAGGATCCCGGGATCATGACCTGAGCTGAAGGCAGATGCTTAACCAACTGAGCCACTCAGGTGCCCCATGGGCTGTTTAATTTTAAAATATGTTTATACATTATATGGTCTCATTCATTTGGGGAATATAAAAAATAGTGAAAGGGAATAAAGGGGAAAGGAGAAAAAATGAGTGGGAAAAATCAGAAAGGGACAGAACATGAGACACTCCTAACTCTGGGAAACGAACAAGGGGTGGTGGAAAGGGAGGTGGGTGGGGGGTGGGGGTGACTGGGTGACGGGCACTGAGGGGGGCACTTGACGGGATGAGCACTGGGTGTTATTCTATATGTTGGCAAATTGAACACCAATAAAAAATAAATTAAAAAAAAGAAAAGAAAAAATATTTGGAACTGAAAAATGAAAATAAAATAAAATAAAATATGTTTATAATATTTACTCTTCTTCCAAAAAGATGTTTGGATGAGTAAGAGTTCCTCAATAAGCCTCAAGGGGTAAACACTTGATCCTAAGCCTTCTCCACATAAGCATTGAAAATACTCTATCACAGCTGACCCCCAATAAAGGGAAAACCATGCACAGATCTCAGGTTGTAAGGAAGGAGTGATCCTCAACTGAAAGTGGACTGATTTTTAGCTCCAATTTACTTTTGCCTCTGACTAACCTACTTTGCTAGCTAATATCTAATAAGCCTTACATATATAAGCTTCACCATTTCTATGTATGAGGTCCCTTGCTTTGGACATTATCTTATTTGATCCACATAGCATTCCTTCAGGATAGGTTGGAAAGAGACCATTTACCATTTTATACAGAAAGAAACTGATGAGTTTAGTGATTTTCTAACCCAAGCCAGTTGGACACCAGAGGTAGGCTTCCTATCACAACCAGCTTCTTCACCTATAATGCTAACTACTCTAGGAAAAAAACCTAATGGCAACATGGTTAATTTATGTGCTGGAGTTCTGGACTCTGGGACATCTGGGTGGCCTAAATGAAAAAGGAATTTGTTGGGGAAATAACAAATAGCTCCCTGGATCTTCAGCAAGCCTGAGGATGCAAGGTCAGAGGCCGGGGAGAAAATCCTGCTGAAAGACAGTCTGTTAAAGATGCTATCATTGAGGCCATCATTCCTGGCCACTTAATACCAGGCCACATTGCTGGAGGTGCTGTATTTAGTATTCATCCCCATTTCTGGTACAGAGCTCCTAAAGCACTTGGAACTTCCTATATGATGAGGGCATTGAATCAAATAATGTATTTAAGCCATTGGCATAGTCTCTAATGAGAACTACTTATTTAGTCATGCATTTATTCATTCATTCACTCATTCATTTATTTGTGCAACAGTTTATTCAGGAGCCATTATGTGCCAGGCATTATTGTAAGTATCAGGAATATAAGAATTGGGGGAGAAAAGAGAAGAAACAGACAAATTGCTGCCTCATAGTGCTTACATTCTAGTGGGAAAAGCAAACAATATATTTTTTTAAGTAGTGGATAAGTAAATTATATAATCTATTAGAAGATGTAGAAAACCAGTGGAAAAACAAGAGGAATTTGGAATGCAGAGAGAGGAGTTGAAATTTAAACAAGGTTGTCAGGGTGGGCCTCAGTGAGAAGGTGGCATGTTAGCAAAGACTTGAAGGAAGGAAAAGTGGGCCATGTAGTTCCTGACGGAGGACAGTCAGCACCAAGTCTGTGTAAGGTGCATGCCCAGTGTCCTGGGTCCACTCTGGGGTGGGAGGAGAGAAGAGGAATAGGAGGTGAGGACAGAGAGCTAATGGATGGGTCATAGAGAGAACAGCCTCTCAGCCTCTGTAACAACACGACTTTCACTCTGAGAAACAGGAAGAGCCATGGAGGATTATAAGCAGAAAAGTGACATGATATAAACTTGCTTATATTTTAAGAGGATCACTCTGGCTGCTTGTTGACAGGGGGACCAAGGGACAAGGATGGAAGCAGGAAGCAAGCTTGGAGTCTACATGAATAACCAGCATGAGAGACAGTGGAGGAATGGACAACTGTGGTAGAAGGGGGGAAGTGAGGAGTGATACTGGATTTGTTTGTTTAGAAGGGATACTACTGGTTGAGCTGGAGACTATCTTCCAAGTGGAGAAGGTAACAGGTAGAGACAAACTGAGCCTATAGCACACAAAGGTCCTCCTCGGGGAGAAGAGGAGGGACCAACAAAGGAGGAGGAATCCGGTAGAACCTGGGAGCTAAGAAGAAAAGTTTTTCCAGAAAGTGGGACCAACTGCTTCAAATGCTGTTGGTCAGTCACCCAAGACGGGAACTGAAAATTAACTGCTGAATTTAACAGCATAGAATTTACTGATTCAAATGAAAAAGCAGTGTCTGTAGTATAATCGAGTGAGAATCCTTACAGAACAGATTTCTGAGAGAATAGCAGAGGAGTTCATGGCAGTGATTGCAGTTATCTCCTCTGAGTTTTGCTGAGAAAGGCTAAGTAGAATGGGATGGCCACTAGAGGGTAGAGTTTTGTTTGTTTTTATAACAACTTTTTTTATGTTAATAGAAACAGTGTTTGTGTGTTGATGTAGAGGGGGGAAATTAGTGATTTATTTATCAGTTCGCCTAAATATATGTATATTGAGTGGAAGAAATGGAAAACACATCATATACATGACAAATTATTATTTTTTATTCTTTGATTAATTGAATATCTCTTTTTGATCCATTGTGTTTACCATTGAATTCCTGGCTCCTGAACAGGTCCTCGTACTTTGTGCTGAATATGAAAGCATAACTCAAGTACTATGCCAGGTGCTATAAGGAAGAGGGTGTTGAACCAGACATTGATCCCACCTTCGTGGAGTGCTAACCTAGGAAAGACCCAGCTGAGCATGGTTATAATGCATGGCAGATATGATAAAAAGGAACAATCACATTGTTTTAGTCTTCTCCTCCTACTATTTTGTTTAAAATAAATAGTAAGTTCCTTGACATCAAGTATAACCTTGATCATCATCACCACCACCGCTGCCACCACCAGCACTCATTTCCCCATATAGAGTGACCATTCTCAATAGCTGACACACAAAAGGAGAGTCAATGAGCACCCCATCGGCAGCACTCTGCCCTTGTATAAGCTATTTCCCTTTCTACTACCCCCAGATTCCCAAGGGACACTTTGGCCTTTGCTTCCTAACCTCTGCCCAGGTTCCATGCAATTGCAGGACTTGAAGCAGCAGCAATCATGGATCATGAGGTATGAACTACCAGCTAGTGCCTAGGTTGGGGGACTCACCTAACTCATGTAGGCTAATGGAAAAGAGAGGAGAGACACATGCAGAATGGGAATAGGATCCTTCTGAGACTCACATGAAGATCATGATGACATGGCAAGCTTTAAGAATAAGGAGTTAAATAACTGAAACTTTGCCCTCCAGGGCCTTCAGTCTAATGGCAGGTCAGAGCAGGAAGAAGGAGGACAAATTCTTAAATAAGACCATATTAAGAGGCAGAAGGAACTAGGATAATGTATAGGATTATAAAGAGAATCTTGGGAAGGAGAAAGGAGTAAGAACAGACAGATGCTACAATAGTTCTAGATACTACAAATTGTTCCCCTGCAGAAAATCCTATCTTACCTTGTCTCCATGGAAATTCCTATGGTGGTGGAGGTTGAGGTGTTCATGTTCTGAAATTACAATGTCTCAAAACTGAATGCCTCAGAACTGCTAAAACCACAATTCCTAACATATAGTAGATGCTTAGTACATTTTTAAAATTAAATTATAAAAACCTATCAGGCAGGAAGGAATAAGGATTATATTTGAAGCATAGCCTATTATAAATGATTCTAATTATAAGATCAGTTGCAGGTAGGAAAGTATGCCAGAGATTGGTTTGGTGAAAACTAACCAGGCAAAACGTCTGAGATGACCACCAGGTGAACTAATTATTATAAGAGCGTCAAGAGTTCAGAGAAGGGAGAAATTTATTGAAAAGGAAGGGAGGCAAAATTAAAGGACATACAAGAGACCGTAAGTGGAGCTCAGATATACAGGGAAACAGCCTCTCCCTTCCTCCCCCATCCCTGTGTCCCCACAGCTAAATAACACCCCATGTTTTTGGTTTGGTCTTGGTTCCTTTTCATAAATATTTCTTCAACAGAGTTTGAGTTCCTTGAGGACAGAGTTGTGCCTTGACCATAATTGCGTCCCAGGGTCTAACCCAATGTTAAGCACACAGAGGTGTCCGTGAGTGCTGAATAGTGAATGAAGGAACTTGAAGAAACTTCCCTAGGGGAAGAAAGATCTTCTGAGGGTTTGGTTGCAAATTTTTCCCTGAAATGCACAAATGATTTTTTTTAAGTTGTCAGTGTCATCTAGGATCTGACACATTGCCTCCATTTTCCAACACTTAAGTGTTTGGGAGAGAAAATACTAAGCTGAAAAGGTGACAAGAAAATGACTGAAGTGTGAATCAGTGGATGGTATCCCAAGGGTAGCAGAAGAAGCCACAGTAGTAAACCAGTAGAAAAGAAAATACCCCTTCCTTAGTCCCCAGACCCATGGCATTATCTGCTCCAGGAGAAATGATCTCCAGGGATTCTTTTTACTGAAACATCTACTCTCTTGTCCCCAAAGCCCCGAAGACAAGATAAATCCCTCTGAAGGCAGGCACTAAGGTCTGGACTCTTCAGTCAGAACCGTATCTATCTTGTTGCTTACAAAATGTTTAGTATCATCGATCTAGTGGTGCTGCATGATAACAAGGATAAAAATTGATTGTTTCTGAATACTTTCTGGTTTAGAGACCAATGTTAGGTTTTAATTCTCAAAGCAAACTTGAAACAGACAGGGGATGCACCATTATTATAATTTGTACTTTTCGTGAAGAAGTCAAGCTACAGAGAAATTAAGTAGTGCATCCAAAGTGGTTAAATTAAATGGGAACCTGGACACTTAGCTGCTCTTTTTTTATATATACACCTCCCAGATATTTTCATATACTGTGGAATACAAACCTAGTACTCGAAGATATGTAGTAAATAGCCTGTTGAGACAGATGTTATTCCTGGAGAATGCCACCAGATGGCAGTAAAAGATTTTGCATAAAACTGTGTACACTGATGATCGCTGACCTGTTTGCTGGGATTTTGGCCTAATTGTTTTTTTTTTTTTTAAGATTTTATTTATTTATTCATGAGAAACACACAGACAGAGGCAAAGACAGAGGCAGAGGTAGAAGCAGGCTCTTTGCAGGGAGCCCAGTGTGGGACTCGATCCAGGGACTCCAGGATCACGCCCTGGGCTGAAGGCAGATGCTCAACCGCTGAGCCACCCAGGCATCCCACCCTAATCATATTTGATTAAGTTTTAAAATTGGTTATCATAATGCTAGATTTTTAAAATATAATTCAGGAATAAAAACTGGATTAAAAACTAAAAGTAGTATGTATGGCTTTGCTTTTTTATTTTTATTTTTATTTTTATTTTTTTTAAATATTGAGGGAGTCCCATTTTTACAAGTAACAAAGCACTGAGAATCAACCAGGAGCTCTTCGAAGCCAAAATTGCTTGAGAAACCTCAAAATGAGAAATGTTATCCCTTTCTTAACAGGGACTGATCAGTGATTCTACTGCTTGAAGGAAAGAGAGGGATCAGTGAAGGGCCAGTAGTAAATCTTCCATATAATCTAATTGCTTGTTATTTCTCTGTGTTTAAGTCTACCCTGGAAACAAACTTTCCTGATGTACCATGCTAGAAATGATGCTGTGATCCAAACTACAAACACATTTATTGCCTACATCTCTCATGTTTTTTGTGTAACATAATGACTAAATTGTGGCTCATTTTTTTCATATATTTTTATTCTACTGACACATTTATGATAGAATTAAGGAAGGTATAAACTACATGTTTCTTTCATTCTTCGACCTGCCTTCCTATTCATTGTACATGTGCATGCGTTAGTTATCTCTGAAATTGTGAATGTCACAGGAAAGCATGTTCTTTCTCTGTCTGACATAAATAAGTCTTCATTAGTATCCCCTTTGGTGTGGTAGACTGTACATTAGGCTCAAAAAGATGTCAGTGGTTTACATCAAACATGTGTAAAAACTTAAATTGAATGTCAGATATCTATCTCTTTCCCATGCTGCCCAGATTTTTTTCTGTCTGTCCTGATTTCCCTAATCTCTTACTACTTTCAAAGTCATGGTCTTTTTTTTTTTTTTTTTTTTTTACAAAAAAGAGTATAACTCTCATCTTTCCTTCTTAAAAGAGACTCTCCTTTCAACTCAGATGGCTCCCCATTGTATTTTATAAAATCATATTCTTCCTTGCAAAAAAATCTAATACAAGTTATTAAGATAATATATCTATCATTCCCTTACTAACACCTACTTAAACCTTCTGTTAGGAAATGAGATCTCCCACTCTGTTCATTTATCCACCCATCCATGCCTACAGCAAACTTGATAGGGACTTTCAGTGCCCAAATTACTTTGTTTTATAGGATATAGTGATGACTAAGCCATGTGTCATGTCCTCAAGATGCTTTTAGTCTAGAAGAAATGAGTCAGTTCACACAGAGTTATGCCATAAGAAAGGACAGAGAGGCCAGGGAATTCCTTCATAGGAGCAAAACCTGACTGGCATTCTGGGTTGGATTTGCACTCTAATTAGTAATAAGAAGACCCTCCCAGATCCTCCTGCAAGCTTAAGATAAACCACCATTTTATCAGATCACAAAAGGAGAGCATGCAGTCCAGTACAGAGGTGAGAAGCCAGGTGCTTAAGAATTCTGAATGCCCCGAGCCCATGAGACATGAGATATGGGACATGAGGAAGGCCTCTGAATTGTAGACTGAGGAATCTGAGATCAAGGAAAAGCAATTTCCAGGTACAGCCAGGTGAAATCTGAGGAAATCCTTGACACACACTTCCCTCCCATCCAAAGTGAAACCAGGGAAACTTGTGACTTCTCAAGGCTCTTCCAGCTCCAGCATTCTAGGAATGTATGTGTTTGAACTTTGTGTTTGGAAAAGGACACACTGAAAGTTTCTTAAACAATTACTTTATAATTAATAACTAGAATTTTCCCTTTAAATAAGGAGCCTTAAAAAACAAAAATAGGGGCAGCCCGGGTGGCTCAGCGGTTTAGCACTGCCTTTAGCCCAGGGCCTGATCCTGGGGACCCAGGATCAAGTCCCACGTCGGGCTCCCTGCATGGAGCCTGCTTCTCCCTCTGCCTGTGTCTCTCATGAATAAAGAAATAAAATCTTAAAAAAAAAAAAGACAGAATTTGTTTAAAAATAAATAAATAAAAATAAAAAACAAAAATAAAAAGTGAAGCCCATGCATGCATTTGTGCTTTGTCAGAGTCCACTGGTTATAAATTAGTCATGAGAATAAGGGCTAAATTCCCCCATATAGCTTTTTAAAATTTTTGTCTGCCCTCATCTCTAAAACCCTCATTTCTCTATTATCTAACCTCATTTAACATCATGTCTTTCCTTGGAATAATCCCCCCACCCGATATCCTTCTGAATAACTTCTATTAATCCTTCAGATCTCAGGGTACTTGTTATACTCTCAAAGTTCATTCTCATGTCTCCTCTCTCAAATCCCACCCCAGCCTCCCTGACACACAGAAACATACCCAGGTTAGAGTTTCCTAATGCACACATATACCCAGTTCTTTCCTTATCACGCTTGCCATGCTAATTTGCAGGGACATATTTAATACTCCATTTTTCTCACTGGTGTAAGCCGGGAAAATGTCTGTCTTGAGCTTCTGACACATAATAGATATCCTCTAAATAGTTACTAAATGAGTAAAGTTAAGTTATTACTTTAAATCAGTAGGTTCTTTGTGAAGACATTGAAATGATGCATAACCACTAACGCACGACTTAGTACATCTATATTGTGCAAGACACAGTGCTAAGTACTGTCCCTATAGGTTGGCTCTTAACTTATTACCAAATGATAGGAATATATGTAATGTAACAGTATCTAAAGAATGTTTATAAGATTGTGCCTAAATATCTCAAAAATAAAAATGTCAAAAATGTAGTTCCGTCTTTGGTATAACAACCACTAGAGGGCAATGAAAGCAAATGTTGAACATCTTTTAAAGGGCAAACAATTGTAATTTTTTTCTGAATAAAATCTAGATAGATGATCTATCTTATGTTTGGGGTAGTTTATAGGACCTCTAGGCTGTAGTTTCTGTGATTACAGGTTTAAGTTATAATTACTTCTGTAGTGTGGTATTAAAGCCTACATTATCTGTGATAATAATATCACTTTATATTTTGTGCGTTATCTCATTTGAACTTCACACAAAACTAGCGGGGAATATATTCTTCCAATGGAAAAACAGGTTCTAATAAGAAAGCAAACTACCGGCACCAATCCTATAAGTACTTGTTGACTGTTTCCACTTACCAGGCAAGCAAAACTCCTTGCCCAGGCAGTCTAGGAAAATACAGTTCCCAAAATTAATTGCACCAGTTTAGAATAGAGACATCTGGTAGCAACTCCTTAGAAAAAGATTCTTTGGTTTTAGGTGACCACAGGTAGCCATCTGATAAGCTGCCACAGTGTCTATCTAGAAGCTAATTACAGCAAGTTAATGTTGGTGCCTAGGAAGGGGACATGCTTCTGGACTCTAGGCTGAATGTACATGATATATTAGAAAGTGGAAGGAAAGCTGGGATGCCTGAAGAGGGAGAGATCAAGGGAAATGAAGTTAGATATAGGGATTCTTAAGCATGTTTGCTCTGGAGTCAGAAAGGGCAGTTCTAATTTGGCATATACACTAAAAATCAAAAACTAATAAATCCAGGGATCTATGTTGGCTCATTACGCATTTCAAACATGGAAGTCAGTATGTATTTGTAAAATGGTAGAACTCAGGATTCACTTGCTAGAGAAGCCCTTGACTGCCTCTGTCTGAGCAGACATGAGCAGTCCTTTCTGCAGGGCCCCATAAGGCCTAGAAGAGGTGGGGCTGGCCTCATGCAGCTGTAGTAGCCATCTCTTGTTCATCTCTTGAGTTGCCATGAGCAGGGCTATGGGAGTCCTACGAGTTAGCCAGAGAGTGGGTGCTGCAGGAGGGTATTTCCTTGGCCCAGGGAAAGCTCTGTGTCTCCTGTGGGAGACAGATATCCTGCCTGGGGCTCAGCTGGCCCTGCACCCTCATCTCTAAGATGGCAATGTCAAGTATAAATATATAATGGAGTTTACTTACAATTCATTGCAATAAGGTCTCCATTATAGGAACCAGATTGGTTAGAATAGCCTGTGCTATCACTATTTTATTAAAAGGCTTGAGTGATGAACTTGTCTTTGTGAATGTTGCTGAAAGCAAACTGAAAGGTGAGACAGTGGATCTTAAATATGGCAGTCCTTTCATGAAAATGCCAAAATTGTTTCCAGCAAAGACTGCCTTGTTACTGCAAGCACCAATTTAGGGATTATCACAGCAGGTGCACACCAAGAGTAAATCTACAGGCCATGTCAGATGTACAGATGTATTTCTTAGTTCACACAGCACAGCTGAACACAAACACCGGTCATTTGCAAAACATTTGGAAAGAGGGAGTTGGAAGAAACGAAGTATTTTTATTTGGTTAAGTTAAAGGACAGAGAAAGTAAATGTCCTTTACTTACTAGGGGGAGTTTCAGAGAAGTAGGATTTGAATTGGGTTTCCCAAGGCAAGGGTGACAGTATAACAAGTGGCTATCAAGAAGGTAGAGCTTTCTCAGCCCAGAAGAGAGCATGGATAGAAGTTGAAAAGCTACTGGTAAAGGATACTCATGGCAACACTGGAAGTACTTGTCTGAATCACTGGTTTTGGAAACCTCTACCCCTGCGTACATTTCATGTCTTCATTTTAGTTTCCTTTGAACATTTTAAACACTTCTTCTCCCACATATCCTCTCACACTTCTCCTACGCACTCCCAATCCTCTGACTCTCCCACATACGTAGCCAAAAAAAAAAAAAAAAAGTAAACGAGATTTCTCTCTCTCTCTCTCTCTCTCTCTCTCTCTCCTTCGTACTAATTTCCTCTAATCTTTTGTTCAGTAATATGTCACAGTCAGAACAAGTTTCAGCTCATTAGCTGACATTCTTATGTCGTTCCCTTGAAATAGTCAAGGATTTACTCTTTTTCTTAATAGCCAACAATAAATGAGTTTTAATGTCTCTTATCCTTTGCCTGAGGCTGAAATTTCCCCGGCATCAAACTCAAATTTGAGCCATCTAAAACAATTCTGGAAAAACAAAATGAGGCAGATTTATTTTACCATTTTTTCCTTAATCTAAAAAGCAAATGACATATATTTTGCCCATTACACTTTTTAAAACCAGGAAATAATCCCCCAAAGCAAATTTTAAATATTGTATGCCATTCATATTAAAAAGTATAAAATTAAAATTTGCTTTTAGTAGTATCATCCACTAATAGTATTAAGTTGAACCATGCAAAATTGTCACTTTTGTAGGTCAAATCAAATACTGGCAATTTTGTATGGTTCAAACTAATATTCAAACTAATATGGATTTGTATCCATCTAGTACTCATAGAATCCCCACAGATGTCTCAGTCCTTCATCTTTTGGTTAGAGATTACAGCCATAGATGTGGAATGCAAAGAGTCTTCAGAGGGGTTAGGCCAAAAAAGCTGTTTGTATTGGTTTACTTATTTGAAAAGAATATTAAGGCAGGAATGTTTTCTAACTTTCCATATTCAAAGTAACAACCACCATTCATTGAGTAGTTTTTGTATCCATCATCTTATCTTATTCAGTTCCAAATATTACTGTGCAACTCTTTGAGAGTAGATATTCCTGTCATCACTCCATAGATGTGAAAATATAGTCTCAGAGCAGGTAGCTTGTTCAGAATCACACGGTGGGTGTAAGATAGTGCCAAAATTCCAAACTTGAATCTAGTGGACAAAACCCACACTCTTTCTCTTCTATCACACTATAAATCTGTCACTGATTTGTTTTTTAAGATTTATTTATTGATTTTGGAGAGACAGAGAGTGTGCATGCACGTGCATGTGGGGGGGAGGGGTAGGCGGGGCAGAGGGAGAGAGAGCATCTCAAGCAGACTCCCCACTGAGTGCGATACCCAATGCAGGGCTCAGTCTCAAAACCCTGAGATCATGAGAGAGAAGTAAACAGTTCTCCAAAATGAAATACTGATTCTCATCAGTACTTAATAATATCGATACATGTTAAGTTTCTTGCATAGAAACTTTGAATTTCTACAATTACAATCTTTGAGATGAAATCCTATAAGATAGGAGATCCTCGTTTAGAGGATACAACAGAGGCTGTATCTAAATAACCTTGGCATCCTTAAGACATGCCATAGGACCTGAAACATAATTAAATCTCAGATAGATGCTTCTAGAATGAGTTTTTGAATGAGTAAATAAATGAATGACTTTTATAATAGAAGTAAGCAGAATAACTACACAGCTCTTTGTGGAATCAAATATCTTACAGTATATATGTTCTTTAACTGCATGATTGAATCACAGAATCATAACTCTGAATGGAACCTCACAGACTCCTTTGCACAATGCTTGTGTGTTTAATAAATGAAGGAGCTAAAGTGCAACATTCCAAAGCTAATTGGTGACAAAATCCTGTCCATTGAGCATTCTGGAAAACATACCAGTCTCTGGATTTTGCCACCTATTGGGACATAAAAGCACTAATCTAAAATAGGGAATTATCCTATGTATATTTTGATTCCTAGGATAAATACATATGTGTATATATGACTATACATATATTCATATAGAACTAAGTGCAGGACAGCTTGCTTTCTTTAAGGAAATAATAAAGTTAATCGTTTTATTGCATATGTGTAATTGGTAAAGATCAATATTAGCCAGGAATATCATGCCAAAAGGCAAAAGTTTTTTTTTTTTGCCTAGAGAACTCCACCCATTTACTGATTTGGGGGTATATTCAAAGTCCGGAAAGGAAACTTACGTGGCCAGACACCCATAAGCCAGCTTTAAAGAAGAAAATAAAAGGGTAAATTTTCATAGATACAACAGATACTTTTACATATGTTATCCTAAAAAACACATTGTACAATTATACACACTTGTCTTGGTGATTTATTATTTTTACCTACATCTATTTTATCTTTTATTCATTGAAAAAGTCATACCTTTTGCCTGGTTTCCCCCTTTCTCATGATACCTGGCTTTTAGAAGGAGCAATATTTAAAACCTGTATGTTCTCTGCAAATGGGTGGTATGTGTGCATAATCACCTATTGTCATCTAATGTTCATGGTTTTCAATCAACACTTTCACATTTCCAATGTGGCTTTTCCCCTAAGTGCTTCTTCAACCCCATACTTTGTATCTGGGGCGTATACTAAAATTCTATCAACACAATGATGCTTTCATGCTTTTAAGAGGGAATGATTTTTTGGTGAAGGATGGATAGGAAATGGAGGTTACCATGAAGGTGATGTAAGCCTTGAACTATGCCCACATCCAAAAGCCCAAATTCAAGCTGCTGTTAAGTGGCTGGTGCTAGGTAAGGAGCTGGGGGCAAATGGGGAGGCAACTTTGGAATCTAGATTATTTAGGTTTTAGCAGTAATGTTAAAAGGAGGGCAAACATTCTATCAGTTTCTTGATAGGCAAGAGCGCTCTGCATTAGAAAGAACAAGTGGGTTTTTTTTTTTTTAAAGGTTTTATAGCAGTTCCAGGGCTCTATAAATCACAGGGAGCTTCCCTAGAAGCCCAATGTAGAAAAACCCCAAGTTAAGGCTTATCCTTGACTCAGAGCCACAGAGCATCAGATATAAACAAGACAGGCTGAAGTAGCCCTTGAAAATGCAAGCAGAGAGCATTTTATTTCATTTTCAGAGCAAGCTCTTCTGGTTTGCCTATATTTGACAGCCAACCCGGTGTTTTCGTTGTACTAATGGTAGAATAAGAAAACTTTTTAATTTCCTATTAGTGTAATTACAGGGCTCTGGCAGAAAGTCGGCTTGGACTTCAGAGGGGGGATACAATTCCGCTTAGGTGGTGAACACAGTGAGTCGTAGGCTGTCCCCGCCACGGAGCAGGAGGAATCCACCGGCGGAGGGAAAGAGGATGTAGCCAGAGAGTGGAGGCAGGTCGGTCGGAGGGAGGGGGTAAGAGGGAGGCGAGAGGCAGCAGCGGCAGGAGGGAGCGGAGCCGGCCGCAGCGCCGAGGTAAGGAAGGGGAGCGAGGGCCACGCGGTCGCGGATGCGGATGCGGATGCGGGTGCGGCGCTGGGGGCGGAGCCGGGGGTGAGACCCGAGGGCGCGGGAGGCCAGACCCAGGCGGGGAGTCGGGGCCGTGGCTGCGCCCAGCGGGCCCGGCCTTGGGGGGCGCGGGGCGCGGGAGCTTCTCCCGGTGGCCAGACTGTGGCAGACGAGGGAACGATACTGGGAGGCAGCCGAGGGACGGGGACGGGGACGGGGACGGAGGAGGGGGGGACGGGGACGGGGACGGGGAAGGGGAAGGGGGGGGGGACGGGCAAGGGGAAGGGGGGGGCTCCAAAGGACCCGGAGTCCCGAGTGCGGCCGCAGCCCGAGGTCGCGGCGGGTCCCGGGGGGGGGCACGGACGGCCAGCTCGACGAGGGAGCTGCCCCAGGGCCCCCCCACGGCGGTCCGACCTGGACCCCGGTGCTCGGGGAGGTGCACCGGGGAGCTCGCGGGGATGCCCCGGGCGTCGCAGCTGCTGCCGCAGGGGGCCGGGACCGGGCGCAGAGGGCAGCTGCGGGGGCACCACGCGCCCGGCCCGCCCGGCTGTCGACGGACGCGGGAGGCACAGCAGCCCCGGCGCTGGCGGGCGCGGCCAGCAGCCACCGTTAGAAGTCACCCTTTTGTGGCATCCTGGGATGGGATGGGATGGATGGGATGGGATGGATGGATGGGATGGGATGGGATGGATGGGATGGGATGGGATGGATGGGATGGGATGGATGGGATGGGATGGATGGGATGGGATGGGATGGATGGGATGGGATGGATGGGATGGGTTGGGATGGGATGGATGGGATGGGATGGATGGGATGGGATGGGATGGGATGGGATGGGATGGATGGGATGGATGGGATGGGCGGGCGTCAGTTCAGCAGCACCTGGCATCGGCGCTACCAGAGGAACGGAGGCCGGAGCAGCCAGCATCGCAGACAGAGCAGTGAGAGTCTAGGGAGAAAGGACACAGTCTGTGTGACACATCGCAGCTCTAACCCACTTCTGCTGGGTCGGAGGCTTTTAACCTCTCTGTGCCTCCGTTTCTTCCTTTTTTAAATTATTTTTTATTTTTTTAAGGTTTTATTTATTTATTCATAAAAGACACACACACACAGAGAGAGAGAGAGAGAGAGAGAGAGGGGGGGGCAGAGACACAGGCAGAGGGAGAAGCAGGCTCCACGCAGGGAGCCCGACGTGGGACTGGATCCCGGGTCTCCAGGATCACGCCCCGGGCTGCAGGCGGCGCCAAACCGCTGCGCCACCCAGGGATCCCCTCTTCTGTCTTTTAAAAGCTGACCTTAGAAAAGTTCTTGGAAGGATTAGCATTAACAAGCACAGCATAGTACCCTCTTGCCCAAGATTTGGTTCCTGGTATTACCCTTATCAGTAACTTCTTTGCCCCCACAGTTAAATTTCTGGTCACAGTTTGAAGAAAGCCAATTTTACTGGATTTCTTCCTTTCTTATTCCTCTCTCTTTTCTTTACTGTTCTCCTCAATTTTCCCCCCATCCTTCTCATTATTTACTGAGCATTTACTTTGTGACAGGAACCAAATCATGGCAGTGGAACCTGATTTCTTGATGTTTTTTTTCTCTCAGGCAGAGTGGCTTTTTGGCTTTGTTCACATCCAGAGCTCTGGCAACTAACCATGGAAACTCACTTCGCTGGGGAGTTGTTTTCTGTGGGGAGCAACATTCTGTGCGCTAAATTGGGAGGGCTGGAAGGAGGGAATTGGTTAGTAATTAGAAAAATTTAAATGACTGAAAATACCTCTCTGACTGTGTAGATGGAAAATTTTCTGATGTTTACAATATTCACTTGGGACTGAAGGTAAAAGATTACACACAGCCTTGGCTGCTTTTAAGAAGTCCTGATACATACTTGAGAGAACAAATACAGTGATGAAAGAGATAATTCCAGAGGATGCAGTTCTTCCTCACCCTTTTGATTTTATGGAGTTTGCCATTTTAGAGAGTCTTGAACTCTGTCTCTTGCTTCTTCTGGTTTTTCCAATGACGAGAAAGAAACTTTTCATAAAATCATTGACTTTGAGAATTAAGGTTCTATGTTGTGTGGTCTACTTCCCAGAAGAGGCCACATTCAAGATGGCGGCTCCAACATAAAAAAAAAAGAAATGCCCATCCTTAAAGAAAGGATCCTTAAGATCCTCCTTGTTATTATCCTGCATATCCCCTCCAGTAGCTCTCCTGTCTTCACTTTCTAGTTTGTCTCCTTTTCCTTATTAGCCAATGGAATTGGCCACCAAATTTTTGGTGAGCTGGTTAATGATGCTTCCTTAGAGGAAAAGGAGTCCTTGGGAAGCTTAAGACCTCTTCAGAGTAGAGGAAGAGATTCATGAGGCACATGTAATTGTAATCACCCTAAATAATAATTTATGAGGAAGGAAATTTGTGCCCCATCCTGGGAATACAAGGAAAGTAAAACATTGGCTAGGACTGCCTTCATAGGGCTTATGGTCTAGTTACTGACACCGATTCATTTAAAAAAAAAAAAGTAATTTAAATTGAAAAAGAAAGCAGGGATCCCTGGGTGGCGCAGTGGTTTGATGCCTGCCTTCAGCCCGGGGCGTGATCCTGAGGCCCCAGGATCGAGTCCCACATCGGGCTCCCTGCATGGAGCCTGCTTCTCCCTCTGCCTGTGTCTCTGCCTCTCTCTCTCTCTATGTCTATCATGAATAAATAAATAAATAAATCTTTAAAAAAAAAGCAAATTACATAACACTGTGTGATCTATTTTTGAAGACAGTAACTATATAGGAAGATAATTATAAATATTTTTGCACCTATATACATTCAATCACTGATATGTATCTAGTATTATTCTAGACATCAGGACTATAGCTTTCCCCACATTTATCCATGTGTGGGGAAAAATGCATAAAAGTTAAATATTCAATTTATTACCAGTGGTGACTTGAAAGTTAGAATTGAAAAAAAGAGATGTACTTTCCTTGCTGTTCTTTTACATTATTGTAATTATTTATTTATTTATTTATTTATTTATTTATTTTTAAGATCTTATTTATTTATTCATGAGAGACACAGACAGAGAGTGAGAGGCAGAGACACAGGCAGAGGGAGAAGCAGGCTCCATGCCCGGAGCCCAATGTGGGACTCGATCCCGGGACTCCAGGATCATGCCCTAGGCCAAAGGCAGGCAGTAAACCACTGAACCACCCAAGGATCCCCTACTGTAATTATTTAAAATGAACTTGAGGGGCACCTGGGTGGCTCAGTAGGTTAAGCATCTGCCTTTAGCTCAGGTCATGACCTTGGGGTCCTGCTCAGCAGGGAGTCTGCTTCTCCCTCTGTCTCTCCTTCTGTGTTCTCTCTCCCTCTTGCTCTCTCTTAAATAAATAAATATTTTAAAATATAAAATAAAATGAACTTGAATTCTATACTTAACAAAAATAATAAAGCACTATAAGGGGACAAAAATCCATGTAATAATGCCAGGTTATGAGACTAATGGCCAAGTGAGTGTACAGACCATTAATAGGAGGCCTGGAAACGTAGAACTTGATGAGGACACGAAGGAAGATCAAAACTTTAGGTAATCCTAAGGAACAGGAAGCATGACAGGGAGAAAGAGGTCCATAAGGAATGGTGTTGGGCTAGGAGTGTGCAGGAAGCTTCTGGTTGCAGCAGAGGGTTTTCTTGGGAGAGGGGGTATGTAATAATATGAGGGAGCAAACACTAGCATTCTCATCTGACCTTTGCCACAAATACGGAGGAGCATGCAAGTGACTTCATTTCCTGGGCCTCAGTACCCTTACCTGTGAAATGGGAGGAATGACAAGATCAACTCTCATGTTTCCTTACATCAGAGAAATCTATGGTCTTATGAGACTAGAGAGAGGTATAGTAAAAACCAGATTATGCAAAATCTTAAAAAGGAAGATACAAAATTTTCACATAACCAACAAGCAGTGAGGAACATAGAAGAATATGAATATCTGCATCGTATGTAAAATGTGAAAAACAGTATGTAAAGAAAAGTAGACTGTCCATGATATATAGGATGGCTGTCAAAATAATAGGAATAGAGAAAACAGAAGGAGTAAGGGAGGGAGAGAGAGAGACAGAGTTTAAAGGAAGGTTTGCTGGTCAATTAGAAGTCTAGTTCACAGGGTGCCTTGGGTGTCCGACTCTTGGTTTTGGCTCAAGTCGTGGTAGGGTTGTGAGATCAAGCCCTGCATTGGACTTCCCCTCAGCCTGGAGCCTGCTTGGGACTCTCTCTCCCTCTCCTTCTGCCCCTCTCCCCTCTATAAAATAAGATGAATAAGTCTTAAAAAAAAAAAAAAAGGTCTACTACACAGTAATGGATTGTATCTTGATAAATAAAAACAAAAACATGAGTTCATAATGATACTGAAAGAAAAGAATAAAGGAAAAGTTATTTGCACAGAATACCAGCTAATGATTCCAGCAGAAATAGAGAAGTAGAAAATCACCAATTTCCAACCCTAAGTAAAATAGTTGTTTTAGGCAAACATAGTCAATAGATCTAAGAAATATTGAGATGAAAGTTTATTGAGAAAAAGGATAGTCATGTGGTCTCAAAAAAATTTCCCTCCAGATTTGCTGGAGGTGTCATTCTAAAGGTGCCCTTATTTTATATTTTATATATTATATAAAAATATTTTATAAATATTTTATTTATTTATTCATCAGAGACACAGAGAGAGGCAGAGACACAGGCAGAGGTAGAAGCAGGCTCCATGCATGGAGACCAATGTGGGACTTGATCCAGGGACTCCAGGATCACACCCTAGGCGGAAGGCAGATGGTCAACCGCTGAGCCACCCAGGCGTCCCTAAAGGTGCCTTTAGATTAGAGAGATCTGGTGGTCCTTAACCAAGTGACCAAAATTACTATCACCAATAGTGAGACAGCCTCACATTTTAGACTTCCTAATGTGATACAGTAAGAATTACACAATGTTACTCACTAGATTTTGATAAAATTGTTTGATTCTGATTAGGAAGAAACAGACAAAACCAGAATGTATGGTAGTCTTTAAATATCTACTTTGAACTCTTAGAGAAAGAAAAAAAAGAAAAGAAAAGAAAAAACTCAGGGTCATAAAGGAAAAAAAGAAGGTAGTTTTTTAGGTTAATAATGAGTAAAGACATAACCAAACACAATTGATAAACCTTGATTCAACCCTGGATTGAAGAAAAAAAAAAGACATTTTGAAGAACAACTGAGAAAATTTGACTAAGTGTAGTATATTGGATGGTATAGAATTGCTGTTACCTTTTTTGATTTAGTAATGATAATGTGTTTATGCAGAAAATATCTTTATAGTGAGGAGATGCCTTGCTGGTATGTTAGGTTTGGAAGTAGCAGGATGTCTGCCATATATTTCTGAGGGTTCAGAAAAAACAAATGTGCATGTTTATGTGTGTATCGGCAGGCAGAGAAAGGGAGCCAGAGGGAGAGAGAACAAATGTGCCAAAATATTAACAACTGCTGAATCTTGAGGAAAATGTCTTGATCTTTATGTACAGTTCTTCCAAAATTTTCTGTAGTTTGTAATTTTTCAAAATAAATAGTTGGAAGGGGGTCTATTGCAGTAGTCTAGATGGAGATTTAGAGCTAGAGTAGCAAATTAGAAAAAAAAGAAAAGTAAAAAATATTTTGAAGGGACAATAGATAAATAAATATCATTTCTCAGCAATAGTGGTAAATATAATTCGATTTCTATTCAGCATTTGTGCCTGTCAGGTCTCCTCCCCTTCATCTAATTGTATAACAATTGGAAAGAGGATTCAGGAGTCCTTGACACAGTTTCCCTGAACTCGGAAAACCTGTTTCCTGGGAGCTTTTAGGCAGTGAGATGATAACCTTATTTTTAGGTAAGGAATAAGTAGGAGAAATGACGATGTAATTATAGACAACAGTCAGATGCCAAGATACACATAAGCCCAAACACAAAAGAATGTCATTATCCTGAAGAACTATAGTGAAACAAACATCAGGTGAGTTCTGCACGCAGTAGCTAGAGTTAGAGTTCTGCATTTCATGGTTTTTGACCAAGATAATTCCACTAGCACCTTATTCCTACTGAAGCCTTTCAATACTTTAGAAACGGACTATTTGACAGATATGACCGGTTTTTTCTTCCATTAAAATTAATTTTAATGCTTATGATTAAAGTCATCCATGCAAGGGGAGAAGAAAAGAAATCAAGAACCTCTTCCATGTATAATCTCATTGAGGTTCATTTGGAATTAGCATATCTATGTGTATTTCTTATTGTAGGTGCGACTGCATTTTTGGAAGGACAATTTTTCACTGCATGTGACTGTACCACACTTTGCAGAGCATTTAACATGCCTGCGCCTTGCACAATTAATGTCAAAGCTCACCCCAGACTCTGACATTTTAAGAACAAAGAATATCCCCCCCTCCTCCACACTTCCATGCCCAGTCGAGAACTACTCTTAGATCCTAGGCCACTGAGGGCAGAGCCATTGTTTTCTTCACCAGTACATTCCAAAGCTCCGTACAATGACTGTCACAAAGAAGACGATCAGGAACTCTCTGTTCATTGACTTTATGTAATGTGTGAATATTTGATTATAACTTACATTTTTTCTATAAACGTCACTGTGATTCTAGTGTGTCTTGGCAACCCTTTTTTTTTTTTTTACTGTCAAAGTAACACAAATCTCAAATTCAGTAGTTAAAACTTTTCTTACATAACTTTGAAAATCGTTATATGAAAATACATGTTCACTTAAGGATTATTCAGGCACTACTAAAGGCTGTAAAATAAAATGTAATCTCTTCTTTGCTCTTCAGCATTACCCCAATCATCATGGCCTCAAGACCATAGCCCACTAAAGCCTCTCTTAGCATTTGGTTGTGTAGCCTTTCAGGCATTTTCTATATGATCATCTATCTATTTATCTATCTACCTAATCTATCTCTCTATCTTCTATCTCTCTTCCTTCCTTCCTTTTTCTTTTAATAATCAAGGTTATCTATATATGTATAGTTTTGTTATAGTTCTTTAATTTAGAATATACCACAGATATTTGTTGGTATGAGAATATTAGGCATGTATGCCCTTGTTTTTAATGGCTACATCATATTCCCTAATACTTTATTTAATCAATTCCCTATTGATGATTTTTTTGATGATGTTTTTAACAGTAGATTAAATTTAGCAGTAGTTCAATATCAGAAACCCAGAAACCACAGAAAACTAATTTAAAAAAAAAATGACTGAGCATTTGCAGTCATCCCATTGATTTCAAAAGGAAGAACATGCCAAGCAAACTCAGAAGGTTGCTTTTATTACCACCATCCATCAAGGAAAGGCCTCAGCTTCAAATCTGACACTAACCTGAGGGAATCCATTGGCCTGGGAAGCACACACATCCCATCCCATAGCAGAGGGCTTAGAGTGTGAGATACAAAGCAGATCTCAGAGGGTAGAAGTGTAGCCTCACACCCCGGAGTTTTACCTTTTGCCTGAGCAGTTTGGGGGCATGGGTGATTTGCAAGTGAGTGATTCCCTAGGAACCATGTATTCAGGGGGAATTGAGACATGGGATGGGGGCTTCAAGGGTGCCATATCTACAGCTTTACATAGCTGAGAGAGAACTTGTATCAACAGACACCCATGCCCAAAGTGCAGTATGTAGACAGAACCCTGGAATGAAGAAAATAGGTCTATTGTGGGTTGTATGGGCCACCGTTTCCATGTTCATGTATTCCCTCCCAGAGCATATCTTAAAGAAGGCTCCAGAGCCATTTCATTATCACCTATGTCCTCATTGGTGATAGAGGCTCAAAGGGCCAGAGATTTTTGTAAAGCATAAGAGTCAAAGTACAACTTGAGACTAAAGTCAAGTATATATGATGAAGGAGCAGCAAGAGTACATAGAGGACAAGGAGCTACATCTCCACAGAGGTTCCTGCATCTGACTGAGCATCTGTCATTAGAGAACTTTTTAAAAATAAAGATTCTTGGGGGCAGCCTGAGTGGCTCAGTGGTTTAGTGCCACCTTCAGCCCAGGGTGTGATCCTGGAGACCCGGGATCAGGTCCCACGTCAGGCTCCCTGCATGGAGACTGCTTCTCCCTCTGCCTGTGTCTCTGCCTCTCTCTCTCTCTCTCTCTCTCTCTCTCTCTCTCTCTCATGAATGAATAAATAAAATCTTAAAAAAAATAAATAAAAATAAATATTCTTGGACCCCACCCTCAAGAATTCAGATTTAGTGGCTCCAGTTTAATCAACCATTCTCCTACATAAAGGACAAATTCCTTCTGAAAAGGACTCTGATCAGCATTTGGCTCATAATAAGTATGCAATAAGTGGTGGTCAGATTTTAATTACTTAAATAAAATAATGTGATCTAGTATCTATCATTTATTAATTCAAGGAGTATTGTGAAGTATCTGCGTAGTATTGTAGGCCTTAGAAATATTGAGGCAAAAGAGACAAAGGTCCTATTCACAGGAAGCTATTCTTGGGGTGGGTGGGATAATAACAAAATATCAGGTGGACCTGAGTTTCATAAGAAATTGAAAAAGGGTGTTAAAGATAGGCTACCAGCCTACTTTAAAAGGGACGATCTTTAAGCTGAGACTTATAAAAATAAGGGGTCAAATATAAGAATTGCTAAGGAAGACAGCTGGTACAAGTGACCCAAGGCTGGAGGGAAATTGGACTTAGGTGAAGCAAATCTAAAGCCCTTGTGCCTGTGAAATAGTGAGGGAGGCAGAGGCCAGAATCAGAAGGATTGGTCAAGGTCAAGGCAAGTTGTTTGGATTGTATCCAAATTACACCAAGAAGTTCAGTGTGAAAAAAAAAAATTAGCAGGAGGGACGCATGGTCTGATATACATATACATATTTTGAAAAGATCCCAATGGTTGTTGGGCCAAAAAGGATAGAAGGGGCATGGGGGGCCAGTGTGAGAGCAGAGAGCCCAATCAGGGGCCTAGTGCAATATACCTGGGAGAAGTGGTGGCTTTGCCAAGAGGGATGGGGGAGTTGGAAAAAAGTGGACTTGCAATATGGTTTGGAGCTAGAGTAAACAGACATGCTGATGGATTGCATGGCCAGGTGGGAAGGAAGGAAAATTAAGATTGGCAGGTAGGTTCTTGGCTGAGTGGTTTGAGTGGTGAATGGTCGTATTACTCATTTTCTGAAGGTGGCAAAATTGCCCAGACACAAGTTCAGGAGAAAATTAAGAGTTTGAGTTTGAGGGATGCCTGGGTGCCTCACTGGTTGAGCATCTGACTTCAGCTCAGGTCTTGATCCTGGGGTTCTGGGATCAATTTCTTCATCAGGCTTCCCACGGGGAGCCTACTTCTCCCTCTGCCTATGTCTCTGCTTCTCTCTGTGTATCTCTTATGAATAAATAAATAAAATCTTTAAAAAAATGTTCGATTTCGAGCATGGTAAGTTTGAAAAATTTTAGACATCCAGCTGGAGAAGTGAAGTAAGCACATAGATTTACAAGTCTAGAGTTAAGAATCAGAGGTAGAAATACTAGTATCATCTTGTATTTATATAAGATGTTATAAGGAAGGCTTCAACTATTTTTGCTTACATACTCTTGCAATATATTCTTGTACTCAAAACACAGGAATCCTAAGTTATTTATTGTCTTAGCCTATACTAAATTGGGTTTGAAAAATTATGTTATATATGTGAGATTATATGTATAAATATATAATGTAAATATAAAAATACATAAAATAAAATTATATATATAAATGTATAATATATGAGTATATAATAAAAGTATGATATGTAAATATTTGGATTATTTTTGGTTAAAGACTTCAAAATGATCA
Organism: Vulpes lagopus; assembly: GCF_018345385.1. Taxonomy (NCBI): domain Eukaryota; kingdom Metazoa; phylum Chordata; class Mammalia; order Carnivora; family Canidae; genus Vulpes; species Vulpes lagopus. The sequence goes on along the minus strand of NC_054838.1, from coordinate 34,231,450 downwards.
GCTCTCTATATGTGTCCTGGTAAACTAAAACATTTTTTTAAATGCATGTTTATTTTTGCATCAGCAAGCCAAATTTAAAAGGGATGTTAATTTTAACTGCCAAGCTGTGTAAATATCCAGTATCAGTTTTTCATTCTGCCTCTGCTCCAGGTGGATTCTGATCTTGAGCTCTCATGCAGCTACTGTCAGAAATGTTATCACTCTGCAACAAGCGCAACAGCCTCCAGGAGGAAAAAGAAACTTAATTAGAAATTTCCACTTCAAACACAATTTATAGTTTGTTCACTCTGAGACATGCTGGAGGGTGTTTGGAAAGTTATCGCTAAATGAACTGTTTGCTTTTCTCACATTGTCAACAGAATACATATTGAGCATGGAATATATTTGTTTATTAAGCACTGGATGGGGGACCTCAGTGATTTAGTATAAGGCTGTCTTTCTAGATGAAGAAACTGAGCCCCTGAGAGGGAAACAGACTCCCAAAGTGAAATAAGCTAACAGCAGGGTGAGACTGAAACTCAGGACTCATAATTCCTAAGGTAGTGCTTTCCAGAGTGCCATTCTCCCTCTTTCAGTACCTATAACCCTAGTACTTCTCATTGCTCTGCTGTCTTTATTGAGATAATTTTATACTAGTCCAGGTCATCCTCTTTGTGTGTGTCAGGGGAGATGTCAATAATAGCTAATAATTATATATCCTTATTATATAGCAGGCGCTGTTGCTAACTAATCTGACCTTCGTACAGCAAGCCTCTTCTACAGCTGGGGCTAGTCAGATCAGGGTACTGACTGACCTTAAGGATCCCCAGACTAAATTGATTATTAACATTAATTATTTCTCTAAGCTTCAGATAGTTATTTTTTCACTACCAGCAAAATCGTAGCTGTCCAAGAGACATAGCAAACTCAACGTGTCCAAAGTAAAATATGTTATCCTGTTGTCCAAACTCACTTTCTACCCTGCATTCCCATTCTGAATAATGATATCGTCACTCCCCTGATGACCTTTCTCAGCTTCCATTTCCAAACATTCAACATTATTATAAATATTATTTAAACTCTATGTAGTCCCTAGAAGTATTTGAGAACAGCTATCTAGAACCTCTCTCTGTCCTCTCTCAAGTCTATGGCCCTTTCCCACAGTTGCGTTCTCAATTTTCTTTTTTTTTTAATCTTAATTATTTATTCATGAGAGATACAGAGAGAGAGGCGAGACATAGGCAGAGGGAGAAGCAGGATCCCCACAGGGAGCCTGATGTGGGACTCGATCCCAAGACCCTAGGATCATAACCTGAGCCAAAGGCAGACACTCAACCATGAGCCGTCCAGGTGTCCTCATTCTCAATTTTCTAATTCAGGCTTTCATCATCAACGATTTATAATATTGCAATAGTCTCCCATCTCATTATCCTCTTTTTCATCATTTACTTCTTCAACCCCAACTTTTCACTCTTGCCATAGTTATCCTATCCCAAATGTGAGTCAAATTGTGTTAAATGCTTCAATTGTGTTAAACCATCCCCTCCTCAGCACGACCACTTACTGAAAAAATTGTTTTAACTTGGCATTCAAGATCCGCTTCTGCGGGCACCGTGTTTTTTCTCTCCGTGTTCTATGGCAGCCATTCCAGCTTGCACACACTTTAAGATTAAATGTGGTATTTATAGTTTCCTTACTTCCCTCACAAGCATGTGATAAGGATCAGTCAATACATGGGAAGCTTTTATTATATTTGTTTATGTCCCAACTTATTAGGTAAGAAATATGAGATGTGAAAACAATTTACTACTGTCTATAAAACACTTCTGAGATGTTATTTTTAAGCCATGGAAATCATCAAATTTCAAATAACAGGGGACCTAGAGACAGTGGGGCCTGGAACATTCCGTTTTCCACAGCAGCTCAGTGGCTGGCCTGAGTAAGTTAGTGGAAGAGTTAGCAACTAAACACAAATTTCTACCTCACTACATCACATTACTTTAAGAAAATGAGAATAGATTTCTTCCCCCTTGAGAAAAGTTGGAGCCTTCTACATTCATTTAATTCACTGGTAGTACATTTGCTTATCTTATTGTCCCTAGTCTCTCTGAATAAAGTAGAAATAGTTTGGATTCTGCCCCAGTTTCTTCCCTGCTGCCCCATGCCATGTACCAACTAGACCCCCCGCTATGAAATAAAGTACTTGAAATAGTCCCCCTGTGTTCTGTACCGACTAGTTTTAATTGAAATCTGGTGCCAATTATCTCCCTCTTTCCCATGGGGTCACCTCTTTGCATTTTTCATAATGATTCAGTTAAATTTGTAGTTTTTAGCTACTTTTATTCCAAGACAATCTTACACTAAATCTATACTTTGATTTTATTATTGCCAATAAAAGCCATTTTGAAATCCTGGTTCATAGGTAATAGATATGCTCTAGTAGGAATAGCAACCACTGATGACCTACTCAGTGTGTGAAGTGTTAAGTGCATTATTCGCATTATCTCCAATCATCCTGACAACAAACCAGCAAAATAAGCATTAATATCTTTGTTGCATATGGAGAAACTGAAGCTCAAACGGTTTAGGTAACTTACCCAAGGTCCTGGAGTCAAGAAATAGCAGGACCAAGATTTGAATTCTGGCCCTCCAACTCTAAACCAGTGTTCTTCCCGTGACAGTTTTCAGAGCAGGCAAATGACTTGAGCTGAGATGGAAAACCAAAGCAGGGCACCCTGGGTGGCTCAGCGGTTTAGCGTCACCTTCAGCCCAGGGCGTGACCCTGGAGACCCGGAATCGAGTCCGCATTGGGCTCCCTGCATGGAGCCTGTCTCTCCCTCTGTGTCTGTGCCTTTCTCTGTGTCTCTCATGAATAAATAAATAAAATCTTAAAAAAAAAAAAAAAAAGGAAAACCAAAGCAGCCACAAGCAGTGACACTGCCCTTTGAGAAGCATTTCCAAAGTGATCAGTTCATCTGAAAGGCCCTTAGCAGAGCTGGCAACAGCAGACACCTCCTGCATTTTCTCTGGCTGTAGTGCTCCTAGGGTATAGGAGTGATGGTAACATAATATTTCTCAATTCTAAGTTGAGAGATGGTTTGCCATTACATCAAAATAAACTCTACATTTGCTGATATGGCTTGTCATGCTGATTGCCAGATCTTTGGAAAGCATTAATATGTCATAGTTAGGAATGATTAGGAATTTTACTCAGTATCAAGCTTTATTGACAATTTCAAGGATAAGAAAAATCATGAGACACAAGCAAAGCAAAGAGAGATTCAGATTGCCTGAGTTTAAGTCTTGGTTTTGCCATTTATAACTAGTGGACCTGGGCGATCTATTTAATTACTGTGCCTCAATCTCTTCCTATGTAAAATGGGCATTATTATGTGTTCTTACTTATAGAAATATTATGAGGGTTAGGGAATTAATAATAGGAAATGCTTAGAACATTGCCTGCAAGGGAGTAAGTGCTATGTGCATGTCAGCTATCATCACCACCTCTACCATCATCATCATCATCACTACCACCTTCATTTCTCCCTTGTCACTCACCTCCTTCCTACTCTCCTTTTTCCCCTCTTTGCCATTTGCTAACAACTACTTTCTTTTCTTCAGATGTGTCAAGTCCCATCCCACCTCCAGACCTTCACATGTCCCTCCTCTCTCTACTTGGAATACTCTTGCTACTCCTCTATCCATACTTCCCTCCACAGCCCTCTGTGGGCATTCCTACCCATCCTTACCTGGATAACTCACTCACATCTTGTTTCTGATTTCACTTCCTCCAGAAAACTTTCTCATACCCCTTCATACCTTCAGTAGGGCCCCTTTTCCTGTCATAGCATTTCCCCCCTGCTGCTTAATTACGTTTTTTTAGTTATTGAATGGTGAATTGCTTTATAATAGCTATATGCCATTCACGTTCACTTCCTCTCTTAAATTGGAAAAAGAAATAACTAAAATGGTTAGTTTTTAAAAACAAAACTTGTATCAGCACTGTGTTTACCTGTAGATACTGTACTAGGTATACATTAAAGGTTAATAGCCTAAGCAGCCCGCATGGCTCAGCAGTTTAGCGCCTGCCTTCAGCCCAGGGCGTGATCCTGGAGACCCGGAATCAAGTCCCACGTCAGGATCCCTGCATGGAGCCTGCTTCTCCCTCTGCCTGTGTCTCTGCCTCTTTCCCTCTCTATGTATCTCTCATGAATAAATAAATAAAATATTTAAAAAGAAATAAAAAGGTTAATAGCCATTAGTAAATATCCCCATTGTCATACTTCACCTCACATGCATTCCGCTGAGTCTCTGATCAGGTATTAAATAAAATCAAGATTCTAGAAATAACATTCATAAGAGCCACCCCAAAATGGAATGGACATACTAAGGAAAGGAAGAGTTCCCTGTCACTAGAAGTATGTAAGCTGAGGCAAGTGGTCATTTGGTAAGAATGATATGGAAAGATGAGGAAGGAAGTGAGGTCCTTTGACCTAGAAATGAGAAAATTATCCTCAAATGTTAGAAAGAGAATCATATAAAAGAAAAAAATACTAAGAAAGAAGAAATGTTTTGTGAGCCCTTGGAAGAAGGGGGTAGAACCAAAAGGTAGAACGTTCCAGGAACATGATTTAGATTCAACACAAAGAACTTTTTTTTTTTTTTAATCATGAGAGCTGACCCCAAGTGGAATGGATTTCTGTGAAGGATAGTGAGTACATCAGAGTAAAGCCAGTGTCACATCAAGCTTAGATGACCATTTGCCTGGAATAATGTAATGTGAATATATTTTCCACCCATTCACTTATTTGTTCACTCATTAGTTATTGTGCACCTACTATTGGCCAGGTGCTGTGCTAGGGACACAAGTTCCAATAAATGAACTCCTACCATGAGGAGTTCACAAGTAAGCACAATCTGTAGTCCATTCAGACTGAATCTTTAAGAACTGAGAGAAGTTTTCCAGGTAAAGAAGAGATGAAAAATGATGTTCCAGGTAGAGAAAATAGCATGTGCAAAGATATAGATATGCCTAAATTAAAGAAATAAAAAGGTCAACAGGATGGGAGACAAGGATATAAGAATATGTAATGTGGCTGAATTGGCTTAAAGGCATACATACATGCAAACGGGCTCTCCTCATTTCTGAAATTCTCTGATTTTGATATCATTCTTTTTAGAATAGTAAAAAATAGATAAAATTTTCTGGAAAATATAGAGTCATTTACGCAGATAACCTCTGGAGCCCCAGGCCAGGAGACCTAGTGGTTAAGGTAGCCAACATAATATTCATCTTTTAAAAACAGAGGAAAGATTAACTCTGGACATGGTGCACTGTTCACCTTTACATTAGCATCTGAATAAAACCTACAACTACTTGAATCAACTAGAAGTGCTAAAATCTCTATTGATTACCAACATGGTTATGAAAAGGATGTCATAACAAATAGAATTTATTTTCTTTGTATGATTCAGTGAAAGGTGTATACATATACAGCAATAGATGGAATTTCTCTAGCCTGCCCAAAGCTTTGGCTTCAGCTTGGCATAATCTAATCATTATAAACTGGGTCATGGTGTTTAAACCAGGTTGCAGTAGAAAAATAAAAACAATAAATATATGAGGTTCTTTCACACTTGGTATTTTAAAATGTCCTGTCAGGGACACCTAGGTAGTGCAGTCAATTAAATGTCCAACTCTTGGTTTCAGCTCAGGTCGTGATCTCAGGGTCATGGGACAAAGCCCCAAGTCAGGCTTCATGCTTGGTGTGGAGTCTGCTCAAGATTCTCTCTCCCTCTCTGTGGTATCTAGGTGGCTCAGTCAGTTAGGCACCCGACTCTTGGTTTCTGCTTAGGTCATGATCTCAGAGTCATGGGATTAGGCCCCCCGATCAGGCTTTATGCTTGGAAGCAATTCTGCTTGAGATTCTCTTCCTCTTCCTCTGCCCTTCCCTCCACTCATGCTCTCCCTCTCTAAAATAAATAAATAAATTTTTAAAAACATTGGTTTAAAAAAATGTCATATCAATGATGTAAGCTATTTTTGAATGCATCTAAAAATCCTATCTGAGCAACAATTACTGGTAAAAACTCAAAAGCTCAGGGATGGAAATAAGAGTCAAAGTGACCTTGAAGTATTTGACTGAAGGAGAGTATGTTTGCTAAAATCTGGAAGAAAATCAGTAGGTACCTGGGTAGTGTGGTATTGTTCAGGATAATAGCAAGAATCGGTTAGTATTGGCCCAGTAGAAAATGAGCATGCAACCATAGTAGGGCACATCTGCTATAGTGGGAAGAAGTCTCAGCTGGACGAGAAAAGACCAAGGCTGGTCCAACACTATGCTAACTCTGATATGACTTTGGGCAGGTCCCTTCTCCTATGAGAATGACTTTAATGTTCTAATGTCTAAGTGCTGGATGAACAAGTTTCTAAGGTCATTTCATACTTCATTCCAGTACTGAAATTCTGTGTTCATAAAAAAAAGGGAACTCATATGTTATATTTTGTATTAACTAATTTCCATTAGATTTTATTTCATCACTTGTAATCACAGCTCTGAAAAAATACAGCAATAATAGATACTTTTGGCTGAATGCCTGTTTGTACCAAGGTCTATGTTAAGAGCTTTACAGATATTTTCTCATTTATTTTATGCAACAGTCCTGATAGAGAGGTAGATATTATGCCCATTTCATAGGTGAGAACGCTGAGATTTGAAGAAGTTAATTGACTTCCCCAAGTTATTTAGATATAACTAGTCAACTCAGAATTCAAACCCAGTTCTCTGATTCCAAATCTTCTGTTCCTTCCCACTTTTCAATGTTCCTCTTAGTGCATTGAGAAAATTTCAGAGGAATGTTAGAATATTAAAAGATTTTACGTAGAAATTTGATACTATAAAGGAAAGGTCTGAGAAAGTGTGGTTGTTCAGCTGGTTCTCATATCAAACACTAAACTGGGGGCAGCCCAGGTGGCTCAGTGGTTTAGCGCCACCTTCAGCCCAGGGCGTGATCCTGGAGACCAGAATCGAGTCCCATGTTGGGCTCCCTACTTGGAGCCTGTTTCTCCCTCTGCTTGTGTCTCTGCCTCTCTCTCTCTCTCTCTCTCTCTCTCTCTCTCTCTCTTTGTGTGTGTGTCTCTCATGAATAAATAAATTAATAAATCTTTTTAAAAAACCCACTAAACTGTCTTCCAGTAGATCAAAAATTGAGTGGCTAAAAATTAAACTCTGGTTGTACTAGAAGAAAATATGGGTAGTTTGTTAAGTATATTGGAGAGGGGTAGATATAAAACTCAAAAGCTAAAATGGAAAAAAAGGGGGATAAATGTAATTGTATCAAACATTTTAAACTTCTGTATGGCAAGAAATAGCATACCAGGAAAAAGTTAACAGTTACAATACAATAATACAAAATACAAATACCAAACTAATAAGAATATTTGCAATAGTTATCTGAGATGAAACACTAATATTCTTAATAGGCAGATAAATATTTAAAAGAACAAACTAAACAGGGACACCTGGGTGGCACAGTCAGTTAAGCATCCAATTCTTGATTTTGGCTCAGGTCGTGATCTCACAGTCCTGGAACCAAGCCTTTCATTGGGCTTCACGCTCAGCAAAGGGACTCTGTTTCTCTCCTTGTCCCTCTGCCCTTTCTCCCGACTCTCTCTCTCATAAATAAATAAATATTTTTAAAAACTATTCAAATAAAAAATAGGTGAAATAAGAAAATTGCCATTTTATGCAAAAAGAAATGCAAATAATTAGCAAACACATAAAAAGATGCTTAACTTCATAATTCTTAGAAAGGTAAAAGTGAAAAATACAATTGTGTACATATCAGAATGGCAAAGGTCAAATATTGCAGGATATGCAATTTCTACAAGACTGAGGAAAGTCAATCATATTTTATTTCTGGGAATATACATTTTTGGAGACAACTTGGCAATAGCATCAAAATTTAACACTTCATACCCTTTACCCAACAACTTAATATTACATGGTATTTATTGCAGCATTGTTTAGAATAGCAAAATACTGTAACAATCGAAGGGGCCACCAAAGCTACACTGTTAAAATAAATTTATGTTGCATAATAGAACATAGTTATCAAAAGGGATGAGACACTGTATAGGAATATATGAATGAAGAAAGTTCTCTAAGATATATTAGTAAGTGGAAAAGATAAAAGTATAAAAAATATACCTATAATATCTTATTTGTATAAAATTTTAAAGTTTTATTGATAAACCTGCTTATGTTCATAACAAAAATAATTGGTAGTATATATAAGAAGCCATCAAAATGTTTATCCTTAATAATAAGAATTAGGGGGATCATTTTATTTTTATGCCTTTCATATTGCTTTAATTTTCATGTATGTGCATGTGCATTATGTATATACATTAATTTTATTTTTTATATCAATACATTATTTGAGCAAGAAGATTCTGGCCTTTTTCTTTTTGCTTATTCCTTTATGAGTGTCTGGTTGTTTTGTGAATAAATAATTATGTTAAAAACATACAAGAGCAAATTAAAAGAATCTAATAATACATGTACCCGTTGATTTAGAAAGTATCTTTCTAGGGAATTTGCCCTTCAGAAACACCTTCATAAGTGTTTGTAGTAACAAAAAGCTGGACACAACCTTACAACCTTACAATGATAGGAATCCTATTGCAAAAAATGCTGGTCTAGCAATACCATGGATTCCTGGGCTCCTGTTAAAAAGGTAAAATGGTATGAGCTGATATGGAAGGTGTCCAAGATATATTGTTAAATGAAAAGCAAAACAGAAACAAGTTATAGAAATATATATATATATATTTATATATATGATCCTACTCACTTAAATAAAGATGTGGTGATATTCTAAAATATATAAAGAAACAGAAATAAAGTTATGAGCATGCATACACATATAGTAGATTTCTAAAAAGTATACACAAAAATCTGCTAACATTGGGTGCTTCTGAGAGTAAAGATGATGAGGGGATTTTTTTTACTTTTCCTTAGATACCTTTCTAAAACACTAGAATTCATTTACCATGATCATATGTTATTTTTTAATAAGATATTAACCCTAATTGTTTGACAAGAGAAGAGATTATTTGGCCCACAGAGTTTGTGCATTTAGCTTCCTGCAGGCAAGAGCCTACATCTAATTACTTTTCCTGTCTCTTCCAGCTGTCTGAGTCATATTATGACTCATCCGTGCCTAGACAGTCTCTGAAATGACTGTCATCTACTAACAAGTGAATCCGGAATTCTGTAGTTCAAGTGAATCCAGAATTCAGTAGTTCAAAGCGTCTTTAGACTCAAAGAGCCTCCCAGTCACTTCCCTCTGAGGCAGAAGAGTATTGAGTCTTAGGAGGCAAAAGCACAGTCATTCAGCTGGTGAGTGGCACAGTCAGGCCACACCCAGCTCAGGGGACTTCTTGATGTTACCATGTCCTCAATGATTTCAGTAAGGAGTTCACCAGAATAGAAAGCCAAGGAAGAGGCACAAAGTTATTATGAGAAGACTAGGATGTGGAATTAAAGATTACATATATTCCAGGCCTGACAGGGAAACAGTGGCAACTCACTATCCACCATCCAGTGTCATTGTCTAAGAGGATCGATAAAAGGCAAAATAAGATTTTATATTTTACATGTGTCTGGTCAAGTTGTTGTTGTTGTTATTTTTAATTTTTCATCCTTCAGGATGAAACCTCTCTGTAATAAAAGGAAGCAGATTTCTGGTTTCAACTGCAAAAAAACTAGGTCTATGTAGGTTAGAAAAGTGGAATTACTATGTGTTCAGTGGAAGCAGAAAAGCTTCTTAAGGGCTTGCCTTGTTCACCTTTGTTTTCCACCCATGGTCCCTCTCCTGGGGCAGAAACAGAGCCCTGTCATTGGAAAGCACTCAGTAATTATGTTATGTTGACTTAGACTAAATTGATTTGAGAAAGATTTTAGCTTTTACTTCTCATTAAATTTGACTTCAGAATGATTTTTCCCTCCCAGCAGAGTTTTATGCTTGTTTTTTAGATGTTCTGTTTCTCTTTTGGCATCAGCCCCAAAATGGGAGTTAGCAACAGCAACATAAACTCCAGGCATTCTTTATTTCATTTTGTCAGAATTCATTCTGGAATTGTACGTGAGAAATGGGGCAGTCAAGTTTATTTTGGAACAAGGCTCAGGGCTGTCTAACCAAGCTGAGGATGACAGGACTAGGCACATGACCAAGAAGAGGGATTTGGCGGGTAGCCAGCCGCATTTCATATAGTCTACTCAGAACCTCATCTGAATATATTAATCTGTCAGCACATACTCGTCTATGTACATTACATGTGTCTCTCCTTATTATCCTGTTTTTCCTCTAATTTTGAAGGCTCATATCCACCCCAGAAATCTAGGAAACTCACAGAGACATATTAAATGCACACACTAAAATTATTGTAGACATGCATAGACACAGTTTCAGCCCAGGCAGACATGCTATAAATGCCACAAGATGAAATTTCATGTCTTTGCTAACTGAACGTTGTCAAGAGCCTGAAACTTTCTAAGTAACACTCAAATGCGTTGGTAGGACAGGAGGGGTTTTGGGGCAGGTGACATAATCTTTGACAGCTTCTCAGTTTGGGGAAACGTTTTTCTTCTATCAGAGTAATATGCCTTTCAAAATACCAAAATTCTCTGGCTTCCTCTTTCAGGTGAATGGCATTGACCTCCGTGGAGCATCGCATGAACAGGCTGCCGCTGCACTGAAGGGGGCTGGACAGACGGTGACCATTATAGCACAATATCAACCTGAAGGTCAGTGAGAACCCAGGCTTACAATGTTCCCATATATTTCTTTGTGAATGTGTGCCCACATTTCTGATCACCTGTATTAACCAATCTCCACCAATTAGGGTTTTTTTTTTTTTAACTATCCTGAAAAAAAAAATTTAACTATCCTGAAAAATGGGTGCCCCATGTTCAAAGAACATGAGGCTTCATTACCCTTAATCTTCCAAGGAAAACATCAGTTAGAAAGTCTTGTTTGAAAAATGAATTTGAAAAAAATAAAATAAAACCTAGCATCAGCTTTTTTATTTATGTTCTAATCTGGTATACATATTTGGTCAGCAATGGATACTATCAAAAGAATTAATGTGGACTAAACATCAAATTGACATGAGACAGATTAATAGGAGAAAATCAGATTTCATGGCAGATGTATGGGGAATCCACACAGACAGGCAAAATAAGGTAGATATGTCATCTTGAACTAAGAAGCAGGCTGGGGTCTGGGGCTTCAGAGGAAAGGAGTGCGCTCACAGAGCCATAAAAAGAACAGATGTTTGGTAATGAGATGTTTGCCTTGCCATACAGATGGGTCACTCAGATAAAATTTATCTCTGCTAATAACCTTTGTTCTGGGAAAGACCCCCGAGTGAGATTCTTCTGTGTATTTATAGGAGGGGCAAAGTTTCTCTTGAGTCTGTAGGGTTTTGAGATTGCCTTCAGGTCAAAATCCCCATGCCAGAGTGGCACATTTGGTGGGGGAGAGTGGATGTCCTGAATCCCTTCAGAAGCAGGAAGGAGAGAGAGAAACAGACATGATCAGTGGACCATATTCTCTCTTTGTGGCATTAATTCTTCTTAACACTAACATGATTTTTGGTTGTCCGTGATGTGGATTTTTTTTTCTCATTCTTTCTGCTATAGTATTTGTAATATACTCCTGTAAACTCTGAAACTTGGTGAGATGTCATAAATTGAATTAACCAACTGAGACTTGATAAGATATCCTAAATTGCATTAGTCATACCCTACTCTTTGGTGTGTTTCAACATCTATTTCTATGATCAGAATAAGGTTCAATGAGACAGCCTGGACATTACCTGTTATGTAGTTGATTTTTCTGCAAATTTGTATGTAGATTACTCCCTTTTGCTAATGAAATTCAGTTAAGCACGCTACAGTGGGCTAGACTTTTTACATAAAGCAGAGGAATGTGGTTTCTGTCTTTAAGAAATGTAGTTAATTACCCTTGGTCCACATGGCTAGCAGACAGGACTATTAAACAGATAAACATGAAAGTACAAGATGCCATTAAGGGAGAGCCTTTTTGCATAGGGGTATGAAGAGTTTCTTTGACCTTGTAAAGTGATTCTTTCTTAATGTCAGTTGGTCTGTTGTTCTTTAGAAGGCTGAGGTTTGTGTCTTGCCTGTGGCATCTTAGATTTTACCGTAATGGTGGCCAACCACATATTTCACGTGAAAATAAAACACTCTGCCATATGTCTTTGGAATGTTATATTTATTTTGCATGCCTTTAGAATTAGAATTTGCAATTGAGTTATTAAAAAATGTATTAAATACTTTCTCCTATTGGCCTCACCCAGTATGGCCAGAGATCTGGGAAAGAAGGGATTTGTGTTGTCAAAGATGAATGATGACAGCACCGGGGGAAAATGTTCTTCCCAGACAGTTTTGAGTCTTTCTATTCTTAAAAATTAGTAGACATGTCTTCTAATAGGAATAAATTGGCCCCCAAAGTATCCACTGTAAAACAGAAAATAAAAACATCTGGGTTAGCATAATTTGATGAGCAAATTCTACTTCATATAGAATAAGAACTTTTCCATGGGATTTTTCCATATTCTTTGTAGCTGTTTTCATTCAGTCTCAAAGTGCATACCTTTCACCATAATCTGGCACATGGCATAAATATCCCATGCTGTTTTCCTATTTTTGAAAAAATTCATCTCAAACACCAATTACACCAATTAGAAGCCCTTGGTAGTAAAGATAGCCATTCAAATGACCTTGAACAGAGTGATTTTAAACTCATAAGGGTTATATGAGAGAACAAGTATGTCATAGTCGTATCACATAAATCTTCATCTTAAGCTTCCTACAGCTTTTGTTTCCTTTTAACAGTATACTTAGTTTGGATACTCTGCTGTACTTTGTGAAGATGCCTGTTCAAAACACGTCCTAAAAATCATGTAAATAGATTTTCAAAGTGCTTCTAAAGAAATCTGTAAATGAAAACAAGCAGCTTATTTCAAAATGCCAAAGTACAGATAGGATTCATAGAACTTCCTATTTTAATAGTCTATTCTAATTTGTCACAGCGTTAAATCAGTTGGAAATGTGGTAATGTAACATCAAGCAATCATCTTTCTCCCTTTGTAAATTTAATGTATAACTGAGCCTTAATTTAACTATTGTTTGAAATGGAAAACTGATTGGGTTGTTGTTTAGATCATTTAGGGACATTTAAACTATACCACATATTTAAGAAATAATGAGCAATTTATCTTGAAAACAACAAGTGAAAAGTAAGAGTCATTAGGAAATTCTTATCAGAGGCCCTTCATTTGCACCAGTATTGTGAGGTGTCTGTGCTAAGACAAATTTTATTGACATTTCTTTTGGTGTGACCAAGAACCAGGCTTCCAGTAAATAAGTTTTTAAGTTACATTCGAGTGCTTTTATCAGGAATATACTAGATTCCTTCCTTAATATTACTAGATATTCAGAAAATTTGGTGCTTAACCACATTGTAAGTCTTTGTCTTTAAGGAATTTTTTTAATCTAATTGAGAAGAAAGGACTTAGATACATTTAATAGAGATCATTTCCTGATGACATAGGACCAAAATTGCAAAATAATGGCACCATCTCTGAAAATTATAGACTGTCAGAGAGGGATAAACCATGCAGGCAGGAGTCAGAACAGTACAAGAGTACTTCATGGAAATGGGGAAATGGCGCTAGACTTTTAAAAATGGGTGAAATTTCTATTCTGAAAAGCAGGGAGAAAAAAATATCTTGCTAAACTAAAAAAGATTGTGAGCTCTGTGTGTGCAAGCACAAAACCTATATTTTGTTCACTAATAATTCAATTTTTAGTGGTGTACATATTATTGGTATTTCTTAAAGAGTTGCTGAACTAGTGAATATAATTTACCACTCTTTAGCACTTGAGTTTCCACTTGAAAATAATTGAAAATTGGAGGGCTGATTCAGTTTTACTACTTGAATATTTTCATTTTTGACTCAAAGAAAAAAGTGCTAAACAAATGTGTATTGCAAAATATGAAAACAGTTTCCAACTGTGTCTTTCATAAGACTTAGCACATTATTGGAATAATTATAAATTATTTAGAATTAACATAATGTAACAATAAATGTCTTCCTTGCCAAGTTTCACTGTACAAAGTAAGGCCAAAGTTGTTATACTCACTTCTGCCTAAAATGATCTTGGCCCCAGTTGTCTAAATTACTCTATCCATCATCAAATTGTATTCAATGTCTAGTTCCAGGTAGTAAAATTAAAGCCAAATGTGAAGAGTAACATGCAAACAATGTTTCTTTTGGTGGTATGATTCTCATTCATTTATACCATGAATAATCTACTTTCTATCACAGCTACTTGGAAACTAATGTGTATTGTATTGATAATAGGAAGAGAATAATGAAGTTATTTTCTCTATTTCTTTTTTTAAGAGGGTCATGTATCTGATACTTAAGAAATAACTCTACTTAAGCAATATGGGAAGTTAATTCTTGTAAAAAAAATAAGTCTAATTATATATATATATAATTATATATACAAAATAATTATATATATAAAAATATATATAAAATATATAAAAATATATATAAAAATAAGTCATATATAAATAAGTCATATATATGTCTTATATATTAATAAGTCTTATATAAAAATAAGTCTTATATATAAAAATAAGTCTAATTATATATAAAATATATATATATAATATATATATATATATATCCCTTTCCTATCCCTCTCTAGCCATCTTCCTCATCACTGTCAGAATTACTGTTCTGAAAGATATGACCCCAAGGTACCTGTGCAGAAACCCCATGCCCTTCACAACATGGTCCCAGCCAACCTCCATGCTCCCTTCCCACTAACTCCACCATCATCACTCACCAGCATCATCCTTTTTTATCCTCCCACTGCTACATAGGACTGCTTTCTGCTCCTCAACATTTGGTCCTGAACAGTCATGTTTCTGGGCCTTTGCTTATGAGTTCTTCTCCCTGGAATTCCATTTTCTTAGTAGGATCCCATTTTGAGGACCTACAGATGTCAATTCCACTATGATGCCATCTTTTATCTGTTAAGTAAGTGTTGATTTATTCTTTCTCTGAGCTCTCCAGACCTGTATTCAGATAGTTTGTGTGTCCCTTAACATGTTTTGCACATTTCCCCACTCAAGTACGCTTCTAGAGGGCAAGAACTTATTTATCACTCATTTTATGTCCTATGAGAATTTGCTTAATATGAATTTGACCATACTTTATTAAAGAGTTATTGAATGGATCTCCATTTGTTTTAGAAGTGCAGTATAATATCTTCAGTGTGTTGGCAAATAATTAATAGTAAGTGTTTAAGAAGTATTTGCTGAATGAATATTAAATGAATTGCCTGGAGTTTTGATATTAGATGCAGAAAATGGTAAATGAATCCCCAGACTAGATATTTAGTGTTGATGAAGTTTTTAGGTGGTACCTTTTTTTATTACAAAAAAAAAAAAAGTGACCCTAGTGAATAAACATCTTTTCCCCTGCATTGAGGAAAATCTACAGCTATTATTCTGTAATATAACACAAAGATGATTAAACTTCTAACATTTTTTTAAAGTTCCAAAATTCAACTTTAACACCACTGAAGAATTTTATAAGTCGTTGAGGGTGCCTGGGTGGCTTAGTCAGTTGAGTGTCTCACTCTTGGCTCAGTCAGTTGAGGTCATGATCTCAGGATCACAAGATCAGGCCCCCACATCAGGCTCCATTCTCAGTCTGCTGGAGATTCTCTCTTTCTCTCTCCGCCCCTCCCACTCATTCTCTCTCTCTGTCTCTGTCTCTGTCTCTCTCTCTCAAACAAATAAATAAACCTTAAAAAAGTCATTGATTATAACCAAATTATGCATTTGTCCAAAAGAGTCTAACACAGCATTTCTCTCTGAATCAGACTGGGGCAAACCTTTATAGCATTTGCTGCCTTCTCAATATGTAATAATACCTATATTTACTATGAGATCACTGACTATTGAAATCACAAAGTACAAGATAGTACTATGAGAATGAAGTGAATAATATAAATTGTTTGATAAAGCACAAAATAGAGACATTTAATTGCCAAGATATTCCTATAACAATCACTAATATCCTCTTAAGTGTAATCTGACCACTTGGAGCATTGTTTTGGATATTGCAAAGGCTTCAGAAGGGCCTGCAAGTAGAGAAGAAGAGGTCAATGGGGGTTCCTATCAGCAAGCGGGAACTTGAATAGACAGTGGGAGGGGTCTGATTTTGTCCACCTTTTAAAAAAATTTTATTCAAATTCCCATTAGTTAACATACAGTGTATTATTAGTTTCTCATGTACAATATAGTTATTTAATACTTCCGTACAATCCATCTTTTATCTCTTAACAGACTACTTGAGTTCCTTGAAAGAAAAGCCTGATGGACAGAGTTAATTATTGCCTGGAGACCAAATAAATTTGGTCTGGTTTATGGAGTTGTGGCAGATTGGCCATGTTGTTCATTTATACATGTATTCAGTTAATGGATATTTTTACTGAACACTTACTATGCCCTACTCAATGTTCTCGGGAGATGATAAAGCAGTGAAACAAAAGTCCCTCTCAAATAAATATTAAATTTGTTAGATGATGATAGGTAATATAAATAAATAGGAAGAAAGGTAAAAGTGATAACATAATAAAAATATATGGTGAGCAGAGAAGGCCTAGTTAATGACTTCATATTTCAGTAGAGATCTCAATGAAATCAGGGAGTAAGGCATGCCAGAAGGTAGGGGAAGAAAGGAATTATTCGAAAGTCTTGGTCTACCAAGTATGGTTTTTGAACCAGCAGCATAGATACCAATTGGGAGCTGATAGAAATGCACAATCTCAAGCCCGAACTCCAGCCTCCTAAGTCAGAGTCTACATTTTATCAAGATCCATAAGTTATTTATGTGTACATTAGTTTGAGAAGTGCTGCACTAGAATCCTTGAGGACCCTGCAAAAACTGTGGCTTGTCACTCTGGGTTGGAGTCCCTCTGCCTAGAGTACAGGGCGATGTCACATAAGGCAGCATCACTAGGTTTGATTTCTGGCATGTGTTAACGATTGGTCATCCCTCGGTGGTTTTACTAAAGACAGGTGAGGCTACAGGGGATCTAAGAAGTTCATGTGTCATTCACCTCTCCCTAGCCTATACCTCCCCTCTAAATACAGATTATCAAACACATTCATAAATCTTGCTAGAACTTCTCATCTAGTGAAACAATGAACCTATTTAGGCTTCATTCCCTTTCATTATGGCCTCTCCTGCAAGTGAATAAGGAAGCACTGAGTTAAGATGAGGTAAGATTGAACTTCATCCTGATAGATGACTTTACAGACCAAAAGAAAGTCAGTAAGGCATCACTTTAAAATTTCTTTAAGTAACTTATTATATTTTAAAGCAGAAGTTCGGTTCAGTAATCTTTTTTACTCCTTTTAAATTGTGAAACTAATTCAGAAAGAAAAGCACTCATTCTTCTCAGAATGATGTGAAACTCTGATCTTTTCCAGAGTT
The DNA here is from genome assembly GCF_018345385.1 of Vulpes lagopus. Lineage (NCBI taxonomy): Eukaryota > Metazoa > Chordata > Mammalia > Carnivora > Canidae > Vulpes > Vulpes lagopus. The sequence continues at coordinate 34,213,854 of NC_054838.1, read as the reverse complement.
ACTATTCTGAATTAAGTCACAGGCTTAAGCCAGAGTTGGACACCATGTCTATTTCTCTATAAGGTCAAAGATGTGATGAAAACTTAAAATGAATACACAATTTACCCTCTGAAAAAATGTAGACAATTTCTATACCTAAAGGTTCCCAGAAATGAAAAAACATACAATATACAAGAAGCTTACTTTCAATGCAAGCTATATTTCTTTCTTTAAATCAACATCTACATAACTTTATGCATATGAATGAGCAGCTGTGGCATATTAAGATATTTTCTCAATGCAAATAACTGCATCTTAAATGCCCACGCAATATTCATAAAGTCCAGCTGTAGGTCTTGGTCAGAAATTGCATCAGCATCATCAGGGAACATTCAGGATGAGCTTTGGAATGGAAAGTACTGTGCAAGACTCTGGACTAGGAAGAGAAGACCAGTATACTGGTGCCAACTCTAATTCTAGCTGTGTGACCTCATGCTAGCTGTTCATCTTTATGGGTTTTCATTTTCTCATTTAAAAAGAAAAAGTTAGGATGAGTAAAATATTTTCAAAAGAACTCTCCAGTTACTGAATCCTAGCTAAAAGACATAACTCCTCAAGTAGTTGAAAAGTATAAATTTCATTATTTGAAGATTTTTGTCACTAATACTGCATTGTGTTTTTTGCATTCTTTAAGAAGAAATGAATGTACAATCCGAATCATTTGGTGCATTCTGTGTGATTTAACTAAAATAATTGAGAAATGGAAATTGAGAGTTGGAAGAATTCTTAAAGATCACCTTATCCAGCTTTACAGATGGAGGAACTGAAGCTCAGTCAACATCTACACCAATCTCTATTGGTGGAAATTGCTCTCTGTGTTTAAGAGAATTTGAAACCTTTAATAATGGTTTTAAGTTTAATTCAAGTAGAAACACTTGTTGCTGGTTGGGGCTTTCAAGATTAACAATTTATTGTACATTTTTAAAAAGATTTTATTTATTTATTCAGAGAGAGAGAGGCAGAGACACTGGCAGAGGGAGAAGCAGGCTCCATGCAGGGAGCCTGATATGGGTGGGACTACAACATCTACATCTGTAGTTCTACATTCTACATATCAGTTAAAATATAGAACTGAAAGCAGTTCAATATCTTAAAACTTATGCGCTATTAAAGCTGAGGCTAGCTAGACAGCTAAACACCTAGTAAGTTTCTTAATTCTTTGAATTTACTGTAGTAGCTCATGATGGCTGATGGTTTAAATAGCCCAAGAAATCTAATCCAATTAGATTATTATGATCAAAAGAGGCTTGAAAAATTCTTATGGAACCTCAGGGCTTTTTTTTTTTTTTTTTTTTTTTTTTTGCGGTTTATTTTTTATTTTTTTTTTATTTAACTTTTATTGGTGTTTAATTTACCAACATACAGAAAAACACCCAGTGCTCATCCCGTCAAGTGTCCACCTCAGTGCCCGTCACCCATTCCCCTCCAACACCCGCCCTCCTCCCCTTCCACCACCCCTAGTTCGTTTCCCCGAGTTAGGAGTCTTTATGTTCTGTCTCCCTTCCTGATATTTCCCAACATTTCTTTTCCCTTCCTTTATATTCCCTTTCACTATTATTCATATTCCCCAAATGAATGAGAACATACACTGTTTGTCCTTCTCCGATTGACTTATTTCACTCAGCATAATACCCTCCAGTTCCATCCACGTTGAAGCAAATGGTGGGTATTTGTCGTTTCTAATTGCTGAGTAATATTCCATTGTATACATAAACCACATCTTCTTTATCCATTCATCTTTCGATGGACACCGAGGCTCCTTCCACAGTTTGGCTATTGTGGCCATTGCTGATAGAAACATCGGGGTGCAGGTTGTCCCGACGTTTCATTGCATCTGAATCTTTGGGGTAAATCCCCAACAGTGCAATTGCTGGGTCGTAGGGCAGGTCTATTTTTAACTCTCTGAGGAACCTCCACACAGTTTTCCAGAGTGGCTGCACCAGTTCACATTCCCACCAACAGTGTAAGAGGGTTCCCTTTTCTCCGCATCCTCTCCAACATTTGTTGTTTCCTGCCTTGTTAATTCCCATTCCCGGTGTGAGGTGGTATCTCATTGTGGTTTTGATTTGTATTTCCCTGATGGCAAGTGATGCAGAGCATTTTCTCATGTGCATGTTGGCCATGTCCATGTCTTCCTCTGTGAGATTTCTCTTCATGTCTTTTGCCCATTTCATGATTGGATTGTTTGTTTCTTTGGTGTTGAGTTTAATAAGTTCTTTATAGATTTTGGAAACTAGCCCTTTATCTGATATGTCATTTGCAAATATCTTCTCCCATTCTGTAGGTTGTCTTTTAGTTTTGTTGACTGTATCCTTTGCTGTGCAAAAGCTTCTTATCTTGATGAAGTCCCAATAGTTCATTTTTGCTTTTGTTTCTTTTGCCTTCGTGGATGTATCTTGCAAGAAGTTACTGTGGCCAAGTTCAAAAAGGGTGTTGCCTGTGTTCTCCTCTAGGATTTTGATGGAATCTTGTCTCACATTTAGATCTCTCATCCATTTTGAGTTTATCTTTGTGTATGGTGAAAGAGAGTGGTCCAGTTTCATTCTTCTGCATGTGGATGTCCAATTTTCCCAGCACCATTTATTGAAGAGACTGTCTTTCTTCCAATGGATAGTCTTTCCTCCTTTATCGAATATTAGATGGCCGTACATTTCAGGGTCCACTTCTGGGTTCTCTATTCTGTTCCATTGATCTATGTGTCTGTTTTTGTGCCAGTACCACACTGTCTTGATGACCACAGCTTTGTAATACAACCTGAAATCTGGCATTGTGATGCCCCCAGCTAAGGTTTTCTTTTTTAAAATTCCCCTGGCTATTCGGGGTCTTTTCTGATTCCACACAAATCTTAAAATAATTTGTTCTAACTCTCTGAAGAAAGTCCATGGTATTTTGATAGGGATTGCATTAAACGTATAAATTGCCCTGGGTAACATTGACATTTTTACAATATTAATTCTGCCAATCCATGAGCATGGAATATTTTTCCATCTCTTTGTGTCTTCCTCAATTTCTTTCAGAAGTGTTCTATAGTTTTTAGGGTATAGATCTTTTACCTCTTTGGTTAGGTTTATTCCTAGGTATCTTATGCTTTTGGGTGCAATTGTAAATGGGATTGACTCCTTAATTTCTCTTTCTTCAGTCTCATTGTTAGTGTATAGAAATGCCATTGATTTCTGGGCATTGATTTTGTATCCTGCCACGCTACCAAATTGCTGTATGAGTTCTAGCAATCTGGGGGTGGAGGCTTTTGGGTTTTCTATGTAGAGTATCTTGTCATCGGCGAAGAGGGAGAGTTTGACTTCTTCTTTGCCAATTTGAATGCCTTTAATGTCTTTTTGTTGTCTGATTGCTGAGGCGAGGACTTCCAGAACTATGTTGAACAGCAGTGGTGAGAGTGGACATCCCTGTCTTGTTCCTGATCTTAGGGGAAAGGCTCCCAGTGCTTCCCCATTGAGAATGATATTTGCTGTGGGCTTTTCGTAGATGGCTTTTAAGATGTCGAGGAAAGTTCCCTCTATCCCAACACTCTGAAGGGTTTTGATCAGGAATGGATGCTGTATTTTGTCAAATGCTTTCTCTGCATCTAATGAGAGTATCATATGGTTCTTGGTTTTTCTCTTGCTGATATGATGAATCACATTGATGGTTTTACGAGTGTTGAACCAGCCTTGTGTCCCAGGGATAAATCCTACTTGGTCATGGTGAATAATTTTCTTAATGTGTTGTTGGATCCTATTGGCTAGTATCTTGTTGAGAATTTTTGCATCCATGTTCATCAGGGATATTGGTCTGTAATTCTCCTTTTTGGTGGGGTCTTTGTCTGGTTTCGGAATTAAGGTGATGCTGGCCTCATAGAACGAATTTGGAAGTACTCCATCTCTTTCTATCTTTCCAAACAGCTTTAGTAGAATAGGTATGATTTCTTCTTTAAACGTTTGATAGAATTCCCCTGGGAAGCCATCTGGCCCTGGACTCTTGTGTCTTGGGAGGTTTTTGATGACTGCTTCAATTTCCTCCCTGGTTATTGGCCTGTTCAGGTTTTCTATTTCTTCCTGCTCCAGTTTTGGTAGTTTGTGGCTTTCCAGGACTCAGGGCTTTTTATATACATAATTTCACTTTCATTTCTAGCTCATTAGTCTTGTTAATTGCTTTTATTCATGTATCACAATTGAAAGATAGATATAAAAGAGCTTTAAAAGTGTAAGCACAAATACCCACCATTTGCTTCGATGTGGTTGTAACTGGAGGGTATTATGCTGAGTGAAATAAGTCAATCCGAGAAGGACAAACATTATATGGTCTCATTCATTAGGGGAATATAAATAATAGTGAAAGGGAATAGAGGGTAAAGGAGAAGAAATGGGTAGGAAATATCAGAAAGGGAAACAGAACATGGAAGACTCCTAACTCTGGGAAACGAACTAGGGGTGGTGGAAGAGGAGGAGGGTGGGGGGTGGGAGTGACTGGGTGGCAGGCACTGAGGGGGGCACTTGGTGGGATGAGCACTGGGTGTTATTCTGTATGTTGGAAAATTGAACACCAATAAAAAATAAATCTATTATTAAAAAAATAAAAATAAATAAAAATAAAAGTGTAAGCAATTACTATTAATCAAAAAAAACTGAGAATATGGATAGTTCAAGAAACAGTTCAAATATATTATGCTTTTCCTCTTCCCTATCCTAGCTTTTTCATGTGGCATCCTTCATCCATCTGCCCATCCATCCATCATCAGTTCATCCTTAGTGATATTCTGTATTGCCACATATTGGGTTTCTCCAAATATGTTGCATTAAATTTTGTTTAATTAATTTGATTGGCATATTCTAAGTTTTACCGAACTATTAGGAAGGAAACTTACACAAAACTTTATATGACTCTAGAATTTGTATTGCTTAGCCATTTGTTTATCCACAAATCTCTCTCATATTCCTATAGACTCCACCAACAGGTACTGCCTTCTCCTGCAACTAGAAATCTCCCAGGATGTTCCTTCACTTAATGTATCTTTTTCTTAGCCTTCTCCCAGTTGCTTTTTTAACTCCCCAACCTCCAACTAACACATAGCACCATAGCGTATGACAGAAAAGATGATTCCTGCAAACAGAGTCTGCAGATTCATCGGAGGTTCTCTCCAGATACGTCAGTGATTAATGATGCTGCTTCTTTTCCATGCTTATACCCCATTTTGGACCTAGGGTAATGTAATGGGGCCAAAGTGAAATATCACTTCCTGACTCTTAAAAAATTCTCTTGACCGAATTATCTATCCTGGGGATACAATATCTCAAATTCATGTCAGAGGGGCTAAAAATATTTACAAAGTTCATGTAGATCCTTTCCCTTCATGTTATGCCGTCTCTGCCCAGCCTCATAACAACTTTCATTCCATAGTTAAATATCCTGATCTTTGGGTGTCTCATCTTATGATTTTATAATATTTCGAAGGACCCTTGACATCTAGTGACGTAAAGCACTCACTCACTAATACTGAAAGAAGGCTAAAATAAATCTTTATGCCAGAGACATTTTGACCAAAAAGATCTCTTAGATCCATCCCTTGCATTAGTCACACCCAGATCAAACATGTGGAAATAAAGAGCCCTAATCTTATTCTTTACTATACAAGTATTAACAAATGAACCCAGATCCCCCACTGATAAGGAACGTTGGGACATTATAGACAAATGTGAAAGAATATTCCACAGACACAAGCAGAAGGGGAATAGAAGCTAAAACAGACCCAAAATACCTATTAACTTTACTCATATTCTCAGTGCCGAGTGTAGTTTACCTCCACATTTGTCTGAAAAATCCTAGTATTTAAGCCAACCCTCAAATTTAATAATGAGTAATGAAACATTTTTCTTCTTTCCCTGATTCTGCAGCTGATGCTTTTTTGACCACGCCTGAGCCACATCACTTTTCTCAACAGTGATGTCCTTGTTTGTTAATTAAGGTGGTTAGAGAGATTATTTTTAAGGCTCTTTCTGGCTGACATTCTATGAAATTGAGTTACTGTGTCTTCTAATTAGAATGTGCCATCAAGGAACAATTATTGCAAGCAGATAATTTCTGAATGTTCTCATTTTACTTCTCACAGTTTAAACACATGGAAATTCTGCTTTCATCCATTTGCTGGGAAGGGGAAAGATCTCTATTGGTGGAAATTTCTCTCTGTGTTTAAGAGAATTTGAAACCTTTAATAATGGTTTTAAGTTTAATTCAAGTAGAAATACTTGTTGCTGGTTGGGGTTTTCAAGATTAACAACTTACTGTACATTTTTAAAAAGACTTTATTTATTCATGAAAGACAGAGAGAGAGAGAGAGAGAGGCAGAGACACTGGCAGAGGGAGAAGCAGGCTCCATGCAGGGAGCCTGATGTGGGTGGAACTCGACCCTGGGACTCTAGGGTCATGCCCTGGGTGGAAGGCAGGCGCTGAAGCCACCCAGGCATCCCTTATTGTACATTTATGGACTTCTTATAGCCAAAATTTAATCAGTTTCATAAATTAAATTAAGCGAAATTGTAATTACTAACCTTGGAAAGTGATATATTGGGGATGAAAAGGAATAATATGGAAAAAATCCATTTCAGTAAATAAAAGATTCAGAAATCCAAAAGAGTGGTGGTATCTTCAATTCTCAGAATCACAAATATTAGCAACTTTAGAATGGAAAAGCCAAGCTCAGGAAATATAAAGTATACATCTTTAATGTGCTTTATAGATTCCTATTCCAAATAGGCTTCCTGGTAGATTCATTGAACAAGTCTATAAAAGACAAAAGTGCCCAAATTATACTTTGGTTCAAGATAATCTTCTTTCACTCTGTTTTCTCACATTCACGTTCCAACTGCTAAGGGTAATTTGCTTCCCTAATAAGAGTTGCTGACACAGTGGGGAAATTAAGCAATGGCAGAGTAAAAATTCTTTCATTCAATTTTCATTCAGCTAATATTTATTAAATGTTTCCAATGAGTGACACAGTGCCCTAGACATTGGAGACTGAATGATGAGCAAAATAGACATGACCCGTTTCCTGATATACCTACAGTTAGTGCAGTAAAATTATACCAGTGAACAATGCAAGGTCAGATGAATGCTCTAGAAAAACAAAGAACTTAGATCTAGACTCCCAGAGTCTACATGTTCAAGTATATTCTTAGTGGATACTAAGCCAGACCAAAGCAAAACAAATAAAAAAAACTCTGGACAGAGAGTCAAGACCTAGACAGACAGTCAAGAAGGCATCCCAAGGAAATATTTTCTTGAATCTGAAGGGTGAGTAGGCATTAATTTGTCAAAGCAGAGCAGAGGAACCAGTTGTGAATGTAAGAAAGTGAGAGAAACACCGTGCATGAGGAAGTGAAAGAGGGAGGATGGGCAGACTATGGACGACAGGTATTTGGTTTTTTCTCCTGAAAGCAAGTGTGTTGAAAAGCTTTAAGCCAGAGGCTGGCAGGATCAGAGTTGTTCTTCTAAAAAATAGCTCTGGCTGCTGAATATAGCATAAGCCAGGAGTGCCATAAAGACTGGGAAAGACCCAGTGATAAATGCTCATCCAGGTGAAATGGTAATGGTAGGCTTAGAGTAGTGGAAGACTAGGTGGAGAAGAGTAGACAGACTAGGGGAGAAAGTTGGTGGTAAAGTCAGTAGACATACATATCGGCTTATTAAAATACATGAATTCATCTATTTTGTTAAAATATGGGACAGCATGACTGACTGTTACAAGACAAATAAACCCCTCAGGGAAAATCATGTGGATTTTTTGTTGTTGTTGTTGTTGAAGATTTTATTTATTTATTCATGAGAGACACAGAGAGAGGCAGAGACACAGGCAGAGGGAGAAGCAGGCTCCCTGTAGAAGCCCAATGGGGGACTCGATCCCAGGACTCTGGGATCATGCCTTGACCAAAGGCAGACACTCAACCACTGAGCCACTTAGGTGCCCTGGGAAAAGCATGTTTTATTCATCTTTATACCTGAGTCCCTAGTACAGAGAACCTCGTTCGTAGTAGGCACTCAATAAATGTAAACCAAATGAAAAAATAAATGAGTGATGCCAAACAATAAATGTACCTATTCTATAGGAACTCTCTCTTCACTTTTTTTATTTTAGCTAAGGCAGAACAAAATAGAGATGTCAAGGAAAGAAAGATGGAAAGAGAAAGGGAGTTGGTAGCAAGAGAGAGAATAATACAACTAGTATGGAGCATTCACCGTACGTCTGATGACATTCTAAAACCTTTACATATGTTTACACATTTGGACGTCTCAAAAACTTATGATAGAGGTTCGATTGCGTTGCCATTTGCTCATTTACAGACAAGGAAATGGAGACTCAGAAAGCATAGACGGTTTTCCTAAGGTGAGACAACTAACCAGTGGAGTACAACCAGAAGTCATTTCCAGGCAGAATGACTCCAGAACAGCCATTGCACTGTATCACTTCTCACAGGAGGAAGGAAAAGGAAACATATTTATATGGTGATAAAACAATTAGAAAGAAAAGAGGGAAGCAATGGAGAGGATGTGGAGAATCTAATGAAGGAAAAATGCCATGTACTGGGGTGGGGGATGGAACAGAGGTACAGAGGGGATGAAAATGAGTCAGATGGGGAAATAGAGATAAGAGTAGTTAGGCTCAATCACAACTGACCTGCCTGCCTGTTGGCCCACTTCCCACTACTGGCTTGCTGAAGGCCCTGGGCCAAGGAGCAGATCCAGCTAGGTGGGTGAATTCTCTTCATTTTTAATCTGTGATAGTTGTTTCTGTTGTTCTTTTCAAGATATGAGAGTTTGGGGCCTGCAGTTCAGCTCTGAGACTAGGTGTGCCCCCAAACTGGGATAAAGGCAGGCAGAAGGCTCAACCACTTACTCCCTTTGAGGCCTGAAGTGAGTGATAACCTCCCTGAACCTGAAATTCTTCACCTATATCATAGAGATAACCCTATGTACCTTCCAAAGTTTTGGGGAGAATTGGAGAAAATAGATGTAGAGTGTTTAGAATATATAAGGCCCTCAACAAATGACAGCTAGTGTCACAACGCTCAACAACAAGCTTGTGGGATAAACATTGCACCTCCCCCTGATGCACCCCCACCACCATCAGCCCCACTCTAATCACATCTTTGCATTATCCTTAAAACCATGTACAAGTACAGACAGGATCAAAGAGCTTCACAAAATTTGGGAAGCAGTAGTGGTTAAGAGTTCCTACTGTGATATCAGATAGATATGGCTCAAATTCCAGCTCTGCCATTAACAGCTATGTAACCTTAAACAAATTACTTCACCTCTCAGAATATCACTCCTTATCTGTAAAATAAAGACTCACACCTATCTTTCAGGACTATTTTGAGAGTTAAATAAATCAGTACATGTAAAATGCTAAGCATAGTCCTTGACAGATAGCACATCTTCAATAAGTGGTAACTATCATCATTACAGTAATTATCAGAAAGTCCAGAAAGTCTATAAACGTGGTTATTGTGTGGAGAGAGAGAGAGAGAGAAAAAAAAGAGGGAGAAGTAGACTCAGAACAAGAAAGAAAGTTTAAAAAGTCCTTGGGTGTCTGTGGATACAGGCTTTTAAGGGATTACTTTAGGCAACCTATGTGGGAATTCAAATAAACTGTCCTCTGCAGAATTCTGGGGTCCAGTGAAAGAATGGCAGGAACAGAGGGTGGGGGGTACCAGAGGAAACAGTCTGGGCCCTGGCTTCAGTCTCCCTTTAACCAGAGCAGGCTTTAGCTTTATTTGCTTTTCATGTTTGGTCTTGGATAAATGAAGAATTTTCTCACCATAAAACAGTTTTAAGCTGTTTTAACGGAAAGCAAGAAAAGCTATTAGAAATAAGGGGTGTGTGTGATTAGGATTTAAAAAAAAAGCTCAGTTAATTTTCCACTAGAATGTACACTTCATGAGAGTATCAAGTTTTGCCTGTTTCGCTTACTGTTTTGTTCCCAAGACCTAGAACAGTGCCTGGCACATAGTAGGCAATCAGTAAATATTTGTAAATGAATGGATGAATGAATGAGCTAAACAAATATTCATGCCTTGCAATTTCTCTTGAGCTGTAGTGGCAGGGCAAATTTATTCCCACTGAAATGCCTATTGGGAATCATGTTAATTAACTAGAACTTCCAAACATTGATTTTCCATGTTGGAAAGGTAATCGATCTATAAGAGTAGATTATGTGGTCCCAATATTGATTTTGGCATTACTGCCGACCAGGCTGCCAAAGACAAAACACTCTTTTACTTTGGTTGTTTGATATGTGAAAGCAAAATTTAAGCATACAAATAGTCTTTTTTTTTTCCCAGTGAGTCTCAGAGTGGCTTTGTGTATTTTTGTAAGTCTTAGAAACATTAAATAAAATATAAAATATTAGCTAGCACAAGTTTAAGACTTTTCCATTCACAAAGGACTTTCACATATGTTTCTGATGGGGTCTAGACAACTCTGAGAGTTGAATAGACTGGTAGTATTATTATCATTCTCATTTCTCATAGGTAACAAAAGTGAAGCTCAGTGAATTTTTTTTTTTTTTGAAGCTCAGTGAATTTAAGTAACTTGCCAAGGTTGTGTTACTCATAAGTGCTGTGAGCTAAACTTGCACCCAGATCCTCTGATTCTATTTCTTGTGCTTCATACTGCAGTTCAGATGTTCTTTAACATCATGCTGTTTTATAATTCTTTTATCCAAATACAGGTATTGTAATCAATCTAGAATTACCAGGCTTTCCATAAGTTTGCTAAACAAACACATTTTGAAAAAAACATATTCATGTTTGTTTGATGGGTGAATGTATGGTGGTATATCATTTTAACTTTATTTTTTTATGAGATTTTATTTATGAAAGAGAGAGTGAGGTGGGGAGAAGAGGAGCAAAGGGAGAAGGACAAGCCAACTCCATGCTGAGCATCAAGCCCAACACTGGACCTAGTCTCAGGACCCTGAGATCCTGACCTGAGCTGAAACCAAGAGCTAGAGGCTTAACTGACTGTGCCATCAAGGTGCCCCTTAATTTTACTTAGTAATAGTAAGATAATTACATCGATTCAAAAATCAAAATAGTATTAAAAGATATACACTGAGAAGTCTCACTTCTACTCTGACTACATCAACCTCATTTCCTCTTGCCCTCATAGGCAGACATGTAATTAATGAGAAACTTATTTAAATAAAAACCGAAAATGAGATCATAAAGGAATATAAATAAATCTTATTTGCAAGTCTTAAAGGAGAAAAAAATGCTTAAAAGGATGATGCTTAATAGCCCAGATAGTTAAGGAATAAAAACTTGTTCTTTTTTACTTGTGTAACACTTATATCTGCTCCTGATACCTTAATTATTATTATTTTTTAAGTAAGCCTAATGTGTAGGCTTTAACTCACAACCATCAAGAGTTTCATGCTCTACTGACTGAGATAGCCAGGGGCCTCTATTCCTTGTGCCATAAGATATTTTCCCAATTCAGAAATAATTTTATAAGTACTAGATTTTCTTTCAATGTGACTATCATAATACCCAATGTGTTATGTAAATTGTCAGGGGATTACAGGTTCCAATAGAAACCTTCATGCAATTGCTTTTCATTAACTACTATGCTTTTTTTTTCTAGAAAAATTTAATATATACCCCTTAATATCCTTTGAAGAGGTCACTGTAGTCTAAAGCGTTCTAAAATCAAAGTTAAAGCCACCCTATTCCCTTGGAAATATATGCAAGAATTACCTAGGTGCATGTAATAGGTATCTTCATATAAAAATATTTGTAATCTTTCTTGATTATGTAATAACAAATAAATAAATTCCTCTTTGTTTAAGGTCACTCAGAAGATTCTTTATAAGATGATGGATTTCTTCATAATGTAAATAATCGCACCCTATTTTATCCAAATTTTAAATATTTTTGTTTTCTTTTAAATATTTGAATTTCTTAAAAATAAGTATCATTTATTGTGAGAAATTTTTCTGGGAAGCAAAAGGAGGAATGTTAGAGTTTTAGTAATAGTCCACAGCTGTTATGACTTAGCAATGAGCAGCAGAAACACAAAGGGTATAAAAAGAAAAAAGAAACCCAAAGGGTATTTTCAAAGAAACACTATTATCTATAAAATTGCAGAGAAATAGTTGCTTTGGGTAAATATTAGTGAGAAATAATAAAAGTAGAATGTCTACACAATCATCATCAAAGGACAGGGAATGCAGTCCAAAGAGGTGAAGATGGGAAGATTATTGGAGGAGTGTGGGTGGGGGAGGTCCTGGTGGGGACAAGTTGCAGAAAAGTCTGTTGAGGAAAATGAAATATCTTCAACTTGCCTAGTTCTCTTTACGGTTAGGAACACAATTTTAACCTCCTTCTAGATTCAGGAGAAAACATTTCCAATTGTCTTCTGATAAAGAAATACTTAATCTTATTGAAAGAAAGAAAGTGGATTTTCTTATTGATCTTTTATTTTATCATTTTGTGATTGTTGATGATATTGATATACTTCATATGTATTATTGCAGTTCTTTCCTCTGAGTTATGAAATTTCTCAATCTGTGTTTTCTCATTGCAAATCTCTATCTTTGTCTTTCCTAATTAGAAAGCAAAAAAAAAAAAAGAAAAGAAAGAAATTTACAGAGATCCTGAGACTCTAGAACAAGCTATAAATAAGATACAAATAGGGACACCTGGATGGCTCAGTTGGTTAAGCTTCTGCCTTCAGCTCAGGTCATGATCTCGGGATCCGTCATTTGAGCCACACATCAGGCTCCTCAACAGCAGAGAGCCTGCTTCTCCCTGCCCTTCTGCTTCTTCCCCTGCTTGTGCTCTCTCTCCCTCTCACTCTGTCAAAATAAATATAAAAATATATTTTTTAAAGGTACAAATAAAATATCTGGGTAAAATATAAATTATTTTATAAAATGAGAGTTGATCTTTCGAATAAAATTTAAGTGCATTTATTGAGTATTACATGCTAAGCCCAGTTTTCTTACTATACATAAATGTATCTAAACATATGTCTCCTTCCACCTCCCCAGCTGCGCCTCTCCTTGTACTTTATATTTTACTAACACTAAACTTGCTTATCCTTCACCTAACAGGTTTTGATGTTTCATCCTCTGTGACTTAGTGACTATTATTCTGTCTGCCCAGAATTCCTTTCTTCCTTTGTTCACTTGACAAACTCTTTTTCTCTCAAAGAACAAGCTAGAGATCATCGCCTCCAGGAAACCTTCCTGGCTACACCATTCCATCCCCAGTAGACTACTACTGCTTCCTTCATGCTACCTCAGTATCTGATATTGTTGCATTTTCCCCTCGGTTTTGTAATTCAAGTAAACATACATCTAGCATCTCCACAGAGTATTTCATGGGGGAAGGGAGTGAGTATAGTAGGCAGTCAATAAATGTTTGATGAATGACTCAATCAGTAAAGAGTTGAGTCTAGTGAGAATCTTGAGAATGGATTGGAACATATGGAGAAGCTGACACTAGTTCTAAAGATAGTAATAAAAATACATGATAAACACTTAGATGGAGGCAAAAGAATTCTTACTTTATACCATTCTGAAATGTCCACATATGTTAAGCAAGAAACCAATTTAAAAGATCCAAAAAATGTAAGTAAACATGGAGAGAGTAGTTAAAAACTAATAGTAATTATTATTATATCTAATATGTCTAGATATTCATATATGCTGTTTAATCCTCACAAACATCATAACATCATTATCCCCATTTTGCATATGAGGGAATAAAATCTCAGTCAAGTTACATAATGAAGTTGCAGAGGCAAAATTCCAACAATGGTCTCCCTGACTCAGTGCCCATTTGCAACAGTACCTTGGAGAAAGGCCAACAGTACAATCTCAATTACTGCCCTCTGTGTCCTCACCTACTCCCCATTTCTTTAGAAAGGAGAAAAAGTCTATGGTTATACAACTAGCATAAGCCAAGTTCATGGATTTGATAGCACTTTCTCTTCAAAGCCTCATTAAATGTGTTATATGCTTAGTCTTAGAGTCTGTGGAGGTACATTGTACTAAACCCTAGGGCTTTAGATTCCCCCTTGCTCTAAGGAAGCACTTTTCTTAAATCTAGCAAGACGGTTGCTTAATAAAATATACAAAGTGCCTGAGCAATTGAAGGAAGAGAGTAGTGATTATGGTTTAAAACTGGATATAAAAAGAAAGCAGATTACCACTGAAGTGAATATTTCTGCATGTCATTTGGTTTAAATGGAACTGTGATTAGGAAGAGGAGAAAGACATCTGAAAAGGTCATTAGAAAAAATAGTAACAATTTTGAATTTCAACTAAATGGATAAAATTTGGAACATCACAAATGGAAATACTTTCTAAAGCTGTCTACACTAAAGCATTTAACATAAAAAGTATAAATGCCATAGGAAACTGTATGTAACCTCTAAGGAGCAACATAGTTGGTTAATAATTAATGAATCTATTTGAATAAAATAACATCAGATGTGTATAAAATATGTTTTTAACACAATGAATAGCTGAATTTTAGGCTTCAGCAAAACAGGAAAAAAAAGTGCGGAGTAGGAATCAGAATCAGAAAAGAAAAAAACCTGAGAAGAATGCATTTTATTTTCAGTAAATATGTATTCTCTTTCTAGCCACAAACATGAGATTACAGATATAATAGACTTAATTACCAAGCCACTGGAAAGTAAATATTTGGGAAAAAATAAAACTTACTTCTTATGAAGAGAGACAGATGTTTGAGGGCAGAGCAAAAGTCATACAGTCCTTTTGGTACTTTCTAGCTGCATGACCTTGTGAAAGTTATTTAGCCTCTCTGACCTTCAGATTCCTCATCTGTGAAAAGGAGTTAATGATGACTTCTTTGTATGGTAATTTTGATGAATATGTCATAATCATAATTCCTGGCTCATAAAAAACGCCCAGTAAATGTTAACTACTAAAATAATGAAAACTAATGTTGGGAAGTGCCTGGTATAGGCCACACACTGTTCTAAGTGCTTTCCAAGTAATCATATAATCCTTAGAGCAAGCCTCTGAGGTAGGGGTCATGATTGTTTCCATTTTACAGCTAAAGAAACTAAGGCACAGAAAGGCTAAAATGAGTTGTCCAAGATCACAGAGCGGGGTAGTGTTAGAACTGTGATTCAAGAGGATCCCTGGGTGGCACAGCGGTTTAGAGCCTGCCTTTGGCCCAGGGCGCGATCCTGGAGACCCGGGATCGAATCCCACGTCGGGCTCCTGGTGCATGGATCCTGCTTCTCCCTCTGCCTGTGTCTCTGCCTCTCTCTCTGTCTCTTTGTGTGACTATCATAAAAAAAAAAAAAAAAAGAAAGAAAGAAAGAAAGAACTGTGATTCAAGTTCTGGTCTCATTCTACTGTCCCTGTTCTTGGTCATCCTAGCATGCTACCTTTTTGTAATAAAATGATAGCCTATTTTAATTTCTCCATAGCATTTATCACTGCATGTAAGTGTCTTATTTGTTTGTTTGCTTGGATCTTCTCCCATCTGAAAATAAGCCCCATGAGAGCAAGAACCCGAATTGCTTAATTTATTAGTTTGTCTTCAGCAACCAGAGCAATATTAGGCACAATGTAGGTATTCAACAAAATTATTTATGGCAAATTGAGTTATAATTGTATTTACTATTATAGAAAAGAATGCTGAGAAATCATAAACGATGATGAAAGAATCAAAAGAAAATATGTGTAAGAAAGTAAGATTCTAAAAAATAATAATATGCAGAATCATTGCTAGACATGAATCAGAAACACTACCCAAAATTAACAACAACAGTTTATTTACAAAATGTAGCCTTGGCAAAACACATGGCACATATGTTTTCCCTCAGTTGTTGATAACAGAATTAAAGACAGGCACAGCCCCATTTTTCCTCATTTTTCAAACTGATAAGAAAGAACACAATCTGGCATTGCCATGGAACACAAAGAAGTACCAGACACAAATAGGATTACTTCATAATTCATTGTAAAAGAAAAAAAGCATTCAGTAAAATCCCCTGAGATTAACCCTAATATCCATATTGTTTATAAAAAGAAAATACAATGATAGCATTTGCCATTGCCCAAGATACTGAGGAAAGCACAATGTCAAGGAAGTATCATGGATATTATATCTGCCAAGTGCCCTCAAGATTCCATGTGGACCTACTTTTCATTTATTATCCACATCTGCAGCCCAGGAAAACATACCCTATCACTTCATTGTGTGTATTTCTATCATAATTCTGTTGCCTGTGCTTTCCAAGGTAGGATCAGGCAATACTTTCCTATCTCTATCCAGCTAGAAAAACAAAAAACAAAACAAAACAAAACAAAAACAAACAAACAAACAAAAAAACCTAAAACCATCTATTGTGCCTCCTTTGTTCTGACACTTTGCTAGGCACTGCAATGGAGACATCCCACTTTCAAAGGCTGAAAAAGCAGGTCTCTTTGACTTCTATGTTTGTCTGAGGCTTTTGACTACAATGTGGATTTGAGAAACTTCTACCCTCTATGCTAGAACTAAAGGAGTGTTGTTAGTAGCAGGTACCAGGGTCTAGATGGAGGCTACCATGCACAAACAGACAGTTTTGTGGTATCTTTTCAAGCCAAGCCCAAATTAAAAGACTTTTTCTTATGTGGATATAAAATAACCATAAAAGGGCCAGCATTTTGATCTATAATGTAGTATTGGTATGGAATTTTAAAAGGTAAATCTCAAAAAAAATTTTAAGAAAAATAAAAAAAAAATCTCCTTTTCAAGACAGACGCTAAGACATCAGGGAAATTTACAAAACAAGTCTGCTACTTCTAACCTCTAACAGTAATTTTAGAAAAAAATATTTGCTGTTGATTCTGTATCCTATTAAGATGTTAATCTTTGGTTCCCCAAATTTGAGAACATAGAGACCTTTTAAGAATTGTTTTAAACATTCTGATAAAAGAATTAAGTAGACATATAACTATGAAAATTTCCCTAAGTTTTCTTTAGGCTACAGTTTTTCTTTCTTTTTTTTTTTTTTTTTTTTTTTTTTTTTTTTTTTTTTTGCAACACTAGGGACCAAACAAAACAAAACACAAAGAAAGTCAACACATCTTCCCCAACATTAGTTCTTTCTGGCCTAGAAGATGGGGTGTGGAGGGGAGGAGATGTTCATTTTAAGACTATAATGGAACAGGTAGTTTGAAGTAAAGTTTTCAATGGTCTTTCCAGAAACCTGGATCATATCCAAGTAAAATCCAGGATGTATGCCTCTCTATCTGCCAGCACCTATAGGGCAGGCTTACTAGCCTAACTTCTTATAGCCTGAGAGCCAACTTTGTCTTTCCTCAGGGCTGGGACAGACTGCAGACATCTGGCCTCAAAGGAGCTGTGATTATAGTGGCTAAAATATTTAGAGAGCACCTGCTGGGTAAATAAACAGACACTCTAGTGGAGCTGTGCAAGCACAGATTCTGGAGCCAGACTCCCTATGTTCTACTCCTAAACCTGTCATTTTTCAGCTGTGAGATCTTGAGCAAAATACTAATCTATTGGTGCCTCAGTTTCCTCATTAGTAAAATGGGATAACCATAGTAGCTATTTATTAGGATTATTATGAAGATTAAATGAATTAATATTTGTAAAGCTTTTAGGATAGTATCTTGAAGATAATAAATTCTAACTATTGATAGATAGTGACTCCCATTCAACCTCATGACCAATGCAAGATCAGTGACATTAGCCTTCTACCTACCTCATATACTCCTCAAGGGCAGCTGATATTTGTGATTTCCATTTCCCTTTAGCACCACTCATTCAGGTTGCTTTCATCTGATTTTGCCTGGCTGGATGTGGTCATTCAGGTAACAACCACATATTGAACAAATTTTAGACATTTGCACTCTCTAGGTCCAGGGGCTAGGGTAGTAGGGCAGGAAACTGCCCACTACCATCACGCCCACGCTGATTTTCCCAGCTCTGCACCTGTCCTAGAAGACCTGGTAGCCAATGCCTAGTTATATACATGCTTCTGGCCTTGTGATGGTATTGTGGTTTTAGATAAACTGGTATGGGCATCCTTCCATTCAGTTACTAATAACCTCTCATTCCTAATTAACTTATCCATGGTTAAGAATCCACCAAAATAGTTCTCAGAGGCTCTTACTCAAACACTTGGCAAGCATTGGCTTACATTCTGTTCTGAATGCTCTGGGCTTAGGTATAATATCTATTTTATAAATGGAAACACTTTATAAAAATATGAGATCTGGCATAAAGTAGACACTCAATATATTTTAAAGTAAGTTATTAATATGAAAGGACTAGAGAGAGAGGAAGACTAACTTTGAAGGCAGTATTATAGGGCTCAATGAGCCTGACTGGAGAGAAATTTTGAAGTCAGGAGTAGGATGTGGGTCCTGGAGTAATTAACCTTGAATCTAAAATGCAACTGATGTAAGATGCAATGTTTTATATTCCATTAATATTTTTTAAAACTTGCCTCTTATTACTATAAAACTATAGCCATTGACTGTAAGATGCACCCCTCTTTTAGAGATGTAAAAATGTGAAAAAATATTACCTTTTACAATTGATGAAATATGTTAATCAATCACATTTTTCTTGCAATTCACATGGTGTATGGTCATGCGATGTCCCCTGGGCTGGGGCGTGAGATGGGTTGCCCTGTGCACTCATGATAACATCACTCCATGCATTCCTAGTCAAGCAAGCAATCCAGAATGCAAGAGATTATAAAAATGGAGTTATTTGTACAACCTTGATTCATACTAAGTTATTAAAATTTCAGCTCTTTGAGTATAGTTAGTTATCTTAAGAATATTACTAACTTTTTAGTAATACATCTCACCACCAATGATGAAATAACTGTGGGTAATTAACAATACCATGGATGAGAACTGGATAAGAAAGTATTATTGGGGAGCATCTGGTGGTTCAGTCGTTTGAGTGTCTGCCTTTAGCTCAGGTCATGATCCCAAGGTTCTGGGATCAAGCCCCGCATCAGGCTCCCTGCTCAGTGTGGAGTTTCCTTCTCCCTCTCTGTCTGCCTGCTGTTCCCCCTGCTTGTTCTCTCTCTCTGTCAAATAAATAATAAAAGATTTTTCTTAAAAAAAGGAGGCATTATTAGAAGCTCTTTATAGGGAGTTTTGTGTTCAGGGTTAGATGGGAAGGTTGCTACTGAAAAGTCTATTTGGTGGATAGGAAGAGGAAAATAACTCTACTTGATTTAAATCATATCAAAGGCCCTGACCCAGATTTTCAAATTTTCTTAATACTTAATGTTTATACTTAAGTTCACCATGATTGTTATCATGAAAGGAAACTGAGCATGTCCACAGAACTTCAAGAATTCACAAGAAGATCCTTATGATTTTATCCAGCTAAGGGTCTTAAGGGCATTGACTTTGTTGATTAAGCAATACCACAGTCAGTGCCTTAGAGTTTATGTAAGAGAATAGAAACTTCCCTTGCATGGAAAATCAGTATTTCCTTTCTGCCCTCCAGAAATCACGAACCAATCTCAATAGTATTCACACTGAGATGTTCAAGAGAACATCTTTGGGAACTTCAAGATTCCCCTTCTGATGCCCTACTTGCGGGTTCTGGGATCTGGAACAGATCTGGACTGAGCTGTAATTATTATCAATGTTGCGATTACTAATTTGGGTTCCTAGGTATCCTTTATAGAATGCTCCCTATTAAAAAAAAACAAAAAAAACAAAAAACAAAAAACAACAACAAAAAAACCCTCCCTAGTAAAGAACAGTAGTTTGGCTGGTCCACCTCAGCTACTGGTATACATTTTACCAATCATTATGAGCACAGAACCCTCCAAGGTCCCACATAGCATTCCATAATTTTGTGTCAACAGGAACCTCTCTGAGAGAGAGAAGTTACTTTTCAAAGAAACAGGTAATGTGGCAGGACAACAACATGACGTAACTTGTTGAACAATGAATCCAGGGAGACCCATGAAAATTGAAGTCCTGCAATCAAAAATCAATAAAAACAGCTGGGAAGCAAAGGCATTTACTGAAGTCTCCAAGGTCACATTTGTGTTAATTAAAAGAAAACCTCAGGGGGTCAAGTGAGTTTTGAAAGAGCTTTTCAGTGCCCCCACATAATTGATGTTCCCTTGCTGTTCACTGTGGGTACTTGCTCTCTCCAACCCCAAGGGTGTCCTCCTGCTTGTGCCTTGATTTAGAATGTACCCTCTGCCACTCAGCCACCCACTTGTCACCTCTCAGCTCCCAATCACCTCATACAAACTGTCCTTCAAGGACACACTCAAGGCTTCTTCCTCTGTAAAGCTCTCTAACTGCTATCTTTCTGTCTTTGAAACTATCATTGTGCTTTATCCATATAGACACTGTGACTTTTACTCTGCTTCAAAGTAATTTTTCTCTCCCTTAAATTAGAAACTTTCTGATTCATCTCTGTGTCCAGAATATATAAGATATTCAATGCACATCTACTTAACCAGTAAATGAAGCAATCAAGTAACCACTCAATCAATCAATGAAAATAAATGAACATGTCCTTTGAAGGGTACTTTCTCTGGGGCCATTGAGAGCATCTATTTCATGGTTTCTTCTCCACCAAAAGGTCAGCACTTATATCTATAAAATATTATGTTGCATTTTTTAATAATAAATTTATTTTTTATTGGTGTTCAATTTGCCAACAAAAAAAAAGTATCACGCCCCCCCAAAAAATATTATGTTGCAAAATGATAAACAGCCTAAGACATTATATAAATGATATAATTGCAGGCAGTATTATGAGTAAAGAGGAGATATATAATCAAAACCAGAGAAATCAGCATAAGAACTAGGAGTGGAACTCTGATATTTAAATTTTTTTAAGTTACTTTTCTTAAGCCCTTACTCTATGCCAAGCACTGCGCTAAGTAGATTACATGCATTGTTTCATTTAATCTTCAAAGCAGGCCTCTGAGTTACATACTTGCATTCTCTTCATTCTGTGGGTTAGGAGACAGATTTAGAGAGACTAAGTAATCTACCCCGGACCACCCAGCCATTAGGTGGAAAAGCTGGGTTTCATCCATGACTCATGTATGACTTCATTCATGCTGTACTGTGCTATGAAGACCAGCAGGTTTGGATAAATATGGTTAGATAGTAAGAGAGAGCAGCCTGAGACCAGATCTGCAAAAGTATGAAAAGGAAATGCAGCTGGTAAGCTTAAAGATCAAGGATTCTAGTCCACTGATGGACTTGCCAGAGGGGCATTTCTATGGGGGTAATTTAATATGATGTACTGATATCATGGTTTATAAGAAGGAATGTATATTTGGTCTTCCTCTTAGTTTCTGGCATGGGGTCCTAAATCCTTATAACTTTTTCTTCTGTTATGTTAATGAGGTGACTCTTGGCCCAAACCTAAGGATAGGGTTGGCTACCATTGGAGCCTATTGTGTGATTAAAGGGTTTGTACTTCCTGACCTACCTCTGACCTCCAGAAAGGAGAAAGGGGCTGGAGATTGAGTTGAATCCCCCGTGGCCAATGATTTAATAAATCATTCCTATGTAGTGAAGCTCTGTAAAAACCCAAGAGGACTAGAGAGAGCTTTTGGATTGGTGAACCAAAATGCTTCTGCGTGCCACAATGGCATGCCCCACACTCCATAAGGACAGAAATTCCTGGCCATCTATTCATCTGCTATTGATTTGTATCCTTTAATGTCTTTTGTAATAAACCAGTGAGTAAAATGATTTCTTGGGTTCTTTAGGATACTTTAGCAAATTGATCAAACCCAAGGAGAGGGTTGTGGGAACTTCTATTTATAGCCAATCAGTTAGAAGTATAGGTAAAAACCTATACTTGTTCTTGGTGTCTAAAATAGAGAGGGAAGTCTTATGGACTGAACCCTTAATAATAATTCTTATTAATATATTTAATTAATGGTATGTTAATTTTATGACTACTAGTATTGTTACATAATTAATGATATAGCAATATACTTAATAATAACATTAATAATTATTATTAATAATCTGATGCTATCTCCAGATAGAGTATCAGAGTTGAGTTGAATTGTAGGACACCTAGCTGGTGTTGGAAAATTGCTTGGTGGTATGGGGGAAAACCCCAAACATTGTAAGTAGTGACTAGATCTTAGTGTGGAAAGGAATATCATGCATGAGAGTGGACACATTAAATGACAGAATAAGAAGGCTGTACTAAATCCTGGAGGAAACCAACAGAAATGGTAGGTTTGGAATATTAGTCTAGAGACCAGTTAGGCACCCCTACACTATAGAATTTTTTATTAAGAACTTCAGAGTTGAGGTGCCTGAGTGGCTCAGTCGGTTGAGTGTCTTAACTCTTAGTTTGGGCTCAGGTCACTGATATCAGGGGTTGTGAGATCAAGCCCCACATCAGGCTTCATGCTCAACAAGGAGTCTGCTTGAGGTTCTTTCTATCCCTCTCCCTCTCCTCCACTCCCTCAATCTCTCTCTAAAATAATAAATAAAATAAAATAAAATAAAATAAAATAAAATAAACTTCAGAGTCTTCTTCCTAAAATAAGAAGTTTATAATCACCAAGAATTTTATTTGAATGTAGATCTTCAATATATGGTTACTTCCATATAACCATTTACTAACTTAAATTCTTTAATAATTGTGTTCTTGACAGATAGTTGGTGGACACAAATGTTATCTTTCTCTTTCATATTGACCAAAGCCAACAGTGGCAGCAGACATGGTGATCAGTATTCAAGTACAGTGTCCTGACTCCAATTTTTATATCTGATGAGGATGGAGAGTGTGTGAGTGTTGTGTGAGTGTGTGTGAGTGTATGTGAGTGTATGTGGTCAGAGAAACTCTCCAAAAAGCCCTACAAACCCTTCATGAAACTAGCTCCCTCAGACAACTCTAAGATTAACACAAGGCATAGAATTTCTGGTTCTCATGCCCACAAATTATTTAAGGTATCTGTACTTTTATCCCAGTGTTTTAAAGACTCCACCTACTCATCTCAGCCTCTATTTTAAAGCACTTCTTTCCAACACAGTGAGTTGTCCCTACCATTTTGCTTCTAGTGGCCCTCTCAGATCCTACTCTGAGTCCATAGCTTACCTCTGTAACACTTTTAGGGCCACCTTGGACCATAAAGGAGTCAGTTGTTAAGTGGTGACTTTCTAGCTTTCAAACATTTCAGACTGTGAATAATACAGTCTATGTTCAATCCCAACTGTTTAAAATGTGTAAGCTAATTGGAATTCAGTCAGGAAGAGCCAAGGAAATATCAGAAAGTAGTAGAGCCCCAGCTCTGAAAACAGACTGACCTGGGTTTGAATTCCAGCTCTGCCACTTATTATACAGACTTTGAGAAAAATTGTCTAACCTTTCAGAGCCTCAGTTTTCTCATGACAAAAATAGGGCTCGTATAAGTACCTCAAAAGTAAGTTATCTAAGCAAGTTAATATGGACAGAACCTCCTGGTCAATAACTAAACACAAAATCGATTCTCAGTAAATGGGAGAAATGATGCTAATCATCAGCATAAGTACCTTTGCCATACATCCATATTATATAGACATGTTTAATGTAGAATATATTACTTATGTTTCTACATTAGTGCTTTACATATCTGTAGGGCCCGAGATATATAGTCTGATATGTAGTATATGCTCAATAAATACTTGCTGAACAAGGTTAAAAGGATAAATAAAACAGTTATTTTGTCATACACTTTAAAGAATGAACACTAAGACCCCTTTTGGATGCTGATTCTATATTATGGCCCCAGTATCAGATTATAAAGATAGACATTTTTCTATTTGTTTATATATTTCTTCAAAACTATTTTGCATTTATTTAGTGCCTTCTATGGTGTCAGATACTGTCTTAGTGTTTTGCATATATTAGCTCGTTTAATCCTCACCAGAACTCTAAGGTTATGATCCCCTTTTGCAAATGAGGAATCTGAGACCTAATGATGTAAAGCAGTCTTCTCAGGCTCTCAGCTTGTAAGAGGGAGACCCAGAACTCAAACCAGGAAGTCCAGCTTCAGAGCCTGAACTTAAACCTACCATAGTGTCTCTTTATATGTTTTTATTGCTGTTTTGTTTGTTTGTTTTCTTTATTTTAATACAGTAACTATGAAGTTAGCAACATATCTCAGTCTTCTGGTGCAATTATTAAAAATAAATACATTTGGCAATATTATGTACTTAGAAATTATATAATTACACTGGGTGAATAGCTATTTGCCCTCTTTTGCACATAAAACGTTGTTAAGTTCACATTTGGGAAAGAAACACATGACCCACACAGGCGGTGACAGGCCCTGGTGAGGCAGGGTTCTGAAGCACAGCATGCTTTCTGAGTTTCACTCTGGGCACTGGAAGTCTACGTTACTCAGCTACATCTGAGTGGATGCTGCCTCTCCATAATGATTCTTGGAAATATTCTTTTCTTTAGAGTTCATTAAGTTAACCAAAGGATTAGTTGAAAACTAAACATGCTGAAGAATAAATAATACAGCTTAATATTTTACTGAAGCAAAAATATATGCAGAACTTGGTATTCATTTTCAAATATTAATATTTTCAAAATTAATTTTCAACTCTTTGAGCATAACTGGCTTATAGTAATGTATAATTTTGTTAGAGGGGTGTGTGGGAATAAACCTTTAACTAGTAAGAGAATCTACTGACCACCCAAATCTGCATTTTAGCTTTGCCTTATTTTCTTTTCACCTTTAATTATAGAGTGATTCCCATGCTTCTCTGTGAGAAAAATAAATAATCATAATGGCTTTGGGGGAAAAATGCAAGAAAGATAACAGAAAATTATTATCTTTTGCCAGTAAGGAAAGGATTGGAAAAATAATTTGTCCTTTGCCCCTTCCTATGGCAGGAAGGGTTGGCAGGATAGCTATAAAGCGCTAAAATGTTGGTTGATCTGGGAATTGGTGGCTGGGGAGTGCCAAGGGTCCATCGTCTGCCAAATACAAAATATACAGAATATGAAATATATGGCTCCTCTGGACCTATCACTGCAGCATGGTCTGGTATTAAATACTACACCCTCTTGCTGCTGATTGCTAAATGCCTGGCCATTATTAGCTGAGGCAATCAGTCATCTTTGCCTTGGGTCTGGTCCAGGGTTCCCTCTCCAGTATCTTCCTGCTTCTCTTCTGTCTCTGTGCTGGTCTGTTTCCCAGACACACACACTACAGAGAATCCTCAGCTTTCATGTGCACACTTAAAAGATATGTAGACTACGTTGCACTTCACTGACATGTCTGCAGAGCACTGGTGGTTAGGATTTCTATTTGCTATCCCACAGACAGTGCAATCTACGGAACCGAGCAGTTATGACCTTCTGTCCTCTGATTCTGCTGAAATTTCTGTTGTAGCTGTTCACCATAAAATGCTTTTTTTTTTTCCCTTCTGCTGAGACTGTGGGAGCAAGTGTTTGCATAGATCACCCTGCCACCATGTAAGAAGAAAACATGTTCCCTTCTCTGTGCCACCAGGAGAGTCTCTACACCTCTTCCTTACCTAGAAGACTTTTTACTTTACAGTCATTTTCTGTGCTTCACTATCTCTCTCTCTTTCCTCCTTCCTCTCAGAGGCAGAGCTGTATTTAAAATGGTCTAATAATTGGCCTCTAGGGCTTGTGTAGTTAACCATTTCATGTCTATTTACACATTTATTACAATGTCTCAGACTCCCAGACAGTTAATACGTGCATCCATTAATCTGTCTACTCAGTGACCATTGAATTTGTTTGTTTGTTTAAAGATTTTATTTATTCGTGAGAGACACAGAGAGAGAGGCAGAGACAGAGGCAAAGGGAGAAGTAGGCCCCATGCAAGGAGCCCGACGTGGGATTCAATCCCAGGACTCCAGGATCACACCCTGGGCTGAAGGCAGGCACTAAACTGCTGAGCCACCCAGGGATCCCCTAATTTGTTTGTTGAGGCTGGAAAAGTAATAGACTATCCTTACATTGATCCTTTGTTTGTAAATCTAAATGTGTTTTCTAAATATGTAGAGTCTGTTATGTTGTATATATGTGTGTGTGTGTACATTTATATTTACATAGGAGAGAATATTCAGTTGTAAACACAGTAGTCGTCATAGTCATACCTGGTATATGCTGCTTGCTTATGGACCTTGTCCACTCGATTGACTTAGCTCTGACAAATATCACATATTCTTAGCATCAGAAAAGACTCAATTTTGAATAGTTTATATCAGTTTTATAGTCACTAATCCAATACATAATTTATGCTGAGTATATAAAATAATTGGTCTAAAACATTAACTTGTCTTCTTTTATAGTTAAATTTATTGTATCGTATTGTATTGTATTTATTGTTTAGGAATCTATTAAATAAATATTGCTTTATATAATCTTCTTTGAAATAAGGTAAAAGTAGGTAAGACCTTGCAACATAGTAATTTACAGTTTGAATGTTAGTCATAGGCAACATTCATTTAAATTCTCTCATAGAGACACCTAACTCTGGGAAACGAACAAGGGGTGGTGGAAAGGGAGGTGGGTGGGGGGTGAGGGTGAGTGGGTGATGGGCACTGAGGGGGGCACTTGATGGGATGAGCACTGGGTGTTATGCTATATGTTGGCAAATTGAACTCCAATAAAAATAAATAAATAAATAAATAAATAAATAAATAAATAAATAAATAAATTCTCTCATAAACAATCTGACATGTAAACTATCCTGGGTATTTAGCAGCTAGAAATATATTCTAGTACTCATCTAAAGTAATATTACATTTTTCTGGAAGCAAGTTAATTTTTCCCCTTTTTAATTAAAAACCATTATAACAGTTAGAAGCATCAATAATTAAAAATTAGGGATCCCTGGGTGGCGCAGCGGTTTGGCGCCTGCCTTTGGCCCAGGGCACGATCCTGGAGACCCGGGATCGAATCCCACGTCGGGCTCCCGGTGCATGGAGCCTGCTTCTCCCTCTGCCTATGTCTCTGCCTCTCTCTCTCTCTCTCTGTGACTATCATAAATAATAAAATAAAAAAATTTTAAAAAAAATAATTAAAAATTAAATTATCATTGATGTTGATTATATCTTGTCCATCCTGGGCCTAACCTTTGTCAACATTATTCCTCTACCTATCTCACATCACTCTCTTTACTTTCTTTACTTCTTTTCCCCAGAGTGAACTATTTTCCTGTGACTCTTGCCTCCTGTGTCTAATGTTTCATTGAGATGCTCACATCTTTTACTTGGCACATTTTGGCAATCACAAGTAAGGCCCTTAACCATTGGCCCTCATATTCTCTAATCACCAGGTCAGGAGCCAGGAGGACAAACACCAAAATGAGGAATATGAAATGTTCTTTCTTAAGAGACCTTTGTTTTATTTAGCATCAGCCAGGACAAGAGCTCTTCACCTTTTCAGTGCAAATGATAACTACTACTCCTGCAATTTACCTACTTTAATTATCAGCTGTACTGCTTCTCTCTAATGTCCTGAATGTGGAAGATTTCGACACGGTAAATAAACACAATTAAGCAAGACAGAAGTCAGATTCATTATTTGTGATTCAAATCCTCTTATTAAATATACTTGACATTTAATGTAAAGCAGGAACTCCACTGTCTTTCAGTGAGTGTTTATAAAAGAGTGTTTATAACTTACTGATACTCATTTAAAAAGTTGAAGAGTCAAAAAAAAAAAAAGTTGAAGAGTCAGAAACTCCCGTCTCCTATGAAAAGTAAGTCACCGTTGATAATGATATATGTTTTTTGCTGCTACTGGTAGAGAATTGAGATAGTCATTTGGATAAATCAGGATAAATTTTCTCCAATTATAAATCTAGCATTTTTAATTAAGGAATCTCCACATTTAAAATAAAGGCATCTTTCGTGGGAAGAGTAAGGAAGGAGATCATCGGGCAGAGTCAAGATTCAGATGAATTGTTTTACTGCCTCCTTTTTCTCTTTCCTTTGCACTTGACTCCATAACTTGAAGCAGTAAAATAGACTCTAAATATATAAAAACATTGATGACTTGTGCAGGATTAAATAGACTATAATTGTACTTGTTATGAAATTTTGCATTTCTCCTGGAAACTCCCTGAACAAACAGCTATATTTATACTCTATGAGAAAAAACCAATCTGGTCTAAGAGCCACGATTTGGGAGACCAAGGTCAACTTCCCATTTGACTTCTCTCCTTGATTGTCTAATAGGATCTCAAACATGTGTCCAAAGTTGAACTCTTGTTCTTCCACTCCTTACTACCAGCAACTCTTACATTCTTTCTCACCTCAGCGCCAATTCCACTTTTCCAGTTGCTCAGGCCAAAAAATCTGGTGTCATCCTTGCCTTCTCCCTGTCTCTCATACTTCACACCTGGTCCATCAGCAGCTTACATCAATCACACTTTCAATCTATACTCAGCCCTTGATCATTTCTTAGCATCTTCATCTTTCCCTCCCAGTCTACATGACCATTATTGCCTGAATACAATGCAGCTGACTCCTAATGGTCTCTTTGGTGATGTCATTCCCTTTTTAAACTGTTTTCAACCAGTTAAATCATGTCACTCTTCTGCTCAAAACCCCTCCTGTCCCATTCAGAGCAAAAGCCATATCCTTACTATTGACTTCTAAGATCTTCCATGTTAAGCTTTCCCACTTTGTTGCTAGCTGCTCTTCTTCTGCTTTCTCTGTTGTAGTCTACTGGCCTCTTTGCTGTTCCTCTATATACCAGGCACATCTACACCTCAGATCCTTGTTGATATCAACAAGGAACACTAGCCAGAAATACTCTTTTACAGAGTATCTGCATGGCCACTTTTCTTCAAATCTTTATTAAAAAGGTAGCTTCTCAGTGATAATTTTTCTCCCTCTGCAATTTAGACACTTTATATTTCATTTCCTTATTTTTTGTTGTTATTCTTTACATTTATTACTATCAAACATATTTCTTTTATCTAATATATTTGTCTGCTCCCTCATTTGAACATACGTTCAATGGAGGCAGGGAGTTTATTTTTCTCATTATTAAATCTCTAGTGCCTAGTAAAGTATATGGTATGGGGGGGGGGAGTGGTCAATAATTGTTTGAATAAATAAATTCTGCTCACTTCATACCCAGACTGTAAGCTAGGATAAGTCCCAAAGTACCTTTTGAATCATTATAGAAAAAAATAAATCACATTTAGTATGTTCTTTATTTTTAATTCTAATATTTTATGATCAGTTTTGGAAATTTAACTTTTATGGGATTCTCATTTTCCTCTTGAGAAGACTGAACTAGATCACAGTGTGTATATATATATATGTATATATATATATATACACACACACATATATACATATGTGTGGATATATCACATACATTTCATGGAATCAAGTGAAATATGATATTATTTGAAAGCCTCATAACTAGAATAAAAATGGTGATGATTGTAGGATACAGTGGAGAGTAGAACCTCTCTCTGTTGCATCCATGACACCTCAGAACAGTGTTTAAAAGCAACTGAAGGGGATCCCTGGGTGGCTCAGTGGTTTAGCACCTTCCTTCAGCCCAGGCCATGATCCTGGAGACCCAGGATCGAGTCCCACGTCAGGCTCCCTGCATGGAGCCTGCTTCTCCCTCTGCCTGTGTCTCTGCCTCCTCTCCCTGTCTCTGTGTCTCTCATGAATAAATAAATAAAATCTTTAAAAAAATAAAAAAATAAAAAATAAAATAAAAGCAACTGAAGCCTACATTTATACAAAAAGATCTACAGGTATCAATTCATATTAGCTTGAAAATTTACCCAGAAGACCCTGTTCTCTAACAGTACGTGATGTGATTGTATTGGCAATGTTAAAGAAATATTTGTTAATACTATTGGATGTATAAGTAGCCTTAGCCACTGAATATCAATTTGGTTCCCAGAGGGAGGAACATAAAGAATAGTAGGCAAAATAATAATAATAATTATAATAATAATAATAATAATAATAATAATATAAAAAGAATAGTAAGGCAAAGAAACATTCTTTTCCTAAATGAATTTTAGCCTTAAATCCTAGGGAGAGTAAACCAAATCCTATGAAAATCTTGGGAGTTCCTCTTGATGCTTTACCCTAAAAACTAGAGCAAAGACAGCTTGAGCATTTTTTTTTTTTCTGGTGCTCCTGCTGGTCTTTATCCATGACTTTTCCATAGCACAAGTCAGAGTTCTCCCTCCCTGGGAGTGAAAGGGAACATGGGTGTAATTAGTTCTTGACAATCTGATCCCAGAGAATCGTGTTTATTCAGTAGCACAGGTGGCTATAAGTAGGGCAGATTTTTATGATTAATAGCAACATAGTTCTTACCAGGAAGCAAACAAATGCATCACTCATTTTATCTCATGAGGTCGGGCCATAGCCATTCTCTGTTGGAATAAAGCTTCAGTACAAGATACATCTTCAAAGATAATTTGAGTGTATCTGCCAGTTTCCCCCATATGGGCCTCTACACATACATTGATATGAAATAACTCTCTCTATGCACATCTACACATGAACCAAAATGAACTTGTCAGATTCTTTTCCAGGATTTGAAATTAGGTCTTAGAGACATTCCTCTCTCTCTGTTAGTGATTAAATTCAAAGATGACATAAGGCTGGGATGGGGACAGAAGCTGGAGCTGCTGTGTCTGGCATGCATGTGGAGAAAGTGGGTTTACTGAGGGAAACTGACACAGGAGAGAAACAAGAGAAGACCATATGGCCAGTGACAGAGACAAGTGGAAAGACAATAACTGAGAACTCCCTGTATTCTAGACCCTTTCAAGGTCAGGCTCCACATCTTTCCCCTTGGATCTTAGAAATGATTCCTATATCCTGACATTAAAATTCCCATTTTAGCTTAAGCGGTTTGAATGAATATCTATTTTCAACAAAATTATTCCTGAAAGAGATATTATCATGATGAACACTTTGAAGAAGGCAAAAAATTTGCCTCTCTGGCAGCTAGGACACCGTTCTGTGGCCTTCCATGCTAATCATCACTGCAACCTCTCATCAGTGTTGCACTGCTAGAATTGCAAAATAGTAGCTGACCATGTCTAGAAAGATTTATCTGCTATGACAGTCAGTCCCACAGAAGCCACAGGTGGAGATCTGACCAATGAACTTCATAGCTGTCAGAGAGCAGTCAAAAATTACGTGGTAGACCCAAACCTATGTAGTCTTTTTCCTATAAAATGTTAGAGTGTTAGAAAATGTTTTAAGATAAATGAATCTGATTTTTTCAAAGAATATAGAAAATTCTTTCATTCCTTTCAGTTCAAATGGAAAAACAAAGACAAAAAATCTGTACAATTACTAGTTCACATTTTGGGGGAGGGGAAATGAAGAGGAAATGAATTGTAGAAATTACATTTTAGAACTAAAGTGAAAAATTATCCTACATTTTCTAATACTGTTATAAATAGTATACCTAAAAGATATCCTTCAACTGTACATAAGAGAAGACAAGAAGCAAGGTACAAGCAGTATTTTGAAATAGTTTATTTTTTCTTTTTTTAAATTTATTTATTCATGAGAGACAGAGACAGAGAGACAGAGAGACAGAGAGACAGAGACAGAGGGAGAAGCAGGCTCCATGCAGAGAGCCCAACGTGGGACTTGATCCTGGGACTCCAGGATCACGCCCTGGGC
The DNA here is from genome assembly GCF_018345385.1 of Vulpes lagopus. Classification (NCBI taxonomy): domain Eukaryota; kingdom Metazoa; phylum Chordata; class Mammalia; order Carnivora; family Canidae; genus Vulpes; species Vulpes lagopus. The sequence continues at coordinate 34,182,128 of NC_054838.1, read as the reverse complement.
TCAATGAGGTGCTAAACCGCTGAGCCACCTGGGCTGCCCCTGAAATAGTTTAAACATTGACTTCTTAGCAAAGCCATCCTCGGCCCTTCCATCTCAGGCATAGTCATATCTCCTTCTGAGTTCATTGGTCTTCTGGACATATCCATATAATTGTCACATGTCAAGATAATGATTAGTTTACTTGTCTCTACCCAACTGAACAGTGAGCATCTTGAGTAGAAAGTAGGGACATAAAAAAAAAAAAAAGAAAGAAAGAAAGTAGGGACATTAAATAAGATAGATAATAGAGAAAAAAAAAGATAGATAATAGAGTAGACTTATTGGAACAGGGGTAGAGTGAGGGATGGGAATGCTTGTAGTTCAGTTTAGGTTGAAGCTGAGATGCCTTTGAGACCTGTAGTTGAAAATGTTCAGTTGATTATATGTATCACAAGAACATAATAATGCTCTAATTTATAGTTAGGGATCTGAAAATAATCAGGGTATAGTAATTGAAACTATAGTAATCAATGATGCTGTCCTAGGAGGACACATCAAGTTGAAAGAGGAAAAGCCAAAGACAGGACCCCACTGAATACCTAGCAAGAATAGATCATACACTCTAAGGTAGCATTGTTCAAATCTTAACAGAATAAATACAGACTCCATCCAAAAGGATGCATTCCATATGATTAAAGGCAGGGACTGTACAACCAGCTTGCCTGGATTGAATCCTGGCTATATCTTTTATTGGTTGTGTGATTTCATAATTCAATGAGTTAATACTTAAAACAATGCTGGGATATAGTAAGTTCTATATAAGTGTTTATAAGATAAATCTTTAAATAAGGAAGAGAAAGAATTCTTAACTCCAACTTGGCTTGAATCTTTTTAATATAAATTTCTTCGATATATGTACACATCAAGTATATAGAAGTTATCTGTACTTTTTTTAAAAAAGATTTTATTTATTTATTCATGAGAGACACAGAGAGAGGCAGAGACATTGGTAGAGGGAGAAGCAGGCGCCATGCAGGAAGCCCGATGTGGGACTCTATTCTGGAACTTCGGGATCACTCCCTAAGTCAAAGGCAGACACTCAACTGCTGAGCCACCCAGGCATACCCCCCCCCACTTTTTTTACAAAGAATTTATTTATGCATTCATGAGGGGCACAGAGAGAGAGGTAGGTAAAGACATAGGCAGAGAGAGAACCAGGCTCCCTGTGGAGAGCTGAATGCGGGACTCGATCCCAGGACCTCGGGATCACTACCTGAGCCAAAGGCAGACGCTCAGCCACTGAGCCACCCAGGTGCCCCAGAAGTTATCTGTACTTATTGCAGTAATACAACCATGAAACCAAAACATGCTTATAAATTAAATATAATGTAAGTTCAAGCTTACAATATTAACTTAATGCAATAGCTTAAGTTAGTTTGTGAAACTAAATAACCATTTTTAACGTGAATTATGCTGGTGACTACAGGTTGTTTTGCATTTGGTATCCTTCTATTTCCATGTCCCATGTAATTGCTCTGTCCTCCCACCACTTCTCCATTTTTGTGCAGTGCCCCCAAAACAGTATTTGGCCTTATAATATGTCTGCTCCTGTTCTTTCCTCTTCAGTTCAAGATAATTAAAGCAATACCATTTGATGTCAAGGTATTTATGTATACCAGCCACACTATGTTTATTCCCAGATCTCTCTCTCTATATATATATGTGTGTGTGTGTGTGTGTGTGTGTGTGTGTGTATCTTATATATACAAGATATATATAAAGGTGAAAGGCACCAAAATCTCATGCTACTACTCGGCTAGAGGGCAGTCATCCAGATGATCTAAAATATGTTTACATCATTATTTAAGATAATCATGAAAGTGAAAATTTAATATTCTTATGAAGAACTCATGGAATTTACTATCAGTAGTGTATATCTGATTCCCATCTAAGAAATAAAGGGGTAAGGAGTTGCTTTGAAAGATACAGGTAGGGATCCCTGGGTGGCGCAGCGGTTTGGCGCCTGCCTTTGGCCCAGGGCGCGATCCTGGAGACCCGGGATCGAATCCCACGTCAGGCTCCCGGTGCATGGAGCCTGCTTCTCCCTCTGCCTGTGTCTCTGCCTCTCTCTCTCTCTCTCTCTCATGAATAAATAAATAAAATCTTTAAAAAAAAAAAAAAAAAAAAAAAAAAAGAAAGATACAGGTAAAAGGGCAGCCTGGGCGGCTTAGCACTTTAGTGCCGCCTTCAGCCTAGGGCATGATCCTGGAGACCCAGGGTCAAGTCCTATGTTGGGCTCCCTGCATGGAGCCTGCTTCTCCCTCTGCCTGTGTCTCTGCCTCTCTCTGTCTCTCTCTGTGTGTCTCATGAATAAATAAAATAAAATAAAATAAAATAAAATAAAATAAAAAGATATAGGTAATAAATGAAGAGGTGTAATATTAAAAAACTTTTAAGAGAGAAAAGCCTGAAATACCTTCAATTATTGAGGAGAAAGATCTAAGAAAGAGGAGGAGGTTAAGGATACAGTGAAGGAGTAATTGAGAGAGTAAGATCTTGGAAGAGACAGGTTTTGGAATCAAAAGCAAAAGTAGAAAGATTGAGGTAGAACAGGAGAAAGTAAATCCAATGCAGGTTTGTAACATTGGTTCAAAGATATTGCTGCACATCTTTCTCTCCCTTCCTCCCCACTGCAAATTTGGCCACTTGCTGTGTAAAAGGACACAACTGATAAAATGTATTTCAACAGCATCTGGTTAGGTTTTCATTCTGCAGTGTGTCTCATGAGCACTGAAAATATATGTGTGGGTTAAACCCTGTAAAAAAAAAAAACCCTCAGGATTAGTAGACAAATTGATTAAGATGCATATGGGAAGCAGACTTGAATGTTGATATCCAGAGAGTTTGGGAACTGAGATTAGTATTTTCAGCATTTCTGCTAATTGCTAATGACAGGTATGTGTATTTTTGCATCCTAAGAAGACAGCTGGCAGGGAGCCAGACTGTATTAAAATTCTATGCAAGGGAAGAGAATTACTTTTCCCTCAATATAAAAGGTTCTAGAAATTAGTCATTTTAGTTCAGAATGAAATCTGATGGCTACAGGGCAGGTCTGGGCAGCTAACCTAACATAGTTTTAGCTGCTGCGTAGGTGGAATAAAAAACTTCCTGAAACCCTTGTTTACACCAAAGACTGGTGCCAAACAGGTGTCCCAGACTCCCAGAGGTGGTGAATCATAAACATTCATGAGGCATTTCTGTGTCAGTATTTTCAGCTATCAAATTAAAGCGGTAATGGATGAGAGACTGAAAGGCTGCTTAGGATTTCTAGAAATGAAAAGACAGATGATCTCTGGTCAGAATTAAACCATCTGGGTCCAAAATATACTATAAAACATGCTCTGTTATGTGAGAATGACTAGGGGAAGTGTATGTATGTGAGTTGATCCTTTTATGATGTGAGAGGATGGTCATGTTGACTTCCACATTCAACATAGGAAATGAGCTCACGTATTTGCCAAAGAGTGATACCTTATAAGTGGAATTCCTTATAAAGCACAGTGCTTGGTTTGTATCCCAGCTCTGTACTCATGTGTCAGACCACAAGTTGTCATGTGATTCAGTCAGAGTCCATGTGGGAAATAGGAAGCAGCCTATGTTATTTAAGAAAGATTTAATTCAGAGAATTAAGTGTTTGTAGTATCACTGGAGAATTAGAAGAGTAAGAATTAAGAGGTGGTTGCTGGATTGAAGTCAAGAATATACCACCATACTTGCAATCTGAAGATAAGGGAAAAAGGATCAGAAAGCAGTTGCTATATCCTTCACCATCACAAAAATGCCTCTTGACATCCAAGTTTGGATGATCTGATTAACAGCCAAAAGACAGCAGAAAGATGGCCCTTTACTTACTTCAGCCTCCCAAATCTAGCAGAAGGGCCTTTAACAGTGGGAACTTAATTTTCATTATGAATCCTAGCTGGAAGGGAGTCTAAAAAACGTGGTGTTTAGCTTTCGAGCCTCTGCAGAGGACCCCACAGAAAAAAAGTAGGAATAGATGTTAAGGGCTGATTGACCATACCTAGTACATCATAAGAAAAGAACCAACCTTTGTGGAGCGTTATTTTCTAAGTACTCTACCTATTTTCACTTGTGTCATCCTCATTGTAACTCTCTGAGGTAATGCTGTTTTTAATCCTAATTTCCAGATGAAGAGACTGAAGCATGAGAACTTAAGCTAGCCTGTCCAAGGTTCAGTGCTTTGTAAGTAGAGGATCCAGGACTCAAACCAGGCAATCCAGATTCATAAACACCCACCCCTCCATGGAAGTGCCATTTATATAATAGGTGATTTTTGCCTTTCGTATAACATCTAACACTTTTCTATTCTTTTATATATTTAAAAGCACAAAATAATTTACAAAAAAAAAATTCTCTCCCAAGCAGATGGGACCTCTTCACAGGAAACTAAGATATTGTCAGAAAGCTCTGGGGTGAGCATGGAGTTAGAACAGGATTTAATCAGATAATCTTATGAGTTTACATAATTAATCTGACATAGCTTGGTAACTTTATCTTTACTGGAGAGGTAAACCTACTATGAGATCATAAATGTGTGTGAGTCGTCCAGATAGGGAATTTAGGAAAAGCACTAACAATAACAAAATGTTATTATTAGGGCTACTTCTTATATACACCTTCTAAATCATGGTCCTTCTCTTCCTAGGGCTTCAGACTGTCAGGTAACAATATAATCAACCAGGTTACATTTTGGACTAAAGATCTCAGTGAAATTGAAATTGTATGGAAAGTGGGTGGATCTCCCTTCATTACAAAAGATCAGAACCCTATGATCTAAGCAAAGAAGTACTCTGAAGATCAGTTCCTGGATATGAGAGAAAAATAATTAAAACAAAAATGCAAAAGCTGTTTAACTGAGAACTCAACACCACTCCTAGGTGTATGCACTTTCAAAGCTTTCTACCAATTTCTCCACCACACCAATCTATCCTGCTTGATCTTCCCAGCACACATACATTTACTCTATCATTCTCTATACACCTCTATATCCCCACCTCCTCTTCTTCTTCCTCTTCCTCTCTCTCTCTCTCTCTCTCTCTCTCTCTCTCTCTCTCTCTCCCACACACACACACACACACACACACACACACACACACTATTGGGACATATGTGAGGTAATAATTGATATAAGTAAAACAGTAGGAGTTAGGTGGAAAAGTTTGGTGATGGGGCATCCCAAGCAGGAGGAAGGGAATGAAAAAAAAAAAAGTGTCAGAGTTCTGAAGGTTCACAGCATCTTCATGGTATGGCATAGGACTCTTGGTAACTGTAAGACTAAAGACAGGAGAAGGAAAAAGGAAATGAAGTGAAGGAGGGAGGAGGTCAATTTAATTAAGAGCGTTGCCACATAAGGAGGTATCAACATTATGAAGGCAACTAGAAGTGAATGAAAAGCTTTATGCAGGGAATGTAGCTGATCTGATCTGATTTTAAATAATAAAGCTAAAAGTAATCAGGGAAGAAGGAGAGGGGTGCTATTACTATCGTTCAGGCCAGGGAAAGAGAGAGGGGGAAAGGTCTGGTATAAAATAGGATAGTTAAGGTAGAGAGGAAGCAGGGGAACTGAGGGACAACTCTGAAGTTGAACTGACAGGATTTGGGGCCTGTGTGATGTAGCAGTTATGAAAAGAGAAGAGACAGGAGTGGTTGAGGCTGTTAGATTGGAAGATTGTAAATGGAAGTCCCATCATCAGAGATGGATACAACTGCATCCTTCTCTGAGGCAGTCAAGCTTGCTTTTAAAACATAAGTTGTAGAATTGTACACAGGTTCTACCTGTGATCTGGCCAAAGTAGGAAGATTGTTTTGATCCTGATTGGATGGATCCTTTTATATTTAGTCACTATTCTTATAAAGATTTTATTTATTTATTCATGAGAGACAGAGGGAGAGAGAGGGCAGAGACACAGGCAGAGGGAGAAGCAGGCTCCCTGCGGGGTGCCCATAATAGGACTCAATCCTGGGACTCCAGGATACATGCCCTGAGCCGAAGGCGGACGCTCAATCACTTGGCCACCCAGGCATCCCCATATTTAGTCACTATTAATGCAGCCGGAAATAGAACTATTAACTTACATTAAATACATGGTCATATAAACCCACAAAATCACATTTTATTTGTGTTGGTGTCTTACCTTTCTCACTAGATTATATGGCAGTTTAAGGCAGAGATGGAGACTTCTTTATTTACCTAATTTCTGGGTATTTAGTTACATTCAGATATGTTAAATTTAATGGAATTTCATGATACAATGGTAGACTAAGGCCAAAGAATAAGGGGACTTGAATCCCCAAGACAGAAAAATTCTATTTCTAGTTTTACTGTAAAAATGGCAATATAGACAATTTTTTTCTCAGGATGAAAGATATTTTGGGAAGACTCTAAATGTGGTGTGTGCCCAGTGAATATTGTTGATTTACTAATTTTAAGACAAAACTCAGAGAGAAAAGTACATAATGTTAAAGGTAGCAAGAACCCAGACTGAACTAGTTTAATCCCTCCAAATGAGAAATGAAGAGTCAGAGGAGAGTGACTTGTAAAAAGTTACAGAGCCAGCTGGTGCTGAGTGGTGATCATAGTCAAGGCCTTGACTCTTGGTGGCTTTCTCTTCCCACTAAGTCAAATGATAGGAATCTGACTTTGGGAAATGAAGGAAGCTCTTCCCCTGAAAAGAAGTCATTTTTCTCTAGTTTGTACAGCCTATTAGTTTATTTAGAAAATGTTTCTCAGAGCACCTGGGTGGCTCAGTCGGTTAAGTTCCTGCCTCCAGCTCGGGTCATGATCCCAGGGTCCTGGGATGCTCAGGGGGGGAGTCTGCTTCTCCCTCTCCCTCTGCCCCTCCTCCCTGCTTATGCTCTCTCTCTCTCTCTCTCTCTCAAATAAATAAATAGAAAGAAAGAAAGAAAGAAAGAAAGAAAGAAAGAAAGAAAGAAAGAAAAGAAAGAAAATGTTTGTCAAGTTTCTACTCTGCAAGGTTTTATTAGGCCCTGGGATACAAAAATTAAAAGGCACATAATCCCTATTCTCAACAAATTCCCAGTCTTTTGAGGGAGCATCCAAACTGTGGGGACTCTGTGGACTCTGGGGGAGTCCAGAGGAAAGAGCACCAGCATGTCAACCTGGAGTATCAGGGAAAGCTTCTCAGGGAAGGTGGGGGGTAAACTGAAATGTGCAGGCTAAACAAGAGTGTGTCTGATTAACAGATGAGGGCCTTTTCCAAGAATAACACTGAATACTCAAGAGTGTGATAAGTTCCAGGAACCACAGGACACTCACATTTGAGACAGAGACTGGTAAGGGTTGGGGCTGAACAGGTTTTAAAAGGAACACATAAAAGACCTACTTTGAGTCTTAAGCTCTGAAATTTGTCTCCAGACTTTTTCTATCAATAAATAACCTTTGGGCACTCTCCTTCTTTGCATGTTTATTTATTGTACACATGTACTATGTTGAACCTGCAATTACTAGCTGTGTGATTTGGGGCAACTTCTTTATTTATAGAATAGAAATAATTAATAATAATAATAATAATAATAATAATAATAATAACTACCTCAGAATTATTGTGAGAACTAGATGAGTTAATATATGAAAAATGTTTAGGGAAAAAAGTGCTTGGCACATAAAAGTGCTTATTAAATACTAGTTACCATTACTATTGTGATTTTACGAAATTAATAATTACTTGCTGTAGACTAAGTGTTTGTGCCACCTCCCCCAAAATTCATATATTAAAGACTAATCTCCCATGTAATGGTATTTGGAGGTAGGGTCATGGGAGGTAATTAAGCCAGAGATGGAGCCCTCATAAATGGGATTAGTGTCCTCATAATAAAGACCATAGTAAACTCCCTCATCTTCTTCATCATGTGAGGATGCAACAGAAAAGAACAAAGATGTCTCTGGACCAAACACTGAGGTACACTGCTAGTACCTCCATCTTGGACTTCCTGGCCTCCAGAACTGGGAGGAATAAATTTCTGGTGTTTGTAAGGCCCCCAGTCTATGGTGGTCTGTTACAGTAGCCCAAGCAGATTAAGATATCCTGCCATCACTGTGTCACCATGTAGTAAACCAAAAACATTCACATTGGCATTATTAATAGTTGAAAGTCTACTGAAATTTCTCACTTGGAAGACTTTTGAACAGTACAAAAACCCTGTCCCCATGTTTTTTAGTGTGCAGAGACAGAATTAACACACTAATCATTTTGGGCACAAAAGCACATAGCAATGAAAAAATGTCCGAGTTCTTATTTTAGAATGCTCCCTCCCCGACACAAGAGCTTTCAAAAAGCAGTTATGTTCTAACTCACCACTAAAATATCACCTTTACTTTGTGCCACAGAGATAGGGAAAGTATTTATTTCTACCATTTTTATCAAATGTTCTTTGAAGTATAACACACAGGCAGGAAAGTGTACATAGCAGAAGTGTATAACTCATGTTTTTATATACTAAATGCACCCATGTAATCACTATTCAGATCAAGAAATAAGACAGTACCTCTTTTTCCTCTCCCAATTATTACCATCTGCTTCTTTCCCAAATTTAACTACTGTCCTAACTTCTAACACCTTTGTTTAGTTTTTGCTTAGTATTCCATTGTATGAAATCAATTCATTTGTCCATTTTAATATGAATGAATTTCTAGTTTATTTTTGGTACCTCACTATTCTTGATAACTTCTATGAATATTTTTGTACATGTTCTTTCAAGCAAAGATATGGGTTTTTTTTAATTAATTTTTATTGGTGTTCAATTTACCAACATACAGAAAAACACCCAGTGCTCATCCCGTCAAGTGTCCGTCTCAGTGCCCGTCACCCATTCCCCTCCAACACCTGCCCTCCTCCCCTTCCACCACCCCTAGTTCGTTTCCCAGAGTTAGGAGTCTTTATGTTCTGTCTCCCTTCCTGATATTTCCCAACATTTCTTTTCCCTTCCTTTATATTCCCTTTCACTATTATTTATATTCCCCAAATGAATGAGAACATACACTGTTTGTCCTTCTCCGATTGACTTATTTCACTCAGCATAATACCCTCCAGTTCCATCCACGTTGAAGCAAATGGTGGGTATTTGTCGTTTCTAATTGCTGAGTAATATTCCATTGTATACATAGACCACATCTTCTTTATCCATTCATCTTTCGATTTATCCATTCATCTTTCGAGATATGGGGTTTTTTATTCCAACAAAATTGCTGGAATATAGGGTATGGCTTGTTTAGTTTTAAGAGAGATTGCTGAATGGTTTTCCAAAGTAAAGTTAATTTATAGATGCATATGAGTTCTTCATCCTCACCAACACTTACTTCATCTTGATCATTTGTGTGTGTGCGTGTGACAGAGGGAAAGAGTCTGTAGAATTCTTCTTTTATTTTGTGTTTGCAAATAATCAGCAAAACTAAATTAGTTTGAGGCATTCACAAATTCTGTTAATCTACTGAAGCTAACAGAAATTCAACTCAATCTGATTATCTTGATCATTAAAAATATCCATATCTACTTAAATCTGTCTTCATTATTTGCTTCTATTTTCACTTTATGCTTTAACAATACCAAATTGGAAAAAAGATAGTTCTGAATAAAAGCACAATCTGCTTTATTCAACTAGATATAAAATTTTCGCGTTTCATAAATTACTTTGGCCCTAGTGTTTAAGAGTGGACATTCTTCACAAAATGCTATTCATTTAAAGAATAATAGCCAATGAGAAACATTTGTAAACCCAGCTTTCTTTTCTTTCCTTTTTGAAGGCTGCATTTTATATTTTTGTTTTGTTTTTGGGCTCTTTTTTCTCTTTCTCATTTCTCTATTTACTTACTCCTGCCTTTTTGTGGGCTACTTCAATGTTTTTACTTTTTTATTGATTTTTTATTTTTAAAAACATTTTTATTTATTTATTCATGAGAGACACACAGAGAGAGAGAGAGAGAGAGAGAGAGAGAGAGGCAGAGACACAGGCAGAGGGAGAAGCAGGCACTACACAGGGGGCCCGACCTGGGACTCTATCCCGGGTCTCCAGGATCAGGCCCTGGGCTCAAGGCGGCGCTAAACCACTGAGCCACCCGGGCTGCCCTACTTCAATGTTTTTAGAATTCCATTTTGATTTAACTATGTTTCTGAGTGTCTTGTTTTGTAAAGCTTTTTATTGTTTGCCTTACATATTATATTTTACATATACTGTCTATGAACATAGATATGGTTATAGATACATAATCAAAGTCAAAAAGGTTTCCCTTCACTTACCAGAGCAGTGTCAAAGGAGGCTTCCTGAAATGGAAGATTTAAAGATCCAGAGTCTTAATACTCCAATGTCCGGATTATAATTAAAAAGTGTCAACATTTTACTAATTCAAGTAGAGAAACTTTACCTCCCTTTATGTCCATTTACCTTCCCATTTATAATATAATTGCCTTCACTATTTCCACTATATACAATGAGAACCACATTAAACATGGTTATAATTTTTATTTGAATGTCAAATATAATTTAGAAAACTCAGGGGAAGGAAAGTCTATTGTATTTACCCTCACTTTTGTTCTTACCACATTCAGAATCCTTCTTGTATCATTACCTCCAGAAAACATTTTCATTCATCTGAGCTGAGTCCACTGGCCTTTTGCAGCCCCAACCTCTCTCTACTCCTGGCACTTAGCCACCAAGAATGTTAGGTCAGTTGTTATAGCTCCACAGGTCCCAAGGCAGTGTTCCTCTTTTTTTCAGTCTATTTTATCTCTCTTATTCAGATGGGATAGTTTCTACTGTTTTCATTACTAATCTTCAACTGTTTTATCAGTGTATAATTGACATACAAAAAGTTGTATGTGGTTAATGTATACAACTCAATGTGAATTCCTATTGTTATATCTTCAAATTCACTTTGAAGTTTATCTTCAAGGTAGTTGTCTCTTCTTTCTGCTGTTGAGCTCATCCACTGAGTTTATTTCTGTCATTGTGTTAATTCTAAAATTTCCATTCAGGTTTGCTTTCTGACATGTTTTTTCACTGATACTTTCTATTGTTTCATTTGTTTCAAGTATGTTTGTAATTGCTTAATAAAACAATGAAGCCCAATGAAATTTAGTGGCTGCCTTAAATCCTGGTCAGAAAATTCCAACATCTGTACCATCTCAGTGGTAATGTCTGTTGTCTTTTCTCATTCACTTGAGATCTTCCTGGGTCTTGATCAGACAAAGATTTCTTATAGAAACCAGACATTTGGAGTATTTAAGACTCTGCATCTTATTTAAATCTTATATTTTAGGAAGCCTACTCTGTCTCTACTCTGGTAGTTGAAGGGAAACTTCATTACTTCCAGGAATATGTTGAGTCCAGGTTCTCTACTTGGGCCTCCCAAAGGTTAGGGGAGGACCTCCCTATTACAACTGGGTGGGAATAGGAGCTCAGGACCCCCATGAGGTCTCCTCTGTCATTACTCCAACAGGGTGGGGTTGGGAATCCTCATTACTTCTCAATGGGGGTGAAAGTCCAGTCTTGCCACCTCATCTCCATGACACCACAGGATCCACTTACCATCCTGTAGAATGTAAGTGTGGATGACTGACTGACTCCCCACTCAGCCTTTGTTGCTGCTGATGATGGTAGGGCTGGTTTTTCTGTAATATTTGACTGGAGTAGAGCCGTTATTGTCTAAAAGTTTTATTTTGCTAGGCTGCTCCTTTCTGTGTCCTTTGACTAGTGAGTGCAAACTTTTGAGGAGATTGTTTGTTTTACTTGCTCTTATTGGCGTTGCTGGGTTGCTGGCTTTTCCAGCACCCACCCTATAATATACATGGCAGTAAGAGAACCCAGGTAATTCAACACTACCCATGGGCCTTGAGGTCCCTTGCTAGTCTGCCTCTTTCTCTCTACTCTCGACCTTTCAGGGTCTTCTTCTGTTTGCTTTATATGTAATATCCAGAATTATTAGTTGTAATCACAGGAAGGAAAGGGAAAAATAGTCTACTCCATCTTCCTGGGGAAACATCATTTTAATCTAAATTATAATTCCCTAATAACTAACAACAAAGTTGAGTCTGAACTCTTTTTCATATGTTTATCAGTCATTTGAATATTCTTGATTGTTTCTATTGAGTTATATTTTGTTTATTGATTTGTTGGAGTACTTTATATATTCTATATCAGCTCTCTGTTGGTTACATGTTACTATGGCTTTCCCTTTCATTTTCTTGGCACTATATTTTGAGAAACAAATTTCTAATCTTAATACAACCAATTTGTGAGCCTTTTTTCTTTATGGTTAGTGGTTTTGTATATAAATACTTACCTTCATTAACATCATAAAGTTATTCTACAAGCTTTATTGTTTTACCCTTCAAATTTAGATCTACAATCCACTTGAAAATGATTTTGTGAATGATTTGACTTAAAACTCTCGGTTTCATATTTTTCTCTACCAATCCTGAATGTGTTTAATTTTCTTTTTTAATTCTCTCAGGAGAGGAAAACTATCTTTCCCTCTACCTTTCCCAGTTCTCAGCTGGGACTCCTATAACAAAAGACAGATAAACAAAAGAAAAGCACAAAAATTTATTTAATATGTTTTATCTGATGGGAGAGCCTTCCTACAGTAATGAAGAAGTTGCTAAACATGAGCATTTTATGCTAAGTTTGAAAAAAATGGAAAGTTGTGGAAAGATGTAATATGACAAAAAAATGTATAAGCTAGGTACAGTAAATTGAGGGAAATTTAGAAAGGTTTGTTTATTCATGTTCTTCTTTGTATCTTCCTCTGTCTTCAGAGATAAGGATGTTTCTTTCTACCAGGTATAGGGAGGACACCTTTCACATGAGGGTCTTAAAATCTGCTTCAGGGGAAGGTCAGAGGGTCCCCTCTGAGTCCTTCCAGAAAGTGCCATTTTCTGAACCCTGTCATTTGCTATATGGCATATATCTAATAACAACTTACTATCTACAGAGAAGATAAGCAAAATTTTGGTGCTTATTGAAAAGTAAAAATGCATATTTTATTATTAGGTTTAACACCTTTTAAGTACTTTGACCAATATAACCAGTGAATCCCTGTATGGTACAAAAGATCCTTATGGCCACTTCCCAGCATTTTGCAAAATGCTATAAATTTTCTACAATTCAGATCCTCTTGACTGGGAACATACAAACTAATGGCACACACACAAGAGTAAAAAAAAGCACCAGTAGCAGTCCACATATTGAATATAGCAAGGCCTGATTTTTTATTTTTAAGAGAAAACATATAATATAAATAGAAGCATTGCTCTTTTTTTCCTGACATGCACTATCTTGTGCACTCCCAGAGCTCCACTCTCTACCCTCAGAACTTTGGAGCTCACTACTACAAAGAGGGGTAACTTTTAGAGGATTTTGAGCAGTTTTTGTATATTGAAAGTCCCTCTGATAACATTGAGAAAGATGGATCAGAGTAAAGCAAGGACATTACTGTCACGGTACAGGTAGAGAAAATAAGGATGTGTTGCCATGCAGTCAGAGCAGTTCTGAGGAAGTAGGCTTGACAAGACTTCTTACTTAGGATATGATGCCCAGGCATTGGGGAGGATAGAGAATCTCTGAGGAGAGCAAATTTCAGGATGAGGAAGGCGATGGCAACTTTAGAGAGCTGATGACTTAGATCCTGTCCCTCTTCGTACAGAGCACAGCTTCGCAGATGGACTGTCTCTTTCTGCTTTGAGGCAGAAGGAAATTGGGACCAAATTTAAATTACTTCAAAACTTTATTGCCTAATGCACTTATGAAAATACAGCCAACCTAACTGCACTGTTCTACACAGGTACATTTCCTGTGGACTGTAATACTAGTGCCCCACATGTAACTAATGTGTACATTTGGGAAATGACCTTCAGGGCTAGCTAAGCCTGACTTTCTAAAAATGTAACAGGGAGGAAAAAGTCTTGGCTATGTGCTGCACATCACATCATCTCCAAGCAGCCTAACTCAGTAAATTATAGCATTAATGTGGGCAGTAAGTAGTTTGCTAATGTGGGTCCTGGTAAACATTGTAATGGTAGCCGGCTGGGGTTAAAGAGCAGAAGGCTATAATTTGTGATGGTGTATGTTTAAACTCCCTGGAAAACAGACCCTTTGGAATCTGAACTTGATCTGAACTTCCTCTCTCACAGAATGATCACGAAGAAGAGATTTGGTATCATCACTGAGCCTTTTCCGTAGGCTACTCAATGCCAGCCTCTCACTCCCTCTATTATCTTCCTCTGGGGGTCCTGAATATGGAGTTGCTGACAGCACAAAGCAAAGGGACAAAGAAGTGAAGAAGAAAAAAAGGACAGCATCACTGTAGGACATTGTAAGACATAGAACACATATGAGACTGTAGGGTATTTTGTGGAACAGCATCACTGGAAGAATAAGAGAAGATGGGAAAATTCTGAGTCCAGAAAAACTCTTTGAGAACTAATTCAGTTCACTGAACGCTTTTAGGAACCTATTATATATCCCACTCCTATACAGAGGATATATTTAAGATCAGTAGGTAGATGTTATAGGGAAGTAGACTTCAACTCAAAGTAAAAAAGAAATTTTTCATCTATGGAATTGTTCAAAAACAAAAAGAACTGCCCTGTTTTATAGTGAGGTCTCTATAATTTAAGTATGAAGAAAAGGATTGTTTCAGAAGAAACCATTATATTGGATACAAGTTGACTGACCTCTAAGTAACCATTTCACAGGCAAGACTCTCTGAGAAAGTCATTTAAAATACAGCTGCTCTCAATAACCCTGGTCTTCTATTGTTAAGGAGGTGAGATTAGAGATACAAGCCTCACCTCCTCTCCTTACTCTTCTAAGCCCATGTCATCAATAAGGAAAATAGAGCAAAGATGGAGGAGGTACTTTATGTTCCAGAAAGGGAAGAAACTTCCCAGTAATGAGCCGAGTGGAGTCCTCAAAGGAGGATTGTGAAAAGTCAGGACACAGAAGAGAAGGAAAGATCCCTGAGGTCTTTTGAATTATTCCTTATTCAGTTGTGTTAACATATTTGAGAATGCTTTTACATAAAACACCCAGAGTTTAAAGATCACTGAATTGGATTCCTAAAAATTTTCTATAAATGGTGTTATTAAATAATCTGCTTTGTAAATTAAATGGCTGCCCTCTTTATTCACTTGGCTCCAGAAACAATAACAGCAAACAATTTACTGAGAACTCACCAAGTGCTAGCCACTGTTTAAAGCGCTATAAGCAGATTAATGTACATAATCCTCATAACACCCCTATGAGATCACATGCTAAGCACTAAATTGTGCCCCCTAAAATTCTTAGATTGAAGCCCTAACTCCCAATGTGGTAGTATTTAGAGATGGGGGCTTTGGGAGATAATTAGGCATAAATGAGGTCATGAGAGTAGGGCCCTCCTGACAGGATTAGTGTCTCTATAAAATGAGACACCAGAGAGCTTACTCTTCCCATATATACACACTGAGAAAAAGGCATGTGAGCACCCAGTGAGCAGACCACCATCTGCAAGCCAGGAGAGAGTTTGCTCCAGACCCCAACCATGCTGGAACCCTGATCTTGAACTTCTAGCCTCTAGAACTATGATTAAATAAATTTCTGTTGTTTAGGCTACCCAGTCTATGGTATTTTGTATAGCAGCCTGAGCCAACTAACACAGGTCAGTACTATTACTATTCTCTTTTTACTGGAGAAAACTGAAGGACGAGAGATTAAGTATCTTGGCCAGGATAGCACACTAGTGACTGAGGAACTGGGATTCAAATCCAGGCAGGCTACATCCACAATGATCTTTGCTCTTTACCACAGTGACCAATTTGTAGTCTATGTGGACTTGCTACCTTTACTGGGTTCCCCAAGTCATTTCACAAACTAATCATTTTTTACAATACTGTAATGTAGATAGAGCAGACATTACTGTCCTATTTTTATAAATTTGAAAATTGGCAGATTAGGTGGAATGGCCAAGGAGAATGCTCCAGGGACCAAGAGAACCAAGAATAGATGAAAGACAATTAGTAATTTTCTGAACTAAATTGCTGGAATGTCTTGAGATCACATATATACAACACCTAGAATGCTGCCTTAGATGAAGAAAGTACTGAATAAATTATTGAATGTCAGAGGAATGATTCAAATTATAACTTGAAACCCCAAAGTCAAAGCCATGCTGTTTAGAAGAATCTGCTATTCTTAAGTATGAATTTAATTATTCATCTATTTGTTGTTCTATTAGTCATTCATTTAACAGCTATCTGGAGTTGACTGTGGACCAAGCAAGCATACAGTTCCATTTCTTATCCTTTTAAAATCAGTGTTTCCTGAGACAGTGTACTTTGAAATACCTCGCCACTGAATATACTGGTACTTGAAATGCATCTTAAGTAGAAAATAAGCCTTTTAGATCCAAGAGAAAAGGAGAGAAACACAGAGATCCAGGAGAAGAAGAGAACTTCTGCCATTAATCAAAGCATGTTTAAAAAAATAGAATCAATCAAAATGAAAGTTCATTTCTCAACAAATCTCATCTTTTTTTTTTTTTTTTGGTCTGATTGATTTTCTTCTATTCTGTCCACTTTTTCTTCATGAGAATTTGTATTTTCAGGAGGAAATTGTAGGAATATAGTAAAAACTAATCCTGTGACAATTTTATCTGTTAAAGGAGTCATAAAAAGTGTATTCCATCCCACACCTAAAATCTGAGAGGTAAAGAATCATAACCAAAGTCACTGTGGCATCTGTTCTCTAAGCCTTCTTCTTTTTTAAAAAAGATTTTGTTTATTCATTTCAGAGAGAACACAAGCAGGGAGAGAGGTAGAGGGAGAGAGAGAAGCAGACTCCCTGCTCAGCTGGGAACCCAATGCGGGTCTCAATCCCAGGACCAGGAGATCATGACCTGAGGCTGAAGGCATACGCCCAACCATCTGAACCATCCAGGCGTCCCTCTCTGAGCCTTCTTGCTCTAAATCCTATTTTTGAAAAGTACACTTTCCATGGCCTGATCTGTTTATTTACTTTCATCTAAGCAGGTGTGTTGCGGGAGGGGAGCTCTACAGTGTGATTCGTCACTAAATTACAAAATGAGATTTTGTACTGATATTTTATTTCACCTAATAAAATGATGCTTGAGATGGATCTTTGTTTTTTTAGTTATGTAGGTATCTTGAAATTGTACCACCTATAGTGTCCCAAATTCTGCCTTGTGCCGATGCTCAGTAAATTGAACACCACCATCTACAGAGAAGCAATTAGCCAGCATCAGACTGCATTGCAATCACTTTGCTACACTCTGACCCTTATATTGTTATCTTCTCTACATTGTGAGCAAAACAAAGCTATTCTTCAAATGGGTGCTTTTTTTCTCCTTCTCCTTCTTCTTCTTGTCCTTCTCCTTTCTTTCTTCTCTCTTCTCTCTCCTTCATCATGTTCTTCTCTTGCTCCCCTATCTTCATACACATAGTTGATTTTTGTTACTAGGATGTTTCAGCTTCTCTGTTTTATTTATTAACCATGCCATCTGCAGAAACAGGACCCTCGAGAATACCATTGGTAACTATAAAGCCAAATGCCAATCAAACAAACCAATACCCAATCTTCTAAATAAATAAATAAATAAATAAATAACCAATCTTCCCGAAGAAAGGGGTTCAAAAATCTCTGTCTTGGCAAGAGACTCCATACTTGAAAACACCTATCAGAATAGGTGTATAAAGCTGCCCTCATTTGGTCAGGCTATTTGGCTAATTAGTAAGTATGTTGAGTTTTAAGAAGAAGAAGAATAATAAAAGGAAACATTTATGTAGTATTATATTCTCCTTTGAGGATACTGAAAGACAAAAATTCTAAGTAAGCTATAGTTAATGTAAATTATGTATCATTAAGTGTTAATAATTAATAGCAAATAGTGGTGATGGTAAACCTAAGCTAAGTTTATAATTAAAAGCAACAATAGTAGTAAGTAACAATGATGACCAAGTGAAGAAAACATTGAAGATGTAGTGGCTTTTTAAGAAGCATTTTGCTCCCAAATTTTAGGATTTCTATCTCTCTGCCTGCACCAGAGAAGCTGTCTGACATAGCCAAACACCATATGGCAGCTAACCTTCCTAGAGCAATACCAAATTAAAGTCCTTAATAAACTCTCTAGTAACATGCCAATTTGAGTACCAAATTAATAATCCCAGGTCACTTAGTAGGTAGGTGCTAGTCAGCAGCTTTTGGTCTCATTTGAAAACAAATATAAAACATTAAAAACAAATATAAAATTGCAAGTGATTTACCTCATAGAGCCAAAGAGAAAATGTGGCATGATTGTGATACCCTCACCTTCCACTCCTAACTCTTTCCTGATGGCCACTGTTAATATCAGATTTTGTTTGTGAAACCCCAGCACATAATACAAAACATTCAGTTTAAAATTCGGGGATGCTTGCACAGAATCTCTCACTATATCAATGCAGTTTGAACCCTACACAGAGGTGTCAGGACAAGCAGATGAGTAGATGCTAATTCCTAGGTCAAATTTTATGCACCTTGTACAATGCCCTACATGTGTGTGTATATGACAAACAGGTATGTATATGTGTGTGTCTATATATATGTATACTCACAAGTACACACAATTAAAAACTTAAAATTTCATGAATACTCTTGAACTATTTGCAATGCCTTCTATATATTCTATTCTACTTTTTTAAAGAACAATATTGATCATGAAATAATAAGTTGGCTTTGCAACCCTTTTATGGGTTATGATTTGCAATTTGAAAAACACTACTCTGCCCAGAATGCTGCCCAGATACATGTTCACTATGACCTTTAAAAATTGCATGGGAGCTGCTTCTCTCTTAGAGATCTAAAATTAGATTTTTTTCCTCTTTAAACACAAACAAAAGCACATCTTTAGATGAATGTGTTTGAAATTGTGGATTATAAGAAAAGATAGCAAGAACTGGGGATAATTCTGGAGGAAAGAAGTGATGGCAGTGGAAGGAGGAAAGAGGCCAAGAACGTAAGGGGCAGTCCTCCAATATTTCAGTGGCTACCAGGATAACCAGATGTTGGAGGGACTAGGCATTTATCTATAACCCTTAGGAATGCATAGTCAGTCCCATCCATCTGAGCATTTATTGAGAACCAGCTACTTGCCAACTTTTGTGCTAGAGACTACCACTAGAAAAATAGCAAATACAGTCAGGTAATCTTTATGCAAAGAAACCACAATTTTCAAGTGATGTGACAGTCAGGTATGCCTGATGGCTAATGCAAATATATATTTAGGATCCACAGTCATTCAGAGATGTTTAATTTTGTTAAGTTCAATTGAATGGCTTTAGTGACTCTTATAGTCCCTTGTTTATCAAGGTATTTGGTGTCATTTAAATAATATTTCTATGTATTTACTTTTATGCAGAGAGTGGTTCAATTTTGGAGAAGCAAATGCCCTCAGAAGATGATCTGTAAGCTTATAAATGCAGACAAAACTTGTCCCAAGACTGTCTCTCCCGTATTCTGCTCCCCAGATGAAATATGAAACTATAAAAGAGCTTCCATTTCAACTTTAAAGGAGACTTTTTAGAATTCCAGCTTTAGAAATTTTTTTCTGAGAAAAATCGTTAAGCTTTCCTTTTATTTTAGAGTATTCCATTTGCAGGAAAGCACACATGATAATGAATACATAAATCTTTTCAATTTCTCACAAAGTCTGAGTAATGCAGTCTTGGTTTTACTGCCTTTGGACTCTCACCAAGCTCTTTTAAAACTCTAAAATAAATCCATTAGAACTTGCGCTCCCCATCATTTTACTGTATTCAAAATTCAATGTTAAAGCTTGTTTGGGGTGATCTGTGAGTTTGTTATTACATGGTCAAGATGCAGGAAACATATGTTGGTTCAATACAAAATGGATTTTCTGAGTATAAAACCTACCTAGGTAAGAATTTGCCCAGTGTGAGAAATATTCAATAGTCTAAGTTCACCAGGCGTTTGATTGGAGTGAGGGAGAGGTACTACACAAAATTATCCTTTCGTTCCCTGCTAACCTTGAGATTGTATGCTTTGATTAAACAGTAAGTTCACCCACCGTTAACTGGGTTCTTTTCCAGAAAAAAAGCTTCCTGTGCCTGTCTTCTGGAATCACATCCCAAAATATAAAATGGCTTTTTCCTTAAATGAGTGGATTTTTAAAGAATCAGATCTAAATTAATCAGTAAATGCCATTTGGTCTCTTCTGACAACATTGCCATAGCCCAGCAAAAATCAAATTATAGAAAATAGGGCAGCCCCAGGGGCTCAGCGGTTTAGCGCCGCCTGCGGCCCAGGGCGTGATCCTGGAGTCCCGGGATTGAGTCCCACATCAGGCTCCCTGCATGGAGCCTGCTTCTCCCTCTGCCTGTGTCTCTGCCTCTCTCTCTCTCTGTGTCTCTATGAATAAATAAATAAAAATCTTTTAAAACAATTATAAATAATAATAACAAATTACTGGTGATAATAATTACTAATGGCAAATATCAATAACAAAGTACTAATCACATCAATAATTATTTTTAAGTAGCTAACATTTATTGACTAATGTATGGCAAATGCTAGGCTAAGTGCTTTAAAGACACTAATTTAATGACAACTCTATCAGGTGGTACTCTTATTCTCATTTAATGGCTAAGAAAATGGAGGCAGCACTCAGATGAGGGAGAACCAGACTGTGAAGTCAGTGAGTATGTCAACTCTGGAGAATAAGCTCATAACTCCTAGTCTATATATAATGACTGTTACGTAAGTGTTTCTGACCCTTGCTAATGTCTGTTTAGTCATTAAATTATTTGGCAATATCATAAACGTAATAGCTTAAGTATCCAATGTTAACTTTGAAATATTGTGTCATAGATTTTCAACAATGAGAAAATGGTTAAATAATGTATGATACATCTATTCACTAAAGTTTTAAGGAATCATTAAGAGGCTCTTGACATTTTCTTGACAAAGAGCTATTAAATCAGAGAAAAATGTGTGCAGTTACAGAAACTGCAATAGTAGGGGCACCTCAGTGTCTCAGATGGTTAAGTCAGCTTTTGGTTCAGGTCATGATCTCGGGGTCCTGGGATCGAGCCCCTTGTCGGGCTCCTTGCTCGGCAGAAGTCTGCTTCTCCTTCTCCTCCCTGCTTGTGTTCTCTCTCACTATCTTTGTCTTTCGCTTTCTATAAATAAATAAATAAATAAAATCTTTAAAAAGAAAAAAGAAAGGAAGGAAATGCAATAGTAATGTACAATTTTTTGTGTGTGTTCAGTATGACCTCAACTTTCCGTAAAAAAAAAACAAAAATCATGGGGTCAGCCTGGGTGGCTCAGTGGTTTAGTGCCACCTTTGCCCCAGGATGTGATCCTGGAGACCAAGGATAGAGTCCCACATCAGGCTCCTCTGCCTGTGTCTCTGCCTCTCTCTCTTTGTGTCTCTCATGAGTAAGTAAATAAAATCTTAAAAAAAAAAAATCATGGAAGGAAATCACTAAAATACAATGATTGTCCCTAAGTGGTCTGTATTTTGCTCTAATATTTTTCTTTAAAAATATTCTTTTTCCATAATGAATTTACATTGTTCCAGTGATTTTTTGTAAAATATTTTATTTATTTATTTGACAGAGAGAGAAAGAGAGTACAAGCAGGGGGAGTGACAGGCAGAGGGAAAGGGAGAAGCAGACTCCCAGCTGAGAAGGAAGCCCAAAACAGGGCTCGATCCCAGGACCCTGGGATCATGACCTGAGCCAAAGGCAGACGCCCAACTGACTGAGCTACCCAGGCACCCCTATTTCTGTGATTAAAAAAAAAGTTTTGTTTTATTTTTGGTTCTATAAAGCCATTTAATTTTCTCCTACAAGTTGCATGGTTTCTGATCTGACATTATGGTATATTAAGTATCATGCTCTCTCTTCTTCTTTTTGTTTTTTTTCATGCTCTCTCTTCTTAAACGAAGATATATTTGAATGGTCATATGTTCATTTAGCAGTAAACAAATCTATAGGTGTGGGCAACACAGCTTCATTGTAAGGCATCTAATTATTAAGGTGTATAAAGTCTGCTGAGTCTACTTTGCCCAGAATGAAGTCTAAAAGCCTGGAAGCTCTATCTAATTGCCTACTGCTGAGCTCCTTATCAACAACACTGAGAGTGGTGGTCTGGTATTTTTGAGCTTACAGAGGATAGTGAAGACTAGTTAGACTGGTTTGGAGAACTTAAAGCAAAGTGATAAGATGTGTAGTCATTATGGCAATTCCTTCTACACATAAGCTGTCCCCAAGTCCCAGGATGTCGGGGCCAAGCCTCAGTGGGTAAAGAAGAATAATTCCTGTGTAACTAGGTGTGATTAACCTGGGGGAGGTTTGGGTGTTTCTTTTTTAGAAAGGCTTGGGCTATCCTAACACGGAGGTTGTTATTGTATGACATGTGTTTGGAAAACTCTACCCACATGTTTTGTTGATTCATTAATTGTCATTTGAGTACCACTTGGAACTTCTGCAACTTAAAGTCTCCTTTTCTCTTTTTGGCTTTGGATATGAATGGGAACTATTTAGCATCAGACTTTGTATTTAGAATTATTTACAGAATAACTTTTAATACTATCCTCTATGACATTGAGTGAATAAGGCTAGGGCAAAACAAGAATTTGAGCCTTCTAATTTGATCAACAAGAAAGATGTACTTTACAGACTTACACATGTCTCTCATGGATGGAACTGTTTCTAATCTAGCATTGTCTAAGATACTTTATTCAGAGATCTTCACAGGAGAGTGACTTAGACATTACCTAACTGCAAGTCAAAATGATCATTCCTGCATTACAGAAGGAAAGAACAAAAATGAAGGCAATAACGTTCTACTGACAATAATTCATTCCAGGGCAAGTTATCTGCATAGTACTACTTTGCCTTCACTGGTAAACAGTCCCTGAAGTCCCCATTCACTTCAGTTTTAAGTTCATTCAAGTGGAAAAACCAGATGGGTTCCCAGGAACTGAATCTGTTTCGGAGGAGGAGTCTGTGATTCAGGCTTAAACCAAGGGTGTTACCATTATGACATAGGCCATTGCCTAAAGTAAGGTAGGGTTGGCTCTTTGCCTCAAAGCTGTCAGATGTGTCCAGGGATTTGTGCTGAGTCTTTCATGATTCATTAAAGCCAGCCCATCAGAAATGCTACACTGGATCATGCCAGTGATACCATCAGCTGAATAAAGATCTGAAATATTAGAAGGTGATATGAGAAATGCTGGAATAAGATGTATGTGAGAAGAGTGAGATGGTCATTAACTCAGTCTGTGAAGTTCAGAAAGATTCTCAGAGGTAGTAGTGTTTGAATACGCTTTAGAAGAATGTATAATGTAAATGGACAAAAGGGAAGAGCTTTCTGTGAAAAGACACCAAATTTTCCAGGAAGAAGACAGTGAAGAGGAGGCTAACAGAAGAATAAGGTTGTGAAGCAGTAATATGCTTCTCTAAGAATATAGGCTTTATATTGTAGTTAATGAGGAGTCAGCAAAGGATTTTAAGAGAAGTGACATCAGATGACCATTTTATGAGGGGTTCTCTGACAGCTGGTGTGGCTAATGCATGGAGGGAAGGTGAGATTAGAGAGAGAGGGAACCACTTGGAAAGAGCTTCATTCATGCCAATGGCGGTGACAAGGAGGGACTTACAGACCACAGAGATGTTTAAAGGTAAAAATGATGGGATTTGGTGCCTGATTAGATCTGGGATCAAGGTTTGAGGATTTCTAGCTTAGATGACTAGGAAAACTGTGATGCCATTAAGCAAAGACTTTACACCCTTTAAAATCCATGACTTGTCTGAAACCTTCTCAAAACTATTGTATGACTTCAACTGTATGGTAATTCTGTGGCAGAATTAATCTGCCGTTTTTTCACTTTCCAGAGCACTCCCTCTTGTTTGATCTCATTAAATATGCAATTTGACAGATGAAAAACTAAAGTGAGCGATTTGGCTAAAATCATCCACCTGACTCTGCCCAAGGGAGAACTAAAACCATGTCAGAGTTTCCCTAGTCTTAAGTTCTAATTCAGATTCCAAATCTGAGAGTCTTTCACCCCAGAACCTTCACCCTTTTCTCTATTTTGCATGGAAGATACTATAATCAGAAAGACTTTTGAGTAGCAAAGGAGGCTGGGAGTTTTGGAAAAGGCACAAAGAAATCTTGCCAGTTCTAGGGAGGAAGAGGCAGTCAGCAGAGGAACAAAAAGAAGCAAATGACAATGAGCATTCCAGGTCTTCTGCATATCAATGCTTGCATTGCTACAGTACCAAGGCATCCTGTTGTACCAGTGTCCCTATAAACCTCATTACTTCTCTCCATATTAGTCCTAGGTGGTGGGATTGGAAGGTGCAGAGAGAGCTGCTGGTAATGGCTGTGAATGGCAATCACTCACTTAGGTTAGTCCTTGGGTCCCTCAGGTCTATTAAGAGGGTCCTGTGTAGCTTACTACTTAGCATTACACTCAAAACCTGTCTGCCAGGAATCTACTAGAGAGTAAGTAGATATGTTGTTGGGTGAGATTGTCTATGCAGAAGCTATGAAAATAAGCCTTTCAATTTGAATATGGAATCTCCACTGAACAGAGGAAATGGAGAGTCTTGGTTTTTGCAAAACAGAATTTCTCTATTAGAAATAGTAAAATCATTTCACAGAGGCGGGAGACCCATTTTGCAATTATCTTCTTTCCGTGTTGGTGATTGGGAAGAGATAAAACACTGGTCTGAGATAAGATTGGCACTTGTGGACAAGAAGAGAATTCTTATCTGCAGGTGTCATTACTTTCTTTTTCAAGGAGCCAAAGGGGGCAGTGATTTCAAGATGCCTGGAGAGAGAGAGAAAGAAAAAGAGAGGATTCTTGATGGAAACTCCTCAAAGCACTCTTTTCTTTAAGGCAGATGTGATGTCTGCAAGGATCCTCAAATAACCACTTGCTCTAGTGATCGGCTCCCACTTGTGATTGACTGACTTCAAAATGGTGGTCAAATACTTGTATTTAACAGACACGATCTGCAATTGTGCAGCCTTCATCCTTCTGGGAGGTTTCATTGATTATCTGTCTTCCTGCTTAGACTCTAAGTTCCTGCCTCAGGGGCTCATCTGATTTCAGCTTATTCCCTTGTCCTGTAGACAGGTTCAACAACTAATTGTAAAATAAATAAAGTACTGCTCTTAAAGAAAATTCATTTATTTTTGACTTTTTTTCTCAATGTTTCTGTATGTGGAGGGAGAGAAAAGGGCACTCCCACGCCCATAGGTGTGGTTTAAAAGGACCTTGTTTGGTTTCATGACCCAACCTAAAATCTCTGAGACTCTCACAGCTTTCAAGTTGGTGAGGGTAGTCATTCTGTCAAGACTTCTTAGAAGTGTTAGTGATAAGCTCATTTTATCCCTGAAATCCACTTTGAACATCTTTGAAACCTTCAAGCAATTGAGCAGATTCAACTCCTTAGTTCTGTTTTCCTAGTGATAATTTGTTTCTGATAAACATATTTACAGCTGGTTTTTTTAAATTAAACATTTACATTGAAATGACTTCCCATCTTAGGTGAGCTTGATTGATTTTTTTTTTTTAAGGGTTTTAGGGAAGTCAACTACTTTTTTTAAAAAAAAGATTTTATCTATGTATTCATGACAGACACACAGAGAGGCAGAGACACAGGCAGAGAGAGAAGCAGGCTCCATACAGGGAGCCCGATGTGGGACTCGATCCCAGGTCTCCAGGATCACACCCCAGGCTGAAGGTGGCGCTAAACCGCTGGGCCACTGGGGCTGCCCAGCTTGATTGATTCTTATTTGAGTTTTTTTTTAAATCATTGAATTTTCTAGCCTGTGCACTTTAAGTTTGATATAGGAAGTAACAGGGAGAAACAGTAGGTGGTTACCATGGCCACCGCAACATCTGATTTAGGTAGGAACAGAGAGGTCAGGGAAACAGTGCCATACTAAATTGAATTGCAATAATGATCAATAGTTCAGAGAGGAAATTTAAGTGTCTGAACTCCATCTAGCAACCCATTAATCAATACATGAATAACAATATCTGCACTATGGCTTTACATTTATGTACATTTATGTATGTATCAAAACAAAAGGGAAATTGCAGCATATATAAAAATTAAGAGTCATTAAGCACATTTGAAAAACGCTTCTAGGGTAGAATAAAAAGTATTCTGATTTCCAAGTTTGTTACTCATCCTGAAATACCAATAAAAGCTTTAAAAAGCAAGGTCTTGAGCTTAGCATTAGGATATTTTTTAGTTCAAAAAAAGGGGTTGACTTCTCAGATTGGAGGGACCTAGTTTCTTGGTGTTGTCACACAAAAAGGTGAAAGGTGAATTTGCTTCCTTAAATCCTCTCTCTACTCTTTCCACCTAAAGGTTCGTTTAAGCACAGAGTTCCTGGCCTAGGGAAGCCAGCCCACTCTAGCCTGCCAGCTGAAGAATTAACTCTACCTTGTGAAGAATTTTGTTTACTCTCTTCTATATTTTAGAAGAAGATACCAGACCAATACTTCCGTGTTGGCATTTCAAACACCAGCAACTAGCTAGAGGGTGGGACGGGCTTGAAGAAGTCTTCCAGCCTCCCTTCCCCAGGCTCCCCAGGCAGGCTTCCACCTCCTCTGCGGTTCCAGTGCTCAGGCCTTTTTAGCTGAGAAGAGAAAGAAAAAGCTAAGTGAAACAGTAAACATCTGGAAAGTGATTTGTTACTGCTTTAAAAGGATAGCATGGAGAAAGTAATCCCATCTCTTAAATTGGCCCTTTTGTGTTGCAAAGCATCTCAAACTAGCTCTGCAGGTAGCCTGAGAAGGTGGCCCCACCTGCCTTGCTCCTAAGAGGCTTTGGCCACAACTCAAGAGCTTCCAGAGTGTGCGCTGGCAGGCGGAGTCTTGCACCAGTACATCTCAGCCAGGAGCAGGGAAGCAGAGCTGAATTTGGGAAGCAGCTGCCTGCTATGCTGAAAACTTCTGGAAACTGGCTAAGGAGCTGTGGTGAGAATCATGCTACTTTTCTCAGACCCATTTCTTTCGACAGACCAGTGGGGAGTCGTGGCCATGAAAAGGAAGAGAGGATGGCAAATTCCCCTCCCTTTCCCTTCCTAGAACAGCAGTGCCTGCCGTTTCTCAGCACCCACTGCTTGCAGACACCTCAGGGCTGCTCTATTTCCCTCTCTGTTGCTCTCTGTGTTCTAAAGGAACCACACACAGTGAATTTTCTCTTCCTCCACCTCCGTGCAGCCCCAAACCCACACTTCATGAGCTTAATTCACCATTGGTCTCTTCATAGTAAGTCTGTCTCCTGTGAGCTGCCAGACTCTTGCTACTGTGTATCACAGACAGAGATTTAGGAAAGTGAAATTCTTGCTGCTGATTTTTATGGGTTCCAGATATGCCTGGATCCACACTGATTTCAGATCACACATATTAATGTGTGCACATTCTGTTCAAATACCCAGAGCCTCCTGAGGGAGAGTGTAGTTCAAACGCAAGGAGATAGGCTGGTACAAGTCTGAAAAAACCAATAGGCTTTTGAGTTGAATCTTGCTTTCACCAATTATAAACTATGCAACCTTGGGAAACCACGGAATTTTGTGCTTTCAGTTTTCTCATCTGTGAAAGTAGAATTAATTGTATTACTAATTTAAAGGTTAGTAGTTGTATATGGAAAGCTGGATTCCAGAATTGTCTGAGGCACAAAGACCATGGTTACCTTATTTTGGGGTACCTCCTTAGTAGGTAAGAATGTCAGCTCTGATCATTTTGCCTGATTTCTTTTCTTTTTTTTTTTTTTTTAAGATCTTATTTATTCATTCATGAGAGACATGGAGAGAGAGAGAGGCAGAGACACAGGCAGAGAGAGAAGCAGGCCCCAGGCAGGGAGCTGGATGTGGGACTTGATCCCAGGACTCCAGGATCACGCCCTGGGCCGAAGGCAGGCACTAAACCACTGAGCCACCAGGGATCCTCTCTGCCTGATTTCTAAGCAACTCCCCCATGGTTAGCTTAGATCTGCCAAGTAACACAAGACTGTTTCCACATCTGCAAATCAATGGTAATCATAGTAGTAACTGATAAGTTTTGGAATATAGGTGGGCTTTGGTGGGGTGAGGTCCAGAGCTGATGACCGAGAAAGAATTCTTGAGATGTCTTTGGTGCAAAATGGTGGTTTTATTAAAACACTGGCACTGGACCTGTGGGCAGGAAGAGCCGCTGCCCAGGGCTTGTGAGGAGTGGCTGATTATATACCTGGGAGTTGGGAGGAGTTTGGGGACAGCCTACTTTCTAAGGAATTTTGGTAGCAAGGTTTCCAGGACCTTGAGGGGGCTAGCTATTGTTGGGGAAAAGGTCACTTATTACCATCTAATAAAACCTGAGTTTTGAAACCCTTCAGATGTATATTGGTGGGCCATATGCTTGGGGGATGATTGCCAACACCTATCTTGGTGGCTTAGAGATAAAGATAATTTATAAAGGAGTTTTTATGTGTAAAGCAGAGTCACAGGGTCCTGGAGGTTGGGCTAAGATTGCCTCTTGCCCTTACCAAAGTATTAATATCGAGGCAGTTGAGTTATGTAGAGGAATGTCCTTCTTCCTGTTTCACTTGTCAATGTGCTGCCCCAGGTTTGTGCTTTGTCCTCAGCTGGTCCTCTGTTCCCCCATCAGTAACTATCTCATGGCTCTGTGAGGATTTAAAGACCTAATGCTTCATATGTAAAGCTAGCACACAGCAAATACTCAGAAAAATGTTAGCTGTTGTTGTTAGGAAGCAGGCATCTGACTGGAGCTAGACAACTGGCATCCCTAGATGAAATTCACCTCAGATGTTGTTGTTGTTTTAAATGCAAGATGAATCCTAAGGGCCCTTCTATCTCTTAACCTCTGTGTTCCTAGGTGCATCCACATGCATATTACAGAGCTCCACATCTTCTTTGGTAGGAGCCATAAATCAATTATTCAACCTTATTTTTTGATGGAAAATCCAACATGATACACATTTTGGACTGAAAAATCACAGCCAGTGCATAAAGTCACATGTGTCATTTCATATACTACCATGACTTGATTTCCTTAAGAACACACATCTTCACGGCCCAGATACTACTTTGCATTCCATGACTTTGAGGACATAGAAATTTGCATTCACTTAGCACTGGTTTTAAGAAACTTTATTCACACAAGTTGGCCAAGAGTGGTATTTGTTATCATTTCCAGTTTCGGTGTTATTTTCGAAACAGAACCTTAACCTGTATGTCTGCATTCTGATGGCAATTAATATGTATCTGGCATTACAACTGAGCTGTTAGCAGCCAGTTTAAAAACCAGCCCGGAGTCACTCCTCACCCTGCCTCTGGGGTGAGGAAGTATACTTGCTGGGCTGGGAGATTTGCATTCTCCTCAGAAGTGGTGCTCCCCTAGTCAGCACCTCCTTTGTTACTTAATTCTCTCCAACCCCCCCCCCCCACCACCACCACCAAAATGCCTTCCACAGTTCCTCTAAATCCCTTTTGGGTGCTGTGAGCTAGGCTAGGACCCTCATTAAACATCAAACAATTAATCACATGTTTTTAGGATTAATTTGTTTGCTGTGAGACCACCAAGAAAATAAGGACTGTGATTTTTGATGTCTGGTACATAATACAGGCAGTCCTTGCTTTGCATGGTAGTGTGACACTATAAACATGACATCTTAATGATCAATGGTAAAAACTATTATTGCCTGAGACCTCTTAAATTTTTTGTCGAAACATTAAAAACTTGGGACATCTGGGTGGCTCAGTCAATTAAGCATCTCCCTTTGGCTCAGATCAGGAACTGGGATCCGGCTCAGTGGGGAGCCTGCTTCTCCCTTTGCCTGCCACTCCCCCTGCTCATGCTCTCTCTCTCTCAAGTACATAAAATCTTAAACACACACACACACAACTTTTTGTTGGCTGCGAAATGGAAAAAAAAGTAAAATGTTTGTTTAGTATGCTATTACTTGAATTACTAGAAATGTTGAAAATTAATGTATTTTCTTTCTTGGTAGAAAAGGATAGTTTGAATAGTGCTTGCCTTTTTCTTCTTGTTGCTATAGAACGATAACTGAGCAAGCATCTTTTCTATACCTTGGCAAATTGTCTTTTTTTTTTTTGTAATTCTGAATCCGCTTTCAACTTTCTATCCTTTGCACATTCAGTGTTATAAAATATCTCTGAGAGTTCCTTTGATGTGAATTTTTTTTCCTCTGAAACATCTTCATCCTTTTCCATCCAACCACTCTCTTCACATTTCGAAGCTTTTACTAGGTTCCTTTGGCTGCACATCTGGCATTTCTCAAAGGGGGGCAGTGTTGATGTTTCTGCTCTCAGCTGTATCTTCTGTAATTCCACTGTCCCATGTGAATTTCACTTATAACTTTTTCCTTCTGTACTGCACCCTCATCTCTGTTGGCAAATTCCCTCTTTCAATTATCCATTTTGGTAAAATGTCCCATGGGCTTATCACTGGGACACAATGAAGCAAAATGACATGCTTTGCTGTCTGTGTGTGAACTGAACAACAGGTGTGCAGTGACCCATGACCGACATACCTTGAAAGAAGTGACGTGGTAGGTCACTAATGATGGTGTGCATCTGTTATTACACAGTGATTTGTGGACCAAGAAGTCTGTGGCAAGTTTTCACTTTATTCACTCAAGTTAAAATACTGTCATAATTGAAATTTGAATCATGTTGTTAAGGAACTGGTGGTACTTAATTAAACCATGGTAATGGAAAATTGGGCATTTTGAAACCATGCAAATCCAAAACTGCTGTTAGTTGCTCAATACTAAATGCCTGTTGAACGAATGAATAGGCTCAGGCAGTTATAATGACCTCACTTTGCAGTCTCAGTGTCCTAATAACCTTACCTACAGCTCTGTCCCTTTTCTTCCTTCCTGAACAATACATCCACAGTAGCAGGTAAATGCAAGTCTGCTAAAAGTTGGCATTAAATAAATCCTTGAACTCTGAGCCTTGTGCCTCTTGTGCCAAAGGCCCAGCTCCTTGGGGTACCTGGGTGATGCAGTTGGTTGAGCACCAGACTCTTGGTTTCAGCTCAGGTCACAATCTCATGTCCAGCTCTGCACTCCACATGGTGTCTGCTGGAAATTCTCCTCCCTCTCCCACTGCCCCTCACTCTTTTGTTCTCTCTCTCTCTCTCTCAAATAAATAAATACATTTTTAAAATAAAAAAAATAATAAAGGCCCAGCTCCTAGCTACTTTTTTTTTTAAATCAAACTTCTTCCTGAGTACCTAGCTTCACTTCTAAAAAGAACTAATCTGATTAACAGATTCACACTGTAAATGTTGAAAGCTTCTTTCTTCCTCCCAAAGAGAGGGACCAGCATTTTGCAGAGGAGGCTTCTTTTTTTTTTTTTTTAAGATTTATTTATTTATTTTCAGAGTGTGCATGAGAGCAGGGGAGTCGGGGCAGGGGGTGGCGCAGAGGAAGTGAATTTTTCAAGCAGACTCCCCACTTAGCTAGAAACCGAGTAAGGAGCTAAATCTCACAACCTATGAGATCATCACCTCAGCTGAAACCACAAGTCAGAGGCTTAACTGACTGATCTACCCAAGCATCCATGCAGAGGAGGCCTCTTGTACTGCCTTCACTAGTGGTGCTCAGACTCTAGGCACCAAGAGAGAAGAATCTTAAGTTGGTAGAACTTCTCTGGCCTTATTTCACTAAAATCCAGTAATCAAGAAAATATTAAAATCCAGTAATTAAAAAAACAATGGAGGAGACCTGGGAGAAAGACTCAAAGATAATCCTAAACTTCACTTAGCCTTTGATCTCAAGGAGTTTACATTCCAACATGGGCTATGAATCCTGGACATATGGAAGCAGAAACAGTGGTGGTTACCAATACTGCCTTTGTCTGAGATGGGTTCAGGGCTGGTTCTGTTTCTTCATAGCTCAGTGATCTTTCCCAAGCTATTTAGGTTTCAGAAACTCATTTCTCTATCTGTAGACTGTGATAATTATCTCCCAGGGTTCTTGAGAGTCTTAAAC
Organism: Vulpes lagopus; assembly: GCF_018345385.1. Taxonomy (NCBI): domain Eukaryota; kingdom Metazoa; phylum Chordata; class Mammalia; order Carnivora; family Canidae; genus Vulpes; species Vulpes lagopus. The sequence goes on along the minus strand of NC_054838.1, from coordinate 34,150,008 downwards.
ATAACAAGGAATGCACTTAGAATAGTATCTTTTATAGCATAAGAGTTTGGAAAACAGGAACGATTTTAGTTACTAAGACATAATTCAGGTGAATGTCCTTTGTTTTAAAGCAACTACCTTGTCCACAATGTGCAGAGTTGTGGTTTTAGAATCAGAGTGTAAAATACAGGTGGAATGTGATGAAAGTTGCCCAGTTCATGGAAGACCAAAGACTAAGACCTGTGTTTGCTTTTTTTTTTTTTTTTTAAGATTTTATGTATTTATTCATGAGAGACATAGAGAGAGAGAGAGAGGCGGAGACACAGGTAGAGGGAGAAGCAGGCTCCATGCAGGGAGCCCGATGTGGGACTCAATCCCGGGTCTCCAGGATCACATCCTGGGCCAAAGGCAGGCACAAAACTGCTGAGCCACCCAAGGATCCCAGACCTGTGTTTTCTTCTGCCTCCTTACTGATTGTCATTTGGTGGTTGAGAATCTGTATTCTCCCTTTGTAGAGTCAGACCCTTAAATTATTTTGGAATACTTCTTTTGGGTATGTTCAAAAGCTTGGTTAAAGCTTTCAAGAACAAGACACTCAAGTCACATAGTGGTAAGGCCTTGCTTGCACTTCTGCTAACAGTAGAGCCTCTCCTGGAATGATCAGCTTGCCTCAGAGGCATCCCCATCTGGTTACCAAATGTGTCCTCACAACTATATTCAGACACTTGGAGACTTTTTGGGAAAGGCACTAAGTCACTATTTTATTTGATTGCTAACTGGGCTGTGGCTCTCACTTCCGGCTGTGTGAGCCATTTAAAAATTGTAGATCCTCCCAGGGATTTTACTTCAGTATATCTGGAGTAGAGGTGAGGCATCTGCATTATAAAAATGTTTACCAGGTGAGATGTAGAACTGAGAACTGCTATTCTAATGCCTGTAGGTGCCAGAGTCTAAAAACAAAACTAGCCCTTGTTGCAGTTGTCTGGCCATGAATGTGACCTTCTCTTGTCCAGAGACCAGCCTGGCCTGGGAGGTGCAATCTGGCCTTCTGGTGTGTCAGATCTTGGTTGCTGCTGATTTGTTTTACCCCAGGGCAGGATTTCCTCAATATCTTCCCCTCATCTTGACTGAACTTTTATAACAAACAGCTGCCTAATTGGCTTCCTTGATTTTACCTCCTTTTTTTTTTTTTAAGATTTTATTTATTTATTTATTTATTTATTTATTTATTTATTTATTTGAAAGAGAGAGACAGAGATAGTGGGAGAGAGCATGAGTGGGGAGGAGAAGGAGAAGCAGGCTCCATGTGGGTCTCCATCCATCCCCAGACCTTGGGCTCATGACCTGAGCCAAAGGCAGACGCTTAATGCACTGAGCCACCCAGGTGCCCCTCACCTTCCTCTCGTAACCTTTTGTTCCACTCTCTACTCTGCCAACAAATTTATCTTGCTAAAATGAGAATTCCATTGTCACTCCCCCCATCTTATAGCCACAGAGCTGTTCTTCATTTTCAGCCTAGGATATCTCTTAAGGACTTCATGTATATTCTTTTCCTGCTGGAACACCCTTCCACCCAATTAATAGTATTACTTTCCTAAATAACAAAATGTTTCTTTATTTGAAAATCTTATATTTGTTAGATCCTATGCTAAGTGTCCTACACATGCTTGAGAGACTCTTAGTGACATTTGAAGCCCAGTTCTAGGACCTGCTCTGAGAAAACTTCCCTACATCCCATTTGCCCAATAGCGGAGTGAGCTGCCTTTCCCTCTATGCCCCTAGAGCACTATCAAAGAGTTCAGTGTATCGCATTGTAATTTGTGGTGGATGATCCATCTGCTCTCCCAGGGGCACATGCTGTACCTGTCTTTGTAATCCCTGGAGCAGAATGGGGCACCAGCAGTCATGAGATACTTGGGAGGGTAGAGGAGCAAGTCTGGGGTCAAATCATCTTCAATCCCAAGGAAACACCAGGATGCCGATTGTTCACTTGACAGTGAATGAGTAGCTCTAATAGTGTCATCATTTGTAGGTCATTTGGGCACAGAAAAGATGCATCCCAAAGCCTCTGCCTTTACACAGCAGTGTGATATAGCTTTTGGGTCCTAAGACATTCCAAACTACAGTTACAAAGACTGACTCTCTGTCAGCAGACAGGAACTTGGCTACAACAGCAACATCATGGGTTAACTTTGTTTGTTACCACAGAAGGGCTGGATTGCGTTGCATCATCTGTTAGGAGGGCATTTCACCAACAAACTAATGAAAGGCAGTGCGTTCTTTTTGTGTGCCTTTTTTTTTTTTTTTTTTTTAGCCCTGTGTTTTTACAGGCAGAGACTGTAATCAGCTGTCATGATAGCTATAATCAATTAGCTGATGGGCTGTTTTTCTCCATCTGGACTAATTGAATAGTTGCTTTTGTTTTTATTTTTGTTTTCTCTCTCTTCTCATTCTTGACTGTTACTATTGAATCATGTGACTAAGCCCCCACAAAACTGGCAGTCACTCCTCTCTCTCTTTCTCTCTCTCTCTCAGCCTTCTTTAAGATGTGGCAGTGACCCATTCATCTGCAGAGAGAGTCACATCTGCATTAATATTCGGGAGAGATTTATTTGAAAAATATGACTAAGTGAAAAGCAAAAATTTAACTCATTTTATGAGTTGTTTAAATTTAAAATAATTTAAAATATCAGGAGATTGCTTTCAGTCAGCTTGTATTACTGTTTGTGTTGTTGGGAGCCAGCTGTGCAAATCATGTCCTCTGTAGCTTCAAAGGAAAAATCTATGACTTTTTAATGCAGAGAGATAGCATGTACTTCCTGGAAAAGATGGGAGCTCCACAGCACCGAAAAAAGTTAAGCAGAGTGTCAGGTGAGTAAAATTAAGGGGAGAGAGGTGATGGGCACCAGAAAGTATTTGTTTCTTTTGAAGCTGAGATTTTTCTTCAATAAACCACAAAACAGAGATGCTTTCATAACCGTAAACTTAAGAACATGGTTAGCAGATAACCTTTAGGAGTTGCACAAACATTTCAGCAAACATTTTTTGCATACCTACACAATTCCACATCCTCAGTGAGGACAAAAAAGTAAAGTAAGACCTAGTCTCTGCCTTCAGGGAGTTCGAAGTCTAATAAAAGAAGAAAGATTCACAAAACAACAAGCGCTGGGGTGTCTGGCTGGCTCAGTCGGTAGAACGTGCAACACTTGGTCTTGGGATTGTGAGTTGGAGCCCCACAATAGGTCTAGAGATTACTAAAAATGATAATAAATAAACTTAAAACCACCATACAGCATTAAAGATGGTATATAACAGCAAAAGGGAAGAAGTGGGATTAGAGAAAGAAAATATTCTTTTTCCAAAATCTTATGTTGTGTGCTCAAAAGGAAATCAGCCCTGACCCTTCTGTCTTCAGGTGTCTCTATGCAAAATGGGTATTTTTTTTTTTTTTTTAGATTTCATTTATTTATTCATGAGAGACACACATAGAGAGGCAGAGACACAGGCGGAGGGAGAAGCAGGTTCCCTGCGGATAGTCCGATGCGGGACTTGATCCCAGGATCAGGTCCTGAGCAGAAGGCGGCGCTAAACCGCTGAGCCACCCGGGCTGCCCTGCAAAATGGGTATAATAGTCCACGCCAGTGACCTAATTATTTTTGGAATGCATTTTGAAGAGCAATTAGAAAGGACTCTGAGCTGTTTATACATCCCCAATGATACGTATTACATAAATTCCATGTTAAAAAACAGTATATTTTGGGCAGCCTGGGTGGCTCAGTGGTTTAGTGCAGCCTTCGGCCTGAGGAGTGATCCTGGAGACCTGGGATAGAGTCCCATGTCGGGCTCCCTGCATGGAACCTGCTTCTCCCTCTGCCTATGTCTCTGCCTCTCTCTCTCTCTCTCTTTGTGTCTTTCATGAATAAATAAATAAAATCTTTTTTAAAAAAGTACATTTAAAGCAATACTCATTAAACTATTTATTAAATTTTGTCACCAGTTTTATATAAACTGGTTTTATATTAACAGTTTTATATAAACAGTTTTATATTCATTAAGGAATCTTGACGTTCTTGTAGAAATAAAAAAAACTAGCAACAATATTAATTCCACTGGTTAGGTAGGGAAGGCCAGGACATGAGGATAAATGACCTGGTCAAGGACCCCAGGATCTGCTTCCAGGGCTGCTGGCTCCTTGTAGTCAATTTTATTGACCCTGCTCTCTTCACCTCCTTGTCTCTGTGCTTGAGGGTCTGACTATAGATTTACTGATACACAGTTTTCTTCTGCAGAGAATTAAAACAAAAGCCAAACAAAATAAAAAAAAAGAAAACTCTTCTGCCTTTGGAGATAGGATTCTTTTTATAGAGTTTTAAAATGTATTCAGCAGATCTTTACTGAGCATCTGCTATGTGCCGGGCATGGCACAGACTTCAGAGGACAAATCAGACACAATTCGCATCTTCACAGAGCTTAGAATCCAATTATGGTGCAATTGCAATGCAGTGCAATCAATGCTATGGAGGTCTTACAAGCTACACTTAACTCAGCTTGACAAAGCAATCAGAGAAGCCTCCCTGCAGAAAAAAATGTCAAAGCTGGGCTGTGAAATTTTGAGAAATTAGTCTTGAGGACTAGAAAGAGGAAGAATAGTAAGTAAAAAGTAGGACAGCAAGAAGAAGCACTCAGCCTGTCTTAGGAAGTGAAAGTAGTTCAATAGGCTGGAATTTAGACAGTGTGTGATGGAGTCTGGATTGCTAAAGAGCAACCAGATCACAGAAGGTTTTTATACCCAGGCTGGAGTTTGATCTTTAGTCTGAAGGCACTGGGGCCAGTTAAATGATTCTAAGCAGAAAAATGACAGGATCAATATTGCCATTAGAAAAAAAAAATCACTTGTCTTTGCTGTGAGGAGAATGGATAGTAGGGAAGGTAATTATTGAGAAGATGGGGATGATGATTGTTAGTCTAAGGGGTGGAGAGCTAAGATGTACGTCTCAGCTGACTGTTCTCACTACTCTGTTTCGTGTAGAATACTGTAAGGATTACACTCATGGTCATTCCCAGGCTTTTTGAATACAAGGACTCTCTTTTTAACTACCTGAGAGTGGTTGTCTTTTTAGATTTTGTTGATAGAGATAATACTTAATGATGCAATAAGATATTGAATTAAATTTAAATTAATGCATATTTAGTTGGTCATAGTATAACCTATGTACATTTAACATTAGGAGGACATATATGTAGGAGACATTATTATTTCTAAAAGATTTTATTTATTTATTTGAGAGAGAGAAAGTTCATGAGAGGGGTAGAGGGAGAGAATCTTCAGACTCCCCACTGAGCACAGAGCCCAATGTGGGGCTTGTTCTCACTACCCATCAGAGCATGACCTGAGCTGAAACCAAAAGCCAGAGGCTCCATTGACTGAGCCACCCAGGTGCCCCAAGATTTATTTATTTTAGAGACAGTGGCGGTGGGGGGGGGGGGGTAGGGGCATGGGCACAGAGGGAGAAGGAGAGGGGGAGGGAGAGAATCCCAAGCAGACTTTGCACTGAGCATGAGCCCAGACCTGAACAGGGTCCAAAGCCAGGACCCCCCAGCCCTCAGCTCCATGAAGAGCTCTATGCATCCCACCACCCATGAGATCATGAGCAGAAACCAAGAGTTGGACGTTCAACTGGCTGAGACATCCAAGAGCCCCTGTAGGAGACTATCGATTCAGTCTATGGAATGTGTGGTGCCTGGTGCATTTGAGGATTCTGTGTCAAAACACTAAGGATTCTAGTGAGTTTTTCAGACCTAGAGGGAAGGAGGATTTAGAATTGTACTTATCACTAGTTAGTACTTCAATCTTTTTCAAAGGGTTGATAGCTATTATTTGATAGCTTAGTGTAATCAGTAGCCTTACGAGTACTACCTCTTTTTACTAACGGAGAAGTTAGTAGCCAGGTTTGGCTTCTGACTGACATTACTACAATACCTCCTGTGGTTTAATGGATTAAATGTTTGGATTCCAGTTCTATCACTTACTATCAGTGTGATTTGGGGCAAATTATTTAATTGCTAGTATGTTTCCTTGTTTGTGAAATGGGTATAATATCTACCACATAGATCATTATTAAAGTAGATAATGAATGCTTAAAATCTTGATAACTTTTAATAAATTATCTTCCCATCATGACTTCCTTTCCTATTACCCCTTCCTTATCTTCTTTTCTCCCTATTTCCTTACATCTGCCTCCATTTTGGCCCCTTCTTTTCTTCCTCAATTTTCTTATTTCTCCTTTTTCTTAATCTTCACATTTTTTTTACCTGATTTTTTAAAAGTATTTTTAGTGTTTAGTTTAACTGTGTACAATTACATTGGTGTTTCCTGTTCTTAAAGAGCAACCAAGTATTTATGTTTTGTTTAATTACTTAGGAATCAAGTTGCTCTGTATAAGTGGTCCTCAGTAGAGAAACACTTCCTACTCACGAATGTTTGACCTAACATTACATTTTCCGGTCCACTCTGGCAACTTTACTTACTCCACACTCTTTGATCCTCTGGAGATGAATCATCAACCCAATGCTCAAGTTTAAAGACATCTGTGTTTCTAGTTAATGCTCTCTTCATCCTTGCACATTTTCAAGTGCTCTGGCAAATACTGTGTGCCCCTGTCAGAAAACAGTGATTTCAGCCAGCAGTTGATGAAGCAGGTGCAGAATTACAGAAGATGCAATTGCCGCAGTAGTGTAGAAAGACTTTTCTAAAGTGTTTCTTGGAGTTTGTCCATCTCTTATTTTTAAAGCATATTTACCATTGTGTATTAAAATCTCCAGTAAAAACTTAATGAATTAAACCAGAATAATTTATCTTCTGAAAATGCGTTCCTTACACCAACTTACCAGATAACCACACCCTTTGGCCTAGATTTCAAGGCCTTCCATGATCTGGTTTTAATCATCATTTCATTTTTTTCTTCTTCTTGCTCCTGTGGGGACATGAACCCCACATTTAAATATTTCCATTAACCTTCCCCTGAAAAATACTTTCACATGCCAATCCCCAAGTGCTCCTGTGCCTATTGTTTACTCTAGAAATCCCTCTTTTTTTTTTTTGTTTTTTTTTTGCAAACCTCACCCATTTTTCTAATCTTTTCTAGTCCAACTTTTTCTGACTGCTCCAAGTTTAAGTGACCTTCTGAATTCCTGTAGTGTGGTGGCGTGACTTCCGAAAACTTGAAGATCTAGAGCTGGAATACCTTATTAATTCAAATCTTACCCTGGAGATGTGATTTTGTTGCCTTCTTTGGACAATTTCTTTATCATTAAGAAGACGGGTAATATCTTAAAGATTGTTAAAAGGATTAAAGCAGAAAAACTGTGAAAGCATTAAGTAACTTGTATAATAATCTTGCCTAGAATATTCAATTATTATTTCCTTTATACATGGCAATTTAACTAGCATTAAATATATTTAGTAAACACTAAGGTCTAAAAATAAGAATGCATACATTCTATATCAGGGTTAATGTGCACATGACGCCTGCGGATCCTGTCCAGGTGCAGATTCTGATTTAGTAGCCCTGGGATGGAGCTTGAGCTTCTCCGTGTTTCCAACACGCTCATCTATGTATACTTTGGTTAGCCAGTATGGTCAACCCAAATATAAAGGCAGGTGATAGAAGCATCCAGACTCTTGGTCTACCCTCTCTGGCTGAAGTCTGGACATGGGATTTGCACAGTGACCTTCTTCCTAGTGTCCAATTACATTTCTGTGTTTATAACTTTCCTCACAACTACAAAAGCTGGCTAGCCTGATGCGTAGCTTGGTCACACATAGCTATTAGTCAGCCTAGGGTGTCAAATGCAGTTACCTCAGAATAAATATAAAATTCACCAGGAAACTTGCAGGGCTCCCACAGAGTGAACTTGATCTACACTGAGGTGCCTGCTCCAGGATGAGAGTGAAGTGACTCACTTGACGTCAAGTCACAGACAGACGTCATCTTGTTACCTAGAAAGACCTCTTTATGCAGCTAATGATTCCACAGAGGTGTCTAAATGAGGAAAAACAGTGGGAGGCTAGGTATCCAATTAATCCTCAGCAGTGTAGAGCCTCCGTTGACCAGAATGGTTACAGAATTTACAGACCCTGACCCATGTGATCTTCCCTTTAAACAATTTATCAGAGACTTCATTTTGAACTTTGAGGACTTGTCATCTTCTTTATCTAATTCTTCATGTGTGAATGAGGCAAGAAAGAATGTGTATCTATTTTGAATCACCTAGTTTCATTGTACAGTTCCAACAGGTGTGTGAGTGTCCAGGTGATACCTTGAGGCCATGGTTTTACACCCAGGTCCACTCACCCTCTGCCTGTGGGGATGTTAGGCTTCTTACCTAGTCTAAGCCTTAGGTTTCCCATTTGTCAAAAGGGGCTGGTAAAAAAAAAAAAAAAATGAGATAGTCTGTGTTAAATGTCTAACATTTACCCTAGCATGGTTAGTGCTCTATACACATTAGTTATGTTCATTATATTGTCAGTGACAGTTACTGGCTTACCTTTAATGCTTCATTAATATAATATTATATTTTAGTCCTTTTACTGTAGCAAAACATATAATATTACATTTTAACCACATTTAAGTGTACAATTTCATGATGTTAAGTAGGTTCATATTGTTGTATAACAGATCTCCACAAATTTTTCATCTTGCAACACAGAAATTCTATATCTGCTAAAAACTAATTCCCCCATTCCCTTCCCTCAGCCCCTTAAATTTTCTTTTTATTTCTGCAGCATGTGGACATGAATCCATTCCACATGCCCTCAGTATCCAGTCACTGCTAGAAAAACACATAGAACTTGAAGTCAGAAAATTTAGATATAAGGCTAATAAGCCTTGGATTACACTAACTGCATGATGTGCCAATTACAAGCTTTGATTTTATCACCCATTTCTGCATATAGGTACATGTGTTATGAACTGCATATTGTTAATTAGTCTCTAATCACCCCTTGCTCTTTCCAGTACTCTTCTCTGCATTCCTAAAAATCATCCATCTTAGCATTTGGCATATTTATATTGAAATTATCTGCCTTATGGGTATTCCTCTTGAGTAGACAAAAAGTACCTTGTGGGCTGGGATTAGGTGTTAATCAAGCTTAATTTAGCATGTGTTGGGCCAGTTCAGGACACTCTATACACTTTATATGCCTCTCTCATTTGCTTTCATGTGCTCCCAGGAGTCCCATTTTTATCATGTTGCATTTCCCTTTGTTTAAAACCCTTCTGTAAAAACTCTTGGCAAAATGCCCACAGAATAACGATTGGTAAGGAGGAATAGACCAATCCAGTGGAGGGTGGACAGCAATAGGGTAAAATGAAAAAAGGTTGAAAAAAGAAATCCTACCTAGATACTTTTTACCAAATCTCTTCTTTTGAAATCTACCTAGTTATGCATATAACTTTCTCCTGATTCTTCTGCCAGGTGTCTAGAGAGGTCAAGAGCTATCTCGTTACCTTCCAGATGATTTTGGGGGAAATCATTTTCAACAAGCTCTACTCTTGAGGGTCTGTATCGACAGTTAATTTAGAGAGTCAAGGTTCACCTTCTGAAGCAGAAGCCAAGATAGTTATATAACCTGCAGTTTCCTGTCGAAAGCAAAGCCTGCAGATGCTCAGAAAGCTAAATTAAACTCCTGACTTGCAATGCAGCCACCAAACATCATGGGCAGTCTAAAGAGCATTACCAGCACCAGGGTGGTAATTGTAATGATGCCGAATGAAACACTGTGTTCATCTTCCAGCCGGTGTGATTTAAAGGTCTGCTCAGATTAGCCAGCCAGCAAGCATGCTGAGGTTGAGCTGAACCTTAGTGTGGTATCTTACTTAATGAGCAATTTTGTTAAAAAAAAATTATTATTATTTTGCAAAATTTGGCCATGTGCATTTCTAATTTGGGTTTTGTTTTTTTTTTCTCCTCTCAAGAAGACACTTTCTTGAGGAAGGATTCCATGACCTAGATTGAGAGGAGGGCCTAAGAGAACGAACATTATTGATAGCTACTCCAGGGCTTATGCTTATGTCTTACCTTTAAGAGAGAAAGGGAACCAGCAATGAGTGAATATATGCCGTGCCCTAGGCACACTACATATGTCCTTCCAATAAATCTTCCAGTGAAGCTGGGCAAATGGGCACCCGTAAGCTCATATTAGAAACTATGAAAAACAGATTCAGAGACTGAAATAATTTGTCCAGGCCATTCAAATAATATGTGGAAGACTGGAATGTAAATTAGGTCTTTCTGTCATGACCCAAAGAGAGTACTCACACCATCTTGAACATTGGCTTTCAGTCACCCAATTTCTCACTCAGAATCTGGGTTTCATACCTCTTCAAATAATATGACTAAAATAGATCCCAGAGTCTTCAGAACCTAAGCTCAAATTATTATTAACTACTATTAACTAAGCAAGTACTTTAAGAAAATATATCATTCTATAATAAAAAAACAAGACAGGAAATATTGCAAAGTGAGCAATTTTTGACTACATAATACAAGTGATATTTAATTTGGGGGGAATATGTAAGTCCAAATATTAGAAAAAAATGTGATCCTACTGTCTTGAAAATGCATCCCAGATTTCTGGCCTTCTTTTATGTCTTCACACCTTCCATAGGTTATATAGATGTTTCTCCTCTTTGTTTATAGCCAAAACTTGGGACACTGATACTTTTTCCCTGTTAGATGTTAGTTAACAACCTATAATGCATTTACTGACGATTCTTAACAAAAATAAATGTGGCTCACTGGCTTATTTAACATTCAGTGAATATTTGTTAAGCAACAGCTAAATGCCAGGTACTGGCCCTCCATGAGATACTTTGTGTTCTAGAGCTTTTCCCAGATGTGCTACAGTGGACATTCCAAAGGTCCTTGGATCTAGTTTAGGAAATCCAAATACAGTGTAAATACTAACAGTGTAGAATTTCCAATAATGATCATTGTAGCCAATATTTATTTCATGCTTGCCATGTCCTAGGCTCTAATGATAAATGCATGTATCTCATGTAATCTTCACAACTATATAATGAAAATACAGTTAGCATCTGCCTTTTTACAAATGAAGAAACTGTGGCCAAGAAAGATCATTGATTAGTTTGTTCAAGATTGTATAACTAGTAAGTATCAAAGGTATGGCTCTAACCTAGGCCAATTCGACAGAAAGTCCACATTCCTAACCATGATGTGTTCTGCCTTTTGGAAGCTTCCATTCTTTCAGGACCAACAAACATGTGCCGAGATATAAAAATGAATAAGAAACAATTTCTACTCTCAAGAGGCCCTAGCTCCCTGTGAGGAAGAGACACTCAACTAGGCTCAACAAGCATTGTGCTTTGTTAAATTTCATACACTGCTAAGTACTAGAGATAAAGCATAAAGCATGGCATCAGCACAATCCCACCCTCAGGGAACTCCCACTCCGGTCAGAGACAGATTCAGAAACAGGAACTCTGAAGAGCAACTGATCCCTACTTCCACTTTCCCATTTTGGAGGTGCTTGAATGTTCCTGGGCACTGAGAGAGGCAATATTATGCTTGGGCTCCATAGCCGGTCCCTCAGATCGTCTTCAATCTTCAACCATTTATTGATGACCTCAGGCAGACCACTTAGCTTCTCCAAGCCTGTTTCCTTGTATTTAAAAAGCAGGTGAAAGTGTAATCTACTTTGCGGAGGATCTTTTGGGGATTAAATGATAAAATGTATTCACAGTATCTATACATGCTCATTAAATGTTAGTTACTATTGTATTATCATGTCCTCATGTCACCTAGAAGAACCTTATAGGTGGTGCCATCTCTATGCTCAGTCATTTATCTTTTCTGCTAAATTAACTAAGGATATTGATGCAGCAACCAGTTCTAAGCAGGTGTAACCTGACACCACTTTGCCTCAGTGGCCACACTGTCTCTTCTTTCTGCCTAGAAGTCCACTCACCACTCTGGCATGCTCAAAACTGGAAGTTCAAGGATATAGATACCTCCTGTGGCAACTTTTGATAGTTCATGGTCCAAAGGTGGGACAGAATTGGTGCATAGAAGTTCCCCTCATCCTTTAGAGAGAGTTCTGAATTATGTTACAGGTGCTCCTGAGAAGGTCCTGGAGGAATTGAATCCAAGTTGCCCACAAAAGTGCCCAACAGCCCAGTGACATGTTTGCATTGCCTTTCCCTCCTTTCCTGTGCATTCTCCCTGGTTCTCCACTCCTCTTGCTAAGATTACTACTCACAATGAGCTACCACATGCAAGCCTTTGCATCTGGATCTGCTTCCTAGGGGATTGTGGAAGTGGGCATGGAGAAGGAATGAGATGGGGAGGGAGTATGGGAGTTTTCCAGACTAAGAAATGGGTCTTTGCCGCATCACATATTTGGATCTCCCCTATAACATCTTTGCCAAGTGGTCAGCCAGCTACTGCTTTAATATATCCTGTGAAAGGAATGTGTTATGTCCATTCCCATTTGCAGACACCTCTATATCCCTAGCAACTAGAAAATTGCCTGACATAGAATAAGAACTTAATAAAGATTGTTGAATGAATTTTTACATGACAAAATTTTTGTTGGTTTCTATAATGACTGCAAATCTACTTCCTTTGCCTTCCAAGCTTTAGATCAAGTTTTCCACATAAAATAAGGCTTTGTATGCTTTTGATTCTATGTGGGTTTTTTTTTTCCACAAAGAAAATTCATTGGCAGGGGTTCTGTAAGGTCTTTTAATCATGTACATTAAAAAATTATCAGAGAAGTAAGTAGGAACTGTGAATGTTTCTACTTTATTTAATTGGTATATGAATTTTCTTAGATTTACATAATATTTTTAAATGTTAGCAGTATGGAAAATAAAGTAGATTTGGAATCAGAGGGTTAGAAATTTAGTCTGTATGAGAATATTTGAGTGACTTTAATGTAGTTCATTGTTTTTCTGCTGAGTCACATTTTTTTTAAAAAATAATGTTTTCTGATTATAATGGCATTACATGTATACTGTTAAAACTTTGGGATATACAGAACATCTGGGTGGCTCAGTTAAGCATCTGCCTTTACCTCAGGTCATGATCCCAGGGTCCTGGGATTGAGTCCCACATCGGGCTTCCTGCTCAGTGAGGAGACTGCTTCTCCTTCTCCTTCTTCCCCTCCTTCCTGATCATGCTCTCTCTCTCTCAAATGAATAAATAAAATCTTAACACATACACACAAAAAGCTTTGGGATATACAGAAGCATGTTTTTAAAAAAAGGAAAGAAAGAATAAAAGAAACGATCCATAATTTCCACTAGCCAAAGGCGACACTACTTGACATTTTGGCCTATTTTATTTTAGTCCTATTTGTGTGCATGAAATATATAGGGCAGACTAAATTCTATGTAAACCTTCCTCTCCTAGTTTACTTCAGTTACATTCTAGATCAGTGTTTAGTAATGTTATATAATATATATAACAAACATTATTGTTAATGCTGGCAAATTTTTCACGCTTTCAACTGCATTATTCTGCACATCTTCGTTGTCTACCAGAGTTTTACTTAGAAAAATAAGTATTTTAAAAGATTATTTTCTAATTAGAAAAAATAAAGAAAATAATCAGCAAATGATACCTATTGATATTGTTATAGAGCTTTACAACTTTTTTTTTCAATTCTATGAACTTGGAGTCATACTATGTTTAATAGTAATCATCCTTTTCATTTAATAATGTTTGGGGGCATTTTTTCATGTCATTACTGGTTTGTCTTTTCTTTTGTAAAAGTAAATTTTAAAGAGATCTAGGATTCCTTTATGGGAATGTGACACTATCGGTTTAGTCAGTTTGTCATTATTAAAGTTTTAGGTTGTTTCTATTTTTTTCACTACTGTAAGTAATATTGTTATGGTGAGCATTAGGTTCATTTGTTATGGGTCATTTATGTTGGATGATACTATAGCTTTTATAATTCTCTAAAAACCAAAGCTTTTCAAGATAGTTGGTGTGGAAAAGACAAGATTATTTGAAATGTAATTTTTTTTTTTTTTTTTTTTTTGCTGAGGATTTCATGTGTATTATTCCATTAATGTCTGGCAGTAAATATTATATGTACTTAGGTTAACAAAGTACCATTTTGTTTCTTGGTCACTAATTTTTTCAACAGTGGGTTTACAGGATCCAGATTATGGGATTTCTGTAATGCATTAAAAGATTCTCTATCTATACCATCATAAGTGAGCTCCATTATAAACACATGTGTAGCTTAAGGAGGTAATGAGTTTTCACCAGTTCAAGATGCCAGATTAAAAAGCAAGAGCATGGGATCCCTGGGTGGCGCAGCGGTTTGGCGCCTGCCTTTGGCCCAGGGCGCGATCCTGGAGACCCGGGATCGAGTCCCACGTCGGGCTCCCGGTGCATGGAGCCTGCTTCTCCCTCTGCCTGTGTCTCTGCCTCTCTCTCTCTCTCTCTCTCTCTGTGTGACTATCATAAATAAATTTAAAAAAAAAAAAACAAAAAGTAAGAGCATGTGGTTTTCCCAGGGCTATATGAGAGCTTAGTCCTGACTATGAAATGCCTGAATAGCACAAATGTACCATAGAGGATAACATGTTTTCCCCACGGGGGCTGGATTGAGGCATCATATTATCATTTATAGGGCATTTAGGAAGAACTGCAACTCCTTACAAACAGAGTGCATTTGCTGCCTATGAGCTGTCTTAAGTATGTTTGTACGGACTACAGAAAAATTGCTTGGATTTAGGAAGTCTCATCTGTTAACTCTTCTTTCTGCTCCAACTCTGCAGACCTGAAGTAGCTTTGAAGTTTTGTGAAAGGAATTGCTTTGGTTAACCTTTATTGGTTCCTGAAGCTCAGCCTAGCCAAGGGAAGCTTTCAGTGTACTGAGGAGAGAGGGAAATATCAGTGTCTCCACCTCAGTTCAACCTACAGGAATTAGAGCTTTCACTAGGTCCAGCCCAGCCAGATCATGGCACAATATGGAAGTGCAAGTTGACCTGGCTTCCTCCACCTCCTGGCATCTTTCTGCCCTAACAGACTCAGAATTCTCTCTTCCAAGGCTGCTGTCCAAATCCCCTACTTTAATGGGCAGTAATGATGGCCACCTTTGTGGCTTGGTAGTGGATACTTGGCATTAATTATTCTAGCCCATGAGATAGGTAAAATTCTGTCTCTTTATAGATAAAGAAATGAAGATTCACAAAGGGTAAAAAAAAATCCCCACCATTGTTAAATTGCAGAAGATATTTGAAACTGTTTATGTCTGGACTACCCACCCTCCCCCAGTTTTTATCTTCTTTTTTTTAAAGATTTTATTTATCTTATTCGGGAGGGGGGAATGCAGAGGGAGAGGGAGAGGGAAGGAGAGAATCCCAAGCAGACTGCACTAAGTGCAGAACCTGACGTGGGGCTTGATCTCATGACCCTGAGACCATGACCTGATCCAAAACCGAGAGTTGGATGCTCAACAGACTGAGCCACCCGGGTGCCCCTACATCTTTCTCTTTTAAAAAAAATTTTTTTAACCAATACTGACACTGTTAATCCTTTTGTATGAAGAGAAACGGTAGTACCTTAGTACCTTCCTATTTAAGAGAATATTTATAAGCAAAAGAGAAGTGGGGAGTGGAGCAAATTTGCTGACATGTCCTTTATCCTAAGCCAACATTGAATTTGCAAAGAAGGATAAGTTCCTAGCAAGATCAGGCTTGATACTCTTTCAGCAGGTATCTTCTAAGGCTGGCAAAGGTAATCCAAAATTATCTTTCCACCATAATAATATGGAGCATTCTGAAGGCGGTCCCCCAGCAGGGCATTGCTGACTATCTCTCAAGTTCTTTAATTAGAAGTTGAGTTGTCAAACACACCGAAGTACAGAAACTTTTTTGTATATTCAGCCCTATGTGAAGGTGATGAACCTCCTGGCTCTTTCTGGCCTTACCTCTCAGGCTGCCTTATTCCCTGGACCTGTTCACACCATTCTTCTCACCCTTCCTTACCAGTGTCTATGCCCTCTTGTTGTTTTTGCCCTAAACACCTTGTATGTACACCTGTTCTAAGCCTTGCACTGGGCATCACCTTCTCCATGAAGCCCCTTCCTCATCCTTACAGCACTCCTTCTTTATGCTCCAGTGTTCCTGGGACCGTCTTCTATCATAATATACCCAGTGCCATGCTGCTTTCTTTTGTCCATCTGCCCTGCTGGGTTGAGAACTTCCTGTGTACCAGGACTGTGTCTTATTCTTGGGTTTCCTTTGCCCAGCCCATAGCTTGACCTGAAATGGTCCCTAATCAATGATAGTTTAGTGAATAGCTGAATGAATGAAAAGATAGATAATGATAAGGGCTAAAATTTACTGAACATCTACTATATCCCAGGCACTATGCTAAGCATCTGAAATACATTATCTCTTTTGATCCCCACAATATCCCAACAAGGTGGGTTAAAGTTCAGCACGGCTAAGTAACTTGCCTGAAGCTACTCAACTAATGATGGATGGAAACAGAATTTGTGCTCAAATCTGTCTACTTTCTGAGCCACCATAGCTAACAATATGGCAGCTACTGGGGTGCCTCATCACCATCTCCTGGACCCCTGCCTGCTTGCTCCTTTTATAGAACCTACATCCCGTTGTGTGCTATTTCCCCAAACAAGTGCCTAAAATGGCACTTTTCTGTATTCCACTGTGTTTTAATCCAAAGGAACTAAGAATTAGAGTCTTTATTTTGTCAGCCACTTAGCATAACAACTAAGTAAAACAGGCAATACTAGAACAATTGTTTGGGTTACAATATCTGAATACTCATGATTCACTATAATTTCCTACCTTTTGTATCTGATTATTAAATCTTCTTTTTCAGTGCCAATGGAGCAAAAACGTAGATTATTAATTTTGTGACTACATAAAAGGGTTCTCTTCAGAGCCATTTTTTAAATTTTTATTGCTCTCATCCCATTGTGGCATTTCCAACTCATCCACTGAGGTGTATGCTTTTAGGACATTAAAACATTTTTAGCAACACAGGAAAAGAAAGTGACATTTCATTGGCACCTGTTTATCTTTTTCCTGTGTTTTGTTCTGAGGCATGCGTGTTTTAAATCACTGCTAACTCTTGGAGACATGGACAGATTTCGTTTGTGTTAGAGATGCAGTTTTCCACTTTCATACCTGTTAGCCTGAAGGCTCCATCTTTGTTTCTGGATGGACAGTTTTCCCTGGATCTCTGAGAACAGGGCTGGGTAATTGAGGAGGAAATCAGGTCATCATGAACTTTTTGCTCCTTCAGCTTCAGTGAGAACCCAGCAGCCAGCCTCCTGCAATTCATCTCCAGCTCTTTGGGCCCCTGAGCAGCAAATAGAGGCCAAGGAAGGACCTCTGCCCACTCTTTTTCTCAAGAAGAGATAATAATCCCCTCTAAGGTGTACTTATTGCTTGCCATGTATTAGACCCCATGCTAAGCTCTTTAGATAGATGATTCTGTTTACTCTTCAAAATAACCGTATGAGATATGTTCTAATTGCTATCCTCATGTTATTTAAAATAATTTAAATATTAGATTTTTCTAATATTCCCACTTCCCATCTACCTCACCCAGCCAACCATTTTTGTTTTTAAGTTTTTAGGTTTATTGAGCACCTTTCTGGAGTTTCCTTTGCAAATACACCAAACTATATACATATACACACTTTTTTTCTTTTGTTCTCTTTGTTCCACACCAGAGACAGCATCCTATACACTCTGATCTGCACTTCTTTTTTTACTTATTGATGTATCTTGGAGATCTTTCTATGTCAGTACAGAGGCAGCTTCTCCATTCTTTTTTACAAATACATAGTAATGTAAATTGTGCCATAGTGTCATTATCCCAATTTTGAAGATGGAACCTTGGCATGCAGTTAAATAACTTTCTTAAAGTCAAGAGAAGAAGCACTGACCTCTGACCTCAAGGTCACAGAAATCTAAAGATAACTGACAAATCAAGGCCCCACTGCCCCTCCCTCTCTGTTCAGTGGCCCCACATGCTGCTCCCTGTCATACTTCTTCCCTAAGACTATGCTCTGAGTCTTCATGGTTAGGGCCCAGAGTGGAGCAGTTTGATGTGCTTTGTTTTCTTCTCTCTATCCTTTTAAACCAATTTGACATACTTGGGGTCCCAACCCTCTGTCCATGCCTGCCTTTATTGTGACCTTTTAGATGTTTGCTCTAGACATCGTTGGAAGTAGTTCTTTGTGATAAGCCTTGGAAACTGGAGGTTTGACTGCAGGTCCCAAAGTTTCTGATGTTTGTGTATATTCACAAGTCTTTCCCTGCCCTACTGGACCTCTACCTGCAGCCTGCCGTCCACCTGTCAAAGACCTAGCTCTCTCTAAAGCAGCCAGAGGTTTTGGTATTTTTGGACATCATTTAGCAGCTCTCTGCCTGTCAGTTTGACTGATCCCTGGTCTGGTTCTGAGCTCTTGGCTACAGACCCTAACTTTACAACCACCTCTGGAAGGCAACATAGGATGTAGTGAGGGTGAGGTAATTTAGTAAAGGCTGCCAGAACTTGGCACAAAGCAAAAACTCAGCTAAGATGATGATGATCATGTCATGTAATTCTTTTAAAACCAGACGTACTGTAAGTACAGTTATTATTCCTATTTTATAGATATGGAAACTGAGGCTCAGAAATCTTTTTGTTTCACCAGAGCTCACATATCCATTAAGTGACTGAGGTGAGATTCAAATCAAGGTCCTTCCAGGCTAGAGTTCTTTGTATTATATCATTAAATAGGATTCAGCAGAGACTCATATAAAAAAATATATTAAAAGAAAAAAAAGAGAGACCCATTACCAAATGGCACATTACAGCCCATAGGCTCTATACATGTAGTTCAGGTTCACTCACAAAATAATCTTACTATGAGAACGGGTTTTTGATTGGCCCAAGACTGCCACATTCTTCAGCACATTACAATTATAGTAAACTGAAACACCCACTCCCATCTCTGCAAATCCGTCATCCATATATTTGTTTCAGTCTCAGAAATATCTGAAACAAGTTTTTTTAGCCAGTTTTGGAAAGAAAGGTTCCCTTTCAGTAATCCCAATTATAATGCTAATAGGTACCCTACCTATTCTGTGCTAGGTACTGCACTAAGCTGTTTATAGGTATTATCTCATGTACTCCCCAGAACAACGCTATGAGGTAGGAACTATTGTTCTCATTTATTTATTTTTTTAAAGACTTTATTTATTTATTCATGAGAGACAGAGAGAGAGAGAGAGACAGAGACATAGGCAGAGGGAGAAGCAGGCTTCATGCAGGGAGCCCAATGTGGGACTCGATCCCAGGGTCCTGGGATTATGCCTTGAGCCAAAGGCAGATGCTCAACCACTGAGCCACCCAAGCGTCCCTATTGTTCTCATTTATAGATGGGGATCTATAAACTGTGGTGAAGTTACTTGTCCAGGGTCGTAACAGCTAAGGAAGTAGCAGAGGCCAGATGTCAACCCTCTGACCAAAAGCCAGCCTGTGACCAAAGCGCCTGTATGAGATGGCCGTTTTACCCTGGCTTCTTCTCCCCAATGGTAGGCAGTATGGTGGCCACTTCACACGTACAACAGGGTGCAGAGCCCATGAGCCAAGCCTATTGCTGGTCCTTTAGAATCATTTCTTACTAGTCAAAGATTCTAAATTATGAGTCGTAATTCTTACCAGCTGGATCAGCTCTGGGCCTCTCTGTTGAGGAGAAAATATCACAATGTGATGCATGTTTTTTTTTTTTTCTTTTTTAATCCCACTAGCATTGTTAGAACCTTTAATTTTTGTCAAAGTTTATTATATATGTTACCTCGTTTGTCAAGTCAGCACCTTTTCCCAGCAGGCTGCTAGTGGAATTCTCTTTTCATAACCCTAATTCATAACACTCCATATCTTTCTAAGCAAGACCATTTCCAGTTATGGCCTTTCTGGCCTGGTATTTAGAAACCACTTATTTTATTTAAGGGGTTGGGAGTTATTTCCCTTAAAGAGGGCTTCCAAAACTGAACTCACCCTGGCTTAAAGAACCAAGTGTGGTCAATCTAAGCCTCTTAAAGCCAATTAGATGCCATTTGCTTCCCAAGACTTTGGGGATGTAGACCTGCTACTTAGAAACCTTCTTTGAATTAGTATTACAACAAGCCAGTTGCCTGTGGTTTGATTAATTACTTGTGACTCCTCACATAAAAGTAATTTTTCTTGAGTGAATTCTTTGGATAATTAAATGTCAAGTATGTGTTATTATTTAGAGCTAACTTTATTTTCTTTCTTTAACAAATAGTAACAGTAGTAACAAAAGCGATATTGTTCATCTTAATTGAACTTTATTGAGCACCTACTATATGCTAGGTGCTGTTCAAGGTACTTTGGATTGCATAGTAGAAAGAATAGAAGCCAACTTTTTCTGATTTCTCCTCCCACAATTCAAAATGTTATGAACATTGAACTGTGATTCCTTTGAGGGTGAAGAGCATGTCTTGTTCTTATATAGAACACCTGATAATAGGACCTCACCAAAGGCCTTCTTTGTTTAAAGTGAATGACTTCTTGCTTCATCTGCTTTCATAAAGGTAACTATTAGTAGTCTTGGATCACAGAAAGGAGCATTCATACATCTGTTTGCTGTGACAAAGATCAAAGATGGACATTTGATAAGAGTATCTCTGGGCTCCCACAGTGTTTTGCAACTCTCTAAGAGCAATATCACTTCATCCATTTGTGACTGTGAGCTCCTTCATGTCAGGGACCCCATTCTATTCCTTTCTTTCCTTGCTGTGTTGGATGTAATACTCTGCACATAGGCATTTAGTCAGTATTTGTTAAACTGAATTAATCACAGGCTGCTTCATTTCCCTCCCAGAGAGCAGAGACCACATCTTGGTCACTTCCACTTCCATCTTATCTGTATCTGCATTGTGGTGCACATTCTGCATCTAAAGCATGATCAGCAAATGCTTATAGACTTCAAGTTTCATCTTTCCTTTTGTTGAGTTTCTCATACTACCATTTTGCTTCTTTATAGCGAGACCCCCAAAAGTATGTATCAAGGAATGGGTGCCTTCCCTAACTCATTGACTTACCCAAGGAATGAATAATAGGAACCAAATACATAAATAAAGTACCTTCTCATCTACAACTGTAAAATGTCTCCCTCTCACCTGATAAATTGGGAAACAAGGTCCAAAAGGGAAGGACTCGTGTAGGGTCACATGGAGGGATTATACCTAACTGGAACCAGAAACCAGAAATTCATTAGTTCCCGCCCAAATTTCTATCTTCTTACCATCTGCCCTCTTTCCCTTTGTTTACATCCCCACTGTGGCTGCCGAGACTAGGCCCTCCTGGACTGCTGCACTCGCCTGCCTCCTGACTCTTCCCTGCTGCCAGCCTCAACACCTCCAGCCCAGCCTCCACATGGTTGCCACGGTGATCTTCTAAAGTACAAATCAGACCTTGCTTACTCTGTTGTTTAAAGCCAGTTAGATGTTCCCAACACATGTGGGACAGAGTCCATGTTTTCACCTGACCCACAGGGCACTGCAGGATCTCCTCCTGAACCCAGGCCTGCCTCTCATTTCTCTCCCCAGGAGCCTATTTCCCAACTGCATTCAAGTGTCTACAGGGACATTGAATATGGCTGCTCCCAATCGTCCTGTTCTCTCTGCCCAGACCATCATCTCAACCCATCTTCTTGGTGGATGGCAGCTTCTAGTATCTTCTACACAAATGGACGGGGGGTTCCTTTACTGAATTGCCATCTCTGTCCTCTCCCCTCCCCACCCCACACTCTCTTGTTCTTTAGAGCTGATCACTAAACACCTCATGTACTCCCTTCTACCCTAATGGCTATAACACTTCTTTCACTTACTTTTTGAATACATTCCTCTCTTGGGAGGCCATGAACTCCTTAAGGACAGGGGCTGAGTCTTATTGATATTTGTGTTCCCAGAACCTGGCAGTAGGTCAGGCATATAATAGACACTCCATTACACAGCTGCTGACTCTCTGGAATAAATATAACTTCCATAACCCTTCACAGTGAATTAACTCAACTTATGGTTTTCTTTAAATTAAGCTTCACATGGGATGATAGTTGAATTATGTAAGACTTAAAGGAAGGAGAATATATATAAAGAAAAGCAACACTTGAAAATGCCTTGCTTTTATAGGTGGCAAACAAATATTTCATGGCAACCGTGGGATAATGTATCAGCATATTGGTAATAGAGAGTGGCCAGAGGGCCCTGAGTGGCTCTGTGGAGCTGTTCGTAACTGCCTCCCCACTGCTTCTCTTTCCAGTCCCCAGTTTACTGAAAAAAAGTCAGTGTGGTTACCTGTTCAGTGGAGGGACGTTGGGTCACATTCAGATCTTTCATCAGGGAATAGATTTTCAGCTACTTTTCCAGCTCAATTGTTAAACTCATTCTGCCTGATTTACCAATTGCTGAATTGTTCATTTGTTTATTTATTTATGCTGCGAGTCCCTTGGGCTTCAGAACTAGTTTCAAAATGCTACTGCTCCATCTGGTTTAAATAGAGCATACTAAGAAGAAATGAGAGAAACAATGGGACTGTGAGGTTGAGGGGATAAAAAGGAACTGCCTGGCAAACAGGAAGCAGAGAGAAATTCAGATTCTTTTTTCTTTATGATTTTGTGCTGGGCAAGGGAAGCTATTTTCAGCAAGAAGACTTGCTTTCTATCTGGAAGTTCATACTTCTACCTGCAATGATCTGATGTTCAAAATCTATGAGGTCTGAGTCCATGAATGACTTTATGAATCATGTTTAGGTAGGCTAGTCTCAGGAGCCCGGGACAATAGCCTTTGTTCTTCCGGTTTCCTGTCTGTGTCATTATTCTCTCGGGCCCTTCATATGCCTGAGTGCAAGCAGCCTTGTAGGACAGTCTGTGTGTAGAATGAGCAAGGGTAGGCATCTTGGCTTGGGCATCCTGTATTCTCCAGCTGAAGGGCTATTCCCCTTGGTGAAGGCATCTCATTTGCACAGAGCCAGGAAGGAGACGGTAGAGATGTGAGCTTTAGGGATCTTTCAGGTCCCAGTTAAAGTCCCAGCTTTGTTACTGACAAGACTGAATGAGCGGGGAGATTCTGCTTTGAGTAACATACCTGAGCCTCAGTTTCCTCATCTCATAAGAGGGGCTAATTTTTGATAACACTCATACAAGAAGCTTATTCAGAAGATAAAACAAGCTTTATGAAAGAACTTCACAGTAAATACTCTGGAGTCATTCACTATTTTTATAAGATCTGAATGGACTTTCACTTTAGACAACCACTGGTTTTCAGTGTCCCCCTGCGATAAAGTGTAGGAAGGAAGGCATCGTTGGCCCCATTTGACAGAGAAACCTGAAACCCCTCCCTCCCTCTGCGGTGATCAGTCCCTCCCCACTCTGTCACCTTTTGCTTGTGGTTGCATATCCTCTGTTCACCTTCTCTACAGCATGACTCAGAGTGTTTCCTTCTGACAGCCAATCTTCTGAACGAGAGACAATAACAATCAAATGTTTTGGCGTTACTCACCAGGAGAGCTGATAGCTCTCTTTGCTTTCCACATTTAGAAAATGAAGGCTACTGCTTTAGAATGCACTGAACAAGGATGGTACATAATCTGATTGGGTCACAATATTTGATTTAGATTGTTTGCCCTTTTCATCAAGGAAGAAGAGGATGGGGTACAGGTCCCCGATGAAGGAGAGCAGGACAGAAGTGCCGAGTGGCAGGCATAGGACTGACTGAGTTTTCTCCACACCCTACTGATGCTCATGGTCTGACTGCATGTGCCTGCTGTTCATTTGGCCCATCCTGAGAGGACTCGAAGGCAGAACAAGGACTCAGAGTTTCCCTAAGTTGTGAAAGCTCTTTAGAAGCTGTATACCCTCCTCAGACTGCCCAATGACTATTTGACAATATGGAAGGAATGGCTGTATTTGCCAGACCTTTGCTGTAGGCCCTCAGGACCCCAGACCTAGCATGATCAGTGAATCCATAGTCAATTTATTTCAGATGATTTGGAAGAGTTAAAATTTTAACAGTAATATATTAGTTACAATACTAGCTCTTGTAACAAGAAAATCTCAAAATGAATAATGGTTTAAACACAACAGAAGTTTATTTTCTTTTTCATGAATTCCAAAACTCGTTTTAACTTTTCTCTGGGCAGTGGTTCAGAGACTTACTCTATGCTGTGTGTGGCTCTTCTCTCTTTCACATGTGGCTTCCAAGATTAAGGATTCATTTGCATTGAGGTGGTGGGAGAGAAAGAGGATCTGAAGGCTTTCAAGGGGAATGTTTCTGTGGGCCAGGCCCATTCCATTTCATTGGCCAGAACTCACATTCCCTTGGCTACAGCTCAGATGACTGCACTTAACTTCTAGGTGGGGTCTAGTTTTGTGCTCCAGGAGAAGATGAATGATTTTGGTGAACTAGTTAGCCTCTGCCTCCAAACAATAATGACAGAAACTAACATTTATGAAGCATTTGCTTTGTGCCAGGCATTGTGCTGGCACTTTATCTACATTATTTTCAAATTTCATATACCATATACTCACCAATTTAATGTATACCATTGTGCAACCATCACCACAATCAATTCATTTTCAACACCCTAGAAAGAAGCCCATATCCATTAGCAATCTGTCCTCACTTCCTCCCAACCAACCCCCTCCCCAACCCCTAGGCAACCACTAGTTGACTTTCTCTCTAAATAGACTTGTCTGTTCTGAACATATCATATAAACAGAATACCTCCATTCTTTTATATAGTCCTCGCAACAACCCTGAATGGTGGGCACATTGTTTTTCCCATTTTACAGATTAATAGGAGATCAGATTGCCTAAATGATTTGCTAATAAGTTTAAAAGCCGTCCCTCACTGAATGCCATAATACTGGGCTATATCCCAAGTATAAAAGAATAATCATGCCATGAATTGGAGGGAAGGATTGGAAGGGGTGTTTGTTTGCTTGCTTTTAATGACTATCATGGCAAAAAGCTGACTTCTTCCTGGATGGCTCCTTTACTGAAGTGACGGGCGTTTAGGAGTCAAAGAGCTGGAGATTGAAGCCCAGACCTATCACTTTACCAGTGTATACAGATACATGCTCCTTAATTCCTCTTGAGTCTTAGTGTTTTTATCTTTCAAACAGGAAGAATGTATCTCTGTTTGCTGGGAGAATTCAGTGAGATTAACCTATGTGAAAGCTGTTCCCACAACTTTAATTCAATTGATGCCTTGCCAGTGTTAGTTGTTTCTGCTTGGAAATGAGATTCTGGCTATAATTGGGCAGCCACAGAAATTATGTTAATGTATCTGGGCCTCCAGGATACTGTCCAGGAAGAAGTTATTGCGACTTGCGTTTTATAGTATCCAGACTACAACCAAGGAGTAGCTGAGACCCTAGGAGGATCTGGCACAATGAGGGTTAAAAAAAATGGGACATATTCTCCAGGATAGAAAAACAATGTGTAGAGTCTCATCTGTCAACTTCTGATCTCAGCTGGGCAGAGCCGCTTGTTATAGGCACCTGGAAAGAACCAGCTGAGCCAGTGTAAGTTGGAAGTTCCTTGGGAAAGAAGATAAGCTGGCTGAGTTTCTGTAGGCAAAGAGCCAGTAATGAGGTTTCCAGCTTTCCATCACATGCCCTTTTCATCTCTCTCAGCTCAGCCAGGGACGGCAAAGCCTCATACTTGGGGACTGAGTGTATATTTGAGAGACTCAAGAACGTAGTTTTGAAGGAGTGAAATGTGCTTTTGTTCCATTGAGCCATTCCCCACTCTACCCTGTCTTTAGCTGTCACAGTATTAAAATCTAGGCACAGAAGCACAGAGAAGACAGTGGGGAGGTTATATTGGTGGGGGCTGGCTCAGTCATATAGCCAGAGGAGATCATCAAACAGAAAAGGCCTTAACTCTAAGTACGATTGTGGACATATTTCAGCCTTAAAAATATGCCCTAGAAGCCTCTGGTTCTGCCATTTCCTCATTGCACGGACAAGTGACTTATTTTCTCTGAGCCTCCATTCAGCATAGGTTGCTATCTGGACAACCATGCAAGCTGCAACCTACCGTAGTGCCAGGTGGTTCCATTCATATACACTGGGGGTCAGCATATTGTAAACATGTAAAGGGCCAGATACTAAATATCTTAGGTTTTAAGGGTCATGTGGTCTCTAGTCAACTCTGCTATTGTCATGTAAAAGCAGCCATAGATAGTACATAAGCGAATGGATGTGGCTATGTTCCAATAAAACTTTATTTATGGGCATTGAAATTTGAATACTGTATAATTTTCATGTGCCTCAAAGCGTTATTCTTCCTTTGATTTTTTTTCAGCCAATTAAAATGTGAAAACCATTCTTGGCTTACAGAGTATACAAAGCCAGACAGTGGGCCAGGTTTGGTCTACAGACTATGGTTTGCAGACTCCCAACATACACTAAAATATGTTTATTACCCTCCAGAGAGATGCAGTGTGGTGCTCTGATTATTGTAAGAGCGAAATAAGAAAATACATCCAAAGTGATTAGCATAGCATCTGCCCCTTATAAGTGCTCAGGAAATAGTCATTATTACTATTAGTCCCTTAAAAAAGAAATCTGTTTACTCTCTCCTTATCACGGACATTTGGAAAGGGAGGCAGTTACATTTGGTTGCTTAAAGTTTTTACTATTTTGAACTTTTACTATTATTAAAATATATATTAAAAATATAAACACGGGGATCCCTGGGTGGTTCAGTGGTTTAGCGCCTGCCTTTGGCCCAGGGAGTGATTCTGGAGATCCGGGATTGAGTCCCATGTCGGGCTCCCTGCATGGAGCCTGCTTCTCCCTCTGCCTATGTCTCTGCCTCTCTCTCTCTCTCTCTCTGTGTCTCTCATGAATAACTAAATAAAATCTAAATAAATAAATAAATAAATAAATACAAACACTAGTTTGTACAGGTAGTGAGTGGCATTAGTAGGCCACACAATTTTTGGTCTTTTCTTTTCTTCCTACTGTCCCAGTGTTGCCTCTTCAATTTCAGGATGTGTCTTTAGTACTTGGTCTGTGCTGCTAGGTACTCCATGAAAAATGAGATTAGATCCTCTCTCTCTAGGAGCTCTTAGTATTCTCCAAAGTGAGTATGTATATCCTAAGAGTATGTGAGATGACAGCCCTTCTCTTTATATAAATTTTCCATCTCGGCCTTTAAAGTTCTATTCTCATATAGGTTTTATAATGTACATACTATGCCATAGCACTGTGGGTGTACATTCCTACAGTTTATAAATATATAAATATTTAGATAATGAGGGTATGTGCTCAAAAAATTTTAAATGATGATGTCAGCAATCAAACTATTAAGACATCTGGTCTAGGAGGGAGTAAAAAGTATCCCAGTGGGAAACAAGAGTTGGTATGAGTGACGGAGGTTCTTATTCACAATGACACAAGTGTTTTTAAGATTAAGATTAAATTAAGATTTGCTCTAGTACCTATTGTGTGCCAGGTAGGTAGCAAGACATTTTACATTTTTAATTTACATAATAACAAACAGCTATATGAAATAGATTCTACTATCCCCATTTTATAGATGATGAACCAAAAGTCAATTTGGAGAAGCTAAACAACTTGCAAAGGTCAGCTTGCAATCAGAACTGTCTAACTATGAAGATTTTATTTATTTATTCATGAGAGACACACACACAGAGAGAGAGAGAGAGAGAGAGAAAGGCAGAGATACAGGCAGTGGGAGACACAGGCTCCATGCAAGGAGCATGACGTGGGACTCGATCCCGGATCTCCAGGATCACACCCTGGGCTGAAGGCAGCGCTAAACTGCTGAGCCACCTGGGCTGCCCAGGACTGTCTTAACTGTAAAGCATGACATTTTCCACTTCAGGCTTCATTGCATTGAAGAAGTTCATGAAAAAGGAATGATCATTCTTTGGCATTCCTAAACTCTGAAGTTAGTCTTTTTCCCATTACATGTTCTTAGGTTATTGAGTGGTAAATGAATAAAATTCCCCCTAGAGATCCATGATCAACTTCTTGCCCTCACCCCCACCCAAGACCTTTGCCTATCACATGCTTCTCACTCTGATTGGATATCTCCTTCTTTTTTTTTTTTTAATATTTTATTTTTTTTAATTTCTATTTATCTATGATAGTCATACAGAGAGAGAGAGAGGCAGAGGGAGAAGCAGGCTCCATGCACCGGGAGCCCGATGTGGGATTCGATCCGGGGTCTCCAGGATCGCGCCCTGGGCCAAAGGCAGGCGCCAAACCGCTGCGCCACCCAGGGATCCCGGATATCTCCTTCTTAATTGGCTATCTCCTAGTTATTCATCAAGATTCAGCTGAGACAACACCAGGAAGCTTTCTTGACTTTACTTCCCCCCTCCGCCCCCCCCCCCCCACAAAACTAAGTTGTATGCCTTTCCTCAAGGCATCTATAGAATTTTAATTAAGACCTTAATAAAATACACTATGCATTGTGTAGTTAGTTAACTATTATCTGCTCATTACTCCCTAGAATGGAAGTACAGGGAACAGAAAATCTGACCTCAATTGTATTGTTCTTCTGGCATCCAACATAATAGTACAGTGCCTGCAACATATTAGGTCCTTTATAAATCCTCATGGAATGAAGGAATTCCTTCTTCATTGACTTGGAGTCTGACATAACTTTGGCAAAGAAATGGGTTAAAGTTTGTCTTTACCAAAGTTTCCCAGGCTAGGACAAATTGGTGGATATAAATTAGAAGATAAGGGACCAGATGAAAAAAACAAAGAAAGCAATCCTTCATATGTGTGAAGGCTTTTCCCTTCTGAGTTTCTCAGAAACTAAAGAGGATGCACAGACTTAAATCAATAAAATTTATATTAAAATGTATCTGACTTATCAATACATACCAATTTATATATGTGTGTGTATGTAGACATATATATGTTCATGTGTGTGCACATGTATAAGCCCACACATATCATGAGCATGAATTCATAAAAATAGACAACCACAATTTTTAAAAATTCATAAATTTTTTAAAATTCATAAAATTTAAAAATTCATAAAAATAGACAACCACAAATTGTCTATTGGATCACAGAATGCCCATCAAAAGGATAAAGTTTATTAAAACTCTCCAGTTTGGCTGTTCTTGCAGAGTCATCCAGTTGCTTTAAATCTCCTTTGGTCATAAAGCTATATCCCTCTTTACCTCATTCTTTAAAGGGAACTAGCATTACTGAGAGCTTTTTCAATGTTATAGATATTCAACAGAGGTGATTTCATTTAATCTTCAGATGTTTGCACAAACCCATAGACCCTGAACCCAAAGAAAATAGATAAAATCAAAAGCAAGTCAAGAATTTTACTGAAATAGAAAATGCTCGCTAAGAAAGCAGGAAGAAGGGAGAGAAGATAAAGTCTGAATTATGTTAATTTTAGTTACAAATGAATATTGTTAAATTCACTTATACAAATTTGTTGCTTGGGATTATATCACATTAATTAATTGGTAATAAAGTGAGACAGTGTGACCATTAGCACAGAACTGTTTTTATCAGAACAGGGAGGAGTCTTTTCAATTGATCAAGAGAAAAACTTTCTTCCCACCACCAAATGTTGCCACATATGAAGGGCTTTCTTACTTGTTGAAAGGGGAACAGTTGTCACCAGGCTTTTATAATTCATAGACTAGAAACATTTCAGAACAAACTTTTATAGGCCAACAGAATTGCCAGCTTATCTTGCCAATAAAATGAAGAACATGGAAAAAACAAACAGGATTTAAAAACTAAGATCTATTCTCACCATCATTTCAGAAATAAAAAGACAATAGCAAAAACGATAGGAAGAAAAACAAATAGTAGGAAGGACATAATCTTATAATAAGGGAAGGTCATTTTGGCTTGGTGAAAATCACCACACCCTGCTAACTCTTTTCATTCTGCCCTGGAGAGGAGGGTCAGGGATCAGCCTCTAGGGACCATTGTTTCTGCTATACATAGCAGAATATGCACATCCTGATTTAAATTTAGGCCCAACAAATTCCTAGCTGTGATACCTGAAGCAGGTAACTCCACTTTCCTGAGCTGTGATTTCCTCCCATGTCAGATGAGGGCTATATCTGACTGGTTGTATTGATTTTCTAGGGTTGCTGTAACAAAATATTACAGTCTAGATAGCTTACAACATCAGAAATGTATTGTCTCTGATTCCAGAAATTCTGGATCCCAGAAGCCAAAAATCAAGTGTCAGCAGGGCCATGCTCCTGCCGCAGGTACTAGAAAAGGATTTGTTTCAGGCCTCTCTCCTAGCTTCAGGGAGTTCCTTGGCTTTTAGCAGCATGACTCCAGGCACACACCTGTGTCCAAATGTCCCTCTTTTATAAGGACACTGGTCTCATTGCATTAGAGACCCACTCTTCTCCGGTAGGACGACTACTTAACTAAGTATATCTGACACAGTCCTTCTTCCAAATATTTGCGTCATGCTCTGAGGTACTGGGGGATTACAAGTTAACTCATAGCACTGACCAATCTCATAGAATTGTATCAAAGGCATTCACAGGAAAGGCTGAATACTTTGTAAAAGACCAGAGCAATATATGGGTTTGTTTTTTTCTAAGAAAGATTATAATTGAGGAATTTAGGATTTAGTAATTTAGTAAGCAATTTACACAAGGATATATAAGAAATAGTGAAGATAGGACTTTGAACACATCCGTGTAGTAAATATTTTAAATACCTATTACATGGCAGGCTCTGTTATAGTGCTAGAAACTCAGCCTTGAACAAAATAGACAAGGTCCCTGACCTCATGGATCTTACATTCTAGTGGGGGCAAATAAATGTTAATGAAATAAACAAGTAAATATATAGCATGCACTGGAGTATAAATAAAAATAAAATCCAATAAGGGAGTAGCAAATAAGGGAATGGAAGATGCTGTTCTATATAGGATGTCAAAGAATTCTTCTTTGATGAGACATGTTAGCAGAATCTTTCCTGACTGCAGTAAAGGAGCCAGTTTAAGTGAAAGGGGAGCCACTGAAGGGTGGTAAACAGGTTGGGGGGGGTTCTCATTTTTGTTTTAGAAGAATCACTCTGGAGACTGTCTGGACAGTAATTTGTAGCAAGGCAAGAGTCGAAGTAAAGATATCAGTTAGGAGGTGATTGCAGAGATCTATGTGAGAGTTGATAGTGGTATAAACTGGGAATAAGGGCAGAGACGGAGGAAAGATTTGGGATATATTTGGAAGACACAATTAACAGCATTTGCTGATGAATAAGATGTGGGATATAAGATAAAAAGAATAAAGAATGATTCCCAGGTTTTTGGCCAGAGCAACTAGGTGAATGATTATGCCATTTATTGAAACATATGGGGGTATACCATATTTGGAAGAAGCCACAATTTGGTTTGGGACATCTTAAATATGAAAAGCCTATCTGACAGTTGAGTGGAGATTCTTAGATGTGGTATGCAAAGGGGTGTAAAAATATGGAGTTTAGGGCACACGTTGGGACTAGGGATAGGTAGTCTTTAGATGGCATTTATGCCCTGACTGGATGTTGCGGCCTAGCAAGTGAGTGCAACTAGAGAGGTCTAATGATGAGCCCTAGGGCACTATGAATATGGAAGATCAAGAGAAGGACCCAGCAGGAGAGACTTTGTAGGATGGGTTAATGAGAAAAGTGGGAAACCAAGGGGGTCTCAGGAGCTAAGTAAGGAACAGTTGATT
The DNA here is from genome assembly GCF_018345385.1 of Vulpes lagopus. Classification (NCBI taxonomy): domain Eukaryota; kingdom Metazoa; phylum Chordata; class Mammalia; order Carnivora; family Canidae; genus Vulpes; species Vulpes lagopus. The sequence goes on along the minus strand of NC_054838.1, from coordinate 34,118,232 downwards.
CAGGGAAGTTGTAACTAATTCTGCCAAAGGGCTGGAAAGAGATCGAGTACACAGATCTACACTGGCCATTGGTTTTGTTATTGTACATGTCATTACCTACCTAATAAAAGCAACTCTGGTGGTATTTTTGAGAGTAAGTTAGTTAAGGAGAAAATAGAATATGAGGAAGTAAAAACAATGAGAACAGACCCTTATATTTTATGTTATCGGCTACCACAATTTCTTAGAAGCAGTGGAGGTAACAGTTCAGAGAGTAGGCTCTGCAGTCATAGACTTTGGCCATTTTTCTGAGTGTGCCATTTGTTACCAAGTCACCTAACCTCTTTAGTCACAGTGTCCTTAGGTACAAAGTAGACATAATAGTATAACCATTTGAAAATACTGTGAGGGTTAAATGAGATAAGTAAGTAAAGTTTAATACATTGCTAGCCAATAAGTGCTCAATAAATATTACAACTTTTACAAATGTCAGCAAAGTACTGGTATAGTTTCAAGGCTCTATATAGTTTGTTATGTCTGGGAGCAATTGGTAGCATAAGGGGATAATTATGACAATACATGTTATGAGGGCACCTGAGTGGATCAGTCGGTTAAGCATCTGCCTTTGGCTCAGTTCATGATCCCAAGGTGTTGGGATCCTGCATTGGGCTCCCTGATAGAACAGAGTCTGATTCTCCTTCTGTCTTTCCCTTGCTCATGCTCTCTCTCTCTCTCTCTCTCTCTCTCTTGCTCACTCTCGCTCTCTCAAGTAAGTAAATAAAATCTTAAAAAAAAAAAAAAGAATACATATTATGATTCTCCTTGACATGAGAACAGAGCAGTATAACGGAAAAACCATAAACACTAATCTATATTAATTTTTCATGGGGTGTGTCAAGGCGGAACAGCCAGGCAGTGCAGGGGAACAGAGAGAGAAGAAATGGTTCTGGCAGAAATTTTGGGGGATCATGGCAGAGCAAGGATCTAGAAATCATGGAAAGACTTAGAACAGACCAAGCCTTTGTCAAGCCATATGGTAGATAACCCACATATCAATAGATAGGAAATAACCTCTCAAGCATAGTTTTCACTTCTCTTCGCTGCACACGGTATTTGTACCCGGCCTTTCTAACCATTTAGAAATTCAAGTCCGTCTCTCTCCCTCTCTCCCAACCTCCAATTACATTGCCTACCTCAGCTCCTACAGGGCCTAGTATTAAGTATAGTCATGGAAGAGAAGGGCATCTCATCCATGCATGTTCCAGACCCCCTAGTAAGATGCATATAGGGAAAAGTAAACAAGGAGGGGGTAATCTATATGTAAACAAATTAACTTGGCCACTGAGCCATTCTCTAGAAACACAAAGCTAAGAAAAATCTCTCCTGTTTTAACCTGCATAGCCTGCATCACCTTGTCCCGTGGAGGGCTACCACTGCTGTTGCTCAAGGAATGTTGATCACATACATCGAAGATAGCAGTTTCTTAAATGGATGGATGACTTCATCAGATTCAGAGCACACAGGTAGCCAAATGCTAGGGTATACTGACTTAGGACAGCAGTTTGTAGTAAAACCCTCGAGAAAGAGATATCTGGGGATCCCTGGGTGGCGCAGCGGTTTGGCACCTGCCTTTGGCCCAGGGCGCGATCCTGGAGACCCGGGATCGAATCCCACATCGGGCTCCCGGTGCATGGAGCCTGCTTCTCCCTCCGCCTGTGTCTCTGCCTCTCTCTCTCTCTCTGTGACTATCATAAATAAATAAAAAAAAAAAATTAAAAAAAAAAAAAGAGATATCTGTCTCCTTGCCTGGTACACCTTAACTCCATGGCAGTAATGTATAGCTGTGTGCAAAAATTCACTGTCATGATGAACTTTGTGACAGGTGTTTATTTGAAACAGGTGAAGTAAACCTAGTTGGTCTCACTGTGAACAGCAAACCACTGTAAATATGCTTTCCTGGGCTAGTGAGTTCATCTGACTAATGGTGGAAATGAAGTAGGTAGAAGCTCCTGAGCTGAACAAGCAACCCAGAGCAGAGCCCTGAAGCCTATCATTCTCTGGCAGAGAGCCCATGTATTCCTGGTGACTGTAGTCTAGATGATGGACGTTTCTGAGGCTTCGCCCCTTCTTCATAGGCAGGCAGATGGGAAGACTTCTTGGCAAACACCAACTGACATTTTAAATGACAATTTAAAGGGAAAGTGAGGTAGAAATCCATTTCCCAAAAGAAATATGCTAAGAAAGATAGCAGTTTAGGAAAATATGTCAGGCACTGTACTTTCTTGATATGGTTTACTTAATCTTGCAAGGTAGCTATTAGCAAAACCCATTGTATAGATAAAGCAACCCATTTTATAGTGAATTCATTGCAAAACCAGGGTTTGTTTGTTTATTTTTAAGATTTTTATTTATTTATTTATGAGAGACATAGAAAAAGAGGCAGAGACACAGGCAGAGGGAGAAACAGGCTCCCTACTGGGAGCCTGAGGTGAGACTCAATCCCAGGACCCTAGGATCACAACCTGAGCCAAAGGCAGACGCTCAACCACTGAGCCACCCAGGTGCCCAAAACCAGGGTTTAAGCACAGGTCTGTTTGGTTCCCAAACCTGTGATCTTTTCCTAATTTCTACTAAAGGCCATAGTAAATAAATCTGCTCACATTGCTCATCTGCCTCTGACAGTTAAATAGGAAACGCTGCTTGGGAAAGGATGATATGTTTAAGAGTGTGAGTTTCGAAACCAAGTTGCCTGGAGTCAATTCCAGCCCTGCCACTGAGCAGCTGTGATCCTGCTCGGATTTGTTAACCTCTCTGAATCTCAGTTTTCTCATCTGCCATATGTTATTCATGATAGATAATACCTACGTCATAGGGGTGTTTGAAGATTAAATGAGTCTAGGCACCTAGAACACTGCCTGGCACTTGAGAAGTGCTCAGCAGTGGCTATTCTTATTATCGGACACATTTTCTAGCGTTGATATTCAATGAACACAAAGAGGTAGTACTGAGCGTGTCAGAGAGGAAGCGAAAAGCTCAGGCCCCGCTCTGCTTCTCCATGCAGCCTGCCTGTTAATGATTTGGGATCAGTCAATGATACTGATTTCTGCATGTTTTCTCATATTCAGGGTTTCCATGCTCTAGAGGCAGCATAGTAGGATAGAAAGAACAACACTGTTCTTGACATCGGGAGACCTGGATTCGGGTTCAAGCTCAAATCACACTTGGAAACTGTGGGACCTGGGCAAGTCCCCTTATCTTTCTTGCAAGGGGTTCCTCACCTGCACAGTGAACAGGCTGAAATCCCTAATCACCGGGGGTCCTTGAACCCCTGGATTTTGGTGAATATCGATCGAACAAAGTCACTTAACTTCCCTGAGCCCTGCCGGCTCATTTATATTGTAGCACTACACCTCTCCTGGTTGCCGGGAGGCTCAGAGAGAGTGGAGGTGTCTGGTACGCTGTGACATGCTCTGCGAACAAGAGGGCTGATCCTTACAGAACAACTGTGATGAGAATTAACCCTGAGTACTATGGCCCGCTGTGCATATGTTTGAGATGCTGGGGCTTTTTGCATTTTGCCATCTTTGCCTACCCCCCACTGGGTTGGATGGATCCACCTTAACAAGGTGTGGGGGAACACAAGTGGAGGGTGGGGGTGCAGTGCTGATGGTGGGAAAGCATCTTATTGGTTAATGCTGGTACATCCCCAGCACCAATTACTGTCACTGCTCCTAAAGCTGATATATTTATCAGGATGAGTTACAAGGAAATATATGTACCCAGGGAACGAGAATGCTGCATGGTCACCCCCTGTGATGTAAAATATAAGAGTCTAGGAGGGGCTGTTTTATAATTCATCAGGTTTCGCTAGTGAGTTCCGTCGGAGTCTTAGTTATAAAGGCAAGTGTGAACCGGACGGCAGACAGGAGAACCTGGCACCAAGGAGACGGAGAAGCTGCCTGTGGTGCCTCCTGCCTCCTCCCTGCTTTGTTCCAATAATTTTGCGCTCGGTAAGTTCCCTGGCTTTGCAGCTAATCGTTGTTGTTGAATGAGCTTGGCAAATGAATCTGTAGTTTGGAATATGCACTTGCTGTCAGAAGAGTGTGTCAGTGTTTGGGCTTCTGACAAATTCCACAGTTCCCTTTAATGAGCAAAATAGCTTAAAAGATGAAACAAAACCCGGCAAATCAATTATTCACCTTGATCCTTGGAAGGCTGCTTTCTTTGGTTGCTAAAGTTTCTCAGGTTTCATTCTGTCAGTCTCATTCGTTGGAGGAGCTTTGAAAAGAACAAGTCTCTTTGTCACGAAATTGTTTTTCTCAGCTGCCAAAAGGAGGTATGTACAGGGTGGTTCGTCCATCCCCGCCCCCAGCTCACTCTCCCCAGCAATCGGTAAATCTTAAAACAGACCGTTTGCCTGGTAACCAGCTCCAGCAGAGCTGAACCTGTGCAAGGCATGATTCAAATTGCAATCTTTTGTGTGAACAGAACTGAGGGGCTGTGAATAATTGTCATTGTGGAGATTATTGTGAAACTCGGGGTGCTGGTAGACCCTGCATTTTGCCGGGATGGGATCAGCATCGGAGGAGGTTTGCATTTGGCATGCCTGTTGATGGTGTGGAAAGGGAGTGAAAGAAAAGCCGGCTTCCTATGGAAAGAGCTGTGCAACACCCCCGTAGGACAAACAAATGCACACGGCATGACTATTGAATTTGCGTAACTTGTCATTGTTTTCTCTAGTTTCCTATTCCCATTAAGAATTACCTGAAGCTGATTTTGATGCTCATCTGGGTATGCTCCAGGTCCTCGCCCTGGCGAGAGGCAGGGTGAGCACTAACTCCTGGCCAGCTAGCCATAGGAAGTCCTTTCCTCCCCAGAAGGAAAGAAGTGAAAGCTGTACCTTCCCGGACTCCTTTCTGCTGTCTTCTTTTGCCTCTGTCCAAATCTCATGGAAACCAACAGCTTGACGTACTTTTTTTTTTTTTCAGTAGCAGATTTAACTGTGGTGTCATATGGCATATTATATATGGAGAGGAATAGCAAGACATTTTTCTGAATGTTTAAGTGTGTCTGGCTTGTTGACATTTGCTTTATTTCTTTCACCAGCAAGGAACTACTGCCTTCTGAACCTATAAATGTGTGTCTGTCCAAAGTGTTTACCTTACGCATAATTGTACTTTCTCTTTAGTCGTAGAATATATAGATCCGATGAGAATATGCTCTTTATCCTCAAGGAAACAACTTACTTTCGCATCTCTTCGAAAAGAATGGATGCATTTATTTTTCACTGAAGACTTAGCTTGCTCTTTGCTTTTTCCTGATAAAAATTTTGGTCATCAGTACCACTATGCTTCCGATAAAGTTCTTTCTCCTTTCCTAGTATACTTTCTGATTGCGCCAAAACTTGGCAGATTTGGAATATGGAATATATCTTTTTCCAGGAACACATTTTTCAGGCATATTTCTCTTGTCCATAAATAGCTTTTCCATATTTTCCATTTCTCTGAAGAAGTTCTGTTTAAAAGACCAGAGGAGTGATGTATTGTGGTTGGCACTTAGGGGTGTGTAACCTGAGACTTGGTTTCTAATCTACAACCAGCTGCCCCACATGGGGTCTGTAAAATGTCTTTTCATCTTATGTTCACCTCAAAGCCTCTGGGCCCCAGCAATAATGATTAAGGTAGCAAATTCAGCAGATCATTGCAGGTATAAACAAACATCTGCATCTGATGGTCTGACCAGCCTGTGAGGCTTTGTAAAGCTCAGGACATTCAGCCGAAGGTTCTTAAAAACTGTTAATGGATTTTAATGCCAAGAACAATATAGCTGTAAAGTATCTTTGCCATGTATTGTATGTTGGATTTTATTGTGCCACATTTTTTAAAAATCTCATGCCAGAGCCCATGGTTTATTTTGTGGCACTGAGTTTTGATTCAGCATGGTTTTATTGAGAAATAAACCAATGTTCCAAGCTCAGTTTATTAACTGAGTTTCTTCTTATTTGGTGGTGGTTTTTTCATCTTCTCCACCCACCAAGAATAAGATCTATTTATAGCAACAAAAGAAAATTTAGCATGAGTTATTCTCAATTAAATTTACAGCAAGACAAACATGAACTGTGACAAGAACCTTCTGAGAAGCACATACACACAAAAACATGTCTCTCAACAAAGGATTAAGAGCCAAAGAGGCATTAACATTTTGCCTACGTGACATATATCATTCTCTTTGAGAGAGGTTGGGAAGGGTGAAAGGGGGAGAGGTTTAAAGGAGCTGCTCAGAGCCTGGCTTCAGCTGTATGAGAATGAAAAGGGCAGGGGTTTTGTGTGGCTATGATCCAAGCCTCACTCTCCTTACCTGTCAAGTGGGAGAGGGGAAAGCTAGGAAGATTACACCAGACAGGTGTTGTATGTCAAGCAAGTGGTATACTGTGTGGCACAAAGGGGACCCAATAAAAGGTGGTCATTAATTTTGTAAAATATGTTAACAAAATCTGATGTTGGTTTTGAAGGAACCGTACACAGTAAAAATAAATTTTTTCTTGTTAGTAAGATATAGTCCTTAGAGCTAGATAATTTGGTTTTGTTTTTGTTTTGGAAACCTAGTAAAGATGGAGTTACTACCTTTCAGGTTACTTTTAACTAATTTTTAGAATGGCATCCAAAGTCCTTACATTATTCAGAGAACAAACTCGATTTCAAATGGGCAGCATGGAAACAAACTGATGCCAAAAAATACAGGATAGCATTCTAAGTTTTTTGCTCAATGATGATTAGGTCAGAATTCCAGCCCTGGCACTGCATTAAAATACCTGATTATTATAGTAAATGTCATGTATTAAGTCCCATGCAGAGTACTGAATGTCTTGCCTTTATTTTCTCATTTAGTCCTCATCACTATCCTACCAGGTAGGTTCTCTTTTGCTTCCCATTATCAGATGAGGAAATGAGATTGGAGAAAATCTCATTAAATACTACTAATTTAAATTGGTGTATGGCAGCACCAGAACTGGAACTCATACCTGTCTGACTAGAATCTACACTGCAACCATCATGTTGGAAATAGGATTTACCCAGTTCTATGTGGTTCCATTTTGGAAATTTTGCCCTATATCTGCTTTGATTCTTCTCCTCACATATTAAACCTCTATCATTTGGGGTGGGGGTGTGGAAAAAAAAGAGTTTTGAAGATTTCCTTTTCTTTTGTTCTTTATTTTGGTCTATTCAAATCAAGATCACATTTTCCTGAGCTCTCTTTACAATTCTCACCAAAATATAAAACTTAGTATAAAAAGATACAAAAACTTAAAAGATGGTAAATCTACCAAATTCAAGATAAGATCTAAAAGTTTACCCAGAATTACAAATGCCCTTTGACCTGGGCAACCTTCCCCTTACCTTGGGTTTTACAGGGGTCTATTGCCAGGAGAGGGGACCATTTGGATCTTGTTCTCTAGACCATATTCTGGATAAATAGGGCCTCAGAATTTCTTCCCCAAACACTCCTGAGCCTAATTGCAGGAGTTGTACCATGTGCTTACCCCTTGGGTATGCAGTAAAACCAATCTGTTTGGGAGTGAAGGATGAGTCTAGAGGTTGGGGATTTGTAGATCAGAGCTTGGGCTCATGAGTTGGGATGTTCACACATCTACATGAAAGTTGTTTCATGGGGCAGGAAGAAACAATGGCAAAGAAGAGGGGCTGGCCCAGGTCTGGGGGAATTTACTTGTGTTCTTGCTCTGACTCCTCAAAATGTTAGGGACAGCCCTACTCTGTGCTGAAGAATATTTGCTTATATTTCAGGAGACTGAAGCTAAATTTCCAGTGGGTTGGTTTTATGAGGCTTTTGTTTGTTTTTGTTTTTTTGACCTGTTTCCCATTAAGCCAAAAGAAATCATTTGAACAAGAAAGTGGTCAAAGCTATGAAAACCTGCAACTAAAAGTTTTTCAGGTTCCATTTTGGAATTGATAGCAACATGATTGAGGCTAGACACTGGCCTTTCTTCCAGCTCACAGGCACTGACTGACTTTAGAAGGTGACTGTAGTAGGGTCAGCTGGATTAAAATTCTCTGCCATCTATCTTTTATGCCATTTGAAAATATAGTTGCTCAGAGAGACTTTTGTTAATTTCAGGTACTCTTTTCTTATCTGTAGTTTTAAATTGTGGTTGTAACCCTCAGCACAGCCTTACAGGCCATTTTGAAAAGGAGCAGTGGCAGCGAATGGCTTTGTATGGACTTCAATCATTATCATAGCCCTTTTTCTATCCAGGCCACAAGCTCCCAATGGCTCCTTTTCATTTTCTCTTCTATTGGATACAAAGACCCACCTAAGAAGAACTAACAGCCAGAAGTTCCAGGCAAAATCTCTGACTATTAAGAATCTTGAGGATTTAAGATTGTTTTTTTTTTTTTCTTTTTAATGCAGTGGAAGCTATTATGCAGTGAACAGAGTGATTTTTGGTCTTGTTTTTATTACTCTTCATAAAGTAGCTTCTAGATGGAAAGGCAGGATACATCTTGAGAAGTATTCCCTACTACCAAATTTTACAACCTTGCTTTTCTTAGCTATAAAGCAAGTATAGTATTAACTGTCTCAAGACTGTTGGGAAGATGTAAGCTCATTTACATGTTTATTCATATCCCAGTAAAGAGCTATTCCCTCATCCATGTGGAAACATCTGATACATCAGATACTTAGCACATAGTGTGACTACATTAAATGTTCACTCAATCTGAAAACTCAGCAATTAGGGGTGTCTGAGTGGTTCAGTCTGAGATTCTGACTCTTGATTTTGGCTCAGGTCGTAGTATCAGGGTCATGGGATTGAGCTCCACATGAGGCTGTGCACTGAGTACAGACTCTGCTTGTCTTTCTCCCTCTGTTCCTCCCACTGCTCTCTCTTTCTTTTTTTCAAATAAATAAACAAAATCTAAAAAAAAAAAAAAAATACTCCAGTTAAACTGATAACTCTATGATGACCAACGGGTGTCCCACATTTATTTTGCCTAGCAGAGGTGGTAGTAGGAATGGTCCAGGGAGCTAAAACACAAACAAAACAGGATAAAACAAAATCTATCATTTTAACCTCTACGTTGAAAACTCCTGGTAGTAAACATGTTGGTGGTACTAATCCCATTGATTTTTACTTTCTTTTTAATGCTCTTTGTATCTTTTGAAATGTTGTAATGAGCATGCATTGTTTATACAATTAGGAGGAAAAAGGAGAAAAAATCATTTTTAGGGAATTGAATTAAAGTAGGAAATGATTAAGATTAGATTATCTGGAAGATATCTAACTTTATGGGAAAGTCAAGTCAAATATAAAATAATATTCAAAATACTTGGGAAAGAGATATTTTCTGATCTGAATAATCCAGACTAGCTTACTTTATTTATTTGTTTGTTTTTTATCTTTTATTAATCATTTATTAAGCATAGATGAGTGCCAGATATTCTGCAAGTGATAAGATTGCAAAGATGAAAAATTATAATCTTTGAACTCAGGGATTATAGAACCCAAAGAAAATGAAGATATGAGCCCACAATTCAAACACAGTATGATTTTCACTGTGCTATAAAAGGGACACATAAGGTTTCTCTCTGGTGCAAGTAACAGAATCCATGACTCAAATTGACTTGTTCAGCAGGGGATGCATTGGTAACTGTATCAATAAAGCCAACTTTAAGAAGTCTGATCCTATGGCTCGTGAGGTAGTCAAGAAATTCATTTCTTTTGGTTTTGTCTTTTTTTTTTTTTTTTTTTTTTGGTATTAGCTGCACCATAAGACTAACTCCCCTCGTCGTTCCAGGACAGTCATCAATGACTCTGGGCAACTTATTTTCTTAGTCATATCTAACCAGAAAGAGATTCTGAGAATGGTCCCTAAAATTCACTTCGAATGGCTTACCCATGAACATAAAACCAAGTCACTAGCTGCATTTGGGAGCTTAGTCAAGATAAAGACAGCTTCCTCACAACCTTCTGTGTTCCCAAACAAAATTTGGCACTTGTCTCTATTAGGAGAGGATGGTGGTGGTGATGGACCCTGGCCCATCCAACATCCAACAGCCATCTCAAATTTGTGATATGTGAATCACATAATGTAAAACATTCACTGGAATTAATATGTAACATAATGGAAAGAAGGCCCAGCATATGATGGTGCATGTCCTTAGACTGGCTTCTATGTTTAGTAGGGATTTGCCAAGGGATAATAAACAGAGAAAGACTTCAAGGTAGAGGAAAAAAGCTCTCTGCAGTAACAACTAACAACTAACCAGGTTCAACTCCTGCTTATCTTTATATTGGCACTACTGCAAAAATTACCAGCCAGAAGCCATCTGCCTGGTGGTATAATTAACAGAAAACCTAACATATCAGTTTCACCAAAACCTGCTGTTGGATGATGGCAGTTGGATTTTAAGATAAACTACAGTCAAATGTTCTTATTTTTTACAGCGTGACTATAGATTTGGTCAATTTAGTGTGAACCTTCAAATTTATGTCTCTGGCTCGAAACTACAGTACTTTAGAGCTAGACCATACCATTGTCTTTTTTTTTTTCTCCCTTTTTGCTTCTGATGAAACTTGTTCAAGGTTAATGACTTACCCATTGCCTCAAATTTCTGTGGATTTTGATATCATGAAATTTGCGATGCTAAAAAATGGGGGTACTTTTGACAAAAATTTGTTTACCAGTTGTATATATGTCACATTGAGAATGAGATAGACTAAAATAAAATATTTGTTAGTCAAATGTCAATGCTCTGTAGCAAAATTAGACTTTGGTGACTGTGTGATTCACAGTTTATGTAATTTATCAGTCCTTCAGTTCTTCAGCCTTAGGCAATAAGGCTTTACTTGAGGAAGTAAAATATTTCCTGAATAAGATTGTAGTGGATGGGCTTGGTAGTAGTTTGCACTAAAACTCCTGGATCTAGATTCAATTAGCTGTGTTTGGATTGTTTTCCAGCTTTGCAGTCTAGAAGAGGAAGTGACAGGACTTAATTACTTTCTATAGGAAGTATACTCATACTATTTATGATTTTTCTGGCATCCAAATGTAATCATAAAACATTATTTTTAACTCATGAAGCTTGTCTCAATACTGTCAACCTGCCTACCTAATGAGCTTGCATCTAAATATTCATTGGTCTAGCTTCTTTCCAAAGAACGCTCAATAATGGGAGCACACAGAATCTAAGTATATTTCCTTGGGCCATTTGCTTCTGGTATAGTAAAACTGCTCAAAAAAAACAAAAAAAAAAACAAAAAAAAACACCTTGCAGCCGGTCATGTTCCAGTGGCCCTGACCCAGCTGTGTCAGTGAGAAACTTAAGACATACTCAGAACTCAGAAAACATACTTGAGTTAGAGAAGACTGCAGTAGCCACACAGGAAATGCTCCACAGGGCACTGGTTTCTTCCTCTTTAGATTAGACAGCTTTTCAGTATAGAGGAAGAAGCAACTAAAAGTAGTGGAAGGATGACGGATAATGTTGATTTAAAAGCACATATGTCGGGATGCCTGGGTGTCTTAATGGTTGAGCATCTGCCTTTGGCTCGGTCATGATCCTGGGATCCCAAGATAGAGTCCCGCATCGGGCTCCCCTCAAGAAGAGAGCTCCCCTGCTTCTCCCTCTGCCTATCTCTCTCTCACTGTATCTCTCGTGAATAAATAAATAAAATCTTTGAAAGGAAAAAAGTATATATTGTCACCCAAATATTTAAAAATGTCATTATCCCATGACAAAACTTCCTTCCCCATAGCACAAACCAGGTAAACTCTCTTCTATTTTATTTTGAGGTTTCATTGTACGAGTAGAGAAATAGCAAGAGAAACTGGTTTTTGGCTAAATTGCTTACCTTATCAGTAAGTGTTTTGAGGTTCTGACAAATAGGGGGTGCCAAAGAGGTATCAGAGACCCGTACTGATATTCATGTTACATACAGTATTCTTGGTTCTTAAACCACCGAAATACTCACATTCCTGTTGGTAAATAGCTTCTACTCAGGGCCCTGTGAGTGTCTCCCTCCCAACTCTTTTAGACCATTCCTCATTCCAGTCTCTTTCACACATCTCCATGATAGAGCAGCTAAGAAGCTTTTAATTAACTAAAGAGTCACTAAGGAGTTAATGCCTGGCATAGCTGGTTGTTAAATATTTTGATATCACTGCTATATGAGACCCCTCTTATTTTTTAAAAAATTCTGGCTGCAGTTGAGAGTAACATTCAGACACAGAAAGAACATATAATTTAGTGCCAAGATGTTTAAGACAGCCCCGTGTGATTTTTTTTTAAGAGTAATAAAGGATATATTATTTGAGATTGTCTTGAAAAATTGGTCAGGGATTTGGATAAGGCTGGAAGGACAAGAGCAGAACCTACAATTTACTTATTTATTTATTTAACCAATAATGACTACATTCCCCATTTGTTTGCTACCACATTATCTTGTTTACCTCTCATGATAGCACTATGAAAAGAGAGGAGAAAATAAGCCTGGATCACGTAGCTAGAAGGTATTGGAAACTCCATGTATTATCCATTCTTACCCGTTATATGCAAGACTTCATATTGGATGCTAGAATGGTAAGTATGAAGGTTTATTTTTTTACTTTTAAGGACCGAAAGCAAACCTAAGGAAATATCGACAGCCTTTAAGCGAATGAGTGTTCCTGGGTCTTTTGCATTCAAGAATATCATTTTAAAATATGACTGGGTAATACATTTTTATACTGCCAGCTTCTGTTGCTCCAATAGCAGTATAAAAAGTAGAAATGTAAGCCATGGGGAACTAGCTAACCTCATTATAATTTGATTATCTAATCTTTCAATATTAGTCTTATAAACTTTCCATAGCATAGGAACATTAGAAAAAGCAATGAAGCACACAGCCTAAATATTTAGTCTATTGACAAAGTTTTGCTTTCCATCTTTAAGTGAAAACTGAAAGGACAAAACTATTTGTTAATGATTTTATAGCAAATTTTGTAATTCTGCTTTCCAGTTTATGCCTTATACAACAATGAGCATGTACTTGCTGCAACTAAATTATTTGAGAAAATGTACATTTATGGGCCAGAGTATGGCATCACCTTCTTTCTTCCAAAAATATGTCACAGTGAGTTTCTTAAAATCAAGGATTTGATTTCATTTATCTTTGTGTGCCCAGCAACTAGCATGGTTAACTGACAGATACTAGGTAGCACATTCTCCAAAGGAGGATGAAGGCAATGTGAAATTGAAAAGCTGAGCCTGGAAGATGATGCAGGAATTTACTACATATGCAGACAGAGGCATTGTAAGGAGATAATGCATACTGAGAAGTGTTTCCAAAATAGTACTGGTCACAGAGTTTCTATGTTTAAGGAAAGGAAGGAAGGCTTCAATGTCTTTGCAGTGTTTTTTGCTCCTGGCAGCCTATTTTTCTGGACTTCTTTTCCTACTCCCCTCTCTTCTGTCTTATCCCTGACTCTTCTTTTAAAATTCAGACTTCTTTGGCATGCCTGGGTGGCACAGTCAGTTAAGCTCCAAGTCTTGTTTTCATTTTAGGTTGTGATCTTAGGGTCCTGGGATTGAGCCCCACATTGGGTCTCCACATTCAGCATGGAGTCTGCTGGAGACTATCTCTCCCTCTGCCCCTCCTGCTCATGCCAGCTCTCTCTCTCTCTCTCTCTCTCTCTCTCTCTCTCTCAAATATTTAAAAAATAAAAAATAAAATAAAATTCAGAATTCTTCAACAAATAAGAAAGATGGGGGGATCCCTGGGTGGCGCAGCGGTTTGGCACCTGCCTTTGACCCAGGGCGCGATCCTGGAGACCCGGGATCGAATCCCACGTCGGGCTCCCGGTGCCTGGAGCCTGCTTCTCCCTCTGCCTATGTCTCTGCCTCTCTCTCTCTCTCTCTCTGTGTGACTATAATAAATAAATAAAAATTAAAAAAAAAAATTAAAAAAAAAAAAAAAAAGAAAGATGGGCAGCCCGGGTGGCTCAGCGGTTTAGCGCCGCCTTCAGCCCAGGGCCTGATCCTGAAGACCTGGGATCGAGTCCCATATCAGGCTCCCTGCATGGAGCCTGCTTCTTCCTCTACCTGTGCCTCTGCCTCTCTCTCTCTCTCTCTCTCTCTCTCTCTCTCATGAATAAATAAATAAAATCTTTTTTAAAAAAATAAGAAAGAAAAAGGTGGCGGAGCTCATAAAGGACAGACACATCAACTAATTGTAATCAGTATGAACTTTTTTGGATCCATATTCAAACAAACTATAAAAAAAATTCATGGCATTCATGAGACAGATTTGAATATCAACTGGATATTCGATGATAAGTTGTTGGTGATATTTTAGATGTGATAATGTTATTGTGGTGATTTTTAAAATAGGTCCTTATCTTTTAGAGATACACACTAACATATTCACAGATGAAATCATTTTTATCAGAATAATACAGGAGAAAGAAAATGAATAGGGATATAGATAAAATAAATCCACAAGTAAATAGGCATTATTCATGGGTTTTTTTTTTCTCTCCACTTCCTAGAAGACGTTTCTCTTCCTTCCCTCCCCTCCAGTGGGTTTCATTTTCTTGCTATATCTCAAATGCGCTAGGCATGTTTTATAATTATCTATTTATGTGGGTTGCCATCACCAGAAGGAGCTCATTAGTAAGGACTTAGATTTTTCTTTGTCCTCCCATCGATGGGCTCATAGAGGCTCAATAATGTTGGATAAGAAGTTGAAAAATAAATAAGTGGCTACAGACCTCCCAGGTCTACATCAGGTTGTGTGAGTCAACCAGTGGGCTCCTCTTCATTTATCTTGCTTTCTTCTGATTCTTAAAAAACAAATATCAATTCATGTTCTATATACAAAACAGAATTTGCTCTTAACTGAAAACTGGAATGCAACAGCCTAATTGAAACTAGATAATTCACACATTTGCATTTAATATTCATGAAATGCCATGTGGTGAGGCCCTGTTCTTAATTAGTGTAAGATAGCATTATTCCAAATCTATTTAGTTGTTATAGGGATAAAGAGAATATAAAGAAAAACACTTTCTTTTTGTTTAAAATTTTAAAATTAAATTATGTTTATCTGAAACTTTTTTCTGTATAAATTTATACAACTTCTGAGGAGATTTTTCAACTCTTCTTTGTTAATGAGCACTCTTGGTAGTTTGCAGGTACTTACTTTATAATGGTAGAAACTGTACTTCTGAAAAGTATGGAGTGGAAAGACTAGAGGGGGCTTTGTCAGAGATTTTGTCAGTGCTCTTGCCCTTGATCCAAACTCTGCAGAAGTAGCCAAGATAAACAAAACTCATCCCCATTCTTATTGTTTTAAGAAGTTTTTAAGCAAATCACTCATTGGTAGTATACTATCATTGGAAATATTAATTTACTTATATTGCCAAATTTTTTGTCAAATAAATTTTTGGGCATATGTATGTTAACAATAGAAAGGAATCCATCTGTCCTTCAGAATTCTTAGATAGTTACCCACCCAGAAGCAGTCCAATGACATGAATGTGTAATAACATGCATGATATCCCCTGGAGAAACCTGTTTCACAGGCCAGATGGGATTTTTCTATTTTTTTAATAAAATTTCTTCATCTATGACAACACAAACTTAGAATTTCATGAATATGTGCATGAGAGATATCCCAAAGGGATTTGTTCCTTCTGTAGTATAAATAAAATTACTGATTCTAAATTATAAATAAGGAATATGTATACCCAGATTTATTATGGTATCTGCTAATAAGTACAGAATATCCATATATAGACCCTACAGTGGAATATGTTATTTTTCTTTTTATATGTCCAAAATCTAGCACAGGGCCAGAAAACAAGCAAGAGCTCAGTAAATGTTGACCTTTCCTCCTCCTTTTACCTTCTCCTCCCAGGGGCCGTATCACCCACCACCACAAGCATCCACTTCATTTGTGATGTATAAAGCAAGCCTGGGCATGATAAAAAACACAGTAGTAGGAGAAATAACTGTAACTGGCAGGACTTTGGGGGCAATGTAGAGGTTAATTGGACATCTGCTTACCTCTAATCTTCATTGGGGTTCGTTGGATGTTAAATACCGGACTTCAACAGGATTAGCTGCTTGAGCTAGGTACGTGGGATACTGTACCTACCAAAATGTGCATCATTGCTCTAAGAGTTGAGAAACCAAAGAATTTAAAGCACAGCTCTAAGGTTTGGGGTCTTTTGTTTTTGTTTTTATCATCTAGATGAGTTCTTTTCACCATCTGGGTTAAGGCTTGGTTTTGAACTGTCTTTCTCTTATAAAGCGTAACCTCTTTCACTGGCTTGCTCTAGTGAAGCAACTCATAACTGCAAGTATTTGTTCTTTCATTCAGGTATTCAGTTATTCATAGAGTATTTAGTGCTTGCTTTGTTTAGCCCTATTCTGGTACTAGAAAGTTTTTTAGGATGTTTGGTATTAATTTTTTGTTTGTTCCTTTTTTTTCAAGTTTGAAACAGTTATCTTTCTTTCAGTTTCAGAATATAAATACACTTGTGGGGCCTTCACAGTGGAGTTAAAAGACACAAAGGACAAACACTAAAAGATTTAAACTTAAAAATCATAAGCCATTTATGTTAAAAGGTACAAAACTTGCTCTGGTTTTAATTAAGCAAGGCCAAGGGATCATTCTATTTATAAATGGGTTGTATTCTTCTGTGGGCCTTAACTGCATATTGCACATTTATGATATATGCATACATTTGGCATAGGAATGTACATGTACATAGGGATACGTATAAGTATATGCACAAAGAAAAAGTACTCTTTCCAAGTTTCTTTCTAGATTTCTCAGCTGAAGCATGCACTACACTGATTTGCTTTTGTACATGGTCTTCTGAATTTGGAAGTTATCTTGGAGGCAAGAATATTATTTTATAGTAAATTAACAGGAATGAGTAATATGAGTGAATTGAACAAGAGGAGGGAATGCATGAGGGGTAGGGCCATATCTGTTTTGTCTAACACTCCGAGGACCTAACATCCTGCCTGGCCAATGTTAAGCATTCAGGGAATAAGCAGATTAATTAATGTGAGCTCAGGATTGGGAAAATATTCTAATAGAACACTTTGATGGGCCAGGAAATTCTTTGTCCAGAAAATGAAGAAGAATCATTGCTGCTTGATGGTTCAATTAAACTCAGCAAACATGAATTGTCTTCTAAGGTCTGCCAGGGACTAGAGATCTGTCTAGTGCTGAGTGCAACAGGTCCCTGAGCTTTAGAAACTCAGTCTAAAGGCCAACAAGCACATGAGAAAATGCTCCGCATCACTTGCCATTAGGGGAATACAAATCAAAACCACAATGAGATACCACCTCACACCAGTGAGAATGGGGAAAATTAACAAGACAGGAAACCACAAATGTTGGAGAGGATGTGGAGAAAGGGGAACCCTCTTGCACTGTTGGTGGGAATGTGAACTGGTGCAGCCACTCTGGAAAACTGTGTGGAGGTTCCTCAAGTAGTTAAAAATAGATCTGCCCTACGGCCCAGCAATTGCACTGCTGGGGATTTACCCCAAAGATACAGATGCAATGAAACTCCGGGACACCTGCACCCCGATGTTTCTAGCAGCCTTGTCCACAATAGCCAAACTGTGGAAGGAGCCTCGGTGTCCATCGAAAGATGAATGGATAAAGATGTGGTCTATGTATACAATGGAATATTCCTCAGCCATTAGAAATGACAAATACCCACCATTTGCTTCGATGTGGATGGAACTGGAGGGTATTATGCTGAGTGAAATAAGTCAATTGGAGAAGGACAAACATTATATGGTCTCATGTATTTGGGGAATATAAAAGAATAGTAAAAGGGAATAAAGGGGAAAGGAGAGAAAATGAGTGGGAAATATCAGAAAGGGAGACAGAACATAAAGACTCCTAACTCTGGGAAACGAACTAGGGGTGGTGGAAGGGAGGTGGGCGGGGTGTGGGGGTGACTGGGTGACAGGCACTGAGGGGGGCACTTGATGGGATGAGCACTGGGTGTTATTCTATATGTTGGCAAATGAACACCAATAAAAAATAAATTAAAAAAAAGAAACTCTCAGTCTAATAGACAAATACATGTACAATTTTACTGCTATTTATTACCATTTAAATTACAGTATCAGTGTATGAATATAATTATATTAGTGTTAACAAAGTTCAGAGACCACCCAGGGAAAGGACCAAAGATCTCTACTTAGAGGAGCACGGGCAAGCTTCTCTGAAAGGGATATCTCCACAGTGTTTTAAGAGCTAAAGGACCAAGGATATCCCACATGGAATGAGTAGCCTCAACAAAGGCCAGAGACATGAAACAGCAGTGTATTCTTGGCTCTGTGTAGTTTTTTTTATTTTTTATTACTAGCCTATAAAATGTGGTGTTAGTACAGAGAAAAGTGATACTTGAGGATGGAGAGAAAGGGTTGAAAATGGATTTTCTAAACCTGCATTTTTTTATACCGTGACAATTAGATGTTGCTATGCATGCATCAGAGGCCTTTCACGCTACCTTCTCTCTATGAAAATCCTCTCCTGCTTTAATTCCCACCAGATCTGGATGGCCAGACATGATCAGTGTTGTCCATTTAAATCTCTTCTTCTTCCCTGGATTTCAGCTTGAGCTCTTTTTGTTTTGTCACGTCATCTCCCCAGGGGATTACAAAGTGACTGGGAGGCAGGGACTGTGCTTACCTCTCTTGATTTCTGCACATGTCTAGTACTGGACCATGAACCACCTAGTAGGAAATTAGCTACTTCCGGAGAAAGCATCACTGATTTCTCCAGCACAGACCCTAAAACTTTTGCACAAGCTAGTTACATTTCTGGACCAAGTGCCATGCTGTCAATTCTATTCTTCTGGTAATAAATATTTGTGAAGGACACATGGAAAGTGCCCCTTTTAAGATTATGTGCTGTAGACTGGGAAACTAAAATTCATTCCAAACCTCAGGATTGACAAAAATGAAAACAGAATTCTGTTTACAAGTGAATTAGATAATGTATTAACATGACACCAGCCCCATGTCTACCATCCAGCAATGTACGTCAATCTGAATGTCATATCCTTAGACAGCTTTAGCTCTAATAAGTGTAGGTAGAACCGAGTTTGCATATCACCTTTAAATGGCAGTAATTCCACTTCAAAGGGCAAATGACTGAAAAATGCACCTGAAAACTCATCGAATGCACTGAGAAAAGGTTATCGGATCTTTAATGTAGACAAAAGGTAAAAGCTTATTTTAAGAAATTCTTTCTTGAAATTTCCTTTAGTCATGTTTTTCTATATTTCATTATCTTGATTTGTTCCTATAAATGCATGCAGCTTTAATTATCAAAGGCAGATGTGCCTAAGGAAATATGCAAGGATGGCCAGACCACACATTCTGGTCTGGTTGCCCATGCCAGTTCCAGTGTATGTCTGGATCTGGAAGATTATTGGCCATAGGCAGACAAGGCAAGAATGAGATTATTGTGTTGTTTAAGATCTGGTTGGAGAGGAAATGAAAGGGATTCTTCATTTATATTTATAGACTGAATGGGAACTGGCAAAGAAGGCTGAAGCCCTGGCTCTGACTTGTGTCCATTCCATTTGCCAAAAGTGTAACTTTGGGAAAGTCATGATCCTGTCTTGGGTATCAGTTCTTCTTAGCCCATGGAGGAGTCTGGTGCTTAGCACCACGGTCACTTTATTACAGAGTTGTAATAAAATTGTTTCTAGAGGTAATCACTTGGGGGAACAAAAGTCTGGTAACTTTGTCAAATAAAGATTAGTTGAAGAAATGGATGCTCAGGTTCACGAACAAAAACAGCAAATACAGTGACAACATTATTCAACTACAAGAGAGCCTTTTAAGGAGATCAGAGATTATAACCTTATTTTATATAACTGCAGAGGGCAGAAGTAGATCTCATAAAGGGGCAATTAAAAGAGATTTTACTCTTTGATAATGAGGATCTGTCTAGTAATGGATAGGCTGATCTAAAGAACAGTACTAGTGAAAGCATGAAGCATAGAACTGACAAAAATGTTTATAAAAATCACGTGGGAGGTGGTGGGTCAAGCTAGGCAGGAGACTGAGAAAAATCCCAGTGGAATGTAATAGTGTTTGACTTGTCTCTCAAAACCCATGTACCCCTGTATATGTCACCTTTCTGTCTTTTTCACTTCCAAAACCTATATAGCCGACAGAGAACTCCAACCCTGTTTCTATGGCAGTGTACTTCTCATTCTCTGAAAAACATCCAGAGAACCTCCAAAAGGGCAATTGAGATTATTCATTTTCTTGTAGGCATGTTGTGTAATGGTTGAACAAAGGCATGCCAGGTCTGGCTCTCTTTTGTCTAGGGCACATGATGGCTTGAATATTTATTATTGTAGTTTGAAGAACAAATGCATTTGAAATATAAAAAAGGGGGTAAAGTTTACAGTCTTGAAATCCTCTCTCTGATCTCTCCTTCTTCAAGTTTGTTTACTCCCCAGATCACAATACCTGTCATAGCCCTCCAGTCATCCTTGGCAGAGACAGAGCATCCAACAGCTAATCTCGTCTTTTGAAAATGTACTCTCTCCTTTCCTCTAAGCTCTGTGCTGTCTTGTATCTCTTTCCTTGCTTTATTCCTGCTGCATAACGTCAAGTCCTTAGCAGATACTGTGCCTGACTGGTTCTAGCCGCATCGCCTAACACAGTACTTGACATAAGCAGGTAACCCAGGAGTGGTTGAGGAATGAAGAAGAGCCCATCTTTTTCCTCCTGGAACCAACTCTACCAGTCTCTTCCGTACAAGATTCTCCCTCACGTTACAGTTCTACTTTTATCAGCACTCAGGGCCCTCCTGATCCCTTAAAGTTCTGTCTTCTCCAACCTGAGCACCAGTCATTTATGTGCATACATTTCATTTTTCGACACTTTTAAGGTTCCAAAGCATTTCTTTTCTTTTCTTGTCTTTCTCTGACAATACTTTAAAACTGTTGACCAATCAAACACGGTTTCTACTTGCTGAAAGCTTGGTGCAGCCAGGCCTCCTGCTGGACATGGAAGAATTTCTGACCTTGCAAGAAAACGTATTTTGTGCCATCAAAGTCTAGTTGGAACTTAGGCTATGTATGTAGGCACTCCATCACGCCTGCCAGGTCTCAGCAAAGAAAGAGAGAAATATTAGTGCTTATTGATGGGCTTCAAAAGAGGACTTTTTCAAACTGAAAGACTCAGAATACTCTGGCTGAACACTTACTTCAGTTAGCTTTTGAAAGTTAAATTGAGTCTAGGTTATAAGAGAAGTGGGGGACACTAGCATTTTAAGGCAGATGGATGTGCTTTCTAATCTGATATTTATTTATTAATTCAACGAATATTCGTTGAGAATCTGCTATGCATCAAGCAGAGATTAGTACTATCAGTTTTCTGAGGTCAAGTGTGGTTTGGCTTTCCCTCAATTAATCCCAAACCATCCATGACCTCATTCATTGCTACAGCTTTAACTACTACCTCTTAGCATGCAAAAGGCACCCAAGTCTACCTGTCCACCCCCAGAATCTTCTAGTGCGTCTAATCTTGGATCTCATCTTAAGGGAAAGTGCAGTGTGACGATTATGCTCCACCCACTCTGTGCCAGCCATTCCCATTCCCCCACCCCAAAGGCACTAGACACCATGAAGCCTACAGAAGTTATAAAATGCAGACACTCACTTATTTTCAATTATGTAACCTCTCTAGGTAGTATAATTATGAATGTGGAAAAACATGTTTTTAAGTTTCCTCTACACCACTGCTCCCAGTTTGGGGCTGGAGAGCAATGAATAACGTGGACCAACCCAGAGGATGACAGCCTATGTGTCAGCAAACCCTTCCTCACTATTAATGATGGCACTGCTATTCTCACTCACCGAATCCATGCCATTGGCCAGATGCTGGGCTAGATGCTTTCTGTCTGCTATAGCTCATCCTTCCAATAGCTCTAGAGCTACATAATAAGTATCTAGACATACATAGATGAGAATACTGTGATCACAGAAACAATTTGCCCAAGTTTCAGGTCTAGTAAGAAGCAGGAATTAGGACAAGAACACAGATGTGTTTGGTTTCAAATGCAGCGCTTTTGCTACTACATTACAACAGATGTAGGTTAATAGTTTACAATGCCTCAGTCTTACATTTAGAAAGTAGGGATGAATTCTTGTCCCTATCTGCTTCAGAATTATACTATTCTTGACAACTGATGTTTCTCAAGGAAAATCAACAGCTTAAGAGACATTGTTCCGGTGCTGAACAATGGATGGGATCCAAACACTAAGGTTAATGGAATGACCAACCCACAAGTGGTTTATGACTCAAGTGACCCCTGAGTCAGAGCAGGAAATCTCTGGAGGAACTTCTGGCCAAGGGAAACCTGTGAACTTTCATTCATTTATTTACTTACTCAATTAGTACTTTGCAAGCTTCTACTGGGCCACACACATTTGGTATCTGCACTGATAATGCAAACACAATGTACCTTTTTAAGAGGGTGTCCTTCCAGGTCTGATACATATTTAGTAGACAGTTTGTCTTGGGAACTAATGAACTCTTCCAATTTATGCAGAGGTTTCCAGCCAGTGGTGCACCAGTGGAAGAACCAGTGAAAACAATAGCTCTTAACCTCTGAGATAAGATTTTGGCAGCAACATAGTATATTATACTCACTGAGGACAGCATCTGAACAGAAAAAGCAAAAGTGCTTTGGCATTCCACAGTCTAGGGCTTAACTCTCAGCTTTGACATTTAATAATCTGTTGTATAATCTTAAATTATTTCATCTTTCAAAACCCCAGTCCTAAAACTGCAAGGTAGAGCTACTGCCCACTGAATTGTTTTTTTTTTTTTTCACTTAGTTTAACAAATACTTATGGAACATTAAATCAGTCAGGAAAAGAGACAACATGTTATGTATTTTAAGCAGAATAGGTTATAATTGAGGGTATGAATGTGCTTAGTAATTGTTGGAAGGGTTGGAAGAATGATAGTCAAGGCTGGGGCAGCTGTACCTAAATTGAGAAATTTCAAGAAGACATTTCCTGAGTGATAGTTTCTTGCTAGAGAGTAACAGCAGACTGTGGAATCTAAGGAAACTGTAAGAAGCCAAAGCAGTGGTAGTAGTGCAAAATCTTCTGCC
This sequence comes from Vulpes lagopus, assembly GCF_018345385.1. Taxonomy (NCBI): domain Eukaryota; kingdom Metazoa; phylum Chordata; class Mammalia; order Carnivora; family Canidae; genus Vulpes; species Vulpes lagopus. The sequence continues at coordinate 34,095,071 of NC_054838.1, read as the reverse complement.
AGTATGTCACCTCCCTTCCCCATCCCAAAATTCATACAAGTTATTCTGATTGCAAGAATCTAGACTGTAACCCTACTGACAATAGGAGACTCTGAGAATATGGTTCTTAGGCTTCTAGCCCCTGTGATACAGTGGAGAGCATTGGGATGGGGGAGTTAAGGATTGGTGGCGAGGGCTAATAAAGAATAGCTTGAACAAGCACCTCTTACATGGCCAAGAATTGTTCTGCAGGTACAAGGGTAAACAAAGAGACAAAATACTCCCTGCATGTGGCTCATTTAATCATGGGAGATTAAATGAGTTGATGTATTAACACATTTAATAGAGCCAGGGATATGGTAGTTACCTTAGAAATGGTTGTTCTCTTCTTTTAAGTCCCACACTGGCCTAACTTTGTCTTCTCTCCATGAGATTCTTGATGAGGTAGATAATTCAAAGATTGAATAGGAAAGAGCTGAGGGTATCTCTTAGAGGCCAAATAGTGAAGTTTAAATTAGCAGTGCTTGCCTTTTGTAGAGAGAGCCTCATTTTAATTCATATAGACTTTGAAGGCCATTTGGACATGCTTCAAAGCATGTATTCTCTCAGTAGATAACAGACCATCTTTAAAGACATTTATCAGTAGATGTGTATATTAACTCACTCCAAGTATATTAAAATACAAAAGTTCCATAGAGATACAAGCATTGCTTCCTCACAATAGGCATGAGGTCGAGAGATAGACATATTAGGACATGCATTAATGTGTTCATTTACATAAATGGTTCATTTATTCTATCCTGAGGATTTGCCAGTCATCTCCCTATCTGTCTCCAACACTATACTTTGTTCCCTCTCTTGAGCCAGACAAATGAGGCAGTTGATTCGCATAACCTCCCACTAAGGCAGCTCTGCAGTGCCCTCCAGAATCTGGGATGAGGACTGTCTAGAGCATTTATAGTTGCCTTTGTCCTTAATCCAAGCTCTGGACCACAGCAAGAAGAACACAAGCTTTGGAGAAGTCATGACAAGTGTATGCATAGGGAGAGATGGAAGTAGAGAGTCACAAAAGGAAGGAGGGGGAGAGGTCAAATAGTATAATTTTATCACCTTTCTATCTTCATCACTCTTTTCTACTTGCACCCACCTACACACATGTTCCTCAATCCTTTCTCCTCCTGTCAATACTTGACTTAATTTTTATGTATGTCATCTTAAATGTCATGCATGACTTTATCTATTGTCACGTGATCAGTATTACCAAGGTGAAACGGTGTACCAAAAGTGCTCCTGGAAGAAAATGTCTTAGGTAATTCTCCTAAAAATTGTTAGTTCTAAGAAATGTGGGGCCTTAGAGACAAATAATATATGCACACACGACCCTTGAAGGCAGCAGCTCAAACTGCTGTGGCCAAACAGGAATCAGGGCTCAGTGTCGTCAGGGTTCACGTCACTTTTGGGTAGCCATGAGTATGAATTTTGAGGGAAATTTCTCAATAGTAAATGTTAACCCCTGATTCATATTTCTGAAACACGTGAAGCTAAAGAAGACACAGTTGTAGGTCAAATATGGTTGGTATGCTACTATTTTATGCCTACTTTGCAACATCTTCTGTCCTAGAATCTGAATAATGTTATTACACATTATTGTTTCTGTATATTTTCCCCACTAGGCTAAGAGCTCCTTAAAAGCTAGATAGCTAGATTATGTCTTGTTTCTCCAAGACTGACTACCTGGTTCCCGGACTAATAGGTGCTCAGAACACACACGCACACCCCTATACTTTTGCACATCTCCCTTTTTTTGTGAGTGTGAGACTCTGTTTACCCACTAGAAGAATGTTTGTGTCTTAGTCTTCTCAGCTATACAACATTTATTTGTAAAATTCTATTATCAGTCATCATAAGTGAAAACAGTAATAATTTATACTTGCAAAAATATTTTATTTGGTAACTTAATAGTTAATTCTTTTCTTTTAAAGGAACTTATACTCTACCTGATATAAGAAAAATAAGCAAAACTCATTATCACAATTCTTCATCCTATTTTCAGGTTTAGTGTTTGGGGAACAGTATGGTGTAAGAAGAGTGCTTACAAATTCTGGGGGCAAAATTAGGTTTAAGTACTGTCACTGTCATTTGTCAGCCACGTGAACTTGGGCAATTCATTTTATTTGTCTGACCTCAATTTACTTATCTATGAAATGGGAATAATAACACCTGCCTCATAGGATAATTATAGGGATTACATTAAATACTGTACATGTGACCTTAACATGCAATAAAAATTAAATAAATGTTTCATTCTTTGGGAGGGAAAGGCATTTCGCTTCTTTGACTATATGTACATAGAAGTAGGGCTGTATGTTTGATTTTCTAAAGCAGAAATAACTATCTTCTAGTACTTGTGGAGAAACAACTTTTTCCATATTTGGATAATGATGTAGGCCAAAATTAGAAAAATGAAGTGAATGTGAGTGCTTGTTATACAGACTTAGTGTTTATTATTATTATTATCTTGAATATTAGGCCTTTTACATAAATATCAAGAGCTGATCCCACCTACAGTCTTGACCTAGGAGAATGAGTGGTTTGTAGAGGTATAAGTTCAGTCTTACCATGCTGGGATGTCTAAAGCATATCCAGAAGGAGATACTTAGCAGAGTTAGAGGAAGCAGTAGAGAAGGTGACCAGTGGAAGAGCAGTGTTCAGGGAAGCATTTATGGAGTAAGAGAGTAAGGGATAGAAGAAGTCAGCCTTTGGAAAACTCCTGTGGCCTGGAGCTATAGAACTTTTCTGCTGCTGCTTGAACAGACATTCTATTTTGGGACAGGCAGGCCTCCAGTTTAGGACTCAGCAAATAATAATAAGTCCAGCATTTGATAAAGGCATTCTAAGATCCCCAAAAGGAAAAGGAATGACACTATCTCTTAACGATTTATAATTAAATAAGCCACATAGTAGGAAGTAATTACATAAAAATTCAATTTAGTATCAAATCAATACAATACAGTTTAGTATGGGATCACATTTACCAATGGCAGGTACTGAGAATATGACAAAGGGAGAAAGTGATTCATCCATGCTTTGTGGTGGGTGGATTAAAGCCAGGCACTGTAGCCAGATTGTCTACTATCAAATCCCAGATGAACCGCTTGGTTAGCCTTTCTGCTCCCCAGCTTCCTCATCTATAAAGTCAGGGTAATCCCCACCGCACAGGATTGTTGTGTACAAAGAGAGACAGCCAGTACCTCATTGGCAGGCCAAACTGATGAGTAAGGTTGTGAGGAGATAACCAAACCTATTGGCCTGCCAGCAAATAGCCTTTCAGAAGCACCTGGGGAAATAGTTACCAGGAGAAAGATTCAGGAGTAAAGTCAAAAAGGGGGAAAGGAATAAACCCAAGAAAGTGGGGGTATGAGTGTACACTTTATGTCTGAGCAGAGAGGATATTTAGATTCCTACAGACCCACTAGTTTGGGTGTAGAGCAAGGGTAGATAAGAAGTGGAAGGTAACAGTTTGCTTTCTCATTTTCTTTCTTGCTCGGTCTCATTGATCAATCCCTATTTGCTTCACTTTTGTCATGTATAAAATGAGGTAATAGTACCTACCTTATAGTCTTTTTTTTTTTGTAAATTTATTTTTTATTGGTGTTCAATTTGCCAACATATAGAATAACACCCAGTGCTCATCCCATCAGGTGCCCCCCTCAGTGCCCGTCACCCAGTCACCCCCACCCCCCACCCACCTCCCTTTCCACCACCCCTAGTTCGTTTCCCAGGGTTAGGAGTCTCTCATGTTGTCTCCCTTTCTGATATTTCCCACTCATTTTTTTCTCCTTTCCCCTTTATTCCCTGTCACTATTTTTTATATTCCCCAAATGCATGAGACCATATAATGTTTGTCCTTCTCCGATTGACTTACTTCACTCAGCATAATACCCTCCAGTTCCATCCACGTCAAAGCAAATGCATACCTTGTCTTGTTAAGATTGAATGAGTTTATACATGAAAGCTCTTAGAATGCTATCTCACAAAAGTATGTGTTCAGAGCAGGTTAGCTATTATTTCTTTTAATTTTTTTTATTAAGTAGGCTCCACAGCCATCATGGAGCCCAACATGGGGCTTGAACTCACAACGCTGAGATCAAGGCCTGAGTAGAGATAGAGTCAGACACTCAACTGACTGAGCCACTCAGGTGTCCCCATGTTGGCTATTATCCATAATCATTTATTGTGTTCCTAATGTAAAGCATGAACTGTGACAGACTCTGAGATGTGGACATGAAGAAAGTTATGGGCAGCCAAGCAATTGAGAGACAGCATCTGGATATATGGACCTGGTTTCAGATCTGGGATCTATCATTTCGTTTCCTCCTGTGTAGCCTGGAACAGTGTATATTCTGTAAACTGGGTGATGCTAACATATACCACAGTGTTGTTGGAGGAAGAAATAAGATGAATCTCCATACAAGGCACTCAGTATAGTTCCTGACGAATAGTAAACATTCAGTCCTGGAAAGACTGAAGAAAACATCACAGAGATGGTGAAACTAGGTGTGTAAAAGGTAGGAAACTCGAAGATATGAAAATTTCCAGGGCTGTTCAAAGGAAGAAGATAGTTTTCAAAGTGCACTGTCATATTTATTAAGCAATGTTCCCAAGCAGTAGAGCAAATTGTGGTTAAGAAGGTGGGTCATAGGCAGCCTGGTGGCTCAGCAGTTTAGCACCACCTTCAGCCCAGAGCCTGATCCTGGAGACCCGGGATCGAGTCCCAAGTCGGGCTCCCTGCGTGGAACCTGCTTCTTCCTCTCATGAATAAATCAATAAAATCTAAAAAAAAAAAAAAAAAAAAAGACGGTGGGCCACCTGAGCAAAGGCAAATTTTGCTAAGCTAAAGGAGCTGTAGTTTCAAACAAGAATATATATTGCAAATATATAATTTAGCTTACCAAAAATGAAAGTCAAATGGTGTCCATTACAATTGCAGAACATACTTTCACACTAAGAATAGCTGTGTTTATTATCATTATAATCCTATGAGGTTGAGAACAGACTTAACCTTTGATCTCTTTGCTGGCAATTGGATAGAATTAACATAATTATGGTTGGTTGGACTGATTGTTTTTGGTAAGAATTTTTTTTTCTTCTCTCATGTATCTGTACAAGATTTAGATTATCACAGTAAAGCTGCATTTTTCAGAAATAACAAGGTCTCTATGTGTTTCTCCCTGGTCTTCTTAAGAATATAAGAACCGTAAAAATCTTTCAAAAAGCACTTTTGACACAGAAAGTGTCCAGTTTAAAATCCATTGGGGATTCACTAGCAATAAGAATAAGGAAACACTGTGCATCCAGACTATAATTGAAATCACATAGATGTAAGAGAAATAGCTAACTTTGTGGGCACTTCTTGCTAAGTGTTTTCCAGACTTTAGCTCTCACATGCTGGTAATCATGCAATCTAGGTAGGAACGGCTGCTATTCTTATTTCACAGAGGTTCAGTGACTTGCCCAGGGTCACACAGCACAGTCACATCTTCTTTCCTCTGCAGCCATGTTTTCCTAGGTGTGTGTGTTCATGAAAAAAATCTGAGTTTATTTCCTTAGGCAACTATGAGTATTCCCTTGGCCTAATGTCTTTGGCAGTGACAAGATCATAGGAGTAGAATTTATATGAAAGCATGGATACTATTGTGAGCAGTGTCACAAAGGCAAAGTTTACGGATAAGATTTACCAAGTAATATCTCGTAAACCAGAGGTTAAATATGGTGTGAAATTAGGGGGAAATGTTAATGGCAAAGGTGAGATTAGGACCCAGGTCTCTTAGATCCTAAATTAACAACCACCTCATGGATATCAGCCTTTCATCACTTGACAGTGTCAGGTGCCTCCTTTGTGTGATTCCTCACTCTTCTAATAATGGAGTTAGAGAGCTATACAGAAACCGATTTAAGAGTTTTGTCCTTTTCTTAAGCTATTTAATTGACTCATCAGGCCAGGCACTAACGATAATGTTTTAAGACCTTTCCATTGGAGTTGTAGCAGTAAGAAATCATAGACAGAATGAGATGGGCACCAATCTAAATGTAACACAAAGCTATGGGAACACAGGTGAAATAGCAACTCTTGTTAACTGAGGCTTCATTAAATGTTGACTAGAAGAGGTGGCATTTGTCCTGGGTGTTGGAGCATGGGTAGGATTCAGGAGACACTAATGGGGTAACCAGTGGAAGGGGCCTTGTAGAGAGACCTGGCAGTATGAAAATCTGAATATTGGAGTTTCTCTCTCTGGGAAGTAAGGTCAGGGGAAACAGGTGTGCTTCCATTTTATTAAGTACAAAGCGATTTGGGTTTCACAATCTAAGAACGATTATCCATTTGGTGGTGTGTACATCTGACTCTATTGTCACATGTCAATATGTAAATTCACTGATGGCTTCTAAAGTACAACAAAATGCAGTTTCACTGTCTGCATTGGGATCAATGCATTGCATTAGGAGGGAGGAGTAGTAGGGAGGGGAGGAATGATTTTTCTTGAGAAACAAAGTGGTAATTTAGTTGAAAAAATGAGAAGATAAATAAATTTTCACCATAGAACAAATTCTGATCTGTAGAATAACAAGTTCCCTCTATCCCACCACTACACATTCTTCTCTACTTCACATATCCTGTCCCCCCCACCCCTATTCTGCTGGGAGGGGAATTAGGCAGAGGAATGAGTGCCAGGTTAGGGAGGAAAGTTCCAGCTGCTCTCCAGCTTCTTGTCCCATCTATAGAGGCTAAGGAGGCTAAAGAGGAGATCTGGTCAGATCTAACCAGGAGGAAATGATGGTTGGAGTCCCTGAGACTCTAAGAGAGTCCTTGTCATCTGCAGAGCTTCAACCAGTCCTGGCATTGTATACCCTGTAGTCTTTTTTGTTGAAGCAGACTGACAGTTTTGGGAAAATAATATTTCATTGGAATGAGGGTAGATTCAGTGGTAACTCTTAATGAGCGTCACTCTGCTGACTGTTCAGGGTTGTGTTCTTCATGCCATCTGTTAACATTTCTGAGTTCTCTACACAGCCAGGAAATGCTGTGAGATGTTCCCCTGAACTGTGTAGTCTCAGACATGTCATGGCTGGATGAGCTGGGTGCTGACCAGGATGCCTTTGTGCCAGGGCCCCTCCTAGAAGGCTTGGGTCGCATCTGCAGAATTCCTATGCCATTGCTTAGGAGTCTTTGAGGAGATGCCAGGACTTGGATAAACACAATTTCCCCAGAGCACTATGATGCCAACAGCTCACTGGTGAGGCAGTAAAACAGTATGTAACAGTAATTTAGAGAAAAAAAAATGTATATACTGGAACAATGGACCAGATCTTTTTGGATTTGAATGTGAGCAGTGCAACTTTGACAATCCTGAAGAGGGAAGAATGGCAGGCCAGAGTATAGGGGGGTGGGGAGCTGTTGCAGGGACTTAAATGACCTACACACTCTAAATTTCCTCTTTTCTTTAAAGCAATTCATGTGAATAACAATGAAATCTACGACTCTTGAGGATTTATATTACAGCTTCTTTTAAACCCATGCAAATGAATGCATACATGTATAAACACTGAGGTTAAAGAGCAATTGCTGTGAGGTCTATGCAGGGAATGACACTTATCCAGCTGGTCCAAAAGCATGTCCCAGCTGACCCAATATGAGCACTCTGACAAAGCCTCTCCCCTGCAGGAGATGTTGGATATATTGTGATGAAGCCAGTAGCAATATCTAACCCATGATGTTCATGATCTCTACCTCTTCTGGAAAGCTAAACTGGAGACATCCATTTTTATTGTTTTCTTATATTTTTTCCTTCATTTGTTCAACAGACATTTATTTATCAATTTAGCATTGATTATGTGTCGAGTATAAACTGGATGCCAAAGCTTTGTTTTTAAATGGTCAGGCCCTAGTCGTTAGTTGTGAGGAACAGAGTAGTCACCATTACAACACAATTTGGTGGGGAGTGCTAAAATGAAGAGAAGCACTGGATATTTGTGTGGGAGCACAGATGGGACCTCATTTATTAGACATCCACTTCATACTGGACCATTTAGGCCTGAAGACCATCCATCCTCATGTGGACTGGGATCTCACAACACTGCTACACAACGTAGATGAAGTTGCCTGTGTTAATTGTTCCCCTACTTCTGAACCAATCCCCAAGCCATTTAACCCCTCCCATCTTCAGGTGCTCCCACGCTGACCACACAAGCCAAATTCTGGGATTGAGTTCTTATTGGCTCTTGAATGTATTAACTGGCTACTAGCAATATCCTGAGAAAATGCTGGTATACATTAAAATAAAATGATTTCTCTTATTCTGCAGATATTTTTAAACACCCATTAGAAACAAAACTTTGTGCTGGGGCATAAGGTGTTACAAGAATAGCTAGGACATATTTCCTATCCTTGTCAAGTTGTGTCCTCAAGGAGGGAAGAGAACATGCATATGATCATCAAATACTAAGCAGGTTATGGTTATCATAGCAGAGTGCTCTGTGAGTGTGCAGTGAATTAAGCTGTTTCATTTTGACCACAGGAAACAGGAAATATTTAGATGAAGAAGTGGTAATTTTTCTGGATCATGAAAATTGGTTAGAATGTCATCAAAGAGAGAATAAGTATTGTTATAAGGGAAGGAAAAAAGTAGAATTAAAATGAATATTAATGAGAACGTACAAAATATGCTCTAAATACTCTTGATGCACTTAGAATGTTGTCAGGGAGGGTTGTCAGTAGGAGTTAAGAAGCAGAGGACAAAGGCAGATCACAAGAGCCTTGAATGCCAGGTTAAGCCACTGGAGGTACATTCTCTGATATTTTAATTCTAATCTAGAGACAGCGTGCAAAATGTTCCTTTAACTTGATTGGTAAGAATAAGGATGAAAGATACAATAAGGATGGAATGAAAAAATAAGTAACTGGTTCAGGAAGTCTCAGTCTGGTGGGCACCCAATGTAATCCACAAGATACTATAAATTCAGCCTTATAAAATTTAACAATCACCAATTTAAGAAAATCTCTGAGCCTTCCCCCTCTCCATGGTTTATTTTCCTGTTTCTTGAATGTACATAGTCATTTTCATTAACAGATAAAGTATATTATTCTTATATAAAATATTCTTTGTGAGAATGCCTTCCCCCAAATAAATTCCTCTTATGTTGGAAATAAAAAGAAGTGACTAATATTTTACTAGATTTTACAAACATGTGACATGCATGGTAATAGTCACAAATCTAAGAATTCTCAGGTGGCCCAGGGCATAGCCTGCTTGGATTTATGGACCAAATATATTTAATTCAGGACCAAGAAAAAGTAGTGGTAACATACATAGGAAAGGCTTATGTTTATTAAGAGAATTGTTATGGACACTTGGGAGGCAGAGAGGAGAGGCTGTCACTGGTGTTGGAAGATGATTCATTTGTGAGTGTGTGTTCTATCTCTGGAGGAGGTAAGAGCAGGTGAGATTTGCTGCAAATCCACTGATGTTACCATCCCCATTTCAGGTTGGTTTAGCTTGTAGTTGCTACGTTGGAATATGATATAGCCTAAAATGAATGTTAAACCCTTATAATAATTGGGCCTATGATAGAAAATTTATTGTCTTCTCTTTGTTGTTCAGGTAGTTTTTTTCATACTGACAATTACTTAGTTGAATCCACAACTAAAATAGCATATACCACTGGGAAGTTATTAGATTGAGATTCCACTACTGCCACCACTACTTTCTAGCTGTGTGACTTTAGGCACATTGTATAACTTCTCTCAACCTCAGTTTTCAATATGTACATTGGGATAAGAATATCTTTCACATGAACTTCTGGAAGGATTAAAAGAGAACACATAAAAGCTCATAGATGTGGGCTAGCCACACCTAATTTTAGCAGGATATGAAATCAAAAAGAATGAGGGGTGCCTGGGTAGCTCAGTCAGTTAAGCATCCACCTCTTACTTTTTAGCTCAGATCATGATCCCAAGGTCCTGGGATTGAGCCCTACCTCACACTCCACACTCAGTGGAAAGTCCACTTGTGTCCCTCACTCTCTGCCCCTCCCTCTCTCTCTCTCTCTCTCTCTCTTAAGTACATAAATAAATCTTAAAAAAAAAAAAAAAGAAATAAAAAGAATGATCCAAAGAAGGAAAACTAAAATATACTTTATTAGTTTTTATCCAAGGGAAGTCAGCCTAGAAGGAAGTGACAATCTACCCATGATATGACAGGACATACAGAAGGTCTGCCCTCAGGTTATATTAATTTTTAATCAAACCATGACCATATTAAGACAAAACACTTAAAAAGCACACGACTGCATTTCGAATGTGCATATGAACACTAGTCATCTTAATATTATTCCAAAGTAAATAATTAGCTTTTAAATCTTGATCCTCCCCCTCTTCAATAGCAGGCAGAGAAATAAAATAAGTCAGGTTCTTGCCAGATAGATACCCTCCCACATCATCTACATTCCCCACTTTGTGGCTTTAAGCTAGGATATGGTTGCACTGCAAAGATTACAAAAGAGAACAAATACTGCCAGTAATGAAATGTTAGTATTTGGGGTTGAACACTGATGAATCTGCGTTTCATTTGAGGAGAAACTATGCTCTTTTTTGCCATGAAAAATTTACTTCTCCAAAAGGACTAGATTTGATTGGGCCAACACAGGCTGAGTTTACTGATACGTGTAGATTTCAGGTGGTTTGTTTTCTTGCTTTCTGCAAAGGCGTGATACCTCACCAGGGCTTCCTCCAACCAGAGGACATGTCCTCGGACTGCCAGTGTGACCTTGGTAATCCTGAGCCAGGTGGGGAGCAAACTTCAAAGATGATCTGATCTTTCCAGTATGTTTTGGAAACAGGATTACATGTCTCCCTATTAGCTGCTTTAGGATTAGACTTCCTGGGCATTCTCTTTCTGGTTAGTAATTTAACTAAAATAAACTGAATACACTGGGTGCTTTCTTCTTCCTCTTCTCCCTCCTCCTCCTTCCTCTTCTTCCTCCTCTGTCTCTTTCTTCTCTAATTCTGTCTCCTTTTCTTTATCATCACCACCATCATCAGATAGTGATCTCAGAGCAACTCTACAAAAGGGTTACCCCAAACACTGTTACCCTAAATTAGTTTAGGAGGCCTTGCTAAACCCTGAGTACCTAAAAGACATGAATAATTTTATCACAAACTAATTTTCAATTTAATAGAAAAGAATGGGCATTTTCTGAGCCCCACTTTGTGCAACTGTTTTTTTTAAATATGTATTTATTTATTTGAGAAAGAGAAAGAAAGCAGGGGAAGGGACAGAGGAAGAGAGAGGGAGACAGACTTCCCCCTTGAGCAAGGAATTCAACACGGGGCTTGCTCTCAGGACCCTGAGATCATGACCTGAGCTGAAATCAAGAATCAGATACTTAACCCGCTGAGCCACCCAGGTGTCCCTCTGTATGTCTATTATATGTATTGTCTTATTTATCTTATTGTATTATTTATTTTCTTATCCTCACCATAGTCTGGCAATTATAGGTAGTATTGTTTCCAACTCAGAAAGGTTAAATAATTCACTTCTGGTCACCCTGGCCTTAAATATGTATATGTGGTATTCCTTCTAAGATTTTGTTGGCTTCAGACTCTCTGTTCTTAAGTTAATTCATTTGATATTTATTGAACACCTGTCCTATGCTAGGTATTATAGTAAGAGCTGAGTACACAGTTAAATAAGGCACATGCCTTCTTCCATGGAGTTTTACACAAGCAGAGGATGCAGATAAAACAAATATGCCAACAAGCAGAACAGTGTCACGAAAGTAACAATGACTCTATATGAAAGATACAAAGCCAGATGAAGAAGGGCATGATTCATTCCATTTAAGGGGCAAGTTCAGAGAAGACTTACTCTTAAAGGGGACATAGTCTTTGATTTTTAAAGAAAGAAGGAGTTTGCCATGCAGACAAGGATAAAAGATGCATGTAGCAGATAAACCATTTACCTATTGAAAAAAACAGAAGTGTGAAGAACCCAGCATTAAACTACTTTAAGCAATAAATACATATTACAACAAATAATTTTATGCTGACTCTTTGAGGCACAAATATGTATAAGCCAGCCCTCCTTCAGTTTTCAGTTCAGTGGGGGAAAATACAATTCATACATAAGTAACTACAATACCAGGAGTCCAGGGTGCTAATAGAAGTTATATAGACACGAAATGCTATAGACATTTGGAGGTGGGAGAGATGGCTTCTGTTGAAGGTGATCAAAGAAAACTCAAAGGAGATTGCATTTAAGCTAGACTTAGAAGAAGGGATGGAACTAGAAGAAAGGCATTCCAGGTAGACAGTACCTAAGCAAAAGCACTGATGTGGGAAAGCTCCTTATAGATTTGAGAAAAGAGAAAGAAAGCCCAGGGAAGTGGGAGCATGCCACAAGGAAAGGACCAAACCCTACATGATTTTCATTGAATTGGAGGGATGTTTCCTCAGGTATATTCAGCAGCAACATCCTCACCCTTCCCAGATCTCTGTAAGAGGCCTTTCCCAGCATTCAATAGAGAAATGCACCTCATGCCATATCCCATATTCTCCTGGAAGAATTCTTATTCTTCATAGCATGGAAAGACATGGTCACTGTATTTGAACAATCCTGGATCCATCTCTTCTTCAGCTGATTCAGCTAACCCCATTGAGCCTCAGATTCCTCACCTGTAAAATGGAGATGATGACATCTCTCAGGACGCTTGATAAAAATTAGATGCACAGTGAACAATAGCACAGCCTTCTTCCTTACAGAACTCCTTGACACTCCGACTTTCATCCCGTTCTTATAGCTTTCTTCCTCACATTGCACCTAAGGCCTCAGCTGAGGAAGAATTTATGAATGGTCATATTCTCTTTTGAGAGGATCTTGCATTCTTACATGTTGGTTTTAGTTTGATGTATTAGTTTGAGGTATTTAGTTGGTTTAGTTTGATGTATTAGGAGGGAGGATTGATCATTATCAGCAGATGCAAAGAGAAATGAACCAAATAGTGCTTTTGACTAAATATAGATAAATCAGTTTTCCTGGTTGGGTTCCTGAGAAGACAGACTCAGGTGGAGATTGGCAGATGGGAAATTTATTGGGGAGTGCTTCAGAATCAAAATGCAGAGGAAGAGAGTAGGATTAAGCAGAAGGAAAAGTTGGGCGCTGATACAGTTTCATCAAAGACTTCTGAAGGAATGGCCCTCTAGAGTTGTCCTGAGTGGAGATGAAGGGCCTGGCCCATCATACCTCTTCATTGACCAGTCAGGACATGCAGGCTTCCTTCAGGAAAAGGACTGCCTCAGAGGGATGCTGCTTTCTTCATCCATAGGGCTCTAGAGGAGTAAGTGCTCACTCTGAAAGGGAGATCTGAGAGGTACATCATGTCTACCGTGGTATCTGAGGCAAGGCAGTTTTTCATACTTCCCTAAAGGGTTATTCTGTAGCAAACCAGAATTCACACATGGATTTTGCAGATAGCCTAGATGTGAACTTTTTAAAGCAAGCAGAATCCATTTATATTTAGGGCATTGTGTTAGTTTCCTATTGCTACAATAACAAATTACCACAAATTTAGTGGCTTAAAACTACATAGATTTGTTCTCTTACATTTCTGGAAGCCAGAAGTCTGCAATCAGTTATAGTAGGCTAAAGTCAGGGTACCAGGAGGACTGCTTCCCTCTGGAGGGCCTGCAAGAAATCCATTTCCTTTTCCAGTTTCTGAAAGCACCTGCACTCTTTGGCTTGTGACCCCTTCTTCACATCACTCTGACTCTTGCTTCCATTGCCTCTTCTCCTACTTCCTTCTTTGACCTTCTTGCCTGCCTCTTGTATGTACCTTTGTGATTACATTGAGGGCTCCCCAGACCATTCAGGATAATCTCCCCATCTCAAGATCCTTAACCCAGTCACACCTTCAACGTCCTTTTCTCCATACAAGCTAACACTCACAGGTTCTACAGATTAGTACATAGATATCATGGGGGGGGGGCTGTTTTCAGGCTCCTGCGAGCATTAGAGTAAAAACTTCTTGTGCTGGTGCTACCTAGTGAGCGGATTTATCAGGTGATCATTAGAATGCCAATGCTAACCTACTCTTGCCTGGATCAGTCTCCCTTAATATCAAGAACACTGGGGCCAAATACCGTGTTTTCAACAAACCCCTAATAATTTTGAATAAAGTCAGAAGACTCTTCTCTGTTCTGACAAAAGAAAGCCAAAACAAAAATCACACTGAGAAACGTTCAAGTCTATGTGAATGAAGACATGAAAATTAAATAACCTCTATAGAAATCATGACGGAAAATTGACAATCCTGAAATGCTACCTGAAATGGAGAGAAGGGAGAAATACCCTCACCTCTCACTTTCTGCCATCGTCCACACTCCTGTCAGTGTCTCCCATTGTCGGAACTAGCTGGAAGTCATTTTATCAAGGGAGCCTAGGAAAGGTGATTTGCATGGAGTCAGCCCTGTCCCTATGAAAGAGAGCCAGAGGGATGTAGAAATTGGGTAGAGAATCTCAGAAAAACCAAGACTAAAGTTACTACTCAGTAAGTTTGTGCTAGTTATTCTTGCCTCATCTCTTCAGCTTTGTCCAAATATCCAGCTACTCTTTTGCATGAAAACAAGTTCTTATTCCATCCCTGAATCATTAATGATGGCATTATTCATTCTGTGATTTCAAGGCTGCCTTCCTGCCTTGGAATTTCTTACCATTCACCTTCCAGGACCAGGAGTGCATAGGAAGCGAGAGATGCTGGGGGCTGGTGGGATGTGTTGTATTCATTCATTCCTGAGCCACACAGAACTAGAAGATAGAATGTCCAGCAGGAAAAAATACCTTGTTTCACAGTAGATTTTGGTCAAATGCTAAGTGTCCAAAATACATTTAAAAGTTGTTGCCATGGTTACTCTGCTTAGAGGCTGATGCTTTATGTTCCCCACTCAACCTCCTTTCACTGAGCCTCTGAGTTGTGTCAGTCCTCTAATCTACCCTTTTGCCAGGCTCATAACAACATCCTAATTGGATTTTAATTTCCTAGTAACCTGCAGCAGTATGCTGAGTTCAGTTCATTAGAGCCCTGAATAGAAAGGCAGACAAAATAGAGCTTCCCATCTTTGACCTTGAAAGACATCTCCTCCCTGCCCCCACTCCCACCCCTCTTCTCCTCCTTTTTCTTTTTCTTCAAATGAAGTTGACCGAAATACACAGGGAAGTCCTGTTCATTCTTCACCCCACCTCCTCCAGTATGGGGATATCTTTCCTAATTACGGTATGATAACAAAACCAGGAAAAGTGCCATTGCTGCAATCCACAGAGAAGATGCCTCATTTTATAAGCTGTAGAGGATGCCTCAGGGCTGTGAATGGTGGTGGTTGACAACGTGTAGTAGTAACAATAATCCTGTATACTCACACAATGCTTTTATACTTTTCAAAGCTCTTTTATCCCTTCCCGCTAATGCAGGGGGTCTATTAGCAAGTTTCTCATTCTGCCAACAGTTGCTGATACCTCTGTTTTACTTGATAATTCAAAAGCCAAAGAGCTCATTATAAGTAAGCTGCTTTCCATTTTCTCCTGGAAGGACACTGACATCAAGTTACCCCATCAAAAGATGACTCAGGCCCCTTTGTGCTGTACTTTCTATTGACTGAGGGAAATTTCTCCTCTTCAGAGACAGAAGAGGCATGATCTTTGGCTCCTACACAGCTGCTCCCCTTGCTTTGATCTGCCCTCTGCCAGTCCTACAGCTAGTCTTCTTTGCCAACCCAATGCTTCCTCATCCTTTAAGATTAATTCCTGGTGTTACCTCCTCTCAAACACCATCCTCTAAATATCTGTAATAAGCTGATTTGTATTGTCTATTTTCTTGACTATCTCTCCTAATAAATAGTGAGTCCTTTGAAGACAGAAATTAGATTGTTTAAACCTCTATTTCTATCCCCAGCACACTTTTTATTTGTTTGTTTGTTTGTTTGTTTGTTTGTTTGTTTGTTTTGAGAAAGAAGAGATGAGAGAAGCAGAGGGAGAGGGAGAGAATCCCAAGCCAGTTCCATGCCCAATGTAGAGCCTGATGTGGGACTCAGTCTCACAATACTGAGAGCCTGACCTGAGCTGAAATCAAGAGTCAGACGCTTAACCAACTAAGCCACCCAGTCACCACCACCCCCCAACCCAGCTCACTTTTTAAATGAATATTTTTTTTTAAGTTTTTATTTATTTATGATAGTCAGAGAGAGAGAGAGAGGCAGAGACACAGGCAGAGGGAGAAGCAGGCTCCATGCACCGGGAGCCCGATGTGGGATTCGATCCCGGGTCTCCAGGATCGCGCCCTGGGCCAAAGGCAGGCGCCAAACCGCTGCACCACCCAGGGATCCCTCACTTTTTAAATGAATGGGTAGAGGGATTCATGGAATAATTGCATCAATCTGGAAATAGAGAAAAGCTTTAATAACAACTGAATGAAAGATTTTTAAAAAATAGATGAACCTTAGCTTATCTTCTCTTGTGATCTCCTGTACTTTCTAAAGATATTGCAAAGTTTGGAGATGTAGAACTTGTAATGATGACAGAGTTGGGGTCCATAGGATTTTAGCAAGATAGACTGATGGCAAAAAAGCACCAAGATTCAATTTCATAGAGTTGAATATAAATTTTGAACTTCCTAATTAAATGTGGCAGCTTGAATACATGCACATCTCTCTGTTCCCTTCCAAAGCTCCACCCAAGTAACAATTAAGGAATTCAAACAGGTGTAAATCTCTGAGATCGCAAAATAACTGTCTAAATAACACATGTAGGAAACATGAACAAAATTTTGGAAGTGAGAAATATGAACAAGTGAGTAAAAAACGATTTAGCAGAGCTGGAAAAGCATAAACTCAAGTATCTATAGGGATGTGAGGTACTGGAAAATATATTTGTATTGTTTGGGCCCCTAGTTCCTGTCACAGAGCTCCTAAAATCCTTGTAATTTCCTGGGTGATAGGAGTGTCTTTTGTTCTAATGAGATGACTCTGGGTGGGTTCTTAGATGAAAGCTAAATCACCAGCAAAGTCAAGCCATGATTAGAAGCTTGGAATTTTCATCCCCATTCCCCATTCTCTTGAGAAAGGAGAAGGGCTGAGAATGGAGTTAATGATCAACCATGCCTACATGATGAAGCCTCCATAAAAATCCCCAAAAGATGCTGTTTTCAGAAGTTCTACATGGTGAATACTTAGAAATGCTGGAAGAATGACTTGTCTGGACAAGGCTTGGAGGCTCTGCACTCCCTCCCACATACCTTGCTCTATTCATCTCTTCCACCTGGATGTTCTACTTTAACCTTTATCATATCCTTTTATAATTAATTGGTAAAGGTAAGTAAAATGTTTCTCCGAGCTCTGTGAGCCACTCTAGCAAATTAATGGAACCTGAAGAGAGGCACACTGGAACTTCTGATCTATAGCTGGTTGCTCAGAAGCACAGGTGCAACCTGGACTTGTAACTGGCATCTGAAATGGTGGGGGTGGGGACAATCTTATGGCACTGAGCTTAGTCTGTGGAATCTGATGCTATCTCCAGGCAGACAGTGTTAGAACTGGGTTGAATTCTCAGATACCCTGCTAGTGTCGAAGGATTGCTTGTTGGTGTTAGGAAAAACCTCCACATATTAGGTGACCAGAAGTGTTTTGAATCTTGTGGTCTATGTGAGTGTGGTAATCGTGTGAGTAGTAAAGGAACCTCACAGGGAAGAAACATACAGTAGGGAAGAACTGAATTTTTCTGTATACAGGTGTGAGACTAGGTTGCTTTGTTTTGCTTTTATAAGGAGTATGAAGCCAATGAGAGGTATAGAACCTGCAAGGATTTAGGTATTAAAGGGCTGGAATATTTGAAGGCAGGGATGTAGGGAAGGACCGAAAATACAAACAGTGTGTAGAAGTCTTACAAGGAACTTACTGGAGACCGAGATCCCCTCTTCTACCTGCCAACCATGCCCAACCCAGCAAGTGGACTTTCTTCTTTAAAGAGTAAGCCAGAAAGTCTCTAGATTTGAGGTGTCGGACATGGAACGGGGTGGGGGTATGTTACCTATCAACGGGATGACCAGGGAAAATGAACACTTTAGGTCTTGTCTTCCTCCCTTCCTCGCCTCTCCTATCCTCCCGTCCCTTCCTCTCCCTTCCCTTCCTTTCCTTTCCTTTATTTCTATCCATATCTGAAGAATTGTATAGGGGAAAGGATTTGTTCTACATAGTTTTAGGAGATAAAACTGAAGATGATAGATGATAGATAGATAGATAGATAGATAGATAGATAGATAGATGATAGAAGTTAGATAACGTCTCGAAATGGTAAGGAAACTAATCAATGTGGGCAAAGACTGCTAAACTCCTGTTCAAAACTGGCTTCGAGGTGAAAGGCATTCTTTTTACTCCCTCTTCTGATGAATCCAGAATGGGCCAACTAGAAACCTGCTGGTTGGTTGCAGTTTTCTGTTGGGGAAAGTGAGCTTGGTGAGGTTTTGTGGACCTATTAATTCATTCTAAAATAGGGCAAATGTAACTAAATTGCATTAAAAAGGGCAGTTTCTTGGATTGTTCCATAGAAACCAGCTCTGTTTGAGTTTAAATAAGGAGGAATTGTTGGAGTGCGGTGTTTCTGGCTCTTGACTTGGAAGCACAAATACCCTCCCAAAGCAAGTCCCACAGATATTTTCCAGGCCTAGACTAAAGGAGATGGAGAATAAATTTGGCAGCAAATAATAATTGAAAGAACTTATGTGACTGTGCTAAAACAGCCCCCAGAGTTGGGCTTCAGTCATCCTACAGCTTCCAAATTTTTAGCCTTTCGTTGTGCAAGCTGCAAATAATTGACACCAGGCTCTGAGTCAGCTTTCTGATCCTCACCCTCACGGTTCAGATTAGAGTCTAATTATAAGAGCTACTCCTACATCTCCAGAGGCAGCATGCTTGGGATTTCTTCTTAAATTATTAATCAAGAGGCAAGACAAATTTGCCTGATTCCGTTCCACAAGGATCAATTTTCCACAGCATATTTTTATTTATTTGTGCATAAAAGTCAATTTTAATGGTTACTTACTTTTATTATTCCCTAATTTTTCCACGGGTCTAGAGGATAGAATGATCAGGTTAGTATGTTTCACACAACTCCTCTCTGACCTTTGATGCAGTAACAACCTTCACCCGTAACTCTTCCACAGTTACAAGAAAGTATCTGCTTTCTAGATTGTGTCAGTTGTTAAAGATGTATTTCCCCATACTCCTGGTACTGGAATTAAGGGAGTCTGGCATAAGAACACTGGACTTCAATGATGTCCCCTCAAATTAAACGTGTCCCACCACAGACTGTCATTTTCCTTGCTCCCTTCAATGGCACTTTCTTTTCTATCTCTGCCTGTTGCCCGTGATGGAAACCTGAAGGAATTTTCACTCACATTCTCATATACCACAGTGAATTAATCAGCAAAGCCTCTTATGTACACCTTCCAAATGTCTACCCCCACTTTTCCATTCCCATTGTCCTCACCATCTCTCACCTGGACCATTGAAGGAGACCCTAAATGACCTCCAGGTTTTTTATCTCTCTACTGTCACTGCTTAACATCAGAATGCTGCTGGCTACATGACAAATGTAATATATCCCTTAAAGTGCCTCAGTTGCTCCAAATCATCTTTGTTTTAGAGTTCTAATTTCTTAGCAGGAGATAACTGTGCAGAGGATAGTATAAGGTTACACTTTGCCCTTACTTAAGCCACCATTTAAGTTTCACATACACCCAGCACTTTTTCATGGATCTTTTGCCAAAAATAAGGGGAACAATTTTATATTTAAAAAAAAAACAGTGAAATAAGCAAAAGAACCCTTTTATGAGCCATGGAAATAGCTAAAGTGAGCTTGATATTGTTACTATAAATTTTACTGAAAAGTTTTATTCAGCTCCTGTTTGTGTGTTTGGGGGTGGGTGATTTCCTATCATGTGCTTTTTTTAGTTGCTTGCCATAAGATACTTGATATATTAAGATGATAAACAGGAATACATATAGAAGCAAAGGTAATCTTAGGATTAAAGAAGAATTTAGCTAGGTGGTTTTAGGATTCAGAAACAGATAATTATGATGAGAAAGAACTAAAGCATAAATAATTCTCTTAATCCATACCTCTGGTGATTTTTCCTTTTACTTTAATCGAAAAATTACAATTATTTTAGTGGGAGAGTCATGGAGGAGTAGAACATATGGATCAAAGTCTCGACATTTGCAGAATGGCTAGATTACTTTTACATCAGGATGAAGGAGAAATAGTCACGTCACCGGCTCCATTTTATCAGCTATCAGATATTTCTCAAGCATCTACTCTCCCTCACAATCAAGCAACTAGTTATAGACAGTTAAGTTGTTTCATTAATGCAGCATGTTGCAAAGGAGAAGTACCAGTTGCATTTTATGGAAGGACCTGTTCTAGTTCAGGGAGCTTCTCCGGATGTTGGAGATATGATGGGAAGGATGAGAAGCCAGATGAAGACTGATGGGAAGGTGTTTGAAACTGGAGAAACAGCATGGATGATGTTTTGCAACCAGGAAAGAATGAAACAAAATTCCCAAAGTTAGAATCTGAGGGAACCAAAAGAAAGGGGAGGTTAACAAGGAGATAAGCTGGGGAATTAAGTTGAGGCATCTTGCCTTTATTAAAAATCATAGATCGTATTCAAACTAGAGGCTCAAGATAGTTCTGGAATTGCTGACACTGTGGAAATCTGCACACACTACTTATAATGGAAAGTCCTTGTGTGCAGGTACTACTTTTTAATCATTTTATCACTGGTATCTAACACAGAGCTTTGCCATGGTTGATGCTCAAGGAATGTTTGCTGATTGAACAGATACATTTGAGCAGCATAGCACTTTCACAGCTCTTACCCAAATTGAATCTCAAAACAATGCTAGGTTTAAATGTCCTATACCTGTTTTACCACAAGAAAACCAGAACTCAGAGTGATGCACCCAGGTGAAGAGGCTAGGAAGAGCCATGTCCTTTCACACAACTGAAATAGTAGTATAAGCTTAATTTGTCAAATTATGATTTTTAATCTTTTAAATATTCAATTAAAATATTTCTATTGTGAACATTTCTGAACATATACAAAAAATAGAACTGTACAAAGAATGCTTGTGTACTCACCACTCAGATTCAATAATAGTCAAGAGTTTGGGGTGCCTGGGTGGCTCATTCAGCTAAGTGTCTGCCTTTGGCTCAGGTCATGATGCCAGGGTCCTGGGATCAAGTCCTGCTTCAGGCTCCCTGTTCAGTGGGGTGTCTGCTTTTCCCTCTCCGTCTGCTCCTCCTCTCCCTCGTTTGTGCTCTTTCTCTCACTCTCTCAAATAAATAAATGAAACTTTAAAAAAAATAATAGCCAAGAGTTTGCTGATTTACTTCATATGTCACTTAAAATATTTTTTTGCTTATGCATTTCAAAACAAATTCAGCACTATCTCTTCACTCCTTCAATATGCAAAAACAATAAAGAGTAAAAAACATTTTTTTATATTGTCACGATACTACAGAATGAAACCCAACAGAATGAAAAATAATTCTTTTTATGACCTAATATGTAGTCTATAATGGTTCGAAAATGTCTTTTTCCTAATCAGGATACAAACAAGCACCATGCATTACATTTGGTTGTTATGCCTCTTAAGTATAAAAAGGACATTTAAACAAGAAAAAAATAGGAAAGACATACTTTTAAGGACACAGACACCCCACAGTCTGTTATACAAGTTTAGATTCATAAAGTGCTCCCACCCTTATTTTTCTCTGTTGCAGTATGGCCCTGCTCTCTGCAGCCACTGCCAGGAATTCCTGAACCAGACTGTTGCAGATTCAAGCGTAGCAGAATCAGGTCTGAGTGCTCTCTCTCCTGAGCATCTCCTGCTTCCCCACAACCCTGATAAGTGCCCAGTCTGTCATCGTTGTTGCCTGAGCCATGGTTTCTAGTTGAGCCTTAAACCCAGAATCACACTAATATATACCGAGCAGCTTTCATTTCGGAAGCATGGTGGGGGAGACCAAACAAAGCCTTTTCTTTTTGATCTTACCAACCTACCTTATAGAATTCACTATAGACATGAATCCATAGTTGTAGCAGAAATTGGTTGTGTAAGTGGTTGTGTAGGGTGACGAAGCCAAGTCTGAGATAGCCTGTATACTTGCCAGGAGCGAAAGAGGAACTAGCAATCACCTGTAGAGGAAATTATAGAATCACTGTAGCAACAAATGCCCTGGATGAGGCCAGCACTCTAAGATTTGGATTCAAGTCCCAGCTCTGCTGTGTGACCTTGGCCAATTTGCCTAGCCTCTCTGAGTCACTATGGGAAGTATTCTTTCCATCGTGCTTCTATTTTTCTAGAATAGTGGGTTATCTTCCAAGGTAATATGTCTACATATTTTTCAAAACACTATTAAAGGATAATCTGATAGGAATGTTGTGGAAGCAAGAAAGATATTTGTACACTTAAGTCACACCCAAGGGGACTGCCAACCTGCCTACCTCTAGAGCCAGACTGCTTTATCTCCTTTCTCTGCCCTAGGCTATAATTAAGCAAAAATATCCCCCTTTTCTTTGGGCAAGATCTAACTGATCATTATTGCAGAAGAACACAGGAAGCTTGAACATTATTATTTTAGCTTCTAGTTCCATGATTTTAATACAAAAGAAGGAACAAGACAAATCCAGCAAAGATTTAATATTTGTATTTGCCAAGGAAGGCTTTCTTATCTGGTTGAATGTAGTCTCAAGCACTATGTCTTAAATTAGAAGGCATAGTGCCTTGATCCTTCTTCTGATGCATCATTAGCTACGAATCACACCAATTAAACAACAGCCTGTGCCTCCCGAGCTCTGAGGCTTTCACCCAACCTACCAGCAAAATCTTTAGATCATCACCACTGGTAGCTAGGCCCTAATGATATCAGCAGTTTCCAGTTGCCCCTCAGAGTTTCACATTTACTCTCTCATGCATGATGCCCTATGTGGCTTATTTCCATAGCCAAGATAGAAATAAAATTCCACAAAACAAATCAAATTGTTTGAGGCAAATTTCAGATACTGAGGAAATATTCTTCTAGGCACATTGGAATTTTTAAAAAGACTATAATATATGAATTGTTTTTATTTTTTTCTTTAAGATTTATTTATTAGAGAGAGTGAGAAAGTGTGGGGGGGGGTGGGGACAGAGGAAGATCATCTGCAGGGCTCGATCTCACAACCCTGAGATCATGACCTGAATTGAAACCAAGAGTCAGACGCCCAACCGCTAAGCCACCCATGTGCCCCTGTATGAATTGTTTTTATTATCATTTTATCTTTGTACTGTACCATTCAGTTTATCAAACTTTTTTTGTATTTGTTTCTTCATTTGATCCTCACAACAAACTTCTGGTATAAGGGAGGTATTAGTATCATCCCCATTTCATAAACAAGGAATATAAGGCTTCAAGAGATTTTAGTGTTTCTTCCTTTCCATTTATTGAGCATTCTAGTCTGTTCCTGGCACCAAAGTATACCATTTACAAATGCCATTACATTTAATCTTCAAACAATCTGATGAGGTAGGTGATTTTTTTTATCATACAAATGAGAAAACCAAATCTTCTCTAGGTTGAATAACTTGCACAAAATCCATGTTGTGAGTCAGCAGTGAACTTAAGATGCGAAGTTGGATCATATTTATTTCAGAGTTTTTTTAAAATCACATTACATCAGGCTACTCCTAATTGTTTGAAGACATAGGCTTTGCCAAGCTCAAGAAGTTTCTTTGCTGATTCTGTTTTGCAATAATCCTGATAATTAAAAAAAAAATCTACCTATGTGAATCTATAAAACAAAGCTTGCATGAAGCCAAATTGAGATTTGATGTATCTAATTTTCAGGGTTGTATGCATATTGTGTAAAATAGGTGGTTAGGGATTTCAGACTAGGTTTGCCCATAAAACTTACTTCATTTTACACATTAAAGAATTCCTAAGCATTTTGCTGGAACCTCTTTAAAGGGTCTCCAGCCAAGCTGCATAGAAAATTGTTCAAGTCAAAAACAAATGATCCCAATTCTATTGAGAAAGAGACAGAGAGAGACAACATATCTTCATTCAATGTGTTATTAAAAAATGTTTTAAAGGTTTGACCTACTTCAAAGTAGATTAGGCAAGCTAAAGGATCAATTTTCCTTCCCTGAAGTCTTTATTTAACTCACCCAACTCAGCTAATGTTTATATTAGCATTTACATACTGATAACTATGTGTCATACTCTATTTTATTTTTTTTTCAGATTTTATTTATTTATTCACAAGAGACAGAGAGAGAGAGAGAGGGAGAGAGAGAGAGAGAGAGAGAGAGAGGAGAGAGGCAGAGACACAGGCAGAGGGAGAACGCCTCAGGCAGGCGCCACACAGGGAGCCCGACATGGGACTCTATCCCGGGTCTCCAGGATCAGGCCCTGGGCTGAAGGCAGCACTAAACTGCTGAGCTCCATCATACTCTATTTTAAATGTTAGGGATACAGAAAAAATTAGGACAATGTCTTGCCCTCCTGGTGTCTACAACTGAGTTTTTAATGCTTAACATTGGAGATATACAAGAGATGGGTATATACATCCTCTTCTTTGTTGAAGTGCAGAGAAGATAGGAGACTTATCCTATTGTCTAGGATTCTTGATTAAAGTTTGACTCTAGTGAACTTAGTTTTTTTTTTTTTTTTAAGATTTTATTTACTTATAAGAGAGCGAGAGAGAGAAAGAGAGAGAGAGGGAGGAGCAGGCTCCATGCAGGAGCCTGATGTGGGACTTGATCCCTGGTCTCCAGGATCAGGCCCTTGGCTGAAGGTGGCGCTAAACCACTGAGCCACCCGGGTGCCCGTGAATTTAGTTTTTAATCTATGTATCTCTTTCTTTCACTCTCCATCTGTGTGTGTGTGTGTCTCTCTCTCTCTCTCTCTCACACACACACACACGTAGCATGGTAGCTTGGGTCAGAAGTAAACCAAACAACATCTGTAAATCTTTAGCAGTGGAAAAGTCCACGTCACCACTTTAACGCAGAGGTGGCAACCTGCAGGTTGGCAACCTGAGAGATGAGCTAAGTCAGGGGTTGAAGTAAACAGTTAGTAAATTCCAGCAGCCAGAGGTCAGCTCTCTTGAAAGCAGGTGGGCATTCTGATGCATGTATGGGGGGGAAGCCAGTCTTCTAAAGTAGTCCATAAAAACACCACCCTTTCCAGCATGACAGCTTGTAAAGCAGCCAGAGTAAGCGAAAGCTCTAAGGTATCTCTAAAGCCTAATATAATATGGCAGGACCTTTTCTGTGTTTGTCTGGCTCTGAAATCCCAGGGCAAGTAAGAAAAGAAGAGGTGGTGAAATGGGAATAGTTGAGTTTTTTCTAAGCTCCAAGTAAATACAGTTATTTTTGTATCATCATACAAAAGAATTTTGACAAAGTATTTCTTCTTAGACTTGAGATATAACCTGTGATCTATGTTTGACCCATAGATAGATAGATGATGATGATGATGATAGATAGATAGATAGATAGATAGATAGATAGATGATAGATGATAGATAGATAAAGTATATAGATATATGTATGTAGTATGTAGATATGTAGAAGATAAGGAGTGAGTGCTGTAACATTTTTTAAAGATTTATTTCTGAAAGAAAGAGAGAGGGAGGACATGAGTGGGAGAGGGAGAGGGAGAAAGAATCTCAAGCAAACTCCATACTGAGCATGGAGCCTGATACCGGGCTTGATCTCACAACCCTGAGATCATGACCTGAGCTGAAACCAAGAGTTGGACACTCAACCAACTGCACCACCCAGACACCCTGAGTGTAGTGACATATTTGGGGTGTTCTTGCTTTAACACTTTATTTATCAGATTACACTAATTAGAAGGCTCACATCTTTCCCCCTACACAAATCA
Organism: Vulpes lagopus; assembly: GCF_018345385.1. Classification (NCBI taxonomy): domain Eukaryota; kingdom Metazoa; phylum Chordata; class Mammalia; order Carnivora; family Canidae; genus Vulpes; species Vulpes lagopus. The sequence goes on along the minus strand of NC_054838.1, from coordinate 34,069,062 downwards.
TTTCAGCCTGTTAAGATCAAAATGAGTCTTGTATCCACCCTCTCCAAAAAAGGTGCTATTATTGTTATTAACTGATGGTGCTTTTAAATACCAATACTGCTTAAAATGATGAAAATGAAGTACACCGTATTAGATATTCAGGACAAGGTTGTATGGGGCAGAGATTATTTTCCCACCTAACAAATGAGGAAACCATTATCTCTGAGAGGTTAAGGGATTTTCCCAACATCACCCAGAGCCAAGACACAAATCCAGCAACTCATTCCAGGGCACTACTTTGAGACCCTTCTTGCTCTTCTCCCTCCACCAGTACAACAGAGTCTTTCACAAAGATTTACCTTGCCTCAATGTCTCCATTATAACATGGATCTGAATATATTGTCTTCTTCACATGACAGAGATATCCTATCACCTTCTAGAAAGTACTTGATACCACTCAGAAGAAGCAGATATTTAAATGACAGATGTTCTTTTTTATATTCACAACAGGAAACCAGAAAATTGAAGGCAGCAAAGCACTAGCCTGTGAGTCCCTTGAGGCAAAGGTCTTTCCACTGAATTTGGTGTCCCTAGCAATTAGCATTGTGCCTGCATGGCATAAACCCCGAAGATACGTTTGCTAAATAAATGAAAAAAGGATGTTTCCCCCAAAGAAATGGAAGCTTTTATAATTGCACACAGTATCTCATCCCTGGAGCAGTGATCAGATGTTATGCTAAATAAAGATAGATATAAACTATTCCTCCTGCATCCTTTGTATGTACCCCTCCTGGACCCTGGCGACAAAGAGGGTCATGTGCAGGTAAACAAGATTGCAACACCAGTAGACTGTACACCATTGATATTTGCTGCAGCCCTATTGGAAGGTGCCCCAAAGCTTAACCTTCCTTAGCTTCTGAAGCACTAAGAACTTCACATTCAGATTTGTCTATTAAAAGCATCACTTCTCAGGCATGTAGCAGGTGGCCTCTTCAAACTACTTTCCCTATAGCGAGGAAATGGTAGCTCAGCAGGAAAGCAGCCTGTGTCGCTTGGATGTGCTGAACCCCTCTAACAGCTCAGTGATTTCACCAGTTGATGTTAAAGTTGTGCAGTGTCCATAATGAACAAACAGGAATATGATGCTACTGTCCTTATTAGTGCCACTAAGGACTGCATATGCATTTATTCTGAAGGAAGCCACCAGGGTAATAGCAAGCAACAACTATTTTACATTTGTGAAGTGCTTCCTGTCAAATCTCATTTTGATTCTCAAAACTACTTTATGAGAGGAATCTCACAATTTTGCAGATGAATAAAGGTTCAGAAACCTCCCAAGGCCTCATTGGTAGCAAATGATAGGCTTAAGATATAAAACTGGCCTCCTAAACTCAAGTTCCTAATCACCTTTCCTCTGCTCACTGCTTCCTCTGATCTCATGATTTGGGAGTCAGCAGCATGGTTGTAACTGCAGAGGGGTGCCCTCCCCACCAGTTCACTTGGAGAAGAGCATGCCCATAGCTTCATGCTGTTGTCTAACACACTGAGCTCATTGTTTCCTTCTCTAAGACAGGAGGCTGGTCATCTGAGCCTTGAAAATGTGAGCAGTTGGGCAGCTTTAATCAAGTCGGATTAATTTTCCTGCATTAAACAACGCCAGCCCCCTCACAGAGGCAATGCCTCCTTTCCTGTGTGAATGATAGAGTGGATTTGCATTCTGGGTCTCCTCGTTCACCCTTGACAAATTGCAGAAGTGTATAGCAGAGTGTATAGCAGAGCTCCTTCTCATGTGCAGTGTATGGTGTTCACACCCTTGCCTTTCTCCCTCCAAGTGTCCATCAGTAGCTCAAACTCTTGAGAAACTGATAATAGGCAGAATGAGTCTATACCAGGAGAGGGGTGCTCTAGGAGTGGAGACAGGTTTTCATTTTACCTAATACAGAAAGGGGTTATGACTTTTACAAGTAATGAATAAGAATAGGTGTTGAATTACATGTGAAAATTACCCGGAGGAATTACCAGTCATTACCAAGAGCCAACCCTTGAAGTCCATAGGCTCTCTTGTAATCTTCCCAACACATCTTGTCATAGAAACAGTTATTATTCCTGTTCTACTTATGAGAAAATTGAGCCCAGAAAGGTTAATAACTTTCACAGTAATACACAACTAGTAAGTGGCAGAGCCAGGATTCTGACCCCTTCTATATAAACCACGTTTTGTACCCTGTCTACTGTTATCACCCATCATGTCCAACCAAGTGAAAGCAAGTAATGCAATCCCAGTATGAATCTGTTTCAACAAAAAAAACTGTATTTACATGCCCAAGAAGGGGAAATTTTTCATACATAGAAGAAAGAACCAGCTGGAAATAACATTTCTTGAAACTCCTCTAAAACATTTGCCTAGAAGTTGGTTTTCAGCAGTTTGCTTCTTGTTACACAAGAAAACCCCAAGAAACATAAAACATAAAATAAATACAAACTTGTAATTTTGAAAGCATTTACCAGGCATCTATTTCATGCTAAGTAAGACAGAATAAGGTGCTGCCTCTTTAATGCAACTCCGCACTTCAGCATTCTTATGCTTAATTTCCTTGACATTGTCACATTCTGGAAGCAAACTCCTTCAGGTTCTGTCTTATTCAACACTATCTGCCAAGCACCTGACACAGTCCTGAGTCTAGAGCACGAGGAACGACAGGCCCGAGGTTTGGGGACCAGAGATAAGCGAGGCATCCTCACCCTCTAAGGGGTTTGCACGGCAATAAAGAAGCTCAGCGTACACATGATCAACACAGCAGATGAGAAGAAGGAGAGCAAGATGTCAAGAGAGAGAAGGAGAGAGTTGGGGACACCTTAGATTCTAAAGGAGAAGTAAGATGTTATATCAGATATCATGACATAATGGAAATAAATTGACCTCACAAAGATCCAAGGTCAATTTAGTGATTTTGGTGAAGTTAATTAGCTTCTCTGCCTTTGTTTCTATACCATCCATTTGTATGCCATCCATTGTATATCATTCCATTTAGTATACCATCTTGAAAATGGTATACCTACCTCAGAGCTTTGTTAGGAGAAATAATATTTCAATTACACCACACTGACACTAGCCCATTACTGGTGTCAGAAAACAGGAATTCTCCTTTAGATGATGTAAAGATTGGAGCGCTTTCAGATCGCACATAAATGTTCCCCCTGAGTGTTAGGATTTGATTGAAAAATCTATGAAAAAGGAAAGCAGAAATGGGGCTGAAAGCTTTAGGGAGAAGAGCAGGGATTAAGCTTAAACAGACATGGTGGTGGTAGTTTTTGTCATGCTGAAAACTGATTGTCAGCACCATTATAAGACATAAAGAAGTTCTATCTCACAATTCACAGACCTGTTTTCTTGTTTATTCTAGAGCATTTCTAACCATAAACTCATTCATCTCTGAGAAGCTGGAGACATTCCTCCTCTTCTCTCTCTGTCCCTGTGTGACTCTCACAAATACCATTTATATTTGTAAATTCAGATTTTATTGCTTTTGCTCTGATGAAATTATTTATACTTAAATTTTCTTTTCAAAAAAAAAAAAAATAGTGAAGAGGGGTCCCTGGCTGGCTCAATCAGTGAAGCATGCAACTCTTGATAGTGGGTTCATGAGTTCAAGCCCCACAATGGCATGGAGCCTACTTCATGTAATAATGAATAATAATCAAGTAATAATAAAATAAAAGATAAAGGGGTGCCTGGGTGGCTCAGTCAGTTAGATTTCTGACTCTTGGTTTTGGCTTGGATCATGATCTCATGGGTCGTGGAATCAAGTCCACATAGGGCTCTGCTTGAGATGCTCTCTGCCTCTCTCCCCCATCGATAAATAAATTTTAAAAAAAGAGTGAAGAGTTGGGCAAGCACTTTTAAACAGAAATAAAAACATAGGATTTGTGTTTAACAAGACTGGTTCCTCAAAGTGGAGGAATTGAGGGCAGGATGTATTCCAATTAAGACAAATTCAATATAACACAACACTTCCCTGTCCACAGTGGGGAGTGTAAACACTGTAGAATTTGGTGTAAAACAAACATTTCAAAAGCAAGGCAGAAAACATCTGGGGAATCTAATGAGCCATACAATAAAGAGAGCACAGCTTACTATTAAAGCAAGTAGCCTGTTGTGACATATAAAATGTGACAGCCAGAAGAGCCTTACAAAGTGCTTATCAGATACAGGTTAAGTATCGGAGAAGTGTTTCCAATGTATGACATGCCTGAGTGGGGAGAACACAGAGATCACCTGGAGAACAAGAAAAGTATCAATGGGATTTGGGAGTGGCAGCAATTAGATAGGAATAAAACTCTGAAATTGGATAGACTATTTAGCCTTGAAAAAAGAAGTCAGTGCCACAGGAGAAGAATGTTGTCTTTCTTTTTTTTTTTTTTTAAGATTTTATTTATTTACTCATGAGAGACACAGAGAGAGAGAGAGAAAGAGAGAGAGGCAGAGACACAGGCAGAGGGAGAAGCAGGCTCCATGCAGGAAGCCTGACATGGGACTCGATCCCGGTTCTCCGGGATCACGCCCCGCACTGAAGGCAGATGCTCAACCGCTGAGCCACCCAGGCGTCCTGAATGTTGTCTTTCTTCGTTTAAAAAAAATCCTTAACATCAAGAACAGGCAATTTCAGTACCTGTAGGCATTTTATAACTAAACTTATTTAATGGTTCTGCTTACTTCCTCATTCATGATTCATTCAGAAAACATTTATTGAACCCCTATTATTAAATGCCTCCTGCATACCAGACACTATTTTAGGAACAGGGAAGCCCAACGAGAGTGAGTTGTGGCTTCTGTTCTCAGAGAGCTCAGTCTAAATGGGGAAGATGAGCAACTGCACAAAACACTACAATTTGCTGTGATAAGCACAAAAAAGTATGAAAGTGGTCAAATGGGGTCGGGGACTGACACTGAATTAAGATACTTTAGTAGGAGATAGGAGGTGGGACTTGAGGTTTTATCACGGTAGTGCAGTCACCAAAGTTGTAAGAGAGGGTGTCCTGGGAGCAGATGGGGGATTTAGTAATTCTCAGGGAAATGATGATGCCTGGTATTGAGGAAGTAGCAATGTGGAAGCACGCTCAGAAGACCCTAAGAGATCCTGCTTTGTTTCTAGGCCAGAGTATCTGATTCTCTAGGAGTGGGGGCTGCATGACGTCTGTGCAAAGCTTTGACTCGTACCTGCACCATAGCATTATATCAACCTTCCATAAATGTGCTCACACAGCCTGATATCCTGTTTATTACAGCAAAAAGCTGGATGGGTCTATCTTCTGCTGTACTTCTCTACAACTGTTAAATAAAGTCTTAACCATGTGATGCTATTAAGGGTATTAAGAAATATAGCTATGTATTTGGGAAAAGGCAGGAAAAGATCCAAGTTACATAGTTAAAAAGAGAAAAAGCTATTAGCATAACATATATTTACGATCTCATATGTATGTGGGTATGTGTGTGTATATATATATGAAATGAGTTGGGGGCACTTGGGTGGCTCAGTTGGTTAAGTATTTGCCTTTGGCTCAGGTCAAGATCCTAGGGTCCTAGAATCAAGTCCTGCATCGGGCTCCCAGCTCAACAAGGAGTCTGTGTCTCTCTCTCTCCCTCTGCCTCTTCCCCAGCTCATGCTCTTTCACTCTCGCTCTCTGTCTCTCAAATAAATAAATAATCTTTAAAAAAATGAGTTAATAACTGTCTGTGCACATCATGTATCTTTAGAGAAAGCTATGCAAAGGACAGCAATGAGGAGGAAGGAAAAGGTAGGGAAGGCAGAAGAGCTAAGAGGACCTCTCAATTTTTCTTCTGTGTTTTTCCATATGGTCCAAATTTTGACAACATCCATGAACTTTATTTTGTGATTTAAGAAAGAAATAGTGCCCACATAGCACTAAGCATAGTGTCTGCCATGTGATGCCAATGAATATTAATTCACTCTTAGGATGACTTGCCCAAAATGATTTAAATCTGTATACAGTGTCATATATGTCATATATCGATTGTTATAAATGAATGTTTTTTCTCTCTGTAAAAAGGGGTTGAAATAAATATCATAAATTATAATCAATAGATTTTAGGTTAAATATGTGTTCTGCTTATTTAGTCATTTAGGACTTAATTACTTAACGCTAAGCTTTGAAGAGGAAGCCTTCCAAATCTAGATTACATAAGACTTTGCTTAAGCACCAGAAATTTCCAGTCAGCTTCTATGGTTTTATCTTTAGAGCACTAAACTTTAAAAATATTTAACATTCATAGGTCATTATCCAGTTGTCCATTTATCACTGAAAACCAAGGTCAAATCTTCTTCTTTTTTTTTTTTTAAGATTTATTTATTTATTCATTCAGAGAGAGCAAGAGAGAGGCAGAGACACAGGCAGAGGGAGAAGCAGGCCCCATGCAGGAAGCCGGATGTGGGACTCGATCCCGGGTCTCCAGGATCACACCCCAGGCTGCAGGCAGCACTAAACCGCTGCACCACCGGGGCTGCCCCAAATCTTCTCTTTTATGATATACCACCCCATAATAACCAACAGATAGTAAATTGAGCTTAAATTTAATTTGTGGAACTTTTTGTTGTAAAGAATTTGAAACACTGCAAGTAGATCATCTTTTATTATGTTCATTTAGTCATCCTTGTTTTTTATGAAAAGTTATGAATAAGTTGAATTGAAAATCAAATTGTTTTTTGAAATGTATTAAGGAAATGCTTTATGATGAGTTCCTCTGTATAAAAGAACAATTTATCATTTGAATTAGCATTTAAAAAAAATTCTTTATGATGAATTTCTTTGTAATCAAAAGAACTATTTATAATTCGAACTAGCATTTTTACATTTACCTTGTAAGTAAATTGGCCTTCTCACCTACTCGATTTTACTAAAGTAAAACACTATGTGCCACGGAGATGAAAGAACAAATTGTGATCAGGAATATAAAAACTTCAGAAGCTTTTACTTTTTACATGCTGATTGTGTTAATAAGTATCTTAAAACCTATTTGTGCTGTCTTCATTTTTATTGGGTTGACATATGGAAAAAATACTTTTCCTATGAAGAAATAGTATGATATATATCTATATTTTCTTGATATTTTAGGCCCATATGTTTGAATGTTTCTAAAATATATTTACCCTCATTTCCAATGCCATTCTCCTAGAAGCTGATTTAAATATATTATGCATCTTAGAAGTGATGAGGTTTAGTGTATGGATTTTTTATATTAAAGTTATAAGGCAAAATTAAGGTATAATCCCAAATGATCAGCTTCTAACAATCCTGTAGCAGAAAAAAAAATTTTAGTCAAATTAAAAGGAAGGTTGGTTTTTTTAGTTTTTGGTTTTTTTTACACAACTCATCACCAAACACTTGGTTCTCAGTCTATCAGGCTGAAAGTTAACTGTAGACTCAAACTCCCCTCCCAATAGCATTGCTAATTCCTTATATATTTGTTTGTTCATGGTCTTGGTGGGTTGTTTTTTTTCCCCTTTTTTAAATTAAAGCTTTTATTTTGAGATAATTATAGATTCATATGCATTTGCAATAAATAATACAGGAAGATCCATGTAACTTTTACTCATAGTTTTCCTCCAATGGGAACATTTTGTAAAACTATAGCATGGTATCACAGCCAGGATATTGACTTTGATATAATCCATCAATCTAATTCCAATTTTCCCAGTTTTACTTGGACTCATTTGTGTGAGTATATATGAGTATAGTTAGTTGTATATAATTTCTTCACATGTGCAAATACCTGTATCCATTACCACAGTCAAGACAGTACATTTTTATCATCACAGGTATGCCCTGTGCTGCCCATATATAACATTGCACACCTCTTCCCCCACGGACTTTTCACATGTGGGGATTTGATGGCAGCATAATTTCTATTTACATTTGGGGAAGTAACTGATTTCCTTTTGTGAATGTCTGCAAATAAATAATATTAAGCAACTGATCCCTTCATGTTCACTCTTTTGAGTTGTGCATTTCCCTAAGTTTTGGCAAAGCAACCAACATCAGGGACAAGTAGCTGTCTTGGCTGTGCACGATTTCTCCTTCTCTGAAGTCTCAGGACCAAATCTACCATCTTTGTTTCCTTTCCCAGATTACGCTCGATTTGAGGCCAAAATCCATGACCTACGCGAGCAGATGATGAACCACAGCATGAGCTCCGGGTCCGGGTCCCTGCGAACCAATCAAAAACGCTCCCTCTATGTCAGGTAGGCAAAGGAGCATTTCTTACTGTGATCTCCACATTGTGAGCGATGCAGCTTGGGGAGATAAAGGCAACACCTTGTGCCAATGGAACATGTGTTCTTATTAACTCATGCTCATCAATACACCACTGTAAGACTGTAAGACTATTTTTAACCACTTTGAAGACATTTTGAAATGTTATTATGTTAAATTAGTTAAAAAGCCCTGCTTTTAATAAGTTACTCTTTGAGAATGTTATGGTCTAGGGTCAAGTTCTTAGTACAGGTTGCAGTAAAATAATGAGAAGAAACATTTTCATTCCTGATCATCTTATATTGAATATATGGACCAATGCCTTGGATATTTTCTTACCGTCAGTATAGGAAGAAAATATTCTTGTATCACCTCTTGACCTGCTTGATATATATTGCATGAACTTTGGTGTATTGATTGAAAGTCAAAGTTCTCTGTGAAAGAGTTACATGCTTCTTACCAACAAGTTTTGGTGGAAAGACTTTCTTCTGTGGTATCTTGTGACCAATCGTTTCTCAGACTGTGAAAGTCACCTGTTCTTTGCCTGACAAAATGCATTAATCTACCAGGGGAAAAAAAAAAAAAAGATTGATTGAACTTGAAATGCATTCCGGTCTCTTAGCCCTGTAGTTAACTCTTGAGTAAGATCCATCATCAATGAACTATAACATGCACCTCTTCTTAGTGCATGCCTCCTATATCCCTTCCAAAATATACTTCATCCATGCTGACTGTACTTTTTAAAATAATATAAGTATTAACAACCAAAGGAGGGAAATGATACCTAATAAGTTGTCAAAATGAATCTATGTGCCACTGGAGGAACCACTCCCAATCCTCACTGCATTCTCCTCTCTTCACTTGGCCCCAAAATCTGGTCTGACTCCCACCAAAGGTCATATCCTCCTCACCTGAGATTTTACTGTTTTTCCCTAGCATGAAGGGTATGTTATGGATACTAAATTATGTAGTTGAACTGACATGTTCCATTGATTCCACTTTGGCTCTGATGTTATCTTCTGTGTGTATCAGATAGGCACAGCAGGACCAAGAAGGGAGCAGGATTTCAGATTGTAGCACATTCTCAAAGGCCTTGATTTGCTGGTCCTTGGAGAAAGCATAGAGTCCCTTCTTATTCTAGGGCTTTCAAATACTTAGGAAGCCCTGAGATTTAAAAAAAAAAACAGGATAAAAAAAGAATTATTTTTGACTATTAATGTTCCAAATTTGAATTTCACAAGATTATTTTGATATATTCCTGCGTAATCCACAAGAGCAGCTATTAAGAACCACCCTGGAACTAGTTTTGTCGCAAAGTCACAGATATGATGGAAAGTGGCTTTTCTTTTCTCCCTTCTGGCTTTATATTGCTGGTCTTTGTAATGCAAAATATTTTAAATATTGCAATGCTTTAGTCTTGGGTAGCAAATTGGGAAAAGCCAATTCGGTTAATAGGATAGAGAAAAATCAGTTAATGCAAATGAAATAGATATATAGAATAACATTGAAAGGAAAAATTATCATATTGTTGATATCTTGTTAAAAAAATAGGATGCAGAAGAATGTTAATGTACTAGAAGAACTTTGCTGAAAATATACTGGTAATAGTTTAGTCTTTTGAATTAAGTTGTGGAAGATTAGGAAAATTAAATGGAGTAATATAGTGATATAACATAAAATGAATAGACTAATTTGAAAGAGTAGTATTAATCAGACCCAAACCTTTATTCTCTAAAATGATAAATAAAGAATGACATACAAAAGAGATGAGGATTTAAGGTAATAAAGAATGTTATCTTAATCGCATTCTAACAGTTGGAGGTTGCATTGAAATGAGGAACTTCTTTTCAGTGACACTCGAAAATAGCTGACACTTCATGGGAAATTCTCCAAATGATCTCTCTACTATACAAATAAGATATTTGGTTTCCAAATGTATAATTATTAATACTTATTTAGTACCTAGAGGGCTGATCTTAGCATTAAATGACTCTTAGAGGCATAAAATTGGAAGAAATAGTGGCCATCTATAGAGTAAAATCAGAGGGAAAGAATTTAGAAGACCCCCCTGGCCTTGTTTTCATACGCTGTGATAAAACTGACAAACCCTACCCCAACAACAACAGCAAAAAGGCAATGCAATGGAATGAACTAGCAAAGCCTAAGGGAATTCTTACTAAAAAAGGATCTTTTTTAGTACCTTTGTACTTTAGTAACTTTGTACCTTTGTCCCCACCCCCCACCCCAGCCTTTTTTTTGGGGGGGGGGGGCAGGGTTACACCAAATATGGCTATAGGATTTTCATAGAGATGCTTGCTTTATCTAGAGCACTTGAATAGGGCCAGTGCCAGTTGGTTGTACTTATTTTAGAAAGTCAACTAAGTTGCTCTCTCAAAATAAATTAGTAGCAGGATTTCTCTGATTATATAAATATCAAATGATGAGCATGTTTCTTTAATCTGAGAATGACATCCTGGAATATTCTTATGCTTGGCTTTATGTAAGTCTAGAGCTGGAAGGAATCTTAGCTATCACCAAGTCCACTATTTAATTTACAGGAGAGGAAACTGAGGCCCCAGGAGGGAAGAGATGTGCCACAGCTTTTTGGTGGTGGGGTAAGATCTTTTACCTCCCTTCTCACTCCACCTCCCAAGGGCTCAGCTTCTGTGGTATCAGCTGTTGAACGCACTTTAGCTATAATTCCCAATCTGCTCCTGGCAGCTCAGCCCTGAACTCTTAGATTAAAGAATAGATTAGCCAAGAGGAGAAACTCAAACACAAACCCCTTTGGGGTTTTTATACTGGATAAACTGCACTACAGGACATATGGGATTTCTTTAGTTTCATTGGTATTTTTCCATGAAGCCAAAACCTAAACCGGAAAGCTAACAGCCTTTCTTTGTTCTATGATGAACAATTTAGCTGACTTGTAGGATATTTGTCTGCACCACAAAACCACCCTTCCCCTAGGAGTTGCTTCCTCTTCCCTACACACACACACACACACACACACACACACACACACACTCAAATCTAACCCTGCCCTGGCTGTGTCTGAGAGGCTACATCTTGCATGAGCTGGCCTTATTCCCTTACTAGAAATAATCCACCCAGGTGATAGCAATTTGTCCTGAAAGTGTTGAAAGGAGGGAGGGGGAACTAGCATATCTGAGCCAGGCAGCATTCTAAACTTGAGCCAACCCTCTCTATTTTCCAATCTACTTGTAATTATTTTCCTTCTTTGAATCTTTTGTGTAAGGTGCCTGAAGTACTTTGGTAGTGCTGTACAAATGGAGTTGATTGCTGCTTGTGATAACACTGTACATGTTCTATGTGAATGATTTGGATATATTTGATTTACGGGGCTTTTTGTATTGTGTATTTCTTGCATTGTGAAACATATAGTTGTAGAACCTTAAAAGTAAATAAAATGTTAAAAATTTGAATAAAATATTTTTCAAAATACTTCATAAGTACATTATGAATTCTTCAGATGTAGATGCACTTGAGCTCCCGAGCCACTGGAATACGCATTTTGTTGCACATATTTCTAGGCTCTCTATGTGGGCAGATTGAGCTCTCCCTGCCTCTAAAATATGTGCTCTTTCTTACCTACCAGCTGGTGAAAGCATCCCTGTGACAGAGAACAAGGCTTTTCCTGCTGCTAATAGGAATGGACCTTTATATCCAAATGCTACTAAGAATCAGAGATGTAGGTGATTGAAATCACATAAAAGTGCAAATAGCTAAGGAAAGAGCCTTTCTTATGATAAAAAGGAGAGCAAGAGCACCCAGGACTTGGAGAATGGGGAGAGGTGGAAAGAAAAGTTGCGCAGTTCACCAATGGGGAGTAAAAGGTCATAGAACAGAGTGAAGCCTGGCCCATGTTCATTTGTTAATCAAAGGAATCAATTTTGAGAGTTCAAGTGAATAACCTCTCTGTCCTATAATGAACACTGAGGACTCAGCCATAAAAGTCATGTTTCCTGTCCACAAGAATCTCTTATCCAATGGGGGATGAGATGAAGATGAGAGGAAGATAGTCACAATGCAGCATGGGGTGAAAAATTAGCTCTAGAAAGGCCTGGACCCTTCATTGCTTCGTAATGCAAAGACTGCTGAACCGATTCTTAAAGATCTTATGGGAGTTAACTTGAAAACTTCTAAGTAAGAAAAACGTTCTTCACTGTGACCCAGTAAATACATACAGCATAAAGCTGAAAAACTTTTTAGTTAAATTGTACTTTTTTTGTAAAGTATTCTTTTATTTCCCATTCTGTTTGTCTCCCTTTTTTAAAAAAATGAAGATCACAACTCATTAACTTGATTTAATAACTCACTAATGGGTCATGATATAAAGCTTGCAGATGGAGTAAACAAGAAGGAGCACTCCAGGCAAATGACACTTCATGCAGGCAGGAGAGCATACCTTCACTGCATTATATTCAGCAGATCTCTGGGTTGGTTGTTCAGCCAGTTTGGTACAGATGAGGAAGTGGAAGTGAAAGAAAACATTTGTCAGGCACCTTCTGTGGACCTATCATTGTGCTCATGGTATTGTACATATGTTTTCCCATATGATTCTCCCAATATCTTGAGGAGTCAGGAAATGTTTTCTCCATTTTACAGATGAAAAAACTGAGATTCACAGAAGTTAAAAAATTTCCCCAAGATCACAGAGTTAGACTGGATATAAGCATAGACATCCAGGGCCTGTGTGTGAGGCAGCACAGAACAGCGTTGAAGAACCAGTCGCTGGATTATTCCAGACAGACAAAATTTAAGTCCTGATTCTGCCGCTTACTAGCTCAAGTGATTTGGGACAAGTCAGTCTCTCTGGCCTTGGTTTTTTTGTGAAATACGAATAGTGATAGGATACCATAAACTGGTAGTAAGGACTAAATAAAACTGTGAATTTAAATACCTGACACACAGGAAACAATTAATTGGTGATATTTATTGTATATTATGAAGGCAACCTCTCCCCTACAGGACAGAGAGAGATCATAGAAATGGTCCTGAACAAACTACTGTTTTCTGCTAGTTTTCTCTTGCTTCCTTTCAGCAAGAGAAGGAGGACAAACATCCTGGCACCATTTTACATTTTTTCACATTTAGACTCCATGGAGGCTGAAGCAGGGGGATCAGAATTGTAGGCTCCAGGATGCCCAGATCTGTCAACTCACCAGACATCTCTCATACTGATAAGGGGACAGAAGGCAAGCTGAGGACAAAGCAGAAGCTGACACCCCACAACCCATCCCTACCCCTCCAAATCCTCTCACCACCTTTTGCTGCTTCCTGAAGACACATTTTGCTTCAAAGGCTGTAATATGACAAATGCTCTTAGGTCTGCCTCCTGCCCCATTGTTGAACATAGGCTTTCATTCACTGATTGATTAGTGCATTGATTCTTACATTCAATAAACATGGCTTACATACTTTCCTAGAGTGTAACATCTATGGCAGATGTTGAGGATACAGAGATGAATAAGAACACACACCTCCTTCCCTCAGAATTCTTATAGTCCATATCTGTGGACAATTCAAATACTATGTATAGATCATTATTTCCTGATACTTCATGCATTATATGCTGGCAATTATCCTTTTTGAATTTTTGCAGTATTCCTGTTAGGCTTCCTACAGTGATACCTGCCTAGAAGATCACTGGTATTTAAAACCCATCTGTTAAAAATATATATATATATGTTAATGATCATTCTAGTCTTTATTAAGTTTTCATGGTAAAGGCCCTTGAAATGGAAACACCATTCAATACTGGACCTGCAAATTCCAGTTAATGTCTTCATTTTATTATGCCCTTAGTGTCATATGCCATAGTGCCTGGCATAAAGAAGTTTGCTTAGTAAATAATTGTTGAATGAATTAATTCCTAGACTCTCTTTCCTATACAGATATGAAAGAAAAAATAGAATATAAGCCAAGATCCTTAAACAACGAGTCCTATACAAGTTTGATACCAGCTGGGCTGCCACCAAGTCCATAGAGTCTGGTCATGTCCTAAGAACACAGGTTTTACCTACTGGTACTAGGATATCCAGGAAACATCTGGCACTAGAGGGCCTTTCAGCCTACTTCATTTGCCTGCTGAACTCTGTAACTCTCTTTAAACTGGGGGCTAATTCAATAATAGATTTAGCCAAGCACACATAGCCGATAGATACCCTCTTAGTGAGAGGATTTAGGGAAGGGGCAAGGCGCAGGGTGAACTTCATCCTGTGTCTCATGATCAACAGTCTTAGTCTTCCTTTGGAAGTTACATCGAGGACCATCTTGAGAAAACAAATTCCACTCAGGATTCTTTATCCTGATGGGTTTTTGTTCTAGGGGAAGGAGGTTCTCACCTGACTGAACTTTGTTGGGAGGCGGAAGCTACATCATCCTATAGGGAAGAGACTCTGGTTTTTGTTTCTTTTTTTCTTTTTTTAAGATTTTATTTTATTTTATTGACAAAGATAGAGAGAGAACTAGCAGGGGGGAGTGTCATGCAGGGGAGAGGAAGGAAGAAGCCAGGGCTCTATCCCAGGACCCTGGGATCCTGACCTGAACTGAAGGCAGACATTTAACTGACTGAACCACCCAGGCACCCCTGGTTTTTACTTTAAATGGTAGTATACCCTTCTACTCTACTTCCTGCTCCAGTGTGCTGCTGGTCAGTAATGTGGGGGTGGGAAGAAAGAATGTCAAATGGAGCCTGTCAGGGGACTTTGCTCCAGTGTGAAGCCACTTCTAACTTCATGTGGCTATGGATTTCTCAAGGACATTTAAAACAAACCCATAAAGTCTGTGGACTTATTACAAGTCCAAATTTTATCTTCCTTCCCTCCAAACTTGGACCCAGCATGCTCTCAATCGCTGTCCCCAGAGGACATATTACAATCATCTGCGTGTACCCCCTGCCCAGTACCAGCACTGGGCTGGCTGACAGTGGCATTTGTATTACTTCTCAGTCATTCACTCATATATTCTTATTTAGTAAAATCATCATTTATTCATTCAGAAGTCTGATATATTGCAGCCAAAAAGGACATTAAAACTGCTTGGATTCAGATTTATTTCTTTTAGAATCTTACTGAGAGAGATGTGACCAAGTATCTGAAACAGTTTAACAGGGTGAAGCAGAAAGTCTAGAGAAAGTCTAGTCTTGAGAAACCAGAAGAGGTCTGGAGAAGATACTGCAGCGTCTGGGTGGCCTGCATATGCCATGCTTCGGGGCCAGAGCTTATGTGCCTAGACTTCACTCCTGACTTCCCGTAGGCCTTACAACAGTGCTGTGCCAGATATGGTTATTATCACCATTCTATAGAAGAAGAACAGTACAGAGGCCAAAGAGGCTTAAAAACCACTTATGCAAGGTGCTATGTGGCCAAGCCATATTCTTTACCGAGATTTATGTCTCAATGAAGCCCATGCTCCTTGTACTTCCATACAGTAAAGATGAAGTCAACCCTATAGGAGCACAGGTTAAATTCATATTGATTGACTTTCTCTTTGGATTACACTTTATACTGACTTCCTCCAGATAGACCTGGCTTCTGGTCCAGACTTCAAAGTTTATCGATTGCTAAAACAAAATTCTCATTTATAAAATGCGCATAATACCTAGTTCACAGGCTTGTTGTTTGGATTAAGTTAAACTAAGTCTATAAAAGAGCCTGCCAATGGGACTCATTAGGTAAAGGGGAGGTCCTGTTATCCCCCGTAAGTGCTCAGAACCTACCTCCTAAGCCGGTGCCTCCTTTGAAGCAGAGTAGAATTCGATTCTTCATTTATATTTTGAGACTCATTAGCATTATGCTCACTCTTTCAGGCATTTGCATTTTTAATTGCATCCTTAATTGTGGAATAAAAGGCTTTGTCTTCAGGCAGCTAATTTTATGCCAGAAATAGAAAGGAGGAGGAGTCACTGGGGATCTGGGGGAGTTTTTTGCTTCTCTTGAAATCACAGCCTGGCCCTGATTTTTAAAGGTTTTTAATTTTTATATTTCTATAGAAAGAAGGATAAAAGGGACATGGTTGGCCCTTCCATTGACCATTACATTTTCCTCTATCTCTATGCCAAGATTTTGAATCCAGGTATCATTTTTATTAATGGTGCACCCTAATTCATTCACTCACTCACTCATTCATTTATCCATCCAGAAACCCTTTTTTGAGCCATAACTATCCAGCTCATGCTGCACTGTGCTCTTGGATAAAAAGATTAGTAGAGCATCTTTTCTGTCCGCAAGGTGTTCAAGGGTCATGCTACCAGTCTAGATTCTGCTTCCTGCCCCCTCATCTCTAGAGGAGATGCTTGTCTTTTTAGCCCAAAATTACTACCTCCTACAACAACCCAGACAGCTTTAGCCAGAAAAGAGAGCAGAACACTAAAAGGTGGGACACAGAATGCTCACAGGAGGGACAGGTGACAAGTGAGGGCATGGAAGAATTGAGGAAAACTTACCTGAAATCACGAGGTTAGGTTAGGATCAAAGGAATAGACTCAAGCTATTTATCCTTTAGTCTCAATGCCTGATACATTATAGGAATTCTGTAAATACTTTTTGAATGAACGTTTTCAGTGGCAATTGAAGATGGTGATTAAGGGAACAAGGGATTAGGAAAACCATCAACAATTCAGTGCTGGCTAAATGAGCAGCTGCCCCTCTGTGTTCCTCTGAACATGTTAATTTCTCTCTTCTATTCTTCACATTCTCTGTGCTTCCTGCCTGTTGACTCCCCTGTCCCCTCCACTGGCCTGAATGGGGAGCACCTCTCTTATATGGAGATTTGCCTGATTATAGCATAATCTGGCATATCCTAACTGCTGACTCAATCCAATGAATGAATTATGGATGTCACAAGATTGGAGAGCATTTAATTTTATTTAAAATTTTATTTGGTTACCTCATGGCTTGTGAGTGGATCCCTGCCTAACAAAGGTCTTTGTGCCTTCCTCATCATATGAGTAAGCAGCCCTTTTAAGTAGTAATAACCATCTCTGACTATACTGTGTGTTTTTTAACCATGTAGCCGAACAAATGCCTGCTACCTTCAGTGTCATGTGACTTTCTGGAAGGACTCATAGATTGGAATTGATTGATACAATATGTCTGTTAAGTAGGTCCTGTTCTCCCACAGTTTTCAGCTAAGGAACCGAGGCTCAGAACATTATAGTGCCAGGACTTCGCCTCAGTCCACTTTCTTTAAAGATGTGCAAACGCGCATCTCACTTGTACCTTTTTTAAGTGTTTGACTTGTGTTTCATTTATTGCCATGGTACATAGCACGTGATTTTAATAAAACTACTTATGCATTATTAAATGCCGTATGGGCAGTTAATAACCTCATCACCTTAGATCCTGTACACTAGTTTGAGGATACCCACAGCATGTGGATTTGTGATTAAATTGAATGAGTCCAGGGATCCCTGGGTGGCGCAGTGGTTTAGCGCCTGCCTTTGGCCCAGGGCGCGATCCTGGAGACCCAAGATCGAATCCCACATGGGCTCCCGGTGCATGGAGCCTGCTTCTCCCTCTGCCTGTGTCTCTGCCTCTCTCTCTCACTGTGTGCCTATCATAAATAAATAAAAATTAAAAAAAATAATAAATAATAAATAATAAATTGAATGAGTCCACACTGAGGTATGGCCATTACAACTGTATAAACAAAGTACTGCCCCTCTTCTGCTAAGACAAATTCTGCAGCCTGTGTAGTACATCAAGGAACATAACTGAGGTGCCCCACGTGTGGGAGGACATGCAGCCTGACATCTACTACCAGCTACACAATTCGCAGGGCCCAGTGCAAAGTGAAAAGGTATAGCTTCTTGTGCAAAAATTAAAGAATATCAAGATAGTAAAAGACCAGAGCATAATACTAAGTACAGGACCCTGTGCTACCACACAGGTCCCAAACCTATGAAGTCGGTCCTGCTGACACCTGGTTTAGGACATTTTGCTCGAAGCTGAAAGCATGTGTGTTGTTAGTATAGCATGTGGTAAATGGAAGAAAGGTGAAGTCAGCATTGAGAACGTTTTCAAGAATCCAAGTTTTGTCTTTTACCTGCAAGAGTACTTTATACAAATTATCTCAATGCCTGATTTTATGATCTGTAGAAACACTATGTGCCAGCCCTCTCAATGCCTGAGATTTTAAGTTCCCACTTGCTTTGAGCTTTCAACAGTGCACTTTGAGTCATCTCTCTCCACTGAAGTAAATCTTCCAAAAGCTAAGTAGTGTCATTATTTCACATTTATTTAGCAACAGCGGTACATTTTAGTCTTCCTGTTCTGCAAGTTTCTGCCCCCTTCCTTTGTTCCTTAGGCCTAAATTTTTAAGATAGGCACAGAAGTTTCTCAAAGGACTTTGGAAATCCCTGGAAACTGTGGGTGTTAGTGCCCTTTCCAGGTTCATTTTCTAAATGCAAAGGCTGTAAGACTTATAAATTCCCATGACCAGCAACATTAGAACTAAAAAAAAAAAAAAAGAAAATCAGGGACCTGATGTGGGGTTGACAACTTGATTTCACTAAGAATTTTAAAAATAATAAACACACATACATATTAATATATATTTCTAATGTATTGCCCTTTATTTTTGCTATTATTTTATATGAGAAAGGGCACTTTAATGCCCAAAGAAAAATAAGAACATAATTGGAGTACCAGGAAAAACACTCCAAATTTTAAAATTTATATTTTAAAACCTGGCGAGATGAATCTATCTATTTCCACTGTCCATGTAATTCTACCCCATAGCTGAAAAAAATTAAGGCAAACATAATGGCTATATTGTTTAGTTCTTAATCTTAGATCTTTTAGTTCAATCTAAATGATTCTAAAATGCTTGGGATGCATTCTTTACCTTTGTTTTTTCTTAAGAAAGAATAACATCTTATAGATTGCTTTTTCCTCATGTGTTTTAGCTTTTATATAATTTTCTCAATAAGTAGGAAGCCCAAATCCATGCTTGGTGATAAACTGATGCTTTTTAGTGATGCTTATTAAAAGGTAAGAAGGAATTTCCCATCATCAAAGTTATGTTTCATTATTTTTTAAGTTGTACTTTCATTTATTTACATTTCTGTCATTCTTCAATTTAAAAATAGACTCTTTTAAAAAGTATCATTATAATTATAGTTTCTTTCATTGTTTTTTAAAACATTTTTATGCTGTATCATTTCAAGCCAGATTGCTTGTTTCGTGTGCCATCTCCACTTTAATTTTCCTAAAAATACAGATTTGGCCTTTCAAATGTGGGATCCTACACCTTTTTTAAAAAAAATATGATTTCATGGGTAAAATACTGAGAAAATGTGATGCTAACTGAATAGAACTTTACAATAAACAGGATATTTGGTAGCTTCTAGTGACCCCTATTATAAAAATACAAATTCTCATGTAAATTAACTTTGTAGTTAATTCTTACTCTCCAGACAAAGCTCTTAAACCTGTTCCAGTGGCTTCTGAACTGTTTCATCTCCTTCTTCCTTATTAAGGAGCACTCTGAGTTAGTCATCAGGAAGATGTCTCTGTGTTTCTGGTTGCTGTGAAGCCAGGTCAATGAAGGATTTCTGCACTTTCTAAAAAGCTTATGTTGAATGAACCTAACTGTTGGCTCTTTATAAGATGATGACATTTTTCTCTTTTCCTAAAATTCCCTGTTCCTGCCCAGTCCCTCTTAAATGGATGTCCCACACTACTCCCACCTCCACAGCACACTACAATCTTCTTATGAGTCCTTGATTATATAATGGATTCAGGTATCCTGAGGACAAGATGGTGATGAGAATTAAAATCTCATAATATCTATGAGGGAGTGTCATTATTACCCCCATTATACAGTTAATGAAACCAAGGTTAGATAATTTATGTTCTTGCCAAAGATACACAACAAAAAAAAGTAGAACAAACTCAATTTTGTCTGCCAAATCTGTGTTCTGAACCTAATGTCCAAAGTTTCTAGATATCCACATTTTCTTAGATATGCTTGATTTCATATATGCTCCCCCATTCATATTGGTACTTATAATAGTTATAGAAAGTCCTTTAAGTTTTATATTAGAAATATAGTCATTGAATGTATGATGTATCTCCCTCAATAATAACTAAGTACCTTAAAGATGCTTGATGAATTTGGAGTTATGATAGCTCAGATTTGAACCATGGGGTCACACCCTTCATCTACCAAGCATTCACAGTAAAGAGGCATGAGTTTTCTGGCTGTGAGCTACTCTATACAGAACAGGAGGATTGCTAGACCTTCTGACTAACTTATAGCAAGTATGGTACCGTGAAAGGTTGTGAATTTAAGTTTTCCTTAAATAACAATTATAGGAGACTGTAAAAAAAAGAAATTTGTAGTCCTCTCTCTCATAAACATAAGATCAAGAATACAAAATAAAATATTAACACAGCGAATCTGGTGATAGATTATAGAAAGGATAATATAGGCACAGAATGCACTAACCTTATATTTATCAAAAGACACCATAAATAGAATGAAAGTGTAAGACAGAGCAAAGAAAAAGATTTGTAATACACAGATCTGGCAAAGGAATTATAATCAGAATATCTAAATAACTCCCACAGGACAATAAGCAAAAGATAGAAACCACATTTTTTTAAGTGCTCAAAAGACTTGAACAGATATTTCACAAAAGAGGAGGTACAAAAATGGTCAGTTCCCACATGAAATGGTATTTATCTCATTAGTCATCAAGAAAAGGTAAATTAAAATATTAACGGCAAGCATATAGAGACTTTCATGTGTTGCTCATAGGAGGTAAATTGGTATCACCACATTGATATACAGTCAGTACTTAGTGTTGTCAAACATACTATATCCTATGATTCATTGCTAGGTTTATACATAATAGAAATATTTACATAAGTTCAACAAAAATTCACATAAGAATGCTTATAGCTGCATTGTTTGTAATAGCCTAGTCCTGGAAATAACCCAACTGCCTACCAACAATAAAATAGGTAAATAAGTTGTGGCATATTGATGCAAGGGAACATTGTATAGCAATGAATATGATCACTTGCTACGTGCAACAGCAGAAAGGAATCTTGCCGATACAGTAAAAGAAGCCATGCAAAATATTATACTTGTATTAGTTTTCTATGCTGCTATACCAAATTACCACACATTAAATGGCTTTGAAGACCATAGTGTATTCTTACAACATGACTGTATTATCTTACAGTTCTGTAGGTTATAAGTCCATTAAAGGTCTTATCAGACTAAAACCAAGGTATGATCAGGGTATGTTCCTTTCTGGAGGCTCTAGATGAGGATCCACTTCTTTCTTATGAGAGTTGTTGGCAGAATTCAGTTCCTTAAAATTGTAGGACCACAATCTCTGCTTTTTTGCTCTCTGTCAGCTGAAGGGCCATGCTCAACTTCTAGAGGCTGCCCCATTACATGGATAGCGGCCCTTTTCTTCTATGTTAAAAGCCAGGAACATTGTGATGATGCCTTCTCACTTGCACCACTCTGGCCTACCTGCAAAAGGTTCTCTGCTTTTAAAGACTCGGGTAATGATTAGGTTAGGCCCACCCAGATAATCCAACAATCTCCCCATTTCAGGATCCTTCACCGTAGTCACCCTTTCACCATGTAAGTAACATATGCCCACATTTTGAGGATTAAGTCATGGGCATTCTATGGTGCCAATCTGTCTACAACAATATGATTCCATTTGTATAACACTCAAAAACATGCAAAAATAAACTATGGTGATAGAAGGAGTGAATACCTTTGGTATCACATTCCTAAATGTAGAATAGGAATAATAATATCCATCTTAAGGGGTCCTTGCAAGCATTAAATCCAACAAAAGTGTTAGTGACCTTTAAAAGTATCTGCCATGAAGTAAACACAGTGTTTGCTATTTGCTGTTTCCTCTTTCTCTTCTCCTTCCCCCAACTTCATCATCTCACCTGTAAAAATGCTACCACCAGGACTTTGCAGGATAAGATAATCTGGAAACTCATTGACCATCTGACAGTGCTGGCCTACTAATGAATATCCTCTAGAAATCAGAATTTAAGTGGGAATTCCAGGTGCTACTTGGGATAAAGCAAATTTCAGAAATGGAATTTGAAACACTGCTGAAAAAACAAGAAGTATTAAATGATCTGCTCCAGCCTCATCTGAAATACCAATTACTGCACTTTTTAAGCCACTCAAACCCAAATCAGCCATATTATACCAGTGAAAAAGTGGTTAAAGGAAGGACTTCTTAAAGTAGTAGGCTAATTACAGATCAATGTAGAACCATCAGTCGATGCTTCTAGATTTGTTTTTTTGCTAGAAAGCTCAGTCGTGGCTCTTAGGGTCTAATGCAGTCTAAGCAGAAAGAAATTTTGTAAATAATTGTTAAGCTCAATTGAAATTATGGAGGGCATCTGGTTGCTTATCGTTTTGTTTTTCATTAAAGCTGCTATTACCCAACCCTATGACTTATTGAATGTGCTAAGAAAGAAGCCTGGTGAAATGAGGTCTAATATTCATCTCATATCCTTGTGCCTCCAACTTTTTTATCCATTCATTTTACAAACAATCATTGCTATCCCATGTGCCAGACACTTAGACACATTCAAGGAATACAAGAATAAAAACATTCCATCTGCTTTAGAGTAGCCCAAATCCAATGAGGAATATCCAGATCTGATATCCAAATCCATCTCATCATCCAGCATTGAATTTATATTGGTCTGTCTTCGTTAAAACAGAAGGGATGTCTAAGCATGGGGAGCCCTGCCAGGATGGGTCACGTTGCCAGCCTCTCTCTCACTGTAACTGGTCCACACTGGCTTTCTCTCCAGAAAGAGCCAAGAAGAATCTCTAAATTAGGTTTGTTTTACTAACTGCCTCTTCTTGCTTTATTTCAGAGTTTCTCAGCCTTGGCTGCATGCTAGGATCACCTGGGTAGCTATAAGGAAAAAAATTTTCTTTTCTTTTATGCTACTCACTGAATACTTCACTTCTGGCGCCCTATGTATGGGTCTTCCCCCCTACACCAACCAACTCTCCAACACCAGCTGTGTGTCCTAGAATTTAACACAGATCCCACAAGCATAAGGTTAAGCCCCCTATTTCAGGTTGTCGTCACCTGTGCTTCTGGACAACTGGCTATGAATCAGAGGTCTTCACAGTCCCCTCTTCATGAGCTCATAGAACTCAGGAAAACAATTTACTTAGATGACTAGTTTATTATAAAAAGTAAAACTCAAGAACAGCCAGATTGAAAAGATGCATGAGGTAAGGTATAGGGGAAGAGGCACAGAGCTTCCATGGCATCTCTAGGAGGCCCACCCTCCCAGTGTCTCCCTGTATTTAGCAACCCAGAAACCCCCCTGAACTGGGTCCTAACTCTGTCATTTACGATTTTTATGGAGGCTTCATTAGCTAGACACGATTGATTAAATAATTGACCATTGATGATTAATTCAACCTCCAGTCCCTCTTGCATCTTCAGAGGTCTGGACTGAGGCCATATGCTCCAACTGTCTAATCACATGGTTCCTTTGCCAAGCAGCTCCCATCTTCAAGAACTTTCCAAAAGTCAGCTCGTTAATAGAAACTGACCTGTGGTTGAAAGGGGCTTGTTATGATAAATAAATAATAAAAGACACTTCTGTAGCTCTTATCACTTAGGACATTTCAAGGGTTTTAGGAGCTCTGTGCCGGGAACGGGATGAAGACCAAATATTATTATAAATCCCAATGCCCAAGTGCTTTTAAAAACCCTGATGCCCAGGTCCTATAGCCTGAACATATTGAGTCAGAAACTCTTGAGAATGTGTTCTAAGCATCAGTTTTTTTTAAAGCTCCCCTACAAATATCAGGGTGCAGCAACATTAAGAGCCAGTATTTTATCTTTTATCTTTCTTCTTTTGTTTTTAGCTTTATTTCCTCATCAACCTGAGAACAATTGCTTAAAAAGTCTCATTTCTTGCATGGAAGTCTAATGAAAATCTGCAGCTAATGGGAAGGTCAGTTCCTGGTACATCTTTCAATTTTGATCACATTCAAACTCAGAATTGGGAAACTAACCTTGAACCTGGTGCTATAATTTGCTAACAGCACACAGAGAATCTCCTAGTACAAGACTAAATAACTTTGGAAAGCAGACTGCAAAGATTGGAATGTCTCTTGAGAATCAGAAAATTCTAACATTCATATTTTGATTTCCAATGACTAAGAAATGAGCTGATTAGAAGTTCTTAAATTACATGAGGTCTCATTGAAAATGTTCAGAGAATAGAGTTGAGGTCCAAAAATCCTGGTTTGAATGATTTATCTGTGCGTGTGTGCATGCGTGTACAGTAATGACCAAGCTTACAATTAACTCAGGTATGACTCCTTCCACCTAATCTCATTTCTGATTCTTACTCTGCCCCTCCCCACTCTGTAGTGCACTATCCCCGCTCTCTTTCCAGCCCATCCCCACAGTTTAACCCTGGCCTCTCCCTGCACCCTCTCCTTTACCCACACTACTCACCACTTCAGGGCTTAGCCTCTCCCAAGCCTTAGCAATCTGTTGGCATGGAAACATCAGATGAGCCTGCCTGGTGGGAGAGAGATTCTGTTTCCAAGTGAAAATGGAAAAGATTCAAGTGTGATTCACTTTCAGCCATTTTAACTCTTGAGTTCATCCATCTATTTAAAACCTATCCATTGCTCCAGATCACCTACTTGGTATTGGAAATTATCTTGATCCAGACTCTGCCTTGCATCTGCCCCCTCTGCCACTTCCCCTATTGGCCCTGGACTGCAGCCTCAGGGAGCACCCTACTCTTTCATTTCTCCCTGCCTTTGCACTGGCCTCTTTCTTTGCATTCAAAGACGCTCTCAAAGGTGTTTCAGATACTTCTTCTTCCTAGGAGCTTTCTTGGCCCAGACCTCTGCTCCTTCCTATCCTAGCACTTCAGCTGTAGTGACTGTAGGAAACTGAGCTCAGGTGACTGTTCCTCCCTAGACTGTGAGTGTGTTAGAGGAGAAGGATGCCACTGCTTGGAGCATGTATGTTTCTCACACTCCTAGGGTGGAGTCCTGGCTCTATCACTTATTAGATCTGAGATCTTGCACAAGTCACTTACCCCTTCTGAACATCAGTTCTCTCATGCCTAAAATAGGAATGATGCTCCTTCTTATCAGATGCTGGGTATGTGTTAGGCACTTTATCTTATTTACTCCCCACACTAATTCAGTGAGAGATAAGGCAATATCATTGACCCCCTTTTTACTGTGAGGAAATGAAGACTCGGGTGTTGAAAAACTGGCCTTGAATCACACAGCTTCTACATGGTGGTGTCAACATTCAAGCCCAGGTCTGAATCTTTACGATTCTGCTCTAGTGCCTGTGTGTCTGTACTTAAAGCTCCTAGTCCTGTGCCTGCCCTTGGGGGTTGGGAGGGGATGGGTGACACAGATGGATGCATCAATGATAAATTGTCCTGGAAAAAGCAATCCTATGCTCTCTTTGGGGATCTAAATGGAAAGTTAAATCCTCTCTTGTGCTTTTAAGTCTAAAGTGCATAGTTTCTCCAGGCTTGTGGCTAAGATCAAGAATATAAAGGCATTTATCACCTTTGTTCACACCTCTGAGCTACTAGAAAAACATATTCCTTCCCATTTGAACCGCTGCCTCATCCCCGAAGAAGTGAAAGGTAGATTGGCTTCTTGAGAATTGCAAAGCAGAAAGAAAAAGGGGGGGGGGTGTCTTTAAATGGCTATTAAATCACCTTGATAAAAGAAAAAAAAAAAATCACCTTGATAGCTGCCACTGCCTCTGGGAATCAAGCCCCTCAGTGTCCCACAGGTGCTAATGCCATCCTGCAGCACGGTGTCCTGGCATCCTGCAGCTTGGAGAACAAAGAAGAGGATAGTCAAGTGAGTGCCACTCAAGGAGACATAGTTAAGCTTTAGTGTAATTCATGCAATACCATTCAGTGAATTTCTGTGATTTTTCTTTTCTAACCGGTAATTCAGCACAAGGAAAAAAAATGTGCTTTTATTCAAATATTTCTATTTTTACTTACAGATAAGTGTAAAAATCTTTTAATGAAGGGATTCTGTGTTGCAGCTGAGTGTATGTAAATAATGCCTTGGATTTCAAAAGGATAGAACAAAGCTTGTCAGTTTGTCTAGGACCAGCTACCACACAATGTTTCTTTTTTTATAGCATGCTTCAATCATAGACTTGGTTACCAGGGCTACTGATTTTTAAAATTGTAGTGCTGGAATTATTAAACAGCATGGTCTCCTACAGAATCCTAGAAGCAGTGAATAAATAGTACCTCCTTCTATCATATTCTCTCTCCTCTCTTTTTCTCCCTCTCTTCTCTCTCTCTCTCCCTCCCTCCCCTTCTCTCCTCATCCTGATCTTGGTCCCCATGTACATACATTAAATCCAATTCCCTGTACACCTGTATTTGAGGACCAGAATAATGATGCACTTAAAAGCTTAAGTTCTGGGATGCCTGGGTGGCTCAGCGGTTGAGCATCTGCCTTCGGCTCAGGGCGTGATCCTGGGGTCCTGGGATCGAGTCTTACATCGGGTTCCCCTCAGGGAGCCTGCTTCTCCCTCTGCCTATGTCTCTGCCTCTCTCTGTGTGTCTCTCATAAATAAATAAATAAAATCTTAAAAAAAAAAAAGCTTAAGTTCTTTGATCAGATGACCAGGATTATACTTTGGTTCCTCCTTGGATGTATTATTCATCCTCTCTAAGTCTCAGTTAGCTCATCTTTATACTATGGAGAACAGCCTAATTATCATGTTGCATAAATAAAATCAGATACTGTTTACCAAATGCTTAGCACAGTGTTCAGCCCGTATGAAAAGATGCTCAATAAATGGTCACACCTATTATTTTTATTATCTCATTAGGTGGTAATAAGGATTCAGGGAGATAATGAATTACTTCTGGGCAGATAGGGTGTTCTTAATAAACATTAGCTATCATTATGGTTACCACTGGTTTGTTATTCTGTAATAGTTGTATAGATGGTAGCTATACTCCTGTTCCCCAAAGTTCTCTTCTTTTCTCTCTTTGCTTTGTTTGCTTCAGTGCCAAGCAAATATCAGGTTCCATAAACGTTTAATTGCCTTCCCACTTTCCTTTTGTTTTCTTTCCAGTCACACCCCATAGGTAAAAACATGCTTTTTCCCACCTTGATACAGATCCTTTTCTTTTTTTAAGATTTATTTACTTATTTTAGAGAGAAAGAGCATGAGTGTGAGCAGGGAGGAAGGGCAGAGGGAGAGAGAGAATCCCAAGCAAACTCCCTGCTGAACACAACCCTGAGGCAGGGTCAGATCTTCACAGCCCTGAGATCATGACACCAGCCAAAATCAAGAGCCAGTTGCCTAACCAAATGAACTGCCCAGGCACCCCTGAAAGACTTTTGAGTTGCAGTATGACCATATACAAATTAATCCCATCTCTAGCCCTCAGATTTTTAGGTGTAAAACAGGGTCATCTCTGAGCTCTCTTCCTGTCTGATAGCCATTGACTCTCAGATTCTGTTTTAACCAGGGGCTTTGGGGAAACTACATTGTGCAGAGGTTCATATCTTAGAGAACCACTATTTGCAGTGATAACTTGGTGAACATTCATGAAAACAGCAAACTCTGGAAATGTTATTCCAATTCTTTGACCTAGTATGGTATTTGAGGAGTGTTAAGATCCTGGGCTTGCCCTCAGAATTCGGTGGTGTGAAAATAATCCCTAGCTTTGCCAAGAGTACAGGCATGTGAGTTGAAGCAAGAAGCATTTAAAACTTGACTACATTTCCTACCTAGTGTATCCAGCCTTTGCCCTAGAAAGGCTAATTCTATTACACATGAAGAGATAATTCCAGATTAATAAGGAAAATCGGATAGAAAACCATAGGTCTTCAACATGGCTACCTTAGAGACAAACTTTTCCAATAGGATTTTCTTTGCTGTGGGACAGAAAGGAACTGCACTTTATGAATTTCAAATTTCAGTTTATTTCAACTCCAGGGTGGGAATAGGGAGTGAAGATAAGGAGTAGATAGAAAGTGGTGTGCCTGCAAAGATCTATGCATGCTCTAATAAACAACCCATGTTGTTGTCAATAACAGAAAATTTTTTTTTCGTTTTTGGGTTTAAAATCCGTTGTTAGGGATCCCTGGGTGGCGCAGTGGTTTAGCGCTTGCCTTTGGCCCAGGGCGCGATCCTGGAGACCCGGGATCGAATCCCACATCAGGCTCCCGGTGCATGGAGCCTGCTTCTCCCTCTGCCTATGTCTCTGCCTCTCTCTCTCTCTCTCTCTGTGACTATCATAAATAAATAAAAATTTAAAAAAAAAATCCGTTGTTAGATAATTTTCTGAAATCTGAATCTTCTTCTATTTTTTTTTTTTTTTTTTTTTTTTTGCGTGTTATAGGTATAAAAACTGAGCCAGCTTAATGGGAAATTTCAAAATTCTGCTGCCTCTAGCTCCCAGGGCTTCTCCATCTGCCCTAGCTTCACTTGGAGCCAGAAAGACACACAGCGCCAGATTTCTCATTAGCAGTAAACCTGTTGGACTATGAGGATAAGGCATACAGAACCCTGCTGGGGCATGTTGGGTGCAAGGGTGACGATAGTTATCTCAGCTCTGAAACCCATGAAGTTTGCAAAGACTGTTTTGAGGTGGAAAGGCATGTGTGGGGTAAGGGATTGCCTGGCTTGGTGGGTGGGTGGGGGGTCTTCTAAGTTCATTATGACGTAGACAGTCTGTGCCTCAGGGAAATGCTTGTTCTTTTTGCCAAATCCTTTTCATCAGAGGTGGTCACTTTCATCTGTGATTTAACTCATTCTGTGGTTTGATGTAAATATTAGGATGAATCGTATGAAATTGTCAGTGTTTCATATGGTCTCACCTAATATTTTACTGGAAAAGGGGGCTTCTATTTGAATACAGTGATGGCATGCTGTCACTTTATTGGCAGGAAAATAGGTTCTTGGACAGCAGGAGGTTCAAAATGGGAATGTATGCATAATTCCTGTCTGTGGTTCTGTGAACAGTCTGTTGTGTTGAAGGAACTAATTGGAGACCCTTGACGGCTCAACAGAACCCCACCAAGGCTTGTTGGATTTTTAAATTAAAATAGTAGAGCTATGAAGAAAAGAAAAACACTTCATCCATTAGCCTGCCACTCTGACAAGCAGCACAACCAACTCTGCTTTCAGCTGTTGTGCTAGAATCGGCTGTGGTATCTGAAAGTTTGTATGATGTCTGGGTAACCCCATGACTCTACTGAATCAGTGTTATTGCTCAGCCAGACAAGCCATGTGCAGTGTTTTTTAAAATAAACTATGTAAACTACGCAAAGAGATGCTTGGATATAAATGCATAGGAAAGACAGTTTCCTGTGTACTTGCCTTCCTTGGGAGAGGTAGGCCATGCTCCTTGCCTGCTGCTTGTTCTCTATTGCCTTTGAACTAAAGGTATCAGAGGTGCCATAGAAGAGTAGTTTCGCTTAGTAGTAAATATGTTATAGGTACTGTAAACCTTTCATGAACAAGGCAAAACACAACTGAGTTGACTAAATGGGAAACTCAAACACGTACACACTAAGTCACTTTCCGCCTGAGAGAATAACAGCTCATAGAACTTGTTGAGTGCATTTTACATTCTAACGCCTCTTGATGTGTCCACTCAGCTAATATTCTTAGCAACACTAGGATTTAAGTGTTGCCTCATTCTTCAAATGAGGAAATAGTCTCAGCCAGTACACTAACCCAGGTTTACACAGGGGCAGAGTCAAGAATTAAACATGAGGGGCACCTGGTTGGCTCAGTAGGTTAAGTGTCCAACTCTTGGTTTTAGCTCAGGTTAGGATCTCAGGGTCCTGGAATTAGACCCCACATTATACTCCATGCTTAGCACAGAGTCTGCTTGTCCTTCTCCCCCTCTCCTCCTCCTCCTGCTCTCTCTCTCTCTTAAATAAATAAATAAAATCTTTAAAAAACTAAAAAAAACTAAACATGAGCATTTCTGATTCACAAGTTTGTACCATTCACATGAGTGCACTGATTCTCTTTCCACATCATTAGAGAAATTCGAGTTTATCATTAATACTTGACCATGCCTAGGCAGATTAACTGTTCATTTTAACCCCTGATTGACCTCTTTGTTTTCTAGCTGACTTCCAGTGGTATATACCAAAAATAGATAAATAATTTATTTTTAATAGATAAATAATTTAAATAAGAAACCAATCATAACGAGAAAGAAAACATGAACCCCCCTCTTTTAGCCTTGGGAATTTAAGAATCAGTTGCCTTGAAAAGTAGGACATGTTTGGAGTTGGTTTTAAACACCCCAGAGAGGGTTTCAGGTTGTGCCTATTGATTGGTACTCCCAGGGCATATCTGTCTGTCTGTCTCTCCATCCCTCCTGATATATTTATCTGAAGTATAATTCTATGCAATAAAATGCACAGATCAATGAAGTTTAATAGAAGTATGCATCTATCTGGATCAAGACAGAGAACTTTCTTCATGTCTATTCCAGTCAGTATACTAAGTCTCAACCCCCCGCCCCCAACCCTGAGAAGTGATTTTTTTTTGAATTTTTTTTATTTTATTATTTATGATAGTCACAGAGAGAGAGAGAGAGGCAGAGACATAGGCAGAGGGAGAAGCAGGCTCCATGCACCAGGAGCCCGACGTGGGATTCGATCCCGGGTCTCCAGGATCGCGCCCTGGGCCAAAGGCAGGCGCCAAACGGCTGCGCCACCCAGGGATCCCCTGAGAGGTGATTACTACTCCAAATGTGCCACCAGAGAGGAGTTTAGCCTATTCCTGAACTTCATACAAATGTAACCTTGCAGTCTGTGTCCTTTCATGTTTGGTTCTTTGGCTCAGCATAGTATTTTTAAGAGTCATCCATACTCTTTTGTATTTTGATGATCTGTTACTTTTTCTTGCTTTACATATTATTTCATTACATGAATATAACATCATTTGTTTATCCATTCTTCTGTTAAAGGACATTTGGATTGTTTTCATTTGGGGGCTACTATGAATAAAGCTGCTATCAACATTCTTATGCAGATCTTTTGATGAAAAGATGTGCCCACTTCTCTTGCATATATACAGGAGTAAAACTACAGGGTCATGGGGTAGGCAGATGCTTTTTTTTTTTTTTAAGATTTTATTTATTATTTATTTATTTACTTGAGAGAGAGAGAGAGCTCAAGCAGGGGGAGTGGCAGAGGGATAGGGAGATGCAGATTTCCATCCCAGGACCCCAGGATCACCTCCTGAGCCAAAGGCAGATGCTTAACCAACTGAACCACCTAGGCGCCACCATAGAGTAGGCAGATATTTTAAATTGCTAAATAATTTTCTAAAGTGATCATAGGAAATGTAGTTTTTACCTGAGTGTGCCTTCCTAAAACCCCCTGGTGGGTGGGAAAGATCTTGCATTCCTGAAAGAGAAGAGGGGAAGAATGGATGTTGGAGGACAATCAGCAGCCTCTGCCATAGAGCCCACGGCTATTTTTCATGAGTACATTAACCAAGACATTTCCTTCCCTGAATGTCAAGAATATGAAACACAAACACAAACCTAGGTTTTTAAGCAGTGGCAGCACTTTTCTTGAAATGGAAGTAAACTCAACTCCTTGGAGCCACTAAGAGCTGTGATGGGTTGGTGTTTCTGAAGGGCAGCTAAATTGGTTTCTTTGATTTCAGAGATGATGAGAAATGCTAGTGGAGATGTCAAAGGCTTTCAGCACCTCTGGTCAAGGTTGTACTTTCATCAGGTTATATTTTTAGCTTCTGGCTGCGCTCATTTAAGGCCTCTCCCCTCTTAGTGAAATTGAAAAGTACCTATAGATTTATATAGGTGGATATGGATTAGCTAATATCTTTCCCCTTCATTATATTGTTTTTAAATCTCTCTATGAATTATCTGATTCTTAACAAAGAGACTAAATCCTCTCTAGATCCCAAGTTTGCATAATTCTCTAAGTACATGAAGGTAACTGACTTAGGTTTTTAAGGGGCAGCAACTCCGTTTCTTGAAATGGAGTTAAACATGACAGAGATGTTGATGACTCCAGAATGACATTTCCAGAGGGCAGCATAATATCTAGCAGAGTATAGACACTCCACAGATGTGTGCCCCTTCCCTTGGGATCTCCCAGTTAAGTGAGGTATGCAGATAAGTAGGTCATAATGACAGTGTAGGATGTCAAATGCTATGCCAAGCACAGATGGGAGTGTTTTCTTTACTATCTTTTATGGCTTGATATCAGAAAAATGCTGACTGTTGTGAAATGCCAGAAACACAAAGTTCTCACAATTATGGACAGTAGTTGAAGCCTGAACTTTGTGCTGCGGGGTCCGATACCTGCCCAGTGTAGCTCTGTGAAAGTACCCCTGGGTGTACTGCTCTGTGATCCATTTACTAACCTGACTTCTGCACTACTTTGAAAAATGAGTGATGTATAAAGGATAAGAACAGCAGAGAACAGCCCGGTGAAATCCCCCCACACTTGGAGCTGCTCCACCTTTAGCTGGCTAGGTGACCTTGAACACATTCTTAAATTCTGAGGCTCATTTTGTCATCTTTAAAAGGAGTATAATATCCATTCTTCTCACCTAGAGGACTTGTGAGGATTAACTGTGAGTTTATTAGATAAAACTCTTCAGAATATTGCCTCGCACTCGATCAGCACTTCATGTTGCTATTGCCATTGTTGATGTTTCTGTGGTTATTACTTCCCACATGCCATTGCTTTAGAAACTAGTTGGGACTCTTATGTATATTTGTTTGCTTGCTTGCTTGCTTCCCCGCCATATTTTTCAATATCACTTCTAAATGGGTTAAAAAGTTCATTTCTCCCTGAATTTAAAAAAGATTTCTTTGGAGCACCTGGGTGGCTCAGTCTCTCAAGTGTCTGATTCGTGGTTTAGGCTCAGATCATGATCTCAGGGTCATGCGATCAAGCCCTGAGGGTCCCCCCACCCCTGCACTCAGCACAGA
The DNA here is from genome assembly GCF_018345385.1 of Vulpes lagopus. Classification (NCBI taxonomy): domain Eukaryota; kingdom Metazoa; phylum Chordata; class Mammalia; order Carnivora; family Canidae; genus Vulpes; species Vulpes lagopus. Next base: position 34,035,784 of record NC_054838.1, on the reverse strand, counting down.
ATCTGCTTGGGATTCTCTGCCTCCACCCCTCCCCCTGCTTGTGCCCTCTTTCTCCCTCTCTCCCAAATAAATAAATTTAAAATAAAATAAAGTATATTTCTTTTATTTATTTATTTTTAAATATTATTTATTTATTTACTCATGAGAGACTCAGAGAGAGGGGCAGAGACATAGGCAGAGGGAAAACAGGTTCCCTGTAGGTACTGGATCCTATGCCTGGAGCTGACAGGCAAATGCTCAACCCCTGAGCCACCCAGGTGTCCCAGTAGATTTCTTTTAAATTACTTTTTATTAGGCTTTATTTTTAGAGTAGTTTTAGACTCATGGAAAAATTGTGCAGAAAGTAAGGAGATTTCTAACATACCTGCTGCCAAGAGTGGTTCATTTGTTAGAATCCATGAGCTTATATTAACACATCATTATCACTTCAAAGTCCATAGTATACATTAGGGTTCACTCTTGCTATTGTACACTCTATGGGTTTTGACAAGTATGTAATGACGTAGCTACCTTTATAGTACCATGCAGAGTAGTTTCACTACTAAAAATCCTGAATTTTTCATAGGATGTATTCTTCAGTTCCTCAAAAACCCAAAGACAAGATGACCAAAAATATGAGTTTAAGAAAATTGTGTGAAAGAAAAAAATTACTCTTAGAAGTTTTCCTCTGAGACAACACTTGAAATTCAATGGTAAACTTGGTAACATTTGTCTGTGCTAGCTGGGTGATAAATATACTTGAAATAGATGGAATGTCTTATGAGTAAAGGAAGCAGTCTGAGGTATTGTCATTGTGAATATAGTAAACTGCTGAAGATAAATTTTTAGTGTATGTAGAGTCTTGGCATGAAAGCGTTTATCATCACAGTGCTGCTGCCTTTTTTTTTAATTTAGTTTGTTTGATTTTAATAAGCTCTTCAAGCACTTTGTGCAAGCTTGAGCAAAGATATTCATGAATATATTTCTGCTAAGCCACAGTAATGAATTATTTATTTTGAAATCTGTCTATATTTGTAGCTATCGATAATAGCAGTTTTAGAGAAATGAAAACCTTTGAATCCAATATCTGACATTTGTGAGGTGAAATGCGATATGAATTGAAAATAGAAGGGAATAGATATTTGCCACGTATATCTCTGATAAAAGTTCACCATCTAGAATACCATGCATAGAGAATACAAAGCAAAGAGAAGGTTAGAACAGCCCTATAGAAAATGGGCAAAGTTTTTTTAAAAAGCAAAGAAAACACAAATGACCTATTAACATATGAAAGGATGCTTAAAATCATTAATAGTCAAGGAATTGCAAATTAAACTTCAATAAGGCACCATTTTACATTCACCAAAATGACAAAAATTAAGAAGTCTTTTCCAAGTGTCGGAGAAAAATTAGAATGACTGGAGTTCTCCTCCACTGGACCAACTGCTTTGGAAAACTGATTAACATTTATTTACATTAAAAATATAACCCAACAACTCACTTGTTAGGTCTATACCTTAGGAAAACTTTGGTACAAATACACAGGAAATATATATAAGGATATTTGTGCCAAATCTGTTAATAAAGTCCACAGCTAACCCAATGTCCTGCAGTAAGGTGGATATGTACTTGGGTTATATTCATACAGTGAGCCCAGCAGTAAGGATTAATAAATAAATGCTACAGACGTCAACATGCATGAGCTGCACAACATGATGTGGGCTCCAAGGAGCAGGTCATAGATTCCATATCCATATTCATATTCTCTATATTATTTATGGATACATATGTACCTGATAAATTTTTTCTATAAAGAAAATTAGAGGATGGTTTGCCCTGACTCAGGAGAGTTACTTATGGCAGGAGAGTTATTAGGAACAACACGCTATTACCAAGAAGGGCCACCCAGAAGGAAATTACTGTTAGTGCTCTTTGTTTGCCTCAGTTGTGTCTATATACATGTCATTTTATTTTTCTTTAAACTCTACAGAGGTTTTATATGATTTTTTGAATATGTAGTATCTCTCTTACATGTACACACACTCAATGGCTTTTATCCACTTAAAAAAGCAGAGCATTGGCCCAGATTGATTGTATAGTCATGGAAAATAAAAGCAGGAAGGAAATAGTAATGTTCTTTAAAATGCCATCCTATTACCTTAATTTTTTTCTTTGACAGTTGGGACTGAATTATATACAAGTAAATAAAATTGGAACAAAAAATGACAAACTAATTTCGTCACCTTGTCAGCAATATTGCATCCTTACCACTATGAAAGAGCACTTAATCTATTTCAGGCACTCTCTTCACTTTTGCTGTTCTTCACAGTAGCACCAGGGGGTAGGTAATAATGTGCCCACATCTATGCAGAAGTGCAGTGTGAATCAGAGAGATTGAGGGATTTGCCCAGTCTGATGGCTGGAAAGTGGCTCCCTCCCTCAAATGCAGATTCAGTTCCTCAGGCCAAGTTCTGCTGTCTCCACAATGCCCTGCTCCCTCTCTTGGTTTAGCATTTTCCCTGCAGGGAGTCTGCGCTTGAGATAAGTAGAGTCTTTATCCACGTCTCACGACCAATGGTGTCCTTCTTGAACTTCATCCATCCTCTCTTTGGTAAAATTTTCCACAAGAATCAGGAGTTCATATTTTCCAGATGCTAATACACTGTCCTGCCAGCATGGTGCTGTGCTTTACTAAAAAATAATGGCCCAGTATGAAGCGCATGTATTTTGCAAAGTGTGTCAGAGCACGGGTCAAATCAATTATGTTTTTTGTAATGACCAGATTTTCATACTGGAACATGTTAAATAATTGGCTGTAATGAAAAATGCTAGGGAGAATTCATAAGAAAACTAATTGAACTGGGAAAGCAAAGAGACTCGTTCATTTCCAGAAGTGATATTTGAAATCCAGAAACACGCTGTTCATTCATTTCCTCCATCCGTGATTTATTCCCACTGCAGCACATTAGTCTCTCTGCTGTTTTGCAAAAGCTGTACTTGATCCTCATCTTTCTTCCTGAGAGAGAGGGCATGGTAGCAGAGCTCTTCAGGATTGGAATCTGATTCTCTAGAAGAAGGTCTGGCAGGTCCAAGGTCTTCACAGCAAAGGCAGGGACAGGACTGGTCTCAATGAGATAGGCCTTGGAGCTTGGGGAATTAGAAACAAAGATCTCAGATTGGAGTGTTTATACTTTTACTTAAGAAATGCAAGACACCATCTGACCTTGCAGCTGTATTTCCCAAATCTAGCTGATCATACATATTACCTGGGAAGCTAGCAAATGTTTAAAACAAACAAAAAACAAAACAATGAAACCCACAGAGGATCCTTGCCCATACCCTAAATTTATGAAATAAGAAATCACAAGGCAGGGCCAGAGAGTCTATCTATACATAGCACCTTAGAAAATTCAGTTAAAAGACGTCTGGGGGGCAGCCCGGATGGCTCAGCGGTTTAGCCCTGCCTTCAGCCCAGGGCCTGATCCTGGAGACCCAGGATCGAGTCCCACGTCGGGCTCCCTGCATAGGGCCTGCTTCTCCCTCTGCCTGTGTCTCTGCCTCTCTCTCTCTCTGTGTCTCTCATGAATAAATAAATAAAATGCTAAAAAAAATAAACAAATAAAAATAAAAGACGTCTGGGTAGCTCAGCGGTTGAGCATTTGCCTTCGACTCAGGTCGTGATCCCGCGGTTCCGGGATTGAGCCCCATGAGTCCCACATTGGGCTCCCTGCAGGGAGCCTGCTTCTCCCTCTTCCTGTGTCTCTGCCATCTCTCTGTGTCTCTCATGAATAAATAAATAAAATCTTTAAAAAAAAAATTCAGTTAAGTTTGGGAACTTTTGGATCATATAGTATCATGCCCTAAACTCTCTGTCATGACATTCAGGGACCTTATCAAAGTGACCTCAATGTGCCCAGTCTCCCTCCCTCGATTATTGACAGGTGAAAAAAACTCTATCCTTCTTCCAACATAAGGCCGTAGGATTTTGCTTTCAATCCTTTAGGAAACAGGGAGTACCTACTATGTGCCAGACCTGACAAATATGCCAAAATATATCCTACTCTATTATTGTATGCTCTCAGCTGAGTTCAGGAACTGGGACAGACTCCTAAAATAAGTCCACTACAACCCGCCTTATGCTCCATGACAACTGAAACTTCTACCAAGGATGGTAAACACAGGATATGCTCCTCTCTATCTCAGGACAGACCTTGTTCACAGTTTCCAGCATTCTTTCCTCTGTGTCTGGAAGCAACTTCAGACCTTCTCAATGGCCACTATCACCGTTTGCTTTGGCACATGAGACAAAGCCTGTTTGCAGTCTCTGCTGTAAACCACATTGGAGAAACCAAGTCCATTGGCTCCTGCCTTCACCCTCAGAGGTGATTGAATTTGTGTTCAGACTCCAGGAAAGGCAGGATTTTCCAGACATCGCATTTATTTGTTGGATGGGCCAGTGGGTAGTGTTGAGCCCCAGGACAGACACCCTGGTCCATACTCCTCTCTCTACTAGAAGGCCATGTACTTGCTGGACTGAGAACATGAATGGTTTTTGGTACTCAGGCTCAATTCTCTCCTGTCTGCCTTCATCATCCATAGGCAGCTATTGTAGAAAGTCATAACATCAGATCTAGTTTTCTAAAGTCTCATTAACTTCAGGCTATGCAATTTTGCAATTAAATTTTACACATTCAGGAATGAAAAGTGAAGTTGTGATGGGAGGAAAGGAGATGTAGAAAACATCCTAAGAGAAACATTGCATTCTCGTCTCCAGAGGTTAGTTCCAACAGGAACAGGAGATAGTGAAATGGAGAGCACAGCTAGAATCAGCCAGACATGGACTTGAGCAGCACACCTCCCACCCCCTCATCACCACCCTGTCCCCTGCCCAGAGTTAGCTGTATGAATTCAACTAAAAAAATTTAAAAAAGGGGGGGGGGAAATAGGGTGTGTATGTGTGTGTGTGAATAATCTATTTATCATGAGCTTGTTTTAGTTATATAAATAATCTAGATGAGCCTCTTAAATGTCTTGTTGGCCAGGCCTTTATATCCTTGGTTTCTGACCCAGAACCTGGCACATTAGGGAAGGTTTTCAATAAATGGTAGTCATCATCATATTGCAGTCCTCTTATCTGCAGGGGCAATTGATCTGTCAATCTCAAGGATCCAGAACATTAGTAAGAACTAGCTAACAGCCAAAACAAATGTCAGTAGCTGCATGAATTTTCCAAGGTCATAGATTTGCCTCAAAAAGATCTCTCATGCAAAACCTATTTATCCTTACTTCTTTTAAGCTGCTAATATTGGGGTTTGGGGTTGTGCTATCGTTGTTGTTGTTTACTTACTGTAGATTACAAGCAGAATCATGTGAGGGACTGGCAGAGATATCAGGTAAAAACTAACCTAACGGAGAGAGAAGAAACTAGGAAGACTCAAAAATATATCCAGTGATTACAGAGCACCTACTCTGTGTTTGGGGCTTGCTAAATGAGATAACATCATATACTTAAGAAACGCATAGTGGGGATGGGAGGTGTTATGAATTATTGTGGTGTCATGAATATCTGTCCAGGACGCCATTATAAGTGAGGACTTCTTCTAGTCAGAGAATTAAGGAAGGAGGAACAAGACAGTTTTCCTAAAACCTAAGATGTTTAGGTATCCTTTGAAAGGCCGGGAAGTGTTTATAAGAAAGCCAGGGCTAGGGAGAGAGGTATTAGTTTTCTAATCAGAGGGACCTGATTAAAGCAGAAAAAGCAAGAAGGTTGGAAAGTCCCAGGGTCTCAGGAATCTACCATACAAGGCCCAACTCAGTCTGACTGGAGCTTAGGTTGTGAGGGGTGAGGAACAGAGGGGAGGTGAAGCTGGAAAATGATAGGCCAGCTCACAGAGGAATGTACCCATACACTATGCTGACTATGGATCTTAGACTGTAGTCCAAGAGGACAGATAGTAACTTCTATGGTTTTGTCTGGCAGGGGGTGTTTGTTTGTTTGTTTGTTTTGTTTGTTTGTTTAAACAAGCAAGTGGGGTGGTCAGATTTGGTTTTAGAAAAACAACTCTTGCTGAGTGCAGAGGAAGGACTTAAGAATTATGAAACTGAAAAAAAAAAGAATTATGAAACTGGAAGTAAGGAAGCCAGTTAGGCTGTGGCAATAACAATCTAGAAATCTCAATGCCTTAAACTAAAGCAAGAACAGTGAGATTGGAGAAGACGGGGCAGATACAAACCAACCCAGGAAAGTAACACAACAGAACTAAAATGTGTGGTAGATTTAGAGCACAAGCAGACAGCTCTATACACCTCAGTAGCCTTGAAAACATCACACTACCGTAAATGACAGGTTGAATGAAAATCATAAGCCATCAAAAGGGTTTAAGCTCTGTTTAGTATATTCTGTTTGCTAAAGTAGGGAAGTATGATATGTATTTTAGAAAAAGTTCTACCTACTAGTTTGTTAATGTTTGATTTCTCAGTGATTCTAATGAATGAGTTTTAATATACATAAGTACCTAACATTTTTTGAGTAACCAGTATTTGGGGATCTCTGTAGGTATATTGCCCATTTAAATTTTAGAATTACCCTGTTGGGAAAGTACTGTTGAATCCTAGTACAGATAAACAATCTAAAGCTCAGACAGAGGAGGTAAATTTTTGGGAGGTTTACAGCTGGAAGCATTGGATCATTTTGATTCCAAAACCCAGGCCTTTTCTACCATGCTGTCACTAACCACATCTTATTCAATAAGCAGTAATATTCTGATTAAAATGAGAAGTTATTACACATCATACAAACTCAAAGAATATGTACTTGGAGTTTGCTATCCTTCCTCTTTAAAATGGTGCTCAGGGGACACCTGGATGGCTCAGTGGTTGAGTGTCTGCCTTCAGCTCAGGGTGTGATCCCAGAGTCCCAGATCTAGTTCCACATAGTGCTCTCTGCAGGGAGCCTGCTTCTCCCTCTGCCTATGTCTCTGCCTCTCTCTGTCTTTCACGAATAAATAAATAAAATCTTTCTTAAAAAAATTAAAATGGTGCTTAGGATTTTCTGAGCAGTTTTTCACAGGACAGAGTAGAGGGTGATAACTTCTCTGGAAGAACAGCCAAGAAAACAGCACATGTACAGAGCTGAGTAAATTATTGCAATAACAGTGAGTCTAATTTTTTTCTTCCTCAGAAATGCAGAACTGAACATGTACCATCTTGCCCATGCAAAACACATATCCTCTGAAATAATTTTGAGATGTAAATTAATTCCCTCCCTGAAGCAAATATCGAATCATTGCAGGCAAGCTAGTCCTCCAGACTCAAATAAAGAGCATCCGACCGTAGCTCTAGCCTCTCTCAAGCCCTGGACTAACTTTGTGAAGCTAGGCAAGCCATTTAGTCACTCTGGACCTCTGTCTTTTCCGTGTAAAAAAAAAAATATATGATAATACTTGCTTTCTTCAGGAAGTTAAAAAGATAAGCATAAGAAATATCAGTGCTTGTAAAGGTCAGATATTCTGTACAAGTACAAAGCTTATTTTTATTCTATCAGTCTCCTGGATGGAAGTGGAAAATTTCATCTTACTCCTTTTATTGTCTTCAGCAAACAGAGCGAGCACATATTATGTGCTGTTGGAGGGGAAGTATGTTTTCCTCTCTCAGAGAGCTCATGATCTTGCTACCCCGTCAATATGTAACATGTCTGTAATGCTCTTGTTTGTGATATCTAATTTATTCTTTATTTTATCTTTTGAGGTAGGAATTATCCATCCACATTTTATAGATGTGACTGTTGAGCCTAGTAAGTAACTGAATGGACCCTCAGATATTCTGACTTCCCAAACTCAGCTCTCTTTCCATCATCACAGAATTGCTTTACTATCTCAATAAAGAAAACAGGTATATTCATAACAAGCTTCCATAAAAATCTGATTAGTACAAACTAAGAGCTATGGGAGTTCAGAGGGGAGAGCAATTAATTTCAGATAGAGTCTATTCTCAGAGTGCATTCCAGAAGAAGAAACATTTGAAATGAACCAAAAGAATAACCAGAACAGAGAAGGAGGAAAGACCATTCTAGATAGCAGAAGAAACATGAACAAAAATGTGGAATTAGTCAAGTAAATAGTTATGTTTGGGAACAATGAACATAGAGTAATTGAAATATGGAGGCCGTTAACTGAAGACTTTTTAAAAGGAAGGTAGGATTTAGATGTGAAGGATCTTGAATATCGTGTTAAATAATTTGGGACTGACTCTGAACAGTGAAGTTTGAGCAGAGGAGTAATGTAATCATATTGGTGATTTAGATGTAACCCTAATGCAGTAGGGAAGATGGGTTACAGGTGGCTGAGATCAGAGATTGGGAAACCAACTGGGGACTATTGCAGTAATATAGGCAAGCATTTAAAAAAAATTAAAACTAGATTGAGGCAAGAAATTGGGGATGAGTGAGAAAGAGTAAAGCAACATTTTTAATTAGTTTTAACACTAATAGAATGTTAGATTTGAAAGAAAGGGAGACATCAATGAGCCTAGCTTTCTGGATTGGGCAACTGGATGGATGGTGGTGCCATTAACCAGGAAAGAAAATACAGGAGAAACTGGTGTAATGGAAGGAAAATTATTGTTTATTATGTTGACTTTAGGGGAGAGATGGAGGAAAAAGGGACATCTTCCACTCATATCAGACCTTCAAAGACAATTTTGTGATTGATATGGTAACCAATGAGCCATAGCTACACTTCCTTTAAATCTTATTACTATTATTTGACTCTGTTTTATAGTTTAAGCTAATTTTAGAGTCAACAGAGTTGCTGCTAGACTTTTGTATCAGATCATGTTCCTGTCAATATGCAAAACAAAGGGATCAATGCAGTCTAAGGGTTTCATAAAATTTCTAAATACCTGCAAACTTCTTTCTGCCTGAATAATATCCTGATATATTCTCTTATAATGTGCCTATTATAGCATTAGCTCTACCTCATCAGGGGCATGGCTGAGATTAAGGGCCAGCAAACTGATAATGACAGACTTTTGTTTGCTTTTTGGAACTTCTGTTATCCATTTTTTGTTCCTTAGATTTTTCTGTAGAATGTTCTCAACAGCATTTTACGTCTTGATGGGCACTTGCATTTCAATTAGTGTCTCTAACAGGCATGGGGACCAGATAAAGGCTGGAAATACATGAGTAATTCAGTTGGCTGCAGATCAGCCTTAGACCACATCAGTAATGGCACTTGCTAATTTCCTGCAAAGAAACATGGTTGCAGAGAAGAGCCACAGAGAATCAGACTGCATACTTCAACTCAATACAGTCACAGAACCACCTGTGGAGTAACAGTAATTAAAATGCATGTCTTAGCTATTAAATTAGATCCTTAAATGGATTCTTAAAGGTGAGAATAAATGAGGAAGAAGTCCACCAAGTTCCTCTCTTTTAGGACTTGGAATCTAGTAGGTTGCAAACCATTGTCCTCAGTTCCCTCATCAAAAAATGTGAATGATGATTGTGCTTATACAGTAGGATTTTTAGAATTGTTAAGAGAAAAGTACATAAAACACTCAATATGGTGGCTAGCACAAAATCACTTAATACTTTCATTATAGTTGAAAACCAAGTGCAACACCAGAGCTGGGAGGATACACCCCATACTTGCCACTTAAATTTGGCAAATCAAGGGACTTAGAGAAAAGTGATAGCTTCCATAAATAGATTTATTGCTTCTCAAATTTTATTGCTCTGAGATCATTTAAATATATTAAGCAGTTTATGTGAGAATGTCTGTAGTCAGAATGAGCCCTTAGCCAATAAACCTCGATAAAAGAATACTCCTAGATACGTGAATGGCATGAAAAGCCGAGAAAATGAATATCATCACTATATAAAAGCATGATGAATTTCATTAGTTACTATGGTTTATGAATCAGCAGATCTGCCTTTTTTTGTAAAGATTTTATTTATTTCTTCATGAGAGAAACAGAAAGATAGAGGCAGAGGGGGAAGCAGGCTTCCCGTGGGGAGCCTGATGCAGGACTCCATCCAGGGACTCTGAGATCAAACGCTGAGCCAAAGGTAGATGCTCAACCCCTGAGCCACTCAGGCATCCCAGCAGAGCTACCTGTTAATTTAAATTCAGCCAAGCTGTATGGAGCCCACCTAATTTATTTCTTGAAATCTGGCCTATCTTTTCAGTAGGAATTAGTTAGGAAGAGTCATGAGGGGAGCCTACATGCTTTCACTGAGAAATCTCTTACAACCCTTTTGGGTTTCAAGTATGGTAACTCTCCCAAGAATAGAAATCCAACAACTCCTTTGGTAGCGGTTCAAGAATGAGAAGCAAATTGAGGCCGTCTCTTCTGGTGTGACCCTTCCTCCTCATCCAACATATAAACCCTCTCCTAAGTATCCTTTACATGTGGTTAACAACCCTATTCTTAGGGAGTTTCCCCTGTATCTAGTATAAAACCTTGACTGCTTCCATTTAAGACAATATTACATCTAACTTTACATTCTTTGGACCAGTAGAATGTTCTTTAGGCATTTGTCCGCCTAAGATAATCATGCATTTGAAACATCTTGTAAATTACAGAGTGCTGTATGAAATTGCTTATTTGAAGACTGTTTTAACCAGGCTGAGAAAGACTATGATGCCATAATAAACAATCCTTAAATTGGCTTAACACAACAAGTTTGTTTCACACCCACACTACATATCAAATGGGGCCAGAGGCACAGCTCTGCTCCATGTTACCACTCGGGTACCCAGTATGATACAATTGCCACAATCTTGTAGCTACACCGCTGGGATTAAGTTCTGTGATAGGCATGGCAGGAGAAGAGAGGGGATTGCACATGGACACATTTACTCAGAGCCCATTGACCACATCAGGCTGTCACAGGGTTTTGCTTAACTGCAAGGGGCCCAGGAAATAGGAGGAACACATGAATATTTGGTAAGCTATAAATGTATCTTTCATAGTGTTTTGTCCAGAGTAAGAGAACCAAAGAGGCTTAAAATTGTTCAGTTGTCTTTTTAACCCTTTAATTACTGACATATTTATCTAGGTTTACTCTATAGTCAATTTTTTAAGTAATCTTTTTTTAATCTAATTTTTTCCAATGTCCTTACCTTTTCCCCCCATTCCCAGCTTTAATGAGACAAATTGAGACTGAAATAAGACATTGTTAAGTCTAAGATGTACAACCTGATGATTTGGTACATATTCATACTGCAAAATGATTATCACAATAAGATTACTTAACACATAATTGCCTTTGATGTGTGTGATAAGAACTTTTAAGATCTACTCCCTTAGCAACTTTCAACTATACAATACAGTATTATTACCTGTAGTCACTGTGCTGTACATTAGATCCTCAGAATGTATTCATCTTATAACTGGAAGTTTGTACCTTTTGGCTGCCTTCACCCATTTTCCTCACCCTGCCACTGAAACCATTAATTTACTCTTTCTATGAGTTCAACATATAATGAATGAAATCCATGTGATTTTACACGAGTCCACAAATAAGTGAGATCATATAGCATTTGTCTTTCTCTGATTGATTTCACTAAGCATAATGCCCTCAGGTCTCATGCATTGTTAAAAATGGCACAATTCTCTTCCTTTTATGGCTGAATAATATTCCATTGTATGTATATAATACCACATTTTCTTTATCTGTTCATCTCTTAGTTTGTTTCTACACTGTGACTTTTTAAAATAATGCTGCAATGAACATGGGGATGCAGTTATCTCTTCTAGTGATTTCATTTCCTTTAGGTAGAAACTCAGAAGTAGGATTGTTGGATCATACAGTAAAGTAGTCTTAACAAGGACTTATTCAATGCCACATGTTGAAAAGGGGTTATTTCTTGCTGTTTTCCTGTCAGAGGACAAAGCTCTTTTATTGTTACTTTTCTAAGTAATGGGGACATTATGACCTAAGCATGTTCTATTTTTATCCTGATATCTAGGCAGTTTTATGTTTGTGCTTTTACAAATTCCAACTTCATATCAGTATTGGATTTCCACATGATTTTTAATGGACCTTTTCTCTCGATTAACTACCAATTCCAATTTCACTATCTCCTATTAAAAGTAGAAAATTTAAGTGACGAATGAGAGGCTATTAGAGCTTAAAATGGCCACTTACAGCCAGACAGTAAGAAATACTTTTTTTCCAAAAAAGGCCCCACAGGCAGCAGATTTTTGAAAAACCCAAAGCATGATAGTAATAGCAACTACATTCTGGAATGGCTGCTGTGTCAAGCCCCTCAGAGAGATCATTTCATGTAATCTTCACAAGACCTTTGCTGAATAGGTATAATTGTTCATAACCATGTACGTACAAGTAGAGGAGCCAGGATCTGAAATCAGACTGGTCTTCTTCTAAAGCCTAATTTACTAAGGGCAAAGAAAATAGCCCCTATCAGCATTGCCTCATTATGTGTCAATATTCACAACCCTGCTGTGAGTTCATGTGAGTACTGACCTTGGGTTAGATCTAGAAGCATTACAAGAAAACAAGAGCATGAGCTTTGGGGCTCTCTTGCCTCCGTTTGTGGGTTTGAGTCCCAGCTCTGCAATTTCTTAGCTATGAAAGCTTAGGCAAGCTGCTTTTTAGCCTCTTTGTGCCACAGTTCCTTCTCTAAAAAATGTAAATGCAAATCATGTCTGCCTTATGGAGCTACAGTGCAGATTAAGTAGTTACTACAAGTAAAGTAGAATTCAATAAATAATGGCTATTAATTTTGAATTCTGACTAGGTACCTTGAGGATATAGATGAAGGGAAGGAAGGAAATAATATTTTTAAAGAACCTAATATGCTGGTGCTGTATGGGCACAATGGTTTTATTTAATCTTCACAATAAACCTGTTAAGTGGCTTGACCTCATTGCATACAGGAGCAAAATCTGAGGCACAGAAAAGTAAAATAACTTAGCTCAGTCACCCAGCTGGTCAGTGGCAAAGCTAGGAGTCCATCCCAATCTGACTGTGCTGCTGCAGGAAGAAAATACTGAAGCATATTTACTGTTTTGTTTTTAATACAACTTGAAAAATTCTCCCTTAAGTTGACAAACCTAAGGGCACAGAATTAAACTCAAGTTGAATCGACACAAATACCAAGAGGCTGGCAAAGCCCTTTTTTTCCGGCCCTGCAGTATCCCTGGCCCAAGCAATGTCAATGCACTACTCTTGACTGAAGCTAAAGGTCTCACATCCACCCAGGCTCCCCAGCTTTCCTGAAATACCTGTTTGCATCCGCTCTTCTACCTAATGCTGAACACTTGACTCAATGTCATGCCCTCTGTCAAACTCTTATTTCTTTAAGAGCCCTCTCTGGTTGCACTAGGAGGTTGGTCTTACTTTACCTGTTTTGTTTTATGGTTTTTGTTGTGAGAGAGAGAGAGAGTGCATGCACACAAACACATAGGTGGGGGTAAGGGGCAGAAGGAGAAGGAGAGAGAGAATCTTAAGTAGATTCCATACCCAGCAGAATACATCAGGGGGCTCAATCTCAAAACCCTGAGATCATGACCTGAGCCAAAATCAAGAGTCCGATGCTTAACTGACTGAACCACCCAACCTGTGCCCCAACCAGTTGCTTTCTTTTACCCCTTGGTACTTTCACATTTCTTCTCTCTCTTCCCTTTTCTCCTCGGGCACTGATAAGGCTTCTAAAGCCTCTTCTCTGTGGTCTATAACTATACCATGGGCATGAGATACCTTATTGTCTTGAATTTTCAAGCTCTGAATGTTAATTTTCCTATTTTTTCTCTCTTTTAAGATTTATATATTTATTTATTTATTTATTTATTTATTTATTTATTTATTTATTTGAGAGAGAGGGAGGGAGCACATGCATGCACAAGTGGGGGGAGGGGCAGAGGGAGAGAATCTTTAGGCAGACTCCTCTCAGAGCACAGAGCCCCATGTACAGCTTGATCTCATGACCCATGAGATCATGACCTGAGCCAAAACCAAGAATAGGATGCTGACTGAACCACCCAGGTGCCCCTGACTTTTCTGTTTTTTTCTAGTTCGATTTCATAGCAGTATTCAAAGTTTCAGAATTTTTAAAACATGGCTAGTAATCGATGCTTAGAAATTCTCTTTGGAGAGGAAGTATCACCATTTTTGTTTGCAAAATTCAGTGGAAAAATTACTGTCCAAGTATTGTTTTCAATCAGTAGATTGAACACATGTTGTTCATGTGCTCTTATTTCAATGCAACTTGTATATTTTTGGCCTTGAGTCTCAGCTCCACGTCACAGGAGACCATTGATAAATACATAAATAGAAGTGACTTCATAGTAAACCATAAGGCAACAACAATATGCCAGCTGGGATGTAGAGAGAGAAAAATCACAAAAAGTACAAGGATATGGCTGGCATCTAGGTACAGTCATAGACCTCAGCTGGGAAAGCTATCTGTAAACAGGCCAAAAGCAGCAGAACAGATTATGGGTTTCTTTTGGAACCTATTGGTATCTATCCTGGCCTTGGTCATGGGTTGTTAGTTATACCCAGATCACTGCCTCCATATTGTTAGGAAACCAGTCTAATCATATTATTGTAAAAACTTGTTTCAACATTTGTATTATCTTTTAAAATCTTGCTTTCTTTATTACTACTACTGCTGTCATCATAGTGGTAGTAGAAGAATAATCCTCTATTTCAATATAACATAAAATGATTATAAAGCACCTTCACAATAATATTACCGTTTTATCTCCAAACTCCACTTAGATGGGTTGGCCAGAGAGGGTTTCATTTTTCAAGTGAAAAATTTGAAACAGGTACATATGTGCTTATTATGTCAATCCTGAAAAGTAGAGGAGCCACTTCACTATAAACTACTTAAGGGTTAGAATTGCATCTTCTTTGCATTTATCTTATTTCTTATAACTCCTGGTTCTAGGCCTAGCATGTCTTGTCAACTGAATGAAAGAACAAATTAGGGGATCCCTGGGTGGCGCAGCGGCTTAGCGCCTGCCTTTGGCTCAGGGCGCGATCCTGGAGACCCGGGATCGAATCCCACATCAGGCTCCCGGTGCATGGAGCCTGCTTCTCCCTCTGCCTGTGTCTCTGCCTCTCTCTCTCTCTGTGACTATCATAAATAATAAATAAAAATTTAAAAAAAAAGAAAGAACAAATTAGTGTAACTTGATGTTTCTCTGAATTACTAATTTTTAAAAGATTTTTTGAAGGGGGGGCATGCATGAGTGGTAGGGACAGAGGGAGAGGGAGAGGAAGAGGAAATCTCAAGCAGATTCTGAACTGAACATGGAACCCCACATGGGTCTCAATCCCATAACCCTCAGATCAAGACCTGAGCCAAAATCAAGAGTTAAACATCTAACCAACTATGCCACCCAGACACCCCTGAATTACTAATTTTGATACTATTTCCTGCCTTCCATGCCTCCTTTCTCAAACTTTCTCCTCTCCATCACCTTTTTTTTTTATGAAAAAAAAAAAGTATGATTCTAGAAAGGAAACTTTTTGTTTTTACCAGCAAGTCTGGTCCCTAATTCTGATGGAAATAAAAATGTCCTACGTGGAAGTTTTGAACTTATATAAAGTTGAATCTAGGATATGTCTCCCTGTAAACAGTGACTCCACGATTCAGAATCAGAGTTTCTTCAAGGAAATAGATACTGTTCATTTGAATGAGCTGCTTTTATTGATCACAGCCTGGCCTTACCGAAGGTTTCTAACACCAAATCAAAACTCTAAGAGAATAAGTGAAACTGGGTTTAGGGAATATTAGATATTAGGTACTGCATATTGCTTTTCACTTCTCATTTTGAAATACTTGAATTTAGTATTCCGATTTTGGACTCTTTCCCCATATGGAAACCCCATGTGCAACCATACGGATTGCCACATTTGGTAATTGTGCTTTACTTTCAAGGCTGCCAGGCCCAGGTTATCAGAATATCACCCAGGCAGACCCTGGAATTTTCAGATCCAACGATGGTGATCAAAGAAGAAGCTTTTCAATTCACATTTTTGTATATTTTCCAAAGGCCCACCAGCTCCTGGGCACGGTGCTTGGTGCTGGGAATGCAATAATGGATTAAGACATAGTCACTACCCTTAAGGCTCTCACAGAAAAGGAAGGGATGTCCAAGGTTTATCAGTGAAATCACAGGCGCTTCTTAGTTCCACTCCCAGCAATATAATCAATGGAATGGTTGCATTTGTTGGATTTGTAAAGCTTTAGGCTGAAGATTCTGAGTTTCAAAGGAAATGTAAGAATAATGACAATTTTGTATGGAAGATTAAGTAGCAATATGGTAAACTCTTCCATATTAGAGTACCACTATTCTTCAGTGCCAAGAACTCTACAATATGCCGTACTTATATTATGCATCTATAGGAAAATAATGTATGGAAAACACCTAGCTCAGAGATTGCACTACTATAATTGCTACACATTCAGGTGCTTGGATAGCTCAGTTGGTTGAGCATCTGAATCTTGATTTTGTCTCAGGGTCATGAGATTGGACTGGCATTGTGCTTTGTGCTCAGTATGGAGCCTATTTAAGATTCTATCTCTCTCTCCCTCTGCTCCTGGGCTCAAAAGATAAATAAATCTTTAAAAAATTGCTAAACATTATAACAATCTAGTCAAAGAGGTCCTTATTATTTGCATTTAACAGAGGAAGAAGCTAAGGTTCAAAATTACAAAATGACTTATTAAGTCTCACAGCTAGTGGATGGCAAGCATGATACCAACTCAGGGAGGATATAGCTCCAAAGCTCTTGCTCTTTCTACTCCAGTGCAGTTGGATCAGAAAATAGTGCAGAAGCTAATTTTCATGATCTCTCATCTAGGAGTTTCATTTTATTCTAGCAAGGCACACTAATTAAATAAGGATGAAGTACTCAATTCTGTTCAACTACCGTTTGTTGAGACTCTTTTTGGCATACAACAAGAGATGTCCTTTGAATGCTAAATATTCAAAGTTTGAAAGTCAGAAAATGCCTCTTTAACCTTTAACCACATCAGGCAGAGCAGATCTGTCTCAGAGAGGACTAGCTTGCCCTGCACTGCCCTTCTTGTGCATACTCACATTCACACACACACACACACACACACACACACACACACACGCATTATCCAAGCCTGCTTTCAGGCAGGGGCAGGTTTGGGCAATGCCTTTCACTGCACTTTCAGTTGACTCCTTTAGTAGGAGCAGTGAGGTATAGCCCAGGGAAGAACAGCAACAACAAATCTCAGAAATGGGTTTTTAGACTCACCTCTGCCTGTTACTCTCTAGGGCCTGACATTAATTCTTCAAACTTTTTGACCCTTGGCTTCTTTGTCCATAAAGTAAACCCCTTTGGAATGTTTTATCTCTAAGGTAACTTGCAGTCTTGATATCTCATGGCTCTCTTTTTGGGTTAAAAGTAACATTAAAAGAGCCAATTGATATGGTATATTGTAAGATTTTAAAGACAAGTCTTGTCTCTTTGAAAGTTGTGAGTTTGAGAACAAAAACTATATCTTTGACTATCTTCTTGCAGTTCCTAGCAAAATACCTCTCATGTAACAACTGTTCAATTGAAAATTTTTATTAATAAAAGAATAACTGAACACTTTATGTACTAAAGGAAAATGGATGATATTTCAAATCAAAAGTCAACAGAAGGGTCTCCATAGTGTCTCAGATGTTTTGACATCTACTTCTTAATCTAGTTCAAGAATAATAATTCTGACTGGTGGATCAGATGTCTTTGAAACATTAAAAAAATTCCAAAAGACACACACAAAAATCCCTGCATTTCTTTTCCTATGATTGAGTCTTAGTGCTAGGAAGTGTTACAATAAAAAAACGTCAGGTTTGTTTTTCTGCGTTTGATATTAAATTTCTGGAATACTTGTGAAGGACAGCATCAAGCCATTAGTATATTCCTCTGAGAAACACATAACATGAAATGAACTAGGTCTCTTTTCTTATCACAAACTTCTGAATTCTGAGTCACTTGTCTAAGGTGTTAGGAGATGAGTTAGAATCACAATGAGTAGGTAAGGGTCTATGATGGAAAAGACTATCTTACTTATTTTTAAATTTGGTACCTAAGACAGTGCTAAGCACACTGTAATAATTAAAACATTTGTTGTATAATGAACCTGTGAATAGATGCCTAATGACAGAATTGAATTTGCACTGCTTTCAGAATAAATGTGTTTCATGCTACAGGCTTCATAGTAAATGGGTTGATAATGTAATTCCATCCAACAGCACTGGTAGCATAAGAGAGCAATCATTTTACACTTAATAAACGTAGCCCGAAGAATATTAATTCTAAATGCCTAAGTAAGGCCTAAGTAGTAACTCTGAGGATGCAAAGAGTTACTGAAGTTGATCAAAGATGAGATTATATACTGGAGGATTACTCATTTGAAGAGGAGCTATCAAACTGAAGTAATGTACACAGTGAAATGAGGCTTGTGTGGTGAACGATAGAATATTATGTAAAGTAGAGAAATCTCAGTTGCAAATGGAAGCAGAGGTTCGAGAGAATAGAAATGAAACTATAAAGGTAGAGGTTTTTGAGGAATATCCTGTGTGGAAATGAAATTACAGGATGAGACAGTCCCTAATTTAAGCCATTGCAGAGGATGTGTCCTATCTTAGACATTTGTGATAACAAAGCTAGTCAATATTTGATAAACGAACGTGTTAATTCAAATTTAGGGTAATTCTTGTATCTTCATACGATGTATTTTTCAAGCTAAAGTGTTATTTACTCTTGGCATTTATTTGGTAGTGATTCTTTATCATAAAATAGAACACTTTGCTTATAGAAGTATCAGTAAACTTCCTGATTAACAGTGTGAACCTCTGTTCATATTCTCTAATCTGAGCCTTTTCAGTAGGGAAGGATTCTTCTCTTTAAGGCAGTAGTCCCAGCAGGACTGTTATAATACACTGATTTATGTCCTTTTGTTTGCAAGTGATTTAAAAAAGAAAAAGCTCAATAAGTTTAGGCAAAAGGGGGCAATTTGTCTTATAGGCCAAACAGAGGGTATTAGAGCTGTGACTCAGAAATAGGAACCAGACATTTGAGTGCCATCAAACACTCAGCCTCCCATCTCTGCTTCTCTCTACTTGGGGGTTGATTTCACTAACTAGCTACAGATTTGTCCATTAATTAGGGACTTGTCTCTCAAAGTTCCCAAATTACACTTTTTGAACTTTCTACCATGAGAGAAAGTTGCTCCTCACTGTGATCCCACAATGAAAGATGGGGGAGGTAGAGGAAAGAAGGTCTTTGATTCCCTTGGCCTTCGTTAGGTGATCTCCCACAGAAACCAGAATGCAGGTTCAGGTAAGAATACAATGATTCCTATTAGAATTTTGATGTTGAAACTTGGGGAATGGTAGTAATACTGACCAGACAAACATAGCATCCAATGTAATATATTACTGTTAATGAAATAAGGTTTTTTTTAAGATTTTATTTATTTATTCATGAGAGATACACAGAGAGAGGCAGAGATATAGGAAGAGACAGAAGTAGTCTCCCTGGGGAGAGCCCAGGGTGGGACTCAATCCCGGACCCCAGGATCATACCCTGAGCCGAAGGCAGACGCTCAACCCCTGAGACACCCAGGCATCCCAAAATGAGTTTTACAGATTTATTCTCTTTATAAATCAGATTGGAATTAAAATGACTATTTTATTAATAACCTCTTCACTTGCTTGCAACCCAATATGGTTCCCTTGAGTAGGAGAAAAGTAGTATGTAACCATCATGGCAGGGCTTTATTGACCTGGGCTGTAGTTTTACAGGGACAGAGTACATATCTATCTTTATTCGCCCCAGTGCTTAGCAGAGAGCAGCGCTCAATAAATGTTTGTTGAATTAGTTATAAATCCAAGGTCATGCTTCAGCCTATGGTGAGCAGTTTTTCCTGATAGCTAAAGTATTTAATAATTGTTTTAAAGATTAAGAATTATTATTTTCATACTAACTACCATTTTTTTTTCAAAATTTAACCATTGGCATATATTTTAATAAGAAAGAAAGCAAGTAGGGGGAAATGTAAAAGTCCAATTCCATTGTACATATGTACAATGATGCTGCAAATATTTCTATCAGTAATGGCACAATTAAAATTGGCGAATAAAGTCATATGATGATACAAATGAAATTTGCAAGAATGATGCTCAGAAATAACAAACACTGGGAAGTTCTACATATTGTCACTTTAAAAGTGTATAAGTTATAGCTCTGTTTCTCCTTCAGTAGCACATACTTACCATATTTACTTTCTTTTTAGTCACTATTTTTTGTAAAAATATCATTTTTTCAATCTTTAAATGTCTGCTTTCACTTTATACCTCTTAAAAATGCTTTTACAAATAATATAACAAAAGTCTGAAATCTGCACGTAATTGTATTATTTCTGTCTCTTTTCTTTTTGGTCAAAATCTGGGTACAGCCACAGGAATGTGGCATACTTCTGAATGTTATCCAATATGCTAGTTTTACAAAGATCAAATAGCAAGTGAGAAAAGCTGAGTAAATAGAACAGAAATATGATATAATTGTACCAACTTCCATAAGTAGAGTCATTTCTAGACCTGAAATTAATGTATAGAAAAAATATGACATTTTTTCCAAGTTATGTGCTGTCCTAACATTCAAATGTTTACATTAAGAATTTTGCTTGCCATGACATATTGTTTCAGTTAACTGGTCCTGAAGAAGTGCTTATTCTTGAAGTTTTGTAGAAGAGGGGAAAGGAAGCCTCTTCCATACCAGATAACTGAAAGAAAGAATCCCTGAGCCATGTAGGTCAGAGAAAAATCAAAACACACAGGAGACAACAGGAAGGAATGTTATAGAATGGAAGAAAAAGATCCAGGTGGTAGGCAGGACCTGATGAATGCTAACTCTACTGCTAACTGCTTATGTGGTCCAAGAATGTTCTTTGTATGACTTGGATCCTTGAGACTTGTTTTATGACTCAGACTATAATCCTGTTTCACAAATGTTTCATATGCACTTTAAAAGAATGTATTATGCTATTGTTGGAGGAATATTATATAAATGCTGATTGAGCCAAGTTAGTAGTGTTCAAGTTTTCGTGTTATGTATTTTGAAGCTCTATTGTTACATGTATTATCACTTGGGATTGTTATGCCTTCTTTATGAGTTTGCACCTTTCTCATTATAAAATTACCTTCTTTATTGCTGGTAATATTCTTTGCTCTAAAACCTACTTTTTCTGATATTAATATAGCCACCCTAGCCTTTTTGTTGTTGTTAGTGTTACCATGGTATACCATTACCATCCTTTTAGTGTTAACCTTGAAGGGTCTTTAGAT
Source organism: Vulpes lagopus (assembly GCF_018345385.1). Classification (NCBI taxonomy): domain Eukaryota; kingdom Metazoa; phylum Chordata; class Mammalia; order Carnivora; family Canidae; genus Vulpes; species Vulpes lagopus. Next base: position 34,014,454 of record NC_054838.1, on the reverse strand, counting down.
TTAAAGTATGTTTCTTATAAAAAGCATATAGCTGGATTTTGGTTTTGTATCCACTCCAATAATCTCTATATTTTAATGGAAGTATTTAGAACTTTTACCTTTAGTGTAATTATTGATGTGATAAGGTTTAAGTTTAATCATCTTGGTACTGTTCTTTGTTCTCTTTTTCCACCTGTTTTGAAAATTATTGAATAACTGTTATAACTCTATTTTATCTTCTTTGTTGACATATCAGCTAGAACTCTTTTTGTTGTTGTTGCTTTAGTGGTTGCTTTAGGGTTTATAGACTATGTCTTTAACTTAACTATTTTTTTCAGTGAGTATTAAATTAATTTCAATCAGTATTACCATCAAGTAGCATTATTTTACCCCATGTATATAACATTAAATTCTTACAAAGTATAGTTCCATTTCCTTCCTCTGGATTTTGTAGTGTTGTCATACATTTTATATGTATGCATGTATATGTTATGTTTGTATGTATACAAATGTATATAAATAAACTCCATGATACATTGTTGGTATTTTGGGCTAATCAGTTATGTTTTAAGAGGTTTAAATAATAAGGAAAAAAAAGTACATATCTCTCCACAAAGTTACCATTCGCAATGTACTTCTTTTTTGTTGGTATTTTGGGCTAATCAGTCAATTATGTTTTAAGAGGTTTAAATAATAAGGAAAAAAAGTAAATACCTCTCCACAAAGTTACCATTCCCAATGTACTTCCTTTTTGAAGTTCCAGCCTTCCATTTTCTTTTCCTTCTGCCTGGAGGATTTTTTTTTTAACCATTTGTATAGTGCACATCAGCTGATAATGAATTCTTTCAGCTTTCTTATGCTGGAAGATATCTTTATTTTGCCTTTATTTTTGGCAGATATTTTCTCTGTTTATAGAGTCTAAATTGACTCTTCCTTATACTTTAAAGCTGTTGCTCCACTTTTCTCTTACTTGTATTATTTCCAATGAAACGTTCATTGTCATCATTCTTTTTCTGTTCTCTCTACATAGTGTCTTTTTTGGCATTAAAATTTTCTCTTTATTACTGGTATGAACTATTTGTGATATATCTTGGTGTATTTCTCTTCGTGTTTCTCATGCTTGTAGTATATTGAGATTCATAAATCTGTGGGTTTATAGTTTTCAACAAAATTTGGAAAATTATTGGTCATGATTTCTTAAAATATTTTTTTTTCCTCCCTCTCCTTTTATTCAGGGACTCCAATTACACATATATTAGATCACTTAGAATTGTCCCACAGCTTACTGATATTCTTCTCATTATTTTTTTAAAGACGTTATTTATTTATTTATTTATTTATTTATTTATTTATGAGAGACACGGGTGGGGGAGGGGGGCAGAGAAACAGACAGAGGGAGAAACAGTCTCCATGCTGGGAGCCCAACATGGGACTCCATCCCGGGTCTCCAGGATCATGCCCTGGGCTGAAGGTGGCGCTAAACTGCTGAGCCACCCGGGCTGCCATCTTCTCATTATTTTTAACCTTTTCTCTCTCTGTTTCTTTCAGATAGTTTCTATTGCTCTCTCTCTCTATATATATATCCATTAATATTTCTTCTGCAGTGCTTAATCCACTGTTAATTTTATCAAGTGTATTTTTCATCTCACACATTTTTGTTTTCATCTTTAGATGTTCAATTTGGGTCTTTTTAAAAATATCTAATTTATGTCTCTAACTTTTTTACCATCTGGGATGCAGTTATGTTATAATTACTGCTTTGATTTTTTATTCTGTTAATGCTAACATTTAATCAGTTCTGGGTTGGTTTTGATTGGATAATTTTTCTTTTCAGCATAGGTCATATTTTCCTATTTCTTTGTATGCTTGGTAATCTGACTGAATGCCAGACATTGTGAATTTTACCTTTTTGGGGCCAGATAATTTTGTATTCCTATAAATATTGAACTGCATTGTTGGATGCAGTTCAACTATCTGATCCTTTTAAGTCTTGCTTTTAATGTTTTTGGGTAGAACCAGAGCAACATTTAATCTAGGGCTAATTATGTCCCACTATTGAGACAAGACCCTTCTGAGAATGCTGCTCAAAGCCCTATGAATTGTGAAGTTTTCCAGTTTGGCTTAAGAGAACCAGCACTATGCCCAGAACTTTGTAATTTCCAAGTACTGATCCCTCCAGTCCTTTCAAATGGTTCCCTCACTGGCCTCTGAAGTTTCCTCACATATCCATATGCCAAGCAGTACTCTGCTGAACACTCAAATTTGACTTTCTGCATGTTTCTAGAATTTTCTCTCTACATAGCTCTCTTCTCTCTAGTACCCTGTCCAGAAATGTCTAGCATGTTAGACTATTCTCAGTTCCATCTCTTCAACCAATAGAGTCTGAATACTCCTTCTGAGTTCCCTTTCCTCGCTTGGTGGCCTGGAAACTTTCTAAAGGCAGTAAACTAGGGCAATTATAGGATTTACTTCATTTGTTTCCCATCTATTAAATACCAGCGTCTTTCATTGCTTGATGTCCAGTATTTTTTAGTTTGTCTTTTTTTTTTTTTTTTTAGTTTTTTTTTTTTTGAGGTAAAATATGATTTCTATTATCCCATCCATCTTGCATGGAAATGAAAGTCCTTATATTCTAAAAGTTAAAGCTACATGGTACATATCCCACATACCCTTGCAAATGCCATGTTGCTGAGCTATCAGATATAATTTCAGTCCAGCCAGTTATATGCAGTCAACCAAGTCTTGAAATATAGAAATGAGTCAGAAGTTTTATTTCTTTTGGATATGGTATTTTTTCTGGCAAGCACACTGGTGATACAGACTTGTTGGGCTTTCTGAACTGTGTTATCAGTATTTCCATGGTTTTGCAAATAACTTCATGAGTGTCAAGAGGCAAAGCTCAGGGCATTCACTTTTTACCTGTGTTGATCTGTGTTGTACCATGTCCCTGGAGCTAAGAGTTTCAGTGATGATCTCCTGATTCCTGCAATGTAGCCAAGAGTGTGTGCTCTTGGAGACAATAGTTCTGATTATGATTTCTTATGGCAGAGGAAGCAACTCATCTATCAGCTTTGGAATCACAAGAGTTCGTTTCAGTTCAGGATAAAGTGAATGCATAATATTTTGATTGTTTTACCTATTCAGGGCAACATGACAATGTATAGAGACCATCTGAAGATAGTCTTATAAAGGTGATGGAGAAACTGTCAGATAACAGCAAACAAAAAAAATATTTTTTTTTAATTTAATAAAAGTCAGAGTATGGTTATATTGGATTCTGTTGAGTATTCATTTCCCGCCTTTAAAAAGATGTCTTGCCACCTGAGTAGTTCATTTGGTTGAGTGCCCAACTCTTGGTTTTGGCTCAGGTCATAATCTCATGAGTTGTGGGATCAAACCCCACTTTGGGCTCCATGCTCAGCAAAGAGTCTGTTTGAAATTCTTTCCCTCTGCCCCTCCCTCAACTCTCATATACTGTCTCTTGCTTTCTCTCTTCCTCTCAAATAAATCTTTTTTTTTAATGTCTTATAAGTAATATTTGTACTTTTTTTAGTTTTACATATCAAATATACTTGGATAAATTCAGTGCCTATACATACAAGAATATCTTTTCAAAGATATTACCTGCAAAGAGAATTTAAATTGCTTGCAATATGTCCAAATGATCTTTAAAGTCAATACATGCTAATATAGTAGCTATACCTGAAAAAGACAGATATTTCTATTTGAATTTCACTTTTGGTTTCAAAGGACTCTCTACTTCCTCCATCTCTAATTTCATAACTTTGTGCCTATAAAAGAATATAGTGAAGAGAGCGTGGTGAATTACCTTCTCTAGATTTTGCTAAAGAGTTTAAGTAAGGAAATTAATGTGTCTAATGTATGCCAGGCTCTGATACATATTTTTAATATATTAATACAGTTATTACAATGACCACTTGAGTAGGTTTTAACATTATTTTACATATGAGGAACTTGAAACTCAAAAATTCACAAATACAATAACAAATAAAACTAGAATTCAAGCCAAATCCAGCCATATTAAAATCTTATTTTGTAAATAAATAAATAATAAAATTTTATTTTCTTTTCACTTTACTGTACATTTTCAAGCATGGCTATCGTTGTGCTTTGTCAGTGATGAGCCATATATGTTTATGGTATATCAAGGGAAAAACTTCCATACATTGTCCATTCAAATGCGCCTAATGATATGTAATGTATGGGTTCTGTTTACTCGTTACAAATAAAATGTCTTTATGTTTTAGCACAAGGTGATGTTAAAATGAGAAGATGTTAAAATAGATAAATAACAAAATGTCCACTATTGAGAATTACCTATTCTTTTGGAAAGAAAATAGTATCTTTATTAGATTAGATTTTCCCCAGTCTTTAAAAGTTTTATGGTTCTATATACTGATTTTTGTGTTTTTGTGAGGTTATACAGGGTATTGTCATTTGTTCTAAAAAAGAATGAGATTGTGTCATTCATCAGAGCAGTTTAAGTTATAAATTAACTTTGAGATGAGGAAAAAAAGGTGTTCTATGCTGTTCCTGAATTATATTCATGCCAAATAAGTAGTTATGCCCCTCTCCCGAGAACTCAGCATGAGATATTTGTAGCCATATCATCTCTTGCAGTCATAATAATTTAAGTATTTATATGCCAAAGAGATGCCTAAAACATGGATCTAACTTCTATTGGAGGCTATAATCACTATTTTGGAATTGCTCCTTTATAATCATTTTGTTGGGATAAATCACATTACATATCTATGATCATAAATTGGTTCTAATAATGTGATGACATATTCTGCATCCCTAAAGTAAACACACAAAAACGACCTATTAATTGGGTTAGACTAACAAATCAATTAGTTGGAAAACAGGAGTAAAAGATCATACCATTTTCAAGTCACAGGAAGCTATTAAAGAACTAGGTGGCACATGAAATATTTAATGTGGCAGAATTATGAGCCAGAAACCCCTAATGATGCTATAAAGTGATGGGAGTAGTAATCTTTTGAGATCAGAAGAGTCAGGTTCAAGTCCTTAGTGTCATTGTTGCTAAGTATTTGAATGACTAGCATGCAGAAAAGGCAAGGGACTTGTTCAGTGCTCTAAGAATTAACAAATTGGTTCAGAATAAGGAAGAACTGTTTTATCTAACCAGCAAAAAGCTAAATCGCCTCACTGAGTTGGCTCCCCACCTCAGCAGATGCTCTAGCAGAAGCTGCACGGCTGTCCATCATGCATGGTAAACAAAACAAAACCGTTCTTGCAGTGATCGAGTATGGGCTTGGAGTTCTCTAGAGACCCAATGGTTTGGGGTGTTCTTCTACCTTCATTAAATGTGTAGTTCCAGGGTCCTGAGCTGTGTATACAAATGCATTGAGTAAGAAGAGGAGGTAGGTCTGCTACCCACCTCTATCATCCTACTTTCTTCTTAGGAGCTTCTGGGTTTTATGTCTGGTAAGAGATTAATAGTATTTTCAAGACTTGGGGCTTTCTGTCAATTTCCAGCCATCTTTTGTAAATTCTTGAGTTATATGGTTGGTCATACTGTGTCTCCTATCACTGACTCTCATCCCTGACCTTTCAATCTCTATCTTAGCTCATTTTATTCCCCAGTTTCTACTTGTTGCACACACACCCCCAAGGAACTTGTCTCTAATAAATGATTCCAAGCTCAAATACTAAACAAAAATATACAAAAATAATAACTTACAGTAAGTTGGAGTGAAGATTCTAGGATCCCCTTCTTATTTGAAATAAGTTTTTAACATTAAAAACTACTATAGAAAAGTAGAGAAATAGAGAAAACAACAAAGACAAAGATAAAACTCATTCATAATTCTACCACTCAAAAGGAAGCGGTTTTTTTGTAGTATAAACTTTGTATCTAGACATATATGTAAAACAAAATTAGAATAGACCATATAGAGAGTTCTGCTTATTCCTTTTATATATATACCATTATGTTGTGATCATTTCTCCATACTATTATATATGTTTTAGAAATACAACTTTTATTTTTTATTTTTTTAAGATTTTATTTATTCACTTGCGAGAGACACACAGAGAGAGGCAGAGACACAGGCAGAGGGAGAAGCAGGCTCCCTGCAGGGAACCCAGTGCAGGACTTGATCCCAGGACCCTGGGATCACACCCTAAGCCAAAGGCAGACAGCCAACCGTGGAGCCACCCATCCATCCCAGATATATAACTCTTAAATGGGCACTTGATACCATAAAAGCTATATAAGAAATATGAATACATTAAGATCAACACATCAGGTAATCATATCAATGACATTAGCCGTTAAAATCCACCTCTGATCTCAGATTGATCTCTATCATCCTTCTGACTACAATCAACTTCTCACTTAGAACTTTTTACAGCAAGAGAATGCAGCAAACAGCCTCAGTCCATCCATCAGTAGTATTTCTCACTATATATAAGAAGCCATCATTCCATTTTACTAACACAACATGTACACTTCCCTTCTGCCAAATAACAATACCTTCGTATTGGTATGGTCCATTATTTTATGTAAACTTCACAAATTCCCTTGAGTATGCAAAGTGTGTGGTACAATTTCTATTTCAAAGATAAGATAGATACAGATTCAGAATGATAAAAAAATTATTCAGGGTCACCTTTTAACAGGGCTGAGTAACTCTTGCTGGAGAGGACTTTGAACGTTCTTAAGGGAAAGAGGTAAAATTCTGACCAGGTAACTGTTTCCAAATTCCAATGCTCTTAATATATTGCTCTGTGGCCTCTTGCACAGAAACTTGCACAGTTAATAATTATTTATGGACGGAATTACTTGAATTAAGTAAGATAATTGAATAAACAAAAACAAGTTTAATTTATTTAAAAAAATAACACCAACAAATGTCTACTTAAATATAATAACCCATCTGTCATTTAACCTAGGCATAGATTTGCCCATTGTCCTCATCATTACTATCTACCTTTTGGGAGAAGTTCCTCAGAGTAAAATGATTTTAAAAATTGACCTAAGCCATTAAGAAAATTGTTTTCATGAGAATATGTGTTTTCTTGAATATTCTAAAAATTGCAATTAGAAGCAATAAGTAATAACAGTATTGACTTTCCTTCGCATTTGGATAACCATTTGTAGTATATCAGAGTGCTTTTACTATCCTGTTAGATCCATTATAGGCATCCTAGAAATTAATAGGATTGTGCAGGTAAATAAAGAGTGGATCCGAGAGTTTTACTTCTGCACCCTGGGTTTAGGTTTCCCATGCTACCCAGTGGATTTTTGTAATTGGCTTATGGATTGGGGGGGTACAGGTTAAGGTGCTAGACTGATGGGACCCATGTTCAGTATGCTTGACAGTTTCAGGTTTTCAGATAATAGTAGCAAGTAGGTAGTAGCAGTTACCATGTTCCAGACACTGTACTAAGTGTACTGAACAAAAGACTACATGAAGTGACCAGACATAGATTTAACTCCTTTTTATAGACAAAGGAAAATAAGCACAGCTCATTCTCTACTTTCACAAGGGGATGGCTTGAAAGCCTGGATCTTATTTAACATAGCCTCGTGAAGCTATTCCCACAGAGCTGTCCTGTTTAAACAGATGGCCCTGTTCTCCTGCAGCTTGAAGGATTTTTCAGACAGAATGAATTTCTGTGATGGACTTGGCCAAGTTCTTCCATGTGGCCTGTGCCTTAGAGGCCATCTTTCTAACATCCCACTTTGTTAAGCCAATCCCCTCTCTAAATAATGTTTTTTCTCTCTCACATGCCCTCTATTCACTCATTGACCCCTCTCCTGCTGCCCAGTTCATAAGAATGAAGAGGAGTACCCTGGGCTGGACCTTCGCTGCCCTCCACAATGCATTCTATCCTGGAAAGATCATTATATAACCAAGTTTGCATCTCAAGTCAATAGCTCCTCCAGAGTCTCTTGTTGTGGACTGGGGCAAGTCACTTCACCACCCTGATCCTCAGTCTCCTCAGGTGTAAAATGGGGGTAAATATGTTGAGAGTATGCAATGAACTAATATATGTAAAGGATCTGATGTATAACAAACACTCCAGTAAGGTGGCCACTATTGTTTTATACTTTTATTCTGACTGCTGATCCATAGATCTGTTTTCTGTACGAACTGCCATGTACCACCTCCTATAAGATTTTTGGCAGAAACAACACTGTGATTTATAATGGCATTCAGGGACTGTCTGGAGAATTCAGATGTGCCTTGTTCTTTAAACAAATCAAATTCAGAGCAAAAAACAGGGAGTAGAAATCTTTTAATAGCAATTTGTTTTACTCAACTAAAAATAGATTTTTTAAAAAAAAATTATCAATGACTTTCAGAAATGCTACTTCTCATAGAAAGAAAAACCTGTATCTCATATCTTTGAATGACTGATGATCACACTTGAAACTATGATGTTGTGAAAACCAACATTATTCCTTTGTGACAATGGCAAGTAATTTAACTCATTCTGGTTTGATTTTCTCTTTAATAAATAAGAGAAACAAATAAATAAGAGAAACATGAAAGGTAGATGCTAGAGGCAGGCTTTCTGCTTAAACCTCTGAAGTCCTCCAATCATTGGTTTACTTTTTTATCTTCACGTTAGACTGCCTTGCTTATCCTCTTATGCCAGCACCCCAGCACCTAAAACAGTGAATAATTAGCACTTGGAAGATAATGTTCTTTGGATGAAATAACATTTTATAGTTGAGAAAATCAAAACACAGAAAAGCCAGAATTTTCCCATTACTACGTGATAGAAACAAACCAGGTTCCCAGTCTTCCAACTCTTTCTCCAACATTCTTTTCACTGTCTTGCTGCTTCTGAAAAAACCCTCAAATAGAAGGTTAAAAAGAACTTACGTAAAAATTTTAGCTCTAAATCCATGGGGCTACTACAAAGAAAACCAGTGATTTGGTCAGGTCAAGTAAATATTCTACTTTCAAAACCACTTAGATATGACTTATCCTTGTGCCGCCCATCTGAGGTCGTACATATTGAGCTTTGTCATACCTGTTTACTCCAGGCCTGCAATGAGTCACCCAAAATGTAAGAATCAGATGACTCCTTCCTGTTTTTGTCTCTCTTGTTTCCATTTCTAGGAGGTAATAGTCTTCAATTGGATTTGCTGTTTCTGGGCAAAAATCACTAGCCTTCAAGATGGAGCCAAGATAAAGTAAATAGTTTTTCTGGATATTAGCACAGCAATAAAACAAACTTAATGCACTTATGGTGGTGATAATAATGGCACTTACTAGTTGCTTAGGCACTGTTTTCAGAAATTTTCCTTGTCCGTTTCATTTACTCTTATGTAAAGCTTTCCATAAAATAAATTGCAAACACCTACTGTAACATGTTCATGACTTACTAGGAGGTATTTAACATATTGTTTTTGAATGAAAGAATGTTCCTGGCATTGTGGAGAGTGAAAGAGAAAGAAAAAACATATATGTTTGCCATACCTTCTGCCCTTAGTTTTTAATCTAGTTGGGTAGATTGATCTAATATACAAGCAAAAATTAGAAAAAATAATTATTTAACACTTGTGCTAGACACTGTGCTAAGCATTATATATGAGTGTAGGTGTGTGTACATGTGTGCGTCTGTATGACTCTTCGCAGGAATGCTATGAGGTTTTCTAGAAGATCAAATACAGTCAGAGCCAGAATTCAAGTCTAGTCTGCTTAGCTCTTCCAACTCCAGCACTTGCCATTTCAGCCAGCTGAGATCAGTAAGGAATGTGGAGGACAGTGGAATGGCACAGAAATGGTCAGAAAATACTTAGTAGGAAAAAATGAAACATGAATTATACTTTGAAAAATGAGATTGGGATCAGATGGGCAGAAAGGAGAAAGGAATTCCAGACAGGTCAGTAGGAGGTTAAGCTTCAGGACAAGCCCCCATAGACAGGACAGAAAGCTTGCTGGCCTGTTTGGAAAATGGACCTCATTCCTCTATCCTCATCATCCTTTGTCATTGTACCTCTGTACCTTTTACTCGATGTTTCCATTCAATAACCGAGCAATTCATCCTTCCATTATTATATAATGCCTAAAATGTGAAATTTTAAGCCTTACCTCTGTTGTATACTATAACTCTCTGGGAAATTATATTTTCTAAGAAAAGTATTTTGTACTAGAAATCAAAAGTATCTCAAATAAGTTAATAAATAAAAAGTATCTCAGTGGTTGCAACCCATTGCATTAAAAATGCCATTAAATATTGGGCAAACAGGGCTTCTTTAAGCAGAAGGGACAGTGTTGTTACCACAGAAAGTTCTCTTATTGGCCAGTAGAGGCTTGCGATGTGGCACAATAGAAACAGGTATATTTTTCTGGATTGGGAACCAGACTGCCTGAAATCTATTTGGCTTTATATTAAGTACTATATTTGAATATCCTTGAAGAAGTTTCCTTACTTGGTAAACTATTTCTGTAGTACTCCTACCTGTGAAATGTCAGAGTTGCACTAAACCAGCGTTTTGTAAGATGTGCTCTTCAAAATCATTTGTTACAAAGGTTTGTGAAATAATTGGGTATTATATAACCTTCTTATAGATTCACAATGCAAATGATTACATTAAAGGCTCTGAAGGGCCCTGTAGTAAACAAACAATGTTTAATTCCACACTTGCATAGTTACTTAGTAACAGAACACCCGCTGGGAAATGTGCTACTACTACTCTACATTGAGTTTCTCTGAACTCTAGCAGTTCTGAGAAAATTCAGTTTGCTTTTAAATATGATTTATAGGTTATATCTATCATATTCTCAACCAAAGTTATTATAGTTTTAAAATTGCACAAGGACTTCATAAAGACTCTATTATAATGTACTGTCTGCCTTTCTCTTCTCAAATTTCTGGATGCATACCAAAATGGTTTATATAACTCCAAAGGCAGTAAGGTAGGGAGAAGAGGAGGTAAAATGTCTTTGGTTCACTTGCTGAGTAACCAGTTTGAGAGGTGAGGTAAGGATGTAGCTATCAACTCCTCTGAAGGCTTCAGATTACAATCTGAACTGATTCGTCAGCACAATCATAGTAATATAACCTCCGATGTAACCAAGTACTAAAGATGACCTAGGGGTTCATAGTCTCAGGATCAAATAATAGAGATGGTTCATTTAATCATTTTATAATGAGGGATCTGTGCCAGGAACTATGCTTGTCACTAGTGATGCCATAGACATTAAGGTGAGTCCTTGTCCTCAAAGAGCTCACAAGCCAGTAGGGGAAACAAACAGTCAACTATACAATTATGATAGTTATGTAAATTTCTTGGATTAGATAATGTATGAAGTGCAATGGCAACTTGATGTGAAATTCCTTGTGGACTATCACTAAAACATATTTAGTCTAATCCCTTTCTTTGATCCAGTCAATTCAGAAGAAAATTAATTGTTCTTGTGTTTGACTAATTTCCCTCTATCTTGGCTAGCTCAACGATGATGGTAATGAAGGGGAGACACTATGAGATATTATGACACATGGAGCTATTTTATTTAATTTCTGTGGAAAAATAATCCTCACAAAAAAAAGTAGATAACACACTAATAATGCAAAAAGTCTTCCACTTACATCACTTTTTTTTTTCAAGATTTTATTTATTTATTCATGAGAGACACACAGAGAGAGGCAGAGACATAGACAAAGGGAGAAGCAGACTCCTTGCACAGAGCCCAATGTGGAACTTGATCCCCAGGATCACACCCTGAGCCAAAGACAGATGCTCAACTGTGGAGCCACCCAGGTGTCCCCACTTACATTATTTTTAAAAATACTTTTTTTCAGTGGGTGACAAGTTAGGTCCCTCAGTAAATAAATGTTCAAAAGCATGGGGACCAGACTTCTTTCCTTACTTTCCCTAATATTACCTGCTAAATAGCAGAATTTTCCCCAGGGGTTTCTGGGTCATCATGTCAGATTACAAAAAGAGAACTTAGATCCTGGAGTACAACATCCTCAATTTATAAGCAACAATCTTGAGAAGCAATGAGCAGAGGAGTTGCTTGTAAGCAGGGCCACCCAGATGATTAGGGGGCAAGTTATGACTGTGACAAGACCTACTAACCCTGTACCAGTGTCTCAGGACTCTTGCAAATGTTTACAATTTTCACCTATTGAACTTTATATTTTGCTAAAATAATTTGCTCTGGGTAGAAATTTTTTAAAAAGAATTGTAATCTAACACCTGACCTTGTCATAAGAGAACAGTCGTGCATTTTTATCGTAACTGACATGGACATATCCGCCAATGGTTTTATCGTAGAAAACCCCTAAACATGCAAATAATTAGGATTGTCTTACTGATTTCCAGGAATTTGCTGGAACAGGTCCATGGTGAGCAATCAACAAATTCTGGCCAACAGACCAAATGTCTGCTGTTTAATAAATTAAATCAAAACAGTGAATCATGTCGCCATCAGTTTTCTCTCAGTATTTCAAGAACCCAAATGCTAAGGAGATGGTAAAATGCTTGAGAGTAATATTGAAAGGGGGATCAAGATAAGATGAGTATTAATTTAAACAGAAGCTTTGCACCATGCCAAGCACTTGGTAAACAATCTCATTTAATCCTCAGGATGACGCTATAATATAGATAAGCTTTCATTTTTGATCAGATGAATCTTGGCTCAAGGTGAACAATCTCTCAAGACTTTAATTTCCTCTCTCATAAAACAAGCATAATAAAAACCCACCTCTTTGTAGGGTTCTTGTGAGAACTTGAAATAATAGCTATGAACTACTTATACTTAGCAGAGAGCCCATCAAATAGTAGTTGCTAAATAAAAGTATCTCTTAGTATAATTGTTATTCTCCAGTGCTCTCATCAGGTTTTGTGAAAGGTTTTATTTTACAATTTATTTTGCTATTCTAGAATATAGAGAACAGATAAGGTGAAGCAAGAACTTTCAAAATCCTCACTTAACAGCTATGTTACCACTAAGTGGTTTTCTTTATTAAAAAACTATATCACAAGCATCCTAACCTCCTTTTGGTTTTGTTTAAAAGACCTCTCACAGCTTTAGTAAGGAGATGATCAAAGAACTTTTAATTTAAAAGTTTCAAAGTTAAAGCCAGTAGTAAAGAATTGAGGGCCAGGGGTAGGGAATGTTACGCCAACTCACCGTGGAGAGGGAGTGACCTACTCACAGGATCCCACAGCCTAAATGCAGATTATTAAGATATGTAGGAAATGTGAAGAACTGGAGTCACTAAACAGATTTGGTCCATGTTAGTTTAAACTTGATTTCTAATTCAAATAAAAAGAAACATGAAAGAATACCAAAGTTTTTGGAGAAAAGGAAAAACCTACTTATACCTCACCACATTATCCTTTTGTTTTCCTCATTTACTCTTTCAATTTACTGAAAGGCCAGATATTACTAAGTTGTGCACTCATTTGCATAGAAACAATGTGAAATAAATCTATTGGCACAATAGTAAAATTAGGCTGATTAAATCCCATATTTTGCCCGCTCTTTAAACATTCTTCTCATAATAATGATAATGATAGTGATAGCCTTAATAGTGATTGCCACTTACAGCCTTGTGTTTCTAGTTCAGGCTTCTTTCAGGGGTCTCAGCAAACTGAATGTCTCTACTGGGATCTTCACCACCAGACAATTTCACAAATAAGTAAGGGTAAATGGCAGCTTCCTGGGACATGACAGGGTCAGCCATGCATGACATTTATGTGAAGAAAAATGCTGGCAGGGAGTGAGTCTCCATGTACCATAAATGCCCCCCAGTGTCCTGTTCACTCTGATGGAGTGGAGAGGGCCAAGGATTGGAGCCAAAAGACCTTACTTTGAATATTGACTCAACCAGTGAGTAGCTATGGGACCCTTAAGTCACTTCAACTCTTATAGTCCCAGTTTGATTGTCTATGGATGGAACCACTGAGTCCAACTTTGCAGAATTTCTGTGAATTTTTTTTTAATCATGTTATGTTCCTATGCCATGTCTACTGGATTAGTAGTAATCCAGTAACTGATGGCAATTTATATTTTCATCTTTATCATCTTCTCTGGGTCTCAGTGTAAAACAAAGGGAATCAAATTGTTTATTCCATGGGGCTACCATGAGGACTGAATAACATATGAGAAGCTGCTTTGTCAACAACTGTCAGCATGGTGTATTATTCTTGAAAATAATAATTAACAAACAGACCTGAGCATCCAGGAAACCCTTACGGCTGAGCTATAGTGCAAATAATAGAGCTTATGATCTTTGAGGAAAACCAAAATTACCCTTTATTGGCAGAACTCAGAAAGGTCTCCTTAAAAACGGCTGCCAGCGCTTGGATCTGAAGGTCTGTGGGAGGGAGAGCCACAGACAGAACACAGGGAGGGACATCCCAGAGACAGACAGATCCTAATTCTGCCATTAACTGCTAGGTAACCATGTTTGGTATCTGTAAACTTCACTTTTTTTTTTTTTTTTTTTTAGTTTCTAAAATGGAGAGGTTGATAACAAATTCACAGTATTCTTATTATTCAGTGCCAACATATGAAAAGTGCCTACTCTGGTGGCTAACCGATGGCAGGTGCTCAAGGATTGTTTGCTTCCTTTCTCACGTCCTCCTCCTCTTAAAACCCATACTATCATATAATAGACTAAAGCATCTTAAGCACTTACCTGGGGGGGAAATACATAATTGGGTATTTTTATGTTTTATGTCAAAGAAGATTGACAGAAGACAAAAATAAAAGCTTCTAGGGATGCCTGGGTGGCTCAGCAGTTGAGCATCTGCCTTCAGCTCAGGGCATGATCCTGGAGTCTCAGGATCGAGTCCCACCTCAGGATTCCTGCATAGAGCCTGCTTCTCCCTCTGCCTGTTTCTCTGCCTCTCTCTCTCTCTCTCTCTCTCTCTCTCATGAATAAAATCTTTATTTTAAAAAAAGCTGCTAAAAAAAAAAAAGCTGCTAATAGTTTTATCAAAATAATATTACTGAAAACCATTTAAAGCCACCAAAAGAGTTATTTAAATGTCTCACTTTGAAAACAACAAAAGGAGGGACACCTGAGTGACTCAGCGGTTTGGCATCTGCCTTCGGCCCAGGGCATGATCCTGGAGTCCCAGGATCGAGTCCCACGTCGGGCTTCCTGAGTGGAGCCTGCTTCTCCCTCTGCTTGTGTCTCTGCCTCTCTCTCTTGAATGAATAAATAAAAGCTTAAAAAAAAAAAAAAGAAAGAAAAGAAAAGAACAAAAGGAGAGAGAGCAAGAGACAGCAAAGAAAGATCATAAATCCCAGCAAGAAACTTTGGAGAGACTACCATAGAGCCAATTTAGAGAAATGATGAACTTTGTGACTTTACCATAGAGTTATAAAAGCCCACATCTCCGTGGATTATCAAACAAATTACTTCATTCAAATAAATATTTCTCTCCCTATTTTATAGATTCCATATCCACCCCACTTGGTGTTGGTAACTCTGTCTTCTCTACCTGATTAAATGAAATTGAAAACGGACCCTTGTGGATATTCCTTCCTGCCAGAATTGATCTAAATCTGTCCTAGGCAATGAGCCTCTTCCTTGCCAAACAGTCTACTCTGATTAACTTCACAACAAGTTGGTTCCCTTAGGATGTTCACCCATCTGTAAAGCAGGAAATCCTTCTCTTTACTCCAAATTACCAGTCTGCAGGGCATTTTTTCAAAATCTAATACCTGCTTTCTTTTGGCAAATTTGACGGGATTCAAGCATTTGTCTTACCTAATTATTCCACTGCCAATTGCTGTTATGCCTAAAACTCAATGATGAAATACCTATGAGCAACATAAGCCTGTTTACAGGTTTTGTTTATCATTTCTAAACTTTGATCCAAGACCAGAAGCACACCCACCAAATGTATGGCATGATGCAGAGCCTAGAGGACTAATGTTTCTCTGAAGCTTGTATCAAATAACCAACCCTGCTGAAATCAGGGGTGATAGAAAGTTCCTAAAGTCAGAGGAAATTCCAGCTTTAAAAGTCATTGCCCAGAACTTGGATTACAAAACCTTTCCTGTGGTTCTGTTGATTAACCCCTGGAAAACTGTCAGAAGCTGCTTATGATCTTACAGAGCATGAGATCTGGCCAGTCCAACAGAAGAGGGCAACTGCAGGAAACTGTCACACCATTCTGAGTGGGCAGCCCTTGGTTTCATCTGCAAATTGTAATGCTTCTGCTGTTGCATTTATAAACTAAATATAAATGATTTGCTTACAATATTGTCTCACCCACTGGACTCATACATTTGTGTGAGGGCAGAGGTATTACCTCACTCATCTTTTATCTTCAGCACCGAGCACAGTATCTGGGGCATTGAAGAAGCATTTTAAAAATAATAGGATGGAGATGAGAAGAGATAGCAGATGGAGAAAAATGAAGGACAAGGTGGTCTCCAGAAAATGTTATGACCACTGAAAATGGGATTGTGGGAAGGGAAAGGGCAGTTCATAGCTTTACTTATGGGCTGGTGATCAGAGGTGTGAACCTTGCTGGCTCTACGGACCAGGGGTCCAGGGGTCAGTCTGGCATGGCAGCCTGCATGCTTCTACATCTAATTCTTCATCTGACATCTTCCCCAGCATCATCCCTTCCACTGAATGGCCTTCCACTGAATACTCACTGGTCTAGGAATAGCTATCAAGACTGAGCTCCTCTCATGCTTTCCTGCCCAATTTACACACTTCTATCAGGCCTGATTGGTCAACTTCAAGTTGGTTTCCCACTTTGCTTCTTTATCAACCCCTGGCTGTGACCAACATGCAAAAATGATAGCAAACAGCAATTTTCCTCTCATTAAAAGAAATGTTTCTCCATCCATCAAAGTGCCCTCACTCCACACACATACTTCCCTGGATGGGCTGTTGCCTTCCTCCTGGGGGCTCTCTCTTGTTCTTTATGAATGTGTTGACAGTCTAACCAGAAAAGTTCTCTTCATCTAAGGAACTATCTCCTGCTTGTCAGTATAAACAACCTCTGAGAACAGAGAGGAGTCTGCTCCTCAAAACCTATGCAGTAAATATCTATAGAAATGACTTCTGTTGAGTGGTGCTATTTACTCTTGAGAGAACTAATTAATCACAATTCCATCCCATAGAGTTCTGTAATTAGAGTTCAGAACACCCTGGTGTAGCTCTAGTTAGCTTGAAGAGGCTTTGCTAAATTCTCCCGAAATGCTCTAAGAAGAACTTCAGTCAAGCTTTCATTTTGAAAGCAAATGGACACCTGTGGAGAGTGGAGATGGGTTTGGGGGTGTCGTGATATTAATAATAGAGAGGCTTCTTCATTTTAAAGTGCTTAGTAACTAAGGTGCTAGATTGAAGATTCTCATGCTCTGATTTAAGAAGCCTGAGAGTTCTTCTTAGGGGCCTTTGGGCTACTGCACAGTTGGTGTGGAAGAAGCCAAAACTGCTAGTTTCCCTCTCTGTTTTCAGTTAGACATTCATTATCTTTTTAGAAGCTATCCTTTAAAAAAAAAAATTTGTTATGGTAATAAAACTTTGAAATCACTGCTTAAGATAATGGTGAGAGAGACCCTGGCTAAAGTAAATATCTGGAACTTCTGTCTATCCCACTGCCACCACCCTGGTCAAGTCATCTCGTCATTAGCTCTTGCCCAGTCCACTTTCCACTTCATGTCCAGAAAAATGTTTCCAATGCAAATTTGATCATCTCATATTTCATTTAAAATCCTCTAATGGCCTCCCATTGCTGTGAGGAGGAGAAAGTGTGCTTATAAACCTGTAGGACCCTCCAAGACCTGTCCTCTCTCATTCTCTGGTCTCATCTTGGGCCATCCAAGACATTGGTCTTCCTTCAGATTCACTGTCTGCTATTTCCACCTTCAGACCCTCTACATGTATATTTCCTCGGGCTGTATCTGCCCATCTTGCAGGTTTTAGATTTGATAGCACGATAGCACCTCCTTCTGGAAGCTTCCCCAACCCATTCTGCCCACAGTATGTTCCATTTCTCTCCACTGTATACTCTCATGGATAAACTTCTCATCTGCCTGTTAAGATATGTCATACCAATAACTACTTCTATATTTGTCTTTCCTCTAAATTCCAAAAGTAGCCTTGGTGTTTTTTTATTGCACCACTATAATGCCAATACCTAGTGTAATAAATTGGCACACAATGGGCATTTTTAACTGTGACTAAAAGGATGAATGCATGGCTTTAGGCACTTAAAAATTATGTGTATTGGCTGTCTTAGAGCAGTCCCATAGGACTATCTGATCACTTTACCAAGTAGAATGACAGCAGCAGTAGGAAGAGCAAGGCCCAGTGCCCATTCACTCCAGCCCATATGAAACATCTCTACGCCAAGTTCCCCTCACATTTACTGCCAATAGAACTGCTAGCACCAGGTCTGCCACTTAGTAAGAGCCAGATAAATGTTAAGCATAAAGATCGATATTAATATAGATGGAAATTGGAATTACATCATTCCTAAACCCTGTAAAAGTTGAGTTGTAAAGAGTTTTCTGTTCCAGGACATATTAATCTTGCAGCATTCCATGTATCTATGCACCAGGCACCAGGCTGCAGTAGTTTACATGTGTTACCTCATTTGATCCCAACAATGTCTATTAGGCATATCTTAGTTCAAGCTGCTACAGCCATGGACTGGGTGCCTTATAAACACCGGAAATTATTTCTCATGGTTCTGGAGACTAGATATCTGAAATTCATTTGGGGTACTAGGGTGGGCCCTCTCCCAGGTTGCAGACTGCCAGCTTCTTACTGTACCCTCCCATAGCAGAGGGAGAAAACGCAAGCTCTCTTGTGATTCTTAAAGGCACTAATCCACCCTCATGTCCACATTCAATCCGAATTACCTCCAGGAGGCCCCACATTGGATGGTAAGGTTTCAACACAGGAATTTTGCGGGGGCACAAATATTCAGTTCATGGCAGTCAGGAATTAGTCTTTCATTTACACAATAAGAAACAGAATTTAAACCTTGCCTACAGCCACAGAACAATAAATCTCCCAGGTCTGACCAACACTCCATTGTCCTATTGCCTGGCACATAGTAGGCATTCGATAGATTATGAATCAATGAGGAGATAACTTATACTAGGTACATAGAAAATGCCCCATTTTGAAAACATTAGCACTAAACTTAAATGATTATACTATTGGAATAAAATGCTACTAATATTCACAGAAACTATGAATACTAAAAGTATAAGCACTAATATTCTGGATGTCATTAGCTCTGTTCTCTTTCCCTAAATTCCTAAACTATTAGCAAAAGCTGGGACATTTCCTACAGACATTTCATTCAGCCAAGCACAACTGCTGAACAGAACTCTTTCCGATCAAGTCAGGCCATAGCCCAACATTTGGCCCGTCATCACTTTTTGAACAGCCACCAAGTAGAGAATACTATAGGGGTTGTTTTAAAAAAAATGTGTACAGAAAGAAAAGCGAAAGATAAAGTGATTCTATTTGACCCACAATGTATAACAAGAGCAGTTTATAATCTGCAGCCTTTTTTTTTCAAAGTATTTATTTATTTGAGAGAGAGAAAGAGAGAGAGCATGCGCCTGCACACAGTGGGGGAGGGGCAGAGGGAAAGAGAAATTCAAGCAGACTTCACTCTGAGTGTGGAGCCCAATGAGGGGTTCAATCCCATGACCCCAAGTTCACGACCTGAGCCAAAACCAAGAGTTGGATGCTCAACCAACTGTACTACCCACGGGCCCCTCTTGTGAGGGCTTTTTAATCCATAATCGATCAATCCTCACAACAGCCTGTGAGATGGTTTCTACACTTTTCAGTGAATCTAGGTTGTCATTGATTGTAAGATGCACTCCATGTGACACCAAGAAAGGAAAAATGCTGTCAGTTAAATTATGAGATAGCACTGATGGTAAGATACATCCTAACTGTAGGGGCGCCAGGGTGGCTCAGTTGGTTAACCATTTAACTCTTGGTTTCGGGGTAGGTCATGATCTCGCAGTTGTGGGATCTAGTCCAGCGTCATGCTCCACACTAGGTGCCGAGTCTGCTTCAGATTCTCTCCCCCTTTGCCCCTCCCCTGCTCTCGCTCTCACTCACTCTCTTTCTCTCTTTCGCACACACACACTCTCTAAAATAAACAAAATCTTTTTTCAAATGCTTTAAAAAAAAAAAAAAAGATCCATCCTAACTGTAGAGAGATGGGGATGGGAATGAAAATAAGGTTCATCTTAAAGTTGATAAAATATAGAAATTTTAACCCAATTTTACAAATGAGGTAACTGAAAGAGATGTAAGGAGTTGAAGTAATGTTCCCAAGGTCCCACAGCTTGGGTTTTTTCTAAGATTTTATTTATTTATTTGAGAGAGAGCATGAGATATAGCAGGGAGCACAGCAGGGAGTGGGGGAGAGGGGCAGAGGGAGAAGGAGAAGCATACCCCCGGCTGAACAGGTTGCTGGATCCCAGGACCCCGAGGTCATGAC
Organism: Vulpes lagopus; assembly: GCF_018345385.1. Taxonomy (NCBI): domain Eukaryota; kingdom Metazoa; phylum Chordata; class Mammalia; order Carnivora; family Canidae; genus Vulpes; species Vulpes lagopus. The sequence goes on along the minus strand of NC_054838.1, from coordinate 33,993,999 downwards.
CTGAGCCTAAGGCAGACACTTAACCGACTGAGCCACCCAGGCACCCCACACACAGCTTACATTCTGAATTCAGTTCAATTCTATTTAGCCTTGTGTTGTGAGTGCCTCCCACTCAGAGCTCTATTTGAGAAACACAGAACTGGATGAGACTGTCCTAACCCTCAGGCATTGAGCAGTATGGAAGGGAAAACAAACCCATAGGCAAATCAACTAAAACGTAGCCTGCTGAGTGTCAGAACAAGACTGTGTACAAAGTAGCAACTGTCTGGGAGAAGGGCATAGATAGCTCTCTCTGGAGAGGCTCAGGGAGGGGTTCCAGAGAAAGTCCTATGGATTTCATAGAATAGATTGAAATTTACAGAATGCTTGTTTCTATCTAGTCAGTGCTTTGACTTTCTAAATAATGTTAAGAATAATTCTTGGCTGAAAAATCCCTCTGCATGGTGTGAGTTGTGGTAGAGTGTCTGAGAGAAGGGAAGATGTTCCATGGCCCAGCTCACGCGCCTGCTTCCAAGGAGAGGCAGGAAGCACGAGAAGCTGAGGGATGATACTGAGTCCTTAAGATGTGAGATGACTATTGTCCGAGATGAGGTTCCCACAGGAGAATGCCTGAAGGAAATGCCTGCACCGTTGGGTGAGGTAGGCAGGTGTGCTGTCCAATGGAGAACTGGCCATTCATCAACTCCTTTCTGAACACCTGAGGGGGTTCCTGCTCTGTGATCCTGTACTAATTTCCTGTGATAGCATATACTGTGCTCAATTTTAACTCTGCTTGGGGCCTTTGCACTGGCTATTCCCTCTTCTTAGAGCACTATCCTCAGATGTCTTCATGATACTCCCTCATCTCCTTCAAGCTTTGCCCCACCTGTCTCTCAGCAAGTACTCCCTTGACCACACCCCCACTCAAAAGATGTAAACATCTACACCACTACCACATTTCTACCCATCTAAAAATCCTGATACCCTTTTCTCTGCTCTATTTTTCACTCTTCCATAGCAAGTATCAATTCCTATTATGCTGTGTACTTATTTTCATGTCTGCTTACTAGAATATAAGTTCCATAAAGGCAGGAATTTTTGTCTGTCTTCATTCATCACTAGACCCGGAGCTCCTAGAATCCTCATTGGTACCTGCTTGTTAAGTATTTGCTGAATGGATAAATGAATGTGTGAGTAGCTGAATGAATACACCTTTAGCTGTATTCTCAACTCAACATTGAGCTCCATGAGAACAGGAAGCAAGCCTCTTGTTCACTGCTGAGTTCTCAGCAAATAACACAGTGATTGGCACATAGTAGGCATTCTGTAATTAACACCACATTTAATGGCTCTTATCTCCTATCCACATGTGAAAGTTAAATTACATCCGGAACTGAATATTTTTACCTGGTGAGAAAGGAATCACCTTCTATCCTATCTGTCCTCATTCAAAAAGTGATAATGGGAGCATTCATGGACACAGGTGAGATTTTAAGGTAAAGTTTTCCCAAGTTCTAGATCTTCCTTTGCCTCAGTCCAGACCTGTTTGTTCCCATCCAGTTTTCTGAAAACTCATACAGAAAAAAGTGAGCTCAGTCTTGGGAGAGCTGAAGTGATAATCCAACTGTCTGGTTGTGTGATATGTGAATTTCATTACCAACCCTGATAAACTACGCTAAGGATTTGGGGGTAGTCATTGTCAAATCTTCTTGGATGTCTTTCTTCCCTTTTCCATATGCTCATGAGAGAAATGAATGTTCTCCAATATCTTTCTAAGCCAGGCAACATATCAGCTGATCCCCTTGTCAGTCAGTAAATAAAAGTGTTATTGGAAGGCAGATGTAGACTTGCTTTGTTTGTGTTCTAGTGCACAACAGTAGAAAGAAAGGGATGGAATTTAAGGGGAAAAAATTTAGATTTTAGACTAAGTTAACAAATATTGAGCACCTACTGGGTTCTAAAATGTCTAATATGTGTAATTCCCATAAGGACTTTGTTAGACAGGGATCTTGCCTCTCATTTTGCATCTTTGGAGACCCAGGGACAGAGAGGAAAACCACATAGTTTTTGAATGGCAGAGCCACTATTTGAACCCGGGACTATCTGACATCCATGTCTCATGGTCTTTACATACATCTTCTATAGAAAAATTTAAATGTTTAAATGAAAAAAAATAAATGTTTAAATGATAATTGTGTATCACAATAATAAAATTCTGTATCAAGATATTTGTTAGGGTGCCTGGGTGGCTCAGTCAGTTAAGTGCCTGACTATTGATTTCAGCTCAGGTCATGATATCACACCCCACATCAGGCTCTGTGCTGGGTCTGGAACCTGCTTGAGATTCTCTCTCTCTCCCTCCCCATCCTCCCCAACATTCTCTCTCTTTCTCTCTTTCTCTTTAGAAAAAAAAAAAAAAAAGCTATTTCTTTTTTTTTTTCACTCACAGCAAGCTTACTAATTTGTAGCAGTAAGACCCTAAGATGTGACTACCAAAGCTTGATATACATTTTCAGCTTGGATCAGAAATAAAAGGCTGCAGTCAGGGCTATGTCACCCTTTCTGAAATATCTTGATTAATGTATTTTGATTGCCTGATAAACAAAGCCAGCACATAAAAGCTCTTAGAAGTGTCACAAAGCCTGGGCTATTCATCTTGTCCATGTTCCCTTTCCCATATTTCAATCTCTAAGTAGCAAGCTGATGGCATTTGGGGGATAAGACAATGATTTTAAGACGATTAATTTTTACAGCCTCTCCCAACCCTGAAATCTGAAGTACCATTTGCCTTAGTCTGTTGAGCCCTGCCTTTGGACAGGTTCAGATTTGCCTCTGCTTTCCTCAGATGAAGTCCTGTCAGTCAGCACCACCGTGTAAACCAACCTGACAGATTGCTAGGACACCCTGAGAGAGGAAGCAGGCTGGAGTGGGCCCTGTCCCTGGAGACTCTGCTGATGCCATGTCTGAAATGATCAACACACAGGCCTCTGGACATAGGAAGTCTGCTCACACTGGTCCCTAGAGGATGGGAAGCACTAGTGACTCAGGAGAGACAGAGAGAGAGAGAGAGAGAGAGAGAGAGAGAGAGAGAGTTGTTGCCTCTGGAAGTAATGCTTCTTCCCTGATTATCATCAAAATGCCACAGCTGCAGAGAGGCCCAGGCTGTGAGGACCTCTAGTTGGTGCACAATTAGTTCCAACTTGAGTCATGACAGTAACTGCCTGACTCCTTGGGTCTGGTAGAAATTGACAAGTTCTCAGTATCCTCCAAACACAGAAGAAAACAGTCTGGTGTGATGAGAAGAGGGTCTTACAGAGCACCTTATAATAACCTCATAAAGTTATTAATGATTAAATGGCATAGCCCATGAGATAACACAGTCCATGGTACACAATGCATTTTCCCTTCAATAAAAAGGGAACAATGCCAGCACTTTAAAGAGCAGAATCTGTTGCATCACAGATAGTAAATACCTAGCACAGTTCCTGGGGCATTTTAAGGCCTACTGTGTCCTCAGTACTCACTCAAAAACAGCATCTTGGTCAGTGCCCTCTTAGCAAGGATTGACAGAGGCTTATGTGTTCTCATCACTGGTGGATTCAGCTACCCTTTTCACTAAGGACAATTCATTACTGAATGGATGGGGAAGTAAATGGCTGCACTAGAGTTCCATCAGTCTGTATATGATGACTGATCCACAGGTGTATATGTGATTCCTCAAGGAGACATGAAAAGTAATCAGTACAGAGCTGTGTGTTTCCTTCTACCCTGAGGTGAATGCTTTCTGACTGGAGAGACAGGAACATTGCATCATCTCCTAAGAAAGGCAGGGAAGCCTGTGCTGGATGCTGCTCAGGCTTTCCTTACCTATTGTTTCCAATTTTCTGTGCCTTCATAAGAAAGAGTGTACACAACTGAATTCTAGGAATTGCCCTATGAGAAGTACAGGAGACAAATTTAATAACAGAAAATAATTTTTATTGGATATCTGCTACAGGGCCAACCCTGGGGATAGTATGAATATGAACCTCCCCGTCTTCCATGCATATGCAAACTAGAATTTGCAAAGATTAAAAATCACAATACAATGTGATATAAGAGCCTATGAAAGGGGCATTTAATTCCCAGTGAAGGTAAGAGGGGGGGGAAAGAAGTTCCAGGATTGATGGAGGAGATGGCACAGAGCAGAGTGAGTTTTACAAGGTGAACACAATCCTAGGAGACACACATACTCTCAGAAGCATGGAAAGTTAACCTGATTTCCCTACAGTGCCTTGCAAGACAAAGGCTTGGAACACAACAGCTCAAATATGCCTTATGCAGGTGCTTTGGAACTGTCGATCACACAGAAGCTGAAGCCCAAAGAAGTTAAATAACTTACTTGAGATCACACAGTGAAATTATGTTGAAGCCAGAACCAGAGCCCTGCTCTCCTAACTCCATCCAAGCTTCTCTCTACTTCCAGGGTGCCATCTCTGTTTTTGAAACATTTACTGGACTCGGGGGTGGGTGAATGAATACTTTTAAGAAGGAAACACTATTGGAAATGGCTAATTTTTTAAATAATAGCACCTAAATTTCATATCTCTCTGCGCCCAGTGCAGATTGCTTTCCCACATCCCCCTGGTAGGAAAATGTTCTGAGAAAGTTAATTGTATATGTATTTTTATGTTATGTTTTTAGAACACTGTATTACAATCTCTTGCCAATACTTATAAAAATAACTCACTCACTTCTAGTGTGGGGAAGAGGTGAAGTAAAGGACCTATTGGTTGGCAGTTAGTGTGCTAAAGGCTTTTCCTATGTCATCTCTCAAATGAGCTGAGACCTAGGAATGATTAAGCCCATTCTTTGATAAAGACTCAGATTGGTTGTGGACCAATCTCTTTGACACTCAACTAGAAGGAGGTGTACTCGAATATAACTCTTCACTTCAATATCTACATTTTTTGTACTATCCTGAGTTGCACACCTTAGCAATGGAACACAACCATGTAAGCCGGGTATAGTGGCATGGAGCAGAGAGGAGATTTTACCTTCTGCTGCTCTTCTCTCTCCTGCTGCATAGAGAGGTGAAAACCAGGTCTCCTCTAATCAAGCAGAAGCCTCAACTCAAGAGACTAAGGAAATTGAGTCAAAACACTCTGCTGCATGGATCTTAAAGTTGTCATGGAAACAAAGGCTTCCCCAGCCCAAAGAAGTTCACCGGACAGAGGGGAGTAATCTGCTGGTTCATTGGTTCATTTATAAAGCTTCTGCAAGGACTGTACTGAGGCTGGACCTGGGAGTCCCTGACCTTCAGTAGCTTCTAACCAGTAGAGGAAGTGAGACACATTCCCATTCAAGATCTGACATTATAGGCTTCCCAGGAAAGGTGTAAACACAATGCTTTACAATTGCAGAGAAGGAAAAGGCTGCTTCTTCTGTGCCTCAGTTTCCTATTTCAACATAGGACAAATAATATTTATCTAATAGGGTTTTTGTTAGAACTGGATAAATTGTAAGTGTAAGAACTTAAAGTCTTAAGTTTTTTAACTGCAAAGTAGAAATAATCATACTTCCATGACAAGCTATTTACATGGATTCAATAAGATGAAATTATGTAAAACAAAGGAACTTTGCACATGGCCAGCCAATAATAGGCCGTTATTATTCTGAGTATTTATTCTTGTTCCAAAGAATCTTTGACAGGATCATCAAACTAGTGACCTTTGCCTTCTACCTGCCCTCTATGAAATTATCCTCTTTCTTGTCCTCTGTTATTAGTTTTCTATTGCTGCTATGACAAATTACCTTCCTCTGTCTTCAAATCCAGCAATGGCCGCCATGTACTTCTCATGTCACATCTCTCTGATCTATTTTTCTGCCTTCTCTTCCACTTTTAAGGCCTCATGTAATTGAATTGGACCCAATCAGTCAAGGATACTCTCCCCATATTAAGATCTTTTATTTTGATCACATCTACAAGTCCCTTTTGCCATAGAAGGTAACATATTCTCAGGTCCTGGAAATTAAGGTGTAGGCATTCTCATAGAGAAGGGGTTAGGGAATTTTTTTTCCCTACCATATCTTCTGTAACCATAAGACATATCAAGTAATTTTTCCAGTCCTTACTGGCATAGTCCTGGGGGTTCTCTTCACTCTTGTGATTCTCTGCTATACCAGCCCTAAAGTGATATAGCCAGAACTCCATCCTCTGACCAACACAGAAAACATGTGGTCCACGATTATTAAATACTACTAAAGTCTAAGCCTAATAGAAAATGTGGGTGGTTTTGATTGGAGACGGTTGCATGTAAAAACAACACAGGGGTTGGTGAAGAAAGTCCACAGGCCTTGGAGACAGACAGGTCTCGCATTCAGTCTTGCCATATCACGTGATAGCTGCTGTGCCACTGGACATGTTGTTCAAGTTATGCAAGTCTGGATTTCCTCAACTGCATTATAAGGCTAATCCAGGTATTGTGGGGCAGTTGTGAGAACTGTATGTGCACCCTGTAAGCTACTCATGCCTCTCTCCTGACATCCAGTCCATGGTGTCATTATAAATGTGATCACCAAGTCATGGAATCTCTGGAGATGAGGTCTAAACACAACATTCCTTGTCAGGAATAGTAAGCTGAATTCTTCAGCCAGGACCATGGGCTTTTGATTCAGACACATCTATCTATATTTGAATCGTGCTTCTGCTTCTTATTAGTTTTCTTTCACTTCAGTTCTTTGGGTCTCATTTCCTTTACGAGATAAAAAATGTTTACATGGCAAGATTGTTGTCAGAAATCATAACAAAGTGGAATTCTTTTTTTTTTTTTTTTAATTTTTTATTTATTTATGATAGTCACAGAGAGAGAGAGAGAGGCAGAGACACAGGCAGAGGGAGAAGCAGGCTCCATGCACCGGGAGCCTGATGTGGGATTCGATCCCGGGTCTCCAGGATCACGCCCTGGGCCAAAGGCAGGCGCCAAACCGCTGCGCCACCCAGGGATCCCCAAAGTGGAATTCTTTTTCTGTAGATGTTGGGCATTTCACATGCATCACCCTATTGTGGTATCTTCGTAACAATCTCTTGATTAATGCCATCATTCTTGGCATTTTGTAGTTGAGGGAATGGTCATCTATGGTGAATAGATCCTCAAGGAGGTTAGGTAACATGCCCCAAATTCACAACTAGGAATGGCAGAGTTGAAACATAAACCCAGGCCTCTTCTCTCTCCAAAGTTTGGCAAATGACCCACATGCTGCCTTGCCCGCCCAATACATTGAGTGAGATGATAAATACAAAGTCTTTTGCATGTTATGGGGCACTTAATAAGCACAATTTTCATCAGGTGCTCAGGTGTCTCCCAGTCATGCTGCACAACCATGAGGATGAGCAACTGCTTCACTCACCTTCCTAGACTTCCCCAGTTGGCAAAGGGCCATGACATGGTGAAATAAATGCAGGAGGGGCAGGAGGGATGGGAGACACGTTGCATTATTCCTCTCTAATACCACTTGTCTAATGGACTTGTTAAAAGCACCCTGGGTATGAAGTGTGAGTCTTAATGGCATTTTATAAAAGTTGCTGTGATGAATTAGCACATAAAGCAAATTAAAAACAGCTTATCGCTTTTTAAATTAGGTGATGGGGCACTGTAGCATTTTTCCCAGACATGAAGATCCATTAATAGCCAAAGGAGCCAGAAGCTGCTGAAATGTATCAGCTGCTTCTTCTCAGGGACCTGACAAGTCTGAAATCAGTAATCCTAGAGGGGCAGATTGTCCAAGATGAATGAAACTGGGGAAGAGCGTGTTACTGAATCCCTTCTCCAGGGACACCTATCACTGAAGACAGAAGGGGGAAACCTTCCCTCAGAGATTCTTGGGACTAGAATGGAGCACAGTAGATTGAATGTCTAGCCAGGTAGGGACCACTAGAAACAGTCTCTACTCCCCTCCCTTACACATGAGGACACAGGCTTGAGAGAAGCAGGGCTTTTAAAGTTTATCTGAAACATTTCCACAGACCCATATTGAGGATCTTCTATGTGCCCCGTGCTGTACTGTGGCCTGAGGGTAGAGAAGTGTTTTAGATGTCTTTATACACAGTCCACAAGACAGCTACTAAGTGGCATAGTTGGGACTCAGATCCCCTGATTCAAGGCCAGCACATTTTTCAGAAAAACAATTGTAATAGTAAGAGTAGCTGCCATTTTTTGAGCATAGCCTCACAAAATGTGCCAGGCTGGTGTTGCAGTACTTTCCGTTTACTATTTCATTGAATCCTCACAACTCTTTGAAGTAACTGGTGTGATTATATACCAGCTTTATAATTAAGGAAACCTGAAGCCCAGAGAAGCTAAGGAACTTGCTTAAAATCACATGGTTAAAAAGCTGCAAACCTAGGCAGTCCAACCCTAGAGCCTGCCTTCTTGGTGACCACATGCCAGCTCTCCTGAGGGCTTTTCTCCCTCCACTCCCCACACTTTATATACAGAAGGAGGCCTGGAGCTAAACCAGAAGTTCAAAGACTCTTAGGATAAAAAATACTAGGACAAGAACTGGGCAGTAAAAGAGCTTTGGGGATTTGGGAGCAGGGGGTCAGGGAAGTGGTCAGCCTTGAAGAGAGATTAAGAGTTCCTGGTACTGCCAAATTGTGAGCACCACCAGAGGACAACAGGCTGAAAAACTGAGCCTTACAATGGAATGTCCAAGAATGTGGATTTAGGAGGCAGACATACCATATTCTAGATATAGTCTCCACCACATGCGTACATGTGACCTAGGGCAGGTGCCTTAGTGTCCTGAGCTTCCTTCCCTCATCTGTAAAATGAGGATATTAATTTTTACCTTCAAGTTCTTATGATGTCAAATAAGACAGCGAATACAAAATACCAAGCTATCTAATGTGAGCATAAGTAGTGGTAGCCATCATGGTCATCATCCTTGCTACCTTGTCACCACCTCTCAGACTGAGGTCGGAATGGGAGGCCTGGTGAAGAAGAAAATGAAGAGCATTGCACTAAGACTCCAGATCAGAAGACTCAAGCTCCAGCCTGAGGTTGCCGAAGCTAGACTCTCCCTCATCTATAAAAAGGGGATATAGTACTATATCCATCATACCTTCTTTGTCGGAATGCATTGAGTCACAAATGAGGTAGTGTAAGTGAAAATGATTTGCAATCTATAGACCCTCAGGACAGCTCCCAGGGTCAATGATTCACTAGCAGACCTCACAGGACTCAGCATAGTCATACTCAGGACTATGACTTATTATAGCAAGAGGACACAAAGCAAAATTAGCAAAGGGAAAGGAACTGGGGACAAAATCTAGAAGAAACTGGGCAAAAGCCTCCAAGAGTCTTCTCCTAGTGGAGTCACATGGGACATGCTTAATTCCTCCAGCAACAAATTGTGACACCAGGTGTAAAATGTTGTCTACAAGGGAAGGGTTCAGGGTGACCCAGTCACCTCACCCTGACTCCCCCACTGAGAACTCACCCAGCTTGTAGAAGGATCTTGCACCTGCTCCAGGCTGCCCCACCTTGACTTCTGCCACCCATGTGACCTTGAGGCAATCCTTGGGCCCTGCGAGCCTCGAGTATCCTTATCTGTCTCATGGGAGTTGGGTGATGCCAGCCTATTTTTGGGGAAGCCTGAGGTGCCATTCCTGTAATTCCTGCCCCAGCTCTGCTCTCATTCTGCCCAAGGCTCCCCATTGCCCTCTCCATAAAATCAGCTGGACCCCATTAGGGTCCAGGGTTTTTACTGGGGGCTGATCATGTAGTCACCTTCTGCCTGGCCTGTACCACAATTCCAGACTCAAAGAAGAAAAGTAAATGATGGGCAGCCCCAGTGGCTCAGCAGATTAGCACCGCCTTCAGCCCAGTGCGTGATCCTGGAGTCCCAGGATGGAGTCCCGCATCGGGCTCCCTGCATGGAGCCTGCTTCTCCCTCTGCCTGTGTCTCTGCCTCTCTCTCTCTCTCTCTCTCTCGAATAAATAAATAAAATCTTAAAAAAAAGAAGAAGAAGAATAGTAAATGTTCAGTTTGAATGTTGTTTATACAAACAGTTTATGTGTGGTGAGCCATTCTTAATAGGAAATAGTGAGAAGCTTCCCAAAATCTAATTTCCCAAATCTCAGCTAAGAGCCACCCTTGCAGACTGGTCTTTTTAAGGATAGAAATCTCAAGCTTGCTATGTTAACTCTTTTTTGCACAGAGTAGAATTTATAGAAAAGATTTTTAAGAATATCCACTCACAGGGGAAAGGCAAGATAATAATGATAATTCATACTTATTGATTGTCACTATGTGCTGGGCATTGTTGTACATGCTTAATTTTATATGTTTTACCATATATAACATTTCATCCATACAACAATTTCATATTGGGGGTACTATTATCATTGTTGTTATGTGAGGAATCTGAGGCCTAAGAAAGTTAAAGTAGCTTGCATGGATAACCAGCTATATGACTGGCCAAGAAGTAGTAGAACCAGGAAATGACCCTAACAGTGTGACCCAGGAGTCTATATACTTAACCACTATGCTCCAGTTGCTACACGGCCCCGATCATGAGCTGGGTGCCTCACATGTCTTATTAATGTCCACAGCAGCTCCGTGTGAACGTAGTTATTGGACTAATTTTGCATTACAAAAACCCATGGCTCTGGAGTGCTAATTAATTTATGTCACATCACCCAGCCAGAGCAGTAACAGCGTTAGAAGTGGGCCTCTGCCCCCTCTCAGCCCCTTTTTGCCTGGGTGGAGCTTTGCCAAAGTCTTCCTTAGGGAAGATGCAGATGGTAGAGGTGGAAGTGAGTCATTCTGGGAGCTTAGACCAAGAAACTCTCCCCCAATTCCATTACTTAGGGACAGAGTTAATGGAAGAAGGAGCTGTGTTGCAAGTAATTCAAATTTTCCTACAATATTTGAGAACTCTACATGCTGTCTTCAGCTCTTTTTGGTTGCCATGACAGCAGATGTGACATTTCTTTCATGAGGAAAAAATAAAAAAGAAGAAAGGAAAAGAACCGTATTTGGTCTTCAGTGATCTTAGAAAAATCTTTTCCCCAGATCTATCTAGTTTTGCTTGCATAGTAGTTACTACATTCTAAGGAAACTGTCAGAATGGAATCAAAAGGGAATAAGCAGGGAGATGGCAAAACCTGCTTCTCCTGAGAAATCGTATGCCGTACGTGGTGGTGTGTGAGCGACACAGGAGGAGCCAGGCAATAGAAGATTTTGAGACAAATTGTCAGTTGCTTAAGGCAACACCTACCTACTAAGGTCTTGGGCATCATTTATTTCACTTTTGTTTGCGATTCCCTCACTCCACCAATTCATACATGTTACAGTGTGTTAGGCTTAGCAAGGGCTCAGCATGTGCTCTTTAAGGAGGGAAACATGGTACGTAAAGCCAGCATTACAATTCAGAGTGATGAGTGCAATGCTGAAGTAGGCTTAGCATTCATTCTCTGGAAGCGAAAAGATTCGTCTTATCCATATAATTTTGATCTATCTATAAATACACACATAAACGTAGGTGTAATCGCATTTTTTCATGATTACATTTTGAGCACTTACTCGTGTCATTAGACTAACCTCTGCAACCTTTCAATTTATTTTATTTTTATTTATGTTTTTGTGGTTTTAATTAGCATTTTGTTTTTTTAATTGAGTTCTAGTATAATTAATTTATAATTATATAATACAGTATAATACAGTGTTCTATTAGTTTCAGACATACAACGTAGTGTCAACCTCAGTAATGGTCCCATAGTCCAGTGAGTGGAAACAGGACAGTTCCCTGTGGATAGCATTTAAGTTATTACCATTTTTCCCAGTCACAAAGGAAAGAGTTGTACAGACTGATACATCTGAGAGGATTTGTTCATAACACAAAATGCTCCATTCGGAAAGATGGCCATGTTATTCTTCATTATTTCCTTCTTTTTAGTAACTTTTAAAATTTGATTGTAGTAGGAGGGAAACAAAATCTCAGACCAAACTGCCTTTGCCACATCTCCCATTATCACCTTGCCACATATGGTGATCTCCAAGAAAAGAAGCAGTACCCCAGTTTTAGGGGTCCAGAGGCTGCCCCTGCAGCCTCCACAGAGAGGCAGGAACCAATGCTGATTTGTGACTGCCATAGTAGGAATGTGGACTGCAATCCTGGGAGTCAGTTCTGGGAGCTGGTATTAAACGGATGAAGGATCCTCAGGGCAAGAGTGGGTAATCAAAATGGTGAATTTCAAATCTGTGCTGCAGAGGTTCCTAACGATGTTCTCTCTTGTCGTTTCTACAGAGCCATGTTTGACTATGACAAGAGCAAGGACAGTGGGCTGCCAAGTCAAGGACTTAGTTTTAAGTATGGAGATATTCTCCATGTTATCAACGCCTCTGATGATGAGTGGTGGCAAGCCAGGAGAGTCACGCTGGAGGGGGACAGTGAGGAGATGGGGGTCATCCCCAGCAAACGGAGGTAAAAATGCTTTTTCTATTTCATAGTGCTTGCTTTTTAGCTATCTAGGGAGTGGATATGAGGGAGATGAAGATATGACAAACTGTTCGCAAAATAACCATTTGAGTAGGATAGTCAATCTGCAGGAAAATTGTCAGTGGTGACAGGTGACATGAGTTAAATATTCTCACTCTTCTCATATTAGGGTTTTGCCAAAACTGATGACTGTGATAAGGCATAAAGAAAGAAAGGAAATCTGCTTACACCGCCTTCCTAAAATGTATACCAGCATCCACATGTTCAAGATTATCTAAGCACATATGCTGACTTACACACTCAGGTGTTACTCCAGAGGTTCAGATTTGCAAGACAACTTTACAGAAAGGTCAGGTGAAAGCCAAATAAAGTATAATTTATGAAGCAAAGTTCCTTTCTATGTATTATGTTCAAATATTGACGGGGGAAAAACCTAAAAACCTTCATACAAATTCAGATGCTTGGGATATGAGCTGTCAAATAATCTGGTGAGGTCTAAGATGGGGTTTATAATTGTATTTTACTGTTTCCATTACTCCTGTTCCCTACCCACCCCGCAACTCCCACCTTCACTCGATCAGATATTTAGTTCTATATGTGTTTCTGGAGTCAAGACTACTGTGCTCTTTCTCTTCTAAACATTTCTTCAGCTATGCTTTCACAAGGCAGAAATAACTTTGAAACAGCCAACTCCCTCATGGGACCCAGCAGCTTCTAGTCATCATGACCAGGGAGGAACTTTTCTACCCGTGAATCTCTTTTTGGCACCAAGATATTGTCCATGAAATAAATTTGTCTGTAACCCAGTAAAGAGATATGGTTCTGAAATTAAAGCCAGGAATAATGTTTCCTCAAGGCAGTCATCAACTTTTCTCAAACTGCAGGTTTCTCAAGGGCTTTCTTCCTCATATCCAAATACCCCAAAAGCCTCTATAGAGAGTCCTCAGTGAAGTTAAGCACCCTAGTGCTGCTCAAAGCAACCCAGCAGGTGAGCTAGCCTACACCATAGTAGGAAGAGGTCAGTTATGCCCAAGAATGACTCTGTGGAGTGCTGGCACCCCAGAGAAGACTGGTCTCCCATCCTTCTCTGTCTTTGGCCATACAGCCCGGGGCAAAAATGTGGGAAGACGACAGCAGGCTGACTGTCACACAGCTGCTCCATCATGGTTAGTGGGGAAGAGCCATGAAGAAGCCACTGAAACTCCAGAGAACCTCCCTGCCTCCCGTACCCCTGTCTGGGAGTCTCCTACCACCGGACAGTTCTCTGGGTCACTTTCATTAAACCTCTGGGCTCCAGAATAGTTGGCTGAAATTGTTTTGAGTGGACATTCTAAGTTTGTGCTATGGCTTATAGGGTTTTCTCAAAGGATGTATATTCAAAGCAGTGTCTCTCAGTACTAGTTTGTATTCTGTTTTTCCATTTCCATTTACTTAAAAAAAAAAAGTCAAGGCAACGTGCATTTTGGTTTGCTTCGATTTAATTCATCAGAGCTCTCTGAGCTGCTGCTCTATAGAAGAAAGAGCTGTCCTACTGAATATGGCCCCAAGGATAGAAATGGAATAGAGGAAAAAAAGCTATGTGGGAATAGATTTCAGCTCATTTTAAAGAAATTGTTTTACTAGTCAGAGCTGTGTAGAAATGATATGGATTACGTGGGAAGATAGTGAACCACAATAGTGGTTTTCATACCAAGGGAGCATTATAAAAACAGAAGTGCCCTCTTCCTCCTTCTCTGACTCTCTCCTCTGTGTGTGCATGTATGTATGTGTGTGTACACACACGTGCACACACGTACATACACACACAAATATTCTAGTGCAGTCCATCTGGAGTTGGTCTTGGAAATCTGTATCTGTTTATAAATCCCTCCAGGTGATTCTGATAATAGAAGGTCTGGTGTCAGGAAATATAATAAAAGGGATTCAAGCTTTGGATAGAGAGTTAAACTATACAATTTTTCAGACCCTTTCCAACCCAGAGGTTCTGTGATTCTAACCAGTCTTGTCAATAGCCCTTCATTTGTTCAATGATACTTTATTTTTCCCCCCAAGGAACATTCTCAATGCTATTCCTCTTGAGACAATTTTCCACCTGCTGGTGGTCGTTCTTAAGTGGTCTCTTTCCTATTTTGGATAAAAACCATCTTAACAACCATACTACAGCTAGCCTGAAAAATAGGTTTGTCTAGTGACTTTAATGTTGATATTTATTTGCATTCTATCTCATGAATGTTATAGTAGCTTTCCCCTGTGTGTGTGTGTGTGTGTGTGTGTGTGTGTGTGAGAGAGAGAGAGAGAGAGAGAGAGAGAGAGAGAGAGAGAATGAGTTTATGGCTATAAATGAATTTCTGGCAACTTTTTCCCTTAGGATTTTAATCCTTTCAGGAAATGCTATCATTATTGTTTTATATGTTTATAAAAGTAACACATTTCATTATAAGAAAGTGAGAAATTTTTTAGAAGTATAAAAAAGAAACAAAAATCATTTATATTCCTACCCCACAAAGAATTCTTATGCAAGGCTTCCTCATTTCACACTACATTTAGCATCTTACAACTACAGCTCAGAATAAGTGGGAGCTGGTAAAACATGGTTTACTATTATATTGGGGTTAAATTTTTTCAATCTTTAATTCCTTGCTAGCCTCTTTTCTGAGTATAGTTCAGTGAGTGGAGCTGGTCTGGGAAAATCTCAAACTGAGTAACATAAGGGCATGACTTTACCCTTTACAAATATGTTTCTCTATTGATTCCATTTAATCATCCCAACAAAACCATGATGGAGAGTGTGAAAATTATTTCTATCCTTTTTTGAAGATAATGAAGAAATTTTATTTAACAAAACATTCCTAGAACATGCTAGATGCTGTTCTAAGCCCTTTACAATGTACTTATTTAAACCTCATTAAAGCCTATGAGATATTATAATTATGCCCATTTTACATTTCAGGAGATTGAGGCTAGAGAGGTTAATTAACTTGGCCAGAAATTGCCCAACTACTAAGTGGCAGAACTGGGATTTGAATTCAGGCTACAGAATTGATGCTGTTTTTTTTTTTTTTTTATTTTAAAGGAGGGTGGGGCACACAGAAAGAGGGAGAGAGAGAATCTTACCCAGGCTCCACACCTAGCACAGAGCCCAACACGAGACTCCATTGCATGACTCTGAGATCATGACCTGAGCCAAAATCAAGAGTTGGATGCTTAACCAACTGAGTCACCAGCCACTCCAACAAAATTGGTATTCTCAATGTATATGCAGTCCTTCCTCCTAAAGTTACAAGAATAAGACTTAACAAAATTTAATTTAGCAAGCATTTTTTGAGCAGTGTCTGTGTGCCAGGCACTTTCATTGGGTCACTGGAGCCCAACTGGAGTCACATTTTTGTGGGACTAAACATGCGCCTAAGACACAGCTACACTGTGATTAGGTTAATGAGGGCTCTTTGTAACTAGAGGTGCTATCCTAATCAACTTGGGCTGCCCTAACAAAATGCAATAGACTGGGTGATTTAAACAATAGACATTCATTTCTCACAGATCTGAAGGCTAGAGAGTCCAATTTCAAATTTCAAATTTCAAAGCACTGGCTATTTGGGTTCCCAGTGAGGGCCCTCTTCCTGGTTTGTGGATAGCCTTCTTGCTGTACCCTCACATGGCTAACAGGAAGATCATTTCTCTCTTCTTATAAGGGCACTAATCCCATTCATGAGGGCTCCACCCTCCTCACCTCATTCTCCCAAAGTCCCCACCTCCAGATACCATCACATTGGGGATTAGAGCTTCAACACAGAAACTTGGGACCAATACATTCAGTCCATAGCAGGGGTCAAGGAATGTGAAAGGACAGCAGATAGGCACAAATTCCATCTGACATAGAACCAGTTGTGTATTGTGTCAGGTGCTTTCAAATAGACAATTTCATTTCATCTTCACAAAAGCCTCATGAGGAAACTGAGGTCCAAGATGTCAAGTAATTTGCCCAAGGATTCACAACCACCCACCCTGGCTGAACCCAAGTCTCTCTGATAGCAAGACCACATGACTTTCCACTACAGCAAGACTATGCTAGAATTGTCTGTTAGGAGTTCTTAATACTCCTGTGCTATGGTTAGCACAGATAATGTGCTAAACCATTTTTCATATTATCTTATTTAACATTCACCTTGACTTTTTGACTTTTGTGTCACTACTCTAAGTTCACCAACATAAATCATAAGATCCTAAGAGACTGAATGACCTACCCTAAGTCACAGAGCTAGTAAGTGACAGATGCAGGATTCAAACCCAGATTTGCATGATTTCAAAACCTGAGCTCATAGTACAGAATCACTGTTTCCTGAGACGATGTAGTTTTTGTGACTGGCCAAAATATGATTTGTTCCACAGCGTCTTAATCTAAGTCTTTATTCATTGCTTCATAGTGATGGCCACCTGGGTTCTCAGATGACAAGTTTGTAGCTAGCATTGCCTTAAGGTTTATTCACCTACCCTTAACAGAGAGCCTGTGGCCAGTCACATGGATGTCATTTCCACCCTTGTAGAGCCCCGGGACAGGAACACCCAGCATCAAATGATGCTCCCATCATCCAGTGCTCCAAGCCTGACCTCATTGTGTGTTTGGCCAGAACCTGAAAATGCCAGATGGGAAATGGGTGAGAGGGTAGAGGGAGACAGTTGGGCTCATTGAAGCATGACCATTTGGTTCTCCCTAGAGATGCTAGCTGTCAGAATTGATTGCTCAGATTTTGCAATCCAGTTTATATTTTCAGTATTTTGGTCAGTGACCAAGCTAGGGTGGAGAGGATTATTTCTGCTTAAATAATCTAATTAATTGCTTGCCTCTTGAGTGTGAGAGAAGTAAGGCAATACTTCTCATTTTGATTCAGTCTTTCTATACAGGTGGTCTACCATTTCCTTAGGTGTAAAGATCTGTAGGCTTTAATATTATCTATTTCTGCCAAAGGAGTCTACTTAGTAATATAATTAGAGAAGGTGATGCTCAACTTTATGTAGATTCTTACCAAGTGAAAAAGTCAAGAACTGGTAAATAACTTTGGCTGAAAACTGTTTGAGGGCAAGTCACTTAACTCTTTTTTTTTTTTTTTAAGTCACTTAACTCTTGAGTCTCAATTTTCACATCCATGTCAAGAACGCTCCTTGAGGGTTTAATCATGTATTTGTTCATTCATTCATTTATTCAACAAAGATTCATTAAGCACCTACTATGTGCCCAGCTCCATCTTAAGCCCTGGATCATTGTGCAGGTATAGTTAATATAGGCAAAGTGCTTACTTAGTACAACATCAAATACTTTGTGCATACTCAAATGATGCGGGCTTTCCTTTCTTCATATTTGAGATTTTAGTGCTTAAAAGAAAACAGCATTATTTAGAGCCCTATTTCCCAGCCCTGACTCTCATTTGAACAATAAGCTAACCACCTGCATCCCAAGAAGCACTAGAAGAGAGGAAGGGACTGAGGTATGTAGGAGAAAACATAAGCTACAGCCACCTACCACTAAATGGTAATCAATGTGGGCCTCTGGGATGGGAAAGCAAAACTATGATGGGGGTGTACTGAATGCAAAAAGACTGCCAAGGAGAGAAATTAATTCAATATTTATGATGTAATTCAATATTTATAATGATGCATATAATCATGTAGCTGACCTAAATTTCAGCATTAAAGTTTATTCTAAATTTTAAAGCCCAGGGGTGCCTAGATGACTCAGTTGGTTAAGCATCTGAATCTTGATTTCAGCTCAGGTCATGATCTCAGGGTTATGAGCCGAGCCCTGCATCAGGCTCCACACTGGGCATGGAGTCTATTTAGGATTCTCTCTCTCTCTTCCTTTCCCTCTTCCCCTTTCCTGTCCCCCTGCACTCACACTCTTAAAAATAACAATAATAATTTAAAGCCCAACCTGTTATGGTTATGGTGTTATGTAAGTGATTATATACTTGCATTTGGTTATGGTTTATTTAATTCAGGACATTTGGAATATTGGGATACAAGGGAAAAGTTTGGTTATCGTTTGTGAAAAAATTTAATACAGATTTCTGAAAATCAGTGTTGGCCTTAAAACTGTGTATGACTCATCCACAATCTCAGTTGTGTTGAGAATTCCCATTGCAGAAGGCATACATGGAAGATCCTTGAATGCTCTTTCCCAAACTGACTAGATGTGAACAGAAACTCAAGTTATCTTTTAGCAGATGTTTGTTCAGGCCCTATTTCTACCACTTTTGAAACTTGGCAAGCTTCAAGTCTTGGCTTTCCCAACTATAAAATGGGATCGATAATATCTACATCACTTGGTTATTGTGAGAACCAAATGAAAGGATATAAATGAAAAGGAATTTTTCACTAATAATTATGTTAAAACTTCAGCCAACACTTATATTATCATCATTATTGTTAGTGAAACTTCCAACCCCAATAGAAAGCAAAACTTTCCAACTTCCTCATGAGCTCAAACCGTGCCACCTACAGTAGCACTTTAAAATTGTTTTTCTTTCTATTGCCTCTTTGAAGATTAATAAACCATAGCAAATAATAGCGGGGTGTGTGTGTGTGTGTCCATCTAAACATTCTTTGCAATTCTTTTAAAATGTAAGAGATGAACCACTGGGGATCCCTGGGTGGCTCAGCGGTTTAGCGCCTGCCTTTGGCCCAGGGCGCAATTCTGGAGTCCTGGGATCGTGTCCTGCGTCGGGCTCCCTACATGAAGCCTGCTTCTCCCTCTGCCTGTGTCTCTGCCTCTCTCTCTCTCTCTCTCTCTCTCTCATGAATAAATAAATAAAATTAAAAAAAAAATAAGAGATGAACCACTAAAGACGGCCTAATAGGGACATTTCTTAAGAAATCTGAAAAAGGTGAGTGTGGAAACCTGGAAGCAAAAATTAGAATGCTCTTTCCAAACAGTTCTTAGAATCCTGACTTCAGCCTAATATATGTTTGGAGCCCTATGAGTTCTGTGAGTTCATGCAGAATTTTTTGCATAGCCAGATCAAATAACCATGTATCTCTGCATGTCATTTTGGCATCATCTAATGTACGAGTGTTTCCCATAATTAGCCTGGTTAATGCAAAGAAGCCAGGATAAAGTCAGGGCTGTAAGAACAGTTTTAGAAGGATCCAGAGAGATGAATATGAATTAACATTTGCACTTGGATTAAAACTGAGAAAAGCTGAAGTCGCTTAGAACAGGCATTTTCTCAGTGAGCATTTTTCCACTTGGCAGCTGACCTTATCTGAAGGCTTCCTTGAGCTCTTCCCAACTGTTGTATGTCGGGTACAAGTAGAAACTCTCACTGGAACATATTGCTTTAATATCGGAGGTTAGATATAAAAATTTTTGTTCAGCTGTTTCTACTCAAATATTCTCCTCTCACACTGAAATATATTCTGAACTCTGTTCTGTAACTATAGAAACCCTAATCTTCACTCTGTTCCAGCTGGGAACACAAAAGAGCTCTCAGTTAAAAAGCAATATGTTGTTAATTATTGATCTATGAATAGCTTAGATTTTATAAACCATTAATTTCTGTAGATTCAGGGCTTTTCTTCTCTCTTTCCTCATTTTTGAAATTAGAGTTAGCCATATTGAGGTAAAAAGTCAAGTTAAAACAATGCCTCAAAGATCATTTTAGTTACCAGTGGTTTATTGAGGACTTGGTACAGTATACTGTGCAGTGATATGTGGGTTTGTACTCAAGGAACAGACAGCTTTGTATGTGCACTGAGAAAATAAACACAAGGACACAAGAGATAATACCAACATGAAGATACAAATAAGTACTGTTGTGACTTAAAGGAAGGAGTGAGTGATCATGTCTAACTGAAGAGGCTTAAGCCAAAAAAAAAAAAAGAAAAGAAAAGAAAAGAAAGGAAAAGAAAAAAGAAATCGAGGAGATACCTAACTTCTCTTTACCTCTTTTTCAACCCTATCCGCCATCTATCTTCCTCCTCCACCAGGATTAATTATTTAAAATACTAATCTGTTTGATCACTTCTCTGCTTTATATCCTCTAATAACTTATGAGGATTCCCCAAAGAAAAAGCCCAAATCCTTAGTGTGGATGGATCTCTTTTAAAAGGAGGCCCCGCCACCCACCTCGCTGTTTCACATCCCATCCTGTATATACCCAATACCAGAATCTTCCTGTAATCATTATCTTGCTTATATCACCAGGTCATGGTCATGGTATGCATTGTTCCTCCTGTCTGGGAAACTCTCCCTAAACTTTTACTACTGACAAGCTCTTTCTTACTCTTCAAATTTCACATAGATTGACACCTCTTCCAAGAAGCCCACCCCAATGCTTTCTACCCCTCCTTCTCACCCTCCAATAAGATAGATGCCCCACCCCCAACCCCACCGATTGCTCTCAACAATCTTAACTGTGCAACATTATCAGTCTCTATGTCTCTATTTCTACCAGGAGCACATTGCTGTGTGTTTATTGCAGTCATGCTTTTTAATTTTTTTCTTTGTCCCCCAGCTCGTTGTTTGATATGTGGTAGGCACTCGATGAGTGTTTGATGAATGAATGAAGTGTCAGGTACGATGATAAAAATTGCAGCGATGACAGGAAAACAGCACTGGGGAAAAGGAAAAAATTCAAGATTATCTATAATCTTGAATTTATGTTTGGTTTTAAGGTGAAGGTAAATACCCTAGTGTTCCTAAAGGGGAGGAGAAGAAAAACGAAACAGAAAGAAAAGAGTAGGAGAGATGAAGTGTGAGAGGGGAGCAGAGGAGAATAGAAAAGTTAATGTAATCTTCACTTTAGATGTTCATCTCTGTGCACTGTGATTTCTTATAAGAGATTTTTAGTTGGTTTTTTTTTTTCAGGCATTTAAGTAACAAATATTAGTTTTTCTCCTTCCTCGTTTCTTCCAATCACTGTGACTCTCCTTACATATAACACAGAAATTTCAAGGGATATGTTAGCCTCTTAGAGACAATATATCAAGACTTTTTATATTGAACAAAGGAACAGAAATACTTTAGAATACATGTATTTGAGCTGTAGAATAAGAGGTATTTTTCATTTAATAAGGAACTAACTCAAAGCGCTTAGATGGCTCAGTCAGTTAAGCATCTGTCTTCGGGTCAGGTCATGATCCCAGAGACCTGGGATCCAGCCCCGCATAAGGCTCCCTGCTCAGCGGGAAGTCTGCTTCTCCCTCTGCCTCTGCTGCTCCCCCTGCTTGTTCTCTCTCTGTCAAATAAATAAAATCTTTAAAACAAATAGGGAACTTACTCATAAATGCCTTGCCATGTGATCAGCTCTTTATTTTCAATTTTCTTTAGGGTGGAAAGAAAGGAACGTGCCCGGTTGAAGACAGTGAAGTTTAATGCGAAACCTGGAGTGATTGATTCAAAAGGGGTAGGTACAAAATAATCGAAATACTAAGTTCTCTCAGCTACCATGAGTTTAAGCATAATTAACATTTAGGCTTTCAGTAGCAAAGAAATTATGGAGCTACCAGACAGTAGAGAACTGTTATAAATGTACTGCTAAAAGTAATAATGTATTCTCTGATGAAGTAGATTTGTGGTAAATATATTAAATAATGGGGGTAAAGCTGCCAGTGGTCCACAGAAATGATATGTTGATGAAACTGATGTAGTAATTAGACTGAAGGAGCAAAGAGATAGTTTAGTGGTTTCATTTACCTTTTTCTTTTAAATTGTTTTAAAAGGATAGATTTCATAAAAGATACCTACCTGCTCTTCACAAACATGTGTAGTCTGTTGCACATTTTAAAGCTAAGACAGTGGTCATGGAAATATATATATTTCATATATATATGGATCATCTAAGTGAATACATGGATTGTTGTGACAGACATAGAAGAGAATTAA
Organism: Vulpes lagopus; assembly: GCF_018345385.1. Classification (NCBI taxonomy): domain Eukaryota; kingdom Metazoa; phylum Chordata; class Mammalia; order Carnivora; family Canidae; genus Vulpes; species Vulpes lagopus. The sequence goes on along the minus strand of NC_054838.1, from coordinate 33,971,659 downwards.
CAAGTGAAATTTAATCATTGAAATTAAAGCATTATATGCACATGTATCTATTTTAATAATAACCTTAGTGAGAGAAAATTCACATACCATGCAATTAACTAATTTAAAGTATACCATCTGGAAATTTTTAATATATTTAGTTAGACAATCATCACTACAATCACATTTGATTACTTCATAAAGAATCCCTAAAGTAGTTACTTCCCAATGGCCCCCCAACCTCATCCCCACCTCTACCCTACCCAGCCCTAGGCAACTACTAATCTATTTTATCTATAGATTTGCCTATTCTGGATATTTTATATAAATGGAATCATATACCATGTGGTCTTCTGTGACTGCTCCTTCCTTTTAGTTCACAGTAATGTTCTCATGCACAGATATTGTAGCATGTATAAGTACTTTATTTCTTTTCATTACCAAATAATATCTCATTGTAAGGATATATCTCATTTAGTGTATCTATTCATCAGTTAATGGACATCTGGGTTCTTTCCATTTTTTGGATTATTTTGCAGTGAACGTTTGTGTTACATTTTTGTGTGGACAAATATTCTTACTTCCATTGGGTATGGAGTGGAATTTCTGGGTCTTATAAAAACTGTAGGTTTAACATTTTGAGGAACTTCCAGACTGTTTTCCAAGATGGTTGTACCTGTTTATATTCCCATCAGTGTATGAGGGTTCCAATGTCTCCACATTCTCACCGACACTTGTTATATGTCCTTCTGCTTATTTGGTCCAAAGTGGTATCTCATTGTGGTCATGATTTGCATTTCCCTAATGACTATTGGTGTTGAGCATTTTTTTGTGTGCTAATTAGCCATTTCTATATTCTCTTTGGAGAAATGTCTATTCAGATCCTTTGTTCATTTTTAAATTGGTTTTGTTGTTGTTGAGTTATAGAAATTCTTTATATATTCTGGATATCAATCTCTCATCAAATGTATGCTTTCCAATTATTTCTCATTCTGTAGGTTGTCTTTTCACTCTCTTGCTAGTGTCCTTTGGTGTACAGAAGTTTTTAATTTTGATAAAGTCCAATTTACGTATTTTTCTTTTGTTACTTGTGTTTTTGGTATCATATAGAAGAAACTATCATATAAAAGAACCTAATCCAAGGTCATGAACATTTACATCCATATATTCTTCCAAGAATTTTATAGTTTTAGTTCTTACATTTGGGTGTTTGATCCATTTTGATTTAGTTTATGTATACAATATGAGGTAGGATTCCAATTTCTTTTTTTTTTTCATGTGAATTACCTTTTCAGTTTCATTTTTGTTTTGTTCACTTCAAATGTATAGAAATGTAATTATTTTGTATATAAATCATATTCTTCTACCTTGCTGAACCTATTTATTAGTTCTAATAGGTTTTTTTGGTAGATTCCTCAGCACTTTCTATATACATATGTAGATTATGCCATATGTAAAAGAAAGTTTTACTTCTTTCTTTTCAACCTAGATGACTTTTATTTTTTTGTCATGCCTGATTGCCCTGGCTAGAACCTCTGGATCAATGTTGGATAGAAGTGGCAAGGGCAGTCATCCTTGCCTTATTCCTGACCTTAAGAGGAAAGCATTCAATCTTTTTAAATATGATGTCAGCTGTGGCTTGTACAGCTTTTAAGATCTATTTTTAAGTGATAAAACAAGTATCTCATTGCTGTATTGTAAAATACTGCCCCCTACCTGCCCTTCTCTCTTCCTTATGCTCTTTCATTTCTTTTCCTTTATCTTTCTGTCCTAAGAATTCTGGCTTGTGAGCATCACACAGAACTACAAGTTATGGTCAGTAGATGTCACCATGAAAAACATAAAAAAGAAAAGCTATCATTTCTCAGGACTTTGGAGCCCCAAACCACAACACTGCCCCTTGTATTCTTAAGTATAAATGTCACAAGCAACCCAATCATTGACATAACAATTTACTCTCAAAACATTTGGGTGAAATGGGAATTTATTTAAACATAAGGTGTCCCTCTTTAAAAAAAAAAAAAGTGAGGGTACATATGCATGCAGTCTTTTCAAATAAATACTATTTATAAATAAGAGAGCAGGATTTTTCACTGCTTGTTAGTAGGAATTTAAACACAGAGTCCTGTTTGTTTCACCTATATAGTTGAATGTATATCAGAGAATTTTTGTTGGATACCTACCACGTGCCAGACACAGGGCTAGAACTTGTGAAAGATGCAAAGTATAACAAAGGACCTTTTCTTCAAGAGCTTATAACATCTATGAAAGCCCAGGTGTCTTTTTGATAAAGCTAAGACATGTGCATCATACTTTTTAATCATGTTGTTAAATACTATTAGGTAATTCCAAAAAAACAGATTATAAATTCTAGGACTTGAATGACTATTGAAGGAGGACCAGTGACCCTGTGGAAAGGGAAATCCTGGACCAACACTCATGAGGGTCAAGTAACTTGAGTTCTAGTTTCATTTCATTATTAAGTCAACACTGCTCTTTGGGTCCCATTAGCAAAATAATAACTTTGAACTATATCAAGGATGTCAGGCAAGTTCCACTTCCTATATGACGGATTGATCGTGATGATGAATTGATAGTTTCTACCTGGAATATTGTGATGTTATGATTCTGAGACCATGTATGACCTCAGCAGGGAAGAAAATGTTATGATTGACTATACATGCCTAGAACAATGTTGGAAATTGATCTCTATTTGAGGTCCCTAGGTTCGTTGATTTTTAAGGTGCCTCCAGCAGTAATCTTCCATAAGCCTATAAATCAAGAAATAATAAATCAAAGTTTTCCAAATCCCCATGAGAACGATACATCAATGAAGACTCTTGCCCAGAGTAAAAAGTAAAAGACCATTAAGAGGAAGTGTGCTGAAGAAATAGAGACACTACTACAGGGAGAGCTGAGAAGTCAGGAAGTGCCACTCACCTTGAGCCAAGGACATAGAATACAGAACTTAGTTATTGTTATAAAAGCCTCAGTCTGGGACCTATGGGTAAACTCAACATAAACTGATGAAGATACGACACCTGGGTGGATCAGTCAGTTAAGTGTCTGCCTTAGGCTCAGGTTATGATACTAGGGTCCTGGGATCGAGCCCCACATTGAACCCCACCTTAGGGTCTAGACTACTTCTCCCTCTGCCACTTCCCCTGTTTGTGCTCGCTCTCTCTCTCTTTCTAAAATAAATACATAAATACAATATTTTTTTAAAAAGAAAAGAAAGAAACAAACTAAAGCTTGGAAAGGCAAAAAAACCTGAACGCATGTCTGATTGATTCCAAAGCCCGTAGTCTGTTTACTATAGCATGCCCTCTTCCTATTAAAACTATGTCACTTAGTGCATTTTAAGAAAAATGAAGTATGCTGAATTTGGTTTAACTTTGTTAAAAACTAACTTGGACATAAGCTTAAATCCTGAAAGGCAGAAGCTGGTTTCCTCAATAATGTACATCTTTTTGGATGAGAACTTCTCTAAAGTGAGCTTGGAGCTGCACACTTCCTCTATTGTGGCCCGCCCGAGGGACAAGTCCTGGCAAATGTGTTCATTCAGTCATTCACGAAACCTTTATTAGATGCTAGTACAAGCAGCTTGCCAGGCAGTGTGGACTAAGCTGAATAAGACCTAGTCACTGCCCTGAAGAAGCAGGTGTACTAGAAGAGAGAATGCATCCCCACAGGGAGCAAAGGATTCACACTAAACAAAGAGGGACAGGAAAATTGTTCTGAAGTTCAGAGGAGGAGATTCTGGCTTAGAAGCTGGGAGAATTTGAATTTTGGAGGACATGGGGAGACCTCGAAGGATTAGTAAGATTCTCAAAGGGCCAGACAGTGGTGTAGGAGTAGGATACAGGATACTTGGAAAAGAAAACACTGTTTACTTTCATTGCAAGCAACAATTTATGAAGGGGAATAAAGGACTCAGAAGTGCAAAGTTATACTCAAATCAATTCTGGTGCCTTAAATTTTTTAGGAAAATTGGACTTTATCCTGTAGACAGAAGAATTTTAATGGTTGTAACCAAACCCAACCTAGAATTTCCCCTGGGCCTTCACCCAGCATGTATCTGCATTGCTGCCCAAATGTCACTCCCTGGCAGAGGTCCAGCTTGACTCATCTCTGTGCCCCTTGCGCCTAACACATTGTCTCCTAAAAACATTGTCTGCCCATCCTCCCTTCTTGGAGGAAAGGAAAGCCAATGATCAGAAGTAGATTTCAAAGAGACCAATCTGGTTAACTTTGAGAAAGATTGACTGGAGAGGAGAAGGACTGAGAGTTGGAGATGTTCGAAAACGCTACTCCAGTCTTCTGACCATAAGATTCTGAAAATTTGAACTTAAAACAATGGCAAAGGAAAATAGGAAACGATTGCTAAAGAGATCAGAGAGACCTGTCAGCCTTGGACATCTGACCTAGGGGTTCCTAATATTATTCTGTTTTCTTTTCCAAAGCCTCGAGCTCCCTTCAGGAGGGGATACTGACTGTGAGAGAGGGCATGGGACAGAGATGGAGCTATGGTAATGAGACCATGCTAGTCCCCCTGAAGCCAACTAGAGCTGGCATTGAGAAATCTCAGTTCTACTTCATACATTCTTGGTAGTTTACATATGACCATTGAGTCCTACTATGTCACAGATGAGGACACCAAAAATCATTTTTCTGAGACACACAGAGAGTAGCAGAGCCTGCCATTATATCATTTATCAAAAAAGTGACTTGACAGTCAGTGCTTTGTTAGCAACTAGGAATTACATTTGCTTCACCAGAATAAGTTACGAAGATTGCTTTCGTAACAACTTCAAAGTGACATTTATGTTTCAAGGGAAAGGTCATTACTGCCCTCAAAAGAAAGCTCCTTAATAGAGCTGGTCTTTGGATGGCTGAGGCCCCATGAAAAGCTCAAGTGTCTAAGAGTAACCCAGAGATTTAGGGAAGTGGAGTGGAAGGAGCACCATACTGCCCCACTCTGTGGGGCATCAAGAAAGCAACATTTCTCCTCAAAGTTCATCTACCCAGAAAGGCACCTCCTAAGGTTCCTTAGTTTCACTTCCCTACTCTAGAATGTGTAACAGATACCTTATTGGTCTTCCGGCTCTAGTCATTCTCCTCTGATTCTTTCTCTATCCTGCATCCAGTGTGGTTTTTAACCAGACTAGCATTTCTACATAAAGAACAAAAACATGGCTATGTCCAGAGAATTCTTTAGTGTCACTAGCCTATCCTGGGGAAAGCTGCAAACTCATACTTTTTTTGAATGTCATAACCACATCTGTCCAAACCTTGAGCTCCTGCGTCCTCTGAGAATCTTGTGAGCCGCACTCAGATTGTTCTCTGATAAAGAAGTGCTTGAGGCTTCTCTAAAGATGGTTCTCAGAGGCCTACATTTGAGTTCCCTTCTCTAATACATACGTGGCAGGAGAGTCCCTATCTGAGTCTGGAAAGCCAATTGAATTCAATGAACATCTTTTGAATGAATAAAAATACACTATTTCACTTATTCTCTATAAGGTATTTATTAGTCACATTACTGATGAGGAAACCACTAGTCTGTGGAATGGAATGGAGAATAAATCATGTTCCTTATGTATTGTTATGTATACTTATTTCTTGTTAGATACCTCCCTCCTAGGTCTAAAATGTACTGCTGTCAAGGGGCACCTGGTTGAGCAACTGCCTTTGGCTCAGGTCATTGTTCCAAGATCCTGGGATGGACCTGAATTGGGCTCCTTGTGGGAAGCCTGCTTCTCCTTCTGCCCATGTCTCTGCCTCTTTCTCTGTGTCTGTCACAAATAAATAAATAAAATAGTTTAAAAAATACTACTGTCAAAACAACCAAGTTAATCTGCAAACTTATATACTGAATTTAGTACAATTTACAACTGATGAAATCTGTTCACTATACACATACACATATTTATTTTTATGATATACTTTAGTTTCTACATTCTTCTCCCTTCTCTAGCTTAATTAAGGTTTTAAGAGTTTTTGTTTTGTTTTGTATATGTTGACACCTGAATGTGTCTGGTCAACCTCATTCCCAGCAGGAAAAAAAAGTAAAATTTTTAAAAATACCTTTTAGATTACCTAGGTGGCTCAGTTGGTTAAGCATCTGCCTTTGGCTCAGATAATGATCCTGGGGTCCTGGGATCCAGCCCCACACTGGGCTCCCTGCTCAGCAGGGAGTCTGCTTCTCCCTCTCCTTGTACCCCTCCCCCTTGCTTGCGCACGCACACGTTCTCTCTCTCTCTCTGTCAGATAAATAAATAAAATCTTCAATTAATTAAAAATTAAAAATCCCTTTGAAATCTAATGTGATTTGCATTGCCTAATTAAGCTAAAATTTTCATTAATGAAGTAAAGAGAAATACTTGCTCATTGTGCTCTCCTCCTCTCTAATTTCTTCAGTTTTCAGGTTTTTTACAGACCTTTGTTGAGGCCATACTATGTGTCAAGTAGTGATTTAGGCAATGGAAGTACCACAAATAATCTGTGGTTCCAGCGTTTAGGAATCATAAAGTATTCCGCAGAGATAAACATGTTAGCAAATAAAAAATACAATCTGGTATAAGCACTAAGGGAGAAGAGAGGCCAAGATACTATTTGAAATCAGACCTGGAATACATAAGCCTCTCTTGGGGTTCATAGGAAAATTCCTAGGGAAGATAATGGCCAAAAAGAGCCTTGAAGGATCAACAAAATCTGGCCAGGTATCGAAGGACAGAAAGATGGTTATAGGCAGAGAGGACAGCACCTAAGAGGGAAGCAGCCCAATGCACAGGGAAGCCAGAGGAATGTTAATGTTACTTAAATACAAAAGCTCATGTACAAGCTGCAAGTATCCACAGAGAAGGCCAAGGGGAAGTTGGGAACCAGGGCTTGAGAGCAGTAGAAAGTCTTTGGAAGATTTTAGCAGAAGTCAATGTTTTCACAGATCATCCTACTGCTGTGTTGAATAAATTTCCAAAAGAAAGCAAGCCTGGAAAGCAGGAGTCCATGTTGATAATGCAGGTGAGATGTGAAGAAGACGATTCTAGGGCCATAGAGTAGCTCTAGAGAGGAAAGAAGAGACCAGAAAATATTTGGCAGAAAGGAAAAATAATGTGTTACCTGGACCACCTACATCAGCATCAACCGAGACTCTTATTGAAAATGGACATGCCCAGGCTTAAGCCCAGTCCCTCAGAATCAGAATCTCCAGGGATAGGATAGGAAAGCTACATTTGAACAAGTTCCTCAAGAATTTCTTTGGGCTTGCTGAAATTTGAGGTACATAAGCATATTGGAAATGTTTGATATCAGATAGACTGACCAGCTTATGCCAGAGTCACCATAACATGTTTAGGATACAATTACCTCATATGTAAAACTGGAGATAAGGGCAGCCCTGGTGGCTCAGTGGTTTAGCGCCCAGGGCATGATCCTGGAGACCTGGGATCGAGTCCCATGTCAGGCTCCTTGCATAGAGCCTGCTTCTCCCTCTGCCTGTGTCTCTGCCTCTCTCTCTCTCTCTCTCTCTGTGTCTCATGAATAAATAAAATCTTTTAAAAAAATAATAAATAAATAAATCCGGAGATTATATTAAAAGTGATCATATATATAAAGTACCTAAATACTAGTCTATCTCTTCCCCCTGCCCATCCTCCAGCCACTGCTCACATGCACATACATCTCAAACTCACCCCCTTTATAAGATTAGAATGAGCAATTTCTCAAAGTACTCTATTCTTTAGATTCTAAATCCCCTTTTGCACAGATGACAGGAAGAGAGAGTTGCCACAACTTTGCCCTACAGCCATCTCTGTAATGGGTGTTTCTGACTGTGTGCTTGCTTATTTTGAAGTCAGGCAGGAAGGTGGAGGTAGTGTTGGCAGCAGGACTGATCTCACTCAGTCCCCTATCCCTGCCCCTGCCCTTGGCGGCAAGTCACCAGTATTTCTGAATTTTCTGCTATAGCGTAGCTACCTATGGGAAATTCTAGAACCACTGCATTTCATTCAGTACACAGTTACTCTGAATATCCATAGATTGCCTTATTTTCTACAGATCTTTTTTTTTTAATAGGCATTGCTCATTTGTTTTTTACAAAAATCCTATAAGGCATGTATTCTTAATATGCTCATTTTACAATGAGAAAACTGAAGTTTAGAAAGGATCAATGACTTACCCAAGCTCGTAGAGCTAGTAAGTGGCAGAGCTGGGCCCTGAGTAATGGCATGTCGTCTGAGCAAAATAGAGTAATTGATTCTTTAAGGCATATTTATGTATGAACTCATTCTGGATGTTATTAGCATAGCTAATTCTATCTATTCAGTTAGTGATGCTACTAGGGCTAAAGTAGTATAAATAGGAGATGTATAATTTGTGGTTATATAAATAACAAGTATAGTTTTATCAGATAAGAACACTAAGATTTTGTTAAATTTTCTTCCCTCTGTTAATTCAAAATGTTAAGTATGATGCAGAGAATTTGGCTCAAACCCATTTCTACTTTAAAGTTAATCCTGAATCGATTCTGATTCACTACAGAGCATCCTTTAACCTGACTCTTTAAGGCAAAAAGCCCAGAGTCATACCTTAGAGCTTACATGTTTCATTTTGCAGAGGTTTTTAACTCACTGAAATCTAAAACATCAATACTAAAAGATAAAGGTGCAAGAGTCTCTTCCAATCACAGGTCCAATCATCTGACTTCCTCACCACCGTAATTATAGCAGACTCTTAGCAAGCAAAAATAGTATATATTTGGCAGAAAGGAAAAATAATGTGTTACCTGGACCACCTACATCAGCATCAACCGACTCTTATTGAAAATGGACATGCCCAGGCTTAAGCCCAGTCCCTCAGAATCAGAATCTCCAGGAATGGGATATTTCCTCTTTTCAACTGTGTACGGTTTACATGTGGGTAAATTGTTTTTTAATGACAGATCATGTAATGTCTGAGACATTTCAAAAGCAGCTTCTACTATGTTCCTAATATTCATTAAAAATACCTAATTATGGGATGCCTGGGTGGCTCAGTGGTTGAGCGTCTTCCTTCGGCCCAGGGCGTGATCCTGGCATCCCGGGATCGAGTCCCAAATCGGGCTCCCTGCACAGAGCCTGCTTCTCCCTCTGCCTGTGTCTCTGCCTCTCTCTGTGTCTCTCATGAATAAATAAGTAAAATCTTTAAAAAAAAAAAAAAAAAACTAGTTACTCTCCCTTTTCATTAGAAAAAAGGAAAATAGGCTCTGAAATGTAACTGTCCTAGATCCTATATTTAACTTTTTAAACTATGTGATCTGGAACAAGTAGCTTCTCTTTCTGACACTCTGATTTTTCAGCTATAACAATAAAATCTGGAGAGTAGATTGCAAGTTCCTTAAAGGCAGGGGAGGTGATTTATTTAGGGCCTAAAATAGTTAATGGCATTCAGTCAATAATTATTGAGTTAAATAATGTAAGAATAAAGAAGGTGATGTATTAAGAGAAAAGTTATGTAAGTTAGAAGGTACAGCCCACATTGGTTTTGCTGGCTTATAAATGGAAAACTGAACGATGTATTATTATTATTATTGCCTTTAAAAGAAGATCCTCTCGATCTGAGAATTATTTTCCTTTCACTTCAATAAATAGATTTTGAGTTTCTCCTATGTACAGGATACTGCTCTGGCCACTGAATGGGGACACAGATGAATAAGGCGCTTCCTCTTGTCATCCCAGAGCTTACCTTCTAGTGCACACACACACACATACACACACACATTGTTAGAAACCAGTACCAGTTTATGCATGATACTAAAATAACCGCTGAACTGAAACCAACTCAGAATCAATAAAACTGTTGCTAAAATAATTGTTTTTAAATGAAACGAATTTTAGGCCAATTTCCAAGTTAAAAGCAGAAAGGTGGAGGTGCTGGATCCACTCTTTGGGGATTAAGAAGTTCTTCACGAATATTAGTAGTAAGTCCTCACACTGGCAAGGCACTTTGGTTCATTATCCATTTCATTGGTGAGGAGGCAGGGGAAGGAGAAATGAGTGGCCTGTCCACGATTACATAGACAAGTGCTGTCCTTTGGAGGTACATGAGTACCATTTCATTTATTCAGCAAAGATTTACAAAATGTTGTTCATGTCCAGCAACATGCTAGGGACAGGGGAAAAACAAGGATGCAGGAGCCTTTGCCCTTGTTCTTGGCAAACATTGAACGGTCCGGGAAAGTTTTGAATTTCCTTAGAAGTTGGCATTTTCGGTACATAATCTGCTCCTCTCAGGTAGTCAAGAGACCTAGTCCTACAGTCCTATCTATGCAAGTGGTCAAGTCAGTTGAGGCAGGCCAATTATTCCTCTGTAAAATGGGACCAGTAAGAGGTTGTAGTGAACTTGCTTCATTAAGACATGAGATCAACTAACCTGAAGAGACATAGTACAAAGGACATTAAGTCCAAATTACACTTCCCAAGAAAAAAAATCCATGTGTGGCTCCCTCCTTAACTCTCTCTTGATCATCTATCATAATGTAATAGGCACCATGAATCTATCAGCTCCCATGAAGGCATGAGACAATGGAAAGCCTGTGATGACTAAGGATTATGATGTATGGCATTCTGTGCACTTAAGGTCCATTGAAAGGGAAAAAGGGAAAAATAACTCTTTCCATGCAGCAAGGGCAATTGGTATCCAAAGGTGACGAGGGAGAAGGAATATTCTTTATTTGTTAAGCAATGATAACACATAATGCAGTTTCCAGAGTTCTGGGAAATGTGGGTGAAGTGAAGCTCTCCCAGCAGCTGTCTCAAATGTATTACAAGTACAAGTCAGTGTGCCTTAGAGCCCATCTCACTTGAAAAGAAGCAAAAAACTTGCAGATATGCTGTTTGCCTTCATGTTTTGACAACTTTATGAATATTTGTTATCACTTGTTGAAACTGGTATTTGGGCATCCTTTCTCTGAATGGTGGTTTTTCCCAGAAGACTTCAAGAAGCCACTGTTTCTCCCTGTAATTGGCTTGTACTCACCTGTCACAAAGAATTAACACCTTAACGAATTTGAAGCACAGGTTCCATGTGAAAGACACAGCTGTCACTCCTCATTCTTGGAGGAAGTGTTCTGTGAGCGCCTCCAAGCCTAAACCTGCAGGCCCCCATAGAGGTAGAGCCCTGGGAGCACAAGCCCAAATTACAGTCAGAAAAGAAATGCACTGGGGGCACCTGGCTGGCTCAGTGGGAAGAGCATGCAACTCTTGATGTCGGGGTCATGAGTTCAAGCTCCGCATCGGGTGTAAAAGTTAACTTAAATAAAAAAATTTTTTAAAAGAAAAAAAAGAAATACACCAATTTATGATTGCTACTGAGTCCATTGTGTTATTAAAGGCAAAGAGCTCTTCTTTCCCCCCGAGTGATCGCCAAGAACTAACTGAACTTCCATGTCTACCCCCTTCTCAGTAAAGAACAAAGTACACGTTTGGTGCATAAAGGATTTGACTTCGGTTACTATTTCTAAAATGTGAAAACAATATAACTATCACTTACTGAAGGTTATGTATAACCTTCAGGCATTTTGCTAAGTAAATTATAAGGACTTTTCTCATTTATTCCTTACAACAACCCTATTAGGTGAGGACTACACAGAAACCTCTTTTAAAGAAAATAATCCGGGGCCACCTGAGTGGCTTAGTCGGTTAAGCATCTGACTCTTGATTTCAGCTCAGGTTGTGATCTCAGGGCTATGACTTCAGGATTGTGAGACAGAGCCTGTGGTCAGATTCCACACTCAGCAGGGAGTCTGCTTCAGATTCTCTTCCTCTGGGGATCCCTGGGTGGCTCAGTGGTTTAGTGCCAGCCTTTGGCCCGGGATGTGATCCTGGAGCCCCGGGATCGAGTCCCACATCAGGCTCCCTGCATGGAGCCTGCTTCTCCCTCCCTGTTGTGTCTCTGGCTCCCTCTCTCTCCGTGTGTCTCTCATGAATAAATAAATAAAATATTTTTTTAAAAAGATTCTGTCCCTCCCCCTGCACTCTCTCTCTAAAAATAAATAAATAAATCTTAAAAATAAAATAAAAGAAAATAATCCTTCTGGTCTCCCCCAGCGTTGACTAAATCTTTTTATGATGATGCTTCCTAAATATATATAAATAAAATTAAGTACAAATACCATATGCTTATAGCTCTTATCATCTATAATGTTAAATAAAATTACAAATTAAGCGCCACAAATATTTAGTACTTCCATATTACAATAACAAAAATCAAAATCTCAATGTTAACGTGATTGGTGATGCTTCAGTAATACTAAATCTTCACCCACTATGTAAGGCTTCACCTTGTAGTGGCTGCTATGTGGAAATTTCTTTTGAAATGTATGGACTGGGTATTAGGCAAAGAATCAATTCTCACACCACTGTTTATCGACAGGATGCCCACTGCAAAACCCACGCAGAGGTCCAAGGTTAGTCCTCACTCCTCACCTTTCACCTGCCCTTAGCTCGGACCCTTAAGGAATTGCTGAGTGAATGATTATGGAGTTCCGTTACCACACTACAGATACCCTCTGTGGCTGAATCCAACCCCAGCTGTTTTCCTTGCCTGCCTCACTGTGCAATGCTCAGCTGTACTTTCTTGGCACTGTCTGCAGATCTGTGCCTGGAGCAGCACCTCTGTCTAGCCCCCATCCAAAATGAATTATGCTATTTTTAATCTACTGTGGGCTGAGAGATACAAGGAATAAGCTTTCTTTTTTTTTTTTTCCATTTAATAGTAGGATCTTCCTTGTGATGAAAATACATAGGACTTTGATGAGTAGATTTTGCAACTTCTCTATCAGCTGCAAAATTCTCCTTCTTTATAATATATATTATAAATCATACTTGAAGTTGCTAAATGACAAAAGAATGGTTCTGAACTCTACATCTGATTTCTGTAGAAAAATTTATACTGATTATTTATTGCTTAATTCTTGAACAGAAGTAAACATTCAGTAGTACCATATGTGACTGAGGGGTTCACAGTACAGGCCAGAGCTGCTTCTTGAGCATCTTTCCCACGATTTGTCTGAACCCCACTCTCCCCTAAATCCTACATCCATCCAGAAAACTTCGCAGCATTGGGGAGGAGTGGAGGGGAAAAGAGGTGGCTTTGCGCCCCCTATTGGGCAGGCCTTTCCTCTGCGTGAACTGAGCTTTGCTCTTCTAGCTCCATCTGCAGTCTCCTACACCTTCTTCAAATCCCATTTAAAATGGTGTCCCTGTGCCTTCTCCAGCTTCCCCAGCGGCCCTTGGCCCTCGCTCCCTCCTCAATGCCTGTTACGTATGCCTCCATCATAGCAGATGTAACACAATGTGGTAATGATTTGCTTAAATGTGAGCCCCAGTGTTTATTACAGCCATATTGCTACAGAGGAGACACACCGGAGGACAAAACTCATCTCACATAACATTTAGCAAGAGCCAGCCTGAGAAAGTGAGCTTTTGTGATTCCTCTTCCTAGAGGGAGTGCCTTTTTCTACTTTGCACCAGACACTTTTGCCTTTGGATCCCTGAATATGTTTGGCAAAAACAATAAATGCTTACAGAACAAAAAATAATTATCATTTATTGAACACTTACCATGGCTAAGCTCATATATGCCTGGTTGCATTTAGCATTACAATAGCCCATGATGGAGAAGGTATTAGCATCCCACTCCTTTGGAGTCTTCAAGTAAGGATATTGCTGCCAAATGTAGTAACTCCTACTAAGATTTACACTCTTCAGCCCCTGAAATCAGAATGGATAAGGAGTGATAATGTTATTAGATGCTATTTCCTAGCACTGCGCTATGTGATGCGAATGAATTTTCTCGCAAGGGGAACACAATTCTTGTGTGCATGTTATGTCCAAATAAGGTGTAAATATTCTTCCTCTTAAACCAAGACAGTAGCAGGAAGAATGAAGAAAAAAGTGATAGAAATTCACAAGTAAGGAATCAAGGATGATTGCAAAGTTCCCGGTGGATGCTGAAGGAAAAAAATAACCTCCCTAGACACAAGAAGCATTCTCTTTAGCTTTAAAGTGACAATCAGTTACAGTGACAGTGATCTCACCCTGAGATCCCTGATGTCTCCTATAGAAATAATAACGAATCTGCTGGGCTGTGTCAGCTAACATGAAAAGGAAGGAAGGCTGTGTATGTGTAAGAGAGAAAGGGAGGAGGGGAGAGGGGAAGGGAGAGAGTGTTCTTAAACGGAAGTGTTGGGGGTTTTGAAGGTGTTTTTATACCCTTGACGTGTGTTTGTGTTTTCACGGTTTTTATCTGCACTCTATAATCTTACAGGAATTTAAATCTCAGCCAAGTGAAAACCTGCACTTTTATCAGCTACTATTTGAAGTTTAGCAAGCAATGTTCAATTTTACTTTCCTCAAAAAAATGAACTATTGAGAAATCTTTGGGCTACTCATATCTCTCACATTAGAACTAAGATATCCTCCTCTCCTGAGTTCTACTTGTCTTAGAAAACAATCCACTAGGGGATCCCTGGGTGGCTCAGTGGTTTAGCACCTGCCTTCATCCCTGGGCGTGATCCTGGAGTCCCAGGATCGGGTCCCGCGTCAGGCTCCCTGCATGGAGCCTGCCTCTCCCTCTGCGTAGGTCTCTGCCTCTTTCTCTGTGTCTCTCATGAATAAATAAATAAAATCTTAAAAAAAAAAAAAAAAAGAAAGAAAAGAATCCACTAGCATATAGTATTTGAAGTGCATCTCAAAGGAAATGTGTAGCTGGAAGGCTCAGCATAGGCTGAAAAAAGTGTCCCAGACAGAAACACCTCTCCACTCACCTGCCACACCACTGAACTCCCAGAGCTCTAACCCCTGTGACTTGTCCTGCTAAAATGGGGCTATTGGGTGATTGCCCAGAAGTTTCAACTATAATAGATTTGTCTTCATTTGTGAGTTATCCCTCCTTCCAGAAGCAAGCAAGAGGTGAAAATTATTCAATCAGGCACAACTTTACAAAGAATACTCTTTATTATTGGGCTCTGGATCTGCAGTTGACATCAGATCATGGGAGACAAAGAGTAAACTGTCAGCTCCCCAAACTGAGTCATCATCCAAGAGGGCGAGGCTGAGTACCTCTTCCAGCTAAAGCAAGGAAGGAGAGGGGAGAATGATCAAAGGGAGGAGGAAATATCTTCACAGCATAAAGGACCTTTGTGGTCATTCATTTATCTCCCTGAGTGACAGAATAGGAAGCTAACACTCAGGAAGGGAAAGTGACCTTACGTTTCCTAAGCTCAAGTAGGTAAGACAGGCCAGACCAGGAGTCTTTCCTCTGAGTTTCCACAGCACAGAGAGCATGGATATCTGCCTATTGTCCAACAATAGACAGTAAGCCCCACAAGCAAAGCAAGTTACCTCTCGGAGCATCATGTGTCACCAGTGGTGATGATGATGACAATAATAATGATGATGGTATGAAGTAGATATTATTATTATATTTATGGTACAGATAAGGACAGTAATCCTAGAAAGGTTAAATACCTAGCCCAAGCACACATAGCCAGTGAACAGAATCAAACTTGTTAGTAAGGAAGACTCTCAAGAAGAAAAAGAAAAAAAAAAAAAGTGTGACTAGCAGAGAAGCAGTGTGCCTGGGCCTATCTAACCCCAGGACTGGGCTCTTAACCTCTTCCCCATGCATGCTTCTCATTTAATAAATACCTGGGAAGGTATACAGGTACTGGCTTCACCCTGTAACAAGACATGCCTCCATTTGAATAAACCAAATTATGAATGAAGTCACTGGTCCCTCCCTGCCTGCAACACAACATAGCACAACTCCCCTGCCACAGACACGTAGCTGTTGACTAATTCTTCCCTCTACCAACACTGCTTAGGCAACTACTCTGTACTCAGCCCTGGAAAAGTACAAACAGAACTCTGCTGTCTCAGACTACAGCGGAGTTTGAATCTGGTTCTGCCACTTAACAGCTCAGCAACTGATGTCACCTCTCTACGTCTCAGTTTTCTCATCTGTATTCCTGAAATAATATAGACAGAGGGGTGTGTGTGAGTGTGTGATGGGATTATGAGGAGGACCCAATGACATTTTTTGTACAAAATGATTAATAATGCTAACAACGGCTCAGAGAAAGAATTCAACAAATATTTGCCACTGCTATTATTATCAATGTGCTTATCAAATTGGAGAACAGAAACACTTTGAGTTACCGGAGAACAGAGAAGAACTCTGCTGAAGTTCGTCGGCTGGTGGAAGAACCTCTCTCTCCTCCTCCCTATTCCACTTAGTGAGCAATGACCTAACCTTCAGTATCTAGTTCACATTTCACTTCTTGCTCTCCTCTGCAGCAGAAGTTATTCTGCCTTCCTGATGCCTCTCTAGTATCTTGCGCACACTGTCAAAATATACTAATAACTTAAGAATCTCTCTCTGTCACTGAATTGTGAGATCCTTTGCAGTTTATGACAGCTCCAGCTCCTAGCACAGTGCCTGGCATATACATGTGCTCAACATATATTTGGTGGATGAATAAATGGAAGTAACTCCATAGAATAGAGGGGTTTGGAGTAGTCCGGAGAGCCTGAGGGAAGAAGGTCCATGAGGAATGAGTAACATCAGAAGTGCTTAGACATAGACAGATAGTAATGGAAACAAAGGGAAAGGGTACCCAGGTGGCTTGGTGGTTGCGCGTCTGTCTGCCTTTGGCTCAGGTCATGGTCCTGGGGGTCCTTGGGTCAAGTCCCGCATCAGGCTCCCTACTGGGAGCCTGCTTATCCCTCTGCCTATGTCCCTGCCTCTGTCTCTGTATCTCTCATGAATACATAAATAAAATCTTTAAAAAAAAAAAAAAAGGAAACAAAGGGAAAGACAAAAATTTGTTACTTTATTTTTTTAAGATTTTATTTTTTTTTATTTATTTGAGGGAGAAAGAGCATGAGCAGGGGTGAGGGGAGAGGGAGAGACAAAATCTCAAGCAGATTCCCTGCTGAGTGAGGGGCTCGATCCCACAACCCTGACATCATGACCTGAGCCAAAATCAAGAGTGGGATGTCCAGCTGGTGCTCCAACCTTTTGTTACTTTCTATTGGTATAAATCAATGGATGGATTTAAGTAAGGATTTTCTCCTCAGCCAAGTAGGGTAAATCAGCATACAGCTTCCCTGCTGGCTTCATGGGATCATACTACCTTCAGTGTAAGTGGGTAGGCCCAGCCAGTAAAGTGAAGAGGAGCGCTTGAGGAAGTTGCAGAACTGGTATTCCTGAGAATGAAAAAATGAAACTGAGGAGTGATACGCTCCCTGCAAGTGAACATACTCCTTCATACTACTGCACAGCATTCACTGTTATCAGAGCCCCTACTGGAGTCGTCATGGAAATCCCATTGCTTGAACCATTGGAGAAGAATAAAGCAACAGAGATTATGTTTCAGAAAGAAAGTATAAAATTCCACAGAAAGTAATTTGCCTGCAGAAGTTCTTAGCAATGATTACCGTGGCTGTATGCTGAAAGCAGAGTGGAATGAATACTTGGAATCTTTGCAGTCACAAGAAAGGCAGTACTGCATTGTGATTAAGGGCTCAACTCCGAAGCTAACTGCTTGGGAATGAACTTGGCCCATGAATCACAGCTGTATAAATCCTGGAGCAAGTGATCAACCTCTCTATACTTCAATTTCCTTATGTTTAAAGTGTGGACACAGTTTGATGTGTGCTGATGATATGTGGAAAGCACTGAGAATGGGAATCCATGTAAATCACTTCTAAAAGCACCTGCCTTGTAGGTTAGCATTTAACAAACGATAATTTTTTAAAATGCTATTATGGAGTGCCTCGCTGGCTCAGTTGGTAGCATATGCGACTCTTTGTTCTCGGGGTTATGAATTCAAGCCTCATACTGGTTCAGTATAGAGGTTACTTTAAAAAATAGAATTTTTTACAATGCTATTATGATTAGCAAGTCTCTGTTATCAATTTTGTTCCATGAATCATTCTGGGGCACTGTGGGAAGTGCAAAAGAAAACTTTAAGACAAGATCATGTTCCTTGCAGAGTTAGGCTAACATAAATAAGGCAATTAAAGAACTCTTGAGTCCCAAACTAGGTGATTCTGGGTAAGGACTGAAACAGTCCAAGAATAAGCGTAACCTGGTGGATGCCTAATTAAATTCATGAGAATTTAAAAATAATTCCAAAAAATTAAAAGTAAATAAATAAATAATAAAAATAATTCCAATGTGCCCCATTGATGAGAATCTGGTGAAAATGAGTGAAGTTGGGAATAAAGATTTTTAGTTTTTTGCCTAGTGCTGTTTTCAGAGCCTATGGGTTATTGTATAAGCCATTGTATTTTGTGGCTTAAAGATGAAATGCTGGGGGTGCCTGGGTGACTCAGTTGGTTAAGTGTCTGCCTTCAGCTCAGCTTATGATCTCAGAGTCCTGGGATCGAGTCCCCCTTTGAGCCCCACACTGAGCTCTGCATTCCATCGGGCTCCCTCTCCAGTGAGGAGTCTGCTTTTCCCTCTCTCTTTGCTCCTTCCCCTGCTCTCTCTCTCTCTCTCAAATAAATAAAATCTTTTTTTGAAAAAAGATGAAATGCTGGACGATTCAAGAATTATGAAGCAATTAATTGGAATCATATAGCCTGCAATTTCCTATGGAATCTACCACACAAAATGGTGCACAAATTGAAAAAAAAAAAAAAAAGAATGACACGTTGTCAGAATGCTTTGCTGAATTTTATTATCTCTAGCACTAGTCAAAAATATTAAGATCTATTTCAATGCAGACCAAATTGCTAAGGGACCATCAGAGGGCTTGCCACATAGAAGGATGTAGTAGTCATTCAATAAATAAATAATGGAGAAAGTGAATAATGAAAAATAATAAATTTATTAATAAAGTGAAAAAAAAATGAATGATTGGCCCACTAGCTGACAGTAGCAAAAAGGTTCCATCAGCTACAGTGAACTTGAAGAAAACCATTTCGATCCTTTCCATCAACTATAGCTATGACCCAGTGACCAGACAGTTTCAGATTTGCAAGGCAGGATGGACTGTGGGATAAACTCAGCTGTAGTGGACAACAGAGTGCAACAGCACCATCTTCGGTGTTTGATTCTCTGATACTTTCATTCTCCCAGTTTGAGGTCGTGTCCACATAATCCTGGAATACTTTGAATCTTAGTAGCGAATAGATCATACTACACCTACCTCCAAAGCCCTATATCCAGAAAGATAACCTCCCTGCCCCAATGGCATTCACAAACACACACACACACACACACACACACTATTCTGGAGCCAGTTTGATGGTCTCCAGGCCATTTAGAGAATACCTGTCAATAGTAACAGATTATAGCTGAAATCACAGTCTCTTTTTTAAATGGATCAGAGCAGTGCTGCTGAAATACTCATGAGTTACTCAGGAAGAATACTTTGGCCAATATTTTACAATGTCTCTGGTTATGATGCTCCGAAGTGTAAATATAGTATTTTCATAATTTATTGTTGTCTCATAGCTCTAGATTTTAATGTAAAAGAAATAGAAGCATATACTTTTATGACAAATAACTTGTCTTGGAAAAGCTAGTCTTCAAGCAGAGAATTTGACAGAGAAAAACCAAAACTTAATTTCTCAGTTGTAGGATGTATCTGTGTTCTCTTTTAATTCGATTAAATAAATTGTGTTTCTAGCTAATGGATTTATAATGTAGCTTTTTCATAGAAGGCTTATATTGTAATGGGGTAATGGAGAGTGTAGGGGGCGTTGCGGGGGAAAAGCAGATAGGAGACATCATTGGGACAGATTATAAATTAAGAATAAATTGTTGCTGGTGAAAATGTCACTCAATCAGTACAGATCATGTTGAAAACAATTTGGCAATATGTCAAAATTTTTAACTATCCACAATTTTTAACTCAATAATTCGACTTCTAGAAATCTATCCCAAGGAAATAATTTGGAACAAAATATGTTAAAGTCATTGCAACATAAGGTACTTAAAAATGAAAAATGATAGAAATGCCTGACAAGGTAGGAATGTATAAGCCAACTATAATAATCTACTTGATAAAATATTAAATTGTCATTGTGTTTATAAGATATATTGGTTTAGTCTTCATTTCTTCTGGGGTTTTTTTTTGTTTTGTTTTCTTCTAAGTAGTCTCCACACATGATGTGGGGCTTGAACTCAAGACCTTGAGATCAAGGGTCACATGCTCTACCAACTGAGCTAGCCAAGCACAGCATTTGTAGTCTCCATTTCTTTTGATGTCTTTTCTAATTTTGGTATCAAAGTAAAAGTGGCCTCACAGAATAAATTTCATCTTTTGGAAGAGTTTGTGAAGAATTGGCATTTATTCTTTTTTAAATGTTTACTAAAATTCAGCAGAGAAGCCATCGCCATGGGCTTTTCTTTATAGATAATTTTTTAAATTATTGATTCAATCTATTTGTTATAAATGTATTCAGAGTTCTTTTTCTTCTTGAGTCAGTTTTGGTAGTTTGTGTCTTTCTGGAAATTTGTCCATTTCATCTAAGTTATCTAATTTATTGGTATACAACTGTTCATAGTATGCCTTAAAAATATTTTTATTTCTGTAAGGTCAGTGATAATGTCCCTTTCATTCCTGATATCTATAATGATTCTATTTTTTTTTTCTTAGCCAATCTAATGATTTATCAATTTTGTAATACTTTCAAAGAACTAACTTTTGGTTTGGTTGATTTTTGTTTATTTTTCTATTCCCTGGTTTACTAAGTTCTGCTCTAATTTTATTATTGCCTTTTTCTTATTGTTTTAGGTTTAGTTTGGTCATTTTTTTTTCCAGTGTCCAAAGGTGGAAGATGAGATATTTGATTTCAGATCTTTATTGATGTAAAATTTATAGCATTTTATAGCTATAAATTTCCCTCTAAGCACTGCTGTATCTAATGTCTTTATTTTCATTCATTTAACAGTAGTTTCTAGTTCTCTTGTAATTTTTTTTGACCCGTTGGCTAGTTAGGAGAGTGTTGTTCATTTTTTGTTTGTTTTGTTTTGTTTTGTTTATTTTCACATGTTTGGGAATTTCCTAAATTTCTTTTTGTTATTAATTTCTGATTTCTTCCCATTGTTTTGCACTCTTAAAGCTGATGCTTCCAAAGACTCCCTAATGATATGGGAAGGTGCTTCTATTCTCATTAAAATAATTGGCCCAATTTAGTGAGCTTTACTAAGTATCAGGCACTATAATAAGAGCTTATCACATTATCACATTTAAATACTCACAACTGAGCCTGAGATTAAATATCATTTCTAAGATCATACATCTAAATTTCAAAATATTCTAAAAAAAAAGAAAAAAATAAATTTCAAAATATTTTCCCATAAGACTTTACTATATGTTACAATAGTAAAAAAAAAAAAATCATTTTAAAATTCTGTAGACCATATAATATGTCTCCCTGAAAGAGAAATGATTTGTTAATAGGATAAGTATTTTTAACAAACTAGCCTATTAGTTAGGAAAATGAATAAAATTTGATTGGGGGAAAAGTTAGAAAAGGAAAATTAAATGATAATTTTATTGAAGGTATTAATACTACTAAAATCCTTTAAACTTTCTATTTATTCAATTGTGGACCATAGAGCTGAAAATGTGATACTATGCAAAAATGCATACAAGTAAATAGCTGAGCCACCACATTTTTATTACTAGTAATAAATAGCAACTAAAAGTAAATCAGGTTATAGAGCATAGAATTATGAGATAAAATTCATGAGCAAGGGACGCCTGGGTGACTCAGTGGTTGAGCATCTGCCTTCAACTCAGGGCATGATCCCGGGGTTCCGGGCTCTAGTCCCGCACCTGGCTCCCCACGAGGAGCCTGCTTCTTCTTCTGCCTGTGTCTCTGCCTCTCTCTGTGTGTCTCTCATAAATAAATAAATAAAATATTTAAAAATATTCATGATAAAAACAAATTCTAAGAGATAATAACTGCAGAGAAAAGCAATAAATTCAAATATCACTCATTTGGCTATGATCTTACTCCTCTGCTACTTCTCCCTCTTTTCTCCAGATGTTTGTTATTCTCTTGCTCCTACTCCTTTTTTTTGCCAGAAGTTTCTCCCCATATTACCAACCAGAATCATCACTCAAAACTTTGGTTCACGCATTCACCTGATGAATATTTATTGAATATTACCTATCTTGCTCTAGATCCTGGGGATACAGAAATGAAAATGATATAGTTCCAGCTCTGAGATCATAATGTAGTAGGAAAGAAATGTCTAAAAATGAGTGGCATTCACTGTGACAGCCTTGGTAGGACATCTGAGCATAACCTTGAAAATGTATCCAGTGATTCATGTGATGGGCAAAGAGGAAAGCATTCTTATAACCACCACCTGAGTCTACATCTACATAAATGTAGATGATCTATATATATTTAAGAGAGTGGCCTAAGTTAAAAGTATATTTTGGGGGAGGGTCATGTTCTAACCACGCTAAAGATGGATAAGACATAGTTTATTACTTCCTCAACTGCTGATTTGATTTCTACCGCCATGGCTTCGTTTTTCCTGTTCTAGAACTTGTTATAATTGAAGTCATTCATTAGTATTTTTTTGTGTCTGCCTTCCATCACTCAATATAATGCTTTTGAGATGCATCCATGTTGTTGCCTTTTATTGGTGAGGTAGTTCAATTCTCTTTATTGCTGAGTAACAATAACAATATACTGTGTATATCAGTATACCATAGTGTATGACTTCACCTATTGAAGGACATTAGGGTTGTTTCTTGTTTGAAGTCATTATAAATATTCTAGTACATGCCTTTTTGTGGCATATGTTTTTCTCTTGTATAAATATCTAAAGGTGACTTTCTGAACTTTGCTATATGATTAACTTTATAGGAGACTGCCAAACTATTTTTCAAAGTGGCTATATCCTTTTACATTCCCACCAATAATTTTTGTGAGAGTTCTAATTGCTTCATATCCTTACCAACATCTAATATGGTTAGTCTTTTTTTATTTTATCCACTCTGGTGGGTATTGAGATGGTATCTTGCTTTGACTTCAATTTGCTTTGCCCTCATGACTAATGATGTTTTTCATATGTTTTTTGACCATTTGTATATCTTATGTTAGGTATCCAATCAAGTCTTTTGCCCATTTTTTATTGGATGGCTTTTCTTTTTTTGTTCAATTGTAAGAATTTTTAAATATTCTAAATAAAAATCCTTTATCAGGTATATGTATTGTAAAATTGTTTCCCAGTTTGTGGATTGCCTTTTCACTTTCTTAATGATTTCTTCTGAAGAGCTAAAGTTTTCATCGATGATGAAATCCAATTTACCAATTTTTTATTTATCATTTGTGCTATTATGTTCCATTGAAGAAATCTCCATCTAGCTCTGATTACAAATATATTCTCTATTTTCTCCTAGAAATTTTGTAGTTTAAGCTTTTGAATTGGCTCTGCAATTCATCTCTAGAAAATTTTTGTGTCGGGCACAAGTTATTAAGAAAAATTTCAAATTTATAAAATATCTGGAAAGAATATAATTATGAGCCTTTGGATTCATTACTCAGCTTCAACAACAATCAAATCACAGTCAGTCTTGTTTTGCACATTCTTATATGTATGACGTGTGTGTGTGTGTGTGTGTGTGTGTGTAGGAGATATATAAAGTATTTTTATAAAATTACAATATTTTTTTTGTTTGATCCAGAATTTAATCCAGGACCACACTTCCTTAATCTCCTTTAATCTAGCTTTTTATGTTTTTCAAAACATTGACATTTTAAGAGGATAGCTCTTAATTTTAATTTTTCTGAATATTTCTTCATGGTTAGTTTTACCCAATGTATTTTTGGCAAGAATACTACATCAGTGATATTGTATACTTCTCAATGCTTTCTATCAGGAGGCACATGGTGTCAGGTTATCCCACTTTTCAGTGATGCTATGTTTGATCCCTTGGATAAGGTGATATCTGCCAGATAACTCTACAAGAAAGGCTCTTTTACTCACCTTTTTAATAATTAAATGATATGCAAGGAGCTAAATATCATGTTCCTCAATAAATTTTCAATAAATAGTCTTAGCAACTACCAATGATTCTTGCCTGAATTGATTATTATTATGGTAGCTGAAAAATGGTGGTTTTCTGACTTTACCATTCCTTCTATAGTTGTCATTCCACTATAAAAAAAAACTTTCTCTTCCTTCTCATTTTTGATTACTTAATTAAAGTAGTTTTGGTAATCTCTCTGGACTCATGAATTTCTTTTTTAATTCACTATGTTACATTCAATTACTGTCATTAATCATTTTAACATTCAAATTATCTAAGTTTGGCGGGTATAATCCCTTTTAAACTGGCTTTGGTGTCTGTTTGACATGCCACCATTAATTTTAGGTTTTTTAAGCTTCATATTGTTTTTATGTTTAGGTCTAGTACTTCTTAACTTTCCAATCCAACAAAATATTTCAGATTCAATTTATACTTTCCCTGCTTATGGAATGAGCTGTTTCTTAAAAAAAAAAAAAAAAACACTAGTTCCTTTTTTGTGGAAAATGGTATTTAGAAAACAAAATCTGAGCACCAGGTTTGCTTTTTGTTCCTAGGGCATCACTACATCTAGACTCCTTTAGTGGACAAAGAGAGGAAATAAAGTTTTTTAGAAAATCTTAAATTTATGTTGGGTGCCTTTAATTACTATTCACCATCATAAAATTCTTTCTGTCTTTTCCACATTTCCCATTTGTAGCTCACTCTTCTTTCACAGTGACCTCACTTCCCAGCAACATACATGTGTTTATTCACTTGCTCATTACTCACATACTAAATGGTTTCAGAATTCAACAAACAATAAACCTGCTAAGTGATGATCAAGATTTCTTTATACTTCTGTCATTAGAATATATTCTGAGGGTAGTCATACTATTATGTTCCTTTCCTACTTTCTGAAGCAAATCCAGTGTGTCAAATCATTTCAACTGTAAATATTTCAATATAGCATGACCACAATGCCATTATACACACATAAAAATTAACAATTACTGAATTAATAAATATCCTGTTTTTTTTCAGGTCTCAAATTGACTCATAAATACCATAAATGATTTTATCATTTTGTTTTGTTTTACAATTTGTTTACACCAGAAGTGAAATCTACTGTAATTGATTGAGCCATCCTAAGTCTCTACTGCTTTATATGTTTTCCCTCCATTTTTTTTGGTTTCCTTTCATTTTTTTTATACTTAAGAAACCAGGTCCTTTGTCTTATAGAGTTTACTCCAGATTTTCTTTATAGTATAATTTATCATGTTTCTCTGTCTCTTTATTTCTATAAACTAGTAGTTGGTTGAAAGGCTTAATTATATTCAGATTCATTGGGGAGAGAGGGATTTTGTTTTCTTTACTTTTGAGAATAGAAATTTACAAAACTATTCTATAGTAATATTTTGTTCTCTCATCAGGAAGCATATATCATCTGATTATCTTTTTTGTGTGTGGTGTTACTAGTTATTGGAGCTCAATGGAACCCTTTCTGAATTGACAATGTTCTAGACACATACATGTGTACACACATCCATATAGACACATTTCTGGAAACAAATGTATCTCAAGCCAACTCTTGTCTTTCCTTTAATAATCTCTTTGTTTCGTTCTTACTTGTTCTTGAATCTCTTTGTTTTAAAATTATCTTTTCTATACAAAAACGAGATATGTATAGAACAAAGTGATGGCCCAAATTTATAGTAACAACCTTCCAAAGGGAATACAGTTATCTTAGAGGAGGGGAGACAAGAATAAATTAGGAGGAAAGAAGCATTTCTAAAAGATAAAGAGGTCACAGAAATTGTGTTATCTGGGCTAAGTACAAATTTCAATCTAAATTCTCCCAGGGAGCGTTCATATCATGAAAGCAACATTTTAGAGCTAAGAAACATTTGAGATTTGAAAAATATGAACAAAAATATGAAAAGAGAAACTGACACATATCCCTGGTTTTAAAATTTTCTGCATGAAAAAGATGAAAATACATTGATTCATTCATGTGTCTTTAAGAACATGGGATTCAAGTGGAAGCAGCAGCAATTTGAGTTTTTGTTTTGTTTCCTTTCTTTCTTCATGAAGGACGCGTTATCTTAAGCCAGTTCAGCAATGACATTACAACTTAGGGTCATGCTGGGCAGTTTCATGCCCTTGACCTAACAACCTAGAGATTTTTGAGTGACAGTGATAATATGCTGACTCCTGGTATGGATGTTCTAATGTCTGTCACAACATGAAGGGTATTCATTTAACAGAGAAACAGCAGAATCAGATAAACAAGGTGTGTATATCTGATTGATTACAAGGGTTGGAGACGTGTTTTCAATTCATTCTATTCAATATAAAAAAAAAAATCACTCTAAATAAAATTTAAAACATGCTGTGTTTGTTTCCTCCCATCCTATGGTTTACGGGTCGGGGAGAGGTTTCTTTTTTTAATGGCTTTATTGAGATATAATTCACATAGTTTACAATTCACCCACTTAAAGTGTACAATTCAGTGTTTTTTAGTATATTCATAGGGTTATGCAACCATCACCACAATCTAATTTTAGAACATTTCATCTCCCCTAAAACTAACATCATACTCATCAGCTATCACTTCCTACTCTCTGTATACCCTATCCCCAACCCTAACCAACCACTAATCTACTTTGTCTCTATATATTTGCCTGTTGTGTGAACAATCACCTTTTAATTGCCATTCATAGCTTGCCCCACTGAAATTCTTTTTATTTTATTTTTTACATTATCATAAGAATAAGAACAATAGAATAGAGCCCTCAAAAATATGAATGAGTATCAAAGGTTAACCTACAAAAGTATGGTTGAATCCAATAACTTCTGATAGCTTCAATAAATAACTGCCAAACTGTGAAGCTGTGGGAATGATGACAGATTATGGTATCATGAAAGTCAACTGCTAATAATTTTAAATAAATATTTGAAACAGGCTTGGATTGCAGAAGCTTTTCTTGCTCCTAAAAGCAGCAATATCTGCAACAAGTAATATTTGCAAATTCAAATCCTGACTTTACCTCTCATCAACTATGTGACTTTGGACAAGTACAGAATATCTGTAAACTTCAGTTTCCTCATCTGTAACATGGGTAAAATGATGATACCAACCTCTTGAAGTTAGTGTGGAGATTAGCAAATGTAGAGCTTTTATAACCAAGCCTTGCACATAATAAGTACTCAATAAATGGTAGTTGTTGTATCACTTTTGTTCATAAGAACTCAATGATTCAGGCCAAATTCTAAAATGGAATTCTTACTTATGCCAACTTGCCACTTACCACATGTGATTGGTATTTTCAAAGTCTCGATTCAAGGAAGTTTCCTGCCATGAAAGGATTAGATCGAGATCTAAGATATAGCAGTGTAGAGAAAAAATAGCATTGATCAAGTATGTTTAACAGAGCTGTAAACCAGCCTTCAGTTGCTTTGGAGCTATGTGCTCTATAAATAGTAAAAGTGCTAATTTATTATTCTCACCTAACACTCATGTAACAGATTTTCCTTTTTTAAATTTAAAAGAAAATTACCAGTGACAAAAATCTTATATAATGGTATTATACATGTCTAATAAAAAATAAAGACTAGTGTTAGAACATTATAAGCCACGTATAACCTCTTACATTTGAAATGTTTAGCTAAGATCCTAAACATGTGACTTTTAAGTCTGTGTGAACAGAAGTTGTGATTTGGTTTTGTGTCCATAAATGTAAGGCTATTTAACAACTGATAATTCTATTTCCTACTCTTTAATTCCAATACAAAATGACTTTGGGTAATAAGACTAATACATTAGATAATTTTTTGAACAATTATGTATTTTCTGTTCTCTTAAAGATGTGGTGCTAAATATTATTAGATCCCAATCAGATGACTCATGATACACAACATTTTCATAATTGGGAAATGTTAACACATTATACAGTCCTTGCTTTGAAAAGAAAAAATAATTAATCACAGACAACACATTTTCATTTTCCTTTGATCCCATGAGACAAGTTAAATGATGTGGTTTGCATGTGGCCCCATTTTGACCCTAAAACACCTCCATGCTGTCCATCTGTTGTCTACATTTCAACCCCAGGCTTTACTCCTTTGGGCATTGTTTCATATTTGCATGAAAATTTGTAATCTTTTTTTTGCATGACAAGTCATCCATGATGTTGAAGTTAAATGTCTAACATATCTTGCAATATCACATGTCATTAATTCTTACATAATTTTTTTCTTTTATTTTCAGTTACTGAAGTTTAAAATGCTTGAAATGTAAAAGTGGCATGAAACTGGAGTGATGCAAGAGTATTTAATGTTCCTTTAAGGATTTACCATTTTTTAGCTGGGAAAATTTGGGGGGAGTTCCCAGCCTTGTCCCTGGACACAAATCTTTAATGACAAGTCTGACAGAACTATATTGAACATAAATAAGTGCTATCAGTGGAGTAATAAATTCTGAAGTAATATTTCTTTTTACCCTGAGAATGTATATCTAATACATGGTTTGTTAAGCGTAAAATATATTCCTTAATTTCAAAAATTATTCAAGATTTGACTTACTGTTTTTTCCCAGAATCTTCTTAATGGAACATAAAATTAAGCTCCACTGATTTTGGTGAGGTTCCTAGGACCAAACAAAGTAATAAATTACTGAATGACAGCACCAACATTTTAGCAATTTAATTTTTCCTAAATAAACATGATGACCAAAATGGATATTTGATATAGGAGCACATGATTATACAAAGAAAATAAGTTATTTACACTGTTTAGTCAAGCTTCACACCCATAAGGGCATGCAGCTGATTCCCACCAATGGCTAAAATATATACATCCAAACAAGTCCTTTTCCTTCCAAGTAGTCACCCTGCTGGCCCTATATTTATTCTTACCAGCTGCCATTGCTAAAACTATTTTAGGATACCCCTGTCAAATTTCCATCAGAGTCTTTGGCACATTCATTTTAATACCTACGTGGTAACAAATCTTGCTCTTTGGAGAGTAACTCTCAGACCCAGTCAAATAAGTATGGTAATCAAGCTGGTGAAACATATTTTTTAAATGATATGTGAATATGAATTTACTAAGACTTGCATAGCTTCTAAAATGACTGTGAACACATTTCCCGAAGAAGAAACCCCACAAAGCATTTACGTAATAGCAACAGTGGGAATAAATGAAATTTTCTTAAGGAGTCTTCTCAGCAAGCAAATGAATAAGTTCTAATATATGTATTAGATCATGTATACCTGTATTACTTTTAATTCAGCCTCATTTAACCTAATGAAGTGGTTTACATTTTTAAGGACACTCCTTCTTACAGTATTTTTTATCATGTCAGAATATAGATGAGTAACCATTATTTCTCCTTTGCTCGAGTGAATATCAAGTTAGAATCTTTCAAGATCAGATTTTGGTTGACAGTATCCTAGCTGTCACCAACTAGCTCTGTGATGTTAGCAAGGGACTCAACCTCTCTGTGCCTTTGGCCCCCTGTTTCCAAGATGAGGGTGTGAAGCTCATGTGTCTTTAAAATCTCTTTTGAATGAATAATGATCGTGGATCTATGTGTGATACTATAAATATCCTATACCATACATCTACACACTCCTTTGTGTGTTTTAAATTAAATCCAGGCTGAAGTAGCTCACATTCAACTAACTAAAAATGACATCCAGGTACTAATGTGCCTAGTATCTCTAAGAAAGTTTTTTCTACCTGATGATAATGTCAAGATAAAAAAGATGATGTTTGTATAGCACTTTATGTTTATCCTGCCTTACTTGAGTTTCACATCCTAAGCGCTATTATTATCCTCCATTATGCAGATGAAGAAGATACTGAGGTTCAGAGAGATTTAGTTACCTAAGGTGATGGACTAACAGGCTGTAGAGCCAGGACAGAGCTCTGGGTCGTCCTCTTACAATTTAAGACTTTTCCTTCATCATCATTTGCCTGCAACTAGTCTTTTCACTAGGAGACATTTTTTCCCAAAGTGTCATCATTAAGAATTTACATTCCTTGTAGATAAAATCTGCCTTTAGGAACCCTCTGGCACCTCTTTAGACTATCTACTTGCGTCACTACAGCTCTCTCTGCTTTTACAAACTAGTTGTTTTGTCAGCATGAGTGTGACAACAATTAGACGTCCCCTGTTTTTGCCCCATGCCTTTTCTCCTTCACAGTCATTCAATGACAAGCGTAAAAAGAGCTTCATCTTTTCACGAAAATTCCCATTCTACAAGAACAAGGAGCAGAGTGAGCAGGAAACCAGTGATCCTGAACGTAAGTAGATTCTCGAAGAGAATGTCACATGCAACACAAGAGAAAAAAATTCTTCACGGGCAACACCCATGATGTAGGCTCTCCCACGCCACACGCCTAGGCAAACAAACACGGTAGGCAGGCAGGTCAGGGCTTACTACTGTGACCAGTGTTTGGCTGCAGTCTGGATCCTTCCCTTGGTGTGGTTCTTGACAGAATGCATTGCAGAGGGACTTCGGGAAGCTGGGACTTTGCTTCCAACCAGCATTTTTCTGTGACCAGGGCTGGGTTCAGTTTGTCTTTCCTATCACACAGCTCTAGAGGGCTTGAGACAGATTATTTTCCGAACAGAAATATTGGATCCATTGCCACCTGTGTGTTTTGAGTTCTAGCTCACTGGGAGCGAATAATTCATACTCTATATTGATTACTAGCCCTGAGTTTACACTTCTTCTCCCAGCAAATGTTAAATACTTACTGAGCAGTGAGCTTGTATTGGTGGATACTAAATCTAAGAGTTTGTCTTGAAACTTGGGAGTGGAGTATCACTCTAAGTGGTACATTTCTGTGGCAACGTTAACAGCGAGCAAAAATGGCATTTGGTGAATCTTCTTCTTTTTTGTAACAGTCTTCTGAATTTTTTTAACTTCTAATCTTTTGAGTTGCTTTACAAATCTTTGAGTCTCAGCCCAGGGAGTTTGGGGTGAAAGTTGTTTCAAAAAAAGAAAGAGTGGGATCCAGATTGCTTAGGCAACACGGTCTGTCATGGTAGTATCCATTTCAACTCCACTGACTTCTTCCTTCCTCTTCCGTGGCTGTTCTTCCTCTCTCATTGCTCTCTCTGGGGACTTCTATGCAGGACATCCCCGGATTAGGTGACGACGGTTATGGAACAAAGACTCTGAGTAAGTTCCCAGGAATGGTCACTGTAACTTTTCTTTTCTTTTCCTTTCCTTTTGAGTTTGGCTTTTGTTCCTTTTCTTGAGGGCCTTTCACTCCTAGCATGCACAAGATACGAGTTTTATGTTACCTAGCTGTGAATGCTCCTACAGAGTAATTTCAACCGTTTTGTTCTGCATGTCAGCATTTAAAAGCGAAATGTGTCAGGCACTGTAACTACTGTTGCAGTTCACACCTTCCCTTTCTGACCATGTTATGTGGCCAACATGGTCATGATGCCAACCATGGGCATCCCTTGCTCTGCCGCCTAACACCAGAGAGCAAGAAGCCATGTTCAAAGAAAGGGTGAGCTAAATGTTCTAGAACAAGAAAGCAGAAATGTACTTTATGTAGCTTTCTTCTGCCTTTTTAGCCAGAAATATTTAATGACCTTGCCAACTTCCATAATGGGGTTGTACTTTGCTATTAGTAAAGGAGCTATTTTATTGTCAAAGGGAACATGCTTTCTCAAAAAATAAACATTAAGCTATTTGATCTTCCATGGATAATTCTTTGTTATTAACTATGATTGATTTTTCTTTCTGACTTGCAGTGATCCTGCTTGAAACGTTTGTATGATAGAGTTTTAGATATGTATTAATATGTTTTTCTATCAGTCACTTATTAGCTGCATTACATAATCAGGTCTTCATTTTATAGTAGAGACTGCAAAATAAAGTTTATTAAACCTTTAAATTTTCTACTTATTAATGTCTTTAGTCTGTGTCTCATTGCACTGAGCTATAAAAATTAATAATACTGTGTTAATATGGTATGATTTTTCTTTCCTTATTACTAACTCCATTGTGTAGGCACCAATGAAATAAGAACAGTTTTGTGTCTTTTGCAACTGTATCACATGCTCATTTTTTTTGTTTATTTTGTTTTGTTTTTATTTAACAGCTACGGGCAGTATTTTTAGAAGCTATTCATTTCATTTGTATAAAACAAAATAGCATTGAGCTGGACTTTGTTTTCAAGAGCTGTTTCTTAACACTGTAATGATATGCTTCATCCTTCAGATTGTTAATTTGGACCTTTTTTTATATACAGATATAGAGAACAAAATCTGATCAAGAGTAACTACTGATCTTTTTAAAGATGAAAACTTTATCTTTGAGTCTCTATATGGAATATGTCATGAAATTTTTCTTGAATTAGTGGCTGAAGTTCAAATATGGATTTCAACATTATCTGGATAGTATCAAGTACCACCATTTTCTAGATTTTCAAAGGGGGCAGGGTGCGGAGGAGAAGCATTTTAATATATTCTTAATAAATGAACATCACTGAAAAGTAGTTGCTATTAGAATGTCAAAAATATGCATGATGACCTTTTAAATCCAGGATGTGCAAATGTTTGTTTACTTTTTAAAAATTGAACAGATTTCACTAGGTAAAGTTATTTGCCAATTAATGCTACTGTTAACCATAATTTGGACTTTAGCTAGAACATATTTTCAATTTCTCTTTACCTACAAAATGGAAAAATTCTGTTATACAAACTCTTGATACTTCATACTCGATGAAACACTGCATAGATAGCTCAGCTTCATTCTCAGTTATTTTAAAAGTAAATCAAAACAAAACAAAAACCCTGTCATCCCTGACTCAAGGTACTTAAGATAATTGTGTATATGAAGATACACCATTGTTGGGTGTGTACCTTGACCTTTTTTCAATAACAGAAAACAAACTTGCACCCAGCCATTCACACTTCTTTCCCTCGTGCCCCTTTGCATTTGTAAAATTTGTGCCTAAATTAGCAACGTAGTCCTGGTCATACACCAACACAAAGAGCAATAATTCATGTGATTTTAACCCATGTTTTGCTTTTCCTGCATTTTATTCTCTAAAACTAATCCTTCCAGGATGCATCAGGTCAATTGTGAGAATCCTTCCACAATATCTACATGTATCCCTCATCATATTGTTCACTTTAAAAGTATTATAATTTGTTGATTACACCTCAATGAAGCTAAATAGAAAGATTAATCCATCCAACTGGTGAGAATCTATAATATCAAATACATTTTAAAGCACTTTTTTACTATTAGGGAGAGAATAATGTTCTATATTCTTATCCTTTTTCTAAAAATGTACAACAGTTGCCACTTTTTAAAAGCCTGAAGTTGTTGCTAATGAGTTTCAATAACAAGCTTCAAAACAGTCATTTATTCTTCATTTAATTAACCTGATATACAAAGAACTTGATAAGTTGATGAATTTATCTTCTATAACTTAGTACAGAGTACAAGAGAAATGATTTCTGGAAGTAAAAACTCTAATTCTGATATATATAGCCCTGTTATGTTGGCTAAACTGTGTTTTATGAAAAAAAATTTGAAATATCACTGTAAAAGCAAGTTACTCAACATGAATTAAAAACATACTTCATGCCAGGACCTGTGCTTGGTATCAGACCATCTATCCCCTCCCTGTTTCATCCCTCCAGAACCTAATAGCTCTCCAAGCAAGGATCTTAAAATAAAATCAAGAAAACATTGAACTGATTCCTAAACCATTTTTCAGTGACTCATTTCTTCCTCCAAGATTTTTCTCCTCACTCCCTGAAGTAGGAAAAATCTTCAATAGTCCCTTTTCACCCTGAGAATTAGTTTGAGAAGCATTTACATAGAAATTAATTTCAAGGGTCCCAGGGACCAACTGGCAATCTGAAATAAAGTATTCCCGCAAAATACCTAGAAAGAGGCTAAAATCAAGAAACAAAAAAAATTGTAAGCAAACAGTGCCTCCACACCAGGAGCTTCTGATCTTAGAGTCAGGAAACATCCAGCTGAGATACGTTGACCTCTGTCACATGAATCTGGAAAATCAGGGCCCGTGTGGATAGGGCAAAGCAGACATAAAAAGAAAAGTGCTCAAGTTGACCTTCTCTATTTTTTGTGATGAAAGCTACTTTCCTGTTTGCTAAACAGAAGACCTGGCAGTCATGTAGTGGCTTCTTGTCAAATGGAGATAAAGTTTTCATCTTTTGTATCTTCTCTGAGTCTTCTTAACGCCACCTCTTCCGCAGCCTTCCCCGTGCCTCTCGCTTCCACTCCTAGTAGGCTTGCATGAGTGTATTCCTTCGCCTTCTGGCTGCTCTCCAATGCTTGGTATTTCTTTAATTTGCTGTGCTGTTCTTGCAGAACATGTTTCTTCTAATGCCAGCGATAGCGAAAGTAGCTACCGTAAGTTACTGCTTGGGTTTGTGATTCTTTCCTTTGCAATTGCTCCATTGCCTGTGGTGGTCATTTCAGATTTTCGCTCTTGTTCTGTTTCAATTGCTGCCCTTGATCATCCTCATCCAAAGCAAATGGCTTGAAATGAAACCGTTGGTTGATGTGGAAAGATACAAAAGACACTTGGGCCCTCTGTGGACCCTTTTGTGACGTGTGCAAGCAGTGGCAGGCTTGCTAATAAGCCATCTCAGCCTCAATTGGCCAGGGTCTGAGGATGCAGTTCTCCCAGAGAAGGTGGGGGAAAAGTTCCACCTCATGGACTTTGACATCCTGCTCCCTGAAATAATTAAAACTCCCTTCCAGAGGGTTGAAAAGTCATCATGGTTTTATTTTCCTTCTCATTTTGCCTTTTTCTTTCTGTGGCTGGCTTCCCTTTTCCAAAACAAATCTTGTGAAATTACAGTGTTCCTTTTAAATGGAGTGTGAACTTTTATATCTCTTCTCTCCTTGATTAGTATTCTAAGGTAGATACTATGATACATCTGACTTTATATTTCTGATGGTTGGGAAGTGATGATAAAGTTTCATCCTCTAATGTTGAAGGAACTCACTTTTGTTTTAAAGTGAACAAATCTTGGATCAGAAAGCTTAACTTTCTGAAAAGGTAGGTAACTAAAAATTATTTCTGGTCCTTATCTTTGTTTGGTCACCTCAAGCCATTTGCTTAGTGTATAAAAATATTCACCAAACACCAAGTACATCCCTTTAATACATTCTTGTGTAGACCACCTACTTACTGGTCTTTGGTGACTACCCTAGGTACATATTACTACGGGGATCCTTACAACTTCCGTAATAATTATTTGTCCTCCTTAGTGAAATGGGTTACTCAAAAAGCAATTACTGAGGTGATTAGAAAAGTGCAGGCCCAATACAAATGACCCACAGCCACTATGACAGAAATTGGTTGGGTTTTTCCCCCCTTGAATAGCGTATTCATTAAAAACTAAAAAGAGTTTGTTTTGTTCTTCTATTACAGCATGGTGCTATATGAAACCATGCCTTTTTTGTGGTGGAGTGCCAACTAGTAGTCTTGGAATATGACAAATTCAATGTGGACTTTGAGATAGGCTTCATAGAATCAGATTGGTAGGAAATAGAAAAAAATGAAAAAGAAGAAAGGTGACAGAAAGAGGTAGGGGCCAGAGGAGGAAGATGAAACATAATGCAGAATAAAATGAAAAAACAAATGTGATGAGATACCCTTGATCAATCAAATAATATGAGAACTACCTAAATTTTCTTCCTCGACAGAATGACAAATCTTACTGGTGAAAGGATCAAAGAGTTCTTGTTCTCAATGTAATCCTTCACATTTTTGCATTCTTCCCACTCTTAAAATTTTATGATTATCCCAACTTAGCGAAACACTTGCCTCCCCCTTCCCTCCATTTAATTTTAAAACAAAAAGAAACCTGGCCAAGAAGAAGTAACCAAAGATTGCCTTCCTAACACATGAGGTACCCTCAACTTAGTATAAGGAAAAGCAGAACTTTTTTGGGTTTCATAGGACCAATGGGCCTGGTTTGTTTGATATTCAGGCTTACTTGTTGTGCTTCCATCCTGCAGACACAGGAATAGAAAGGGGAAACATCATACCTTGTTCTTTCAATTCTTTCTATGGAAAGTATATAGAAGAACTCATTTTTAGAGCCCCTCTTTTCTCTTTCAGGGGTAGGAATGTTCTTCCCAGAATCATTAAGTTAGAAAACCTAGGCTAAGGCTTTCAGCTGCCTAAAAGGGTTTTTGATAGTGAAGTTCTAAGATGACATCAGTAACTCTTCATGATCAAATAGTAGGTGCACATAAATACTCAGAGTGAATAAAAGAAACACTTGCAAGCAGCTTGAATTATCTATGAGAAGAGAGAAGAACTGGAACTGGCCTCTAAGATATTATGAGAGCAAATGTGTGTGGAGTTTACTAACCTCTATTGGTTTGGGTCTCATCTGAGGTTACTGATCAGCCACTCAGATTGCTTTCTTTACAAATGAATGAAAGTAAAAACAGCCTTTCTCATAGCTTAGTTGAAAGAATAATATTTCTTTCTCCAGGATGGAAATACAAGGAATTATAGAAGAATGTTTATTTATTCATTCAACATGTACCATATATCATGCTCCCTTCAAAGGCACCATGAGACCCAGTAGGAATCTCAACCAACTCTAGAACTCAGCACACACATAGTGGGGAGAGAGAGCAATAAACAACAACAGCAAAAATGCAAAACGTGCAGCAGTTTCTAAGGTAAAAGCCTGATTCAAGTAGCAGAGGCTTCGGAGATGACATCAAAGAGGAGGTGGCCTTTGAGCTGAGCTTTGGAAAGATAAGGTGCATGCCAGCTAGATAAGTTAAGGAAGAAACTTTCCAAGCACAGCAGTGGCATGAAAAAAAGACACAGAGACTTGAAACACACCTGCTTTCCAGAAAATTGCCATTTTGAAATCAACACAGGCTGCATTTTTCTATTGAATTCCTGGGTTTTGCTGTAATTATGACTTTTATGTTTTGTGTATAAGTAAGTGCTAAAAAGACCCTTTTTCTACTAACGTCTAAGTGTTATTTTTTACTCTTAGAACGATTCCATGTCCACTCTGGGACACATGCTCAAATAAATGGTCATTGGTTAGAAACTAAGTCCCAGACCCCCATGTCTGAAAGCTCCAGAGACACAATTCACACTACATCCTAGAATTACATGTTGTGACAACCTTAACTGAAAACCTCATACATTTCCTGAGATACACACACACACACACACACACACACACACACACCACACACACACATACTTTCACAGACCTGTTTCTAATAAACAGCCCAGACCTTTCCCGCACCATCTCTAGCATTATAAAATAGAATTTTTCAAAGTCCAACTACATTGAGCACTAGCTAAAAATGCAGTTAATTACAGTGCACATTGTATAATTATGCAAAATACCCCCTCAAAAACGATCTTCATTAGGGACTAATTCCAGATTTCTCTCTGTCAACAAAGTAGTACAGTATAGGCTTGTATTTGTGGTTGTTTTTGTATCTTAGCTTTCAGACGTCCTTGCATTAGGACACAGTAAAAAACAGGTAGTCATGGTGGAAATAGCAAATCTCTACAGCTGAGTCCTGCCTTCCTCAAAGCTCACAAAGTTCTTTATATCATGATGGGTACAGGAGAACTGATGATTATCTTTCTAACCTATTGGGGTTCATCAGTTAAGTGAGAGTTTCAAAACATGGACATTGAAGAAACGATTTGAGTGGAATGGAGTGCTGATATGAGGAGACCCAAAATTTTTCCACTGGAATTTATCAAAATAATGCCCATATTCTTCTCCTTTCTCCACTGTCTTCAAGTATTGCACTTGTATTTCCTCTAGTTCTTTAGCTTTTATAAAGCAATTTTTCATTATCTTTTTTCTTATTTGATTTCTGCAACAAGACTGTGAGATATGTCTCATATTACTCCATTTTACAGATGAGGATGCTAAAGCTCCAAGAGACTGCATAATATGGTGGCACTCTGTAAGACCAATTGAGATATTTTGCTTCTGAATTCCATACATTGTCAGGCTTCCATACAGTGCGAAATCTCAGCTTCCTTGTGTTTTATCCAGTACATTTCAACTATTCCATACCACCTGTCAAATTAATACAAGCAGAAACATCTATATAGCATTAACTGTGCACTAAGCCCAGTTTTAAGAGTTCTATGAACATTAAACTGAATCTTCTGAACATCCATCGAGACACTGAAACACAAGTTCACTATGTGACCTTGAAGAAATCATTCACCATCTTGGAAACTTAGTCCTCTCCTATGTAAATTGAGTAGCTTGAGTTAGAACACAGACAGCAAGCAGATTTTAACCAAGATCCCAACTCTGACCAACGGGTAATAGCTCCCAGAAGAATTGTATTGAGAAGCATTAAGGCCAGGCTAAGGCCCAGCAGTAATGTGGGCAATGATCAATCTGTAGTGCCTTCCAAGGGCATGGAATGGGGGAGTGACCCTATATGCTACATATTTGCCATCTATGAACCCCATGAGCTCTAAGCCCTTTCTTAGAGCTAACATTCTGTGCTTCTAAAAACCTAATTTATTCTTAATAATCATCAAATGCAGGCACTGAACACTAAACTTAGAACATTAAATATACTACCAGTGGGCTTCCCATCCCTCCCCTCTCTTTTCTAGTTTCCAAAAATTCCTAAAGAACACCAAGTTGCTGTTCTCTACCGTGAGGACATATGAGGGTCTCCCTCTGAGTCCCTTTTACTGTGACTTGCTTCCAGTTTAGAGTCTCATAGAGACTGTTAACAGAGGCCTCTGCTCACTCTCCCACAGCTGCAGCTGTCTGCACCCAGCACTGTGCCGCTCTCCCACTTCCAGCCATGCATTTGCCAAAACAAGACCAAGTAATAGTTTGTACCTTTTTGTCAGCTGTTATTTCTAAGTGCCAACACCTCCTGATCAAAAAATAGAAAAACTACTAAGGATGACTATTGTATGGAGATGACACAGCAGCATTAAAAATTAAAAAAAAAAAAAAAAAACAGTTGTTGTTTACAGATGGAACACCTTCTGGCCTCCCAGTGACTCTGCCCTGGGTTCAGCTCCTATCTCTGCCACCCATGCTTTGTTCATTTGTAAGGTCTGCCCCTATATCCCAGCCCCATGAGAAAAGTCTCTATCTCTTGCCATTTACTCAATGAGGAGTCAAAAAAGATATCGTTTTAAATCTTGACTCCACTACTTCCTAACTGAGTAAACAAGCTCCATTGACATCTCTGAGCCTCAACCTCTTCATCTGTAAAGTGGGGATCATCAGAGCGCCTACCTCAACAGAAATGACTGAAAAATAGAAAGCAATGGATGTGAAAGCACTTTATGGCCATAAAGGCATGAATTATCTTTCCTTCATTGCTGTAACTTTTTTTCCTCCTCCTCTTAGTCTCCTTCACATTACCCATGAAGGACTTTTCATTTCTGAACATGAAAGTAAAAATTGGTTTAAGGTGCTGAGATCACAGCTATGACATAATCTCATCTACCACAACTCCCCTGCAGGCTTCCTAACATAGTAGCTGACTGTCACAGGGTCTTTAGAAGTGGGATGGGCCTGGACAGAAGGATGCTTCCACTGAGATCTGCAGTCTTCCTGCTCTGATCAAGAACCAGTGCCTTTTGTAAGTCAGAAAGTAAACCCAAAAGCAATGCATAAACAAAAGAACTACAGAACTCTCTAACAAAGTTAGTCAAAGCTATGTTGCTTTGTCCTAGTTTTCTGAATCACAAATGAAACATACTGTCACCAAATATTTTATTTAAGGTCTGCCTTTAGAATATCCCATCAGAATAATTTGTAAGGACATTGGGAAAAGATTCCTATGGGAACATGATGTGTTATATTTATTTAGAGAAAACCACACTTCCCAAAGCAAAAGCATACAGACTGAAACACAAAGAAAAACCTATCTTTGGCCTCATTACTCATCCCATTTCCTACCAGTAAAATCAGAATGCAAATTCATTGACATTTTTCTCTATGTTAAGCACTGGGTATGCCATGGTAAGTGAAACCCAATCTTTGCCTTTATGGAGTTCCCAGTCTAGTAGAGAGGCATAAGTATCCCCTGATGTTTAAAACCTTCGTTATCCTATCCTCAGGATTCTCCTCTCACATATTATTGGTCAGTCCATAAAGATTTCCCTGTGATGTTACAGTCAAACACTGCAGTACTAGTCTGCCATATTTCAAGCCCTAAAGCTGTACTTTGTCCCCCAAGCATTTTTACACTTACCTTCTGAGTTCCTATGACCTCTACATATCTCAGGCTTTAGGTACTGTGGATCTTACCAATCAATCACCTTCATTATTTTTTGACCTAGACTCTGTAAATTTCAGCTATTTAGTTTATTAAAAGGGAATCATATTTTCCTGAATTTAAAAAAAAAAGTGAATCTGACTCCTCACATATCAAACCCCTGCCCAGATGTGGAAAAACCCCTAAACTTTCTTGGAGCAGCCATGAGTAGATGTCACTGAGAAAGACCTTCAAGGCGCATTCTCCATGCCGTGAGGCAATAGCTTAGCCTAGCAGGGCCTTTCTCAGAGTAAACCTGCTTAAGGATGAAAAAAGATGTGACTTGGGCCCGGCACCATTTCTCACACTTGAAAAAGTAAGACAATCTCACCCTACCCCATCCCAGCTACCTGGTCTCCAAGGAAGTCATCTGTACTTCACAAGTTTTCCATATATTTCCTAATTTCCCCCAAATTAGTCGTCATCATCAGAACTGTTCATTGTATTAACTCCTTTTATGAAATTAACTCACCTTTTCTGGTGCTGTGTCTGTTAAAGGAGGAGCACATTGGAATGTGTTTCAAGGGATTGAGTAGATAAAGCAATGAGTTGCATTGCCCTTTGGTTTCAGGAATTACTACCACCTATGACACTCCTCTATATAACAGCATACAGGCAGTCCTTTCCGATATCCCTAAACTACTTCCCTACCAAAACACAATCAGTCCTGGGCCGAATGCAAAAAGAGTATATCCTCTGGGTTCACAGCTGAATCAGGCTAATCTTGTATCCAGTCCATCAACTGGGTAAAATAGATGTTTGAAAAAAATAATTGCCTAAAACCAATTAACTTTCTATGGTTATTTGTTGACCGGAGGCCCACTGTCAATCAGAAGACTTGTAGTAAATGTCTTTGGAAAAGCGGACTTTTACTACATTGTCTTCTTTAGTTCCCTTCCCAAAGTTTTAAGGCTAGATTTAGTAGCAATTCTAATCAGAGATTTAGGGTCCTCCTCAATTTTTTTTTTTTATCTTCTTGAACCGACCTAGCGGTTTCCTGATGAATTAACATTAGAATAAAATCTTCAGTGTCCTGTGGTATATGCTGATGAAGGTTTTGTGACATAAATGAACCAACCAGACACTTGTTTTTGAACAATGTGCTTCTTTGGAAAATAAAAGAGAAAGTGAAATAAAAGACCCAGAAATTCTGATAATGTGGCAGCAAACTACTGGAAGGACCCTCTGCTTGTACTGAATGGTTTCATTTTAACTATACTGATAGTTAAATATATATATATATAGGGGCTCCACTTCTCAGTGTCAGACAGAAGGCATTCTCATAGGTCACTGTCCTGCTGAACTGCAGGTAACTAGTCTCCAGGCATTACTGACAGTTATGACCATTGAGAACCTGATACCATAACAGTGCTAAAGAGTTTTATGAGGATGAAGAGATTTTTGGAATGGCTCAAGGAGAGAGGGCAAGGAAAATGAACCCTGAACTGTGTCTGTTTCCTGTGCTTCAGAGCAGGGCTTGTAGCTGTGATACGTGGTATATGACTGGTTGTTAGTTCACTGTCATTCTCCTTTCTTCTCTTCTCAGGAGGGCAAGAAGACTTCATTCTTTCTTATGAGCCTGTCACAAGGCAGGAAAGTAAGTTTCCCAGCATGCTCTGGTTCCTGATTTCCAGGCCATATCAGGTGACACCATTATAGGAGCCAAAGAGTGAAGGACTAAAGACTATAAATCTGCTTAATACTCACTTGTCCCCAGACCAGACTCTTTGGCACGAACAACTTCCCTGCTAGGTATGGGCAGTGACAGCTCCCAGGAGATGAAGCAGCCCTCCAGATGAGTGGTCCTAAGTGGAAGGAATCACTAAAAAGCCCCACCTCCAGGACAAATGCATAAAATCTCCTGGGAGATTCTTGTCAGCTCAATATTGAGAAAGGCTCTGTAGCACACCTGTCCTAAAATACAAGCCACCCTCTGAGCTGCTCCAGAAGCCTGCATCTTTTTCTGGGAGGCATTTATATAGACACTAATGGCTATTGACAGGACATTGCAGAGAAAATTCAAGCATCAGAGGAGGAGTTGTACCAAACGGACTTTAGAGTTCCTTCTAAACTCATGTTACAAAGGAATCGCAAAAACCCCAGCAGAGAATAGACAGCATTTTGAGCTGAGGGAAAGATATAAAAACATAAGGTGTCATTATACTAACAATTACTTCTTAAAGTCATTATCTAAACAATGGCCAAACAGCTGCTTTGGAATCTTTTTTCTCCCACTCAATTGACTAAATTCAGTAGTTGTTTTGACATTGTGTAGGCATAACATAAGAGTAAGCAAAACCCCCTCCAAATGTTTCTTTTCATCCATAGACACTGCAGTTGCTTTTCCCTATTGGTAAATTCCAGAAAATAAACACAGCCAACATATCGAGTGTTCTCCTACAAGGCTGTATGGGCAACTTATCCAATGAAGGAACACCCTCAGCAGTTCTGTTTGGCAGTATTGCCTTCAGATTCACCCATGTAGGGCAGTTGTGCAGTCTTGACCAAGTCTTTCTCCTCATTTGCCTCTTCCGTTCCCTCTCTGCAGTAAACTATACCCGGCCAGTAATCATCCTGGGCCCCATGAAGGATCGGATCAATGACGACTTGATATCTGAATTCCCTGACAAATTTGGCTCCTGTGTGCCTCGTAAGTATTGTGTCTCTTTTTGCTAAAAGAAAGGCTCCCCTCCTTTCAAGATGATAAAATGTAATTCTGTTCCTCCAATGATCTCTCCAGTGATTCAGATACTATCAGTTATCTATTATCTAAACGTCTTTTTTTTTAATCTGAGCGTTTTATTTCATTTTCTCTGCTTAACACTTTTCATCAGTGCTGCCATGTATTGTTCCTTATTTAGTAGAGTATAAGTTCTCCAAACTGACTGTGGTCCCCCAGAAAGCAGAATGAATCCTTTCTCTGTAACTCCCATAGCCTTTAAATAGCATAGAATTGTTGATAGGCATTAATATTTCTTTATAAATGGATTGAAATGCCACTGAAGCATCTTTTCCCATAGAATAAGAGAGACCAGAAACAAAGCCACGTATTAAAATCATCTCAGGATGACTTAGGGCCCTGTGTCAATCACAAAACAAAACAGTCTTTTCCATGGGTAATTTCCAAGTGCTAGGATTTGAGCAGATGAAGACAAGAAAGCATATAAAGCTTTAATCTACCTTCTAGGCCATCACAGACTTTAATCTGCTTTCTTGTCCTCATGGACAGTCATTGGATCTCTTGGTCCCTCGGAGTGTAGCCCCATAAGAGTCTATCTGCTCTATCTCCCATGCACACCACACTTTCCCATTCACCCCCTACTCATTGCATTACATAAAAATGTGTATTGGACTTCTGCTTCTGTGTATGTGTGGCAGTATGTGTGAGTGTGTTTAAACAGACCGCCCCCCTTCCACAGGGAATTTGAGTTTATTAGATAACTGAGCTCTTAAATCTGATCCCAAAAAATATTTTTCTTATTATACGCTTTTTAAGCTTTGTGCTTTAAAGTGTCTCTTACATTTCAGCACTGCAGATGTTACCCAGAATACCTAAGAATAGTAGGAGTCATGTGTGTGCA
This sequence comes from Vulpes lagopus, assembly GCF_018345385.1. NCBI lineage: Eukaryota > Metazoa > Chordata > Mammalia > Carnivora > Canidae > Vulpes > Vulpes lagopus. The sequence continues at coordinate 33,927,740 of NC_054838.1, read as the reverse complement.
AGTATGGAGACAGAAGGGAATTATATCTCATGAAACTGTTCCCAGCAAGGACTCAGATCCTGCCATACAGCCTATCTTGAAAAAGACTCCAGACAGAAATGTTCAGTCAAATCCTACTCCATTTAGCCTCCAGTGTGTTCCTCCATTTTGGAAAGAAAAAAACCGAGACAGTCCTTAATTATCATTTCCAATTTCCCTCCACCTTACACTCTTTCTTTAGTTTTAAATAAATAGTGTAATAACACAATTTAATGATACTCAATATATATTCATTGTACAAAACCTGGAAAATGCTAAAAAGAAAGTTAATGAGAAAATTTAAAGCATACAGATTTTCACAGAGTATCGAGAGATAACATTATTGTTAATATTTTCATAGATTTTCACCTATTCCTTCTTTCTATACACATATTTTCTCCTTTGTTTGGGTGCATGTTGGATATATACATATTTTTGGCTTAACATTATTTAAAATTTTATGGTAATATTTTAAATAATTATTACATCATAATCATTCCTCATTTATGGGTATTTTGGGTTGTCTCTCCTTTTCACTATTATGAAATATAATTAAGGTATAATTATAATTATGTTATAATTATTTATAATTTATAAATAAATATAATGAACATCTTTAAGGGTAAAACTTTATCTGAAGCTTTGATAATTTTTTGAGATAGATTAGGAAGAGAATATCTGAGTCAAAGATTGGAAATATTTTAACATCTTTTATTTATACTGAGAGGATTGTTTTCCCTTGTTCTTACTAAGAAATTTAGTCACCTCTAACTATGGTTAGAGTTGATGACTTTTAGTCCACCTTAACTGTGGTGATCTCATTTTACATCTTTCACATCCCAAAATAAATTTTTACTGTTTGTCCATTTTTTTTTCCTCCTATTTATATGACACATTTTCTTGCTTTTTTGCTTCTCCTGTAATCTTTTTTTGTGTCCTGGACATTGTGACACTATGTTATTGAGAGTCTGGATTTAGTTATCTTTATTTATGGGATATTATGTTTTTGTTCTGGCTGATAATAACTTACTGGCAAATCAGCTTCTTCGATTATGACTTGGTTTTACACTTTGTGAAGGTGGGTCTAGAATAAATCTAGAGTAACCTTCTAAATTATAGCTTTTCCACTCAGTTGGTTAAGCGTCTTGAATTTTGGCTCAGGTCATGATCTCGGGTCATGAAACCCAGGCCCACATCGGGCTCCATGCTGGATGTGGAACTTGCCCCTCCCTACCACCTCACACTCTAAATAAAACAAAATAAGACAAAATAAAATAAAATGTTAAATTGTAGCCTTTCCAGGTACTCAACCAAATGCACAGTTCTAACTGAACTCTAGTGTCTCCTAGCACTAAAAAACCTTTACACCCTCCGGTTGTAAATGGAAGTAGAGTGAATATAGAGTTCCCATCATGTGTTTCTCCATTCTCAAAATCACAGCCCTGTGCTGCTGGTCGTCTGATGTGTGACAGCAGCTGTTCCCTACACTTTGTCTAGTTTTATAGTTGCTTACCGTGGGAAGCTGACTGGTACCTGTCGCTATGTCATGGTCCTCCATATTACATATTTTTGTATATCTATGTTGAGGGTATGGTGAAGAAAATGGGTGTAAAGGACATTTATGAATATAAATTACCTTAATTGTATTATTTTTGTCTTATAAAGATACTACGAGGCCAAAGCGTGACTATGAGGTGGATGGCAGAGACTATCACTTTGTCATTTCCAGAGAACAAATGGAGAAAGATATCCAAGAGCACAAGTTTATAGAAGCTGGCCAGTACAATGACAACTTATATGGAACCAGTGTGCAGTCTGTGAGATTTGTAGCAGAAAGGGTACGTCCACCAATCATCTTATACCTCCTCTAAAGAAGGTTCCCAGGTGGCAAGCTGCATTTTTGGTCCCCACTCTCTCTTGATTGCAGTTGTAAATTTTGATTATTCCTTTTAAGACTTCCAAGCAGAGAATGACTTTAGAGCAAGGTCATTAATCTTTGTTCTAATCTCAATAAAGCATGCTGACTGACTTGTGGGGAGAAGGGGGTTATAAACCTAAAGGCAATTAACAGCTTGAAGTTTATAGATTCACTTTGTCCTTGACTCACTTATCTCTGGCCCCAGTAAACAACATTGAATTTATTAAGGAAGCTTTATTACTCTTGGTTGTTTAAATCAGCATCCTCGGTTCTTTTTATTAGCAGGAGTTACATTTTATTTCCCTGAAAACTTGGGACCCTTATAGTGAGGGGTAGCCAGATGAAGAGGGCTAGGGCCTAGCTTATAGCTGGCAGAAATTCCAACTTAGAGGAGGTGTGAATACTGCCATTCCCTTCCCATCCATCATTTCAAGGGCACAGAAAAGAAGAGAATGTTCAAGAGAGAACAGGATAGGAAGGCTCTTGGGTGTGCCTCTAAGATCTGCCTATAGAGAGATCCTAATCTCCTGTCAACACAGAGGACCCAACTTCATGGGAGAAAAGAAAAGAGTTAAGAGTCAATCATATTTGTTATATAATTAATATTTATTGGGTTGATTTGATGTGACTTGACATAACCTTTTGATGTGCTGGTAAAAAGTTAAAGAAATTTTAATGTCTACCTGAGAATACAATAAGCTGCATCTCTCGCTCTCCCTCAAAAATTAGCTGTATATATCTATGAGCTATATCATATGGTTTCTAATCAGTTTCCTGGATGATTGCATCTATTCTCTCCTTTGAGCATGTAAATACAACCTTTGTTAACTTGAAACGTTCTGGCCAGTGAATAATCAAACAGCATTTAGACATTTTGATTAGCTGTTACATTTCACAGAGAGCAAGCTTGGAATTTATTACTTAAGTGATACAGGGCTTGAACCATCTTAGTTGGTTCAAGTATTCGCTGGAGTCTCTTTGTTTTCACATGGGTATTAAAGGAAGTTTTTAATCCTCTATTATTGATTTAGGACTGTTACTATCTGTACAATATGCCTTTTCTCTTCTAAAGTTCTTCTGGCCTCAAGATAATGAGGCCATCTCTCTCCGGGAGTTAGAATATGATGTTTGCCAAATGTATCTACTTTTCCTAAAATACTTCACAAGGCAACTCCTTGCTCTGAGCACTCATTGCAGTAGAAGCCAAGTTAAATGAGGTGTGCTATATGTAATAGAGTTTTCATTTAACAAACAAGAAATTTACATTCACTGTGCATACACTCAGCACTTAAGATGTAATACTGAAGGTAACTCTTTTTGTGTCTGTCCTGAGCTATACTAGACAGCATATCCAGGGCAGGATCCATATAAGCACTCAGCAAATGTTTATGAAATTGGTCCAAATTCACGTGATTCACGTCATTCCTCCAGATTTAACATTGGTCAGGGTGAGACAATGAGGTTTCTATTTATTCCAGCCAATGATACTGTCAGTGCTCAAGACTTGAGTTTGAGTTCTTCTAACACTGAGACTTTGAGCAAGTTACTTATTATTTCTAAGTCTTAGTCTTATCTTCCATACATTGTGGCTTATAATACCTACCTCATAGATTTGGGGATTTCTTGTTGACGATTGTCTTCAGAGATTTTTTTTGGAGAGCTTCATGAATGTGGACCCAATCATATCATATAAGGCTATGTATCTTTGTGCAAAACGTCAGGTATTTACTTAAGAAAATTAAGCTAATGTAAAATCTCTATCCCAGTGGCAGGCCCTTAGTAAGGGAGTAAGAAATATGAGTTATCAAAAGCATTCAGGGATGACCCTGAATATCAACCTTTATTTATGCTTTGCAATGATACTTTTCCAACCTTTAGAAATTCAGTATCCCTTACCTTCCTCTAAAACATGCTTACTTTTTTTGTTTTGCTTTTGTTTGTTTGTTTGTTTGTTTGTTTGTTTGTTTTGGTTGCGTTATAATCATTCTTTCTGGATTAACTCCATATTTTTCTTCTCTTTCTACCAGGGCAAACACTGTATACTTGACGTGTCAGGAAATGCTATCAAGCGGTTACAAGTTGCCCAGCTCTATCCCATTGCCATCTTCATTAAGCCCAAATCTCTGGAACCTCTGATGTAAGTGGAGGGCACAGGAGGCTGTCTTGCAGCTGCCTGTTCCATGTGACACAGCAAATTGCTGACAGCTCTTTGTCATAAGTGCTTATAAGTCAGAAGTGCCATTGTTTATTTTTTTTTAAGCATTTCCTTTTTGAAAAAATATATGAAAGTCTTTTGAACCACTAGAGACATAATGTCAGTAATTCCCTAACATGTCCTCACTAATGTTTCTTGATTTTTATGTTCATTTCACAAGTTAGTGTGTATGTGTGTGATTTGTTCTGTTTTGTTTTGTTTTGTTTTATTGTTTTGAAGGTAGGTTGTTTTGGTTTGGTTTTCAATGATAGGAAGCAATCATCTTTGCTTACCTCTTTCTTGTGAAAGCAGTTCCATTAGTAAATCTTTTAAAATGTGTGGGTTTTTGTAGAGTGAACAGACAATATTCAAGACTCTTTGTATTGACATTTCATTTAGTTCTAGCATAGAATTCTTCTGTTCCTTAATTAGAACCTCATGTATGTAGAACACTATTCTTAATAGGGAGTTTTCTTAGTGACATGGCAGTAGCACATCTGTAACTTACACCAATAGCTCCATACCAGTGCACATTTATGAATAAGGCAAAAACTTGGATTTTTTGTTGTTCTTTTTTTTTTTTTTTTCCAGAGGGCTGGGAAAATATCTTCCTTCAAATTCATTAAACAAATTGGGCAAATATTTACAACCAGTCTATAAAGTAAAACATTTTCAGTGGCAGTTTGATAGAAATTGTTGACATTGCTTTCTAGACAACTCCCACACAAACATGAGGTACAGTAGCCAAAAGGGTAGCAGACCAAAGAGGCTATAGCAGGCACTTGAAAACCAGTTGGGCTAGATTTGGTTTTTCTCTTTGCCTCTGATCAGTATGTCACCTCAGGCAAGTTATTTGACGGCCCTAAGATTTAGTTCCTCTCCTCGAAACTAGGCACATTAATAATACATACCTCCCAGCTGGTATAAAGTTTAAACATGATCACGAATACAAAGCTCCCCATATGGTCTTTAGCGTATATAAACACTCAATAAGTAGTAGCTACTATAACTGTAAAAAATTTCAGGTTACTTCATTGTTAAAGGAGTAAAACTATTTTATCATTACAAAACACAAAAACTACCTTTTCCAAGAGGTCACAAGAGATAATGCCAGTGTGTCTATTGTAAGAGCTTTGCTAAAATGTGCCTCCATTTGGGCCTTGAGATTTAGAGCATTTGACAGGGTGCAGAAGTGAACTCCAGAGTACTGGAAAATAGTGTGCATGGGAAAACCAAAGAAAAGGAAATTGCTTAAACCCAGAGGTGAAACAATTACTTGCAGAGGTATCAGCCAACTGTTCCACATCTTCTGTATGAGTGGAGAAATAGAGCAAGCTGCAGTAGCTAAAGAGTTGCAACCTAAAAGAATTAAGTTACACAGTCTCTGGGGAAATTGCCAGAGAGGTGTCTTAAAAGCAGAATCCATTCCCATAAATAAAAGATGGACAAAGGTTCTTACTAGGATGAAAAAATAAAATCGAGAGGTCACTGACAGTACTTCCCACCCCAAGATTTTAGGTTTTTAGATGTTAAATTATAACATCAAGAGTTTTGCCCATGGTTAGCCCATGGAGAAATATGAATTGATGATAAAATACTGGTTCCTGATATTATTATCCCTGATAGCATGCTTTAAATCTCTCCTCATGTAGGATATGGTGTTGGGTAGTGCACAAAGTAAATTAAGCAACCATAAATTTCATTATGCAAAAGTGATTTATAATCTGTAAAGAGCCTCATAAATGTTATTAGCAATGCTAACATGAAGAAGAATAGAAAAATGGGAACAGCACCTCCTGGGAACAGCATCTTAAAGGCCTGTTTCAGAAATAGAAGAATAAGGTTTCACATCATAAATACTCGGTGGGATAAATGGCTTCCCCGGGAAGTGAGGCCTGAGGGAGAAACAGCAGTTTCACATTTGCTTCAGTGTGATATTGGGAGACATTCCATCTGGTGCTCGGTAGGAGAAGGGTCTACTTCCTTCCACAACTATGAGATGACTTATTTAGTTTTGCCTTGGGGCGCTGTCACAGCCACTTATCACCAAGGAAAATTAAACATACCGAAGGCTGGATTCCACAATGAGGACCGTGAATCTGACATAATTTGCTGCAGCCATATTCATGAGTCTTGAGTGCAGTAATGGTGACATTCAGACTAATGTGATCTTATTATTACATGCTGAATGTTTACTTTCCATTTCCCTCTTCTCCAAGGGTTTTTACTTTGGGAGCAAAGCTGGCATGAATTGCCCATTCCCCAGGGAGGAGTGAATGCTAGGTCAACTGGAACAAAAGCATGGCAGCTGTCACATTTAGGCACTGATACATCATCACACACATTATTTCTCAAGTGCATCACCCACAGCAAACCACAGAGCTTATTAGCACATACATAGCTGGCTCTTCAGAGGAGCATAAAATCAAGGGTGTATATAAAAGAGATGTTCTTTTTATAGCATGCCACTGCATGACCTCTGTTGCTCACCCCCACCTCTTGGCAGTGTGAAGCTTTCCTGTGTGTCTCTCTCTTGCCAGCCCCAATCTGATTTTACCTTCTTGCTCCCGCGGTGGCCCATGTTTTCTTTTGTATTCAACTGTACCATAATTATGTTTATTTATATAGTTTTCCATTCATTCATTCATTTACTCATTCAACAAATAAGTCTTGAACCAGACTCCGTGACACAGGCTGATGAACATAACCCTGCTCTCTGCCTTCAGTGAACTCACAGATTAGACAAGGAGACAAAGTGTATAACAGATGATACATCAGAGGATAAAATTGGAATTCAGTCATGGCTACAGTAATTGCCAAGGGAATTCAAAGAACACAAGCTAGAGCATGAGCAAGGAAGTCCAAGAAGATCCAGCATCACATGATTTCTTGACACCTGGAGCAAAACTCCATCTTTCTATGAAATGTATCCCTGGATTTAGCCTAACATCTTCTGTATCCAAGGGTGACATCCACTCACAGCTTCTAGGACTGTGCTATTTGGGAAGAGAATCCTAGATACCATCCCTCAGGGCAGGAGGAGTTTATCTCAGCATCAAGAGTTCAGGAAATTCCTACTTTTTCTATTGCAGCCATCAGATCATGTTGAAAATCATGTTAATATTGGACATCAGTTTTTTTTTTAATATTGGACATCAGTTTTTTAATTTTTTTCCAAATAAACCCCTTGAGAAAGTCTTGGTATAATGGAAAGCCTGTTTAAAAAAAAAAAAAAGATTTTATTTATTTATTTATGATAGACACAGAGAGAGAGAGAGAGAGAGGCAGAGACACAGGCTCCATGCAGGGAGCCCGATGTGGGACTCGATCCCAGGTCTCCAGGATCGCACCCCGGGCCAAAGGCAGGCGCCAAACTGCTGCACCACCCAGGGATCCCAGTTTGACTAAAAACTGATTTTAAAAGAACCATAAGGAATCCCTGGGTGGCTCAGCAGTTTAGTGCCTGCCTTCGGTCCAGGGAGTGATCCTGGAGTCATAGGATCGAGTTCCGCATCAGGCTCTTATATGGGGCCTGCTTTTCCCTCTGCCTATGTCTCTACCTCTGTGTGTGTGTGTGTGTGTATCTCTCATGAGTAAATGAATAAAATATTTTTAAAATAATAAAAAATAAAAAAATAAAAGAACCCCAAAACTTTGAGTTCTGACATCAGATTTATTCTTTTACCCTGTCAAGTCCCTTTATCACTTCAGGCCACAGTGACATGCCCTAAAACCACATTTCCCATACCCCAGTCTCTGGTTTCCTCAGTGGCATGTAAAGGCAGCAATGCTTTCAATATTCTGTGTGCCCCTGTGATGCATCCTAGTGGGCCAACCAAAGTACCTTTGCCCTTGGCTAGACTTTTATCAGCCCAGTGCAGCCACACTGGTATTCATATGATGATAAGAGGCAAGAATTCTCACTCTGATTAATAAAATGTCTTTGATTAAGAAAAAATGTGAAGATAAAATAATTTTTACTTAGTAAGTATGATTTGTTTGGTAGGCAAAATATTTTCCCACCTAGAGCACATAGGAAGATAAAGCTGTCACTGATTGGGAATCAGTAGATTGGGTTATTTTCCATTTCCTTCCTACTCAATTTGTTCTTGAGGCTCTATTTAAATAATCTTACAATGACTAAGCGGCACTTATATACACCGATAGTTGACAGACTAACAGAAAGAAAGGGACAGAGTCAGAGTCCCAGGCATAGTTCCTTTATAGCCCATTTTCCTATCAGAACAACAAAAAAACCAAATCAACATGGAGCCTCTTCCTGAGATCCTCTATCCTTGTTCACCATGTAGGTTACTTGTTTATTATAATCTATTGGAAAATATTTTGATCCCAGCATGTTTGATTGTTACATTCTCTCTATTTATTCACACTTCCCTCAGCCAATCCTTCAAATGCCATTTGATTTGAGGCATTCGATGAAGTTAGAGGCACCTGGGTGGCTTAGGTGGTTAAGAGTGAAACTCTTGGTTTCTGATCAGGTCATGATCTCAGGGTCACCGGATCGCTCCATGCTCTCTCTCTCTCCCTCTGGCCCTTCCCCTTCTTGTGCTAGCTCTGTCTCTCTCTCTCTCTCTCTCTCTCTCTCTCTATCGCTTTCTCTCTCGCTCTCTTTCTGTCTCTCTGAAGTAAATAAATAAATCTTAGGAAAAAAAAAAAGATATTTGCTTCACCCTGTGTAGAATCTGAGCAGGGAGAGCCACAGAATGCCCCTTCGGCCTGAAAGATGCACATGACTAAAGGGCCTGTCACATTTTCTATAATTCTCAGAAAGCACATTCTGTTTCTCCATTCCACATATTTCCCACTACACACTGAAGATGAACAGCAGCCCATGGGGAGAATGGGGAGTGGAGAACTCAAAGGTTTCTGTGAGGGCAGGACCTGCCAATGGTCAAGTCTGGTTCTCTCAGATGTGATGAGGTACAAGAGGCTCTGATGTCCCCTCCCTTCTCTCCATCTCTTCTCCCTGCCTCTGACCACCCCTTGACGATTTCATTCAAATCTATGTCCTACATTTAAGAGAGGTCAAGATAGTCTAGGACAAAGTCCAAGGAAGAGTAACCAGGAAGGTTAGGATTTGGAAATCACATCCAATGAGAGTAGACGAAGGAAGTAGGGCAATTTATTCTGAAGGAGTGGTAGCCTCAAGGGACGAATGAGCACTTGATTTAAAGATCCTAGTGCCTATCAAGGAGGAAAGTTTAGTCGTACTCTGTGTGACTGTAGAGGACGGAACAGGGAGCAGTGACTGAAAGTCATAAAGAGACAGATTCTACATCAATCTAGTGTGGGAACTGAGAGACTGACCTCTGAGAGGGTGAGCCCTCTGGGAGGGGGTCCTTGTCGCTGCAATTATTCCAACAAAGAGGAGTCTCAAATAAGGACTAGGAAGCCGCTAGTAAGACTACACTGTGCTTCCTGCAGGATTCATTTTTGCCACACATTTTAATTTTTCAGGATTTGGTACATTCCGTGTGTGTGCTAATACCAAACCCTCATTTTCCCAGGGAGATGAATAAGCGTCTAACAGAGGAACAAGCCAAGAAAACCTATGATCGTGCAATTAAGCTAGAACAAGAATTTGGAGAATATTTTACAGGTAAGTTCATTTACCCTCGTACTGTGAGGAAGGATCAACTGTCCAGCATTTGGCATTAGAGGGGGCTCTGGGCCTGGTATATCTGGGCCCTAAAACCTTCCTCTTGAGAAATCCTAATTTCCCTCTGCTTTACCTATCTGATCCAGAACTCTGGGTTCTGTTTTCTCTGGATTTAGCTGCAGCCAGCTCTAGATTCCTACTGGCCCTCTGCAAAAGCATGAGTCACAGATGGCACTGAGTTGTCTCCCACTATTAAGATTTTAGGTGGGGTGCCTTGGTGACTCAGTCAGTTAAGTGTCCACTCTTGATTTTGACTCAGGTCAAATCTCAGGGTCCTGAGATTGGGCTCTGTGCTGGGCATGGAGCCTGCTTGGAAATCTCTTTGTCACTGCTCCCTCTTTCCCTCTCTAAAAATCTAAAAAAAGGAAAAGAAAAAGGAGAAGATTTTAGACATTAAACTATCTCCCTGATATCATCAGAATACTTGAAGAGGAAACTTTTAGGACCCAATTAGGCAACATCCAAAGCAGTGCCTCGTGAGAAGCAGTCTCATGGCTCCATTCTCTGCTTCAATGACCTGCAGGTCTGGCTCCCGTTAGCAGCAATTGAACAAGATGCTTCCTTGTGTTTCCATTAATTCCATGTCAAGGCCCAGTGCAAAACACTGCTTTTCTTTTTAAATATTTCCTTGGAAACATGAAGTTTGGGGAATAGGGAAAGGTTTTCTTGCCCTGGTATCCTGGGTTCTCTACTCTATCATGCTTTCATGAAACACTGGTCAAATCCAAAGAGTAATCGAACTGTGTGGAAATTACCTTACAACAAATGGTTTAGAAAGAAGAAATTTCTTCCTGGATTAGCTTCTGAGAAGTTAGATGCTTTACTGTTTGCCTTATACAGAATATGAAAATGCCAATGGCTTAGCGGTGTGCAAATATGTTGAACCCAGTAATCTTGAGTAAAATTTCAATCAATAATAAAAGTATGGGTTATGTTTTATCCCAAAAGAAAATCCAGGTATAAACATCAAATCACAGTTATGCACATTTTGACCAGTGGTTCATACTCGGAAGTAAAATAGAGTAATCAATATATTCTCAGGGTTGTTTTTGAAAATCTAAACTATGTCTCAGTAGCAATTCATTGATTGTCTCTGATGTCCTATAGATAGTATTGACATGTTTTGGAGATCTATCTGTAAGCTAACTTAGTTCAAAGGAGATTATGAAATATACTTAAATCTGCTTCAGGTGACTTGGGTTTTAGGTAATTCACAGGTTAACAGTTTGTTTATATTTCCTCTTATTTATGTTTTATTATACGTAGCCCTCATAAGGCATTCTCAACATGAGCAGCCCTGTTAGGGCAAAAATATCAATTTATAAGATTGCTTGGAGAATGAGTGTGGTTTCCCATTAAGGGTTTCGGAGTTGGAGGGGTTAACTCAATTTGCCTCCACAACCTCATTATTTTCTTGGTGTCTAAAATGTCTAAATTTCTGCATCTACAAGGTTAATACAGTATACAGAATAAAAGGCCAGATTTCTTTGATAAGCAGGGAGATCTCCATCTGAAAATTGATCAGTGCCTAGTCCAGTATCTGGCCAACAGTAGGCACCCATAAAATTTCAGTATATAAATGATTCATTGTCCAGACCACAAACAGACATGGAGAAGGTAGAAAGACTGTGTGTAACTAATTTGTTATCTGATCTACGACATGCATTGAAAGCATACTTTTTTTCTTTTACTCACTGATGTGACCTTGCGTAAGTAAATTTCCCACTTTGTCTTACTAATGCAAGGTAATAGAAGTTTCCAGATGAGTTTGTCTGTCCCTGGTTTGAGCTTCTGCTGTGTGATTGATGACTGTTCGTCACCAACAAGGCATGATTCCTAACTCTAGCGTGTTGGCTTTTGTTCTAGCTATTGTCCAAGGAGACACCTTAGAAGATATATATAATCAATGCAAGCTTGTTATTGAAGAGCAATCTGGGCCTTTCATCTGGATTCCCTCAAAGGAAAAGTTATAAATTAGCTACTGCACCTCCGACAATGACAGAAGAGCATTTAGAAGAACAAAATATATATAATATACTACTTGGAGGCTTTTATGTTTTTGTTGCATTTATGTTTTTGCAGTCAATGTGAATTCTTATGAATGTACAACACAAACTGTGTGAAGCCATGAAGGAAACGGAGGGGCCACAGGGTGGGACAGAAAAGACATTGCAGTATGCAGGAAGGCTTTGGTTTGCTCAAAGTGCCAGGTATAGGGATGAACCTCTGACGGGCTTTCTGCCCAAGAGATGGGCAGCCTCCTCACCCCAGCAGATGTCCAGAGCTGATTTAGCTGCTGAGCTCTCTGTGTTTTTTGCTTTAAAGAAAAGTTGCCAGCACTTGAACTTCACCAACCTTCCCATTACCCACATCTGTAATTGGTACACTTCGAATTTTATAACTATGCACACTCTTTGATTTCTTAACGAACAAAAGAAAGAAGGAAGGAAAAAGGAAAGGAGTCCCTTTGGAGACGGCATAATAGCAGGGAAGGATAAGTGTGTAGTTTCTTTGACATCTACAAAGATGAGCATTTCATAAAATTCACAAGTGTATGGAGGACTGAACCTCACTGAAAGAGGGGATTCCACCTGAGGTTAGCTTTATGATTGTTTGTTGTCTATTTTGCCATTTATAAACTGAAAGAAGGCACTAAAGATGAGAATAATTTATACAATAAAAATATATTAAATGTATAGAAACGAATTTCTATAGGTTAAAAAAGTTTTGTGAAATATTTTGTAAAGACTAATTGAAAGACTAAATGAATGCACTATCAGCAGATGATCAAATTCAAGAACTGAAAGTTGCACTCTCCCTTTTGTTGCCAATGATACATTAAGAGCATCTGAGTTCCTCCCAAAGTCTGACCAAGACTTCTCCCTCACTTACCTCCCATGATCTCCCTTCCATATTAGTGACACACTCTCATGGAGCACATCCCTTAATGAGTTGCCCTCATGGGTATATTTGGAAGACATTTGGTTAATGCATCTCTAAACTGATGGCTTTCAGAGACAAACTCATGCAAATGATCTAAAGAGAAGTTTTTGCTTTTATCTTTTTAAACAACCTGGGCCTGCCATGCAAAGAGTTGAATAACTGTTCCTAGTTACTTACATGCAATTCTCAAAGGATCATTTAGTATGTTAGCCAACCATGAGTAATTAGGACTTTTTTTTTTTTTTTTTTTTTGTCTGTTTCACAAGTAACTGAGGGTTTTTGTAACAGCCAGAGATGGTATCGAGCCATGGAAAGATCTGTTCCAAGAAGCACTATTTCTTTGAGGAAGAGAGAAATACCTGGTTGGGGGGTGAGGGGTGCAGACTTTTGTTTCCGTGTACAGGGCAAAGAGAACCACAAGGAAAGACAATTAACAACTTTGAGCTCAACCAATTGAACTGCCTTTTTCGGGGGCTGCACCTGGACCAAGTTTATTTTTTAGCAATTATAATAATGATGATTTAAGAAAAAAAAACCTCCCGAAGCCTATATCCCACTTTAGAGCTGATGATGACATCAGTGTTGCTTGTGCCCACGGTGTTTAGAGAGAGACTTTTTGGTGATCTCAATAACCACTCAACTCTGGGTTCTATGCATGCCCAGACTAAGCCCCATCGCCTTATTTCTGGGGTACATCCAGACCTGGCAGGGATCCTGCCACACTGTGCAGCAAACCAGCATGCAGGCTGGGATGGGAGAACAAGAGATAGAGCCATCAGCAGTGATGGGGCTTCTTCACAGTAAGAACATCGGAGCTCAGAATGAGGGTCTCTTTCCAAAAACAAGTGTTGCTCATCTTACACTACCATTGTCTGCCTCGCTGCAGTCACTAAAACAAACACAAAAATGCAAAATTATGCACCTACCTATAGTCTTGAGGCTGCCTTTGCCAATGGAAGGGCTAGCAATGCATTTTCCCTCTGATGAAAGTTAAATTTTTGGAGACTTCCTTAGAGTGCTCAAAATGTTTAAAGATATGTCCGTGGCTGCAATTCGCCAGTTTCAGGTCAAGGCCTAGTTTCATCAATATTGCTGCCAGAAGTTTCTGCCACCAGAATGCCATTCCTGATCCCAGCTCTATTTTTAGGCCACCATAATAACTTCTTTGGTTTCTCAACTGAGCATGCAACCATTTATTTAAAGGACTGTCCTTAATGAGTAGATGTTTCCGCGGGTCGTGTGATGTGCTTTCCATTTAATATTAAGTATTGCTGTGGCTGAGTACAATCAAATTGAACCACCAACCCTTGGTTTTGTAGTAATATAATTATTTATTTTCCTAGTGTAGATGCTTCCAGATTAGAATTGGCATTTGCACTGATTTTTTTATGTAGATTTATATAAATATATATATACATATATATTTGCTTGAAGAATCACCAAGCAAATTGGTGAGAGGGTCTTTTCCTATAGAATTTACACCTCCATTTGTTGTGTTGTCTTGCGCTTCCCAATGTTGAGGTCTCGAAGGCTCCAAAGAACTGGTGTATTTTGCAGCAAATCTGATGATTGTATGGATATGGCAGGAAAGTTACCCAGATTACATCTGGTGCAAATGCACTTGGAGCCTGGGGCCAGACCGGTGCTAACACTGCAAACTTTGTCCGGAGCTCTCTCCAATCTGAAGGCTTGCTGGGGGCGCAATGTCACCTTCACATGCTGGGCCCTTTCGGAAAAGTGCCAGATCGTGTCACTGGTGCTATTTTTCATGCTCTGGTACAATGTGTAGCACCACGGGGGTCTCAGCTTTACCAAAATCGAAATCGCATTTGTCAGCGAATTGCAGGGGCATTTGTTTTTTGCTCTCCTCCCACGGGATCTGTTGGCCATTTCTTTGCCGGCCTCTTCCCCACCCCCACCCCCACTGCCCCAAGTTCATGGCTTGGCTCCACCTGCTCAGTGAGCCCATTTTTATGGAAGCCAAAGCCGAAGCCTAAGCCGCACTCAGGTGCCTGTGAGCTGTCTTAGATCCTACTGCCAGCCCTTCCAGACTCTGAGCCAGGGAAAAGCTCTCCACTCCTATGGCTCTCGCCTCTGGTTTTCCCTCATTCCTTTCCTCTGCTCTCCTCCTTCCATTTGTCTCATTCCTTCTCTCTTTGTGTGCACCTCTCCTTTTCTCCTACTGACCTGTCTTCCCCCAAGAACTGCCTTTCTAATGCAGTCTCTTGTTGCTCCCTCCCCTTCACTCTCCTATCTCTCTACCTCCTTTAGTCTCTCTTCCCCCTTCTCATTCCCCTTTCCCCCTGCTTTCCTGTCTTTTGTCTTCTTCTCCCACCTCTGAGTATCTTCTCACCCATACTCCGCTCCGTAATTTTTCTGTCCTATAAGGGCTCATGGCTGATTCGGACAGCAAGTCCATACACTGGACCGATGACACAATTCCTGTGGGTCACCGTTTCACTTGCACAGCCCAGAAAGCAAAGCTGAGCATGAGGTCCTGGACTGGAGCCAGCTCCAGCTCACCTCACCGAGCCAGCCTGCACCGCTGCCCTGGCAGCGAGGATGCATGCGCTCTGGGCCCTGCGGCACCTGGGTGCCTCTCTGCCTGAAGGCTGCTCCAAAGGGAGCCCACTCCCAGCACCACCCCGTGGCTCTGAGGACAGTTCCTCTCTATAAAGGCAGACTCTGGCCCCAAAATCATTCTGACAGCAAACCTCTTTCTTCTCATTGAAGCCATGCCATCGCCTTGGTTTGGAGAGAGACATTTTTTTCCCTCTCATAAGCTTTTTTTTCCTCCCATTTTCATGTGAAGCCCCCTCTGCTTTTCAGCTGGTGATTGCTCTGGTGAGATCGAATGGACTCGCTGGTGAAATAACATCTCTTTTTTTCCTGTCTTGGTCCTGCCTAAATTCCTACAAAAGTATTCAAGTCAAGGACTCAGGCTAGTTCCTAAGCTAATCGTGGTAATTTGTCACTCCTAGGGGGAGAAGGGGACATTTCTCTGAAAGCATGTGGAGTGACATACTGACAACTGATTTGCCAGAGATCTCCCTACAGAATTCTGTGGATATGCATTTTACTTCTGTGTATGTATGGTCTATGTGGTATGTATATCGTGTATATACATACTATACTGGGTATGAATGAATATGGATGGAAACCCACACACACACTCCAGTCTGTAAATATCCTTCCTCACTGAAAACTGTGCTTTGGAAATCATTTCTTGTACAGCTGTGCAGTTTCTTGTAGCAGCTGAGGACAAGCTAAGACAGGTGGATGATTTTGATAAAGATCACCTAAAAGAATACAGAATCTCCCTAGCAACTCATGAGGACAGACAACCCAATGGCAAGGTTGACTCCCAATGGGATGGCAAACTTTTCTTCTCTCCTTTTTGAATTTGTGTTTCCTAAGTGTGTCTTAAATTCTGAGTGCACCAGGCTGTACCCGTTAGATCCTTTCAATATGACAGTTTTGTG
This sequence comes from Vulpes lagopus, assembly GCF_018345385.1. NCBI lineage: Eukaryota > Metazoa > Chordata > Mammalia > Carnivora > Canidae > Vulpes > Vulpes lagopus. The sequence continues at coordinate 33,911,505 of NC_054838.1, read as the reverse complement.
CTTCTCTCTGACAGGACGTTTCTCCATCGAGCTGTAGTGCAGGATGGGAGGGAGGGGGAAATACTCCTTGCCTGGGCTGGAGTTTACAGAGACACTGCACAGCTTACACTCCTGTTAAGTGTAAATATTCGACACTTCCATTCCATTTGTGTAAAAAATAAAGCACACACAATTATAAAATCAAGATGTATATTTCATACTCAGTGTGTCTGTGCATATTTATTGCGTTTCTAGTTGTCAGCGGTGGCCCCCTTGTAAAATGCTTGATAGAGTGTTTATAAACATGTCATGGTTTTATTATGAGATATAAATATTAAAACATTTTATACTTTATAGCAAATTATTTTCTCCCAAAGCATAATTTGTCTTGCTTCATGAAGTAAAGAATCATCCATTTCTATTTTTACCAAAGTGATCTGATTTCAGAGCCAAAGTATAGTTAGCAGAGGTTTGCTCTGAAAAACGCGGGCACTGCTAAGAGAAGCTAAAAGTGATATTTTTACATATTTTTAAATATTTGGTTGCTATCTGGCCTGCTTTTCATCAGGATCTGGCCAAGAGTGAACAATGTGTTACAAGACAGGTTTTTTAAAGACTCTCACTTCTATGTGGAAAAAAAATCCATTCCCCAATTTCAAAACTGTGAGATTCCAGAAGATACTAAGAATAGAAAAAAATTGTTTTTCTTATTTAATACTTACAATGCAAAGAAAGGCACAAATTGGAGAGAAGATGTCATTATTCATGTACCCTGGGCCACAAAATATACAAGCTCCAGAGATCTGAACATGCCAAAAATGTCAGGTTTAAGAACCTGAATCTGCCAGATAATATTCTCAATTCTTCTTGCTAGGTTAAGCATATGTCCTGTCATATTGACATTCAGACAGCACAGGTCTGACAGCTAGAGGACAAAAATTCCTCCTGTGGAAGGAGTGGAATTTGGCCCCTAAAGCAATTACTGGGGAGTATGTTTTGATCCACAATAAACTATCACATAATTGGGTCAGTCTTTTGGGAAACCAGACTTGATCACACCATCCATACCATCATGGGGCCCACAGGAGTTTCCACCAGGTGTCCTGTCCCTGTCCCTGGGGCTTGGCAGCAGTGAGCAGAGACAACAGTAGAAGACATTGACTGGGGGCACTGGGGTGACTCAGTTGGTTAAGCATCTGCCTTGGGTTTGGGTCATGATCCCAGGATCCTAGGATTGAGGCCCGTGTTGGGCTCCCTGCTCAGCAGGGAATCTGCTTCTCCCTCTGCCTCTCCTGCTCCCTTTGCTTGTGCTCTCTCACACTGTGTCAGATAAATAAATTTTTTTAAAAAAATAAAAGTAATAGATTCAAAAAAAAAAAAAAAACAGAAGAAGGCATTAACTGAGGCTGCAAGTCCAATGCAGGTGTCAACTTTCAACAACATTCCATTTTTAACATTTACACAGTCTCCCAGTCTTAGTATTAATGATAGCACTACACAAAAGCCAGATTCATTCCAATAATGGGTATGTTTATTCAGGGTGGAGGAAGCTAGAGGAGGTTTTGGCTTCTTGTTTCCCTATTTACCTTCTATGTAACTAACTACTTCAAAAACATGGAGTCCAGAAGTCTCAAAAACTAGAAGAAGTAGATTGCACACCTCTGAACCTCAGAGGGTCTTGCTACAAGCAAGCCTACAGTCTTTGTAGATCTTCTGAGACTAAAACATCTAGTGACAGACTGTAAAAGCCTGAATGGGGAACAAAGCTAAGGAACATCCATAGAGGGGACACCAGCTTTCCCAGCACCACCAGACCTAGTGTCCCTGAAGTTGTCAGGCCACGATGTCATCTATGGGTCAGGACTGCCAGGTCTCATAACCCCACTAGCTGCTCTCTGTGACTCACCGTTCCCTCTTGGACATCTCAAAAGGCATGACTGCTATCAGGACACTGATCCCCACCCCTTTCTAATGTTATGGCCTGTGTCAAGTCCATACTTTCTCCCCAGTTCCCCTCAGCACAGCTGGAGCAAAACTAGAACTCTCTGATTACTCTTTAAATGTAAAATCACCTTAGATGCAGATTCTGATATAGTAGGTGTGAGAAGGAGCCAAGAGCCTACATTTCTAACAAGCTCCCAGGTGACACTAATGCTGGAGTGGCCAAGCTATAAGTGTTTTTCAAACTGCTACTTATCACCACCAGTATGTCATAAGCCAGCACTTTTTTTAAGTTAAATAGAAATTAGAGTGTCTCACAGGTCGTAAGGATACATACTGTTTCAAAATAGCAGACTCAAAAATACAGAGAACAAACTAGTGGTTGCCAGAGGGGAGGGAGATGAGAGGAGATGCAAAAGAGATGAGGAGGATCAAGAAGCACAAACTTCCAGCTAGAAAACAAAGAAGCCACAGGGATGAAAAGTATAGCATAGGGAAGATAGTCAATAATATTGTAATAACTTTGTATGGTGACCAATAGCAACTACACTTACCATGGTGAGCATTTCATAATGTATATAATTGTCACGTCACTAATTGTACACCTGAAACTAAGATAATATTATATGTCAATTATATTTCAATTTTTAAAAATTAAAATAGCATATTAATATCAAAAAAAAGAAGAGGAGGAAAAAGATTCTGGTGGAGGCACGTAACAGCTCTCTGCAAATACCCACAAGGGTTTTCAAACTTGGAAGAGTGGAGGTTCTGAGGATGTAAATAACAGCACATCCTGATATCTAAGCCTTAGAGCTGGCTGAACAAATGGAGGCAATGTGCCTCCTGCAAATATAAATATTCAACAGCCAGACTAGGACCTCAAAATTACCTCCAGAAAGAATTAATAAGATAGATAATCCATTAGCCAGCCTTATTAAAAACAAAAGAGAAAAGACTCAATAAAATCACGAAGGAAAAAGGAGAGATCACCACCAATACCAAGGAAATACAAACTATTTTATCCTATTTTTTTAAGATTTCATTTATTTATTCATGAGAGACACAGAGAGAGAGAGAGAGAAGCAGAGACATAGGCAGAGGGAGAAGCAGGCTCCATGAAGGGAGCCTGACGTGGGACTCGATCCTCCGACTCCAGGATCACACCCTGGGCCCAAGGCAGGTGCTAAACAGCTGAGCCACCCAGGGATCCCCTAAACGATTTTAAAAACTTATTATGAGCAGCTGTACGCCAGTAAATTAGGCATTCTAGAAGAAACGAACGCATTTCTGGAAAACCACAGACTACCAAAACTGGAACAGGAAGAAATAGAAAACTTGAACAGGCTGATAGCCAGGGAGGAAATTGAAGCAGTCATCAAAACCTCCCAAGACACAAAAGTCCAGGGCCAGATGGCTTCCCAGGGGAATTCTATCAAACGTTTAAAGAAGAAACCATACCTATTCTACTAAAGCTGTTCAGAAAGACAGAAAGAGATGGAGTACTTCCAAACTCGTTCTATGAGGCCAGCATTACCTTAATTCCAAAAGCAGACAAAGACTCCACCAAAAAGGAGAATTATAGACCAATATCCCTTATGAACACAGAAGCAAAAATTCTCAACAAGATACTAGCCAATAGGATCCAATAGTACATTAAGAAAATTATTCACCATGACCAAGTGGGATTTATCCCTGGGATGCAAGGCTGGTTCAACACTCGTAAAGTAATCAATGTGATTGATCATATCAACAAGAGAAAAAACAAGAGCCACAGGATCCTCTCAATAGATGCTGAGAAAGCATTTGAAAAAATACAGCATCCATTCCTGATCAAAACTCTTCAGAGTGTAGGGATAGAGGGAACATTCCTCAGCATCTTAAAAGCCATGTATGAAAAGCCCACAGCAAATATCATTCTCAATGGGGAAGCACTGGGAGCCTTTCCCCTAAGATCAGGAACAAGACAGGGATGTCCACTCTCACCACTGCTATTCAACATAGTACTAGAAGTCCTCGCCTCAGCAATCAGGCAACAAAAAGAAATTAAAGGCATTCAAATTGGCAAAGAAGAAGTAAACTCTCCTTCTTCACAGATGACATGATACTGTACATAGAAAATCCAAAAGACTCCACCCCAAGATTGCTAGAACTCATACAGCAATTCGGCAATGTGGCAGGATACAAAAATCAATACCCAGAAATCAGTGGCCTTTCTATACACTAACAATGAGACTGAAGAAAGAGAAATTAAGGAGTCAATCCCATTTACAATTGCACCCAAAACTACAGAACACTTCTGAAAGAAATTGAGGAAGACACAAAGAGATGGAGAACTATTCCATGCTCATGGATTGGAAGAATTAATATTGTGAAAATGTCAATGCTACCCAGGGCAATTTATACATTTAATGCAATCCCTATCAAAATACCATGCACTTTCTTCAGAGAGTTGGAACAAAACATCTTAAGATTAGTGTGGAATCATAAAAGACCCTGAATACCCAGGGGAATATTAAAAAAGAAAACCAGAGCTGGGGGCATCACAATGCCAGATTTCAGGCTGTACTACAAAGCTGTGGTCATCAAGACAGTGTGGTACTGGCACAAAAATAGACACATAGATCAATGGAACAGAATTGGACATCCACATGCAGAAGAATGAAACTGGACCGCTCTCTTTCACCATACACAAAGATAAACTCAAAATGGATGAAATATCTAAATGTGAGACAAGAATCCATCAAAATCCTAGAGGACAACACAGGCAACACCCTTTTTGAACTTGGCCACAGCAGCTCCTTGCAAGATACATCCATGAAGGCAAGGGAAACAAAAGCAAAAATAAATTATTGGGACTTCATCAAGATAAAAAGCTTCTGCACAGCAAAAGAAACAGTCAACAAAACTAAAAGACACCCTACAGAATGGGAGAAGATATTTGCAAATGACCTATCAGATAAAGGGCTAGTATCCACGATCTATAGAGAACGTATTAAGCTCAACAGCAAGGAAACAAACAAACCAATAATGAAATGGGCAAGAGACATGAAGAGAAATCTCACAGAGGAAGACATGGACATGGCCAACATGCACATGAGAAAATGCTCCGCATCACTTGCCATCGGGGAAATACAAATCAAAACTACAATGAGATACCACCTCACACCAGTGAGAATGGGGAAAATTAACAAGGCAGGAAACCACAAATGTTGGAGAGGATGGGGAGAAAGGGGAACCCTCTTGCACTGTTGGTGGGAATGTGAACTGGTGCAGCCACTCTGGAAAACTGTGTGGAGGTTCCTCAAAGAGTTAAAAATAGATCTGCCCTATGACCCAGCAATTGCACTGCTGGGGATTTACCCCAAAGATACAGATGCAGTGAAACACGGGGACACCTGCACCCCGATGTTTATAGCAGCAATGTCCACAATAGCCAAACTGTGGAAGGAGCCTCGGTGTCCATCGAAAGATGAATGGATAAAGAAGATGTGGTTTATGTATACAATGGAATATTACTCAGCCATTAGAAACGACAAATACCCACCATTTGTTTCGACCTGGATGGAACTAGAGGGTATAATACTGAGTGAAATAAGTCAATCGGAGAAGGACAAACATTATATAGTCTCATTCATTTGGGGAATATAAAAATTAGTGAAAGGGAATAAAGGGGAAAGGAGAGAAAATGAGTGGGAAATATCAGTGACGGGGACAGAACGAGAGAGATTCCTAACTGGGAAACAAACAAAGGGTAGTAGAAAGGGAGGTGGGCGGGGGATTGGGGTGACTGGGTGTCGGGCACTGAGGGGGGCACTTAACAGGATGAGCACTGGGTGTTATGCTATATGTTGGCAAATTGAACTCCAATAAAAGGATATTTTAAAAAGTACCTTCAACTCTGAGTCACTTCAGTTTTAAAGATATTTCCACTTTCACTTCATTCATTCTCCTATTGATGGGAGTTGCACAGAGCAGAATAGTAGACAGAATCCTGACCCTTGCATTATGCATAGTAAATTATTAATAAATATGTGTTGAATACTGCAAAAAAAAAAATATGGGGCAGTCGGTGGCTCAGCGGTTTAGCACCATCTTCGGCCCAGGTCGTGGCCCTAGAGACCCGGGATCGAGTCCCACGTCGGGCTCCCTGCATGGAGCCTGCTTCTCCCTCTGCCTGTGTCTGTACCTTTCTCTCTGTGTGTGTCTCTCATGAAGAAATAAATGAAATTTAAAAAAATATATATGGCTTCATGTTGTTTGTGGCAGGTGTAAAAATGTATTTCTCACTGTAGCTCAGAGTCACAGTTTGAGAAACAGTGCCCTGACCTGTATTCAGCCAATTCTCAGGAACTTTCTCTCCTGAAGACAGCGTGCCACTGCTGAGAACAGCAAAATAATATTTAACTAAGTCTGGCTTCAAACCCATAGTCCTTTTCCTTAACAAGTGGTGGTTTAATGTTGACTATTTAAAGTTCTTCAGAGTATAAAGTTATAGGAATGTATGTCCTGTTTTAAATTTGGGTCAATAAACATTAAAATTTGGAGTATTTAAGCCAACATTTCATGCAAAGAAAGGCTAGCAGTTATTTACTTTTAAAGACCCTACAGGGAAAATATTTGCAAAGGAGCTGGCATTTTGTATTATTTATCTAGTTGTCATTCCTGATACTTTTGGCCAACAAACAATAAGTACCTGGTTGGAACCAGATTCTATTTAGATGCTGGAATAAAAACACAAATGTGTAGGGCATAGCCTGTCTTCCAAAGGAATGTAAACCAAGAAGCTGAGACATTTAAAAAAAAAAAAAAAAAAAAAAAGCTAATTGGAACAGAGAAGCTTTAAAACACACCAGTGAGTGCATCAAGAGTGACCTTGACATCTAGAAGTCAGACATACACCTGCTCAGGATTTGCCCAATTTCTCACACCCTGGGAAGAATCTGTATAGCAAAATTGAGTCTCTTCTGACATTGCTGAATCTGTTAACCCCCATATCTCAACCTGCAGTGTAAGCCCCACACATGTTTCTTTAATTGCAATGCAAGTGCCTGACTTTACAGTTTTTAGATTGCCAGGGCAGCCACTTCACAGACAGCTGTCTCCAATAAACACATGACCAGCTACAAGACTAGATAAAGAGCCAGGCCCGACCCCTCAATTTCCTTTGTTTGAGAGCTCGCCCCTTGTCTTAGATAGCTGACCTTTCCATGAACTGTGTTTCCCTTCTGGAGCTTTAATTTCTGCTCTTATGTTTTAAATATATCAGTAAAGAGTGAGCTTGCAGAACTCTAGGCACCCCACCCCTACTACCTCCCTTCTCACAATCTTCCTGTGCACCACCCCCCTCCACTTGCGTGTTGCACCCTCCAGGTTAGGTGAGTATTAAATCTTGTCCCTTTCGGGATCCCTGGGTGGCACAGCGGTTTGGTGCCTGCCTTGGGCTCAGGGCGCAATCCTGGAGACCCGGGATCGAATCCCATGTCGGGCTCCCGGTGCATGGAACCTGCTTCTCCCTCTGCCTGTGTCTCTGCCTCTCTCTTTCTCTCTGTGTGACTATCATAAATAAATTAATTAATTAAATCTTAAAAAAAAAACTTGTCCTTTCAAAGTTTCCTGATGGTTATTGTTGAAGGTATCTTGCAATCATAATAAGAACCACAAGGACCATCCTGACATTGGTTTAGAAAAGGCAATGTCCGTGGAGGTTCTCTGTGGGCCAGGTGAGGAGCTTGTTGGAAATACAGAATTTTAGGTGCTATCCTAGACCTATTGAATGAGAATCTGCATTTTGACGAGATTCCCCAGTGGTTCCATGCAGGTTAAAGTGTAAGAGGTACTAGTCTACAAAACTGAATCAACTGTGAAGAAAAGAACATTGGGAGAAAAAAAATTCATTATAATCAAGGAAGTGAGTTACTAACTACAATGGTAAAAACAAAAACTCAAATAGCAGAAAAGGAGAATCGAGCTATCTCTTGGAATAAGCAAATATCTTGGTGGCATCCTCCTTAACCATAGGAAACCAGCTAGTCTCTTACTACTCCAGTGTGGAGGGGGGCGAGGGGATTGCAAAAGTCATACATACAAAATACTTGATCCATGTTTAAATGCAGAACTGATTATCTCCACTGAACCAACTGAAGAGGCAATCCTTGGCATGAGCCTCTCAGGAGAGCAAAGTGACAATCCAACATGGCAGGTAAAAACACTGACTTGTGAGCAACAGACCCAGGTTCAAATTCTGACTTCATTCTTTACTGGCTGTGTGACCTTTGACAAGGGCCTTCAAATGCTTTCACTGAAACCTGATGATAATAGCATCTGCTGTGAGGAGAAAATTAAGTGCCTGGAGATCACCTGGCATGGCTCATTATTGTGTTAATTCACTGATCCTCAGGCATTGTGAAAGAGACCAGGCCACTTGCCATTTTAGAGGTAAATAATTAGGACTTAGGGAAGGGGGGAGTGTCCCCCAGATTCGCATGCTGGCAGCAGTGCTGGGTCTCAAGTTCAGGCTTCAGGTTCCCTAGTTCGGTGTCCATCATGGCTACTCCAGACAGGTTCTGTGACTGTTAATTAAGGATCTGATTTGGAGCAGTGATTACCAGGAAAGGGCCAGAAGGCCAGCCCAATGGACAAGCATCTGGCATCTGCCTCCTAACTGGGTAAACCTTCTCCATGTCAGGAATGAGTCACTTTGTCAAAAGGCAAAGATGTTATCAGAAAAGGACCTCTCAGCAAGGATGAATGGGGGAATTAGCTTATCAAAGGATTTGACCAGGACTGAGGGACAAAAAGTAAGAAAAGGAAGGCTTCTAAGAGTGGATGAATTAGGGGTGCCTGGGTGGCTCAGTCAGTTAAGTGTCTACCTTCGGCTCAGGTCATGATCCCAGGATTCTGGGATCAAGCCCCACATGGGGCTCCCTGCTCAGCTGGGAGCCTGCTTTTCCCTCTACCCTCCTCATGCTTATGTTGTCTCTCTCTCTCTCTTGTTCAAGTAAGTAAATAAATCCTTTTAAAAAGCAGTGGATGAACTACTTTTTTTTAATGAACTATTCTTTTTTTTTTTTTTAATTTAAACCCAGATATTTATTTATTTATTTATTTATTTATTTATTTATTTATTTAATGATAGTCACACAGAGAGAGAGGCAGAAACACAGGCAGAGGGAGAAACAGGCTCCATGGACCGGGAGCCCGACGTGGGATTCGATCCCGGGTTTCCAGGATCGCGCCCTGGGCCAAAGGCAGGCGCCAAACTGCTGCATCACCCAGGGATCCCTAATGAACTATTCTTAATGTGAAGCTGCATTGTATCTGACCCTATACGATGAGGATGAGTAGGAGTGGGGAGTAGAGGGAAGAGGGGGAGGGAAGAGAAAGAAGCTGTCAAGACCCCGCCCCCCATGCTAGGCACAGAACCTCAGATATATTACTTCTTTTCATCGTTGCCACAACTTTGTGACAAAGGCATTATCACCCCCATACAGTAAATAAACAGGCTTGAAGAATTAAAGCAACATACTCAGTTGTGACCTGAGAGAAAAATCTGATCCCTGTTTTTCCGACCAGGCCACATGTTGCAATGCCAGTCACTTTTAAATAAACTCTCTACTTTAGAAGAGTTTTAGGGGCACCTTGTGGCTCAGTCAGTTGGGCATCTGACTCTTGATTTCAGCTCAGGTCATGACCTCAGGGTCATGGGATGGAGCCGTGCTTCAGGCTCCATACTCTGTGGGGAATCTGCTTGAGATTCTCTCCCTCTGCCCTCACCCTCTCTCTCTCTCTCTCTCTCTCTCTCTCAAATCTTTAAAACAAAAAAAGAAGAGTTTTAATTTATAGGAAAAGTACAAAAATAGTGCAGAGGGTTCCCATATATCCACCAACCAGTTTCTTCTAGTTGCTAACTAGTCCTGATTAATTGAAGCAATGTTTGTAATATATTATTAACTAAATCCATACTTTATTCAGATTTCCTTAGTTTTTACATTTCTCCTCCTGAATTCCGATCAGGATGCTGTATTACATTTAGTCATCATGTCCCCTTAGTCCTCTAGGTTGTGACAGTTTTTCTTAGACTCCCCTTGTTTTTGATGACCTGGACAGTGTAGAGGAGTACTGGCCAGGGATTTTATAAAATGTCCCTCACTTGGGATCTGTTTTCTCTCACTTGGAAGATGTTTTCTCATGATTAGACTGGGGTTATGTGTTTGGGAAAGGAAAACCACAGAGCTCAGGTGCCATTCTCATCACATCATATCAAGGGTACATGACTTAATCATGGTTATATTAACCCAGCTCAGGTACTGTTTTTCAAGCTTTTCTCAATAAAGTTACCTTTATCCCCCTGTTCATTCTATATTCTCTGGAAGGAAGTCACTGCACAGTCCATCCTTAAATAGTAGGGTATTATGCTTCAAGTCCTTGAGGACAAAGTAGCATGGGAGATTTGTCTCTTCTTTTCCATTTATTTATTCAATAATTTGTTTGTATCAACAGGGATTTATGAATATTTTATAATTTGGGGTATAGTTCAATAATTATTTTGTTACTCCAATTGTTTCAGCTTTGGCCATTGAGAGTTCGCTCTTTCATTTGGCTCCTGTGATCCTTTGACATATCTCCATTACTTTGGGTTTTATTTTTAATTTTGAACTCTTCCTTACTTTCTGGCTCTATAAGAGGCTCAGGCTCATTCTGTATATTTGTTGCCTGAATCCTAAAATGAGCCGTTTTTCCAAGGCACCCTGGTTCCTTTTATTGGAGAATAATATTAGAAACTGAGATTTTGCTGCTAAATGTGCTCACAGCTACTAGGGTGTCATTTCTCAGGCTGGCAGAGCAAGGGAATAAATGTGTGTATATTGTGTGTATATTGTACATATACACATACCTACAATATTTCTAAATGTAACCATCTGTATCTATATTAAGCTAAGCATGAGTTCATACTGATGTCTCCATTCTTACCCATTACCACATGGATTGTTCCAACCTTCTCCCCTTGCTTGTCTATAAACTCCCACTCCAACAGTGAGAAGCCTAATGCTAGGCATTTTTCATCTCTTTATTCATTCTGACTAGCTGATCCAGGGGGGGACCCTATACTCAGGAAAGTCCTGAAGAACCTTCTAATCTCTCACATTGTGAGGGTTTTTTGGTTGGTTGTTTATTGTTGTTTTGTTTGTCCCTTGATTATCTCAGGCTCCTGCTACTTCTTTCCAAACTGCATGATAGGACTTCTCACATCCAAAGCATGGAAAAATAGAGAGTAACTAATTTGAAGGGCAACAAATCCTACTTCATATGAGAGAGATCATTTTCAGGCAGAAATCTGAGGGTTCAAATTCTTTATTACTTTTTAATCATTTCATTCTGAACCTTCAACCTGCCTGGTATCCTAATCATGTTTAGGTGAGCTTCGTCAAATACAGTGATTTAACCAATGATCTAGAATTGTCACATCTCTTGCCCCTACTTCCCACAGTCTTGGCAGATGGCACCTGGGTACCAGGGTGTTTGCATTCACTTGATGGCATCATGAGGAGGGGTTAGCTTCTGCTCACCAAATCTGATCTGATCCTCCTGCTCTCACTCTGCCAAGGTGATGGTCCCATCTGTCTCTCTTTATACTCTGGCTCAACTCCCTTTTGGAGAATTCTTAGAAAGGCCTTAGCAAAAAAGGAAAGATGAAATTATCTACAAGCAAATTGTGAATCGTGTATCATGCTGCTTATATAAGTTGAGGTTTTTTAGTCAAAGGTATGAGAGGAAATATTTGGAAAATATTAATGTAGATTTACGTCCACAAAACCTGATCTTCTCCTTAGCCAAACAATTCAGCTTTCTTGGCAGAAGGTGGGGAGTAGTGTTGACAGAAGGGAAATTGGATTCTTAGAGAAAGATATAAAGAAAGAATAGTAATTAGTTACTGACATTTTAAAACAAGGCAAAATGGGTTTGAAAGTCAACATTTCTTTTGTTCTCATTTTACATACCAGCCTGATATAGAATCTTTCCCATGGGTAAATAAGACGGCCTTAAAACCAGGGGCAGAGGGGCACCTCAGTGGCTCAGTTAAGCCTCTTACCCTTTGGCTCAGGTCGTGACCTCAGGGTTGTGAGATCAAGCCTGCATCAGGCTCTGCACTGACCATGGAGCCTGCTGAAGATTCTCTCCCCCTCTTTCTGTGCCCCGCCCCTGACTTGTTCTCTCCCAATCTCTCTTTCTCTCTCTCTCTCTCAATAAAAAGTCTAATCTGTTTCACAGAGGAATAATGTATTTTTAAAAACTAGAGGCAGAAAGGAAAGTATATAAAATAGAAGTAAAAGAGAAGCCCACCCCTTATAATCCAGGGCTGGAAACAGAGAAAAGAAACAGAAGTGAAGGGGTGGACAGTCAGACTGAACCCTGTTCTTCTCCCTGGGCTGAAACCCTGGCAATGTGAAGAGAACAATTAAGACAGAGGGATCCTGGCCCATTCCCTATTTGGAATCCTGGAGGGAAGTCATTTGGTGTACCAGAAACCCCAATATATCCATAAGAACTTGGATTGGCCACATCAAAGTAAAGCTCAAGGTACAGCATAGTCAGAAAGGGTCAACTAAAATTCAATAATCCTAGGCTGCCCTCTTTCAATGAGATCTACTAGAAGCCAGGAGCTCCCAGTGGGTCCTGAGAAGAGAAAGAAGAGGTAACTGAGTCTGAGAGCCAGCTTTCCAATCCTAAGGTCTACGGTGAGGGGTGACTTAGCAAAAGAAGGATAGGCCTACCCCACACCCCATCCCACCCCACCCAGAAGCCAACAGAGGATATGCAGAGGCTCAGTGGAGGTTTTAGAGGTAAGATTGGCAGCCAAGAAGTACTGCAGCCTCTGCCAAGCCTAGAGAGACCAGATTGCAAGTAACATCAGCTTTGACTTCAGACACAAGTTCCAGTGGGGCAGGCATCCTTGTAGTAGATAAGGAACATTGTCATAGAAACAATAGACACTATCATGGAAACCAGAGAGGTCAGAAGATATCACATAAACACAAAGAACCCTTTCCTTCCTCCAGCTAAGAGGACACAGCCACGACCCTCTCCCATTCACCTCTGACCCATAAACTCCAACCAACTTAAGTGTTCTGAAGTCAGCTGGGCAGCTCACAGAAGTGAAGCAGCAGGAGCCCAGGACGGGAGTGGGGAGCCAACTCCTGCTGGTGGGAATTGAAGAGGGGCAGACCCTCAAGGAATGAATGAGGGAATACTGCTCTTAGACCCAGAAGGAAGGAAAGCTAAAGGCAACAAACACAGCAGGTGTTCACAGCTTTCCTCTAAGGAAATGGGAGGCCTAGTCCAGAAACCAATCATTGATTCATTCATTCAACAAATATTTACTGAGCTGAGTGGAGAGGAATAGGACTGCAAAATTGAATCGGTCATGATCCCTGACCTCAAAAGCTTACAATTCAGTGGGAAAGGCCAGTGGGCAAAGCTGAGGCACCTGCCTGGAGAGCAGAGCTTCATCCTGGGAGCAGAACAGCAGCTGCTGTGGGAATGAGGAAGGAACAATGAATTCTCATTGGAGACATCAAGAAAGCTGTGCCCTGGAAGTATACTAGTGGATGGGAACGGTAGGGAGGATACCAGAAGAGGGGTAAGCATAAAGAGAAGCATTAGAGGTGGGAAAGAGTACACTTTTAGGGAAATGCCAGGAGCCAGGCTTTGCTGCTACACAGAATGCTTGATGAAATGTTGAAGTTGGAAAAAAGGCCAGAAAGAGAACGTCTGATGGGCAAGGTGAGTGTAGCTTTCATGCTGAGGGTGATGGGGGAGCTACTTTGTCTATTTAAGATCAGATTTGTATTTTTGGATATTCACTCTGGCGGCAGTGTGGGGGATGAGTTTGGGAAGGAAGAGATGGAAGCCACTAGTCCTTGGAGAAAAAGACAAAGGACAAAAAGGGCGATGGAATGTCAGAGCTGTTAGAGGACCTTTCCTCAGAAAAGGCCGTTGGCAAGTGTGTCAAAGGGCAGCTCATCTATATTTTCATGGGCTGTAGTACTGTCACTACACCCTGGCTCTTCCTCACCAGTCTGTCCTCCTCTTGCTGGCTCACACCAATATGCAGACACACTGGTATCCCTCATCTCTGAAAATATTCTCTTTTTTTCAATTAAAATTTTTATTTTTATTCCGGTTTAGTCAACATACAGTGCTATACTAGTTTCTAATGTACAATATAGTAATTCCATTCAATAACTATAGAATTGTATAATATAGTGATTCAACAATTCTAAAAATGTTCATGATGCCATAGTCTACTGTCCAGTCTTTCTATTCCACTTCTTTAACAGGGTCTTCTGTCCTCAGGTATTTATCATGGTTTTGATATGGCCACTGTATTTCCCTTCATCTCCACTGTCATCTAAGAGAAGACAGGGGAGAGAGGGTCAGTCCTTTTGCAAGAGCATTTATGTACATAGTCCACTGCCTGCCACTTGTTAGGTACACAGAAACTAAATGTTTGTGGAGTTAATGGTTGGAACAAAAAGGTAAATATACAACATCACATTTAATTTCTCCCAAAACCTTGTGATTTAGGTACTTTTATCTTCATTTTAGAGACGAACGAACTCAGGATCAGAGAATTTAGGCAACTGTGTAAGGAGAGAAGCAAGAATTCACAGCCATATCGGGCAGTTTCCACAGTCTGTTTTCAGCTTCCACACCTCTCCAAGGCATCAGTTACTCCAGTGGGTCATTTTTGTGCTTTATAGTTGACCAGACAGTCAAGAAAACAACTTTTGCTTAATATGAGGCAAAGAATTGAAAAGTCATCCCAGAATTCATTATCTTCCCACAGCTAATTGGAACTCATTAAAAAACCTGATTCTGAAGGCAGGGAGAAATCATTTTAATTAGCAATGAGACAGACTTTTCCTCACCAACAAGCCTAGAATCTCAATTTGTGCTGAAGGAAGTTCTAATTAGCAAGAAAAGTGGCTGTTTCCAACGAAGGAGAGAGAAAATACTGAAGCTGGTCAGGGTCTTTCAACAACTTCCTAGAGGCATTCTACATTGCTCCAAGATAGCGATCGGTGGTAGCCAGTTTAACCATAAATATCTCCTGTTACACAGTTACATTTTTGTCCACTTCTTTCATATTGATCTGTGTAAGAAGTTCAAGAAGGGCAAAGTAAGGCTAGAAAACAGTATATGTCTTCCTTTACTTCCTCTCACACTTGCTACCAATTTTACATCCTCCTCGCCACTTCAATTAACATGTTAACTCTAAGAAGTCTTAACAGGAAGAAACCTTCCTAAAGTTTGTTTAATCCAGATTTTCCAAACTTACTTGACCATGGCACTCTTTGCTCAGTGTGTGTGGTAGCTGGTCTCCAAAGTTGTCTGCCAACAGTTCCTCCATTCCTATATGCACATGCCGCCCCCCTCTCCCCACCCACCCCCAACAGATAGTCTATCTCCCATCCCCCTGAATGTAAGCTGGCCTTGTGATTTACTTTGTTGAATGGAATGTGACCAGAGTGATGCTGTTTCAATTCTGGGGCTAGCCGGTAAGAAGCCTGACAGATTCTGCTCCGTGGAAACTAGTTACCCTGAAAGAAGTCCAACTGCACGACTGGAGAGAGAAGTTCTGCTAGGGGTCCATTTGGGAAATGACTTTCCCAGCATGACCTACCTACTTAAGCCAGATCCAACTCTCCTGATTCCTGTGCAGTGCTCTGTCCACACATGCTACTATTGATCTGCCTGTTGAAGAACTTATTGTTGATCTCACGATTGGGATTTTAAGTCATTAGAGACTTGGGATTTTAAGTCATTAGAGACTCTTAGAAACTTGAATCTAGATCATCTGGACTCATAATTGCAGTTTTATTTATTTATTTATTTTATTATTTTCTAACTTTTCCCACTAAGAAGTCTCCCCTTATTCTTATGGTTTATGTAGAAGCCACCTCCTCCTCATGATAACATTTAAATAATAGTAAAGAACTCACCTTCTATATTAATCACTCAGAATTCAAGTCTCGACCCCACTTTTTGGTTTAGACAACTTACCGGCTTATAAAACTTCATTCAGGTCTCTGAGCCTCAGCTTCTTCATTGGTAAAATAAGAATATAGAAATGCCTGCCTATTATTTAATTATTAGTACTTTTTATCTTGTTCCTCTACTATTATTTTGCCACTAATGATTTTTTTCATTTTTTGTTAACCAAACTACCGATCAGGACTTCTGATCATTATAAGGTAATCAGTGTTACCATTGTGCACTAAAACCATTTTTGCTAAAAGACAGGAAGATTGATGTCTTAGTTCTCCTGAATGGACATCAGCAGGCAAACTGTTAATGCTTGCTGAGTTTAGGGAGATACTAGAAAGGACTTGGTCTATCATTATCTAACCCCTAAGGAGTCTTTGACCCTGAGAATATCCTTTCCAGCTTTGATGTTCTAAAATTTTACAGACCTGCTCCTTCTCCCCAAAATTCCCTCCCAAAGGGCCACAACTTCCCAGAGCCTCTCATCCCTCTGTGGGCTGCACAGGACTCTCCCCAGTGAGGTAACCCCAGTGTTCGTGGACCGTGGAAGGGCAGCCTGCAGGTCAGTGGCTCAGTTTCCAGGAATAAATGCATGTAACCAGTCTGCCATTTGGATCCAATGCTCTTTGTACCAGAAGTGATCTTTAAGGATAAGGAAGTACTTTCCAAGTAAAGGGGGTTTGGAGGACAGTATCTCAAGGGTATGGGGGTAAGTAAAAATCTCTTGATTGTGAAGTGTCCAATCAGAGAGCAGGTTCGAGAAAATCCATTAACAGCCACAATCTTTTAAAATAACCTTTATAATGAAAATTGCCCCATCAATATCCCAATACCTACATTTTTTCAGGAAGTAATAAGATTTTTATTTTTCTTCCTCTGGGACTCAAATGCCAGAGTGCCGTACTCTCTAACATTTCTGGTTTGGAATTTGTTTTCAGGGTCTTCTGCCTTCCTTGTTTGAGAGATGTTTTTCTGACTAAACTTGATAGTCTTTTTTTCTGCAGTTTCAAAATAACCTGCTAACTTCCATAAGCTTGATTATTAACTATCTATTACTATCACTCTAAGCTCCATAAATAGTTTCAACCACTATGCTTCAATTTCTATGAAAACTCCCACCTCCTTGCTTTTGCCCCTACTGCACCCTCCAGCATTTGGGTTCTTTTCTACCCCTCCACAATCTCTGTTTGTACAAGTACCACATATCCTTTTTTTTTCCCCCATATCAACTCTGAATACTCTTAAACCACTTTAAAGCATTCTGCTTTGTATTGCTATCCTGGTGAAAACCACCAACTTTGGATTAGCCTGGGTTTCTATTTCAGGCCCAGAATTGTTTTTTAAGTAGATCCCATGCCCAGCATGGAGCCTGACATGGGACTCAAACTCAGGTCAGTGAGATCAAGACCAAGAGTCATATGCTCAACCAACTAAGCCACCCAGGTGCCCTCAGTTCCAGAATTTTTTACATGTGTAAACATAGGCAAGTTACTTTATCTCTCTAAAACTCAGCTTCCTTGGGGCACTTGAGTGGCTCAATGGTTGAACGTCTGCCTTCAGCTCAGGGCATGGTCCCGGGGTCTAGGATCAAGTCACACATCAGGCTCCCTGGAGGGAGCCTGCTTCTTCCTCTGCCTGTGTCTCTGCCTCTCTCTGTGTCTCTCATAAATAAATGAAATCTTTAAAAATAAATAAATAAATCTCAGCTTCCTCACAACCATGTTGTATAAACAAGAAAGTGATCAGAAGTGAATTAGGGTCCCAACAGCAACCACACCATACAAGCATATTAAGATAATTCTGGGAGGGGCGCCTGAATGGCACAGTAGGTTGAGCATCTGACTCTAGGTCTCAGCTCAGGGTCATGTTCTCATGACTGGAGTTAGGCTCTATGTTCAGCCTGCAGTCTGCTTAGGACTCTTCCCCCTCCTCCTATGTCCCTCCCCCCTGCTCTTGCTCTCTCCTTCCCTCTCTTTCTCTCTAAAATAAATAAATAAACCTAAAAAAAATAATAATTCTGGGAAAGGAGGGCAGAGCAGGAAGTAGTATGTTGCTGCCAGCTCATAAGCTGTAAAAGTTACATTTTCAGGAACTTTTTGCCAGCCAGTTGTTACATGGCCATTAACAAAATCACATAAATTTAAATAAATTATATTTAGAACAAAGGTAATAAATACTGAAAATCTATACTTCCTAATTATCTTATTACATTCTATCATAAATGCTCTTGCAGATATTTAACATCTATTATATCTTTGTGGTAGGAATATTATATAATATTCCTTATATAATATAATTATATATATATATATATATTTTTTAAAGATTTTATTTATTCATGAGAGACACAGAGAGGAGAGGCAGAGACACAGGCAGAGGGAGAAGCAGGCTCCACACAGGGAGCTCGATGTGGGACTCCATCCCAGGACTCCAGGATCATGCCCCGGGCCTAAGGCAGGCGCGAGCACCCAGTGATCCCAATATATATAATATATATTAAACATATATAATGTTAGCTACAGTGAATCTTTTCCCAGCTTCATGCACAATGACATCCCATTAGTACTCTGAAATCAGCCATGGTGGGAATATTTACACCCTGGAAATTGGCAAATGCTATAAATCAGGGCTTTCTCCCCCTACTTCCTCTGCCCCAGAAACCTGGTTGTTAAAATAATTTCCAGCAGGAGCATGTATAGGGAACTCAAGAGGAATCTTACAGTAGCCAATGGCTGTTATCACCACTCTAGGTCCAAAAAGACAATGAGAAAAAGCAGTTATCCAGATTCTGGAAAGAGAAAGTTATGAAGTACATTTCAAAGGTACTACAACCTCTTTCTTTGGTCAGGGACTACCACCAACCCAAAGTGATGTTGGAAGAGGAGGGCCAGTGGTGTCAATCCCTGACCTCACTCTCTTCCTCCCTTCCCCTGCTTCAGTCTCCCACCTCCTTCCAATGAGGGCCACTCAGATCTCAGATGGCAAAGGAGCCCAGACAGATTAGTATCCTGGAACAGAGAGTAGGATAGAGGAGAGACTAGATCAAATAGAACAACAAATGGGAAATATCCTATCTGGTAAAACAATGCTGTATCTGGTACATAACAGGGGCTCAGTTAATATTCTCAATTATTGTTAATTCAACTTGACAAAACTTTAAGTGTTCTGCTGAATATCCTTCTCACAAGGAGTCCAGCGTTCAGTGAAGAGCCATGTAAATAAATTGCACATTAGTGTGCAATGTACTATCATTAATGGAGGAAGACAGTCTGTCTCTTCCACTAGATGACAAACCCCACAGAGCAGAACTGTGATCAACAACCAATAAATATCTGTTAAAGGGATGTATCCTCATTTCTCTTAAGTGCCCAGTACTGTTTATTATAGAATTTTTAAAAGGAAGAAGGTAGGAAGGGAGCTAATAATTTCCCAGTGCCTCTCTGTACTTTCCATAGATTATTTCATCAGCAAAATAAAAGAATGTAAAGCAGTATGTTAAAATCGAAGTTTTGACAAAGGAGCCAAGATGATAAATATCAGATACAAAATAGTGCTAGACCCACCACAAGGAGAAATTTTAAAAATTGGCGGCCAAGTAATTGTTAGACAACTTGCATACATCAAATACCAGGTTGTTGAAGGAGAGACAAGATTTTGAATACTGATTTTGTGAGGAAGATTTTGAAGTAATGGAGCACTGAGAGCCCCCTCCATGGAGACAGAGAGGGAATGTTCTTGCTCTCTCAACTCAAGATTAATAAGAAGTGCTTAAGTATAACAATATACAGGTCCTGAGCTTTGTCCTCTGGAGTTTGGAGGCCACAGGGACTTAGCATTTGAGTCCCACCCAGGGAATCGAGCAGCCAAGAGAGAGGGGCTGATGCACTCCTTTGTTAGCAGAGATGGTAAAACTAGAGCTTCTGAGGTCAGATCAAATTCCCTGAGATTTTTGATGAGTGGGGAGTCCCTGAGTTTTTGATGAGGGGATGGCAACCATGCAGAAGATGCCATTGGGAGGCATTCACATGTGGAGGTTCTCACAGAGAACATCCTAGAGAGTATGAAGTGTCCACCAACTAGTCTGTTGGAGTGCAAAGTCTGAGAAACAAGGTTGCATATGAAAGAGGTCAACAGGAGAGCCTCCACAGAAATGGCCCACGAGAGAAAGAATTGGGGGGAAAAAAAGAGAGAGAGAGAGAATCAGTAATCGCACCCCGGCAATTCAGAGATGCCAAAGAAACAACTGTACTGGCCATGTTCCCTTTTCCTTCTATTCCCTCTCCTGCTGCATCTGACCCAGGAGGGGACTGAAATAGATGCCAGAGGAAAAGGGAAATGGTGAACCAGAAACTGAAAGACCATTGGGGCACCCAGGTGGCACAGTTAAGCATCTGCCTTCAGCTCAGGTCATGATCTCAAGGTCCTGGGATCAAGCCCCAGCATCATATCGGGCTCCTTCCTGGGCGGGAGCGGGGGAGGGGGGGAGCCTGCTTCCCCCTCTGTCCTCCCCGCTCCCTGCTCATATGCTCATGCTCTCTCTCAAATAAATAAAATCTTAAAAAAAAGAAAGAAAGAAGGAAAGAAACATGCCAAACAGCTACCTCAACTTCAGACTGAGTTGCAAGTAGGAGAGAAGATTTAACTTAAATTTATGGACTGGATTACTATCTAGGACTGGTCATTTATATATATATATATACCAAGTAGAAATCATGTTTTTTTTGGCTTAAAGTGACCTTTGGACTTTCTATTGTCTAAAAGTGAGCATAACATTTACAAAACCTGACCAGATTTCATCCAGCAGAAAAGCTAAGCATATCATCTACTGAATAAATGTTAAAGGAACTATGGAAAACAAAATTAAGTTATATCTGATTATATGCCACATGTCATGTTTGCTTGATTCAAGGATTATAAAAGATATAACTTTCCCCATTTTATAAATGAGCAAATGAAAGCTCAAATAAGAGCCCAAATCAGAAACCAAAAGTGGTAGGGCCAAAACTCAAAACCTGAAGTCATGGTTCTTTGCTTCTACATTAATTACTTTGCCTCTGGATCCTGGAATGTTAGAGCTGAAAGTGATGATTATTTCAGATTATCTAACCTTACTTTCTCATGTTAAATAACAATAACAGGTTTATATGAGTGCTTATTGTATAACTTGCATAGTGCTAAACATTTCATGTATTATCACCTTTAATCCTTATACCACCACCACCAGCGTCCCCCGCTCCGGTGAAATACAGGAGATCTCTACTGTGCAAATGTGGAAATTGAGATTGAGAACAGTTAAAGTATTCTCAAATTCATACAGCTGTTAAGTGGCAGAACCAAGATTTGAACCCTGGTTATCTGACTCCACAGCCCATAGCCACTATGCACTTAGAGTCAGAAAGAGAAATTAAATCTTTCTAAGATTATACCAGAAAGGAGCCAAATAGAACCTGGGTCTTCTGACTCTTAAGCCATCATTCCTTTCACTGCAAAATCTACAAGAGAGTAGAAGAAAGAGATTATAAACAGTTTTTAACGCATGCTGATACATGGTATAACAGTTATCAAGGGGAAATTTTCACTCATGGATGTTTAAACAATGGAACAAAACAATTATCAAGATAATAAAATGAGAGGAGATAGGAATTTGGCCCCAACTTTTTAAGTATACAAATAGGCCAAACTTGCATATTTATGTTATACTGATGATTTTATTATCTTTCTTCTGGGACCCTGACAATATCAAAGTAGTCAGCCCCAAACCTCACCTGCTTTTGGATTCTTCTTATCTGACTGGTAATGGACTTCTTTACCACTCCTTATTTGCTTCTGTGGTATTTATAAAATTCCATGGTTCACTTTTAGCAAAATGTTGTGAAGAAACACAGTCCATGCTACTAAAAGTAATTTCAAAATAATTCAAGTTTTTTACTTGTAAATCTCAAACACCATGAAAGGAACACAAAGTCAGAGCCTTTTTTAAATCCCCTTTCATTCTGGCCTAGCCACTGCCTCCCATCTAGGAGCTAATCCTTCTATATCTTATGACACTTCCCTCTAATTCCAATCTGCCTCCTTGCCATGTACTTCTTAGGAATCTCTCTTCCCTTTTCCTCCAGATTCTCCATTTAAAAAGGCAAGTGGAACCTGCTCAAGGGGGAGGTGACCAGTTGGGAGCTCTCTTGCTTTCATAGATGCATCTCATCACAGTAAGTACCGTGGAGTCCAGAGCTCTTAGCCAATTTGGCCAAAAGGTGAAGGCAAGTATTTTGAACAGCAGTCCTTAGCAGATGTCATTAAATAGGAATGCTTATGTTTCTCTTGGAGTTGTCTAGTTGAAAGACTAGGGGATTCATGTTGCACATGAAGAGAGACTCAGTCTCTACTTTCCTCCTCTGGCTGCAATCTGGGAGGGTGGACCCAGGGCTAGGAGATGGGAGGGTGGTGCTGGATCAGGGAGGCTGAAGTCAGGCCAGGCTACCAGCAGAGCCAAGCAGGATTACTACTTTGGTGGTAATTTACCCTCTACTGTGTGTGTCTGTTATGTTAAACTCAATAAGTCTCCTTTGCCCCCACTGAGGACAAAGAGATTGGAATTTTATGTCTGAAACCAGAATGGGGGAGGACTACCAGGTCTCAGGGAAGGGAGAATAAATCTTTTGAATAGTGGCCCTTCAAATGCAGCCACTAAAAATGGTGTTTTTGAGCAGCACTGAGCAATGTGGGGAAATGTTCACAACAAAATAAGCAGGATACAAATTGTGTAGAATGTCACAACATACTCCTGCTTGTTGAGAGAGAAAAAGCATGCACCTGGAAAAAAAAATGAGACCTGTTTATCTCTGGAGCTAGATGATTTATTTTTGTTTCTCTTTGCATTTCTTTATATATTATTTTAAGTAAAAGGTTTAAAAATTAAGAAAAATAAGTGCCACATGACCCAGATAATGAGCAGGTCTCTGATGGCTCCCAGATGCTCAAGGACCTCACCATTTAGACTCACCAATGCCCTCAACTGCTCCCCAGGTTCCTGAAGCTTCACCATGGAGCTTCACCAGCTTAACCCATCCCTATCCTCTGTTCTGACCAGCACTTGTTCCCACCGGCCTAACTCTGCCAACACCCTGTACTTCCAGGGAAGATAGAGACATTGGGGGTGGTTGCAATAAGTAGCAGCTATGCAGAGGGCAAGGCAAGGGTATGAAAGAAAAGCAAGTGACTGTACTCATTTTAGGTAACAAATGACAGCAAGATGTTCTAGGTCACATCTGCTTCTGTAAGAAGGTAGAGCACAGCATCTGGAGAAGCCTCCTCAGACATCCACTCAAGGGCATCTCTGCGCAAAACTAAATCTGGCTGCTGCATCTCCATGGAAACAAATAGAGTCTTAAAGTCTCTTTCTAATGAAGGGCAATTTGTGGGCAACGTGATAATCTTCAATATGCCTATAAAAGTTTCCAGAAAACAAGGCTGGCAGCCAGGAGAACTTAGGGACTCTAGCTTGGAGGTTTAGGGCCTGATTTTGTCAGCTTACCAGAAAGCCCTCTCTCTCATATGTATTCAAACAAATAAGCTCATAAGAGACTGACAGGTGATGAGAAAGCCAGTTCATTAATTGAAAATTAAAATAATATTAAATACAGAGTTATGACCATATGACCCATCAGTTCCACTTCTAGGCATATACCCAAGAGAATTGAAAACATGTGTTCTCACTAAAACATGTACATGAATGTTTATAGCAGCATTATTCATGATAGTCAAAGGGGAAAAAAAATCAACTGATGATTGGATTAATAAATGTGATCTGTCCATACAATGGAATATTATTAGATGATAAAAAGGAATGAAGTGCTGATCTATACTACAACATGGATGAACCTCAAAAAATTTATGCTAAGTGAAAGAAGCCAGACATAAAAGGTCACATATTGTATGATTCCATTTATGTGAAATGTCCAGAATGGCCAGATTCATAGAGATAGAAAGTAGATCTGTGGTGTCAGGGGCTGCGAGGAGGGAGAAACTGGAAGTGACTTGTAACAGGTGGAGGCTTGCAGTGTGGGTTGGTAGAAATGTGGAATTGAACAGTGGTGATGAAAATGAAGGCTGCATTGGGCACCTGGGTGGCTCAGTTGGTTAAGCATCTGTCTTCAGCTCAGGTCATGATCCCAGGGTCCTGAGGTTAAGCCCCATGTCAGACTCTGCTCAGAGGAGAGTCTCCTCTCCTTCTCCCTCTGCCCCTCTTCCCTGCTTGTGCTCTCTCTCACTCTCTGTCTCTCTCAAATAAATTAATAAATAAAATCTTTTTAAAAAACGATAGCTGCTTCAAGGACAAGATCATCAGACTAGCTCACCCCCCAGGCTCCCAGATGTGACCTGCCTGAATCATAATGAGAATATGTGATAAGCATGGATTTTGAGCAAGAAGGTATGTGGTTCAAATACTTCATATAACTGATCTGATCCCTAGGCGTGGTCCTCCCCACCCATCAGATGGAACTACTTGGTGGGTATCTAGGTCCCCATGGTTCACCCCCAACCACCTGGATAGATACCAGCTTGAACCAAAGAATCAATTCTAGACCATTCCTGCTTCTATTTGGTAATGTTTCTAATGTATGGAGCCCAGGCTGGGATTGTTCAGGCCTCAAGCATGACATGCTGTCATGTGTTCTACCTTCTTACAGAGATGATGTCATTCCTCTCTAGCTAGGGATAGGGTGGACAGAACCAACAGAAAGGAGGTGTTAAAAGAAGACCATTCCTATAGCCATCCAGCTGGAAACTGATGCCCAGTCTGAGGCCTGATACCCCCATTCCATGTGGACACCCTTCAGTGGACACTCATGGTCTATCTGGAACCATTCCACATTCTAGGACTCTTGTCAGAACAGCCAAAACTTCTGAGTGGGCATCTGGCTGAGTTAGAGGCAGCCTCCTGGAGGATAGAGAAACAACCATCAGATGGCCTGGTACACTCACTGAACAATTTGCCCCAATGAACCATATATTTATTGACCTTGGGCTAGTTGATGAGGAATGATGAAAGATCCACGGGGCACTTGATGGGATGAGCACTGCGTGTTATATGTTGGCAAATTGAACTTCAATAAAAACAAATTAGAAAAAGAAAAGAAAAAAAAAAAAGAGAGAGAGAAAGATCCACAGGGATAGCTATGAAGGCAGTTTTCTCTCCTGAGAAGAGGATCTGTCCTTTCAACACAAATCTTTCAAGCAAAGGTTTCTGACCCAACTAGAGGATTCGGCAGCAATAAACACATTAAGAAGCTAAGTCAAAGCCATATGTGTGACATTCTCCTTTCTCGCTTTGTGAAACCCATCTTCCCAGTTTTTGTGCCTTCTTTTCAGAACTTTAACACAGAAATAATTGCTGTTGATTTAGACGGCTCTCTTGCAAAGGTCTGTCCTGATTATTTACTGTATTATCCCTGCATAACTCACTTTCTTCACCCTCTAGCGGCACACACAGCCTACTACCTCTCTTCCTCCTCTGTGACTTCTGGGCCTCTTTCAACAAAGGATTTCTACAGAATTGGGAGGGGGGTGGCGGGGCAGATGGAGGAGGAGTAGGGTCCCCAACTCACCTGTCCCCACCAACTCACCTAGATCACTTTCAAATCATCCTGAAAACCTATGAATTTGACCTGAGATTTAACGAGAGAAGAGTTGGAATGCTACGAAGAGAAGGGC
This sequence comes from Vulpes lagopus, assembly GCF_018345385.1. Taxonomy (NCBI): domain Eukaryota; kingdom Metazoa; phylum Chordata; class Mammalia; order Carnivora; family Canidae; genus Vulpes; species Vulpes lagopus. The sequence goes on along the minus strand of NC_054838.1, from coordinate 33,885,825 downwards.
TTTCGCTTCTAACCAGGTAGGAAGGCGGAAAAAATGAAAATAAAAAAGAATCAAGTAGGGGAGGGCCCTGCGAGGAGCCGGGCTAAGGACGGGCGCGAGAGCCTCGGGGACAGGAGAGCCCAGCCCCGGGGCAGCCCGGTGGCTCAGCGGTTTAGTCCCTTTGGCTCGGAGCCAGATTCTGGAGACCCGGGATCGAGTCCCACGTCGGGCTTCCTCCATGGAGCCTGCTTCTCCCTCTGCCTGTGCCTCTCTCTCTCTCTCTCTCATTAATAAATGAATAAAAAATAAAAAAATAAAATCAATTCAGACCCAGCTTACATCGCCATAACAACTTACATCCCATAAAATTAGAAATCATTAGATGAATGACAGCGGAAGTAGCTAGTTTACTATTCGGGGGGATTTTTTTTCTGGGTGGGAGGAGTGGGTTATCAATTCAATGCAGACCATCTCATTTCATGACCTCCATGCTCACAAATTTCACAAATTTCAGAGCTATTTACCCGCTTCGATTTTAGTCACTGACAGCACTCGATGTATGTCCCTCCCATTCCATCACCCAGAGTCTCTGCATCAAAGATCATGGAAGGAGTAAACGGTTTTTTATTTTTTTACTTTTTAAAAAAATTTTAATCAGTGTAGTCTTGGGAATGTCAACCTGCAAATAATGAGCCACCATGAGAGACAAAAGAAAGTTTGGGATCAAAGAATTGCTATTCAGGGAGCACAGATTCAGGTAAATGCCCAAATAGTGTTCCTACTTACTGGGTGAAAATGAGTTTTTGTGAGGAAAAGAAAGGGGGCAAATACCTGAGTTGAAAGGAAGAAAAAGCTTTTCTATGGGTATTAGTACGATTTCAGTGGGTATAAATGAGCTAAGCTACCCTCGGTAGCAAACTGCTGATATTATCTTCAGAAAGTCAAGTCACTATCTTGTTTTTTTAAATATTTTATTTATTTATTCATGACAGACACACACAGAGAGAGAGAGAGAGAGAGAGAGGCAGAGACACAGAGGGAGAAGCAGACTCCATGCAGGGAGCCCTATGTGGGACTCAATCCTGGGTCTCCAGGATCAGGCCCTGGGCTGAAGGTGGTGCTAAAACACTGAGCCATCAGGCTCCCCACACTATCAGTCTTGTGGGCAGGATCAGGATGTCCCTCTGCTGACTTCTCAAACCTCTGCTTAAAATAGTCACTATCTTACACAGTGCAAAAGCTTAGGGCCACTTCAAACAAAGGTGAGTAGGGTGCTTTCTCTACTATGGCCACACAGACTCCATTTTCAAGTGGCTCCAGTCATGTCAATTTTCCACACCTGGTCCTCTTTCCATATGTTCTGGCAGCAGCTAGAACATTTTTCTATGTTTTACTCCACTGAATTCTAATGATCTGTTTATTTGATTACCTCTCCTCCTAGACTGAAATAGCAGGAGACCAGCAGCAGCAATACTTTATTTTTTTGTTTTAGTTTTTATGCCTAGAATAGAGATGGTGCTTAAGAAATAATTATTGCATGGAACAGAGAAATTACTGGATTTAAAAGTCATGGGTTCCAAGGTCAGACACAACTCAAGTTAAAAATAACTGGTCACATTGTTTGCAGAAGATATTAGGCACAAATTACTTGTGCATTGACTAGCTAACTGGCCCAAGTCAATCAATGGCATAGTGGAGCAACCATTTTTCCCTAAACTTTTTTATTATAAAAAATTCATACATAAAGAAAAGTTACACAAATAGTAATATAATGAACATTTTTTATATATACAAGCTAAGTAGAAAAATGTTGGGTTGTTGATTTCTAGCCATATTTGCTTTATATCTATAAAGATTCTAGATGTTTTAAGATAGCTATCATATTAAATAAAAAGACAGTCTTTAGAGAAAAAACAGCTAAAGCAAAGCTATTAAAAAATCATTCTGGAGGCACTTGGGCACCTCTGTCAGTTGGACTCTTGATTTCGGCTCAGGTTGTGGTCTCGGGCCTGATATTGGGGTTATTGGACAGAGCCGTCTCGGCTCTAATCACAGCGAGGACTCTCTCCCTCTCTACCCACCCCATCATGCTCTTGCACACTCTCTCTCTCTCTCAAATAAAAGAAAATCTTAAATCTCTCAAATAAAAATCTTTAAAAAAAAAAAAGAGTCATTCTATTGCCTACCTGTATCTTATTAACTTTCCTTTTTGGATTTATCTATTGCTGCCCCTCCACTTATATACTGTTCTCTAGCCATGCTGAACTGCTTTAAATTCTAGAACCAACATTCAGGTTTCTCTCTCCTTCCTCTGGGTCTTTGTACACACTGTTCATTTTACTTGGTACATTTTATCTCCATCCACTTTCATTTCGCTTGTGTGTACTTTGCTTCTGAACTTAAATATCTTCTGCTTCTTTCAGGTATTGCTGACACCTTCAGGCTGCCTTGGAGCTTCCACCATGGTTCCCCTGGTACTTCTATCAGAGCTCTTAAAACACAGTGTGCCATAATAAAAAAATTTAGTCTCTGCACTCACCCATCCCCCCCCCCTTTTCCTGGCATGCAGCTCCTAAAATCCTTGGAGTCTCCAAAGGGTTAATTATCTGTCTGCTAATGAGATGGCTGGGGGCTCCCAGAAAGCTTCTGGATAGGACCTTGTTGCCAGGTGAGGAAACCAGGTGTTTAGAGGGTCGGAGATTTCGGTTCCATCCCTGACCTCTGTGGTGGGGAAAGAGGCTAGAGGTTGAATCAGTCACTAAAGGTCAGTGATTTAATCATGTTTACATAATGAAGCCTCCATACAAAACCCCAACTGAGAGTGTTCAGAATGCATCTGGGATTGGTAAATGGGTGGAGATACTAGAAGGGTGCTGTGCTTGGAGGAGGCTGGGAAGTTTCTCAGGCCTGCCCACTTGCCTTACCTTATGCATTTTTTTCATCTGGCTATTCCTAAAGTGTATACTTTTATTAAAAAAAAAAAAAAAACACCTGGCAATCTAATAAGTAAACTGTTTCATGAGTTCTCTGAGCTGTTCTAGCAAATTATCAAACCTAAGGAGGGGCTGTGGGAACCTCCAATAATATAACCAGTCAGAAGTACAGGTGACAAATTGGAATTTGTAACTGGTATTGAAGGGGAGTGGGGTAGCCTTGTGAGACTGAGCCCTTAACCTATGGGATATGACTCTAACTGCAGATGGATCGCACCAGAATTGAGTTAAATTGTAGGATACTCAATCAGTGTACACTGAGAATGGGAAAATAGATTGATCTGGAAAATCCAAACATCTGATGTCAAAAGTTTTGAAAGTTTTGAAAGAAAACTTTTGAAGGAAAAAAAAGGAGTTTTCCACTAATTGGTGAGTAAAAGGTGTAGGGGAGTTTTTTCCCTTCACATGGCCTATGTCTTTCTCCATTAGACCCCAGTTAGATAATAAGGACTGTATGTCATTGATCTCTGCATCTTCCATATCCAGATGAGGCTTTCCACATAGTAAGTGCTCAATGAATATTTGCTCTAAGAATAAATTGATGAAGAAGCAGTAAACTAGGCATCATAGAACTTGAGCAACTGAATGTCATTGGCAATATATCCCCTCTTTTGGCCTTAGCTTCCCCATTTGTGCTCCTTGATCTTTAATGTTCCTTCCAGACTTCAAACACCATTATTCCACAGTGTAGAAAGGAGTGGCTTCTACAGACACCAAATGCCAAGCAGTTCCTATGGCAACCACAGATTCTGTTAGTCCAAATCTGCAGAATTTCACCCTGAATGCATGAGGCTTTAGGAGATTCCCAAGGCCCTCCCTTCTCCCAGAGGCAGATGATATGATCTGTCTTCCTCTATTAGCAGACTCTTCCATCCTGGGTCTGTTTCTGAGGTCTCTGGAGATTTAACAGATAGTTACCATAGAAACAGCAGAGGGCTAGAAGGCTTTTCCCTCTCTGTGCCCACGGGTCTGGAATAGGCAGGTGAACTCCTGGTAAATTCGAGAGAGAGTCCTAATAAAAGCTGACTCAAAGGGGGACACCAGGAAATAATATTCAGTGTAACATACAGCATTTGTAGGGCGCTTTCCACTTAGACCAGCTCAGCTGATTCTCACGTCAACCAGGGAAAGCAATTGCTGCCATCCCTATTTCACAGATGAGGAAACCGAATCTCAGCTCAGAGAATTAGGATTTCCTGAGGTCATGAAGTTAGAAAGACAAGACTGATTTAAAGCCATGTCTGATTTGAAAGTCTGTGCTCTTAACCACTAGTGGTTAAGTCCACAAATAAGACCAGTGAGATCTTACTTAGCACTATATGCCTACAGAAAATGGGATTCCTGGAACCAGCCAGGTATCAGGGCCTCATGGGCAGTCCAAGCTCTCAACTCTAAAAGAGAATTTAGGGCTGTCTGGAGCTGGTGTCGACATCCAACTGATTGCATACAGCAGAACCTCAGGATATGCCAGGCCCTAGCAGAATGCAAGGTGCCAGGATTGTAAGGACAACCACTGCCTCTCAAAACCCTTCCTACTTCTCACCTTTACTTCATTTAATTCTTGCAAAGACCTATGAGAGGCAGGTTACCGTGCCCATTTTGCAGATAGACACTGAACTCAAAGAGGTGACTTGTCCGAAGTTAAGTAGCAAGGAAATAGTTGAAAGAGATTATTCTAGATCTTCTGATTACAATTTCAATGTCCCAAGTACTAAAATTTTACTCATTCTGTTACAAGGTGGAGGAGGGGCAGTAAAGTATCCTCCAAACTGAGAAGGCAGTTTGAGACTGAAAAATGAAGTGACTCCATTCCACACACACAGTTTTATTCAGGGTTACTTACTGACAGTGGGGGCTTGGGCAGGTGACAATCTGATGAGGTGGGTTGGGACTTAAGGAAGGGGCTGGTTGCCAGGAGGGCTAACCACGTGATTAGGGAGTCCGAACTTTTGAACTTTTACCACTGGGACCTCTGGGGAGGGAAGAGGGGTTTGAGATTGAGTTCGGTCACCAATGGCAACTGGTTTAACCAATCATGCTTATATAATAAAAACTCCAAAAAACCCCCAAAATGACAGGGTCCAGAGAGCTTCCAAGTTAGTGAACATGTGGTGATTTGCAGGAGCGTGATGCACTTGAGGAGGGCATCAAAGTTCTGCACCCTTCCTCCATACATTGCCCTATGCATCTCTTCCATTTAGCTGTTGATTTGTATCCTTTAATATCTTTTGTAATAAAATCATCAGTGAGTAAACAGGTTCCCTGAGTTCCATGAGCTACTCTAGCAAATTAATCTAACCCAAAGAGGGGATTGTGCAACTTGTGATTTATAGCCAGTTGGTCAGAAGTACAGGTAAAAACCTGGATTTGTGACTGGCATCTGGAGGATGGTTTATAGGACTGAGCCCCTAGCCTGTGGAATCTGATGCTATCTCTAGGAAGATAGGATCAGAATTGGGTGGAATTATAGAAAATTCAGCGTGTTGGAGAATTGCTTGTTGGTGTGAGAAACACAAATGGGTGCTCAGAATCTTTTATGAAAGGACTTATCTGAGATCACATAGAAAGTAACAAGTAGCAGCTGAATTTCAACTCAGGTATATCCAGTTATAATCTCCTCTACACGAAACCCAGGTCTGTAAAGAACTGAGCAAAATGTACTTTGTCTCCACCTTGTTCACACTGATTCCTCAGTTTAGCAAGCCCTCCCATCTATATTAGCATTTTGTTTGCATGTGACCTAAAATACTAATGGCTTAACGACTGGACCTTAGTTTTTTTCACATAAGAAAATCCCAGAGGGGTGCCTGCATAGCAGAGTTGGTTAAGCATCTGCCTTTGGCTCAGGTCCTGATCTCAGGGAATTGAGCCCCTATTGGGCTCTCTGCTCAGAGGGGAGCCTGCTTCTCCCTCTCCCTCTCTTTCTGCCTCTCCCCTCCACCCTGCCACCTGTCCTTGCTCTCTCTGTCTCTCAAATAAAAAAAATATTTTTTTAAAAGAGAGAGAGAGAGAGAAGGTCCCAGAGATGCAGCAGCCCAGGGCTAGCATGGCAATTTCAGAGTGATCAGCAACCCATGCCCCAACCAACTCTCTCCTCTGACGTTCTTATGGTGTGTCCCTTTTCCGCAGAGCTGAAGCAGTTCCTGGAATTCCAGCCACTATGCCCGAGTTCTAAACAAAACGATGGAGAATAGTGTATTCCCCTTCATTAAGAAACTTTCTAGGGGAAGCCTGGGTGGCTCAGCGTTTGGCACCTGCCTTCCGCCCAGGGCGTGGTCCTGGAGGTCTGGGATCGAGTCCCACATCAGGCTCTATGCATGTGTCTCAGCCTCTCTCTGTATCTCTCATGAATAAATAAATAAAATCTTAAAAAAAAAAAAGAAACTTTCTAGAATTACTAGATTACATACCCTTTTATACATCCCTGACCAAACTTAGTCATGCCAAGGTGCCACGACTAGCTGCCAGGGAGGCTGGCAACTCTGTCATTCCGTAGGGCATTCTGTTCCTGAAGAGAAAGGGAAACATGGACTAACAGTGCTGGTCACACCAGCCTGCAAGACTCAACATTATTTTCATCTCCTCCTTGAAGCCCTTCTGACTACCAAAGCCCAATGTGATCTCACCCTTCTCTGAACACTTATCACGCTTACCAATATGGTTTTTAGCAAGCACCATATTAGCTTCTACATTACTTATGCACTTGCTATTCCAGATATGAAAGGTAGAGGGATGATAGTGGGACAGATATATCTGGGTCATGAAAATGGACATAGGTATGGATATGAATAGATCTAGTAAATGTAAATAAAGATATAAGTACAAACTTGCAAATGGGTGGCACACTGTTTTTTGGGAAAAAACAGATCCAAGTTCAAATCCTATCTTTACTCATAATTTCAGTACAAATTTGCACATTAATTAAGCCTCAATTTCCTAATCTGTAAAACTAAGAACATAATTGGACCTACCTAAGAAAATTGTGATGGCTTAAAAGACAATGCATGTAAAGGACTTAATACTATGCCAGGTACATAGTAAGTGCTTATTAAATGTTAGCCACTTTTATTCCCCTGCATTCCTCACAATGGCCCTATGAGATTGATCATCCTCAATCTTTTAAAAAGAGGAAACTGAGACTCAGAGAAGTTAAAGAACTTGCCTAAGGTAACAGTGCTGGTGGTAGTACTTCTGAAACATGGCCTCAAACCTGATCTCAAATCGTGAGCTCTTAGTTCAAGACCCTTGTTTCCTGCCTCTTCCCACCCCCCCCCCCCCCCGCTCCCCCCAGCATGTCTAATACACAACAGACTTTCTGGTATTGTTTGCTGTGACAAATTCAAATAAATCAGCTGTCATTCTGTCTTTTGCTTGAAGGCCTTCTAGGCTGTTAGCTCCATAGCACATTGAAATACAGGGAAAAATATTTTTAATTTTCAGGATACAGATCATTTTCATATTAAATCCATATAGGGTGGAAAATCTGATTAGAAAGATTTTATTTAGAAAGAAATTAGCTCAAGGCAGGCTTTTTGACTAGCAGAGGAATAATGGGGAAAAGCAGATGCAACTAAGTAAAACATCAAGCCACTCTCTCTTGGAAATGAAATTTAGCATTCCAAGCTGCCATACTTCATTTGCTCCAGGTACAAAACCATCTGAGTATCTTTCTCACTATGAATCAAGATACTTTCATAAGCAATAACTCAATTTGGAGACAATTGCCCTTGGGAAGGGAAGGATGCAGTACACTCATATTTACATTTCTGAAACTTAAGACATGGGCTCAGTCAGCTATAATTGAAAACCAAAGTGGGAGGGCACTCCTACAGTTCATGCTGAGCCATGCTTGGCTGGGGAGGTGACCAGATTCACTTCACAGTCCTCTAAGTGGAGAACTTCACGTGAATAGGCACAGATTCCCTGTCAAAATTCCTGGGCTTTAGTTTCAGAACTTGCTGTATGATAGGTGTCTTTCTGGGCAAGCAACCTTCTCTCTTTGCATTTCAATAAAATAAGGGATTTGGGCTCTCTGACCATTTGAGTCTCTTCCAGCTGAAACTATATTTTATAAACCTGGAATTCATTTTGGATGCTTACAGAGGATTAAGTAAGGCACATTAAATGTCATAGGTCACTTGCTGGTTTGTTTTGTCTGCTGAATTTGTTTTTTATAAGACATCATTTTTCATTGACTTTTTTCATCTTTAAGGGGGTGATTTTACTTAGGATTTAACACTCTGTATAGAGTATGGCATGTTGTCGATATGTGGATGAATATTTTTTACATCTCTGTAGCATTTTACACTCTCCACAGCAATTCCACTCTCATTATCCCCCTGGTTTTCACCATTAGCCCCTGAGATCAGAACAATATTATTGAAGCAGTGAGGAAAGGCATGAATTTTGAAATCAAGGAGCCTGAGGACAAATTCTAGTTCAACCCTTTAGAAGTCCAGAGATCTTAGGAAAGTTTCTTTTTTTTTTAATATTTTATTTTATTATTCATTCATGAGAGACAGATTGAGAGAGAGAGAGAGAGGCAGAGGGAGAAGCAGGCTCTATGCAGGGAGCCCGATGTGGGACTCGGTCCCGGGACTCCACGATCATGCCCTGGGTGGAAAGCAGGCGCTAAAGCGCTGAGCCACCCAGGGATCCCCCTTAGGAAAGTTTCTTAACTTTTCTGAACCTTCCAGTTTCCTTATCTACAAAAAGGAAAAGATGGTAACAATAAAATGAGGTTTTTTTTGTATGAAGCACCTAGCAGCCTAATAGCTGGTGTTCTCCTTTATCTTGGGAGGCAGAAGAAGGCTAGAGAATAGGAGACTCTAATAAGGTTAAGAGCTACCCAGGGCAACATCAAACAAGAGGGAGGTGAAGACTGATCACATTTGAGACACTTGGAAAAAATGTACTTTGATTTTCTCATTTGTTTGAAAGATAAGGAATGTATACATATAGTAAGTGGAGAGGGACTGAGGAAAATGTCAGTCTACACTGGCCAGCTCAGGAATTCTGGAACATCTAGGCAGCCCAATCATTCATCCTTGTATCCAAGGAATATCGAGTATTTACTATTAACAAAAAGACTTGCCAGGCCTCTAGTGGGGAAGAAAAAAAAAGAAATTTGGGGGTTAGGATGAAGCCCTAAAGGCAAAGATTTCTTTTCTCTGTACCTCATGGAAGTGATGGAGTTCACAGAGCTGGTGATAGGCTCTGGGAGGGTTTCTGAGTCACTGGTTCACTCTAGCACTATCCTGGGTACTAGTCAGTTGGACTAGCCCTCTTATCCTCTTGAAGTTGCAGATGGTCTGGAGGGAACACAGCAGTGACCCGGGAGAGATATGAGGATTCAAACAGAGGTGTCACTGAAGGGAAGGTGCTTCTGTGTGGGAAGGTCACATATGCTTCCCAGGGAAGGTGATGTTAGAGCTTAATCTTCAAGGTAAGGCTTATGAAGAGTTGACCAGACTGATGAGGGGAAGAAATCTCTCCAGGCAGAGGTGAGATGGAGCCTAGAGCACATAAGAAACCACAGATAGTTAGGGATTTATGGAGGCGTAGAAGGGGCAGGACCAGAGAGATAGGTGGTCAGGAGGAGGAGATCCTAAAGGCTTTGAATGAAATCAGAAAGGACAGAATGCTATAGGCAGTGAGAATCCAGCGTGAGGAAATGAGGAAGTAATCCATCCACTTGCTCTTGGAGAGATCCTGCTAGATCCTGGACCTTCGTGGGAGGGAAAGAGAATGAAGGCTAACCAGATGCAAACTCACGGAAATTTCCTAGTCACCTGAATGGGCAAAACTCTTGGTTATTTTTCTTTAAAATTTAGAGGGAAATTAATCACTTCTCAAAAACTTCTTATTTCCAGGCAGCTGTTTTAGCAGGCAGGACTTGAAATGAGTTTAAATGTTGTCTTTCTCACTTATTATCTGTGTAGTAATGGATAGTAATGGACAGATTTCTTAAACTGCCTGCCTCAATTCCGTCATCTGTTTAACGACAATTTTCCTATCTTGAGGGGTTATTGTGAGACTAAGATAATGTATATAAAGGGCTCATGTTCAAAAGTTAACTTGATAAGTGATATCTATATTATTCCAGAGTCAGTGCTCCAAGTTCATTTAAATATGACTTAATTTAGGGTGTTCAATCTATAAAAATTCAATCTATTTGTGGCAATCCAGGAACACATTTACCCTTTAAAGGGAGATGCGCTAGAGTCTTCTCTGTAACTCTCTTATCTGTCCCTGAAGGTCAAATTCTTAAAATGTTGGGTGGGAGTTGAAGAGGGAAAATAGGCAGGAAACTGTTAAATCATTCAATTATATGTTTCATCTGAATCGTTTGAATCATATGACGACACCTAACCTTTCTCAGTTTTCCTTTGATTTTTCTCTTTATAGCTTTAGTCACCTCAGACAAACCAATTAAACTTCATAAACCCTTGAAGGATTATGTGTTCCCAGCTCAGCCTCACTTAGAATTTCAAATGAGACGCCATCTTCTCAGAGAATACTCAATTGTTCCTTTATCAACTCCTGTGATTTCTCAATGTCAGTCACTCAGGCAGCCTTTATTAGGTGATTTCTATTCTCAGTGGATAACATAAAAAGGAGAAAAAGGCATATCATTCAGATGCAGAATTAACAGTCTGGGCGCTTTGCAAAGCCTCCACAGGGCTTTCTATACCTTACAGTTTAAAACCACCTTACAGTCTACAAGTCACTTTGCAGTTTTTAAGGCACTATAGTTTTTAGTCCTTGCAGGAACTCTGGTATGTATTACAATCAGCATTTTGCAGATGAGGAACTTTGCTCAGTGAAGGTTTATGACTTACTCACAAGATCTAGATTTTGCAAGAGGCAGAATTGGTGCTTCATCCCAGGTCTCTCTGACTTGAGGTTCAGCTCTGCTAAAACACAGTGGCCTGAAAACCTGAGCCTGAGAAACTTCAATGAAAAGGCAAATTATCCTAAGTTTATTTAAAGACCTTTTGCAACCAATGCAGCTACATCTTCTCTAGAGGAAATGTAAGTAGACTTACTGAGTTACCACAATAGGTGAGCACAGTTTGGAAATGTGTCTCTGTTTGCTTAACAACTGCAAAATGGTTTAAAGGCTTAAAAAGAAGTTTTCTTTTTTTTTTTTTTTTAAATTTTTTTTTTTAAATTTTTTATTTATTTATGATAGTCACAGAGAGAGAGAGAGAGGCAGAGACACAGGCGGAGGGAGAAGCAGGCTCCATGCACCGGGAGCCCGACGTGGGACTCGATCCCCGGTCTCCAGGATCGCGCCCTGGGCCAAAGGCAGGCGCCAAACCGCTGCGCCACCCAGGGATCCCAAAAAGAAGTTTTCATTTAACACATGTTTATTGAGTTCCCTGTGAGCACCTGACACCATTGTACGTATTGAGAATATGACAATGAACAGAATAGACAAAACTCTCTTGCGGAGCTCACACGCTAGAGGGGGAGATGAACAGAAAACAAAAAAAAAAGCAAATATATAAGATGGTGATAAGTGCTGTTGAGAAAAATAAAGCAGGAAAAGGATTGTGGGGTGCTGGGAGGCCAAATTTGGATGATATAGGCCTCCATAAGGAAGAGCCTTGGAGCTGATGTGGGGGGAAATCCAGCCTCCACCACTTAGCAGCCTTGAGTTTTGAGGAGTTATTTTAATTACCCCACGTGAGCCTGTGTGTCTTCATCCATTGGGCCTCACAAGGTTATTAGGAGACTCAGTAATGAAGGTAGTACTTCGTGCACAAAGTAAGCATTAGTATACTTCCCATCTCCCCATTAACACTGTTCAAAGATAAGCTGAGGCATATGTTGGGAGGAAAGCTTTTCCCTTTTGTCCTTCTAGGTTCTTTGGCTGACCCTAACAAGTAAAATGACACAAGACAGATAAATAGGAGGAAAACAAACTTAATTTCATGTGTAAGTGATCTCATAAAAATGAGACTCAAGTCACCAAAGCAGGCAGCTTTTAACCCTTTTAGACAAAGAAACAATAAATTTGTGAAGAGTTAACAAGACAAAGAAGTTTGGGCTTGCTGCAGCAAATTAATGAAGAAGTAAGAAGATTTATTTATACAGTCTTCTCATCCCTGAGTTCTCTCTCCGGCAATAGGTTACCTCTACACTCAGGTGTAGGGAGGTTACCTTTCACATAGGAAATTTATTTCCTGCTCTCAGAGGACAGAAAATTTTCTTGCACTGGCTATTTCTTAAGTAGCTTTAACTCAAAATAATCAGTATGCCAAAGTGGCATATTTGGGGGCTGCCTATCCTAAACCAAATCACATATTGAAATTTTTAATAGTTTATTTGAGCAAAAATCAGTTCTATTTGGCAGCACCAAAATGAAAGTGGTTAGGAATACTCCACCCACTGGAGTCAGGGACCCACAGAAGTTGTGAAGTAATAATAAGTGTTGTTTTGAGGCGATTTGTTTTGGGGCAATTTGTTTTGCAGCCACAGATAATCAATAAACCTCTCTTCCTTAATCATATTTTATTCACATTTTGGACATAAAAAAGCCAAACAAATGTTTCATCCTAATTTTGAATTTTTTAGAACAGATATCTGAAGTGTTGATTTCAACTTTTTTACCTTTTTTCATCCTCCAAATAGAGATCTGTATGACTCAAAGAGATGTTGATGGATTCTCATGTGAAAGAGCTCTTGAGTTTAAGAAGCTTTCATATAAATAGGGCATATATTTTTTTAAATAAAAGTAACACTTGTGTTTAAAAATATAGAGAGTAGGGCAGCCTGGGTGGCTCAGTGGTTTAGCGCCACCTTGGCCCAGGGCGTGATCCTGGAGATAAGGGATCAAGTGCTGCGTCAGGCTCCCTGCATGGAGTCTGCCTCTCCCTCTGCCTGTGTCTCTGCCTCTCTCTGTCTCTCTCTGTGTCTCTCATGAATAAATAAATAAAATCTTTTAAAAAATAGAGTATACAGAATTAAAGACAAAAGATATTTTTCCTAATCCCAGTATTACTTTCTAGAAACTATGACTATTTTTTAAAGATTTATTTATTTATTTGAGGGAGAAGGAGAGAGCATGAGGAGGGACAGAAGGAAAGAATCTCAAGCAGACTCCCTACTGAGGACAGAGCCTAACTGGGGGCTCAATCTCACGATCCAGGGGATTATGACCTGAGCTGAAACCAAGATTCAGACATTCAACCACTGAGTCACCCAGGTGCCTCAGAAATAATGACTATTAATAAATTTTTATAAATATTTATTTATTCATTTTAGAGAGAGAAAGAGAATGAGAGCTGCAAGCAGGGAGAAGGGTAGAGGGAGAGAGAATATTCAAGCAGACTCCCCACTGAACATGGAGCCCAACATAAGGCTCAAATCCAGGACCCCAAGAACATAACCTGGGCCAAAATCAAGTGGGCCACTCACCCAACTGAGCCAGCCAGGCACCCCTAACACATTTTTAATCTTTCTAGGGAGTCAGTTTCTTACACATATACCACATAGGTCCTTTTCCATGTATACAAATGGAAATAAATTATTCATACTATTAGATGCCTTGTTAGCACAGTAGGAAGCACTTCAGTCTCGTACTATTAATTTTTTCCCCCTAATTCACCCTGGAGATCTTCCTTTACTAGCCCATATATACCTACCTTCATGGTTATTTTGTAGTCAGTGGTGTGATTGTATCATAATTTAACTAGTTCCTTGCTTTTGGACCTTTAAATTGTTTTCCTTCTTTTTTAAAACTATTAAACATAGTGCTTTAATGACTTACACAAGACAGTTAAGTCTATAGAAAGATTCTTAGCAGTGAAATTGTGGTTTAAAGTATGTATATTTGAAGTTTTTATGAATATTAATAAATTCCTCTTTAAATTAATGCAACAGGATCCCTGGGTGGCGCAGCGGTTTAGCGCCTGCCTTTGGCCCAGGGCGCGATCCTGGAGACCCGGGATCGAATCCCACGTCGGGCTCCTGGTGCATGGAGCCTGCTTCTCCCTCTGCCTGTGTCTCTGCCTCTCTCTCATCTCTCTCTGTGTGACTATCATAAATAAATAAATAAATATAATAAAATTTAAAAAAAATTAATGCAACAATTTACAATTCCATTTTCAGTATATGAAAGTGCCTAGGGGGTTTTGTGTGTGTGTGTGTGTGTGTGTGTGTGTGTGTGTGTGTGTGTGTTTTATCCACCCTCACCAACACTGGGTGTTAACAAACTTAAATTTTTGCCCATCCCATAAATGAAAATCACAAAAAAATGTTTCTAGAAATAACTCAAAGAGCTTTGGTTGGCTTCTGACCAGATGCTTTTATTTTCAATGTTTTTTTTCTGAGGACTATTAGTCAATACATATTTCAAGGGATTTTACCTTTAGATTTTTCTGATGATCCTGTGATTTTCTTGTCTGAGTCAACACATAGTCCATGGCACAGTGATACTTTTAACAACAACAACAAAATGTCAAGAGCATGATTTTAACCCATTTTACTGTGAGTAAACTCCCTCTTAGAGTAAGTGTGAGATATCAAATAGTTTCAGTGGGTGATACTCATTGCAGTGAAACTCAGTATCAGGGGAAGACATTCCACATTCAGAAATAGACAACAGACACAGAGGAAAGTCACTAGTAGGCCATTAGATACAAAGCAAAAAATTCAGAAGACTAGTGATATTCCTCTAAGATATCATTTTTTTTAATGTTTTTAAATGGATCAGGTTTTCATCATATATTCCTTATCTTTTCCTCAGGAAAAAGACCCAGATTTCTGAAAGCAAAAACATTTCTTAGATTTGTTTAACTTGAAATCTCTTTAAGTATAGGTATATGATAGGGTTGGATGAAACAGAAGTTAACAAGAAAAAAATATGGAAAATCAAGGAAAAGAAAAGGAAGATAGCTAACATCTTAGGGAGCACCTATTATTTGACAAATGCTTTATGTCATTATCTCTGAATATTCACAAGATCCCCACGAGATGAATCTTGTTATCCCTAGGTTCATTTGCTGGGGCTGCCATAGTAAGGTACCACAGACCAGGTGACTCAAGCAACAGAAGTGTATTGTCTCAGAATAGCACAAGAATGGAAGAAGTCTGAGATCAAGATGTTGGCAGAGTTGGTTTCTCCTGAAGTCTCTCTCCTTGGCTTATAGGTGGTTGTTTTTCCCTATCTCTTCACATGGACTTCCTTCAAGGTGTTTAGATGTGAGGCAGCATGAATGTTATAAATATGCACTACAGGGACTTAACCTACACACTTTAGCAGTGGTCAACAGACCATAGACCACACATTGCTTTTATAGTCACTCTAAAAAGTAAAGAAGAGTGCCAGATGTGATCTTGGTAGGTGACACTAAGCACATTGCCAAAAATCAGAGCATGAATGTATGGGCTGCACTCTGAAGGCAGAATGTGATGTGGGGTCAGTATGCCTGTATATTGTATTTATATTCCCAAGTTTTTTTTTTTTTTCAGGGTCTTCCAGTTTATTGAAAATTAGCGGGCAGCCCGGGTGGCTCAGTGGTTTAGTGCCGCCTTCGGCCCAGGGCATGATCCTGGAGACCCGGGATCAAGTCCCACGTCAGGCTCCTTGCATGGAGCCTTCTTCTCCCTCTGCCTGTGTCTCTGCCTCTCTCTCTCTCTCTGTCTCTCATAAATAAATAAATAAAATCTTTAAAAAAAAATTAACCTTAAAAACTGAGGGTCAAAATTATGGTAGTATTTCTATTTCACTCAAAGTCCACAGTTAGTGTCTAGGCAGAAGTTACTAAGTACATCCCCTTAGAACTAAATGATGTCTGAAGCTAGTGGCAGAAATAAAAGTCTCCTCATTCAAATAAATTTTAATGATTTGGGGAGTTAGAAAAGGAAAAGGTAACCCCCACGCCCACAGCATTTAACCTAAAGTTGATCTGGTAGGGCAGAGTAAGAAGGGATCCTGGGATATAATCTTTTACCTCTAGCACCAACCAATGTAGGCATTTGTTGTTGATACAAAACTCTGGAGTCATCTAATTTTAGCATCTCTTAAACCATCTTTCCAAATTGTTAACTGTATTTCTATCCATGTTGGAAACGCACAGAATATGAACCTAACCAAAGGAGCAAAACACTATATTGAGATGTAGAAAAATATTCCAGGGGCACAGTGGTTGTTCATTTCATTTGCTGGTTCACTGTGTTGGTGACCTCAGTAATGGCATGACGATATTTTTCTGAAGCTGACTTGAATTCCACCAGATGTATCTCATAACTTTTAATGGCTGCTTGAAGCTGTGTTTTCTCCACTGCTCCCAGGATGGCACAGAATATCATATCTATGCCAAGACGAAGAACAGCAACTCCTATACTACCAAGGAGAGAAGCACCAATTTGAGCTAACACAGTGATCAACTTGTTAATTATGCCAGTTGTGACAGTTGAGCCTACAAGTTTAACAGCGACCGCACTGGCTGCAGAAGTAGCTTCTCCCAGGATGACTGAAATGACCTTTTGTATTATTGCAATTTTCTCTGTTTCCCTTCCTTTAATATCTCGAAGTTTTCTGTAAAGTGTTGGCTCTAGTTTATCTTTCAGGGCGTCATCAACCTTTTGCAATTCCTTTTGGATTTTCATCATGGCTTGGATGATGATGTCAGAGCTTTCTTTGATGGTCCCATCTCTTTTCATCTCAACAGAGGCCAGCTTGTACCCCAAGTGCATGTTTAAAACCCCAATCAGCTTATTGGTGGCATGGAAGCTATCAGATAGGCAATCAAGAAGCTGCTGGTGGGGATCCCTGGGTGGCTTAGCAGTTTAGCGCCTGCCTTTGGCCCAGGGTGCTATCCTGGAGCCCTTGGATCAAGTCCCGTGTCGGGCTCCCAGTATGGAGCCTGCTTCTCCCTCTGCCTGTGTCTCTGCCTCTCTCTCTTTCTATGTCTATCATGAATAAATAAATAAAATCTTTAAAAAAAAAAAAAAAAGAAGAAGCTGCTGATGAAGACAGTTTACTTCTTGGCTTCTCCATGGGTTCTCTGGATAGAGGAAGTCACTCTGAGCCATATTTCAGATATAATCTATTTGGGTTGTAAACTACACAGATCTGAACTTGGATTTCTTTTTTTTCTCCTACAAATTTTCCATTCAACTTTTTCTCTTTTTTTGATCCTAGTTCTCAGATATTATCATGAAGTGAAAACTCCAATTTCTGACTTTGAGTTTGGAAGACCATCAACTACATTCCAATTCGATATTTAGGTGAGAGGAGTCTTTCTTAGCCTGAGAAAGTATGAAATATCTATTCCCAAGTTTCTATACTTATCCAACCTAACACCCCAGATACATATATTCTTCCTATAATTATATATAGGAAGACAGGTGTAACACCATGAAAAGTACAATCTTAAAGGGGCAGAAATTTATTTATTAATTAGCAAGCATTTATTCAACAGGCAGGATAGGCACTAGGAATAAAAATATCAGCATGACACAGCCTTTGCTCTGGAATTAGCCACAGTCTGATGAGGGAAGGTACTATGATGTGAGATGGAGAATTCATAAGTTACAGACAAGGTCTCAGTGAAAGGCTTGGGGAGATCACCAGTGAGAGAGGACTTTCAAGGGGTGGAGGTTACAGAAGATAGGATCTGGAAGGCAGTTATTGAATTGGTTCTTTCATTCTGGTTATACTTCAAAACTACAGGAAGAGATTGGATTCACCTCTTTTCATGGAAATGTTTAGAATACTTCTCTTCGTGTTTTTATGTAATTTGGACAGTGAATCATGGATTGTCATGATTCTTTGAAGTTTTTTGAAGGCTGGAAACAGACCTAACCCAAGCACCTTGGAGAATCTAACACATAATTGTCACTCAGAAAGCATTTTTCCAACCAGATGAAACTATATATATATACAAGTTAAAGCTCTTCTCAGTATTAGACTTCAGTTTACTTCACTATAAAATAAAAGATATAGATATACTAGACCTGGTAATTTCTGAGGTCCCTGCTAGTGTCAACAGTCTATGACTTCACTTTGCATACTTTCTTAGAATATTCATTATCTTGGGTCAGTTAAAGTCAAATATTTGCAAATTAATTTATTATAAACCTGTGGATCCCAGCTGTTGAGAATTTGGCAGATGGCTGATTTCTTTCTGTCTAGAGCAGCTGAGGCTATGTCTATGAGATGTCAAAATAACCATTGAGCTCTGTCAAACAGCTCATCAGTGCTGATTGAAGAGAGGGCAGCCAATTCCCCAGTCTGAAGGGAACAGTCAGTTTAGTTAAAATGCTTACTCTTATGACCTCAGGCAGATACAAATCTCACTCACTGGCTTTTTAGTGTCCTCAAAGGCACTGGCTCAACATCCCTGCTAATCACTGGAAAAGGAAATTATGATAGAGATGCGTGCCTTGAGATCATTTATGTAAAAGCATTTTGCAACTATACTGTGCCATCAGAATATGACTTACTATATTACTGTTAATAGTGGTGGTCTATGGAAAAAATCTGGAAAAATATACAGCAAACTGTTAGCAGTATTTATATGTAAAACATGAGATTAAAAGATACTTTCTTAGATATGTGTTTCTATCATGTTTGAATACAAAGCAATGAATTCATATAAATTTTATACCAGAAAAACCAGCTGAGAGAAAAAGATAAATAATGTGACCTCCTCTAAGTGTAGTATTGTTTTTGGAAAAAATTTAACAACCTCTCGTCCCTGGACAGGGACTTGCTTGTAGTCCTGATGTTGCCATGTACTAGCTGGTGGGGACAGCTCAGCTACCTAATATCTCGAACCTTATTTCTTTATGTGTAAAATGGGGATAAAACTGTCCAACCTCCCGGACCCAGTGAGAGAACTTAAAATATAAACCTGAAAACACAACAGCCTAAAGAAAATCAAAGAAGTATTATTATCTTACTGGATCTTTCCAGCAACTGCATTGTTTTTGGCTAGATTTCTTATCTCTCAATTTATGAATGATACAACAAAAACCCAGACAGGTTAAGTAAATGGTGTTCGACAAGCAGGCTAAGTTCGCCCAGGGGTTTATTTTCTATTTGCATATTTTTATGCAAATGTTTTTATGCATCTGTTTGTTTGCCTAGGCCTATGGTATCACTTGCATATCATTTTCTTAAAAAAAAAATCCAAAAAAAGAATACAAGTATAGAACTCAGTTAAATCTACCATTAGCAAAAGAAAAGAGCCATGGATTCAAGCCCTATTGAAGGCTGCCAAAAGTAATTTTCCCCAGCTTTATTTATCTCCATAAAGCAATTAAGCAGAAAGCACAAAAGAAGGGAGAGGAAAAAATAGCTCATTTTAAACTTAAAGCAAGCTGTATTCTTTGCGTGGTCTCTTCCCTTCCCCCAAACCCCACTTAAGCTGCACCCTCTAGAAATGCCTGTGAGTTCTTAACATATTGAGGCTCCATCTCACATTTCACAGTTCCTGAAATGACAGATAGTGTACAGGTTGTCACTGTGAATGGCAGATCCAAAGGCTGGGGGCTTAACTGACTCCATCATTCAGAGGGGAATTGCTGAAAGCTATTTCTTTGCCATTCCAGGTAGGCATGGTTGGCTCTACCTCCAGCCAGTGTTTGACCTTGGACAATGCCTATAACATTTTTGAGCCTTCTTTTTTCTTATCTGTAAAATAGGTATCTTGATATGTACTTCATAGAGTTGTTTGCAAGAATTATATGAGAGAATGTGTATAGGATTAGCTGAAATTAATACTAGAGTACCTGGTGGGGGGGGTGACATATGGTACAAGCTCAAAAACTGCTTATTGCCTCTAAGAAGCATGATGGCATTAAGGGTTTAGTCCTTTGACGCTGATCCAGGCTGCATTAAGTGCCGGCTCTGCCATTTACTGGTGTGTACTTGACAGAGTCATTTTATCTTCTCTCCTCCTGTCCTGTAGGGTGGAGATAATGGCAGTGCCTATATCATAAGGGTTATAACATGCTTAGAACAGTGTCTGTTAAATAAATTGCAGTGAGCTCATACATTATCTAAACTGCCATGTGGGAGCTAAGGAAGCAGAGGGAACCATCTGAGGCACACTCACTGCACAACTGTCCTATGATCCAACAGCACCCCACACCTCTGAATCCATCTCTATTCCTTCTGGCAACTTCTCACTCCCCACTTTCTCCTCCCTCAGCCACCTGCCTTCTGTCACTGACTTTGTGCCTGTCCTTGAGTCTCTTCAACAACCACACCCTGCATTCAAATTCCTCAACAGAAAGGACCTTTCCCTCATGGCTCCCTTTTCCTAAGTCACCCCAGAAGTGTTTGGCCTCCCTCATGAACAGTTCTCAGTGATGATGACCACAGTTGCAAAGTCATAATCCAAAGCCCAGCAACCACTGTCCCAGGAATGTGTCCATAGATGTGGTGAATGTTTTGAATTATGGTTTTGTAACAATCATAGCAATAAGTGGTATTCTAGAGGAATCTATAAAGTGCTTGGAAACCCAAAGGCTGTTGTGCCCAAGATTGCGAATCCGAGAAACCACCAAGGAGCCGATACTGATGCAAGTACATGAGGGTTTATTTACAAGCTCGAGCTTGGGTCCAAGTATACTCCATACAGCAGAGCAGGGACTTGGACCCCGAGACTAAGAAGCATAGTAGTGTTATAGGGGTCCGTGGCCAATGAGATTGTAACATACGCAGAAAGTTGCACAGTCATGTTGGTCCACACGCAGGTGGCCAATTGAATTATGATTCACCCTAGGTGACCATTTGAACTGGCCTATTATTCTGGTTAGAATTGGCACACAGGTTTGGCGGGCAAAAGAGGGGTTTTCATTCCTTGGCAGTTAAAGGTCAGAGGTCCCGCATTCCTATGTGTGCTGGTTTCTGATAAGGTTGTGCTTAATAGTTAAACTAGGGTGAGGGAGTGCCTTAAACAACAGGCAGGTCGTGTGGGGGTTTTACGTGAGACGGCAGGTGTAGCACAAAATGGAGTTAGTCCTGCTCTGCTTGTCCAGGGGTAGGGGATTTTTGTTAGATTTCCTGGGTCCCACAAGGCAAGAAAGGTAGGTTAGCCCTGGGGCAGAGTTGGGAGAGCATGCCCAGAGCAAGGCTCATTTGAGCTGAGCCTGGAGGGATGAGTAGAAGGTTGTAGGGGGACAGGATGGGGAAAGTGTTCTAGGCAGACGGCAAAGGGTGGGCAGATGCAGGGAGATGTGAGCAGCGGTAGCCTGTGCACCTTCCCTCACACGATTGTCCACTCATCTCTCCTACACCTTTGACAGCACTTTTTATAAACTTCTCACTTCCACTGAAGCTTTCAAAAAAATGCAACTCAACTTTTCTGCAAATAAGTCTGTTTCATATTTCATCAATTTATATCCCATGTTATCGAATTATATAGTAACCACCACCACAGTGGGAATGAACAGGTGAGGATCATGTAGAACTAACTCATTAAATAGTAACTGATAACTAGTAACTCAATTAGTGGGAGTAAACGTCCACACACACAGTAACCTCTGAACTGCAAGAACCCCACTTTCCACAGGTGTCACTGAGAACGTTTGCAGAGGAAACCCAGAGCCCCCACTGACTTGGGAAGGTGGTAATGTGAAGATTAGGTAAGAGGGTCCAGGGATGCATTTGGGGTCTTTGGGAAGAAAGATGTAGACTAGATACAGCAGCACTGCCACAGGTGACCAAGGCTAGATACAGAAATGCTTCTTGGGGACCTCCTCTCTTCTGGGCACTCCTTGGACTAGTGGGCAGTGGGCAGTCCACCTGCCTGTCACCACCAATCTGGCCTTGCCCATAAACTCAGCAGTTCTTAAAGAGACAGTTCCTCTGATCTCCTGCAGGCTCGCTTCCTGCCATCTGGTAGGAGGTGGTGGTAGCCATGGAGTTTTGCCAGATCACAGCTCTGTATATACCTGGCAGATAGAAGGGAGTTTTGCATTTTATGGTGGAAGGGGGAGACTTGGAATCCCTGTGCTCATTGTTCATGGCATGCCATGACTTCAGAAATAATATATACACAAAGAAGCATGTTAGGCTTGGCAGACCCCCGGTCCCTGAAGCCATGTGCATGCAAGAACAGCCTGTACTTCCTGGGAAGCTGGCCCCACTCCCTTTATGGGATGCTTGCCCAAGAAGACAACAGACCTGGTCTGCCCCTGTGGCCTGGTAAGAAAGGCATGCCAAAGCAGACATGTCAAGTGACTAGGGACAGAGAGAACAAACAATAACATAAAAATCAAGGAGGCTCAGGCCTCAACCAGAAGAGAGATACACATGGAGTGAGCTGGAATTCTATAAATGTGTGGTGACTAGATAATATATCCCTCTTTTGTTAGGTGTGTGTGTCATCCTGCCCTTGGGAGCCACCAAGCCTTCCCTGTTTGCAAAGCATGGTAACCTATAATTGCTAATGTTAGGATGAGTCACAATAACTTAATTGTGTGCTTATTTGTTGATATCTGCATCAAAATGAAAATCCCACAGGAGGCAGGAACCATATATCTTATCCTTAGATTTTCAGGAACTAACAGACATAAATGCTCATAATCATTTGACAAATGAATAAAGGAATGAAAAAAATGAATGACAGTTTTAGAACATTTTTTTAAAGATTTATTTATTTATTTTAGAGAGCAAGAGAGCATGAGTGAGAGGGGCAGAGGGAGAGAGAAAGGGAATCTCAAGCAGACTCCCTGCTAAGTACAGATCCTGATGCAGGGCTCGATCTCAGGACCCTGAGATCATGACCTGAGCCAAAATCAAGAGTTGGATGCTTAACTGACTGGGCCACCCGCACATCCCTAGAACATTTTTATAATCACTATCACACTTGATCTTCTATCTAAAACTCTGTGAGTTAGGAAAACAGGCTTGGGGCGCTTATTTGATTCAGTGTCTGCCTTTGGCTCAGGTCGTGATCCCAGGGTCCTGGGACCAAGCCCCATATCAGGCTCCCTGCTCAGCGGTGAATCTGATTCTCCCTCTTCCTTTGCCCCTCCGCCTGCTCATGCTTGCTCTATCTCACTCTCTTTCAAATAATAAAATCTTGAGGAAAAAAAAGGAAAAGCAGGCTTTAGACACCCCATTTTATAGATCAGAAAGCAACCTCAGTGAGGCCCAAGTAGGATCTGGAGTCAGTGACAAAGCCTTTTCTCAGAGCAGAACTTCAATATCAGATCTCCTTCCCTGGGAAGAATCAAATGAGAAAGTATACCCTCCTGATGGGGAAGAGGAGACAGAGATCTCTGGTGTGACTCTCTGGCTTTGTGGACAAGGACAGTAAGGCCTTGAGAGCTAGTGGCAGAATGGAGGCTTGAACCCAGATCCCCCAACTCCTAGCCCAACACACTGTCATTTTCAGCACACAGAGCCTCCCTCTGCCTATCTGAGTATTGGTCCAGTTGATCTGGATGCTGGTACTGACAGAGTGACAGGCAGGAAAACGATGATAAAAGGCCAGAACAGACAGCATGGTGCCTATGTTGCTGTCAACCATGCCAAGAGCGGGGCGGTCACCAGCCCAGCTGTGCCAGACACTGTTTTGGTCCTGGCAGCTGAGAAACAAACTGAATCCAAAGAAACCGGATTCTTCTGTTGAGTTTTCTTCTCTGGAGTCTCAGCAGCTTTTCCTTCACTTAAAAATGAGACTTCAGTTTATCCTCCTACCTTCTCCCACATATCACATTAGCAGATATTTGTCCCAATAACAGGAAAACCATGCCCATGATTAGTGCTGTAGCCAGAGTAACTTGCAAAGTTTAAAAGAGGTGAAAGCGAGACAGCCCAGCAAAGCAGCTCTCATATAGGTCATGCCCTAGGATTGGCACCACTGAGACCCCACCCACACACCCTTTGTCCAAATCTAAGTCCATCAACAATACAGAGTTTCCAAGACACTACAGCTTTGACCCTGCATCCATCTGTGGGCTTTCTCTAGGACGTAAAATTTGTTCAGCCTACAAGGTAGCCCAGAAGTATCATCCAAGGACAGTCTTCCACCAATGAGAGACGAGAGCCCAGAAAAATGCTCCAGCTTCCACACCTCCAGATGAGACAATTTAAATAATTACCCAGGTGGCAACTTATCTAAATAATTACCCAGGCATCTTTTAGCAGAACACATATAACTTCCTGATGCTGGGAGCTATAGGAGGCATTTTTAAGTGGTTTCTCATCTCTGAAGGTCCAACAGAGCCAGATGACTATTTTGCAGGACGCTGTAATCATAATGATGGTTCCCATTACATGCCAGGTGTTCTGCATTTCTCATCTCTAAGTCTTATAATAGCCCCATCACAACAATATTATCATTCCTCCATGTTACGGACGTGAAAGCTGAAATGTGGAGAAATTAAATTAATTTAAAATTAACTTGCTTAAGGTCTCACAGCTGGTCAGCAGTAGAGCCAGAATACAAACTTGAATCTGTTTAGCTTTGAAGGAAGCCTGTGAGTTCTCTCCAACTATCTCATGGTGTCTTCTAGAGCTTAGATTGTATTCTTTCCCACACTGCATTCCAGAGAAAAGGGTAGGTTGAGATAGGAACTGAGAGTCCAGCTTCAAGGAAAGAGTCTGATCCACAGTGTCTAAGGATCCTTCCAATTCTATGGCTCAAAGACAAAGAGATAACATTACCATATTTGTGCTTGCAATCATAAAATCCTCTATACAAATAATTTTCTATTAAACCTCAAAAATTTCTCTGATTCTCAGTTTGCAATGGCCTATGATTATTTGTTTCTATTCACCTCTCCTCACCTCTCTGTACCCCATCTCTAATTTAAAGAAGAGCCAAAATGTGCAACCATTATGAACTTCCTGGAAGAGGTAACTGGATGATTAAAAGCTTTATCTAATGCAGAAGTGGCACATTTTTTCTGTAGGGGACCAATAATAGTATATATTTTAAGCTTTGTGGATCACATATGGGTCCCTCTCAACTATTCGACTTTGTAGCATAAAAGTAGCCATTGAAATGAAATGAAAGAACATGACTGTGTTCAAATTAAACTTTACAAAAATAGGCTGCAGGTTAGATTTGGCCCTTAGGGCCTAACTTCTCAACCTTCTGACTTTGTTGCTAGAGACAAATAAACAAAGGAGAGTTAATCTTTAATGGATATAAAGTTTCAGTTTGGGAAGAACTATAGATGGATGGTGGTGATGGTTGTACGATAATGTGAATGTACTTAATGACACTGACCTGTACACTTAAAAATGGTTAAAATAGTATGTTTTATGTTATGTATATTTTGGTCACAATTTTTAAAATATGGTTAAGAAAAGTATGTGTATAGACAAGAAACTTGGAAACACAAAAACATTTGCTACATTGGGGTAGGCTGTGGGTGACTTTCTCCCATATGTTTGTTGCTATAAAGTGTTTGCAAAGAATAAAAACTTTAGAGAAAAAAAGTGGGCAAAGGACATGAATAAACTCTTCTCCAGAAAAAGATATACAAATGGCCAATAAGCACATGAAAAGATACTCAACATCATTAGTCATTAGGGAAATGCAAACCAAAATCAGGAGGTACCACTTCACATATACTACGATGGCTTTACTACAAAAATAAATAAATGACAAGTGCTAGGGAGAGTGTGGAGAAACTGGAATTTTCATACACTGCTGGCAAGAATATAAAATGGCGTGACTGTTTTGGAAAACAGTCTGGCATTTCCTCAAAAACTTGAATACAGCATTACCATACAACCCAGTATATACCTTTGTTCCTAGTTATATACTCAAGAGAAACGAAAACACATGTTCATGTAAAAAATTATACATGAATGTTCACGATAACATTATTCATAATTAGCTTACAAGTGGAAACAGCCCATCAACTGATGAAGGGATAAACAGAATGTGGTATATCCTTACATCCCTCCCACCATCAACCCAACTCTTCTTGTTTTCCCATCTCCTTATCATCCGCCAGATGCAAGATTCTGTAGGTTACTTCAGGAGACAGGAATGACAAAGACAGTTTAACAGCTACCAGCTAGTGCCACAAGTTATTTAGCTCCAGCAATGACCTGGGAACAGAATTCTGAAAGCTGGACCTCCAGGTGACTCCTGATGGCTAGAGTAGCTCTTTTGCATGTCACTTCTGCTAACACCTAGGCCACACATTTGCTTCACTCACACTTCTTGGATGAGTGTAGCAGAAGCTAAATATATAAGAACCACTCTGTCATTTCTCAGCTCCTTGGCTTTCTGGGAGTCCTTTTCCTATTCACAGAATGGCTTTTGAGTGGAAGTTTTCTTCAAGACCCACGAGCTGTGACTTTGCGCAACGAAAGTAGCTGCAGTAGGTCTTCTATATCAATGCTCTGCTCACCTCAAGTCCTGATAAGTTTGGAGGAATCTTCAGATTGCCCAGTTCTCTGCTCTCAAACATGTATATTGACAAGGACACTGGTCAAGAAAACAAGACTCAGCCTCTCTGTAAGGATTGTAGGGGTCTTGAAACATCATTTATTCCATATCCCTGAATTTCCATTATCTCCTACTCACAGAGACAGAACATCACTTTCTTTTTCTTTCTTTTTCTTTTCTTTTTTAAGATTTTATTATTTAGAGACACCTGGGCAGCTCAATAATTGAGTGTCAGCCTTCGGCTCAGGACATGATCCCAGGGTCCTGGGATTGAGTCCCATGTCAGGCTCCCAGAGAGGATCCTGCTTCTCTCCCTCTGCCTGTGTTTCTGCCCCTCTCTGTGTGTCACTCATGAAAAAGTAAATAAAATTCATGAGTGACACAGAGAGAGAGAGGCAGAGACATAGGCAGAAAAAGAAGCAGGCTCCCTGCAGGGATCCAGTGTGGAACTTGATCTCAGGATCCTGGGATCATGACCTGAGCCAAAGGCAGATACTTAACCACTGAGCCACCCAGGCACCCCAGAACATCACTTTATTGACAGTATTTTAAGTTCTGGCAGTTACTAGTATGTGCTCTTTCATGCCCTTTACAAAGTACTTTCACATCAATTATTTCCTTTTTGTGTATGTGCCTTTTTTTTTTTTTTAGTCTAAAATCGGCCATTTAGTTCATTAAGTTCTCCTTTATTATAAAAGTTAATACTATAAATGTCTCTCTAATTACTGATTTACCTGAACCTCAAAAAAAGTTATAGTCATTTTGTTATAAATATTCATCTCCATTATGCTTTCTCACTTAATCCATAAATTATTTAATAATGTGTTTTTTATAATTCCTTACCAGTTTCTTTTTTAGTTATGACTCCTTGCACCCCACTCCTTCCCCCTAATTTCAATTTCAGTACTCCCTTTAGAGGTTCTTTCAGAAAGGGTCTATGAGTGATACATTTTCTCATCCTTTATGTGAAATTGTTTTCATTTTTCCCTCCCTGTCCAATGAAAAGTTAACTATGTATAGAATTTGAAGTTGGCAGTTACTTTTTCTCTCAGGATTGAGAAGATACTTATTCCACCATCTCCTGGCCTTTATTGTTGACATGGAGAAGTCTGTGGATTCTCTGTTTTTCCTTCTGACCATATTTAAGATTTCTTATTTAAAAAATTTATCTTTGGTATTTTGCATTTTTACTATAAAGTAGCTATAGTATATATTTTAAATTATTGTTATTATTTTTAATATTGCTTGGGACTCTTGGGGTTCTTAAATCTGAAGATGTCTTGCATAACTTCCAAAAAATCCTCAGCCATTATTTTTTAATGTTACCTATTATCTGTCTCTCTCTCTCTCTCTCTTTCTCTTTTTTTTTTTTAGATCTATTGATTTATTTTAGAGGAAGGGAGAGGGATTGAGGGAGAGGGAGAGAAGCAAACTCCCCACTAAGTGAGGAGCCCAATACAGGGCTCCACACAGGATTTCATGTAGGACTCGGATGGGGATCAATCCCACAACCCTGAGAACACAGCCTGAGCCAGAACCAAGAGCCAGATACTTAACTGACCGAGACCTCCAAGTACCCCTATCTCTTCTCTTTTTTATTTTTAAGCTCCTATTTTTTTTAAGTAGGCTCCATGCCCAATGGGAGCCCAATGTAGGGCTTAAACTCATGACCCTGAGATCAACACCCTGAGATTAAGACCTCAGCTGAGCTCAAGGGTCAGGTACCTAATCAAGTGAGCCACCCAGGTGTCCCTTGAACTCCTATTAAACTTCTATCCTCCCCATTTATTAATATTTCACTATATTTTCAATATATTTATCTCTCAGTGCTCATTTTCTCTTTGCTCATAAATTAGATTCAGTGGTTCTAAAAAACAGTTTAAAGGGACACCTGGGTGGCTCAGTCAGGTAAGCATTTGCCTTCGGCTCAGGTCATAATCCCAGGGGCCTGGGATTGAGCCCCACATCAG
This sequence comes from Vulpes lagopus, assembly GCF_018345385.1. Lineage (NCBI taxonomy): Eukaryota > Metazoa > Chordata > Mammalia > Carnivora > Canidae > Vulpes > Vulpes lagopus. Next base: position 33,857,499 of record NC_054838.1, on the reverse strand, counting down.
GTTCCTTGCTCAGTGGGGAACCTGCTTCTCCCTCTCCTCCATGCTGAGGCTCTCTCACTATCCCTGTTGTTATCTCTGTCTCAAATAAATAAATACAATCTTTTAAAAAAATAAATAAAAGCAGTTTAAAGAATCTGTTTTACCCATTTACTGACTTAAAAAATTATCACAGCTCTCCTTTATTAGAGGCACAAATCATTTTTTTTTTTTTGCTTTAGTTTTATAAATCCTCTGGTACTTTTAAAATCCACCTGCTCTTTTTTGCACAGTGCCTTTCTTTTCTTGGAATTTCAATTTCATTTTTGTACTTCTTCAGCTATCTTTTAAAAATACTTACAGTCTCTCATACCATTCTGTTATAAAATTCTTGGAATGCTCTCATTTTTGTTCATTTTGGGATTTTTGTTCATTGCTTTATTATGGATTTTAAAGTTTGTGATCTTAAGCTCATCTCCAACCAGGCTTTGCTATTAGAATCCTGTAGAGCTCAGGGTGAGGGAGTGTTCCTCTGAAATGAGATTGTGGCAAAAGGCATCAGGAGCCAACTTGAAGCAGCTCCCACTGGACACATATGGAGCATAAATAAAAAATAATATCTAGGGGTGCCTGGGTGGCTCAGTCAGTCAAGTGTCTGCCTTCGACTTAGGTCATGCTCCACAGCAGGCTGCCTCCTTAGCAAAAAGCCTGCTTCTCCCCCTCCCTTGGCTGCTCCACCTGCTTGTGCACATGTGTGTGCTCTCTCTCTCTCTGTCAAATACATAAATAAAATCTTTTAAAATAATAATATCTATAATTGTTTGGGATGTGTCATATATATTTAAAGTTGAGTTATGGCACATTAAAAATTCTATTAGTCACCTTTGGAAGTGTACACTGTGTAAAAGTAACTAGAGTTGATAAGAAGTGTTTCTTTATAGAAGAATTCCAACTAATAGATGAAGAAGCAATAATACTATGAGAAATCACTATTTTGTAATCTCAGTTGATATAATAGTTGTCAATGATCATCGGTGACTGCTAATGTCACAGAGAAGTATGCATGGTCAAACATGCTTTTAGATAGAAATACATAACCCGGGATCCCTGGGTGGCGCAGCGGTTTGGCGCCTGCCTTTGGCCCAGGGCGCGATCCTGGAGACCCGGGATCGAATCCCACGTCAGGCTCCCGGTGCATGGAGCCTGCTTCTCCCTCTGCCTGTGTCTCTGCCTCTCTCTTTCTCTCTCTCTCTGTATGACTATCATAAATAAATAATAATAAAAAAAATTAAAAAAAAAAAAGAAATACATAACCCCGTTGTCACCATTGAAACTTTCATCACAAACAAGGACCATGAAGTTTTAGGTCTTAAATAGGAGAATATGATTTTAAGCACTTACCATGTGGATAGGCCATTAAGCTTGCTTTGTACTGAGTTATCAACACTGTTTTTTAAAAGGCAAGTCCCTGAGATTGAATAATTTTCCTATAGCACGTAGCTATACAATTCAAATATAATATCTTGTATTCTGGAAGCCCGGTTATTTGGGTGCATCAGAAATCTCAATGTGTTGTTTTTTTTTTTTTTAATATGCTTCACAGGTAACAACCCATGCCTACCCACTGGGTGACGACATGGTGTTTACAGCCATTTGTACAACAACCTCCTATACCCATCAATCCTGCCCCTAGGCATATAAACCCAGCTTTAAATAATCTCATAGAGATAAATATATTGAGAAAGAAATTTTAACACCCACAGACATTAGCAGGACTTAGTTGAGCCAATGGCGGAATTATGGCATTTTCTGTGAACCCAAGCATAATTTTACAATAGCAGTTTATTACTCATAGTCTTAGAGGATGCTTAGAGCCATAGAAAGAAAGTAGCCAGGCCTTGACGAGAAATAAAATCAGGCATTTCAAGAGAAAAAATCCTAGAAAAGTCCATTGCAATTGTCCTCTTCTGACTGATACAATGAATTTTATTAGTTCCTTTGTATTAATGATGTGGGGACCTAACCAGTTCAATCAAAAGTCCTTGTTTTTAATCCTCTCTGCCATTTGTTTCTGGTACATCAGGTTCCTGGGTCTTTTGTGAAAAGGCTGGGAATGGGGATCCCTGGGTGGCGCAGTGGTTTGGCGCCTGCCTTTGGCCCAGGGCGCGATCCTGGAGACCCGGGATCAAATCCCACATCAGGCTCCTGGTGCATGGAGCCTGCTTCTCCCTCCGCCTGTATCTCTGCCCCTCTCTCTCTCTCTCTCTCTGTGACTATCATAAATAAATAAGAAATTAAAAAAAAAAAAAAGAAAGAAAAGGCTGGGAATGAAGGGCAAAGTGTCATCATCTGAATGGAAATCAAGCATGAGAACGTATTATAGGCCCAGGTGAACTGGAAATGAAATAAACAGTCACTATACCCCAAACAGGAAACCACTAATTAGATTTTTTTAGCTGAGCATAAATGCCTCCTAAGCTGCATGTTAATACAGAACTCACTGTATATTGATTCAATTTACTTGAATTAAAGGATGCACTGGCTAGATGTGTCCCCAGAGGCCTAATTGTGCTGAACATGTTACATCAATGGTTGTATTGAAATGTAAATAATGCCATGAGCCACTGTTTGTGTCTACAGTGTCTTGAAGCTGGTCATTCTAAATTAGAATTTTTACTTTGGCCTTGGGAAAATGTCAAAAATGGCCAGAACTCATTCCTAGATCAGACAACTACATCTATATTAGTAAAACACAAAGTAGGCCCATAAATTTAAGTCCCTGGACCAGTCTGATAATCTGTTAATTAAGAAACTCCAGCCATGAAACAGTCCTCAGTAAGGGTGTGAGATTGACAAGCCCTAGGGTTGTTGTCCGGTGACCAAAAGCTCTAACGCATGGGCTGCTTAAGACAATTGCATTGTATCAGGAGGGAAGCAAGAAGGATCAGAAGGGAGCCCAGCAAGGACATAAAGAAAGAGTAAATGCAAAGCAGGGAACTATTTTACTTGGTGGAAATGCAACGCAGGAAGCTTAAACGCATAGCCCTTGAAGACATAAGCCTAACATTTCATCTTCACATAGCTGAATTCAATCCACCATCAGAATAAACTGAGAGTCTATCAGAAATACAGAACTTGAAGGATAGGGCAAATATGGTAGGTGAAATTCTAACCATTGGAGATTTGTTTTATGTTGACCACTGTTACCAACTCCATCAAGAATATTTGTCTATTACTGCATACCTAAGTACATTCAATGTTTCCTCCCACTTGATTCCAAAAGGAATGATAGAAAGCAAGTACTATTATTTTTCCCTTTTTTCAGATGAGGAACTTTGAGGCCAAGCCCACACAATCAGGAAGGGGCAGAGCCAAGATTCAAACCCAGATTGGTTTGGTTCCAGTGACCATGACCTTTTCCTCCACTATACTGTTCTGGAGAAAATAAGAACTTGTCATAAATTGTGCATAATGATAACTTCTGACCCCAGATGTAACCTTGGTTGAAAGCTATGCATCTTGGAGTGCCACACAACTATCTGACAGAGGGGCATGAGGAGAAAAAAATCCCAAGCGAGTTGAACTTTGGAACAAAAATGTTAAAGCAGACTATAAAGAAAATCAATAGATTTATCCAGGTGAATAATTAACCCATTCCTAAGGAAATAGAAATGTAATAACTATATTTAGACAACCCAGTAACAAAGATGCAGTGTATCCTTCAAAAGGAAAAAAGAATGGCAAATCTCATATATCTTGGGAACAAAAAGTCTTTGAAAAAAATACAATGGAAAATTTTCAAATTAAAAAAAAAAAAATTAGACCAAAAACAGAAAGCAAAGCCAAAAAATAGTAGTCTAGGCACAGATGAAAGACTTTGTGAATTAGAAGACAGAACTTTTTAAATTAACCAAAATGTGGCACTGAGAAGCAAAGGGATGAGTAATATAAAAGAAACATTAAAAAAACATGGAGAATACATACCAAAAGAAAGTCCAACACAGATCTAATAGAATGTTCAAAAGGAGAAATTAAAATAAATGGAGAGAGAAAAATCTTCAAAAAAATTATGATTGAATTTTTGTCAAATCCAGTTTGTTCTCATACTTCAAAAGTTCAAGGACCAAGCAAGATTTTTTAAAAACATACTACTATAGCTCAGTAAAACTTGTGAAGATTAAAGATCAAGTAAAAGTATTCAAGCCTTCAAGAAAATGAGAATTGATTGGCAGGAGTGAAGAGTAGGAGCAGCTAAGAGACAGTGACGTAGTCCAGGTTAAGAGATGGTTGGATAGGACTGGACCCAAGGGCATTGTTGAGAAATTAACTCATTCAGGATATATTTTGGAGGTCAAAACTAACAGAATTTTATTCCTTTGTCTAATAAAGATTAATGAGTGCCGATTATATGTCCACATTCTGTTTGCTAGAGATGTAGCAGTAAATAAAACAAGTAGAGTATGAGGGAAAGAGAGTAATTAAGATTGATTCCTACATTTGAAGTTTCAGCAGTTGGATGGAGAGTGGTCAGTTTCATTGAGTTGGGGGCAGCAATTAGCCCTAACTGAGCCCTATTAAAATATATATGGTAGGTGCTTTATTAATATTATTTAATCCTCACAATAAATTTATGAGATACATATTTTATCCCACTATTTTATACACAGAGAGGATAAATTAGTCCAAGACATTGCAATGAACTAAGTCAATATTCAAACACAGGTCTGTTCAAGGCCATACCACACCAAACAGCCTTATGATTTACAAAGTGTTTTCAGGGCACCTGCATGGCCCAGTCATTTAAGTGCCTGACTTTGGCTCAGATCATGATCTTGGGATCCTGGAATCAAGCCCTGTGTGGGCTCCCTGCTCAGCAGGGAATCTGCCTCTCCCATATCTTCTGCCCCTCCCTCCCTCTCTCTCCCTCTCTCAAATAAATAAATAAAAATTTTTTAAAAATTACAAAGTGTTGTCATACCTGTGCCTTGATTCACTCTCACAGCAATCTCATTAGATAGAGAAGGAGCACTCATCATTTTCCCTATTCCATGAATAAGGAAATTAAAGTTTAAAGAAGTTCAGTGACTTGTCCTGGGTCATGCAGGTAGTAAATGACAGGTCTTAGACTCATACGCAGGCCTTCCCTTCTCCACCATCTGTAATCTCTCCAGTATACTTTGATGATGTCTCTAAAACCAGAGCCCAGGTAATTTCAGAGAGGGCAGTGAACAGTGTTCCATTCCTGATAAGGAGGAGACCCTGAAAAGAGGCAGAGAGTAAGGAGAAGAAGAAAGGAAATTTACCAAAAATGGATAAAGGCATCAAGCTTCTCCAAAATCATTGTATCTCAAAGATTGGTCTCTGGATTATTAGCATCAGCATTACTTGGGAAATTACTAGAAATGGAAATTCTTAGGCCCCACAATGGACATATATCAGAAACCCTGGGTGTAGGCCTGGCAGTCTGTTTTTACAAGCCCTCCGGGTTTTGCTGATACAAGGCAGAGTTTGAGAAATACTGTCTTAAATCATTGTCTTCCCAAGACTATGCCCCTTTTCTAGCCCAGCTGAGTAAGACCCAGCATCCTTGAAGTCAACTGCTTCTATTTCTAGCAGAATAGTGTGAAAATGATGCTTAAGTCTGACACTGAAACCCACATCTGAAACTTTAGGGAAAAAAATTAAAATAGAGCTTCCCCAGCAAACCCTTACCTAAGATATCTACCCTTTTCTTCAGTGTGTTTGTGAACCCTGACCTTCTAAGCTCAAGGTCTGTAATTTAATTTTTCTTCCTAATTTTATTGTCTTGCCTTACAGCATGTTCTGCAAGGGTCCTTCCAGGAAATAACCAGGTTAGCTCCATGCCGATTTCAAAGTTGAATTAAGTAGCATATTGATGTGGCCTCCAGAAGATGAAATTAGTAGTGTGTCATCAGATATTCACAATCATGAACATTTTTTAAGATTTTATTTATTTAGTTATAGAGACAGAGACAGAGTGAGCATGAGCAGGGCAAGAGGCAGAAGCAGAGGGAGAGGGAGAGGGAGATTCCACACTGAGTGCAGAGCCGGACACAGGGCCAGATCTCACCACCTTGGCATCATGACCTGAGCCAAAACGAAGAGTGAGATGCTTAACTGAATGAACTACTCAGGTGTCCCCCTATTTTAAAGACTCTTGGCTTCCTCACCTTTAAATAGTAATCCTAAACTTTCAGGGTCATTGTGAAGACTAGACACAATATAGTGTTTGTCACCAGTATATGCTTAATAAATGGCATCTAACCTTTTGATATTCTCAGCTTAACCTATTATATCTAAATTTCCTAAATGGCCCCAAGTAAAATTTTTCACTCTAATAAAACTATGAATGTCCTGGGAGAATAATAGGAACTTAAATTTTTAATTTTAAGAATCTTTAAATAAAGGAGAATAAGCACAGTAAAAGAAACCTCATATTTCTCTTTTTCTCACAATACACCAAGTACGATGGATAGTTCTTAAAGGCTGTAGGTTGTCACTATCTAAGTGGCATGGAAGAGAAGGAATCACTAACAGAATGTCCCTGGTAGGGGAGTAAGTGTGCACAAAGTGGAGCCCTTGAGGACTACTAGGAAAGTGAGTGGTTTCCATCTTACCTCTTCTCTACCAGAGAGGGTAATGCATGTGTGCGGCCTGTGAACTCAGACTGCCTGCCTTGGAATCTGGGCTCTTCCTAGCTGCATGTTCTTGTGCAAGTCACTTAATATTTCTGTTTTTTTTTTAATATTTTACTTATTTATTTGAGAGCGAGACAAAGATAAAAAGAGAGCACAAGTGGGGAGGAGAGGAAGAAGCAGGCTCCCCACTGAGCAGGGAGCCCGATGTGGGTCATGATCCCAGGGTCCTGCCGAAGGCAGATGCTTAACCAACTGAGCCACCCAGGTGTCCCTCCCTTAATATTTCTGCACCTCATCTCTAAAACAGAGACCAAGCAGCACTGAAATTACCTGGCACATGAGATTAAAATGTTTCCGATGGTTTCATGTGATCCAAGCACCATCTAAATTTAGATGTATGAATGTGTTTGATCCTCAGGAAAATCAGTCCTAGGAACTCTCATCATTTTACAGCTAAAGAAACTAAGTACAAAGAAGTTGAGTGATTTCCCCCCAGGGTCCCATAGCTAGTCCGTTGCAGGCCTAGGATTCAAACCCAGACAGTCCGGATCCAGAGCCTTCTTTTTATCTACCATTCTATATGTCTCCCTTACAACACAGAGGAGCAATTATAATTACCACCACCACCACTTCTGCAGATAAAGATGTAAGGTACTTGTTCAAACTGCAAAACAGACATTGACTAAGCACCCACTGTATTCAGAACACAATGTCAAGCACAGTTCTAGAACTTTGTCTCTTCCTTCAGCAACTTCTAATCTATTTGAGGAGATTAGATACACAGAAGTAGGCCAGAATTTGCTCGCTACTTATCAGATGTGCAAAGGAAAATGAGGAGGAAGGAAGGAGAGAGAGAAAAGGATCCTGTAGCTCTCATTTCCTATCATTTCTTTCACCTTGCTCTCAAGCACTCATCCCACTCATGTGATGGGGGAGGATGTGAGGGGAAGTTGGAAAACTTAAAACCTAGGGGAAGATGTGCTGCTTCTCTCTGTTTCCTTCTAGTTCCTGCTGCCTCTGCTGTTCATTGTTCCATGACTAGCATCCTGTGGGCCTTCCTCTTTCTCACCAAAGTTAGAGACTGAGGTCTTGCTCACTAGCTTGACTCTACCCTGGATTTCACTGGAACCACTGGTCCTCCAAGGCATCTGCAAGTGCTTTGAGGTCACCAGTGTGGGTGGATCCCTAGGACCACAGAAACCTAAAGCCAAACTCTTGGCTACTCCTTTTGGCAATTCCTATTCTACCATCTGAGTGCTTTGTAGCCAGGGATGCTATGCCAAATTCTGGACTTCTCTTTGGGGCTTATAATGTCTTTGGGTCCAGTGTGAGGAAAGCAGGGCACCAAATCATATGTTTTCTATCTTTATGCTTCTATCATCCTGTCCACTGGTCTACCACCATCCTCAATATCTGATCCCAGAGAGAGAGAGGAAGGTCATTTTTATCTGCACTTTGTCTCTCTTCCTGACTCCCTTCCTACACCCAGAACCTTCTGAAGGGTCTTCTGATTTCCTCTTCCCCCCAGGAAGGGACATGCCTTATGTCATAAACTCATTCCAGCCTTTTGGTCTAGTCTTATGAGAGAAAAAAATTATGGGAAAATAAACAATTGAAAAGAGGTGAAAATGCAGCAGGATTTATTTTGAAAATATTACGTCTGTTACATAGACAAAGCAGTAAGCTGCCACAGGGGGTTAAGCACGCTTGATAAGGTGCTTAACATTCAAAGGAGTTCAAGAAAGGACCAGTCATCAAAGTTAAGGTAATCCAGGAAGGCTTCCTGAAACCAGTGAGATTCAGGCTGAGTTTTAAAAAAATTTATATTCCTTGGACAAATAGAAAAACCTGAAGCTGGCACCACAGGAGGAGAAAACCAAGTGAGCAACGGCATGGTGTGTCTAAGGTTTCCTGTGCACACCAGTTTGGAAGGAGCAAAGGGTTGTTTAGGGGAACAATGCAAGACAAGAGATGGTCCTAATGGCCAGCTCATGATGAACTTTGAAAGCCAGACAAGGTTCTGTCTGAACCTTCTGTCAAATGTTGCCTTTTCTGTTCTCAGAGGAACCCTATTATGTAGGCAATTCCTGTAACCCCATTTTACAAATGAAGACACAGAGGCTCCAAGACATTCAGTGGCTTAAGACCAAACAGCCAGTTAGTTGCGAAACTTTTTGTCACCAAGTCTCAATCTTCATACAGACAAAATGAAGTTATATTTAATGGCCAGCACTTCCATCTTCCCCAATGATGTCTTGATGAGAAGTTGGTACCCATATACCCAGAGTCATTTTCAGCCTCACCAACACACACACACATGCACACACAGAGTTAGTCTAAGATGAGCATGGATTCTTTATGCAGCTTGAACTTTCATTGTGTGTTGTAGGCATGACAGATACTGTTGGTGCTCACAGCTGAAGGCATACTGAATTTTCTCCTCGACATTTCTACGGATGTAGTTTACCAAGCAAATCCCTCTTCCATATTCCATAGGCTCTGGAAACATGACTACACAAGGTACAATCATGTAGTGTTGCTGTTACAAGCCCCATTCAATTTACTTTGAAATGCGATTAAAAATTGCTTCTGTCAAAGTACAGGTCTTGGAAATGAGAAAAGTCTGTTGGGTTGTGGCTGTAGCTGATGGGCTGTCATTGCTTTAGGCCATGGATGGAGACCAGGCAAGGCAGAGGGCTCAGCTTGGGGACAGTCTGTGGACAGGGGATGAATGTAAGGCTGTAGGGAAGCTAACAGACACAGGGATGGTGGGTAAGAGCTCAGAAGGGACCAGACTAAGTCAGAATGCCCCTCCCAGCCTCCGCTCGAGGCTCCCTCCTATCATTATGATGACTAAGACTCTCAAAGCAGTATTCCCTCTCTATTCAACATCTCCACTTGGGAAATTAATGAAGGTCTGGGTATCCTTGAAATGTTTACATTCTAAGTTTCCCTTAGCCTAATTACAGACACCTCATCACAATTAGGTTAAGTGTATCTACTCCCGATCCTCATCAATTTCTAGCACAGAGGTACGGATTGTGTGATTCACTTTTCTCCTTTCCTTTTCATTTCCTATTTTTAGCTTTTTCTCTTCAACTTCTTTCAGAAAATGGGGCGGAATTCTCAGCTGACTCTGTATCTTAATGGACTCCTGTTTCTCTCGCTTTTTTCTTGTTTTTAAGCCTATTTACTTATATCATGTAATCATAGCTGCAAGAACAAGCCCTTTCTTCTCTAAACCCTGCACCAATGCATTTGAGACAGGAGCAAAGTATATTAAATGTCAGGGCTTTTTAGCAAATATTCATTGTGAGAGTCGGCCCTTGGGTGCCACACAGAGAAGGCCGTTCTAGTCATAGGTGTTTACGGGCAGGCCACTACATGAACTCAGAGCTCCCTCCAGCTCTCAGATTCTATAAGGCAGGCCAGCTTCACTGGGTTTGACATGAGTGCTGTCTTAGCATTTGTCTGCCTTGTTTTCTGCACTGGACTATAGCACAAAATGAGATCCTTTCTGGTCTCTGTCCCCAAGGACCATCTGTCCATCCAGAGGGGTGCACAGACATATTATTGCTTTTTCTTACCTTTTGAGCATATTATTCAATTGCTACATCTCAAATTCAATTTTGCACCACTTCCCCCTACACAGTGGTCCTCAGAATACATTGTTTTCCCACATCTTTGGACATTTACACTTTGATCTCTCTGCCTAAGACACAGCCCTCCTAGAAAACAACCCCTGGAAAGTCTTCCTTAAGTCTTCTCACAAGCGTACAGATGCTTCTTTGTGCTTTCATATTTCATACATGCAACCAACTTTTAGGGTAATCTTCATACTGGAATAGAATTGCTTTTTCAGAATAGAATGTCTGTTTCCAGAGAGGATGAGGTGCTGGTGAATAAGAACTGCATTAATCACGGTCTCCAGAGAAGCAGAACCAACAGGATGTGTGCATATGGAGAAAGAAAGTAATTTATTTGAAGAAATTGGCTTATGTTATTGTCAACACTTAGCAAGCTGAAAATCTGATGGGGTGTGGGGTGGGAGATGACAGGCTAGAGACTCAGGAAAGAGTTGCTGTCAAGTCCAAAGGTAGGCTGCCATAGACCAGAAAAAGGCAATGCTTCATATGAAGTCTGATGGCAGTTTGCTGGAGAATTCCCTTTGATCAGGGGAGGAGGTCAGCCTTTCGTTCTATTCAGGCCTTCAACTGATTGGATGAGGCCCACCCATATCAGGGATGGCAATCTGTTTTACTCAAAGTCCATTGCTTTAAATGTAAATCTCATCCAAAAACATTCTCACTGAAATATCCAGGATAATGTTTAATCAAATATCTGATCCGCATGGCCCAAACAGGTTGACACATAAAATTAACTATCACAGGGACTTTGCCCCACATTTGTCTTTGATGTCCTCAGCATGCAAGCAAAGAATTAATAGACAGGATTCCTGTTGTCTCAGAGACTTGAAACATCCAGTGTAGTATGACCCACACATTTCTTTTTGACTTATTAGATTACAAAATAACCCTATTTTAAAGATTTTATTTATTTATTTGAGAGAGACAGCATCAGCATGAGCAGCGGGAGGGGCAGAGGGAGAAACACACTTCTTGCTGACTAGGGAGCCCAACCTGGGGGCTCAGTCCCAGAACCCTGAGATCAATGACCTGAGCCAAAGACAGACACTTAACTGACTGAGCCACCCAGGCACCCTCAAATACTCTTTATAAAGTAGTAGTATTCTATTTAGGAATTGATGGAAAATCTGGACCTGTAGGCAAAAATGTTAGGAATGAATCCTGTTAAGAGAAAAATAAGTCTCTGTCCAGGAATGAGAAAGGGTGTGTCATGGCCATCCCTAAAGCTGAGACATGTGATATATCCTCTTATGGCCCTTCCTCAAGACCTCTGAGTGGAAATGGAAATACATCCAGCAAGGACTTTCAAACTAATCCCGGGGCACAGCCTGCACCTCCTCTCCCATTCCTGTTACTCTTAAGCCACATGAACCAGAGGTAGAGATAGTCATTGATGGAGTGCGAGGTTCTGTCTGATAAATGCAGAGAAGCCACTTTCCTATTTCCTCATCCTTTGGTCTGTGTTTGACTCTTTAAACCCTATGTATGTCCCCTGGACTCAGGGGGAGAAGTGGATTCGAGGTGCCATCGTAAATTGTACTAAAATTATACTCAAAAGTAATAGAATGTTTTTAAAAGACCCATAATGATATCATAATACAGAGACCACGTGTGAGCATTCTATCTAACCAGCAATAAAAGAAGATATTCCTAAAGTTGCTTGAAGATTTTATTTATTCCAGCACCTTGTTAAATGGCATTAGTGAACTGAGCTCTTACTTTGGGATTCATATTTGTGGTTTTAATGTAGCTGTAAAGTTTTCAAGAAGAGCAAAGTGAACACTTACTCATTCATTCAAAACACATTTATTGGGCAGCCCTGGTGGCCCAGCGGTTTAGTGCCACCTTCAGCCCGGGGTGTGATCCTGGAGACCTGGGATGGAGTCCCATGTCAGCCTCCCTGCATGGAGCCTGCTTCTCCCTCGGCCTCTCTCTCTCTCTCTCTCTCTGTCATGAATAAATAAATAAAATCTTTAAAACACACACACACACACACACACACACACACACATTTATTGATGCCCTGGGTTAAGCCATGAAGATGAGTAAGAACTAGCTTCTGTCTTCAAAGATCCCGGGGTTGGGGGGTAGGGGGAGGTGGAGGCAGCCATATACATATGGTTTGGTAGCATTGTGTTAACAAAAAACTGGAAACCAACCAAATGTCTCCATTAAAGATAAAATGGAAAAATAATTAAGAAGTAGGCCCATAACCCCTAAACTTCGGAAACTAAAAGTGACTTCATAACTTATTTGGCAGCAGAGCCTGACATGAACTAACATGAAGCTGCTTAGTATCTGTATTATTCCACTTAGAGTGAACATTTTCTACATTTTAACTAGAAATATTCACGTGTTTGATTACCAAATGTCAATCAAGACCTTACTGGGAATGTTATGTAATTGATGGAATATATGTCTTACTACCTTTTAAAAAACAAGCAAAAAAGACTTTATTTGGGGGACACCTGGCTGGCTCAGTCTGTAGAGCATGAGACACTTGATCTTGGGGTTTGAGTTCAAGCCCCACATTGAGCACAGAGCTTAAGAAAGATAGGAAGGGAATGAAAGAGAGAGAAAGGGAGGCAGGCAGGCAGGCTGTATTTGGAAACATATCTGGCCCCAGGGATTTTTACTAAAGTCTGAGGACCTGCATATTCATATAGTGGGATTCTACTAGCAATGAAAATGAAAGAGCTGCATATCAACATGGTTGAATCCCAAAAGCATGCTGAATGAAAGGAAATGAGTCACAGAACAAAACATCCATTTTGATACGTTTCCCTAAAGTTCAAATCCTAACAAACTTAACACTATATTGCTTACTAATACACATTTTTTACCAGTAACTAAAATTGTAACTAAAAGCAAAGGAGTCATACACACAGATTCTGAAGGGTGGCTCCTCTGTGAGGAGGAGGGACCCACAGTATGAAAGTGATAGAGTAGTTGGTGCACTAGCAGAATTCTGGCACAAAAGCTTACTGAAGTCACTGCAGGCAGGATCCCCACTTGGGACATGTGAGGGAGCATAGGAATGAGCCAGTTGGGAAGAGAGATGGAGTTATAGGCTCTGCTAATTGGGAGGTTGCTATAGCCCCCCTACAATGACTTCTTTGCAAAATTGTTATATTGAACCCATGTATAACAGGACTGGTAACTCTGTTTTCTAGGTTTTTCTTTCTCTTTACCCTAGTTTTAGCCTCACATGCCCTGATTAGACTACAGTGGAGTTGCTTCAGATAGGAGCTGGCAACAGGGGATGGTCTAAAAATAAAGGCTGCAGTGGTATGGGGAGCTCTGATGAGAAAGGATGCAATTAATAATCTCCACTCAACAGGAAGCCAAGGTATAATTGATTCATCTCTAAGTTTGCATTCCAGATGTTATGAGCATTTCAAACAATTTATGAGAATTGCTAATGAGAATGCAAACCAATTTGATATTCAGAACAGTTAGCCTCATTAAAAACTCATCACAATCTCTACTCACAATCCCTCTACCTCATTCTACTTTTGCACACAGAAGCTGCCTCATTGGATCTGACTGTGATGAGCAGAGCCTGAGGATGGAATTGCAGAATTCTTAAATGTCATAAACTTTACAGTCAGATGGCAGTGCCCTCAGTAGTACTTGGGGAAAACAAAGTTGTGATTGGGAACAGTGGTAATGGAAAATATTATCTATCACATTATCCTCATTGTAACTCACTGCAGATTTTCATTCATCCATTTATCCACTCATTCTTTCCTTAGACAATGTCTTAGGCACTGTGCCAGACACTGTAGGTTGGAAAGTTGAATATGGTCCATGCCCTTAAAAGTGCTTCCTATTAGAATTTAATATAAACAAAAGAATAGATGATTATAAGCAATATAATTAGTGCTGTTATAAACACAAGGGCCACCCGCTGGACAATTCTATAGAATAGATTGCTATTTATTAATAGAATAAAATTGACTGTGTTCCTTGGAGATGTGCATTAAGAGGACCAAAAGTGCTGCTAAAATACAAGGAAGTGCTGGGCAAGGACAGAAAGGGCTCCACTAGAAGGTGGTATTGACCTGAGTTTTGAGCAATGAGTAGCAACTTCTCACATGAAAGAAGGAAAGGAGGAGAGAAGCATGAAGGAACAATTTTGTTCCATATGAAATAAGGTTTGTTATTCTGCTTGAATTTTTTTGACAATGAAGATATTGTTTCTATTCCCTGGCAGTTCCCTTCATTCTTGAGAATTTTTTAGGTATTAAGAGTCTGTAATTTCCATTTGGACAAGAGAAAATTCACAGGGTCCAACAGACCCACTATATGTAACTATCCTGGGTAATCTGGAATTTGAGAGCCTATGTGGGAACAAATAAATGTAAAGAATAATAAATATAACTTCTATTGCTTGAGTGCCCACTCTGCACCAGCCCCTAAATGGGACACTTTATAAATAACCTCTCAGTGAGTCCTTGCAAAAAATGTAAGTGGTGTGCTTTATAGATGTTGTGCCTGAGGCTCAAAGCAATAATTTATCTGTCCTAAATCACAGAGATAGTAAATGAAGGACTAGTTTTGTTTGATTTCAAAGCTTTGCTTCAGTGGAAATGAAATGAATTAAGAAATAGTATAGCTCGGGATGCCTGGGTGGCTCAGTGGTTGAGGGTCTGCCTACGGCCCAGGGCATAATCCTGGAGTCCTGGGATTGAGTCCCACATCGGGCTCCCTACATGGGGCTTGCTTCTCCCTCTGCCTGTCTTTGCCTTTCTCTTTGTGTGTCTTATGAATGAATAAATAAAATCTAAAAAAAGAAATAATAAAGCTCTAAGAAGTCATACAAAATTCTCCCTATTCAGGATCTCTCTATTTGTAGTTGTGTAGGAGAATCTAATCCACTCTGTTGCCTCCCATGACCCACTGAAGGACCCACCTCTCCTCCCGTAAATGTAATCAGAGTAAAATAATAGTTTTTAAATTGTTTCCTTTTAGAACCTTATCTCAAGTGAAGCACATTTTGAGAAGCATTTCCAACACGTCTTTATAGGTACAAATCATCTGTATAACTTCCAAAGAAACCACCAGACAATAACTCTGGCTTCAATAAAATAACTAGAAGTTATTGTGTGTAGTGGATTTTATTACTGGTGAGAGTTACACAAATATATCCCACTTTCTCCATTGTATAACAACAGAGCCTAGAAAGCACATTGTCCAATAGCTCAAGGGAATAAATAAACAACATTGATATTGAACCACAATATCCCCTGGCGTAAACAACAAAAATAAGCCTTCACTTTCTCTTTTAAAAATTCTGAACCATTGCTTCCTCAAAACATTTCTGAATCAGAAGCTTGAGTAAAAAGACATTCTCCTGTAACAGTCAAGGTTCTCTAGAGAAACAGAATCAATAAGCTGTATATATAGAGAAAGAGAAGTTTATTTTAAGGAATTGGCTCACACGATTGTGGGGGCTGGCACTCCCAAATCTGCAGGACAAACTGGCAGGCTGGAGACTGAGGGAAGAGTTAATGTTGCAGTCTTGAGTCTGAAGGCCATCTGGAGGCAGAATTTCTCCTTTCTCACAGGACCTGTCTCTTCTCTGACAGCTTCAAATGGATTGAATGAGGCTCATCCACATTTTAGAGGGTAATCTTCAGTCTACTGACTTAACTGTTAATCATATCTAAAAAATACCCTCACAGCAACATCCAGACTGGTGTTTGACCAAGTAACTGTGTACCACTGACTAGCCAAGTCAATACATAAAATTAACTATCACATCTCCCATATCCCAAATCTCAGTAAATGGCATGCACAACTGCCCAAGTAAAAAATATGAAATATTCTAGATCCCTTCTCTTCCCTCATCCCACATACCCAGCACTAACTTCTAAATATTTCTAGACTTAGTTCCTTCCTCCTCATCCCCATGCCTATCACCAAACAAACGTCTCCTACCTGATATATTAAAATGGCCACCTAACAGGTCTTCTTGCCTCCTCCTCTTATGTTTTGGAACTCTTTTCCCATCTTAAAATGCTTCAGTGATCCTTCATTGTTTTCTAGATAAAATCCAAACTCCCTGAATCATCACCTACAGGCCCCTCAAGATCTGGCCCCTATCTACTTCTCCTTCATCTCCTTCCTCTTAATCTTACACACTCCAAACATGGATAGCCACTTGCAGGTGCCAAACACTCCATGAATTTTTCACATTGTGGTGACAGTTCACATGCTGCTCTCTATGCTGGTAATGTCTTGTTCCTCTGGCAAATGTCTGCTCCCCCACTATCACATCCCAGATTTCCCTTCTTCCCTGATGATGCCCATTTTGCCACCCACACCATGTACAGTACATAGTTACATTCTCCTTTTGCTAAGTTCCCATGGTACTGGGTTAATACTTCTATTAATGACATTTCATACACACATAACGTGTCTATTTATATGCTTGTCATCACCATTAATATGCAATCTTATTAGAAGATTAGATTTTTGTCTTTATTTTTGTATTCTCAGTTCAAAAGACAAAGCCCAGTATAGTGCCCATCACTAAGCAAACACCCAACAAATGTTTGTAATGACCTTTTTACTGGTTTGTAAACATCTCCTTCTAGATTTAAGCTCTTTAAAATATGAGAAAAATAATTGTGTATTTGGCTTACCTGATGCTTGGCATAGTGCCTGGTGTGTAGGAGACAGCTAATAAAGATTGGTCCAGCGAATGGGCACTTTTGCCATTAAATTTAATCATCTCAATCTCACGCATTCTTCAATTTTTCTTGTACTGAAGTCGTCAGCGAGGTAGAAAGGCTCTTTTTGGCCTACTTTTTTGTTGTTCTTTCTCCTCTTTACCCTCAGCCATCCTAGGGCTAGTAGAATATTGGATACATGCCAGGGACCCAACTGATAATTTCTGATTAAATGATGATTAGGTTTTACACCTATTCTTGTGTATTCTTTTCTCTGAAGCAGAGCTTCCTTGTATCAAAACTTAACCCTGAACCTATTATAGTGAACTGTCGAAAATCAGGCTGAGTGAATCTATCCAACAAAGTCCACTCTGTCCAGAAGAGACGGAGTTCATATCTCTTGTGTTTAACCTGTACACATCTCAGGAAGCCACACATGCACACTCTCCAAGAGGATTACATTTCATCCTGATGCTCAGATGAATGATGAGGGCAGAGACAGTCAGAGGGAGGAAAGCCTCTGTGGAAGAAGAGAGTTCCATGTAGGTATCTTGGGGTGAAAATAAAGCCAGAGCTTCATGAAGTTGTGACTTCGTCTAGAACCAAAAAGCAATACCTTACTCCAAACTAAGCAACTCACTGGTACCTCTTGGGCACACATCATCTGGAAAGTGCCTTTTACATCAAGAGTCTTTGTTTAGACTTCTCGGCATCCTAGCCACACGCACAGCTAAAGCTCTGGACTCCCATATCTCACTCCCACTTTGACTCCTCACTTCTTTTCTATTCCTTTTGAGTTTGTCTCCTGTTTCTAGGTCCAAGGTCAAACCTGCAGGACCTAAAAACAAATATGACTTCTCCAATGTGACCCTCTTGAATGTGGTTTTATAGAATAAGCAGTTTATCAGAATGAGAAGAGCAGGGACTTTGGGTTAAAACAAATTTAATAATAACTACTCCACAGACAGTGTTTTAGTCCATTAAAGCTCCTATAACAAAATGCCATAAACCGAGTGCCTTATAAACAACGAACATTTCTTTTTTAAAAAATATTTTATTTATTTATTCATGAGAAACACGAAGAGGGCGCAGAGACACAGGCAGAGGGAGAAGCAGGCTCCATGCAGGGAGCCCGATGTGGGACTCGATTCTGGGATTCCAGGATCACGCACAGGCTGAAGGCAGCGCTAAACCGCTGAGCCACCAGGGCTTCCCACAACTAACAATTCTTTTTGCAGTTCTGAAAACTGGGGAATCTAAGATCAAGGTACTGGCAGATTCAGTGTCTGGTGAAAATCCATTTCCTGGCTCATAGATGGCATTTTCTTGCTGTGTCTTCACATGATAGAAGAACTAGGGAGCTTTCTGGGATCTCTTTTATAAGGACATTAATCCCATTCATGAGGGCTCCACCTCTATAATTTCAGCACCTCCCAAAGGCCCCACCTCTAAATATTCCATTGGCCTTTTGTTAGGTTTCAACACTATGAATTTTAGGGGAACACAAACATTCAGATCATCACAGGGTAATTTTGTGTATTAAATGAGATAAATAAGAGTGGCTATTATTATCATCATTCCCCTCTTTCTCCATCTGTATCTCCTGGTCCTCCAACCTAGGGGTAGATGGGCGTATAACTAGACCCAGCCAGTTGTCCCATGCTTTCCTTCTAGCCACAGTAATTAGTTGACAAATGGGCATGTGGCCCAGGCATAATGAGCTCAATGTTTATGAGATTTGAAAACGGATGATGGGAGATTGAGTCTCACTTTTCTTTGGAATCATAATGACATAATATTCAAAGAACAAAGTCTATAACCATTTTTACCAACACATAGGAAATCCCTGGCTGAGAACTAAGCCAATAGACAAAATCCTAACAGATATACAGGACTATGTCTTAATATGTCTGAACTTCAGAATCCAGCAGTACCTAAAGCTAGCTAGGCTCTTAGTTTTTCCAGTACATGGATAATATATTATCTCTCTTTTCCTTACTCTAATTTGCATTGGATTTTCATAATAGGCAACAGAGTATAGAGCTATATAGAAAAAGTGCATCTCCTCAGATTTCAGTGGCCAGATTCCAAAGGTGAGCATTAAGGGAAAAGAATAAAAGTCCCTACTTACTGCTGTCTTTTCTCAGATCACATACCATCTGGCCTTTCTGAAAAACTGTACAGTCTAAGATTTACTGTATCATGTATTATATATCAAGAGGATATATAACAGGAAGGGTGATAAGTTTTGTACAAAAGGATCTAAAACATTTCTCAGCCAACAAGAAAATCAGACCATGTCTACAGATCCATCCATCTGTGTATCTGTCTGGGTCTGGTCAGAAAAAGAGAAAACACTCTAAGCATTTCAACAGAAGGACCCTAATATAGAGGCCTCCTTATGATTTATCCTGGTATTCAGAGATCTTAGAAGCCATGTAATTCACCTCCAATTTTGTATAGTGAGAGAAACTGAGGCTCAGAGAAAGGGCAGGCATGACCAGAAGTAGAGCTCTTAGAGCCAGATCAATTCTAGATTCCTATCCAGCCACCACTTGTCCCACCAGAAAAAGGGCAATCATGCATTTTCAATGCCACCAATACCACCCCTTAGAAGCACTGATAGTGTTAAGACACTGGACTTTAAGGATCTTCTTCTTTCATGCTTTGAGATCCTGAGTAAGTGACTTACTTGCTCCTCAAAGTGTGCCCTCAGACCAGCAGCCGCAGCAAGACCTGTGAGGTTGTTGGAAATGCAGAATCTCAAGCCTCACACCAGACCTACTGAACCAGAATCCAATTTTAATGAGATCTTCAGATAATTTATATATACATTAAAGTTTGAAGACTATTGACTTAAATTATCTGAGCCTCAATTTCTTCATCTGTTAAATGAGATAATAGTACCTACCTTGTGAGATTGTTCCAAAAATTATCAGTAAGGTATCTTGGAAACAATAAGATGCCTTGTCTTAAAAGTTCAGAGATTTTCTTCAAAGAGGTTTAAAACTCAGCCATCTGGCAGCATTAAAATAAAGGAAATCTCCATATATGGTTTCAATTTAATTCAAATATCTTATAACTTATGGTAATGATTACAGCAGGAGCTAGAAATAATTCAAATTAAGAAATAATATATTTAGTTGTTGGCTCTTGGGAGAGACTGCCTGGCTTTGCTCATTCCCTAGAGAGGCAATGTGGAACAAGGAATTTACCCTCACTAACTTCAGTTTCTGCATCTATAAAGTGAGGATAATGATGCATCAGGTAGTGATGAGAATTCTGTAAAATAATCCATGTGAAGCACTTGGCACAGGGCCAGGCACATGGCACATTTCCAAAGAACATCAGCTGCCAACACCACCATCATTATCTTTGTCACCATCATTCACAATCATGTCCTCAATTATGTTACCCAATGACTGTGACCTGAGAAGATCTCAGCACAGACACTCCTGATGAGAGACAGGACAGGAGCCTCTCCTTGACATGAATAGTCAATTGAAACCTTCATTTTCCTTCCATAAAGATATACTTATCAGTGGCGAGTAAACTCAGATTTCTCATATTTAAACTTCTTTAACTCCTTACTAGTTCTCTTTGTCCTGGCTAATTAAGTAAAAAATAAAATTAAATAAAAAATAAAAATAAAATAAAATAAATTTTTTTGCAAAATGTCTTATAGAGGAAAGCTCAAGATGGTTACATACAGGCTGCTAACTATGTTTTTTATCTCCTCCAATGGAGCATTAATTGTAGCATTTCAGCTGCTGAACAGCTACATCCAGTTCAGAATTACTAACTAAATTTTCACAAAGTTTTTATACTATCTGCAATGTGAATTCTCCATAGGGGCTTTGCAGAATACTAGGATTCTAGTTACTTAATTTATTCTCCTGCCCCACAAATTATATAGAAAGAGCCACTTCCATCTTTCATATCAGAACAAGTTCCAGAAAAGGAGATTTAATCAGCTCACATTTGGGCACACATACTATATTACCTCAATACCACCTTTAGGAAGTGACTGAGTCCCAGAGATTTCGATAGCTTAGTAAATGGTAACTCAGTGACCTTGGTAACTGGCCCAAAGTTGCATAATTGGTCAGAAAGGGCAACATTCAGGTCTTAGAAAGTTCCAAAGTCACAGAGTCCAGTGTCTCCCCACCCATAAAATGATGTTATTCTTCCCAGTGTTTGAACTAACTCTTCTGCTGTAGTCCAAGCCTAATCACTCTTATCCTGGCACCTGCACACAAATCTTCAGTAATTCCTTTTTAAGTCTCACTCACCTTCCCCTTCTCACAGATATCTTTTTGGGAAAAATTAGTCCAACCCTACTAAGCTCACAACCTGCCATCTTTGAATGGGAGGAGGTGGACCAAAGTGTGATCTGTTCATTCCCTTGAGGGTTAGGGTACAGAAAGGGGAGCCTATAAATTGTGAATACCCTACAATAACAATCTAGGTTTTTCCATCTCTGAGCAAAAGGGAGTAATTACAGACTCTTGCTTTTGTATTACACCCAACAATTTTCAAAGCACATTCACATCTTTTGAGCCTCCCAACCATCCCATGAAGAGGGAAAAGCAGGAATTATGGTGCCTCATCCTTTCAAGTGAGTAAAATGAGGCTCAGAAAAGCTAAATGGTGACAAAGCAGGAAAGACTATCCACTGGAAAAAGGACACTCTCTTCAATAAATGGTGCTGGGAAAATTGGACAGCCATGCGCAGAAGAATCAAACTGGACCATTCTTTTACACCATACACAGAGATAAACTCAGAATGGATGAAAGATCTAAATGTGAGACAAGAATCCATCAAAATCCTAGAGAAGAACACAAGCGATACCCTTTTTGAACTTGGCCACAGCAGCTTCTTGCAAGATACATCTATGAAGGCAAGGGAAACAAAAGCAAAAATATATTATTGGGACTTAATCAAGATAAAAAGCTTCTGCACAGCAAAAGAAACAGTCAACAATACTAAAAGACAACCTACAGAATGGGAGAAGATATTTGCAAATGACCTATCAGATAAAGGGCTAGTATCCAACATCTATAAAGAACTTATTTAGCTCAACAGCAAGGAAACAAACAATCCAATCATGAAATGGGCAAAAGACACGAACAGAAATTTCACCAAAGAAGACACAGACATGGCCAACAAACACATGAGAAAATGCTCCGCATCACTTGCCACCAGGGAAACACAAATCAAAACCACAATGAGGGATCCCTGGGTGGCTCAGCAGTTTAGTGCCTGCCTTCTGCCCAGGGCATGATCCTGGAGTCCCGGGATTGAGTCCCACATCAGGCTCCCTGCATGGAGCCTGCTTCTCTGCCTGTCTCTGCATCTCTGTGTGTGTGTGTGTGTGTGTGTGTGTGTGTGTCTCATGAATAAATAAAAATAAAATATTTAAAACACAAACAAAACCACAATGAGATACCACCTCACACCAGTGAAAATGGGGAAAATTAACAAGGCAGGAAACCACAAATGTTGGAGAGGATGTGGAGAAAGGGGAACCCTCTTGCACTGTTGGTGGGAATGTGAACTGGTGCAGCCACTCTGGAAAACTGTGTGGAGGTTCCTCAAAGAGTTAAAAATAGACCTGCCCTATGACCCAGCAACTGCACTGTTGGGGATTTACCCCAAAGATACAGATGCAGTGAAAAATCGAGACACCTGCACCCCAATGTTTATAGCAGCAATGTCCACAATAGCCAAACTGTGGAAGGAGCCTCGGTGTCCATCAAAAGATGAATGGATAAAGAAGATGTGGTTTCTGTATACAATGGAATATTACTCAGCCATTAGAAACAACAAATACCCACCATTTATTTCAACGTGGATGGAACTGGAGGGTATTATGCTGAGTGAAGTAAGTCAGTCAGAGAAGGACAGTCATCATATGGTCTCATTCATTTGGCAAATATGAAAGAATAGTGAAAGGGAATAAAGGGGAAAGGAGAGAAAATGAGTGGGAAATATCAGTGAGGGTGACAGAACATGAGAGACTCCTAACTCTGGGAAACGAACAAGGGGTGGTGGAAAGGGAGGTGGGCGGGGGATGGGGTGACTGGGTGACAGGCACTGAGGGGGACACTTGACAGGATGAGCACTGGGTGTTATGCTATATGTTGGCAAATCGACTCCAATAAAAAAAAATATACAAAAAAAAAAGAAAGAAAGAAAGAAAGAAAGAAAGAAAGAAAGAAAGAAAGAAAGAAAAGAAAAGAAAGAAAAGCTAAATGGTTTTTCCAAAGTCACAAAGCTAGTGAGCAGTCAGGCTGGGACCAGCTGGAACCAGGCTATCTCTCTCACACAATGGAAAAGAAAGCTCAGAAAAAAAAAAAAAAAAAAGGAAAAGAAAGCTCAGGATAGATCATGCCTTAAGCTACTGTTAGAAATGCTCTGATCATCACTTGCTGCTTTAATGGAGATAAACTGGCAATCAGCTGAGAACAGGAATAGAACATGAACCTACCATCACAAGGAAGCCTGGGGTGGGACTAGATGTAGAAAGCAGGAGTAGAGAGGAGTTACTAGGACAAATATCTCAAACTCCATCATTTTATTAAGACAAGATCAGACCATGCCAAACCAACCCATTTGCAAGTGTTTTGGGCTCTGGTCCTAGACCAGGTCCCTGGGGAACAGGAACTTTTTTAAGTCTCCACTGGCCAGCACTCTGCTGGGCACAGAGTAAATTCTTATACAGGTTTCATGAGTTAATTGATTGATTAATATGTGTCCATACTAATTACTGGTTTTCTTTCATAAGGTCATTGCTTTCACCTTTTGTTTTTTCCCCTCTATTGTCCTCAACCTCTAGCCCAGGTCAATGTCAAATAGTGAAAGCTTATCACTTTTACTTATCACTTTTAGCTTATCAAATAGTGCAAGCAGCCCTGGTCCTGAGACAGCAGTTCTCAGCTGAACCAGCCAGCAGTTCTATTGTTCATTCCTCTCAGACACATCAGATTTGACACTTCTCCCAGCAGAGAGATTTCTTGTTGCAAAACAAAATGAAATCAATACAGTTTTATTAGCCATCCAGTGTAATAAATTTGACCCAGATGACAGCCTCTAGGCTGAGTCTAGGCTGAGTCTGAGATCCCAAGGAATGTGTCTAAATATTGTCCATACCTCCAGCCCTCTCCTCTCTGTCCTGAGCATAGTCACTCTGATCCCATCCTTTATCACCTCCACCTGAACTTCTGCACAGTCTCTTAATCACTGTCCCAGTCTTCGCTCTCTGCCCTCTGCCCTTTCTGCACCTGGTCTCAACATTTCCCCCATCTATGGCATTCAATGTCCTTCACAATGTGCACCCCCCCACACACACCCCCGATTGATTTCTCACCCATCCTTCCTCGCTTGACCACCTACAGATCAATGGAGCCATTCCCCAGATAGCACATGAACATCTCCACCTCTGGGCTTTGCTCATTCTAGTCCCTCTGCCTGGAAGGCCCTTCTCTGCTTCTTTACCAGAAGAATTCCTACTCATCTTTCAAGGCTCAATTTTTCTGGGAAGCCTTCCCCAAGAGCTCCCAGAACAAGATGGTTACTCTCTCCTCTATGTGCTCTCAGTATTTTATTTATATCCTGATATCTGGCACATTACCTTTTAATTTTCATTTACCTGTCTATTTCCCCGCTTGTAAATCCCTCTAAGATGGAGTGTCAATCAACCTCTAGACATCCTTGAATTCCCCATGCCTACCTTAGGATCCATACCAGGCACACAAAAGTGTGTTGACCTGCACTGAGAGAGTTACTGAGGATTGCCCAAATCTCTGGAGGACTCAGGAGCTATTGATTGAGGCAATGCACATGTTTCATGCTGGTAAGAACTACTGACAGTTAAGGACTGTCCTAAGAGTATACAAACCAGTGAAGCCTTTTAGAATACAATATAGGAAAATATTTCAACAACATTTTAAATGTGCAAACTCTGACTTGGCCATTCTGCTTCTAGAAATTCTTCCTATAGATATTCTCACATTCGCTCACTAAGCAATACCTACAAGAATATTCAGTGCAGCTTTACTCATAACAGAAAAAAAAAGTGGGTACAATTTAAGTTCCATTAATAGGAACATCAGCTAAAAGGATAATGTGTAACCTATACCATGTAATACTATGCAACTAATAAGAATAAAATAGACCTGTAGGTACTGATTCAGAGATGTCTGAGACATGACAGTGAGAAAAGCAAGTTGTGGCATGCTGGAAAAAAATACCCCAAACTGTTAATAGTGGTTATCTTTAGGAAATGGTATTAGAGAACAATTTTATTCTGAACTTTTTAGATTTCCATACTTTTTTATTTCCAAGCAAGCAATACATTTATAATAAAATACACCTTTTTTAAATTAAAAAAAAAATTTAGCAGAAGCCTCCCCACCACCTCTCCAGCTTTCTGACTGGGTGGTCTGAAAGATAAAGCCTGGGACTATCACAGGCTAGAAAAGCTAGAACCTGCTTTACTGCAGGTGCTCCATGAAGGAGGCACAGCTGTAACTGATGATCTTTACCGGTTACCAATCAAGTCCCTTCTGCTTAAACTTGGTGGCTGTGAGGGAAGGTAAGGAAGAAGAAGAGGGGGCAGATGGAGCTGAGCAAGAGGCAGGTAGGTGGAGAATTCTGACATCAAAAGCTGCCTCTGCTTCTTTGTCCCCTCAAGGCTGCATCATCCAGACTGGAATAAGAAAAGAAATGAACTGCAGGGACATCTATTAACTGCAGAAACAATCCTCCACCCTCACTTAGGGTGGCATCCCCCTCATCCCCCTATTTAGGTCCTGGGCAGGGTCAACCACGACAGAGAATTCTGTAGACACAGAAGCTGGCCTACCAAGTCACTGCCTGCAGAAGGCAGACAGGGACATATCTCCTTGGAAAGGAAAAGGAGAAAACCACTGAGTGAATTCTATGAATTGATAAATCGCCTTATCTAATCTTCCTCTTTGGATGTGTCCTTTGTTTCTGCTTTAAATGGTGGAAAAGGGTACATGTCTAACAAGTTTAGTCAAAGAAAAAAGCAGACCCTGAAAACGAGTGTTAAGCTATATTATAGATGCAGAGAAGATTATTAAAATTATGAGAAAAAATATGAAAATATTGCTTTTTCTGATAAATTTAAAGTCTAGATGAAAAATACCACTCTATTAGAAAATAGACATTGCCAACAATACTCAAGAAAAAAAGGAGAATTTCTGAATTAACTATCAATAAACAGGGAAGATTTTTTTTAGAAGAATCTCAGAATATCCCCTTTTAAAAGACCGCAAGTCTAGACAGTTTTGCTAGAGAGTTCAATTAAATCTTTAGAGAATAAATCAAAGGCAACAGCAACAGAGAGCTATAAAATACCCCCAAATAAGCTTAATAATATGAAAAAAACAGTAAAACTTACTGACAGTAGGTTTTGATACACCATATTCTGAATTAAAAGGCTTGATATTATGAAAATATTGATTTTCCCTAAACTGATCTATAAATAGAACTCATTTCCAAGAATAATTTCAGTTGGATTTTTTTTAAGATTTTATTTATTTATTCATGAGAGAGAGAGAGAGAGAGAGAGAGAGAGAGAGAGGCAGAGACACAGGCAAAGGGAGAAGCAGGCTCCATGCAGGGAGCCTAACGTGGGACTCGACCCTGGGTCTCCAGGATCAGGCCCTACCTAGGCTGAAGGCAACAGTAAACCGCTGAGCCCCCTGGGCTGCCCATCAGTTGGATTTTTTAAGAGAATTTGGAAAGAATGGGGAATACACTGAAAAATATTTTTAAGTTTTAAATCATTTCAATCCAAATATCACCTTTACTTATCATTTTCTTTATAAAACTTGTGTTTTCTAGCTAAGAAGCACCACTTCCTTATTTTCTCTTTATTTCTATAAGTAATTAGCTT
The DNA here is from genome assembly GCF_018345385.1 of Vulpes lagopus. Taxonomy (NCBI): domain Eukaryota; kingdom Metazoa; phylum Chordata; class Mammalia; order Carnivora; family Canidae; genus Vulpes; species Vulpes lagopus. The sequence goes on along the minus strand of NC_054838.1, from coordinate 33,830,614 downwards.
TCTCTTGTTGAACTATTTCATTAAAAAAGAAACAAAATTCATTATACTGATAAAGAATGGTATGTTTGACACTTGTTACATACCTCACCCTCTGTATGAATGCATACAGTAGATATTAACTCATTCATTCTGTCCATTCCTGTATGAGATACCTTCAGTCATGAAAAGTACCATTTCTTTACCAAAAAAGTACCAAATCTCCACCATTGAATCTGAACATCCCAATATAAAAACTGATTAAATTGAAAAGGAAAAATTTTTTTAGAATCAGTGAAGGATGCTATGATCCCCACAATATCCATAAAAAAATTTTAAAAAGCTTGTTCAGATTTAAGCAACTTCTCTGCTGGTTTCTTCCATGCTCTGGCTTGGAAACAACTTGTGTGGATTGTGTTTCCACTTCCATCCCCTTCCCACAGTTAGAGCTGGTTCTTACTTGTTCATTCATTTTTAATTAAGCATGTGCATAAAAACTACACCACACTCTTCCTAGTAGAAGCATCCAATTTACTCAATTCCAAAAAGGCCATACCGTCTCAGGGACCAGATTCTCTGTGTTCAAAGACAATTCTAATATTTCATACTACCTAAGGACAGGACCCCTATTTCAGGTACTAAATAGAGTTTCCCTTTTATGGCAAACCTCTCATGTTTGGGGGAAGACTGAATGGGAATACTTGAAAGGAGAAGCAGAATTCCTTTTTTTTTTTTTTTAAAGTAAGTTTGATTTCTCTATGCACCAGCCCTGTACATATGTGAATGCAATCCTGTTCCCCAAGTCTCATCCAAATTAAACTACACTGTCCCTTCAATCCTATTTTTTCTGACATGATTTTTTGCAATGTCATGGGCTGAGCTATTCTGTCAAAAATGCCATTTGTAACTGGTTCTTTTCTTTTCTTTTTTTTTTTTAGTTTTTATTTTAATTCCAGTTAGTTAACAGAGTAATATTATTTCAAGTGTATAATATAGTGATTCAACACTTCCATACACCACCCAGTGCTCACCACAAGTGCGGTCCTTAATCCCCATCATCTATTTCACCCATCCCCCCACTCTGGTAACTATCAGTTTGGTCTCTACAGTTAAGAGTCTGTTTCTTGGTTTCTTTCTTTGTTTCTTACTTGGGTATGTTTCTTTTAAAATGATATGTATTACTAAAGAGTCAACATAGAAAAAAAGATTATGAAAAAAATATTCACAGCAGAAACTAGAGGAAGGATTACTATTTCTCCAGTATATAAATGCAACAAAATTATATGCCATACACTACAATATATAATTTTTTAAAATGTATGATCCCAATTCATAACTGGACAGAAGATATGAGGCCAAAATTCATACAAGAGGATTTACAACTAGTAAGCAAACATCTAGAGAAATAACCTCATTAATAATAAAAACAATAAAGACTGAAAGTGATTATGAGGTGCCATCCTCTACAAGAAATTAGTAAAGAAAAGGAAGTTTTTGTCACAATAACATTCAGTGATGGTAAGGGCACAGAGAATTCAAATACCAGGATAAATTTATACAACTTATTTATAAAACAACTTGACAATATATAAAATAAGCAATAATATTTATGTTTTTATCCAATAAAGTCAGTTTTAAAAATTGAAGTCAGTCTTAAAAATGGAAAATATTTTATATTGTTTATAAAAGAAGCCTCAAGGGGCATGTGGGTGGCTCAATTGGTTAAGCATCCAACTCTTGGTTTCAGCTATAATCACGATCTCAGGGTTTTGAGATTGACCCCCGTCGGGCTCTGCACTCAGCAAAGTCTGCTTGAGATTCCCTCTTTCCCTTACCTGTTGCCCCCCTCCCCCCTCCATTCACTTGCTCTCTCTTTCAAATAAATAAACAAAATATTTTTTTAAAATTTAAAGACTCAAATCTCCAACAATAAGAGATTGGCTTTAAAAATTCAATCTAAATGGTCTAATATAATGGTTTAAAAGCCTCTGTATGCACATGAGAAAATGGCAATAATGTACAACTCCTATTAAACAGGCAATAAAGTTACTATTAAGTTTTTTTAAAAAGTAAGCTATAAAGTTGTATGTACACTGTTAATTTTTTGTACTATGTTTTAAAGGAAAGAACTCATAATAAAAAGAACTAAATAAATACACCAAAATGTAAATAATGTTTTGTTAAGATAGTGGAATTACTTTTACTCTTTTTTTTTTTTTTTTTTTTTCACTCTATCTGGAAGAGTACATGGTGATGGTGCTGTACTCTGGGAGGCTACAGTTGCAGAAATACCTAACACCTCTGCAGGAAAATTCAGTTAAGTGAATCTCTGCTTTGACTAAGAAATTTTATCAAAAGCATTTTTAAAATCACAATAATGCATTTATTTCAAAAGCGAGTATTGCCAAAAACAATTTTCCTAAAACCACTTTACTCCAGTTTCTGGAGGCTGGTAAAAACATATCAGTTCGTGAGGAATGCATATATACTTGTATAAAAAAAATGTCATGGCTATTTTCATTTGGGAACAGATCTTGCAGTTGAAATTATAAATCTGTGCCATTTTTACCAGAAGAAGATAAAAATATTAAAAGGACAGCCAGGGTGATATCTCGTTAGGAATAACTTCCCAAACAGCTTCTTTGCTTTTCTTACTCCACATGCTCCCTATGGTGGAAAGGGTCTGAGAGACCCTCCAATCTCACTTGGGACTCTGACCCAATTCTGACAGTAAATAAGACCTTGAGGAAGTTAATTTAACTTCTCTAAGCCTTAGTTCTTTCATCTGTGAAGTGGGAATGAAAATACTGAGTTACAGAGGTGTTGTATTGGAAGGAGTAAGTGAGAAAAGGTGCGATTACAAGAACCTTGCAAAGCAGATGGTTGGACCCAGTACAGTATCCCATCCTCCTAACAACCCACAGGGTTCTTGAGGGATATGTAAGTGAGAAACAAAGTCCAGCAAAAGAACACCCCTTACTACCAGGAGGCCATGAGAGCCAATGCAGATTAAGCTACATGGAGGGCTCCTTTGTCTACACAGCCTGGATGGCCAGTTCAGAGCTGAGTGGTTTCCCTTGCTCCTTCCCTGTTGGCCCACTGGAGAATCCCAGCTCTTATATTTCACATGGAGAGCTAGGACCAGTGCAGAAAGGGCCCTGGACAACAAAAGAGCCTGAGCACACAGGAGCCAGAGCAAGAGGGCATCTTGCAGGCTTGCCTAGGTAGTAGGGCTCTGGGCTTCACAGGCTATGGTAGGAAAAACAGCTGCTGGCCTGTCTCACCTTTACCCAGCACGGAACACGGTGTTCCAGGAACATGAGAGAGCAAGAGGCAGAGGGCTGCTGTGTTCCCTTAGCAGGAAACACTGGAGAAGAAGATCCTAAGAAAGCAGCTCTATGTAAGATCTTTACATGGTTCAACACAGGGGTGCTTGCCTGGCTGGCTCAGTCCAGAGCATGCAACTCTTGATCTCAGGGTTGTTAAGTTTGAGCCCCATGTTGGGTGTAGAGATTACTTAAAAATAAAATCTTTTTTTTGAAAAGATTTTATTTATTTATTTGAGATAGAACAGTATGGGGAAGAGGGGCAGAGGAAGAGAGAGAAGCAGGCCCTCCAGGGAGCAGGGAGCCCAATTCAGGGCTCAATCCCAAGACCCTGAGATCATGACCTGAGCTGAAGGCAGAAACCTAACCGAATAAGCCACAAGTCACCCCTTAAAAATAAAATTTTTAAATGGTTCAGCCCAGTGGATGCTCCCCTCCCTCAAAACACATGCAAACATGAGCGATGTGTAGTGATGCTCTTCCTGCATAAGGACAGGATAAGGCAGCAGCAGGGTCTGACGAGAATACCACCCCCACACACAACCCAAGTAACACGAAGAACTGATAAAGAGTCAGTCACACAAATTCTGCTTCCCTTACCCTTCTGGGCTCTTGGCATTATTGATATGAAGGGGAGAGTGGAGCTTATCTATTCAGGGCGGGGTCTGGGTTTCAGCTAATTGGGAGTAATGAGGGAATCTGAAGCAAGTTCCCCCCAGCTCTCACTCTGGAACCAGCTCTAGAAAGGATAACAGGCCTATAGCTAATCTCTCCCTCGAGTCTTGTTCCCCTCATATTCACTGTCTACACTGCAGCCACAGAGATCTCCAAATTGTTCATCTGATCACGCCACAGCTCTACTGAAAGTGCTTTGGTTCTTACTGAGTACAGAATAAAGTTCAAGTTTCCTGGCATGAAACTGTGGAAGGAGCCTTGGTGCCCATCGAAAGATGAATGGATAAAGAAGCTGTGGGCTCTCTATACAATGGAATATTACTCAGCCATTAGAAATAACGAATACCCACCTTTTGCCTACGTGGATAGAACTGGAGGGTATTATGCTGAGTGAAGTAAGTCAGTTGGAGGACAAACATTATATGGTCTCATTCATTTGGGGAATATAAAAAATAGTAAAAGGGAATAAAGGGGAAAGGAGAGAAAATGAGTGGGAAATATCAGTGAGGATGACAGGACATGAGAGACTCCTAACTCTGGGAAACGAACAAGGGGTAGTGGAAGGGGAGGTGGGTGGGGGTTGGGGTGATTGGGTGATGGGCACTGAGGGGGGCACTTGATGGGATGAGCACTGGGTGTTATACTATATGTTGGGAAATTGAACTTCAATAAAAAAAATATACACACACACAAAAAAAGTTTCCTGGCATGGAATTCAAGGCCATCCTGTCATGCTCTGCCACTCGCTAGCTCTATGACCTTCACTGGGTTCATTAATTACTCTATGTTTATGCTTTCTAATTTGTAAGCCAAGAATAATAGAGTCCCTATCTCACAGGGATTTTGGAAGGATTAAATGGCATAATGCACGTGTTTTTCTTAGAGCATGGTATATGAGAAACACTCCAGATATTTAGCTTTTATTACCATCAGCAGTACCATCAGCACTATTATTCCAAACCTATGTTCATGTTTTCCCTTTGCCTACAATGACCCGCCTGACCTCGTATACCAGCCAGCTCCTACTCATCCCTCAAGATCCAACCCAGCATTGCCTACCCCAACCCGACTTCTCTGAATCCCTAGGCTAGGCACAGTTCCCACAGCTCAGCTCTATCATGACACTCAGCACACTGTACTTGTCTGTGATCTGCCTCCCTCGGCACCCTGAGCTCCTCAAGGATGGGGACTGTGCTGTAGTTGTCTTTGAACTGCCAGGCCTAGCAGTGCATAAATTATACCATTTTTTTTAAATTTATTTATGATAGGCACACAGTGAGAGAGAGAGAGAGGCAGAGACACAGGCAGAGGGAGAAGCAGGCTCCATGCACCGGGAGCCCGATGTGGGATTCGATCCCGGGTCTCCAGGATCGCGCCCTGGGCCAAAGGCAGGCGCCAAACCACTGCGCCACCCAGGGATCCCCTAAATTATACCATTGATTTTTTTTTTTTTTGGATGGAAATGACCCTAAAAGTATCATGCATCCAACACTATGTGAGAAACTGTGAGGAAGACAAGAGGAAAGGATGAATACTTAGACTACAGGAGTATATATGCTCAATATATATGCACAACCCTGCTTCTGAGGCTCTGGTTCCTTAATGCACCTCCTGCTCATAATGCATCCCCTGCACCTCTTGGGCTCCTTTATGCCTGTGTTCAGGATATCTCCCTTCCCCCAAGGTAAGGCCTGTCTTTCATCTCTCCAAGGGTGGATTCACACATCCATTTTCCTTACTACTACATATCTCTTCAATAAATGCCCCATTCTTGGGGCACCGGGGTGGCACATTCAGTTAAGTGACAGACTCTCAGTCTTGGCTCAGGTCATGATCTCAGGGTTGTGGGATTGAGCCCTGCATTGGGCTGTGTGCTCAGTTTGGAGTCGGCTTGAAATTCTCTTCCTTTCCCTCTGCCCCTCCCTCTCATGTGCTCCCTCTCTCTCTCTTTCTAAAGTAAATAAATCTATTAAAAAAAAAAAAAGGAAATGTTCCATTTTTTTTGTTCTCACACCAACTTCAATGCCCAAGAGGCTGGAGAGCAGGCCTTCACACACTCCTGACAGCCATGGAGCTGGCATGACACTTTGCTATGGTCACTATTTGCTTAGTGCTTGATCCTTCAGAAGGAGGGTAGGACAAATCACTGCTCAGACATAGACTCAGATTTGGGCCAGCAGATCCCACACTGTTATTGAGGAGACAAAATAAATGAAATCTGAGCAATTTAGGCCCTGGAAGCTCATTCACATATATGTCCTTCTGATTTCAGTAGTATCCTCTCCAGCTCTTTCTGTGATGATGATTTTCCCATCCTCTACCCTTCAGAAAGGACCTACAGTGCAGCCTCACATATGCATTTCCAGCCTCAAGTATCTGCCACAGTAACTAAGGTACAGTGAAAACCAAGTTCTTTTTTTTTTTTAATTTTTTTTAAAATTTTTATTTATTTATGATAGTCACAGAGAGAGAGAGAGGCAGAGACACAGGCAGAGGGAGAAGCAGGCTCCATGCACCGGGAGCCCGACATGGGATTCGATCCCGGGTCTCCAGGATCACGCCCTGGGCCAAAGGCAGGCGCCAAACCGCTGCGCCACCCAGGGATCCCCGAAAACCAAGTTCTTATTATTCCTTCCTGTCCTGATTTTATTAACAGTTTTACACTTGCTGTTACTTAATTTTCTGTTCTTACACTGGCTCACATATTACATCTAGGAGGCAACCTGCCACATATTGACCCACAAAATGAGAACCTAAAAACTAAAAGATAAAACCAAGAGTCTAGATAAAGCTAAGAATGATTTTAATCACTCTTCAGGGATGTGAGAGGAGAAGAAGCCTGTGCAATCACCACCATCAGACCAGCTAATTTCCAAGGCCTTCAGCTCTGAGAATTTTTGTGAGAGTGGCTTTTGCCTAGAAGGATAATCTTGTGATGGTAGGCCTAGCCTGATTCATTGCCAGGATCTATACTCTCTTGTCTGCCAGTGGTTGGGTGCTGGGGCTGCTGCTTTACTCCTGCCTGCAACACCATGCTCACTTGGCACCTAGAGCTAGCCCTGTCCAGAGGCAGGCCTGAGAGTTTCAACCTCAGCATCTCTGTGCTATTCTTTAGTACCTGCACTGACCCCAGGGGCAGGACCCATGCCTCTGCACCTCTCCCAGCTCAGGCCCTAAACACAACAGGTTCTCAGAGCTTGTTCTCATTTATTGTTTGCTGAATGAATGAGGCAGTGTAGTTCCCTCTGTCTCATCCCCATCCCAGCAGCCTTCCCAGCAGCCCCACTGTGGCAGACATGGTGGTGAACTGGTTTATGTGGGGCTCTGTAGAGTGCTCTGGACAGAGGCTGCAAAACTAAAAACAGAACTGCCCAAACTCCTTTTCCCTGAAGTTCCAAATGTGATTTAGTTTCTCTCATCAGATGCCCTGGTCTGAAACTTAAATTCAGAACAGAGTTGCATGGGGAGAGACACACAGCATGAGTTCTCAGGGTAGAACAGAGTCAGACCTGCCTTGGATTCAGAGGCAACAACTGTGGCAGCAGCTTCCTGATTTGGGCAAAGGCAGCAACTCTACAGTGTGATTTGAGGGAGTCATTCCTGGAAGCTTGAATGATATTTTTTCTTTGGTCCTCCCAGCAATTCTGAGAGCCATAAGTGCTTTTCTCCAAGCCCCTTTGTGCCAAACAGGTGAACAGATTTTGTTATTTCTAACTATGACCCCTCATACCCTTTCAGACTGCTCCTGGCCTTTCACCTTCCAAAATTATTCCTCAGACTCAGACTCACACTCTTCATCATGGATCAGTTTACCCAAGACATACTAAGAACTTGCTCAGCTCAGGATCCTGGGCTAGATGCTGGAGTCATGGGCATGGATTGGCCTAGTCACTGTCCTCCAGGGGTTTATAGTCTAGTGAGGCAACTAATTATGTAACCACATATGTATCCATCAAAGAGAGGGACTCCCAGAAGGTTTTATATGAGAGATACTTATATTCCGGAAAGCTCACTTGGAAGGCAGCCTTTCACCAATCCACAAGTGTTCACTGCAACTACTCTGAGCATCTTCTGGAAAGTGAAATAAAGATGAGTAAATGTTTTATGAGGTGAGGAATTTTTAAATCTACTATGAGAAAACATTTGCTCACTATAATGAGGCTGACTTCCAGAAGGACAACAAAACACACACATGCCCCACCAACTCTACCCTGTTTCTTCATAATATAGGCTTCCGTTCATTGCTTACAACAGTAAGAGATCAAGATCTTACCCACATGTGGCTGCTTGAAAAAAGAATGCTCCTTGTCTTGGAGATTCTGATGGCCACATTGTACCATTTCAATCCTATTTCCTATTAATCTTTCCTATGTAATCTTTCCTAATAATTACCTTGAGGCTTGGGAACATCCAGCTTTCACCATCCTGGAAACATGACCTGCCCTATTTCCTGTGCCTTTCCCCCTCTTTAACCCTTCATAGGGCTCTCCTGCCTTGTCAAAATTATACCTGGCTCAACTGAGTACGGAGATCCTTGACATATGCAGATGTTAACATTCTCCATTTTGAGCATTTTCTTTTTTAATTAAAGATTTTATTTATTTATTCAAGAGAGACACAGAGAGAGGCAGAGACAGGCAGAGGGAGAAGCAGGCTCCACGCAGGGAGTCCAACGTGGAACTTGATCCTACGTCTCCAGGATCGCACCCTGGGCTGAAGGCAGTGCTAAACTGCTGAACAGGCTGCCCCATTTTGAGCATTTTCAAATCACCCTAAAGGTTGAAGACCTGGGCTAATTTGAAATTTTGTTAAGGAGAGAGTTTAAATCACTGTCGGTTTGGAGCTGGTATACAGGAAAGTGTTACTGAGCCAAAAGGATGGTGAGATGATTTTGTATAGACAAGACCCTGGAGAACAAAAGAGGATAGAGAATGGTGGCTCTTCCTATCTCCACCATCACCGTTATACTACTCTGTTAGAAAAGAATTTGTAAGAGAATTGACAAGAGACTGGAATCTAGTCCCTGCGTCCCAGTAAAAGGGTCTAGGGAGATGTAAGTTAGTCTCTCAAAGAAGGGAAAAAAGGAAGGCTGTGTGGGGCAGATGGCCAAGGACCAAAGGACCACGGGAGCAGGACCAAAGCATTGCTGATTGGAAATCAGGGGTCAGGCACAGTTGTCAGGGAGAAGCTCAAATCCTTAGGGCCAGAGAGCTGACCAGGAACCCAAGAGTCTAACTTCAATTGTATTTCCATAGTCCTTTGTCACATCTATGAATAGAGCCTGATAGGATCACAATATTTCTGTTATGTGTTTTCTGAATTCTGTGGGATAGTATGAAGCTATAGAGGATTCCTCAAGTACAGACATCTCAAAGACCTTGGTAAGTACCCTATGAAATGTGAAGGTCTGCTGGACTTGGTGAGTGCCTCCATCATGGTGCCCATTACTTGGGGGAGCTGGGGATCCTACCTTCTCCAATAGACAGGCCAGTGACTTTGTTTTGATGGTCTTTCCTGCTCTCTATGGAACCACAGATCAAAGTGGGGCAGTCATGGCACTTGTCCAGTTGACCACATTGATTGGTCCGGAAGCAAACTCAAATTAAAGCTGGCCTATGAAACTTTTCCCTCTAGATATTTGGACATGAGACCAGAGAAAACTCAGTCACTCTCTCTCTCTGGCAGCCAAAGTCAGATGTAAACTTCAGAGCTGTCAGGAGCTGTTTTTCTGCCATATGGGAGAAGCCAGACTGTAGTTGAAGAATAGTAATAAATACTAACACTTTTAAAACACCTTCTATGTACTGGGCACCATGCCAAGCCCTTTATGTGCATAACACCCCCAGAGGTAAATAATATGATTATCTCTGTGAATGAGGAAACTGAGGCAAAGCAAAATTAAGTAACTTGCTCAATATCAGATAGCTAGCAAGTAACAAAGCCTAAGGTCAACTGGCTCCAGAGCCCATCATCATAACCACAATTCTACCTTGTAGAGCTGGCAGGCATCAGGGAATAAAAATAAGAGATGACAAGAGACCTGGTCATTTTCAAGACCCTATTCCAGCTGTTCCAGGCTGCATATGGAACCATTCTGCCCTGTGTGTGTAGAGGAGGACATGTGCAACCAACTCATGGTTGGCTCTCAGGGTGAGTTTCTGCCACTAGCAACCAGAAAATTCCTGACAAACATAGTGTCTCCCCAACATGTAGCATGGTGTCCACCACCCTCTTGCTCTAAATCTTCCTAGACAACTCAGTAAGATACTCGACTGGACAACCCACGTGCGATTCCAAGTCCAAATAAAATCATATTATTAAAACCTACCAGTATCCTTCCAGTGCCCTAGGAGAAAGTCAAAACTTCTCTATGTAGCATACAGGGTCCTTCAGGGTCTTGCTCCTGCTTCATTTCTCACCATTTCCCTGCCCCTTTCCCATGTGATCTACGACTAGAAAGAGAAAAATGAATTTCTGTGCTCTTGTGTGCTCTTCCAACCCCACCACCGTTTTATCTAAGCTCACCCCAATTGCTCACAAGTAGTGTGCAATGATTGGTGTCTGCTTCAGTCCTGCTACTATCTTCTCCAGAGACTGAATGCCAAAGGCAGAAGTTCAAGACGTTAGCACTCCCAAAAAAGGACTGCTCACCTGGCTGACTTCCAAACACTGTACCGCCAACATTTCTGTGCTTCAACTACCAGAGATTTGCTAATTAAAATGACATATGAGAAAGTGCCCTGGATGGTGCCTAAAACATAGTAGTTGCTCAGCATGTGATACTATCTTTTCCTTTTTCCCCTCTCTTCATCTCCTGGGGTTCCTATTATTGAAATGCTATTGTCCTCATCCTGCCCTTATGAAGGCAACTCACAACAGACCCCTACTTCATCTTCCCTGTGGCATATCTGAGAACTATCAGGCCTCCTGTACAAGTGCTAGTATCTGACAAGAATGGTTCAAATCCTAATGTTTTTAGGTCAATGTGGGTGCTAGTCTGGGGTCTGGGTCTGTGTGGCTGCAGGTGGGTATCAGAGAACATAGCTGTGAAGAGGGAAGAGCTTCAGAGCTTCAGAGGCTGACACCCCAGCAGACTCGATTGGGCCAACCCACACAGCACCTTTCCCTGACCCTAGAGTCACTATAAAAAGAACAAGCTCAAAGCAGGCTGTTCTGGAAGTACCGTTCCATCTTCATAGCAATTCTATTTGTGTCAGCTGAAAAAAGAGGGCTGGAGCATCCCATTCTGGTACAATTGGAACAATTACCCCTTAAATGTGATAATTACAGTTTGATCATTTTGTAGGCAAAGGCGAGATTGGTTCCAAGATTTTTTTCCTCCTTGTTGGAACTTTCTGTAAAGAAACTGCTTATGTTCCAGAGCCACAGGCTTCAGATTTCAGATCCAGATGTGAAGGTCCCTGCTCTCTAAAAGGACATAACTTCTGATATTTATCTTTTGTACTGTGCTGCTGTATTGAGGAGTGAGCCAAGGCAATTGTCCGGGTAATTTAAACCAGAAGAGCTAGGCCTTTGCATGTGCCCATCAACTTAAGAGCTGGCCATCTTGTCAGAAATTATACTGACATCTTGGTATCCACTTGACCAAGGTGGCAACATAGTGGTTTGATCAAGGCTTTAAATGTAGAAAAAAACCAGTATTCAGATCATATATTGTATCTATAAGCTGCATAACTGGTCTGCCCATTCTGGACATCAGAATTTTATCTGCATGATTCAAGGTTTAGAACCTTAATCATGGCCACAAAAAAGCTGAGAATAAACAAACCTGACCTAACAAATAAAACATATAAAAATTATTATGGGGGATCCCTGGGTGGTGCAGTGGTTTAGTGCCTGCCTTTGGCCCAGGGCGCGATCCTGGAGACCCGGGATCGAATCCCACGTCAGGCTCCATATATGGAGCCTGCTTCTCCCTCTGCCTATGTCTCTGCCTCTCTCTCTCTCTCTCTCTCTCTCTCTGTGACTATCATGAAAAATAAATAAAATTAAAAAAAATTATTATGTAAATTTTTAAAGCATAAGTATACATAAAACCAATTATAACCACCACACTGGGATGGGAACGTATCTTCAAGAATGGTGAAACCATTTGATCCTTAGCCAGGTATATCTAAAGAAATATTTCTGCCCTCTTCCTGTCTAGAAGGTCTTCATTTGTCATCCTGATTCTGCATTATGATCCTTTCCTAGGCCCACAGAGCCCATGTTCCACACATACTTGCCTTTAATGGCCACCTGTTAGTGTTGAGGTTTTAAGAATTCTCAGTCTCTCTTTCTGGAGTATTTCCAAGCTCATCCCTTAAGTGCTGATAGAATCACTATAACAGTATTTCTATGGTTCATTTATGGCCATAATTCCTAATATGACAAATACTCACAAAAAGTTCAAATTTAACGAGGTTCACAATCCTGCTGAGCTTTCTGCAGCTTCTTGGAGCTGAGCAGTGTCACAAGTGTCCCTTGGGCATTAGAGGAAGGAGCACCACCTCCAGGTCAAGTGCCATCTTCAGGAGACTCCTACCACCCAGAGGCTTTCTACCCCAGGCCACTTTTCACTCCTGCCAATAGCACTTTGGAGTATTAAAGTTTCTCCACTTCAAATTCTCGTATATCTAGCCACACCTGTTCTGTTCATCTGTAGAGGATACTCTTTTTCATCTCTGGGTCTTCCAAAAGCAAATGTCTACCCCTTTCACAAGGAATTCCCCATCCACTTCAAAAAGAAACAGATCTTCCCTCAAAAAATTGAACAGAATTACCATATGACTCTGCAATTCCACTCCTAGATATATATCGAAAGACTGAAAATAGATACTCAAGTACATGTACACACATGTTCATAGCAGCACTGTTCATAATAGTCAAATGTAGGTAGAAACAGCCCAAATGTCTATCAGTGGATCAATAGATAATTATATTATATATCCAAAAAAATATTATCCAGCCATAGAACAAATGAAGTACTAATCTTCTACAGTGTGGACAAACCTCTGAAACATTATGCTAAATGAAAGAAGCAAACACAAAAGGTTGTGCATCAAATTGCTTTTATATAAAATACCCAAAATAGATAAACCCACGGAGACAGACTGCAGGTTGGAGGGAGCTAAGGGCTCGGGGGAGCAGGGAGTGGGGAGAGCCTGTTTACTGGGTAAAGGGTTTTCCATTTTAGCGATGGAAACATTTTGGGACTAGATAGAGGTGGTGGTTGTAAAACATCGTGAATGTATTCAATGCTACCGAATTGTTCACTTCAAAATGTTTAGTTTTGTGTTATATGAATCTTACCTCAAAAAAAAATTTTTTTTTTAAGGAAAGAGGCTAAGTTACAGAAGAAAGAGCTACCAGTAAAAGAAAGACCATCTTGACAGTAGGAGCTGAAAAGAGGGTAAGAACGATGGTATAAAAATAACGAAGAGCCCGCCAAAACTCCCCACGGTGGTGCAGCTCAGCTCTGCACAAAGTCCAGGGCTCCTGTCAAGAGCCAGGCAGGGCAGCAGGTGAAGGCCTGAATCGGGAGTCTGGAGCCAGAGCTCTGCCACCCTGCACTGGCTCCTCTCCACCTCTGGGTCTCCGCCTCCCTCAGCTCTTGGACCCATTACCTGCTCAGGAAATCAAAGCTCTTATTAAATGGGCATTCAGAACAGTTCCCTGCAGGGTAGGGAAGGAGTAAGAGAAAGTGAGCAAAATGGGTGTTGGGGGTGGAGGTGGGTGTCATTGGAAATGTCATGACTGGCACAGGATCTTGATGCATGAGAAATGGCGTATGTGCTGCCCCTTCCCTCTTCTGCATCCATAGCAGACATTGCCAGTCAACAATGGGTATTCTTTCCCATGTGGCCTCATACAACTCAATGCTTTGTTCCAAGCAATCGGTCGGAGAGACTTGTCATGAAGATGAAACCTATTTACCACTCCTCTGAGAAACTCTGTTTTCTTGAACAAATGAAAAAAAGATGTGGAATAGCTTCTTGGAGGATGAGAGGTCATGTGTCCCTCATAGTAGCCATGATCTCACAACCCATGCCCCATGCCCAATGGACACAAATGGTGGAGGGGTGACAGTGTGACTTCTCTGTCCCAAGTGCAGAATGTTCAGTTCTGATCGCCACCTCTTACTTGCTCTGTGGCCGGGGACATAGGTCACCTCACCCTTCTGAACCTCAGTTTCCCCATCTGTAAAATAGGAGCAATAATACCCAACTTATGGAGTTGCTAAGGAGCTCGAATGTACTTATGTATAGGAATGAGCTCACATGAAGAGATAAAGCAACTCCCATGTATCAGGAGTTCTTTGAGAAGAATGTCTCACTCTATGGTTAGGGAGGGGAACACTTGGACCACATGAGGCTTTGGTGAGATTTGCCAGCTCTCCTCTACCCCAGTGTAGAAACTGGGCCCTGAAGATGAGGAGACCCTGAAATCCTATTTCCCAGCAGGTCTCTTTGAGATCCAAGGCAGCCTACTGTCCCATGAGGAAGGTTTCTTTGATCAGGCTCTGCAGGTAAGGGATTATTTCTTGCCAGGAAAGAGAGGTTCTCGAAGATCCTCCAGGTCAGTATCTGGGACAGGAGACCTCTGTGAAGTATATGGCCCTGACTCATCAAGTCTAGACAAGAGGACTAAGCAAATAACAGGCAGAGACCCTTTCTTTTTAATCCAGTCCCCAGCCTAACACCCTTCAGCAATTCATCTTTATGTACAGATGGAGTCAAAGAGAACTTGAAGGCCAGCCCCACCTTTTCCACCCTCCCCTTCAGAATCCCTCTATCCTCAACCCATTGCTCCAGCCATTCTTTCAAACGAACCAAACTCTCTCACACAAAATTCCTGGCTTTTGCAAGCAGTGTTGATTTTTGCACGCCCATACCACCATCCACCAAATCCACTTAACCAAATTACTCATCCTTGCAAATAAAAGACTTCCCAGAGCTCCCTGCTTTGGGTAGTACAAGCCTCTCTTACACATTCACTTGGCACCCTGATCCTTCACCATAGTATTGTTTACAACTAGTAACAGTATTATAGTATTGATAGCAATATGGGGGCAACAGATTATGTCTTATGTCTGGATCCTCACAGCTTAGCAAAGTGCCTGATATCATAAATAGTACTCAATAAGGATGAATTGAAGGAATAAATTAAATGAATCATCAGTGAGAGACACTATCAGGCATGATGTAACATTGCAAAATATAATGATGTTTTAACAATTCTTTTGTTTTCTTTTTCTTTCCTTTTAATCTTTTTCCTGATTCACTATAATCAGCAAACTTGTAATTGGTTGCCATTGCCAGCTTCCTAGTACAATCAGGACAAAAAGGCCCCAGACCTGTGAGGGATGAGGGTTTGTGGTCCCTTTCAAGATACGAAAAATATGATATTAACATAAAATAGTACAAGGGCCCCTGGGTGGCACAGTTGGCTAAGCCTAATGATCAAACCCCACATCAAGCTCCAAGCTCAGCAAGGAGTCTGCTGAAGTTTCTCTCTCCTTCTACCCCTCCCTGTGCTCACTCTCTCTCTCAAATAAATAAATATTAAAAAAAAAAAAAAACAAGCCAAAACTTTTGTGACAATGGGCTCCTCTGATTCAAGGATTATACAAAAACTATAAAATTAGTTGCAGAATTAAGGACAAATGATTGTCTTCTGTTCTGTCCACATACTCCCCCTAGTGTCAAAAACTCAAAGTAAACTAAGGAAGGAAAAGGAGGGCAGCCTCAGTGGCTCAGCGGTTTAGCATCGCCTGCAGCCCGGGGTGTGATCTTGGGGACACTGGATCGAGTCCCATGTCGGGCTCCCTTTGTGGGGCTTGTTTCTCCCTCTGCCTGTGTCTCTGCCTCTCTCTCTCTGTCTCTCATGAATAAATAAATAGAAGCTTTTTTAAAAAAGGAAGGAAAAGGAGCCCACTGGGTCCCATCTGTCTCTCAAGGCCTCATTCACCTGATTTGAAAAATACATTAGGATTTCTTCATATTACCTATTCTGACCAAAAAGGACCAATGTGAGGAGCGGTCCGGGCTGTATCTTCTCTCCTTGAAGTCACCAGAGCTACATCCTCAGAGCTAGAAGGCCACTGACCATCTCTTGCAGTTATGTCCAACCTGGGTTCCCAGACCTCTGCACTTCAGAAGAAAAAGTATTGAAGTCCTCATGAGGGACCTGGAATTTCACATGCCTGAAGAAATTGTACCATCACTGGAGATGAAACTGAAAACCACCAGAGAAACTGGCAAGTACTTTTACCTTCAGCTGAATGTTATCAGTGTGGTGGTGGATCAGTATTGTCTATCTTCTACTCACCAAATGGTAATTATCCATGTCTTAAAATAAAAATAGGAAAACAAGCAATGATTCATATATGTGATTGATAAAGAGTGTAAGATATGTTTAAACTTGGGGCTCATAGGAATAAAAGTGGCCCTTCACAATGAAAAAGCTAGGACCCACTTCCCCGCTAAGCTATTGGCCTGTGAGGTGTGAATAAATCAGGCTGCTTTCAGGGAGAGAGCACTTCTCATGGCCAGGCCACTTCATCAGGCATTGGGAGGAGCATTGATTCATAAGCCTGTACTAGTGACTGGCAAGTAGTATTTCCTGGAACGGTACTCAATCTAGCTATTACCAGTTTGGGCTTAAAAACATTCAAAATCTCCTGAGAGTCTATTGTATAAACCCAATTCCTCAGTCTTTTTTATTCTTGTTTTCAGTGTTGTCTCCCCCAACATTGCTCCATCTTCCAAATGACTTCAATGTGCCGGTCTATAAGGTCTCCTCACCAAACTGTGACTATACTTTGAACATTTACTGATTCATTCAACACATATTTACCGAAGGCTCATTCTGGGCCAGGAGTTATGCCAGGTGTTGGAGAAAACGGTGACGGATAAGAGTCTGCCATCACGGAGGATACAAATAAGAAGAACAAGTGCACGGGCAGGGACATGGGCTGCTTGCTGCAGGTGATCCATGAAAGAAAATAGGATTGGCCCTTCTTTGGTCACGTGACTAATCAACTATTTCTGTCCTGGAGGTTTACAGTAATGTAAATAATAACCAGGAAGTGTGAATACTTTATATATTCAAAAGTATACTTTTTCCATAATCATTACTTAAGGTAATTAAAAATATCGTGGTCCCACTTACTGGTCTCTATCTTCCAAGTAGTCTGTGAACTTCTCCAGAACAGTGATCATCCCTTAATTGACAGAATTACAATCATATTGGGTATACATACACTATGTATATATCATTACTTTAATATACGTGTGTCTATATAAAGATTTTTAAAATGATTATGTCATATTAATGATTATATAGTATTCCATGATTGTATAATATTCTCATTTGTATAATAATTGCAACCACATGATTGCATAGTATTCCAATTTGGGACAGTAGTGCAAGTTGTTAAATCACATTGAATATTTAGATTGTTTCTAATGTTTTACTGTTATAAATAACATATGGGTTGTAGTTTTTAAAAACCTTAGCTACATATATGATTTTTTTTTTCCTTAGGATAAAATTTTTAGAAGGGAACCTCTGGCTATTCGCCTTTTTAAATTTCATATATATTATTAATTTTCAAACGTATTGCGCGTATACTCTTGCCAGCAGTGTGAATGACCCTATCTAATTACATATTTGCTGGGATCAGTAATTCTTTTTTTTTTTTTAAGTTTAATAAGTAAAGCTGGTAGCTCTTTATGTTTGCTTTCATTTAACTGGTGCGATTAAGTTGTTCTTTTTTTTTTTTTTCCTTCAATCTTTAATAGCCATTTATATTTCCTTTCCATAAATTGCCTGTTAAAGCCCTTGCTGGCAGGAACCAAGTGCTGTTCCTTTAACGTGCCTCCGTGCTTAGAAGGGTGCTTGTTATGCAGCTTGCCCACAAAGCTTTGAAAACAAACAGGTACAACAATCCAGGGCCAACTGTTTACATCCTTGTGAGAATAATTAAGCCACTAAAACCTAACGATTGTGACCACTTTAGAATTTACGAAGAACATATTAGCATATCTGGACCCCACAACTACTGTGTGTTGTTGTTTTCAGCGTATTTACTGGGTGGAACAAAGTGGTGAAAATCAGGTCCACTGTGGCAACAAATGGTTTCCGCCGAGACAGGGACGACGTTCGTCCTCCTGTACACAAGAGGGCGAAGCAGTAGGTCGTGAAACAGCATGAATGAGGCCCTCTCTGGACTACATTTCCCAGGTTTCTGCGCGACCTCCCGGAACGCTCCGCGGACGAGGATTTAGGTCCCAGGCTTCCGAGCGGTAGGATGTGACTCCGTCTCTCAGCCAGGCGCGCGTGATGGCCGCTGGCTTTCTCAGGGAACTCTTGCTGTTGAGCTGTACCTCATTGCTAGGAAACGGCTGCTAGAAGGTTCTCAGACGCGGTCCCGCTTCCTTAGGGCGGTAACGTCGTGCGCCGGTCGGGAAGGGGCGGTGGGAGGAGCGGAGCCGCTGTGAACCATGCTCCTGGACTGTGGGTCCGTCTGTGAAGAGGCCCATCTTTGCAGGACGGCGGTTGGAGTCCGCGCTGGCGGTGCCTTGTGCGGCAGGCGGAAAACTACACTTCCCAGCATCCTCGCGGTGCCAGAACTACCTTGCCCGAAATCCTGAGCGTGATTCCGCCAGCCTTTCGCCTCCTCCCGCCGGCGCGAAAGCAGGAGATGTGGAGTCGCTGTGTTCGGTGGCTCCTGCGATCTGAGGGTCGTGGGGACCGCCGGGTTTGGAGCCCCTGCGGGCCTTTCTCGCCGGCCTTGCGGAGAGGTGAGACGAGGGCGACTTGTCACCAATGCCTGAGCGCTCTCTGAGGAGACAGCCAATGGTTTCTGCTTGCTCGGCCGCGCGGTTAGGCGAGAGGGTCACGCCCCTCCCGGCCCCGCCCGTGGCTGGCGACCCCGCCACTGGGTCTTGCCCGGTGGCTTTGGGGCGGGAAGGGGGAGGGCCGAGTAGAGGACCGCCTTCCCGTTCCGATACCGAGCCTCTGAGAGCCTGGGGTACCGACCAGGCCTCCACAGTGCGAGCGCCCCCCAAGCCGCTTTCTCAGCTCGTTTGCTCCCGGCTGTCTAACGAGGCCCCGCCCCCTCGGAGCTCTCTCGGGGGCGATCTGTGTCCGGAGAGTTGTGGTGTCTTTCGTGGCCTGTTCGAACTTGGGTCGTGGTATTTGGGCGCTGTCTCGAGTCCACGTTTTTCGTAGACAACAGCATACATCTCCGGTCAGGCTGGCTTTATTTTCGTTGTAATTTCTAGTAGTCTGCAATCATGTAGCAGCCATTCAAAACAGAACGTGAATTGCTGGAATCCGCAAGTGTCGAACTTGTTGGCAACTCTTGGCATTGTGTCCTGAAGGACGTCTGACTTTATGCTGAGGGACAATTCCAAGATCTCCCCTCACACACACACACACACACACCCCTTTATAAAAACTAAGGCTGTCCACAGAATAGGCACTTCGTACTAACCTTGGCATTCTCTGTTCACTTTCTTAAATCTTCATTGCTGTGTGAGGTGAGCCACCCAGTGCCCACTGTACGTGGTGCCATTCTAGTTGCTTCATTTTACTCAGGAAGATTGCAGCTGATCTGCCGCCTATTAGACCGTGCTGTTGAGCTTCCAGTGAATGTCACAAGATACTTCGTTACATATTTTAGGTGTTTACTCCGCATACACCTTATGATGGACTTTACAAAAAGGAGGTAGCATTTTTTTTTTAACCCTGGGAAACCACCCCATTCTCAAACTTATCTTTGTAAATGTTGAGAGATAATGTGTTTTCATTTGAGTATGTAAGCAAAGTATATTAAACAGTTTTGGAGAATGAACTTTGAAGTACTAGAAAGCACTTCATAAGTAAACAGTGATGTCTTACATATTTGCTGAGTTACCCTGCTTGAATCTCACTTTCTTGGAGAAGTCTTTTTTTTTTTTTTAATATTTTATTTATTTATTTATTTATGAGAGAGAGAGAGAGAGAGAGAGAGAGAGAGAGAGAGAGAGGCAGAGAGAAAGGCAGAGGGAGAAGCAGGCTCCATGCAGGGAGCCCAATGGGGGACTCGATCCTGGGACTCCAGCATTCCACCCGGAGCTGAAGGCAGACAGACGCCCAACCGCTGAGCCACCCGGGCACCCTGGAAAAAATCTTAAGTGCCTCTTTACACCTAATGTGATTTGTGTCCATCATCACTGAACAAATGTTAATTGAATGCTTGCTGTGTATTTTAAACTTGCCTAATAATGTCAGTGATCAAGGAATTTGAAAACCCTGAACTGTACCCACAGAAGGATCTGTTATTTAGTCCAATTTCTTTTTTAAAGATAAATAA
This sequence comes from Vulpes lagopus, assembly GCF_018345385.1. NCBI lineage: Eukaryota > Metazoa > Chordata > Mammalia > Carnivora > Canidae > Vulpes > Vulpes lagopus. Next base: position 33,810,274 of record NC_054838.1, on the reverse strand, counting down.
GAGAAGGCATGGGAAGGTGAAGCAATTTGTCTAAGTTTTAATAGTGTTGGATTCCTATTTCATTACTGTTTCCTAAACTTAGCAAAATAGAAACCCTGGGGGTACTTTTTAAAAATACATAGTTTTAAGCCCTACTCCAGAACTACTGAGTCAGCATTCAAGGGTGGAGCCCAGGGATTTCTGTGTTATTTATTAATTTTGGTAATTGTGATGTACCTAGCAAAGCATATGTCAACAGAACAGCATATAGAAATTTATATTAATAACCAGCTATGTCACTGAAGTGTTACAATTCTAAAGTTAACACTAAATTAATATAAAACTTGTGGCTTAAAAAAACAACTTGTGGCTTAGATTTAATGAGACAGCATTTTACATGTGTTAATCAAAAGTAAAATCTGGCCTTTTCTGGCAAAGAGGCAGCTTGGTGCAAGGTAGACTAGAGTGCTAATTCAGGATATACAATTTAACAGCTTTGTGATGCTGGTTAAGCCTTTCAACCCTGAGTTTGTTTCTCACTTTAAGAAAACCACAACATAGTATGTATGAAAAGGAGGGTTTGGGGTTTTGTACAGTTGTGGAAGTTCTGGGAACTTTTAAGGATCTGTTATCCCACCCTGAGCTAAAAACAGTGATTCTGGTTACTTCCTTTCCTCTACCTATTAATATGCTTGCAAAGACTTACTCTTAAAAGTGCTTATGAGTTATTCATGAAGCTCTACTGTGGATATCAAATTCCATTTCCTTATTCCCTCCAAAGAAGAGTACTCTGAAAGTCCTACTGTAGGGGAGGGTGTTGACACCTACCTCTTAGGATTGTAAGGATTTAGCCAAAGATTACGTAACTATACAAATACACCTAAGGAATGAATGTTCACAGATCACTCTGTATTCTCCACACCCTCCTCATCCCCAGAGTAAATAGAGCCCAAGGTAGAAGTAGCAAAGGGAGCTCATGCCTTTGTGAATTTTGCTCATCCTGTTCCTCGTGTCTTATTAACTCCTCTTTAAAATTTACTATAATTGGTATCTTTTCCAAATAGCCATTTTAAAAAATATTTTATTTAAATTCAAATAATATGTAGTGTATTATTAGTTCACAGGTAGAGTTCAGGAATTCATCAGTTGCATGTAACACCCAGTACTCATTACGTCAGGTGCCTTCCTTAATGCCCATCACCCAGTTCCCCATCCCCCCACCCACCTCCCCTCCGGCAACCCTCAGTTTGTTTCCTAGAGTTAAGAGTCTTATGGTTTGTTTCCCTCTCTGATTTCATCTTATTTTACTTTTTCCCTCCTTTCTCCTATGACCCTCTCTTTTGTTTCTTAAATTCCACATATGAGTGAAGTCACATGTCTTTCTCTGATTGACTTATTTTGCTTGGCGCAATACCCTCTAGTCCCATCCGCGTTGTTGCAAATGGTAAGATTTCATCCAAACAGCTATTTTTACCCCTTTATTCTCATTGAGGGCCAAATGTCTCTCCTCTGTATTCCCTAATGGATATACCTTGATGGCACATGATTTAAAACAACAGCCTTGCTTTTCATTGTACCCACAACACCTAACACAGTTCTTATCAATCAGCAAGTACCTACTGAGCACCTGGAATTGTATTAGGCATTGGGGATTCCATGATGAGCAAGAACAGGTGTAGTTCCTGCTCACAGGGACTTTATAATCTAATATAGTGGTTGGCAAAATTTTCCTGTAACAATCCAGGTTGTATTTTAGGCATTGTGGGCCATATGGTCACTTGCAACTACTCTCGTCATGGTCGCTTGAAAGCACCATAAGTATAAAGGACTGGCCATTACTTTTTCATCATTTGGCCATTACTTTTTCATCATTTGAACTTGACTTTATATGTAGATACTGTTTAAAATTCTCATGGTTTTCATTCATAAGTAAATGAACATGGCTGCATTGCAAACCACACTGGTTTGCTGATCTGATCCCTGACCTAGTAGGAAAGGTGAAGAGTTAGCCATCCTATAAATGTGTAAGTTGTGAGGTGTGGCACAATAATAATGTTCTAGGATACTGTGAGAAACCCTAACAAGAAACACCTGCCCTAAAAGAGCACAGCACTTTTAGGCAGGCTTTCTGGTGGAGGAAACATTGAAACTGAACTTTGAAGGATAAATATGAGCAAGCAAGAAAAAAAGAGAGTTTTCTCAAGTTATTAAGGGAATTAAAGAATTAAGAGTCCTTGAGAGTGGAGGGCCAAAAATGAGCACGGTGGGACATGAGACCACAGGAGCACCCTGCAGAGATTTGTAGCCAGTGTTGGGTATTTATATGATCTCCCATTATCAGTAGGAAGCTTCCCTTTGTGGAAGGAAGAGGAATTGAGCACTCATCTGCATAGCTCAGAGACCATGAGATTTCAGGCAGTTATTTCGCATTTCTGAACCTGTTTTCCTCATCTATAACATGAGAATTTTAAGAATAAATAATAGGTGTGAATGCGGTATCATGTTATATAAATAATATTCCCCTCCCCTGCAGTAAACCCCAAATAAAATACTAAACTTCTATTCAAGGATGAGTAACTATGGATACAAATCATTCTGAATGCAATTGTTACTGGAAATAGTACTGAAATCTGCCCCTTTTTTTCCCTCTGATTTTTTTCTTTTCTCTTCCTCAGGTCTAATATTGACACACAAAGGCACATCACTTAATCACTTAACTCTTCTAGATGGCACTCAAAGCCAAAAAGGTTGCTGACCACTGTGCTAATGTGTGTGTGTGTGCGCGCGCGCGCGCGCACGCACGCAATATTGATCCACCTTTACATCTTATCCCTATTATCTCTAAATAGAATTTATCTGAGTATTTGAATTGATGTAAAGGACTGGTCATTACTTTTTCATCATTTTAGAGTTTATATTTAGGTACTGTTTTTAAACATCTCTTTCCTGCCTACTAGTCCACAAAGTCAGTGAAGATATCAGTTATATCTGGTTTTGCTCATCATCCCCTGTGCCTGGCACTCAAGTATTTGTTGGCTGAAAAAAAATACACAGGAAAGAATCACAGTTTCCCTCCACTACGTAGCAGAAAAGTAATATCTGAGGTTGCAGCTGTGTCTTTTAAGTGTCTAGATATCTTAAGTGGTTTAAGATAAGAAAGAGCATGAACATTGGAGTCAGAAAATCTGAATCTGAATTCTGCTTCTGCCAATGACTCTGTGACTTTAGGTAAAATGCTTTACCTTTTCTAGATTAGAAAGAAAGTTTTGTTTTTTCTTAAAAAGGTGGATGATACCACCTTGCCTTCATAGTATATAAAATATCTAGTATATGGGGCACCCTAGGTGCCTCAGTCTGTTAAGCATTTGCCTTCAGTTCAGGTCATGATTCCGGGGTCCTGGGATCAAGCCCGGGTCAGGCTCCCTGCTCAATAGGGAGTCTGCTTCTCCCTCTCCTCCAACTGTTTGTGCGCTTTCTCAAATAAAATCTTTAAAAAAAAAAAAAAAAAGTATAGTACCTAGTGTTTAATAGTTATACTAATTAGCTGTTATTTTATTTAATACGTAATAGTAATGAAGTTCTAGGTAGACAGAGTTCTTTCTGAAAGAGAATATGTTTTAATGAAATTCATCACAATATATGGAAAAGGACCATACTATTGTTTATGTTAAAAATTGGAAATTTATTGAAACGGGACATTTGTTGCAAAAATGAGCCAATTTGCTAGGGCTTTTATGTTGATAGTAGTAAATACTCCAGGATTTTTTTTTAAAGGTCGTATTTATTTATTCATAAGAGATACAGAGAGGCAGAGATATATGCAGAGGGAGAAACAGTTTCCCTCTGGGGAGCCCGATGCGGGACTCGATCCCAGGACCCCAGGATCATGACTCGAGCCAAAGGCAGATGCTCAACCACTGAGCCACCCAGGTGCCCCTTTATTCCAGGATTTAAAATCACATTCATTGATTGTTTCAACAATAAAATATCGTAGCCAGTTATTTGTCAAGCACCATTCTAGGTACTGAAGGCACAGTGATGAAAAATGGAGCTTACATTCTGGTTCAGAGAGACAAACCAATGTCAGATTAGAGCTGAGAACTATGATGGAAATAAAATGGATATGTAAGAGAGTGGGCATTCAAAACGCTACTTCAGGGGCACCTGGGTGGCTTAGTTGGTTAAGTGTATGCCTTTGGCTCAGGTCATGATCCTAGGGTCCTGGGATCAAGCCCCATGTCAGAGCCCCATGTTGGGCTCCCTGCTCAGTGGAGAATCTGTTTCTCCCTCTCCCTCTGACCCTCCCCCTCCCCCTGCTCATGCTGTCTCTTGTTTTCTCTTTCAAATAAATAAAATCTTAAAAAAAAAAAAAAAGCTACTTTATATAGGGATGTAGGTATAAATAATTACCGTAGCTCTATGAAAGACTTCTGAGCCCCTGGGAGAGTTGAGTGGTTTCTACTTTTCTAGTAATGAGAGATCTGGCAGTGATATCCAAAACCTTTGATGTATATTACAACTTTTACTGACTCTTAGCATATCTGAATACTAAAAGAAAGAAAGAAAAGAAAGAAAAGAAAGAAAGAAAAGAAAGAAAGAAAGAAAGAAAGAAAGAAAGAAAGAAAGAAAGAAAAAGAAAGAACATTTACTGAATGTTTGCCATGTACAGAATAATGTTAGAACTTTTCAGATAAAATGGTGGGCTGCTCAGAGGAATCTGTTTTCTTCCTTGAAATTACAGAATTGCTAAGAGCTGGAACTGTATGGTAAATAGAAGAAATGCTTTAGAAGGTAAAGGGTAATACTTGTGTTGATTACTAAAAGGAAAAAATATGTTTTCCTTTTTAGACTTCGTCACCACCACAACCAAGGAAGGATATGATATGAGGCGAGTGGACATAACTCCTTTAGAACAAAGGAAATTAACTTTTGATACCCATGCACTGGTTCAGGATTTGGAAACTCATGGTGAGAAACAAATACCTCTTGAAAGAGGAATATTAACGACAGTCATAGTAAATTACCTAGTGAAGATAATATTATTATGAACAATTAAGAGTCCCTTTAAATACAAGTGCAATCCATACAGGGGAATATTCTACAGTCATAAATTTGGTGTTGCTTGAAGAATACTTACTAATGTGAGAAATATTCAAGATTAAGTGAAAAAAAACTTTATATAAAATTACATGTATGATTTCAATCATGTAGAAAAGAAAAACTAGTCTCTAGGCTGATAATAAAGTTCACATGGAAGTTCAAGGACTGTTTAAGAATAGCAAAAAAGAAAAAGAACACAAAAGATTACCAGATATCAAAACAGTAATTTAAATTATGTGATAGTACAGGAATAGAAAAGTTGATGAATAGAATGGCATTCAGATAGACAGATACAGATACTTTTAGCAAACAATAAAGAAGGCACTACAGATTAGGGAAAGGAAGGGCTGTTTAACAAATTGATAGGATACATGACTAGCCATTTGAAAAAATAGGTAAGATACGTGTACTGAAAAATAAGTTCCAGATTGATTAAAAGTCAAATGTTAAAAAAAAAAAAAAAGCGAAAAGCTACTAAAAACACTAGAATACAGACTATTTTAAGACTTTTAGATTGAGGAAGCAAAACATAAAACTCAAAAGCAGAGGAGACTGACAGAAGTGACTAATGAAATACTTCAATTTGTATATCAAAGGGTATCATTCATAAAGTTAAAAATATTGGGAACATACATGACAGTCTATTGCTTTAATATACGAAGAGTTCATAGAATTAAAAAATTCGGTAATCTTATAGAAAAATGGGCAAATTTTAGGCAATAATAAAGTTTCTTGGCTGAAAAAGTGAAATTTTAAATATAAATAACAATGCATTGCCATTTTGATGAAGAAAGTTATCCTAGCTGTTTATGTTGCTGTGGATATGCATTTTTTAAAAAGTGTAAATACATATTTTCTATATACAGGATTTGACAAAGCACAAGCAGAAACAATTGTATCAGCATTAACCACATTATCAAATGTCAGCCTGGATAGTATCTACAAGGAGATGGTCACTCGAGCTCAACAGGTAATATTTTCATTATTACCAGTTCTGACAGTTTCATCAGATGATCTTTTTTTTTTTTTTTTTTTTTTTAAGATTTATTATTTGTTCATTCAGAGAGAGAGAGACAGGCAGAGACACTGGCAGAGGGAGAAGTGGGCTCAATGCAGGGAGCCCGACATGGGACTTGATCCCGGGTCTCCAGGATCACGCCCTGGGCTGCAGGCAGTGCTAAACCGCTGCGCCACCGGGGCTGCCCTGATGATCTTTTTTATACTGCATCTCCAACTACCCACTCAACCTCCTAAACACAGCTTTATCTTATTCTCTACAGAGGGTCCAAAGAAAAAAAGCAAAACCCTTTAGAAAAGTCAGTATCTAAAGAGTGGGGTGTTAAAGTCCCCTACTTTGTTTAATTACTATTGATTAGGTCCTACATGTTTGTTTTAACTGTTTTATCTATTTGGGTGAATAAGTATTTACGATTATTATATCTTCTTCTTGGATTGTCCCCTTTATTATGATACAGTGTTCTTCTTTGTCTCTTACCATCTTTGAAAGTCTATTTGGTCTAACATAAATGTTACTACTGCAGCTTTCTTTTGACATCCATTTGCATGGTAAATGTTTCTCTGTCCCCTCACTTTGAGTCTAGGTGTTTTTAGGTCTGAAAGGAGTCTCTTATGGGCAGCATATAGATAAGTTAAAAAAAATAAGTTTTTTTTATCCACTCTGTCACCTTGTGTCTTTTGATTGGGACGATCAGTTTATTAACATTTATTTTATTTATTTTATGTATTTATGTATCTATTTATGTATTTATTTTTAAGATTTTATTTATTCATGAGAGAGACAGAGAGAGAAGCAGGCTCCATACGGAGAGCCTGACGTGGGACTCCATCCGGGGTCTCCAGGATCACACCCTGGGCTGAAGGTGGTGCTAAACCGCTGAGCCACCCGGGTTGCCTTTATGTATTTATTTTAAGATTTATTTATTTTAGAAAGAGAGCAGGAGCAGGAGGGGTGGAGGGAGAAAATACTCAAGCATACTTCACACTGAGCATGGAGCCTGATGCAGGGCTCAATCTTACAACCCTGAGATCACAACCTGAGCCAAAACCAGTACTCAGGCACTCAACCGATCTTACCACCCAGATGCCCCCTACTATATTTACATTTTAAGTGATTATTGGTAGATATTTTTATTGCCATTTTGTTACTTGTTTCATGGTTGTTTTTGTAGTTTTTCTCTCACCCTTGTATTTCACAGTTTGCTGGCTTTCTTTAGTGATAAACTTGGATTCCTTTCTCTTCTTTATTCTCTGCACATCTATTACTGGTTTTTGATTTGTGTTTACCATTAGGTTGGTATATAACACCTTGTCCATACACCAGTCTATATGAAGTTTGTGGTTACTTAAGTTTGGACCCAATTTTTACTACCCACCCCCACACATATTAGGTATATGATGTTATATTTTACATCCTTTTATTTTGTGATTCCTTTGACTGACTTTTACTTATTTTTACTGCTTTTGTGTTTCTTGCTTTTTTCATACTCTCACGTATGGTCTTTTTGGTCAACTCATATAGTTCCCCCTTTTTTTTTTTCATATAGTTTCCTTTATTAATTCTTGTAGGGCTAGTTAAGTGGTCATGAACTCCTTTAGTTTTTGTTTGTCCAAGAAACTCTGTATCTCTCCTATTCTGAATGATACTCTTGCTAGATAGAGTATTCGTAGATGCATATTTTTTTTCTTTCAGCACTTTGAATATCAGTCATGCCACTCTCTTCTGGCCTACAGAGTTTCTGCTGTAAAACCCACAGATAGCCTTATGGAGTTTCCCTTGTATGTAACTGTCTTCTCTTGCTGTTTTTAAAATTCCTTCTCTATCACTATTTTTTGTCATTTTAATTACTGTGTGTTTTGTTGTGGACCTTCTAGTCTGTTTTTTTACCTCTCTCTCTCTCTGCCCGCAGCTCCCTTCCTATGGCAGGGGACCCATGGGATTCAGTTCCCTACAACCTCTGCCTTTTCTCCCCTCTTCTATGGGGCCTCTTCTCTACATTTACTTGTGGAGTTTGTTCTGCCAATCTTTGGGTCATTTTCTGGGTTATTTGCATTGATATTCGTGGGACGAGGAGAATTTAGGGTCCTCCTACTCTGACATCTTCCCTGAAAGTCTTAGCTATTGACATTTTTAATAAAGTAATCTATTTTTGTTTAATTTTTTGTTTATTTATTCATGAGAGACACACAGAGAGAGGCAGAGATATAGGCAGAGGGAGAAGCAAGCTCCTTGCAGGGAGCCCGATGTGGGACTCGATCCCAGACTGGGATCACGCCCTGAGCTGAAATCAGACGCTCAACCTCTGAGCCCCAGGTGTCCCTAAAGTAATCTATTCTTAAATCAGATTTTTAAGTTTACTTAAAATCAGTGAATTAAAACTGGTTTGCAGAATTTTTATAACATTTTTTTTTAAATTTTTATTTATTTATGATAGTCACAGAGAGATAGAGAGAGAGGCAGAGACACAGGCAGAGGGAGAAGCAGGCTCCATGCACCGGGAGCCCAACGTGGGATTCGATCCCGGGTCTCCAGGATCGCGCCCTGGGCCAAAGGCAGGCGCCAAACCGCTGCGCCACCCAGGGATCCCTGGTTTGCAGAATTTTTATACTGGCAAGACAATTTAAACCTACACTCAAAATGTTAAATTTTGGTGTTTTATTACTAGTATATGAAATTAAGATCATGGAGCCTAATCCAATTGCTGACTCCACCTCTAGCATAGACTAAGGCACAAAGATGTCATGAAAGATGGCTTTGAGGCTTAGGGCCATCAGGCATACAAAATTTGTACTTGATCACTTCAGAAATACTATTTTATGTCAAGTCTGCTCAATCCAAGAACTCAGTTATGTTCTCATTTCATGTAAAAACTGAGTTATATTCATTTTCTTCACAATAGTTAAAAAGATAACACAATAGATTTGACTAGTTGATAGTGGATTATATTTTTCTTATAATTTATTTTATTTTTTTTATTTTTTATTATTTATGATAGTCACACAGAGAGAGAGAGAGAGAGAGAGGCAGAGACACAGGCAGAGGGAGAAGCAGGCTCCATGCACCGGGAGCCCGACGTGGGACTCGATCCCGGGTCTCCAGGATCCCGCCCTGGGCCAAAGGCAGGCGCCAAACCGCTGCGCCACCCAGGGATCCCTATATTTTTCAAATAGTACTTGAAGATGGACACCTGTGCTGTTTTGTAGGCTTTTTTTTTTTTTTTTTAGATTGTATTTATTCATGAGAGAGACACACAGAGAGAAGCAGAGACACAGGCAGAGGGAGAAGCAGGCTCCATGCAGGAAGCCCAATGTGGGACTCAGTCCCAGGTCTCCAGGATCATGCCCTGGGCTGAAGGCAGGCACTAAACTGCTGAGCCACCTGGGCTGCTAGGCTTTTTGAGTTACAGACTATATTTAAAGGAAGAAAGGGAAATAAAAAGAGGCAGTTGGGGCCACAGTACAATTCCTTATTCTCAAGTTCATATTTCATGAGAAATCTATAATTACATATTCAACTTCTTTCTATGTAGTCTTGGTAATAAAATAACATTTTTATTAAAGATTTGAATAACGTTATAGTTAATGTCTTAGAGCTCCTTTATAATGACATTTTGGGGGAGTTGTACTGATATCCCTTAGAAACTACTTCTGTATGATTTCTGAACTAGTTCTCATGAGTATTCCAAGCAAAACTGCGTAAAAGAAAATGAACCACCTCCCCAGAACATAGATGTGGGTTGTTAGGGAAGGCAGTAGAGTCAGGGATGTCTCTTGTACCAGTAAAAATACTTTTTTATATTATGATGGGATTTTTTTATTTGAGTATAGTTGAAATATAGTGTTACATTAGGTGTACATGATAGTGATTCAACTTCTCTATACAGTATGCTATGCTCCCCACAAGTGTAGCTAGTACCTACCATCTGTCACCACACGATGCTAATTAATACACATTCCCCTTCATCCATTTTGCCCATCCCACCCCTTACCCCTTCCAGGGTTGTTGAGCACAAGGACCAACAGAAAATTCCTGAGATGTTGTATGGTGCAACTTAGTAAACTTATTTAAGTAACAAAGGAGCAGGACCTGTGGGCACAAAGGGCTGCACTTTTTACTGTACAAAGCTGGTGGTTATATGCTTAGTACTTAAGGGAGAGGGGACAGAGAGGGAGTATTAGATCATAAATGTCTTTGAATTTCTACTCTTAAAACTACCTTTGTAAGACTTCTCTAGTGTTTATCATTCATTTGGTTTACTATTAACTATCAGTGAGTTATACAGGCAGTCATGAGACCTTTAAGGATGTATCAACCGGCACATAGTTGATCTTTATCAAAACTGCAGGTTATAGATCAGCCTTCAGGGCCAAAGATGAACATTTTTCTTCTTCTATTCCTCATCACCTCCCATCCCCTGCCCTCTGGTAACAGCCAGTCGTCTATATTTATGAGTCTATTTCTGTTTACTTTGTTCCTTTCTAAATTTTCTAGATTCCCCATATGGTGTTTTGTTTCTCTGACTTATTCACTAAGCACAATATCCTCTATGTCCATCCATGTTGTCACAAATGGTAAGATACCGTTTTTCTTACCACTTACATCATTTCATATATATATATGTATACACACACACACACACACACACACACATATATATATATGTAAATAAATATATGTACTACATCTTTATCCCATTCACATATCCCAAATGTTGATGGACATTTCATTTGCTTTCACATCTTGGCTTTTGTAAAATAGTGCAGTAAACATAGGGGCATAGATCTAGTTAAATAATAAAAATTCAAGTAAGTAAATTTTAAAGATCTAATTGACTTTATTAAAGTTTATGAATTGAGCAGCATCCAATCAAACAAGTAGAGGGAGAGCTCCAAAGAGCTGTATAAAATGAAAGGTTTTTATATAGGAGAGTGGGGCAAGAAAATTACTAGCAAAAGATAAGGATTATTTCAGGCCGAGGCTGCTTTCCTTTAAAGGAAAAGCAAGGTGTCTTACACGGATTACCTCATCTTTTCTTAGGGGTTAAAGTGAGCCCACAGGCCTGACTCATTCATTGGCACTGATCCAAAAATTCCTCACCACTATTTCTGGGAGATGTAGAAACTGCATTTGAATTAGGTATTAAGTCCCATTTTGGGAACTCAGTCCAATTGACACCATTTGGGGCCTGTGGGGGTGTTTTTTGTTGTTATTTGCTTCTTTAACAATTCCTCCATGTTGATCAGACTCTGAACTCAATTTAGAGAAGTGATCAGATTTTAGGATTGGCACCACTCTCAGCCACTGCTCTCAAGTTCCCACAGTTTTTGTTGCTCTTCTTTGTGAATCCATAGTTCATGACATTTTTATTTAACCTCTGTGATATTCACAGGTCATGTCTTCTAGTTCACATTCTTTAAGTTGGTTATTTTTTGTTTGCTTGTATCATACATTTTCCAGTCTCAGATCATTTGCCAAGTGGTTAGCAACTGCAAACATACATTTTAAAGCTTTTGAGAGAATATAATACCCCAGGGAAATTATTATGTGTACTATAAAAGGATAATTTCCAATATTTGGAGTATACTTTAGAGCCATGGTCCCTAGACCCAAACCAATAAAAATCAAGTAGGTCAAAGAAAGAACCAGTGGAATGAGTTGCCTTTTTTTTTTTTTTTTTTTTTAAATGAGTCGCCTTTTTAAGCTAAGTGGCTTGTTCTTATGTAATTGAGTTTTAACTTCCCCAGAAGTGTTATATCCAGGCACTGAAGATGGTGTTGGCCACAGCATAGACACCTCCTTACTCAGCTAGAAGATAATCAATAGCTATTCTATTATCAAGGACAAGTTTGGCTACAGAATTAAGGATCTTTGTTGGGCTCTATTGCTTTAGCAGATTTTATAATAATTTCTGAATTAAGGAGTTGTTCTTGATCATAGGCTCATTTACATTTATCCATAAACCGGGAATAGGGATCTGCCTAAAGGGGTAAATCCTGAATCACAAGGCATCCTTTTTTTTTTTTTTTAAGATTTTATTTATTAGAGAATGAGGGAGGAGACGAGCAGAGGGAAAGAAACAAGCACACCCTGCAATGAGCATGGAGCCTGACACAAGGCCCAGTCCCACAACCCCAAGATCATGACCCAAGCTGAAATCAAGTCAGATGCTCAACTAAACCAGCCACCCAGGTTCCCCAGTGGTAGATCCTTTTTAACTCAATAATGTAAATTCAAAGGAGTCGACCAATGAAATGTCATTTTGCTTGTGAAAAGTTAGGGGCACGCATGTTTTTCTTAGCCCAAAACAAAAGAGGTTACCACCCCTTAGCAACTGTATTAGGAGGTACATTATTTTTGCTGGCCAATACCAGAGAAAAGGAAAAAATGTCAGCTACTTCTCCTCCTTAGAAATTACATTTTGAGGTCTCTAGCATCTTTTAATTTTGCAGCATTGTTAGTGGTCTGGAGTACTTGGTAAAGTTCCTTTCCACAGGCCTCAAAGGCTTCCTTCTTCTGATGATATTCTAGGATAACCTGTCAGTAGGCTCTAGACCATAACTGACATATTCCTTTGAATTAGGATCCAGGAAGACTTCTCTAATCTGTTGATAACAGGCTTGACCATAAAACATTAGAGGGAGATTTACTATAGCTGGTCATACCAGCATGAGACAATAGGAATCTGCAGAATGTTGTATACTAATAAAATTCCAAGAAGCTTGTAAGTTTTGTGCTATAACTCCTATGATCTGTCCCAACAATATGAGTGCTTTGATCATTAGAGGTAGTGGAAAGTACACCCCAAGTGAGAGACACATTTTTTTTAAGAGTTTTGTTTTGTTTTTTACTGTGAGGGCATCAGCGTTGCAGCAGGGAAAGGCTTTTACCCATCCAGAAAACACACAATAACAAGGACACTGATAACCCATACTAAGTGGTGGGTGAATGAAATCTGGCTGCTGGTATTCAGAGGATGCAGAAGGCAGTCTGAAGCCTCTGAGAGCAAACAAAAGCAATTTTTCCAGGATTATGGACAAAACAGGTCAGACCTTGCTGGTAGTCTATTTATATAGTTTTACATAAGTCTTCACACCAATGCTTACTGATAATTTGAGTCATCTTGAACGTACTGTGGTGAGTGAAAGTACACAAAAAACAGAAAATGGGGTTTTGTCAGGGAGCTAGGAGGAACCAAGCTGCTGTCTTGGGCTGCCCATACACCCCTCTGTTTATTCCGTTTACAACCATTATTTGCCCATCTTAATTTTTCTTAATTCAGGAATACACTGTTACCATGTTATAAGGATGTTAGGATGGCAAAAGTCTGGCAGTTAGGTGCTATTTTTGCAGAAGTAGAATGGACTTTGTCCATGTGTGCCACAATTTTACAAATATAATTTTTTAATTTTTTATTTTATTTATTTATGATAGTCATACAGAGAGAAAGAGAGAGAGGCAGAGACACAGGCAGAGGGAGAAGCAGGCTCCATGCGCCGGGAGCCTGATGTGGGATTCGATCCCGGGTCTCCAGGATCGCGCCCTGGGCCAAAGACAGGCGCCAAACCGCTGCGCCACCCAGGGATCCCCAATTTTACAAATATAATGAAGGCTTAGTATTAAGTATTTGACAGTGCTTTCCATGTAATTTGCATATCAAACAAACCTAACAAATCTTTTGGTTTATGCAAAATCTTTTGGAATATGGTTTAACAATTTAACAAATTGTTTAACAAATCTTTTGGAATATGCCAGGTCAAAAAGACTTTATTTATTTATTTATTTATTTATTTTTGAAGATTTTATTTATTTATTCATAATAGACATAGAGAGAGAAAGAGGCAGAGACACAGGCAGAGGGAGAAGCAGGCTCCATGCCGGGAGCCCCACACGGGACTCGATCCCGGGACTCCAGGATCGCACCCTGGGCCAAAGGCAGGTACCAAACCACTGAGCCACCCAGGGATCCCCAAAAAGACTTCATTTAGAGTCTGATTTGGAAAATTTTCGAAAATACCAAAAACGACTTTTAAACATTATTTATTTTAGGGAATATGCATGTGCAAGCATGGAGGGAGGGGCCGAGGGGGGGAGAGAGAGAATCTTCAAGCAGACACTTTGCTGAGCACAGAGCTGGACTTGGGGCTCAATTCCATAACCTTAAGATCATGGCCTGAGCCAAAATCAAGAGTGGAATGCTTAACTGACTAAGCCAGTTAGGCACCCCAAAAATATCAAATAAGATTTTAAAGCACTTGCCTAAATAAAATAACATATTATTATGAAGCTTAATATTTAGAAGAGAAAGGAACTTTTACAGTCTTATCAAAAGCAGACCAAAAGTCCAAGAAAACTTTGTCCCTTTACTGGAAAACTAAATTCTAATTTTGCACTGGCTTACTTTTCATAGTAAGACTAATTTTTAAATAATAAAAACTTATTTTAAACAGTTTAACCACACATTAAAATTCCCTTTTCACCAAAAAAAAAGAAAAGAAAAATGTCTTCTTCACAAACCTTCTATAATTTTTTTTTCTGCATTCCATTTCTGTCCTATATTTAGTAATAAACGATTTAGTATTGTCTTATTTGGAATTTTTTTTCCAAAAGGTTAATTTTTATTTGAAACTTTGGATTTTATCATTGGCAACATACCATGTAAATTCTTTTTTTTTTTTTCGTTTTATTGTAGTTCAATTTGCCAACATATAGCATAACACCCAGTGCTCATCCCGCCGACTGCCCCCCTCAGTGCCCATCACCCAGTCACCCCAACCTCCAGCCCACCTCCCTTTCCACTACCCCTTGTTCATTTCCCAGAGTTAGGTGTCTCTCATATTTTGTCACCCTCACTGATATTTTCACTCATTTTCTCTCCTTTCTCTTTATTCCCTTTCATTAATTTTTATATTCCCCAAATGAATGAGACCATATAATGTTTATCCTTCTCTGATTGACTTATTTCACTCAGCATAATACCCTCCAGTTCTATCCAAGTTGAAGCAAATGGGGGGTATTTGTTGTTTCTAATGGCTGAGTAATATTCCATTGTATACATAGACCATGTCTTTATCCATTCATCTGTCGATGGACACCGAGGCTCCTTCCACAGTTTGGCCTTTGTGGACATTGCTGCTATAAACATTGGGGTACAGGTGTTCCAGCGTTTCACTGCATCTGTATCTTTGGGGTAAATCCCCAGCAGTGCAATTGCTGGGTCATAGGGCAGATCTATTTTTAACTCTTTGAGGAACCTCCACACAGTTTTCCAGAGTGACTGCACCAGTTCACATTTCCACCAACAGTGCAAGAGGGTTCCCCTTTCTCCACATCCTCTCCAACATTTGTTGTTTCCTGTCTTGTTAATTTTCACCATTCTCACTGGTGTGAGGTGGTATCTGATTGTGGTTTTGATTTGTATTTTTCCCTGATGGCCAGTGATGCGGAGCATTTTCTCATGTGCTTGTTGGCCATGTCTGTGTCGTCTTTAGTGAAATTTCTGTTCATGTCTTTTGCCCATTCCATTATTGGTTTGTTTCTTTGCTGTTGAGTTTAATAAGTTCTTTATAGATCTTGGATACTAGCCCTTTATCTGATAGGTCATTTGCAAATATCTTCTCCCATTCTGCAGGTTGTCTTTTAGTTTTGTTGACTGTTTCTTTTGCTGTGCAGAAGCTTTTTATCTAAGTCCCAATAATTCATTTTTTGCTTTTGTTTCTCTTGCCTTCATGGATGTATCTTGCAAGAAGTTACTGTGACCAAGTTCAAAAAGGGTGTTGCCTGTGTTCTCCCCTAGGATTTTGATGGACTCTTGTCTCACATTTAGATCTTTCATCCATTTTGAGTTTATTTTTGTGTATGATGTAAGAGAATGGTCTAGTTTCATTATTCTGCATGTGGATGTCCAACTTTCCCTGCACCGTTTATTGAAGAGACTGTCTTTTTTCCAATGGATAGTCTTTCCTGCTTTGTCAAATATTAGTTGACCATAAAGTTGAGGGTCCGCTTCTGGATTCTCTATTCTGTTCCATTGATCTATGTGTCTGTTTTTTTTGCCAGTACCACACTGTCTTGATGACCACAGCTTTGTATTACAACCTGAAATCTGGCATTGTGATGCCCCCAGCTATGGTTCTTTTTTAATATTCCCCTGGCTATTCGGGGTCTTTTCTGATTGCACACAAATCTTAAGATGATTTGTTCCAACTCTCTGAAAAAAGTCCATGGTATTTTGATAGGGATTGCATTAAATGTGTAAATTGCCTTGGGTAACATTGACATTTTCACAATATTAATTCTTCCAATCCATGAGCATGGAATAGTTTTCCATCTCTTTGAGTCGTCCTCAATTTCTCTCAGAAGTGTTCTGTAGTTTTTAGGGTATAGATCCTTTACCTCTTTGGTTAGGTTTATTCCTAGGTATCTTATGCTTTTGGGTGCAATTGTAAATGGGATTGACTCCTTAATTTCTCTTTCTTCAGTCTCATTGTTAGTGTATAGAAATGCCACTGATTTCTGGGCATTGATTTTGTATCCTGCCACACTGCCAAATTGCTATATGAGTTCTAGCAATCTTGGGGTGGAGTCTTTTGGGTTTTCTATGTACAGTATCATGTCATCTGTGAAGAAGGAGAGTTTGACTAATTCTTTGCTAATTTGAATGCCTTTGATTTCTTTAGGTTGCCTGAATGCCGAGGCTAGGACTTCTAATACTATGTTGAATAGCAGTGGTGAGAGTGGACCTCCCTTTTGTGTTCCTGATCTTAGGGGAAAGGCTCCCAGTGTTTCCCCATTGAGAATGATATTTGCTGTGGGCTTTTCATAGATGGCTTTTAAGATGCTGAGGAATGTTCCCTCTATCCCTCACTCTTCAGAGTTTTGATCAGGAATGGATGCTGTATTTTGTCAAATGCTGCCTCAGCATCTATTGAGAGGATCATATGGTTCCTGTGTTTTCTCTTGTTGATATGATCTATCACATTGATTGCTTTACGAGTGTTGAACCAGCCTTGCATTCCAGGAATAAATCCCACTTGGTCATGGTGAATAATCTTCGTAATGTACTGTTGGATCCTATTGGCTAGTATCTTGTTGAGAATTTTTGCATCTGTGTTCATCAGAGATATTGGTCTATAATTCTCCTTTTTGGTGGGGTCTTTGTCTGGTTTTGGAATTAAGGTGATGCTGACCTCATAGAACGAGTTTGGAAGTATTCCGATGATGCCCTGGGAGCCTGAGGGCATCATTGCATTCTATCTTTCGGAACAGCTTTAGTAGAATAGGTATGATTTCTTCTTTAAACGTTTGATAAAATTCCCCTGAGAAGCCATCCGGCCCTGGACTTTTGTGTCTTGGGAGGTTTTTGATGACTACTTCAGTTTCCTCCCTGGTTATCAGCCTGTCCAGGTTTTCTATTTTCTTCCTGTTCCAGTTTTGGTAGTTTGTGGTTTTCCAGAAATGGGTCCGTTTCTTCTAGATTGCCTAATTTATTGGCATATAGCTGCTCGTAATATGTTTTTAAATCGTTTGTATTTCCTTAGTATTGGTGGTGATCTCTCCTTTCTCGTTCATGATTTTATTTTTTTTATTTTATTTTTTAATTTTTATTTATTTATTTATGATAGTCACAGAGAGAGAGAGAGAGAGGCAGAGACATAGACAGAGGGAGAAGCAAGCTCCATGCACCGGGAGCCCGATGTGGGATTCGATCCCGGGTCTCCAGGATCGCGCCCTGGGCCAAAGGCAGGCGCCAAACCGCTGCGCCACCCAGGGATCCCTCGTTCATGATTTTATTAATTTGAGTCTTTTCTCTCTTCTTTTTAATTAGGCTGGCTAATGGTTCATCTATCTTACTAATTCTTTCAAAGAACCAACTCCTGGTTTTGTTGATCTGTTCCACAGTTCTTCTGGTCTCTATTTCATTGAGTTCTGCTTGAATCTTTAACTCTCTTCTTCTGCTAGGTGAAGGTTTTATTTGCTGTTCCTTCTCCAGCTCCTTTAGGTGCAAGGTTAGCTTTTGTATTTGAGTTTCCAGTTTTTGGATGGATGCTTGTATTGTGATGTATTTCCCCCTCAGGACTGCTTTTGCTGTATCCCAAAGATTTTGAACTGTTGTATCTTCATTTTCATTAGTTTCCATGAATCTTTTTAATTCTTCTCTAATTTTCTGGTTGTCCTTTTCATCATTTAGCAGGATGGTCTTTAACCTCCACGTGTTTGAAATCCTTCCAAACCTCTTCTTGTGGTTTAGTTCTAGTTTCAAAGCATTATGGTCTGAAAATGTGCAGGGGACGATCCCAATCTTTTGGCATCGGTTAAGACCTGATTTGTGACCCAGTATGTGGTCTATTCTGGAGAAAGTTCCATGTGCACTTGAGAAGAATGTGTATTCAGTTGCGTTTGGATGTAAAGTTCTGTAAATATCTGTGAAATCCATCTGGTCCAGTGTATCATTTAAAGCTCTTGTTTCTTTGGAGATATTGTGCTTAGAAAATCTATCAATTGTAGAAAGTGTCGTGTTCAGGTCTCCAAGTATAAGTATATTATTATCTAAGTATGTCTTAACTTTGGTTATTAATTGATTGATATACTTGGCAGCTCCCGCATTCAGGGCATAAATATTCATGATTGTTAGGTCCTTTGTTGGATAGATCCTTTAAGTATGATATAGTGTCCCTCTTCATCTCTCACTGCAGTCTTTGGGGTTAACTTTAATTTATCTGATATGAGGATGGCTACACCTGCTTTTTTTACCATTTGAATGGTAAATGGTTCTCCAACCTTTCATTTTTAGGCAGTAGGTGTCCTTACATCTAAAATTAGTCTTTTATAGGGGATCCCTGGGTGGCTCAGCGGTTTAGCGCCTGCCCAGGGCACGATCCTGGAGTCCCGGGATCAAGTCTCACGTCGGCATGGAGCCTGCTTCTCCCTCCTGTGTCTCTGCCTCTCTCTCTCTCACTCTATGTCTATCATAAATAAATAAATACATACATACATACATACAAAATAAAAAAAATAAAATGAGTCTCTTAGAGACAGCAAATAGACCGGTCTTGCTTTTTTACCCAGTCTGAAACCCTGCGTCTTTTGATGGGATCATTAAGCCCATTCACATTCAGAGTTACTATTGAAAGATATGAATTCAGTGTCATCATAGTACCTATGCAGTCCCTGTTTTTGTGGATTGTTTCCTTAGACTTCTTCTTTCCTTACAGAGTCCCCTTTAATAGTTCTTGCAGAGCTGGTTTGATGGTCACATATTCTTTCAGTTCCTACCTATCTTGGAAGCTCTTTATCTCTCCTTCTATTCTGAATGAGAGCCTTGCTGGATAATGTATTCTTGGCTGCAGGTTCTTCTCCTTTAGGACCCTGACTATATCCTGCCAGCCCTTTCTGGCCTGCCAGGTCTCTGTGGAGAGGTCTGCTGTTAACCTAATACTTCTCCCCATAAAGGTTAGAGATCTCTTGTCTCTTTCTGCTTTAAGGATCTTCTCTTTATCTTTGGAATTTGCAAGTTTCACTATTAAATGTCGGGGTGTTGAACGATTTTTATTGATTTTAGAGGGGGATCTCTCTATCTCCTGGATCTGAATGCCTGTTTCCCTTCCCAAGTTAGGGAAGTTCTCAGCTATGATTTGTTCAAATACACTTTCTGATCCTGTGTCCCTTTCGGTGCCCTCTGGAGCCCCAATTAAACGTAGATTTTTCCTTCTGAGGCTGTCATTTATTTCCCTTAACCTTTCCTCATGATCTTTTAATTGTTTGTCTCTTTTTTCCTCAGTTTCCTTCCTTGCCATCAACTTGTGTCTGTGTCACTCACCCATTTTTATACCTCATTAACCCTCGTCGTTAGGACCTCCAGTTTGGATTGCATCTCATTTAATTGATTTTTAATTTCGGCCTGATTAGATCTAAATTCTACAGTCATGAAGTCTCTTGACTCCTTTATGCTTTTTTCTAGAGCCACCAGTAGCTTTATAACTGTGCTTCTGAATTGGCTTTCTGACAGTGAATTGTAATCCAAATTCTGTAACTCTGGAAGAGAGTACTGTTTGTGATTCATTCTTTTGTGGTAAGTTTTCCTTCTCATTATTTTGCTCAGTGCAGAGTGGCTAAAAACAAGTTGTAATGGAAAAAGGAGAAAAAGAGAAAAAGGGGGGGGACAAATAAAAAACAAGGAGGGGTAACCTCTGATTCTATATACTCTAAGTCCCTAGACTTCCCCTGGAACTTTCCAGTGCTGCTTGGTCAAGAACTTGCTCTTCCCCTGTCCTTCCAGCTGGTCTTCTGGGGGAGGGGCCTGCTGGGCTGATTCTCAGGTGTGTGCACTTGGGGAGTTGCCCCGCCCCCTGCCAGGTGCACGGCTCAGTGGGAGCTGTTTATCCTATGAGGCCCCTGCTCCCTGGTGGCCTTGCTCAGTCCCAGGCACAAGGTGATACCAGGAGGAACAACAACAGTGGTAGCAGCCAGGTCTCCAGCCCTAGAGTCAGCTCCAGCAGTAACTACCACAGCTCCCAGTCCACAGGGGCCTGGATGTTCCCAGGGCGGGGCGGCGGATCTGCACAGCTCAGGGCTGCCTGGCGACAGGAGCGTCCTTGCTGCCCTGTGTCCTCCCGGCCTCCGCCTGTCCCAGGGGGAGCACAGGATCTTGGGCTGTGTCCCCCGGCCCCTTGGGCTCCGGGCCCTTCGCTGCTGGAATTGCGCTCTTGGGGCACGCAGTCGCCTCCACGCGGAGCTGCCACCTGAGCCACCCCTGAGCTGCTGCCCAGACTGCGCAGCCCCCTCTGGGCGGAGCTGCCGCCTGTGCCACCCCCCAGCTGCTCCTGGGGCCCCGCCGGGCATGTGCTCCAGCCCTTTAGGGAGCTCAGCCCACGCTGTGTGGCACGCTCTCCCCCGGGGCGCACTTCCTCTTTAGTGACCCTGGGAGCCTGAGGGCATCATTGCACCTCCTGGCATCCTGCCCGAGTTCCCTGCGAGCGCCTTTCCATTCGGGAAGATTGGTAAGGTTCCTGCTTCTCCAGGACTGGACTTTCCTGTCCTGGAGGCTCTCACCGACTGGCCTTAGCCTGGCTCCTTGCGGGGCCCCTCCCCCTTGGATTATTTTTTTTTTTCTGTCTTCCTACCTTGATAGAAGCGCTAACTCTTCTCACTGTAGCTTTCCAGCTGTTCTGTCTTTAAATCTCAGGCGGAATTCGTAAGTTTTTAGGATGATTTGAAAGTTATCTAGGTAAGTTGGTGGGGACAGGTGACTTGGGGAGCCTACTCTTCTGCCATCTTGCCCCACCTCTTATTTGGAAATTATCTATGTATTTAAACCTTTTATTGTTCTTAACAATTATATTTAAATTACTTACAGAAACTTTGTTAAATGTTAGAAAAAGTCAGCCATTATCCAAGGTATTGTTTTTTGGTGTGACATTTTCTTAGAGGTGGCAAACACTAACAGCCTTTAAACACTCGACTTTGTCCACCAATTTTTGTGGCTTATTGGCCTCCAAGATACCTACTAGCTGTAGCCTTTATCTATGTAAAACAAGACAAATGTGTACCTGAACATATTGCAAGTACTGTGAGCTGACCACAAGGCCCTGTGTGCATCATCAGCAATTCCTTAGAACCTTGCTGGGGTTTTCTGCATGGAGAATTGTGGTCTGAAAGCCTTGGCTCCTAGAAGACCCTTCTGCCGACTTAACTGGGCTCCAGGAATAACCATCTGCCATTTCAAGCTCACCTGCCATGTAAAGGAAAGCCAATTAGGTCAGGAGCTCAACTGAAAAACAACAAAAACCAAAGAGAGAGTACAGCTCAGAAATGAGGAAATTACCCACAGCCCTCAGAAACAGCAA
Organism: Vulpes lagopus; assembly: GCF_018345385.1. Lineage (NCBI taxonomy): Eukaryota > Metazoa > Chordata > Mammalia > Carnivora > Canidae > Vulpes > Vulpes lagopus. The sequence goes on along the minus strand of NC_054838.1, from coordinate 33,788,335 downwards.
GAAAGACTGTGAACTCAGAGGGTTTGTGGGTACCACGTCTGTGTTTCTTCTTCTCCTTAAATGCTGCCAAAAGTTTGCTTCAGTTTCCCACACTGCCGCCAAATGGCTAAATAACAAAAATTCAACCCAGTAATTTTTTTTAATTTTATTTTTTTTATTTTTTAAGTAATCTCTGTGCCTGGTGTGAGGCTTGAACTCATGACCCCGAGATCTGGAGTCGCATGTTCTACTACCTGAGCCAGCCGGGCATCCCTTAACGAAGTAAATTTTAAAGATCTACTTGGTCTTATTAAATGATTCATAAATTGGATATCTCATTTGGCAAATACAGTGTGGCTCTGAGGAGTTGTACAAAATAGGTTTTTATAAGAGGGTGGGGCAAGAAAATTATTAGCAAAAAAAAAAAAAGGGATTGTCCCTTAGGGTAAAAGCAAAGAATCTTATGCAGATAATCTCATTTTTTCTTTGATAGAGTGGGCCCATGTGGCAGACTCTTTGGCACTGATCCAAAAATTCCCTAATGACTAGTTAAGACTGTATTTCTGGAGGAGGTTGAAGCTGCCGTGAGATTAGATATTAAGCCCCAGAAAATTTTAACTGACACCATTTGGGGCCTTTGATTTTAACAGTCTTACTGATTTATAGTTTTTATTTATTGTTTCTTCAGATAAATACCCAATAGTGGAATTACTGGATCATATGGTATTTCTATTTTTCATTTTTTTGAGGAACCTCTATACTATATTGCACAGTGACTGCACCACTTTAAATTGGCACCAGCAGTGCATGAGGGTTCCCTTTTATCCATATCCTTGCCAACACTTGTTCTTTCTTGTCTTTTAGATACTAGCCATTCTGATTAGTGTCAGGTGATCTCATTGTGATTTTGATTTGCATTTCCCTGGTGATTAGTGATGTTGAACATCTTTTCATGGGTTTCTTGGCGATCTGTATATCTTCTTTGGAAAAATACCTATTCTGATCTGCCCGTTTTTGATTGGATTTTTTTGGTATTGAATTTTGTTCTTTGTGTATTTAGGATATTAAATCCTTATTATATACATCATTTGTGGCATGTGTTTTCTCATACTGTGTTGCCTTTTTGTTTTGTTGATGGTTTCCTTTGTGTGCAGAAGATTATTTTGCAGTAGTTCCAATATTTTTTGTTTCCTTTGCCTTAGGAGACATATCCATAAGTATGTTGCTTATGGCTTAAGGCTGATGACAAAGAAATAACTGCCCATGTTTTCATCTAGTTTTATGGTTTTATTTAGGTCTTTAATCCATTTTGAATTTATTTTTGTGTATGATAAGAAAGTGGTCCAGTTTTATTCTTTTGCACTCAGTTGTCTAGTTTTCCTAGCACCATTTATTGAAAATATTATCTTTTCTTCCATTTTATATTCTTTCCCTTATTTGCTATAGAATGCGGTTTTTTTGGTGGAGTTTTAGAGCTTAGGGTTTTCTATGTATAGTTTTAGGATTTTGTATGTATAGTTTCAAGTAATCTGCAGATAGTGACATTTATACTTCTTCCTCACCAATTTCTGACTTGTATTTCTTTTTGTTGTCTGATAGGCTAGGACTTCCAGTACTGTGGACTAGGACTTCCAGTACTGTGTTGAATGAAACTGGTGAGAGCAGACCTTTTCATCTTGTTCCTGATCTTAGAGGAAAAGCTTTCTATTATTCACCATTAAGTCTGACATTAGCTGTGGGGTTGTCGTACATGGCTTTTTTATGTTGAGGTATGTTCCCCCTGCACCCACTTTGTTGAGAGTTTTTATCATGAACAGATGCTGTTTTTTTGTCAAATGCTTTTCTTTACATCTGTTAAGATGATCATATGGTTTTTACCTTTCCTCTTGTTAATGTGATATACCACAGCGATTGGTTTGTGAATACTGAACCATCCCTGCATCCCAGGAGTAAATCAGACATGATCATGGTAAATGATCCTCTTAATGGATTGTTGAATTCAGCTTGTCAGTATTTTTTAAGAATTCTGCATCTGCGCTTATCAGAAATACAGGCTTGTTGTTTTCTTTGTAATGTCTTTAGTTTTGATAACAGGGTAATGCTGGCCACATAGAATGGATTTGGAAGTTTTCTGTCCTCTTACTTTTTGGCATATTTTGAGGAGAACAAGTATTAACTCTTAGAATTCACCTGTGAATCTAAGTGGCCCTGGACTTTGCTGGGAGTTTTTTGATTATCAGTTCGATTTCATTCCTAGTAATTAAGTCTGTTCAGATTTTCTATTTCTTACTCAGTTTTGAAAGTTTGTATATTTTAGGAATGTATATATTTATTCTAGGTTGTCCTCTTTGCTGGCATATAATTTTATAGTATTCTGTTCTAATCTTTTGTATTTCTGTGATGTCGATTGTTATTTCCCCACTTTTGTTTTTGATTTTACTTGTGTCCTTCCTCTTTTTTTTCTTAATGAGTCTGGCTAAAAATGTATCACTTTTGTTATCTTTTCAAAGAACTAGCGCTTGGTTTTATTATTATTTTTCTTTTGGTTTTTTTAGTGTCATTTATTTGTACTTTCATCTTTATTAGTTTCTTCCTTCTACCCCTTTGGGTTTATTCTGCCCTTTTTCTAGTTCCTTGAGATGTAGAGATAGGTTATTTATTTGAAATTTTTCTTGTTTCTTGAGGTAGGCTTGTTTCACTATGCATCTCCTCCTTATAACTGCCTTCACTGTGTCCCAAAGATTTTGAACCATTGTGTTTCATTTTCATTTGTCTCCATGAATTTTTTTATTTCCTCTTTGATTTCATTGACCCATTGGTTGTTTCATAACATGTTGTTAACCTCCATGTGTTTGTTTCTTCCACTTTTATTCTTGCATTTTATTTCTAGTTTTATACTGTTGTGGTTGGAAAAGATTACTTGGTATGATTTCAGTCTTACTAAATTTAGTAAGAGTTGTTTTGTGACCTAACATGTGATCTGTTCTAGAGAATGTTATGTGCTCCCTTGAAAACAATGTATAATCTATTTTTTGGAGGTGGAATGTTCTATACATATCTTTTAAGTCTATTTGGTTTAATATGTTGTTTGAAAGACCACTGTTTTCTTATTTTTATTCTGTATAATCTACCCATTGCCGTAAGAGGGGTATTAAAGTCTCCCAGGATTGTATTACTGTCAGTCTCTCCCTTTATCTATTAACATTTGCTTTATTATTAGTGTTGCAGTGTCAGGTGCACAGATACTTATAATTGTTATATCCTCTGTTGGATTGATCCCTTTATTATCATTTAATGCCCCTTTTTGTCTCTTGTTACAGTCTTTGTTTTAAAGTCAGTTTTTATTGACTTAATTATTGCTACCCAGGCTTGCTTTTTCTTACCCCCACCATGTCAGTTTGCATAGTGTATCTTTTTCCATCCCTTCACTTTCAGTCTGTATGTTTCTTTAGTACTGAGATAAGTCTCTCGTAAACTGCACATAGATGAGTCCTTTTTTTTTTTTTTTAAGACTTTATTCATGAGAGCTACACAGAGGTAGAGATATAGGCAGAGGGAGGAGGCGGCTTCCTGTATGGAGCCTGATGCTGGAACTCAATCCCAGAGCACTGAGCCTACCCAGGTGCCCTGTGATGGGTGTTTTTTTTTTTTTTTAAATCTAGTCTGTCACCCTATATCTTTTGATTAGAACACTTAGACCATTTCATTTAAAGTAATTATTGACATAATATGTTCTTTTTGCCATTTTGTCACTCTTATAGTTCTTCTCCATGCTTCTCTTGGTCTCTTGCTCTTATTCCTTGTGATCAATCACTTTAGTATTCTGCTTAGCTTTGTTTTTTTGTGTGTATCTATTACAGATTTTAGGTTTGTGGTTGCCGTATGGTTCCCATATGACATCCTAAGAACCTAGCAGTCTTTTTTTTTTTTTTTTTTTTAGAACTTAGCAGTCTTATATTAAGTTGTCACTTAAGTTCAAACACATGCTTAAAGAAATTCATTTTTATTTCCCCCTGCACATTTTCTGTGTGTGTTGTTATATTTTATATCTTTTTTTAAAAGATTTTATTTATTCGAGAGAGAGAGAGAGAGAGAGAGAGAGGCAAAGGGAGAAGCAGGCTCCATGTAGGGAGCCTGACATGGGACTTGATCCCGGGTCTCCAGGACCACGCTGAAGGCGGCGCTAAACCGCTAAGCCACCTGGGCTGCCTATTTTATATCTTTTTAATCTGCGAGTCCCTTTAGCTGATTTTTAGATATAACTGACTACTACTTCTGGCTTTAAAGTCTTCAAACTCACTTTATAAGTGTTTGCTGAACTACCTTAATGTTTGCTTTTATTCATGAAAGTTTTTCTTTTTTTTTTTTTTTGAAAGTTTTTCATTTTATAGTTTTCTTCTAATTTGGACCTCTTCTTTTCTCCTCAAAAAAAAAAAAAACAACCAATCATTTCATTATTTCTTGTAAATAAGAGAAATCACCTCTAATGGTGATGAACTTTTTAAACTTTTGTTTGTCTCGAAAACTCATCAATTCTGAATGATAACCTTGCTGGGTAGGATATTTAGGTTCTAAGTTTTTACAACATTAAGCACTTTGAAAATGTCATACTGTTCCCTTCCGGCCTATATAGTTTCTGCAGGGAAATCAACTGATAGTATTGGATTTCCTTTGTATGTATAACTCATTGCTTCTCTCTGGTTTTAAACTTCTTTATTTTTAATCTTTGACATTTTAATTATTTTGTGGTGTGGAGTTCTTGGATTCATCTTAATTAGTACTTCTCTGCACTTCTTGAACCTAGATGTCTCTTTCCTTCCCCAGGTAAGGGAGGTTTTCATCTATTATTTCTTCAGATAACTCATCTGGCCCCCTCCCCTTCTTCTTGTGGGATGCTTATAATGCAAATGTTTTTTCACTTGATATTGTCCAAGAGATCCCTTAACCTCTCCCCTCTTTTTTTTTTTTCTTTTTACTGTTCGCTTTGGGTGCTTTCCATTACCCTCTTTTCCATATTACTGATCTCTTGTTTTCCATCCTCTAATGTCTTGATTCCCTTCAGTTTATTTTTCATTTCATTTATTGTGTTCTTCAAATCTGATTGATTCTTTTTAATTTTGTATTTTTGTTCAAGTTCTCATCGAGTTTATTCACTCTACTGTCCAGTCCCATGGGCTTTATGTCCATAATTTTGAAGTATTTGTCAGGCGTATTTCTTATTTCCATTCTAATTAGGTTTCTGAGGTTTTGGCTTTGTTTGAAGCAGATTCCTTTGTTCCTCCTTCTTGCTTTACCTTGTTTGTTGCTGTTAATTATGTGCAACAACTACTTTTTAAAAGTAGAATGATATTGTATCTAATTGTCCTTTGTGGAGAATGTGTGTCTGTTGACTTGAGCTGGCTTTCTGACTATGTGGATGTCGTGGGCTTGGGTCCTGGGGCACTTCATGGTAGGGCCACTTTGGGGGGATATACAGAGCCAAAGCGGGTACAGGCTGGGATAGTCTGATAGCTCTCCATGTAGACTGCACCCAGGCCAGACAACTGGTGCTATAGTGGGTTTTGTCTGGAGGCAATCCCAGGGTACTTGCCTGGTAAGACAGCTAAAGTTGAAGAGGTTTCATTCTGGGCAGTCTTGGAGCCCTCCATGGAGCTAGTGCCCTGGCAAAACAGCTTCATCTTAAATGAGTATGGGCCAGGGTGGGTTAGGGACTTTCCACACAGAGGGTACCATGGGAGAACAGCTGATGGTGAAATGAGTGCAAGCCAGGGCTTCCCCAGACCCTTTGTGTAGGTGAGCTAATTTGGTAGGTCCTGGGCTGCTTTAAGCTGGGGGTATCCTGGCAAATTATCTGGAGGTGAAGTGGTGGGGGACTGGATTACTCTAGGGTGCTTTGCACCTATGTCAGTGAGTTAGCTGTTGTGAAAACTGACCATGGATATTCTGGTGTGTTACACTGGAGCCACTTTCATGGACACTGTGTTGGTTTGGGCTAGGGACCTAGTGCTCGTTGAGATGGTAGGCCAGCTATGGTTCCCAGACCCTGCTCCCATCTGTGCTCTCAAGGTGGAGGGGGAAGATAAACAGTGATGCTGACCAGTGCCTGAGAACCAGAGAATTGCAGCAGCTCCCACAGTGTTTGGCAGAGTTCTGGGGCTGGATCTTTTATATTCTAGTTACCCTTTGAAACCTCGTAATTTTTTCTGTATCCCAGGGCAGACAAATCTGTTCATGGTCATTCAGCACAGTCTCTTTCCACTGTAGTTCTGTCGGGATTAGGGGTTCACTTCGTGACTGTCTCTCTCTCTTGCCTTTCTGTATGTGGTACATGTTTTGCTGTGCAGAAGCTGTTCAGTTAGCCTGGTGTTGTTGTTTAGGAGTAAATGCTTTATAAATAGGTGTAGATTTGGTGTGTCCATGAAAGAGGTGAGTTCAGGGTCCTCATATGTGGCAACCTTGGATTGGAACCTCTTTATTTTGATATACAGGTTTCATATGGTTTGGTTTGGTTTAGTTGGCTAAGCAAGATTATATTTTGTAGCATAACAACAGATTCTTTTTTTTTTTTTTTTTTTTTAATTTATTTATTTATAATAGTCACAGAGAGAGAGAGAGAGAGAGGCAGAGACACAGGCAGAGGGAGAAGCAGGCTCCATGCACCGGGAGCCCGACGTGGGATTCGATCCCGGGTCTCCAGGATCGCGCCCTGGGCCAAAGGCAGGCGCCAAACCGCTGCGCCACCCAGGGATCCCAACAACAGATTCTTTTACATTACATGAAAACAATTTTGTGTGAGGTAATGCCATTCCAGATCACTAGGTTATTTTGTTTTCCAGGAAATAACAGTACAACAACTAATGTCTCATTTGGACTCCATCAGGAAAGACATGGTAATCCTAGAGAAAAGTGAATTTGCAAATCTAAGAGCAGAAAATCAGGTGATACAAGTTTTAATTTATTACTAATAAAATAATGATTTTATGTGGTCATTCAGTTACCAAGTTTTTAGGTCAAAGTATACACATGCTTAACCATACTAATGTTTCTATGTATAAATCATAGTTTCTTGACCAGAGTTAAGAGTTGTGCCTTACACATGTAAAAATCATGTGGAAGGGAAAATCTTTGAGCTGTCTAAATGTTATATAAAATTTCTAGTACATTTTATATGTTCTTAGAATTTAAAGCAATGTGACATTTTCCATTTTAAATGATTCTGTACTAATTTTTTGTCAGTTAAAAGAAAACTTTCTGTATTTCAGTTGGAATTTTGTTCGCTAGCTTAACTATTTTTAAATTTAGATTATCAGTCATGGTTTAAAAGTAGAATAAATAGATAAAATAAAACTAGAACAAATACTTTCTTTACTTTTTTACTATCCATAATTTCTGAATATGATGAAGTATTTTCTGAATATGATGAAATATTATTTCCTTTTTTATCTAGTTTTAGTTAATGTTTGATTAGAAATCTGTAGAGGTTGTCTGGCTTTTACTACTGCAAGGTTTCAGATTTATTGAATAAATCATGCTGTAGGTATTTGGTATAAATGGCAATTGAATGTGATTTTTCTTATACCTAGAAAATGAAAACTGAATTGGAACAAGTTAAGCAGCAACTGATAGTAAGTTTAAGTATTTTTCTCACTTTCAAATAGTTTATTAATTTCTAAACATTATGAGATTGCTTTTTTAATATTTTTATTTTCTTTAAAGAATGAAACCAGTCAAATTAGAGCAGACAATAAACTGGACATCAACCTAGAAAGGAGCAGGGTAACTGATATGGTAATGTGCTTTCTTGGTAACTTCTTTTTAGTTCCTTCTAGTCTTTTTTATTTTCTTTTTTTTAAGATTTATTTATTTATTTGGGGGAAAAAAAGTGTGAGCAGGGGGAGGATCAGAGGGAGAGGGAGAATCCTAAGCCAACTCCATGAAGTACGGAACCCAGAGCCCAACATGGGGCTTGATCCAACAAGTCCAAGATCATGACCTGAGATAAAACCAAGAGTCAGAGACTTAACTGACCTAGCCACCCAGGTGCCCCACCTTTTTTAAATTTTTTTTTTTAACCTGCTTCATTATATCCTTTAGTTTACAGATCAAGAAAAGAAACTTATGGAAGCAACCACAGAATTTACCAGAAAGGTAAACTAGTATGTAAAAATTTCTTTTATGCCACTTTCATGCCCTGTGTAACTGCTCTTATGTGTGGTACCTGAATTGTCATCTCTGTCAGAAACAAGCTTTCCAGGTAACATATTTTATAACTTAATTATTTTTATATACAAAATAACTATTTTTTGAAATAAAAGGATTCACCATTAGTGTTTAAATGAGGACAGAGGTTCAGTTACATACGTTAAAGTTTTTTAAACTAACAGTAAATAATTATTAAGTGCTTATTATATATAAGATACTGTTTTATTTGCTTTACTTCTATTAATTCTCCCTATCAGCCTCTAAAGTAGGCCCTCTTTATTCCCATTTACCAATTTGGAAATAAAGCCCAGGGAGGTTGGAGTCACAGAACTACTAAGTGGTGAAGCTGGAATGTGAACCTGGATTCTAAACTTCGTACTCCACAACTGTTTTATTTCCTCCTAATCCTGAATTGTAATCATTGTTTAATCTCTGTGGCTTGAGTAAAACCCAGCTTTTGACTCCGCCTACTTTCCTTAAAAGTGATTTGGTCTATGTTCTAATAGAAGAGACATCACCTTTTTTTTTTTTTTTTAAAGATTTATTTATTTTAGAGTGAGAGAACACAAGCCAGGGAGAGATAGAAGGAGAGGGAAGGAGGGTCTTTTTTTTTTTTTAAGATTTTATTTATTTATTCATGAGAGACACAGAGAAAGAGAGGCAGAGACACAGGCAGAGGGAGAAGCAGGCTCCATGCAGGGAGCCTGACACGGGACCGATCCTGGGTCTCCAGGATCATGCCCTGGGCCATAGGCGCTCAACCACTGAGCCACCCGGGCATCCTACGGAGGGAGTCTTAAGCAGACTCTATGCTGAGCTGAGAGCCAGAGGCAGGGCTCAATTTCACGACCCTTAGATCAGGACCTGAGCCAAAACCAAGGGTCAGTAGCTTAATTGACTGTACCACCCAGGTGCTGTGAGACATCACTCTTTGTTAATTATAATTAAATAGAAGGGAATGTCTCATTTGTCTTTCCAAGTATTCTGTTCTCTTTTCCTCTTGGCCAGATAAAAATCAAATTCTCTCAGAGCTAATTTCTGAGCTCCATGTACCATCTTAGCTCTCTACCTACCCCTTATCCCCTATACACATAGCATTTGGTGTTACCCAACAAAAGCATTTCTGCCATTCCCTTTCATATTGGTGCCAGTTGACATTATAAATGTTTTTTTTATAATTGTGCAGAAGTTTTAACTGTGGTGTCCTAAGGATTTTATACACATAAAAGTGTTCATAGGGGATCCCTGGGTGACTCAGCAGTTTGGCGCCTGCCTTTGGCCCAGGGAGTGATCCTGGAGTCCTGGGATCGAGTCCTGCGTCAGGCTCCTTGCATGGAGCCTGCTTCTCCCTCTGCCTGTGTCTTTGCCTTTCTCTCTCTCTGTCATAAATAAATAAAATCTTTACCAAAAAAAAAAAAAAAAAAAGTGTTCATAGTTCTAGTTCCTTTCCTAGTTAGTTTATTATATTTTAGGTCTCAAATTTCTTACTATGAGGCTTTTAGTAGACAGTACCCAAAATATGATAATCCAAAGAAACAAATACTAAGAAAGGATCTCCACATATCAAAAGTAGAAGGAATATTTTGTCAGTGTGTAATGTTCATATGCTTTTTCTATCACTGTGCATTACTCTTTCCCCAATTAAGACTTCGGCATTACAAAGTTAGCCCATAAATAAAGGTTTCTAATGTAAATGTTTGTGTCCATAATACACAGGAACCGAATTGGTCTCATTCTTATTTACTGCAGGATACCCAAACCAGAAGTATTATTTCTGAGACCAGTAATAAAATTGACACTGAAATTGCTTCTTTGAAAACACTGATGGAGTCTAACAAGCTTGAGACAATTCGTTACCTTGCAGGTAAGGTAATTCAGTATCTTGTTAAAATTCAGTTAAATTAATCTGAAGATCTAATTGGCTTTTTAAAGTGATTTGGGCAGCCTTTTATCTAGCAAGTAGAGGGAATGGAAGCTTGATGAAGGTTTTTATAGGAAGGAGGGTGGGCAAGAAAGTTACTAGCAGAAGAAAAGGATTGTTCTAAACAAGGTCACTTTCCTATAAGGATAAAAACAGGGAGTCTTGTACAGATTACCCTCTGGGGGAAGGGAGAGGGCCATGCGGCAGACCCATTATCCCTATTGGGACAATGCCCGACTAGTCAGTTAAGACTACATTTCTGGGAAAGTTTAAGCCTGAGTGACACCATTTTGGGCCTTTGGTTTAACGTTCCCCGATCAATCTCAGCTTACCTGAAAAATATGATCAGAATTTAAGGCTTTAGTGCTACTCTCAGTTACCACTATTTTGTTATTTTCTCTGGTATTATCGGGGAGAAAGAATGTCCTCTGCCTTTCTGGCTGGACTAGGAAATTGACATGAGACAGATTAACAAGAGAAAACAAATATGAAATTTCAAAGATATTCAGGCAACATGAGGCTTATATGACATCCTGAGCTAAGGAAAGGAGGGTAGGGGGTCTGTTGATACAAAAGGAAGGACAGCCATTTGGAAAATAAAAGTTGTGGTTACGCAAATAAGTCTCCTAAGATTCTCCTAAGATTCTTCCTAAAGAGGAATCTCAATTAATAGCTCTGTCATGATATAGGCTTTCCTTTCTGTAAATGTAAACTTTAGGCAGTTAATGGGGGATGTAATGAGCTTTTCCTCAGTCTGCTGGGTTTTAATTGCTTTTAACTCAAAGAAATGTTCATGGGCTAAGTGGCCCATCTTATGGCAGCCTGCCCTTGGCACTTCCCTGAAGTTTCACACATTTAAAGTTGAGTGTTGATAGATTTTTCCATCTTGTTGAACCAGTCTGTTAGTACTGGCAATAGATCAGCTCAGTTAAACTCTTTAGGAGGTCATGATGCATGTGGGTATATTCTCAAAGTTAGGCCTATGATTTAATTAAATGAGTAATCAGATGTTTCGTTCTGATAGAAACAAAACAATGGTTAATGACTGGATCAATATTTTTTGAGTTCTGAGGGTAGCCAGTTGTCACTTGTCGGTGTCAAGCTGAAATCATCTTCAGCTAGAGTGGGAACAAGCAGTGACAGTCTCACAGATTTTACTGGTTTATAATTCAAATGTGTCTGATCTTTTGAGAGGCCCCTAAAACAGACATGAATGTTGTCTAGATGTGAGGTAATGTGATTCTTCTGAAGGTTACATCAAGTTTTTATTTGGTTGGCAAGCCTTCAGGGAAAGGGGCAGTTTTAGGTCTCAAATGATTCCAAGGGAGAAAGGTAGGAGAAAAAATTAAAAATGCTAGTTTAGAGAGTTGTAGCCAGGCACTGGAGGAAACTAGAGATAATTCAGATCTAGTCTAGTTTTTGATGAACAGTATTAAAATCTAATACACAAGTTGCTAGGTTTTTTCCAAAATGAATGGCAGAGAAAAAAAAAAAAACGGCAGAGCCAGGCAGTAGGTTCGAGAGTGCTTTAATGGGGACCGCTCCCAGGCAAGGTTCCGTGACTCGGAGAGGTGGCCCGAGTTACAGAAGTCGCACCGGGGTTGGGGAGTGTGGGGGTGTTTAAGCCTTATTGGTTCCTAATTGCCAAATTAGGCAAGGGAACACCGTGTCCCTAGGTGATTGGTTGGGGGTGGGGATAGTACAGATGATGGGGGTGGTCCCTGGATGGAAAGTCCTGGATGGAAAGTTTCGGTTTCTTGTCTAGGCTTCGATTTACTGGAGATGATGTGGTGGTCATGGCTGCTTTGGCGGGAAGATCAGCCATTTTGACCAATATGAGATGTCCGCCATTTTGGGTGCCCCTCTCAGCCAACCCAACACAAGTGTGTTTTTCTTTCTATAATGTCTGTTTCTAGCAAAGATAGCCAAATTGACACTAGTTGGTTTGCAAAATAAGTTTAGTTTTAAAAGAACTTGGTTTGATTAAGTTACATAAGTGCAGCAGGAATAGCAGTTGACCATATAGGCTCTTTAAACCTGCTATGCTGAAGCTATTCATAAGGAATTTCCAGGTTAACAAAGCTAGAGGCCAAGCCAACTACTTGCCATCAGACTTCACCTGAAGTACCTATAGATTTGGGTGAATTCTTCTCAAGAAATGATCTTCATTACTTACCTGGTAAAGCTGCTGGGAACTCTGTAGGCAATGTTAGGCTAATATTTCCAAGGGGGCTTTATAGGCTTCAGTGAAGTCCTTAACACTGTCTGGTCCCATCTGAGTCTATGTAAATCTGTCTAAAAAGCCTTAATACTACTACCAATTTTCCCATTGTGTCCTGTTACAAGGAGAATATACTGTTATTTAAATTATGCAAACATACTTCCTTGAAAATAGAACACTTACTGGGTTTCTGAATGCTGGAGGGATAGGATAAAGAGAAAAAGAAAAATGTTTGCTGTGAATCAGCTTAAGAATATGGAAAAAAACATTTTAAAACAGTGTTTCAAAGTTGTAAAAATAATTCTCCATTCAGTCCGATTTTTTAATTCTTGTTCTGCTTGAATCTGCTTTTTTAACTAGTTCAGAAATTCTTACCTGGTTCAGTTTTATGATCTTGAGTCTCACTGAAGACATTTGTATTAGCATCAGAGTGAAATAGTAACATAATAAGACTTATACCAAATTCTCACAAAATCTTTTAAATTTTAGATTATGGTCCAAAAACTTCAGAATTTGATTTTTTGAAGTATATCAAAATATATTTTAAAAGTTTGAACATTTGATTAAATAGGATCACAAATTATTATGAAATAGTATTTAATTATTTAACCAAAATGACAATAAAATATTTCAAAGGGAAATAAAAATGGTTCCATCATTGTGAACAAAATGTAGCTTTTTATATTATGACTCAACCAAAGAATCTGTCATCTGTGCTTTAAATGTAAAGAAAGGCTTTGTTGATAATTTCTTATTAGAGCAGACCAATAGTTTAAGAAAATTCTGTCCTTTTAACAAAGAGAAAACAAACTTATTTACTTACTTACATTCATTCACATCTTCTCCAGTACTGACCACACATAAAATTCTTGTCGAAAATTATTGTTCCATAAACCTACAACTTCTTTACATTCAGATTTTGTCCTAAATTTTCCCTCTTTTAAATAATCATCCTCACTTTAGGACAAAATTATTTTCTTTTCCTTCAGCAAAACTGTATTTTGTCAATCTGAAAAAAAACCAAAGTAGGTTAGTAAATGCTTTTTTTTTTCGTCTTAATGAGGGCTATAGCCTGGGAGAGTCCTTCCACATCATAGATACAAAAGGGAGGGTGTCTATGTGCTTGTAAGCAGTTCTGTATAACCTGTTACGGTCCTTAAAATTAAGGTTTATTGATTTCCATAAAGACATAAAGACCCTTAGGTCATCTTAATATGTTTCTATCATATCTGATTTGAAAATATTGCTGAACTAGTCTTCTGCTTCTACCTGTTTGATTTCTCCTTGAGGTCACTTGAGACCTCAGGTCAGAGATGGCCAACATTGGCTGCAGTTTTAGTGTACGATCTCTTTACCCAAAATACCTATCTTACTCTTCCCTACATACAGAGTTGTTTCCCTTATTTCCATCTGTCTTAATTACATTTATTACTTTCCTTAAGTCTTAGAAACTTTAATTTCTAGTGAAAACTAAGTAGTAAGCAATTGTGAAGTGTTTTGTGAATATATTTCATAATTTCTAGAAACATGCTTCATAGTAAAGCACAAAACGGTTTCTCTGTAATAAAAGTAGAGAATTTCCAAAGTAAGCACTAGACATAAGATAAATTCATTAAGTAATCTAGATACACTTAATTCATTATTTAATTTAGCAAAACAGTGAAGTTTCTGAAGTCTCAGGTTACCAAAGATTTTGGAAGCAATTAAAACTTTACATGCAATGGGGATCCCTGGGTGGCTCAGCGGTTTAGCGCCTGCCTTCGGGGTAGGGTGTGATCCTGGAGTCCCGGGATTGAGTCCCACATCAGGCTCTCTGCATGGAGCCTGCTTCTCCCTCTGCCTGTGTCTCTGCCTCTCTCTCTCTCTCTCTCTCTCTCATGAATAAATAAAATCTTAAAAAAAAAAAAAAAACTTCATATACAAACCTTTTTTTATGTTATTTACTTTTTAACAATCATGTTTAGACTACCCACAAAACTTCCTGAGGCAGTAAAGTCAACCACTGTGCTAAATTTATTTTCTGATAAGTTTTGCAAAGGAGATAACATGAGCTTATTTAACTCTTGCATAACAGACATGTCTTTAACCAACATCTTTAAATTAGCTTTAATACTAAATAATCAAATGAACTTGAAAAATATTTGGGTTAGTTTCTAGCTTTCTGGGTTTTAGAATACCCAGTCCTTACAAGCACTTGCCTTCAAACCAAGTAAAATAGAGCTTTTAAAATTTTAGTATTACCGTCTAGTATATAGACAAATATACAGACAAGATGCAAATAAAACTCTTATAACTTTTGTTTTTACTCATACTTGTTCAGATACTTCTCCCTAATATTTATATGTCAAAGAATAGCTCTTATGTCCTAGAGATGATGGGGGTAGAAAATATACATCCCAAAGATATGGAGAGATTATCCAAGTTTTCTCTAAGGTGGAGATAGACCTATCTGCTTGTTATTGAAGGTGCCAGAATCTGGGCACCATAGCCATTTTAGAAATAATGCATTTTTAATTTTCAGTCACAGGCAATTGTGGGCTCTATTTACATTTTGAAGACATGATAATTTCAAGGGACAGTGAAAGAATGCAAAACAAATTTTCTTAAGTGCAGGACAATTTTGGCCCAATATTCTGATCTTTTATAATATCTACAGACATTGTGAGAGGTATAGGTGGGCTTTGATTTTTTTCTAGAGTTGGATTTCTAGTTTTAGAGAGATTTGTAAGATAAAGACAGTTGTTACTAATTCCCACAGAATTGGATTATGGCCTGAATATCAAGGGCTTGGCCTTTTTTTGCTAACTAAATTTGCTTTATATCCGATTTTTTTTTATTTATTTATTTTTAAAGATTTTATTTATTTATTCATGAGAGACAATAAGAGAGAGGCAGAGACACAGGCACGGGGAGGAGAAGCAGGTTTCATGAGGAGAGCCCGGTGTGGGACTCAATCCTGGGACTCCAGGATCACCCCCTGGGCTGAAGGCAGGTGCTAAACCGCTGAGCCACCCAGGGATCCCCTATATCAGATTTTTAATTAAAACTGGGATCAAAAGTTTTATGCCTTTGTAAAATCTTTCTAAAGCACTCTAACAGGGCAGCCCGGGTGGCTCAGCGGTTTAGTGCCACCTTCAGCCCAGGGCATGATCCTGGAGACCCAGGATCGGGATCGATTCCCACGTCAGGCTCCCTACATGGAGACTGCTTCTCCCTCTGTCTGTGTCTCTGCCTCTCTCGCTCCTCTCTCTGTGTATTCTCATGTATAAATAAAATCAGAAAGAAAGAAAGAAAGAAAGAAAGAAAGAAAGAAAGAAAGAAAGAAAGAAAGAAAGAAAGAAAGAAAGAAAGAAAGAAAGAAAGAAAGAAAGAAAGAAAGAAAGAAAGAAAGAAAGAAAGAAAGAAAGAAAGAAAGAAAGAAAGAAAGAAAGAGAAAGAGAAAAAGAAAAAAAAGGAAGGAAGGAAGGAAGGAAGGAAGAAAAAGGAAAGAAAGAAAGAAAGAGAAAGAGGAGAGAGAGAGAGAGAAAGAAAGAGAAAGAGAAAGAAAAGAGAGAGAGAAAGAAAGAAAAAAGAGAGAGAGAAAGAAAGAAAGAAAGAAAGAAAGAAGAGAGAGAGAAAGAAAGAAAAGAAAGAGAGAGAGAAAGAAAAGAAAGAGAGAAGAGAAAGAAAGAAAGAAAAAGAAAAAGAAAGGAAGGAAGAAAAGAAGAAAGAACTTTAACAAAAGCCTTTTTTGGGGGGTGAACAGTTCAGCCTTGGTTTTTCTGTTAGTCCCTGACTATTGGCCTTTTGCAAACCATTTGTAGGAAGGTCCAGGAGAAGTTTTGGTCATTGTTCTTGTCTGAAGCGGGGGCTGTGAATAGTCACTAATCTTTTTAATTCTTCTCTAAATTTGGTAGTCTTCTAAAAGTAGGGTAAAAGGGCTTTATAAAATATTTTCTGAAAATAAAATAAAATAAATAAAATAAATAAAATAAATAAAATAAATAAAATAAATAAAATAAAATAAAATAAATAAAATAAAATAAAATAAAATAAAATAAAATAAATAAAATATTTTCTGCTGTCCAGGGAACACGATTCCTGTTGTGGCATATGGTTTAAGATCTGCTTGTAAAGGACATTACATAGGAATGCCTGAAGCTAACAGACCCTGATTACAGAGCCCTGGAAGATAGAAGCAAAGAGAGCCTGACTGCCAGTCTTGGGTCCTTTTGTTAACATTCATTGTCTGGTTTCAGCATTTATTAGGAACTTTTAACCTAGACATTAGGCCAGAGTTTTCTGTGAATCCTGTAGGGAAATGGAAGTTAAAACAAGCAGTTAAGAAGGGGCATTTAATGTTGGATGTGGATATTGATTTTTTGTCTGAAGTCTGATTTCTCTTCATCTTATCAGGAGAGTCCCTAAGGTGATAGCTATTATAGTAATACAATTGAGAGCTCTCTATAAAATATTTTTAAAATATAATCAATTTAAGGGATCCATTGTCTAGGCATTGACAAATAAGATCTATCAGTAGTAACTCAAATCAAAGCCTTTTAAATGACTTAACCAAAGCTACAAGAGGCATCCAGAGAAGAGTGTAGATAATGTAGCCCTCGTGATCCAAAAGTTTACTCCCAAAATTAATCTAAGGAAGCAAAGTCTTCATTGCACAGGTTGTAAGGATAATGCAATGAAAACAGTGTCTCTAATCTCCCACAAAAATGTGAGACAAATGTGAGACTCCTCCTGTCACAAACCCACTAATCTGTGACACCAGCCAAGTGCCACTTAGGAATGGGACTTTCCAGCACTAACAAGCAACAAAGGTCCCTATGGCCTGGGACCTCTCATAAAAAAGTCTGCTGAGAGCTTGGCTGGACAGAGTGACTCAGAGCCTATCTATTCTACTGGTCATCAAGGTGTACCCTGGTAAGTGCACCCTCTGGGTAGTAGAATAAAAAGAATATTCTCAGTGGTCATAAAGCCAAGCTCTTAGGACATAAAATAAGACAAAAGGAAAACAATCATCCAGTTTTTTCTTGTAGCTAAGCCTTGGGTCTCTTGGAGCTACCTGTAATACCTGGGAGGTTATGGTGTGGATTGTGAGGATTGTGTGTTTTACAGTGTACTTACTGCCCAGAAATTTTCTTGAAGTTGACAAGTGACCTGTGTGAATCTAGCCTATTAGTGACCAACCTTTTTTTTTTTTAACTTTTCTTTTTAATTTTTTATTTATTTATGATAGTCACACACAGAGAGAGAGAGAGGGCAGAGACACAGGCAGAGGGAGAAGCAGGTTCCATGTACCGGGAGCCTGACGTGGGATTCGATCCCGGGTCTCCAGGATCGTGCCCTGGGCCAAAGGCAGGCACCAAACCGCTGAGCCACCCAGGGATCCCGTGACCAACTTATCTTAACTAGGTGTAGCAAGTGCTTAACAGCTTTCAAGTGCCAAACTCATGCCCACCAATTTTGTGGGTTTGGCTTCCAAGATGTGTTCCTTAGCAACAGTTTTTACTTCATGTATGACAAATGACATAAGAGACACAGGAAAACAAAGGATGAAATAGATCGGTAACCAAGGAGTACTCTACCAAATTTACCAAGAATCACTAAGCACTAGTCAAAATCACGTTAAGTCAGAGACTCTAGAAGGAATCACCTTTTTAAGCCAAGCAACCTGTTCTTTGATCTTCTGTAACTGAGTTTCAATTTACCCAGAAGTGTTACTCTAGGCACAGCAAATGTTCACATCACAGACACAGCTTTACTCAGCTAAAAGATAATCAAAAGCTATTCTATTATCAAGGACAAGTTTGGTTACAGAATCTAAAGATCTTTGTTGGGCTGCTATTTCTTTAGCAGTAGATTTTGTAATAATTTAAGAATTAAGGAAAAGTTATTGATCATAGCCTCATTTACATTTATCCGTAAACCAGGAAATAGAGATCTGCCCAAAGGAGTGAATCCTGAATCAGAAAAGCATCCTGGCATAAGTCCTTTAAATTTAGCGGAGTTGAAACAATTAAATACCTTATTTTGCTTATGAAAAGTTAAAGGCACAGTTAGATTTTCTCCTGCCCTGAAGTAAAAGGTTGTCTCAATTCCAGAGGTTACCCCACATTAGCAGTGACCTGAGAGATATAGGTGAGTGTGTATTTATTTCTTCCCAGGCCAATACAGAGTAAAGGAAAAGAGGAAAAAGCTTTTATGTTTACTTGGAATGTGAAGTCTTGATATGTCATCCTGGGCAGAAGCATTCTACCTGGATGTCAGCTACTTCTCTTTACCGTCAATTTGATTTTGGGGTCTCCAGCATCTTCTAGTTTTGCAGCAGTGTCCGTGGCCAGGAGTACTTGGTAAGGAAGGTCTCTTCCACCAGGGCTCAAGGCTGTCTTCCCCTGGTGATGTCTGTAGAATACCTAGTCACCAGACTACAGATTGTGACTGACAGTTTCCTTTGAATTAGGATCTAGGAGGCCTTCTTGAACCTGTTGACAACAGGCTTGACCTTAAGACATTAGAAACTTCCTATAGCTTGTCATACCAGCATGAGACAACAGTGAATCAATGGAAGGTTGTATACTAATAGAATTCCAAGAATTTGCAAGATTTTCATAAGCTCTTAAGATATGCACAATGAAGTGGGTTTAACCTAGAGCATTGATCACTACAGAAGAGACCATGGAAGGTAATACTCCAATGAGAAATATTTTCTACATTTTTTTTCACTGTGAGGCATAAGCCTCGCAGCTGGAAAAGGCTCCAGAAAATGCATATAAGAGAACACTGATAACCCGTACAAAAATGATAGCTGAAGTCTGGCAGCAGGTATTGAGAGGGTCCAGAAGGAGGTCTGAAGCCTCTGGGAACAATTTTTCCAGGATTATGCACCAAACAGGTCAGGCCTTGCTGGTAGTCTGTTTTTGTAGTCTTTTACACAAGTCTTCACACTGAAGTCTATTCATAATTTGAATCACCTTAAACGTACTATGGTGGGTGAAAGTATTAAAAAAAAAGAAAAGAAAAACAGAAAATGGAGTTTGTCAGAGAGCCAGGAAGAACCAAGCTGCTGTCTTAGGTTTTCCGATAGTGTGACTCTTATTTACAGCCACTGCTTACAGATCGCATCTTAATTTTTCTGATTCGGGAGCACACTGTTGCCATGTTAAAAGGACCTTAGGATGACAAAAGTCTGGCAGTGAGGGGCCATTTTTGCAGAAGCAGAATAGACTTCCTCCACATTTGCTTCATCTCACAAATGTAAAGGCAGCTTAGTATTATTTGACAAAGCTTTCCATGTAATTTGCATGTCAGATAAGCCTGATTGGTATAACAAATCCTTTGGAATATATCAAAAAGCCTTCATTTAGAATTTGATCTGGAGAAATGTCAAAATACCAGGAAAAGGTTTTTAAAACACTTGCTGGACAGGATCACAAATTATTATGAAATTCAAATATGAAAGGTAAAGAAATTTAGTGTCTATCAAAAGCAAATTAACAGTCTAAGAAAACTTTGTCCTTTTTAGAGGGAATACCAATTTCTAATTTTGTACTAGGTGACTTTTGATACTAAAACTTTAACTAAATTTAAGGTTCCTTATCCGCAAACTTTTTACAGTTTTTTTTGCCTACATTCTGATTTTGTCTGTTTTTTCCTCTTTAGAAAACCAGCCTCACTTTGGACAAAATTACTCTTTCTCCTCAACAAAAGATAATCTCCATTTCTCATGTTTTTGTTTTTACGAAAACACATCCTACTTTCCTGGCATAGGGAAATTTTTCCCTTATTATTTTTAGTAACATTAATTACATATATTAATTAGAATTCTTAACCCTTAGAAACCTTAATTTCCAGTGAAAACTAAGTAAGCAATTGTAAATATACCAGTTTTAAATTTGAAAATTCATGAATACATTTCAAAATTTTTTGAATTATATACCTTTTAAAATTTTCTAATGTAGCTTTAATAATATCCAAATGTTTTTTTAGTTTCCCTGTAGTAGTAAACCGAAAGTAGTCCTATGTAAAACCTATGTAAACCATAGTAAACCTATGTTTTAGTAATTAATGTTTTAGTATTTTGTCTTATTTAAAAATGATCTAGATATTTAATGGATTTAACTTATTAGCTAAATTTTAAGGTTTCAGATTACCAAAAGGATTTGGAGAAACTTTTTAAAATTTTACTCTACTTGTTCTTTAAAATTATATTTAAGTTATTTATGAAAACTTCATTAAAACTTTAGGCAAAGTCAGCCATTATCCTAAACTATTATTTTTATTCATAGATCATAGAAGAAATGTAAACTTATTTGGCTAGTAAACTCAGGAAGAATAAAAGTTTTATATATAATGCTGATAACTCTAAAGACATAAACATGTCTTGTAAACCATCAGTCTTAAACTAGCTTTCATATCAAATATTTTTCCAAATCACATGAACTTGAAAAATATTTGGGTTAGTTTTTTTTTCTTTAAGTTTTATTTATTTGAGATAGAGCAAGAGAAAGAGCAGGAGCAGGGGGCAGAGGGAGAGGGAGAAGGAGACTCCCTGCTGAGCTAGGAGCCCAATGTGGGACTCAGTCCCAAGACCCTGAGGTCATGACCTGAGCTGAAGGCAGACACTTAACTGAGCCACCTATGTGCCCCAGTTTTTATCTTTCTGAGAATTTCAGAATCCACAATTTTTATAAGTGCTTGTCCTGAAACCAACTAAATAGAGCTCTTTTATAAGTTACTTATAGTAATACTATCCAGATGTAAAAAATAACATAATTACAATACACATGTAGACATAATTAAATACAGATGTAGAAATTAAAAGGGATGGTTGGGGGGAGGAGATGGTAAAAAAGATTGATGATCTTTGAATCGATATTGGAACCACAGTTCTGGTCCTATAAAGACTAGATGGGTAAAACAGGACAGCTATTTTTAATTCCTCAAAGAATTGGGCTGCCACCACAATGATAGCAAAAAACTGACAAACTCATCCATCCATCTGTGAGAATGTTTTCTTTCTCTCTGGACATATAGCCAAGGGGAGAAGGCCTAAAAATATTCCTATCAAGCTATCAATATCAGCTTTCAGTTTAGTTAAGTTGTTGATTATTGAGTCATTAAATCCTGTTAGCTTTCAGCTCGGACAAACAGTAAATATTTCTGGCAGTATTAAAGCACTTCATGGGCCCAAGAGGAGGGAGGCATCTTCAAGGAGGGTGTAAAACGATACTATCTTCACAAGGTGGAGAGTCACTCCCACATATGGTAAAAGGAAGAACCAACGACCTGCAAGTCCCAGAGCAGGAAGCCAAGCCATATTTAGAATGTAAAAATACAAAGCAAGAAGGAAACAGCTTTTCCCAGAAGAGAAAGGATCAGTAATAAATGAGTCTAGATTGAGAAAGGAAGTGGCAATGTGAAATTGTATTTCCCTCTCTCAAAATGATGACAGAAGTCTGGCAGTGAGGGGCCATTTTTGCAGAAGCAGAATAGACTTCCTCCACATTTGCTTCATCTCACAAATGTAAAGGCAGCTTAGTATTATTTGACAAAGCTTTCCATATAATTTGCATGTCAGATAAGCCTGATTGGTTTAACAAATCCTTTGGAATATATCAAAATTGGTTTAACAAATCCTTTGGAATATATCAAAAAAAAGGTAATTTACAAAAACTCTTGAAGATCTTCCCTCAGTTTAAGAAATTCTCTCCTGTGGCCCTTAGTTTTTGGCCTTCTATCAAGGAGGGGGAAAGATACCTGAAGGGGATCCTCTGTAACCTCGGGTGGTCTTACTTTTAAAGGTAACTCCCCTAACACTGTCTTTAGAGTGAAAAGGCAATTTAGACAGAGGATCACTGGGATGAATACTCAAAGGATAGAGAGGAATAGCAGGAGTTAAGGCATATTTTTTAATTAGTCTTGTTTTAGATTCCTTTTCTCTTTTTCATTAGCTTTTTTAGTAAATCTTAATGAAACTTAACGAATTTGGGGACCTTTTGGAGACTTCTGCTTGCCAATTAAAACATGTATCCGGTTCTGTCTAATTCGGGATCCCTTGCTTTCAGGTATACTTCTTAAATGAATGTTGTCTAATTGGAATGTTCCCCATAATCGCCATTGTAATCCCACATTGATGTCAGCAAAATTTTTCCATCTTGCGAGTTATTGGCAACTTCTAGGACTATAGTCTTTAGACATAAAATAAGCAAGTGTGCCAGAAGGTGGCATGCTCAACTCTGTGAACATAAAGAATCTCACTGCATTAGCTAGGCCTTTGGATTTCTCAGAGCCAAACTAATACCTAAGAGGGACTTGCCTCTGCGTTGGGGGTTGTACGTGTTTAACAGTGTGCCTCGTTAAATAGAAGTTTTCTTGAAGTTGGCAATGACCTATCAACCTACCCCATTCCATCTCATCCAAACACAGCAATCTTTGGGCTAGGTGTCAAGCACGCTGATAGCTCCTGTCAACCTCAGCCACCAATTTTGGCACCGTTTCAGTCTCCAAGATCCCCACTAGCTAGTAGCCTTTATTTACACAAAACAAGACAAACACTCACCTCAACACACCAGCAATAACCAAAATATATCACTGTAGACTATCCAACAGAAAGCCATGCATACTACCAGCAGTTCCCAAACTGGACTCAAGCAGACTTTACTTAGGGACTATGGACTAGAAATGAGGAAAGAACTAAACCAGTAAGCCCCAGTAACTGGGGCATGTAAACAGGAACTGGGGGAAGGATTCCAATGTCAAACTGTAGACGGAACCAAAGGCTAAGGACTGGGGCTCCATTAGAGCCTCCTTTGTTAGACTGATTCATTAACCCTGGGCTGGAAAGCCAGTTAGATGGATAGCTTGAACACAAAAAGCAGAGCTGAAACTGAGGGAGGCTTACCAAAGGCCCTCAAATGGGAAGACAGACCTTGAACTCTCAGCGTTTACAGGGTGCCATATCTGTGTTGCTCATTGTCCCCAGATGCCAAGAGACTTCAGATCTCATTGCCGCCACCAGATCTTTCTTTTTAAAAAACAAAACTGAGTAAACCAAAATGGAAGGTGAAAAGGAGGATGGGGCAAGTAAGTTATTAGCGAAAGAGAAGGATTGTTCCAGGCAAAGTCACTTTCCCTTAGTGGAAGAGCAGGGAGTCTTATGCAGATTACTTCATCTTCTTTTGGGGGATAGAGAGGACCCATGTGGCTGACTCCATGTCTAGGTATGACCACACTAAGGTTTAAACTACAATCAGATTAGGTATTAGGCCCCAGTTTGGGGACTCGGCCTAAGTGACACCTTTGGGGCCTGTGGTTTTCCTTTTCAACACAGTGTTTGTCAGAGAAAGTAATTGCTGTTGTTTATATTCAGATCTGTTGGCTCCTATCTCCCAGGGTAACCATGGAGCACAAAAGAAAAAAAAGAGCTAGGACATGTTTCCATTATCACAGCGCTGGAAGAATGGAGTTTTATAGGCAGTGTAGGATAGAAGTTTAACGGGAAACTGCAACCTACTCATAGGAAAAAGCATATGGATGTCAAATATAGAAAAACAAGTACAGGGGCGTCTGGGTGGCTCAGTGGTTGAGCATCTGCCTTGGGCTACAGTTGTGATCTTAGGGTCCAGTCTGCATCGCATCGGGCTCGCTGCTCAGCAGGGAATCTGTTTCTCCCTCTCCCTCTGCTCCTTCTCTCTCTCAAATAAAATCTTAAAAAAAAAATACAGAATGATGCAAAGATAAACTGGTTGTTCCACAATGGAAAAAAAATGAAAATTTTACTTTTATTCCTATGTTCTTCCATAAGGATTTGAGTAGACTTTAAATAAAGGCAAAAGTGATAGCAAGCATAGGGGGAAAACCACCTTCTACCTTGAATCCAGCTGAGCACAAATATTAGACACCCAAAAATTAGATTGTCACATACTGAGCTCAAGTGCCATGTAACCTGACCCAGTTACAGGGCCCAAAGGAGTGAGAAGAATGCCCTACTTTTGTAGTAACTTTTCTCTTCCTTTGTATAAAAAATAATGTGTTTTACTATTAGAGTATAGTCTTTCTAGGCTTTTTCTTCTGTATATAAATATTGCAGATTATTAAAAATAATAACTAGATTATATTGTACAGGCTACTTTTTCCAGATTTTTTTTTTCAATTTTTATTTATTTATGATAGTCACACAGAGAGAGAGAGAAAGAGAGGCAGAGACAGAGGCAGAGGGAGAAGCAGGCTCCATGCACCGGGAACCCGATGTGGGATTCGATCCTGGGTCTCCAGAATCGCGTCCCGGGCCAAAGGCAGGCGCCAAACCGCTGCGCCACCCAGGGATCCCCTTTTTCCAGATTTAACCTAATGTTTTATCTTTGCATATCAATTCATATGTATTTTTTTGCTAGAAAGTAGAGTATTCCACTGTATGAAAATGCCATAATTTATTTTTCCAGACCTCTATTAACAAACATTGTGCTGCCCAATTTCTCATTAGAAACAGTGTTGTAGGGATGCCTGGGTGGCTTAGTGGTTTAGTGCCTGCCTGAGATGTTGTATGGTGAGAGAGAGAGAGAGAGGCAGAGACTCAGGCAGAGGGAGAAGCAGGCTCCCTGTGGGGAACTCAACGTGGGACTTGAGGGATCAAGCCCTGAGCAGAAGACAGACGCTTAACCACTGAGCCACCCAGGAGTCCCTAAAATATTTTCTTTTTAAAATACTGAACTTCTGTTGAAGATTCATTTGAAAAAGAATTCTAAGGCTAAAGTAAGTTTTGAAAACCACTATTCTAGCAAAGTCTATGGAACCAGAAATCTTCAGTTCACTGCTGACACTCAAGGGAAATTACAAAATAGCCCAGTTTGCAGTGTTCATTCTCACTTTCAAAATGTATCTCAGAGCAACTGAGGTTAGGAGGAGCTTCAGATTCCACTCAGCTTCCTCTAGAATGTCTATGTAGATCAGTATCTCAGTTAAAGTCCCTTTTGGGGCAGCCCCGGGGGCTGGCTCAGCGGTTTAGCGCCGCCTTCAGCCCAGGGCCTGATCCTGGAGTCGCAGGATCGATTCCCACGTCAGGCTCCCTGCATGGAGCCTGCTTCTGCCTCTCTCTCTGTCTCTCAAATAAATAAATAATCTTTAAAAACAATGAAGTCCCTTTTGCCCTCAGCTTGAAGGTGGCAGTGGTCTCCAGAAAGCTTTCTTTCAGTAGTTGGTGAACTAGGCAGACTTGAAAAGACTTAGTGGCTGTGACAAAAGAAATTAACAAGTCATTGTTTACAAAAATACTTTTTCTGAGTACCTTCCTTACTTTTTTCACTGAGGATTTGGAACCAGCCATTCTAAAGCATTTTCTTTCTTCTACTTTATCCTTCAAATACATGTTATTGCCACTTTTACTGTTAAGCCTTTTAGGAAATTAAAATCCCATAATCTCAGTGGAAAGGTAACATCATAAGTGGATCTATTGGGTGTAGGATACCTGTGATGTCAATAAAACGGTAATACTCCACTTTTTCACATAACTGAATTCAATCGAGCAGAAGTAGAGAAAATGAAAAAAAGATACTAATAAACCCGTAGCATTCAAGATCTTGGATTTTTCCCTTAGAGAAGAAACCCTTATAAAAGGGTTTAGATTTACAATTTAGAAATTGTAAGCAGTTTGGTTATTTGGTTTTCTAGCATGTATCAATCAGGACTCTTACTTTCAATGATCATACATCCAACTTGAAGCAGCTAAGGTATAAAAAAAATTAGTTTACATATTGAATTAAGGAAGGGTAGAGGTATAGCTTGACCTCAGGTATAATTGGAATCCCAATTTACTCTGTATATTGTCTCTGAATATCTGCCTCATTCCCTTAACGCCAGCTTTCTCCCTACATTGGAAACATGGCTACTAGTAGCTTCCAGACTCCTATCATTCCAATTTCACCAAGAAAAATTACCGCTTACCCTTTTTCCAATTCAGAACATCCCAGGGAAGGCCCATTTTGAGTCCGACACCAACCACCCTTTGACCCAGATCATTGTTGCCAAGGAGATAAGAGCTGTAAGATAATGGCAGGTCCGCTTGATCTCTATAGTCAATGTGGCACATTCTGTTCTAAACAGACAAGTAATAAGCTAACATTACAAAGTACTTAAGGGGTACCAGGTACCTGCTCACCTGAGCATCCTATTGTAGGGATTGTCCTCAACACGTCATAGACCATAAACAGCAAATGTGAAAGCAGTTTGAATAGCAAAATAACACCAAGACATAGTAACAGTGAACAACAGAAATGAGAAACTTACCGCTTCTCTGCCTTTAAATGTGCTGAAAAGGCAATTAAAGCTTTCTTCTCATGGATGATATGCATGTCTATTTTACTAGCTTAACTACATTTTTTAATACAAATAAGGTTTTTCCACTTCTCAGATCTAAAATTGGATTTCATAATTATTTAGTCATTGCTAATGTTAATGACTTTAAGCATTGTTTATGGATTCTAACTTGTAAATGGTCATCCTTATTCTGGTTTAAGATACAGGAAGCTTTTAAGAATTGGTATTAATCCTGCTCTAAAGGATATACTCCATCCTTAGCATAATTTCCTGGGGATAAAACACCTAAGGTAGAGAATTGGTTGGATTTCCTTTGTTCTTTGCTCTTCGTTTAATTTGAAGATGACAATACTGTGTTTGTCTCCGCAAAATAATCGCAAATGTGTTGCCCGTAATATGGCTTCTTTTCACAGCCTCCGTGTTTACTTGCCTGGCAATCGCACTGGGATTTTACAGAATATGGAAGTAGAGTAACTGCAACGCTCCTCTTACTGCTGCTGTGGGCTTCTTAGAACACTACTCCAGGATACACTCTGACCGTGAATGTTGCAGCAGATACTTAATACAAGATTATTCAAAGTACATATGGACTAAAAATAAATATTTTAGAATGGGAAGAGGTGTTTTAGGTTTGTATTTGTGTGTCTTTATTATGTTGAAAAGCTGTCTTTCAAAACCTGATTTGAGAAAAAAAGCCTTTTATCTTTATCCTTTTAATAGTTCATAGAAACTGATCCAGTTTTCTTGTGTTTGCTTGAACAAATGTATGTCATATAGAATTTCTTTGATGTCTGCTGCAAATTTAAAAACTGTTCCCAAGCCTACATGTTATTGTATTCAGCTTTCCTGGTAACTACTGCACAACTACCTTTTCATAGAAATAAAATCTTGTTATAACAAAATTGTTTGGATTTTAAAGGCAACTTACCATATATAGAGATTGGGTTTTTTGGTAGTGACTTAAAACAATAAACTTTAATGTGTGCCCTAGTGCAACTGTATGACACTCGGTATGAAATCTTCGAGTTGCTATGTCTTGAGCTCTGCATATTACGTATACTTCTTATTTTTTTGATTGACAAAAGCCAGTTTATCCCTGCTTTTTAGAAACCCATCTTATATTACATAAAGTGAAGAGATGTTATGTTTTATTTTTTTATGATTCACTTAAATTCAGTAAACTTGTATTTGGTGACAAACTAGACTCGTTATATAAGAACTAGTCAGGAGTCGGTATAACTTCACTGTGTTTGAAAAACAAATCAAATTTTATAATTCCCATTTTGTCAATCTGTAAGAATTTAGATGCATGTATATTTAAAAGTATGCAGTTTTTTTTTAATTAAAAGAAAAAAATGAGGCAATGGAAAAAGCAGTGGTCACCAACACTGAACTTAGTGATTGTCATTTTGTTGAATAATAATAGCCAGTGACTATACAAGAGGGAATATGCTAAATCATAAATATCAACGCACTGTTTTTGTTTGTTTTTCCACAGCAGTCCCCTTAAGTGGGTGGTATTATCCCCTATTTGACAGCTGAAAAAACAAGCTACAAGAAGTTAATGTCACACAGTTGTAACGTCACACAACTGAAGTTGCCAGGGCTATACAGCAAATAAGACACACTCTTTTTATTTTTTTTCTTTTATTTATTTGACAGAGAAAGCACAAGCAGAGGGTGTAGCAGGCAGGAGAGGGAGAAGCAGGCTCCCCGCCAAATGGGGAACCCGAGACAAAGCCCGATCCCAGAACTCCGGGATCATGACCTGAGCCAGAGGCAGACATCTAACCAACTGAGCCAGCCAGGCACCCAAGCCACAGTCTTTAAATGCCGTGCTCTTTCTTACTCATTATTCTAGTTATCTACAAGTTGAGGCCTCTACCTCGAGTGATATATGCCACATTATGTTAAGGAAACAAAAATAGAAGTGAAAAAGATGGGTTTTTTTTGGTTTTTTTTAAATATTTATAGCAGCTTTATTTGTTTTTTTTTTTCTTTTTAATTTTTTTTTAAATTTATTTATGATAGTCACACAGAGAGAGAGAGAGGCAGAGACACAGGCAGAGGGAGAAGCAGGCTCCATGCACCGGGAGCCTGACGTGGGATTCGATCCTGGGTCTCCAGGATCACGCCCTGGGCCAAAGGCAGGCGCCAAACCGCTGCGCCACCCAGGGATCCCTGAAAAAGATGTTAAAGAGATACAAGTAGAAATCTTTTTTTTCCCCATGCCTTAGATTTGTATTATGTATGTATGTATATACATATATGTATTTTATATATATGTATTTGGTCTTTGTCCCCAGTTCCTGGCACAGATCTCCTAAAACCCTTATACTTTCTTGATAGGGGTAATTACCAACTTCTGTTTTCTTGGCACACAGCTCCTAAAATCCTTCAAATCTCAATGATAAGAGTATGTTTTGTTTGTATGCTAAGATGACAGGAGGCTGGGAGCCCATATATAACTTCTGAATGTGGACTGGTTGCCAAATAGACCAAAGAATGATTCCACGTTGGAAATTTTCAGCCTCCCTGCCTCCCAACTCAATCTCAGGGAAAGGGAGAGAACAGGAGAGGAGCTGGAGGTTGAGTTCAGTTACCACTGGCCAAAACAATGAACATATCAAGGTGCTAGGAGGGTAGCACACCAAGAGGTCACGGAAGCTCCACGCACCTCTCACTCCACACCTTGCCCTCTGCATCTCCATTTGGCTGTTCCTGAGATGTGTCCTTTTTAATAAACTGGTAACAGTGAAGTGCTCCGAGTTCTATTAGTCATTCCAGCCAATTGTTGAACATGAGGAGGGGGTTATGGAAACCCCCAAATGTACCGCTTCTTAGAAGTACTAGTGACAACCTGGAACTTGTAAGAGAGTGTCTGAAGAGGGGACATTCTTGTGGGACTGAGCTCTTAACCTCTGAAGTCTGACACTAACTCTGGGTAGTGTCAGAAGTGAATTGTTGAACACTGATGTCCAGAAAATCCAAGAATTAGATTTATATAACCTGACAATAACATATATGTGAGTTATGATTAAGTACAGGTAATTTCAGAATTGTATTACAATTTTGATTCAGCTGCTATATTAAGACCCAAAAAAATATTCTGGTTTCAATAAAGAGGTTTAAATTCTCTCTTCCCTACAGTCCAGGTGTAAGCATGCTCAGGCTGATACGTTAGCAACATGGTATCAGGGCAAAGGACCCCTCTTATCTTACTGTTCTACCATCCCTGGTGTTGCCTTCATTCACGAGGTCCAGTGACTCACCACCACACCCACACTTCAGAAGCAGAAAGGAACAAGAAGTGAGTAAGCCTTTCTCTTTAAGGTCATGACCCTAGAGTTACATACACATCATTTCTGCACAGACTCTGCTGGCCACAACTTGGTGTCTTAGCTGCAAAGAGATTAGGAAGTTAGCCCTTATCCGGAACAGTGCCAAACCCAAGTAAATCCTAACACTGGAAAAACGGAGAGCACGTACTGGGGGTGACCAGGGAACCTCTTCCTCAAGGGTGCATGCTTCTCTGACAACACTCTTCTAGTGATTTCCTATCTTACTGGTACAGAGAGAGACTGGAGGTCTAGCCATGAGAAAACTGGAGCAAGTATAACAAACTACAGAGTTGGGATCAATTTTAGGGTCACCAGGCTGGAAGGAAGAAGGTAGGCTGTGTGTATAGTCCCAGAAGGTGAGAAACTGGATTCGGGAGTTCCTGTAGTGGTTCAGAAAGCAGAACTTTCCCTGCCAAGGTTAGAATCCTGGCTCCATGTGCTGTGTGATTCTGGGCAGATTACTTAATTTCCAACTGTATACAATATACCTGCCTGTCTCCTCCTGCTGTGGTGAGAATTAAGAGAGAATACATAGAAAGGACTTGGCACAGATCTCACACATAGTATGTACCAAATAAACGTTTTATTACAGATCGAAGGCTTAATGGAAAATGACAGAGTAACTAATAATTATAAAGATTATCAAAAGGATAATAAATAAAGCATTTTTTTAAAACTTGCTCACAGACCGTTGACCAGCCTGAACTGGTCTAGCACTCAAATTGATTCATGTCAGGGCAGACTGGTCCTGATGACACTGTGTCAGAACGGCCTTTAAACGTCCACAGGAAGTACATGCCAGGGCCCAGAGGGTGGGCAGTCTAGTGCGTAATGAGAAGGCTGCTGCCAGTGAAGCCCAAAGCCAACAATCAGATCTTCAGGGAGAGGCAGGATCTAGACAGCTGCCCCAGACAGTTGCATGTTGACAACATCGAGGAGGAAGTGGGTAAGAACGGAAGGTATGAAATCAGAAAATGAAATGAAATGCGGTGGTGGTTTTTTTGGTCAGCAACATCAGGTGGGGAAAAGGGAAGAAAGAATAAGAAAGCCATGTGTTTTTTATCCTGCCCAGTCAGCCTCGTTTTTATATTGGTTTCTTATAAAGCTGCAAGACAGAACAATGGTTGTTTTGTTTTTGTTTTTTAATTTGAGAGACAGAGCAAGAGGAGTGAGGTAGCAGCAGAGGCAGAGGGGGAAGCAGGCCCTCCACTGAGCAGGGAGCCCAATACTGGGCTCAATCCCAGGACCCCCGGAGTAGGACCTGAGCTAAAGGCAGACACTTAATCAACTGAGCCACCCAGGTGCCCCCAAGGGTTGAGCTCTAAAACAGGTTATATAGGTATTCTTAGCAAACACTTATTTTGGGGGGCATTTTTCTTCTACAAGAGTGAATTGTTATTTTATATAAAACTTTCCTGAGATATTTGGTAGTTACTATAAAGATACCCTTTTCTAAAATTTACTCTAAATTATTGCATTTTCTCCCAAGTCCAGATACTTTGTAAAAGTCATTTGAAAAAAAAAAAGTCATTTGAAAAGTTAGAAAATGGTACGCTCTAGAAAGTAGAATTTTTAATGCCTACATTTCTCTTGATTACTAGACTGTACTACCTTATATTTTAAAGTTTGTGTGAATATTTGCAAAATTAATTACTCATAAATGTAAAGTCTTGCTTACATAACTATATAAAAAGTATACTTGGAGGGGGAGTACAGCTGAGTGTATATAATTTTAGCAATCCCTTTGATAATATGTATTTCTGCCTTCAGAATTGGGACAGATAAGAGTAACTGAGGAGAATTTGTATAGATTAACATATCAATTTAAAAATCAAGCAAGTTTATTTAAAGTTATTTCACTGATTAGTACCTTCTCACAAAAACTCCCCCAGAAGACACCTTTTTCTTTATTTGCCTCTTCTCTTTGCTTGACTCACAAGAAGAGTCATCTTCCTACAAAGGAAAAGAAGGCCAAGTAAGATACATACACTAGACACAATTTCATCTTTCTACATTATCTGTTCCAAAAGAAAAAATTCAATACATTCAATTCCAGATTAAATTTCTCTTAGGATTTTTACGTAAATAAATTCTTAAATCTCAAGACCAGTACATCATATTATGTGCTGACTCACAGACTAGAAGACACCTAGAGAAATCAACCAGACCTGTCTCTACTGAATACATCCCCAAAAAAGAACACCTCATTATTTGTTTTGTTTTTTTTTTAAGATTTTATTTATTTATTCATAGAGACACAGAGAGAGAGAGAGAGAGAAAGAGAAGCAGAGACAGGCAGAGGGAGAAGCAGGGAGCCTGACGTGGGACTCAATCCTGGGTCTCCGGGATCACTCCCTGGACTGAAGGCGGCACTAAACCATTGAGCCCCCCGGGCTGCCCCATTATTTCTGCTTTTATCTTAGCCTAACACTTCTCAATTTACTGCTCACTGACGTGGGGAGAGCCCAAGGCTAGAACTGCTTTTCCCTGAGCTGTTGCAGCCCAAACCTTTACGCTATAAACATAGTTGCTGTTATCAAAACAGTAATAGTTATTATCAGAAACTAGTTAAGTGCATTATATATGTCAAACTATCCTAAGAAACTACCCTGGGAAATTTTTTTCCTGAATAAAAATTATAACAGATTGTTTTACAGGGGAAGAAGTCTTAAAGGTACAGCTGAATGCAAGTATAGGTCCTGACCAGATGGTGGCAGGAGATTTAGGCAGAATTTTTTGAAGAATATATAAACGAGCACTGACTCTTAAGTTCTTTTTATTTATACTTTATATATTTAGACTCCCAAATAAACTCCTCCTACTCTCAGAAGCACTGGTCTCTACACATTTATCTACTGACATTGTTTATTCAACTTGAATAGAGAAAATGAAAGGAAGGAAAAAGGAGAAAAGGATATGCAGAAGGGGGAATATACTACTATGAATACTGGTAGATAGAAAATACCTCAGTATTTCCACATAGTATTTCATTTCACATCAATTCAATCTCGAGAGAGAGGTGTTATCCCCATTTTAAAGGTGAAATTGAGACTCAGAAGCTTTTGTACCAAGACTATAGCTGCCATTAGAGGTTGGTAACATTGCTCATTTACAAAAATTCAATTAACCTAAAAACAGTGCTGCAAAAAATGATGGGCACAGTCAGCTCTCCTGAAAACCTACACACTGTTGGTAGAGAGCAAAGGTTTGAGGAGGATGTGCTGGAGAGTATGGAATCACATCCAACCCTGAAAAGAGACACTTTGGAGTAAGAAAATATTTTAAACAGCTACTAAAAAATAAAAGTTTTGGGATCCCTGGGTGGCGCAGCGGTTTGGCGCCTGCCTTTGACCCAGGGCGCGATCCTGGAGACCCGGGATCAAATCCCACGTCGGGCTCCCGGTGCATGAAGCCTGCTTCTCCCTCTGCCTATGTCTCTGCCTCTCTCTCTCTGTGACTATAATAAATAAATAAAAATTTAAAAAAAAAAAAAATA
Source organism: Vulpes lagopus (assembly GCF_018345385.1). Taxonomy (NCBI): domain Eukaryota; kingdom Metazoa; phylum Chordata; class Mammalia; order Carnivora; family Canidae; genus Vulpes; species Vulpes lagopus. Next base: position 33,754,871 of record NC_054838.1, on the reverse strand, counting down.
AAAGTTTTATAGGTAGACAAATCAATTTGGAATGACTCAAAAGAAGGTGAAGCTTGGGTAATCTCTGAAAGATCTAGGAGCTGGACAAAACACATGTTCCTGTCACAGAGGTGGGGTCAGCAGAGTTCCTGCCCCAGGGTGAGAGGGAACAACTGGTTCGGACTGTAAATGGCAGCTGATGAAAGGTATGTGTCCACCGGTCCTCTAGCCAACACCCTGTGACTGCGTGGGCTGGCCTCTCTATACCAAAGTTTCCCTAGGGGCTGAGGGTGGTACAAGGTGAGCACTGCAAAAAATGAAGAGACTACGTTAATTATTGTAACTAACTGCGACTCTTGGAAAATTAAGGACTGGTGAGATACCAAAACAGAGAAAGTGTTTGAATTTGTATATGCAGAGAAATACACATAAATGTTTGTAAATGGATAGAATGTTTGTCAAACACGAAGCCGACCAAACAACAGCTTCCTCTGGAGAGTGGGACTTGGTGTGGGAAGCAACAACTGCTGTTTTTAACATTTTACAACAAGCACATAGACTATTTTAATATTTTAAAAGTGGTTATTAAAGAGACTAGTGATAAGTTTATACAAAATAAAAGGAGCCAGGAAGTTTTTTGTTTTTTTTTAATTAATCAGATTTGAGGTGATACAAGTCTGAAACGAATTAATTCACCCATGATGACTGAAGAAAACATTTCCGTATGGAAGGAAAATATGAAGCGTACCTGAATCCCTATACTGTGTCACACGAGCTTCCACAAGGGCCACATCATGGCTATCTTCACTCACAGAAGAGAGTGAAAGTCATACAGTGTCCCCCGGGGTACCTTCTGCCCATCTACTCTGAGACTAGGTGGCCTGAATACAAGCACCACTGGGGATTTCTTGCTGTCACTTTCACTCTATTCCCTATACTCTACCTGCTTTTCTGTATTTATTCTTTGTATCTGTTTCTCATATTCATTTCTTTTCAGCTTCCTTCTACAGTTATCCTTTTTGTCACTCAAAAGCATTTTTCCGTATTTTAGAGCCGTGTTCTGAATTCCAAATTCATAATTCTAGCTAGAAATTATGAAAAGAGCTAGGGGTTTAGGGTCAAAAGCTAGAGATTAAATACTGGTCCCACCATTACTAGCTGCGTGAATTTAGACAAGTCACTTAACCTCTCTGAGCCTCAGGTTCCTCACATGTTAAATTAGGGCAGAAGAAACTTTGCAAAGGTGGAGTATTACAAGTGTCAGCTTCCATTACTCTGTAATCTGAACAAAGGGATGCTGTGACACCTCCACCCTGGCTCCTTTTTACTCACCAAAGTTCTTTGAGGATATGCTCACTTTGGCAGCACATATACTACAAACTTCTTTTGATGAGCTGAAGCTTTCTTATATGGACTCCATTCCACTTTATTTTGGCTATTCAGAACGTTAAAATATACACTCTGAGAATTCTTATCACTGCTTGTAAAAAAATATTTTTTCTTTTTATGTCTTAATAACACCTACTGTACACTTAGGAATGAGGATGCTGTTCTAACCAGTACATATGTATGTATGTGTGTGTACATATAAAGTTTATATAGTTATAGATATAAAGATATAGCTATGTAGAGAGATATATTCCTTTAATCTTTAAAGTACTTTACAGAGACAACTGGGTGGCTCAGCAGTTGAGCATCTGCCTTTGGCTCAGGTCGTAATCCTGGGATCCTGGGATTGAATCCCACTCAGGGCTCCCTGCAGAGTGCCCGCTTCTCACTCTGCCTATGTCTCTGCCGCTGTCTCTGTGTCTCTCATGAATAAAATCTTTTTTTAAAAATGTACTTTACAAAGTATAAATTATTATCTCCAGTTTAAAAATAAGTCAGGCTAAATCACTTGTCCAAACTACAAGAGGTTGTGGCCAAGAACCAAACCCAAATAGTCCCAGTCCAAAGCTCATATATACTCTTAGCTACTCGTATATACTACTTGAGAGAGATAAATGTGCTAAGCAGGACACCAACCACAGCAAAGTTGGGAACCTGAATCTTTTCCAGTGTCTCCCTGAGTTGATCCACCTCTGCACGATATTCATCCAGCTGACCTTCTAATTTTTCTCTCCGGAGCCGTTCGTACTCCAGCTGGCCCTGCAGCTCCTTGATAGTCCTGTCAAAAAAAGTTATTCTCAATCAATCTCCAGTACCAACAACAATTATCTGTGGCAACAGTGAGAAGCATCCATGCACTGCACTGAAGGCAAATAAAACAATTTCCTTGACAAATATGAATGAAGAGTCTGCCATGGGCCAGCACTGATCTAGACACCAGGGATACAGCAGTGAACAAAACAGGCCAAATGTGTCCTCCAAAAGAGCAGTGGAGGGAGAAAGACAACAAAGAAACAAATATATGGCATGGGGAGGTGAAAAATGCTAAGGGAGGAAAGCATACATCAAGAAGGAGTATCATAAAATGTTGTCAAGGAGAGGATTAACACTTCATACACAGTGGCCAGGGAAGGCCTTTCTGAGAAGGGGTCTTCTGAACAAAGACCTAAAGAAAATAAGAGAGTTAAACAAGCAGACATCTGGGGGAAGAGCATTCCAGACAGAGGAAGGAGCAACTGTAAAGACCCTAAGGCAGAAGTATGCTTGACGAACTGAAAGAAAACCAGAAGCCAATGTGACTGAATAAAGAATAAAAGAAAAGAAAGAGTAGGAGGTCAGAGAGGCAAAAGGGAGCCAGAACAAGCAGGGCCTTAATAAGTGATGGCAAGGATCTAGGCTTTCACTCTGAGTGAAGTGGGAAGCCATTGGAGAGTCTGAGCAGAGAAATGGCATGATCTGACTTAGATGTGTTTTCTTTTGCTTTTTTTTTTTTTCCTGTGTCCTGCCTACTTATCTCTCTCCCCAACACCCCTGCAACAACTGATCTTTTGTTTGTTTGTTTATTCATTCATTTAAGACACACACACACACACACAGAGAGAGAGAGAGAGAGAGAGAGAGGCAGAGACACAGGCAGAGGGAAAAGCAGGCTTCATGCCGGGAGCCTGACATGGGACTTGATCCCGGGTCCCCAGGATCACGCCCCAGGCTGAAGGCAGGCGCTAAACTGCTGAGCCACCCCGGGATCCCCTGTTTTTGTATTTATTTAATGATCTACCAGTTACCAGGAGTAAAATACACAAACATCAACTGAACAATTCAATGAGTTTTGACTAACGTGTAAACCCTGTAATCACCACCACTACCAAGATAGAGAATATTCCCATTGCCTCAGAAAGTTCTCCTATGCCCCTCCTAGGTAACTTTCATTTCCCATAGGAACCACATTCTGAATATCTATCATGTTAGATTAGTTTTACCTATGCTTACAAATGAAACTGAGTATTATGTGCTTTTGTGTTCATGGCTTCTTTCAGTCAACAGTATATGAAATATTTATTCAGTTTTTCTTGACAATTAGACCTAAAAGCAGGAGTTTATACCTAAAGAATAAATGTCTTAAGATGTACTCAACACAAAGTGAAGAATCAATGCTAGAGATGCATTAAAGCTCACTCAGAAGACACACTGTAATCTCAGCTGACATGAAACGACAACCTGGCACAAAGACTAAAGCAATCTTGGAAAAAAAATTAAATCAAAATTGATTTGGTTCAAAATCACATCAATAGTATAACCATTTCACAGTGAAATGCAAATATCATAATCATCTTAGGTAACAGGTTTGAAATCAAACTCAAGCTCAAATTCTGGCTTCATCTCCCACCCTTCCTCCTCCCCTTGTGACTTCATGCAACTCACTTCACCTCTGTAGTAAGTCTTGGTTTCCCATTCATTTAGTTAACATAGTTCATGGCACTGTGAAGACTGCAAAAGATAACGTATTATCCTTTGCAGCTTATCTAATGCCTAGTACACAATTAGTGCTCAGAAGTAATACAAGAGCCATAGAAGTACTAATCTACCTGAGAAGAGAAGCAAAGGAAACCAAAATTTAAAGTACCATAGGGAAGGGTACCATAGGGAAGAGTAACACATTAATCCTTATCAAAGATCTAGACATTACTAAGGTGAATATATTTACCAGACCTCTAAAGCTACATTCAGAAAAGGGTGGAGGAGCTTCTGAGGGTATGAGGGAAAGAAACTCAAGCAAAGCAGAGAGTCCATGTGTGTTGCTCTTTACAGATCCATGTTCTGATTAAACCAGAAGTCTCCTGTCCTGTCTCCCTTTGTTCCCTGTCCACTCTGGAAAGCAGAGAGGTGGTAGGAGGAAATAAACATGAGGCATCCTCTATTCCAATAGCCATTAATTGGGACACTACCAAATATGCAGGGAGGCAATTCGGGGTGCAGAAAGTGACAGGTGAGGGCAGCTCTGCAACTACTCACTGCATTTAGACACGACAGCATTCTCTGGGCATGACAATCAAGGAGCACAGGACTGGGTCTCAGATTTGTGAGTAAGCTCAATTTGATAGGAATGGTTATAGACTATTGGTTGAAAAGCTCAAAGTGATTTCAGAAAAAAAAAAAAGCCTTGGGGCACCTGGGTGCTTCAATCGGTTGAGCATCCAACTCTTGATTTTGGCTCAGATCATGACCCTGGGGTCCTGGAATGGAGTAAGTCTGCTTGATATCCTCCCTCTCCCTCTGCCCCTGCTCATGCTATCTCTTGCTCGCTATTAAAAATAATTTCTTTTTTAAAGTCTTAACTCTATAGAGCTTCAATTTTACAAGATGAAAAGAGTTCAGGAGGGGTGCTTGGGTGCTCAGTTAGTTAAGCATCTACCTGCAGCTCAGGTCATGATCTCAGGGTTCTGGGATCGAGTCCCTCGTCAGACTCCCTGCTCAGTGGGGAGTCTGCTTTCCCTCTCCCTCTGCTGCTCCCCCTGCTTGTGCTCTCTCATTCTTGCGCTCTCTCTCTTTCTCTCTCTCTCTCAAATAAATTAATAAAATCTTTAAAAAAAAAAAAAGTTCAGGAGATTGGTTGTACAAAAGTATGGAAGTACTTAACACTACTGAATTATACACTTAAAAATGGTTAAGATGATACATTTTGTGTTAATGTGTATTTTACCACAACTAAAACTAATATTAACACCTTCTCCATCTAGGGGCTTAAGAGGAAAACTGGATAGAACCTTATATTCTTTATTAAGGATGGAAAAACAAGTTGTCAACAAACCTTCACATGGCATTTAGAAAGGTAACTAAAACAAACCATTAGAGTTTTGAAGACATTACTTTTCAGACTCGAGCTGTTCTTTCTTCTGCTTTAGATCTTCTTCTGTTATCCCTCCCAAGTGTTTATAGTTGCTCTCAGCAATATCCAGCAGGTGTCTCAATTCAACAATTTTCTTATAAGCTCTCACTGCAAGACAAAGTTGAATAGGAACTTAGTTTAGCCAGAGCTCATGTGCTCACAGGATGCTGAGCCTGAAATATATGCTGCTTCTAGAGCCAGTGCCTGAGTGCTCTGGGAGGGACTGGAAGGAAGGTGGCATATACATAGGAGGGTAAATATCAGTAACAGAATGTCACAGTAACAGGACCAGGTTAGCCAGTCACAGCATCCTCTCAACACTTAACACTCTGATTTCTCTCTCAATAGGTTAGAGAGCTGCAGGTTCCAAACTGCATTATGTCGGAATCAACTCGGGTGCTCTTTAAAAATGTATATTTGTGTCTCATACTAGACCTACAAAATCAGGTATTGGTACTTAGAAAAAGTCCCTCAGACAATTTTGATGGGCAGAAAGGGTTGGGAACCACTGCAGCCACTAACAAGCAAGTAGAAGAAATTAAAAACAAAAAAGTTACAGAAGAAAGATCCAAAGAACTAAGGCTACTTAGCTTATATAATAATTCTTTAATATTTGAAGGCTATGTTTTGAAAGAACTGTTCTATGAGGTCATAAGAGGTAGGATTAAATGAAATTAGCTCCAGAAAGAGAGATTTTTAACTCAACAAAGGAGAAACTTTTCAACAAACAGTAAGAACCAGGATGCCTGGGTGGCTCAGCGGTTAAGCACCTGCCTTCGGACCAGGGCATAATCCTGGAGTCCTGGAATCGAGTCCCACATTGGGCTCCCTGCATGAAGCCTGCTTCTCTCTCTGCCTATGTCTCTGATTCTCTCTCTGTGTTTCTCATGAATGAAAAAAGGAAAGAAAAAAAGGAAAGAAAAGAAACAGAACCATCATGTATTTCTAGACACTATACTAAGTTCCTTATACATTTTAATCCTCACAAGAACACTGTCAGATGAAAATGGGACCTCCGAAAGATAATGAGTATCTTGTCACTGAAGGTGACTGAGTAGATGCTGGATGACATGTGACAGGAATGTTAAGAGTCAAACTTCAAATGGGCATAGGGCTCTGTGATGTCATAGCCCTAAATATATTTTACTAAAGAATGCTTTGAACTGAGGCTCATATCCAGGAATTCTGGGATGACAAGAAATCCAATCAGTCCTCTATAGGTACTCTGCCAAAGTCTAGTGGCCCAAGAAGAGGCCATCTTGTCCTTTGGGTTTTTCTCTGGAATAAAATTAAATAGGAACAAGAAAACAATACATGATTTCATACTGTCACCACATGCAAGCACCTGAGTTAGGTATCAGTGAACTTCATGGTATGCCAAGGGGCTGAGAGTTCATTTGTATCAAACACACCAGAGTAGGAAACTGTTCTAGTGACATTCTTGGTCTTTTCTAAAACATCTTTTCAAAATTTTGAGGTTCACTGGCAATGATCTCTTACTCAAATAATTTCAGAAGTAAACTTAAAGTCTATAAATCAACTACTCATTTTCTGAGGCTCTAAGTCCTTGCTAATTCTCAAAAGAATCAGCAAAAAATTTAAGCACAAACAAAAAAATAAAAAGTAGGTAAATCGAACTTCATTGAAATTGTAAATTTTTCCAAGACTTCAGCCCAAGATGACAACATAAGACCCTAAACTCACCTCCTCCACAGACCTACCAAATCTACACCTATTTATATAGCAGTCGTTCCTGAATAAGAACTGAGGGCTGACTGAACAGCTTCTGCACGAGAAAAGATGGAGAGACCACATAGAGAACAGCAAGAGACACAGAGACATGGTAACAAAGGGAATCCCCATTCCTGATGTTATGAACCTCAGTGGGAAGGAACTAACTACTGAGGGAGTATGAGCAGATTCATCTGCCCTAGGCATAGAAAAAAAGCCAAAGTTTAAAGGGGCAACTAGAATATAAAGGAACCACATGAGAATCCCCAAACAGCAGGGCACCTGTTGGAATTCTCTCTGAATCAGAAGGGCTGACAAGCTGCACAGTTCACATTCCCACTCTGCTTTGATAGCAGAGATAGAAGCAGGGTCTGAATGCCATAGTAAGCCTGGGGCCCCTAGCCCACACCAGCCCCACCAGTCCCACCACAGCAGGCCCCAATGTTGGTGCACACCAAGACACTCTGGCCCGTACTCACTACAGCTCCAGCCAACTCACCAGCATGACACAGGCTTAAAGGGCCCTGGGACATTGAGACCCATACCATGATTCAAGATGACTTGCCAGGGCATTCCAAGCACAGTGCAAGGACCCCCAGGCCTGCATCCACCTCAGCTCCAGCTGTTCAACCAGGGAACTCCCTGAAGGGAGTACCTTGCGACACCCTGACTTGCATCTACTTCAGTTTCAGCTCTCCTGCCAGGGTACACTCTGCAGAGATCAGTGAGACATCCTGCCTTGCACCCACTTCAGCTCTAGCTGTCCTGCCAAGGTACCCTAAGTCCAAAGAGCCCTGAGCCTCACTCACTTCAGCTTCAACTTTCCAGTCAGGGTGCCATCTGCAACCAGAGCCCCAGTAATACCCTGGTCTATACAAACTAATGCTCTGGCCATGCCACCAGGACAGCCCCAGCACGGAGTGCTTTGGGACTTCCATTTAACCAAAGCTCCAGTCAGCCTGCCAAAGTCAACAGGTACACACAGACAACACAGGGGGTATCCCTACATAAGGCCACACCTTCGAGTTTAAGAGAAGCAGCTGTTCTGCCTATTTCATAGAAACAACACAGAAAGCCAAGTAACATGAGAGGGAGGAATATGCTTCAAATGAAAGAACAAGATAAAACCATGGGAAAAACCTAAATGAAATGAAGATAATCCACTTGATAAATTGTTTAAAATACTGACATAAAGATGCTCATCAGACTGAAAAGTAGATTAATGCACTGACACCTTCAACAAAAAAAAGAACCAGAGTTAAAGAATGTACTAAATGAGACTTAAAAAAAAATTAGAGAGAATCAACAGTGATTAGAGAATACAGAACAGATCAACAATCTGGGAGACAGGGTAATGGAGAACACCCAAGGTGAAGAGCAACAAGAAAAAATTTTTAAAAATAAGGATAACTTAAGGGATCTCTTGGACAACATCAAGTGAACAAATATTTGCATTATAGAGGTCTGGAAGGAGAAGAGGGGGGGAAAAAGGCAGAAAACTTATTTGAAGGTGTAATAGCTAAAAAAATCCACAGCCTAACAATGGAAACAGACATCCAGGCTAGGAAGCCCAGAGAGTTCTAAAATAGATGAAATCAAAGAGGTCCATACCATGACACATAATAATTAAAATGTCAAAGATTAGAGAGAAAGATGGGAAGATGGTAGAGTAAGAGGACTCTAAGCTCACTTCATCCCATGGACACAACTAGGTAACACTCACATCAGTATAAATAACCCAGAAAAAGACCCAAAGAATGGCAGAACAAACTTCACAACTAAAGGTAAAGAGGAAGCCACATCAAAGAGGGCAGGAAAGGAGGAGACACAGTGGAGAGCAAAATGGACCACAACCATCAACAGTAAGGAGGGAGACACCAGCCCAGAGAAAAGCAAGAATGACTATCACACTGGGGAGCCTACACAGGAAAAACAAACTCCCGCAGCATTTGGCACTGAAAGCCAGAGGGGCCAAATTTTTTGAGTTCTAAAAACCAGAGACTTAAAGGATGTAATTTTTAAAATATGTGGCCTTAGTTCTAGAAGAGCCTGGAGAGTGATAGAAAGCTGAGTCCTCGCCTTAAAGAGACAGCCTGACAAACAGCCTGTGGATATATAGCTCAGAAGCAGCAATTTGAAAAACTCCAGGGACAAATGAGAGGGACAATTATTTACTCATCTCAGAGAAGTCCTGGAGGGGTAGGGATCACAGGAAAACCTCATCAGGAACAAAGATGCTGGCAGGCACCTCTCCCTCCCCCACCCCAGCATAAACACAAGGCCACCTGTGGGAGCCTGCAGCAGTTGGCACAGGGCCAGCAGTCAGTAGTACCTAACTTGCTCACACCAAGCCCCACCCACCTGTGTATTAGCGGATCTGCCCTTCTTAGTCACTTTTTGCCTCGGTCCCTGTTCCCAGTAGACCTGCAAAACTTTTACCAACACCATGTCATCCCACCTGTGAGTTTTATGGGGCCTTGATCCTCACAGCGGCAGCAGGTCTCATTTCACAAGCAGACCTGCACTCACCTTGTTAAAACTGTGCACCTCATCCTGGCTAGGGACCAAATGATGTCTACAACAGGCAAAGAGAAAAGACAGCCTCTGCAGATAAATGAACTTAGGGCAAAAGCAGCCAAGACACAATAGTAGGATGCATGTAACACAAAAAGGAGACACTCTCTGAAGTGCCTGGTTCTGGTGAACAGTGGACACTGCATGTAGGGCACTACAGGACCTATTCTTCTTAAGGCCATTTCTTTCAAGAGGAGCAAACATAGCAGACTTTCCTAATACACAAAAACAGATACAGAGAGGTAAACAAAATGAGAAAACAAATATATCCCAAATGAAAGAACATGATAAAACCACAGCAAGAGACCTAAACAAAATGGATATAAGAAAAAAGCCTGATAGAGAACTTAAGCTAATGATCATAAAGATACTCATTGGACTTGAGGACAGTGGAGAACATCAGTGAGATCCTTAACAAAGAGATAGAAAAAAAAGAATCAGAGATGAAGAGCTCAATAAATGAAATGAAAAATACAGTAGATGGAATAAATAGTAGACCAGAGGAAACAGAAACATCAATCATTAATCCGGGGGACATTGTAATATAAAGCAACCAAGCTGAACAGGTAAGAGAAAACAAAAATACAAAATGAGAATAGACATAAGGAATTCAGCAATAATAATATTCAGAATTCAATAAGAAATTGAATAATATTATTCAAGCATAATAACATTCACAATGTATGAATCACAAAAGGAAAAGAGAGAAGGAGGCAGGAATTTTATCTGAAGAGCTAATAGCTGAAAAATCCCCAAATCTGAGGAAAGAAACAGAAATCCAGATCTAGGAGGCACAGAGAACCCCAACAAATTCAACCCAAGGAGGTCCACGCCAAGACACATAGTAATTAAAATGGCAAAAACTAGCAACAAAGAGAATTTTTAAAGCAGCAAAAGAAGACAGTTACTTACAAGGGACCCCCCCCCCCATAAGCAGCTCTTTCAGCAGAAACTTGGCCAGCAAGAAGAGAGTGGCATGATACATTCAAAATGCTGAAAGGAGAAAGATGGCAGCAGAGTAGGAATACCCTAGGCTCTCCTCACTCCACAAATACATGAGATAACTATTAAACCCTAGGCTCTCCTCACTCCACAAATACATGAGATAACTATTAAATCATCCTAAATATTCCCAGAAACTAACCCAAAGACTAGCAAAACAAACTCTACAACTAAAGGTAGGGAAGAGTTCACAATGAAGTAGGTAGGAAATACAGAGACATAGTCAGTGGGGAAACAGATGCTGGCTGCTATGGCGGGGAGGGAGCCAGGGTCACAGAGAAAGGCAAAAGAGAGAAGGGCACAAAGGGAAATGCAAAAAGAGAACATTTCCCATAGCTATTGGCTTGGAAAGGAAGAGGGGCCGAATTTTGTGAATTCCTGCAACCAGAGGAGATTAAACCCTAGGAGTTTCAAGTGTCAGTGGGCTGGAATCTGGGAGCATCCAGAGGCATTGGGGCTGCTCTTAGAAAGAAAGCAGGCAAACAACCTAAGGACAGATAGCCTGTAAACAGTGATCTGAAGAATGAATGCCTGGGGACACAGTGTGGAGATTATTTGTTCTTCTCAGAGTATATCCCTGGGAGGCAGTATTCACAGAGACACCACTCCAGGGACAAAGGAGCCATTTCCCTCCCCTGCCCCCCAATATAAACATAGAGCCACCTGCAGGGAAGCACTACAGCAGGACACTGGCTGTCTAACTTGTTTACACTAAATCTCACCTTCCTGTCCTCTGGGGCCAGGTGACTGCCCTTCTCAGCCAAGCATTCTTCAGTCCTAGCATGGCAGGCCCCTCCCCTACAACAGCAGCACAAACTCCTTCCCATACCACATCTTCCAACCAGAAGGTTTTGCAAGACCTCAGTTCCGGTGGAGGTGGTGACAGGTCTCATTTCACAAGCAGATCAGAGCACACCTAGTTAAAACTTGCCATATTCAGGCCAGGGATGAAACAATGCACCCAGCAGGCAAGGAGAGCCCCTGTAGAGGACTAGCCAGAAGGATAGACCAACCAAAACACAACAGAGTGCACACAGCACACATCAGAGATACTTCCTGAAGTGACAGAGCCCAGGCACTACGTGATGTCTTCTTCATAAAGCCATTACTTTTGGAAGCAGGAAAAATAACTGGCTTTTCTAACACACAGAAGCAGGCAGAGACTAGACAAAATGAAAATATCTAAGTGAAACATATAATTAACATGCCTGAGGAACATTCTAAAGCAATAATCATAGGGATATTCACTGGACTTGAGAAAAGAATGGAAAAATCAATGAGACATCTACCACAGAGATAAAAGAGTTAAAAAAGAATAAGAGATGAAGAGTGCAATAAATGGGATTAGAAACACACTTGATACAATGAACAACAGACTGGAAGAAGAAGAGGGACAAATTAATGACCTAGTAAAACAAAATAACAGAAAGTGATGAAGCTGAAAAAGAAAATCATGCAAAATGAAAATAGATTTAGGGAATTCAGTGACTCCATCAAACATAGTAACTTATTATTTTTACTATAATAACTCATTTTTATTATAAGAGTCTCAGAAGGAGAAAAGAGGAAAGGTGGCAGAAAATTTATTTGAAGAAATAATGCTGAAAACTTCCATAATCTGGGGAAAGAAACAGATACTCAGATCTAGAAGGCACAGAAAATCCCCATCAAAATCAACAAAAGCAGACCCACACCAAGACATATTGTAATTAAATTTGCAAACTATAGTGATCAAAAATCTTATAAGCAAGACAAAAGAAATCAGTAACTTACAAAAGAATACCTATATGGTTATCAGATTTTTCAACAGAAACTTTGTAAGCCAGAAGAGAGAGGCAAGATATAATGACTGCTAAATGAGAAAAACTACATCCAAGAACTCTATCCAGGAGGGTCATCATTTGCAATAACAGGAGTGACTATTTCCCAGACAAGCAAAAGCTAAAAGTTCATGACCAGTAAACCAGTAAAAAAATATTAAAAGGGACTCTGAGTGGAAACAAGAAACCAAAAGTGACAGTATAAAGGTAGGAAACACAAAAGGAGTAAAACTGAATGTTTATGTAAAAAATCAGTCAAGGAAGTCTCACACACACACACACACACACACACACACATACAAGATATAAAATAACGTATATCCAAAATGTAGGAAGGAAAGCAGAAAAGAATAGATTCAAGCTGGGACACCTGGGTGGCTCAGTGGTTGAGCATCTGCCTTTGGCTCAGGGTGTGACCAGGGGGTCCCAGGATTGAGTCCCACATCAGGTTCCTCACAGGAAGTCTGCTTCTCTCTCTGCCTGTGTCTCCACCTTTGTCTCTGTCTCTCATGAATAAATAAATAAAATCTTAAAAAAAAAAAAAAGATTCAACTTAAATGAACATCAACTTAATGTACATTGCTATATGCAGAAAAGGTTATATACAAACCTAATGGTAAGCATATAAGAAAAATCACTAATAAACATGCAAAGAATAAAGAGAAAGAAATCCAAACATATCACTAAAGAAAATCAGCAAAACATGAAAGACAAGAAAGGATCAAAGAAAATTTCCAGAAATGATAAAACAAGTAATAAAATAGCAATAAATACATATCTATCAATAACTATGTTGAATGTAAATGGACTAAACACTCCAATCAAATGACACAGGGTATCAGAAGGGATGAAAAAATTAGACCCAACTATATGCTGCTACAAGGCACTCATTTTAGACCTAAAAATACCACCAGATTGAAAGTTAGAGGATAGAGGAATACTTATCATGCAAATGGTTGTCAAAAGAAAGCCAGAGCAGCAATACTTATAACAAAAAAAACGAGGCATTAAAACGAAGACTGTGACAAAAGACAAAGAAGGACACTATACAATAATAAAGGAGACAATTCAATAAGAAGATATAACAACTGTAAATATTTATGTAACCCAACACAGGAGCACTCAAATACATAAAATAGCTCATAACAAACATAAAGGAACTAATTGATAATAAGACAATAATGGTAGGGGACTTTAACACCCCACATACATCAATGGGCAGATCATCTACACAGAAAGTCAACAAAGAAACAATGCCTTTGAATGACTCACTGGACCAGATGGACTTAACAGATACCTTCGGAACATCACATCCTAAAACAACAGAATACACATTCTTTTCAAGTGTACATGGAACATTCTCTGGAATATATCACATATTAGGACTCAAAACAGGCCTTATCAAATTCAAGAAGATCAAAGTCATACCATGCACCTTTTCTGATTACAACATTAGGAAACTAGAGACCAGCCACAAGCAAAAATCTGGAAAAAAATACACAAAGGTTAAACAACATGACACTAAGCGATGAATGGGTCAACAAGAACATCAAAGAATAAATGTAAAAACACATGGAAACAAATGAAAATACAATGGTCCACAACTGAGATGCAGAAGTTGTTCTGAGAGGGTAGTATATAGTAATAAAGTCCCACTTCAAGAAACAAGAAAATTCTCAAACAACCATCTAATGGAGCTAGAAAGAGAAGAATGAATGATGCCTTATGCCTGCAGACGGAAGGAAATAATAAAGATTAGAGAGGAAATAAATGATATAGAAACTAAAACAAAACAAAACAAAAACAATAGAAGAGATCAATAAAACCAGGAGCTGGTTCTTTAAAAAATTCATAAAATTGATAAACCTCTAGCCAAACTCCTCAAAAAGAAAAGAGAAAGTACCCAAATAAAATCACAAATGAAAGGAGAAATAACAACTAACACCACAGAACTACAAACGATTTTAAGAGATTATGAAAAATCACCACATGCCAACAAATTGGACAACCTAGAAGAAATGGATAAATTCCAAGACACAAATAAATTACCAAAACTGAAACAGAACATTTGAACAGACCAATAATCAGCAAAGAAATTGAATCAGTAATCAAAAAGCTCCCAACAAACAAAAGTCCAGGACCAGATGGCTTCATAGGTGAATTCTACCAAACATTTAAAGAAGAGTTAATACCTATTCTTCTCAAAATATTCCAAAAAAAATAGAAAAGAAAGGAAAACTCCCAATTCTATTCTATTCTATAATAGCAAAACCAGATAAAGATGTCATAAAAAAAGGACAATAGGCCAATATCTCTGATGAACATAGATGCAGAAATCCTCAACAAAATACCAGCAAACTGAATCTATAGAATTTATCCCTGGGTTGCATGGGTGATTCAATATTTACTAATCAACCCATGCGACATATCACATTAATAAAAGAAAGGATAAGAACCATATGATCAGATCATTTCAATACATGCAGAAAAGGCAACTGACAAAATCCATTCAAGATAAAACCTTCAACAAAGTAGGTTTAGAGGGAACATACCTCAACAAAATAAAGGCCATATATGAAAAGCTCACAGTCAACAACATTCTCCTAAATGGGAAAAACCTAAGAGCTTTTGAGCTTTTCCCCTAAAGCTTTTCCCCCTAAAGCTTTTCCCCTAAACAAGACAGGAATATCCACTTTCACCGCTTTTATTCAACATAGTACTGGAAGTCCTAGCCACATAGTATTGGATGTCCTAGATGCACCAAAAGGCATCTAAATTGGTAAGGAAGAAGCAAAACTTTCATTATTTGCTGATGACATGATACTATGCATAGAAAACCAGAAAAACTCCACCAAAAAACTGCTAAAAATGATAAATGATTTCAGTAAACTCACAGGGTAGGAAAATCAATGTACAGAAATCTGTTGCATTTATATTATACCAATAAAGAAGCTGCAGAAAGAGAAATTAAGAATCCCACTTACAATTGCAATAAAAGAGTAAGATCCCAAGTAATAAACCTATAAACCTAACCAAAAAGATGAAAGACCTATACTCTGAAAATTATAAAACACTTATGAAAGAAATTCAAGATCACATTAAGAAAAGACATTCCATGCTCATGGACTGGAAGAACAAATATTGTTAAAATAACTGTACTACCCAAAGCAATCTACTCATTTAATGCAATCCTATCAAAATACCAACAGCATTTTTCACAGAACTAAAACAGTCCTAAAATTTGTGTGGAACCACAAAAGACCCCAAATAGCCAAAGCAATCTTGAAAAAGAAAAGCAAAGCTGGAGGTATCACAATTCCAAACATGAAGTTGTATTACAGAGCTGTAGTGACCCAAACAGTATGGCACTGGCACAAAAAGAGACACACGCATCAATGGAAAGGAAAAGAAAACCCAGAAATGAATCCATAATTTTATATTCAATTAATCTTTGACAAAGTAAGAAAGAATAATCAAGGAGAAAAAGAATGTCTCTTCAACAAATGGTGTTGGGAAAACTGAACAGCAACATGAAAAAGAATAAAACTGGGACACTTTCTAACACTATGCACAAAAATAAGTTCAAAATGGATTAAAGACTCAATGTGAGACCTGAAACCATACAATTCCTAAAACTCAGGCTGTAACTTCTTTGACATTGGCCATAGCAACTTGTTTCTAGAAGTGTGTCCTGAGGCAAGGGAAATAAACACAAAAATAAACTACTGGGACTATATAAAAATAAAAAGCTTCTATACAGCAAAGGAAACAACAAAACTAAAAGGCAACCTATGGAATGGGAGAAGATATTTGCACATGACATATCTCATAAAGGGTTAGTATTCAAAATATATAAAGACTTTATAAAACTTAACACCCAAACACACAAAAAAAATCCAATTTAAAAATGGAGAGAAGATATGAATAGACAATTTTCTAAAGCAGACATACAGATAGCTAACAGATATAAGAAAAGATGTTCAATATCACTTATCATCAGGGAAATGCAATTCAAAAGCACAGTGAAGTATAACCTGTCAGAATGGCTAAAATCAACAACAGAAGAAACACAGTGTTTGGTGTTGATGAGGACGTGGAGAAAGAGAACCCCCTTGTGCTGTTGGAGGAATGCACACTGGCACAGCTACTGTGGAAAACAGCAGGAAGGTTCCTTAAAAAGTTAAAAATAAAACTACCCTACAATCCAGCAATTGCACTACTAGGTATTTACCAAAATACTACAAAAATACTAAAAGGTATATATGCACCCCTATGTTTGTAGCAACATTATATACAATAGCCAAATTATGGAAACAGCCCAAGTGTCTATTGACTTATGAATGGATAAAGAAGCTGTGGTACATAGAGGTGCCTGAGTGGCTCAGTTAGTTAAGTGTCCGAATCCTGGTTTTGGCTCAGATCATGATCTCAGGGTCATGCAACTGAGCCCCGCCTTAGGCTCTGCGCACTCGGTGCAGAGTCTGCTTGAGATTCTCTCTCCCTCTCCTTTTCCAGCTCACATGTGCAAATAAATAAAATCTTATAGGGCAGCCCCGGTGGCGCAGCGGTTTGGCGCCGCCTGCAGCCCAGGGTGTGATCCTGGAGACCCGGGATCAAGTCCCGCAACGGGCTTCCTGCGTGGAGCCTGCTTCTCCCTCTGCCTGTGTCTCTGCCTCTCTCTCGCTCTCTCTGAATGAATAAATAAATAAATAATAAAATAAAATAAAATCTTATACACACACACACAATGGAATATTATTCAGCCACAAAAAGAATGAAATATTGTCATTTACAACAACATGGAGGGAGCTAGAAAGTATTAGGCCAAGGGAAATAAGTCAATCAGAGACACAAATACCATATGATTCCACTCATACACGGAATTTAAGAAACAAAACAAACAAGCAAAGAGGGGGGAAAAGGAAGAAGGGAGGGAGAGAGAGAGAAAAAGGTATATGAAAAGATGCTCAACATCAATAATCATCAGAGAAATACAAATCAACAACACAATGAGGTATCACCTCATACAAGTCAAAGGGCTAGTATCAGACAAGAAATAGCAAGTATTGACAAGGATGTGGAGAAAAGGGAACACTTGTGCATTGTTGGTGCAAATATAAACTGGTATAGCCACCATGGAGGTTTCTCAAAACATTAAAAATATAAATTTAAAAATTAAAAATAGAATCAGTAATTCCACTACTGGGTATTTACCCAAAGAAAACAAAAACACTAATTAAAAGATATGTGCACCCCTATGTTTACTGCAGCCTTATTTACCATAGCCAAGATATGGAGGCAAACCAAGGGTCCACTGATGAATGGATAAAGAAGGTATAGTATATATAGATATTTACAATGAGGTATTACTAAGCCATAAAAAGGAATAAGGTCTTGCCATTTGTAACAACACAGATGAATCTAGAGGGTATTAGGCTAAGTGAAACAAGTCACACAAAGACAAATGCCATGTGATTTCACTTATTTTTGAAATCTAAAAACCAAAACAAATGAACATACAAACAAAAACAGATTCTTAAATACAGAGAACTGGTGGTTGCCAGATGGGAGGTGGGTGGGTGGATGGGTGAAATAAATAAAGGGGATCAAGAGGTACAAACTTCCAGCTTTATTTTTTTTTTATTTTTTAATTTTTATTTATTTATGATAGTCACAGAGAGAGAGAGAGAGAGAGAGGCAGAGACATAGGCAGAGGGAGAAGCAGGCTCCATGCACCGGGAGCCTGATGTGGGATTCGATCCCGGGTCTCCAGGATCGCGCCCTGGGCCAAAGGCAAGCGCCAAACCACTGCGCCACCCAGGGATCCCAAACTTCCAGCTTTAAATAAATAAGTCACAGAGATGAAAACTACAGAATAGAGAATAGAAGCAATAATGTTGTAAGAATGTTTGTGGCATATGGTGACTATAGTTATTGCGGTAAGCACTGAGTAATGTATAGAATTGTTGAGTCAATATATTGTGCCCCTGAAATTAAAAAAAGACACTATATATTAAATTATACTTCAACTGCAAAATGTAAAAACAGAATCCACAATGAGATACCACTTCATACTCACTAGAATAACTTTAATCAATCAGAAAAACAATAACAATAACAAGTATTGGCAAGGATGTGGAAAAACTGGAACCCTCACTCAAGCATCCCATCGTTGGTAGGAATGTTAAATGATGCAGCCACTTTGGAAAACAACTTAGAAGTTCCTCAGAAGGTTAAACAGAGTTACCAAATGACTCAGCAATTCCAACTAATGCCTAGGTATATACCCAAGAGAAATGAAAATATACATTCACACAAAAACATGTATATGAATGTTCACAGCAACATTATTTACAATAGCCAAATTATACAATCTGTATATAATCTATACAAACAGAAAATGGATTAGCAGTTGCTTAGTAATAGGGTTTGAGGGGAAAGAAGAAAGTAGGTAATAGGGAATGGTTACTAATGAATGTGGGGTTTCTTTTAAGAGTGATGGCAATATTTTAAAAAGTATTATAGCAATGGTTGTACATTCTGTGAATATACTAAAAAACATCAAACTATGTACCTCAAATGGGTAAATTGAATGGCATGTGAATTATGTATCTCAATAAAGCTCTTAAGGGTGTCTGAGTGGCTCAACTGGTTAAGTGTCCAACTTCTGATTTTGGTTCAGGCCATAATCTCAGGGTTGTGGGATTAAGATGCAATGTGGCTCATTCCTTTGGTGGGCGCAGAGCCTGCTTAAGATTCACTCCCTCTCCTTTTGCCCCTCCCCCCATTCTAAAACTAAGTAAATAAGTCTCTTTAAAATAAAGCTATCTGGAAATTCGGAAGGGATCATTAACTCTGAGCATCACTATAGGGTGATCTCAGTGGGCTATTTGTTGGAAGCCTCTGGTATCTTCGGGTCTTTCCTTGCTTGCATTCGCTGGCAAAGAGGCTTTCACCATTCCCTGGAGAGTAACGATCTACCTGACAATGTTCTGGGAACTCTTACAAATTTTTTTTTTTACTTCCTCGTTCATCTGTCCTCTCCCTCTGCCTCTCCCCTCTACGCATGCTCTCTCTCTCTCAAATAAATAAATCTTAGAAATTAATTAATTACTTAATGTGCTTGGGGTTCTGTCTCTTCCTCTCCCTCTATCTCTCCTAACCCCATTAAATAATTACTTACTTAATTAATCAGGCCATCCTTCAAAAATAGTCCAAATTCCACTTGTGAAAAGCCTTCCCTGCAACTCTAACCCTGAGTAAACAGTCTTTTTAAACTCTGACCTATTAGCCCAGGCCAAGAATCTAAGAGTCAATCTTGATTATTCTCATTTTCCAACACCTCAGATTCAAATCTATGAGCAAATCCTCCCTTCTATCTTTTTTTTCTTAAGATTTCTTTTTTTTTTTGAGAGAGAGAGAGAGAGAGAGAAAGAACACTCAAGTGGGCACAGATGGGGTGAGGAGAGGCAGAGGGAGAGAAAGAGAGAAAATCTCAAGCACATTCCATGGGGCTCAATCCCACAACCCTGAGATCATATGTACAACAATGTCTGGCACACAGTAGACACTCAATAGATATTTGCTATCATTCTCTGCAAAAATAATTTGCCAACTAACCATGGAAATCCTTGAGATGCTTACTTCCCTGTTCCCTATGACACACTTAAGTAATTTTTCCTTCTATGTAACGTTTTCCTCCTTGCAAGACAGAGATCATGTCTTATATTCCTTATGTGTAAAAACCCCTAGTACAAACATTTGTACTAGTCTGGTTCCCTGAAAACATTTCAAAATATTTTAGTCTGCAGATGGTAAATGTCTTTAGAATAATTTCCAGATTTGTGGTAAAAACTGGCTATGGTATTTCTTAAACAGTAAATCACAACAGAGTTGGCACACTTACTTCTAGCATCTGTCTTATCCGACTCACTTAGACATAAATCATCTTTGGCATCAGTGCTTCCCTCAACACCATGTCTTAAAAAAAACTTTATATCATTTTCATCAATTTCATTATCATCAATGTCATACTTCTGTAGCCCCTCTAATAGCTTCACGGCCGCTAAATGGGCAAACCTGTAGAAAAGAACAAGTAATTAACAAGATCCACAATCTTCTTCAAATTCAAACTTCAGGGTACCTGGGTAGCTCAGTGATTGAGCTTCTGCCCTCAGCTCAGGGCATGATCCTGGGGTCCCAGGATAGAGTCCCACATTGGGCTCCCCGGAGGGAGCCTGCTTCTCCCTCGGCCGATATCTCTGCCTCTCTCTCTGAGCCTTTCCTGAATAAAGTAAACCTTTTAAAAAAAAATTCAAAGTGCACTTTGCACTTAATTTAGTGAATTATATTCTGTAAGTATGCCACCAACCCATCTACCCATAAAGGAGCAAAATTGTACCTGAAGTCAATTGTACCTGTAGTTCTTTGAGCTACATCCAGCTCAAAGAGTTACTGGACACTAAGGGCAAATAGTCATACTAAAATCTAAAAATAAAATCTGTTCCATAATTTTTATTGGCAAAAATCCAACTGTGAGAGGAGACCTCAAGTCAAAAGATTATGTGAGGGGCCCCTAGACAGAGCTGCTCAACTGAAAAGAAAGCCCAGAACCACCCTACTTGTTACCTATATTTACTACCTTTTATGATGGCCTGTTTTAGATAGCAGAAATAGTTCTTGCTCCAGTTTTAAGGTTAGCTATAACTCTAGGCACCATAATTTTCATCTTCCTTAACTCAAAATACTTGGCATGGTTTTGAAATTTATTGAAAAAGCAGTGACTTTTCCATCCACTTTTTCTATTTTCTTTGATCTTTCCCACAACTCTATGAAGCTTCCAATAATATATGCTTGGTTTTGGAGCTGGTGTTATGATTGCATGTAATCTGCAGTTTCCTCACAGGCTGTGAAATGTTTAATGTTTTCTCTTATGACACAGAGAAATACTCATTAAACACAAAATCTCAAATCCTATTTTTTTCACATACTTATATAACTACATGCACACATATATCCTTGTCTTTCACCAGGTATTATAATTTTTTAAAGACACAGTAACAAACAAACATTTTAGGTAGTTTTAAGGTTAATAGAATTAATTATCTCTACTACTAGAGTATAATTTAACAGCTGTCATTTACGATTACTTCCTTTATGCCAGATTCATAGTGTTTCTATATCACTACATGCATTTTGGTGCATGAATTACAAAAATTCTAATAGGTATATAGTAAAATCTCATTGTGGTTCTAATTTGCATCTTCCTAATGAAAATGATTGTGAGTATTTTGTCATATACACTTTTACCATCTGTACATTTTCCTGTGGTGAATAAACAAACTCAAATGCTGGCAGGATAAGAAACAAAATAAACTCTCATCCAATGCTGGTGAGAATGCAAATTGGTATGGTCACTTTCTTTTTTTTTTTTTTTTTTTATTTATTTATGATAGTCATACAGAGAGAGAGAGAGAGGCAGAGACACAGGCAGAGGGAGAAGCAGGCTCCATGCACCGGGAGCCTGATGTGGGATTCGATCCCGGGTCTCCAGGATCGCGCCCTGGGCCAAAGGCAGGCGCCAAACCGCTGCGCCACCCAGGGATCCCGGTATGGTCACTTTCAAAGACACTTTGGCAATTTCTTATAAAGTTAAACATATTCTTAGCATATGACCCAGTGATCCTACTCCTAAGTATTTATCCAAGTGAACTGAGAACATGTTCACACAAAAAACTGTATGTGAATGTTTATAACAGCTTTGTGCAGAATCACCATAAAATAGATATAATCAAGATGTCCTTCAACAGGTTACTGAATTATCAAACTATCGAATACTATGGAATTCTACATCCAATGGAATAGTACTCTGTAATAAGAAGGAATGAGCTACCAATACACATGGAAGAATCTCATGTGTCATTATGCTGAGTGAAAGAAGCCAGATATATGAGTATGTACTATATGATTCCATTTATATAAAACTCTAAGAAATGCAAACTAATGTACAGTGACAGAAAGCAGATCAGCATTTGCTTGGGAAAGGGAAGTGGAAAGCAGTGGAAGAGATTACAAAGGAGGCTCCAGGAGACTTTGGAGAATGATGGATATGTTCACCATCTTGATGGTGGTAATGGTTTCACAGGTATATACATAGGTCAGAATTCATCAATTTGTACTATACAAATATGTGTACTTTGTCATAACAGCAATTAAACCTTGATAAAGCTGTTTTCCAAAATAAAAAGAAAGTGGGCCTGAGTTGATAATGATCCTAGGTATGTAGTACTATGCTCCAAGGCTTCAAAGAAATCCCTCAAAAATTTTAAGGAATGTGAACTCATAAAAATTGCAGAGCAATTCAATGAATGATTAGCATTGAATGATTAGCATCCTGTCAGGCCTCATTTGCAACTTTTAGCCCACATTCCTACTTTAGATTCAAGCAGTTCTGAACCCCATACAGTTCTTCAAACATACAAGGTATTATCTTACAACTCTTCCTCCTTCAATCATCAGCATAAATGTTGCTCCCTCCAAAAAAAAAAAATTTTCCTGACCTCTGTATAAATTGTCTCCCTTCAGTTTTCCTCATATCTTTCACTATCATCTGTATTAACATTTCTCCCCCAAAACTTTCAAATAGGAAGACCAGACACTTTTTCTCCATGTTCTTACTATATCTTTTGTAACACATGTTACAATGATAATAATAATTATGTATGTACAGTGTCTCTTTACAAGATCGTAAACCTGGGGGCAAAAACTGTTTTTTTCATCTTTGTAATCTTAACATTAAGCATACCAGTAGGGATACACTAAGTATATAGGAAGCTAAATGAAAAATAGCCAAATAAGGGGAACCTGGGGATAAGCATCTGCCTTTGGCTCAGGTCATGATCTCAGGGTCCTGGGATTGAGCCCTACATCAGGCTCCCTGCTCAGCTTCACCCCAAACCCATGTTAGATAAAATCTTTATTAAAACAATAACAACAACAACCAAATGAACAAATGGATGAGCTAAATTTTCCTTGAGCAGGATACGCTCAATAATAAGTGCTATATTTAATTTAAATGTAAATACCAAAATTTGCTTCAAAACCTATATGACTCCTTTTGATTACTCCTTTTAATCACATAGTATTTCTCAACAGGTACAAGCATTTAGGTGAAACAATTCTTCATTCTGTATCCCTGTTCTTTTTTTAAAAAAAAGGTTTTATTTATTTATTCATGAGAGACACAGAGAGAGAGGCAGAGACATAGGCAGAGGGAGAAACAGGCTCCCTATGGGGAGCCCAATGCAGGACTCAATCCTGAGACCCAGGGATCATGCCCTGAGCTAACGGCAT
Source organism: Vulpes lagopus (assembly GCF_018345385.1). Lineage (NCBI taxonomy): Eukaryota > Metazoa > Chordata > Mammalia > Carnivora > Canidae > Vulpes > Vulpes lagopus. The sequence goes on along the minus strand of NC_054838.1, from coordinate 33,731,138 downwards.
AAGTTTAACCACTGAGCCACCCAAGTGCCCCTGCACCCCTGTTCTAAGCACTGTAGAATGTTTAGCATTCCTGGACCTGAACTTACTATGTATCAGTGATGGTCTCCACTCATGTGACACTCCTCCACACATTTCCAAATTCCCTCCCCAGCCTCTCAAGGGGATATTAATACTTCCCAGTTGAAAACCATTACTTTAGTGAGAAGAATTGATATGTCATCAAAGGTCAATTCAGCTTGAAAAGTGTCATCCCATCAGCATTTGATGGAATCGTATAATTCCATTAAATCCTCAGAGTTTTCTGAGTGTAAGAGAGTATACACAAAATTTTAAAAACAAAAAGTAGTAAAGCAGATAGGGATACCTCTTAGCCACATCACTGGGTTTCTCCCCTGCTTTGTTGGTAATATTACTGTCTGCTCCCATTTTAATCATCCACTGCAAACACTCTATGTGGCCTTGTCCAGCAGCTGTTAAAAAAAAAAAAAAACAGAAAATACAAAAAGTTATTATTAGTAACAACTGTCTAAAATCTCAGTCCCATTAGAGAGTAGTTTCATAAATAGTGATCCTTGTAATAACCAACAAAAGTTGGGCAGATATTATCAGCTGTTAATTTGTGTATTCATTAGACAAACATTTAATCAAAAATCTACTGTGCTCAACTCCTACACAGAGGACCTTACACACAGATAGAAAAGTTGAAGCTTGAAGAGGTTATTTAATATCACACAGCACGCAAATAATGGATTTGAAAATATAATCTAGGCTTTCTCAATCCTTATCCAGTGTTCATCTGCTGCTACCTATAGCTGCTGACTAATCTTGCAGCTGACCAGAATGTGAGTGCAATCCAAGCCCGGGGCCCACACTGACTTTGAAAATCTTGTGTCATCTTATGTAAACAGGTTATCCTTCTGATTCTCACAACTCAAAATTATAGGCCCCTCACTTATTATCATCTGAACTGTTTACCACCTTTTTCTAGATCTTGTCCTTAACACATGTACCCAGGATTAATTTTCACCTCCACAACTTTGTTTATGTGTCTTCTCGCCTAGTTCCCAGGGCTCAACTACATGTTCATCTAGCTTCTATCCATCCTTGTAGATCCATTTGAAGATTCAGGAGAACTGGGGGAGGGGGGAAACCTCAACAGACTTAAAAGATTTGACTTTAGATGCATTAGATAGTGAGCCTGGAGGACAGGACAGAACTTAGCAAATGGCTGGCACATACAGACCCTCAATATATGTCTATAAAGTTGATGAATGAATAAATGAATGAGATTAAGAACATGTCAGCTTTGCTCTTACCAGCTGTGTAATCTCAGTTAAGAAAACTATCCCTCTGGACCTCAATTTCATCTTTTACAGAGATGCTTTCATATTTAGAAGGAGGGTACACTGCTGCTTCATAAAATTACAATAAGGATTAAATGTGATGACAGTTTTATACCCTGTTAAGTATCATATAAACATAAGATATTATTTCTGAATTCCCACCAACATTTCTAATTTAACCTTTATCAACTTCTTCTGTTCCTCAGTTTCTACTCCTGAATTTCTACTGCATGTATTTTAAGAACCAAATACTTTTAGCCATTAATTACATCCTGACTTCTACAAATCTCTAGCTGTCCATGGTTTAAGTATGCAGCTCCTTAACAATAAGGTCTGGATCTCACACTGTCTATATGGTGCTGACATCTGATTGGTGCTGAATATAAGTGCCTCTGTAAAATGAATCAAAGACAAGAAATATTTGGTATGTCCCTAGTTTCTCAAAAAGTGAATCCACCTCCAAAACTGGCAACAGAGAAAAGAAGACACAAAGTCTGATACAGTGACAAAATAACCCCCTTACGTCTGTTACTATAAGGGTTCTTCTACCCTTCTCTAGTTCACTCAGAGCCATCTGTCAAACTCAGTTGGCCCCTGAAAATCCTGGGCTTTCTTGCTCTCTCCTACAGCAAATCCAAAACCAGTTAACCAAAAAACAGTACATGATTATAAGATTTCCCAGACCCCTAGAAATAACCTCACTTTAGACAAAAAGAGCAACATATTCCATCGTTAAGAGTTACAAAATGGTGTTTATGAATCACAGATAATTGTTTTATAAGATAGAATGAGCTTAACTAAACACTTCCATTTTATTACACAAGTAATCTTTACAAAGGGGGGAGCAGAAGCTAAGTAACTTCTCTAAAATGAAATACAATAAAAGGAATTTTACTCAAGATCCTTATTGTACATTCATTAGGCTATGTTAATTTGATCTGTTTTTTAGAAAACAGATAAAATCATGCAGTGACTAGAAATTTTTAAGAAATTTAACAATCCTCAAATGACTAATAGGAATGCCTCAATGATAGACACCACAGCTTATTTACTAAATCAAATTCAAAATTAAAGAAAAATAAACAGATTAATCAATGTGGGAAATGTGAATTAAGTTATAAGGAGACATTAACTTTTATTTACCCAATTTTGATATAATCTAAACATAAAGATGTTTGTCAGGAATGGTAAATGTACACAAAACGCTCCTCCCCCCACTTGTAGCTACTTATCACAGCCCCCCAACCCCCACCACACTCCCTGATTCACCCCTGGCCCTAGGAGTCCTCAACAGACTGACTGACAAGACAAGGGGTGAAGGACAAACACTTCTGGTTACTCAGTTTCACCCTCCCATCTTCTCACAGTGGCTGCATCCACAACACCCTATTGTTACACATCAAGCCCTTTTTTTTTTATTAGAGTTCAATTTGCCAACCTATAGCATAACACCCAGTGCTCATTCCATCAAGTGCCCCCCTCAGTGCCCGTCACCCAGTCACCCCCTGCCCACCTCCCCTTCCACCACCCCTAGTTCATTTCCTAGAGTTAGGAGTCTTTCATGTTCTGTCTGCCTTTCTGATATTTCCCACTCATTTTTTCTCCTTTCCCCTTTATTCCCTTTCACTATTTTTTATATTCCCCAAATGAATGAGACCACATAATGTTTGTCCTTCTCCAACTGACTTATTTCACTCAGCATAATACCCTCCAGTTCCATCCACGTCAAAGCAAATGGTGAGTATTTGTCGTTTCTAATGGCTGAGTAATATTCCATTGTATACACTGACTACATCTTTATCCATTCATCTTTCAATGGACACCGAGGCTCCTTCCACAGTTTGGCTATTGTGGACATTGCTGCTATAAACATCGGGGTGCAGCCACTCTGGAAAACTGTGTGGAGGTTCCTCAAAGAGTTAAAAATAGATCTCCCCTACAACCCAGCAATTGCACTGCTGGGGATTCACCCCAAAGATACAGATGCAGTGAAATGCCGGGACACCTGCATCAAGCCCTTTAGAACATTCTTCCAGATTCCTCATTTCAATCTTTTGTCCAGTAGTGAAGAAATGACTGAGAAAGGCTGAAAACTAGCCATCAATGAAAACTTCATCCTTCCTATGAAGATGCATTATAAGTACCATGTCACACTTATCTTTGCTACGGTGTCTAATAATGCCCCACATACACATTAGTAACAAAAAGTGATCATACCTAGGATATGAAATGGGGGCTTTGCTTCAGGACACCACATTTTAAAATATATATATATATATGTAGTGCACATTTTAAGTTTCCTGCCCATTCACAAATCCCATGGTGAAGAGCCAAACCCACAGACAGCCAGCTCAGATAGAGGAGTAAGATTATCCAAGTCTAGGACAGTGTTTGCCAAAATGGGAATTTCTCTGAGTATAAGAGGAATCCTCTCTGCATTCCCCTTCTTTTTATTCCACCTAACCTCTCTCTTATAAAACTATTGGTATACATGATGTTTAGATTCTATACTGAAGATTATGGATTAAACCAGCTTTAATCATTAAACTAAGAACCTAACCAACAGGAACATAATCTGTGATTGGGCCCATCAGAAGTTATTGATAAAATAAAATCTAACTCAAACACATAATGCATTAACTACCCTACTGTCTTTTTACTCTAAACTGTTTTTGGTTTTTTTGGGGTGTTTTTTGTTTGTTTGTTTGTTTTTTAAGGGTTAAGTAATCTCTATGCCCAACATGGGGCTACAACTCATGACCCAAGATCAAGAGTTCCATGCTCTATTGGCTGAACTGGCCAGGTATCCCTTTACTCTTAACACTTTTACAAGAGTTACCTGCTATTACATTATGAAGGACCTTATAATGTCACAAATAAAGCAGAATGGAAGTTTCAGATGCATTAGGTTAAAGATTTGGTTATTGATTTTATAAATAAAAGGAAGACTAGCACAAACAAATCCTAGAATACATACTCCCAACAAGGAGGTGACAATTTGACAAAGTCTAATTAAAAAAGTAAAAAAGCTAATTAGTATTTTAGAATTCCACACAGAAGGAAGGAGAGAATGCAGAGAATAGTGGTGGACATCTTGAAAATGTGTGTGGGGGTTTTTTTTTTAAAGATTTTATTTATTTATTCATGAGAGACACATACAGAGAGAGACAGAGACACAGGCAGAGGGAGAAGGAGGCACCATGCAAGGAGCCTGACGTGGGACTCAATCCTGGGACTCCAGGATCAGGCCCTGAGCCAAAGGCAGATGCACTCAACTGCTGAGCCACCCAGGTATCCCTTGAAAATGTGTTTAAATCTAATGTTCGGGATCCCTGGGTGGCGCAGTGGTTTGGCGCCTGCCTTTGGCCCAGGGCGCGATCCTGGAGACCCGGGATCGAATCCCACGTCGGGCTCCCGGTGCATGGAGCCTGCTTCTCCCTCTGCCTGTGTCTCTGCCTCTCTCTCTATCTCTCTGTGACTATCATAAATAAATAAAAATTTAAAAAAAAATAAAATAAAATAAATCTAATGTTCATTGATATTTCTATGGAAGTAAAAACATTTTTGCAGAGTACAAGAAAAAAGAAAATTCTGCTTTACCTTTTTTTCCAAACTCTGCTATACCTTTTTTTCAAATTCTGCTATACTTTTTTTTCAAACTCTGCTATACCTTTTTCATGCTTTAGCAAGAATAGATCATTTTTAGTCCGAAGAAATAATAATCCTAAGAAACTTCTCCAGCAGTGAATTTCATATCTTAATATGTCAATGCCATAAGAGAATTTCCATTCGAATTACTCTAAATGTGATAGTGAATTTCTAGCATCATAAAAGGAGTAACACACTAAACTGAAAATTAAGTATTCTGTGTACCATATAAGGTAGACTGATATCCCTTAGGGTATTAGGAAAACTTTCACATTTTCACATGTTTCTGAGGGATAATTATATTAAAGGTAAATAACAGTAATTGTGTCAGAACTGAAAATGAAACAGGAATCATAACTCACCTTTATGCATAAGAGTTGATCCATTATTATCACGTTCATTAATATTAATTACTCCATCTTCTATTAATTTCTTAAGCATTTCCAAATCACCCTTAAAGGCAGCTACATGACCTGGAAACGCTAAGGCTAGGAATAAAAATTCAGCATTTCAGTCAACACATGAGTTCATTTGTTTTCCCTACCTTAAGCAGTCTCATTTCAGATTTCAATATTAACTCAATTATGATGTGATATTGGAATTAGTTCGATTGATGCAATGACAAGTAATAAAATGAGAATCATAAAATAAGATTATTATTAATTGCATGGCCCTTTCTCCCTGCAAGACCTCAAACATGCCAAGAGTAGTACTGTACCAGAACTATTCTTAGCAATATTCCACTCTCCCTCAGACCACCACAAAACACAAGAAGATGGTCATTTTCAGTCCCTTGTAAAAAGACATAATTGGTTTAAATTCCTACATTTGCACATACCACTCTCCTCTGTTTGCATGGAAACGAAGAAAGCAAAATTAACAGGAAGCAGATAAAGTATATGTAAACAAATACATATACATAAACACATGCCTATGTAAATGTACCTGACCTAAGTGCCTAACTATAAATACTTAATAAAATGTTTTTAAAGATGACTTCATATATTGACCCCTTCCTGAATCCAGCCGTGGTAGTAAGCACTTATAAGGAATGCCTCACCATAACCCTCTTAACAACTTTGAGATATAGTTATCCTCATTTTTAAATGTGGAAAGGAAAGAGAATAGCCAAACAGTATTTTTAAAGATTTCTTTATTTTAGAGAGATGGCACAGTGGGAAGAGGCAAAGGGAGAGGAAAAGTCTGAGGCAGACTCTGTGCTGTGTGCAGAGCTCAAAAGCTCAATCTCACGACCCCAAGATCATGAATTGAGCTGAAGCCAAGAGTTGGGCACTTAACTGACTGCACCACTGAGGCAACCCTCCAAGGAGTATTTTTAAAAGAACAAAGTTGGAGACTTACACTACTTGTTTTTAAGTCTTACTATAAAGCTACAGTAATCAAGGCAGTTGCAGTATTGGCAAATAAACATATATATCAGTAAGACAGTACACAGAGGCCAGAAATACACCCATACATATATAGGCAATTGATTTTTTACAAAGTTGACAAAATATATCAATGAAGAAAGGGAAGCTTTTCCAAAAAACTGGTGCTAAGACAAGTAGATATATGTAGGGGAAAAAAAAAAAACAATATTTTTAAATAAACACTTTATTTCACTCAAAATTCCAGATAAAATTTAACTTGATATAGATCAAAGATCTGAATTAAAAAGCCAAAACTGAGAAACTTCTGGGAAACTACAGAAGAATATCTTGGACAAGTATTTCACAGATAGGACACACAAAAAAATGACCTGTAGAAAAGATTGATAAATTGTACTTTATCAAAATTTACGACTTTTGTTCTTTGAAAGATACTGCCAAGGGACACCTGGATGGCTCAGGGAGTTAAGCAACCAACTCCTAATTTCAGCTCAGGTCATTATCTCAGGGTCATGTGATCAAGCCCTGTGTGTCAGACAGCTTCACACTGAGCACGGAACCCGCTTAAGATTCTCTCTCCCTTCTTTCTCTGCCCCTCTCTTGCTACTCCTGAGCTCAATCTCTCTAAAATAAATAAAATTCAAAATTTTATATATTTTATATATAAACTATAAAAAGAAAGATACTACCAAGAAACCAGGCAAGCTTCAGAAAGAGAGAAAATATATGCCATAACATATAACTAACAAAACCTAAAGAACTGTCAAAAGTGGGATCCCTGGGTGGCTCAGCAGTTTGGCGCCTGCCTTTGGCCCAGGGCGCGATCCTGGAGACCCGGGATCGAATCCCATGTCAGGCTCCCGGTGCATGGGGCCTGCTTCTCCCTCTGCCTGTGTCTCTGCCTGTCTCTCTCTCTCTCTCTCTCTATCATAAATAAATAAAAATTTAAAAAAAAAAAAAAAAAAAGAACTGTCAAAAGTCAGTAATGAGTAGACATACAACTCAATTAAAAAATGGGCAAAAGAATTAAACAGACACCTCATAAAAGATACACAAATGCTCTTTTGAAAAGATGCTCAATATCATTCGTTTTCAGGGAAATATAGATTAAAACCACACAGTAAGATAACACTACACACCCATAGAACAGTTAATAAAACAGACTATATCAAATGTTAGCAATTCCATGGAGCAAATGGAATTCTCATACACATAAGTGGTGATGTAAAGCCATACAACTACTTTAGAAAATAATTACACAACTTTTTTTTTTTTTTTTTTAAAGTAGGCTTCATGCCTAGCATGGAGCCCAGTTTGGGGCTTGAACTCATGACCTGAGATTAATACCTAGGCTGAGGGGATCCCTGGGTGGCGCAGCGGTTTGGCGCCTGCCTTTGGCCCAGGGCGCGATCCTGGAGACCCAGGATCGAATCCCACGTCGGGCTCCCGGTGCATGGAGCCTGCTTCTCCCTCTGCCTGTGTCTCTGCCTCTCTCTCTCTCTCTCTCTCTGTGACTATCATAAATAAATAAAAATTTAAAAAAAAAAAAATTAAAAAAAAAAAAATACCTAGGCTGAGATCAAGAGCCAGATACTTAACTGACTGAGCCACCTGAGTGCCCCAGTTACACAACTTCTTAAAGTTAAACATAAACCCACCATACACTCCACTCCTCTGTATTTACCAAGATAACTGAAAACATATATGTAAATGTTCAGAGCAGCTTTATTAACAATAGCCCAAAACTGGTAATAATCCAATGTTCATCAGCAGGTGAGCTGGTTTAAAACAAAATAAAACAAAGTATATCCATATAATGGAATTTTATTTAGCAATAAAAATGAATATATATAATATACATATGTATATTAATAGAATCTCAAAATGGTTCTATTAGAAAATTCAAATTAATCTACAGTGACAGAAAGCAAGTAAGTGGTTGTATGCAGCCAGGCTAAAAGTAAGGGTAACTACAAGGGGATATTAAAAATATTTCAGAGGTGATGGAAATGTTTTATATCTTGATTGTGATGTTTTCAAGATACATCAAAACTCACCGAACTGCACACTAAATGAATACAGTTTATTATATATAAACCATACTTTAATAAAATTGATTCTAGGGGTGTCTGGGTGGCTCAGTTGTTTCACTGTCAGACTCTTGACTGCAGCTCAGGTCATGATCTCACAGTCCTGAGATTGAGCCCCAGGTCCGGCTCCATGCTCAGTAAGGAATCTGCTTCAGGAATGTCTCCCTCTCCCTTTGCCCCTCCCCCTGCTCATGCTCACTCACTCTCTCTCTCTCTCTCTCTCTAAAATAAATAAATAAATTCCCACCAAACATAAAGAGTGTAAACTCCTACAACTACTCTGATGAAGAATATAGCAATCCCTATTTATACTGAAGATGGGCAGATCCCACCAAGCAAACTGCATATCTATTTACCCAAGCAGAGCTCTCAGCTCTCAGTCTTCAGAAAAGATAGGCAGTACCTCAAGAAGCCACATCCAACAATCCCAGGGTGCCATACAAATATTGTCTACATGGGCTATGTGTTAAAAAGGTACTGAAGCACTTCTCTGAAGAATCTCTTGTATGTATGGAGACACATACAAGAATATCCATGACAACACTGACTGTAATAGTGAAAAACAATCTAAATATCAAATTGGAAAATGAATAATGATTTTCATAAAATGCAAAACTATACCTACATTTAAAAAGAATAAACTACGATACTTCCATCAACCTAATAAATCTCAAAAACATAGTATTTTGTGGAAAAAGTAAGGAATAGAAGAATGCATATTGTTTTACACCATTTTCATAAGATTTTAAAAGAAGTTTCAAAGACTGCTAGTTGTCCACAAAAACAGTCTTCCTTCAATAGTAAGGGAGTTGTAGCTGAGGTGAGTCTTCTCAGCAAGGTACTGAATCCTCACAGCTAATATGCCCATGTGACTCAACTTTTGCCAATGCAATGTTAGCAAAAGTGATGAGTACTTATTAGGCCTTGAAAATCTTACAGTCTTGCTCCCTCCCCCCACCTCCTGTTATATTCTCTACAACCAAAGAGAGCTAGTGGGGAAAAAAAAGCCAGTTACTGAATGACTGCACAGCACAGATTCACTCTTCAACCTGGGCTGTCATATAAATCACTAAGCCACTGAATTTTAGGTCATTTTAGTCTATTACTTCAAAAACACACAATAGTGTATATTATTGTGGTACATATACACTAAATATAAAACCTGTAGAATGGAATTATAAATCCAAAACAATAGTTACCTCTGAGAAGGAAGACAAAGAAATGAGTGATATTAAAGAGACAGAACCAAAAATAATAATAATAGAACCAAGAAGCTTTAAATCTATAACATTTTATCCTTAAATCAGTGGCACAGAGAATGTTCATTACATTAATCTTTATATATTTCTGCCTAAAATATTTTATAATAAAGAAAAACGGAATGAATTATAAGCAACATATTTATATAACTACAATGGACAATTATAGTAATATATTTAATTAAATGGACAATTATAAGTAACATATTTAAATGTAACATTTGCCCTATAATTTCTTTTTATTCCACTTACTCATTAAATGCTAAAACATTTCAGGGCTTATTACTTACTTTCCTGATCTCTCGGATCACTTCGTTCATACTCAGCCCCTTGGATAAACTGCAAAATGTTCTGTTTAAAGAACCTCTGGGCCAGATCCAATACATTTTCTCCATTATCATTGAAGGCTTTTAAAGCTTGTGTTATACTGTTCATTCTACTGAGTAGGAATTTAAAGCAGTGAAGGTGACCTTCCATGGCTGCTAAGTGAACTATAGGTGAGAGAGAAAAAAATAAATAAATTTTTAAATTGATGATAAAGTAACTTGAAGAAAGAAATAACAACACTGGCTTTCGTTCTCACAGGAAGATGACTGTCCCTTTCCTATGTAACAGGAAAATACTCTGAGCAAGGTAACACCTTTTTTCAGAGCCTACAAGTCTTTACTCGACCTTCAGGTCATGCCAAAGCAACATACTAAATGATTAAAGAGTTACACATACTGTGAATGTACAGACACCAGAGGAGAGACACCAAACAGAAGGCCCCAGAAATTTTCTTGAAAAGTGAAATCTCAATTATGCATCTTATAATTACATGAGAAAATACTTGTTATGTAAGATAGATAATAGGTAATTTTTTTTTAACGTTTTGGAAAAAAGTGCAGAAAACAAACCAGGTCACCATGAAAATATGAGTGTTATTCTTATCACTATGGATTTTGTCACTTTTCCATATACATTGATTCTTTTTATTTAAAACAGAAGACTGGATCAAAACTGCAGACAAAGCACACACACTACCTCACCATTTCTATTCTCAATCCTTGAAAATAGAAGCCAAAAAAGACTAGAAAAACAAACAAGAACATCAAGAACACACAACAAATTTTAAGGAAGCCCTGAAAGAAAACATAACTGAATCAGACTAAAGGAGAGCCACAACCCAAAATCTGCAAAAAAATTGGAATGCCCCAGAAGGGGTATCACAAGTTTAGAGGCAGTGATTACAAAGAAAAAGGGAGCCTTCACAACTCTGGAGAAGTGACTATTTGGGAAACAACCCAATCAACATACAAACCTTGCCTCTGGAGGAGTAGGGCAGTGCCTAAGTGACCAGTATAATGCAGGAGAAACAAGATGTAATAATACCCAAAAGAAAAGCTGCAGGCACACGCCACTCTACACTTTCTCAGATGAACCTAAAAAAAAAAAATTAAAACTCCCCATAAAACTTGAGATTCTTCCAACAGCTCATTCATCATATATACACTTAAGTCTTACAGGCATTGTGAACTTAACATAATAAAAACAACTCCTCATCGCTCTTGCATACCTTTTCCTTACATAGTTTCCCCCATCTTACTTAATAGGAACTCACTTTTCTCCATTGTAGTTCATGCCCAAAACCCTGGAGCCATCCTTGACTCCTTTCTGTCACTCTCAACACCTTCATCAATCAGCAAATTTTATTGGCTCTATCTTTAAAGAATATACTGACCCCAATTACTTCTCACTATCTTTGTTGCCTCTGCTCTGCTCCAACCAAATAGCAGCATTAAATTATTGCATCAGGCTCCCAACTGCTATATTTCTACCCTTGCTATCCCTATACCCACACTGCAATCTATTACAAACAAAACAGAGAAAATGTTCTTAAATGTAGTCAGATCATGTCACTGCTATGCTCAAAATCTTTCAATGGCTCATGTTACCCTGACCTCATGATCTATTACTTACTCTCTCACTTCTGTTCTAACCATACTGACTCACTGTTACTCAAATACACTCCTGCCTCACAAACTTTAACTTGCTGTTATCTCTTCCTGAAATACTCTTTCCCTGTGATGGTCACAAGACCTGTTCCAACTGCTTCAGTCTTTATCCAATTATCACTTCCCCAGGGAAGTCTTACCTGACCATCCTATTTTAAATTTCTTCCTCTTTAACATTCTACTCCCTTTTCTGATTTTATTCATACACATATCCCTACTTAATCGTAATTTATATTCTTTTGGTTATTGTCTCTGTCCTCACCAACACCACCACCGTATGAAGGCAGGGACTTTGTCTGTTTTATTTGGTGTGACATCCCTAGCACCAAGAAGAGGGAATGACACATAATAAATACTCAGTAAATAAATGCTGAATTAGTAATTTAAGATAGAGATTTGAATACAAGCAGTCTAGTATTGAAGCCACATTCTTCACCTCTATATTATACTATTAAAAATTAGGGACACCTGGGTGGCTCAGCGGTTGAACATCTGCTTTCAGCTCAAGGCATGATCCCGGGTCTAGGGATAGAGTCCCGCAATGGGCTCCCTGTGGCAAGCCTGCTTCTCCCTCTGCCTAGGTCTCTGCCTCTCTTTGAGTCTCTCATGAATAAGTAAAAAAAACAAACAAACAAACAAACAAAAAAAAACACTAAAAATAAATAATAAAAAAATAAAAATTATATTCTATATGGTCATAAAAAATTATACATTTTTTAAGATTTTATTTATTTATTCATTCATGAGAGACACAGAGAGAAACAGAGGCAGAGACACAGGCAGAGGAAGAAGCAGGCTCCATACAGGGAGCCCGACGTGGGACTCGATCCTGGGTCTCCAGGATCACACCCTGGGCTGAAGGCGGCCCTAACCGCTAAGCCACCCGGGCTGCCCAAAAATTATACATGTTTTAAGAAATAAAAGTTGGATTTTTTTTAATGAGCAGGCAGAAAGACTTAAAAATGATTAGACATATTTAATAAAGAATCAAATAAGAATGAAATTGCCCCCTACCATGTGTTACAGAAAAGTCAACTCCAAGTGGACTGGAAATCCAAATGTGAAGATAAAATAATAAAATTTCTTGACTATAAAAGAATGTCTTCATGATCAAAGAGTATGGAAAGACTTTTTTAACAGGATTCAGAAAGGACTAACCATAAAGGAAGAGTTTATTAAACTTGACTATACTACAGTTAAAACTTCTATCATCAAAAGATATCTGAAAAGAATGAAAAGGCAAGCCATAGAATGGAAAAGACATTTAAATAAAACACATCTAAGTGACAAAAAGCTTGTATCTAGGTTACATAAAGACTCCTACAATTAATTTTTAAAAAAGCAAGAAAACTTAATAAAAAATAGGCAAAATATGTGAACTAGTACTGCACAAAAGAAAATAGCCAGGAGTACCTGGTTGGCTGTCAAAAGATCATGCAACTCTTGAATTCAGGTTGTGAGTTCAAGCCTCACATTGGGTATAAGTGTTACTTAAAAAATAAATATATTGTTAAATAAGAAAAACAACAGTAAACATTTTTTAAAAAGAAGAAATAATAAGATGGCCATTAAGCATATGAAATAATTTTTTATAATACTGATCAATAATTATTTTAAATGTAGATAAACTATTAAATACTCCAAAAAAAAAAAAAAACTCCAAAAAACACAGGGTGAGTGAATGGATAAAAAAACAAGACCACCTATATGCTGCCTATAAGAAACTCATTTCAGACCTAAAGACACATACAGACTGAAAGGAAAAGATGGAAAAAGATACTTCACACACTACTGGAGGTAGGGGGACAAAAGAGCTGGAGTAGAAATACTTTCACCAGACAAAATAGACTTTAAAACAAAGACTAATATTACTCAGCCATTAGAAACGACAAATACCCACCATTTGCTTCGACGTGGAAGGAACTGGAGGGTATTATGCTGAGTGAAATAAGTCCATTGGAGAAAGACAAACATTATATGGTCTCATTCATTTGGGGAATATAAAAAATAGTGAAAGGGAATAAAGGGGAAAGGAGAGAAAATGAGTGAAAATATCAGTGAGAGTGACAAAACATGAGAGACACCTAACTCTGGGAAACAAACAAGGGGTAGTGGAAAGGGAGGTGGGCGGGGGGTTGGGGTGACTGTGTGATGGGCACTGAGGGGGGCACTTGGCGGGATGAACACTGGGTGTTATGCTATATGTTGGCAAATTGAACTCCAATTTAAAAAAATAAATAAAAATTTTTAAAAAAACTATACAATAAACAAACGACATTACATAATGATAAATACTCATGCAATAAGAGAGTTTAACAACTGTAAATATCTACGCACCCAACACTGGAGCACCTAAATATATAAAGCAAATAGAACAGACTTAAAGGGAGAAATTGATAGTAATACAGTAATAGAATGGGACTTTAAAACCTCACATCAATGGATAGATCATCCAGGATGAAACCAATAAGGAAATAGTGGCTTTGAACAACAGATCAGATGAGATGGACTTAACAGATACATATAGAATATTCCACCCCAAAACAGCAGAATACTCATTTACTTCAAGTGCACATGAACATTCTCCAGGACAGATCAGATTTGGCCACAAGTCTCAATATAAATTTAAGAAGATAGAAATCATATTAATTATCTCTTCCAACTACAATAGTATAAAACTAGAAATCAAGCACAGGAAAAAAATGGAAAACACCACAAATATGTGGAGGCTAAATAGTATGCTCCTAAACAACCAATGGATCAACATATAAATCAAAAAGGAAATTAAAATACACATGAAGACAACAGAAAATTGAAAGCAAAATCTTTGGGATGCTCCAAAAGCAGTTCTAAGAGGAGTGTTTATAGAGGGATATAGGCCTTCCTCAAGAAACAAGAAAAATCTCAATCTAAACCTACACCTAAAGGAACTAGAAAAAGAATAACAAAGCCCAAAGTCTGCAGAAGGAAATAATAAAGATGAAAGAAGAAATGAATGAAAGAGAGACTAAAAAGTAACAATTGTAATAATAAGAAAAGATTAATGAAACCTAACAGCTAGTTCTCTGAATAAAACTGATAAACCTTTAACCACACTCATCAAGAAAGAGAGAACTCAAAATCAGAAACCACATGGTAAAGGGGCACCTGACTGGCTTAGTCATTAGAGCACATGACTCCTGATCTCAGGGTTATGAGTTCAAGCCCCATGTTCAGTGTAGAGATCACTTAAAATTTTTTTAAATCTTTTAAAAAATGAGGGGCACCTGGGTGGTCAGTGGTTGAGAGTCTGCCTTTGGCTCAGGTTGTGATCCCAGGGTCCTGGGATCAAGTCCTACAACAGGCTCCCTGTAGGGAGCCTGCTTCTCCCTCTACCTATGTCTCTGTCTCCCTCTCTGTGTCTCTCATGAATAAATAAATAAAATCTTTAAAAAATAGGGGATCCCTGGGTGGCTCAGCGGTTTAGTACCTGCCTTCAGCCCAGGGCGTGATCCTGGAGTCCTGAGATCGAGTCCCATGTCGGGCTCCTGCATGGGGCCTGCTTCTCCCTCTGCCTATGTCTCTGCCTCTCTCTCTCTCTCTCTTTCTCTGTGTGTCTCTCATGAATAAATAAATAAAATCTTAAAAAAAATATTTTAAAAATATGTTTTTAAAGATGAAATGAAATGAGAGAAATAACAACTGACAGCACAGATATAAAAATTGTATGAATGACTATGAAAAATTATATGTCAAATAATTGGAGAACCTAGAAAAAAAGGATAAATTCCTAGAAATATAAAACATTCCAGAACTAAATCAGGAAGAAATAAAAAATTTGAACACACTATTTACTAGTAAAAAATTGAATTGGTAATCAAAAAAAAAAAACTCCCAACATGGGGATCCCTGGGTGGCTCAGTGGTTTAGCACCTGCCTTTGGCCTGGGGTGTGGTCCTGGAGTCCCAGGATTGAGTCCTACATCAGGCTCCCTGTATGGAGCCTGCTTCTCCCTCTGCCTGTGTCTCTGCCTCTCTCTCTCTCTCTCTCTCTCTCTCTCTCTCTCTCTCTCATGAGTCAATAAATAAAATCTTAAAAAAAAAAAAAACTCCCAACAAAAAAAATAATGTCCAGGATTAGATGGATTTACAAGAAGGAAGAGTTAACATCTATTCTCCTCATAATATTCCAAAATATAGAAGAGGAAGGAAAACTTCCAAATTCATTCTTCAAGACCAGCATTACCCTGATACCAAAACCAAAGACACTATAAAAAGAACTACAGGCCTGTATCTCTGATAAACATAGACAAAAAATTCTCAATAAAATATTAGGAAATTGAAATCAATAATTAATTGAAAAGCTCATTCACCACAATAAAATGGGATTTATTCTAGGGAGGAAGGATGGTTCAAAATTTGCAAATCCATCAATGTGAAACATAACATTAATAGGAGGGAGGATAAAAATGATAAGATCATTTCACTAGATATAGAAAAAGCATTTGACAAAATACAACATCCATTCATGATAAAAACTCTCATCACATAGGTGGAATAGAAACATCTCAACCTAATAAAAGCCATATATGACATATCCACATCCAAAATCATACTCAATGCTGAAAAACTAAGAGCTTTTACTCTAGATCAGGAACAAACCAAGAATGTCCACTTTCACCACTTTAATTCAACAAACTACTTGAAGTCCTAACTACAGCAATCAGACAAGAAAAATAAAAGGCATCTAACTCAGTACGGAAGTAAAACTGTCATTATTTGCAGATGACATGATACTACACATAAAGAAAACCCTAAAGACTCCACCAAAACACTATTAGAATAAAGTTAGTAAAATTGCAGGATACAAAATATGCAGCAATCAGTTGCATTTCTATACACCAATAATGAAGCAGCAGAAATAATAGAAAACAATTTCATCTACAATTGTACCAAAAAGGATACCTAGGAATAAATTTAACCAACGAGATGAAAGACTATTACTCCGAAACTGTAAGATGTCAGTGAAAGAAACTGATGATGACACAAACAAATGGAAAAATAGGCTTATGGACTGGAAAAATTAATATTGGTAAAATGTTCATACTACCCAAAGCAAACTACAGACTCAATGCAATCTCTATCAAAATAACCAACAGAAAAAATAATCCTAAAATTTGAATAGAACCACAAAAAAAAAAAAGTAACTGAAGTAATCTTGCAAAAGAACAACAAAGCTAGAGATATCACAATCCCATAGTTCAAGAATAACAACAAAGCTACAGCAATAAAAACAATATGGTTGGGATCCCTGGGTGGCTCAGCGGTTTGGCGCCTGCCTTTGGCCCAGGGCAGATCCTGGAGTCCCGGGATCGAGTCCTACGTCGGGCTCCCGGCATGGAGCCTGCTTCTCCCTCCTCCTGTGTCTCTGCCTCATGTCTCTTTCTCTATCATAAATAAATAAATAAATCTTTAAAAAAAAAAAAAAAAAACAATATGGCAACAGCACAAAACAGACACACAGATCAATGGAACAGAAGAGAGAGCCCAGAAAGAAATCCACAATTACACAACAAAGGAGGCAAGAATACACAATGGGGAAAAGACAATCTCTTCAAAAATTGCACTAAGAAAACTGGACAGCCACAGGCAAAAAGATATAACTAGATCACTTTTTTACACCATATACAAAAATAAACTCAAAATGGATTAAAGAACTAAATGTGAGACCTGAAATCATAAAATTCCTAAAAGAGGGCAGCCTGGGTGGCTCAGCGATTTAGTGCTGCCTTCAGCCCAAGGCGTGGCCCTGGAGTCCTGGGATCGAGTCCCACGTCGGACTCCCTGCATGGAGCCTGCTTCTTCCCTCTGCCTGTGTCTCTCTCTGCCTCTGCCCCTCTCTCTCGCTCTCTCTCATTCTCTCTCTCTCTGTGTGTCTCTCACAAATAAATAAATAAATCTTTTTTTAAAAAAAATCTTTAAAATTAAAAAAAAACTCCTAAAAGAAAACATAGGCAGTAATCTCTTCAACTCGGGCCTTAGCAACATATTTATGGATATATCTCATGGGCAAAAATAAAATAAAATAAAATAGTGGGACTATACCAAAATAAAAAGCTTTTGCACAGCAAAGGAAAACATCAACAAAACAGAAAGCAACCTACTGAATGGATGAAGATATCTACAAACGATATCCAGTAAGGGTTTAATTAACCAAAATATATAAAGAATTTATACAACTCAACACTAAAAACACAAATAAATCAATTAAAAATGGGCAGATCTGAATAGATCTTCTTTTCCAAAGAAGAGGTACAGATGGCCAACAGACACATGAAAAGATGCTCAACATTACTCATCATCAGGGAAATGCAAATCAAAACCACAATGAGATATCACCTCATACCAGTCAAAATGGCTAGTGTCAAAAGTAAAAAGAAATAAGTTTCGGAGAGAATGTGAAGAAAAGAGACCTCTCAATGTACTGTTGGTACAAATTAAATTGGCACAACTACTATGGAAAACAGAGGTTTGGGGGTTTGGGGTTTTTTTTTTTTTCTTTTTGAAACCAAAAAAATTAAAAATAAAAATGCCATATGATCCAGTAATTCCACTACTAGGTATTTATCCAAAGAAAATGAAAACACTAATTCTAAAAAATATATGCACCACTAGGTTTATTGCAGCCTTATTTTCAATAGCCAAGATATGGAAATAATCTAAGTGTCCAGAGACAGATGAATGGATATAGAAGTGGTATATAAATATATATAGATATATACGCACAATGGGATATTATTCAGCCATAAAAAGAATGAATGATATCTTGCCATTTCAACAAAATAGATGGAACTAGAGTATTTTGTTTTTTTGTTTTTTGTTTTGTTTTGTTTTTTGGAACTAGAGTATTTTGCTAAGTAATATCAGTCAGAGAAAGATAACACATGATGTCCCTTATGTGTGAAATCTGAAAGACAAAACAGGAAAGAAAAAAAAGACAGACTCATAACTACAGAGAATAATATGGTGCTAGGGAGAAGGGTTGAAGGGATGGGAGAAAGAGGTAAAGGAGATTAAGAGATACAAACTTCCAGTTACAAAATAAGTAAGTCATGGAAATTAAAACTATAGCATAGGAAATATAGTCAATAATATTATAATAATGTATGGTGACAGATGATACTTATCATGGTAAATACTGGTAATATATGGAATTGTCAAATCAATATGCTATACACCTGAAACTAATAAAGTACATATGTCAATCATACCTCAATTAAAAAAAGGGTGGGGAGAGACAGGTACAAACTTCCAGAAAAAAAAATGGTGTTCTAAATAATTAATCAAAGAAAATGTTAATTAAAACCACAATGAAAGGCAGCCCTGGTGGCACAGCTGTTTAGCACGCGGCGTGATCCTGGAGACTTGGGATCAAGTCCCACGTCGGGCTCCCTGCATGGGGCCTGCTCTCCCTCTGCCTGTGTCTCTGCCTCTCTCTCTCTCGCTCTGTATCTCTCATGAGTAAATAAAATAAAATCTTTTTTTAAAAAAAAATTTTAATAAAAATAAATAAAACCACAATGAAGTATTACACCCAAAAGAATGACTAAAACAAAACAAAAAAAATTTAAAAGCAAAACATTAATTTCCAAATATACAAAAATTAAGAGTTCTTACCAACACATCTTTACTTTATGAACAGTAAAGGGTGTATTCCAGAAAGAAGCAAAACAATTCCAGACAGTAGTGTAAAGGGATGGAAGATGAGGCCAAGGAGATAGGTAAGAGCCAAATTAGGAATATATAGCATGCCAAGCTAAGAAATCAGAGCTCCATAGCAATGTAGGGAGTTTTTAGGTGACAAAATGATTTGATCAAACCTGTTCATATCATTCTGCCTGGATGGTCCCTTCATTGTTTGCTACTTAAGATTCTTTTAAGACATAATTCAAGAATTATTTTTAATAATCATCACTCCATTATCACTATGATCTATCCCTCTTCCAAATTTCTACAGCACCTCTTGGAAGAAGACAGGGTGTTTAGAGTATAGGTCTCAATTGGCCAGCTAATCACAGCCTAGCCAACTGCAGTTGGCAAATTAACTCAAATACACTAATGTCTACTGTTTATAATATTATTTATAAACAGTCTGGGAGGTGGAGCTGTATGAAGTTAAAAAATAACAACATTAGACAGCAGATGAAGGAAATAGCTGGTGGAAGAGTAAATCCAAGTTCAATTTTGCCAATTTCTCTTTTGCTGATATGGTTTCAGAAAGAAATTAATCACATGAGAAGTACATAACATAGGTATAAGAGTAAAAAATGCTCAGGTCAACAAATTTAGTTTTCTGAAGGATTGTTAGAATGATGACAGTTTAAATTTCTTAAATGCAATCATTAAGTTTACATTAATGAGAAACCAAAACATTCACTTTTGTGAATACCTGGAAGGTTTCCATTGTAGTCCACATCTTCTATGCCACATCCCCATTTAACTAGAAGTTGCAAACAGCCAAGCCGCCCGTGAAAAGCTGCATAGTGCACAGGTTTCCATTCTCTCTTATCAGTCACACTAGGATCCTAGAGGTAACATTCACAAGAACTCAGTTTCTTTCCATTTGTAGGAGAAATACTAAGTCTAGCAGTTTAATTCTGCAATTGAAAATTGGAGGTGTTCTTAAAAATATAAAGCAAAAAATAAATGTAATAGAAAAATTTACTATAATCACTGATTTAAACATATGAACTAATAAGATACTAATGAAATTTTATTAAATAGTCTTTTATTTATTTTTTAAAGATTTATATATTTATTTATGATAGAGAGAGAGAGGCAGAGACACAGGAGGAGGGAGAAGCAGGCTCCATGCCAGGAGCCTGATGCAGGACTCGATCCTGGGACTCCAGGATCGCGCCCTGAGCCAAAGGCAGGCGCTGAACTGCTGAGCCACCCAGGGATCCCCTAAATAGTCTTTTTAAAAAGAACTTTACTAGATCCATAAAAATAGTTTTTCTTCAAAGATTTTATTTTTTTCAGAGAGAGACAGAACATAAGCATGAGCCGAGGCAGGGGCAGAAGGAGCAGCAGACTCCCTGCTGAGTGGAGAGCCTGACATAAGGCTCCATCCCAACCCTGGGATAATAACCTGAACGAAAGGCAGATGCTTAATCCACTAAACCATCAAGGCATCACTAAAAATAGTTTTTAAAAAGGAACTTGGGATGCCTTGGATGGCTCAGTGGTTGAGCATGTGCCTTCGGCTCAGGCTATAATCCCAGAGTTCCCTCAATCCCAGGATCGAGTCCCCTATCGGGCTCCCTGTATGGAGCCAGCTTCTCCCTCCGCCTATGTCTTTGCCTCTCTCTCTGTGTCTCTCATGAATAAATAATATATTTCTAAAAATAAATAAAAAATAAAAAGGAACTTAACTAGAGGTGCCTGGGTGGTACAGTTAGTTAAGTGCCCAACTCTTGGTTTCAGCTGGGGTCATGGTGTTGGGGTCATGGGATCCAGCTGAGTCAGACTCCATGCTTAGCACAAGGTCTACCTGGGATCTCTCCCTCTCCTTCTGCCTGCCCCCCCTCCCACTGTGTTTTTCTCTCTCTCTCTCTCTCTCAAATATATAAATCACAGGGCATCTGGGTCACGCAATCCATTGAGTGTCAGGCTTGGTTTTGGCTCAGGGCATGATCTCATGGTTGTGGGGAAAAAGCCCCATGTTGGGCTCCATGCTCAGCATAGAATCTGCTTGATATTCCCTCTCCCTCTGCCCCTCTCACTCACGTTCTCTCTAAAATAAATAAATCTTTTAAAATAAATAAAACTTTTTAAAAAAAGAACATAACTGGCCATTGTACCGGTCATAGGTTCCTGATCAATAAAATGAAAGAGATGGATTCAAATGATGCAATTATATCCTTGAAAGTATAAACAAAGAGTAAATGAAAAAAAAAACTTAACAGGCCCTTCACTTTTTCTCTAACTATAGAAACACCAGCTCTTACCATAATGTCTTCGATATAAGTAGTTATTTTCTTATAAGTTATTTTTTTTACAATGACTGGGTAATACTGAAAATAAGTATCACAATAAATGAAATTTCTGGGGATAAAAATCACTTTCTAAATTAGTTTATGAACAAACAGGTAAACACACAGAAATTCAGAAAGATTTACAATGACTGGTTAAGATGAGTTTAGAAGCTTCAAATTCTTCCCAAACTCTGAACTGAAGAACCCATCTGAAATACTTTGTGCTGCTAAACTGGGTCTTTTTGAAGCTTTATCTAAATTATTGCTCCCATGTTTAAAGACAGAAGAGCAGGGATCCCTGGGTGGCGCAGCGGTTTGGCGCCTGCCTTTGGCCCAGGGCGCGATCCTGGAGACCCGGGATCGAATCCCACATCAGGCTCCCGGCACATGGAGCCTGCTTCTCCCTCTGCCTGTGTCTCTGCCTCTCTCTTTCTCTCTGTATGACTATCATAAATAAATAAAAATTTAAAAAAAAAAAAAAAAAAAAGACAGAAGAGCAAGAGACCGAGATCATATTACTTTCTCCAAAGGTCATATAAGTGGGCTTTAAAAACGATATCCAGTAAGGGTTTAATTAACCAAAATATATAAAGAATTTATACAACTCAACACTAAAAACACAAATAAATCAATTAAAAATGGGCAGATCTGAATAGATCTTCTTTTCCAAAGAAGAGGTACAGATGGCCAACAGACACATGAAAAGATGCTCAACATTACTCATCATCAGGGAAATGCAAATCAAAACCACAATGAGATATCACCTCATACCAGTCAAAATGGCTAGTGTCAAAAGTAAAAAGAAATAAGTTTCGGAGAGAATGTGAAGAAAAGAGACCTCTCAATGTACTGTTGGTACAAATTAAATTGGCACAACTACTATGGAAAACAGAGGTTTGGGGGTTTGGGGTTTTTTTTTTTTTCTTTTTGAAACCAAAAAAATTAAAAATAAAAATGCCATATGATCCAGTAATTCCACTACTAGGTATTTATCCAAAGAAAATGAAAACACTAATTCTAAAAAATATATGCACCACTAGGTTTATTGCAGCCTTATTTTCAATAGCCAAGATATGGAAATAATCTAAGTGTCCAGAGACAGATGAATGGATATAGAAGTGGTATATAAATATATATAGATATATACGCACAATGGGATATTATTCAGCCATAAAAAGAATGAATGATATCTTGCCATTTCAACAAAATAGATGGAACTAGAGTATTTTGTTTTTTTGTTTTTTGTTTTGTTTTGTTTTTTGGAACTAGAGTATTTTGCTAAGTAATATCAGTCAGAGAAAGATAACACATGATGTCCCTTATGTGTGAAATCTGAAAGACAAAACAGGAAAGAAAAAAAAGACAGACTCATAACTACAGAGAATAATATGGTGCTAGGGAGAAGGGTTGAAGGGATGGGAGAAAGAGGTAAAGGAGATTAAGAGATACAAACTTCCAGTTACAAAATAAGTAAGTCATGGAAATTAAAACTATAGCATAGGAAATATAGTCAATAATATTATAATAATGTATGGTGACAGATGATACTTATCATGGTAAATACTGGTAATATATGGAATTGTCAAATCAATATGCTATACACCTGAAACTAATAAAGTACATATGTCAATCATACCTCAATTAAAAAAAGGGTGGGGAGAGACAGGTACAAACTTCCAGAAAAAAAAATGGTGTTCTAAATAATTAATCAAAGAAAATGTTAATTAAAACCACAATGAAAGGCAGCCCTGGTGGCACAGCTGTTTAGCACGCGGCGTGATCCTGGAGACTTGGGATCAAGTCCCACGTCGGGCTCCCTGCATGGGGCCTGCTCTCCCTCTGCCTGTGTCTCTGCCTCTCTCTCTCTCGCTCTGTATCTCTCATGAGTAAATAAAATAAAATCTTTTTTTAAAAAAAAATTTTAATAAAAATAAATAAAACCACAATGAAGTATTACACCCAAAAGAATGACTAAAACAAAACAAAAAAAATTTAAAAGCAAAACATTAATTTCCAAATATACAAAAATTAAGAGTTCTTACCAACACATCTTTACTTTATGAACAGTAAAGGGTGTATTCCAGAAAGAAGCAAA
The DNA here is from genome assembly GCF_018345385.1 of Vulpes lagopus. NCBI lineage: Eukaryota > Metazoa > Chordata > Mammalia > Carnivora > Canidae > Vulpes > Vulpes lagopus. The sequence continues at coordinate 33,707,306 of NC_054838.1, read as the reverse complement.
ACAATTCCAGACAGTAGTGTAAAGGGATGGAAGATGAGGCCAAGGAGATAGGTAAGAGCCAAATTAGGAATATATAGCATGCCAAGCTAAGAAATCAGAGCTCCATAGCAATGTAGGGAGTTTTTAGGTGACAAAATGATTTGATCAAACCTGTTCATATCATTCTGCCTGGATGGTCCCTTCATTGTTTGCTACTTAAGATTCTTTTAAGACATAATTCAAGAATTATTTTTAATAATCATCACTCCATTATCACTATGATCTATCCCTCTTCCAAATTTCTACAGCACCTCTTGGAAGAAGACAGGGTGTTTAGAGTATAGGTCTCAATTGGCCAGCTAATCACAGCCTAGCCAACTGCAGTTGGCAAATTAACTCAAATACACTAATGTCTACTGTTTATAATATTATTTATAAACAGTCTGGGAGGTGGAGCTGTATGAAGTTAAAAAATAACAACATTAGACAGCAGATGAAGGAAATAGCTGGTGGAAGAGTAAATCCAAGTTCAATTTTGCCAATTTCTCTTTTGCTGATATGGTTTCAGAAAGAAATTAATCACATGAGAAGTACATAACATAGGTATAAGAGTAAAAAATGCTCAGGTCAACAAATTTAGTTTTCTGAAGGATTGTTAGAATGATGACAGTTTAAATTTCTTAAATGCAATCATTAAGTTTACATTAATGAGAAACCAAAACATTCACTTTTGTGAATACCTGGAAGGTTTCCATTGTAGTCCACATCTTCTATGCCACATCCCCATTTAACTAGAAGTTGCAAACAGCCAAGCCGCCCGTGAAAAGCTGCATAGTGCACAGGTTTCCATTCTCTCTTATCAGTCACACTAGGATCCTAGAGGTAACATTCACAAGAACTCAGTTTCTTTCCATTTGTAGGAGAAATACTAAGTCTAGCAGTTTAATTCTGCAATTGAAAATTGGAGGTGTTCTTAAAAATATAAAGCAAAAAATAAATGTAATAGAAAAATTTACTATAATCACTGATTTAAACATATGAACTAATAAGATACTAATGAAATTTTATTAAATAGTCTTTTATTTATTTTTTAAAGATTTATATATTTATTTATGATAGAGAGAGAGAGGCAGAGACACAGGAGGAGGGAGAAGCAGGCTCCATGCCAGGAGCCTGATGCAGGACTCGATCCTGGGACTCCAGGATCGCGCCCTGAGCCAAAGGCAGGCGCTGAACTGCTGAGCCACCCAGGGATCCCCTAAATAGTCTTTTTAAAAAGAACTTTACTAGATCCATAAAAATAGTTTTTCTTCAAAGATTTTATTTTTTTCAGAGAGAGACAGAACATAAGCATGAGCCGAGGCAGGGGCAGAAGGAGCAGCAGACTCCCTGCTGAGTGGAGAGCCTGACATAAGGCTCCATCCCAACCCTGGGATAATAACCTGAACGAAAGGCAGATGCTTAATCCACTAAACCATCAAGGCATCACTAAAAATAGTTTTTAAAAAGGAACTTGGGATGCCTTGGATGGCTCAGTGGTTGAGCATGTGCCTTCGGCTCAGGCTATAATCCCAGAGTTCCCTCAATCCCAGGATCGAGTCCCCTATCGGGCTCCCTGTATGGAGCCAGCTTCTCCCTCCGCCTATGTCTTTGCCTCTCTCTCTGTGTCTCTCATGAATAAATAATATATTTCTAAAAATAAATAAAAAATAAAAAGGAACTTAACTAGAGGTGCCTGGGTGGTACAGTTAGTTAAGTGCCCAACTCTTGGTTTCAGCTGGGGTCATGGTGTTGGGGTCATGGGATCCAGCTGAGTCAGACTCCATGCTTAGCACGAGGTCTACCTGGGATCTCTCCCTCTCCTTCTGCCTGCCCCCCCTCCCACTGTGTTTTTCTCTCTCTCTCTCTCTCTCAAATATATAAATCACAGGGCATCTGGGTCACGCAATCCATTGAGTGTCAGGCTTGGTTTTGGCTCAGGGCATGATCTCATGGTTGTGGGGAAAAAGCCCCATGTTGGGCTCCATGCTCAGCATAGAATCTGCTTGATATTCCCTCTCCCTCTGCCCCTCTCACTCACGTTCTCTCTAAAATAAATAAATCTTTTAAAATAAATAAAACTTTTTAAAAAAAGAACATAACTGGCCATTGTACCGGTCATAGGTTCCTGATCAATAAAATGAAAGAGATGGATTCAAATGATGCAATTATATCCTTGAAAGTATAAACAAAGAGTAAATGAAAAAAAAAACTTAACAGGCCCTTCACTTTTTCTCTAACTATAGAAACACCAGCTCTTACCATAATGTCTTCGATATAAGTAGTTATTTTCTTATAAGTTATTTTTTTTTACAATGACTGGGTAATACTGAAAATAAGTATCACAATAAATGAAATTTCTGGGGATAAAAATCACTTTCTAAATTAGTTTATGAACAAACAGGTAAACACACAGAAATTCAGAAAGATTTACAATGACTGGTTAAGATGAGTTTAGAAGCTTCAAATTCTTCCCAAACTCTGAACTGAAGAACCCATCTGAAATACTTTGTGCTGCTAAACTGGGTCTTTTTGAAGCTTTATCTAAATTATTGCTCCCATGTTTAAAGACAGAAGAGCAAGAGACAGAGATCATATTACTTCTCCAAAGTCATATAAGGGCTTTAAAAAGTCAGAAAGAAGTAACTAGGCTACCAAATGCTACTCCATTTATAGGATTACACATTCTCACATGTTAATAGGAATCTCTTACCACTCCACTTCGGAGCATTATTTGTAAAGTGAAAGAATGTCCATGTGTTGCAGCAAGGTGTAAAGGAGTGCATCCACGATCATCTTGAGCTGCCAAATTTGCCCCATTGATTATGAGTGCCTAAAAATAGAAAAATAGAAGTTTGCATAAATATATATGTTAAATCATAAGTGTGATATAATAGGCATTTTTATATAAGTAATAATGTAACATTATTATATAAGTTCTTACAGATGTGCCACAAAGTATGAGAAATTCTTAGTTAATCCTAAGAAAATGTTTGAGATCTTTTTTAACCATGCCTAGAAGGTATTTATAATACCTGATTTCACATTCTAATTAGAGCATATAATTTATAAGGCACACTTTTCAGAAAGATTAATAACCATTAAGTTAAATACTTCAATGCTAAGCTAATAAGCTGAAAAGTAAACTTCCACTATTTCAAGACTTTATTTATTTATTCATGAGAGATGCAGAGAGAGAGAGAGAGAGAGAGGCAGAGACACAGACAGAGGGAGAAGCAGGCTCCATGCAGGGAGTCTGACGTGGGACTCTGTCCCGGGTCTCCACAATCACACCCCGGGCTGAAGGCGGTGCTCAACCGCTGAGCCACCTGGGCTGCCCAACTTCCACTATTTCAAAAGGGGAATCTTTTATTAACTGGGTTTTTAATATACTTTGTAAAAGGATTTCATTATTAGAGTAACTAGTTCTAGCTCCAAATCAAATTTCTAACTGCATCTGAGGAAATTCCATCTCAAATTATAATTGGCCTAGTTTCTGTCTATGAATTATATCATATACACAGCACACCCCTCTATATAATATAATCAAGTAATCAAAAAATATATACCAAGTAATCTGTTTATAAGAATTATTAGTTAATATTTGTTAGTTTTACTCCCATAGACTTGCTTTTTTTAACTAACCTATATTTACCAGTAACTTAGCAAAAGACTCAATCATAATTCCTATCAAAAGTTTTAAGAATAGTTTCCATAATTAACTACTCAATAATCATCACAAACTATACTAAGTGTTTACTGTGTATTAAAAGTCACTATAAAGAATATGAAGACATTTCAATTTAGGGAATTAGGACACATGTAGAGACAAAGATAATCAGTTATACAAAGCAGTCTTTGATAAGCAACAACTACACAGTATAGTACCAAAAAAGAACCACAAAATCTCTGAGAATAAAAAGATAACTTTCAGGGAGACAAGGACAATGAGAGTGATGGGAATGGTTTGATCTAATGCTTAGAGGAAGAAAAGCATCATTTGACCCTGATGTCCCCTGAAATTACTATTGCATTTTCTTTTTCACTGCCCACTTCTCAAATTAATACCTCAATGCCTCAACTTCAAATCCACCTGCAAATGGGGTGCCATCCCTACCACTGCATGGAAATACAGCAAACCTCACCCTATAGTGAGCTGTCAAGTCCAGTGGCATTTCCTCAGTTTTATCCTGTAACTCTGACACTCAACCTAACACTTCTTCCTTCATCTGTACAGCCCAATGGACCTCTGACTTCCTCCTTTGAATTCTTTACTCATTTCTCTTCCTACGATCACTACTAGTAACATTCTTTAACATCCAATCCTCAATACTCTATTCTCTTCCCTATACTTTATTACTCCTGAAATCTTTGTCTTTAGCACCCTTTTCAACTGCCTGGACCTTCTGCGCCTGAATGACCTACAGGCGCCCTAAACATATGCCAAATTGAACTCAACATTTTTGCCCCCCTATCTCCTTGCCTTTCAGATTTCTCTATCTGGAAAAAAAAAAAAAACAGATTTCCCGATCTGTAGCGCTATCATTATCTGCCATTCTGCCTCAAAACTTTAAAATTTTCCCAATACTCTGTCCATGCCTGCTTTGCAAGATGTCTTCAATCATTTTCTTTCTTTCCCACTGCCACTCCCTAATTTTGCCCTCTGTGGGTAGTGATGACACCAAAAGTCTCTAGTCTTCTTGCCTCCAAACTGTCTCCTCATCCTAGGTAATTCCAGATACAGACCTTGTTTGAATAATTTCCTAAAATACTGTTTTCATTACTTCATTCTTCTGTTAATGTTCATGTGCTTGTGTATATATAAGTATGTATGTGTGTTCTATGTATAAGACTATATAAAAACTCTCTTTCTTCATAAATGAGTCTTTTTTCTACTTCTAAGACATTTTACATACCTGGCTATCCAAACTAAATTCGTAACAGTATACAACAAAACGTCTACAACTTAGTCAAACTCATATAATAGTTTATCCCTGAATACACGTAATCTTCAATTTGAGCACTTTATGTAGAATTATAGCACACAAGTTATCTAAATAAAATTTAGGTTCAAATCCTGGTTTTGTCACTTACTTAGGCAAGGTACTTAACTCTCTGAATCTGTTTATAAAAAGGGGAACTCATATGATTGTTGTATTAAATGAAGTAATGTTTGGGAAAATGTAATTCACACATTAAAAATGATAATCATTATTTTTCATCACTTCTTACCTTTCTAAAATCAACCTGTTCTTTTCAGCTAGTTGAAGTTTTATTGCCTCCATTAATGATGTCTCTATCTTCTTATCATTAGAATCTTAATCATAGACGATACTTTGTATTGTTTTATAATACACTGAGTAAAGAACCTGTCATTCCAAATAGAATCTTAGGCTTCTTATAGGCAGGAACTTAGACAATTATGTATTCCTCCAAATTCCAGTCTATTTCACTACATTGATTATACCTAGTCTAATAAGCTAGATCCTGCACATATTAATATTTAACTCTGGCCAGGAAATATATTAAATAAGAAATGTTAGGCATGAAAAGCTATTGAGATAATCTGGGCATGTCTATGACATCGCTTAAAACAACCCATTAGCCAACTATTTCAGAGATAAAAGGATCCCCAGTCCTACACCATTTGTTTAAGCTGTATCTGATATCAAATATCTGAGTCATGGAATTCAGTAAGTTCTTGTTTACGGATCAAATTACTAGAATAAAAGCAATAGCCCAACAAAACTAAGCTAAAGTAATTAAACGTATTGATTTTTTTTAAAGTAACCAAAGTTATCATTACCTGCATACAGGCATCCTGACCTCTGATTGCAGCTATGTGAGCTGCTGTCCAACCTCTCATGGTTACTTGTGTGGTATCAGCTCCATGCCAGAGAAGCCAGTGAAGACACTAAATTAAGAAAATAACATGTTAACAAGTGATAAGGCAGATTTTTTTTTAACATCTTTAGATCTTTGAAATTTAGTCTATCATCATGAAATACCACAGCCTGGGAAGCCCCACAAGTAAATGAAGGGGCTAGGTTTAAGAAAAACAAAAGCACAAGAACAATGAAATGGTAACCCCCACTTGGGTCTTATTTTTGGGTCAACAAAGGAAACAGTGGGAGCTGTGGCAAATTGGATATCAAATTCCTTGTCCATAAGGTGTAAATGCTACTTAATCGCAGCCAGTTGTTACTGTAAGTGCAATACTGATCCAAATCTTATATTTCACCAATACTCTGTAAGCCAAATAAAACACATCTGTGAGTCAAATTCACTCAATGGCTGCCAATTTGCAACCTCTGCCACAGATCTTTTTTTTTTTTTATTTTTCCCCAAACCTCTTTTTTTTTTTTTTTTTAAGATTTCATCTATTTATTCATGAGAGACAGAGAGAGAGAGACAGAGAGAGGCAGAGACACAGGCAGAGGGAGAAGCAGGCTCCATGCAGGGAGCCCGAAATGGGACTCGATCCCGGGTCTCCAGGATCACACCCTGGGCTGAAGGCGGCGCTAAACCACTGAGCCACCCGGGCTGCCCTGCCACAGATCTTTAAATGGGCCCAGATTCTCCTGTATCAAAGCAAACATTGTTATTCTGATGATACTCTCTAAAAAAAAATTTAAGTGGCTAAAAAAAAATGGGGGGGAGAGAGTCAAATGCATCTTCATTTAATATCTTTTTTTACTTATAGTCTCAATAGAATACAGTACTAGAGGTCTGTGCCACATATGGTGTTACAGTCTTTATATGTTCAGGTTTGGAGAGTTTATCTTCAAGAATTTTCTTCTTAAAGAATTGATTGTACGTTTGGGATATACTATCACATCAGTCATAGCCATATCATTTGTTGAAAGGCTTACCATTTAGGTATCATTGGCCTGTCACAGAGATAAATGGCAAATAAAATATAAAGATAAAAAAAGCCCAACATCACTACTAATCAGAGTAAGTCATCCATTTATCAGCAAATATTTATGGAGAGACTACTACATGCTAACACTGTTCAGTTACAAGAGAATAAAACCACTGCAAACATTCATATAACAAGTTCTTTATTTCTTGGGCAGCCCGGGTAGCTCAGCGGTTTAGCACCGCCTTCAGCCCAGCGCATGATCCTGGAGACCTGGGATCGAGTCTCACATCGGGCTCCCTGCATGGAGCCTGCTTCTCCCTCTGCCTGTGTCTCTGCCTCTCTCTCTCTCTCTCTCTCTCTGTCTCTCTCTGTGTCTCTCATGAATAGATAAAATTTTAAAAAAAAAACAAAACAAGTTCTTTATTTCTCTTGAGTAATAAATATGTGTATGTAAGATTACTGGAACATAGATAAGTGTATGGTCAACTTTAAAGAAACTGCCATTCTGTTTTCCAAAGTGGCTATACCATTTTACACTTCCACTAGCGTGATATAAGAGCTGCAGTTGCTCCATATTCTTGCCAATACTTGGTAGTATCGTATTTTGTTTTTGTTTTGCCATTCTAATAGGTATGTAGTGGCATCTGATTGTGTTTTAATTTGCATTTCCTTAATGGCTAATGATGTGGAACATCTTATCAAGTGTTCAATTGCCATCCATATGTCCTCCTGAAGTGTCAAAGTCATGTCCCCATTTAATTGGGGTTTTGTTTTATTACTACTCAACTATGAGAGTTCCATATAAAGAAATGATTTGCAAAGATTTTTCTCTTATGTTTTCTCCTAGAAGTTTCAGAAGGTTAAATTTTAACTTGTTTATGATCTGTTTTGAGTATATTTTTACAGAAGGTGCCAAATATATCATTTTCTCACACTATTCCACTGTGCCATTACCATTTAATGAAAACATTATCTGTTCTCCATTGGATTTCATTGGCATCTTTGTCAAAAATCAACTGATCAATCAGTAAGACTTCAGAAATGGCTAAGTGAAGAACCTGGCAAATCCTCCCCAAGGAACAGTAATAAAACTAGACAAAGCAGGGGGCACAGTCAGTTAAGCTCAGTCAGTTAAGCATCTGACTTCAGCTCAGGTCATACATGATCTCAGGGTCCTGGGATCTAGCCCTGAGTCAGGCTCTGCCCCCCAGCAAGGATTCTCCTTGTTTCTCTCCTTCTGCTCCTTCCCCCACTCACATGTACTCATTCTCTCTCTCTCTCAAATAAATAAAATCTTCAAAAAAAAAAAAAAAAACTTGACAAAGATGTCAAAAACAACCATTTAAAGACTCTGGGAATTCATCAGAGGTAAATAACAAAATAAAAAGCATTTACTCAAGAAAATGTTCTGAATCTCAGTAAGAACAGGAGGAGTCTAAGCAAAAAGCCTGAGACTATAAATTATTCCTACCCTGAGCTACACGTGCAGAAGTTTTACCCAGCTGACCAGCTCCACTGCCTTGCTGGAGGGACTGAAAATTCCATGCCCAGGGACATAGTTAAAAACAATTCCAAATCTCAGGGGCCAAAAACCTGGTAAAGCCAACATCAAAGCTTGTCTGAAGTCACAATACTGGTGATGGCAAACAGCAAAACTAAAGACCACCCAGAGAATTAAAGAAATATCCAAGAAATGAGACATCAAGTAGGCCTTACTAAGATTCCACTTATCCTTTGTAATCTACAAGACCATGTACATGTACAAAGCTGCTTATATTCAGGAAAGATTGAAGAGGCTAGACATCCCTGGCTAAACATAAAACCTTGCAAACACTAAAAAAAGGAAGGAAGGAAGGAAGGAAGGAAGGAAGGAAGGAAGGAAGGAAGGAAGGAAGGAAGGAGAAAAAGAAAAAGAAAAAGAAAAAGAAAAAGAAAAAGAAAAAGAAAAAGAAAAAGAAAAAAAGTCAAGGTGACTTGTAAATTACTTGGACTTGGAAAACATTCCCCAAACCACATAGACTCAACAAAAGATGGAATCCTTACTGTCTCAAGGCACTTAAGCACAACCTCTGATCAATGACCCAAAAGTGACTCTTAGGAAGCCAGACTTAAAAATACTAACAAGGAAAAAAAAAAAAAAAAAAAATACTAACAAGGGGATCCCCAGGTGGCTCAGCAGTTTGGCGCCTGCCTTCGGCCCAGGGCATGATCCTGGAGTCCCGAGATAGAGTCCCACATCAGGTTCCCTGCATGGAGCCTGCTTCCCCCTCTGCCTGTGTCTCTACCTCTGTGTGTATGTGTGTATGTGTGTGTGTGTATGTGTGTCAGGAATAAATAAAATCTTAAAAAAAAAATACTAACAGGAATTTTTAAAAACTAAAACAAACAAAAAACTGAGTAGTGGGATCCCTGGGTGGCGCAGCGGTTTGGCGCCTGCCTTTGGCCCAGGGCGCGATCCTGGAGACCCGGGATCGAATCCCATGTCGGGCTCCCGGTGCATGGAGCCTGCTTCTCCCTCTGCCTATGTCTCTGCCTCTCTCTCTCTCTTTCTCTCTCTCTCTGTGTGTGACTATCATAAATAAATAAATAATTGAAAAAAAAAAAAAAACTGAGTAGTGACTACATATTGTGCAGGAACAGACCTCACACAATTAGTCCAAGCAAACCAACAAGAAAACACATAGCAAATCAACAAGAAAATACATAGCAACAAGCACATCTGGTAGGGATGGGGTGAATAGGATCAGACTTCAAAGCTGCTACAATACATAATCTAAACTGTACAGTTTTCAAAATGTCCAGGCAAACTAAAAAACTATGAGATTATAATTATTCAAAGAATATGTGACCCATACACAGAGGGGGAAAAAAAAACAATCAATAGACACTGTCTGGAGGGCCCAGATGTTGGATGTAGCATGACTTCAGAGCAGGTATTATAAACAGCTTCGGAGAACTAAAAGAAATTATTTTTTAAAAATTTATATTTGGGATGCCTGGGTGGCTCAGTTGGTTGAGTGTCTGCCTCTGGCTCAGGTCATTATCCCAGGGTCCTGGCGAGTTTGCTTCTCCCTCTTCTTCTGCCCCTCCCCACTTGTGCTCTCTCTCTCTCTTAAATAAATAAAATCTTTTAAAAAATAACATCTTCAATAAAAATTAATACACACACACTCATAAAAATGTATTGTTTGAATTAAAGTTTTGCCTAATTCATGATATATATGAGAAACAATTCAATCTCAAAGTTGCAGATAAAAATGAAGTATATGAAATTTAACTAAAACTATAAATATCTATGTTTTAAAGATATAGTTTAACTAGTATAAATAAATATAGTATATTTATTTATAAGATTCATTTCAATTTTGAATAAATTTAACTATTTTAGATTCATGAATATTCAAATATTGATTCCCATCCACATAAATGAAATATTATTATATTTCAAGTTAACTTCAAAATGTAAAAGATGTAATTGGAGAAAATGAAAAAAGAAAATATACAAAATACAAAGAAAGAGACAAATCATTTTTAAAAAAGAAGGAAGGAAAAGAAATTCTGGCAGTCAAAAATATATTTGAAATAAAAAGTTTACCACAGGGGCTCAAGAACTGATTTCATCTGACAGAAAAAAAAAAAAAAAAATGAAGTCTAATAAAGCACAGTGTTTACCAGTTGTTTCTTTAGTGATATTTCATATTATCAACATAAGTACCACAGTCTTAAGATATTTCAAAAGAATAACAAAATGTAAAAGCATTAATATAGTACTCAAATATAAAATTAGGAGATGATCTTTAAATGGGAAGGCAGAAAGGCACCAAAACCTTTTGGTTTAGATTTATTTTTGTTAAAATTCAACAAACATTTCTGGAATATCTGTTCTAGACACACAATTTAATTCAACAAATTCAGCTATACAGCAAACATTAAGAATTCAATGTGCCAAAAAAAAAAAAAAAAAAAGAATTCAATGTGCCAGACACTATGCCAGAAGGAAAAAAAGAGAAATAAAACCCAAATGATACCTTCAAAGAGCTCAAAATGTAAAAGAGGCTCAAAGTAATAAATAGAAACAAATATAATTTTAAAAATATGTGTAAGATTTAAGGGTAGCTCCTGGGTAAAGAGGATGTTGAGGGGAGAAAAACAGAAGGCCATATGCCAAGTGGGTGCTGTCTGACCTGGTTTTCAAGCAAGTAACCAATAGGAAGAGATGAAACCAAGCAGATAAAACAGCATGTGTCAAGTCTATGGTAACATGAAACAGCAGACTAGTGGGGGAAATGACAGTAGTCACCCGTACTACAGAATAAAACAATGGGAAATGAGGTTGGAGAGAGAAGTCCCTTCTATTAAATACCTTAAACTTTATCCTATAGTGGACAGAGTCACTACATGGATTTATTTTTTTTAAGATTGTGTTTATTTATTCATAGATACTACATGGATTTAAAGGTTTCAAGTAACACCAGATATTAGTTTTAGAGCAGTAACTTTATATTGAATATGAACTAAAGGTAGATGAGACAGAAAAGAAAGAAATCAATTAGCTCTAAAGCAGTAGCTGCTAGGAGATGGAGAAGACTAACTCAGGAGACAAAGATGGAACAAAATCAACGATCTAGTAGTAATCAGTTCCACTGCATCAATGTGCATTATGAAGTACACTTTCCTACAAATGTTGATATTGTGTGCTTCTGGAAAAAATGGAGACAATGTAATAATGATGCAAAGTCATTAGCCTGGAAAACTACGAAAGGGAAGGAAAAGAATACTGGTTTAGTTTTAGACCAATTTGAGATCCTATGAGCTATGCATGAGCTATTGATCAAACATCTGATATAGAAGCCAGAGCTCAAGAGAAAGCAAATCCGTGCTTACTATGTAGTAGTGATAAAGCCAAGGAACTCTAAAAGACTACCTAGAGAGAGGATATAAAAAAATAGGACAGAAAAGGTCATTAGCAGAAGAATAAAAAGTACCTGTATTTATAGAGGAAGCAGAGGAGGTCAACCAAAGACTGAGAGTAATCAGAAAGCCTGAAAGGATACCAGGAAGGAGAGGAAACCCCATCCTATTTGAATATGGAAGAATAAGATCATTACTTCCTCCCTCTTCAAAATCTTTAAAAAAATAATAATAAAAGAGCAAGATAAACAGGAAGAAAACCCCATCTTTGATGGGGGAGACATCTGAAACCACAGAACAGATGGGAAAGCTGCCAAAATGTAGATCCAACAGGGATTCAGAAATAAACAAAAAAAATACTCCCCAGCATTACAAACTCATCAAGACACATTTCTCCTAGGTGACACATTTCTCCTAGGAAGACACTAAAAGGCCAAAGCAAAAATCCATGTTTACAACAATTCAAGCAGGGCACACAAACTGGTGGAGAGTATAAAGTTATCAGTATAAAGTTATCACTCTAAAACTAACATCTGATGTTACTTGAAACCTTTCTTAAGTCAATGTTAGTGACTGTATCCCCTGCAGGATAAGTTCAAGCTATTTAAATATAATTCTCTGGGCCAGATTTGGTTCCAAGAAGCAGAGAAGCCCAAACAAACAAAAATCACACAGTTTCTCTGTGTGAGAAAGCAGTCTTTGTGTGGCAGGGGAAAAAAACGGACTTTATAGTGAACAGAACTACGGCAGCCTACAGGCTGGGGAAATGTAGTAATGAAAATAAGCTACACACACACACAACCCCAAATCATGAGGAAAAAGTCCAATGGGCTTTGCACACAACTCAAGAATTAAGTTTTGCATAAAAATACTCAATAAGCACTGCTTGTACTAGCTAAAAATTGAGACTAAATATCCATCAATCAAAAAGTGGATAAATTCTAATATTAGTCTTAAGAACGCATTATCATAACATGTCTGAAAGAAATGGAGTGGGCAGCCCAGGTGGCTCAGGGGTTTAGCACCACCTTCAGCCCAGGGGCTGATCCTGGAGACCTGGTCCCATGTCAGGCTCCCTGCATGGAGCCTGCTTCTCCCTCTGCCCGTGTCTCTGCCTCCTCCTCTCTTCTCTCTGTCTCTCGTGAATAAATGAAAAAAGAAAAGAAAAGAAAAAAGAAAAGAAAAGAAAAGAAAAGAAAAGAAAAGAAAAGAAAAGAAAAGAAAAGAAAAGAAAAGAAAAGAAAAGAGAAATGGAGTACATAAATGTAACCACATAGTTAAGACTCAAAAATACATTGTTGAACACAAAACGCAAGCTACAAGATGATACATATGTATGATGTCGTTTACATAAAATGTCATTAAAAGCAATAATATAATCATATGTAATAACAAAATATAGATGGGAACATTAAACACCAAATTCAGAGTAATAGTTATCTCTGGAGTTGGAAGGAGAGAAATGGCACCTGAGAGGGGTGCTAAGAGACTTCAAATGCAACTGTAATATCCCACTTATTTTCTAAAAATCTAAAATAACTATAGGAAAAATGCTAGGATTAATAGAACTAGATATTCATATATTACCCTCTGTAAGTTACCGTCAATGTTCGCCTTTGAAACTTAGCCACCACATTGTGAGGAATCACAAACAAGCCCCAGGTGGAGGGACCTCACATAAAAACCCACACGGAAGTATACCTGGGTGGCTCAGCGGTTGAGGGTGGGCCTTTGGCTCAGGGCATGATCCCAGAATTCCAGGATCGGGATGGAGTCCCACATGGGACTCCTTGCGGGGGGGGGCCATTTCTCCTCTGCCTGTGTCTCTGTGTCTCTCATGAATAAATAACCTTAAACACACACACACACACACGAAGAGGAATTAAGGTGGCCAACGTATAGCCAGTATCTCCCATCAGACATCTGTATGTGTGAGCCTTCTGAAGATTCCAGCTCCAGCATTTAAATCTTCTAGCTGAAGCCCCACACATCATGAAACGGAGATGTGCCTTCCTTGAGATCCAAATTCCTAATTTACCTCTGAGCACAAAAGGTTATTTCATGCCACTACCCTTTGGAATAACTTGTTACAAAGGCATAGTAACCAGAACATCAAATATTAGAATTGAAAAGAAAAATATTCCCAGTGCCTAGCATAAAATCTCAGTCCTAGTTGCTAAATCTTCAAAACTGCTAACCTTACTTCAGCTTAATAATGTATACAGCTTCTTACCTCCAAACTTCCAGAATGTGCTGCCCAATGTAAAGGGCTAAACTTGTGGAGAATGTCAACTTCATTAATGCTGACTCCTCGTTCTATTATATCTGAAAGCTGCTTTACATCTCCAGCTCGTACTGCATCATGAATGCTACCAAAATGCACCTTCTTCCGGGCACCTACTGAAAATCAAATTGCTTAATATATATTATAAATCTAAAAAAAAAAAAAAAAAAGACTAAAGCAATGATTCAAAAAAAAGCACAAAATCACTTTGGCTTTCCAAACAATTTACTACACGGATGTTTGTGATTAACATCTTAATGCCATTTAGCTCTAACACACAAAGAGCATAGAAGTTATCACTCCCATAGGTACAAGAAAAGCTGAACAAACTGAAAATCAACAACTTTTCTTGGACTTATCAAAGAACTAAGGTCTCAGGGCCAACTGCCTCCTTGAGTCTGGAAAGACATATAAATACAGAGAAACACAAACAAGTTCAGCTTACCTGAGCAAAAGCCACTGGAACCATAAATTTTGAAGCACTGAAATGATAATTTTGACACGTCTTTGGCAGGAAAAGGGGATAAGTTATAGTTCTGAACTACAACCCAGGGCATTCGCCATAACAAAGGCCTACTCTCCAGTGGTTTTACCAAAGCCTTATCTCACATAGGCTGATATATTCTATCAATATGATTTTTCTTATCCTTCTCATATGTACTACACTAAGAAAGGGTCACAATGTTTACTTCATACACTCCATACACTCCAGTGGTCTTATATTTTATAACGTTCAAACATGAAGACTACCTTGTGATTGTGAAATATTTTAATGTGCACTGTAAGCCAGAAGTAAAGCATGAAGAAACAGTTATTAGAGGAGAAAGGAGCATAAAGTTTAATCAAGACATTTCCTAAACAAAAAGGCACGATTCCTCACTTCAAATTGTTTTCAAAAGAACTCACCAACATTTCTGGTAGATAATCTACTCAATCTTGTACTACTACTCTCTCTCTCTATATATATATATATATACACACTACTATATATATATATATATATATATATATATATATATCCTTTCTCCACAACTCAAATGTTAATTTCTTTGAGGGTAGAATCATAGCTTATACCACCCCTTAATAAAATGCTACACATGTTACTCAAAAATCCTTTCTGAGCATCTATCATGTACCAGGCACTATGACAATATGATGGAAAATGGACATGGATTTAATACATTTTCTTTCTACCAGCACTTTAAAATCTATTTGGATAAAGCCGATAAGGTAATAAAACCAACAGTAATGCTCTAAGTATAGGTAAAATTAAGATGGTGGAGGAGTAAACATTTGAGTAAGACCTTTAAGAACAATAAAGATATATACACATGGGGAAGGGTGCAAGGAAGGTAGCAAAAATAACCAGGCCACTTAATAAGTTTAATGATTTTAATATCCTAGGCCAGACCTTGATTCTTCTCCTTTAACTTAGTACTATAAGATCTACAAATGATGTTCTACCCACTTTAATCCATTTTATACAGAGACACTATCCTGATCCCTTCATACCTCTACTCCACTGTTTCTGATTATCCACTGCTGGTCTAGAGAACAAAGTCCAAACTCTCAAAATGACAAGACATACCCTCCCATAACTTGACTCCATCTAATTTTATAGCCTTTTCTTTTTCACCACATCCCATCCCAATTCATTCATTCACCCACTCAACGTTAATTTGGTGTCTACCATAAAGATAAGAAGATGAAGATAACATGGTCTCTATCCAAACTCACAGAAAGATACAAACAAATTATAAAATAATGTGGTAGGAGCAATGACAGAAATATTCTTAAAAATTTATGAAAGCACAGAAGACTTCTAACATAGCCAGGAAGAAAACGGAGGAAGAAAGGATTTCTGGGGAAGGTAGTATCTAAAAATTAATCTTCAAGGGGAGGACTGGGTGGCAAAGTCTGTCAAACATCTGCCTTGGGCTCAGGTTGTGATCCTGGAGCCCCAGGATCCAGCCTCACCATAGTCTCCCTGCTCAGCGGGGAGTCGTCTTCCTTTATCCCTCCCTGGGTTTGTGCACGCTCTAGCTCTCTCCAATAAATAAAACCCTGGGTGGCTGAGCGGTTGAGCATCTGCCTTCAGCCCAGGGCGTGATGCTGGAGACCCAGAATCGAGTCCCACACAGGGCTCCCTGCATGGACCCTGCTTCTCCCTCTGCCTGTGTGTGTCTTTCTCTCTCTCTCTCTGTCTTTCATGAATAAATAAAATCTTAAAAAAAAAAAAAAAGAATTAAAGGCATCCTCGACAGCATGAACAGTAGGATGTAGTCAAGAAACCACAAAACAAAAAAAAAAAAAAAAAAAAAACAACCATCCTACTGCTGAAGGGGATGTAAAAAGGTGTCCAGCTTAGTTACCTGAGTGGTGTGGTGCCATTAAGATAGCAGACATCAAAGGACAGAGTGGACATATGGATACAAACTTTGCATGTGATGACTGAGATGCCAAAGGATCAGTTTCAGAAGGGAGCTGTATATATGAGTCCGCAACAGATCTCAGTGTTCGGTGTCTCTGTTTTTTCTGATACCCATCCTCAACCCATACTGAAGCCAACAGCACTCTACTCTTTATAGTAATTATCCCACTAGTTATTATTTGCTCAGCATTTCTCTTTCCTCCGAGAAGGTAAGGAATGTGCCTGTCTTCTTCAGTGATATATCCTCAAGATATAGCAAAGAGTAGGCACTCAAATATTTACTGGATGGTTGAGCACCGTAGATTTCAGTAGGATTTAAGACATAGTTTTTCATACCAGAAAAAAAGCATCAGGGGTGGCATTATCCGGGGGAGGGGGGGGGGTAAAGACAGCATTTAAGGAGGATGGAAGAAAACTCATCTAAGGGAGAGGCAATAGAGAGTAAGGAAGAAAACTAGGTTAAGTCTAAAGTCATCTCTACAGAGCCAAATGCTGCGGAGAAGCCAAGGGTCCCTAAGATTTAACAAACGTTTATGTCAATCTGGGCAAGAACTCTCAGGTATAGTGCAGGTAGAAAGAGAGGTAAGCTGAAGTGAGGGAGGATGAGAAACAGATGAACAGCTTTGGGACCCACTTAAAATTGGTCAACTAAAAAAAAAAAAAAAAAAAAAAAAAAAAGGTCAACTAAGGAAAATTAGGAGTAACAGCTGAGAAAGGAAACTGCCATAAAGGGCCAACGCTGATGTGGGTGAGGCGAGTGTCAGAGGCCAGGGCGAACGTAGAGTCTGACTCACATGGGGTTGCAGTCTCCCTAGAGAAGGTGGAGGGGCCTGAATCAGACACCCCAGGCATGGTGCGATCCCTCGGACTCCGGGGAGGAGTCGAGTCCAGGCCCCTGCTGCTTCGGCGGTCTTCACTTGCTGTCACCCACGAACCGCTGCAGCGGCTGCCTTCGTCGTCGCTAGGACCCGGGCCGCGGTCTTCCCGGGTTCTGTCCCAAGAGCCCCCGCAGCGGAAACCCTCGTCTTCACTTTCTCTATCCCAGAAGCCCCTGAGGCAGCGGCTGGCGTCTACGCTGCCGCTCACCCCGGAGGAGTCGCTGGCCGCGTAGCCGCGGTCTTCGCTTACTCCCTCCCAGGAATTGCTGAGGCTGTGGCCGCCATCGACGCTCCCTTCCTCCCAAGAGCCGCTGAGGCGGCGGCTGCAGTAGCCACTGCCTCTCTCCCCGGGGTCGCTGGGCTGAGAGCCCCGGACTTGTCTGACACCCTCCCAAGGGTCCCTGAAGCACCGGCCGCGGTCTCCTCGGACCGGTCCCTCACAATCACTAGTTGGACGGCTGCCCACTTCACTTAAATTCGGGTCGCTGCTGCTGAAGCCTCGGTCTCCCCGTAAGCTCTCCCAGGAACTGACGTGACGGCGGCCACCATCTCCCCTAACTCTCTCCCGAGAGACATGGCCCAGGTCTTCATTGACCCTTCTCGAGTCAGTGCGGGAGAAGCCGGCGTCTTCACTCAACCTTCCTGTAGAGCCCCTACAGCGGTGGCCGCCGTCGTCACAGATTCTTTCCCTGTCTTCGCCGGGACTCAAGTCCTGGTCTTCGCTAACTCTTTCCCTTAACTGGCCGCCACGTTGGCCGTGTCGGCCGTTTGTCTTCCACACGCGACAGCGAGGGAGGCGGCCGCCGTCCTCGATTGCTACTCCCCGCGAGTCGCTCTGGCGGCGGCCGCCGGAGGCTGGTACCCGCTCCTCCGAGTCGCTTTCCAGCGTCCCGATTCCAGCCAACTGCTGCAAGCGGCGCGGGAGCCGCGGCCTTGGAAACGGGTAAACTTCCGGCGTGCTGCGGTCATTTCCGGTTCCTCACGGCCTTGCGTCACTTCCGGCTTCTCCTCCACCTTTTCCAGGGCTTCGCCTCTGGAGAAATCGGCTGGTGGTACGGGCCGGCGCTCCTGAAGTTCGGCTCGGTCTCACTCCCGGCGTGCCGAGGCCCTGTCTCTCTAATGGCCTGGCATCCGTCGCGCCTTCCATGCCTCAGCGACGCAGGTGGAGGCTCCAGGACTGCGGTTTGTGTAGGTGACCTGTGTGGCGCGGGCCGGGCGGGGCCTTTCTTCGTCCTTGGCAGGCCGAGTGTAATTTTTCAGTGTTTGTTGGAACATTGGCGGAAATGTGTTCTGACCCTGTTACGCACAGGTATGGAGAAAGACCGAGGAAGTTAGCAGCTGCACCCGCTCTCATTATTGAATGCTTATTAGTGCCAGGCTCTTGGGTAATTGCTTGGTACTTAATTCTCACAATAATTTTATAAGGTAGGTGTTGTCCCTGGTTTGTAGGTGAGGCGATTCAAGGGGTCCGTAATTTGCTAAGACCAAACAGGTAAGTTGTGGGAGCCAGTATAAACACAGGTCAGTAGTCAAAAGACCGCTCCAAGGTTCCTTTTAGTGTAAAGTCTTCACTTTCAGTAGTTTGGCCCAAATCCTTTTCTGCAGCCGTATTGCTTAATATGTATTCATTCTTCCAGTCACTCTATTGAAAATACATTGGGGGGCGCTTGGCTGACTCAGTTGGTAGAGAATTGGTAGAGAATGCTACCGGTGATCTCAGGGTGGTGAGTTCCAGCCCCACGTTGGGCATGGAGCCTACTTAATAAATAAAAGAAAGAGACTACATGGTTCGGATTTAATTTAGCAGAGCAATTAGAATTATCTGCCCTCCAGGGATATCACCTACCTCGATTCCCCCTTTTACCCTGTTTTTTTCCCATCCTTATTACCTTGCCCCACGTCTTGTTTTTAAACACATTTGGGAAATTCCCCTGAAGTACAGTAAATTGGTTTTCTTTAACTTCCATAGCCTCTTGTAATATTAGCAGTATTAATAATCGTCATGTGGTGAGTTCATGAGTCTGACACTGTAATAAGCACTATGTATTAATTTTCTTACTTAATCCTTAACCTACCAGAACAGTATGACTCTTCCTTTTTACAGATAGAGAAACAAAGTACCAAAGTTAATTGCCTGAAGATTCACAGCTAGTAAGTATTAACTGAATTAGGTGTCCGATCTAATCTTTGATTTTGCCAGACATACTTCTCAAAGCCTTTGAATATACACAGCCTTTATTAGACTACTTATCACGTTATATTATAATTAGCTATTTAGCAGTCATGCCACCTCCCCAACTCTGAGCTTCTGGAAGGTAAGGATTGTATCATGATTCATCTTGGTGCTCCTGACATTCTGAATACTTAGTTCAAGGGGGAGGGCTTAGTAACTGTGGTTGTGGGTTAGCAGGTGGCTTGATGAGCAGTTGATTGGTGGATGAACTAATAAAATCATTAGTCATCTCAATCCCCTTATTTTTAGAAATAAGGCAGCTAAGGTGTTTTGTCTTGCCAGACATCTATTGAGTTATTATAAGGGCCAGTTTCTATGCTAAATGATTTGCAAAGAGTTTCAAACTTAATCTGTATTATTATTTCTGTTTTTACAGATGAAGAAACTGCTCACATTTGGCCAAGATCACATAAGTAGGAGGTGGGGAATTGGACGGCACTCTGACTGACTCCAAATTAATAGTTTGTAGCCAGTTACATAATAATGGTAAAAGGCTTCATTTGTTGCTGTGTTATATGGATAAACTCACTGAGGGTTAGTACACCCTTAAAGGATACACACATGCCAGGAAGGATCAAAAAAGAAAACTGAAACAGCAGAGAAGCAGAAAAAATAAAATCTCCCAAAATAAACTTGAGAGGGATTAAAAATAAAAGCAGATATTAATTAAATAAAATATAAAATTGATAATAACTGCTGTTTGAAAAGAACAATAGACACTTAGCAAATATAAAGAAGGAAAGAAAACAATAATGGAAACAAAGGAACATATTACAGATATGAGGGACTCCCAAAATTAGAAGTGAGTCTCAAGTAGCTTTATACTAATAATCTTGAAAATTTATTTGGACAATTTTCTAGGAAAATACAGATTTTCAAAAATTGGCTCTAGTTAGAAAACCTTAATAAACTGATAATCATGAAAGAATATCATGTATATCCTTGACCAAAGTCACCAGGAACAAAGCATAGAGAAGAATTGAGTATGTCCCAACTATGAAGGGAGCATAACCATAACAGAATCTAAACAAGGATAATGAAAATTTTTAAAAAAATCTCAGTCTCACTTATGAATACTCAGGTGAAAACCTAAGGAAATTATGAAGCCAGCAGTGCATTTAGAAAATAATGTCATAACCAAATTGGGTTAATCCCACCAATACAAGAATAGTCAACCTTAGTGAAAATTTTCTACATTAGTAGATAGAGAAAAACTATGATTTTAATTGTTACTGAAAAAGCACTTGAAAAATTAGGATTTATTACTGATTTTTTTAAGAAATACAATTCATAGGGCAGCCCGGGTGGCTCGGCGGTTTAGCGCTGCCTTCAGCCCAGGGCCTGATCCTGGAGACCCGGGATCGAGTCCCAGGTCAGGCTCCCTGCATGGAGCCTGCTTCTCCCTCGCCTGTGTTTCTGCCTCTCTCTCTGTGTTTCTCATGAGTAAATAAATAAAATCTTTAAAAAAGAAATACAATTTATATTAAGCAAGGAACAAAAGTTTAACTGGATGAAGGTATCAACCAGAAATAAAACACTTAATGTCATGATCCAGGCTATCTCCTTCATTCATACAATTCAACATTGTTCTGAGAATTTTGAGTCCAGTGTAATAATAATCAAAATAACTAAGGTATGAAATTAGGAAGAAATTAAGATAAATGATATTATCTACCTGGAAAATCAGTAAGACGATATTGTCAGGAAGATGGTAAGCTCAGCAACATACAGAAGATTTTTTTATAAACGATATAAACAAAAATAAACTAGATATAATCAACTTTTAAATGTAAAGAACTCATTCACATTAGCAACAATGGTGAAATCTAGAAATCTATCAAGAAATAAGCAAAGTTTATATTAAAAAATCATAAAACGAAAAAATAAAAAAATCATAAAACATCATTTATGGGTGTTACAGAAGATCAGAACTAAGTGAAAAGATACACTGTGTCCCTACATGAGTAGGCTCAGCATTGTAAAGATTCTACTCAGATTATAAATTTGTTGCCTTTTAAGTACAAATTCTAACAATTTTTAGTGGAAATCAAGATTTTCTTTTTATCTGGAAAAATGTAAGTTTAAGATTAACCAAAATGTTTTTTTAAAAAGAATGAGAATTTACCCAAATACACATCAGAACTACAAAGCAGTGCTGAAATAGAACTGGACAAATAGTGGAGCAAACTAAAGTTCAGAAATAACCCCATGTATACATTTATTACAGAGATGGCATTTCAAATAGAGAAATATAGGCTCTTCATTTTCATATGCAAAAATTTCAGAAGAATTAAAGATATTAATAAAGTGCTAAAAGAAAATACAGAAATTTGTTTTTATACATCTTAGGAAGGCCTTCCAAAGCAATACAAACCCCAAAGACTAGAGAGAAACAAACATTTAAAAGGCTACAAGAGGGGGTAGCCCAGGTGGCGCAGCGGTTTAGCGCCTCCTGCAGCCCAGGGCTTGATCCTGGAGACCCTGGATCGAGTCCCACGTCAGGCTCTCTGCATGGAGCCTGCTTCTCCCTCTGCCTGTGTCTCTGCCTCTCTCTCTCTCTCTGTCTCTATGAATAAATGAATAAAATCTTTAAAAAATGCTACAAGATAATAGTACCATGAAATTGAGACCAGCAGTAGACAATGTTTATTATCAAGTCGGAAAAAGAGTAACTCTAGAAAAGCTAATTAGCAAGAAGAGTGATTAAAAATACCAAAAGCAAGAACACCGGAAACTAATGAATGTTCCATGTCAACTACAAGTTGAGGAGAAAAAAAGCAAATTAACAAAATTTACTCAAACATTGAAAACAAATGCTCTGCACATCACTATGATAAAAACTAAAAGTGGATAATGAGTGTTGGGAGAAGTCTGAAGCTCCAGGTGGTAAGAGATTAAATTGCTGTGATCCATAAAGGACAATTTGGCAGTATCTGTCAAAATTCTAAATATACATTACCCTTGAGTTGGGAACTATCCAGCTGTAAAATCTTACAAATAACTTGTTCTCTTGGAGTATGATAGTCCTTGAAACACATTATGGTTGTACATAGACAACCCATCAGTGAAAATTGCTAAATTATGCTACATTTCTATGAAATATTACCCAGTTGTAAAAATGAAGATCAACATCATTAATCAACATGGAAAAAAGAGTTAAATAAAAAAAGGCGAAACATGCGATCTCATTTAGTATTTTAAAATTTGTGAAAATTTTTCAAAGGATCTATAGAAGATTAACTCAGTGGTTATAGAACAAGAAAGATGTGAAAGGAGACTGATTTAAGTTTTACAAAAATTCTTCATAGGTAAAAATACAAAAGCATAAGAAAACATACTGTTATATAAGAAAAAGAAAGTACTTTTAAGGGAATGTATGGGTCAGGAAAGATTAAGAAGCTGGTTTTGGCAAGGAGTCACTGGTAACAGGAGTTAAGATGTAAAAACCCAGAATGCACAGGATTTCGAGGTAAGTGAGGGACTGATTGAAGGAAATGTCTTAAGTGAAGCATTCCCGAACACACTAAAGTGGGCATCTCACCATTACAGAAGTGGAATTCTTTTTAAGTAGGAAGCATATGGTTCCACCTCTCCGTTTTTCCAAAGAGGGTTCTGCTTAATCCTCCATAAATCAGCTTTTTGCCTTCAGTTCCAAAGGAGGGAGCAGGGCCAACCCCAGGCCAAAAGTTAAATTAAATGCATTTTGGTAACCATTTTCCTTCTGCCTAAATACTCTCTTGCAAGCATTCTTGCTCTCTCTTTGGTGTGCACCACCAAACTTTCATCCCATAGGTGCTTTTTGGCTTTTTTCTTGCTCTTTCCCACCTGCATGGCATAGTGACCCCATATAGGATTGG
This sequence comes from Vulpes lagopus, assembly GCF_018345385.1. Taxonomy (NCBI): domain Eukaryota; kingdom Metazoa; phylum Chordata; class Mammalia; order Carnivora; family Canidae; genus Vulpes; species Vulpes lagopus. The sequence goes on along the minus strand of NC_054838.1, from coordinate 33,683,829 downwards.
GAGAAAACCCTACTTCTACAGAAGTTCAGGCCTTTCTTATAGCCTGACTTTCAATTTCTACCTCCAGATAACCTCTTTAGTCTGCTAAAACTCTCCATTTGCAGGTATGGTTAGATGCCTTGTATTTGTAAACCACTTGGAGCATTTAATAGTTGCTAAATAGGTTGTAAAGAAAGTTGACGGGGAAAACAAAACTATAATCTAGAATTACCTATTTTAGGTTGTTAATTGAAAAACTTCTAATATTATATAAATAGGTTTTTTGGCCAAAGCTTATTTATTTTTAGCTAAATAAGATTACTTTGTAGTATTTTCCAGAACAGAAAAGTTAAAACTAGGTTTGAAATAAGCAAGTTATATTAGAATCAACATCATGGAGGATTATGAACAATGAATTTTGTAGGTTTTAAAAAAAATGCTTTTATTCTTACAAACTTCATCTATTACTTCAAAAGACGATATTCCATCTTACCTGAGGCTTCCTTTGGCTTTCCTTGCTATACTTTCCATTGTAGATTACTTACAAGTTTTAGTTCCCAGTAATATGTATTGACTATTAATTTAACATCTTTTGGGGTTACAATTCAGTGTTGCTGCTTCCTAGATCAGTTATCAGATCTATTTATTTAAATCAACTGGTTTAATTCCGATATAATTGACATTATTTAGATGTATAACTATGGAGCTTCTTAAATAGTGGAGGTGTCTGAATGAGAATCTACTAAATGAGACCCTCCAAGGAAAGTCTGTTCTTCATACTCACGGATTCTAATGAAGTAAAATTTGGAGGCCACACATCTGAATCACTACCCAATATCCAGCTTTCTACTCAATAAAACTAGGAATCGGATTTTTCAATTCCAGCCGTAAGTACCTGTGATCATCTCAGAGAAAGTATTGTCCCTCTGCCACTCCAAAGCTAATTCCTTTTGTGCTGTTATCTCTTTCCAACTCTGAAACTGGCCTATCCATCATCTGTCTTTCTCATTTTTTAATATACATGTTAAACGTCTTTGTCTCATTCTAACTACAATTAAATCTCCAGTTAAATTTCATGAAGAATAGCTCTTACAGCTTTGTCACCTCTCACCCACACAACCCATTGCAATTGGTGTTAGCACCCACATTCACCTGTTCTTCAGTCGATTGTTAGGGGATATTTCTCAATAGTTCCATATTTTTTACTTGGTTTATACTGCCCATTGTTTTTTTTTTTTAACCATTCCTGTTTTTTACCACCAATAGTGCTTCTTTCTCACCTTCCTACCTAGGAGTCTAAATGTTTGCCCCTCAATGACCTGTCCTTGATCCTCTTCCGTGATATGGATACTCTTGGTACACTGCTAGGTTTGAATGTCACCTTTCTTTTGTTAGATACTTTTAAGCATTTGATAAAAGTTATCCCAAAAGACACAACAGAAAATTTTGCTTACATTTTTGGATTCAGATCCCAGCATTTCTTCCATGAGTGTTCATGTATATTCGTAAGTTCAGCTATCACATAATGTGTTTTTACCTTTGGGGGAGGGAGGAGTTATTTACTTATTTAATTATTCATTCATTCGAGACACAGAGGGAGAAGCAGGCTCCATGCAGGGAGCCCGATGTGGGACTTGATCCCGGGAGCCCAGGATCATGCCCTGAGCGGAAGGCAGAGGCTTAACCACTGAGCCACCCAGGCATCTTCTATTTTTACCTCTCAAATCCAGTGGGCACCTACCAGTTTTTCTTACTGTCAAATAGCATTTGACAATCTTTTAAAATTTTTATTCACTTGATTCTTCAATAAAAAAAGATAACAGATAGCATTTGTTTCAAATCTCTGGTGGCTCCCATGCTCACCAGTGCAATATGGACTTTTAAGCGTGACCAAGAATATAATCTTCTATGCAAGGTTGTGGGTTTTAGCTATATAAAAATTTTTTGCATTTTTGAAAAAACATGTGTTTTCAGATGTTTATGTTTGTTGTCCATTCTCCATAGCCAGCCTTCCCACCAATGTGGACTCCACTTCTAGTTATCCACCAAGACCAAAATACCACCCCCTCTATAAAGTCTTCTATATATAACCCGCTTCCAGGTAGTTAGGTTTACCTACTTAGGGTTTGTTTTTTTTAATTGCAGAAACAGTACAAATAAAGCAAAGCCAGGTCTGCAACTTTCTGAGTTGTTTAGTCTACACTGGGGATACCATCTACTATGTAGGATTATCTAATAAATACCAAAGAAAATACATATTAAAAATTTGCCAGTGCCTACAACATAGTAAATACTTCACTGACTTTTATTTTTTTATATGCCCATCTCCTCCAAAAGATAGCAGAAAATAATCTTGCATCTCAGAGTTCCTGGCTTATAGCAGGTGCCATGTTCACATTTTAAAGGACAGTAATGAACAAAGACATAAAAAGAAGTCACATTCTAAAGCCATTCAAGAAATAAAGAGATACAAACTGGAATTTTCTTCATCATTCTATTTATTACATGTATGAATATTAACATCTCATGGTATCCATCTAATTCAGTCAAAACCAACAAAGGAAAAAGGTTAACCATGTTTCAAATGAACATTCTTACAGATTCCCCTGTAACTTAAAATAGAAATATGTTCATCTGCATTAAATCGTTTGACATATTTGAAAAATGTCATTTAAAAAAAAAATCACCTTTAGTACTTAAATATATTTGTTAATCGTTTGATGGCATCAGTGTCCAAGTTCAATAAAAGTTGCTTCATTAGATACTTTTCAAAAATGGACATCTGGATGGTTCTCTATAGCTAGAGATATATATATGCAAAGTCCTATTTTGTTTTTAAAATTTTCTCAAATCTGGCTTTTCTATTTGAGAAAAGTCCTGCAGTGCTCTCTCATACCCCTCTTTTCAAGGATAAAACTAACCAGAATTTGCTTCTTTAGCTGTGGGAAGCTAGTAGAAAAAAAAATCTTACGTTGAGGTTGCTGTTTAATTCCATTTCACCCAATAAAAAGTACAGAAACACTGTCTTTATTTGATGGTGTGCATAAATATTACACTCCATGGATAGCAAAAATATTTTTTATTTATAATTTACAGTTTCACAAGTGAAAATCGTACATTTTTACACATACAATTTCATTTTGTTAAATTTGCACACATCTACAGAACTTTCACACAACAAGCACCTGAAACTGTGCAGGCAGTAGGAAATGCAAATACTAAAATGTATTTATTAACCAAATGATAGCTGAAGGCCCTGCCTCAGCTAGACAATTTATATAGATATAGGTCTATATATACATAAAAAATTCTTCACCTTCTAGATCCAACAGCAGCTTTTTTTTAAAAAGAAAAACATACCTTTCTCATTTTATTTAAACTGACTCGACTGTATCATTTTCTGTTTTAATTTCAGTGGGTGTTGCTATGCTTTCCTCTGTACAAGCTGGTGGGGTATCAATTCGTTCTTCCTTAACTTTGGGACTTTCACAGGGTTCCTGCAATTCGTTTTTGACAATGTTCAACATAATGTTCAAAGGGTTTTCAACTGGTGTCTTGCTGGGAGATGGTGTACAATCAAATGAAGATGTCTACAAAATGAAAAACCCTGTAAGTTCTGATTAAAGCTCAAAAGTATCACATTTAATATGACATTTAGTTTTAGGAGACCCTTGTATGGGCAAAGAAACATACCAAATGCAACTGAAATAACTGCTTCCCCATGAAACACTGTAAAAGCAGCCAAATAAAAGGCAGACTGAGCATTTAATAATATGTACTCAGCAATGATCTAAGCTAAGAAAAGCAGTAACCAATTTAAGGCCAAAAGAAGCTGATGAGACATACCTCTATACTTAACCCCTACATGTACCCTGAATCTTTTGTGACTATCCAAATTTCAAATACTCTGACCTCACAAACCATCAAACCATCCTAGAACGTCCTTAAATACATCTTCCAAATTGCCTCCTGAACCAGTCAATGTGTTGTTTGGCATTAAAAAAAATGGTTACTCTCAAATATGAAATTTGAACTTCTAAGATCAACAGATAGGTCTTTCAGATTTTGCATGTGAGCATTTAAAAATTATTCCTGATATATAGCAAAGTAGGAGGAAAAAAAAAAAAGTAAATGCTACTCTTAACTCTAGAAATCTGTTCCCATCATGATCCTTATGTTCAGTTTCCCTCACATTCTCTAGGCCTACTGCTCTAGTGAAAGACCTCAAGATTCAAATGAATAGAATGCAAAAAATACAGAAATTTCAAAACTTAGATCCTATCAATCCTAGCACCAATATTTGGATGAAACCTAAATGATTCATCAAAACACAAAACAGCTCAAAACACATCAATGAGGTTAAAATAACAATATTGCTGATAACAAAAATAAAATTAATGTAAAAGAGAACATTGACCAAAAAGAACTTACATTTTGATAATCTTCATAACATGATGGATGATAAATCTGAAGCAAAAAAGAAAAAAAGTAGGTATTCACAAGTATATTCATTTCTAATGGACTATTCTAATGATTCTTTTTTTGGAAATTTACACCAAAAAATAGCTCTTTGAAAAGGTGACAAAAATCACAAATGTGAATAAAGGGAGTTTCTTCCCAAAGTCTCCTTAAACTTGCTTTTTTACACATTTAAGTAGGTAACATGGTATACTTTTAAGATCGTAACAGTTCTTTATGATGAAATATCAATTCAGAATTAAAATAGTGTGGTTAGACAGAAAGACTAACCAAAATCAGAAGACTCAGTCTGGGTTTATCATTAACTAGTTATGCAACTTCTTATATAAAACAAGTATAGAACCAGTTGATTGCTAAGATACCTTCCAACTCAAACACTCTATAACTGAAGATCAAAACACCTTTGTTATAAAAATCAAAAAACAAAAACATTTTTCCTTCAAAATGGCAAGCATCCCCTACAAAAAAAAAGTTAACACTTAGAAAGAACTGAAAATTACCTTTCCATCTACTCTAATAGCATTTTTCAAATGCCATTCCTCCTCCTCTTCATCCCAGTATTGTTCAAACTGTTCTTGACAGATTTCACAACTCTAAAATAGAATAACAAAAAATGAAATTTATAAAACAGAACACATTCAATCACATGACATAAAAAAATATAAACATTTTACTAAGTGAAAGAAATAAGAGTCATCTGGAAGTTCAATATATAGTACAGATACAAAATAACTTCTAAGGACTTTGCATTCCTCCATGCAAAAATACTTAACATTTCACTGTTGTTGGTCACTGATAAGGAAGAGGAAATCAGGGGCATGACCAGAGGTAGAAAATTTAATATTCTTCTCTTACCTCAACTGCTCCAGCTGGTCCAGCAGGTACACTTTGGAACTCCTTTTCTTTAGCAGCCTCCTGAGTCTTGAGCACAACTTCTTCATGCACCTTTTCAAAAAACTGGCTCTTTGCACGTTCTTCCAAATCAGCTATTTCCTCAAATTCTATCCAGTCCTTAAAAAATGAGTTGATTTATAAAAAATATTTTGTTTCTAAACTTTTACTGCTTCTCTTTAACATAAAGCCAATGAAGGATTACATTTGTCTACAATATACTTTATATGGATTTTTTAAATATACCTTCTTCATGAACTCCATAACAAACAGAAAGCAACTATTAAACTGGAGATCTTAATGTTCATTTTCCATTACCTCTAAAATTACAACTACTGATTTTAAACAAGATAAAGTTCACATAGAATTTTTTTCCAAAAAAAGAAAGGTCACAGAAAAACTGGAATTTTAGAGTTAGAATAAACTTATGTCCTACTCTTACCTCAACAAAAAGCAAATACATACTCTTTAAATTTATTTAAAAATACTTTTACATTCTAGGGGTCAAATCCTATTCAGAAAACTCACAAGATAGCTCCTAGCAATTATTTAAACTAATATGCTTATAGAATGATAGGATTTAAAGGTTAAAAGAGGGTTTGGAGGATATTGACTACTTACTGTTAAACTGTAGTACCAACGTCTATGAGTGACTTTTCTGCTAACATCTTTCTCAGTTCTATTTTGCCGATAATGCCAGTCCAAGTGATCTGCGTATACATCTGTCTGTGATGTTGTAAACCTCATTCCACAAGAGTAACACTGTATACCAGTGTATAGTCGATTTATAACACTATCATAACGTCTATTTTGAAAAATACAGAAATCATCTTTAGTTTGGTAACACGGCTAAATGGCCTTTTAAAAAGGCAGTTACAAATATCTCAGTTTTCTATATTTTAATAATGGTGAAGCCATTATTATGTGACAACAAATAATGTTTCAGCCAGACTTGGGCTGAAACAATACCCAAAGATCAGTATTATCCTAATAGTTTGTCACTGACCCTCTTTAACTTTGGTCAATGTTATTTATTTATTTTAATATTATTATTTTTTTAACTTTGGTCAGTTTTGGAACATGGAGTCCATCCTCTGACAGACTTGGCCCAGTTACTTCCTTTCTAGATAAAATTGGAATGATCATCATCTGCTAACTGCCCCACCCTCATCTGAAGAAAGGTGAAAGTGGTACAGAAGCGATAATAGTAGTATAGATTACTAAAAGAAAAATTATACTAACTGGAAACTGAGGTCAGCATCAGTTCTGACAATTCTGGGCTCCCTATTTGGAAAAGCCAACAAACTGAACACAGGCAGTTATTAACTACTAATACTGAATAATGATTTAATAAAAATTGGTTTTATAACTATGGGGAAGAGTTGGTAGGACAGTTAAAAGAGCTAGCTCAATCTTCATTTTCAAGAAGTCAAGAGATTGCCCAAATGTGAGAAATCAAGAAATATGACAAATCAGAAAAATATCTTTTAAGAAATAGAGAAGTAAATGCAAGGAACAGTACCAGAAGAAAGGGATGCCATCTTTTATTATAAGCCTTTGTTGTAAGCCTTTCATTATAAAACTTGAATTAAGTGAATTACTTTGGAAAAAAAATTGATTTTAATAGGAATAACCCATTTAAGTGTCTATATTTTTATAAAGTACCATAAGGATATAATGAGTCCATAAAGCCCTTTAAGTTTTATATGTGCGATAAAGGCAACAGAATATTAGGAAAAAAATATGCATTAAATATTAAGAGTGGTTATAAATGTGAGAAATGTAGGTTAATTTTATTGATTTTATTTATTTGAATTTTCTAATTTTACTTTCCCTTTTTTTTTAAAGTAGGTTCTATGCCCAAAGTAAGCTTGAACTCATGACCTGAAGATCAAGAGTCACATGCTCTACAAACTGAGCTAGAGAGGTGCTCCAGAATTTTCTAATGTTCTACAGTGAACATGCATTACTTATGAAATGAAAATATTTTTTAAAAATTTCTTAATACTCAACTATAAAAATCTCATTTTCATATCTTCAAACAAGAGAAAAAGAATAGCAAATACAGAAAAAATGATTAAGAGAATTGAAGATATAAAAGACATGATTATCAACAGCTAGTATTTCAATTCCCTGTATTTACTGTATCAAACACAGATATTAAAAAATAGTAATTTGGAAAAGGCCTTTTGACCTAAATACTTAGGCAGCAGATATATTTTAAAAAGGAAATTTAAAAGCTTCCTGAAGCTTATGCTACATATATTTTAGTACTTAAAAAAAAAAAATGCTACCTAAATTTCATAAACATTAAGAAGGGTAAAACAAATAGCACTAACAATGACATCCACTGTTTAATTAAAGTCACTGTCCTTTTTATGTTTGGAAAATTGGAAAATTAGATTACATACTGTTTCAATTCTTCAATTGTAAAATTGGTAAGATCTGGAACATCTTGATCTTCATTTTGATCTTCCTCCTCTTCTGGGGGAGGCTGAGCAGCAACTTCACTTACTTCTTCAATTGGAAAAAAAATAAACTTCTCAATACCATCCTCTAAGCATTCTTTATAGAGGAACATTATAGTGTTATAAAAAGAGAATCTGGGTGGGGGGTGGGGGTGACTGGGTGACAGGCACTGAGGGAGGCACTTAATGGGATGAGCACTGGGTGTTATTCTATATGTTGGCAAATTGAACACCAATAAAAAATAAATTTATAAAAAAAGAATCCCATCTTGTCTATTCATTGTATTTACTGGCCAAGGAAACTAATATAATTATTTTGATAAACGATACTAGGTCTGATTTCTTAAAAGTCCATTTTCACATGAATTTTATTTCCTCAATATTCAAACTATTTTAAAAAGCTAAAATAATGAAGAATAATAATGAGTCTGCACATGACATTTGCAGGAATGTTAACTGAAACAATGTCCACTGTAAAGGTATTAGTGCCATCATAGAAAATTTTTAAATAATTTCATTATAAACCAATTATATTTGATATTCGGAAAAAAATAAATTATTTTAAGAACTTTTATCATAACTTATATAATACAGCTTTATAAGTTAATGAACTTTCATAAAGATCAAGTATAGAACCATACTTACGTGTTGTAGCTGAATCAGGCTGAGACAATTTGAGAATTCCTGTTTTTAGTAGTTTTGAAAATAATTCATTTACATCCACCTGACTGAGATGATTATCAGGATATGCCTTAGGAAGAGCTCCTTTAAAAAAAAATAACACTCTTAAATGAAAGTTGAACTTAAAGATGCATATTATACTAAGCATTTTTTAAGTTTTCTTCAAGACGCCTATCAACAGGATATTTGACAAACTCATGTTAAAGATGAGTGTCATTATCTCAGAAGCTCCTAAAATGAATTTTTCATTTAGGTCATTAGCAAGTCATCATCTCTTAAAAATATACTCTAGGATAATACTAAAAGCTAACACTGAAAACATTGATACTTCACAAATGTTTATAAGTACTTTATATGTATTACCTAAAAACAAAAAATGACAGTATTATGTACTTTTGCCTAATTAAATTCATGCCAAAGAAAAGCAGAATACACAGAACAGAAAGCCTCATGCTCCCTTCTATTTAATGTAGCACCACCTCTAGATCCAACTTCCCACTTTTCTCATTTTCTAGTTCTCATTTTCTAACCATATTGGGAAAGATAGTTTTATATAGATGAACCGATTGCTATCTGTCAGCATAGATTTCTGGAGGGGGGGGCGGGGAATACCCAAAGCCTAAGTGAAAGTATTCCTGCCCCCACCTCCATGACTACCCAGGGGAACTAAGGCAGGAAGATGAGCCATGTGGCTCAAAGATACCTGCCCCTCTGACCTTTGCTGAAGTACTGCCCTTGCAAAGTACCTCAAGCTACTGCTGAACAGGTGTCAGGGTTATTAAAGCTTCAATAATTTGACTAAATGAGACAAGGATAACAGTCTCTAAGCTCACTGGTGAGGCATCAATCTTATATATTTTGCTAAGCACTAAGTAATCTTTTTTTTTTTTAAGATTTTATTTATTTATTCATGAGAGACACAGAGAGAGCGCAAGAGAGGCAGAGACACAGGCAGAGGGAGAAGCAGGTTCCATGCAGGGAGCCCAATGTGGGACTCGATCCCGGGTCTCCAGGATCACACCCCGGGCTGCAGGCAGCACTAAACCGCTGCGCCACCAGGGCTGCCCAGCACTAAGTAATCTAATAATTATTATTCTTTAAACTATAAACACAGTATTTTAATGTATTTGTATGTCACTATTATACATCTCACTAGACTTGTAGAAAAAAGTTCTAAACTACTAAAAATTGAGGGCAGCCCGATTCTTATAAATAAGAATCATCCTAACACAATGCCTAGCATACAGCAAATGATCAATATGTTTAAATGAACAAATGAACATGGGGCGCCTGGCTGGCTTGGTGGCTTGTGCTTCCAACTCTGATTTTGGCTTGAGTGGTGATCTCAGGGTTGAGTTCAGCCAGTAGTCCCCTAGAGATTCTTTCCTTCTGCCCCTCCCCCTGCTCTCACTCTAATAAATAAATCTTTTAAAAAATGGATGAATAAATGAAAATATATTTACTACTAAGAAAGGGGTATTTTTACTTTCATTTTAGAAAAGAAACTCTAAGAGAAGCTGAATATAGAACACTGAATACTTTTCACAACTCTTTAATAGTAAGCAGAACTTGAAGAAGGCAGACAATATATAACATCTCTCTCAATACCTCCTACCTAGAGGAAAAACATAGTAATCTCTGTGACACTGCTATGCCCTGTATGTATACACATGCACCCCAAGGCTGTAAAAGCAGAAAGCAAAAAGAAAATTTGCAGTTTTTAATCTCATACAAAAAGGAAAAAAATTTGCAGTTTTTGCACACTATTTCATGCCACCAACCCCAATACAACAAATCCTCTACTCAACAAAAAAATTTAGTTCTAAAGGAAAATACATTAATACAGCAAAAGTTACAAAGTACTTTTGCATATACTACCTTATTTGATTCTCTTAAAAGAAATTCCCAGGCAAATACTGACTTTATTGTCTCCTGTCTTTGGGGAAGCAATTGAATCAGAGAGAATATTTGTTTATAGTAGTATAGTTTCTAATACTCTGGTCTTCTGACTTTAGATCCCAATTCTTTATTTCCCTTTTCATTATAGTGACAAAAAAAAAAACCAAACATGAAACTATTATTTAATACTAATTGTCAATCCAGAAATTTTTTTTAAAAAAGCTTTCAAATCAATTAAATGAATTCCTGTGATGCCACAGTTTAAGAACTAAAGCATAAACTAGAGCTTGGCTAGGACTTTCCTACCTCAGAATTTCTAGACAACTCCCCTAAATTTGTAAGCAAATTGTGCCACACTAGAGCCACGTTTCTGAAAATGTCTGTTTTAATGATTCAGAAATAAAGTACCACTACAATTTGGTAGAGCTAGTTCTCAGTACACTAAAACTCTGCAGTTATTTTACAAATCACAATTTATATACTTTCCATTTTTCTATTAAAGCTAAATTTCACTTTTAAAACTCCCACATCCAAAATTGTTATTGTATCCATAGCAATATTGTTATTATGCTTCATTTCTCAGTAACAAAAGATCTTATCAGGGTACTTGGCTAGGGTGTCACATTTTTTGTCTACTTCTTTCTTTTTTGTTTTGATTTTTTTAAGTAAGCTCTAGTCCTAATGTGGAGCTTGAATTCAAAACCTCAAATCGAGTCACATACATACTCTACCAACTGAGCTAACCAGGTGTCCCATTTCTACTTTTTTAACATATCATGCACAATTTTTATTTGAGAGCCCATAAAGACATATGAATGAATCAAATTTATAAGGCAATGTCCCCAGTATTCACTTAATGTTTACTGGATTATCACATATACACAAAACCAAAACTAAAATATCAAATAACTGAGATTTCTGAGGTTCATTTACTTCACCTTACCAAATATCACCTTTCTACTCCCACTCCTCCCAGCTTCCCTTCTCTCCTTTTTTTATCCTCTACAAAATCCTGGCTAACCATCTCCAGTTGTAAACAGGATCAGTTACTATGCACACTATGATGCTGAATACACATCAACAATGTACACAAAAGAACAAAAAATTCCAGCCAGATTAAATTTCTCTAAATTGTGTAGACCTCCTCAAAATGGTCATTTTGTAAAACTGACAAAGTAACTACTCAACAAAACAGTATCTATATTTTGAAAAAACACAAAATTCAAAAAGTACATACCCGAAGGATTCTGAACAAATGCTCCAGGATTTTGTGGATGAACCGGCAAAAACTGTTGTCCTTGGCCAAATGCTACTGGCTGAGCAACACCACTAAGAACCTTTAAGAGAAACCTTGGTTTTAAGAATATCCTTTCTGTATTTTAACTAAAACTTTGGAACATTCTAATCATATAAAAATACTGACGATATCATAAGGCTTGGTCTCTATAATAAAAATTTACAAGTGTAACTTGAATGGGTCATTTCATTTCTAGACTTTATACAAAAAAAAAAAATACCTTCCCTTACCTGTTTCACAGAATTATAAGGAACTGAGAATAAATGTGAAGCTTCTTAGAGAAGTTTAAGATACTATGCAAATGTAAGGTAGCCAAAAGCTGTGTGACCTTACACAAATCACTTTACCTTGCTGGTGCTTTCCCTTATTTTACAAATAGAACTAATATCCAGAGATGTGACCTGTACACAATCGTAATGGCTAGTTAACAGCAAAGCTGAGGCCAGAACTCCTGACCTGATTCCTTCCTACAGATATCAAAAGCCTGATTTAATTATCAGTCTATAAACTCTGTGTTGATCATCCTGCGTGGACATCATACTTGGTTGCAAAGTAGATTGTATAAGACAAACAACTACTATACAGGCATACAAATACTATATTTGTTGTCCAGAGTGAGGTAGGACTTCTATATGTTGCTGCTATGTAAACAAATATCCACTTACAAGCCCTGTTCAGCATTCCTAACCCTTAATAGTATGTATAGACAATAAAAAAAAAAAAAAACACTAATTCTGTATAATGTAGGAACAAGATTAAGTCAAGTCCCATTGTAGAGTATCTGTCAAGAAGAGCATCATTTCTTTTAAGAACATACAATAGAGTATATCTAACTAGGCAGGCCTTTTTTCTTCAAACCATTTCAATACACAATTTAAAATATATGCAGAAATACAAAACAATACCGTGATGTAATGAATATAGTTGAATGACAAGTCACAAGCTTCCTGTGTTTACATTAATATGACACAACTGTTTCAACTGGAATGACTGAAAGGGTGATGAAGTAGAAAAAGAAATGCTGCAAAAACATGGGCAGCTGGGTTTTAATTTAGACCAAGAAAGTTTTTAGTCCAAAAAATCAGCTCTCTGTTATGTTAAAGGGCTCAACAATTCTACAATGTAGTACAAGTCCATGAAACAAACTCACAATTATATAATACTTTACTAGCTTTGAAATCAAAAAAGAAAACACATGATGAGGAAGCAAAGCATGTGTGAAGGCAAGGGATATATTGGGAAATCTCTGTACTTCACAGCTCGACTTTGTTATGAACCAAAACTATCATGATCTCAGGGTTGTGAGATCCAGCTATTTGGGATTCTCTCTCCCCTTCGGCCCCTAGCCCCTAAAAACCCACCCTCCACCCCTAGTTGCAGGCTCTTTCACTCTCTTAAAAAAAAAAAAAAAAGCACACACGCGCATGTGTGTCTGTGATAGAGACGAGATTTCTCCAGACCTTGGAAAAGCTAAAATCAGTTTTGGATTTAAATTGCAAATTTAAGCCCCAGAGACTCTCCTCCCACTTGCCCAACATGTGGACTTTGAAGTACCTTAAAAACTTCCCAAACTACAGAATAAATTATTTCCGGAAAATCTTCAAACCCTAGAAATGTTAAAAACAGTTATCTGCATATAACATTTTAGAGTAACTACAGCGGACTTACCTGTTGAGATGCCTGAATATTTCCTACTGTTATTGGAGCAGGTAAATTGCCAAAGTTTCCAAATTGGGAACTCTGAAGATTCTTTTCATCAAAATAGTGTCCAGAAGCTCTGTTAAGGGGATTGGAGAAACTCTGGTTTCCAGGGCCATGTGGTCCATTAAAATTTGGTCCTTGAGGTGAATCAAACATTTGTTCATGTCTTTGGAACTGCAGTCCTTGGGATGGGGCATTAAAAGCATTACCAGGTGGATCATTATATGGACCAGTCTGATTGAAAGACACCGATTCAAGCCTCTGTGAAGGATGATTGTCAAATCGTGTGCTTTGAAGACCAAGAGGAATATCAAATCTTGATGCTTGCTGGTGTTGTGGACCATCAAATCTCTGAGGTACACCATCAAATCTTGGTTGAACTTGCTGTCCAGGTGGTCCATCAAATCTCTGTGGTCCTGGCTGACCAGTTCTTTCAAATCTAGGACCTGGCTGCCCATGTAATCCATCAAATCTTGGCAAGAGTGATGGCTGACCTGGCTGCCCATCAAACCTTAAAGCATGACAGCCTTCAAATCTTGGACCACCTTGACCCAGAGGCCCTTCAATTCTGAGGCCACCTCCTGGCACAGAAGGACCCTCAAACCTCATTCCACCTCCTTGTTGGACTAACGGTCCTTCAAACCTGATCCCAACCCCGGGTTGACCATGTGGACCCTCAAACCTAAGGTTCCCACCAAGTTGATTATGTTGTCCTTCAAACCTCAAACCAGCTACTGACTGACCATGGGGGCCCTCAAACCTCATTCCAACTCCCTGCTGTAGCAAAGGCCCCTCAAATCTGATCCCACCTGCTGGCTGACCATGAGGTCCATCAAACCTAATTGCAGCCCCTGATGGACCATGACCTCCTTCAAATCTAAGTCCACCTACAGGCTGACCTCGGGGATTATCAAATCTAAGTCCACCCACCGGCTGACCATGAGGTCCCTCAAACCTTAGACCACCCACAGGTTGACCCCGATGTCCCTCAAACCTGAGACCACCCACAGGCTGGCCCCCTGGTCCTTCAAAACGCAAACCACCTGCAGATCCCTCAAACCTCAGACCAGGGGAACCTTCAAACCGAAAACCACCTCCTCCTGCTTGACCAATCGGCCCCTCAAACCGCAGAGGTGTCCCCACAGGTCCTGGAGGACCTTCAAATCTCAAAGGACACCCACCTCCTAGCTGACCTTGTGGTCCTTCAAATCTCAAAGGGCCACCACCCCCCATTTGTCCTGGTGACCCATCAAACCGAAGAGAACCTGGTGTAGGAGGTCCATCAATTCTAGGGCTTAATTTATTAGGTCCTTCAAAAATCATCTTGGTTGGGCCATCTCTTGTTACTGATGGCCTACTAGGTCCATCAAATAACGGTCTATCTTCAGCTAAAGCTGTAAGTCGCTGATTTGTATCAAGGCCGGCAAATCTTGATGCTGGGCTATCTACAAATGGTTTATCTGAATCTTCATATCTAGGTCGCTTAAGTGGAAAACGATCATTGAATGGTGATCTCTGTTCTTCTCGTACACCTTTTAAAAAGAAAAAAAAAAGTTATTTTCCCTGAATCTTAATTTATATCAAAATATCTTCAATCTTCTCTGTTCATGTAAATGTTTAGCCAAAAATATCCAAAACTATCTCATTTTATTAGGGGGGAAGGAAAAGATAGCATCATCAAGCAGCAGGTATGAAGATGCCCTCTACAGTCAGACACACCTGGGTTAAAAAAAAAAAAAAAAATCCCCATTCTGTCAACTAATTAGACTTTGAGAGCAAGTTATTTAAACCTCTCTGGTCTTGCTTCCTATCTGTAAAATGAGAGAATACAGATTTAATTGGGTTATTGTGAGGATTAAATCAGATTACATAAATGAAGAACCTAAGAAAAGCACCTAACAGAGGGTGGCCTTGTAAATATTAGCTCCCTTCCCTTCCCTTTGAGGGAAAAAAATGAAACAAAACAAAAGGTAGTCTGAACAGTCACAAAAATCCATCCCCACTTAGCTTGTTCATTTTCCCTTCACTGCTGTGTGATTCAATAGGCATAATCTGATTTAACTTTTTCTACCTTTAGCAGAGACTTGCTCGTCATGTCTTCTCCGGCCCTCATGGGGTGAAAGATTCTCAGCATAAGTACGACTCCCAGATATAGGAGAAAGACGTCTTGCTCTTTCACTAAATTGTTCTTTTCTGTCAAACTGTGCTCCACTATTCCTACTTGCATGTTTACTTTTGGATGGCTCACATTCTATTCCAGACAACAAGGCATCAGTCAAAGGGTAGTCAAAAATATCAGGATCTAAGAGATCAAGTCTTGGAAATGAATGCTGAACCTGTGTCCTTTTCAGTTTTGCTTTATGTTCATAGTAGGTTAATTCAGCATCAGATAAGAGAGGTTTCTTTTTTAATCCACCTTTATTTTCTTCTGTAGGACTATCCCGTACACTGCATCTATGTTTACCTTCTTGATACTGAAATAGCTGTCGAATTTGATGCACAACAACAAGGAACTCATCCTGTGTAATTTCACCAGATGCTAAACGTTCACTCGTCTGCATAGGGGTGATAAAAGGAAATCAAATATTTTAAATATAAAAAGTATTTAAAAAAAAAAAACTTAAGACAAAAGAGAATAATGACTACAAGTGATCATAGTAACTACCTTTTGAAGTAATTCTCTTTTGCTTGCAAGAGTTAACTCTTTAGGAATCTGAAGATTGGCATCTACACTTAATCGATGCTGCTGCTTTGGGGCTCGAGGTGACAAGATTCCTTTAGTGCTTGACCAGCTCTCCCTATGCCTTAGATGAGGAGATTTACTATGTTCATCACCCTGTTGTAAGCTGAAACCATAAAAGCAGTATGTTACTTCATAAAAAGTGTTTAAATTTCTCAGGACCAAATTCCAAAGGATCTGGTTAAAACAAATATATGTAACTATAAAAGTTAATTAAATGATTAAGAGCATAGTATCTGAAGTAAGGAAAATCACACATGAATTCTAATTCTTGCATGTCCTAGATGTGCAGCTTTACGTAGATTAGTTGACCTTTCTAAACTTCAGGTTCCTTATCTGTAAAATAGGACTAATGATGGTATTTCACCCAGAGTTACTAAGAAATAAATGGAAAAATAAAGTACTAGCTATAGCATCCAATAAGTACTACTCAATTTTTAAATTAACATTGTATTTTAAAGTTAGTACAATTTATTTTACTCGATTAAAAATGTTAACATCCTACCTTTTATTTTCTTCCCAACCAGATTTCCATCTTTTGGTAGACTTGGAACTTTGCCAATTCTCTATATTCTCCTTTGGTTCAGTGCCGGACTTTGTAGAATGCTGGTTTGCAGCTTCTTGTGGTCGTTCCTCTTCCGTCTTTTTTATTCGCCTCGGATCTCGAATATCTTGTTTATTACTTCTCTTAGCATTTCGCTCTTCCCTGGAAGGTAGTGTAAACTCTTCCATATGTGACTGCTTAACTCCTGATTGCCGGATCTTTCCAGCTTTGGGTGTCGAAGTTGGAGACATACTCCTTTGCCTTCGTTTGGGTGACCGTCGGTCTCTTCTCTTCGGAGAATGTATAATTGGTGACCGAGACTTGGGTGATCTCGATCTTGATCGCTTTCTAGTACTTGATCTCCCTGGTTTTGTCCCTTGTTTTTCTGAATCTTCTGTTATTGTATCCTGCTTTTGTACAATGCCATTGATGATTTTATTTCTACTTCCAACCAGTCTGTGTTCAGATGACTTCATGTGTTCATCTTTATCCTTTTTTTCTGCGGCTTTTCTCTTCTCTTTTACATCATCATCTTTGCTATCAGTCTTATCCTGAAGATGTTTTTTTAACCTTGGATCTCTCTTGCTCATATCAGACACCCTTGTACTTTCAGATTCTTGATTTTTCAAGTCTTTTGTGTGGGATAATTTGTTTTTCAAAGGTGATGGTGATTTAGATTTAGATTTAGATTTAGAATCAAATTGGTCAAGTTCTTTTTTTGTTATTTTTTCACCTGATTTACTTTTCTCTTGCTTGGATGAATTTAGTTTATCAGAGGGTACAGTTTTACTTGTCTTAATATCAGATTGGTTCAATGTGTTCATTAGGAATTCTTTCCTATGACTCTGATCTTTTCCATGCGAAGAATGTTGACTCATCCTATTGAGACGGGGATCCCGGTTAGTTCCTTTCAAATCCTGAATTTGTAATGATGGACCTGGACGGCTTTTCTCAGGTTGCACAGGAACCTGGTGTGGAGGTTTAACTGCCATAGGGGGAATCTGTGGAACATGTAATTTGGATGGTGCAGATCCAGGACCTAAGTTAGATGTCTCCTGCTGAACACTAAGAGAAACTGCCTGAAATAGAAAATAAATGTTCATGTTAATACATAAAATGGTCCAGACTGTCAGGAGACAACCAAAATCAAAAACTAAAGAATGTAATGTTTATTCAATAAATCCATTCAATACAACATTTACACTGTATACTTCTAGTGTTTAAAAGTAGAGATTAAAATGAAGAGAAAGTTCATGTACCTATGGGGCTTATAATTTATTAGTCCTCTGCTTTGGAGTTTTTATAATATAATCTTCAAGTAGAATGAAAAAATATCCTCCATCTTCCTAATTATTCAGGATTCTGAGCCAGACTTCTAAGAAACTGCTTAATAAATCACTGCACCACAGGTGCACAAGTGTCAAAGAGCAGAGTCATTCCAGCTAAATTTTATGTCATAAAATAGTCCCTCCTAAGATCACTGATAATGGACTTATAAAATTTTGCCTTCCTGTAGTTCCTTACTCTCAAATTCAAGTGCTAAGTAAAATAACTTAGTAAAAGGTCATTTATGCATGGAAATATGTAACCTTCTTATCCTCAGTTTTGTGATGGCTTTTCTTTTTATTTATTTATTTATTTTTAATTTTTATTTATTTATGATAGTCACAGAGAGAGAGAGAGAGAGAGAGAGAGGGGGGCAGAGACATAGGCATGGTGCAGGCTCCATGCACCGGGTGCCCGACGTGGGATTCAATCCCAGGTCTCCAGGATCACGCCCTGGGCCAAAGGCAGGCACCAAACCGCTGCGCCACCCAGGGATCCCATGTGATGGCTTTTCTTTTGTAGGTTTCTAACAACCAGATTTCTACTCATGAGACCTAAGCTCATAAAACATTAAAGACTATACAAAAACATTCACAGCACACCTTCTATCTGGGACAGATATTAAATTCACATGCTAATAAAGTCTTAAGAGATAGCAATTTAATAGAAAGATATTTGAAAAAAAATAGTGTATAGCCATTCAAGTGGCTTTTATAATAAATAATTAAAAATCTGGCCTAATATAATTTGCAAAACAAATAGAAAAAATATACATACTAATACAATTCAAAGTAATAATTACTTATCAGAAGACAGGCTTAAAATATTTAAAATGCCAAACATCCTCTACTTACCAGTTGTGCCTTAGCTTGCTCTAGCTCAAGCTCCAGCTTTTTCTGCTGAAGTTCTAATAACTGTTTTTGTTTTGCCAGTAACTGTTGCCTTATTAGTTGTTCTTGGGTAAGATTCTTTTGTATATCAGGAACAATTGGAGGCGTAGAGATGCTAGGGGAACTGACCACTGTGCCAGGTGTTGTAGGCTCTTCAGGCTATAAGAAAAAATAATGTGTTAAAAAAAAATATTTCACAGCTAAAAATGAAGCTAAGGGAAACTACAAATGATCAGCTTCTCTCTTAATAAATACTATTCGTAATCATAAATGGCCAGTCATGTTTAAAAGAACACAGAAAATTTTTCAAAAATTTAAAAACCAAAATAAATAGATTATTGTAATACCTAAACAAGAATATATTTTTAAATGCACTATGAACCTGAGTGGAAAAAAGAATTTTCTTAGCTAAACTATTTCAGCACAGGTATTCTTGAGATTTCTTTCTGGCACGAAATTTTAGATAAATCAAAATTCACATTAAAACTTACCGACTTATTTAAAAACTTAGGATTCACATGGATGCTAGATGTATTCACATTGGGGGGCAGAGGCTTAATAGGCCAAGCAGGATCTAACGAATTGACTCTGACATCCAGGGCATAAAGTTTCTTCAAAGGGAATATTTCATCCCATGTGGAACGTAATTTAAATAAACTTTTTCTAGTATTTTCATCCACCTAGAACAACAGAACAATTCTATGGCTTGTTAAGTTACTATAGAATGTTTTAAATATTAAGTATTAAAGGTACATAAATCTGTTCTACTCAATATAGCAAACATACTACTTATGCACAAATACATACAGCAGTAGTAAGTTATTAAAGGTGTATTTGGTTTGTAAATGTAAAGCTAATAAAGAAATTTATCCCTCAAAAAAAAAAAGACAAATTAGTCCCTGCCTTCTAGTCTTCATGAAAGCAAACAACTAAGCAATTCTTCATATTTTTATTAATACAAAATGTTTCCAAACTCTAGGGCTTGATATAGCATTCCTTGTTATTTTTACTCTGAACTAGTTCACCTGATGGCTTAAATTTTATTAAAACTATCTCACTAAGCAGTCTTCTGCAATACAATTTGGTTGGCAACTATGAATGAGTTATTTGTGATGTGGAAAGTACCTTAAAAATTGAAAGTCACAAAAATCTTACCCACTGATGAGCTTCAGTTTTATAGAACTTAATCTGCTCACACTTGTGATGGGAATAATAACTGATATTCAAAAACTAGCCATCAGAGAAACCTCTTACTTGGGATACTAAAATTTTACTTAATTTTACTAATAAAGCCTTGACCATATTCAAGTCTTTAGAGAATTATACTTAACTATAAAGTCATTTTCATCAAATGCAGTGTCAAGGCCGTATCAGATTCAGTAAAAGGTATTCTACCAAACACCCAACTAAATTTGAACATCATAAAATTCAAACAAGGGAGGCTGGTTTAGCTCCTCAACCTCTGTAACACAAAGTTGGCTTTTCCTTAGACTACAGCTTCAGGAAAGCAGTATTTAGCCAAGGTCTACAATACACTGTTAATTAACAGGCTCTTTAATACAATTTGAAATACAGATTTCCAAATTTCTTCTGCATATATTTACTAGCAGTATTTTTTCTGAAGAACTTAAAAAAATTACTCAAGTAGCAACTACATATTTTCTGCTCTAACAAACAAGTAAAATCTGATAATAGTCCTTTCAGAATTATCCCAATTCTCCAAGTCTACAAATATAAGTTCTCCAAACACAACAGGTGCGGCTAATAAAATATAAGAACTACCAATTTTGTGTTAGGAAACAATATTTAAAACTAAATTGCTTATGAATGTCCTTTTGCTCAATGTGAAAGATATAAAGCTTGACTGGAAGAGAATTGATTACTCCAGCAAATCAAATCCCTTGTCTTCCTCAGTATACTACTATATTAACCAAACTACCAGATACAATGTTATGGAAGGAATTTGCAATCCCTAGGTATAGAAACTAACAAACCTTTCTTCTCAACACTAAGGGACCTTAAAAAGGATTTCCAAAATAACCTAATGCAATTAACTGGTCCACCATTCACACATACCTAGAACATTCACATTAAATATACGTGAACAAAGTAACAAGAGGAAACATTTCGAGGAAAAAAAAAAACAAAACACAAAAGTTTCAGGCACCAATCACAGGTTGAGACACACTGGAAGACCACGCTTTTTTTAGATAGGAACAGTCAACATCCTAACACCAGAAGCCTAACAATGAAATTTGAAGTACTCTTGACAGCTTCAGATCTTTTTGCCCATGTCTTAGAGACGGAACAGATCTTCAATCAAATGAACAATTAAAAAAAATTCTAAAAGCAAACCCATCTATTCTTGAATGGATAATGTAAAACCCCTAGAATCTGCTAAAAAAAAAAAAAGTCTAATATTAAACACTAACTTTAGCATGGTACTTGGCAAACATCCAAGAGAATAAAACATTTCACCACCCAAGAAAACCCAACACAAAGACAAGTATTTATTTAATCAGGAACACATTTTTTTAAAAATTCAAATGTTTCTAAATGCATATATACCTTTTCAAACACACAAATAAATGTTGCAACTAGATTTTTAGTAAAGGCAGTGAGATACTCTCTTCCAACGTTTTTCACGATAGAATCCATAAGGTACATAACAGGAAGCTTCTCTGAGGAAGGAGCCTGAAGTGATAAAAAGAAACTGAGAAGTTTAGTATAATGAATTGTCACCACAGAATTACTTTCAAAAGTGAGTTTTCAAACCTACAATACAGACTTCTATCTTTGTTGACACTACTTTTGAAATAACCTTTATGAAAGTTAAATGTTCAAGCAATTTCTCACCTCTTACAATGATCTTTAGTTGAGCATATAAATAAGCTCAAAACTACAAGAAAAACCAGTCTTTAGTACATTCATTTTACACTCAATGGAATTTCAGGTTCATATGGTTAAAAAAAAAAAAAAGTGTTTTAAGTGACCACAGGGGAGTTATTTTCTGTAACCCAAGTGTAAGCTTTGTGACTCACATTAACTTATAATAGTGTGCCTAGATTCAAGGAGTTTCCAGACTTCTGGCAGAAACCCTAATTTCCATAGGCATATTTTATATGTTAAAGTCTATGACACTTTTGTTACCTGTAGAATCATTAGGATTACTTCTCTATAATCCAATGAACAAAGAAATTAAGTACACTTCACATATGAAGTTAATGGCAAAAAAAAAAAAAAAAAAAAAAAAAAAAAACCTCTTAAACTTGCACAAGAACATGCAGGAAGGTGCAAGTTGTTACTGATACAAGAAAAACTGGATGGAGCAGCTGCTGAGTCATGTAAATCAGGTCGAACTTGACTCTGGAAACCAGGATTTGTCCTGACGATTTTCTTCACAGCATGGACTCTCCGTCGAAATATTTCTCCTCTGACATGCACAAACCAGAGTTTCTAAATTTGTGCAAAGCCAGTGTGGTGATGCTGATACAGGTGGCCCTTTCCAAAGCAAAGAAATGTTGCCCCAGTTCAACTGCAATGCCTACCCACCACTGGCTTTTAGAATGTACAGCAAGTTTCCAGAAAGCATCAGCAGGTTCACAGACTTGAGGAGCATTAAGACACGCCATATAAACTGTTAACTCCGACTCCACAGGAGCACCCATGATTTAAAAACAAAAACAAAAAAATTATCCCCATTTACCCATCCCATGTGTATCGGAATCTTAACCCTGAACGACACTTACCCATAGCTACCTGTAGCTAGGGTAGGCTCACAGTTCTGCAGTACACAATGCCATATTTCACAAAACCAATTGCCCATACAAGTGTGTGGAAGTGCTCTTGCTTCTGATAACACCTTTACAACCAAAGTTGGCCAAGGAAACCTTTGAACGGCTTTGTATGAAAAATTTCTTTTAAGGTCCTAATAAAAGGGTTCACAAGGCCACTGCATGTGGGTAAACTAGTAAGTACCAACATGTCAAATGCTTTATTGCTGTGTCTTTATCTTACCATGTCATGTTTTACACCATTTTTAGTCTTTGTTGTACTTAATGAAGACGGGCTCTTTAAAACCAAAATCTGTTCAGTAGGCTAATTTTTTATTGTACAAGTGAATCCCGTATGTAATAGTTTTTCACTACTACTGCCTCATGGGAGGAGTCAAATCAGGTGTGAATCCTTAAGTTTAGTAATGCTGAGACGCTAGAGAATAAGGACACAAAACATTCACCTCCAGAAAACACAAAACCAAGCCAGTTTGCTACCAAATGACAGAAAATCCCTCCCTCCCCTCACCCTCAACCCCAACCCTGATTATTTCCCCAGTGACTTTTACATCTTTTCCTCAAAACCTGGCTTTCCAAAAATAACCAGGAAACGTGTTCCAAAAAAAAAATTTCAGCTTTTATCAGCAAATAGTCCATCTATTTTCACCACTCTGTGTAGCCATACACAAATACAAATTTTAATGTGGTCACTATAGTCAGTTTTCACTTCTCGAAGGTCTTCTGGATCCATTAAAAACCAGCAAGGTAACTGTTGAGTGACAACCTGAACTGCTAAATATTAGGCTCTGTGGAGTATTAGTAATTCCAAAAATACTAGGTAATTAGATTTTTTAAATCAATGTTTTTTTTAAAAAAAAAAAAACGTTAAGTGCAGTTTTGTTTTTTAAAAAAGGCATTCAATGTCAAGTTAAGCCTTCAACAAGGCAAAAACTAAGTTTTCACGTCCAACATGTTTGTGGTATCAATAAAGAGGATGTTGAGTACGAGAAATGCTTCCTTAAGTCTCATACTTTAAAAAAAAAAAAAAGAACAATAGCTGTTTCACATTCACAGGAAAAGGTGAATGAAGACTTGCATTTTAGCTGTCAGACTGAGCATGACAAAGTTGTTGGGCCCTTAAAAACAAAACAAAAAACAAAAAAACCTTTACTTTTTGTCCTCTTTAAATTAAGGTATGAAAGGACCACCTGAAACCGTGTATCTTGTGAACACATTTACCCAAAAGAGTGGATGGAACCTAAAGAATGAACCCAAGTCACTTAAAGACTTTTGTTTAAAACACACAACCACGTAGATAAAAATAAGTCTTGGAAACAGATTCTACACCTTACAAAGGTAAATAAAAAAGACAAATACATATTTTATATGTTTTATTCACAAATTTTATAATACCAGTCACACATTTCAAAACCATTTATTAGAGTCAGACCACTCAGTTGTACACTAGACAGAAACCGCCTCTAAACAATATATTGGTGGTTGTTGTTAAAGTGGCCTTTTAAAAGGGGTTCACTCTGCTAAAAGGAGGCTCATCCTGTTAATTTCAATCACTAACAACTAGAAAAAACTAAACCGTAAGTACAAGCTTGAAAAATAACTTAAAACGTAATACTGGGAAGCTATTAGAACTCATTATGATAACTAAGTTTAACAGTAACTTAAATGACATATCGCTCCCACATGAATCCACAGAAGAGGAGGACTACAGGGAAATAAAAGGGTGGCAGAGGACCACTTCTGTCAAGGGGTGAAGAAAAGCACGTCTTCACTATCAGGGAAGGGAGGAAAAAAAGAGAAAAGGAAGAGGAGGAGGGACTGAACTTTTCAAAAAAAAACTACAAGTACGTGTTACCCACTGGGCCAGTTCTCCACCTACAGGTTGGATAAGATCTCCTCCCCCCCACCCAAACCCCACCCTCACCCCCAATTTCCCGTATTTGGGGGCAAATTAGACCCTCCGATAGGAGAATAAAAGTTATAGCTAGCCGCCCCCACCCCAAAACGGGGCTGACGGGTGTGAGCAGCTGCCTGGCTGGCAGGGAATGGATTCTCCTCTCTTCCCTTTCGCATCATGTGCTTTTCAGGCGCCATGTTGGGCTCCTAACAGGCGGCTGCTCCACTCGGGGCCAATTCCCTATTCCCACCCACCAACAGCTCGCTCCCAGGTCCCCCTTCACCTCCTTCCAACCCACAGAGCACAATTACCCAAAAGGGTGCGGGGGGGGGAGGGGAGGGCGGGGAATGGGAGAACCACCACTCCCCACCTTCCCGGGGGTTAAAATGGTTTTAACTCTTACTTCCCCACACCACAAACTGCCTTTAAGTCTCCCCCTCCCCAAAGGGGTCTATTCAAAGCGTGTGTGTCGGGATATACAATGCGGTGGCCTAAATAGGGAGTTGGTAAGCGGAAGTAGGACTCCACCCTTCACCCTCCCCACTCCCTCCCCCCCGAGAGAGGCCCACGCTCGAAGCCTGGGCCAAAGACCGAGCCTGAGTTGGAGGTGGAGGGTTGGAGAGGAGGAACACTGTCCCCCTTTGGATGGAAGCGAGACCTGGGATGAGGCTGACACTAAAATCAGGGAGTATTAGAAGAATAGGAGGCTGCGGGGTGTATAAAAACCTTGGCGGTTTGGGCCTCGATGAGAGAGACGATCTCCTTGGCGAAGGGCAGGTTCTCCTCGGCTAGAATGGTCAGCATATTGATGTGCGGTTTGCTATTGAAGGTCAGGTCTTCGAGTGATGATTGATAATCCCGACAGGCGTCCTCCCGGGCCCCCGCAGTACCGGCCTCGGCCGGCGTCTGCTCTGACATTGCGCCGCGGCCCCCCTCCGAGGTCCGCCGCAGCTGAAGCTGAAGCCGCTCTCGACACCCCGCCTCCCTTCCGACTCCTCTTCCTCTCCCCGGGTCTCTCGCGGCTCCGGCTTCACCACATGCTGACCGCGGAGGGGGGTTGGGGGACGACACAGGGGGAACCTCGGGTGTGAAACGCCGCCGTCTCAGGGGTGATCTCCGTCCACTTCCAGCCGCCACAGAAGCTTCTTTCTCCACAGACACAAAATGGCGGCGGCAGTGGCGGCTCCAGCTCCGAAAATGTCTGTGTTCCCAACCGCTGCGTCGTGCGAAATGAGCAAGGGGAGGGGAAATGTGCGGTAAAAGGGCGGGGCCGTTGGTTAAACCAGGCGTGATTGGCCCGGCCGGCAACGTCACAAGCCCCGCCTTCGGCCCTTCCGCAGGACGTCGTGGCGCCGCCTTCTTCTACGGGCCCTGCCCGGGCTTTCGCAACACCTCCTGCTCAGAGGTGCGGTGAAACAGACGGCCCCTCTCATTGGCCGATTCATAAGGGACTGTTCGGTCATTTGTTACCATAACAACCCGTTCGGGGAGGCCAATAGGCTCGGGGAGGCTGTTCCCGAGGCCCAACCCAGCCAGTTTCAGCGGAAAGCTCAGCCGTTCCCCCCTCCGTCCCTCCCTCTGCAGCCCCGGCCCCTGGGCGGTTCCGTCAATCACCCTCCCTCCCGCCGGCCCCGCCGGCCGAGGCGGGGGGTGGAGGCCGAGCCGAGGCTTTCGGCGGGGCCGGGCCGGGCCCGCCCCGCGTCGCGCCTCGCGGCTCAGGTGCTCCCGGGAGGCGGGCGGGTGGAGCTGCGGGCGGCATGTCCGTCCCTGCACCGGGACCCGGAGTGAGACGCCGAGTTAGCCCGGAACCTCGGGAGGAGTCTGGAGAGCGGGCGCCCGCGCGGTGCTTCCCGAGCTACAGACAAAAACACCTCGGCCGGCTTTCTCGAGTCGAATCCCCAGGAAAACGCGCTTTTTTTTCGGAGGTTGCGTGCGAGAGGCTTTTCCCTGGGGACTGGGAGATCGTGGGGAGCCGACTGGGATCTGTAGGGTGTCCCACGACAGCCACACCCAGCCCCAAGCCTGAGAGCCCCTCTTCTCAGTCTTCACTTCGAAACAGCCTTAGAATACGCAATTTGGGGCACGCAAGAAAAAAAAAATACACATTTTACTTGCAAGAGTCTTTCCCGGACTTCTGAAGTCCTATGTGGAGGTTGAGAATGATGCTCTCGAGGCGAAAGCATTCAGATAGTCCTGCCGCGCAGCGGAACTATCATCCCGGCACGATAAACTAAAAGGGTACTTTGGGTTGTTTTGTTTTCATTGAATAGATGGTAACCTAAACGGAGTCTAAAAAAATAGGTATTAATAATTACATAAAATTTGCTTCACAACCGCCCTCCTTTGACAGCTAGGCTCTGCAGAGATACTTTGATCCCCAGTAGAAACCGCTCCTAAGAAATAAATTAATTCCTTTATTTGTCCCATATAAAGTAATATTTTCATGTCTTTTTGTTGTTGTTGTTTGGCTTTTTAAAGCAGCTTACTGTATGATACACTGTGAACTGCACATACTTAAAATGTACAAGGCTGCGTGACCTGATGCCGTGTTCCGACGTGGTATCTCATAGGAATGAGAAGTAAAGCCTGGGGGAGACGGCTTATCCCTTCTCTTTAGAAGCTAAGAAATATTGTTAAATAGATTTTATTGATCTCAGTAATTTCATACATTTGCTCCGGGTGATGTTTATTTAAGTAGGCTCTAGCCCAGCCTGGAGCCTAGGGGCCTGAACTTAACACCCTGATAATCAAGATCTGAGCTGAGATCAAGAGTCAGCCCCCTAACTGAGCATTAGTGGCGGTATTTAGATATAACAAACACAGTTAAAATAAAGGAACTTTCAAACTTCCTGTTTTCTGGAGGAAAATGTGGGGGTAAAATAATCCTCCAGTCGTTTTCCTTGTAATTTTAAAGGTGAATTTAGTTACTAAACTTTAAGCTATAAAAGCTATCTGCCCTTCGTTATCTTTTTATAATCTGTTAGCAGCGAAGTACACTTTAAAAAAGGTTTTTAGGGGTGCCTGGGTGGCTCAGTCCCTCAAGCACCCCAACTCTTCAGCTCAGGTCTTGATCTCAAGGTCCCTAGATGTAGCCCTTCCTCTAGCTCTGCACTCAGCAGGGAGTCTGCTTGAGACCCTCTTTCTTTCTCCCTCTGCTCTTCCTTCTTGCGTGTGTGAGCCTGCACTCTCCCTCTCTCATGCACACAACTGTGGGAAGGGGGAGAAGGACAATATCCAAGCAGACTACCACTGAGCTCTGAGCCCAGCTTGGGGTTGGAGGTCATAACCCATGAGATCAGGACCTGAGCAGAAACCAAGAGTTGGAAGCTTAACTAACTGAGCTACCCAAGTACCCCAACTTTAAAAAATCCTTAAAAAGATAAAATAAGTTTTCAAAGTTCAAATTTGGCTTCTATTGTATCCCTCACACAGTGCACAGAATAATATATGCTTGGCATTTAAATCAGATCTGTGTACCCTCAAAAAATGTGGAAAACTCAAGTGCTGTAGCAATCTTTTTCAAATCATGTGCTAAACTGCAGGAAGAATCTTTTCTGTTTATTTTATTTTTAAGTAAGCTCTATGCCCAGTGTGGGGGCTTGAACACACAACCAGAGTTCAAGAGTTGCATGCTCCACCAACTGAGCCAGTCAGATGCCCCAAGATTTTTTTTTCCTATCCTCAGGACAGACCGCAAATTAGATAATCAGTATTTTTAAATATACGAATGAATGAATACAAACTTCTCCCATGATAGTTTCAGTGCCAATTCTTTCATCAGAATATGCAATTAATGCACTCTTTGCACCAACCTGAAGCCCAGTTATCTGCCCTCTCTAGGCTAGGTGCATTGGTGAACATGGTAGGCCCTTGGCTTGACCTTAATGAAGTTTATAATCTTATGGAATAATATGAAAAAGTACTGCATCTGACAAGGAAATGGTGGGTATTCCAGAGCTATTTCAAAAATCAAGCCCACTAATTATTGTGTTTCCACAAAATAGAAAGCCTTTCCATTTTTTTGAGGAAAATAACTATACTCCTCCCTTGGCTCACAGAGTGTTTACAAGAGGAGTTAATTCCTCCCCAAACAACCTCTGTTCTAGGCAATCAGGTACCCTTCTGCTGTAAATAATTAATTGACACTGCCAGCAGGTGGAATTTCCCCTTTAATATGTGAATCCAGTGTGTATAAATAATATGCATGAATAATATTTACATTTATTTGTACATGTATATGGACATACGCACACACACAATTGACCTGTGAATGGCACGGGGGTTGGGGCACCCACTATCTACATGGAGGAAAATCTACATATAACTTTAACTCTCCATATACTTAACTACTAATAGCCTACTGTTGACCAGAAGCCTTACCCATAACATAAACAGTCAATTAACACAAATTTTGTATGTTAGATATATTCTATACAGTATTCTTACAATAAAGTAAGCTAGAGGGGGGAAAATGTTAAGAAAATCATAAGAGAAAATATTTACAGTACTGTAAAAAAAAAAATCCGTCTGTAGGTGGATCCACGCAATTTAAACCTGTGTTGTTCAAGGGCCAACTGAACATATGTGTGTGCATATATATGTATATGTATATATATAATATTTACACATTACATATATATATTCTTACTAAAAACATGAACAAGCTTTTTGCCTATTTAAACATTCTTTAAAAATTTTTAATTAAAAAAAAAATATGTATTTACTTAAGAGAGAGAGTGATGGGGCAGCCTAGGTGGCTCAGCGGTTTAGCACTGTCTTCAGCCCAGGGTGTGATCCTGGGGACCTGGAATCAAGTCCCACTTTAGGCTTCCTGCGTGGAGCCTGCTTCTCCCTCTGCCTGTGTCTCTGCCTGTCTCTCTCTCTCTCTCTCTCTTTCATGAATAAATTAATAAAATATCTTAAAAGAAAGAGAGAGAGAGAGTGATAGAGCATAAGCAGGTGGGGAGGGGCAGAGGGAGAGGAAGAAGCCTACTCCACACTGAGCAGGGAGCCCCATGCGGGGCTCAATCCCAGGACCACAGGATCAGGACCTGAACAGAGGGCAGACACTTAACCAACTGAGCTACCCAGGTGCCCACCTATTTAAACATTCTTTATTGCTTACACATTTTAGGATTACAAAAATAACTCATTCTAAAAAATTCAACTACAAGTACATAAGTTAAAAAATGACAGTTCTCCCTCTCTGCCCTCAACAACAGAGTAACTACTATTCTCAGTCTAATGTGCATCCTTCCATGCCTTTTTCAATGAACACACACACAAACAGGATGCATATAACTTTTTATTTTTGATCTTTACTAAAACAGGATCACTATGTATAGTTTATTGTTTTTTAAACACAGTATCATGGACATTCTTTCATGAGCAGTCCTAAAACTATATAATTCCAAACGTTTGTTTTTCAATTTTGTAGTTTAGGAACATAACTATCAAGAGAATAGAGCCATTCTGGTGTTAGTTCTAAAAGAGACCCTAAAACTGGCATATAGTAGACATTCAATGAAAATTTGTTGACTGATCCAGAACTTCTGATTTCAATTTCACCTTGCTTGTCCTTGTTGTATTCCTCTGGTTCAAATAGGCAAAATGGGATTAGCTGAGATCCTACAATAGAGGTTGGACTTGACATTACAGAGTTTAGAAAAGGGATTATCAGGAAGGGAGGTGACAATTCAAATGTTGTGAAAGACAGTTCATAGTTTAGGGGCTTAAAATGTTTATTTTGTCAGCAACACTAGTCTTAGCAATCTTTTTACATAGTCTCAGAAAAATATGACTGAATGGAAATAATTACTCGATCTTAAGTTTTGCCCCTATATATTTATCTTGACCTTTTGTCATTTCCTTCCAATTGTGGATCAAAAAGCAAAAGAACATGCAGCAAATGAATACTAACATAAAATCTCCCAAATATTATTTCATAACAAAGTATAGATAGATTTTCTCACTAAATGCTGTTCGTTTTCTCATTTGTTCATTCAGCATGACCCCTGCTATCAGGGAGCTCATGGTCTGCTGGGTGAGATAAACAATTAAACCAATGATTACCATATAAAAGATGACAAGAGTCATACCATACAGTGTGAAAAGATAGCAGCATAGACTGGGAGCATGAAAGAAGCATCTAAATCAGACAGGAGTGAATTGGAGTATCTAGATTAAAGAAGAAAAAGCAAAACAAAAACAAATCAAAACTAGAGGTAGATCAGGGTTTTGTGGAGCTCAAAGTATATACAATTTGGAAGATATTCTGAGAGAAAAAGAACACAATAGGATAAATATAAAATTTTATGGCCCATGTAAGGGAAGTTTCGCTAGTTTCACTGTATATCCACCTATTTGAAAAAACCTGTTCAAAGGAAATAGATCTTTGAGATTTGTATTTTAAAAGAGACCAAAATGTGTGTATGAGAGTTTTTGAGATAAGAACTAATCATTAGTAACCTCTTATGAGCTTTATAGTACAAGAAATGGGAGTCCTACGAAGGATTTTTGTGGAGAAGGAGCCAGATTTTTGCATCAAAAAGATAATTCTGGCAGTGCCAGGTTTGGTAACGATTAAATTTCATTTCTTTAAAAATACTTAAGGTTCTCTTCTTTGTGTGTTTAAGTGGAAAATGATGTAGCTTAAAGAAGGGTAACAGTACAGGATAAGTTTCATTGTGGGTAAAGTGGATATACATCATAATTTGTTATTTTGACATATAGGTTTGTTTATAAAGTTTACTGAGAATTACATGAATCAGTTTTAATTAACTGCATCACTTTCTAAAATTCATCTCCCAGACTGTATCATAGTTGAAAATCTTGTGAGCCAAAATAAAAAGCTCTATTATTCTTATCATTTAAGGAGTTTTCTGGCACTGACTTTTGCTTTGAGAGGTCCAGTTCATCTAATTCCAAGACTGTTCTGTGCCAGGAAATAATTTAGGCCAAGGCAAGAATAGAGCCAGTTATCAGATAACTGAATATGTACATGTATTGCTTTGAGAAACCATAACTCAGAATAGTGGTCCAAAGCATGAAGTCTGATAAAATGGTTTCATTCCTGTCTGCAGCAGCTTCTTAGCCTGATGACTCTAAGACAGTCACTTAACTCCTTTAAGGCCCCATTTTCTCATATGTAGAAAAGAATTAATGACAACTCTCACCTCAGAAGATTATTACGAGGATGAAATGAGATTATATACTTTTGTATGACTTTAGCCTGGTATATTTGATCCAGCAGTTTCTAAGAATACAAGACATCTTTACTCACACATGTAGGAAATAAAATGTCTAGAAGACTTCATTTCCTCACAGTTTGAAAT
Source organism: Vulpes lagopus (assembly GCF_018345385.1). Taxonomy (NCBI): domain Eukaryota; kingdom Metazoa; phylum Chordata; class Mammalia; order Carnivora; family Canidae; genus Vulpes; species Vulpes lagopus. Next base: position 33,651,912 of record NC_054838.1, on the reverse strand, counting down.
TGCAATTAATTGAAAATGAAATGTCCAAAAAAAAAAAAAAGAAAGAAAGAAAGAAAGAAAGAAAGAAAGAAAGAAAGAAAAGAAAAAAGAAAATGAAATGACCATTAGCAGAGAACAGGTTAAATTACAATACATCTCGGGAATCCCTGGGTGGCTCAGTTCTTTAACACCTGCCTTCAGCCCAGGGCATGATCCTGGAGACTCGGAATCGAGTCCCACATCAGGCTCCCTGCATGGAGCCTGCTTCTTCCTCTGCCTATGTCTCTGCCTCTGTCTCTCTCCTCTGTATCCTTCATGAATAAATAAATAAAATCCTTTAAAAAAAAAAATTACAATACATCTCATCTGTGCAGTAGAACAGCAGTTCTCAAACTTTTTATAGCTTCAGGACCATGTTGCCCTCTTAAAAATGATTGAGGTCAGCTTTAGTTTATATAGATTACATCTATCAATTTTTATCATTTTAGAAATTATAAAAATATTTATTCATTTAAAAATAGCAATTATAAACCCTTTACATGGACTATAAACTACATACTTTTTAAAATAACTATGTTTTCCAACACAAAAAAAAATCAATAAGAAAAGTGGTATGGTTTATATTTTTGCAAATCTCTTTAATCCTCGGGTTAATAGAAGACAGCTGGATTTTTATGTCTGCTTCTGCGTTTATTCTGTTGCAATAAAACAGGACATGTAGGCTCTGGAAAACTCCATGCTACTTTACTGAGAGTAAATAAGGAAAATAATATTTTAGTGTTATTATAAAAATAATTTCTGCCTCAACCCTCTCCTATCATTTTACTAACCACTGCATGGGAATATTACATGGCTTTTTAAAATAATGAGGAAGCTCTTTATGTGTTGCTGTGGAACAATCTCTAAGATACATTGTTTAGTGAAAAAGAAATAAAAGCAAAATAAATTTTAAAAATAAATAAATAAATGTACAGAACCCTGTAATAGTATAGTGCATTTATTTTAAAGTCAGGGAAACAGAATATATCCATATAAATACGTATTATGTTTGTATGTGCAGGTAATATCACTGAAAGAATATACCAAAAACTGGTAAACTAGTTGTCTCTCAATGTGCATCCTGGGAAACAGGGTGAGAAGGGAGCTTTTTATTTCATTTGCTCTTTTGCCTTTCGAACTTCCTACCTTATGAAAGTATTAACTAATCAAAAAATTAATTTTCTTTAAATATTTTACTTATTCATGAGAGACCCAGAGAGAGAGGCAGAAACATAGGCAGAGGGAGAAACAGGCTCCATGCAGGGAACCTGATATGGGACTCGATTCTGGGACCCCAGGATCACGTGAGCTGAAGGCAGATGCCCAACCACTGAGCAACCCAGGTGTCCCTTAAATTTGTTTTTAGAGGAGATGTATATATGCTTTTCACAGTGACTGGCAGATGCTTAATAAATTATACATAGTGCCTTTTTATCCTGAGGTAAAATAATTATCTTATTTTTTAAAGATTTTATTTATTTATTTATGAGAGACACAGAGAGAGGCAGAGACATGGGCAGAGGGTGAAGCAGGCTCTCCTCTGGGAGCCCGATGTAGGACTCAATGCCAGGACCCGGGATCACAACCTGAGCCAGAGGCAGATGCTCAGCCATTGAGCCCCTCAGGTGCCCTTAAAATAATTATTTTAAAAGCTTTTTAACATTAGGGAAAATGTAAAACAATTGAAAATTTTGTATTCTGAATATACGTGCTCTTATTAAATTGACTTAGAATTAAATACACAAAATCTAAATATCCTGATAATTGTGGTTATTTTATTTTTATGATTTTTAAGAAGATTTTATTTATTTGAGAGACAGAGAGAGCATGTATGAGCAGGAAGAGGAACAGGGGAGGGAAAAAGAGGGGGAAGGAATCTTAAGCAGACTCCATGCTAGCACAGAGCCTGAGGTGGGGCTTAGTTTCACCACTCTGAGATCACAATGTGAGCCAAAACCAAGAGTCTGATGATTAACCAACTGAGCCACCCAGATGCCTTAATTGTGGTTACTTTAAATTTGTTGTTAGAATGACCATAACAACCATAGAGATAAGCAAACAGATGTCTGAAAATAATGTCCAATTTAATCATGTAGCAAATAGATGAGCAACCTGATCAAGAGAGAAACCCTAGACAAATTAGAAAATTTCATGGAGGGGATCCCTGGGTGGCGCAGCGGTTCGGCACCTGCCTTTGGCCCAGGGCGCGATCCTGGAGACCCGGGATCGAATCCCACATCGGGCTCCCGGTGCATGGAGCCTGCTTCTCCCTCTGCCTGTGTCTCTGCCTCTCTCTCTCTCTCTCTGTGACTATCATAAATAAATAAATAATAATAATAATAATAAATTTCATGGAGCCAAATAAGCATTAAATTTTTTTTAAATGTCTAATACTGAGGCACCTGGGTAGCTCAGCTGGTTGGGCATCTGCCTTCAGCTCAGGTCATGATCTCAGGGTCCTGGGATCAAGCCCCACATCAGGCTCCTGCTCTGTGGGAGCCTGCTTCTCCCTCTCTCTCTGCTGCTCCCCTTGCTTGTGTGCTCTCTCTCTCTCTCTCTCTTAAATAAATAAATAAAATCTTGGGCAGCCCGGGTGGCTCAGCGGTTTGGCACCGCCTTCAGCTCAGGGTGTGATCCTGGAGACCCAGGATCGAGTCCCACATCAGGCTCCCTGCATGGGGCCTGCTTCTCCCTCTGCCTGTGTCTCTGCCTTTCTCTCTGTGTCTCTCATGAATAAATAAATAAAATCTTTAAAAAATAAATAAATAAATAAAAATAAAAATAAAATAAAATCTTTAAAAATAAATAAACAATAAGTGTCTAATACTAACCATTGTTTGAAACAGTTTTGCTGCTTATCAATCAACTTTAAGCTCTCAGGGGCTTTTATTTTATTTTATTTCACTTTATTTTTAAAGATTTATTCATTTTAGAGAGAGTGCAGGGGAGAAGGGCAGAGGGAGAGAGAAGAGACTCTCAAGCAGACTCCCTGCTGAGTGCAGAACCCGACCGGGGACTTGATCTCACAACCCTGAGATCATGACCTGAGCTGAAATCAAGAGATACACATTTTACTGACTAAGCCACCAAGGTTCCCCCTCTCAGGGGCTTTTAGTGACAAATTTGTATTTCCTCTTTCACAGCTCTGTAGGCTGGGTGTAGCTCTACGAGGCTCTACGAGGATCAGTTAGGCTTGACTCCAGGCTGCTGGCTGGGTGCAGGCCTGCTCCACATATTTCCTCATTCTCCTAGGACCAGAGGTACCTAGGACATGTTCTTCTCATGGGGTAACTGGAGTCCAAGAGACTAAGCAGAAACATAAGATGCCTCTTGAGGTTTTTGTCCTGGAACTGGCACGCTCATCACCTTGGCCCACATCTCCTTGACCAAAACAAGTTACAAGGCCAGGCATGTATGTCATCAGTTGGGGTGAGGAGAGAAGTCTTCTGCCTCCTTTAGTGAGAGACATTGAAAAGTCCTATGACTGGGACGTCTGGGGGGCTCAGTGGTTGAGCATCTGCCTTCGGCCCAGGGTGTGATCCTGGAGTCCCGGGATCGAGTCCCATGTCGGGCTCCCTGCATGGAGCCTGCTTCTCTCTCTGCCTGTGTCTCTGCATTTCTCTGTGTGTCTCTCATGAATAAATCAATAAAATCTTTAAAAAAACAAACAGACAAAAACTAAAAGACTTGAAAAGAAGCAGGGCAATGAGACCCAAAAACATGAGGAAAAAAGTCAATGGAAACAGATCCAAAGATGACCCAGACATTGAATTAAAAGAAAAGGATTTTATTTTATTTTTTTTAAATATTTTTTTTTAATTTTTATTTATTTATGATAGTCACAGAGAGATAGAGAGAGGCAGAGACACAGGCAGAGGGAGAAGCAGGCTCCATGCACCGGGAGCCTGACGTGGGTTTCGATCCCGGGTCTCCAGGATCAGGCCCTGGGCCAAAGGCAGGTGCCAAACCGCTGCGCCACCCAGGGATCCCAAAAGAAAAGGATTTTAATACAGGTACACCCTGTTTTATTGCACTTCACTTTAGGGTGCATTACAGATAATAACTTTTGTACAAATTTAAAGTTCGTGGCAACTCTATGTTGAGCAAGTCTATTGGGGCCATTTTCCCAACAGCATTCGTTTACTTTGTGTCTCTGTGTCATCTTTTGGTAATTCTCATGATATTTCAAACATTTTCATTATTATTATGTTTGTTATGGTGATCTGGGCCAGTAATTAGGAGTCGCTGAAAGGTTAGATGATGGTTAGCATTTTTTAGTACTAAAGTTATTTTTCAAGTAAAGTACATTTTTTTAGACATAATGCTACCACATACATAATAAACTATAGTACAGTGTAAACACAATTTTTATATGCACTTGGAAACAAAAAAATCATTTTACTCACATTATTGCAATATTTGCTTTATTATAGTGTCTGAACCTGACCCTACAATATCTCTGAGGTATACCTGTATAGCTATTATAAATATGTAAAAAAAAAAATTGAGGAGAAATGAAAGAAAGGAAATTTGAGAAATTTGAAGAAAATGAAAGAAAAAAGATTTTAACAGAGAAATTAATCTCCAAAAATTGGAAATTACAGAAATAAAAGAAAAATATGAAGTTACAAGTGTAGCTTAGTAAATTTCTGGCCATTATTTCCCATTCACCTTGATTCAATATGTGAGACAGTTTGCTTTTTTGTTTTGTTTTGTTTTGTTTTTGTTTTTGTTTTTTTATTGGAGTTTGATTTGCCAACAATATGTGAGACAGTTTGCTATAGCTGATCGACACCTTGATCTCATCAGCAACATATTAACATGCTGGCTCTAAAGTAAATCACTTCCTCAGAGGATTTGTTTCATTTTCTTTATGTTAACGAATATTTTACTTTTTTGCCAAAAGTCTGTGAATGCACCCTGTTTAGGACTCATGACCTTATGCACAGCTTCATCATCTGAACATTTCAGAGAGTTATATTACAAACAAACAAATAACTTTATTTTTAAAATTGTTTTTGTGTTTACAGATTAATCCAGAAAAATCAGCTGCCCTATGATCTCAGAGGAGCCAGGGTTTTCATATGTTTCTTTTTATTCACTTCATTTTAAATCAAAGGAAAATTCTGATTGTAAGACATTTTATATGGTTTGATTATTACCATCCTTGAAATGTTTTCACTCTCCATGCAACAAATCAAAGGCCTCAACAACCAAAGCCTTTTCTAAGAACATCTGCCTCTGAACCAGAATTATAACACTATGCCTCAGATAATATACTTTATACTTTTTATGGTATGCTGAAAGAACTCTCATTGTTTTGAGATGAATAGTATTATTTAAATAAATTGAATATTACATCAATTTAAGTAAGTCACTTTTTAAAGTACTATCTGTGGGAAGCCTGGGTAGCTCAGTGAGTTTAGTGTCTGACTCTTGATCTTGGCTCAGTTCATGGTCCCAGGATAGTGGGATCAAGTCCCATGTGGGGCTCCAGGCTGAGCTAGGAGTCTGCTGGAGAACCTTTCTCTCCCTCTGCCCCTTCCTGCCTCTCTCTTTCTCTCTCTTTGTGTGTTTCTCTAAAATAAATAAATAAATGAATAAATCTTTTTTAAAAAGTACTATTTGTAACTTTAGAGAATTTTGTGTATTAGAGAATCTGACACATAACTTTATAATTTTGAAACAAAAATATGTAATTGAGAGGCACTGGGTGGCTCAGTCAGTTAAGCATCTGACTCTTGATCTCAGGGTTGTGAGTTCAAGCCCTGAATTTAGCTCCATGCTGGGTGTGTAGCCTACTTAAAAAAAAATGTAATTGAGTAATTGATTTTAGACTTAAAAAACAATTTTACACTTCTTAGATATTGTTACAGTATTTAAAAGAATTCAAGAACTTGAAAAGGTTTTGCTTATGAGATCAAGCATTTAAAGTGCTGAAAAGAAAACAGAACATATTGGGTTTACAAATGCAGTTTAAAAGTTTAAAGAAATGCAATTAAATATGTTAAAAATAGGGCAATGCAATTTATAACATTTTTTAGGTGTATAAATAAAATAATTGAATTTGTTATTTTAACTTAAATACATAATGAATACCAAGTTTTTTTGTCATCTTAATATATTGAATATTAATTTTTAAAAAGTTCAGTACTGGTAAAAAGTCTTTTCTATGTACAAAGCAACTCTTGGACAGTTAAAACTTCACATTAATAAAAGTCCTTTGTTGAACCAGATTAGGCAAAAAAAATTAAAAGTATCTTTGATTATTTGAAATGAATCTATCATTTTTTTGTTTAAATACCGCAATAATCACCCTGTTAGTAATCCTGGAATACATTCTTAACAGCCTGGTCTTTTTCACTTTGCCTAAGATCTTAGAGGCCAAGCAGTATGGTGTAGGTTCCTACTTTCTTCTGCAGCCAGAGCCATCATTCTAAACATCTGCTGCAGAAACTTGACTCCTTCCAAGCCCCACATTGCCCCGGGGATCAGGCCCTCAATCCTCCAGTGCTTGTCTACACCTGAACCTCAGGAAGCCAGTCTGCCCTGATTCTCTATATTCTAGCCTCTTAAGCAAAGCTCTAAGGCTCTTCTTTTCTCAGGGCTTTAGCAACGACATCCTCTGCTTGGATTGCTTTCCTCAGTATTCCCCAGCCCCATGATGTGCATGGCTACTATCCCTTTCCCAAAGAGGCTTTCTCTGATCCTTCAGACTAGGTAAGGACTCCTGGTTGTAAGTCTTTGAAAAAGCTCAACAGGAACCATCTCTTCATCATAAGGCTGTTCAGACAACTTTAACCAATCCCCTCTAAATTATACTTATGTTGCTTATTGTGTTTAACGATTTTGCACAATGACTCAATCAACACCTCTATATATTATTAATATATCACCCCAGATGCTGTTGGCACCCCACAGATATTCCTTTGGCGCTCCGTGTTTCCTTATACTTGAGGATCACTTTCTACTTCAAGCACCTGTGACTCCTCCACTTTAGGCTTTCTCAGTGGAAGGAGAGAGTTTGGTTCAAGCATGGGCAGGGCATTAACAACCCAGCAGCCCACCATCCAATGATGGATGGGGATTCATGGAAAACTAACTCAACTTCTTGGGTAAGATACCTCTGAGCAAATTCTGTATGGTCCTCCTGAGTAGGATTGAGACCCAGTTGCCCACAAATTAATCTGTCAATTAATTTCACATTCTGTATAGTTTCGAGCCCTTTCCTCTCTCACTTCCCTGTGCCTTCACCAGTGTTTCTGGGGTCACTGTCCAAACAAACCACCTACACTGAAATCCTTGTTCAGGAACTATTACGGGAAGAACCCAACCTAAAATATTATCATATCTTTGCTTACTTAGATTCACTTGATAATTACTAACGTAATTGGCTCAAGGGGTAAGCATTTTATTTTTTTAAGATTTTATTTATTTATTCATGAGAGACACAGAGAGAGAGAGGCAGAAACATAGGCAGAGGGAGAAGCAGGTTCCATGCAGGGAGCCCCATGTGGGACTCGATTCCGGAACTCCAGGATCACACCCTGGGCCTGAAGGCAGGCACTCAACCACTGAGCCACCCAGGGATCCCCCAGGGCAAGCATTTTAAAAGTTGAATCTGTAATGCTAAATGACAGATTTGCATTATTTTTGGCTCTCCAAAAAAGCTGGTGTACAGAATTCTTATATAAAAGGGCCATTTTGAGATGCCTGAGTGGCTCAGTGGTTTAGCGCCTGCCTTTGGCCCAGGGCGTGATCCTGGAGTCCCAGGATCCAGTCCCGCATCAGGCTCCCTGCATGGAGCCTGCTTCTCCTTCCGCCTGTGTCTCTGCCCCTCTCTCTCTGTTTCTATGTCTAGCATAAATAAATAAATGAATAAATAAATAAATAAAATATTAAAAAAAATAACAAGGGCCATTTAAATTTAAAAAATTTTTAATGTATATCCTATTTCTTTCACATAAAGTTTGGGATATATTTCTAGCAGGGCGCCACTGTTTGCCAAATTATTTACTAGGATCTTTTGGTAGCTTGAGAGAACAGGGGCTTTGGAGTCAGGTAAACTCAGGTTGAAGTTCTGGATCTAGTTACTGGCTTGTTAATCTTACTTGTTAACGATGTGACCTTGGCAAGTTATTCACGTCTCTAAGCATCATTTTCTTTATGTCAGAAACAAGTAAAATTAAAAATAATAATAATACCAGTTTCACAGTATTAATAAGACTATATAGTTTAAAAAATAGTACAGTGTCTGAAGAGCCCAATAAAGAGTAATTATTATTCTTACTGGAAAGAAAAACTAATGATTTATTCATACTTATGTCCTATGGTACCAAGCACAGTACATGGGACCTAGAAAATGCTCAAATGTCTATTGAATTGAATTACCTAATCTACACAGCTGTTATAGATGGAATATGTATAAAAGTGTTTTGAAAACTAGAGGGATCCCTGGGTGGCTCACGGTTTGGCACCTGCCTTTGGCCCAGGGCGTGTTCCTGGAGTCCTGGGATCAAAAGTCCTCACGTCGGGCTCCCTGCATGGGGCCTGCTTCTCCCTCTGCCTGTGTCTCTGCCTCTCTCTCTCTCTCTCTCTGTCTCTCATGAATAAATAAATAAAATCTTAAAAAAAAAAAAAACTAGAAAATTCTGTAGAAATGTAGTGCTACCTGTCCCCTACCTAACCTTTGGCTGATCAAAAGCCTTACTTCTTTTTCAGAGAATAGTTGGCTAAATGAGTGTCACTCTTCCTGATATTCTCAAAATCAGTATTTTGAGGCATTTTTCAACTTTGCTTTGTGTGAAACTGCCATTTCTGTGTCTCCTGCTTCCAGCTGCCTCACTGATCTGTCAAGAGCAACTGCTTCAGTATGGACTTGTACTGCCAGTCATACTGAATCACGCTCCACTAGGCCCATGGGTTTGTGTCACAGGCAGTCAGACTGGGTCAGAAGTATAGAGATTTGACCCAGAATTTTTGAGACAGTCCAAGTTTCAGATATCCAAAGATTTTCAAAAGATTTTTGTGAATTGTTATATTTATTTTTCCTATAAGTGTATTATCAATTTATTCCTTCCTTCCTTAGATTTTTATTGAGTACCTATCGTGAGATAAGCAAGTTATAATATTGAACAAGACAGATATGATCCCTGCCCTCATGGAGCTTACAATCTTGTAATTACATGAATCACTAGATAGGGTTTAATTTTTATGCTTTTTATAAGACTTTTTGTATAAATAAGTTCACAAATTGGAAAAAAGTTTTTAAGGCTTGTGTCCACATTTTTTCATTTTAAAAAATATGAAATGGCTCCTGGGTGGCTCAGTTGGTTTAGTGTCCACTCTTGATTTCAGTTCAGGTCATGATCTGGGGGTCATGGGGCTGAGCCCCACATTGGGCTCCACACTAGAAGGAGAGCCTGCTTGGCGTTCTTTTTCTCCCTCTCCCTCTGCCCCTCCCTCACCACTCTAAATAAATAAATAAAATAATGAAATGAAAAATATGGTCACTTTAGCTGTGAAGAGGTGCATAGGATCATGTAAACTTTCCCAATAGTCCTCTCAGAAAGAGGAGGAAGAAGAAGAAAGAGAATTTTATTTTAGAACCAGGCACTTCACTTAAGTTATCTAATTAAATCATAACAACTTGAGAGGAAGATGTTCTCATCTCCATTTTAAGAAGAACTGAGACTCGGAGAGGCTAAATGTCTTGCCAAAGTCTATCACTAACAAATGCCTTTGCTAAAATTAGACCCCAGCACTGCCGGATTCTCTGACCCAAGCTCTTTCTCCAGCCTCATTCTACCCCAAATTAAGCAACCAACTAATAAGTCAAACAAGTATTAGCAAATGTTATGCACCATGGGTGAGTACAAAAGAATGTGGTTCTTAAACTCCAGGGGCTTAAATCTGGTGTCACACAAAAATAACATGAACTAATCTAAGTGGACTCAAAGTACAATAAGAGTTCCCAGAAAATACACATAAATGTGGCCTTGAATGGTTCAAACAGTTTCATAGAAAACAGATAAGTTGGCAAAGGATATAAATAGACATTTTCCCAAGGAGGACATTCAGATAGCCAACAAACACATGAAAATATGCTCACCATCACTCATCATCAGGGAAATACAAAACAAAACTACAATGAGATATCACCTCACACTTGTCAGAGTGGCTAAAATCAACAACACAAGTCACAAATGTTGGTGAGGATGTGGAGAAAAAGGAATCCTTGTGCACTATTGGTAGGAATACAAACTTTTATAGCCATTGTGGAAGACAGTATGAAGTTTCTTCAAAAGATGTAAAATAGAGGGGTGCCTGGGTGGCTCAGTCAGGTGAGCATCCAACTCTTGGTTTTGGCTCAGGTCATGATCTCACCTAGTGAGATCAAGCCCCATATGGGGCTCCATGCTCGGTAGGGAGTCTGCTTGAGATTCTCTCTCTCTCTGTCCCTCCCCATGTTCATGTGCTCTCTCTTTTTCTCTCTGAAATAAATAAGTAAACCCCCCCCCCAAAAAAAGGAATTAAAACCATATCATCCAGTAATTCACTACTGGGTATTTACCCAAAGAAAATGAAAACACTAATTTGAAAAGATATATGCACCCTTTTGTTTATTGTAGCCTTATTTATAATAGCCAGGATATGGAAGCAATCCAAGTGTCCATGGACAGGTGAATGGGTAAAGAAGATGTGAAATACATACACATGCATATATACGTATATACACAATGGAATGTTAGTCATAAAAAAATGAAATCTTATTATTTTCAACAACATAGATGGATCTAAAGGATATAATGCTAAGTGAAACAAGTTTGTCAGAGAAAGACAAATACCATATGATTTCACTTGTTTGTGGAATTTAATAAACTACAACCAAAAAAAAGGGAAAAACAACAACAAAAAAGAGTCTTAAATATAGAGAACAAACTGGTGGTTGCCAGAGGGATAGGTGAAATAGGTAATTGGAATTAAGAGTATACTTACTGAGGGGGCGTCTGAGAGGCTCAGTCAGTTAAGCTTCTGCCTTCAGCTCAGGTCATGATTCCTGGGTCCTAAGTCAGGCTCCCTGCTCAGCAAGGACCCTGCTTCTCCCTCTCCCTCTGCCATTCCCCCTGCTTGTGCTCTCTCTGACAAATAAATAAAATTTAAATATATATATATATACTTATTGAAATGAGTACCAAGTAATGTATAGAGTTGTTGAATGATTATGTTGTACACCCGAAACTAATATGACACTGTATGTTAATTATGCTTGAATAAAAAAATTAAAAATAAATAAATAAACTAAAGGGTTAAAAAAAAAAGAGAGGGAGAGAGAGAGAGAGGCGGGGGGGGGGGGGGAATATATCTAAGTTGCCCTAAATTCTTCCAGGCTTACGTAGTTCCCATCTGGCTGAGTGATATCTCTGATCATATTGTATTCAATGAGTTTTCCTGCTTCCTTCTCTTCAAGAATATGAGCTCATTTCATTAACCTTTGTGTTTGCACAATCTAATGTAATACCTATTACATAATAGATAGTAGGTGTTTGAGAAAAGTTGAAATAAATCAAGATGGCTTTCTAGAACTGGGCGTGGAGGGATATTTAAGATTAACAAGGGAAGCATACTCTGGGTGAGGGTGAGGGTGGGGGCAAAGTTGAGGAAGAAAGATTGAATATGGTGAGCTAGGTAGAAGTAGTCTGAATGGAGCAGAGGAAGAAGTCTGCAAAACTAAAGGCCATAATTGTTCCAGTGTTCATGGGGGCACCTGTGACCTGGAAAGGAAAACTTTTCAGTTCAAACAATTAACCTGAGATTATAGGGACCCTAAGGCAATGGGAAAGGTAGTCACAACCATCATGAAAACAGAAGCAGTAGGAGCACTGGAGAATCATGCAAAATCTACTCATGATCTCCCAACAACAACCCAGACCCTCTGCAAGCAGCCAGCCCAGAGGAATCAGACTGTAGCTATCACCTCATCAGCGCTGCTAGACTGCATTCCAGGGCCAGTCAGCGATCCCATCTTTCCATTTGATCCTAAGTATAGCTCTAGGTGAGGCCCTTGAAAACATCCCTGCCCTTCTTCCACCCTCCCCACTAAATCATAAGGACTCCCTCTCATTGGCTGAGTTGTTAAATTCCTTAGCCTACTAGAGCCAATCAAGGTGAGACTCAAAGGACAAGAGAGAAACAAAACAAGAGAGTTACACTGTTGCTCACAAAACTAAGAGGAGGCCTAGTTTTAGAGGTTGAAGGGAGCAGCCTTCCTTCCACCTGCTGAAGCTGTATAGGCCAGGTCTCAAGCACAAAGATGCCTGGGATTTGGGCTGTTATTTAGTATTGGATTTGCTGGGGGCAAGGAAAGGCCTTGTCATAAATATTAATCCTGGACTGGCTATATCAGAGGAAAGGAGGGATTCAAGATGAGGGGCCTCCAAATGGAGGACAGTGTCCTACAGAAAGGGATGATTGAGCTAAAGCTTCAGATTTAAGTAGCTGTGTGTCTGGTGGACGAGGGAAGAAGGCATTCCTGGCAGAATGAACAGCTTATGAAAAAGCATGGAGGAGTGAAACTGTCTGACTTCAGTATAATCATTACAGCCTAATCAGCACAAGAGTTGCACTTCCTGGTGCAGCTATTTCCATCAGCACACCTACCTCTGCAATTTGCACCGGGTCCATTCATTCCTTTTTTTCATTCATTTTGCAAATATTTAGCAAGCCCCTGCTATATGATGGACTCTGCTCCAGGGGCTGGGAACACAACAAAACAAGCAAAATTCCTGCCCTTAAGGAACCTATATTCTAGTGGGAGGAAGTAGGAAATAAAATATAATAGATTAGGGAATGATAAAGCTTATGTAAACAGTAGGCACTATAGCATAAAATCTCAGTTCCAGAAATATACTACTTAGTATTTGGCTGTCTGTAACAGAAAAACCCAATATAACAGAGACTTACACAATATAGAATTCATTTCTTAGGTGAAAAAGGCAATCTACAGCCATTATGACAAGTTATCAAAGTTTTCAGAGACTCAGGCCCCTTCTAATTCTCTATTCCACCACCCTTAGGGTGTGGCCGTACCTGTCATGTTCCAAGATAGATCCTAGAGCTCCGGGAATCACATCATCATCCAGGCAGCAGGATGGAAGATTAGAGAAGGGTGGGCCTCTTCCTTTTCAAAAGATAAATGAAGAACAATATATCATTTCTAGTTACTTGTGGTTCTACCTAGCTACAAAAAACTTGTAAAATTTTTTTTAACTGAGTACCAATGAACTCAGGTAAAAATGAGCATTCTGCTTCTGAAGAAGGGAAAAATGAGTACTAGGAAGTATTAACAGTCAAGATCCCAACAGGAAACAATCCAAAGTCAAGGCTGATTTATTTTCAAAGAGACTTTTTCTTTTAATCCCCTTCACCTATTTCACTCATCCCTCCACCTACCTCCCACTGACAACCATCAGTTTGTTTTCTATATTTAAGACTCTGGGTTTTTTTTCTCCTTTTTCTTTGTTCATATGTTTCTTAAATTCCACATATGAGTGAAATTGTATATTATTTGTCTTTTTCTGATTGACTTATTTCACTTACCATTATACCCTCTAGATCCATCTGTGATCTGTGTTATTCAAAATAGCAAGATTTCATTATTTTTTATTGGTAAGTAATATTCCTGTGGGGGGGGGGGAGGTATCACATCTCTTTATCCATTCAGCTATCCATAGATACTTGGGTTGTTTCCATATCTTAGCTATTGTAAATAAGGCTGCAATAAACATAAGGGTGCATATATCTTTTCAAATTAGTGTCTTCATTTTCTTTGTGTAAATACCCAGTAGTGGAATTAATGGATCATATAGTATATCTATTTTTTTCATTTTTTGAGGAAGCTCCATACTGTTTTCCACAGTGGTTGCAAAAGTTTGCATTCCCACCAATGGTGCACAAGGGTTCCCTTTTCTCCACATCTTCACCACACTTGTGTTCCTTGTGTTTTTGAGTTTAGCCCTTCTGACAGCTGTGAGGTAATAGCTCATTATGGTTTTGACTTGCATTTTCCTGATGATGAATGATATTGAGCATCTTTTCATGTGTCTAATGTCCATCTAGTTGTCTTCTTTGGAAAATGTTCATGTCTTCTGCCCAGCTTTTAACTGATTATTTGTTTTCTTAGTTTCTTGAGTTGTGTAAATTCTTTACATATTTTGGATACTAAACCTTTATCACATATTATTTACAAATATCTTCTCCCATTCAGTAGATTTTCTTTTTGTTTTGTTGATTGTTTCCTTTGCTGCACAGAAGCTCTTAGTTTTGATATCACTCTCATAGTTTGTTTTTGCTTTTGTTTCCCTTGCCTCAGGAGACATATCTAGAAAAATGTTGCTAAGGCCAATGTCAGAGGAATTATTGCCTGTGCTCTCTTCTAGGATTTTTATAGTTTCAGGCATCATATTTAGGTCCTTTAATCCATTTTGAGTTTATTTTGTGTATGGTGTAAGAAAGTGGTCCACTTTCATTCTTTTGCATGTGGCTGTTTTCCAACATCATTTGTTGAAATCATCTTTTTCCCATTGCATATTCTTGCCTCCTTTGTCAAAGATTAGTTGGCCATATAATCATAGTTTTATTTCTGGGTTCTCTATTCTGTTGCATTGATCTATCTGTGTGCTATTTTTGTGCCAGTAGCATATTGTTTTAATTATACTACAGCTTTGTAGTATATTTTATAAATTTTTTTTTTTTTTTTTTTTTATTTATTTATTTATTTATTTATGATAGTCACAGAGAGAGAGAGAGAGAGGCAGAGACACAGGCAGAGAGGCAGAGAAGCAGGTTTCATGCACCGGGAGCCCGATGTGGGATTCGATCCCTGGTCTCCAGGATCGCGCCCTGGGCCAAAGGCAGGCGCCAAACCGCTGCGCCACCCAGGGATCCCTGTAGTATATTTTAAAATCTGAGATTGTGACACCTCCAGTTTTGTTATTCTTTTTCAAAATTGCTTTGGCAAGTTAAAAATAGATCTGCCCCATGACCCAGCAATTGCACTCCTGGGGATTTACCCCAAAGATACAGATGCAATGAAACGCCGGGACACCTGCACCCCGATATTTCTAGCAGCAATGTCCGCAATAGCCAAACTGTGGAAGGAGCCTTGGTGTCCATCGAAAGATGAATGGATAAAGACATGGTCTATGTATACAATGGAATATTACTCAGCCATTAGAAACGACAAATACCCACCATTTGCTTCAACATGGATGGAACTGGAGGGTATTATGCTGAGTGAAATATGTCAATTGGAGAAGGACAAACATTATATGTTCTCATTCATTTGGGGAATATAAATAATAGTGAAAGGGAATAGAGTGGAAGGGAGAAGAAATGGGTAGGAAATATCAGAAAGGGAGAGAGAACATGAGAGACACCTAACTCTGGGAAACAAACAAGGGGTGGTGGAAGGGGAGGAGGGCGGGGTGGGGGTGACTGGGTGGCAGGCACTGAGGGGAGCACTTGATGGGATGAGCACTGGGTGTTATTCTGTATGTTGGCAAATTGAACACCAATAAAAAATAAATTTATTATTAAAAAAATTGCATTGGCTATTCGGGATCTTTTGTGGTTCCATACAAATTTTAGGATTATTTGTTCTAGTTCTGTGAAAAAATGATGCTGGTATTTTGATAGGGATTGCATTAAATCTGCACATTACTTTTTTTATTTTTTTTTATTTATTTATGATAGTCACAGAGAGAAAGAGAGAGGCAGAGACACAGGCAGAGGGAGAAGCAGGCTCCATGGACCGGGAGCCCGACGTGGGATTCGATCCCTGGTCTCCAGGATCGCGCCCTGGGCCAAAGGCAGGCGCCAAACAGTTGCGCCACCCAGGGATCCCAATCTGCACATTACTTTGAGTACTATTGACATGTTAACATTATCTGTTCTCCCAATCCATGAGCAAGTACTATCTTTCCATTTGTTTGTGTTATCTTCAATTGCTTTCCTCAATGTTTTATAGTTTTCAGAGTACAGGTCTTTCAAATGTGGAGATCAGGGTCCCACAAAGCACAGCGGGGACTAGTCCTATCTGTGATGTTTCCCACCCAACATCCAAAGGGATAAAGAAAGTGAGGAGAAGTAGAAAGGAAATGGTAGAGTTGACTGCCTAGAAAGGAACTGTGGCCTTGGTGGAGGGACTCAGCCAGCCAGAGGTGGCTCTGCCAGGAGGAAGCCAAGGGAATAAATGCCCTGCCCTCTCTTGCTGCTCTCCCTCCACTCTCATGCTGAGACTTCCTTATGCCACCTTAATTGAAAGCTGGAGGGTACTGAAGCCCTAGGTGTTAGAGTGGGGAAGGAAAGTGAAGGTGGATCTAGGGGCAAACAGGAAATATTAAGTACAAGAGGCAGTGGCAGTCTCAGCCACAGGGACAGGTCTGGAAACACCAGACTCCTCTTTCCACCTTGAGTTTTGTGCTCAGTCCTATTTCTCTCACATGGGGCTTCTTCATCTTTATGCTTTCTCTCATGACCCTTAGGCCTTCACCCTGTCCCTAATATACTATTTTGACTCTTCCTGATGAAAGTTCTACCTTTCCAACTGACAACACTTCATTGGATTATGTCCAACCTCTCCATCTAGCACTAAACCCTCTCTTACTAAGAAACTATCCTCATGGGATGCCTGGGTGGCTCAGTGGTTGAGCTTCTGCCTTTGGCTCAACTCGTGATCCTGGGGTCCTGGGATCCAGTCCCACATCAGGCTCCCTGCAGAGAGCCTGCTTCTCCCTCTGCCTGTGTCTCTGCCTCTCTCTGTGTGTCTCTCACGAATAAACAAATAAAATCTTTTAAAAAAAAGAAAGAAACTATCCTCATAGGGCATGCTCCCCTTTCAGTCTATTTCTGTTCTGAGTAGGATTAGTCCAAACTCCATAAAAAGTCACAAGTTCTGAAATACAGTTCGTGGATAGTGATGCAAATTCAAACACAGCAAGTGTCATCATCCATTTGGCACCTGCCATTTTCTTCCTAATCTGCTATTAACTAGAATCTGGTCTCTGTGTTTGGGCTAGTTTAATTCTAGGGGTCTCATAACAGAAAACATAAATACTTCCTCAAGCTTAACAGTCACTGTCTTGATGTTCTCTGATGAAGACACTGATGATCAATTCAATGAATAAACTCTGGGAACAGGGCAGTCAACCTAGGCACAATATCTAATTATGAGATGAGCACCAAGGAGTGCCTGGTTGGTTCAGTCGGTTGAGTGTCCAACTCAGTTTTGGTTCAGGTCATGATCTCAGGATCCTAGGATTGAGCCCAGACTCAGGCCCCACACTCAGCAGGGAGTCTGCTGGAGATTCTCTCTCTTCCTCTCCCCTTCCTCATGCTTTCACGGACACATGCTCTCTCTCTAAAAATAAACAAATCTCTTTTAAAAAAAAGATTTTATTTATTTATTCATGAAAGACACACAGAGAGAGAAAGAGAGAGGCAGAGACATAGGCAGAGAGAGAAGCAGGCTCCATGCAGGGAGCCCGATGTGGGACTTGATCCCAGGACTCCAGGATCATGCCCTGGGCCAAAGGCAGGCACTCAACCGCTGAGCCACCCAGGAATCCCAAAACAAATAAGTGTTTAAAAAAAGATAAGCATCAAGATACGGAGTAACTGTAAATCCTGGAGAAAAACCTTGGATGTTATATAAAGATCAAGCATGTCTGAGAGTTTCCTCTCATGGTTGGTTTTTGTGGGAAGTCTATTTCTAAAAAGGCTAAAAAATTTTAAACAAATCCTGAGATCATAATCATTCTGTTTCTACAGGAAAATTTCCATTAAAACTTCAGTATGAATGTATTCAAAACAGAATTAGAATTCTTGGGATCCCTGGGTGGCGCAGCGGTTTGGCACCTGCTTTTGGCCCAGGGCGTGATCCTGGAGACCCGGGATCGAATCCTATGTTGGGCTTCCGGTGCATGGAGCCTGCTTCTTCCTCTGCCTATGTCTCTACCTCTCTCTCTCTCTCTCTCTGTGTGACTATCATAAATAAATAAAAATTAAAAAAAAAACAGAATTCTTTCTTCTTTGAAGCCCAATATCATGTTATGTGTGTTTCTCTCATTTTTAAAAATAGACTTTAATTTTTAGAGCAGTTTTAGGTTCACAGCAAAACTGAGAGGACGGTACAGAGATTTCCTATTTACCTCCAGCCCCACATATGCATAGCCTTTCCCATATCAAAATCCTTCACCACAGTAGTACATTTGTTAGAATTGGTGAACTACATTGACACATCATTATCATCCAAAGCCCAAAGTTCAGCCATCCAAAGTAAACATTAGGGTTCACTCTTGGTATAGTACACACTGTGGGTTTGGATTTACAATGACATGTATCCACCATTATAGTATCAGACAAAGTAGTTTCACTGTCCTAAATATCCTCTGTGATCCACCTACACATCCCCTCTGCCCCCTTCACCCCAGGCAACAACTGATCTTTTTATTTTTGCCTTTCCCAAAATCATATAGTTGGAGTCATACAGTATGTAGCCTTTTCAGACTGGCTTCTTTTACATAGTAATATGCACTTAGGTTTCCTCCATATCTCTTCATGGCTTGATAGTTCATTTTTTTTTAGCTGTGAATAACATTCCACTGTCCAGCTGTACCACAAATTATTTATCCATTCACCTACTGAAGGACATTTTGGTTGCTTCTAAGCTTTGGCAATTATGAATATAGCTGTTATAAAAATCCATGTGTGGGTTTTTGTGAGGACCTAAGTTTTCAACTCCTTTAAGTACATACCAGGAGTGTGATTGCTGGATTCTATAGTAAGAAGAAAACGTTTAGTTTTTTCTTTGTTTGTTTGGGTCCTTTTTGTTTTGTTTTGTTTTGTTTTTTTAGAGAGAGAGAGAACAAGAGAGATTGAGTGTGGAGAGAGAGAATCATAGGCAGGCTCCACACCCAGCATATGGCCTAACTTGGGTCTCTCTCTCTCTTTTTTTTTTTTTTCTAACTTGGGTCTCAATCTCATGACCCTGAGATCACACATGACATGAGCCTGAGCCAAAATCAGAATCAGATGCTTAACCAACTGAGCCACCCAGGTGCCCCATATTATGTTTAGTTTTTAAGAAACTGCCAAACTGTCTTTGAGAGTGGCTGTACGATTTTGCTTTCCCATCAGCAATGAAAGGAGTTCCTCTTGTTCCATATTCTCACCAGCATTTAATGTTGTCAGTGTACTGGATTTTGGCCACTCTAATATGTGTGTAGTGGAATCTCATTGTTGTTTTAACTTGCATTTTCCTGATGACATATGATGTGGAGCATCTTTTCATATGTCTTGTGTTTCTCTTTTGATATTTACAGTGTTTTTCATTTTATTTTAGTGGTATTTAGGTGCTTGCTTTATCCTTGATATTAGCTTCACCCTATGACCTTTCCCTATCTAAGGATACTTCAACATATTTCATAGTGTTAAAAGCTATTTGTCCAAAATTTGCCAGGATTGTTTCAATTTCACTCTTTTCAATAAAAGTAGCATTACTTATTTTTCTACTACTGTAAGACTTTTCAAATTAAAAATAATAGTAGTAGTAGTGGTGGAGGTGGTGGTACTACTACTACTACTACTACTAATAGAATCTTGTATCAGATATCTCAATTTTTTTATTCAGATGGCTTCCACAGTATATTGAGCCAGAATATCTAAAAAGAACCTAATAAATCTAAATGACACACACAATAAGGGAACGTAATGTTAAATTACCTTATATAGCAAGATAATTCATTGGAAAGCTCAGTGTATGTTTTGCAGTTAATTTATCTTGAGTTCAATACTCCATAGCTGCTCTGTCCAAGGTGGGTCACATGTTAACGAGTCATCACTAGGACTGTGGTTCACCTGGCAAATTGGTTTAAAAAATGCAGTTTTCTAGGTCCTATCCCAGATATTTTGATTCAGGTGGTTGAGAATAAAACCTTAGAATCTATATTTTAAAAGAGCATTCCCAGAAAGAAAAAAAGTTTCTCTGGGGTGACTTTTTAAAAAATTATTTTGCTTTATAGCTTTGTTTTCTTTTCGTAATTTTTCTACATTGACGATGTATTGCTTTTTTAAATAGGAAAAGAAAACCAGTACTTTATTTTTGTTAAAAATAAATCTATCAGGGGTGCCTGGGTGGCTTGGTTAAGCATCTGCCTTGGCCTAGGTCATGGGTCCTGGGATTGAGCCTGGCGCTGGCCCCTTCCTGCTCAGCAGGGAGTCTGCTTCTCTCTCTCCCTCTGCCTCTGTGCTCTCTTGCTCTCTCTTTTTCTCTCAAATAAGTAAATATAATCTAAAAAGAAATCTCCCAGGCTGTGTCCTGGAAAAATAGCTTTTGGCTATGTTCCAGCACAGAGTTTGGAGGCTTAATTGACTTACTTTCTTGGATATTGAAGCAAACTTAGAGTTACTTCTTGAGGCTTCTTGAGGTACACTTTTGGCCTATCCCCTTTTAGATTACTCCCAATCGATTGACAGATTTGACAGTTATTTTCTGAAAGTTGCAAGCGTTGGCAACTTTAACTCAGGTCCCAATTGGTTATTCCACCATTAACTGTTTTGCTGTTATTGTTAGTTGCTTATTTATCAAGAGAAACTATTCCATAACCCAGTATTCATGTTTCATAGTTCAGGAACACAGGTTAATACAAGCTTCCACGGAACTCAAAGAAATTCTTTACATTCTAACATCACTTTGCACTCTGAAAGATATCAGCCTATCAGCCACATCCTTGAATCTTTTATGGAATCATAATCTCTGTAGAAATCTGTGTATGCCTTCTTTCTTGGTTTGGCCACAGCAGATTTATAGAAAGCTGCAACCCTCAGGATACAGCAAATGCTCCAACAATATGAAATCACAGGTCCTTGGCCAGAAGGCCTCGCAGCTTTCATCAAAGCTCAACACCAACCTCAAACCCAGCATCCTTCCTAAATGATACAGAAACATCCATCATTAAAGGCATGAAATGAGGAATTAGGTCTGAACTAGATGAAATAGGGGAAAGGTAGAGGTTTAAGTCCCTTGATTAAATGAAACAGATAAGAATAGTGCATAATGTGTATAGATTATTTTCTAAAATGTGTATAGTATTTTCTAAAATACTTGCTTAGCAATCATGGTCCTACTTTTTAATTACAAAAATTATATGTAGCTACAATTTTAAATTAATGCATACTCATTAAATTCAATTTTGAAAAACAGAAAAGAAGAAAATGATGAATTACCCATAGGCTACAGATTAAAAAGAACCACTGTTACGTTTCAGTTATTTCCATCCTTTTTTTGTGTGTGTGATATAAATAAGACTATACTATATTTTGAACATCGTCTGTGGTCTTGCCAATTTTATTAACTTATACCCTGGGACTGTAATTCCCAAACTTTTCATCATTAAGGACTTTTTCTTTTTTTTGTACACATAGACCTCACCCCCTGCCATCATGGATCCTAGATTTTGAAAAATATTGTCAACCAAACTACATTAATTCACAATAATTACTTGTTTCATTATTTTTAAATAGTTAAGACCGTCTGTCATGGCCCATCAAAGCTTATCTGTCCCACTGAGTTGACCATTACAAACCCGAATTTACCACTTTCACAAACCCTTTAAATTCCCAGGAACCCTACATGGTGAATTAGTCTCATAGAAGATATATTTGCTAAGTTAAGATAAATTTACCCTAAACCCAGTCAAAATTATCACTACAAGTCTAAGTAAGTAATAAATAATTTTTTTTAAAAAGATTTTATTTATTTATTCATGAGAGACACAGAGACAGAGACAGAGACAGAGAGAGAGGCAGAGACACAAGCAGAGGGAGAAGCAGGCTCCATGTAGGGAGCCCGACGTGGGACTCAACCTCGACCTCGGGTCTCCAGGATCACACCCTGAGCCAAAGGCAGACACCCAACCGCTGAGCCACCCAGACATCCCAGAATCCATTTGTTCTTATGCTAACTACTCAATCTTCACTGTGGAACCAGAAATTTTTCTTGTTAAAAACATGCCTTGAAATGGAATCATTTTGGAACTTCTTTTTAAATAGAGGTTCTGCTTAAAAATATAAAATGTGTGGAACTTCTAGTGGTCACATTGTTTACTTCAAGAAAAGTCAGTGTTGGGCAGCCTGGGTGGCTCAGCGGTTTAGCATCACCTTCAGCCCAGGGTGTGATCCTGGAGACCTGGGATCCAGTCCCACATCGGGCTCCCTGGCTTCTCCCTCTGCCTGTGTCTCTGCCTCTCTCTCTCTTTCCCTCTCTCTCTCTCTCTCTCTCTCTCTCTGTCTACTTGAATAAATAAACTTTCTCTATTAAAAAAAAAAAAAGAAAAATCAGAGTCCATAATGATTTCAATAAGAAATATCAACATAAGAGGCATCAACTATACTCCTAGCCACATCCTTGAATGTCTTAATAAGGCACACAGAGCAAAACCTACCCATATGATGAGATGTTAACATCACTGAATCAGAGTTAAACACAATTGAAGACCAGAGCTTTTACAATTGGTCTTTATCTGGTGTCATTAAATCGATGGATAGAGCCACAGATTAGCTAGAACAAAATGCTCTTTGGTCCCTACCAAGGCTTTAAGGTGGAGCTACTAATTTGGTGTCCCAAAGACTTACTCTAAACGTCATCCTCCTCATACTCTGGGGTATTTATTATTACAGAGTCTCTAGCTCTGGGGGAACTAGACCCTTGACAGTAAAAGATAACCCAGTTTTCCCCTGGCTCCTTTGCACCAGACTGAGTTGGAATTTTAGCCAACTGTTTTGATCAGAATAGGTAAGGGGTGCTTTTCTGGGAGTGTGTCGTGATTTGCTTTACTTTGGTCAAAGGGATAAGAAGGAAAGACTTGAAGATTTTTGGTTCCTACTATGTATGAGGCATAAGTGAGAAAAGTAGAACACAGCAGTTATGAGCCTGAACCCTGGTACTACATACAGTGCCTGCTCCACTTCTTACTAAGTGTGAGACAGTAGGGATGTCAATTTCCTCATTAAAATTGGGGTTATAGGAGCCTGGGTGGCTCAGCAGTTGGGCACCTGCCTTCGGCTCAGGTCGTGATCCTGGGATCTGAATCGAGTCCTGCATTGGGCTCCCTGCGAGGAGCCTGCTTCTCCCTCTGCCTGTGTGTGTGTGTGTGTGTGTGTGTGTGTGTGTGTGTGTGTGTCATGAATAAATAAATAAATCTTTAAAAAGATAAAATAAAATTGGGGTTATAACAGTACCTGTTATGAGAATTAAATGAGATAATATTTACAAAGTGCTGTTAGTTGAGTCCGAAACACAGAGTAAGTGCTATGTGTTTGGTAAGTTTATTTTGATCATGTTTAATGGGTTTTTTTTCCTCACTGAATTATAAAACTCCACAGAATGAATAAATCTGGGAAAGAGAAGAGGAAATTCACATTTCCCTTTCTGTTAGAGAATGCCCTTATATCTACTCTGATTTAGATTGTATCTTATGCTTTACACACATTTAATTCCAACCTTCCGAGACAGATGTTATCACCTTTTTACAGTCAAAGAAGCTAAAGCTCAGAGAGTACAGTTTTGGAAACAGATTCAAATCTGGTCTAATGACAAATTCCATACTCACTAACTCAAGAGTTACAAGGATATGGAAGAGAAGATCTTGTGCTGGTCACATGGCTACATTCTCCTGTTGTTTATCTCTTATCAGTAGCTCTAAACTGTTTAACGTATGTTTCTGAAAAAATACAAGGACATACAGTTGGGGTGCCTCCATGGCTCAGTTGGTTAAGTGTCTGATTCCCGGTTTTGGCTTAGGTCATGATCTCAGGGTCGTGAGATCAAGCCCCCCCCTGTCAGGTTCTGTGCTCAGTGCAGAGTGTTCTTGAGTTTCTCTTTCCCTCTCCCTCTTTCTTCTGCCCCTCCTGCTCATGCTCTCCCTTTCTCCCCCTCCCTTAAATTAATAAATAAATCTTTAAAAAATGCAAGGACCTATAGTCAATTGGTCATTCATCCTACTTTCCTAAAGTAAATACAGATTTATGTGAGAGAAAAAGAAAAGAATAATAACTATATTCCAGCAGGGGTTAGGGGGAGAGTAAAGGAGTAGGAGGGATGAAAGAGGGAAGAAGAGGAAAATAAAGGAAGGTATTTCTGACTAATAAATACTATAAATTTAATTTATATGACTGATGAACACAAACATACAGGGAGGATCATAAGGAACATAAAATGAGCTTCTGCCTGGAGGAAAGAAAAGGCCAACAGACAAGCATATCACAGGCTACCAGGAAGCACCCATGTGAACAGACTCAGGTGCAGTCATGCATAGGAAACATTCCAAGGACAGATGAGTTTCAAGCCAGGTCTTAATAAAACAAGAACAAGAGTGAAGAGAAGACTGGGACCTATTGTCAATGCTGCTGACCTTCAGGTAGGCTGACAAATCAGTGGCTTTTGGAGTTGGGCTTTGAAAAATGCTGTTCAGATGCTTACGAAAGATTGTTCCATTAGACAAAGAGTTTAACGAGGAGGAAAAATGGAGAGAACAGATGTGGAATAGGCAAGAGGAAGGAAGAAGAGAAAAAGAGAATGGGGTCAGTAGAGAAGACTATTAAGGGTGCATATTAAAAAGATCAGACCATCAGCAGATATTTTAATGTAGCACCTACTATATGCAGAATATTGCAACTGTCTGCTGAGGATACAACAGAATAATAACACAAATACCACCTTTTTTGAATGTTTATAAAACATGAGATCTATGGTAGCAAGTTACATACTTTTTTTTTTTTTTTTTTTTTCTGTTTTGATCTTTACAGCCTTACGAGCCTAAGTCTCTGGGCTTGAGAGGTTAGTCACAGCTAGTTAGTGGCAATCCTGGATTCCTAAACCAGGTCTATGAGTTAAGATAAAGTACTTTCCTTCTCTTCTCTCCTCATCTATCTTTAATTTTTACAGGATTTTAAAAAATGCATTTGTCTATATTGTTAATTGTAAAAAGGATCCATATTTGTTGTAGAAAACTGGAAAACACTTTTTATACAGTAAGAAGGTAAAATGATTTTTCAAATCTATGCTATTTTAAAAAGTATAAGAAACATCCTGCTAAAGCATGTGTGGAAGATCCTGTTCCTGCACTCATATCAGCATTGACTATAGTCTTTTTTTAAAATGCCCATTTGAAGGGTTCCTGTGTGGTCTGCCTTTGGCTCAGGTCATGATCTCAAGGGTCCTGGAATCCAGCCCTGCATTGGGCTCCCTGCTCAGAGGGGAGCCTGCTTCTCTCTCCCTCTGCCCCTCCCCCTGTTTGTGCTCTCTTGCTTGCTCAATCTTTCTCTCTCTCCCTCTTTTAAGATTTTATTTATTTATTCATGAGAAACAGAGAGAGAGAGGCAAATATAGGCAGAGGGAGAAGCAAGCTCCATGCCAGGAGCCCAGTGTGGGACTCGGTCCGGGGACTCCAGGTTCACACCCTGAGCTGAAGGCAGACACTCAACCACTGAGCTACCCAGGCATCCTGCTCTCTCTCTCTCTCTCTCAAATAAATAAATAAAATCTTTTTTTTTTAAAATGCCCATTTGATAAAGGGAAAGGAAGCTCATTGTTATTCTAATTTGCATTTCTCTAATACTACTGAGGTTTTATGGCTTTCTATGTTTCTGGCCTCTTCTATTTTGTGTCCATGTGCGATACACTAATATGTTTTCTTCATTTTCTTTTGGAATGCCTGTTTCTTACTGATTTGTAAAATTATATTAAGAGTTTTAATTTTAGGGACGCCCGGGTGGCTCAGCAGTTGAACGTCTGCCTTCGGTTCAGTGTGTGATCCCGGAGTCCCAGGATCAAGTCTCACATTGGACTCCCTGCATGGAGCCTGTTTCTTCCTCTGCCTATGTCTCTGCCTATGTCTCTCTCTCTCTCTCTCTGCCTCTCATGAATAAATAAATTAAATATTTTTAAAAATAAATAAAAGATAAATAAGAATATTAATTTTATTATATGTAGCATTTTCCCTAATTTCTCTTGTTTTGTTTATAGAACATTTTGACATAAAGAAGCTTTTCATTTTTGTATAATCAAATCTATTGAACAATTTGTGTTTTCCTCTTTTGCTTTCTTCCCCCTTGGAAAGGTTTTCTCTACCCCACGGTTGGCTGTGTTGTCTTTAATGGGGCTGGGTTGTCTTCTAATGGGTTGGGTTTTGTTTTTGTTTTTTTTTTAAAGATTTTATTTTTTTATTCGTGAGAGACACAGACTGAGAGAGTGAGGCAGAGACAAAGGCAGAGGGAGCAGCAGGCTCCACGCAGGGAGCCGGATGCCGGACTCAATCCCAGGACTCCAGGATCATGCCCTGGGCTGAAGACAGGTCCTAAACTGCTGAACCTCCCAGGGATCCCCTGGGTTGGGTTTTGAAGGAGGCAAGGGACTTGGACTGACCCAGAGGAGGAGGAGGAAGGGATTTAGGGACTCAGGGCAAATGCAAAGATGGGGCTGACTTAGCCAGGAACAAGGATGAGGCCCAGGGATTGGCAAATGGAAATTGGATTGCATCAGTCTATGGAAGGCAGACAGGAAAGGAAACCATAGAGGGTTGGGGCCTTGAAGGCTGGGTTGTGGAGGCTGGTATTGATTTGGTAAACAGAAAATGGAGGTTTATGCCAGCTTCTCCCAAAAGTGAATCCCAGATGGGAAAAAGACAGTAAATAAGCACAAATTTGCAAGAAGTTGCATGGATACAGGGAACCAGAAGAGCTGAGACACTGTTGCTGTAATCCAGGCCCCAGGTGATGACATATTATATTGGCACATATGGCTAGAGAAGTGAAATGGAAGAGGCAGGGCCAGGAAATGTTTCTGTAGGGAAAACAACAACAACAAAAAGAACAGCAATAAGAACAAACTGAGGACTTAGTGATTTGTTACACTAGGAGACACACAAAGGATAGAGGCTGTAATTTCTGGGTGCTGATGGCATATCCACAAGCACCCATCCAGTGGCTGCGATGAGAGAGAGCAGCTTGCTGGTGGAATGAAGGAAGCTTGATATCAAGCAGGAAACTGAGGCATTTGATTCTCTCTTCCCCAATACATGACTATGAGCAAGACCGGTGCCTAAAGGAAGATAAAGCAGCTTTCTGTCTCCTTAGGGATGTTTGGGGACCGACTAATTAATGAGCACAGTGCCTCAAAGGTATCATTTTGAGAAATGACAACATTCATGTTGGTATCATTGCTTATGGTAAGACCCTTGAAGAAGGGTTACCAGATAAAATACAGACCTCGGTTATGTTTGAATTTCAGATAAACAGTGAAAAAAATTTTAGTACAAGTATGACCAAAGGCTTACAGGGGAGTTAGTTTTATCTAAAAAAGTATTTTTTATCTGGAATTCAGATTTAACTTAGTGTCCTTTATTTTTATTTGCTAAATCTGGAAATCCTACCTATAAGGGGAGATTCCAGAAACTTCCAGGAATATGGAAATTTGTACTAGAGGTTGGTGACATTTGGAAAATGGAAAACATGGCAGGAAATGTCAACTTCCCCAAGAAAAGAAGATACAAATCAAGTGGGAGGAAGAGATGATAAATGCTGAATTGATGAATTAACTAATTCTTGTTTCTTGAGCATTTGCTTTGTGATGCACTGGGTACTTTGAGGGCTTCACTCAGGAGCTTACAATGAATTTTAAATTCATTCCTCGAGTCAGTCACTTAACAAGCATGTATTCAGAACTTATGTGCTGGATTCAGGCCTTGGCGCTAACTTACCTGATGAAGAAGATAGTGCTGTAGCTTAAAACAATAGGAGAGACTAGAATAACTCAGGAAAAAACATTTGAAGACCAATTCAAGATGGAATATAATGGGGAATCAAAAGTGTGGCTTTTAAGAGCAACAGCATGAACTAAGAAATGTCTCCTCTATTTTCAGGGCTTTCCTTAGTTAGCTTAGAAAGGTCACCATAGTTCAAAGGAAGTTGTGATCAGTTGAAGGTCACACATTAATTAAAGGACAGGGGTTTTGAGCCAAGCCTTGAGTCACTCTGAAGCTCTTTCCATGGCACCACACTGCTGCTATAAGGAAGAGCTCATGAAACATGCCAATTGTTTGCCCAGACGTGAACATGAAGAAGTCTGTTCTCAGGAATATCTTGTGAGAAGAAAGTGCTGAGCAGGAGCATTCCCCCTCCAGCCTCCTCTTTTGTCCTAAGTCCCCCAATTCTTTGGGAGAGGAATTTCTTCTGTGACACAGTTGAAAGTGTTAGGTGAGCTTTCCTAATGAGAATGAAAGTTGGTGAAGGGTTCCTTCCTTGACAGACCTGGGAAAGCTGACCTAGCCCCTTCCTTGGGCCAGAGTTCTCCTTCCTGTCCTCCTCCGCCCTGAAATGTCAGTGCCTCAGCCTCTGATACAGAGTGGCTGGAAGGTTATCAGATGTCCACAGCCCATCTGCTGGGAAATCTGGCGCCTCACTTACAGCGCTGTATCCTTAGGGCACAACTAGTAAAGGACCAGCGACAAAGGGCTAGTGTTTTGTTTTGTTTTTGTTTTTTTTTAAGATTTTATTTATTTATTCATGAGAGACACAGAGAGAGAGAGAGGCAGAGACACAGGCAGAGGGAGAAGCAGGCTCCATGCAGGGAGCCCGACATGGGACTCGATTCCGGGACTACGGGATCATGCCTTGGGCCAGAGGCAGGCACTAAACTGCTGAGCCACCCAGGCGTCCCGGGGCTAGTGTTTTTAACAGTACTTCACGATTTATGAAGGGCTATAACCCACGTATTTCTCTTGTTACTTAGAAAAATCCTGGGAATTATTTTCAGATGGAGAATCCAGATCTCAGAGATGGTAGGTGATTAGTCCAAGTGCACACTGCTTAGAAATGTCAGTTAGGGTTGGAACTTGGGGTGTAGGTTCTTCTAATCCTAAATCTCACACTTTGCTCACATCACAACCGCCTGTCTTCTCAGTAATCCCTTGCAAACATACCAATGAAGTTGCTGGGGCCCATCTTCTGAAGACTTGAGCCCTTGGATATGAGAACTTATTACACGGGATTTGCCTCTGACTCTGATTCTTCTTTCTCTGGTAATATGAACTACAATTTACTGAGCACATTCTGTGTACCATTCATCATTGTGCTAAGCAGTTCACAGGCTCCATCTATTTAATCTTCACTACCATCTTGTATGTTTATATATACGATGTGTGTGTGTGTGTGTGTGTGTGTGTGTGTGTGTGTGTGTGAGACTTGCTCAACCTCACATACTAGTAATTGTTTTGGCCAGATTTCTAGCATTCTGTACTTCATTATTATTGCATATATTTATATTACATACTTTCACATTCCTCTTTCTAGACTGTTGTTCTTATCTTTGAAATGCACAAAGTGACAGGCAGACATGCTTTCATTTTCAAATTTTCTTTTCTTTTTTTTTTTTTTTAAAGATTTTTCATTTTCAAATTTTCAAATTTCTTTCCTACCTATTTGTTCTGTTACAGGTATAAGAAAAGAACAAACTATACTCCCCAAAAGGACTCTCAAATTTAGACTTTATTTTACTAGTTGATGAAGAACAATCATTTGTGAATAGTTTTAGGATCATGTTTATATTTCTGCTGTAAGTCAAAAATATTTGTTTAAAGTCTTCAAAGCTTAACTGTTGATTTATTCAGGTTTAAACATGTTCTTTTCCAAAACAACAGTCCTGCTTTCTCCAAAAATGTTAGTCTTTCAAGAAGCTACATTTAATAAAGACCCTACCACAGTTTCTCAATTACATGTGAATGGCTCACTTGTTTAAGAGAGAGAGAGAATGAGCGGAGTGAAGGGGGCGCAGAGAGAGAATCCTAAACTGGCTCCACTCCCCAGCATGAGGCTCAATCTCACTACCCTGAGATACAACCTGAACGGCAATCAAGAATCAGATGCTTAACCAACTGAGCCACCCAGGCACCCCAGTGAATGGCTCACTTTTTAAACTTCAGGTGAGGGATGCCAGGGTGGATAAGTGGTTGAGCGGCTGTCTTTGGCTCAGGACGTGATCTCTGGGTCCTCGGATTGAGTCCCATATCAGACTCCCCACAGGGAAGCCTCAAGATGAAGGAGAAAGTCACAACAAAAAGAGAGGGACTGGGGCAGGAATGGGGTTTGGTATAGCTCCTGACAAGGAAGATCCAGAACAGAGTCCCTGCATGCTCACCCTTAACATTTATTTGAGTAACAAAATATTTACTGAGCACCTACAGTGTGTATATATATTGGCTGTATAGGACCCTGGCCATACCCTCCCAGCACATAGAAGTAGACAGAAAAGTTAATAGGTAATTTCAAATTTCCTCTTCCTACACAAAATGCATGCAAAGTATAATAAAGGGTCAGTGCCTGGTTGGACACCATTGATTTGACTCTTTTTTAAGGTCACGTATTTTGAGCTTTCACTATTTGCCTGGCAATGTGCTAAATAGTTTTAGAGTCTTCATCTAAGACTCTGTTTCCTTGTCTGTAAAACAGAGGCAATAAAGCTCACTACCTTTGGGGTTCTAGTAAAGCAGATGATAGTAATAGCTACATTCTGTTGAGAGTGAACCCTGTTCCATGCATCCTGGTTAGTGTGGTAATTATTTTATTCAACCCTTGCCAAACCCATGAAGTGGGCACTTTTTAAAATTTGTTTTTTATTTTTTATTTTTTTTGGTGGGTGCTGTTTTTTGACCACATTTCATAGGTAAGCACATTGAGGCTCAGGCTGGTTAAGTAAAGTGCCCAAGTTCACACACAAAAATATAAGTGGCAAGAGTTTGGATTCTAATATACATTGGTCAGAGGTTAAGCTATGTGCTCAATTACGGATCCATGGTATGTTCATATAGTAAAAGTATAAGGAGATTCTAATGCACACTTTGGCAATGGCTGCTTTCTGTTGGTGGTCTCTAATTTATTCTGAAACACTACCGATAGTTTCAAAAATTAAAATCTAAACTTTTCTCTGTAAAACCCCATTAGACAGACTTATTTTTGACCAAACAAATAGAAAAACAAGGCCATCCCTTGGGGGCCTGGAAGCTAAAGTGAATACATTTCCACTGCAAGCTCTGTTTCTGCCTTAATTAATTTTTTCCTGGTTAAAAATAGGTGTTTGGTGACCTCTAGGAGGAACCTTGAAGGGGAAAAATGCTCCTAAGGACATAGACTGAACTGAAAGTGAGAAGGTGGAGAGTGGGAAGGGAATTAATATTTATTAAACTCTTCTATAGGCTAGCCATCTTAAGTATGTTATTCACTTATTTTGGTCAACGAGATTTATTGACAATCTACTGTGTGCTTGGAACTGTGCTGATCACAATCTATCAAATTCTCACCACAACACTGCAAAATGAGGATACAGAACTTCGAAGAAGTTAAGTAATTTGCCCAAGGTCACATGATCAGTTGTTGACAGAATCTAGTTTCAAAGTCTGGTCAGGCTACTTACAGTCTGTGCTTTTTTTTTTTTTTTTTTTTTTTAAAGATTTTATTTATTTGTTCTAAAGAGAGAGAAGCGAGCAGGGGGAGGGCAGAGGGAGAGGGACAAACGGTGACGAAGGTCTCCGTCCCAGGACCCTGAGGTCACAACCTGAGCTGAAAGCAAGAGTCAGACACTTAACCAGCTGAGCCACTCAGGCACCCCAGTCTGGGCTATTTTCATTATACCTTTCTACTTTCCCCAGGTGATGCTGGGAAAGGATTCTCTGAGATTTTAAGTTGACAAGCCCAAGTTTAAATCCCAAATGATGGACTCATCCCTTGTTCTCCATTGGTTGACTCATACTTCCAGATAAGGTGGAAAGTCAGGGGAGACCAACAGAAGATTTCTGTAAGAAATCTTTCTTATAGATTCAGGAAACGAAATGTTGGTTTAAGCACTATTTTGTAAAGTTTTCAATAACTTCGAGTTTGGCTTTCAAGAAATAAATGCCTTTTAGGCATTGCTGATTGCTATGGAAAGTCTCTAAATACCAGAGTTCCCCTGAGGCTGGAAGTTTTGCCATGAGCGCGCAGTGTTTGCACATCTCAGAGGCAGGTCACTACAGTTGGTGGGGACACAGGCTTCTTCACTGACATGTGACAATCCTCCAGGCACAAAGGCTGGGGGCAACTCCTGCTCTGAGCAGTCTAAATGGAGCTAGAAACAAGAGGCACTGAGTAAAATGTTTCACAGGATAAACCACAGGGTTAGTCTTTCACTTGCCCCTGTCAGCTATGTAGACAAGCACATGTTTTTAGAATGTTTTGAATTATCCTCTTACGCACTGGAAAACAAACATCAAAAAACCCAGCTTGCTCTTTAATTCTGTGGTTGCAGTGTTGACCATCACCATCTCATTTTTTCCTTCTTAAATTGCTTGGCATGAAGAACACACAAATCAAAATAGTCTACCTTTCAGAAAAGAATTTACATCTCCATAATATCTGGTTGCTTAAAGAAAATGATTTACATCAATAAACTTTTATTGAGTTCTTAACATGCGCATTTTGTGATAGTGGCTGATGTTAAAGCAATGAATGGCTCTTGCTTTCAGGAAGTCTCCCAGTCTAGTGGGAAAGCATAGATATGCAGGGTAATACTCAGAATCCAATGTAGGGGGCATCTGGGTGGCTCTGTGCTTGAGTGTCTGCCTTTGGCTCAGGCCGTGATCTCAGAGTCCTGGGATCGAGTCCTGCATCAGGCTCCTTGTGAAGAGCCTGCTTCTCCCTCCGCCAGTGTCTCTGCCTCTCCCTGTGTGTCTCTTATGAATAAATAAATAAATACATCTTAAAGAATCCAGTGGGGGTATTTTTCACATCTGAGGTATTCTCAAGGAAGGCTGCAGGTTGCTAGTGCCAAGTAAATCTAGGCTTATATCCTTACTTGCTTCCTAGTGACACAGGCTTCAATCAGATATTCTCATCAATCATCAGTTTACCCCTCCACAAGAGATAAACAATGCCATCTCATAGGACTGTTTTGAGATATAACACAGTACCAGACTCCTACACTCTCTTATTCTCTCTCATAAATAAATAAATAGATAGATAGATAAATCTAAATAAGTAGATAAATCTAAAAAAGCCAAACCAAGCAAAAACATCTTTGTTTGACATCAAAGATAAAAGTTGAAGGAGACAAGATCTGTGCAATAAAGATTGGACATTAAAAGTATTTAGGCAAGGGGATCCCTGGGTGGCGCAGTGGTTTGGCGCCTGCCTTTGGCCCAGGGCGCGATTCTGGAGACCCGGGATCGAATCCCACGTCAGGCTCCCGGTGCATGGAGCCTGCTTCTCCCTCTGCCTGTGTCTCTGCCTCTCTCTCTCTCTGTGACTATCATAAATAAAAAAAAAAAAAAAAAAAAAGTATTTAGGCAAGGTGCACCTGGCTGGCTCAGGCAGTTGAGCATGCCACTCTTGATCTCAGGGTCGAAAACTGAGCTCCACGTTGAAAGTAAAGATTACTTAAAAAAATAAAATCTTAAAAAAATGTTTCCCTAAAAAACAAAAGTATTTAGGCAGGAAAAGTTGACTCATAATCAGAACTGTGTTTTGAGAAACTCTACACAGTGTGGAAGATGGATTAGAAGTAGCAAGATTGAAAACAAAAGTAGCAGGGATCCCTGGGTGGCTCAGTGGTTTAGCACCGGCCTTTGGCCCAGGGCACGATCCTGGAGTCCCGGGATCGAGTCCCACATCGGGCTCCTGGCATGGAGCCTGTTTCTCCCTCCTCCTGTGTCTCTGCCTCTCTCTCTCTTTCTCTCTCTCTCTATCAAATAAATAAATCTTTAAAAAAAGAAAACAAAAGTAGTGAGACTGGAGAGTAGGGTATAAATTAAAAAGTTGTTGCAATAATCTAAGCAAAATAAAATAATATACTGAACTAAGGCATTGCCAGGAAGAATGGAGATGATGAAACCAATTTGAGAAGGCTTTTGGAAGCGGAATGACCCAGTAAATGTCCAATATAAAAGAAAGAAGTAATTTAGGGGAATGAATGGATTAAAAAGAAAGGAAGTTCATGGTAAGTAAAGAATT
Source organism: Vulpes lagopus (assembly GCF_018345385.1). NCBI lineage: Eukaryota > Metazoa > Chordata > Mammalia > Carnivora > Canidae > Vulpes > Vulpes lagopus. Next base: position 33,617,802 of record NC_054838.1, on the reverse strand, counting down.
TGGCCTCTAGGGGCACCTGGGTGGCTCAGCGGTTGAGCGTCTACCTTTGACTCAGGTGGTGATCCCAGATTTGGGCCCTGCATCAGGCTCCCTATGGGGAGACTGCTTCTCTCTCTGCCTATGTCTCTGCCACTCTCAATGCATCTCTCAGGAATAAATAACATCTAAAAGATACATAAATAAAATAATTTGGCCTCAAATATTCCTAAACACTAAGGGTTTTCTTAAGTGCATATATATATATATATGAAAATAAAAGAAATGGGGGTGCCTGGCTGGCTCAGTGAGTAAAGCATGTGACTTGATCGATCTCAGGATTGCAGGTTCGAGCCCCCATTGAGTGCAGAGATTGTTAAAAATAAAATTTTAAAGAATACACACACACTGCATTTATTCAATTTTACAGTAACCTCTATTAGAGAAAACATTATAATCCATTTAAATATTAAAAAACCCAAATTAGAAAAGTAACATGCAAAATTTTTTTAAAGAACTGTCAGATTGTCCTGATTCACATCAGAATGTGAAGTCAGACATATCTGACTATAAAACAAATGCTCTTTACGCTATTTCAAGTCACCATATTTCAAGCATAGCTTAAAGGAAAGATTTAGGGAGAGAAAATGATCTTACATCATGCAGGGAAGCAAACTGCCCACAACACTTGCAAAGCACCAGGAAGTATTCCCTGAGCTACTGTATCATCAGTTGAGTTTAAATCTGACAATTCTCAGAGGAGCCCATTATAATTCACAGCTGTCTCCACTCAGGATTGACCAGGGTCACCCTCTTTACAGAAAAAAAACCTCGTCCCTTTCCCCCTGTCATTTCTCTGCAACTCATTTGGGAAAACCTGTCAGATTGTATTATGTCTTTTCACACTGCAAATATAGTCACATTCAAATGTTGCACAAAAATGCCTCACCAAGAAGATAATATGTTCATTAAATATATTGACCGTTAAATTGGATGGGGATTGTGAACACATAATTAACGTAACTACTTTGGAAGAGTAATGGGCTGTTGGCGGGTGGGGGAAGCCTGATTATTTGGAACTGGATGTTATGTAGTATGTGTAAAAGTAGACTCCGTATTACTGCCTGTCTTGAAGAAATCATAATTTATATTTTACTCTTAAAAGTAATCAACTTGCTAGCTTCCTCCCATGTGTATTATTATTTGATCCTCGTTCTTTTTATTGAAAAAAAATGCCTTCAGCCTTGTAACCAGCTAGTGTTTGCTGAGCCTAGCAAGGGAACTGATTGCATGGCTATTTAGTTTTTTGTTCCCAAAGCTAATTATACACTTTATATACTAAGTCCTTAATGAAGACAGTCTTTTAAAAAAGATAAACACTAAGTCAAAACCAAAAATATGAACAAAGATACCTAGCAAATGAACATTAACTTCCCGGGTATTGAATTACAAAAGTAAAGATTTTTAAAAAATGACATAGTAATGCCTCAGAAAAATAACACTAAAGTACAACTTTTAAGTTTCCCAAATTTGGATCAAGATAAAGAGGGAATTTGATAGGAGATCAGGCTAAAAAAAAATAATAAGGAAAAGAAGATAAGAAACCCAAAAAGTGATGATCATCTTTGCAAACACCTGAGGAATAAGCTGCCTGTGGAGAGAGAGGTCAGCCTTGTTCTGACAGAGGATTCAGACAGGAAACTAGAAGTCGGGTTCTGCCAGGAAAGAGATTTACTAAGAGAGTTGTTCCTCCCTCTGGGCTTCCCCAGGGAGGGGAATGAGGGTTGATTATTCATGTTTCCTAGAGGCCTGTATAGTACCTGAGAAAGAGCAGGGTTCGTGGAGTGAAATGAACAAATGGAACGGGCTCTGTGAGAGGTAGTGAGTTCTCCATCACTAGAGGTAGTTAAGAATTTGGAGTGAATCCGAGAAAACATGGGGTTAGCATATGCAGTTGATTATATTTATGGTCCCTTCTAATTGTGATTCTTGTGTTCTAAGTTTCCCAAGAAGTTTGCATATCATTAGTATAATATGATCAGCCTGTTCTCTGCCATGCTTAAAAATATATTTCCAGTCTACCCATTTCTGTCCATTTCTGTTGCCACTCTTTTAGCTGAGGCACCAGCTTTTGGTATCTGAACTACTGTACTAGACTCCTGAAATGGTTCCTTAGTTTCACTCCTGCAGTCAATGTAGTCTTTATTATTGCACTTTGAGTAGATAGCCCTTCTGTTTAAAACTCCTAAATGGAAAAAAATTAAAAAATAGAAAGTAGAAAAGAGGAAGTAGATTATATGTTGTTTATAGATGATATAACTGCTTACCCAGGGAAAAACAAGACGATCAACTGAGTAACTATTATAGACAAGAGAATTTAGGTTGGTGATCGGATTATAAAATTAACCCACAGAAAAATTAATGTGCAAACTTCAAGCAAATAATGACCAGTTTGAAAATACAATGGAGTAAATATTTTCATTTGCAATATCAACAAAAAAGACAAATGTCTAGGGAAAACTCGTTAAGAAATGCACAAGGGCTATATTAAAATGCTAAGGAACACAAAAGAGAGGAGGTATTTTATAATTTCAGAGTGAAGAAAAGCAATAAATAAGTTACCATTATTCATACACTATATGGTTATATACATAGAAAATCCAAAATAATCTACAGAAAAATTACTAGAATTAAAAAGTGAGTTTAAGAAGGTTGCTCGATAAAGACCCAGTGAACAAATCAATTGTATTTCTATATGCCAACAACAGGAATGAAATTTTTAAAAAGATAACATTTAGAATTGCAAAACTTAGGAATAAATTCACACACACACAAATCTGTAAGATCTCTACATAAAAGCTATAAACTTTATTGAGAGACATTGAAGAAGATCTAAATAAAGGGAAGGCTAAGTTTACTATGTTCATGGATTGGAAGAGTCAATGATTTTAAAGATGTCAATTTGCCCCCTATTAACTGTAGATTCAATGCAATTCTAATCCAAACCCCAAGAAGACTTTTGTTTTATTTATATGGACTCTGATTTTAAAATTTATAGAGACATGAAAAGGACCAATAGCCAAGACATTTTTTAAAAGATATTTTATGTATTTATTCATGAGAGACACAGAGAAAGGCAGAGACACAGGCAGAGGGAGAAGCAGGCTCCATGCAGGGAGCTGACATGGGACTCGATCTGGGGACTCCAGGATCACACCCGGGCCAAAGGCAGACGCTTAACCGCTGAGCCAACCAGGTGTCCCTAGCCAAGACATTTTTGAAAAAGAACAAGATAGAAGTAATTGCTCTAGCAGGTATCAAGACTTATTATAAAGCTATAATAATTAAACCAGTATCTTAATGGTGCAAGGAAAGAAAACAGAACAATAGAATAGAACAAATAGAACACAAAGCTGAGAAAGGAACTGTCAAATGATTTATAACAAAGGTGGTACTTCAGTTTGTTTTTTTTTTAATTTTTATTTATTTATGATAGTCACACAGAGAGAGAGAGAGGCAGAGACACAGGCAGAGGGAGAAGCAGGCTCCATGCACCGGGAGCCCGACCCGGGACTCGATCCCAGATCCCCAGGATTGCACCCCGAGCCAAAGGCAGGCGCTAAACCACTGCACCACCCAGGGATCCCAAAGGTGGTACTTCAAAACAGTGGTAAAGGACAGTCTTTCAATAAATGGTGTTGGGTCATTAGATATCATATCCATATGCTAAAAAAAAAAAAAGGAAAGACAATGTACAAAACTATAAAGAAAAGCAAGAAGTTATCACTGAAAATTCAGGGTGGCGGTTACATCTTGATGGGTAGGAAGGGCCATAAGGAGGTTTTGGGGGGCAGCCCTGGTGGTGCAGTGGTTTAGCGTCGTCTGCAGCCCAGGGTGTGATCCTGGAGGCTCCGGATCGAGTCCCACATTGGGCTCCTTGCATGGAGCCTGCTTCTCCCTCTGCCTGTGTCTCTGCCTCTCTCTCTCTCTCTCTGTCTCTCTCTGTGTGTGTGTGTCTCTCATGAATAAATAAATAAATTCTTTCAAAAAAAAAAGGAGGCTTTGGGGATGCTTAGCAGTGTTCTATTTTCTTGATGTTGATGATGGTTACATGGATCTTTGCTTTGTGATCATTCCCTGAGTTATACATTTTGTTTTGTGGACTTTTCTGTACATGTTTGTATTTCACAACTTGAAAAAGTGTTTTTAAAAACCCCTCTCTCTAGAGAGAAAACAAATATGGCAAAATGTCAACAATTGCTGTAACTGGGTGAAGGGTGTATGGGTATTGTACTATTCTTTCAACTTTCCTGTAGATTTGAACATTTAAAATAGTTGGAGGAAAAAAAATCAAATAAAAATTAAAGAGTTGGAAGAAAATCTCTTTTGATCTAAGTCTTCCTGTGGCCACTGCCCCCTTTCATTCCCTTAAATTATGGCAAAGCTCTTTGGAAGTATCTAGAGTCAGGGTCTCCCATCCACTTCCTCCAGCCTTCTCCTGAACATACTCCTACAGGACTTTGCTTCCCACTACAGAAGTGAAACTGCTCTTATCAAGGTTACCAATGACCTCTATGTCACTAAATCCAACGATCATGTCTCCGTCCTCATCTTTATATACAATCTGCAGCATTTTACACTGTAGATATCTCTCTTCCCTGAAACATTTTCTAGTTTCCAGGACACCTGTCTGACTTTTCTTTTACTATTCCACATGCTTCTTGTCATTCTTCTTTTCCTTCCTCTTCATCTTCCCTGATTTCTAAATATTGGAGTAGCCCAGGGCTTTGCCCATGGGCAACATATCAACTCTTCAAATCTTTAGTTAAATGTAATTTTTTTCAGGGGCACCTGGATGGCTTAGTCAGTTAAGTGTCTGACTTCAGCTCAGGTGATGATCTTGGGGTCCTGGGATTGAGCCCTACATCAGGCTCGTGCTCAGTCTGCTTGTCCCTCTCCCTCTGTCCCCCTTCCCCACCCCCCACTCAAGCTCTCTCTCTCATATAAATAAATCTTTTTTTAAAGAGATTTAACATTTTTAAAAAAGATTTTATTTATTTATTCATGACAGACACACACACAGAGAAGCAGAAACACAGGCAGAGGGAGAAGCAGGCTCCATGCAGGGAGCCCAATGTGGGACTCGATCCCGGGATTCCGGGATCATACCCTGAGCCAAAGGCAGACACTCAACTGCTGAGCCACCCAGGCGTCCCAAATTAGATCTTTTTTAAAAATGTAATTTTTTTCAGTGAGGACTTGTCCGGCCGCTTTTATCTAAAATTGCAACCCTATACTTAACTACTTTTCTTAGTTTGTTAAAATATTCTCCCTGGGGTGCCTACCATGCTCAGAGCATGTGACTCTTGATTTTGGGGTTGTGAATTTAAGCCCCATGTTGGGTGTAGAGATTAGTTAAGAAATTAAATCTTGGGATCCCTGGGTGGCTCAGCGGTTTAGTGCCTGCCTTTGGCTTGGGGCATGATCCTGGAGTCCCGGGATCGAGTCCCGCATTGGGCTCCTTGCATGGAGCCTTCTTCTCCCTCTGCCTCTCTCTCTGTGTCTCTCATGAATAAATAAATAAAATCTTTAAGGGGCTCTTGGGTGGCTTAGTCAGTTAAGCATCTGACTCTTGGTTTCAGCTCAGGACAGGACCTCCGGGTTGTGAGATCAAGCCCTGGTTCAGGCTCCCTGCTGGGTATGGAAGCTGCACAAGATTCTCTCTTCCTCTCCCTTTGTCTCTCCCTGGGCACACGTGCACTCTCTCTCTGTCTCAAATTAAGTAAATAAGTCTTTTTTTTTTAATATGGCTTTAGAGTATATTACCTTGCCCACAATATTGCCATATATTTTTTAAGACTTTATTTATTCATGAGAGAGAGAGAGAGAGAGAGGCAGAGACACAGGCAAGGGGAGAAGCAGGCTCCATGCAGGGAACCTGACATGGGACTCGATTCCGAGTCTCCAGGATCACGCCCTGGGCTGAAGGCGGCGCTAAACCGCTGAGCCACCCGGGCTGCCCAAAATTAAATAAGTCTTAAAAAAAGAAAAAGATCTTAAAATATTCTCCCTAGCACTATCTAAAACTGCTATTTTTACTTATTTATTTTGTTTACTGCCTGCCTTCCCCATATAATGTAATTTTCAAAACTTATTTTCTGTACAGGCAAAACTAATGTAACTGTGTGGGTTAACAACACTTTAAAAAAAAAAAAAAAGCTACTTTCAATGCTATTGCTACATGTCTAGATCCTGGAACAGAGTCCAGTATACATTAGATATTTAAACAGTGTTTGCTGAATATTTAATGAACTGAACTTAAAGTAAAAGCCATAGTCCTAGCTTATAAAACACTGCTTAATTTGTCATCTGCCAGTCTCTCCACTCTTATTTCATACTTCTTTAATTTCTCTACATATACCAATCCCTGTCCCACTCAGAGACTTTTGAATTTACTGTTCCTCTGCTGAGAAAGAATTTCTCTGTTTAGTTCTTTCAGAGTACTCATCTATTACAATCTACTTATAAATTTATTTGATGATCAATTTTTTGTTGTTTTCTACCGTTGGTAGAATGTAAGCTTCATGAGGGTAGGGGTCCAGTCTGTTCCTTTTTCTTGGATATATCCCCCAGATCTAGCACCGACTTGGCACGTAGTCGGTGGTCAATAAATGTCTATTGGGTAAATGAATAAACAAATAAGTAAATACATGACGAAAATAACTTTCTCAGTGTTTAAAGCATGGATCAAATAGACACACAGAGGCTGGGCCATCAGTATTCAGAGGACAAAGGACATTTGTCCGGATGCCGCAAGAGCCGAAGAAGGACATACTCAGCATTCCTTTAGAGTCAACTTCCTTAGAAGATCCTTTTTTCCTCTGAATAGTCTGACCAGTTACTGAAGGATAAAGAGCAAATGTAAAAATAGTCCACCTGCACCAAAAGGGCTCATTTTGATGTACCAATCAGAGATGTTTTGAAATGCTTGGTTATGGACAATTAAGGGATGAGTGGCCTTTGAGACTCAGTAGTTTGTGCTTGAAACAATGATGGCTGTGTGGGAAGAGGAGTGGGAGGGTAGCTTCCTGGGGGAGGGGAAAGCAAAGTACACTGTGTGTCCAACCCACTTCTCCATTTATATTATTATTATTATATGTTTGAGATCAGGTTTTACAGCAAATTAAGATCAGGCTTAAAGGGAAAAAGAAACCACAAAGGAAAATGCACTTGGAATGGAGAAGTTAGAAGGACAGATGGCCCATCAATTCCATGAGAAGGAGGAGCCATTAAGGACTGGGCGCTTCACTTAAATGACACTATCGAATCCTTATGATAATTTTTCATGGTAAGTATATAATTTCCATTTAACAGATGAAGAAATGGGGGTCTAGAGATATGAAGGATTTGTTCAAGATTACACACAAAGTAAGCAGCACCTTACTTTAAACCTCCATCCCTCTGATGCCAAGCTTCAACATTTCTCAAAATACTTGGCAGTCTGCCTCCTGGACCCCCAGAACCATGATGCCTGAGATGATTGCCCCACTTCTTTTTGTAGAGCTAATTTATAATATAGTTCTATCCATTCTCAGTGACTAGCATAGTGCTTAATACATAGTTGGCTCCTCAATAAAGATCTATTGGAAAAAAAGAAAAAAAGGAACAAATGAACAAAGGACATGTCTTAAACAATAGGACTTCCTTTATGAATCCCATACTGAGAACCAAAAATATTTAGTTCCTGGAGGTCTTCTTCCCCACAACAGCTCTCCAGAGAAAGAATGTCTTTTTAAATATAGCATGGAAGACCTGGCAAAAAAAAACCAAAAACCAAGTCAAATCCAAAAAACCTGCAGTCAGTTTGATATTGTGCTCTACGCTGATCTGGGAAACACTGGTTGTAAAATCTGTAGGATTATCTTTTAGTTGTGTAATAGTTGCCAATAGCAATAGCTAGCATTTATTGAGTACATACTATGTGCTAAACATAGTGCTGAGCCCTTTTCATGTTTCACTTTATCCTAACAAGCTTAAGAGAAAAACATTATCTCATTTCATAGGTAAGAGAAAGGAAGTTTGGCTTGACCATAAAAGTTAATGGCCAATTTATGAGGCCGCAAATACTATAAAGTCCTTCTTTTTCTCCTTTCTCTCCCTCCCTTCTCTTCTTAAGGTAATAAAGTATGATTAATCCTACAGAAAGTCAATTGTTTAAGAATAGAGGCATCAGGAAAATATCTGTTCAATAAAGACTTAAGACATTACATTTGCCCTGATGAATGTGGTAGGATAGGGCTGCTCTCAAAAATGCATTGTTCTTATAGAAGATAATCCATCAAATTTGATATCAAAGGCCCTGGATTTGAATTCCAGCTCACATCTGTGAACCAAAGACTGTGGATCTTTGGTTGCCATTAACATTAAAGAACCTCAGTATTCTCTCATAGGAAATGGAATAATACAAATCCTTTCCTCTTGGGCTTGTCCTAAAGGTCAAAAGAAGGAAAGATTTATCAATTTAAGAAAGTTTTTGCTTCTTTAAGCATGACTTTTAAGATAGGTATCCTTTATCATATTAAGAGGTTCTCTTCTATTCCCATTTTGGTAAGAGTTTTGTTTTTATAAATGGATATTAAATTTTATAAAAGATTTTTCTGCATCTATTGTAATGACAGTTTATGTTTATCCCATCAATCACTTAAGGTATAAATTACATTTTGATTTTTAAAAATATTAAACCAAACTTATATTCTTGATATAAATGGTTATGAGGTATATTTTGGATTTGGTTTGCTAGTATTTTGAGATTTTTGTATCCATATTCAAAAGTGAAATTAGCCTATATATCCCACTCACCTTTGCAAAGTGGGTTTTACAACTCTGTTTCAGTTGTGACTCTTAAAAAGTTGAATAACTGAACAATGTTATATATAGCTAGTTGGTAGCTATGCCAGGGCTGGAAATCAAGTTTGTGTGCAGATAAAGCCTGTTTGCTCCCTCTAAGCCACATAGTTCCTGTGAACATCTATCTAGGGTTCAAAACCAATTGCTTAGCTCTTAAATATTTTGAAAATATGAGGGGAGGAACATAAGGGTAATAGCAACAAAATGTCCTGGAAGGCTATGCTAATATTCTGATTCATCAAAGTCAAGAAATAATTTATCTGCGTTTGAGGAGACAATGTGAAGCCAAGAGCCTAAGTAGCTATCTATGCAATGCCATAGGAATCAACTTTGCAAATAAGTATGAAGAAAAATATACAATAGGAAAAAGGAAAATACAATAGTAGTTGTTACATCAAAAATATGATACAAGGGACACCTGGGTGGCTCAGTGGTTGAGCATCTGCCTTCAGCTCAGGGCCTTATCCTGGAGTTCCAGGATTGAGTCCCACATTCGGCTCCCCACATAGAGCCTGCTTCTCCCTCTGCCTGTGTCTCCCTGTCTGTGTGTGTATATCTCATGAATAAATAAAATCTTAAAAGAAAAAAAAATATATAAAATACAAGATCATTGAGAGACAAAGGCCAAATTATAGGAATTCAATTTCTCAACATTAAAAATACAGCTCCAGCTAAGTACTATAATGTCTAGAAAATGTGTTAAAGGAAACTACTCAGAGAAATAACTTGAGAAATCTAAAACACACATTTTAGCTCTTGGATTTGAATAAGTGAGGAAAACCTCTTCAAGATGGAGGAAGGAGGGGTGCCTGGGTGCCTTAGTTGGTTGACCATCTGACTTGATTTTGGCTCATGTCATGATCCCAGGGTTCTGAGATGGAGCCCCACATCAGGCTCTGGGCTCAGCATGGAGTTTGCTTGTCCCTCTCCCTATGATTTTCCACTGCCCACCCCCCTCAAGTAAATAAATACAATTTTTAAAAAGAGATGGAAGGATTCTCAGTACAGAATTAAAAATGTATTTGCACTTGTTACATATTTTTATACAACTTAAGAGAAATGTGAACTGGTAGAGCAGGTTACAGAATATGAGGTACAGCAGGGGGGTTATCTTCATTTTTCTAGGTATTCCCGAGTGGGAAATACTATGAAAAGCTTTGGAGGGACACCTGGGTGGCTCAGAGGTTGAGCGTCTGCCTTTGACTCAGGGCGTGATCCTGAAGTCGCAGGATTGATTTGAGTCCCACATCGAGCTCCCTGCATGGAGCCTGCTTCTCCCTCTGACTATGTCTCTGTCTCTGTTTGTCTCTCATGAATAAATCTTAAAAAAAAAAAAAAAAAGAAAAGAAAAAAGAGCAGCTTTGGAAACCAGAGTGTATGTCAGTGATTCCTGACATTTTCTCATACTTTACCCAGAGGACTTTTAGATATTTGCCCAAAAGCTCTTTCATAAAAGTAACCTTCATCTTTCTTAATGAGGTTAATCACTTTTTTTGATTATGTATCATGTGCCAGACACTGTAAACAATTTCTCTCCCTTCTCTGAGTTATCAAATCTTGTTGTGTTTAGTCAGGATACATGAACTGCTGTAACAAACAACCCCCACATCTCAATGACTTAACACAGTAAGTTTATTTCTGGCTCAGATCACAATCCAATACAGGTTGGAGTTCAGTGGAGGAAGATAGAGGCCCTTGCACTACTGGTTTTGCTGGATCCTTTCATGGATGAGGGAAGAGAGCCTGGAGAATTGCAAGGGCAAGTTTCATGGGTCAGGCCTGAAGGTGATGTTGATCACTTCTGCTCATTTTTCATTAGCCAGAACAAAATAATGTGGCCACCAGGAAATGTGGTCCTTTTGTGTGCCCAGGAAGAAAAGGAAAATGTTTTGGTGCACAGTTAGCTTCTACTACTCTAGTATATCACACAGAATAAGGGATTCTTGTAAATAGTTTAGCTCACCATCTCTATGCACAGTGAAGGTTCAATAGCATCACATTAAACTTCTTAGTGAGGTAGGTACCGGGATTAATCACTCTTATTTCAGAGCTAAGAACAAACTACAAGAGGTTGTTGATTTCCCCAAGTTGCATTGATAGTAAGTAGCAGAACTGGGATTAAGTCAAAGTAGGTCTAACAAAATCCATTTTCTAAAAAAAACTAGAATGTATTTCTTTGAGGTAATTAATGAATGTAGGTTCTGCCTTTATACAGACAGGCCACATTCTCAAAGGTCCAGATATGCTCAGCTCTTCTGATTTCCTGTGAAGTCATACTGTACCATTTCCATCTGTTGTTCATAAATGAATCTGGACCAATCATTGCTAAAAGATAAGTTTGAATATTCCCACCTCATGGCCACAGGTCTTGTTGCTTAGACTACTGATCTACAAAATAGAGTGTGTGCACTCTAGAGGTATGAAAGGCAATCTGGGTTGTGGCAAGAATTTTTCTTCTTTTTTTTTTTATTAAATCCTACAGAAATTTCTTTTTTAATATTTTATTTATTTGAGAGAGAGCGAGAGAGAGCACAAGCAGGGACGGTGGCTAGGGAAAGGGAGAAGTAGGCTCCTTGCTGAGCAGAGAGGCCTCAATTCCAGAACTGCAGGATCATGACCTGTGCCAAAGGCAGACGCTTAACTGACTGGGCGGCCCAGGCACCCCAAGAATTTTTCTTATACATGATTATTCATTAAAAATTAACCTCTATTAATAGAGTTTGGAGTCTCCACCCTGTCCCTTTATTTGGTGTTCACACGTCATATGAGGTTATAAATGGGAGTTCTTTCACTTTCAGAAGTTAGTGCCATAGTGTAGTTCCAAAGAGTATTTAAGGGCAGCTGGGTGGCTTCAAACCACCCCACTCTTGGTTTTGACTGGGTCATGATCTCAGGGTCATGGGATTGAGCCCTCTGCACTAAGATAGAAGTTCCGAGCTCAGCAGGGAGTCTGCTAGATTCTGACTCTCCCTCTGCTCCTACTCATGCCCTGTGCCCAGTCTCCCTCTCTCAAAATAAATAAATCTTTTTTAAAAGAGAACTTATGGACTTTTTTTCTAAGCTAATTTTTGCTAAACTAAATCTCACAAAATGAATAACTGGTTTAAAAAGATTACTTTAAAAAACTGAATTGAAGATGATACATAAGAAGACCAAAAATGTGCGAACTGACACTTCTACTTAGTATCAGTCATATTATGATATTAAACACAATTATCAGGGACATCTGGGTGGCTCAGCGGTTGAGCATCTGCCTTCAGTTCAGGATGTGCATGATCCTGGAGTTCCAGAATAGAGTCCCAGATTGGACTCCCTGCATGGAGCCTGCTTCTCCCTCTGACTGTGTCTCTACCTCTCTCTTTCTGTGTCTCTCATGAATGAATAAATAAAATCTTAAAAAATAAATAAATACAATTATCATTTAATAAAATCTGACTAGTTGACAAAAAAAATCTAAAACCATTAAGTAGCCTATTTGAAATATTTATACTGGGATCCTTGGGTGGCACAGCGGTTTAGTGCCTGCCTTTGGCCCAGGGCGCAATCCTGGAGACCCGGGATCGAATCCCACGTCGGGCTCCCGGTGCATGGAGCCTGCTTCTCCCTCTGCCTGTGTCTCTGCCTCTCTCTCTCACTCTCTGTGTGTAACTATCATTAAAAAAAAAAAAAAATGAAATATTTATACCCATTAATAGTTTGTCCTGAGATAAAATAGTATATTTCAACTTCATTTAATCCCTTACTATTTTTTTTAAATATTTTATTTATTTATTCATGAAAGACACAGAAAGAAAGGCAGAGACACAGGCAGAGGGATAAGCAGGCTCCATGCAGGGAGCCGGATGTGGGACTTGATCCCAGGACTCCAGGATCACGCCCTGGGCCAAAGGCAGGCACTAAACCGCTGAGCCACCCAGGGATTCCCCAATCCCTTACCAATTTTTTATTATATATCTGCATTTCAGAGCGGACATCTTATCTTAGAAGGTAATATACATATATTGAGAGTATTTGCCCGAATTAAGTGTACACATAATTTGAGATTAGTGGTTTAGACAAAGCCTTTCCACCTTGCTCTAGGTAAGAGGTCTGAACTGTGAGGGGCACCTGGGTGGCTCAGTTGGTTAAGCACCTGACTCTTGATTTTGGCTCAGATCATGATCTCAGCATTGTGAGATCAAGCCCCACGTTGGGCTCCATCCACAATGGGCATGGAGCCTGCTTAAGAGTCTCTCTCCCTCTGCCCATCCTCTCTTCACTCTCTCTCTCTTGGAAAAAAAAAAAAGTTCTGGCCTGTGAACACAGTAGTGACTAATACCTAATGATCATGCAATAGTAGTTAGTGGCAATTATTGTTAGTTCAATTACAAAGCCCAAGCAGGTACAGATACTTCTGATGCAAACAGATATTATTTGTATAGAACCCCCACCATTTCAAGTAAACATAATCCAGTCTTACTGCAGTCCTTTTGCCTGCAATTATAACATTTTCTGAGATTATAATGCTTGTCATAATGCTAATCCCTCTTAATGTGACTTGAGGAGACCCAGAAAGACTATTCTTAACTCCTCCTCTTAGACTAGCAAAAGCCCCCTGCATCATTCTTGTTCAAAGCCCCATTACTAGCTTTCATTCCTCCTGTAAAGAAGACAAACTTTTCTCCACCCAGGCACAGCCCCGCCCAGTTCACCTTCCCTGCTCTCTGCAATCACCTAGTATAAACCTCAATAACAGCACAATGAATGTATATATTTATGTGTCTGCCTGCTGTGTACATTCCAGAGGGGATAAAGGCTATCTTATTCAGAGGCTGTGGAGTGTTGACCAGTCTCAGCCATGCTACTGAACTCCTTTCAACCTAGGGTCTCATTAATAAAGTAGGAAAATACTTTGTAGTGCTCCTGTGAACATTAAATGAGTCAATATATTTTAAAAATATTTGGCTCATTTTATGTATTCAAAAAAGTTGTTACTGTTTCACCATCCCTGCTACTGAATAATGTTTTTTGAATATATGTTAAGTAAAAGAAAAATGAATCAATTAATTTAAGCCCAGTCTCTTATGAGTTTTCTCTGAATGTTTTTCAAGAGAATTTACTGTCTCAGGTACTGTGATATATACTTTATACTCGCTTTAATCTTCACAACAATTATATGACGTAGGCACTTAATCCCTATTTCACACATGAGAAAACTGATGTCTAGTAATCAATTTATTCATAGTTGAGTGTTAGAGCCAAGATTGGAGTCCAGTTCTAACTCTAGGATTCATATTCTGAACTGCTGCACTTACTGTAGAGGAATACTTAAAATTTAAATACCCAATTTTAAGCATGCTTAGGGCTGGTCTTGTGGTTTTTATTGCCAAACCTAGAACAAGCTGTATATATTTGGGTTCGGAGCAAACACTGCCTTGGTCTTTTGCAAACACTTCCTGGAGGCCATCCTGTTCCCTCCTCCACAAAGTTTTTTTTTTCCCCCCTCTGAACAGCAACGTGCATAGCAGTGCCAGGAATCAGATCCTTTGAAGTATACAGCCCATGAAATTAACCTGCCTGGGCCTTGGCCCATCGGCCCCCTGAGTCAGCTGGCAGGCAAAAGGGCCAGAGGCTCAGATGTAATCAGTTCCTGAACAGGTTCAACCACGCCACCTCCACCTTCTTCAACTTTTGTTTCCAACCTGATTTCGTGAGAAACTTGTTTGCGGGGGAGGGTACCACTTCTCTCAGAAAAAGGCTGAGTATCTCCCCCTTAGTCCCTCCTTTATGGCTTCCCTCACTATGGGCAACCATACTAAATTCGCAAATGACAGCAAAGATTAATGTTTATTAATGCTAGAAGCTTTGGTAGTGTACTGGAATGGATTACAGACATCAGAGTCAAATCAGCCAGGGTTCAAAGTCTCAGCTTTGCAATATTTTTGGGCAAATGGTCTAATCTCCTTAAATTCCAATTTTCTTTCTTTTGTTTTTTTTTAAGATTTTTATTTATTTATTCATGAGAGACAGAGAGAGAGAGGCAGAGACACAGGCAGAGGGAGAAGCAGGCTCCATGCAGGGAGCCCCATGTGGGACTCAATCCCGGGTCTCCAGGATCACACCCTGGGCCGAAGGCAGGTGCCAAACCGCTGAGCCACCCAGGGATCTCAAATTCCAATTTTCTTATTGTTAAATTAGTGATGACAATTATTAACAGTATTTTATTGTTACTACAAAGATTCAGAAACATATGAATGAAATAAATGCAAATGCACTTGGAACAATGCTTTTGCTTGCAAGTAAGCACTCAAATGTTAGCTATAACTGTATAGCCTAAGGTCCTTACGTATACAAGGGAGACTCTGTTGCTCTTCACCCAGCAATTAAAAATCTCCTGGCACATAGTTAAGTGCTCAAAATATTAACTCATTTAATCAGCAAACTCCCTATTTTTTACTCTAATAACAATGATAACTCAATTTTCCTCCATCACAAGCCTGGATGAGATGCAGTCTTGCTGTCAAGTAAGAGCACAGGAGATATTGGAGATTAGATAAGCATTCAAATAACTTCTATGTACTAGGCCCTGGATTTTATATCAAGGTAAGGGCTAGTTGTGTTTAGCGAACTGCACAGTTTACACAACATTCAGTTTTCCTTTAACCAATTTGATCCTCACAACTTTACGGGGGAGTTCTCATACTGTACTTGGAATTATTTAGAACAATTTATTTAAAAGATTTTATTTATTTACCCATGAGAGACAGACAGACACACATAGGCAGAGGGAGAAGCAGGCTCCACGCAGGGAGCCCGATGTGGGACTCTTTCCCGGGACTCCAGGATCACGCCCTAGGCTGAAGGTGGCGCTAAACCACTGAGCCACCCAGGGATCCCCCTAGAATATTTTTTCTAGTAAGTTTTACAGGTCATTCTCTTCCATTATAAGACAAGGACATTTTTTTTTTTCATTATCTTTCTCCACCCAGATAAAATTTCACAGATGAGGATACTGGACACAATATTTTAAGTGTGTTTCTGAATGAGAAGTACAAAAAAGAAAAGAAAAAAAGAAAGAGGAATCATTGCATTTAGAAAGCCAGAGATATGATTGATATTCACATAAAATAAGCTTTAGGCCAAATCTTAATTTCTTCATCTGTAAATTAAACAATTCCTACTTCAAAAACATTAAAGAGGGATGCCTGAGTGGCTCAGGGGTTAAGCATCTGGCTTCAGCTCAGGGCGTGATCCCAGAGTTCCAGGATCGAGTCTCCACATTGGGCTCCCTTTGTGGAGCCTGCTTCTCCCTCCACCTAGGTCTCTGCCTCTCTGTCTCTCAGGAATAAACAAAATCTTAAAAACCTTAAAAATATAATGCTAATCTTTGGTTATAGTACATATTAATAAACCAAAAAGTAAGTTGTATATAATTTCTGCTCATAAACAAAACAGTCAGGAGGCATGGTGTGATTTTCTCAAATCTATAAAGGATCAATAGAGGATGACAGCTCTATAAGCATTACAAGTTAATGGAATTAGGCTTCTTGGCTGCTTAGATATCCAGAGATATTTCTAGGGCTGAGTTTTTTTTTTTTTTCCTTAAGATTTATTTATTCATGAGAGACAGACTGAGAGAGAAGCAGGCTCCTCACAGGGAGCCCGATGTGGGACTCAATCCCTGATCACAGGATTACGACCTGAGCCAAAGGCAGGCATCCTAAGGGCTGTTTTTAACTTGGGACACATGAATAAATTGCAGACAGAAAACATTCCAAAATTATGGATTTTGCACAAATACAGGTGTAGAGTTACTTAGGGCAAGGAGAGGAAGTTGGCGGTTTTTTACTCTGTTGTGTTTGTGTAATGGGAAAGGAGACATGCTAGGTGGGTCTATAGCTTTTATAGAATTCCTAGAGGTTCACGGACCCAAAGAACCACTACTTTTAAGGACATGAGAAAAATCCCTATTCATTCAATAAACATTCATCAAACCCTATGTAAAAGCAGTATACTGTTTGTGCCCTCATAGGGGAGAATGACAGGGGAAAAAAATATTCTGAATAATTCCAATGATTTGTGGGATGAAAGAATTTTTTCCTTTTGTTATCAAGATAAATAGGCTCCTTTCCTGTCTGCTTTTGTCAATGACCTAAAGATAGGGGCACATAAGGTACCTAGCACATAGTAGCCCCTCAAGTGTTAGCTCCTTTCCCCTCACTTCCAGTTGACAGCCTTCCCTTCTTCTCCTCTCTAGTGCTACTTTTAATATTTACTGGAATGAGATCTTGCCGTAGGAATATGTCATCCAGAATGGGAATAGAAGGCATGGTGTGATTTTTCCCATACTAGTACACCTATAAAGGCCAGTAGCACTATAAAATTTCTTAAATAACAGGTCATATACCCTACATTAAAAATTCTGGCACACAGAAGTACTGAATGAATAGTGACTAATGACTTAAAAAAGCAAAACCAGAATAGGTACAGATCCAGAAATGAGAATAGAAGTAACATTGGTTTTAATAGTATTCATAAACTGTGAAACTGTAAGGAAACTTAAAATATATAGTCTTTCTACAGATGAGAACACTGAGGGCCAGAGCTAGATCACTGAGGCCCAATTCAGATCAGCATTAACTTTACTCGTTAGACTTTAAAATATATTTAATCCGGGGATCCCTGGGTGGCGCAGCGGTTTGGCGCCTGCCTTTGGCCCAGGGCGCGATCCTGGAGACCCGAGATCGAATCCCACGTCGGGCTCCCGGTGCATGGAGCCTGCTTCTCCCTCTGCCTGTGTCTCTGCCTCTCTCTCTCTGTGTGACTATCATAAATAATTAAAAAAAATATATTTAATCCAACCTTATTTTTTAAAATAGATGATGAAATTAAGGCTCAGAAAGGGAAAGTGACTTTTCAAGAATGCATTACTGGCAGAATCAGTTCTAGAATTCCAGGACTGTAGCTCCAGATAATGACCGACCAATCTTTATGTGAAGGCAAGGCCACCCCTCTTCAGGACTCATCTCTTCTTTGGTGCCCTGTGTCTTTGAGAACCCAGGGACCTTATACTACTCAAAACATGCTACCCTCATCCTTCTATGCACGTTGTTCCACAGTCAGGCCCTAATCTCCTCCTTTAATTCCTTTTTTTTTTCTATCTTCTTTTAAACCTAAAATACACACACCACACCCACACCCACCCTTTACCTTTTCTGAATCTGAATTCTTTTCAGCAGCCTGATCTACCAGCTAAAGTGTAATGACTTACAACGGTGTAATGGTTTAGACTGTCCTTGGATATCTAGATTTCTCCAGAGGCTTATCAGAAAAGGTACTTAACCCAAAGACATACTTCTTTTGATAAGTATGTACATGAAACAAATCCTACTTTTTGAAAATTTTTACCAAAAATTATGAAATATATAAAATTGTAAAAGGGGGGGGCACAAAAAAACTTTTTGAAGTGATAGAACTGCTCTGGATTTCAATTGTGATGGTGATTACAGGACTTTCATACATTTGTCAAAACTCATGAAATTATATACCAAAAAGAGTGAATCTTACTGCATGTAAAATTAACAAGAAGTTTTAAAAAAGAGGAAAAATCCCACAGTCCACTGATGCCCCTTAGTTCTCCTGCCCAAAGACAATCACAATGCAGTAATGGTTTTTTTTTTTTTTTTTTGCAGTAATGGTTTTATGAAGAATAACCTAATGGTGAAAGTTTAGTCACTGAAGCAAACTTACTGGGGACATATTTTTGGAAATTTTTTAGTCCTCTTAAACCAGGAAATATCCTACTCCACTATAACATTTTATTATACTGCAGTGATTTGTTTTTGGCTTACAAGTATTTTTTTCCACCTCTCCCCAAGAGAGTCCCAAGGGCATGTCTGTGCTTAATTATCTTGGTATCTCTAGAATCTACCTAGTATATCTGACATCTAGTGGATACTCAGTGAATATTTCTTTTTTTTTTATTTAAGATTTTATTTATTTATTCATAGAAACACAGAGAGAGAATGAGAGGCAGAGACACAGGCAGAGGGAGAAGCAGGCTCCATGTAGAGAGCCTGACGTGGGACTTGATCCAGGGTCTCCAGGATCACTCCCTGGGCTGCAGGCGGCGCTAAACTGCTGCACCACCGGGGCTGCCCTCAGTGAATATTTCTGAAGAAATGTGTCCCATTTTAAGTATAAAAGGATATATGAAAATAAACACAGTATAGCTCCTGCTCTCAAAGAAACCTGCAATTTAGTGGTTCGTGTACCCTCAATATAGTTACTGCAACAATATAAGTAGGAAGTAAGAGGGCAGAAGGTAGGAAATATTGAGTGTAGATGATTATGGAAGCCTTTGATCTTAATGTTCTATTACAAACATTAGAGCTATAGTTGTGTAACAAGGGACCCTTTAATGCCCTTACAGAGCTGTGGCTGATGATGAAAAACATTGCCAGGTAACAGGAAAACAGACCAGATGGATGTGGTCTATCTAAAATACCTAATTTTATTTTTTAAATGATACTGAGGTTAAAACGGTTGACAAGCTGCATCATTTTAGAGTCTGTTCCTAGAAAGAATCAGGTCCCAGAAGATAACGATAATTAATGTCACGAAAAACCAAGACATTCTGGGTTACCCAGCGGGCTCAGTCAGTAAAGTGCACAACTCTTCATCTTAAGTTAAAGCCCCACATTGGGCCTAAAGCTTACTTAAAACAACAAAAAAACCCCACTGAACAAACAAACCCAAAAACCTGTCATTCTGAAGACATTTCACAAGCTTCCTTTAGAAGATAAGTGTTACAGGAATGGCTTAGTGGTCATGGCATTAAACATGACATAAAGCTCAGCTATAAGTAAGATTTTATTCTCAAATACCATGGCCCTCTATTCCTCCCTTTCAGACTAGTTATGATATACTGGGAATCAATGACTCCCATTCAGTCTTCTGCCTGTGCCAGGGGAAGACAGAGCTCATCAATTAATGTATGTTCTATTTCCTTCATTGCCTGAAACAGTCCACGAGTAGAAAATCTGTTACAAAAGCATCAGGTGATAAGAGGCGGTAGAAGTCAATGCTTGCTTACAGGACTAAGCAATCCATCAAAATCTTAAAATTTAACAACTTATTTATCCATTAAACAATTGTTGCACGCCAACTGTGTAGGTTTCAGGCAGAACAGTATGTTACCTACTGGTAGCAGTAACATCTGATTGGTTTATGAGTCAGTCATTTTGCGGCTTTGCGCTAAAAGGTAAGGAGATAATGCTTATTTGCACGAAAGAAACTTGAAGTTGTGACAAAAATTTTTAAAAAGGGAAAGAAGAGAGAAAATAGAATCAAGCTGTTTCCTAGACATCATAATCAGCTTTGAAGGAGCACTGTGAATATTAAGGGTGATTTTCTAACCCCCCATTAAGCTACAAGTTATCACTGGTTCTATTTTTTCCAAGTCAACAACCAATGCAGTTATTTATAATTATTTTCAAAACCTAAAACTGTTGTGTGACCTGCACAAGAGGTACAAGGTAAAGAGAATGCTGGAAATTAAAATAGTTCTGTAACATAAAGACTCCTAACTCGGGGAAACGAACTAGGGGTGGTGGAAGGGGAGGAGGGCGGGTGTTGGAGGGGAATGGGTGACGGGCACTGAGGTGGACACTTGACGGGATGAGCACTGGGTGTTTTTCTGTATGTTGGTAAATTGAACACCAATAAAAATTAATTAAAAAAATAATAAAATAGTTCTGTAAAGTCTCAAACATAGTGTCACTGTTTATTTCTACGTACCAAATCACCTAGATCACTACTCCGGAAAGGAAGTAACTATAGATGGACAATCCCTTGGGATTAGGTGTGATGCAGAATTCAGAAATCCTTGTAGTTTAGAATGGCAAGGTCCATACATCATAGATTATGAAATGCCCCAGCAGGGTCCAGGGCAGCACACTGTGCTTCTGCAGTGAAGTGAATGAATGTTCACTCCTAGTAGCATAGGTAAAGCCTACAAAATGGCTTCACATTAGTACAAGTCAGGCCATGTTTTATTTCACAGCTATTCAATCTCTTCATCTGTAACACTAAGTCCTGTTTAACTTCAGGTTATGGATTAACCAACATGAGTGCTTCTGTATCACATGCTTATTTAAATATTGGTCTGGTTCTCCTTGTGACTCAAGATGACTGAGGGCAGCCCCGGTGGCTCAGCGGTTTAGCGCCGCCTTTGGCCCAGGGTGTGATCCTGGAGACCTGGGATTGAGTCCCACATCGGGCTCCCTGCATGGAACCTGCTTCTCCCTCTGCCTGTGTCTCTGCCTCTCTCTCTCTCTGTGTCTCTCATGAATAAATAAGTTAAATGTTAAAAAAAAAAAAAAAAAAGGACTTTGAAATCATTCCTCACTTTTATTGACATTTTCTTAGTCCAAACTGCTTTACTGCCTTCTAAACAAGCTGTGTGACAACATACCCAGTCACAGTAGGTGGGAAGAATGGGCATTTAAAAAACGCTATTAGCTGTAAATTAACAACACAAACCCCTGAAACCTTCAATTGTTTTTCTTGGAGGGTAGAATATAAAAGATGAAAAGATAAGTACATTGTGAACACAAAGAGAAAATGATTGTAGCATTGACCATAACTTCTCTGTATTTAAAATGTGTGTCGGAAAAAAAAAAAGAAAAGAAAAAATAAATAAAATGTGTGTTGGCCAAATGGGAGAGAAGATACTTCGGTCCGGGATATTCACTTCATGTGTTTCTTTTCCAATTCCTTTAATAGTAATGGATGACTCTGGGCAGATTTGTGCCTTACTTTTGGAATGATGTCAATTCTCACCTTCAAGGACTGTTGAGTGACAATGGTAGCTAAAAATACACTTAAGATAGCACTTACTAGCTTTCTGCTGAACAGAAAATAAATTATCCCTCTTTATTCACTAAGGAATTTCCAGTTTGTGGTAGATTAATGCTGAAACATTTCAGCACAGCATCTAGAGAAATGGAGACAAATAGATCTGGAGCTGATCAAAGGAACACAGATTAGATGAGTGTGGCAGGTACTTGCCTAAATTTTTGGAATACATTAGATACAACGAACAAAACAGACAAAAATCCTACCCTCATGGAGCTTGCACACCAGTAGAGCCACTTAATGGTAGTCCTGAGCTTTTACTATACACCAAGTGTACTACATACAATCTTAGATACTTTCATAAAACAGCAGCCTCTCCTCCCGTTCACCCATGATGAAACAAACAAATGGAGTGCTTTAGTACTTTTTCTTTTCTGGAGATAAATTAGTATTTTTTTAAAAAGGGTTAGTATTCACCAGGAGAAACAGAACTTCCTTAAATCCACTTTATTGTGTAAATATTTTGAATTATGAAGGCATCACAAGGTTTTCAGTGCCTAGGTACCTAAAGATCTCATTTAGGCCTTGGATGCGTGAAAAAGAAAAAGTTCCTAATTTAACCAGGGTTCTTAATAGAATTCAGTGGGTCCATGAATTTGGATGGGGAAAAAGTGCATATTTCCAATAAATAATAAAATTTGAATGTAGGCAACTGATCACAGTAGTGCTAGCAGCAAAAGATTAATTTTAGTTCACAGGTGAACTATATTTTCATATATTACAATTGTTGGGAACAATTTGAAATATCATTGATGCTTCTCATGTTAAAATTGCAGATTAGCGCTGTTAGATCTTGTTAATGAGTCAAAGCGTATATATTTCTATATAAAATTTTTTGGCAACTATCACTGGCTCTTTGTAATCCAATATATTGTACTTTACACACTTAAAAACATTTTTCTTGGGAAAAGTGATCCATAGACTTAACTAGATTGACAAGAGTCCATGCTAAAAACTTTAGACTCAAAGTTTAGAGGGTCATAGTCATTGAATCCCCAGGGCCTTTAACTTGGTAATTACTCAACAGATACTTATAGAATCAGAGAAATGGATTTAGGATTGAAACTGTGCCACAAGTATTGATACTTTGGACATCTCTAATAGAGTACTGTAGGGCTTCTTATTCAAAAAAACCTTTCTTTTTTTTAAAAAAAAGATTTTATTTATTCATGGGGGGGCAGAGACACAGGCAGAGGGAGAAGCAGGCTCCATGCAGGAAGCCTGATGTGGGATTCCATCCTGGGACCCAGGGATCATGCTCTGAGCCGAATGCAGACGCTCAACAGCTGAGCCACCCAGGTGTCCCCTTATTCAAAAATTTTAAGAATAGAGTAAAGCTTAATTTTTTTCTTTTATCAAATGCTATAGATGAAAATATAATTTGTTCATTTCCCTAAAAAAACCACATATCTGTATTATACACCTTAATTAAGCAATACTTGTTCATGTGATTGGGTTTTAATTTTCACTGAATATGCATATGCAGAAATACTTTTTAAATTTTGGCACATGTCTTGGAATAACAGCAAGAATAAGAGCTACTGAGGATGAAGGAAAGACGGAGTTAGGAACACAGAGGGGGCCTATCTGTAAAAGTAACTTTGACAAGTTATTTCACCTTGGTGCTTTCAGTTAAGATTAGGTAGAGAGAAACCATCTGGTAAATTTATTTAAAACGCTAATCCACAGGAGCACAGTCAGTTAATCATCTGACTCTCATAGGCTCAGGTCTTAATCTCAGGAGCCTGCTTAAGACTCTCTCCCTTCCTCTAACCCTTCCCCATATGCTCATGCACATACATGTGTGAGCTCTCTCTGAAATAATCTTTAAAAAAAAAAAATGCAGATCCCTGATCTCACCCTCAGATTTTTATATACACTACTATAAGTGTGTATAAAATGTATAGTTTGTACCACTTTAAATGGTGTAAACCATGTATAATTAGTATAAAATTATACATTTTATACTAATAGGGTATAGTTCTATTTTGACCTCAACTAGTTCATAAATATTTTAACAGCATGTTCTCATCAGTATTATTGAAAAAATTACTTTCCAGTTATCTGTGAACTATTAAGTGCGTTTGAAGTGAATTCTACAAAGTACCAAAATAATTTCCAGAAACTTAGAGTTATCTCAAGTTACTATGGGGGCATATATAACTTTCAAGTTTCTACGGAAAACCAGAATGGTCAAGCACATAAATGAACCACCTATATGAGGTCTACTTTTTATCTTATACTATTGAGCAGTTAGGTATTAATACTTAATACTGACAATAATCACTCACATTAACTTAGTAGTAAGTAGGTGTATCAAATAGGTTTCTCAATCTGGGTATAACTGTTTCCAGAACAATAAACAATTACACAGTTAACACTTACTGTTTTCATGTCTTTTCCTCCCTCCAAACAGTTGGAAGTGGTAGAAGAGCATCGGGTAGGCTTAAATTCACCTGAAGTAGGTATTAGCTTAGATATAAAGTGTTAACTTGGGGAGTTATGTTGGATATAAGGGTCCTTGCACTATGTATTGCAGTTCAAAATGAAACTTGTAACAGAGAGCAATTCAACTGGTGGCCACAAGTCTTTCCTTAGGAATACCTCAAGTTTTTTCTGGTGCCTATCTCTTCAAAAGAAATGAAATCACATTTGGATATGTTGACAGGCTCTAGTAATAAACCAATTTCCTGTGGTATTTTTGATTATACTGAATCCTTACCTGCCTTAGCTATTCCTTTCTTTTTGCTGACACCTTCCCATTTATTCTATTAAATGTCTGAAGGGAAATAGAAGCTCATTTAAATTATTAGGTAATGACAGTGAATTCAAACAATGGAAAATTTAGTTTATAATCGTCAGAAATGGATTTTCCACTTTTCGTTGAGGGCTCTGTTGCTGTAGATGTTACTTTTCTCTCCTTGTACATTTTTGTTTCCACAATCATACCTTCCTCACACAAATAATTAAAAGCATCTATCTCAGACTACTCCTCCAAGTAATGTGTCTTGGTAATCATAGTTAGGCAAAAGCAGACAAGTTTTGTTCAAGTTTAATTTGGTCAAATGAGCACTGTTTTTCTCTAACAATGGTTGTGAGGATCCCAGTCAGGTTTAGTTGGTAAACACTGATATTGTTATAAAGGACAAACACCATCTTTTTAGGACCAGTAATTTCTCAGAGGAAACTTAGGTTTGTTTTTTTTTTAAATTTTTTTTTAAATTTATTTATGATAGTCAGAGAGAGAGAGAGAGAGAGAGAGAGAGAGAGAGAGAGGCAGAGACACAGGCAGAGGGAGAAGCAGGCTCCATGCACCGGGAGCCCGATGTGGGACTCGATCCCCGGTCCCCAGGATCGCGCCCTGGGCCAAAGGCAGGCGCCAAACCGCTGCGCCACCCAGGGATCCCCGAAACTTAGGTTTTTGGTCATTGCTACACTTTTTTGGAATCATCATAAAAATGCACTATACTTTGAGCAGAAGATTGGTTAAACAGGCAGCCATAAAATCCCTCAAAGGAACAGGAACAAATGGAATAGAGAGGGAAAAAAAATCAATGAAAAGTATGAGAGTATTCATAGAAAAAATTATGTAAGTACTTCAGGCCTCTTCCATCTTTCCCCTGGCCCAATTTGGAAGAGTGTAGAATTCTCTTTGGGAAATGATCAAACTGCCCTGAAGTAGAGTGTGATTTTAGCCTCTAAGTACGAAGATTTAAATAAAAACCTTCTTTCAGTCCCACATACCCTCTTATTATTTTCTATTATTTCTTGCCTCTTCCAGAGCCAAACTTCATAAAATAGGTTATCCACATTCAGTATCTACTTCTTTCCCCATTCCCATTCATTCACTCCCTAAGCCCCCTGAAATCTGGCATCTCAAGTACTCAATTCAACTTTTCTATTACAAGCAACCCAGAACTCCAACAAATGCCAAACAGGTTCCAGAAATGTGAAAGAGAAGAGCAGAATTTATCTGGAAAATGAGAAAATCCAGCAACCCATCTCAGGCGAATACACAGCAACATGAAAAGCAAAAATAATTGCTCATAAAATATCTTAGGAGCAGCAGGAAACAGAGAAGCAAACAATTTTGGAAAGACAAACATGAATACTGAAAACAGGTCATGGGACTGAAACCCAAGTATAATAACCAGCATTAAATATACAAAGAGTAAAAAAAGCTGACTTGAAATGAAAATTCTTCCATTGAGATTGTCAAATGTAAAAGAGGGTAATAAATGTAAAGTTCATCACCAAGAGTAACACTTAACTTTCACTACATTCACAATTGTTGAGACAGTAGTCCATTGAAATAGCATGAGACTGGTAAAGGTCATTTATTACTAGTTATGCTGTTTAGTTTCAATATAGCAATTTTAATATAAGTGCTCTTGTATGTCAGTTATTTGTAGTTTACTTATACTCTACAAATTTAGGTTTTCCTCTATTTCTGTCTCATATATAAAATAATAGGAAATACTCACAAGGAAGGGACTCTAAACATTGAGCCAAGAAAATAAACATCATCCAGTTTGATGGGGACAATTACTATGGAACTATAAATCCCGCTTATTACTATACTAACAACTAAAAGTCTGCTGTGAGAGGAAAAGGAAGGAGGAAAGCTGAGGGTTTTTCTTTTTTTTTTTTTTTGGCTCCAAGTGTTAAAAATTTGTCACTTAGTTTATATCAAAGATTATGGTCACTAAATTTTATCTTCTGAGTATCTTAGAGTAGCTCAAAGTCCCCAGGCTATTCAATTTGATAAACACCTATGTGCTAAATTCATCAAATCAGGAGTGTTAAGAGGGTAACTGATGAACTTTCTTAAAAGGTTTTAAGATACAAGTCACTGAGGATTAATATTTACAGCAAGTTCAAATCCATATTGCCCCCTCTAAAGACTATATCAAGTTAAGAATTAAGTATGTGCCTATTTGCATAATTGTTTACAACTGCACATTTCTGTAGTTTCCTTAAAAGGCTTTATGTTCAGACATTTATATTTGATTAAATCCATCTTCATATACTTACTCTTGCAAGGAAGTATTTTCTAGTGCTACAATTATCCAGACCTATTAAAAATTGAAATAAAATCAACAGGGCTTGCTTTTCTGGTTAATCATTAACTATGGACATTTGGATTTTAAATCTTGGCCCAGGGTATCTACAGCATTTACCTTCAGTGGCCTATAAAATCCAGCAGCTAAAATTATGTCAATTTGTTATAAACACAATGAGTTAACTAAGCAAAATTAGAAAACCTACATTTTAGTTTCCTGAATATTAAGGCAAAGCAAAGTGTTTGAAATATGAAATATTAATTTCCAGAATGAGTTAAGATCTACCCAAGAGGTGCTAAACTCTATGTCATGCTTACTTTTGTTTATCAAGAATGTACACTAGAAAACATCTAATTTAATCTGAGGTTTGAAAAGATATCTTTTGGTAAAATGTTTTCCTCTTTAAGTTTGCTTATCTCAACTCTGATCAGGTTAGAATAATTTTTAATATAACTACTGGGTCTCTATCACCTTAGGGTTGCTGACATTTCATTTGAGATAAGAAAATTAATTCTATTTTGGAAAAGATACAGAAAGGCAGAAAACAGCTGTTTTCTCAAATTTCATAGCTTGGAATATAAAAGTATTACTTTAGA
The DNA here is from genome assembly GCF_018345385.1 of Vulpes lagopus. Taxonomy (NCBI): domain Eukaryota; kingdom Metazoa; phylum Chordata; class Mammalia; order Carnivora; family Canidae; genus Vulpes; species Vulpes lagopus. The sequence goes on along the minus strand of NC_054838.1, from coordinate 33,590,363 downwards.
ATTTTGTAAGATATGAAACAATTCTAACATTTTTCATAATTTAGAACATCATTTTCCTTCAGGGAATTAGTGATCAGGGAATGCAGTGATTCTGGGGCAGCCCCGGTGTCGCAGCGGTTTAGCGCCACCTGCAGTTTGGGGTGTGATTCTGGAGATCCAGGATCGAGTCCCACATGCGGCTCCTGCATGGAGCCTGCTTCTCCCTCTGCCTGTGTCTCTGCCTCTCTCTCTCTCTCTCTCTGTGTCTCTCATGAATAAATAAATAAAATCTTAAAAAAAAAAAAAAAACCTTTCCTTTAAAAAAAAAAAAAAAAGAAGACAAAGCCTGACTGTCATAATCAACCTAGGGCTTTTTCAAACTTCATATAGGTACACAAACTAAAGTTTTTATTATGCGATTTTTAAAAGATTTCAGTCAGGCGCAACTATAATCTCTTAGGAATGTTAACTTAGTAACAGGTATTTCACATTCCTTTTAGTATGGGCTGAAATAGATTGTTGCCCTGTATCACTATTTGAAGGGAAGAGAACCATATTTTGCTAGGAACTTGGTCTTACACATTTGACTTAACAAATTGTTGGAAAAATCTATCTGAGGTAATCCCTCTCCTTGGGGTTCTAACTACTCTGTGGCTAGTTTTTATTTAGTTTTTTTTTTTTTTAAAGATTTTTATTTATTTATTCATGAGAAACACACACAGAGAAAGAGGCACAGAGGCAGAGGGAGAAGCAGGCTCCATGTAGGGAGCCTGACGTGGGACTTGATCCTGGGTCCCCAGGATCATGCCCTGGGCCGAAGGCGGTACTAAACCACTGAGCCATCGGGAATGCCCCTTATTTAGTTTTTTTTTAAAAAAATTTATTTAATTTCAATTAAAAAATTATACTCTATTGTATATCATTTACCTAATGTCAATAATACTTAGACAATATCAATAATTTTAAAAATTTAGGATTCAGCGCAAGGAAAGGAGTTACTGAAAAAAAAAGAAAAATTGTTTTCAGAAAATCCTAGCATCTTGCCTCTTTCATTACTTGATTCTCTTAAATATCTGAGTAGCTTTACCATAATCTTGAGATAGTGTGAACTCTTACTTGGGTTTCTTATCATTACTTTCTGGTGTTACATTCAATGCACTCTAAAAAATATCTAGGTAAGTCAGGATATCATGGTTCTCATAATGCTAAACTGAAATCTCCCCCAATCTACCGTCTCACTTAATGTATAAACTGATCTCCAGATCATTTTCTCATCTACACATTTTCAGAACTCATTTATGGGTATAATTAGTGACAAAACCAAAATCTTTGCCAAAACTTTTGTTATTACTAGTGTAATGCATCACGATAAACATAAATAGAGGACGTAGAGGACTACTCTACCCTACCCCTGTACATTCACTCATAGTTTTAAAAATACACAAAAACTGCTTTCAACCCAGCAGAGTAATTCAGCAGGGATGAGTGGATGATAACTATGTATCTTTAGAGCTCTGTAAGTGATCCTGACACTTAACACTTGAAGAAACTCTTGCCATAAGAGCAAATGACTCTCTAATACTCTTTAATGAGCTACCTATAATTATACTACAAATCAATACCTTAATCCTTTTCCAAGAGATGAAAAGAATGTTAGTTGCTTTATTCACCAAAGGCATTCTTAATCCCACTTTTCAGTTTTCCTAACCCAATGTTTTCTCTGGGATACTGCAGCTATTCTTTCAGAAACTGGTGTCATCAACTCTTCAAATATTAACTTTGTAAACAAAATTTCTAAAGAAGAATGCAGGATTTTTTCCCTAAAAGTTAAAGGTTAAATCATGGAGTCTTTTTTTAGGTATTAAATACATCTTTCAATTCTTTACAGTTAGATATCCACTGGAGATGAGCTGAAAAAACTTCAAACTGCCTAAACATGACAAATTAGAAGTTATAGAAATCGCTGCGTTATATAGGTCTAGTTTCACAAACAGGAGATTTCTAAGCAATCTGCCCCTGCCCCCACAAATTTGTCTTCCACCGTCACTCAGATTAAGGCTATTGCTCATATAAAGAAATTATCTTATACCACGAACAAGACTCACTACAGGTTTGTAAAATAAGATACCAATGAACCACCAAGCCCTAAAAATAATTTAAGAGTTTGAAACTAAGCCTAAATGCAAAGTTGTCCACTCTATTTTCTCTGTTAAACGTAAAACACGTTGATAGTTATACTGATTTAATCTTTCTTTCTTCAGAAAGAACACAGCAAATACTTTGTTCCCTTTCCTATACTTACCACCATTACTTGCAAAGAAGGTATTTCTGAATAACAGAAATATTGGTATGAGCCTTTCCCATTGTCGTACTGCATGGATGAAACCAACACATGTTACCTTTGTTAAAAATGAAACAAAGCTTTTCGTGTGGTGACTTGTTCCCAGAAACGTGACAGAAGATCATTCTTTTATGTTTTTGTAGCTATCATCTGTATACATCTTAAAGGCTGTTTCTACTATGTTTTTATTCTTTTTCATCACTCTGCCTAGCTTTTCCGGATAGGAGAACCCATCCATCAACTCTACTGTTATTACTAACTCCTAAAAGAGAGGTGAAATGCATACCCTTGCCGACCCAAAGCAACAAGTTCCTAATGTTGTTTTTAGAATAATTGTGCAAGAGGGAGGGAGGAAAAAAAAAAAATCACATTTTTAACCCTTCAGACACCCTCAGGAAGAAAAGACATTTTCCATCTTTCATAGTGCAGTCTCTGAAAAAGAACAAATATACAGCATTGTTTTAGTAACACAATTGGAAAAAAAAAAATACAGTTCATTTGAGATCCTGAGCAAGATAACTTAAAGCCCAGTGATTTTGGTTTCAGTTAATTGAGAACAAAAGAAATTAGTTCTTAATGTTAATCGTGTATATGGACTATCACAAACTAAACACTAAGCGTATTTTACAATAAAATACACGGTGACCCATGCCAAAGGACACCGCGTCTTCTCCGTACTTTAGCATACGCTCCAGGTTTCCCCAGGCACCCACGTTACCTCGAAGCCGACCGCCAGCTGTCACAGGGCGGTAACATCCCTGACACGCCAACCGGGCGCGAGTCCTTCAGACCGCGCCGTCTTCCCTCAACCGCGGCGCCAGGGCCGCGTCCCGTCACACGGCGCCCCGCGGCGCGCCTACTAGAGCAAACACCCCTTTCTTCGGACCCTTCCGCAAATCATTCCTGTATGAAAAACCGATAAAGGTCCGAAACCTTGCGGAGGGGTAAGGAAAGCTGGAAATATAAATGACAAAAAGATAAAAATGAAAATTGGGAGGAATAACCCAACTCCGCGTGGGTGGAAGCCGGCTTCGCTGACCCAAGTGACAAGGGTCGCGTCCGGGGCCCCCGCAGCCCAAGGATACCGACCGCTCCGAGGGTCCGAAGCGGGCCTAAGTGATGCTCTGGGCCCAGGGGTACACGGACTCCCTCAATCCCTTAATGAGAAAAGGACGAAGACGGGTAGGGTACCTCTACAACCTGCCGGACAGCGAGGCCGAGGCCCAGTCGGCCTCTGGATACTGCGTCCAGCTGGACCCGCCCTCCAATCTGCCCCCAGATGCCGCGTCTACACCTGGGTCCCCAGGTGTGGGCCCTGTGCTCTCCGATCGGTTTACCCTCCACCTCGCCGTCCCCACCGCACCACCATTCGGCTCGCGCGCTGCCTAAAACCTCAGCCAGGTTCCGCGGACTCCTCCCGGCACTCCTAACATGGCGGCCGAGTCCCCTCCGCTCCCTGGGCCCACTCTGGGCGCGTCCGACCTTGGCGCATTTTGGGCATTGTAGTTCCCGAGATAGCCCCGGTGTCCTGCCGGGCCCTTAGAAGACTACGATTCCCAGAGTGCACCGCTCCTGAGCATGGCTATTGGGGCCTTTCGGACAGAGGGATGATGTCATTGCAAAAACCCCACTGCATTCATTGTGCTACGGTCTATCCACCCCCCTGCTGCTGCTGGGCTTGCGTTTGCCGCTTGCTCCAGCTGAGCTAAGAGTAGCAGCGGCACCAGGGCAGGGACTGACTCCAGCCCTTGGACTTAGGACATCGCAACACGTTCTCTTGCCTGCGTGACTCATTCGCACATCATTTCTGTTTATGCCTGGGGTGGGGAGAAATATCCCAAACCAGGTGAGTTGAAGTGATTTATTCAAATGGTTCTACCAAGTTATTCCTCCCGCTTAATTCTCAAGGCTTTCTTTTGGGAAGATGGGGGCGGGAGGATTGGAGAGGTGCTCGCAAGTGCTGCTAAGCAAAAAGCTCTGTGCAATTTGGGTCACTGCAAAGAACAACTCTAGCAACCTGCCCCCGCCAGAGGACCGATTCCTGCCAATTCCCTAGTCGCAACTCCCCTCAACCTTTCTAAGGATGGGAGAGGGGGCTGGGCTGGGGAGGATGTTGGGAAGTGCTCTTGGAAAATCAGAAGAAGGCAGAGGTGGGGGACTGCAGTCCTGTCACTTACGGCCCCAGAGTGCTGAGGTTTGAGTGGGAAGGGGTGATGCGTGGGGAGAAATGGAGACAGTGATTTAATGTGGTTGCACTACTTTAGAACATTTCTGTGTCGCTTGAGCAAGCACACACTATTTATTTTTAAGATGAGCGTGCTTCTGAGTAGGTTAAGTTTTGTGGGGCTCTATTTTACGTGTGTGCCTGTGTCGTTTGTGTCGCCTTTTCTGCTGATTTGAGGTGACACTGTCCTTTAATGGTGCACTCCCTGCCAGTCAGAAACATTTCACGTGTCTGGGGAAGCTTCTCTTAGGCTGCTGGAAGCAGCATTTTTGTTAAGTGTTTTTCTTCTTCCCACTGCAGGATTGTTTGGAAGTGGAGCCGACAGATTTGTGCTCGTGTGTTTTAAATTATGTTGCAGTAGGCTCCTTGCCACTGACAATGGTACCATAATGAGCTGCCTTTTCGTGAGGCACAGTCACCAGTCACAACTAAAGGTTTGAAGAAGGGATCATTAGGGAAATCCTGGTTCATTTTGATGCATTAGGGAAAGGGAAAGTTAGAAGTACTGTTAACCTTCATTTGCCATTACTGAAAGGTACCCAGAAGGTATCTTCTGAAAAGAAGAGTGATCCTGGCCAGGGAAATCAAGGAGCATAGAGGTGTGTTTTGTTTGTTTTTTTGGGGTTTTGTTTTTAAGCGAACTGACACATTTAATAGGATAGAAAGCATTCTGGCTTGTATGATTTTGGCTTTTGTAAGAGTTATTAGGATGATTAGTGCAATAAATGTTACTTTGAGATAAACAGCTGGCTGACTCCAGAACAGATGGGGCCAGTCTTAGCTGAGAGATCTACAACCTTGGAAATGAATGGACTTGGGGTCAACCACACCCCCTCCTGGAATGTCAAAACAAGGAGAAATGCCAGAGCATTTTATGCTTAACTCTAAAATGCCAAATCTTTTTGTAGCCAGGTCAGGCATTGGGTGAAAGTCATTCCTGGTTGTTTTCTGCTGAACAAATTTTGTCCATTTTTGATTCAGACCCTTAGGTCTTCAGAGTTGCAACGGGGTGATGCTTCGTGAAATACTGCTTGTTACTGAATGCAAAGGAAGGTCCATTGTATGGGCTTTGTAGTAGAGTGATTTATTGGGATGCAATGAGCAGCTTTGGGATTTGGGAAAAGATTGCCTGGCTTTGCCTCTCTATGTTTCTCTGATGCTTACTGTCTATTGTCCTGGGCACATTACCCTTTTGCCAGCACCTTCCTTGCCCCACCCCTCTATGTCTTTTGAAGTTCTTTCTGTTTCTTTCCCTGTTTCTCCATTTACGATTCTCATTTTTCCTCTCTGTTTCAAAATTTCTCTCATCACCAATATACAAGTCTATGTATTTTTCCAATTTCTTAATACCCTCCCTACCCCTTCTCGAACTCACCCAGAAACTCCAGGGTGGAAGTAGACTGTGCAAGTATTTATTCCACAGAGCTTCTCTTGGAAAAGGCTTTGATTTTTCCTTTTCTTACGGTGGGTGCTAGACAGGATTCGCAGCAATGAATCTGACCCTTTGGCTTGGTTTGTGGCTTCTGTGATAGATATAATTTGGCCTCAGCAGCTTGTGGACAATGCAGTGTTGCAGTTGAGCCCATGTCACTGTTCTTTTCATTGGTACCTGTACTAAGAGCTGCCAGTGCATTAGCAAGGTTTTAAAATGCTTTACATGAGGGACATCTAGCTGGCTCAGGAGGAAGAGCATGTGACTCCTGATCTTGTGGTTGTGAGTTTGAGCTCCACGTTGGGTGTGTAAAGATTACTTAAATAAATAAAAACTTAAAAACAAAAACAAAAACAACCCCAAACCCAAATACTCTACTTGAAATCTTCTCTTAATTCCCCCCAAATAAGAAGACTTCAAAAGGCTTCTGCCTCATTTAATACTCCCCCCGCTCCCCCCATTCTGCTCTAATAAGTGGTGGGAAGGCCATCTTTTCTGTTGATTGCTGAGAAGCAATCCAGGTAGCCTTCCTGCCCATTTGTTTTTTGTTTTGCTTTTTTTTTTTTTTTTTTTGAAGACACTTGGAGTGGTAGCAGTGTTCCCTTCTGTGATGTCTTCTACCTGGATGAAAAAAAATGTTATTTTTTTATTTGCTCTTTTAAGGAGAAGAATGTGGTGGTGGTTATGTTCGTTTGTTTAACATTAGTGCTTTTCCAGGCACTAACTGTTGTTGGTATGGAGGCAACTAGTGTGACAGGCTGATTCAGAAGTTTTCTTCCTAGACCTCTCTCTCACTACCTTCTCATTCCTAATTTTCTTATTCTAGGATGCTTCATCTCCTAACAACATTGTTTAGTATTTTTGGGGGAAAGATGAGCTGAATAATGGGTTAGATTTGTCCCATCACTATTTCTGTGCCCTTGAAAAACTATGCATTTCTTTCTGCCTCTGTTTACATATTTGCAAGTGGATAATGATCCTTGTCCCTTGGCTTACTTAGCCTCATGGGAGTAACAGTTTGGTCCTAGCTCATAATTCTGATAACAAATATTAATTGAGCAGCTACTGTGTTTTAAGGACTATGGATACATCAGTGAAAGAGAAGCTTCCCCAGGCACCTGGGTGGCTCAGTCAGTTAAGCGTCAGACTCTTGATTTCAGCTCAGGTCATAATCTCAGGGCTGTGAGATGGAGCCCTGCACTGAGCTCTGCACCCAGTGTGGTGTCTGCTTGAGATTCTTTCTCTGTCTCCCTCTGCCCCTCCCCCTGCTTGCTTGTGTACCTGTTCTCTCTCTCTCTCTCTCTAAATAAAATATTTAAAAGAGAGAGAGGAAGAGAAGCTTCCCCTGCCCCCATGGAGCTTCTGTTCTAATAGGGAGATGATCATTGGACAAGTAATCACAGTGTGATGAATGCTACTGCCCAAAGGGGATGTACTATATGGTAGAATAGGAGTGCCTAGAAATCATGGAAGGCTTCCTGTAGGAGGTGACACTTTAAGAAACTTGAAGAGTGAGTGGGAGTAATTTAGCTTGACAATGAGAGGTGCTTACCGGGAGACAGAGAGGATTTTTGACAAGGGAAACTTCGTGTTCAAAGTACAAAGGAAAGAGTGGTAAATAAGAGGATTGGAAAGGAGGTCAATCAGGCTATGGGAGTAGAGCAAAGGGAGAGAGACCAGACCAGGCTGGAGAAGTGGGCAGAGTCTGGAGAGTGGGCAATTTTCTGAGCCTCATGTGTGTTTTGGTCTTTATCCTAAGAGCAACAGAAACCTAATAAAGCGATTTAAATAGCTAGATGAATTTTGTATGTAAAATGATATGAAAAACATCACCTTGGCTATTAAGTGGAGGCGAGGTTGGAGGAGAGGATTGGCCAAAGTGAATATGTAAAGGACAGTTAGCAAATCAGGCTTGTAGTCTATGTGAGGGATAATGGTGGCTTGGATCTAGGGTGGTGGCAGAGGGCTTGGAGAGAAAGGAAGCAATTGAAGAGATGCTAAACTTGAAAATTATAATTGATAAGATTGTGTATTGATTGGATGTAGGGATAGCGAGAAGGGAGAGTAAAGAGGACTTGAGTTTTTCCTTGAGCAAATGAGAATGCCATTTTCAGAAAAAGAGAACACTGGATAGAGACCAGATTTTTGTTCAAGAAGGAGGGACTTTTGGCCATGTTGAGTCTGAAGTTCCAGACAGACATCTAAGATCTTTCTCTCTTTTACCCTGTCCAAGTGTAGGATGTGGCACAGTAGACTTGAAGGGAGCTCTGGTGAGGCTTGCTGCTCTTTTATTAGCTGTATGATGTTGGGCATGTTATATTCTTTTTCTGAACTTTAGTTTCCTTATCTGTGAAGTATATTTATTCCTCTAATTTATATTGATTTCCCCCCAGCTCTATATGTATGGTGCTAAGAATACAGTATTGAATAAGATAGTGTTTGCTTCAGAAGAATTCACTGAAGTGAGGGAGGCAAACCTAAGTAGCCACACAAAAAGAATTATGTAGGCCATGCTAGGAGAGCACAGCCCCAAGGAAGGCTTTCATTTTTTCTTATTGGTGAGAATAAGACCTTTGACCTGAGACATGAAGTAAGAAGGAGCTCTCCAGATTATTCCCAGGCACCTAATAGAGTGTCTTGCCCAGATTAGGGACTCAGAATGTTTGTTGACTGAGTAAATTAACTTAAGTCACTGAGGGTCCATTGAAAAACAAGAAATATCAATGCATTGGAAGAAGGCATTTAGTAATAAAGGTGTTAAATGTGAAATGCTTTTTAACAAATCCATTAAAACATATTCCTATGACCTGCAGCCTTAGAGGTGTTTTTTTTTTTTTTTTTTTTTTTTTTTTAGATGACTTGTAGGAAAATTCAGAAATATTTCAGATCTGGTTTCATTTTGGCTAAACTTCCTTTATTCAAGTTAGTTTCTCAAAAATAATTTTAAAATTATATAGACTTCCCTAAATCAGTGGATCTCACACTTTTGAATTGTATAGATAAGCAGAATTACAAAAAATAAGGTAAAATGGGGTGAGCTGTTAACAGTGGTTATTTTTCTATAGTAGAGAGAGATTTTTTAAAAAATGACCCCTTAACTTTTATGTCATAAAATAAAGGACACTTAATACCAAATTAGAGGGAGATCCTGCTTTTAAAATTAAAACTATATTGAGCTTTATGAAAAATTCTCTACTTTGTCTTTATTATTCTCATTTTGTTGCAGAATAGTAAAAAAAAAAAAATGAACAAAACACCAGAATGTTATAATAATTTATGGAACCAATGCCCTATTTTCTTGGCTATGGTAGAAATGTGGCCCATCTCCAAATAAGAACACTTCCAAGTATGGAAGAATTTTGTATAGACCACAGAAATTTATTTTCAGTTCCTTCTCCATAGTAATCCAATCTCTGAAAACTAGATAGGTGTCCTCAAGATGTGTCTAAGGTAGCAGTTCTTTACTCGTCCCCAGAGGATCCTCACAAAGACCAGGACCTCTGAGAGCATATGTTAAAGTGTGTGTGTGTGTGTGTGTGTGTGTGTGTGTGTGTGTTAGAGAGAGAGTTAACATGCACATATTTTTGTATCACTATATGTGGTCTTTGGGCAAGTTATTTAACTTCTTTGAAGCTCAGTTTTTTGGTAAGAATATTATGAGTTTTAAATGAAATAATATGTTTTAAATGTCTGGCACTATGCCTGGTATAGCTGATGCTCATAGTAACTTTTTTTTTAAAAAAGATTTTATTTATTTATTTGAGGAAGAGAGAGAGAACACAAGCTTGGGGGAGGAGCAGAGGGAGAGGGAGAAGCAGACTCCCCACTGAGTAGGGAGCTTGATGCAAGGCTCCATCCCAGGACTCCCAGATGATGACCTGAGCTGAAGGCAGATGCTTAATCCACTGAGCCACTTACAAACTCATCATAGTAACTGTTTTTAACATATTTATTTCTTGGTTTAAATATTTTATTTGTTGGCTGATGCTCGCTTAGTACTCATAGTGATAACACACAAAAAAGCATCACAGTGTAACTAGATAACCTGATGCAATGAGAAGAAGTACACATCACTGATGCGGAATTCTTGCCAGAAATGTTTAACCTAAATCTAATCATGAGGAAATAATCAGGCAAATCCAGATTGTGGGACATACTGCAAAACAGCTGGCCTGCGATCTTGGAAAATGTCAATGTCGTGAAAGACAAACAAAACAAAATAAAACAAAATATATAGCGGATTGATCTAGGTTAAAGGAGGCCAGAGCTATGACAACCAAATACAACATATAACCCTTGATTGGATTCTGGACTTTAAAAAAAAGCTATAAAGGACATTTTGGGGACAAATGGGGAAATTTGAATGGGAGTTGCATATTAGATAATCAGTAACAATGTTAGTTTTCTCGGATGTGCTAATGATTCCATCTGCTTAGCCTGACATGCTGTGGATATTGGTGTCTAGATCAGTTGCCGTTCCTGAATGTCGTCGTTAGGAATGTCACACCAAAGCTAGAAGACATCAAGGCAGCTTCAGAAGGCAGTGATTTTCTTGGCCACTGAAAGTATTTAATCAGCCTATAGGTTGTAATACCAATTATTGGGGATGCTGTAAATGATTTTTAAATGTCCTTTCTAGGGGTGCCTGGGTGGCTCAGTTGCTTAAGCATCCAACTCTTTTTTTTTAAATAAAGATTTTTATTTATTTATTCATGAGAGACACAGAGAGAGGCAGAGACACAGGCAGAGGGAGAAACAGGCTCCCTGCCAGGAGCCCCAGTCTCCAGGATCACACCCTGGGCTGAAGGCAGCGCTAAACTGCGGAGCCACCTGGGCTGCCCAAGCATCCACTCTTGATTTCACCTCTGGTCTTGAGATGGAGCCCTGCGTTGTTCTCTGTGCTCATTGCAGAGTTGGCTTGTCCTTCTCCCTGGTGCTGCTTGCACTCTTTTTCAAAAAAATAAATAAAATCTTAAAAAAAAATGTCCTTTCTTAACACTACTATATGTTGGCAAATTGAATTTAAATAAAAAAAAAAACCCACCTCATTCTATAAGAGTGTAAACTTCTAGAGCTGGTACTCTACCTTTGATATTAGTAGAAGTAGTAATGCAGGTGGGGCACTAGCTTCTTCCAAAGTGAAGAGGAAAGGATGGCAAGGGACACATAAGTATATATCATAAATTTTTTTTTTGAATTTAGAGATAACATAGGATTAATCAAAATTTATTATAGAAATACACAATGAACTGGATAGGGGAAATTCCCCTTAATTCCACCTCACAAAGATAATCAACGTTGAGATTTTGATGTGTATTCCTCTGTCATTCCCCCCTGCCAAACATATACTAATGATATTATTACATATAATTCTGCTTGCTGTCCCTTAATATATTTTGAGTATTTGTCCCACATATTTGCATGTTGCTCTAACTTACCTATTTTCATGGCTGTCAGGCACCACTGTAGTGAGCATTTGAGAACACATTCTTTTGTGATGAACTTATAGGAATGTTTCTGTAGGATCTATTTCTAGGGGTAGAAATGTTGGCTCAGAGGGCACAAACAGGTTCTCTTTAGTTGTCTTCTGATTTAAGTTCTTATCAAAAGTCTTTGACAGTGCCACTTCTCCATACCTTTGCCAAGTCCATTAGCCACTTGATCTAAACTCTTACTAAATGCGTAGAAAGAAAGTGGGCAAAAATGGAATCATGGGGTTCCTGCTGGTTTTTGTGCAGGCTTTAATAATAAAGGTTAGTATGCAAACCTCTGGAAGAAAGAAATAAAATACCTTATTTCTGCCTGCAACATTGCATATTTAAAAAATGAACTGAAACAATCAAGCAGCCAAGAGTTTTCCCCAGAAAATTCTGCAGAAAATTTTTATTTTTGAGTTATGGTTAACTTCACTAAAATGTGGACAGCATCAACCTTGAGGTGAAAATAACCCCTTCTGCTCACTTCCTCTCCATCTCAGTCATACCACCACACTAGGAAAGGGAATTTAAGCTCCACTTTTTAACTATCTGGATCAGGTTTGGTTAAAAGGCCTGATTGTTCATCTTTCTGAATATTGACAGAAGCAATTCCAGCACAAATTTTGGGCATTTTTCTGTAGAAAAAGCATGAACTTAGGAGTGGCCATCATTGACTCACTGTGCCCGGCAGAGACCCTGGGGAAAAGACTGTGAAGATCACAAGCTATGAATTATTTCTATTCTTATGTGGCTGGGTGGAGCAAACACAGATTTGAGCTCTGCGCTGCATGGAAACTTATCTTTTCAAGTCTCAGTTTCTTCTTCTATAAAATGGGGGTCATTGTGAGGCCAACTTAGATAATGTGTGTAAAAGGACTTTGGCAAATTTATATGTACTTAAACATGTGCTATTGTTAAGGTGCTGCTGTGTCTAGCTGTTATGTAAGGCATTCTGTCTTGTCATGTCTTATTGTTATTTCTTCAACCAGTATTTGTGAGCATAAACTGAATGTGAGAATGTGCTGGGTTTTTTTTTTTTTTACAAGAAAACAAAGGTGAAGCCATCAGGAGCCTTCCTTCTTCTCCTCTTTTATTCTAGGAGACTAATATCTTTTCCTGAGAGTCTTCAATAAAAGATGCCTTACAAAGGTGTATTTATGTATGCTGTTTTATAATCTCAAACTTAGGTGGTAGATTTTAGTTCCACTTTTTTTCCATACAAATGAGGAAACAATTCTTAGTGAGGTGAAGTACTTTTTTTTTTTTTTTTAAGTTACTTATTTAAAAAAACATTGTAGATGTAGGCCCTTGGTAGATTTTTCTGGAACTAAAACCAAAAGCGTCTCCAGCTGCTTCCTATTTTTGTCTTGCCTTCTGATCAAAAGTATAAGCTTCATGAAGGCAGGACTGGCTTGATGGCATTTACTTTGATAGGATTCATTTTACTTTCAGGCACACAGCGAGGAGCTTTCCTTAGATCTGTTGAGTTGGTTGAAGCTGTGATGTGAACTATCATAGAACCTCCTGGGTACCAAATGGTTTACATGTTTTACTTGACCCCCCCCCCCCCCCAGCCAACTTATTTTGAAAAGATATATAGGACATATAGAATAATAGCAAAAATCTTACAGTGAATTTTCCATACACCCTTCATGTAGATTAATTTGCTTTCTCTTTCTATGTCTGTGCACACTTGCATACACATACATACACACACTGTTTTCCTAATAAATCACTTAAAAGTGAGTTGCAGACATTACAACACTTTATCTCTAAGCACTGGAACTTGTATCTCTTAAGAACTAGGAAGTTCTCTCCCATGTAACCACAATACCATTACATTGAAACATTGAAGTTTTGAAGATTCCAAGTCTGTTGCCTTAGTAGATTGGATTGGTCTGATTGTTTTTTATCAGACTCAGGTTAAACACTTCTAGTAGGAATTCCATTTGGACAGTTCTGCATCCTTTTCTTTACATCACATTAGGTGACACATCGTGCCAGTTTGTAACATCACTGGTGATATAAGATTTGATCATTTGGATGAAATGATATTGCCTAAAGCTAGTGCAGCTACTCTGGAAGACAGTATGGAAATTCCTCAAAAAGTTGAAAATAGAGCTGCCCTATGACCCAACAATTGCACTACTAGGGATTTACCCCAAAGACCCAATTGTGGAGATCTGAAGGGGTACCTGCACCCAAATGTTTATAGCAGCAATGTTCACAATAGCCAACCTGTGGAAAGAGGCCATATATCCATTGCCAGATGAGTGGATAAAGAAGATGTGGTCTATAAATACAATGGAATACTGCTCAGTGATAAAAAAAAAAAAAAAAAAAAAAGAAATCTTGCCATTTACAATGACATGGATGAACTAGAGAGTATTATGCTAAGTGAAATAAGTCAATCAGAGAAAAACAATTATCCTATGATCTCACTTATATGTGGGATTTTGGAAACAAAACAAAGGATCACAGGGGAAGGGAGGGAAAAATAAAAGACAAAACCAGACAAAACTAGAGAGGTGGACAAACTGAAAGAGACTTAATCATAGAAAACAAACTGAGGGGCGATGGAGGGGAGGGAGGTGGGGGATGGGGTGACTGGATGATGGACATTGAGGAGGCATGTGATGGAATGAGCACTGGGTGTTATACAAGACTGATAAATTACTGACCTCTGCCTCTGAAACTAATAGTACACTATATGTTAATTGAATTAAAAATTTTTTTAAAAGTGATATTGCTTGGTACCTGTTTGTACCTTCATTGTAAAGGTACCTGTTTCTCTTTGTAATTAATAAAATAGTGTGAGGTGATACTTCGAGATTGTTTGAATATCCTGTTCAACAGTTTTTATCCATTGGTTTTAACATCTATTGGATAATCATGGCCTAGGTCAATTGGTATCTATAAAAGGATGATTTTCTAATTTTCTCTTCCCATCTATATTTATTACCAGGCGTTTTCTGATAGATCAGCTTTCAGCTCCTTCTTTTCTTCCTCCTCCTCCTTCTCCTCCTCTTCCTTTTTCTAAGCATCACCTGGACTCCTGGATTCTTTTTTTACCCTCAAGATGTTGTAATCCATTACCAACTTTCTGCCTTTTCTCCTCAGGGATTTTCCCACTTTACAAGTAAGGAAATTAATCAGAAAATAAAGTAACTTTCTGAAAATTACAGTGAGTTAGCAGAGGAGGCCAGAGGCAGACCCAGTTTTGATGAAGTTTCAAGAAGTTTCTGCTCCTGCTGTGTTGCGGCAGTCCAGGAACAAAAGTTTACTTGATAAAAATAAGTTAAAAAGAAAGAACAAGCATTGAATCATTGTTGCTTATAGCAAATGATTGGAAACAATCCTAAGTGTGTCAGTGGGAAACAGGTTAAAAAATGGGTGTGTTCATACAATGGAAAATGATTAAACCACAAACAAGAATTCTCTCTATTTCTCTAAGAGTATTTCCCATTAGGAAAGATCTCCAAGGATATATTAAATGAAAGAAGGAAGGTGCAGAAGAGTGCATATTTTGTAAAAGAAGTGGGGATAAGAGTATATTTGAATTGCACAAAGAAATCCTAGAAATGATGTAAAATAACAAAGTAGTTACTGGAACAGGGCTGTACAAGTGAGTGGGTTGTGATGTGAGATTTCTTAAGGTTTACTATTTTATAATGGTAACTTTATTTTTTAAATATTTATTTATTTATTCATGAGAGACACACAGAGAGCAGCAGAGACATAGGCAGAGGGAGAAGAAGGCTCCCCATAGGGAGCCCGATGTGGGACTTGATCCCTGATCCCAGGATCACACCCTGAGCCGAAGGCAGACACTCAACGTTTGAAGCCACCCAGGTGTCCCTATAATGGTAACTTTTAAAATAACTTTATTGACCTCTCTCTCAAATAAATAAAATCTTTGAGATAAAATAAAATAGCTTTATTGAGATATAATTCATATATCACACAATTTACCCACTTAAACTGTACAATTTAGTATGTTCCTGGAGTTGTACAACCATCACCACAATTTCGAACATTTTGGAAACATTTTACTCATTAGCATTCATCTGTCCTCCCCCACTTCTGTACCCCAACCTCCCAAATCTCCCCAGGAACCACTTTCTGTCTTTACTTTCTATCTCTATAGATTTGCCTATCCTGGACATTTCATATAAATGGCATCAGGAAATATGTGGTCTTTTGTGACTGGTTTCTTTCATCAGCATGATCTTTTCAAGGTTTATCTGTGTTGTAGCATGGATCAGTTCTTATTTTACTACCAAGTAATAGTCTATTGTCTGGATATACCACACCAGTTGATGGACATTTGGGTTGTTTCCCTTTATTTTATTTTATTTTATTTTATTTTATTTTATTTTGGGCGGGGGGAGAGACAGAGGGGGAGGGAGAGAATCTTAAGTAGACTCCACACCTAGTGCAGAGCCTGATGCAGAGCTCAATCTTACAACTTTGAGATCATGACCCAAGCATAAATCAAGAGTTGGACGCCTAATGAACGGAGCTAGCCAGGTGCCCCTCCACTTAAAAAAAAAATTATTTAAGTGATTTCTACACGGAATATGGGGCTTGAATTCATGACCTCAAGATCGAGAGTCACATGCTCCTCCGATTGAGCCAGCCAGGTACCTTGGTTTTAAATATACATTTGTTTTTATTTAATTTGCATCTATACCAGGAGTGGGGCAACTGCTAATTCTATGTTTGAACTTTTGAGGAACTGACAAAATGTTTTCCAAAGTAGCTGTACCATTTTACATTCCCTCCAGCAATATATGAGGGTTCTATTTCTCCACATCCTTGTGGACACTTATTATTTATCTTTTTCATGATGACCATTCTAGTAGTTATGTCACATTGAGTTTTGAGCCATTGGAATATAATACCAGTGTATTTCAAAAATAAAGTTAAAACAAAAAATTTAGAAAGAAATGGTATCTCACAAAGCAAAGTTTCAAACGGCCAGCCAGAAGTCAGGATGTGACGAAATGGCCTTAGGGTAGAGATGATTTTAGGTTTTCCTTGTATGGCCTGGTGTCCCAATGCATATACATTTCCACCTTCTGATTTTAAGTACCAGCTGACTTCTCTTCCAGATTCTTTGCCCAGAGTGTGGGGGACTTGGGTATAAAATACTGTTCTCAGGATTTCTAGAACTTTAGAAGCAGCTCTAGAGACTCAGTAGCTAGGACCATGCTAGTTTTTAAGATAAGAGGAGTACCAGTTTTCTGTGGACCATGATGTATTCATATGGGTTTTTAAAAAAAAATTATTTATTTATTCATGAGAGACATAGAGAGAGGCAGAGACACAGGCAGAGGGAGAAGCAGGCTCCCCACAGGGAGCCCGAAGTGGGACGCAATCCAGGGACCGGGATCATGCCCTGACCAGAAGCTCAACCACTGAGCCACCCAGGCGTCCCACCAAGATGTCCTCATATTGTTTTCCCCAGTGCTCATAGTAAGGCCATTAGACAAAGATGCTTTAGCTATTGGTGACTGGTCTAGGAAGCAGGAATGTTTTTGAAATTTCTCAAGTGTGGGAGCTTACAAAATGGAGTTTGAATTGTGTTCTGGAACTTTTGAGCTGTGCGATCTTGGAAAACTCATAACTTCTCTGAGCCTCACTTTTTTCATTGATGATAGAGGAGCCTACCTAGTCTAAAGTGTCTCCTCAGAAGAATCTTATTGGTTGTAAAGGAGGAAAGAGTGACTTTATAGTGTAGAAACACTGCAGACCCCACTTTTACTAAATGATTAAAATTAATACCAAAGATGGGACAAATCGTCATCTGAGAAGGACCCATCACTTTGTGACATTCCTGCCAAAAATACATAACTTGAATCTAATCACAAGGAAATATCAGATAAATATGAATTGAGAAACATTCTACAAATTAAGTGGACTGTATTTTTTTAAAATGTCAAGGTCATGAAAGACAAAGACGGAGGAATAGTTCTAGATTAAAGGAGACTACAGTCACATAGAAACTAAATACAACATATGATCCTGGATTGGTTGGACCAAAGAAAAAATTTTTTCTTTTGCCATAAAGGACATTGTTTTATTTAGTCAATTGGTGAAATTTGAATGAGTTGAGATTAGATTATATAAGTATTAATATTAATTTTCTGATTTTAATCATCATATTTTGAAAATAAAAGAGTTTGTATTTTTTAAGGAAATACTAAGTGTTTAGAGGTAAAATAGTGTATATATCAGAGGGAATGATAAAGCAAAGAAGCAATGTAAAAAATTAACATTTGGGTAATTTGGGTGAAGGGTATATATGAATTCTTGGTAATCTTGAAGTTTTTTCTTTTTTTAGTGTAAGTCTGAAATTAACTCAAAATAAAGAGATAAAAAAGGAGGGAGAGAAGATATAAGTACTTAGAGCATAGGGTTGCCATGAGGATTAAACTAGGCCCTGTATGTCAAGGCTCAGTATGGTGCTTGTCACCTGGCAGCCTTCAGGTACAAGTGGACATCCTGGGATGGGCAAGGCAGCCAATAGCTCTTAGCTAGTTTTGGGGAGCCAAATTAAAATTGACATGTGGCATATGGTGACAGTATTGTTCTGAATCCAAAATTGGGATTCATAGTCTGAGAAAGTATTTATTTATTTAATTGCAAAGTCTTACCAAACAAAGACAAAACCAACCCATATATATATATATATATATAGAGAGAGAGAGAGAGAGAGAGAAATAAAAAATCATATTTAATTACCTATTTAATACATTAAGTATAATATTAAGTTTACAAGAAGTTGTGATTATCCTTGGAACGTTAGGGGTTATGGTCACTTGGGGCTATTTTTGGGCCAGTATTAGCATTTGGGCAACTTCTGCCTACCTTCTCTCTTTTTTTTTTTTCTCTTCCCTCTTCCTCCAACTACACAATCAAGTTTCTGATTTTGTCTGTGAGAGTCATTTAAATTAGCCATGTCAAATGTTAATTGTTTTGGCAGAGAAGAAGAAGCTTGGATAAGCTTTTCCTTCTAAGACTCAAAAGCTTGCTTTTCTAAGAGCTAACTTTGGAAGGAATGTTTCTGGTCTGGAAAATTCGGATAGTAACCTCAAAAGGAATTCATGTCCTAGAGGAACTGGGAGTGGAGTGAGGAGCTCACTTTCTTTTGAGACAGTTTGAAATAAATACTTCTGTCTGAAATAGTAATAAAGATCTTTTTTTTTTCATCTTTTTACTAAAAGCTTCAAAAAATGAATTATGATTAAATTCAAAATAGATTTAGCCCAGGCACTGAAAAAAACCTCAAGTAATCCTGATTAAAAAACATTTAGGAGACCTTGGACAGGCTGCTTTGCTGAATGAGATTATCCTTAGTATAACATTTAAGTTTGCCCCTTTGATGTGACAAAATTTCCAGCTCATGAGCTTCAGTTGTATAGTTAAAGATTCTACATTCATTGATACGAATCCAGATTCATCATTGCTGCTGTGGTAGTGTCTTTCTGTGTTGATTGTTACCTGCTGTAAATTGTTTGGTCTCAGAATTTTTCATGTTCTTTGCTTTTAAAGTTACCATGGCCAGGAAGCTAAATGGCATGTTTGTATGTGCAACAAGTTGTTATTATTATTATTATTATTTAAAGTAATCTCTATGTCTGATGTGGGGCTTGAACTCATGACTCTCAGATCAAGAGTCTCGTGCTCTACTGATTGAGCCAACTGGGCACCCCCAAATTACTTTTATTATAGAACTTAATAATGGCAAACTTTTTTTTGAGTTTATGATGTGCCAAGTACTGTGCTAGCTGCTTTCCTTAAGTTATAGCATTTAGCTGTAGCAAAACCGCATAAAGAAACCAAAGCTCTCTCTTACCGTAGAGCCCATTCTTTGCTGTGGGATACTGCCATTTTGCAGATTTGTGTGGAAGATCATTGGAGCAGAATCCTGTCTTACTGAGTTGGTGGGTATTTACTGAGTGTCCATCACATGTTAGCCACCTAAAGAAGATTGAGACCCAGGCTTTGTCATTAAGAATTTCACATTCAAATAGCGAAGATAAAATAGATACATCCCTATATATCCATGTGCATAACAGCATTTTTTCACAATAGCCAAAAGGTGGAAGCAACCCAAGTGTCCATTGACAGATGCATGGGTAAGCTATATAACAGAATATTATTCAGCCTTGAAAAGGAAGGGAATTCTAACATTTGCTGCAACAAGGATGAATCTTGAGGACATTCTGCTAAGAGAAATAAACCAGACATGAAAGGATGAATATTTTATGATTGCACTTGTATGCAGTATCTAGAAAGTCAAACTTATAGAGACAGAAAATACAATGGTGGTTGCCAGGGGCTAGAAGGAGGGAGAAATTGGGGAGTTGTTATTTAATGTGTATAGAGTTTCAGTCTTGAAAAATGACAAAGTTCCTGAAGATTGGTTGCACAGCACTATGAATATAGTTCACACCACTGAACTGTACACTTAAAAATGGTTAAGATTGTAAATTTTATATTATGTATATTTTATCACAGTTTAAAAAACCCAAACAAATATACTCCCCTACTGTGTGGTAGGGAGTAATTAGTGAGACAAGAAGGACTGATGAAGGGGGATCCCTGGGTGGCTCAGCGGTTTAGCGCCTGCCTTTGGCCCAGGGCGTGATCCTGGAGACCCCGGATTGAGTCCCACATCGGGCTCTCTGCATGGAGCCTGCTTCTCCCTCTGCCCGTGTCTCTGCCTCTCTCTCTCTGTCTCTCATGAATGAATAAATAAAATCTTTAAAAAAAGAAAAGAAGGACTGATGAAGACACAGGAATTAGAGAGGCTTTCTAGACAGGGTAGATCTGGCTAGGCAATGGAAGATGGGTCAGATTAATGTGACATTGAGGAAGGTGGAAAGGGCATCCTAGGTGAAGGGAACAGTAAGCAAAGTTATAGAGGCTTGGTGCTGCTTACAAATCCAATTCTAGCAAGGAACAAATCTCCAAGTGGCTCTATAATTATGGGTGTCCCGGCTACCTTCCATGTGGGCAGACTTAAATGCAAAGTCTAAACCAGGTTTATGAAGTTGTGGTATGCTGGACAGGGACTCATTCATGATTCATTCAGTAAAAATATATTTAGCACATAGTGCCCATGCTGTGCTAGTCACTTTATGTATGTTGGCAGATGTAATACTCCCAACAATTTTGAAGTTATTAATAGCCCTAATTAACAGATGCAGAAATTGTGACTCAGAGAGATGAGGCAGCTTGCCCAAAGTCACATGACTGATAGGTAGCAGAACAGGACTTTGCCTGTGGAGGCCATGCTGTCTGTGTCCACCAAGCTACACTATCTTCTCTTGCGGGTGAGTGTGAAGTGATGTCTGCCTTTGAACTCACAGTAAAAATGGCATGTGACTGCAACCACTTGTCATCTTCTTGCTGCTTTTGAGAAGTTACCTTGACTGAGTTACCTTGCAGCTCTGAGACTCTGCTTCCTTTCTGTGAAATGAAGACCTTGTATTAGACTAGATTATTTCTAAGGTTTCTTAAAGATCAAAAAACCCTATTTATTCATTCATCTATTCATCTGTCCATCTATCCAACACTAATTTGGTATCTATTATATACCAGGTATGAACTGGTGGGTACTGGGACTGGTAATTGAGATTTTGCAGAACACTGTTCTTGCCTGAAAGGAAATTGTAGGCTAGTGAAGGAGATGAAGTGGATGATTATTGTACACTATCACCATAGCACTGGTAGTGGTGTATACAGAAGACTGGAGCATGGAGAATGGGCACCTGTCCCTGTCTTGGATAAGAGGATGTCAAGAGGAGAGGATATCATCCCAAAGACCAGGAAAGTCATGAGAAGACTATGAGAACCTCATCCTTCATGTTGTTCCTATGGTTATAAGCACAGTATATATTCACTAAATTCAGTTAAGCTTTGTTGACCTTATGTCTCCTTTATATTTGTGGAAGCCTTGTGGAAAGTTTAGCTGAATTTAACAGTTAAGTTGAATTTAACAGTGCAGCCAAATATTGATATAGTTTGGATTCTCTTTCAGATTGGAGAAAGATTATAAAGTTGAAGAGAGACCTAGGAGTTTTTTTTTTTAAAGAGAATTTAGGAAGCATGGGGTAGACTAGTAAGAGGCCCAAGAGCCTGGGGTTATTTGAGGTGTTCACAACTAAAGTCACAGATGGTTATATTTCAAAGAGGCAAGTGAAATGGCCAACATATTGGATAACATATGTGATTCAAGACTACTAAGGACTGGTATATTGCTAAGAATTAGAATGACTAAGTATTAGAATTCCAATACCAAGATATCGAAATGAGGTTTGAGGGGGGAACGTTAAAAGAGTTAACATTTTTATTTTAAAAAAGATTTTATTTATTTATTCATGAGAGACAGAGAGAGAGAGAGAGAGAGAGAGAGAGAGAGGGAGGCAGAGACACAGGCAGAGGGAGAAGCAGGCTCCATGCAAGGAGCCTGACGTGGGACTTGATCCCGGGTCTCCAGGATCAGGCCCTGAGCTGAAGGCGGCGCTAAACCACTGAGCCACCTGGGCTGCCCAAGAGCTAACATTTATTGAGCAGCTAATATGTATCAGGCATTGTGCTATGCCCTTTGCATTTATAATTTTGTTTTATTCTCACCAGAGTCTTACAAGGTAGGTGTTCTCATCCTTCACAGATATGGAAACTGAGACTCAAGGAGGTTTGACTTGCTTGTTATAGCTAACAGGAGACTGAGCAGGGACTCAAGTCTGAGTTTGTTAAAATCAAGGCCTTTGCCTTTTCTACCCCATGCTTCTTCAAGTTTCTGGATTTTCTACTTCTGAAGAAACCACACCAGGATGCAGGGCTTTTCCCTCTCATCCTTGGAGCCTAGAAAGTAGTAATATTTAGGGTTGGCCAGCTCTTGAAGTTTTCTAACGTGCCAAAAGACAACTCCCCCAATTTTCTATGTCTTCCTTCTGAAGTGTGGGTTGCCAGCTCCCAGAGGTACATAAATGGCTCTTACTAAAATACTAAAACCCCCACACCTTTTTTGCCTTTCTCAGGTAGTATATGAGTGCTTGATCTCGGCAATTTGTCTCTTAAAAGTGGCTCATAAAAGCCACGGAAGAGAATGCTGATGGAGGCCACCTCAGTTTATGTATTTGATCCCTTCTCCTTCCCCTCTCAGAGATCTCCAACTCTGAGGTTCTGACAGGGTCACATAGAGATCTCTAGTATTAACCCCTTATTTCAGGCTCCTTTCTCCTCTCTCTCAAGGTTTTCCTGTGGGCATAAGCTACGGTGCTTTGTCAGGGAGTGTTTTCCCAGCTTATTTTGGAGGCAGGATAGGCATTTATTGTGGGCCTTTAACCCCCTAGAAAGTTCCCACGTGTGGTTGTACAGACAGCAAACTGACCTTTGGAGAAATGGCTTGATGAATTACGGCAGTGGAGAGAAGTCTCCAGTGGGCCATTTCTCTGCCCTGGTATTCTACAGTTTGGCCTACAGTGAAAGGGACAGAGGATGTGGGTAGAGATTGGAGCTCAAGCCTTGGCTCAAGTCACATATCCTCGGGCCATGAGACTTGATCTGTCTGAGCCTGTGTTCTTAGGTCTAAATGAAGGACTGGTGATAATCCAGCTTTATACTGTTGGTGTGAGAGGCAAATACCTCAATGTATAGTATTGAAATGCTGTATAACGAGCCCATAGAATGTATAACAGATGTCAGGGCTTGTTGTTATAAAACAAATTTGGCTCAGTGAGAGACATTTCTGGAAACTGAGCAGGATGCATGCTCTGTCATCTCTGGCCCTAGTTCCTGGCAAATCTTCATTGCTCAAGTAGGCATGCATGGTATCATTCTCATGTTTATTTTTGTAATCTTTTCATTTATAGTCATAAATACTCCTAGAAGCTTTGGTGATTCTTGAATATTTATCTTTGAAAACTCTGGTCAGGGTTGTTTGCTCATACCCAGAGCTAGTCATCTGAGAGTAACTATTTGGATTCTTAGAGCTCTATATAGATCCATTTCCCAAGAAATCCTGGAACAGCAGAGCTGGCTGTATATGATAAATGAGGTTTTATCTTGCTTGCTAGGATTCTGGATGGTTGAGAACTCCTAAGGGTATTTGATAGTAGGTAAACCCTAAGGCAGGACTATTTCAAATTAATATATGTTTCTGGTAATGAAATGAGAATGGGAAGAGGGTATCTTAGTGTAAGTGGTTTATGAATTTAGAGCTAGAAGCCCTTGGAAACTGATGAGCCTTTTGTGTATTGTCATAAATTTGTTTGGATTATTACTCTGTTCTGATAAATTTTCTAGGTATTCCTCAGATACTTGGGGATTATTGCTTACCACTATATTTTTGCCATTTCAAATGATTGCAATTCATTCTTCTTGGCTGTATTTCTCAGAAGTCTTTGAGTTGGTAAATGAAAGAAACCCAACTCAGACTAGCTTGGGCAAGAAAGGAATTGATGGGAAGAATACTGGGTATTTCATATAACCATAGTAAGAATGGGTACAGCTGGAACCAGGATGTATCAGAGGAGATAACTGCCCTGACAACCCCCAAATTTTGGTGCTTACCACAAATGAAGTTTATTTCTTGTTCATATGGCAGTTCAACATAGTTTTATCTGGTTAAGCCAATTTCTGTGTTTCAGGGACGCAGGCTCCTTCCATCTTGTGGCTCCTTCCTTCTCTAGGTGTGTCAGATTTCTCTCCTTTTAACCTGCAGATGGAGAGGGAAATTCAAGGATCTCACGTTGGAGGTTTTCATGGGCCAAGTCTGGAAGTGGCTTATATTACTTCTGCTCTCCTTTCCCTCAATTATTACTCAGTACATGATTCCACCTACTGGTAAAGGAGGCTGAGGAATAGGGCCCTTTTGTGCAGGAAGAAAAAGAAATTTTCTATTGGTGAGCACGTAGCCAGTTTGAACCACACAGGTAGGCAGATAATGTCAAAATTCTTTTGCCTTTGCCTCTCTCTTCCCTGGCAGGGACAACGGCCATAGAAAGCTGAACTTTAAATCTCACTGTTGTTAAAGCAGAGTAGTAACTTACATTCCTACTGGCTCTAGGTAAAAAAAAATCAGAGTAATGATTGGTTCACTTTGGATCATGTGACCATCCCTGAACCAATCAGTGGTGGGCAGTGGGCAGGGTCATTTAGCACGGATGTGGCCCCTGGGGACCCCACTTGGGCTGCGCTGTGTGTCCTTGTAAGACACGTAGCCACCCCATTGACCAGCCACTAAAAGGGCTCATCTTCTCTTTTGTTTGTACTCTTGTGGAAAATGAAGTAAATTTTTTTAAAGATTATTTATTTATTTATTAATGAGAGACACAGAGAGAGAGGCACATAGGCAGAGGGAGAAGTAGGCTCCCTTGGGGAGCCAGATGTGGGACTCGATTCCAGGACCCCAGGATCACAGCCTGAGCTGAAGGCAGAGGCTTCAACCACTGAGCCACTAAGGTGGCTCATAGCATCTTTCCAGCCCTTCTTACTATAGCCACATCAAATGATTTTATTTCCCTGAGTTGGTGACACCATCTTTTCCTTTTTCTTTTCTTTCTTTTCTTTTCTTTTCTTTTCTTTTCTTTTCTTTTCTTTTCTTTTTTCCTTTCACTCTTTCCTTTCCTTCCTTTCCTTTCCTTTCCTTTCCTTTTCCTTTCCATTCCTTTCCTTTTCCTTTCTTCCTTTCTCCTTTCCTGTCCTTTCCTCCTTTCCTTTCCTTTCCTTTCCGTTTCCTTTTCCTTTCCTTCTCCTTTCCTTTCCTCTTCCTCTTTCCTTTCCTTTTCCTTCCTTTCCCTTACCTTTCCTTTCTTGACTTTCCTTTCCTTTCCTTTCCTTTCCTGTCCTTTCCGTATTCCTTCCATTCCTCTTCACTTTCCTTTCCTTTCCTTCTTCCTTTCCTCTTCCTTTCCTTTCCTCTTCCTTTCCTTTCCTTTCCTTTCCTTTCCTACTTTGCCTGGAGCCTTTCCTTTTCCTTTCCTTTTCCCTTTCCTTTCCTTTCCTTTTCCTTTTCCTTTCCTTTCCTTTCCTTTCCTTTTCCTTTCCTTTTCCTCTTCCTTTCCTTTCCTTTCCTTTCATTTCCTTTCCTTTCCTTTCCTTTCCTTTCCTTACCTATTCCTTCACTTTCCTTTTCCTTTCCTTTTCCTGTCTTTCCTTTCTTTCCTTTCCTTTCCTTTCCTTTCCCTTTTCCATTTTTAAGTAATTTCTGCACCCAACCTGGGGCTTGAACTCTCAACCCCAAGATCAAGAGTCTCATTTTCCACACACTGAGCCAGCCAGGTGTGCCAGATACTATCATTTCTAGCATGTATGACTATTCATAAGGTTCCAAAGAAATGATGACACCATGCCAAGATGCCATCCATTATAAAGTGCATCCTAATTTCCTGTCAAACTATAAGAAAACATGTTTCAGAATTGATGAAAGATGACATTCATTACAGCCAAGTTCTAGACTTTTATGCCTTAGTGCTGCTGTTCTTTTGTTTCTTCAGTCCACCCATTAATTCCAAAAATGTTTATAGGCCAGGGAACAAGGAATAACATAGTTTCGGTTTCCGCCTTCTTAGTGGTTACTGCTTATGACCTGCTGTGTGCTAGACAGTCTGTTGAGCACAGAGGGCTCAAGAAGGAATATAAAGAAGTCTTTGTCCTTAAGGAACTTATAGCCTGAAGGAGTAGAAACACTGAGGTGTAGGAAGCCAGTCATACAAACAAAAGATTGAATTCAGGTCCCGTCATTAAGGTCCTTAAAAGGTACAGTGGGCCTGCAAAGTAGAGGGGATGGTCAGTTCTGCTTTGAGGAGTGAGAATGATTATATCCCGTTTATTATTATTATTATTATTATTATTATTATTTTTATGATAGTCACACACAGAGAGAGAGAGAGAGGCAGAGACACAGGCAGAGGGAGAAGCAGGCTCCATGCACCGGGAACCCAATGTGGGATTCGATCTCGGGTCTCCAGGATCGCGCCCCGGGCCAAAGGCAGGCACCAAACCGCTGTGCCACCCAGGGATCCCTTTATCCCGTTTTTTTAAGATGATTGCATACTGTTGAAAAAGGAAGCAAGTCTATTTTGAGTACTAATATGCAATTTTTTTCTGTACATACATGATAATAACTAAGTAGGCCAACATGTTTTCCAATGCCTATTTGAGTCACCTCACACTTCCCGTTAAACTTCACAATCATAAGGCGCATGTGGGTCTCTTTTCTTTGTGCAAACAGTAATGAAGAGTCTGTAAAGGCCTTTTTAGAGACAAAGTGAGTAAATACCAGATTTACCCTAAAGTGGAGGCAGTCTTCATTCTGTACATTAATTACCTAAATTCCTTCCAAGGATTCTTTTTAACCTTGTGATAATTTTTTGGTCTCTACTGGATGATCTGGATCCCAAACAGAGGGAGATGAGCAGGAACATCCAAGAAGGGCTGATGCAGGCAATCAGAGCTGTGCTGGGTCCCCATAAAAGGTTTACAGTGATGGAATTTGATGAAAATGTGGATGAGGGTGTTTAGGCCTGGGAGCAGAGGACAGTCATTGCAGGACTTTTCTTTAGGCAGTCCCAGAGCTCTGACAATATAACCCGAGTGCTGGATCCCTGTCTCTGGAGCAAGGATGCCAGTTAATGTTAAACCCATTTTTATTGGTTGAAAAACATGAAAATAACAAGACTTTGGGAATTAAAGAGGTTGTTTTGTTTTGCTTTGTTTTTTTTGAGGTTCATGCAGCGGTCTTCAGAGGGTCAGTGTCTGTTTGAATGTTCTGGCCAGAAAGAGCTTACTTAATGAGTCAGGAAAAGGGGATACCTGGCTGGCTCAGTCGGTAGAGCATGTGACTCTTGATCTCCAGGTTGTGAGTGCAAGCCCCACATTGGGTGTAGAGATTACTTAAAAGTAAAATCTTAAAAAAAAAGGGGGGGGGGAAGTCAGGAAGAGAATCCAAATTTTCTTTTTTAAAGATTTATTTATTTATTCATGAGAGACACAGAGAGAGAGAGAGGCAGAGACACAAGCAGAGGGAGAAGCAGGCTTTTTGCAGTAGCCCAATGGAGACTTGATCCTGGATCCTGGGATCAGGACCTGAGCCAAAGGCAGCTGCCCAACCGCTGAGCCACCCAGTCATCCCAAAGAAAATCCAAATTTCCAAATTTAAACTATTCTTTGTTCCTCTGGTTTATGAAGAGCCTGGAAATGAGCATTGAGATATACAGGATTTTTTTTTTTAATTTTTATTTATTTATGATAGTCACAGAGAGAGAGAGACAGAGGCAGAGACACAGGCAGAGGGAGAAGCAGGCTTCATGCCCTGGGAGCCCGATGTGGGATTCGATCCCGGGTCTCCAGGATCGTGCCCTGGGCCAAAGGCAGGCGCCAAACCACTGCGCCACCCAGGGATCCCGATTTTTTTTTTTTTAACTTTCCAGGCCAGTATGTCTGGAGCATAGTGCCTGGGTGGGGGTGGGGAGGTGGGGGGTAGGGGTAGGGTGGGTGGGTGGGAATAAGATGTGTGAATCCACCTCATCCTTGGGTATGGGTGGGGGCCCTCAGACTTCTTTGGTCATCTGAGAAAAGAAAGAGCTCTAAGTAGTTTCTTTAGAGGCAAGTAGAGAGGGTGGAATTTCTCCCATCAACTATGTAATTCCTGAGGAATAGTCTGACAATGAAATATGTGATTGGGGTTTACCTATACTAGAGGTGCTCCATTGAAGGATGGCAGAAAAGCACCCTCAGCCCCTTTCAGGAAAACTCCTTCTAGGCATACAGAAAGAGAAAGAGTGAAAGGAAGATTTAAAAAACTCTCACAGGGATCCCTGGGTGGCACAGTGGTTTGGCGCCTGCCTTTGGCCCAGGGCGCGATCCTGGAGACCCAGGATCGAATCCCACATTGGGCTCCCGGTGCATGGAGCCTGCTTCCCCCTCTGCCTGTGTCTCTGCCTCTCTCTCTCTGTGTGTGACTATCATAAATAATAAATAAAAATTAAAAAAAAATTTAAAAAACCCTCACAAAGGGCGCCTGGTGGCTCAGTCGGTTAGGTGTCTGACTCCTGATCTCAGCTTGCGTCTTGATCTCGGGGTCTTGGGTTCTGGCCCTGCCCTGGGCTCCATGCTGGGCATGAAGCCTACTTAAAAAAAAAAAAACAACAACCGCAGAACTACAAAACCAGAAACCCATCCTTTGAAATTAGCACAAGGTATATGCCTAGGAGTGATTTGTGGGTGTACAGAGAAGGAACATTAAAAGAATAATTGTTGGCTGTTTATTTTGGAGAAGTATGTGTACTGAGAGTGGAAGTAGGTAGCTTATTTTCTCTTTTACTTGGCTCCAGCTTCTGTTGGTGTTAATGGGATCATATATTTTAGACTTTACTTGGCTTGCTGCCTTAACATAAATGTTTGACTTCCTTGTTTTGGTATTATATATGAACAAGAAAAGAGAAGAGAAATAGAATGTTGAGAGCTAAATTATTCTATACACCTTATTGTGGATGGGATTTATTCTCTTGGGTCCAGCCACCATTAAGATTATCTGATCAGATGATCTGTGTTTCTGATAGCTACCTCTGACAGCTTTATAACTTGTTTGAAGTGGTTTGTTCATGTGGTGGCTAAATGTGTTTTTTATTTGGTGGAGCAAGATGAGTCTTAATCTGAGGTATCCCGACCATCACAGGATCACTTATTCAAGGGCCAGTAGAACTCCAAGTTCCGCTTGTGGCAAGTCAACACTGGGGGCATTTATTAAGCAGTCATTTGACATAGTCCTTTTTTTTTTTTTTTTTTTAAGATTTTATTGTTTTATTTGAGAGAGAGTGTGAGAGAGAGAGAGCAGGGGAAAGGAGAGAGTGAGGGAGAGAGAGAGAAGCAGGTTCTCTGCTGAACAGGGAGCCTAACACAGGGCTCAATCCCAGGACTCCCAGTTTATGACCTGAGCTTAAGGCAGATGTTTAACTAACTGAGCCACCCAGACACCCCTTAGGTGGTCATTTGATACACATTGACCTAACTTACCCTCCTGGTAGGGGATTCAATTCTTAAAGTTGCTGCTACAGATTCCGTTATTCAATTAAACAAATAACAATTGAGATGCTGCTCTTCCTTGGGAATACTCTGTGTGAGGAGCCAGAATCAGACTGTTCAGGGAAACCCAGTAGAGTTAGAATGCTAAAATTTCTGGGTATGAAGGGACCTTAGAGATAATCTAATCTAGGGTCAGTAAGTTTTTTCTGTAAAGGACCAGAAAGTAAATGTATTGAGTTTAGGGGGCCATATATAAGTTCTCTGATGCATATTCTTCATTTGCTTTTACTACCATTTAAAAATGTAAAGCTCGATTCTACACTGGAGGTGGGCGACATAGTGTTGATTTGGCCCATGAGCCATAGCTGATCTAACTCCATCCTCCCCTTTTCTTAATCAAAGAAGAAACTGAGAGCCGGGGTCAGGGGTGAAATAATCCCTCTTTGTACAACACTTCCCATCACCACCACCAAGAACACAGTTAGTTCTTGACATTCTGGATTGTTGACAATAAAGGATCCCCAGAGGTTTAGGCCCGCAACTCAAATGGCCTACTTACTTTGCAGATATATAGTTTTGGTCCGAGGGAAGTATGGATTTAATTATTGAGTAAATTATTAGGTGCTTCCCACATTCTAGGCATAGTGTTTGGAACTGAGGATGTAAAATGAACATGACAAAATCCGAGCCCTCCATCAGTTTGGTTGTCGCTGCTGGCAGATAAGATGGCACTACGGAAAGTACAATGTGGAGACAAGTAGTGGGTGTCTTTGGAGTAGAGGAAGGCACTTCTCCCTCGGTATGTGGGATGCTTCAGCGGGTGTGTAAATGAATCCATTCGTTCACTGCACTTCCCACACTTGTGTTTTGGAAGGCACTACCCAGCCTAAAGGGAGGGGACAAAGTCTTGGCTTCCTCCATACTTGCTTATTTTTTTCTGTGGGGGTTGATACCCTATGTACATCCTATGTATGCATGGGTTCGTTATGAGATTAAAGGATAAAGACAATTTATCTGGTAGTTGTTTTGCTGTACCAGTTTATCTATGCAGTGGCATGGAGACACAGATGAAAATATGTAAGATCAATCCTAGAGCCTTTTAATATTTTTGAGCTGGAATGGATTTTATAGGTCACTTAGCTATACCCTTTCATTTAACAGATAATGAGGATGGGGCCCAGAGGTGTCAAATTTCTTACTGTGGATCACACAGCTAATTCAGAGAATCTCAGAGTTATACAGGTCCTTACTAGATTTAGTATAACTATCCAAATAATAATAAAGAATAATAATCAGAGCCCACATTCTTGAAAGTTTATTGACACGTATAGTTATACGTATTACTTCATTTGAGTCTGACAATAACTTGATGTAACTGGTAAGATTACCATCCCCATTTTACAACTGAGGAAATTAAGTTTGAAGAGATTAAGTAAAATTTGCCCGCCATCACCCAGTCATTCCGTAGTACAGCTGAGATTCAAGTCCAAGCTCAAGTGTTTCACGTGCTCAGAGCCCTTTATTGCCATGTAACTGTGACAACTGAATAGGAACTCAGTGGTTGAGGAGACTCATGCCAGGTCTGCTGATGTCTCATCCTCTCACCAGATGTGTATGCTAATACACAGATGTGGGCCAGGAAATCCTATGGCTCTGCAGCTGTCTTTACAGTGCCACAGAACAATTTTGAGAATTAATGTGCCCAGCAGAGTTCTGTTTGAACATCAAAGTTCCCTTGAAGACGAGAGAGCCTGGTTGATTTCCCTGAATCTGAGGAAGTTTGTGGAGGCACCTGGAAGATTCTCTCTGCATGTGTTAACTGTCTTCCTTTTGCATAAGCATTTATATTTAAAATTGTAGTTTCAAACTGTAGTCAGAGGCTTCCTGGGATTTGTGGGCTAGAGAATTGAGGGATTCTGTAAGAAAAATTGGGCATTGATTTGGCTTTGAACCAAATGATATCTAAAACAAATCTTTGCTGCATTAATTTTTTAGTTCTGATGGATGAGAACAACCGACTCATTAGTTGTATTGTACCTTGTGATGCTTGTGATGGTTTCTCTCCCTTCTTATAGAAGTTGAATGTTTTTCTCACCTGACAGTGGTAATACATGGGTTTGCTTGGATTTTTTTGAAGTCAGACATTTTTACAGATTTGTAGAGGTTATTCTAAAAAACCCTCTCTACCTCTCTTACTATTTTTTTTTTAATTATTTATTTTTGATAGTCATACAGAGAGAGAGAGAGAGGCAGAGACACAGGCAGAGGGAGAAGCAAGCTCCATGCACCGGGAGCCCGACATGGGATTCGATCCCGGGTTTCCAGGATCGCGCCCTGGGCCAAAGGCAGGCGCCAAACCGCTGTGCCACCCAGGGATCCCCTTACTATTTTTTATATAAAGAATATTCTGGGCTTTGTTTGCCATTCATTCAGTGTAAGAAGAGTTTCTCTATATGGCATAAGAAAGCAAAGGTTCTTAGATTTCACCCCAGAAAGCTATATCCTTT
This sequence comes from Vulpes lagopus, assembly GCF_018345385.1. Lineage (NCBI taxonomy): Eukaryota > Metazoa > Chordata > Mammalia > Carnivora > Canidae > Vulpes > Vulpes lagopus. Next base: position 33,558,361 of record NC_054838.1, on the reverse strand, counting down.
GAACCTAGGCCTCTGGGTTGGTATGTATAAGTCAATACACAGCATTAATAATTGCTGCATATTACTTGGAAGAAGATCCAAATTAAATAAAGAAGGCTTTCATTAGGTTGTGAAGAAACAGATTTAAGCTCTCTTGGTAAGAATCTTGAGGGATTTTGCAGGGGGAAGAGATGTAATGCAAGATAGTCTTCTTATTCGTAGGCGTTTGAGAAATCCCTTAAAATAGAGAACACACGAATATTTGTTTTGTAACAGAAAATAATTCAAAGACCTGCCCATGTGTTTTGCCAAAGCTTTTTTTTCTTTTCAAGCCTCAGCCAACCTGACAGAATTTTTTTCTGATTATATCAGGGAGAAACATCTCACTTAGTGATCACTTGCTGTTAATACCTACTTTTAAAACATTTCTTATCTATTATTGATTTTTTCTTTTTTTTTAAATTTTTATTTATTTGTGATAGTCACAGAGAGAGAGAGAGAGAGGGGCAGAGACACAGGCAGAGGGAGAAGCAGGCTCCATGCACTGGGACCCCAACGTGGGATTCGGTCCCGGGTCTCCAGGATCGCGCCCTGGGCCAAAGGCAGGCGCCAAACCGCTGCGCTACCCAGGGATCCCGATTTTTTCTTTTAAGTATACCAGGACATATCCCTAGTTTACTTCAGCTTATATCTACTGCACTTACCCTTGAGCAGAAAAAGGGAGTAGGAAGTAGAGGATGGCTAAAAGACTGAGAAGGATTTGTTCACTACATGGTAGTGTGCTGCGTTACCAGATAAATATTCAAGGTCACCATGTCCTGGAGATAAGTGTGCATTTTTTCTTTCTAACTTTTTATTTTGAAAAATTTCAAACAAGCGGATTAGTGAAAAGAACATTTAAAAACTCTTAGATCTACCAGTTGTTAACATTTTGCCCCATAGGCTATATTTTCTTCTCTGAATGTAGATTTTCACATTTTCTTTTTTGGGTTGGGGGGCACTGGAGGGGTACAGTACATCACAATACTTGGTTTCTAAGTATGTTCATATTTCTCTCCATAGTGGAAGAACATTCTTCTTCATAACCATGATAGCATTATCATGCCCTGGAAACTTAACATCAATTCCATAATATTGTCTAATACACAGTCTATATTTAAATTTCACCTTCAATCAGTTGCCTTTTTGCTGTGTAACCAATTATGCAAAACTTTGTGGTTTAAAACAACCTATTATTAATGCTCATAATTCTGCGGGTCAACTGATTGGTTCTTGTAATGGGGATCAGGCTTGGCTGATTTTTGGCTGGGCTTCTTCAGTGTCTGTGACCAGCGGCTGGATCCACTAGGGGCTGGCTGGTCTAAATTGGCCTCAGTTTGGATGGCTTGTCTCTTCCCTAGAGGGTCTCTCACATCCTCCAGCAGGATACCCACACTTGCTTCCATGGCATATAGGTAGATTCCAAAAGAGAGTGGAAGTATGTACAACATTTTGAGGCCTAGACTTGGAGCTAGCACAGCATGACTTTTGTGGTAATCTTTTGGCCAAAGCAAATCACAAGTTGTTGATGGGAAGAACTGCAATGTCGTATTACTCAGGGGCTTGAACAATTGCAGTCACTTTTGCCATCTATTATACCCCTGTTGTCCAAATAATATTAATTATAATGTTAATAATATAATTGTTGATCTGTTTTCAAAGATCCAATCAAGGATTATACATTGAATTTAGTTGTTATGTATCTTTAGTATCTCTTTTAGTTTTTCCATCTATGATTTTCCTTTTTTGTATTTTATGAAATTGGTATTTTTAAGATTCTTAAGAATACCTCACAACCTAATTTGTCTAGTTATTTCTCTGTGATTATATGCAGGTCAAATGTTTTTTGGCAAGAATTCTAAATAACTGATTTTGTATACTTGCCATTGCTGTAAGATGGGAAGCACATAATGAAGTTTATCTTATCATTGGTGATGCTCAGTGCAAAAAAGTGGCTAAAGTGGGTTCTGCAGATTTTGCAATCATAAAGGTGCCATTTCCTGGAGATAGATTTATATCAAGTCTGGAATTTGGTGCTAAAGTTATCACAAATATATTGATATATATTTATTTTTTTAGAAGATTTTATTTACTTGAGAGATAGATTGTGTGCACATGCATGCAGGAAAGGGAATAGGGGTTAGGGGCAAAGGAGAGAGAGAATCCCAAGCTGACTCTACATCTAGTGCAGAATCCAATGGGGGCTCAATCTTACGACCCTGAGATCATGACCTGAGCTGAAACCAAGAGCTGGTCATTGCTCAACTAACTGAGCCACACAGGCGCCTCAGTCAACATTTATTTATTAGATACCTACTGTGTATCTAGTCTTGCATTTATTTTATTTATTTATTTTTAAAGATTTAATTTATTTACTTGAAAGAAACAGAGAGGCATAGAGCATGAGTGGAGGAAGGGCAGAGAGAGAGGGAGAAGCAGACTCCCCACAGGGAGCCTGATGCAGGGCTCAATCCCAGGACCCTGAGATCATGACCTGAGCCTGAGCTTAACCAACTGAGCCACCCAAGTGTTCCTAGTCTTGCATTTAGTACTGTGATGAATCTAAAAGAATTGCAAATAATATTGCCTGTTTGAAGGAATATGGTTTCTTTGAGGTTAAGTTATTCTTTTAAAAACTGACAAAGAGGGCAGCCCCGGTGGCGCAGCGGTTTGGCGCCGCTTGCAGCCCGGGGTGTGATCCTGGAGACCTGGGATCGAGTCCCATGTCGGGCTCCCTGCATGGAGCCTGCTTCTCCCTCTGCCTGTGTCTCTGCCTCTCTCTCTGTCTCTCTCTCTGTGTTGCTCATGAATAAATAAATAAAATCTTAAAAAAAATAAACTGACAGAGTATAGGAGTGGTGATTCTAAGTTAATAACTAGTTTACAAAAACTTTTTATTGACACATGTACAGAGAGAAGAGTACACTTCTGGGCAGCCTGGGTGGCTCAGCGGTTTAGCGCTGTCTTCAGCCCAGGGCCTGATCCTGGAGGCCCAGGATCGAGTCCAGCATCAGGCTCCCTATAGGGAGCCTGCTTCTCCCCCTGCTTGTGTCTCTGCCTCTCTCTCTCTCTCTGTGTCTTTCATGAATGAATAAATAAAATCTTAAAAAAAAAAAAAAAGAGTACATTCCTAAGTCTAATAGCTTGTTGATGTTTTCAAACTGAACACACCAATGTACCCAGCACCCAGATTAAGAAATGGAATATAGGGGCATCTGGGTAGCTTAGTCAGTTAAGCATTTGACTCTTGATTTCAGCTCAGGTCACAATCTCAGGGTTGTGAGATTAAGCCCCATGTCATGCTCCACACTGGGCATGGAGTTTGCTTAAGATTCTCTGTCTCCTTCTCCTTTTGTCCCTCCCCTGCAAAGAAATGGAATATAATGGACTAAGTCTGATTTTTTAACTGTGTAGAACTTCTATCCAAATGATGGTTGTCTTTTTCCATACCAGTTTATTTAGGAGTGGCCCAAGGAAATCAATATCATTTTAAGCTTAAAATGATGTTCCCTGACTTGATTGATTTGGGGATCCATCCAGGTTGATTCACAGTGACTTTCTCCTAAAGGCTTGAAGCTGCTCAACCTGGTGAAGAGCTGCTTCAAGAGAGAGAGTGATAAGAGAGAGTGATAGTCTCTCCTCATTCGTTCCCGTTTCAGAGCAGAAGATGACCTCTCCTTTCCCAAGGGTAACCTCTTCCTGTGCATTCCATCCCACCCTTCTTGACTTCCCTGGGCCCAGTCCTTCTTTTTCTTCCTTGTGTCTCTTCGATGTGTCATCGGTCTTTGACTCTCCTTTCATCGGTCTTTGGCTTCTCCTTTACTTTTGGTTCCTTAGCAGTTAGTCCTTTTGCTTCTTCTCACCAGGCTGCTATTCTCTCTCTCTCTTTTTTATCACCAATCTCCTTTTTTTTGTTTGTTTGTTTTGTTTTTAATCACCAATCTTCTTAAAAGACTACCTCCTCTTTCTCTTTAACCTGTTCATCCAAATGCTCTTTTGAGACTTGGTTTCTTTCTTTCTTTCTTTCTTTCTTTCTTTCTTTCTTTCTTTCTTTCTTTCTTTTTTAAAGATTTTATTTACTCATGAGAGATACAGAAAGAGACAGAGACATAGGCAGAGGGAGAAGCAGGTTCCCTGCAAGGAGCCCAGCGTGGGACTCAATCCTGGGACCCCTGGATCATGCGCTGAGCCAAAGGCAGACGCTCAACCACTGAGTCACCCAGGTGTCCGAGCCTTGGTTTCTTTTTCCAAATGCTAGTGAAGTTCAATTCTAGGTATTAAGTCAGCCTTTTTATTTTTTATTTTTTATAAAGATTTTATTTATTTATTTATTTATTTATTTATTTATTTATTTATGAGAGACACACAGAGAGAGAGAGAGGGGCAGAGACACAGGCAGAGGGAGAAGCAGGCTCCATGCAAGGAGCCCGACATGAGACTTGATCCCGGATCTCCAGGATCATGCCCTGGTATGAAGGTGGCACTAAACCGCTGAGCCACGCGGGCTGCCCTAAGTCAGCCTTTTAAAAAAGCCTTTGTTCTCTTAGATTTCTGCTTCCTATTGAAGTCTTTTTCATTTTTTCTTTGAGACTCTCTCTTCCCTTGGCTTCTATTTATGTGCTCTTAGTTTTCAGCTACTACTCTGAGCACCCCTCTAACTTTGGACTTCCCAAAGAAAGAACAATAGCAATTCTGGCTTCTTTTGGCATGTCTGAGAATGACCTTTCTTAGGACCTTTCTTCATGGGGTATGGATCAGTACCTGAATTTATTTACGATGGGAAGATTATGGTTTTAATGGCAACCTCTCAATGAAATTAATGTCAGTTCTGTGTAACCCTAGTTTCTTGATGCTGTGCCTGGTAAGAACTCAATATATGTTTGTTGGAATCATTTAATCAGGGGCAGCCGCGGTGGCTCAGCGTTTAAGCGCCGCCTTCAGTCCAGGGCGTGATCCTGCAGACCCAGGATCAAGTCCCACATCAGGTTCCCTGCATGGAGCCTGCTTCTCCTTCTGTCTGCCTCTCTCTTCTCTCTCTCTGTGTCTCTCATGAATAAATAAAATAAAATCTTAAAAAAAAAAGGAATCATTTAATCATTCAGTTATTCATTTATCTGCTTAGTAAATATTTACTAAATGTCTAGTCAGTGAATTGATTGTTAAGTTTCACAGTAGGTTACATTTTTTAACAATATCTAAACATCTATCTAGATATGTCTTCTTTGGCTTTTTTTTTTCCTTTTCATATTTGTTGTTGTTGATGTTTGCTTGTTTTTTCCCAATTTGAACAATTACTAGCTGTATGACTCTTGGGCAAGTTATTTAACCTCTAGGAATATTTACTCTTTATTTTTTATTTATTTTTACTTTTATTTATTTATTTATTTATTTATTTATTTATTGGATCTTAAATAAATCCTAAAGGCTTGAAGCTGCTCAACCTGGTGAGCAGCTTTAAACAGGGATAACAGGGATATCAATAGCTTTAAACAGGGATAACAATAGTATCTGCCTTTGGGTTGTTGTAAAGTTTGGTAAAAAAAATGCACAGAGACCACATAGCACATACTAGAATATATCAGTGACTTGATAAATGTTAGTTATCATTATTATTATTGCTGTAATGGGTTGGTACTAGACTTTGGTCCTCACAGCAGACATCCTGAATTAGGCACGAGTCTTCCATTTTCCCATTTTTCAAAGAGAGAAACGGAGACTCAAGAGGATTTAAGTAATTTGCCACAGGCCACAGAGCTAACAAATTGCAGATCTCAAATATCTGATTCATAGCCTGTGCCTTTTACAAAACTATACAAAAGTATACCAGTATATACTATACTTTCAGCATCTTGTAGGACATGTAGAAGTAAACTAGGAGTCCCTTTATGATGGCTGAAATAAGCTAATCTTGTTCTTATTTGCCTTCTGGAAGGTAAGACATACCAAAGAATCTCCACCTGGTTGGGGAAACTCTAGCCCTAATGGTCAGATTAATAAAGATTATATCTTAAAGCCACGGGATCCTAGGGTTTAGAAGGATTTTAAGCTTAGAAGGGTTTGCCCAGGGGCAGCCCTGGTGGCGCAGCGGTTTGGTGCCGCCTGCAGCCCGGGGCGTGATCCTGGAGACCCTGGATCGAGTCCCACGTTGGGCTTCCTGCATGGAGCCTGTTTCTCCCTTTGCCTGTGTCTCTGCCTCTCTCTCTCTCTGTGTCTCTATGAATAAATAAATAAAAATCTTTTTTTTTAAAAAAAAAGGGTTTGCCCACACAATTACTGAATTTTCTTTCTAACCATCCAACCAAGGGGTCATTTGGTTTATTCTTTAATACTTCCAATGACAGGGAAGTCATCATCACCTGGAAGCAGCTCATTACCCTTTTTCTACAACTTTGATCACGAGACTGTCCTTCTCCATCCAACATCAAACTGAGCTTCTCCTATGTCCCCCTTGCACCCATGGGGCCCAGCTTGGTAGTGGATGACCAAATGAAGCAAGTGGAACCCCTGTTTCTAGGTCAACCTATCACATTCTTACTGTTTTTTCTCCATTTTCATTCCCAGCAGCTCTTCACCAGGTTGAGCAGCTTCAAGCCTTTAATTTACAGCTTCCCCAGAAAAAAACACAACTGGGTCTACTCTTTTTCTTCTTGGTGTAAAAGAGAATAAAAACCATGGCTATCTCATGAGCATTTTGCTTTTCCTTCAGTCTTTCTCATTATACATGGTACCACTGTCAACCGAGTTGGTCAAGCTAGGAACCTAGAAGTTTGTTCCCTTACTATTCACATTCAGTCCATCACTCTAGTCTGAGCCACCATCATCTCTCCCGATTCCTAACTCTTGCCCCTTCCTTGTCTACAGCAAGCAGCACTACCTCTTGAAAGCACAAATTCAGGGCGTCTGGGTGACTCAGTGGGTTAAGTGTCTGACTCTTGATTTCAGCTCAGGTGTTGATCTCAGGGTTGTGAGTTCAAGCCCCGCCTTGGTCTACACATTGGGCACGGAACCTACTTAAAAACAAAAACAAAATCCAAAGCACAAATGAGATCATGTCACTCCTCTCATCAAGACTTTTCCTTGACTTTTCATTGCCCTTACAAGAAAATCTAGCCTCTTTTCTGTGGTCAGCAAGGCCCTGCGTCATCTCATTCTTTCTTCCCCGTTATTCATTTAGCCTTGGTCCCTGGTGGCCTTTATATTCTCTAAACATGACAAACCTTTTCCTGCAGCCAGCCCTCACACTTCTGGTTACTTCTTTTTTTTTAAGATTTTATTTATTTATTCATGAGAGACAGAGAGAGAGAGAGAGAGCCAGAGACACAGGCAGAGGGAGAAGCAGGCTCCATGCAGGGAGCCCAACGCAGGACTTGATTCCGGTCTCCAGGATCATGCCCTGGGCTGAAGGCGGCGCTAAACCACTGAGCCACCCAGGCTGCCCCTTCTGGTTACTTCTGCTTGCACTCTGCTTAGCTTTGCAAATGGCTGGCTCATTCTCATCTTTCAGGTCTCAGCTCTGATACCACTTCCTCAGAGAAACCTGCCCTGATCATTCATCAAAGGCCCTAATTTCATTATTTTGTACCTGCACTGCCACTTTTGAGAACATAGTTCTTTGGTGACTGGACACAGGCTATTGTGTTAGCAGCCGTATTTTCTATAAGTGGCATAGTAGCTGCCCATAGAAGGTACTCCACAAATATCTGCAGAATAAATAAATAGCTCATGATTGACTGGATGTAAGGGTGTTGGAGTCATATTAAAGATTAATTTGTTTCTGAAGTTGCCATTTCCTGTTTGAAAAAAATTATTTTACCTCCCTGGGCTTCAGTTGCCTTATCTGTATAAAAGCAATCCTATCCAGAAACAAACAAACAAACAAACAAATAACAGTCCTATCTGCCTCATAAAATGTTGTGAATATTTTCTTTGGATATTGTGAAAATTAGGATACTGGCTTTGAATGTACCTGCCACAGCACCTGGCGCATACTAGGTGTTCAGTCTACCTCAAAGCCTGGCACTTTATTCTGAACATGTATAGAAGAGTTCTGTCAAGTTTGAATCTGATTAATGGAATGCTTTCTGTGGTGAGCTTGGGAGTGCATGACCCGTAAACCTGGATGTAACATGCTTGCAACTTCTTGCTGGTAACGCTTGCCTGGCTGGGAAGACAGTTCTAACCCTAATATGAGCTGTTGTGCTGTGTGATGCTCAGTCTGATAATCCAGAGGTGTGGGGCCTGGGGCCTTCAATGGGGTGCTGAACACAGACCCCAAAACCCTAAATGATCAAACCTGACATTGTATGGCCCATTTCTTGTCAAGAGGTATTGGGATGCTCTGTCTAGACAGTCGTCTCCTTTGGGAAATCACAGTTCCTCTAGGAGGAGGCACATGGTCTACTGTTAAGAATACAAAATAGGCCTGTGAGCTGTTGGGGAGGGGAGGAGTTGCCGTGAGGTGGGTGGGCCCGTGCAGCAGAGCCTGCAAAAAGGAGCTGTCAGCTTCTGCACTCACAGGCATCTCGGGATCATTGCTGGGAGATTTCTCCTTCATACATGCAGTGTCAACAGAGCCCCCAGTCCATAGGAAGGTGCCGATGTCACCGTCAGCCTTCCCAGAGCCAGTGATTCTGTGCCCCCAGTGAAGAGTGTTTGGACGAATTGAAAGGTAACACTGGAATGTGGATAGCCTGCTGGGAAGGGGGGGCTGAAGTCTTCATGCAACTCCTTTCTTTGGTTGGTACAATGACATAGGTGGTTCTCCTGTAGGCTGTTAAGAGTGAGTATTCTAACATAGGGCTCTAGAATCTGGTAGTCCTGGATCAAATCCTGGCAATGTCATGACCTTGGCTGAGTTATTTAACATCTCCCCTTAGCTTCCTTGTCTAAAAGGGGGATAATTAATAAGGACTCCCTATTTTACCTGGTTGCAGTGGAGATTAGATGATCTAGTACATGCAGAAATCTTAGTTGAGTCCCAGGCACTGCTGCTCTTCAGTGAATGATGATTCTCTTTATTTAGGCAGGTCAGGTTGGAATTTTGAGTTTATTCCTGATGAGCCTCACCCACATTGAACTTTGGGCCTTGGTTCTCTATATGCCAGCTATGTCCCTGGGACAACTTATCTAACCTCTCTGAGTCAGGGTTTTTATCTGTTACATGAAGTTTATAATTTCCACCTCATAGTGAAGGTTAAATGAGATCAGAGTGCCTGACACATAGTAAGTGCTTAAAATACTCATCTCTTCCACCTTTGGTTTTTGAGAATCTGAAATACGGTCCCTTTAAGCTTGTTAAGATTCCTCACTAGCCTTGTATGCAGCTGTGTTCAGATAGCTTTGGCAGAAGGAAAGACTTTTTTTTTTTTAAATAGACTGTTTCATAATCTGTTGGCTCAGATCTGTTGCTGCTGCACCCTGTGCTTCTCAGGGTCCCTGGGTCCTCCTGCAATCAGCATGTACCTTGCCTCTAACCTAAATGACCCTGGAAAGTGGCTGCCATGGAAGATGTTGCTGAATGCAGTATGGATTTTCCTCCCTCTTCTTGGGGTGAAACTGGCTCAGGGATTCTAGGCTGCAGGGGGAGGGGCTGTTGGGCCTGGACTGCAGTTGGACTTAGTGGCCAAGACTTTTCTGGTTTTCATTAAAATTCTCTGGCTGTCTTTCGGGATTGCTCATTGGATATGACCGTGCATTGTAGGTGGTGGTGCTGTTCTCTTGGCTACACACACCCATCAAATCACAGTGGCCCCGAGGACGAGAGAAAATTGAAGGTGGAGAACGGGCTGGCTAAGGGGTCTTGCTCAGCAATCTTTGTGATAAGGGCCCCCTGTCTACAACTGCATATCTTGAGTTTTACAAATTCTTAATATGCAGATGGGAAGCAAACACAGCTGGACTGGGAATGGGGTCACAGAAAGAATCCTCTTACCACTTGCTCTGGATGACAGACTTACTCTTTTTTTTTTTTTTAACTTTTATTTATTTATTTATTTATGATAGTCATACAGAGAGAGAGAGAGAGGCAGAGACACAGGCAGAGGGAGAAGCAGGCTCCATGCACCGGGAGCCCGACGTGGGATTCGATCCCGGGTCTCCAGGATCGCGCCCTGGGCCAAAGGCAGGCGCCAAACCGCTGCGCCACCCAGGGATCCCCAGACTTACTCTTTAGGGCAGATAGAGGGTTTTTGGCAGCTGTCAGAGGGTCCCCAAATGGTACCTCAATAAATGAAATAAGTCTGATCTAATCATTTTCCTGAGGTGCTGATGCCCAAAGGGGTTGGGGTTGATTGGCGTTTCTCTGAGGGTAACAGACCAAAGTGAAGAGGATTCAGTTTTTTAAGAGTTAATTTCTGGTAGTTGACATCTCACTTGAGATTAGAATTTGAATCTGAAAATCTGGTTTCAAATAATGACTCCACTATTGACTTGCTTTGTGATCTCGGGCAACTTACTTCCGCAGAATAAATTATGTAAAGCTTGTGGCATATCGTATGTTCTCAGTAAGTGGTAGATGTTGTTATCAAGTGCGCTAGATTTGACCTGTCACTCCAGCTCACCAAGATATATCCCAGTTCTGTCATCTAAAACATTTGTTCTACATCCCTCCCAGCTTTGTGTCATTTAAGAATTTGAGGCAAGTGTGTTCCCTAGGGGAAGCTGAGTCTTCTCTCACCAGAAAAATACATCAAAACCATATTATTATGTTTCCCAGTAAGACACTTACAACGTTAGATATGTCATCTCTAGGTGACTTAGTAGGGGAAGAAAAAAGAGGATTTTTTCCTGTCATTCTTGATGGATAGATTGTAAGAAGGCCATTTGAATTGATCTTGGGTATAAATGTTCCTTGACTCCCAAGGGAGCATGACTGAGGCTGCCATTTGCCTTCAGAGTAAACTCCATTTCCAGTCTTTTCTCCTTTTACATTACTCCTCAAACCCTGTCTTCTAGCCACAGTGGATTACTCACAAAAAAATAATATGGAACGTATCATGTATACCAAAAAGTGTTCTAAATATGGATTTACAGCTTGAAGAACAATAAAATGAAAACTGTGCACCTACCATTCAGCTTATAAAAGTGAATGTTATTGGTGCCTTAGAAGCTGCTTTTGTATCTTCTGCCCCCAAGTCATGTCCCCTTCTCTCCTCACCAGAGTCAATGATTATCCTGACTTTTGTGTTGATCATTCTCTTACCTTTTATATGGTTTAACCATACATGTTTGTATTACTAAACTGTATATTGGTTAGTTTTTTAAAACAAGGAGCAAGTACAAATCTAGCAAGCATCAGAGAAGGAGAAAAACCATGGGAGACTCTTTAACTCTAGGAGACAAACAGGCTGGCTGGAGGGGAGGTGCAGGGGGGGGGGATGGGGTAATTGGATGATGGGCATTAAGGAGGGCATGTGATGTGATGAGCACTGGGTATTATATGCAACTGATAAATTATCCAACACTACATCTGAAATGATTGATGTACTATATGTTGGCTAATTGAATTTAAATTAAAAAGATAAGAAAAGGGCAGTAGTGCCACTATTAGGTTTAAAAATAAGCTGATTTGGGTTCATAGTCTCGCTTTAGCTTTCCTAGAGATTACAAGAGGTACTAATGGGGAAGTCAGTGGGCAAAGTTGTAAGTGGGTCCTAGGAAGTTTAAAGCCCACCATATGAGGGCATCTGATGGGGGTATAATGTGGGTCAGGCACTGGACATCTGGTAGGGTGTGGTCACAGAGAATGGACTATTCTTTCTTTTGTACCTCTCATTTCTCCAGCTGTCAGGGATTGGTTCAGAGCAAAACTCCTCTGTGGGATGAAGTGAATACCATCAGCTAACCCACACAGACAGCATGGAGGGGATAAGCAGGTGCTTCGTTAGCACAAGGTCAAGCAGGTAGAGTCAGAAAAAAAGTCTGGACCAAGTTTACCTGTCATTCTTTAACAGGTTAAAAAGAGAGTATGCAAAAAAAAAAAAAAAGAGAGAGAGTATGCAGTTACTGTCTATGGAATGTTCTTACCTAAAAATTGATCCCTAAATCTAATTGAGACCCTAAAGCTAACTTTGATTTATTGGAAAGGTAGAAGAAATTAAATTACACTCTGATAAGCAAACAGATAAATGTGGATTATTGGACAGCTGATTGAGCTTTTGCAGCAAGTCAGTGGCATGAAAAAAATAACATAGCTTCAAAATTTACAACCAGTGTAATATATGAATCTTTTTTGGGTTCAGATACTCTATGTATTAGTTTGCTCCGGCTACCATAACAAAATACCATATATTGGGTAGCCTTAAGGAACAGAAATTTATTTTATTTATTTTTTATTTTATTTTATTTTTTTTTTTAAATTATTTATTTTTGATAGTCATACAGAGAGAGAGAGAGAGGCAGAGACACAGGCAGAGGGAGAAGCAGGCTCCATGCACCGGGAGCCCGACGTGGGATTCGATCCCGGGTCTCCAGGATCGCGCCCTGGGCTAAAGGCAGGCACCAAACCGCTGCGCCACCCAGGGATCCCCAGAAATTTATTTTAAATTAAAAAAAATTAATTAATTTATTTTTTTAGAGAGCGAAAAATTAGAGAGAGAGAGAGCACGAGCTGGGGAGAAGGCAGAAGGAGAGGAAGAGAGAGAATCTTAAGCAGGTTCCATGCTCAGCACAAAGCCTGACACAAGGCTTAATCTCATGACATTGAGATTATGACCTGAACTGAAATCAAGAGTCAGATGCTTAACCAAGTAAACTGCACAGGTGTCCCATAAATTAATTTTCTCACTGTATTGGAGGCTGGAAGTCCGATCAAGGTGCTGGCAGGTAGATTTTTCCTGAGGCCTCTCTCTTTCGCTTAGAGATGGTCACTCCCTCCTCCCTCTTCACATGGTTGTCCCTCTGTACACATGTTTCCCAGTGTCTCTCTGTATATCTTAATCTGTTTTCTTTTTGTAAGGATATCAGTCATGTAGGATAAAAGACCACCCTGAAGGACTCATTTTTAACTTACTTACTTCTTTAAAGGCCCTATCTCCAATTATAGCCATATTGTGAGGTATGGGGGCTTAGGGCTTCCATTTGGGGGTCAGGGGAGACACAATTCAGCCCATAGCAGTCTAATCATAAAAAAGCATTTTTGAGATGTTGGGGAAATTGTCTTATGGACTGATATCAAGTGGTTAACATTAGTTTTTCTAGGCATGATAATAATATTGTGATGTAGAGAATGGATAATATAGAGGTGGGTTCTGAAGTACACTGAAATGAAATGATATAATATGGAATTTTTATAAAACATTGAAACAAAGTAAAAATAGAGGAAAGGGTGTAGATTAAGTTAACAGGCCAAAATGTTCATATATTGAATTGGTGATGAGCATCACGGGCTTACTTTTCAGTATGTCTGAAAATTTTATAATCCTATATTAAAAATATTTAAATCAACAACACCAAAGAGGATATAATGGCAGTAGGGTTTTTGGTGATGACCATCTTCAATATGCCTGTCCCTTGAGCTCTACTTGTCCAGTCTGGTTGGTTTCTTCATATGACAGTCATTTTGGGACATTCCACAGATTGTCTCTACTCCTGTTTCTTGTATACCGCTTGGTGAAGGATATCCTCCAGGAACTTCTTAGGTGAATGGAATGTGAATTTTTGAGCTCTTGTAGATCTGAAAATATTTTTGTCCTATTCTCACTTTTGACACGTAGTTTGGTCAGAATTCATTTTCCTTCAGAATTTTGAAAGTTTTACTTCATTGTCTTGTTTTTATTGAAGGTGTTGAAAAGTTGGAAACGTTTTATTTTCTGATTCTTTGTATATAACCTGTTTGTTTGATTTTTCTTTCTGACAGCTTATATAATCTTTGCGGTTTTATGAAATTTCACACTGTGTTTGTGGGCAGGACCCTTTGGATCTGGCAACGTGTATCCCTTAGTTCTTCGAAGTTTTATCTAATTATGATTTTTCTTTTTTTTCTGTTCTTTCTTGGAAATTTCCTCTTCCTTTTTTTTTTTTTTTTGGAAATTTCTTTTCTTTTTTTTAAAGATTTTATTTTTAGGGACGCCTGGGTGGCTCAGCAATTGAGCCTCTGCCTTTGGCTCATGGCATTATCCTGGAGTCCCGGGATCAAGTCCCACATCAGGCTTCCTGCCGGGAGCCTGCCTTTCCTCTGCCTATGTCTTTGCCTCTTTCTCTCTCTCTCTCTCTCTGTCTCTCTGTCTCTCATGAATAAATAAATAAATAAAATCTTTTAAAAAATTATTTAAAAAATAAATAAAGATTTTATTTTTAGAGAGAGAGTGGGTGGGCCTGTATGGGTGGGAGAAGAGGCAAAGGGAGAGAACCATCAAGCAGACTCCCTGCTGGGCATAGAGCGCAGCCCTGACCCATGAGACTGTGACCTGAGCCAAAACCAAGAGTCACCACTCAACCAACCGAACCACCTGGATGCCCCCTTTGGAATTTCTTTTACTCAGTTATTGGACTTTCTGTATTGGTTCTCTAGAATATTCTTAATGTCTCCTGTTTTCCATATCTTTGTCTTGTGCTTCTATTCTTCAGAAAATTTTCTCAACTTCATCTTCCAATCCTTTTATTGAGGTTTGTTTTTTTTTTTAATATCTGCTACTAAGTTGTCAGTTTCCAAGAACTCTTTTTTTTGTCTTCTTGATGATTCTTTTCTATAGCATCCTGTTTTCATTCACAGCTGTAATTTTATTTCATTTTTTTTTAAGATTTTATTTATTCATTCATGAGAGACAGACAGAGAGAGAGAGAGGCAGAGACACAGGCAGAGGGAGAAGCAGGCTCCACGCAGGAGGCCCGACGTGGGACTTGATCCAGGGACTCCAGGACCACGCCCTGGGCCAAAGGCAGGCGCTAAACTGCTGAGCCACCCAGGGATCCCCCTTTATTTCATTTTTGTAAGAATATTAATGGTCTTTCCCTCCTACCCTGCTCTGTTCCTCACATAGTATCCATTTCCTTCAAGCTGCTTTTTTTTGTGTTTGCTGTGGTCTGTATCTTCATTAGAGGCTTTCCTGAGATGTCACTTTGAATGTGATCCTTGGCTCTGTGGTCTAATTAAAGGGTGGGGGCGATAAAAACAAAAACAAAAGCAACTGTTAAGACCTTGACATGGTATGAAGGAAGCCACTAAAAAACGACTACAGAATGCATGATTTCATTTATATGAAATTTCCAGAATAGGCGAATCTATAAAGACAGAAAATAGATTAAGTGGTTGCCTGGGGCTGGAGAGTGGGGTGAATATGGATGGCATGACTTCTAATTGGTATAAGACTTTATTTGGGGTGATGAAGATGCTCTAAAATTGATCATGATGATGGTTGTACAGCTTTGTGGATATACTAAAAACTACTGAATTGTACACTTGAAAAGGGCGAATTGAGTATGTGAGTTGTATGTTTAGTAAGCTGTCAGGAAACTAAGTATGGGACAGAGATCAGTAACTGTGGTGTGATGGGGGTGGGTTGTTTGTTGGGAACCCCTGAGGCAGCATCTTCAGGTTTTTCTTGGTTGTGTTTACTCTGGAGGAGCCTTCCCTATCTCTTTGCTGGGAGAGGGAAGAGGGAACTCTCTAGAGGAGAGGGAATGGGAAACTTGTACTTCACCTTCAGCAGACAGAGTGCCCTTGTCTGTTTTATGTTCCCTTTTAACCATCCTGGGTACTCCTGGACCAGAGCCACTCTTACTTTTTATTATGGAAAATTCCAAAGACTACAAAGTAGAGAGGATGGTGCAATGAATCCTGATTCCTGAGCCCCCAGGCTCTCCAGCGATTCCTTCACGGACATTTTTATTTCATCTGTGTCCCCCCACCCCCTTTCGCCAGATTATTTTAAAACACATACTAGACATTTCTGTTTTATGCTCTCTAGCCTCTGAGCCTCCAGAATTCTGTCAGTGCAGAGAAGGATCTCAGGGTTTAACTTCTTTTCAGTCTGCTTTCTCCGGTTTCTTCATTTCCCCATCTTGTCCCGCCGCTCTAGGAGTACACGGTACTGCCATCCTGGGCCTGGTGAGGACTCTGTGGTTTCCATCAGCTGCACACTCAGCTCTTCCTGCATCTGGTTTAGGATTCAGATGTCTGGAGTCTGCCCTCACTTACTACTTGTTCATTTGTTTCCCAAGCTTCCAAAATTTGACACCATTATCTTCTCTTTCCTTGAACTAATGGTTTTGTTATTAAGACCAAAAAGAGAAAAAAAAAAGACCAAAAAGTCTCTACTGAATTTTTGTAGGGCTTCAGGAGTAAGTGAAATTAGTTGCATCTGTTCTTTATGCTACTTTCCCAGGAAGATCAGATCAGCTGCTTCTCCCCTTCTCTAGTTTTGTTCTGTCCTACCAGATTCCTTATAGATAGGTAGACAGATTTATTTGCCAGGAAAGCTCCTTTCCAATCTCCTGAGAACTAAGAGGGATCTTCTTATTTTAACACGCCTCTCTTCTGACCTTAAGCCCAGGCACAGTTAAAGAGTGCCTGCCTTTGTGCCTCGCTGGCATTTTGCACTCACCTCTTATTATAGAATTGCCTGCTTGCACTTTGAGTGCTGCATTGCAGTTTGTTTACCTGCCTTCTTCCCTGTTGGCCTGTGAGGCGGGACTTAGGAGCAGGACTATATCTTGTTTCTCTCTGTATGTGAGCACAGTGCCTCACTCCCAGGAAACATTTGTTAACTCACAGACTGGATAGCTGAGCACGAAGCCTCCAGGGTGGGGACAGACAAGCTGTGCAATGCCCCCTTCGCCTCCCTCTTTGCAGGCACACTGTGTTTTGGTAAATATCAGGGAGGGAAACCTGCCTCCTCGGCTTGTTATGCAATGTCGTTCTCTTTGCTTTTAAGTCTGGTGTTTTTTACCCAGTCAGCATGTTGGAGGGATTGGGGGGGAGGGTAAACGAGTGTAAACATCCTACCATAGAAGGAATGGACTCTGGCAGAGATGGGTTTTTTTCCCTTCCTCCCTCGATAGAACGGCTTGTGGTCTGCACACCGCTTCACACTGAAGGAACCCATTTGTTCTGTCTGGACAGCTACTTAGTTCTGTGAGGCTTCCCATTGCTTTTTCTTTTTGGATGAATCGCGGGGGAATTTTTTAAATTGCTGATTATATTGTTTTAAAAAATCTGATGTTAAAATATTACCTAGGCAAGGTCTTTTCCAATGCAAATATATAACTTTAAAAGCGTAACAGTAACCTTAGTTTTTTTCGAGTCCGTTCCTCAAAATGCTACATACAGCCTCCAAGGTGAAAGAGATGGAGAACTGGTGGGCAAACAAATTTGGGATGCCAGGGCAGCCCGGGTGGCTCAGCGGTTTAGCGCCGCTTTTGGCCTGGGGCCTGATCCTGGAGACCTGGGATCGAGTCCCACGTTGGGCTCCCTGCATGGAGCCTGCTTCTCCCTCTGCCTATGTCTCTGCCTCTCATGAATACATTTTAAAAATCTTAAAAAACAAACAAACAAAAACAAAAACAAAATTTGGGAAGCCAAACAAATTTGGGATGCTGGATTAAACACTAAAATGGGGTTGTGTACTTCAGGACTTGTCAGAGCCTCCCTCCTGTGCCTTGTGAATCTCCAAGTGGAGCACACAGTAGGCTGCATTTCCTCCACTTACTTTTCTTTTCATTGGAGGAGCGGGGCACTTTGGTGTTCTGTTTTGTGGAAAATATACAACTCTGGAAACAGCACCTCAGTGCTTTAAGGCCCTATTGAAATGCCTCTTCCTCTAAGGCTTTCCTGAATTTCCCCAGAGATATAAAACTTTTTCATAATTGAATTGTATTGTTTTCATCTAATTGTCTCCCTGCCTCTTCCCTTACCCCCCAGTAAGTCATAAATTCCTTGTAGATGGCATCTCACTTTTGCATCTGGGACATTACCTCACATAAAGGTGCTCCAGAAATGTATGCAGTACTGCACCAGTGCCTTAGCTAAGTCATCCTGGAGTCATCCTTAGAGTTCAGAGGGTACTGGCAAGGGTGGGAACTCAAGACAGTTCTGGAGCTTGGGACCCTCACTGATCAAGGATATAGATCTGGGAGAGAACTCACAGCAAAGATAGAGGGCTAGTATAAGAGCCTGGTCCTAAAGCAGAATAGGGAAGCCAACCCAGGACATGCTGAGAATATAAATCAAATGTTCTGATGACTGGTTATATGCCAAACATGGTGAAGTAGAAGTAAGTCCTGGGGTGCCTGGGGTGGCTCAGTTGGTTAAACATCTGCCTTCAGCTCAGGTCATGATATTAGGGTCCTGGGATCGAGACCCGTGTCTGGCTCCTTGCTGAGTGGGGAGTCTGCGTCTCCCTCTCCTTCTGCCCCTACCCCCTGCTCATGCTCTCTCCCTCTCTTTCTCAAATGAATAAATAAAATCTTTTTTAAAAAAGTACCTGGGCAGCCCCGGTGGCGCAGCGGTTTAGCGCCGCCTGCAGCCCAGGGTGTGATCCTGGAGACCCTGGATTGAGTCCCATGTCAGGCTCCCTGCATGGAGCCTGCTTCTCCCTCTGCCTGTGTCTCTGCGTCTCTCTATCTCTGTGTCTCTATGAATACATAAATAAAATCTTAAAAAAAAAAGTACCTATGTGCAACAGGCACTGTGCTGCTGGGAATACACAGATGAATACAATTCAGTCTTTTCCTTCAGGCAACCTTTGTTTTATGGAGTAGATAGTCCTGTAAATAAATAAGCAATGGGGTAAGTGCAGTGATGAACTAAGGTCCGGGTAATGTGGGAAAACCTACCTGAGCAAGGTGGAGTGAGGCACAGGGACTGAAGGGATCAGGTGACAAAGCTTTGGGTTAGAGCATGATGACTTCCTTGTCACCAGCATGAGAAAGTGAAGTAGGCTAGGAGTGAGGAGAGGCTGACAGGGTGTTGCAAACAGGTCAAAGAAGCATTTCAGACCTGGTTTTGAAAACCATAGGTTTGTAGAGTTTCCCACTAAAGAGCAGACTATCCAGCGTGTTTTAGGTACATACTCAGGTGGTAGGCAGTGGTAGTATTATTCCCTTTTTCTGTGTAGGGGAGCTGAGGTTCAGAAAGTGACTTGCCTAGGATTACTTAGTGTGTTGGAGTTGGAACAAAGCCACAATTTCAAGGCAGATCCATCTGGATCTTTGTACTACTAAGTTACCTTTCAAAGTATCAGTGGCCAACAAGTATCTTGAATTTCTGACTGAAAAGTACTCTTACTCTCCTCTCCCTGTGATACTGGAATTGGAGAATAATTTTAAGACTTCATATGATTGTGACACCTGGGTGGCTCAGTGGGTTAAGTGTCTGCTTTCAACTCAGGTCATGATCCCAGGGACCTGGGATTGAGTCCTGCTCAGCAGGGAGCCTGCTTCTCCCTCTTCCTCTGCCTCTGCCCCTAACCCTGCTCCTGCTCTCTCTCTCTCTTTCTTAAATAAGTAAATAAAATCTAAATAAATAAATAAAGATTTCATATGATCAAGAGCCAAATTTATGTGGTACTAGTTCTTAGTGCTATAAAAGTTCGTGGGGGAGATGGCATCCATATTGTCCTGAGGAAAAGGTTAACTAGAAGAGGTAATGGGAATGGTGTAAGAAAGGTGATGCTATGTTGCCATGTGGAGGGGATGTGTGGGTCTGGGAAACAAGATGACAAGAAGCCACTTCTTGGCATCATCACTGTCACTGGCTTCCTGGGATAGCTGTGTAAAGAAAAGAGAAATGAATGACCATGTTCTTCAGTACACCTTTGCTTTTGCTGAATATAAGCACACAACTGGCATTAAAAACATATTTTTAACTCTTATTATGTTCACCAGAGTTTATTCAACGGCATTCCCCTTATACTGTACTGTGATTTATCTCACTGTGATTTATCTCAGTGTCCCTGTCCTCTCCTCAAACCCACTCTGAATATATAAGGGAAATAATTGAAGGTCCTACAGCTAGTAGAATTACAACCGGGTGTGCAAATAGAAATGACATTCAGCAGTCTGTGTGATGAACAGAGCTTGCTCATATAGAAGGGGGTGTGTGGGGCAGCCCCAATAGCCCAGCTATTTGGTGCCGCCTTCAGCCTGGGGCGTGATCCTGGAGACCCAGGATCGAGTCCTGTGTCAGGCTCCCTGCATGGAGCCTGCTTCTCCCTCTGCCTGTGTCTCTGCTTCTCTCTCTCTCTCTCTGTCTGTCTTGAATAAATAAATAAATAAATCTTTAGAAAAAAAAAAAAAGAAGAGAGGGTGTGTGTTTGTCTTGGCGCTCCAAAGTTCTCTTAAGATTCCTTCTAACTTAAAAAAAAAAAAAAAAAAAAAAAGATTCCTTCTAACTCTGGGGCACCTGGATGGCTCAGTCAGTTAAGCATCTGCCTTTGGCTCAGGTCATGATCCCAGAGTCCCCTGCATTGAGTCCTGCTCAGCAGGGAGCCTGCTTCTCCCTCTGGCCTCTCAACGCCCCCCCCCCCCTCAAGTAAATAAATAAATAAATCTTAAAAAAAAAAAAAAAGATTCCAACTGTCCTGATTATCTTCAGAGCCTGGAGTTGGGATCTTTTTTAAATGCTACTATATTATATTACAATGAATAGTGTTTTGAAAAAAGGGTGTACTTGCTAGTCAAAACAGAGTTGATTAGTTTCCCAGCTCCCCAGGCTACCAATTCTTTTACCTTAGGCACATTATTAATTTTCTTAAGATTAAGTCTTGTAGATCTTTGGTCTTGTAATTATGCCCCTTCTCTCTGCGATTATCAGGTTTACCCTCATCACTGGATAATTCTCAATAGCAAATAAACATGCTCCTGTATTTATCTGCAAATAAACAACAGTTCCCCCCACCCCATCCAAAATCCCAAAATGTTTTCTAATTTTGTCCCTTAACTATTCCAAAATAAATTCATTATGTAGTTTATACCTCTAGCTGTCTTCAAGTCCTTTCTCTCAGTAAAACTTATAGGTTGTCCATAGTTTGGGCTTTGACATCTTTACCTGGCTCTCCTCTCTCCCCATTGTTCCACCACGACTATTCTTGTCATTGCAATCAATGAATGACCTTCATGTGACCAAGTCAAAGGCCGTTGCTTTCTTTTAATCTTGCTCATTTTCTCAGCAGCATTTGACAATGCTGATTGCTGTTTTCTTAAACATTCTACTTTCTTTTTAAAAAAATGTTATTTAGGGCAGCCCCGGTAGTGCAGCGGATTGGCGCCGCCTGCAGCCTGGGGTGTGATCCTGGAGACCCAGGATCGAGTCTTGCATCGGGCTCCCTGCATGGAGCCTGCTTCTCCCTCTGCCTGTGTCTCTGCCTCTCTCTGTGTGTCTATGAATAAATAAATAAATAAATAAATAAATAAATAAATAAATAAATAAAATCAATCTTTAAAAAAATAAAAATAAAAATTTTATTTAAATTCAATGAATTAACATATAATGTATTACTACTTTCAGAGGCAGAGGTCAGTGATATTCATCAGTCCTATGTAACACCCAGTGCTCATTCCATCATATGTCCTCCTTAATGTCCATCATCCAGTTACCCAATCCACCCAACCCCAACCCTTCCAGTGACCCTCAGTTTGTTTCCTATGATTAAGAGTCTCTTATGGTTTGTCTCCCTCTCTGATTTCAACTTGTTTTATTTTTTCCTCCCTTCCCCTATGATCCTCTGTTTTGTTTCTTAAATTCTACATATGAGTGAGATCATAGGATAATTGTCTTTCTCTGATTAACTTCTTTCACCTAGCATATCTTTTTTTTTTTTTTAAGATTTTATTTATTCAAGACAGACAGAGAGAGAGAGAGAGAGGCAGAGACACAGGCAGAGGGAGAGGGAGAGAAAGAGGCTCCATGCAGGGAGCCTGATGCAGGACTTGATCCCGGGTCTCCAGGATCACACCCAGGTCTGAAGGCGGCGCCAAACCTCAGGGCCACTGGGGCTGCCCACACTTAGCATATCTTCTAGTTCCATCCACGTCATTGCAAATGGCAGGATTTCATTTTTTTGATGGCTGAGTAGTATTCCATTGTATATATAGACTACATCTTCTTTATTCATTCATCTGTGGATGGACCTCTGGGCTCTTTCCATAGTTTGGCTATTGTGGACATTGCTGCTATAAAACATTGGGGTGCAGGTTCCCCTTTGGATCATCACATTTGTATCTTTGGGATAAATCCCTAGTAGTGCAATTGCTGGGTCAAGTTGGACACTCTACTTTCCTGGGTCTCTTCCTAACCTCTCTGGGTTCTCCTCCTCTTCTCCACTTCTAAATGGTGATGTGCTCCACGTTCTGAAATAGCCCCTTCTTTTCTCTGAGATATAGGTATCCTCTTCTAATCCAATGACTTTCAGTAATATCCATTTGCTAATGGCCTTCAAATTTGGCCTTCAAATCTTTACCTTCAAATATTTTCTGCAACTCCAGATTCATGTCCAGATAAGGTGTCTAAGAGGCACTTGCATGCACATTTTACATGGCTGAAAGAGAACTCTTAACTTTGTCTCCACCCAAAACTTGTTCTTCCTTCAGTCTTTCCCACCCCAGTAAGTCGTCCCCCCCACCCCCATAAGTACTATCCCCCCCAGTACTCAAGGCAAAATATCTAGGCATTGTTTTTGATTTCTTTCTTTTTTCTCCTATTATCATCCATTCCTTAAGCAAGTCCTATCTTGCTCCTTTTCTGTCTTCAGAAACATTCCCAAATTTATCTCCTTCCTACCATCTCCAGCACCAGCACCCTAGTCCAAGCCACATCATCCTCTACCTAGACCACTTGCAGTGACCTCCTAACTAGACTTCTTGCTTCTGCTTGTATCCATACCATAATCCCCTCCATTTCAGAGACTAGAGAAATCTTTAACCCTGTTTATCGGTCTGTGCCACACTCTCTCCCCGGCCCCCTGCCCCTGTCCCATTGCACTTGGCATGAATCCACACTCCTCACCCTGGCAGACCAGGGTCTCTGTGACCTGCCCCATGTCACTCACTCAGCCCACTTATCACTGACAGTGCATCAGCCTCACTGTGCTTGGTTTTGGTTCCTTGAACTTGCCAAAGTCCATTCTCACTTTACAGCCTTTGCCCTAGTTCTTCCTTCAGAATGAAATATTTTCTTTCAATCTACATATGGTTGATCTTTCTTATTTGAATCTCATCTTAAATATAGCCACCTCGAAGAGGCCTTCTCTATGTCCCACTCTAAAATTGCTATGTTGGGGTACCTGGGTGGCTCAGTTGGTTAAGTGTCTGCCTTCAGCTCAGGTCATGATCCCAGGGTTCTGGGATTGAGTGCCATATCAGGCTCCCTGCTCAGTGGGGAGTCTGCTTCTCCTTCTTGCTCTGTGGCTCCCCCTGCTTATGTTCTCTCACTCTCTGTCAAATAAATAAATAAAATCTTAAAAAATAAATAAAATAAAATTGCTGTCTAGTCACTCTGTCCCTTCTTCCTATTTTAGTTCTCTACTAGTTCTCTACAAGTAAAAACTTGGCATTATCTGATATTTTCTTGTTCATTAATGTATATGCTCATTTCCCCATTCATTCATTGCTGTTTGCTGCCCAACTGGAATGTGTACTCTCTGAAGTTGGGGAACTTTTTCTTTGTTGCTGTAACCTCTGCTTCTGGATCAGTACTCGCACAATAGTAGATGCTCACTACAGATATATGGGATGGGTGAATATATTTTTCTCATCTGTAGAATGCAGAGGTCAATACTTATGTCTCAGAGTTCTTTAGGATGTACTCTGTCAAACTTGGTAATGCATGTGAAGTGAATTCTGTTGTCTACCATATTATATTTAATAAATAGAAAAAATATTTTTTTAACTACCTGGCTTGTCATAGATGTTCAGCAAAGATTCTTTTTTTTCTTATAGTCTGGGTCTCTTGTAGGATTTTCTGTTGAGATAGCCTACATTCTCAGCAAGGTGAAAGGTACTCCCCAATCAGCTATGACTCTACATTTTTTTCTGAAGAAAAGGTTTAAAAAGTACTATTTAATGAAGAGTCAGCTAGTTTAGAACCATTATTAATGTCACTTCTGTCTCCATCTCCTAATATACACATATAACAAGACTTGGCTTTCTCCTGGGAAATAATTTTCTTCTCTTTGGTTATATGATCTTCTCCAATTAACTCTCCTTAGAGTCAAAGTGTTTTGGGATTTGATTTCTAAATCCCAGTGTTCAGGTTCCCTGAAAAGTATTTCCAGCTTTGTGTATTCTGATCAATGTTTCTTTTGCATTTTACTTAATAAATATTTAGGGTCGACTGAGTGCCTGGCAGTGGGGATATAGTTAAGATTTCTTAGGGTCCTCTGTTTCCTGGTGGAGGAAGTAGGATACATAAATCAATGAGGATAATAAAGTGTCTATGAAAAAGAGTCTTAATAGAACATAGCAGAGGCACAGTGGAGGGAGCGGCTAATCCACATGGAGGAGAAAGGAAGGTTTCAGAGATTTGTGATTGCTCTTCAGCCAACAAGGAGAGAATGGCTGTGTGAGCAAATTGTGGAGGAATGAACCTGCCTTGGGATCTGCACTGAGAGGCTGGCGTGGTTGCATGTCACAGTGGCAGTGGTAACCCAAAGGTCATGAGAAGCAAAGCTAGAGAGATGGCTAGGCCTGAGTCATGGACGGCTCTGTATGCCTGGCTAGAGAATTTGAACTTTCTCCAACAATAGCAATAATAGGAACAGCATGTAACTTTTACCCTGTACTTCCTATATGCCAGACTCTTTTCTTTGTTCTTTATTAATTCCTTTAATCTGTGCCATGACCCTGTGTGGTAGGTACCGTTATAATCCTTGTTTACAAAGAAACACAGGCACCAGGAGGATGGGGAACTTGACCAAGGCCACTCAGTTCACAAAGGGCCGGGGCAGGACTCAGGCAGGCAGTTTGGCTCTCAAGTTTGCCCTCTTCACCAGGGCACTGTACTTCCTCTCACAGCTTTGTGTGGGCAGCCAGGAGCCCCTGAGGAGATTGAAGTGTGGGAATGACATGGCCACATTAGTTCTCTGGGAAGGTTGCAGTGTTGTTGCGTTGCATCTTGTACATGGGTTAGTTTCTAAAAGCCTCTGAGGCAAAACATGCAGTTACCTTTGTCCTTAAAGTGAAGAGTGTTTGGGTGAGGCTTGCTATGCAAGCAGTAGCACCTCCTATCGCACTGAACCCAAGGCAGCAGCTTTTCCCCTAGCCTCGGAACCGAGGGCAGTCTTTGATAGAATGCATGTAAGAGATGGATAATCAGCTTGTGTTGAGGGGCCCTGTTCGGAAAGCACAAAAGAGTCACACGCCTGCAGAAACTGAGCCCCTCCATGGCGACAGCCGACTGAGCCTGCCCTCTCACTCCTTCCAGGGCCCATACTCACGCAAGGGGCAGCAGAGCCCATGCACTGCATAGTTATTTTCCCTGTCTCTGTGTCTCTCTGTGGAAGGAGTCCATGTGGCCTGGATGGAGAACAGGGCTGCTGCTGCCAAGGTATGAGAGGTTGGCTCCAATGAAAGTCAGGACAGGTAGACAGGAGAAGGAGGGTGTGGGACATATAAAGGAGGTTAAATTTCCTAGACCTAATGACCAACTGGATTTGTTCTCCTCAAACTTTTTTTCTGATGTGAAAACTTGGTACATCGTTTGATTTTTTTTCTTTCCAAACTCTGATAAAATTCCTTTTAATTTCCAACGATGTTAGCTTTGGTAACACAGGATTCTCCTTGCTCCTGACTTCTGCTACTGAAATAGGCCTAAGAGTCTCTGCAAGTGTTCAGGAACTTTGATCAATCCATCTGTTGTGGCAACAGTGCAAATATGCCTGTTTTTTGTTTATAAGTTGTATTAGGTAGACATTGTATTAGGTAAATTCTCTTGATGGCACTAGAGAAAACCCACTGCTACGTTCTCTTGCAGGTCTTATGGTAAGTTCACTAATTTTTTAAAACATTGAAATGATTTTGTAAGTCCTTTAAAGAAAACCTTGACATGATTTCAGAGATAAAAACCAAACCAAACCACCTAGCACGTGGGAAAAAGAGACAAGGAGGAATGCATCAAAATGCTGAGAGTGATTATTTTCCCCTTTTCTGTGTTTTCCAAGTTTTAAAAAATGTGCCTGTGGTGCATGCAAAATGTCAAAAACTTGTTAGAAAAAAAAAGGACAAAATGAAAAAATAAAAAGCTCCCTGTAATCCCATAATCCTAACACAACAGGTTCTTACTTTTGAGATGTCCTTGTTCACATACATGCTCATTCTTCATAGCTGCAGTCCTGAGAAATGCAGCTTTGTGTATTCTTTTTATTTTATAGCCTATTGTCAACATTATTTCATATTTTCACATAGTTTTCATAATTGGCATTTCTAATGGCTGCTTTGCATTCCATGGTGTTGATGTTTCATACTGAACAATCCCTTGTTGGACATTTGGATTGTTTCTGGTTCTTTTAGATAAGATGTAATGAACATTTTTATTCATTTAGCATTTTGAGTTTGTTCAGGTCTTTCCTTAAAGTGGATTCCCAGTGGTGAGCTCACTGCATGAAAGGTTTGAACTCTGTTAATGGCTTTTGGTTCGTACCTGCTAAGAGCCTATTTCCTAGGAGTGCGAATTGAATGTGGTTGGTCACTAGCTGTGTACATGTGTGTTTGTCCCATGTTTCTCTCACTGGTAGTGAGCTTCTGTGATACTTAATATAATCTATTATCTCTAAAATGTCCTGTTTATTGAAGAAAATTTAGAAAAGATATAAATATATAAAGAGGAAAATAAACTCTCCACAATCCCACTACTCAGAGGTAAGGTAAGCATTTTAAAAATGTATTTCCTTCCAAGTATGTATTTCATAATGTTACATCATGTGACTCAAAGAAAAACCAAAACAAAAATATAACCTCTTCTCTGTTGTGTAGAGGTTTTACAACTCTCTCCGTTCTAGGGCCAAGTCTAAGTAGTACTGGAATGAACTTTCTTATGAATAAATCTTTGTACACATCTTGGCATCATTCCTTAGGAAAATTCACAAAAGCAGAATTGTTGGATCAAAGAGTATGGACAATTGTTAAGGCTTTTGATGAATATTGAAAACTTGCTGTTGAGGAAAGTTGTGCCACTTGACATACTGCACCTGTTTAGAAGTCCATGGTAGACCGGCTGATGGCGGAGCTTCGGGCTGGGCCTGAGCTGGTTGGTGAGGTAGGGACAGAGGTGGTGCCAACGGGGAATTCAGGCTACATTTCTGACAGAACGTCTGTGGGCCTTGATGACAGATGGCTTATGGTATGCTGTGTGTGTCTGTGTGTGTGTGAGTGTGTGTGTGCACACGTGCGCATGTGTGCACATGTGTTTTGGGGGGCTGTGCTGAGGGAGAGTTTTACAAAGGAATTTGCCAGGATGCAGATAAAATAATTTACAGGGAAGCCCTTAGAAACTTGAGGTACTCTATGGATGTAAAAGCCCTATTGATAGTAATGGTAACTAAGAAATCCCCTCCTTCC
The DNA here is from genome assembly GCF_018345385.1 of Vulpes lagopus. Lineage (NCBI taxonomy): Eukaryota > Metazoa > Chordata > Mammalia > Carnivora > Canidae > Vulpes > Vulpes lagopus. The sequence goes on along the minus strand of NC_054838.1, from coordinate 33,530,857 downwards.
CCACAGGGTTGTTTCAAGGATGAAGTGGCTGATGTGTGTTAAAGTACATAGGCCCTAAACAAATAGGGCCTCTTGAGTGACACAGGACCTGGCACAAACTTGAGAGACAAACTTGGGAGAATTCTTGTATTTTATTCTCATCCATTTGTGTCGCAGACCGCATGGACACTTGCTTCCTTTCACTTTTTCTCATGCTTCCAGTGAGGAGGGAATCCGTTTAAACAGCTGAAGGAAGGGTCCAGCCTGGAGTGACAGTCTTCTGACAGGGAAGGAGGGAAGGAGACACCTCTGTCCTGGAAAGGCCTTGCGTCCCTCAGGCTAGGGAAGTGCTCGAGACCACTTGTGAGCGGCTGCCCTGCCCCCTGGCTGCCTGGCAAGGCTGCATTGTGTGCTCAGCCTGGGGGAGGAGACTGAAGATGCTGATAAGGAGGCCCTTCCGGTCCAGCCAAACAGACGCAGGAAAGCTTCTGCAGAGGAAAGATTAGACGCAGTGCCCAATTTAGAGAACCCAGTGGGGTGTGCATTAGGACAAACCCCCGAAGCTCTTTGAGGGCAGTATTGTTTATTGTTGGAGAAGGATAGCGGAGGGAGCCCGGCCTGCTCGTGCAGAAGACGGAAACAGCAAGTTGGGTCTGGAAAGACCTTTTTTAGAGCAAACATGTTTTGTATACAGAAGCTCCCCATCTTGGAAAGGGATTAGTGAGCAGGAAAGGCATCTTTCTTTTGCCATGGGAAACAAGGTGCCAGTTATTTCCTGGCGCATCCAAGACTCTTTGTCAAGTACCTGCACCCTGAGTGCTATGGTACAAAACAAACTAGTTCTGCCTGGGGAGCTAACTGATTGGGGCCCCAAGTGACTCCTACACAGTGGCCCTGTCTCCCCCTCTTGCCTCTAGGAAAATCAGATCTGTGCTCAGTGCAGTGATGCTCTCTTACTATGGAAGGGGAAAGAGCACTATTACTTCAACAAGAGAATTCAGACATTTGCTTTGGGTCGTGCCGATGAAATGCCGCTTCATGGGTTAACTTTCCTTTTCCTTACTTGCCTGGTATCCCAAATCTATGGTATATTTCTAGGAAATAGGAAGATATAAGAGGTCTACAAAGAATAAAATAAAACATCTTATTGTCTTGCTTTTTGAAAATGATATTACAGAACCTCTGAAAACAAGAATACGTTATATGTTAATTAATTGAATTAAAAAGAAAGAAAAGTTAAAAAAATGATATTGCGGAGATCTCAGGCTTACTTTATTTATTTATTTATTTTGTATGTCTGAAAAAATATTCCCAAGAGCTGCTTTTGAGGTCCTTCCCATCCATGGGTCTGTGTCAGCCTCCCCTGGTGCTTATTATGCCTGTGCCCTTGCCTGGTAGGGATTTACATTTGCAGACCTCGTTGGCCCTCATGGCAGCTCTGATTCAGTGTCAGGGGACCGAGTGTGTGGGTCCTCTGGCTCTGTTGTTGACATGCTGTGTTGGCCTGAGGCAAGTCACTCTTGATTTCAAATCCCATTTCTGTAAAATGGGGTGAAAAAGCTAGTCTCCTTCTCCTTCCCCAGGAGGATCCTGTGTCAGAGTTGAGTGAGTCATTCTTGAGCTGTAATACATGATACAAATGTGAGAGTCTTGTTTTTACTTGTGAAATAAATAGACTAGGGTTCTGTCCATTGGTTTTGGCTGTCATATGATGGATGCTCAGTTTTGAGGGAAGTTAGAATCAAAGAATGAGTACACCATGTTAGGAGCTTACTGTGCTGGAACATAGTTTAATAGAGAAAGTGGTGGCACACACAATAACTTGGAAAGAACAACCCCACCAGCCGGGTGGGACATTCCTTCCCTGTCATGTGCAGCAGAGCAGACAAGGGGTGCAGCAGAGCAGACAAAGAGATAGAAACAGAGCACCCCAAATAGATTTTTAAGATTTTTACATTTAATTTTAATTTTTAATTTTTATTTTTTTAAAGATTTTATTTACTTATTCATGAGAGACACAGAGAGAGAGAGGCAGAGACACAGGCAGAGGGAGAAGCAGGCTCCATGCAGGGAGCCCGACACGGGACTCAATCCCTGGTCTCCAGGAACATGCCCCGGGCTCAAGGCGGCGCTAAACCGCTGAGCCACCCAGGCTGCCCTAATTTTATTTTTAAATAGATTTTATTTATTTGACAGAGAAAGAGAGCACAAGTAAAGCGGCAGGCAGAGGGAGAAGCAGGCTCCCTACTGAGTAAGGAGCCCAATTCAGGGCTCAATCCTGGGACTCCAGGATCATGACCTGATCATGACCAAACAGATTTTTTTTTAGAGGACTTTTCTCACTGTATTAGGAAAGCTGTCTTGCGTTTCTAGCAAATACTGCAGACTGAGTGGAAGGTCGGAATATAATTTGTTGAGAGTTGGAGGTTATCGTCTTTCCTACAACTAGATACTACAGCCTCCCCAGAAGCAAACACTGTTGCTAATTCTCCTGTGTCTCTTTCTGGAGATATTTTATGCTTATGCATTTAAATAATTAAACGCCCCATTTTCATACTATACTCGCCATTTTCCACCTTGCTTCTTTCACTTAATGCATCTTCCAGAAATCCAGAGCAGGCTGCATAGTATATTGATGTATAGTTTTCATAATATTGCAACCATTTTCCTGCTGAGGGACTATTAGGTTGTTTTTCATATTTGTTAGTACAAATGTTGTTTAAAGAATATCCTACTGCATGTGTCTTTGTACGTGTGTTATGTAAGTATAGGACAGATTCTGAGAAGTGGAATTGCTGGGTCAGAGGGTTTGTAATAGCCTTTTTAGTTTTTAATCAATATTGCCCTCCAGAGAGGTTGCATTGATTTATCTCCTACTGGTGCTATACGAGCACCCCATTTCTCCATACACTCTCCTTTACAGAGTGAACTTTGCCAATCTGAATGAAAAATGGCTTCTGACTTTGAATTCATTATCATTTTCATTATAAATAATCATCTTAATTGTTTAAAATTATATAAATTATACATTAGAGTTTGAATTTACTCTTAGGAGTAAAGCTGATCATTTAAAAAAATGTAGAGGTGCCATTTTTATTCCTTTTTTCATAAACTATCTGCTTATGTCCTTTGTCCATTTTTTCTATTGATTTATTCAATTATTCTTATTGATTTGTAGGAACTCTTTAAGCATTTAAGGAAACTGGCCCTTAGTTATATGTATTTCAGATATTTTAATCAGTTGACCTTTTATTGTTTTGCCATGCAGAATTTTTAAAAAATTTATTTAGTCAAATTGGTCAACCTCTTTATTTTATGGCCTTGATTTTGAGTAATTCTTAGAAAGCCTTTCCCAATTTAAGATTTTATATAGACCATGCTTTCTTCTGGTAGTACTCTTATGTTTTCATTTTTCAGAATCTAAATCTTTATAATCCATCTGGAATTTATTTTAGTATGAGTGAGATAGAGTTCCAACTTAATTTTTTCCCAGAAAGACGTGGGTTTTGAATCCTGGCAGTTTTACTCATTAGCTGTGTAATTTTGATGAAAGTTTACAGTGTCCTTTCTGTAAGCTGGGGATAATAATAATAGTACCTACCTCACAGGATTGTTGTGAAGATTGCACGAATACGTGTATGTAGAAGAGTACCTGGCACATAATAAGCATTGAATAAATGTCACTTATGATTACTGTTACTAACAGTGATAGAATGTGAATTATTTACATCGTTGGTGGATAGAGAGGCCGCCTTGCACCTCACTAGTGTGTGACAAGGTGACATTTCATTACCTACACTCTCTAGTTTCCTCACTTGCATAATGAATAAGAACCAACTCATGAGATTGTTGGTAGGTGCAGATTAGATCATGTCTGTGAAAACATTTTGCGAACTGTAAAGGGCCATGTCAAAATGCTGGAGATTATGGCCTGGTGAATGAGAGCAGCCATGGCACAGGTGGGTGTTTGACATCCTTGGCCAAGGAGAATAATTAACTCGCGGTAACATGAAATTAGCAGCTTATGTAAAGCAAGTGAGCTTGCAGCAGTTGATTATAGTAATGTTTAGTAATTGCCTTCTAGTAATTAAGCACTAATGAGCTTCCTGAGACAGAATCTTGTTAGAGTGAAAGATCAAACACTTTCAATTCAACGTCTACTTGAACATGGTCCTGGGTTATGCTGACATGAGTGTCTTGTTGAAGTGTGGTCCTTGTCTTTAAGGACAGTAGGGGCAACATGTGTAGAGCACACCTCCCTCTACCAGGCAGGTGCACATGTGAAGATGGACTTAGGGTAAATACACAGTGCTCTGGGATTGTCCACAAGGGAGAGACTCACCTGCAGAGCCTGGCAATGCCAGTCTGAACCTGGTCCCTGGAGTCTGGCCTAGATTCTGAGTACCCAAGCTCAGTAATGAATGCCTTCTTCAAATGACTTCTTGGCCTTTTCAATCTCTCCATTTGTGATTTTGGATTCATCAGGCATATCTTATTTCTCATGCCGTGCCAATCTCCCTCCACAACTTCTGGGTACATGCGATATTGTGTCTGGGGACTCTATTTCTAGCAGATCTGACCACTCACATTTTGCCTGGGTAGAATTGCCCAGTAAATTTAAATTTCAGATAAAAAACTGATAACTTTTTAGTGTAAATCTGTCCCATATGATACTTGTGTTACACTTACATACTAAAAAATTTGTATGTCCCATGCAATATTTGGAACAAACTTATATTAAAATTTATTTGTTGCTATCTGAAAATGAAATTTATCTGGGTGTCCTCTTTCTCCTTTGTTTTCCCTTCCTTTCCCTTCTCCTTTATTTTATTTTCTTTCATGTAGCACTGCTACCTGGGTGGCAACCCTGATTTCAAGCGCTATAAAATAACATTTACTTGGGGAATATAAAAAACAGTGAAAGGAATTACAGAAGAAAGGAGAGAAAATGACTGGGAAATATCAGAGAGGGTGACAGACAGAGCATGAGAGACTCCTAACTCTGGGAAACGAACAAGGGGTAGTGGAAGGGAAGGTGGGTGGGGGGTTGGGGTGACTGGGTGATGGGCACTGAGGGGGGCACTTGATGGGATGAGCACAGGGTGATATACTATATGTTGGCAAATCAAACTCCAATAAAAAATATACATATAAAAAATAACATTTACTATACTGATGTTTCATGGAGCCCTAGGATAGCAAGAGATTTTTTTGTTATAAGGTGTTATATGAGGGACTTCTGGGTGGCCCAGTGGTTGAGTGTCTGCCTTTGGCTCAGGTCGTGATCCCGGGGTCCTGGGATTGAGTCCTGAGTCAGGCTCCCTGCAGGGAGCCTGCTTTTCTCTCTGCCTATGTTTCTGCTTCTTCCTCTCTCTCTCTCTCTCTCTCTCTGTCTCTCTCTCAGGGAGCCTGCTTTTCCCTCTGCCTATGTCTCTGCTTCTCTCTCTCTCTGTGTGTCTCTCACGAACAAACAACAAACAAAAACAAAAACAATAAAATCCCAATAACCCTTGAGTTTTTTTTGTAAGTGTCATATGAGAAAAGAATTCTCAGCTAAAATCACTTTTGATAAATCCCGGGTTAAACAAAGCCAGTTCTCCTCATTATGGGAATTTTTAGAACTTTTAAATCTTCAAGATTGGGTTATAATAGTATTTAGTATTTCTCAAAGTATGTCACTGTGAAGCTGTCCTCTTGCCAACCCCTTTCTTGAGTGTTTATTTCTAGAGAAAATGTTGAATGAATGCTGAGGGTCTTTGGTAATCAGTTCTGTTGGTAGACCATGAGTTCTAATTTTTGGGTTTGGGGAAAAAAACACTATAGAAAAAAAATTGTATACTGTTATAATTGTTTTGTTTTAAAAATCTATACAATTTAAAAATCTATATACATACAGGTGAGTGTATATAAACAAACAAAAAAACCTAGAAGGATGTATATACCAAGATGTTAACTATAATTATCAACCCCCTCCTGGGGGTTTGATTAGGGAAAGAGATTTCAAGCAGACTCTCTGCTGAGCACAGAACCTGATGTAAGGTCTCCTGTGAGGCCATGACCTGAGCCCAAACTGAGAGTCAGACCCTCAACCGACTAAGCCAGCCAGGGGTCCTCTACCCAAGTCTCTTGATGCCAGTCCCCATGCTGCCTCTTTGGGATGAGAGAATGGCAGCACATGCTGTCCTGAGGAGGACCATGGTGTCTATTCACCCTAACCATTTTGGTTTATTGCTCAAGGTTGATACCCTGAAAGGGAAAAAGACTTGAGTGAAACCATGGTTTTTGAACAAGAACAAGTCCCCAGAATATCATTTCCTGGAGCAGTGTTGGGGGAGGGGATTAGGCTTCTGTTCACCAGAATCCTTGACTTTTTCTGTTATACTGAGCCCTGACAGGCAAGGGGAAAGATGTACTGATGTGGAACAGTGACTAATGTTGTTCTTGTTTTTTTTTTTTTAAAGGTCACTTTGATAAATGGTTTATGTTGCCAAAAATCACATTGCTTTAGAATGTTTTTTTGTTTTTATAGTACATCTTGTTTCCTATATCTTTTCTAAACTCATTTTTCTCTTTCTTTCCCTCTCTCTCTCTCTCTCTTTTAGGAGTGGGAGGTGAGGAGGCAGGGGGAGAGGGAGAATCCCAGTCTCCATGCCCAGTGCAGAGCCCAACTCGGGGCTTGGTTTCAAGACTCTGAGATCGTGACCTGAGCCGAAACCAAGAGTCAGATGCTTAACTGACTGAGCCACCCAGGCACCCCTAAATTCATTCTTTTCTTTCCTCATCTATTTTTCCGTTTTTGAGTCTTATCCATATATCCATTCATTTAGAGGTATTGTGGTGATTATGATGTTTGGGGTTTTGCTGATTCATCTGAGCAATGTTCCTGTTTATTGCTCCCATAGTTGCATGGATGAATGAATTGTGGAGTGATATTTGGAGGAAAGTCAGGGTCCAGCTCCCAAAAGAGACCTGGGCTTGGGGGGCACAATGAAGAGCAGTGCTTGTATGATCTGAAATCAGTGTATAGCCCTATCAGTGTGGGTGTGCTGCTTCAAGAGGAGGGAAATTCTAGAATAATGCAGCTCACGGGGGTTGGGAGGTTCCATTCAACTGTGCCTCCAGCTCTTAGGACAGGTGCAGCAGTGCTGTCTATTGTAGGGCAGGGGACAGCAGCATTCTATTTTGGGAGGATCCAGACAGATCTGGGTTTGAATCTTGGTCCTAAGACTAGCTATGTGACTTCAGGATTATGTCTCTATAATTCAATTTCTCCTTCTGTAAGCTGAGGATGATGAGGATAATACCTGCCCCACAGGGTTGTTGCGAGAATTAAATGAGTACATACATGTAGAAGAGTACCTGATTCATTGTAAGCATTGGCTATGTGTCAGTGATTATTATTAACAATCATAGAATATAAAATCCCTAGAATAGTGCTTGGTCAGTAGCATTTCTTATGACATACTTGCTCCCCAGACAAGATGTGACTTTTGTTGTCAATTTAGGGCTGTGTGTCACAAGCTGATTCTGAATGAGTTTCCACCTCCTGGGATGCTATCTTAGCCCTTGGTGATGCCTGAGCTTTTATCTTACTTCCTGATCAGCAGTGCTTCCTCAGAGCATAGTTTTCAGAGATTCCTGTGAGCTTTTCATTCAGCAGTGTGTTTCCTACTAGAAATAGATTTTATTTTATTTTTTTATTTATTAGAGAGAGAGAGAGAGAGAGGCAGAGACACAGGCAGAGGGAGAAGCAGGCTTCACGCAGGGAGCCCGACATGGGACTCGATCCCCGGGACTCCAGGATCACACTCTGGGCTGAAGGCGGCGCTAAGCCGCTGAGCCACCAGGGCTGCCCTCCTATTAGAAATGGAACAGTAGGGACACCTTGGTGGCTGAGCAGTTGAGCATCTGCCTTTGGCTCAGGGCCTGATCTTGGATTCCTGGGATCGAGTCCCGCATTGAGCTCCTTGCATGGAGCCTGCTTCTCCCTCTGTCTGTGTCTCTGCCTCTCTTTCTGTGTCTCTCATGAATAAATAAATAAAATCTTTAAAAAGAAAAAAAAGAGAAAGAAAGAAAAAAAGAAAAAAAAAGAAACAGAACAGTAACCAGTGCAGGTAATCCAGAGTTTACTGTCCAGCCTTAGCCCTAGACGGCCTGCATTTTTATTTTTATTATTTTTAAAAAATTTTTTTTTTATTTATTATAGTCACAGAGAGAGAGAGAGAGAGAGGCAGAGACACAGGCAGAGGGAGAAGCAGGCTCCATGCACCGGGAGCCTGATGTGGGATTTGATCCTGGGTCTCCAGGATCTCGCCCTGGGCCAAAGGCAGGCGCCAAACCGCTGCGCCACCCAGGGATCCCCGGCCTGCATTTTTAAAGAGACCAAACACTTTTTCTCTAGAGGCTTATTAAAAAACAAAACAAAACACAAAAACAAACAAAAAAACTCCAAATATTCAACAGAACATTGAAGTAATTTCTTATAGAAAGAAGGAGGCCTTTCTTATCTTGTCTTTCAAGGCTTCCACGGCTCTCTCCAGGTAGAAGCCACATGAGACCTGATTCAGCATTGACTCTGACCAAGGAACTCTTCCCCTTCTTTTCCTGAAGGTGCAGAATTTGGGCACAGTAAGCCTTCTGGGAGCCCTGTTTCTCAGGCCATCATTTTTGGACATTCTCCTCTGAATTCTCTGTGTGTTTGACTTCTGCTAAAGGTGGAGGAGTAAATAAATGGCGTATAATCTAAGCACAGAAAGATGCTTAGTCCTGTGCTCTGTTCACTGGCTAATAAAAGCACTGAGTTGTGGTCCATGTGGGGCCCACAGAACCTCATGTCCCCTGCTATCCTTGTCTCCATCCTTGAATTTTTTTTCTTTTCTTTTCTTTTTTTTTTTTAACTTTGAACAGCTTTCTTGAATTTAATTAACATACCATATCCGTGAGTTTTTATCTGGAGTATGTCCTTGATTTTTTTTTTAAAGATTTTATTTATTTATTTGAGAGAGACAGAGAAAATGAGGGCGGGGGTGGGGGGAGGAGAGACAGTGAGCTGGGGGAGGGGGAGCAGACTCCCTGCCAAGCAGGAAGCCCCATATGGGGCTGGATCCCAGGACCCTGAGATCATGACCTGAGCCAAAGGCAGATGCTTAACCACTTAACCAACTGAGCCACCCAGGCACCCCCTGTCCTTGATTCCTATTTAAACTACTGTAGTGTGGTGGAAAGAGTTTTGGATGCGAAACCAGAGGGGAAGACAAAAAGGAGATCACAATTTATTGAGTGCTTCCCTTTATCATTCAATTCATCAGACCTTTTTAAGCTCCTGCCACAAGCCAGGCATGGGGAAAGGCACTACAAGTAGTGTGTCAAGGATGTCCACTGGGACTGGACCTAGGCTATCTGGGTTTGAATTCCAGCTGTACCAGTTAAGTGGGACCTTAATGTCTTCTTTTTCAGCTTCTCCCGTGCCTTAGTATCCCTATATATCAAGTTAGGATGCTAATAGGAGTGTTGTGAGGGTTAAATGAGTTAATGATATAGAATGAAATGATGATGATGATGATGATGATGATGATAGTGGCAAGGATGACAGTGACAATAATGGGGAGGGGTTAGGATGGGGACTCAACCAGATAGACACATCATTGCTTTCATGCTGTTCACAGTCGTGTGTGTGTGTGTGTGTGTGTGTGTGTGTGTGTGTGTGTTTGGGGTGGAGGTGCTGACGGATGGACTTGGAGCATAAGACAAATACAAATAAATACATTAAGCATGGTTAGAGTATGACTATAGAGTCATTATAGAGTATGACTATAGGACGGGGAAAGTTACCATGCGAGCATATAGCAGGGGGTCGGATTCCTCACAGGTCAAAGAGTGTGATATTTAAGTGAAATTGAAAGGACAACTAAAAGTCAGCTGGGCTGGGGAGTGGTGATGAGGGGAGGTTGTGTCCTATGTTCCAAACAGATGTAAACAGGATTTGTGAAAGTCTGAAAGGGAAAGGGGCCCTACAGTGTTAAGGAACTGAAGAAATCCAGTGAGCCTAGAGCATGGAGTGTGAGCAGAGTGGTGAGAGGTAGGGGCTGGTAATAAAGGCAGAACCAGACCATGGAAAACCACTGTCATAGTGAGGAGTTTCGGTGACTAAGAGCCAGGTATTGTCCTTGGGGGACAATAATCCCTTTAAGCATCACAACTCTGTGATCAAGGTGTTACTAGCTTCATTTTGTCAATGGGGAAATTGAAGCTTCCAAAAATTTTCACTTACCTAGAGGCATAGTCTAAGAAGATAGTAGAGTCGAGATGTGAACGTTGGTTTCTCCGACTCCAAGGCTAGCATTCTTTTGGTGACACCATATGCCTTCTGAACTTGAACTCTGGCTATTATTGTGACTTCAGGCTACCCTCAGTTTACTCACCTGGAAAATAGGTAACGTATTAATACATACCAGCCTCAGAGACTTGTAAAAACAAATGGAAATATACCTGAAGTGCCAAGTATAGTGCCTGGCATATTAGTGAACTCAACACTGCTTATGGCCCCAGTTTCTTGACAGAGAACTGTTTTCCTTCACAGTCCCAGTGAACTGGGAGGGAACCCCATGAGCTGCCAGGCACATGCATGTTGGCATGGTCAGTCATCTTTCCAAGGATAAGTTAAAACTCACGCAGAAAACATCTTTGCACACAGGGAATCTGCTCCCCTAGCTACTCGCAGGTCTCCTGCAGTGGGCTCTCTTTCGACTCTGTAACCCTGCAGCCACCTGAGCTTTAGCTCCACTGGGAGGAGTGACCTGGGGGCCTTCTTCCAGTTCTCCAAGACGCCCTTTCCCTCATGGGCTCACTGGTTGTCCTCCTCTTCCTCCAGAATCCACCAGCCTTGTTCTGCTTGCTTTTATGAAATGAGCTCCACTGCTGGTTTGAATTGTTTTTAACTTCGTGGTGGTGGTTTGACTTTTCTCACATTAGTCTCCAGGGCAGAGACCTTCTCATCTCTGTATTTCGTACCACAATTAGCACAGTACTGTAGTAGGTACTCGATAGATAATAATGGTTTTCACCAGGATAGAGCTTTGTGGGTACCAAGGCTCTTTTGTACAGTTTTTAAAAAGATCTTTACAACTGTCCTCTGAAGTAGACAGAGCATGCAGTATTCTTTTCAGCACAACTGAAGCAACTAAAGCCAATGCTTGAGCAATAGGCCTATTAATTAACTCTTTAATTCTGCAGAGTACACATTTACTGAATAGAACTGTCCCATGTGTGGGCTAGGAAACTAGAGCCGAAGGAGGTGATCCCTTACCTCAAGGATGAGGCAGACATTTGAAGTTTTAGGACAGAGGAATGATGAAAATATTTATTTAACTTTACTGGGAAAGAGCAGTGAAAAAGTCAGAGAGAGGGGCACCTGGTGGCTCAGTCGGTTAAGTGTCTGCCTTCAGCTCAGGTTATGATCCCAGGGTCTAGAGATGGAGCCCCAGTTCGGGCTCACTGCTCGGCGGGGTCAGCTTCTCCCTCTCCCTCTCCCTCTCCCTCTTCTCCCTCTCCTCCCTGCTTGTGCTCTCTTGCCTCTTTCTGTCTCCAAATAAATAAATAAAATCTTCAAAAAAAAAAAAAAAACCAGAGGAAAAGATGCTTGCATTTGGCTTTAAAAGATTGACTTGGTGGCACAGAAAAGGGTGTGAGCGAGGCCCTCCTGGGCAGAGGATGTGACAAATGCCACAGCTCATAGGAATGAGGAGATAGGCACCTTGGGAAGTGCTGCAGCGTCAGCCTGGCTGGCAGAAGGTGTATAGCAGTGGGGTGGTGGTAGGGGGAAGATGGCAAGAACTCCCACAGTTAAGACCCCAAGACGCCCAGGACTTGCAGGGGACTGACTGAAAGGTTTCTTTCTAGATCCTTCCCCTTCATTCAGTCTCCTGGTCCCTTGGCATTCTTCCCATAGGCATATATCATACACGAATAAACTACCTTGAAGCTTTGGACGGGCTCTCCTTTGTTCCTGCTTCCTTGCACCCCAGTGTGTCTGCATATAGGCTGTAATCTCCTTGCCATGCTGAAAGAAAACAGATCTTACCACGTGAGTGAGCTGTGACCTGACAACTTGGAAGAATAAAGGTTACCAGGTGAAAGGACATTTGTGTGGCTTGAGGTGACTGGGAAGGAGTAAAGTTCTTCTGTGACCAAACACCTGTGTTTCTCCCTCACTGGCAAATCACCAGAGGGGAGCATTAAATTGCTCTCCAAATGAGTCAGATCTGTTGTTCCTGAGGTGACAAGGCTGGCTCAGCTTGAGCTCTGTGGGCAAGTCTGACCAGGCCCCATCTCACTCTCGCCTGTGTTTGCCTTGCAGCTGTGTAAATGAGTATGGAAGATTATGATTTCCTGTTTAAAATTGTTTTAATTGGCAATGCTGGTGTGGGGAAGACGTGCCTAGTCCGACGATTCACTCAGGTAAGAGAACTTGGAAGTTCAGGGTTGGGTTTCTCGGTCTAACGTGGGGTTAGGTGACCTGAAGAGAATGGATGACTGGTTGCAGCACTGGCCTCTTGGTTGCCAGTTCTTCATGTGCCCTTTGAAAGTGCACCAGCTTTAAAGCCTAAGCTAGACATTTTTCAGCCATCTCAGGGGAGTATGGCTCTGTGGGTCACCACCAATCCTCCCACATTTTGTGTGCTTCCTTTATGAAAGGAGCAAATGGTTTTGCTTTCAGTGTATAATCTCAAAAATGGATTATTGGATTAAAACAGATTAATAATCTGTTTTACTAATCAGTTAATAATCTAAAAGTGTTAACAATCTGGACATCACACTAAGCCTAAGTATTTAATTTTTTAAAAACTCAAATACAGGGATCCCTGGGTGGCGCAGCGGTTTGGCGCCTGCCTTTGGCCCAGGGCGCGATCCTGGAGACCCGGGATCGAATCCCACGAAGGGGTTCCCGGTGCATGGAGCCTGCTTCTCCCTCTGCCTGTGTCTCTGCCTCTCTCTCTCTGTGTGACTATCATAAATAAAAAAAAAAAAAAAATTAAAAAAAAAAACTCAAATACAAAAAAAAAAAAACAAACTCAAATACAAATTAAACCAACCAAACTCCCTCTCTGTGCTCTCTTACATCCTCTTAGGCAACTGAGCGAATCATTTTGGTTTAGAACTGAATATGCTGATGTTTTTAAGGCTATTAAATGGGAATGAAATGAGAACAGTGAAGGACTATATGAATGAAATGTAATGTTCCCTCTGGGTTGAGTCCTTACTATATGATCCAAGTACAAGTTCCCTTTGAGACTGCCCTTTTGAGAATTACTGCCAGAGATTATAGGCCTGTTATTATACAAAAATGAGTTAGAAATCATTCTGATGTTAACCTTCTTTTGTGTTTTCCCTGGAAAAATATGAATGGCATCCTTTTCAGGATTATCATGTATACATCTTGCATTTTCATAAAGTGCTAGTAGGAAAGCTGAGACTAGCACTGCTAAGGCCTAGGACAGCCAGGTGCTGTGGATAGAGCACCAGCTTGAGTGTGGAGACCGGGGTCCTGGTCCCAGCCCTGCCCTGGCTCATCCTGTGAGCCTGGATAAGTTACTCCCCTGTCCAGCCTCCCTGCCTCCCTGCCCCACTCAAGGGGCCTGCTGATCTTCAAGGTTACTTCCAGCATTGACAGTCTGTGATTCTGTGCAAACCCGAGAGGCAGACTGTATGACACAGACAGCTTTAGGGCAGAGTCACCTTTGGAAATGCCAGGGTTTTTCCCAGGGTAAGTGAACACAGACTAAAACCTATGCTTTTTATTAAGCCTGGACCTGGTGAAATCAAAAGTAAGAAGCCACCAGACATCTGGGCTCAGTCAGCCACCCTGGCATTAACTGGAAACTCCACCTGGTTTTACTTCCACTTAACAGTAATCTTTTCTTTTGGCAGGAAGAGAAGTGTGCAGAGATGTGGAGGAGTTTTTAGTCTCTTTATCAAAAGTTCCCTTGACCTTGTTTTATTACTGAAAGATCCCTTAGAGATTATTCAGTCTACTCCTCTCATTATACAGATGAGAAACTGAGGTCTACAGGGACGAAATGATTTCTTAGCATTGTACATCATGTTAGTGGTGAGGCTCAGATTAGAACCCACGTCTCCCAGTTCTCAGCCTGAATTTTTATTTTCTGTGTCCTAACCTCTGAGACCATAGGAATCTGCCTTTTCTCTTTAAAAGAATAAACTGTCATTAAAGGTAAAAATGCTTACATTTCTAAATGCTAATTTCTACCAATAAGCACACCACTCCTTTCTTTTCTACTTTTCTACTCCTCCCAGCCCCTTAACTCCCCTCAAAAGTCATATTCCCTAGGCAGTATTATGTTTAGTTTTGTTATTTAGCAGGCAGTTAAATTGAATTGGATTCAGCTGTTTTTGAGGCATGAGGAGTTGAGGAACAAAATGATGGGGGAGACATTGGGAAGGATTTGTTTTATTTTTTTGGCATTTATTAGACTGCAAAACAGCTGGAGCGATAAACTCGAAGCTTGGCAGCCTTGTGTTTGAGCCAAACCAAAATAGAGGAAAATTGATTCAATATTTGTAAGTACAGTTATGAATGTTTATATTTACATTTTTTGCAGACATGCAATGGAATATTTTCTGTGGGTTTGAAGCTCAGTCTTTTAAGTTCAAACTTTAATTATTGTTAGGGAATAGACTTAAAGATACCCCAATCTTAGCTGCCAGAGCTAATAAAGTCCATTTTGCTTCAGTTTCTGGCAACTCTGGAATCTAAGTGAAGAGGCAATAGACACTAGGTGAAGTTTGACAGTCTACATTCCTTATAGAATCCCTTCCCACCTCCATGCTCCTCCATAAGCCTGCAGGAAATATTATATACCAGTAATGACGTGCATTGTACATGTGGTTTTGCTAAAATCCCATCTTTCTAGTTGAGCATCCAGTTTGAGGTACAGTTTTGTTTTGTTTTGTTTTGTTTTGTTTTGTTTTGTTTTGTTTGCGTCAGCCTCAAACTCATTGAATTTGAGACCCAGAGAGGGGAACTGGATTGCCTGAGGCTACACAGAGGTCCTCCGACCTTCACCTTGGGTTTAGTGCCCTTCCTACTTTACTTTTTCCCTGAATGATTCTGTTTTCTTCTCTTCTCTTCCCAGTGTCAGGGGCTCTGATTTCATTTAATTCCATATATGTGGTACATTGCATGGAGAGAACTGGTTGTTACCCTCAGAGCAGAGGGAAATTCAAAAGCCTCACTGTCTCATTCAGGTTTCTGGTAGTGAGTTCTTGTCTGTTTGTGTTGGTTGTCCACTCCCATGACTGTCCAGGTCCTAGACTCACAACCAGTTTCAGTCTTCCTGGATTTGACCTCTCTGGGAGCACCTGTCCATTTTGCTCCTTGTCCAACAAACCTGGTCTCATCCCTACGGCTTTGTGCTCCTCAATCTCATCCTGTGTCTGAGTTTTAGTCTTTGAAATTAGGTCCCTGTCTCTTCCCAGTTCTCTTCCTCCACTCTCTCTGCCTTGCTCCTCCTTTCATGTCCCCCTTTTCACTCTCTTTCTTCTGTTAGCATTCCTCTCTCCGACTTTCTCCCTCCTGCCTCCTCCCCTCAAAGCATACATACAAAATTAAATTAAACAATGCTCTCATGACACTAGCCAGAGTTCTCTTTTCTTCTAGTTAACTCAGTCAAAGGAAGGGGCTGATGATGGGTAGTGATGAGGGTGGTGGGAAGGGGAGAGAATTTCATTTAATTGAAAGGTTTGCTTAATTATTTCCCGTTATTTCCTCTTTAGGGTCTTTTCCCCCCAGGGCAAGGAGCCACAATTGGAGTTGATTTTATGATTAAGACGGTGGAGATTAATGGTGAAAAAGTAAAGGTAAGATGCTAAGTGTTCAGTTAGGCTTTCATTGTGCTGTGAGGAAGTAGTATTTTCTTTTTTAAAATTTATTTTATTTTATTATTATTATTTTTTAAAGATTTTATTTATTCATGAGAGACCGAGAGAGAGAGAGGCAGAGACATAGGCAAAGGGAGAAGCAGGATCCTGGGATCATGACCCAAGCTGAAGGCTAATGCTTAACGAACTCAGCCACCCAAGAGCCCTGGATAAAGCCTTTTCATAACATGTATTGAATCTAATGGAAACCTGCACTGAAAATAATATATTCAGCCATGGTGACTTATTTCCAAACAGAGTTCTTAAATTCCCTTTGTAGATGTTGTATTTATAGATGGGAAGACAGAGAGAAGGTCTAAGGCAAATTGGTCCTGTCTCCTGTCATGTCAGAGGTGATGTATAAGCAAGAAATTTCTTTTCAGGAAGTCCTAGAGTTAGGACAGTAAGCAGTGCTACCTCTTAAGAATGGAGGCCCCGGGATCCCTGGGTGGCGCAGCGGTTTGGCGCCTGCCTTTGGCCCAGGGCGCGATCCTGGAGACCCGGGATCGAATCCCACGTCGGGCTCCCGGTGCATGGAGCCTGCTTCTCCCTCTGCCTGTGTCTCTGCCTCTCTCTCTGTGACTATCATAAATAAATTAAAAAAAAAAAAAAAGAATGGAGGCCCCGTGAAAGAGCCTACTGATTCCTGCATTCGTTATGGGTCATTTGGTCATATGAATCACTTATTGGATTTAATGTGTCTCCCACCATACCCCTATTTGTAACAAGGGAGAGATTCTAAATGAGAGGTCCAGGAAGAATCCATGATCATTCTCTTCCCCTCTGTGGTCTCTGGACAGTTTGGTACCCGTAAGAGCCATGATATGGCTAGTAATGGGAGAAGGGAAATAGTGTTTACTGAGCACCTAATACGTCAGTTGCACTGCTTAGGTCCTTTTATATGTGCTGTCATATTTAACTTGGTCCTCACTGTAACCCCTGTGAGGTAAATGATAACTTACCTTCCTTTTATAGGTTTCAGAGAGATTGAGCCACTTATCTATCCAGTTAGGAAGGGAGGTAGGCAGGATCTGAACCCGTTTGTGAGGTGGTGCATCCATGGCCTCCCTGGGGTCCCCCCTGCCATGAGAGAAAAGGGGGATGAAGGCATGTCACTTTGAAGCAAGGAAAGGAGGAAGGTGATAGGAAGAAATATGGAATAAGACTGAGTTACGTGGAGGAAGGTAGAGAGGTTGATCTTTGGCTCAGTGCTCTGCCTGCCTCTCAGAGTTAGTGAAATTCCACTCTGGCATCAGCAGCGCAATGAAAACTGTGGCATCAGATTTCCAGCTAGATCCCAATCGAAGCATCCAAAGTTTGTTTGTTTGTTTGTTTATTATTTAAAAAAAAATTTTATTGGAGTTCAGTTTGCCAACATATAGCATAACACCCAGGCATCTGAAGTTTAAATCCATGTCTTTTCCATCCTCCTCCCATATGTACCTGCGCTCCTGCCTTCAAATGTCTCAGGAAGGGCAGAGAAGCTCCAAGGTGCCCTTGCAGCATTTCAGAGATACATAGAGAAGCGTGTAGGGTGAGGCTTCTGAGTGGAGGACAGAAGCTCTCCCAGTGTCTCTTCCAGCCCCGATTCCTCAAAGTGATTCCTTCTGCAGAGACATGCACACCAAATACAATAGTGAATGGAGAGCTAGGGGCACTGAAAAACAAAGCAGGGTGTGAAATCCATGTAAATGCTAACCAGCATGCTCAGAAAAATAGTGCATTAAGCTGGGGAGAAGGAGCTAAGGTGTGAGAGTAGGAAGGAGACAGGAGTGTGCATCCAGGAAGTATTGACCAGAAGAGCCACTTGTAACTATTGTTCCAGCAGAGTGGAGGTGATCTTCAACCCTAGGAGTTGAGTAAACTAGTGTTTCAGGCATTTTACTTCCAGATGTTTGGATTTCCTAGTCATATACACATGTATAAGTGAGTTTATTTGTTTGACCAGAAATGTTAGCACCTACTATGTGCCAGGCCCTGGGAATGAATAGAGGTGAATAAGAAATTGTCCCCGCTATTAAAGAACAGGCTTATTTTTCTCCTTTGAATCCCCAGGTTCAGGGATTACATGTATTCCATTTTCTGCAAACCATAATCTCATTGTTAAGCCCTTATTACACTCAGCTAAAATCCATCTTTTTATAACATCCAACTCTACCACAAAACCACAGGCTTCTCAGGAACAGGGTTTGTGTCTTACCCCTCTCCCCATCCATGGCACAGTTACTGTCCTGCCACCCTATTAGGCCTCTGGACCTCCATCTTTAAAAAGTAAGAGTTGGTTAATCTCCTAAATTAATTAGTCCTAACTAATTTGCTTGAGTTTCTTTCTAGCCATACATGTGGAATCCAGATCTAGAATGACCCTCTCAAACCACATTCATCCGGGGGCTTCATTAGGATGTGGACACACAGGAGCAACTTCTTTAGTTTTTCAGTGAAAGAAGACAAAGCTACCCAAGTTTCGCTAATGACACAGTTGTTGTCTTATTGTCTTTGTTCTTTCATGCTTACTGAATACCTCTTCTCTGTGATGGTTAAGTGTCTTTTTGCAAGCAGTTTGCAGGCTTTCTCAGAGTCCCTTAGGGTCAGTGGGAAAGAGAATCTACTGGTGGTTTGTGCAGGATCACCTGCCTGGGGACTGCCACGGCAGCACCACACCCCAGCTCTCTCTCCTGACTTCTCATCACCTGGCCTCAGCCCCTACTTACTTACTCTTTTTTCCTTTTCTTTTCTTTTCCTTTCTTTTCATTTCTTTTCTTTTCTTTTTTCTTTTCCTTCTTTCTTTCTCTTCCTTTCCCAGGGCCACCCAGGTGCCCCAAGTGTCATTCCTTTTAGGATGGCTTCCAGCATTGAAGACAGAGAATCAAAACTCTTAGAAAAATTCTTCTGGTGATTAAGCCTTAGTGCCAACTCACTAAAGCAAAGTTGAGGCCCTTCTCTTAAAGTGGTCTGCATTTTGAAATGACCTTGAGTAGAAAATTCAATTAAAACAGTTGTAGGGGAATCCCTGGGTGGCTCAGCAGTTTAGCGCCTGCCTTTGGCCCAGGGCACGATCCTGGAGTCCTGGGATCAAGTCCTGCGTCGGGCTCCTGGCATGGAGCCTGCTTCTGCCTCCTCCTGTGTCTCTGCCTCTCTCTCTCTATGTCTATCATAAATAAATAAATAAGTATTTTTAAAAAAAAGAACAGTTTTTTTAAAAAAAAAAACAGTTGTAGAGTTTTCTCTTATCCATTTTTTAAAAGTCTGTCATAAGTAAATGAGAAGCAAGCAAAACATTAAGCTCAGACTACAACATTTTAACCTTAGGAGATTAATTATGATATAAATAGAAGATTTGCTGGATGTCTTTGTAATCAGTTATATATTGCATAGATAAGAATGTCTTGAACATATGCACATGTGTTTTCTCACTTGACCATCTGTTCATTCATCCATATACCTATATTATGGTATAGTAGATGGTGCATGCTGAGCCCTGTGTTAGGTAAAGCATTCTTGCTTTCTAGGAACTCGTTGTCAGCTAGGTGAAACATTTTATGTGTGAAACCTTCTTTAATATCCTACTAATCATTTAAGCAAAATTAATCAGCCCTTTCTTTGTGAGTCTGTCATCCTTTTTTCATTTGGCTAGGCATTTTTCAAATGTGTCCACCATGTACCATGTACTCTGTACGGAAGGCCCTGGAGCATAAGATTCAGTGAGAGACAGCAGTTGCCCTCAAATGACTGTCTAATAAAGAGGCACTCAAGTACACCTGTGACTGCAATGCATTATTGCAACTGTGAGACAATAGAGAGAAGCAGTGGTACAAAGAGCGTAGGTGAACAGTGGATCCCCCTGAGGGAGAGGAGGATGGTTAGAAAGCCCATGGCTGCAGTATTGAGAACATATTGACCAGCATGAGATTAAAAACTAGGAGAGATTCTCTCCTGCTGGCACCTGTTTAATAGAAGAACATCTCCTGTTTTATTATGGTCAGTTTACTGTGTTTGCCCTTCCTTTAGACAAGCTCCCTGTGAACTCTTTGAGATTAGAAATTGTGTTGTATTCATCTTTGTATCCTTCCTGTGCCTAGCACAGCACTCTGCATATATTAATGACATATAAATGCTGAAAAGGAGCGAATGAGTTGCATAGAAAATAGTAAAACCTAATTAAATGATAAAGGCAGTGGAATATGGATATTCTTAAGAATCAACTCCGAGGCTAGACATAGGCAGCCCCCTATGAGAAAGCAGCCTACATTTTGGCAAGCAGCATTCTAGGAAATATTTCAGTGGTTTTAACTCTCAAAGCTGCTCTCAAGATGTGCCAATCATGAGAACATAGTGATTTCTAATGATTGACAGTATTAAATTCAATGACAAGTGTTTTTCAAGGCTCATTGTGGTATTAAAACAATAGTCTGTTGTTCTAAGACACATCGTGGCATAGGGGAACCATGTCCCTAGGTTTAAAGCAGAGCAGAGAAATAGCTTTTGTCCCAGCAAAAGCCATAACATCTGTATGGTCGCCTTCAGCACACACAGACTTTCATGTACATCATAAAGAGCAGCTGCAACTTCAGATCAAAGGAGAGCTTTGTGCCACTGTTTGGGGACAGGGACCACTGGTCCCTCATTAGTCTTCACAGCTAAACTGATATGAACAGAGGGTGACACCAACTAACTCATCCTCTTTGGATGCCAATGTATATTAAAATTACTCTTTGGGGGCAAAAGCAGCGTGGTGGTGGGGTATGTCCTCAACTGGGAATAAGAAGGCCTGGAGTCTGAGTCCCAGATTTGTGTGTAACCAGTTAGGAGATGGAGGGGAGACCTTACCTCACCTACTTTCCTGGGCTGCTATAAAGATTAAATGAGACCCGCAATAAATATTTGAACATCAACCATCTGCGAGGCAGGCACTTTATTCGGCATGGGGGATTCTTTGAGTAAAATGGACCACTTCCCCTTCATGAAGCTTTCAGTTTAGTGAAGACAGTTAGCAAACATCATTACAAGTAAGTGATTCAAGGGTGTCATGTGCCATAAGGGAGAATTATAGGGTGGGTGGAAGAAGAAAATATGTGGTGCTGGGAGGTGGAGATGGGGAGCCTGGCGTAATCTGAACATTTCAGAAAGTTTGTGTCCCTTAAGGAAATGATGTTCTCTTAAAGGAGGGGAGTGCGTTTTGTGACATGAATTTTATGCAGTTAGAAGGGAATATTCTTACTATTGTTGATGTTATTTCTCAAGGCCTTCTGCATTGTTCTGTACTCAGGAGTCTCTAGAGAATGGCTCTCTTTGCAGTCTTCTACTCTGTGCAAGAAAATCTGGGGAGAAGGGAGAAGTGTTTTTTATTTTCTTCTTTATTATTAGAACCATCAGTTACTAGGTCTTAGTAGTGGTAGATGACTTCAGAAAATGTGAACTTTCAGTAGACTTGCATATTACTAACCTCTTCATGAAACCACTGAAGCCCAAAGATTACGTGACTTGCCCAAAGTCTTAGAGCTTAAAAGTGGTAGAGGGAGATTATTTTCTTTATTATTATTTATTATTATTTATTTGCCATGGCATTGTTCCTGCTTTCATTAACAAAGATAGTATATTAATAGATTCATTTGAATTCTGAGCTGGAAAAGGTGGTTGAGGTTGGATGTTCTCCTGCTCCACTTGCTGTCTAAAATGCCAGCAATCACAGAATGACAGCTTGCTCTGTATCCTGACATTTGTAATACGTCATTGTATTTAAGAACCTGAACTTTGGGACTTGAGTGCCTGGTAAAATTGACTCTGGCACATATTGGCTGTGAGACACTGAGCAACTTGATTAATCTCTCTGTGTTTCAGTTTCCTCACATGAGAAATGGATATAGTAATAGTACCTACTTCATTGATTATGTTATATGTAAAATGCTTAGAGCTTGATGTATAATAAATGCTCAGTAAGTTTTTTTTTTAAAGAATAAAAGAGATTCTTAGGTAATATAATAAAGAAAAAAAACCCCAAAACAAAGCAAGCCCCTCTCCCTAACCAGATACACCTACCACATTAAACAACAACAACAAAAAAAAACCACTTTTTTTTTGTTGTTGTTGTTTGTTTCTTAGGGCAGAAAATAACCATGAAATTGAGTGAAGTGTTTCCATTTCTAAACTAAAGCAAGGCAATACTTTCTTTTCTGCTTTTCCAACCTGATCTTTCTCTTATGCCTTTATAGCTTCAGATCTGGGACACAGCAGGTCAAGAGAGATTTCGGTCCATTACCCAGAGTTATTACCGAAGCGCCAATGCCTTGATCCTCACCTATGACATAACCTGCGAGGAATCCTTCCGTTGCCTTCCTGAGTGGCTGCGGGAGATAGAACAATATGCCAGCAACAAGGTCATCACTGTGCTAGTGGGTAAGTAAGGACTAATGAGGGGGGAAATTGATTTGTGGCCACCAGAGAATTTATAATCACATAATGCTTGTGCCTTGGTACCTTCCAATAATATAGTGTACAGCTACATAATTCATGCAGTCAACATTCAGTTCTTCTGAAATTGAAGAGAGAAAGGGAAAATGAAATAGGTCCTATCCCAAGTTGATGGTTTAGAAGAGTAAAGTAGAAAATATTGCTGATTGATTTTTCTGTCAATGGAGGCTCTAGGGAAGAAGGTAGACTACCGTGAAAGTTATGTGGGCTGCTAAACATTACCAAAAAAAAAAAAAAAATCTAGTTACAAAATCATGGAAACTGCTGGTCTAGAGGTACAGCATATCTCTTTAGTTGATAAAGAATTTATTCGTGAAGCAATTGCTTATTGTCTAAAAAAAAAGATTTTTTTTTCCTCCTCTTATATTCATGCTGACTTGAAAAGTTCTAATTTCAGAAAGAATCCACTAAGGGAAATTCTGCAGTTTGTTTCATTTTGTGGGAGGATAGAACCTCTGTTTAGCAAAGGGGAAAAGGCAGAAAACAACCCATGATTTTCTGTGGTTACAGATACATAACCATTAACAGTGGAATTGCAGTGACATGGATTGGATTGTTATAAACTCCTCTATGGGGTGATGAAAAATGTTAATAGTATATGGCTGTTAAAATGTTTTCTTCCAGGGTGCCTGCGTGGCTCAGCAATTGAGTGTCTGCTTTTAGCTCAGGACATGATCCTGGGGTCCTGGGATCGAATCCCACATTGGCTCTCTGCATGGAGCCTGCTTCTCCCTCTGCCTCTGCCTTTGTCTCTGCCTCTCTCTCTCTCTATCATGAATAAATAAGTAAAATCTTTTAAAAAAATGTTTTCTTCCTAAAAAGGAATATTACTATAAATTCTAGCAAGACTTGAATTTTGGAATTTCAGAAACATTGTAGAGCATCTCAGAAACATTGTTAAGTCAGAAATTATGGTTAACAATAAGGTAAGTAAACATGTACAGTAAGCATTATAGCTAGCACACCTGTGCCAGAAATCATATTAGGAAATTTATGTGTAATAATTCTTTTTTTTTTTATGTGTAATAATTCTTAATTTACATATGAGGAAATCATGGTTCAGAGAGGTGAAGTTCTTTTTTTTTTTTTTTTTTGAGTTGAAGTTCTTTACCCAAGGTTACACGGCATGTAAGATCAACTCCAAGCCTTGTATTTGTCCAACTGTAATGTGCTGCTTTGTAACAAATTGCTGGACTTTTCCTTCAGACTGCTGAGTTAAGTGCCTAGTGCTCTGTGTCCATTCCTGAGAACCCTCTTGCACACTGGAGAATGTTTGTCATGAAGCACTTGAAACACCCATCTAAGGACTTGGGCTTCTTTTTATTCTACAGAAAGCGCTTGAGAACTTGAGTTAAAGCATTATTCCTTGGGATTCTGTCTAAGGAAGTTAAATGGAGATTTGGTGGGAGATAATTAGTCCATTTAGTATGAAAGAGGCACTGGTTTAAAAAAAAAACTTTTATTATGGAAAATTTCAAACATAAGCAAAAGTAGAAAAAGTGGTATAACCAACCCTCATGTACACATCTCCCAGCTTCAGTGATTATCAACTCATGGCCAATCTTATTTTATCTGTTTCCTTTCTATGCTATTTCCCCTTGCCTTCAGAATATTTTGAAGCAAATCTCAGATGTTATATTATCTTTCAGTATTTCAATGTATATCTTTAAAGGAAGATTTTTAAAGAAGAGAACCTACCACAAACCCCTTTTCAGACCTAAAAAATGTTCTTTAATAGCATCAAAAATTTAGACAATGTTCAGATTTCCTAGATTGACTCATACATTTCTTAAAAATTTGTTCAAATCAAAGATCCAAATAAGGCTTGTTTGTTCTAATTGATTTTTGTATCTTTGAATTCTCCTTTTACCTGTAGGTTATCCCTCCATTTTTTCTCCTTTGGAATTTATTTGTTAAAGCATTTGTTTATCCTTCAGAGTTTTCAAGTCTGAGTTTTGTTATTTCACCACTGTAGTGTCACTTGACAGGTTCTTCCATCACCTGTGTTTCTTGCAGATTTGTAGGTAAGTTTAGAGACCTGGTCAGATTCAGTTCTTTTGTTTTCCTTTTTAGCAAATATGCTTCCTAGTTGATATTCTGAGGTACAGGTCTTATAGAATAGCCAAGAAAAATCATTGACTATCTTTTAAAATTTTTTTCCACATTTTAAAATAATGAGTTGTTTCCCTAGTATCTTCCAGTAACAACTAAAATTTGTTTATATTTTGAATATTATTTTAATTTAGATATATTCAGTATATTCTAGGCCCTTGCAATTGTTATGATTGATAGTCCAATTGTTCCAACTCTGAGAGAGGAGCTGCTTCAAATGGTCTCCTGAGTCCTGTAGATATGACCTTTTGACACTGACCTCACTTGCTTTCTGGTTTAAGTGTTCCAGGCACAATTTGTGCATTTCCTGCCCCAGACCAGGAATTAGCCATCTCTTTAAGAAGCGCTGTTTATTATTAATGGGAAGTTATATAGAGGCCACAACCAAGGTGGTAGGAATCTTCCTTACTAGTGAGTGGTCATTGCTTTTAGCGTTTCAGCGTACAGAACGCGCGCGCGCGCGCGTGTGTGTGTGTGTGTGTGTGTGTGGTGAATTCTGTAGTGCCCACAGGGGGTTGTCTATTAGGCTCCACCAAACACTTTGACTCACAAGACTACAATAGGCCACACTTGGCATGATATTCACTAAGAAGGATACAGGACAGAAAATACGGCTTAATAGCAGGTCAGCATCAGACATTCCGTCTCAGTGGAAGTAATCCTCAATAGCAGTCCATATAGTGGTCCAGGACTCCCTGGGACAGTTCATGTGTGAAGAGAAAGGCTTATGTCAGGCATGTGATGGACCTGCCTTGGCCTAGAAGCCTTAATAGGAACCAGTCTCTCTTGTAACAACTCCGCAGACCTAACTTTCAGGGTCTTTCCAAGTGAAGAGCCACCATACTCAGGGAAGCCCGAAGTTCTGACTTTCCATTAGATATTTATAATTCATACACTGAATTCCTAGGTCAGATGGACTTTATCAGTTAGGGGTCACTTTTACCATAAGCTCTGTTGCTGGGCAACACAGTTGACATACCACTTTTGTCAGGTTTCCAGGGGAACAGAGGTAGAAAAAAATCTTAAAGATAAAATCCACCATGTATTATTCACACTGATACTTCCATTTATAATTCAGGAGTGTAAAAAATTTAGTTAACCTAATTGTTCTCTCTTTCCTTTTTCCCATGCCCCAAATCTCAGACCCAATGATACTAATACAGTTACTCATTTGCTTTATGCCCTAATACCCATAGAACCTCCTCAGAATAACAGTACTCACACTGTCACTGACCGGATGATCACTGCAACAGTTCAAGATGTTTTCCTTCAGTTCTTTTGTCCTTAGAGTATATACCACTGGGGACACATGGCTAAAATACTAGATCTTAAAGTCAAAATAGTTCCCCTCTGTGTGGTTATGCCATTTCATGATAAACAGGTTCATTTGTTCCATTTTGCTTTGCATTTGTAGGGATTGCTTTTTAAATTTAATTTTGTATCCTTTATATAGTTATAGTTGTATAATTATGTGAAACATTTCTAAGATTCTGAAATCAAATGGATTAGACAAATTATATTTAGAAAGATCAAGTTTCTACCCCTCCCTATCTCCTCAACCTCGTTCCTTTCATGGGTAACCATTATCTTTAAAAGTAAAATTTTGGCTTATTCTCACATTAATAAAATAAGTTTGTGAGCATGCATCTATGTATTTTTTATCCCTTTTTCTTAGTTGTATGTTATATACCTTTTTTCTACTTTGCTTTATTTGCTTACCAGTATATCCTCGTGTCTCATTCCATGGCAGTATATGGAGACCTTCCTCATTGCTTTTTACAGTGGCAAATAACTGCATTGTGCAGATGTACCATACTTCATTGAAGCCAGTGCCCGGCTTATGGGCATTTGGGTTGTGTCCAGTTCTTTGCCATTACAAATGGCATTGATATTTTAAAATAAACATTCCAGTAATCACAGCCACATTTGCTTTGCTTTATTTGCCCATCTGTTTGATTTGACTTCAGATATGAAATTGAATTTAGATGCTGCCGCGCTCAAATGATGTTTCCTTCTTTGATTTATCCCTGTTTTAGGCAACAAGATTGATCTAGCTGAAAGGAGAGAGGTCTCCCAACAGAGAGCTGAAGAATTCTCAGAGGCTCAGGACATGTATTACCTGGAGACCTCAGCCAAGGAATCCGATAACGTGGAGAAACTCTTCCTTGACTTAGCATGCCGCCTCATCAGTGAAGCCAGACAGAACACACTTGTAAACAATGTTTCCTCACCCTTGCCGGGAGAAGGGAAAAGCATCAGCTACTTGACTTGTTGTAATTTCAACTAAAGGCTGAGGCGAGGAGAAGCAAAAGGAATCAGCAGCTGCCCTGATGGGCTCCGAATTGCTGGGAAGATCTGGTGATGACTGTGGCTCCTGCTCTCAGACCTTCTGACTCCTGTGGGACCCAGAGCTTACAAAGCATGGCAGGCCAAAGGCTTTGTCCACAGGCCAGCATTCGCAGAACATATAACGGTTTCATCCTTTTGCAGTCAGGAGTTGGAGCAAGGAGAAAATTGCACTAGGCGCTCCATGATCTGCAGAGCATGTTGCTTTTGTTCTTTAAAAAAAAAAAAAAAAAGCAAGTAAAAGCGCATTCCTGAACACAGTCCAGGGGGAACTGTACTGTAGGGATCCCTCCTGCACGTCAGTGGGTGCATGTAGGGGCTATTATTTAGGGCTTTTGGGGGCCCTGGTTTTCCTGTCTACCAGATAAACCAAAACTGGGAAGGCCAAGTACTGCCTCTGTGGTGCGTATTGATGACTCCATGGAGACTTTGAAAAGTGTTATTTCCCTTGTCCACAGGCACTTTCAAGAACTTTGGGATGTAAAAATGAAATGAAACTTTTTCCCATGACCAACAGTAACAATCATTGGTTTAATAATATATACAAGCTCCATGACTCCTTTTGGTGCTAATGATTCTGCTCTTTCACAGACCAAACATTTTAGTACATTGATGTCCTTAAATGTATTACATTGAAATAAAAAAAATAATAATAAGGGAAGTCCATGAATCGGCACTCTTTCTCAAAGTCTCATTACTATCTTTTCTAGGGTGGATCTGTTGGAAAATAAAATACTTTCCCTCTCAAATTCTGTCCCCTCTAAATCTCTATCATTTTCTTCTCCTATTCTCTCATCTTACCTGCCCTTTAAGTAAATGAAAATGTTAGAAAATGAAAAAAAATGTTGGTGATATTCTAATATAAAAGACTAGTTCTAAGACATTATGAGTAGTATGAGTAAACAGACCAGATCTGACCAAAATACTGTGGATTAATGGACTGCGATGCAGAGTTCTAAGCAGAGCACAGTCCTTGACAGCAGGTGACATCTTTTACTTCCTGGTACTATCCATCTTGGACAGACCAAGGCTTAGAATTTTGTACATGTTTTTAGTATGATAAGTGACAATAAGCAACAGATGAAAAGTCTCATGAACCACTTTTGTATCTTCAATTACCTTAGAAAAATTCTGCTTGTGGAACCAGGTGGAGCTGTCATTTGTCCCTTCTTCATGTAGTAATGTTACTCTCAGACTCATGATCATACATTCTTTCCTGTTTCTTTTTCTTTTCCTTTCTTTCCTGGTTTCCCCATTTTTTTACTCTTTTCCTCTCACCCTTTATATGCATGTGTTACTGCAAATCTCCAATTCAAATGGAGGTGTATATGCCTTTACTTAGCCAATTTTAAAACAAGACTCAAAATGAAAGATGTGCTGCTGAATATGTGTTACTAATTTCTTTAGTGCCATACTTTGATGCCTTCCAATTTGTTCACTGATACAAATGCAAATTGAGGAAATAATTAAACCTGTATGTTGTTCATGGTGTCAGATGTTTCTGTAGCTTGCTGCTTGGCATCACTTAGGGATGAGTAATGGAATAAGGGTAGGATATGCAATTCTGTTGCTGTAGATGGTGGCAATCTCAGTCCTGATGTGTTGATGTTTGAAAGCTATTTAATTTTAAAGAAATGAGGCACATAGAAACATGATATTGATAAAGCATTTGTAGCATTTCTCTAGCAGATTTGTGTGCCTCATCTCTTGTATACAGATTATACATATTGTATAAGAGATTGATATTTTTGGTTGGCTTCACTGTTTGTCCAGGTCCTATGGGTGAGAGAAAGAGATCCCAGAAGTTTGAATTGCTTTTCTTTTGAATCTGTTTCTACAGGAAAGAAAAATCATTTTAATAAACCCCAACCAAAATAATTTATAATCGTTTTTCCCTCCTCATTTCTCCATTAAGCCAGCAAATATAAAACTATTAAGAAAACAAGTTGATGAAGGAGGGTAGAAGAACCTCTCTTTTTAAACTGTGAGGAAATGTCAATAGATTTAGATTTACCATCTTTCATTTAGGGCAAAAATCCAACTATCCCATGTGATGACCCAACTTTGTCTCCACAGCAGCAAGTGTGTTGAAAGTAAAACTGCTTTGTGAACTTAGACTTTGTTAGATTGGACACATTTAGTCATAGAACGACAGCTTCTAGGACCACTCTTGCATTCTGAAATTCATATTCCCTAGGGCTCTGCTACTTCTGTCTACCCTTGGCCATAATCGTAAGGGGATTAAATAGTTCTGTTCTTGGCCCTTTCCTTCCCTGTTACTCCCCCCAGCCTTTCTGTAATTTACAGTCAGTCACCCCATCCATGGTTCATAAGCAGAGATACATGGGAATTTTAGAGCTTTCCTCCCCACCTTAGTTGTGTGAATTCCAGATTAGGCCTTGTGGACACTTGTTCACTGATATATCTCTAGTTTGAGAATGATCCCTGACAATATTGTAGGTGCTCAATAACTGTTAGTTGAATAAATGACTTAGTGCCAAGTGGAGCTTTGCCAGTTATGTAGAAATTTCTCAAATAGAATTTGAGAAATTAAATGTGGTCATCTTAACCCAGACCAGGAGCTACACTCACTGGTTTGTTTACTAGTTGTTATTGTCATGGCAATATTTGCTAAGATGAGCCTTCTTAAATAAAAATGAATTCTCATTTATTAATGGTGGATGAAAAAGAGAGTTGCTCTCATAATTCAGTTTAGCTTAATGTGCCTCACACTATCAGAGTCCATGTCTGCTTCCATTTTTGGTGTAATAAAGTTACTATGGGGCACCTGAATGGCTCAGCCAGTTGCGCATCTGCCTTCGGGTCAGGTCATGATCCCAAGATCCTGGGATCAAGACCCACATCAGTCTCCCTGCTCAGTGGGGAGTCTGCTTCTCCCTCTCCCTCTGCTGCTCCTCCTGCTTGTTCTCTCTCACTCTTTGTCTCTCCCCAATAAATAAAATTGGCACTAAATATATGGCAAAACTTTTTTCAATTTCCAGTGAAAACACGTGATATTCATGTCAAAGATTTGGGAGATTCTGTGAAATCATATAGCTTGCTGATATTAATATTTTATTATGGCTTTGTGTAGACTGTATCCTGAGTGGATTTTGTGCTTTTTCCTTTACCTATATGAGGCTTTTTATTTCTTTACATGCTTTTATTATTTCTATTGAATTAACATTTAATTTTGATTATGCAGGGCCAATTATCCTTTCTGCAGATTAGATTAGGCAATTAGCTTTTCTTTTTCCCTCCATTTTCTACTCATGTCATGTTGCTATCTCTTCCTGAGTAAAGTGGCAAGAGTGTAAGTAGAAATGAAAGTCAAGTGAATTGATTTGGCAATGTGTCAGTTTCTGAAAGAAAGAAAAAAACCACTAGCCAAAGTAATATATTTGGGTTAGGATTATTTTAAGCAATTAGATTTGTTGGAGAGGGGAGGCAGAAATTAACAGAGGACTGGATTCTATTCATGAATATATACCTTTAGAGGACACTGGTGACTTCTAGTGTTAGGTCAATGATTTGTCTCATTTATCTCCTTCACTATTACATATAATTCTTCCAGATTCAGCATCAAATTTCAGCTAATGAATCATTTTAAAAAGATATCAGTTGCAAGTGATTTTGAATTGCTCTTCTGACTAAAGTGAAAACATCTTTTTTATAAACGAAGCCACGTAAGATATCATCTTATAACCAGAAAAAAACTTCCTTTTTTTTCCATCCCATATATCAAACCAATGGCTCTTAAGATAGACACTTTCTTTTTCTTAATCCTGCAGAATGCTACATTTTATGGCCATTCATATTTTACAGAATACTCTTATTAGCCTCTGGAAGAGCTCTTCTAGGGTTTGCCCATTGTTTTCTCTAGATTTTTTTTGTAAACTGCAACTGTTTATGTACTTTTCCTCAACCATGGTCCTGACAGATGCATTTTAATGCCATCATAATACTTTTGAGACTTAAATTGAAATTCAAAAACAGTGAAAAGATGTGTCTCTCATTGTCAGACAAACAGCACTCCACATAAGCAATCTGGTTGAGCACTAATTTTGGGATAAGAGGGGGATGTGCTTGCTTTTCTTTCTTTTCAAATTTCATTTCTGTCCCACGAGTACATTTGTGTTTAAAAGGAAAGCTGCCTTCCCTTACGTTCATTACACTAGGTAGAAAGCATACTGAATTAAGAAGTTATCATCCCTTCAAACAATTAATATAGTAATCTTAGAACCAGAGAGATGACACTTCATCTTCTTTCCTAAATCTATGATGTTGGAATGTTACAGTCATTTTTGGGAGCTATACTTTAAAATTAAAAACAAACTGAAGCATAACAAAGATGATGAAGGAATTTAAAATTTATGGCACTCGAAGAATGTTTGAAGAAGTTAGCTTAGGAAAGAGACAGGAATACAACTAGTGAATTAGAGCAAGTCTCTGGTCAAAGCAGTGGAGTGCCCACTGATTATAAATACCATAAGGCCACAGATTTGGGCTGTATGTCAGGGAGAACTTTCTCAAAAGATGAGTCACAATGGAAGGGTCTGCTTAGATAATAGTATCTGTCAAGCAGATGCTAGATGATGTGGGAAAGGATCTCAACATTGGTTGGAGGTTGGACTAGATGACCTATTAACTTATGTTGTAGCACTTTGCCTCTCATAACAGTTAAGTATCTATTGACTCACAGCTAATGATTTTTTTTAAAGGCTTTGCTATTTGCCAACCCTCCTGGAAGGAGTTGGTTACATGTTTGGCTAAGAGGCTGGCTTGTCATTGTGCCCTAGGCTGGGATTGCTTTGTCAATCCATTCACTGATGTTCAGTTGAAATCACAAACTAGTTCTTGAGTTAAAAAGAAGAAAAGGTATTGTTTTAATAGAAGTTATGTGAAATCATAGAAATCATGTTCTTGTCACTTGCCAAACATAGGCCATGCTCAGTTTAGTGAATAATCAGTATCTAGGATTTCAGACCAGGCATTTTTAGCAGAACAGAATCTTCAGTTATAGATCCCATGAATATGCCAACATGAAGTTTTGCAGCTTCCATTAGGGATGGGCTGGTGTGTGTTAATGACATAAAGCAGATCCTATGACCTATTTTGGCACAGCATCAAATGACCTGGTTAGTTGGCTTGATTCTCTTGAAAAAACATGATCTGCAAATCATTTTAATAGAACCAAGCCTACATTCTTTATGTAGAAAAAGTAACAAAACATGGATTGTCAAAAATCAGAGATAACTTTAAGCAACATTTACTAATAAAGCCCATGACCAAATAATCCCATCTGCAAAATAACTTGCATCCCTGTTAGGCTGATAGATGGCTTTTCATTATTCTTTATAAAGTCATTGGTCTTGCATCAATATGGTGAGAAACACTTCAGTTTGGGTAAGAGTTTCTTTGACTCCTTTAAATTAGAGGTCAGGGCACAAAAGCTAGCCATCTCTTTAATTGGCTTACTTGGTACATGAGACAAATTTTTACTTTCCCACTGAATTAGAGCAGAATTTCTGGAGATGTTGTGTTCTAGTTCCTAAGGGAATCCTTGTTGGGTTGTTAACTTTAACATTTCAGGGAGTGATGACAGAGATGTGTAGAAGGGGGAAAGGGGGAACACCAGGTTAGGTATGAGGAGTCCTAGTACTACCATGAATTAGCTGTAACTTTATGCAAAGCATAATCTCTTGAGCATCAGTTTCCTTATCTGTGAGAGATAGACTCATAGTACCTGTCAGGATTATTGTGAAAATTAGTTAAGATAAATCGAAAGTTAGGACAGTGCTCAGTAAACAGTATGCACTCAAATATTAGTTCTTTTCTTCTTAATTAAGGGCAGATTTTGGATGGTCTGATAAAAGTATAGATTTTTAGGACAAAACAAAGAACACTTCTCAACTTCAAAGAGCACCATTTCTGAAAGGGCCTTAAAAGGAAGTCACTTATTTGATCCATCTTTCTGCCTTTGGGCATTACTGTTACCCAAGAGTCTCTATTTCTTTACATACTTCAGGAAAGGTATTCTTGCACTCTTTCCCAATAGGCAATTCCAGGGTTGCAAACTCATTAT
This sequence comes from Vulpes lagopus, assembly GCF_018345385.1. Classification (NCBI taxonomy): domain Eukaryota; kingdom Metazoa; phylum Chordata; class Mammalia; order Carnivora; family Canidae; genus Vulpes; species Vulpes lagopus. The sequence continues at coordinate 33,497,931 of NC_054838.1, read as the reverse complement.
CAGGAAACTTAACTTTATTACTGAAATACCTCACAGTGCTATTTGAACCTCTTTCTTCTTGGGCCCATTCTCCACAGGAAGAAAAATGGGTTGATCTTATCTTCTTTTTAAGGGACCATGTTTGCCATTTATTATTGCCCTTAATGACATTCAGAAAAAGCTCATTAAGGTCATAATCATTATTCTCTTGGGGAATGTCAGACTAGGTATTTATAAACTCTTAGTTTCTTACTAATATCAGATATAGATCATAATCTTACTGTTGATTAACTCGTCAATTATCCATGTATTTTTCTTCCTTATGTACTTGATAACACAGTGTGATTCTGAAGTAATCTGGTTATGGCTTTTGTTTTCTCCTTTTGACAAAAATGGAGTCATGAAACCTAGTTTTGTCACCTGTTTTTAGAATTTCATTTCATAGATGACATATACTTGATGGACATAATTACCAACACCCAAATTTTGCAGGGTTTCTGTCCCTTTCTACATGTACACTGTATTCTGAAATAAAAATTGGAGTACTCAATGCCTAATAAAGCAAAAGTTTATGTAGAGAATAATAAAAGAATCTGGTCTGTTAGGATAATTTATCACTAGTTAGTTGAATGGTCCACAGTTTTGTTTAAAGTTACATAGTTATGCCTGGATTAAATAACAATAGCAAAACTTGATAAGCCCTCTGAAAAACAGCTGCTAAACATATTGCTTTCTGGAATGTAATCATTAGAAATACTCTCTCATCCTATACAACTGCAGAATGCTACTGGAACTTTCTTGTAGGCTATTTGACAATGAATGTCAATTGATTTATTTAAAAAAAATTAATCTTCTTATCCCTTTAAGATGTGTTGGGGCTTTCATGTCCCTTTGTTGAAAATTTCAAATGACTGGAACGCTGGCTTCTAATTTCTGCTCACTGAAGTGTCCTCTAGACATACCAGATGGTTGGAGCTCCTTTGATGATATGTAAGGGAGCCATATAAATGTATTTATGTAAATACACTTACATAAATGTAAGTGTGTAAGTTGTTTTCAGCAACACACACTCTCACACACACACCCCTCCAAAACTCTGTTTCAAATTTCAAATAATAATGGGTTAAGAAGACATTTTTAGATCACCTAAAGGGAAAAAGTTATGCCCCACATATATTATTACTATACTTTAATGCATGACCTTTAGTGTAGGGATGAAATGAAATGCAAAATATATCATTCTGGAGTTCTTCTCAGCAGCTAGTTAAAATATTTAGAGAAGCTGTTTTATGAAGACTTAGAGAACCCCTGACTTCCCCCCTTTTCCTATCTCTTTCCTTTAAAACATGGATCTTTAACATACACATAGTTTTAACAAACATGTTACTCATCAAATCTTATGAACTCAGTTATTAATATTTGGCTGGTTTTAAGCATAGGCTCTCATTAATATCTGAACACACCAATATATAAAAATCTAACCATCTGCTTCAGCACAGGCGTAATACTTAGTTTTAAATGTTAATATGCAGAAAATAACAGTACAATGTATTGTCCTATATGTTCATGTATTTTGTTTGTTCAATAAAAAGCCTGTTAGAAATATAAGCCCATAATGACCTGAGTGCACTTAGCTGAAAACATTCTATAGAAAGGTGATTGTATAAAAACTTCAATCAACATTAAATAGGAGGGATAGGGAACAGGAACTTCATTAAAATCTTTTTTTTAATGAAGTTGTAGCCCTCTTTTTGGAATTAATTCACCCCTTTAAAGTGTTCCATTTGGTGTTTTTCGTATATTCACAAAGTTGTACAACACTCACCACTATCTAAGTCTAGAACATTTTCAGTATCCCAAAGAGAAACTGTACTCATTAGCAATCACTTCTCCACCCTCCTCCCCCAACGTCTGATAACCACTAACCTGCTTTCTGTTTCTCTGGATTTGCCTATCTTGAACATTTCATATAATTATACAATATGTGGGGTTTTTTGTGTCTGACTTCTTTCACTTAGCATAATGTTTTCAAGTTTTATGTTGTATCATGAATCAATACATTCTTTTTATGGCTAAATAATATTCCATTGTATGTATATTCCACAATTGTCCATTCATCAGTTGATGAACATCTGGGTTGTTTCCATTTGGGGATTGTTATAAATAATGCTGCTATGGACATTGTGTACAAGTTTTCTCTGTGGATGTATATTTTCACATCTTTCTTAAAAGTGATTAGTCCAACAAATCAAGTCATTTGTGTTCACTTAAGCAAAACCTCTTAAAAATCCCACCTGGATATTACAACTTACAATCTTAGGTCAATTGGTCAATTAGGAGACCTCTGAAAAATGGCTAACTTCCCAATATGTCCATAGGAATCTTTCTATGAGCCTACCATTTACATATAATAATCAATTTCATGAAGACTATTTCAGTCTTGTAGAAATTGAGTTGTCAATGCATAGAGAACTTCTAAAATCCTCTGCATTGTTTTAAGGGATAGCTACAAACCACGTTAGAAAGGGAGTACTCATTCAATCTTCTAGGATTCAATGAAGGAGCACTTTTAATATCTATTTTCTTTTACATATTGACTGTCTTTAAAGTTTGGATTTTCCATCTTGAAAAAAGATTGTCAAATCGCCAAACCATCTGTCCATTGTCTTGTTTTTATTAAGCAAAATTCATACTGAGAGTAAAACTAAGAAGAATGTATTTTGTGTGCAAAGGATGAATGTATTAATAACTTTTTATTTGTAAAAATTTTTTAAAAAGATGAATGGAAATTGCTTTCTCATGTACTTGTATATAAATAAACATTTCCTGTTGCCCACATGTGAAGTATAATATGTCATCAAAGTAAGTAAAAGCAAATAAGCTTTTAGTACACTAATGTCCTTCAGCATAAAGTGGAATGTACTCTGAATTTGGGCACCTGAATTTGTTTATTCTCTAATTGGCTAACCTTGGACAAGTCGTTTAACATTTTGTATCACAGATTTCTCCTCTGTAAAATAAGGGACTAGATTAAATAATCTTTAAGGCCTTCTTATTGTAATACTAAATAAGACTACTCTGTTGTATTCAGAATATGAAGGTTTTATGCTAATTATTTCTAATGAAGAGAAAGATGCTTTATATGAAGATATAGTGGAAGGAGTATTACGCTGAGAAGCAGGAGACATAAATTCTAGTCTTTGATAATGACAGGCTGTGTGACTTTGGGCTAATCATTTAATTCCAAGCCTTGATTTTCTCAACTACAAAACACACACTAGATTAGATAGATATCTTTAAGGTCCCTTCTAAAACACATTATATGATTCTATATTCTTTGGATATATCACTTAAGATCTTATCTTTCACAATTAGGGATGAAACTACTTACTAATAAGGCATTCATTCACCCATTCATTTATTCACAGTTTACTAGTATATGCTATAGGTCAGGTGTGGGAATCTGTTCCCCCCCGCACCCCCCTGTACTGCAGGAGTCACTGATTTATTCTTTTTCTTGAAATTCATCCCCTCTCCAGTCCTTTCCTCTTACCCTGTGTTGGGATATGCACTTGAGAAATGAATGTCTTGGATTAAGACAGTACTGTGGGTCATAGAATATGGTAGAGTTAACAGGATGATAAAAGGATCAAACCTGATTTTGGACTTCCTGACATGGTGTTCTTTAGTTGAGTATAGACAACTTGTAATCTTGTTTGACATTATAAATTTAGTGTTTATAAAATATTGGGCTTTACAAAATCACTTACTATAATTTTATGCTACTGTCTAATTACAGCTCTTCTACACGATATGAAACTCTTACTTTTGCTCTCTTAGCACCTTCATGAAAAAGATGTTACATTGTTGAATTTCTCTCCTGAATATACATGCTGTGGTTTTAAGTGTTCTATTACTAATATTAATCTGAACCACATGAAATTTGTTTTTTTAGGTTAGAACCAGTCAGATATGAAAATTTCATATCATTCTAATATGATCTAGTATGCTGTAAAAGCTGCAAATCATGAGGCAAATACCATTAGCTAGAGAAGAAATTTTGACTCTTCCGTGTTTTTATTCTATTTTGTTTTTTCCCACTAAGGCAAGTTGGACAAGTTATTTCACCATGAACATTGTTTTTCTCCATTGGTTAAATAGGATAAATTGTAAACTTGAATAGGATTTTAAAATACTTATGCAAATAATCAGATCATTGGAAGAAAAGTATGAATGTGGTTTATTCTTCAAATACATAAATGTTTAAATCATTGTGCTTCTCATTTGGGGTATGTAATGCTCAGGTACAGAATTCCTTGGCAAATTGGAAATTAGTGTTTTGAAAAACTTTTGAGAACTTAGTTGATTTGATTATTCTACATCAGCTAACAGGCAGACTATATCTCATATAAGCTATCTATATACCTCAAAACACATCTGCAGCTGAGAGATGAAACTGGGAGCTATATTTAAACCACAGTCATGTGTCTGTGCTTTTGGCCAGGTGCTCACCTCTGAATATTTCAATAACTGAAATATCTTATTTCCATTACTTACTTGCAGGAAACCACATGTTAGTAACATAAGACATCCTATCTAAACTTTTCATACCTGAAATTTATTCAGGCTTCCTAGAAAATAGTTCTATTTTCACATCTAGATAAAAATAAGCTTGAAGAAACAGGCTAGTTTGACTTTGATCTTAGAGATGAAACCACAAGGGCTAACAACTGCATGTGGCCTAACACTCTACAAAGTTTATCCATGCTCATATTCACATTTAATCCCCTGGTAACCTTGTGAAGTATTTTCTGCAGCTGGAGTAGAAAGTACACACGTTTCAATGGAAGACAAAGATTAAGACCCTGCTTTGAACGTGGGAAACATTCCAAACAAAAAGAATGAAGAGTACAAAAGCTTTTGGTCAAAGCATCTGTATTACTTTGGGCAAGTTACTTAGCCTCTTTATCTTGCTTTCATCATTATAAAATGAGGATCTCAATGCCGGCCTTCAATTATTTGTCAAACACTTGCTGTGCACCAAGAAGTGTTCTAGTCATTGAAACTATAGCAGTGAACAAAATATAAAAACTTACTTTAATGGAAATATCATAGCATAGAAAATAATACATAGTAATGTCTGATGGTAATTACTGTGAAGAAAATAAACCAGGGCAAGGGAGAGAAGCATTGATGGTGGAGTGTCACTCTTTTATACAAGGTGGTTATGGAGAGGTTGCATCAATAAAGTCTTTTGAAAAGAGACTTGCAGGGAAAGTGGGAATGGTGTGCCTTTTTGTGAAAGGCAGAGGGAACAGAATGTACAAAGACCTTAAGGCAAAAGAATTACAGTATGGCTAAAACAAATAAGAGAGAGGTAAAGGGGAGATGAGTTTTGAGGGGAGTGGTGATACAGATCATAGCAGCCCTTGGAAGGTTTTGAGTAGGCTAGTGATTTGACTTATATTTTAATAGACTGCTGCGTTAAGAGTAGATTATAAAAGGGTAAAAGTAGAAGCAGGGAGATCATTTGGAAGATTATTGGTATAATCCACATGAAAGAAGGTGACTTCGGCCATAGGGGTAGGTATGGAGATTGTGTGTTTACATTCTGGATATATTTTATTTAACAGTTTTCTTCAATTGAGGTGTAACTGACATATAATATTAGTTTCAGGTATACAACATATTTGATGTATGTATGTATGTATGTATGTATATATTGTCAAATGAACACCACAATAAGTCTAGTTAACATCCTAAACACACAGTTATAATTTTTTTTGGTCACGATGAGAACTATAATTTTTTATTATAGAAAATGTCAAACATAAAGTATTAGAGTATAATGAACTTCCATATACACAGACACATAGCCCACTTTCAACAATCATCAGCTCATGGTCAATCTGGTTTCTTCCATATTCCTACTTATTTTTTCCATTCTGTATTATTTTGAGGCAGGGCCCACACATCACATAATTTCATCTAGAAATATTTCCATATGTATCATTAAAATACAAGTGTTTCAAAAACAATCACAAGATCATAATCATACCTAAAAAGTTTTTTTAAAAAAGATTTTATTTTTTTATTCGTAGAGACACAGAGAGAGAATGAGAGGCAGAGACACAGGCAGAGGGAAAAGCAGGCTCCATGCAGAGAGCCTGATGTGGAACTCGATCCAGGGTCTCCAGGATCACGCCCTGGGCTGCAGGCAGCACTAAACCACTGCGCCACCGGGGCTGCCCTAAAAAAAGATTTTAGACAGAGCAAGCAAGCAAGCGTGGGGTAGGGAAGGGCTGAGAGAAAGAATCCAAGTAGACTTCGCACTCAGTGTGGAGTCATGAGGCTTGACCTCACAACCTGGCCCTCAGCAAATTGTGCTACCCAGATGCCACAATATCTAAAAAGTTTTAAATAGTTTTTAAAAATATTTAAACATGGATTGTTTTATGTATTTTAAAAAGAGAGCCTACAGGTCTTGCTCATTTAAAAAAAAATATTTTATTTATTTATTCATGATAGACACAGAGAGACAGAGACAGAGACAGAGACATAGGCAGAGGGAGGAAGCAGGCTCCATGCAGGGAGCCTGACACAGGACTCAATCCTGGGACTCCAGGATCACGCCTTGGGCCAAAGGCAGGCGCTAAACCGCTGAGCTACCCAGGGATCCCCTTGCTCATGGTTTTAAGTGTGAAAAAATAAGAATCAAGCATGACTGTAAAGTTTTTGGCTTAAACAACTAGTAATGTTTCATTGACATTTGCTCACATGAGAAACACTGCAAGAGGAATTTGAGTGGGTATGGTGAACCAGGAATTTGGTTTAGGATGTGTTGAGTTTGGAATGTCTATTAGATATCCAAATAAGAGATACTGCTGAGTTGGTAGCTGTATATATGTGCTTGAGATCTGGGGAGAGATCAGGCTGGAAATAGAAATTTAGGAGTCAATAAGTATGGAAAGTCTTAGATTGACATCATTAAAGAAGTTAGTATAAATGAAGAGTTCTGAGGAATGGACCCTGGGGCACTCCAACATTTAGTTAGCGACAGGAAAAGAACCAGCAAAGGAGACTGAATGGGGCAGCCTGGGTGGCTCAGCAGTTTAGCGCCACCTTCAGCCCACGGCGTGATCCTGGAGACCTGGGATCGAGTCCCACATTGGGTTCCCTGCAAGGAGCCTGCTTCTCCCTCTGCCTGTGTCTCTGCCTCTCTCTCTGTGTCTCTCATGAATAAATAAATAAAAAATCTTAAAAAAAAAATAAAAAGGAGACTGAACGTATGACCAGTAAAATAGGAAAATGGAGAGCAGTGTTCTGAAAGCCTAGTGAAGAAAATATTCCAAGGAGATGTGATCAACTGTGTCAAATGCTGCTGAAAGAATCACTGAATGAGTTCAGGAGAAACAGAAGAGAGGAAAAGGACTATGGAATAAACTCTTTTAGGCAGTTTTTGCTGATAAGGGGTGTCAAAGAATGAGGCCAAATGTTTCTATTTTTAATTTTTTTTTTTTACTTTTTTATTTTTAAATATTTTTTTTCTTTCTTTATTTATGATAGTCACACAGAGAGAGAGAGAGAGAGAGAGAGAGGTAGAGACACAGGCAGAGGGAGAAGCAGGCTCCATGCACCAGGAGCCCGACGTGGGATTTGGTCCCGGGTCTCCAGGATCGCGCTCTGGGCCAAAGGCAGGTGCCAAAGCACTGCGCCACCCAGGGATCACCTGTTTTTATTTTTTAAAAAGATTTTATTTATTTGAGAGAGTGAGTGACCTGACACAGGAGAGGAAGACAGAATCTGGATTGGTGTCCCTGAGTACACAAGGGGAAGAATTGACTTTGAGTTATTCAAAGACACTTCATATAAATGAGCAGGAGGGAATGCAGGGTCTCTGGGCACCTAGGTGTAGGAGTGAGACAGGGAGAATGTGAGATAATATATAGGAGTACATAACACAGAGGAGGCATACAAATGTTAGCTCTCTCCATTTGGGGCTTTCACAAAATGAGTTAATGCTAACAACCTAGAGCTACAGATAGCATTTTTACTAATTCATGGGTCATGGAGAAGAGAATTGGGTAGCTTTGGAAAATTGTGAAAGGCAAAATGTAGATGGAATACTGATACATGTGGTATATTGGTTAGGATTACTTGGCTATATATAATTAAAAAAAAAAAAAAGAAAGAAAGAAAAAACAAGACAGGTTTCTTTTTCTCATTTGAAAGAAATCTAGAGGTTGGCAGCCCGGGACTAACACTGTGCTCTCATTGTTTTGTCAGTGGGGTATCTCTCAACTCCTGCCTCTAGTTTCAAGACGAACGTGTTAAGATGGGTGCGATAGCCCTACCCACATGTCACTGTCCCAGCAACGGGAAGGAAGGTAGAAGGGCTTGATCTCTTCAATCCATAGAGACTTCTTGGAAGTTCCATGCAACACTTCTATTTATAGCTCTCTGGCCATAACTTGGCCTGTAAGGAAAGTGGGAGACAGTCTTTCAAGAGATAAACACTTAGTAAAATATGGGTTTTATTAAAAGGAAGAAGCAGAGAACTGATGTCAGGGTAGATGTTAGTACCTGTGGGAAGAACATGGTTTTATAGCTAAGACTCCTGTTTGAACTCCAGCTCTATCATATACTGATTATGACCTTGAATAAGTAATTTCATCCCTGTGCCTCAGTTTTCTCTTCTCTAAAACTGAGCCAATACCACCTACTATAGGTTATTCTGAAGATTAAATGAATAATACAAGTAATGTGCCACAGTGTTTGGCATATAATAGGCACACAGTAAATGATACTACCATGAAATAGAAAATTAGTTAACTAGCAGTCCATTAAGAGATACTATCCTAATCTTTTCAGGTGGCTTTAACAAATACCATAGACTGACTAGTGTATAAACACCAAAAAGAAAAATTTTCTTTTTAAGTTATCTCTACAGCCAATAAGAGGCTTAAAGCCACAACTCTAAGATCAAGAGTTGCATGTTCCACCACCCGAGCCAACAAGGGCCCCAATACCTGAAATTATTTCTCACGGTTCTGGAGGCTGGAAAGTCCAAGATCAAGGGGCTTGTAGATTCCATGTCTGGTGAGGGCCTGTTTCCTGGTTTATAGATGGCTGTCTTTTTATTATGGCATGACAGGAGTGAGGGAACTCTGTGACCTTTCTTACAGGATTACTAATCTCATTTGTGAGAGCTGTACTCCCCTGACCTCATCACCTCCCCAAAGCACCACCTCCATATACTATCACACTGGGGATTAGGTTTCAACATATGAATTGAAACCTAATGCAATCTATAGCAGATGTGGTAGAGTTCAGGCGGATTGGCTGCTCAGTTATAGGTTTAATGTCAGAGGAACTGTTATCAACTTCTCCTTTGTTCCTTAAGAAATACCCAAAGGTCAAGGAGAGTTGGAACACACTGTTAATGGCATTTATTGACTCCAGTTAACTTTGTCATATCCATTCAGCTTGTTCAAATTAATATCTGACCAAATGCTTTCAATCTCTTCATCTGGTACCAACCAAACTGCAAACCATGAGATAAATAATCTAGTTAAGGCCTACAAGAATAGGACTACTTTGCCAAACACATATACCTCAGGTTTAGATCTCCAGAGTGGATAAATGATTCTCAGCCACTCATTTTTATGTCTGTTTTAGACATCTTCGATGACATCTGTCACTAACCTCAACCTTATATTATGTGAATATGGCCTTTAAAAGCAAACAAATAAACAAAAACTTGAGTTTTTCCATCAAGAGAACTTTAATTAAAGAAATTCTGAAGGATAGGTTTCAGATCAAAGAAGAGTGAAGGTACAAGATGCAAGATAAATTAAAGAGCAAAGAAAAAGGCAAGTATGTAGGTAAACCCAAAAACAAAACAAAAATAAAGAAATGAATAAACTAGTATCTGATAGGGTAAAAAATAATTAATATTAATGATAAATTTAAGAGAAGGGTAAATGGATTGAAAATGACTGAAGGTCTTTCGGATAGGATTATAGGCATTGATTAGACTTACACTTTGAAAAACTAAGGGTGCATGGTTTAATTTCTATGGTAAAAACAAAAAGAAACAGCACTTAATCACCAAACCTAGGAGAAAGAAAAACAAGAATGATAGCAGAAAAATAAACAACCAGAAAAGAAAGAAGGAAAGAAACCACAGGCAGGATAAATAGGAAATACGAAAGAAGATAAGCCTAAATATATTTTGATTATATTGTTAATGGATTAAATGTTCAGTTAGAGGAAAAAGAATGTTAAACTGGACAACACCACAAAACCCAACTAAGAGTTTTATAGGAAACATATCTAAGACATAAAGATACTGGAAAATAAAAAGGAATGGAAAACAAACAAAACCCCAAAACCTCTTACAAATACTAATCAAAACAAGCTAATGCAGTACAATGATAAGTGGATATTAGCAAATAAAAAAGCATTCATGGTGGGGCACCTGTCTGGCTTGTCCATAGAGTGTGCAACTGGTAATCTCAGGGTAGTGGGTTTAAGCCCCATGTTGGGTGTAGAGATTACTTAAAAAAAAAAAAAAATCATGGTGATGAGATTTCAAGATGTACTTTTCAGTCTATTAGGAAGATACAAAATTGAAGTTGTGCCTAATAATAGACTCAAAAAAAAAAAAAAAACCTGACTAAAGTGCAAAACACATTCACAATCATAGAGGAAAATTTAAAAATATCTCCTTCAATAATTGATAGAATGGGGGAAAATCAGTCCAAGTAATTTGCACAAGATTAACCTAATATATACGTACAAAATACTGCGTCCCCTAACTGCAGAATACATGTTCTTCTCAAGCATACATGGCATTTTTACAAAAACTGACTATAGATGGGGCCACAGAACAAGTCTCCACAAATCAAGTCTCTGAAATAATATAGAATACGTTTTCTGACCACAGTGTAATTTAGGTAGAAGTCAGCAATAAAGAGGTAACTAGGAAAAAAAAAAAACCACATATGCTTGAAAATTAAGAAAAACACATTTGTAAAAAATTCATGGGTCAAAGAAACCACATGTAAATTATTAAACACTTCAAACTGAATGATAACAAAAATACTAACATACAAATGGAATCTCAGGAGAAAGTCTAGACAGAAGACAGACTTTGGATTAAACAGACTATGACTGGTAACTGTAGATAAATGGATAAATTTGACCAAAGTATATGTAGCAGGGCCAATAACAGAACAGTGACAGGCACCATCTTTTAAACTGTAGACAAATAACAAAATAAAGAATAAGAGATGGTCAGATAATATTTCTGAGATCTGAGTATATGGATCCTGCCCCAGCACCCATGCTTCAGGGAGACTGGTGCTTTAGTGTCTTGCTCAAGATTTTTTAGGTTCTCCAGTTCCTGGGACTAAGCAAGGCAGCCTGAGTCCAGACCTGGTCCCACATGGAGATCTGGTTGCTTACCTCTCTTAAAATTTTCTGAGTTTCACTTTGGTGCCTAGCATAGGTACCATCTCTCCCTTTTGAGATGGTACCTACCTCCAATCCTCTAACTCATGCTGTGTGGAGAACATGCCACGAGGAGCCCTGGGTCTGACCATTAGACCATTCCTGTGATGAAGCAGGATTTCTTTCACATGACAGTATGTGATTGGGCTGCAAGAATGGTACTTTGTTTAGATTATTCTATTGGGCAAATGATGAATTCCAGGTTCTGGGCTACCAAATATCATCACTAACCCTTAGGATTAAGTCGTGTGTGTGTGGTCCTGTGCACTGGCTCTCACTAGTCTGTTTCAACTGTGATGCAGTCTCTAGTCTATAGACTTCAGGCTTGTGAGGGTAGTGGCAGTTGTTCTTCACCCTATTCACCACATGCCATTGGCACTAAGGAGATCACTTAACCCTTTGCAGGTATTGCACCTTGTGTCAGGCCAGGCCCTTCTATCTGAGGCCTTTTAAGACTAGTGCTCCACAATGCCAACTGTTCCTTCTAATCAGTGTCCTCTCTCTTGTTTCAATTGATAGTGATACTGTACTCTCCAAGTTTGGACTTAAGCCATTGCTGAAGAAGGAATGGACATTCTTTGCACAAATGAAACCACTCTTTTTGCTCCACGCCCGGGCCTCTTGCCTATTATTCCTGGGTGTGACCAAGAGATCACTGTCTAGGAATGCAGTAATTACAGCCTAAAATGTTCAAGAGAGGCATGGTTGGAATATGTATTCTATGTTTATGCTATAAATATCCAAATGGTAAACATAACCAGAAAATGAATTATTATTCACTTTCCTGCATATTTTATGTAAGATGTGCATTTTTGGTAATCATCAATGAAGCACCACAATGACTTTTGATAGTCATTGGAAGCCAGTATTTAGTGACACAATGGATGCAACATTATCAGCAATGACATAACCAGCATTAAATAGATGGTATGAGGGAACTTTAGAGACAAGATCCATATAGTTCAATCCAAACAGGTTCTTAAGAGTCATAGCACTGTGAATAACTGTACTACTATTCTTTTATTGCAGTGGAAGATATGAAATTAACCAGGAATGGCACACCTAACAATAAAGATGAAGAGATGGTTTCTATACACTATAAAGAACCTTCACATGCACTGACTGAACAATAAACATGCCCTTTTTCTCTATTCATTATTCTAAATCTTTTTTTTTTATTCCTAAATCTTTATTGACAAAACACTCTACCTTACATGGGCCCATGAATTCTGTAATCCATTTTAAAAATCAAATTGTTTATATAGACAAGGACCCTGATAAAAAAATATCTGGCCCATAGGCAGTCCTGATCAAAGATGAGCAGAAATTGGGCAAAACCAGAAAACATGAGAACAGTAGCTCGGTAAAGGAAGAAGTACAGAGATCAAACAAAATAAGAAATGGCAAACCCATTGGATTTCAGGGTTATAAAACCACTGACACTAAAGCCACTGGAGTTGGGAATAAGACTGTAGCAGGTTAAACAATGAATGGTGTGAAAGTTGACAATGACTATTTTTTAAAGAAGACTGGCTATGAACAAGAGTAGCTAGCAGGGAGGTAGCAAGTAGTATTATATAGAGTATCAAAAAGAATGAGAGCAATTGAATAAAAAAAAGTACTTTTATAATAGTGAGATCTGGTAGGCACCAACTGAACTAAGCAATCTAATTTACTATCACTAATAGACAGTTTGACCCTGTCTCCTAATGTGATTCAACATGAAGTATACCACATAACTCATGAAATATCTCTGTCAAAACCTGACTCTAATCAAGACAGTCTTATAGGAAATACTGGGGGACAAAGAAACAAGGAACTGATACTATAAAGAAGTAAATATACAAATCTAAAATGTGGGACATTCTACAAAAAAATGGTCTGATTTCTTCAAAAAAGTCAACGTGGTGAAAAATAAAGTCCTAGGAAAAATAGCAGGAAACACAATGAAACCCCATGGATGAAGCTTAATAAAAATTCTGATTATTTTTTAAAAAAATGTTATTTATTTATTCATGAGTGACACACAGAGAGAGAGAGGCAGAGACACAGGCAGAGGGAGAAGCAGGTCCCATGCAGGGAACCCGACATGGGACTTGATCCCGGGACTCCAGGATCACGCCCTGGGCCGAAGGCAGACACTAAACCACTGAGCCACCCAGGGATCCCCCTAAAATCCTGATTAAACACCATCAACAATTATAAGACAATCTAGGGCAAGTAGAAAAATTTGAATATGGGCTGAATATTAGATGATATTGGATAATTAGTTATTATTCTTTGGTGTGACGATACTGAAATTACGTAGAAGAAAAAGTCCTTACTTTAAGGAAACTCAAAGTATCTGGGAGTGAAATGTATCTGTAGCTTGTCTTTAAACAGTTCATCAAAAACAACTATACATCTATATAGATATAGTAAGAGCAAATACACATACACAGAAGGCACAATGTTAAGAATGACTCAATCTAAGTGGTATATATAGATGTTATCTCACTATTCTTCCAACTTTTCTGTATTTGTAAACTTTTTAAAAAATGATTATTTATATATGTATATTCATGAGAGACACAGAGAGAGGCAGAGACATGGGCAGAGGGAGAAGCAGGCTCCCTGTGGGAAGCTTGATGCCGGACTTGATCCAGGACCCCAGGATCATGACCTGAGCTGAAAGCAGATGCTCAACCATTGAGCCACCTAGGCATCCCATGTATTTGTAAATTTTCAAAGTAAAAAGTTGGAAAGGGGGGAGAGAGCCAAAAAGTTAGTAGTAAAAAAGCAAAGATGGGTGTAATAATCAACAGCCCCAAAAGAAAGATTAGCAGTAAGTAGAAGGTGTGCATAATATTCTGAGATTAAAGAAGCTGTGGATGAATACACAGAAGTGGGTAGCTATGGGTGTGGGTAGTTGAGGAACACCAAGTGATCTCAATCTTCTTCATATGCAGGGGGCAAGGAGAGTAGTCTAGGTTGGAGGTATGAAGAGTGTACATTTGGCAGAAGTGCTCTGGTGAATGGCAAAGACATAAGATTTCATTATTTGTAAAAGATTTCGCAGGGTACAGCTAAGGTGCTGCTAAGGAGAATCTAGAATCTATTCATTCTTGCTCCTCCAAGCTCTGCAAGCTTAAACCTATCATAGAACTCACCAGATGTTTACTGTTTGTTTACTAGACCACAAGTTTCTTGAGGGAATGGGCCCGACTTTCATTTTCGAAGTCCTAGCACATAGCCCAGTATCTGGTATGAGGTAACCATTCAATAAATACTTACTAAATAAAATAACAATGGTTTCACATTTAACTTTAAACAGTAAGTTTTCATTTACCTTTCTTATCCTCAGCCCATAGATGTTGCTGGGTTAATTGAATCTCCATGAGACTACTGATCTCGTAGCTTTGTATCACAAACTCAGCATGGTAGTTGGCCCTAATACATAGTAGGCATTTTCTGAGCTGCGCAGAACAATTAAGACTTCAAGTTTTGGTTTGCAAAATCTTTATTTCTGAATGTAAATGTGATCTTAATAAATACTTTTAACAAGCAAAATTAACAATATCATTAACGGACAATCAACAATGTAAAATAAAGTGCCAAAGTATTTGAATGAGTGCATTCTGGATAAAATGCTGGGAAAAACAATGGCTTTACATTTTTAAAAGTACAACAATGCCTATTTTCTATTTGCTTCTGTTCGGGTTTTTACAACTTAACATTGCTTTCCATACCACGGGAGGCAAAAGCTTCCAAACAGACTTACCTTTACAAGCTTAGCAGTTGGGTTCAGGTGACTTTTTATGAAAATAATTCAGGAGACCAACTGCATTTAGTTTCAGGCATGGAAGGTGGCCAATTTTCTGAAAATGGAAAGCAACACTGGACTTCTGAACAAGATCCAACTCCCAAACCCGAGTCTTTGGAAAGCCAGCCTGAATTCATTATTCGTTTGACACATTTCAGTTTCTTTCTTGGTAACTCTTTTTCATCAGGAGAATCACAGGCAGCAGAGCATTTCCTTAGACCCATCGCTTGGAATCCAAGAATTTCTGAAGGAAATACTTTTTTTGTGGTAGGAGGGATCCATTCATTATCACTTTCAGAACACTCAGCAATAAGACTATTGTTGAAAACCTCTGGTTGTATAATACCAGATTTAACAGGGCTTCTGAATTTCTGGCTGGGTGTCTTTACATTGTTTGGACAGCTAGGGGTGGCTTGCTGAGCATCATTTTCAGAGGAAATCTGTCTTTTTTTATAGCTAGCATCAAGATCCGTATAAAAGGCAAGTAAGTTTTTCAAAGTTCCTTTCATCTCATGAATTCTTGTTTGGTGGAATCCTGCAACTGGAGTTGACTGTGAACATGGAACAAAGTCTTGGCTATCTCCAAAATCATATTCTGAATCTGACTGAAAACGAGGTGGAGAAGAGCAGATTCTTGTGCACACAGAGGCAGATATGCTTTGTGAAGACAACTTCTGTGAAGACTGGTTGGAATTCTTAGGAAGTGATCTCAGTGAGAAATTTGATTCTGTATGATGACTTTCTGCCAAAGATTTTCCCCACTGTAGCAAAATGTTCTGTGACTTTTTGGCAATTTCTGTTGTAATGTCCATTTCTTTAGCACTATCATCAAAGAGATCGGCAGAAGCATTATAGCTACCTTCATGACCAGTAGAATAGTTCTGTGTTGAGTTATTGATACCTCCACAAGGCATTTCTTTCAGTGTATTTGTACTTCTATTTGGACTACTGCAAAGAGTTTCTAAAGGATATGTAAGTTTTCTGCAGATTGTAAAACTGTCACTTTGGTTCTTTGGCCACCTACAATGTTGTTTATTTTCTAAATTGCAAAGGTCAGAAACATTATTATATCTCCTTGAACACAAAGTTACCAACTTTTCACTCATTTCTGAAAGTGATTTTACTCTGCATCTTTTGAAATATTTGCTATTGAGACAAGAATGGTCACTCTCTGAGGTAGTGTGCCTAAGTATAGTTTCAGCTTTATGTGATGGAATTCTGGTAGATTTAAGAGTACCTATTGTTCCTGAACCTTTTGAAGATGGAAACAGAGCTGACAGATAAGCATTTGGTGGCAAATATTCAGAAATATAACTTCCATTACTACTTATAGAAACAGCCTCCGCTGTGTCATTTGACTGTGACTCCTTCTGAACAGTAGGACTTGGATTTTCTTCACAGTTGGAAAGGACTTTGCTATAGCTTACTTTGACCGTTGCTTGAGATAATCTTAAAGCTATAGGTGGTGTATGTAAGTCTCCAGTAGTTCTCTGGGAAGTCACAGATAACTTGCTGTGGTCTGCATGTAATCTATCGATGTCATTATCTAGATGACATTTTCTACTACTGGCATCTCTCTGGGTTATAGCAATTTCACTTTCAACAAATGCCAGAAACTCATTCAGGCTTTCAGAGAATGGCAGATCATCCCAAATCTCAGGGTCACAGTCCTGGGAACCACTAACTATCTCTTCAAGTCTGAGTGATGAAGGTGGACAACATGTAGATCTCTTCTGAAGGCTAAAAGGGTTATCTAAATCATGATACTGGTGACATGTTAGCTCATGTGGGGAATACTTATTAATTTCCACAGCACTATGGAAGGATTTTTTATTACTTGACTCCAGGGGCTCTTGCATTTTCAAAGGGGAAAAATCAGAGTCAGTAGCTCTGATTTCATGACTGCTAGTGACTGCACTGGGCTGATAAGTTTGTAAGCCAACTTCTTCACTCAACTTCTGTGCTGTGCTCTTTTTATCCATGTATGAAATAAGGCTCCAAGAACCCTGAAAGGCATCATGACACCTATTAGAACCAGTGGCCTCTGCAAAAGAGATGTGCTTTCTGTTCTGGTGAAGAGTATCAATGGCCTTGCTTTGTTCTAAAGCTGAAAAATCATTTGTTAGGTGTGAAAGAGTGGAAGTGAGTTCAAGTGATGCCTGCCAGAATCTTGAAAAATTATCTCTTCCATGGGACTTGAAAAAACAAGAACTGCTTTCAGGGCCACATATGCTGCTGAGATCACTATTTGTCTGTTCTAAAGCAAGTAAGTGGCTATTTGATGCCTGGGAGCTGCCATCAAGTTTACTGGAATCTGAGAGTTGCAAAAGCTGATGGAAGTAGTCAATGACAGTCAAGCCTGCAACACCCGGGTCTGGTAGAACAATCTGGCAAGCTACTAATGCTTTAACTTCTCTCTTGTGGTCAGAGCATTGCTTTAAGAAGTTATTGGAATCTGAACCTTGTCCGTGTTGGTTTCCAAAATTCTGTGAAAGTAAATGAATTTAAATGACAATAAAAATTTTTTTCCTTTGTCTCAAAGGTGAAACAGGGACTTAACAGATTAAAATGGACACAATTATAACTCCTATCCTCATAATTTCAATACCTGTAGTGTTATAGACAAAGTAGCATAAGGAATAGAAGTAAAGCTCAGAGTAAACATTTCTAGTGTTGGGGACTTTGGTCAAATTATTTAACTTCTCTGAATCTTAGTTCATTTATGTATAAAATAAGGATAAATATGCAGGACTATTGTATTATCAGTAACATGGAAAACTGCAGTGCTAAGCAAATAGTAGTTGCTCAATACCACCTACTATTGTATTTCTCATTAGCTTCCAGAAACTTTGAATATTTAAGGAAAAGTTCTCACTCATTAAAAAAAAAAAGACAACAAAAACCAAAAACCAAAACCAAACAAAAAAAGGAAAAAAAAAACACCTAAGATTTTAACAACAAACTCTATAGCTCCTGATTTCACTGTTATTTTGAGTTTTTCTCTGTTCAGGTGTGGAATGCTATTCCCCCTTTTAAAACCTTGATTCAAGTGTGGGCAAAATTTCTATTTGTTCCCTCTAGCATACATGAGACAGAAAACGATTATTCCTTCAGGGTCAGTATATTCTTAGAACTTCTACAATCACTTTTGTAATTATTTAAGGCCATTCTTCCTACTATTCTTAGAGTAACCAATACTCAGATACTTTGCTTTCCATGTTAGTGCTCTCTTCCTTTTACAGATGACAAAATCATACCATTAAAGAGTTGTTAAGTTTTATTACTGCATTTAAACAAAATTTGGAGAGTGAAATAAATACCAAATATCAAAACAAGGGATCCCTGGGTGGCGCAGCGGTTTAGCGCCTGCCTTTGGCCCAGGGCGCGATCCTGGAGACCCGGGATCGAATCCCACGTCAGGCTCCCGGTGCATGGAGCCTGCTTCTCCCTCTGCCTGTGTCTCTGCCTCTCTCTCTCTCTCTCTCTCTCTGTGACTATCATAAATAAATGAAAATTAAAAACAAAACAAAACAAAACAAATATCAAAACAAAATATCTAATATTCTGACTTTAAAATAAATTTAAATAAACTTATTTAAACAAATAAATTTAGATTTTTAAAACTCTGAAAACATTTGAACTGGGCTCTTCTGACTTGAAAGAGGAAGCTCTCACACATGGTATTTTAACAGATCATGTTTAGCCTATTTTTATACAGTTTAAAGTGCTTCTACAGACCCTCACATTTATGACTCCTAAAGACTATTCTGAAAATTCAAATCATTTTATTACAATGGAAATGCTAACAGAATATTAAAAAGAAAGGTAGTCTCAATTACCGTTACTCCAAAAATAAAACTTTGTCCAACAAAGCAAATTTCAACTGCTTTAGTTAACAGATTATGAATTGCATCACGGTCCAGTGTTTCTGAAATCTCATCAGGATCTTGAATGTACCTTGGAGAGAAAATTAAAAATGTGAAGACAAAAGCTTTGAAATTTTAACTTGCCATACAATTAGTCTGATAATGCAGCATAAACCTTTTGAGTTACATATAGAAAAAAAAGGCTCAAAGCAGATGCCTTCCGAGTAATCAGGCTCAACATTTATTCCAATAGTGGCAAAGAAGTAGTGGTGGGATCTCTAGCCCTCAAAGCAGAAGGAAGTCTTTCCTCCCTTGGTAATCAGTTTGCTCTCAACTACAAGGAAATGGACAGAGATTTCCTCTGTCAAGTAATTAGGGGAAGAGGGCAGAAGACTTAAGGAAAGAAAAAGCTTTAATTGCTTATGTCATTCTTATATCTCAGGATACCTTAATAGGTGAAACTATGCAGATGAAGTTGTGATACAAGTGAAATGACAAAATTTCAACCTGATATGCAAACTATTATTATTTTTAAAAAGATTTTATTCATTTATTCATGAGAGACACACAGAGAGAGAGAGAGAGGCAGAGACACAGGCAGAGCTGAAGAAGCAGGCATGGAGCCTGATGTGGGACTCGATCCTGGGAATCCAGGATCACGCCCTGGGCCGAAGGCAGGAGCCAAACCACTGAGCCAGCCAGGGACCTCCTGATACACAAATTATTCCCTCAATAGCTTCTTCTATCTCAAGGACTTTAGCTACTGGATGTTAACCTCAATTTAGATATTCCTTTAATTTGAAACAATTTTACTTTCTTTTTTTAAGATTTTTATTTTATTTATTCATAGAGACAGAGAGAGAGAGAGAGGCAGAGACACAGGCAGAGGGAGAAGCAGGCACCACACAGAGAGCCTGATGTGGGACTCGATCCCGGGTCTCCAGGATCACGCCATGGGCTGCAGGCGGCGCTAAACCACTGCGCCACTGGGGCTGCCCACAATTTTACTTTCTTATCCTTTATTTCTCTAATCTAGATTAGAGTATTGTAAACTAATATTTTTATTACATCTTAATATGCCTTGAATAAAAGGAGCTTAGTTAAACATCATCACAGTATGTAATCAGGAAATGAACACCTTTCTATTTAATTATCTTTTAAAAGGAATTGATAATCTGAGGTCAAGTGATCATCTTTTAACTAAATGCATATTACCTTAAAAACATGTATCTTCATATTCTACTGATAAGCTAAAGAAGCTGGGTGGGGGAAATGCTTTGAATATTCTTACCTGTGCAAACCATTGGCTGTAAGACCAAAAAATGCATCTAAGCAGCTTCCAAATACAGTAATGACAAACAAGTTGTTTGAGTCTGCAATTTTTAAGGAAAGTTTGTATCTGTAACTGACATTTTCAGCTTTACCAGTAGAGCCACATTTTGGACAACGAGACCTAGAAGAGTGGAGAGAAAAAAAGTATAGAGATGTTCACTAATTTTTTTTTATACAATAGAAAACAAATTTGGAAAAGTAAACATTAAAAATAATATTTTGTATACAAAAGTACGTATATAACATATTCTTAAATGACTTCAGGTCAACATCTTTTGAATTTCTCTATTTATAACAACTACTTTTACTCACTTAAGTTTAGCACCAAATAGAAAACAGAAGGGGTGCCTGGCTGGCTCAGTTGGTAAAGCATGCAACTCCAGATCTCAGGGTAGTGAGTTTGAGCCCCACAGTGGGCATGGAGCTACTTTAAAAAAGAAGAGAAATAATGAAGAAAAATTGTGTGCAGGAGAGAGGGAAGAAGGAAGATAAGAGAGAGACAGAAAGGGAAAGGAGATGTTCTTATTAGGTAGCTAAATTACCCTTAACAAATCGAGGTATATTATACTCTGGAGTTGGGGGGCAAAGAAAACAATGAAGTGAGCACCACACCAACAGAAGACCTGATGTTTACTGTTTATCTTTTGTTAAGAGAACAGTATCTATTAAAAAAAAAAACAAAAAAACAAAAAATACCCCCAAAAACCCAAAAAATAGTATTTGATAAGAGAATAATGAATTATCTTGAAACATTTAATAAATATTGATAAATATCTAGTTTTATTTTTCTCACCAATATAAGAATAAGCTAACAATATAAGAATCAAAGAAGAACACTTACTTCTTTGGAATATGCTGAGAATTTATTAGGTTACCAATATTAGGTGTGAAATATCTTTTTTAACTTGTTTTTAAGGGAGAATTTCTTGTCAAAAACTACTGTGGTCCACTCTAACTCTATTATGTACTAGTCGTCTGGTCTTGAGTTACTAAAGCACTTAAACCTTATTTTTTTAATCTGTAAAAAACGGGGTTGAGGAATAAAATGTGACAAAGCATAAAAAAGAAAATAAAGAGGGGCGTGTGGGGTGGCACAGTCAACTGAGCACGGGACTCGATTTCAGCTCAGGTTATGATCTCTGGGTGGCGAGATGAAGCCCTGAGTTGGCCTTCTCCCTTTGTTCCTCCCCCAACTTGTGCAAGTGTGAGCTCTGTCTCTCAATAAATTCTTAAAAAGAAAAAGAAAAAAAAAAAGGAAACAAAGGATCTAGTACAGGTCTTGCCAAATTAATAAATGTCAGTCGGCTTCCTCTTCATAATTAATATTAAATACTGTGATGATTACTGTCATTTCTACTTAGTGTTCCCCTCTTTTCTAGTTGTTTGCAATGTCTTATAACTGATAGCCATCTTCCAGGTTTTTAATTTAGCAAACTGACCTTAATACATCTTATGGTAATGGTTAATCCAGGACTTTATTCTTCCTTCATGTCCTAATAACTGGGGTTAAAAATGAGCCGCAAAATGCGAACAGAAAATAATGTTAGAAATAGTCAGTCATATAATTTTGATTATTGCCAGAAAGCCACTAGGGGGAGCCTAAAATCCATAGCTCACAAGGTGACTATTTTGAACAAAGGTTAATCCTTTGTCTAAGTTACTGGTTCACTCACCATCACTACAGCTGTGTTAATTTATTATTTTTTTTCCCCACATTGAAAATGGCTCTGTGCCAATCCATTCATCTAATCTTATCTTTATGTATTCATAATACATTCAGGTCTAATGAAAAATTCCTAGCAAATCTTAGAAAAATATGTATCAGGATTTTGTAGCTTACAAATGTTTTCAAGCAACCCAGGTGATTTGTATCCATATTAAAGTTTAAAAAGATCTAGTCTATTACTCCATACTAACATTTATTTATTTTAATCCAGCTTTGTTCTTAGATTATACATATTCATATTAAATATTGTAAAGATAATACAAATATTTTAAAGAATATAAAATATAGTGTGTATATACATTAATACTAATAAACCTAGTTTTTATTAGACTATCATAGGTACTCTCTATTTGCAAGATAGTTTATAATTAGCCTTTTAGTTCTTAGAGTTGTCATAAGACATCATTGAGGGAAAAATTGCAGGCTAGGAACTGAAATCCTTAGATTTGGGTCATAAAATTCACCCCAATTGCTCCATTTGTAAATGGGGGGAAATAATTTGTTTACTTTGTTAAAACAGATTCTGATTCATTAAGTTTGGGACAAAGCCCAAGATTCTGCATTTTTAACAAGTTCCCAGGTGATACTGATATATCTCTTCTCAGACCACATTTTGAGAAGGGTAGAGACAACACATTCAAATCACAGTCCCAATTTAACTTCTGGAGGCACCCCTATTTTCCAAAATGTCATTTGTTATGAAGTAGCAGTTTTCAAATTTTTTGGTCTCAGGATCCTTTATATTCTTAAAAACTATTGAGAACACCAGAGAGCTTCTGTCTATGTGGCTAATATTTATCTTTGTTTTTAACTGAATATGAGAAATTAAATGAAAGAAATTAAGAAATCTAAAAAAATATCTGTTAATTCTCTCAAATAATAGATCCATTGCATGGTTAACCAAAAAACCTATTTTTATGAAAAATAACTATGTGTTTCAAAACAAAAAAATTAGTGTCAAGAGTGGCATTGTTTTATAGTTTGCAAATCTCTTTAAAGTCTGACTTAATAACTATAGTTAGATCCTCGTATTTCCTTCTCCGTTCAATCTGTTGTAATATAACACGTTATGTAGCTTCTGGAAAAATTCACTATGTGCTTTTAAGATAATGAGAGTGAAAAGGCCTGCACTGAAGGTAGACACTTAACTGACTGAGCCAGCCAGGCACCTCAGAGAAAGTATTTTCAAGGAACTCCAACCCTAACCCTCACTGTACTTTAAAAATCAAAGAATCTTAGTGTTTCAGGTATAGTTGGCCTGAATCTTAGCACCACAATAAAGTATTGTGTCAAGCTACTGAAAGGTACAGAGATTTCTGTAACAGTCCCTGTTCTGAAGGAATTTATTTATTAAAAAAGTAACCTAGGTATCATGTGAAAGTAAACAAATAATATACAAAAAAAATCCTACATCATTCTAGGGATATCCCAGAAGTGAACAAAGTTTTTCCATAAGGATTGGGATTTACTCTCGAGAAGCTATTTTTCTCCTCTAAAGCAGGTACATAGGAAAGACTTGGAGGTAATCTGAAACCTCCCTCTGGCACTAGAGGATTACCAGACAATTCTATTCTGGACTGAAAGAACCAACCCAAGAGAATCTGTCCTGGTATGGTGTTTTTGTTTGTCTGTTAAGTAATTTATAACTTTTATGTAATCTAGTTCTACAATTGATTAAACAAAAGTACAATTCTGTCTGGAGGCACTTTTACCTTCAACACATTGGGCAAGCTTTTCTCTGGGATGAATTCTCTGATGTCTAAGGAGCTCCGAACTCCACCTGTAGGCTTTCCCACATTCTTTACATAGTAAAGGTTTCTCGTCACTGTGAATTCTCAGATGCTGACTTAGATATGAATGCTGACTGAAGGTCTTCCCACACTCATTACACTCATGGGCTTCTCTCCTGAATGAATCCTCTGATGCTGAATGAGGTTTGAGCTCTAGTTGAAGGTTTTCCTAAAGTTGCTATACTTAAAGGGATTTTTTCCAGAATGAATTCTCTGGTGGATTATAAGGTGAGTTATAAATGAAGACTTTACCACATTCACATTTATGGTCTTCCTTCCTGTGGGAGTTTTCTTATGGGTGATAATCAACTGCCTGAAACCTTTCCCCTGGGCTGGGGACTGCCTCAGTCTCTCCACTTTGGGATTTCTCCGTTGCTGCTCCAAAGTGCCCTCAACTTCAGAGGCAGTTTCAAATGTAGAGATGCTGAGTTTTTCTGAGAACACCTGTGATTCCACTTCAGTAATAAGTGGTTGTGGCAGTGAACCTTTGTCCCCGGACTCTGGATCATCTTCACTCTCATGGAAAGGCTGGGTCTCCATGCTTGGTGCCTCCTGGAGTGCTCCCGGAGGTCATCAGGCACCACTTAGCCAGTGTGGAACCAAAACTTCCAAGGAGACTTAGAGACCCTCTTCAGAGTCAGCATTAAGATGAAGGAAGAACAGCTAGAGTTTTGTTCAGGGCTTGAGGGCAGAAAAGGCAAAGGCAGAAACATACACTAACTGTTCTACTTGGCCTGAGAGAGATCTGAACTTGGCAACTCCCCCTACTGCTGCCCCTCTGTCCAGCCTGAAGGCCAATGCTCTGGCTCCCACAACAGATCAAGTGTCCCTTTCCACCCGTAGTCCTTTCCCCAAAAGCCCCAGCACAGTTACAGTCTCCTTTCTACTCTTGGGATGGTGTCTGGTGGTGAATTTAATCCTTATTTTCCCTTGAGCAGTAGGAAAACTACAGTGTACACATGTATTTCCTCTCTCACGTTTACAGGCTTTACTTTTACCTTTTGGAGACCAGGATTATCCGAGAGAAACACTTCTGACATGAAGGATATACAAAATTGGAATTCTGGAGAGCAAGAACTGAGGCCAGAAGAAACTTTCTTCCTCTATTCATGTGTCCTCACTATGGCCTACAAAAAACAGAATAGCCACAGGATGAATGGCACATCTTCAAATGTACATACATTATTTATTTCTTAGGAAAACAACTTAGCCTTCACTATAAAATGAACAGATTCTTCTGCAAACAGAAAAATAAAAATGTTACATGGTCAACAAAGAGTGGGATCCCTGGGTGGCGCAGCGGTTTGGCGCCTGCCTTTGGCCCAGGGCGCGATCCTGGAGACCCGGGATCGAATCCCACGTCGGGCTCCCGGTGCATGGAGCCTGCTTCTCCCTCTGCCTGTGTCTCTGCCTTTCTCTCTCTCTCTGTGTGTGACTATCATAAATAAATAAAAATTAAAAAAAAAAAAAAAAGAGTATAAAGTGCTTTAAGATCCTTGTATAAAACAGAGAAGCAGAACAATAGCAATGTTCTCTCTCTTTTTTTTTTAAGATTTATTTATTTATTATTCATGATAGACACAGAGACAGAGAGAGAGAGAGAGAGAGAGAGAGAGAGAGAGAGAGACAGACAGGAGGAGGGAGAAGCAGGCTCCATGCTGGGAGCCTGACACGGGACTCGATCCCGGGACTCCAGGATTGCGCCCTGGGCCAAAGGCAGGCACCAAACCGCTGAGCCACCCAGGAATCCCCAATGTTCTCCTCTTTTTAACTTTCTGTTGCTTTTCTCTTTGCCTAGAGTGTTCTTCAAATAGTTGGTTCATTCTCATCCTTAATGTTACCCCTTAGAACATGTTTCCTTTTAGCTTTTATGACATCACCCATTTCATTCTTTTATAGTACCAATCCTGCTTGTGACATTTCCAACCATGAAAATGCATATATCAATGTATCATCTTACCTATTTTTGTTTGTTCTTCCCCTACCCCTAGTCTGACGTTGTCTATCTTGTGTTCTACTATATACTCTAGTGCTTAGCACAAAGTATGTTCTTAATCAACGTTCACTGAATAAATAAACTCTAAGCAGAATTTTGCAACTTCAGAAAAAATTTTGTAAGAGTAGGTTTATACATCATAATAGGGCTTCCCTCCTTTTTCATTTAAAGCCCCCTCCCCACCCCCCGCTTTTAAAGATTTCATTTATTTATTCAAGGGAGACACACAAAGAGAGAGAGGCAGAGACATAGTCAGAGAGAGAAGCAGGTTCCTCAAGGGAAGTCCCATGTGGAACTTAATTTCCAGACCCTGGGATCATGCCCTGAGCTGAAGGCAGACGCTCAACTGCTGAGCCACCCAGTCATCCCTAAAGCCCCCTTTAAAAAGCCTTCCTCGGGGATCCCTGGGTGGCTCAGCGGTTTAGCGCCTGCCTTTGGCCCAGGGCGTGAGCCTGGAGTCCTGGGATCGAGTCCCACATCAGGTTCCCTGCATGAGTCTGCTTCTCCCTCTGCCTGTGTCTCTGCCTCTCTCTCTCTCTCTCTTTCTGTGTGTGTGTGTGTGTGTGTGTGTCTCTCTCATGAATAAATAAATAAAAATCTTAAAAAAAAAATAAAAAGCCTTCTTCTATTAACCAAAAGATGTCTAATCATTTGGTTTGTCTAGTCATTTCCATTTGGCTTTATTCTTCCTAATGCCTTTTTTTCAATTCTTCCTCTTATTCTTTATGTGTTAGGAATTTATGCTAAAGAGAACACACACAAAAAAATCTGAGTTGGGGGATCCCTGGGTGGCTCAGCAGTTTAGCGCCTGCCTTTGGCCCAGGGCATGATCCTGGAGTCCCAGGATTGAGTCCCGTGTCAGGCTCCCTGCATGGAGCCTGGTCCTCCGCCTCTCTCTCTCTCTCTCTGTCTCTCATGAATAAATAAAATCTTTGGGATCCCTGGGTGGCGCAGTGGTTTGGCGCTTGCCTTTGGCCCAGGGCGCGATCCTGGAGACTCGGGATCGAATCCCACATCGGGCTCCCGGTGCATGGAGCCTGCTTCTCCCTCTGCCTATGTCTCTGCCTCTCTCTCTCTCTCTCTCTCTCTCTCTCTGTGACTATCATAAATAAATAATAAAAAAAAAAAAAAATTAAATAAAATCTTTAAAAAAAAAAATCTGAGTTGAATCCCTTATTCTCTTTCTTACCTGTACTACTCCCCCACTACAATATGTTTTACATTTCTCTGCCTTTGCTTCTTTTCCTTCTTCCTTCTGTCTAAAATGTTCTTTTACTTTCCTGACTAATGTTTATTTTCTTTTTTTTCTTTTTTTTTTTATAATTTTTTTAAATTTTTATTTATTTATGATAGTCACAGAGAGAGAGTGAGAGAGAGGCAGAGACACAGGCAGAGGGAAAAGCAGGCTCCATGCACCGGGAGCCCGACGTGGGATTTGATCCCGGGTCTCCAGGATCGTGCCCTGGGCCAAAGGCAGGCGCCAAACCGCTGCGCCACCCAGGGATCCCTAATGTTTATTTTCTTTTTTTTTAAATTTTTTTTTATTTATGATAGTCACAGAGAGAGAGAGAGAGGCAGAGACACAGGCGGAGGGAGAAGCAAGCTCCATGCACCGGGAGCCCGATGTGGGATTCGATCCCGGGTCTCCAGGATCGCGCCCTGGGCCAAAGGCAGGCGCCAAACCGCTGCGCCACCCAGGGATCCCAATGTTTATTTTCTAAGAAGTCTTCTCTGAAGCTTTCTTCTCCAGGAAGCTTTCCCAGCCTAAGGACTCTACTTTTTAATTTGGCACTTAGTACATCATAGTAAACTTATGTGTTTAATGTTTTCTCCTGGAACCAGAGTAAGATATTAGAGGGACCATCTCATTATATCCCCATGGCTAATCTCTGCTGAGATTAAAAATTGTCGATCTGAACATCAGCAGTTAACTTCCTTCCAGATTTTCAGCTTTCCTCTTCTTAAGCCAGTTTTACCATATACCATTAAATATAAAACACAATTTGGGACGCCTGGGTGGGTCAGCAGTTGAGCATCTGCCTTTGGCCCAGGGCATGATCCTGGAGTCTCGGGATTGAGTCCCACATCGGGCTCCCTGCATGGAGCCTGCTTCTCTCTCTGCCTCTCTCTTTAAAACAAAAACAAAACAACCCACTATTTTACCAAATCATAAAATAATCATAATTGTATGTACATTAGAGTGCACAGAGTGATTTCATATCTAGTACTTTATTTAAAACTTATTTTAATCATTCAAATTATATCCTCATTTGTTTTTTTCCCCTTAATTGCAATCATATAATGAGCAGAGACTATCTTCTCTAGGGCTCTAAACTAGAATTTTTTATTGTACCACAACTATATGGGCATGCACCAAATTATATTCTTTACACAACTGTTACTAAATTCAAACTTTAGGGCGTCGGGGGTCCGAACCCGTGGCAGAGGAAACATGGAGACGATCCTGGAGCAGCAGCGGCGGTACCATGAGAAGGAGCGGCTCATGGACATCATGGCCAAAGAGATGCTCACTAAGAAGTTCACGCTCCGGGACCAGATCAATTCCGACCACCGCACACGGGCCATGCAGGATAGGTATATGGAAGTGAGTGGGAACCTGCGGGATTTGTATGATGATAAGGATGGGTTATGAAAGGAGGAACTCAATGCCATTTCAGGACCCAATGAATTTGCTGAATTTTATAATAGACTCAAGCAAATAAAAGAATTCCATCAGAAACACCCAAATGAGATCTGTGTGCCAATGTCAGTGGAATTTGAGGAGCTTCTGAAAGCTAGAGAGAATCCAAGTGAAGAGGCACAAAACTTGGTGGAGTTCACAGATGAAGAGGGATATGGTCGTTACCTCGACCTCCATGACTGTTACCTCAAATACATTAATCTCAAGGCCTCAGAGAAACTGGATTATATTACCTATCTGTCCATCTTCGACCAGTTATTTGACATTCCTAAAGAGAGGAAAAACGCTGAATATAAGAGATACCTGGATATGCTGCTTGAGTACCTTCAAGATTACACAGATCGAGTCAAGCCCCTCCAAGATCAGAACGAACTTTTTGGGAAGATTCAGAATGAATTTGAGAAGAAGTGGGAGAATGGTACCTTTCCTGGATGGCCGAAAGAGACAAGCAGTGCCCTGACCCATGCTGGAGCCCATCTTGACCTGTCTGCATTCTCTTCTTGGGAGGAGTTGGCCTCCCTGGGTCTGGATAGATTGAAATCTGCACTCTTAGCTCTAGGCTTGAAGTGTGGGGGACCCTAGAAAAGCGAGCCCAGAGGCTCTTCAGCACCAAAGGAAAGTCCCTGGAGTCACTTGACACCTCCCTGTTTGCCAAAAATCCCAAGTCAAAAGGCACCAAGCGAGACACTGAGAGGAACAAAGACATTGCCTTCCTAGAAGCCCAGATCTATGAATATGTAGAGATTCTTGGGGAACAGCGGCATCTCACACATGAAAATGTACAACGCAAGCAGGCGAGGACAGGGGAGGAACGAGAAGAACAAGAGGAAGAGCAGATCAGTGAGAGTGAAAATGAAGATGAGGAGAATGAGATCATTTACAACCCCAAAAACCAGCCCCTCGGCTGGGATGGCAAACCTATTCCCTACTGGCTGTTCAAGCTTCATGGTCTAAACATCAACTATAACTGTGAGATTTGTGGAAATTACACGTACCGAGGTCCCAAGGCCTTCCAGCGGCACTTTGCTGAGTGGCGTCATGCCCACGGCATGAGGTGTTTGGGCATCCCAAACACTGCCCACTTCGCTAATGTGACACAGATCGAAGATGCTGTCTCCTGGTGGGCCAAGCTGAAACTGCAGAAGGCATCAGAGCGATGGCAGCCTGACACCGAGGAAGAATATGAAGACTCCAGCGGGAACGTGGTGAATAAGAAGACCTATGAGGACCTGAAGAGACAAGGACTGCTCTAGTGTTCAGGGATGTACCTCAGCTTTTGGGCTTGCCCAGGCTTACCTGAAGTCTCCTTTTTCTATTTCTCCCAACCAAATGCTCCTTAAAGACTCTCCTACTTAGTCTTAAAGTCTAGCGTGCGTCTTGTGAAAACCAAGGCATGCTGGCAGGTTGCAGGGTTGAGATGTGTTTTATCTTTGTTTTATATTAAAATATTCTGTCAGAAAATAAAAAAAAATAAATAAATTCAAACTTTAGGAAATGGATTAAGCCTTAAAGATAACTAGGACACCGATAAATTTATAGGTGAAACAATGAAAAATAAAATGCTTACTGTCTAATTGGGAAGCTCACCAACAAACAAAAAACACAAGCAGAAATATTTAATTTCTAAATTAATTGTGCAAGCACTAATTGCTGTATTTTTAAAGTTGGTTAAATTGTCTTTATATAAGGGTCTATTGCCCTCTGGTGGATCAAAGTATGTCTAAAAAACTAAGTATTTACAACTTAATGGCAAATTTGAGAACTAAAATGAAAAAGGTCAGTAAACTGTTTTTACTATTTGTTTCACCTGGTAAACCCCCCAAAAATGGCAAAAAGGCTTCTCATTGTCTGGTGGACAAAAATCCAAGAAGATCCTTTCAGAAGTCACTGTTCTTTTTGCTGCTTTCATAGTATTTCCTTTATGACATTTATCATCTAGTTTATCTCTCCACTGCTTGACTTGTACTGTGGTGACTTCATGTTTGATGGAGAACTGAAGCATCAGGAATAAGTAAATATCAAAGTTACAGGGATGCCTGGGTGGCTCAGCAGTTAAGCATCTGCCTTTGGCTCCGGGCGTGATCCTGGGGTCCCAGGATTGAGTCTCATATCGGGCTCCCTGCATGGAGCCTGCTTCTCCCTCTGCCTGTGTCTCTGCCTCTCTCTCTCTGTCTCTCATGAATAAATAAATTAAAATCTTAAGAAAAAAAAAAGTTACAAAACCTTACAATTACAATGACCTGGAAACAATTTCATATGTAGTATCTCCTGCAATTTATCTTTCTTCTTGATTTTATTGGGAAGGATGGTAATACAGCATTTCATTTCTTTGGCTCCATCACAGCCAGCAAATCATATTCCAATTCAATTTATCAGTTATTTGTTGTGCAGCTGCTAAATATCAGGTATTGGGGATAAGTGATGGGAAAAATAGACAATCACATGAAAAAATTTTACTGAAAATGTGGCAGATTCTATAAAAGAAATGTACATAATGCCATGAGAAAATATAAGGGGACTGAGTCTTAGCTTGGAAGAGTGGGGAGAGAATAGTTAAGAGTGGGGAGAGAAATACATAATCTTTCGCAGTTATTGGATTAAAGGTGATTTTTATTTTCTTTGTATGTTTAAAGTATTTTGAAGATGTATTACATTTACACTTTAAAAAAATCAGTAAATATAATAAAAATACTAGGTAGGGAACTTAGAAATAACATACAAAGAAAACTTTGGGTCCTCTCAATCTCTAACACCTAAAAGTATAAATAAGGAGGTTAAGATAGAGGGGGAGAAAAATGTGTTAGGGTAGGTTGATGGGAACTAATTAGGGGCTCAGTAGGCTTTTGTTTTGAAGGCCC
The DNA here is from genome assembly GCF_018345385.1 of Vulpes lagopus. NCBI lineage: Eukaryota > Metazoa > Chordata > Mammalia > Carnivora > Canidae > Vulpes > Vulpes lagopus. The sequence goes on along the minus strand of NC_054838.1, from coordinate 33,466,367 downwards.
AGAGATTTCCCAGAAATGTCCGAGAATGAAGAAGATTCTGACATATTTATTAAAATATGTGGGGTCCAGTATTTAACATGGAATACTTGCTTTCTCTTTCTAGTCAAGCTATATGGGGATCTAAATCATATCCAAAGACACTTTACTATATATCATGAAAAATTATATTACAGGAAGGACACATTTTAGGCCCATATTTTCTTTTGGGTATGACTATATGTTAAGCCAAATTATAGAGAAAGTTGTTTGAAGAAGGGGTATTAGGTTAATCAAATATTTTAATGGAATCAGGCTAATATAGCTAGTGCATCCTTTTCATATGAAAGATAGTTTTTTTTTTTTCACGAAAGATAGTTTTGTCGGTGGGCTCAGATAAATAACTCATTGATTACCACCCATTTTCATACTAGCCCAGTGGTTCTCTTTTAGAGTCTATCAAAATCACCTGGAGGGCCTGATAAAATGGACTTCTGGGTCCTAACCTGAGTTCTGATTCAGTAAATTTGGGACGAGGGCCAGAGAATTTGCATGTCTCACAAGTTCCCAGATAATGTTTATGTTGCCAACACTTGAAAATCACTGGCCTAGCCAGTTAGGCTGTCTGATGGTGACCAACATTTGTGATTAATGCGGTTATAGTTAAACTATAAAGCCTGAGAGCATTACAGTCTTTTAGATTACTTTGTAAATCTTTGGTCTACTATCTGGGGTCGTTTCGGCTTACCCTCTTCACTACCAATTTCCTAGTTGGCACCTTAATATGAAAAAAACATGCCCCTATTATATGCACACACACTGACGTAATTTTTTTCTCCTTTGGGCTAGACTAGAAAATCTAGAATAATTCCATCCAGAAAAATTTAAATGTTTAACATTGTTAGGGGACACATTCCTGTTCTGTTTAAAGTCCTTTTACCTGGACCAAGAATCAAATTGACATGAGACAGATTAACAAGAAAATCAAATTTAATAGCATGCATACATACAGGGAATCCACAGACTTGAAAATTCCAAAGACACTCAGACAAAATAAGGTATATATATGTCATCCCAAACTAAATAGAAGTGGGTAGGGGTCCAGGACTTCCAAAGGAAGGCATGCAATCCTCAGAAAAAATAAAAAAGAGCAAATGTTTGGTAAACAAATGTTTGCGGGGGCCATTCAAAAACAATGGGAATAAGAGGGGATTTTGATCATAAGGCCTTGCTAGGTGTCTCCTGTCTACCTTACTTTACTATCTATCATAATATAGTTATCTGTGATGATAGCTCTCTTCTTGCATGAGGTCTTCTTTCTAAATGCTTTTTTAGGCAGTCGGCGGGCAGGGGGTGGGGCTGCAGAAAAGCTTTTCCTGAATCTGCTGGGTTTTGATTGCTTTTAACTCAAAACAATCTTTATGTCAGAGTGGCCAATCTTAGGGCAGCCTCCCAAAACTGTTCTTGCTATGCAAGAAAATCTGTCACCTTGCTACTCTGAGATTTCCTGTTTTATATTGTACAGGCTGTATTATATTTTGAGCTGTTTACTTAATGGTTTACCCCCAAGGGTGCATACTTTGTCTAAGTTTTCTAAAAGTAGTCATAACAAATCCTTGAGAAATGATTTACTGACATAATGTGAAAATTCTAGAAAGAGATGAGAAAGCAGGAGACAGAAAATTAAACAAAAAAACGAAACCTCTTTTATTTGGAGAAATATTGGTGAAAAATACTTTTAAAATACCATCCAAGACAGGTAGCTGGCTAGCTTAGAGCATGTGACTTTTTTTTTTTTTTTAAAGATTTTATCCATTTATTAATGATGGACACAGAAAGAGAGAGGCAGAGAGAGAAGCAGGCTCCATGCAGGGGCTCCAGGATAAGGCCCTGAGCTGAAGGCAGACACTTAACCACTGAGCCATCAGGGCATCCGGAGCATGCGACTCTTCATCTCATGAGTTCAAGCCCCATGTTGGGTGTGGAGCCTACTTGAATTAAAAAAAAAAAAAAATCCTTAACAATAAAAAACCCCCAAGACACCACCCAGGAAACTCTTGGTGAATACAACACAGTTTGTCCATTGAGTTTATGATAGATGAAGTACTATTTTAGGGATAGGGAGGGTGACAGAATTAGATAGAAAATACAGGCTCTTGTGTTCAAGAAATTTATAAACTGTTGGCTAAGACAATGTGTAACTACTAAGGAAGTGACATTAAGGTACATACAATATCTGCAAGCTCCAGACTTCCACATGGAGGAGATAGTTATAGACAGCCATTATTTTGATGTTTCATAGACACCTCAAGTTTTAATAGGTAAAAAACCTGAATTCTTAGTTTCCTTTCAAACTTCTTTGTAGAGGCTGCTTTTAGACAACAGGCTTGAGCAATGTAATGTAGAGCAAGGCAAAAGGGCCTACGGTGACCACCTGCCTGAATACAGACAGGAGACCTACTTCAAAATATCCATAGGCCCTAAACAGATCAATGGGCTACTTACAGCAGGCACAGTTACCAAAAAAGGGAAAATTCCCTAAGTTGCCATACCTCTTTATCTTCCCCTTTAAATACAGCCCTACTCATGCTCTCCTGTCAGACAGTCTCACCTTTGCTGTCCTGCCCACCACTCCCTTGTGGTGTATTCAATAAACTATCTCCTTTGTGCTGCCTTGGGTGAATCCTTTCACTGCCCATGCCACTGGTTTTCACTCAATCACTGCCCCAGATTTGGGGCCCCCATTCAATCGAACAGACAGCACATCCTTTTCTTGAAATTTTCTCCATGTCAGCAAATAGCACTATTCTCCAACCAGTTAAGTCAGGTCAGATACTTAGGAATCATCTTTCATTTCTTTTTCCCTCAAGTTTCACATTATACTCATCTGTATGTCTTCTATTTCCAAATCTAAGAACCACTGTCCACTTTTCCCACATATGTTCTGCTACTACGTAATCCAAACATCATCACCTGTTGCTTCTGCTGCCGCATTAGCCTAACTGCAAGATCTGGTCCCTGCCCATCTCTCAAGGCTCATCTCATCACCTATCCTTTCTGAATACCTTCCAGCAGCACAGAGCTTTCCTTAGTTTTTTGAGCACTCAGATGACAACTTCTTCCCTGGCTTAGGGCCTTTGTACAATCTATTCATTCTGGAATGTTCTTCCTTTTCTTTATTGCATGGCTGGATCATTCTCATCTTTTAGGCCTTGCTTTAAGAGTCAACTCTTGTGTTAGAAAAAAAAGCCACAGGCCCCAAATGAAGTCATTTGCAGAGTCCCCAAACTGGGGCTAACTACTAATCTAACTGCAGTTTCAACTTCCCCCAGAAATATACTCTTAACTGGTCAATAAGGAATTTTCTGGATCAGTGCCAACAAGAGCTCTCTCCATCTCAGAAAGGCAATCTGCATAAGATTCCTTGCCCTTCCCCCAGAGGAAGACTGACCTTGCCCAGAACAATCCTTTTCTTTTGCTAATAACTTCCTTGCCCTACTTTCTTTCCTATAAAAACCTATTTTGTATGACTCTTTGGAGCTCTCTTTTATTTGCTAGATAAGATGTTTTCTGAATCATTTAATAAAGCTAACCTGATCTTCAAATTTACTTGGTCAAATTTTGTGTTTCAAGACTTGAGAGAGGCCATCTGAAACGAGCTTAACTCAGTTTCCCCTTCTATTCTTAACTCCACCTATAAGAGTTAAGTTCCATTTGGTGAGGAATCTAACTTGTTCACTATTGTAATCCCAGTACCTAGTAATTCTTGGCAGAGGGAGGCACTTACAACTATCTTCAGGATAGGGCTGCCTGGGTGACCCAGTGGTTTAGCGCCGCCTTCAGCCCATGGCATGATCCTGGAGATCGGGGATCAAGTCCCGCGTCGGGCTCCCTGCATGGAGCTTGCTTCTCCCTCTGCCTCTGTCTCTCATGAATAAATAAATAAAATCTTAAAAAAAAAAAAAAAAAACTACCTGCAGGATAGTGGTGCCTTGGTGGCTCAGTCAGTTAAGTGTATGCCTTCCACTTGGGTCATGATCTGGAGTGCTGGGATGGAGCCCCCATCAGACTCCTTGCTCAGCGAGGAGCCTGCTTCTCCCTCTCCTTGTGCGTTCTCTCAAATAAATAAGTCAAAAACAATATCCAAACTACCCGCTATCACTAACTACTAGGTACTTTGTGACCCAATTTTGCAGGGTGCAGAAAGGCTTCCTGAGTTAAAAGACAATAAAACTGAAACTTAAGGAATGAGTATGAATTGGCCAGGTTAGAAGAGGTCTGGAGGTGAGGTGAGATGGTGGATTTGAGGAACTCAAAAAGACTTTTCATAGGGCTGGAGCCTAGGGTTAGAGCAGTACAAACCAAATATGGAGAGGCAGGCAAAGGCTAGCAAGAAGGGCCCTGTAAAATATGTGAAGAAGGTTAGGCTTACCTTGAGGGCAAATAGGAGGTAAGTAAAGATTTTAAACCGGGAGTGCTCTGGCCAGATCTGCGACTTAACATATAGCCTGGCCATGTGGAGACTGGATTGGAAAGTAACACGAAGTAAGAGCCAGCTGGGAGGCTGGAGACTGTGGAGCTATGGAGAAGTCACGGTGTTCCAAGTGGCCCACAAGTGGAGGACTGTGTGGATTTGAGATATAATGACTGGCTGAGTATAAGATAGGTAAGGAATGTAGAACAATTTCAAGTTTCCGATTTGAGCACACTGACAAAGCACTCCTCCCTCTAGGTCACAAAGCAATATGGAAAAGACCCCTTTTCAGCACTCAATTACTCAGCAAAGCCTGCTGAAGCCGCATCTCTGAGCACCTCAAAACCCGGATAGTACTTTTCCTTTGTATTATCGGTTCCAGAGGCTCACCCTCATGTAGCTCGCTGGGTAGGCAAATGTGGAGGAAACGCTCGCTGAACTGTATCCACAGCACTGCCTAATTCTAAATGACAGACCTTTTTTCCTCTTTACTCTCATGACCACCCTTCTACAGAAAAAGACTAACTCCCGAGAAAACAACATGGGACGCTCTAAGTCTCACCCATGACGACCCTCAGGGCCGCGTTAGGAGTCTCGCCCTTGGCGCGCCCACAGCTCCTCACCTGAGGCACACGACCGAGGCTTGTCCGGGCGACGCTCTGCGGGGGCGACCGCTGGGACGCGGCGACAAATCAAGTTTCCAATCGAAACTCCCGCGTCCTTTTCCGCCGGAAGTGACGCTTGGGCAGTGGTTGCTCACAGCCAATCAGAAGAAGGCGCCGCCGAGGGTGGAGATTGAACGCGGCGTTCTGTGAGTTTCTGGGAACGACCATTTTCGTCAAACTGTGGGTAGAGACAGGCTTTGGGGGATGTTTTTCCCCGACCGGTGCCGCAGTGGCGCAGTCTATAAAGTTGGTTTTGGGGGCAGCGTGGGGATCCCAGGGAGGGGTGGTAGCGCCCCTCAGATCGGGGTTCGGCAGGGTGCCTGGAAGGAGGAGTGGGAGCTGGGCAGAGGAGGTTGGTGGCGCCGAGAAGACGCAAGACGGGGGTGGAAGCGGGGTCTGAAGCGGGCTACCCGCCGGGGGCAGGGGACGGGGGCGTATCCTGGACGAAGGGACCCGGACCTAGCGGGACTCGGGGGCTCTCCGGGCCCGGGAGACTCCAGCTAAGGGATGGCTTGTGTGGGCAGCGCGCAGGTTCGGGGTGATCCGTGAACAGACCACCGCACGAGCTGGTTGGCTGACACGATGGGGGTGGGACGCGAGGGCCGGACCGAGCGGGCTGCGAAGCCGCGCTCCCCTGCCTCCGAGTAACCCAGTGCAATGCCCTACACCCCTCGGGACCTCGGCTTCCTCATCTGTCAATGGGGGTAGCAGTCACACGCGACACACGGATTGCTGTGAGGCTTGAGTTAGAGGAGTGTGTGCCATTATGCCTGGCGATATAGGGACACGTAGAGAACGCTCAAGGAATTGTCATGGCAGCTATTATTATTATTGTTATTATATGGGGTTTGCGGAGGGCAAGGGGTGTGGCAATGGAATTGAGGCCGGCCGGGCATGGCAGGAAAGGAGGTGCTGGGCTTGGAGAGCGCTCTGGCCCCAGGATGGGATTCCGGCGGTCCGGTGGGAAAGGGTGGACTTGGACTGGGGCCGCGATGAAGGTGGACTCGAAGGAGGGGACTGCACCAGAGGAACGTGAAAGGCTGCGGCGCCGTCGGGGACCGGGGCGGTGCGGCGTGGGCGCCCAGGTTTGGGCGGTGTTGCTCCGGGGAGGAGCCTCTGTGCGGCGGGCGGAGCTGCGGGCTGGGCTCGGCTCTAGCTCCGCGTCTCTGCCGGTCTCGCTCCCGCCCGCACTGCAGCCGCCAGCCGGAGCCGTAGCCATGGGGCGCCCCGCCGTCCTGCTCCTGCTCCTGGCTCTCCTGACGCCTGGGGTCGCCATCCCTGTACCGCCGGCCGTGAAGGCCCTCAGCAGCCTGCGCTGGTCAACCAGTTCCACCTCCCGCCATTTTACTGACGCGAAGTACTCGGTTCACTACATCCTACAGAAGGTAAGGCGGGGCGGGGCGGGGCGGGGCGGGGCGGGCGTCGGGGAGGACTCGGGCTTCGCAGTCCCTGCCTGGTGGACCCGAGCCTAGGCACTGGAGCTCACCCAGAATTTCAGACCTCTAATGCCTAGGACTTGTCCGATCTTTGGCTCACAGTTTCTAGACAGTGGCACCAAGTTTCAGTTCTGTTTAAAATCTCTTTTCCCGTTAACCAGTCATTTAATATCAATCCTGGTTTCCACACTCTCTTCTAAAATTGGCTGTGACAGTCACTTCAGCTTCTGCTCCCAGAAGATGATGCTCTAATTCAAATTCTCCTCACCTCCCGTCAAATTAAAATTGTTTGATGCCAACTGTGACTCCTACTTCGTCGTGACAGTCATCGTTTGTCCAAAAGCAGCCTTTAAATACACATTTCCAGTATCCTATTAGGTAATATGTAGTATTCAACCCAAAACACCAGCCTGTCATCTCTTGCTCAGCTCAAAGTTGATTTTGTCGCCCTTTGATTAAGGGTTTTTAACCATTCCTGTTCTCCATAAGACTGAACATACGTGTAGCCCACGGTTGTAAAGAAAGTTGTAGAAGAAAGTCAAGATTTGAGGGTGGGGATTAGCATCCCTACAGTTCTGAAGCTTGAGTTTAGAAGTTTAAAGTAGACTTGATGGCTTTGTGCTTGGCTGCCTGAACAAGCCTGTGTGAAGTGACAAGATCTCTTACAGTTTGTATTTCTGGGAACCTGTGTAAAGATAGGTAAAGATTAGGAAAAGGTTTGGACTTAGAAAGAATGCAAGAGTCTGAGGTTTGGCTTTTGGAGTTGAATAGAACAGCATTCCACTCTGCTAGCTCTGTGAACTTAGGAAAGTTACAGTACTTCTCTGAACCCTGTTCTTGGGGCCCTTGATTGGCTGCGTCAGTTAAGCCTCTGCCTTTGGCTCAGTCATGGTCCGTGGGTCCTGGGATGGCGCAGGGCTCCCTGCTCAGCGAGGAGTCTGCTTCTCCTTCTCCCTTTGCCTCTCACCTGCTTGTGCTCCCTCCACCCTGCAAGTGCATGGTCTCTCTCAAGTAAATAAAATCTTAAAAAACAAACAAACAGTAAACGCAGTTTCTTGATCTGGGGATTTGGTGATGATTAAATGAAAACAGATGACATGCCCCCAGCAGAATATTTAGCCCTGAATTTTGAATCCAGATAGACCGATTGAATGAATTTGTAACTTATAAGGAATTATTTTTAACCCAGAAATTTAAATTAGAGTTTATGAGGAAGAGAAAGCATTTTATTTCAGCAGAGGAAATTAAACAGGGATTTTTTTTCAGACTTCTTAATTAAATTAATTCACTAAGCTACACTTTCATTTGTAAATTGAGAGGATTGAACAAGGAGCAGCATATTACATACTGCGCTAAGGAAGATTAAGGCTATTTGGGGAGCTGTCTCAGAGGGTTGGTGGATGAAGGGTAAAGTGGAGGCCAAGTTAGGGTGCTTCAGTAACTCCTCTCTCTCTGAACTCTTTGAGCCTGAGCTTTAGTCTGTTTCATATTTGGGGATTTTGTATATGATTATTTGCAGAGTCTTATTGGTAAAATAAAATTGAAAGAGAACTTTTGGAATGAGGATCTCAGAATTCTCCTTAGAAGTGATGAAGGGCACCTGGGTGGCTCAGTCGGTTGTGTCTTTCTGTCTTTCTCACACAAAAGAAGAAGAAGGAGGAGAGAAATTATGAAAAAGGGAACTATCAGCAGAAAAAGGGGAACAAAAGGGTGGAAGAGACCAAATGATCTGTGAGCCCTTAATTTATCTTCCTTCATTATACATCCCTTTCTTGACCACTTAAACTATTTAGAAATATAATTTAAGAGTTCTTTTTCCTTTTTGGTGATTTGTTTGACCTTACTCAGCCACCCTTTGGCTTGGTTTATATTTTAGGACACAGATTCCACATATATGTGTATTGCTATAATAATAATTTTCCTTATATCAACGAGTTGGGTTTTATTTCATTTTGTTGAGAAAACTTCCACATATATATTTATTACATAATAATGATTATCGTAGTTGCCAATTCTGGACCATAGGTTTTTAGTTGGGACCATGTATAAACTCAACCTTAATTTTTTTTTTAGTTAGAGGACATGAAATGCTTTTATGCCTTTTAATAATAAACATCATTATTATAATTGTAAGGCTCAGTTTTCATTCAAGGTTGAATTTTTATCAACCTTTGTAATGATTTTCTTTATCTGTAGTTATATTTGTCTAGTTGACCAAGCTATTCCCAGCTATCTTTATATGCACATAAATTCCATGAATGGTCTGGATATAAAGGCCATTTCCCTCCCCTTTACTCCTCAATGCACACATGTACTTTTAGCAACTTAGAACAGAGACTCAATTGAATTTTACAGAGTCAGAAATTCTATCTGGAATATTATCTCTCTTCTTTCCAAGTTAAACTCGTACCTATAATCCAGCTGAAATATCACCTCTTCTCTGAAGCCTTCTTGACTTTAGGGCAACATAGTTGGTCTTTTTTCACCCTGCACACTTACTATTTTGTATGTGTCCCTGTTAGCTAGATAGCACTCTCCAGTACCCAAAAGAGCCTATAAAAATATAAGGCACAAAATAAATATTTTTTGAGGGAGTGAATGAATGACTATCCAAAAAAAGCCTAAACAGAGCAAAGTCTACCACGGATTAAATATGGTGGCAAATGAAAGCACACACACAGTGCCTTGGGACATGGTGGGAACTTAATAGATCAAATGCTGGTTTCTTCCCCACTCTGTCCTAAAACCACACTCCCCATAGTATCATAATTTCAGATTGATCCAAATGCATGGCAGTTGTGATAATGCATCTTCTAGAAACTTAATTGCCACAAGTTTTATTTTTTATTTTTCTTTTCATTTTCTACATCTTTACTAATTCTTTTTCCTCTTCTTTCGAAGTCTTCAAATGTTATTGATTTAGTAGGAATATTTGTTTTCTTTTATCCAAAGTAACTGAATCAGGAGACCAGAGAAAGAATAGTACATCACTTGGTCACATCCAGGTATTTACATGTATACATGTATAATGTCAATGCTGAAGGGGCTCCTTGGACTTTTGGTTGCAAGGTTTCTCTCTTTCTCATTACCCTCCACCTCCCACCCTAGCCCCTCAGAGGAGAATGTGAGTTCGGAGGGCATTTTACAGTGTGATGTAGTGGGAAAAGAGAATGGGTCCTTTGAGGCTCTCATTTTCCTCAGTGTCAATAGGGAAATAATCTTTATTAGTTAGAATTCTCTAGAGAAACAGACCCAATAGAATGTTTCTTTCTGTGTATGTATTCCTCTTTTCACAGAGATTGATTTATTTTAAGGAATTATTTCATCTGATTATGGAGGCTTGGTAAGTTCAAAATCTATAGGGTTGGCTGGCAGGCTAGAGACCCAGAGAAGAGTTGCAATTTGAGTCCAAAGAGAGCCTGCTTGCACTATTGCTTTTTGTTCCGGAGAGGTCAGTCTTTTTTGCTATTCAGTCCTTCACCTGGTTAGATGAGACCCACATTATGGAGGCTAAAGCTGCTTTACTCAAAGTCTACTGACTTAAATGTGAATCTTATCCCAAAAAACACCTTCATAGAAACATCCAGAATGTTTGGTCAAATATCTGGGCACTGTAGCCCAGCCACGTTGATAAAGATTTTTTGAATAGAAAAAATTGGCTAGAAGTTAAAATGAATAAGGCATAAGAGGAGGGAGAATAAAATGAAATACATAGAATATGTACGATGTGTTTCCAAATTCATTTACTCTATTTTTGTTAAGTTCTCACTATTTGCAGGGCACTCTTCTAGGCACTGGAGAAAGAGCATTTAAGACATAGAGAAAAGCAAGTACAAAACCCTAAGGTAGATGTGTACCTGGTGGGAACAACCACAAGGAGGCCAGTATGACTGAAAGGACATACCCAAGGAGAGGGTAGCAACAGGGGATGAACATAGTGAGGAGAAAAGAAAACATAAATATTCCTCTAGCAGAGAAAGAAAATAAATGGACTAGGGAAATATGATTTGGTTATAGGTAGCTTTTTTTAAGATTTTATTTATTCAAGAGAGAGGCAGAGACATAGGCAGAAGGAGCAGCAGGCTCCTTGCAGGGAGCCCGATGTGGGACTTGATCCTGGAACCCTGGGGTCACGCCCTGAGCTGAAGGCAGATGCTTAACCACTGAACTACCCAGACGTCCTGATCACAGGTAGCTTTGAGGTCTCATGCATGTTAGTAAGACCATTTCATAGGCTGTATGTTTCTTTAGCTACATTTACTTTCTTGGGCATGAGTGAGAGGTTGATGGAGGGTTCTTTTAACCAGGATTATCCTTTTGCCAAATCACTAAAGGAAAGTGAGAGAGACATGGAGATTAAGGGACATATGCAAGGGAGTATTTATTTGTTGACCATGAAATTTAAGCCTAGTAATGAAGGAAGTAAGAATAGGGTGAGGGGACAGTAAAAGGTGGATTATATGAGTTTGAAGGTCCTCCTTGCTTCCTGTGGTTAGCCCTCTACTGTAGTCCCCATGGGTACATTAACCACCTCTTCTTCCATCAAGCACTCTTCTGCTCAGAGCCCACAATGATTCCAAATTGTTTACTTTTTTTTTTTTTTTTTTTAAAGATTGTATCTATTTGGGCAGCCCGGGTGGCTCAGCAGTTTAGCGCCTGCCTTCGGCCCAAGGTATGATCCTGGAGTCTCGGGGTCGAGTCCCGCATTGGGCTCCCTGCATGGAGCCTACTTCTCCCTCTGCCTGTGTCTCTGCCTCTCTCTCTCTCTCTGTGTGTGTGTCTCATAAATAAAATAATCTTTAAAAAAAAAAAGATTGTATTTATTTATTTGAGAGAGTGTACTCATGCAAGTGCACTCTCAAATGGGGGGAAGGGCAAAGGGAGAGGGAGGGTCAAGCCAAGGCTGATCAGGGAGCCTGATGAAAGTGGATCCTAGGACCCTGAGTTCATGACCTGAATCAGATGCTTTTTTTTTTTTTTCCTGAGTCAGATGCTTAACTGGCTGAGCCACCCAGGTACAGCAGCTAATTGTTTGCTTTATTTAGAACAAAATCCTGTAGCATTCAGGGCTTTCTACCCTGTGACCCCAACCCACCTTTCTAGTGTGCTAATCTATTCCCCACACATCCTCATTCTTTTCCTGTTTCTATACTTTTAGCCCACATTGTTTCTTTTGTCTGAAATATCTCTCCCAGTGCCCGTCCCCCCTTTATCAATCCCATCCTTTTTTTAAGCCTCATCTCAGATACTGAGTACCTCCTCCATGAGGTATTTCTTATCTTCCGGAAAGTGTGTGATCAGTCAGATCTTTCTTTCCTTCTTTTTATTTCTTTTTTAAAGATTTTTTTTTATTTATTCATGAGAGACACACAGAGAGAGGCAGAGACATAAGCAGAGGGAGAAGCAGCAGAGAACCTGATGGGATGGAGAACCTGATGTGGGACTCAATTCCAGAACCCCAGGATTACGACCTGAGCCGAAGGCAGATGCTCAACCAGTGAGCCACTCAGGTGCCCAATCAGATCTTTCTTTGTACTGCTTTCACGGCATGTGTCTTATTCTAGTCTTGTGTTAGAATCTTTTGTATCCTTATCTTACTCTCTATTTTTAAAAAAATTTTTTTTCTTACTCTCTTTAAATCAGGGACTCTATCTTGTAAGTACTCATACTCCACAGCATACTACCCATAGTATTACATAATTTTATAGTTTTACTAGAGTATCATTTTTACAAATGTTTGTTGAATCTGTATCTTTTCCCCCCTCCCTTTTCCTGCTTCCCTGTACATCGAGATAAGGAAGGGATGTGTGTGTGTGTATGTGTTATAGGGAGGGAGGGAAACTTGATTCTCAATGGTCCGAAATCCTTTTGGGAAACAATATAGAATGCCAGGCAAATAAAAACAGGCCCACTTATTTTGATGATCTGGAAGCTGTAACTTAAAGGTCACAACTTACAGGGTTGTCTTTACTAACCTTCTCCCCACATACGTACAGAGAAAGAATCATGAAAGGGAGTACAGCAAAGTTTGCTCTTTGTTTTGTGTATGGGAGAGGGCCAGGGAGAGGTTAAAGAATGAAGACATTAGGAAAAATGTCCCTTAAAGCCTACTGCTGTGGGAGTTGTGTACTGCCTATATTAGAGAACTAAGGTAAAGATAGTACTTTTTATGATTCATTTTCAAAAAGAAGCCAGTTAACTATGTATATTTGTAAATCCTTACTTTCTGTTACTTGTGTCAGTTCCAAGTTGCCACACAGTGCTGCACCTGGAGAGGATCAGCTGTCGTGTCTGTCAAGCTTATGATGTTCTCTTGCTTATTGCTCACATTGTGGGGATTCCCCACACGGGTTAGGTAAAGGCAGATTTATCCAAGTCAGATTTCTTTAGGAGCTTTTTCTAAGCGGCTCTTCAAGTTGGTTATAGGCTTCAGTGACGTATCATTGTCTTATAGCAGATAAAATATCTAATATAGAGTAAAGCAGCACAGTTGTATGTTCATCCGGAAAGATTTATTGAACTATCCATGTACCATATGCTATGTTAATAGCTGGGGATAAGTGGAAAGCAAAGACAGACCTCATGAAGTTTACAGTTTAGTGGGAACATAGTGATAATAATTAGGAGTGTGCTTTAAGGAGTAGTTTGTTGTGGGACCTTCAGTGAAGTCCTGAGTCTTGGATATTAGAGAATCCTGTAGGCAGCAGTGGTGTCAAAGCAGAGACTGGGAAGCTAAATAGAGGTTAGACAGGAGAGGGAGATGATCAAGATTTCTGTCCAGGTAGAGGGCGTATCCTAAGGTAGGAAAGAGCAGTCATGTTGTAGGAACTGAAAGGTCAGTAAGCCTGGGACAGGGGATCAGACTCTATAAGGCAAGAGGTGAGCACTCAGCAGTGTGAAGTCAGTATAGTCACTGGTTCCATTGGCACACACATGGTGCAGGTAGTCCTTCTCTTTTTTTTTTTTTTTTTTTAAGATTTTATTTATTTATTCATGAGATACACAGAGAGAGGGAAAGGCAGAGACATAGCAGAGGGAGAAGCAGGCTCTATGCAGGGAGCCCGATGCGGGACTCGATCCCGGGACTCCAGGATCAGGCCTTGGGCTGAAGGCAGGTGCTAAACCACTGCGCCACCCAGGTATCCCTCTTCTCTGAATCTTTAATTGACTTTAAGAACATAACTTGGTGGGATCCCTGGGTGGCGCAGCGGTTTAGCGCCTGCCTTTGGCCCAGGGCGCGATCCTGGAGACCCAGGATCGAATCCCACGTCGGGCTCCCAGTGCATGGAGCCTGCTTCTCCCTCTGCCTATGTCTCTGCCTCTCTCTCTCTCTCTCACTGTGTGCCTATCATATATAAATAAAATAAAATAAAAATTAAAAAAAAAAAAAAGAACATAACTTGGTGTTAAAGTGGTAAGGGGCAAAACACTGCTCTGCTGACCAGAGTAAATGCATTGACCTTGTGACAGGTACAGCCTAAGTGCTTTTCATAGATGTATCTTCCACCCCGCATGGAGGAGCTACATCTTTTTCATAGAGAAATAAAGGGCTTAGAGGTAAAGTGATATATCCACATCTCATAACTGATAATTGATAGTGCTGGGATTTAAATTGAGTTCTGTTGACATCAAAGCCCTTGAGCTATATTGCTTCTGTACTACTTGTATTTCTGGAATAGACAGAAGATTGTGTAATTCATGGCCTAAATTCAGGATAGCGTGGAAGTCACATTTATTAAGGATATCCAGATTAGACAATAATAAAGTTGAATCAAGAGGAATCTCAATTTTCTAGCAAGGCTGGATAATTTTGGAGAGAAAAAAAGTCATAATGGAGTTTTAACAAACAAAACTTTCTTCTGACTAGGCTTTTGTGTTTGTAAAAAGACTTAAATGAATGTACTTTAAATAAATGAGCCATGTTAACAGCAGAAGGGGACTATTAAACCTTCTAAGATACAGACTCTGAGATATTTTTATAGAGTAGAGTGTATAAAGAGACCTCCACTGATGATCGCAAAAGGTATTCTCCAAGAAATAAAGGAGGAGACTAAACTGGTGGGGCAGGAATGAGGTCACTACTTTAGAAATTGTCCCCTTAAGTTTGGTGCTCAGTACAGTTTATCCTAGTTCCATCAGGGAATCCTCCTTTTTAAGCTTTTCCAAGGTTTAGCGCCGCCTTCACCCAGGGCGTGATCCTGGAGACCCGGGATGGAGTCCCGCGTCAGGCTCCCTGCATGAGCCTTCTGCCTGTGTCTTCTGCCTCTCTCTCTGTATCTCTCATGAATAAATAAATAAAATCTTTTTAAAAAACCCCAAAAAACAGAAAACAAAATTTGGCTTACAATAAGTTAATTAAGGTTCATGTAAGTATTCCTTATCTATGCTGCATGGATTAGTCACTGCTAAATATTCATAGTTTTCTATTCCACTTGGATTTTCCTCTTTTGTCTACTAATTCAAGGGAACAGAGGTCACCTTTAGGCCTTTTGCTTCTGAAAGTCTACCTTGATTAGTCTACCAGGTAACCATGCCTAGGTATTTTGTTTTCTATTAAAGCCTAAATAGTGGTCTCATCTTTAAACATGTGCTTAGAATGATAGTATTATTCTTCTGTTTAATGAAGTGCTATCATTTTAAAGGAAATTAGGTTGGAAATTTAAGCTAATCTCTGTAACTTCTTTTATGAGAAACCTGGCTATTTGAACCATGATTGTAATTATATTATTCTGACACCTCTAAGATGAAATAAGTAGTCCTTTGAGATGTGGATTTACAATCTTCAGCATATTAGATGATGAAAGTGATGTCACAGGTTATTTTAAAATTCTTTAGATGGGTAGTGGTTTAAGCGCCGCCTTCAGCCCAGGGCATGATCCTGGAGACCTGGGATTGAGTCCGTGTCGGGCTTCTGGCATGGAGCCTACTTTTCCCTCTACCTGTGTCTCTGCCTCTCTCTCTGTCGAATAAATAAATAAAATCTTAAAAAAAAAAAAAAGTCTTTAGAAATAAGATATTCAGTCATGTTTTATTTCTGTGGTATATACCTTACACATAATTCATATAGTGATGAATGTGTACTAAAGATATATTACACTGTCACAGCACTAGATAGAAAGTCAAAAGCAAAAACATATCACATTCAAGGCCACATGATACTTGGTGTGAGAGGCTCTCACTGTTACCAACTCAGTGCCTTGTTGCTGTTTTCAGTTCCATGATGACTGCATTTTTTTTTTTTTTTTAAGTTTTGCTTTGCAGGGTCATTTGTTGTAAGCGAAAAGTTGGAACAAATTGCTAACGGTTTTTTGTTTTTTGGGTTTTGGGGTTTTTTGTTTTGTTTTGTTTTTTTTGCTACAGTTTTATAAATGCCACTGGGGTGCCTGGATGGTTAGTTAAGCATCTGACTCTTGATTTAGGCTCAAGTTATGATCCTCAGGATCAAGCCCCATGATGAACTCTGTGCTCAGTGTGGAGTTTGCTTGAATTTCTCTCTCTCCCACTGCCCCTCCCTCTACCTGCACTTGCGTGCCTGTGCACTCTAAATGAATGAATGAATGAAATCTTTAAAAAAAGTTATATGACAATTTCTTCCTAATGAATATTAAACCTATACCATTGTATATGTTTGTATATGTATTTGGCTATTTGGCAGTGGTTTCAGACTTGGGAGGTGCATGCTAATAAAACATGCTTTAAAAATTTTTTTAGGGATCCCTGGGTGGCGCAGCGGTTTAGCGCCTGCCTTTGGCCCAGGGCGCGATCCTGGAGACCCGGGATCGAATCCCACGTCAGGCTCCTGGTGCATGGAACCTGCTTCTCCCTCTGCCTATGTCTCTGCCTCTCTCTCTCTCTCTCTGTGACTATCATAAATAAATAAAAATTAAAAAAAAATTTTTTTTTAAAAACATGCTTTACAAAATGTATGAGTAATACATCAAACTCTCACTTCTTTCATATTCTTGCTAGGCACTTGCATGCATTATCCACCTTAATCATCATAAGACCTCTCTGAGGGATGCCCAGGGTGGCTCAGTTGATTAAACAAACATCTGACTCTTTATCTCAGCTCAGGTCTTCATCTAAGGGTTGTAAGTTCAGGCTGTGCAATAGGCTTCATGCTGGGGACATGGAGCCTACTTAAAAAAAAAAAAAAAGACCTCTTTGAGATAGGTACTATTTTTTTTCATTTTGCATATAAGAAAACAAGCCCAAAGACATGAAGTAACTTGTTAAAATTCAAATAATAGATGGCAGAATTGGCACTTAAACTCAGATCTGTTTGCAGATTCTCTTTCTGCTACATTATAGTACATTGATTTGTGGTTTTCAGGAGAGAAAAAAACAAAGTTTTTGAAAGATACCCTTGGTACTGGTCAGATTTTATTTTATTTTATTATTTTATTTTTTTGTGGTCAGATTTTCTTAATGAAAAAGTGTGTGTGTGTGTGTGTGTGTGTGTGCATTTAAGGCTTGACACATTGGTACATTGGTATTTTTGATAAGTTTTCCTGATGGCTTATGACTAGCATGTTTGGCCAGCATCATTGTGATTTAATAACCTAATTTAAACAAGGAACTACAACCCAAACAATGGCTCTGATTCAGGCGATAGGAAAGTGAGGAAGTACTTGTTATCATTTGTCAGTGAATTCTTATTTTTATGCAGTTTGAACCATGGGTCACGCTGCAGACACTATCGTTTATAACTGTCGGAAACCTCTGCCGCTTCCTGAGTACTGATGGCCTTTTCCTTTGAGGGAGCAGCTCATACAACAATTTTGGAAAGCAATGGTGATGACTCCCTTCTCCTTGGCCTAGGATGCTTCCTTTCTCTTAAACAATTGGCTTTAAATGACAATGACTGGTGTGGCTACTACAGACCAAATGAGACTTTTTGTTTGCCTTTTTATGTAGTCTGTTTTCTAGAAAATAACCACAGTTTAAAGTAGAAGGGAATTAGTTTTTGCTGACTACCTTTTTGTGATCTCTTCAAGGACAGCAATGTTGGGTCTCATTCATCAGTGGATCTGGGAGGCTGCAGTACTAAGCTTTGTACATGTGGAGCTGAACTAACAGAATGACACTGCATGTCATATCCTGTGTTATTGAAAACATTAAATGCAAATATCCAACATTAGGCAAGATATAAAAGCCTATTGCTATTACTTACACACCCTTTGGTTCATCTCTGAAAAATTTGAGTGTAACATGGCAAAATGAATGTTGGCCAAGATGCTAGGGAAGTTACTCGCCCAAAAATATAGATCATGGTTTTAAAAGATCTCCAGAAGGGCTTTTTGTAGGTAAATTCTGTAACATTGCCAAACTCTTTTATTAGTTTGAATTTATAGTTATTTATCTGTAGTCTCTGTTCTCTAGGTGACCTTTCTCCATTTCACATTCCAGCTGAGCATATACATACATTTACTCTTTCCTGTTGGTCTTCCTCTGAAGACTTAGTCTTTAAATACTTCTTGAATTTTCAAGGCATCTGGTCTGTTTAGCACTTGCTTGTTCTCTTCTTTTAAAAAATATTCCTCTCCAGGAAGCCCTTCTTTGTTAATTGGAAAAGTAGTAAGGTCTTCATTATTTTTTTGCTCCTCTCACTTGCAATTAATTTACCGTCCCTTTCTCATCTTTGCTTACACACATCTAAGATATGCAAACAACTATAGTTAATTCCAGGTGCTTCATTTTTAAATTCCAAACTGCCTCACTCCATGCCTTCTAGGATATTTTGGTTACCCTGTCCCTTGTTCAGCTAGCATAGGCTTGGACAAAACAAATGAATTTTAGGATCAGTCTTTAAAAACATAAGCAGAGGGCAGCCCGGTGGCTCAGCGGTTTAGTGCCACCTCCAGTCCAGGGCATGGTCCCGGAGACCCAGGATCGAGTCCCGCATCGGGCTCCCTGCATGGAGCCTGCTCCTCCCTCTGCCTGCGTCTCTGCCTCTCTCTCTCTCTCTCTCTCTCTGTGTGTATCTCATGAATAAATAAATAAAATCTTAAAAAAAAACATAATCAGAGAAGTAGCTGCTAGAATAGAATCTATTGTTATTTCTTATTGACACTGTGTGCCAGGCATTACACATTGGTCATTTCATTGTTCTATGCACACTATGCTGGGATGTGGCTCATACAGTACTGGTATCTCTCTGCTTGGAATGGTTTGTCTTCCTCCTTTCTCTGCCTGGGCCCCTGTCCATCCGTCACAGCTTAGTCTTCTATCACTTCTGTGAAACTATGGGATTGCTTTGTTTCTTTTCCCAGGCTGGGTATTGACTAATATCCCCCTTGTGCCTTCCATTGCACTTCATGAATACTTCTTTTGTACTACTACTATGGATTGCAATGATTTGTTTATATGTTGGTCTCTGTATTAGGGAGTGAGCAGCCTGAGTGCTGGGACTACACTTATAAGTATAGCCACAGTATATGCCCTCAACAGTTGTTTATTTATTTTTTTAAAAAGATTTTTATCTATTTGAGAGGGAGAGAGAAAGAGAATGCACACAGAGAGAGGAGAGAATGCTGAGCAGGGAGCCCCATGAGAGGCTCAGTCCCAGGACCCTGGGATCATGACCTGAGCTGAAGGTAGACACTTAACTGTCAGCCCCCCAGGTGCACCCCCTGCACACACACACAGTTGTTTAAATGAGTAACTGGCCCAAGTTGAGGTGATTACTCTCTTTTCTGAATGCTGTTAACACTTGCTTTTTTAATATTTTGCTTAGTACTGCCACTATGGCATAGACACTGCCCAATTAGAACAGAAGCTGGTCACAGAGCTGAGGCCCCTTGCAGTGCCATGGGTTATTAGTTCTTTAGGCTTGAGGTCTGGAGAAGTAACTGGGACAGTAGGACAGGTGGGCATAGAGTGGGGGTGGGCATCACTTAAAGTGCTAAAATAATAATTTGCCAAGTGGTGTAGAAAGATTTCAATATTTTAATAGCTGGCTGAATTTCAGCCTTGGTTCTTCCAAGTAGTGAGTGCTTTAAGAATAGTATGCTCCAGGACTCCCGGGTGGCTCAGCTGTTAAGCGGTTGACTTGGCCTCAGGGGCTCAGGTCGTGATCCTGGAGCCCTGGGATCAAGTCCCACATGGGGCTCCCTGCATGGAGCCTGCTTCTCCCTCTGCCTATGTCTCTGCCTCTCTCTCTCTCTCTCTGTGTGTGTGTGTGTGTCTCATGAACAAATAAAATAAAATCTTTTTAAAAAAAAAACAAAAAAGAATAGGATGCTCCTTATATTGGTTAGTATCCCTCATATGGATAGTTAAGTACAACTGAGAGGTATGGGTGTTCAAGTTAAACTTTTATAAAGAATATTAATGTCATTGCATAACACTCCCTTCTAAAACTCCTTTGATTTTTTTCACATTACTGTTAATGGCACCAATCTCTTCATGGTCACTCAGGATTAGAGTATTTTGGAATCATCTGAGTCCTTCACCTTTACCTCTCTGCCAAAGTCCAGTTAACCACCAAGACTGTGATTCCTTCCTACTTTATGCCCTTCCTTTACATTTCCAGGGTTACTAGCTTTTATAGACCCATACAATTCCAAGCTAAACTATTACAATAGCCTCTTAAGTCCATTTTTTCTGTCAGCCTCAGTCCAGGCCAACTGGGACTATGGGTTTTTTTCTCCCCTCCTCTTTTCCAGTCCAGGCCTTTCCTGGGCTCTGCTCAAACCGAATCTCCTAAGGGAAACCTTCCTCAGTTGACCCAGCCTAGTATGAGCTGTCCTTCTCTGAGCTCCCTTAGTATTTATTGTCTGTAATGTTCGTTAACTATACAGTAACTTTATGAAATGGCTCTTGTTGCTGAATTGTCATTACATCTTAGAATGTGATTTAACAGGTAATTATCTCTCAAATAGAAAGCATACATTCCCTAGAATTAATACCTACACAGGGTCATAATGGTTCAGGATATTTAGAGTTTTAAAATTTCCTAATTGACATAATTTAAAATTTTGTAGCCAGGTTGCTGAATAGCATGCAATTTTGTTTGAAAGAAATGCTAACTATGACCCACTAACCTGAGTTTATAACCATGAATGGATCATAATCTCCTTCTTTTTTTAAATTTTTTTAAAATTTATTTATTTATTTATGAGAGAGAGAGAGAGAGAGAGAGAGAGAGAGGCAGAGACACAGGCAGAGGGAGAAGCAGGCTCCATGCACCGGGAGCCCGATGTGGGACTCGATCTTGGGTCTCCAGGATCGCACCCTGGGCCAAAGGCAGGCGCTAAAGTGCTGCGCCATCCAGGGATCCCCCATAATCTCCTTCTTATGAAACACTAATGTAGACTATATGGGTCCTACAAAGATGAATGTTTCTCATGTAATGGAAAGGTAAGACCTGGAAGCAAAAATCTTTACTATAGGGTAAATGTAAAGTATTGCAAGATATGTGTGTGTTTATATATATATAGCACAAGATTTCAGAGGAGGGAGAATTGCATGGTGAAAACTACTTCCTATTGTAGGAAGATGTTCTGTTTGGGAGAGAAGGTAATTGGCATTTCTTAATAGTCTTAGAGATTTTTCCTTTGATAGTTAAATCATTCCTTTCAGAGTTTTTTGGTTTTGTTTTTTTGTACATCATAATTACTAATTTTTTTCAAGAGGGCATAGGAATAGTATACATTCATTTCCTTTAAGTTTTTATTTCAGTTTTTTTTTTTAAGATTTTATTTATTTATTCATGAGAGACAGAGAGGCAGAGAGAGAGGCAGAGACACAGGCAGAGGGAGAAGCAGGCTCCACACAGGGAGGCTGACGTGGGACTCGATCTCCCGTCTCTAGGATCAGGCCCTGGACTGAAGGAGGAGCTAAACTGCTGAGCCACCAGGGCTGCCCCTTTTATTTCAGTTCTAATATAATTAGCATACAGTATTATATTAGTTTCAAGGGTACAATTTTAGTTTTCAGGTGATTCAGCACTTCTATAAATTACTCAGTGCTCATCACAATAAGTGTACTCTTAATCCCCTTCACCTGTTTCACTCACTCCTCACCGCCCCCCACCCCCCACCTGCCTCTCCTCTGGCAACCATCAGTTTGTTCTCTATATTTAAAAGTCTGTTTTTTTTATTGCCTCTTTTTTTCTTTGTTCATTTCTTTTGTTTCTTAAAAATCTGCATATGAGTGAAGTCATATGGTATTTGTCTCTGACTTACTTCACTTATTAGCATTATATTTTCTAGATCCATCCAAGTTGTTGCAAATGGCAAGCTTTCAGTCTTTTATGGTTGAGTAATATTTTGTTCTATATGCATATGTACCACCTCTTCTTTGTCCCTTTATCTGTCCATGGATACTTGGGTTGCTTCCATAATTTGGCCATTATAAATAATGCTGCTATAAACATTGGAGTGCATACATCTTTGTGAATTAGTGTTTTCATATTTTTTGGGTAAATAGTAATGGAATTACTGGATCATAAGGTAATTCTATTGTTAATTTTTTGAGGAACCTCCATACGAGAATCAGTATTAATCAGTCACTTCTGTGTTTTACGTTACATTCTTCTACACTTTCAAAGTTGAGTTGGATTTTAACTTGACAGTGTTTGGATCTATGCATATTTCCTATGGCTAACACACCTGATAGAAAAATAGGAGTGTCACTGGTGAGACAAGGGCTGAGAACAGAGTTAACTGGTATAACAAGTACAGCTAGGCCACTTGGTATCCTGTTGTCACATTACACTTCTCACTTTTTCTACCCAATTCAGCCCAACAGTCATTGATAAAACAGTCCTATTCCCATTAAGCTTTGTGGTATGGGGGTTCAGATGTGAACAAGGGAGGGGAGGCAGTGTGATGTGGAAAGTCACCCTCTACACTTCATAGTGTTTCTTTGAAGAACAGATGAGTGAATGTACATTTAGGCTTTAGGTGCAGCCCTTGCATTATTCATAGGGGCAAGGGGCTAATACACATGATTTGATCAATAGATTCTGACATTTTATATAAGGTTACTTTTTTTTTTCAAGATTTTATTTGTTTATTCATGAAAGACACAGAGAGAGGGGCAGAGACATATGAGGGAGAAGCAGGCTTCTCTGGTAGGGAGTCTCAAGCAGGCTTCTGGTGGGGAGTCTGATGCGAGACTCCGTCCCAGGACCCTAGGATCAGGACCTGAGCCAAAGGCACATGCTCAACCACTGAGCCACTCAGGCGTCCCTATAGGGTTTAGTCTTGGGTTAATAATAGTATAGCATTTATAAGATATGTATATATAAATAACTACGGTGAAAGAGTACATTTGACAATCACTATAATAGAAATTACTAAAATTACCATGGAAGCAAAAGAAGGCAGAAAGGCCAAGGACTGCTTTGTGTAGGAAATGGCATTGAATAGAATCCCCTGGACCTTTTCACACATTGACATGCCTAATAGGAAGCTATGGAAATTTCTTTTTTTAAAAGATTTTATTTATTTATTTAGAAAGCATGAGCACGGGGAGGGACAGAAGGAGAGAGAATCTCAAGCAGACTCACCTGAGCACAAAGCCCTACACAGGGCACAATCTCATGACCATGAGATCCTTACATGAGCCAAAATCGAGAGTCGGAAGAAGCTTAACCAACTCAGCCACCTAGGCGCCCCTGAAGGCTGTGGAGATGAAAGGCTTAATTAACTATTGTCTGCTCTGAGATCCCTTCTCTGACCATTGTATTAAAATTAGGTCTACCTCTGTATTTTCTCTATTGGAATCAAGCATGCACAGTTGTGGTTTCCAAGTGTTTGTGTCTTTGCTTGTTTGTAGTCTCTTTCATTCATTAGACTATAAGCACTGTGAGGTCAGTGACCATATCTAAGTTGACCACTGTTGTCTCTCTAGCATTTATCCACAGAAGGCTCTCAAGAAATTCTTGTTAAATGAATGACTGTAACCACTCATTGCATCAATGTATCCAGAGCCCAGATTAGAAAATAGTAATTATCAGCATCTCTGGAGATCCACCTCTGCTTTATTCCACAGAGCCCGGGCTTCAAATAAATGAGTTTGGCACCTTTCTGTTCTTGACAGAAATGGAATCATAAATATGTACTTCATAAAATATATCACTTCTCTGTACATCCTATTAACTCTGGGCAGTTGCCATACAAGATGGTAACACCATAGCAAAAGCACCTGAAAGTAATCAAAGAAGCAACTTGGTCGTGTTTGAACTTGTCATTGTTCTGAGTTTTTTGGTTTCAGCTGAGGATATCCTTTTCCCTTCCTTTATCTTTTTTACAGTGTCCTTATCATTCAGACCGGATGAATGCTGAAAACAATGAGTAGTTTACAGAGTATATTTTAAGTTGATGATTAAAGGTCTCTAGAGGCCATTTTATAGTAAAATTGGGACTAAAAATTTTGACCTTGGAGTTCCCCTGGAGGAAAAAACTTAGGCAGCTACTTTTCTTCAGTTGCTTCCTTTTGTAGGTAATTTTCATGTGAGGATTTCGTAAAGTTTAGTTTGAAATGCTAAAAGCTTTTAAAATCTTGTATTGGTCAATGTAATAAAAATAATTTATTTTAAAGCAGTCTCTAAAAAAGAAGGCTGTAAATTTTTGTTGCAGTGATTCTCACAATGTGATTCACAGAGGATCATCCATGGGGGAGGAGGAGATGCATTTTAGTATTCTGTTGTGGTATCTTGTAGTTTATTAATTTAATAGAGGTAACAAGATAAAGGTTGTGGTCCCTTATGTCTTTTGTCTCATTAGAGGGGAACAGAGATTATATAACCTTTGAGAACTTTGGAGTCACACTTTGTACAATTTTTTAAAGTAGTTTTTGGAGGAAAAAGGTGGAAATAGGATCTATTTTATTAACTTTTAGTAAATGCTAAGAGGAGCCTGATGGCCTTGGAACCCTTGAACCAGTTTAGTGGGGCTCCTACTATTTAGAGTGCCCATTAGTCAGGGCCAGTGCAGAATCAGTTATTAAAGAGCAGCAGTGGTGGTTACAGTTGTTCAAAAGACTTCCTTTTGTTGATTGCTATTGTGCATATACACTGATATTATTTGATCTTATACACTGGGCCCTTTTCGATTGTGGTATTACCTGGGTATTTATGATTTTGGAAAGTAAATATTGTTATATATATATGTGTGTGTATATATATATAACATATATATTTGTTATATGTATTATATATGTAGCAATTTAAGAGACCTAGGTTGAAACTTAGCTTATTTGTCAGTCTTGTCATGATCTCTCACCTGGACCTATTAGTAACTGTTTATTCTTTCTCCCTTTTTAAAAAATCTCCCTCTCCAGGCCAGCCTCCACCGAACTGCCAGTGTGACCTCTTTAAAACATGGATTAGAACAAATCCTGTTGTTTTTTTTAAAAAAGATTTTATTTATTTATTCATGAGAGAGGCAGAGACAGGCAGAGGGAGAAGTAGGCTCCCTGTGGGGAGTGCCATTCAGGACTCAAACCCAGGACCCCAGGATCACGCCCTAAGCCTAAGGCAGATGCTCAAACTGCTGAGCCACCCAGGTGTCCCCCCCCCCTTTTTTTTTAAAAAGAGGGCGAATGAGGAGGAAGAGAGAGGGACAGAGGGAGAGGGAAAGAGAAAAACTTAAGTAGGCTTCATGCCTAGCATGAGCCCAAAGCAGGGCTCGATCTCACAACCATGGAATGCAGGGCTCTATCTGAATCACCCCCCATCCCCGTTTGTAGTACTTTGTTACAATAGCCCTAAGAAACTAACAGAAGTATTCTCCACTGAGTGGCATTGGAAGTAAAGCCTAAAGGAGCCAACAAAGGGAAGAATTCCAGAAAGAAGGAATGGAAAATACAAAGGCCCAGAGGCCAGAAAGGGCTGAGCAAGTTGTACAAACAGAAAGGAAATAAGTGTGTCTGGAGCATGGTGAACAAGGCGGAAGAACACTATGGCATTAGGGTAGGGAGTCTAAATTTAACACTAAGAAAATGGGAAGCCTTAAGCATTTGAAGACTTGTTCTGATGCAGGGGCATCTGGGTGGCTCAGTTAGTTAAGCATCCAGCTCTTAATTTTAGCTCAGGGTCCTCCAACACACCTTTCCCAAACTCTTAATTTAAAGTAGGCAGCATTAGTGGAGCTATTATCAATAAACATACCCACAAATTATTTCTGACTAGTGGTGAGCAAGGCATTTCATTAGATCACGTTTCATGCATTGCACTCAATTCTGGGCATGCCATCCATGAGCGGAACATAATTGAACTAGGATATGAATGGGGTTATGAACATTTCAGAAATAGTATTAAATGGCTAAGAAACAGAGTTGCTCTGTTGGTAAGATCTGAGAAGTCCTCACAGCCCTCTGCAGAAGGACTGTCCCTTCAGAGGAGAGGAAGTATAGAAGATTGGGTGGTGTTACATACACCACAGGGTTGTAATCCTGTATATGTAAAGCATGGTTTTGCCTTTTTAGGGGTAAGAGTGGAATCTTTATTTTTTTTACACTGTACCATTTTATACCAGCTTCCATTTTTCAGAAGATCTGGCATGATATATGATTATAACAATGCTACCAGAAAAATATTTTGCATGTACAGGAGCATTCAGAGTATAAAGAAAGTATTAAGAATACACCATATTATATTTAACAAAGCAGGAGAATACAAACATGTAAAGCTTTGTTTGGTACTATACCATAATATATATCACATTAACAATATATATCAATAGTATATTATACTATATAGTATAGTATATATAGTGTATATATTTATATAGTATATATATTACATTATATAACTTTTATAAGAAAACCATTGAAATACTTATGTATTGTACATATGAGTTCTGTCGAGGTTTTTTTACTCCAGAAAATGTAATAAATATAATAGTTTAGATTCCCTTGTAAGTCAGCAAGTGGATTTTGGTAGGGTTTCTCTATGGTGGAGAGGACCTCATGGTTCTAGGTATTAGTGCTTGCATGAAGATCAGGGATGACCTCTGTTCTCCTTACCCCTCTCCTCTGACAGCCTCTTTATGGAATTCACATTCTAGTTTTATCCAGCCGTTAAATGTCTCTACTCCTACCCCTGGGTTGTAGATCTCTGCTGAAGCAAACCTATAACCGGGCAGGTTGTTGTACCTGCAAATTCAGCCCCCACCTCAGGGACCCTCTGTAGGCCTGAGCATCATTTCCTTCTTCCATGTCACTCTTTAACCTGTTTTCAAATCATTACAAAATATTCTCTTTTAATAGGTAGCCCTGACCCCTACTTGAAGGATTAAAAAACTAAGGTATTGTGTAAAGGGCATTTTAGCTAGAACTCCTTCAGTTTTTTCCCTTTCCACCTAGAAAGGTAACTCCTCCGGCACCCATCTGTTACCCCGTGGAGGCAAGGTTCCTCCTCCTGTCCAAGTCAAATCCCTCCATCTGTGCTGTTGACCCCATTCTGTCCTGCCTCCTCAGAATCCTCCTGCATCACAAAATGTTTCTTACCTATAGTTTCAACTATTCCCTCTAATCACTTTTTGCTCTTGGCCATCATATCTCTTACACGTTTCTCCCTTCTTTGTAAAACTCTGTTGGTGAGAAAATATATCTTATGCATTGATCAAACCAACATTTTGTAGCATATTCAGGTTTACCAAACACCAATATGCTGCCAAATGAGTACTTAAGATACACATTTTACAGTGAGCTGTCATTCAGGTTAGATAACCATGCACTGGCTGAGAGCCACACCTTATATCCTTTCCAGACCTAAAAACTGTCACAAGGTCAGATATATTTTAGGTTATATACTTCAGAAAAATGCTGATTAGTTTTTCCCCTGCCCCTCCCAGATGCTGGGCTCGGTCTATATTAATTTCATAGTTATTTATCTTCTTGTTTCTACTCCAAGCAAAGGACATGCAGTTCCTGTGTCCTCAGCAGCCTATATAAGGCTAAACTGTTAGGAGTTGGTTTTAGATTATATACTTAGGTTCTCCCTTAGGCATGTGATTTGTTACTGGGCAAAAGGCACAGCCAACTACAGTATTCTGTAACTCTTCTAAAGTCAGTAACAGACCCATGCAATAAGTGAACCTGCACAAACTTGCTCTTGGCACTTTAATCTCCATTCTTATTGCTTTGAATCATGCTGGTCTCTGAAACAATGTTGGGTCTATTTTTATATCAATAGAATAGCAGAGGTAGGATGCATGCATACAATCATTCATTCTCTGTACACTCACTAATGTATTATTTGCCAGATCTACTAGTCACTGGGGATTTAGTGGAAAAACCAGATAAACGTCCTGCTTCATTAAGGCTCTATTTCTAGTGAACCAGTTTCATTCAATGTTGGTTTAGAGCAGCAAGCTCAGATTTCAGTTAGGTTTCTCTAGTTAGGAATATTTTCATATCTACATCTGGAGACGGCTGGAGTGTAATCTTGTTTCTCATTTCTTCCTCTCATAAACTGTACACTTCCTGCCATATAACAACAGTTCCTGAATATACTTGTCCTGCACAGCTTATCTTGCTCTCTTTGCTTGAAATGCTCTTCTGTTTCTTCTGTACCTGAAAAACACAAAAACTTGTTACTCTTTAGGGTTCAGCTCAGATATTACCTCCTTGGTGAAGCCTTGCAGGATTGCCTCAGGCAGGATCGCTACTTCCTCTTCTGAACTCCCACAGCACTTTGTAGAACTTAACCACACTGGCTGTGATTGTTTATTAGCATGGTCACCACTTCCTTAAATTCAAAACTTGAGAGATGGAATTGTATTTTACTTAGTTCTCTTAATGCCTGCCATTTAATAAGTACTCAATACATATATTTTTTTTAAGATTTTATTTATTTATTAATGAGAGAGGCAGAGACATAGGCAGAGGGAGAAGCAGGCTCCATGCAGGGAGCCTGATGTGGAACTTGATCCCGGGACTCCAGGATCATGCCCTCGGCTGAAGGCAGACACCCAACCATGGATCCACCCAGGCATCCCACATGTTTTTAAATGAAAGAAAAATCTAATATAGATGTGATTTAGTGCAGTGTAACTTACATATGATGATAGAGAAATAGAGATGTAAATATATATATATATATATATATATATATATATATATATATATATAATAAAATAATTCATATACCTTAAAGGAAATCTTAAAGGTTTGCAAGTCTATTTTGTTGATTACTTTATACATACAGAAAAATGCACCATCCTAATTCTAGAATTTAGAGTTATTCTTCCCCTACAAGAGTAACCATTTTTCTGATTTTTAAAAGCATGAATTTTTGAACCCTTACTTTAAAACAAAAGGATGATGAATGCTATATTTAATTATGTGAATATATATATATTTTTTTAAAAAGAGATTTAAAATAACTGCCATCTCTGTATCTCAGTTTTTTTCACTTAAGAGTTTGGACTTCAGATCTAATGTGAAATTTATGAATCTAATATTTAAAACTTAATGGGCTCTCCCCCCTTTACTTCTTATACAACAGCGCCCTCTGACGGTGTAACATTTCCTAAAATTAATGTATTTAGTAATTAATCACAGCAGCACTTTCTAATTTGAAAACTTAAGTCAGTGGCCAGGTAATTCTAGTGGTACAAAGCTTCTTAAAGCCATTGGGAGTTGATCATGTGCTGCTTTGTGAAAGCCAACAGAGGATACCAGAATCTTATTTGTTTTTTTTTGATACCAGAATCTTTGATGCAACATTTAACTGTTGTTTGACAAAACATGTTATTTCTTGATTTACTGCAATGTTTTAGATGTTTCAAGGGCAGTAGAGGAGATGTTTTAGCAGTAAAGGAGAGAATATTTTGTTTTTGTAGAATTTTGGTAATTTAGAGTGTGTTTTCCTCTCTAAGACTCATGGTCTTTGGTCAGAGTTACTGAGCACTGCGCAGTTATTGAAGAGGATGCATGAGTCCATTTTCTTGCCCAGCATATACTATTTTTTCAAATGTAACTAGATACTGTTGTGTATTCCTTTATTACCAATATTAATTTTTTTTTTTTAAAATTTATGATAGTCACAGAGAGAGAGAGAGGCAGAGACATAGGCAGAGGGAGAAGCAGGCTCCATGCACTGGGAGCCCGACGTGGGATTCGATCCCGGGTCTCCAGGATCGTGCCCTGGGCCAAAGGCAGGCGCTAAACCGCTGCGCCACCCAGGGATCCCCCAATATTAAATTTATATTAGCTTCCCTTGTATATTTTCCCAAGCACTGACTATTAAAAAAGAATATGTATGCAAATTCTAACATTAACAAGGGAATTTCCAACATAAAAATGTGAGGAATCCTTGATTAAAGAATTGAACTACATTCATGTAACAGTTATTTATGAAGTATCTTATACAGGTACACTGTGGTAGCTATTGTGTTCTTGCCTTTCTAATGATCCTTTTATAAATACAAGAGGCTGGATAGTCTAACTTTTTTCTACAGTGGACTTTCCCATATCACTATCACTCCTTTTCTTGTTTTTCCCTCATATCATTTTCTCTTTAAATAAATATTTATTTCTAATAGTCTACTTTTTAAGTTTTAGGGGGAGGTTACCAAAAAAGTATAGAAGGAGGGAATACAGTTCTCTCTTCTGGCTTAATATGGACAGAATGGTGTTTAAAGAACAGTGTCTCACTACATAGAATGATTATTTTGTTTGAAGGATATATTTGACGAATCTTCTACTTTCCTTGTTAAAATGGAAACTACACCTGCTAAGGTTAGCAATGAAGAAAACATAAAATTTGTTAGCTATGATCATATCTGGGTGGATAAATCAAGCTAAGTGTAATACTGAGTTTTCTAAACTGAAAAGCTACTGAGTTATGGTGTGATTTTTGTTTTTTATTAGTGCCTAATTAAATGAGTTAAAAAATAGTATGTAGAATTTTGAGTCAGGCCAGTGGGAAGTCCAATATTCTACATACTCTTCAGTTTAACTGTTAGTAAACGGCTGGGGCATATGTCCTTTGTTTTATAAATTTGGAGAAAGATACTGTAACGTTTCCTGCTTAAGGTTGCAGCTGGTAGTCAGCTCTCTGTACAAGTGTGTTATAGTGAAAAATCAGACTGGGTTTTATCAGAGGTAGGATTGGGTGGGGGATAAAAGCATGTGAAAAAATTGTATTTGATTTTTATTTTTTGGTTATGTTATCTTGGACAAGTTATCTGACCTCTCTGAGTATCAGCAACCTTTTTGTAGAACTAGTATAATAGAAAGTGCTCCAAAGAGTACTCGGGAAGATGATGTAATCTGTACAAAGCACCACCGTGCTGCCAGGCATGTAGTTGGTGCTCTGTGTTACTTGCCTTCCCTTTTCTCCTGCACCCCCAAATTGCCACTGAAATTGTGTCTAATAGGTGTAATGTTTTCATAGGCTTTTCTGGATGTGAACTTTTTCTTAAAAAGTCCAGGTAATAATTTTTGCCACAATAGATTCTATTTAAAGGATATTCTCTGTTCCTTTTTGCCTACACTTTCTTATGAATCTCCTCTACAAGGTGAAGGGGAGAAGTATCTCTTAAAATTTCTTGGACATTTTCAAAAGAATTGCTGTATGTGATTAGAGGTGTGTTTCATTTGTGAGGTCATATATTGTTGCTTTTACAGCACTATAATTTGTTTTAGTTACTTCAGTAAGCCAATTGCAAAAATAAAAGTTCCAGACTCTACTTCTAACTTGTGACCTTGGCAAAGTCACTTGACCTCTTTGAGCCCAGTTTCTTCATTTGAACAACACAGATCAAATGATTTCTTTTCTTTTTTTTTTTTTTTTTGATCAAATGATGTCTAAAGCCCTTGTCCCCTTTCATGTTGTGATTTATAAAATTTCTTTATTCAGGAACACAGAGCTGAAAGTGGCATGTGGGTGCCAGTTCTCAACGGCAGAGGGCACACTGCCCCTGGTGTGCTGGGCTCTCAGGTGTCGGAAACTATCTGCAGTTATGATATCCTTGATGGTAGGAAGGAGCCAAGAAAATTCTGCAAATTAATATTTTGCAAAGGAGATTTCACAGCCTGTTTCTAACTATTTAATATTTAGGTGAAACACACACACACACACACACACACACACACACACACAAAAGAGAGAGAGAGAGATTTCAGCATTCCAAAGGTACT
This sequence comes from Vulpes lagopus, assembly GCF_018345385.1. Classification (NCBI taxonomy): domain Eukaryota; kingdom Metazoa; phylum Chordata; class Mammalia; order Carnivora; family Canidae; genus Vulpes; species Vulpes lagopus. The sequence continues at coordinate 33,434,715 of NC_054838.1, read as the reverse complement.
TCTTATAATTATATGAAGAAGTTTTTTTTTTTTTCTTCTTTGAAAGCTTTATCATCTCCCTCCACCTTATTTACCGCATCTAAGTACTCCATGCTTAGGACTGGTTTGCAAATGAGATGGAGAGGAGAACTAACATTTACTGAGAACTTATATGTTAGAAACTCTACCTGTACTTTAGGTACATTTTCTCTAATCCTCATAGCAATCCTTTATGTGTTATTCTTATTTTATATAGAAAGATACTGGGCTCAGACAGAGGTTAAATGACTTGCTTGAGGCCTCACAGTAGAGGTTCAAGTTCAGGTCTGTTAATTTGCAAACCTGCTTTCTTTCTACCATACCAGAATTCTTCCCTTTTCCTCCCAATTTAAACAATTAGGGATGAATTACTAGGAGCAGGCGTGGCCAGACAGTGGTCACACATACAAATTTGGCATTCTCTGGTTCTAAAGTTCTGGTGACCCTTAAAATTCTAGATGAAAACTTTTCCTCTGGCAAGAATTTTTTAGTATTTATGTTTAACATGCTATATACAAACACATAGCCATGTTTGCTTAGATTGGACTATTGAAATACCTTTTTTTGTGGGCTGCTTTTTAAGGGTATAATAATATCTCATTTTACAAGAAGCCTGGTTTCTGAAGTCAATAGATAAGGTGAAAATCACTACAGTAGAATAATCTTTGAGAATCCCACAGTAAGGTATCTTGTTAGAGTGCCATGTCCCTCCTTTCTTTAAGTCCAGCACAGCCAGTCTTTCCTTCTTTGGTGAAACAGACAATGGATTTTCCTGTTGAGCTTCAAATGATGAGGCTGGCTTGTATTTAGGGGCCATGTTAGGTGGTAATGCACATCTTTAAAACCAGACCCTTATTCAGCATGGCGAAATGCTTACAGTATTAGAGGCACTCTGAAACTTAGATTAAAAGAAAGAATAGCAGATTCATCTTCTATTTGGGGGATGAGGCTAACTCAGTTGTTGTTAAAACTTTAGCTGTACATTGGAATCACAGATTACTGGGTTCTCTCCACAGTTTCTGACTCAGTAGGTCGGATTCGGCCAGAGCATTTGCATTTTTTTTTTTTAAATATTTATTTATTATAGACAGAGAGAGGCAGAGACACAGGAGGAGGGAGAAGCAGGCTCCATTCAGGGAGCCTGATGTGGGACTCGATCCCGGGACTCCAAGATCAGGCCCTGGGCCAGAGGCAGGCGCTAAACCGCTGAGCCACCCAGGGATCCCAGCATTTGCATTTTTTAACAGATTCCCAGGTGATCTGATTCTGGTTTCTGGGGACCTCTTATGGAGGACTGCTGTATCAACTGAATGGAGGCAAGTGGAACCACTTGTCTATCTTCCCTCCGCTATTTCTCTTGCTCTCTTATCTTTAGGCGAATGGGTATAGTTGAACTCATTTAAATTAAATGTAGGTGTTGTGGGTCAGCCAACACTTTATCCTATTGCTTAGCTTACTTCTTGGCCCAGAATAAGAACTTGACAATTCAATAGATGCTTGTTGAATGAGTGATTGATTATATATGTTGAATTAACATTTAAATGGAGGAGATTTTTAGCACGTGGACATCATTATTATATACCTGTTCTATACAAACTATTTTTTATACTGAGGTAGGTAGTCTTTAGAATAGCTTAGGAGTATATCGATGATCATGGACATCAGGAAGTATGCAATTAGTGCAGTTTTGAGAAACTTGCATTATGGGATCTCTGAAATAATGTGAAGTGTGTGGATGGAACTGCGTGTGAAGAATCCCATCTGTTTTAGAGTGGCCTAGAGAAGTCTTGCAGAACCTGGTTTTGGTCTGAACCAGACAGTTTAATATCTGGAGCAGCATTGGGTTACTGGATCTGCTCTAGACCAGATGCAGCATTTGCATTTTACTTCTGTCTCTCCAGAGTACTGGGGAGATTCAGCCTCATGATCCTAAAGGTTCAGTGGGGCTCTGTACTATGGTATAACACTGTAAATTCAGGTAGTTGCTCATGAATGTTACCATGTTGTAGGATTTGATAATTTTTTATATTATATTATATTATATTATATTATATTATATTATATTATATTTTTTTAAACAATAAGCCTTTTATTTATTTATTCATAAGAGGCACAGAGAGAGAGAGAGGCAGAGACACAGGCAGAAGGAGAACCAGGCTCCATGCAGGGAGCCTGATGTAGGACTCGATCCTGGGTCTCCAGGATCACACCCTAGACTCAAGGTGGCGCTAAACCACTGACCACCGGGGCTGCCCGATAATTATATTTTAAATGGTGAGTTTATTGGGATGCCTGGGTAGCTCAGTGGTTGACTGCCTTCAGCTCGGGGCATGATCCTGAGGTCCTGGGATTGAGTCCTGCATCAGGATCCCTGCAAGGAGCCTGCTTCTCCCTCTGCCTTTGTATCTGCCTCCATCTCTGTGCCTCTCATGAATAAATAAATAAAATCTTAAAAAAAAAAATGGTGAATTTATTAAGGGAAGGGTAAAAAAGAAATCTCAAAAGTTTAAGGTTCTTTTGTTTTAAGCTTAAAATTATTGTGTCATTTTTATCATTTGGACGTGTTTTATATTGTCTTGCAAAGTCTCCATATCCTGTATTTTGTCTCTTTCAGTATAGATTAAATTTTCTTCCTTTAAATCTTACTTCAAAAAAAAAAAATAAATTAACTTACTTTTTTATGCTGAAATATTTTCAAGTAAATTGCAGACAGTAGGGTATTTCTAAATCCTTCAATATACAGCTATAAAATAGAAAAATATTTCCTTATGCAGCCACTATATGATCACTCCTAACAGAATTAACAAGTCATTAGTATCATCTAATACTTAGTCCATATTCAAATTAACCTAATTGTCTCTAAATTATCGTTGTATCATTTGTGCAAACCAGGATACAGCCTGGACTCATGCATTCCATCTGGTTATTTTGTTCCTTAAAGTTTATGTATTTATCATGACATTGCCTTACCATTGTCTTATCACACATTTGGATTTGTCTGCCTATGCAAAGTGTCTTTAGCTTGTTCTTCTACCCTGTGCATTTCCTGGAAACAGGAAATTAGATGTAAAAGAAATTAGATCTGAAAGCTGGAAAAAGATACAGGTTGAACAATTTTGACATGATTTTATCATAGGTGAAATTTACTTTGTGTTAAACCACATGAGGAGGTGCATAATCCATGCCTGCCCCACTGCCAGTGATGCTAATTTTTATCACTAAATTCAGGTGATGACAGCCTGATCCTTCCATTGTAAAATTACATTTTGCCCTTTTAACAAGAGAGTACTCTCCATGGTATTACTTTTGGTCCTCATTTTCCTGTCATTCATTCTCCTAATGCTTTTAACATCATGTGGTAATTCTTGCCCAAATCACTAATTTCATGAGGGCTTGCAAAAACCATCATTTGTCTAGTTCTGTCATTCCTTCTGCTTTAGCTGATATTTAATTAAACAGAACTCTTTTTCATTAACTGGGACTCTTTGGTATCTTGAAACACAATTCTCTTGAAAGGGCGGGTTAAATATTATTTACTTTTGTATTCCCAAGTTAGGAGTTGGTTTAATAGACACCTTAAATAGTGGCAAATGACAATACATTTTGCTTTTGCTTTTTTGATATCCTTCTGAACTAGTAGATTTTTGTGAAATGAGTGTTCCAATCAGCTACTACAGTCATTATTCTTTTTGTTTTGTTTGCTTTTAAAGATTATTTATTTATTTATTTATTCATGAGAGACACAGAGAGAGTGACAGATACATAGGCAGAGGGAGAAGCAGGCTCCTTGCAGGGATCCTGATGTGGGACTCAATCCCAGGACCCTGGGACCACAACCCGAGCCAAAGGTAGACGCTCAACCACTGAGCTACCCATGTGCCCCGTCACTGTTCTTTTTATGTTCAATTTGTTTTATGTTCAGTTTATTAAATCGAGCCAATGATAGTCCTTTATAGTTGACTCCTATGTCCTTTAGACATAACTCAGTTAATTTTTGAGCACTTCCTTGCTTTCTTGCACAGCAAGATGCTGTCATCACCTGAATCTAGTGATAAAAATTAGCTTTGTGATTATTTTTGTAACATAGTTTGATTGTAGTTTCTTTTTCCTCAAATGCCAGTGAGCCACTTCACTGACAAGCCCTAGTTCCTTGTGGGGGATGAGTTAAACACCAAAATCCTGGTCCTTGAAATGTCCATTGTTAATGGGGTGACAATGTTCATAGACCTTTTCAGTGTTTTTTTTTTAAATTTAACTCTGTTTAAATTCAATTAATTAAAAAAATAAATTCAATTAATTAACATATAGTGTATTGTTTCAGAGATAGAGTTCAGTGGCTCATCAGTTGCATATAACACCAAGTGCTCATAACATCATGTGCCCTCCTTAATGCCTGTCACCCAGTTACCCCAGCCCCCCACACCCTTCCCCTCCAGCAACCCTCAACTTGTTTCCTTTTAAGAATCTCTTATGGTTTGTCTCCCTCTCTGATTTTGTCTTATTTTATTTTTCCCTCCCTTCCCCTATGATCCTCTGTTTTGTTTCTTAGAGTGTTGTTGTTGTTGTTTTAAGATTTTATTTATTTGAGAGAGAGAGAACAGGAGTGAAGGGGTAGCAGAGGCAGAGGGAGAAGTGGACTTCTTGCTGAGCAGAGAGCCCAATGCTGTATCCTGGGACCCTGAGATCATGACCTGAGCCAGAGGCAGAGCTTAACCAACTGAGACACCTGGGCGCCCCTTCAGTAGTCTTTTTAGTCCTTGAATTTTGATATTGAAAGTTTGGATAATGAAAATTCAGATTGTGAGGGATATCTGTATTTTAAAAAAAGATTTTATTTATTTATTTGAGAGAGAGAGAGAGAGAGCACACACAAGCAGGGAGGGGTAGGGGCAGAAGGAAAGGGATAAGCAGATTCCCCACTGACCAGGGAGCCCAGTGTAAGGCCAGGACCCTGGGATCATGACCTGAGCTTAAGGCAGATGCTCAGCCAACTGAGCCACCCAGGACCCCCAGGGATATATGTATTTTTAAAGTTAATGGATTCATATCTCTGTTTCCAATTCAGTTTTAACATTACTGTGTTTTTAAGTAGCTCCTTGATTTTATAATTGTTATCTTTTCTCTTATGCTGAAAATCTTGAGTACTGATAAGTTTTTTATTGTTGTTCTGTAATGATTTTATTTATTTATTTATTTTATTTATTTTTTTAATTTTTTATTTATTTATGATAGTCACAGAGAGAGAGAGAGAGAGGCAGAGACACAGGCGGAGGGAGAAGCAGGCTCCATGCACCGGGAGCCTGATGTGGGATTCGATCCCGGGTCTCCAGGATCGCGCCCTGGGCCAAAGGCAGGCGCCAAACCGCTGCGCCACCCAGGGATCCCCGATTTTATTTATTTATTTGAGAGAGAGAGCATGCATAAGTGGGGGGGAGGGGCAGAAGGAGAGGGAGAAGCAGACTCCCCACAGAGCAGGAGCCCAACATGGGGCTGAATCCCAGGACTCTGAGATCATGACCTGAGCTGAAGGCAGGCACTTAACCAACTGAGATGCCCAGATGCCCCTGTTTTTGTTTTTTTTTTTGTTTCTAAGCAGATTTCACACCCAATGTGGGACTTGAACTCATGACCCTGAGATCAAGAGTTGCATGTTCTACAGACTGAGCCAGCCAGGTTCCCCTAGCACTATTTTATCTTACAATATAAAGAAAGTAATTTAAAAATAAAGTGCCAATATTACTACTGCAGCTAAAATCAAATAAAGTTTAAAAAGTTTTGTCATTATTTTTGTAACGTAGGTTGATTTTAATGGAAAAATAAACTTAATTACTTTTTTGTTGATCTCATTTAATTACTTTCCTCTGAAATTGGTCTGTTTTGTTTTTGTCATAGGTTGATCATTTTGGATTTGCTGTTGATAAAACTTTTAAACAGCGGTACCTAATTGCTGATGAACACTGGAAGAAAGATGGTGGGTCAATACTTTTCTACACTGGTAATGAAGGGGACATTATCTGGTTTTGCAATAATACGGTATGTGCAAATTCCAATGCTCAATTTGCCTTTTATTATGGCAAACTGGAAAAAAATGTTTTGCAGTATATATGACCAACTATTACTATAATTAATTGTGAAGCTCTTTAAAAAATAACAGATAAAACTCAGTAATAATAGGAAAATGGCAGAAGTATATCAATGGGAAGATCACAAAAGAATGAATCCAGATATCCAGTAAGCCTGTGTGTTTTGCCTCAAAGAATTATACATGAAAAGAATGAAATATTATTTTTGGATAATTGAGTCTTAGATTTTTTTTTTAATCCCAGCTTATTTCTAGAGTGAATAAGGATATGAGGGACATGGGAATAAGAATGTTATTGCATATAGATGTTTTTGGTTTATTTGTTTTGATTATGATCTCTACAATACACAGGGCATGAATTTCTGGTCAGTGTTGTATATTCAGTCTAAAACTATGCTAGGCATATAGTCGGTGCTCAGTATGTATCTGTTAAATGAATAAATGAATGAAACCTGAACAAAGCCAGAACAAATAAAAAAAACAAAACCCAGCAAGTTTGATTATTAAGTAGGAATGAAGAGAGGTAAAGTTGTAGCTATATTTTAATTTAATTTTCCTAAGTTCTATTTTTCTTATATTTGTGAGGGTTAAAAAATAGTGTAGATGTTAGCTTGCTTCCTTGACTATACATTCTACCATCTTTTATGATAACACTTAAACATATTAACATTTAATTTAGAAGGACACTTGCGAGGAAGAAATTTTCCTTTTTTATGTTCCAAAGCTATGATTAGAAAATACCAACTTACTACTAAAAAGCTAGTCTGCGAATTACGTTAAAGCGAAGACTGAATCATATTTTCTCTACTGCCAGTGTTTGGCATGGTGCCTGGTATTCAGGAGGGCTCAGTAAATGTTTGTTGAAAGCAAAGGTATGAATCCAATTATGCTGTACTGCATTTCCCATTTCTGATTATTTGCTTAGGAATGTTGAGTTTAAATATATTAGTTGAAAATAAAATAATTCCCTGAGAAATGAGATCCTAGGATGTCTGTTTCTCTTAGATTAGTGACAAATGAAGTTAGGGTTTATTTTCCATCAGATTCCTGCTTACTTTTTCTATGAAACAACTGAGACTGCTTTAGCTTTTTTTTTACTTTCTCTTGTGTGACTTCCCATTTATGCCAAGGCCATGGGGCAGCTTCTCCTATCCAGTTCAGTTATCCAGTTATTTTTCCAACTCCTCCTCCTCTTCTTTTCTTTTCTTCTTTTCTTTCTTTTCTTTTCTTTTCTTTTCTTTTCTTTCTTTTCTTTTCTTTTCTTTTCCTTTTCTTTTCCTTTCCTCTTCTTTTCCTTTCCTCTTCTTTTCCTTTCCTCTTCTTTTCCTTTCCTTTCCTCTTTTCCTCTTCTTTTCCTTTCCTTTCCTTTTCCTTTTCCTTTTCCTTTTCCTTTTCCTTTTCCTTTTCCTTTTCCTTTTCCTTTTCCTTTCCTTTCCTTTCCTTTCCTTTCCTTTCCTTTCCTTTCCTTTCCTTTTCTCTTTTCTTTCTTTCTTTCTTTCTTTCTTTCTTTCTTTCTTTCTTTCTTTCTTTCAGAGGGATAGAGAGTGGGAGGGGAGAAGCAAAGGGAGTGGAGAGAGAATCTTAAGCAGGCTCCACATTCAGTGTGGAGCCTAACATAGAGCTTGATTTCACAACCCTGAGATCATGACCTCAGCCTAAATCAAGAGTTGGACATTCTAAAAAAAAAAAGAAAAAAAAAAAGTTGGACATTTAACTGACTGAGCCACCCAGGTGCCCCCCCTCCTTTTCTTCTTTACTATAGGTAGGCAGTTGTTCCTGCCTCCACTGCTCTGACAGACACTGAAATTTAAGGCTTGCCTCAAAAGTGGTAGAGAGGAAAAGCTGTACAGTGTAGGTACCAGTTCCAGGGAAGTAGCTAGAGGTAGATCCTTAGAAAGATCCTGGCTTTTTCCCAGCCCTAGACACCTCCTTAGGAGTATGTACTAAAATGTCCTGGTTTCATTTTCACATATTCTGGACCTTCATCTATTAAGAGACAGTATAGCAGAATAGTCAAGAGCAGTAGACTGATAAGTACTGATAAGGATTGAATTCCGCTTTTGCTGTTATGCTGTATGACTTTGGGCGGTTTCTAATTCTGTACCTCAGTTTTCTTATCTGCTAAATGGATGTATTAATAATAATCTGGTTCATAGAGTTATAAGGACTAAATAAGAATTAGGAACTTAGGTCAATGCAATAATATTATTAAATGTTAATATATTACACCTCTTCTGAAAAACACAAACACCCTGAAATAGATGCAGCCAAATAATCACTTATTATAATGTAAATCAGTTTTATTAAATTGCTTCCTTTCAAAACCTGAGGTCAGCTCCCCAGAGGTCTGGCTATTTTCATAGGTGTTCCTTACCTTTAAGAAGTTCATAGTCTGGTAGGGTAAGACACACATGTAAGCAAATACTACAACACAGTAATAGAGATCTGTGCCTAGCACAGTGCTGTTGAAAGGCAGGAGTGATCAGCAGTGCCAAAATGGCAGGCAGAGGAGGGCATGCTTAAGCTGGCTGTTACAGGATCTGCACATAAACAGCAGGGAATGGGCAAGGTCTTAAGAGAGAAAGTGGGGGTTAGTGAAACCATCACAGATAACAGGTAAATTCTCCATCATTACATGCATACAGCTCTTTTAATTGTTCATTTACTGATCAAAATGAGCAAAACCTTTTAGAAGTTCTTAGTTGTTAGGGAACAGCAGTTCATTAAAAAACAAGTGTGCCCTAGGAATGACAAATAGTTTTAATCTGTGCTAAATCTAAATTTAATTGATTGATGTTGACTGCCTAGAGTGCTTTGTCCAGAAGGATTCTGAGGGCATCACTTGAGGTAAGTGAAAAAAATGCAGTGACTGATTAATGATCAGCATTAAGTGTGGACATAAGGAGATCGAACAGCACTTGATAATTCTGCTGTGAAGCCAGACAGCCAGTGCTCGGATCTTGGCTCTGCCACTTTCTAGCTGTGTGACTATCACAGAATATTTAAACTACTCTGCCTCGGTGTCCTTGTCTCTAAAATGGGGATAATAAAACTGCCTATCTCCTAGATTGTTGGTATAATTAAATGAATTAATATATATGAAGTATTTAGAACAGTGCCTGACACATTGCAAATACTCTCTTATTAGCTGTTGTTAGCTACTATGTATTTTCAAGTAAATAAGATTAATATAAAACCCAATGGAGTCCAGTATGCTTATTTATATTGTTGGGTTTTTTTTAACTTTTTTTTTTATTTATTTATGATAGTCACACAGAGAGAGAGAGAGAAGCAGAGACATAGGCAGAGGGAGAAGCAGGCTCCATGCACCGGGAGCCCAACGTGGGATTCAATCCCGGGTCTCCAGGATCGTGCCCTGGGCCAAAGGCAGTCGCCAAACCACTGCGCCACCCAGGGATCCCTTTTTCTTTTATTTTGTAAATGTTTACAAGTAGGAAGCTAACTTAAATATCCTCAGTTCTGGGCAGCCCTGGTGGCCCAGTGGTGTAGTGCCGCCTTCAGCCCGGGGTGTGATCCTGTGATCCGGGATCAGTCCCATGTCAGACTCCCTGCATGGAGCCTGCTTCTCCCTCTGCCTGTGTCTCTGCCTCTCTCTCTCTCTCTCTCTCTCTCTCTGTCATGAATAAATAAATAAAATCTTTAAAAAAATACCCTCAGTTTTTTCCTAGCTGTTTGGTACACAGTGCAATTTGAAGACTATTTTCAACATAATATTGATTCCACAGGTAGAGTATTAGAATAAGGAGAGTTGGAATGACTGGTATTTGAGTGACTTGGGCTTATTTTTAATTGTTTCACTCTAATATAGTGTGAGATTGATGTGTATTTATCTGTAGAACAAATATAAATTGTGCAGCTTCTCAGAACTCTTTTGGTTTGGTTTAACGTTCATTTTATATGAGTTGCCAAAAGGTTCAATGACTTTTTTCACATCCTAATTTTTATCCTATGGATTTGTAAATGTTTCCTAGGGGTTCATGTGGGATGTGGCTGAGGAACTGAAGGCTATGTTGGTGTTTGCAGAACATCGATACTATGGAGAGTCCCTACCTTTTGGTAACAATTCATTCAAGGTGAGTACAGGCATACCTTGTTTTATTGCACTTCGCTGTACTTCACAGATCATGTTTATTTGCAAACTGAAGGTTTGTAGCAACTCTGTGTTGAGCAAGTCAATCAGTGCCATTTTTCTAGCAGTATTTGCTTCCTTTGTGTCTCTGTCATTTTGTTAATACCTGTAATATGTTAAACTTTTTCATTATTATTGTATTCGTTATGGTGATTTGCGATCGGTCATCTCTTAGATGCTTACATAAGATGGTAAAGTTAATTGATAAGTAATGTATATGTTTTGACTGCTCCACCGACCAGCTATTCCCTCATCTCTTTCCCTCTACTCAGGCCTCCTTATTCCCTGAGACACAAAAATATTGAAATTAGGCCAATTAATAATCCTACAATGGCCTCTAAGTGTTCCAATGAAAAGAAGAGTTGCACATCTCTCACTTTAAATAGTAAGCTAGAAATGATTAAGCTTAGTGAAGAAGGCATGTTGAAAGCTAAGAGAGGCCAAAAGCAAGGCCTCTTGTGCCAGTCATTCAGCCAGGTTGTGAATGCAAAGGAAGACTTCTTGAAAGAAAATAAAGGTGCTACTCCAGTGAATATACAAATGACAAGAAAGTGAGACAGCATTATTGTTAATATTGGAGAAAGTTTGAATAGTCTGGATAGAAGATCAAATTAGCCACAATTTCCACAATTAGATCAATTTCCCTCAAGCCAAAGCCTAATCCAGAGCAAAGCCCTAACTCTCTTCAATTTGATGAAGGCTGAGGGAAGTGAGAAAGCTGCAGAAGAAAAGTCTAAAGCTAGCAGAGGCTGATGAATGAGGTTTAAGGAAAGAAGCCATCTCCATAACATAAAAGTGCAAGGTGAAGCAGTTAAATGCTGATGTAGAAGCTGCAGCAAGTTATCTAGAAGATCTGAGATAATTCATGAAGGTGGTTACACTAAACAATAGATTTTCAATATAGACAAAACAGCTTTTTGTTAAAAGGGGATGCCATCTAGGAGTTTCATTGCTAGAGAGGAGAAGTCAGTGCCTGGCTTCAGATCTTCAAAAGGATGGCCTGATTTTCTTGTTAGGGGTTAATGTAGCTAGTAACTCTAATTTGAAGCCAATGCATGTTTACCATCCCGAATATCCTAGAGCCTTATAGAATTTTACTTACAAAGTGGACTTTGTGCTATATAAATGGATGAACAAAGCCTGGATGACTACACATCTGTTTACAACATGGTTTACTGAATATTTTAAGCCCACTGTTGAGACCTACTGCTCAAGAAAGAAGTTCTTTGAAAATATTATTGCTCATTGACAATACACGTGGTCACCTATGAGCTCTGATGGAGATGTACAATAAGATGAATGTTGTTTTCATGTCTGCTAATACAGCATCCATTCTGCAGCCAATGGATCAAGGAGTCATTTTGACTTTCAAATCTTATTTAAGAAATACATTTTGTAAGGCTATAGATGCCATAGAGAGGGATCCTCTGATCTGGGCAAAGTCAATTGAAAACCTTCTAGAAAGGATTCAATCCTAGATACTGTGAAGAACATTCAGGATTCATGGGAAGGATTCAAAATATCAAAATTAACAGGAATTTGGAAGAAGTAGATTCAAACCCTTGTGGATGCTGAGCGGTTAAAGACTTCAGTGGAGGATATAACAACATGGGACACCTGGGTGGCTCAGCAGTTGAGTATCTGCCTTTGCCTCCAGAATTTCGGGATCAAGTCCCACATCGGGCTCTTTCATGGAAGCCTGCTTCTCCTCCCTCTGCCTTTGTCTCTGCCTCTCTCTGTGTCTCTCATGAATAAATAAATAAAATCTTAAAAAAAAATGGATATAACAACAGATGTGATGGAAGCAGCAAGAGAACTAGCATTACAAGTGGAGCCTGAAGATGTGACTGAATAGCTCCAATGTCATGATAAAACTTGAATGGATGAAGAGTTGCTTCTCATGGATAAGCAAAACAAGTGGTTTCTGGAGATGGAATCTACTGCTAGTGAAGATTCTGTGAAGATTGTTGAAATGACAACAATGAATGTAGAAAATTATATAAACTTAGTTGGTAAAACAGTTGTAGGGTTTGAGAGGATTGATCAGTTTTGAAAGAAATTCTGTGGGTAACGTGCTGTTGAACAGCATCACATGCTAAGAGAAAGCATATTCATGAAAGGAAGAATCAATCAATGTGGCAGGCTTCATTGTTGTTTTATTTTTAAGACATTGCCACAGCTACCCTAGGCTTCAGCAACCACCACCCTGACCAGTCAGCAGGCATCAACATTTAGGCAGGATCCTCTACTGGTAAAAAGATAAAAGCTCAGAAAACTTACTGAAGGCTCAAATGATGGTTAGCATTTTTTATCAGTAAAGTATTTTTAAATTAAGGTATGTACATCTTTTTAGAAATAATACTAATGCACACTTAATAGACTACAGTATAGTGTAAACATAACTTTTATGTACACTAGGAAACCAAAATAGTCGTTGGACTCGCTTTATTGCGATATTCACTTTATTGCAGTGGTCTGGAAGTGAACCTGCAATATCTCTGAGGTATGCCTGTATACTTTTTATTTTTAAGTTTAAAAGGTTTTTGGGTTTTTTTTTTTTTTTAAGTTTAGGATACTACATGTTCTAATAACATGTCCCACTCTAAGAAAGAAATGATAGCTTTAACTTGAACAGCTTGAAATTTCAAAAATTTGTATTTAATCTTTTCTTTTTATATGCAATCAAACAGATTAAGCCTTTCTTAAACCATAATATTATCATTTCTAATGTTAATCAGTCTTTAACTCCGTGTGATGAGGCTAGCCTTCACCAGCAAAATCTTAAGGAATGGCTGCAGAGACTATGGAGGGAACTTCTCATTGTTTCAAAAATGTCAGTAAATAATTCTGCTTTATAAGTTATACACTTAAATTACGGGGTCTACCACAAAGAAAAATATAATGAGTACTCAAATATTTAATAAGGTATTTTTCAATATAGTCAGAATAAATTATCCCTGTTTTGGGAGTCCATCCGGCCACTTAGATTCCCTTGTGGCCTTTCCTGAGCTCACAAGGAGCTTTGGCCTTGACCATAGACTCTACACCTAATAAAAAGGGTACTTTTTCCTTAACTAAGTCACTCATGTACTACCTTTGTGATTCTGGGTATATGAATTTGCCATCTGCACTATTACCTACATAATATTTTTCTCTAAACAACTAACTTTTCAAACTTTGTCTAGGTATGTTTTTTTCTAAATTACATTAAAAGTATTAAATTTAAAAAGATTGTGTATTATCTAAGATCAGCTATCCTTTTGGGGAACTCTGAGTCAAAAGAACTTGGGGACAGTAATTTTCTAGGCTGCCTATTTTGAAAGGAGTTTTAATTTTTGTTCTCAAAGGCTTTATTAGCTCATGTTATAAATAAATAAAATAAATAAAAAGTCCTTGTGTTGTAAATGAAAAGCAGAACAATTTGGTGATATGTGTGCCACATAGTGATACTGCATGGGAAACTCAATTCTTTAGTTTATTATTCTGCATAATTATCTGATTAGAGGAGTTGATGAGTTCTGAAACCATTGGGAAGTAGCTTATTGCAGGCAAAAACGTAATATCCTCTCCTAGATCCCTTTGATTCATACTTTGTTAGCAAAACGGAGCTAAGGGTTCTCTTTGATATCCTTCTTTCTCTTCATGTGCTCACAGATTTTGTCAGTAGCTTAGGAGATAATATTACAAATATGTGAGGATTAGAAAAAACTCACACTCAACCATATATGGTGCCATGAAAGCTGGAAGTAAAAGATTAGTGACAGACAGACAATGAGAAAGGAGGTAAGGGATCCCTGGGTGGCGCAGCGGTTTGGCGCCTGCCTTTGGCCCAGGGCGCGATCCTGGAGACCCCGGATCAAATCCCACATCGGGCTCCTGGTGCATGGAGCCTGCTTCTCCCTCTGCCTGTGTCTCTGCCTCTCTCTCTCTCTGTGACTATCATAAGTAAATAAAAATAAAAATTAAAAAAAAAGAAAAAAAAGAAAGGAGGTAAGAGGTCAGAAAATCTGCATCTTGGATAAGGAGTAAAGTTAAAGGAGTAGGTGACATACATAGGAAAGAGGAAAGATGAGAACTGTGATTTTTGAATGTGCCAAATGATGGACAAAGTCAAACAGTGGTGAGACCAAAGCATGAAGATCAAATAGGGTAGCCTAATAGGTATATAGCTGGACTATTTACCTATTGCTATGTAACAATTTACCTCAAACCTCAGTGACTTAAAACAGCAATTGACATTTATTGTCTCATAGTTCCTATGGGTAAGGAATTAAGAGTGGCTCGGAAAAAAAAAAAAAAAAAGAGTGGCTCGGCTAGGAGGTTCTTTTTCAAGGGGTCTCATGAGGTTGAGATGTCAGCTGGTGCTAATAGTTATCTGAAGGCCTGACTGCTGCCAGAGAACCCTCTCCACTATAAGGAGAATCCACATGAGTGACAAAATGTTGCAGGGTGTTAGCAAGAGGCTGCAGTTTGTCTCTTCCTAGGTTTCTCCAAAGCCTTACTTGAGTGGCCTCATGACAAAATAGCTGGCTTTCCTCAAAATTAGTAATCCAACAGAGCAAGGTGGAAACTGTTTGGGATTATTATGACTTAACATTGGAAGCCACATATCACTTCTGACACATTTTGTTGGTTAGAACCAAGTTACTAAGTCCAGTCCAAGTTCAAAGAGAGAAGACTTAGACTTTTAAAGGAAATACTTTATTAGCCTCCTCAGCTTAGCAGGATTCTGAGTTCTACCTCTCTATGTTGAAGCGAAGCAATTATCTCTAGGCAGAATTAGATGATCATGGAACTTTATGAGTATCCTTCTCTCAGGAATCAATGTTTTACATTGCATGTTTTCTAATGCTTGAATATAGTTGCTATATTGGTTTTTGTTTTTAACTCCAATTTTATAGTTGTTTACAACAGGGTAATTTCCAGTTGTTGGTATATCAGACATGATAATTATCTTTCTGATTAGGGAGAATGAGTTTTATTTTGATTGATGATTCTTTAATTTTTCACAGGATTCAATATACCTTTGTATGGTAGCCATACAGACATATTTTATTTATTTGAGAGAGAGAGAGAATAAGTGAAAGGGAGGAGCAGAGGCAGAGGGAGAAGTGGACTGCAGGCTGAGCTGGGAGCCTGACACAGGGCCTTGATCCTGGGACTCTGGAATCATGACCTGAGGCAAAGGTGGATGCTTAACTGACTGAGCCACCCAGGCGCCCCTAAATGTTTCAGGTTTTTTTAACTTTTATTTATTTTTTTTGTAAAGATTTTATTTATTTATTCATGAGAATAAGGAGGGAGAGGCAGAGTCATAGGCAGCGGGAGAAGCAGGCTTCCCTGCAAGGAGCCTGATGCAGGACTTGATCACAGGATCCTGGAATCATACCCTGAGCTGAAGGCAGATGCTCAACCACTGAGCCACCCAGGTGCCCCTGTTTCAAGTTTTATTAAAATAAAAATTATAATACAGCAATTGTCTGTTAAGCTGAGAGTTATATTCTATCACATTTGCTATTTTAAATGTTACAGTTTGTTTCTGTTGTTTCTGCCTCAACAAGATCTTTGGTAAATAGCATTTTAATAAAAATTACATTGTTCATCCCACAAATGTAAAATAATTTTTTTTTAATGATTTGTTTAAATCAGCTTTGCTATTGTGTTGACTGGGTATTTTAACTCAATTGCCTAGATATTCTATTTGGAGAAAAGCTTATCTGACTGGCTTTTTTCCTGGATCTATGCTATGCCTGGGCTGCTATTATGTGTACATTTATACGTGTTCTTTGTTACTTTTCTTTAGGATTCCAGACACTTGAATTATCTGACATCAGAACAAGCTCTGGCTGATTTTGCAATGTTAATCAAACACTTGAAAAGAACAATCCCAGGAGCTAAAAATCAACCTGTCATTGCCGTAGGGGGCTCTTACGGTGGCATGCTTGCAGCCTGGTTCAGGATGAAATATCCTCATATGGTGGTTGGGTAAATGCATTTATGTTGGACATGAGCACTTCTTAATGATTGTCAAGGCATACTTAGAAATTTGGGGGGGGGGGGTAAAACATGTTCTGTTTACTGATATTTCTACTTTCTATCTCATTAACAACTTATTTCTCTCACCATTTTTGTTCAATATCAGTTTTGATTTTAAAACTTGAATTCAGTGAGTTACATTTGTTTTCTTTTCTCCTTTCTTATTTTTCTCACCATTTAGAGCTCTTGCAGCCTCTGCCCCCATCTGGCAATTTGGTAATCTGGTATCTTGTGGTGTATTTATGGAGATTGTAACTACAGATTTTAAGAAAAGTGGCCCAAATTGTTCAGAAAGCATCCGTAGGTCCTGGGATGCTATTAATCGATATTCAAGAACAGGTATGATTCAATTAATAGAATAGATATCATGGAGTTACTTACCTTTCACTTGTTAATTTCAACACTTCTCAGTTTTTTTTTTTTAATGTAAGTAGAACATACAGAAAAGTACACAAATAAAATACATCACTTGATGAAATTTCACAAGGGAAAATATAATCAGTATGGTATAATAGTATAATCATCATCTGGTATAATCAGGAACATTTATGTTTTGTGTCTGCTGTCTTTTGCTCAATATTATGTCATACATCCATTTGTTGTATTTAGTTGTGGTTTACACATTCTGAATGCTCTCTAATGTTCCATTTTATTTATTTACTTATTTAAATAGTATCTTTGAAATGGAATAATTCATATAAGTAATATCTTTGAAATGGAATAATTCATATAAATTCTGGCAAACTCAGAATAGACAACTTGTTTATCATAAGATTATATAGGTGCTCTAAAAATATTTTATTAAATGTTGAAAAAGCATTCTTGGATATAGAAGATTGAATTTTTTAAAATACCAAATAAAACTTTCTGTCAGGGACTGCTTTTTAGATTCCAACAATGTGATTCTATTCTCAGGTGCTGGCTTGGGTTGGCTTTCTGAAGCCCTTCACTTATGTGCCCCACTAACAAATACTCAGGATGTCCAACATTTGAAAGTTTGGATCTCTGAAACCTGGATAAATCTGGCAATGGTGGACTACCCTTATGAGTCTGACTTTTTACAGCCTTTGCCTGCATGGCCTATCAAGGTAATAGGAAAATGTCCTGTCATCACTTTTAATATGGACTTGTCTCACTCTCTTTTTGTTTTTAGAAGGCATCTTTCCTTTTTTTAAAAAAATTTATATTCAAGTTAGTTAACGTATATTGTACTATTAGTGTCAGGGTTTTGTTTTTTAAATTGGTGCTTTCTGCTACTTTGAGCATCAGAGGAATCTCCAGTGACAAAGTATGGTATTACTTTGGTATGACTAACCTGGGCAGAAATCCTTACTCACCTTGGACATCTTATCTAACTTTTCTTTTCTTTTCTTTTTAAGATTTATTTATTTATTTTTTAGAGAGAAAGAACACAGTGGGGAGCGGGGTAGAGGGAAGCGGAGAGACTCTCTTAAGCAGACCACACTGAGTGCTGAGCCCAATGCAGGGCTCATCTCAAGACCCTAAGATCACCACCTGAACCCAAACCAAGAGTTCACAGCTTAACCAACTGCACCACCCAGGCTCCCCTTACCCAGTTTTGCTGCATTAATTTCCTCTCATTTGAATAAAGGAGAAAAAATGTGTAGATTATAGAGTTTGAATTAGAACTAAGACCAGTAGTTGCTGCTAATGGAATGATTACTATATGCCAAGTCCTGTGTTGTATACTTCGCATGGATAATTAATCTTTGTGATGTATGTGAGACACATAGACCTATGTTATATATGGTTAGTGTTTAATAAATGGCAACTGCTATCATAGTGCTATGATTCAGTCAACTGCTAATGTATTCTAAGCGCTGCACATATCATAAAGAAGCGATAACTATGCAGCAGAGTGGAGTGGAAAGAGTACTGACTCTGAATCCTTGATCCACAACTACCATTTATCAGGTGTGATCTTGGGTGAGGCAGTCTTCTTCCAAACCTCCATGACTTGCTCTACAAAATGAGATCATGATATTTACATTTCCGATAGGGTTGTGCTGAAGATCAAATAAAATATTAGATGTGAAGACACTCTGTAAAGTGTAAAGATACATTATACCATAAATGTTTAGGTTCTTTGCATGGCAAAATTCTTTATTGTGTATCCCCTTTTAAACATTCTTTTGTAAAGAATATTCATCTTACTTTTTTTTTTTTAAGATTTTATTTATTTATTCATGAGAGACGCAGAGGGAGAGAATGAGAGAGGCAGAGACACAGGCAGAGGGAAAAGCAGACTCCAAGCAGGGAGCCTGATGTGGGACTCAATCCCAGAACTCCAGGATCACGCCCTGGGCCGAAGGCAGGCTCTAAACCACTGAGCCACCCAGGGATCCCCTCGTCTTACTTTTAAAATCAAAATTTGGCCAACTTAATGGTTAAGTTTAGAGAATATAACTGATTTTACAGCTACAATGAGTGCCGGAAATGTAAATACACTTGATAATATGAGAACCAGTTTTCAAAAGCACTTTCAACTTAATACATTCTTTTTGAACGTAATATTAAATGAACATTTTGCTCAAAACTTTGTAACCCAAATGGAACAGAGTCATTTGCTATTCATCATCGAAAATATAGAATGACAAGTGGATGTCTTGCACATAGCAGGCCAGAGGTAAATGTGTAAAGAATTAAATTGAGTTTAATCAATACAGAATTATTTAAAAGAGCAGATTTCTTTCATGATAAGAAAACCTGGATCAAAGTAATGAGAAAAAACTAAATTTGAGCCAGTTAGCCTCCATATATGTCTTTGTGCTGATACCTTTATCTATATTATTTTACTGTTTACAGAATACTTTCATGTATGCTATCCCATTTAATCCCCACAATATGGGAAAAAGCTACAATGGAGAGGAAATTTATGGAGTTTTATGGAGAGGAAATTTAAACTCCGTGAAGAGTGGTGAAAGTGGAATTTGAACTTGGGTCTACCATTGTTCAGAGCCTCTGATCTTCTACCATATTGCCCTGGATTAGGAGAGGATTTGGATGAAGTTTTGGGTGTATCTCTAGCCATATTGTGTCAACTATCAGATTTAACTGTATTCTTTGTACAAAGTGAGAATTATGTTTGGATTTTTATGCCCACTCGAAGAGCAAATGAGTTTGTCAGGTGATAAAAACATGGGGAATTCCCTTGTTATTTAGAATGAAGGTAGGCAAACTTTATTTGTAAAGGACTAGATAATAAATATTTTATGTTTTGTGGGCCATTCAGTTTCTGTTGCAGTTACTCAGTTCTGCAGTTATAGCAAGAAAATAGCCATAGACAAATATAAATCAATGAGGAAGACTGTGTGACAATAATACTTTATTTCTAAAATAGGCAATAGCCTGGATTTGGCATGCTGACCCCTGATTTAGAAAAAAGCCAGAGGAATACAGTTTTTTAATGTTCATTTCTGTGTGATTTGGAACAAGGAACACTAACTTTGCTTTTCTCTCCATTTCTTTTACGTTCCTTTTGAGATATTTTGTTGTTGCATCTTAAATGTAAATAAATGTTCTATCCTTTCTCTCTCCTAAATATTCACTCAAAGTTAATTGAGTATATCTCAAATATTTGTCATCTGTTTTTGATTTAGCACAATCCTTTTTTTATCTTTTGTATATTTTACATTCTAAAAGTTTATTTTTAGGGCAAGATAACTTGTATTTTTGCCCGACAATCACCTTTTACATTTCTCTTCAGTTCTTTCTTACTGGCTTTATCCTTTCTTTCGGCATATTAAGGAGTTCTTAATTGCTTATAATATGATTCTGTTTCTTGCTTGTACCCCAACCAAAAGAAATCTCTTTGCCCCCTGCTTGAGCAATTTTCATTGCCTCTATTTCCAGTTTTATCCTATATGATTTCAGAGTTTTTCTACTACATGCCTCCCTCTCAAACTTTTAGCTTCAGATCACTTTCTTTCACTGTTCATTCTGTTTCTCCTTTCTTGACCTCCTCTCTGTTCTCTCAACCCACTAATCCCAGAAACACTACCCAGTTGGGGACCGCTCTTTCACTTGGATAGTTCCATTTAGCCAGGACTCCTCCTCCCTCTGATACACTTCCTCCTTTTTAAAGAACTGACAAACAGCAGTCCTTTTCTAAGTCTGTAACTCAGGCTTAGGATAGTGAGATAATGTGTAACAGTTAGGTTATGAAAAAAAAGTAAGTGATTTCCAATTCTGCCTGGACCTTGTACAGTTCTGAAGGATCCAGAGACAGTGATTGAATGCCTTTTCCATGTCAACTCCAGTATCATTCTTTTAATTTGTTTGTGAGCTTTGCACACTCGGAGTCCATTTGCTTTTGTTTACTGTTAACAGAAGCTGCAACATTCATGCAGAAATAATCATCGACTTGGCTGAGGGAATGCAGGGAAGAAGAGAAAAGGGAAATAGAAAAACCTCTCTGTCATTTGACTACTCTGTCAGCATTAAAAACTACCAGGTCTCTTCTCAGTTTAAAGAGCAATTTTTAAGGATACTATAGAGGTTGTTTATTTTGAATAAGTTTTTAGCTGATAACTCACCAAATCTTTTGGCTTAGCCTTCTGAGCATGCAGATAGATACAGTGAAATAATAAGACATAAGATGGAAAATCTCTTCCGTTTGTCTTGGTGTTTGATAATGTATGCGACCTCTCTGGGTGGTTTAAGCGGTTTAGGTGCATTCTATGAAAAGAGAGCTTTTAATGACAAAACTAATGTGATTATCTGTGAGTGTGAGAGGGGTATTGAAGCCTTAGAGAAAGAAAATCTGTTAGAAAAGCTGAATGTATCTGCTTAATCCTTTCTCTAATGTGGATGGACCATACTTTCTGAGAGGAGGTTAGTCTTTTTTTTTTTTTAACCCATCTTCTTTCTTTCCTTTAAAAAAAATTTCTTTGCCCCCTTTATCTTTCTCTTATTCAAATGCTTATTTTTATAGGTAAGGGGACACGTAAAGCTTTTAAACAAATCATTATCTTTACTTTCTGTAGTGTATGTGGGGTCAAAGGGCAGAATCTAAATATTTGGGTGCAAAAGTAATTATTTGGTACTAAGATTGGAATGTTCTATCTAGTTCTATACTCTTTAAAACCAGAATTATTAAAAAAAGAAAAAAAAGAAAACCAGAATTATTAAAATGGACTTATAATGCTCTTTTTAAGTTTTTCCTGGGCATTCACCTTTGTTCTAGGAAATAGAAAGTAAATTAAGTATTTCATATGTTGATTGTTGAGCTTCATATTAATTACTCTATTTTACAGTTTTCTTTTTTTATTACATATTTAAAAAGTTATGTGACTTTTATATTGCCACAGAATCCCTTTTATTAGAATTTTTACCTAAAATAAACTTAGAAAAATATAAAGATAGTCTAAGAATAAAAAATTTTGCTTAAAAAATTAAGCATAAGACTACAGGTATATTTAGGCACTGTTTGTGTTATTTTTCTCTAATACTACAACTTTGAAGTTGAGTATGTGTAGTGTTGGTTATTACAAATGGAAGCTCTAGAGTGAGTCTTGGATTTAATTAAATCCCAGCTCTGCCACTTCCTGGCTGTATAACTTTGGGCAAGTTTCTTAACAACCTCTCTGTGCTTTAGTTTCCTCATCCGCAAAGTGCGGATATGGTAATTGTAATGCTTATTAGGTTCATAATGAGAATGTAATAGTGTATAGTAAGCACTAAATTGATACTAGTTATATGATATTAACAATAGCTATTATTGTTGTTGTATAATAATAGAAGAACAGTGTTTTACCAGGACTTTGTGGCAAAAGTCTCGGTTTAGAACTTATATTTGTAGTTTTCAGACTGTTTATCGCTAGCCAGACCTTGCCAAGGTTTTTTTTTGCCTTTGTGATTTGGGGATGGCCATTATATGTTTTTCCTGGGTCATTGTAGGGAAGGTACCTGACCTTAAGGGGTATTCAGTAGTTGTACTAGCAGCCTCAGTCCCGATACCCTCCTATCAGTGAATTTATGGCTTAAGTAGAAATGCTATACCTTGTGTAGAAATTGTTTAGAAGAAGCTAATTTGATTGTGTCCACAAAATGAATAGAAAATATAGTACAGAGGTACATGAGTGGTGAGTATTTTGAATGGAAGTAGTTGGCAACCCTAATTGTTAAACTATATAGAAATATGTAGAGATTGTGTTCTTTATGCTAGAGGATGATGCTTGGACTCACAGAAGTTTTGTGTTAGAAGGGAACTTTAGAAGCACTAAAATAATAAAATTCTCTTAGTAAATTTGTAAATATTTTACAAAAAATTTTAAGTGATTTTTTTTTTAGGCCTTCTATTATCTAGTGTACCAGTAGAATTATAAATTGGTACTTTCTTTCTTCTGTCATCCTTGCTTGACAGGATGTAGCAAAGGCCTTAAAATTTTTTCTTTCTCAGGGCACCTGGGTTGTTCAGTTGGTTTAACATCTGCCTTCAGCTCAGTTCCTGCTCCTGAGGTCCCGAGATCGAGCTCCTCCTCCCAACTCCCTGCTTAGCAGAGTCTGCTTCTCCCTCTGCCCCTCTTCCACCTGTTTGTGCGCACGTGCTCTCTCTTTCTCTCACTCTCTCTCTTAACCTCTCTCTCAAATAAATAAAATCTTTTAAAAAATGTTTATTTACTTTGAATCAGTTATCTTAAGAAAACAAGAGTGTATGTTAAGATTTAGCCCCAGGGTTGTTTATTGTAGCCTTTTGTAGTATGAAAGATTAGGAATGATACAAATGAGGAATTGTAGGATTGCTTCAACTTTTCCTCAACTCCCCATCCTGCTTGCTCCCCTCTGGATTTTCTCATGTTGATCATTGTCCTTCTTAGAGTGTGATGCTCAGAACTGAACCCAGTACTCCAAGGGAGCCCTGACCTCACAGAGGACAGTAGATCCAGGAGTTGCCTTAATCTGGACACAGAATCTCTATTAGCAGACGCCAAGTTTCTGACCATGATGTTCTCTCTGTGTAACTGGGGCTGCAGAAACCCAAGTATTGTCAGCTGGTGCCGGTCCCCAGCCATGCTTGTGTCTTTTAAGGAGTGACAGTAACTGCTGTTTGCAGAGATGGCTATTCATGGGGACTCCTTTTCTTTGCCTGACAGAGGCCTAGTGTTCTAGCTCTGAGAGGGGATCTGATGCCAGCATGTGAGTCACACTTAACTTGCTACTGTTCTTGTCCAGAGTTTTAAGCCACTTGTTATTGCTCGTCAGCACTCCCCGTTTCCTCCTGCCCAGCTTACATTGTCACCCCGCCTCATCTATCTAGCTGTGCTTGAACATAATGCTTTTCTATGCATCCCATGGATCCATTCCATAGTTTTATGTTGCAATTGGAAAGAGCAGAGTCCACTGTTAATGTCCACAGTAAAGAAGGAATGCTGATCAACTGTTGGGAATTAGTAGTTTAACAAATTCTGTGATTGGTCCTTAATTTCCATATTTTCTTGAGTATTTCTTAGGAACATTTTCTGAGAAAGGTGCTATGCAAATGTTAGGTATTTTTTGACTTACCATCAATAATTGAAAGTTGTCAGAAAACACTGTTTTTTGCCTTTTTTTTCTTCAGCTTACATTTTCTTACTCCTTTAGGTTTGATAGGCTTGCTCAATTCTGTTTCTTTATGTATACCTTTTCAGGTGTATCTTATTCTTATGACCTCTCTCTTACTTTTTAAGGTATATCCAAGTTCTTTGGACACCTTAATTTCTGACTTTTCTTTCACTCTAAAACTTACTGGGAGTAGTGCACACTCTGTCTCCCTTTTGGAAAGCCACATTGAGCATGTTAAAGGCTCTGAGGAATCCTGCAGTCAAGTAAATTGTTCACATTTGCAGATACAACATTTCTTAAAATTATTTGACTATGAAAAAAAATTATTTGACACTGAAACTGTTTTTTCACAAAGTACAGAAATATTTTTGTGCTAAATGCGTTTGGGGAGGAGCATTGAATTTTCCCTGATAACATTTCTTCTGCCTTTTCACATTTCCTTTTTTTTTTTTTTTTTTTTTTCAGAAAGGTGTTGCTGGAAACTGGTCCTAAGCAGAACTGTGATGGTTTGCTTTCTGCTGTTCACTTCTTTCTCAGTGTCCTTCTTTCCTGAGTGGGAGCACGTCCCCAGCCCAGGCCTTGTGGCTTCTGCTGCCCAGAGTCTCTCCCTGAAGTAGGGTAACTAGACTCTTTCTTTCCTGGCTCTTTCTTCTCTGGACATCTCTCTCTCTCTCTCTTTCTCTCTCTCTCTTTCTCTTTCTCTCTCTCTCTCTTAATCAGAACTTGCCTGCTGTATACAATCTTTTCCATATGAGAGGAGAAAGGACCAAATCACTGACTTCATGTCAAGGTGTTAATAGAGGATGCAAACTTAATAAATGTGTTTTCCTTGCTATTGAGGCTATTTGCAGTTTTACAAGGAATGCTTTTTAAGTTGTGTAGCGTAATGGATAAGGTGTATATTTCAGAACTAGAGAGATCTGGAGTTGTATCTAGATCTTAACATTTACCAGCTGGATGACCTTAAATAAAGTGATTTAACCTAAGATTCAATTTCTCTGTGTAAAATAGTGGACAATAATATATCTGATAAGATTGTTTGAGGAATGTATGATATAATGATTGTAAACCCAGAACTTAGTAATTAGTAGCTATTGTTGTTTTTCTACTCTGATTCCATTGCCTGTGATTTTTCCCCAACATTTTATTGTGAAAAATTTCAAATACAGAAACACTGAAATAATTGGACAGTGAACACCCATAAAAATACCACTTAAATTCTAGAAAAGCATTTTGCTATATTTGATTTAGCACATACATATTTGCCTAGCCATTCTTCTATCCTTCATTCCATTTTACCTTTTAAATGCATTTCAGTGAGTTGCAGACATTAGTGTACTTCGTCTTTATCATCATTAACTAGAGTTTATTATTTGTATGATTCTTTTTTAAAAAAAGATTTTATTTTATTTATTCATGAGAGACACGCAGAGAGAGAGAGAGAGAGAGAGAGAGAGAGAGAGAGAGGCAGAGACATAGGCAGGGAAGAAGCAGGCTCCATGCAAGGAGCCTGATGTGGAACTCGATCCCAGGACTCCAGGATCACACCCCGGGCTGAAGGCAGGCACTAAACCGCTGAGCCACCCAGGGATCCCCTGTATGATTCTTTTTTTAATATAAAATTTATATACAGTTAATTAGACAAATTCCAAGTGGACTGTTTGTTGTATTACCCAGACCTCTGTGAAGATATTGAATATTTTTCTTCCCTTAAAAGTTCCCCACACCCCTGTCTAGTCATTCCTGCTTTACTCCCGACCCTGAGTATTGTGTGATTTTTAGTACTAGAATTTCAGGTGCTAATTATAGTTCAGTAATAAGAATATTTGGAATCTAGGGTACTACCTGGTGTGCTTCTTATCATACCACAGATATTGGAGTTTGATATAGTTTTTCCATAAGAAATTTTACAAATTTTGCATTTTCACAAAAATGTATTTATTCATTTAGTTAGCATTTAGGTGTCAGATACCTTGCTAAGTGCTGAGTGAGATGTTTTGGAATCAAATGAATACAGTGCAGTGTTATAGGGGCTCTGCTAGAAACAAGTACAGGTTATAAGTAGAAGCACAAAGGGAGTGATCTACTTCTTCCCAACTTGAGGGCATAGCTAATGATAGCCTCACAGAGGAGGTGATACTTAAGCTAAGTATTATAGAAAATGAATTGGTGTTTGCCAGACATTAATGGAGTGGGAGAGTGGGAAAAGGGTATTTCAGGGTGAATAAAGGCAAAGAGGAGAGAAAGAGCCTGATGTGGTGGGAATAATTTTGCTAGACTGAAACAAGGGAGGAAGCTACAGTGGTAGGTGTGGAGGATTTTGCACACCATGCAAATGACTGGTTTATTTCTATAGCTAAGAGTAATTTAAATTTTATACTTAGAGAATGATGGTTTATTCATTTATGAACAGGATTATACTCGAGATAAAAATTGTCAAGCAATGCTGTTAGATGTTTAAGATTGTTTTATAGACAAATCAAAATCATATTCCTTCTTTGTTTCATTAAAAATCATGATTTTATAAATATATTCTGACTCTTCCTTTATGTCCTTTTAAAATGACAGGTAGTGTGCCAGTATTTGAAAAATCCCAACGTACCTGATGCACAGCTTCTGCAGAATATTTTCCAAGCTCTGAATGTATATTACAATTATTCAGGCCAGGCCAGCTGCCTCAATGTATCAGAGACAACAACTAGCAGTCTGGGAACCCAGGGGTGGAGCTATCAGGTAAGCGTGTATCATTTCCTCAAGTGGAACTTATTTTTCACTGATATGGTTATACTGTGACAGAGTTCACAAGATTTCGTCACCAACCTGGATCCAAATATGAGCTCCATTGTCTTACACTGTGAACCGTGGATAAGTTCGTTCGTTCGTTCATTTGTTCCTTCCCTCCCTCCATTTGTTCGTTTGTTTCCTTCCTTCCTTCCTTCCTTCCTTCCTTCCATTTAGCATCACCAAATATATTCTGGGTACTTACCACATGCCAGACAACATTCTAGGCTCTGAAGATACAAAGGTAAATAGGACATGATCTCACCTTCAAATATAGTTTATTGAAAAAACTATTTATATTACAATAGATCTTAGTAAGTCCAAAAAGGAAGTATTTTATGGATGCAGAAAAGAAGAGGAGTCTAATTTGATTCTCTCTTAGCCTCCATTCTTTCATCTGTATGAGACTAATAATAATAAAAATACTTTGCCTCCAGAGTTGTTTTGATGATTCATTATGATAATAAGTGCAAAAGAAAATAGTTTAAAAAGGAAGAATATATAGTCCTAATTTTTGTAACTTCTCAGCTGAGTCTTTCCAGGAATAATGAGAGGTGGTATGACAGAGATAAAGATCAGGGGCTCTGAAGCCAAATCACCTAAGTTCAAACCCTAGCTTTGCTACTACTAGCTGTATGACTTTGGATAACTTATTTAACTCTTTGTGCCTCATTTTCTTATTGGATTCTCTTTTGATTTCCTTTTTTAAGGCCTGCACAGAAATGGTCATGCCTTTTTGTACTAATGGTATTGATGACATGTTTGAACCTCACTCATGGAACTTGAGGGAATTTTCTGATGACTGTTTTAAACAGTGGGGTGTGAGACCGAGGCCTGCCTGGATCATTACTACATATGGAGGCAAAAACATAAGTGCACACACAAACATCATTTTTAGGTGAGTTTTTACTGACAGTTTTACTGACATTTTACTGATGCATGCTGACAATAATATAGAATGCAGTAGTGCTATCCATCATGTTTTTCCTTGAAAGACAGAGGATGCTACACAAGAGATAGATTTTATACTCTATTACCAACGTGCTTAAAAGGCTTAAAAACAATAACAGTAACAAAATTTAAATCATTTATGAAACAATGCTAGCACAAAATGGAGCATCATCTGCTGCTCTCAATTTGTGTTATTTTTTTAAAAGATTTTATTTATTTATTCATGAGAGACACAGAGAGAGGCAGAGACAGAGGAAGAAGCAGGCCCCCTGTGGGAAGCCTGATATGAGACTTGATCCCAGGACCCTGGGATCATGACCTGAGCTGAAGGCAGACGCTTAATCAACTGAGACACCCACGTGCCCCTCAACAAACACTTTTGAGGTGCCCATTCTGTTCTGTTTCAGGCACTATATGAGACACTTTAAATAAATTGCCTAATTGAATCCTCACAACAGTCCTATGAAATAGTTGTTATAGTCCCTTTTTCACTGAGAAGGAAAGTGAAGGTCACTGTGTTCAGTCACTTGCCAAACCTCATCTAGCTTTGTTATAGTTACTAAGTGATAAAGCCGGATTTCAACCTTGGCTTTTCTGACTACAAAATCTGTGTTTGCTCTTCTACGTTACACTGTTTCTTTAGAAGGGATATATTTGGTTTGGGCTCATATCAAAGTTAATTAAATACACTCCTTTGTGTATCTGATTGTGATTTTAAAATTTCCATATTTTGGTTTGGTCAGCTATTAAGATAACAACCAATTACTCAAAAAATTTCCCCAAATCTAAATAGTAGAGAGATAGTGTACATACCTCTTAACCTGGAGCCATTGTTTAAACTGTAAATGTCATTCTTTTACAAGTCTTTAAAATGAGGGTCAAATTTGGCCTTCTGCACATGGCTGGTAGCTTTTAGGAGTGAGGAGTGCTGTTTTGAAGGATCATTCTCTGTATTTAGGCTGGTGACACTGCCCAATTTGCAAAAGAGCTTCTGTCTTATTAGATGCATGCTGTTTGCTCACCCAGCAGGATACCTGCCCCAAATAAAAGGTGAAACACTTTCATGGAAAACTTAAAGATTCTTTTGTTTAATTTCTTTAAGTTGTGTTTCTTGTTCTCAGGAGGATTCTTCAAATCAACCTACTCTTCAGATCAGCCTTATAAAGTAATGGTTGAGCAAATAGATATAAGTATAGATTACTTAAGGAAACTGCCAAAGTAGGGTGTGTGAAATCAGGAAAGCCATGAAGGGACCTAGTATAAAAGGCTTAAACACAACTTTGGATCTCTAGGTTCATTTTTGTTCCTTCAAAAAAAGGACTTTGTCAATTTTTTTTTTGTTTTTCTTTGGTAATTTATCTCCATTTAGTATTTAAATGGATTTCTGTAGCATGCTTATACTTTAAGCTCATCCTTCCTTGCTTTGACCTTGTAAAGCTAAAGTCCAGGTTGATCTGTAGAGTCTTTAAATCCTTGTATAAAGGTTTTAATAGGAGTTTTGGTTAAATACATTGTCATTTTTTATTAGATTCAACCATTATAGATGAATATTTTAGTTATCTGTTTGCCCTTTTATATTATTTTGCTGAGGCTATCAAAATCATCATCATTGAGGAATGGGGCAGATTTTGTGAGAAAAGTTTTGGGAATAGAACTAAAGCCAACAGATGGAAATTATAGTTTAGTGTTAGAAAGTTTTAATTCAGTATTAAGGAGGGATTTTCTAACTGAACTGTTGAAAGGTCCAGTCGGCTGTTTTAAATAAAATTACTTAAGCTCTTCGATCCTCAGTCTTCTTTTCTGTAAAATGCTATAATGATACCACTCACCCCACAGTGTTGTATGATGCTTAAGAGTTAACCCAAGGAAGTGTTTGACCCAGATTTGACAAATATATATGCTCAAAAAATATTTTTTGAATGAATAAATGGAAATATACTCTGCCTTGTATTTATGTCCCAGCTACAGGGAACTGTTTATCTTTGTATGTCCTTTCCCTTCCTCTTTTTCTTCCTTTCTTAAGACTCAGGAGTCCTCTAAGAACCCTTCCCTGAGTCCTCCAGAGAGGTTAGATTCCCCTTACCCTCTTAGCTCCCCTAGACCTGTGAATAGCACTTAGCACTCGGTGTGGAAATTATCTATTTGTGTTTCTGTCTCCTCCATGAGATTGCAAACTTCTTAATGGCAGAGACTTTGTCTTAATCATATCTGTGCCCTTAATACTTGCTCCAGTATTGACACATATTGGATGCCCGAGAAATGTATGTGTTCATAAAAACAAGGAATGAAATACAAAGCTTATTAGAAAGGCTTCACAGGCATATGAAAGTTTAAAGGCAGGACTATGTGAAGATCCTGGTTTATCTTTTAAAGTCTACTTTTAAAAAGAAATCTTTATGCTGCTAGGTGAGAAAACCATTGTAAATATTTTAAAGTTATTAAAAAAATCAAAGTTTACCTGCTTTTCGAAGAAAACACATTCCCAAAGTAAAGAGACAGCCTTAGGTGTTGCTGTTCTGACTACTTAGTGGCTACCAGCTAGAAAAAGTTTTTCGCTGATGAGTAAGAAAATGTTCAAGGAACCAAGTGGAAAGTATCTTTATGTCCATGCTTCTCTCCTTAGGTCATCTCACACAAATCCAGTTGTGACTACTTTTCTGAATGGGATAGGAGATTTGTCAGTTAGATTAAAAGCTTGGGGGCAGCCCTGGTGGCAAAGCCTGGGGTCTGATCCTGGAGACCCGGGATTGAGTCCCACATCGGACTCCCTGCATGGGGCCTGCTTTTCCCTCTGCCTGTGTCTCTGCCTCTCTTTCTCTTTCTCTCATGAATAAATAAAATCTTAAAAAAAAAAATTTAAAAGCTTGGGCTTTGAAGTCAGGGAGACCAAGTTAGCTGGATAGCCCCAAGCAAATTGCCAATTTGTAGAAGTTAGAGGTAATGACTACCAAACAGGGTTACTTTAATGAGTAAATAGATTATCATGGAAGTAAGCACCATGAGGACAGAGATTTTGTCAGTTCATTGTTGAACGCATTGTATGCACTCAGTAAACATTTGTTGAATGAATGAGTACTTAATAAATAGTGGCCATTAATCATTCCATTTCAGTAATTTTCTTATTCTGCAGCTGTTTTGTTAGAAGGATTTATTTTTCTCCCAGGCTCAACTGGTAAGAAGTTATCTTACCAGTGGTCATGCTCATTTATTTAAATATAAACCCTAAAGGGAGTCTCTGAAGAGCTGATTAGTTTAATATCATTTCTCAGGCAAATTAATTGTTGCCAGTGATTAGAAGCTCACTGTTGGGAATTTTATCCAGGCATCTTGACTCTCGTGAAAGCCAGTATTTTTTTTTTTTTTGGTAAATGTCCCAGTGGCTGGTTTAGCTTTCACGTGTCTAGGACCAAAAAATTCAAGTCCATGTGCATCTTAGGTCTCTCAGCAACTCTAAACACTGTTGCTAAGCCACTGGGCTGATTCAGATGACCTTTTAAATCAAATGCAGTTTGCTTATTATGTGGCTGTTGGGATGGCTTTTTTGTTTTGCAAATAATGGAGAGTTTCCTATCTGGGTTGGTCCTGTCAAATTGGAATAATGATAAAGGCTATTTGTTCACTTAAGAGAATCTAACCCCTTGTGTAGTTTACTATAAGAATTTATCTGATAGTTGAAAACTAAGGCTGTATTTTGCATATGAGTTATCCTTTTTGTTTTTAACAAAATTTGGAGTGTTTTTTTTCCCCCAAGAATGATGTTATTAAGTTGCAGTTGAATTCATTTTGTTTTTAAAGAGAGATGTGGTGAGAATAGAACAGGATTTTTTTTTAAGATTTATTTATTTGAGAAAGAGAGAGACAAAGTGAGCATGCCAGTGGGTGAGGGGCAGAGGGAGAGAATCTTAAAGCATACTCCCTGCTGAGCATGGGGCCCATGGTAGGCTCAATCCCAGGACCCATGAGATGAGCCAAAACCCAGAGTCAGATGCTAAACTAACTGAACCACAAAGTTGGCCCTAGAACAGGAAGTTTAAAATTGTATTTCAAGCATAAACATATGTGTGTGTGCGCGTGTGCGTGTGTGCTTATTTTCTCATTTAGTTTGTATGTTTACCTGGAAAATGTTGATCACATTCCTTTTCTGGCCAGATTTCTAGGAGACCTGCCTTTACATCCCTTTTCATAATTCATTAACCTCTCAGAAGTATTAACACTTCTCATGCTTACAGAATATGATAATAATAATTATAATAATACTGCACATTTGTGTAGTATTTTATAGTTTATACTTTATTGTCACATTATTATTTAACTTGAACCTCACAATATCTGTGAGGTAGGAACATTATCTTTTCTTTAAAAAAAATTTTGTGAGAGTGCCTGGGTGGCCCAGTTGGTTAGGCATCTGACTCTTGGTTTTCGGCTTAGGTCATAATTTCATGGATCAAGGGATTGAGGCCCAAGATGGCGTCTGGGTTGAGAGAGGACCCTGCTGGAGTGAGTTTCTCTGTCTGCCCCTCCCTGCTGCTGTGCTGTCTTCCTCTCTTCTCTCTAAAATAAATAAATAAATCCTTTAAAAATTTTTTGTTTTTCTTCATAATACATATGGGAATTAAGGTTCACAGAGGTTAGATGACTTACCCAAGGTCATGGGCTGCTAAGGGTATATAACTTAGATCTTAGTTAATTGTTTTTGCCACTACTTATGCACAGCTGAAGGTCAGTTTCTCTATATTTTTATTAATCACTTATATTAACTGATTTCCCATGTAAAAAGTACTAAAGTGATTTCATGTTCCTGAACTTGCATATATATATTTATATATCTCTTTGTAGAGCATTTAGTACAAGGCTGCAGACAACTAGACCCTTAGATTTTTTTCCTTCGTTCAGTGAATATTTGGCTCCTACCAATGTGCCAGGCCTGGTTCTAGGCACTGTAGATATAATGATAAACAAATGAGACAAAGTCCCTGCCATCATGGAGTTCTAGGTGGAGAAATAGGTAAAGATAGTACCTATAAATATGTTAAGAGGAGCTAAGTGCTAAGAATGAAAAATAAACCAGGAAAGAAGCCATGAAATGTTGGGAGAAAGGAAAAGATTTGCAATTGTATTTTATTTCTTTTATTTATTCAAGTAATCTCTACACCCAACGTGTGGGGCTTGAACCCATGACCCTGAGATTAAGAGTCACATGCTCCTCCAATTGAGCCAGCCAGGCACCCCAAGGTTTGCAATTTTATTTATTTTTTTAAAAAAGATTTTATATATCTATTCATGACATAGAGAGAGAGAGAGAGAGAGAGAGAGAGAGAGAGGCAGACGGGAAAGCAGGCTCCATGCAGGGAGCCTGACGCGGGACTTGATCCCAGGTCTCCAGGATCAGGCCCTGGGCTGAAGGCGGTGCTAAACTGCTGAGCCACCCGGGCTGCCCAAGGTTTGCAATTTTAGATGAGAATTATCAAGGAAGACCTCACCAAGGGGGAGCACTGGAAAAATGATCTGGAAGAAGGAGGTAGCCATCGGGTTGGGGGGGTAAGAACATTCCAAACCAAGGAATAAGCAAAGCAAAGGCCTTGAGAGATAAATGTCCTGGCTATGGTAAGAAGGTCAGTGTGGCTGGAGTGGAACTGATGAGGGAGAGAGTAGCACAAGATAAAATTAGAGGCCACCGAGGGCCTAGATGATATAGAGACCTAAAGGTCTTAGTAAAGATTTTGGTTTTTAGTCTGAATGAAATGGAAAAACTCTGTGTTTTGAGTAGAGAAATGACATAATCTAATTCAGGTTTTAACCGGATCAAATTGGCTGCTCTAAGCCCGGAGATAAGAGTAAAAGCTGGAAGATCAGTTAAAGAGCTATTTAGGTTAAAGGTAATGGTAATTTGGGCCAGAGCGGTGGCAGTGGAGGTGGTGAGAAGTGTTGAAGTTCTAGCTATATTTTTGAAGATTTAACTGACAGGAATTGGTGATAGATAGGGTGTGAAAGAAAGAGATTCAAGAGTGACATCAAACTTTTTTGGCCTAATTGACTAGAAGGATAGGGTTGCCTTTGACAAAGATTGGGAAGATAGTGGGAAGGCTGATTGCGAGTTGAGGAGTATTAAGAGCTCTTTTTTAGACTTAGTACATTTGAGATGTCTAATTAGATTTCCATGTAAAAATGTCAAGTAGTTTAGGAGAAAGGTCCTCGCTAAAGATATTATGTGATAGTCATCTCTGTATAGATTGTACTTATAGATGAAACTTCTAAAAATGATTATGCAAATTATGGGAACCATTTCATATATCTGATAATGTGACCCTGAAGATTTGTTATTTGGGCTTTGTACCAATATCAGCAAAATGAGATGTACATGAAACAAATGTCATGAAACAAATGTCAGAATGCACATAAAAATGTTTTGTAACATATCGTATGTCAAGTGATTATGTAGATAAAGATATACCAAGAGATACAGTACCAGGGGATAATGATCTAATAGTTGCCATGTTCTTAAATCCAGGCATTTCAGTCTATTTTATTTTGAAGAATCTTAACTTCCATGAGATTAGGAAGCCGAGAGGCAGACCTAGAAACCCAAATGTGTATGATCCCAAAGTTTATGCTCTCTTACTCTGCACCACACAAGTCAAGAGGATATGTGCTGTTGATTTCCAAATCGTGTCCATGAAATGCAATGTAATGTAAGATTGAGCATTGGACTGGGGTTATAAGGCCTGAGTTTGTATCTCAGATTTGCCATTTCTAGCTGAGTGACTTGGGCAAGTCTTTTAATTTCTCTGGATACTAGTTTTCTCATCTATAAAAGAGCTGTAATTAAACCTACCTCACAATTAAAAAAAAAAAAAAAAACCTACCTCACAGAGTTGTTATAATAGTCAAATGTGAAAGCTTTGTAAACTTTAAATTACTCTATGTAGGTGTGGGGTTAAGAATGCTAGGAAGCAATTTGATTTACAATAGCATCAAAAATAAAATACTTAGGAAAAACAAAAGAAGTGTAAGACTTATACACTGAAAACTACAAAACATTGGAAAAAATTAAAGATATAAAAAAATGGAAAGGCATCCTCATTTTCTTGTGTAAGAGATAATATTAGTAAGGTATTAATATTCCAGAAATTGATCTACAAATTCAGTATAATCTCTATCAAAACCTCAGCTGATTTTTTTCACATCAATTGACAGGCTGATCATATAAAAATGTAGGGGGCCCACAATAGCCAAAACAGTATTAAAAAAGGAAAAACAAATTTGAAGAACTCATACATCCTGTTGTCAAACTTACTACAAAGCTACCATAATCAATATATTACAATACTATGATAAAGAAAGACATACAGATCTTTCAAAGAGAATTGGTAGTCCGGAAATCAACTCTTGTTATGTGTATGGTTAATTGATTTTCCACAAGGGGCAGGGCAATTTATTGGGGAAAGAATAGCTTTTTTTCAAGAAATGATGCTGGCAAAAAAGGATTTTTACAAGCAAAAGAAAGAAGTTGGATCCCTATTTCATAATTATACAAAAAAATTAACTCAAAGTTGATCAAATGAGTTTAGTTGATAACTAATTTAAAAATGTTCAAGGATCTGAATAGACATTTTTTCAAATAAGATATACACCTGGCCATTCAGCACATGAAAAAGTTCCCAGTACTTTCAGTCATTTGGGAAATTCAAATCAAAACCAAAATGAGATTCCATTTCACACCCACATAGGATGGCTATAATCAAAAAGATACGTATTGGCAAGGATTTAGAGAAATTGGAACCCTCATATTAATGGAGGATAGTTAGAAGAAAGGCAGGCAGGGGAAAGGGGCCCTCTTGTGCTAAGAGGAAACTACCCTTGGTTTGGGGTGTTTAGGCAGTGGCTTGGCCGAGCAGTCCAAGGTGCTGGATTAAGGCTCCAGTCTCTTCTGAGGTGTGAGTTCTATCCCACCAATGCCAAAACGTTTTTTGGGGCTCCATTGTGGCTCAGTTGGTTAAGTGTCTGTTTTTGGCTCAGGTCAAGGCGTGATCCCGGGGTCCTGGGATCGAGTCCCACATCAGGCTCCCCGCAGGGAGCCTGCTTCTCCCTCTGCCTATGTCTCTGCCTCTCTCTGTGTGTCTCTCATTAGTAAATAAATAAAATCTTTGAAAAAAAAAATGGTTGTAAGCCCTAAAGGGGGAGCTCTCATGTACACACCAGTCCACAAGCTACACAGCCAGCAAGAAGAACGAAGATAACCATTTCAACAAGGGAGGGCACATTTCACATAGGAATTTATCTCCTGCCTTTAAATAAAGGAAGAAAGAGCCCACCATGCTCAGAACATATTACAAACCATTGAATTGTACATTTTTGCATGGGTGACTTTTGGGGGAGTTAATTTCAACAGAGCTGTTAATAGTATTGTTAGGAATACTATCAGTGGAGTATTGGGCTTTTACGCAGCTAAACTAAATAGCCAGTTTTAATGAGTGATCCTGTTTACATCATTCTGAGAGGTGGTGTGTGAACCAGCCAAGACAAATAAAATACCATTTCTTTACCTTTAAAGATAATATAAAATGAAGATCTTTGAGTAATGCCCAAAGTTTCTGATTCCAGATTCGGGGGAATTTTTTCTGGTCTACCATCCTATTTTTAAAAGTAGTGTATAAAGAGGGAAGTATTATTTAAAGAGGGGGAAAAAATCAGTTTGTTTTTTTTTTAAAGCTGAGATAAATAGCATTTTTAAATATGGGAGTTTTTTTTCATCATTCTGGTAGTTGCATCCTAGGAAAGAAGGAAATCAGTATTAATTGAAGGACTCCTCTGTACCTGACACTTGTGCTTATTCAGTACATCCACATCTACTATCTGGTTTAACCCTTATAACAACCTTATGAGGTCGGCCTTATTATCTCTACTTTACGATGAGGAAACTGAATCAGATAGTTGGTGGGGAAAGGGAGAGGGAATAGGTGAAATGCAGGGGATTTTACTATGGACTTTAGTAATAAAGGTAATAATAATGTATCAATGTTGGCTCATTACAGAGCAAAATGTATATACATTGCCTGGAGCTTTTAAAGGACACCCATGTATCATTGCCATGTGTTGTTAATGCATTGTGTGTCATATAACTTTTGAGTGATGAAGCTGGGACTGAAATCATGCTTCTAAATTCCAAGTCCTAGAGCAGTTTGGTTGATTCATAGAGTACCACCTTCAGTCTTCTCTGATTTTGTTTCTTATACTTAGCTGCAGAAATGTTGTAAAACTCTAGCATGAAGCAGCTTTTTATATGACAGATTAGATCCTCGTATCAAATCCCCCAGGTTATAAACTTGTAATTTAAGATGTTATACATATAATAGGTTTCTCCTGTCGTATCTGGGTGTAGTTATCAAAAACTAACAATCTTATTTTTTCTTCTTTCCCTCACTTAGCAATGGTGAACTAGACCCCTGGTCAGGAGGTGGAGTAACCAAGGATATCACAGACACCTTGGTTGCAATCACCATCCCAGAAGGGGCCCATCATCTAGATCTCCGAGCCAGAAATGCCTTTGATCCCACGGCTGTGCTATTAGCCCGCTCCTTGGAAGTTAGACACATGAAGCAGTGGATCAAAGATTACTATGCCAATCTGAGAAAGAAGCACTGAGCAATTTTGATCATTTTCGGTTTCTTTTATGTTCATTCTACCCATGTTCCCATTCACTTTGGTTTTCTACATGTAATTACTTTCCCTTTTTTGTCATTAGATTTGGTGGGGCGAAGGTTGAGATAGAAGAGAGGGTGATGGTGGTGACAGTAGCCATCACACATCCCAGGTCCTCGCCATCTTCACGCCATCTCCACGAAGAATCTCTTTGTGACAGTTTTTCTACACCATCCGTGGCCCTCATAACTGGAGCAGAGTTTTCGACTGCCTTTCACAAGAGGGAGAGTTACTCCTTTGTTTCTCTGCAAGCAGAGCTTTCTCTTCATTTTGAGGTTAAAGTCTCTTTGGTCCATTTGTTGCACCCCATCCCCCCCCCAAAGAAAGAAAAGCAGAAAATAGATTAAAATGATGTAATTGCAGCTGGTAGGAAGGATGTCCGATGCCAATCCAGGAAATGGAAGTCATTCCTTTTGTACTTGACTTTGAACTGTGCTATAAATAAAGAATAAGGCTGGACCTTATACCTGTGTGTTGCTTCTGAGGCTCACTCCAGCTGTTGGGAATGCTGTGTGTACTGGGCTTGGCTGGTTTTGGAAAGTCCTTTAATTTTCTCTCTTCTACTTGGCCAGCTTTCCTCCGTTCTGGGATATTTGCCACTATGATACTGCCAGTAAGTAATCTGGCCTTTTTCTGCTCTGTTTCTCTTTGTTCCTAAGGTCAGTTTTGTGGTAATTTGGTTACATTTTGCCAGTTTAGGAGAATGGCTCTGTTTTGCTTTTGCTTTTACATCTGAGCAAGCTTTTATATACCAGTCACGATACATCAGTGAGAAGCCTTTAAAAATTGATGAATCAACTATTTAGAAGATAGAATGTAGTTATATTCAGCATTTTGTTTTTTAAATTCTATTTTCTGGTGGTTGTTAGTGCTGTCATTAAAGTCAGAAGTGTCAGGGTGCTAAGAAGCAGGTGCGCGAGAACTTTTCTGTTTGGCTTCCAAAAGAGAAGCTGACTAATTCATGCAGGCAGCATATTTGACATTAATAAATGGCCGAGCCATTCCTATTTCCAAGGGGTTGGCTTCTTTCAAGCAGTTCTTACACTGAGACCTTTCTTCAGAAGAGCTTTTCTAGGATAACAAATAGGGTTGGATCAAAACCTTTCAGGGACAGAGAGAGACTAACAGTTTCTACTCTGTTGAAAGATTTCTTCCCCCTTGTTTCTTTTTATTTTCTCTCAGTAATTTTTTTTTTCTTCACCTTGCCTTGGGAACATTCTCTGCTTTTCAAAAACTGTACCTTGAGCTCAATCATTTCGAAAGCATTTATTTATTTATTTTTAAATACAGATATAGAGTTCATTCTTGGGTGGGAAACTGAAGTATTTCCCTTACTTTCCCAGCATCTGGGAGATACAGAAAAAAATCTTTGTCTGGTTTCGGAAGCCTTCAGTTCTCATTGTAATGAATTGTCCATCAAAGCATTTGGTCACTATTTTCGTTTCAGCATCAGAAAAAAGTCTGCTGGAGTGCGAATTTAAGGGTCAAAACAATACTGGTTTTTATTCTCTATCAGCTAAGAAGTTACATAATGCAGGATTTATGGGCTTAATAGAGGAGATGCTTACTATTTATTTTCAGTACTATTGATTTTGTGATATTTTCCTTGAAACCTTATACTTGTTTAAAATCTTTAAAATACTTTGCCATTTGATTTAATATTGGTTGTTTGGATGAGTTACATTTTTGTGAGGAAACATACTGCTAAAAATTGCTATATTTTTATGCAAGTATAATTTGGTCTAATGTACATGTTTTTCAATGTATGTTTCATTACAGACAGCAACCTTAAGTTAGCCTAATTATAATATGCTAGAATTTAGTTTTAAATTGAAAAAGAATTGCAACATGAGATAAGCCTTATTATTTTAAAGCATTTCTAATTAATAGATGATGCTTTTGAAAGACAAGGAAAGAGAGACATAAAGAATTGGGGTGTTTTTATTCTGATCTTTGTTACTTTAACTGCCTGGAGTCAACGGATAGAACTAAGGAAATAGGAACCTTTCTTAAGGAATCGCTGGATCAGATTACCCAGAGGAATCAATGTCTAGTCTAGTATATTAGAAGGTAAGGGCACCTCAGATATCATCCAGTCCAAACTCATCTTTCGTAGGTTTTGGCATTGTGGCACAGAGAGACAGGACTTGCTACAACTCTCATTTTTGGTAGAAACAGGCTTTGAATCCAGGTTTTGTTTTGTTTTGCTGTTGTCTTTTAATTTGACAGAGTGAAATCTCTATTTGGATAAGTAACAAAACCTTACCAAACTAACTTAAATGAAAGAGGGAATTTATTGAAACTATGCAAGACTAGCTCCAGGATTTGAATAAAACTAGGAATCATGAAGGAGTGAAACCAGGGTCTAGAAAGTCATGAAAAGTCAAGACTGCTACTTTTTGTTTCATTTCACTTTCAACAGAGGTCACCATCCTGAGGGTGAGATTTGTTCCTCAGATTTTTATAATTTGGCCAGCAGTATAAAATGTATATGAGCATCAGAGTTACCTGGAGGGCTTGTTAAAACACTGATGCTGGGCAGCCCCGGTGGCGCAGCGGTTTAGTGCCGCCTGCAGCCTGGGGTGTGATCCTGGAGGCCCGGGATCGAGTCCCATGTCAGGCTCCCTGCATGGAGCCTGCTTCTCTCTCTGCCTGTGTCTCTGCCTCTCTTTCGCTCTCTCTGAATAAATAAATAAATAAATAAATCTTAAAAAAAACAACAACAACAAAACACTGATTGCTGAGCATCACCTCAGAGTTTGTAATATGTCATGGGGATGGATCCTGGGAAGTTGCCTTTCTCGCAAGTTTCTAGGTGATACTGGGCAATCATACTTTGAGAACCACCAGTTGAAAGAACTCTGAATTTGAATATCTTGAGACAGGACGTGCCCTGTCAATTTACCTCACTCATGTTACCCTGCCAGATTCCATCTGAGTGTGGGATCCCTGCCTAAAGCTTCTCCTTCCCATGGTTGTTGCTTCATTCTTTCTCTGCAGACCTTCTCTGCTGGCACAAGGCCGATGACTTCCCAGCATGGTGTATCAGGCCCCTGTAAGTGTACTACCTCACAAGCTCATAACTCTCAGGTGTTTAGGAGAAATGAGGTCATAAAACCATGGCTTCAAAGATCCACTATTTAGGATGGAAAGGGAGAAGTTAAGGCGACTGCAGTAGGATAGCAGACCACAGGGGTAGTGACATAAGATGAATCTGCATACTTGAGCAGGGAGAAAGTTCATTCAAGTAGACCATGATTAGGAGTCATTATAAGGAATGAGAAATCAAGGATAGTCCTAGGTCGGGAGTGACACGAACAGATTTCATTTAAAAAGGTCATGCTGGCTATAGAGTGGAATATGCATTGTAGGGAGCAAGCATGTGATGTAGAGACCACATCGTTTTTCCATTTTTCCAAGTTAGAGAAGAAGGTGGCTTTGACTAGGCTGGTAGAAGTGACAATGAGAAGTAGATGAATTTGAGAGAGATTTAGTAAAAAATGTTACTGGAATTTGGTGATGTGGTGTTCTATGAGATACGAGTTGGGCAGGTGTCAAGGATGATTTCTGGTTTATGCACTTGGATAGATGTGCTGTACACTGGCAGGGAACATCAGAGGGTAGAAGGTGACCAGGTTTGGTAGGAAGACTCTGGGTTCAGTTCAGTTTTGTCAGGCTGAGTGTTAAAAATTTGATATAACTACGTAGAGCTAGCTGTCAAGTAGGGCTGTTGGATGTAAAGATCTGGAATCCAGTCTGGGCTGGAAAAACATGGTGAATAGATGGTAACCAAAGGATGTTAATTCAAGGAACTAATGTTTAGGAAACTTCAGAAGCCATTAACTATATTGTACCTACCATACATTAAGCCCTAAACATCTTAATCCTCCTAAAGCTGTAGTACATATAGCTCCACTTAGCCAACCTACCACTTGTGCTGTGGTATAACCATGGCTTAAATTGAGATCTACCTCTCTGCACTCATTTACCATTCTTACTTGCCACCTATTACTTTCCTTATGCCCCACCATTCAGTCACTCTAAATTTCCTCTGAAATTCATTTCCTAGCATTACCCTCCAATATGTTTTCAATGACAAGATTGTGTGCATCTTTCAAAGCCCAGGTCAGCTTGATTACTTCCACTGTAAAGTCTTCCTCAGTTTTCCTAAAGGCAATCAATGGTTTCCTAATTTATGCTTTCAAAGAACAAGGTTCATACTTAGTATGTTAGCTACATTGTAAACTCCACCAAGGTAAGGATTGTCTGTTTTATTCATCTCTGTATCTCTAGTACCTTAAATGGTCCCCGACTACCTCTAACTTAGTACACATATCCCAAATTGTGGCATTTTGCTTAATGTTCTCACTGTCTTTTTAGGAAGACCAAGTTCTCTGAGAGCAGGAGCTATGCCTTACTCTTTCTAGTAATCAGCATCTAGGATGGGGTCTGGCAGCCAGGTCTCAGTAGGCCCTCTGTAAATTTATATGAGTAGATACATTTCAGGGTGGAAAGACCAAGCTTTCTATCTATCTGTCTCCATAGCCAAGCACCTTTTTATAGCTCTGATGTGCTCATGTGACCTCCTGCCCTAGGCCTCCCTAGATTTTGGAAAGGGAATGTATTAGTACTCAATACTCTAGAACTTGAACTTCCTAATTTACCTTCTCTTCAACGGAGTGTGCTCCTGGCTTCCTGTCCCACTCTGTCAGCTGGGCACTCTTTGTCAAGGAGGCTGAATGTAACTCTGTCTTGAGGTTGGCTGGGAACTAGACCACTAGAAAGAGAGACATGCAAGTGGATGGATTTCTCTGAAGCCATTTTTCAAATGCAAAGAAGGGGCTGGTTCCAATAGATTTTGTTATCTAATAATGGAGATAGGAGTTTGGAAGCTTCCAGTAGCAGAGTGCAAACTCAATCTTGGGTCACTTAGTTCTGTCCATGTTAAACACTTAGTATGTTTAACATGGCTGACACCTTTGATAAGAAGCTCAGGCCTGGAGTGTGGAAGTTACTTGCCCAAGGTTTTTGTTTGTTTGTTTTCTGTGTAAAAATGTTTATTTGTACTAATGTTTAGAATACAGGAACTAAAGAAAGAAAGATACCTCAACTCCAAAGTGACAGTGAATTAGGGCCTGCTCACACCCAAGGAGAAGGCCACTCCAGGGGGTCCTGGCATGGACTATATCCCCCCACTACTTCATGTCAGTGTCACCAGGCAAAAAACTGAGGAATCCGGGTGTGAAGATCTTAGCAGCTGCTAGCGAGCGTGCAAGGAAAAAAGGGATGTCTATGTGGCTTCCCTATGACCCAGGAGCCAGTCCTTATGATAAACTTACATATAGCTAACATGTTTATTTATTATTTAAAAATTTTTGTCACATCTGGTTCTAAAGGTGTTTTAAAGATATACATTAAACAGCATAAGTGGGACAAAAGAGATTTAAAAGGGATAGAGATGTAAAATGGATCTAGGAATGCAAATTATAAAGCAGCATTTATCAAATAGGCTCCATAGAATGCTAATAAGGCCAGATGTTAGTAGATATTTCATCAAAAAGGTATACATGATGAAAATATTTGAACATGGTTGAGATAAATTTAAGCAGGTTATCTTTACCACAGAATCTCTCAAATTTTGATATGCCATGTGCATTGTGAAGAATGATAACATTTCAGGAACTAGTGCTTTGCCAAATACATTGACAAATACTGCCATGGAATTCTAAATATTTTTTGAAGATGTGCCAAGAAAATTTGGCCAAGTTTTCTAGCAGCCGTCTGCAAAGAAGATAAAGTCATTTAAAGAGTTCACACCATGCCTAAGATAAACCATACTAATAACCTTGAGAAGCCTACGCAGGAATTTCTTGATGGAAGGGAAAAAATGTGATGAGTTTTTCATCTTCTTTATATATATTACTAAGTTTCATTGTATTCATCCTTTAGTATAAAGAAAATCTTAACACCATAGTATAACAATCATTCTATAATGAGCTAATGAAATACACTACTGGTATGTACATATTTTTTGCTGATCTGGGTTAATCTAGAAGTAGATTTTATAATGTTTGGAGGAACACACTCAGCCAAAATTTTGGCCAGTTTCTAATGCCTTAGTAGACAGTTGAAGAGGGAGAAGGAATGATGTTTTATAACACAAATGAAGTAGTTTGAAAAAACAAGCCCAGATACCTGAATATACTGTTAACTTACTATGGGACCAATGATAGCTCACCAGCCATGTGGAGGCAGAGCTGAGAGAAGGAATCAGGTGCCTCTCCCTCTGTATGTTTGGGAGATGATTTTAACTGTTTTTCTTTATTTTTGTAGGGCGTAAAATCTAGAGATAGTCAAAGAAAGATTTCCTGAAAACCATCAAGTCAGTAACTCCAAGATAATTAAACTCTGAATGAAATTTTTTGCTCAGGTGATAAATAAAGTGCCATGACACTGAGGGTGTACAATAAGTGCCCTTGAATAAATGCAATACATTCAAGTAGCTAGATGATTTGATGAATAAAAGGGTTCCTTCTCTTATCTACAAAGGCTATTAGATTATTCCTGTTTCAGAAAGACCCCTGGACACAGGGCACCTGGGTGGCTCAGTTCGTTAAGTGCCTTAACTCTTGATTTTGGCTCAGGTCATGATCTCAAGGTTGTGAGATTGAGTCCCGTGTCTAGCTCCAGGCTCAGTAGAGAGTCTCCTTGAGATTTTCATCCTCTGTCCTTGCCCTGCACATACACACATGCTCTCTCTCTCAAATAATCTTTTTTTTTAAAGATTTAATTATGTATTCATGAGAGACACAGAAAGGCAGAGACACAGGCAGAGGGAGAAGCAGGCTTCCTGCGGGGAGCCCGATGCAGGAACCCAATCCCAGGATCCTGGGCTCACGACCTGAGCCAAAGGCAGATGCTTAACCGCTGAGCCACCCAGGTGTCCCATAATAAATCAATATTTTTTTTTTAATAAATAAATCTTAAGGAAAAGAAGAACTATCCCTTGCAGTTGACAGAAGGCATTTTATGTTACCATGATGTCAGTTCATTTGGTCAGCCTGCCTACCTTCAGAATGGAAGGTACAATATAAATCAGTAAAATAAACCAGAATCTGCTTTA
This sequence comes from Vulpes lagopus, assembly GCF_018345385.1. NCBI lineage: Eukaryota > Metazoa > Chordata > Mammalia > Carnivora > Canidae > Vulpes > Vulpes lagopus. The sequence goes on along the minus strand of NC_054838.1, from coordinate 33,390,312 downwards.
TCTTTAAGGAACTTATAGTCAGAGTTCCACCATCCTTTTGTCTCTTTTTCTGATGCTACAAAACCCTCACCTGTAGGAATTGTCTTTAGTTCTAAGCAAGTGGTTTTCAACTGGTGTTAGTTTTGCCTCCCAGGGGACATTTGGCAATGTCTGGGGGTGTTATTGGTTGTCACAACTTGAGGCAAGCTAGTATCTACTGAGTAGACATCCTACAATGCAGAGGACAGCCTCCCACAGAAGTTATCTGGCTCAAAATGGCAATAATGTTGATGTTGAGAAACTCTTGTCTAACCTAAATCTTTTCTATCATAATTGAAGGTCCTTTCTTCAAAACATTAATTCAGTTCACCCATTAGTCTTACACTAAACAATAGCACAATGTTTAGTACAGACACATTCCTCTCTAAAATTTAATAATCTTTATTTTAGAGACTGATTCTTACTAAGTTACTCCTTGAATTTACCTTTCCTGGGCCAAATAACTTATTTATTTGGATAGTTTGTTCATCTATTCATTGAAACATTTATTGACTGGCAACTCTATGCAGTATAGTGTTAGGTACGCAGTAAGAATTCAAAGGCAAAGCCCAGTTGTTGTCAAGAGGCTAGGTGTTAATGGGGAGAGGTGGTCACAATGTCAGATGATGAGGCTAAGAATTTGTGTTGCATTCAGGGTGCTGTGGGAGCTTGAAAGCAGATGTGATGAATTAACCCTGCAGGTTTGAGGAAGGCTTTAAAGGAAAAGTAATTTGGACTGAGACTTGAGGGATGAGAGTTTGTAGGGTGGAGGGAGCTTTGTACACATTTTGTACCAATCTTAGGCACCAATCATGTTACTGTGGGGCAAAAATACAGTTTCTGTCTTCATGGGGTTCATAAAAAGAAAACCAAGGGAAACCTCCCCTGTAATGCTGGTGTCATACTTTATAGATCTCAGAACTCTGCCACCTGCCTTTTCTCATTTGAGTCTCTCAACATCCCTGGGCCTCTGGGAGGCAAGGCAGGTGTTACCTCCATCTTATAAAGGAGGATTATAAGCCAAGAGAAATTATGTGACTTTCTTCTACCTTCAACCATGGCCACAGATCTGGGAAGCAACAGTTGTCTGATCCCAGATCTTGTGTTTTTCTATTCTTCCTTGGTTCCAAATGCAATTTCCTGTGCAGAGAGGCAAGCACACTTTTTTCTACCCCCTCCTTGTCCTGCTGTCTTCATCTCTGTCTTAACTTTTGTTTTCTGCTGGCCTCAATGCTGAAGTTTTCTGGTCTTCCCAGTTCCACTGCCAAGGGAAGGGAGGAGTGAGAATTGCTGTCCTGTCTATTTGAAAAATCATCTCTTCCTCTATTTCCCAATTTTTTTGAGGAATAAGGAAAACTGAGATGTGGAATAGAAAATCCCTTTTGTTTGTCTTGGTGTTTGATAATGTATGCAACCTCTCTGGGTGGTTTAAGCGGTTTAGGTATTTTCTATAAAAGGGAGCTTTTAATGACAAAACTAATGTGATTATCTGAGTGAGTGTGAGAGGCGTATTCAAGGCTTAAAGAAAATCTGTTAGAATAGCTGAATGTATCTGCTTAATCCTTTCTCTAATGTGGCTGAACAATGCTCTGGGAAGCCATTGGCCCGTTCTTTCTTCTAGTAAATGCCTGTCTCCAGAGGTAGGGACTGTTTGCCACTTTTGATACCCTTACGCTTCACCTTCTCAGCTGCACAAAAGCACAGGAAAAGTCTAGAGGAACCCAAAGGACTGGCAGAAAGCAAGTGTTTCCTCTGAATGCAGAGGGCAAAACTGTACAGCACATGCCTGCTTTCTCCGCAGCGTGCGGAAAAGCCGAGGCTGTGGTCACCAGCGGGAACGGCATCTCTGAGAAGGGCCCAGGTCTCAGCATTTGCTTTTGTTGAGTGCTGGATGAGGGATGGCTTGGGGAAGCTTAAACTCTTAGACCTGTGTTAAAGAGTGGCTTAACTACTCCTTTTTTGGGACACGGGCGGGGGTCGGGGGGAAGATGGGTTGGGGCAGAGATGGGGATAGGGAAGGGAAGCATAAGAGGGGAGAAAACTGATACAGGTTTGGATTCTGCAAGTCCCTCTGTTGACTTTGGGCCAAAATTAGATCCCTCTGAGTCCGTTTCTCTAATTTGTGAACTTGAGATAATAATGCCTGCCACTTAAGAGTCACTGTGAGAACCATACTGAAAATGTGAACATAAATATCAAAGGGTCACAGCCAATCTAGAACATTGTCAAATAATAGTGTACACTTTTATATTTATTTTACTTTATTTAAAGTATTATTTTTCATTGTTCTTTTAAGAATTCTCTTTTAAATGTGTAATTCATTTTAACTCAACAAAACATTTGTTGGCTGCTTATTATATGCTGGGTATTATGCCTGATTCTGAGGATACATATATGAATAAGTCTCTAACCTTTAAGGAAGGCACAGTCTTGTAGGGGAGGCAGGCATATAAAATTCAGCTTGATAAATGTGCATCAGAATTGATTGATTCTAACCTGGGGTCAATAATAATAGCTAACTCTTATACAGTGTTTTTTATTAGCCAGGAGCTTAGCCAAATGCTCAAATTACTTAATTCAATCTGAATAGCACTTTGAGGTAGGAACTGTTATGCCCATTTCACAGATGAAGAAGCTGAGGCTTGGTCAGATCAGCTAAGTCACTTTTCTGCAGTGATAAGTGGTGGGCCCAATTAGAGTCCCAGATCTATCTGACTTTATAGTCTAAAGTTGTACTCGATGTGCTGGGCTACTCTTCAAATCAAATCCCAGAGGAGTTTACCATAGCTGGGTTTCAAAACAGATTTAGAAGTTTTCCAGTTATGTAGAGGAGAAAGGGCATTCCAAGCAAATGGAATAGCATAGGTAACAGTACATCGGCTAAAAGCTTCTTTGCAGAGAGGAACTAGAAGCAGTTTGTGGTTAGTAGTGGAGTGGAGCAGGTTGGAGGAGTACATAGCAACCAAATTATGATCTCTCTGTATCTTCATGAAAAAAGTAGGTAAATTATTTATTTTAGTTAATTTCTTGATTTATATTCTGTTTGTCAGAAGGGTTTTGTAGCAAAGTGGGAACTATTGCCAGATTTATGGTACAGAAGTACAAAATATACTTCAAATTTTAGAATGAGAATATTTCAGAATAGAAAGCATATAAGAAATCATGAACTCATTCTGTACAAGAAGAAATCAAGGCTAAATGTATACAAAGGTCTTCGTCAAGGTTATAAAGCAGTTTAATCAGCTGATCCAGGAATATCTGTGGTTTCTAGAAATCATAAACATGAAGTGAAAGTAAACATTTAATGAGAGCTACAGGACTATCTTCTGGTGCATTTATAGAGGTTGGTAAATTGAAAAGAGGGAGAGATGTGCAGTAGATAATTCCAGGGAATGTATAAAGTCCTTAGCTGATGCTATAGTTTCCCCACTGGGAAGCAACACCATCTTTGCAGAATGGTGTTGGATATGTGAGTATCTTGGCCGAACTGAAGCTGGGAATCGGATTTGCTTGGAAGATAGATACCTTCCTATGTCTATTTATTAATTTTCTTTCCTACTTTAAATGGGGGCATGGTAGAGATGTGATCTGGTTCTTGTTCTTACTGGGCTCATAATCTGAAAGACAGGATAGACAAGAAAACAGGTCATTGCAGCCAACTGGAGTTAGTCATATAATAAGGTATAGGATGGTAATGGCAGTCCCAAAGGGGCACAAGTTACTGGACAGATGTTACAAAAGGATGAGGAAAAGCTTTCTGGGTGGAAGAAGTCTCATTTAAGATAAGACCTGAAAGATGAGGAAGAGTGTGGTGAAGGGGAGGGCAGAGAGTTCTCTAGATAAAGGGAACAAGTGCTTCGAGGAGAGAGACTATTGCATTGGGGAACATTAGCTTCAATGTGCTATTCCCATTTGCTATTGCTGAAGTCTAGTATGTGAGGTGGGAGTGATATGAGGTTCTTTTTCTCTGATTTTCCTTTCCCCAATAATCAAGATTACATAAACAGGTAGTTTACTGGAATGTGTCACAAGTCTGATAAAAAAAGATTGAAATACATTTAAAATACTCTGTGGGAGTGCCACAGAAAGCAGGTGCTGATGTGCTGGGGCATACTAAAAGATTGCACAAAACAAAACCTCCAGTATTCCCCCTCCCCGTGTCACTACACTGACCTGAGAACTAGTCTCCCCAAAGGGGCTACTTCTTACCTCTAAGATGGAAAACAAAAGGCATGAAATCAATGCCTGAATGTAAACTAGACAAATAAATGCCAGGGCAGCAGGAGGGGAGAGCAATAAAGTGAGCAGGCCTGAGTGATGGTGGTAACCTGCTGAATTCCCAGGTCACAGAGTAATTTACTGACTGGTCCTAGGCCACTAGATAATTATCCAGACAGCCCCAATTCTGGTGCAAAAACTCCTGCTGCTCAAGTTATTAATACCAGCAGCAAACAGCAGGTGTTGGTGAGAGCAGAGAGGAGCAAACTGAGCACCCAGGCTGCTGAGTGAACACAGAGTCACCTGTCAGGGCCCTCTGAGCTGGACCTCCCCAGAAATGCTGGCCAGCTCCAGCATTTAGCGCTTGGTGCAGTTGTTGCCTGGTCCCCAGGGAGAAGCTCCCCAAGGATGGATGAGGGCTTGGGCAAAGGAAGAAGACAACCAAGTCCTCACATTTGACCAGCTTGTGCCAAAGAAAATTCTACTCTGTTTCCCCTTGGAGCTGACCGAAAAGTGATTTTTGAGGCCTCCCCTGAGTAACTTAAATTAATATCCATGAAGTAATGTCAAATACTCCTCTTTGACATGGCGTGGGAATTAGACTTCACTGTGCTTAGATGGGGTCAGGGAAAATGATGGTGTCTGTCCTAGGGCTTAATCATTTGAGAGTTTGACCTCAGGTAATCCTGAAGGGATTTCAGGGGGGAAGTGGCGTGGGGGTAGGTCTCTCTTATATAATACTCCTCTTTAAAATATGCTAACACATGTAGTGCCCAGCACTTTGTAGACATTTTCAACCAATGTGAGTGTACTTCCTTCTTCCTCCTATAACATTATCTGGTGAATGGCCACCTGAATGATCTAGTTAGGACAGTGATTCTCATCAAGGGACAGTTTTGCTTCCCAGAGAGCATTGCCAATTTCTGGAGAGACATTTTTGGCTTTCATAACTGAATTCTACTGGTACTTAGTAGCTAGAGGCTAGAGATGTTGTTAAACATCCTACAATGCGCCAGACAGCTTCCCACAACAAAGGATTAACCAGTTCAAATAGCAGTAAGTGCCAAGGTTGAGAAAATATGCCTTAGGAGATTCTACACACTATGGCCAGGGTAATCCTTTTAAACACAAATTTTAAGTTACTTTCTTGCTTCAAAGGTCCCAAATGGGGGATCCCTGGGTGGTACAGCGGTTTGGAGAGCTCTCTCTCTCTCTCTCTCCCTGTGTGACTATCATAGATAAATAAAAATTAAAAAAAAAAGTCCCAAATGGTTTAGTCATTATAAATGCATTCCTAATTATTCGCTCAATATGTATACAGTTCTCTTCTGTGGCAGGCACTGTGTGAGATTGCAGAGATACATCTGCATAGACCCTGCCCTTGAATTGACAATTACAAAACACTGACTGTGTCAACTCCAATAGTCCAATAAACTGAGGATAGAGACAGAATGTAGGCAAAGTTAAGAACTTGGTTTTGGGAGGAGTGATACTGCTTTTGAGACATCTGGGCAAATTAGACAAAAAGGATCAGAATTGCCATTCTAGATGGAGTAGAATGATCCACAATCAGAAGGCTGAAGTTAGGTATTACTTCTTGTTTCAGTAAATAGAACTCCCACCTTCTCAGGACCCAAGCCAAAACTCAGGCTTTCTTCTTGACCCTTCCCTCTTCCTTAGGCTATTAAATCTTTTTTCATGTATTTCATGAAGGAACTATGCCCCACTGCTTAAAGTATCCATTGTGTGTAATGAATTAACGTCTCTCCATTGCATCTAGAAATGGTCCTAGCCATATACCATCTTTAGAAGAATTTTTTTAAAAAGGTAATTCAAAATATTTTTTGTAAGATTTAATTTCATCAGGGAATTCTTATTAGGAAAAGCTGTCAAGTATCATGTCTGTATGGCTTGTGTTTTAATTGAACTCTTAAATTCATGATGTTTAAATATTTTTCCCTTGGAGAGATGTCTATTCGGGGTTTGTATGATTGGTTTTGTTTTGTTTGGTCGATTGTTAATCAGATTGGGTTTTTTTGCTACTGATTTGTAAGAGTGTCTTATATATTTTAGATAATAACCCCTTATCAGATGTATGGCTTGTACCTATTTTCTCCCATTCTATTTTCTCCCAGGTTACTGTTTCATTTTGTTGATTATTTCTTTTGCTGTGCAAAGCTTTTTTTTGTTTGATATCCTATTGATTTTATTGCTTGTACTTTTGGTGCCATATCCAAAAAGTCATTACCTAGGCCAGTCTCAAGAAACTTTTCCTTGTATTTTCTTCTAGTAGTTTACAGTTTCAGGTCTTGTGGCAATGAACTCCTTTAGCTTTTGCTTTTCTGGAAAACTCTATTCTCCTTCAATTCTGAAGGGCTACCTAGTTGTTGGTGTGCCAAGACCTGGCAGTGTCCCAAAGGGGAAGATCAAATTCAGCACCCAAATGAAAGCTAATTAGAAGCTGGACCCTCAGGCAGCTTCTAGGCAAGTATGTAACCCCTTCTGGGATTTTGCTCACTTCCTGTGTGCTTGGCCCAAGTGTATAGCCACAGGGGTGTACTCTTGCACTCATTGAGAACTGTGACTTTGTTTGCTACAGTCCTGTGAGACTTGTGAATTCAAGCCCTGTTGGCTATCAAAGGCAGATGATATGGGAACCCATATGTTGAGTGGTGACTGCAAAAACTGGGCACAGACATGTATATACCCCACCCTCTTCCAGGTTGGTACTTGTAACTTGGAACAGGCTAGAGGGAGAAAGTGGGGAAGGTGTCCACTGTGGTAAACTAGAAGACTGACCCTTAGGTGACAGCTTTCAAAAGTATACAGATGGGCTCCTTTCAGGGAAAGACTGAAAAATGGGCATTTTTGCTTGCTCCTTCTACACTGATCCCTGAGGATATAGCTGTAGTGAGTAATTGTACACCCATTAAGAACTACTTCTTTGTTTACTATAGTTCTCTGGGACTTGTGGAATGCCATCCCTGTTGGCTTTCAGGGCTAAATGTTTTGGGGTCCCATCACTAAGGAGTCTTAAAAGTTAGAGCACTAAAAATGAGAACTAAACTCTATGCACTTCAGGGAGAAGCCAGGACTTGGGATTTCCCTCCCAAATGCATGGCACTGCTCTGGGGGTAGAGTCTAAAATGAGAGTGTGTGTCTCAGCCTTTCCTACCTGTTTCAATGTGGGAATTTTTTCATTTGCCTGATGTGTAAGAGTTGCTTAGCTAGTTTCTGTATTTCTTTCAGAGGAAATTACTCTGACTGTAGCTGTATATTCAGTGTGTCCATAGGAGGAGGGGAGTTCAAAAGCCCCTCTGTTGCCATCTTGGTCAACCTCCTGAATGTCTTGAAGGTTTAAAAAAAACAAAACAAAACAAAACTGGGTGTAATGTGAGAGGAAAGATGTATGTATGTATTTTGACTGGAAGGTGAAGTAAGTGTGTGTGTGTGTGTGTGTGTGTGTGTGTGTGTGTGTGTTAGGGGAAGAGGAAGGTGGTGGGTGTGTATAAAATACTTCCTTTTTACTCAGGGAGTTGTAACAATAATAATGGTTTTACCATACTTTGGAAACTGTTAAGTACTGTTGAAATATAGTTGCTCTTAGTGGGTGGAACAGTATCATCCAGGCTCTTGGAGATGGGGCCACATCGGGCCAAGCACCAGGATTTCCCCCTCTAACCCCTTCAGACTTTGTTTCTTTTGTACTGCCTTCACAGGGTTTTTCTTGGTTTAGATGCAGATGGAGTGTATAGAAATTATACCACCTGTCCAAGTCAAGACAGATTAGAGAAGGAAGCAAAAGAACCATCCTAAGCACTGTGACAGAGAGGTACTGTTCACAGTCTCATTCTCCTTTCACTTGCAGCAGGGAGTGAGGACCCTAGAGAGACTTCTTAGTAGTTTGCATTTGGTCCAAACTGAGATGAGACATCATGTTGGCTCTAGCCACACAGATACTGCCAAAGGACATTGCCTACCTAAAATGCACAGTGAGCTGTAAGATAAGATGCTGCTTCCCCAGATACAGGTGTAGGTGCTTTATTGTCTCTGGAGGGATCTCAAAAGTGAGCACTAGCCTGGCTGTCAGGACACCTGATTTCAAGGCCACGCTTTGCCATTCACCAACTATGTGACTGTGACCTTGGGCAAGCTCTTTCATCATTCTGGGCCTCAGTTTCCTAAGTGTGAGAAATTAGGGAATAAGATTTAGATTTTAAGGACAAATACAAATGAAAAATAGGAGATTTAATTCTCTTTGTTGAGAGTAAAAGACTTCTTTTTTCTTGGGGCATTTTCTTTAGAAAACATAAATTCAAAAAAAAAGAAAGAAAATATAAATTCTTTCTCAGCTTTCTCAGACCATTTCAGATGTATATAAATCTTTTTAAAACCATCCTGCTAGTTTTATAACCCGAGAATGTCTTTCTCAAGGACTTGGGAACCATTTCTCTCTTTTTTAAAAATTATGGTAAAATATATATAACATAAAATTGATCATATTGAGCATTTTATTTTTTAAAAGATTTTATTTATTTATTTGGCAGATAGGACCAGAAAACACAAGCAATGGGAGGGGAATGACAGAGGGAGAGGGAGAAGCAGACTCCCTGCTAAGTAGGGAACCTGATGTGGGGCTCAGTCCCAGGACCCTAGGATCATGACCTGAGCCAAAGACAGCTGCTTAACAGACCGAGCCACCCAGGCACCCCCATGTTGACTATGTTAAACAATATTTCAGTGACATTAAGTATGGTTCACGTTGTTGTGCAACGACACTACCATTGATCTTGTGAGCCATCCCTTTGAAACATAATCTTCAAGGGAGATAAGATAACACCCCTACTTTCCAATTGTATGGGAAGGTAGGAGCCTAACTTCAGTGGGTGCCTAGCTTCTAATTGTAAAACTACCTCCTTCTATAAAGATATGAAAATTATATTTTAACTTTTTTTTTTAAAGCCAATTAGTTAACATAGATGGCCACCTCAATTGCCAAGTGAATCTAGGATGAATTGTGTGTGTGACAAATGGTGCTGTCAAGTGCTCTTACCTAAGGACTAGTTATTATTGTTGATTTTGAGAACATGTATGAAATTGATTATCTCTGCTTGGCTCTTGGTTTGCTAGGAATGCCATAACAAAATACTATAGACTGAGTGGCTTAAAGAACAGAAATTAATTTTCTCACATTTCTGGACGCTGAATGTTGTCAGCAGGTTTGGTTTATTCTAAGGCATTGCCTTGGCTTGCAGATGGCTGACTTCTCACCTTGTCCTTACATGCTTTTCCATATGGGCAGATCCCTAGTGGCTGTGTATATATACACAAATTTCCTCCTCTTAGAAGGATACCAGTCAGATTGGTATTCCCTTTAACTACTTCTTTATTTTTTATTTTATTATTATTATTATTATTTTTTAAGTAGGCTCCTATACACAACGTGGGGCTTGAACTCATGACCCTGAGACTGAGAGTCGCATTCCCTACCTTACCTTACCGACTGAGCCATAGGTATCCCTTAACTTCCTCTTTAAAGGCCTTATCTCCCAATACAGTCATATTTTGAGGTGCTGTGGTTATGACTTCAACATACAAGATTTTAAGAAAGAAAATTCAGCTCATAGAAACTATTATAAAAGGGTTAGATTTCTTTCTGTCTTTGTAATCTCTTTGTAGATTGATTGCCTGTGATATGCATCATATTCTGGTTTAATACTTATTCAGTAATAAAACTGTTTTCTTTCTCTTCAGCCTTTGTGGAGTTTTCTAGGTTGGGAAGAGAGTTTGTTTTTAATTATATTTCCCCAACAGTATAAAAAATCCTGAGGTGGGAACCAGTGTAAAACATTTGAGGTCTGGTTCCTATGGAAAGAGCTGTATGAGTCACTTCCTATCTGGAGCCTTGGTTTCCCAATCTTGATGGGCAAGTAGAAGGTTGTTTTTGGTTGACATTCAAGTGTTTCTTCAAATTCTGTGTCCTATGGAAATAAAAGCTCACAATTCCTTTTCTTATGAAATGCGTTGGTGATAGTGGTTTGGGGAGAGTGGGGAGGGGGAAGCCCAGAGCCAGAGCAGCCTACAGGAGCACATTCTCTAAAAGACAGCAGTTCCAATTGCCTCCAGACCCATTGCAATAATATGAATGAAGCTCCTCTTATTAGTGTTCTTCAAGGGGCTCTAAGACTCATGCAGATTACCCTAGGCCTGAAGACTCAATAGCTGTGAGATGGCCACAAGCGGATCTCCTCTAAAACACTTTCCCATTTTCTATCCCTTTCTGACACAGCACAGAGGGGCAACACCTTTTTGTTGTTGTTGTTCTGAGTAGCCTTATTCTTCCTTTTTTGGTCTCCCTACTGGATCAGGTATTCATTGTGCCCTCCTTTATCTAATGCTATGCAGTCCATTGAGGACATAAGAGGAAAAGAGGGGTACAATGCTACATAGCTGTCATATGTATGTGTGTGTGTGTGTGTGTGTGTGTGTGTATATATATATATGTATGTCATAGCTCACCTGGGGTCTGGAGTCAGAAAGCTTGAGTTCAAATACAAACTCTGCCACTGCAGTTGTGTGACATTGTGCAAACTATTAAGCCTCTCAGAGCTTCCATTTCTCATTTAAGAAAATCAGGATGTGGGGATCCCTGGTGGCTCAGTGGTTTAGCGCCAGCCTTCGACCCAGGACATGATCCTGGAGTTCCAGGATCGAGTCCTGTGTCAGACTCCCTGCATGGAGCCTGCTTCTCCCTCTGCCTGTGTCTCTGCCTCTCTCTGTGTTTCTCATGAGTAAATAAATAAAATCTTTAAAAAAAAAGGAAAGAAAAGAAAATCAGAATGCCAAATAGAACTTACCTTATGGTGTTCTTGTGAGGACCAAGGAGTTTATTTATGTAACATGCTTAGAACAGTGCCTGACACATAACAAGTGTATAAAAAATATCTGTAACTCACTAAGACAAACCTCAACAAGCAGGATATACAATTTGTAAATAAGGAACAATCCAATTATTGGGCCTTTATTTTACAAACTGTAAAGTACCAGGATATTTATATAAATATATACCAGAATATTTAATACATGCTCTTTTTGGTAATGCTAAAATGATGAAAAAAAAGAACAATTTTATCTATAATGATATGGAACAATGTCTGATATAAATTGCTAGGTGGAAAAATATAGGGAAAGAACTATGAGGATAGTATAATAACATTTGTGTGAATAAAAGGAAGTATGCAAACAAGCTTTTATTGATGTAGAATATATTTTACCAAATAATATATTCTTTTTAAAGATACACAGAAATTGGTAGTTACCTCTGGAAGGGATAAATAGGAGTGACTGGGGGACGCGTAGACTTCCTTTCTATTGTAATCTTTTGTACCTTTAGAATTTCTTTCCCATGTGCATGTATTTTCTAGCCAAAAAAAAGTGAAAGTGGTTAAAAAAAAAAACTATCTGTAAAAAAGTAGTTTTTGTAAATTAACTTCATATAGACCTGATTTTTCATTTGACTTTCTAATTTCCGGTGTTTTTACAAAGTTCAGCAAACTGACTCCCTGGATTTTTACTCAAACACAATTAGTTAAGTCACTTAAGTCAATTCATGAACCAGACCTATAGATTTCTCCAGTTGAAGGCTACTCACTGTTCCAGCTTTCTCATCTCTAAATCAATAGCAAATGTGATCACCTGGTTGACAGGGTTGCCAGAGGAATATCTGATGGGGGTTTCAACAGTAATTCATACAGGTGATGGAGTTGCAGAAGTGGGACATTGGGCAAAAGTTAGCCAAGTGTCCTCCCTCCAGGTCATCACTTCCAAAAGCATAAAAGCATATAAATTATCCCATTGTTTGGGATTTGTGGATCTACTCAATCTACTCTTTACTCTTTATCCTGAATGAGCAACTCTTCCTTGTTTCTTGTGAGATTAATTTGGAGCATCATCATCTTCCTGCCACCAAGCCCACCACCCTCAGCCATATCTGACTTCTTTCACCACCGTCAACCCACGTCCAATCTATTGACAAGTTCACTGGCTTCTGTCATCCCAATATCCCATCTGTTATGGAATCTCCACTCATGCAGTCCCTAATAGCTGCTTGATGTTTTTTGCTGGTCCCCCTCCTCAGATGGTGTTCCCAGCTTCCTTTTCTTGGTGAATTGTTACTTGGTTTTCAACACTCAAATCAAATTTGGCTTTTTGTTAAATCTGTGCTGAAACTTTCCTTTGAGGGTTACTATTCTGTGTACATTCTAGTTCATACGTATATTTTGTGCACACCTTTTATAGCCTTTGTAACATTACAAAGCACAATGGACTGAATGTTTGTGTTCCCCCACCCCCAAATTCATGAAATCCTAACTCCCAATGTGATTTTATTAGGAAGGTAGGGCCTTTGGGAGGTAATTAGGTCATGAGAGTGAAGCCCTCATGAATGGGAACACAGCAAGAAGGTGGCGGTCTACAACCCAGAAGAGGGCTCTCACCAGAATCTGACTGTGCTGACACCCTGATTTTGGACTTCCAGTCTACAAAACTGTGAGAAATAAACTTCTGTTGTTTACAAGCCACCAGTCTATGGTAATTTGTTACAGCAGCCAGAACTGACTAAGACACAATATGACTACTTGTTTTTAATGTTTGTTGTTGTCACTAGACTGAGGGGTCTCCAGACAGGAATACTGCCCTTCCTCTTTCAAAACTATCATTTATTAATTAACTGCTATGTGCCAAGCATAGCATGTATAAGAATTTTACCTATATTGTTTCATTTCAATCCTCCCTCAGCAACTCCTGGAAATAGGTATTATGAAAGTCATCTTAGAGATGAGATTCTAAGGGCAAAGAGTTTAAGTGACTTGCTGAGTCATAAGTGACTTGTGATTTGAACCTTTCCTCTTTACATTCTGTGGCATCATCTAACTCCATGACCAGGCATGTGACAGATGTTCAATGTTGAGTTATAAACTAAAATTCTTGACCATAAGCCTCAGTTTAGACACTACCTGTTCTAGGAATCTTTCTATAACCTAATGTTGCCTCTGTTGCACATGAAACCTGATCAGGCCCCACTTATCACTCTGACTTCTGATCTTTCACCAGGCCAGTGAGTTTTCAAAGTCTGTTAAGTGGAGTAGGTGGATTATGTTTCTTCTCTGGTGAGAGTGAGCAGGGCAGGAATGGAGAGCTGGCCTGCTGAGCCGGGTCTGGAAGAAATGCTCCTGGAGCACCCAGGGCTGAGGCGGTTAATTTGCCCCAGTGGTAGAAGGAAATTTCTTGTAAAAGCTAGCTCCCCTCAGAACAATGTGGCCTTTTATTTTTTAGCTTTGGAATGGAGCCTAGCTGTCCATGGAAACAAAGAGAGGAGAGAATCACTGAACCAGTCTTGCACATAAAAAACTGACCATGTCTGTCTTTGAAGTCTCCTTTATGTCGTTTAGAAAACTTTGGATTATAGGGGTGTTTTTTCCTCCTTTTCTTCCTCAGTTCCTCACCCACCCCAATTTTTTTTTTTCAGAGAAAAGAGAGAACTGGGTGTGTAAGAGAAACTTTCTTTGAAACAGGGCAGAAGTCATTAATTAAGGCTCCCATTCTTTCCTGCTGACACTTGCTCATCAATCAGATTTCCTCTTAGCATTCTGATGACCCTGCTGACCTGGGGTCCTCCATACTGTCTGCCAGACAGAATTGAAACTCAGACCACACACCAAAACAGAGGGAGTGGGCTCTGGCTTCTGGCTTCCTGAGATTGAGGAGAAAGAGGCCAGGGACAAAGCTGGCTGGTCAGGAGCTCTTCTGAGTTGGAGGTAAAGGTAAATAGAGAAGATTTTTTTTTTTTTTTTTTTTTTTTGCGGAAGCAAGTGTTGCTCACTTCACTAAAACAGTGATCTATAGTTGCCCTTCCCTTTCTCCCCATAACCCAGGACTAGCCATGGAGCTCGGAGCCCAGCCAGCTGAGCCCGGGAAACAAGGCTAGCAATTCCCCTTTGCCAACTCGGCACTGCTGAAAGAAGTTAGCAACTCTAAGCCTTCTCTCAGAAAAGTACAAGGAACTGTTCTGGAGAAGACAGTGGCATTTGAGGGGAGGGAGTAGTCAGCCTGAGGTGTGGGATCCTTATTTCACCACTTATTTATCATTCATTCATTCAATAGCCATTTATCTGGTACTCAGAATATAGTAGGTGTCAGGGTAGGCCTTTGAAAGAAGCAGATGCACTCTTTATCCTCATGGAGCTTAAAGTCTAGTTGGGAATATACCTGTGACTTTTCTTCAAGAAAAATAAAGTTTAAGCAGACTCACTGTGGTTATGTGCAGTTAAAATTCAATGAATATTTATGGCTCTCCTTCTAGGTATTAGGCATTATGCTAAGAGCTGGGAATACCAAAATTAAATAGAAAATGAAAATGCCCCCAACCCAGGTCCTCAAAGAATTAACACAGTAGGCAACAACAGACCAGTAAACAAGCTCATCAGTATTCAGCGTGAGAAGTGTTATCACAGTAGTACACGCAGGATTCAGAGAATACTACATGGAGTTCCTTGGCTCTTATTCTGAAGAAGATGGGAACGACTGAAGGGTTTTGAGCAGAGGAGTGGCACAATCTGACACATTTTTAAAAGTTTGACAGCTAGAATTAGAAGTCCAAGGGAGGAAATAGGGACATTGGTTGGGAAGTTTATTGCAATAAACAGGTTTAGTATCTTGGACCAAAGAGATAATGATGTGGGTGGAGAACAGGTTGGATTTTAGATGCTTTAAAATACAGCCAGCAGAATTGGTTCTAGGAAGGAGCAAAGACTGTTCATTCACAGTAAAAGGAGAGAAGATAGAGAATGTGGGCAGACCGTGTGAGGGCAAATGGGCTGATGAGCTTTGGGAAGTTCTGTTTCTACCTCCTCTGAGAAGGAGGAAGTAATGAAAGAAAGCGTGGAGGTTTAAAGAGAGGAAAATGTATGAAATAAGAAAGCTGAAGAGATCAGACTAGATCAGGGAGATGATTGCCAAGCAGTTCCAGGGGTCTGATCTACTTTAGGAGTCATGAACATGAAGTCAGACCAGTCGGTACAGTTGTGTGTTTACCTCCAACCAGGTTCAGCTGGTCAGAAGGAGGCTGGGAGAGGTGAAGAGGAGGCTCTCACAGAGATTGGAGTTTTTCAAGACGAGTAGAATGAGGCAAGAAGGGGAAAAGAAAGTTGAAGATACATGTAAGAGAGAAATTGTAATGACAAAGTAAAAACTATGAGCTGGGTACAGTGAGGAGTGAAGCCACAGAAGGGTGCTCTGGTGGGCGATAGTGAAAAGAAGTGGAATCTGTAGATTACAGGTTACCGTGTGGTCAAAGATTTGTTGGAATTGGAATACTACACTGGAAAGATAAGAGGTGGTGGTGATCAGAAAATGGCATGTTTGAAACTGAGATTAGATAAATACTACTATTAATAATAGTAAGAGGTAGGAAGAGACTATGGGAA
Source organism: Vulpes lagopus (assembly GCF_018345385.1). NCBI lineage: Eukaryota > Metazoa > Chordata > Mammalia > Carnivora > Canidae > Vulpes > Vulpes lagopus. Next base: position 33,374,593 of record NC_054838.1, on the reverse strand, counting down.
TGAGTGGCTAGGTTGAGCTGCAGGATAATATCACTGGAGGAGATGAAATCAAGGAACACCAGAACCAGGATATAGGGAGGAACATCTATATATATGATTATTGAAATTATGTCTCAATGAAATTATTGAATTATAAGTAAGAATAAAAGTGAAATACACTCTCCAAGAAATGAGGAGGCATGACTTCAAGGTCAGTAAATAACAGCAACAGGAGTGGGTAATGGGGAGTATGGTCTGGTGATGTGATTTAAGATTAGGGGTTTTAGGGAGATGCAGAAGCATTATAATGGGCAAGGAGAACATTTATTCCATCTGGGCTCCACGGTCCAAGGAATTTGGAGATTAAAAAAACAACAACAACAACAATCACTTGGGAGGGTAGCTGGGGAAGCAATGTCCTTCCAGAAGGGTCAGGTTTCTGTTAGAACAAGAAGGCAAAGGGAAAGTACCAGATTGAGGATGTAAGAGTTTTGCTGATGACTGGCTTTGGTTTCCAGGGGTATACACTGGAAGGGTTTCCTAAGGTATATCCTGAGGTCAGTGACATCAGAAAAGAGGATATAGAGAACCAAGTGGGGATGAGAGCCCAGAGGATGAGGATGTCCAGACCACTTGTGATGTCTGATTTTAGCAGGTATAAAGGGCATATGAGATTAACTCTGATGGTCTCCAGGGAGGTGGTAGTACGAGGCTATAGGTGTTGAGCCAGAGGAGGAGAGTGAGGTGAGGGCCGCATCAGGAGCACAGAGTTCTGAGAGGTGGTCTTCTAGATTAACTCATACTCCAAGGACTCTTCTCATTTAGGACAAAGTGCTCTGAGGCTTTCTCCTGACTCTACTGGATTTTTTTTCTAGTGAAACGGGCAGCTCTCACTTTTAAAAAAACATTTGTATTGACTATATATAATCCAGATCTGCTTTCACTCTCCTTATAAAATGGGGTCCTTGGAAATGGCCTGGCTGGCTTCCCCCTAAATTTGGCGGTAGGAATAATGAATAACTTAGTTCAGCTGAAGATAATCACTGGATTATTAATAGACCACTTGTGATAGAATATAAGTCAATCAGAACATCTGATTTTTTTTTAAGGTTTTATTTATTTATTTGACAGAGAGAGAGAGAGAGCACAAGTTGGGGAGTGGCTGGCAGAGAGAGAGGGAGAATCAGGCTCCTTGAAAATCAGGGAGCTCAATGCAAGACTCAATCCCAGGACCCTGGGATCATGACCTGAGCTGAAGGCAGATGCTTAATGGACTGAGCCACCCAGGTGTCCCTAAGATGAATTTTAATATAAATTGTGTTGTCTTGTGGCTGCTTACTCAATGACTCGATGTCATTATCTTTCACTGGAAGGGCAGATACCACCTAGAGCCAAGTGCCCATTATTCAGCTTTCAGTTTCAGACCTGAATTCTTTGCTGAATCCATAGAAAGGCAGTAGTTTTGAGAGTCAGGCATTTTTGAAAGAAGAGCTTGATTTCTACTGGTCTTAAGCTACCCTTATATATCAAAAGCAAAGCTTAACTTTCTTAACAAGAATTTAATTTTAGCCAAAGATTTTCAGACTTTTTGACCACAATTCATGGTAAGAAATATATTTTTTTTGTATCATCACCTAACACCACACACACAAATATATTCATGTAAAATTGAAACAAAAATTCCAGGAAATAGTATTGCCCTTCAGGACAGACATCCCACCACTCCCGGCATTGTTAATGTTAGGAGAAGAGAGAGCTTGGAAGAAGTAGGCAAAGATAGACACCAGAATCCTCATCTGCCACCCTCCTTTTTAGAATATGACCTTGTGGTATGTGTGTAGGGAATGTATGTGTGTGTACCAAAGAAGTCTTCTGATAAGTGTGAGAGAACTGAAAGCATTGGAACTAGTAGCCTGGGACCAGGGTCCAGGGATGCTGCAAACCTCCAGGAGACGTTGTGCATTTGGGTTAGTACTGAGTCTAACCCGAGTCAGGAGCTATGGCTGAGAAGTATTTTAGCGAGGTGACATAAGGTAGCATTGCTGGTTCCCCTAGCCTGTGAAGAACACACAGGGTATTCAGAAGTTTTTGCTCATCTTGGTGATGGGGCTCAGATGTGCTGAGACTGGTGGTGTGAAACCCCCAGATATGTGGTAGAACCAGTAACACCTCTGTGTGCAGCAGTCTAGGGGCCAGGCATGAGGAACTTCCTAGAGAGATATGAGGGCCCTCCTCCCTAGCTGCCACCAACCTATGTGACCCCCTCCTCACAGACCCTAATGGCATTCCTGGGGTGAATCAGAGGAAGGAGGAGAAAATGAAAAGCCTCAGAATTTACCCCAAAGACACCAGGATACACAAAACTGTTAAACCAGAAGAGAAAGAGATATCATTTAATTGAAGTTTTTAAATCCTCTTGCTCCTTCAACTTTTTTTTTTTAGCTCCTTCAACTTTTAAGGGAGATTGGAACAATTAAAGAAAATATGAAATGGTACTTTGTTAAATCTGCATCCCCATTAACTGGAGTACCAATTTCCAGATGTTTTGTCTTAGTGAGCTGGACAAGCAAGATCTATAAGCGGGGCACTTGAGATAAGATGTCACTTAAACTGCACCTTGAAGGTGTATGCTAGTAGCCCTATGATACACAGAAACTTAGGACAAAGAGACTTAGAGATAAATAGTGTGTCACATGTCACATAACTGCTAAGATGCAACACTGGATCCCAGTCCGTCAAGTTCAAAGCTTTTCATTACCTTGCAGCTGCTGTGATGGCCTAATTAGGGTGCTGTCCCAGGCAGCGCTGAAGTTGCTAATTCCTGCAGTCCCACTGGGCAAACATGGTTATACACAGGAAGGATCAGAAACAAGGGGATGGTAAGATGATAAACACACTCAGAACCAGATAGTCTCCAAACAGTCTTTAGATACTCTTGATAATCACATATACAGCAGTTTATAGTTCATAAAGCTCATCACATTTCTTAGCTGACCTCCACAAAAACCTTGAAGCAGGTGTTAATATTATCTGCCTTCTACAGATGGAGGAACCAAGTCTTAGATCAAGTAAGTTTCCAGAAGGCACATGATTAAGGGGTAGAATGGAGACCCTCAGCCTGATTTTTTTATTCCTAGAGAGACACACATCATAAGACTCTGCCTTCCTATTTAGACAGAATGACAGTGGCAAAACATTGTTACCTTCCTTTACTCATCTCTGTGAGTGGGATATAGGCCCCTTGGTCCTCCTCACGTCCTTCTCATCATCTGACTGGTGGTCGCCTTTTTGTGTCTGACTGTGCTGTTCGGGGACAAGCGGAGTCTGAATTTTTGACAGGTGATAAATGACAACAATTTATTTTCCTTTCTACAGTCTGAGGGTGGCACCCGCCGCAGCTGGGAAGCAGCTGCCTGAAGCTGGAGTGTGGAGGGAGAGGGGGACTTTCAAGATGTTTGGCCATAGGTGGATGCAGCCTTCTTTTTCCAGAGCCTTTGAAAGAAGGTCTAGCAGGAATGCAGACCTTTCTGACGAGCTGGTTTGGTACCTTTTCCTCTCTAGTTTCGAAGAGTCAGAGAAGATGAAGGATAGGGAACAAATGCCCTCCTGCTGACTAGAGACATAGCTTGAATGTCTGAATAAATTGAGTTCCATATTTTTTTTTTTTTAAAGCTCTCAATGAATAGTGAACAGAGGAACTGATGTGTCTCTTATCTGTCTGCTGCCTGTTGACATTGGCTGGAAGATAATCACCATGGTGAACAAAGATCCCGGCAGCCAGTTATTACTCACTCCTGACCATTCTCATTCACCATTGTTTTGGCATATAATACCCTGAAAGAATATGAAATCCCAATGCTCTGCAGCGCTGTGGTTTCTCTTTATGAACCACAACCTCCTCATCCTTTCCGCAGCCCTCCCTTCCCACTACCCTACTCCCACCAACTGCAAGGACATGGAGGGGGCTGAGTAGGCCTTCAAGACCTCCCATGCTCACTCCAGCCACAGGAGCTCTGCTACCATCTGCCTTATAAAATTACTTACTGGGCATCAATTACTCCAAAGTGTTTCTCTGGAAAATAGTTGAACACCACATGCTCTCACATGTTCATGATGACCAGCTACAGGATCTGACAGGGGTGAGGCAATTACATTTAGGCTTCCTATTCTCCATCCATTGTCTAAGTAAGAGCAAATTATTATTAATCTGTGTTACCTATTCTTCCCCCATGTGGCACCAGAAAGCAGGTGAAGAAACCCTGAGCCTCTGAAGACAAATGATTTTCCTGACAAGGAAATGAGTGCTCATTCTCAAATGTACTTAGTCTCGGTCCAAATTTTGTTTGATCCTAGGGTCAGTTTGAAGCTCCACAGGTTAACTGTGTCCTCATAGTTCTGTTCCTTTAACTAACCAGGGCCACTTACTCAAATGCATGGCAGGAGCAGCATGGGAGCAGTAGGCAATCTTGGTCTCCAGAATTCATTTGGGCATCACCACGGATTTATTCCCTGGTGCCCAATTTGATTCTCATCAATCCCTTGGCTCTCTTCAGTTGACATATTATCTTGGGCTCATTTTTCTGTTACAACATCAGGACCTTCCTTTAAGATGTATACAATGAAAAGTCACTGTCTGATTCCATAAATTGCAAAAGGGCACAAAAATGTTTCTCTGCCCAAACTCCCACTCCTAATAAATTCTAGGGGAGGCTCCTGCCTGAATTTTTGTCAGGGAAGAGAAACGGAAATGTGCACACTTTAAGGAAAGTCCAGAAGAGAGAGCAAAATCTCTGCTAGGAATAGGAAATTAGGCTACTACATGAAGTCGTGAATTATTACCAGGCCCTAAGGCAGGTAATGAAGACCCAGCTTTTTAAAACAATTTTTTATTTAAATTCAGCCATATAAATGGATGTTATATGTTGGCACATCGAACTTCAATAAAAAATATTAAAGAAAAATAAAATAAATTCAATGTAATGAACATATAGTGTATTATTAGTTTCAGGGCAAGAATTTAGTGATTCGTCAGTTGCATATAACACCCAATGCTCATTTCATCAAGTGCCCTCCTTAATGCCCATCATCCAGTTACTCCATCCCTCAAGCCCCCCCACGCCAGTGATCCTCAGTTTGTTTTCTAGAGTTAAGAGTCTCTTATGGTTTGCCTCTCTCTCTGATTTTATCTTATTTTTTCTCCCTTCCCCTATGTTTATCTGTTTCATTTCTTAAATTCCACATATGAATGAAATCATTTGGTATTTGAAAGACTCAGCTTTTACCTTCATGGTACTCACAGGCCAATGGAGGAAGCAGCTTCCAAAGCAAATAATTCCAATACATTTTGTTCAATGTTATCATAAATTTTGTATAAAAAAAAACAAAGGAAGGAGAGAGTAAGTGTTGAACTGTAAGCTCTATGAGAAAAAAGATCCTGTCTATCTTATTCACTGCTATTTATCCAGAACTCAGCATAGTATCTGGGACATGATATTATTTAATATGTATTTGTTTAATGGAGTTTATTCGTTTATACCAGTTATATTCAATGGTTTGATTCATTCAATTATTTAGTCATTCATTTAATTTATTTAATTTATTTATTTTAAATATTTTTATTTATTTATTCATGAGAGACACACAGAGAGAGAAAGGGGGGGGGGGTTGTGCAGAGACCCAAGCAGAGGGAGAAGCAGGCTCCATGCAGGGAGCCCAATGACGTGGGACTCGAACCCCAGTCTCCAGGATCACACCCTGGGCTGCAGGCGGCGCTAAACCTCTGGGCCACTGGGGCTGCCCTTAGTCTTCCATTTAATCATGTTAACTTCTTATACACCGTTAGCTCTTTTTAAGTAGCAAGACAATTGATCACCATTTAATTTGAATTAATTGATCACCATTTAATTTGAATTTAATTATTCTTTAAAAACAGTAGGAAGAATTTTGATTAAATATGAATGAAAGTTATGAACTTGGATACATCTAGCCTTTTTTTGGACTTTCACTGTGTGCTAATTCCTCACAAGGTACACTGGATCATTCTCCACAGACAGATAAGAATATAAAGTTTATAGAGCTGAAATAACTTGCCCAGCTCACGTAATGGGATTCAAATCCAGGCCTGAATGCCTAACTCCAAAGGCTATGATAATTGCCTATGCAACACTGCCTCTGCTAGAGTTTAGGGGACCTTAACAGCAGGCCCTAGAGAAGTGGGTGGAGTTGGATTTAGGCAGGGCCAGGGGAAGTAAACTCTCTATAAATCTGATCCCTGAGGGGGATGGCCAAGAGCCTAAGTGGTTGTGATGAACCTGATTTGGTTTGATCTGGTGTTAGGAGGCAAAGACTTTTATCTGGACACAGGGCCGGGGATAACTGGGTTAGGCAATGATGATACCTAGATAATAATGGGGCTGGGGATATGTGGGGGGTGGACAAGGCAGCTAGGATTTGATATAGGACCACAGTTAGCCTCAGATTGGAAGGTAATGGTGAGAAGAGCCTCCATTTAGAGAAGAGGCTCCTGAGCAAAGCTGGGTTGGCCTTGGAACCTAGCTAAAGCAGGCTCGATTCAGGAAATTACAGCATAAACCAGGAAACAGTTTGCTGAATTGCATTGGATGTTGCTCTTCAGAGAATACCTCTGATTTCTTCTTGTTGATATCTTAACAGCACAGCAGCAGTGTGATGCAGTATAGTCTTAAGACTCGGGGCTCCTTTCTTTCTACTTGCTAGCTTTGGATGTTTTGTCAAGTGACTTCATCTCCTTGGATTTCATTTTCCATATTGTAAACGTGGACATTTTATACTGACTTCACTTAGAGATTAATAGGATGATATGAGAGATAGGTTGAGTTTGAATGCTGAGGCTTTGTATCTACTGAAGTCTTATTCTTATGCATTACATTTCCCATAAAACCAGGGCTTGAAGCTGTGTGCGAGGACAATAGGCCCAGAAAGCAGAAGTTGGAACAGTACATGTCAGTGATTATAGGCAATGGGGCATCGATTAAAAATAGACTGTAGCCTTCTTTGGAAGAGGTAGTGGGACTTAATGGAAAGTAACAAGAAATGCTCATAAAACAGCTCTTTATGCACAAAGGAGCCAGTTTTTGCCTTGTTGCTAAGGTCCCAATTGTTTCCTGGCTGTGTTTTCTATGCCTGTGTCAGGCCATTCTGTGGGTTCCTTTCAAGAACTTGGTGATATTGGCCTGCAGATAATTAGATCAGTGTCATCACTTTCGCTGTCCCCCTTTTTATTCTGCTGGGACCATTTGCATGAAAATAAAAGTGGGTGATATTCCTTTCCCATTAAGAAGGCTTAATTTCTTACTGGGATATAACTTGGGGGACTTTTGGGAAAAAGTCCCAAGTCAATGTGTAAATGAGCTTGCTATAAATAGGCTTACAAGACCCAAAGATTCAGCTAAGCCTTCCACTTCCCAAACTGACCCTTCAAAACCATCCCCTAATGATAGAGAAGATCTTCATCTGGGGCTAATCAGGATGCAGCTTGTGTAAGAGAAACTTTTACATTCTGTAGTAAAATGGTTCTGAAGTTCATAAAACATGTGTGTTTCTGTCGATTTTTCCTCAGCTTAGGGCTTTTCAAAGAGCTAGACCTAAAAGAAACCTCAGTTAGCAACAATGAAGTTTGGGAGAAAGATTCACATTATTTGTCATTAATTTGTTGTAAAGCAATGGAGGTATAGTAGAAAGAGGATTGATTTAGGTGTCAATCAGAATCAGATTTGAATATTAGTTCTACCATGTATTAATTGTGTGATCTCGATGATCTTGTTTTCTCATTCTAAAAAGGTGATAACAAATCTACCTGCTACTATCACTGTCATATATAAAGATGTGAACTGTATAGCAGAGGCCTACTAAGGTAAGAGGCACCATTCATTGCTCATAAAATGTTAATTCCATTCTCCTTTCCTCATATTCCTTAATAATTGATAAAAAGATAATGGTATCATTTCTGCACCAGACTCCTTAGGTCAACAGGTTTTGGGTCAACTGCTTGGGTCACCTGCTTCCAGAACATGTGAAATCTATGATATAGGTAATTTCTTTTGATGATTACTTTTCCAGTGGTAAGAAAAGGAAGGGAAAATAGGGGGAGGGGGATTTTTCTGAGTCATTTATGAAGCTACCTTTATTCTTAGATCAGGATAGAAAGTTGAGATATTAGTTGTTGTTGTTGTTTTCCCACACTTCCCCCATTTTCTTTTACCTTTTTTTAAAATTTTTTTTTAAAATTTATTTATGATAGTCACGCAGAGAGAGAGAAAGGCAGAGACATAGGCAGAGGGAGAAGAGGGCTCTATGCACCGGGAGCCCGACGTGGGATTTGATCCCGGGTCTCCAGGATTGCGCCCTGGGCCAAAGGCAGGCACCAAACCACTGCACCACCCAGGGACCCTTCTTTTACCTTTTAAGCAGGTAGCCAGTCTTTGTGTTTTCTTGCTTCAGGATTTTAAGATAGAGAACAGGGGATATTCACATCTTCCTTTCCTGGCTCTTCTTTTCCAAAAGTCCAAGCTTTCTGAAGGAATCTTGTTATATTCCCTGAAAGGCAGAGAGAGGGAGAATACCCTTTGAGAAGCAGCAATGCAAAAAAAAAAAAAAAAAAAAAAGAGGTTCCAGGAAACTGAGAAGGGGATAAAGATTTGTGAGTACATCAAACAATGACTCTTTCTCTGCTCCTTGGCAATCCCTCTTCGCCACTCCTGACAGGGGATAAATGTGAAACTTTGGTGGAGTTCCTAGCCTTGCCCAAGGTTCCTATGCTATAATTAATTTAAAAATAATAATAGCTAACACTTATATACTATGTGTCAGGAACTTTTGAAAATGTTACATACTGTAATTTATTTCTCACATAAAATCTTTTGGTTAAGTATTATCATTCTCCCCATTTTATAGATGAGGAAACTGAGGCTCAGCTTGGAAGGACTACAGACAGGGTTTGAACCTGGGAAATCTATCCCTTGGGTCCATTTCTCTGACTTCTGGAAAGAACAGAGACTCTGGCCTGAATAGGTCTGCAGATTTTGTGAGACGGTGTCTCAATAAGAATAACCTATCGCAGTTGACTGGAGAATTTATCCTCAAGTCTTAATGCTCTCTTAGACCCCAGAATCTTGCAATACCTGGCAAAGGGGTATCCCCAAAGATGACTGAGATTAAGTTTTCTGTCTGTAAACTGGAGGGAAGCATGGTGTTGAAGTTAAAATTATTTAGAGAAAATAATGAAACATAGGGGTTTTTTATTTTTGCTTTTTGTTGTTTTTGTTGTTGCTGATTTTTATCTGCTAAACTTTGATACCAAAATCTGGCAAAAGGAGTTTAAAAAAGTATTTGTATCATCTTAAATTATTAACATCAATAAAAAACTTGTATTTGAGTACTCACCATGTGCCATGCCATGAGACATATATCTTACTTAATCCTTGTGTGGAAGGTATTAAAACTTTAGAGAAATTAAATAAGTGGTTGAAGCTCAGATAGCCTTGAAGTTGTAGATCAGATTGAGGATGATCAAAGCCAATGTTCTTTTCCAATAAGAAGCCCTGCAATGCCTTCATACTACTACCACTAGATAGAAATGTCTTTAATAAAATAAACTAGGTTTAATTTATGGCCATATTAAATGATGAATACATCATACAAAATGTAGTTTAATTGTAGAAATATTAGACAAATCATACAAAATGTAGTTTAATGTAGAAATATTAGGCAAATCCAATATTAGAAAACATAATCATGTCTTTCCCTCTGCTCCTCCCCCCTCCCCCCTGCTTGTGCTCTCTCTCAAATGAATAGATGAAATCTTAAAAATAAAAAAGGTAATGCCCTTTACATTAACACCAAAAGATCAAAAGACTTATTTATAAACCTAACATAAACCTAATATGTAAAATATCTATATGAGGAAAACTGTAAATCTCTGATGAAAGAAATCAAAGATCTAAATAAATAAAAAAATATTCCAGGTTCATGACAGGAAGACTTTTAAAAAAAAAAAATTTTATTTATTTATTCGTGAGAGACACAGAGAGGTAAAGACATAGGCAGAGGGAGAAGCAGGGAGCCTGATGCAGGACTCAATCCCAGGACCCTGGGATCATGACCTGAGCCAAAGGCAGACACTCAACCACTGAGCCACCCAGTTGCCCCTATGGATAGGAAGACTTAATATTATTAAGAAGTCAGTTCTTCCTGACTTGATTTATAGATTCAATGTAATCCCAATAAAAAAATCTCAGTGAGTTATATTGTTGATAAAATGATTTTTAAGTTTATATGTGAAGGCAAAAGAACCAGAAGAGTGAACACAATGCTGAAAAAGAACAAATAGCATTGACACTATCTAACTTCAAGACTTACAGTAAGCCGTAGGGATGAAGACATTGGCAGAAGAATAGACAAATACATCAGTGGAATAGAATAGAAAGCTCAGAAATAGATCCATACCAATATAGTCAACTGGTCTTTGACAAAGAAGCAAAGCAATTCAATGGAGAAAGGATAGTCCTTTTAACAAACGGTCCTGGAACAACTGGACACCCACATGCAAAAATATGAATCTAAATGCAAGCCTTACACCTTTCACAAAAATTAATTGAAAACAGATCACTGACCTAAACATGGTACACAAAGCTATACAACTTCTAGAAGATAACATAGGAGAAAACTTAATTGATCTTGAATTTGGTGATTATTTTTTAGATACAATACCAAAATACCAAAATACGATCTATAAAAGAAACTATTGATAATTTGGACTTCATTAAAATTAAGAACTTTGGTGAAAGACACTGTTAAGAGAATCAAAAGAAAATTCACAGAGTGTGATAAAATATTTGTAAAACACATGTATGATAAAAGATTTGTATTGAAAAATACATAAAAAACCTCTTAAAACTCAGCAATAAGAAAACAAACCATCCAATTAAAAAGTGGGCAAAATACCTGAGCAGATATATTTTCATAGAAGATACACACATGGCAAATAAGCATAAGAAAAGGCATTCAATATCAAATATTATTAAATAATTGCAAATTAAAACAACAATGAGATGCCTCTCCACACCTATTAGAATGGCTAAAATCTGAAACAATGATAATAGCAAATGTTGGCAAAGATGTGAGCAACAGGAACTCTCATTCATTGCTGGTGGGAATGCAAAATAGTATAGCCATTTTGGAGGAGTGTCTGTCAGTTTCTTACAAAGCTGAACATAGGCCTTGCCATATGAGTCAGTAGTTGCACAAGTGGGCATTTGCCCTAATGGGTTAAAAATTTATGTTTACACAAAAACCTGCACAAGGATGTTTATAGAAGCTTTATTCATAACTGCCTGAGATTGGAAATAACTAAGTTGTCCTTTAATGGGTGAATGGATAAACAAACTCTGGTACCTTTATTCTGTTGAGTATTATTCAGTGATAAAAGAAATGAACCTATCAAGCTATGAAAAGACATGAAGGAACCTTAAATGTATATTTCTAAGTGAAAGAAGCCAATCTGAGAAAGCTACATATTGCTTAATTCAAACTATATGACATTCTGGAAAAGGCAGAACTATGAAAACAGTAAAAGGATCAGTGGTTGCCATGGGTTTAACAACATGGGACCTCCCTCCCCTCCAAGACTGAGCTACCTGTGATCACAGCTAGAAGTCCAGCTTGCCAACAACCAAGATGAGCTCTATACCCTGGGAGAGCCACCCAGCCACCTGGTAACAAGTTGATTTCAATCTTCTTTTAATTACGGACAGAACAAATTTTCTCACTAGAATAGTCATTCTGGGTATGGATTAGCTTTCCTTCCCAATGCTTCTGCCAACTCCATCACCTATGGACTTATAGAATGCTTTATTTACCCTCACAGCATCTCACATTTCATTGCCTTCATTCAAGGAAATAATTACTGACAGCACAGGGGGTGAAGTTGTGGGCTCTAGCTCATGGTATTCGCTGTTTTTGTGGTGCAATCATGTTACCTACTATCCAGAAACAGCTGGCTTTATAGGACAGTAGAATCATCCAGTTATATCAGCTGGCAAACAGTACTTTCAGAGGTTGGATGCTATTCTACAGTGTGGAACATATGCTTATCTAGCAACCAATATATAATCCTGTTTATGTTTTTTTTCTTTTTTTTTTTAATCCTGTTTATCTTATAGCTAGAATTACACGGGATAAGAAATTAAGGAGTTAAAGTAGGAATTGCTCCTTGTACTACCCAAAAAATTACAAAATATTTTTCTCATCTTTATGTATTTGATCACTGCTGATTTTAGAGGGCTTATTGCACAAGTAAAGAATGTTTTTGTTAGGAGACATGCAATAGTTCCATCAAATTGAAAGTTGATACTGTCAACTGGCAATACTGGGCTCCTCGTGTCACTGGTCTAAACATACAAAGAAGGATGTGACTACCGTGGCTAAAGTGATTGGTTCTAATTTCCAAGAGAAAATTGGGTTGTTGTTGCACAATGGGGAGAAGAGAACTGTCTGGAAACCAGGGTATTTTCTATGTACACTATAGTGACCAATAAAGCTGGGACTGCTAAAGCTTCAGATCCTTTAAAAATGAATATTTGGGGTCATTTCACAAGCTTGTGAACCTTGATCAATTGAGGTGATAGCTGAAGGAGACAAGTCAGTGGAATAAGAAAGTGTAAAACTCAACTACGGCATTGATATCATTTATAGAAATGGGAACTATAGCAGATATTATTCTATTCATTGCTTTTATGTGTATTTTAGTATATATTAACTATTTTCCTTACTCTTTTTCTCCATTATTTTACATAGGAATTGTTCATTGGGATAAACCTTACAATTTGATACTCAGGTTACAAAATATGTGGGTGGAATTTGACCAACTAAAACAAAAGTTAACTTCATCCAGAGATGGATATGGTGGCTGTTGGGCTCTGTCTCTCCTTTTCTGGGTGACATTGTCTTCCTCTGTATAAATGTTAGTTGCATCTCGTTAGGAGGCAGCATGAAGCTGTTACTGTTGTATGGAAGTTTAGTTATGGGCAAAGGGGTGTGATTGGATACTGAATAGGCTGAGAGATATATTGTGCACCTCTTTTTACTTCTCTCTTGTCTCATAGACCTAAGCCCGCCTATTCTATATTCTGTTCTGAGATGTTGGGGCTAGGACTCTACAAACTACTTTTCTTAGATGTCCTTGCTAGCTGCTTTTTCCAGTTAGGTGGTGCCAATGGGAGACACTGGCGGGAAATGGGAAAGAGAGGAGAGGGGATAGGACTTCCTTCCTGCTTTTAGCTCCTGTAAGTGTCCTTCCCAGATCAGGGAACAGCTCCTTATGGCTTTCCTTTTTTTTTTTTTTTTTTTTAAAGATTTTATTTATTTATTCATGAGAGACAGAGAGAGAGAGAGAGAGAGAGACAGAGAGAGAGAGAGAGAGAGAGGCAGAGGGAGAAAGCAGGCTCCATACATGTAGCCTGATGTGGGACTTGATCCTGGGACTCCAGGATCACGCCCTGGGCCCCGAAGGCAGGCGCTAAACTGCTGAGCCACCCAGGCATCCCATATGGCTTTCCTGTTACCAGCTGTACCATGTCCTCTTAGTTTGAGCACTGGCTATGTGAAGGCCACTCCTCCACATCTCCAAATTCTGGTAATCCTATCTCTTCCCTTTGTTTTTTTTCAGTCCCAAGTGTGGCCTGCTGCTTCCTTAGGTTACTTGGCTTCCCTCACATGTCCCTTTGGCTCTTTCATTCAGTCTTCTAACATCAGTATAAGCAACGCTTTATATTAAGTTCCTATGTTAAAATTTCCTAGGGTAGTTTATTTTTTCATGATGGGGCCCTGACTGATGTAAAAAGCATCCAATGGGGAGAGGTGTTTCCTAGTATTAAGAACCTAGTAGTAAAGGTAAATGGAAGTTCACACCAAGAAACCAAGAACCTAGTTGTAAAGCCAAATGGAAGATCATACCAAGCCACAGATAACCATTAAGGCTCAGACCTTTTACAAATGAAGATTTGGATTACCTTACCAAATAAATAACATGACTAGGTGAAGTGCTAACTGACGCAAAAGAATCATGAAACATAGTGGAAGGTCATTATAAATACCAATTATCACCTTGTGGCCACTCAGAGAAATGAGAATTGTGGTAGTTATGCATATTTTCTTGCTTTGTCATGAATCTACTTGTATTTATTAGCCGATTTCCTTTATTCCACTCTTCTTTTCCCTTACTATTTTTTATAAGGTATATTGGTGGTGCTTAATTTTCTAATCTGATTCATTAGATTATAGGATATCAAGAAGGTAGAAGAGAAAAGAACATCACCAATAGGTGAATACTGAGAGTGATGGGGCAGTGGGTGTAAGCCCTTTTTTTGGAGAGAGGGTAAGTGCATTTTCATTTATATGAGGGGTAGATATATTATATATTATATTATAGTTGCTATTTTGTTGATTGGAAATTTAAATGTAGCATAAACTTGTGTATCAATATTATGCCAGCAAAGGGGTGGAATGAATTATATATTGTCTATTGGCAGTTAGCAATAGTTTCTCCCTCTTCTATGTTCTCAACCTCTTCCTATATTGAAGATTTTGGAAAGGTAAAAACTTCATTTCACAAACTCACTTGTTACTAGAATTCTGAATGTAATCTAGGCTCTTCCAGTGAGGTACATTTGTGTTACATTTGGAAGATGGTGGGCAGCCCTGGTGGCTCAGCGGTTTAGCGCCGCCTTCAGCCCAGGGTGTGATCCTGGAGGCCTGGGATCGAGTCCCATGTCAGACTCCCTGCATGGAGCCTGCTTCTCCCTCTGCCTATGCCTCTGCCTCTCTGTCTCAGGAGTAAATAAATAAAATCTTAAAATTTTTTGGAAAATGGAAGGAAGGTAGAAGCCTTCTTCTTGGGGGTGGTGGCACTGATGAATGGATTTCAGCTAGCCAGAGTTTTTATAGTGGCCAGCTTCTACAGTCTGCTGTTCAGCCAACAGCTTTGCAACAGCTGCATTGGTTTCCTAGTTTTTAAAACTTTGGGTAGCAGAAATATTTTCCTGACCATGAAACCTAGTGGTGATGTGACCTTAATTTGTTGTACTGGTTCCTTGACTACTATTCCTTCAATCCTTTTAATGTTTTTTTAAAAAAGATTTATTTTTTTAAAAGATTTTATTTATTCATGAGAGACACAGAGAGAGAAGTAGAGACATAGGCAGAAGGAGAAGCAGGCTCCATGCAGGGAGCCTGATGTGGGACTTGATCCCAGGATTCCGGGATCACACCCTGGGCTGAAGGCAGATGCTCAACTGCTGAGCCACCCAGGTGTCCCCAAAAATACTTATTTGTTTGTTTGTTTGTTTGTTTATGAGAAATCGTACAAGTAGTGGGGAGGGACAGAGGGAGAGGGAGAGGGAAAGAACCCTCAAACAGACTCCCCACTGAGAATGGAGCTCAACCTGGGGCTCTATCTCAGGACAATGAGACCATGACTTGAGCAGAAACCAAAAGTTGGCCACTCAACTGACTGAGCCACTTAGGCACCCCCCTTTTAATAATTTTTTTAAACATTTAGCTCATAGTACACCAGAATAACCAGAGTATAAAATCTTTGAACTTGAACATAAATCAATAGAAATCTACAGTGAAATACAAATAAAACAGAGGTGAGGCACCTGGGTGGCTCAGTGGTTGAGTGTCTGCCTTTGGCTCAGGTCATGATCCTAGGGTTCTGAGATCAAGTCCCGCATTGGGCTCTTCACCGAGAGCCTGCTTCTCCCTCTGCTTATGTCTCTACTTCTCTCTGTGTGTCTCTCATGAATAAATAAATAAAATCTTTAAAAAAAAAAGAAAACAGAGGGAAAAAACCAAAACAGCATCTGGAGATACACGGCAATAAACAATAAGTCTAACACGTTTGTAATAAGAGAGAGAGAAGGAGGGACACCTGGGTGGCTCAGTGGTTTAGTGCTTGCTTTTGGCCCAGGGCATGATCCTGGAGTCCCAGGATCAAGTCCCACATCGGGCTCCCTGCATGGAGCCTGCTTCTTCCTCTGCCTATGTCTCTGCCTCTCTCTCTGTGTGTCTCTCATGAATAAATAAATAAAATAAAATAAAATAAAAAGAGAGAGAGAAAGAAATCAGACAGAAGAAATCATTGAAGAGATAATGGTTGAGAAATTTATGCCTCTAATTTCTGTCCCTCAAGTAAACTACCCTCAAATCATAGCTATTTCTCTTTCAGTGTCACCTTTAGATTTTTAATTAATATGCTTAAAATATTTTTATTTTGTAATTATAGATATTTTTAACACATTTATTGAGATATAATCCACATACCATAAAATTTATCCAATTAAAGTGTGTAATTCAATGATTTTGAGTATCTTCACAGAGTGGATATCACCATATCAATTTTGATCCTTTTTGTTACTTCAAAAAGAAACTCTACATGCCTTAGCCTTTACCCCTTATATTAATCAGGATTCTCCAGAGAAACAGAATGAATAGGAAATATTTCTGTGTTTCTGTGTGTATTTTAAGAAATTGGTTCACACAGTTGTGAGGGCTTACAAGTTTGAAGTTTGCTGGAATGAGCAGCAAGCTGAAAACTTCAGCAAGAGTCTATGTTGCAGTCTTGAGTTCAGAGGCAATTTGGAGGCAGAGTTCTTTCCTTGTAAAGTACTTCAGTGTATTCTCTTAAGAACTTCAGTTGATTGGATGAGGCCTGCCTACACTACATAGGGTAATCTGCTTTACTCATAATCTACTGATTTAAATGTTGAACACATCTTAAAAATGCCTTCAGAGCAACATCTAGACTTTTCACCAAGCAACTGGGTACTATAGCCAAGTTGATATATAATATTAACCATCACCAGCCACCCCTTGTCAACTTGGCACCCATACACATCTCCTTTTACCATACTTAATCTCTGAAATAAGACAAGTCTTCTTTCAGCTGGCAAGACCAGCAATATACCTTCACCATCCTACCTCAGGAGTATATTAACTCTCCAGCCCTATATCATAATTTAGTTTGCAGGGACTCTAATTCTTTCTCTTTCACAATACATCACACTGGGTCCATTATATTGAGATGACATTATGCTGATTGAACCAGAGTCCTGACTACTCTAGACTTATTGGTCAGCTTTTTGTGTGTCAAAGAGCAGGAAATTAATCCAACAAAACTCCAGAGGCCTTCTACCTCAGTGAAATTTCTAGAGGTCCAGTGGTGTGGGGCATATAGAGATATTCCCTCTAAGATTAAGGATAAAGTGCTACATCTGGCCATTCCTACAACAAAAACACAGGTACAATGCCTAGTGGATCTTTTTTGATTTTGGAGGCAACTTATTTCTCATTGGGGTGTGCTACTCCAGCCTCTTTACCAAGTGACCCAAAAGGCTGTTAGATTTTTTGTAATGTATGGTAACTAAGGTTAATAATTTGAGGATTTGTCAGACCATTTTCCAAAGCAGCTATGCTCTTTAACATTTCCACTACCCTCCCACAGGCAAGGACAGATTCTGGCTTAAGGGAGCTAAACCTCTATTCCCTGGACTCTGTTGTCACACTTTCTCATGCCCTTACCTCCCCTCCCCTGCAGGGAGTTAAGTGAGTAACCTAGAGCACAACTTGACAGAGGTACCTACTCTCTCACTCTCAGGGTTACTTGCCTGACTCGAGAGAGAGTACCTCCTTCAGTTCTGGGCCCTGCATGTTTCACTCATGTCCAGGTATACCCCTCCCACCTCCAGCATCTCTAATCCCTTCCTAGTTCAATGTGTATGTTCAGGTCAGAAAAGAGACCCCTCCCTGCCCCAATCCAGTAGCTATCCCTTTTCAGACCATGTCCCAGGACTTTGGGGAGGTAGAAATAGCCAACCCTGTATTTGTAAGTCAAGCCTCCTCCATCTGCCCAAACTTACCTCCCATCCTCATGGACTCCATCTCTGTTCTCTTTTCCCTTTTCAGAAGCATTCCAAATGCAAGGGCCGTATGAATCCTAGGGTAAAGCTGATCCGCCCTGCTTCATTTTTCCCACTCAAAGCACTATCAACATGCAGGTAAGCTGAACCTGCTCCCTGTCCTCCCAGGTGGGTACCTGTACAAAGGTGGAAGGTACTAACCTAAGGAAGCCATGGAGGAATATTTGAGGCTAAATGATAGTTAAAAAAGAGACTTGTGGTGGAGGTTTAAAAATAGGTAGGAACTATTTGTGTTGGACTATGTTAGGCTCCTACATAGCCCAGGAGTCTAGCTCTCTATCCTTTGTTTTTGTTTTGTTTTGTTTTGTTTTTTTCTCTATCCTTTGTTGCCAGACTTCTTCAGAGTCTCAGTTTCATGTACCATGCATTGGGGTCTAGTCTATAGCAATAATTCTTCAGGAGGAGGGCAGGAATATATGTGCAGGAAAATGAGCTTAGAACCTGACCTCTCTTTATTTTCCCAGTTCTTGGCCTAGATCCTCACTTCTGTGTGGAGTTCACCAATTCCAGAGAAATCCAATTAGAGTGCAAGTCAGAAGGTTTGTTCCTTCAGCAAAATAAAGTCCAGTGACTTGCAGGGACAGAAAATTCCAGCTATGTCCGAGTCTCAGATCTAGGACAAAAGTGCTCCATTCCATGTAACAACAGCATTGCTACTCGGAGAACCTTCTCAGAGAATCTAATCTGTTCTGTCTGGAACCCAGTATTGAATCAGAAAAAGGAAGAACAGTTGTCCATAGCAGATCAGTTTTCTCTTTTCCCTCACTGTACTTTAATACTCACACTCCATAGCAGTGACAGCTTTAACCCGTTACCTTGGGTTTGGTTGATATTTTCCTTTTTTTTTTAAAAATTAATTTTTATTGGTGTTCAATTTACCAACATACAGAAAAACACCCAGTGCTCATCCCGTCAAGTGTCCGTCACCCATTCCCCTCCAACACCCGCCCTCCTCCCCTTCCACCACCCCTAGTTCGTTTCCCAGAGGTAGGAGTCTTTATGTTCTGTCTCCCTTCCTGATATTTCCCAACATTTCTTTTCCCTTCCTTTATATTCCATTTCACTATTATTTATATTCCCCAAATGAATGAGAACATACACTGTTTTGGTTGATATTTTCTCACATTAGATTCAGATTATGTATTTTAGGCAGGAGTATCTCAGAAATAACTCTGTATTCTTCTTGATATGTTCTATCTCAGTGGTGTGTGATTTCAATTTGTCCCATTACTGCTTATGTTTAGTTTAATCATTTGACTAATGTGGTAATTTCCAGGGTTTTTTTTTTTTTTTACTAAATAAAGTCACTCTTTTCTACTTTATATATATAATACATATTTTGTGGGGAGATATCTTAAAGCTATGTAAACGTTCAGTTTCTTACCAAACTTTTAATTTATTCATTTATCTATCTGTTTGGACTCATGGTTTTCAGTTTTATTCAATGGTTTATAATCCATCATGATCATTATTTACCCTATGATGTTAAAATTGTTTTCTATTTGGTCAGTGGGAACCCCTTCAAGCTGGCTTCTGAGTCCTTTTGACAGATCTCCATTATTCTTTGAGCATTTCCTTACTGGCACAAAGAAATACTCCTGGCTCATCTTGTACTTTGCCTCCTCAGTACTAGAATCAGCTATTTGTCCAAGGAGTCAAGGTCTGAGTGAAAGTATGTCTATTGCTATTGGACTGTTGCTGCTCCCAGGTCCTGCCCATAGGCAGGACTAGGAACACACATTTATATCTACATTTATTTCTACATTTGTCTATGTATATTGAAATCCATAAGTTCCCAACAAAGCCTCTAGTTCTAATCCAATACCATAGGGCTTATTTTACATTTCCCCTCTGCCCTTTGAATATTTATAACTCTCTTCTCTGAAAGTGAGAATCCTGGACCTTGATCTTTAATATATTTAATTTTTGCTCAATCCCCCTATAGAAAACCAATTTCTCATCTCTGTCTTTGCCCCTTGCCGTATAAGAATGCCCTCCTCAACCCTCTCCAATATTCTGTGCTAAGCCTTTCCTCCACATGGATGCCTTGTTCCCTGGTTTGGGCTCTGAGATGTCATACCCCATTCCTCACTTGCTCTGGCTCTGACACTCAACAGGGAGCTCCCTTCCATGGACTCCTTCCACACATCAGGCTGACACATAATATCTCTTCACTGCTTGGGCTCTGACACCTTACAGTGGACCATTTCAGTTCTTCTACACCTCACCCTCCCACAGCCAGCACAGATGTTTCCTCTGTTTTGCCTTTCCCACATGCTTTAGGACTAATTATTCAGGAAGAGAAAGGTAGGGCAAGAAAGGAAAAGAAAAAAAAGGAATGGGAGAGGAAGGAATGTCTGTGACTTTCCCTTTTATTTTTAAAATAAAGACAGTTGTGAGAAACAAGATGGGAAATAAGCCTCTCCAATCACTTTTTCCCCTCCCAATCACTTTTAAGGAAGAGTACATATGAAATTTGAGGGTATGGACACTCATTTTGTTACCACTATCTCATCCAAGTATTTTAAAGAGTCTTTTTAATATCCTCAGATGTATATACATTCTCATTTAAAGATCATTGATGTAAAGGTCACAGATTAAATGGAAGGCAAATGCCTAGGAAGAACACTTTCCACCTCTGAATTCTGGCAAACAGGCCTCAAACCTTTTAATGACCATAATTCCTTTACCTTAATCTCTACTGTTCTACTCCCCTTTTCCTCCTGCTTCCATCTTCTTTTGTCCCTTTTCCTGTCAAGAAGCAAGCTGTCTTGAGAAGAATGCACATTCTGCTGTTGTTGGATGAAGTAGTCTATAGATGTCTGTTATATTCAACTGATTGATGGTGTTGAGTTTAACTATGTCTTTACTGGCTTTTCTGCCTACTGGATCTGGGGTATTGAAGTCTCAAACTTAGTAAAGAATTGTTCCACTCTCCTTGCAGTTCCATCACTTTTTGCTTCGTGTATTTTGACACTCTGTTGTTAGGTGCATATGTTTAAGGACTGTTATGCATTCTTGGAGTATTGACCTCTTTATCATAATATAATATCCCTGTTTATCTCTCATAATTTTCCTGTCAGTCTGCTCTATGTGAAATTATATAGCTAATTCCATTGTTTTATTAAAATTAGTGTTAACATGGTATATGTTTCTCTGTCCATTCACTTTTTCTTATGATGAAAGAATTTATATTTAGATTTAACCAGTTTCGATGATCACAGTTTGGTTGGCACCATCCAAAGCATCATAATCGGGAGCCAGTTGAACATATTCCTTCTTCCCTCCATTGAGCCTGATCAAAGTGTTGACCTTGGCCACGTCACTCTCATAAAGCGTCTTCACAACCTGTTTAATCTGGTGCTTGTTGGCCTTGACATCCAAAATGAACACAAGTGTGTGGTTGTCTTCTATTTTCTTCATGGCTGACTGGATAGTCAGGGGGAACTTGATGATGGATAGTGATCAAGCTTGTTTCTCCTAAGGATGGTCTTCTAAGGGTATTTGGGCCGCCTTTGGAGAGTATCTTGTGCCATCAGAATGTAGGTGACATGCAGAGCTGCTTCTTCTTCTTCTTCTTCTTTTCTTCTTCTTCTTCTTCTTCTTCTTCTTCTTCTTCTTCTTCTTCTTCTTCTTCTTCTTTTTCTTCTTGTGACTGTGTATGCCTTTAAGCATCACTTTCTTGGGCTTCAAAATCTTTGCTTTGGCTTCAGCTTTGGGAGAGGCAGGGGCTTCCTTCTTCACCTTAAGTGCCATCTTCATGAAAAAGCCTCATTCACTTATTTTTAATCTATATGTGCTTTATATTTAAAGTGGGCTTCCTGTAGACATAACATAGTTGGGTCTTGTTTTTTAATCCATTCTGAAAACCTCTGTCTTTAAACTGATGCATTTAGACCATTGTCATTCAAAGTGATTATTGATACAGTTGGTTTATCTACCACCATATTTATTGTTGTTTACTATTTGTTGCTCTTAGTCTTTGTTCCTTTTTGTGTGTGTGTGTGTGTGGCTCATTCCTTTTCTGCCTTTTTGTGGTTTTAACTATTTCATATGATTCCATTTTCTCTCTTTTCTTAGCTCATCAGTTATAATTTTTTTAACTCTTTTTAGTGGTTGCTCTAGAGTTTGCAATATACAATTATAACTAATTCAAGTCTGCTTTCAAATAACAATATACTGGGGCACCTGGGTGTCTCAGTGGTTGGGCGTCTGCCTTTGGCTCAGGGCATGATCCCGAGGTCCTAGGATCGAGTCCCATGTCTGGCTTCCCATGGGGAACCTGCCTCTCTCTGTGTCTCTCATTAATGGATAAATAAAATCTTTAAAAAATTAAAAAAAACAAAAAACAAACAAAATAAAACAAAATACTGCTTTATGCATAAGTGAAATGCCTTATAATCAAACTAATCCTAACTTCTCCTTCCTGTCTCTTTTATCATTGCTGTCATTCACTTCATTTATACATAAGCATATATATGTATTTATATATTTTTGTGTGTATATATATATGCATGCTCATACATACTTATATACATAAACATAGCATACATAATCAAATACATTATTGCTATTGTTATTTTGAACAAACTTGTTCCTTGGATCAGTTAAGAATCAGAAAAATAAACATTTTTAAATGAAAATAAAAATAAAAATTTTTCTTTTTTGCCTTTACTTATTTCTTCTCCTATGCTCTTCCTTTATGCAGATCCAAGTTTCTGATCTATGTTATTTTCTTTTTTCTAAAAAACTTCTTTTAACATTTTTTGCAGGGTAGGTCTACTGGCAACAAATTTCCTCAATGTTTGTATGGAGAAGTCTTTATTTCTCCCTTACTTGAAGGATAAGTTTATAGGGCATGGAATTTTAGATTGGTGTTTTTTTCTTAAACACTTTAAATATTTCCCTCTACCATCTTTTTACTAGTATGGTTTGTGAGAAGTTGGATGTACTTTTATCTTTGCTCCGCTATAAGTAAGGTCTTCTTTACCCCCCCTCTGTCTTCTTATGAGGTTTTTTCTTTATCTTTGATTTTCTGTAGTTTGAAAATGATATCCTGTAGTGAGTTTTTAGTTTGTTTGTTTTGGCATTTATCCTGCTTGCTGTTCTCTGATCTTCCTGGATCTATGATTTAGTGTCTAACATTACTTTGGGAGAAATTTTCAGTCAATATTGTTTCAAACATTTCTTCTGTTCCTTTTTCTTCTCCTTCTGGTATTTTCCATACGTTATGTTATACCTTTGGTAATTGTCCCATAGTTCTTAGATATTCTGTTCTGGTTTTTTCCCCAGTCTTTTTTCTCTTTGTCTCTTAGTTTTGGTTGTTTCTAGTGAGATATTCTCAAGCTTAGAGATTCTTCCCCTGACCTGCCCAGGCTACTAATAAGCCCATCAAAAGCATGCTTTATTTCTGGATCTCTAGCATTTTTTTTTCTGGTTCTTAGAATTTCCATCTCTTGGCTTACATCATCCATCTGTTTTTGCATGCAGTCTACTTTATTTGTTAGATCTATTAGCATATTAATCATAGTTAAATTCCTGGTCTAATAATTCCAATATCCCTGCTATATATATACGTGTGTGTATATTTCTGATGCTTACTCTGTCTCTTCAAACTATGTTTTTGCCTTTTGGTATGCCTTGTAATTTCTCTTGATAGTTGAACATTATGTACTGGGTAAAATGAGCTAAATAGGACTTCAGTAGATGGATGATTAGGGCTCAGCTTTTTTGTGGACCATGCACTTCACAAGTGCTTTTCAGGTTTTTCCCCCTCCCCTCAGGTGGGACAGGATGGCTAGTATGAGCTGGAGTTGGGTATTTCCCTTTCTCCAGGTAGTTCAGGCTCTGGTTAGTTTGTCCTGAGGGCAAACCTTGTTCAGAATAGAATGGTCTGGCATATTTCAAGATGGTTTCTTTTCTCCTACCCCTGCAGGAAGCACAAGATTATTTTTTTTCCTCCATTATTTACTGTGAGAACTGTTAGAGCTCCAGGAGCTGAAACTTACAAAATTTGGGGGAATGCCATGATGACAGGGTCCCCCCAAATTTTATCTCTCAGGATTTTCTACACTGAACCCCCAGTGTTTTACAACTATAATTCAGGGTTTTTGTTTTGTTTTGTTTTTTTTGTTTTTTTACCCAAGCACTGGTCCTCTATATGTTTCTTCTCCTGTGTGATTTTCTGTATTTGCCTGTCTTTCCAATTTTGGGGGGTAGTAGTCTGCTCTGTGACCTTATTTCTCTTATAGATCTAAAAAGAGTTGTTGATTTTTCAGCTTTTTCAGCTTTTTACTTGTTTGAATGGGGTAGCATCTCCTTACAGCTAGGACCCAGAAATCTCTTAGCTTTTTATTTGTAGCTCTTGGTGAAATTGTTTCGTTTCTAGGACAATAAATCGAATCTTTTTCTCAAATAATATATCTTAAGTACGTGAAGAAAGCTATCATGTTGTTTCTAATTTTCCCTGGTCTAACATCCTCCTTTCCTTGTCTCACATTCCCTCTTTTCTCTTTCCTTATCTTCCTTTCCCTTCTCTTTCTTTTATTCCCTTGTCAAATAGTTACTAAACCTCTACCTATCATACTTTCTGTTAGGCACTGAGGATAACTTCTTTTCTTTCCTTAGGAAAATGATGCACATAGGAAAGAAAGGCACATAAGATTTTATTAAATTAATAAATTAAATTTTATTAAATTTAATAAATTAAATTTATTAAAATGAATAGAAGAATTAATAAATGTTCTGAATCCTATAGAAGTATACTTGCTCCTGTGCTTTGATTTTGACCACCATTTCTTTCCCGTCATTTTCCTTTTGATAAGCTGTAACATATCAACATTCTCCTTCACTTGTAGTGTGGCTGTAGTCAAATCTGTGCAGATTCAGAAAATTCCCTTATGTCTATTTTTAAGCTAAATATCTTTTGAATAGTTTAACAATTACTTATATAGGAATAAGTTATGACTGGGAGAGTGTGTTTGAATTTCTGATGCCACATGTAAAAAAAGTTGGACTGGTATAATATGTGTTTTCTAATGAATATTTGCTCCATTGCTTAATGTCAAAATGTAATCGGGCCACACAATCCACACAGAATGGCATAGCCATTTTGGTGTCTGGCAATCTTTAATGGAAGGTGAATGAAACTTCGTTTATTCTGCTGCAGTTGTAGACTCTAATAACCATCAGGGCTCACAATAGACAAGGTCCATCCTAGAATTTGTTAAAATAGGCAGCAGTTTTATTATGAAGCTAGAATTTCATGGTGTGGAGAGCCCATGATTTATATTAGTTGACTGTGACTCATTACTG
Source organism: Vulpes lagopus (assembly GCF_018345385.1). NCBI lineage: Eukaryota > Metazoa > Chordata > Mammalia > Carnivora > Canidae > Vulpes > Vulpes lagopus. Next base: position 33,349,289 of record NC_054838.1, on the reverse strand, counting down.
GTAGATGAACGAAGAGTAAAACAATACTATTTACTGAGTCACCACAGTTACTATTTAAAATGAATATATGCACAGATTTACTTTTTTTCAACTTCAGGATATTCTCAAGGTGGCTTTGAATTGCTTAATGCGGAATCCTAAAAAATTAAATCGATGGCTTAGAATTCAAATGAAAGAGTAGGTTTCAGAAAGAGAGCATATAACTTCTTAAAAAGGAAGTTTTGCCTTTTCTATACAGCTTTGAAACTGAAAATCTGTGTTTGGATTCCAGTGACCCTGAACAATAAGGGTGGAAGTGGGCCTTTATTTATTTCACATTGCCTTTCAGATTTCTCTTTAAATTCCCTGTGATGAGTGACTCTTGTTTTTGATGGTCAAATGATACTAATGATGAAAACCAGAAAAGGCCTTGACTAGGGTAGTAAAGCCTATAACATACCCAGGAGCAGATTCTATATAAAGATTTGAAAACACGAAGGATAGGAAGCATGTGAAGAAGTCCCAGCTCACAGCAGCTTAGTGGAAAAAAGATCACTATGTGGTTATTCTATCTGCCAAAGCACAGTGGCTTTTGCTTCTTGCACCTGAGAGTTATGGGAAACTAAAACATTCCAGCATATGTTAGTAGATTTTCTCTCTCACCATGCCAGGAAGTTATATAACTCAGAAAAAGAAGTTGAAGAGAAAGTTCTTTGGAGCCCTTAGACTCCAAAGTCTAAAAATCTCAGACCTAAAAGAGAGACTACTGAGTCAGATGTCAGAGCACAATACTTAAATCAAATATATAACTCTCAGCAGAAACGACTGGATTTCTCCCAGAGAAATTTCTCATCTCTGAAAAAGAACAGAAAAACTGAAAAGAATGGGTTCTTGGTCCTTAGAATATGCAAAGAATGAATGAGAAGTCCTGGTCTAAAAATACTTTTAAAATTTTAAACAAACAAACAAACAAACAACACTTCTTGAGGCATATTGCAGAGTCTCCCCATATTTCCTTCTCAAAATGAGATCATTCCTTTGCACCATTTAAGAGCCCAAGACTAACTGTGGGATGGTGAATGAAAAGCACCACTATCTCAAGCCTACATTCTGAGCTTTTATGTCTCATTGCCTATCACAAGGAAGCTTCCTGGACATTTTAAACTTTTTAAAAACTTCAATTCAATAAAAATGAAGATTTTCCTTTTAGGTCACCATTTCTTCTGGCAGACTGAGTCTAAAATGCACTTTATTTCCCTTTAATTTAACAGCTCCAGCAGCTTTTCCAGTTAAATCGACTGTTCATTATTGAGCCCCATTTATGAAGGGGCTGTGCAGTGCAGTTTAATGAATCCTTGGCACAAAGCTCTCTTTCAGGACTGGGAAAGAATAGGGGCTGTTCAGGCCCTGTAGGGCTGTATGTCAAAGCCAGCCCATAATGCCTGTCAGCCAAGGGCAGAAATTCCCACTGATATAAGAATGTGCAAGAAATCAACTTTCACCACCGACGAGCAGATTAAGACACGATCAGGAAATGAGACTGTAGGTTTAGAACAGTGACACCTGTTTGAACAGAGGGATTTTCCCATCCCTTGATCACTGTGTGCCTGGAGTGGGGGCTGGTAGAAGCAGGAGCAGAGCTGAGGCCTCAAAGCCTTCCAGGGTCTACTGAGAGGGGAAGGAAAGGCCAAAAGACCATTGTGGGTGGGGGCACCTTTGGGCTAGGTCTTGTGCTAAGAACTTTCACATTCTTTTTTTTTTTACTTTAATCCTCATAAGAAGCTCATGAGGATTATTTACATGTAGCAGAGGAGGAAACTAAGGCTCACGGGATTTCATTTCTGGTTCAAGGTTACACTGCTAATTAGCCACTAACCATCAATGAGGAGATGGAACGTAGGCCTGTCTGGCTCCTGAGTGTCTGTCCTTTCTAGTGCTCTGAAGTGAGGCTCATCAATAGATTTGGTTCTTTGGAAATAGCCAAATTCTAGGTACTAGGAATAGTTTTTTTTTTTTTTAATATTTTATTTATTTATTCATGAGACACACACACACACACACACACACAGTGGCAGAGACACAGGCAGAAGGAGAAGCAGGCTCCATGCAGGGAGCCCGATGTGGGACTCGATCCTAGGTCTCCAGGATCACATCCTGGGCCAAAGGCAGACGCTCAACCACTGAGCCACCCAGGCATCCTGGTACTAGGAATAGTTAAAAATTTTTAATTGCTTGGGATATACATTGATTTCCTTCTAGGTGCCAGGCATATGTGATATACATTGGGATTACAGGCAGATGAGCCATGCATGAAGCATGAGGAGTGGGAGTTGGGGCATTCTATAGTGTTAGGCCTGGGTTTAAATCCTAGCTCTGATGATATGTAGCTTGTATACCTTTCAGACCTGGAAACCTTGGGAAAGTCCCTTCTCACTAAGTCTTGGCTGTGCTGCCCTCCATCCCAGCCACACAGTAGTCAAGGATGGTGGTTCAGGATACTCTGGTATTGCTGACTACTCTCCTAAGGGTAACACAGTCCAGATGATTTCTATAGAAAGGAGTCATGGATGTCTTTGTATAGATACTATAAGATCCCCTAATTTCAAAATGGGTTTGTGGATTGTTTATGTTTGTTTTTTTTATATATATATTTTATATATCAGTGCAGGGTTTATTCCCACAACCCTGAGGTTGAGACCTGAGCTGAGATCAAGAGTCAGATGCTTAACCCACTGAGCCACTCAGATGCCCCATGTAAATTGGTTTTCTTTCAGCAAGATGGAGTAGATCAAGCCTGATGAAGTATAGTTTTAAAAAGGTAAAATCATGCCTTTTGGGCAAATATAAATGAACCACATGAAAAAGAGTCTATTTAACTCATGGATTGGCAGAGAAACCATTAAGATGTTATGACTGATTCAAAGAACATTTAAAAAGCCAGGTAAATACTATTGCAATATTAGGGTAAGTTTACTGAGTTACACAAAAATTGAGCTATAAATCTTTGTGGTTCCACGAATAGAAATTATTTGCATATCTACTATGCAAACTTCTACCAGGTAATAAGAAGTTTTATTAAATCTGGGATCTTCAACTAATAGCAAATGGTGAGAAAAATTAAATAATTACTCTAGACAATCTCTGGATGGTCTTTGTGCCTACATAACATTGAAAGAAGGCACGACTCACTTTTTGGCTTCATTTCTAAGTTTTTTATAACTTTTCTGATAAGCTTTTTATTTTATAGACAAGTAGATTTAGACCCACCTAGAGTGAGGAAATGATTTTCCCACATCATAGTGAGTCATTGGTAAAGCCAGTACTAAACCCTAGGCCTCCTCTCTCCGTAAAAGTGTTGTTCTACTTCACTGTAATGGAAACACATAGCAACACTGTCTCCTCCACTAGAGACCAGAGAAAGAGAGGACTTGCACTTTTCTGATTGCAAAGAGTGAAGGGGCATGTATTTTCAAGGGTAGCTTTTAAATAAAGGTCAATTAAATATGGGAACAAGAAATAAATGCTAATTGATCCATTTTACTAAGATACAAATTAGGAAGTTAACTTTGGGGCTTGCTTCTTCTTTTTTTTTTTTAAGATTTTATTTATTTATTAATGAAAGACACAGAGAGAAAAAGGCAGAGATGTAGGCAGAGGGAGAAGCAGGCTCCAAGTGGGGAGCCTGATGTGGGTGGGGCTCTATCCTGAGAGGGAGGATCGCGCCCTGAGCCAGGGGCAGGTGCTCAACTGCTGAGCCACCCAGGCGTCCCTGGGGCTTACTTCTTGCTAACAGCACTGAGATAGTCTGATTTCTCAGATGGGAATCCCTAGAAACAGACCTTGGAATGGAGTTGTGTGCAGAAGGTTGATTGAGGGAGACTCTCAGGAGATGCATCTCTCGGGAAGAGAGGAAGTCAAGATTCGGCAGAAAGACGAGCTGATCAGCCTCAGCTGATTGTGTGGAAAGCTCTGGATCTGAGATGGTCTTTTTTTTTTTTTTTTTTAAGATTTATTTATTTATTAATTTATTCATAGAGATACAAGAGAGATGGGCAGCCCCGATGGCGCAGCGGTTTGGCACCGCCTTCGGCCCAGGGCGTGATCCTGGAGACCCTGGATCGAGTCCCGCGTTGGGCTCCCTGCGTGGTGCCTGCTTCTCCCTCTGCCTGTGGCTCTGCCTCTCTCCCTGTGTGTGTGTGTGTGTGTGTGTGTGTGTGTGTGTGTGTGTATCTCATGAATAAATAAATAAAAGATCTTAAAAAAGAGAGAGAGATACAGAGAGAGGCAGAGACACAGGCAGAGGGAGAAGCAGGCTCCATGCAGGGAGCCTGATGGGGGACTCGATCCTCGGACTCCAGGATCACACCCCAGGCTGCAGGTGGCGCTAAACCGCTGCACCACCCTGGCTGCCCTGGGGATGGTCTTTTACCCTTGACTCAAACTGAAGCAAGGTTGCGGGGCAGGGACCCGGGTCTCTCTTTTGTTACCCTGCATCAGCTAGTCATTGGTCTCTGGTGCACTTGGAGAAGGATAGGACCTTGGGCAAGGCAGTTTCCCTCAGCTGTGGTCAATGCTTGGTGAGAGCACCAGCTTTCAGCTATTAGCAGACAGTGGCATCAGTGGCTGGGGGATGGGTTTATCAGGTTCCAGAGGGGATCTGGGCAAAGGATCATGATTTCCACTATGTCTGTTTTTATTACAAGGTTAGGTGTAATAAAAAGATTTCAACTCCAGGGCCAAAACTGATGGATTAGTAGTGTCAGGAGTAATATGTTGAGAAATTTCTAAGCTCATCTGGACTTGGTGGAAAGAACATAAGGATTGATTAGTGATGTCTATAGGACAGTGAGTCATGATGCCATGATTCTTCTTGGATTTAATGCTGGTATAGGGTGACAACACCATACAGTCTGCCTAGGACCATCTGGGTTTATGCCGTGCTGCCAGTATAATTATTTATGAGTAATGTTACCTTTCATTCTCAAAAATGTTCTCCCTAGGAAAATCAATGTTATGGTCATCCTAAGAAAGAAGTTCTCAATCTTGCCATTCTTGCCTCTGTTCCTGAAAAGTGCTCCTTTCTCACTGGACCCTATTTAGGACAAATAGCCTAGTGCATTTAGACTTTCAAAGAAGACTGGCAGAGAGGGTTTTCTTTAGCAACTTTTGCTTTTGGCTTAGCAACACAAAACTTTCCAGAGGCATAGGTGCAAACATCCTAGCAACGTTTCTAGAATAGGCAAAGAGTTGTTGGAGGATGGAGATATGAGGCAAAGTACAGGAGAATAAAACATATTATAACCACAGAAAATTATTCTGCCACATGGTAAAGCAGAACTTTGTAGATATAGTTATCATCTGGCCCGGCTGAAGGCATGTTGACCCTGCATTTAAAATCAGAGATTCTTTTTCCTTTAAAAAATGTTTTCTAAGATTTACTTATTTATTTGAGAGAGAGAGAGAGAGAGAGAGACAGAGAGAGCATGAGCAGGAGGGGCAGAGCAGGAGGCAGAGGGGGGAGGCAGAGGGGGAGGCAGAGGGATAAGGAGAGAGAATCTCAAGCAGATTCTCCACTGCGTGCAGAGCCTGATGCAAGGCTCAATCTCATGACCCTGAGATCACAATCTGAGCAGAAACCAAGAATCAGGTGCTTAACAACTAAGCCACTCAGGCATCCCTAAAATCAGAGATTCTTAACGTCTGGAAGGGAATGTGGAGATCATCTATCCACATCCCCTTCCATTTATAGATGGAAGATAGGCCAAAATTACACTTTAGGTACTTGTAAAGCAGGAATTAGGACACTGGTTCCTTAAATCTCCCAGTCTAGAGCTTCTTCCACTGGACTAGCTTCTGTTCACCAAGGAGAAATTAGCAGAGTCTGTAGCAGTAGCAACAACATGGAGGCAGCAATTTGGCTTTGGATAAAAGAGAAAGATTGCTCTCAGACCTGGGATGACTTGGCAGAGAGGCTGGCAAGAAAACTGCTATACGCAAGAGCATGGGCATTATTTTTCCTCTGTAAACAGAGCATGGCATCAGGTTGGGGGCCAAAGTCTTCTCTGGTGCCAGGAAAGTGACAAATGCTAAAAACTGCTACCACGGACAAGGCAGTGTGCCACATGCCATGGAACACAAAGATAAATAAGCCCCTCTGCTCAGAAATCTCCAGTGGTTCTCTCCATTTTCATAAGATCAAGTCTAAGCTCCCCTGCATAGCATTTGAGGCACCCTTTCTGATCTTATCTTCCTCTACTTTCTGCCTCACACCCTATATTCCAGCTGCATGGTACTACAATTACCCGATATTGCCCTCCATGTCCTATCTCATGAGGACTCCCTTTAAGATGCACCCCCCATCTTTAGGATAATTTTAGGCAACTAAAATTATTTTAAAAATTATCCTTTATGGCACAACTCAACTGCATCTTCCTTATGAAGCCTTCTACCCCTTCTGTGCTCCAGAACAATCTGCTTGTGCCTCTATTTAAACTCTGTCCTAAGGGCAGAAAGCATGTCTATGGCATTTCTCCATGCCTAGAGTATGGTGTACCTAGGATACTGCAGGTGCTCAGCAGATGTCTGTTGAATGAATACACTGACTTGACAGTCGGACTCAAATAAATCATTGGTAATATATCTGTCTTCTCAGGACCAGGACTTAAGTATGTACCTTTTGGTGCTTAGGATGATGCCTAGTACATTGTAGGCCCCAATAGATATTTCTTTTTTTTTTTTTAATTTTTACTTATTTATGATAGTCACAGAGAGAGAGAGAGAGGCAGAGACACAGGCAGAGGGAGAAGCAGGCTCCATGCACCGGGAGCCCGACGTGGGATTCGATCCCGGGTCTCCAGGATCGCGCCCTGGGCCAAAGGCAGGCGCCAAACCGCTGCGCCACCCAGGGATCCCCCAATAGATATTTCTTAAGTGACAGAGCTAGACAAGTATACAAATAGCTGATTCATGGCAGACTGGGAATAGGGACAGTGGATTTAGATTTGAAGCTAAACGCCGTCCGTACCAGCTCTTTGACTATCGGCAAGCTGCCTAAGCTCTTTGACTTTAGACGCCTTCAGTAAAATGAGATAATACTAACTACCTGAAAGGGTTATAGTGAGGATTAAATGAACAATGAAGGTGCCTAGTATGCTTCAGATGTACAGTGGAAGCTCAATAAATGCTCCTTGAGTGAATGGATGAATGAATAAAGAAGTGCCACCAAAGAGATCAAGGTAAATAAAGTATCAGGAAAGTAGGAGGGAAGGAGACACAGCAGCCCGAGTTGGTGGCACAAAGACCTGGGAGGGCTTTTTGAGAAAGATTAAAATTTAATATGGATTTTGAAAACAGAATAGGATTCTCAGTGCAATGGAATTAGTGATACCTGATTCTACCATATAGAAATATAATCTAGTATGTTTTCAGCTGCCCCAAATGATATGCATAATGAAAGTCACTTTAATAATGATGAAGAAAGACTAAGAGTAATATAGTAAAACAGGCCTTAAGCAGAGGAGTCTAAAATCAGGTTCTCTTTTCATAAAAGTGATTTTGAGGGGTTGGGGAAAGGAGATTGAAAATAGATGTGGAATCCTAAGACTTGAAAGCTGCCCCCTTAATTCATTTCCCCCTTGATGCTATCAGGAAATGCTTTCCGGAAAGAACGGGCAGGTTTAATGCAATTATGTCGTGTTGGCCCTCCCCAGCTTGGCCATGTGCTAGGCAACTCCAGCTGGCCTCACACAAGAGAAAACAAACTTCAGCTGCCCCTTAGGCCATTGTTTTAGCACTCCGCAGAGAAGGGTTCCAGCGGCTGATCCGAGCTGCTTAAGCTGTTTAATTGAATGAATTCAACCTCATATAATAGGATCTAGGTCTTTAAGCATTTCTGTCTGGCATACCGGATATTGGGCTGAGGGCTGCTCAACTTACCCAGGCTTGCTGAGACCCAGAGTGTCTCCGGTGGCCACACTTGTCACATTCTGGTATAAACTTCCGTGGGCTCAGAGCGGCATTATGCTGTGCCCTGATGGATATTGCTCTGCATTGATCCAACTTAAGTCTCTAAGAGGGGTACGCAATCAGGTATTTGAATGGAGTCTGAATAAAAGAAAATTCCATGTTCAGGGACTTGTGTAATATCTCTCATTTTCTTCTTAATGGGAACTCAGCACACATGCATGCCATCAATTTTTTAAAGATATAATTCATATGTCAGAAAAATTCACCCTTCTAAAGTGTGTGATTCAGTGGTTTTAGTATATTAACAGAACTATGCAACCATCACCACTATCTAATTCCAGAACATTTTCTTCATCCCAAAAAGAAACCCCATGGCCATTAATACAGGTCACCAATTTTAGGTAAATGAAAAGGAGTTTAAAAAAATTAATGATAGATTATAGCAAGAAACACAGCCTTAAAAAGTAATAAAAATATTTCAGGGCACCTGGGTAGTTCAGTGGTTGAGTGTCTGCCTTTGGCTCAGGTCGTGATCCTGACGTCCTGGAATCGAGTCCCACATTGGGCTCCCTGAAAGGAGCCTGCTTCTCCCTCTGCTTATGTCTCTGCCTCTGTGTGTGTGTGTCTTATGAATAGATAAATAAAAATCTTTAAAAAAAGTAATAAAAATATTTCATATGAGTTAGAGGGGTGAAATCATATGTAGACTTTCACCAAAGTGACTGTATCCAGATCAAGAACAAATTGCTTCAGCTACAGGTCAGATTCTATAGTTAGGTAATTTTTCTTATTCTTTATTTATACTAAATTAGACATTCTAAGTACCAATTATAGGTTATTGGGAATAACAGCAAATGTTTGTTGGTTCTGTTGGACAGTTCTGGATATTTGGATCAAACAAGGCATCTTATCCGTTATATACCCATCAGTCATCCTTCCCCCTTCTTCCCTGCAAACAGAATACTGACCTGTTTGGGTGTTGGGCAGACATCCCTCCATCTCAGTAAGTGTAGATGCCTATGCAGCTCCAGGGGTAAATTATAATTGGTCTAAACAAAACAGGATAATATCCTTTTCCTTGGTCATTGAGTAGTGTAAGGGTAAGCAGGTAATCTAGTGGGCTAATGAGATGTTTTTCTGAGAAGGGCCTCCCTCTCAGTATAAAATCATAAGGCCTCCTGCGGAAAAGGCCATTTGACCTTTTGGAATAGTGGTGTGATGCTTGGAAGCCAATCAGCTATCTTTCAATCATGAGGCACCCACGCAAGGATGACAACTAACACATTAAGGAAGATGAAACAGAAAAGTTAAGTCTGAGATTGTGGTAGTAACAATAGCTGAACCAGTGCCAGAATTTGCTCACATTAGAATCTTTTATCTATCTATCTATCTATCTATCTATCTATCTATCTATCTATCCATCTCATCTATTTAATCTATCTGACATCTATCTACTTACCTACCTGTTTTTCTGGGGCTACCAGCCCAATTGTAAAGACCTAAAAATTAATAAGAGATTTTCAACTCAACATCCTATCAGATGTTAATTTTACAAGCATGATATACTTAAATATTTTAATTTGGGAAATAATGGTACATGGACTTCCAATTGTAATTTTAGCTGCATTTGTTCTAGAAGGTACTTTAAAAATACTTATTTACTTATTTACTTATTGACAGAGGGAGAGAGAACACAAGCAGGCAGAGCAGCAGACAGAGGGAGAGGGAGAAGCAGGCTCCCTGCTGAGCAGAGAGCCCATATGAGGCTTGATCCCAGGACCCTGGGATCATGACCTGAGCGGAAGGCAGATACTTAACAGACCGAGCCACCCAGACATCCCTAGAAAGTACTTTTCGATGATTCATCGCAGTATGTTGACATAGTTTTGTTTTTTTTTTTTTTAAGATTTTATTTATTGATGAGAGACACAGAAAGAGGCAGAGACACAGGCAGAGGGAGAAGCAGGCTCCCCACTGAACAGGGAACCTGATGGATGCGGGACTCATCCCAGGATCTCAGAATCACGACCTGGGCCAAAGGCAGATGCTCAAACACTGAGCCACCCAGGTGCCTCTGACTTGGTTTTGAAATATTTCTCAATAATATACCTTTAATTTCTTTCTTGGGTAAGTGAAGAAAATTATTACCTCAAAGGAAGAAATCAGGCTGCTCTAACCATAGTTCTATTCCTAAAATTCTTGTTATCTTATTTTTTTTTTTTTTTTTTAAATTCTTGTTATCTTATCCTCAACATAAAATAGTCTTGATACCTCAGCTTGAAATGAGTGATTAGGCCTGACTATTCAGAATACTGAATATGTTGCTAAGATAAGACACTTGAGGAATATCTTTGTCATTGTTACAAAACAGCAGTATAGTGTCATAACTTCTAGTTGGAATAAAGTAATTGTAAACTAAATGGAAAAGCTCCTGTGAAATTACTTTTTAGATATAGATTTTAATGTGTTATAAAATAAATATATGCATGGTTTGTAAAGGAAAAACAGTATTACAATTTTCTTCCGCATTATCCCTATTTCTGACTCTCACTTTAAACATTTAAAAAATATTTCTTCTTTCTGTTTTTACCTATAGATTTCAAAATAATCTTCTGTGGCAGACATGAAGATGCACTGCTTAGATCCCTCTTCAGGAAAGGACTCATTGCCTAGCTGATGTCCCTGTCGAGCTTGCAGGGGTCAGGTATTAGCTTGCCCAGGCTTTCTCTAGCAACTGCCTTATTTGGGGTGAGGAGGAGGACTTAGTTTTCTTATTTTCTTTTATTTTTTTAAGATTATTTATTTATTTATTCATGAGAGACACACACAGAGAGAAGCAAAGACATAGGCAGAGAGAAGCAGACTCCATGCAGGAAGCCCGATGGGACACCAGGATCACGCCCTGAACCCAAGGCAGATGGTTAACTGCTGAGCCACCCAGGTGTCCTAGGACTTAGTTTTCTATGTGCATTTCACTAATTCTTCCTTAAACACATTAACAGAAGGATAACACCTTCTTATATAATTTAGGATGTTTTTTTTTTTTTTAAGATTTTATTTATTTATTCATGAGGGACACAGAGAGAGAAGCAGAGAGGCAGAGACACAGGCAGAGGGAGAGAGAGACACAGGCAGAGGGAGAAGCAGGCTCCACGTAGGAAGCCCAATGTGGGACTCGATCCCGGGTCGACAGGATCACGCCCTGGGGCAAAGGCAGGCACCAAACTGCTGAGCCACCCAGGGATCTCCCTAGGATGCTTTCAATTGCAAGCATTATGCCCAACTAAAAGTAGGCTAAACAAAAGAGGTTTATTATCTCACTGTTTTTTTTAAAAAGAGTATTTATTTATTTATTTGAGAGAGCACAGAGGGAGAGGAAGCAGCAGACTCCCTGCTGAGCAGAGAGCCCGCTGCAGTAGTGGCTCCATCCCAGGACCCTGAGATCACAATCTGATCTGAAGGCAGATGTTTAACCGACTAAGCTACCCAGGCACCTCTATTATCTCACTCTTAAAGAAGTCTGTAGCTAGGGAGTTCTGGGGTTGGTTAATTCAGTGACATTATCATTGAGGATTCAGGTGCTTTTCACATTTCTGGTCTGCCAATCTCAGCACGTCGATTTTTGTTTTTTAGGCTTTCCCCCTCATGGGTATAAGATGGCTGCCATAGCTCCAAGTATCACTTATTATATGAACACCTGACAAGAAGGGGAACATTTCTTCATCTCTCTTTCCTTTCTCTTCTTTTCTCTCTCTTTTTGGTATGTAGGTAAGGGAGGGCTTTCCTAGAATTCAAAGAGTAGTTTCTCCTAATGTCTCACTGGCCAAGATTGGATCTCAAGCCATGCTGTAGATAAAAGGGAAGTGCAATTGTCTGTCATATTCAGCTTCCACAGGAGCTGGAGGTTCTCTGTCAGGTGAGAATAAGAATATGTGTAGGATATTGAAAGCAGTGAGGTATCTGCCACCTCCTACCATCATGGTCAAATATCTAAGTATATCTATCACGTTCATTTATTTTTCTTGGAGACATCTCCTCCTTTCCAGGAATTCTCCATTCTTCTGTTCCAATTTGGACTGATTGTCCTCACTCAATCTGCTCTATGGTTATTATTGTGATACTTCTCTTCATCATCATCCAGGGAATTCTACTTGATTCTCTTTTTTTTAAAGATTTAATTTATTCATGAGAGACAGAGAGAAAGAGAGAAAGAGAGAGAGAGAGGCAGAGACACAGGCAGAGGGAGAAGCGGGTTCCCTACAGGGAGCCTTATGTGGGACTTCATATCAGGACCCAGGGATCACGACCTGAGCCAAAGGCAGACGCTCAACCCCTAAGCCACTGAGGCATCCCTCTATTTGATTCTATGTCATAATGGATCCCCTGTTTTCTGGATACTCTTTTCTTCTATTTTTTTTTTTTCATGATGCATATTATTCAGTGGTTCCCTGAGCAGTTTCTTGAGAGACAGTGTTATAAGGTGTTAGATGTCTGAATATGTTGCTATTCTACACTCATGTTTGAGTGATCACTGGGTTTGGTATGGAATTCTAAGTAGGAAATAATTTTCATTCAGATTTTAAAGTCATTGCTCCAATGTTTTCCAAGTTCCAGTGTTGTTAATGAGAGGTCTGGTGTTCTTTTTTAGAAAGAGAGAGAGCAAGAGTTGCAGAGTGGGGAGGTGCAGAGGGAGAGAAGAGAGAATCTTAAGCAGGCTCCATGTGCTCAGCGCAAAGCTCCACGCAGGGCTGGATCTCACAACCATGAGATCATGACCTGAGCTGAAATCATGAAATCCTAACTGTCTGAACCACCCATGTGCCTCTAGGTCTGATGTTATTTTGACTTCATTTTTATTTTTTCACGTGATGTTTATTTTTCTCTAGAGCTCTTTATTCCTTGATATTCTAAAAATTTATAATATGCCTTAGCGTGGGTCTTTTTTCATTAAGTTTGCTAGGCATTTAGTAAGTTCTTTTAATCTGGAAATGTGTATTTTCAGTTCTACAAAATTTCCTTGTTTTATTTCTTTGATAATATTTTCTTCTCCATTTTGTCTATTCTCTTTTCTGAAAGGTTTAATGTTGAACATCCCTTTGATGTTTTGTTCCTTCTAGGAGATTTCCTCAACTTTTTCTTCCAATCCTTCTATTAGATTTTTAAAAATATATTACCACAAATTGCTAAGAGCTTGTTCTTGTTTTTGACTCCCTTCCCTTTTTGGGTATCATCTAATTGTTGTTTTGTAATTGCCATATTTTCTCTTATCTTTTTAATCTGTAATCTTATTTTCTCTCTTTAAATTACAATTTATATGGAAGTTTTCTCTTATTCTTTGTATTGTCAGTTTCCTCTGGGATTCTCATCCCTGAAGGTTTTTGGTTTTGTTTTGTTTTGTCTCTGCATGCATGTTGAAGACATTACTAAAATATTTGATGAACCTTGGATGACAATTTATTTTTAAGAGTGGATATCTAAAAAGCTAATTATTGGAAGTCCATCCAGTTTTTGTCTCTTGTGCTATTAACCCTTTAGAGAAGACTACTCCAATTTCCTGATTGAGGAGTAGATAACCTGCTGCAAACATTCTAGAAATTGACTGAAAAAGTTGAGGATCATTATTCATAATGTAGAACCTCATTTAATCCTCAGTATGATGTCTCATTGCTCACTCTCTGTTGCACAAGGAATCCTCTAGTCTGGAACCATTCTGGTTCAGTTCCATAGGAAATAAAAATCTTGTTTCCAAATCCAATTAGAAGAGAGGGTTTTGGGGTGCCTGATTGGCTCAATTGGTTAAGTGTCTGCCTTTGGCTCAGACCATGATCTCAGGGTCCTGGGATCGAGCTCCACATCAGGCTCCCTGCTCTGCAAGGAGTCTGCTTCTCCCTATCCCTCTGTACTCTATCTCTCTCTCTCAAATAAATAAAAGTCTTAAAAAGAGAGAGACAGAGACAGAAACAGAGACAGAGACAGAGAGAGAGAAGAGAGGTTGTTTTGTGGCTGCATGGGATGGGGAAGGGATCTTAGGAGCTAACTCCTTCTTACACAGGCTTTCTCCTATTTTCATTCTCCCTGCTCACTCTTGCTTTCTCAAAAACTGAAACTTTCATGGATTCTGCGGCCCACATCAGCTAGTTTCCAAATTTCTTCTTCCTCTTTCTTTTCTTTTGCAGTGTTTTACAAATTATTATACTTACAGATACATTTATGCCAGTGTATACATTTTATATTCTCATTTGTCTTGTTCACTATATATAATATATGTTTTTTATATTTTTCTTACTAATTTAGTATTACCAAAACTGCTTTGAAGCCATTCATCTACTTTCACAGATTTGAGATCCAGATGTGTACTATATTAATAATGAAGAGGATGAAAATGTAACCAACAAAAACTGTAATGTGTAAATTACATTAAAATGAAGTGAAAAGCACAAATATTAACTGAATGGTCACATAATTTAGCTAGAACAAACATATGCAGTCCTTGTAATACATGTGTAACCATTAAGATGTGATTATAAAGAATAAACTATGATTTCTATGGAAGTCATAATTTTTAATTTAAAATTTATAGAGTATATGTACACAAAATTGTTTCAGCTCTTTTTCCTTTGAAATCACTGGAGATCACCTGCGCAATCAGTCACTGATGACAAGCAAGGAATGGAGGACACACTGATTTAGTGATTGTCAAGGGGAGGAGAACCTAATGACTTTATGCGTGTACTGCTTGCTGCCCTGGTTTAGCAATATTCTGGAAAGTTCATAGCATTTAAAAAAAAAAAAAGGACAAATAGATTGGTAGGATGCTTTCCAACTTGCAAAGTGCTTTCATATTCATTATCTCAGTTGATGTGGGCAGACGCTCAAGAGATATTTCCAAGGTGTTCATTAGAATGAAGGCTTTCTGTTTAGTTGCTTCAGTAGATTTATTGGAGTGTGGCTCTATTCTTCTACAGTGAAGGCTATTATTTAACAAGTAGCCCATGAAATTTGCTTCATAATAAGCCATACCAAAACTTACTGGCTTAGAACCAACATTTATTATTTCAAATGCTTGTATAGGTTGGCAATGTGAGTGGTTCTTTTGCAGATCTTTCCTGGAACCAGTCAGGTGGCTTCAGTTATCTGATGATTTGACTGGGTTTGGAGGGTGCAAAATGGCCTCACTGGAATGTCTTGCAGTGATGCTAGCGGTCTTCAGGGGTAACTTGATTCTCCTAGGATTGTTCACAGTGGGCGGTCTCAGTGTTCGAAGAGTAAGACAGAAAAGGCTGCTATATCTCTTAAGTTGAAAGTTGCAAATGTTGGAACTCATGTACTATCTCCAGCACAGATTTTAAGGTGTGGAGAAATAAACTCCATGGGAAGAGTTCCAGGGTCACATCATTTTTCCCTTTTATTAAGTAGGCTCCACACTGGGCATGGAGCCCAATGTGGGGCTTGAACTCATGACCCTGAGATCCAGACCTGAGCTGAAATCAAGAATAGGACACTTAGCCAACCCACCCAGGTGCCCTGGGGCCATTCTTATAATAATCAACCACAGATACTGTGTATGAAGATTGTTCATTCCATTTTACATTGTCCTCTTCATGAGAACCCTTGAAAGAAATACCTGACTGGCTCTAGTATGAAGGATCCTTCTATTTATCCTAAGCAATTCATAGCTGTACTGATATTATGAAAGGAGTACCAGACCAGTAGTTAGTAGATCTTGATTTTACATTAAAGCTATTCCCTGTAGCTCTGTTTGTAATATAAAAGGCCTGGAAAAACCCCAACTAAGTTAATCATAACAGGAATGATTGAATAAACTGTGGTAGATCCACTCAATGAACTATTACACAACTGTAAAAGAAAATGAATGAAGATAGATTATTGTTAAGTGAAAAACACAAGGTAGAGGAAAGCATGTATAATAAAAATATGATTATATAACAAAGAATAATCCTGAACCCAAACAAAACAACAATGATTACTTACAGGAACAGGGGAGAATATAGAGTAGAGAGGCAAAAATGGAAATTAACCCTCCCTGAATGTCTTGTGGTGTAGTTTTCACTTTGAAGCCATGTAAATTTTTAAAAATTATAAAACAAAGATTTATAAAGCAATTTTTATATAAAGCAAAGTAAAACAAATGAACCTACCATTTTATTGAATTGGTGGCATAACCACATAGGAGTTTTTTTTGTTTTTGTTTTTGTTTTATTTATGATAGTCACAGAGAGAGAGAGAGAGAGGCAGAGACATAGGCAGAGGGAGAAGCAGGCTCCATGCACCGGGAGCCCGATGTGGGATTCGATCCCGGGTCTCCAGGATCGCGCCCTGGGCCAAAGGCAGGCGCCAAACCGCTGCGCCACCCAGGGATCCCCACATAGGATTTTTTGAAGTGAATTTAAAACATAGTAATTGGGCTGTTTTTTACTAGTGGGATATGGGTGGAGGACAAAAGGGTAGGAAAAAAAAGGAAGGAAAGAAAAAAAGAATCATTTGTAGTAGTTATACTACCAGTAAGAATATTGGCATTGTTATGAAAATATTATACATATTGTAGCATATATTCTATAGGGTGTGTGTGTGTGTATGTGCGCATTTGTGTGCATGCACACTACAGCATAAAAAGGAACATGAATCTGATTAAGCCTCTACATCTACTTCCCATTTACAGAAAACAAGGACCAGAGAAATGTGTTAAATGACACTGTGGAGGGCAGCCCGGGTGACTCAGCAGTTTAGCGCTGCCTTTGGCCCAGGGTGTGACCCTGGAGACCCGGGATCGAGTCTCACGTCAGGCTCCCTGCATGGAGCCTGCTTCTCCCTCTGCCTATGTCTCTGCCTCTCTCTCTCTCTCTATCTCTCTCTCTCTCTGTGTCTCTCATGGATAAATAAAATCTTAAAAAAAAAAAAAATGACACTGTGGAGATGGATGCAAATAACCAAATTCAGAATGTGGGAAAGATGACAAACCATGACCAGTTTTTCAATAATAAACCAATTGCAGAGAAAATAAAAAATGGAGGCCATATAGATTAAAAGAGATCAAGAAATGTACCAAACCAATTCTTTGCTATTTCTTCCCCTGAGGGTTGGATTCTAATTTCCCTTGCCTTGAATCTGAGCTGGCCTGAGTGACTTGTTTGACCAGTAGAATGTAGTAAAAGTGACATCCTAAGAATTTTGGGACTAGTTCATAAGAAGCCTGGGAGTTGCCAGATGGGGCCACTTGCAGCACTGTCTCTGGGATTCCTGAGCTCCATATAGGAAGTCTGAGTCCTCTTAGATCAGTATATTGGAGAGGCCAGAATGCAGTCATGTGAATGATGCCATCTTGGATCCTCCACACCAGCCATAGTCGATGTGGAATGGGCCAGAAGGAATACTCAGCCAAGGATTGATCAAATTACTAATCCATAATATGGTGAGATATAATAAAATGCCATTTGTTTTTAGCTACTTAGTTTTTGAGTATTTTGCTAGACAATTATAGATAACCAGAATAACATCTAATATTTTAAGATGGACATTAAGATCTAGTGTTAGTAGAATGAAGTTTGCAGGAGGAAAGGATGAGAAAGAAAACAAGAGGTACATTTTTGGGTGTGCACAGTTTGTGAGGTAATATGATTTCATGGTGAAAATGATGAAAAGGTGTGGTGAAATTGAGGAATTGATTTTTTTTATTTGAGGTTTGAAAAATGGCTACAGGAAATTGGTATGGGGGGAAGAGAGAGTGAGAGAGAGAGAGAGAGAGAGAGAGAGAGAGAAAGATGTATAATTATTTTTGCCTTTATGAATGTGCATTCCTGACATCTCTGAGGACTAAGATTGTCCTGCAGGGAGTATGATTAAAGTTACAAAGAGGAAAACAAAATAAGTAAGTCAGCTCTTGATCCTGCTGCTATATTTACCCACAAGAAAGGAGGCAGCTCTCAGGTGGGCTTTTGTCTAAGTAATGTCCTGAAATCCAAGTGTAAAAGAACAATATGAAATCTCAATTCTCCCAAACGGTTTGGGGCAGTTCAGCCCTTGAGCCCCTGGGGGGTTTGGTTCCCAAGGAGACTAATCCCACTTGCTTAGCATTAGGTATCACTGGGGCAAAAGAGCTCTGGTTTGGAGTTGTGCAGAGAGGCCCTCGTGCAGGCTGAAGCTGGGTCCCTCCGCCCCATAGGAAGTGAAATGTATTGATGTCAAAGCCATTCAAGTGAGTGTGCTCACTCAGGGTGTCGGAGGAGGGGCTAATGGGCCTGGCAGGAGCTGGCCAAGGACTGCTGAAACTGATTTCATCAGTTTCCTCCATCATCTTCCCCAAAGGAAAGTAGATGGAGGCGGAAAGCTGAGACCATGAGGTGGGGTCTTACATGTACAATTTAGTTGGATAATGGAAACTCTAAGGATTTATTTTGACCCCAGGTATTAATTATTTCAAGTAGAAGTTGTTCTTTGTTGCCTTATTTTCTATAGTTTTCCATAAACACTTTTACTTTCATATGACCATGCCCCTGCCCAGGCTGTTCCCACAGATACTGCTTGTTTGCTCAGTACACTCAAATGCATCCTTTAAGTCTTAGCTCAAATGCTATCTGCCTATGCAGGCTTCCTTGACTTTTCTGAGCAGACTTGAGGTCTTTGATACCTTTGATACCCTCAACTATTGCACCTTTAATTTACTTCCATTAAGATACATATTGCATTATATTACAATGACTTGTTTGCATGTCTGCCTTTCCATCAGAAGAGGTAGAGATTATGGCTTCTTATCTCTGTGTTCCCCAGTCCTGGCACCAATATTGTTGGTGTCAATAATATCTGAATGAATAAATGACTAGGTGGATATTTTGTTAACCTTTTTTTTTTTTTTTTTTAAGGGGGAGAAAGGAATAAAAAACAAGATGAAATCAGAGGGAGACAAACTATAAGAGACTTAATTATAGGAAGCAAACTGAGGGTTTCTGGAGGGAAGGAGTTTAGGGGGATGAGGTAACTAGGGGATGGACATTAAGGAGGGCACGTGATGTAATGAGCACTGGGTGTTATAGAAGAATCACTGAACTCTATCTCTGAAACTCATAATACACTCTATGTTAATTAACTGAATTTAAATTTTTAAAAATGAGAAAAAAAGGATCCATTTTGTGAGTCAGGCTGTAGAACTTCTAAGCCCTGGATATCTTATCTGTGCATATAGAGCTTTATGGTTGACAAAGAACTTCATAGCCTTCTCAAATAGGTTCACACTTTATTCCCATTTTATAGAGGGGAACATTGGACTTTTCTATAATTAGTTGGACAATAAAAGGCAGGGTTGGACTCTTCACCTCAGGCTCTAATTTCAGCTCTCCCTCTGCTACATCACACTGCTTTTTTCTAAGTTTCTACAGCCTGCAAGTGTAGCTGCTCTCTTGCATTTGAAAATAGTTACTTTGTTGGGGGGGAAAAGCAGATGACGCTGATTTTAGAGTGATGTGTTGGCAAGAAACCTGTGAGGCCTAAGGAATCAAGAACATGGGCATTTGTTGAGCTGCTCTTTCATGCCAGGAATACTTATATGCACCAATTCACAAAATCCTTGAGGAGCTGATCTTTATCACACAGAGGAGAAATGTAAGACTCAGAAGTATTATTATTTGCCTGTTATGTCATGTAATTCTCACAAAGACTCTGAGAACAGTTATAACCATTCCCATTTTTCAGATAATGAAACGGAGCCTTGGGAAGATGAACTGAACTTGTCCAAGGACAGTTACCCACCAAGTGTCAGGCCAGAATTTGAACCTGGCTGCATCAAATTCTGAATCAACTCTGAGTATAACACTCCCCTGATCTGGAAATGAAGAGACTTATACATATGACACCATTCACATTCCACTTATTTTGAATATGATTTATGTTAGGGCTTAGTTAACTCTCTGTAGATTAAGAGAGACTTTCAGACTAAAGACATCAATTAAATGTAAAGTCCTATGCAATTTGTGTCTGGGTATTTGTAAGACTGGCTCAGTTAAAAGAAGTGAAAAAAAAGAGTGCTCTTAGCTGCCAGACCTGGAGGCCTATGGAATGGTCCTGTCAAAAAGGGAACAGTAAGTGCTGACATCCACATCTGACAGGTGAGAAACACAACTCAGTAACAGGCTTACACAATTTCCTTAGTGCAAATGTCACCAAGAGTAAAACAGACAGTCCAATGATCAAGGACAAAATCCTGTATGTAACTCTTATGAAAGGTACATTATTATTGAGCCGCCTTAATTGAAAAAAATAAAAAGTTTGATTCAGCTATATTGGTTGGGAAGTGTCTATTTTATCTCCTAAATGGAGAAATCATTTTGCTACATCCTGAAAAATGAGGCTTAAAGAAAAGAGTCTTAGAAGAGATGGTCCGCATCTCCCTGAGGCAGACTCTGCATCTGAACTATCATAACTTATTTATTTGTTTATTTTTAAGGATTTATTTATTTATTTTTTGGGGTGAGGAGAGGCAGAGGAAGAATGAGAGGCAATCTCAAGCAGACTCCCCGCTGAGCAAGGAGCTCTGTGTCACTACCCTGAGATCATGATCTGAGCTGAAATCAAGAGTCAGCCGCTACTGAGCCACCTGGGCGCCCCTGTCATAACTTACTTAGAGAACACTTTATCACACACCTTATATGCCTTTTTTATCACAGTGTCTTCATATATGTGATCTCATTGAATCCTCATAAACACCCTGTGCCAGAAAAGACACGTAAGGAAATACAGTCACCTTTTTGTGTTTTAGAGACGTAAGGGCAAATACTCATCACAAGCTGTGCAAGAGTCAACAGATACGGATTTTTCATAGGATGTTTCCTTTAGATAACAGGTGCCCCGTGAGGTGGGTGACTTTACCTGCATTTAATGTGAGTTAATTAAGGCAGAGAGAGGTTGGCTGGTTTGGCCAAAGCCATGTACTCATCAGAATATGGATTTTAACCCAAATCACAAAACTACTGAGTGGTGGAACTAAGACCTAATGGGGAACAGACCAGTCTTTTCTGAATCATTTTCTGTGGTCTACCATATTGTTCATTTTCTGTATCCCAGGAGGGTTGCCCAGGTGAGATTGGGTCCAAGTGAACTTCAGAGCGATCCTTAAAATGCAGCAAGGACTCCAGAAGGACAACTTAAGTGGCAGGACAAGTAGGGGAGAGGTTCCCATCCATATTTTGTCTTAAGATGCACCAGGGTTGTCTCTCAAGCACCCGCTGGCTTAGTGTAATGACTCTATTCTCCTTTGCCTCCTGCCGTCCACCTACAATACTGAAAGATGGGCCAAGTGCTTGCCTCACTTTACTGTAAGTAATTGTTACTTCTAACAGTAGAAAGAAGAGTATAATAGAAATAGGGTAGAGACCAGAGCACCGGTCTTGAGAGTCCTATGGAAACTCCAGTTAGAGTCTTAGGACCAGGTCTACAGCTTGAATAGACACTAGTTTCCTTCTCTCACCATACAGATGAGGAAGAAGAGGAGGCCAAGAGAAAGCACAAGTTCTGGGTTTGGGGTTGAACTGGACCGGATGTGGCTTAGGCCGACTCCTGGAACCTCTCTGAGGCTGCTTCTTCATGTGTTAGGTGGTGATAATAATACGCACTTAGTGTGAATAAGGGATATTGTTCAAAAATTAAATGTGACCACGTACGGACAGCGCCTGGCATAGGCGGGCCCCCGGCGGCTGGCAGCTATTAGGGTCGGGAGCAGGACTAGGGCGCGGTGGTACCGGGCCGCCTCGACCTCGCCTCCTGCAGCTGCAAGCTGAGCCAAGAGGAACGCCTCAGGGCGAAGGGAAACGCAGGGGTTAAAGCGAGGAGCTTGCGAAAGCCCCGAAAGCTAGAAAACCTAGCCCCCCCCCCCGCCCGCCTCCAATCCGCCCGGCCCCGCGGGTAGGCCCCGCCCCCGCCGCCCGCCGCAGCCCCGCTCGCCCTCCGCCCGCCCCCCGCTTACAAGACCTAATGAGCTCCCCCGCGAGGCCGAGCCGCGAGCCGGGCCCGGGCGAGGAGGCTGCGCCGCGCGCGCCGCGCCGGGGCGGGAGCCGGGCCTGGGTCGCGGGCGGGAGCCGGCCGGGGGCGCCCGGGAGCCGCGGCGATGGCGGTGCAGGCGGCGCTCCTCAGCACGCACCCCTTCGTCCCCTTCGGCTTCGGCGGCTCCCCGGACGCGCTGGGGGGCGCCTTCGGAGCCCTGGACAAGGGCTGCTGTTTCGAGGATGACGAGCCCGGGCCCCCGGCGGGCGCGCTGCTGGCGGGCGCCGAGGGCGGGGACGTGCGCGAGGCCACCCGCGACCTGCTCAGCTTCATCGACTCGGCGTCCAGCAACATCAAGCTGGCGCTGGACAAGCCCGGCAAGTCCAAGCGGAAGGTGAACCACCGCAAGTACCTGCAGAAGCAGATCAAGCGCTGCAGCGGCCTCATGGGCGCCGCGCCCCCGGGGCCGCCGTCTCCGGGCGCAGCCGACGCGCCGGCCAAGCGGCCGCTCGGCGCCGCGGGCGCGCAGACCGTCGCGGGGCCGCCCCCCGGCAAGGCCGCCCCCCGGCGGGAGGCGTCGCAGGCCGCGGCCGCCGCCAGCCTGCAGAGCCGGAGCCTGGCCGCGCTCTTCGACTCGCTGCGCCACGGCCCCGCGGGCGACGAGCGGCCCGGGGCCTCGGGGGCGGCGCCCGCGGCGGCGCTGGGCGCGGCGGGCGCCGGCGGCTCGGGAGGGGACGCGGCCGGCCCCGCGGGCGGGACGGCGGGCCCCGGCGCCAGGAAGGTCCCGCTGCGGGCCCGCAACCTGCCGCCGTCCTTCTTCACCGAGCCGTCCCGGGCGGGCGGCGGCTGCGGCCCGTCGGGGCCCGGCGTGAGCTTGGGCGACCTGGAGAAGGGCGCGGACGCCGCGGAGTTCCTGGAGCTGCTGGCGCCCGACTACGGCGCCGGGGCGGGGGCGGGGGCCGGGGCGGGGGCCGGGGCGGGGGCGCTGCTCGCCGCCGAGCCGCTCGAGGTGTTCCCCGCGGGCGCCGCCGTGCTGCGGGGCCCCCCGGAGCTGGAGCCCGGGCTGTTCGAGCCGCCCGCCGCGGCGGTGGGGGCCCTCCTGTACCCCGAGCCCTGGAGCGCCGCGGGCTGCCCGCCCACCAAGAGGCCGCCCCTGGCCGCCCCCCGCGGCGGCGTGACCGTGAACGAGCCCCTGCGCGCCCCGTACCCCGCCGCCGCGGACTGCCCGGGCGGGGAGGACGCGCCCGGCCTGCTGGCGTCCTTCGGCCCCTTCTTCTCGGACTGCGCGCTCCCGCCGCCGCCGCCGCCGCCCCAGGTGCCCTACGAGTACGGCGCGGGCTACGGCCGCTCGGCTTACTCGGGCCTCTGGAGACCGGACGCGGCGTGGGAAGGGGCGCCCGGGGAGGCGGGGGCGCCCCGGGATTGAGGGGGCGCTCGCGGCCCCGCGCCTGTCCGCAGCCTCTGAACGGCGGCAGCACGCGCGCGCGGAGGGGAAGCGGGATCTAAAGACGTTCACCTAATGAAAGGAACTTGAGCAAAAGAAGCGAAGAGGATTGGGGGCTGCCCTCAGCACAGCCGCGAGCGTTTGAGGAAAAGCAGAGCCGTGGGTAGGTTCTCCCGGACCCGACACCAGGAAACCGAGCCGGGCGGGGGCGGGGGGGGGGGGCCGGCTTCCGCGGCCACCTGACCTCCTGCGACCTCGCGGCGGCCGCCGTGTCGTGGACTCGCCCCTTCCGAACGGAGCGCTCCCCACCCCCCGAGTGCAAATGAATTAAAGGCTGTACTGAAAAGCACGGAGCGAAGCTACGTCATTGACTCGGGCTCTCTCGGAGCACGGCCTTCGCGGCGTCTCCGCCTCGCCGGCTGAGGGCGTCCCTGAGGGCCGGAGGCCGCCGGTGCGCTGCCGACCCCTGGTGCTGGCCCTGGTGCGGGACTCCTCAGGCACCCGGACGGGTTTTCTGCTCCTTCCCTCTTCCGCCTCATAATCCTTCTTCCATTTCTTTGCACTTTTACCGGTGCTGTTGCTTACTTTCCTCCTCTTTCTCTGGTCTCCTGTTGGTCTCTCTTGATTTTTTTTTTTCTTTCCTGTCAGCTTTTCTGGATGTAGGAGGCTTACATTGGGCAAACCCGCAAAGAGGCGTCCGTTTCTCTCCTTTCCCCATTCTTCAACCACCTTGCTAAGGTGGCAGGGGGCAAGCTATAACCTCTTTGCATCTAAGTTTCCTTATCTGAGAGGAAGGGAAGAATATTCCTTATCACTTCTTCATAGCTTGTTGGGTAGCTCGGAGGGGAAATGCATGAAACACCCCTTGGGGCTGCTCGGTTGATTCTGCAGGTGTACATAAATTGTACAGACACGTATCGATACTTTATACATATGGGAGCCCTTAGGATTGTGAGTCCCAAGCTCTTTTTTTGGCCTAGGCCTGGGGATTGCTCCTTCCCTTAGCTGTACACCCTACAAGCTCTCTGCCCTTTCTCCTCCTGTTTCACTCCCTCCCCTCCCCTCTCCTCCCCCCCCCCTTGGTTGGTTTCTGCTTCCCTGTGCGTGCTCACTCCCTGTACTCACTCTTCCCGTAGAAGGGGATGGTGAAGGTATGAGTTTCCTAAAGAGTCTCTGTTCTCTAAATAGCAGGTTTGATGAATAGAATCTGAAGGAGCCCTGGAGAGTCCTGATCTGTTACCTGAGAGGCATTTGGGGGAGAAGCCAGATAAATGTTTGAAGCAGTCATGATGTGGCAGAGGACACGTGCCACCATCCGCATGGTTGAGGGGCAGAGAGGGAAAGACCGGGTGGGGCGTGGGTAGCAGGAAAGAAAAGAGGGAGCCCTTTACTTCTGCAGACCTGCCATGAACATGCATGAAGACCAACATTCAGGAAGTGTAGGGAGATGTCATTTACCGATTGATGACATTGCAAGGAGAGCTGCCTCCCTTCCAGGCAGATTCCAAGAGTATCTACACGTGAGAAAGGAGAAACCCCAGTGTTACTCCAAAAGATGTTAAAATCCAGATTAATGTTTGGACAAATCAAAAGTGCTCTGATATTTTCAGAAAGGAATTTGTCAAGAAACAAATGGATACCAACCCATGGCAGACCACTTTCAGTGCTACTACTGAGTCTCTTTATTCTGAATAAAACCTTTCTTAAGATAGCACCACAGGAATGAGTCTCGTTAGCCACAGGAGAACTTTTTTCCAACTCCAGAAACTAGATGTCTATTGGATTTCTTTCAAAGTGATAAAAAGTGATTAATTCCATTGTGTTGGAATAGTATGCAATTGTCATTTAATTTCTCTGAACTACTTTATGATGAGTATAATCCAGGGTAGAATTTTGTAGAAGGAAAACATTAACCCTGTGACAACTGCAATGTTTCTTTCTTAATTTCTTCTTTCTTTTTTACCCAGTTCAGTGAAACAGGCCCCCCCCCCTCTCTCTCTCCCAGTATTTTGCCATCCCTTTGATTAATAATGATAACACCAGCACTGTGTGTTTCCACGTGCCGGCACTGAACTTCTTAACAGTGCCGTGCGTGAGGTAGGTGCTATTATCCTCACTTGAAAAGAGGCTCAGACAGGTTAAGTAACTCATTGAAAGCAAGTGAGGGTCCAAGATCCAGATCTACCGAGTATCCTAACAGCAAGACCTGCCTGCTGCTTGCGAGGCCCTGCTGTGCTTTGCTAGTGTGTGTGGTTCCCTGTCCCCTGCATTATGCCACCAGCAGGGTTTCTCATCCTCACCACTATTGACATTTTGCACAAGGTAACTCATTGCTATGCAGGCTGTCCTGTGCATAGTAGAATGTTTAGCAGTATCCGTGGCCTCTACCCATTAGGTAACAATAACACTCCCCTCATAGTGACAAGGACATCTCAGGGGTCCCCTGAGGAGCAAGATAGCTGCCAGTTGAGAACCACTATGCTAGACATATGCATAAATGGCGTCTATGGGGTGCCTGGCACTTTCACAGACACGGTGTGTCGTTTAATTTTTTTTTTTATTTCTCTTATATCTTTATTTTTTTTTAGAAATTTAGTTTTTATTGGTGTTCAATTTGCCAACATATAGAATAACACCCAGTGCTCATCCCATCAAGTGCCCCCCTCAGTGCCCATCACCCAGTCACCCCTCACCCCCCCACCCACCTCCCCTTCCACCACCCCCAGTTTGTTTCCCAGAGTTAGGAGTCTCTCATGTTCTGTCTCCCTTTCTGCTATTTCCCACTCATTTTTTCTCCTTTCCCCTTGTTGTTATCCTCATTACAAGTGAAAAGAAGGCTGAGGGAGGGATTAGATCAATCAATTTAGCTACATCTTATCTGTGCTAATTTACCAGCCGAGGATCAGTTGCTTAGCTGTAACGGAGAATATGTGCTTCGTCCCTAGGTAGCCTCCAAATTGCCCCGTGTCTGATTCCTCTTCTCCCCACATTGCCTTCCAGTCCGAGCGCATGTGGGTCTGACCATGACCACGCCACCTGCTGTAGTACAGTAAGTAGCAGCCATTAATAATAGTCCTCCCAAGGGCTGAATGTATTGTTGCTTCCTCTCCTATGTCATTTTCTACTGCAGCCTGTTAGAAAGTATTTTTGTCTCTTGTTTAGCCACATAGGTCCTTGTAGAGTTTTTTTTTTTTTTTAGGTTCAATGGTAGATATTTTTCAAGATCAGAAATATAATGTGCTTGTAAGTGTATGACTTTGGATAAGCTAGGGATCCTAACCTAGTTGCTAATAATAATTACACTGCATGCTGCATATTCATGATTCCCCACCTCAGCCTTGGTGCCTGGAATGTGTTTGAGTGTCTTCCTGCATCTTTAAAGTAGCTGTCCTAAGCCTTGGGTCATCTCCTTTCAATCCTCTGTCCTACCCTCTCATCACTCCCACATCCTGATAAGATGGAGAGTGTCTATTGTAATCTCTCTCTATTTCCCATCCCCTCTTTCATACAGCAGTTCTCTCCAGCAGCCAGGACCTTCTCCTACCTTCTTGGCTCAGCATCCCACCCCTCCTGCTTCATGAGAACAAGATACTGCTCCGTCAATCATCTTTCATCATCTATATCTTCAGCCTCACCCTCACTTGTTCCTCTCATCCTAGAAAGAAACCTTGAGTATGGTTTAAAAATACAAAAGAGGGAGAATAAAGAAGTGGAAAACTCTTCTCTAGATACAACTCTATCTTCTCTTTTGAGTTGAGTTCTTCAGGAAGAGAATTGACACTTTTTGCTTCCACCCATACCTGCTCTTTAAACTGTGGCTATTTGGGGGCAGCCCAAATAGCAGTTTAGCGCCTGCCTTCGGCCCAGGGCGTGATCCTGGAGTCCCCCGATCAAGTCCCATGTCGGGCTCCGTGTATGGAGCCTGCTTCTCCCTCTGCCTGTGTCTCTGCCTCTCTCTCTCTCTCTCTGTCTCTGTCTCTGTGTCTCTGTCTCTGTCTCTCATGAATAAATAAATAAAATCTTAAAAAAACTGTGGCTATTTGGGGTCCTAACCCTGTCCCACCCCCTCAGTTTGCATGAGGGTTTCAGCCCTGAAAGTTCCAAGAAGCCCCTCAGTCCTGAGCCAACTGATACAGATGGCCACTCTCCTTCTGCCTACTGTTTTCCCCAAAATTGCCCTCACTGAAGCCCCAGTCACCAACCATGGGGTCTTCAGCCCCCCCCCCCTTCAGCTTTTTTTGACCTTTGTGCCGCATCTGAACAACTGGGCTGCTCCACCTTCCTAAGGCTCTCCTCTTTGGGTTTGTGGAATCTCATTTTCTTTTGGTTTTCTCCTAACTTTCTGGCCATGTCCACTTCTTGCTGGAACTCTCACACACTGGTGGGCTGCTGGCTCCTCTCAGTTCTGCCCTCTGCTTTTTATACTCCACACATTCTTTCCCAGGGACGGTGGCTCTTCCCAAGGCTTCAGCTAACACTGATGCAATGAAGACCCCTAAATCTAGGCCTGCTTGGCTCCTTTCCCCAATACTAGACCCATTTCCTCCTCTATTTCCTAGGCAGCTTCTCTTGGAGGGGTGGGCTCATAAGTTCTTCAAACTTTATGTCCAAAATTTAATGCATACCCAACAGGAATAGCCCATAGTCACCCTGGCCACACTCTCCTTGTGGCTTTCATCCTGACCAAACCATTACCGAGGCCTATTCCATACTAGCTTCTAAGTCAGTATGTCTCAAATATATTTATTCGTGGCCTTCAGAAAAACCTAATTTTATGTTATGTTTCAGTATATCTGTATCCCTATTCATATAAGTTTGTAGCCATACAGACATACTCACATTTAATAATTTAGATATTAGATTATTCAATGATCAATTTCAATATATATCTGATTTTTTTTTACAAGGCCTAGATTCTTATAGGAGCTATGTGAAACACTGATATTTTCTTTTCTATTTAATAAAATCTGGCTATTATCCACTATATGGCTTTTATGACTGACTGATGAGTTGGGCCTCCTGTTTGAAAGATGCTGTTCTAAGCAACTCTTTTGTCTCTCCTCGGCACTCTTTTGCCAATGTTACCTCCTTAGTTTGGGCCTTCATCACCCCTTACCAAACCTAGTGTAAGGATCTCCTAATGACTTTTTTATATACGAAGTCACAATCCATCTTATCATCATTCCCTGAGCTAATATTTCTAAAAAGCAACTTTAGTGACATCATTCCTTTCCTTAAAATCTTTCAGTGGCTCCCTGTCACTTCGAAGGTGAAATTCAAAGTCCTCAGCTTAAACATGTGGCTCCTGCCAGTCTCTCTGGTCTCACCTACCAGTCTTCCATAGTATCCATGTTTTAGGAATTTAGTATTAATTATAGATAGTTGTTTGAATACTCCATATCCATATCACTTCCATGAGTTTATTCCTGCCCTACCTATACCTGCAATGGACTCCTCTTTTTCTCTGCCTGCTAATTTCTGCTACCTGTTATTCTCAGCTTAAGTCTTGACTTCTTTGTTAGCTTCCCTAGAAAAATTATGCACCTCTAATATGCACCTGGAATCATCTATGATGCTCCCAAACCCCAGACTTATCTTCTTAGAGCAATGAATTACAATGTTGTAACAGTTGTTATTCCTCTGCTTCCTCTATTGGGGGCAGGTACTTGCCTCTGCATTCTTACCACTTTCTGGAATCTGGCAATAGTAAGATGTAATAAATGATTAGTGGATGAATATTATGGTACTTTAGAGATGAAAAAAACTTCCCATTCATCCACACATTTGACCTTCACCCCAAACTTGTCAACTGCCAATATAATCATATGTCACTCTTTGTTAAGAACCTACTGTGTGAAGAAAGCCCCTTTCTGTGGGAACCCTAATTGTGGCAAGAATTATGTGTGTGGAATAACAACCATACTAGTAATTTAATCAAACCAAAGAGCAGAGTTGTTTTGCCTGGAGCAGTGCATTTGGTGGAATGCATTGAGGATATTGTGACATGCTTTCAGTGATTTGTCCCATGTATAGAATGTGACCAGAATTTACCTCTGTGAGATCAGCAATAACTAGAAACCCTGTTCTTAATGAGTCTACAGTTGACACAATGAAATATTCAGTGTCAATATGGAAGTGAAGAAATAAGACAAAATAAGAGATGCCACAAATTACTAGATAGTTTTTTCTAAATGAAGAGCTACATGAATGCTATAGGCAGTTTTCTTTTTTTTCACTTTCAAAAGATGATGTTCCTATGGGCCCCTGGGTAACTCAGTTGGTTAAGCGGTTGACTCTCAATTTTGGTTCAGATCATGGTCTTGACATCCTGGGATTGAGCCCTGCACCATATCAGGCTCTGTGCTCAGTGAGGGGTCTGCTTGAGGATTCTCTCTCCCTCTCCCTCTGCTTCTCCCCCGCCTCTTTCAAATTCATAAATAAATCTTTTTTTTAAAAAAGTGATGTTCCTATAAACATATTCCAAATTGAGAAAAAAAATATTTTTTCCCTAAAAAATGTAAGGGGAGGAAGGGAGGGAGAAAGAGAGCAAGAGGGAGAAGGAGAGAGAGAGAGAATGAATATGTGGGTAGATTCCTAGCAAGTGGTTCAAGATTCACTTATTACCCGTAATAAATATTATGGGTTAAATTGTGTCCCCTCAGTAAGATATGTCGTAGTCCCAACTCCCAGACCCTCAGAATGTGACCTTACTTGGAAATAGGGTCTTTACAGAGGTAATCAAGTTAAAATGAGGTCACTAGGGTGGGAGCTATTTCAGTATGACCAGCATCTTTATAAAGGAGAAATGTGGACACAGAAGAAGACAAAATGTGATGACATGAAGAGGGAAGACAGCCATATGACTGGACTGACGCATGTGCAAGCTAACGAATACCAAGGATTGTCTGTCAAACACTAGAAGCTAAAAGAGGCAAGAAAGGATCTTCCTCTAGCATTTTCATAGATAGTGTGGTCATCCCGACACCTTGATTTCATACTTCTAGCCTCCAGAACTGCAAGATAATAAATTTCTGTTGTTTTAAGCTACCCAGATTATGGTACTTTGTTACAGCAGCCCTAGGAAACTAAAAAAAATAACAAACACTATGGCAACTAAAAATTAATCCTATTATTCACACTACACAAAGGGTTTTGTGTGTGTGTGTGTGTGTGTGTGTGTGTGTGTGTGCTTAAACAAGACTTATGTAACCAAACCACATTTATTTCCTTTTATTTCAGATAATTCTAGGATTCTGTACAGATAAAACAAAAACTCTAGAAGCTGTCCACAATTTGAGGGAGGGGCTCTCAGTAGCCAAAAATGCTAGAGAACAGTCAGAGCAGTTCTGTTCATGCTCAGGCTTGGTCCGAATGAGGCACATCTGGCAGAGAGTTGTGGCCAGCTACTGGTTATGCCCTCTGAGGCTATTGTTGAAATATTTGGTGTCTGGACCAGTGAAAACCTATCCTGACATGCATGGGGAATCTGCTCCTCAGGAAGAGGTACATCCAATGGCCAGCTGGGTACCCCGTGGTGGTCAGGAGGCTGGCAAGTTCGCTCAGCATGGTGCTGCCTTTCTTCTACCCTCCTTGGTGTGCACTTGATTTGTATGGCATGGTTTTGCCCTGTCTTCCACTCAAGCTCAGCTAAGTCTGGAGCTCTAGGATGCCCAGTTGATTTCGCTGGGGCTGGCATCCTTCCTCTATGCTAAACTTTAAGCTTGTGAATGCAGGCACTGTGTGTTAGACCTCTGGGACTATCCAGGTCTGACATCCAGGGAGAGTGCTGGTGTGAGAAACGGACTGCGCATGCGCAGTGTCTGAGCGCGCTGAGCTATACCTCTAGGACTGTATCTGACACACAGGGACTCAAGTATTTATCAGGGGAACAGATTGCTAGCCCTCCTTGCTATTGGCAAGGCTCTGTCCTGTGCTACCAAATTCTCTGCACTTCCAGTCACTGTTTCAAGTAGAATCAAAGATACCTTGGGATGAGAATGTTGCCTCTTATGTGACCCCCATTCATTGAACTTAACAATCTTGAATGTCTCACCTGCCCTTCTCATCCTATACTCTCTCCCTGGCCCATATCCAAGTCCAAGTCACAGTTGCCTTTAGCACGTCCTGACTAAACTGCTGTCTCACTTTAACTACATTACCTGTCTCACAGGCTAGCATAGCACTCCATCTAGAGGATCTCCCTGGACCTACAGGTTTTTTTTTTTTTTTTTTTTTTTTTTTTTTTTTTTTTCTGTGGGAAAAGAGAACTCAAGGTGGACGTGCAGCTTCTTCAGCATTCTGGGACGCTTCCCAGGAGGCCCACTTTGGTTTTATCTCACCACTAGGGGAAATCAGCATGGCTAGACCACCAGGGATCAGCTAGAGTCTGAAAAGAGGGACAGGCTCACAGTAGCGTGTGGATCTTGGCCCACTGTATTCCTCCTGGTCACGACACCCAGCACAAAGCCCAGCCAGGAGTCCTATCTATCTGCAGAACTCAGCCAATAGCCCTGTCTGGCCAGCAAGGTTGGTTGGCAGTTCTACTCAGTTTGGGTTCCCAGTCAATAGGCTGTCCCAGCTGTAGATCCAATTCTATGGCCCTGCCATAGACGGGGTGGCAAGCTAGCAGCCTTGCCCAACTAATAAGCATAGCTTCCAGCCCTGCTCAATAAGAGAGCCTGGCCAGAGACCCTAGGCAGGCTTGGAGCTCAGTTTGCCACTCTGCTTGGGCAGGAACCCAAGCCAGCAGCCCTGCTTAACTGCAGAGCTTAGCTTGTAGCTTCACCAAACCAGGGAGCTTGGGCATCAACCTTATCTAGTCTCAGTTTAGATTATCTATCTAGGTTAGATTGCTAAGCATAGTCTGCAGCCCCACCCAATCAAGGATCTTGAATAGCAACTCCACCCAACAGGAGAGCACTGCCAGCAGCCTGCATGGAATCCAACTTGTGGTCCCAGCCAACCACAGGTACAACTTGTGGCCCTTCCTGATCATAGAGTTTAGTCAGCCACATTTTATGAGGCCAGCATTACTTGGATACCAAAGCCAGATAACGACACTAAAAGAAAAGAAAATTATAGACCAATATCCCTGAAGAACATAGATGCAAAAAAGTCCTCACTAGGAAACTGAAGTCACCAGTATTTTAAAAGGATCATATACTATGATCAAGTGGGATTTATTCCAGGAATGTAAGGATGGTTCAACATATGCAAATCAATAAATGTGATTCACCACATTAACAAAATGAAGAATAAAAATCTTATGATCATATTAATAGATGCAGAAAAAGCATTTGGCAAAATTCAACATTCTCTGATGATGAAAACTCTCAACAATCTAGGTATAAAGGGAACTAGGTATAAAGGGAACATACCTGAACATAAGAAAGGTCATATATGATAAGACCACAGCTAAGATCATACTCAACAGAGAAAAGCTGAAGGCTTTTCCTTTAAGGCCAGGAACAAGACAAGGATGCCCATTCTCGCCACTCCTACTCAACATAGTGCTGGAGGGCCTAGCTAGAGCAATCAGGGAAGAAAAATTAAAAACAGACATCCAGGACCTCCAGGGACATCCAGACTTCCAGGGAAGCAGGGAGCCTGCTTCCCCCTCTGCCTCTGTCTTTCTCATGAATAAATAAATAAAATATTTAAAAAAAAGACATCCAAATCAGAAAGGAAGAAGTAGAATTGTTTCTATTTGCAGATGACATAATATATATATATATATATATATATATATATATATATATATAATCCCTAGAAACTCCACCAAAAAACCCGTTAGAACTAATAAACAAAATCTATGAAATTTCAGGGCAAAAATTAACATATGGAAATCAGTTGTGTTCTGTACATTAACAGTGAACTATCTAAAAAGGAAATAAGGAAGATAATCTCACTTATAATAAAAATGAATCAAATGCATAGGAATAAAATTAACCAAGGAGATGAAAAATCTCTACAGGGAAAACTATAAGACTTTAATGAAAGAAATTGAGGAGTATACAAATAAATGGAAAGATATCCTGTATTCATGAATCAAAAGAATTAATATTGTTAAAATGTCTATACTAGTCAAGACAATCTACAAATTTAACGGAAGCCTATCAAATTTCCAATGGCATTTTTTACAGAAATAGAACAAACAATTTTTAAAATTTGTATGGAACCACTACAAAACCCCCAAATAGTCAAAGCAATCTTGAGAAAGAACAGAGCTGGAGGTGTCACACTTCCTTATTTCACTGTATTACAAAGCTATAGTAGCCAAAAACAGTATAGTATTGGCATAAAAATGGACACATAGACCAATGGAATAGGATTGAGACCTCAGAAATAAACCCATGCATGTATAGTTAGCTAATATTTGACAAGGGAGCCAAGAAGACTCCTTGGGGAGACTCCAATGGGGAAAGGATGGCCTTTTAAATAAAAGGTCCTGGGAACACTGGATATTCACATCAAAATATTGAAATTGTACCCCTATCTTACACCATTCACAAAAACGAACTTGAAATCTATTAAAGACTCAAATGTAAGACCTGAAATCATAAAGCCCCTAGAGGAAAACATAAGGAAAATGCTCCTTTAACATTGGCATTGGAAACGATTTTTCAGATATGACAACAAAAACATAAACAATAAAATAAGAAATCAACAAGTGAGACTATATCAAACTAAAAAGCTTCTTCACAGAAAAAAAACATCAAAGTAAAAGAAGCAACCTATGGGATGGCAGAAAATATTTGCAAACCATACATTTGGAAAGGGGTTAATATCCAAAATACATAAGGAACTCCAACAACGCAATAGCAGAACAACAAATAACTCAATTTAAAAATGGGCAAAAGACCTGAATACACATTTCTCCAGACATACAAATGGCCAACAGGTATATGAAAAGGTGCTCAACACCACTAAGCATCAGGGAAATGGATATCAAAATTATAGTGAAATATCTCACATCCATTAGAATGGCTAGTGTTCAAAAGACAAGAGACAAATATTGGCAGGGCCGTGTAGAAAAGCAAACCCTGTACAATTTACATTAGGAATGTAAATTGGTATCTTTATTATAGAAAACAGTATGGAGTTGCCTCAAAAATTTAAAATAGAACTATCGTATGAT
Organism: Vulpes lagopus; assembly: GCF_018345385.1. NCBI lineage: Eukaryota > Metazoa > Chordata > Mammalia > Carnivora > Canidae > Vulpes > Vulpes lagopus. The sequence goes on along the minus strand of NC_054838.1, from coordinate 33,314,778 downwards.
CCAACAATCTCACTAAAGGATATGTATCGAAAGGAAATGAAACCACTATGTCAAAGAGATTCTGCATCCTCGAGTTCATCACAGCATTGTTCACAATAGCTAAGACTCAGAGCCATCTAAGTATCCACTGGTGGATGAATGGCTAAATAAAATGTCACACCCAGAGGAACACACACGCACACACACACACACACACACACACACAACACACACGTTATTCAGCCTTGCAAAAGAAGGAGGTTCTGCTACTTGTGACAACATGGATGAAACTTAAGGGTACTGTGCTAAGTAATATAAATCAGCTAGAGAAAGACAAATACTACACGATCGCACTGATTGTGGAATCTATGGTGGAACACATGGAAACAAAGAGTAGCTTGGTGATTGCCGAGAGGCTGGGGATTGGGGATAATTGGGAGATGTTGGTCAAAGCGTACAAACTTTTTGGTTATAAGATGAGTAAGTTGTGACGACTAATGCATAGCATGGTGACTATAGTGAACGACACTGTATTGTATATTTAAAGTTGCTAAAGGAGTAGGTCTTAAATGTTCTCACCACCACCACAACAAAAAGTGGTAACTATATGAGGTGATGGGCATGTTAATTAACCTTATTGCAGTAATCACTTTGCAACAACATATCAGTTTATCACATTATCACATTGGTTTTTTTTTTTTTTTCCTAAGATTTCATCTATTCAGGAGAGACCCAGAGAGAGAGGCAGAGACACAGGGAGAGGCAGAAGCAGGCTCCCCCCAGTCCCTTCATGTGAGCTGGTTCGTAAAGGAGCAATGGCTGGGTGAGGCTTTACTCCAGAAGAGAAAACAAACTCCCCCACCAAGGACTCCGGGCAACGTCGGGTCAGGAGTGTGCTCTGTATGTCTGGTCCTTCTCCTGGGGAAGGGGAGGGGGAGCACACCCCCCCACCTACCCCCCCATCCTCCCAGGGCCCTGTGGTGGATAGCCAGTGTTGTTTCCAGGGAGTCCCCGGGCACCCGAGTCCTGGGTGCAGAATGCTGCTCAGAATCTGATCTCTTAATCCAGTCTGTCCATAACAACGGCACTTCAATGCACGGCAGAGGATAAAATGGCCCAGAGAAACTCGGGACACATTTGAATAGGAGCCCAGAACTCAGAATCTGAATCACCTTGGCACAGGCCTGGGTCCTGGCCACTGCCAGAACATTGTAAGAAAAGCCATTCTTGCCCACACAATGGCTCGAGGAAACAGGAAGTGCGACAACATGACTTTAATTACTATCCTGTCCATGACCAGGGCCACGATTCATTGCGAGGGCCTTACCTTCACTCCTGTGTGTTAACCACACACCAACCGCTGAGAACCAGTTGGAAAGTAGTGGAAAATGGGAACGATCACAGACGAGACAAGAGTGGCCCTGGGCCTGGACTTGCCACCGGGCACGTGGCACAGACCCAGGCTGATCTGTGCTGACTTCTGCTTTTATCTTCCCTGTGAGGCCATTGGTAGAGTAATTGAACTTTTCTGAGTGTTGATTTTCTCATCTGGAGAGTGCGAATATGAATATTCCTTGCTTCTCAGGGTTGGCGTGATGATTAGAGATCATATATATAAGCTATTGGCAAAGGGCCAGGCAAGGGTAGGTGGTGGTGTTTCTAACGCTTGGATGTTAACAACCCTGTTACTGATTAGCACTGAGCGAGTCAATCACTTGACCATTTTTGAATGTGTGTTCTCATCATTTGTATAAGGAGGACGCTGTTGTCTCCACATGGTGGTTGTAAGATGAACTAAAATATGAATGTCTCCAGCACAGTGCCCGCCATGTGCAAGGCATCAGTGAATATTAGTGAGATCTGCAAATCACCTGGTCAGAGATTACAACCCCTGTTTGTGAATTTTTTTTCCATTTCATCTGGAGTCTGAGGAAGGTCCAAGTCCTGTTGGCTATTCAGTGGTTTCCAAATCTATCACTAATACGTGTAGCTGAGTTTTAGGTCAGTTTGATGTCATTTCTTTTTCTTCTTTTTTTTTTTTTGTTGTTTAGTTTTTATTTCATAATCATAAACTTAACTGCAATCCAGCTAGAATTAGAGGGGAGTAAAGGAAATATGGGACCCATAGAACTACAGGGAGAACGCAAAGATTATGGCATATTTTAAGCAGATGGGGCTGAAGGGTGGCCCTCCTGAGATACAGAAGGAATGTCTGGAAGTTAAGATAAAACACAAGTCAGATTTATTAGATTCAACAATGGTGATCTTGCTGATCTTGTGGCTCCTGGACCCAAAGCGCTCCATGGCCTGCACAATATTCATGCCCTCTTTCCTTTGCCAAAGAGGCAATTGGATGGCCATTGCCATCCAATGGCCCAGTGTTGGCAACGCAGAGAAAAAACTGGGTAATATTTTTGTTGGGCCCAGCATTTGCCATGGACAAGATTCCAGGACCCATATGCTTCAGGATGAAATTCTCATCATCAAATTTCTCTCCATAAATGGACTTCCAACCAGTGCCATAATAGCGTGTGAAGATATGGGCCTGGCACATAAATCCCAGACTAATACCATGAAGGCAGGAACTTTTAGAACCAACTCTTATTTCCCCACTGCTCAGAGCATTAAAGTTCTCTGCTGTCTTTGGAATTTTGTCTGCAAACAGCTTGAAGGAGACACAGCCCAAGGGCTCCCTGACCAAGGCAATGTCAAAGAACACAGAGGGGTTGACCATGGCTGGGCGGTGCAGGTGGGGTCTGCAAAGCTGCTATCATTTCTTTTCAGTGAGATTTTTATTTCCTTTTGGCTAAGGTAAATTTTGGAGGCCTGGCTGCCTATTCTATTACCTGTTTTTCCCTCAGCCTGTGTTAACGCCTTTCTTGTTTTCCAATTTTTTTTTTTTTATTTTTTGTATTCACATAGTTGACAGAATGGTCAGCTAAAGCATGTAAAAAGGCAGGGCTAATTTTGACATTGGCCAGAATTATAGGCTCACATTTGATGGGAGAGGGGAAAAAGGTCTTTTCTAAACATCTAAAAAGATCATAAATACTTATCCTCAATGTGGCAGTGAGTGGAGAAAATCAGCCCTTTTGGCCAATAAAAGTCTTTTGTGTTAAGGTTTTTAAAAAATCTCTTTTATGAGGAAATCTGGAAATGTGAATTATAGCCCGAGTCCTGCCAAAATGGGCAGGCTGATTAAACCTCCCTGAACCTCAGATTTTTTCCTCTGTGAAAAGAATACAGTCATGACATTACTTGTCCTGTTTACTTCATGGTTTTGTAGTGAAGAGCAAGAGAGTCAAAGCACTGGCAGTGATTCACAGAGTACAAAGAACAGAGCAGTGGGAAGAGTCACAAGTTACCTTGTGATCTTGGGCAAATTAATTTTCATTTTAGTTTCTTAGTTTCCCCTACTGCAAAGTGAGACCAGCAATGCCTGATGCTGTCCTTGGTGGGGTGTCACAGGGACAAAACAGAGGGTGTTTGTGAAAGTGAAAAAGCAGAAAACCTCGGGGTGCCTGGGTGGCTCAGTGGTTGAGCAGCTGCCTTTGGCTCAGGTCGTGATCCCGGGGTCCTGGATCCAGTCCCGCATCCGACTCCCTGTGAGGAGCCTGCTTCTCCCTGTGCCTGTGTCTCTGCCTCTCTCTCTCTCTCTCTCTCTCTCTGTGTATCTCATGAATAAACAAATAAAGTCTTAAGAAAAAAGGAAAAAGCTACATTCAACTACAGTCATGTTATAGTCTTCATTTCACAGATGATGAAGCAGAGTGTGAGGTGACAAGCCCTTGAGCATTCAGGGCAGAGCTGGGGCTCTTGCCAGGCCTTGTGGGCTCACTGTCTCTGCCTCCTGTGGACATCCTCTATGCCCTGCTTAACAGCACTGACTTCTCTTTACTCTCGGTTGCTAATCTTCCCTAGGTGAAGGCAAGCCCAGACCCATTCTTGGGTGAGGCTAGGAAGAATAAGACCATTTATATCTCTGCTCAGATGACTGGAAAATCCTTTTATCCTGCTTCCCTGAAAAGCATCTCAGAACAAAACTTGGGGAATCCAAAGGCTTAAAGAGCCATCTAGTGGTGAGACTGGTGGATGACTTCATCTTTTGTAGGTAGTGTCATTGCCTTGGAGGTAACCGGAGCAGATTTGTTTTCTTCCTCTCTTAAATTTGTCCTCCCTGGCAACCACCAAATGGAAACCGATGTAATTCCTCACCTTCAATGCTGGTAGACCAGACTGCAGACCAGTGTGGTGCTGGATGCAAACTGGGAACCTCTGTAGCCTGAACTGCTATAAAGTTACAGTTTCCACTCTTAAGTCCTAGCTTGCAGTCCTGTCCATGTGACTGAATTTTGGGTGGTGGAATGTGAGTGGAAGCAATATACTTCTTTTGTAGGTTGGGCCCATAACACTTTCCACGTGTGACCCTCCGAGCTTTTTCTCCTTCTGTGGTTTGCTGCAGATGGGCACGGCACTCTCGGAATTCATGCCTATCTGTGTGGCGTTGGTTGGTGAAGTCAGTTGTTGGACTAACTGGCTTAGCTCTGCCCACCCCACACTGGGCCATCACAGTGGGTTCTCCTGACAGGTGGTGTGGGACGTGGTCCCCTGACCCTGAGCACCTCCACGGTGACTGTTAGGAAAACTCTGTGGTGCCGTGCTGGGGTTTTGGTCACAGTCACTACCGTGACCATTTCTCCTAGTCTTGGGTCTAAGAACACCAAGGATCATCTCACCATAACCTTTCAAAATTTTTATTCTGTATAGACTTGTCCAGCAGGGCCACTTCAGGTGTGACCAAGTAGATTTAGGGCAACCATTCTGTGGCAGAACTTCCATATGAAAGCACGTGCAGATGTAGCTGCTCTAAGTGCTCTATCACTTGCTAGTTCTTACTATTTGAGCACGCTACTTAACTTCTCTGTTTTGGTCCTCTCTTCTATAAAATATAGGTAATAATAAGGTCTACTTACAGTGTTATTATGTGTTATTATGAGGACAGAATGAGAGAATATGCTTAGGAGGTGCTTGGCACATAGGAGATGATAATGCCTAATAATTTAGGCAGAAGCTCAATTTTGTAGCAGAAGGGGAATCCCTTCCTCATTACAGTAATTCCTGGCCTGACTTGCTAGTTGTCTACAGCATGGGCAGTTACAATCGAGGGAAGGGGAAAGGAAAAAGGAAGCATTCTGAGCTTGAGCCTTTTCACATAACAACGTCTACGTTTGCCAGGCTCTGTGCCGAGTAGCAAGAATGCAGTGGTGAGCAAAATGCACAGGGTCAGTTCCCCCTGGAGATTATAGTTTAGTGGGGACATTTTTGTTTTTATGTAAAGTAATCTCTACACTCAGCATGGGGATTGAACTTACAACCATGAGATCAAGAGACACGTGCTCTATTGACTGAGCCAGCCAGGCGCCCGTGGACACTTGTTTTATTTTTAAGAAGATTTTATTTATTTATTTGAGAGAGAGAGAGAGAGAGAGCGAGAGAGCACATGAGCGGGGGAGAGGGGCAGAGGAAGAGGGAGAAGACTCCCTGCTGAGCAGGGAGCTGGTTGAGGGGCCTGATCCCAGGACTCTGGGATCAGGACGGAGCCAAAGGGAGATACTGAGCCACCCAGGCGCCTGGGACACATATTTTAATCAGTTAATTACACAGTAAATAAATGATGTGGGCTCTGATAAATGATATGAAGGTAGGATACATGTTGTGCTAACGTGTAAAAGGAACTTCAGCCTGGATTAGTTTGAGAAAGTTGTCTGCTGCCTAGAAGGGGCCTGACTCATCAGAAGCTTGTTTGCTTGAGGGCCTGAGGAGTCCTAAAAAAGACCTTGCCTGAGGGGGAAAAGTTCTGGATAAAGAAGACCTGACCCCCGAGGTCTTGGTGGCTAGTTGGGAGGGGCAGGTTTGAGTAAGTGTGGCATCTGCCATTTCAGTACATTTCCTTAATCAGTCCCTTTTGGTTCTGGGTCTGAGTTTTCGGAAAGTGGAGAAGAGGAGTGGGGAGAGAAGAGACACTGTGGCACTCATGTGGTAGTGGCTTTGCTTTGCTTCAGAGCACAGGTTAGATGTGTTTCAGGAATTCTTAAAAAGATTCTGAGTTATTTTGCAGAAGTTGAGGTCTGCATACACAAGTAGAGGCAGGAAAAAGTAGAATTTGGATTTTGACCATTACTATGATCCCAACCTCCCTCACAGGTAGAGTTTGAATCTTGGGGCAATATGGGACCCATGCAAAGTATATTCTTCCATTGCCTGGAGCAGTTTAGACTTTGAGTTATGCCAAAATATCCCAGGTGCTGGGCTTGCTTCAACATTATGTGACATAGCTTGTGTTTGGCTCATAATTTGGAAGGGGTACATAGAACTCCAGTGCAAGACTGACCTTGAATAGGAATTTTGTGGGAAGATTCAGGTCCCCAATGACTTTACAGTTTTGCAACACACGGGTGGGGAGGAATTGAGATCTATATTATCAATGTGGTTTAACCATAGCACCATAGCAAGAAAGACTCAATGAAAATTACTCTTGTATGCTTGAACCTTAAGAAATGAATATCTCAGCCATCTGCCCATTAAAAAAGAAGGCAGAGGACACGTGGCTTGTCTTTTTTTTTTTTTTTTTTTTGGCCCTGGGATAGTGATCTCCATGTTGTTTTGACAGAAACAATTTCATTCTGGAATCTACTTCAATAGTTTTAATCCTCTAATTAAATCACTCTTCTGGATTATCCAAATACATGCTCTGGGATGAAATATTTTATAAGATTTTCCTTTAATGAATCCCACTGGGATCTAGTGGAAGCCTAATTAGTTCTCTTAATTGGTGTGTTCTATAGAGGAGGCTCAAGCCAACTGCTGACACTAGTGTCCTCACTCTGCTAAGAGCTTCAGCTCCTGGTTTTTGGCAGTTATCATTTACCCAGACAGATGGTGGATGGGCCCATCATCCCAATGACTTGTGTACCCAGAAGAAGAGGACAAATGCATTATCCACTCAAGAATATTAATTATCTCTCCAGAAAGTGGCTTTATGAATTAAATAGCTTTTGGTTTCCAATTTTTGAAGCCACCATGATATAATTCTGGGTCACTTCTGCAAAGTTTATTTGCATAAGAGTGTAATATTACTGGAATACCCTAGGCTGCCTCTGATACTTGATTTTATAGCTTGTTCATTGTCTTGGGCCCAGTTCCTATACAAACTCCGCGTCAAGTCACCTTTGACCTTCACTACAAGGGATGATACGGTGTCATGGAAAGATTATGAGTCTTGAAGCAACACTTAAATTTGTATCCAATTTCTACTTAAAGTTAGCTTTGCAATGTTGTGCAAATTCCTTAATTATTCTAATATCACTCTCCTGAGCTATACAAAGGAGAGGAAAATATACTCAGCAGTGTTATTGTGAGAATAAAATCTGATAAACTCAGCAATAAATGTTAAGCAGAAAATATTGTTTCTTCATCTGTGCTCTTCAAAGCACATGACTTATATCTCTACCTACCATTTAATCCATTCTATCTTGTATTTCAGGCAGTTTTAAAATTAGTATGTGCAGGCGAGGCATGTAATAGCAGATAATGGACCCAGGCATGTCATGGTTCAATACTGTAGAAGTTTATTTCTTGCTCATGCTCCAGAGGTCCATGGAAGGGGAGATGTTCTATGTAATAAAAGAAGATGTGGCTGGGAAAATTTGGATTACAAGGCACTTAAAGATTTCTTCATTAAATAATAAGACATAAGCAAATGCCAGATTAAGGGTGTTATTTTCCCACTCAAGCCTTTTCTTTTTGCTAGTCTCAAGGTAGCCATCCTCATATTGAAAGAGAGTGACAGGCACGGGAACTAGCTAGAAAAGAATAAAACTTCAGAACTGTGTCTAGGAAAGAAATGAGATTGTGGTAATTGACATGTGAAAATGACTGCAAGCCAATTATATCCAGTCTAGTTGGGGACATACCTGTCCCTTGCTAGAACGCGGGTTCTTCAAGAGCAATGATTTTCGAAAAAAGATTTTATTTATTTACTCACGAGACACACACACACACAGAGGCAGAGACATAGGCAGAGGGAGAAGCAGGCTTCATGCAGGGAGCCTGATGTGGGACTCGATCCCAGGACTCCAGGACCACACCCTAGACCCAAGGCAGGCGCTAAACCACTGAACTGCTGAGCCACCCAGGGATCCCCAAGAGCAATGATTTTGCTGAATAGTCTCTGTATCTCTTTTTATAGTACCTGGCAATTTATAAATACTGAATTGAATTGAAGCTTGCGTATCCTTTGAGTGAGGGTTACATTAGTATTGGAGACTTAAATGCCAGCATTTGGCCACTGCCAGGAAGGAGGGATGGCCATAAGTGCATGGAGGCTAGTGATAAGAACTGGGTCAGGGTAGATTCCTAGAGCTGCTGCAACTGAGGGGGATGTGATATTTATTAACTTTTCCCCCAGAAAATATTTTGCTATTTATATATTCACTCTACCTTTAAAGAGAGCAGGTAATATTAATGACAGACGTTTTGCTCCTTTTAGTGACTTGAAAACTTTAGTTCTATGGTTTTGGACATAAAGGGAGAAAAATATGGAGTTTCTGGGGTAGCAGATGAGGGAGACAGCTGTGGGGGTGAGGTAAGGGGCAAAAGAAATAGGAGGAGGAAGTTGAAACAAGAGAGACTGGAAGTAGGTGAGCTGAAGGGGCCTTGAGACTCTGTGATGCAGAGCCTCAAGGAAGTGGTGAGAGGATGCTGACCATCCCACTGGAAGGTGCTTCTATGCTGTGCTGTGCGGTGCCCTTCACCTGCACATCTGCAGCTAAGGCAATCAGCCTACATTTGCGCAGGTGAGGGGAGGCATCCTTGCGAACTCAAAGAAGAAGAAAGCTTTCATTCTGGGAAAAGTGGTGTAAGCCAGAGAGAAGTATGGAAAAGCAGGTGCCTAGAGGGCAAAGCAGTGGAGACTAGGAGATAAAAGCTCTACTTCTTTCCCCAGTGCTCAGGGACTTTGTGCTTCCACAGTACTTGGCATTGAGCTCATTGTACCTTGAACTCCAAAGCTGGTGGCCCCAGCTGGTGTCTCTTCCTCTGAGGAGGAAGTGTACAGAATTTGAATTCTGAGCAAGTGCTTGTAGTGACAGTACTCATTCCTTTTGTGTCCCAGAGATAAAGGAGCAATCTTAGTAACTATATGAACTGTGGTCCCTAAATACCTCTGTGAATCCTACTGTGGTTGGGCCAAACTGCTTATGAGTGTCATGAGTGTTATGCCCCTGTCACCATGACTAGAGGTAGGTCAGAAGGTCCTCTGTGCCTGCAGCTGCATGAGTCAGGGAAAATAAGCATTCATCATTTGTTGGGTTCTAATTAGGTGTCAGGATCTATTCTAGGCATCCTAGGATTGTTAATCCTTACAGAAACTTTACAAGGAGGTATTTTTATTTTTTAGAGGTTTTATTTATTTATTTGAAAGAGAAATAGTAAGAGAGAGCATGAGCAGAGGGGAGAGGGAGAATCAGACTCCCTGATGAGCAGGGATGCCCAACTCAGGGCTCGATCTCAGGACCCTGGGATCATGACCTGAGCCAAAGGCAGACACTCAACTGACTGAGCCACCCAGGTGCCCCAGCAAGGAGGTATTATTATCCCCATTTCATATATGAGTAAACTAGGCTCAGAGAGTTAAAGTGACTTATCCCAAGAATACATGGCTTATGGAAGGCAGACTTGAGACTCAAATTTTATTTTATTATTTTATTTAAATGTGAAACTATTTGTATTTTACATTTTATTTTGTTATTTATTATGCATATGCTTGTTTATATTATACATGTGTTTTACACACACAATGTGTTATGTGTAATACATCCGTAAAACATTGTTCTAAGTGCTGGGGTTCCAACAGACAGCAAAATGCCATCCCTGACCTTAGAGAGCTCACAGTGTAGCTGAGAACACAGGCAAGGGAAACGGGAGTTAAACATACAGAAACAAAGGAGGCAGGTGCTGGATTACTGCAGTTTCCAGGCAAGTTTGAAGGAAGGCCAAAGGGAGCTGAAATTAAGGGAAGTAACAAGAAAGGAACTCAAGTGAAGAGCCTTGGGATGGAAGTTCCATTTTCTCAATCTTCATTTTCTTCATTTAAGAATAAGCAAAATAGTGACTACCTCACCGTTCTGTTGTGAGGACCCCATTTAATCTGAAAATATACTTGAAAAAGCTCTCCAGTCATTCGTTCTTTACTTATACATCATATACATTTGAATTTTTAAAATTTTAATTCAATTAGCCAACATAATTAGTTTCAGATGTGGACTTCAATAATTCATCAGTTGTGTATAATACCCAGTGCTTGTCACATCACGTGCTCTCTTTAATGCCCGTCATCCAGCTACCCCATCTTCCTATCCACCTCCTCTCCAGCAAGCCTCAGTTTGTTTCCCAGAGTTAAGAGTCTTTCATTGTTTTTCTCCCTTTCTAATGACTTCCCCTTCAGTTTTTCCTCCCTTCCCTTATGATCCTCTGTGCTATTTCATATATTCCACATGAGTGAAGCCATCTGATAATTGTCTTTCTCCATGTCAATGTAAATGGTAAGTATTCATCCTTTCTGATGGCTGAGTAACAGTCTATTACATATATTATATGTAATATAATATATATATATATAAATATCTATCTCATCTTTTCTGTATCCTTTCATCTGTTGATGGATGTCTCTCAGCTCTTTCCATAGTTTGATCCAAAGGGGCACATGCACCCTAATGTTCATAGCAGCAATGTCCATCTCATGCATTTTTGATGGCTATAACATTCTAGGACTATGCTTGGTCCTGGGAATACTCTGGAAACAAAGCAGATGTAGTTCCACCCTACCCTCTTGCAGCTGTCAGCCTATGGGTAGCACACACATTTATTTATTCAATGATCACAGAAATATTTAAACTCTAACAGTTGCTCTGCCTGTTACATAAGACTGAAAAGACAGAACAAATAAGCAAAGGGAAAAAAGTAAGAGAGATAGGGAGGCAAGCTAAGAAACAGACTCTTAGCTATAGAGAACAAACTGATGGTTACCAGGGGAAGGGGGTGGGGGGATGGGTTCAATAGGTGATGGGGATTAAGGAGTGCACTTGTTATGATGAGCACGGGGTGATGCTTGGAAGTGTTGATTCACTATATTGTACACCTGCAACTAATATAACGCTGTAAATTAGCTAACGAATTAAAATAAGATATTAAATTAAAATGAAATTAAAAAAAGAAAAAACTGAAAAACATGAATGACTGAATGTCAGATATTATGAAATACTAGTGTGAGAGGGAATTAACTGAACACAAGTGTTTGGGATCAATTGAATCCAGGATCTATTCAATTCTGTTGAAGGCAGGCAGCTTCTCTTTCTGCTACACCATACCCAGCCTGCAAATGTTTAGTCAAATGGTGTTGTGGATGGAACTCACTTTGGAAGTTAGGTAGATTGGAATTCACATTCTGGTTCTGTCCTTAACCAGCTGGGTCACACTGAGTAGGTTACTTAGTCTCTATGTACCTCAGTTTCAAATGAGTAAGTGGGATGGATGATGATGAAGATGAGAACTAACACGCATTGAGTTCCCACTGTGTGTTTGGTATCGTCCTGAGTATATTAATTCATCTAACAAGATTGTTGTGAGGATTAAATGAAGTAGCATATTTAAAGTATGTAGCACGGTTTGTGGACAAAGCAGGAATCTAATCATAGTAGCCAGTATCAGTGGTGTGACAAGGGTGGAGCAGTTGAAGCGTCTGCTCCCTGTGTGAGCAATAAGGGGGTTCACTGTCCGTGGAGTATTTATTTATTTATTTATTTATTTTTTATGGGTCCGTGGAGTATTTATAAACAGTAATAAAGCTGTCTGGAAATTGGTTTGCTTTTTATTATCACCATAAACTAGCAATTCTAAACAATGTCAGTTACAAAGTACATGTCCCTGAAAAAGAAAAAAACCCAGAACCAACCACTGTGGGTACTGTGGAGTTTAAATGATTTCAACATGACACATATATATGCATCATCTAGTAAATTTTTGTTACCTTTTATTAAAAATTGTAATTTTCATGGAAATTAATTTGGAGAGCTTCAAGTTACTCTATGGGTCCCCAGCACATGTCGACTCAGCTAAACATGTGGGTTTGGAAAGTAAATTCAAAACCATGTGGAATTGTTGTAGCCCATTTTGGGCATGTATTTATGCACTTAACCAGTAGATTCAAAGGGAAAATTGGATAGTACAGTGATTGAAAGACGAAGAAACAGAGCTGAGCTTGAGTTGCTCCAGTTCTTTCCTTCTCTGGGCCAATCATTCTTGGAACATTGTGCGGTTCAGTCTCTTGGAAGCAGTTCTTTATATGTTTACTGTCCTCTCTTTTAAAGTAGCTAACATAAATATAAAGTGTTAACTCATACTTTCTCCCTTTTCTACTTTAATTATTTCAGTTTTAATTTTTATTGGCATGAATATATATACATAGGGCCAAAAAGAACATTTTTACTGCTTGCATTTCTTGTTTTATCATCCCAGTTATTTGTTTTATTTCATATTACTGAAATTAAATTTATTTTATGGAGGAAGGAGATGTTAAAAAATGATCCCCACCAGATGTCAGATATGCTGGGTATGGACCATGAATGTTACTCTCTTCACTATTCTTCTTTCTTAGGTCAGTTAGAAGCTTCATTGTCTTTGCTTGCATAAACCTGTCGATAAAACACTATTGCTCAGGCCTTGCTGCTTCAGTTTTGCCTTGGAAGGAGGTTGGGAGGGAAGGGAGAAGAAATGGGTAGGAAATATCAGACAGGGAGACAGAACATGAAGACTCCTAACTCTGGGAAATGAACTAGGGGTGGTGGAAGGGGAGGAGGGCGGGGGTGGGTGAATGGGTGACGGGCACTGAGGGGGGCACCTGACGGGATGAGCCCTGGGTGTTATTCTGTATGTTGGCAAATTGAACACCAATAAAAAATAAATTTATTATTAAAAAAAAAAGGAGGTTGGGGTGGGGGTGAGTGATGACTCATTGACTTTTCTGTGACCACAGAAAAAATTCCTGAAATGCGGGCGATTAGTGATTGAGGGGCAGATCATTTATTCTAAAAGCATCAATCACGGGAGCGGAGGTATGTGATGAAAATACTTGAACGCTTATTCAAGTATTTGGCGTTACAAAAAAAGAGCGGAGGTGTTCATTGAATTGAAGAGCTGGAGTGGTAGAGGAGAAAGTCTCAGGCACACTCTGTCTGTGAGAGGTGATGCACGGCCTCTTCCATGTTTATTGTAACTTAATCATCTTTACTGACAGATTCGGGTATGTGATGGTGGTGGACTGGGCTGTGCAGTCCATTGTGCAAGTTTCCACTGCACAGCTACTGTTCCGCCTCAGCTTCCTTCTCTTCTAACATTTAGTGAGTACCTATCATGTACAGGTGCTGTGCTAGGAAAGAATTTTCACATATACTCTTTTAAGAACTTGTAAGGGGCTATTAAGAGATGGTAATATCTGAAATAAAGAAGTGGGGCTTTGTTGTTAAGCAAACAAACCTAGGTTCAAATACGAGCCCTGCTAGTTCCCAGCTCTATGACATTGGGCAAGTTGCGTAGCCTCTCTGAGCCAGCACTTTCTCATCTGTAAAATGGGAAAAATAATAACAGCCTCTCTGAGTGGTTGAGAGAAGTAAGGACAGCACTAGATAAAGCTAGATAGATAAAGCTCAAGCATAGCGCCTGACACATGCAGGCCATAAAATGGGTACTGTTTTTACTCCTGTTGCAAACAGAATACCTAGAGAGGTGAGTGACTTGTTTAGACTGTAACAAACCAGCTCTTACTTCTTTGCATGTTTATTTCTGACTAGGGTGCTCTCTCTATGGTTTTCCTCCAGGGGTTGGTGAATCCATGCCTTTTTTTGTTAGGTGGAGTCTCTCTCCAATGTTGGTGCTGATAGAGGTGATGGAATCACATACATATATAACAGCCCTGCGAGAACCACGTGGTTAGAGCAAGAAGAGAGTATTTCCTAGAAGAAGCTGATGGACCCCACATGTGGAAGGTGTACAGGTACTGGATAGACAAGGACAATGGGTGCCCACTTAGTGAGGTTTTATGGTTCTGTGTTTCGTTAACTATTGAGAGCTGCTGCAGACAACATACTCTTCGAGTGCCTGGCTTTCTCCTCCCTCTAGGTGATATGTAGTCTATACCATATTGATATTTGAGATGCTGAGTGAAGATGCTTTGGTGCCCTAATGTTGGAATGGATGATGGAAGATTTGAGGAGCTCACATTCAGAAAATAGGTGGGAAATTCCCAGGACCTGCATCTCTGGATTAGGGGTCAGAGTACTAGTGGCATCTGATACCTCCCCAGGAATGGCCTTAATTGCTTTGGTTAAGGAAGGGGGCAAAAGCCAAGAAGGGCAACAAGATGCTGCCATGGGGAAGGTCATTTCTTTCCACTTCTAACTTAAAAAAATCAAAATATACTCTTTGCATCCGTGTGAGAAATATCTATCCCCTTTTCCCATGATCGGCAAGTCACATGACATTGATAAAATATCAATGTGGCCCTGACGTTCTATTTCTTTTAGTTACTTCAGGACCTCAGAGAAGGTTTTAGTACTATTAAGTAGTTTACCTGTCTTATTGGTAGTCTCGCCTGCCTATTAACCAGTTACGGAATCAGGAGCTGCATTTAAACTAGTTTAAGCTCCAGATTATAGGGACTCATGGCTGGCTCAGTGGTTGAGCATCTGCCATCAGCTCAGGGCATGATCCCAGGGTCCTGGGATCCTCCCTTCGGAGAGCCTGCTTCCCCCTTTGCCTATGTTTCTGCCTCTCTCTTTGTGTCTCTCATGAGTGAATAATAATAAGAAAGAGCTCCAGATGACAGGAATAGAGAATTCAGTCTTGTGTCTAATTTATTCCTTAATACACACAGGCTTAGTAAATGCTTTTTGAAGAGATGAATAAACAGAGATACTTCCACATTTCAGAGGCAGTGTTGTGGGAACAGATTCTGTGATGGAGTTTAGTGTGCAGGACGGTTATTAAGGTGTGCCCTCCAGAGAGATACCTATGGAAAACAGGGACAGGAAGCAGGACTGGGGACAGGGAAAGCTCTTTGAAATGCAGGTCCAGCAACAGCCTCAGCCAACCCATGGGGGAGCTCTGGAGAGAGAATGGCGCTTCAGAGATATGCTTAGTTGGGCCAAGGTCACCAGTCTTTACATCACTGCATCCGTCAGTCATTGTATGTGAGTCTCCCTGGGAATGATGTGACCTTGGGCAAGGCAGCTCTCTGCAGCTGCAGTAATTCCTGGGGCTGACACCAAAGGCTCTATCGATAGCTGTGCACTCCCCACAGCTGGGTGACGAGTCCTTCACTGACAGGGAATGTAAGCAGAGCACACTGTGTCCCCCGCACACCGGTACTCTGTAAAGGGGTGGTGTATATAAGACAGTGTGCGTGTGATCGTTAACATTCATCAAACTGGAAAAAAGGGACTTCCATCTAAACGCTTCAACTGGGGTGACATAATGGCCTTTGAACACAAGGTGGTGCTGTAGTGTCAGTTCTGAGGCGCTTTGATGCAGCTGGGAGAGAGGAGGTAGGGCCACCTTATTCTTTTTGGAAAGGAAAAAAAATAGGAAAGAGGTTGAGATGCTGTTTTGAAGTTGTTTTTTTACCTTGACAAC
This sequence comes from Vulpes lagopus, assembly GCF_018345385.1. Taxonomy (NCBI): domain Eukaryota; kingdom Metazoa; phylum Chordata; class Mammalia; order Carnivora; family Canidae; genus Vulpes; species Vulpes lagopus. Next base: position 33,299,055 of record NC_054838.1, on the reverse strand, counting down.
TGACTCAGAAGAGGTGAGATACCTTCCTTTCTCCCTCCCTGCCTTCCTCCTCCGTCTGTTCTCAAGATACCTTAGCACCTGCTCCTGGGCTGCAGACTCTGGCCAATCACAGGGGTAGCACAAATGACAATATTTGGCTTTCCCTTTGGGAGCTTTGATGGAACGAGGAAATGGCAGCTGTATGTATTCCATAAAGCATAAGCTACGTGTGTGCTACATTCCTAAGTTAGAGCTTAGGGAGTGATGGAGAGGAGTTAGAAGCCTGGAGCCAGAGGACTTAGTTTTCCATCAAGAGGAAGCTGTAGCATAGAGGTTCAGTCCACGGTTTTGAGGTCATGCACCCTGATCTATATCTGACCCCTATTGCTTTCCAGCTGTGCGAACTTAGGCAAATGATGTAATCACTTTATGCTTTTAAAAGGCCTCTTGTCTAGAACTGTAATTATAGGCCTTCCATGGTAAAGGGTTAAGTACCTGGCATATGACAGGGCTAACTATTGTTTTTAATAGTTTCTATTAGTTCCCAAATACTCTTTTAAAAAAATATTTTATTTTTAAGCATTCTCTATACCCAACATGGGGCTCAAACTCATGACTCTGAGATCAGAATGGCATGCTCCACCAACTTAGCCAGCCAGGCGTCCTTAGTTCCCAAATGTCCTTGAGCATCTATACTTTGCCAGGCCCTATGCTAGTTGCCTGGGAAACAAAGAGGAGCACAGAACCCTCATGGAGCTTGCAGGAGACAGGGGGTACATATCAGGCAATGAGAATGAGGTGTGAAGTCCTAGGATTGAGACACAGGCAGGGTGTATGGGAGCAGGAGGAGAGATACCAAACTCATTCTTGATGGGAAAAGCACATCATGAGTTCTTTTTTTTTAAATTTTTATTTATTTATGATAGTCACACACACACACACACACACACACACACACACACACACACAGAGGCAGAGACACAGGCAGAGAGAGAAGCAGGCTCCATGCACCGGGAGCCCGACGTGGGACTCGATCCCGGGTCTCCAGGACCGCGCCCTGGGCCAAAGGCAGGCGCCAAACTGCTGCACCACCCAGGGATCCCCACATCATGAGTTCTTTGGGGAAAGCTGCCCAGGCTGGGGTACTTCTTCTCGAACTGTCATTAAGAGATGAATAAAAGTTTCACAAGTTGGGGTGGAAATGGATGGCTGGGTAAGAGCAATCCCGGAAGAGGGGACAGAAGGGAAGCGCTAGTGACAGAAATTTGTGAATAGAAAATAACTAGTATTGCCAAAGTACTAATTTTGAGTATGAAATGCCTCACGGACTTTGTCATAACTGGTGAAAGTCTCTGAAGGTGTTAAGTGGGACAGTGCATCTTAGTGAGCAGGCCTGGCACTCAGAGCAGATTCAGTATTGATGGATGAAGGAGGAAAGCCTGAGTAGGATTTTAGCAAATCAGTGTAAGGACATCAGTGGGATTAGCTCCAAGGTGGATGGCGTCATCCATCCAAGTCTAGACTCATCGTAAACAACAAGTATATGTATACGTTTATGTATGTGTATATGCATGTACATGTGTCTATACTGTGAAGGTAATGCAGTATAATATAAGGTATAATTTCTTATTATAATGCAGTATAATATAAGGTATAATTTCTTATTATAGAAATAGCCGAGTAGTACAGAAGGCCATGTGTTAAAAGGTAAAACTTCTCCTTGCATTCCTTCAGTTTCCTAATCCTGACTCCTGGAGGTAACTAGTGTTAAGAATTTTTTTAGGTTTCTTTCCAAACAAGTGTGGGAAGACCCACCTACAGAGAAAAAGGAGGTGTGGTGCTGAGATGCTGGGCCCTGGAGCCAGCCTGCCTGGGTTCCAATGATAACTGAGTCCCTCTGAGCTTCATGGGTGTGCTGCAGTCACATGACCTCCCTCCGCCTCAGTTTCTTTCTTTCTTTCTTTCTTTCTTTCTTTCTTTCTTTCTTTCTTTCTTTCTTTCTTCTTTCTCTTTCTTTCTTTTTTAGATTTGTTTATTTATTTATGATAGACAGAGAGAGAGAGAGAGAGAGAGAGAGAGGCAGAGACACAGGCAGAGGGGGAAGCAGGCTCCATGCCAGGAGCCCCACGCGGGACTCGATCCAGGGACTCCAGGATCGCGCCCTGGGCCAAAGGCAGGCGCTAAACCGCTGCGCCACCCAGGGATCCCTCGCCTCAGTTTCTATGTATAAAATGGACACCTACACCATAGGGTCGTTATGAGGAGTAAATAAGTTAATATATGCAAAGCACTTAGAGTACTTGGCTTATGGTGTTTGTTATTTTTATAGAGAATCTCTTAAAAATGATAGAGGATATTATAAAAAAGCTTTGCAGTATGGCTTTCTCTCAGTGACTAAAGAATCTTGCACATCTTTTCACATCAGTAAAGATAAATCTACCTCATCGCACTTAATGCTGTGTGGCACTGTATGGCATGGATATACTATCATTTATTTAACTGCTCTTATATTTATAGACATTTAGTTTGTTTCCAGTTTCTGCTACGATGGCTATCATTGTGTCCTTGTTCAAGTATTTCTTGGAGGCAAATTTCTACAAATCACGTTTCTGGTATAAGGGAGAGCACCACCACACATTAACTGTTCTTTTTCCGTGAAAGCAGCTGGCAGCTGCTCTCATCCTCAAGCGCATCTTGAAGGGCAGCATCTTTGGTCTGCAGCTGTGTACCAGGCTGGGTGGCTGCCTTGAATAAAAGGTTTAATGGAACCAATGGGAAACTCTGGGAGTGAGTTAGGCCAGGGGTTGTAAGAAGTCCATGTGGGAGGCAGGGGCTTCCATTCCTCTCCCCTTTCTTTCTTGCTCTCATCTTCTTCCTGAGATTCAGAGTTAGGGAGAGCTTTTAGGGGGGTGGACTTTGGTGATCCTAGTGATGTGGAAGAGTGATGAGTGTGCAGGAACCAGCCGTCCTGTGGCTCCCTTGCCCTTTGGGGAAGTATCTTTGAGTTAACAGCTGAGCCTGCAGCACCTGTTTGGAGGCCTGGTCTGATTGTAACCCAGGAGCTCACAGATTTTGAAAGAACCTCTGGTATTTAGAAGAGGGCCCAACACCAGCCACTCTGACAGGGGCCAGATCTGTCCCAACACGCGGGCACCACCACTCCCTCACCCTCTGGGGCATGTTTCCACTGGTGCTGGAGCACCATCCTCCCAGCCTGTGAAGGACAGATGCTGGGCCTACAGGTCCACACTGGGCCGCACCCTCCAGCTCCCTGGAAGGGAATGCAGTACTCCCTCACACCTGCAGTTTTGCTTTCTGCAATGTCAGTCACCAGTGGTCAACCATGGTCTGGAAGCAAATGATCCTCCTGACAAATCATCACATACGTCACACGTTCCAATACATCAGGTGCCTGTGTCACTCGCTCACGTCATTGCCCCACGCAGGCATCTTACCTCTCACAGTGTCCCAAGAAGGGCGAGGCCAGTGCAATAAGCTATTTTGAGAAAGACCACATTCACATAACCTTTTTTTTTTTTAATTAATTAATTTATTTATTTATGATAGTCACAGGGAGAGTGAGAGAGGCAGAGACACAGGCGGAGGAAGAAGCAGGCTCCATGCACCGGGAGCCCGATGTGGGATTCGATCCCGGGTCTCCAGGATCGCGCCCTGGGCCAAAGGCAGGCGCCAAACCTCTGCGCCACCCAGGGATCCCCATCACATAACCTTTATTACAGTGTATTGTTATAATTGTTCTATTTTATTATTAGCTATTGTTGTTAATCTCTTACGGTGTCTAATTTATAAATTAGACTTTATCATAGGTCGTGTTCATGTTAAACAGGGCAGAGCAACTTCATTTAAATAAAAGACTATTCAAGAATAGCAGAGGAATTGCAATTTGAGACAAATTGGCAGTGGTGAACTGTAGGCAAGTCTGTAGAAACAAAGGCAAAGTCAGCTTTTATTAGGCTGTTAGAAGAAATTGGGGAGGGTTGTTCTAAACAGAAGTTGGACTGGCCAAGGACAAGAGTGTGAGGTTGTGGGGTCTGGCGGGGGCTGCAGGCAGCAGTTTGTGCATTGTTTCAGGAGCACGGTGGGTCTTCCTTTATATAAAGGCAGGAGATAAATTCCTATGTAAAATGTGCCCTCCCTTGTTGAAATGGTTATCTTCGTTCTTCTTGCTGGCTGTGTAGCTTGTGGACTGGTGTGTACATGAGAGCTCCCCCTTTAGGGCTTAGGACTCCATCTTCTAAAAGATTATTTATTTATTTATTTATTTATTTATTTATTCATGAGAGACACACAGAGGCAGACACAGGCAGAGGGAGAAGCAGGCTCCCTGCAGGGAGCCCCGTGTGGGACTCAATCCAGGACCCCAAGGTCACGCCCTGAGCTGAAGGAAGACCCTTAACAGACTGAACCACGCAGGCATCACTTACAACTCAATTTTATATGAGGCTTTTTATTCTTTTCACAGTATTTATGATTAGGAAATCACATAGTATATATAGGATGTGGTACGACCTGTGGTTTCAGGCATGCACTACGGGTCTTGGAACATCCCCCCTCCATAATAAAGGGGGACTTACCTAATTGTGTGAGGAAAACCTTGAGGGCTCCAGTGTGATGAGGAATCTGCTTCTCTGACCTGATGCTGGGAGGTGGGCATCTCCCACTCTCAAAGAATCTCAGTGACGGAGGCAAAGACCACAAGGGCAATTAGATGCAGTGGGCAAGAATCATCTGAGGAATATTCTGGAACTAGCTGTCCACAGTAATTCAGAGCTGTGGGGAATGAGAAGCACCTGTAGGAGCAGACACATTTAGTTTTCCAAATCTCTTTTTGCTGGAAGTTATGAGTGTGGCTGAGAGCCACCCTTTCCTTCTGAGAAGCCCTTGGACTTCCTGGCGCAGGCCCTCAGGAAGGAGATTCTGGACCTGCACATGAGAGCATATGTGGATAAAAACAAAACAAAGATGCTAGTATTTGCACCTTGAATTGGGGAAGTATATTTTCCCAAAATTTTCTTCTAAAAACTTGGACCAGTTTATACTTCCATAGTGTACGAAAGTGCCTATTTTTTCTCATCTTTGACCACAGTGAGTATCATTAAGCTTTAGTTATTTTGCCAACTGTGGGGATATAAAGTGGTATCCCCATGTTGATTTAATTTGTGTTTTCTTGGTTATGAGTGTAACTGAGCATATTCATATCTATTTATTGGATGTTAGCATTTCTGTTTGGCTGTGTGGCTTTTCCTCATTGATTTATAAAAACTCATTTTATAGTAAGGAAATCGGCCCTTTGTCTAGCAGATGAGTGACCAATTTTCTCCTAATTTTTTGTGTTCTTTAAACTTTATTTTCTTGTGCAGAAGTATAAACATTTCATATAGTCAGATTTAGTAGTCTTTTCCTTTAGGGCTTCTGGGATCCATGTCATACTTGGGAAGGTGTTTCTTCACTTCAAGTTTACAAAACTATTAATCCATTATTTTTCTGTTACTTCTCTATTTCTTTGTTTTTATGTGTTTTAAAAATCTCTCAGGAATTTATTTTGGTGTAGGAAGTGAGGTAAGAATCTAGTTTTATTTTCTTTTCTAAATTGACCAGGTAGTTAACCCAGTGCTAATCTTTCTTTTCCCTGATTTGAAACACCTCCTGTTTCATATGTCAAAACATCTTATTCTCTCTACTTAAGACATCTGGGTTTTGTCACTAATTTCATGTGATTTTTGCAAAGCTCCATCCTCATGCGCCTTAGTTTATTCCTGCGTAAAAGGAAGGGTTGGAAGAGAAGATGTTTAAATCTCTTGCTAGCCTTAACACTAGATTGATGCCACGATTCCTTCATGATATCAGATCCTCCTTCCTCAAGTCTTCTCCAACCAATTGTGGAGACAGGCTCACTTACCACCAGTGCTCTGGGTCTGTTGCCAGGGCGGTATCTACATCACTTTTATTGTTACCTTTCTCTTCATGAAATCGTTATGTTTGAATATTTGAAAGCTTAAACCCTCTCTTACGTAAATTCTTGTGTGGCCTCTTACAGTGAGACAGAAAGAAAAGGGTCTTAAGAAGAAGTTCTTAACTTGGGTCTCTGGGAAAGAGGATTATGAAGAAAGTGATGGAAAGTTATAAACATTTTATAAGCTTTAGGAAAATGGGACCTACAGACTACTTTCAACATTAATCTGCTTTGGGTTAGAAGACTGTCTATACGGTAAGCTTACAGTAGTTTATGCTGCTGGTGGTAGTAGGGTATATGAACAAATATTTACTGAGTTCAGGCGTTCTACATACAGAATAGATTTAATTCTTTACAAACCTTGAAAGACCAATACAAATATCTCCATTCCGAACATGTGGATGCTAAGCAGTTACTTGTTTTAGGTCATTCACAGCTTAGTAAATTTTGAACTGGAGGATTTGAACTTGGGTCTGTACAATAATGCTTTTCCTGCACACTTCCCACACACACAACAGTTCCCCAGGGAAAGGTCTTATTGGTAGCTAAATATGTTGATTGTTAAGAAAATGGGGGTAATTCATCTATTTCCTTTGGAGACAATCATGGTACAAATGTGTAAGTGGCCCTCATGGAATTGCTGGGCTCCAGAAGTTGATGCCTTTGATCCTGGGATTAAAGAAGCTGTGTTGGCTAGAATTCCCACCAGGTGGTGCTGTAAGCTCAGCAATAGAGTCCTTGCCGCAGCCACCTACAGCTCACAGGTGCCTCTGGGGATCTTCCTAGAGATTCAGCAGCCCCCAGCAAATGGAAATTTCTCTTTACACCTACTCTGAACTCAGGCCACGTGGGGGCACAGCTGAGTTGGTTCTCTTTTGAGTTAAAGAGTGCCTGGGTGATTCCTTTCCATGACCTTCAGCGGTACAGGATCTGTGTCCTTGGCAATTAGGTGACCCACAGTGGTGCTTATACCCCTAGTTATATCAGATAGTAGATTTTGGGTTGGGGGAGATCTTTCTGCTTCTGTTTTTTATGTGGTACCAGCAGGAACATTTACTAAATGTTGACTGGAAGGTCCTAGTGGAAAGATGAGAAATGAGTTACAAGACCCCAGTGTGCTAGCATTAAGGCAGGAAAGAGAAAACAGCATAAGGGAAGGGAACTATTATTTACTGAATGCTTATTCTGTGTCAGGCACTGAGAGGTGAGCTTTCCTCATGTTATCTTACTTACCTCACAGTAATCCTGTCAGTTAGCTATTACTATTGTCCCCAGTTTATATATAAACGGACTTGCCCTAGAGAGATGAGCAGATTTGCCCAAAGTCTGTAAGCAGGATAGATTGCAGTTAGGATTCTGACAGTCATGCTCTAAGGAACAGATCCCAAAGACGTGGGAAGAAGGGGTCCAAGGAGGAGCTCTAAAATCTATCATTAAGCGTAGCCAGCACAAAACTTCCTCTTATTTTCTTAAAACTTTGGTTCCTGTAAATGTTCAAGAAACTATTAGAAAAAAAGAAAGATGGGGGGGGGGATGCAGTATCATCACCATTTTACAAATGGGAAAACTGAGACTCAGTAAGTAGCACAGCTAGGGTTCAAATAAAGGTTTATGTGACTCAGAGCATCTCCTCTTTTAAAAAGGCAAATATCATTGGAATATGAAAACTCATCTATTCATTCACTCACTCAATAAACACTGACCAGGTAGCAACTAACACTGGGCATGGTAGCAGCTGCTTTCATTTAAGATTACTCCTTTGTAAATATTCTTTAGTCCTCCAGGTTCATCCTTGTATCTTCCATCCTAGTGCGGTGTCCTGTATCATAGGCAGTCAATAACGGTTATTGGAAGGAATGGAATGGAGTTGAATTGAACTGATTAGATACAGCTGGAGTGCTTGAAGTGCTCCAGGTCCTTGGACTTTCCAAGTCTTATGAAACTAAATAACTGAAAGTATTCATGATTCAATGTGGCCAGTACTTGTTGAGTGTCTACCATACTATTTTATTCCTTTACTATTTAGCTAATTTTAGCCATACCACCCAGCCTGCTGCTAAAATTAGATTGTACCCTGAAATATAAAGCTACACTAAAGTCTAAAGCAAGGGAAGGAGCATATGAGCCTCATACTGGAGGTAGGAGGAATGGGGGAAGCTGAAACTCTAGGCTATGGAAAGATGGTATTTTGTTCACTATAAAGCTGCATTTGAAGTTTGGTTATTCTTTTATCTAGTGTGTGAACTTGCACAGATAACATACCTTTCTGAATATCAGTTTCCCTCTTTGTAGGATGCATTCTTCATCTCACTGGATCATCACCAATATCAGCAACTTGAGGACAGTCTGAGTGCTGAGTGTTATATTTTCAGTTCCAGGCAGAGAACTTGGCAACTAGATAGTGCTCAATAAATATTGAGAGAAGGACACTGTTCTTCAAAGCAGATGAGGCAAATTTTCAGTTTTATAGATGGGGAGGCAGGTCAAGAGGGTTTGTTGAATGAGAGAATTAATTTGAGATTTATTCAAGGTTATGCATCTAAAAGTGGTAGATAACCAGGTTTTCTGAATCCTGGCCTGATCTGAGTTTTCCTGTGAAAATAACCTCCTAAGGGATCTATGTGGTCCTTGTAAACCAAGTGTCCTATGAGTTTAGGTCAGTCACTCTGGTAAATGGAAGAGAATATGATCCAAGATCATAAACAATGACCAGGATTAGGATGGGCATTTGAAAAGTTGCATTTATTCATTCATCCACTCATTCATTCATGGAGCAATTATTCTTTAAGCACTTACTCTGTGCCAGACCTTGTGTTATATTTTGCAGGTAAACACAAACATGAGATATGGCCCTAGCTTTTACTGAGCTTACAGTCTGGTGGAAAGTACAGAAAACATCAATCATGAACAGGCTCTGGTGCTAGGACTGGAGGGATAAAAGGTGTGTGGGAGTGAGAGAGAAAGGAAGGATCAGAGAAGGCTTCCTGAGAGATGTGCTGTGTGTGAGGTTAAGAACTTAAATATGAGTAGAGGTTGATGAGAAGTGTTGGAAAGAAGAGTCTCTGTAACTGTGGGACATGGCTGACTATTCCTGCCTTCTGTTAATGTTCTCCTTGCCTGGAAAGAGGGAGAAGAATATGTAGTCTCTGAGGTGAACTTGAAAGCAAGCATTTCCTTTTGTGGGGAAGGAGGTCAGCACATGCTTACTTGGCCATTTTATCTCAGAGCATTCATGTTGACACAGGCTTATCTCTGATGACTCCTATTTCTAGATTGATGGATTTGGTTTTTTGGTTTGGGTTCCCGACAATCAGACCTTGAGACAAAGATTTGAATGCATTCAGTTTATTGGAAGGTGGAATGAACATAGAAGATGAGTAGGAAATGATGGGGAAAGAGAAATCAACCACTTAAGGGAGACCTTTAAGTCAGTTGTCATGGTGGGAAATTGTTGCTTTATTCCATGGAGAAATTCTAGACAACGCTGCAAAACACAAGTCTCAGAATTCTCCCAGTCAGTGGAAGAAGGAGCTGGGGTATTTGTAGTTACTGGTTAAAGGCTGCCTTTAGAAATAGAGGTGTTCTATTTCTATAAACACCCCTCTTGGTGTTTATGTGTGCTAAATGTCAGACATTTCCAGCACGTGCAATGGGTTCTGTTAGCTTGAGGTAATCCTCCCAGAAGATACAGGTACTGACATGAATGCAAATAGTGCAGGATGTGAGGGAAGCTGGACAGAGCATGGACAGTGTCTCTTACACTTGGGGCCTTAGCATTACATTGTTATATATTGTATTATATTTGTGATGATTTTATCAGATGTCATAGATGCTTTTCAGTTGTCAAATTCCTTCTAGTTCCAGCCATAGCCTTTCAGATGGGCAAAAGATGGATACCTAAGTTCAGGACAGAGATCATGGTCTTGATGACTAATCTATAGAGTTACTGGTTTACTCCAAACTCCACAGGAATTTGTCTATGAATCCTCTTGCCTTTCATAGTGTTTGAGCTCCACAAATAAGACATACCACAATACCAACACCTGGTCCCATTTAGAGGCATGACTCCAGTAAATAAGAAGAAAGTGGATCATAGGACTACCCTCTCTTGATCTAAAGGGACCTGTAATATGAACAGACCTACATGTCTTGTCACATGCCATGTATCAGATACTTTGTGAAAATGAGAGATATGATTACTGTCCTTCAGGAGCAAATAAATTAGTTTAGAAATTCCTGATACATGCATAAGACACTTAACCATGCTGGACTAAGTACTGAATATTCCAAAATGGTGCCACAGGTTCAACAACAATTTTCCTAAAAGGAAGAATCAACATGGGCCTAATTGGCGGTAATGAGGGAAGGAGATGGGCTTGAGCTAGACTTTGAATGGTACAGTAGGCTTTAGACAGGCAGAGGGGAGGGCAGAAAAAATTCCAGTTGGAAAAGTTACTGCATGAATAGGTGATGATGAGCAGGGCGAGCTCAGAGGGTGCTGAATGCTCTGAAGAAGAAGGTTCACATTAGAGAGGATGAGATAATGAAGAAGCATGTGGACATGGTTATGAAAAGCCATAGAGTTCAGCTTTAAGACTCTAAGTAAGTGGTTTCAAACCATTTTTCATGATGTTTCCTATTCCTTTACAGAGACCATTGCTAGAGGAGGAGGGATGGTAGGAAAGATTCCAGGCCTCCTCTTCAACCAGGGCAGCTTTACTTTATTTCCTTTATGTTTTGGGTTTCCAAATAAACTTATTTTAACAAACGTTTCTATGGATAAAAGAAGACTGAAAATCATGATGATAGTGATGGGCAAGCCAACAAAGTTTTAAGTCAGTGGACAAACTGTTAAACTAATAAGTCATTATTGGGTGCTCACATTGCCACATGCTGGGCAGTGGGGGATTACAGATGAGTAAGGCAGGGGTATGCAGATGGCAATCACGGCAGTGTGCAGGGCAGGATATCCCCAAGCATGGAAACAGATTAGGAGCAAGTTTTAGTTATCCTTTTTTTTTCTTTTTATTTATTTTTTATTTTTTTAAATTAATTTTTATTGGTGTTCAATTTACCAACATACAGAAAAACACCCAGTGCTCATCCCGTCAAGTGTCCCCCTCAGTGCCCATCACCCATTCCCCTCCAACACCCGCCCTTCTCCCCCCTTCCACCACCCCTAGTTCATTTCCCCGAGTTAGGAGTCTTTATGTTCTGTCTCCCTTCCTGATATTTCCCAACATTTCTTCTCCCTTCCTTTATATTCCCTTTCACTATTATTTATATTCCCCAAATGAATGAGAACATACACTGTTTGTCCTTCTCCGATTGACTTATTTCACTCAGCATAATACCCTCCAGTTCCATCCATGTTGAAGCAAATGGTGGGTATTTGTCGTTTCTAATTGCTGAGTAATATTCCATTGTATACATAAACCACATCTTCTTTATCCATTCATCTTTCGATGGACACCGAGGCTCCTTCCACAGTTTGGCTATTGTGGCCATTGCTGATAGAAACATTGGGGTGCAGGTGTCCCGACATTTCATTGCATCTGAATCTTTAGGGTAAATCCCCAACAGTGCAATTGCTGGGTCGTAGGGCAGGTCTATTTTTAACTCTTTGAGGAACCTCCACACAGTTTTCCAGAGTGGCTGCACCAGTTCACATTCCCACCAACAGTGTAAGAGGGTTCCCTTTTCTCCACATCCTCTCCAACATTTGTGGTTTCCTGCCTTGTTAATTTTCCCCATTCTCACTGGTGTGAGGTGGTATCTCATTGTGGTTTTGATTTTTATTTCCCTGATGGCAAGGGATGCAGAGCATTTTCTCATGTGCATGTTGGCCATGTCCATGTCTTCCTCTGTGAGATTTCTCTTCATGTCTTTTGCCCATTTCATGATTGGGTTGTTTGTTTCTTTGGTGTTGAGTTTAATAAGTTCTTTATAGATTTTGGAAACTAGCCCTTTATCTGATATGTCATTTGCAAATATCTTCTCCCATTCTGTAGGTTGTCTTTTAGTTTTGTTGACTGTATCCTTTGCTGTGCAAAAGCTTCTTATCTTGATGAAGTCCCAATAGTTCATTTTTGCTTTTGTTTCTTTTGCCTTTGTGGATGTATCTTGCAAGAAGTTACTGTGGCCGAGTTCAAAAAGGGTGTTGCCTGTGTTCTCTTCTATGATTTTTATGGACTCTTGTCTCACATTTAGATCTCTCATCCATTTTGAGTTTATCTTTGTGTATGATGAAAGAGAGTGGTCCAGTTTCATTCTTCTGCATGTGGATGTCCAATTTTCCCAGCACCATTTATTGAAGAGACTGTCTTTCTTCCAATGGATAGTCTTTCCTCCTTTATCGAATATTAGATGACCATACATTTCAGGGTCCACTTCTGGGTTCTCTATTCTGTTCCACTGATCTATGTGTCTGTTTTTGTGCCAGTACCACACTGTCTTGATGACCACAGCTTTGTAGTACAACCTGAAATCTGGCATTGTGATGCCCCCAGCTATGGTTTTCTTTTTTAAAATTCCCCTGGCTATTCGGGGTCTTTTCTGATTCCACACAAATCTTAAAATAATTTGTTCTAACTCTCTGAAGAAAGTCCATGGTATTTTGATAGGGATTGCATTAAACGTGTAAATTGCCCTGGGTAACATTGACATTTTCACAATATTAATTCTGCCAATCCATGAGCATGGAATATTTTTCCATCTCTTTGTGTCTTCCTCAATTTCTTTCAGAAGTGTTCTATAGTTTTTAGGGTATAGATCCTTCACCTCTTTGGTTAGGTTTATTCCTAGGTATCTTATGCTTTTGGGTGCAATTGTAAATGGGATTGACTCCTTAATTTCTCTTTCTTCAGTCTCATTGTTAGTGTATAGAAATGCCATTGATTTCTGGGCATTGATTTTGTATCCTGCCACGCTGCCAAATTGCTGTATGAGTTCTAGCAATCTTGGGGTGGAGGCTTTTGGGTTTTCTATGTAGAGTATCATGTCATCGGCGAAGAGGGAGAGTTTGACTTCTTCTTTGCCAATTTGAATGCCTTTAATGTCTTTTTGTTGTCTGATTGCTGAGGCGAGGACTTCCAGTACTATGTTGAACAGCAGTGGTGAGAGTGGACATCCCTGTCTTGTTCCTGATCTTAGCGGAAAGGCTCCCAGTGCTTCCCCATTGAGAATGATATTTGCTGTGGGCTTTTCGTAAATGGCTTTTAAGATGTCGAGGAAAGTTCCCTCTATCCCAACACTCTGAAGTGTTTTGATCAGGAATGGATGCTGTATTTTGTCAAATGCTTTCTCTGCATCTAATGAGAGGATCATATGGTTCTTGGTTTTTCTCTTGCTGATATGATGAATCACATTGATGGTTTTACGAGTGTTGAACCAGCCTTGTGTCCCGGAGATAAATCCTACTTGGTCATGGTGAATAATTTTCTTAATGTGTTGTTGGATCCTATTGGCTAGTATCTTGTTGAGAATTTTTGCATCCATGTTCATCAGGGATATTGGTCTGTAATTCTCCTTTTTGGTGGGGTCTTTGTCTGGTTTCGGAATTAAGGTGATGCTGGCGTCATAGAACGAATTTGGAAGTACTCCATCTCTTTCTATCTTTCCAAACAGCTTTAGTAGAATAGGTATGATTTCTTCTTTAAACGTTTGATAGAATTCCCCTGGGAAGCCATCTGGCCCTGGACTCTTGTGTCTCGGGAGGTTTTTGATGACTGCTTCAATTTCCTCCCTGGTTATTGGCCTGTTCAGGTTTTCTATTTCTTCCTGCTCCAGTTTTGGTAGTTTGTGGCTTTCCAGGAATGCATCCATTTCTTCTAGATTTCCTAATTTATTGGCGTAGAGCTGTTCATAATATGTTTTTAGAATCGTTTGTATTTCCTTGGTGTTGGTAGTGATCTCTCCTTTCTCATTCATGATTTTATTAATTTGAGTCTTCTCTCTCTTCTTTTTAATAAGGTTGGCTAATGGTTTATCTATCTTATTAATTCTTTCAAAGAACCAACTCCTGGTTCTGTTGATCTGTTCCACAGTTCTTTTGGTCTCGATATCATTGAGTTCTGCTCGAATTTTAATTAACTGTCTTCTTCTGCTGGGGGTGGGGTCTATTTGTTGCTTTTTCTCTGGTTCCTTTATGTGTAAGGTGAGCTTTTGAATTTGAGTACTTTCCAGTTTTTGAATGGATGCTTGTATTGCGACGTATTTCCCCCTCAGGACTGCTTTTGCTGTGTCCCAAAGATTTTGAACGGTTGTATCTTCATTCTCATTAGTTTCCATGAATCTTTTTAATTCTTCCTTAATTTCCTGGTTGACCTTTTCATCTTTTAGCAGGATGGTCCTTAACCTCCACGTGTTTGTGGTCCTTCCAAACTTCTTGTTGTGATTAAGTTCTAATTTCAAGGCATTATGGTCTGAGAATATACAGGGGACTATCCCGATCTTTTGGTATCGGTTCAGACCCGATTTGTGACCCAGTATGTGGTCTATTCTGGAGAAAGTTCCATGTGCACTTGAGAAGAATGTGTATTCAGTTGAGTTTGGATGTAAAGTTCTGTAGATATCTGTGAAATCCATCTGGTCCAGTGTATCATTTAAAGCTCTCGTTTCTTTGGATATGTTGTGCTTAGAAGACCTATCTAGTATAGAGAGAGCTAGATTGAAGTCACCAAGTATAAGTGTATTATTATCAAAGTATTTCTTCAGTTTGTTTATTAATTGGTTTAAATATTTGGCAGCTCCCACATTCGGGGCATATATATTGAGGATTGTTAAGTCCTCTTGTTGGATAGATCCTTTGAGTATGAGATAGTGTCCCTCTTCATCTCTCACTATAGTCTTCGGGGTAAATTTTAATTTATCTGATATTAGGATGGCTACCCCTTCTTTCTTTTGAGGACCATTTGAATGGTAAATGGTTCTCCAACCTTTTATTTTCAGGTTGTAGGTGTCCTTCTGTCTAAAATGAGTCTCTTGTAGACAGCGAATAGATGGGTCCTGCTTTTTTTTTTGGTCCTGCTTTTTTATCCAGTCTGAAACCCTGCGCCTTTTGATGGGGTCATTAAGCCCATTCACGTTCAGAGTTACTATTGATAGATATGAGTTTAGTGCCATCATATCTATTCAGTCCTTGTTTTTGTGGATTGTTCCACTGAACTTCTTCTTAAAGGGGAATTTTAAGAGTCCCCCTTAAAGTTTCTTGCAGAGCTGGTTTGGAGGTTACATATTCTTTCAGTTCCTGCCTCTCTTGGAAGCTCTTTATCTCTCCTTCCATTTTGAATGAGAGCTTTGCTGGATAGAGTATTCTTGGTTGCATGTTCTTCTCATTTAGGACCCTGAATATATCCTGCCAGCCCTTTCTGGCCTGCCAGGTCTCTGTGGAGAGGTCTGCTGTTACCCTAATATTCCTCCCCATAAAAGTCAGGGACTTTTTTTCTCTTGCTGCTTTAAGGATCTTCTCCTTATCTTTGGAATTTGCAAGCTTCACTATTAAATGTCGAGGTGTTGATCAGTTTTTGTTGATTTTAGGGGGGGATCTCTCGATTTCCTGGATCTGAATGCCTGTTTCCCTTCCCAGATTCGGAAAGTTTTCAGCTAGGATTCGTTCAAATACGTATTCTGGCCCTCTGTCCCTTTCGGCGCCCTCGGGAACCCCAATTAAATGTAGGTTTTTCTTCCTCAGGCTGTCATTTATTTCCCTTAATCTATCCTCATGGTCTTTTAATTGCCTGTCTCTTTTTTCCTCAGTTTCCCTCTTTGCCATGAACTTGTCTTCTATGTCACTCACTCGTTCTTCCACCTCGTCAAGCCTGGTCGTTAGGACTTCTAGCTTGGATTGCATCTCATTTAATTGATTTTTAATTTCTGCCTGATTGGATCTAAATTCTGCAGTCATGAAGTCTCTTGAGTCCTTTATGGTTTTTTCTAGAGCCACCAGTAGCTGTATAATAGTGCTTCTGAATTGGCTTTCTGACATTGAATTGTAATCCATATTTTGTAACTCTGTGGGAGAGTGGGCTGTTTCTGATTCTTTCTTTTGAGGTGAGGTTTTCCTTCTAGGCATTTTGCTCAGTGCAGAGTGGCCAAAAACAAGTTGTACTGGGAAAAGGAGAAAAAGAGAGGAGAGAAAGAAGGAAAGAAAAGATAAAAAAAAAAAGAAAAAAGGAAGAAAAAAGGAAAGAAAGAGAGAACGAAAAAGAAAGGAAAAAAAAGGTGGGGGAAGGAAACAAATCAGTAAGCAAAAAAAAAAAAAACAAAAACAAAAACAAAAAAAAACCAAAAAAAAAAAAAAAAAAAAAACAAAAAAAAAAAAACCCAAAAAACAACAACAACAAGAAAAACACGGGGGAGTATCTTCCGATTCTGTGTAGTTTAAGTCCCTTGACTTCCCTTGGAACTGGTCCGTCTCGCTGGTCTTCTGGGGGAGGGGCCTGCTGTGCTGATTCTCAGGTGTTAGCTCTTGGGGGAGCTGCTCTGCCCCTGCCTGGTGCAGGGCTCAGTGGGGGTTGTTCACCCCGTGAGGCCCCGGGAGGAAGCCACAGTGGCGGGGGCTGCTCTGGGAACCTGGAGTCAGCTCCCGCAGTAGCTCCGGGGCTCTCCGTCTGCAGGGCCTGGGGGCTCCCGGGCGGGGCCGCTGATCTGCTCAGTTCCAGGCAGGAGCGTCCTCGCTGTCCTGGGCCCTCCCGGCCTCTGCCTGTCCCGGGGGGAGGCCGCATCCTGGGCTGTGTCCCGGCGCCCTGTGCTCCGGCGCCTGCGCTGTTGGATTCGCGCTCCCGCCCCGCAGCCCCCTCCGCGGAGCCGCCGCCCGAGCCCCTCCGAGCTGTTCCCGGAGCCGCGCCGCCCCCTCCGCGGAGCTTCTTCCTCCGCCCGAGCCGCCGCCGCCGAGCTGCTCCCGGAGCCCCGCAGCCCCCTCCGCGGAGCCGCCGCCCGAGCCCCTCCGAGCTGTTCCCGGAGCCGCGCCGCCCCCTCCGCGGAGCTTCTTCCTCCGCCCGAGCCGCCGCCGCCGAGCTGTTCCCGGAGCCCCGCAGCCCCCTCCGCGGAGCCGCCGCCCGAGCCCCTCCGAGCTGCTCCGGGTCCCGCCGAGCGCTGCAGCCCTTAGGGAGCTCGGCGCATCTCCGGGGCGCAGTTCCTCTGTTACTGTCCCCCGGAGCCCGAGGGCATCCCCGCCCTCCTGGGTCCTGCTCCACCTCCCTGCAGGCCCCTTTCCGCGGGGAAGGTCGGTGCAGCTCCTGCTCCTCCGGGACGGGGCTCTCCTGCCCTGGGGACACTCGCCCCGGCCTCAGCCCGGCTCCTCGCAGCCCCTCCCCCTTGGAGGCCTTTTGTTCCTTTATTTCTTTTTCCCCGTCTTCCTACCTTGATAGAAGCGCGAACTCTTCTCACTTTAGTATTTCAGCTGGTCTCTCTTTAAATCTCAGGCCGAATTCGTAGATTTTCAGGATGATTTGAATGTTTTCTAGGTAATTTGTTGAGGACAGGTGACCTGGGGACCCTGCTCTTCCGCCATCTTGCCCCTCCCCAGTTTTAGTAATCCTGACACAAGATGATAACATCTGGAACAACAATTATAGAGCAGCATTTAACTTATTCTTTCACACCTTCTGGTCTTTTGCATTTATTTTGTGTTAAACTTCCTGCCGATACCTGCTCTTCTCTATGCTAAATCAATCACTATTTCTTTCTTTCTTTCTTTCTTTCTTTCTTTCTTTCTTTCTTTCTTTCTTTCTTTCTTTCTTTCTTTCTTTTCTTTCTTTCTTCTTTCTTCTTTCAGAAATGCCTAATGACTCTATGGGTTAGAGGATCCAGAAGTGCATTTCTACATCTACAAGGAGCAATGAATGAGTACAGTGGCCAAGAGTGAGGCAGTAGGGTTTAGGAGTCATACTGACCTATAGAGCTCTTGCTAGGCCATTTAGACATTCGAAGTCAATGACAGAAAAACCATGAATGGGCCAAACAATAGATGCCTGTGAGCTGACTATCTATTCTTGTTCAGTTCTTCTGATCCATGTCCATATAGTTCACAACTTTTCTCTGCATTGGTATAGACCTGCAACTTGCTGTATCTTTCTTGACTGTTCTAATGTGTTGACTCAATGTCTTGCCTCATGCCTATGCAAAAGTTATTGGCAGAATCTTAGAAACCCATTCCTTTGGCAGAAACAATGATGTGCAAAGGGATGTGCTCACACTAGTCCCACCCTGGGCAGATATAAGAAATATTTTTAAGAGAAACATGTAGAAGCAGAGGTGTTGAAAGACAAAGGACAAAGACCGCATAGTCTTATTATCCCACAAGGATAGTTCCATGTTTGGAGTTCCAGGAGAGAGGTGTTCTATTTCTACTTCTAAAATACTATCTCTATGTAAGGGCTATGGAGCCAGGAGATATCTATATTGCTGTTAGAATAGAAGATCCCTGGTCAATAGGGTTACTAACCATCCTGTTTTGTCTGGGACTGCTGTTAAGGTTATAGGACTCCATGTATTGCATTCTGGAAAACTGTTTGGTCTCCGGCAAAGTGGAATGATTGAACAAGTAGCCTTGTTAGGAAAAAGAAGCCATCAGAATAGCTCAGGAACTGGCCATGGCATGGTTGTTGTTGAGTTAATCCATACATCCTGAGCCAGTGTTCAGTTAAGCTACCAAAGGGGGGATGGAAGTCAGCCTCCTCCTCCAAATCAGGATTTGTCTTTCCTCACTCTATTCTACTCTTGGGGGTTTATGAAATTCTATTTCCCCAGCTGATTCTGCAGCAATGTGTGAGAGTGGGAAGTCAATAATGTTTCCTGCAGCTGGGTTCGATAAGGGTTATAAATTTAACATAGTGATGAGTTCATACTCTAATCCAGTGTTTGGGATTCTTAAGGAGAGGTCTTTGGGGCTCTTTGATCATATCTATAAGAATGTAGAAAGTTATTGACCATGTGGATCCCCAAGAGGTAAGTCTATTACACCTGTTTGAGGATGAAACAGACTCTCTACCCTTATACTTCAGAGTGCAGGAGCAAATTCAAGGCCATTGTCCATTTGTCCAATTGGAGGGCCCTGTCCATATCAAATCATCTCACATTCCATAGGTCAAAACCTTATTGCTTGGAGACCCCCCCACCCCATACCCTTGGGTCTTATATAACCATGCCAGCTGATCAAGCCATCCTAGAGTGGCCCCACTTCTGGGAAATCTCCTCAGTGGGGTATGTATACACAGTTCCATAAAGTACCCAATTTAAGACAGCAATTATTCTCTCATAATCATTAGTCAACTGGAGATCTAATTATGTGATGAGAGTCATATGAAACTCTCCCCATAACAGGCCAGTCAGCTTCATTCAACAAGGCTGATGGCATACTTCTTCATGCATACTAACTATTTAAACCTCTAAAGATGTCTCTGGCTTGGAGACTTATGATAGCTGCTCAACATAAAAGACAGTCTAATTCTAGTTTTGCACACTAAGATGCTTGCTTCAGATGATGTTATCCTGGGGCCCCTACTAGATATGCTACAATTAATATCAACTATTTCATATATGGTGGGATTGACTGCTGTGGCTCTAATAGCATCATAAAGGGAGCCAGTCCTGGTTTTCTTTCTGAATATGCTTTTTCTGTATCCAAGGGAGTCAGTTACCCTGTTAGCTGAATCATAGTCCTATAGGGGGTGGGGTGCCTTAACCTCTCTGTCTTCAAGATAATCTATTATTACTTCTGCTTATGGTTCAAAAAGACTTCCAAGTTAGTAAAAATGCTCCTGTTTTAAGCTTTCTTTTCTTTTATCTTCTTTAGATGCTCTTTAACCTCAGATCTACTGCTCTACAGTTTCCATGTTTACGGTATAACTTTCCTAGCTATCCAGTCAGTGACCATTCCAAATGGCTGATGACCTGCTACTGTTCCCCAGCAATGAGATCTTCCAATTGAAGTAGTCTGGTTAAATTCTTTTCTCACTTCCAAAATCCCATAACACTGTAATGAATGAATTCACCAGATTCGATGCCACTTTGTACATGGTGTGTAGTAATCCACACAACTTATAGTATTAACTATAACAAGGTTTACAGAGAATGATATACAAGTGGAGGAGTAGCAGAGTATATAGGGTCTCCTGTGCCTTCACAGTTGTGCAGTGAGGTGTGTTTGGCTTCCAGAGCTGGATAATGCTGTGGAAAACACTGTGGTAGAAGAATGTTATTAACTGCCTTACATAATTATAGGGAAGGCCAGGAAGGAGAGGTGAGGGTGAGGGATCCCTTAGTTTTCCATGTAACAAAGGGAGTAACTCTGAAGAACTTCCTAGCTTAGCTAGGGAGTTTGTGAAGCCAACCTCGCTATCAGGGGAACCCTCACTTCTGTTCAGTTGAACTAGCTTATTTTGTGAAGACCTTTGGACATGAGGAGGAGATGGATGTCCTTAGGGCATTGGAAACCAAACATTTGTCTTTCCTCAAAAAGACATGTCTTACCGGCTTCATCTCTCACCCCCAGGAGCACGTGTCTTACCAGGAGGTGGCACACTAACCGCCTCTTGCTCTTTCAGCCTGATCAACAGAGACGTCATCAATGTAATAGGCTAGTATGATGTTCTGCTGGATGTCCAGATGATTCTATCTCTTCAGACTAAATTAGGACAGGGACGCCTCGGTGGCTCAGTGGTTGGGCATCTGCCTTGGCTCAGGGCATGATCCCGGGGTCCTGGGATCGAGTCCTGTATCAGGCTCCCCGCAAAGAGCCTGCTTTCCCCTCTGCCTGTGTCTCTTCCCCTCTCTCTGTGTCTCTCATGAATAATAAATAAAATATTTTTTTAAAAAAGACAAAAAAAAAAAGACATGTCTAGATTCTGGCTCAGTAGTAATAAATATCCTTTCATTGGGCTGCAACTTTCAGTATATCCATACTGGAAATCCTCCCTGATTTCTATAGCTTTGAGGCTCAACTCTTAAACTATTTAAATTCACTGTCTTGGGCTAATAACAAAAGATTTAAAATCAGAAGACATAGGTTTGAGTACATGCTTGGCCATTTGCTAGCTATGTGGTCTTGGAGAAGTCATCAATCTTTCTGAATCTGTTTTTTCATCAGTAAAATATCTAACTCTTGGGACTTCTGTAAGAGTCAAATAAAACAACAAATGTCAGTGCTCTTTTCAGACTCCAAGGCGCTCTACAAGAATTTGCTATGATTATTATTGCTACCTACAGAATCCTAGGGAACCTGATGGCGAATAAATGGTACTGTTGGCTCACCCTGAAGCAGCTGCTTTGGTTCTGTTTACCACACATGGGTGAATAGTTTACTTCAAGGGAATAGTTTACTCAGTACAGAATTGTGACTGCTACAAATAGCACAGGGTGCCTCCCACCTCATGTAGAACGTGGCCTACGCCATCCCAAGAGCCTGCCAGATGCCAGATGCCACACTATGTGTGCAATGGAGAGTAGCCAGACCTGCTGTTTTGTAAAAATGTAATGGCAGGTATCTAATGTGATTAAAGCTTGGGTGAAGAAGCCTGATTCAATGACATGTTGTTCTGAATTCCATTACAGACATTCTTGGACAGCAAATTCCATTTTTCACCTGGTTGCCCATATGAGTTTTCCTGAATTTGGCTGAGCCTTCAATTTGCCCTTCATTTTAAGCAATATGGTACAGTGCAGTGAGCATTTGCGTGAGATAATAAACAGACCTGGGTTCAAATCCTAGCTCTGAAAAAAAAAATTCTAGCTCTGCTTCTTAAAAATGGCTTTGGTAAGTTACTATCATGCTGAATTTTCTCACTTGTAAAGGGGGAATAATAATATTCACCTTGTAGGTTTGTCGTGAGGAATCAGTAAGATGATGTATTAATCCAGTATCAATGAGGCTGTGTATAAATGTCAACTGTACAAAAAATGGATAGTGAGCCATCTGCAGCCCATATGACCCCAGGGTAGGGTCAAGTTAGGATTCATTAATACATTCCAGTGCTTTTCAAGTTCCACTGTGCCTCCAAGGCAGTGGGTAACCTTGCTAAAATCCAGGTTTGGATTCCGTAGGTCTAGATGGGGCTTGAGGGCCTACACTTCTCACAAGTTTCCAGGTGATACCACTGCTATTACTCAGGGACCATATATTGAGTAGTGATATGTTTTAACCTTAGCTAGCACATCTAACCTAGTAAGCTAATACAGCCCAACCATCTGTCCCTCACTGCTCTTGCTTAACTCAGAAGTTCTTAGCACCATTTAACCAACTGGTGTCTTTATTTCTGCAGAATATCAACTCTAAAAATAAAGATTCCCGAATCTACCCCAGGAGATTCTATTTCTGGAGGTGAAGTGGGGGTGCTTGAAATCTGTATTTTTAAAAGGCACCCTAGATGATACTAATGGGAACACACCACATACCAACTACCGCTAGGTGTTGAGCCAGCATGTTGAGATCTATTAGTTATAATTGAAGCTGAACCACAACTCAGATAAATTCTGAGTACTACATCAAGGAACTGGGCACCACAGAGGCTTACTGACAGAAGGGTAAACAGGAATGAGTCACATCTCTTTGGGCAGTTGATTCATATCATGACCAGTATTAGAAATCCCTTTCCATTTGCCACTGTTATTAATAAAATAGTCATCCATCTACACATTTATGGGATTCTGAGTATGTGACCACTGATGGCAAAAATTGGATGCTCCTGGCTTTTGCTTTGTGAAGCAGCAATATGCAGTGTTTAAATGCTTAGGCTTTGGGGTCAGAGAGACCAGGGCTTAAATCCTGGCTCTCTAGCTGAAAAGCCGTATGATCTGTGGGTAAGTCACTTAACCATATAAACAACAGTTTTCTTATCTGTAAGATGCAGATAACATTACCTATATCATAGGTTTCTGGTGAGGATTATCAAGACAAACAATTCCATTCTCACTTAGTCTTTCCCACATTTAAGGATGGCAACCGGATCCCTCCAGTTTATCGGGTCAGAAGACATACAGTCATCCTTGACTCTTTCTTATATCCTACATTCAGCATGGCAGCAAATTCTGTGTTCTTCACTTTCAAAATAAACACACAATCCAGCCAACTCCTCTGTTCCTCTCCTGGTTCATGCTGCCATTCCTGTTTTTGCAATAACTTCCTAAATGGTTTCTTGGGTTCTATTCTTGCCCTGTCACCTTTTATTCTCAATATATTAACCAGAGTGATTGTGTTAAAATGCAAGTAGATCGTATCACTCCTCTGATCCAACCCTCTGCCCAGTTTTCTCAGAATAAAATGTCCTTACATTGGTCTTTTATAAGATTCTAGGTGATCAAACTCCCTGTTGCCTCTCTGACCTCATTTCTGATTATTCTCTCTCCTTTGCACTCTACTCTAGTCATGGAAGTCCCCTTAGTTTTTTGACAGACATGTCAAGCAAGCTCCAACCTTTATTCCTTACTCTGGAATATCCTGTTTGCAATGCTCTTCTCTCTGATACCTGCATGACCAGCTGCTCCTGTCTCAAGTTTTTGCTCAAACATCCCAGTGTTGCCTACCCCAGACCACCCCATTTAAAATCTCTTCTCCTAAGTCCCTGTACTCAGGAGCCCCCTTACTCAATGCTACCTTTACCTTTTCCAGATAATCTCCTAACACATTGTACAATTTATTTTTTTATGTTTGCTGTTCATTGTCTTGTGTCACAGGAATGTCAACTCCATGAGGGCAAGGGTTTGCATTCCTGGACCTAAATGTACCAGCACCTGTTACATAGTGGATGATCAATGCATATTTTAAAAATATGTGAATAACGAAATAAAATGTTGATCACAGTGCCTGGCATATAGACAGCATTGAGTAAATGGTATAGTTTTTTTTTTTTTTTTGCTGTAATACCATATATGTTATAAGTGGTAGTTTTTATCCCTTGTGCAACACCTGAAAAACTGTTCCTATCTTGGAAACTCCTGCCTAGACTCTGGATAGCCTGTGTTTGTACCTCAGAGAATCTCTTACCATAGCCCTGTGCGGTGGATGAGCTGGGATTCCCACTCTTTTTCTGTCAGAGATGAGCAAGTAGACACATGGGGCTACGTTATTCGTATATGTAGGGTGTTATAGAACCAGAACAGAATGGATTCCCGATCTCTCAGTTCTGAGCCAGGTTCTTTCTGTGCTGCCAGGAAAATCAGAAAGAAGGAGAGTACTCCTTACACCAAGTTCTTAGCTTTCCCAAGCCTGGATTACATGTTCATCAAACATCCAAAGTGCTGAGGTGCATAAGTGCCAAGATAATGTCAATAGTCTAACATGAGACTCATTTATCTACATTACCTTGAAACAAAGATCTGTAAATTTGGGTGACATTGAATTGAATGACAAAGATCAATTACAAGAACTTTCACACAGCGGATAAAAAAAAAATCACTGATTCCCCAAAGAGATTGTAAATGTCTTGTCTTTTTCTGTTATTTGGCTGGAAGAAAGTCAGTTTGGAATAATGCTAAGCTGTGGTAGAAATAAAATGTGTTATAATAAATGTGCTGGAAATTTAAAAATGAAGACCAAAACATCTTGTAATTTTGTTATACTTATAAATCCATGGTTGTCACTTTAATATTTTCTTCTGCTTTTTGCTTATAGCATGTTATTTTTACATGACATAGTAATTTTTCTCTTTTGATTTAATATATCCTGTACTTTTTAGCTTTAACTATCCAGTACTTAGAAACATTCTATTTAACAGTTACATAAAATACCATCTGGTTGGTGTACCACAGTTCATTTAACAATTTTCTTATTGTTGGATTTGTGGTTTATTTTCAATGCTTCACTGTTTACATGGCACTGCAATGAATGTCTTTGCATCTGCAGCTTTTCCTGTAGGGATTCCATCTTCCCACTCTCCCCTGCCTTGATATCAATTCCAAAGAGTGTTTCTACTGGATTAAAAAATATTTTATGGTTCCTTTTTTGCTCTTGTTTATGGTTTGGGATGGTTTCATTAGCTGGCTAATATATATTTTATATACGGGAAATTAGAAAACAATAGACCATAATTCCTGGCCTGTTAATTTTCCCATCCAGGCAATAGCTTCTATAATGGATGCATCCTGGAGATGATACTGTTGGAATTGTTTTCTTCTCTGGAAATATACTTAGTAATTAAGGAGATTTCTCTTTTTTGGAGGACTATATTGTCATCCATTAGTTATCTGAACTCTTTTTTTTTTTTTACGATTTATTTATTTATTTATTTATTTATTTGAGAGAGAGAGATTGAGAGAGAGTGAGAGAGAGCTTGTATGAGCTGGGGGAGGGGCAGAGGGAGAAGGAGAGAATCTCAAGCAGACTTGAGCACATAGCCTTAAGCAGGGGCCAAATCCCAGGACTCTTGAGATCATAACCTAAGCTGAAACCAAGAGTCAGAGGCTCAACTGACTGAGCCATCCAGGCACCCCTATATATCTGAACTCTTGTTTAGATTCCCTTGAAACAAGCTCTGGTGAGGGATGAAGTTGGAGTCAGAAAACTTGGATTTAAATCTTAGTTATGCTATTGTTAAAACATGCTTTGTAAAGTTCTTAACATAGCAAGGTATTATTCTCTTTTTATTATAAGAAGAGAAAAAAACCCAGTTATCAAAATGGACTCCCAAATTCCCAAAGAGTGTTCTGAGAGTTTAGATTTCTGCTTTGGTTTTTAGGCCTTTTGGTTCTAGAAAGGTAGTTCTATAGTGCACATGAGATTATGTTTTCCAGTGGGTTTGTTGTATATGGTAGAAAGATAGACCTGGATTTGATTCTAAGGAGATTTGACAGCATCTCTGAAATGGGCATAATAAGTGGGATGGAGGGAGAATTAAATGAGAGAGTATAAGTCAAAGTCTTGTGCTAATTACCTGCCCACCCCCACTAACCTTCTCACCCCAGGAGGGGTTAATAGACATAGTCACAGATTTTTTTTCAGAAACTTTAAGGGAGGAAGAGTTTATTGTAGCAACAATCCATTTTATTTTGGTGTCCATAAAATATTTAGGAGCATTTCAAGTAGTGTTTTCTTATTTCAAGGGCATCTTGAATTATTTCTGGAGATAGTCAACCCAGCTGGCTACATTCAGCAAGTGAGAGCCTACATTAAGCTATTTATTTCAATATATTTGCTATGCACTGTGTCTTTCCTGTTGGTCCAGATAGAATGGATTTATTTTCAAGTCAAGATGAATGCTTATGTCTAAGACTCAGAGTTTGGATGCAGAATTGCAAGCATTAGTAGTTTAATAGCATAAATATTGCTGCAACTTGTCCATGAGATGGAAAGTAATAATTTTCCTCATCCATTGCAATCCTATTTAAAAGGTCTTTGTTTTACTGTTGAAAATAAGTTATTTCTATTTCTATACTACTTTGTATTTTATATAATATGTTCGCATGAATTACCTCAACCAAATCTTACTACATTTACTTGAGGGATTCATATTTGAACGGTATTTATTATTAAACACTCACCATGTTTTAGGTTTTGTTACTAGGCACTTCAACATGACCTTCTCATATAATCTTCACTTTCAGTGCTTGATGAAATGTAAGTAATTGGAAGACACGGTAACCAGGCCACAAACCCAGGTCTTCGGTTCTTTGTCTAGTGCTTTATTTATTTTCTTTTTTCAATAACCTTGTTCTTCAAGTTGATAGTGTGATGCTCTAGAAAGAGCATGAGTTTGAGTCAGAGGGCTGGGGCTTTAATCTCAATGAGTAGCTCATGGGATATTGGGAGAGTCATGTTCCCTCTCTGGGCCTGAAGTACCTCTCTTGTAAAATGAAGAGTTTAGATATCATGGCCTCTTTGGTTTCTCCCTGCACTGACAATCCATGTGCCTTTGGGACACACTACTATAATGGGAAGATTTTGAGAGTGTGCTTTCACTGGATCACTGTCCAGATTTGGAATGAAGTTTATGGGGTGATCTTTAGGTTTAGAACGATCTCCACCTGACTCTACCCCAATTTCAACAGTCTTGACTTTTGGTGCATCAAATAGCCTGCTCAGGGAAAATCAGAAGTTTGATCTGATCTTGCCTCTCTGTTTAACATAGAAGACTTCTTCCTCATTCTCAAGGAAAATAATGAGAAGAGAAAATAGAATTATTCTGATCTGTTTTTATAATGACTTCAGATATGTAGACTGTTGTTGTTAGCAGGAACCTTGGCAAGGATTTGTTTTACCCAATATTTTAGAATTCTAGGAAACTGAAGTTCAGCTCAGGGGAGTGCAAGGAGGCCTAAGGTCTCAAAGTGAGTTAGAGGCAGTCTAAACTAGAACTCAGGGCTCCTGGCTTCCAGTAATTGGGAACTTAGAGCGATGCTTATTTTGAATTCCTGCTAGCCATCAAGTATATAAAGCTGTGGGTTGACTGACATAGTCTTAGATTGCTTTAATAGAAGCAGCAGAAATACAATGTGTGGCACCAATAAGAACATAGGTTTTGAACATCCAGGACATGCAAGTATTGTGGTAAGACTGGAGCATAGCGGGTGAGGATAAAAGTGGTGGCAGGTGAAACTGAAGAGCCAAGTAGGACATATGTCATGGAGAGATTTTTATTTTTGAAAGTTGTGTCTGGATAATCATCCTTCCATATCTTCACCTTTTTCTTTTTTTAATATTTTATTTATTTATTCACGAGAGACACACACACAGAGAGAGGCAGAAACACAGGCAGAGGGAGAAGCAGACTCCATGCAGGGAGCCTGACGTGGGACCCAATCCCGGGACCCCAGGATCACACAGCGACCCCTTTGGCCCCTGGGCCAAAGGCAGGAGCCAAACTGCTGAGCCACCCAGGGATCCCCTCTTCACCTTTTTCTATTAGAGGAATAGAAAGAGAAGGGGATCTAGTATGGAAGACCAGATTTGTGTTTTTAATTTGTGTCATCTTGGGCAAGACATTATCTATAAGCCTTGTTACTTTACCTTCATGGGATCCCTTTTGTGTATTTAGTGCCTCACATCCTCTTAGGCTCTTCTCTGTTCCAGTTCAGCCATTTTAACAGTTCTGCTCAAGTTTCCACCAACCTCATTGTTGGTAACATCCCAATAAAGTGTGTGCTGCTTTCTTTCCAGTATGCTTGCGAGAGCTTGCCCAACATGTACAACCTGGATGTATGAGAGAGTTAGTACTCCATGGAACATTTCTCAACCAGTGGGAAAGGAAAGTGGGGACTCTTCAAAAAGGAGGCCAGAAATGGGTCTGGTTGGCTAGTATCTTCTTGCATTGGGTTTCCTTTTCTCTCCATCCATCATTTCTACTGTCTGGTGCAGACAGACAACTACATGTACACAAGTCCTTATCTTAGGTTCTGCTTTCAGGTGGAAGCCAGGCTAAGATATGATTTGTTAAGTGAGGATCAAAATATAAATTCCTTGTGAGTTGTTAAATAAGGTACATACACACAAAACATTATAAAGATTAAATGAGGTATGCACATAAATATGCAAGTAAAACATATACTGTTATCCTTCATACCAATTAAGTGCTGAAGAAGTATTACATATTTTGATATGGCTACTGCTTCTCTTCATGAGCTTATATAAATTCTGGTGTCATTATCCCACATTTTAGTTGTGAAATTAGAGACTAAGTTTTAATATAGTAAAGTGTTTTTTGTTTTT
This sequence comes from Vulpes lagopus, assembly GCF_018345385.1. NCBI lineage: Eukaryota > Metazoa > Chordata > Mammalia > Carnivora > Canidae > Vulpes > Vulpes lagopus. The sequence goes on along the minus strand of NC_054838.1, from coordinate 33,270,466 downwards.
TAGGCCATTTCAGTATAAGAACAAAAAACATAATAAAACAGATTTATTTGGATCCATTTCACCCATGATTGAGAAACTTCCAACTTTAAACTTTGAATTTCTCCACTTTGTTTTTGGTGTTTCCAGGGCAGACTTTCATGTACATTCTGCTACTGTAGGAGATCCAGCATTTCCTTTTCCTCTCCTGCTGCATATTTGAAGACAGTTTTGTGCCTATTATGCAGATGTGGAAACTAAAGCTTATATGCTTTCTCAGCTTGTTGAAAGTCATGCAACCAGTGAGTGGTAGCCTGTTGAACTGGGTCTAACTTTAGAACCCAATTTCAAACCCATAATCCCTGTACTACATTAGTTCAGTTGGTTCCTCTTCAATATTTTTCTCATGATTCAGTTATACAGACATATCTCAGAGATACTGTATTTGGTTCTAGACCACCACAATAAAGCAAACATCACCATACAGCAAGTCAAATGATTTTTTTTGGTCTCCCAATGCATATAAAAGTTACATTTATACTGAACTGTAGTCTATTAGGTATGCAATAGCATTATGTCTAAAAAACATGTATGTATCTTAATTAAGAATACTTTATTGCTAAGAAATGCTTAACATCATTTGATCATTTGAGCTTTCAGTGAATCATAATCCTTTTGCTGGTGGAGTATCTTGCCTCATTGTTGATGGCTGCTGACTAATCAGGATGGTCATTGCTGAAGGATAGGGTAGCTGTGGTAATGTCTTAAAATAAAATAACAATGAAGGCTGCCACACTGATTGACTTTTGCTTTCATGAACAAGTCAACCATGGTGCATGATACTGTTCATAGAACTGTACGAGAGAGTTAGTGCTCCAGGAAGCATTTCAAAACTGGTAAGTAGAACCTCTTTCAAAATTGGGGTTAGTCCTCTCAAACCCTGCTACTGCTTTATCAATTAAGTTTGTGTAATGTTCTCAATCCTTTCTTGTCATTTTAACCATCTTCACCAGGAGTAAATTCCACCTCCAAAATAACTTTCTTTGCTCATCCATGAGAAGTAATTCCATTCAGGTTTTATCATGAGATTACAGTAATACAGTTGTATCTTCAAGTTCCACTTCTAATTCTAGTTCTCTTGTGATTTTCACTACATCTGTAGTTATTTCCTTCAGTGAAATATTGAACTCCTCAAAGTCATCTATGAAGGTTGGAATCAGCTTCTTCCACTATTGGTATTTTGACCTTTCCCCATAAATTTCAAATGTTCTTCGTGGCATCTCAAATGGTGAATCCTTTCCAGAAGGTTTTCTTTCTTTTTTTAATTTAATTTAATTTAATTTTTTCTTTTTTTTCTCTTTTTTTTAATAAATTAATTTTTATTGGTGTTCAATTTACCAACACACAGAAAAACACCCAGTGCTCATCCCGTCAAGTGTCCCCCTCAGTGCCCGTCACCCATTCCCCCCCACCCCCCGCCCTCCTCCCCTTCCACCACCCCTAGTTCGTTTCCCAGAGTTAGGAGTCTTTATGTTCCAGAAGATTTTCAATTGATTTTGCCCAGATCCATCAGAGGAATGACTCTCTATGGTAGCTGTAGTGTTACAAAATGTATTTCTTAAGTAATAAGACTTGAAAGTTGAAATTACTACTTGATTCATGGGTTGCAGAATGGATGTTGTGTTAGTAGACATGAAAACAACATTCATCTTGTACTTTTTCATCAGAGCTCTTGGGTGACCAGATGCATTGTTAGCAAACAGTAATATTTTGAAAGGAGTTTATTTTTCTGAGCAGTAGGTCTCTGAATATTTTAGTGGGGCTAAAATATTCAGTAAACTATGCTGTAAACAGATGTGCTGTCATCCAGGCTTTGTTGTTCCATTTATAGAGCATAGACGGTATAGATTTAGCATAATTCTTAAGGGCTCTAAGATTTTTGGAATGATAAATTAGCTTTGGCTTCAACAAAGTCATCAGCTGCCTTACTCCCTAATAAGACAGCCTGTTCTTTGAAGCTTTCAAGCCGGCACTGACTTCTCTTCTCTAGCTATTGAAGTTCTAGACAGCCTTCTTCCACTAGAAGGCTGTTTCATCTATACTGAAAATCTGTTGTTGACTATAGCCACATCATGAATTATCTCAGCTAGATCTTCTGGATCATTTGCTGCAGCTTCTGCATCAGCACTTACTGCTTCACCTTGCACTTTTATGGTATGCAGATGGCTTCTTTCCTTAAAGCTCATAAACCAACCTCTTCAGACTTTTCTTGCACAGCTTCCTCACCTCTCTTAGCCTTTATAGAATTAAAGAAAGTTAGGGCTTTACACTGGGTTAGGCTTTGGCTTGACAGAATGTTGTGGCTGGTTTGATCTATCTAGATGACTCAAACTTTCTCGATATCAGCAATAATGCTGTTTCACTTTCTTGTTATTTGTGTGTTCATTAGAGAAGCATTCTTAATTTCCTTCAAGAATTTTTCCTTTGCGTTCACAACCTGGCTAAATGTCTGGCACAAGAGGCCTAGCTTTTTGGCCTGTCTCAGCTTTCAACATGCCTTCTTCACTAAACTTAATCATTTCTAGCTTTTGATTTAAAATGAGAAATGTGCAATTCTTAATTTTATTTGAACATTGAAAGGCCATTATAGGATTATTAGTTGGTCTCATTTCAATATTTTTGTATCTAAGGAAATAGGGAAGCTTGAGGAGAGGGAGAGACATGGGAATGGCTGGTCAGTGGAGCAGTCAGAGTACACACAATATTTACTGGTAAAGTTCACCTTCTTATGTGGGTGGAGTTCATGGTGTTCCAGTAGAGTTACAATAGTAACATCACAGATCAATGATCACAGATCACCATAATGAATATAACAATAGTGAAAGAGTTTGAGATATTGCAAAAATCGCCAACGTGTGACACAGAGACACAAAGTGTGCAAGTGTTGGAAAAATGGCACCCATAGGCCTGCTCAACTCAGGGTTGCTCTGTTCTCCTCCTATTTGTGTGAAGTACAATATCTGTGAAGTACAATAAAGTGAAGCAAAATAAAATGAGGTATGTCTGTAGTTATTCTTATATACCTAGGGAGTATAGATGATTTTAATTTTATTTTTTCAGAGACAAGAACAATTTTACCAGAATGAAACCCCCATGACAAAGGACCCCAGGAAAGAAATATCATCAGAAAAATAGAGGAAGTTTTCATGGAGTTTCTATGAGTCAGAAACTTTTAATGAATCCAGTTGTATTGTTTACCAAGTTAAGATCCTCTTAGATGTCAGGAGATAGATGCGTAGATGTCAGCTCATAAAGTACCATTCTGGTGTGATAGCAAAAATATGAGAGGCTGGAGTCCCTCTGTGCAAAGAGATAATGAAGGAGGCCAGAGATAAGTTGGAAGAAACACTAGTTACCAAGAGGGATAGCAATTGTTTTTCATTAAATCAAATATTTATGAGACTGGGATTTGATTACCCATGGTTTAACAATTCAAGGGAAAGATAATTTTCTAGAGATGCCCAAGGTGTTGGTGTAATTCAGATAACTGTACCTTGTATGAAAATAATTAACCACTAGAATTTGGAATGCATGCAAATTGTGATGGGGATAGAAGATGTTTTGCAATATGAAGGCTTGATGGTGTAACATGTTAGAAGGATTAAAATATATCTTGTTGTCATAGGCACCATTTCAATTCTTGTCAATACAGAACATTTGGTTTTGATATTTGATTTTACTAACATTTACGGAATGCCTGTTGTGTGTCAGACACTTTTATGTTGGTTTAAAAATTTTAATAATCCTAAAAACCATTAAGTTATATATTATTTAATTTTATGTAAGAGGGAACTGATATTCAGAGAAATTAAATGGAGCTCAAGGACAAAGAACCAGGTGAACATTTGGCTTGGTACTCCTGTCTGTATGACACCAAAATCCACAGTCCTTCTCCCATACCACTCTGCCATTCCTAAACCAGGTTCAGGCATTCCTAAACCATAATTTGTGACCCAAAGGGGCTTACGGAGACCTAGTCTGAAATCTGCAGTCTAGGTGGAGCAAAAAAAGCAATACATTATTTTGAGTGAGGATAAAATAAGGGAGGTCAAAATCATTCATCAAGTGTGCACACTGATTCATTGCTGGAAAAATCCTGCTCATTACCTTTGGTGAAAAATGAAACAAAGTCTATTAGAGATGAAGGAACCTGGCATTCATGTGATTCAACTTCCTCATTTTATAGACGAGTACCCTGGAGTCCATAAGGGGTAAGTGATTTGTCCAGGCTTGTTATGTGATGATTCAGTGTCAGAGCTTGCTCACCAAAATTCTAGCTTTTTGTTCTCTGGAACTACATGAGAAAAGACTAATTCTCCTTCTACATGACAGTCCTTTAAATATTTTTGTTCTCAAGTCTCCTTTTCTTTAGTCTAAGCATGCTTAGACTGGTCAAATGCTTCCACTGTGGCAGTCTCCAGAATTCCTCACCACCTTCAGTTTTTTCCAGAAGTGTGTCATATTGTCAATTGTCCTCTCAAACATTGGTATCTGGAAATGAATATGTCATCTCAGCTTATATCAGTAAAATAGTTAATGAAGGAGAGTGAATATAAGCTCTTGCAACTTGCACAATTAACACTGAAGCTACAATTTTTGGTTTTAGGATTATGGAATTATGAATTTTGGCAAATAGAGAAGAATTGGAATGACTGCTTTTCTTTAAATTTATGAAAATGTTGGATACAATAAACAAAAGAATTTTTGCATACATAGCTAAAGATTAAACCAAGAACAGAAAATACCCAGATGACAAAACAAAGAGGAAGCTCAGTCAGAGTGGGAAAGCTGAAAAGCTTATATTGTAACATCATACAGAATTTAAAGTCTAGGGACTGGTGACTAGGATTCTCTGATATTGGTGGCATCAGATTATTAAAGGCCTCAGATTTCAAGCTTATGCTATTGACAAACTACTTGCCTAAAAGCAGAAGCCCTGAAAAAATCCTCTATTTCTGAATAAGGACTGGAAAAACCTGGCCTTCCTTTCCTGGGAGGAAGCAAGGCATTTTGTAGTCTACCTGAGGCTATGTCTGGTAAACAAATCATGACTGGAAATTACATAATGCTTTTATACTTGCATCACACATGGCTGTCAAAGTAGTACCAATGTAATATTAATACCAAACCAAAGAACATAACATAAAAACTGGTCTAAAACCAATGAAAACTATGGAGATTAACAGAGGTAAATTTAAAACAGGGATGCTTCCAAAGTACCAAGACTCCCAAAGTATTGGTGAAGATGAGCACACATCAAATATTAAAAACCAGGGACAACAGGGTGGCTCAGTGGTTGAGCATCTGCCTTCAGCTCAGAGCATGATCCTGGGATCTGGGATCCAGTCCCACATCAGGAGCAGCCAGAAGCCTGCTTCTTCTCTGCCTACGTCTCTGCTTTTCTCTTTGTCTCTCATGAATGAATAAATAAACCTTTAAAAAACAAACAAAAAACAAAGAAAACCCCAAATATTTAAAAATCATAAAATAGAATAAAATTCCATGAGAAAAATCAGCACGTAAAATATGTATCAGCAGATGAGCTAAATATCTCCTCCATGTATAGCAATAATAGATCAATCTAAAAGATATTAAAATAGGGGCAGCCCGGGTGGCTCAGTGGTTTAGCACCGCCTTCGGCTGGGGGCCTGATCCTGGAGACCCGGAATCGAGTCCCACATCAGGTCCCTGCATGGAGCCTGCTTCCCCTCTGCCCGTGTCTCTGCCTCTCTCTCTGTCTCTCATGAATAAATAAAATCTTAAAAAAATAAAAGATATAAAAAATATATTAAAATAAATAGATTTAAAATGATCAAAGAAATAAAAGATCAAAGAGGAATAGAAACTAAGGTACAAACCAGTTAACTTGAAAAATCACAGGTAGATTTGAAACAGAACCAAAGTGAAATGCTAGATACAAAAGAAAAAAGTCATTAAAATAAAACACTCAGTTGATAGATGAAGAGAGAAATAATCGTTTTGAAGACAGATTTGAGAAAATTATCCAGAATGTAGCATGGAGAGGTAAAGAGATGGGGGAAAAAAAAAAAAGGAATTGAGACTTGGAAGCCAGAGATTCAAACATTAGAGTAGTAATGAATGGAGATAATAGGATAGAGGCAAAATTGAAAGAAGTAATAAGTGAAAACTTCTAGATTTAAATACATGAGCCTACAAACTGAAAAAATATACAGGTTCTGATCAGAATAAATTAATTTACTTAGTAAATATTTAATGAGAAGCCTTTATATGCCAAATACTATTGTAGGTGCTGAACCAAAAAGATAAAAACTTTTGCCCTCATAAAGCTCAAGTTAAGGGTTGGAGAAAATGCACAATAAACACAATAAACAAGAAAAATAAAGCAAAGAAATGGGAGAATAGTGCTTACCTTCTGGTCATCTGGTACCTGTACAGCCACTCTGCCCATGTATATTCTGTTGTGCTTTGAGTCAGAGATCTGTTCTTGTTCGTCTCTTCACAAGGCATGGTGTATCATGATTCCTGTCACAATCTAGATGTCCAATCAAACTCAGACGAATTTAATGGAATTAAAGTCTCTGTAATCTATTTTCACCTTCTTTTTGCTCTGGTTAGTCTCATCTTACTCATTTCCAAGGCTGTACTCATCTGTTCCTGGAAAGAAGTAACAAAGAACCTTATTCCCTACCTGCCTGCAGCCATGCCTTTGGAATTGTCATCATCATTTTGTGCTTGTCCACTCATCTTTATCCTTAGTGCTATTCCTTTAGATTAGTCCTCATGATCTCCCTTTTAAATGATTGCAACTACTCTTTAATTGGTCTTTCCTAGTCTTCTCTCTCTCTTCTCCAAATACTGTCCAGACTGGCAATTAGAATAATTTTTCTAGAATACATTTGAGTATATCATTTTCTTGATTAAAGTCCATCAATGCTCTCATAGCTTTCTTAAATGATACAAGGCATTCCATTTTCTGGCTCCTTCCTACCTCCTCACCTTCCCTTCTCCTTCTACCTCATGTGCCATCCACACCAGAGCACTTACAGTTCCTTGGTTGCTTTCAACATGTTTCTGTCTCTTTACTTATTTTGCTACATCTATATGACAAGCTTTTCCTTTCTTAATTCTCATTCCTGTCAGACAAGTCCATATTCATCTTGAGATTCAGTTTAAGTAGAATCTCCTCTATAGTGCTTCTCCTGACCCCCATCTTGTAGTAGAACTAATCCTGTTTTTTGAGATCCTATGTACTGATGAGAGCTTAGTCATAATGCTTTTATACTTGCTTTATATCTGACACATCTCTCATACCCAGTAAATGCTTTCTGAAAAGGGTAATAGCTAAAGGAATGATGATTGGCACAAAGAAGATGTCTATTTTGAAATAGATAATTGACTTAGTTGGCTTTGTTTAATCCTGGAAGCCTGGTTTGCTACTCATTGGCCATGGAGAGGTAATCTGAAAGTATGGATTTTTTGAGACACAATTTCAAGCCCTAAAACTGTTTTCCCTTTTTTTTTTTTTTCCTGTTTTTCTAGGAAACATCTAGCCACTTGGAGACCTTGAAAGTCCCCCTCAAAGGTAAAGAATGACCACATTTGCTTTAACCACAGAAGCAATTAACTCTCCAGCAGTGTGGAAAACAGCTTTTGAGCTGTATTTATCGATGCATAGATTTCACAGAGCTGTGATATTTGAAGACAAATGGCTCTGTCCATAATTAAGACTGCTGAGGAATTGGCAAGTGTGATATGATGATGGAATACCCAGAGAAAGGGCAAGGGAGTGAGATTGGTCAAGACTGTACTGTCTCTATGACCTTGGTGCTCTCTTTCTATTCATTGATTTCCCAATTAAATATAACTTTTCATTCAGTCAGTTCGCATATACTGCAAGTTATTGATGCCCTGCTGTAGGAAGTAAAATGACCTACAAATGAAACTATAGGGGAGGATGATCTCATTTTATTTTTTTATTCGATATATCAAGATGCTGAAGAAGAGGTTCTCTGTTAATCTTTTCTATGAAGACTGCTTCATTATGTAATAAAACTCACAGCAGGCAGCAGTCAAAATTGACAAGACTCTCATACTTTTTGTATAGGGCTTGAGTTCTGACTCCACCAAATGTTTTGTTTCATTTAATCCTCATGAAAGATTACAAGGTATTGTGATCCCCATTTTAGAGATGAGGAAGATGAGTCTTAGAGAACTTAATTAATTTTTCTAAAATCATACAGTAAATGTTGGAGTCATTTGATATCAAACACCGATTCCAGAGAAATAAGAATACCTGTCCTTATTTATTTTGGGTATCAGTCTCATTAGTTAGGGATCATAATGGTTCTCCATCTCTCAGCAGGTAAAATTCAAGATTGTTGACATGGCATGCAAGGCCCTCCATGTTCTGACTTCCATGCACCTCTCTGGTTTCATCTCCTTTCCTCCTTGCCTCATACCTTGTGTTCCAGCAATATGAACTGCTTCTAGTTCCTAGAGAACACAGCTCTTTTCATATCTTTACTTTCGCTTATGCCATTTTGTCTGTCTAGAGTGCCTGTTCTTCACACTATTCCTCACTAACTCCTACTATGCTGTTTAGTACTCAGCCAATGTACTCAAATAAAAAACAAAAAGGGTATTCTTGAATATTTCATTCATGTAAACTTCCTTGAACTTTCTGAGTTGGGTTAGGGACTTCTTTGATATACAACGATGATATTCTGCATATCCTAATATTGCATTCATCACATTGTATTATAATTATTTCTTTGCTCTCTGTGTTTCCAACTCATCTGTGAACTTTCTGAAGAGGGGATCATGTCTTTGAAATTTGAGAGCTTAGCAAAATGTCTGCCACATTTTAGGTACTTAGTACATATTTGCTGAATGAAAGTGTATTGTCAGGGTTTCCCAAAGAAAGAGCTAATACGATATATATAGATATATATAAGATGAGATTATAGGAATTGGTTCACATGACTGTGAAGTCAGGAAGTCGCATGATCTTTCATCTGCAATCTGGAGAACCAGGAAAACCTGTGGTATAATTAATTCAGTTTAAGTTTGAAGGCCTGAGAACCAGGAGCTCCAAAGTAGAAGGGCAGGGAAAGATTGATATGCCAGCTAAAGAAGAAAGAGAGAATTCACTTTACCTTGACTTTTTCATTCCATTTGAGGCCTCAAAGGATTAGATGATACCTACTCATCTTCACAAGGATAGGTCTCTTCATTCAGTCTACTGATTCAAATGTTAATCTCTTTCAGAAACACCCTTGGAGACATATCCATAAATAATGTTTTATCAGCTATTTGGGCATTTGTTAGCTCATTCAGGTTGATATATACAATTATCTATTGCAGAAGATACTGAGGCATCCACTTACAGTAATTTATAATACCATTTTGGCAGACTCTGTTGGTTGAATTGGTTTATTCACCAGAGGAGACTCAGGTGGCAATAGAGCTCAGTAGGCTAGGCTCTTACTGCTCTAGCACAGGTAGGATATAGGTACTGAAGATATTCAGGCTCTAGGTTCAGTACCTCTTGGGGGTGAGGTGATGAGTGCCAAGTTTGGTGCTGTGCTGGAATTTTCTTTATTAAACACAGGTAGAATTTGGACTTAGTCTTATTGCCCTTGGAATAAGACTTGGTAATGGACATGTCTTTTGGGCATTTTTCTTTTCTTCAATATCCTGTAGGTACATTCAGGCTTTATGACTGACCATATTATATTAATCTTTCTCTCCTTAGGGATAGTTATTTCCCATGGAGTTTCTTGAACCCTGAAGAAAGTAAATCCCTGGATCTCTGACCCTGGACAACTCCTATGGCCTGAGGCTTGGATTCAAATTCTCCACGTATAAATCTGCTGCCAGCTACAATCCTGATATAACCAGATAAATAGAGAGAGTGAATACCATAAATGACCATACTTTCTTGCTGCTAAATGCCATCCTATAAAATCAGACTCTTCGTCTATTGATGCCAGCCTGGGTCAGACCTGAGTTTTTCAAGTCCCTTTGAACAGAGTTCTTTGGGTTTTACTTAAGGCTTAATTTATTATTTTTTTGGAACATATTAAGGTCTAGTACATCTTGTAACCCAGATTTTTGGGATATGACAAAGAAACAGGAGGATGGTGGGAGAGGCCTTCTGTAAGTTTTCAAGGTTTGAGTAACTCCATTGGGATGAAACCAAAACAAAGAAAAATTCTGGTCATAAGTGTAATGCCTTATGCACTTTAGGGAGATAGATATGTCAACACAATAGTGAAGAAGAAATTGAACCATTTGAGAAATTGTGATACACGGTATTTTTGAGTAAGTCAGTCATTCTCATTCTTCTTTTGGACAGCTACAAGGTCATACCTTCTTAGGGGAATTTTAGAACTCTGAGAACTCACTCAGTGGGCTGGCTTTAATCAGACTGCAACCATTTCCTTTTCTGTTTCCTTGTCATTGAGGGGTATTTGGTCAGATGCCGTCTCTCCAGCTCATGAGTTGTAACACGGGTTTTTATGTCTGGTCTGAACACATAGGTTATAGATGGTCCCCAAGATGTTTGAGAAGATTGTCTTATGACTTTGGCCTCAGCAACTGACCTTCACAAACTGGAGGCATTACCTTCACAGGGGCAGCTTCAGTGCCTTCTTTGAAAAAGTAATTTTCTTTTGTGAGTAACATGCTGTGTCATGGTTTATAACAATGGGAAGAACTAAAAGCTGTAGAACCCAGGAGGCAAAGAAAGACTGTCTGTCTAAGGAATAACAAGAACTGATTTTATTCTCTGCCATGCAGTGATGAAAAGGCATCTTGTAAAAGCTTTTAGTTGGTTTTCTTTTCTCCTAATCATGTTCAGGAATGCATCTAATGCATTTTGTGGTTTTGAAAGGAAAAAGGAGAACCATTTTAAGGAAGAATTGCCTTCATTTAAAAAGATTTTATCTGACTGGAGTTGGAGACATGGGCTCCTTATGAAGTATACAAGTCAACACCATACTATAGTAACATAGGAGAGTTAGCATGAATTCACACAGGGATGACCTTTGACCTGGACCTTAAAGGGTTTATAGGAGTTTTCTAGGTAAAAAAGAAGAATGGACATTCCGAACAAGGGGGAAAGTATGTGCAAAGGCACAAAAGCATTTCCAAAATCTTGACATATGTTTTTAATAAGCACTCAGACTGATTTTTTTCCTGGACTCAGTGTAAGAAATGCTGCTAAGGTTTCCAGAGTAGACAAAAATTCCACATTGGTAATAATGTACTTAAAATATTGAATTAACAGTACACTTTCTGTTACAATTTGTAACAGTACTAGTGTTTATTGAGTACCTGGCACTGTTCTAACTGCGCAATAGCTAAGTGATATAGCAATAAATAAAACTGATAAAAATCCCTTGTGATTATGATTAGGGCTTCTCAATGCTTTATAACATTTTTGAGAGTTTTGATTTGAGGATGCTGGAAAAGCAGTTACCTTCTCTCTCTTTCTGTGTGTATTTTAGTGAGAATATACAGATACTTCTATGCTGTTGTTACAGAAGTGAAAATATGTGAGGGATGGTAAATACAGGCACATGTGGTCTTTCTCCCTGCTTTTGATCCTTTCTCAGATAGCTATGACTTTGTTTTGTGTTGAATCTGAATCCAGCCTCAGAATCCTTCTCATGTAGCCATTTCCAGCTAATCAGAACTGACTTGTAAAATGAAAGCTCCAGATAAGTCATTCTCTGTAGTCTTAAATTTTGGGGGAATAAGGGCACTTCAACAGGCTCTGTCTTGGATGTGGGAGTTAGTCTGTATCAGCAGATGATGATAGTGATGAATGTTTAGCCTTTTGCTTAGTTCAATTCAACACAGGAATTTCTTGGGCACATACTATGTTTTGGCATAAGTTTTGGTTCTTGTTGTTAAGAGCTTAAAGTCCGGTGAGTAGGGGATATGGTTCTGTTAACCAATTCTTACAGTGGAGGGTTAATAAGCATTATAGAGATTAGGATAAAACATACAAGGAAACAAAGGCAAGAACGAACCACTCTAAAGGAGGGGTGGAGAAAGGATCATGGAAGACTCAGATAAGATGATACTTCATCTATGTGTTTGTTAAAAGACAATTAGGAATTCATCAGACATATGGGCAGTTAAAGTGAGAGAATTCTAGACAGAGGTAAAGGCATGGAAGTATAAAAACATTTATATTGTCATTGCATGGATCCACCTGTACTATAGAATCCCAGGCTTCTCCTAGGTATCTTGTCCTTGAGAGAAGAAACACATATTAACATCTGCATAGTACCTAGCTCATGTAAGTGTTCAGTAAATATGGAAAGAATGAAAGGTGTCTAGCCTTTCCTTTGTCCCTCTGATGATTTTAGCTATTTTATTAATTCCTATGTCTACTGATGTTTTCTAAGTGTTTTAAGTTCAGTTGCATTGAGAAATCAATTTGATTCTGTTCAGTTAATCAGGATGGAGTGCACATTCCTCATAAGGATCCTCCGACCTTGGAGGATCAGAAAATGGTCCAGGAGGAATTGACTTTTGAAATGAGCTTCCTTTGAATATATACAATGGGATGGCTCTATAATTTTATATCCAAATCTGGACCTTTTTGGAGGTAAAAGTGTGTGCTATTAATAATTACACTGGGATAACAGGTATGAGCTGAAACTGTCCCAGGTGATCAGGGGTACATGGGTCACTCTACTTATAACTAATGGGCTTTTGGAAGCAGTCTTGGATTTAAATTTCTTCTAATTCTTTTTTTTATTAACTATATGGCTTTGTATATGTTCCTTAATGTCCTCTAAATCCTAATTTTCTCAACTGTAAAGCTGAAATTATTATACATACCTCATAGAACATTTGTGAAGACCAAGTGAAATAATGTGTATATATACATATACACACATATATAATATATAATAATATATATATACACATTCATATATTCATTATTGTATATATATTTGTATTATTTGTATTATATTTGTATTATATATATTTGTATTATTTGTATACAAATAATGTATATATAATAATATATATACACATTCATATATTCATTATTGTATATATATACAATAATGTATATATAATAATATATATATACACATATATACATATATACACATATAATAATATATATATATATATATATATATATATATATATATATATATACACATTCAGAGTTTGTGATGGGTAGCTTCTGAAGTAGTCCCCAATGATCCTTGTTTGTAGTCCTTGATATAATTCTCTCCTCTGAGCAAAGATGACCTAGTGACTTGATTCTAATAAATAGAATGCTATAAAAGTGATGGGTTGTCACTTTTGAGATTAGCTTATAAAAAGACTGATTTCCATTTTGCTCTCTCAGTTCTCATTCTGGGAGAAGCAAGCAAGTTATGTGTAACTCTGTGGAGTGGTTCATAGAGCAAAGAATTGATATCGTTGGCCAACAGGCAGTGAGGACTCAAGGCCTGCTGATAACCATGTGAGTGAGCTTGGTAGCATATCTTCCCTTATTTGAGTTTTTTTATTTTTTATTTTTTTTCCCTTATTTGAGTTTTAATGTGAGATTGCAGCCTTGGGCAAGAACTTGATTGCAGCCTTATCAGGGATACTAAATCAGAGGCACCCAACTAAGCCATGCCCAGATTCATGACCCATTGAAACAGTTTTTTTAAAATTAAGTATTTATTTTAATTCCAGTGTAGTTAACATATATTCCAGTATATAATACAGTGATTCAGCATTTCCAAACATCACCAGGTGCTCATCACAAGTGCACTTCTTAATCCCTGTCACCTATTTCACCCATCCCCCTGCCATCTCCCTCTGGTTATTGTCAGTTTGTTATTTATAGTTAAGAGTCTGTGAAACACTTTTAAAAAATATTTTATTATTTATTTGAGAGCATGTGTATGCATGCATGTGTGTGTGAGAGAGAGACAGAGACAGAGAGCATTAGTGGGGTGATAAGCAGAGGGAGAGGGACAAGCAGACTCCATGCTGACGGGGGAGCCTGATGTGGAGCTCAATTGCAGGAACCTGAGATCATGACCTGAGCTGAAATCAAGAGTAGGACATGAACTGACCCACCCCAGTGTCTCTGTGAAACACTTTTAAGTCACTAACTTTTAGGGTAATTTACTACACAGCAATAGGGCCTGATGTATATTTGTGGCTAAATCATTTCTTTTTTAATGGAAATACCCACATTATTCTTTATTAATGAGAACCTTTCATATCAAAAGCTTTTCTTCTGTTTTTCCCTTCAGTAGCAGCTTAGCTTTTTCATTGCTTTTGATGAACAGCACTAAAAATATGTCTGGAGTCTAACGTACTTCAAGCTGTACAATTTCACCCATTTCCTAGATGTTCACATTGGGTTTGGAGACATTTATTACAGTTTCATATGATAATGAAATCAAGATATCAAGAAAATGCCTTTTTGAGTCAATTCTTATTTGACTCTCAAGTTTCTCTGAACTTCTGTGTCATCAGCCAGTTTATGAAATTCATTAAAGGTGCCTACAGATTTATGTCTTTTTCTCAAATGCTTCATAGTTTACAAGGGAAATTAAGACATATTCACACCTAAATGCTAGGCAAGACAGGAAATGAAGACAGTAAACTTGAAATAATGGAAGGAGCAAATTATTTGGAGTAAAAGAATCTGGACATAAACCTCAGGTCTATCATCTATTAGCTATGTGACTTTGGACAATTACCTGTTCATCTTCTCCTATAAACTGAGTTACCTTTCTCCGATAACGTGGAGTTAAGCACATTGCTTTACAGCATTGTTGCTGAGTGGGAGCATAAAGAATATTGGGTGTAAAAGGGCTTTGTAGATAACAAAGCAGCTTCTAGAATTATTTACAGTGGCTTATAAGAGCCAAATCAATATGTTATAAATAATTATAGTGGCCACAAATTACAGACTATGAGGGTTCAGCAAAAATAAGGGAGATGGTTTCTGACTGGAGAACTCAAGGAAGTTTCATATGAGAGCTGACATTTTGATGTGGGTTTTGAGGAATGTTTTGAGGGTAGGGATATAGGCCAAAGGGAAGTAGAATTGGGCTAATGTGGTACAGCAGAGTTTATGTGGTGCATATGGGAAAACAATGAGCTGTTTAGGGTTTCTGGAATTATGTGATGGGGAGCCTAGAAATTGGACGCAAGCTACAAAATTCTCAAGTTCAGGCTGAGAAGACTTTTAAAAAACATTTTAAAATTTGTTATTCTGTCATCGTGCCCACAAAGTTTGGAAAGGCTTAGGCATAGTCCATTACCTTAAATAATCCTATCTTATTTGTAGCTCTTTCATACATCTATTCTCAGTCCAGAGCATGGCACTAAATATTCTCTTATTGTTCCTTTTTTGGATCATTTTCAGACCTCTTATGGTTTCATTTAGGGGCTAGTTATTAAGTGGCTAATTACACAAGAAAAAATAATTTATTCACGGTGGTGGCAAATGCCATAACAAAAATTCTAAGGTATTCTAAAAGTGAATGATAAGAGTTAACCCAACTTGGAATAGATCAAAGAATCCTTTCTAATAGAAAAGATGAATGGGTTGAGATTTAAAGGATGATTAAGAATTAGCAAGGGAGGTGGGGGAGAGGGAGGAGAAGAGCATTCTAAACAGAGGGAACAGCATATGCAAAGGTGGCATGGGAAGAAGTATATCACTTTTCAAGACTACTGTAGTTGAAGAATAGAGGAGAACGGCACGTGATATAGCCAGAGAGCTTTCCAGGAGTCAGAATATTTATGAGTGGGAGTCCATGTTTGAGATTTTTATCTTTATCTTAAGAGCAAAAGGAAGCTAGGTGTTAGGGGATGGTAATGTGATCAGGTTTGGTTTTTGAAAATCACTCCAGACACACTGTGGACAATAGATTGGAGGAGGGCAGAGGTGGATATAAGAAACTAGTTGTTATAGTTCAACTGTGAGATTACAGTGGAATGAATTAGGGTTGTACTAATGGGGATGGAGATAAATAGACTCAAGAAATGTTAGTGGTTAAAGCAAAAGGACTTGGTGATTGACAGGATGTGAGTGTGGGGGGGGAATGTAAAAAATGAGTCAGAGATTTCTTACTGTTGGATGTTTTATGGTGACATCCCCTGAGATGGCGACTCTAAAAATGGGCCAGGTTTGGGTGACAAATCATCTTATATTTGTATAATGCATTGCCAAGATCTAGGAATCAGAGGGGTTAAGTGAATTGCTTCAGATTGTGCAGCAAATCAATAGTGATCAAAATTTAGATCTCTGGACCCCTCATTGTTCAGTTTCTGTTCCTTCCGTTCACTGCTATGGCAACTGCCTTCTAAGTGATTTCTGGGTTTATAGACAGGTCTCCTTTTGATCTATTCTCCACACTGATACACCACTCTTTCTAAAACTCTTCAGAAACTCCCAGTCTTTGACTAAAGAATAAAGGCAAAGGTCCTTTCAAGGCCTACAAACCATTTCTTCATCTGAAAAGAGTTGCAAGTTACTTAGTTTAGTTGGAACATAGAATGTGACGGTGGAGAGAGATAAGAAAAAAACTAAGGAGCCTATTAGGGTCCAGATTAGAAAGAATTTTTAAAGTAATTTTTGTATATTTAGACTGTAATTTAAGAGAAATGGAGAATCATTAAAGATTTTCAAATAGTTTTTATTTTTATCAAGTTATATATGCTCATGGTATAAAGGGCCAATTCATTTTACAATGCTTTGTTAAAAGAAGAGCAGTCCTCAGATCTATAATCTACCCCCATTTTTCCATATTAGAGAAGTAATCACTTTTAACCATTTTGGTTGATTTTAGATATTTACCTCCAGTTTTCTAAATCATATGTCTATACTGCTACTCTTTGATATTTTAGTTTTAGGCATTTATTAATTTCCCAGTATAGAAAATGAGAATTCAACTATTTTCACTTCTCATCCCCCACCTGCCCCATCATACACACACTTATCATCCCCCAATTTCTCAAAGTATATCATAGTCTCAGCTACATAAATAGAGTTTATATTATTATGACTATGCCAATTCTATTCAGAGTTCAGAAACAATTTTCTTGCTCAGTTTATTATTGTTTTCTGTGTAGTTAATGAAGTCCTTGATTTTTATTTGCTTAGTTTACTAGGTACTTAAAACTAATTTATCTCTCAACTCACCACAAGTTGAGCAAATATCCTCTCAACACATTAAAAAACATCAGGTATTTTATTAATTTTATTCTCTGGAAAAAGTGTAGCTCAGCATTTTCTGTTCTGAAGTCTGTGCTTGTTGTGAGTTGTCATCTTGGTATTCTTTTGCCTCTCCCCAGTGAGGAATTCCTTATTTCTGTGATACTTTTTTTTTAAAGATTTTTTTAAAATTTATTCATAGAGAGAGAGGCAGAGACACAGGCAAAGGGAGAAGCAGGCTCCATGCAGGGAGCCTGATGTGTGACTCGATCCCGGGTCTCCAGGATCACACCCCAGGCTGCAGGCGGCGCCAAACTGCTGCGCCACCCAGGCTGCCCTATTTCTGTGATTCTATTTCTTGTTATTTTGTTATTTAAAACTTACAGGGGTGTCTGGGTGGCTCAGTTAGCTAAGCATCTACCTTTGGCTCAGATCATGATCTTGGAACCCTGGGATCAAGCCGTACATCAGGCTCCCTGCTCAATGAGAAGTCTGCTTCTCCCTCTGCTCTTCCCCACATCATTCACTCTCTGTCTCTCTCCTCTCAACTAACTGGAATTTTTAAAAGGAAAAAATTGAAATTGAAAATTTTTTATTTAATAAAAAATCTTAAAAAAACCTTACATGTCCTCCAAAAACAACATAAGGAAGATGAATTGGCAGTAAATACTTTGAAATACTGCATATCAAATAATATTTTTACTCTAGTCTTACACTTAATTGATAGCTTGGTTGGGTATAGAATTCTCAGTTGGAAATAAATTTTCCTTTAACTTTTTAAGGCATTGCTCTGTTCAGGTTTTAGTTGAGAGGTTCAATGTCATTCTGATTCTTTCTTTGTATGAAAACTGTATAGACCCTTAAGATCTTCTTGTATGGAACTTGTATAGATCTTTTAGGATCTTTATTCCTGTAGCTCTGACATTTCTTCTTGTCATTCTTTGGTATAGATCTATTTTATCCATCATTCTGGGCACTCAGTAAACCCTTAGAAATATGAAAACTCTTATTTTCCTGGAAAAATTGCCAATTTATTTTTAAGATGATTTTTAAAAATTTCCTTTGTTCACTCCTTCTGAAACTCCTAATATTTGGGTGTCAAAATAAGTAGAACTTGTGTTTTAATTTCATATCTTTTTTCTTCTCCATTCTTATTCTTTTTATTATGCTTTCTGGGATAATTTCTCAACTCTGTGTTCAAACCTCTATTGAATTTTTCATTTTGATTATCATATTTTGAAATTTCTGTTATGTCCTCTGAACATTTCTTTTTATTTTAATAAGCTTTTATTTTTGTTTTAAGAATTGCAATGCCTTCTCATATTTCTTGAAAGATTTTTTCCCCCCAGCTTGTCACTGATTTTATTTCTAGTATTATAGTACAGGAATATTTAATTTTTATTTTTGCAATTGATTGGAGGGATTTCAATTTTTTCCTTTTTAAAATTCCAGTTAAATACAGTGTTATGGTTTTTTATATTTTTTAAAATTTTATTTATTTATGATAGGCACACACAGAGAGAGAGAGAGAGGCAGAGACACAGGCAGAGGGAGAAGCAGGCTCCATGCACCGGGAGCCCGACGTGGGACTCGATCCCAGGTCTCCAGGATCGCGCCCTGGGCTAAAGGCAGGCGCCAAACCACTGCGCCACCCAGGAATCCCCAATACAGTGTTATGTTAATTTCAGCTATACAATATAGTGATTCAGTACTTCCATATGACACCAGGTGCTCATCACGAAAAGTGCAACCATTAATCCCCATCAAATATTTCACCTATCCCCTCCCTGCAATCTCCCCTCTGGTAACCATCAGTTCTCCATAATTGAGTCTGGTTCTTGATTTGTCTTCCTATCACTGTCTCTTTCCCCCCATCTTTTGCTTGTTAATTTTGTTTCTTAAATTCCACACATAAGTAAAATCATATGGTATGTCTTTCTCTGACTGACTTATTTTGCTTAGCAGTACAGTCTCTAGTTCCATCCATGTCATTGCAAATGGCAAGATTTCATTCATTTTTATGGCTGAATAATATTCCATTATATATCTATATGATCTATATCTATATCTATCTATCTTTCTATCTATCTATATCACTTCTTCTTTATTCATTCATCATTTGATGGACACTTGGGCTGCTTCCATATCTTGACTATTGTAAATAATGCTGCTATAAACATAGGAGTTCATATAACCCTTTGAATAAGTGATTTTGTATTCTTTGGGTAAATACCCAGAAGTGTGATTGCTGGATCATAGGATAGTTCTAATTTTAACTTTTTGAGGAACCTCCATACTGTTTTCCAGAGTGGCTGCACCAGTTTGCATTCTAGGTTGTGTAATTTATTGGCATATAGTTTTTCATAATATTCTCTTGGAATTGTTTGTATTTATTTAGTGTTGTCATTTCTCCCCTCTCATTTATGATTTTATTTATTTGAGTCCTTTCTCTTTTTTTCTTGATTAGCTGGCTAGAGGTTAATAATTTTGTTGATTTTTTTCAAAGTACTAGCTCTTGGTTTCATTGATCTCTTCTATTGTTTTTTGTTTCCTTTTTTTTTTTAACTTTTTAAAGATTTATTTATTTATTTATTTATTTATTTATTTATGATAGACATAGAGAGAGAGAGGCAGACACACAGGAGGAGGGAGAAGCAGACATGCCAGGAGCCTGATGCGGAACTCGATCCCGGGACTCCAGGACAGTGCCCTGGGCCAAAGGCAGGCACCAAACTGCTGAGCCACCCAGGGATCCCCTGTTTTTTTGTTTATAAATTATTTGTTCTTATTCTTTATTATTTACTTCCTTCTGCTGGATTTGGGTTTTGTTTGATCATCTTTAAATAGCTCCTTTAGGTGTTAGGTTTGGATGTTTATTTCAGATTTTTCTTTCTTTTTGAGGTAGGCCTGTATTACTATAAACTTCCCTCTTAAAACTTATTTTTTCTGCATCCTAAAGGTTTTGGACTGTTGTTGTTTCATTTTCATTTGTTTCCATATGCTTTTTAAAGTTTCTTCTTTGATTTCCTCATTGACCAATTTATTGTTTATTTATTTATTTATTTTCATTTTTTCATTTTATTGTTTAGTAGCATGCTTAACCTCCATGTATTTGTGGTCTTTCCAGATTTTTTCTTATGTTTGACTTCTGGTTTCACAGCATTGTGGTTGGAAAATATGTATGATATGACTTTGATCTTCTTGAATTTGTTGAGGCTTGTTTTATGGCCTAATATGTAATATATTTTGAAGAATGTTCCATGTGCACCTGAAAGGAATGTGTATTCTGCTATTTTAGAATAGAACGTTCTGAAAATATGTGCTAAATCCATCTGGTCCAGTGTGTAATTCAAAGCCATTGTTTCTAAAATCATTTTAGATTTTCTGCATAGATGGTCTGTCCATTGATGTAAGTGGAGTGTTAAAATCCTGTATTATTATTGTTTTATTATCAGTTCCTTTATGTTTTTTATTAATTGTTTTATATGTTTATGTCCTCCTATGTTGGGTGTATAAGTATATATACTTATATACTTATAAGTGTATATCGTTATATCTTCTTGTTGGGTTGTCTCCTTTATTATTATATAGTGCCCTTCTTTGTCTCATCTCAATCTTGTTTTAAGTCTATTTTGTCTGATACAAGTATTTGCACTCTGGCTTTCTTTTGATCTCCATTTGCATGACAGATATTTCTCCATCTCCTCACTTTCAATTTGTAGGTCTTTAGGTCTAAAATGAGTCTCCTTTAGGCAGCATATAGATGGGTCTTTCTTTTTTATCCATTCTGACATCCTGTGTCTTTGGAGTGTCTGGATTGTTTATATTCAAAGTAATAATTGATAGGCATGTATTGTCATTTTATTACTTATTTTATTATTGTTTCTGAAGATTTTCTCTGATTTTTCTTGTCTCTTTCATAGTTTGTTTCTCTCTTTCATAGTTTGTTGATTTTCTTTAGTAATATATTTAGATTTCTTTCTTTTTATTCTTTGCATATTTATTAGTGGTTTTGACATATGGTTACTATTAGGTTTGTATGTAACCTGTTCTGTATATAGAAGTCTATATTAAATTGATGGTTAAATTTGAACCCATTCTTCTCTCCTCCTCATGTTTTAGTTATATATTATTATATTTTGCATCCTTTTATTTTGTGAGTTCCTTGACTGATTTTTTAAAAAGAAATATTCATTTTTACTCCTTTTGTGTTTCCTACTTTCATACTGTCACTTTTGGTTTGTTTCCCACTCAGAGAGTAACTTTTAATATTTCTTGCCAAGCTCCTTGAGTTTTTGTTTATCTGGGAAACTCTTTATCTCTCCTATTCTGAATGATAGCTTTGCTGGATATAATATTCTTAGCTGCAGATTTTCCCCAGGCAGTACTTTGAATATATTATGTGTGACTACTGGCAGGCTAGGAAAATTTTTGCTGAGAAATCTCCAGATAGCCTGGTGGGTTTTTCTATGCAATTTACTATCTCCTCCTTCCTCCTCTTCTTCTTTCCTTAATGTTTTTAAAATTTTCTCTTTATCACTATATTTTGCCAATTTAATTAACAATATGTCTTGGTGTGGATATGCTTTTGTTGATTTTGATGAAAGTTCTCTGTACCATCTGGATCTGGATATCTATTTCCTTCCCCAGATTAGGAAAGTTTTCAACAATTACTTCTTCAAATAAATCCCGCCCGCCTTTTCTCTCTCTTCTTCTTCTGGGACTTCTATAATATGAATGTTACTATGATGGAGTGATTGAGTTCCCTAAGGCTGTTCACATAATTTGGCATAATTCTTTTTTCTCTGTTTTGTTCAGCTTGATTACTTTCTATTACTCTGTCTTCTAGGTCACTAATTCATTTTTCTGCTTCTTCCATCCTGCTCTTCATTCCATCAAGTATGTTTCTCATTTTGTTTATTGTATCCTTTATCTCTGCTATTTTTCCTTTTTCTCTGTGTTAAGGGTCTCATTCATGTCTTCTTTTTTGTCAAGTCCAGTCGGTATCCTAATGATCATTACTTTATATTCTCTGTTTTGCTTAGATCTCTGGCCATGGCCTTGTCCTTTTCATTCATTTGGTATGAATTTCTCTGTCTTTTCATTTTGTCCAAGTCTCTGTCTGTTTCGGTGTGTTGGGAAAGTCAGCTATATCATCTATTCTTGAGGGTAATGGCCTTATGAAGAAGATGTCCTGTAGTGCCCTGCTGTGTTGTTCTCTATTCCCCAGGGCCTTCCAGGAATATCTCCAATGTGATGTGTGCTACATGTTCTCTGCTGTTTTGTCCTGGCCACTTTATCCCTTAGGCTTGTTATCTATAAAGACTCTCTGCCTGTTGTGGGCATTGTTTTGTCCCTGGCCTGAATGTGGTACATTTTAACTAGGTGTGCTTTGGTCTGTTTGCAAAATGAGACCTGTTACCACTGCTACCTGAACAAAAGCTCTGCGAACTTCCATGTCAGGAGACATGGTGTTGTCAGGGGTTTGGCCTGGTCTTCAAGGGAGGGTGCTCACCATGCTGGGCCTGAGACAAATGTTCTTGGGAGGGGCAGTTCCACCAGAGGACAGCAGGGTGGAACTTGGTGTAAGCAAAGTAGGTAGCTAGTGTAGATGGTCTGCTGGTTCCCACAGGTGGCTCTATGTTGATGCTGAGGGGTAGGAGGCAGGAGTGGTGCCAACCAATTCCTTTGTCCCTAGTAGGGTCTTTTCATGAATGCTACCACTTTGCGATGCACTCTGAGATGAATGAATAACCTCCCCACTGTGTGCCCCAGGCACTTTTCAAATCATTGTTTCTATTCTGTGCGTCTGTGGCTTGTTTGCCTGCCTTCTCTTTAAGAGCAGCATAATGCCTTGTGGGCTCTATCCCAGCCAAGTCCACTGACCTTTAAAATTCCAGACTTTAAGCCCTGCTGGTTGTCAGAAGTCATGAAATTCAGCCCCTCTTACTTTCCAAGCCAAATGCTGATGTGATTCATTTCCCTATGTGCCCACTGTGTGCACCCTTCCTGTGCTCATGGCTCCCTCCCCACCATAGTGGTCATGATCTGTTTTTCTCCTAAATTCCATCTCCACACTTCCTGCCTTCTTTGATATGGCCTTTTCTCTGCCTTTAATTGTCAACTTTGTTCTCCTGTTTTCAGGTGAATTTCTGGAGTATTTAGGATGTTTTGATAGTTATCTGTTGTATTCATGGGATAAGGTGAGGCTAGAGTCCTCCTACTCCACTGCCATCTTTCTAGAATCAAATATTGATTTTTTGGGGTTATATCTCCATGTATCATCTATTTCCTTAATAAGTTTCTAACTTCTGTTTGTTTTGGTCTTTGTCTTTCATTTTAAAATGCTTTCTCAGGTAGCTGGTGATCCTTGCTGACCATGTATATTTAAAAGTGGGCTATAAAAAACTTAATTATGAGCTTCTTTTAAACCATGGATGGGTTTTCTTGCCAACTATGTGCCTTACCTTAGAGAGATCTGGCTGAACAATTTCACTGGGAAGCCCTTGATATCACTGTATTTGGGCCTTTTTTCTTAAGCTGGTCAGATTCCCCATAAAAGTGTCTCCTCATCCCTTGAGTCAAGAATGTTGTAGTTTGGGTTCCCTGGGAAGCAGAGATTAGCATGTCAGAAGTTTATTAGAGAATACCCTTGGGATCAACACTTATAGAAGTGAAGAGGGAAAATCAGGATTAGGCAAAGAGAATTTGAGCTCTGATATATTCTCAATGAAGGCCTTAGCTGACCCTATGGAAGTTCTGAATGTGGGATAGCCCTTCTAAATTATCTTTAGATACTTTATCTAAAATTATCTTTAACTTTAAATTATCTTTAGATGCACATGGATATGAGCAGTTACTGTGTCTTTATATCTTTATGTTGGTCAGTCATTGGAAGTAGTTGCCCCTGACAGGAGCGGAGCCATGGCCTTGGGGATCTTCAGCTGAGACATTTTCTGAATAGGACTGACAGCTGAGACTTGTCTGCTGTCAGAACTTCTGACATCTGGGGGTGGGGGCAGAATACTTTAGTCCTTGAGATGGTTAATTTTACATGTCAATGTAACTGGGATAAGGAACACCTAGATAGCTGGTGAAACATTATTTCTGGGTATGTCTGTATGAGTGTTTCTGGGGGAGATTGATATTTGAATTGTAGACTAAATAAAGAAGATGCAGGTAGGCATTCAATTTGTTGAGTGCATAAATAGAACAAAATGATGGAAGAAGGGAGAATTTGTTCTTTTGGCTTGAGCTGGGACCTCCATTTTCTCCTGCTCTCAGGCATCAGTGCTTCTGATTTTCAGGTCTTTATTTTTTTTTTTTTTTTTTTAATTAACTTTTATTGGTGTTTAATTTACCAACATACAGAAAAACACCCAGTGCTCATCCCGTCAAGTGTCCACCTCAGTGCCCGTCACCCATTCCCCTCCAACACCCGCCCTCCTCCCCTTCCACCACCCCTAGTTCGTTTCCCCGAGTTAGGAGTCTTTATGTTCTGTCTCCCTTCCTGATATTTCCCAACATTTCTTTTCCCTTCCTTTATATTCCCTTTCACTATTATTCATATTCCCCAAATGAATGAGAACATACACTGTTTGTCCTTCTCCGATTGACTTATTTCACTCAGCATAATACCCTCCAGTTCCATCCACGTTGAAGCAAATGGTGGGTATTTGTCGTTTCTAATGGCTGAGTAATATTCCATTGTATACATAAACCACATCTTCTTTATCCATTCATCTTTCGATGGACACCGAGGCTCCTTCCACAGTTTGGCTATTGTGGCCATTGCTGATAGAAACATCGGGGTGCAGGTGTCCCGACGTTTCATTGCATCTGAATCTTTGGGGTAAATCCCCAACAGTGCAATTGCTGGGTCGTAGGGCAGGTCTATTTTTAACTCTTTGAGGAACCTCCACACAGTTTTCCAGAGTGGCTGCACCAGTTCACATTCCCACCAACAGTGTAAGAGGGTTCCCTTTTCTCCGCATCCTCTCCAACATTTGTTGTTTCCTGCCTTGTTAATTTTCCCCATTCTCACTGGTGTGAGGTGGTATCTCATTGTGGTTTTGATTTGTATTTCCCTGATGGCAAGTGATGCAGAGCATTTTCTCATGTGCATGTTGGCCATGTCCATGTCTTCCTCTGTGAGATTTCTCTTCATGTCTTTTGCCCATTTCATGATTGGATTGTTTGTTTCTTTGGTGTTGAGTTTAATAAGTTCTTTATAGATTTTGGAAACTAGCCCTTTATCGGATATGTCATTTGCAAATATCTTCTCCCATTCTGTAGGTTGTCTTTTAGTTTTGTTGACTGTATCCTTTGCTGTGCAAAAGCTTCTTATCTTGATGAAGTCCCAATAGTTCATTTTTGCTTTTGTTTCTTTTGCCTTTGTGGATGTATCTTGCAAGAAGTTACTGTGGCCAAGTTCAAAAAGGGTGTTGCCTGTGTTCTCCTCTAGGATTTTGATGGAATCTTGTCTCACATTTAGATCTCTCATCCATTTTGAGTTTATCTTTGTGTATGGTGAAAGAGAGTGGTCCAGTTTCATTCTTCTGCATGTGGATGTCCAATTTTCCCAGCACCATTTATTGAAGAGACTGTCTTTCTTCCAATGGATAGTCTTTCCTCCTTTATCGAATATTAGATGGCCGTACATTTCAGGGTCCACTTCTGGGTTCTCTATTCTGTTCCATTGATCTATGTGTCTGTTTTTGTGCCAGTACCACACTGTCTTGATGACCACAGCTTTGTAATACAACCTGAAATCTGGCATTGTGATGCCCCCAGATATGGTTTTCTTTTTTAAAATTCCCCTGGCTATTCGGGGTCTTTTCTGATTCCACACAAATCTTAAAATAATTTGTTCTAACTCTCTGAAGAAAGTCCATGGTATTTTGATAGGGATTGCATTAAACGTATAAATTCCCCTGGGTAACATTGACATTTTTACAATATTAATTCTGCCAATCCATGAGCATGGAATATTTTTCCATCTCTTTGTGTCTTCCTCAATTTCTTTCAGAAGTGTTCTATAGTTTTTAGGGTATAGATCTTTTACCTCTTTGGTTAGGTTTATTCCTAGGTATCTTATGCTTTTGGGTGCAATTGTAAATGGGATTGACTCCTTAATTTCTCTTTCTTCAGTCTCATTGTTAGTGTATAGAAATGCCATTGATTTCTGGGCATTGATTTTGTATCCTGCCACGCTACCAAATTGCTGTATGAGTTCTAGCAATCTGGGGGTGGAGGCTTTTGGGTTTTCTATGTAGAGTATCATGTCATCGGCGAAGAGGGAGAGTTTGACTTCTTCTTTGCCAATTTGAATGCCTTTAATGTCTTTTTGTTGTCTGATGGCTGAGGCGAGGACTTCCAGAACGATGTTGAACAGCAGTGGTGAGAGTGGACATCCCTGTCTTGTTCCTGATCTTAGGGGAAAGGCTCCCAGTGCTTCCCCATTGAGAATGATATTTGCTGTGGGCTTTTCGTAGATGGCTTTTAAGATGTCAAGGAAAGTTCCCTCTATCCCAACACTCTGAAGGGTTTTGATCAGGAATGGATGCTGTATTTTGTCAAATGCTTTCTCTGCATCTAATGAGAGGATCATATGGTTCTTGGTTTTTCTCTTGCTGATATGATGAATCACATTGATGGTTTTACGAGTGTTGAACCAGCCTTGTGTCCCAGGGATAAATCCTACTTGGTCATGGTGAATAATTTTCTTAATGTGTTGTTGGATCCTATTGGCTAGTATCTTGTTGAGAATTTTTGCATCCATGTTCATCAGGGATATTGGTCTGTAATTCTCCTTTTTGGTGGGGTCTTTGTCTGGTTTCGGAATTAAGGTGATGCTGGCCTCATAGAACGAATTTGGAAGTACTCCATCTCTTTCTATCTTTCCAAACAGCTTTAGTAGAATAGGTATGATTTCTTCTTTAAACGTTTGATAGAATTCCCCTGGGAAGCCATCTGGCCCTGGACTCTTGTGTCTTGGGAGGTTTTTGATGACTGCTTCAATTTCCTCCCTGGTTATTGGCCTGTTCAGGTTTTCTATTTCTTCCTGCTCCAGTTTTGGTAGTTTGTGGCTTTCCAGGAATGCGTCCATTTCTTCTAGATTTCCTAATTTATTGGCGTACAGCTGTTCATAATATGTTTTTAAAATCGTTTGTATTTCCTTGGTGTTGGTAGTGATGTCCCCTTTCTCATTCATGATTTTATTAATTTGAGTCTTCTCTCTCTTCTTTTTAATAAGGTTGGCTAATGGTTTATCTATCTTATTAATTCTTTCAAAGAACCAACTCCTGGTTCTGTTGATCTGTTCCACAGTTCTTTTGGTCTCGATATCATTGAGTTCTGCTCGAATTTTAATTAACTCTCTTCTTCTGCTGGGGGTGGGGTCTATTTGTTGCTTTTTCTCTAGTTCCTTTATGTGTAAGGTGAGCTTTTGAATTTGAGATCTTTCCAGTTTTTGAATGTATGCTTGTATTGCGATGTATTTCCCCCTCAGGACTGCTTTTGCTGCATCCCAAAGATTTTGAACGGTTGTATCTTCATTTTCATTAGTTTCCATGAATCTTTTTAATTCTTCCTTAATTTCCTGGTTGACCTTTTCATCTTTTAGCAGGATGGTCCTTAACCTCCACGTGTTTGTGGTCCTTCCATATTTCTTGTTGTGATTAAGTTCTAATTTCAAGGCATTATGGTCTGAGAATATACAGGGGACTATCCCGATCTTTTGGTATCGGTTCAGACCCGATTTGTGACCCAGTATGTGGTCTATTCTGGAGAAAGTTCCATGTGCACTTGAGAAGAATGTGTATTCAGTTGAGTTTGGATGTAAGGTTCTGTAGATATCTGTGAAATCCATCTGGTCCAGTGTATCATTTAAAGCTCTCGTTTCTTTGGAGATGTTGTGCTTAGAAGACCTATCCAGGGTAGAAAGAGCTAGATTGAAGTCACCAAGTATAAGTGTATTATTATCAAGGTATTTCTTGAGTTTGGTTATTAATTGGTTTAAATATTTGGCAGCTCCCACATTCGGGGCATATATATTGAGGAGTGTTAAGTCCTCTTGTTGGATAGATCCTTTGAGTATGAGATAGTGTCCCTCTTCATCTCTCACTATAGTCTTCGGGGTAAATTTTAATTTATCTGATATAAGGATGGCAACCCCTGCTTTCTTTTGAGGACCATTTGAATGGTAAATGGTTCTCCAACCTTTTATTTTCAGGTTGTAGGTGTCCTTCTGTCTAAAATGAGTCTCTTGTAGACAGCAAATAGATGGGTCCTGCTTTTTTATCCAGTCTGAAACCCTGCACCTTTTGATGGGGTCATTAAGCCCGTTCACATTCAGAGTTACTATTGATAGATATGAGTTTAGTGTCATCATATCTATTCAGTCCTTGTTTTTGTGGATTGTTCCACTGAACTTCTTCTTAAAGGGGAATTTTAAGAGTCCCCCTTAAAATTTCTTGCAGAGCTGGTTTGGAGGTTACATATTCTTTCAGTTCCTGCCTGTCTTGGAAGCTCTTTATCTCTCCTTCCATTTTGAATGAAAGCCTTGCGGGGTAAAGTATTCTTGGTTGCATGTTCTTTTCATTTAGGACCCTGAATATATCCTGCCAGCCCTTTCTGGCCTGCCAGGTCTCTGTGGAGAGGTCTGCTGTTACCCTAATATTCCTCCCCATAAAAGTCAGGGACTTTTTTTCTCTTGCTGCTTTAAGGATCTTCTCCTTATCTTTGGAATTTGCAAGCTTCACTATTAAATGTCGAGGTGTTGAACGGTTTTTGTTGATTTTAGGGGGGGATCTCTCTATTTCCTGGATCTGAATGCCTGTTTCCCTTCCCAGATTCGGAAAGTTTTCAGCTAGGATTTGTTCAAATACATATTCTGGCCCTCTGTCCCTTTCCGCGCCCTCGGGAACCCCAATTAAACGTAGGTTTTTCTTCCTCAGGCTATCATTTATTTCCCTTAATCTATCCTCATGGTCTTTTAATTGCCTGTCTCTTTTTTCCTCAGTTTCCCTCTTTGCCATCAACTTGTCTTCTATGTCACTCACTCGTTCTTCCACCTCGTCAAGCCTCGTCGTTAGGACTTCTAGCTTGGATTGCATCTCATTTAATTGATTTTTAATTTCTGCCTGATTAGATCTAAATTCTGCAGTCATGAAGTCTCTTGAGTCCTTTATGGTTTTTTCTAGAGCCACCAGTAGCTGTAAAATAGTGCTTCTGAATTGGCTTTCTGACATTGAATTGTAATCCATATTTTGTAACTCTGTGGGAGAGTGGGCTGTTTCTGATTCTTTTTTTTGAGGGGTTTTCCTTCTAGTCATTTTGCTCAGTGCAGAGTGGCCAAAAACAAGTTGTATTGGGAAAAGGAGAAAAAGAGAGAGAAGGAAAGAAAAGAGAAAAAGAAAAAAGAGAAAGAAGAAAAAAATAGGGGAAAAAGAGAAGAAAAAGAAAGAAAAAGAAAGAAAGGAGAAAAAAGAAAAAAGGGGGGGTGGGGGAAGCAATCAGAAATCAAGAAGAA
This sequence comes from Vulpes lagopus, assembly GCF_018345385.1. Taxonomy (NCBI): domain Eukaryota; kingdom Metazoa; phylum Chordata; class Mammalia; order Carnivora; family Canidae; genus Vulpes; species Vulpes lagopus. Next base: position 33,240,710 of record NC_054838.1, on the reverse strand, counting down.
AGAGAGAAAAAAAAAAGCACAAAACAAAACAAAAGAAAAAAAAACAAAAACAAAAACAAAAAAACAAAAAACAAAAAAAACCACGGGGGAGTATCTTCCGATTCTGTGTAGTGTAAGTCCCTTGATTTCCCTTGGAACTGGTCCGTCTCGCTGGTCTTCTGGGGGAGGGGCCTGCTGTGCTGATTCTCAGGTGTTAGCACTTGGGGGAGCTGCTCTGCCCCTGCCTGGTGCAGGGCTCGGTGGGGGTTGTTCACCCCGTGAGGCCCCGGGAGGAAGCCACAGTGGCGGGGGCAGCTCTGGGACCCTGGATCCAGCCCCCGCAGTAGCTCCGGGGCTCTCCTTCTGCAGGGCCTGGGGGCTCCGGGGCGGGGCCGCTGATCTGCTCAGTTCCAGGCAGGAGCGTCCTTGCTGTCCTGGGCCCTCCCGGCCTCTGCCTGTCCCGGGGGAGGCCGGATCCTGGGCTGTGTCCCGGCGCCCTGTGCTCCGGGGCCTGCGCTGTTGGATTCGCGCTCCCGGCGGTGCAGCCCCCTCCGCGCAGCCGCCGCCCGAGCCTCTCCGAGCTGTTCCCGGAGCCGCGCAGCCCCCTCCGCGCGGAGCTTCTTCCTCTGCGCGAGCCGCCGCCGCTGAGCTGTTCCCGGAGCCACGCAGCCCCCTCCGCGGAGCCGCTGCCCGAGCCCCTCCGAGCTGTTCCCGGAGCCGCGCAGCCCCCTCCGCGCGGAGCTTCTTCCTCCGCCCGAGCCGCCGCCGCTGAGCTGTTCCCGGAGCCCCGCAGCCCCCTCCGCGGAGCCGCCGCCCGAGCCCCTCCGAGCTGCTCCGGGTCCCGCCGAGCGCTGCAGCCCTTAGGGAGCTCGGCGCACTCTCCCGGGGCGCAGTTCCTCTGTTACTGTCCCAGGGAGCCCGAGGGCATCCCCGCCTTTCTGGGGATCCTGCTCCAATTCCCGGGGAGCCCCTTTCCGCGGGGAAGGTCGGTGCAGCTCCTGCTCCTCCGGGACGGGGCTCTCCTGTCCTGGGGACACTCGCCCCGGCCTCAGCCCGGCTCCTCGCGGGGCCCCTCCCCCTTGGAGGCCTTTTGTGTCTTTATTTCTTTTTCCCCGTCTTCCTACCTTGATAGAAGCGCGAACTCTTCTCACTGGAGCGTTCCAGCTGGTCTCTCTTTAAATCTCAGGCCGAATTCGTAGGTTTTCAGGATGATTGGATGGTTTTCTAGGTAATTTGCTGAGGACAGGTGACCTGGAGACCCTACTCCTCCGCCATCTTGCCCCTCCCCTCTGATTTTCAGGTCTTTAGACTTAGATAGAGATTTACACCATCCGTTTTCCTGGTTCTCAAGACTTTGGACTTAGACTGAATCATAACAGCAGCTTTCTTTGTTCTCTGTATTGCAGATGGCAAATCATTATGGGACTTCTTGGTCTCTAAAATAGTGTGAGTTAATTCCTATAATAAGGGTATGTATCTATTCGTCTTCTATATCTATCTATCTAATCTATCAGTTCCATTTCTCTGGAGAACCTTCAGCATTATAGTACTGAAGAGGCATCTAGGTGGCACACCATATCATCTAATATAGTAGTAGTATAAGCTTGGCTTCTAGAGTTCTGCGTAGTAAGTGAGGGTAATAGAACCTTAAAATGTCTAAACATTTAGTGTGTATATGGATTTCACAGGACAAGAAAACTATATAACATTTAGTGTGTATATGGGTTTCACAGGACAAGAAAACTATATAACAAATTATTGAAAAGAAATGTAAATATTTTATTCTTTCAAAATATGTTCAGTAGATACGAGTTGTATTCAGCAACTTGAAGCCCACTTATTCCCCATTTCCTCTTTATCTGCTAGCTTTTATTCATTGCTTTATTTTGTCGTAGTTTTTTGCCTATATATCTACTTTTGCATCCTTTTCACCTAGAAGGATGCTTGATACACAGTAGTTACCCAATAAATGTTTATTTTGTTAAATAGGAATTGTATACTATGGTAATGTATGTATTATCTAATTCATGTATGCTTTTTAAATGGATGCTGTTCCCTCTAGCTTAAACAACTGCATGAAGATAATCAGTGAGAGAGATGATGTGAAGTCTCAGTTAGTGAGCTCTGGAGTTCTTCCTTTCTTCTAGTAGTGTCTAGAAGGGCTTTGTGCCCTCATCTTGGTGGTCTTTGATGTCCTCTTGCTGGTAAGTTCTCCTAATCTGGGCTGGGGCACCCTGATGCTTCTGGGTGGCTCAAATGGTAACTGAGACTGTATTGCTCCTTCTGTGAAGCCCAGACTTATTTCACTGCTACTGTGCCAACTTGTCATCATTCCTCCTGGGCTCATGTGATTCTCCCTATCTCCTTGCTCTAACAATTGCTTTTCCTGAGATCAGGAAATTAACCTCATTGTGTTGACCTTTTCTTTGTTCATGCCTCTAATTTTATTTAATTAAATTTTTATTGTTTCTTTATTTTAAAAAGAGTTCCATATATCTTTTTTAACTTTTTGAGGAGCCCCCATATTGTTGTCCAGAGTGGCAGTACCAGTTTGCATTCCCACTCACAGTATAAGAAGGTTCCACTTTCTTCGCATCATCATCATCTGCTGTTTCCCCAGTTGTTAATTTTAGCCATATATCAGTACTATGATCTGAATGCTGTGTTCCCCCACCCCACCTCAAATTCATATTTGCCTAATATATTGGTATTAGGAAGTGAGGTCTTCAGAAAGTGATTAGGTTGTAAGACCTCCTTGTGGACGCATGAATGGGACCCTAGAGAGCTCCACCAAGTGAGGTTATGGTGATAGCCATCTGTGAACCAGGAGGTAAGCTCTCTCCAGCTATGGAATCTGCCTGCATCTTGATCCTATACTGTTCAGCCCCCAGATCCATGAAAAATGATTTATTGTTGTTTATAAGCCAACCAGTCTATGGTATTTTTGTTACTGCAGCCCCTAACACAATAAATAATAAATAAATTCTTTCTAGGACTAGTGGTAAGATGTTCATGGCATCATATGTCTTTCTAGTCCAAATAGTCTATTCTCATTTACATTAAGCTAGTATCTCTGTCCTGGATCTTACCACTTTAACTATTTCCTATTTCAGGACAAATCTGTTGTCCATCTGAGATTTTCTGAGACATAGGAGGAGGATTTTGTTCCTGTATTGGATTATGGATTTAAATTTTGAGGCTGAGGTCAAATATATACCAATACGCAGCAAGCAGAAAGAACTCTGAGCTGGTCACCTCCTCCTCTCCACCAATTACCCACTAACAAAATGGATACCTCTATCAGGTTTCTTGTGGAACCCTCTGCACATAGGACGTCTGAAACATGCATTCAGTGAAATACATAGTAGCAGAGTACCTGATATGTGATGGCAATTCAGTAACTGCTAGGGAAAGGAATCAACCAACAGATTTTTTTGTTTTATTTATTTATTTATTTTTACCATGGGTAAGGCATTGTGCAATGTGATTTATAACCTTTGTCTTTTGTAAACCTTAAAATAGCTTAAAATATACGTGTTAATTTTAATAATATACGTGTTATTTTTATACGTGTTATTTTTAATCCATACCTTACTAATGAAGTCCTAAGTTTCAGAGAATTTAATTAAACTCTTCAATGTCACATAACTAGCTAGTGGGAGAACTAGGATTCAATCTCAAGGCTGTCTGTTTCTAAAGTTCACGCTCTTTCTATAGTGCCCTGTGTCTTTCTGTTTGAACTTGAGTATGAATTTGAATGTCTATATTCAAAGAATATTACTATTTCTACTGTATGTGTATTTATAGTCTCTGATATATCCTATATAATATACCATACTATAATTTTTTATCCCTCATCCCTCTGTGCTGGAGCAGAGGCTGAAGGAATTTTGAATGGAAGCTTCCATCTCAAACATTCATTTCAAAAAAAAGAAGGAGGAAGAGAAGAAGAAGGAGAAGAGGGAAAGCATAATGAAGAGAAAGATTAACTTATGGAGTAGGTATTTTGGGGCTGCAAAGAAAAACAGAGCATATATTATTTAAACCTACATTTGTTTTATTGAGGAAAGTATCAGAGAAAAGCCCACTGAATGCATGTTAACTGCTCCATACTTGTGTGCCGAATGCAAATTAATTGCAAAAACCATCTGGTAATCATTTGAATCTGGCAGTAAAAGTGATGAGTGAAGCATTTATCATCAATCTGAAGGCGCATTTTTCTAATGGATCTTTTATTCAAGTTTTATGTTTCTGTTGTGAATTTAAGTTTATTTTTTTTCTAGCTACATAGTGCTTCCAACTTCTATTTGTAATTAGGGTGATTCTGATTTTATAGTGGTGGCCCTAGAAATAATATTGCGGTTGGCCTTCATTGATCAACAGAGTATCCACCTCTTGACCCCACAAAATAATGCAAACTTTGATTAAATTAGAGAAAACCAATGTAGACACTTTGATTTTAAGAAAGCACTCTTTACTGGCTTCAGAATAGGCATAGAAGTATGCATGTGTATGTGTGAATTTATGTGTATGTGTTTGTGTGTGGGCATGTATACATGTAGCTTTAGGAGCACAAATTTAAATTTCTATTGTGTATCATTGCAGAGATACTTATCTAACCTTGATAATAGTACACTCTTCAGGTGCATAGTCAAAAGAAGTAGCATCTTTGGTTTCATCTTGAGGTAGAATGAGGTAAGAAGTGTCCCTATACAAGGCCCTGTACTTTTAATTTTTTTAAAAGATTGTATTTATTTATTTGAGAGAGAGAAAAACAGAGAGAGAGAGAGAGAGTACAAACAGGGGGAGAGACAGAGGGAGAGGGAGAAGCAGACTCCCTGCTGAGTAGAGAGCATTATGTGGGGCTCGATCCCATGACCACAGGATCATGACCTGAGCAGAAGGCAGATGTTCAACTGATTAGCCCTCAGGCACCCTGGGCCCTGAGCTTTATTGGGCCCTACAGATGAAAAACACACCAACATAAAACTTATTTAAGAGCATATGGATATCTCTCTCACTTAGAATCTGATGCTTAGCACTGGCATATAGTGACCCACATCCCAAACATTAGCTCACATAAGTACCACCATTCAGGCCCCAGGAAAATGCTTTTTCATATCTCTTGCCCTGTGTTCTTAGAATGAAGACAACTGTATCTAAATACTTGAAGTTTTGTGGGTTTATTCATGTTAGAGATGGATACTTTTGAATACAGTGAGGATTTGAGTAGCAGAAGCTTTAGAAAAAGAGAGGAGGCAAAATTATTATCTTGTTGAATCTCTTCTCTTAGGTAACATGAGTACAATAGATTTTTGCCTAACATCCCATTAGTATTCTAGCATTGCCCAGCATCCATCAGGAAATATTTTTCTTTGTGTTTTAATATGTAGTTTCCATGAATCAGCATGATATTCACAAGAGCTGTATGTAGATGTTGAACAATATTTGGGCGTATTAATCAAAATTGTTTAAGTAAAGGTGTATTTAAAATTTTTTTTTATTCCTGTGAAGTTAACATACAGGGTTATATTAGTTTCAGGTATACAATATAGTGATTCAGCAGTTCCATACATCACACAGTGTTCATCAAGATAAGTGTATTCTTAAGAAAGGTGGAATTTTTAATTTAACTTTTTGAAAGCATAAATAATTCTTATTAGTATTTTAAAATAAAAGTGATTATTTGCAATTCTAGTGTTCAGTGCTCACCTATTTACCAATGTAAAGAATCAGCTTTACAAATTCCATGTTTGTGTCTAGACTTATGTCTGTACAAAATGGCAGATTAAAGTTGGAATGTCTTTGGGGGCCAGTTTTTGGACTCTTCAAGTTATAATTGATTAGGGAAAAAATATAAATGAGAAATATTCCATTGTATGTCTATGCCACATCTTCTTCATCCATTCATCTTTTGACAGACACCTGAATATTACTCAGCCATTAAAAAGAATGAAATCTGCCATTTGCAATGACATGGTTGGAGCTAGAGAGTATGATGCTAAGCAAAACAAGTCAGCGAAAGACAAATGTCATATGATTTCACCCATATGTGGAATTTTAGAAACAAAACTGATAAACATAGGGGAAGGGAAGGAAAATAAAATAAGAAATAAAATAAGATTTAAAACAGAGAGAGAGGCAAACCATAAGACACTCTTAAATAAAAGAAACAAACTGAGGTATGCTGGAGGGGAGATGGGTGAGGGAATGGGGTAACTGGGTAATGCACATGAAGGAGGGCACTACTCGTAATGAGCACTGTGTGTTACTGATGAATCACCAGATTCTACCCCTGAAACTAATAATACACTATGTATGAACTAACTTCAATTTAAGTAAAAAAAGAAAAAAATAGGGGTAAAAGTGATTACAAGACATCATCTAGATAAAGAGTTAAATAGGTGGGTAAATAATAATAATCAACAAGTGTGCATTGATTCATTGGTTTTCTTTTTCTTTTTTTGTATATTTTTCTCTTGGAGTTCGATTTGCCAACATAGTATAATACCCAGTGCTCATCCCGTCAAGTGTGGTTTTCTATTGATGCTGTAACAAACAACCACAGATATAGCAACTTAAAAGAATACAAATTTGTTCTCTCAGTTTCTGTAGGTCAAAAGTTCAGGCACAATGGGGCTCAGTTTCTTCTCTGCTTAGTATTCCCCAAGGCCACAATTTAGGTGTGGCATGACTTCACTCCTTTTTGGAGGCTCTGAAGATGAATCTGCTTCCAAGCTCATTCAGAGTGCTGCTAGAATCACTTCCATGCACCTATAGGACTGTGGTCTCCATTTCCTTGCTGGCTGCTGGCCAGGGATTCTACAGTTTTAGAGGCTGCCTGTATTCCTTGGTTTGTAGCTCACTTCCTCCATCTTCAAAACTGGCAGTGGTAGACAGTGTTTCTCATATTTTGAACCTCTTTTACCCTGTCTTCTTCCTCATCTCTCATGTCTGTTTACACTCATTAATTTGGTTGAGTCCTACAATCCCATTAGGGTGTGGTGCCTCCATTTTCAAGTAAGGAATCTATGCATAGAAGACATTCAGGGGTTTGTCTTTCTGCTCCATTCTCACTATTGCTGATACTTCCCCTTTTTGCTTTGTTTATCAGTCTTGGTTGCTTGGGGACAGAATTTGATCTTTAGTTTTGATTTTTGTCAATCCTTATACCATGACTTCATCTTCTTTCAGTTTTTGACCACTTGGCATCCATTCTCTGTAGGACCCACCTTGAAACTCTTTTTTTTTTTTTTTTGCCTATGTAGCTGGTGTCCCAGACTTCCTCAGGATATCACTGTGTGTCTTGCTCCTCTGTGTAGTCTATTTCACTCCATAACCTATAGCCAATACTTCTGGAAAGATTATATGATGGAATGGGAAGAATATGAGCCTCATAGTAAAGGAGACTTTCTTGTCATCTGAACGTATGATGTTGGGAAATTTATATAATCTTTTTGAGTCTAAACTTTCTCAGTCATAAAAATGGGAGTAATTATACCTGCCTCTCAGGGTTGCTTAAGAATTAAGTAAGTTAATAATATATGGATGTACCTGGCACATTGTCTGACATATGTTAGCTGATTGAAAAAATTATAGCTGTTTTTTTTTTATCATAATTAACAGTTTATATCCCGGCTTTCTTTTTACATTGTGAATGCTTGGAGGGTCAGAACCACATTTTACTCATTTGCATCCATATTTCCTAGCACAGAGTGGTTTCTTAATAAATTCTTGAGTTCATTTAAAAAAAACTTAAGACTAGAATTCCTCTGAACTATTCCTACATTATTTTATGGGGAAAATGCTTGATATAGATGAGTGGGACTAATGGCTCCTGTTCCTTAGCTATTAATTGAAAAACAGAACTAGAAGTACCTTATTTTTTCTTCTGCTCATTAACTTTGTTTTCACTTGTCCAGCTTCATTGTCAATGACTCTGAGTTGTTCCCAGGTGGATGGTTGTATTATCTTTGTTTTCACACACATTATTGGCAGGGCCTCCTATTTTTTTTTTTTGTATTATACTGTCTACAGTCTTTTTAATGTTTCTCTTATTTAACTCCCTGTGTAGCATATTTGTGCCACAGATAACTTCTGCTTGTCTTCCACTAATCTGTTAAGACCTCCCCAGAAACTTTTCTTCTCAGTGTTTCTGTGTTATCATGTTTGATTATTTGGGAAGCTTCTCTCTAAACAGAGTCCAGAACACACCTAGATGCTAGAATCTTGAATGATCTATTCCTTCAGGTGTTTTTTTTTTTTTTCTTCAAGAAAGTATTGGAAAGAGAAAATATTTGTACCTCCTAGTAGAGGGCAAGGATGGACTGACTGTTAATATAGAGGCAGAAATACCAAACTTAATGCCCTAGTTCAGGGTGTTGCCAACTCTTACTGGCATTATGACAATGGCTTTCCACCTGGACTAGCTATATTAATTCTCGCCCCTTTCTAAGTCATTTTCTATGCAACATTTAGAGCAATGTTTTTGAAATGCAAATTTCCCTTTGTACCTCCCTGACCTGGGACATCTTTTAAACTCTAAGTAGTTCATTTGTTACTGTGCCTAGTGAGTTTTTGTTGGCATTTTACTAGTTAGGACAAATCTAGCACTTTAAATCTCTTTAATGTGCATTTATCATTCCTCCCAATTGAAGATTATTTGTGCATTTAATGATTGATTCTCACTGATCATTGGAGTAGATCATAATAATGTGAAACTTTGTACTTATTTTAGAGAAGTGAATTAGGTATGTACTTAGACTGTAAAGAGCTTGAGATCATTGGAGTAGATCATAATGTGAAACTTTGTACTTATTTTAGAGAAGTGAATTAGGTATGTACTTAGACTGTAAAGAGCTTGAGAGACCTGGTTTTCAGTCATAGTTGTATCAGTTGTCAAAACCTGTGCCTTTGGCAATCTACCTCTCTTAACTTTAGTTTCCATATCCATAAAAGAGGAATACTAGAACCAGTCTCTCTTCTATGAGTATTAAATAGATTGATGAGAAGAATATTCATTGTGATCTCCAGAATATAGTTAGCTCACCATGGAATGTAGTAAAGCTTGCTGTTATGGGAGAAGTTCCAGGGAAAGTCCTGTAACCAAATGTTTCTTCTACATTAACTGTCTTTTGCTTGAAATTCCAACTTTTCAATTATTCCTTTGTGCTGAAACGTGAAAGGATCTGGTTAATCTAAGAGTTGTATGAAGAGCGGTGTGGTGCAGATGCAGGAGCATGATCTATGGCTCATGTAGACATAAGATTTTATTCCTACCCTGTGGCTTACGGCCTGTATAAGCATGTTATTTTACTTTCCTGAAGTAGTATGTTCTATAGAAATGTAGAGCTGTAACTAAAAATAAGCAAGAACATCAGCAAGTGTGCTATTTAGCCAACAAATGTTTATTGAATGCCCACCATTTGTTAGAGTCTCAGGAAGGAGAGATAAAAAGCAAATTTTTGTCCTCAAGGAGCTCACAGTTTAAACTCTCTGAGATGAGATGCCATAGGACCTTCCAAATGCTAAAAATGGATCAGTAAGCTTAGGTACATCCTTTCTAGGGGTGGAGAGCAGGTGCAAACATTTGTTGTGGATTAGCTGTGAGGCATCTTATTTGGGACTAGCTGTGGATCCTGGGAAGTAACAGGGGCTAGCAGCATCCAGTGGAATATTGTTAGTCAGAAAAGGAATTTGTGAACAAAACAGTGATTCTTGTTACCTATGGTAACCTATTGATGACCATTCAAGGTCCTCAGAAGTTTCATTAACCACTATGCTGGTGATACAAGAAGAGCAAGATCATTTCCTGAAAGAGATCAAACCCTGAGTTCAAGGAAGACCAGAAAATAGTCACACAGCAATGTGAAGTATTTTATAATTAAGAATGTTATAAAATGCTTTGGGAACAGACAAACTGGCCTATAAATCCTAGCTTGGGATGAAATGGGAAGATCCCATAAGATGGTGATGCATCGACTGAGTCTTGAAGGTGTTCAACAGATAAATTCAGATAACTGACTAGTTCCCAGTTTATTTCTGATTATGACCTGATTTACTGAGATCAAACCCAGGTTGTTCATGGATAGGGTTATCTTTTTTAACAGTTTTTATTTAAATTCTACTTAACAGGGGGGAGGGGCAAGATGGCGGAAGAGTAGGGTCTCCAAGTCACCTGTCCTCAACAAATTACCTAGAAAACCTTCAAATCATCCTGAAAATCTATGAATTTGGCCTGAGATTTAAAGAGAGACCAGCTGGAACGCTACAGTGAGAAGAGTTCGCGCTTCTATCAAGGTAGGAAGACGGGGAAAGAGAAATAAAGACACAAAAGGCCTCCAAGGGGGAGGGGCCCCGAGGAGCCGGGCTGAGGCCGGGGCGAGTGTCCCCAGGACAGGAGAGCCCCGTCCCGGAGGAGCAGGAGCTGCACCAACCTTCCCCGCGGAAAGGCCTCCCGGGGAATTGGAGCAGGATCCCCAGAAAGGCGGGGATGCCCTCGGGCTCCCGGGGACAGTAACAGAGGAACTGCGCCCCGGGAGATGCCCCGAGCTCCCTAAGGGCTGCAGCGCTCGGCGGGACCCGGAGCAGCTTGGAGGGGCTCGGGCTGCGGCTCCGCGGAGGGGGCTGCACCGCCGGGAGCGCGAATCCAACAGCGCAGGAGCTGGAGCACAGGGCGCCGGGACACAGCCCAGGATCCGGCCTTCCCCGGGACAGGCAGAGGCCGGGAGGACCCAGGACAGCGAGGACGCTCCTGCCCAGGGCTGAGCAGATCAGCGGCCCCACCCGGGAGCCCCCAGGCCCTGCAGACGGAGAGCCCCGGAGCTACTGCAGGAGCTGACTCCAGGGTCCCAGAGCTGCCCCCGCCACTGTGGCTTCCTCCCGGGGCCTCACGGGGTGAACAACCCCCACCGAGCCCTGCACCAGGCAGGGGCAGAGCAGGTCCCCCAAGTGCTAACACCTGAGAATCAGCACAGCAGGCCCGTCCCCCAGAAGACCAGCCAGACGGACCAGGTCCAGGGGAAGTCAAGGGACTTAAAGTATACAGGATTGGAAGATACTCCCCCGTGGTTTGTTTTTGTTTTTTTGTTTTTGTTTTTGTTTTGTGCTTTTTTTTCTTTCTTTCTTCTTGATTTCTGATTGCTTCCCCCACCCCACCCCACCTTTTTTTTTCTTTTTTCTCCTTTCTTTCTTTTTCTTTCTCTTTTTCTTCTCTTCCCCCCCCTTTTTTTCTTCTTTCTCTTTTCTCTTTTTCTCTTTTCTTTCCTTCTCTCTCTTTTTCTCCTTTTCCCAATACAACTTGTTTTTGGCCACTCTGCACTGAGCAAAATGACTAGAAGGAAAACCTCACCTCAAAAAAAAGAATCAGAAACAGCCCTCTCTCCCACAGAGTTACAAAATCTGGATTACAATTCAATGTCAGAAAGCCAATTCAGAAGCACTATTATACAGCTACTGGTGGCTCTAGAAAAAACCATAAAGGACTCAAGAGACTTCATGACTGCAGAATTTAGATCCAATCAGGCAGAAATTAAAAATCAATTAAATGAGATGCAATCCAAGCTAGAAGTCCTAACGACCAGGCTTGACGAGGTGGAAGAACGAGTGAGTGACATAGAAGACAAGTTGATGGCAAAGAGGGAAACTGAGGAAAAAAGAGACAGGCAATTAAAAGACCATGAGGATAGATTAAGGGAAATAAATGACAGCCTGAGGAAGAAAAACCTACGTTTAATTGGGGTTCCCAAGGGCGCCGAAAGGGACAGAAGGCCAGAATACATATTTGAACGAATCCTAGCTGAAAACTTTCCTAATCTGGGAAGGGAAACAGGCATTCAGATCCAGGAAATCGAGAGATCCCCCCCTAAAATCAACAAAAACCGTTCAACACCTCGACATTTAATAGTGAAGCTTGCAAATTCCAAAGATAAGGAGAAGATCCTTAAAGCAGCAAGAGAAAAAGTCCCTGACTTTTATGGGGAGGAATATTAGGGTAACAGCAGACCTCTCCACAGAGACCTGGCAGGCCAGAAAGGGCTGGCAGGATATATTCAGGGTCCTAAATGAAAAGAACATGCAACCAAGAATACTTTATCCAGCAAGGCTTTCATTCAAAATGGAAGGAGAGATAAAGAGCTTCCAAGACAGGCAGGAACTGAAAGAATATGTAACCTCCAAACCAGCTCTGCAAGAAATTTTAAGGGGGATGCTTAAAATTCCCCTTTAAGAAGAAGTTCAGTGGAACAATCCACAAAAACAAGGACTGAATAGATATGATGACACTAAACTCATATCTCTCAATAGTAACTCTGAACGTGAACGGGCTTAATGACCCCATCAAAAGGCGCAGGGTTTCAGACTGGATAAAAAAGCAGGACCCATCTATTTGCTGTCTACAAGAGACTCATTTTAGACAGAAGGACACCTACAACCTGAAAATAAAAGGTTGGAGAACCATTTACCATTCAAATGGTCCTCAAAAGAAAGAAGGGGTAGCCATCCTCATATCAGATAAATTAAAATTTACCCCGAAGACTGTAGTGAGAGATGAAGAGGGCCACTATCTCATACTCAAAGGATCTATCCAACAAGAGGACTTAACAATCCTCAATATATATGCCCCGAATATGGGAGCTGCCAAATATTTAAACCAATTAATAACCAAACTGAAGAAATACTTTGATAATAATACACTTATACTTGGTGACTTCAATCTAGCTCTCTCTATACTAGATAGGTCTTCTAAGCACAACATATCCAAAGAAACGAGAGCTTTAAATGATACACTGGACCAGATGGATTTCACAGATATCTACAGAACTTTACATCCAAACTCAAATGAATACACATTCTTCTCAAGTGCACATGGAACTTTCCTCAGAATAGACCACATACTGGGTCACAAATCGGGTCTGAACCAATACCAAAAGATCGGGATAGTCCCCTGTATATTCTCAGACCATAATGCCTTGAAATTAGAACTTAATCACAACAAGAAGTTTGGAAGGACCACAAACACGTGGAGATTAAGGACCATCCTGCTAAAAGATGAAAAGGTCAACCAGGAAATTAAGGAAGAATTAAAAAGATTCATGGAAACTAATGAGAATGAAGATACAATCGTTCAAAATCTTTGGGCCGCAGCAAAAGCAGTCCTGAGGGGGAAATACATCGCAATACAAGCATCCATTCAAAAACTGGAAAGAACTCAAATTCAAAAGCTCACCTTACACATAAAAGAGCTAGAGAAAAAGCAACAAATAGACCCCACCCCCAGCAGAAGACAGTTAATTAAAATTCGAGCAGAACTCAATGATATCGAGACCAAAAGAACTGTGGAACAGATCAACAGAACCAGGAGTTGGTTCTTTGAAAGAATTAAAAAGATAGATAAACTATTAGCCAGCCTTATTAAAAAGAAGAGAGAGAAGACTCAAATTAATAAAATCATGAATGAGAAAGGAGAGATCACTACCAACACCAAGGAAATACAAACGATTTAAAAACATATTATGAACAGCTCTACGCCAATAAATTAGGCAATCTAGAAGAAATGGACGCATTCCTGGAAAGCCACAAACTACCAAAACTGGAGCAGGAAGAAATAGAAAACCTGAACAGGCCAATAACCAGGGAGGAAATTGAAGCAGTCATCAAAAACCTCCCAAGACACAAGAGTCCAGGGCCAGATGGCTTCCCAGGGGAACTCTATCAAACGTTTAAAGAAGAAACCATACCTATTCTACTAAAGCTGTTTGGAAAGATAGAAAGAGATGGAGTACTTCCAAATTCGTTCTATGAGGCCAGCATCACCTTAATTCCGAAACCAGACAAAGACCCCACCAAAAAGGAGAATTACAGACCAATATCCCTGATGAACATGGATGCAAAAATTCTCAACTAGATACTAGCCAATAGGATCCAACAACACATTAAGAAAATTATTCACCATGACCAAGTAGGATTTATCCCCGGGACACAAGGCTGGTTCAACACTCCTAAAACAATCAATGTGATTCATCATATCAGCAAAAGAAAAACCACGAACCATATGATCCTCTCATTAGATGCAGAGAAAGCATTTGACAAAATACAGCATCCATTCCTGATCAAAACCCTTCAGAGTGTTGGGATAGAGGGAACTTTCCTCGACATCTTAAAAGCCATTTACAAAAAGCCCACAGCAAATATCATTCTCAATCGGGAAACACTGGGAGCCTTTCCCCTAAGATCAGGAACAAGACAGGGATGTCCACTCTCACCACTGCTATTCAACATAGTACTGGAAGTCCTCGCCTCAGCAATCAGACAACAAAAAGACATTAAAGGCATTCAAATTGGCAAAGAAGAAGTCAAACTCTCCGTCTTCGCCGATGACATGATACTCTACATAGAAAACTCAAAAGCCTCCACCCCAAGATTGCTAGAACTCATACAGCAATTTGGTAGCGTGGCAGGATACAAAATCAATGCCCAGAAATCAATGGCATTTCTATACACTAACAATGAGACTGAAGAAGGATAAATTAAGGAGTCAATCCCATTTACAATTGCACCCAAAAGCATAAGATACCTAGGAATAAACCTAACCAAAGAGGTAAAAGATCTATACCCTAAAAACTATAGAACACTTCTGAAAGAAATTGAGGAAGACACAAAGAGATGGAAAAATATTCCATGCTCATGGATTGGCAGAATTAATATTGTGAAAATGTCAATGTTACCCAGGGCAATTTACACGTTTAATGCAATCCCTATCAAAATACCATGGACTTTCTTCAGAGAGTTGGAACAAATCATCTTAGGATTCGTGTGGAATCAGAAAAGACTCCGAATAGCCAGGGGAATTTTAAAAAAGAAAACCATAGCTGGGGGCATCACAATGCCAGATTTCAGGTTGTACTACAAAGCTGTGGTCATCAAGACAGTGTGGTACTGGCACAAAAACAGACACATAGATCAATGAAACAGAATAGAGAACCCAGAAGTGGACCCTCAACTTTATGGTCAACTAATATTCTATAAAGGAGGAAATACTATCCACTGGAAGAAAAACAGTCTCTTCAATAAATGGTGCTGGGAAAATTGGACATCCACATGCAGAAGAATGAAACTGGACCACGCTCTTTCACCATACACAAAGATAAACTCAAAATGGATGAGAGATCTAAATGTGAGACAAGAGTCCATCAAAATCATAGAAGAGAACACAGGCAACACCCTTTTTGAACTCGGCCACAGTAACTTCTTGCAAGATACATCCACAAAGGCAAAAGAAACAAAAGCAAAAATGAACTATTGGGACTTCATCAAGATAAGAAGCTTCTGCCCAGCAAAGGATACAGTCAACAAAACTAAAAGACAACCTACAGAATGGGAGAAGATATTTGCAAACGACATATCAGATAAAGGGCTAGTTTCCAAAATCTATAAAGAACTTATTAAACTCAACACCAAAGAAACAAACAACCCAATCATGAAATGGGCAAAAGACATGAAGAGAAATCTCACAGAGGAAGACATGGACATGGCCAACATGCACATGAGAAAATGCTCTGCATCCCTTGCCATCAGGGAAATACAAATCAAAACCACAATGAGATACCACCTCACACCAGTGAGAATGGGGAAAATTAACAAGGCAGGAAACCACAAATGTTGGAGAGGATGTGGAGAAAAGGGAACCCTCCTGCACTGTTGGTGGGAATGTGAACTGGTGCAGCCACTCTGGAAAACTGTGTGGAGGTTCCTCAAAGAGTTAAAAATAGACCTGCCCTACGACCCAGCAATTGCACTGTTGGGGATTTACCCCAAAGATTCAGATGCAATGAAACGTCGGGACACCTGCACCCCGATGTTTCTATCAGCAATGGCCACAATAGCCAAACTGTGGAAGGAGCCTCGGTGTCCATCGAAAGATGAATGGATAAAGACGCTGTGGTTTATGTATACAATGGAATATTACTCAGCAATTAGAAATGACAAATACCCACCATTTGCTTCAACGTGGATGGAACTGGAGGGTATTATGCTGAGTGAAATAAGGTCAGTCGGAGAAGGACAAACAGTGTATGTTCTCATTCATTTGGGGAATATAAATAATAGTGAAAGGGAATATAAAGGAAGGGAGAAGAAATGTTGGGAAATATCAGGAAGGGAGACAGAACATAAAGACTCCTAACTCGGGGAAATGAACTAGGGGTGGTGGAAGGGGAGGAGGGCAGGTGTTGGAGGGGAATGGGTGACGGTCACTGAGGCGGACACTTGACGGGATGAGCACTGGGTGTTTTTCTGTATGTTGGTAAATTGAACACCAATAAAAATTAATTAAAAAAATAAAATAAAATAAAAAAATAAATAAAAAAAATAAATTCTACTTAACATATAGTATAATTTAGTTGCAGTTATGGAATTAATGATTCAACACTTATATACAATATCCAGTGCTCATCACAACATGGGCTATCTTGTCAGTATAAGATCCAGTAACTTTGGGTAACTGGAGTGTGAAAAATGATTTTTGTTAGTGTTTGTTAAATTTATACTTTTGCATAAATCTAAATGTAGTGCTGGTGAGTCAAGACTTCCTCACCATTTTTTTTTAATTGGAGTTCAATTTGCCAACATATAGCATATCACCCAGACATGAACAGAAATTTCAGAGGAAGACATAGACATGGCCAACACGCACATGAGAAAATGCTCTGCATCACTTGCCATCAGGGAAATACAAATCAAAACCACAATGAGATACCACCTCACACCAGTGAGAATGGGGAAAATTAACAAGGCAGGAAACCACAAATGTTGGAGAGGATGCGGAGAAAAGGGAACCCTCCTGCACTGTTGGTGGGAATGTGAACTGGTGCAGCCACTCTGGAAAACTGTGTGGAGGTTCCTCAAAGAGTTAAAAATAGATCTGCCCTATGACCCAGTAATTGCACTGCTGGGGATTTACCCCAAAGATACAGATGCAGTGAAACGCCGGGACACCTGCACCCCGATGTTTCTAGCAGCAATGTCCACAATAGCCAAAGTGTGGAAGGAGCCTCAGTGTCCATCGAAAGATGAATGGATAAAGAAGCTGTGGTTTATGTATACAATGGAATATTACTCAGCCATTGGAAACGACAAATACCCACCATTTGCTTCAACGTGGATGGAACTGGAGGGTATTATGCTGAGTGAAATAAGTCAACCGGAGAGGGACAAATAGTGTATGTTCTCATTCATTTGGGGGATATAAATAATAGTGAAAGGGAATATAAGGGAAGGGAGAAGAAATGTGTGGGAAATATCAGAAAGGGAGACAGAACATAAAGACTCCTAACTCCGGGAAACGAACTAGTGGTGGTGGAAGGGGAGGAGGGCGGGGTTGGGGGGGAATGGGTGTCGAGCACTGAGGGGGACAATTGACGGGATGAGCACTGGGTGTTATTCTGTATGTTGGTAAATTGAACACCAATAAAAATTAATTTATTAAAAAAAAAAGAAACGACAAATACCATTTGTTTCGACGTGGATGGAACTGGAGGGTATTATGCTGAGTGAAATAAGTCAATTGGAGAAGGACAAATATTATGTAGTCTCATTCATTTGGGCACATAAAAAGTAGTGAAAGGGAATAATGGGGAGAAAACGAGTGAAAATATCAGTGAGGATGACAGAGCATGAGAGACTCCTGACTCTGGGAAATGAACAGGGGTAGTGGAAAGGGAGGTGGGCAGGGGGTGGGGGTGAATGGGTGACTTCCTCACCTTTTAAGTTGTGAAGAGGTATTCTTCAGATAACTTTGGCTGTTTCTGCCTTGGGCATCTTGAGGATTTTCCATTCTACCCAGGTCTCTCTGCTGCTGTAATGACTCAAATTACAGGGGGCCTGCTTCTCCCTCTGCCTGTGTCACTGCCTCTCTCTCTGTGTGTCTCTCATGAATAAATAAATAAAATGGAAGGAAGGAAGGGAGGGAATTTACTGCATGCCAGAGACTACACTAAGTATATTACATGCATTTAATCTTCACAGCAACCATATGAAATGGATAGTATTTGACTAGATAAAGAAACTCAGGCACAGAGAAATTAACTCATCCCATCAAGTGCCCTCTTCAGTGCCCGTCACCCAGTCACCCCCATCCCCTAGTTAGTTTCCCAGAGTTAGGAGTCTTCATGTTCTGTCTCCCTTTCTGATATTTCCCACTCATTTTTTCTCCTTTCCCCTTTATTCCCTTTCACTATTTTTTATATTCCCCAAATGAATGAGACCATAAAATGTTTGTCCTTCTCCGATTGACTTATTTCACTCAGCATAATACCCTCCAGTTCCATCCACGTCGAAGCAAATAGTGTATCCTAGGTTTTCTGAGTGAGCCCAGTGTAATCACAAAGATCCTTAAAGCGGAAGAGAGAAGCATAAGAGATCAGTGTGATATTATGTGAGATGTGAGGCCTCAGTCTGCTCTTCTGCCTTTGAAGATGGAGCAAGGTGGCCATGAGCCACTGAGTCCAGGCAGCCTCTAGAACTTGAAGAAAGCAAGGAAATTGAATGTCCCCTAGAGGATCCAGAAGGAATGCAGCCCTATCAATACCTTGATTTCAGTCTGATCAGACCTGTACTGGGCTTCTAAACTATGGGATTGTAAAATAAATGCATTGTTTTATGCCACTAAATTTGTGCTGGTTTTGTTACAGCAGCAACAGACAACTAATACATATGGTCTGTATCACAACTGCTCAAATCTCTCACTGTGGTGTGAAACCAGCCATAGATTAAAAAAAAGATGAGGCTATGCCCAAATGAAGCTTTATTTATAAAAACAAGGTGGTTAACCAGATTTGGTCTGTGTAATATGGTTTGCCAATCCCTGGTTTATGATCTTGAGCAAAACTAAGTGTATTGTGGACAAAGATAAGGATGTTTATGACAACAGAATGAAGATCTGGACAAATATCAATGAGAATTGTAAGTAGATTAGAAAGGAAAGAGGGAAGAAAACTAATATTTATTATCTACTGTGTCATGGTATGTTAGAGGTACTATTCTAGATGTTTTCTGTATTTTCTTATTTAAACCTTGAGATAACATGGTAGGGTTTTTATTATTTCCTTCCCTTCTGCAGATGAGGAAACAGAGTTCAGAGAGATTAAGAAAGCTAGGTTTAAATACTATTCAACTAAATTTTGATCTAAAGTCTCCCTGATTCTAAGTTTCCATTTTTCCACACTGAGGGGTGTCTTCTTTGTTCACCATTTGCTCTTTCTGAGTCTCTACCACAATAAGATATGCAGACTATGCAAACTAGGCTGAATTGGAGAGTCTCAATATTTGAAATTTGTTTTGGACACAAATCCATTTATAACGTTCAGCGTTTGGCTTCTCCAAGTTTTGCTAATGTTAGCAATCTCACTTATAGTCCTGACCACTCTTCAAAGATAAAATGGTTGATGGAAAGAACAGTGACAGGTAACAGCTAATTTGATTTGGGTTTGAATGTTTTATTGAAGTTAATGAGGTTATTATTTCAAACAAATGACACAGTACGTAAATTCCCAATTTGGAGAAAGATTTTGAGCTCATACTTAGCAACGAATATTTCTCCACATTTCACTGCTTCTATGATATAAAGAATTATTAATGCATCAATCTTAAGAACACATTGTTATGGTTAGCAAGACTCAAATCTGATATGCTTTTTCTTGGATTTTGCTAAATCCATCTAATTCTATGACAGGTAGAATTAATAAAATTAGAGCCAAAGATCCACTATTATTTTATGAAAATAAAAGTGCTAAATATTTATCAGGCTCAGAAGCCAACAAGATGAAGGATTGACTAAATTTAATACATACAGTCATTCATGTATAGGAATGGAGATCCCATTTAAATGAGCCTTTGTCTCATTCTTCCTTTCATTATCCTGACTTAGGACATCTCAGAGGCTAAAGAGCCTCCAGGAGGAAAAAAAAGGTGTAGTTTTCCTAAAACTTGTTAGACAAAAGGTCATTTACTTCATAGAGCATCTTAGGGGCTGAGTATTTCAAGAACCACTTTGCGGGAAATGTGGAAGAAATGGCATGAACAAATGCACAGAGGCATGAAATAGCCTGATGGACCTGGGAACCAATCATGAGTTCACCAGAGTTGTGCTGCATGAAAGGGGATAGAGGAGGGGCACCATAATAGGAAGCACTGTAAAAGGGTTGGGCTTTGTCCTAGATAATGTGAGCAATTGAAATATTTTTAAAAAGGTAGACAAGTGATCAGATTTAATGCTGTAGAAAGATTATTCTGGTTTTGATGTGGCTGTAGAAAGATTATTCTGGCTTTGAGGGGCTGAGGCCTGGAGAAGGTCAGGTTGACTAGATAGACCAGCACTGCCTTAATCCACAGATGAGATGATGAAGAATGAAACCAATGTAGATAGTAATGGCACATTTTCGTGGACTGAACTGAGAGAAAGGGAAGATTTGAAGTGGGTACATTCTATAGGACTTGGTGACTGGGAGGTAAGGAAAGAGCAGAATCTGAGTTGACTTCTAGTTTTCTGGTTTTAGTGACTGAGGAGTCAGTGTCATTCACCAAGATAAGGACTGTGGGAAGGAGTACAAGTTTGGAAGGAGAGACAGTGAGTTCAGTCTATGATATGCTTTTACAGCTCCCATGCTTCTCCATACAGAATTATTTGGGAAGCAATTGGCATCTTGTTCAGTCTTCTATTTACCATTGGACTTCATGTTTCAGCCTTCTGGTCTTTGTACTAGTTTCTTCAGTTCTTCAGTATTGTATGAATGGTATTAAAAAAAGAGGCTCTCTTACTGAGGGTTGACATAGCCAGACACTCTGCTAAAGCACTTTACTGAAATATGTCATTTACTTTTATTTAGTCTTCTGAACATCTATATGTAGTGTGTATTTTTATGCCCGTTTATGAGTGAAAAATTGAGACAGGAAGAGCTAAAGTAACTTTCTCATGTTCTTATAAAGTGGCAGAGTTGTGGTGCCAACTAGACTTTTGTTTCAGGCTTTCTTTTTTAGAGCACTTTTAGGTTCACAGCAAAATTGAGCAGAAGTTACAGAGATTTCCCATATACTCCCTGCCCTCAAACATCCATCACCTCCTCCATTATAATATTCTCCATCAGTGAGGTATATTTGTTAAGAATTAATGAACCTACATTGACATGTGGTTGTCACCCCAAATCTGTAGTTTATGGTTGGGTTTATTCTTGGATTATGGTAGGTTGTTATACATTCTATAGGTTTGGTTAAATTTATGATGACATATATCCACTATTATAGTATCATATAGAATAGGTTCACTGCCCTAAACATCTTATGTGTTTTATTCATCCCTCTCTTTCTCCTCTTACCCCCTGCCAACTAGACTTTTAACCACTAATATGTACTGAGTGGATGTGCATATCAAGCCCCTCCATATTAAATTCTTAGCCAGAAATCAAGCTTTCTCTGGTCCTACTTCATAGAATGAGTGAACCAGGCTTTGAATGCTGGAAGACATTGGATTGTGTTTTCTTGGAGCCTTTGTCTCATTCTTCCTTTCATTATTACTGGTAGAGGGCTTCTTATTCTTCTTCGATTGCTGTTATCTGCTCAGGGACAGAGACTCTCCCTGAATCTTATCTTTGTTCCCAGAGCCCAGCACAGTGTCTAGTATGGAGTAATTGAACTATATGTACCAAGATTTTCACAGACAAAGATTTGTACTTAACTCTTGCCTCTAGGTTTATTCTAGGTTGGATAGACTTCCTGCCCAAGTCGTGCTTCTCCTAAACTCAGGATATCAGGACTAGTCCATGCCTATTAGGTGTGATGAGATAAGTGGTTCTAGAAAAGCAAGCAGAAAGATCCAGGGAGAATTTAAGAAGTATAGAGAGGTCTCTCAGCACAGTCATTTCCTTCTCTGTCCCATTTCTTTCTTTTTTTTTGTATTGACTTTTCTTTTTTTCTGTTTAGATAAAGGGGAGCATTAGGAATTGCCTTTATCTGAACTGGCCTCTTTATCCTTTATGTAGGTAGAGTGTAGTTGAAAAGGCAATTGATGTAGAGTCAAAGATTATATTTAAAGCTTTGTGAAGCCCACCTACCAGCTAGGTGTTATCAGACAATTACTTAAACTGCATGAATTTCTCTTATTTGTTAAATGGGTATGACACACATTCCAGCCTACTTCACAGAGTTACCATTAAAAACCAAATACTCTAAAGAGTGTGAAAACACTTTGTGGATTTGAAAGCACTCTGCTTATCTAGAAGGTTGTGGGAAAGTGCCTTGGGAAAAGATTGCAGAGTGTCATAACTCCCATGAGTGAGAAGAGTAATAGAATGCTCTGGAAAGCCAGACATGAGATTACTGTATATACTAGGAGCTTTTATAGAAATTGACTGATTCTGGATGCCTGGATGGCTCAGCAGTTAAACGTCTGCTTTTGGCTCAGGGCCTGATTCCCTATATGGATCCCCACCCTGCTTCTCCCTCGGCCTATGTCTCTGCCTCTCTCTCATGAATAAATAAATAAAATCTTAAAAAAAAAAAGAAATTGGCTGATTCTGAGGGCAGTTCTTTCAACACAGACTTTTCTGAACCTACTGATTTATGGAGGGAAAACCAAATGGTCTTGAATAATCAAGCGCTTTGCTTCAAACACTTGGGTTTGAATATTAATTTTCAGGCTGTGGGATGACTGGCAAGACACCTGACCTGAGTCTCAGTCTCTTCATACGTTAAATGGGAATAATAACGTCTATACTTCTAATATATTGAGATGATAAATAGGGTAATGTATTTAAAAGGCCTGGCACAGCTGTTGGTGGGAATGTGAACTGGTGCAGCCACTCTGGAAAACTGTGTGGAGGTTCCTCAAAGAGTTAAAAATAGATCTGCCCTATGACCCAGCAATTGCACTGCTGGGGATTTACCCCAAAGATACAGATGCAGTGAACCCTGAGACACCTGCGCCCCGATGTTTATAGCAGCAATGTCCACAATAGCCAAAGTGTGGAAGGAGCCTCGGTGTCCATCGAAAGATGAATGGATAAAGAAGATGTGGTCTATGTATACAATGGAATATTCCTCAGCCATTAGAAACGACAAATACCCACCATTTGCTTCGACATGGATGGAACTGGAGGGTATTATGCTGAGTGAAATAAATCAATGGGAGGACAAACATTATGTGGTCTCATTAGTTTAAGGAATATAAAAATAGTTAAAGGGAATAAAGGGGAAAGGAGAAAAAATGAGTGGGAAATATCAGAAAGGGAGACAGAACATGAGAGACTCCTAACTCTGGGAAACGAACTAGGCGTGGTAGAAAGGGAGGTGGGCGGGGGGTGGTGACTGGGTGACGGGCACTGAGGGGGACACTTGATGGGATGAGAACTGGGTGTTATTCTATATGTTGGCAAATTGAACACCAATAAAAAATAAATTTATTAAAAAAATAAAATAAAATGCCTGGCACAAAGTGGTAGCTACATTTGTCCTTCCTTTTATTGAGTTCTTCCTTTTATTATTACCACCAAAAGTCATCACCTGGTCTCTTCCTGGAAGAACTGATTATTGTCCCCTTTCTTGTCCCAAAGTACTTGTCTATAGCTCTTGGGCATGGTTCTCAGGTGGTGCAATCTGTATGTGTTGTCTTCAACCCACCATTGTTTCCACCAGACAGTCATGGGTTTATATTCGCTTCTACATTATTCAGTTCAGTGAATAGCCCATTACATGCTTAATGAAGGTACTCATTGTACCCTTTACCCCCTACATTGCTTTATCTTCCTTCATAGGTTTTACCACTGCTTAAATTTATACCATCTATTTATTAACTTATCTGTCTCCTTTACTGACAGTGTAAGAACCAAGGTAGCAGGGATTTTTATCTCTTTTATTCACTGTGTGAACAAAATCCAGAATAATGCTTGGAACATAGTAGATAATCAATATTTGTTGAACACATGGATGCATTTTATTTATTCCTCATATCAGTGCTGTTAGATAGGTATTATTAGATGTTAAGTGACATGCCTATATCATTTCAGCTAGTCAGAGGCAGAGTAGGGATTTTGAAATCAGATCTTTCTGACTCCAAAGCTTATTCTGAATTCAATATACCAACAGCTTCCTTATTAGTAACTATTATAAATAAAGATGCATATAAGTAGTGTTAGGGGAAACTTGAAGAGGCATGAAGCAGCTTCTTTTCTACTCTAACCTGACAATGTAATATAGAAAGAAAGGCATAGGATCCTCAGACAAATTTGGATGAATTCTGGTTCTACTCTTTATTGGTTCACCTGGAGAAATTCCTTCACTTTTCTTTCCCTCACGTCCCCATTATTAAATAGTTATAATACTTTCCTTTTTTGTTGGCAGGATAGATGAGATAGTATTTGCAACATACACCAAGTAGAAGGAAATTAATAAATGACATTTCTCCTCCTAATGGCACTTCTTCAATGACTTATGCATTTCACACAACACCTCTTGGGGCTTGGTGGCCTCCATATACTTTTCTTGGTGAGGAAGCTCTTTGATTTTTTTCTGAATTCCAGGAAAACCCTGGCAGTCAGGATGAATAGGTGATAATAAGGATGTTCCTTCTAATAAAGTTTGGGTAGAAGATGGATCAATTGTGTTAAGCTTCGAGATCAACCAATAGAACACAGTCAACATGTCTGTAAACTTCTGAAATAAGATGACACACACTATCTTACAAATATTTTCAGTTGCCATTTTGATTTTCTTCTCTATTCTTTTACTGCAAACAAAAGAATGCCATTACTGGTATCAGAGTTGATGGAAAATAAAAATGAAGACTATGTTTTTTGAATTAATGTTATATTTTAAAAATTATAATGATTTGTGAGGCACTTTAAGGGTCAGATTTCTAGATTGTTTATTAATAATATAAACTTCCTAACTTATAAAAAACATATTTAGGGGCAATTGGGAGGCTCAGTTGATTAAGTGTCTGACTGGCTCAGGTGTGTAATCTTGGGGTCCTGGGATTGAGCCCTTCATCAGGCTCCATGGTCAGCAGGGAGTCTGCTTGTCCCTTTCCCTCTCCTTTTGCCCCTCCCCCTGCTTGTATTCTCTCTCTCTTAAATAAATAAATAAATAAAAAATCTAAAAAACCCCACAAAAAGTATTTAGATAAGAGGCTCAGTGACCTCTGGAATGGGTGACGGGCACTGAGGGGGGCACTTGAGGGGATGAGCACTGGGTGTTATTCTGTATGTTGGCAAATTGAACACCAAAAAAATAAATTTATTTAAAAAAAGAATTTATTTATTAAAAAAAAGAAAATAAATTTGAGCAAAGCAGAATATTTTATTAAGTCCCTTAATGTGTGAATTCTAAAAAGATGAGGGTGAAATGGGAAATATACATTTGTTATTAACAACTAGGGTTAGAAAGGCATTTTAATTTATAATGAAGGTAGCTTGCAACTTCACTTTTTCTTGGATAGGCAGAAAAACGGGCTCTGCCTCATTACATTCTGAGAATGTAATGTTTGTGCTGAATCCGCAACCAAGTGAACAAAGTGAACCATTGAAGTCTGAATTATTGGGTTTCTTTCCAGGAAGTTGAAGTCTTTCAGCTTAGAGTCTACCGCTCATTCTCCTTGCTGCTTATCCAGTGGTTTATTTATTTTCCTCCTTAGAGATTCATTTGGGACCAGGTAAAATGGACCTCTCAACTCTGTTCACATTCTCAAGATCCCAAGTCAAGGTTACTTGTTTAGAGGCAAAGGAGATTTCTACTCCTTTGTAAATCTCCAGCCAATTTTCAGGATGAGCAAATAGAAATTTTCCAAAGATGAACATGATACGTATGGCAACAATTCAGATTCAACTGCAAGTTCCCACTCCTAGAAGCTCAGTTGTCAGAACAGGCATCATTTCTATGTAATAAGTTACTCCCCTAATTAATAGCTTATAAAGAACTATTTAACTCATGATTTTGTGGGCCAGAATTTTGGTCTGGAATTGGTTGCATGGGGCCAAATTTTGTTGACTTTGGCTGAATTCTCTCATGCATATATGGACAGCAGGGTTGGCTGGTCCTCACTGGTCCAAGATGGCTTAGGGGGATAGTTTGCATTAGTTACATGTGGTCTCTCATTATCCATCAGACAAGCCTAGACTTGTACAATATGACTTTGGCAAAGATCCAAGGGAGCAGATAGAAGTGTACAAAGCCTTTTGTGGCTCAGGCTTAGAACCTGCATAATGTCAGGATCACTGAATACTATTAGTACCCGAAGCAAATCACCAGTCCAGACAGACTCAAGGGTGGAGAAATATGTTCCACCCTTGATGGAAGAAGCTATAAATAATTGTGGCATTTTTTGGTGACCTACCATATGTAGATATCTTTTGTGTTTTATTTGTTTTAAAGATTTTCTTCCACTCATTTGAAGTTCATCAGATATTCTGTCCTTAAGGAACATTCCTATTAAGCCTATTCATTTCTGGGTCATTCCTGGGTCTTATCTCAGATACTTAGATGTCTTGGTTGCAAACTCAGATCCTTCTTCATGTCTCTTACACACTGTATAGAAAAATTATGCAAACTTATTTCAGATTGCAGAAATAGTCATCATAAACCTAGATAGATAAAAGTGAAATAATATCCCTGGATTCTGAAGCACCTGTCCTTATCTCTTTCATTCTCAGAATAGTCCCATGAGATAGGTAGGGCAGGTATTACTACCCTCTTTTTCCTGATCCAGAAATTAGGGTCAGAGAATTTAAATTATTTCTTCGAGGCTCCACAACTATAAGTGGTAGGGCTGGGATTTGAATCCAGGTTACTTGAGTGTAGGTCCTTCTCTTGATTCACTGTGCATGTTGTCTTTCGTTGGCTGGCTTGCTATAGGCTGATGTTAAGACCAGATTAACTTCCTTTACTGTTCATAAACAACCTAATATAATGTTTCTCAAACTGGAAGTTTGGGTCTTAGGTGATGAGGCCTGGTGATGTCCTGGGCCACAGAGGCCTGAATGGTAGACATAGTCAATTATCAGAAAAATCTAAGGGCTGGCCCAGCTTTCTGAGTTTCCTCTTTCATCCTTTCTTGAGTTTAGTTTTCCTTTTCACTCCTAAACTGTGAAGCTTTCAAGGTAGGTAGTGAAGGTGGGATGGTGCAGAGGATAATGATGTCTTAATCTGAATTTAGAGGGCATAGCTTTTTGGTCTCATATTGGCAGAAATCTCAAGATGTCACCAGCCATATCTGGACTATTGCTGTGATGCTTAGAGCTCTGATAACTCAAGTTATAGCAGTGAGATGGTGCAAGGAAGATGAGCTCTTGAGTCAGATATGTCTGGGCTCAAATTCCTGTTATTCTATTTACTATGCAGTCTTCTTATTTGTAAGTGAGGCTAATTCTACAAACAAGATGAGCTTGTTAAATAAATAAATTGAGATAATGGATTTAAAGTGCTTCATACAGAGTAAGTAAAAAATAATTTTTTATATTCCCCACTTGAGGGGTGCACTCATGTATGAGAAATTTTTCTGTATAATTCTCCAATTCCAGTTCAAGCTGCACACAAACTAGATAAAAACATAACTTTTCTCTTTTCTTCACTTAAATGATTTTCTATTGTTAACTTAAAGACTTAGTAATCCAATTTGACCTAATACATTCAATTAACACCTACTGCATTAGGCATTGTGTTAGGCTCTAGGAGAGGGTTGAAACATAAAATGACTAAAATAAATCTTTGGAAGTTTTTCACGGTCAGGCAGATGTTGGTTGATGTGAGATATAGGGCTGTATGGTAAGATAGATTATGATACAAATGGAAAGAGAGGGCCCAACAAACAGCTATGAAAATAAAATGAGAATAGATGTTATCACTATAGTGTAAAGCCTCTTAAAGGAGAATTCATTTGAACTGGATGAGTTAGTTGACTTTAATAGGTGGGATGTGATATAGACAGAAAAGATCAAAAGAGAAAGGGCTAGTGTTTTTATATTTTTTGGGTAAATATCTAGTGTGATTACTAGATCATATGTAGTTCTATTTTTAACTATTTGAGGACTCTTCATGTTGTTTTCCAGAACTGTATCAGTTTGCATTCTCACCAACAGTGCAAGAGAGTATCTTATTCTCCACATCCATGGCAACATTTGTTTCCTGTGTTGTTGATTTTAGTCATTCTGATAGGTGTGAAGTGATATTTCATTGTACTGTTAATTTGTATTTCCCTGATGATCAATGATCACGAGCATCTTTTTATGTGTCTTTTGACATTTGTATGTCTTCTTTGGAGAAGTGTCTGTTCATGACTTCTGCCCATTTTTGTTTAAATTGGGTTATTTATTTTTTGGGTGTTGAGTTTTAGAAGTTCTTTATATATTTTGGATATTAACTTTTTATCAGATATATCATTTGCAAGTATCTTCTCCCATTCAGTAGGTTGCCTTTTAGTTTTGTTGGTTGTTTCCTTCAAAGGGATACATCCCCGGGATGCAAGGCTGGTTCAAAACTCATAAAGCAATCAATGTGATTGATCATATAAGCAAGAGAAAAAACAAGAACCATATGATCCTCTCAATAGATGCAGAGAAAGCATTTGACAAAATACAGCATCCATTCCTGATCAAAACTCTACAGAGTGTAGGAATAGAGGGAACATTCTTCAGCATCTTAAAAGCCATCTACAGAAAGCCCACAGCAAATATCATTCTCAATGGGGAAACACTGGGAGCCTTTCCCCTAAGATCAGGAACACAACAGGGATGTCCACTCTTACCACTGCTATTCTACATAGTACTAGAAGTCCTAGCCTCAGCAATCAGGCAACAAAAAGAAATAAAAGGCATTCAAATTGGCAAAGAAGAAGTCAAACTCTCCGTCTTCGCAGATGACATGATACTGTACATAGAAAACCCAAAAGCCTCCACCCCAAGATTGCTAGAACTCATACAGCAATTTGGCAGTGTGGCAGGATACAAAATCAATGCCCAGAAGTCAGTGGCATTTCTATACACTAACAATGAGACTGAAGAAGGATAAATTAAGGAGTCAATCTCATTTACAATTGCACCCAAAAGCATAAGATACCTAGGAATAAACCTAACCAAAGAGGTAAAGGATCTATACCCTAAAAACTACAGAACACTTCTGAAAGAAATTGAGGAAGACACAAAGAGATGGAAAAATATTCTATGCTCATGGATTGGAAGAATTAATATTGTGAACACGTCAATGCTACCCAGGGCAATTTACACATTTAATGCAATCCCTATAAAAATACCATGGACTTTCTTCAGAGAGTTGGAACAAATCATCTTAGGATTCGTGTGGAATCAGAAAAGACTCCGAATAGCCAGGGGAATTTTAAAAAAGAAAACCATAGCTGGGGGCATCACAATGCCAGATTTCAGGTTGTACTACAAAGCTGTGGTCATCAAGACAGTGTGGTACCGGCACAAAAACAGACACATAGATCAGTGAAACAGAATAGAGAATCCAGAAGTGGACCATCAACTTTATGGTCAACTAATATTTGACAAAGGAGGAAAGACTATCTACTGGAAAAAAAAGACAGTCTCTTCAATAAATGGTGCTGGGAAAATTGGACATCCACATGCAGAAGAATGAAACTGGACCATTCTCTTACACCATACACAAAGATAAACTCAAATGGATGAAAGATCTAAATGTGAGACAAGAGTCCATCAAAATCCTAGAGGAGAACACAGCCAACACCCTTTCTGAACTTGGCCACAGTAACTTCCTGCAAGATATATCCATGAAGGCAAGAGAAACAAAAGCAAAAATGAACTATTGGGACTTCATCAAGATAAGAAGCTTCTGCCCAGCAAAGGAAAAGTCAACAAAACTAAAAGACAACCTACAGAATGGGAGAAGATATTTGCAAATGACATATCAGATAAAGGGCTAGTATCCAAGATCTATAAAGAACATATTAAACTTAACAGCAAAGAAACAAGCAATCCAACCATGAAATGGGCAAAAGACATGAACAGAAATCTCACAGAGGAAGACATAGACATGGCCAACAAGCACATGAGAAAATGCTCTGCATCACTGGCCATTAGGGGAATACAAATCAAAACCACAATGAGATACCACCTCACACCAGTGAGAATGGGGAAAATTAACAAGACAGGAAACAATAACTGTTGGAGAGGATGTGGAGAAAGGGGAACCCTCTTGCACTGTTGGTGGGAATGTGAACTGGTGCAGCCACTCTGGAAAACTGTGTGGAGGTTCCTCAAAGAGTTAAAAATAGAACTACCCTAGGGCCCAGCAATTGCACTGCTGGGGATTTACCCCAAAGATACAGATGCAGTAAAACGCCGAGACAACTGCACTCCAATGTTTATAGCAATGTCCACAATAGCAAACTGTGGAAGGAGCCTCGGTGTCCATCGAAAGATGAATGGATAAAGAAGATGTGGTCTATGTATACAATGGAATATTCCTCAGCCATTAGAAATGACGAATACCCACCATTTGTTTCGACGTGGATGGAACTGGAGGGTATTATGCTGAGTGAAATAAGTCAATTGGAGAAGGACAAACATTATATGGTCTCATTCATTTGGGGAATATAAAAAATAGTGAAAGGGAATAAAGGGGAAAGGAGAGAAAATGAGTGGGAAATATGAGAGGGAGACAGAACATGAGAGACTCCTAACTCTGGGAAACGAAGAAGGGGTGGTGGAAGGGGAAGTGGGCGGGGGGTGGGGGTGGGAGTTACTGGGTGACCGGCACTGATGGGGGCACTTGATGGGATGAGCACTGGGTGTTATGTTATATGTTGGCAAACTGAACTACGATAAAAACAAACAAACAGGGATCCGATCCCTGGGTGGTGCAGCAGTTTGGCGCCTGCCTTTGGCCCAGGGCATGATCCTGGAGATCCAGGATCGAATCCCACGTCGGGCTCCTGGTGCATGGAGCCTGCTTCTCCCTCTGCCTGTGTCTCTGTCTCTCTCTCTCTGTGTGACTATCATAAATAATAAATAAAAATTTAAAAAACAAAGAAACAAACAAACACCGAAGGGATACATGCACTCCTATGTTTATAGCAGCATTACTTACAATGGCCAAATTTTGGAAGCAGCCCAAGTGTCTGTTGATAGATAGATGGATAAAGAAGATATGACATATATAAAATGGAATATTCTCAGGCCATCAAAAAGAATGGAATCTTGCCATTTGCAATGACATAGGTAGAGCTACAGAGTATAATGATAAGCAACATAAATTAGAGACAGACAAATACCATATGTGGAATTTTAGAAACAAAACAAATGAGCAAAGGAAAATAAAAAAAGAGAGATACAAATAAAAAAACAGACTCTTAACTACAGAGAACGAACTGATGGGTACCAGAGGGGAGGTGGGTGGGGAGATGGCTGAAATAGGTGATGGAGATTAAAGAGTACCTTTAAGATGATGAGTACTGAGAAATGTATAGAATTTTGAATCACTATATTGTACACCTGAAACTAATATAATGCTGCAAGTTAATTATACTGGAATTAAAATTTATAAAAAGAAAAAGACAAAGACTAAAAATTCGAAAATTTTCTATTTCTGGCAAGTCTAAATAAGTGAGTCCTAATCTTGGAGATCTCTGTTATTATGGCTTTATCATCTGTATGTTAATAATTACCAAATTTATATCTCCAGGCCAGATTTCTCTTGTATTCTAAACTAACATATTTAATCATTTCTTTGTATTCCCATTTGGATTACTTCTTGATCTCACAAACACAGCATGTCCAATACTGAATTTATCTTCCCCAACCCCGTTTTTCATATTGCTAATCCTCTTCATCTCATTTGATAACGTCTGCCTTTTAGAAACCCATGTCAAAAATATTGAAGTTGTGATCCCATATTCAAGTCAAAAAGCATGCTCAAGGCTTTTGAACTATTTCTTCTATCTGGAATGATCCTAAAAGCATCTCTATGGATAACCCTCTCATCTCTTTCAAACCCTCCTTACAGTGAGGCCTGCCTTAATAACCCTCTTTGATACTAAAACTCGACTCTTTTCTTCAACCATGCACCCCCTCTCCTCCTTACCCCAATCTATATTTTTCTATTCCAGTTATTATATTTTACTATATGACATATTTTACTTTTTAAGATCTAAAGCTCTCCATCTATGTGCATTTACTGTGCATGCCAAGCATCTACAACAGTGCTTAGTATAGAACAGGCATTCAAAAAACATTTGTTGAACAAATAAATAAATTCTGACAAAATTTTGTTCATTTACCATCTCATCCAAACCCCTTTCTTTGCTTCTTCCACGTTAAATACATGCCATGTTTCAAATGGCAGCTCAATTTTTTTTGTAGTCCATTTAGTGTAGAAGAACATGATTATTTATATGCAATGTGAGTATAGTATATAAAACTACAACTAAGCTATTTTGAAGAAAACAACATAGTTACACAAATATTAATACATTTCCCCCCAGAATTTTGCACTGAGAAAAAAGAAGTATCTAGGGAAAATTATCAGTTATGGAGACTACAATACACATGAATTAACATTCAGTTCTATTTGAATAGGCTTTGTGGCTGCATAGTTTTGAGATGGAAACCTTTGCCTTCTGCTTTTCAAATCATTCTTTGCAGAGTCTTAACCTGACCTGCCATGTCCACTTACTTTAATGAAACATGAAGCTGCTTAAAATGAAATTTCTCATCTCCACATTCTGTTCCTCTGATTAATTTAGTGTTGGCATTTAAGCATGATTACATTCCCTTGGGAATCAGTGATGTTTTAGGCAATTTCATCTGTTTAATTTACATTTTGTTGAAAGACTTAGGAAGGCAACTGCTTTTTAAATCAAGATCCCCAAATGTCCATGCATCCTGATTATAGCTGATCTTTCTATTTTCATTATGCTTTCATGAGTTGAACTTATTAAAATATGAAAATAAAGGAAAGCAAATCCACCATGTCAAATAAAATGCGCCACTGCTCTCCACTCTCCACACAGAGAGGCTTTTCCATCATGCCTCCATGCTTTTTAAATTAAATGTCAAGTTTTGCACAGCTGCCTCAAGAGACTTGATCATGGGGTGCAAAGTTTTACTTTGCCTTGCTCTCGATTGTATTTGACTTAGTGCTTATTACCAGTAAGACTATTATATGGTCAGAACAACTAATATTGAATTTTAGCATTGAATAGGTCATGGTGGTTTTAACCAATATCTCATAATTGCTTCTTTTCATCATCATCTATGATAAAAATAATGAGGATCTATATTATTTTGCAAAGTCTATTTTATAGATTTTCTATCCTTTTCAATTAGTAGTATAAACTGTAGAAGACAGAGAAGCAGAATCATTATGTTCCTAGAGCTGAAGAAATTTTATTATTTCCCTTCTCTTCTTTTCTATTCCCTTCCCTTCCCTTCCCTTCCCTTCCCCTCCCCTCCCTTCCCTTCCCTTCCCTTCCCTTCCCTTCCCTTCCCTTCCCTTCCCTTCCCTTCCCTTCCCTTCCCTTCCCTCTCCTTCCCCTCTTCCCTTCCCTTCCCTTTCTTTCCCTTCCCTAAGAGGGAGTTGGCCAATAAAAGGTAGAGGGAAGGAGAGAGAGAGGAGTCTTTCAGGAAGCAGGGCCCAGATTACAGTACTATTTACTACTTGTTTTCATTAATTTAAACAAATCCAGCAATCCTTTATTGAGTGCTATGTCTTATACCTGTGCTAGAAGTTGATAAAGCAACAAAGAATAAGACAACAGATTCTGGTTTTTCTTTAGAAATTGGCAGATTACTGTACACTTTTCTTAAAGTTCAAACTTAAAATGGATACCCCCTTTGTGTAATATTATACTTCTATTTTGAGTGATACTATTGATCCTTTAACAACAAATTTGAACAGCATGGGTCCACTTATATGCAGATCTTAAAAATACAGTACAGTATTGTAAATGTATTTTTCTTCCTTATGATTTTCTTAACAATATTTTCTTTTCTCTAGATTACTTATATTGTAAGAATATAGTATATAATACATATAACATATGAAGTGTATGTCAGTTAACTGTTTATGTTATTAGTAAGGCTTCTGGTCAACAGTAGGCTTTTAGTAGTTAAATTTTGGGGAGACCAAAATTATATTTTTGAATGCATGGGGGTTAACACCCCTAACCCCCACATTGTTCAAGAGTCAACTTTACTTAAAACATTTCCCAGGTACCAATAACTAAACATGATCATATTTATTTATTTATTTATTTTTATTTGTTGTATGTGTAACCTATTGGCTTCCAATAACTTTCTTGTGCAATGAGTAGATGTATTCCAGACATTTGTTCAGGAAGTAATCCAAGGTGCCCCAAGATAATTCCAGTCATAGACTTCATAGTAGATCATTATTTCATCTTGGGAACAGTAGTTTTTTCCCCCCATTGTACAAATAGGATGTTTCATTATTTACTGTTAAGTCCTACAAAGCTCCAAGCTTTTTTTTTCTTTTTTCTTTTTCTTTTTTTTTTTTTAGCTCCAAGCTTTTGAATCTTAACAACTGCCTATCATTTGTTTTATTTTGTTTAATTCCCTTATATAGATTTATCTGCACCATGGCTTCTAGGACTAGTAGTGATCCTGTGCCAGGACTTGGTCTGAGTTATGACTTTACCTCTTCCTACCTGAGTTAACAGGACCATCACACACAGATATGCACTGATTCTAGGAATTGTTAGGCATTGCACAGTTGCCCCATGATACTTGACCTTGTCACACCAAGTTTTGGTTGTCTAAACTTGGATTTTATTTGGCTTAAAGCCCATTTCCAATAATGCTCTTATATGGCCTAAACAACTAATACTGGATTTTTCATAATTCTTATAATCTTTACTGAGACTGGTGAAAATATCTATTATTTAAGAGGTCTATTGAGTAGTGTTTTTATCCATCTTACTTGGTGATAATAGTTGTACTCAGTGTAAATTGTGCATTCTAGATTTTGAGTGTGCAAACTTCAGAGCCACACATAGTGGCTCATGGGTTACTCTGGTATAAGAGTTAGGGTCAACTACAGAGTTAGAGAGCACATAGTCCTCCATAAGACAGATTTAATTTCTCATTCATGCTGCAAGTTTGGTTGAGTGTGGAAGAGAGGGTTCCCCGAAGTGTCATCAGATTTGATAATTTGCTAGAAAAACTCACGGAGCTCATGGAAAGTTGTTATACTCACAGTTACAGTTTGTTATAGGCATTAAAATCAGTCAAAGGAGGAGATCCTAGGGCAAAGTCTAGGAGTGTTCCAAGTATGAAGCTTCCATCATTACTCTCTTGGCAATTGTGATCCTCTCCTGGCAGCGATGTGTGGCTGTATATGCATGGAGTATTGCCAACCACAGAAGCTCACTCAAGTCTTGGTGTTCATAGTGGGGCTCTATTACATAGGCATGACTGATTGACTAATTGCTCGTATGGTCGATCTCAGTCTCTAGCATCCAGCCCCACCAGGTGTGATCCATAGCTCCTACCCTAATTTATCACACAGTATGGGTCAAAGCCCCCATTTTAACTCTTAGTTATTATTTGGCTAGCCCAGGGCTCTCAAACAAGCCCAGATGCCCAGATGCCAGTACAAAGGCCAGACCTCTTTTTAGGCAAGATTAAATTCTTTATAGCACACTGAAAAGTCTCTTAATTTCCTTTTATCTCTATTCCTTCACTTATAGAATGAGATCAATCATATGTAATTATTAAGGTGGTTATTTCAATTAATGCTGAAGTATATAAACTACTTAAGGTTACAGAAGTAGACTGGGGCACCTGGGTGGGGTCCAATTCTTTAGTTTCAGCTCAGGTCATAATCTCAGAGATTGTGAGATTGAGCCCTCATTGGGCTCCATACCCTGCTTGAGGTTATCTCTCTCTACACTCCCTCAAGAAAGATTATAGATGTAGAAAGGGAAAAATGTCTTCCTTTAGTTTACCTCTCTCTTCATTTATTTACATGTTGTGCTGCCAGCCAACTCTTGTTAGTTTAGTCTTTGTTACCAACTCCAATTATTTTGGTAAACACAGTCTTAGTTACCCTCACTGGGAGTCTTTGGGTTTGGCCTTTTTTCTGATTCAGTGCACTGGTTAATTATTTTTTTTGGGGTTTTATAATGTATTAGATCTCTTCAAGTTTTATTTTATTGTTTTAATGCTTGTGGCTGAAGTCTTTTTCGAAGACTTTGCTTCATTATGTTCTCCACTGTTCAATAATAGAGTTTCTGTAATCTTATTTTATGTCATTCCCAGGAACTCTCCTCTTATGTATTTCTTTTTTTTCCAGTTAAAAGAGCTTCTATTTTGGCTAGTTTTTCATTCAAATACTGGTGTGTGTGTGTGTGTGTGTGTGTGTGTGCACGTGTGCATGCTTGGGGAGAATTAATTAGGATGGAAGGGGCAGGATGTTCTTTGACTGACTTTTGAATTACTTGAGAAATAAGAACAGTATATAGATAGGGGCCCAGAATTTCTTTGTGGGCAAAATGTAGGTATTGGAGAATATGACTTTTAACATTTAATGAATAGATTTTCTATTACTGAGCCCTTAAATTTGATAGACACAGACAACTTTTAGGGTGCAGGAAGAATGCATGCTCTTTGTAGGCAGTCCCACTCCAAATGGGAAAGAAGAGAAGAGCTGTCAGAGCTGTCGGAGCTTGCTTTATTCCCATACAAATTTCCAAGAAAAAAAGATCACTCCTACTCTCTTGGGGGTTAGTGAGTAGAGGGGAAGAGAGAAGTCAGGAGAAATATATAATTGAGTCTTTATCACATAGAAGGAAACATCAGGAATGATATAGTTGAATATTGTAGAAGAGCTGCCAATTTATTCATGCCTTCCTATATCCATAAATTTCCTTTATCTCCTCTCACAATGACTCTGGGGTTGTTCATGTGATTTGTTTTGGTTAATGGAAAAGTAGTAAACATGGTCTAAGCTGAAGCTTGAAAAGTTCTTGCACTTTGCAGTGTGCCCCTCCTGCTCTTTGAACTCTGTGACCACCATGTGAATTGGAGCAAGTAGCCTGCTGGAGAATGAGGCATGACATAAGGAGAGTCTCTAGTCTCAGAAGAGCCTTCATAATTTAACTAGCCCCAGCTGACCCACTAGCTGACTATTTACCACATGGGTTAATCTAGCAAAAGAATCACCCAGCTGAACCCAGCTCATATTACCAACCCACAGGATTGTGATAGAATTGGGATGCCTGGGTGGCTCAGTGGCTTGGCACCTGCCTTTGGTCCCATATTGGGCTCCCTGCATGGATCCTGCTTCTCCCTCTGCTTGTGTCTCTGCCTCTCTCATGAATAAATAAATAAAATCCTAAAAAAAGAGAATTGTTAAAGAATAAGTGAAACCACCACTAGTAAGTTGGAGTGGTATGTTGTACAGCAGTAGATAACTGACAAGTGGAAGATACATTCTCATAAAATGGGAAGTTTATGGTTTCCATGGAAAAGGGGGCGATGGGAGTATGTCAGAGATTCTATAACAAGTAGTATTTTATTATACCTAAAGACTAAAAGACCACACCTTACTTCCTTTAATCTACAACTATACAGTCTGCCTTTCAACAAAAAAGAGCAAAGAAAAAAATTAACTGTAACACCGATATCCATAATATATCAGTATCTCAGCAATTCATACACAAAGTTCAAGATCATAGGTTCTGTGAGTCTTTCTCTCCACATCATATTTGTTCTGATTTTACATCCTACTCAATCTTGGTGAATTGAAAACTATTTTCTCAAGCAGTTTGTAATCTCTGTGGTAA
The DNA here is from genome assembly GCF_018345385.1 of Vulpes lagopus. NCBI lineage: Eukaryota > Metazoa > Chordata > Mammalia > Carnivora > Canidae > Vulpes > Vulpes lagopus. The sequence continues at coordinate 33,202,915 of NC_054838.1, read as the reverse complement.
TTTACCCGGTGTTTCATTGGGATAGATAAGTTCCTACCTTTGGATTTATAGTTTTCAGGGCCAGAACCCTCATTTCAGAAGAATTCCCTTTCTTAATTTGATTTCTGACAATAAAAAGCAGTGCATAAAATATAAAGTCTATAAAAAGAAATCATCAGCTGCGATTATAGAAACTGCTCTCCCAGTGGGAGAATTATGCAGCTATTACCAAAGCATGGCATAATGTGACTGCATGAAATATAAATATACATACAAATCAATATCACATCATATTTCAAATAAACATGCACATCACAAACACTTCTGTACCAAAGACACCTTGATAAGGAGAATATAGGGAAAGTATGTTTTGTAAGGTTTGAATTTTGCTGGGAGGAATGTTCATGGGGCTAAATTAATTCAATAAACCTTTATTGAATACCTATTCTATATCAAGTACTTTCCTGGAGCTATGGATACAGAGATAATAGACTTGGTTATTGCCTTGAAGGAAACTGTTGTCTAGTAGGGGCAAGCAGTGTGATCAGTATCATTACAAAGATAGGCATGTGGAACACAGAGAAAGAACACTAACCTAGAATGGGAAGAGATTTCAGGAAAAGATTCTCAGAGATGATAAAGCCAAAGTGAGTCCTTCAGGGGGAAGCAGGAATTAGTCAGTGCAAGCTGGATGAAAAGGTTGATCCGAATATAGAAGTCAATTACGAAGTTTGGAGTTGGGGGATTAAACATAGTGTATTACAGAGGCCTGCTGGACTACAAACCAGTGTGGCTCAAACATAGAGTTTAAGGGGATTAGGGATGCTAATCAAACTAGAGAGGTGACCATGGACCAGATAATAGAGGAACTTGGACTTTCTGAGGGCTTGGAGCCATGATACAGTGATGAATCAGTCATTGAGGGGTGTTAAACAAGGCCATGATGTAATGACTTGATATATATATATATATATATATATATATATAGTCCCATATATATATAATTTGTGACTTGATATTTTTTTAAAGAAGGTATCACTAATTAGGATATGGAAAATGAATTAGAGACTAGTCAAGAGGGCATCGTAGAAATCCAGAAAACAAAAGATGAAGTTCAAAATTAAAGCAAAGGCATTGAGAAATGGACAGATTCAAGAAATATCTAGAATAAACAGGATTAGATTGCAGTATTACTCAGAATACAGGAAATAAAAGGCACACTCAAAAGTTATTTTGAGGTGAGTTTTAGTAAATATTTATAAACGTGAGGATAGAATGTAGGTGTGTTAGAAAGAAGATTAATACAACATGGGCAGTTATTTCTGCCTCTAGCCTTCAATAGCAAGAAGAAAGAGTGGTTACCAGAACTGGTGAGAAAGGCTGATTGGAAATGTTACTTTTGATTAAGGTCACAGCTAGCTCACAGGATCCTAGTAGAGATGACACCATGGGTATAACTACACTGACTTCACTTTTCCCCCTTTTTAAATATCTTCCTGGGGCTCTACATGGGCTGAATGTAAGCCAACTGATGCCATCCATATGTAGCCAACTTCTAGGGACACAGAGCACGGAAGAAATGAGAAGAAAGTGAATCTAGAGAGGGTATCTGGAAGGTATCTAGTACAGTAACACATTGAATGAAGGGGACCAGAAAAAAGAAGAGTCAGGATGACTTCTATAATCTACTGAAGGAAATGGAATGGAAAGTAATCATATTCATTGATGTTTAAGACATATAAGTTTATTATATTTTTGGAAAAGGGAACAGAGAAAATGAATTTAGTTTTGGAGATGCTGAGTTTCAGGTGCCTGAGAGATTTTCATTTATTTATTTAGCAAATGTATGGTGTGCAGACTCTGTGATGACTGAAGGCCATTTCTTAAAGGGATAACAAGTATTATGTTGTTGGAGAGCCTCAGACCACTATCTTTTTACCTTTTAGATAGTACCAGTGATCCTGATTAATGATCTCTTCAATTCATTGAAGAAGCCTAAACTATTTCTTGTGTTTAAATAAGGCTTGATAAAAAAAAATTAAATAAGACTTGAGACAGCCAAACAAATTCTTAAAAATGATTAAGTAGAACATATTTTATTGCTTAAATAGCATTAATTTAACACATTCTTATTGGGTTGAAGTAACATGATGAAATAGAAAAGCTAGGTTTGGAGCTAGACACAGTTTAATTAGAATATGAGCCCTATAATTTATTTGCTTTGTATCCTTGGGCAAGTAATATTATTTCTCTGAATCTCAGTTTCCTCTCTTGTACATGGGATAAAAATCTATTTGTCAAAAGTCATTGACAGAGTGCTTGAATTGTTAGGGGCAATGCAGTTAAGGCAACATCAAAATTCTCATTCAAAATAATATTTTGAGTTAGAAATAATTTTTAGAGCTGGAAATCAGTTCACTGGTTAATATATGCATAATAAAACTTTAGTTGAGAAATTCATTTTTAGGTTCTCTGTGATGTGCTTACAAACATTTTTTATGTGACTTTGTCCAGCCTTCACAGTTCATTTCCCATAAAATCAGGAGACTAGCAGATTAGGTTTTTTTCTTTTTTTTTTTGCTAGTTAATTTTTTCACCAAGAAATAATTACATCTAGGCCAAATGAGATCCAACTATCAAATGAAGTAAGTTTTCTGGAGAAGCACCATTACTGCTCTCTCACACTCAGTTTGCTAATTGATGACAGTTTTTATTGGCATTTCTATAAATTGGGTGAGTTTAGGGGTATGTTACTTTTTTCTCTATCATTAACTTGTCCAGTAGCATGAGACTATGAAGCTTCCTGGGATTAATTCTCCTAAATGGGATAGGTGTAAGGGGACCAGTGTTCCATTGGTGGCTTCAATGTCACCAGCAAATACTCTAATTTACTAGGGTCTGCACAGCTGGTGTCTTTTATGACACACTAACACTGTAGCATTTAAATATATGAGTGACACTGTATTAATTGAATCATATAGTTTTACCATCAATATAGGCTCTTAAAATAAGATGTGTAAGTGGCCTCTAAATGGGGGTTATTTGGGAACATTAAAATGAACAAGTAGTATTCTAATGAAATATTTTATTGATTTGGTTGCAAGAAACAGGAATAAAGAAAGTGGAGGTTTCTTATAAACTGTACTGTTGTGTGTGACCCAGGAGAGAAACTTCAGAATGGCTGGGCCCCACTAAAGCTGGAAATGGAAAGCTTCCACTAAGGCAAATTTCCCATCCCTTTTTCTGCCCCCTTTACTGGTGGGGGAATTTGTTGTCACTCTTCAGTGATATCTCTGCTTCTTGTGCATCTGCTCTGTTCCTCTTTCCACAGACCAGCATTCTCTTCCTTTCTTATTGTCTTTAGTGTGGCCAGTAGAGCTCTGCTCATCTCTTTGCTTACTTTCCACATCAGTCATAGCATGGGCTGCCCACTTTAGTCCCTTTTTATAACTGATACTAGCTTGAGTGTCTCAGGTCCAAATTCTCAGCATAATTACTTGGCTGGCCTAGCTGATTTTTTTGAATCGTGTCTTGCAAGTCTCAGGTCACTGGCCAGCCAATGGTTATCTGGTATTGTATCAATCCACTCCTGGTCTAGAGAGATGGCATCATGTAGGTGATGGTTACACAGAAGGACTTATGAGTGAGACAGAGTATGATAGACCTATTTTGTATAAACAGAAAAATATAAACAAGCCATACTCATTCCAGAATGTACTGCAATTCTTTTGTTATCTTACAGTAAGATAAAAGAAAGAAAGGAATTAATATGCACAACTCTAACATGTAGGAAATCAGTTTGAAGCAATGGCACCCTATAAAAAGGTAAACCTTCTCAGAAGTCATGGGATGGAAGTGTTTATAGACTAAATTAAGGTGCTTTAATTGTAGAGTTTATCAAACCAATTTAAAAAATGAGGAGATGCAAAGGGAAAGAGATCAGGTTAGTATACTTAGGCTAAGATGCAAGTGAGATGTATGCACCATACTACCCAAAGTATGTGATGTTGTATATTTTGTCTCTTACATCAGCCTTCCTGACTGATGTATATGCAAGGACCAGAATTGAGGATTGAGTAAAGGGCCCAATAAACACAAAGTATCTGGGCCCAAACACATATTCCGTTTTTATAGAGATGCAGGTGCAAGTACACAGGGCAGGCTCACAAATTAACCTGAGGAGTTGTGTTTCCTGGGCAGAGGATACACTGTGCCGTAATAGGCCCATGCTGGGTAGCTGATCTTTTGATGGCATAGTCCTCATCCCAGAAGTGGCATGATCTATCATATGAATTTATCTTTTCACCTCTTTCTATTTATTAGGAGCACTCTTTTTTTTTATGCTCTCATACATTCTTTTATCCTATCCATCTTTAATATATCTATGGGTTACTAACTTATTTACTATCAATATTTAAGATACCATGTGAATTCTGCCTCCATTTTACAAACTACTTCTTTACTTCCTTTCTATACTTAATACTTCTAAAGGATTTCATCCACTCCATTTATCTTTCTTGTTTTCTAGAGAAGAATCGAATATTCTCAAATAATAGAGCAAATACAAATGACAACTTCTATGGCTCCCACACTGAGATAAAAAGTTCCATGTATGCTATCTCATTTAACATCCCCAACGATTGTTAATGGTAAGTGCTGCTATTAAACAGGAAGCTGAAATTATGTAACTTGACCAAAATCATCCAGGCAGTAAGAGGCTGTGCTGGAATTCACATGATTTCTGTTCTTCATGCTGTTGACATACACAGAGCTCCAAGAGGTCCTAACCCATGGTGGATATGCCTCTAATATGGCCCTTGTATTACACAGAAAACATCTGTTTACCAACCTGTCTTCACATTCTGGTGCAAGGTGCTGAGGAGATTGTGCCCCATTTATCTTGTTATCTGCAATGCCTGGCACCATGTTTCACATGGAATACATCTCAATAGACATAAATATCCCCTTTTCAAAAATTGCAAGCTGTTACCTACCTTAGTTTACTTCCTTTCTTCCTCCTTCTAGTCTTTCCTCTCCTCTCCTTTCTTTCTTCCCAAGAGATCTTAACATTTGTTAGATGATCTTGATGACCTGCCAGAGATTTGTTTAAATAACTTCCTTCCTATCTTAATTTTCCCTCTTCCCCCGCTCACCATCTTTGTTTGGGACTGTTTCCACTGCTCAACATTTGTAGGCAAGAGAGAGAGCTCTACATGTTGTTCAGTTCAAAGGCATTATGACCTATCTCTTTAATAGCACAAGGAGGGGAAAGTAGTTTTACTTAATGAGACAGAACATCTGAGCTACTAGTCCAGAAAAGATCTCAAAGAAGGTTGTTCATGTAACTTGTCAGCTTCTTGGTTTTTACTGTACAGTCCTTCCTCATTCCCTGAGACTTAAAAAACGTGTCATTTAAGAGGCATTAGATACATTTCTCTGGTTTAACATGTTTAATGAGTCTCAGATATTGTAAAAAGTTGTGGAGCATCAACTCTTATACCCACCCCGTGTTGGGAACTGTCCACATGGAACCAGAGGGGAGGCATAGAATTATGAAAATGTGAGTTAACCACTATGTAACAGAGAATAAAGTTTTTCTATTTTAGATTTTTCAAAAAATAAACTGGAAAAAATTAGGGATGGAAATGTGAGTAGGAGACATTAAAAGACACGATTTCATTCTTTATTTTGTCCGGTGAACTGTCTGATAATAGGAAAGGCAAGTAGCATGTCCAGATTCCAACAGTGGTTTCCCAAGACTCTTTCCCACCCATGTGATTTTTATCCATTTACTCATTCAATGAACAAATGCTGAATCCCACTACATGTCAGGCACCATGAACAAGATTAAGTCCCAACCCATTCTTCAAGTTATCTAGTATATCTCCAATACCACAGTATTTCCACCCAGTTAATATTACCTTCCTCTGAAGTCCTACAATCTTCTGATTGTGCCTCTTTGTAGACTATTTCCCTTCTTATTTACTCCTGCTCTTTCATCTTTCTCCTCCACTCACTTCTTCCTCCTGCTTCCCCTTTCCCTCCCTTCTTTCCTGAACATTTATTAAGTAGTTTCTGTTTTCGGGGCACTGGAATAGACACTGGGAAAAAATGGAGACTAAACATTTCTGCTTTTAAAAAGCTCATAGTACAAATGGAGATGGTAAATTACAATACAATGATACAGGTCTTGTTTTAATTGAATGTCTCTTCCATCTAGCTCATGGTGACACGTCGATCATTTCTTAAAAGAGAATAAACCTTTAAAAATAGGATCTGGTTCTGCGTCATCTTTATACTATTCCTTGTATATATTGGATATGCAATAAATGTTTCTCAAATTAAAGTGGAAAGAATCAAAATGCTGTGCAAATCATGTGAGACACTGGATCTTGCCTTGCTATCTTTAGTTTCGTGCCGCCTTCTCTTTCTGAGTTTTGTTCTTATGTCTATGCCATAATGAAAATAACTTTAATCACCCACTTGTTATGTGCCAAGTGTATAGTGCTAAGTGAAGTAGAACTATTATTCACATTTTACAGATGAAGGAATTGAGGCACAGAGAGAGAAATAAATCTGACCAAAATTATGATGCTATGAAGCTGAAGAAGCTTGGATTTGGTTCTATAATGTGAGCTCTTGTTTATGATTCTGCATAGCAGAATGTGGTAGATATAGAATAACCATTTAGAGTCAAGTAACCTTGACTATTTTATTTGAACTTCAGTAAATTAATTAATCCCTCTGAGTTTTAGCTTGCTCAGTATTCTTGAGAATGGGTCTTAGTTATTTCTGTTTCCTAAGGAATTGACATTTTATACCAGAGTGGAAATACTTTGTCAGTTTTATAAGATGTAGTGGGAAGCAGTGGGAAGGGGGGGAATGATGTGGTGGTGGCACTCCAGGGGCTTTGGATTTCTAAGGTCAGTGATCATATTCTAGAATTAGAGATGGACCACTGTGGTCATCATATGCAGGGGCCTCTTTTGTTTAATAATAAATTTATTTTTTATTGGTGTTCAATTTACCAACATACAGAATAACACCCAGTGCTCATCCCGTCAAGTGCCCCCCTCAGTGCCCGTCACCCACTCACCCCCACCCCTCTCCCTCCTCCCCTTCCACCACCCCTAGTTCGTTTCCCAGAGTTAGGAGTCTTCATGTTCTGTCTCCCTTTCTGATATTTCCCACACATTTCTTCTCCCTTCCCTTCTATTCCCTTTCACTATTATTTATATTCCCCAAATGAATGAGAACATACACTGTTTGTCCTTCTCCGATGGACTTACTTCACTCAGCATAATACCCTCCAGTTCCATCCACATTGAAGCAAATGGTGGGTATTTGTCGTTTCTAATTGCTGAGTAATATTCCATTGTATACATAAACCACATCTTCTTTATCCATTCATCTTTCGATGGACACCGAGGCTCCTTCCACAGTTTGGCTATTGTGGACATTGCTGATAGAAACATCGGGGTGCAGGTGTCCCGACGTTTCATTGCATCTGAATCTTTGGGGTAAATCCCCAACAGTGCAATTGCTGGGTCGTAGGGCAGGTCTATTTTTAACTCTTTGAGGAACCTCCACACAGTTTTCCAGAGTGGCCGTACCAGTTCACATTCCCACCAACAGTGCAGGAGGGTTCCCTTTTCTCCGCATCCTCTCCAACATTTGTGGATTCCTGCCTTGTTAATTTTCCCCATTCTCACTGGTGTGAGGTGGTATCTCATTGTGGTTTTGATTTGTATTTCCCTGATGGCAAGTGATGCAGAGCATTTTCTCATGTGCATGTTGGCCATGTCCATGTCTTCCTCTGTGAGATTTCTCTTCATGTCTTTTGCCCATTTCATGATTGGATTGTTTGTTTCTTTGGTGTTGAGTTTAAGAAGTTCTTTATAGATCTTGGAAACTAGCCCTTTATCTGACACGTCATTTGCAAATATCTTCTCCCATTCTGTAGGTTGTCTTTGAGTTTTGTTGACTGTATCCTTTGCTGTGCAAAAGCTTCTTATCTTGATGAAGTCCCAATAGTTCATTTTTGCTTTTGTTTCTTTTGCCTTGATGGATGTATCTTGCAAGAAGTTACTGTGGCCGAGTTCAAAAAGGGTGTTGCCTGTGTTCCCCTCTAGGATTTTGATGGAATCTTGTCTCACATTTAGATCTTTCATCCATTTTGAGTTTATCTTTGTGGATGGTGAAAGAGAGTGGTCTAGTTTCATTCTTCTGCATGTGTATGTCCAATTTTCCCAGCACCATTTATTGAAGAGACTGTTTTTCTTCCAGTGGATAGTCTTTCCTCCTTTATCGAATGTTAGTTGACCATAAAGTTGAGGGTCCACTTCTGGATTCTCTATTCTGTTCCATTGATCTATGTGTCTGTTTTTGTGCCAGTACCACACTGTCTTGATGACCACAGCTTTGTAGTACAACCTGAAATCTGGCATTGTGATGCCCCCAGCTGTGGTTTTCTTTTTTAAAATTCCCCTGGCTATTCGGGGTCTTTTCTGATTCCACACAAATCTTAAAATTATTTATTCTAACTCTCTGAAGAAAGTCCATGGTATTTTGATAGGCTTTCTAACAGATCTTGGAGTCAGAACAGATTTCTTTACTAACAATAATATACAATAATCTCTCAGCAATTTTTCTATGTCAGATGGCCGCTATGTTACTGTGACTTTTCTCCAGTCACAGAATGGCTCCAGGTATCTGCCTTCTTCTCTTCCTATGACAGGAAGTCAGTGTGCTTATCTCTCCTTTTGGAAATTACGTCCCCCACCACACTCCACCACTTATTCTGTTGCTCGGTCTATTCTTGTTATATTTAACATATAGTGTTAAATTAGCCTCCAGTGTGCAATGTAGTGATTCAGCAATTCTGTATATTTCTCAGCACTCATCATGATAAGTGGAATCTTTTGAAAATTTAAATCAATTTAGTTAACATACAGTATATTATCAGTTTCATGGGTGGAATTTAGGATTCATCAATTGCATATAACACCCAGTGCTCATTATATCAAGTCCCCTCCTCAATGCCCATCATCCAGTTACTCCATCCACCCACCCTTACACCTCCAGGAACCCTCAGTTTGTTTCCTATAGTTGAGTCTCTTATCATTTACCTCCTTGTTTTATCTTATTTTGTTTTTTCTTCCCTTTCTGTATGTTATTTGTTTTGTTAAATTCCACGTGAGTGAAATTATATGGTATTTGTCTTTTGTTGACTTATTTTTCTTAGCATAATTCCCTCTAGTTCTATCCATGTCATTGCAAATAGCAAGGTTTCATTCTTTTTGATGGCTGAGCAATATTTCATTATCTATCTATCTATCTATCTATCTATCTATCTATCTATCTATCATCTATCTATTTATCTATCTAATCTATCTTTTTTACCATTCATCTGTCAATGGGCATCTGGACTCCTTCCATATTTTGTGGATACTGCAGCTATAAACATTGGGGTGCATGTGCCCCTTTGGATCACTATGTTTTTATCCTTTGGATAAATACCTGGTAGTGCAATTGCTGGGTTGTAGGGTCACTCTATTTTTAACTTTTTGTGGAACCTTTATATTGTCTTCCAGAGTGGCTGCACCAGTTTGCATTCCCAACAGCAGTGTAAGACACATCCCATTTTTCCACATCCTTGCCAGCACCTGTTATTTCCTGACTTGTTTATTTTAGCCACTCTGACTGATGTGAGGTAGTATCTCATCATGGTTTTGATTTGTATTTCCCTGATGTTGAGTGATGAGCATTTTTTCATGTGTCTGTTAGTCATTTGTATGTCTTCTTTGGGAGAAATGTCTGTTCATGTCTTCTGCCCATTTCTTAATTGGATTTTTTGTTGTTTTGGGTGTTGAGTTTGATAATTTCTTTATAGATTTTGGATACTAGCCCTGTATCTGATATGTCATTTATAAATATCTTCTTCCATTCCATAGGTTGCCTTTTAGTTTTGTTGGTTGTTTCCTTTGCTGTGCAAAATACCCATTACCTATTTTACCCATCCACCCATCCACCTCTCCTCTGGCAGCCACCAGTTTGTTCCCTATAAATAAGAATCTGGTTTTTTTGTGTGCCTTTTTCTTTTGTATGTTTTGTTTCTTAAATTCCATATATGAGTGAAATTATACAGTGTTTGTCTTTCTCTGACTTATTTTGCTTAGCTTTATACCTTCTAGAACCATCTATTCGTGCAAGTGGCAAGATTTCACTCCTTTTCAATGGCTAAGTAATATTCTACTGCATACATATACCACTTCTTATCCATTCATCTATAGATAGACACTTGAGTTGCTTCTATATCTTGGCTATTGTAAATAATGCTGTGTTAATATATCTTTCCAAATTAGTGTTTCCATTTTCTTTGGGTAAATATCCAGTAGTGAAATTACTGGATCATATGGTAGTTCTATTTTTAATTTTTTGAAGAACCTCCATACTGTTTTCCACCAACTTGCATTTTCATGAACAGTGCAAGAGGGCTCCTTTTTCTTCACATCCTCCCCAATGCTTGTTGTCACTTGTGTTTTTGATTTTAGCCATTCTTATGAGTGTGAGAGATCTCTTCTTGTTTTAATGCTTTCCTTCCTTTTACCTCTGAAGGGAAACCCAAGGCCTTTCTGGCTTAGGGATTTGCTGACAACTATGGAATACAAATAATTTTAAAGAAAGAATACAAGCAAAAGAACAAGTGTTCAGAACTTTGGAAAGTTCTCAGAGTTTGGCTTCCAGACTTGAGTCCTTCCTGACATAAAAATTAGAAGTCTTACTGTTTTTATTCTAAGTAGTGGAGACTGCCAACCCTCCCACACTTCATTCTCCAGAATCTATCCTTTAACGACACCAAGTTGATAAATGGAAGAAAAGAAGATATGAATTGATGCCTGGTAATTTCCAGAAAGCAATGTGACCTAGGCCAAGTGATTAAAAATCTTTTTGTTTAATGGAATTTTTTGGTAGTCCTGTGAAGCTTTTAGACCAATTCTCAGAATAAGGTTTTTATATGCATACAATAAATGCACAAAATTACAGAGAATGATAATTATACTGAAATACAGGAATTAAAATATTAGCATGACTCATACCTTTTGGTATATTCACCAATAAGCAATTATAAAGTTCACTGGAAGGCAATGACTATGTCTTGGTTACTAGTGTGTGAACACACAGTTTTATTGTTAGGAGTTGAATGACTACTAGGGGCAGAGCCATGCTATAGTTAGGCTGACATCTGTAGGTAAGAAGATTGTGATTAAGTGTGATTAAAGGCAAGTCTAAATACTATAATTTCAAATTAGTGAGATGTGTGATATATTTGTAATGATTATAATGTTATATAAAAATATCTGTCATTTCTCCTGGTGATAAAGTCATGGGCACTGCTCATACTATTGTGATTTATTACTTACATTCATAGTTTAAGGAAATGCTAAATTTCAATTAGAAATAAGTGAAAATAATATGCACCATCTTTTTGCATACAAGTTCATGGACCTTAGAAATCCTATTGGTGGTATGTGGACCCCAAATTAAAACTGTCTCTCAGGACTTCCTGTCAGCTGTCCTCTGCCCCTGTCCTCTGTACTAGGCAACTGGGACCTGCTCTTTGAGCCTTCCTTGCTGTCACATAGTTTTGTCTAAATATCTCAGAATATCACTAATACCAGGGTAAATTAACAGCATATATAAGAATAAGGAAGCTTGAACTGTCAATTTGGCTTGAGGCTGCAAAATACAGTGATAAAATTTCGCTTTGCTACTCTTGCCATTTCATGCCTTTTTTTTTTTTTTAAAGCATTTATTTAGTGGAAGACTCAAGGGGTGGGTAAAGGAAGATAGCAATTGCAGATGTAGCGTCAGAGACGCACACAGGGTGGGTAAAGGAAGATAGCAATTGCAGATGTAGCGTCAGAGACGCACACAGACTACACAGTTCATGGTAGCTTTCCAGATGAGTATGAATATGCAGATTTTAGGCATATGATAATCAAAGGACCTGGATTCTTTTCCCAGTCTCCTTATATTTCAGTGCTATTTCCAATGCACATTCTGATGATCCTAATTAGGTTTTTCTTCCATATGTGTTAGAATTTAAATTATGATTGTGTGTGTGTATCATTTATGAATAGGCAAGAACGCCATTTCATCTCATAGATCATCTGATCTTGTGGATACAGCACTGACAGGCAGGGGTGTCTCACAGTTTCAATATTCAGTGTGTTGTGTTGTCTTTTAAGTTGTGTGACTGAAATGCCTCCACAATTCTGGGCCTCCAAATGGATGCATCTTGGATCTGTAAATGGCTTCTTTCCTCAACTGACATGGACAAAAGAGGGTATCTTCAGATTACCACAGAGGTTAGTTTATTCACTTGTATTTATAAGAGTGTGGTGTCCTGGTCAAATGGGGTACTTATCCTATTAACACACACACAGTCATATCCCGGTAGTGAAACATCTGAGCTCTGCTGTGGTGCATCACACCAAGTCAGTAGGATTTGGCCTCTGCTCCTATTTTGTATTTTTTTCCCAGCAGTTTCTCACATGGATGCTGAGACTGAGCCACACCACACAGTCTGCAGATCCCCAGACACCCCAGGCCATTTCACACCTCTGTGCTCCCATATGTGTTGTCCCCATTGGCTAGAATGCACTCATGATGCTGTTTTCTGGGGAACTCAAGATTTTGCTCAAATGGCACTTCATTCAATTAAACTTCTTCATAAATCTATTCCTAAGGGGAGATCCCTGGGTGGCGCAGCGGTTTAGCGCCTGCCTTTGGCCCAGGGCGCGATCCTGGAGACCCCGGATCGAATCCCACATCGGGCTCCTGGTGCATGGAGCCTGCTTCTCCCTCTGCCTCTCTCTCTCTCTCTGACTATCAAAAATAAATAAAAAATTAAAAAAAATCTTTTCCTAAAAACTCTAGGAACAGTTGAGTACTTTCTTCTGTGTGTTCTCACATGACTATGTTTAAACTTTGTATATTGATGCGGTATTTTGTTAGTTCATTCAGCACATGTTTACTGGAGATTTTCTCAGTCATGAACTCAGTCTCTAGGCAGTGATGAATAAGACAGAGGAGTTTACAGCTCTGTAAACATTCCACAACACTGTATCTTATTTACCAGTTTCTTGCCATCAACTCAAATAAGAAACACTATTTTTTTCCTTAATTTCCTCTCACACCATTCACAAAAATATTTCTGTTGTAGTAGGCATTATAGAGGGATCATTTTCATTGCCAAAATTGAAAATACCATAAATTTCAAATTTAGACATCTTCCTCCTTAAAAGTTCTTCTACCACTCCACCACTGGAAACTGATCAAATTTGCCAGTAAGTTCCAGCTTTTTGCCATGCTAATACCTCTCTTTCCTTCTTCAAGTTACATTTACATCTTACTTTTCACAATAGTTATTGAGAATGATTTTAGCTTTCCATTCCCTTATTTGCTTCCAGGCATACTTTTGAGAACTAAAAACTAATTGAGTAACTGCTAAAACAGTGTCATCTGTCCTGGGCCTTACTTATTCTTTAACAATACAGAAGTAGTATAAAAAATAGGAAATCTTGGGCAGCCCCGGTGGCACAGCGGTTTAGTGCTGCCTGCAGCTCGGGGCATGATCCTGGAGACCCTGGATTGAGTCCTATGTCAGGCTCTCTGCATGGAGCCTGCTGCTCCCTCTGCTTGTGTCTCTGCCTCTCTCTCTGTCTCTCTCTCTGCATCTCTATGAATAAAAAAAATTAAAAAAGGAAATCTTATGTTTTATTATCTTATTCACCATAGGTGACAAAACCAGGGTAGAGATATTTTTCCTTCCATTAATGTGATTTGTGTACCTTATCCAAACTTTTAGAAGGCAGAAGTATCTACAATCAAGTTTGGTTTTAAATAATATCAAAAAATTCTGCTGTAATATAATGCTATATATTTATATAGCATTTATGGCTTTATAAAAGATTTTAACTTTTACTGAGAGCCAGTAATGAAAGGTTAATAGGCTGTAGAAAGATGAATTTAACTTTGTTATGAGACTGGGACTTACTAAAACCTAGGGTGGGTTTACTGAGTTAGAGCCTAGGTTATCTGTAATAAAATTTCTTTCCTAGCAAACTTAGAAGATAGTCCATGTTATACTTTCTTTTCTTGCCATAAATCAACTTCTTCATAGGTCCCTCCTATTCCTTTTGATTTGTTTTTTGTTTTTAAAAAGTTTATATTTTAATTCCAGGTAGTTAACATACAGTGTTATATTAGTTTCCGTTATGCAGTATAGTGATTCAACTCTTACATACGACACCTGGTGCTTATCATAGCACATGTACTTTTTCATCCCTATCACTTATCTACCCCAACCCTCAACTCCACCTCTCTGGTCACCATAGTTTTCTATAATTAAGAGTCTGTTTTCTGCTTTCTCTCTCTCTCTTCTCTTATTTTTTCCTTATTGCTTGTTTGTTTTGTTTCTTAAATTCCACACATGAGTGAAATCATATGGTATTTGTTTTTCTCTGACTTGCGTAGTATAATACTCCCTAGCTCCATTCATGTTGTAGCAAACAGCAAGATTTCATTCTTTTTTATGTCTGATACAATATTTCATTGTATACAAATACCACTTCTTTATCTATTCATCAGTCAGTGGATACTTAGGCTGTTTCCATGATTTGGCTATTGTAGATGCTGCTGCTATAAACATTGGGGTACAAGTAGCCCTTTAAATGATCAGTTTTGTATTCTTTGGGTAAATAATTAGTGGCACAATTTCTAGATCTTAAGAAAGTTCTATTTTTAACTTTATGAGGAAGTTCCATACTGTTTTTCCAGAAGGACTGCCCCAGTGTACATTCCCATCAACAGTACAAGAGGGTTCCTTTTTCTCCACATCCTTGCCGACACTTGTTGTTTCTTGTGTTCTTCATTTTAGCCATTCCAAGAGATGTGAGGTGGTCAAATATTGTTAAAATGTCTATATTACCCAAGGCAATATACACATTTAATACAATCCCTATCAAAATGTCAACAGTTCTTTTACAGAGCTAGAACAAACAAACCTAAAATTTGTATGGAACCACAAAACACCCCGAATAGCCAGGGGAATTTTAAAAAAGAAAACCATATCTGGGGGCATCACAATGCCAGATTTCAGGTTGTACTACAAAGCTGTGGTCATCAAGACAGTGTGGTACTGGCACAAAAACAGACACATAGATCAGTGGAACAGAATAGAGAACCCAGAAGTGGACCCTGAAATGTATGGTCAACTAATATTCGATAAAGGAGGAAAGACTATCCATTGGAAGAAAGACAGTCTCTTCAATAAATGGTGCTGGGAAAATTGGACATCCACATGCAGAAGAATGAAACTGGACCACTCTCTTTCACCATCCACAAAGATAAACTCAAAATGGATGAGAGATCTAAATGTGAGACAAGAGTCCATCAAAATCATAGAAGAGAACACAGGCAACACCCTCTTTGAACTCGGCCACAGTAACTTCTTGCAAGATACATCCACAAAGGCAAAAGAAACAAAAGCAAAAATGAACTATTGGGACTTCATCAAGATAAGAAGCTTTTGCACAGCAAAGGATACAGTCAACAAAACTAAAAGGCAACCTACAGAATGAGAGAAGATATTTGCAAATGACATATCAGATAAAGGGCTAGTTTCCAAGATCTATAAGGACTTATTAAACTCAACACCAAAGAAACAAACAATCCAATCATGAAATGGGCAAAAGACATGAAGAGAAATCTCACAGAGGAAGACATGGACATGGCCAACACGCACATGAGAAAATGCTCTGCATCACTTGCCATCAGGGAAATACAAATCAAAACCACAGTGAGACACCACCTGACACCAGTGAGAATGGGGAAAATTAACAAGGCAGGATACCGACAAATGTTGGAGAGGATGCGGAGAAAAGGGAACCCTCTTACACTGTTGGTGGGAATGTGAACTGGTGCAGCCACTCTGGAAAACTGTGTGGAGGTTCCTCAGAGTTAAAAATAGACCTGCCCTATGACCCGGCAATTGCACTGTTGGGGATTTACCCCAAAGATTCAGATGCAATGAAACGTCGGGACACCTGCACCCTGGTGTTTCTATCAGCAATGGCCATAATAGCCAAAGTGTGGAAGGAGCCCCGGTGTCCATCGAAAGATGAATGGATAAAGAAGATGTGGTGTATGTATACAATGGAATATTACTCAGCAATTAGAAACGACAAATACCCACCATTTGCTTCAACGTGGATGGAACTGGAGGGTATTATGCTGAGTGAAATAAGTCAATCGGAGAAGGACAAACAGTGTATGTTCTCATTCATTTGGGGAATATGAATAATAGCGAAAGGGAATATAAAGGAAGGGAGAAGAAATGTTGGGAAATATCAGGAAGGGAGACAGAACATAAAGACTCCTAACTCTGGGAAACGAACTAGGGGTGGTGGAAGGGGAGGAGGGCGGGTGTTGGAGGGGAATGGGTGACGGGCACTGAGGTGGACACTTGACGGGATGAGCACTGGGTGTTTTTCTGTATGTTGGTAAATTGAACACCAATAAAAATTAATTAAAAAAAACCCAAAATACATAACAAACTTGTAAAAATGGGCAGAAGACGTGAATAGACATTTTTCCAAAGAAGACCTGCAGATGGCCAACAGGGAAATGCATATCAAAATTGCAATGAAACATCATCTTATTCTTTCTGATTTTGCCACAGAAATTTTCTGTGGCGGTGGATGTACTGAGAAAACTTTTTATTATTATTTCAAATTCCTACATGTTTAAGGAAGAATTACTTTCTAATCTTTGTTTATGGTGGCTAATATTTTCATGATTCTTTAGATGTGGGTTTGGGTTAATTTGAGTGGAATAGATCTCTATGAGCATAGCTCCATTTTTATGTTGTAATTGTTATTGTCATTACTATTAGTATTTGGTATATTTCATTTCAGAAAATTTTCATATGTGTTTATATTATTGTAATAAAAATTCACATCATATTTTGTATCTTGATTTGCTCAGTTAATATTTGATGTAGACTTTGAATAGTATTCAAAACCATTTTTCCCAGCTTTATTAAGAAATAATTGACACATAGCATTGTGTAAATTTAAGGTACATAATGTGATGATTTGATACATTTATAAACTATACCACAGCATTAGCTAACACCTCTATCCCATCACATAATCGCCATTTCATTTTTTGTAGTGAGACATTTAAGATATATTCTCTTTGCATCTTTCAAGTATGTAATACAGTATTATTGGCTATCATCACTATGCTGTACATTACATCCCCTGAACTTGTTAATCTTTTTAAAAAAGGATCTTTTATTCTCTCTCTTTTTAAAAGATTTTATTTATTTATTCATGAAAATACACAGAGAGGGGAGAGAGAGAGAGAGAGAGAGAGAGAGAGGCAGAGACACAGGCAGAGGGAAAAGCAGGCTTCATGCAGGGAGCCTGATGTGGGACTTGATCCCAGGTCTCCAGGATCACGCCCTGGGCTGAAGGCGGTGCTAAACCGCTGAGCCACCTGCACTGCCCTCTTTTATTCTCTTAATCTCCTTCACCTATTTCACCCACCTCTCACTTCCCTCTGGTAACCACTAGTTTGTTTTCTAGTGGCTTTTCTCTTTTTGTTTTGTTCATTTGTTTTATTTTTTAAGTTTTACATATAAGTGAAATTATACAGTATTGGTCTTTCTCTGACTGACTTATTTTGCTTAGCATAGTACCCTCCAGAACCATTCATGTTGTTGCAAATAGCAAGATTTCATTCTTTTTCATGGCTGAGGAATATTCCACCACACACGCACACACGCACACACACACAAACACTTTATGCATTCATCTATGGATGGACACTTGGGCTGCTTACATATCTTTCCCATTGTAAATAATGCTTCAATAAACATGAGCTGCATATATCTTTTCAAATTAGTGTTTTTGTTTTCTTTGGATACTCAGTAGAAGAATTACTGTATTATCTGGTAATTCTATTGGTCATTTTTTGAGGGACCTCTGTACCATTTCCCAGAGTAGCTGCATCAGTTTGCATTCCCACCAGTGGTGCACAAGAATTCCTTTTTCCACATCCTTACCACCACCTGTGGTAACAGGTGTAAGGTGATATTTCATTATGGTTTTGATATGCACACCCCTGATGATTACTGAGGTTGAACAGCTTTCCATGTGTCTATTGGGCATCTATAGGTCTTTGGAAATATGTCTTTTCTCTGCCTATTTTTAATTGAATTATATCTGTCTGTTTATGTATGTATGTGTGTCTGTGTTTGGTGTTGTTGTGTAAGTTCTTTATATATTTTGGTTATTAACCCCTCACTGGATATATCATTTGCAAATATATTCTATTCATTAGGTTGCCTTATCTTTTTTTGATGGTTTCCTTCTGCATGTGAAAGCTTTTTATTTTGGTGTAGTCCTAAGTGTTTAATTTTGTTTTTGTTTCCCTTGTCTCAGGAGACACATCTAGAAAAATATTTTTATAGCTAATGTCAAAGAAATTACTGCCTATATGCTGTTGTAGGAATTTTATGGTTTCTGGTCTCACATTTCAGTTCTTAACCCATTGAGTTTGTTTTTTGTGTATAGTGTAAGAAAGTGGCCCAGTTTCATTCTTTTGCATGTAACTATCCAGTTTTCCCAGCACCATTTGTTGAAGAGACTGTCTTCTTCCCAATGTATATCTTGCCTCCTTTGTTATAAATTAATTGATCATAAGTGTGGCTTTATTTCTGGACTCTCTATTCTTCTGCATGGATCTATTCTGATTTCTGAGTCTATTTTTGTGCCTGTATCATGCTGTTTTAATAACCATATCTTTGTAGTATTTCTTGAAATCTAGAATTGTGATACCTACAATTTTGTTTTCTTTTTTAAGACTACTCTGGCTCTTCAGGGCTTTTGTGATTCCATTCAAATGTTAGTATTATTTATTCTAGTTTTGTGAAAAATGCTGTTGGTATTTTGATAGGGATTGCATTACAGAATTTATTAATCTTATAACTGGAGGTTTGTTCCTTTTGACCAATGTCTCTTCATTTTCCCCTCCCCAAACCTCTGGTAACCACAGCTATTTATGATCTGTTTTCTGAGTTTGCCTTTTTTAGATTCCACATATAAACAATATCATATAGTATTTGTCTTTTTTGTGTCTGACTTAATTCACTTAGCATAACACCCTCAAGATTCATCCACATTGTCACAAACAGCAGGATTTCCTACCTTCCTATGGGTGAATAACATTCCATTGTTCATATATACAGCTTCTTTTTTATCCATTTATCTGTTGATGGACACAGGTTGTTTTCATATCTTAGCTATTATGAATGATGCTACAATGAATATGGGGCTGCAGATATGTCTGTAGGATCATGCAAAACCCAGATTTTTAATGACTGCATAATACTTCATTAAATTGATATCAGTGTTCACATTACCATTTCCTCAGGGAAGGTTGCTTATTTTCATTTTAAAAATAAGTATAAATACTTATGTGATTAATTGTTACTTGGATTTGATTCGTTCATGTTTTAAATTCCTAAGGATGCAATTGCTGTCAATAAAATAATTTTTTTAAGTTTTTGATTTCTTAAGTTTCCCAAAGATTTAAGGCAGTATACAATTTTACCAGTTAAATAGAAAAATTACTGTTTTATTGCTCACCAGCCTGTTATATGTAAAATCACTAAAGACACATATAAAAGATGTTACCTCTTTGTTACTACAAGGAGTTAATTACTATATTACTATAATTGGAGTTATGTTATTACATTTTTATATATCGGTTATTAGTTGCGTTTTCTCTTTTGCAAATTACTTATTTTGTGCCTTCTGATTTTTTAATATATTATAGTCTTAGTGATTTTTTACTTTAAGGATTTTATATATAATAAAGTTATTTCCCTGGATTATAGTTCTTACAATTTTATTTTCTTTTTAATCTTTTTAATATTTGCTGCTGACACTCAAAAATTTTAAAATCTTCATCAGATCTGTAGATCCTTTCTCATATGCTAGAAGTTAGAAGACTGGAGTAGATGTTCTCGACATCCAGCCTTTCAATTTTGCAAGTTTTGGGGTTTATGATTTTATCATGGAGAATCAGCTTACATTTTTTTATTTCTGCCTTCAGATAGTGTGTCTTAGTGGGTATTATCTACTATTCATATTTCAGAGCATCAGTTTCATAGAGAATACAGAATTTAAATTTTATATTAAAATGCTAAGAAGCACACTAAAAGCCCCAAACAATGGCAAAGATTCAATACATAATTTAAGATAATTTTATATAAAAATAATTGAAAAAGTAGCTGTGATTTTAAACTGTTTGGCCATGTGCTTTATTACTATATTTCACAGCAGCTAAGAAAACACGGCTAAGTTGTCTATTCTGGTTCTAAAACCTATAGGCTTCTTCTATACCTTTTTGCTTTAGTGATCAGAGAACTCTATTATCATTGTTTTAGTAACATGGATTCAATAATAATTAAAATTCATTGAGAGCCTATGATGTGCTTTCTACTCTTCTAGGTGCTGGTGATACAAACAGATAAATCTGCTGGAGTTTACATATGAAGGGATTGTATAATATAATAAGAAAAGTTGTGATAACTACTTTTAAATCCCCTCACCTTTTTTTTTTTTTTAAATAAGGAAGACCATAGAAAAATATTGTGGCAAGGAGAAACAATTTAAATAAATATAACTGAAAAAGTTCCTTAATATAGTAGTTAGAAAATTTTGATGCTGATGAAAGAAACCCCAAAATAAAAAAATCCCCCAAAGTTATTTCTTTGAACAGAGAAGAATCCATGGACTCTTGAAATTCATTACTTCTCTGCAGCCTGGGAATGGCTTTAACTATTAGGGGTAAAGGTTATATCTAATATATTTTCTAATCAACCCTCTACATTTCAGTAAAATGAATTAAATGAAAATGTAGCTTCTCACCTTCAATAAGCTATAAATAAAAACTTCAATCTACATGTCAGCTCATGTTTCTAACTCATGTTTTCTTCAAGATATCTACATATCATTAAGGGCTCTGATCTCAGAGTCTGCTATATAACTTGGGCTAACATTTTGAACATCAAATGCTGGGGAAATGTGAGATAGTCCACTAGAGAGGGTGGAAGGAATTATTTTGGGCCAACCAAAGTCGTGGATGAGCCTGTTCTCACTGGCTGGGACAAGGACTTCCTTCTCAGTTGTATCTGTTCTCTCTTTTCTTTCTGTCTTTTTAGCAAGGAGACTGTCTTAGGGATCTTCAAGATGCATGAAAGCAAAAGTTACTCAAAGTAAATCAAGAAAAAGACAATGACCAGAAGGATTCAAGGAAGACTCCCAGAACTCAATCATGGAAACACAATTGAGGAGTTCCTAGCTTTCCAGTTTCTGTTTCTCTTTTATACCTGTCCTGCTTTGATGCTTGTTCTCACCCCTCCCACCCCACCCCGACCTCCCAGGTTTATGGTGGTATAATTGACAAAATTATAATATATTTAAAGCATACATCATTGTAATTTGAGATTCCTATGCATTGTGAAAGGATTTCTCCAACAAGTTTCTGCACATCAAGGTTCACATCAATTGAAATAAACTTTCCAAATACAGATATGTGTATGTGCAGTAGTTTAAATTCCATTCTCCCAAAGTCTTTTGATGGCAAGTGGTAGCTGTATTAGGTAATATGTACCTAGTGTTTTCTGCATGCCAGGCCCTTATGCCAAGTGCTTTGGAAACTTCTTCAAATCTCTTAAACCTATTTGGAAGTTACTATTTTCTCCATTTTAGAATTGAAAGGTTATGTGACTTATTCAAGGTCACACAGCTAGTAATGTTAAATAATTGAAATTTGAACTTAAGCAGTCTGGCTCTAGAGTCTATAGTCTTAACCATCATGCTCTATTGACTCTCAAATGGTGCTAATGGAAGGTTTTCTGACATTTCCAAGTGTACTTGGTTTTATTGTTGTACATGGAAATGCAGGCTATTCAATTGGGTGCCAGTCCTACGTGCATCATGATGGAACTTCACAAAACTGACATTTAATGTCAATGCAAATCAATCTGTCACACAATGACATTGTGTTTGAGGCAGAGATAAAAAGTTATTGTATGTGACTTTGTTGAGTATCATTCATCCTTTTATTTATAGCAAATTATTGATTTAAAATTATTCAACACCTATTTATGAGAAATTGGTAAAGTCAATTAATAATAATAAATTGAAAGCTGGAGATCACTTCTTTTTCATCTCACATGGAAGACAAGGAGTAGTTTGAAATAAGTCCCTTATAATGAATCATTTTGCCATTCCTATGTAATTTCAGTGCAATCCAGAATAAATATGAGTTCATTCTGGAACTGGGGCAATGTCAATGACCAAGGAGCATCAAAACTACTGAATATTTTTATTTCTGTGTACATATGTGTATCCACCAACCATACTGAAATTCAGAAGGCAGTATGGTAGAATGTGAATTAGGTAGACTTTAGAGCCAGACAGATATTAATTCAAATCTTTATAATGAAAACTCTCAGGAATTGATAATTTTGTGATTTCACTTTCCTTTCTTCATCTGGAAAATGGTAATTGTTGTGAAGATTAAAAAAGGAAATGATCTTTCCATTAGAGCAGTAACTGTTAGAAGATTATTTAGCCTTCCTTGACTTCCTTATTTATAAAATGGAAACATTAGTGTCTATTTTTCTAGGTGATTGTGATGATTTAATGAGAAATATAGGTAATGGGCCCAAAGTTCATTAATTCCAACCTAGTAGGTACTCAAATACCTGATTTCTTTTCTTCATCCTCATTTCTGAACTTCTGAATAGTCACCTGTCTTTTGATGAAACTGTTTTCTGAAATATTCAGGTTACTTATATATGGAACAATATATTTGAACAAGTGAGTTGCTATGAGAATTCAGGAAGATAAAAAAGAAGGTATATAGGCCAATTATAGAATTAATGCAAAATCATTCTAAGCATTTCACAGCAATTCAGAATCTCTTTCCAACTCGTCTGTAATCAGATCATCTGGTGTCCTAACTTGGAGAAGCCTAGCTTCAAAGCTTCACTCCTTGTGTACCTCATTGTAGCCACCACTGAATTTAGTAGTTCCATAACTGAATTTGCTACAAGATTGATTTCCCATCATATGCTATTCTTATCACTCATTTCATATTTCAAGTCTTGCATTCGATTACAGGAAGTCTAGGGATGTTAGTTTTCTTACTTCTACATTAGGAGGTAAAACTTTTAATGTAAAAAAAAATTGCCAAAATTTTGGAAAGTGTTCAAAATGGTGATTATTCACAAGTGATGCATGTTCAACCTTCCATAATTAATGTAGGTATTCTCCTATGACTGGATATTAAAGTTGTTTCTGAATTTTTACTTTTTAAAATAATGTTGTGCTGAATATTGGTTATAAATTGGCTTTAAAAATTCTTTGAGAGTAGAGTAGTATTGTTGAGTGAAACCTTGCTGTGATTCTTACCATTGGTAAAATAGTCCCATGAAGTTGTTAATACTCCTGACATTTGTGGTTTTATGTTTGCTTCACCATTATCTAGAGCATTATCAGTTAAAATGTTTTTTAGAGAGTGTCGATTTTACAACTAATTTGCATTTCCACAATGACTAGTAATATTAACATATTCTCACTTTGATTACTGGTTTTATTCCTTTCAGGATTTTATTTTGTGTGAATTCTTTATCTATATACTGTGTTTGTAATTCCATTGGAGTTTTAGTTTTCTTCATAATGATTTGTAAGAAGTTTTACATAGCAAGATTATGAAAATTTGTCTAATTTCATTAGGCTTTAAGTTGGTTGTCTTGGTACTATTTATTGAATTGTCTTTGATTTATTCGTTCATTTATGATCTCTCCTCTGTAATGTAAATAAAATGGGTATTTTAGGCTATCTTTATTTTAAAAATCTATGCATTGATTATTCATTGCTAATCTATATCAAAAATTTTTGAATTGTTCTCATTTTTTTTATCCTATCAGGTAAACTCTAGAATCACTTTGACATATTAGTGATTTTGCATCTAAATAGGGAAAATATATGTCTCTCATTTACTTTCCTCCTGTTATTATAATAACAGATAACTTGCTTTGAGCATCAAGGTTAAATGCAGTCCTTTTTCTACCATGTACATGTACCATGTGTCTATATATATGTATCATTTTATATTGATCTCGTATGAGATGAGTCTAAGCCAAGCTGAGTTAGTATTATATCAGAGCAGGAAAGCAGAAAGCCTATCTAACATTGGGCATATGCCAATCTTCTTGAGGCAAAATTCTTGGAAATGGCTTGGTAGTGTGTCTGTACCATATACATTTTGCCTTCCTTTCTTTAACCCATGAAAAAGTCATTTTACATCCGGAGGAGCAGATCCTACACTTGTTCACTAGATTATATTTTCTTTTGCCTGTTTGAAGTGTAGAAAGCGCAAAATAAAAATACCCATTACAATACAAACTGAGTTTTTTTTAAGATTTTATTTATTTATTTATGAGAGACACACAGAGAGAGAGAGAGAGGCAGAGACACAGGCAGAGGGAGAAGCAGGCTCCATGCAGGGAGTCTGATGCGGGACTTGATCCCGGACTCCATCCCGGGACTCCAGGATCACGCCCTGGGCGGAAGGCAGGCCCTAAACTGCTGAGCCACCCAGGGATCCCCCAAACTGAGTTTTATTGACTTATGCCATTGACAGAGAACACCAAACATACAATTCTTAAATGACATCTTGTTAGGGGAAATCAGGTATCAGAAGTAGGGTAAGTCCTTAGGTTTGTTGAACTTAAAGGTAGAATCAATTTAAGTGACATGAGATTTTGAATATCATTGAATAACTGATGAAGATAGTTCTTTAGGTTCTCAGTATTGCATGACCAATGGAATTTGTTGTATAGGTTCTCAGACCTCTATCCTTTGGTCATTCTCGAGTGAGGCCAGAGGGTCTTAAAATCAGTGTATGCCAGATTTACACTACAGTCCTGATTTCTAGGTGACGTCCTTAACTCACAGCAGTTCAAACAAGGGTTTGCCCTACTTGCTTCTTTTGTCAGATGATTGATTAAGTGGTAGGATCATCTGATGTGACAGTGGATGTGCAGCAGTATTTAAAACTCATGAGAAGCCACACTTGACAACTGCTATATACACCAAGAATCAGAGCCCGAATGCTTTGGAATCATGATCCCTAAATACCAAAATCTATAAAGAAAACACATCCCACACTCCCCTTCCCCGCCCCCCCCACACTCCCTTTTGATCTGTTTTGGACAGTCAGGGGTCATCACCTTCAGTTGGATGAATTGTTCTACCTGACCAATTATAGTTAACCAAATTCAATATGAAGTATTTAAAATTACACAGGTACCATCATGGCTAGCTAATAGAATGTGAAAGCTATTTAATTATTTATTTTATTTGTGCTAAATAGTTTTAGACCTGCTTTCTAAGGCATGAACATTAGATACTAGGAAAATATCATTTATAATTTTGATCTAGTGATAAATTTCTGACACCTTTTCTAATTCCGTGACCTTTATTGTAGAAATTGTTGCTCACTTGGTGCATATAAAATGTGGATCAGTAATTAATCTAATTCTCCAGAATAGCTTATAGTAGCTTTGTTTTGAAAATTTTGGGAATGCACTTAAATGAGACCTGAAGCACAGAGGTATGGTTTTCATGAGTACCTGAAACTTTTGACTAATTACCAGTATAGACAAGTAAAATTTTGTTATAGTAAACAAGTAAGGGTTTGAGGGCCACATAAGACAGGACCTGTTTTCAGGTCCAACAAATTTTGTTGTGGAAGTAGATCGTTAATGTAATAAGAGTGCCAGTTATCTCTTATTTTGAGAAGAGATTTTTTTTCTCTAGATATTGTCGAATGATTCCTGTAAGGATGTTGGAGAATCTCTGAAGAGATTCTCTATATTATGAAAACATAGCCTCAATGTTCATTCCCATTCTTGCAGGGTTTTTGGCTTCTGTTGAGAACACTGTAATAATATTTATAAAAATCTTTTTTACTGTTAGACAGTCAAGTCCAATTTTTACATGACTGTATATTATAGTTGATACCATGGTTATATATGAGGTACTAGAAATATTCTGTGGATGACTCTGAGTATTTAGGTAAATAGTGATTAGATTTTTTTTTAAATTTATGATAGTCACACACAGAGAGAGAGAGAGGCAGAGACACAGGCAGAGGGAGAAGCAGGCTCCATGCACCGGGAGCCCGATGTGGGACTCGATCCCGAGTCTCCAGGATCACGCCCTGGGCCAAAGGCAGGCGCTAAACCCTGTGCCACCCAGGGATCCCAGTGATTAGATTTTTATCTGATGTACTGAGAGTGTATAGAAAACCCAAGTAACTATGGTTTAGGGTCATTGTTGTAAAAATCTGTAAGAATCTTATGATATAGCATAATGTAGAGACTTGCTGAATCACCATTTTTTACATGTGAAACTAATGTAACATTGTGTGTCAACCATACTTCAATAAAAGTATATAAGAATCTTATGATAGTATTGAATAATTCTACCTAGAACAAAATGGTGTATGAATATGGCTAGAGGAAGTTTCTTTACTATGACTATGGTGCAGAGGCTCCTTTATTAGCATTTTATGACTGAAAATCAGCAAAATGGCGGGAAATAGACAACTATTAAAGTAAGAATGCTGGATGACAGATAGTATGTTATTCTTTACCTCTGGGAATCTGGTTGGTCTAGTTTCAAAGATCTTGGGTGGAAACTGTGTATTCTATGCTGTTATCATATTGACCTAAATAATCTTGAGTTAGCACTCTCCTGAAGATCATATGCTTCTGGAGAATTCTTAGGGATTCTCATCTTGAAGTGTTCAGTTGGGATGATCTACCTATATTCTGAAGATAGCTTGTGACTTTTAAATTGTGAGACATATATCCATGGATCCACCCTGTTGGAGTTTTACTGCTTTTTTTGTTGTTGTTGAAAGAACTTGATAGTGTTCTTTTCACTGGGGATCAAAGGCTGTATTTCTCTGATATCTCTTTTGGAAGATCAGTTCTTTAGGTTCTAGGTCATACAAGGATTGCTGGATGGACTTTGAGGAGGGCTGACCATATCTGTTGATAAAACTGAGCGTATTACATTAGTCCCTTTCTGAATTTTAGCCATATTTACTTGTATCAAGGCAGAGTCTAAGATTACAAATTATATTACTAAATGCATGGTTGGCTTGTTATTAAATCATAGGAAGAGACTGATGACTTTAAAGGGAGTTGATATTACTGTCTTTAGGCTAAGGACAAGACCTTGGCTAAAAAAGTATATTCAAATTCTTTTGAAAATTTGACTAACTTTAAACTGATAATTTAATTTGTTTTGCCTGAAAAGTAAGGATGCCTCAAAATTAGTGTAATGCCTTGCATAGCTCTTTAACCACTGTCCCAGTGTAATGGGTATGGTTACTAGAAAGGTAATTTAGATTTGCGAAGTCTAAAACAAAATAACTCTCTCTTGCTGTCAAGTTGCTACTCTTTGACAAGGAAAAGCTTTAATGACCCTGAAAACAAGCATGCAACAAGCAGAGTAAAAAAATAAAATTCCATTTTGAGAGTCAAATAGAGTCTGAAGTTGGTGCCATTCATGCCCCCATCTTTACAATTTTGCTAGGATTACATTTTAGCAGGTAAGACGAGCAGTAGAGATGTCCTCAGTGAATTTTCCAAATTACATTGTTTGTGTACAATGATGGCCAGATTGCCCTTGCTGTGGTGTGGATTTTATGAAGCATCTTAGGAAGGTTCTATTCGATGTCATCTGGTACTACCAGTTAGCTATCCTGGGAATGCCAGAGCTTATCTCCATGTAACTTACATTCATATAGTTTCCAGTATTTGTTCTTTGTTGTAAGAGCATTCTTTGATGAATTTTAGCATTCTATAATGGTTTATTTGAGCACTTCTAAAATCTAGGTGTTTGAGGCATCACAGACACAAATACCCTTCTTAAGGACTCTCTGCTTGACATAATGATAAGCTAGTCTCTTGGTTTCTAGGTCATCCATTTTTAAGATAATTTTTGCCTCTTAGAGTAGCTGATTCTTTTGTCAGCAATGGAGCATCTGGAAGTTCCTTGACTCCAAATCATTGTAGATCAGAATTCATATTGTGTTTAGAAAAAATTACTCCTTTCTTTTTTAAAGATTTTATTTATTTATTTTGAGAGAGAGGGGGAGAGAGAGAGAGAGAGAGCAAACAGGGAAGGGGCAGAAATAGAGGGAGAGAGAGAGAGAGTCCCAAGCAGGCTCCACGCCCAGCATGGAGTCTCACATGGGGCTCGATCCCATGACCCCAAAATCACAACCTGAACCAAAGTCAAGAGTTGAATACCCGGCTGACTGAGCCACCCAGGCATTCCTAGAAAAAAATTACTCTTTGCAAAGCATCCCAAATCATGGGTAATTCCAAAGATCTGTCATGGGCATTTTATTTTGGGGCCCCCAAGATGGCAAGGGACCAACTACTCAATGGTTTTATTTTGCAAAGCCATTAACTTTGTTTTGGGTCTTACTCTGCTTTTGTTCTGAGACTCTCTCAATATGTTTGGGCAAATGCTAAAAGTCTGTTAGAACTATTTCCCATTGGAGTATTTGTTTACATACCACATCCTGCATTTATAGCTTAAGGCCATTCATAAATGGTGAGAATAGTGCAGCAGAAGCATCTGCCTGTGGATCTATCCTGAATGTTGACTGAAGTTATTGGAAAGGTGATTGCTAAGACCTCTGATTTACTTGCCCTTTCTTTGCTTGGAAGACTAGATTGGTATCTAGCATTTTTTTTACTGGAGATATAACAAGTATGATCCTCAGGGTGGCCCCACATTTTGTGCTTTTTAAAATTCCTATTCTATTTGGTGGGCCTTGAAAATAACTTCACTTTGGGAATATTTCCAATAAGATGTTTTTGTTGTTGTTTTTGCCAGACTTCAGCATCAAAGATCAAATGCATCTATAAGTACAAGTATTAGTTATTATTAGTTATTTTGGGTCAGAGAGATTGGGATTCCAAGTTCCCCATACTATTAAAAGTTTTCAGTAAATTTCTACTTTTCCTTTCAAAGTTTGAGGAAATATGTGATAATTGTCTGGTAGACCAAGGCCAGATCTTAAAATCTACCTGCAAGTATGTAATCCTGTTTCAGTGATCCTATTTTTGAAGGAAATTGTGAGGATTAGGATAACATCAGAGAGGGGGGACGTTGGGTTAATACCAGGAGAATTTGGCTAAAAGGAAAGAAAATCTAGGTGAAAAAGATAAAGGAAAAATTGGGAGACTATCAGGGGAAGGAAAAGCTATTGTAGAAGATAGGCAATGAATAGAGGAACAAGATTTTGATGGGTTCAGAAGTGAAATGTTTGTAAATTTTCACATATTTCATTGAGTTTGGGCAAAGAAGCATTTAATGAATATATATATTTAGTATCACATGTATATGAATATATTTGGATAATGTATTTTGCTTAATATTACAGCTTTAATGAAGAGTTAAGAGATTTTTGCTCCAACCAAAGGCAAATGACCATTGATTATTAGAAATTTTACTTCCGTTTTGCTCTAAGATGCCTGCACAATGGGGAATTTTGGTTACATCCCAAGTTCCCCTTGGTGATACTCTAATTCCAAATTATTTCTAGTGAAGCTGCAACATTTTATAAGAGGTACAAGCAGGTATTCAGACTGGCAGAAGCACAAACTCAGAGATAATGAACTCAATATACTTTCAGCACACAGGCATTTTTTCTGTTTCTTGAATATCTACATTCGTTTTTATCTCAGGCCCACGATATTTGCCATTTCCTTTACTGTAGGTGCTCCTTTATTTCATTTGGTTTTCCATTCACAGGATACCTCCACAGAGCTTGATCACTGAATTTAAAATAGTCTGATCTCTCTATTTTTAAATAACACTTACCATGCTTGATACTGTTATATGTGCCTATGTTTTTGGCTTATTATTAACTCCATTAGGGTAGGGCTTTGTTTCATTTGTATGTTGCTATATCTCTGCCATCTATAATTGCTTCTGTCACATACTGGGCACTTAATATATATTTATTAAATGAGTTAAAATACAGCCTTGCATAGTCCAGAATCTGTCTGACTGGGTAATATTGCTGCCTAATAACTTATTTTCTCTTTTTTAACAGCTTTATTGAAATATAATCCATATATCACATTATTCACCCATTTAAAGTGTACAATTCAATAGTTTTTAGGGGATTCACAGATAATTGTAACTATCATTATAAATTTTAGATCACTTTTATCATCTCAAGGAGAAATTGTGTATCTTTTGCTATCATTCTCTTATCCTGTTTCCCCCATGTATATATATACTTCTTGACAAATGATCTAAAGGCTGAGTCACCATGGTTAGACATTATATGTAGCATAAGAAGGGCCTTACACAGTACCTGATGCACAGTTGGTAGGCAGCATATGTATGCCGTTCCTCATTTATCTTTTAATCCTCTTGACAGCCACACAGCCAGAGATATTTTTCCTAATTCTTTGGATATAGAAATTGGAATCTAAGGAGTTAAGAAACATCCTTATGGTCACATAACTGGTCTCCAAAACTCTTCTTTGATGGTGGTAACAGGGAGTCTGTGTGAAATTCACAACTAGCAGTTCCTATTGGTAGTTACGTGGAACTCAGTGTTTTGATGCATGGCAATGATGATCAGGAAGGAGGGTCTCAGGGTGTCTAGGTGGGGGGGCTCAATAGATTAAGCATCTAGTTCTTGATTTCAGCTCAGGTCATGATCTCAGGGTGGTGAGATCAAGCCCTGCTCTGTGTTTGCAGGGGGGCCTGCTTAAATTAAGATTCTCCCCAACTCTACTCATGCTTGCATGTGCACACACTTTCTCAGGAAAAAAAAAAGGGAAGGTCTCATTTTACGCTAATAAGGAATACAGTTTTTTTTTTTTTTGAATACAGTTTTGTACAAAAGTTACAAATAGAAGTGCACTTGATGAAGGTGCTAACTGCTTTTTACTTTTGCTGTCAATAATGATAATTTGGACTTGAGTTGCAAGAGGTGTTTAGAAACCCATTTTTACCCCTCAGAACAGCCATACATCTGTTTTAAACTGAATGGCGATAATTTTCTATTTTTCCATTCATGTCTGTATTCACTTATTCAGCAAGTGTATTTTTGAGATCCTATAATATTCCAGGTATCTATAGTATTCTAATTTGGGAATTCTTTTTCCCAAGGAAATGATCTTCAGATAATTAGGCATAGCCAAAAGAAAAAGCTTTATGAACAAGGATGTTAACTATACTATTGTTTAAAACAAAGAAAAATGGAAACTACTGAAATATCCAATAATAGAAATGGTTAATGGATGCATTCCTAAATCTAAATATTATGTAACTAGCTAAAACAAATCACACTTAATTACTCAGGAAATGCTTAGAATATAGTGTTAAGTAAACAAAGTAATGTTGAAAACTCAGAAATAGTAGACCAACTATAAATAGGTAAGTACACAGATAGATGGCTTGCGGAAGCATTCTGTGGTACACCAGGCTAAATTTGGTCCCTCTTATTTTAAGGTCCCAAACTACCTTTCCTTTATTATATGTGTATAATACATTTGTAATTGCTTTGCAATTGCACATTTGTAATTGCTTGCATGCAATGTCCACCACTTCCACTAGAATAAAAATTCAGTGATGGCAGAGACTGTCCTCCAGCACCTAATATAGTGCCTGATGCAAGTATGCAATAAAATATTGAGTCCATAAATTAATTAAGATAGGATGCCTAACTGACTTGGTTGAGCATGAGACTCTTGATTCTGTCTGAGGCCATGATCTCAGGGTCCTAGGATTGAGCCCGATTGGACTTCCAGCTGAGCAGGGAGTCTGCTGGAGATTTCTCTCTCTCCCTCTGCCCCTCCACCCAAGGCACTTGCTGGTGTGCAGATACTCACTCATGTGTTCTCTCTCAATAAATCTGTTAAAAAATTAATTAATTAATTAATTAATTAAGAAAAAGGGGAAATCTGTAACTACATTAAGTGCTGGCAGCCTTGTAGAAAGAAGATGAATAAATGTGAGTTCTGGAATCAGATCTTTTAAGTTTTTGTTAAGTGGCACTATTTCTCGCTGCTATCTCTAGGTGTCCTTAAGCCTCTTTTCATTTTCTGTAAAATGATAATGATTATATTACCTTATCTCATAGCGTTGTGGTAAGGATTAGATGATGTAGGTAAAGCCCAATGCACTGAGAAAGTGTTCAGTAAGTGACAGCGGTTATGATTATTGTTATCTTCTTCTGTTCTTTTCCAGTTTTCCAGTGTGAATCTATTCATTTATGATTAGGAAAATCAAACTTAGAAGAAAAAAATAAACAAAATGATATATTGTACAAGTCTTCCTCCTTATTTGTCTTAACGAGGAATTTAAAATATGTTGACTATTGACTGGTATATCTTCTACTTTTTTTTTTTATGATAGTCACAGAGAGAGAGAGAGAGGGAGAGAGAGAGAGTCAGAGACACAGGCAGAGGAAGAAGCAGGCTCCATGCACCAGGAGCCCAACGTGGGATTCGATCCCGGGTCTCCAGGATCGCGCCCTGGGCCAAAGGCAGGCGCTAAACCGCTGCGCCACCCAGGGATCCCCTGTCTTCTACTTTTTGAAAGTATTGTGAAACTTTTTCTTTTCCATGAATCCCTACTTCTTACTGTTTGGAAGGCACTAAAAAGCCCATGTTAGCAAAATCTGGAGATGATAAATTTATTCTCAAGTGAAAGATTTTATGGCATAGAAAAATAGTTTGTTGAGTGCTCCCCACACATATACTCATACTTTTCTTTAAGTTCAAGTGCCTGGGAAAATCATCTAAAAGATTCCAGTCAGGAAAATGCCAGAACACCCTCATGGGTTGTTAACTGTGTTGTACAGCTAGAGGCTTATATTGGTTAGCACACACTGTGAAAACCAATTCCATATTCATCTCTATTGCCACCTCAAATAATAAAACTTCTGGCAAACTCTAACTCCTTCTTCAAGACTAAAGTTAAATGTTATCTTCACTGAGAAGTTGTTCATGATCCCCAGGCAGAGTTAAGTTTACTTCGTTTTTAGGTTTACTATGTTTATTGCATTTATCTGTTTTCATTAAAAATGTCTCTAAGGAAAAGTATTTATCTTATTATATTTTTGTACCATCTGTGCTTGGCAAAGTGCCTGATGTGGGACATGGTCAGGAAATACTTATTAAATGAATGAGTTAATGAGTGAATGAAAGAATATTATAGAGATTTTTAATCAAGCAGGATTCATGATCATAAAAAAAAGAAGCAGAGAAAATATAAGTTTGTTTAAATTTCTAGGGCTCAGTGCAAAAAATGCTTCTGATCACATGCCAAAAGAGTATTGATCAACACTGATTATTTTGTTGTTGTTGTTTTAGTTAATTATAAACACCACTTGCCAAGTCCTTAATTGTAGGAGTCTTGTCTCACTCATCTTTGGGTCCCTTGTTTCTGGCATTGTGCTTAGATCATAAAAAGCCTTAATTTCTTTAGGTACATTCTGCAAAAATCTCCTTACGAGACATGTTTCTGATAAAATGGCTCTTGATTTTTAATTCTCAAGCTTCATCTCTAATTACAATATTTTCCATGTGATATTAATTTAAGAAAAACTACATTTAAATCCTTCAAATTAAATACATTTTAAACAAATTGATGTGAGGTAAGTCTAGAGTTACATTGTAGATACAGCTGGTAGTTTGTCAGAATCACATGAAGTAGGCCTGTTAGTAGGTACCAGACTCTCTTCCTTGGAAAATTTCTTAGCTTACTGGTAAATACAGATAAGCCAGCAATTGCAGTGACCTGAGCCTAGAAGGATGTGCTGGGAGTTTTGGGGAGTGGAAGGAGGACTATGTTACTAGCCCAATCTAGGTGGGTAAGGATTAGCTGATCCTTTCCAGGGAAGGTGAACAGTTGAGCTGAATTTTTTTATGGCGGTACTTTTTTATCTGGGCAGAGAAGAAGGAGGAGTGTCTAAAGGAAGAAATACATGCAAAAACACAGAAGTAAGACAGAAATTGATGGTCTGCTTTGGAGGCCTGAGTAGGTCCATATGAGTTGATGGTAGGCTGCGTTTGTGGGAATGGTAGAAATTAGGGTTAAGAAGGAGACACAGAGCAGGCACGGCATTATACGGCATGATAGGGTATTAGACTTTTTGCTGAAGACCATGGGGTGTTATAGGAGGGCATTAAGATGGCACTAGCCTGTTGATGAAAATTTATGCATTTGCCATGGAGAAGGAGAGAAGTAAGTCATTAGAATAGATCTAACAGTGGAATCCATGAGAACAGCAGAGAAGAACCTAGATTTGAAGTGTTTGGCCTGAAAGATTGGATGATTGGTGATGTCATTTATTCATTCATTTATTTATTCAAAAAAATTCAGCAAATATCACTTTAGCACCTGCCTTTGGCAGAGCATGGTCTTAAAAAATGTTTTTTAAGCTTTTATTTTAATTCCAGTTATTTAACGTACAGTGTTATATTAGTTTCAGGTTTACAATATCGTAATTCAACAATTCCTTACATCACCCTCTGCTCATCGTGGCAAATATGCTCCTTAATCCCTATCACTTGTTTCACCCACACCTTCCCACCTCCCCTCTGGTAACCATAAGTTTGTTCTCTGTAGTTAAAAGTCTGTTTCTTGGTTTGCCTCTCTCTCGGACAGAGCACCGTTTTAAGCACTATGGATAAAATGATGAATAGTTATGGGCTTCACACCCTAGCAGGGAAGACAGAGATCTAGACAAACAGTGAAAATACATTGTGTTAATTGCAATATATGTATTTTTAAGTTATAAGGTAGCCTGAAGGAATTACAATAAGATATTTTCTCAGAAAAAATGAAACAGATAATGATTTTTTTGAATTGAGTCTTGAAATAGGAGTAGAATGCTCCAACTGTACAAGGGGGAAAGTTTATTTCCGGGGAGGGAATATCATGAGCAAATGCACGATGATTTCAAAAAAACACAAGTAGCTCATATTATTTAGGTAGCTCATATTATTATTATTTAGTAGCTCATATTAAATAATTTTTTTTATCATATAACTACATATTATGTAGTTTGGAGATGGGGCTGGTATGTGGTGCTAAGCTGGAGTTAGCCATGATGACTCTAGTGACTATGCTAAGAATTTTGGACTATACCCAGGCAAGTCAGTGGTTCTTCACACATCAGACTCGTTGAAGACATCAAATACATTTCTGGTACCTGTACTCATCCTAGGTTTCCTGAATTAGAAAGTTCAAATGTATACCTCTAGTATATGTTATTTTTGTATCTTTATTGACCAGTCTGATCTAAAGCCATGCCAGAGAATGGTAGAATCATTGAAAGTTTGTCTTTTTTATTGCCACATGAAGTACTCTTGCTTTTCTATCAATGTGGTATGACCTACAGCTGTCTTAAAAAAATACAAATTAGGGGGGTGAGGGTGACTGGGTGATGGGCACTGAGGTGGGCACTTGACGACTTGACGGGATGAGCACTGGCTGTTATTCTATATGTTGACAAATTGAACACCAATAAAAAATACATTTATTAAAAAATAAAAAATACAAGTTGGATTACAATGCTTATTGTCCAGTCTTAAAATAATCATTTGCCATTTTCTAAACAAATTCATCAAATAAATAGAATCTGACGACTATGGGATCAGCCTCCCTTTTGGATGTATCCTTGCTAGAAGTCACATAATGTGAAAATTACCATGAATAATTTTTCAAAACCACCTTAATTATTAAAATCTTCCCAACATATATATTTGGATAATTCAATAGATTCTTAGGAAAGATTCAGATGCTGAAGGTTGGTACTTGCCCTTTTCATAAAACCCATGGAAGTCTATATTTATCTAGAATTAGAGAAAGATTAGCAACAAATTATGGTTTTTAAAAAGCTGATAAAAATTTCATCACAAAACTCAGAAATAGATAAATTTTTTTTCTAATCACATGGCATGTAGAAAGGAAGGAAACCTTTTCAAATGCAACAACATGGATGAACCTGCAGGACATTATGCCAAGTGAAATAAGTCAGTCACAGAAGGACAAACACTGCGTGATTCCACCTGTATAAGATTCCTATATTCAAAGTCATAGAAGCAGAAAGTAGAATGTTGTCAGGGGCTGGAGGGAGAGAGAAACAGGGAGTTGCTCCACAAAAGGTATAAAGTTTAAGTTATAGAAGGTGGGTAAGTTCTAGAGATCTGCTGTGCGGCATTGTGCCCATAGTCAACAACACTGTATTGTGCACTTAAAAACCATGAAGAGGTAGATGTCACGTTAAGTGTTCTTCCCACAATAAAAATAAATAAATAAAAAGAAAATCCCTGTATTTTCAGTGGCAGTTGTCTTACTCCTCTCAGTTTGCTCAGTAATTAGTGAAGGAAATGTCTCATAATGTTTGAAAGGTAAGGCAAACACGAGCGAGATCTATTATCTTTTGTTATCAGAATAGCTAAGCTACCCAGCCTGAAGACGGGAAATGAAATGATTTCAAGCAAAAAAATAGGTGATTTCCCTTCCCTGATGAAATGACAGTGAGAGCATATGAAACACTTGGGAGATGGGCTGTTCATGCTGTATCACAGCTTGAGGTTTGAGCAATCAGTTGTAAAGAACTCTGGAATTCACTCCTCAATTCTGAGTGGCATCTAAGCTAATTCAAATCAGCATATTGAATACAGGATGGAGTATAGATATTGGGAAAGAGAAAGTAACTGAAGTAGGAAGTTCCTCCTGTTTTAATGCTTTAGAAACTGCTAACATTGTTTGGAATTGGGAAATCAAGAGTTAAAGAATTATATGACTAGAGAAACTAAAAAAAAAAAAAAAAATCATTCAGTTCAGTTTTTCCTGCCTTCCATTTAAATCTATTTTCTTTGAACAATCTTGCTTTTCATATAATCCTTAAATTATAAAATGATTTCTACATAGTAGGCACTTAGCAAGTATGAGTTGAATGAATAAATATATGAATCTTTTCAGTAAGATACCAGTCCAGTGGTTTCCAGCCCTTTCTTTTATACCTCTTGTGATAGGGATCCTACTGTATTTGGGAAGTTCAAAGTTTTCTTTCTGTTAAGCACATACCATTATGGTAGAGAATATGCATTTTGGACTCCAGCAAACCTAGATTAGTATTCACTGCTCATCAATCATAAATAACTTCAGAAATTATTTAACTTCTCTAAACCTGTATTTACTCACCTGCAGAATGAGATCTACCGCTTGCTTTGTTGGAAATAAATGAAATGACTCACATGAAGTACATAGCACAGTGCCTGCTGGATAATAAATGCTTAATAAATGTTAGCTTATTATTATTATTAATAATGTTATACAGTCTGCCACTGATCTTAGATCTGTTCTATGATGCCATTCAGATCTAATTCATCTTTCATCACAAAGACTTTCAAATATTGGAGGATGATTATTATATCACTTAATAGATGGAGGTAAAGGGGAAAAAGATCTTTCTTTATTGAAATATATTGACACACAAGGTTATATTAGTTTCAGGTGTACAACAGATTGGTTCGACGATTCTATACATTACTTAATGCTCACCATGATAAGTGTAGTTACCATCCGTCACCATACTACATTATTACAATACTAAAAGTAGATAATTTTTAAAAATGGTGGGATTTGGTATTTGAACACCATATTTCCCACTCTTGGTATTTATCACATTCACTTAGTATGTATATCTTTATTGAAGTGCCCTGAGTATGTTTATTTTTTTCTCTTTTGCATCATGAAACACTGATCTGATTCTTGAATAAGAATAAAAATTTATAGTAAAATGTTCTAAGCAGATAAATTTGCCTGAAATTTGAATTGACCTTTTTCATAATTGTTAGGCCATTATTTGATAATAACAGTTGTGGGTATTCATGTTTCTTTGTTTATGTTATGTAATCTTTGCTCTTTGGGCTAGAGAAATTCAGCTTTTACTTTACAGCAAAATACAATATTTTTCAGACATACACAGGCTTTACAATTAGACAAACTTATGGATCTATGACTACTTTGTACCATACAACCTTGGGCAAGTTGCTTATTCATTTAAAGCTTTATTTTTCTTATTGATAAAATAAGGAGAAGCTCTGTCACCCTGGTTTTGTGAGATATTATGAGGTAGTAATTATATCTAAAATGTATTAACTACCTATTTTGTGCTAGTTGTTATGCTACATACCTTATATTGATCATCCTGGCATTCTAGTATCTATTTGGCAAGGTAGAGATTTATTTTCCAAATATGTAATGAGTGTAGTCATCAAAAGAATTATTTTTCATTGCCTTCCCTTGTAGCAAAGTTTCACAAGAACTTTTTAATTTCATGATATAAAAAGAGGTAGTATGGTAGAGTGGTCAAGAACACACAGAAGCTCTGTTTCAGTTTGGGTATACAATCTAGCCCTACCATATCTTAGCTGTGTGATGTTGGTTAAGTTATTTAACCTTTCTAAGCCTCAACTTGCTAATTTGTAAGTTGGGAATAATAACATTGATATTTGATAGGATACTTTTAATCAATAATTCTACATGTATTAATAATATATTCCTCAAAAAATCCCTTATTAGGTAGTGTACTGAAGTTCTCCAAAGAAATAGATAGCAAGAAATTTCTCAAGAGTGACTGGCTCTCGGTGTCCATCGAAAGATGAATGGATAAAGAAGATGTGGTCTATGTATACAATGGAATATTACTCAGCCATTAGAAATGACAAATACCCACCATTTGCTTCGACGTGGATGGAACTGGAGGGTATTAAGCTGAGTGAAATAAGTCAATTGGAGAAGGGCAAACGTTATATGGTCTCATTCATTTGGGGAATATAAAAAATAGTGAAAGGGAATAAAGGGGAAAGGAGAAAAAATGAGTGGGAAATATCAGGGAGGGAGACAGAACATGAGAGACTCCTAACTCTGCGAAACGAACTAGGGGTGGTGAAAGGGGAGGTGGGGGGGTGAGGGTGACTGGGTGACAGGCACTGAGGGGGGCACTTGATGGGATGAGCACTGGGTTTTATTCTATATGTTGGCAAATTGAACTCCCATAAAAAATAAATTTATATATAAAAAAAAGAGTGACTGGCTCACATGATTATGGAGACTTCATAAGCTGGAGGTCCAAGGATGCCTGTGCTGTAATTCTAGTCCAAACCTGAAGACCTGCAAACTATAAGAGCAAATAGTATAAGTCCTCATCTGAAATAAAAAACCTTAGAAGTAAGAGGACTGATGTCTAAGGTCAGGGAAAGATGGATGTCCCAGGTCAAGCAGGGAGCAAATTTGCACTTCCTTTGCCTTTTTGTTCTATTTAGGGCCTCAGTGGATTGGGTGATGCCCACTCACAATGGAGAAGGTGCTCTTTTTTGACTTAGTCTACTGATTCAAATGCTAATCTCTTCCAGAAGCACTCTCACAGACACACCCAGAAATAACATTTAGCCCAGTCAAGTTGACACATAAATTAACCATCCCTGGTAGGTGTCACATTTTATATTTTACCTTATTTTATAGATTGAAAAATGAAGGCACAGATCAATTATATTACTTATGGTGGACAGACAACAAAGTGGTTGTATAAAAAATATGTGTGTTTGTGTGTGTGTGTGTGTGTGTGTGTGTGTGTGGTATGTATGCAATCTACAACTGAATTAGGAAAGCACAATAATCGAAAAAATGGAATTAGGGATATGATAATATTGTGTATTGGAGAAGATAATGGAACCAAAAGTCAATAGGTCAACCAGTTGGAAAGTTTGGTTTTATTTATTTACTTGAATATTTATGTACTCTATGATCCAGCAAATCCATATTAAGGTGTAAATGCACAAGAGAAACTCTTGTATGGGAGCTCTGCAAGAATGTTTACAGCAGCTTTTTTTTACAATACCAAAAATAAAATAGCTCAGGTGTTTGCTAATATCAAAGTAGGAAAATAAATGGTGATATATTGACAGAATGGGCTATTGTATTGCAGTCACAGTGAATAGACTACAGTGACATGCATAAATATAATTGACATCAGCAAATATAAGTTTAAGTAAAAAAAGTAAATCCCAAAATATTAAAGTTGATTACTTTTTTGTAAAGTTGAAAAAAATGAAATAAAAATTTTTAGAAATACTTATAAATGTACTAAACTATATTAAAAAAAGAGAATGAAGAAAATATTGATACACAATTTATTATTATGGTTATCTTTGGTGGGGATAGGCAGGGAATATGAATGGTGATCATAAAATTAGACTTAGCTTATTGTCAAGATCCTAACTTTTGAGTGGTGAGATTATCTTCCATTACATTATTGATAAATAAGTAAATAAAGAAATAAGCCCTACATGGAGCAATGATGAGAGTTGTCATGAATGTAGGGGTATCATTAAACCATTTCTGTTTATCTGAGGTCCAAAAAACGAAAAAAAAAATATCCCCAGCTCTTTGGCTCCATAGTCTCAACAGATGTGCTATGTTTTTCCTATTGTTATTGCTATTAACATATTATAAAATACAATAGGATGCTAGAGATTGTTTAAATATAAGCTACACACTAAATATTGTTCTGAGTTCTAGGGATATAGAAGTGAACAAGACCAACAACATTTATTTATTCATTGAGCTTAAAATTTTCAAAATGCTGTGGCCTAATCCTAGCTACTTAGACAAAACAGGAGGTCTAATGAAGGGCTTTTGAGAAAATTTTTCTTCCTTTTAAAAAGGACAAGTAAGAGAGATGTTTATTTGGGGAATTGGAAAATGCAGCAGCAGCTTTCAGTCATAACAGGAGCTTCCCTGAGGGCAAAGCTGGCACATTGAGGATGGAAAGACCCTGAGTTTTTAATAAGTTGAGTAACTGAATTAACCAACCCTGGAGCCCTCTTATTTAGGATTTACATTAATGGTTCCAGGAGATGATACATTCTCCTTAGTGATTAAGTCATTTTGAATTTGACTTTCTATTGCTTCCAAGCCTCCAAGCCAAAGAACCCTAACTGAAAAATAATTTGGGACCAGGAACACAATATTATAAAGAACAGACTCGAAAATTTTAGAATTATTAGAGAAAGTTACAGAATCATGACAATCTCAATGTCTGTAAATATCCTCTTAAAGGGATTATGTAAACTCTTCCAGAATAATGATATAACTCCAATATGAGAGGATGTGGTATAGCATAC
The DNA here is from genome assembly GCF_018345385.1 of Vulpes lagopus. Classification (NCBI taxonomy): domain Eukaryota; kingdom Metazoa; phylum Chordata; class Mammalia; order Carnivora; family Canidae; genus Vulpes; species Vulpes lagopus. Next base: position 33,161,526 of record NC_054838.1, on the reverse strand, counting down.
AATTAAGTTTAATGGATGCAGAAAGACCGTACCGTGCCTGAATAATATAACTGGCAACCATAGTCCTGTTAGAAAAGCTGTGGTTAGACAAACTTTAATTGCCCCTACTCTGTGTGGCCTCCTTTTAGCATTCTGGCCTAAAGAAATAAGGAAGTGTGTTCATGTGTGTGCGCATGTGTGTATGTGTTTCATATGTTCATTTTCCACCAATCCATGAAAATAAAAGTAGTTTTTGGTGCCATGAAATATAAATATGAAGAAAGACATGGGGAAGAAAACCATGATCTACAAGTAACTTCTATAAGGCTATAATAGGCTCAGAGTCCCATAACTTGTGTTCTCAAAATACAGTGGTGATTCAGAAGCATGAGAAGTACCCTCTAGCTTGCAGGAAGGAAAAGGGTTAGGATTCCATAGCATTTTCTTTTTTTAGTTAAACCTCTTGAGCATGCTTTCCATACCTAGACAGTTCTTCACAAAGTAGTCCTGGGGAATGAAAAGATCATGGGTTTATAAATCCAGATAGCTCAAATTTCTAAGTTGTGCTTAAAATTCACTATAGTAGTTGAATGACCTCGGAAAATTCACTTTGCCTTTCTAGATTTCAATGTTCTCATGTAAAATGGGAAAATTAACTATATCTCAAGGTGATTATAAACATGAAATGCTGGTATGTAGTAGATTAGGCAACCCTCCCCTGCCTTTACAACTTATTTTTCCTCTTTCCTCCTTTGATTATACTTAGTTTCCTATACTTTCTTCAGTTTTTTTGTCTGGCCTCTGAGGCATCCAAAGCTACACTTACCATATTGTTACTGATTTTGCAATCAATGTGTTCTAACCTCCAGTGTTTGATACTTGGCTTTTTGTTATCTAATTGTAAGCACTTCTGATACCTCCATTCTCATTCAGCTTTTCCCTCTGGTCTTGACATTTTCCTATTGATTGAGAACAACTTTGAGGACATTCTAACTCTACTAGTCATCCCCTCAGGTTTCATATGTAGAGTGGGTCATCACCTCATTCATTGGATACTTTCTGCTTCTTACTCATTGTTCCTTCCATCTGTATTGAGCTGGATTTAATTCAGAGTTTTGTTTGTTTTCTTTTCTTCTTTTCTTTTGCATGTTAACCAAAAATTCTATTTGTTGGAAATAAATACTAGATAATTTGCTATTGTTACACACACACACACACACACACACACACACTTCATGTTTCTAATTTGGTACTATACGCATGAGAGAAATGGATTGTATAATACCTGTATTGATCATTGTGGGATGGTGATTAAGGGTATGAGTTCAATTCTGCCTCTAACACTTACTTACCACTTGATCTTCTACAAACTGCTTAACTTCTCTGTAAAATCAGAAAAATAATAATATCTTCTTTAAGTGGTTATTGAAAAGAATAAATGAGTTAATATAATTCATTTTTTGAGCCTGGTAGAGTGAGTGCTTAAAAAGTATATTACTACTTATTTTTAATGCATAAGGAATTCTAACATGCGATTTTTAAACATTTCTATAAAAAAGAATAACCATTTACTCAATAACCATTATGTGAATTTTCTGAATGACAATAGTAATAGCATCATTATTATAATGTACTAGGGACTGTGCTAGGTCCTTTACCTAAATGAACTCATGTGAGTTGTAAAAGCATTGAACCGGGCAGCCGGTGTGGCTCAAGCGGTTTAGTGCCGCCTTCTGCCCAGGGCGTGATCCTGGAGTCCCGGGATTGAATCCCACATCAGACTCCCTGGATGGAGCCTGCTTCTTGCTCTGCCTGTGTCTCTGCTTCTCTCTCTCCTCTCTGTGTATTCTCAGAAATAAAAAAATAAAATATTTTAAAAATATATTAAAAAAAAATAAAACCCTGAACCAAGGTCACAATTAGCTTGGTACAAATAGCTCAATGTCTAAAATCCTTTTAGAAATTTGGGATCCCGGAGCAGCTCGGAGGGGCTCGGGCGGCGGCTCCGCGGAGGGGGCTGTGCGGCTCCGGGAACAGCTCAGCGGCGGCGGCTCGGGCGGAGGAAGAAGCTCCGCGCGGAGGGGGCTGCGCGGCTCCGGGAACAGCTCGGAGGGGCTCGGGCGGCGGCTCCGCGGAGGGGGCGGCGCGGCTCCGGGAACAGCTCAGCGGCGGCGGCTCGCGCAGAGGAAGAAGCTCCGCGCGGAGGGGGCTGCGCGGCTCCGGGAACAGCTCGGAGAGGCTCGGGCGGCGGCTCCGCGGAGGGGGCTGCACCGCCGGGAGCGCGAATCCAACAGCGCAGGCCCCGGAGCACAGGGCACCGGGACACAGACCAGGATCCGGCCTCCCCCGGGACAGGCAGAGGCCGGGAGGGCCCAGGACAGCAAGGACGCTCCTGCCTGGAACTGAGCAGATCAGCGGCCCCGCCCCGGAGCCCCCAGGCCCTGCAGACGGAGAGCCCCGGAGCTACTGCGGGGGCTGACTCCAGGGTCCCAGAGCTGCCCCCGCCACTGTGGCTTCCTCCCGGGGCCTCACGGGGTGAACAACCCCCACCGAGCCCTGCACCAGGCAGGGGCAGAGCAGCTCCCCCAAGTGCTAACACCTGAGAATCAGCACAGCAGGCCCCTCCCCCAGAAGACCAGCGAGACGGACCAGTTCCAAGGGAAATCAAGGGACTTAAACTACACAGAATCGGAAGATACTCCCCCGTGGTTTTTTTTGTTTTTTGTTTTTTTGTTTTTGTTTTTGTTTTTTTTTTTGTTTTGTTTTGTTTTGTGCTTTTTTTTTCTCTCTTTCTTCTTGATTTCTGATTGCTTCCCCCACCCCCCCTTTTTTCTTTTTTCTCCTTTCTTTCTTTTTCTTTCTTTTTCTTCTCTTTTTCCCCTATTTTTTTCTTCTTTCTCTTTTTTCTTTTTCTCTTTTCTTTCCTTCTCTCTCTTTTTCTCCTTTTCCCAATACAACTTGTTTTTGACCACTCTGCACTGAGCAAAATGACTAGAAGGAAAACCCCTCAAAAAAAAGAATCAGAAACAGCCCACTCTCCCACAGAGTTACAAAATATGGATTACAATTCAATGTCAGAAAGCCAATTCAGAAGCACTATTTTACAGCTACTGGTGGCTCTAGAAAAAACCATAAAGGACTCAAGAGACTTCATGACTGCAGAATTTAGATCTAATCAGGCAGAAATTAAAAATCAATTAAATGAGATGCAATCCAAGCTAGAAGTCCTAACGACGAGGCTTGACGAGGTGGAAGAACGAGTGAGTGACATACAAGACAAGTTGATGGCAAAGAGGGAAACTGAGGAAAAAAGAGACAGGCAATTAAAAGACCATGAGGATAGATTAAGGGAAATAAATGATAGCCTGAGGAAGAAAAACCTACGTTTAATTGGGGTTCCCGAGGGCGCGGAAAGGGACAGAGGGCCAGAATATGTATTTGAACAAATCCTAGCTGAAAACTTTCCGAATCTGGGAAGGGAAACAGGCATTCAGATCCAGGAAATAGAGAGAGCCCCCCCTAAAATCAACAAAAACCGTTCGGCACCTCGACATTTAATAGTGAAGCTTGCAAATTCCAAAGATAAGGAGAAGATCCTTAAAGCAGCAAGAGAAAAAAAGTCCCTGACTTTTATGGGGAGGAATATTAGGGTAACAGCAGACCTCTCCACAGAGACCTGGCAGGCCAGAAAGGGCTGGCAGGATATATTCAGGGTCCTAAATGAAAAGAACATGCAACCAAGAATACTTTACCCCGCAAGGCTCTCATTCAAAATGGAAGGAGAGATAAAGAGCTTCCAAGACAGGCAGGAACTGAAAGAATATGTAACCTCCAAACCAGCTCTGCAAGAAATTTTAAGGGGGACTCTTAAAATTCCCCTTTAAGAAGAAGTTCAGTGGAACAATCCACAAAAACAAGGACTGAATAGATATGATGACACTAAACTCATATCTATCAATAGTAACTCTGAATGTGAACGGGCTTAATGACCCCATCAAAAGGCGCAGGGTTTCAGACTGGATAAAAAAGCAGGACCCATCTATTTGCTGTCTACAAGAGACTCATTTTAGACAGAAGGACACCTACAACCTGAAAATAAAAGGTTGGAGAACCATTTACCATTCAAATGGTCCTCAAAAGAAAGCAGGGGTTGCCATCCTTATATCAGATAAATTAAAATTTACCCCGAAGACTATAGTGAGAGATGAAGAGGGACACTATCTCATACTCAAAGGATCTATCCAACAAGAGGACTTAACACTCCTCAATATATATGCCCCGAATGTGGGAGCTGCCAAATATTTAAACCAATTAATAACCAAACTCAAGAAATACCTTGATAATAATACACTTATACTTGGTGACTTCAATCTAGCTCTTTCTACCCTGGATAGGTCTTCTAAGCACAATATCTCCAAAGAAACGAGAGCTTTAAATGATACACTGGACCAGATTGATTTCACAGATATCTACAGAACTTTACATCCAAACTCAACTGAATACACATTCTTCTCAAGTGCACATGGAACTTTCTCCAGAATAGACCACATACTGGGTCACAAATCGGGTCTGAACCGATACCAAAAGATCGGGATAGTCCCCTGTATATTCTCAGACCATAATGCCTTGAAATTAGAACTTAATCACAACAAGAAATACGGAAGGACCACAAACACGTGGAGGTTAAGGACCATCCTGCTAAAAGATGAAAAGGTCAACCAGGAAATTAAGGAAGAATTAAAAAGATTCATGGAAACTAATGAAAATGAAGATACAACCGTTCAAAATCTTTGGGATGCAGCAAAAGCAGTCCTGAGGGGGAAATACATCGCAATACAAGCATACATTCAAAAACTGGAAAGATCTCAAATTCAAAAGCTCACCTTACACATAAAGGAACTAGAGAAAAAGCAACAAATAGACCCCACCCCCAGCAGAAGAAGAGAGTTAATTAAAATTCGAGCAGAACTCAATGATATCGAGACCAAAAGAACTGTGGAACAGATCAACAGAACCAGGAGTTGGTTCTTTGAAAGAATTAATAAGATAGATAAACCATTAGCCAACCTCATTAAAAAGAAGAGAGAGAAGACTCAAATTAATAAAATCATGAATGAAAAAGGGGACATCACTACCAACACCAAGGAAATACAAACGATTTTAAAAACATATTATGAACAGCTGTACGCCAATAAATTAGGAAATCTAGAAGAAATGGACGCATTCCTGGAAAGCCACAAACTACCAAAACTGGAGCAGGAAGAAATAGAAAACCTGAACAGGCCAATAACCAGGGAGGAAATTGAAGCAGTCATCAAAAACCTCCCAAGACACAAGAGTCCAGGGCCAGATGGCTTCCCAGGGGAATTCTATCAAACGTTTAAAGAAGAAATCATACCTATTCTACTAAAGCTGTTCGGAAAGATAGAAAGAGATGGAGTACTTCCAAATTCGTTCTATGAGGCCAGCATCACCTTAATTCCGAAACCAGACAAAGACCCCACCAAAAAGGAGAATTACAGACCAATATCCCTGATGAACATGGATGCAAAAATTCTCAACAAGATATTAGCCAATAGGATCCAACAACACATTAAGAAAATTATTCACCATGACCAAGTAGGATTTATCCCTGGGACACAAGGCTGGTTCAACACTCGTAAAACCATCAATGTGATTCATCATATCAGCAAGAGAAAAACCAAGAACCATATGATCCTCTCATTAGATGCAGAGAAAGCATTTGACAAAATACAGCATCCATTCCTGATCAAAACCCTTCAGAGTGTTGGGATAGAGGGAACTTTCCTCGACATCTTAAAAGCCATCTACGAAAAGCCCACAGCAAATATCATTCTCAATGGGGAAGCACTGGGAGCCTTTCCCCTAAGATCAGGAACAAGACAGGGATGTCCACTCTCACCACTGCTGTTCAACATAGTTCTGGAAGTCCTCGCCTCAGCAATCAGACAACAAAAAGACATTAAAGGCATTCAAATTGGCAAAGAAGAAGTCAAACTCTCCCTCTTCGCCGATGACATGATACTCTACATAGAAAACCCAAAAGCCTCCACCCCCAGATTGCTAGAACTCATACAGCAATTTGGTAGCGTGGCAGGATACAAAATCAATGCCCAGAAATCAATGGCATTTCTATACACTAACAATGAGACTGAAGAAAGAGAAATTAAGGAGTCAATCCCATTTACAATTGCACCCAAAAGCATAAGATACCTAGGAATAAACCTAACCAAAGAGGTAAAAGATCTATACCCTAAAAACTATAGAACACTTCTGAAAGAAATTGAGGAAGACACAAAGAGATGGAAAAATATTCCATGCTCATGGATTGGCAGAATTAATATTGTAAAAATGTCAATGTTACCCAGGGCAATTTATACGTTTAATGCAATCCCTATCAAAATACCATGGACTTTCTTCAGAGAGTTAGAACAAATTATTTTAAGATTTGTGTGGAATCAGAAAAGACCCCGAATAGCCAGGGGAATTTTAAAAAAGAAAACCTTAGCTGGGGGCATCACAATGCCAGATTTCAGGTTGTATTACAAAGCTGTGGTCATCAAGACAGTGTGGTACTGGCACAAAAACAGACACATAGATCAATGGAACAGAATAGAGAACCCAGAAGTGGACCCTGAAATGTACGGCCATCTAATATTCGATAAAGGAGGAAAGACTATCCATTGGAAGAAAGACAGTCTCTTCAATAAATGGTGCTGGGAAAATTGGACATCCACATGCAGAAGAATGAAACTGGACCACTCTCTTTCACCATACACAAAGATAAACTCAAAATGGATCAGAGATCTAAATGTGAGACAAGATTCCATCAAAATCCTAGAGGAGAACACAGGCAACACCCTTTTTGAACTTGGCCACAGTAACTTCTTGCAAGATACATCCACGAAGGCAAAAGAAACAAAAGCAAAAATGAACTATTGGGACTTCATCAAGATAAGAAGCTTTTGCACAGCAAAGGATACAGTCAACAAAACTAAAAGACAACCTACAGAATGGGAGAAGATATTTGCAAATGACATATCAGATAAAGGGCTAGTTTCCAAAATCTATAAAGAACTTATTAAACTCAACACCAAAGAAACAAACAATCCAATCATGAAATGGGCAAAAGACATGAAGAGAAATCTCACAGAGGAAGACATGGACATGGCCAACATGCACATGAGAAAATGCTCTGCATCACTTGCCATCAGGGAAATACAAATCAAAACCACAATGAGATACCACCTCACACCAGTGAGAATGGGGAAAATTAACAAGGCAGGAAACAACAAATGTTGGAGAGGATGCGGAGAAAAGGGAACCCTCTTACACTGTTGGTGGGAATGTGAACTGGTGCAGCCACTCTGGAAAACTGTGTGGAGGTTCCTCAAAGAGTTAAAAATAGACCTGCCCTACGACCCAGCAATTGCACTGTTGGGGATTTACCCCAAAGATTCAGATGCAATGAAACGTCGGGACACCTGCACCCCGATGTTTCTATCAGCAATGGCCACAATAGCCAAACTGTGGAAGGAGCCTCGGTGTCCATCGAAAGATGAATGGATAAAGAAGATGTGGTCTATGTATACAATGGAATATTACTCAGCAATTAGAAACGACAAATACCCACCATTTGCTTCAACGTGGATGGAACTGGAGGGTATTATGCTGAGTGAAATAAGTCAATCGGAGAAGGACAAACAGTGTATGTTCTCATTCATTTGGGGAATATGAATAATAGTGAAAGGGAATATAAAGGAAGGGAAAAGAAATGTTGGGAAATATCAGGAAGGGAGACAGAACATAAAGACTCCTAACTCGGGGAAACGAACTAGGGGTGGTGGAAGGGGAGGAGGGCGGGTGTTGGAGGGGAATGGGTGACGGGCACTGAGGTGGACACTTGACGGGATGAGCACTGGGTGTTTTTCTGTATGTTGGTAAATTAAACACCAATAAAAGTTAATTAAAATAAATAAATAAATAAATAAATAAATAAATAAATAAATAAATAAATAAAAAAAGAAATTTGGGATCCCATTATAGCTAATACTTTATTCCTACCCAAAAGGTTCATTATATTTAGTGCATATTTGATGTATCGACCAAACCGTTATCATCAGTCTATTCCTATGCTGTTTTCCCCCAATCCAAAATCACAGAGTTTGCACTCCCTCTAGTGCCCTCCATTAGAACCTCTTCTACCATTTTTATCCACACGATGTGTCCTCTGTCATTTCTTGTGAGTTAAACCTGGTATTTCCACATAAAAACACTATAGGGGAGGAAAACTTTTCCTTTCTTTCCTTCTAGATTCTTTGGCTGGCCTAATAATTAGATTGACATTAGACAGATTAACAGGAGAAAAGCAAATTTAATTTCATATGTATGGAGCTCCACCAAGGCATGAGGCCCCCCAGATAGCCAGGCAATTGAGGCTCATGTGCCACTCCAAGTTAAGGAGAAGAGAGTAAATGTGTGGGACTTCAAACAGGAGAGAAACAGTTCACAGGAAGACGAGGAGAACAAATGTTTGGCAAACAATTGATAATAGCTCTCTTCCTGGGCAGGCGTTCTATCTGAATTCTTTTAGGCAGCTAAGGGGGCTATAAAAAGGTTTCATTGGTCTGTTGAGCCTTGGTTGTCTTAAGCTCAAAATAATCCACATGCCAAGGTGGTATATTATGGGGTGGCCTGTCCTGAACCCCATCAACACTTACCTTTGAATTTTCCTAGTGGACTTGCTCATGTACTGACACCCTAAGGAACCTGGAGATGATGGCAGCATCATCCAGCTTCACAGAGGTTCTTCTTGATTGTTATTCCTCTGCTCTTGGGAAAAACTCTATCTATTTTTATGAAGTAGAAGTACAGAAAGAATGTTAGAGGAATAGAAGCTGGGATTATTTAGAGAGTAACAGCATTTGGCTATGGAGTCTGAAATGGAAGGAAATCTTAGTCATATTTTCATACATATTTTCATAAGCTGTGTGACCTTGAGCAATTTAATCTTTCTAAGCTTCAGATGCATCATCTATAAAAACTGGGATAAAATTAATATCTACTTCATAGGGTTGTTGTGGGAGCAAATTTAGACAATCTACTTATAATGCCAAGGGCCATGCTGGCATATAAGAAAATTTTTATGTCAGTTACAATTATTTTTATTACTGTTTTTACTACCAATACTATCATTTATTGACCATGTGGCATAGATCAGATGTGGTAAAAAATGTTACATATATATGTTGATTCATGTCCCATCATTTAAGTGTGGCAGATATGAGAAGTTTCGCTATGCAGAAAAATGAGACATTGCCTAGAGAGGGATTTGGGAGCTAGGGAAGATTTCTTTTTAACTATCAGAAGTATGATAATAGATTTAATGATATAAAAATCCATTAGAAAAGGAGAAACAGGATGGAAGAGAAAGAAGGATAATTGAGAATGTGAGAGAGAGTAAAATCCAAAGCATATATTAAGGGTAGAGGAAGTGACAATTGCTAGAAGAAAGAATGTTTCACAGTTATTACAGGAGAGAAGGAGAAATGGTTGCAAAGTAGGTATTTTTGTAGATTTAAGGGTATGGAGCTATTGTCAGGTGGTTTCTTTTTTTCTTAATAAAATACAAGGTAAGACCAACTACTATAAATATGAGTGAAGTATAGGATCTTTGAGGAAACTAGAGAATTTTGTGTAGAGCAGGAGCCTGAGTTGAACAGAAGAATGCAGTAGCATCACCAGGCAGTGCTGAGTTTGGGGTTGATGATCATGAATCTACAGTGAGAACAATTTTTCCAGTTACATGATATTCTTCAACAAATTCAACTGCATGAGTGAAGCAGAGGGTTAGGTTCATTCAAGGTTGGTATGAACACAATTGAGGGGTACAGAGGTAAGAGAGTTCAAGATATTAATATGAGGTTGATAATAACTACTGTCCATGGATCAGGGCTGGGGTTTACATAATAGAAGGCTGGTGGTTAGAGAGAAAGTAGAGGGTCAGTGGGTTGGTAATCTCAATGAGGTTAAGTAATTATTGATATGGATTAACTAGAGCAAATGAGCTAGAAGATGGGTAGGATTTGTGGTTGGTTAGTAGGAGATTGAATTTCTTTTCTTTCTTTTTTCTTTCTTTCTTTCTTTCTTTCTTTCTTTCTTTCTTTCTTTCTTTCTTTCTTTCTTTCTTTCTTTCTTTCTTTCTTTCTTTCTTTCTTTCTTTCTTTCTTTCTTTCTTTCTTTCCTTCTTTCTTTCTCTCTTTTTTTTCTTAGATTTTATTTATTTCTTTGACAGAGAAATACAGCCAGAGAGCAAAAGCTGGGGGAAAGGCAGAGGGAGAAGCCTGCTGAGTAGGGAGCCCGATGTGGCCTCAGTCCCAGGACCCTGGGATCATGACCTGAGCTGAAGGCAGACATTTAACCGACTGAGCCACTCAGGCATCCCTGAATTTATAATTTTAGAGGAGATACAGTTTTTTGGTAATGCCATGGTGCAGACTGCATGCAAGTTGAGTTAGCTATAAACCTCTGTTGTTGAGAAACCTTGAGAATTAGTTGTTTGCCGCTACAACAAAAGCTGATTAATGTAGGGGTTTATGTGAAGGACTTAGACTTTTTCCCACTGGAGAAGCCCCTGGGGCTTCAAGAACACTGTTTAACGATCACTAGCCCAGGCAAAACTCCTGTTTAATTAAATCTCAATTTTAGGTATTTTCAACTTTATCCGATATTGGAATTAAAATGCAAATAATATCATCCAGGGAAGTCAGGCCTACTGCTTTGTTAACTAGTTTTCTGTATAAACCCTTAACTACCACTTATAGAGATAGTTATGGTAGCATGAGAATAAAGTCAGACTTGAAATCAAATTCTACCTCTTTCACTTATCAGCTATGCAGTGCTGAACCAGTTATTTTCTCCAAGCCTCAGCTTTTAATTCATGATGGTATTGTTTTGAAGATTAAATGATACAATTTATCCAAAACATTGGGTTCACAAGTCTCCCAGAGTCATTCATTTAATGTATCACCAGGCAGTGGATCATAGTTCTTAGGAGCAAAGTCTCCTGCCTGAGTTCAAACGTCAATTTTCTCCCCTTATTAGCAAATAGGCTAGAAACAAGATTTCTGAGTCTTAGTTTCTTCACCTTTAAAGGAAGACAATAACAGGGCTTGCCTAATTGGGCTGTAGTGAGGATGAAATGAATTAATGTTTGTGAGGCGTTAAAATCATAACCAGAACATAGTAAGTGCTATGTAAGCAGTGGATCTTATTGTTTATTCCTTTCTCTCTCCCCTCCTTGGCAATCTTCAACTTGAGAGTAAGGAAATTATCCAAAGTTTAAATGAAAGTTTAGGGGATCCCTGGTGGCTCAGTGGTTTAGCGCCTGCCTTCAGCCAGGGTGTGATCCTAGAGACCCAGGATTGAGTCCCACATCGGGCTCCCTGCATGGGGCCTGCTTCTCCCTCTGCCTGTGTCTCTGCCTCTCTCTCTCTCTGTGTCTCTCATGAATAAATAAATAAAATCTTAAAAAAAAAGGTTTAACAACCTATTTAGTAAGTGGTTGTTTCCTTCACTTTGTTTAGAGGCAGTTTAAGGAATATGTTAAATCAACTGCCTAGTGTCTATTACTACAAAGAATTAACATGGATCAGATTGCTTCTCAGTGAAGAGTGCCTCTGAGCCACTGGGGCCTCTGAGAAGGAGGGTCTCATTTGCTGGGCTGAGCAGCTCCCCATGAGAAACAAAGCTGCAGTGTGAACATAGTGCTTCAGTAATGAGAAATATCTTACTCACTTCTTTAATGGAAAAACCTGGACTAAGTGAGCAGTGCAGATGAGGAATGGTTGGTGCTTGTGGTGGAGTTTTACTGTCCTTCAAGAAGCTAGGGACAAGCCTCATGGAATTACAGAGTATTTTTCCTTTCCTTTCCACTCCTCTCCTCTTGCAGTTTTTGGCCTAATAAGAACAATTGAATGTTTATATCATTTCTTCTTCCACTTGGAGCTCTTTCAGTTTTTAGTGCCTTTATCCATGTTCTTCACCTTGCCTTGAATGCCCTGCCTTGTCTGAAAATCTCTTCTTTATCCTTAAGAATTCAGCTCATATATCACCTCCTCTGTGAAGCCTTTCTGACCTTTCCAGGGAAACTGTCTTGTGCTTAGACAGTATCTTTTCTTATGTTCCCAATGCTCTCTGTAGTTTGTCTTTGACACCACTTAATGTCCTTAATTAATTAAAAGCCATCTCTTCCAATAGACCCTAGTGTCCATGGAAGGCAGGGTCATGTTTATTGACACCAGTATTTCCAGCCCCTACTTTAGTGCCTGCAATACTTAACACTACATGAATAAATGAAAGAAAGAATGAAATTCAGAGAAATAGCAGTCGCAGTATCATACTTTTAAAGCATTTTAGGGTTCCTAGAGTCACAAAGAGCTTCTCTACCAGGTGACTGATGTCTGTACAAGGCTTATGGTTGTGCTTTGTTTAGCATCTTATGTTTTAATAGGCGATGCAACTAGGTAGAAATCATGATTGATTGTGATAATCATATAGGCAACCAAGCTTCTTTTTGTCTAAAACCCAGCAGAGTTTACTCATTTAGGTTAACAACAGGTATTTGAGTTTGTGATTTAAGATCTAATCCAATTTTCTATTTTACAATTAACAAATTTAAGGCTGAGTGGCTGAGTTCTCCCAATTTAAATTTCAATTAAAGAGCAGTTCTATAAAGATAAAACTTGACTGCTTGCTTCAACAAAGCTCTACAAGCTGGTTTTTAGCTTATCTTGACTCCAAAGACAGTTTCTCCAGTGAAGCCAAAGGTTAGTCTCATGAGGATTGACTTACACTAACCATGTTCATAGAAGGTTGACATGTAAATCAGAATGCCCATTTATTAATTTAAAAGAAATATAACTATAGGAGGACAATTAGCTGATCAGCACATTTTTCCATACAGAAATGATTTAAATGGGAAATGAAAATAATATTCAGAAAACGGATTGATTTTTAACACAAAAAGTCACTGAAAAAAACTGAGTATAGATTTTGGCTAACCTGATTCCATTCCTTGATATATTAACTCTTAAGCCACATATTCAATCTGTTTGTTCCTCTAATGTTTGTTGGATGCCTAGTAGGTTCAAACTGGGATTTAAAGATAAATGAGATATAGTTTATTTTCCTTTAATGAAGACAGCCTAAGAAAAGTAAAGAGAGTTCTGACATGACAGATTGATATGGTATAAGTTTAATGATTTAGAATGTACAAAGAATGGTGGGTGCCCAGAGATGAGTGATAAACTTCTTCTGCAGTGACCATAGGATGCTTCATGAAAGAACTACACTTAATCTAGGTTTTGAGGCATGATGAGGAGTTCACTAGTTGGAGGAGTGTTTATGTGTGTGTGTGTGTGTGTGTGTGTGTGTGTATGTGTGTGTGTGTGTTGCAGTAAAACTTATAGGTGTGCACAGAATGGGAAGTGGCAGTGTTTAGGTAGGATTGGAGCATAAGTTTAAGAATGAGGGTGGGGTGGGGAGTAACAAGGCAGAAGGAAGGAGTAAAAGACCAGAGCATGGAGGGTCTTGTATGTCTTGTTTACAGTTTGGATGTGATAAGGTAGGTGAAGGGTTTTAAGCTGATAGTGACATATTCATATTTACATTTTGGAGCCACATCCTTGAAATCTGTGTGGACTATGGATTGGAAGAAAGAGAGACAGGAGACAAGAAAGACAAATGAGGTATGAGGAAGCTGTAAGAGATAATGAGACTCTTAGTTAATACAATGTTAGGAGCCTGGAAATGAGACTGAGAGTGGGTGGAATAGAACTGAACAGTGCTGCCTTTTTGGCCATTGGGCCTCTTTGATGAGTCTGAGAAATTGTGTTGAGTCACAGATGGGCAGAGAATGAGAAATCCTATCTGCCTACCAGTGAAGGAACCATTTTCAAGAAATAACACATGGGCTGTCAGTCTTAGAAATATCACATAGGCTGTGAAATGGAAGACTCCTTGCTCGTTGAAAAAGTTCACCCCAACCTACTCAGTTCCTTCTTAGTAGAGTAGAAAGAACAAAAACTTTGGAGTCAGATGAGGATTAAAATCTTAGTACTACTACTACTAGTTTTCTGTGTCACCCTGGGTTGACTATTTAATCCTATTTGGCTTCAACTTTTTCTTAGATGTAAAATAGGTCTAAAAAACTCTTCCTGGCATTATGCTAAATGAAATGAATCAGACACAGAGAGTGGAATGCTGTATGATCTCACTTATATGTAGAATCTTAAAAAAAAAGCAACAGCAAAAAATAAGCTCATAATACAGAGAACTGATTGGTGGTTTCCTGAGGCAGAGGATGGGGGTGACCAAAATGGATGGAGGAGGTTAAGAGCTACAAACTTCCAGGCATAAGATAAATAAGTCTTGAGGATGTAATGTACAACATGATTATAATTAACAATACTGTATTGCATATTTGAAGTTACTAAGAAAATAGATCTTTAAAGTTTTGATCACAAGAAAAACTTTTGCAACTATGTGTGTTGTGAATATTAACTAAACTTATTGTGGTGATCATTTTACAATATATACAAATATTGAATCAGTATGTTACACACCTGAAATGAATACAATGTTAAATGTCAATTATATGTCAATTAAAAAAGTTCTTCCTCACAGACTTATTGAAAGGATTAAATAATATTATAGTGCATAAAAATTGCCTAGTAGAGTGGTGGGTCTATAGTGAGGGGGCCTCAAAAACATTCATTTGTTTTCTTTATTCTGTGATTCCCAGCAATCAGGAAGGGAGAGAGTGGAGTAGGAAGCCAAGGTACATCTGAGGGACTTCCTAATTCCATCAGTCCATGGTGTGTGGTGATAAAACCCCTGGACTAGGAGACAGAAAGCCTAGGTACCAGTCTCACCCAAACCCCAACTTGGCCTCCTTATTTTCAGCTTATACATGGCAGCTACACTGATCTGAAATATCTGAATGACAAGGAAGTCAGAATCTGGTCATTTTTGAGGCGAAGTTTAGGTAGTAGTAGTGCATTTAATATTGTTCCTGGGGTCACTGGGCATCCCAAGGGTACTTAAATTATTAGTTATAGAGAACAAAAACAATATAGAAGAAAGGGAGCAACATATAGGATATGCCCAGTTTGAAAGACTTTTTCACGTGAAATTTAGCTCAGTGTAGTAAAACTTAATGGAACAACTATGTGTTAGGTGCTGGGGCCAGATGAATATTCTTTTATTTTTATTTTTTATTTTTAAATATTTTATTTATTTATTCGAGAGAGAGAGAGAGAGAGAGAGAGAGAGAGAAAGAGACAGAGAGACAGAGACACAGGTAGAGGGAGAAGCAGGCTCCATTCAGGGAGCCTGATGTGGGACTCCATGGCTCTCTGGGATCACTCCCTGAGCCGAAGGCAGATGTCCAACCACTGAACCATCTAAGTGTCCCCAGATGAATATTCTCAGGTCACAATACCTTAGGCCATTGGCTCCACTTTCCTCTTGCTTTTGTATAAAAATGGGCTTAGAGTTAAAGTACCCTGGCTGAAGGTACTGGAGTTTCAGACAACTGACCACATGTCATTATGAAAAAAACAGAGGGAAAATGAATTTTCCACTACTGAATTTCTTAGAATGACACTGGATTTTCAAGATATATTCTCTCTGAGAAGAGATGATGTGACTCTTGCTCATTCCAGAAGGCCTTTCCTGGACATGAGCGAGTCCTTAGTTTATGGCATCGTGGCTCTTTCTCCTCTTTCCACTTTGAGTCTTACTTACTCTTCTGATGATAAAAATGCCAGGACAGATACATTTCAAGGAAATGAACAGTTAAAAATGTTGCCTGTTTAAAAATTAAAATTAATTTGCCCTGTGAGTCGTGAGTCTCATTTTAATAGTGCCCTGAATAATTCAGGAGTTGCAGTTTGTTCAGAGCTTGTGCTGCAGCTTTTGACTGTCTTGCTTGGGAAGCAGCCCGTGGAGAAATGCTTAGCTTGTACAGAATGAATTATCCTGGGGTCGGCGTAGCATGGCATCTTAGGGATACGGTTATGGAAGGTGCAGCTTAGAAGATCTTCAAGAACAGACTGGAAAGTATATGCATTCTGATCCCTAACTGTAAGTTTATGTAAGAGACATGAACTGGTCCAAGGTGTGGTTGAGGGAGGCATTACTTATGGATCACCCGTTTCTGTTTAAACCTTTTAATTGTCCTTTGAGGTTCACAGGAAAATGTCTAAAATCCTTAGCATGAAACACAAGGTCCTGAATTTTCTGGCTCTTTGTCATTTCCACCTTCAACTTATGTCCTGCTTCTTTGCATTGTGGACCTTGGGTTCTAGCTGCAACTTTCATTTTCTAGAGGCATGCTGCTAATGTGACTGCTAAGTTTTCACCTGCTGCTTCTGCCTGGTAGATATTCCCAGAAAGACATCTTTGTTTTAAGACCTTCCTCCCTTGTCTTCCTCCCTTGTCTTCCTTGCTTCAGCTCAATTGTCCTGACCTTTGGGAAGCCTTTCCTGAAATTCTAGATTGTTTTAGGTATTCTCTGCATTCATACAATGCCTTGTGCTTTCCTTTCAGTACTAACTTTTCTTTTTTTTTTAAATAATAAATTTATATTTTTTTGGTGTTCAATTTGCCAACATACAGAATAACACCCAGTGCTCATCCCGTCAAGTGCCCCCTTCAGTGCTGGCCAACCAGTCACCCCCAACCCCCGCCTTCCTCCTTCCACCACTCCTAGTTTGTTTCCCAGAGTTAGAAGTCTTCCATGTTCTGTCTCCCTTTCTGATACTAACTTTTTTATATAACCATCATCGGCTTACAATTTTTTCTGCCACTGAAACAAAAGCTCCTTGGACTCTGAAACTCCTTCTTCATCTGGCTCATAATGGACACTCTTCAAATGCCCATTGAATTGAATTGGAATTAGATAGACCTACTGCCTTCAGCCTCAAATCTATTTTCCCCAAATCTATTACCCCAAGGGGTAGCCCAGTATTTGGAAATTCCTTTATTAGAGAGTTTCTGCTCTTGGTCAAGTGTTGCTATTTCACTTCAAATGCCCCTGGTTGGTGCAGACCACACCATGGAATATCAGACCTGTAAGGGCCCCTGAAGACTCTTCAGACCCTCACTCTATTTTACAAGTGAGGACATTGAGGTCTAGATAGAAGAAATAACTTAGTCAGAAACACATAGCTTACTAGTGATAAATCCAGGATTAGAACCTGGGATTTATTATTGAAAATTTAAGATCTGCTCTTCATGTAGAGGTCAAATTCTCCCATAGCAGCGATGAAGAACTTTGGGAGTCTATGGTAAGATTATGGTTGAGAACAGGAAGATATTACAGAAAGGAAAAGTCAAGAAGCCTGAAAGCAAACTGCACAGGTTTCTTATGAAAAGAGCCTTGGGTTGGTGGGTGCCTGCATGGCTTAGTCATTTGAACCATCTGATTCTTGGTTTATGCTAGAGTCATGATCTCTGGGTTGTGAGATTGTGTCCCATGTGGGGCTCTTCAGTAGGTGTAGAGTCTGCTTGAGATTCTTTCCCTGTCCTTCCCCTCTCTGTCCCTACTCCTGCTCCTGCTCTTCTCTCTCTCTCTCTCTCTCTCTCTCTCATAGATGAATGAATGAATGAATGAATGAATGAATATCTTTTAAAAAATGAAAAGAGCCTTTGGGGCCTGATGCACTTTTTGATAAATATACTATATTATTATTTATTGATTTATATCACTCTTAAATTAGAGCTACAAGAGATCAGGAAACTTGTTTTATTATTCTTTGTATTCCCAATACTTACCTATTTCTTGGCCATGAGTAGGTGCTCAATAAATATTTAATTATTGAAATTTGGATCTGAGGAAAAATTGCCACATGATTGGTCTAGTTAAAAAATATCTTTGATATGCATTTTGAGTCTGAATAGAAAGGGAAAAGCTGCTTTTTTGGTTCTAAGTGTTTTTCCTTAATTTAATAACCTTATTCTCCTATTTATTCATATATCTGCCTACTATTAAGGATTAGAAATTAATTCTTTTACACAATCATTTAGGTGCTGCTTTTGTCTTTGTCCTTATAAATCATGAGGCTAATGCTCTGTGCAATACTAGTTCATAGTATTACTAGTTCATAGCATGAGTAGTGCTTAGGAATACTAGGACCTATTTGGTAGCAAAGAGTACTCTCCTTCCTCTGTTATTAAGACAGCATCCTAGGAAGGAGCCACAGTCCACGAGGGTTAGCTCTTTCTCATATATCAAAGTGTTTTAACAAACCCTGACAAAAATCCCAGAAAGCCTCAATTCAGAAATATTAAACTAGCAGTGCAGATCCGTGGAGTGAGTTGTTCATTTATTTTTCTTTAAAAAATTGTGATCCCAATACAAGCATTTCTTTCTTGAAAAACCTTTCCATTTTAATCAGAGAACTTGCCCCTAAATGTTATATCCAATTTGTGATGCAGATAGAATGAAAACAAATGGGGAAGAAAAGAACTGCCACACTGACGATGGATTTGTTCTTCAGATAGTTGCTCAGTTCCTCTTGAATCACTGAAGAGAAAACATTTTAGCTGTCATCTTGATTTAGGAAATCATGCTGTGATTCTGAAACCTCTTTAACTCTAGTCACAGTCTGAAATAGGAAGTTTTCTTTTCAGTATCTCTTATAGACTTTGGAAAATATCAGAATTTCATTTTTTTATTAATTAAAAACATGTATTTCTTAAATAAAACTTGCTCAGACTTATCAGAGTCAGTAAATGGTGCATGCTGCTGAAAGCAAATCAAAACAAAACAAAATACATTTTTCATCTCAGGCCACATTAATTTTGATAATGTTCAAAGTAGAGGTGGTTATGGCGCTTTTCAATTCATTTTAAACTGACCACAACTTGGACCATTGCATTCATAATAGCTCCCAGGAGCTATGATTTTTTTAAAGGTTTTATTTATTTATTCATAAGAGACACAGAAAGAGGCAGAGACATAAACAGAGAGAGAGAAGCAGGTTCCCTGTGGGGAGCCAAATGTGGGTCTCGATCCCAGGACTCCAGGATCATGACCTGAGCCAAAGGCAGGTGCTCAACCACTGAGCCACCAGGTGCTCCTGGGAGCTATGATTTTAAGAAGGATATAGCCTATTCTTGAGGCAGCATATTCAGATGTAGATCAGAATGGGGGAGGGCTCAGAAGTGGCCATCTGGAAGCATTGGAAGAAACTAGACTCATACAGTAGTGCCTCCTTGTCTGCAGCTTATCTTTCAGTGTTTTCAGTTCCCTGTGGTCAACCCTGGTCTGAAAGAAGATGATTCTCCTTCCAATGTATCATCAGAAGGCAATTAGTAGCCTAATGCTATATCACAATGCCTACATCATTCACTTCACTTCACCTCATCATGTAGGCATTTTATCATTTCACATCATCACAAGAAGGGTGAGTTACAGTAAATAAGATATTTTGAGGGAGAGAAACCACATTCACATAACTTTTATTATAGTATATTGTTAAAATTGTACTATTTTGTATTATTTTAAAAAATCTCTTAATTTATAAATTAAACTATATATACATATACATTATACACACACACACACACACACACTATGTTTTTCCCTATGTGTAAAAACACTATGTTTACAGTATGTGCATATATATATATAGGGTTTGGTACTATCTGCTATTTCAGGCATCTCCTGGTGGGTGCTGGAACATATCTCCCCTGTGAATAAGGGGTGACTTATACTAATAAAGGCACAAAGGGGTGCCTTTGAAAGAGGTTTTCTGGAAGCATCAATTGACCAATGTTCCAAAGGTAACTTGGAGATGGGTGGGTTTCATTCGTATCCATCCAGTCCTTTATGACTCCATCCCTTCCTTATCCCAAAGATCTCCAAATCTTGCTGAAATCAACAACCTCTCTAGCAAGACAGCTTTGCTGTACTCCTTTTGCATCCACCTCACTCTTTCAATACCACTCAGATCAGCAAATGTTCCTGGAACACCTTCTACAAGAACCTTTGTGTAGGCATGTCCAGATAGTCTGGGAGGTGGCACAAGGGATGCAAGGCACAGAGTACATAGACATTTAGATTCTAGTTCTGCTACTTGTTTGCTGTGTGATCCTGGAGATTATTTAATTTCTTTGAGTCTGTTTCCTTATAATACATCCTTATGGGGTTGTGGTTAGGTTTAAATACATGTGATAATGTGGTTGGTTTGATAAATGTCTAGTTTCCTTTGTTAGTTGGGGTATCTGCTTTCTAACAATATCTATTGGATCAGTCAAGAAAACTTAAATTTCTACCTACTTATTATCTTAAAAATATCTGTTAGAATAAAAAAACCTTTCAGAAAGAATAAAAGCATCATGACTCTGCTTCTCTATAAGATAACTTTTCTATTACAGGGTTATTTGTTATAGTCGTTTGTAAACTAGTCTTATCTACTAAGGCTAATAGCTAACATTTATTGGGATTTACCTACTTGTTTCTCATTCGTATAACAATTGTAGTATATATTACTTTGACTGTTTTAAAAGGGATGAAGTGGGGGCTTGGAAAGTTTGAATCATTTGCCTTACATGCACCACTGCAAAACAGAGCCAGGATTCGAAGCCAGGTCAGTGTGGCTGCTAAAAACACGTTCTTTCTGCAGCAAGGTAGATTTCTGGGTCCTAGGGGACAGAAACTTTACCTTAAGTTGCCTTGTAATCCTATTACCTAGTGGAGTGCCCTGCATGAAGTAGTGTTCAATAACAGTTTATTTAATTGGATTGAATCAAACCAAATGATTAATTTATCAAAATCCTTTGCTTTGCTGTTTATACTTCTAGTTGTACATGTTTTGACTTCATTAATAACTACGAAGGCTCATTTCCTAGGACTTATCTGAAATCAAGTCATCTATCTGTTAAAGATATTTTCTACTTTTCCAAAGTGATTACAAGAATTTTACAAAAAGTTTCTTTTTTAAAAAAAATTTTATTTATTTATTCACGACAGACACACACACACACATACAGAGAGAGAGAGACAGAGAGACAGAGAGAGACAGAGACAGAGACACAGGCAGGGGGAGAAGCAGGCTCCATGCAGGGAGCCTGACATGGGACTCAGTCCTGGGACTCCAGGATCACACCCTGGGCTGAAGGAGGCACTAAACCGCTGGACCACCCGGGCTGTCCCCAAAACTTTCAATGAAATTCATGAACTGTGTTAAATAGGACTTTCAAGTTTTAAAGTTTAAAAGTAATTGAGGTAATACCATTTCTCATGCTGAGAAAATATTAATCAAGGTATATATTACAATGATGATGGTGCTCTTTTCAAGTATCAAGAGGTTTGGAAATCATTTTTGGAATTTACAGAATCCTGTTTATTTTCAAAGAAATAGATTTTTTTCAATATTTTATTTATTTATTCATGAGAGACACAGAGAGAGGCAGAGACACAGGCAGAGGGAGAAGCAGGCTCCATGCAGGGATCCTAATGTGGGACTCGATCCTGGCACCTCAGGATCACACCCTGAGCCAAAGGCAGATACTCAACCACTGAGCCACCTAGGCATCCCTCAAACAGATTGATATTATGGAAGACACATATCAAAAAAAGAATTTTAACATTTTCTTTCTATACTGACATGCCTCCCATCATTCAATGTATATCACTATACTTGCTTTCCTTATGTTCCCAAATTTGGAGGTCATCTTTGTGAGGGAGATTGGTCCAGAGGAAAAATCATTGACTTTTACATCAAATAGGCCTGAAGTTTTAATTCTCACTCTACTTTTTGTAAACCTCTTTGCTAGACTTCATACATTAGTCTCTACCTGTTTAGTCTCTTCATATATTGTCATCAGACTGATTCTTCTAAACTTCAAATATAATAATTTCCCTTCTGGTTGTAAATTTTTTTTTGTATATTTTTTTTATTGGAGTTCAATTTGCCGACATGTAGTATAACACCCAGTGCTCATCCCGTAAAGTGTCCCCCCTCAGTACCCATCACCCAGTCACCCCCAACCCCTCGTCCACCTCCCTTTCCACCACCGCTTGTTAGTTTCCCAGAGTTAGGAGTCTCTCATGTTCTGTCTCCCTCACTGATATTTCCCACTCATTTTCTCTCCTTCCCCCTTTAATCCCTTTCACTATTTTTTATATTCGCCAAATGAATAAAACCATATGATTGTCCTTCTCCGATTGACTTACTTCACTCAGCATAATACCCTCCAGTTCTATCGATGTCGAAGCAAATGGTGGATATTTGTCGTTTCTAATGGATGAATAATATTCCATTGTATATATAGATGACATCTTCTTTATCCAAATTCATCTTTTGATGGACACCGAGGCTCCTTCCACAGTTTGCAAATTCTTTTCTTTCTTACTATTTCTATCAAGTGAAACTTGGAGTCCATATATTGATAGTCAATATCTTTCTCAATTGGACTTTAACCTTAAGTTTGGTATAGTGGTTAAAAAGATAACTTTGGCATCAGTTATAGGATGGAGCCCAGGCTACTGACTTTGGGCAACTAAGCCTCATGAAGCTTCAATTTACTCATATGTAAAATAGGAATGGTAATTGTGTCTATCTCATAAACCTATTATAAAGAATAGATGAGATATTGCAGGAATTCTGGGGTCATGATTGCATTCTCACTATTACTCAGAGAATATATGATTTTATTTTTTATAACTGATTTAATCCTCCTCAAAAGCCCTATGTTGTTGGGAAGTTGTAAAGAAGGGTGAGTAGTAGCGAGGGGGACTCAAAATTACTGATATATCTCTTAGTCCTTTCCAGTTTTAAACCATGGCTTTTGAATGATTAGGCCCTTTGGATAATGTTCTTTTAAATCCAGCTCTTCTTTTAAATTCCTCCTTGCTTTTCACGAAGATGTTCATGAACTGTGAGATTGGGGCCCATGCTGCTATTGCAGCAGCTGGAAGGGGTGTGCCTTACCGCATGCCTTTTATTGCTCTCTGGCTCTTATCTCCATGGCAGTGTTTTGGGGTTTTTGCCTACCATTGGCATAGAGGACAAAATTTGTGACTGGTAAACTTGTGGTCTATTCTCTGGCCTCCAGTAGGGTCTGGTGGTTCTTCTGACCCTTTGCTAACTCCACCCCTTTTCACTGGTACTGAGTATGCTCCTGGTTAACTCCGCTTGGAGCAGCCCTTTCTGTAGCTATCATTTACAGTGTTGCCCTGCTCCAGCCACAGCATATTCTATGGTCCAAGGGGGAACCTTTTGGATTCCTCCGACACTGGAGTTGAGGGAAATTTGGAAATGCTAATTCAGGCTCTCTTCCACCTAGTTGTGTGACTTTTTACCCCCTGTTGCTAAGGGACTATCTTGTGTGTTGCTCCTCACTGCTGTCTTTAAGTTCTGAGTGGAGAACAGAGCACAACCCTTATTTTCTGCTCCCAAGATGTTGGCTTTTTTTTTTTTTTTTTTTTTAAGATGTTGGCTTTTTGCCGTGCTATCTCCCTTTCTTTTATTTATTTTTTATTTTTATTTTTTTCCCTTTCTTTTAAATAGAAATCCCTACTCTCTCTCTTTCTATACTAGGAGAAGCAGGTTTTTTTTTTTTTTTTTTTTTTGCTGTGGGTTTAAGGAGGCTACCCTGAAGTTCAGGCTTCCTCTTTCCCCAACTGTTATAAGAAGGGATAGTTTCTCTATATAATGGGAAAACGTCTGTGATTTGAGTTGATTCAGTTTGGTTCTAGATTTGGGGATATGGGGCAACTAAGAACTAGGAATTATCTGGGTTTGTCATGCAATTCAAGGTAACATGAATCAGAAACTATGTTTTTAAAGCTTTTCACCATTATTACTTTCAATGTACTTCCCTCTCCTCCTTTGTACACTAAATACAGTATTTTCTACATGAGTATGGATTCAATTTTATTTAAACTTTTGATAAAGATAGTTTATTAAATAGGCTACAGAAAGAATTTGATCTTTGTACTCTTTCAAGTATATGAAACAAACTTAAAACCAGAAAAAATTTTCTAGACAATGATAATATTAAAAATATCCAACTTTTAAAAAGAATTTATATGTTGCAGAAGCTTCAATTTATCTCATTTAATCCTTGCAAGAGCCCTCTGAGGCAGGTATTACTACCATTTCAATTTTGTATGTCCTTACATTAATTTATGTAACAAGGTCACAGGAGCAGGAAATGATAGAGCCAGAATTGGAACCCAGATACTCTGATGGCAAAATTCATGCTCATGACTGTTATGCTTTATCAGTTCCTATGTGTCCTGACCTTGTTCGGAGTATATGCTCACTCTGTAATCCATGCACTGTCCTGAGCTTCTCCCACCTTGTGTACCCTGAGCTCTAGGCATAGATCACTACTATTTGTTCTTGAAAGCTCCTGGTATTCCTTCATAAATGTGGCTTTGTTTAATTTGTAACTCTGTTTGTGATGCCATCCTCGTCCTCACCACTGTCTTACATCTAGCTCAATTCTCCTTTCCTTCAGACTCTGTCTTCCTCAAGAGTTGCAATTAATATTTGCAATTATACTCTAATTATTTTTTAAAAAAAATCTCTGTCAGACTTTCAGTCTGCCTTCCATAAGGCGTATCTAGGTATGTCTATCTCTCTAAATTGAATAAGGGTTTCTAGAATTCAAGGGTAGCTTCTTCCTTCATTGTTAAAATGAATGGAATTAAAGTTATGCCTTTTCTTAACGTGAATTACATTAACCTCTGAGAGAAAAGAGAGATACTGAGCCCCTGATGATTGTAGACACAACTGGCCAAACCAGCAAATTGCTTATGTCATTGTGGATGGAATCAGTTTGAAAACTAGCAGTATGGAAAAAAGTATCTGCTACTTGGAGGCTGTCAGAAGCTAGTAGGTGAAGATATTTATTTGTGATATTATTGTATGCCAGCTATAGTTCTAGATACTGAGTAATAGAGTAATGAAACAACAGTGCTAGATACTGAATAATAGAGTAATGAAACAACAACCAAGTTCCCTGCTTTCATTGAACTTGCATCTCCTGGGAGGAAATAGACTATAAACAAGAACAGTATTTGATAATAACAAGTGCTGTTCATAGAGATGGGGAAGACTTGGGAGAACAGATTTTGGGGAGAAGATAGAATCAGAATTTCTATTTTAACCACATTAAATTTAAGATGTTTATTTATTTATTTTTATTTTTATTTTTTTATTGGAGTTCAATTTGCCAACATATGTTTATTTAGACATCTGGTTGGAAGTATAAGGGAGGAAACAGGAGATATCAAGTTTTCAGCTGAGTATACAAGCATGGAATCTAGGAATAAGTCAGAGGAAGACATGAATTTTGAGTTACTGGTGTATAATTTACCTGAAAGCCATGGGGAGAAGACTATGGGGAGAGATGAGTGAAGAATAGGAGGTTCATAACAGAGTATGACATTCATGACAGAGTATGAGCTTTTGAGCTAGATAGTCATATTTTGTTTCACCATGTAAATACTCATTTTTCTTTTATTATGGTAAAATTTTAGTTAAATGCTGCTGAAGTATCCTTCCATTCCCAGCTAGGCCAGAACATTAAATGGGAAATGGTACCTGTTGACAGTTGCCATTAGGGAGAAATTGAGAAGGTCAGAGTGATTTGGCCAATTAAGATAGGAAAAGGAGAAAGACAAATAAAATGTGATTTCACTCATGTAGAATCTAATAAAACCCCAAATGGAGAATCAAAAAGAAGTTTCAGACCTGTAAATACAGAGAACAAATAGATGGTTGCCAGAGGGGAGTGTGTGGGTGGATGGGCAAAATGGGTGAAGGAGAGTGGGAGATACAGGTTTCCAGTTATGGAATGAATAAGTCACAGAAATATAAAAGGCACAGCATAGAGAATATAGTCAGTGGTAGTGTAACAGCACTGTATGATGACAGATGGTAGCTATACTTGTAGTAAATATAACATAATGTACAAACTTGTTGAATCACTATGTTTTGTACCTGAGACTAATATAACATTGTATTACATTACATTAACATTTGTAAATGTTACATTTGGGTCAACTATGCCTAACTAAAAAAATCAAAGAAGCATTTCACAACTTGACCTATACTTTTAATTAAAAGTCCTGTCTTTTAAAACTTTCAGGACCTAGATATTACTCTATTAAAGGAGACCTGGGATTTCTTTTTAGCTACTCTCAAAATGTAGCATGTCCCTTTCCTGATTAATATCTGTCAATAGTTTTCCCCATTGCCCTTATGTTAAAACCCAAATTCGTCAACTTGATTTATAAGTCTTTTAATTTATTTTTATTTTTAAAATATTATATTTATTTATTCATGAGAGGCACAGAGAGAGATAGAGGCAGAGACATAGGCAGATTTCCTACAGGGGGCCTGATGTGGGACTCGATGCTGGGGACACCGGGATCACAGCCTGAGCCAAAGGCAGATGGTCAACTGCTGAGCCACCTAGGCATCCTGGTTTATGAGCCTTTTAAGATCTCATTCCTGCCACCCTTTTCAGCCTCAGATACTTTATGCTCCAGCCATATTGGACTGTTTCTCATTTCCTGAGATGTCTGTACTATGCTACTCATCTCTTGACTCAGGTTTTTACATGCTATTCCATGCACTCCAATTCTCCTTCCATTCCCCTCTTGGTTGATTTCACTCATCCATCAGGTTTCAGCTTAAACATAGGGAAAGAGGGGAAGACCACTTCTGCTTAATCGAGGAGACCTTATCTGATTCCCTGAAAGAGGTCAGGTCCACCTGCTGAATAGTTCAAGATACCCTATAAATTCCCAGTGAAAACACTTCACACATTTTAATGTTAAATGTTTGTTAAATCCTTGTCTTCCCATTAGGTTTTTTCTTATTTTTTATTTTTTAAAAAATTATAATTCTAGTATAATTAACATACCAAAAATATTATGTTAGTTTCAGGTATATAATAGTGATTCAAAATTCTATACATTACTCAGCTCTGACTATAATAAGTATACTCTTAATCCCTATCATCTATTTCATCTATCCCCTCACTTACCTCCTTTCTGGTAACCATCTGATTGTTCTCTATTGTTTCTTTTCTTCTTTCTTCATTTACTTTGTTTCTAAATTCCACATGAGTAAAACCATACACTATTTATCTTTCTCTGACTGACTTATTTCACTTAGTATTATACCCTCTAGATCTGTCCATGTTGAAAACAGCAAGATTTCATTCTTTTTTATGCCTCAGTAATTTTCCATTGCACATGTGTGTGTGTGTATGTGCTTCTCTCTGAAATGCCTCCCCTCTCTTTTCAGACCCTGCTTCTTGGTATCCTCATAGCATCCGTTTCTTGCCTTCATGCTTACCAAATGGCATTGTATTTGTCACTTTCAGGTTTTTCCCTCACCAACTGAGCAGTTGGCTAATGAAGATACATCTTGACCTTAAGGATTCAGTCAGTTCAAGGCTCTTTGTAAGTATGACATACTAATAATTAATTTAGTGCAATGTGATAAATGATATAATAGAAATGTACTAGTAGTGCACTGTGGTATATTGGGTATTATGCACATGAGTTCTGGAGTCTGATTGTCCAGGATTCCAATTTTATTTTTACTACTAATTACCTCTATGATTTCAAGAAGTTAAATAATATTCCTAAATTTAATTTTCTCCATTTGTAGAAGAGAAATAAAAATGATATATGCTTTATAGTGTTAGAGAAGATAAAATGAGATTAGCCTATGTAAGGCATTTGGTGTTCTGGCCAGAGCACTGTAAGCATTCTATATATGTTAGCTATGGTGATTATAAGTGGAAAGTTGAACTCTAAAAGGCTAGAGTGGAGAAATGATGTTTCCAGGAAAAGCTTCATAGGGAGGATGCTGCCTTCACTTCATTCTCTGAATAGTCTGAAAATTTCCAGATAAAGGAGGTATGGTTGAGAAGGGTATGAGGAGTTCCACGCACAAAAAAACATCAGGTATGTTGGCAGGAATAAACTGGAGCAGCTACTCTGGAAAACAGTATGGAGTTTCCTCAAAAAGTTAAAAATAGAACTACCCTATGACTCAGCAATTACACTACTAGGTATTTACCCAAAGCAAACAAAAATACTCATTCAAAGAGGCACATGCACCCTGATGTTTACAGAAGCATTATCAACAATAACCAATTATGGAAAGAGCCCAAATATCCATCAACTGATGAATGGCTAAAGAAGCAGTAGTATATACAAACAATGGAATATTACTCAGCCATCAAAAGAATGAAATCTTGCCATTTTCAACAATGTGGATGGAACTAGAGTGTATTATGCTATATAAAATAAATCAGTCAAAGAAAAACAAATACCATATGATTTCACTCATATGTGGAATTTAAGAAACAAAACAGATGAACATAGGGGAAGAGGGGGAAAAAAGAGAGCGAGGAAAACTATGAGAGATTCTTAACTATAGTGAACAAACAGGGTTGGTAGAGGGGAGGTAGATGGGAGGATGGGCTAAATGGGTGATGGGTATTAAGGAGGGCACTTATTGTGATGAGCAGTGGGTGTTATATGTAAGTGGTGGAATCCCTAAATTCTACTCCTGAAACCAATATTACACTATATGTTAACTAACTAGAATTTAAATAAAAATTAGAAGAAAGAAGGAAGCATCAAGTGCAAGGGCATAGAGATATGAAAGAGCAAAGTTTGGGAAGTTTGAAGTAATATTTTGACATGGCTAGACCATAAGGTGCATGTGGGGTAGAAAAAAGAAAAAGTCGGAGAGATAAAGGTGAGTGCAAACTCAGGAAGAGTCTTGTTAATATACTAAAAGATTAATCCTTGATTTTATAAATAGTAGGGAGTTATTCAAGAGTTTTTAGCTGGGGAATATCATGGTCAGATACTTGTTTTAGAAACAAATCATCTTGTATTGGGGCTGTGAGGTGATGAAGGACTGAATTCAGGTATTGGCAGTGCTAATGGGATAGGGCGGATGAGGTGGAATTGGCAAGGCTGACAGTTTGATGAGATAAGGGGTTGAGGGAAAGACAATGATACCCAGGTTACAGATCTCAGTAACCTGGGATTTCAAAGAAGCAGAGTCTAACAGAACTCATGAATTTTGCAGTACCTTAAAAAGCCACTAGACATGCTGTCAGGAGCATTTGCATTCGAGGATGAAATAGTATATGTAGAATTGTGTTTTGTATTGAACAGTCCAGACAGCTTTAACTCTAAGTCTGTCATAGTCCATTATTGTTTTTCTGCTATGATGCTTGGTGGGGAAATCACCCAGGAATCATCACTGCAAACCAACAAACACCTCAAAGTACTTACTCCATCAAAGCTAGAGTGACAAGAGGGAGTAATCATTGAAATGCTACTTCATTCTGTATTTACACCCATACAACTGTCATCTGTATACAACTGTCATACACACATCTACACTTTAGCAAAGGGTGAGTAGTCCATCAGGGTCTATAGCTGCAGTAATGAATCCTTTGCTTCTAAACAGTATTTTTTAGTTTATGTAGCACCTTCACATCTTTTCCCTAATAATTTTCACGACTAGTGTGTGAGAGAGGCAGGCACATGTTCTATTTTGCAGATGAGGAGATGGGCCCTCTGAGATGTTGAAAGATTTGTCATTGTGGCTGAGCTGGTAAGTGATTGAGTTGGCTCTTGCATCAAGTTTTCTGTTATGGAGCTGCAGTTGGAATCCCATCTTTGGAAGCCACTTACTATTGTGCTGTGTCAGTATAATTTCTCAGTATGTTATTTACCATGTAGCTCAAAGAAATGATTCTTTTAAAACATTTCTTTATACTTACTGGAATCTATTGTTATACTGATATTATATCCATAGATAAATATATAGACACATCTGAAAGTTATATAGTAGCATTTGCAAAAAAGTCTTTTGGTTAGAAGTGACAGGAAGAGAATGTGTTGCTTCACAAAGCTAGGTAGTCTGAGGTGGCCAGTGCTCCCTTCAGCAGTGGCTAGATCCAGGCTATTGCAATAATTCTACCTCCTGCACCCTCTCTCTTCTCCTGTCTTCTGCCATCCTTTCATCCCTCCCTCCTTCTATCTCTCACTCCTTGATCTCTGTTTTCTTTTGTGTTGGCTTCTTTCCAGGCAAAGTCTCTCTTTCTCTGCTTGTAAAGGTAATTTTGGAAGCTAGAAATTTAGATAGCTTTTAGTGTTTATGATCTTGGCAATAAGAAAACCCTTTCTTTTAGCATCTATGTCAATATTTTCCAAAACATTGATTGATCTTTCTTGGGCCACATAAGGGTTGTGCCCTTATGTGAGAAAACCTGGTTTGGATAAAGTACCCCAATTTGGCAACTGGGATTGTGGTGGTATGGTGTGGTCTCACCATGGCTGGAGAGTGTTGTTCCTCAAAGAGAAATTAGGTTAAGAAGTAGGAGATAAAAATAGGAAAAGAGATGCTGATCACCCTGTACTCCGGGATTTCATAGATAAGACAATCTTCAAGAAGGGTAAGACAATGCAGGGCTTCCCCTCCTAGCCCTTCTAGTCTTTACTGAGTAACTTTGAGAAGTCATCCTTTTTCCGACTTGGTTTTCTCAATTGTAAAATGAGGAAAAAGTTCTTCACAACTACTACTGTGGCTTCTGTGAAGATCTGAGGGAACCCCCAAGAGCTTTGCATATGTACAATGTCCTCTGAGGGGCTTGAGTCCTGCTAGTGTATGACTAATTCCTGCTTTAACCTTCCTTGGCACAAAGTGTGTATTCAGGAAATGTCTGTGGTGCGGACACAGCATTTCAATACAGGACCTGTGGAGAAGCAGTACTTACCCAAAAGAATGTACTCCTAATTGTGGATTTATAAACATTTAAAAGAGGAAATATTTGGTGGCAAGGATGCCTTCAAGTACCCCTATGTGATGCCATTCCTCTGTTTTGCTCCAGAAAACAGCCCAATGTGGAGAAAAGAGAAGGCAATGTGGAGTCAGCCACCTATCAGCTGTATGACCTTGGGGCGGCTACTTAATCTGAGAGTCATTTTTCTTGTTAAATAATGACAGTAGTAAATGCTATCCTTTTTCTGAAAGTGGCTGTCAAGAACAAATGAAGACAGACCTGGGTTGAGCTCTCCATTATCCATTTATGAGGTGTCCTGTTAGGGCCCTGCCCAGGCCCTCTTTGAATGGATTCTTTCTGTCATTTCCATGCTCTTTCCTGGCTTTGGTCTGCTTCTGCTGCTAATGGCCTGTAGTGGGTTGCCACTTTACTAAAGTGCTGGTAATGTCCTTAACTAACCTTTGGAGGCCCTTAATCAATGACTGGTATGTCAGCCCAGCTCCCTTGCTCTGGTTGGTGTGACTCTGAGACAAAAATCAACCCTGTAGTACTCCCTTCTTGGATCAGGACTTGGTCTCAAAATCCTATCCTTGCTTGTCTCCTTCCTTTTTCCTCTCCTGTTTCTCCCACTCAGCTACTGGTTTCTCTTGGGAGATCCTCCTTCATAAATTACTTGCACATAATGTTCACCTCAAGATGAGAGAAATTCATCTAGCATAATTTAGTAATTTCTAACCTTGGGCAAAGTAACTTATTAAAGGAACCTTATTTTCTTCATCTGGAAAAGGAATATGGTAATATCTACCACACATAGGTAATATCTACCACACATAGGTCATAGTAGTTATTTGGTAAATGGTAACAGTTATTTCTAAGCACATTGTGAGAATTTCTGCAAGTAGCAAGTTGTGAGGGTAACTTGTCATTTTATGATTGATATATTAGGGTAGCCCAGACTGATCAGTTCAACCGGTGCTGGTGTCCAGCTCTCTGTGTAGCTGAATTTCTTTACTTTAAAATTCCAGGATCCATTTTTTCTTGTTTATTACATGGTTCCACCACCTGCCTTTGCCCTGCCCCTGGGCTTGTGCCTCTGGGCTCTCTCTGGAAGGTCCCTTGAGGAAGGCCCTTTTTGAGCCATTTGTGGAAATAGCCTTTGCTTCAGTGAGCAGGGATCTCCCTTCCCTCATTTCCAGATTAAGTGCCTGCTGCAGCTTTGCAAGTGAGCATTGACCAGGCACATTTATTGCTGTAGATGAACTGTGGCAGGCCAGCTGGGGATTGCCAGGCAGTGAAGGCTCCCACGTGCACAAAGCACTCAGACCCTTTGGCTCCAATTTGCTTCTGGCTCATGGGGAAATTGTAACGAGAATGTGAGTGACTGGTTGAACACAGAGGGAGTTCCAGGCGGAAGGGCTGGAGAAAGCTTTGTCTGATCAAAGAGTGTGCGTTGCCACCCTGTTCAAGGCAGGAAGGTTAGACAATTTGCCCTGTTCACTCAGCTCTGCACCTTGGCTGCCAAACACCCATGCTTGCTTGGGGCTATGACAAGCCCTTTCTGTAGCTCTGTGTAGGAAGTGACAGCTGCCTGAGAAATATCAGGGGAAAGAGCGGAGGATTTCTCTCAAGGAAGTGAGCAGGGTTTGAAAGCAGTGTGCTTGGTATGATTAAAAAAAGAAAGAAACCGAAAGAATAGAGCACATTAAGGCAGAAAGGAGTCTAAGATCGTGCAATCTGATTACACACTTTACAGACAAAGAAACTGGTGCCCATAGAGGAAAAGGTTTTGTCCCAAAGTCACACAGCTAGTTAGTGTCAGAAAAAGGTTTAGAACCCAAATCTAGATAAATGAGCAAATAATTTTTCCTTCACACCCTTCTACTTGATTATTTCTTTCACCTTAGTTCTCCTTCTGATGGGCAGTTATTTAAGTCATACTTTACTATTCAGTATATACAATTTAAGTCACCGCTATGTACCAGCAGGTCAGAGACAATCTTCTGTAATTTTTATAGTGATTTTATGAGCAGTCATTGTTACCCTTGGTGATATTGTGAGAGGTGACAAAGCTTGCTGAGGTCACACAACTAAGCCCAACCTCTTCCTCTTTAATTAGACAATACCCCACAGTTTCCAAGCTTATAGTATTACCATGTGGTACTACTCTTAGGATTGCCTCCTGGGGTCTACCAGAACTATGGATAAAAATTTGGGAGAGAGGGGAGGGATTAAATTTAGACAGGAGAAGGCTAGCATGAGGCAGTTGAGAAAATGTTGGCTGTAGGTAGCCTTTGAATTCCCCTTTAGCCAGAACAAATATGTCAATGGGATTCTTAAGGATGATGCCATGAAAGTATGATCCTTTGTTTCAGGTTTAAAATAGACTCATAAAACTTAAAATCTTGCCTTTGGCTTCTGCAAGAGAAAGGACAGGCCGAGTGGTACATAGGAAACATTTAATACATTGACTTGTATTCTTACAGATCATGAGGCCATGAGAGTTTTGCGCTTTGGAATGAGGAAAGGAAACCAATTTAGCTTCTTCTAACAAAAAGCTTGTCTCATTCAAAGGAAAGTTGGAAAATCTTACTTTCAGAATGTAATTTTATTTCCAGAATGTATTAAGTATGACAGCAGACAAAATGCTTTTCTCCATGTGATCACTATTCAAAGCCAGTATGCATAAACAGTGCCTGCATCTCATGCAGTCCCCTGATGAGATATAAAACAGGCATTGTAGAATGAAATAGTTCTTAGAAAACATGGATCCTTGATATGCCAAATTGCCCTGAAAACAAGGAAGAAAATGAATACAGGTAGTCAGAATAAAGATGAAAGTGTTTTTAACACATTTTTAATAGTTATAATGAGAAGGCTCTTATTTATATTAGGTTATATTTTTCATTTTAAAACATTAGAACTAAAATCTTAAAAAGAAGAAAAAAACACCCATAATGCTTCCACATTATATCACATTTAGAATTTTGGTTTGTGTGTTTTCAATCTTTTCTTATATGCTTGTTTTTTTATATAATTGTAATCTTACGTACAATTTCATTCACTAGTTTGTCCAATGCATAATTTCCTAGGTTATTAGATAGTTTCCAAAAAGATGTCATTAATGGTTCCCTAACTTATTGAGTGGATGGAGCATAATTTAACCTCTTCCTTAACATAGAACATTTAGGTTGTTAGTGTGAATGCTATTAAATTTCATTAAAACTTTAGCATCCCTTGCATTGGCATATCTCTTAATCAGATAATATAATTAATTACATTAATAAATGTCTAAATTTTTTTTTAAATTAATTTTTATTGGTGTTCAATTTACCAACATACAGAAAAACACCCAGTGCTCATCCCGTCAAGTGTCCACCTCAGTGCCTGTCACCCATTCCCCTCCAACACCCGCCCTCCTCCCCTTCCACCACCCCTAGTTCGTTTCCCAGAGTTAGGAGTCTTTATGTTCTGTCTCCCTTCCTGATATTTCCCAACATTTCTTCTCCCTATTTGTCGTTTCTAATTGCTGAGTAATATTCCATTATATACATAGACCACATCTTCTTTATCCATTCATCTTTCGATGGACACCAAGGCTCCTTCTACAGTTTGGCTATTGTGGACATTGCTGCTAGAAACATCGGGGTGCAGGTGTCCCGGCGTTTCTGAAAGGTAATTTGAATGTTACAAGCACTGGATAGGTTAGGGTCATTGTAAATTCAGATAGATCCACACCACATTTAAAATTGTGACATTTTTCTTTATTACCCTATGTTTTAACTAACCAACCTTTCAAGATTGGCAGAATGAATCATGTGGATTAGTGCAAATGTGTGAGAAGGTATAGGCAAACTACTACAGGTAGTACAATCTGGTGGATCCGACAGCCGGATCTGATGTTTGCTGGCTGAATAGGAAGGATCCCCAGGCCTGCCCACCTGGACAAGACCCACAACCACAGGTGATTCTCATGTGCATCTCAGACAAACACAGTTGTAGGGGAAAGAGAATCTGACATTTTGGTCACACTGGGTTTCCTACTATTGATCTCAGGAAAACTCCCTAAACCTTTCTGGACCTCAGTTTTATCATCTCTAGTAAAGGTTTAAGACTTCTACTATAGGGTTACAAGTCTTTCATGTAGGTAGCGCTCAATAAATAAATAAATAGTGTCACTACTATTATGTTATTCCCTTGACAGTGAGGTACTTCTCCCTACATGTTAATGTTTCTGTGGTTGAGATGCATCTCAAAACTCAGACAAACACCGGTCAGGTCAGTTGCCGGGCAGAAGAGTTTGGTACTGGATTGTTACATTGCCTTAGATGTGTTTGAACTTTTCCATACATGGAGGTTATTTAAACACATGATTGTTAACTCAGTTGAATTATCTGTATCACAGTTGTAACTTGGGGGCTTGCACGTAGCTTAACTTCTGGATCTCTATTGATTTAAATGCATTAATAAATACCCCATTGTAATGCAGCATTAAAATGAAAAAAATTTATTGTTTCCACAAGAATGACTGACACATGCCAGGCAATGCAATGAAAAGAAATAGAAACTGCCAAATATCTTAGAATAGATCATAAAAATGCTAATGTGGGAAGTTGGGGTAACCAATTTATGTGTCTGAACTACTGTCATTTAGGTGCCAAACAGCCTCTCTCTCAAAAGCAGTTGGCTGACTTTCAAGAGAGGCTGGCTAACTTTCAGGACATTCCTTCAGTTAAGAAAAAGGATAGAGCTCCAAGGGCATGCCAATGAAACGCCAATATTCTTCTCTATGCCTGAAAATAGCACTGTTAATCCTAGAGGTATGAAAAGGCCTCTATCATGAGCATAGTTTATGCAAATCTGAAACTTACGCTCCAAACTTGATTAGGACACTGAAGAAAAAGTATGGACAAATATAGATTATTGTTAAATCTATAAAGGTGAATATTTATGTGGTTCTTTCCCCTACTCCAAAGCTGTAATAAAATGGTGTGATTTACAGTGAATAACATATTAGAACTCAGTATAGTGTGACAGTGTGTGATGCTGTGATTTATAATATATATATTTATAGAATATATATATATATATATTTGACCTTCCTCTCCTTTCTGTCACAGGTCTTCTAAAACCCCTGAAATTTTTTGAGTAATGAGAATGCTAAAGGTGTTTTTGTGATGTTGATCAGGTGACTTTCAAAATGCCTGCTTATCACCTGAGGATGGCTGGTATTGTGATTAAAAGTTTGGAACTTTCATTCCTATTCCTATTTCTCTCACCTCAAGGGAAGGGGGAGGAGCTAAAAGTTGAACCACTGGCCAGTGAGTTAATGAGTCAAGCCTGTGTAATGAAGCCTCCATAAAACCCCCCAAAAACAGTGGTTGGAGGACCTCTGTGTTGATGAACACATGAAGATTTAGGGGGAATAGCCCATATGAAATTTTATGCCCTTCCCCCATATTTTGCCCTGTTCCTGAGTTACAGCCTTTTAAAAATAAACAGGTGATCTGGTGTATAAACAGGTTTTTTGAGTTCTGTGAGCTGCTCAAGCAAGTTAATTGAACCCAAGGAGGGGATTGTGGGAATCACTGGGCTTGCAATGGGCATTCTGAGTTGTTGGAACCTCCATTTGTTGGTCAGAAGTAAAGGTAACAACCTGAGTTTGTGACTGGCATCTGACGTGGAGAGAGGGCAGTTGTGGAACTGAGCTTTCACCCTGTGGAATCTGATGCTATCTCCAGCTAGATAGTTCCAGAATGGAGTTGATTATAGGACACCCAGCTGGTGTGCTGACCATTGCTTGTTTCTGTGGGCACCCTCCCTCTCCACTCACCACACATACTGGAATTGGTGATCAGAATATCTGTTTACAGGGTAAGTGGCTGATTACCTTAGCATCTGTACCTGGACCTCTGTAACAGGCTAGACTAATTCTGCTGTGTAGCACAGTTTGCTGTTTTGTGTTTTCTTATAAACCTGGGCTTTGTCCACCTAGGAAGGCTTGGTATTTTTTTTTGCTGCTAAAGAGATAACAGAAGTAGGGAGTTATTCATCCTAGTAAGCACTACAAATTCAAGTGAGCTTTTTGATCGGAGTTTTAGTACAATTGCAGAGATGTAAGTGATGTTAACATGAAGCTTAAATAGTAATAAATGTTCACATTGTTTGATGCCTTCCTCTTCTGAAATGCTAGTCACACATTCAGTCCCTTGTGTAATCCTATTTAGAAACCACAAGCACTTTGTGATGGTAGGAGAGCCCTTAGAATTGAGTTAGGTTTTTTATCCCTCCATATGCCATCTTCACGTTGGTTCTACATTTCCAACTTACGTATATTAGTGATGTATTTGACAGTACCAGGCAACTGTGATATACTTACATCTTAGGCAGTGATACCAGTAGTAAAGGATGTTTTGTCTCACTGACAATCATGGCTGTATGGGGCAAAGAGTACAAAATGTATCAGAGGTGTAATCAATCCTGTATTTTAATCTCTGCTTCTTTCATATATTCCATGTGGGATACTGGAAAAATACCCAATC
The DNA here is from genome assembly GCF_018345385.1 of Vulpes lagopus. NCBI lineage: Eukaryota > Metazoa > Chordata > Mammalia > Carnivora > Canidae > Vulpes > Vulpes lagopus. The sequence continues at coordinate 33,124,135 of NC_054838.1, read as the reverse complement.
TTCAAAAACCTTAGTTTCCTTATTCGTGAAATGGCATTAGTAATACATACTTTTTGAATTTGCTGTGACTATAAATTTATTTAAAAGCACATTGCCTGGCACATAGTACATGGCACAAATAAATGCTAGCTTCCCACCCATTACATCATTTTTTTCTTCTTAGTCAATAATAGATCAAAGTTCATTCTCCAGAACAAGAGTTCTCAAAGTGGTCCCCAGACCAGCAGCATCAGCATTAGCTGGGGGTTGTTAGAAATTCAGATTCTTGGGCCCCATCACAGATGTCTGAATCAGAAATTCTGCAGATGGAACTAAGAAATCTGTGAACTCCTCCAGGTGATTCTGGTACACAGTAAGGTTTGAGAACTACTACCCTAAAGTTTAGGCTTCCTGTTTAAACTAGAGTCAGCATTTTGTTTACATTGTTCTTGTTACTCCTGAACAAATCTGAATGTTGCACAAGTTACAAGAGCCCAGTTCCCTAGTCTAATGCCCAGTAATGTCCTTGTGTTCTTGTGTGCTTGCTCTTATCCTGGAGAGAGATGGGATTTCAAAAGCAAGGAGTAATAGTAGTGATTCATTCCAAGATGGAGAATCAGAGCTCAGTGAAAATTCTCTTTGTTCTATTTTTTCAGCCTAAACCACGCTGGCTTTCTTGGCATTGTCAATCTTTAAAATTTCTGCCAGTATAATGCACGTGAGATTGCTTATATTTTTGGGTTTAACTCATGTTTTACTGATTCTAATGCTTATTGTCTGTTCAATTGTTGGTCAGTTGTTTGCACGTTTATGAAATGCTGGCTATGTCTGTTAGTCATTTTTCTATAAGAGTGCTTACTTAGCTTTTTCTTTTTTTTCCTTTTTATTGGGATATAATTGACATGGCATTGTTTAAGTTTAAGGTGTACAATATGTTGATTTGAGTACTTATATATTGCAAAATGATTACCACCAGAGTATTCTCTAACATCTTCATCACATCATGTAATTGTCATTTCCTTTTTTCAGGGAGAACATTTAAGATCTGTTCTCTGAGTAACTTTCAAGTATATACACTATTAAAAATTTTTTTTGTTTACTTATTTATTTTAGAGAAGGGGAGAGAGCACAGAGGAAGAGTGGGAGGGAGAAAGAATCTCAAGCAGACTGAATGGTGGTTGCAGAGCCTGACATGGGGCTTGATATTATGACCTGAGCCAAAACTAAGAGATGCTTAACCAGTTGAGCTACCCAGGCATCCCTCAGTATATAATACAGTATTATTGACTATAGTCACCATCCTGTACATTAGATGCTCAGAACTTTTTCATCTTATTAATAAAGTTTGTTTCTTTTGAACAGTATTTTCCCATTTCCCTCATCCTCCAATTCCTGATAACCACCACTATTCTCCTAGTTTCTATGAGTTTGGCTTTTTTAGATTCCACGTATAAGTCATACTACTTGTCTTTCTCTGATTCATCTCACTTAGCTTAATACCCTCAGGGTTCATCTATGTTGACATGAATTGCAGAATTTCCTTCTTTCTAATGGCTGAATAATATTCTATTGTGTGTGTATATATATACTACATACATGCCTCATTTCAATGAATTGTCTTTCTGTGTATTCTTGTAGCTCACTGAGTTTTCCTAAAGCAGCTGTTTTGAATTCTTTATTAGGTAAATTGTAGGTTTCCTTGTCTTTGGGTTTGGGTACTGGAATATTTTTATGGTCCTTTAGGTGTTTTCTTGATTTTTCATATTCCTTTGAGTTTCACATTGCTGTCTTTACATTGGAAGTAGCAGTCACCTCGTCCAGTTTTTAGTGACTTCTGGGAAGAAATATCCTCCATTTGCCCTGCTAGAGATTTTTTTTAAAGGATTTTATTTATTTATTCATGAGAGATGAGAGATGAGAGAGAGAGAGAGAAAGAAAGATAGGTCCGATGTGGGATTCAATCCCAGGACTCCAGGATCACGCCCTGGGCCGAAGGCAGGCACCAAACCTCTGAGCCACCCAGGGACACCCCCCTGCTAGAGATTTTGAGGCTTTCTTGGTCCTCCTGTGGTTACACCTGCTCCAGGCTTCTTGCTCCCTCTTGTGACAGAAATTTTAAAGCTTTATGCCTCTGGATCCTGAAACAATCCAGGTGAAGCCTGACAGCCTCTCATTTGTTTTCCCAAAGATGGTGCTACAGCTCAAGTGTACGTTCTCTCCCTGGACCACAGGTTAGGGCCTGCATTCCCATGCGCTCACTTGCCATCTTCCAAAGCTCACCTTCACTGTAACCTACAGGAGGGTGAACAGGTAGACAGCCACAGAGGTGTGTGTGGTTGAGGCACTGGAAGTGCTGGGGGTGTCTGGTCTTTTGGAGGATCCATGGATGGGATTCTTCCAGCAGCTCATGGGTAGGCTTCTAGACAGAGCCCACCATACAGTTATTCCCTTTAATGCTGAGAGTCCTTGGTACTTTCCCTAGTACATGTCTAGCCCTGTAGTCATGGAGTTCTTGATTCAGTACTGGATGGAGCAGGAGAAAAATGAACCCCTTTGGTAAGACCACTTGGGGAAGCCAGGTGCTCACTCACCTTCTCTCCCTTTCTCCCAGGGAGTAGGGGAATCTCTCTGGGCCCTAAGCTGCCCACCTTGGGGGAGAGGTGACATGGGTAAAGTCAGACTGTTCTCTTACTCCAGTATATTGCATTTTTTTTTTTTTTTTTTTTTACTTCAAGTGCTGGATCTTCTTTGGAAACCTGGACTTTGACAAAGGCTCTTTCATGTTTTGGTAATTGTAGGAGTCTATGTTCTGTAGGGATGCCTGGACCTCAGTGGTGGAGAGGTGCTAGAGCTGGTTTATAGGTCATGTTAGGGTCAATAGCCCTACCGAGGGCTCTTTGCCCATTACCTAGGCACAGGTGGGTGAGACTGCTCCCAGATCCTTTGGTGCTAAATTCTACACCTCCCACAAAGGTACTTTTGTTTATAGTTGGATGGGGAATATCAAGGGAGGCAAAAATGAGGGAGACCTTATGCTGCCATGATGCTCATGTCATTTCCTGCTTAGTTTTTAAAAAAGTGATTCATAAGAATTTTTTACATTAAATTCAACCAAATGAGTTGTCAATATTTACTCTTTCACCACTAAAAATGATGGTTTTATATGGTTCAACTTCATCTACTTTGGATAAAGAATTCTGTTTTGTTTTATAAATATTTTCCTCCAGCTTATGGTTTTTTTCATTTTCTTCATGGCTTCATTTGATACAACGATGTTTTAAATTATGATGTAGTCAAATTTATTAATACTATTCTATAAGATTTTGTAGTTATGTCTCAAGGAATTCCTCCCTGTACTTTCCTCACTGATTTGTAATGTTAACTTTATTATATATGTTTCCACATAGTGTACTTGGATAATTATTCTTAGTTTTTGTTCTTCCAAATATATTTTAGAATTGGCTTGTCAAATTAGGTGAAAAGCCTGTTGAGATTTGATTAGAATTTGTCATTTTAATTTTGGAGAAAATTGACTTTACGATATTGAATCTAATTAAAAGTTTAGCTAAGTTCTGTTTTTCTAGAATTAGTAGATCTTTATTCTGCTAATTGGTCTGAAGGTTCTTTTGGGTTTTCTAAGTAGATATTCATATTGACTACCAAGTATGATAGTTTCTTTTCTTTCATTTCAATGCAATACTCATCTTTTTTTTCTCCTTGTGTCATTATTTTAGGTAGTAGCTTAAGTGCAATGTTAAAGAGAAACAACAATGGGCATCATTGTTATGTCCTTGATTTTGAAGGAGAGTTCATTTAACATTTTCCCTTTGGGTATGTTTGCTGCAGTTTTTGTTTTTGTAAATATCAATTTAAGACAATTTTGTTAATTTCTTAATTTGCTGAGAGTTTTAATCAAAAAAGAATATTGAGTTTAATTTAAATTGTGTTCTGTATATATTTAGATGAGCATATTTATTTTTCCTTCTGGAGTATTGTATTTGGTGAATTACATTAAGAGATTTTCGCATTCCTAGAACAAAGACAACTTAGTCATGCTGTTATTTTTAGACCATTTAGTAAATTGATGCATTAGGCTTGTTAATATTTTGATTTTTTTTGGTTTCCTTTTCCATGTTCCCTAATGTTCTCTTTTTAAAAAATTGAGGTATAATTGACATATAACATTAGTTTCAGGTGTACATCACAATGCTTTAACATTTGTGTATATTATAAAATGGTCATCACAATAAGCATAGTTAACACCCATCAACAAACATAGTTACAAATTTTTTTTCTTGTGATGAGAACTTTTAAGATTCACTCTTTTAGCAACTTTCAAATAAATATGCAATACAGTAGCATTAACCATAGTCACAATGATGTACATTATATCACTAGGACTCATTTATTTAATAACTGGACGTTTGTGGTTTTTTAATCCCTTCACCCATCTTGCTCACCACTAACTCTCCACCTCTGACAACCACCAATCTGTTCTCTGTATTTATGGGCTTTTTTTGTTTGTTGTTTAAATATTTAGCACATAAGTAGGATCTTTGTATTTCTCTGTCTCACTTATTTCACTTAGCATAATACCCTCAAGATGCATCCATCCATTTTGTCACAAATGGCAAGATATCATTCTTTTTATGGCTGAATAATATTCTTTTGTATGGATTTGTATACATATGTACATACACGTACACATACCACATTTCCTTTATTAATGGACACTTAGGCTATTTCTCTTTTTTGACTACTGTAAATGCTGCAGTTAACATCGGGGTGCATATATCTTTTTGAATTAGTGTTTTCATTTTCTTTGTATAAATAATGAGAAGTGGAATTGCTATATTATATAGTAGTTTTAATTTTAATTTTTTGAGGAACTTCCATACTGGTTTCCATAGTGGCTGTTATAAATTTACATCCCCCCCCCCAGTAATGCACAAGCATTCCCTTTTCTCTACATCCTCTCTTGTCTTTTTATTAAAGTTTATTTATTTGAGGGCAGCGGGGAGAGGGGCAGAAGGAGAGAGAATCTTAAGCAGACTCCTGGCTGAATGTGGAGTCTGACATGGGCTCCATCCCACAACCCTGAAATCATAACTTGAGCTAAAATCAAGAGTCGGATGTTTACCTGACTGAGTCACCCAGGTGCCTCTTGTCTTTTTGATAGTAACCATTCTAACAGGTGCGAGGTGACATCTCATTGGTTTTGATTTGCAGCTGTTTCCTTTTTCTTAGTTTCAGTACATTGCTTTATATTTTAAACACAATAGATATGTTTCTCTAGATGTTTATCTGATGACTCCAATATCTAGAATTGATTCTGAGATTTCTGTTGGACTCAGGTTTGTCTGACAGCCCAGTCCCAGCTCCTAATTCCAGTGGTGGCTGTCACTTAGTGGTCTTCTCTAGTCCACCATCAATAAAAATCTTGTTCAATCATGATAATCCATGTCAAATTTTTCTCCTTTGTTAGGCCTTCCAGATTCTTATGACTAGAAGTAATTACTATTTTTTTTTTTAAATGCTTCTACTACATCTTATTGGTATTGCAATTTGGGCCTTAATTATTTTTTCTTTGTTTACCTGTCACCTTCTACATAGCTTGTGAGGCTCTTGAGAGCAGGGATGACATTTTCCTCACTTTTGTACTTCCAATATCAATCTGGTTCTTGTCCTAGAGAGACAGAATTGAGTAATGGGGAAAGGGAAAAAAAAACTAGCTAACCAGTGTTTGAAACTAGTCTTTACCAACTGTGTGACCTTGGCCTAATTACTTAATATCCTGATCTTGGACTTCATCTGATGTTTAAAACAGGCATTAAAATGAACCCTTTTCTCATGAACATTAAGACAGGATTAAATGAAGTGGTGTGTATAAAATGGCTGGCACATAGTAGGTATTTACTACATGTTTGATGAATACACATGAATTGACCTAGCAGAGGAATCTGTTTTTAGAGATAATTCTGCTAGATCATTTAGAAATCATGCTAAAAGTTACAGAGTTTTTTAGAGCCACAAATAAAGGAAGCTGATCTCAACCTACACTTGTCAAAGAAACATCTTCAGATTATTTGAGAAGGATTCTTTGCCAAGTAGTGTCTAGGTGATGCTGGAGCTAATAATTCTGCTACTTGTCTCTGGATGATAATCTTCTTATCACATTAGTGTTGCTGCAGGAGATACAGGAAGCCTGGCTGGTGATTCCATAAGGAGTTCCACTGAGGGATTTGGAACATCAAGAACTTGTCATAAGGTGTCAGTTACCTCTAGGCACACCCTTAGGTTCTCAGAGAAGGTCAGGGAATTAGCACTTGTTCTAACAGTTTTGGACCATGATTTTGACCAGGAATCCTAACATCATTGACTATTAGATATGGAAAAGGTATGTTCAAACATTTACAGAAGGCATGATTAATTTGATCAACACTTATGTCAGAAACAAATAGTTTAAAATTAGGAAGTGTAGCTTAGGGAAAACACTAAGCCAATACCCCTCTTCTTTTTTTTTTTTATAATAAATTTATTTTTTATTGGTGTTCAATTTACCAACATACAGAATAACACCCAGTGCTCATCCCGTCAAGTGCCCCCCTCAGTGCCCGTCACCCATTCACCCCCACCCCCCGCCCTCCTCCCCTTCCACCACCCTAGTTCATTTCCCAGAGTTAGGAGTCTTTATGTTCTGTCTCCCTTTCTGATATTTCCCACACATTTCTTCTCCCTTCCCTTATATTCCCTTTCACTATTATTTATATTCCCCAAATGAATGAGAACATACACTGTTTGTCCTTCTCCAATTGACTGACTTCACTCAGCATAATACCCTCCAGTTCCATCCACGTTGAAGCAAATGGTGGGTATTTGTCCTTTCTAATGGCTGAGTAATATTCCATTGTATACATAAACCACATCTTCTTTATCCATTCATCTTTCGATGGACACCGAGGCTCCGTCCACAGTTTGGCTATTGTGGACATTGCTGCTATAAACATCGGGCAACACCCCTTTTCTTAGAACTTTTCACTATCTCCCAATGGCTAACAAATAAAGTTGAAATTTAAATTACTACATGACTCATCATACCCTATTCACTAAACTCTTCCTTCACTATTTCTTCTTGTATAATACATATACTTCTCCATATATTTTGCTGCTTTCCCCCTCATACCCCCCACAAATTGCCATCATTTTGCTGTCTCTGAATATTTATTCAAACAGAATCCCTACTTGGAATGTTCCAGTTCAATCCATTATCTTATACCCAGATCAAATATAACCTTTTCCAGGTAGCCTTCCTGACCAATAACCAAGAATTAATATTTCATTTAGTTACTAAATTAAAAATTGTAGACTACTATACACCAGGCATTGAGCTGGGGTCCAAATCTGATTACTTTCAATAAGCTTATCCCATGAAGAGATAAGAAAGACAATAATATTACCCTGTCAGCTGTTACAGTAGTTAGATAAAGTACCATGAGAGTGTAGAGGACAGAAAACCATTCTGGCTGATTTCTTGAGCAGAACATCTACCTGTGACTTCCTTAGTATGGTCTTCCCCTGAGGGCTAGTTTAGGTTTATTTACAGGGTGGTGTCTGAATTCTAAAAGGGGTTGTCCTAAGAATGCAAGGAGAAAGGTTATGGCATTTTTTTTAAAAATGGGAAGTTGCTTGGGATCATTTCCACCATTCTCTATTGTCAGGCAGTCACAGAGATCCACTCACATTCAAAGAAGTACATGCAGAACTTGCTACTTAATGAAAAGAGTGCCAAAGTCAGTTTAACAAGAGCATAGAACATAGTTTTTGTTTTGGAAAACAAAAGCTGCCATATTACCCTATGTTATCTTCTGTTTATTCACTCATTGTACTCTAGAAGGAAATCCTTAAAACACAAAGGATGTATGAATTTGTATCAAATTTACAAGTACTGCAGTTGCTAGAGGGATTGTATGCTATTTTGGTGGTGGGCTTGGGGGAGAAGCCTCTTGAGGGATGAGGTGGGTGGTAGCAGCCTAGAGGGAAGGAGGAAAGTGGAGTGCTTGGGGCTTGGGGCAGAGAGAAGGAAGGAGAACCAGGGCTAGCTCAGACTTGACTGAGGTTTTCTATCAGGACCTGATATACTAAGCCTTATTTATCTTAATTTTAATGTGAATAATTAATTGCATAGTAAAGAAATAATGAATTTTTGCTTAAGCTTTGTTTATTAAGCTTAAATAATCAATTTGAATAAATAAATAATTAAAGCTTAAGCCTTATTGATTAAGCTTTATTTACGCTTGAGTGTGAGTGGCCTTAAGTCAGATTGCTTGTGGCAGGATGTAATAGTTTCTAGTGAGAGCACAGTAGCATAAAGGGGAACAAAACGTCTGGGTTGGAGAATTTTGTGGGGTATGAGCTAGAGATGGAAGATAATGATTTGACTTCTAAGCCCATGATTCAATCTTTTAGTACTTCTATTGCTAAAGATGCAGTAATACCACTTAGGAGCCCAAAATTTGTTCATGAAAACCTGAGTTTTAATTTCCTCTTCAGTGCTTAATTGTTGAGTGATATCAGAAAAATTATTGGCTTTGAAGCCTCAGTTACCTTATCAACAAAATGGGAAGAATAATAGTATCTCTCTCAAGAGGTTGTTACTGAGGATTAAATACGATTGGGTCATAAAATTCACACATAGCTCAATTTCTTGAACATTTTTCTGCATTAAACCTTATATAGTATATTTGTTTCACAATTTAACAGAGAGTGGTCCAGGGATTCTCTCTCATCCTCCAGGTGGAACTCTTACTCTGGGAAATAGTTTTCATGCAGATGAAAAAAAAAAGAAAGATGTATGAGCAGAAGCTTTTGTGAGAAGAATTGCTTTGGTCAATGAGTGGTTAGAAGGATTCCAATCCTAATTACCCAAATGTGTACAAGGACCCTCCAGTGTACTCAAGTGCTCACAGGCACTTTGCATAATTTGGAGTGTCAGACAGTTATGCTGCTTGCATTGTGATGAGAATGGAGACAGTGGGTGTATATACAGTCTTTCTTTAAATTTTTGCTCTTAGCTGAAACTTTAAACCTCTGGAATTTCTTGTGGGCTAAGCACAAACCAATTTCAATTGGCACAGGTATCCCCGAAGTTAGACTGGGGAGCAAGGTTGGGTCAGAGCAAGTGCAGTGATTTCCTTCCCTTTACTAGCTGTGTGATCCTGAGCAAATGGCTATACTTCGGTGAGTCTGTTTTCTCCTTTGTAAAATGAAGATAACAATGCCTCCCACAGGATTGCTGTGGGATGAAAAGATAAAGGACTGGCACTGGGCTTGGTGCATGGTAGGGCTTAATGTCCTTTTCCCTTGGTTTCCTATTCTCTTGTAGGACAATCATCACAATTATGCATCAGACAGAAACTTTCTAACCTTAGACACATCTGGCATTGGAAGTTATCAAGTCAGATTTACCTCTTCCTGCTGTTTTTAAATTGTCCTCTCGTCTTCTGGTGGCTGTAGAAATGTATAAAATGCAACTCTCCCTGCATGCTCAGTGGAGAGGAAGGAGAGCATAAATATTAAATACAGTGGAAGATTATGGGAAAATCTTCTCAAATTTCTTGGGAATTTGATTTAGATAGTGAATTCTATTGGTGGAAGGAAGAGTTTTTACTTGAAACCATTTATAGTTTGGGGGGGGGGGAATGGGACAAGCTAAGTGCTTCTTCTCACCTTGGTATGCACTTTTCAGGAGTTGCATCTTCCTTGCTGGCCACTTTGTCAGCCTAAGAACCAATTTTTTGCTTAAATCCTCAAAGCCATTCATTCAATCCATTCTTCTCCTCCTGCTTGCCTTCCTGACTTCCAGCTTTTACTAATGGTCCCCTATGTTTCAGCTGCTATGTTAGACATGGGATACATTGTATAACTAAGGCAATGTGAGGCCATGTGATTTGTATTAGTTATTTTTTAGTTAATTGAAAAAAATTGCTTAATGTACCATTAGAATGATATATACATTCTTTAAACATTTTACTTTAACTTGTAATAGTCAAGGGAATATTTAGTCATCAATCTTTTAATGTATGGTCATGTTTTCTATTTGATTACGAATTTGCTGATGGGAGCACACAGTCATTTTACTTGCGAAAACCCCACCCATGATTACAGTTTACAATCTCCACATTCCATTTCTTGGAAGTGGAGCTAAAACTCGGGTTATTTGCCAAGTAAACCAAATGCAAAATCTTTTTAAAATTTTATAGTTTTTTCCTCCCAATTCTTTTTTTTTTTTTTTTTTTTTTTTTTTTTTTTTTTTTTTTTAAAGACTGTAGGAATATTTTAATTCATATGTTTTAATTCATTATGTAATAATAATATCACAGTCTATTTTACAAGGTAAATGTATGAGAATGTATGAAATAGAAATTGCAGGAAAAAAACTAAACAGAAGTCAGGAATATGATTTTTTCCAAAACCAGGGGCCAAAGGAAGATGTGTTGCCTGTAGGGCCCAAGGAGGAGGCATGGAGGGGGCAGGAACAGCATTGGCTCTTGTGGTAAGCGTTTGTCCCTTTGTCACCCTGGGAAGGAGTCAAAGCTCACCCTCTGGCCTGGTCTGGGGTTGGGAGTTTAGTCTGGTCAGTGGAAGATGGCGGCTTGGGAGGAAACAGCCATCTGGTTATCTATACAGAACTGGTCCCCTGGTGGCCGCAAGTGGGTTTTGTACAGGGAATTAGGGGTGGAAGTGTCAATAATCAAATGTGTGGAGGAAAAAAGTAAACAGTTTCCTCCTTTCCCCCAAAAAACCCAAATTCTTGAAATGCACACACATTCTTCTCTCAAACGTAGAAAAGTCTCACTCTGGATGTGCTTACGAGAAGATCGTCGTCAAAAAATTTTGTCTCTATGATAACATTCCCACTATAAGTAAGAAGAAAGGGCAAAAGAGTGAGTGTGTTAGGCAACAGATTTCATTTGCACAAAGTGGTTTCAATTTGGCTTTGCTGGGCCCAGGGACATGCACCCACTTAGAACCCTGGCTTGGGGACGGACACTAAATCTATGTCTAAATGGGGTTAGAAGTCTAATGTGACATTTAACTTTGTGATTGTTTTCTCCTCAAGTTCAGAAATCAGAAGAGTATGTCTTAATCCTTGATATATGTAAAACCCTCAGCAGAATGCTCTGCACACAGGGGTGCTTATAGATAGGACTTAAAAAATTATTTTTAATAGGACTGACTTTTGATATACACGGAAACCTGAAGTCCTCAGGGGTGGTATCTTTACCTACAATACCTATTCTGGTAGTCAGCTGTGGGTTGGCCTTTCCGCATTTATTCTCATCACTTTGGGTAATAGCACTCTGCTCTTCTTTTGGGGACCCACCCATCTCCAGTCCATGTCTCAGTCAAGTAACCTCTCCTTCATCTGGCAAAAGGGTGGGCACAGGATATAATTTGGGCCAATCAGACCCTCTCCTCAGAGCAGGATCCTTCCTATGGCTGCTCCTGAAGGAAATCATCCATGGACCCCTGCCATCTGTATCTCTGGAGCTGCCCGGGGCTCAGCACCATCCCTCCTGCCCCCCTCTCCCTGCTTTAGCTCTGCTGTATCCGCTGGAGTCATATCTATGACTTACAGCCAAAGAACCCCAAATGACTCACTTGTATTGCATAGAATGGAATTTCACTTTTCTTGGTGGGTATCTCAGTGTTTTCAAACCACAACTCTTGAATCAAGTTAAAGGCAACAGAGATACTATTTTTGGGTTCCAAAAAGTAAAATATGATATATGACTTAAATAGCCTAACTATGTTATCATAGACTTACTGGTTTTAGTACCTGAAAGAAATTGGGCCTGGCCAAGGGAGAATCAAATGATGGCTAATAAAATATAAAAAATGCCTTCTATATACTCCCCTGTACTTTCCCAAGGTAATTAATAGCCAGCAGAGACATTTTTGCTGGTAATTAATTATAAAATAGGTACATAAGAAACTCAAGATTTAATTGGCTAACAGAATATAAAAATACTTACTGTTGTAATTAAAAAATATATTAAAGACTTATAAAGTAAATAAATTCTTTTTATGTTCAGCGTGGCTTTCACCAAGGATCTGTTTAAAGGGACAACCCAAATTTACACAATTACCTGTGTGAATAACTCATTATTACACACTAGTACTAAAACCTTTGAAAGTCTAATACCTTTTCCCTAGAGAAAATGGAAGGTGGGCCATTACTGATAGTGTTTTTGTATAAAGGACAAACTATTTTTTGAGCAGGAAGCATAAATATTAAAACAGTAAGGTAGTTTCTGAAAAACTATAACCAAACATTATCCTCTAAAACAAAATTAGAACTTTGCCAGATGCCATTAAAGGCACTCAAGAAAAGTACAGAGTATTAGAAGTTTGGTAATTAGGAAAGTCTGCAAATAAGCCTAGATTTCATAGAGAGTACATGCCCATTTCCTTCCACATCATCTCGGTTTATCCTCACTATACCTCTGTGAGATAGAATTATTAATTCTATGTTTAGAGAGGAGAAAAATGAGGCCAGAGAGGTAAACATTGTTCAAGATTGCACATCTAGTCAGGGTTAATCAGGAATTTAGTCTAAAGGTCTAACCTAAAGTTTATTTTTTCCACTTGATCACACTATCCTTTTCACATGACAGAAGTCAGTAAACCTGTAAGCTCGAATACCCTTGGATACTCTTTACTCTTATTTTCAACCTGGATTGCCTGCTGAACAGCCCTGCCAGGGACTCCTGCTTCTAGACATACTCCACAATCCCTGTGGTCTGCTCACTCACGTTAGCACACTGGCGGGCATCATCTGGGACTCAGGCGCTGCCTCTATCAGGGATTGCCAGGTGTTTGTGGAGTTAGGGATCACAAAGCCAAACTCGAAGAACCATTCTGAAGGAAGAAGGTAAAGCTGGTGAGACAGTCTCAGGGCTCCTTGTCCACCCCCCACAAATGAAGCCATCATAAACCTCCCTGGTCAGAGGCATAAGAAAGATCATGAAAGGCCCCTCAGGATGTCCTCTGGACCACACCAGAGACTTGTTCCCTATGCTCTAGGGTCTAAAGAACTAGGCCACTGGGTGGATATAGTATAAGCAACGCTTTCTTAGAAGCAGGCTATATGTATGTGATAAACAGAAGAACAGAATAGGCCTCTTACTTGGAGTTTCAGCTCTAAGACACATATGTGCACTCTTATAGTTCACAGTGGAAACTCACTGCAGTGGACTTGCCAGTCAGAGCCATAGGAGGCTGTATGGAGAGCACTGTGCCAGGCCCTCAGCAGCAGCTTCCTCGTGACCATGTTATAATTCGCCAGGTATAAAGCAGGCACCAACCCCAGGCCCACCAGTGTCAGAAACCCTTTTGTTGGGCTCAAAGCCCCTTGTCATTGCCAGTTTTGTTTTATTTTTGCTGCGGCCCCCAGTCTCGCAGGGTGTAGGAATCACATCACAAACCGAGTTGCAAAATGAGTGTTACCAAAGCAGTGCTTTTAGTTTACTGGGTCTTGCCTTTTTCCCCTGTCACCCTAAGTGTGGCTTCCAGGCACTAGGCCACAGAATACCTTCTAGGCATTGCCCTTTGAAGTAAACTTTTTGTTCCAGGCGGAATTTTTCCATTTGCTCTGCTGAAGAGAAGTTCAATTCTCGAGACACTGCCTTGCACTTGAGGATTTTCTTGGGAACACGGGCTTCATGCTCCACTCCAGGGACAGACAAGTCTTCTGTTCCTTGCCACAGTATCTTTCCTGTCTCAGCATCCCGGAGGTTCATCCAATTTAGTTTGAAGCCCTTCAGGATCTCCCTGGCCCTCTCGTCCTTGGCTGACATGATGCGGCGGCCGCCGCCCGCGGCTCTCCCACGCTGGCCCGGCGGAGCCTCGCAGACGGTGCCCAGGAACCGAGGACGGAGCCGCAGCGCGGCCTGGAGACCTCGGGCGAGCAGCGGCAGCGGCCAGACGCGGACCGGCCTCTCCCTCCCCTCAGCTCTTCCTCCCAATTCTTAAAAAGATTATTTTATTTTTTTAAAAATATTTTATTTATTTATTTGACATAGAGAGAACACAAGAGCACACAAGTGGGGGGAAGGGGCAGAGGGAGAAGACTACTCCCCACTGAGTAGGGAGCCGGACAGGGGCTCAATCCAGGACCCAGGGATCATGACCTGAAGTAAAGATCTTAATCTACTGAGCCACCCAGGTGCCACTCCTGCCAATTTTTAGAAATCTTTTCTCTCATTGCTAATTTAATAGCATTTAAAAATGACTCAACGTCATTGAATCTTTTCAAAACATTCTATTTAATTTTATTGGTATAACAGCTCTCTTTTTGTACCCGTACTTAATGGCTTTATATCAAAGTAAATTAAATAACATGATCACAATATCTCCTACAATAAGCAGACAAAGATTTGTGAATAAACACCACTGGCTCTTGGCGGATTCACAACCTGGTTGTTGGGTATGGAAAATGTATGAACATGTTTCAAGTGGCCTATCACTCCTAAAGGGTTAGCTTTAGTGGTCCTCAGTCATCAGGCTATAGAGGCATATACTTAAGTCAGAGAATTGATTGAGTAGATTAGTCAAAAGAGCATATTAGGCATGACAAAGCATCTTGCACTGAATGGTCAATCCTTTAATATCTGTCAAAGGAAATATTTGAGAATAACAGTCCTTGGAATTAGGGGTTTAGGTTGATGGAAAGAGAATCTGACTCGTTCTCCCTAAGATTCACAAAGAATTCAAGACCTTTTCTTCTCTGTAAGATAAGGGATTTTATGAAAGTTAATCTCATTTGCTAAGACAGCAAAAGTGTAGCCCATACCATGTTGCGTTTTAAGTACTTCTACGGTTAGGATTGGGGGCTGTACTTAATAATATTAGAGTAGAAATATCAAATGTTCTCTGCCTGGGGGAGGCTGTTTCTGGTTCATATGCAAATTAAAAAGTGGTTTTGCTGCTTAATTCATCCTATCAAAACAGCAAAAAGGGATTCAGCACCACGGTCTGTAACTCAGAATGTTCAGATGAGAAAATAATGTGGAAAAATGGTAATAAAAATAAGTACAACTTAAAAAAAAAGATTTTATTTATTTTTGCGAGTGAGCGAGAGAGCGAGATAGTGAGTGTGCACCAGCAGGCAGGAGGGGCAGAGGGAGAAGCAGACTCTCTGCTGAGCAGGGACTCCCTGCCCGCCACCCCCCCCCCCCCCATCAACAAGGAGCTCAATCCCAGGACCCAGAGATCATGACCTGAGCTGAAAGCAGATGCCCAACTGATTTACTGCAATAACACTTCTAAGAGTTTATTATGTGCCAAACACTGTATTAAGTAACTGGAAACACACTGGACGTAAGTTCTTGACTGTATGTTTTCCAAGGCCCTGTTCCTTCCAACTCATTATTTAGCCTCCCAAAGCAGAGAAACTGGCACACACACAGCCCCAGGGCAGTTCTTCTTGTGGTAACAAGTTAGGTTGAAAAGTATCATTTTGCAGAGTGAACTGGAATGAGGGTGGGACAGTCCTTAGCAGTGTTGAAAATGGAAATGTTAAACAAATTTGGGGGCAGTTCTGGTATAGAACAGTCTTTAATAAGAGAAAGATGTACAATGAATGAGCAAAGATAGTTTGGGCTGATCCTCAAATAGACTTAATCATTTCTGGTGATACCAGAACCCACTGAATAGACTTTCTCATATACACACATACATATATGCAAACCTATATGTACATACATGATCTATAATACCCATATACATATATAATAGAAAACTATACACTGTCATCCCAATAAGTCATCCTTAGCTCATTCTCCCCTCTGGTTTCTAAATGTCATCAGCAACCCACATAAGAAACGTCTGAGGTGGGTGAACCCCACCCCAACAAGCTTTCATTGGCTATCTGCTCCGTGCTAGATACTGAGCAACAGAGATGAAGGGCTCTCTCCTTCTAACTGAAGAGACAGCCCTTAAATAGATCATTTCAATTGATTCTTCTAAGCAATAGAAGATCCTCGGGGATCATGGTCGTACCTACTAAGCCTCTTCATGCCTTTCATTCAGTGAATTCTACATTACAAAAGCACCGCACTGGGGCTGCTCCGATATGGTCCGTCCAGCCGGTGTGAGACATGAAATTGTTGGACTGAAGCTTTTGCAGAAATGACATCTGGGTAACTGCCCTCAGCAGCATTTCACAGGCGAGATTGTTCCTGCTGCTGTATGTCACCCTTGAGTCCTCTGACCCCATGATCATTCATAAAACAATGTTACTTTGCTTTTTATCATTTAATAAGTCATGCAAATTGCCTTAAACTGCTATAAAGTGCAGTATGATGCTCCCAAACGTTAAAAAAAGAAGTTCCTGATTTGGCCAAGGATTTCTTCCCCCCACAACTCTTTCTTGACAGAATAAAATAGAAACTCATCCCGACTACAAGCAAAGAGAGTTGGCTTTGTTGAATTGTTAGTTTTTAATGCTGCAAGGGAATGAGTTAAGGATGTGTTGCCAAGAAATAAAACAGCAGAACATCACAATTAGAGGTGTGAATTTCAGGCATGAAATGTAATTGTTTTACCAATTTTCACAGGGTTTACCACCTGGCGTTCACCAAAGCTATTTTGAAACTGTCCCTCATCATCCATAGGTTGTAAAACAATCAACAAGCAGTTGCATTTTGTTAGTATATGGTCCACAAATACTTATTGAATAGGGGATGCCAAATGCAGGATCAAGAATTAGAATAAGTTAGGTATCACAGCGTTTCTATGACACAGCTCTTATTTCAGGAGGCATCTTGGAAGTATCCCAGTTATCCTGAAAGTGGATTTTATATTAACTTGGTTCCATTTATGCATAAATACAAAGTCTTCTATGATTCAAAAGTTCCCTATTCCAATGGATACAGTTTAGGTATGGTGTTTTGTTGTGCTGATTACTCTGAAATTTGTGAAACGAGCAATCCTGTATAATAAGTACCATCTCTGGTGCAGTAATCAATTCTCTGTTTAATGTAACAAGCCCTTTCTGGAATGAAAATGCCTGAGGAAAGAGATGTTTTGGAGAGGGAATCTGTTGTGCTGACTGCCTGCCAAGCTCACAGTCTGCTGTGGACAGAAGCAGCTCTTGGGGGCAGGGGAAGGGGTCATCCTGTGCCTAGGCGGAATTTGGATTCTGAGGTCCTGACCATAACTCACTGGACAAGGGGTAGGTGTCTGAATTGAGGCAGATATCTGAGTTGTGGTAGCCTGTTGTAAGAGTTATTCCCTACTTGGGTGTCAGTGATTATTTTTGACAGTGATAAACCGAACTGTAAAGTTCTCCACTGGGGAGTTTGAATATGAGATGTAGAGTTAGTGGCTGTCCATGGAGGCAGAGAACACAAAGAGGACATCATGAGACATGTTGACAGGCTTCATGAAACAGGAGAAGCCATGAGCATTAGGAACCCTGAATAAGTAGAAGTTACGTATAAGCAAAAGTCTTGAAAAAGCCAAAAAGCAGGACATTGTGTCACTTACAACAGTAGGAGCAGAAGTGGATTAGGAGAGTGTTGAATTACTTGATGGCAGAGCAGTGGTGACCATGGAAGTGGTTGCTGAGGGAATGACAGAAAAGCTTGGTTGCTAGGGCTCTGTTGAATCTTGAATGATCTTCCAGGCTTTTAGCAATGTTCTTATCTAGGTGAGGTCTGGTTCTACTGCTGAAGTTCCGATTTCCCTTATTTCTATTTGTAGATAAGGTAATCAGAATGAACAAAAGGGACCTAGCTACCATAGGAGAAAGGCTGTTTGAGTAATAGTTGATGGTGATTCTTAGTTTTATTGTATTGTACAAAGTGGATATTACTTGTCTCATCCTCCTTATCTCATTTTGGAAAAATCTTCCATACTTCTAAATAATCTACTAAAATGGTTAAAAATAACAACAACAATAATACAAGTATCAATTTTTAGGGGAGGCTGACACAGATGATTGCTTATGTCTGGCCACTGAATACTATTTATGGGTGGCCAACAGCAAGCCAGGTGCTTAATACACTTTATTTCTAATCCCACAAGAACCTTTAAAGGCAGTATTGCAATATTACATATTGACAAAGGTGAGGCTTGGAGAAACCTAGCGAATAATCTAAGTGTACTCTACTATTAGGAACTGCGGAGATCTTTACTCAAGTCTGCCTGGCCCAGAGTGAGTGCTCTTCTCATTGCACTTCACTGCCTGGCTGAGGACAGTCTCTCTACATGATTTTGTAGCCCCACAACATTCATACTCCAAATAAAATGGATGGATAGGAGAGAGAGAAAAATAGACACTCCATGGGCTACTGAGATCAGCTTCAAGTTAGGAGCAGGCAGGCAGCAGGGCCTGCCATCCCTGATAGATTACTGCCACTCCATCTTGTGCAGAAGTAGTTATCCTGAACAGGCTGCATTTATTAACTCGCACAACTCAGTCAGGTGTTTTATTACTGGTATCAATTTAATTTATATGTAAAAACACAATCAGTTTCCTTTGCCTTGTGAAAAATCTGACGGAAAAAAAGTGACAGATGGCAGGTAGAATGTTCCCCAATTGTGGTGTGGATCATGGAAAATTGGACAGTTGGTCTATATTGGTATTTCTGACAGAAATCGTGGGGAAGAGGGAGCTACACGCTGAAGGCTCATTCGTCCTGTTCTTCAAAATAGGCTGTCTCAGGTGGAATGAAGTGGTGGAGACTGATGGACGATGAAATATACTGGCTTGTTAGTCAGGTTTTGACAAGGCTCCAGGTGACAGAGGATGCGCTTGGATGGGTCTGTTGAATTGGTTGAAGCTCCTAAGTTCCAATTAAAGGTCATAAGTCTTTCTCTCTTCTGGTCAGAGGGTGCTAGAATTTGGTAATACAGGGCTAGTCCTAATGATAATACAGTGTTGAGCAGGGGAGGAAGACTAAGGTATGGAGTAGTCTCACAACCAGGATCAATACATTGTTGCTGTCCTTAGGACTGGCAGTTGGGTAACTGAACGAAGGGAAAAGAATACTATGACTGATCATGATTCTCCATGAGGAACTGATCTTAAGAAAATGCAGTGGTCCAGATTTTAATTAAAGATGTGTATTCTCAAGCCTTTTGCACCCCAAACCAACAATTTGGGGTAGAGACTTTATACTTATTGTGGGCATTGAGGCATAAAGAACTAAGCAGTCTTTGCCCTAGAGGAATTCACAGTCTAGTAGGGTTGATAGACAATTAAGCATGTGAGTCTAATCAAGTATGATAAGCACTGTAATAGAACTACTGAAGAGCTTTCCCTTGGGGTGTCCCCAGCAGGCTGGAGTCCCCGATGAAACCTTTGCTGTTTCTCACCATTCTATCCTGTCTTTGTCTCCTACATATCTGCTGGCTAGCTTGCCAGACCTCTGCACGAAGCTTCTATTTGCCTGCCTCCTATTCCAGCTAACTGCTTTAATGAGCCTGTGTTATCTCTAATATTCCTACTAAGGTACTAGGTTCCTCTGAATTAGATAATTAAGGTTTATCAGAATTAAAGGCAAAGTGTTAAATATCTCTGATATTGAAAGGATGGGATTGGAAATCTCTCTTCTTAACCCTTTGTTCCATGGATTTGGGAGGTATACAAAATTGGCAGATTTTTTATGTTGTTTTTTTGTGAAAGCTTTTCTCTTTGAGTTAGGTTTGGACTGTGACCTTGCCGAGCTCCTATGTATTATGTGTGTTTGTTAGTGCAATTAATGATTTCTTCTATCTTCTGTTTGCCTTTTGGTAAGTTGTTTCAGGACTCCTAAATGCAGGGGAAGAATAGGTTCTTTTAGTGGTCTCCAAACACTGGAGACCTAAAGGAGTGAGATGATAGTTTCTTTAAAGTGTTCACCCAAGTGATAATGTGGTTGAAGGCCTGAGGTAGAATAGATTGATTTGAAACTGGGAGAATGGGCCATCAGAATTACTTCTCCTACTTCTAATTTTGCCTGTACAAGTCCACTCATGGGCACTGAGAAAGTGGAAGAAAGATGAGAGAAAGTGGGTAAGTCTTTGAATTTCCCTGAGATTTGAATGGATGCATGTTATTTTATAAATACCATGGATTGAGCATTCTGGCTGGGACCAGAAAATAGAGCTTGCAGACTATTTCCTTAAGAAAAAATAGGAAAAAGAAAGAAAGAAAGCCTTTTAGCTGCTTAGTCTATAAAATGGACTAATCCCCAGCAGACCTTCCTGTCAGTGCTAACTATCAGAACAGAGCTGTAGCATACAAGAGTCAGTAAGGAGAAGGGAAAATATTAGAGTTATCCCAACTGGCC
The DNA here is from genome assembly GCF_018345385.1 of Vulpes lagopus. Lineage (NCBI taxonomy): Eukaryota > Metazoa > Chordata > Mammalia > Carnivora > Canidae > Vulpes > Vulpes lagopus. The sequence goes on along the minus strand of NC_054838.1, from coordinate 33,103,817 downwards.
CATTTCCCCCCGCCTTAGTTTTTAAAATAGAAATACCATATGGTTCCATATGATAGGACATCTTTAGTGTAGTGTTATATATAGTCTCTTTTTTGATACAATTGAATTTTTGTTTGTTTGCACTCTCATGCCAAAATAATTGGTGCATAAATATGAGGCCAGAGCGCTAATGCCAGCAGACAGAGGATTTAACAGGAGAAAGTTAAAAGCATGAGTTCAAATAATAGCAGCTTATTAGCATTTATTTCTCAATATTAAAATATACATATATTTTTCTTTAAGGACAAGGTCAGCTACATAATTTCCTGGGGCTCAAGTGCAAAATAGAAATGTGAGGCTCTAGCAGGGCGGAGTGGTCCGTTTCCTCTTGCCGTGGGTTCCCCGTCCTAATCTTCCAAGGCAAAGAGCAACCTGCAGCAATTTGCACCCTCTGTGTAGAGATGTGCCTCATGCTGGGATTGGGGGTAGATGAGAGGCCCCCATTGAATTGCCCACTGTTATCCTGTGGCAGGGATAGACACTGCCTTGCCCTATCCTCAGATCATCCCCTACTTGTGTCCACTGCTCAACACCCTCCCCCCTTGCCTGCTCCCAGGCCCTTTGAGGAAACTAGAGGGAGGAGATAGAAGAACAGGGCCTTGAGACCTCTTGTTTTTTGCCTTGAGTGGAGTCTGCTGGCAGCCAGCTGGGGAGGGAAATTGGGGAAGATGGCTAGGGTGCTGAATTGGCAATGAGAGGACATGACAGAGGAGGCTGAGAATCCAGTGGGGAGATGAGGAGGTTGCAAGAAGTAAGATCAATTGTGAGATGAAGCTCCAAGTCCCTCCCCTCCCTCATGCGTCCCATCAGACCTCACAGAGCAAGAATTCAAAGACAAGATTATTTCAAGATGATGACTATAGAGCATCAAACCGCAAGTGCAGGGACTCTTCTGGGCACAGATCCCTGCATAGCTGCACAGGTTGCAAGCTCATGAAGCTGGCTCTCTTTAAGGACCAGCTATGCTCAGTGTTGATGGTGGGTCAGGCAGGATAGGTTTTTTAGTGAAGAGAAGGGAAACTAGTGAAACAGTTGCTAGGCTTGGGAAGCCAAACATGGTTAGAGCTCTGGCTCCAGCACTCCCTGGTATCTGACCTGTGGCAAGTCATTTCCTTTCTCCCAGGTACAGTTAATCTGCATCTCTAAAATGGGGAAACCAAGGCAGAGAATTTAAATGTGTCTGTGTGTACATGTTCAGGGTCATGCAGCTGAACAGCCGCAGAAGGGACTTACGCTTACCCTATATAACTCCAAAACTCATACTCTTGGCTGGCAAGATTTTGTCTTCTGAGGTAACTGTGCCAGTGGTTTTCAAGCCTTTAGTGTGTGGAAACTTTGATTAAACGAGCGAACTCTATAAATCTTCCATGAAGAAAAGCACATGAAAGCCATTTTGCATAAAATTTCAGAGGGCCCCTGAAGTTCCTCTAGGGACCAGGTTGAGAGCCCTGAAGATGTGAAAACTCCTCACATACTCAGGCTTTCCATCGGGATTTAGCTAGTTTGTGCTGGCTGCATTGCAGAACGCTGCATCCTTGTTCCTCTCTTATTAATTTCATGGGCTGTTTCAGCCAAAGTATTCCTTTCTGGCTCATAGTTTTATCACATCTCCATTGTACTTGTCCTCAGTGGGGGAGGTCTCCCCATCTTACAGCCACTCTGTTAGGAAAAAGCCATCTGTTTTGAAGAAAAACAAGAGCATCCTTTTGAAATGAATCCTTTTAAAGGGCATCTTTTGTAACATTAAGCTTCATTCTCTTCTGGTCCAGAGAGCCACAGACACACCAGTCCAGGCAGTGGTGGGACGTTCAGTGCATGTTGTTCCCAACTGTGGGCACCGCTGCAGGCAGCGCAGGGCCGATAGATGGCGTCAGTAGCCCAAAGATGAAGTCCGGAGGCAAAGGCCTGTGTACTTTTGGCTGAGGCATGTATTATTTATGAGGGGAAATTAACTCTGAAATCTTCTTAGTTCGCCCCCAGCAATATACACAGTAAACATGATTTTCTCAGCACAAGGTAACAAATAGTCTTTCTAACAAATTAGATGAATTCTAATATCTGCTTTTTGGTGCTTTGGAGTTATGTGTATTTTGGTTTTTTTTTTTATTATTAATATTCAAAATGCCTCTGCTTCATGGACAAGAATGTCCAAGTGGTCCTGTGAGGTCATGGTGGGGAGGGGGGGTGAGGAATGCAAATACTGATGAAAGGCAAAAGACTTAGTCTGGAAATTTTGTATTATTGCCTAAAAAGGTAATTCTCTGCTCTCTCCCCACAGTATTTTGTGTATTAGCTTGCATGCAAGTGGTGGGGAAAAGTATTCTACTTTGGAGTAAGGCAGATCTAAAAATGAATTCTTTGCCACTTGGAGGTTGTGTGATGCTGAGTAAGTTACCTTTTTTTGAACCTTATTTCTTCATCTGTAAAATGGGTTTATGATACCTATTTGTAGAGAGTTGTTGCTTATACTCCAGGAGGTACATATAGTGGGTGATACAAGGTGAACATTCAACAAATACTAGTTCCTTTCCTCTTTTTCACATGTTACTGGACTGAAGATATGGAGAATGACCTATGTTTCTGGTGTCTGTAAGAGAATTTTCAAGGAAGAGTTTGTCTGAAATAAATGTATCAAAATTACTTGAGAAAAACACAGATGAATAGAGGAGTAAATGTGTTTTTATAAAGCAGTTAAAATTTTATAAAATGGCAGGTGAGCACAGGTGACAAGTACCACATGAGTTATGGTGGCTCTGGACAGTGTATCCTGTGGACATAATGTCACAAATAAAACCAACAAATAGGCATGACTTCTGTTAGAATAACAGCTAAATTTTGCAGCACGGTGGAGCCATCACCTAGGATTGAGTCACATCTCAGCTCCACCGTACCCTGCTTGTGTGATGAGACTGCATATTGCATACAACCTCTCAACCTCAGTTCCTTTGAGTTCAATGTGGATAGTATCATTTACCTCTTCCATGAAAATAGGATTGTCTTAAGGGCCACATGAGCTACTGTATGGTAGCAGCTTAGGCTACTGTTTAGCACATAACAAGCAGGTTTTATGGCTGTTGATATTGCAATTTATGTCAAGATGGTACAGTGGCCGGGCCAAAAGATTTGGAGCTAGAAAATCTAGAATCAGGTCCTTATTCCATCACTTAATGAAATTGTAAATTTGGGTAAATCACTGACTTAGTTTTCTCTTTGCTCAAATGCTGATCAGCATGGTAATAATCCCTGTACCAGCCACTTTGGAGGATATTACTGAGCACTGAATATAGTTTACCATGGCTGTAACTCAGAGTTATGGGTGGAGAGGCTGAAAATCTTATTAGGAAACACCATATCAAAGGAAGCCTGAGGTGACTATCTAGAGAAGAGGAACAGCTGTGGAAGAAGATGCTTCTAATGAGCTACCAACAGGGTGGCCTCAGAAGGGAGAAAGCCTGCAGTTACTTCCTGTTTCTTTTACAAGGAGGATGCAAAGGAGGAGCAGCAGATTTTAAAATGACCCAGGGAGCCCTGTGTACAGCTGAGGCCGTGTCACAGACACTAAGCAAGCAGATGTGTGGGAGGAGGAATCTAGATGGTACCTAAAACTGAGGCTCTGGGAGAATGACCCAGGATGCTCCTATCTCAGCCTTCTGAGTGAAGTGATGGGCCGCTATGGATGGAGATTCAGGCAGCGTGGGGAATTTTGGGGTCTCTGTGACACTACCAACTTGATTATTGTTGTTTATGATTTCTGAATTTAATTATATTTGTCTTAAAGTAAATTTGTGGTTAGAAGAGCTTTCTGACAGGTCAGATATTTCTAGGAAGGGTAGATGTGGCTACAGTGACAACAAAGGTCATATGCGAGGTAATTGATGTTATTAAGTATTGACCTAGCTGTGAAATATCAGTTCTTTGTAAACTGTAAAGTGGCATACAAATATTTGTTGTAAGCATAGCTGTAATTGCTATGTTTTCAATGGCAGCATGGTTAAATGGGCAGAATATAATTTTGAAATCAAATGTCTTTGGGTCTGAATTTTGTCTCAGTCATGTACTGGAGGTGGGTGTAAGTTTGGGAAGAAATCAATTCTAGGTGATGAAGTGGAGTACAGGCAAGAAGGAAAAGAAGGTAATTGGAGAGAAGGGTACCAACTTTAGGTTCAGGCAAGTGTCAGCAGCGGGGAGATCAAAAAGGAAGTAATGAAAGTTCCACAAGCAGTGGGAATCCAGGAACCAGGCAGTGTTCAGAGACCTGCACAGGAGTCTGTTAGGAGCACATCTCATATGCTTCTGGGGCTCAGGGACAAGGGTCCAGCCTTAGGCGTACCTGGAAAGAGCAAGGAAGACTCGGAATTCTCTTTGTTTACTCAGGAAATATTCACTAAGCCCAAGTGTGTGCCAAGTACTGTTTTAGGTGTTGGGAATAAAGAAGTATAATGAGCCTAGCTTTGGTACCTGAGGGATGAGATCAAAAGCAAAACAAACCAAAACCAAAAGCCAACCCAACCTCCTGAAAAAAAAAAATGAATTAAAAAAGAAGCAAAAGAAATGCACAGCAAAGATAGGTCAGATTCTTGAGAAAGAGACTGTGATAGAGATTTGACAATATCACTCCCTACAGGGAAGGGAGTGAGAAAGCAGGATTGAGTCACTTAGCAGCTTTTGTGCCCTGCATTATTCAGTTATCCATGTGGGCAGGTGTGTGACCAGGGAGGGAAGGAGGGAGGGAGGAGAACAGCCTTGGGTGAGGCAGCTCATTTCTTGGAAGGACTCCCTAGTGAGCTGTCAGCAGTCAATGCTCCCAGCAACTGGGAAGATGAGTGCCGTGGTCTTGAAGGGATATCTGGGCGGCCCACCAGAGGCTCCACTGCAGGTCACTGCTGCAGTGACCTGAGTGTCCCTCAGAACCCACCTAGTTTGCATAATAAATTAACTGGTATTACAATATCTGGTTCTCTTTTTCCTGCAGATGCTTGTCCAAGATGCGGGTAGTCTCTTTCCTATAGAAAATACATTATATCCTGGAATGCCTGGGTGGCTTAGCAGTTGAGCATCTGCCTTTGGTTCAGGTCATGATCCCAGGGTCCTGGAATCAAGTCCCCACATCAGGCTCCCCACAGGGAGCCTGCTTCTCCCTCTGCCTATGTCTCTGCCTCTCTCTGTGTCTCTCATGAATAAATAAATAAAATCTTAAAAAAAAAAGAAAATACATTACATCCTATACTTAGCAACAAACTCTCCTTACTATCCTATGCTTTCAATCACTGGCTTGCTTTTAGGTCCTGAACAAAAAGCAAGAGAATAGCTTTTGTGTGTAGCAGAGAATAGCATGTATCCAATGTGTGCAGCACACACTTGGCAATCAACAAAGCATTTTCAGTGATTGAAAGAAATGACAATAGGAAATGAATGAGTCATTTTTGTAGGTATCTTGGTTATATCTCTAAATATTCAACTAAAATTATTGATAACAATAAGGAGATACAAGATTTACAACAAATCTGTAGAAATCGATTGCATTCCTGCTTATATTCTATTAATGTAGAGCTTGGGAATTGCTGGAAAAAAAAACTTTTCATAAAACTGGTCAATGCTTCCATCCCTCATGTTGCCTATTATTTCTATATTTATACTTAATGTTTTTTTCTAAAACACGTTTTTTCTTCATAAAAAGAAATTATGTAGCCTCAATGGGAAAAACAAAGTTATGCATAAAAGGAGAGCTATGCCTTCTTCCTGACAGGTTATACCGCATATTATAAAGGTGGTACTATCTCCTAGTTCATTTATATTTTATTTTTCTTAAATTTTAAAAATATTTTTAAAATTCAAGTATAATTAACAAGGATAGTGTTATATTATCAAGTGTGCAATATAGTGATTAAACAATTCAATACATTACTCAGTGCTCATCAAGATAAGCATACTCTTGATCCTCTTCACCTATTTTAAACATCTCCTCCCCCACCCCTGCAACCATCAGTTTGTTCTCTAGAGTTAAGAGTCTGTTATTTAGTTTGTCTCTTTTTAATTTGCTTTGTTTTTTAAATTCCACATATGAGTGAAATCATATGGTATTTGTCTTTGACTTATTTCTTTTAGCATTATAGCCTCTAGATTCATTCATGTTGTTTTAAATGGCAAGATTCCATTATTGTTTTTATGGCTGAGTAACATTCCATTTTGTGCGTGCATGTAGGTATCACTTGTTTATCCACTCATCTATTCGTGGACACTTGGATTACTTCTATATGTTCACTATTGTAAGTAATGCTGCAATAAACATAGGCGTGGATGTATCTTTTCAAATTAGTGTTTTTCATTCTTTGGGTAAGTTCCCAGAAGTGGAATTACTAGATCATATGGAAATTGTTAATTTTTTGAAGAATCTCAATATTTTTTTTCCCACAGTGGCTGTACTAGTTTGCATTCCCATGCAGGAGGGTTCCTTCTTCTCCACATCCTTGCCAACATTTGTTGTTTCTTGTGTTTTTAATTTTAGCCGTTAGGACAGATATAAGGTGATAGCTCATCATAGTTTTGATTTGCATTTCCCTGATGATGAGTGATGTTGAGCATCTTTTCAAGAGTGTGTTGGCCATCTGGAAATCTTCTTTGGAGAAATGTCTGCTCATGTCTTCTGCCCATTTTTAAAAAAAAATTAAGTAAACTGCACCACATATGGGGCTCAAACTCATGACCTCAAGATTAAGAGTTGCATGCTATACTGATTGAGCCAGCTGGGCACCCTTCTGCCCATTTATAATTGGATTATTTGTGATTTTGGTATCGAAATGTGTACATTCTTTGTATGTTTTGTATATTAACCCCTCATTGGGTATGTCATTTGCAAATATCTGCTCCTGTTTAGTGAATTGCCTTTTTGTTTTGTTGATGGTTTCCTTTGCTGTGCAAAAGGTTTTTATTTTGATGTAGTGTAGTACCAATAGTTTGATTTTGCTTTTGTTTCCCTTGCCTCAGGAGACATATCTAGAAAAATGTTTCCATGGCCAAAGTCAAAGAAATTACTGCCAATATTTTCTTTGAGGAATTGTACAGTTTCAGGTCTCACATTTAGGCCTTTAATCTGTTTTGAGTTTATCTTTGTGTAAGAAACTATAATAAAGTTGTCCAGTTTTATTCTTTCTCATGTAGCTGTCCAAATTTCTCAACATCACTTATTGAAAATGCTCTTTTTCCCATTGGATATTTTAATCTCCTTTGTCATAGATCAATTGACCATATAATTGTAGGTTTATTTCTGAGTTTTCTATTCTGTTCTATTGATCTATGTGTCTATTTTTGTGCCAATATCATACTATTTTGATTATTACAGTTTTGTGGTATATCTTGAAATCTGGGATTGTAATACTTCCAGTTGTTTTCTTCTTTTTCAATATTCTTGGCTAGTCAGAATCTTTTGTGGTTTCATACAAATTTTAGGATTATTTGTTCTCATTCTGTGAAAAATGTTAGTATTTTGGTAGAGATTGCCTTAAATCTGTAGATTGCTTTGGGTTATATGGATATTTTAAGAATATTCTTGCAGTTCATGAGTATGGAATATTTTTCTCTTTGTGTTGTCTTCAGTTTCTGTCATCACCTTTTTATAGTTTTTGGAGTACAGGTTATTCACCTCCTTAAGTTTGTTCCTAGGTATTTTGTTATTTTTGGTGCAATTGTAAATGGGATTGTTTTCTTAATTCCTTTCTGCTGCTACTTCTTCATTTTATTTATGGTGTAATTTATACTTTTGCAGAATATTCCAGATCTTAAGTTTTTTTTTTTTAATATAAATCCTTATGTAATGGTGGGTAAGAGTACTAAAAGCTTTTTCTTTAAAGGCAATGACAGTGTCATTGCTATATAAGATTTTAAGGCATTTTAGAAAGTGACTGTCAAAGCTACATGATACAGAATTGAAAATTTGATAAATTCAGAAAGAGATTTAAATTAGTTTAGTAGATGTTTAAAAATACTTTTTAAAGAAAGACTGAATACATTTAGGGCCTGAAGATTTAACCAAAGTGTTATAATAATGAGAAACGAAATGATTATTGGATATACTAGAGGGTAGTTGGATGCCAATATATGAAATATATTAACTTGATTGCATTCCTTATCCTCTACACTAAGATAATTTTCAGAGGGATAAGAGAGTTAAATATTTCGAGCTTGCAAAAATCTGGGAGTGGAATAGTATATTTATGCCAGCTTTGGATGGAAGATATATTTTTGTAAGCCAAAATGTAGTAGAAGAAATATTGAAAAGGAACAAGAAGAAAGCTGGATAAATAAAAACTTACTAAATATATAGATAGCAGTAACTAACTTTTACATAGTGCTTAACAGTGAACACAATGTTTATGTACTTCCTCAGATCTTCTCCTAGGAACAGACAACAGATGTGGCCACTGTTTAATGGGGAGAAACTGAAAATACAGAAGTAAATAAATAAACCACATAATTTCAGAGACTGCTGAGAGCTGTGAGGACAATGACAAATCCCTGGTGAGTGACTTATGTATGAGGAGGGGCTGTTTTAGAGACAGAAGGGTCAGTGAGGAGGCGACATTTGAACTGAGACATGAATTACAAAACAGATTCAGGCTTTGTTTCCAGGTGGTAGATAGCAGTGCCCTGTTGTGGGTCACAGTTTTAGAAACCTTGGCTGAGACACCATGGGAAGTGGGCTCTTAAAGGAGGAAGTCATTTTTGTTGCTTCTGTCCTTGGCTCCAGGCTTCTTCTATTTCCATCCTTATATGCTGCTTCTCTCTCTGACTGCTAGAGTCTCAGTGCTCCAGCCCTCCTCATTTGTATTGTTATTTCCAGGATCTGGCTCCACACCTTGTTTGCCTTTCAAAGGCCAAGCTCTTCCCTGAGCTGCATGACTTGTACTGCCTAATCGGTGACTCTTCCTCATTAGTCTTCTCTGATTGCCCTTTTTGGAATGGGTCTCTTCTGAGGAAGATCTGAAGACACATGGAAGCATAGACATGTATTCTAATTCACTCGTGTTTGGTAAACACCATTGAATGCTTTCTGTGGCTCTTCATTGTGTTCTGATTTCTAGATGATAAACAAGCCCTGATTTGCTTCCTGCCTGTTTCTCTAGTCTTCCTTCTTGCCCTTCCCCACATGCTGAAGTCATACTAAAGTACAGCATTCTGTGTATCTAAAATGCCACTCTTTCTTTGCATATGGAGTACCCTATGCCAGGAGTGTCTTTCTTTTCTGTGTCTGCATTAAAAACACTACTCATTCTTTTGGGCCAGTTTCCCTTCCTCGGTGAAAAAGTCTCTTTTGGCCTCCCCATGGAGTGTGAAATTCTTTCTTTGTAATTCTATAGCATCTTACAAATCATTCTGTGTAGCCCTTATCAAATAGTCATGTTTATTTACATTTCTTCTTCACCATTGCTGTCCACCACCCTGCCTCACCACCCCCTTGCCCGTCCCTAAACTATGAACACCAATGTTGGATACTGTGCCCCTTTATTTCTTTATTCTGTGTCTTGAGCCTTGCCACAGAGCCCATTACAGACTGCATACTTAATACATGTTTGCTTGGAGTAGTGTATGAGTGAAATGTTATAAAAACTTAGGAAGTTCTAGACCTCAATGAGTACAAAGTCAGAGCTTGAATCCCAGGTGTCCAGTCTTGGCATTTTAGCAAATTTGCTAGATACACATCAATCTCATTTTTTCCCTACTATGTTTATTCTTGTATGTATATTTTCAATATGTATTTTTTGGGCACTTACTGTGGCCCGGTAAATTATCAAAGTCTGGCCCCATATAAGATAAAGAAGCAGGAAGACTCTCTACCAGATGGAGGGTGGTCCCTTTGATCAGGTAGTCAGCAGGGGATTTACAAAGCAGATGTCAGGGGGCTGGCTCTTGAAGGGGGAGAGGGGCTTCAGAAAAGGTTGGAAATGAAAATTATTTTGCTTTTTAAAACCATTCATATTGTACCTAAGGATATTCCCAGAGTTGTGTAATTCTATTTATACTTATTAGCTTGATAAATCAAGTCCACTTTTGAGCAAACATCAAATTTCCTTGACCATATTTCTATAGGGCTACTGATTTCAATGATGCATAACCTATAAAAGTGGTAGGAAATGCCCAGAGAAGCAGCAAAAATGTGAAAGGGTTTGTTGAAATGCTCATCACTCACTTTTTCTCCTGGGAGGAGGAGAAATGGACTCTGCCTGGATGGTAGGGAAGTGGAAACCCATAAAAAGGGAACAGGAGGCCAATTATGCTGCTTCTGTCACCGAGCCCTGCTGCTCTGATTAGGCTCATAAATAGGCTTTCTGGTACAAATATAGATGTAAATATTTGAGCAAAATGCTGTTTTTTATATTTTAGCTCAAAGGTGTTAAAACCCATTTCATTTACTTAAAAGATAATGTAAGCTTTTTGTTTATGATCATTAAAAATAAACCTGCTGAATTAGAATAGCTTTGTCAGGGATCAATGAAATTACTCTTATTGAAAATGACCTAAACCTTTTTTGCCTGGTCAGCACATCAACCTCATTGATGTGAGTCTTGTAGAAATGAGCAGCCAGGGAAAGACTTGGGTCTGTAGACAGAAGACTTGGATTTGACTCTCAACTTTCTGAAGGTGTGGCCTTTGATATGTAACAACTTCTCTGAGTCTCTGATTCTTCCTTCCTCTGAAAGGAGGATCATCATGTTCAACTTTCAGTCTTATAACAGCATTTAAATCAAAGAATTGTGTTGGTTATTATTATTATAATAATTGAATTATTATCTAATAATAATTATCTAATAATTCAAGATGTCAATTTCCTGAGATCCCAGATCCCCTGTTCAGGGCTATGAGGTGCCATAAATGAATGCTTGATGGTGGGGATACTTATAATTATGTGCTGAAGTTTGGTTCCAAGTTGCAATACATATTTCTCCTAGTGAGTTGACCTGAACTATAGAGAACCATGAGGAATCTTCATCAGCTGAGGCAGGTCAAAGGTCTTTTATAGGAGCAGAAGTGACTTCTTGTCCTCTTTCCCTTTACCTAATAGCTTGACCTTTTGGTTATTGAGAATTTGTAAAAATTAAGAAAAAATATTCTGAAGTAAAGAAGGGGAGAAGAAGGTCTCCTCTAAGATCTGGAGCAAACCTGTCAGAGCAATAAAATAATATTTGTGAGCATCCCCTCAATGTTAGGCTTTGTGTGAAGCATAATCTTATTTAATCTTCACAGCCATCCTGTAAGATAGTTATTATTATGTCTATTTTATAACTAAGGAATGAGACTTGGAGAAGTGAGAGGACAAGCTTACTAGCTATCTGTCCAAGGTCTTACAGCTAGCAGGTGACAGAGCCCAGATTTGAAGTCTAGAGCCTACGTATGTACCTAGTGTATCTCCTAACTGGGATTGTACAGAAAGGGTCCCCTTGTGCCATCAGTTTTGTGTTTCCATATGTTCGACATGGGAAAAATGCCTCTAGTCTTTTTTAAAATCAAAGGATGAATAAAAATGCCTAGCATCAACCTTCAGAACTTCAAAAGCCCATAACGCTATATTATTAAAATGACAACAAACCTTTTTATCCAGTAGAGGAAAATCTCACCATGAGAGCATTGGAGCAGAGGGAAGCCTAATCCCTCTTGTCGCCACTGTGATGACAGGCATTATATTCCAGGTGCATGAGAGATAACACGGTTGCCTCACCATGTAATTATCATTGTTTCTGTTGGGTTTTATCATAAGCAGTAATTATCACTAAGTAACATATGGCATTTGGTAGTAACTTGGAAAACAGCCTGTCACTTGGCTTTATAATTTGGGGTGGATGTTGATGGTATTATGTCATGAATCCTGCACTGCCAGTTGTTCCCTCTCCTGTGAGTCTTCCAAGGGGCTCTATACACAGGGGGACAATAGCAGATTGAGAAGTAAAGTACCACTTTGTCATTAGCTGTGTAAGTACCTGATTCCCTAATATAAACCTTTGCTAGAGGTTAGGTAGGGAGTTGTGGCTCAGGCATGAGACCTAAGCAAGGCTTTTATTACCTCTCTGGCTAGCTGCATGGCCTTAGGAGTGGTGTAGACTTGGCTAAACTTAGCTAATCTACTGAATATGTGAAGGAAGTGAGAGAAAAAACCAGAATCCCGAGAGGCTAGACCCTGCCTATGCTTTTTAACCATATAAATATAGAAAGCAGTCCAGTGCCAGCTTGCTGCTTTATTAACACACAGTGGCCTTTGATGGTTTCTAGGACTTTGAACAATTACATTAGCTATTCCATCTATGGAGGAGGTACAGGAATATGGCTGGGGTTGGGAGGAAGATGCCTCTACAGTTTGTAGAAGGAATGCTGCCAGGATACCAATTTAACTCCCTTGATCATTTAAAAAATATGTATATTTATTTATTGAAGTTTGATTTGCCAACATATAGTATATCACCCCGTGCTCATTCCATCACGTGCCCCCCTCAGTGTCCATTACCCAGTCACCCCAACCCCCCACCCACCTCCCTTTGCACCACCCCTTGTTCGTTTCCCAGAGTTAGGAGTCTTTCATGTTCTGTCACCCTCTCTGGTTTTTCCCACTCATTTTCCTTCCTTTCCGCTTTAATCCCTTTCACTATTTTTTATATTCCCCAAATGAATGAGACCATATAATGATCATTTTTGAGGAAATATAGCATAGTGTATATAGCGCTGTTTTTCACAGCTCTGTAGCCTTGGATAAATTACTTTATATCTCTAAATTTCCTAACTATGATTGTGTCTGCCCTAGATGTGAACACTACTACATGTAAGATTGTATATAGTTTAAATTACTTAAAATTTCCATTTTCTGGTAAACTATTACTTAGATATTTTAACTCCTTTTTAATCTTGTCAATAGGATAAATAATTGTCTTCTTTGAGAGTCTATTTTTTTTTTCCTTCACAAAGAACCAAAAGTTGGCAACCCCTCACACAACTTATTTATTAACCATGATGAGTGAGAATGGCCATTCTCTCCTTGACATGGGGCACTGGATGAGATCATGCTCACTCACAAGCACAGTGATGTCTCACTTCCAAGACCCTCAGCATATATGATTAAATTCATGCCTCGGCAACATTAAACATAACTGCATCATTGGACTTGCTTGCGGAATTTTTTTTTTTTTTTTTGCTTGTGGAATGTTAAAATTGAATCTTTAAAAATGTTAAAATATGCTGCATTATTCTAAATTAAATGAATAGTGAAAAATTAAGATCTTGTGTTTTGGAGCTAGTCAGACAGGGGTTTGAATCTTTGGCCTGGCCATTTAGCAATTGTGTGAACTTGATCAAGTTTCTTTTCTTTTCTTCTTCTTCTTCTTCTTCTTCTTTTTTTTTTTTTTTTGAAAGATTTTATTTATTTATTTGAGAGGGAGAGTGATAGAATGAGCATAGGGTGCAAGCAGAGGGAGAGGGAGAAGCAGATTCCCTACTGAGCAGAGAGCCCAACATGGGGCTTGATTCCAGGACCCTGGGATTATGATCTGAGCTGAAGGCAGCCGCTTAACCCACTGACCCACCTAGGTGCCCTGAACTCGATCATTTTTCTTAAATTCTACTAACCTTGGCTTTCTAATTTGTGAAATGGGAATAGTAACAGGGTCTACTACTTAATATTATTATAATATGTTATTAATGTATTAAACATTGATATTGTTTATAAAAATGTAAAACAGCTAAAGCTCTTAGCATCTAGTTATTGTTTAATAATGATTTGCTAATATTATCATCTTAATTATAGTCATTTCATTTTCTGAGCCCTGGCAGTGGCTACCAAGGATTGATATGAATGATCCACCCCTGATGCAGGAATAAATGCACACATTGTAAGAATATGCATAAACAATAATAAAACTAATTGAAAATTGTCTGCTTTTTTATGATCGCTATGGGCCAGCAATTCTAATTAATGTCAATGATAACCCATTCCTCTCCTTCAGGGCAGACCACTTCTGTCCCTAATTCTTCCTTAGTATTTACTGGAAATGGATACTTCGTGGTCTTGTTAATCTCAGGTTCTCATGCTTTAGCCTGTAATGTAATCCTTTTTTTCCCCAATGATCTGGAGAGACAGCTACCTCACTGTGATGTGAATCTTCCATTTATATTTCCTCTCCCACTTTTTTTTTTTTTTTTCAGTAGGGCTTGATATAGGCAGTTACAGAGCTTCAATCAAAAATGAGAGTTACTTCTTCGGTTTCTCAGTAACCAAAAAATTCTTCCTTTGGCTTTTAGTTTTATGATTATTTTTTAGTCCTAGAACTCTGACTCTTTTCTTTCATTAGAAAGATCTCTTGGCTCTACTATGTGAAATATATCCCAAATCTGCTCCCTTCTCACCATTTCCACTGATACTAAATTCTTCTAGAATATTGTGTTAACCTCCTGACTAGTCTCCTTCCTTACACTCTTATTTCCCCTTGTAGTCCATTTTCCAATGGACTTTAGTTGAACTAAAGTTAAACTGTAAATTGATTTACATCATTTCTTAATACTCCTCCAGTGGATTTTTGTTTCATCTAGATTAAAGTGCAAACTCTATTATGGTTTACAGGGCTCTGTATGACTGGCTCTTAGCAGATTATCTTTGATCTCTACCTCTTAGCACTTTCTTCTTGATCATTTACTCCCATGCTTTCTTGAACTTGTCAAGCTTGCTTCTGGCTTATGGTATTTTAATTTGTTTTCCCTTTGCTTAGAATGCTCTATACCTAGATGTTTGCATGTCTCACTTCCTTACTTTTTTTTTGTCTCATCATATTGCTATCTCTCAGAAAGGACCTTGTATACCACCCTATCTTCAATGGCAACCCATTTATAGAAAATGCAGTTGGACCCCACCCATATCTTCTAAGCCTACCTTAGAAATCTGCATCTTTGTGGATAGTTTCCTGTACATGCAGATATAGCTTACTGCTTCAAATGTTTGTGTCCCTCTTTAGAAATCTTTATTCAGACTACAAGTGTTTGCTGGGGTTGTGGGTGGGGTGGGCTGGAAGTACTACAGTTATTTCCCTGAGAAGTAATCCTCAGCCTTTAGGGCTGGATTTGGTAGACCAGCTTTCTCCCCTATTGATGGAACAGCTCAATAATATGTGCTACACTGTCTCTCTGAGGGTTGACAATGAGATTCAGCTCCAGTTTCCCACATGGTAACCCACTCAGGCATTCGTGGGGGAGGGTGAATCTCACCCACTGTTTTTATCGAAATGTAATTGACAAATAAAAATTGTGTATATTTAAGGTGTACAATATGATGGATTGAAATGTATATACATTGTGAAATGATAATCAAGCTAATTAACACATTCATTACCTCATAGTTACATGGGGTGTGTGTGCATGTGTGTGTGATGAAATTTAAGATCTGCTCTCATAGCAAATTTCAAGTATACAATATGGTATTATTCAAGGTATTTTTAAAAATGATTTTATTTATTTATTCATGAAAGACACACAGAGAGAGGCAGAGACATAGACAGAAGGGGGGGCAGGCTCCTCACAGGAAGCCTGATGTGGGACTCGATCCCAGGACTGGGATCACACCCTGAGCCAAAGGCAGATGCTCAACCAATGAGCCACCCAGGCGTTCCATCAAGGCATTCTTTATTGGCTTTTCTCACTTCCCCACTCCCTTACCTTAGGTACTAAATATATTACTTGTACTCAAATCCTTATCTTGGGGTCTCTTTGGTGGAAATCCACCTAGATATCCTCAACAATAATTTTCTATAACTTATTTTTTCTACTTATTATGCATTTATGAGCTTCACAAGGGAAATATCTTAGAACTTGCTGCTGTGTCTTCTGTATCTTGCATAATGCCTAGCTTGTTGGAGGTTTTTACTAAATAACTTTTGAATGAATGATGAAAGAATTGAGGCAAATCCCCTAATTATTCACTCCCTTCTTTTGAATGATTTGCTTCAAACTTAGAAGAGGGTAATAAAAACTTTCAGCATAGTGTGACACCATGTCTCCAGTTTAGTGAATGTCTTCGGCAGTATGTTAGGTTTTCATTACTGTTATTTTATTTCAACATTTCTTAAAGGTATACTATGAATGCATACTAAAATTTAGGTTATTTATGGACTTTATCTCCTTTAATAATTGCAGCTTCTCTGTAAGGTAGGCTTTATTATCTATAGTCTAAAAATGTGGAAATTAAAGCTGCTGAAGGTTACAAAGTTTATTATGTGGAGGAACTGGGGCTTAAAACCTCATGTGTGTCACGTGAAAGCCAGTACTTTTCTTTGTGTACCCTACCTCCTAGGCAATTATTACACTTGTAGGTTATAACTTTTAGTTTTGTGTTAAGCCAATTCTAAAGTTTAAATTTCCCACAAGGAAGAGAGATGGTATATGTCAGGTCCCAGAAGCTTTCTCCAAGTTGAAGAAAATAACTGTTAGAAGAAAGGACAATTGTATGAACTAGTGTTACATAGATGCATGTAAAAAAGATGAATTTTTATGTCTGGGTTATGCTCTATTGCTTTGATAAAAAAGTGAAAAGGAAGGAAAATAACCATTAAACTGGGAATGTTGCAACAGATTCTGGTATATTAATAATCCTAGTTACAATCATATCATGACAGTGTCAAATGTGTCTAGTTACTACATTTGTGACGGCAGAGTAATGGGGAATAATGGGGAAAATTTTACATTACTTGTGAAATCAAGACAGAGTGTTCAAAATTCACTTCTAAAGTGAAGTTTGATTCAAGAAAATAATTTTAAATCCCAGGAATAACACGAAATTGTTCTAAGTTTTCTCTTTCTAATTAAAATAGAGTATGTATTTAAATCTGGACTTATAGACTAAACGTGACACATTTAAATGAATAATGTTTCTTTTTTTTTCACATTGAATAACGCTTAAAGAAAATGCTAAACAAATTTAAATAAAAATTTCTGATTTCCAGAGTATCTCATTTTAATTTACTAGAAGACAAAATTATGTCAGAGATTCAGAGCAAATAAGTATTTAAATAAAGAAACAAAAGAAATTTGGTGTCATTTTTGTCCTTGTCTAGGAGATCAGTATAAAGAGTGACAATGGCCCAGAATGTAGAGACTATGGTTACCTACTGACGTGACATTAATAAGTATAATCTTGAGTATGTCTCTTAACATTTCTTGGTTTGAATTCTTGCCCTGAGATTGGACTAGATGCTTTTTTTACAGTTCCTCCATTTTTGATGTTCTGTGACTTTATGACTGTATTAAAGAAATGCATTAAATTGACTGATTATTTTAGTGGTGTCATATAGGGAAAGTTAGCATTCTAAAAATAGTATTAACTAATGTGAGAGGCAGCTATGATCTAATATAATCCATGAAATTACAATTTTGAGATATAATTTTAAGTTGGACTTTGCCATTCCAACTGTTTGTGTGAAAAGAACACGGGCCTTGGAGTTGGAAAGACAAGATTCAAATTCCAGCTCTGACACTTACCAGCTGTTTGACCTTGATGAATTAGATTCTTATCCTCAGTTCCTCATTTCTAGAATGGAGATGGTAATGTACATCCTCATTAAACCGAGGGACTATTATATGAATAGCGTAAGATGAATTTCTTGAAAGCATTTTTTTTTTTTTAGATTTTATTTATTTATTGACACACACAGAGAGGCAGAAACACAGGCAGAGGGAGAAGCAGGCTGCATGCAGGGAACCCGATGTGGGACTCGATCCCGAGTCTCCAGGATCACACCCCAGGCTACAGGCAGCACCAAACCGCTGCACCACCGGGGCTGCCCGAAAGCATTTTTTAAAAGTAAAAATTACTATACTGATGTTGGTATCAGTATTGATTAATAGGAGCAAAGCAGGAGCGATAATAAAGCCTTTCAGATGCTTTTGAGAGATGGCTTAAGTCCTAAAACCTTGACAAGGTTGTCTTTTCCCTCATTTTGGGAAATGCCAGTTTCTCCTAATCATAGAAAGTTTGACTTACTGTTCTATGGGGGATTAAATGTAAAATAAAAATCTGCAAAAGTCTGAAAAATATGCACTTAGAAAATTATATGGTTTTGTAAAATTACTTTTTTTGAGCAACTCTGGTATGTTATGCACTGTTCCAGACTCTTTCCAGATATAATCTCATTTTATTTACAGTGACCCTGTGAAGTCCATATTATCCCCTTGTTCTAAAAGGAGGAATATGGCTTAGAGAAATTGAATAACTTGATGAGGGTCCTATGACTGGTAAAGAGAAGAGCCCTAATATTAACTCATGTTTTTTAGATACAAAACTCCTACCTTACCTTCCTCTTTAAGCTGCCCATATCAAAAGAAAAAAAAAGTTATTTGTATAATTATATAGAGCTCCAGCCATATGACATGCATTGAATTAGCCAGATACATGATCCCTTTGAATCATCTTCATAGAACCTCTTTTGATGTAAGTTTTATTTTAATTTTAGAGAATTTTTTTTTTAAGCCTTTACTTTCTAGAATGATGGTGACACATCAGTAAATTGGTTTGAAAATCCAATGAACGAAGCAAACTGAAAATAAACAACAAAATGAGTTTAGGGTAATAGAGGGAAAATTAATTTCCTACCATGATATGCACACATATTTTAATATATACATATGGGGTAGTGTTATATATGCTAGCATTTATATGCTAATTTTTGGAATGAATGATGCAATTGTTAGCTAGAGAGAACTGAAGATTTAGAATTAATACATAGAGAGATAAGGATTAATTGGGGATTGTTAAAAGACAACTGAATGGGCAATAATTGGTGGAATATTTGGCTCCACGAAACCCATTTCAAGTCACTGGCCATCTGTAGGATTAAAATGAAGTGTAGAGAGAACAGTTATATATAAAAATATATGTTACACATTATCAGATTCAAGAATCTGCAACCTGTTTAGCATGCTAAGAATTTTTATACATATTATCTCATCTAATTCTCCAAACAGTTTTGCCATATATAAAATGTACATTTTATAATTTTCATTTTACCAGTAAGGAAAATGAGCCCCTGAATTGGTCCTAGCTGCTACACCATCTCAATTATCATGAAAGTAACCCGCAGTAAGTGCCGTAAAACTACAATCTCTTGAACTTCAGATTCTTAAGGACTTTTGTGCCTGGTCATAACTTTCATTTTTGTCCCACTTCCTGCTGTCATTCTGGATAGCTTCACACCCAAGATAGTGAAGGTCTGCCAGTGTGTTAACAGTTGTCTTTTACAACCAGTCTTGTACTCTATCCTCCCTGTTTCCTACCTCATTGCTCAAGCAAGGTAGCATGCACATGAATAATTCTTTTTTTTAAAAAAGAGAGGATTGTAAAAGATTCGGTAGAGAACACTTGGAATTGCTAAGAAAGGATAGCAGAAACCAGATGAGGGCAGGATTCCTGAAATCCATCAGTATGATAACATCATTCTACCATGTAAGCAGGTATTTGCTTCTCAGACTGTCTCTGCTCCTTCCCTGTGGGCTCCTCAGAGATCAGAGAGCATGTACTCTTTGTTACCACAGGTTCCTTTTAAGAGCCTCAACAACCAATTCATGTAAGATGAAGACAACCACCTCATAAGGCTTCTGGTATCCCATGCCCATTGTGAAGAATGGCGCCATAATTTCTCAGGTGAGCCTCATCCTATCATGTGAGTAAAAGGCAAGAGCCTCCATCTTTAGCTTACTTTTAAAAATATTGCCATCCTCATTCTGCATAGTGCTTGCCCTCTACTGGTTCTATCTCCACATTCTTTCCATGGGACCTTTACTCTTGAAATCTCAGCAGAACTCTGGCTCTTCTGCCTGGAATTTGCTTCTCTAAACCTGGCTGTTCTCTTCTATCATGTGCCTGAAAGGTCCTTGAAGTTCTGTCGACATGATTTACTTAAAACAGCTCTACCTAAGAGGCTCATGATGTTTGACTAGGTCATATATATAGCTTTGCATGGCTCCCATTTCCTGAACTCCTGGTTACTCCCTCATTTTCATCAAAGACTTTTACTCCTGGCCATTATTTTTACTTCACTTTCAACCCTTGTTCTTTTAAATAATTTCCATATCCCAGTGGTTGATCCATATTAGCCTGGAATCTTCCTGACCTCACGGGCTCCAGTAATTTTCTCCTTTATTCCAGCTATTTCACTACCAAAGTCATATGGTAGTTATTGCACGTACCACTCTAACTCTTGAAATGTTAAACTACAATAATTTTCTCTTATCCCAACAGCTCTTCATTCCTTCTTTGAAGGAGTGGTTTCTTTCCTTTGACTTTTTTTCCAGTGTTCTTCCCTTCATGACTTCAATTCTTTTTTTTTTTTAATTTTTATTTATTTATGGTAGTCACAGAGAGAGAGAGAGGCAGAGACACAGGCAGAGGGAGAAGCAGGCTCCACGTACCGGGAGCGCGACGTGGGATTCGATCCCGGGTCTCCAGGATTGCGCCCTGAGCCAAAGGCAGGCGCTAAGCCGCTGCGCCACCCAGGGATCCCCATGACTTCAATTCTTTATTCAACTTAGACCGCTAGTGTATATCTCTAGCCACCCACTTTCTTTTCAACAGGATATGTCTTTTTCTCTTTTTCTTTTTTAAATAAACTTCTATGGATTCTACCCTGGATATACCAGTCACTTAAAACACAATTTTTTTTTTTTTTGGGTCATCAGACTCATTCCTTCTGTGTTATTTCCTTTTAGTGAGGTGTGTCACATAATCTAGAGACTTTGGTGAGGTAATCTCTTTGTAGCCCTCCTACCCAATATGTATGAACACAAATCATGACTTTTTTTTAAAAAAAAAAAAAGACTTTATTTACTTATGGAGAGAAAGAAAGCACTCTTGCACAAGGGGCGGGGGGAGAGGCAGAGCAAGAGAGTGAAGCAGATTCTCTGCTGAGCAGAAAGTCCCACACAGGACTGTATCCCAGGACCTAGAGATCATGACCTGAGCTGAAGGCAGCTGCTTAACTGACTGAGCCACCCAGGCACCCCCAAATTATGACTTTTTAAAAAAGGTTTTATTTATTTATTCATGAAAGACCCAGAGAGAGAGGGGTGCAGACAAAGGCAGAGGGAGAAGCAGACTCCATGCAGGGAGCCCGATGCAGGACTCGATCCAGGGTCTCCAGGATCACGCCCTGGGCTGAAGGCAGCACCAAACCACTGAGCCACCCGGGCGGCCCAAATTATGACTTCTTAATGCCTCTTACATTCCTTGCATTTTCATCATTCCCTCATTCTTATTTTAATGTTAATTCTCTTCATCTTTTGTCTCTCTATTAAGTGGTATTTCAAGTGGTATTTTATTTTTTATTTCTTAAAGATTTTATTTATTAGAGAAAGAGAGCAAGAGAGTGTGAGAGAGCAGGGGCAGGGGGAGTGGTAGGGGGAGAAGCAGACTCCCTGCTGAGGAGGGAGCCTGATGGTAGACTTGATTCCAGGACCCTGGGATCATGACCTGAGCCGAAGGCAGACACTTAACCAACTGAGCCACTCAGGAGCCCTTAAAAGGTATTTTAAATTCTCTTTGCAGAAGCCTTGCTTTTCTTCCTGTCTCTTTTCTTCCTTGAGCTCACTGTGCATTTGAGTGGCTGATTACCCTTCTTATTCTCTAAACTCTTTTCTTTTGGTTCTTAAAAGGAAACCAGGATAAAGTGACTTCTTATCTATGTGACTTTTAGTCTTTATCTTCTGATGTCTTTCCTTCTTTCTGACCATTATAGCATATCTTAAATGTCAGTACTTAGTACTCTGTCGGCCTTTTTCTCTTCTCATTCTGTCTACCCTCTCTGTACAAAGCTATCCATTCATATAATTTTATCTACCATCAACCAAATATGATTGATCCTTACTCTGTAATCTCTCTTGGCTGGACCTTTCTTCTGAGATACTGTCTTATTTATATGCCTGCCTACTTCCCTTCTTCATATGGATGTTACACAGACTCTCAAGCCCATCAGCAAAGACAGAATTTGATGTCCTTTCCCATGATATGCTCCTCCTTTATTCCCTATTTCAGTTATTGATATCCAAGGTATCAAAGCAAAAAACTTTCTTATGTTTCCTATATAGACAGGTTGAAAACTCTATATCCTTGACATCTGTGAAATCATCTGCCCATCTTCACTGCTACTACCAGAGTTTAGATTCTTATATGACTTCATATTTAGTCTTATTTCTGCTTCCATTGTCCCCTAAACTTTAGTTCATAGTACTACTTGAAGTACTCAGGACTAAAGAACCTAAATGCCCTTTGATCTACATACAGCTACCTGTAGTCCCTTGTCCCTCTGGTAATACCACTTATCTATTTCTGATATTTAATATGTTACTTATTTTCTGAAGTCTTTTTGTATCTTTGCATAAAACTGACTGTTCCTTGCACTGTGTAACTCTTTCAAGCATTACAATGGAAGCAAAAGAAACATAATTTATTAACCTCATTTGTTGATAGGTCAGTTTCCCTTATTGGACCAGAAATCCCTTAGGATGTAGCCATACCTTATATCTCTGAATCTCATTGTCTAGAAACATAGGCAGCTCAATAAATACCTGATAAACCATTTTTTTTTATTGGAGTGCAATTTGCCCCATATACCATATCACCCAGTGCTCATACTGTCAAGTGCCCCCCTCAGTGCCTGTCATCCAGTCACCCCAACCCCCCAGGCCCCTCCCTTTCCACTACCCCTTGTTCATTTCCCAGAATTAGGAATATCTCATGTTCTGTCACCCTCACTGATATTTACACTCATTTTCTCTCCTTTCCCCTTTATTTCCTTTCACTATTTTTTATATTCCCCAAATGAATGAGACCATATATATAATGTTTGTCCTTCTCCGATTGACTTATTTCACTCAGCATAATACCCTCCAGTTCTATCCACGTTGAAGCAAGTGGTGGGTATTTTTCGTTTCTAATGGCTGAGGAATTTCCTTTGTATACATAGACACAGCTTCTCATCTGTTGATGGACACCGAGGCTCCTTCCACAGTTTGGCTATTGTAGACATTGCTGCTATAAACATCGGGGTGCAGGTGTCCTGGCATTTCACTGCATCTGTATCTTTGAGTTAAATCCCCAGCAGTGCAATTGCTGGGACATAGGGCAGTTCTATTTGTAACTCTTTGAGGGACCTCCACACAGTTTTCCAGAGTGGCTGTACCAGTTCACATTCCCACCAACAGTGCAGGAGGGTTCCCCTTTCTCCACATCCTCTGCAACATTTGTTGTTTCCTGTCTTGTTAATTTTCCCCATTCTCATTGGTGTGAGGTGGTATCTCATTGTGGTTTTGATTTGTATTTCCCTGATGGCCAGTGATGCGGAGCATTTTCTCATGTGCTTGTTGGCCATGTCTATGTCTTCCTCTGTGAGATTTCTGTTCATGTCTTTTGTCCATTTCATGATTGGATTGTTTGTTTCTTTGCTGTTGAGTTTAATAAGTTCTTTATAGATCTTGGATATTAGCCCTTTACCTGATAGGTCTTTGCAAATATCTTCTCCCATTCTGTAGGTTGTCTTTAAGTTTTGTTGACTGTTTCTTTGGCTGTGCAGAAGATTTTTATCTTGAGGAAGTCCCAATAATTCATTTTTGATTTTGTTTCCCTTGGCTTCATAGAAGTATCTTGCAAGAAGTTGCTGTGGCCAAGTTTAAAAAGGATGTTGCCTGTGTTCTCCTCTAGCATTTTGATGAATTCTTGTCTCACATTAAGATCTTTCATCCATTTGAGTTTATCTTTGTGTATGGTGTAAGAGAATGGTCTAGTTTCATTCTTCTGCATGTGGATGTCCAATTTTCCCAGCACCATTTATTGAAGAGACTGTCTTTTTTCCAGTGGATAGTCTTTCCTGCTTTGTCAAATATTAGTTGACCATAGAGTTGAGGGGCCATTTCTGGATTCTGTATTATGTCCATTGATCTATGTGTCTGTTTTTGTGCCAGTACCACACTGTCTTGATGACCGCAGCTTTGTAGTACAACCTGAAATCTGGCATTCTGATGCCCCCAGCTATGGTTTTCTTTTTTAATATTCCCCTGGCTATTCAGGATCTTTTCTGATTCCACACGAATCCTAAGATGATTTGTCCCAACTCTCTGAAGAAAGTCCATGGTATTTTGATAGGGATTGCATTAAATGTGTAAATTGCCCTGAGTAACATTGACATTTTCACAATATTAATTCTGCCAATCCATGAGCATGGAATATTTTTCCATCTCTTTGTGTCTTCCTCAATTTCTTTCAGAAGTGTTCTGTAGTTTTTAGGGTATAGATCCTTTACCTCTTTGGTTAGGTTTATTCCTAGGTATCTTATGCTTTTGGGTGCAATTGTAAATGGGATTGACTCCTTAATTTCTCTTTCTTCAGTCTCTTGTTAGTGTATAGAAATGCCATTGATTTCTGGGCATTGATTTTGTTTCCTGAAACACTGCCGAATTGCTGTATGAGTTCTAGCAATCTTGGGGTGGAGGCTTTTGGGTTTTCTATGTACAGCATCATGTCATCGGCAAAGAGGGAGAGTTTGACTTCTTCTTTGCCAATTGGAATGCCTTTGATTTCTTTTTGTTGCCTGATTGCTAAGGCCAGGGCTTCTAGTACTATGTTGAATAGCAGTGGTGAGAGTGGACATCCCTGTCTTGTTCCTGATCTTAGGGGAAAGGCTCCCAGTGTTTCCCCATTGGGAATGATATTTTCTGTGGGCTTTTCGTAGATGGCTTTTAAGATGCTGAGGAATGTTCCCTCTATCCCTACACTCTGAAGAGTTTTGATGAGGAATGGATGCTGTATTTTGTCAAATGCTTTCTCTGCATCTATTGAGAAGATTATATGGTTCTTGTTTATTCTCTTGCTGATATGATGAATCACATTGATTGCTTTATGAGTGTTGAACCAGCCTTGCATCCCGGGGATAAATCCCACTTGGTCTTGGTGAATAATCTTCTTAATATACTGTTGGATCCTATTTGCTACTATCTTGTTGAGAATTTTTGCATCCATGTTCATCAGGCATATTGGTCTATAATTCTCCTTTTTGGTGGAGTTTTTGGTTTTGGAATTAAGTTGATGCTGGCCTCATAGAATGAGTTTGGAAGTATTCCATCTCTTTCTATCTTTCTGAACAGCTTTCTTAGAATAGGTATTGTTTCTTCTATAAACGTTTGATAGAATTCCCCTGGGAAGCCATCTGGCCCTGGACTTTTGTGTCTTGGCAGGTTTTCTTTTTTTTTTAAAGTATTTATTTATTTATTTATTTATTTATTTATTTATTTATTTATTTATGAGAAACAGAGAGAGGCAGAGACACAGGCAGAGGAAGAAGCAGGCTCCATGCAGGGAGCCTGACGTGGGACTCGATCCTGGGTCTCCAGGATCACGCCCGAGGCTGTAGATGGTGCTAAACCGCTGAGGCACCAAGGCTGCCGTCTTGTGAGGTTTTTGATGACTGCTTCAATTTCCTCCCTGGTTATTGGCCTGTTCAGGTTTTCTATTTCTTCATGTTCCAGTTTTGGTAGTTTGTGGTTTTCCAGAAATGCGTCCATTTCTTCCAGATTGCCTAATTTATTGGCATATAGCTGCTCATAATAAATTTTAAAAATCATTTGTGTTTCCTTGGTATTGGTGATGATCTCTCCTTTCTCATTCATGGTTTTATTAATTTGAGTCTTTTCTCTCTTCTTTTAATAAGGCTGGCTAATGGTTTATCTATCTTATTAATTCTTTCAAAGAACCAACTCTTGGTTTTGTTGGTCTGTTCCACAGTTCTTCTGGTCTCTATTTCATTGAGATTTGCTTGAATCTTTATTAAGTCCCTTCTTCTGCTGGTTGTAGGATCTATTTGCTGTTTTTTTCTC
Source organism: Vulpes lagopus (assembly GCF_018345385.1). NCBI lineage: Eukaryota > Metazoa > Chordata > Mammalia > Carnivora > Canidae > Vulpes > Vulpes lagopus. The sequence goes on along the minus strand of NC_054838.1, from coordinate 33,077,906 downwards.
CAGCTCCTTTAGGTGCAAGGTTAGCTTTTGTATTTGAGTTTTTTCCAGTTTTTGAATGGATGCTTGTATTGTGATGTATTTCCTCCTCAGGACTACTTTTGCTGTATCCCAAAGATATTGAAGGGTGGTATCTTCATTCTCATTAGTTTCCATGAATCTTTTTAATTCTTCCCTAATTTCCTGGTTGACCCTTTCATCTTTTAGCAGGATGATCCTTAACCTCCACGTGTTTGAAATCCTTACAAACTTCTTCTTGTGATTTAGTTCTAATTTCAAAGAATTGTGGTCTGAAAATATGTTGGGGATGATCCCAATCTTTTTGGTATCCACTGAGATCTGATTTGTGACCCAGTATGTGGTCTATTCTGTAGAAAGTTCCATGCGCACTTGAGAAGAATGTGTATTCAGTTGTGTTTGGATGTAAAGTTCTGTAAATATCTGTGAAATCCATCTGGTCCAGTGTATCATTTAAAGCTCTTGTTTCTTTGGAGATGTTGTGCTTAGAAGACCTATCGATTGTAGAAAGCACTACAGTGAAGTCACCAAGTATAAGTGTATTATTATCTAAGTATGTCTTAACTTTGGTTATTAATTGATTGATATATTTGGCAGCTCCAACATTCGGGACATAAATATTCATGATTGTTAGGTCCTCTTGTTGGACAGATCGTTTAAGTATGATATAGTGTCCCTCTTCATCTCTTATGACAGTCTTTGGGATAAACTTTAATTTATCTGATATAAGGATGGCTACCCCTGCTTTCTTTTGAGGACCATTTGCATGGTAAATGGTTCTCCAAGCTTTTATTTTCAGGCTGGAGGTGTCTTTCTGTCTAAAATGAGTCTCTTGCAGACAACAAATAGATGGGTCTTGCTTTTTTATCCAGTCTGAGACCTTGCGCCTTTTGATGGGGTCATTAAGCCCGTTCACGTTCAGAGTTACTATTGAAAAATATGAATTTAGTGTCATAATATTACCTATTCAGTCCCTGTTTTTGTGGATCATTTCTTTGGACTTCCTCTTTCTTTTACAGAGTCCCCCATAATATTTCTTGCAGAGCTGGCTTGGTGGCCACATATTCTTCCATTTTCTGCCTATTTCGGAAGCTCTTGATCTCTCCTTCTATTCTGAATGAGAGCCTTGCTGGATAAAGTATTCTTGGCTGCAGGTTCTTCTCATTTAGGACCCTGAATATATCCTGCCAGCCCTTTCTGGCCTGCCAGGTCTCTGTGGAGAGGTCTGCTGTTAAACTAATACTTCTCCCCATATAGTTGGGGATCTCTTTTCTCTTGCCACTCTAAGGATTTTCTCTTTATCTTTGGAATTTGCAAGTTTCACTATTAAATGTCGAGGTTTTGAATGGTTTTTATTGATTTTAGGGGTGGATCTCTCTATCTTCTGGATCTGAATGCCTGTTTCCCTCCCGAAATTAGGGAAGTTCTCAGCTATGATTTGTTGAAATATGCTTTCTGGTCCTCTGTCCTTTTCGGTGCCCTCTGGAGCCCCAATTAAACATAGATTTTTTCCTTCTGAGGCTGTCATTTATTTCCCTTAACCTTTCCTCATGATATTTTAATTGGTTTTCTATTTTTTCCTCGGCTTCCTTCCTTGCCATCAACTTGTATTCTATGTCACTCACTCATTCTTCTACCTCACTAAGCCTTGTTGTTAGGACCTTCAGTTTTGGATTGCATCTCATTTAATTGATTTTTCACTTTGGCCTGGTTAGATCTAAATTCTGCAGTCATGAGGTCTCTTGAATCCTTTATGCTTTTTTCCAGAGTCACCAGTAGCTTTATAATTTTGCTTCTGAATTGGCTTTCTGACATCGAATTGTTATTCAAATTCTGTAACTCTGTGGCAGAGAGTGCTAGTTCTGATTCTTTTGTGGTGAGTTTTTTTTTTCTTAGTCATTTTGCTCAGTGCAGAGTGGCTAAAAACAAGTTATACTGGAAAAGGAAGGAAAAAAAAAGACAAAAGGTGGGAAAACAAAGAACAAAAGATAAAAGCAAAAACAAACAAACAAAAACCTGAAAACAAACAAAAACCCCAAAACAAACAAAAACAACAAGGAGGGGTACCCTCTGGTTCTATATACTGTTAATCCCTCTACTTTCCCTGGAGCTTTCCAGCGCTACTAGGTCAAGAACTTGCTCAGCTGGTCTTCTGGGGGAGGGGTCTGCTGTGCTGATTCTCAGGTGTGTGCACCTGGGGGACCTGCCCCACCCCCTGCCTGGTGACCGGCTCAGTGGGAGCTGTTGACCCTGTGAGGCCCCTGTCCCCTGGCAGCCCCACTCCATCTCAGGCACAGGGTGACACCAGGAGGAGCAGCAACAGTGTTGGTGGCCAGCTCTCCAGCCCTGGAGTCAGCTGCCGCAATAACTACTGCAGCTCCCATTTCGCAGGGGCCTGGATGCTCTGGGGGCTGGGGGGCGCCGATCTGCTCGGGGGTGGGGGTGGGCGCCTGGCGGCTGGAGCGTCCTGGCTGTCCTGGGCCCTCCCAGCCTCCGCCTGTCCCGGGGGGAGCGCCAGATTCTGGGCTGTGTCCACCCGCGCCCTGGGCTGCAGGGCCTGCGCCATTGGAATTGCACTCCCGGGGCCGCACAGCCCCCTCTGCCCGGAGCCGCCCGGAGCTGCTCCCGGGGCCCCACTGCACGCGCTGCAGCCCCTTAGGGAGCTCGGCCTTTGGGGTGCAGCACTCTCCCCCCGGGGTGCAGGTCCTCTGTTAGTGACCCCGGGAACCTGGGGGCTCCTCTACCCCTCCTGGGATCCTGCCCGAGTTCCCTCCGAGCGCCTTTCCCTCTGGGAAGAATCCAGTGCGGATTTTTTTTTTTAATAAATTAATTTTTATTGGTGTTCAATTTACCAACATACAGAAAAACACCCAGTGCTCATCCCGTCAAGTGTCCCCCCCAGTGCCCGTCACCCACTCCCCCCCACCCCCCGCCCTCCTCCCCTTCCACCACCCCTAGTTCGTTTCCCAGAGTTAGGAGTCTTTATGTTCTGTCTCCCTTCCTGATATTTCCCACACATTTCTTCTCCCTTCCCTTATATTCCCTTTCACTATCATTTATATTCCCCAAATGAATGAGAACATATAATGTTTGTCCTTCTCTGATTGACTTACTTCACTCAGCATTATACCCTCCAGTTCCATCCATGTTGAAGCAAATGGTGGGTATTTGTCGTTTCTAATGGCTGAGTAATATTCCATTGTATACATAAACCACATCTTTTTTATCCATTCATCTTTCGATGGACACCGAGGCTCCTTCCACACTTTGGCCATTGTGGACATTGCTGCTAGAAACATTGGGGTGCAGGTGTCCCGGCGTTTCATTGCATCTGAGTCTTTGGGGTAAATCCCCAAGAGTGCAACTGCTGGGTCGTAGGGTGGATTTTTAAAGTTCCTGCTTCTCTGGGCCTGGGCTTTCCTGTCCCGGAGGCTCCCGCTGCCCCCTTAGCCCAGCTCTTTGCCGGGCCCCTCCACCACTGGATGCTTTTTCATTTTATTTATTTATTTTTTCTGTCTTCCTACCTTGATAGAAGTGCTAATTCTTCTCACTGTAGTGTTCCAGCTGTTCTCTCTTTAAATCTCAGGCTGAATTCATAGGTTTTCAGGATGATTTGAAAGTTATCTATTAAGTTGGTGGGGACAGGTGACTTGGGGACCCTACTCTTCTGCCATCTTTCCCCACACCCTCTCAAACTTTTTTTTTTAATAAAGATTTTAGTTGTTTCACACACACACACACACACACACACAGTACAAGTAGGGGGAGTGGTAGAGGGAGAGCAGACTCCCCGCTGAGCAGGGAGCTCTACACAGCGGTCAGTTCCAGGACCCCAGGATCATGACCTGAGCCAAGGGCAAATGCTTAACTGACTGAGACATGCAGGTGCCCCTGCTTGGTAAACTTTTAAAACAAATTGAATAGGTACTGTCTTTGAATATTAGATTTTTCAATTTACCTAATTCAACATAGATCAGTGAAATTGCATTTAACACATGTTTACATTTTCATCCAAATCTCTGTAGTTTTTAATAAAGCCTCATCTTTTGACTAAATGAGGCTCCATTTAAAAATATTATAGCCTTATGATCTATGAGCAGATTCCTTCAATCCCAAGTGTGCTTTTTGGCAAATGCATGGTTTGGCATATATTACCTAATTTCTTCTCATACTAGGAGGAAGTTGGGAAGAAATTTATATGTAATGTGTTATAATCTTTTTCTCATGTAAGTATAGCTTGTATAATTACTCCATCAGGAGGAAGTTTTATGTTAATTTATAACACAAGGTTTGAGAAGAAGCAGTTCTCTTTATTATTTCAATACTCTTCATTCTGGCCAGATGTGGTTCTTCCATTGCAGGCAAGTGTAGTGGATGAGTCAGTGTGAGTTCCACATACTTTGGCTGCTGTTTACTGGTTTTGTGACCTTGCACAAGCAACCTAAATGTCCTGAGTCTCAGTTTCTGTGTTTGGTTATTTCATGGGGAGTTGGACCAGGTCAAAGGATATCATGTATATGAAATGCTCTGTGACCCACAGACTGCAGGATAAAGTTCAGTGAAAAAACTGCATGAGTGGAATGTGCATGAGTTTGGGAGCCAACAGACTACTTTTACATTTTGATTTTGACACTTTTATGTGACTTTGGGCACATTAGGTGACATCTTAGAATGTTACTTTCCTTATCTTTAACATGGGGATAATAACATCTACCTTCTCTAATTGTGGAGTAGATTAAAGGCAGCAATGCATTTATGGCATCTGGTATATAGTTATTGCTTCTGTAACTGATGACTAGTCGGGGTGAAAGCATCCAGTATTTGAAATCCTCCATCTTGTGTGCATGTCTTATATCCTGTAGACTGGTCACTAATAAATTAGGATGAATCTCTAATATGGGTTAAGCCTGAGCTAGTATCCTCTGCAGATTTAGGTTTATTAGAATTTAATGCTCCCAGAGTGATCCATATTCTTTAAAAAAAAAGCACATGCAAAATATTTTAATGAATCCTCAAATGATAGTAATAATTATTGTAATTTATAATTATAATGCAGAGCCAGCCCCTACAATAGGAACTTTATTTGCCCTATGTTATTGAGACTTCATGTCAGTTCTGTAAGGTTGGAAGGATTATCCTCTCCATTTAAAGATGACAAAACTTAGTTACAGAAATGATAAGCTTCATTTACAGAACACAAAGAGGCAGGATCAGAAATGAACTGAGGGGGCAACCTGGGTGGCTCAGCGGTTTAGCGCCACCTTCAGCCCAGGGCGTGATCCTGAAGTCCCGGGATTGAGTCCCACATTGGGCTCCCTGCATGGAGCCTCCCTCTGCCTGTGTCTCTGCCTGCCTCTCTCTCTCTCTCTCTCTCTGTCTCTCATGAATAAATAAATAAAATTTTTTAAAAAAGAAATGAACTGAGGGCTTCTGATAATAAGCCCAGTGATTTTTCTACTACACAAGAGTGACAGGTCGGTCAAGCTAACTCCAGCACTTTGGCTATTTTTTCAAAATCAGCAGCACTGCTGAGTTAATAAATTTAGCTTGACAAACGCCAGCTCTAATATGTTTCCAAGTCACTGATCTTAGCAGGAGTCTTTATCTTTGATTAAGGCCTAGCCCTGACTCAGGCATGAACCTGGACTTGGGTCAGGATGTGAACATCTGAGGCTTTATACATTTGACTTGTTTTCCATCTTTCTATTTTGGGAGTGCCATCTCACACAGTCACTGATTTGTTAACTTGTTCAACTTTTATGACATGTCATCTATGTGCCTTGAAATTGTGATAGCACTAAGGATAATAGATGAAAATTCAGCTTGTCTTCAAGGAACTGAGTCAAATAAAGTAAAGATAATTACAATTTATTGTGTTTTGTGAAGTCAGTAGCATCATAATGGTGCTCTGTGAACACAGGGAAGTACCATTGAGGATTTCTAGCTAAGGATGAGCATTTCCTTGAATACTTAGAGAATAAAGTAGTTTTGAGATGGAAAAAAGAGGGAAAGGGGAAAAGAATGCATGTGCAAAAACATGGAGGTGTTTACACAGCATTAGTTTCTATTCACATTTGTGACCAGTTTGGGGGCAGGGTTAGAACATGGGTGAGGGAGGGCTCTGGGGGTCTGGCAGAGGGTCAGCTCACAGTGGATATTATCAGCTATAGTAAGGTAACTTGGAATTAATGTGGGCATGAAGGCATCATTGACAAATTTTAAGCATAAAATGAAAGGATCAGAGTAGCAGTTTAGATAGATCCATGTGACAGAGTTGATGGATTGATTGGAAGCATAAGTCTGGAGGAGGGACACTAGGTAGGAATAATCTAGGTTGGAAGTACCAAAGGTCTGATTTCAGGTGATGGCAAATTGTTAGAAATGGAAGATGCAATCAATCTAAGAGGCTGAATTGGCATAACTTAGTGATCTGGTGGGATGTGGAGTTAGGGACAAGGAGTTATCCAGGTGGCTTCCTAGATTTTTGTCCTCTGTGATTGTCCTCTGAGAGGATCTGCCCTCAGTTACTGAGATACACTCAGTAGGAACAGGATTCATGGGTATATGAGGACCCCAGAAGGCATTCTCACAAGCCCCATGCCTCTCCCTAATTCCACTGCCAGAGTTCTAGTTATTGTCCTCATCTCTTCCTGCCTAGTGGACTGCAGCAGCCTCAGGGCTGGTCTCTAGACTCTGATCTCCCCGAACACAGTCCTGATCGACCACTCTTCTGCTTATAAGCTTTAAGTATCTCCAAGGTGCTTAGAGAAACCTGCAATTCAAGACTTTCTGCAATCTCATTCCAGGGTAACCGTTCCAGGCTTGCTCTCTACTCCTTCCTCCAAGGAGCAGACAAATCTGCCATAGTTGGAGAACCAGACACAAAGTGAGGCTACTTAGAAGATGTATATGTGTGTGTGCACAGGCACATGTATTATTTGTGTCACGAAAAGTTAGAAAAGAACAGTACCTATTTGTAAAGCTACAATGGTATTGTGGATAACGCAGGATCCATTTGGGACTTAAAGGGATAAATTGCAAAAAAGATAGGTAACAAGGAGGAGAGAAGGCATAGCTAGCTGGCAGGCAGAACAGTGTAAGCACAGACATGGAGTTGGGGTGTGTGGATAGGGGGAGGTACAAGGGAGTGGCAGAGAAGGAACTGGGCAATGGGAGTAAAGGTTGGTAGAGCAAGGTTTTAGGGTCACAAAGGGGCCAGTCTTTGCTATGTCATCCGGTAGCATAGTTTTAAAATGTGAATATTTATAGATCGTTCTGTATATAACATGGTGTCTCAAAAATCAGTGAAAAAAATTGAAAAGATATAATGAAAAAATATTAAAGTATCTCTAGGATAAAATATTTTCAAATTACTTCTCAGATTACTTTCAGATTACTGGGCCCCTTTCACTGAGGCCCAGAGAGCAGTATTTTGCCAAGTTTGGATTTAATCATGGGTCTTTTGACCCCAATTCCAGGTGTTTTCCAGTACGATATAGCTGCTGTTTGTAGCATGTTTTAATGTCTAAACAATCATATACTCTGGTTTGGTAAACCAGCCTACATGTATGTCTTAGAAGGATTGTGGTTAATTTCTTGAGGATTTTGTTAAGCATCTCTTTATTGATTTCTTCCAGCTGAGAAGCCAGTAAAGAGGAAATAAAAATCATGCACCAAACTGTAGCTATAAGGGTTCACAAATAAGGGCAGACAGCTTAATACAACTAGAGAGGTAACAAGAGACTTCATTATGGTTTTCCTCACAAATTGGAGTGGAATGAAATGACTAGGGGGCACCTTGATGCCGGTGTTGGAAAACTGCTTAAAGTCTCATAAGTGTAGCATTTGTTTTGGAATAACTCTATTTATGAATCCTCTGGTCTCTCAATCCTCTTTGAAGTGAAGGATTCTGTTTCATAATGATTGTGCTGAGAATATATATTTTCAACACTTCAAACAAGAAGTCAATGCTATGTTTGAAACAGATAGCCAGGAGGAAATAGCTCATGCCAAATCATTGGGATTTTATTGTGCAACAATGTGGGTTATGTTGAGCTTGATTTTTTGGGTAATTTTGAAAGGGAATTATCTTCTGAAAACATGTTCTTCTCAAATAATGGGGATTTGCATGGAAAAAAATCTAAGAGTTTGTGGAATGCCAGGAGTTACGAATCAGCCATAGAAAAGATGATGCCTGAGGGTCCTTTCTGGATACAGAGCCACATCAGATCTTTGGCAGTGGAAAAGATGTCCAGGTGTCTGTATGGAGGTTGCCAAGACCAGAGAAGAGAAAGAGAAAACAGAGTCAGAATTGTGGATATGAAGGACAACATTTTCTACATTTAATAACTACTATGGTAACTACCTTAGTAACTATTACAGTGACTACTGGTTTGGCATAAAACTCTATATACTACCTTTGAGAGCAATTATTTTATTATCCTTATTATCACTTGTTCAATCAATTTTTTATGAAATTGTAACTTTCTCCAGAATAGACCACATACTGGGTCACAAATCGGGTCTGAACCGATACCAAAAGATTGGGATTGTCCCCTGCATATTCTCAGACCATAATGCCTTGAAATTAGAACTAAATCACAACAAAAAGTTTGGAAGGACCTCAAACAAGTGGAGGTTAAGGACCATCCTGCTAAAGGATGAAAGGGTCAACTGGGAAATTAAGGAGGAATTAAAAAGATTCATGGAAACTAATGAGAATGAAGATACAACCGTTCAAAATCTTTGGGATACAGCAAAAGCAGTCCTAAGGGGGAAATACATCGGCAATACAAGCATCCATTCAAAAACTGGAAAGAATTCAAATACAAAAGCTAGCCTTGCACATAAAGGAGATAGAGAAAAAACAGCAAATAGATCCTACACCCAGCAGAAGAAGAGAGTTAATTAAGATTTGAGCAGAACTCAACGAAATCGAGACCAGAAGAACTGTGGAAGAACAGATCAACAAAACCAGGAGCTGGTTCTTTGAAGAATTAATAAGATAGATAAACCATTAGCCAACCTTATTAAAAAGAAGAGAGAGAAGACTCAAATTAATAAAATCATGAATGAGAAAGGAGAGATCACTACCAACACCAAGGAAATACAAACGATTTAAAAAACATATTATGAACAGCTATACACCAATAAATTAGGCAATCTAGAAGAAATGGACGCATTTCTGGAAAGCCACAAACTGCCAAAACTGGAGCAGGAAGAAATAGAAAACCTGAACAGGCCAATAACCAGGGAGGAAATTGAAGCAGTCATCCAAAACCTCCCAAGACACAAAAGTCCAGGGCCAGATGGCTTCCCAGGGGAATTCTATCAAACGTTTGAAGAAGAAACCATACCTATTCTACTAAAGCTGTTTGGAAAGATAGAAAGAGATGGAGTACTTACAGATTTGTTCTATGAGGCCAGCATCACCTTAATTCCAAAACCAGACAAAGACCCCACTGAAAAGGAGAATTACACACCAATATCCCTGATGAACATGGATGCAAAAATTCTCAACAAGATACTAGCCAGTAGGATCCAACAGTACATTAAGAAAATTATTCATCATGACCAAGTAGGATTTATCCCCGGGACACAAGGCTGGTTCAACACTCGTAAAACAATCAATGTGATTGATCATATCAGCAAGAGAAAAACCAAGAACCATATGATCCTCTCATTAGATGCAGAGAAAGCATTTGACAAAATACAGCATCCATTCCTGATCAAAACTCTTCAGAGTGTAGGGATAGAGGGAACATTCCTCAACATCTTAAAAGCCATCTACGAAAAGCCCACAGCAAATATCATTCTCAGTGGGGAAGCACTCGGAGCCTTTCCCCTAAGATCAGGAACACAACAGGAATGTCCACTCTTACCACTCCTATTCAACATAGTACTAGAAGCCCTGGCCTCAGCAATCAGACAACAAAAAGACATTAAAGGCATTCAAATTGGCAAAGAAGAAGTCAAACTCTCCCTCTTCGCCGATGCCATGATATTCTACATAGAAACCCAAAAGCCTCCACCCCAAGATTGCTAGAACTCATACAGAAATTTGGTAGTGTGACAGGATACAAAATCAATGCCCAGAAATGAATGGCATTTCTATACACTAACAATGAGACTGAAGAAAGAGAAATTAAGGAGTCAATCCCATTTACAATTGCACCCAAAAACATAAGATACCTAGGAATAAACCTAACCAAAGAGGTAAAGGATCTATACCCTAAAACCTATAGAACACTTCTGAAGGAAATTGAGGAAGACACAAAGAGATGGAAAACTATTCCATGCTCATGGATTGGCCGAATTAATATTGTGAAAATGTCCATGTTACTCAGGGCAATTTACACATTTAATGCAATCCCTTTCAAAATACCATGGACTTTCTTCATAGAGTTGCAACAAAGTATTTTAAGATTTGTGTGGAATCAGAAAAGACCCCGATTAGCCAGGGGAATTTTAAAAAAGAAAACCACAGCTGGGGGCATCACAATGCCAGATTTCAGGTTGTACTACAAAGCTGTGGTCATCAAGACAGTGTGGTACTGGCACAAAAACAGACACATAGATCAGTGGAACAGAATAGAGAATCCAGAAGTGGACCCTCAACTTTATGGTCAACTAATACTTGACAAAGCAGGAAAGACTATCCATTGGAAGAAAGACAGTCTCTTCAATAAATGGTGCTGGGAAAATTGGACATCCACATGCAGAAGAATGAAACTAGACCACTCTCTTACATCATACACAAAGATAAACTCAAAATGGATGAAAGATCTAAATGTGAGACAAGATTCCATCAAAATCCTAGAGGAGAACACAGGCAACACCCTTTTTGAACTTGGCCACAGAAACTTCTTGCAAGATACATCCATGAAGGCAAGAGAAACAAAAGCAAAAATGAATTACTGGGACTTCATCAAGATAAGAAGCTTCTGCACAGCAAAAGAAACAGTCAACAAAACTAAAAGACAACCTACAGAATGGGAGAAGACATTTGCAAATGACCTATCAGATAAAGGGCTAATATCCAAGATCTATAAAGAACTCCTTTTTTTTTAAATTTTTTTTTAATTTTATTTATTTATGATAGGCACACAGTGAGAGAGAGAGAAGCAGAGACATAGGCAGAGGGAGAAGTAGGCTCCATGCACCGGGAGCCCGACGTGGGATTCGATCCCGGGTCTCCAGGATTGCGCCCCGGGCCAAAGGCAGGCGCCAAACCGCTGCGCCACCCAGGGATCCCTATAAAGAACTCCTTAAACTCAACAGCAATGAAACAAATAATCCAATCATGAAATGGGCAAAAGACATGAACAGAAATTTCACAGAGGAAGACATAGACATGGCCAACATGCACATGAGAAACTGCTCCGTCTCACTGGCCGTCAGGGAAATACAAATCAAGACATTCCCAGATAAACTACAAGCATGTATGTTTTGGTTTCAGACATGAAGAGAAATCGCACAGAGGAAGACATAGACATGGCCAACATGCACATGAGAAAATGCTCTGCATCACTTGCCATCAGGGAAGTACAAATCAAAACCACAATGAGATCCCACCTCACACCAGTGAGAATGGGGAAAATTAACAAGGCAGGAAACAACAAATGTTGGAGAGGATGTGGAGAAAGGGGAACCCTCCTGCACTGTTGGTGGGAATGTGAACTGGTGCAGCCACTCTGGAAAACTGTGTGGAGGTTCCTCAAAGAGTTAAAAATAGACCTGCCCTCTGACCCAGCAATTGCACTGTTGGGGATTTACCCCCAAGATTCAGATGCAATGAAATGCCGGGACACCTGCACCCCGATGTTTCTAGCAGCAATGTCCACAATAGCCAAACTGTGGAAGGAGCCTCGGTGTCCATCGAAAGATGAATGGATAAAGAAGATGTGGTTTATGTATACAATGGAATATTACTCAGCCATTAGAAATGACAAATACCCACCATTTGCTTCAACGTGGATGGAACTGGAGGGTAATTATGCTGAGTGAAATAAGTCAATGGGAGGACAAACATTATATGTTTTCATTCATTTGGGGAATATAAATAATAGTGAAAGGGAATATAAGGGAAGGAGAAGAAATGTGTGGAAAATATCAGAAAGGGAGGCAGAACATAAAGACTCCTAACTCTGGGAAATGAACTAGGGGTGGTGGAAGGGGAGGAGGGCGGGGGGTGGGGGTGAATGGATGCCGGGCACTGAGGGGGGCACTTGATGGGATGAGCACTGGGTGTTTTTCTGTATGTTGGTAAATTGAACACCAATAAAAAATAAATTTATTATTACAAGATGTTTTATGAAATTGTAAGCTACAGAAGTGGGGGCCATGATATCCTCGTTCTTTTCATATCTCTAGTGCCTAGCATGGTATCTGAGAAGTAGCAGCTTTCAGTAAATATTTTATGGATGAGTGAAAAAACTGCTTGGGACCTAAAGATTAGAACAGTAGATGTGTACTCTGGGAGGCAAAAATACATGTATATAAATGAGTTTTAAAAATATCTTTATAGTTCACGTACCATAATATCCACTCATTTAAAGTATACAATTCAATGAATTTTAGTATATTCACACAGTCATACAACTATTACTGCAATCTAAGTTTAGAACATTTTCATCACTCAAAAAACTCCTTAAGTATTTGCAGTCACTCATTATGTCCCATCCCCCCAGTACACACATTCTCCTGCCCTAGGAAATCACTAATATTTACTTATCTGTCTGCCTGCAAAGTGGACTATTCAGCCATGAAAAATAAGAAATCCTGCCATTTTTAATGATGTAGATGGAAGTAGCAGATGTTATGCTAAGTGAAATAAGTCAATCAGAGAAAGGCAATTATTATACGATCCCATTCATAAATGGAATTTAAGAAACAAAACAGAAAATCATAGAAGAGAGGAAAAAATGAAACAAGATGAAATCAGAGAGAGAGACAAATGATAAGAGACCCTTAATTATAGGAAACAACTGGAGGGTTTCTGGAGGGAAGGGTGCTGGAGGAACAGGGTAACTGGGTGATGGACATTAAGGAGGGCATGTGATGTAATGAGCACTGGGTATTATATAAGACTGATGAATCATGGATCTCTACCTCTGAAACCAATAATATATGCAAATTAATTTAAATTAAAAAGTTGTATTCTTCTGAAGCAGTGGACTGTCTTAAAGGAATTCCTCAGTATCTTCATGAAGGATAAGAAAGGTCCGAAGCGGAACCGCTCAGATGCGGTTGAGCATCTTCCTTTGGCTCGGGGTGTGATCCTGGGTCCCAGGATTGAGTTCCACATCAGGCTTTCTGCATGAAGCCTGATTCTCCCTCTGCCTATGTCTCTGCCTCTCTTTCTGTGTCTCTCATGAATAAATAAATTAAAAAATCTTTAAGAGTCTGAAGCAAGTATTTTATCTAGAGCAGTCTGTTGGTCAGATGGTAAGGGAGAAGCATCCCCAAAGGATCACAAAAGCTCAGAATGGAGGCAGTTGATGGGCTGAGGGAAATTGGTCACTGTTGAGAAAAATCTAAACCTACCTTAGGCTTTATCAAAAGCGCACTGAGTCTGAGAGCTCAAGCAGAATCAACAGGAACTAGAACCGAGAATAGGAGACACCAAAGATGTGCTCTGATTCTATATTAAGACCCTTTCCCCTGCTGTCTGAAGATCTGCTCTAAGTGGCTTATGACCCTTGGGAGTTGTTCTAAGGAAGACAGAGGATTTGTCTGTTTAGACAAAATTGATAGTGCATCTTGAATATTTTAGGAACATTTGAATTTAGGGGAAATCCAAGAGAAAAAAAATAGAGGAATTTTAATTACATTTTCCTAGTAAATATTTGTCAACTACTATGAGCCAGGTATTAGTCTAAGCACTGGGATACAGCATTGACTAAAACAGAAAACAAACAAAACCCTATTTTCAAAAACCTACATACTAAAGGGAAATAAAGACAAAAAGCAAGATAAATAATGAAAATATACATAGTACGTACATGACAATGTTAAAGGAAGGAATTGAAATAGAAAAGGGAAGAAATTGTTTTAGAGGGTGGGGCTGGAAGGAGGTAATTTTGTATAATGACCAGAGGAGGCCTTACTGAGTAGGTGACTTTGAGTGAAGGCCTGAGTAGGTGATAAAGTGAGCTCTCTGGATGGTGGGGGAAGAAAATACCATGCTGACCAAAGTTCTGAGCAGAGAGGTATCTAAAGTATTTGAGAACTAGCTCAATGGCTGGCATGATAGGAATGGACTAAGGAGAGAACAAAAGGAGATAGTATCAGGGAGGTAAATTTAAGATTTTCAGATTTCACTCTGGATGAAATGGATACCCACTATTTTTAATTAATTAAAAAAATAGATTTATTAAGGAATACTTCACACATAACAAAAATAATTTTATTTTTTTGCCTATTTTTAAAAAAATTTTAAAAAGATTTTATTTATTTATTCATGAGAGAGACAGAGAGAGGCAGAGACACAAGCAAAGGGAGAAGCAGGCTCCATGCAGGGAGCCTGACGTGGGACTCGATCTCAAGTCTCCAGGATCAGGCTCTGGACTGAAGGCGGCGCTAAACCCCTGAGCCACCTGGGCTGCCCTCTTTTTTTTTTTAATTTAAATTCAATTTGCCAACATATAATATAACACCCAGCGCTCTTCCCATCAAGTGCCCTCCTCAGTGCTCGTCACCCAGTTACCACATTCCCCCCACCAACCTCCCCTTCTGCAACCCTTTTCCTAGAGTTAGGAGTCTCTCATGGTTTGTCTCCTTCTCTAATTTTTCCCACTCAGTTCCTCTCTTTTCCCTTATAATCCCTTTCACTATTTTTTATATTCCATATATGAGTGATACCATATAATGATTGTCGTTCTCTGATTGACTTATTTCACTCAGCATAATACCCTCCAGTTCCATCCACATGAAGTAAATGGTGGGTATTTGTCTTTTCTGATGGCTGAGTAATATTCCATTGTATATCATTTTAAAATACACATTTTGATGAGTATAGTACCTCTCCCATCTAAGTTTTTTGGCCTCTAAGTCTCTTTGACTAGGAAGATAGAAATTCTCAGTCCTACTGTCTTCTAGGCAATGCCTTCCTCTTCTTACTCTGTTTCTCTGTATTTAAGCTTGTAGTGACTGGAAGGTGACAAAGAAGGAAGGGTCAAACCCTCAGTCAAGCTTAAAAAAATGAAAAAAAAATCACATAACTAGTCTGATCTTCCCAATCTTTAAAATAGTACTGAGGTTAGATCTAGTTCTCATAGATCCCTTTCCTTTTTGCATTTTTGGATGACTTGGTATTACCTCTCCACTCACTCTGTCACTTCTCTGTTTTGAAGGATAGAGCTTCTATCCTTTCTTGGTAATAGATAATCTCCCCTCCCCTAGACCTACGCACTTTTATTTGCCTTCGAATTAGGCAGTCTGTTATTTATCTTGAATTTCTAGTTTTCTGGCTAAGATCTGTTCACTGCCTAGCCTCCATTTCCATCATCACTCCTGCCAGTGGGATCTCTTTTCAAGGCCAGTTTTTCTGAAGAAGCAGTTCTTACTACTTCAAAGAAGTTACTGTATATGGGAAGATTTGTGAAAGCATTAGGACTCCTACTGAATGGGCACCTGGGTGGCTCAGTTGGTTAAGTATCTGCCTTTGGCTCAGGTCATGATCTCAGAGTCCTGGGATTGAGCCCCTTGTAGGGCTCCCTGCTCAGTGAGGAGCTGGCTTCTCCCTCTTTCTGTCCTTCCTCCCTCTTGTCCTTGCTCTTTCTCTTTATACCTCAAATAAATAAAATCTTAAAAAAAGAACTCCTACTGAGAAGAGGTAAATAATCGGGAGATAATTCATTGGATGAAAGAAGGTGTTGAAATAGCCTCTGTATATGATGTTAGTGGAGAGAAAATTTGAAGCAACTTTTCTGAAAGGTAATTGGTTTATATATCTCTGTTTCCTCTGTCACTATCTCTAGTTATGTTTATTCTTGATCTGTAACACATGTGATCTTAGGCAAGTCAGTTAACCTCTCTGAGTCTCTGTATTTCATCTGTAGAATAAAGTTGTTTTGAGACAGTAAAACTGTAGATATAAATCATTTAGCATAATGTATGTCTCATTTTAATTACTAATATATTTCTAATTATTATTCATATTAATGTTACTATTTTTTTGGAGAATTTAGAATGATAAAAGTTGGTCAGCCCAAATGTGCAACAAAGGGGCGTTAGTTTTTGTTTTGTTTTGTTTTGTTTTTAGAGAGAGTGAGCATGCATGTACACATGAGTGGGGGCAGGAGGGCAGGGGAGCAGGCGAGAGAATCTTAAGCAGCTGAACACGGAGCCCAGTTTGGGGCTTGATCTTATGACCCTGAGATCATGACTGAGCCAAAATCAAAAGTTGGTGGGTGCCTCCCCGCGTCAGCCAACTAAGCATCTGCCTTTGGCTCAGGTCATGATCCTGGAGTCTTGTGATCAAGCCCCACATCGGGCTACCTGCTCAGCGGGAAGCCTGCTTCTCTCTCTCTCTCTCTCCCATCTCAGCTTTCAATCTCTCTCTCAAATAAAAAAATAAATCTTAAAAAAAAAAAAAGAGTCAGATGCTTAACTGAGACTGTACAGCCTCTACTGTAACTTTATAGTAAATTTTGAAGTTGGGTAGCATCAGTCTTCCAACTTTGTTGTTTTTCTTCACCAAGCACTTTTCAAAGCCTTAGGGATCCCATGCTCTTGTTTCTGGGCAGTAACATAGACAAATGGAAAGAAAACCAAATTTGGCTTTGAAAAACAGAGATGAAAATCCAAGCTCTGTTGTACACAATTACCTTCTTCTTCTTCTTCTTTTTTTTTTTTAAGTTTATTCATCTTTAAAATCAGGATAACAGGATATAAAACACAGGACTAGGCCCTTTTAAGTGGTTCAGCATTTGTGAAAATTTTTAGTCCAGTGCCTAATACATTAAATTTATTTTTCCCCTTTTCAATTGAATTATTACAAAGGCATAGGAAAAATGTAAGTTAACTCAAAAACTGAAGATTGAGTAAAGGTCATCATAATTATTTACCCATACTGACTTTTCCTTTTAAAGATAGTACATTAATTCATGTTTTATGAATTATGTTTATATTATGTTTTATAATTTCATGTTATGTTTTATATAGTCACTTAAATGATTCAAAATCATGCACCTATGAGGGGAGAATATGAAATAATGAGATAACCATATCATTAGTTATTTTCAATATAAATGTCCTAACTTTTCTAATGAAAAGATAAGGAGTTTTAGACTGAATTTAAAAAACACATTTAAAATATTTAATTTTAGCAGTCTTTGTAAAAAACACAAAGAGGCGGAAACTATGGAAATAAAATGATGGAAAAATGTGTACTATGTAAATACTAAATAAAAGTGTGGATTTTAAAAATAAGTTCTTTATTTAAATTCAATTTAGTTAGCATATATTATGTTTCAGGTGTAGAAAAAATACAAATATTGAAGAAGGCCTTAAGCATAAATTATAACAGATTAATAGAGATGTTCCATAATGATAACTCATCATGATATTATAGCAATTCTAAATTTGTATGCATCCAATAAAATAACCTCAGAATATTTGAGGTAAAATCCAGTAAAACCAAATGAAAAAATAAACATCCATAATCATACAGGGAGATTTCCAAATTCTTCTTCTATAATTGATAGAGCAGATAAAAATAATCCATCAAATAGAGATTTTTAACCACACTTGAATAAATATGAGTTAGTTGACATATATAACACACTGAAGAATGAGTGTGTATATGTATATATATTTATTTCAAGTACTGATAGAACTTTACTAAAATTGAATTTTTGCTGGATTATAAAACCATTTTATTTTTTAAAAAATATTTATTTATTTTAGAGAAAAAGAGAGTGCACAAGCAGAGAGAGAGAGAGATAGGGGGAGAGAATCTCAAGCAGGCTCCCTCCTGAGCATAAAGTCCCACTCAGGGCTCCATCCCAGGATCCTGAGATCATAACCTGAGCCAAAATCAAGAGTTGTATGCTCAACCAACTGACCACTGAGGCGCCCCTTTAAAACTATTTAAAACATATTTTCATTGATTTAAATTATATAGATCAAGTTTTCTCATCACATATAAAGCTATAAATCAGTAACAAAAGAATATATAGAAAATAATTATATGTTATGGGAATCAAGGAATATTTTTCAGAATAACCTGCAATCAAAGAAGTCACAGTGGAAAGGAAAAAAAATGTGAACTGAGTGATAATAAAAATGTGAGATGTCAAAACTTGTAGACTATAGCTAATGCCATGACGAGAGATATTAATGGCTCTAACTGAGCATAATAGAAAAGAAAGTTGAAAGTTAATGATGTTAGTATTCCTTTTCAGAAGATAGAAAAAGCAGTATCATTCTTGCATGTATATTCAACAAAAACTTGTACACACAATCATCAAAGGCCTGATTCAGGAATGTTTATAACAGTTTTTGTAACAACCAAAAACTGGAAATAACTCATCCATCAACAGTAGAATGACTAAATAAATTGTATTTTTTCCCAGTGACATACTATACAATAGTGGATAGAATAAGCAAACTAGTGCTACACACAACATGGATGAATTTCATATGCTTACTGTGAAGTAAAAGCAGCCGGACACCAAAGAGTTTATACTATATGATTCCACTTGTAGGAATTCTAAATACACACAAAACTCACTGATGATTTTATAAATCACTGAGGGGGAATGCCTCTGTAACTGCATGTAGTCTGGAAACTGCACAGAACTAAGTATGTATGCTTGTGCACTTCTCCATGCGTAATTCAATATAAGTCTAACTAAAAATAATTATGGGATGTAAATAGTCCCATGATTTGAGGGAAGTGTGTAGCTTTATATAAGATAAAGCAAAGATTTTAAAAAAATCAACATGGTAATCATTTCAAATAGTAGAGAAATGATCACAAGTTAAACCCAAAATGTGGAGTGTGATAAATTATAAAGATATGAGCAAAAATTAAAAAGGAAGAAAACAAAGGTACACTAGAAAGGATTAATCTAAAATTAGTCTTTCAAATAGTTCTTAAAATTGATAAAATGCTAGTGATACTGATAATGATGAAAGAAGACACACATAAATAATATCATGGATTAAAGAAGAGCGTCATGACCATTTATACAGATTGCCAAGAAATCCGAAAATTTTATGACAGTAAATTTATATAAAGGGGAGAAATTCCTAGTTTGAGTCTAGCTCATCAAAACTGACAGAAGAAGAAATAGAAAATCTGATATAGTTCTAGGATTAATGAAGATACTGACTTTATTAGTAAGTCTTCCCAAAGAAGATACCATGCCAGATAACTTTATCCATGAAGAAATTAAAATACTCAAGGAATATATAATAGCAATTTCTGAACATTTTTTCCATGATAGAAAAAGGCTTTCCTGGTCACTGCATAAAGCCGATATGACCTTGACATGAAACCCTTTAATACAATTATGAGAAAGAAAACATAGTTTCCTAAACCCTAAATAGATAAACTAAATCCAGTAGTATATAAAAAGATAATACATCAGAATCAAGTTCAGCTTATTTTAGAAAGGTAAGCTTGTTTTAGTATTTAAAAAGCTATTCAGAATGTCACCAAGGTTGTGGAATAGGAGACCTCAGCTTCTGTCTTCCCACAGAAATCAACAATTAGCTATCCATGAATAAAAGTAACCCTAAGAGAGCTCAGGATTTCACTTAACAAGCAGTGAAATAAAAACTTGAGAATAACGGCAGAAAAAAGGGTAAGACCTTCATTTTGCCTATATCATCTCATCCCCTTGGGGTCAGCCCTGCTCATCACCAAGAAGAAGCTCCCCAGCCCAAGAGAGTTTCCTGCCCTCCAAGAGAACAGGAGCAAGATGAGCAGCCAGCTTCTCTAGCCTTTTAGGGCACTGCGTGAAGGACTGGCTTCAGTTTTACCCAACCCAGAGATTAGCAAAACTGAGATAGCCTATAAAAGTCTAGGAATAAGCAAAAAAAAGAAAAAGAAAAAAAAAAAAGGGCAGGGAGAAAGCAGGAGCTACTGATAGCCATCATGTAGACAGAGCAACAGGGGTTTTCAATGGCTGCTCTGCAGAAGACCTTTGTTGCAGAGGATCTCAATAACTTTTGAGGAAACTTCAGAATGTGCTCCTCCCCCCATCCCAGCTTTCATCACTGAGGACCCTTTCATGGATACCAGCTGACTGCTCTGCTATGGACCAGCTTTCACCACTGAAGAAGCCAATATCCAGCACAGCCACTGTAGATTCCTTACAAATATCACTGCTCAGTCTTTCTCACAGGTTGTCACATTTGTACATTCCAGCTGCCTTAGTCCCTTTCTGCTCCTTAATTCTCTCTCATTCCCAGAGTCTGAAATCTGTCCTGGCAGGCCAACATGGCCTCCATGGCTACTCTTGTATAAGATGTCAGCCTAGACCCCCACAGCAGACCTTCTCTGCTGTGCTGTTTATCGGTATGTCCCACATGTCCAGAGCAGTGTCTGGCATGCAATAGGTATTCAATAGATATTTATTGAATGACCTAATGGGTATCATGAAGGGTCTTAACCTCAAGAAGTAGGAGTAGGAACTGGATTCTGCAGGCAGTGGTCAGCTTAAAGGGATTTCTAGGCAAGGAAGGTAGCCTGAATAGTGCTTTAGGAGCACTCAATCTGCTGTGGCTGGAGAGAGATACAAGTGAGGAAGAGAAAGACAAGGGTTTATGTGATGGCAAAGAGGTAGAGAATGGAGCGGAGGGAAGTGTCAGAGGCAGATGAGAAGCAGGTATGGAGATGTTAAATTGTAGCTAATATGCATAATGAATTGAAAAAGATTACCTAAAATATCTTTTAACATTTGACATTCACAAGTCCTTTTATTATAGTTTGCTTCTTCCATCAATACCTTCTACAGCTGATTAAATATAGGACAGAAAACAGAATATATCAGCTTGACATTTTTCTGAATTGAGGCTCTTGTCATAGGATGAACGTTGCCATTTGTTATTAAAACACTCCTGCCTACACTTCTTATCAGTGAAATAACTTTTTTTCCAGCCCATTGGGGGTTTACTTTGTCCTTCATAACACAGTCTGCAAATTAGCAGTGATCCCATAATTTATCTCTGTGATGCCTTGCTCATTTTATTTATAATCCAGAGGCAATTAAAATCGCTTTTATACAACATTGTCTTGATGACAGATGTGTGGCTGCCACTCCGACACATGACGGCTGACATAAATCATTTGACGATCAAAGTGTCTGTTGACTTGCTAGTCTCTAGTTACAGCAGATGCCACCCTAGACAGAGTGACAGGGACATTCTTCATGGGAGCCTCATTTTAGCTAACTGCTTTACTCCGCTTCAGCTCTGGAATCTTGACAGCTTGGCTAGTTTGTGACAGCTCGGAAATTTTTTATGTGGTTTTCATAAGGGTCACTCTATCCCATATTCCCGCTTCTGTAGGTTTCCACTGGCTTCATAGTAGGACATATGAGTGGCTTCACAGTCTGGACCCAATCTATCACTCTGGCCTTGACACCAGGTGTGTATCTCCTATCCTTCCATTTATTTTCCCTAATTCACTGAATCATAATCTATATCCACCAATCTACTTGCTGTTCCCTGAATACAATGATCTCTTTTTTGACCATGTCCTTGAGTATGAGGTTTCATAGCCCTGGAACAATTTCCTCCCTGCATTTTCCACCTAGTATAATCCAACCTACTTCTCCTTGGAGACTCAGTTTAGTTGTCCTTGCCTCTGTGAAGCACTTGCCATCCATTTCCAAAGTTTTTCCTTAACCTATCCTAAAACCATCTAATTTATTTTTTATCAGGTTCATAGGGTTTATTAAATCCTATTCATCCATTCATGGAGTTATAAT
The DNA here is from genome assembly GCF_018345385.1 of Vulpes lagopus. NCBI lineage: Eukaryota > Metazoa > Chordata > Mammalia > Carnivora > Canidae > Vulpes > Vulpes lagopus. The sequence continues at coordinate 33,055,947 of NC_054838.1, read as the reverse complement.
CATCATTGGTCTCTGCAAGAACCCTCTCCTTTTATTTCACTTTACTGTTCTACTCTCCATCCCAGTTCTTTATTCCTAACCTCTACCCAACATGGACAGTTACTCTAGTCAGTTTATGTCCTTAGCTGTGCACAAATTCATGAAGGTTATATAGTGTTATTTATACATATGTTATGTACATATAAATTTAAATTTACGTGTCATAGCATACTAAAATATATTTTCCTGTATTTTTCACTGTATAATCAGATTTTAATATCCATCCATATTTTATATACACTCAATCCACTGCTTTAGAAAGAAATATGGAAAAAGATAAAATATTAGCATTTTCTTATTACAAGTTTGTTTTGGCTTCTCTTCACATACTTAAAGCCATTTAGGTTTCCTCTTCTGTGAATATTAACTATTTAGATAATTAATTTCCCATCTTTTTCTGCCTTATTCATACCATATTAAAATTTCTTATTTATTGAAGACACTAATCTATAGTTGCTTTTAGATGCTGAAATATCTTTTTTTGGCCTAGGTATTCTATCAGATTCTAAGTGGGTGTGTGCTTAAAATCTACAACTGCAATTTTATTTTATCTTTTCTCTACCTATTTCTGTCAGTTTTTTCCTTATATAGATTGAAACAGTAGTATTAATTTATATAAAAAGTATGATTGCTAACAATTTATTGCTCATTTTGCCAGGATGTGACAGCTCTTTTACTATTATGTTTTCTGTCTGAAATTGTTTTGACTGATATAAAAATGCTCCTATAACTTTTTGTTGGATTATATTTTGCATATTTTTTTCTTTTCTAGCTTTGTGTGTAATTTTGTTTTAGAATTATCTTGTACGGTTAATAAATATCTGGATCTTGCTTTCTTAGCCAATCTGAGTCTCTGCCCTTTGATATAAGACTTTAACTCATTTATATTATTGTAATTCATACAAGATCCTAACTATTTTTTGTTATTCTGTGAAATCATATATTTCTTATTTTTTCCTTCAGTATTCTTTTCCTTTGCTCTTGATACTAATTAAAAAAAATCTATCTCTGTTATTCCTGATGCCCTTTGGGAGAGTTCTACATCCTGATATTCAAACTTACTAATTAATTCATTGTACCCATTGTGCTGTTCAACCAATCTATTGAACTCTTTATTTCAACTACTACATTTTTGCTAATGCCCATTGTTCTCAGTCTGTTCTTTCCCTCCCAATATCTTCTATACACTTGAGGATGTTTATTATGCTTATTTTGAATTATTTTGTCTTATTTATTCATTTATTTGTTTATTTCAAATAGTTTTGATTAGTTCATTAGTACTCTCAAATAATGGAGATTGTTGTTTTTCTAGTGTTTATATTTTGTTAATGTTTCATGATCTCTTTCTGTGAGTGAATATTTCACTGAAGATATCTGCAAAGAAGAATGAAATCATTGTATATAATCTGCTTTTGCTCTAGACTCATTTCTCTCATCCTTCCCTCCCCCAAAGACACATACACACACACACACACACACACACACACACACGCACACACTCTATAACAACCCAGTCACTGACTACCTAGGAATTTTTTATAGAACTTACATTAGTATCTGGGATCCACCAGGTTTCCTGTCACCTTTATGGTATCTCTAATTGAGGATTCTTAAAAGGGAGTTAGCAGCCCAGGCTATCAGAAGTGGAATGCTTCCAAATACATAGCTGTCTTTTTCAGTATGAATCCTGAAGGTCAGAGACTATATCTTCTTCCTATAGAGCACCCATATATGAACACACTGTAATCATTCAATATAGGTTGTCTATTGAAGGCCACCTTTAAAAAAAAGTTCAGTCCTCAGGGAATATAAAAACCAAGCTGATATTTGTAACAGGTCACCATCTTCTTGATTAATTGTAGTATGTCAGAAAGGAGGATTTGATGAATGCCTGTTATCTTTTCAGAACTGTTCAGAATCCTTCTAAAGTAAATAAATCATTTTTATTTGATTTGGTGAAATAAGCATGACTGTTAGATAATTAAAGATTTTCAAGGATTCATGAATGGAGTTATAGAGATATTTCTGGTTATCTGTAGTTATTTTATAAATGATAACTCAAAAATTTGTTTTAGACTCCACAGGCCTATTTACTGGTTAATTAGTGGTTTTGTCTTCCTGGCTACTAATGCCTCTCCCCCTACACTGTTACATTTGTCTATTATAGCAATATTTCTTAACTGGAGTAAATTTTGTACTCTTTCCCCAAGGGGGTACTTGGCAATGTTGGGAGACTGGGTAGAGGCTAGGGATGTCACTAAACATCTCACAATGCACAAGACAGCCCCCTAAAAAACAAACAGAATTATTTGTTCAAAATATCAGTAGTGGCACTATTAAGAAAACCTTGACTATAAGGATTGCAATCCTCTAGCCTATTCCTAGCCCTGAACTTTCCATGTAGAGCTGGCTGTGGCATTGGACCAGGTAAATAAAATTCAAGTATCCACTATTATTCAAATCTATTTGAATTCTGAGTGTGAGTAGAAGTTCATAATTATAAGACTATCTGTCATTTACTCTAGTACACAAATGCACACACACAGCTGACAGTTGGTATTGCTAGGATACTAACTTGGGGTGGTTGGATACTTGAGTCAAACCTCTTTATACTCTACTAATTCCCCAGCTTTGACTTTCAGTCCTTCGTAGAATGTGGTTTACTTTCTCTCTCCAGCTTTTATTGCTCCTTGAGCCTGATAACTATCTTAAGATACTCCCTTGATTGTTCAATTCCATCTAGATGCTGGAATGCTCTTGTTTACTTTCTCAATGCCTTTGCTGAAATATCTCTGCAAAAATACCAAATATCATGTTTTCAGATTGTTCCTATGTAAATTAAAGTAATACCACCTCCTGTCACTTGTACTCCCTTAACCTCTTCTGGTTTTATTTATAGCAGTTATCATTATCTGGCATATATTTGCTTATTTTGTACTTTTTTTTCCTTCTTAGCCTCTATGGAATTAAGCAAGGACATGTTTTACTTAGTACTGTATTCCAGAGCCCAGAGAACATAACGGTATTCACAATATCAGGTAGTATTTCCTGGAGTATATACAAAGGTTAATAAGTCATGGTTCTATAGCACCATTTGGGGAGGGTAGATAATTACAAGGTGACAGAATCAGTGTTTAGATGGCATCACTGTCCTACCTAGGAGCATCAAAGAAGAATTCTCAGAGGATGCAACCCCTGAACTAGATCTTGAGGGATACATAGGATTCACCAAAAAAAGCAGGAAAGGGAAAGAGCATCTCAGGATAGGAATAGCATGCAAAATGGTGATATATTTTTGAAAGAGTATAGAATGTTTTAGGAATGAGTGAACTAACACTGCAAATTTAAATCTGGTCTACCTTGTGAAGGATAATACATGACAGACAAGGGAGGTTGGACTTTATCCTATCGAAAACTGAGAGCTCTAAAATATTTTGAGCAGCTCTGTGTTGGAAAATGATCATTCTGGTAGCAATGTGGAGGTTGGGTTGGATGATCAGAAGGTGGTGATGATGAGCTTTCATGGAGGAATTTAAAAGTGAATTCAGAGACTAATCTATTACCTTGTGCTGAAACCATCTATTCTCTGTGACCTTCCTTTTACCTCCCTAGATGATATAGTTTAGAGCCCAATTTCTTGTAAAAACTGTTTTTCAATTTCTAAAAATTATAGTCAGCAACCCTGTGGTCAAGCATCTGATCAATCATTTGACACATTTCCTATCCATCTCGTGCATTGTCATTGGAATAGATCTAGCTTTGACTCACTTCAGGGAAATTCTTTGAGTTTGTACCAGAAAGCTATAACTCACAGTCAATGTCATTTAGGGCTCAGTCTTAACCATCTATCAAGAGCTTCTCAATTAATTTTGCTGAGGCTAAAAAGTCATTTATAATTATAGTCCTTTTATATGAATATGTCTTCCTTATCTTTTACTACCTTGTGCTTCATTCCTGGCTCGATTACCATGGATACCATTATTTTATTGGCAAGGCTAGGTCCTGTAGCTTCTAGCTCAAATTGATTAACTACTGCTCTTCTCCCATAGATAAAGAACATGACTAGCTTTTAGATTTTTCAGATAGAGCTTATATACTTACTTTTTTCCCTCTCCGATGTCTCAGGAATAGCTCCTCTAGTGAAGTTTAGAATGATCAAACTTTCAGTGTCACAAAATCTGATAAATGATCATTCTCTTTTCTGACTAATCAACAGATCGAGGCATGTTTACAGAATTGAGAATACTCTTTATCAATCTAAGTGGTTATTTGCAGGTCATAGTGATAAGGAGAAATGTATAGCTATTAAATTTCTGTACCTTATATTCTTATTAATGAACAAGGTTTTAAATTTGGCTTATCTAGAGGATTATGAAATGATCTTTGGGAAGTTTTAATCCCCAGTTTTTTTTTAAGTTTAAAATGGTAAACATGATGTCTATTTAATTGGGTTGTTTGGAGGATTAAATGAGACAACATTTTTAAAGCACCTAGTATATTTTCTAATCTATAGTATTTAATAAATGTTCACATTTATTCAGTTCAATAAACATATACCCTAGATTTTTTTTGTCTGTGTTGATGTCTATGCTAATAGTTGGTGATAGAAAGATAAGTAGTATGTAGGCACATATTTCTTTTCCTTTTTTTTTTTTTTAAAGATTTTATTCATTTATTCACAAGAGACCCCTGGAAAGAGGCAGAGACACAGGCAGAGGGAGAAGCAGGCTCCTCGCAGGGAGCCTGATGTGTGAGACATGATCCTAGGACCCTGGAATCACTACCTAAGCCAAAGTTGGCAAATGCTCAACTGCTGAGCCACCCAGATGTCCCTAGAAATGTGTTTCAAGCAGATTATAGCTTAGTATGGAAGACAAGCATATAAATAGTTAAGTGCCATTCTCTATGAGAAGTACAAAAATAGAGATGGAGTACCACATACAGTGGGGACCTAGTAGAATTGGAGGCTAGGTCTACCTGGGAATTAGTGTTTCTGTTATGGATGGTAGGGGATCTGAGCCTTCATTGGTTTGTAGGAAATCATCAGATGGGCCTAAGGGGTTAGGTGGGGTTGGTGGATTGGAGAGAAGAAAAATCCAAGCTAAGGGAATGGTATTACAAAATGCATTCCTCTTTTTCCTTTCATTTCCCCTTCTTCATAATAAAATACTCTTAATAATAGAGTAATATCTAAAGCTTAGTCATACCCTTTGTCAACTTTTGAAAAGAAATAAGAAACTTGAAGTCTAAAGATTTTGATCAGTTGTATCCAAGGCAGAAAGAAGAGGAGGATGAGTCCTTTCCTCATTAATTCAAAGCATCAATTATAATTACAAAATGTTAGAGTTTTCAAAATATTTGTTCACTTGTATTATTTAATTTAATCATCCCCAAATTATTATGGGGTAGCAATTGTTAATGTTGTTTTGCTACAAATGGGGAAAATAAAGATACCCAGAGTCTCACAGGAGGCAAATTACAGGACTAGGCCTTTTCAAGTCTTTTAGAATCTAAATCCTGTACTCTGTCCTTTACAACCAAGTCTTCCTCAGTCAACAAATAATTAAAACTAGCTTATATTTGACAAAAATACTTGTGGGATAATCCTTTTTTTTTTTTTTAAACTTATTCTTTTTTTTTTTTAATTTTTATTCATTTATGATAGTCACAGAGAGAGAGAGAGAGAGAGGCAGAGACACAGGCAGAGGGAGAAGCAGGCTCCATGCACCGGGAGCCCGACGTGGGACTCGATCCCGGGTCTCCAGGACCGCGCCCCGGGCCAAAGGCAAGCGCCAAACCACTGCGCCACCAGGATCCTGCGCCACCCAGGGATCCCGATAATCCTAATCAAGTTTTCTTTGTACTCTTTGAAGGCCAAGTAAGAGAAAGTCTGCTTAGATTACAGCTGGAGAAATCAATTTAGAAACAAGGAATATTATAAATAAAGTTAACATGTAATTTACCATCCAGCCAAGGACACTTTTGAGAATAGAAGAGTGAAACTACAAGAGTCAATAGGGACTATTTTGGGCCCACTTGGACAATATTATCACCATTAGTATAGACTATTCATTAACTCATTTATTCATTCAATAAATATTACCTACTCTGTGTAAGGCTCTGGCCCAGTGTAGAGATAACTTAAAGTAGCTTCATGAACAACAGTGAGGAGATATATAGGCCAGATAAGAATAATAGTTATCACTTACTAAATATATATATATATGTTCTGGGTACTGTGTTAGAAGTTGAACATATGCTGCCTAACTGTATGCTAAATAAGTCATTAAATACCACTATTGTTACTCCCATTTTTACAGATAATGAACTGAGGTTGAATTATCTATCTGATTATATTATACAGGAAAGTCAGTTCCTGTACAATACAATTTGAATTAACTGCTCAGTTATATTATACAGGCACTGGTTTTTGTATTATACAGAAACTGGCTTAAAGGTTGAGAATAGTTTGGCCACTTGAAGTCACAATTGTAGAACAACATAGCTTCAAAAGTCATACTCTCAGGTCTCCCTCCTCCAGCATGAATTTCTAGAATGTTGATATTTAGTTAGATAGTAGTCACTGTGTCAAGTAGGAATCATTGGCTGTGATAGAAAAATCTTAAACTGGCATCTGCAATAAATATATTTATTGGTTTACATAATATAAAAGAGGAAGAGTTTGAGTGTATCTGTGTTCAATGTACAAAAGTTGCCACTATGACTTTTTGTTCCCTCTTTGTTTCTCTTTTCATCCTTTGACTCTGACTCCCTCTATATTAACTATATTTTCAGAGTCTCCCATTATGTTTTTAATCCACATCATTCCAAATCCAAAAGGAATGAAATAATGCCTTTTCTCTGTCAAGTAGAATCCCCAGGATCAGCTCTGATTTATCCTGATTCATTTGACTTTCCCTAAGGTAATGACTAGGTAAAGGGTGGTAGACCAGACCTTATCATCTGACCCTGGGTCCTGGAGCCTTAATCTGAAGCATGTGATCTAATAATAGAAAACGGAAACCCCAGATATGAATCAAGATGAATGAATTCTTGGTCACCAAGAAACAACAAATATCTACTATATTCTCTGAGTATAAAGGGCTTTGATTGAAATGAACCGTGGTAACTTTCAAACCTCTAGAATCCACAGATTGATGGAAAAGACCTAAAATTCTTTTTTTTTCTCTGTAAGACCATGACCCAGAAAAGTAAGGGGCAAGTGCCAGTTTGCTGTGATATTTCACTCACCTTTTTTCTTTTTTCTCTTTTGCCTCTTGGAGATAGTCATCGTAAAAACATCTTTTATGGCTTGAAGACAACTTCTCATTTGTGAAAGATTGATACTTTCAATTTTCAGTCCTGGTGAGGGTATATCAAGTTTTAAAACAGGACTGAAGCTACTCATTTCTTTTTATGGATAATTAACTCTTACAAAATAGGATTTATGCAAAGTAGAAAATCTAATTCCTGGTATAGAATCATTTTCTTCAATGGACCAAGATCAAATTTCTTCTCTTTCAACTTATGGTTTTGAAAATCATCCAATGAAGAATTAAACTCTGTAGTGTGTGATGACAAAGAATAACCAGAAAATTAAGTGGCATTCAAACTTCTATGACATTTACACTGTTTCTGAGAATGTTTCATTGAGGCGTTATCAATTGTAGTAAGGGCCTCAGGAAATATCTGTGCCTAGATTTTTCTAGGACCATGGAGAACGGTCAAGCTTATTAAACTTCATTCATCTCAAAAGACATGTTAAGTCATTCAAATGATGGAACATCAAATTTAGAAGAGACTTCATATTCCTGCTCTGTATGCTTTTTATAAGCATCACACAAAACGTGGGGACCATATTCTTCAATTGTTCAGAGTATAATGTTGAACTGAAGGAGCTAGACATGTACTATCAAGTTTCTAGAGGATATCTAGTTTAGAGACATTTGTTTCGGACTATCAGTTCTGCCATTTAGAATGTTTATCATTTGGACAAGTCACCTCCAGTTTTGTCATCTTTAAGATAGATTAATAATAATATTTAAAATTATGTTGTTATCACAGGGTATATGCACACTGAATTTAGAAATCTCAAAATCACATTTTCACTTTTTTCACTGTTAAAACCATTATTTGGGTCATCTTTCAAAATTTAGTAAAATTCAGTAGAAGCAAAACTGTTTCTCTCACAGATATAAACCAGCATTTATTCTGTGGCACAAGCCCACCACTGTCATCAGTGACTTCAGTGTATATTCAGGTGATTTGTCTTCACCTTCACATCTTCAGTAACCTATTCGTTTGCTCTACTTTAGACATTCACTCCCATGGCGACAAGGTGATAATTTGGTCTATGCTATTACCTGTAATTGCTTATTTCAAACTGTCACTAATTCAAAATTTCCACTTTTGCACTACAAGCTTATCGTCTTCTAGCCTCACCTCTTCACCCTATATCCATTTTCAACTTGAGAAAGACCTCCATTCCATTGGCCCTTCTGCCTTCACCCTCCATAAAGCCTTTCCTTTATTCATTTTTTCTTCTCATTCACTTTTGGTTCCATGATGCCATTATTTAATTAACACTTTTGATAATGACCTACATTTCCTTGCTGTGGTCTATTTTACTACAACTCTCCAGCAGAATACCATCCTGAGTCCACACAGTAGACCCAATCGTTTGTTTTCTCCATGCCTACATTGGAGTAGCTAATGCTCCTGTAGAAATTCCCACTAGATACAGATTTATTCCTTCATAAATTTAAGTTCACTAGTCTCACCACATGGGTTACTGGTATTCTAGGACAATTGTATTTTTTTTTCTTTTGTCAACTGGCACTTCTACTCTCCGCAATAAATAATTTAAATACCTCTCTCTCCACACTCTCAGTGGATGACCTTAGCTCCCATTTATAACAGAAAAAAAAATATTTAGATTATCAGACTGGAGCAGTCTTATTTGCCAATACATAGTTTAGACCCTCATATATCTGCATATATCTCATCCTTCTTCATTTCTTTTGTAATACAGGGACTAACAGTATTCATAGTTTAGGCTACTCCTTCTATTCTTTGCATTCAGCCCCTCCCACTTCTCAAAAATCTTAATTTACTATTTCTTTTCTTCCATTTATATTAATCTCACCTACAAATTAGCTTCTTCTCATTAGACATATCATAAACTAGCAGTTACATGATTGATGCTGTGTGAGACTGCCTTAAATAATTTACATAATTAACTCACTCAATCCTTACAACATCCTCTACGGTAGTATTTTTATTCCCATTTTATATATTAAAAAACTGAGGTACAGGGAGATTAATGATTTTTCCCAAGGTCCCATAGGTGGTAAATGGTAGAGCTTGGATTTGATACTTGCTGTTCTGGCTTCAGAATCTTTAATTATGTTATGTTGCATTTTGGGTATTATAAAAAAAATCCCAGTGCACCTTATCCAATCCTCATTCAATTTAAATTCTTGGCAGTTTCAACACTGTTGGCTGCTTCTTCCCTCCTGAAATGCCCTCTCTCTTGCCTTTTTATTTTGACATGTAAGTCTCTTTGTGGTCTCCCTGACTCCTTGACTTCTCACTCTCTGTATTATAATCCTCTGTTCAGTATGCTGGGTTCTCTCAGGTCTCAGCCATAGGCTTATTACTCTCATTCCTCTATACTTTTTCTACAGGTTATTTCATTAACCGCCACAGTTTCAACGGATATCTGTTTTCAGATGATAGATAAATTTATAGTTACAGCCAAAACCATCCATTTGAATTCTAGATCCTTAAATCCATTGTTCATTTGCTTTAGACTCTTCTATATCCTCAAAGTACCCCAAAGTCAATATGTTCAAAAGAAAACTCATGATTCTCTTTCAAACTTGGTCTTTTTCTGTTATTCTCTACGATGCCTAATGGCAGTGCTAACCTCAGTTGCAGAAGAAACCAGGATTATCCTTGATAAGTCCATATGCATCAATTTCTACCTCCAGTCCATTTTCCAGTCTTACTGGATTTTCCTCCTGTAACTCTTTCAATTGTATACACATCTTTCTATCTCCACTACCAATGACCCATTCTGACTTCAACTTATCATTCACTGCATAACTGTAATAATTTTGTTACTGGTCTAATGCATAGACTTCTCCTTCATCCTTTCTATTTTCTGTAATTAGAAAGAGGTGTAAAAGTACAGATCTAATCATGTTCCCCTCCCACTTACAACTTCATTGGCCTCACAATTTTTTTATAAATTTATTTTTTATTGGTGTCCTATTTGCCAACATACAGAATAACACCCAGTGGTCATCCCATCAAGTGCCCCCCTCAGTGCCCGTCACCCAGTCACCCCCATCCCCCACCCACCTCCCCTTCTACCACCCCTAGTTCGTTTCTCAGAGTTAGGAGTCTCTCATGTTCTGTCTCCCTCCCTGATATTTCCCACTCATTTTTTTCTCCTTTCCCCTTTATTCCCTTTCACTATTTTTTATATTCCCCAAATGAATGAGACCATATAATGTTTGTCCTTCCCCAATTTACTTATTTCGCTCAACATAATACCCTCCAGTTCCATCCACGTTGAAGCAAATGGTGGGTATTTGTCATTTCTAATGGCTGAGTAATATTCCATTGTCATGTCTACAAGGCCTTGCAAGGTCTGATCCTTACATCTGCAGGCTCAGTTTGCACTACCTTTACCCTTAACCTCAGCATAACAGCCATGCTGGTCTTCTTTCAGTTCTTCATATTTTTCTATTTTCTCTCTTGCTACATTGTCTTTACTCATTATGTCCTTTCCATCTGGGATGCTCATTTCTTAACCATTTGCCAATTAACTCATATTTCTGAGTTCTGTTCACTTGTCTCTTTCTCAGGGAAGTCACCCTGCCAAAGTCTGATTTTTCAATTAAAAGTGCATAGGATTTGTGTGCTTCTCCTTCACAGACATTGTCATGGTCACATTGTATATATATATTTACAATTATAATTAATTTTTGATATTATGATTAATATCTCTCTCTTATGTGACTATAAGCTTCATGAAGGCAGAGAATCATGCCTATTTTTGTTCTTCATTTTATTCTTATCATTCAGCTTATTAACTGAACATATGCTAAGCACTCAATGAGTAATAAAGCGGTGTATAAAGCTTTGAAGATACAAAATGAACAAGATATGATTCTTTTGCTCAAGAAGATCATAATCTAGAGTATGAAAACTGCCACATAAACAAAATGAGGCAAGTCCTAGGATATCCACAAAGTTCTTTGCAAATATTAACATTCTGCATATCTTGTATCTGGGAAGGTAAGTATACCTGAGGTAGAACTGATTATTAAAAAAGTTCAAAGAAGATGTAGTATTTGAGTTATCTTGAAGGAAGAACGGGATTCGAAAGTGAGCATTCATGCTAGGACCAGCTCTGTAATGGGAAGCGTAAGGTAGAGAGATACAATTACCAACCAGAGTTAGAATCCAGAGCCAAATCAAGGAGGGAGAGATACCATTGAAACTTCATGCCAATGGACATGGGAAGAATCAAGACGTTAGCAGTTGAATAATGCTAGAAACAAATGTGGTCAGAAATGAGGTGGAAAAAATGCAGAATTCCTCAATAATAACTTCTTGCCATTAGGGCTTTTTAAGTAATACACTATTTTTCACATGATCCTTTTTTTCAGCATAACAGCCTTTTCACACCCCAACCCACTCCAACCATATGCACAGCATAATTAATATGAGCATTTATTAAGGATATAATACTAATATTGTTGGAAAAGAAATCTCATGAGAAATATAATTTATTCTCTAGTTCTACCTTAGGATTATATCCTATTTGGTTATTCCACCATTACTGATGTAATTGCTAGACTCCACAAATAACACAGATGATGCTGGATATGGTTGAACAGTTATATGAGGTTTACTGAGCTCTCCAGGTAGACAGTGATGTTGGGAAGAAGTACTAGTAAGGAAATAAGTAAGGTTGACAAAAATATTTTTTTTTGACAAAAAATATTTTTTTGTTATTTCCAATATTGGAAAAAATATTGTTTTTTGTTTTTTTTGTTATTGTTCAATTTGCCAACATATAGCATATCACCCAGTGCTCATCCCGTCAAGTGTCCCCCTCCATGCCTGCCACCCAGTCACCCCAACCTCCCGCCCACCTCCCGTTCCACTACCCCTTGTTCATTTCCCAGAGTTAGGTGTCTCTCATGTTGTGTCACCCTCACTGATATTTCCCACTCATTTTCTCTGCTTTCCCCTTTATTCCCTTTCACTATTTTATACATTCCCCAAACGAATGATACCATATAATGTTTATCCTTCTCCGACTGACTTATTTCACTCAGCATAATACCCTCCAGTTCCATCCACATCAAAGCAAATGGTGGGTATTTGTCGTTCCTAATGGTTGAGTAATATTCCATTGTATACATAGACCACAGCTTCCTTATCCGTTCATCTTACAATGGGCACCGAGGCTCCTTCCACAGTTGGGCTATTGTGGACATTGCTGCTATAAACATCGGGGTGCAGGTGTCCCGGCGTTTCACTGCATCTGTATCTTTTTTTTTTTTTTTTAAATTTATTTATGATAGTCACAGAGAGAGAGAGAGAGAGGCAGAGACACAGGCGGAGGGAGAAGCAGGCTCCATGCACCGGGAGCCTGATGTGGGATTCGATCCCGGGTCTCCAGGATCGTGCCCTGGGCCAAAGGCAGGCGCCAAACCGCTGCGCCACCCAGGGATCCCTGCATCTGTATCTTTGAGGTAAATCCCCAGCAGTGGAATTGCTAGGTCATAGGGCAGATCTATTTTTAACTCTTTGAGGAACCTCCACACAGTTTTCCAGAGTGGCTGTACCAGTTCACATTCCCACCAACAGTGCAAGACGGTTCCCCTTTCTCCACATCCTCTCCAACATTTGTGGTTTCCTGCCTTGTTAATTTTCCCCATTCTTACTGGTGTGAGGTGGTATCTCATGGTGGTTTTGATTTGTATTTCTCTGATGGCAAGTGATGTGGAGCATTTTCTCATGTGCATGTTGGCCATGTCTATGTCTTCCTCTGTGAGATTTCTGTTCATGAAGGCAAGGGAGACAAAAGCAAAAATGAACTATTGGGACTTCATCAAGATAAAAAGCTTCTGCACAGCCAAAGAAACAGTCAACAAAACTAAAAAGACAACCTACAGAATGGGAGGAGATATTTGCAAATGACCTATCAGATAAAGGGCTAATATCCAAGATCTATAAATCACTTATTAAACTCAACAGCAAAGAAACAAGCAATCCAATCATGAAATGGGCAAAAGACATGAACAGAAATTTCACAAAGGAAGACAAAAATAATTCTAAAAAGAATTTTAAGAAATTATTTTAGAGGGACTTGAAGACAAAAATAATTCTAAAAAGAATTTTAAGAAATTATTTTAGAGGGACTTGAAGGGATGACTATAGTCTTTTGATCAACTAATTATGTTCTTAGTTGCTTACAAAATGATAAAAATAAAATACTTTTTTTCCAATTCTGATGGATAAATGGCTTTCATTTTTTAGGTATGAGTATCCTTTAATCAGAGTAGTTTTAGAATTTAATTGGCAGGTATTACTTTGCACTGACAACCCTATATCACTGGCCTGGGAAGAAATCGGACTGCACTGTTAGGCTGGGTAATCTGTCACATGTGACTGGTCATGCACACCCAGAGAGATTTGGTACTTAAAAATTTGGGGGAAGAAAACTTTATTAGTAGAACATGATCAGTGTTGTCTTAGGTTGACATTTTTTTTTTTTGCCAATTGCTATTGTTTTTGTCATTAGGATTTGACTTTGTTTTCCTTAAATTTTTTCGTACTGCTAAATTCTTTTCCAATTGCAAATTAAGGATGAGTAGACTAAAAATTTTTGATATTTAAAAAATTTCAAAATGTTTTAAGAAGTGTTAGTTTAAACTTGTACATTTAATTCACAAATATTTTACCTTTGTCACTAAGAGAAAGACAGTGATAATTTTTCTCACTGCTCACATATCTCTCTACATAACTTTTTGGGGACTTTTTTACTCAGTTTTCTTTTATATTGCTTAGGAATTCAAGTGAAGTAGGAAAGAAAAGTGTGTATAATAATAAGGAAAAGATCTGAGATCTTTCTACAAAACTCTCCCAATTGTATTCTTGTTTAAGTCTTCAAATATTTGACAACTTGGAAAAAAATTCTGTAATACTGAATACCAATTTAGGGCAAATGATATTATTCTGGATGCTCTTTCCTTTTAAATTTATCAATACAAAAGAAATCATTTGGCTCTGTTATTTATTTTTATTTCTCTTTCTTTAGAACTAGTTTATCCCAAATCATCTCTTAAAAGCTTTTGCCTGTTCTAAAAGAGAAAGTTGTTATTGAGGAGCTTAATTTGTATGACTTAGAGCTGGCATATTTTTATAAATTATTGTCATTTATGGTATAGTAAAATGGTATGCCTGCTTTCTCAAATGAGGGATTGATTTTGTCTAGAGGATCCTAAGTTTTTTCACTAGAGTTCCATAAATGGCAGGTTATGGTGAGGCTCTTCTCTATTTCCTACCTCCATGACTCAGTGTGATCCTATGAAAGCATGACTTTATTTTGAAGTTTTCAACTTATCTTCAGTATGTATGCAAACTTTGAGTCCTACTCAAATAATATGCCTGTTTTGAAATTAACATGCATTTCTAGAGGCAGGAAGAATCATCCAATTTATCTTGTGGGTTTTTTAATTCCTTGTGCATATTCATGTTGATATTTGTAGGCAGTCATATTCCAGTTTGAAAATGGGTATGTGAGAGGGAACCCAAAGACAATTGACCAGAGAACTCTATCCATTCAGCGCTGATAATTTAGCTCAATGTTTGTCAAATTTTTGCTGCATGTTTCCTTTACAGTCTATTGAGGCTACATGTCTAATAATTTTTTAAGACTTTTATTTATTCATGAAAGACAGAGAGACAGAGAGAGAGAGATAAGCAGAGGGAGAAGTAGGCTCCACGCAGGGAGCCCGACGTGGGACTCGATCCTGGGTCTCCAGAATCACACCCTGGGCTGCAGGCAGCACTAAACTGCTGAGCCACCTTGGCTGCTCTACATGTTTAATCAACATGTATTGAGGTTTGTGGACATTTTGTAGAGCTTGGAACATGATTTTGATGGTTTATAGTCATTGTGTATTTGCTTTAATGACATATCACTAGATGATTAATTTATGCTAAATCTTAAAAAGTTATATGAAATAGGACTCCTGTTCCTGAGAAGCTCACATTAGTTGGGGAGATAGAAATATAAATAGATAATTTCCAAGCGAGAAGAACTGTGTTCATGGGGAAAATTTCTCCAGAATACATGGAGTATTCATTTTTCATATCAGAAGTTGTTCTTTATGTATAGTTTATCACCTTATTATTTGTAAGTACTTTGTTTCCTGCTCTAGAACACATGCTTTATGACGTATAATGCCTGGCATACAGTAAGAATTCATTAACATTTTTTGAATATGTCTTGAAGATATTTTTTTCACAGATTCTATTTATTGAGTAACAACTACAGGTTTTTTCATTTTTATTGAGGACCTATGTAATAAGGAATGAATTAAAATCACTCTAAATTACTCACTAGTCAGACCTTGATAGCATTAATATCACTACACACAACAGATACTCTTGATTTAAAATTGCCTAGTGCTTCTGTTCTTTTTGGGAGTCCAGGTATCTAAGGGATCCATGAAGCCAAACCAGAGAATGGGTGTATCTTACTCATAACTGAAAGTGAGTAAGACAAGAGATGAATACCACAGTATATTTAGGAAGGGTCATTGAGCGGCAGAGCTGTGGGAGTAACAAAACCAACAGGATCACAAAGACGAGGAGGGCCTGGTTGGAGGGGGTCTCACAATTAGAAATGCTCTTTCTTAAGAACCCTTGATTCTCTTTTTGGAAAAAACCCTAACAGGCAAGTCTCATTCTTATTTCCCATTTTATATGGGAAGGCATCAGAGAGAAGTGTCACAGAATAGGTCTTGAATCATGTGTGTGGAAGTCTGGCACACAGTCAAGGAAGGGCAAGTGTAGGAATTAGCACCTATCAGCATGGTGTGCTCACAGATGACAAGTAGTATAATGTGCCTGGGCTATGGAAGATGCAGAAATGATGTGGGGACAGGAGTGACTTAGATTTAAAGTCAAAGCATAAAGTGTGACTGTTGTTCAAGTGATGTTGCTTCCTGAGTCTCTTAAGTGTTACTGGATAGCTTTTTATGTAGTAAATGTTGACTCTATTATTTCTCTACCGGGAAACTAAAGATTAAATTTTTACCTTTTAATACCCAGGCTGCTGTCAGTTTTGATAAATTAGAGAAAAGTTAGCTCTAGCTTTAGTTATGAAACTTAAGGACCTTAACCATAAACAGCACATAGTTCATTTTGCAATATTAGTATTACATCACTTTCTGATTAGAAATAGAAAACACAATTTGGACACAATCCAAAAAAAAAAAAAAAAAAAAAAAGAACAGAGAGAAAAATAATTACCTAAAATCTTATCACCTTGAAATAATGACTCTATCACTTTTTTTTTCTGATTATGAGTAGGATACATATTTGTTGAAAATTGTCTTCCTGACAAATTCATTCTTTAAAATTCCTTGAATGTATTTTTTCTGTGAAATCTTTGATTATCCAAGGGGTCATTAATCTACTTTTCTATTATGCTATACCTTTATTATGTATTCACATTGATTATGCATTTTCATTCAGTACCAAAGCAATTTTTTTCTGTCTTTCTCACTAAATTGTTCTTTTCCAAAGCAAAGACCTTGACATACTTGTGGTTCCTGCATATAGACATAGTGCCTGTTAGTCTCTCAATAATTGCTTCTAAATGAATGAATGGTTATCAGTTTTAATAACAGTATGCTATATCATGGAGGTCAGGGAAATGGGCTTGCATATTTTTCATATTCATTCACTTCATATTTTGCATATTCAAAAAGTTTTTGTGATCATTAGATAACATTGGAATCAAATGGAACTAATATTTACTGCCTGGAGCAAACTTTAAAAACTTGAAACGAAGAGACGTTTACACTTGTAGGACTATGGAACATTGATATAGAAGGTATTTTCGAATGCTGAACTTGATAGTGCAAGAGGTCAAAATTACCATACATTTTAAATAACGTCTTTTCAGGCCTTGGACCAAGCATTTCTATTTTTAAAAGTTTTAATTGCTTTTTTCAGTGTTGTATGTTTCATTGTTTTGACTCTTCCTATTTCCTATGAGGAAGTTGTGAGTATAGTCAGTATTCAAGTGTTAAATAGCTCTCTGTATTTTTTTTCTTTTTTCTTTTTTTAAAGATTTTATTTATTCATGAGAAACAGAGAGAGAGGCAGAGACATAGGCAGAGGGAGAAGTAGGCTTCATGCAGGGAGCCCAATGTGGAACTCGATCCTGGGACTCTGGGACCATACCCTGAACCAAAGGCAGAAGCTCAATCAGTGAGCCACCCAGGTGCCCCCCAATTTTTTTTCTTTTTTTAAAATTGAAATACAATTAACATGCAGTGTTATATTAGTTTCAGGTGTACAATATAATATTCAACAATTCTATGAATTATTCAGTGTTCATCAATATAAATGTACTCTTAATCCCCTTTATTTCACCCATACCCCCATCCACCTTGCCTCTGGCAGCTACGAGCTTGTTCTCTGCATTTAAAAGTCTGTTTCTTTGTCTCTTTTTTTCCTTTGTTCTTTTGTTTTGTTTTTTAAATCCACATATGAGTAAAATCATGTGGTATTTGTCTTTCTCTGACTTATTTCATTTAGCATTATATCCTCTATATCCATCCTGTTGATGCAAATGGTAAGATCTCATTCTTTATTATGTCTGAGTAATATTCCATTTTATGAATATATCACATCTTCTTTATACAATTATCTATTGTTGGCCACTTGGGTTGCATTCATATCTTGACTATTGTAAATAAGGCTACAATTAACATAAAGGTGCTATATATTTTTAAATTAGTGTTTTCATTTTCTTTGTGTAAATATCCAGTGCTGGAGTTACTAGGTAATATGGTAATTATATTGTTAATTTTTTGAAGAACCACCATACTAGTTTCCATAGTGGCTACACTAGCTTGCATTCCCCCCAACAGTACACAAAGGTTCCTTCTTCTCCACATCCTTGCCAAACTTGTTTCTTGTGTTTTTGATATTAGCCATTCTGATAGGTGTGATGTAATATCTCATTGTGGTTTTGATTTGCATTTCCCTGATGATTAGTGATGTTGAGCATCTTGTCATGTGTCTGTTGGCCATCTGTATGTCTTTTTTGGAAAAATGTCTATTCATGTCTTCTGCCCACTTTTAAATGGGAATATTTGGGTTTTTTTGTTGTTGAATTGTATCAATTCTTTTTATATTTTGGGTATTGACCCCTTATCAGATATATTATTTGCAATCTCCCATTCAAGGGTTGCTTTTTTGTTTTGTTGCTGGCTTCCTTTATTGTGCAAAAGCTTTTTATTTTGATGTAGTCCCAATAGTTTAATTTAGCTTTTGTTTCCCTTGCCTAAGGAGACATACCCACAAATATAGTGCTAAGGCCAGTGTCCAACAGATTACTGTCTGTTTTCTTCTAGAAATTTTCTGGTTTTAGGCCTCACATGTAGGTCTTTAATCCATTTTGAGTTTATTTTTGTGTATAAGAAAGTAGTTCAGTTTCATTCTAACTCCTGTAGCTGTCTAGTTTGCCCAATACCATTTGTTGAAGTGATTATCTTTTCCCTGTTGGATATTTTTTGCCTCTTTTGTCATAGATTAATTGACCATATAAGTGTGGCTCTATTTCTGGACCTTATGTTCTGTTCCATTGATCTATGTGTCTGTTTTTTGTGGCAGCACCATACTGTTTTGATTACTAGAGCTATGCAGTATATCTTGAAATTGGAGAGTGATACCTGCACATTTTTTCTTCTTTCTCAAGA
This sequence comes from Vulpes lagopus, assembly GCF_018345385.1. Classification (NCBI taxonomy): domain Eukaryota; kingdom Metazoa; phylum Chordata; class Mammalia; order Carnivora; family Canidae; genus Vulpes; species Vulpes lagopus. Next base: position 33,036,880 of record NC_054838.1, on the reverse strand, counting down.
TTACTTCGGCTAATTGAAGTCGTGTGTGGCTTCATACAAATTTTAATATTATTTTTTCTTGTTCTGTGAAAGACATTGTTTATATTTTGATAGGTACGGCATTAAATCTATAGATTGCTTTGTGTCATATGGCCATTTTAACGATAATAGTTCTTCCAGTCTATGACCATGGAACATCTTCCCATTTCTTTGTGTTGTCTTCAATTTCTTTCATTAGTGTTTTATATTTTCAGAGTTCAGGTCATTAAACTTCTTGGTTAAGTTTATTACTAGCTATTTTATTATTTTTTATACAATTGTAAATGGGATCATTTTCTTAATTTTTATGTCATTATTCATATATAGAGGTACAACAGATTTCTACATATTATTGTATCCTGCATTTTACCAAATTCATTTATCAATTCTAATATATTTTTTTTTTTTTGGTGGAGTCTTTAGCGTTTTCTACATATAGTTTCATGTTATCTGCAAATAATGAAAGTTTTACATCTTCCTTATCAATTTATATGCCTTTTATTTCTTTTTCTTATTTTAATTGCTGTGGCTAGGACTTCCAGTACTATGTTGAGTAAAAGTGGTGAGAGTGGACATCCTGATCTGTTAACTGATCTTAGAGAAAAGTTCCATTTTTCTCCATTGAGGATGTTGTGTTTTTTTCATATATGGTCTTTATTATGTTGAGGTATGTTTGTTCTATACCTACTTTGTTGAGAGTTTTTATCGTGAATGGATGTTGTATTTTGTCAAATGCTTTTTCAATGTCTATTGAGATGATCATATGATTTTTTGTCCTTTCTCTTGTTAATATGATGTATCACATTGTTTGATTTGTGAATATTGAACCACACTTACATCCTTGGAATAAATCCCACTTGATCTTGGTGAATGATTTTTAAAAATATATTTTTGGGTTTAGCTTACTAAAATTTGTTGAAGATTTTTGCAACTATATTCATCAGAGATACTGGTGAATAGTTTTATTTTTTTGTAGTGTCTTTTTCTGGTTTTGGTATCAGAGTCATATTGGACTTGTATAATAAATTTGGAAAATTTCTCTCATCTTCTATTTTTTTTGAAATAATTTGAGAAGGATGGGCATTAACTCTTTTTGGTAGAATTTGGTAAGATTCACCTGTGAAGACCTCTGGCCCTGGACTTTTGTTTGTTGGGAATTTTTTTATTATTGATTCAATTTCATTGCTAGTAATTAGTCTGTTCAAATTTTCTATTTCTATCTGAATCAGGAAGGTTTTGGGAGGTTGTATGCTTTTAGGAATCGATCTATGTCTTCTAGGTTGTCCAATTTGTGGGCATATAACTTTTCATAGTGTTCTCTTATAATACTTTTATTTCTGTCATGTTGCTTATTATTTTTCCTCCATTTCATTTTTTTTTTTTTGTTGAGCCTAGCTAAAGGTTTATTAATTTTATTTATTTTTTCCAAGAACTAGCTCCTGGTTTCATTGAACTGTTCTTTGGTTTATTTTAGTCTCTATTTTTATTATTTCCTTCCTTCTACTGGCTTTGGGCTTTGTTTGTTCTTCTTTTTCTATCTTCTTCAGGTATATGTTAAGGTTGTGTTTTTGAGATTATTTTTCTTATTTCTTAAAGTAAGCCTGTACTGCTATAATCTTGAAGATTTTGGACTATTATATTTTCATTTTCATTTGTCTTTAAGTATTTTTTTGATTTCCTCTTTTATTTCTTGGTTGGCCCATTCATGATTTAGTAGCATGTTGTTTAGCCTCCATATATTTCTGTTCTTTCCCAACTTCTTCTTGGATTGATTTCTAGTTTCATACTCTTGTGATTTGAAAAGATGCATGATATTATTTTAATCTTTTTGGATTTATTGAGACTTGTTATGTGGCTTAACATGTGGTCTTTTCTGGAGAATGTTTCTTGCTTTTTTTTTTTTTTAAGATTTTATTTATTTATTCACGAGGGGCACAGAGAGAGTGGCAAGACATTGGCAGAGGGAGAAGCAGGTTCCACATGGAGAGCCTGATGTGGGACTCCATCTCAGGACCTTGGGATCAGGGCCTGAGCCGAAGGCAGACCCTCAACCCCTGAGCCACCCAGGTGTCCCTGTTTCTTGCTGTATTTAAGACAGATAATACCCTCATGTCTTTGAATAAATAATTTTCACTCCTTTATTTAGGTGTGGTAAAGCCCAAAAAATAAATTTTGGACCTTATTGAAACATAATAGTAATAGACTTGAAGAAGGTATAGTAATTATTTAGTAACCTTGATCTTTTTAAATGATGAGGAACTTAAAACTCAAAAGTACTGGATGAATCACCCAAAGTCACATTAATTTTTAATTAATGTAAATGTTTAAGTCTAGGACACAAATCACAAGTCTGCCTACCTTATGGAATGTGTGGCTAGGTGCTCCAGTTAAGTGGTGGCCAAGTAGTAAGGTGGATTCTCTGGTCCTAGATATCTGTCATCTCTCAAGTTACACATGTGGCCTTCTTTAGCTATCCTGCCCTGTCCTGTCTTCTCCTATCTTATCCTATCCTATCTAATCCTATCCTAATTTACCATATCCTCTTGTCAATCTGCCCATCTCTCTATTTATATATTATCTATCTATTTAAATAACATTGAGCTGCTATGCAGTAACTGGTGTTTTATGTATATTATCTCATTGCAAGCTCAAAAGTCATTTGATACATTTATAGTTGAAAACATTGAGGCTTAGAAAAAATAAGTAGTAAGTAATATGTTGGTATTTTCTTAAATACAAGTGATAGAGCCACTTGACTCTATCATGTTCTCCAGGACTCTCCCATCTGGCAGGTTACTCTTACCTGATGCAACTCAACTAGCAGCCTTCTCCTTCACTTCATCTAGGTCTTTGTTAAAATACCACTTCCAAAGTGAGGCCTTCTTTGATTACCCTGTTTGCAACTGAGTTATACTTCCCCATCTACTTTATTGCTTTAGTTGTTCTCTTTAGCATCCATCACTTTATATAACTTAGTTTTTCATTTGGTTTATTATCTGCTCCACCCTGCATATAAGCTCCATGAAATAAATATTTCCTGTTCTGTTCTTTGTTATTCTTTGCACCTAGAATAATGTTGGCACATATAAGTATTCAATAAATGTTTTGTTAAATGAATTGGATAAGCAAATTTACACAGTCCTTAGGTGAACCCGAGTTTCCACTGGGAGAGATAAAAGAGCAAAGCAAAGTTCACATTCTGTGAGCCACAGATAAATCTTGAGGTCTAGTGGTAGCTGAAGTAGAAAATGATCAGAAGAGAGCAGCTCAGGAATGAATGCATGGGGAAAAAAGGCTCATTGTAATTGGCAGAGTAGATATTTTGACTTGCCTTTGTTCATTCTTAAAAACATGATGTATAGTTGGATAAAATTCTGTTAAAGAACTAGAGCAATATGACAGAATTGCAAAACCTGATTGTTGGCCATGTGTTGGCTTTGGAGCAACTAAGCATTACCCAATGGTGGCCCCAGAAGAGGCTGTTAGGATCCCATAGGATTGTACTCTTCTTGGGGGAGGCAATATAAATTTCATGGTTCTCTAGAATATTGTCTGCCCAGGGACAGCATACTTAAGGGTTGGTGAAATATTCCTGTCCTCTCTGTGCTCAGTGATTAGAGAAGCAGAATTGCAGAATGGAACATGAACAAACTAGAACTAATCTTGTAGATTTTGGTGGTTGGTTTGCAGCTTATTGAGGTCAGGGTGCTGGAATGGATTTTTTTTCTTCTTTTGATGTGGAAGCCAGTAGACTAGTAGACTAGATGATGAGGGTTTGAGCAGTAGGGTTGCAAGTTGTGTAGCAGATTATACATTTGATATTCCAGAGACAAGTTCATTAAAGACGTTATTCCAGTTGACAGAACAGCCCTTGTGTAGAGCTGCCAGATTTGATGCTATAAAGGAAACACAGCAAAGGAAACACTTTGGAAATGAATTACAGTTTGTATTAACTGAATGATATATTAATCTTTTCCATCATTGAAGCAGGAGGGAGAATGAGCAGTGAATGCTAACAGAGCATTATATGGATACCACTTGCAGTTCTTATTTCTTTGATATCCATAGACATGGACTTGAGAAACTTTCTTAAAAGAAAGTTTAACTTGCTGCAATATTTATAACAGTTTTTCTTTTGTGATCTATTTAGTTACAAGAGCTTGAGAAGCTTGCAAGTTCAAGATTATTTGGGTTAGTAACTGTCCCAGCTTTCCAATTTTTAAGTGTCTCCAGAAAAAGTTATGCTTGTATCTGGCTTCTTTCTGGAGAATTTGAGAATAAGGCTAGTAGAGAGCAGTCACATCTTCTGCCAGGGCGGGAGTTTAGAACTAACAATGGATTGCAGGGCACATAGACCTGGAAACTTACCAGCTGTGTGACATAGGGCAGGTTGCAGAACATCTCTGAGGCTCATTTCTAAAATCTGGAAAGTGAGAACACTAGTTTCATTTTGCAGAGATGCTATGAGAAGAAATGAGATATCATATGTAAAAATATTTAATACTGTGCATCCAGGAAGTTGATTTTACTTTTTTCTCTCTGTTTTGGGAGAAAATCACACTCTGTTTCTGGATCCTCTTCTCAAAAAGGATTTGAACTGATGGGATTATTTTTAAACGGGAAAAAGTGTCATGAAGAAGAAACAAAACCAATGGCTTCTGTCTTTAGACCTTTATCTAATAATATTTTATCTAATAATATTCTAATAATTAATCTAATAATAATAATTATTATTATTATTATCAGTAACTTTCCTGCAGATGGGGTTTTAAAATAGCTTTGTAACACTTTGGTGATCTATTTATGTGTGTATGTATGTATGTATGTATATATGTATTTCAAAGACAAAGATATATTGAGGATTTATTTTACAGTGTTTTATGTAGCATCTAAAGGAAATACAAGTGAGGAGAAGTCAAGTTTATTAACTTTTTATTACATACCATTACAATAATAGAAGCTTACAGATGATTATCCCATTTAGTTTTATGTTGTTTTGTTTTACACTACTGATGTACCCTTGGGATTCTTTTTTTTAAATAATAAATTTATTTTTTATTGGTATTCAATTTGCCAACATACAGAATAACATCCAGTGCTCATCCCATCAAGTGCCCCCCTCAGTGCCCGTCACCCAGTCACCCCCACCCCCCACCCTCCTCCCCTTCCACCACCCCTAGTTCATTTCCCAGAGTTAGGAGTGTTTATGTTCTGTCTCCCTTTCTGATATTTCCTACCCATTTCTTCTCCCTTCCCTTCTATTCCCTTTCACTATTATTTATATTCCCCAAATGAATGAGAACATATAATCTTTGTCCTTCCCCAATTTACTTATTTCGCTCAGCATAATACCCTCCAGTTCCATCCACGTTGAAGCAAATGGTGGGTATTTGTCATTTCTAATGGCTGAGTAATATTCCATTGTATACATAAACCACATCTTCTTTATCCATTCATCTTTGGATGGACACTGAGGCTCCTTCCACAGTTTGGCTATTGTGGACATTGCTGCTAGAAACACCGAGGTGCAGGTGTCCCGACGTTTCATTGCATCTGAATCTTTGGGGTAAATCCCCAACAGTGCAATTGCTGGGTCGTAGGGCAGGTCTATTTTTAACTCTTTGAGGAACCTCAACACAGTTTTCCAGAGTGGCTGTACTAGTTCACATTCCCACCAACAGTGCAAGAGGGTTCCCTTTTCTCTGCATCCTCTCCAAAATTTGTGGTTTCCTGCCTTGTTAATTTTCCCCATTCTCACTGGTGTGAGGTGGTATTTCATTGTGGTTTTGATTTGTATTTCCCTGATGGCAAGTGATGCAGAGCATTTTCTCATGTGCGTGTTGGCCATGTCTGTGTCTTCCTCTGTGAGATTTCTGTTCATGTCTTTTGCCCATTTCATGATTGGGTTGTTTGTTTCTTTGGTGTTGAGTGTAATAAGTTCTTTATAGATCTTGGGTACTAGCCCTTTATCTGATATGTCATTTGCAAATATCTTCTCCCATTCTGTAGGTTGTCTTTGAGTTTTGTTGACTGTATCCTTTGCTGTGCAAAAGCTTCTTATCTTGATGAAGTCCCAATAGTTCATTTTTGCTTTTGTTTCTTTTGCCTTTGTGGATGTATCTTGCAAGAAGTTACTGTGGCCGAGTTCAATAAGGGTGCTGCCTGTGTTCTCCTCTAGGATTTTGATGGAATCTTGTCTCACATTTAGATCTTTCATCCATTTTGCCATCCATTTGATGGGCACTGAGGGGGGCACTTGACAGGATGAGCACTGGGTGATATGGTATATGTTGGCAAATTGAACTTCAGTAAAGTGAAAGGAATATAAAACCCTACTTATTATAAAAAAATAAAAATAAAAAAATAAAGAGGTTGAGAGGAGAAAAAATAGTTTTCATTGTGAACAGAACACATAATATTAAATTTAGCATTTCAGCCATTTTAAAATGCACAGTTCAGTAATGTTAAGCATATTCACACTGATATGCAACAGAGCTCTATAACTTTTTCATACCACAAAACTGAAACGTTCTACCTGTGAAACAACTCCCTGCTCTTCCCCTCCCACGGAGTCACTGGTAACCACTACTCCACTTTCTGCTTCTATGAATTTGACTACTTTAGATACCTCATATAAGTGGAATCATAACATATTTGTCTTTTAATGTCTGGCTTATTTCAATGTTATAGTGTGTGCCAGAGTTTCTTTCCTTTTTAAAGCTGAATGGCATTCTATTATACACATACACCACATTTTGTTTATCCATTCATCTGTAGATGGACAGTTGGGTTGCTTCCACTTTTTGGCTGTTTTGAAAAATGGTGCTATGAAAATATGTGTATGTTTTTCTCTTGAAGACCTCACTTTCAGTTTATTTTACTTGTATATTCAGAGTTGGGATCTCTGGATCATATGATAATTCTATTTTTTGTTTTTTCAGGAGCCATCATACTATTTTCCATAGTGGTTGCACAATTTTACATTCTCACCAATAGTACATAAGGGTTCCTGTTTCTCCACATCATCACCAACACTTGCTATTCTTTTTTTTTTTTTTTTAAAGATTTTATCTATCTATTCATGAGAGACACACAGAGAGAGGCAGAGACAGAGACAAGGGAGAAGCAGGTTCCCTGTGGGGAGCCTGTTTCGTGAGTTGATCCCAGGACCCCAGGATCATGACCTGAGCCAAAGGCAGGTGCTCAACCACTGAGCCACCCTTGTGCCCCTGTTTGTTTTGATAGGTTTTCCTAATAGGTATGTGGTGATATAGTAATTTAGACTTCAATTTCTCTAATGATTAGTGATGGGACTTAGAGGTTATTAGTAGCTAGAGTTAATCACAGAGTGATTTCAGAGTGTAAATTAATAAGTATGTTCTGGGCTGGGTTAGAATTTGTAAGCTAGGTAAGTTGCTGGAAGAACCAAACTCTTATCTTTGGAATGCATGCATCTTGGGATTTACTGTCAAAACAGTTTATGATCATTTTGGAGAACATTTGGATCTGAATGAGTCAGTGTTGAAATAATGTGAGTGTAGTAGTTTCTGTTGCATATAATGGCTTAGTGTGTAAGCCATGTCGGTCTGCAAACTGTGGTTTCTGTTTCATTATTCTTTCTGCCAGGGTCACTTTGTCATGCTTCACGATGCTCTATACAGTGATTGGCAGCCAGATGCCTATCTTTCAGGGTTACTGTAATAGGTAATTAAGATAACATCGTTTTGGACACAGTGCCTGGTACACAGTAAGTGCTGATTAAATAGTAGCAGTTAAGTTATGGTGATAGCAATAGTGTAGTTTTAAGAAATGTGTCAGTAGTGGAGATAATGATAGCTGTAGAACCTATTTTTTTCTGTATCATGTACTTCCAACCAATCCCATTACCACTGCCCTAGTGTAGGAACTCATCATTAGGGATCATTGGTTTCCTCCTCCTTTGCCCTATCTAGTCACATCACCAATGATGAAATGACCTAAGACCCAAGTTTAAGCCAGTCACTCTCCTACTTAAAACTCCCCAGTGACTCTTCTCTGACCTTAGAACAAAGTCTAGGGTCCTTTATTCTTGCATTTATGCCAGCCTCTACCCAGCTTTCTGGCTTCATCTCCTACAATCCCTGCCACAGTATTTATTCTTCAGAGCTCTCGTGCTTTAGTATCTCATAAAATTCCTGCTATATTATTTCCCTTAAAATTTTGATTCATACACACTTATATAAAAGCTTATATAAAAAAATAAAAGGTATCCTATCGCTCATACTTTCTATTTTTAGTTTTTTTCTTTTCTTTAGCTCCCGTCTACCCTTTCCCATCTTACTTTCCCTCTACCTCGCTTGCATTTATTGCTGTAATAACATCATATTAACAACTTTGAGGTATTCTTTTGAGTTTATTCTGGGCTCATACAATGTTATGTAAACAGACGTGCGTATGTGAGTGTGTATGTGGATTCGCATACATATTCCTATTTATACATGTTACTGGGTGTATACAATCCCCACTGTCAGTTCCTGCTAAACCTAAGACGTCTTTAACACTACTGAGCCTTTATTTTAGGGGAGAAATTTGGTGAAAATGTTACTGTTTCCCCACAAGTCACCACCATTCTCTGACTCATTTACTTAACTGAGGGCCCAATATCTGCGAGAGCTTGATGTTTTTAATTTGAAAGTCCCATTGTCATTTCTGTCACCTTAGACGGGAGTGTTAAGAAGAGGTCATTGGCAAATTACTGATTCTAGATGAACAATTTGCTCTTAATTAAAAAGGCTGATGAAACTCTCTTTGGGAAATGAACTCATTCAAATGGGAGATAATTTAAGCTCATCCACTCAGGACCTTTTTTCCCTCTATTTTTCCTTCACCCAGTACATAAAATTTTTATTTAGTCTTGTGGTGTAAGTTGAATTTGACAGGAGCAATTTTTTTTCCATTCAAACCATAAAATTATTATGTTGTCTGAGTTAACATTGTGTTTTCCCCTCAGAAAAAATAATGAGTATCGCTTTCCCTAGAGAGATGGTCTGGCAGTAATGAAGAATGGAGTAAAATTACTCCCTGCTGGGGTTTCAGAATGGTAAGGAAACACAGGATGGTTAAATACACATGAGACTGCAGTCAGAAGGCCAGAGTTCATGCCCAGTTCTGTCACTGAACAGCTGAGTGACCTTGGACAAAGATTTGAAACTGGGTTTCCTTTTCTGTAAAAAAAAAAAAAAAAAAAAAAAAAAAAGTAATTCCTGCTGTGTATCATTGGCTAGTCTAAGGATCAAATGAGTACCTGTTGTGAAAAGACTGAATGACAGCAGGGTGCAATGTAAACATTGTCAATATTGATGTCTCCTGCTGCTCTGAGAAATAATTTCTTAACAGTCTGCTGGATAGATCCATCAACCAATGACAGTGGTCACTAGACAGAGTGCCATTAGAATAAGAAAGGTAAGTCCAGCCTCTTCCTTGTTTATTCTACAGTCCCCAGTATAAAATTAGGAAGCTGAGGCCCAGAGAGATGAAGTGCTTTAACCAAAGACACACAACTAGTTAGTGGGACACCAGCACTGGACCCTCCACTTCCTGCCCAGTATTCTTTCCCAAACACCCTGCTCCTAACCTCATCAAATAATAATACTCTAGCTTGACATGACCAGTTAGAAATGGAGAAGCAAAAGGGGTTGGGAGTTTGTTTAATGCTCTCCATCCCCATTTATCCCTGGGGGTTCACATTTGCATTTTGTTTGAGGTGGTGTAAAGGAGAATTTAAACTGACTTGAAATGAAATGCCAGATTCTCAGGCACAGAGTCAAACAACTCTCACACCCTGTCTTTGTTAATGATTAAGTGAACAATAACAACAGGCCAATCTTACATAGCTTACTGGAACAGTGTTTCCCAAATAGTATTCTAGGGATCACTTGTTCCAGGGGAGCTGCTCAAATAAAATAACACTTGCTGTATTGATAGACTCCCTGTTGGAGATTCATAGTACACATTAGCATCCCAAGCTCCTAAGCAATGTCACAACAAGGAAAATTTATTTAATTTTGTTTAAAGGTTAAACTGACACATTTGTGTGAAGAAAATGTTTTTCCCCCTTAAACATTTAATATTGATCCCTGGCTTGTTGTTTCTTTTATGCCTAAGAAGAAAAAAATATCAGTAGATGCCAGCATCTGTCTCCAGGAAGGGGCCCTGCACACTGCTGCCCCTGCCACCTTGCTCCCTAACTTGTGCAGTCCTAGGAAGAGCAGACATGGGCTGCTAAGATTTGCTGGGCCTTAGGAGTTCTCTGTTGGGATGAGGGGAAGAGTTCAGTGCCAGGGTAAACTTAATAACCACTAACCAGATGCAAAATGCACACATCTCAGCAGATGCCAGAGTGAGTAAATGACAACAGCCAAAACCCAGATTAGATTATCTGCATCTCAGGGCACATCCATGTAGACAAAATATGTCCAGGCCCACATACTGTTTGCCCCCAAAGCTTTGATATTTAGTTGTCCTCACTTATTCTTCCCACTACTTAGACACAGCTTAGAGGAAATTGGGTAAAGGAAATGTTGAATTTCTATTTAAATCTTGAATTCAGGGGCACTTGGGTGGTTCAGTTGGTTAAGCGTCTGTTTTTAGCTCAGGTTATGATTCTGAGGTCCTGGGATGGAGCCTCATTTCAGGCTCCCTGCTCAGTGCGGAGCCTGCTTCTCCTTCTTTTGTCCCCTCTCCCCATTCCTGCTTGCTCTCTCTCTCTCTCTCTTACTCATAAGGTTTTTTTAAAAAAATCTTGAATTCATTGGGTGAAGGTGGGTGGGAAACAGGAACTAGACCAAGGGTCATTCTTTACCTTTGTCAAGTGGGGACTTGAGGTAGAAATCAGTTCAGAAATGGAAAAGTAAAATTTAATTTTTTGCATTCCTGAGTTTGTGGACTGGGAAAAGATTGTACCTACTATAAATTTCACATTGGGATCTTTTCCTACTATTCCACCCATTTCTATGGTTCTAGAAAATTGGTCATTTAACTAATTAATGCATTAAAATGTTTTTGAACATCTGTTTCAACCATTCAGTTTATATAAAAAAGAATAAGGCATGATCCTTATTTTAAAGTTGTTCTTAGACCAGTAATGCATATTGTAACAAATGGTCAATTGGGAATAGAAGTTGACTGTACTGATCAGTGAGGAAACACAGGGAATTATTTTTGTAGTAGTAAAGAAGGACATTGAATTTATCTAGTAGAAATAAAGTGGATCAGGTAAATAAGTTAAAAAAATGAAAAGGTAGAGAAAACCTAGTAGAAAGACATATAAAAACAAAATTGACAGGATGTCTTACATTTTTTAGGCTGTATGAATAAAGGGAACAAGATTACAGTTTCACCAGTTAGAGTTAGGAATTCCATAATCCTCAAATTGCTATACACCATTCTCTTGCCCTGAGCCCTCCAAGTTATTATAATAATATTATAATAAAATGAACTAGCAAATGAAGAATACAAGAGAGTAGGGTAATATATACTCAAGGTAGCTCTCCTTTGGGAAAAGTCTGAGGCAGATTTAGGTAAGACTTGCTATAAACTATAGACAGGGAAAAATTTAAATTATATATTAAAAGGGTACATTTTATTTGACCACTGGAGGGCTTCTATGAATAATGCCTCACTGTTATTTCTCCTGCTGGTTGGCATTGGAGAGTCAATAAGTTAGGTAAAATATATATTTATGTGCTTTGCCTATGCTCCCCATTGAGGTTGGTATTTGGAATGGACTTGGAAATACAGTACAAAAGCAGTGAACAATTCTGGGTTGTTATTCCATATAATTTGTTTGAGAAATCATTGATTTTAGTAACCTGTTATTTATATTGATCCTTTTCTCCGTTACTTGGTCCTACAAGGCTGAAATAATCTGGATAGGGGTATTTAATTAGAAACTGGAATAAATGACTTGGTGTTTGAGTAGGGTACGAGTTGATCACTAAGGGGACCCTGTTACCAGGTCTAATAATTTGAGCTGCCGCAGATGCAATTGAATCAAATGCAGATACTTTTGGAATGAACTCATGTGGAATTCTCACAGGAATACTCTCTCTCTGGCCATATATATTTTATTTAATACAGATTTGGTTTTGGAAATACATGTGGCTTTTCATGTCCATACAGAAGGCTGCAGGGAGCTAATTCAGTTAATAGATTTGGAATTATTTTTGAGTGAGTGGAAAAATCTTCCTTACATGGCTAGAGGTAGGGATGGGTAGTAGCAGGGTAGTACGATCTATCTGCAAGGTTTGGATATGATGGAAACTAAAATGAATAAAAAATTAGTGTAAGACAAGAAGGCCAGGGATGAGTACACTGCTCATGGCTTCTTTGTCAGCCTAAGAGCCACCCAACTAGTTTTCAGAGGATCTTATACTGCATTGAAGATGAATTGGGAAAGGAATGTCCCCTTTAGGGGACAGTGACTACAAGTTTTATAGAAGCTCAGATGGCCAGGAAGTATATATTCTGTTAGACCTATCCTAGACCTTAGCCAAAGGGTGCAGTCATAAACCCAGGATGAAAAATCAGCTGTCCCAGGCAGTGTCCATGAAAGCAGGAAAATAGTTAAACAAACCATAAAGTTGATGTTCTGGTGGATTGTTTGAGCTCTGCTTCCCAGACTCAAGACTACTGGTTCCTCATGGAGGAGGTCAGAATGGAAGAGGTTAGAGGCTAAAAGGTAGGCAGTGTCACAGTCTGACTACTAAACTTGTATATTCAGAGTTGGGATCTCTGGATCATATGATAATTCTATTTTTTGTTTTTTCAGGAGCCTGCTTCTCTCTCTGCCTGTGTCTCTGTCTCTCAGTCTCTCTCTCTCTCTCTCTCTGAATAAAATAAATAAATCTTAAAAAAAAAAGAACAAATAATTGTGGATAGTTATGAGGAGGGGCTTTTGTTAAAGGAAGATGAAAAATTTTGAAAAACATATATAAACCAGAAGAATCTTAAATGTGTGGTATTGATCAAAGGATGCATCCATTAGGAAAATCTATTTTATAGGAGGAAGAATAAGTAGTTGTCAGAGTTATATAAAAATAAAATAGTTAGTAAATTTTGTAAAAAAAAAAAAAAGGAATGTAGATCTTAATAAAACTTTGTAGAGAAAGACACCAAATCAGGATGCATATTGTTAGAACAGTAGACTCTATGAATGAAGGGATCACAAATGTACTTAGCTGGACCAAATAGTATAATCCTTAAGTGTATTTTTCTCTAAAACCAAAAATGAACATGTTTTGCTTAAGGAGAAGGTGGCAATCTTCTTAGACTTCTCTCCCTGCCTCTTTTTATTGGCCACGAGTGTTCAGACAATCCATAGTGTTAAGTAGAGGAGAACTAGGAGTCAATAATATGTGTAGTATACACTGAGGGCACAGACTAGGGAATATTGAATATTCAAAGAAGGCTCATGTTGTTGACTAACATTGGCATGTCACGTTTGGGCCCGAAAGAATGAGTAGGCATTCTCTATTCTATTCGTGAGGGACTGAAGGAGAAAAGAGAAACATTTTAAGGTGGAAACATAGTATTTGCAAAGATATGGAAGCAAGAAATGCAAAGTGCATTTGAGGAACTGCAACTGTTCAGAGATCTAGGAAATAGGACACCCAAGCAGAGTGAGATGAAGTATATTTCAGATCATGGCAGGCCTTGAATGTTGATATAAAGCAGCTGGTTCTTATAAGACATTCTATTGAGGAAAAGTGAATAGATTTAACTAGCTTTTAATATTAGCACATGCAAACTGTGTTTTAACCTCAAGCTATAAAATCCCAAAATCATTTTCTGTACCTTTCATTGCAAACAGATAAAAGAACAATATTCATCTCAAAAAACCTGGAGGGTACACAGGAGGCACATTTAAATTTTAAAGAAATCACTATGAGCTCTTCTTTTGATGTACACAATTCAAATTAAGCTCCAGCTAAAACAAATGAAATCAATTATATATCACAGGCTAACTTTAGAGAACATCCTCTCCTGTCTTAAGTTAATGTGGGACCCATCAGGGCCTGGGACTCAGCACTTGACTGCTGGTCAGGAGGTTTCCTCCTTCTTTTCTGAGAACTCTGCATGATAAAACCAGAGTTCATGATCTCTTAAGGCCTCTAAAGTCTATCTCCAATCACTACTGCTTTGCTTTGCCTGTTGGACTTTGTTTCATTGTGTTAGAACTGTGTTTCATAAAGAGAGGTTTCTGTTTCTACTGTCACAAATACTTAGTGGTAAAACTATACAAATGTATTCTCTTAGTTCTGGAGGTCAGGAATCAGAAATCAGTTTCAGGGGACTAAAAGGCAAGCTGAAGGCAGGACTGGAGGCTTTGCAGGGGAGAATGTGTTTTATTGCATCATTTTTTAGCTTTTAGTGTTTATGTGACTTGTGCTTCCTCTCAGAGCACATCACTCCAGTCTCTGCTTCTATCATCAGATCACCATCTCCCCTTGTGTAATCAAATATCTCCTTAACTCCTTATAACAACATTTAAGATTACATTTAGGGTCCGTCTGGACAATCCAGATTAATCTCCTTATCTCAAGATCCTTAATTTAATCACATCTACACGTTCTCTTGCCAGCACATTCACAGGTTCCAGGGATTAGAACGTGGATATATTTGGAAATATTACTTAGGTATTATTATAGGAAGGGACTCAAAATCATCAAATTCTTATATTGCAAATTTGCTTAAATGGCTACCACCATATTGGAAAACCATACTATAAGCTAACCAGATGAGCAATTTTTTTTGTCTTGTTTGCTTGTATCCTGTTCTTATGATTTTACGACCTCAGGAACTCAATCTAATCACCTCTTTTTTCCCCCTGCAACCTTGAGGATAATCAATCATTCAGCACCCTTTTTGTTCATCTGCCTGAAAACAAAGCAAAATATTGGAAGGTCCTCTGATTTTCATTAATACAGGAAAAAATAAGGAATATTGAACATAACCATGCTATTTATTCTTTAATGTTCATGGAAACCTAGTGGGATAGTTATTATCATCATCAGCTTGCAAGTGAGAAACCAAGGCTCAGAAAAGTTACATACCCAAGGTTACATGGTCACATGGTAAGGAACAGGTCTGTCAAACTTGAAAGTATGTTGTTTTTTTCACTGTACTGTGCTACTGAATACTACAAGGACAGGATAGAATGCTACATTCTAGGAAAAGTTATGAAGTTGTAGAGAAATTGCCAAGGCCTTAGGGTTACTATGCCTGGCTAATAGTTTTTTTTTTTGGTCTTTTTCCCTGAGTCCCCATAGGCTTTTAGTGTCCTACTGTTACCTTCTTTTATTTCTGACAGTAATATCATGACCTCATTTCAAAAGGAAGGAAACAGAGGTACAGAGATGTTCAGTGACTAGCCCAGGGTCATGGAAGAAAGTGCTGGGACATACATCCAGTTGTTTTAATTGATGACAATTAAGGATCCAAGATTAAAAAGAAAACAAACAAACACTTTTCTAATTCTCAAGTAGAAACTGTAGACAAGAAAAGCTTCAACACCTAGGTGTCAAGGTATGGGCTTTTACTACCATTGTGGTCTATTAATATAGATGGAAAAGAATCAATATCATATTTTAATGAGGAAATTTCAAATTGATACTCCTTAGCTATGGGGAAATCTGGAGTCAAGAAAATTCCTCTGAAGGGAATTTGAATTATCTATAAAATATGAATCAAGAGGAAAAGGAAGGTCTATTAAGGTTGATTTAATACTATCTGGGATGCCTGTGTGGCTCAGTGATTTGGCACCTGCCTTCAGCCCAGGGCCTGACCTGGAGACCAGGGGTCGACCCCTGCATCAGCCTCCCTGCATGGAGCTTGCTTCTCCTTGTGTCTGTGTCTCTGCCTCTCTCTGTCTCTCATGAGTAAATAAATAAAATCTTTAAAAAAATAAAAAAAAATCTTTCATACCCACATTTAGTGGGCGGCTATGATGTGCCAGCAAGACTCTGCACATGATACTTTGTGGGGGTGTTAGATCTAATTTTCATAGCAACCTAAAAAGTAGTCTTAGCATAATTAAAAAAACATTTTTAAAGTCTTTTTTAAAAGATTTTATTTATATATTCATGAGGGAGAGAGAGAGAGAGAGAGAGAGAGAGAGAGAGAGGCAGGCAGAGACACAGGCAGAGGGAGAAGCAGACTCCATGCAGGGAGCTTGACATGGGACTCAATCCCGCGACTCCAGGATCAGGCCCTGGGCTGAAGGTGGTGCTAAACCGCTGAGCCAGCCAGGCTGCCCAAAAAAGCCATTTTTTAAAGAATAGTTTTAGGTTCAGGGCAAAATTGAAAAGGCACAGAGATTTGCTCCATGCATGCAACCTTCTCTACTGTCAACATCCTGCACTACAGAGAAACATTTGTTGCAATCAATGAACCTACATTGACATATCCTTAGCACTCAAAGTCCATACTTTACCTTAGGAGTCACTTGTTGTTGTATATTCTATGGGGTTTGTATAGTCTCTTGATGTTGTAAATTCTATGGGCTTTGACAAATGAATGGTATGTATCCACCATTATAATATCATACAAATTAGCTTCACTGGCCTAAGAATCCCCTGCACTCAGCCTATTCAACTTTCTGCTCTCTCTACTCCCAGGCCCTATCTCCATATTTTCACCTGTTCCAAAATGTCATTTAGTTGGAATCATATAGTATGTAGCTTTTTCAGATAGGCTTCCTTCACTTAGTAGTATGCATTTAAGGTTTCTCTAAGTCTTTTCATGGCTTGATAGTTCATCTCAATTTATCACTGAATGATATTGTGTTGTCTGGATGTACCACATTTTAAAAAAATCTATACAGGTACTGAAGGATATCTTGGTTGTTTCCATGTTTTGGTAATCATGTATAAAATAGCTATAAACAGGGACAGCTGGGTGGCTCAGTGGTTTAGCACCTGCCTTCAGCCCAGGGGGTGATCCTGAGGTCCTGGGATCCTGAGTCCTGCATTGGGCTCCCTGCATGGAGCTTGCTTTTCCTTCTGCCTGTGTCTCTGCCTCTTTCTCTGTGTCTCTCATGAATAAATGAATAATAAAATGTTTAAAAAAACATAGTTATAAACATCCATGTGTAGGTTTTTGTGTTGATGTAAGTTTTCAGCTCCTTTGGGTAAATAACAAGGGATACAGTTGCTGTATCATATGGTAATAGCTTTGTAAGAAATTGCCAAACTGTATTCCAATGTGGCTATACCATTTTATATTCCTACCAGCAATGAATGACAGTTCCTGCTGCTTCACATCCTTATCAGCATTTGGTGTTATCAGTGTTTTGGATTTTAGCCATCCCAATAGATACATAGTGGTATCTTACTGTTATTTTAATTTGCAGTTTCCTAATGATAATGCTGTTGAACATCTTTTACATAAAAACCTCATATCTATGCATCTCCTTTGCAAGGTGTCAGGTCTTTTGCCCATTTAAATCTGGTGGTTCATTTTCTTGTTGCATTTAGAAAGTTTTTTGTATATTTTAGGTAACATATGTGTCTTTTGAAAATAGTTTCACCTAGTCTGTGGTACATCTTCTCATTCTCTTAACATGGTCTTTTTTGGAGCAGAATTTTTTAGTTTTAATCAAGTCCAGTTTATCAATTCTTTCTTTTATGGATTATGCCTTTGGTGTTGTATCTAAAAAGTCATCGCCTTATCCAAGGTCAACTAGATTTTCTTCTATGCTCTCTCTCAGGAGTTTTGATATGTTGCATTTCATATTTAGGTCTATGGTCCATTTCAAATTAGTTTTTGTGAAAAGGGTAAGGCCTGTGTCCAGATTCTGATTTTGTTTTGTCATGTGGCTTTCCAGTTATTCTAGTACTACTTGTTGAAAAGACTGTCTTTGCTTCTTGTATTGAGTTTGATGCTTTGTTAAAGATCTGTATACTATATTTACGTCAGTCTATGAGTTTATTTTTGGTGGGTTCTCTATTCTGATCTGTTGTGAGGTTTTCATTGGTTGGTTTATTTTGTATTTTTACCATCACTACATTGTTTTGATGACTGTAGTTATCTAGTAAGTCTTAAAGTTGGGTAGTGTCAATTCTCCAACTTTGTTCTTCTCCTTCAAAATTGTGTTGACTCCTCTGGGTCTTCTTTTTTCCCATATAAACTTCGGAATAAGTTTATTGATATCACAAAAATAACTTATTGAGATTTGATTTGGATTGTATTAAATCTATAGATCAGAGGGGCGGGGCAAGATGGTGGAGGAGTAGGGTCCCTAAGTCACCTGTCCCCACCAACTTACCTAGATAACTTTCAAATCATCCTGAAAACCTACGAATTCGGCCTGAGATTTAAAGAGAGAACAGCTGGAATGCTACAGTGAGAAGAGTTCGCGCTTCTAACAAGGTAGGAAGACAGAAAAAAAATAAAGAATCCAGTGGCAGAGGGCACCCCCCCACCCCCACCCCGCGAGGAGCCGGGCTAAGGCCCAGCCACGACTGCCCCCAGGACAGGAAAGCCCAGTCCCAGAGAAGCAGGAACTTTAAAAATCTTCCTGGATGGAAAGGCGCTCCAGGGAACGCGGGCAGGATCCCGGGATGGGCAGTGGAGCCCCAGGTTCCCGGGGTCACTAACATAGGAGGTGCCCCCAGGGGAGGGCACGCCACACACCACCAGCCGAGCTCCCTAAAGGGCTGGGGGGGGCCCGGGGAGCAGCTCAACGGTGGCTCCGCGCGGACGGGGCTGGGCGGCCCCAGGAGTGTGATTCCAGCAGCTCAGGCCCCAGAGCCCAGGACGCCGGGGGACACATCCCAGGACCCTGTGCTCCCCCTGGGACAGGTGGAGGTGGGGAGGACACAGGACAGCAAGGACGCTCCTGCTGCCGGGTGGCCCCGAGCTGTGCAGATCGGCGCCTACACCCCCGGAGCATGCAGGCCCCTGCGGACTGGGAGCTGTGGTAGTTACTGCGGGAGCTGACTTCAGGGCGGGAGACCTGGCCGAGCCAGTCTTGTTCCTCCTGGTGTTACCCTGTGCCTGGGGACGGAGCAGGGTCACCAGGGAGCAGGGGCCTCACAAGAAAAACAGCTCCCACCGAGCCCTGCACCTGGCAGGGGGCGGGGCAGCTCCCCCAGGAGCACACACCAGAGAATCAGCACAGCAGGCTCCTCCCCCAGAAGACCAGCTGGAAGGACAGGGGAAGAGCAAGTTCTTGACCTAGCAGTGCTAGAAAGCTCCAGGGGAGTAGATGAATTTACCAGTATATAGAACCAGAGGATACCCCTCTTGTTTTTGTTTTTGTTTTGGTTTTTTGTTCTTTGTTTTTCCCTCTTTTCTCTTTTTTTCTTCCTTTTTCCAGTACAACTTGTTTTTAGCCTCTCTGCACTGAGCAAAAAGACTAGAAAAAAGAACTCACCACAAAAGAAAGAATCAGAAACAGTCCTCTCTCCCACAGAGTTACAGAATTTGGATTACAATTCGATGTCAGAAAGCCAATTCAGAAACACAATTATAAACCTACGGGTAGCTCTAGAAAAAAGCATAAAGGATTCAAGAGACTTCGCGACTGCAGAATTTAGATCTAATCAGGCAGAAATTAAAAATCAATTAAATGAGATGCAATCCAAACTGGAGGTCCTAACGATGACAGTTAATGAGGTAGAAGAACAGGTGAGTGACATAGAAGACAAGTTGATGGCAAGGAAGGAAGCTGAGGAAAAAAGAGAAAAACAATTAAAAGACCATGAGGATAGGTTAAGGGAAATAAATGACAGCCTCAGAAGGAAAAAAATCTACGTTTAATTGAGGTTCCAGAGGACGCCGAAAAGGGCAGAGGACCAGAAAACATATTTCAACAAATCATAGCTGAGAACTTCCCTAATTTGGGGAGGGAAATAGGCATTCAGATCCAGAAGATAGAGAGATCCCCTGAAAATCAATAAAAACCATTCAAAACCTTGAAATTTAATAGTGAAACTTGCAAATTCCAAAGATAAAGAGAAAATCCTTAAAGTGGCAAGAGAAAAGAGATCCCCAACTATATGGGGAGAAGTATTAGTTTAACAGCAGACCTCTCCACAGAGACCTGGCAGGCCAGAAAGGGTTGGCAGGATATATTCAGGGTCCTAAATGAGAAGAACCTGCAGCCAAGAATACTTTATCCAGCAAGGCTCTCATTCAGAATAGGAGAGATCAAGAGCTTCCAAGATAGGCAGAAAATGGAAGAATATGTGGCCACCAAGCCAGCTCTTCAAGAAATACTATGGGGGAATCTGTAAAAGAAAGAGGAAGTCCAAAGAAATGATCACAAAAACAGGAACTGAAGAGGTAATATGACACTAAATTCATATTTTTCCAATAGTAACTCTCAACGTGAATGGGCTTAATGATCCCATCAAAAGGCACAAGGTTTCAGACTGGATAAAAAAACAAGACCCATCTATTTGTTGTCTGCAAGAGACTCATTTTAGACAGAAAGACACCTCCAGCCTGAAAATAAAAGGTTGGAGAACCATTTATCACTCAAATTTTCCTCAAAAGAAAGCAGGGGTAGCCATCCTCATGTCAGATAAATTAAAGTTTGTCCCAAAGACTGTAGTAAGAGATGAAGAAAGACACTATATCATACTTCAAGGATCTATCCAACAAGAGGACCTAACAATAATGAATATTTATGCCCCTAATGTGGGAGCTGCCAAGTATATCAATCAATTAATAACCAAAGTTAAGACATACTTAGATAATAATACACTAATCGTGGGAGACTTTAACATGGCGCTTTCTGTAAAGGACAGATCTTCTAAGCACAACATCTCCAAAGAAACAAGAGCTTTAAATGATACACTGGACCAGATGGATTTCACAGATATTTACAGAACTTTACATCCAAATGCAACTGAATACACATTCTTCTCATGTGCACATGGAACTTTCTCCAGAATAGTCCATATACTAGATCACCAATCAGATCTTAACCAATACCACGAGATTGGGATTGTCCCCTGCATATTTTCAGACCATTTCAGACCACTTTGAAACTATAACTAAACAACAAGAAGAGGTTTGGAAAAAATTCAAACACATGGAGGTTAAAGAGCATTTCAGACCACTTTGAAACTATAACTAAACAACAAGAAGAGGTTTGGAAAAAATTCAAACACATGGAGGTTAAAGAGCATCCTGCTAAAATTGAAAGGGTCAACCAGGAAATTAGAGAAGAATTAAAAAGATTCATGGAAACTAATGAGAATGAAGATACAGCCATTCAAAATCTTTGGGATACAGCAAAATCAGTCCTGAGAGGGAAATGCATCACAATACAAGCATCCATCCAAAAACTGGAAAAAACTCAAATATACAATCTAGCCTTGCACCTAAAGGAACTGGAGAAACAATAGAAAATAAAAACTACACCCAGCAGAAGAAGAGAGTTAATAAAGATTTGAGCAGAACTCAATGAAATAGAAACCAGAAGAACTGTGGAACAGATCAACAAAACCAGGAGTTGGTTCTTTGAAAGAATTAATAAGATAGACTAACCATTAGCCAGCCTTACTAAAACAAAAGAGAAAAGAATATAATTAATAAAATCATGAATGAAAAAGGAGAGATCACCACCAATACCAAGGAAATACAATTTAAAAAACTTATTATGAGCAGCTATATGCCAATAAATTAGGCAATCTAGAAGAAATGGACGCATTTCTGGAAAACCACAAACTACCAAAACTGGAACAGGAAGAAATAGAAAACCTGGACAGGCTGATAATCAGGGAGGAAATTGAAGCAGTCATCAGGAACCTCCCAAGACACAAAAGTCCAGGGCCAGATGGCTTCCCTGGGGAATTCTATCAAATGTTTATAGAAGAAACAATACCTATTCTACTAAAGCTATTCCGAAAGATAGAAAGGGATAGAATACTTCCAAACTTTTTCTATGAGGCCAGCATCATCTTAATTCCAAAACCAAAGGCTCCACTAAAAAGGAGAATAGACCAATATCCCTGATGAACACAGATGCAAAAATTCTCAAAAAGATACTAGCCAATAGGATCCAACAGTGCATTAAGAAGATTATTCACCATGACCAAGTGGGATTTATCCCTGGGATGCAAGGCTGGTTCAACACTCATAAAGCAATCAATGTAATTGATCCTATCAGCAAGAGAAAAAACAAGAACCAAATGATCTCTCAATAGATGCAGAGAAAAAATTTGACAAAATACAGCATCCATTCCTGATCAAAACTCTTCAGAGTGTAGGGATAAAGGGAACATTCCTCAGCATTTTAAAAGCCATCTATGAAAAGCCCACAGCAAATATCATTATCAGTGGGGAAACACTGGGAGCCTTTCCCCTAAGATCAGAAACACGACAGGGATGTCTACTCTCACCACTGCTATTCAACATAGTACTAGAAGTCCTAACCTTAGCAATCAAGGAACAAAAAGAAATCAAAGGCATTCCAATTGGCAAAAAAGAAGTCAAACTCTCCCTCTTCGCAGATGACATGATACTGTACATAGAAAACCCAAAAGACTCCACCCCAAGATTGCTAGAACTCATATAGCAATTTGGCAGTGTGGCAGGATACAAAATCAATGCCCAGAAGTCAGTGGCATTTCTATACACTAACAATGAGACTGAAGAAAGAGAAATTAAGGAGTCAATCCCATTTACAATTGCACCCAAAAGCATAAGATACCTAGGAATAAACCTAACCAAAGAGCTAAAGGATCTATATCCTAAAAGACACAGAACACTTCTGAAAGAGGAAGACACAAAGAGATGGAAAACTATTCCATGCTCATGGATTGGAAGAATTAAAATTGTGAAAATGTCAATGCTACTCAAGGCAATTTACACATTTAATGCAATCCCTATCAAAATACCATGGACTTTCTTCAGAGAGTTGGAACAAATCATCCTAAGTTTTTTGTGGAATAAGAAACGACCCCAAATAGCCTGGGGAATATTGAAAAAGAAAACCATAGCTGGGGGCATCATAATGCCAGATTTCAGGTTGTACTACAAAGCTGTGGTCATCAAGACAGTGTGGTACTGGCACAAAAACAGACACATAGATATTGGTTTTGAACATAAATGGGGATGCCTCACCCTTGGAGACTGGAGAGAAGAAATGAAAAACAGATCCTAAGCTTTTGGATGTTTCTAAAGACTAGTAAAGTCAGACTTTAAAACAAGCTGAAAAATAAGCAATTTAAACCACAAAGCACTCTCTAGAAGTACTGAAAAGAACAGAGGAAACTAAGGCAAGCTGTAAAGGATGCTGTGTCTAAGAAACCGATCCCACTGGAGGACCTGAAGGAGAAAAGACCAGGTAAAAGAATTGAGAGGAAAGAGGAGGAAGAAGAGGAAGCACTTCCTTTGGATATGATGAATGAAGATGACTTGCAGTTAATGATAGAGTTAGGACAAAGAGCCTCTTTTCTAACGAGAGATCTTTCTTCTAGTGAACCTGTTCACTCCAAGAAACGAAAGCATGAGCATGTTATAGATAAATATGAAAAAATACCAAGAACTCTGCAAACTGCACCAGAGAAGGAACTGATTCACTTGCTTCCCATCAAAGATAAAAGTGGTATAATCCCACAGACCAGGGAGAAGCAAGTTATTGACAATAACCAAGATGAAGAGGATCAAGAAGAGGTGGAACTTGAGGAAGAGATTGTTGAAGATCCCATTCGAGAACTGACATTAGAAGAACATGTAATTGAAAGAAGGAAGAAGCCATAGAAGAAGAAAATGCATATTGCAGCTTTGGCATCTGCCATATTATCAGATCCAGAAACTAATATTAAAAAATTGAAAGAACTACGTTCTATGCTGATGGAACAGGATCCTGATGTGGCTGTTACTGTTCAAAAGCTGGTGATAGTTTTCCTGATGGAGTTAGTTAAAGACATTACTCCTTCATATAAAATACGATCCCTCAGAAGCAGAAAAATCCACCAAGATCCGCAAAGAAACCCCAAAATTAAGATAATTTGAACAAGGCCTGGTTAGCCAATGTAAATTTTATTTGGAAAACATGGAGCAAATGGTTAAAGACTGGAAGCAAAGGAACTGAAGAAAAGTAATGTAGTTTCTTTAACAGCCTACAAAGGACTGGCGGAAGTGGCTGTGAAGAGCCTGTGTGAGCTGTTGGGTGTCACTACCTCATTTCAACTTTCACAACAACATCATTGTATTGATTGTCCCTCTCATGAATGACGTGTCAAAGTCGATCTCTGGAATGTGTTGTGAGGCAGTAAGGAAATTGTTTAAGCAAGATAAATTAGGCCAAGCTTCCCATGGTGTGATTAAAGTTATTTCTGGTGTTGTGAAGGGCAGAAATTATGAAGATAGGACAGAGATGTTAAAGACATTCTTGTGCTTAAGAATCAAGGAAGTAGAAGTGATAAAAGATATAGAGGACATTAATAAACCAAAAAAGTTCATGACTTTCAAGGAAAAGAGAAAAACTCTATCAAGAATGCAAAAAAAGTGGAAGAAAGCAGAAGAGAAACTAGAGCGAGAGCTTCTGGAGGCAGAAGCTTCAGAGAACACAGAGAGAAAACTTAAACTGCACATGGAGACTCTGAATATTGTGTTTGTAACCTACTTCAGAATATTGAAGAAGGCCCAGAGTGTCACCTCTCCTGCCAGCAGTTCTAGAAGGCCTTGCCAAGTTGGCTCACCTTATAAAAGTGGAGTTTTTTGATGATTTATTAGTAGTACTTCATGCTCTCATTGAGTCTGGCGACCTAAGCTATCGAGAAAGCCTGTGTCCAGACTGCTTTGCATATGCTTTCTGGGCAAGGTGATGTTCTGAATATTGATCCGAGGAAATTCTATACACATCTATATAAAACACTATTTAAGTTACATGCAGGTGCTACCAATGAAGTTGTCGCGATTGTACTCCAGTGCCTTGATGTCATGCTAACAAAGTGCAGAAAGCAGGTTTCTCAGCAGAGAGCCCTTGCCTTCATCAAGCGTCTTTGTACCCTTGTTCTTCATGTTCTTCCAAATTCAAGCTTTGGCATTTTAGCAACTAACAGAATATTAATGTACACTTTCCGAAAAACAGATCTGTTACTTGACAGTGAATCTCAGGGCAGTGGGGTTTTCCTTCCTGAGTTGGATGAGCCCGAGTACTGTAATGCTCAGAACACTGAGCTTTGGGAATTGCATGCACTGCAGAGACATTACCATCCCATCATGCGGAGATTTGCGGCCCACCTGATGGCTGGAGCCCCCTCTGAAGGCTCAGTAGCGCTCAAGCCAGAGTTGAGCCAGAGATCTGCTGCAGAACTCTTTGAGACCTACAGCATGGCTGCAATGACATTCAATCCTCCCGTTGAATCTTCAAGTTCCAAAAGAAAGAATGAAGTTTTACAAGAGGATTCATTTTTGAATGAAGATTTAAATTAACTAATCAAAAGACATTGCCGTGAAGCAGCTACTCAATTGCTTCTGGATTCTACCAAATATTTGAAAACATCACTATGGTAGAAGAGTGAAATGTCACTGGACTTTATTGTATATTTGTGTTTGTTTAGATGCATACAGAGACATATTAGTTTATTTAGGAAATTCTCTTTTTATACAAGGGAATCTTCCTGAGAAAATGCATAAAGGAGGGAGAATTTCCCTTTTCATGGCACGGGGTTCTGCCCCAATTATGAAATTGTAATTAAGAAAGGAGAATTGAAAGTCCTCCACTCCCATATTTTGAAGTTTCTTAAAGACACTGCTTTTTAAAAACTTAATATACATCTAAGGGTGCCTGGGTGGCTCATTTGGTTGAGCATCTGACTCTGGATTTAAGCTCAGGTCATGATATCAGGGTCATGAGATTGAGCCCCACATTGGGCTCTGTGCTGGGCGTGGAGTCTGCTTAAGATTCCCTCTCTCCCTCTACCCAAATTTCCTGCTCTCTCTCTTCCTCTCTAAAAAACCCCCAAAAACAATATACATCTTAAGTTATAGTTTAAAAAAGATTTTTGGAGTGAACTTAATTGGATTATAGTTGTTAGATTAAAATGAGGGCATAGAGCGCAGAAAAATGAAGACCACGAGATTGGTTTTTTACCATTCAGCTACTCTTTATAACCAAACTCTCTCAAATGAAATAAGTACATTTTTATTACAATACATATAGATGGAAATGAGACAAGTTCTATATTTGAGTATATTTTCAGGAAGATTTTTGAGAAAAGAAAAAAAATAGCTTGAAATTGGACACCAAGTTCATTGGATCTTGCTGAATGACACACTTTAAGAAGTAACCTAGTTTGATCTTTTTTAAAAAAATGAGAGTATTCATTAAGGTTACTTTCAAAAAAAGTTTGAATGTGGTCCTAGTCTCTACAGAGTTCGTTGCATTTTCTGATGTGCTCTGGAGGGTGTTGGGGGATGAACTCTGGGTGGGAAAACCAAGTTGAAGACTTGACTCTGTTTTAAGGATATGGTACTGTTGAAGGGCTTTTCCTCTTTTCCTTCTCCTCTTTCTCCTATTCCTCTTCCTTCTCTTCCTTGTCATCTTTGTACAGATAAAGTCCTATTCTTATGAATATAACTAAAAAGCAATATTTTACCTAAGCTATTGTCATATTCTGGGAATGGCCTATGAAGTAACTTTTTGTAACAACAGATTATATTCTCTCCTGTGAATAATTGAATAAAAAAGCTACATTTTTTTGGAAAAAAAAAAAAACAGACACAGATCAATGGAATATAATAGAGAATCCAGAGATGGGCACTCGACTGTATGGTCAACTAATATTTGACAAAGCAGGAAAGACTACCCACTGGAAAAAGGACATCTCTTCAATAAATGGTGCTGGGAAAATTGGACATCCACATGAAGAAGAATGAAACTAGACCATTCTCTTATACCATACACAAAGATAAATTCAAAATGGATAAAAGATCTAAATGTGAGACAAGAATCCATCAAAATCCTAGAGGAGAACACAGGCAACATCCTTTTTGAACTTGGCTGCAGTAACTTCTTGCAAGATACATCCATGAAGGCAAGAGAAACAAAAGCAAAAATGAACTATTGGGACTTCATCAAGATAAAAAGCTTCTGCACAGCCAAATAAATAGTCAACAAAACTAAAAGACAACCTACAGAATGGGAGAAGATATTTGCAAATGACCTATCAGATAAAGGCTAGTATCCAAGATCTATAAAGAACTCCTTAAACTCAACACCAAAGAAACAAATAATCCAATCATGAAATGGGCAAAAGACATGAACAGAAATCTCACAGAGGAAGACATAGACATGTCCAACACGCACATGAGAAAATGCTCTGCATCACTTTCCATCAGGGAAGTACAAATCAAAACCACAATGAGATACCACCTCACACCAGTGAGAATGGGGAAAATTAATAATATGGGAAACAATGGTTGCAGAGGATGTGGAGAAAGGGGGAACCCTCTTGCACTGTTGGTGGGAATGTGAACTTTGCAGCCACTCTGGAAAACTGTGTGGAGGTTCCTCAAAGAGTTACAAAACGAACTGCCCTACGATCCAGCAATTGCACTGTTGGGGATTTACCCTAAAGATACAGATGCAGTGAAACACCGGGACACCTGCACCCCGATGTGGATGGAACTAGAGGGTATTATGCTGAGTGATATAAGTCAATTGGAGAAGGACAAACATTATATGGTCTCATTCATTTGGGGAATATGAAAAATAGTGAAAGGAATTATAGGGGAAAGGAGAGAAAATGAGTGAAAACATCAGTGAGGATGACAGAACATGAGATACTCCCAACTCTGGGAAATGAACAAGGGGTAGTGGAAAGGGAGGGGGTGGGGGGTTGGGGTGACTGGGTGATGTGCACTGAGGGGGGAACCTGATGGGATGAGCACTGGGTGTTATGCTATATGTTGGCTAATTGAACTCCAATAAAAAAATATACAAAAAATATTTATTCTCTTGAGACAAAGACAGAGAGAGAGAGAGAGAGAGAAGAAGAAGAAGAAGAAGAAGAAGAAGAAGAAGAAGAAGAAGAAAGAAAGAAAGAAAGAGAGAGAGAGAAGAAGAAGAAGAGGAGGGGAAGCGGGAGGAGGGGGGAGGGGAGGAGGGGGAGGAGAAGGAGAATCTTCAGACACTCTGCCGAGCTTGGAGCCTGACATGGGATTTGATTCCATGACCCATGAAAATGATATATGAATACATCATTTTTAGGATGACTGTAATTAAAAAGACTCACACTATCAAGTGAGGGCAAAAATATGAAGCAAATGAACTATCATCCATTGTATGTACATTGATACAACTATTTGAAACCTGTTTCACAGTACCCATTCATGTAACATATGCTTACTCTATGATCCTGCATTTCTATTTTTTAAAGATTTATTTATTTGAGAGAGAATGAGTGAGAGTGAAAGAGTGAGAAAGTGTGTGTGTGTGTGTGTGTGTGTGTGAGAGAGAGAGAGAGAGAGAGAGAGAAAGGGAGAGAGAGCCAGGGATGGGGCAGAGGGAGAGAGAATCCTAAGCAGATCCTGTGCTGAGCCTGGAGCCCAACACAGGGCTCCACCTCATGATGGTGAGATCACGACCTGAGCTGAAATCAAGAGTCAGATGCTCAACCAACTGAACTACCAGGAGCCCACATTCTTTCTTTTTAATTGATACTTAGTTTAGTTTCAGGTATATAACATAGTGATTAAACCAGTCTCTACATCATGGTATGCTCACAAGTGTAACTATCATCTCTTACCAAACAACACTATTACTATCCTTTTTTTTTTTTTTACAATGGTTTTGTAAAGATTTATTTCTTTTTTAAAAGATTTTATTTATTTATTTATTCATTAGAGACACACAGAGAGAAATAGAAACACAGGCAGAGGGAGAAGCAGACTCCCTGTGAGGAGCCCAATGCAGGACTTGATCCCAGAACCTCGGGATCACTCAACCACTGAGCCACTCAGGTACCCTATTACTATACTATTGACTATATTCCCTCTGCTGTACCTTTTATCCCCTTAATTCACTCATTCCATAACTGAAGCCTGTATTTCTACTCCTCTTTTACTCATTTTTCCCATTCCTCCATTCCTCTCCTTTCTGGCAACCATCAGTTCTATCTATGGGTCTGTTTCTGCTTTTTGTTTATGCATTTGTTTCGTCTTTTAATTCCACATATAAGTGAAATCAGTATTTGTCTTGTCTGATTTATTTCATTTAGCATAATGCCCTCTAGGTCCAACCATGTTGCTGCAAATGGCAAGATTTCATCTTTTTGATGGCTGAGTAACATTCCATTGTGTGTGTGTGTGTGTGTGTATGTATGTGTATGTATGTGTGTGTGTATATATATATATATATATATATATATTTATTTTTTTTTTAACAAGCTTTAATTCACTTTTATTTTTCTTGTATAAAACTATGTGGTAGCCATAGCTGGATCCTGGGTCCTCTGCACGGAGACTCTGGTGTGGGTCTTTACAAGATGGTCAGTGAATTCCTGATAGGGAGACTTGGTGAACACAGTCTCTTTCCAGAGATCAGGGGTGAGATAGCTGTAGGTCTTGGAGATCGCATCAAAAGTAGCCTTGGCAAAGTTCTCCAGGGTGGCAGTGCAGCCCCTGGCTGAAGTATAGCAGTCGTCAATACCAGCCATCATCAGTAGCTTCTTGGGCACAGGGGCTGAGACAATGCCAGTGCCTCTGGAGGCAGGGATGAGATGCACCAGCACAGAACCACAGCGGCCAGTCACCTTGCATGGGACAGTGTGGGGCTTGCCAATCTTGTTCCCCCAGTACCCACATCTTCTTTATCTGCTCTATTTATGGGCACTTAGGTTGCCTCCTTATCTTCATTATTATAAATAATGCTGTTCAGATCTTGGATCTAGTTTTGGTGCTTCTTCTATATATCATATGGGACAAGGTACTATGAAATTAAGATATTTTAAGGACTTAATCTGTGCTTTATCACCAGACTTGTTCACATTATTCAGCCTGAAAACCAGAGGCTTGAAACTATTTAAGTATAGGAGCAGGTTGAAATGACTTTCCAAATTCATGTTGTCCTCTTTGACCACAATGCTCCAACACGATGGTCATCTTCTGTTTCAAAAGCATTGTGAAACAGCTGTAAGTCTCATTTTTCAGGCTAGCTCTTTTCTTCACTATGAACCTCATCTTCTGAAAGTTCAACTGCCAACATTTCCTACCAGTGCTGTGAGATGCCAGAGTCACCTTTTATCATTTTAATGGTTGCCCTGGAGTTTGCAGTATATATTTACAACCAATCCAAGTTCACTTTCAAATCAACAACACTATACTGATTGACAGATAGTGCATGTATATTATAATAACAAAATATTCTTAATTCTTCCCTCCTGTCCTTTACATCATTGCTGTCACTCATTTCATTTATACATAAGCATATTAGTCAAATATATTGTTACTATTGTTATTGTTATCTGTTACATCAATTAAGAGTAAGAAAAATAAAAACTTTTATCTTCAGTTATTCCTTCTTTAATGAGCTTCATTTTCTTTTGTACATTTGAATTTCTGAATTTCTGAACTTTATGTACATCATTTTTCTTCACTCTGAAGAACTTCTTGTAATATTTTCTGCAGTGCAGGTCTACTAGTGACAAATTCCTTCACATTTTGTTTGAGAAAGACTTTATTTTTCTTTCATGTTTGAAGGACGATTTCACAGTATATATAATTCTACATGTGTTTTTTTACTTATAACATAAACAATTTCACTCTGGTCTTCATGCTTACATGGTTTCTGAAGAGAAATCAGATATCATTGTTATCTTTGCGCTTTTATAGACATTTTTTCCTCTGGCTTTGCCCAAGATTTTTTCTTTATCTTTGTTTTTATGTAGTTTGAATCTGATATGATTAGGTGTAGTGTTTTGTTCTGTTTTCATTTATTTTACTTGATGTTCTCTGAGGTTCTTCATATGTAGTTTGGTGTTTCACATTAATTTGGGGGGATTTTTCATCATTATTCCTTCAAATATTTCTTCTGTTTCTTTCTCTCTTTCCCATTATGCATATGTTACACTTTTTGTATTTGTTCCACAGTTCTCAGATGTTCTAGCTTTTTTTCCCCCGATCTTTTACTTTGCTTTTCTGTTTCAGAAGTTTCTCTTGACATATTCTCAAGGTAAAGATTCTTTCCTCTGCTATGCTTAGTGTACTAATGAGCCCATCAAAGTCATTTTTCATTTCTGTTGCAGTGTTTTTAATCTCAAGCAGTTCTTTTTACTTCACCTTAAAATTTGTATTTCTCTGCTTGCATTTCCCATCTGTTATTGCATGTTGTTTACTTTGTCCATTAGAGCCATTGGTATTTCAATCATAGTTGTTTTAAATTCCTGGTCAGATAATCCAGCATTCCTGCTTTATGTTGTGTCTCATTCTAATGCTTGCTCTTTCTCTTCAAACTATGTCTTTTTGCCTTTTAGTATACCTTGTAACCTTTTGTGGAAAGCTGAGCATAATGTACTGGTTAAAAGGAACTCTAGTAATTTTCCTTTAGTAATGTGATGGTAAGATGTGAAGGAAGGGGAAGCAGTCTATAGTCTTATGATTAAGTCTCAGTCTGATAATGAACCTGTGCTCCTGAGCTGTAATCTGCACAAATGTTTTCCAGTTTTCCTCTCCCACCTCTTTGGGTTAGGAGAGCCAGAGTTGGCTAGGGTGAGGGGAGGGGTGACTACTTCCCTTCCTTCTTAAGTAAGGCTAGACTGACTGGAGTTGAGTATTTCTCTTGCCTCAGTTCAGTTAGGCTCTGATAAAACCACAGTAGTTGAAAATCTGGTAAAAGTTTATTTTCAAGGATAGGCCTTGTAAAGAAGAACTGAATGTTCTGGCATGTTGCAAAATGGTAACTCTCTCCCTTCCCCTTCCTGAAGCAGGAGAGGAATTTTCTGATTTTTATTGTGAGAACCTGGTAAAACTCACAAAAGTTTGTCCCCACCAGGACTCACTCCTGCTCTGGTCTGAATGTTTATGTCTCCCCTGCCCCCATTCATACGTTGGAATCCCAGTGCCCAATGTGATGGTGGTAGGAGATGAGGCCTTTGAGAGGTTAAGTAGGTCAAGTAGGTCAAGAGGGTGGATCCCTCATGAATGATTAGTGCTCTTCTAATAAATACCACAGATTGCTTGTTAGCTCCTTCCTTCATGTGAAGGCATAGCAAGAAGTTGGCAGTCTGAAACAGAACAGGGTTCTCACCAGAACCTAATCATGCTGGCAACCTATTCTTGGATTTCTAGACTCCAGAACTATGAGAAATAGATTTCTTTTGCTTATCAACTACCAAGTCTATAGTGCTTTATTATAGCAGCCTGAATGAATTGAAGGACCCCCCACCCAAGTTTATACATGGAGTCTCTACCAGTTCAGGTCTTCTTACCAGTGGAGGTTCCTGCTTAAGGGTTTCTACTTCAGTAAGTTGTGATAATCCATCAACCTTACTATCTTTCTAAGTTTGGGGGCAATATTTTGCCCTGTAACCTCACTTTTCTGATTATCTAAAGTGAGTTGATGATTTTTTAGTTTGTGCAGCTTTTTATTTGTTGTTAGAATGGAGGGATGACTTCTAAGCTTCTTCTATTCTGGACTAGAGACTGAAAGTCTTAGATTCATTTTTTAGATGAGAAAATTAAGGCTCAGTGAGGCTAATATCACATGGTTAGTTAGGGACAAAGCCAGAATTCAAAAGTGCAGTGTCTCTGTTCCATGGGTTAACCATTCTGCCTTTCAATTTATTTGACAAGTATTGTTATCCTGTAAGAATATCTGAGGAAAATAAAATTGGGACATACTGTGAATGTCCTGAGTATAGAATCTACTTGATTCATCCTTGACCTTTCTAGAAACAGAAAAATGCTGGCTAATATGTAATACAGTGGAAAGATCCTAAGTCCTGGAATCAGACAAATCTGAATTAAAATCCAAGTACTGCATTTACTTGCTCCATGACCTTCAGTAAATTGCTTAATAGCCAGCCTCCATAAGCTTCAGATCCCTCATCTATGAAGGGAGAATAATAAAACTGGACTTACATTGTGTTGTGAGAATTAGGAAAAAATGAACACAGAGGCAAAAATTCTAAACTAAATAACAAATTGAGGGCAGCCTGGGTGGCTCAGCGGTTTAGCGCCGCCTTCAGCGCAGGGCCTGATCCTGGAGACCCAGAATTGAGTCCCACATCGGGCTCCCTGCACGGAGCCTGCTTCTCCCTCTGCCTGTGTCTCTGCTGTGCTCTCTCTGTCTCTCATTAATAAATAAATATAATCTTTAAAAAAATAACAAATTGAGATTTGTAATACATAAGAAAGATAATACATCATGGTCACCTGGAATATATTTCAGGAATGTAAAGTTGGCTTAGCACCTCAAAAATCACTTAATGTAATTTACCTTGTTTATGTAAAGGACAAAAGCCCTTATGATCACTTCAATATATGTAGAAGCAAACATTTGATAAAATTCAACCCCTTTCCATAATATAAATATTTATTCAGTATTTCTAGTAATGCCTACTTTCTACTTTCATATTGTTGTTTACCCACTCATTCAATAGAATTCATTGGTTTACTGCAAAGATAGAACACAGTTGAGTGAAGTGAGTCATGGACTTGAGTTTTAAAAATCTTCAATGGGAAGATAGACTAAAGACAAAATTTAAAATACATGAATTTGTTTTCACTTGTCTGCTTTATTTTTCTTTTAGGAGCCAGGTTTTGTTGATAGAAAAAATTCTCCCCTCTTTCAATTTTCTGAAGTTGAGGTTTATATATGAAAAGCCAAGCTAGGAATTCTGTAGTACAGAGGTTTCTTTTGTTTGTTTTTAGCAAATAAGACCATAATTTTAAAAAGGAAAAGATTTGACATAAACGAGTTCTTGCCACACAGAAAGTAGAAAATTTTTCTAGTATGTGGAGGGGGGAGCCAGTGTAGAGTGGGGAGAAAAATGTGTATTTTAGGGGATTCAGTTTCAAGACCTTGGCAAAGGGTTCGGAAGGTGGGTAAAAATTCTCTGATAGATTTAAAGGGAATCTAAAACACAGGCTGATATCTTGCTTCCTTGAATACAATCCTGGCCAGACTGAAAGCCTCTTGGGGAAGTTTTGGGTCCAATATGATCTAGGAGGCTTTGAGAAACAATGGGATGAGGAAAATGTATTTATGCATGAACCTGAGAATAGGCTAGCTAAATCTCACACCTGTAAGAAAAACTGCCTATACTTCCTTTGCCTGCCAAGTAGTAGTACTGAGAATCTGGAATGTTAGAATAGGCTTGTGAATGGGGTTAGGAAGCTCCAGAATACATGGACTTCCTGCCTGCCTGCAGAAAGGGTTTATTCTGGACTGCTCTCCAATGTGGGATCAGTTTAGTAGGGTGGGCCCTTGTGTGGCAAACCAGGGAGTGTACAGATGTGTTGATGTCTAGAAATTCACTACCTCTGGAAAGAATTCATTGAAATGTGTTCCTTGCTTTTGGTAGTGGATGCATGGTCCATACGAAGTAGTTCCTTTCTAGGTTTCTCTGCATAAGATGTTTTATTCTTAAAATTTACTGTTGCACAAAAAAGTGAGATGTCCAAATTTCACTTCATATTTTAAATCTAGCCTGCTCTCTGCCACAGGGTATTTTGGCTCCATGTAGCAGTGTTTCTAATATGATAGCTTTTGTATTTTTCTTAGGCATTCTTCAATTATTTGTCTTTTGATATTATTTCTATGTGATGTTTTCAGTGTGCCTC
This sequence comes from Vulpes lagopus, assembly GCF_018345385.1. Lineage (NCBI taxonomy): Eukaryota > Metazoa > Chordata > Mammalia > Carnivora > Canidae > Vulpes > Vulpes lagopus. The sequence continues at coordinate 33,002,077 of NC_054838.1, read as the reverse complement.
ATTTAATCTTTTGTCCATAAGTGGAAATAATACTTGGCATGGATTAGCACAAAGCACAGGGGAACTATTATCTCTTTTTCTGGATACTGCACTTCTAGTATTGTGGTCTAAGATTAAATTAGGTGTTTTGATGTCACAATATCGACTCATATTGAGCTTACTGTCGGCTTTCGTCCAGGCCTTTTATACATAAATGGCAATTACTTAATATCTTAATCATCATGTACTTGTGTATTTGATTTTTAGAGTCTCAGTGGATTGTTTACATTTATCTTCATTAAATTTTATCATGGTAATTTGGCTTGTCGTACAAAGCTGCTGAGATGTTTGATTCTATTGTCCTCAGTAGCATCCCCCTAATTTGATCTGATTTGATAATCTCGTTTTCTGATTTTTTTCCAGTGGTTGATTAAAAAAATTGACCAGCAAAGAACCAGACAGATATATCTGTAATTCACTTGGATAGGAATATGTTAATTAACAGTCTAATGTGGTCATTTGTTTATTCTCCCATATTATCATATCATGTAATAATATAGCATGAGACACACAATAGACATATTGGTGGAATATCAGTTAAGGGTATTCCCTGTCTCCCAATGTAATGGTACTTTAAAAATAAGGATCGTTTCAAATAGAATTTTTTGAGTGAACACAGGACCTACCATGTTTTAATACTTTTTTTTTTAAAACATAGATAATGACTAATTTCTTTTTCTTCTTCTTTTCTTTATTTTATTATTATTATTATTATTATTTTTTACAATCTATCTTTGTGCCCGAAGATGCTCTGTGCTCTGTTAGTTCATGTTTTGGAAAATTAGAATATCATAAATATCTATATATCTATATCTATATCTATTTTTTGGAATGCAAAACCTTGAGGAAGACAGCTTAAAGGACAGAAGTATTTAAAATTCTGATTTTCAACGTTGTGTTTTTACTTGTTTTATCCACGGTGCATTCACATCCATATCGAATCGTAAAATTGCCACTTCTGTACTGGTAGCTCATCTTTACTGAAACTGAATCAGAGTGACCATTTGTTGTCACAGTGGAACAGTTGGAAGTTTCAATGGTAGTGTTAATAGATGAATAGTCCACAAGAAGGGATACCGTCAGATATATGGTTCACACAAAGAGGGTAGCGCCAATGGATGCATGATCCACATGAAAGGGTTCCTTTAAGGTTCTACTCTATAAAATACCATACTTTTCAAATTTACTATTGCATGAGCATGTGAGATGTCCAAATACTTCATGTATTTTCTCAGTTGTTTTTCATTTCCTCCCAAGGTTTAGTGAAATGAAAGACATAACTTTTGAGTCTGTGAGATCTGGGCTCAAATCCTACTATGAATCTACTGGTTGATTGATATTGGTCAAATTATTTGACCCAACTGAGCTCTTTTACTAATCTCTGATAATAATGATGATTTTAGGATTTTTTTGAAGGTAAAGTGAAATAACATGCAAAGTATCTAGCACATTTTAGGGCACATACTGGGGGCTAAATGTTAGTTTCCTTTCTGTTCCCTTCTCATAGCAAATTATAACTTTAGACTTTCTTTTCTAATTAGCTCATCAGTATTAGTTCAATTATAGACTTACTCATATTAATTGCACTTCATAATTGCCATTGTGCTTTACTAATAGTAATAATAAAATTCCTCATATAAATTGATACCAACAATCACTGTTCCAATTACCCTTATAAATCTACCCTACCTAGTCAGTATTAATGGTTTGGCTATGAAAAGCTCACACAGATTGATGACTACCAGCCAAGTTCAAAAGGAAGGTTGTGCTATCTTCTCAGTTGCCAGCTTGGGCCAAGCGCCTTGTCAATCTGACAGTTTCTAGGAAGGAGTAACAGCTTTGGTTATGCAGTTTGGTTAAAATTCTTTTATTCCTCCTGCCTATCCTCTAGTAACCTTTTCTGTTTCATAGCCTCTCACATAGCCTTCTCTTTTCTTTTTCTTTTTTTAGCCTTCTCTTTTCTTATTGATTTAATTATTTTTAAACTCACTGTTAAACAGTTATCATTATCATAATTTTTATGTATCCATAAAATTCCCATAATTATAACTTTCGTAATGAATATAAAAACTAGCACTTAGGTTGAAACTAAGTATTTAATGAATCTAAAATCAAATTTTGTAAATACTACAATTCAAAAACCATGTTATTAATTGTTTTTTACAGAAGAGCATTCCATAATAGTAGGAATAAGTTTACAGAGGTAGATCACAAATAAATGGTGAAGGGTTCTGAATACCAGGCTAAGGAGATGTTTTATTTTCCATGCAATGGAGAATAATCAAAAGCTTTTTTTTTAAATAAATATTTTATTTATTTATTCATGAGAGACACAGAGAGAGGCAGAGACATAGGCAGAGGGAGAAGCAGGCTCCATGTAGGGAGCCAGATGCAGGACTCAATCCCTGGACTCCGGGATCATGCCCTGAGCTGAAGGCAGAGGGCCAATCACTGAGCTACCCAGGCATCCCATCAAAAGCTTTGAAGAAAGTTTTGTGGCATGTATAACACTATTAGAGAAGATTTAATCCCCTCACTGTGATCCAGATAGAGAACTGAGATCAATTAGGCTGAAGGTCTTGTCTAAGTGGGAGAAAATGGGATGGAGAGAAACTGATAAATGTGAATAATGTTATGAATGGGAATTTCATTTATGTATTAATTCAGTTTTCAGAAAACAGTTATTGATTCCCTCGTATGAGCTTGGTGATATGATAGGCCCTGAGGATACTCTAGTATCAAGAAATGTTCCTTTCCTTCCTCTAGAATTGTGTGGAGGTAATAATGATGTGAGTGCCATACCAAAGGTAAGAGACAATGCTGTTATGGCAGCAGATGGAGAGAACACCTAAGCCTGCAGCAGGACTCATAGGTTGGTCTGAATATTTCCTTCCTTAAAAATTGTTTGAACTTGAATTTCAAGTTATTTTGGTTCCCAGAATAATGAGAAAATTTTGTAAATACTCCTTTAATGCAGTCTGTGCCTTTGTATCAGCAGATTTGAAAAGAAAACAATAGTATCCATCAGATACCTTTTAAAAATACCCCCCCTGGTGTGCAGTACATAATTATTTCTCACTACGTTAACGTCATTTGAATATATGTGTGTGTGTGTGTGTGTGTGTGTGTGTTGTTTCATTTTAATCTCAGTGTCTCCAGTGTTAGGAGAATGCCTGGCACATAATAGATGCTTGAGGAATGCCTATTGAAATGTCATTATTGTATCAGTGCAACAAGAATCGTCTGTCGTTACTCATCTCATATTGAATGATGATGTGTTTAAAAGCAACTTTTATGACTTAAAAATCTGTCAGATGCTCCACTGCCTCATTTAATTCTGCTCACCTTGGCCAAGGCTCAGGCCTTGAAAAACAAACCAGACCTTTTCATATTTCTTTACATTTTGTTCATGTATCTTAGTTGCAAAATATTGGTCCCTGGCCAGCATTCATATGACAGCTTCCCATATGAATGTTAAACAGGCAATGATGATGCTCTATAATTACAGTGCTTGAAATGATTGGAAATAAATTGGCACTCCAATTATAGATGCGTGAAAGAGGCGCCAGTATATCACAGTCAGGCCATTAATTTCTAAAGTGGTTCAGGCCATCTCACTATTTCGGTGACATTCCTTATTCATGGCTGCAATGAATCACTTTGAAATGTGGTGCCTCCAAATTAAGAAGCTGAAGGACAATTTCTTTTTTTACCTAAAATATCTGAAGTTATTTTCTTCTAAGGGGGTAAAAAATACAGACAGGGAGCCAGGGATATGCCATTAATTACTGTAATTCTATATATAGGATATGGAACAACTGGAACAATAAGATTTTGATAGGCTTTATATTTATTCTATCTTTTAGAAAGAATAGGAAAAACTTCTCCCTATATATTTGAACTAAAACCATAAGCTTTTCCATAATGTCAAAATTAAATTAGGAGAATAGAATTCTTTGGTGTATAATTTTTGGTCTTTGAAATGTATGTCTGTTTGAGTTGGTCAGGCCTAAAATAACACCTTTCATATAAAAACAACCTAAGAAATATCCTAAATGTCTCTTAAAATATCTCCTTAATGGTCATGTCACTATACTTTATATGTTGGAATCATCATCTACATGCTTTCAGAAGTTTACCTAGATAATTGATGGACTGTTATCTATGAGCTTCAGTAAAAGATGACATTTATTTGATTCTGATAACTAACCTCTCTGAATACCATTCCTTTGGGTTACAGCTCTAAGAATCTAGGGACACGCTCAATCCAGCCATTAAAATAAGTAAATCTGTAATTGACTAAGGCACACTAAGCTCTTTGACTGCATTAGTATATTCCTTAAGGGTACAAGCTATGTCTTATTAATGCATTGTGCAGGTACTTGGCATATAGAAAGTACTGAATAAATATTCCATTGGGCAAGTGTTATTAACTATGGCCAAAATAGTATTACCCATACATTTAAAATACATGTTGTGAAGATAGAATAATATTTTGAAAGAGATGACATAACAATTAACTTCAGATTGTGTATTTTATTTTCTAAAATTAATTGTTAATCACGTAAAAATATATGAAAGCATTCTTAAATAAAATACTACAGGTAATGATAATGTTTGCTGGTATTTTATTTGAGATACTTTTTCATGGTCAAAATCAATTGTAGAGCTTCTTACTTCACTATAGAACTTCTTGTAGAACTTTTAAAAATCATGTCTTCTGAAGGCATTTGTTCTTTTATTAAGATTGTTATATAAAGTTTAAAAAAAGATTGTTATATAAAATTTACAACTTATATGTAAGACTCGTGAATCCCCATGTATCTATCATTCATGTTTAATAGTTGTTAATACAAATGAATCTCTATAAGGACTTTTAAAACATAATCACACTGAGATGCCTAGGTGGCTCATGGTTAAGTGTTTGCCTTCAGCTCAGGACTTGATCCTGGAGTCCCAGGATTGAGTCCTACATTGGGTTCCCTGCAGGGAGCCTGCTTCTCCCTTTGCCAGTGTCTCTGCCTCTCTCTCTATGTCTCTCATGAATAAATAAATAAAATCTTAAAAAATAAAACATAATCACAATAATATTATCACACCTAAAAATGAACAATTCCTTAAAATTATTTCATATAATCAGTGTTAATATTTTTCAGATACTCGTTTTCTTCTTTTTCACATTGGTTGAGCCAGGATTAATTTATGAGACACCTGTTTTGATTGGTTCTTACTTTTCTCTCTCCTTCTTTTTCTGCTTTCTTCTTTTCCTGTCTTCCTGGCTAAACTTTCTTTTTTAAAAAAATATATATTTTTATATTTTTATTTTATATTCATTTAGTTATTATTTATTTATTTGTTTGTTTTTAATAATAAATTTATTTTTTATTGGTGTTCAATTTGCCAACATACAGAATAACACCCAGTGCTCATCCTGTCAAGTGTCCCCCTCAGTGCCCATCACCCAGTCACCACCCCTCCCCGCCCTCCTCCCCTTCAACCACCCCTAGTTTGTTTCCCAGAGTTAGGGGTCTTTCATGTTCTGTATCCCTTTCTGACATTTCCCACTTATTTTTCTCCTTTCCCCTTTATTCCCTTTCACTATTATTTATATTCCCCAAGTGAATGAGATCATATAATGTTTGTCCAAACTTTCTTTCTTCCCTTAACCATTAACTGTGGGGCAGGTGCCAGATATATGAGAGGTTGCAGGAACCTAAAGACGAATAGTTCTATTGTATTAAACTTTGAGGTCTTTGTTCCTATAGGGGTGTCTCTACCCATTTGTCCATCCACTACTATCACCTACTCTGAAGAACCATTCCTCTAGCCTAGGGACTTTTACCTCCATGGACTTGTCTATTCTTTTCAACCTTTGAGACTCATTTAAAATGCCCATTGTTTCAGGAAAACTTTTTTGATTATCCAGAGGTCACCTGGTTAGCTTTCCTTACCTACTTGCATATTTGATAATTTAGTACCTGTGTAAGTTAACCTTGTTTTACTGTTAGTTGTGTGTTTCATTTCCATTATTAGATGGAAAAATTATTGGGTGCCACATGTGATTTTTTTCTCCTATTTAAATCTGTGTCAGGGTCTACTATATGTTAATCATACCAATAGGAATACTTTTAACCTGTCTTTATTCCACATAATATGTGGGTTCAAAGAAGTATAGTCCTTAGCACAATGCTTTGTTAGAGTGTGCAAGTGTTTGTGTAATTGAAATAAATTAGATGACACATTTCAAAAGTCACATGCAGTTATTAAACTAAAACTATAGCACTGTAGTCTCTTTTAGAGTGTAACATTTTTACTTAGGTGACTAAGGAAAACTTCAAGGGGACAAGAACTATTCCTTAATGATAATGTAGCTAATTTGGTGGGAATGTCCAAAGTGAATGAAATAGGCAGTTTAACTCTTCACTGCTTTTTCATGACATCAATTTCCACCCTCTACTTACCTGTAACTCTACTAGATCAGTGGCTATTACCTAAACCGTTAGCTAGCACAGTGCTTATAGTAGGTGTTAAATAAATATCTTATAAACTATCAAACTGTGAAAAAATAAGAATAAAAGTGTTGAAAAGACCAGAGAAATCTAAGGAATGCACTGCTGTTATATAAACTCCATTTTTTTTTAGAGACAAAACATATGAAGCCATCTAACATAAAGACCTAAACTAGCATGATTTTCTTCTAACAATTACATCTTAAAGAGACCCAGATCAAAGAAAGAAGGCTCATGAAAGAGGTTTATGTTCATTAAAGATTCATTTCATGTCAGAGTTTGATGGACTGTGGACTGTATGTGCCATATTTTATAGTCTAAGACCATGGTTTTGACTGGGCAGTCTCCCTGGGAAATTTTGACGAGTTTTTAAAATTGTAGCTGAAGCAATCATGCAAAGGAAAAACAAAAAGGGCCAATGCCATTTTTGGTTATTTATTTATTTATTTTTAAATCAAAATAGATCAAATATTTCTAAAGATGATATGGGTATTAACAAAAAAATTTGAGGTGAAGTCCCAGTTAAATGCCTAATTAGCTTCCTGATCTAGAGTATACCTGATTGTTAATACTTTTGAGCTCTGCACTAGTACTTTATATCATATTTAATCTCCATTAAGATCTTATGAGATGTTATAATCATCCTAATTTTGTAGATGAGGAAACTGAATCTTAGAGATGTTAGGAACTCTCCTAGGAAACAATTATAAGTAATGAACTTAAGACTCTTAATACAATCACATTCTGAAGTCCATGTTCTGACCCTGAGACGTTAAGAGAGGGCCCAAATTGGAATCACTGATCTTCAAGGGCCCTTTTACCTACCTGCTGTGTGTCTCGGAGTTATTTTTAAATCTTGCCTTGATGCCCAAACGAGTTGATGGATATGATAGGTGTTAAGGATCTCTATAGTCCAGGACCTCAGTGCCCATAATATTAGGAAGGGGTCCCAATGAGAATGTAGTTGCCCAAGGTTGACAGCTACTTTCTTTGATTCAAGAAAATAGGTGGAGACAAATTTTGTGAAATCAGTGGTGGCATCTCATTTTGGATAAAGGAAATAATAAGGAAGCTAAGAAAAGCCTTAGGAAATGCTTTAAAAGAGAAAGGAAGAAGAATCAATCCAAGATTAAAAAATAAATGAAAAACATTTTAGTGTGAGGTGAGAGAGGTGGGCATTGTGTACTTATGTCAGAGAAGGATGGTTTGGAGAGGATGCAGTAGCCATAAAACCTCAGGTTGTCTATCTTTGCATCTTGGATTTGGACTTTTTCCCCTTGAGATTCCTGGAGATGATGACTCTGTGAAGTACTGCATGAGGAGGGGGAAGTAATGGGGTAGGGGCTTAATAGGAGAGACAGAAAAAAACAATATGAATAATATAATGGATAATGAGACAATGTGGGAGAGTGGAAAGGAATATTTATTAGAGATATTTAGAGAGTGACAGAGAAAACACATGTTTAATGTTTGCTTCTGTTTGATGTGTTTTAGCTAGTGTGGCTGGGATGATGGTAGCACTCATAACTGAGATGAAGAATATAGGGGGAGGAGCATATTTCTAGGGAAAAATGGAGATTTTAGTGTTCAGACTGTTGAGGTTGAGGCATGCTGGGAATATCCAGAAGTCATAATGAGTAGGTAGTATTAAATGCATCAGAAGCTTGGGAAGAGGCCTCTGAGCTGGTGATATCATATTTGTGGTAATTAAAACCACCCCAAGCTAATGAGCTTGACCAGGGAACATGAGTAGAATGGGAACAGTGTTTAGGTTTCTCTCACTGAAGTAGATTATATTGAGCCTCAGAGAGGATAGTCCTGCTCTGTTCCGGCATATAGCTATATACTGTGCCAACTGTAGTGTAAGGTTCTCATTACACATGGAGGAAGACCTGTAATGCAAACAGAAAAATAGGCATTTATGACTGGTGTGCATTCAGGGGGGAGTGACTAAGACAGTGAGAAAACACTAAATGAAGCCATATGAAAGTAAAATATTGTTCTTGAACCAGAGGAAAAATCTCCAGGGATATAATGACCGCATTTAAGGATTGTCGTAATGAAAAGGTACTTTACCTTTTTATGTTTCCCCTAACTCAAAGAAGGCATTTTATGATTATTTGTGCTCTCTGAGATTGAGATGAGCTCCTTTTGGGAGAGGATGGGTTCCCTGTTCCTGGTTGTTTGAAAGTAAACTACAGAGATGCTTCAGAGGGGATTAAAATTTCAGGGAGGGGGTTAAGGACAGAGAATATCCTGTCTAATAAAATTTTTTGATCCTTTGTCAAAGGATGGCCTTTGCTTAATAAATTTGGTACTCAGAAAAAAATATAATGGCTTCTTTTACTTTGGAATAGAATTTTTTAAAAAATGTTTTGCTAGAACTGGTTCAATTTAAGACACCTCTTTCTGAATAAGATTGCTCTTCTCTGACTAAATATTGGTTACCCTTTCTTCTACCTTCTGTGGTCCTTGACTGTAACAATTCTCTCAACAATATTAAAAATATATTATTGAGAATTGGCAATCTTCTTTGCCAGTAGTTGGAAAAATATAGTGGTGAAAATAACACAGTAGCCTATAGGTCAGCAGAGTACAATTCTAATAGTTCTGTGAAATCCCTATCTCAGAATAATATAATTTAACAGGTATATTGAATCAGGCTGTAGTGAGTCAGGGAATTTGTTTTATTTATTTCATCAATTTTCTCTTTTGCTTCCCACTATCCTTCTACCTCCTTCTCCAGAGTTGGAGGGAATTGGGAAGGGGGCAGAGGTGGGATGCAGAAGGTTTTACCTGATTTGTGTAATTATGAAATTGTAATGATGACAGTAGTGTTCTGGGTACTAGGGAGATAGAAACTACATAGTAGGTTCAACAGGGGACATTAAACATAAAGAACTATTAAGTATAATAGAGGTATAACTCTAAGATATATGTGATACCCTATGGCTGAGGGAGAGTGTCCAAAGAAGGACAAACTAGAAGGTGTTCAGGCCTTCTAGCAGGAGGAGGGGTTCAACCTACTGGATAGCAGAGAAGTTTCTTAGTTTGGCTAGTCTAGAGCTGGTGAGGAGCCACTAGTAAACAATAGGCAACCTTCCTTGTGGAGTGCAAGGAGAATGGCAGGAGATCAGCAGCTGGGAGTCCCAGCACAGGTATAGGCAGGAGGTTTGGAGACCATGAAAGCTGAGTGAGACACTAGTTTCCAGATACAGAAGGCTGCAAAAAGGTTGCCACCTGATGAGGCTGCAAGGTTGCAGAGGGACTGCTTTCTGCACTCACGTCTAGGGCAATGCTCTGCTAGATGACCTTGCAGCCACAAAGTTGACCCCTGATTTTTGGTATAATTGCAAGGACAGCCCCTTCCCCTTGCAGTGTCCCTCCAACATCCTGTAGTGAGAAAGTTCAACATTGTTTTCACTTTAAGGAGAAATGCTTAATGGGATATTGTTGTTTATCATAGGATATATATTGAAGGGTGCATTTGGGATGAGGCAATAAACTGACAACAGTGGCTATGAGATGTGGAAGATGCTAAATACTGATTTTAATTTTTTTCGTGATTTGCTTTGTGTGTCCTTTGGAGTGTCCCACCTTCTGTCTCTTTCCTCTTCATGCTGGTTACATATGAATTCCTGTTGGTCCTCTGCCTTTCAGCATTTTACCACTCTACTATGTCACTTCTCTCCTCTAGCTTCAGTGGGGATACCGAGCCTCCTCTCATCCAATATGTTTACCCTCTTTTCAGGGGAAAGGTAGATTGTGTTAGTGTAGCCCTCTTGTGGACAATATCTCTCAGGTTTGGACTTTCCAGGCCTGAGACAGGTATCCGTGTCCAGCTCCTTCAAGTATTCCAGGATACCTGCGAAGCCCTGTGTCATGAAGTCTCCCTCATTTTCCAGAAGTATCTTTATATCCTTGAACCACCCTCACTCCCAACAGCATACTGATAACTTTCTCCAAATATTTATTTACTTGCTACCATTCTCTTTGATCTTACTGCGATGCAGCTTGAATGTGCATAAGTGAATACCAGCAGAACTAATTTCTTAATCTCATAGCTTGTTCTGTATGTGGGGTCTGTCATCTTGCTAAGAAGTGTGTGCATGCACTTCAGATTCTTGAAATTTTTCCTACCTTCGAAGTCCTAAGCAATAATGAGATGAAGGAAAAGTCACATTTAACAACTTAATAAAAGAATATCACTTCCATATGCTCTCGTCACTCTTTTCACCTTCATGTCTTTATAGTTGAAAGTCTCAATTTTCATTTTCTCACAGATCTCTAGATGGGTCCCATTGCTTTATCAACTCTAATATTAATCTGCACATTTCTGTCACATTTTTAGGAGTGGTTTTACTTAGTCTTTTAAAAAAATTAATGACACTGTAAGTTTTTTTTTCCCTTAAACTGTTCCTTTGAAGAAGTCAATCACTACCCATTTGATTCTGTCAGGGAGGTGATAACCATAGATACATCAGAGAGCACGGTTGATGACAGTGCAGGTTACCCTCTCCCAACCAGTCCAGGCAAATTTCTCCCAGCTGTTATTTGGGAAAATGCTGAAAGTACAGATTACCTTTAATGTCTCTGGAACAATGCCCTTACCCTTCCCTATGTACCTTGTATGTGGATAAGGGGCAGATGCCAAGAGGCTGACTTTATAATGTCTCAGTGTGTCCTATCGCCTCACTTTAAGGGTATGGTATACTTGGCGTTCTTGAATATTTTTCTACTTTCAAAGTGCCTGGAACAATTCTCAGTTGTTTTCATAGTGATAAAATAATGACTACTGATTTGGAAATTTTTAATAAATTTTTTTTTGTCATATTCACAAATTACTGGATGACCATATTGCTAACTAGGCTGCAATACATTTGAATATCAGAGAAGGACTCTCTGGCCATTGCAAAGACAGTTATCTACACTTTATATTCAGCACATGGCTGGTCAGTTGATGGCGCTGGAGCTGTCATGCCATCTGTAGTCTGACTCAAAGACCTATTTGGAGGCTTATGTTGCAGATCCCGTACCGCCCACACAGTAGGGGCCTTGCTGTGTTGGCCAAGTTTGTGCCGTAGATTTTATTACACCTTCTACACCAGGGATGAAGAAATGTTGATCATTGCATACGGGAAAAACAAAAGATTTTACTGAGTGTATGATGAAACTTCCCCATTTAATGCACTATTCAACTAGAGCAACAGATTTTATTTTCTCTGAAAAATATGAGGTATTTATCAGTCACTATTGACTTTTATATTCTTCTTTCTCGAGAACTCTGAGTAGCTAACAAAGAATATGAAGAACCAGCAACAGGATGAAAATACAGAACAACGAAGTGTACAGTGTAGATACAGGCTGACTATAAATGGAAAGTACATATCCAAAATATCTCTTCCTCATAAAAAGCACATGGGAAAGCTTCTGGTATTTAAGAAGGGAGGGCATTACTTTAATTTCTCATTGCCTACAGTCTGGACTGCAGTTTTCTTAATTCCAATGGTTTGTTCTTGTATACTTATGTAGTGTTGCCTCTTATTAAACAAATTTGGTATTTCCTCCCATTCTCTCTGTTATACTCTGTGTCTTTCAATACCCAGCTCTGACAGCCCCTCTCCTGTAAGGCCACTGCTGTCCCCCAGGTTACAGGTTAATGATTCAGCCTTTCCCTCTATGCTGACAAAGTCTTTTTATTCTTTTTGTCTTAGAATCTGCTCTGTTGACCAGCTATCATCTATCGTCTATTTATCATTTCTGTTTTTATCTCTTTCATATTAAAATGTGCACCCACATAAGGTAGGACCTATATCTGATTTATCTTCTTGCCCTAATACCTAGTAGATACTTAAATAACTGGATAATGAGAGGATTTCTAGGCAATGAAACTGAGTTCTGAACTGTGAATATTTTGAAAGAAAGTTATAGGTTATTATTTTATTTTTTAAGCCTTTGTGGTTTCATTAACCAAACAGTTGGTTCTGGCTGCTGACAAGCTCTTTGAAGCAGGGACAGGAGATTTCAAAAACAGTGCTATGTACACAGAGCACAGATGCTCCTCAGTGTTTTTTAGTCTAAGTCCTTCTTTTCAAGGCCACGGACTTTTGCCAAGTTAGGAGGAAGCCAGTAAAACAGGAGGCAAGACATGTGTCCACTCTGTAGCAGCTTCCCTAACTCATGTGGTCAAGCAAAAACAAATGTCTTAGGTTTCTTTTTTTTTTATTTTTATTTATTTATGATAGTCACACCGAGAGAGAGAGAGAGAGAGAGAGAGAGAGAGAGAGAGAGAGAGAGAGAGGCAGAGACATAGGCAGAGGGAGAAGCAGGCTTCATGCACCTGGAGCCCGACGTGGGATTCGATCCTGGGTCTCCAGGATCGCGCCCTGGGCTAAAGGCAGGCGCCAAACCGCTGCGCCACCCAGGGATCCCTGTCTTAGGTTTCTTTTTTTTTTTTTTTTTTAATTTTTATTTATTTATGATAGTCACAGAGAGAGAAAGAGAGGCAGAGACACAGGCAGAGGGAGAAGCAGGCTTCATGCACCTGGAGCCCGACGTGGGATTCGATCCTGGGTCTCCAGGATCGCGCCCTGGGCTAAAGGCAGGCGCCAAACCGCTGCGCCACCCAGGGATCCCTGTCTTAGGTTTCTACTCTTTACTAGGCACTGGGCAAAATGTCTATCCTAATGAATCATGTGATGGGACTTTACCATGAATGCAAAAGTAGTGATGGGGCTGCATGGAGAGAGCTAAGGCAGTGATGCTTGTTTATATCAAATGATGTATCAAATGATGGAGGGGGTGGTGTAGATTGATTTAAGTATCTCTGTGAGCAGAAGCTGAAGTAAACAAAGTATTCATTCTTTTGCCAGTTGCTTTAATTCAGATCCTCTTCCTCTCTGCAAAGACTTTTCTGTCTCCACTCCCACTTCCCTTGTTACCATCTTGTACACAGCCACAAAGATTATATTTCTGATCTCACCACTGCCCTGATTAAAATCTTCCAGGACTTTTCACCAGCTTCCTTAGAATGATTTACAAAGCTCTCTATTATTTGGTCCCTTCTCACTTCTTCAGCTTCATTGCTTCTGCTGTCTGCCTTTTATATTAAATGGTAATTTTTATGTCTGTTTACATTTGTTCATAATCGCCTTGAATACAGAGACTGTATCTCTTTCATCTCTTTCTCCTTAGATAAAGGATAATGTATACATATAGTAGAAGTGAATAAATGTGAGTACATGGGTTTTCTAAGATCAGGGACCATGCTTATTCATGTCTATTTCTAGCTCTTACCATACATCCTAGTATCTTATGAGTGTTCAAACAATTTTGTTTATATGACCTGAACTGAAATGGGACCTGCCACAATAATCAATATTTGTTTAATAATTATATTTTCTGAATGTGATATCTGTCCTACATTGTAGCAGATTTCCTCCAGTATCTTCAGTATGTGATTAAGTTCACAGTGCTAGCTGAGATAGCATACTTAGGCTGGATCTTCTTTGCCTCCTCTCCTATTCTGTTTTCTAGATTCACATTGTTCAATATCTAACTATCCCAACCTTGTGTTGGTGAGTTCAATTCAGTTCAATTAAATTTGATATCCACATATTTATTAAACATATATTAGGTAATGCCATATACACCTTCTTGACTTAAAAAAATAGTAACTTCATATTGTGATAAAGAGAAATCGTTCTTTCTTAAGGGTAGAATGTCAACGATATTGCTAAACTACATTACTGTGTTAAGAATCATTAAACACTGCAATTAAAATTGAAAGAAGTATTTTAGATTCCTCATATAAATGAGATCATGCAGCATTTGTCTTTCTGTGTCTGGCTTATTTATTTAGCATAACCCCCCGTACATCTACACTATATTGTTGCAAATGGCAGGATTTCCTTCTTTTTTTAACAATGAATTATATACCACATTTTCTCTATTAATGTGGCCATTGATAAACATTTATGTTATTTACATAACTTGATTATTGTGGATAATACTTCAATGACCATGGGAGGACAGATGTTTCTTTGAGCTATATATTTCAATTCTTTTGGTTACATACCCAGAAGTGGGATTGCTGGATCAAATGGTAATTTAATTTTTCGTTTTTTGAGGAATCTCCATATTGGTTTCTGTAATGGTTGCACCCATATTCCCACCAACCATGTAGATAGAAGAGTTCCCTTTTCTTTGCTTCTTTGTCAACATTTGTCTTTTTTTAAAAAATAGCTATTCTAATAGGTGTGAGGTGATAGCACCTTGTGTTATCTCTGTATGATTACTTTTATGTGGCAACTTTTTTTTTATAAATTTATTTTTTATTGGTGTTCAATTTGCCAACATATAGAATAATCCCCAGTGCTCATTCCATCAAGTGTCCCCCTCAGTGCCGGTCACCCAGTCACCCCCACCCCCTGCCCACCTTCCTCTCTACCACCCCTAGTTTGTTTCCCAGAGTTAGGAGTCTCTCATGTTCCGTCTCCCTTTTTGATATTTCCTACTCATTTTTTCTCCTTTCCCCTTTATTCCCTTTCACTATTTTTTATATTCCCCAAATGAATGAGACCATATAATGTTTGTCCTTCTCCGGACTTATTTCACTCAGCACAATACCCTCCAGTTCCATCCGCATCAAAGCAAATGGTGGGTATTTGTCTTTCCTAATGGCTGAGTAATATTCCATTGTATACATAGACCACATCTTCTTTATCCTTTCATCTTTCTTTTTTTTAATAATAAATTTATTTTTTATTGGTGTTCAATTTGCCAACATACAGAATAACACCCAGTACTCATCCCATTAAGTGCCCCCTCAGTGCCCGTCACCCATTCACCCCCACCCCCCGCCCTCCCCCCCCTTCCACCACCCCTAGTTCGTTTCCCAGAGTTAGGAGTCTTTATGTTCTGTCTCCCTTTCTGATATTTCCCACACATTTCTTATCTCTTCCCTTCTATTCCCTTTCACTATTATTTATATTCCCCAAATGAATGAGAACATATAATGTTTGTCCTTCTCCGATTGACTTATTTCACTCAGCATAATACCCTCCAGTTCCATCCACATTGAAGCAAATGGTGGGTATTTGTCGTTTCTAATGGCTGAGTAATATTCCATTGTATACATAAACCACATCTTCTTTATCCATTCATCTTTCGATGGACACCGAGGCTCCTTCCACAGTTGGGCTATTGTGGACATTGCTGTTATAAATATCCGGGTGCAGGTGTCCCCGCGTTTCACTGCATCTGTATCTTTGGGGTAAATCCCCAGCAGTGTAATTGCTGGGTCGTAGGGCAGATCTATTTTTCACTCTTTGAGGAAACTCCACACAGTTTTCCAGAGTGGCTGCACCAGTTCACATTCCCACCAACAGTGCAAGAGGGTTCCCCTTTCTCCACATCCTCTCCAACATTGGTTGTTTCCTGTTATGCAGCAACTTTTAAAAACAGTTATTTTATTTATTCATGAGAGACGCAGAGAGAGGCAGAGACATACACAGAGGGAGAAGCAGGCTCCTTGCAGGGAGCCTGATGTGGGAACTTGATCCTGGGACCCTGGGATCACACCCTGAGCCAAAGGCTGATGCTCAACCACTGAGTTACCTAGACGCCCTCCACCTTGTGGTTTTGATTTGCATTTTCTTAATGATTAGTGATAATTGAACACCTTCTCATATACCCATTGGCCATTTGTTTATCTTTTTTGGAGAAGTGTCTATTCAGGTCTACTGTTTATTTTCAAAATCAGTTTTTTGTTGTTGTTGTTGTTAAAGAGATGTAGAAGTTCCTTTAATATTTTGAATACTCACCATTTGCTTCAGCGTGGGTGGAACTGGAGGGTATTTTGCTGAGTGAAGTAAGTCAGTCAGAGAAGGACAATCATTATATGGTTTCACTCATATGGGGAATATAAGAAATAGTGAAAGGGATTATAGGGGAAAGGAGGGAAAATGAGTGGGAAAAATTAGAGAGGGTGACAAAACATGAGAGACTCCAATTCTGGGAAACAAACAAGGGACAGTGGGAGAGGAGGCAAGTGTGGGGATGCGGTGACTGGGTGATGGGCACTGAAGAGGGCATTTGATTATATGAGCACTGGGTGTCAAACTATACATTGGCAAATTGGATTAAAGTAAAAAATATATTAAAAATATTTTGGATAGTAACCCCTTATTAGATATATGGTCTACCATGTATCTCCCCATTCTGTAGGTTGTGTTTTCATTTTGTTAATTGCTTCCTTTGCTGTGCAGAAAGAATCTGATAACAGTTTCACTTGTCTATTTTTGCTTTTGTTGCTTTTGCTTTTGGTGTTAGATCCAAAAAGTCATTGTTCAGTCCAATCTCCAGAAATGTTCTATCTCTTTTTCTTCAAAGAGTTTTATTATTTCACGTTTTACATTTAAGTATTTAGTCTAGTTGGAGTTCATTTTCATGTATGGTTTAATAGTCCAATTTCATTCTTTTGCATGTGGAAACAACATCATTTCTTGAAGAGACTATCTTTTCCTTATACTATATTCTCGGTGTCTTTGTCAAAGATCAGTTGACTATATATGTGTGAGTTTATTTCTGGGCTTTCTATTCTATTCCATTTATTTTATACATCTGTTTTTATGCCACTAGTATGTTCTTTTGTTTACTGTAACTTTGAAATCAGGGAATGTGGTGTCTTCAGGGTTGTTCTTCTTGCTCAAGATTGTATGGGCTGTTTAAGGTCTTTTGTGGTTCCAAATGAATTTTGGGATTATTTTTCTATTTCTGTAAGAAACTTCACTGGAATTTTGATAGATATTGCATCCAAAATAGATACACAGCAGCAGAGAGTAGAATGGAGGTTGCCAGCAGCTGAGGGGAAGGGGGAAAGGGAGTGTGGGTCAAGGGTCCAAAGTTCCAGTTATGTAAGATTCATAAGTCCCAGAAATCTGTACACATAGGGACTATGATTAATAATATTGCATATTCAAAAATTCATTAAGAGGGTATATCTTATGTTATATGTTCTTCCCACAAAGGAAATGAAAACAAAAGGGCCAGGAGGAAACTTTAGAGGTGTTAGATAATTTCATGATGTTGTTGATTGTGTTGATGGCTTCATGGTTACATACTTATATCCATCGACATCAAATTTTATATGTAGAATATTTGCAGCTTTTTATATGTCAGTCATACCTCAGTAAAATTGTTTTTTTAAAGATGTAAAAAACTATATGAGAATTATAAATGCCTCATGCAAATGCCATACTTTAGACTTCCTCAATATAGTAACTTTTAACTGTGATGTCCCCAAGGGAACCTGGAAGTTACACTTAAGGATATGTTATAGGAACTATTAACTCTTGTTAGAAATGAGGCATTGAAGCTACACTGCTTCCCATAGTGCCTGTGATAGATAGCTTCCAAAATAGATTCTAGTAGTGCTTTACTTTTGGTATTTATGCTGTATAATTTCTTCCACTTGAATTTTGGTTGGACTTAGTGACTCACCTCTAACAACTAGAATATAGCAAAAAAGAATGTAATGCTGATTCCAAGAGTAGGTTACAGAAAGACCCTGGCTTTGTTTTTGTTCAGTCTCTCTTGCTTTTGTGCTCTGATGGAAGTCTGGATGCTGTGTTATAAGCTGTTCTCCTAGAGAGAGCACCACATAGCCGGTAGCTAAGGGAAGCATCTGGCCAAAGACAGAAAGGAACTGATGCCCTTAGTCCAAAAACCTGTGAGAAAATGAATTCTGCCAACAAACAAACCAATGACCTTATAAGTGAATCCTCCCCAAGTCAAGTCTTGAAATGATTGCATAACAGTTTTGATTACAGCTTTGGGAGAAATCCTGAGTCAGAAGACCCAACTAAATTTCACTGGATTCTTGAAATACATAAAATGTGGAATTAAGGGTGGAAGGGAAGGTTTGTTGTTTTAAGACATCAAATTTTAGAGGCAAATGCTATGTATAAATGGATAAATGATAAACCTGTGAGATGTGAATTTTTATCTCCTTGCATCTGAGTAGTCACCTCAAAAGTAGATACCTCCCTGAGAGCTGTGTACACTGATGTGCTGGACCATTAGAGGGATTCCTACTGAAGAGGAATGCCTGATGTCCTGCTAATGAGTGGTGGTTTCCATTCTGTATCCTAACTGTTGTAAAAATATAGCCTATAATGGTATTTGAGTCAGAATATCAGTTGTTCTATGAAGTTCCTATTAATAGTTGCAGACATACAGTTAAACCTAATATATTTCAGATACTGTGCTAGAAAGTGGGAATAGAATTATAATCTATGAGATCTCAAAGAAAATAGACATGGAAGTAACTAAAATAAGATATTTGATGATTTAGTTTACTTGTTTATGTTTATTTTTAAAAAGATTTTATTTATTTATTTGTGAGAGACACAGAGAGAGAGAGAAAGGCAGAGACATAGGCAGAGGGAGAAGCAGGCTCCCTGCAGGGAACCTGATGTAGAACTCTATCCCAGGACCCTGGGATCACGACCCAATCTGAAGGTAGACGCTCAACCACTGAGCCACCCAGGTGTCCCTGATGTTTTAGTTTATTGGATGCCTATGCTTACCCTTGGTCCTTAGAACTTTAGGAGATGTCTGGCATATATATAATCCCTAATTATCACTAGTTCCTACAATGTAGATATTAGAACTAATTAACAGATTGTAAAACTGAACTTAAGAGAAATTATTTGATTGGATCAGTATCACAAATCTAAAAAGTAGCATATCTGGGATTGAATCCCACATCTTCTTGAATTAAAAGTGTGTTCGTTTTAATGTCCGTATGTCAAGCACTGAAATATGGAGGATAATGATGTCCAGTATATATGGTAGGTTAGTAGGATGAAGTGGGCTTTGAAGAAAGAAGAGTTGGTCAAACAGAAGAGATAGTTTGTTGTTTCTATGTTTAATTTATTGAAGAATTGCCAAACATTTTTCCACAATGGCTTCACTATTTACAAGGGTTTTGATTTCTGTACATCCTTACTGTAAAATGTGTTTGATATAATTTGTAATTGATAAAATTACAAAATTATCAAAATTTTCTAAAGTTTATTTTAGTTTCTGCTGGCTTATTTTTAATTTGTTTTATGGAATGATTCTCCTCATGGACACTGTTTTCTTCTGGGTTCATATCTGACTGTGAAATGCTTAGTGTTCATAGAAAATTATTTGTAAGTTTCTTGAAGCTTAGGATGAGCTGCTTTTATCTCCAGAGTCTTTGAGTTGGCTAATTCTAGGCACCAAAGGACCTTTCTTATCAAGGACTACTTATACCTTGTTTCTGCTTGAAGTTTTCAGAACTACAAAGATGGTAAGAATTTTAGCCATAAATAAGCTTGAGATGTAACGATAGCCCTAAAGTTCTTGTGTCATTATTTCCATACAGCATCCCCCTTCCTCAACCTCAGAGCCAAGGCATGTTTCCTTGTAGTTGCCTAGGATTGGGACCTGGTTGGATGGGTTTATTTAAGTCATTCTTACCTGAGTGAATTGCCCCTTGAGGCACATATTTTATTGCTCCTGAGCTTTTATTATGGTGCCTAAATCCTAGAAGACTCTCAAAATCTAAGCCTTTTATAAGTTTGGAAAAAACCCTCAGACCTAAAGTGGTTTCAATTCTCTATGCATCTCCTTGGGTTCCTGCCTTTACATAGATTTCAGTGTAATGATTCATAATCTTTTATCAGCTCTGTATTATATTAGGAAGATACTTAAGATATTTCAACCTGAATTTTTAATTAATTGTTTGCAGAAGTTTGATACAGACCCCTGGCTTGTGAAATTAACAGAAAGAGAAAAATGTCCCCCATGTCTCTTTCTTTCATAGTTTCCTTTTTCTTGCGTTTTCTGTACTTCACTTTGTATAATTTCTTCTGATTTAATTTCCATTTTTCAACTTCTCTCTTTAGACATGTTTAATAAGTTGTTCAGCCTTCCCATTGATTTTGTGGGCTAGGTATGTAAAAGTACTTTACCATATAACCCAAAGATGTTATGGTTTGATGAATCTTGACAGATGTATACTATTGTGTAATAACCACCCCAATTAGGATATAATAATTTTTTATACCTCAGTAAATTTTAAATTCTGTTGTGCCTCCTCCCAGTCAATGATTCCCTTACTAGACTACACTGTTCTAGTAACTATAACCAAAGCTAAATTTGGTCTGTTCTGCTCTAAAGTTTTATATAAATGGTATTGTATTGAGTACATTATTTTATATATGGTTACTTAAACTGAACATCATATTTTTCAGATTAATGCATATTACTGTGTTTATCAGTATGGCTTTCCTTTTTATTTTGAGTGCATTCAATTGTTTGAAAATACAATGTGTTCGTCTGTTTACCTGGTAATGGACATCTGGGTCATTTCCAGATCTTTGCTAATGTAATGCTTACTGTATAGTGGTTTTTTTCTTTTTCTTTTTTTCTTTTTTCTTTTTTCTTTTTTTTTCTTTTTTTTTTTTTTTTTTTTTTTTTTTTTTTTTTTTTTTTTTTGTGGAGCTGTGTTGTCATTTCCCTTGGGTTATTACCTAGGAGTAGAATTGCTAGGGTAACTTATTTGAAAATTTATTCACTGAACATTTTCCAAATTTGATTTAAAGAACAAAAATAAGCAGAGCTTCAGGAAATTCAGTGAAAAATAATTAGTGTATGTGCAAATAAAACCATATAGTAATTAAACAGTTCAGAATAAAAGGTAAAGAACATATCTTTAAAACTGCCAGAGAAAAAAGAAACTTTATACGTAGGGGAACAGCAATCTGAGTGACATCTGGCTTCTCATAAGAAAAATTGAATGACAGAGGATAGTGAGATGATATCATTGCAATGCTGAAAAAAATTAAAATTCTATATTCAAGGAATTTTTCTGAAAAATGAAAATGAGATATAGACATTTTCTAATATGCAAAAGTTGGAAAAATTTGTCAGTGTGCTATCTCCATTCTAATACATACTATAGGCTACTAGGCTTGCTGTGGTATTTGTGATAATCCCTCCTTCTTTGCTACCCTTCTGCCACCACTCTGCTGCTTCTAGTCATGGGCATTCCATTGCCTCAGTGGATATGTCCTCCCTTATCACTTTGTTTTAAGAAAGGTATTATTTATTTATTTATTCATGAGAGACACAGAGAAGCAGAGACACAGCCAGAGGGAGAAGTGGGTTCTCCATAGGGAGCTCGATCGCAGGACCCCGGGATCATGACCTGAACCAAAGACAGACACTCAACCACTGAGCCACCCAGATGCCCCCCTTTATCACCTTTTTGACCTTTCAGTATTATGTCTGCTGGCACTTCCTTTTCTTTTTTTTTTTTTAGTAGCTTGGTTTTACTTTCTAGGTTCTTAATTCTACCTTAACTTTTTCTTTAAACATTGAATGCACTGTTAAATATCATACTGTTAAATTTCATATCTGAGATCCTTGATCATCTAAAGAAATCTATTATTTGTTATTTCTCCGTAATCATATGATGCTTTCCTTTTGTGTTTGTTAATATTTTAGTGGTTCAATTTAATCCGAGTGCACCCCAAGGGTATAAACTGATGATGCTTTCCTTCAGAGGATCGCATTTGTTTCTAGGAAACTGGTGGGCATCGCTGATTTAGTACCACATTAGTCCTCTTTGAGGGTCTGGGCTTAAAGTTGAGGAGTCCCAGGTTCATTCTATATATCTTCATGTGGGCTCAAGATAGCACAGCAGTAATGCAGGCATTTATCCTGAGGTAACCTGGATTCCATATCCTCCTACAGCCCATTATTCTCAAATCTTGTTTTAGCTCTCTGTTGCTGCTGGTTTTCCTTTCTTCTTTCCTCCCCCCTTATTTCCTGATATGTTTGCAATTTATTATGAAGTCTGTTTTAATATACCCAGGAATTAGTTATATTGTTACAGAGGGGTCTTTGTAAACTGCCATCCTGCAAAGGATGTCAGATCATTGTCTAGTCTTCTAGGCTGGGAATGTCATGCCGCCTCATTCAGTCTCAGTTTGGTTTTCTCTATGTGAAATGGAGACACTGATAAGGCTACTTCAGGATGATGCTGAGGACTGTTGAGGTATTGTTTGTGAACTCACTTTGCAACCATTGGTTACACAGCAGTTAGCACATAGAAGATGTTCAATTATTCCTTCTCAAATGAGCTAGTAGATGAACATAAAGGCTTTACCACCTGTGGACCTAGAGAGAAAAATTGGAGCATGCTTAGCAGTTTCCTTTACTCAAGCTGGAGAAAGTCTTGGCAATGTTGTTCCCCTCCCTGTGAAGACATGCTGGGAGCAAACTAGAAATAAAAAGAAACAGTGAAGAAAATGTTGCTTGTGTATATGGGATTCTCCTGGGAATGTTTGAGATGGGTAGATGGAGGAGGATGTGAGAAACATGTTGACAGGATAAAACACAACAAGATGGCTAGTGAACTTAAGAACAGCTGTGAAAAGAATGAGCACAATAATGATCAGAAATTGCCGGAAGGAGAAAATATTGAAATGGTTATATGCTGTTTTTCATCTTAGGCTCTTATTGTTTGAGAAGAAGCTGTATGTGCTATGCACACTCTACTTTTTCCTCATTAATAATCCAACAACCAGGGATCCCTGGTGCAGCAATTTGGCGCCTGCCTTTGGCCCAGGGCGCGATCCTGGAGACCCGGGATCGAATCCCACATCAGGCTCCCGGTGCATGGAGCCTGCTTCTCCCTCTGTCTGTGTCTCTGCCTCTCTCTCTCTCGATCATAAAAAAAAAATAAAAAAATAATCCAACAACCATTGTATTCTTAGGTACTGTTCATATAATTTAATTTTCATTTACTTTTTTATTTTCAACACCAGTACTAGCAGGCTCTCTCTCACAATATTTTGATTAATAGTTTAAATAACATGGTGAAATGGACATTTTAAATCATTTTTCTAATTAATAAAATTGAAGTTACTTTCTCATAATTCTTCCCTTTGATTTGCAAGACAAGATGTAGCCTTCCTAGTAGCATTTCCTTAGATTGTCTCTTCTTGACCCCATAGCTCAGTTTTCTCAGCAATAGTCATGGCATAAAAGAGATTCTGCTTTTTCTATGCCTGAATTCTATGATGAATTTTTATACCTTGTATGTTTCTAAAGGGATTGGGCAGGTCTTTAGCATTTGGAGTTTAATTATTAGTACGGTTGCTTTTATAGTCTTTTATAGTCTATTCTCTTTGGTTGACAGATGTTTTTATGAATCTGCTTTTTTACTTTCTTTATTCCTTTTTGCAATAACAAATCAATGCCAACACATGATACTTTAATCTTAATGAGGAAAAATAAGAGAACTGTGTTAATATAAAGGAGCTGTGTTAATATACAGAAAGTATGCCATAAGACTCAGAGGTTTCAGAGTTTTGAGTTGGGTAGAAGTAACCTGCAAGATGAAAAAATGATATTTTATGTGATTTAGTGTCCACAGGATAAAAACAAACACATTGTTTGCAAGTAGCTCACATATTAATAAATTTTTTTTTGCTGTTTATCCTCATAGAAGGAATGGTGAGCAATTAACTAAAAAGCATCTGTTCAGAAAATACAGCTCATGTTGGTGAGGCTACTTATTACTATATCTTTTGGGGGCTTTATGATAAAACATAAAAATAAAGAACAATTCAGTGAAAGCAGTTCCATAAAGGGAAATGTGGTACAGTCCAGGTATGTCGTTTTCACATCAAATTTTTATATGTATTTATATAAAATTTAAAAAGAGCCATTTTTAAAGTGTACATTTTAATGAGTTTTGACAAATTCGTAACCCACATATCCATATATTTACAAACATTTCTGTCACCTCTAAAATTCCTGTGTGCCAGTCTGGTAAAACCCCTCCCATCTTCTAAAGCATCACTGATATGCTTTCTGTTACTAAAGATTTAGATTAGTCTTTGCTAGAATTTCACCTAAATGGAATCTTAAATATGTGCTCTTTTATGTCTAGCTTCCTTTGCTCAGCATAGTGCTCTTGGGATTCATCTTTATTATTGAATGTGTATCTACTTCCTTCAGTTTTGTTACTAAATACTACTATTCCATTGTATAACTAGGCCACATTTTAAAATCCAATTGAAGTTTCTTTCCTTAGAATATCATTGACTTGATCCTTTGGGCTGAACAGTTTCTCTAGAGTTTAAATATATTAATTCCCAAAAGAAAATGTTTTTATTTATGCAATATATTTACATGCTAATAAAGCAAGTTATTAAATCCCATTTTTTCTGTCATTATCATCTAAAATCTCAAGAAAATGGGTGGCAAATATTACCATATTATAAAGTGAGGTACAAAGCTACCTGAATGGAACTTAGAGAGCAGGCAGTGAAGAACAGTTTTTTTTAGCTTTTAGTTTACCTTCCAGTTCAGTTATTTAAGACATTGGAGAAACCAAGAAAGTGGCCAGGAATTCGAGATGCTCTTTCTAGAGTGTTGTTAATGTGCTACAATTCCTGTGGACTCATGAGCTATGGTGTCAGTAGTTCTTCCTTTATGTCAAATAAAATGGGCTTCAAAGAGGCCACTTGGAGAACTTGATCCTGTGCCCCTAGAGTCTGGTATTGGATCCTTGCTTGGGAAGTCTACAAGTGACTGGAGCTGCAGGTTTGACAGTAGAGGCAAGGCTGGTGGTTACATTATAGAAGTACTTGTTCTGTGTTCCTACTAATAATGAAGAACAATGGTCTTTTCTGAGGATCAAAGGTGTCTGTGTGTGAGAGGGCCAGATATACAACTTGAGGCCAAGTTAAAGGGATATTTTCCAATGAGTACCCTGAGGGATGGTGGAACACGAACAGAAAAATAAAAGAGGTTATTTGTGGAAATTTCTATGTATACCCAGAGGTTGGAAGGGGGTGTATTTTCCATGTTAGGAAACTGTAGGAAAGACTGCAACAACTAATTCAAGGGTCTTCTCAAAAAAACCTGTGAGAGAACAAGTCTACTTAAATATCTCAAGTCCAGAGAGTGCAGACATGAGCATACCGTAGGCTAGTAAGCAAAGACTTTTCTGCCTTTGAAACTTTTCTACTTCCCCTGTATTCAACTCTCGAGATACTGAAGCAACCTGGTAAATAGAGAAAGAAGAGTAAAAGCACAGAAATGGAAAATAAAATGAAACACACACTGTTAAAACAGGTCTAAGCTAGGAGCAGGAATTCCAACTCTAAGTATAGATTTTATTTATTTTATTCTTGCACTTGATTGGATATATACCTAAGTGATGACTATTTTGTAATTTACAAACAGCATCTAAAGAACAGTTATGAAACAGGCCTACAAAGGATGTCTGAATGGGAAGTAGGGAAGAAAAGAGTAACACTTTTTTTCCTCCAGATCTTATTCCATAAGCTCAGCTTGTTCAAAATTCATATAGTTTGTTTATGCTCGCATGACTGCAATTAATTAATTAATTAATTAATTATTTTATTTACTTTATTTTTTTATTATTTTCAAAAAGATTTAATTTATTTGTTCATGAGAGACACAGAGAGAGGCAGAGACATAGGCAGAGGGAGAAGCAGGCCCCTTGAAGGGAACCTAATGTGGGTCTTGATCCCAGAACCCTGGGCAGATGCTCAACCACTGAATCACCCAGTTGTACCTTTTTTTTTTTTTAAATTTAAATTCAATTGGCCAACATAGTACATCATTAGTTTCAGATGTAGTGTTCAATAATTCATCAACCTCTTCAACTTTGGCTGCAGCAAATTCTTGCTAGGCACATTTCTAAAGGCAAGGGAAACAAAAGCAAAAAATGAACTATTAGGACTCAATCAAGATAAAAACCTTCTGCACAATGAAGGAAACAGTCAACAAAACTAAAAGGCAACCTACAGAATGGGAGAAGATATTTGTAAGTGGCATGTCAGATAAAAGTCTAGAATCTAAGATCTATAAAGATCTTATCAAACTCAACACCCAAAAAACAATCCATTCAAGAAATGGGCAGAAGACATGAACAGACATTTTTCCAAGGAAGACATACAAATGGTCAATAGACACATGAAAAAATGTTCCACATCACTTGGCATCATGGAAATACAAATCAAAACCACAATGAGATACCACCTCTCACCAATCAGAATAGCTAAAATTAACAAGTCAGGAAACAGCAAATGTTGGCTAGAATGTGGAGAAAGGGGAAATCTCTTACACTGATGGTGGGAATGCAAGCTGGTACAGCCACTCTGGAAAATGGTATGGAGATTCCTCAAGAAGTTAAAAATAGAGCTACCCTATGCCCCAGCAATAGCACTACTGGGTATTTATCCCAAATATACAGATATAGTGATCTGAAGGGGCACCTGCACCCCAACGTTCATAGCAGCAATATTCGTAATAGCCAAAGTATAAAAAGAGCTGACATGTCCATGGACAGGTGAATGGAATAAAGAAGATGTAGTGTGTGTGTGTGTGTGTGTGTGTGTGTGTGTGTATGTATATATATATATGTATATATACATACACACACACATTACACGTACACACACAATGGAATGTTACTCAGCCATCAGAAAGGATGAATACCATTTACATTGACATGGATGGAATTAGAGGGTATTATGCGAAGTGAAATGAGTCAGTTGGAGAAAGACAATTATCATATGGTTTCATTCATATGCAGAATATAAGAAAGAGTGTAGAGGACCATGAGGGAAGGGAGGGCATAAGGAATGGGAAGAAATCAGAGAAGGAGACAAACCATGAGAGACTCTTACTCTGGGAAACAAACTGAGGGTTGTTGAAGGGGAAGTGGGTAGTGGGGATTGGGTAACTGGGTGATACACATTAAGGAAGGCACATGATGCAATTTATTTTCAAAAATATACTTAACTTGCCAAAATGGCTAGCAATACCCACAATTACTGTGCTATCAATGTGATATCATCGCTACCATCTATTATGAAACACACCACCATATCTGTTTAATATATGACTGCCATGCCAGTAGCATGCCAAGTAGATTTAAACTTTTCACATTCTATACAGTATGGAAAAGAATGTTTTAATCTTAAAGATACTTTAATTTATAAAATGGATGATTGCACAAATATGATCTTTGTCAGAAGAATTTGCAGCTTGAATTTTTCTGGTGGGTAACTTCCTAGATATGTATTCTGTTGTTCTAGAGTCATTTTCTGGCAGGAAGGCTTTTTGATAATTCCCCATAACTATCAGCTCAAACAGTGGTATATATTGGCTGGCAGAGAGTGTTTAAAATGGCAACAAGTATTTCTAGGTAGGCAGCTGGGATTCTTGGTCTGAGCTGGTGGTAGACTTGCATTTTGGGGTGATTGATTTGATTTTGAGAAGAACTCCAAGTGAAGTTAGCTTCGTCTCATGGCAAGAATAAAATGGCAAGAGGTAGGTGAGCTCTCAGGTTCTTAATTGAGTGGAGGAATTGGAGTTCCTAATCATAGAGTCAGAAGACAACTGGGTCCAGGTTGACATCCAGATAACTACTGTTCACCACATGTGCTCTAGATGCTGGGAATAAAGTAGCAGAAGTAATGCAGAAACTGCCTATTATATGCAGGAAATTAAGATTTCATCTCTGCAATGTTATCAGTATTTTTTTAAATTTTTTTATTGGAGTTAAATTTGCCAACATCTAGTATAACACCCCAGTACTCATGCCGCCAAGTGCCCCCCTCGTGCCCATCACCCAGTCACCCCAACCCCCGGCCCACTTCCCCTTCCACTACCCCTTGTTCATTTCCCAGAGTTAGGTGTCTCTCATGTTTGGTCACCCTCACTATTATTTTCACTCATTTTCTCTCCTTTCCCTTTATTCCCTTTCACTAATTTTTATATTCCCCAAATGAATGAGACCATATAATGCTTGTCCTTTTCTGATTGACTTATTTCACTCAGCATAATACCCTCCAGTTCCATCCACATCAAAGCAAATGGTGGGTATTTGTCGTTCCTAATGGCTGAGTAATATTCCATTGTACACATAGACCACAGCTTCTTTATCCATTCATCTTTCGATGGACACCGAGGCTCTTTCCACAGTTTGGCTATTGTGGACATTGTTGCTATAAACACTGGGGTGTGGATGCCCTGGTGTTCAACTACATCTGTATCTTTGGGGTAAATCTCCAGCAGTGCAATTGCTGGGTCGTAGGGCAGATCTATTTTTAACTCTTTGAGGAACCTCCACACAGTTTTCCAGAGTGGCTGCACCAGTTCACATTCCCACCAACAGTGCAAGAGGGTTCCGCATTCTCCACATCCTCTCCAACATTTATTGTTTCCCGTCTTGTTAATTTTCCCCATTCTCACTGGTGTGAGGTGGTATCTCATCCAGCCCAGGAAATCCAACGTCTCAGCATATATTCAAATAAAAGAAAGTTAGGATCTAAATGAGGTAGCTGCACCCACCTGTTCACTGCAACACTATTCATAATAGCCAAGATATGGAAACAACTTAAGTGTCCATTGATAGATGAATGGCTAAAGATATATAGTATATATATAGTGTATAAATCACTCTTTAAAAAGAAGGAAATCGTGCATACAGAAGAATGAAACTAGACCATAGTCTTACACCATACACAAAGATAAACTCAAAATGGATGAAAGATCTAAATGTGAGACAAGAATCCATCAAAATCCTAGACGAGAACACAGGCAACACCCTTTTTGAACTTGGCCACAGCAACTTCTTGCAAGATACATCCATAAAGGCAAGAGAAACAAAAAACAAAAAGCAAAACTGAATTATTGGGACTTCATCAAGATAAGAAGCTTCTGCACAGCCAAAGAAACAGTCAACAAAACTAAAAGACAACCTACAGAATGGGAGAAGACATTTGTAAATGACGTATCAGATAAAGGGCTAGTATCCAAGATCTATAAAGAACTTATTAAACTCAACAGCAAAGAAACAAACAATCCAATCATGAAATGGGCAAGAGACATGAACAGAAATCTCACAGAGGAAGACATAGACATGGCCAACAAGCACATGAGAAAATGCTCCGCCTCACTGGCCATCAGGGAAATACAAATCAAAACCACAATGAGATACCACCTCACACCAGTGAGAATGGGGAAAATTAACAAGATGGGAAACAACAAACGTTGGAGAGGATGCAGAGAAAGGAGAACCCCCTTGCACTGTTGGTGGGAATGTGAACTGGTGCAGCCACTCTGTAAAACTGTGTGGAGGTTCCTCAAAGAGTTAAAAATAGACCTGCCCTATGACCCAGCAATTGCACTGCTGGGGAATTAGCCCAAAGATACAGATGCAGTGAAACGCCGGGACACCCGCGCCCCGATGTTTATAGCAGCAATGTCCACAAAGCCAAACTGTGGGAGGAGCCTCATCTTTCAATGGAAGGAGTCCATTGAAAGATGAATAGATAAAAAAAAAAAAAAAAAGAAAGATGAATAGATAAAGAAGATGTGGTCTATGTGTACAATGGAATATTACTCAGTCATTAGAAATGACAAATACCCACCATTTGCTTCAAAGTGGATGGAACTGGAGGGTATTCTGCTGAGTGAAATAAGTCAATCAGAGAAGGACAAACATTATATGGTCTCATTCATTTGGGGAATATAAAAATTAGTGAAAGGGAATAAAGGGAAAGGAGAGAAAATGAATGAAAATAATAGTGAGGGTGACCAAACATGAGAGACGCCTAACTCTGAGAAATGAACAAGGGGTAGCGGAAGGGGAGGTGGTGGGGGATTGGGGTGACTGGGTGATGGGCACTGAGCAGGGCACTTGGCGGCATGAGCACTGAGTGTTATGCTAAATGTTGGCAAATCGAAGTCCAATTAAAGTTTTTTTTTTTTTTAAAAAAAAGCTAAGGAAAATTTAAAAAATAGAAGGAAGTTGTACCATTTGTGAGAACATGGATAAAACTGGAGAACATTACACAAAATGAAATAAGCCAGACACAGAAGGTCAACTACTGTAT
Organism: Vulpes lagopus; assembly: GCF_018345385.1. Lineage (NCBI taxonomy): Eukaryota > Metazoa > Chordata > Mammalia > Carnivora > Canidae > Vulpes > Vulpes lagopus. Next base: position 32,971,545 of record NC_054838.1, on the reverse strand, counting down.
GATTTCAATTATGTATAGAATCTAAAAAAGTCAAACTCCATGATACTCTACATAGAAAACCCAAAAGCCTCCACCCCAAGATTGCTAGAACTCATACAGCAATTTGGCAGCGTGGCAGGATACAAAATCAATGCCCAGAAATCAATGGCATTTCTATACACTAACAATGAGACTGAAGAAAGAGAAATTAAGGAGTCAATCCCATTTACAATTGCACCCAAAAGCATAAGATACCTAGGAATAAACCTAACCAAAGAGGTAAAAGATCTATACCCTAAAAACTATAGAACACTTCTGAAAGAAATTGAGGAAGACACAAAGAGATGGAAAAATATTCCATGCTCATGGATTGGCAGAATTAATATTGTAAAAATGTCAATGTTACCCATGGCAATTTACACGTTTAATGCAATCCCTACCAAAATACCATGGACTTTCTTCAGAGAGTTAGAACAAATTATTTTAAGATTTGTGTGGAATCAGAAAAGACCCCGAATAGCCAAGGGAATTTTAAAAAAGAAAACAATAGCTGGGGGCATCACAATGCCAGATTTCAGGTTGTACTACAAAGCTGTGGTCATCAAGACAGTGTGGTACTGGCACAAAAACAGACACATAGATCAATGGAACAGAATAGAGAACCCAGAAGTGGACCCTGAAATGTATGGTCAACTAATATTCGATAAAGGAGGAAAGACTATCCATTGGGAGAAAGACAGTCTCTTCAATAAATGGTGCTGGGAAAATTGGACATCCACCTGCAGAAGAATGAAACTGGACCACTCTCTTTCACCATACACAAAGATAAACTCAAAATGGATGAGAGATCTAAATGTGAGACAAGATTCCATCAAAATCATAGAAGAGAACACAGGCAACACCCTTTTTGAACTTGGCCACAGTAACTTCTTGCAAGATACATCCACAAAGGCAAAAGAAACAAAAGCAAAAATGATCTATTGGGACTTCATCAAGATAAGAAGCATTTGCACAGCAAAGGATACAGTCAACAAAACTCAAAGACAACCTACAGAATGGGAGAAGATATTTGCAAATGACGTGTCAGATAAAGGGCTAGTTTCCAAAATCTATAAAGAACTTATTAAACTCAACACCAAAGAAACAAACAATCCAATCATGAAATGGGCAAAAGACATGAAGAGAAATCTCACAGAGGAAGACATGGACATGGCCAACATGCACATGAGAAAATGCTCTGCATCACTTGCCATCAGGGAAATACAAATCAAAACCACAATGAGATACCACCTCACACCAGTGAGAATGGGGAAAATTAACAAGGCAGGAAACCACAAATGTTGGAGAGGATGCGGAGAAAAGGGAACCCTCCTGCACTGTTGGTGGGAATGTGAACTGGTGCAGCCACTCTGGAAAACTGTGTGGAGGTTCCTCAAAGAGTTAAAAATAGACCTGCCCTACGACCCAGCAATTGCACTGTTGGGGATTTACCCCAAAGATTCAGATGCAATGAAGTGTCGGGACACCTGCACCCCGATGTTTCTAGCAGCAATGGCCACGATAGCCAAACTGTGGAAGGAGCCTCGGTGTCCATCGAAAGATGAATGGATAAAGAAGATGTGGTTTATGTATACAATGGAATATTCCTCAGCCATTAGAAACGACAAATACCCACCATTTGCTTCAACGTGGATGGAACTGGAGGGTATTATGCTGAGTGAAATAAGTCAATCGGAGAAGGACAAACAGTGTATGTTCTCATTCATTTGGGGAATATAAATAATAGTGAAAGGGAATATAAAGGAAGGGAAAAGAAATGTTGGGAAATATCAGGAAGGGAGACAGAACATAAAGACTCCTAACTCTGGGAGACGAACTAGGGGTGGTGGAAGGGGAAGAGGGCGGGTGTTGGAGGGGAATGGGTGATGGGCACTGAGGCGGACACTTGACCGGATGAGCACTGGGTGTTTTTCTGTATGTTGGTAAATTGAACACCAATAAAAATTAATTAAAAAAATAAATAAAAAAATAAAAAAGTCAAACTCAGGGGGTGCCTGGGTGGCTCAGCAGTTGAGCATCTGCCTTTGGCTCAGGAGGTGATCCCGGGATCTGGGATCTAGTCCTGAATCAGGCTCCTTGCAGGGAGTCTGCTTCTCCCTCTGCCTATGTCTCTGTCTCTCTCTCTTTCTCTGTGTCTCTCCTGAATAAATAAATAAAATCTTTAAAAAAATAAAAATAAAAAAGTCGAAGTCAGAACCAGAGTAGAATGGCAGCTGTCAGGGTTGAGGGAAAGGTGATGGGGAAATGCAGAAATGCTGGTCAAAGGGTATAAACTTTCAGTTATAAGGTGAGTAAATTCTGGGGATCTAATGAAGACATTGGTGACTACTGTTAATAATACTGTATTGTACACTCAAACTTTGCTAAGAGAGTAGACCTTAAGTGTTCTCACTACACACACAAGAAAGTGTTAACTATGTAAGGTGATGGATGTGTTGATTAACTTGATTATGGTAATCATTTTACAAAGTATACGTATATTAAAACATCATATTGAAAAATAAATAAATAAAACATCATATTGTATACCTTTAAAAATTACATTGTACAACCTAAATATATACTATTTTTATTTGTCAATAATACTTCAATAAAGCCAGAAAAAATAAATACATACATAAACAAATAAGAATCTTCCCTTGGAGAATTGTTTCAGAATTGTCTGCCCTTGTAGACTATTGGGAAAATATTTATTTCCTATGCCCACCTTGGTCAAGGGTAGCTCCACACTTCCATTTTGCACATGGATGCAGAAGAGATCTTGTAGCTTTAGAGAAGGAGGTGAAGGACAGAAGGTACAGGCCTGAGTGAAGGCAGTGTCCCATTGCACCTGCCAAAGTTTACTCAGAAACCTCAAGGTCTCCAAAGCATTCCTAGGATAAGAGGTGTGACTAAGATAATGAAGTGCCACAAAAGAGATACCTAATATGCTCCTAAAGCTAACTAAATTTCACTCTGCTTTCCTTTGTCTCCTTTAGGATTATGATTTCTATGGCTCTTCCTAAGGTTGGTTAGACTGAAGAATTCAAGGAGTCCTTTGACTAACTGCCTCTTGGAAATTCAAATGTAATCTTGTCATCTTCCCATTCTAAACCATTTAATGGTTTTCCATTTCTTTTGAAATATGGACCAGAATCTTTTAAGGGCTTTCCACCTCAGCAAATCTTCATTTAATGCCTATCTTGCTATCTGTGCTTTAGCCACGCTGGTCTTTTTCTGTCAAAAGCCTTGCTTCTTTCTCCTGAGACCATTTGATCATACATGTATTTTGTCAGCTGCTTTTCCTATTTAACTTCATTCTCCTTTCAAATCTTTTCTCACATGTCTGAGAATCACCTCCAAGAATTCATTTCTGTTTCCAAATATTCTTTTAGGTTCTCCTATTGTTACATGCGCTCATGGTATTTAATACCATTTGAAATTATGTTTATTTTCATGCTTATATGATCTGTGCTGATCTTATCCATTAAACTGGAAACATCATGAAGGCAAGAAGTAGCTTTCTAATTCATCATCATCTACCTAGTCCCTGAACTTAGTTATATGCACCTCAAAGGAACAGAAATATTCATAGACTCAAAGATTTCTTAGAAAATAATCAGTGTTCTTCTCATCCTTGTATAATCTCAAGCTCTTGGCTCTTATTCAGTAATCCTTTCAGGAAACTTCACATGTTCAGACTGCTTTCATTTTTGTTCCCTGGAACAAATTTTGTTGATTAGTTCCTAACTTGAAACCTTCTTTTTCACTGTGTTTCTTCCATATTTGGAATGTCCCTCTATTTTCTACCCAACAAAATTCTTTCACACTTGGAGGACCAGCTCATGCTGTTCCTTTTAGATTCAGTAATTAATTCTCCCATAGAACTCCTGAATCCGATTTAATCTCTTCTGTGTTGTTTTTTTTATGTTTTGAATTTGTGTGTGTGTGTGCGCGTGCACGTGTGTGAGCACCTCTAGCATTCTCAGGTCTAATGGGTACATTTATTTTAGGACGTAGACCAGGGGTCTTTAGTCATCAGTATGTAATTGAAGTCCATAGGTATATTTTATTGAATCCAACACAACCACTCTTTGACAAATGCCAGTAATAGTTAAGAATCACAGAAATACCTCATACAGAAAAGTGGAGGTAAATAAAACATGATTTACTTATCTGAATTATATAAGATAGAACGTCATAGGTATCCAGAATAAAAAAATAGCCAGATTCTCCAACATGGAGAGATGTGTAGCTTTCCAAAGCCTCATAGTTGCAGATGACAACATCTGTATGAGCAAGAATCACATGAGCGCTCTTGGAAGCATAGCAGTCACCTTTCACCTAATCACCACATATGCCAAGGACCACTTCATCTTGGCCTGGAGCACCACCACTCTCAAAGATCTGCAATTCACAGTATAAACATGGACTATACAATGTATAGTCAAGCTCTTGTATACCATGCTCTCATTTTCCAGGTTGATTCAAAATTGGTCTAATAACATTCTAGAACCCAATGCTGCAGAAGTAGAAAAGATAGCCTGCCAGACATTGCTGGGAAATGATAATGGGCTCTACTCTTTCTATGGGTCCATATATTGCTTTATTGCTATTATTACTATCTTTTTAATTTTCAATATCTAAAAATAAGATAATAAACAAAAATCCAAATTTTCTGTTCCTTATAAAAATTCAAGAAGTCAGCAGTGGACAGAGCTTCCCTATTGGCTAAAAAGTAGCAACTGTACTATGAAAAGAAAAAAATGCATTCTCCCATTTATCGTACTTCCCACTACATATGATTACACTACCATGGACAGCTGCATTCACCTCCATTATTTATTCAGATGCTATAATTCTCTGCCTTTTGAATTCTTATCTAAATTATAAGTTCTTTGTGGGCAGAGGCCTTGCCTCACTTAGTTCAGCTTTTTCCATATCACTTAACACATCGTATTACCCATAAGTTCTGGAAAGAGAAGACTGGTAATAAGAGCAGTAGACATGTAGTTTGAATCACAGTTCTTCCTATTTGTAGTTTTATGGTCAGGGGACTGTTTCTTCATTTGTCAAGTAGAAATAGATATAATACTCACTTGGTAGGATTACTATTGAATTAGATAACATTATGCAAAATATCAGAAATATAGTAGGCACTCAATAGATGCTCATGTATCACTTTTATTTTTACTTGATTGATTGTGGAATACGTGCAAAGAAAAATGAAGGCTAGATCATCCGGCCAGCAAGAGACACATTAAACAGATGGCAAGGCAACAAGGAGATGAGGCATGAGAGAGCAATTTGAAGAAGTCAGGAATGGTGAAGTTTAATCAATATGGAAATGTGAGCACAAAGGGGCCTGGATAATGCTGAATATATTTTCTTCAATAATGAGGACACAAGCCACCCCTTCAGGCTGTACAGATTTCCCAGTTTATTGTACCGGTGTTGTTCTCACACTGTGCTAGCCTATAATTTACATAGCATGAAAGTAGAGTCTGAGACAGGAACACAGAGCCCACTAAGGCTTGTGTACTCTTACATGCCAGGTAGGCCAACTATCTACAAAATAAATTAGTAGTAGACTAACATCCTTCATATCTGCTCCCAAAAGGACAGCAACTGCAAACACATAATAATAATTATCATATTTATTTATTAACATTCTTATAGTATGTGTTAAATTATATTGAGCACTTGCTATGAGTTATACTATGTAACTCATCATTATTGCTGTTATTTAGTCACTGTCCTTGACTGGTTTGTGATGTACTAAGGGAGGAAAAATATGGGTGAAAATAAATGGCTATATGACTATCTTGTCTTCCATTGATATTAATAGGTATACTGTTTTTTGGTATCTGTTCTGTTCCCCTGCCCCTAAAAAGGCTGATAAGAGGATCAGTTAACCTAAGGCTATCTATAATTGAAATCCAGCGCTTTTTGTCCTTCTCTGCAACACTCACACCAGTGTTCCTCCAAATATAATATTAACACTGCCAGAGAATACACCACCTGCTAATGCAGGCTAGCTATCCCTGGAAAGCTCTGATTTCTAGAAAGCATTTTATAATTTTGGAACAGAGCTTTTTCCCTATACCTCCATACTTTGATCCAGAGATCCAATCTCACCATACTGACATGGAAAGAAGAGAAAATAAAGCTTAATAAACAAAAGGGGAACAGAACATAAAGGTACAGAAACTAGAGCAATCCATATAAAACTTACTATCTTTTGTAAATCAACCAAGAATATTGCATTATTAGTGGCCCTCTGTAGACTTGATTGGAGAAAGCAGATAGTTATTTACATAACCACTTTAAATTGGGAATTAAAAATCAGTTGGGAATATAAAAATTAGTGAAAGGGAATAAAGGGAACGGAGAGAAAATGAGTGAAAATATCGGTGAGGGTGACAAAACAGGAGAGACATCTAACTCTGGGAAATGAACAACGGGTAGTGGAAAGGGAGGTGGGAGGGAGGTTGGGGTGACTGGGTGATGGGCACTGAGGGGGGCCACTTGGCGGGATGAGCACTGAGTGTTATGCTATATGTTGGCAAATTGAACTCCAATAAATTTTTTTTTAAATAAATTGTTCAGTTGGTTATACCTATCAAAACTGAGTCTGCAATTCAATGTTTTTGGCAGTTGTTCCCAAGTATAAGCCCTGATGTCCACAACATTCAATGATGCTCCCTTTGTGAACCAATATTTTAGTAAGCACATCAGTGGGTATTAATTCAGTGATCAGTAAATATTTATTGAGCATTATGCCATGTACCATGATATGTGCTGGCAATGAAGTAGTTAAAAAAATAAAATTCCAGCTAATGACCGAGCTTACATTCTAGAGGGATAGATTATAAGTAATAAGTATTGAATTTGATAAGTGTTACAAAGGAAAATAAAGCATGTAAGGGTATTGAGAGTGACTAGGAAAGAAACACCATTTTACACAGTATAATCAAGAACTTCCCTTTGATGAGTCCACATTTGAGCAAAGACTTGCAGGAAGTAAAAGAGAAAAGCTCCATGTATCTCCAGACAGAAGGAATAGTAATACACGTCTCCTGAGATAAAAGTGAGCTTAGAGTACTCAAGACAAGGAAAAGGAGGAAGCCAAGGGAAGCCTGGTGAAAGATAATAAGAGAAAGGTATGTGGGGGGGGGGGGGGAGGGGGAAAGGAGAGATTGGGAACAAATCATGTAAGGTCTTACAATCCAGAGTATGATTTTGTACATTTTAAACCGAAGCTATAGGAAGGTTTTGAGCCCAGGAGAACTGCTGTGGCGGCTTGATAGAAATAACTTAAAAGAGAACTAAAAAAAGTAGGGATTTCAGTTGAGAGGATATTAGAGGAACCAAATCAAAGTTGTGGTGACTTGGACCTTGAGAGGAACACAGGATGTGATGGCAAAAATCAATTTGGGATATAAGTTTTAAACCAGAAACAAGAGCAGTGACTGATGGATTAGAGATTGTATTAGTCTGCTAGGGCTACCGTAACAAAACACCACATACTGGGTGGTTAACAGGAATTCATTGTGTCACAGTTCTGGAGGCTACAAATCCAAGATCAAGGTGTTGGCAAGATTGGTTTCCTCTGAGGCCTCTCTCCTTGGCTTGCAGATAGACATCTTCTTTCCCCTGTACTTTTACATAGTCCTTCTTCTGTATCTGTGTTCTAATCTCCTCTTCTCATAAGGACAACAGTCATATTGAATTAGTATCCATACCTATGACCTCATTTTACCCTAATTGTCTCTTTAAAGAAGGCCCTATTTCCAACCACGGTCCTATTCTGTGGGTTAAGATGAATTTTGTAGGGCCACAATTCAGCCCATAACATATGGAGAATGCTAGAGGAAGAGAGGATTCCATAATGACTTTACATTTTTTTTTCTATCCTGAACACTAAGATTCCAGTTACCATTTATTGAAAAAGGGAGATCAGTAGAATAGGAGGTTTGAAGGTACAAAATCATCCAGGCAGCATAGTGAGAAAGCTATTGGCCAGGCCACTGGAATTCAGAGAAAAGTCAAAGATAGTATCATATACTGGGATGTTTGTCAACAAATACATGGCATTAAAACAAGAGATGGTTGAAATCTCTTAAAGAGTGTGTTTGGGTAGAAAATAAAATAAATATGTAGATGGAGACCTATGCCATTCCCATATACAAAATTTTAGTATAAGCCATACTAATATAATCAAGGGGGATAAGGATAGGAGGGCCCAGAACATTGTACCCATGAAGAATAGTGAATAAAATGTTTCAAGAAGGAGGAAAGTATCAAATGCATGATAGTGCAAAAATAATACTAGTAACAGGACTAATGGCTTTTTCCACCTGAAGGTTATTAGTGACTTTGACTATGAGCATCTATACACCAATAAAATAGGCAATCTAGAAGAAATGGACACATTTCTGGAAAACCACCAACTACCAAAACTGGAACAGGAAGAAATAGAAAACCTGAACAGGCTGATAACCAGGGAGGATATTGAAGCAGTCATCCAAAACCTCCCAAGACACAGAAGTCCAGGGCCAGATGGCTTCCCTGTGGAATTCTATCAAACGTTTAAAGAAGAAACCATACCTATTCTACTAAAGCTGTTCAGAAAGATAGAAAGAGATGGAAACTTCCAAACTCATTCTATGAGGCCAACATCACCCTAATTCTAAAACTAGAAGAAGACCCCACCAAAAAGGAGAATTATAGACCAATATCCCTGATGAACATGGATGCAAAAATTCTCAACAAGATACTAGCCAATAGGATCCAACAGTAAATTGAGAAGATTATTCACCATGACCAAGTGGGATTTATCCCCGGGATGCAAGGCTGGTTCAACACTCATAAAGCAATCAATGTGATTGATCATATCAGCAAGAGAAAAACCAAGAACCATATGATACTCTCATTAGATGCAGAGAAAGCATTTGACAAAATACAGCATCCATTCCTGATCAAAAGTATTGAGTGTAGGGATAAAGGGAACATTCCTCAGCATCTTTTTTTTTTTTTTCATTCTTCAGCATCTTAAAAGCCATCTACGAAAAGCCCACAGCAAATATCATTCTCAATGGGGAAACACTGGGAGCCTTTCTCCTAAGATCAGGAAAAAGACAGGGATGTCCACTCTCACCACTGCTATTCAACATAGTACTAGAAGTCCTAGCCTCAGCAATCAGGCAACAAAAAGAAATCAAAGGCATTCCAATTGGCAAAGAAGAAGTCAAACTCTCCCTCTTCACAGAAGACATGACACTGTACATAGAAAACCCAAAAGACTCCACCCCAAGATTGCTAGAACTCACACAGCAATTCGGCGGTGCGGCAGTATACAAAATCAATGCCCAGAAATCAGTGGCATTTCTATACACTAACAATGAGACTGAAGAAAGAGAAATTCAGGAGTCAATCCCATTTACAATTGTACCCAAAATCATAAGATACAGAGGAATAAACCTAACAAAAGAGGTAAAGGATCTATACCCTAATAACTACAGAATACTTCTTAAAGAAACTGAGGAAGACACAAGGAGATGGGAAACTATTCCATGCTCATGGATTGGAAGAATTAATATTATGAAAATGTCAATGTTACCCAGGGCAATTTACACATTTAATGCAACCCCTATCAAAATACCATGGACTTTCTTCAGAGAGTTGGAGCAAATCATCTTAAGATTTGTGTGGAATCAGAAAAGACTGTGAATAGCCAGGGGAATATTAAAAAAGAAAACCATAGCTGGGGGCATCACAACGCCAGATTTCAGGTTGTACTACAAAGCTGTGGTCATCAAGACAGTGTGGTACTGGCACAAAAACAGACACATAGATCAATGGAACAGAATAGAGAATCCAGAAGCGGACCCTCAACTTTGTGGTCAACTAATATTTGACAAAGCAGGAAAGACTATCCACTCGGAAAAAGTCTCTTCAATAAATGGTGCTGGGAAAATTGGGCACCCATGGGCAGATGAATGAAACTAGACCATTCTCTTACACCATACACAAAGATAAACTCAAAATGGATGAAAGATCTCAATGTGAGACAAGAATCCATCAAAATCCTAGACGAGAACACAGGCAACACCCTTTTTGAACTTGGCCACAGCAACTTCTTGCAAGATACATCCATGAAGGCAAGAGAAACAAAAAGCAAAAATGATCTATTGGGACTTCATCAAGATAAGAAGCTTCTGCACAGCAAAAGAAACAGTCAACAAAACTAAAATACAACCTACAGAATGGGAGAAGATATTTGCAAATGACCTATCAGATAAAGAGCTAGTATCCAAGATCTATAAAGAACTTATTAAACTCAACAGCAAAAAAACAAGCAATTCAATCATGAAATGGGCAAAAGACATGAACAGAAATTTCACAGAGGAAGACATAGACATGGCCAACAAGCACATGAGAAAATCCTCCGTCTCACTGGCCATCACTGGCCATCAGGGAAATACAAATCAACACATTCCCAGATAAACTACAAGCATGTATGTTTTGGTTTCAGGCTCTGCTTTTTAAAAGAATTCTAGCTAAGACTGAATCTCTGTCATAACTTCTGATTCAGAATTTGGATAATCTAGTTAACAGCTTCTGACTTTTCTGCCTAGTGTAATACCTCCTTTTTAGTTTCCATAGATGGCTATTCTTTCTTTCTGATACCAATCAGCCAAAGGTGATCACTGACATGCTTTTGTACTGCTTCTATATCAGACTTTCCCATTTTCTTTGACCATTATAAATTAAATAAAAAATCAACAAAAATTTAAATGAAAATACATATCTGAACAGTTGGAAAATTAAAAATACATTTCTACATTGACCTGAAGTCAAAGAAGTCCTAAATAAATTGGTAAATGTTTACAACTGAATACTAATAAAAATAGCATGTATAAAAACTTGTAGATACAATCAAAATATTGCTTTGAGGAAAAATTTTAGCTATAAATGCTTATAGTAGCTAGGAAGAAAAACTGAAAAATTTTAACAAGCATTTAACTTAAGACATTTATAAATGCAAAACAGATTAAACCCCAGTATGATGAAAAAACTATGATAAACTAAAGAGGATAAGCAAAGCCAAAAATTGCTTCTTTGAAAACATTTTAAATATAGACAAACCTATGGTAAAATTGATCATGAAAAATATACCATGGAATTTCTGGAATGTAGAGTATGCGTATTCTTGTACCAGCTTGACCAGCAGTTTCCCAATTCACACTCTCCAGAGAAGAGTATGAAATAAGAAGGCATCTTATCTTTCAACAACCTCTCCAACAATGTTTTTTCAACAAAATCAACCTGATTTACTGTAATTAACATAGGCTTTAGAGGCCGGTAGATCTGAGCTCAGACACTGGCTCTGAGCTTATGAACTCTGTACCTTGCTTGAGTCTTTGCACCTTTCTGAGATTGAGTTGCCTCCCTTGAAAAATGAAATATTTGTTTAACATAAAGATTATTAGCATATTAAAATGAGATACCAATGTAAGGATATAATATAGTTCCTCTTGTGATTTGATTAATGAGGAAGTATTGTTTTATGATGCCAATGACCACGTTTTAGTCTTTAGACTAGATTAATATTCTCCGTCAGCTCGAGTTTTATCTTATTCATCCTTTTAATCTTATAAACATGAATCTCAATATCTTACATAGAAAATGCTCAATAAATACTAAATAAATGAATATATAAATGCTATTTTTAATATATAAAGGTTCATACAGTTGTGCCATTTTCAATATGTAGATACTATGGTAGGCAGGTTTACTTTAAGTTGTATACATTATCCTATGCTAATCCATTTTCCAGGAACGATAACTAAGCCATATGAAACTGGCCACTTTTATAGATAAAAAGGTTTAAAACCAGCAACTTCATATGGCTCAACCTAATGACCTGGAATATTTATCTACAACTGTTCTTTCTTGGTTTATATTAATTTTTATTTTTGTGCTCTTTAGGCAACATCTATTTAGGGGCTTCCTTTAACTTTTAAGAATCTTACAATTCTTATATCAGTTAGCTTCATAAGTCTTTCACCATAGATAAAGTAACTTTTCCAGGATTACATTCTGTAAATTCGCATACTGATGAAAGAAGAACCAAAGATGTGAATCAGAATGGGATTTCAGCTCTGGTGCAGATACTAACAAGTTGTGCAGTGAAGTTACAAATTAGTTCACCTTTCTGAGTTTCATTTTCCTTCTCTCAATAAGAAAGAGCTTAAGCTGGAAAGATTATTCCTGAATCTTCTTTTAGTTATAAATTTCTTTAAACCTAAACATGAAGCATTGATTATTGTACATATGCTTTACTGAATCTATTATCGATCAAACACTGTGATGATGCACAGAGGACTATGTCTATAATTTGGTGTGAGGCTAGGTATGTAACATAATGGCGTAATTAAAGGAGGAATGGATAGAGTCAGAAATCTATCTTTATGACATATATCAAAATTGGTAAGGCTGGTAAGAGGTCTTCAAAAGGTCTAAAGTAGGAGTTTTCAAGTTTGGTTATATCACAGGTCAGTAAAAGATAAACAAAATTTAGGAAATTGCATGGTGTTAATGGTTTATTTATTACCTTTATTTTTAAATTACCTTTAAAATACTTTTAATTTTGTAACAATTTTAGATTTATAAAAAATTGTGAATATAATACAAAAAGTTTCCATAATATTCTCCAGCCAGTTTTCCCTAATATTAGCACTTTACATTGGAATGGCACGTCTGTTACAAATAATAAATCAATATTGGTAAATGATTACTAACTAAAAAGTCCATACTTTTTTTAGATTTTATTAGTTTAGTTTAATATCCTTTTTATGATTCTGGATCCCATTCAGGATCCCACATTACATTTTGTCATTATTTGTTGCATGTTGGATTTCGTGTGGGCATAGTCTTCAAATCGGTTGGGTAAATACATAGAAACATGATGGCTGCATCAAATGGTAAAACTATGCTTAGCTTTGTAAAAAAATTAGAAAAATATCTTCCAAAGTGGCTAAATTATTTTGAATTCCAACCAATAATGCACAAGAAGTGTGTTCTGCATGCTCACCAGCAATTGGTATTGTCGGTTTTTTGTTTGTTTGTTTGTTTAATTTAGCCAGTCTAATAGGTGCAGAGTGGCATCTAATTGTAGGTTTATTTTGTAATTTCCTAAAGACAACTGACATTTAATGTTTTCACTCGATTATTTTCTATTTGTATATCTTCTTTACTGAGATGTCTGTTAAGGACATTTGCCCATTTTAAAATGTGTTGTTTGCTTACTTCTGAGTTTTAAAGTGTCTTTGTATAGTTGTATACCATTTTTTTAAATCACGGATCATGCAGTTAGTGTTATATCTAAAGACTCATTGCCAAGGAGTTAAGAGGACAGAGGAATAGGGGGACTCTAAGTTTGTCTTATCCCTCGTATACAACTAGATAGTTAATAAATCATTCTGAACATCAGAGAAGTCAATCAGAGGTCTGAGAAAACAAATGTTGCAAGTCAACAAGTAGTAAAGTGACCACCATTTGGAAGGTAGGAGGTGTGGAGACTGAATTTGGTGATTAATCTGAGGATACAGTGGTGGGGAATGAGCCTGCTTAAGGAGGCTACTGCAAAGTATTTTAAACAGCAGAGTACAAAATTGAAACTTTTGGAGGTCTGCTCCAGTGGGGATGCACCTGGCTTAAAGGTGGTTAGGTAGCAAAGTAGAGGTGGAATCCCAGGTATGGCAGCATGGTCTGAGGATCCCCAGAGTCATCAGAAGAATGGGTGGTATGTAAGTGTGCAGGGTTCCCAGGCATCAGAGTGAGGAATCTGGCTGAGAACATGGAGTCCAGGTGGCAGCATTCTGCTCTATGTTGCAATAAACTGTAAACTGCTGTGTGGTAATATGACTGCCTTCCTGGGATGGGTCCAGCAAAAGGCAAAAGCATAGCAAGACCCTCTCTGGGAAGAACAGTGCTGGTCTGTGCTGCTGGAGTTCCTAAAATTTGGAGTTTTAAAACTCAGTTGCATGCCTGAGATAAAAATACTTGGACACAGGCAGAGTGAACAGTATCCTGATGGAAACCAGGGAGACAAGAGTCTCCAGATTGATTACTCTACTGTGAAGGCTCACTGAAGAGTTGCGGAGGTGGGGCTGTGTGTGTTGGGGTAATGAATTTTTGGCTCCCATGCTGGAGAGTTGGGCACTGACATATTCATCCCACCTGTCAGAGCTGAAAACCTTCAGGGAGCAAAATAGCACCACCTAGTGGAGTCTAGAGCTGCTTATACCAAGCCCTGCCTCTCTACACTGGAGGCACGTTTCCACTGGGGCAAGTCTACCTGAGAATCAGCACAACAGGCCCTCCCCCCAAAGAGGAGCAAAAATAACTTGGTAGCACCAAGATCACAGAGGATGCGAAGCTTCAGCTCCAGAAGAAAACAATATATAGCATTCTTTGTATTTTTATTCCCTAGTCTTATTTTTCAATTCTTTTAAAATTTATTTTTATAATACTTTATGTATTTTCTTTTTCATTTCCTTTTATTGTATTATATATAAATAATATAATTATATATTACATGCGTATAAATATAAAATATATTTTTTCTTATTTTCAGATCTAGTTTATTTTATTTTATTTTTTAAAAGATTTTATTTACTTATTCATGAGAGACAGAGAGAGAGAGAGAGAGAGAGGCAGAGACACAGGCAGAGGGAGAAGCAGGCTCCATGCAGGGAGCCCGACGTGGGCCTCGATCCTGGGTCTCCAGGATCATGCCCTGGGCTGTAGGCGGTGCTACACCGCTGAGCCACCAGGGCTACCCAGATCTAGTTTATTTTAACAAGCAAACCAAAACACACCCAGAGTCTATTTTGTTGTTGTTGTTTTCTTTTTCTTTTTTTTTTTCTTTTATGAACAAAATGATGATATAGAGAAATTTACCCCGAAAGAAACAACAGGAGGTAGTACTCACAGCCAGGGATTTAATCAATATTGACTTAAGTTAAATATTTGAACTAGAGTTTAAAACAATTATAGATAAACTAGCAGGGCTTGAAAAAAGCACAGAAGACACTGTAGAATCCCTTACTGTAGATAAAAGAACTAGAATCTAGTCAGGCTAAAGTTAAAATTCTATTGCCAAAAAAGTCCCAAGTGGAGGCCATACAAATGAGGATGAACAAATCAGAAGAGCAAATTAGTGATATAGAAGATAAAATTATGGAAAATAATGAGGCTGAAAAGAAGATGGAAATCAAACTATTAGATCATGAAGGTAGACTTAGGGAACTCAGCGATTACATAAAGTTAAATAATATCCGTATTATAGGAGTCCCAGAAGAAGAAGAGTTGAAAAAGGGGACAGAAGATTTATTTGAACAAATTATGGCTGAGAACTTCCTTAATCTGGGGAAGAAAGAAGGCATTCAAGTCCAAGAGGCACAGAGAAATACCCTCAAGATCAACAGATAGGTCAACTCCATAACATTTATAGTGAAACTTGCAAATCACAAAGATAAAGAGAAAAACCTGAAAGAAACTCCAGACAAGAGGTCCTTAACCCACAAGGGTTGACACATCAGGATGGCAGCAGACCTGTTCCTGGAGACCTGACAGGTCAGAAAGGACTGACATGATATATTCAATATGCTATGGAAAAATATGCAGCTAAGACTACCTTATCCTGCAAGGCTGTCATTCAGAATAGAAGGAGAGAGAGAGTTTCCAAGACAAACATAAACTTAAAGGAATTCATGAACACCAAACCAGCCCAGCAGAAATATCAAAGAGAACCTTTGAGTGAAAAGAGAGCCAAAAGTAAAAAAGACTAGAAAGGAACAGAAGCAATCTATAAGAACAGCAACTTTACAGGTAATCTAATGGCCATAATTCATATCTTTTAATAATTACTCTGAATGTAAATAGACACTAAATGCTCCAGTGAAAAGACACAGGGGATCAGAATGGTAAAACAAAACCAAACCAAACAAAAAAACTCATCAATATGCTGCTTACCAGAGATCCATTTTAGACCCAAAGAAATCTCCAGATGGAAAGTGAGGGAATGGAGAATGACTTATCATATTAATGGACATCAAAAGGAAGCTGGAGTAGCCATCCTTATATCAAATTGGATTTTATTTATTTTTTGAAGATTTATTTATTTATTTTAGAGAAGAATGTGACTGAGGGGAGGGATAGAAAGAGAGGGAAGGGGACATAGAGAGAACCTCAGGCAGACTCCCCACTGAGCATGGAGCCTGATATGGGGCCTGATATGGGGCTTAATCCTAGGACCCTGAGATCATGACGTGAGCTAAAATCAAGAGTTGGACGCTTAACCAACTGAGCTACCCAGACACCCCCAGACAAACTAGATTTTGAACCAAAGACTAATAAGAGATGGAGAAGGATACCATATCATAATAGAGGGGTCTATCTAACAAGATATATACACTAAATTGAATTTCAATAAAAAAATTTTTTAAAAGACTCATTGTCAAAACCAAGATCATTTGGATTTTCTCCTGTTTTTTTTTCTTTAAGTTTCATAGTTTTGAGTTACATATATACCTAAGATCCATTTTGAGTTAATTTTTGTGAAAGGTATATGGTGTGTATCTAGGTATGTGTAGTTTGATTGTTGTTTGTTTTAGGACGGTTTGTTGAAAAGACTATCTTTATTGAATTACCTTTGCTTCTTGTCAAAGATCAGTTGATTTTTATTTGTCTGGGTCTATTTCTAGTCTCTCTATTCTATTCCATTGATCTATATATCTATTTTTTTCATTTATATCATTCTGTTCAGATTATGGTAGTTCAAAGTAAGTCTTGAAACAGAGAATGCAAGTCCTTCAAATTTGTTCTTTAGCATATGTTGATTATTCTAAGTCTTTTGCTTTTATATATAGACTTTAGAATTAGTTTGTATATATCTTTAGAATAGTTTTCTGGGGATTTTTATATGTTCTGACATTTAATAATATTGGATTCTAATGTATAAACATGGAATATTTCTCTATGCAGATTTTTAATATCTTCATAATTTTCTAGCTTTTCACATATAGTTGTAAACATATTTTATTAGATTTATATCCAGGTGAAAGAGAGTGGTCCAGTTTCATTCTTCTGCATGTGGATGTCCAATTTTCCCAACACCATTTATTGAAGAGACTGTCTTTCTCCCAATGGATAGTCTTTCCTCCTTTATCGAATATTAGTTGACCATACATTTCAGGGTCCACTTCTGGGTTCTCTATTCTGTTCCACTGATCTATGTGTCTGTTTTTGTGCCAGTACCACACTGTCTTGATGACCACAGCTTTGTAGTACAACCTGAAATCTGGCATTGTGATGCCCCCAGCTATGGTTTTCTTTTTTAAAATTCCCCTGGCTATTCGGGGTGTTTTCTGATTCCACACAAATCTTAAAATAATTTGTTCTAACTCTCTGAAGAAAGTCCATGGTATTTTGATAGGGATTGCATTAAACGTGTAAATTGCCCTGGGTAACATTGACATTTTTACAATATTAATTCTGCCAATCCATGAGCATGGAATAGTTTTCCATCTCTTTGTGTCTTCCTCAATTTCTTTCAGAAGTGTTCTATAGTTTTTAGGGTATAGATCTTTTACCTCTTTGGTTAGGTTTATTCCTAGGTATCTTATGCTTTTGGGTGCAATTGTAAATGGGATTGACTCCTTAATTTCTCTTTCTTCAGTCTCATTGTTAGTGTATAGAAATGCCATTCATTTCTGGGCATTGATTTTGTATCCTGCCACGCTACCAAATTGCTGTATGAGTTCTAGCAATCTTGGGGTGGAGGCTTTCGGGTTTTCTATGTAGAGTATCATGTCATCGGCGAAGAGGGAGAGTTTGACTTCTTCTTTGCCAATTTGAATGCCTTTAATGTCTTTTTGTTGTCTGATTGCTGAGGCGAGGACTTCCGGAACTATGTTGAATAGCAGTGGTGAGAGTGGACATCCCTGTCTCGTTCCTGATCTTAGGGGAAAGGCTCCCAGTGCTTCCCCATTGAGAATGATATTTGCTGTGGGCTTTTCGTAAATGGCTTTTAAGATGTCAAGGAAAGTTCCCTCTATCCCAACACTTTGAAGGGTTTTGATCAGGAATGGATGCTGTATTTTGTCAAATGCTTTCTCTGCATCTAATGAGAGGATCACGTGGTTCTTGGTTTTTCTCTTGCTGATATGATGAATCACATTGATGGTTTTACAAGTGTTGAACCAGCCTTGTGTCCTGGGGATAAATCCTACTTGGTCATGATGAATAATTTTCTTAATGTACTGTTGGATCCTATTGGCTAGTATCTTGTTGAGAATTTTTGCATCCATGTTCATCAGGGATATTGGTCTATAATTCTCCTTTTTTGGTGGGGTCTTTGTCTGGTTTCGGAATTAAGGTGATGCTGGTCTCATAGAGCGAGTTTGGAAGTACTCCATCTCTTTCTATCTTTCTGAACAGCTTTAGTAGAATAGGTATGGTTTCTTCTTTAAACGTTTGATAGAATTCTCCTGGGAAGCCATCTGGCCCTGGACTTTTGTGTATGGGAGGTTTTGGATGACTGCTTCAATATCCTCCCTGGTTATCGGCTTGTTCAGGTTTTCTATTTCTTCCTGTTCCTGTTTTGGTAGATTGTGATTTTCCAGAAATGTGTCCATTTCTTCTAGATTGCCTAATTTATTGGCATATAGCTGCTCATAATATGTTTTTAAAATCATTTCTGTTTCCTTGGTATTGGAGGTGATCTCTCCTTTCTCATTCATGATTTTATTAATTTGAGTCTTTTCTCTCTTCTTTTTAATAAGGCTGGCTAATGGTTTATCTATCTTATTAATTCTTTCAAAGAACCAGCTCCTGGTCTTGTTGATCTGTTCCACAGTTCTGGTCTCTATTTCATTGAGTTCTGCTCAAATCTTTATTAACTCTCTTCTTCTGCTGGGTGTAGGATCTATTTGCTGTTTTTTTATCTAGTTCCTTAAGGTGCAAGGCTAGCTTTTGTATTTGAGTTCTTTCCAGTTATTGGATGGATGCTTGTATTGGGATGTACTTCCCCCTCAAGACTGCTTTTGCTGTATCTCAAAGATTTTGAATGGTTGTATCTTCATTCTCATTAGTTTACATGAATCTTTTTAATTCTTCTCTAATTTCCTGGTTGACCCTTTCATCTTTTAGCAGGATGGTCCTTAACCTCCACGTGTTTGAAATCCTTCCAAACTTCTTGTGATTTAGTTCTAATTTCAGAGCATTATGGTCTGAAAATACACAGAGGATGATCTCAGTCTTTGGGTATTGATTAAGACCTGATTTGTGACCCAGTATGTGGTCTATTCTGGAGAAAGTTCCATGTGCTCTTGAGAAGAATGTGTATTCAGTTGCATTCGGATGTAAAGTTGTGTAAATATCTGTGAAATCCATCTGGTCCAGTGTATCATTTAAAGCTCTTGTTTCTTTGGAGATGTTGTGCTTAGAAACCTATCGATTGTAGAAAGCACTACAGTGAAGTCACCAAGTATAAGTATATTATTATCTAAGTATTTCTTAACTTTGGTTATTCATTGATTGATATACTTGGCAGCTCCCACATTCAGGGCATATATATTGATGATTGTTAAGTCCTCTTGTTGGATAGATCGTTTAAGTATGATATAGTGTCCCTCTTCATCTCTCACTACAGTCTTCGGGATAAACTTTAATTTATCTGATATAAGGATGGATACCCCTGCTTTCTTTTGAGGACCATTGAATGGTAAATGGTTTTCCTCCCTTTTATTTTCAGGCTGTAGGTGTCCTTATGTCTAAAATTAGTCTCTTGTAGACAGCAAATAGATGGGTCCTGCTTTTTTATCCAGTCTGAAATGTTGTGCCTTTTGATGGGGTCATTAAGCCCTTTCACGTTCAGAGTTACTACTGAAAGATGAATTTCGTGTCATCTTATTACCTACTCAGTCCCTGTTTTTGTGGATTATTTCCTTGGACTTCCTCTTTCTTTTACAGAGTCCCCCTTAATGTTTCTTGTAGAGCTGGTTTGGTGGTCACATATTCTTTTAGTTTCTGCCTATCTTGAAAGCTCTTGATCTCTCCTTCTATTCTGAATGAGAGCCTTGCTGGATAAAGTATTCTTGGCTGCATGTTCTTCTCATTTAGGACCCTGGTATATCCTGCCAACTCTTTCTGGCCTGCCCAGTCTCTGTGAAGAGGTCTGCTGTTAACCTAATACTTCTCCCCTTAAAGGTTAGGGATCTCTTGTCTCTTGCTGCCTTAGGGGTCTTCTCTTTATCTTTGGAATTTGCAAATTTCACTATTAATTGTCAAGGTGCTGAGCAGTTTTTATTGATTTTAGGTGGGGTTCTCTCTATCTCCTGGATCTTAATGCCTGGTTCCCTTCACAAGTTAAGGAAGTTCTCAGCTATGATTTGTTCAAATACACTTTCTGGTCCCCTGTCTCTTTCGGTGCCCTCTGGAACTTCAATTAAACGTAGATTTTTCATCTGAGGCTGTCATTTATTTCCCTTAAGCTTTCCTCAGGATCTTTTGTTTTTCTCTTTTTTCCTCAGCTTCCTTCCTTGTCATCAACTTGTCTTCTATGTCACTCACTCGTTCTTGTACCTCGTTAACCCTCGTCATTAGGACCTCCAGTTTGGATTACATCTCATTTAATTGATTTTTAATTTCGGCCTGATCTAAATTCTGCAGTCATGAAGTCTCTTGAATCCTTTATGCTTTTTTCTAGAGCTACCAGTAGCTTTATAATTGTGCTTCTGAACTGGTTTTCTGACATTGAATTATAATCCAAATTCTGTAATTCTGGAAGAGAGTACTGTTTCTGATTCTTTCTTTTGTGGTGAGTTTCTCTGTCTAGTAATTTTGCTTAGTGCAGAGTGGCTAAAAACAAGTTGTACTGGAAATAGAAAAAGAGAGAAAAAAGGGGGGGGGAAACAAACAGAAAACAAAAGACAAGGAGGGGTATCCTCTGATTCTATATACTGTAAGTCCCTATACTTCCCCTGGAACTTTCTAGTGCTGCTTGGTCAAGAAATTGCTATTCCCCTGTCCTTCTAGCTGGTCTTCTGGGGGAGGGGCCTGCTGGGCTGATTCTCAGGTGTGTGCACGTGGGGAGTTTCCCCGCCCCCTGCCGGGTGCACGGCTCAGTGGGAGCTGTTGATCCTGTGAGGCCCCTGCTCCCTGGCGTCCCTGCTCAGTCTCAGGCACAAGGTGATACCAGGAGGAGCAGCAACAGTGGTGGCAGCCAGGTCCCCAGCCCTGGAGTCAGCTCCAGTAGTAACTCCCACAGCCTCCCGTCTGCAGGGGCCTGGTTGCTCTGAGGGCGGGGGGGTGCTGACCTGCACAGCTGGGGGCCGCCTAGTGGCAGGAGCGTTCTTGCTGTCCTGTGCCCTCCGGGCTTCTGCCTGTCCCGGGGGGAGCGCCGGATCTTGGGCTGTGTACCCCAGCGCCCTGGGCTCCAGGGCCTGTGCAGCTGGAATCATACTCCAGGGGCTGCGCAGCCCCCTCTGCATGGAGCTGCTGCCTGTGCTGCCGCCCAGCTGCTCCCGGCCCGCTCGGCCGCGGGGTGTGGCGCACTCTCCCCGGGCGCAGGTCCTCTGTCAGTGACCCCGGGAGCCTGAGGGCATCCCCGCCCTCCTGGGGTCCTGCTCTAACTCCCTGCGAGCTCCTTTCCACCTGGGAAGGTTGGTGCAGCTCCTGCTTCCCTGGGCCTGGGCTTTCTTGTCCTGGGGGCACTCGCCCCGGGGCCTTAGCCCGGCTCCTCGGGGCCCCTCCCCCTTGGATGCTTTTTTATTTCTTTATTTTTCTTCCCGTCTTCCTACCTTGATAGAAGCGCTAACTCTTCTCACTTAGCATTCCAGCTGTTCTCTCTTTAAATCTCAGGCCGTATTCCTAGGTTTTAAGGATGATTTGAAAGTTATCTAGGTAAGTTGGTGGGGGCAGGTGACTTGGGGAGCCTACTCTTCCACCGTCTTGCGTTGCCTCCTCTTAGTTTTAATATTTTTGGTAATTTTTTTGAGATTTCCTACATAGGCAATCATGTCATCTGTGAACCAAAACAATCTTATTTTTATTCCCAGTTTTGTATGTCTTTAATTTCCTTTTTCTATTTTAGAAAATTCCTTTCTCTTTTAGAAAATTATTCATGATTGGTTCAACTTATTTAATAACTATAACTTGAAAAAAATAACTATAACTTGATTATTTCTCCATGTTTCAGTAGTTTGCATCTTTCAAAGAATTTGTCCATTTCATCCCTGTTTTCAAATCCTTTACAATTCTTTTATGTGAATTTCTTTATAATCCTCATGCATCCATAGAATGAGTAGTGATGCCTTTCTTTTATTTCGGATATTGATGACTTATGTCCTTTTCCTTTCTCTCTCTCTCTGCTTATGTTTTATTTTACATTCAAATATTCATTCTCTGATTCTCTTCCTTTCCTTATGTAGATCTGAAATTGTGGTCTATATTATTTTCCTTTGTCTCTAAAGTACTTTTTGCAGAACAGGCAACTGGTGATGAATTTCACATTTTTCTTTGAGAAACCTATTATTTGTCCTTCACTATTGAAGATTAATTTGTTAGCTATTGAATTTGAGGTTGATTTATTTTATCTAATACTTTGTTTCACTCCTGTCTTCTTGATCCCATGGTTCCTGAGGAGATGTCTGCTGTAATTCTGACCCTTGTTCCTTGGTAATTTTTTTTTTTATCCCTCTGGTTTCCTTCAGTGTTTTCTCTTTGTCTTTGGTTTTCTGCAGTTTATGATATACCCAGATGTTGTTTTTGTTAGTATTTACCCTTCCTGAACTTCCCTGATCTGTCATTGAGTGTCTTAGTACTTGTCATTAAAAATTCTCAGTGACTTTTACTACAAGATTTTTCTTCTCCTTTCTCTCTTTCTTGCCCTTGGTATTCTAATAATGGTAATTCTAATTATGTGTAAGTTTAACCATTTGAAATAGTTCCACAGGTTTTGAATGTTATTCTTTTTTTGTACGTTCCCTTTCTTCTTTGCCTGTCAGTTTGAATGAAAAGCTCTATTGACCTATCTTCAAGCTTGCTGTTTGTTCTGCTGTATTCAGTATACTGATGAGCCCATGAAAGACATTCTTTTTTTTTTTAAGATTTTATTTATTTATTCATGAGAGACATACAGAGAAAGAGGCAGAGACACAGGCAGAGGGAGAAGCAGGTTCCTTATAGGGACCCTAATGCAGGACTTGATCCCTGGACCCCAGGATCATGCCCTGAGCTGAAGGCAGAGGCTCAGCTGCTGAGCCACCCAGGAGTCCCATTTTTACTTTTGTTATGATGTTTTTGATATTCATGGTTTATTCTAGCTTGGTTCTTATAATTATCATTTCTTTAATTGTATCACCCAGCTAGACTTGAATGTTGTCTACTTTTTCCATTTGACCTCTTGATATATTTATCGTAGTTATTTTAAATTCCATGTCTGATAATTTTAACATATCTGCCATATTGGAATCTAGTTCTAATGCCATCTCTTCAGACTGGTTTTTTTTTTCTTACCTTTAAACATGTCTTATAATTTTTTGTTACAACCAAATGTGATGTATAATATAAACTTAGGGAAATAGGCCCTTTTAGTATGAGATTGTATTTAAAGTTCGCTATAGTTGCAGATCTAGGTGCTTCATATTCTACTAGTTTCCTTGTGTTTCTGAGAATTTTCATTTAACTATTTTTTAAGGCTTTTGTTTCTGTGGTGATATTCCTTATGCATCAATGTATCTTGGCCCACCTCTTCTGGTAAATCATTTAATATATTCATATTACCGCTTCAAAGTCTTTTTCTTTGCTTATTCCAAGATATGGGTCATCTGCAATTCTGCTTCTACTAACAGTATTTTATATTGATTTTAGGTCACATTGTCCTACCTATTTTCATGTCTCATAATTTTTAACTGTATGCCAGAAACTGTCTATAGATAAATGAGAGATGAAAGTACTACTTAACTCCAGGAAAGGGAATTCTCTTTCTCTTTGAGGCTACTAAATTTAAGGGGCCAATTTCTTTGATCTGATCTTATACTGAGCTAAATCTGGGCTGGGTTCTGGTTTTAATAAACTTCAACTTATTATTGATTGTAAATATATTTTTCTTTACACCAGTAAAGATTTCTATATATGGTGGATTTGCTCCTTCAGCCTGCAGAATTCTCCTTGAAAGAGATTATACCTTTCTGGAATTTAGTTCATTTATACTTTTAAACATCATTATCTCTTTCATGGGATTAAAAAAACACACATAGATTTATTTTAACTTTATTCAGTGTTGTTTTCTTTAAATTATTATGATGTACGAAAAAGTCTCTTGTTCTTCTAAATCTTAACCAAATATGGAAAACTCTCTGTTCTGTTTTTACTTTTTCTCATTTAATTGCAGACTTAAAAATTCAGTAAAGACAGGTACTAGTCTTGTGTCTGGTGTTTGGGAATGACTGCTAAAACATCAAGTAATTTTATGGTACTATTATGATTGTTTTATTTTATATCTTTAAATTAAGAGACAATAAATAATTTACCCATTACTTTGAAGAATGTAAGCAAATGGACTGAGCTGGAATGTTGAACCATTCTACTTGCAATGTTGAACCACTTACCTCATAGATGCTGTTGATTGTAAATAATGTAAATGAGTTGCACAGAAGATCGGGTGCATTCAGAAAAGAAAAAGCATACTTAATCAACTAACTTCTAAATATAAAAATCCACATTTAGGGCTCATTGCCACCTAGTAGTAAAAGACACAACCTTAGTATTTATATGAAGTTTCTTTTATAAACATTTATAATATGAGATAAAAGAGAGATATAAGAAATGTTCCATGACAGTACTATGGAATTTTGAGAAAGAGATATTTTAAGGATACAGGATGAGGATTTGATGTTTGAGTTCTGCGCTTTTTATTTTTTTCCCATTTTGATTTCCTGCCAAACTAGTATGCCAGAAAAACTAGAGCCAAAATACAGAACACAGTTTCACTTTATTAATGACTGAACAAACACAATTTCAAATCAGGATTCTCTGGTGAACTCTACCAGAGTTTTAAGCGTGGAAACATCTAAGGCTCTTCTCTTGTTTTATCATGCATGATGTATGAGGTGGAATGCCAAGAACAGAACTGACTTGACTTAATGACATAGTCTGGTGTCTAAAACAGAAAGATTGAGTAGAATAGAAAGAATATGCAAGGTTCTATAGGCTTATAGATATATTTACTCTGTAGAGGCAAGAAATAGAAAATATAACTTCCTCTCTCTCTCTCTTTCTGTCTCTCTCTCAAGAGTTTAAGATACACAGTAACCCTGGAGTACCCCAGCAACTGATTAGATTCTACTCAACAATATTATTAGTATCCCTGGAGATATCCCTGGATATATCCTTGATGAACTTTATTGATTTTTAGTTATGGTAACTTTGGGTCAAAATATTGAGGACAGTTTCTCAAGGGAAAGCAAATCAATACTGTAAATCCTTGGATAACCAGATCTTAGGATATTATGTAAGGAGGTAGGGAAAACCCCACTGGTGCAGGATCTTCTCTTAAGCTGCTATGAACTATGCCCAAATTATAAAATGAGAAGTCATGAGAGGTTCAATAGGATTGAGAAATTCTAATAAATTTCATCTTTTTCTTTTAGTTCTAAAACTAGTTATTAGTTATGAAGCATATTTTGGAAATAATTACAAAATAGCATTTTTGTTAATAGATTCATGTAGATTTTTATCTGATGATTTATATTATAATATTTGTATTTCAAGACTGCATACTTGTGCTGTGTCCCTTAGTCTACTGCACATCTGGTGTTGCTCCAACAGCTGCATTCTCACTGTGCCCTCACCTCCATGACAGTTTGGAAAAGAAAGACAATCCCAAAACAAGGTCCCATTTAGTTCCAATTCTTGAGTTTGGATCAAATATTCTTTTCTCTTTCTTGTTTTCATGTTGTTATTTCGTATATCAAAACTTACTACCATAAGGGAAGATGAGAGGGCAAATGATGTGACTTTAGTTGAATTACTTGACTTGACATAAATCAAATATTAGTGATTGTAATAAAAATAATCATTGAGAAATTGTATAATTTAAGATTAAATTATCTTATTTGAAAATTTATTTGGCCCTGGCCTTTTCCTACTTTATCCTTTAGATTGACATTTAAGTATTTAGTTTTTTATTTCCTTGGAGTTTTTCTAGAAGACTAACCTGAAAGTTTGGTTAAAAAAAATAGCCATTAATGGTTAAACTTATGGTTATTAATGACTTATAGATGAATTTATAGATAAATTAAATGATAAATTTATAGATAAGTTATAGATTTCATTTATGGATAAATGAAGCATGGAATAATATAATCTGGTTTGGGAAATAATCTGACCTTTTCCCCCCAAAGGTAGAATTTTAAATTTTATATAATTCTTGGGTAGGTTCAAAGGAGAATTATAATCTGACTGGTTCACTCTATATATAAGAAAACTAAGACTTGGATACAGAGGTGAAGTGACTTCTTTAGGATTATAGGAGTACAGACAGAAAGTCATCAGAATCCTTGTTTAAGCCTCACTATACTGCTGTTTGCACCATGCAATATGGAGTTGATACTCCATACATGCATGCTATTAGAAATGCTGAGGACAGTTTTTATTCTATTTTATTTTATTTTTTAAGATTTTATATATTTATTCATGAGATACAGAGAGAGGCAGAGACATAGGCAGAGGGAGAAGCAGGCTCCCTGCAGGGAATCTGATATGAGACTCCATCTCAGGTTCCTGGGATCACAACCTGAGCCAAAGGCAGATGCTCAACCACTGAGCCACCCAGGTGCCTCTGAGGACAGTTTTTAAAAAATCATATTATATTAATGGACAACAGAATTACCAAATAGAAGAGTTGGAACCTATACTCATTAGAAGAGTTGGAGCATGTACTCAGGATGATAAATATATTCTTCAGTAGGATGTTTACCCTTTAACAGACTAAGTGAAGAACTTTTCACACTCCCACTTCTCTGCCCATTCTGTAGTTTGTAACATAGAATGTTATGATTTACAGGCTAATTCTTAAATACACTGCCTAAGCTTAAGAAACTTGAACAAAAACTCTGTTAAACTGAACAAGAATGTAACACAGTCAAAATGCCCCTAAAGAAACTGTCAATATTTACATATAAAACATATTATGACAAACACCTGGGCTGAAATTGGGCTATATCTACTAAGAAACTTGGAAAACCCCATTCAATAATTAATAAACTAACAAATGTGAGACCATATTGATATCAAGGAAAATGATCTGATTAATTGACCGTTTTTAAGTATGATTTATTCCTTCCACCTGTAAATGCCCTATTTGTTGTTAATTTTTATGTTTCCAGTTGTAGCCAACACATTATACACCATGCAAAGAGGACTGATATTAACTTCTTTTATCCACATGGATTCCTCACTATATGGCAAACTATGATAGTAGTAGCAGCCATAATTATATTAAAAACTAATTGTATACTTATATTTGGTAACATAAAATATAACTAATGTTGATCAAGTGAATACCATATTAAAATATTTTTTTGTGATTTCATTTTGATTCCAACATCAATATCTTTATTTTAAGTGATCACAACAATTCAAGAAGAATAAGTAGTTTGCTCAAGGTAAAAAGCCTTTTATATAAGGGAGAGAACTGTGTTTTGAATACAGGTTTGTCTGACTGGCTCCAAAATAAATGTTCTGTCATATGCTACTATATTTTAATTTCATAATAATCCCAAGAGGTAACTTGTTCTACCTATCTATGAGAGAGAGCAGGGGGGGACAGAGTGAGGAGGAGAAGGGGAGAAACATATAGGGTAAGGAAGAATGAGAGAGGGAGAGAGAGAGAGAGAGAGATTTTCAATGAATTGATTCACACAGTTGTAGATGTCTGAAATCTATAGGGCAAGTCAACAAGCTGAAGATTCAGGTGAGTTGCAGCTGGAAATTCAGGCAGGCTTTATATGCTGCAATGGAGCATAATTCCATCTTTTTCAGGAAACTTCAATATTTAAGGATTTCAACTGATTGGATAAGGCCCACCCACATTATGGATGGTAATTTCTGTACTTAAAGTTAACTGTTTTTAAGTGTTAACTAATGAAAAAGCACCTTTATAGCAACATCTAGACTTGTGTTTGACCAAATAGCTGGTCACTATATCCTGGCCAGGTTGCCACATAAAGGGGCTTCTGGGTCGTTCAGTGGTTGAGTGTCTGCCTTTGGCTCAGGTTGTGAACCTGGGATCCTGGGATCAAGTCCTATATTAGGCTCCCTTCAGGGAACCTTCTCTCTCTGCCTATGTCTCTGCCTCTTTCTGTGTCTCTCATGAATAAATAAATAAAATATTTTTTAAAAAGTTGCCACCTAAAAATAATCATCGCAGTATAAAAATCTCAAATCTCTGAGTAGAAGGCTGTGGTAGATGGCCTCTAATGTGCTCTTCATTTATTCTTGTCTCCTGTTATTTATTACCTTGTGTAATGCTCTCCATTTGAGTGTGGGCTGGACCTGGTGGCTCACTCCTAACAGATAGGATATTGTAAAAGTGATGGTTTGCCACCTGACACATCAGGTTATGAAAAAAATTTCTATCTTGAGTGTCTTCTCTTCTTTACTTATATGTTAATTTTAAGGTAAGCCAGCTTCTATTTTGTAAGCTGTCTGATGGAGAGGCTTTTGTGTTATTAAATTGATATCTCTAGTCAACAACAATCTCTACCTACCAATATGAATGAGTTTGGGAGCTGGTCCTTCTTTAGTAGGGCCTTGGGGTGATTGCAGCCATGGTGAACAACCTTACTATAGCCTTATGAGATACCCTTAGTGAGAGGCACTCATTTAAGCCACACCTAGATCCCTGCACCAAAGAAGCAATTAGATAATGTTTATTGTTTCAAGCTGCGGATTTTGGAGTACTTTGATACATAGCTACAGATAACTAATGCAAGAGCCAACCTTGTCTTGCCTGTAAATTAGAGATATCACAGAGGAATTCCTCTTCCTTCCACTGCATTTTTAGTGAGGATTTGTTGCTAGATATAGAAATGCCATTAAGAGAGAATAAAGAACATATTGCCTTGTAGTTTTTAACTGGGAGTTGCTAAGACTTGAATACTTGATAGGCACTCAGTGAGTACTTTTTAAAGAATAAAAACAAGAACCACCAGAATTAGTAAGAAACTACCTGACTTTGCTGGTAAATAAACTTTCTAAATATTTGCTCATGCTTATATTTTTCTTGTTCCAATTAAAGTAATCTGAGCGATCCAAAATACAATCAGAAATCAAAATCATCTCCTTATTAAAATTCAGCTTTTCTCTATATACTTAGAAAATGCTTTCATGCATGCCATAAATTAATTGGAGAATATTCAGTTAGATTACTTTTTATAACCAAATGATTTTCTTGGGGGTGAATATGCCATTTGCATCTCTACCCTTGTCTCAGGTGTACTTTGAGCCCAGTTATATGAACAAAATTTATGAGAAAAAATACATATACATCATTCTTGGGTCTGATCTTGGCAATCAGAGGTATGATTAGAATGCACAAAACTATAGCAGCAGATTTCAGCAATGGCCCCCAGATGGAGCTACCAGATTTAAAAAATCAAATTGGACTTGGGAGACCCTATTTTAATTTCATTTGTGTGGTAGTATGGACAGTTTTTAGATAATCTGACTTCTAGATTATCCCTGGGTTCTTTACAACAGAACATACCAGCCTTTAAGCTTCCCTCTGATAAAATCTGCAACAATAAATGGCCTCAGGACTTTTGAGGGAACTCAGAATTACTTCAAATGCCACTTTCTTTCTGTTGGGGGGATTGCTCCAATGATGGTCATGATTCCAGGAAGCCTATGACTTTTGGCATTGTTCCAGATGTGAGCTCACTAAAATTTGGTGCTCTGATACACTAGTCTATCATGGTCATAGTGAGACGTATCACAAATATGTTTGTCCTTTATCATGGTTAAATGTTAACAATTGCATATGCCTTTTCTTAAAATAAATTATTTAGAAAAGTTGTATATGTATCCCTCTATTAGTGGTACATTTTGCTACAGTCTTTTGAGATAAAGAGGAATACTTAGAATTACATCTGGGAATTGCATGGAACTCTTAGGTAAAGTTCTCTATTTCTACAGTTGCACTATCAATATATAACATGCTCATTAATATATTAATTCATTTATTTGACAAATATTTGAGTATATACAATGTATTGGACATTATTCTAGATGCTGAAGATATAGTGGTGAATAAGACAAACAAGGTTTTGATATTCATTGAACTTACTTTCTAAAAGAATGTAACACTGAACAAATGAATGAATAACTTCAGTTATTGATATGGTATTAGGTTACAGTTGTTGCTGTAATAAATAACCACAAACTCTTGGCTCAAAGCTCTACTGTTTGGACTTGGTGGTTTTGTCCTTTGGGCTTGTGGCTTTGCCCTCTAATTCTTTTTTGTGAGGGATAGCAAGTGTTTGTTATTGAATACTTTGATCAGCCTGTTTCATGCCTGTAGAATTCTGAGTCTGACAACCTTCTTTTATTTCATCTTTCTATGTGTCTTTCAATCCAAGCTGGCAGTATTTCTGCTGGTCTAACATTTTCCAGAACTTGTGAGTCTCTCATGCATGTCTCTTCTGTGTGTTTGAATACTCTCACCTTCAGTCTTTCCAAGGCACTAGCAAAATGTTGTCCAGCTACACCCTTGATTTCCTCCCAGAGCATGTTTTCCTGACAGTGAATCTACTAATTTGGAAATTTTTCCAATCTGGATAGGCTGGGAATTTTCCAAATCATGAGGTGTTGGCTCCTTTTTTGCTGAATACTACTTCTCTCAGTTTATAAATTTCACTTCACAGTTTATTGTACACAGCAAGAGGAAACCAGGCTGTAACTCCAGGCTTTTCCTTCACACTTTGCTTAGAACTCCCATCAACTAAATATCCAAGTTCATTGTTTATAAGTCATTCTTTCCACATAACTGTAAAACACAATTCTGCTGAGTTTTCTGCCACTTTATAATGAGGATTTCATTTCCTCCAGTTTCCAATAATATATTCCTATTTTTTTCTGAGTCCTTGTCAGTAGCTCCTTTAGTGCTCATGTTTCTACCAACAATCCATTTATGACACCTTAGGTATTTTCTAAGACTATATAAGGGTTTTTTTTTCTATTTTCCTCCTTACTTCCTTCTGGGACCTCACTGGAAGTCTTTTTTTTCATGTTTTTATGTAAAGTCTAGTGAACATATGGTATAATATTATTTTTCAGGTATAGAATTCAGGGATTCATCATTTACATACAACACCCAGTGCTCAGCAGAACATGTGCCCTCCTCAGTACCCATCACCCATTTAACCCATTCCCCTACCTACCTGTCCTCCACAAATCCTCAGTTTGTTTTCTAGAGTTAAGAGTCTGGTTTGCCTCTCTCTCTTTTCCCCCCACTATGTTCATTTTTTTATTTCTTAAATTCCACATATGAGTAAAATCATAGGTATTTGTCTTCATCTGACTGACTTATTTTGTTTAGCATAATGCACTCTAACTCCATCCACATCATTGTAAATGGAAAGCTTTCAGTATTTTTGATGGCTGAGTAATATTCCATGGCATGTGTACATATCACATGTTCTTTATCCACTTATCAATCAGTGGATATTTGGGATCTGTCTATAGTTTGTCTCTTGTAGATAATACTGCTATAAACATTGGGGTGCATGTAGTCCTTCAAATCTGTATTTTTGTAGCCTCTGGATAAATACTTAGTAGTGTAATTGCTGGGTCGTAGGGTATTTCTATTTTTAACTTTTTGAGGAAACTCCATACTGTTTTCCAGAGTAGCTGTACCAATTTGCATTCCCAGCAACAGTGTAAAAGGGTTCCTCTTTCTAAACATCCTCTCACTGGCTGTCTTTAAAGTCTGTATTTCTAATAACAGTGGTTAAGACAAATGTTATTTATCACATTCCTCAAAATTCCTCCAGGTTCTGCCCATAAGTCAAATCCAAAACCACTTCAAAATTGTTGGGTATTTGTTATAGCAGCACCCTATTTTCAGTTACCCAAATTTGTATAGTTTGCTATTGCTGCTTCTGTAAAAATTTAGTGGCTTAAAACCATGCAAATTTATTACCTTACAGTTCTGGAGGCCAGAAATATTAAAATCACTCAGCAGGGTTATATTTCTTCTGAAGACTCTAGGGAAAGTTCTCTTCTCTTGCCTTTTCCAGCTCCTAGAGATCACCTGTGTTTTTTGCTCATGGCCCCATCCTTCATCTTCAAAATTAGCTGTGTAGCATCTTTCAGTACCCCCTCTAATTCTTACCCTTCTACTCCTCTAAGGACCTGTGTAATTATATTGAGCCCACCCAGATTATCCAGAATAATCTTTCCATCTAAAGATAGGAAATATTAGAAAGGGAGACAGAACATGGAAGACTCCTAACTCTGGGAAATGGACTAGGGGTGGTGGAAGGGGAGGAGGGCGGGGGGTGGGGGTGACTGGTTGGCGGGCACTGGGGGGGCACTTGATGGGATGAGCACTGGGTGTTACTCTGTATGTTGGCAAATTGAACACCAATAAAAAATAAATTATTAAAAAAATAAAGATCCTTAATAGTATCTTCAAAGTCTCTTTTGCCTTAAAAGGTAGCATGTTCACAGGTGATGTGATTAAGGCATGGATATCTTGGTGATACCATATTTTAGCCTATCATAGCTATAGAAGACAGTGAAACTGAGTGTAATAATAGCAGTTACTTTAGATAAAAAACTCTGAGGAGACGGTGTTTAAGCTGAGACCTGAATTGTACAAGGAAGTCAACCATGCTAAAAATGAGGGTAGAACATTCTGGCAAGTAGAATAGCAAGTGCAGTGCTCTAAGGTGGTAGCTTGTCATATTTGAGGAATAGAAAAAAGCCAGTGAGCCTGAAACAAAGAGGGAGATGCATTTGAAATTAGGTCATATAGGACCTGGTTAATCAAAGAAAGGAATTCAGGTTTTATTCTAATTTCAACAAGAAAATCTCACCAGATAGTTTTAAGCAAGGAAATGCCATGATCTAATACATACTTTATAAGATCATTCTTTCGATTGTGTGGAGAATCAATTATAAAGGGACAAGACAACAGAGAGATAAGACAAGAGGCTGTAGTAGTAAGGGCAATTGTTGAGGTAAAAAATCATGGCTTTAAACCTAGTAGAGGTATACAGGTTTGAGATTCATTTTGGTGGCGACATTATCAGGACTTGCTGATAGTCGATGGAGTAAGAAAAATACAAGGATTAAGAATGAATTCTGGGTTTAAGTCTTGAGTAACTGAATGATTTTTAATGAAAAAGAGAACAGTAAGGGCAGAAACAGTTTGGAGAGTTGAAAATCAAGAGTTAAGTGTGTTATTATTATTAGATGTTCAAGTGGAGGTGCCAGTCTCTCAGGATAGATATTTGACATGGAAGGTAACCTCAACAGAGTTTAGGGGTATAGAGATTCTTCAAAATTTAAGTTAGATCTGGACCCTCCATACTGAGAATCTTTCAAAGGCTTCTATTTCCCTTAGTCTTTACCATGGTTCATAAGGCTATCACAGTCTAGTCCTATATTAACTGATTTAACTTTGTACTATTCCTTCTTATCCACTTGCTCTAGCCATAGTGGTTTTTCCCTCTCGATTCATTTAGGTTTCTGCTCAAATGTTGTTTCATCAGAGGCTCCTTCTTTGGCCAGTTTGCTAAAGTAGCACTTTCCACCAGTTGTCCTTTGTCCTTTAACTTTGATTCATTTTTCTTCATTGTATCTATCCTCACTGTATATGCTAGGATACGTATGTGTGCATTTATAGACCAGATTCCAGAATGTAAAATCCATCAGAGTAAGATTTGTTTATTTTGTCCACTGCTATAGATTTAATGCCTGGAATAGTGCTTGGCACAAGTACGTAGTTCTTTGTTGGGATTAATAAATGCCAACAAAACTGGACTTGGAGGGATGATTGGCCATAGGCCACAAAGGATATGGATGAGGAAGCATTTTTTTGAAGTGATTTATGGATATTACCACCAAGATGAATACTAGAAGAGGAGGATATTTTGGAGAAAGATGATAAATCCCCTCTTAGATGTGGGGTTAAGGTATCTTTAGATATCCAGAAGGAGAGAAATTAATAATTCTGGAGCTCAGGATAGGAGTTCATGGAAGAAATTTAGATTAGATTAGATCGTGTGGTTTGGGTAATAGTTGCTTCTGTGGAAATGGTTGACACAAAATATGTGATAAAAATATGCTAGTTAAATTAGTGGTCAAGAAATAAAACTTGCAAACAGTATGAAGGCTCTTCAAAAAACTAAAAATAAAACTACCATATGACCCAGCAATCCCACTTCTGGATATATATATCCAAAGGAAATTAAATCAGGATCTTGAGATATCTGCACCCCCATGTTCATTGACACATTGTTCACAGAAGTTAAGACATGGGGAAAAAAACAAGTATCACTGATGGACAAATGGGTAAAGAAAATATGATTGACTAAATATGTATTATATATTCAGCTATTGAAAAAGAGTCGATATTTAATATTGTAAACACACACACACAAATGGTAATATGTGAGGTGATGAGGATGTTAACTAACCTAGTATGGTAATAATTTCACAGTATATCCTTCTGTCCAGTGGATATACTATGAAACATCATCATGTTTTACACTTTAAAATTATACAATGTTATATTTCAATTATATCTCAATAAATCTGAAATAAATCACCTCAGAAAGCTTTTACATGTTGTTTAAAATAGAAATATCAACTCTTGTTTTTCATATCTCTGTCTTTGATAAAAATCATGGGAGAAATTCTTGCTAGAATAATAGCTCATAAGTTTTTCTACCACAAAACTCCTACTTTGTGCCAAGTCCTATACTTTTATATATTTTGTTTAATCTTCTGTCAACGTAGGCTCAAAATGTTTATCACTATACCTGTTTTATAGACAAAGAAAATGAGACTTATCAAGGCATTCTCTCAATTCTACTTTTCGGTCAGGAAGTGAAGTTTTTGTGTGAATTGGAAATATCTATTTCAATGTGGTATATTTATGAACTTTCCCCTTCCTGCTGTCCCAATTCTTGATACTGACGTTTTATTAAAACTTGAGTCACGATGAATACCCACCATTTGCTTCAACGTGGATAGAACTGGAGGGTATTATGCTGAGTGAAGTAAGTCAATCGAGGAAGGACAAACATTACATGGTTTCATTCATTTGGGGAATATAAAAAAATAGTGAAATGGATTAAAGGGGAAAGGAGAGAAAATGAGTGGGAAATATCAGAGAGGGTGACAGAACATGAAAGACTCCTAACTCTGGGAAATGAACAAAGGGTACTGGAAGGGGAGGTGGGCGGGGGGTTGGGGTGATTGGGTGACAGCCACTGAGGGGGCCCTTGACAGGATGAGCACTTGGGTGTTATACTATATGTTGGCAAATTAAACTCCAATAAAAAATATACAACCCCCCCCCAAAAAAACCCCACAAAAAACCCTACAAAACACTTGAGTCAAATTCAGTATATATTGAGTATTTTCTTTATGGTAGTAAACACAGTAGAATGGTATGGATATGAAAAAGAATAAGTCCCTAATCTCAATGAGTTTACTGTCTAGTATAGGAAATGTGACAACTCATGTTAGCAATATGAAACTATCACAATAAATTATTTTGCATCTTATAATAGAAATGTGCACAGAATATTAGTGAAGTGCAAAGATGGGACATCTAATACATTCTATAGAGGTAGGGAAATTTTGGAAAGGTTTCTTACAAAGTGTTTGACATTATCTGAGTCTTCAGTGATGAATACATTTTGTTAGGTAAAGAAAAAGGAAGAACATTCTATATAGAAGCATAAATAAAATAATGGAGGTCTAAAATTAGGTGGTATGACAAGAACCTCCAAGAAATTCAGTTCCTTTATTTGAATTTTACATAAATTCAGCATTCTTTTTCTTCTGCTAAAGTGTCCCAAACAAAGGCACTAAAATAGTTGGACCACATTGTCATCCAAAGTAGAACATGAGTTGCAGACAGGAGAAATACAAGGGTGGATGTAGTGGAATAGTGTGGAAATAGTGCTGAGTGTGAGAGCACACAGACTCAAAGCTTGGAGAAGAACAAAACAACGAGACTGGAACAAGTCTGATCAAATGTTTCATAAATGAGGCTATTGTGTGGTGCCTGGCTTAAGTACCTGGCACACGGTAGAGGGCCTGCTTAAAATCCCAAGGACAAGGCAGAAAGGAAGCTAGTTTGGTACCTTATCTCAAATCAAATTATCTTTCTAGGCATATTATAATTTTGCATAGAACTTCAATAAGTAAAATCAGATTAAAAAAGAATATTTTTTGTTCCTGTCCTTGAACTCTTCAAAACAAAATAAGGAAATGATTTAGAAATCAAAAGTAGGACAGCAGGCCTAACATCAATTAATGTATCATGTGTTAAATTCTCCTGGTAGATATACACCAAGATGTTTCAAAGAATAATCTTAGATAATAAGAGACCTGTAATGACAGGCACATACGTCTTCCCAGATGCAAAAGATATTAAGCAGGGACCAGGAGAGAATAAGTAGCATGCTTCAGATCTCTCTCTCCTTAGGAATTATGAGAAGGATATGTTGCTAAATTTCATATAGTTGAGCAACTTGAGTTTTGAAGGGAAAAGGAATAAAGCATCAGTTCAGTTCCAACTGCGTCCTACTTGTGTAGCATATGCAACATGCTGGTCAAATAGCAGATGTGCTAGTCATATACATATATATGACATGCTAGTCATATATACTTGCTAGTCATATATACATGATATATTTGGGCATTTACATACATTGTTTGAAGTCTCGTGATCATTCTATGGAGCTAGTTAGGTCTGATACAGAAAGGCTGTGTGCCTGGTCCAGAGTGCAAAACTGTCAGACAAATGTGAGTTTGCTTAGCTTTGAATAACACATTTTTCCTACCATATTTCATTGTCCCTTGGAATTATAAATCTTAATGAAAAGAAAGTCAGAAGATGTCAAGAAAAAGTATGTTGAAAGTTAGGAAAGTAGATACAGGAATTGACAAGTGGCTCGGGGAGTTACTGTAACTGTTCTGCTCCTGGTTATGTCAGTGACAAATTCTCTCTCCTCTCGGTACTTCGGTATAAATGAGGGATTTTGACGAGAAAAATTGCCAAACTTCTTTTGGTTAAGAGTCTAGTTTTGGTGTGAAGCTTTTTAGGTTGGTAAAAAGTTAAATTTTGCTGAGAAAGAAGTTCCATCTTTTCTACTTCTGTGTCCATTTGGGTGTCAGATTTCTGTGCTGTGACTGGGTGCTCATAGCTCCTCAGTGCCTACACCTCTCCAGCTATAACCACTTGCTGTAGAACCTTGTTTCTTTATCCTTTATTGTGAATTATAATCAAACTTACTTTGTAGAGCTTTTGTGATTAAATAAGTTGATGTATGTAAAGTGCTTAGAAATAGTTAGTAAATGTTTTATTGTAGTTGTCATTATGATTATTCTGATCAAAATCCCAATCATTCACAACAGTCTTTTTGTTTCTAGTAAAAACTCAATCATCAACTAGGCCCTGTTTTTTACTTCCAATTAATAAAAAACTAATTGCTGTTAATAATAGACTACAATACTCCCTGTCTGAGGTAACATATTCACATTTTGATAAGATCTTTGAATGCCTGGACACAGATCCATGGCAGGGGTCAAGCATGAGCAAAGACACAGAAAGGAGGACAGTGAGTTATGGTTTCAACAATGCAGTGAAAGTCTTGTGTTGTTTTTACCTTTTAGACAAGCACTTCTCTGAATTGAGAAACTAGAAAGGCTATGTAACTGTTTTGGGAATAGTTAGACGCCTTAGTGATGTTTATCAAATCTCTATCCAACAGATGTGGGTACTATTTTTGGATGGAATATAGAGCAACTCCAGTTGTTTTCTGTACCCCTTGATTCATTTGAACAGATCAGTTGGTGGTTTATTTATTTTAAAACTCTGGAAGTTACAGTGTGGTAGGTTCATTCCTTGATTTATTATATCAGGCATTATCCTCTCTAAATTCCTGAAATGAAACCAGGAGGAAGCTTGGGTATGTGAGACAAGGAGGAAGCAGCCATCAGAGAAGCACACATAGTGCAGGCCTACGTAACCTGGACAGAAATGATTGGGGTTCTCCCAGAAAAGAGCAGGTCAGTGCATGATGCACCATTGTTATGGTATGACATAAACTGCATAAGTTTTGTGGAAATGTGTGATGATATGTTCATTTAAAGACCAGATAATAAAAAAGCAAAGCAAAGCAAAAGGTCATCTGCCGTGGCAGTCTCTGCATTTTGTAGCCTATTAAAATCATCTGGGGACCAGGCTGAATTAGGGGGAAGGGCCCACAATTTGTGAATTCAGTTATGTTAAGGATCTCAAGCAAGTGTCAATATATTGACCTGTGTAGATCTGTACTCAGACATACAGGGAAGGGTGTAGGGTTTTGTTTGATGTATTCTATGCATTTTGGCAGTTTTTTTAATTTTATTTTTTATTTTTTATTTATGATAGGCACACAGTGAGAGAGAGAGGCAGAGACATAGGCAGAGGGAGAAGCAGGCTCCATGCACTGGGAGCCCGACATGGAATTCGATCCCGGGTCCCCAAGATCGCGCCCTGGGCCAAAGACAGGTGCCAAACCGCTGTGCCACCCAGGGATCCCATTTTGGCAGTTTTATAGAATTTTTTTGACCATATTGGGCACCTCCAGGGTCTGTTTAAAAGAAATGCCCTATTAAGTAGGTCACATATGTGATGAGCACTGGGTGTTATACTATATGTTGGTAAAATGGAATTGAATAAAAAAAATAAAAATAAGAAAATTAAAGAAATGCCCTATTTGAAGGCATGTTTCTATTGGGTGAAAACACAGAAGGTGGGAAAATGCAGGCAGTGAATGCTGTAGACCAGAATTTGGATGAATTGTATAATGAATAGTTTGTGAAATACCTAGAGTGTTTCAGGGCCAAGGGAGTAGGTAGAAAGAACCTGGTAGAATTTTAAGGAGGAGTATTCCTTTGATGAACAGGTTGAAGATGCAGGGATAGAAGCCAATAAAGCAGTGTTCCAGAAGAAGGCAGCAGTTGATTGGTTTTGTTTTAGAAGGAGAAATACTTTGTTGATTGGAAAAAAGGAAGTTGGGATGGTGGTGGATATAAACATTGAAATGTAAAAAATGTTGCATAATTAAAGGAAAAATAAATTTGAAGTAAAGCAACTCCCAAAGCTGAAAGAAAAATGAACCTATCTATCAGGGTGGTTGTATAATTATATACTGAAAGAATATTTCAAATAATCTAAAACGTATATTTCAATATACGCTAAAGATGGAAACAATTGCTAAGAAATCTTTTTTTTTTTTAAGATTTTATTTATTAATGAGAGACACAGAGAGAGAGAGAGAGGCAGAGAAACAGGCAGAGGGAGAAG
The DNA here is from genome assembly GCF_018345385.1 of Vulpes lagopus. Classification (NCBI taxonomy): domain Eukaryota; kingdom Metazoa; phylum Chordata; class Mammalia; order Carnivora; family Canidae; genus Vulpes; species Vulpes lagopus. Next base: position 32,931,857 of record NC_054838.1, on the reverse strand, counting down.
CAGGCTCCATGCAGTTAGCCTGACGTGGGACTCAATCCCAGGTCTCCAGGATCACACCCCGGGCCAAAGGCAGCGCTAAACCACTGAGCCACCTGGGCTGCCTAATTGCTAAGAAATCTTAAACTGTTTATTTAAAGGGGCTTCCACTGGCTAAAGATGGGATCAACGTCAAAGAGAATAATGATCATTGGATTGAAGCATATCAAAGCTAGAAAAGTGTCTGAGTCCATGATAAAACTCACAAAGGGGAAAAAAAAGTGGTTGTATTTAGAAGTTGTTTTAGAAAGAATTTATTAGTCTAAAAATCAGTTAAAAAATGAATCAAGTGTTTGTCTTGCTCACCTCATGTCATTTTAGGGCAATAAACAGGTGATGAGGAAATGTTCTCATTTATAGAATAATTATTGCTAATAGAAGGAGGAATGATGACTTTAGAAAATTACTATTTGAAATCCTCAATGGGTATGAAACAATTCTATGCAAAGACTATCAATGTGTATTAAGACCAGTATCTGAATGAAACTTTATAACAGATCACCCTGGCAACTTAATAGTTGTTGTCAATATCTCTAATCTTAATATCTCTAAAATAAAAGGACATGATATATTTCCTAATGTTATATAATAGGTGTACAATTTATCTATTATGTATGAGATATTCTTGCAAAAAGAGTTTTAAAAGAATGTGAATCCAGTCATGCTTACAGATCCAACTACTAGCAAAATGTAAAAGACAAAGGAAAAACTTAAAACCATGGGAAGGCAATCGGCTCAATTAAAAATATGAGACATTGTATAGGATAAATGATTCATTTAGTTAAAAAAAATAAATGGCAGCTCAAAGATAAGGTTAGGGATTCAGAGTACAGGAGTTTGAATGATAGAAGGCTAGGGGTGTAAGAAAATGTAGGTGTGTATGAGAATAGTTGAAATAAAACCTTGTGAAGTCCTGGATCAACAGGAAAGGAGAGATATGGGAGGAGATGTGCACATAGAAAATAGAGAGATCAATAGACAAAGTCTCTGGATTTAAAGTACAGAAGAAAGAAAAATGACATGAGAGAGATAGGAAGCTAGGAAATCATGCTCAGGGTAGAATTTTGAATGAGGTAGCTTTTAAGGTCGAATAGATCCGCAGATATTATTAATTTTATGTCCCTCTACATTAGGGGTTAAAGTTCTAAAGAGGGGAAGGCATTAGAACAAAGGAGGCTTAAGGTGAAGGCTACAGTTTCTGTGATCCAGTTAATATGAATTTTGAAAACTCTAAAGATGGAAGCAGGAGCTGGGGTAGAAAGGCAAACTGTAACACAGAGTCTAGAGACTTCACTGAATAAAGGAGGATCTTAAGATACAGTAAGTTGGTAGTTCTAAGTATAAGAAGAGGTGAGATGTCTTTAGTTGCGAAGGATGAGTGTTGACTGGAAGGTGGAATAACAATGATTTGGAAATAGCGACTGGAAGAGACCAAACCTCTCCTGAACTCATGTGTGTTTGAGAAGAAGTAATTGAATAGTTTCCTCTGGAGAAGACAAAGTTTAAATCCTCAGGTAGGCATGACCTTTAGTTAAGGGTGAGATAAGTACAGTGCCTGCACAAATAGATGAGCCCAGAGCATTTTTTTAAACAGTGGAAAATGGTTTTCAGAGAAATGAGTAGAAAATATGGAGAGAATCTATCCATAAAAGGCATGGAGATGCATGGAAGATAGGCAGTAACTGAGTGAATTTCAAGATTGAGGCATATTTGCAATTGGACCTCCAACATATTTGCCTTTTCTCTATGGGGATGGTTATTATTATTATTCACCTACTCCCTGATTAGAAACATTGTGGCATTACTGTATTGCTCTTCCATATTTATTAGTCTAGGCATGGCTTTCCATTTCTGTTCTATTCTTTATAAAGCAAAAAGTAGTGGTAAAATTTACTTAATAAATAGAACTCTTCACATTTGCACCAGCTATATTCTTAGACTTCTGTAAATTTTTTCAGTTTAGAATGTGGATTACCTTAGAAAGAAGCTGCTTCTCTACATATGGAGAAAATCAAAGGTGACTTTAGATATATTGAGGTTAAACACACTTACTGCCTAAGTAACTTGCTCTAACAATTGGATGAGCATATGTGTGACTCAAATTCATGAACTGGCAAAATTAAAAATGACTAATGGGCTCACGGTTATTTTAGATTAGTCTTAAAATTGTAATGTTAATTCTGAATTACAGGGGTTTAATGGATTTTTTAACTGATTCATGGTAATATATACTAATATGTCTATGAGTACAATAAACAATAAATGACCTTAGAATTTGAAATTCTTCAGAGCTCCAGAATGGATCTTGATTGCTTGTTGACTGGTGTAACATTCTTAATAGTTTTTTAATTCTACTATTTTTCAGAAAGTATTTCAAGCATTAAGTCTCTCAAGCATCTGCTGGCATGCCATTTTAAGATATTCGGAGATTAATAAAATCTTAGATTAGAAATGTAAAAGTCACATAGTTCAATGACCTCTTAGCAATACTGTCCTTGTTAAAAATAATTTACACACTTTGGAGACTTACAATAAATCTATAAAATAGATAGACTGAGGATTAGCTTTAGAGATGGGGAAACTGAAGATCAGATGGGTTGAGCAATTTTCCCAACTGGTTGATGAACTCAAAATCAGACTATCTGACTCCAGATGACTTAAGCTTCCCATGACACATTTTCCCTATTAAAGGATTTATGGATGCAAGTGAAAAATGTTTTCTTGAGACATATGTAGAGGAGCTTATGAGGTTAATTGGTTATAAGCCTGCCATTTGGATTTGTACACATGCGATGAGTAATGATGCAGCAAGCATAGCACTTAGAGTCAGGAAACTTGGGTGTAAGTCCCAGATCAGCTTTCTGACTCTGAGGAAAGATACTTAACCTCTATGATCCTTAGATGCCTTCCAGAGTGAATGGGAGTAATAATATATACTTTAAGAACTAGGTATTAAATGACAGATGTATGTTAAGGTACTTGTAAATGGCAGTGGATGATTGTAATGCTTGATGTTGTGCTGTCATCCTTGTTAGTTATAGAAAGAAGCACATAGTTTCCAAACAGTAATCCTCCCAATTCCCCTAGTGCTCTTTCTTGTGTGACCAAGGGATCAGGAGACACACAGCTTAACTTCGGAGGAGCTGTCTGGAAGGAATGCAAAATGAGTTCTGGAAAGCTAGTTGGAATTTAATAATGCATGAAAAATACACCAAGGGGAGGAAGGAACCAATTAGGAAGCAATTAAGGAGATTGCAATTACAATGCATCTTAATAAAGTAAAAAAATATAGCCCAGAAATACAAGACAGGCTTGTTACCTGAGGAAGAAAAGAAAAATGGAAATAAGGAAAGTTTCGAGGCAGATATATGAAAATAAATAACAGGAAAGGAAAACAGAACTATATTCCAGCACCTTCTTCTTTGCATGTCCAAATCCCAAGTATCCTTCAAGAATCTATTCTTATGACATTCCTTTAAGTGACTTCTGTTCAGCACTGTTATGAAATTATTGGTCTCCCTTCACAATTAGAAAGCTAACTCGGATAATTCCCCAAATAGGAAGTACAAATGGTAAATGAATTCTTGAAAAATGATCAACGATTTTAGAAATCGAATAAATGCAAATTAAAACAATTTAACATCCCACTTTACTTTGGAAATTAGAAAAGATTCTTAAGTATTATTTGCCTGCTCCCTGTTGACATTTGCACTGGGGATCCTCCCTATGATTGAGCAGCTGATTGAGGAGCAGTGCTTTCTCAGAACATGGCTGTCAAACAAGTATGCTGCAGAGGAAGGAGCTCTGGAAAAAGTGGGGAGACTAAGCCAATTAAGGCCTCAGCTCTAACAATGGGGTCATGAGAATTAAGATTTAGAGTCAACTACTATTTATTAACAGCTACTGTGTGAGAGCTGAGAACTTTGTATTACATAGTTATTCTCCTCTTCCTTTTGTTTTATCCCCATTTATTCAGAGTGGGGAGGGGAACATATGACTCAGGGATTAGATACTTTTCCAAAATTCAGAGTATTTGTGAAAACCATCAAATTAATATGTGGGAGAAGATTTTTAGAAACTGGTTGTTATTATCTTTGTAAAAACAAGAACCTATTTGAGCAATGTTAGATGCTAATTGTTTAAAATAAAATAAGCGAATTGTAGGTGTACTTAAAATTTACTAATGGGGAAAATAGAGATTTTGAATTTTATTTCAAAGATTTCTATTTTTCTATTTTAAAATGGAATTATACATCAAAGGCAAAAATGTGGTCATGGTATTTGGAATTAGCTTAAAACAGTTTTATTAGGTTGGTTTTTATTATTTAGAATATTAATATGATTTCCTCTATCACTCATTTAAAACCTTTAGTCAGATGTGTTCAGACCAGAGAGATCTAGTTGGTTGTTGATCTGGTTCCCCAAAGACTTAGAGTCGGTCCTATAAGCTTTGTTCTCTAAGCTTCTTATTATTTTCACTTTAGTTAGATATACATTGTATTTTATTATTTACCTTCTTTTAATTTTTGCTAATTATAAAAATGAGTGTGGAAGTATATTTTTCTTGTTGTATCTTCCATATGTGTCTTTTCCTCACAGTGGGTTTATACATTCCTTGGAATAAAACCTATATTTTATTTTGTGTATGACTTATGGTTTTATTCCGTGTATGTATTCAGCACCCCTTGACATTGTGCTGGGTATATTGCATGCCTCACCTCCCAATGTATGTGGGATCAGTAATAACAAAAAATTTCGAATCACAGAATTGGAAGACACTATGTGGCAACACATGACCTGCTTGTGCCCTGATAGAGCAGTTTGCTTCTCTATACCCCTGTGACCACTTGACCTTTATCTAAACCTCTAACCACAGTTTCAGCAAGGTTCTGGGAATAGCTCTGACTTTAGGCAGAGAGGAATTTTGGGGAATACCATCACATTAAAAAACTAGGTGACTGAAAATTAAGAATCCTTGTTTTTGGAGTAGTTCTGATTTCCTGATCCACTTAAAACTCTGGGTTTCTGTCTTAATACCAAGTGGAGTTTCCACATCATAAGATCTTTCCTGATTTCCCACCTTGATAGGCTTCCATGGCTCCATTCTCTCTGTATAAGGTAGTATTTTCTTTTTTGCAATCACACATGCCCAAGTGAATGCTTATTCTATAATTCTCTGCTATGTGATCATAGATAATCCTTTTAAAATTGAATTATCTGTAACATAGGATCACTTGTACCCAACTCAAAGACCTGTAGTAAAAATTAAATGAGATTGAAGAAATTTAACTATTGCCTAGCATTTTTTTAGTTAGAAAATATTAGTTTCTCTTTACTTGCTTTTCTTTTTCTCTTGTCCATCCAACTTAGAAACTAGAGCCCACTCCTAAACTTCAGGTTTATATCTCAACCTTGATGTATGTTTATAGATTGTCACATTATCTAGTCTTTCTCCACTGCCAGCCAGCCTGCCTTTGTATTTCAATTTAGGCAGTCTCTTGCTTTTGTATATAACATACTCCTCGAAGACTGTATAAGTCACAAATGCAAAAGAAAGAGTAATAGATTTAAATATTGTAAGAGCCCAATTCTGAGACATTATATAAGTATTCCATAAATTATGATTTAAATATTCTGTTTTACTGCTAAGCATAAAATATGTATATTCATTTAAGATGCAGGTTAAAATATCAAATATAAACGAAAATTGTTTTTAATTTTTCTTTTTATAATTGTTTTAGTCAGCTTATTTGAAAAGCAATGAAAATACTGATTTTAATGTTGGAAGCAAGGGCATACTATTCATTATTTTGCAAAGTACTTTACAACTTTGGAAAAATTTTATAAAGGCAACATGGACTAGCCTTCTTTTTCTAAAGAAATCTTTCTACTTTAGAAAAATACAAACTTCTTGTGCATGTGAATTATTGAGATACTTTTATAACGCCCATGATGAAGTTATAATTTCAAATATCATTGGTAATTTTTCTTAGAGAAGCTGCCAGCATTCCTTCCTTCTACATTACTCATTCCTCTGAACAGGTATCCCAAATTTGGCTTGCACTGAGGAAGAATGTGATTATCCACATCTCTTCCCAATCCATTTCTATAATGTCATATTGGGTATCATGATGGGAGTATTTGCATAATGAAAAATGGCAAATGCCACAAATCAGGAATATTCCTTTTTCCCTCTCTCTCTTTCTTTCAGAGATGAGTGGTAGTTTTATCAGAACCCTACCACTCCAACCCCCATTCTTTATGCGTTCACATTAGGGCAGAAACTCATGGTCATTAGGTTATATTGACTATTATTCATTCTATGAAGAATCTCTTGAGTGCTCACCTTAGGTAGGTTTAGGAGACACTCATTAAGCTAGAGAAAAGAGGAAAACAAGGTCTTTACTTTCTTTGAGTTGCTGAACAAAAGTAAGCATTCCTTGAGCTTAAGCATTCCTAAGAGCTGCTTGGTCACTGGGTAGAAAGTAGATTTTCTGTATAAGGCTTTCTTGAGACAGAAGAGATCAAGACCTAACTATTAATACCCAAATTTTCTGAAAGGGAGATTGTTTAGCATGAATTGAGTTTAAGATGCATTTAAGATGCAGAGAGCCCAGATGTCCACTGACAAATGAATGGATAAAAAAGATGTTGTATATATACCATGGAATAATATTCAGCAATCGAAAGAGTGAAATCTTGCCATTTGCAATGATGTGGCTGGAACTAAGGGTATTATGCTAAATGAAATAGAAAAAGAGATACCATATGATTTCACTCACATGTGGAATTTAAGAAGCAAAACAGGTGAACACAGGGGAAATGAAGGAAAAATAGAAGGAAAATGGAGAGGAAGGCAAACCATTAAGAGACTCTTCACTGGGGATGCCTGGGTGTCTCATCAGTTGAGCACCTGCCTTCGGCTCGGGGCATGATCCTCACATCCATGGATCAAGTCCCGCATCAGGCTCCTGCAAGGAGCTTGCTTCTCCCTCTGCCTGTCTCTGCCTCTCTCTGTGTCTCTCATAAATAAATAAACAAAAACTTTAAAAGAGAGAGAGAGAAAAAGAGAGAGAGAGAGAGAGAGACTATTAACTGTAAGGAACAAACAGGGTTGTTGGTGGGGAGGGGGATAGTGGGATGAAGTGACTGGGTAATGGGCATTAACCTGGTGTAATCAATTCTAATGAATTCAGAGGAAGTTTGAGAAGGTGAACTGGGTTTACTACAAAAGTCTAAAGGTCTGTGAGGTAGGCCTGGTTTCTATTCTTGCCACTGCTGCTATTGGCAGCAGCTCCCATCCTAGCCACTATTGTAGTTAGAAAGTGACAAGTGGCTGAGCTTAGGAAATGAAATAAAATTCAGAATTTGAGAGTGTGATTTGGGATCCCATTTGTGAAGAGGAACTTGGATTAGAAGGATCCTTTGACAGTTTAAAGGATTGGCACAATTCCTTGAATACTAAATATATGACACAAGAGACAGTGACCTGATAAAAGCTATTACATTATTCTTTCTCCACTTGACCTTTGGAATCAGTCCTATCTTCCTGAGTTCCTGGGAAATTTGGAGGAACACACACTCAGGAGTGAATTATTGGACTTTCCAACACTAGGCTTGGGAGAAATTAGTAATTAATTTGGAAAATAAAAGACTTAGGATTGTATTTATTAATTTTTATTCAACAATCATTTGTTGAACTCCCATTATGTTGAAGACACTATTATGGGCACTTGGGATATATCAATGAACAAAATCACCAAAGACTCCTGCCCTTCTGGACCATGTTTGCCGGATTTCTGTAAATATGTGGAGCAAATCACACAGTATATTTCTCCTTGTTTGCATTGCTCCTCTTAGAAAAATTTGTCAGAAGTTGATTTTCAACATTTAGTATATGCTTTAAATTCTTTTCTTTCACAATCGAACACACTCAGTTTATATTAAAAGACCATTCAATTATGGCTAAGCATTTACATTTCTGCCATGCTATTTATTTCTACCTTTGCACAATTACCACTAATATCTATACTTAAATTTTTCTATTTTCCACTCAATTGGTAAAATAGGTAATTAAATTGATCTGAATTGATATCATTTTCTTTTTGCATATTGTTCTACTTCTTGGACATAATAATTACTTGGTGGGTATTTGATCAATAATCACTGATTATTTCCTTGAAATCTTCTAGGAAAAATGTGGGTTAGGGACAGTGTTATGAGCTTCTTGGGCTTGAATGACCCATAAATAAGTCAGAATTTTTAAAAGATTTTAAGTTGATCCTATTAACTTTGATTTCTAAGCAGAAAATTAGTTCTAGATTTAATACTGCAGGTCTAGATTTAACACATCCAAAACTACTGTAATTACATGCATTGGGTTAGCTTGCAAAGAAGATCTAGAGGCCTGAATTTATCTCCTGTACTCCTCACCACTAGGTAACCTTCTACAAATAAGGTAAACTTACTGAGACACAGTCATGTGCTCTTCTCTGGTTAAGACAATGAAGGAGATCATGTCTATGAAATAATATTAATTACTAACACTGTTGAATAACTATATGCTGGCATTTTATAAGTGGTCTAGTTTTTCACTGTAGCCTTTTAGGTGGATATTGTCATTATCCCAATTTGACAGATGATTGAACCCCAGAAATTAAATAACTTGCCCAAAGGTACACAGCTAGTAAGTAGAAAAGTTGAGTTATGGCTTAGGCAGTCTGGCTACAGCATTTATTTGCTTATAATCACTGGTCTATCATTTCAGCAGGAGCACTATAGGCATTTTGGGCTAAATAATTTTTGTGAAGGGCTGTCCTTGTGCATTGTGTAAAGTTCAGTAGTCAGCCATTAATAATAAAAGGTTAACAATAAGTTAGTTTACAGTAAGTGGTTCAGTGGTCTCTCTACTAGCTACCTGTAATATCCTTACCCCCAAATATGATAACCAAAAATGTCTCAGACTTTGTCACTGTGTCCAGGAGGGTGAAATCACCCCTTGTTAAGAGCTGATGCTCTACTATACACTGTCAAATAAGAATAAATAATATATAACCCCCATAAGTGAAATTAGAATTAGTAAGAAAGTGCTTTTAAGAATCTTGTTTGTTTTCCTGCTTTAAACACCAAAACCTAACCAAAATTCATGTTCATATATCTGTGTATTTAAATACTTCATAGATTCATTAAGAGGAATGGTAAAAAAGTTAATGAAATTTTTTGGAATTATTGAAACTATGATGGAAAATAGTTTTACTTTACATATCTATGTACAACAAACAGCAACAGTTAAACACAAAGAGTCTGAGAAATGGAATTTTGCCTTTCTCATCTCCATAATAAAAGAATGCAAGCTAGAAGTGGGTGGAAGTGAGTGTATAAATAGTCAACTTTCAGAACTATCTGAAAATTTTTATATAGAATTATGGAAATAGAAACATGTCATCTATGTCTAAGTGCAAAAATTTGAAGGCATAGCAGTTTAATCCTTATAACATGAAAAGGCCTGGATACATTGCCCTGCATATAATAGTGGTAAAATGAGTATTTGTTGAATTAGGTTAGATGTGGAACATAATTTTAGGGCATAAGATGAAAGGAAACTTATTTATTGAGTAGTTACTGGGTGCTAGCAATTCTATGTACCAGTTATATTTATTCTCCCCTATAGCTATATGAAGTTATCCCCATGTTGTAGATGGAAGAACTAGAGGTCAGTAGATAAGTAATTTGTATAAGAACTTGAAATTAGTAAGTTGGGAAACTAGTTTAATTCTTTGTTCTAAAAATACATGCTTTTTTATTGAACTGACCTACCTCCCAACTAGTTGGTTTAAAAGATATAATTTCCCCCACATATTTACATATTTATTTGTGTATGTACTTATTACCCTCATTTTATCTCGTGTTTAACTTGCTTATTCTCATTCAAATATTCTGATTATTAGGTTACAAGTGCATACATAATGGAAGTGAACTGTGAGGAGTCTTATTTTATCTTTTTGTTTCTGGATTTCTGAAAGGAGATCTATCTGTTCCTGAAAATAACAAGGGAAAAACAAAATAAAAATATGCTTACTGTCTGAAGTCTCCTGGAGGAATTGGTAAAACTATTCAAATAAAGCCCTTCCTAAGAATTTGGGCTTGGAAATGTAAAGGGAGGTGTTGTGAATTAATTGGTAATACCTCACAAATACCCATTATTTACTTAAGTATTTACACAGAGATTCTCTTCATGATAATTTTATTCACAGTGCCTTTCCTGAATATTTTGAAAAAAGAATGCTCTCTCAGAACCCATGAAATATTTACTATTTTTTTAAGAATTGAAGATTGTTACAAAAATGACCTTACCAGTAAGAGTTAAAGGTTGACTATGTCATCAATAGAGAAAATCAAGAATGCAATATATCCCAGACCTAAGTCCTTGCAACGCATGCAAAAAGATGAAGGTTTTTTGATAAGCAATGTGAACAAATGAATGAAAAGACAGAAACAAGGGCTTCATGAAAGATATTAAAATATATGAAGATGAAGTTTTAAATATGGATAAGATTTAAAGCTCACATTTTAAGTCTTTCATCCATTTTGAATTTAGTTTTGTGTACAATGTGAGAAAGTGGCCCAGTTTCATTCTTTTGCATGTTGCTGTCCAGTTTTCCCAACACCCTTTGCTGAAGAGACTATCTTTTTTTCCATTGGATATTCTTGTCCTGCTTTGTCGTTCGTTGACCATATGAATGTGGGTTCATTACTGAGTTTTCTATTCAGTCCATTGATCCATGTGTCCATTTCTGTTCCAGGACCATACTGCTTGATCACTACAGCTTTGTAATATAACTTGAAGTCTGGAATTGTGATGCCTCTAGTTTTGATTGTCTTTTTAAATATTACTTTGGCTTTTGTGGTTCCATATGAATTTTAGGATCATTTGTTCTAGCTCTGTGAAGAATGCTGGTGGTATTTTGACAGAGATTGCATTAAATATATAGAATGCTTTGGGTAATGTAGACATTTTAACAATATTTATTCATTCCAATTCATGAGCATGAAATGTTTTTCCATATTTTTCTGTCATCTTCAAGTTCTTTCATCAATGTTTTATAGTTTTAAGAGTATATGTCTCTTACTTCTTTGGTTACAGTTTTTCCTAGGTATCTTAGGGTTTTGGGTGCAATTGTAAATGGGATTGATTCCTTAATTTCTCTTTCTGCTGCTTCATTATTGGTGTATATAAATGCAACAGATTTCTGTACAGTGATTTTATATCAACTTTACTGAATTCATTTATCAGTTGTAACATTTTTTTGGTAGAGTCTTTTGGTTTTCTATATAGAGTATAATGTCATCTCTAAACAGTGAAATGTTTACTTCTTCCTTACCGATTTGGCTGCCTTTTATTTCTCTTTGTTGTCTGATTGCCATGGCTAGAACTTCCAGTGCTGTGTTGAATTAACAGTAGTGAGAGCCATAAAAATCCTAGAGAATAACATAGGCAGTAACCTCTTTGGCATTGGCCCTAGCAACTTCTTTCTAGGTATGTCTCGGGAGGCAAGGGAAACAAAAAGTAAAAATAAATTATTAGAACTTCCTCAAAATTAAAAGCTTCTACATAATGAAGGAAACAATTAAAAAATTATAAGGCAACTTATAGAAGGGGAGAGGAACTTTGCAAATGATATATCCAATAAAGAGTTGGTATCCAAAATATATAAAGAGCTTATACAACTCAACACCCCAAAAATGAATAATCCAGTTAAAAAGCAGGCAGAAGACATGAATAGACATTTTTCCAAGGAAGACGTAGAGATGACCAACAGACACATGAAAAGATGCTCATCATCACTTACCATCAAAGAAATAGAGATAAAAACTACAATGAGGAGGTGTCTGGGTGGCTCAGACAGTTAAGTGTTTGCCTTCAGCTCAGGTCATGATCCCTGGGTCCTAGGACTGAGCCCTGCTCAGTGGGGAGCCTGCTTCTTCCTCTTCCTCTGCCCATCACTCCTGCTTATGCTGGGCTCTCTCCCTCCCTTTTTTTAAAAAAAGATTTTATTTATTTATTAATGAGAGACAGAGAGAGAGAGAGAGAGAGAGGGAGGCAGAGACACAGGCAGAGGGAGAAGCAGGCTCCATGCAGGGAGCCCAATGTGGCACTCAATCCCAGGTCCCAACGATCACATCCCAGGACAAAGGCAGACGCTAAACCGCTGAGCCACCCAGGGATCCCAATAAAATCTTTTAAAATAATTAAAATTACAATGAGGTACCACCTCACACATGTCAGAATGGCTAAAATAAAACAAAATCACACAAGAAACATCAAGCATTAGTGAGATGTAGAGAAAAGGAATCCTCTTACACTGTTGGTGGGAATGCAAACTGGTATAGCCATCCTGGAAAACAGTATGGAGATTCCTCAAAAAGTTAAAAACAGAACTACCTTATGATCCAGCAATTGCACTACTAGGTATTTACCCAAAGGATGTAAAAATATTGATTCAAAGGATTATATGCACCCCAATGTTTATAGCAGCATTATCAACAATAGCCAAACTGTGGAAAGAGCCCAAATGTCCATCAGCTGATGGATGGATGAAGAAGAGATAGATGGATAAAGAAGATATATATATATATATATATATATATATATATATATATATATATATATAAAACTATCATTCAGCCATCAAAAAGAATGAACTCTTGCCATGGATGGAGCTAGAATGTATTATCCTAAGTGAAATATCAGTCAGAGAAAGACAAATATCGTATAATTTCACTCATATGTGGAATTTAGGAAATGAAACAATTGAACAAAAGGAATCAAAGGGAGGATTGGGACTTTTAAAATAAGTAAGGCAGTCTTAATTGTTAAACTGTAACTTATGACTGTACTGTACTTATGTACTGGAACTGTACTTATGACTGATAATGATAGGACATTACCTATGGGATGGAATTCACAGTTAGGTGTCATCATGGGGCAAGAAAGGGAGATCCATGATGTTTTAATGTAGTATTTGAAGAAAAATTTCCCTTTCCATAACCAGTGGGGTTCACACTGTTTAGAAAATTGGTTATACAGGCATTGAACTATGCATTTCTTGACTGGATACACAAAAATGATGACAGCAGTCAAATTTCTGGTACTAAGAGCAGATAAGCCTCTCTCTCACAACCCATATTTCACAATAGAGCCTATCCTGCATTATTTTTTTAAATTAAGACTATTTCAGAAAAATTGAGCATAAGACCAAGAGATTTCCCATTTATATCCCAGCTGCACACATACATAATCTCTCCCTTTGTTAACATCCCCCAGCAGAATGTGCATTTGTTATTAATTTTTCAACCTACATTGATACATCATACTCCCTGAAGGCCCAGCCCATAGTTGAATTTATGATTTACTCTTGATGTTGTACATTCAATTTGAGTATAGACAAATGTGTAATGGCATGTGTCCATCATTCTGGTATTGTTCAAAGCATTTTCATTACCCTAAACATCATCCCAGTTCCACCAATTTGTTCCCTTTACCTGACCAGTCCCTGGCAACCACTGATCACTTTATTATCTCCACAGTTTGTCTTTTCCAGAATGTCACAGTTGGAAACTTACACAGCTTTTTTAAATTGGCTTCTTGCACTTAGTAATATATATTTAAGTTTCCTCCATGTCTTTTTATGGTTTGATAGCTTATTTCTTTGAAATGCCAAATAATATTACACTCTCCGGGTACACCACAGACATTTTGTTGATGTAGTCTGATTATTCCTGTGTCTTTTTTGCCCATTCAGCCATTGAAGGACAATCTTGATTGCTTACATGTTTTGATAATTACATATAATGCAACTGTAAACGTGTGCAGACATTTGTGTATGTGTGAGTGTACATAAGTTTAAAACTCATTTGAGTTTTAAACTCATTTGAGTAAGTACCATGGAGCACACTTGTAGATTGTATGATAAAAGTATGTTTAGTTTTGAAAAAAAAAAAAAAAGAATTCCAAATTGTCTTCTGAAGTGGCTGCACCCTTTTGCATCTCCACTAGCAGTGAATGAGTTCCTGTTGTTCCACAGCATCACCAGCTTTGGTGTTTTCAGTGTTCTGGAATTTGACCATTGTGATAGTATGTAGTGATATCACATCATTGTTTTCATTTGATTTCCCGGATGACATATAACATGGAGCATATTTCATATGCTTATTTGCCATCTGTGTATCTTCTTAGTGTAGTGTTTGTTAAGAGTTTTGGCCTAACGTTTAATTGAATTGTTGGTTTTGTTTTTGTTAAGTTTTAAGAGTTCTTTGTATATTTTGGTTAATAGTTCTTAGATAGGTATTTTGCAAATATTTTCTCTCGCTGTGTATCTTGTTTTCTCATTCTCCCAACAATATCTTTTACAGAGCAGATGTTTTAAATTTTAATTAAATCCAGCTTATTAATTTTTTTCATCATAAATTATGCCTCTGGTGTTATATCTAAAAAGGCACACTATTTCCAGTCATTTAGATTTTCTCTTATGTTCTCTTTGAGTTTTATGTCTAGGTCTGTGATCCATTTTAAGTTAAGTATACAGTCTGTATTTCCATTTATTTTTTTTTCCATGTGGATGTCTAGTTGTTCCAGCATCATTTGTTGGAAAGACTATCCTTATTGCCTTTGCTCCTTTGTCAAATATCACTTGCATATATTTGTAGGAGTCTATTTCTGGACTCTTTGTTCCACTTTACTGTTCCACTTTATTTGTCTCTCTTTGGCCAAAATCACACTATGTCTTGATTACCATAGCTTTCTAGTAGGCCTTAGTGCTGAATAGTCTTTCAAATTTGTTCTCTTTCAATATTGTGCTGGCTATTCTGGGTCTCTTGCTTCTCCATATAAACTTTAGAATCATTTGTCAGTATTCATTTGATGGGCATTCCACTGAATCTATAGATCAGTTGGAAAGCCACACTATTTTTTTCATGAATATGACTCATTTTATATTTCATATGTATTTGTATCCCTCATAGCTCCTTGCTCAGGCAATGCAGACAGTATGTTTTTAATGGTAAAGTTGTTTATTTGCTAAAAAATGTTAGCTCTTTATTCAGGTGGTTTGTGATTTTGACATTTTGGTTGGACGCTGCTTAGAGGAGGTAAGAACTCTGAACATAGAGAAATAAATGAAAGAGTACTTATGACACTCTGGGCCACTTTATTATTTTTTTCCCAAATTTTTATTTAAATTCTAGGTAGTTAACCTATAGTGTAATCTTGATATCAGGAGTAGAATTTAGTGATTCATCACTTACATATTAACACCCAGTGCTCATAATAACAAGTGCCTTCCTTAATACCCATTACGCATTTAGCCCATCACCCACCCACCTCCCTCCATCAACCCTCAGTTTTTTCTCTATCATAAAGAGTCTTATGGTTTGCTTCCCTCTCTCTTTTAAATTTCTCATATGTTCGTATGTTTTGTTTCTTAAATCCCATGTGAGTGAAATCATATGGTATCTGTCTCTCACCAAGTGACTTATTTTGCTTCTCATAATACTCTAGCTCTATCCACATCATTGCAGATGGCAAGATTTCATTCTTTTTGATGGCTCAGTAATATATATATAATATAATATAATATAATATAATATAATATAATATAATATATATATTGGCTTTTTGATGGCTCAGTAATATATATATATTATAAATGTAATACCCACACATATCATATATATATATATATATATATATATATATATATATATATATATATTTTCCATGCATCATTTGTTGGAAAGACTCAATGCAGAGTCTTCATGGTTTTGATTCTTCATGGTTTTGATTTGTATTTCTTTGATGATGAGTGATATTTAGCATCTTTCAACGTATCATCACCTGGATGTCTTCTTTGGGAAAAAATGTCTATTCATGTCTTCTGCCCATTTTTAAATTTGATTATTTGTATTTGAGTGTTGAGTTTGATAAGTTCTTTATAGATTTGGGGTACTAACCCTTTATCTGATCTATCATATGCCATTTGCATATACCTTTTCCCATTTCGTAGGTTGTCTTTTGACTTTATTGATTGTTTACTTTACTCTGAAGAAGTTTTTAATCTTGAGGAAGTCCTAGTAGTTCATTTTGTAGTTGTTTCCCTTGCCTCCAGCAACATGTCTAGTAAGAAGTTACTATGGCCAAGGTCAAAGAGGTTACTGCCTGTTTTCTCTTCTAGGATTTTAATAGTTTGCTGTCTCACATTTAGTTCTGTCATTCACTTTGAATTTATTTTTGTATATGGTATGAGAAAGTGGACCAGTTTCATTATTCTATATGTTGCTGTCCAGTCTTCCCAATACTATTTTTTTTAAGATTTTATTTATTTGACAGAGAGAGCACAAGCAGCACATGCAGAGCATCATGACCTGAGCTGACCCATCTGAGACACCCAGGCATGCCCTCAACACCATTTGTTAAAGAGAATTTTTTTCCATTGTATATTCTCTCCTGTAAACCATACTCATTATTGTGTCTGTTGTGCATAGATACAGTGTTTTTTTGTTGGTCTTGTTGTTTTTCTTTTGTGTTAATGGCAGTAAAAGCGAGCACCTTGACAGATAATATTCTTTTCCTTTGATTGATTCAGTATGCCCTAATCTCCTATGTTGAAAAAGTCCATTAATTTTTTGATTAAACTATTTTCTTTATTGATTACCTGAAATATTTTGTAGAATTAAATGTTATTTAATTCAGATTCTGAATGTTATTTAATTCAGATTCAACAACCTTTTACTTTATTTTTTTAAAGATTTTATTTATTTATTCATGAGAGACAGAGAGAGAAAGAGAGAGAGAGAGAGAGGGAGAGAGAGAGAGAGAGAGGCAGAGACACAGGCAGAGGGAGAAGCAGGCTCCATGCAGGGAGCCCGACCTGGGACTTGATCCCAGGTCTCCAGGATCATGCCCTGGACTGAAGGTGGCGCTAAACCGCTGAGCCACGCAGGCTGCCCTCAACAACCTTTTAAAACTCAATTTTGTAGTAAGTTTTGAATTGGGCACCTTCATATATGTATATTTTTTAGTTATTAAAATATTCTATTTTTATTTTACTTTGGTAAGGGAATTGAAATCCAAAGATGTTCTATGACTTTGAAAAGTACCCCAACTGGAAATCATTAGAACAGTGTAGGCAATGCATAAGTATTTTATGGTATAGCTACCAAACAACAAGGGAAGATGCCTAAGCAGTGTATACCAGACTCGCTGGGGCAGTTTTTATGGAGGAACACTCATGCAGACAGAGTAGTAGAAAATATTCCCACCAACAGTGTAAGAGGGTTCCCTTTTCTCCGCATCCTCTCCAACATTTGTGGTTTCCTGCCTTGTTAATTTTCCCCATTCTCACTGGTGTGAGGTGGTATCTCATTGTGGTTTTGATTTGTATTTCCCTGATGGCAAGTGATGCAGAGCATTTTCTCATATGTTGGTAAATTGAACACCAATAAAAATTAATTAAAAAAAAAAAAAAGAAAGAAAATATTCCAGTCCCATGTTTCTCATTACATTGTAGGCAGTGCAGAGCCATCTGTCAGGAACAGACATCAGATTGCGGGACAGGGACACTGACCCTTGGCTACAGTGCTTTGAAGCTACATTATTGGGAAAGTGCTGCCCTTTCCTTTGTGTGAGCAGAAGTTGAGATGTAATAGGGATATGATTTGTGGAACCTTGGCTTTAGCCTTATCCTGTTATCTAAGTGTTCATTTTTAGGAAAGCATTAGAACCTTTTCACCTGATGATACAGTTGCATTTGTCTTATTGTTGACCAAAATTGATGATTTTAAGCAATTAATCATGTCACTTTCCAGGAGACAATCTCCTTTGGTGGGAAGCAAGCCTTTGAGTGATGAGTCTTAGAGAAATTAATTCTATCTCTCAATTGTTTTCATTGAAACCTTATACTTATTTTACAGATATTCTATTCTAGCTATATAATGTTAATTTTAAAATATTATTTAAAAGAAAGTGTTAGAATTGGATTTGACACTGACTACTCTGACTCTACTTTCTATAATAACTTAATTTCACTATAGCAGCTGAAGAAAATACAGAGCAAAATAAATACTATTGTTTGGAGCTTAAAAATTTGTGTCTGTAGAAATAAGGGGCTAAGGAACATTTTTTAAAAATAGAAATGTTGGTTGTCCTTAAGGATGTGTAACAGTGGCATTAGGAGTACCATTGGCAGGGCAGCCTGAGTGGCTCAGCGGTTTAGCGCCGCCTTCAGCCCAGGTCGTGATCCTGGGGACCCGGGATTGCGTCCCACGTCGGCTCCCTGCGTGGAGCCTGCTTCTCCCTCTGCCTGTGTCTCTGCCTCTCTATCTCAAACCTCTCTGTGTGTTCTCATGAATAAATAAATAAAATCTTTAAAAAAAAAAAAGAGTACCATTGGCAGAAATAGTTGAGTCAAAAAAGAAATAGATTTAATAGGATATTAAGAACAAGAAATGAGCCAAATAAGGCTCATTGGGGTCATGAAGTGGAAATAACGTTCTGACATGAGCCATGGAATATGTGTGGCAAATCATAACTGACTTTTGAGAAAGCAATTTCATGACTGAGGAGAACTAGAGTTGGATTACAAGAGGTATGTGGGAAAGGTTAATTTAAAAATGGATAAAGCAGTAAATAAAAAATATGTTTAAGAGAAATTTGGCAAGGAAAGAGAGGATAGGAGTATGGAGGGATAGCCATCTTGAGAAAAAATTTTTATGTTTTTGTTTTCAGGACAGGGAAATATAAGTTTTTATGTGGTCCAATCAAGGAAGGATCATGTTGAGAGGGTTATGTTTAAAGCTTAAGAGGTTAATATGTAGAAAGTAGTTCTAGAAGTCCTGGGAAGAAATGAGAATTTATATTACACATATAGAACTGAAGCTTAGAAAGGAAAATGAATTTATGTCTTTTCTTTGATAAATAAAGCAATGAAAAGTAAGGAGAAAGTCTTTTGAAGTGAAAATAAAGAGGGTGAATATAATTTATATTATTCATTGAAATGTTTAATATGTATTTATTGGGAGTCAGCTGCCTGAGAAAGAAGCTAGCACAGAAGAAAGCAAAGCAAGAGTTCCTGAGTTTAAATAATTATTGAACAATTCCTGAATATTAATTGCAGTCATGGTCTTTTTAGTATGAGGCAATACAGCTTATATTTTGCTTGAGATATTTGGGTTTACTTGATTGTTAGATGTCTGTCACTTGCAAATGACAACCATGGTTGCCTCCTTCCCATCTAATTTAACTTCATCTGTGGCCATTTCATGCATGACCACTCCTAGTAATACTTTCAAACCAAAAATTTAAAGATCCCATTGTCTACCACATCCCGTATTTCAAGCACAGTTCTTCCAGTGCCCTCTCTCTAATATGCTTTACTGCCCAGAGATTTCCCCCTTGTGTGTATATCCCATTTCCTTTATGTACTACCCTTTTACTTTCTAACTTCCATTTTGATTAATTTAGTTTTCACAGTCTAACACAGTAAATGTTCTCTTACAAATATTCTTGACTCCCTTTCTCTTGTTTCCAACCTACCTGGTAAAACACCAGCCAGAGCTAACCTTAATTATCTATCTTCTCCTAGGTGTTTGCTCACTTAAGATTTGAACATCAGAAGATCTGAACATCAAAAAGCTCCCTTTGAAAGGGAGAGACTTACCAACTAATAAAGTGACCTGTGTACTCTTACTTATTGAGGAAACTCTGATGTTAATTTCTTCAGGTGATGTTCCATGGACTGAGCAGGGCCATTCTCACCTGTAGAACATAGTCTTGGATGCCAAAATTCTGGGAGCTGGATAAGGGTGGAAGGTATGGGTATCAAAATCTAGTGTGAGAATTTTCATTTAGTACCCCTGTTTACCAAAATCAAGCCTCAATTGTTCTGAGTTTTCCCAATTTTAAGACCTTCTGAATTACATTTTTAGAAAAATCTCAGTTCTTTAGGGATGAAAATAGATAATTATCCATCTGTGGTGAATAAAAAATGGGATCTGGAGTCGAATTTATTAAACATGTTTTCAGACAATTCTGCTGATTTTAACCCCATTTTATCCCTATTTCTTTTTTTTTTTTTTTTATCCCTATTTCTAGAGATAATAGGGTCACCAATATTTTAGTTCTCTGGGAGTCCTAAAAGGAAAATTAGGTTGATTCTAGGTTTATTCTACTTTTCACACAGAATCTGGATTTCTCAGGGATGCTGTCAATATTGCCTGGTTCATTTGTTTTTCAGATTCCAAAGTTTTATTGCTCTTATATCCTCTCACATCTTCCTTATCTGTGTGGATTGATGCCTTCCAAAAAGGCATCTTTACCTTCATTTTAGTCAAATTTTAGGAGAGAGCAGAGGTTAACACAGATTTTAAATCTACAGTCTGTATCTGGAGATGATTCCATTCTTGAAGTACTAGAAATCTTCACTCTTCCCTGTACTTTTGCTCTTTAATTAGTTAACAAATTAGCCTGCCCACAGTGACAGAAGACCTCCTTAGTGAATGATGGAAAACTTTGTCAAGTCCTTCCAAAGGACAGTTTCTGCTCATCCCTATAGAGGAAATATTTCAGAATATTCCTATACAACTAATTAAGTTAAAATGTTGCGTATCAGCTTTATGACAGGTAATGTGCATGGCAGCTTTACATATTTTATTTGTTTTTCAAAAATAACCTATGCATTATTTTGTAATGGAAACACTGAAACTCTGAGAGGTTACTTTTCTCAAAATACAAAGGTTACTCTAAGAGGTTACTTTTCTCAAATACAAAGTAGCTGAGCTAAGATGCAGACTTGGTCTCCCTGATTCCTATTTTTTCCATTCAGTTTCTTTTTGGATTTTATCTGGGTATTATTGACAAAAGAGACACTTTTGCTGTTCTCAAAAGGAACATGTTTTCTGCCTCATTAAGAGTGTTTTATTTTGATTTGTTTTACTTTAGCCAAGTGAAGAGCAGTGCAAGAAAATGAAATCTAGTTGTTTTCTCTTGTGTTGTTGTTTTGCAACTATCTGCCACATGGTCACTATGAATAATAGTGTTTTTTTTCTTGCTCTCTTTCATAACTATCCCAGTTATGATGATGTTAGACTCCACTTAATTAAAGTGATGTCTATTAGATTTCTACACTCTAAAGTTTGCATTATTTTCTTTGTAACTTATTAAACTATTCTACTAGTTTTAGTACTCAGCTGATTTTTTAAAACTTTGAAAAATTCATTAAAAAAGATTTATTTTTTGAGGGGGAGAAGGGATAGAGGGAGAGAGAGAATCTGGAGGTAGACTCCCCATTGAATGAGCCTACTGGATCCTAGGATCCTGAGATCATGGCCTGAGCCAAAAATCAAGAGTTGAAACCTATGGAATGTGAAAAGATATTTGTAAATGACAGATAAAGGGATAGTATCCAATATCTATAAAAAAACTTATCACACTCAACATCCAAAAACCAAAGAATCCAGTCAAGAAATGGGCAGAAGACATAAACAGGCATTTCTCCATTGAAAAAATACAAATGGCCAACAGACAAATGAAAAAAAAAAATGCTCCACATCACTTGGCATCAGGGAAATACAAATCAAAACCACAATGAGATACCACCCCACAACAGTCAGAATAGCTAAAATTAATAAGATGGGAAACAACAATGCTGGTGAGGATGTGGAAAAAGGGGAACCCTTTTGCAGTGTTGGTGGGAATGCAAGCTGGTATAGCCACTCTGGAAAAGAGCATGGAGATTCCTCAAGTTAAAATTAGAGCTACCCTATGGCCCAGTGATTGCACTACTAGGTATTTACCCTAAAGATACAAATATAGTGATTTGAAGGAACATCTGTGCTCCAGTGTTCATAGAAGCATTGTCCACAATAGCCAAAGTGTAAAAAGAGCTGAGATATCCATCAACAGGTGAATGGATAAAGAAGATATGGGATATATATGTGTATATATGTGTGTGTTTTATAATACACACATATATATAAAACACACACATATATAATGGAATATTATATATATATGTACATACATATATACATATATATAATGGAATATTATTCAGCCATCAGAAAAGAAAAAATCTTACCAATTCATTGATATAGATGGAACTGGAGGATATGCTGAGCAAAATAAGTTAATGAGAGAAAGAAAGATAATTATATGGTTTCACTCATATGTGGAATATAAGAAACAGCACAGAGTGTCATAGGGAAAGGGAGAGAAAATGGAATGGAAAATCATCAGAGATGGAGAAGAACCATGAGAGGCTCTTAATGATGGGAAACAAACAGAGGGTTGCTGGAAGGGAGAGGGGTGGGGGGGATCGCATAGTGGGTGATGGGGATGAAGGAGATATGATGAGCACTGGGTGTTATATGCAACTGATAAATTATTCAGATGAACACTACATCTGAAAATAATGATGTACTATATATTGGCTACTTGAATTTAAATTAAAAAAAAGTCAAAGTCAAGAGTTGGCCACTTAAGCCACTGAGCCACTCAGGTGCCCCTCATTCCTTCTACATACAGTATATCTTCTACAGTGAAGAAAAGCAGTCTCTCTCTCTCTCTCTCTCTCTCATCAATATCGACTCATGGATTTCTTCCTCACTAAACTTCTTGAAAAGTCATAATTTATTTAAATACACACTTTTTTTAAAAAGATTTTTTATTTATTCATGAGAGACACAGAGAGAGAGAGAGGCAGAGACACAGGCAGAGGAAGAAGCAGGCTCCTTGCAGGGAGCCTGACGTGGGACTCCATCCCAGGTCTTCAGGACCACACCCTGGGCTGAAGGCGGCGCTAAACCGCTGAGCTACCCAGGCTGCCCCTTAAATACACTTTGATTACCACAGTTTTTCTCTTTTTGAAAACTTCAATGACACAAATATTAGATCTTTTGTTACTGCTTCTCACATTCTTGAAGTTCTGTTCATGTTTTTAAAATCTTTTTTTTTGGGATCCCTGGGTGGCGCAGCGGTTTGGCGCCTGCCTTTGGCCCAGGGCGCGATCCTGGAGACCCCGGATCGAATCCCATGTCGGGCTCCCGGTGCATGGAGCCTGCTTCTCCCTCTGCCTGTGTCTCTGCCTCTCTCTCTCTCTGTGTGACTATCATAAATAAATAAAAAAATTAAAAAAATAATAATAAAATCTTTTTTTTCTTTTCCCTCACCCAATATTTATTTATTTTTTTTAAATATTTTATTTATGTATTCATGAGAGACACAGAAAGAGAGGCAGAGACAAAGGCAGAGGGAGAACCAGGCTCCATGCAGGGAGCCCGACGTGGGACTGGATCCCAGGACTCCGGGATCATGCCCTGAGCTGAAGACAGATGCTCAACAGCTGAGCCACTCAGGTGTCCCACTCTCACCCAATATTTAAAACATAGTCAAGCATTATGTACAAATACAGAAGGCTTACATCAAGGAAAAATGAAAAATTATTTAACTCAATAATGCATGCATGCTAAGTACATTAGTATACACGAAACAGAATGATGCTAGAGAGTTTACAAAGTTGGTGATGTAAAACAGTAGTTTCCAAAGAACTTACTTAATCAGACCTTCAAAGAGCCCTAGAAAACTTCATTTTTAACAAGGCACCCACAGGATTCTAAGCCTTAATTAAAAATGTGGTTTAAGGAAGCACTTTAAATTTTCACGCTGTGTCAGATTACATATACAATAAAAGTAAATTATTATCAATCATGTAAAATCTTTTTCTCAGTTGATTAAACATTTTCTATTAATTCATCTGAAGTTCATGGACTCTTTGTACTATCATTTTCATTCCACTATTAAGTCAATCTAGTGAGGGCTTTTTTTATTTAGCTTCAGTTATTTCAGTTTTTCAGTTCTTGTATTACCATTTTGGCCTTCTTTACACATTTTTCTTTGATTTAATATTTATTTTAACGTTTGTTTCACAAACATTTGCAATTGTTCTTTTGATTATTTTTATAATAGATTAAAGCATTTTAAAGTATGGTATGTTGACACTGGCATCCATTGACTGTCATTTCCCATGCAAGTTCAACCTTTCAAAGTTCTTCCAATGCTTGGTAATTTTGAATTGAATTTTGGACATTTAAAATAGTATAAGACTCTGGGTCTTGTTTAAATCCTATAAAAATGTTGACATTTTGTTTTAGCAGGGCATCCAGAGGCATCCCTTGTTGCTGGGAAGCAACAAGGCTATCTAATCAAAGGAGTCATAAACCATGGAAAGTAGGACGTTTTAGATGTGGCTTTTGGTTTTTGAGGCTCCAAATATATATTTTTAAAAATGCATTAAAACTTTACAAAATTTATATAAAATTTTATACCAACAAAGTAATTATCTTGTGATAAAAATACAAGTAGGTATAATCTCACACATGTGCTAATTAACAACAACATGGGATTTTATATGAATGTTCACAGTGGGCCGAATGGTTCTCCTGCGTGGGTTCCCTCCTGCTGTGCGTGGCTTACCTAGCACAGCTGGATGCTTTATCTCTATACTGGTGAGAAGCTAGTGAAAGATTTCAAGCAAGGAATTTATATTGTGGAACAGTATTTTAGTGGTACATGGGGGTGCATTGGAGAGAAGAAGGATAGATGTGAAAACATCAGTTGGATCACTATAGGAGTAATTTAGGCAGTGGTAGGCACAATAATGGCCACTACATATATCCAAGTCCTAACATCCAGAAACTGTGCTACCTTACAAGACAAAAGAGACTTTGAAGATGTCAATTAAGGACCAAGATTAACCAGATTACTGTGGGAGTGCTGACAACACTGACTCCATCTTTGGTCCTTCATCTTGCTCATGACTCTGCAATGACCTACCTCAGGGCTACACATTTCAGCCCCCATGGAGGTTAATGTGCAGAGGCTTGTTCTGATCTTCCCTAAAGCAGTGCCTTCCCTAAAGAACACTATTAGCTAACTAGTAGAGCTTTTCTGGCACACATGCTTCCACTTTAGATAACTACCCTTTGACATCACCATAATGCCCCTCACTCTATAAAACCTGTGGATTAAGGTCCAAATAGGGTGAGGAATAGCTTTGTAGTGCCCAGATCATTTGTCTGCTGATCCTTCACTGTCACCGTTACCCTGAATAAAATGCTGTGTAAGTGATATGGAATGGCTTGCTTCATATTTTGATTTCAAAGTTTTTTCTCAGTCTGTAGGATATTTTGCTGTCCCTACTCTATATTGTAATGATTACCTAATCACATGAGTTCTTAAAAGTAGAGAACCTTTCTTGCCTTCTTATCAGGGAAAGATATTGGAGCTCAGAAGCTGGGCCATTTAATCTCTGGGTGATTTAGCTTTCACATCTATAACATGCTA
The DNA here is from genome assembly GCF_018345385.1 of Vulpes lagopus. Lineage (NCBI taxonomy): Eukaryota > Metazoa > Chordata > Mammalia > Carnivora > Canidae > Vulpes > Vulpes lagopus. The sequence continues at coordinate 32,906,428 of NC_054838.1, read as the reverse complement.
GTATTAATGTTACTCATTTGATTGAGTTAACGTGAGGATTAACTGAGCAATTACCATTATTTGCACAGAGGAAGCACAATAAATGTTTGCCATTGTTATTAGATATTATCATTTTAAGTACATAGTTTTTTGCTTTTTGGGGGGATGGATTTCCCAATCTAGTCTTTACAGTTTTGGAGGCCATAGCAATGGCACTTCTTGATTTATACAAAATTGTGAAGATATAAAGTCAACCATATCCTGGTGATATTTTCAAACATTATGTTTGAAGCCAGTCTGACTTGTGTTCACTCTTGGATAACCGATTTGGTATCTGTCTGAAGATAAGAAATATACTTCTTCAAAACTCATCTCAAAAATTGATGGAATTGGTTTACGTGATTTCTCATCTTGTTTCTAAATCTAACATTCTATTATTTTATTCCATGTAAAAATAATTAGTAAAATAGAATACAATTTTATATGAATAAATTTCTGCCTTTCTTTCCCAACACAGCTATTCCATATTTTTTAAATCTCTGATGCATATGATTATGCAAAATATTGAAGAGCTTCTTCTTTAGGCTTTGATGCATACTCTACTTTGATATGATTATATAGCTATATATTATTTATTATGCTCAGTGTGCTATTTCATGCTGAGTGAAAAGTAGAGGCAAATAAAATGTCTGCTCAATTACACTGAAATAAGAGGGCAAACAAAACAAGAAGATGTGAATAGACAGCTCAGAAAATTATTTCTCTGGCGAATTTTTGTGTTCTTTTCATTGTTTTACAAGTTCATTTATTTAGTAAATATTTTTGGGGAACTCTGTGTTATTGGCCCTTGATACGAATGGAGGAGCATGTTATGATTCAAATATTCCAGTTACTATTGTAGTGATTTAAATGATTCAAGTTATTGAGAGCTGAACACTTCAGATCTCTTTTCACATTCATTATTACATTTAATATTTATCACAGTGCAATGAGATAGGGAGGGACAGCCATAGAGAGTATCTTGAGCTTAATAATCATCAATAAATCCAATAAATGTATGAACTATTTTTACTTTTATTGTTCTTTTACAACATGAAATTCAGGATATAATGATGTTAGTCTGGGCTTTGTCATTTAACCATACAACATTAAGTCCTTTAGCCTGAGTTCTCTAGGTTAAATGAGGGATCAATAAACTTTTAGGTCTGCTCTATCTATAGCATTGTATGATGTAGACCATGCTTACTTAAGAACTACATCCATTTGTTCTTTTTTTGATTGAACATTTTGGGTTGTCCTGAATTTGCAAGATTACATGGATAGATTACATGGATAGATTCTGAAATTCACTTATCCACATTGTTCTTATTATCCAGTAGATGGTCAATAAGTATTTTGGAAGACCAAATTAGTTGATGATTAGGGCAGCCCCACTGTTTTATGGAGCAGCTGTTGCCAATCTATCTGGGATAACTTGGCTTGAAATTTGATAGATATGCCAGCACAGTACTTGGAACTTGGAATTAAAAAATGTTAGTGGAGTCCAGTCCACAGGCGACTTTAAGACTTTTCTAAGGAATTCTGAACTGCTAAACATTTTTTTTTTGTGTTTTAGATTGAGAAAGTCTCTAGAGAAGTGGTTCTGGACTTTAAGCATAAAAATCCAATGTAGAAAGTGGGCTGAAGTGTAGAGATGATCTCAGTGTCCCTGAGGTCTAGGAAGGGGGACCCTAGAACTTGTTGAGTGTTTATCCTTTTTGTTTGTTTTGATAGAATAGCATTGGTTTTCTTGGAATTCAACATACATGGGAATTTGGATTGGTCTATAACTTTCTCTGGTCTCCAGTGATCTGTCTGGGGTAAGGCAGTTCTTATATATCAGTACAGTTCTTATATATTAGCTGTGCACATACTTATTTATCTGCAACTTTTATTTCGACTGTTTATTTACTTGTTTTTCTTCATTACTGAAATTTAAGCCCATGATGGTAGCACTACTATCTCTCTGATGTACTATTTTTTCCTGGTACCTTCCCCCGTACCTGATGATAGGAGCCACTCATTAGGTAATTATTGTGTCAGTATAAACCAAGACCACATAATAACCCCAGTTAGTTGTCAAAGAAATTTCAGCATTGAAGGGAATGTTAATTTTTTTATGGGTGAGGAGGTGGAGACTCAGAATAATGACAATACTCATCATGAAGAAAGAACTGTCAGTGTCTATGTTGGCAAAGAACACATTTTCTTTATAAATGCCCAGAGCATGTAAAATTGGACTCTTGTATTTCATTTCCATGTTTTTAAAGATTCATAAAAGGAAAACCAACCAAGTATCAGGTACAGGGCTGAACCAGCAAAATAACAGACAATTTTAAATGGTAGATGACAAAGTGTGTGGGGAGCATTATAGAAGAGGGAAGGGAGGTGGTGCTGGTTGAGGATTAGCTGTTACAACATGATTTTGGCTGACACAGCAGACACAGCTTGAACCAAAGTCAAGGACAGGGGAGGGAGGCAGAGGCTTAGAGAAATTGCTGTACAAACCTCCAGGCAGCTACTGACAGGGAGATCAAGACATGTTTTTACTGATAAGCAGGGCCAATGCAAAGGTCAGAACTTTGATCATGAGAAATTTTAATTACTCAGATATTGATCAGAACACCTAGGAACCAACTACAGAAGAGAGAGTTTGAGAACAGAGCTGGATTTCTTAGATTCACACTGGGGGATCTGACTGCTCCTCCTAGCTGTGGCCAGTTGCAATTCTAAACACATCCTAGGAAAAAAGCCAACTATGATAATGGGTTAGACTTTGGGGAATGGCAATGACCGAAATATTATTAGACTTTAAATGCTAAGTGGAAGAAACATTAAAGGAAGTTGATTTTGAAGGAATGTGTGGAAAGCCCTAAGGACCTTTGATGGAAATTTTTTAATGTAAAGGGGAAGAAGAGAAGAATATTTAAAGGTGAATTGAAGTGCTTCTTAAAAATCAATAAAGAAAATTAAACCTCCTTAATGATCTTAGACCAATAATAGAGTCTCAGAGCCAGGATCTCCCCTCATATATCAGGTATCTCTCCAGCCTTTAAAAAATTGCCTTCTGTGACTTTACACATGATTGATTGAGTGAATGGGCTTTTATTTGGGCCTTAGGTTTTAGTGGTTACTATCATATCAACAAAGATACCCTAATTAATATTCTCAAAATCTTTCACCTGGACTTTGTAATGCCTCCACAACTATGCTCTCTTCTCCATGCCTTGCCTCCCTTCAAATACATTTTCTGTAAAGACACCAGAATGCTGTTTTTAAAAGACAGATTTAATAGTTTCATCCTTTGTTGAGCTCTCATTGTCTTGTATGGGAAAAACAGTTACCTAAATTTGGTCTTCACTTACTGTGTCTCAGTATTTGCTGTCCTGCTCTTATTAGGAATCTTTCATTCTAGTCTTTCTAAATCCATTTTACTTTGGAATAATCTTTTAAAAAAATCTTTTTACTTCAGAATATTCTTAGATTTACAGAAAATTTGCAAAGATAGAATTGAGTTTGCATATACTGTCACCCCTTTTTTCCTATTAGTATTTTGCATTACCATGGTATATCTCAAAGCAAGGAGCAAATATTGGTACAATACTAGTAATTTAAATCTATTCTTCATGAAGATTTTACCAATTTCACCCCTAATGTCCTTTTCTTTCCAGGATCACATCCAGGATACCACATTGCATGTAATCATCTTGTCTCCTTATTCTTGTCTGGTATATAATGGTTTCTCAGATTTTCCTTGTATTTTATGGTTTTGAGAATTTTGAGGAATAATGGTCAGGCATTTTGTAGAATGTCAGTTGCATTTGTTTGATGTTTATATTTATGGTTATACTAGAGTTATGAGGTTTTGTGAAGAATACTCGAGGAGGTGAATTTTTTTTATCACATTATATCAAGAAGAACATGCTATCAGTATAGCTTATATTAACCTTGATATATTGGTTTGCCAGATTTCTGCACTGTAATACTAGTAGTTTTTCCTTTCTATATTCTTTGTAACTGAGTCACTAAGTCAGCCTGTATTTAAAGGTGAGAGGAAGATTGAGCCCTATCACCTAGAGGGAACAGTATCAATATATATTATTAGGAATTTCTGTGTGTGATTCATCTCTTTTACCATGTTTGTTTTTTTATTTATTTATCTAATTTTTTTGTCTATTTATCTAATTTTTAAAAAGAATTTGCCCATTTATTCATGAGAGACACACAAAGAGAGGCAGAGACATAGGCAGTGGGAGAAACAGGCTCCCTGTGGGACGTCATCCCAGGCCTCTGGGATCATGCCCTGAGCCAAAGCATCTGCCTTTGAGCCACCTAGGTCACTGAGCTACCTAGGCGCCCCTATTTATCTATTTTTTTTTTTTAATTTAGTCCTGTGTTTATATCAGTATGGTCTTAAGAACATTATTTATTTTTTATTTTTTAATTTTTTTGGTTTTTATTTTTTAATAATAAATTTATTTTTTATTGGTGTTCAATTTGCCAACATACAGAATAACACCCAGTGCTCATCCTATCAAGTGCCCCCCTCAGTGCCCGCCACATACCACATAATTCATCCATCTATAGAGTACAACTCAATTGCTTTTACTATGTATTCACAGAGTTGTGCAAACCTCCCCATGGTCATTTTGAGATTTTCATCACCCCCAAAAGAAACCCTTCACCCCTTAGCTGTCAACCTCAACCCTCCCTCCCGAGCCCTAAGCAATGACTAATCTACCTTCTGTTTCTATAGATTTGCTTATTGTGGACATTTCCTATAAATGGAATTATACAACATAAAAAAAAAACAAACCCACCCCCCCCGGCCCTCCTCCCCATCCACCACCCCTAGTTCATTTCCCAGAGTTAGGAGTCTTCCATGTTCTGTCTCCCTTTCTGATATTTCCTACCCATTTCTTCTCCCTTCCCCTCTATTCCCTTTCACTATTATTTATTATTTATTATTTATATTCCCCAAATGAATGAGATCATATAATGTTTGTCCTTTTCCGATTGACTTATTTCACTCAACATAATACCCTCCAGTTCCATCCACGTTGAAGCAAATGGTGGGTATTTGTCATTTCTAATGTCTGAGTAATATTCCATTGTATACATAAACCACATCGTGAATATTCATTTTATACTTCAGGTTACAATCCAATACTACATTATTTATTTTGTTTCTCTTTTTGTCCTACTTTGGCCATTGTAAGCTTGAAATGGTTGGCTCAAATTTTTTTTTTAATTTTTTATTTATTTATGATAGTCACACACACACACACACAGAGAGAGGCAGGGACATAGGCAGAGGGAGAAGCAGGCTCCATGCACCGGGAGCCCGACGTGGGATTCGATCCCGGGTCTCCAGGATCGCGCCCTGGGCCAAAGGCAGGCGCCAAACCGCTGCACCACCCAGGGATCCCTGGCTCAAATTTTTTAATACTTGTAAGGACTCTTTAGCTATCAGTAATGAAACTAACTCAGGCTTTCCTCAGTCAGAAAGGGGAAGTTTATTTTAAGGACATAGGTCCATCTCCCAGAACCTTTGAGCTAGATTATAACTAGGTCTCAAAAGGACTAAAATACATATTTGGAAGGTGGTCAGGACCCATACTGCTCTCTTCTGCTTTACTGTCTGTGTCTGTTTTATTCTTTTCCCTTTCTGTAACTTCCATCGATATAGTGGGACACAGCTACTGTTTAAGACCTACTGACTTTGTGTGCTAAAGTTACAGCCATATATGGAGAGTGATATGACTTTCCTAAGGTTCCACATCAAATTTATTTGGAAAATAAATTATATTCACTTAACTTAGTTTAACTGGTCCAAGAATATATGGCCAAGAGTATGGGTCATGAAGTGCAAACTTGGCTCTGGGGTTTACACCTATGTTAATGTCATAGACAGGGAAGATATTTATCAGAGGACAGGGGGATGTCTTAAGCTTGCCAGATACTCCTAAATCATCCACTGTGAACATATGTGGCCTTAAGAATGCTGCTTCCTCTACCTTAAACACACCTTTATCTTTGGTCTGTACAGAAAACTCCACATGGAGCATGTCCTCTAGGATATCATCTCCACCCAACTACTTCTCTTCGTTATACTCTTATGTGATCACCTACATCATTTTATTAATAATTAATATGCTCATTCTACAGTATCTATTCACATATTTTTTCCTCAACATTCTAAGACTCTTGAGAAAGTTTTCTTGTGTAGTTTATCTTAACATGTCTAAGATCTAATACAGCCTGTAACACATTATAGTTTCAATAAGTGGATTTTGGGTGAATAAATAAATGTATATTAGTAGGATTTGTATTAAATTATGGTAGGGCTGAGGGCACTGAAATTAAAGTGAAAAACTAATTAATTTTAGTTAAAAACATTAATATTTGCTGATAAGACCATTTAAAAGATAATTTTCTCTCTGCCACTCCCCCACAAAGCAGCTCTAGAAAATAGGATGCCTTAAAAGAAAACCACAACTCTTCGATAAAAGAATTGGGGAGATTCAAAAGCAAGGAAGCTGAAAAAATTTTAAGAGATAAGTGGAAATGAAAGAAAAAAAAAACTAGAGTATTAATTTTCAGGGCCTAATTCAATCAGCAAGAAAAGATTTCTCAAATGTATTTATAGGAGACAGACGGTAAAAGGAAAATTGGTTTGCTGAAAAATGAGAATGGGGAATTAGAGACATAGGCTAAGCAAAGGGAAATGTGTTCAACAGCTGCATTTTGCTTTGGTCTTTACAAATCTAAGGGGAGATAAGGAATTGCCTAGTATAGAAATCATAGCTCTGTTTTAAAGTAGACAAGCCATAGCTGAGGATGGATATATGACTAAGAAGAGGAGGGCAGTTCAGACTCTACAACTCTGTCGAAGCTCCTTGAATTCATGATGGATGTCCTCATCTCACAGTTGGGCTTGTCTGGTTTCTGAGTTTTCAGTCACCTACTAATAATCCAGTGTACTTCTAGGAGTCTAATTTTGAGTTCTCAACATACTATTCTCAACGTACCTGGACAAAAAAATTGCACTGGAAAGAGTACAGATTGATGAGTCAGAGAGAAGAATTGGAATGCTGGCCTTGTGTTGGGGATATGAATTTGGATTAGAGTAGTATGTCATTTTAACTTACAACTTTGACATTAGAAGTAGTAAACAAAATCATCTGTAGTAAAAGGAGTAATAGTCCAAGAAAGGATTAAGGAGAATATTTGCACTTAAGGAACAGGAAAAAGCAGAGGGGATCCATAAGAAGAGATTTAAAAAGAATGGTCCAGAAAGTAAGAGAAGAATAAGAAATGTCACAAAAAGAGGAGACTATTCCAAGTAGAAGAAAGTAGTCAATGAACCAAATGCTGCAGATTAAGCACAGTACTTTTTAAAGAGTACTTTGAATTAAATATTATTATATCCATTATAGAATATTAGTTTAGTTTATCTTTCTAAGAGATACATGACTTTAGTTTGATTTTTGTTATTTTTATTTTTATTGAAATAGCCAACATTTTCTAAGGCCCATACAATAATATTTTTTATATGGAGTTGCTCTGATAACATTACCTTTTAAGTAACATTATATTTTTAAAACTTGTAACATAGTTTTGCTACTTTTATTTTTTTCAACATTATTACCAACCATTTCTTAAGAAAATAACTGGTAATATTATATGATTCTTCCTTAAATTCCTGCTCCTCAAAACAGCATTTTCAGTGGTCATTTTATTCTTTAGGATGATGACTTCTGAACTAGAGAAACAACTTGGATTTGTGTAGAGAATTTTTTAAATTTAAATCTCAGTTTTGTCGTTTCATATCTATAGGTTCTTGAACAAAGTCATTTTATCTATCAGGGGCTTATTTTTCTCACTTGAACATCTGGAAAATGGGTCTAATAAAATCTATGTCACAGAATGGCTCTAAAGATATGTGTGAAAAAGAGTGCACAACTGAAGATACTAGTTTCATTGTTGCAATATATGCTCATATTTAAGTATGTTTAGTTAAGTTGAAATGACTTTTGAATAGATTAATTTTCCCTAGGTTAAAAGGTGAGGTTCATTCCATGGACCTAGAAGTCAACGTCTTTCCATATTCTTACATTAGCCCAATGCAGTCCCTGTACTGAACTATTCATCTTGGGTAAATAGCAACTTAAGGTCATTTTTCTCATTTTGTGCATTTTCTCTGCAGATTTCCAATTACACAAATACCTTAGGCTCCCCCCACCCCAATTAAGTGATATCTTGTTCTATAGTTAGTCTAGTGAAAACATTGAACACTAGAAATTGAAATGTCTTTGAATTGCCGTTTCTGCAGGGTTCCAGAGAAACAGTAGGATTATTCAGGCAAATAAATATGATTCGACTTTCAATGCCTCAGGCTTTGCTTTCCCCATTTGTCATTGACTGTCAGAGTAAACTTGTCGATCACCTTCTAGAGAAGGAAGGTCAAAAGACACCTGCTTCAGGCAGAGCCTTGATTATATTATGACATACCTGGACCTTTATCACTCACTTCCTGACTCCATATTCACCCAGATACCAGAATGTTGACTGCAGTAAATGATGGATTTCTTCATTTATTTTACATTCTCAAATTTGGTGACCTGCCACCTGCAGCACTGTAAGTTCTTTTATAACACTGTCTCCTATAGAAAATTCCCTCTGACCTAATAGCCCGACTCTGTTCCTCTACCCCTCAAAGCTTGCTTCAGTGCCTCTGAGTCTTCTGTGCATACCCCCTCACAGAACTTACTCACCCCATTGTACTTCATATATTTCCATGAGTCTCTCCTTTGCTACTTGTGTCAGCCTTGGGGGAAGGTACTATCTTCATGACCTCTGTGTCTATATCCCTATGTCCAAAATACCTGCATTGTAGTAGGCATGCATTAAATATAAGTTGAATAACTCAGTGAATGAAGTCATTATTTAATCTCTGATCTTATGATATTTAATATTTCCATGATTCCACAATTTTCATTTTTTGATGCACTAATAAACAGGAACACTTCATCTTTTACTCTCTTGATTCAACAGTAGCCTTTGCTTTTTTTCTGTTTTCAACATATTTTGGAAACACATGCTTATTTTCATGTTACTCAGAAACCATTTTAAGATAATTATATACTAGAATCGTTAGTGTTCTTGCCCAGCTTCTAAAAGAATCTGCTTGGGAACAGAGCATTTGAAGGTTGAAGATTCAAATTAAATGTTACCTTTTTCTTCTGTAAAACTTTTCTTGATTTTCCAGGAAGTGTTAAATGTTAAATGTCATTAATGAACATTTTTCATTCTATCTTATAAAACTCAACTTGCCATGTTTTAATTCATTCGTTTGTAGGGAAGACGCAGACTGAAAACTTCCAGAACAATATCTTTCTTATCTAAATTTTGTTCCTTTTGCCTGGTTGAGTGTTACCTGCTAAGACTTTACACATGTTATTCACTCTGAATAGAACACTCTGTTCAAAACACTCTATTATTACCGATTCCTGCCCTATTCCAGTACTAATACAAACATATACTTCATTTAGTAACCCCTAAATATCCTTTTCATTTTAGCTTTTCTCTATTTTCAGAAATGTTCTATGACTGCCCCCACCCCTCATCCCACATGGTTGTATTTGTCATATTGTGTTTATATTTTCACTTTACTATTATATCCTAGCCTATGAACTCCTTAAGGTCAAGAACTGTGCCTTGGTCTCCTTTATGTCTCCTATGCCTAGTTTAAGCCTGAACATAATACATAATGAATATAAATATTTTCTTAAAAAACTTTTATTTTATTACTTCTTAAAGTTTTTATTTATTCATGGGAGACACACGCAGAGAGGCAGAGACATAGGCAGAGGGAGAAGCATGCTCCTTACAGGGAGCCCAATGTGGGATTTGATCCCTGCACCTAGGATCATGCACTGAGCTGAAGGCAGACACTCAATTGCTGAACCACCCAGGAGTCCCTGAATACAAATATTTTCAAAATGAATATATCCCTGTGCCATTCTTCGGGCATGTATCTAGTCATTATTGGCCAGGAATGAATCCTTCTGGCCAATTTTGCATGCTGGTATCTATACCTAAGCTTCATTAAGTGGGTTCATTGCTATAGGGATATGCAGAGAGACTTTATAGCTATTGTCTCTGGTTAAGATTCAGTGAGTAATAATGGGAACATAATACTTACATGTTACATGACTGCTATTGGTTGGGTTTCAAGAGAAAGCTTATTAATCCTAGCATTTCCTTGGCAGAAGAGCAGCTTTGTAGATTTGTCTTTTTCTGGGGGGATGATTCAACTTACAGAAATTTAGTTCCATATAGTTTAAGTAAGAAAAAGGTACAAATCTCATTTACAGTTGTACCAAAACTCATAAGATGCCTAGGAATAAACCTAACCAAAAAGGTAAAGAATCTGTACTCTAAAAACTATAGAACACTTATGAAAGAAATTGAGGAAGACACAAAGAAATGGAAAAACATTCCATACTCATGGATTGGAATAATAAATATTGTTAGAATGGCTATGCCACCCAGAGCAATCTACACATTCAGTGAAGTCCCTATCAAAACATTATCAACATTTTTTACAGAGCTGGAACAAATAATCTCAAGATTTGTATGGAACCGGAAAAGACCCTGAGTAGCAAAAGGAATGTTGAAAAAGAAAACCAGAGCTGATGACATCACAATGCTGAGCTTCAAGCTCTATTACAAGCTGTGGTCATCAAGACAGTGTGGTACTGGCACAAAAACAGACACATAGATCAGTGGAACAGAATAGAGAACCCATAAATGGACTCTCAATTCTATGGTCAACTAATCTTCAACAAAGCAGGAAAGAATATCCAATAGAAAAAAGTCTCTTCAATAAATGGTGCTGGGAAAATTGGACAGCTGCATGCAGAAGAATGAAACTGGACCTTTTAAAAATATTTTATTTATTTATTCATGAGAAACACAGAGGGAGGGAGAGAGAGGCAGAGACAAAGGCAGAGGAAAAAGCAGGCCCCATGCAGGGAGTCCGATGTGGGACTCGATCCCAGGATCACTCCCTGGGCCAAAGGCAGGCGCCAAACTGTTGAGCCACCCAGGGATCCCCAAAACTGGACCTTTTATGTACACCATATACAAAGATAAACTCAAAATGAATAAAGGAGCCAACTGTGAAACAGGAATCCATCAAAATCTTAGAGAAGAATACAGGCAACAACCTCTTCAACCTCGACCACAGCAAATTCTTGCTAGATGTGTCATAATGGTTCATAATTCAGATTGATTTGTGAGAGAGAAGTTAAGATAAATTATAGTAATCACATTAATAGCTGTCATTGATTAAATACCTACTGTGTTTCATACTGATACATTTGATACAAACATTAGTATTTTCACTTATGAAAGTGGATATTGAAGTTCAGTGAAGGTAAGTACCTTTCTCAGATCTTAGCTAATGAATGGGTGAAAGGAGAAGGCTGGGCCCAAAGAAAAGGGTATTTAAGAAGTTCGAGTTGTGTATATTAGAGTGGGGAAGAAATGAATATTCTAAGCAAGGAGGTGATATGATGGGAGCTATACCTGAAGAAAAGTATTCTTGTGTTAGTGGATTGGTGGGTGACACGTCTGTGGTCAGGGCCATAATTTCCAACAGATGTCTGAGTTTAAACCTCAGAATATTTTTTTTAATAATAAATTTATTTTCTATTGGTGTTCAATTTGCCAACATACAGAATAACACCCAGTGCTCATTCCCGTCAAGTGCCCCCTTCAGTGCTCGTCACCCATTCACCCCCACCCCCCGCCCTCCTCCCCTTCCACCACCCCTAGTTCGTTCCCCAGAGTTAGGAGTCTTTATGTTCTGTCTCCCTTTCTGATATTTCCTACCCATTTCTTCTCCCTTCCCTTCTATTCCCTTTCACTGTTATTTATATTCCCCAAATGAATGAGAATATATAATGTTTGTCCTTCTCCGATTGACTCATTTCAGAATATTTTAAAGTTCATAGAGTTCTCTGTAAAATGCAGCTTGGTAGTATCTTACTTTTTTAGGCTATATCAAGAAAAAGCTAGAAGGTGGGCATGTTAGGAAAATATTATAGGTTATCACATAGGCAGGAGTGTTTTTTAGAGTACAAGTACTTAGAAAATGTAGTCATCCAAGACATTTATGGCTTGTAAAATTATTCATCTTTATGCATGTATTTATAATCAGACCCAACTCCAACACACATACCCACTCACCTCCTCATGTATATGTCATATCATAACAACTACTGATATTAAAGGCAAAGGTTTTAACTTTTAAAGTCGTAGAGTTTTAGTATTCTTGGTTTTATCTTTTCATTGAACAAATATTAACAAAGGCCTACTCTGCTAGGTACCAGAGATGCAATGACAATTTAGTTTATGTTCTTCTTGTAGAAGATACAGAAAAGAAATCATGGAATTGTAATACTCAATAAATGCCACAATGGCAATTTGTTCTCTTGCTGAAGCAGAAACCTGAATACTGAGCTGTGAATTACTAAGATAGTGAAAAATGTTAGTCTATCAGATCTCAGTTCAGCTGGGTTGTTCGCTCCTTCTCCTTATGTACTTATAAATTCTCCTAAGGTTGTAAAAATGTTTTATTTATGAAATATTGCAGACAAGGGAAAGATAAGACTTTAGTAATGTTGAAAACTGTGGTTAAAATTTGAAGCTATGCCATGGAACTCATTACACTCAACCTAAATATAATTTGAGGTAAAAGAGAGAGCCTGAAAAATAATCCATAGCTATCTCCCCCTTTTTGAAATTTTGTGTTACACCACTTTGATTTTATGAAAGACTTACCTTAGTATCTGTTTTTGCTAAATGAAAGAAATCCAAATAGGATATTCACTTTTATGTAAAAATGCAAGAAGCAAGTAATGCTTAATGTTTGTTTTGTAGCTTGTCATTATACAGGCAGTGCACATGTGGAGCAGTAAGAATGGCACCACCAGGTTCCTTCCCTCAGAACTACACTCAGCCTCTTAGCATCAATCTGTCACAGCTTTCAACTGTCTGTGTGCACCTGAGCTTTATCTCAATTCATTATGTGTATCCACTAGCAAGATGTGTCCTAAGGATCAGAAAAGCCTAAGAGAGGTTATTCAAGGGATTTGGGAATGCTAAAAATTTTTACCATATGAATTAATAGTGCTTCTTCACTATAAGCCATTTTGGCTTACAAAATATTTCATTGGAACACTCTGAGATAGCAGGGGAAACCTGTATTTATAAATTAATAAATTTATAAGGTTCTAAGTAGATATGAATTTCAAGATAGTGTTAAGGATCTACTGTAAGAAAAGCTAATAAAAAGCTACTGTTTTGATTCTTCTAAAAACAAGTCACACAAGAGATCACAGTGGAAATACCATAATAATGATGATGATGATGGTTTTACTCTTGAGGATGTCTAGACACTACTGGCTTAAATATATGAGAATTTATTCTCTGGGTCTTGCTGGCTATTTGGACATTTACCCAAAGAAATGGGTATAGGTCTTTTCTGATATTAGTCATTGAGTTTTGAAAGATTTTGATACAAAGCAATAAGAAATTGAAATACATTTTTTAGTACAAATAATAGCTCCTGCTCTGATTCTGCTATTCACATGTGCCTGATTCTGGTTAAGCCAGTACACACTATTAGATCAACCTCTCCATAGATAATAAATATTAACTCTGGAAAAATATTTTTAAAAACAGAAAGAAAAATATGTAAGAGAATTGGAGAACAACCCAAAGCAGAGACATACTAGAGGGTGTCCACCATTGGTGGAAGGGGCAGTATTGGGTGAATATCACATTTTTATGGCTTTCAGCCTGAAAGCATGTTTCAATTTTGTGCCATGTCAGGCAGTGAAAACCTGCAGTCTTATTGGCATCAAAACCAGGCAGAGTTTAGGGCAACCATAGCTAATAGAAATTGAGGGGGGGATCCCAGAAAGGAGATAACTAGACGGGGTGACCACAATTTGTTGTCTAATCTATATAAATCCCTGGATTGCCCTTGAATCAGATCGTGTACAACAGACTCCAAGAATCTTAGTTTAGGCTAAAAGAACAATTGCCTGCAAAAAAGTAGACAGAGTATACAGTTTGAGGCCAGCCAAGTTAATTGGCTGCTAAAACACACACACACACACACACACACACACACACACTCACACACACACACACCAACACTTCAGAAAATAGAACCGAAGCATATTATTATTGTTTATAATTCATATTATCATGATTACAGAATACATTATGAAACCACCTGACATATTAAAATGTAGCAAAATATTTATTCTGCATTGGAAAAAAACCTCCGATCAGTGTTCTGAGATGAAACCCAGATGTTGTGATTAGCAGACATGGATTTCAAACCAGCTATTAAGGATCGAATTGCATTCCCTTCAAAAAGATATATTAAAGTCCTAATACCCAGAACTTCAAAATGTGACTTGTTTGGAAATAAAGTCATCTTAGAAGTAATCAATTTAAAATTAGTTTGTGAATGTGAGCCCTAATCCAATATAACCAGTATCTTACAAAGGGGGAAATTTGAACAAATGGGCATGCAAATGAAGAATACCATGTGAACATGAAGGCTTATATCTATAAACCAAAGAATGCCAGAGATGCCAGCAATCCACCACAAACCAGGAGAGAGATACGGAGCAGATTCTTCCTCACAGCTCTTAGAAGGAACTAAGCTGTTGACACCTTGAACTGTGAGGCAATAAATTTTCATTGTTTAAGCCACTCAGTTTGTGATTCTTATAGCAGCTCTAGAAATCAAATACATCTGCTATTATCACTGTGCTCAGAGATGTAAAGTAAATGTTTGTTGAACGAGAAATTCAGAAATTTCAGCAGAGAAACAAAAACTATCAAAAAAGAATGAAAGAGAAGAACTGAAAAATATAGTATCAGAAACAAAATGAAATCACTGGATGGGAATAACAAAAGAATGGAGGTGGAAAAAATTCAGTGAATTTGAAGCTGTAATAAAAATATTTAATATAAAAAGCATAGCCAACAGTATTGAAAAATGAATGAACAAAGCATTAGGAACATAAAAGAAATGTCTCCGCTTATCTGTAGATAGGTGTTCTAGAAAAAAAGGAGAGAATGGGACAGAAAGAGTGTCTGAAGAAAGAACAGGTGATGATTTCCAATTCTTTTTTTATTTGTTTTTATTGAAGTTCGATTTGCCAACATATAGTATAACATCCATCCAATTCATTTTTTTTTTTTTTAACATCCATCCAATTCTTGATGGAAGGTGTATAAGAAGCTCAGTGAATCTGTCATGGTTAATACAAAGAAAAATTCCTAGTCAAATCATATATGAATTGATGAAAATAAAATGTAAAGAATGTTTTGAAAAGAACTAGAAAAAAATGACATATTGCATACAGGAGAACAATGAATAAATGATGATGGACTGCTCATCAGTATCAATGAGTGCCTTAAGGTATATCTATATATATCTACATATCTACCTCTGAATGTTTGAGAGAAAGAAAATAATAAAAGTCTTCCTAGAATATATCACTGATAATATTCTTAAGGATGAAGCAAATAAGTACAAGTTCAGATAAAAGAAAACTAAGAGAATTTTTGCCATGAGTCTAGTACTAGAGGGAATGTTAGAAGAATTCCTTCAGACTGGAGGAAAATTATGGTTGATGGAAACACATGTCTTTAGGAAGGGATCACGCATATCAGAAATAGTAAATTTGTAAATAAATATCAAAGGCTTTTTAACTTCTTAATATATAATTGCATAAAAATTTGATGCCATTATATTGTTGACATGTAAAGTATGTAAATGCAATACATATGAAAGCTAAAACATAAACGATGAGTTATGTTATAAATTGAGTTATGTATGAATTGAACTATATGTTAGAAATTTTCTACATTTGATGTAGAATGATACAAAATTAACACTAAGTAGACTGTAAAAAAGTTGATGTATAATATAATTCCTTCAGCAACCATTATAAAATAGTGCAAAGACCTATAGCTAAAACCAATAGATATGTTAAAATTAAAAAATATTTAAATGCAACATGAAGTAGCTCTTGCGGTGAGCATAGCATAATATATAGAGAAGCTGAGTTACTATGATGTATACCTGAAAGTAATGTAACATTTATGTCAGTTATACTCAGATAAAAAAATTTTTAAACAAGTCAGCCAAGTAGTAACAGTAGAACAATAACAAGGAAAACAAAATAAGCAAATAGAAAACAATGCATAAATCAAGTCATATCAAAATACATTGAGTAGTGGACTGAACACACTAATGAAATAGAGATCATCAGTGTATATAAAAGCAAGACCTAATTATATGCTATCCACAAGAAATACATTTTAAATGCAAAGATATAATAGGTTAAAGTAAATAGAATAGAATAGATAGACCTTGAAAATAGTAAGTTTAAGAAGGCTGAAGTGGCTATGTTATCACATACAATAAACTCGAAATAACATATTGTACTAGAAACCAAGGGAGATATAAAAGGGAAAATTTATGTCAGGAAGACATAACAATTTTAACAGTATATGTACCTACAACACAACTTTGAAATGTCTAAGGCAAAAATTTACCAAACTAAAAGGAAAAATAGATAATTCCATCCTTGCTGGAGATTTTAACATCCTATCCTCAGCAATTGATAGAATAATAGTATCAAAATAATCAGTGGTCTATACACCAAAAGGAACCTTATGATAGGCCATAAAAAAGTCTCAGTACAGGGGATCCCTGGGTGGCTCAGCAATTTGGTGCCTGCCTTCGGCCCAGGGCATGATCCTGGGGTTCTGGGATGAGTCCCATGTTTGGCTCCCTGCATGGGGTCTGCTTCTTCCTCTGCCTGTGTCTCTGCCTCTCTCTCTGTCTCCAATAAATAAATAAATAAATAAATCTTAAAAAAAAAGTCTCAGTACATTTAAAAATATTGAAAACTATGATGTAAAATAGATTACTATTAATTACAACAAAATGGTTAGAAAACCCTCAAATATTGGCAGATTAATGAATGCCTTTGTAAAATACGAATTAAAGAAGAAATCACAAAGGAAACAGAAAATAATTTCAACTGAATGTTAATAAAAATACAATGTATCAAGTTCTGTGGTACACAGCTATTTAGGCTTTAGAGGGCATTTTAGGTTTTGAGGGCTTATATTAGAAATTTGGAGAGAAATCTATATTTTTAGATGCTTACATGGCATAAAAAATATATATAATAAATGACTTAAAGTTTTACCTTAAGAAGTTAGAAATAAAAGGGCAAAGTAAACTGAAAATTGGTAGCAGGAAGGAAATAATAAAGAGCAGAAATACATGAAACCTAAAACAAACAATAGATAAAATTAATGAAGTTTAACCTTCTGCATTAGATTTCCATTATTAGAATTTAACAGTACAATCCTGTTGGCACTCTAATCTGGGAAGAGAAATTTTCCAGACTCCTGGAATCTGTGAACAAGGGAGAGTGTAGAGGTCAGAACTGGTGCTGAGTGCAAACAGTTAACATGTATCAAGAGAACAGCCATTTCAATCACAAACGCTAATCTGGCACAAACTCCAGCAACACAGGGACTCTGTTTTGAAATTATAAATTTTTCACTCTTTAGTGCATTGTTAGAAACCACTGACTAGGGCAGCCTGGGTGGCTCAGCGGTTTAGTGCTGCCTTCAGTCCCAAGGCTGTGATCCTGGAGACCTAGGATCGAGTCCCACGTCCGGCTCCCTGCATGGAGCCTGCTTCTCCCTCTGCCTGTGTCTTTTTGCCTCTCTCTCTCTCTCTCTCTCTCTCTCTCCCATAAATGAATAAATAAAATCCTTAAAAAAAAAGAAACCACTGACTATTTAATGAATGGCTAGATAATAATAAATAGGATTGTTTCCCTTAGGTTCTCCTATTGGCTATCAGCTTGGGTGAAAGGAACAAGACAAACGACATGGTCTTGGGAAACCTCTGTGTGTGTGTGTGTGTGTGTGTGTGTAACTTTAACTGATTGTGAGTTTCAAACTTTGATCTGTTCTCTCTTAATGTTCTTTGCCTTAACAGTGGTTTATATAATTTAACAAAAGATGTGACATTTCTATTATTACCAAGAAATGTTAAGTGGAAAGATATTCTGGGAAATAGACTCTCCATAGGTAATCAAAATTACATGAACCCAAAATGTCCAAGTCACTAATTATGAAAAAAGAATATAATTTGATTCAAATATATTACTTTGTAATTGGAAAATACAGACTGTGGTAAGTTTCAGACAGTCAAATCTTCCTACTTTTTTAGGTGATGTATCCATGGGACAGCCATTTGTAACAAGTTTCATTATGACTTTTTCATTTTCCAGAAAGCCACTTACTACAAAATAATAGGTTTTCATTTTCATCAAGGAAATAATTCAATTGTGGTAGGACATGTGTCATGTTGTATAAATTGAGGACATTGAGGGAAAGCAAAGTGACGTGATTTCAGACTTAAAAAATATTGACAGGAACACAAAATGAGTTCTATATTCTTAAATCTTCAAATGTATAATATAGTTAATTATAAGTGCAGTGTTGTACACCAGATCTCTAGAACTTATTCATCTTGCATAACTAAGACATCATGTCCTTTGGTTAGCAACTCATCATTCCTCCTCTATCCCCATGACATTAATCTTGGCAGTAATTTAATTGGATCATTATGACACCAAAAACACAGGCAGCAAAAACAAAAATTTAGGCAAGTGGGATTAATGCAAACTTAAAAGCTTCTGCAATAACAAAGGAAACAACGGAGTGAAAAGACAGTGTATGGAATGGAAGAAAATATTTGTAAACCACATAAGATAAGGGGTTAATTTCCAAAAGGTATAAGAAACTATTAAAACTCAAGAGAAAAGAAAAGAAGACCAAAAAAAAAAAAAAAAAAAAACCCCACACACTAATAACCTGATTTAAAAATGGGCTAAAGACTTGAGTACACATTTATCCAAAGAAGGCATACAAATAGTGAACAGATATATTGGAAGGATGCTCAATCAGTACTCATCAGAGAAGTGCAAATCAAAATTTTATACCTGTCAAGATGGTGATCATCTATAAAACCCCAAATGTACAACAAAGTACAACTACTGTTGGTGAGGATTTGGGGAAATTGGGATTCTTAAATACTATTAGGAAAGCAAAATTGTCCAGTCATGGTGGAAAACAATGCTAGATTCCTCAAAATAGTAAAAATAGAACTACCATATTATTTGGGCTTTTTTTAAACTAAAATTTTTATTTTGAGATAATTACAGATTCATATGCAGTTGCACAAAATAATGCAGTTTTTATATACTCTTTACCCAATTTCTACCAATGGTAACAACTTGCAGAACTATATTATAACATCACAACCAATGTATTGTTAATGATGCAATAAAGAAACGGAATATTTTTACCACCATAAGGATTTCTCATTCTGTTGTTTTATGGCTACACTTATTTCTCTCCAGTCCTTCACACTTTCACATACTGGTAACAATTGTTCATCACTTCTGAAATTTTGTCTTTTCAATAATTATAGAATAATATGTAATACAATATGTAACCTTTTGGGATTGGATTTTTCACTCAGCATGATTCTTCCGGGTTGTGGGTGTCAGTAGTTTATTTTATTTTATTGCTGAATAGTATTCCATGGTGTGAATATACAACTGTTTAACACTCATTTGAATGAAGGATATCTGAATTGTTTCCAGTTTTGAGCAATTATGGATAAATATGCTAAAAACATTTATGTACAAGTTGTGTGAAGGTAATTTTTTTTGTATTGATGTGTAGTTGATGAATAATGTTACATTAGTTTCACTTGTACAGCATAGTGATTTGACAATTCTATACCTTATACTGTGCTCACCACAAGTGTAGCTACTGGAGATAATTCTTAATTTCTATGGAATGAATATGCAAGAGTATAATTTCTGAGTTACCTGGTAGTTACATATTTAGATTTTTAAGAAAATGTTAAACTGTTTTCAAGAGTGGCTGTACCATTTCATATTCTCAAAAGCAATGTCTTAGTGTTCTAGTTTCTCTGCATCTTCACCAGTGTTGGTTGTTGACATTTTTTATTCTAGCTATTCTGATATTTACATAGTAACATCTCATTGTGGCTTTAATTTGCATTTCCCTAATTGCTAATCATGTTGCATATTTTTCATATGCTTCTTTACTACATATGTCCTCTCTATTGAAATGTCTATAGATATCTTTTGCCCATTTTCTAATCTTTTTTTGATGAGTTTTGAGTGTTATTTGTATATTCTAGACCCTACTCCTTTTTAAATATGTGATTTTCAAATATTATCTCATAGTCTAAGCTTGTTTTTTAAGCTTTTAACAATCTTTCACAGAGCAGAAGTTTTTAACTTTGATGATGTACAGTTTATCATTTCCTTTTATAGATTGTGCTTTTGGTGTCAAGTATAAGAATTCTTTGCCTAGTACTTAGCACTAGATTCTGAAGATATTCTCTTATTATTTTTTCTAAAAGTCTTCATTTTTACATTTTCTATTTGTGTTCATGATCCATTTCGAGTTAATTTTTGGATAAAGCTTGAGATTTATACAAAGGCCTATTTTATCTTCCCAAAAGTAGAACTTACACTCAGATTTTTGAGAATGTGTGAACAGAGGAAAAGCAGATGAGAGTGCTTACCTAGGAAACACATCATCATGCAGAAAATGTAAGATCTTGATTCTGAAGGAAATTATCTGTGTCTGATGACTTTAAGTTCAATGATTAAAGTAAAATTCATATAAAATTCCTTACTTTGCTTTCTTTTTCAGGGTAATTTTGAGAATAAAATAATGTACTTGATGAAAGATTTGTAAATTGCAAATTCAGTGTTACTTCAAATTATTTTTTGATTGAGTGCAGCAGATCACAGGAAAGAAAGCTGCAATAGGTTAAGGAGTATAGATTTTATCGCAGTTACAGTTATGTTGCATACTTGCCCATCTGTCTATATTGCAGGAGTCTATGTTTCTCATTCCACCTAATATCTGGCTCTGTGTGTATCTGAAAAAATACTGAGTAAAATTTTTTACGAAATTTTTTTATATCTTGATCTGGCAATGTCCTGATCTTTGACACCTAGAATATATTACATTACATGGCTAGGGAGTTGAAGGTTGCTAATCAGTTGACCTTAAGGTAAAGTGATTAGCTTGAAATGTTCAGGTGTGACCAATGTAATTGCAAACATCTTTTAAAGTGAAAAAGAGGGAACCGGAAGAAGAAGTGGATTCACAGAGACATTTATTTAAAGATGTTATATTGCTTGATGGATGAAGGAGCAATTAATGCAATGCAAGCAATGAAGATACTTCCAAAAAGGCAAGTAATAGATTCTCTCCTTGGATCTTTTTTTTTTTTTTTTTTTTCTCCTTGGATCTTTTTTTTTTTTTTTTTTTTCTCCTTGGATCTTAAGAAGAAATTCAGCCTTCCTAATGTGGGACCCAGGAAATTTAACAAAAATCCCCTACCCCTGGACAAGCAGAGCAGGACTAACTCCATTTTGTGCTGCACCTGCCACCTCCTGTGTGACCCCCACATGACCTGCTTATTGCTTAAGGCGCTCCCCACCCTAGTCAAGCCGCTGGGCACACCCTTATCGGAAATCGGCTCATAACAATGTAACCCCGCCTTGTGCCCGCCAAAACTGAGCGCCAATTCTGACCAAAGTAATAGGCCAGCTCAAATGGATACTATAGGGTAAAATGTAATTCAATCGGCCACCTGAGTGTGGACGACTTGACTGCAACTTTCTGCGTATGTTACAATCCCATTGGCCACTGGCCCCTATAAAGCTGCTGCGCCTCTTAGCCCCAGGGTCCAAGTCCCTGCTCTGCTGCGTCGGTATACTTGGACCCAAGGTCGAGCTTGTAAATAAACCCTTGTGTGTTTCTCGGATTTCTTCGGAATCCTGGGCACAACACCTAACACCTTGATTTTAGCCCAGTGAGACCCATTTTTAACTTCTTACTGCCAGAACTATAAGATAATGAATGTGTGCTGCTTTATGTAACTATGTTCGTGGTAATTTTTTATGATAACAACAGGAAACCAACTCAGTGCTGAATTGTTACTTAACTAAATCAAGTTAATAGGTTATATTTTTTTATTAATAGGTTATATTTTTTTATTTCCGTGAACTCCCAGAGTACTTTATCTATCCATGTTTCTGTCTTTTGTCTGTTGTTTAATGCTGGGTCTCCAACACTTGGTAGGATGCATAGAACATAGTATGTGCTCAAAAGTATGTTGATTGAGCGTATAGATAAATGAACATCTTTCTCATCTTAATTAAGTTCAACATGTTTATTGGGTATCTATTATGTGCCAACCACTGCAGTTTGGGGGTACTGGGGGATTAGAACATGGAATAAGGTACATAACATTCTAGTAAGGGGGATGGATATCAATGACTCTATAATGCAGAGTGGTGAGAAATATGACAGGAACTTTGAAAAATATGTATTGGGTAAATTAAATAGCTGATGATATTTTTTTGCTGTCCAGAAGAGAGGAGTTGTATGAAGTTTCCAAGTAGAAAGGACGTATGAAATGAATCCTGAAGGATAATTATGTGGCTTTCATGAAGCAGCAGAGGCTTGTTTAGGTAGAGGACACAGCATTTGCAAAGGCACAAAGATGTGAAACTTCAAGACATCTTCAGGAAAGGGTTGGTTGTTCTATGTGGGAGTGTGAGTATACATGTGGGGGAGAAAGACACTATGAAAGAGTTGTGTAAATAAGGTTGAATGCCATTCTGCATAATTTTGATTTTATTCTGAAGGCCATATACAGAAAGTAATTGCAACATCAAGAGTGATGTAGACAGATTATCATTTTAGAAATATACCACTGACCGCTATGTGGAGGATGAATTGGATGGGGGACAAGAGGCAGTTGGGGGGCTGTTACGGCAGTCAGGACTCAATGTGATGAGGGCTGAATTACAGCAGGTGCAAGATTGTCAGCATTCTGCATGCCCTTTTATTTTTTTTATTTTTTTGCAAGTCCTTTTAGCAGTAAGTGTGAGAGTTGAATTGAGGGCTGATTGGTTTGGGAGGAGGGTGGTGAGGGAAATGGAGATGTCAAATATGTTTTGAGTTGGGGTGGCTGGGCAGATAATAGAATTGTGATCTGTGATACACATAGTAGAAAGTATAGTTTAAAGGATCAGTAGAAATTAATGCTGGAGATATTGAGGTTAACAGCAAGACATGCAGATAAAATATGAAATAGCCAGATCTTAGGAATGATATTAAATCTAGGAATATTGATATGAAAATCTCAGATGTTATTATATTATTGTCTTCTGAGTCCACGGTAGTATGTAGAAAGTAAATAGCCTTTGTAACAAGATAGACTCGAACTTAGATACCACATTTACCTCTCATTACTTGGATAAACATAGGCAAATCAACCGACCTTTTTATCTATGGAATAAGTACAACAATACTTAGTTCAAATAATTTTTGAAATTAAAGCATGTAACATACTACATCAAGTGTATTATATATTCAGATATACTTATTTACTTCTTTTTCTAACCCCTTATCTCTTTTACTTAATGTTGAAGTTCTCATTTAATGGGGTTAATATTTTTATTAACCTTTATATAAGATGGATTGCAGGTGCTCAATAAATGACAGTTGGACTTAATTATTTAAAATATTTAAACTGAAAAAAAAATAAAGAAAAAAAAATTTAAACTGGAAAAATCCATATTCACGAAAAATATTTTAAAAATCGAATTGTAAAAATTAGAAGTTAAAGTTTCATCTTCTCTAATCCCACTTCCTATAGGTGAAAATTGTCAATATTTTAGTATAAAAGTGTGCAAATTTTTACTCTGTATATATAAATAGATAATAGATACTTGGATTAGTAAAATGATATTATATTAAAAGGTTTTCATCAATTTGCTTTTGTCAGTTAACAATATATGTATGGTAGAGTTCATGTCAGTAAACGCCCCATTCTTTTCATGGCTGGATGTGTTTTACTGTTTGAACATACTATCATTGTTTTAAAACTATTCCCCTTCTGATGGACATTTGCATTGTTTCTGATTTTTGGTTATTACAATGTTGCAATGTGTGGTCTTAAATATATTTCTTTAAACATCTGTGAAAATATTTTTATAGAATATTTTGTTACTTGTACTTATATAACAGTACATGTTCATGGGGTATGCATATAATTTATTTTAATAGAGACTGCTCACATTTCAGGATGGTGATATGAATACTCATTCTTCAATCTTATAATATAGTGCCTAACTTTCCTCTTTCTTGCCAATAGTTTTATTTAAGAATTGGCCAAAATGTGAGGGAAAAACTTGTTCAAATGAAATTTTAATTTACATATTTAAGATACCAGTGAGATTGGGCCTACTTTTCTGTTTATTGGCAATTTGAATTTTTTTTTTTAATCTCTGAGCTTTTTCTTTTAGTTCTTGGTCTATAATTCATGATTTCATGTTTATTGCTTTCTTAATGTGGCATAAGAGAAAGATTGAGAACGTCTGAGTGTTTCTTTAAAAGAATAGCTTACAACTGTTCTATATGAAAATGAGCAACCTACTTTGTGATGTCCCATGTCAAGACCCTGAAAATCACCATTAATAGTGGCATATGTGGCAGTCATTGGTCACTGCACAGAAAATAACCCTGTTGAGTTAAGAATATGCACTTGATTTCCGCTCTTTCTTCTTCACGAAATATTAAGACAAAAGGAAGAGCGATCTTACTGAGCAATTACTTAGTTCCATATTATTGTACACTTTATCTCATTAATATTCTCCTAACCTCATTATTCATAGCATTTTTTTCAGATGAATGGTCAGAGGTGCAGCAGGAGGTTAATTAAGTTTCTCAAATTCACGCATTTTTAATGGTATCTTTGAGCTTAAGTTCTAGGTATTGCCAAAGTCCATATTCTTTCCACCATGACATAGTGCTTCTTAATTAGACAAATTCTAATAATTCTTAGCAGCAATCTCCCTGTATATATATAGTATTGTGGAAACTGCTTAAAGGACAGTTTGATATTTAGCAAAATAAAGGCAGCATGTGGCAGGGAATGCTGCAAATAAGCAGTGCTGTTGTAGCTCAAAAGAGGAAGAGAAAGATTTTAGCAAAGTAGGTCTTTAGCTGAGCCTTGTTGTAGCTCAAAAGAGGAAGAGAAAGATTTTTAGCAAAGTATGTCTTTAGCTGAGCCTTGGAGAAAGGGCAGGAGCTGGATATATGAAAAGGGGAGGCAAGGCCTTCTAGAGGGGAGTATTGGTTTAGGCAAATATGAGGTGGATCTTATATTATGGTTCCAGGAGTGGACAATGATGCTTTGCAGCTAGTTTTGACCAAAGAAAGCCATGGATGACAAGATCATTATTTTGTGGGTTTTCCTCAGGCATATGAAATATGTTGTGTGTTTAAGCATGCAGTGCTAGCTTTTACCTAGTTCTCAGAAATTCCCAGATGGTGATATTAAATATTACAAGTAGAAGGGGCATTACAAGTAAAACAAATAATATTTCATGTAGTATCCAACAGAATGAAGAAAGGAAAAGATTTGCCCTACTGCTTTTTCATGTAACTGCCTGGAGGACAAACTTAAATATTTGACAGAAAAGCTGATGGAAAAAAAAAGAAATTATTCAAAAGTAAATTGAGGACAATAAAACCAAGGTTGCTTCCTGTAGTCATTAGAAATGTGTGCAGAGAAAAGACTATTTCACAGAGATAAGAAAATGGCATTAATGTTTTCTGATACAGAGTCATCAAAATCTATTTAGTTTTTGTGTCTAGATAAGTTTCTGACCTTTCAGGAGACTTCAAAGACAGATAAGTGGGTAGATAAAACACCCCAATGGAATTTAATTAAAACTATAATGAACATTGGTTTTGAGTTGTCTGGATGAATTCTCAGCCTCTTGCAGTTTGTGTAACATTGAGAGATTTTGCTTGAGGCAAGTTTGTATGTTTGGCTGTGAGATATGTGCTGATTGTGTATTAAAGAAACAAAGTAAATATCCAGGTCTGTTTAGAAGTGAAGGCCCTCTATATTCTTTGAGACCATAGTGGTAGAAAATGAACTAAAGACAAAGTTGACAGAGTTTCAAAGGTTAAAAATCATAAGATAGTAGTACTTTCATAATAGCTATAATTTTATTGTGTTTATTATGTGTCAGGGATATTATTTATATTCATTAACTCATTTATCCTTCATAATAACACTATGAGGTAGATAGAGCTTATTATTAACTCTATTTTATAAATGGAGAAACTGAGGTCTAGAATAGTAAAAGCTTATATAAGTAGTTCATATAAGTTCATATAAGTAGGTAGCCCTGCTGGGATTCCTTTCCAAGTTTGTGTGACTTTGTTATGTCACCCAAATCTTAACTACTTGCTATACTGGTCTTAAACTATGCTAGACATCATCTAGTTCCATTTGGTAGGAGCAGTGGTGTGGAAGATAGAGGACTGGACATAGAGTCATAAGACTTGCGTTTAAATTCTAGTTTGATACTAGTTGTATAACTATCAGCTGAACTGGAATACATGTCCAAGATGATTCAAATATGTGTCTGGTGGTTGATACTGACTCTTAGCTAGGAACTCAACTAGAGCTTATTCATATAACTTTGAATTCAAACAGTTTGTTCCTGAAATGTCAATTACTTCTGTTTGCTTGACAAACTTCTTTTTTTCCGCCTTAAACCCTATATCCTAAGCCTTCATTCCAGAACTATCAGAGTGACTTGAGCTGACCATCCTTGTAGTCTTTGAATAAATTGTTCATCTCTCTGTTAGAATTCTCATTCTCTGATATTGTAGGTATTGAATTACAAGTTAATCTATACCAATAGACTGCAATCCCAAGTGTTAAAGTCAAAACTTTCTATTTTTTTTCTTCAGATACTAGACATTGTCTCCATAATAGGTGTCTGATGAATGCTGATTTATTAGGTCAATCTTCCACTATAGTATTACGAATGGTCAAAAGATTGTTTGTATAGCGGTTACCCTATTTATCCAAGTGAAATAACTGGGTGAAGTCAGAGGGTGAATCACAACATCACACAATTTCCTCATTAAAACAAGATAGAATTTTATACATCTCTATATTTTACTTTTTTCATTAAAGATACACTGACAATAACACTATTTGCTTGCATAAACTGTGAGGGCTTAAGAATTATTTCAAATACACATTATTTGCTTTATCACACAGATGCAGCTCTATGAATAATGTAGGCAATTCAGTAGAATTTGCTATACCTAATATTGAATAGGAGGACTTCCAGGGAAAGTGGCAGGGTAAGAGGACATTAGGCTCACCTTGTCCCCCAAGTATGCCTAAATAATACCCACATCAGTGTAATATCAAATAGAAGTTGTAAGAATTATTATATCCAACTAAGTATTTTAGAGGCTATAGTGTTCCTTTTTATGTCCCAAATATTTACTTAAATATACACCTAATGATTAATTCACCATTCATTCATCACAAAAATACCTGTTTAAGTACTAAATGTTTAGGTTAGAGATTAAAATTGAATAACAATATTTTAGAAAGCTCATTTGATAATAATTACCAAATAGGTAAACAGTATAAAAATAGGAGATAAATGAAATAATGGAGGTAGCAGCATAAATAAAGTATATGACACACAGGTGGCATGATTCTGTTTGAATGTTTAAGGTGATGTGCCACAGAGGATGAGATAATTGAAGTGTGTTTTGAAAAATGAGGAGCAAACTAGTAGAAATAATGAGGTTGGTGAGTGAAAAGAGCATTGCAAGCAGAGTAGACAATAAGGACAGACATGGAGTCACAGACATCAGAGACAATCTACTCATGACACCACTTCTTTAACTTGGGAAGCCATAGAAAGTTTGGGAGAAGGAGATTGCCATGATCAAAAGGTGATTTTGAAGGCAAACATAGATATATTATGGGAAAATGATGACAGGGAGGAGAAAGCAGGGGAAAGGGTTGGGAAGTTATTGCAACATTTTGGGCTGATGGAACTGGGGGAATGATGACATAAGTGTGGGTAATAGACACAGCAAAGCATAGGATTTGCTCTCAGATTGTAAAGTGAGATGAGAGGTAGTGAGAGAAGAAGCACACTGTGCTAAACTATAGATCTTGGTGATTGAGCAGGTAATAGTAATATTAGCATAGATTAAATGGGAAGAACAGAGAGAAAATAAAGTTCCCTTTTAAAAAATACATTTGGAAATTTGGAATACACATTCATAGCCATGATTCTACTGCTGCCAGAGATGTTCCACAGCTTTGCTGAGAGGCCAAGGCTTCCTACATCCAGCATGTAAGCAGGCAACATCTTTGGAAACTGATCCGTGAATTTTAGGTAAGCCCAGATGTTATGCCAGTAGGAGCATATTGCAATAGGAATTCACATTTTATCTTTAATTGACACACAATGGCAGCAAATAACATAATTTGCATTCTGGTAGTGAAGCCAAGCCAGTACTTGATTTGGAGACAATAGTTTGGGATCTCTATCTGGACATGCAGAGGCTCTTCGCCCATACAAATGAGCACAAATATAGCAGGCAATCTTTAGTGACTAATAATGTCTCCTTTCAGATACTGAGCAGAGTTTGTTTGCTTGTTCATTGTTTGTTTCTTTTCTGATTTTGGCATGCTGTGTGGCATCACAACCCCCATTCTGCCTGGCTGCAAGAGAATCAAAGCACAGTTAATCAAGTAGAAAATTTACAGACAGATTCACAAAATAAATCTAAATAGACAAACAAACAAAAACAGTGTCTTGTATATATACGGAGATTTGAAGAAAATGTTTTTCTTCTAGGCTGGAATAAACTGGCATTGTCTTCTCTTAAGTTACTCTATTAAAAAACGATCATAGCAACATTAACAGCCAAGCAAAACAAAACAAAAAACATAACACTACAATGATATTTCTTAGTATTGTAGTTTTATGATTGAGTCTTATTTGTTGGAACTGATAATAGCTGTTATAATTAAAATGTATAAACATCTGTCCTTATGACACATTAGGAAAAGGCTGATGCTTTTCCCAGTGGTCCCCATCTGAAATCACGGGTAACTCTCCCTGAAGATCCAGCTTATATTGCTCTTGAAGTGGTCCTGAGTAGTATGAAGTACTGTTTTAGTTGCTTAGAAGCCTCAGGCCATTCTTCTGGTAGGATATGCAATTATCATCCTGCCCAGATTTTTGATAACCTGAGTTTCAAGGGATAAGGTCAGAGTGACAAGGAAAGTTGGTTTTCCTAAATCACCTGATGAGTCCCTCTTCTGTCTGCTGCCCCATGTGTATTATTTCTATCTTAGCTTCTCTGCCTAGCATTCCTCAGTGTCTTCCCCACATGTGCATGTCTATGGTTATGGAAACCAGGGCTAAGCCCCAGAAGCTGCCATTGATTCACCTCCAGAATCAGCCCTGGGTTTCTCCCCACATTCTACTTTCAACTTCCTCTCATGTGGATCCCTATAACTACTGTTATAGGCCTGCCCTAGTTGGGATAATGGCTCAAATTTAGTCTCCCTTGGAAGTGATGCCTGTCTCTTAACTCCAATATTGCTACCAAGGACACTCTCCTGACCTAGACACCACCTGGCCCATTTTCTAATCATCACTCCCTGGTTTTCCAAAAGGAGGAGCATCTATATATTATCCCTCCTCTCAAAATCCAGACAGGATGCCTACCTTCCCCTTGAGATCTCTGTCCTTCAGGACCTTGGACTCTGCTTTCAAATCATGTCCTCTCTCCCCCAAGTCTGAGTAAGGAATGTTCCATATCCTGTTAACAAGAGCATACTACCCATTTTACTTCCATCATCAGTTCTGGTTTTCTCTTTTTTTTTAAAGTTTAATTTTAATTCTAATTAGAGCGTTACATTAATTTTAGGTATGCAATATAGTGATTCAACCCTTTCATACATCACCCTGTGCTCATCATAGTAATGTACTACTTAATTCGTCTCATCTATTTAACCTAACTCCTCCCATCACTCTCTCCTCTGGTAACCATCATTTTGTTCTCTACAATTAAGAGTCTCTTTCTTCATTTTTCTCTTTTTTCCCTTTGTTCATGTTTTTGTCTCTTGAAAGTTTTACTTCTTTCTTACCTATTTATATCCCTTTTATTTCTTTTTATTGCTTGATTTGTGTGGTTAGGATTTCCAGTACTATGTTGAATAAAAGTGGTGAGAATGGACATCCTTGTGTTTTCCTGACCTTAGAGGAAAAGCTCTCAATTCTTTCCCATTGAAGATGATGTTAGCTGTGGATTTTTCATAGATGGCCTTTATTATGTTGAGGTATATTCCCTCTAACCCTGCTTTGTTCAGGGTTTTTATCACTTTTTTTGTACTTTCTGCATGTATTGAAAAGATAGTATGGTTTTTATCCTTTCTTATTGATGTGTCACATTGATTTGCAAATATTGAACCGCCTTTGCATCCCAAGAATAAATGCCACTTATTCTTTATTTAAAGAATAAATAAATAATGGTGAATGATTTTTTAAATGTATTGTTGAATTTGGTTTCTCAGTATTTTATTTTTAAAAAGATTTTATTTATTTGACAGAAAGAGAGCAAGAGAAAGAGAGAACATGAGGCAGGGGAGGGTCAGGAGGAGAAGTAATAGGCTCCTGCTCAGTAGGTACAGAGCTTGAACCCAGGAGCCTGAGAACATGATGTGAGACTAAGGCAGACGCATAACCTACTGAGAGCCACACTGGTGCCTGGTTTGCTGATATTTTATTGAGAATTTTTGCATCTATATTCATCAGGATATTGGCGTGTAGGTTTTTTTTTTTTAGTGGTTTCTCTTTTTTGTAGATTTTTTTTATTGGAGTTCAATTTGCCAACATATAGCATAACACCCAGTGCTCATCCCGTCAAGTGCCCCCTCAATGCCCGTCACCCAGTCACCCAACCCCCTGCCCACCTCCCTTTCCACTACTCCTTGTCTGTTTCCCAGAGTTAGGAGTCTCTCATGTTCTGTCACCCTCACTGATATTTCCCACTCATTTTCTCTCCATTCCCCTTTATTCCCTTTGAGTGTTTTCTCTTTTGGTTTTAATAAGGCTGGCTAATGGTTTATCTATCTTATTATTTTTTTCAAAGAACCAACTCCTGGTTTTGTTGATCTGTTCCACAGTCTTATGGTCTCTATTTCATTAAGTTCTGCTCGAATCTTTATTAACTGTCTTCTTCTGCTGGGTGTAGGTTTTATTTGCTGTTCTTTCTCCAGTCCCTTTAGGTGCAAGGTTAGCTTGTGTATTTGAGTTCTTTCCATTTTTTTGAGGGATGCTTGTATTGCGATGTATTTCCCTCTTAGGACCACTTTTGCTGTATCCCAAAGATTTTGAACAGTTGTTTCTTCATTCTCATTAGTTTCTACAAATCTTTTTAATTCTTCTCTAATTTTCTGGTTGACCCTTTCATCTTTTAGCAGGATGGTCTTTAATCTCCACGTGTTTGAGTTTCTTTGGAATTTCTTCTTGTGATTTAGTTCTAGTTTCAAAGTATTGTGGTCTAAAAATATGCAGGGAACAATCCCAATCTTTTGGTATCCTATACGTTGAGACCTGATTTGTGACCCAGTATGTGGTCCATTCTCAAGAAAGTTCCATGTATACTTGAGAAGAATGTGTATTCAGTTGTGTTTGGATGTAAAGTTCTGTAAATATCTGTGAAATCCATCTGGTCTAGTGTATCATTTAAAGCTCCTGTTTCTTTGGAGATGTTGTGCTTAGAAAATCTGTCACTTGCAGAAAGCGCTGTGTTGAAGTCTCCCAGTATAAGTGTATTATTATCTAAGTATGTCTTTACTTTGGTTATTAATTGTTTGATATACTTGGCAGCTCCCACATTAGGAGCATAGATATTCATGATCATTAGGTCCTCTTGTTGGATAGATCCTTTAAGTATGATATAGTATCCCTCTTCATCTCTTACTTCAGTCTTTGGGGTAAACTTTAATTTATCGATATGAGGATTGCTACCCCTCCTTTCTTTTGAGGACCATTTGAATGGTAGATGGTTCTCCAACCTTTTATTTTCAGGCTGGGGTTTCCTTAGGTTTAAAATGAGTCTCTTGTAGACAGCAAATAGATGGGTCTTGCTTTTTTATCCAGTCTGAAACCCTGTGCCTTTTGATGGCATCATTAAGTCCATTCATGTTCAGAGTTACTATGGAAAGATATGAATTTAGTGTATTCATGACACCTATTCAGTCCCTGTTTTAGTGGATTATTTCTTTGGTCTTCTTCTTTCTTTTACATGATCCCCCTTAATATTTCTTGCAGAGCTGGTTTGGTGGTCACATATTCTTTCAGTTTCTGTCTATCTTGGAAGCTCTTGATCTCTCCTTCTATTCTGAATGAGAGCCTTGCTAGATAAAGTATTCTTGGCTGCACGTTCTTCTCACTTAGGACCCTGAATATATCCTTCCAGCCCTTTCTGGCCTGCCAGGTCTCTGTAGAGAGGTCTCCTGTTAATCTAATTTTTCCCCCATATAAGTTAGGGATCTCTTGTCTCTTGCTGCTTTAAGGATCTTCTCTTTATCTTTGGAATTTGCAAGTTTCACTATTAAATGTCAGGGTATTGATTGTTTTTTTTTTTTGATTTTAGGGGGGACCTTTCTATCTCCTGGATCTGAATGCCTGTTTCCCTTCCCAAATTAAGGAAGTTCTCAGCTATGATTTGTTCAAATATGCTTTTTGGCCCTCTGTCTCTCTTGGCGCCCTCTGGAACCCCAATTAAACATAGATTTTTCCTTCTGAGGCTGTCATTTATTTCCCTTATCCTTTCCTCATGGTCTTTTAATTGTTTTTCTCTTTTATCCTCACCTTCCTTCCTTGCCATCAACTTGTCTTCTATGTCACTCAATCTTTCTTCTACCTCATTAACCCTCATCATTTGGACCTCCAGTTTGGGTTGCATCTCATTTAGTTGATTTTTAATTTTGGCCTGATTAGATCTAAATTCTGTAGTCATGAGGTCTTTTGAATCCTTTATGCTTTTTTTCAGAGCCACCAGTATCTTTATAATTGTGTTTCTGAACTGGCTTTCTGACAGAATTGTAATCCAAATTCTGTAACTCTGTGGGAGAGAGTACTGTTTCTGATTCTTTCTTTTGTTGTGAGTTCTTCTTTCTAGTCATTTTGCTCAGTGCAGAGTGGCTGGATGAGTGGGCTGCATCAAGAATGCCAACCACGAGCTAAAAAATTTTTACCCTAGATGATTCTGCCAAGGTCAGAGACCAGGAATTGAAAACAAACATCAGAATGAAATAAGGCAAAAGGACCACTAAAGTGAACAACAAATTTTAAAACAAAGTAGTAAAAAAATAAAAGGCCTGGAATCCTAAAGAAGAGGGGAGAAAAAAAGAAAAGAAAAATAAAAAAGAAAAAGAAGAAGAAAAAAATGGGGGGTGGAGACTGGGAAATGGTGGTGGTGAAGAAGTTGTAGTGGAGGGAGAACGTAATCTACCTGAGGGGCCATAGAGGGTGATCTTCTTGTTTTTGAGTATATTAAATTCTGTATGTTAGAAGATGCTCAGTCTCAATTTATATAAACCAGAAATACTTGTAGAAGGCCCCAACATTGACCACCATAACATAAATGAGATAAAAGAGGGGGGCAGAATGGGAATGAGGAATCTAACAGAATGAACCAGCATGGTATACCACTTGGTTCTGGGTGCATACTGGTCATATTTTAGAAGGTATTAACTTCCACCATTGTAGAACAAAATGAGGCAGAGAAAACAAAAAACACAGAACAACAACAACAAAAAAAACCATATCTTGTATAGCTCCCCAAATTAAGTTGGGTATGTTGAAGGGAATCTAGAAGTAGAAAATATATCTAGGACCTCTAATTATAGAAATATGAAAGTCCAAAAGGAAGAATCTTAAAAATGAAGAGGTGGTAAAATATTGTAGTTAAGGTGGGAAAAGAAGAAAAAAATTGGAAATTTACAGTCTGATATAAAAACGAGTTGTACTGGAAAAAGGAAGAAAAAAAACAAAGGAGGAGTACCCTCTGGTTCTATATACTGTTAATCCCTCGACTTCCCCTGGAGCTTTCCAGCGTTGCTCGGTTCAGAACTTGCTCTTCCCCTGTCCTTCCAGCTGGACTTCTGG
This sequence comes from Vulpes lagopus, assembly GCF_018345385.1. NCBI lineage: Eukaryota > Metazoa > Chordata > Mammalia > Carnivora > Canidae > Vulpes > Vulpes lagopus. Next base: position 32,872,115 of record NC_054838.1, on the reverse strand, counting down.
GGGAAGGGCCTGCTGTGCTGATTCTCAGGTGTGTGCACTTCGGGGGGGCTGCCCCACCCCCTGCCAGGTGCACAGCTCAGTGGGCGCTGTTGACCTCAGTGGGAGCTGAGACCTCTGTCCCCGCCTCTCCCAGGCACAAGGTGGACACCAGGAGGAACAACCATATTGGTGGCAGCCAGGTCCCCAGCCCTGGAGTCAGCTCCCACAGTAACTACTGCAGCCCTCAGTCCACAGGGGCCTGGATTCTCTGGGGGGCAGAGGGGTACTGATCTGCACAGCTCGGGGGTGCACAGTGGCGGGAGAATCCTCGCTGTTCTATGTCCTCCCGGCTCCCGCTTGTCCCCAGGGGGAGTGCAGGATCCTGGGCTGTGTCCCCCAGCGCCCTGGGCTCCGGGGCCTGCGCCATTGGAATCAGCTCCCAGGCCGCGCAGCCCACTCCGGGCGGAGCCCCCCCCCCCCCCGGGCCGGCTCCAGCCCTTTACTGAGCTCGGCGGGGGTGTGGGGCGCACCTCCTCTGTTAGTGACCCCGGGAACCTGGGGCTCCACTGCCCCTCCTGGGATCCTCCCCGAGGATGATTTGAAGGTTATCTAGGTAAGTTGTGGGGACAGGTGACTTGGGGACCCTACTCCTCCACCATCTTGCCCCGCCCCCCTTTTTAGTGGTTTCTTTATCTGGTTTTGGCATAAGTGTGATGCTGGCCTCATGGAACAAATTTGGAAGTTTCTTCCTTTTCTATTATTTGGAATAGTTTGAGAAGAATAGATATTAACTTCCCTTTAAATGTATAGTAGAATTTGGGTGTGAAGGCTTCTGGTCCGGGACTTTTGTTTTTCTGGGACAATTTTTTGACTACAGATTCAATTTCTATGCTGGTTATCAGTCTGTTCAAATTTTCTATTTCTTCCTGTTTCAGTTTTGGTAACTTATATGTTTCTAGTAATTTGTCTATTTCTTCTAAGTTCTCCAATTTGTTGGCATATAGGTTTTCATAATATTCTCTTGTATTTCCTTGGTGTTGGTTGTTATTATCTATTATTTGTGATTTTATTTATGTGAGTCCTTTCCTTTTTTTCTTGATAAGTCTGGCTAGACTTTTATCACTTTTGCTGGTCATTTCAAAAAATCAGCTTCTGGTTTCATTGATCTGTTCTATTGCTTTTAATTTCTGTGTCATTTATTTGTGTTCTATTCTTTGTTATATCCTCTTTTTTTCTGCCAGTGTCTGGTTTGTTACTCTTTTTCTAGCTCCTCTAGGTGTAAGGTTTGGTTGTTTGAGATTTTTCTTGCTCTTGAGGTTGCTCTGTATTGTTATAAACTTCCCTCTTAGAACTGCTTTTGTTACATTCCAGAAATTTTGGACTGTTGTGTTGTCATTTTTATTTGTTTCCATGTACTTTTTATTTCTTCTTTTATTTCCTGGTTGACCCATTCATTATTTAGAAGCATGTTATTTCACCTCCATGTATTTGTGGTCTTTCCAGATTTTTTCTTGTGGTTGATTTACAGTTTCATAGTGTTGTAGTGAGAAAATATGCAGGGAAAGACTTTAATCTTCTTGAATTTGCTGAGACTTGTTTTATGAACTAATATGTGATCTATTCTGGAGAATATTGTATATGCACTTAAAAAGACTGTGTATTTTGTTGTTTTAGGATAGAATCTTCTGCATGTATCTGTTAAATCCATATGTTTCATTATATCATTCAAAGCCATTATTTCATTGTTAATTTTCCATTTAAAGGACCTGACTGACCATTGATGTAATCAGAGTGTTAAAATCTTCTACTATTATTGTATTATTATTATTGATTAGATACTTTATGTTATTAAATGTTTTTTGTATTTGAGTGCTACTAGGTTGGCTGCATCAATATTTACAATTGTGTATCTTCTTGTTGGATTGTCCCCTTTATTATTATACAGTGTCCTTCTTTGTCTCTTTTTATAGTTTTCATTTTAAAGCCTATTTTTTCTGGTGTATTACTACTCCAGCTTTCTTTTGACAATTATTTGCATTATAGATGTTTTTCCATCCCATTACTTTAAATCTGCAGGTGTATTTAGGTCTAAAATAAGTTTCTTACAGGCATCTTATAGATACTTTTTTATCCATTCTCTCACTCTATGTCTTTTGATTGGAGAATTTAGATCATTTACATTCAAAGTAATTATTGATAGATATGTATTTATTGTCATTTATTATTTTGTGGTTCTTTCTGAAGATTTTTTTCTGGTCCTTGTTTTTCTTTCATTATTTGCTGATTTTCTTTAGTATTGTATTTGGATTTCCTTCTCTTTATTTTTTGCCTATTTATTAGTTGTTTGTGATATATAGTTACCATTAGGTTTGTATATAACCTCTTCTGCTTATAGCAGCCTCCATTAAGTTGATGTTTGCTTAAGTTGAACCCATTCATTACCCCTATTCTCCCCATATTTTTTTTAGGTATATACCATTATATTTTATGTTCTTTGTGTGTTTCTTTCTTGACTGATTTTCTTTTACATTCATTTGTAAAATGAATATTCATTTTCACTGCTTTCCTGTTTCCTACTTTTATGTTGTTACTTTTAGGTTTTTCTTTTCTTTATTTTTATTTTTATTTATTTACGATAGTCACACACACACACACACACACACAGAGAGAGAGAGAGAGAGAGAGAGAGAATGGCAGAGACATAGGCAGAGGGAGAAGCAGGCTCCATGCACCAGGAGCCTGATGTGGGATTTGATCCCGGGTCTCCAGGATCGCTCCCTGAGCCAAAGGCAGACACCAAACTGCTGTGCCACCCAGGGATCCCCTCGGTTTTCCTTTTCACTTAAAGTGTCCCCTTTAATATTTCTTGCAGGGCTGGTTTAGGGTCCTGGACTTCTTTAGTTTTTGTTTGGGAAACTATTTCTCCTTTTATTCTGAATGATAGTCTTGATGGATAGAGTATTCTTGCATGCAGATTTCTCCCATTTATCACTCTGAATATATTATACCATTCCTTTCTGGCTTGGAAGGTTTCTTGTGAGAAATCTCTTGCCAGTCTTATGGGTTTTCCCAGTAAGTTACTGCCTTTTTTTCTTGATGCTTTTAAAACATTTTACTTTATCACCATATTTTGCCAATTTAATTACAATATGTTTTGTTATGGCTCTGCTTTTGTTAATTTTGTTTGGGGGTTCTCTGTGCCTCTCGGAAATAGATATTTGCTTCTTTACCCAGATTAGGGAAGTTTGCAGCTATTATGTCTTCAAAGAAATTCTCTGACTTTTTTTTCTCTCTCTTATTCTTCTTCTGGGACTTTTATAATACAAGTGTTATTATGGACTCAGTGATTTCTCTAAGTCTGTTCTCATTTTGCACAATTCTTTTTTTTCTCTTTTGTTCAGTTTGACTACTTTCTATTACTCTATCTTCTAGATAATTAATTTGTTCTTCTGCTCCTTCCAGCCTATTATTCCTTCCATCAAGCATGTTTCTCATTTTGTTTATTATGCCCTTTAACACATTGCCTTGCAATGTTATTCCTTATCTCTGTCTTAAGGATCTTCCTAATGTATTCCACTCTTTTCTCAAGTTCACTGAGTATCTTTATGCTCATTAATTTAAATTCTCTATCAGGGATGTTATTTATAACTGGTTTGCTTAGATTTCTGGCTGTGGCCTTGTCCTGTTTTGTTTTTGTTTTTTTTCATTTGGCATAAATTTCTCCATCTTTTCATTTTTGTCTAAATCTCTCTGCCTGTTTCTTTGTGCTAGGAAAGTCAGCTATGTCTGTTGTTCTTGAGTATAATAGCTTTATGGAGAAGAGGTTTTGTAGTGCCCTCTAGTGTACCTTACTCCCCAGGGCCTGACGCTTTTGGAATTGTCTCCTGTGTGGTGTGTATTCTCTGCTGTTTTGTCCTGGCCACTTTATCCTTCAGACCAGTCATCTGCAGAGGCTCTATAGAGCCTGTCCAGGATAGTATTTTGCCCCTGGCCTGAATATGGAGTGTTTTAACTAGGTGTGCTCTGACCTTTTTGTGAAATGAGACTTTTTGTCACCACCCCTGGTACCAAAGCTCTGAAAAACTCCTGTGTCAGGAGACATGGTGTGAATAGGTTTTAGGGCTAGTCATCTGGGGGAGTGGGCCCCCTGTGATGGAACTGAGGCAAATGTGAATGGGATGGACAGTTCCAGTGGAGCATGGGGCCCTGAGGTTTGGTATAAGCAAATTATATAGCAAGTGTTGTTGCTGTGTTGCTTCTTGCAGATGGCCTTCTGCTTAGGCTGGGGAAGGGTGCCTGCTAGTTCTTTTGTTCCCAGAGAAACAACTCACTGCTGTCTCTCTGTGATGTCCTCTGAGATGAACAAATAACTTCTCCGCTATGTGCTACAGGTACTCTTCAGAGTGCTGTTTTCATGCTGTATATTCTGGGACTATTTGCCCTGCTCTTTCTCCAAGATTAGTGAAATGCTTTCTGAACGCCCACAGAGCCAGCCATGCTGACATTTAAAACTCCATTCTTTAAACATTGCTATATGTAAGAGCTCACAAAATTTGGCCCTCTCATTTTCCATACCAGTTGCTATGGGGATTAATTTTCCCTTTGTGCTCCTCTGTATACTAGTTTGTCTCTTGCCCTTCTTTGCAACCATAGCTCCCTCCCCACCACAGTGGCCAAGATCCATTTCTCTTCCAAACCACTTCCTGTCCTCCTCAATATGGCCTCTCCTCTACCTTTAGTTACAGAATTTGTTCTGCCACACTTCAGGTCAATTCCTGGGATATTTAGGATGGTTTGGTAGTTATCTAGTGGTATTTGTGGGAGAAGGACAGCCTAGGGTTCTTCTACTCTGCCACCATCTTCCCTCTCTCTCCCTCTGATTTTCTTTCTCTACTCACTTAATTAGATATTATATAAAGAGCATGGATTTTGGAATCAGAAATACTAGGATGAAAGTCCCAGAATTCTATTACATGTTTTATTACATAAATGCTTGGAATATTTTTTCTTGTCTGAGTAGCAGTTTCCATATCTGTTAGGTGGAAAAATAGTGTTTCTTGAATAGACTAGCAAGTAGATAACTTTACCTGAATGATTGTGTCCTCTCCTGAATAGAATGAGTTTATAGATTACTTGGTACCATATTGTTCTACTCTTAATTCCCAGTTGTTTATGTATTTCTTTTTCAAATTAAAACAACAATCTTGGAAAACCTCACAATTGGAAAGACTTTAAAATGTCATTGCAATTCAAAATCATTTTGGTGCATAAGTCTTAACCTATCCTCTCTATTCGGTGTCCATCAGCCACTATTTAAACACTCTCATCATCAGGAAACTCATTACTTAAAATTTGGAAGGTTTTTTCTTCTTCTTTTTTAAAAAAGATTTTATTTATTTATTTCAGAGAGTGAGTGAATTAAAGAGCCAGGGGTCAGGGAGAGGAGCAGAGGGAGAGGAAAAGCAGGCTACCTGCTGAACATGGAACCTGACTTGGGCTCAATCCCAGGACTCCAGGATCATGACCTGAGCTGAAGGCAGACAGTCTACTGAACTGCCTGGATGCTTCTGGAAAGTTTTTTCATATTGAGTCAAAATCTGCCTCCTGCTTATAAATTTTCCTTATTTTTATTTATATTGTATTGATTAGTTTGTTTGTTTGTTTATTTATTTATGAGAGAGGGAGGGAGGGAAAGCACAAGCAGGGGGAGTGGTAGGCAGAGGGAGAGGGAGAAGAGGGTTCCCTGTGGAGCAGGGAGCTACATGAGTGGCTGGATCCCAGGACTCCAAGATCATGAGCAGAACAGAAAGCTCATGCTTAAAGGACTGAGCCACCCAGACACCCCTGATTACTTTATTTTAACAACTTCTTTCCACCTAGTTTTCCACTTCTTTTTGTTCATTACCTGTGTATTATGCAAACTTAGATTGGAAATAGAGTCCCTCCAGAAATCATTGTAGACTGGTGAATTTGCTATTTGTATTTTTTACCTTCATAAGTATATGAACCATTTTCAGGGGAGTGGGGAAAAAATCACCAAAAACTATGTTTTAAACATTCAATATACAAAGCCATTTGCTATATCCAGAAGAGACAGGATTGATGGACAGGACATGGGGAATTACTGTTTCATAAATGAAAAACAAAAGAGTGGACTTTCAATGAATAAAGCACCTTTCCTACAAATTCCTGATAGTATCCAAGAAGTTTGTTTTGCCACAACTATGAGAGCTGAGGGATTTGTTAGGTGGTCATTGAAGTTGTCAGTCAAAATCTAATACAAATGGATGACCTTATGGAGAAGGAAAAGAAAGAGGATATATTAATAGAATATTAAAACTCTAGAATATTATATCAAGTGGCAATTATTTCTGAGTTTAATTAATACATACATAAGCTTTAAAAACAAATCTTATTCTCTGGTCTTGAATACTTTCTCTGGCAGAGAGCTCATTCTTATATATATAGCAGATTTGCTGATGAATAACAGTTTTACTTCTATTTAATTGTCATGTGGCTTTCTCTACTTTCTGTTTTTAGGTCTCTTTATAAGTCATTCATCCATTCATTCATTCTTATGAACATGTTATTTTCTCCGAAAAAGGTATTTGTTGAGTGCCTATTTTATGCAAAGCCCTACCCTAGCTCTAAGGACGTAATAATAAACAAAATAGTACTGGTTGATGTGGTGATAGGACTTTGAATATATAGTATGAAATCAGTAGTAATTGGAAAATAACATAAAATGCATAAATTAGTTTCAAACCATAATAAGAGCTATTATGTAAAACTACAGAGGTTTTATAAGCTCATAGAAGAGGCCAAACTGACCAGTTCTGATGGTGGTAGTATTCATAGATGTGATGGTGGTGGACAAAACACCTCATGAGGAAGTGACATTTAAAATGAGATCTGAAGAATGAGTCATTGTTAACCAAGCAAGAGTTGAGAGCAGGAATAATTAAGAACCTTTCTGGACAGGGAATTATCTGTGAGAAGAGCTTGAATTGGGCAAGACAAGAGCTGGATGTGGATAATCCTGCTCCCCCTAGGTAGAACACTGCTATTCTCTCTTAATCTTCTTAGTATGTACATATTTATATCCTTCAGCTGTTTCTGACATAACATGAATTACAGAAACTCTCTTTGCTCCTCTTCAGCTATGCTCTCACTTGTATTTGTCTTCTTTACATGTGTTCCTAACAACATAGCAGCATGGCAGTCATGTGAATGTGTCAAGAGAAAGAGCAGTGCCTCTGGGTTTCAAACTGTGGATGGAGGAAGTTATAACTGAAGTCCTACCAAAAACATTGTTCGCCAATATTTATTGGAGTGACCCCAGGAACTCTACTGGGATGGCAAGGCAGATACAATACTCTAAACTTCTCTACCTACCCTTTTCATATCAGTAATACTTAAAAAGGCGAAAAAGAAGTAAAGCTGGTGGATTTGGAATCAGTCTTCAAAAGACTGGTCAACATAACTAGCATTTTGATGTAGGACAAAAGAGAACAAAAGAGCTCTTTTATCTATTTCTACAAGCTCCACATTATAACAATATCTTTTTTGTATTTCATCTTTTTTTCTCTCAACCTGAAGTTCCTTGGGACCTGTTTCTCTTCATAAATAGTTCTCATTCTGGACTGGAAAATGTCACCATTGGCAATGGATTGCTCTAGGTGGACAAAGTGCCAAGTGGCTCCCGAAGAGCCCCAGAGGCTTCAGCCTAAAGGATAAAAGGCAATATATGAAAGGGAGAAGTTTGATCCTGTAAATAAATTTGACTGGCATTAAGTATTTAACATGGTGGCTGGCTCCATGAGGGCAGTACATTAAATGCATAATGGCATAGCATCCATTTGGGCTTTACTGTAAATCTGACAAGCCCCAACCAAGCTGCATGGCATTAAATTCTAAGTGGCAAGTTCTGATAGAGCTGTCAGCTTGAGAAGGTTTACTTTAAAGCAAACAGAAGAGGCTGCAGATTCTTTTATTAATAAGGTAATGCTCAGTTGGAGAAAAGAGGGAAGGCAGTGTGATATTATCACAAGAATAGGGCTTTGGAATCAGCCTGGGGTTTGGATTAGTTGCCCTGTTACTTATTGCTGTGTAATCCTTGAGCAAAGCACTTCACCTCTCTGAGTCTCCATTTCACTAATGAGTATAATGGCCATAATGTATATATTTCAGGCTTGCCTTAGGTTTCTCCAGGAAACAAACTTGGGATAGAGATTTATGTTCAGGTAATTTATTAGGGAGTGGTCTTGGGAAAAGGAGCTTCAGTGGAGTAAGGAAAGTACAATTTACAGAGAAGTTCTTGTCGTTGTTTAACCACTTATAGTAATAGCCATTTTACATTTATAATTCAATACTTTTTTTAATCTGAAAAGAAGTTATTAAATGTATCTATAGCCTAGATTTCCTGGAAATAGAACCTAAAATGAAGTTTTGAGTGCAAGTGGGTTATTGAGGAGTAGTTTCAGATATACTACCTGTAAAAGAGTAAGGGAAGCAGCAGTGGTCAGAGCAACAGATTGATCTTCAATATAGTTGCAGCAGAGACTCAGCTAATCCCACCGAATGATGTGACACAAGGATGGCATTTCATGGGTGTCTCACATTGAAGCAGAGAATCTGGGTCTTTGTTCACCTTCATCAATAGATCACTGGATGTAGACAGCCTTTGAGGATGGAATTTTGGGTGAGGCAGCTCTGTTGGGACAAGCAAGTTTCAGGGAGGGACTCAGTTCCCAAAAACTATAAGCAGACAACATGCCTGGCAGTTGGGAGTTAATCTCAGTTCTGAATAATCTACCACTTGGATCCACTTGTTCCCTATAATAATAATAGAAATAATAATAATAATAATAATAATTCACACCATCTACAGAGAGCTTTTTCTAGGTTCTGTTTGTTCATTTGCTGGGGGTGTTCATACTCCTTACTAGAAGAAGATTGATGGGATGAAATCTCTTGCAGCATTTCCTGCTGCAGATGCTCTCCAGGCTACAAGTGATATTCATAATTTTCCTCCATCACTATCATTCTAGATTTTCCTGCCACTTAATTAGCATTTTTGCTAGTATCATCTCCAAGATTTTCATGCCTGAGGAATTTTGAGTTCCTATGTATCATGTCTTATTCAGATTATGGCTGCTTCATGTGCTGATAGGCTATCAAAATTGGGCAGAAGAATATCAAGAGGAACTCCACTTGATCACTTGGGCATCGAATATATTATTTTTCCCCACACTGTTTAATAGCAACTTTACTTCCTTCTGATATCAGTATTAATTACCCTGGCTGGAATAGTAACTTCACTTCTTTGACTTTTGTGTTTTTTTTTTTTAGCACAAGGAGTCCAAAGTGACTGGGTGGTAGCTACACATAAACTTTAATAGGATGTATTCCCATCTAGAAACCAAGACTTATAGATGCAAAGAAACTACAATTGGAGGGACAATTAGTATAAATTCATTAGTAGCTTATTGGAAATAGTAGTAAATATAACCAATTCTGATTCTACCTTTGATCCAAGACTTATGTATTCCACATACTAGAAATATAATACCTGTATAATAAGTATTGATTTAGGGAATACTCTGCATCTGAAAGGATTGAATCCCATTATTTCAAAGCTATAAACCCAGATATGCCTTCAAAAGGCTATTATCTTTCTTTGTCACACTGGTAGCTTCAGGGTGTATGGCATATGATAGAATCAGTGGATCCATTGGAAGTTAATTAGAGACCACTATTATGCTTTCTTTGATGTATCCCTTACTATGATGTGATATTACAGAACATTTTATTGTTGACGACCCCTCAAATAGAAATGCTGGTTGAGACACTATAAGCAGGAAAGGCAAACGCATACTCCTAATATGGTTTGATTCTAGTTTCAGTGAATTTCGGCCTACTCTAATTTGAAGGAGCCCAATATAGTCAATTTGTGACTAATTGGCTGGTGGGTCTCCTTGAGGAAGGTAGCGATACTGGTGACTCAATAATGATGTCAGTTGATAGAAGTTTGGATATTTAGTAAGGTCAGTTGCAAGATCAGCCTTGGTGACTGAGAGCCATATTCTTGGGTCAATGAATTTTCTTTTTCCTTGATATATGCCTACTGTAATCCTCACTCCATCAGTCCATAAAGACTAGCTGATGTCAACAGGCTATACTCATTCTACCAACTTGCATAAGGCATAAAGAAGGATCAGTGAATTTGACTTGGTGATAGATTGGTATAAAAATATTTGTTCTGAAGAATAAGAAAAAAAATACTGAAAGAGTTATTAGATTCAATACTAAGTAGTGTATCAGACATATAAATTTTTGTAAGAAGAGACAAAGAATGGGGGCAGAAAATACTTGAAGAAATAATTATTTTTAAAAATTACTAAATAAGGTAAGAAAAACATTACAAATCAAGAAGCTTAGGAAAGTATAAGCAGGATGAATTCAAATGAATCCCTCCTAGGTACGTCATAGTCATACTGCTAAAGCCAACAATAAAGAGAAATTCTTGAAAGCTGCTGTACAAAAATATTGTGTTACATATGGGAAACAATGATTGAAATGATACTGAATTCACCTCAGAAATGATGGGAACCAGAAGAAAATGGATGAATGTTTAAATGCTAAAAATTATGAGAATTATTATTACTATTATTATTATTTTAAAGATTTAATTTATTTATTAATTAGACACACAAAGAGGCAAAGACATAGGCTCCCTGTGGGGAGCCTGATAAGAGACTTGATCCTGGGACTCTCAGATCCTGGGATCACGCCCTGAGCCAAAGGCAGACACTCAACCACTGAGTTATCCAGGTACCCCTAAAATTATGAGAATTATAAACAATTTTCTATTCAGTGAAAATATCTTTCACATGAGAATGACATAAAAACATTTTCAGATAAAAATAAAAGACTATTGCTAGCAGATTTTCACTGCAAGAAATGCTAAAGAAAGTTTCAGGATGAAATGTAGATACCATATGGAATCTCCACTAAAGTTTTATTGGAACATGGCTATACCCATTGTCTAGGACCACTTTCTTGTTAAAATGGCAGAATTGAGTAATTATGAGAGAGAAATTATATGGTATATAAAACATAAAATAGACAGGATACCTGGGTGGCTCAGTGGTTGAGCCTCTGCCTTTGTCTCAGGTCATGATCCCAGGGTCCTGGGATCAAGTCTCACATCGGGCTCCTAGCAGGGAGCTTGCTTTTCCCTCTGCCTGTGTCTCTGCCTCTCTCTCTCTCTCTATCTCTCATGAACAAACGAATAAATAAATAAATAAATAAATAAATAAATAAATAAATAACAGAAAATATTTACTATTTAGCTGTTTGTAGAAAAGATTTGCTGATCCCTGGACCAAACAGTCAAATTAAAGAGGAGAGATTAACGGATTGGATTAAAAGAAAAACCCAACCATGTGCTATCTACCTTTGATAAAGAGAAATGGACTGAGATGAAAAGAATGGATGAAGAAAAAAAAAAAAAGAATGGATGAAGAAATATCATACAAAAAGTAACCATAGGTAAGCTGCAGTAGCTGTATTCAAGTCAAACACAATAGACTTCAAGATAAGGAGTACTTAGATAATAACAGTAATAATAACAACAACAATAATAATAAATATTATATTTAGTGGAAATGCTGGGAAGATGAGTTCATTCATTCATTCATTCATTCAACAGAGAAAGAGGGAGCACAAGCAAGGGGAGTGGCAGGCAGAGGGAGAAGGAGAGGCAGGCTCCCCTCTGACAGGAAGCTAGATGTGGGGATTGATCCCAGGACTCTGGTCATGATCTGAGCCAAAGGCAGACACTTAACTGACTGAGCCATGCAGGTATCCAATAAGGAGTACTTTTAAAAAGTGATATTCTATAATAATAAGTTGGGTAGTCAATCAGAAACACCTAGCATAATAAACGTATATGCACCTAATAGTTTTTAAATACTTGAAGCAAAAATTTATATAATTTAAAGGGAGAAATAGACAAAAGTACACTAACAGTTGCTCTACTAGTAATTGAGCATATATACTTGATAGAGCAACTATCAGATATACACTGATGATACAGAAAATCTAAGTAATCTTATCAAAAACTTAACCTAATTGACATTTATAGATGACTACATTTAAGGAAAGCAAACATATGTTCTTTTCAACTTTGCACAAAACCTTCACAAAAATAGACCATATAAAAGAGTGTAAAATAAGTTTTAATGAATGCAAAGTTATTGAAAGCATATAAATGTTTCCTGAATACAAATGAATTAAGGTAGAAATCAGTAACAATTTGATACATTAAAACAGTGATACATTGGGGAATCCCTGGGTGGCTCAGCGGTTTGGTTCCTGACTTCGGCCCAGGGTGTGATCCTGGAGTCCTGGGATCAGGTCCCGCATGGGGCTCCTTGCATGGAGCCTGCTTCTTCCTCTGCCTGTGTCTCTGCCTCTCTCTCTCTCTGTGCCTCTCATGAATGAATAAATAAAATCTTTAAAAAAAACAGTGATACATAAAACATCTAAATGTTTAAGATTAACAACATACTCATAAATAACATGGACTAAATTTAAAAATCACAAAGGAAATTAAAAGATATTTTGATTCAAATGATTAGAGAAATTAAAAATTATGGAGCATAGCCTAATTTGTGCTAAAAGGAAAGTTTATAGCTTTAAATGTTTATATTAGAAATAAGAGGGACACTTGGGTGGCTCAGTGGTTGAGCATCTGCCTTGGGCTCAGGTCGTGATCATAGAATCAAGTCCCGCAGGATCTAGGATCCTCTCAGGGAGCCTGCTTCTCCCTCTGCCTATGTCTCTGCTTTTCTCTCTGTTTCTCTCATAAATAAATAAAATCTTTAAAAAAATAGAAATAAGTCCTTAAACAAGCAATGATATAATTTTCCTCCTAAGGAAATAGGAAAATATTAGCCCAAAGTTAATAAAGAGAAAGAAATACAATAAAAATGAGAACAGAAATCAATTAAATAGAGAGACAAAGAAAAGGTATAAATTTAGTTCTTTGAAAAAATTAAAAATCAATAAAAAATCCTCACAATGTGACCAGAAATGAAAGAGAAACATCATAAATTGGCCATATCAGTTATGAGGGAAAGAGTTACATGAGGGATTTTACCAACTTTAAAAGATAAAAACTTAGACAACTTTAATGAAATATTTACATTTCTTGAAAAATACAGTTCGTTAGAATTTATATAAGGTAAAATACAAAATATGAATTAAAGAAGTTACTTATCAAAAACCCATAACATAAAGAGGATTCCAGCTGCATAGGTCTTCTCCGGATAAATCTATACAACAAATAAAGAAAAAAATACCAAAATTACATGTATTTTTTCAGAAATTAAGTAGAAAGGAAAACTTCTCAACTTATTTTATAATGCCAAGATGATGCTGATACCAAAACTGGAAAATACATTAAAAGAAAAGATATTGGGGATCCCTGGGTGGCTCAGCAGTTTAGTGCCTGCCTTTGGCCTGGGGTGTGATGCTGGAGTCTCTGGATCAAATCCCACATCAGGCTCCCTATGTGGAGCCTGCTTCTCCCTCTGCCTGTGTCTCTGCCTCTCTCTCTCTCTCTCTCTCTCTCTCTCTCTCTCCCTCTGTGTGTGTGTGTGTCTCATGGATGAATAAATAAATCTTAAAAAAAAGAAAAGATATTGTATATGGATGAATGTGAGAAAAGAATTCCTCAAAATCCTAGAGAGGAACACAGGGTAGCAACCTCTTCAACCTCAGCCACAGCAACTTCTTGCTAGATACATCTCCAAAGGCAAGGGAACAAAAGAAAAATAAACCATTGGGACTTCATCAATTAAAAAATTTTCTGCACAGCAAAGGAAACAGTCAACAAAACTGAAAGGCAACCTAAGGATAGGCAGAAGATATTTGCACATGATCCTCCAGATAAAGAGCTAGTATCCAAGATCTATAAAGAACTAATCAAACTCAACACCCAAAAAAGAAAATCCAGTCAAGAAATGGGCAGAAGACATGAACAGACATTTCTCCAAAGAAGACATACAAATGGTCAATAGACATGTGAAAAAATGCTCTGCAACACTTGGCATCATGGAACTACAAATCAAAACCACGATGAGATATCACCTCACACCAGTCAGATGGGAAGCAACAAACGTTGGCAAGGATGTGGAGAAAGGGGAACCCTCTTACAATATTGGTGGGAATGCAAGCTGGTACAGTCACTCTGGAAAAGAGCATGGAGTTTCCTCCAGAAGTGAAAAATAGAACTACCCTATGACCCAGCAATTGCACTACTAAGTATTTACCCCAAAGATACAAATATAATGACTCAAAGGGGCACCTGTGCCCCAATGTTTGTAGCAGCAATGTTCACAATAGCCAAACTGTGTAAAGACCCAAGATATTCGTCAGAAGGTGAATGGATAAATATGTGGTGTGTATCATACACGCCCCCCCCACACACACACGCACACACACAGAGTAGAATATTGCTCAGCCATCAGAAAGGATGAAATCTTACCATTTACATTGATGTGGATGGAACTGGAGGGTATTAACTGAACAAAAACAAATCAATCAGAGAAAGAAAGACAATTATCCTATGGTTTCACTCATATGTGGAATATAAGAAACAGCATAGAAGATCATAGAGAAAGGGAGGGAAAACTGAATGGTAAGTCATCAGAGAGGGAGAAAAACCATCAGAAACTCTTAACTATAGCAAATAAACTGAGGGTTGCTGAAGGGGTGGTGGGTGGGTGGATGGAGTCATTGAGTGATGGGCATGAAGGAGGGCATGTGATTTAAGCACTGGCTGTTATATGCAACTGATAAATTATTGAACACTACATATGAAACTAATGATGTGCTATATATTGGCTAATTGAATGTAAATAAAAAGATTGAAATGCATCAAAAAATAAAAAATAATACCTCTTGTGAATATAGATGCAAAAACTCAGTAGAATATTAATAATTTTCATTAAATGACCTCTAATGACCAAGGGAAATTTATCTTGGGGACATAAGTGTGATTTTTTCATTTGGAAATAAATCAGCGTAACATACTGTATTAACCAATATGAATTTCTCAATAGTTGCAGTAAGGTTATTTAACACAATTCAGTGCTCATTAGATGAAAACTCTACATAATTAAGGAATGCCAGAAAACTTTCTCAATCTGGCAAGAAGTATCTACAAGCAAAACAAAACAAAGGCTATTTATTATACTCAGTGAAATATTGAACACTTTCTCCCAGAGATCTTTTCAAGACAAGAATGCCTGCTTTTACCATTCCTCTTCAACATTGTATTATGCTAGAAGGCCTAACCATTACAACAAAGCAAGATAAAAAGTCATAAATGTTGAAAAGGAAAGCTCTCTATTTAAAAGTGACATAATGTTTTATGTAGAAAATCCCAAAGGAATACAAAAACAACCTACAAGTACTAAAATTTAAATTAAACAAGTTTTCAAAATACAAGGTTGGTATTAAAAAATATTTCTTAAAAAATATTTCTTTCTGTGTACTTATAACAACAAATTGGCAAATATACATTTAAAAACCCATTTAACATAGCACTGACAATTTAAAAATTGACTGACATTTATGTTGTTAACTAATTTTAAATAAAAGATTCAAACTATTGGGAAAAAAATATTACAGGTCGTGTAGAAACAACTGAAAAGCCATATGGGAAAAGAAAATCCTAGCTTACATGAAATTAAAAATTATTCAAGACTAAAGCATAGAAGCTAAAACAATGAAACTTCCAGAAGAAAATACATGTACATATCTCTGGGACCTAATATTAAAGAAATAATAACCATTAAAATGATGAATTATATTTTATCAAACATAAAAGCTTCTGCTTATTTAATTTAGTATTAGGGAAATGAATAGAAAAGCCACAGATAGGATAACTGCAAAACATATATCTCACAGAATACTTTGCAATTATATGACAAACTCCTATAACTCAATATTAAAAACAATTGAATTAATTTTTTCTCCTTTTCCCTCCTTTTTTAGAGGGAGGGATAGAGAGAGAGTTTTGTAGGGAGAGGCAGAGGCAGTGGGAGAAGGAGAGAATCTCCAGCAGGATCCCCAAGCAGGGAGCCTGACATGGTGCTTGATCTCACAATCCTGAGATCACGACCTAAGCCAAAATCAAGCGTTGGATGCCCACTTAACTGAGCCACTCAGGCACCCCAATCAATTCAATTATTAAAAATGGACTAAAGACTTCACATTTCACATAAGTTGATCTACAAACACCAATAATCTAATTTAATAAAAGCTACTATCTTTAGTCACCCAGGAAATACAAATTAAAACCACAAAGAAATATCTCAAAATACTCACTAAAATGGCTAAAGTTAAAAAGACTTGTGATATAAATGTTAGTGAAGAGCAATGAAAACTTTCCTTTCTGTTATAGGCATATAAAATTATAAAATCACTTGAGATAAATGTTTGGCAGTCTAAAAAAAATAAATTTAAACAGATGCTTATTCGTTGACCTAGCAATTCTGTTTCTAGGTGTTAAGCAAGAGAAAGAAAAAAAAGGAAAACTTAGCTCCAAAATATTTTTACAAGAATATTCATAGCAACTTTATTAATAATACCCCAACCTGGAAACATGGCTATCAAAAGGAAAACTGAAAAAAAAAAAAAGTAGTATATTCACATCATGGAATAGTACATAGAAATTAAAAAGGAAGAAAAACACAAATAACAAAATCTCATAGGTGTTATGCTGAAGAAATCATATCACACATGAATGAGGACATACTCTATGCTTTCATTTACAAAGAACAAGAAGGAATAAGATAAAATGGAAAATAAATGTACAGAGTTGTGTCTGCAGTAGTAATGAACTCTTTTACTTGCTTTATCACTTGTATTTGTATGAAATAGATAAAAAGAAGGCTGTACAAGGCAAAGTACTGGTAGTGTCCTGAAGCAATAGTGAGTTAGAACTTGTCTTACTTGATGTCTGTATGTTATTTCCTTTTATAGTAGTGTTTTTGGTTAATATTACAGAAATATTAATTACAGGTGATTGGAATGACTTTGATAACATAGAGCCATGTGGATTCTAGGAGTAGTCAGATACTAAGAATTAGACTGAATAAAGAAATCTGAATGTGCAAATGTACTCATTAAATTTGATTACTTTCACTAAGTCACATTGCCTTCTAGGTAGGATAGACATCTTTGATTATATCTTCCTCATTGTTGATATCATACTCTGATAAATTAATTGAATTAAATTATGTGTTTTAAGTGGATGAAGAACTCTTTTACTTGTCAGAATATTAGTGTATATTAGGACTAGGTGAGGGAGAAATCAACTATGTGCTTTGTTTTCCAGTGTCTTCTCAAATTACTGTGTCCCATATAATTCCCACAACCACCTTGTGAAATGGAAAATTTCCCATATACTTTAACTTACACAGAAGAGCCTTTGAACTTTTTATAATAGCCTCAAGAATGTTTTATTTAAACTCACTTCCATCCATATCAAAAATCTTATTCCTCCTTCTCACCACTGCACTTATTCCATATTTTATTTTGTTCAGGCACTGTATGATATTTTTCTTTTCCTTACCATGGCATAGGTGCAGTGCTTAGCTGACCATATTTGTAAAAAGGCCTAATCTCAAATTGGTTGAGTACTCATGAAGTACAAGATACAGATAGATGTTATTTTCCTTGGTTATTCTTCTTGGGTTTAAGAACATAGTTTTACTTTGATGAACATGATCTCTCCTCTCTCTCTCTCTCTCTCTCTCTCTCTCTCTCTCTCTCTCTCTCTCTCTCTCCCTCCATCTGTCTCCCCCCTCCTTCCCTCCCTCCCTCCCTCCCTCCCTCCCTCCCTCCCTCCTCTCTCTCTCTCTCGGCTCCAGTCTATTTATTGAACAACTCTTTTTTGAGTACCTATTCTGTGAGAGGCAATTTTTTAAGTTCCCATTCTGTGGGATTTTAGTGATGAAGAAAAGACAAGACTCATGCTCTCACGTAGCTTGCATTCTATTGAGAGGATGCAGAAAATAAGTAAATAAACGAACAAGATTTTAACTTCTGGCAAGTTTTAGGGAAAAAAATTGTAGATGGCAAAAAAATAACGTTGGAAATGGGGGAAGCTTCCTTAAAGTGGATGAATAAGCCTTTTTGAGGAGGTGAAACTTGAATTGAGGACTGAATAGTAAGTGTGACTGTTGGTGCAGAGATCTGGAGGAAAAAATTTCAGACTCTGGGAACAGCACACCCAAAAATCTCATATATTATAAGTGAACGTTTGAAGAATCCTTTGAAGGGCAGTGTGTTTGGAATTCATTGAAATGGGAAAAATTGGTAAAAGACGAGTCTGGGAATATAAGAAATATACAGATCATTGATTGGAATTATTGAAGTGTTTTAAGTGTGTGGGTAACATTATCTGATTCATTATTGAAAAGCATGAGTATAGATAACAGGAGATTATTGACATAGCTCAAGTAGAAGTTAATGATGGCTCTAGCTAATATAGCAATCCAAAATAGGGAGAGTCTAACACACTTTAGGAGGCCAGTGCCTTATCCATTAGGTGGAGCTGACAAGTCTAACACATTGAAAGACAATGCTGACAAACAGTTGATGATGATTGGAACAAAGGCGAGTATATTTTCTAAATCATGGACCAGAATCATCTTATATGGTTTCTTTTAGTGATTCAAGGACCAGTATGTATTTGACGTTTCCAGTTTGTATTTGTATTCTAGGAGTGAAAGTGACACAGCCCCTAACCTAAAGTTGCTGGACTTCACCTTAGGCTTACTTAATCTCATGCAGGAGCCTAGGAATCTGAATTTTAGCTCACATGAGCCACTAGTGTGCTAAATACACACTAGTTCTCTCAATGTAGAAGTGGTGGGGAGGAAAACTAGAAATGGAACTTGTGCAGTTCCAAGAAAATCAGAGAAGTTGGACTGGATCCTGCTTATACTGTATTGCAGTGAGAGTTCTGAGGGGTAAAATAATTGAGAGAGAACAAGTAATTTATTTGTTGAATTATTCATTGGATTGCTATAGGTGACTGTTAGAGGTAGGACAGTGACAGAGCCCTAATAAAAACAAACAACGCAACACAACAAAATTGAGAGGGAGAGTTTTTGTTTTGGGTAATAATAGTGTATCTTGTATCAGACTAACTTGCCTTCACCCAATAATTAGAATATCTGGAATAATATCTATTCTAAAAAGCTATTATTTAGGGGGCATTGGAGAGCAATGCAAAGCAGGCTCTGATGGCTGTTATGATTATGATATTTATGTGGAAATGCAAAAGAAAAGAAAAAGAAGCAACTTGCCCCAAACAAAAACTAAAATAGCTAAAATTAAAGACAACAAAGCTAATGAAGTTACATTATCTAACTTTAAGACATGATGTAAAGCTACAGTAGCCAAGGCAGCATCATAATGATATAAAAATAGATATTTATATTAATGAAATAGATTTGAGTTTACAGAACATAGTCATCATAAGTTGTACAACTGATTTTTGTCAAATAGACCAAATCAATTGGACAAGGGAAAGAAAACTTTTTTCAACAGATCGTGAACAATTATATATATATATATATATATGTATGTATATATATATATATACATATATATATAGCAATTATATATATGGCAATATGTAATTATATATATTATATATATATGAGGCAAAAATGAACTTCATTCTCTCCCTACTGCCATATACAAATTAAAGTCTAAAAGAAAGACATAAAACTTATATGCAATTTACACCTCAATAAAGCTAGCGGGGGGAGGGGGAAAAAACAGAAGCAATGTCAGCAAAATGGTGAAATAGTAGTTTTCAGCCCTCATCCACCCCCAGATGGTTTTTGAAAATCACTCACAGATGGGAGTACCTTTGTGGGAGCTTAGGAGTTCAGAGGAGAGATTGTAGCACTCCATTGGAGCAAAAAATCTGAGAATAAAAAAAAAAAAAATCTGAGAATAGACACATTGAAGGAGGTAGCAAGAACAATTTCACTTCATTTGCACCACTCTCCCTCCATAAGACTGAATAGCACAATGCTGAAAGAGAATTCTCAGTTTGAAATTTCTTCCACAGGAAAGTGAGAGCTTGGTGAGCTCCCTGCTTCCTAAGCTAGGTGGAAGTTAGCCCAGGAGGTCCACTTCCATCTCATCCCATCCAAATCATTGAGGAAATTGGTATATCTGAATAGTCTGGAGCAGCTAGGATCAAGGAAAATATACAGGGTTCAGAGCAACCGAGGCGTAGAACTCAGATAAGGGCTGCATTTTCTACTAAACACCTTGTGACTCAATCAGTCTCTCACCTATTCCCCTGCAGATTCCTCAGCTAGCTTACACATGTCACTAGCACACCACTTACTCCTCTTCCTGGGAATCACTGCCCTTTATGAACCTCCATAGATGGCCAAACACCTGCAAATCATGCGCGTGCACACACACACACACACACACACACACACCCAGCTTGACTTTGATGGACTATGAAAAGGCACATGACCCTCAACACTTCATTGTACTAATGTAGGGAAAATAAATAGTAGCTGACTTTGTTAGATTAAGAGAAGTTGTACAAACTTAAAACTTCCCCAATAAAAAGGCATACTAACTAGCTTAAAACTCCCCCAACAAGTGGAATGGAGCATGTGCCTCCATAGAAAAGGTCTGTGAGGGATCCCTGGGTGGCTCAGCGGTTTGGAGCCTGCCTTCAGCCCAGGGCCTGATCCTGGAGTCCCAGGATCAAGTCCCACATCAGGCTCCCTGAATAGAGCCTGCTTCTTCCTCTGCCTGTGTTTCTGTCTCTCTCTCTCTCTTTTTTTTTCTCTCTCTCTCTCAATCTCTCTCTCTCTCTCTCTCTCTCTCTGTGTGTCTCTTGTGAATAAATAAATAAAATCTTAAAAAAAAGGAAAAAAAAAAGAAAAAAGGTCTGTGCAACCCCCCAGAATTCCTAGATGGCCCGAGTAATGAGGGTCTTTCTCTTTTGGAGCTAGTCTTTTGGAAGAGGTAACCTCTTCAAATGCAAAGAGAGCAGCAAGGCTTCAGGGAATGAAAAATCAGGGAAATATGCCATCAGACAGTAATTTCCCAGTAATTGAACAGAAAGAATTTGGGATCTATGAATTGCTTGATAAAAATCCAAGAGAGTTTTTTTTTTTTTAGTTGCTCAGTGAGCTACCAGAGTATGCAGATAGAATCTATGAAACCAGGAGACAATACAGAAACAAGACAAGAAGTATAACAAAGATATAGAAATCATAAAAGAGAACCAAACATAAAAATCGTAAGATCATAAAATAAAATGGTAAGAGTGAATTGGAGATGAAGAATACAATAAATGAAATGAAAAAAAATGCAACAGAGGGCTTCAACAACAGACTTTATCAGAAGAAAAAGAATCTATGAGCTCAAAGATAGGTCATTTGGAAGTATCTAGCCAGAGGAGAGAAAAGAAAAAAATATTAAAAAGAGTGAAGAAAGCCTATGTAATTTATAGGAAACAAACCAGAAAAATAATCAATACATTATAGAAGTTCCCAGAAGAGACAGAAAGAGGCATACAGTTTATTAAAAGAAATACATACAAGAAATATTAAAGAGGAATCTGTGAGTGGAAAGAAAAGATCATAAAGAGGAGTAAGAAAATTAGGAAACACAAAGGCAGTAAAAATTAAGTATAGCTTTACAGATCAGTCAAGGGATTTACAAAATATAAGGATGTAAATTATGATACCATGTTGTGGAGGTAGGTGGGGAGAGAAGTTAAGAATGGGTCCAACTTCATTGCCCATATAGTTAATATAGATTATTCTACACGTAAAGGATTATATACAAACCTAATGATAACAACACATCAAAACTCAGTAACAGATAAGCAAAAAATAAGGAGAAAGGAATCTAAATTTGTCACTAAAGAAAGCCAGCAATCATGAGAGACAAGACCAAGAGAAGAAAGGAACAGAGAACAACTACAAAAACAACCATAAGACAAATAACAAAGTGGCAATAAAGATGTACCTATCAATAATTTCCTTGAATATAAGTGGACTAAATGCTCCAATCAAAAGACATAGAGCAATAGACTAGATAAAAAAGCAAGGATCATCTAAATGTTTCCTAGAAGAGACTAATTTCAGACCTAAAGGCATATGCAGATTTAAAGTGAAAGGATGGATAAGAACTTATCATTCAAATAAAATGGAAAATAAAGCCAGGTTAGCAATACTTAAATCAGACAAAATGGACTTTAAAACAAGATTATAACAAAAGACAAAGACAGTAAATAATCCTAAAAGAAATAATCCAACAATAAGATATAACAATTGTAAATATTTATGCAACCAACCAACACAGGAACACTTGTTTATAAATGTAGTCAATAACAAACATAATAATCAATAGTAATACAATAATAGTAGGGAACTTTAACACCCCATTTATTTCATTGGATAAATCTTCCAAAGAGAAAACAAGGAAACAGTGGCTTTGAATAACACATTGGACCAGAAGTATCTAATACAAATATATTCAGAACATTCCATCCTAAAGCAGCAAAATGTGCATTGTTTGAGTGCAAATGGAACATTGTCCAGAATAGATTACATATTATGCCACAAAGCAAGACTCAACAAATTAAAAAACACTGAAGTCATACCATGCATCCCTTCTGACCACAACACTCTGAAAGTAGAAATTAATCATGAAAAGATCTGGAAAGAACACAAATACTTGGAGATTATTAAATAATATGCTATTAAACAATGAATGAGTCAACCAGAAATCAAAGAGGAAATAAAAAATATGGAGAGAATTTTGAAAATGAAAACACAATGGTCCAAAATTTTTGAGATGCAGCAAAAGCTGTTCTAAGACAAGTTTATTGGCATACCTCAAGAAGGAAGAAAAATCTCAAATAAAGAACCTAACCTTACTCCTGAAGGAGATAGAAAAAGAAGAACAAACATCAAAAACAGTAGAAGGAAGGAAATAATAAAGATTAGAAAAGAAGTAAATAGAAACTAAAAAGCCAAATCAAAACAATAGAGCAGGAGATCAATGAAACAAAGTGCTGTTTCTTTGAAATCATCAATAAAGGGATGCCTGGGAGGCTCAGGGGTTGAGCATCTTCCTTTGGCTCAGGGCATGAATCGAGTCTCTCATTGGGCTCCCTGCAGAGAGCCTGCTTCTCCCTCTGCCTATGTCTCTGCCTCTCTCTGTATGTCTCTCATGAATAATAAATAAAGAGGCGGAGCAAGACCAGGAAGACTAGGGTCCCCAAGTCACCTGCCCCCACCAACTTACCTAGATAACTTTCAAATCATCCTGAAAACCTATGAATTCGGCCTGAGATTTAAGGAGAGAACAGCTGGAATGCTACAGTGAAAAGAGTTTGCGCTTCTATCAAGGTAGGAAGACAAAAAAAAAAAAATTAAGAAATAAAAAAGCATCCAAGGGGAAGGGGCCCCACGAGGAGCTGGGCTAAGGCTGGGGCGAGTGCCCCAGGACAGGAAAGCCCAGTCCCGGAGAAGGAGGAGCTTCACCAATCTTCCCAGAGGGAAAGGCCTTTTGCCTGGGACTGAGCAGGGCTGAAAAGACTAGGGGCCTCACAGGATAAGCAGCTCCTACTGAACCCTGCACCTGGCAGGGGGCGGGGCAGCTCCTCCAGGTACACACACCTGAGAATCAGCACAGCAGGCCCCTCCCCCAGAAGATGAACTGGAAGGACAGGGGAAGAGCAAGTTCTTTGTTTATTATTTTTATTTTTATAAATTTATTTTTTATTGGTGTTCAATTTGCCAACATATAGAATAACACCCAGTGCTCATCCCGTCAATTGCCCACCTCAGTGCCCGTCACCCAGTCACCCCCAACCCCCGCCCACCTCCCTTTCCACTACCCCTAGTTCGTTTCCCAGAGTTAGGAGTCTCTCATATTCTGTCTCCCTTTCTGATATTTCCCACTCATTTTTTCTCCTTTCCCCTTTATTCCCTTTCACTATTATTTATATTCCCCAAACTAATGAGACCATATAATGTTTGTCCCTTTCCCATTGACTTATTTCACTCAGCATAATACCCTCCAGGTCCATCCACATGGAAGCAAATGGTGGGTATTTATCATTTCTAATGGCTGAGTAATATTCCATTGTACACATAGACCACATCTTCTTTATCCATTCCTCTTTCGATGGACACCGAGGCTCCTTCCACAGTTTGGCTATTGTGGACATTGCAACTAGAAACATCGGGGTGCAGGTGTCCCAGTGTTTCATTGCATCTGTATCTTTCGGGTAAATCCCCAGCAGTGCAATTGCTGGGTCATAGGGCAGGTCTATTTTTAACTCTTTGAGGAACCTCTTCTATGGAAAGATATGAATTTAGTGTCACCATGATACCTATTCTATCCCTGTTTTGTGGATTATTTCCTTGGACTTCCTCTTCATTTGACAGAGTCCCCCTTAATATTTCTTGCAGAGCTGGTTTGGTGGTCACATATTCTTTCAGTTTCTGCCTATCTTGGAAGCTCTTGATCTCTCCTTCTATTCTAAATAAGAGCCTTGCTGGATAAAGTATTCTTGGCTACATGTTCTTCTCACTTAGGACCCTGAATATATCCTGCCAGCCCTTTCTGGCCTGCCAGGTCTCTGTGGAGAGGTCTGCTGTTACCCTAATACTTCTCTCCATAAAGTTTAGGGATCTCTTTTCTCTTGCCACTTTAAGGATCTTCTCTTTATCTTTGGAATTTGCAAGTTTCACTATTAAATGTCGGGGTGTTCAATGGTTTTTATTGATTTTGGGGGTGGGGGGAATCTCTCTATCTCCTGGATCTGAATGCCTGTTTCCCTTCCCAAGTTAGGGAAGTTCTCAGCTCTGATTTGTTCAAATACACTTTCTGGTGTCCGTCCTTTTTGGCACCCTCTAGAACCCCAATTAAATGTGGATTTTTCCTTCTGAGGCTGTCATTTGTTTCCCTGAACCTTTCCTCATGGTCTTTTCATTGTTTTTCTCTTTTTTCCTCAGCTTCCTTCCTTGCCATCAACTTGTCTTCTATGTCATTCAGTCTTTTCTTCTATCTCGTTAACCCTCGTCATTAGGACCTCCAGTTTGGATTGCATCTCATTTAGTTGATTTTTAATTTCTGCCTGATTAGATCTAAATTCTGCAGTCATGAAGTCTCTTGAGTCCTTTATGCTTTTTTCTAAAGCCACCAGTAGCTTTATAAATGTGCTTCTGAATTGGCTTTCTGACACTGAATTGTAATCCAAATTTTGTAACTCTGTGGAAGAGAGGACTGTTTCTGATTCTTTCTTTTGTGGTGAGTTTTTCCTTCTAGTCATTTTGCTCAGTGGAGAGTGACTAAAAACAAGTTGTTCTGGAAAAGGAGAAAAAGAGAGGAAAAATAAAAGGGAGGAAACAAACAGAAAACAAAAACAAGGAGGGGTATCCTCTGATTGTATATACTGTAAGTCCCTAGACTTCCCCTGGAACTTTTCCAGACTGCTTGGTCAAGAACTTGCTCTTCCGAGGCGGGGCAGATGGCGGAAGAGCAGGGTCCCCAAGTTACCTGCCCCCACCAAATTACCTAGATAACCTTCAAATCATCCTGAAAACCTACGAATGAGGCCTGAGATTTAAAGAGAGAACAGCTGGAATGCTACAGTGAGAAGAGTTCACTCTTCTCTCAAGGTAGGAAGACGGGGGAAAAAGAAATAAAGAAACAAAAGGCCTCCAAGGAGGAGGGGCCCCGCGAGGAGCCGGGCTAAGGCCGGGGAGTGTCCCCAGGACAGGAGAGCCCCGCCTGGAGAAGCAGGTGTTTCACCAATCTCTCTAGAGGGAAAGGCACTCTCAGGGAGTTGGAGCAGGATCCCAGGATGGGCGGGATGCCGTCAGGCTTCCTGGGACACCAAGAGAGGACATGCGCCCTGGGAGAGAGCACCCGCATCCCCCGGCCCAGCTCCCTAAAGGGCTGCAAGGCCCCCACGGCTGGATCCGGGAGCAGCTCGGAGGGGGCAGAGGCAGAGGTTCCACACATAGGGAGCTGCGGCCAGGAGCACGATTCCAGCAGCACAGGCCCAGGAGCACAGGGGCCAGGGACACAGCCCAGGATTCGGCGCTCCCCCTGGGACAGGCAGAGGCTGTGTGCAGAGCCACAGGACAGCAAGGACACGCCTGCCGCAAGCTGAGCAGATCAGCGGCCCCACCCCTGGAGCATCCAGGCCCCTGCAGACTGAGAGCTTGGTAGTTACTGTGCCTCCTGACTCTAGGGCTGGAGAACTGGCCGCCGCCACTGTTGTTGTTCCTCCAGGGGCCTCACCAGATAAACAACCCCCCACGGAGCCTCACAGTGGCCTCACCAGATAAACAGCTTAAACATCTTTAACTGAGCCCTGCACCAGGCAGGGGGCTGAGCGGCTCCCCCAAGTGTTAACACCTGAAAATCAGCACAGCAGGCCCCTCCCCCAGAAGACCAGCTAGACGGACAGGGGAAAAACGAATTATTGACCAAGCAGCACTGGAAAGTTCCAGGGGAAGTCGACGGATTTACAGTATACAGAATCAGAGGATACTCTCCCTTGTTTTTTTGTTTTTTGATTTCTGTTTGCTTCTGCCCCCCCCCCCCCTTTTATTTCTTTTCTTCTCTTTTTTTTTCTTTTTTTCTTTTTCTTTTCTTCTTTCTCTTCTCTCTTTTTCTCCTTTTCCCAATACAACTTGTTTTTGGACACTCTACACTGAGCAAAATGTCTACAAGGAAATCCTCAACTCAAAAGAAAGAAGTACTCTCTCCCACAGAGTTACAAAATTTGGATTACAATTCAGTGTCAGAAAGCCAATTCAGAAGCACATTTATAAAGCTACTGGTGGCTTTAGAAAAAAGCATAAAGGACTCAAGAGACTTCATGACTGCAGAATTTAGATCTAATCAGGCAGAAATTAAAAATCAACTAAATGAGATGCAATCCAAACTGGAGGTCCTAATGACGAGGGTTAACGAGATAGAAGAAAAGACTGAATGACATAGAAGACAAGTTGATGGCAAGGAAGGAAGCTGAGGAAAAAAGAGAAAAACAATGAAAAGACCATGAGGAAAGGTTCAGGGAAACAAATGACAGCCTCAGAAGGAAAAATCCACATTTAATTGGGGTTCTAGAGGGTGCCAAAAAGGACGGACACCAGAAAGTGTATTTGAACAAATCAGAGCTGAGAACTTCCCTAACTTGGGAAGGGAAACAGGCATTCAGATCCAGGAGATAGAGAGATTCCCCCCACCCCCAAAATCAATAAAAACCATTGAACACCCCGACATTTAATAGTGAAACTTGCAAATTCCAAAGATAAAGAGAAGATCCTTAAAGTGGCAAGAGAAAAGAGATCCCTAAACTTTATGGAGAGAAGTATTAGGGTAACAGCAGACCTCTCCACAGAGACCTGGCAGGCCAGAAAGGGCTGGCAGGATATATTCAGGGTCCTAAGTGAGAAGAACATGTAGCCAAGAATACTTTATCCAGCAAGGCTCTCATTCAGAATAGTAGGAGAGATCAAGAACTTCTAGGATAGGCAGAAACTGAAAGAATATGTGACCACCAAACCAGCTCTGCAAGAAATATTAAGGGGGACTCTGTCAAATGAAGAGGAAGTCCAAGGAAACAATCCACAAAACAGGGATAGAATAGGTATCAA
Source organism: Vulpes lagopus (assembly GCF_018345385.1). Taxonomy (NCBI): domain Eukaryota; kingdom Metazoa; phylum Chordata; class Mammalia; order Carnivora; family Canidae; genus Vulpes; species Vulpes lagopus. The sequence goes on along the minus strand of NC_054838.1, from coordinate 32,844,372 downwards.
GGTGACACTAAATTCATATCTTTTCAAAGTAACTCTGAACGTGAATGGGCTTAATGATCCCATCAAAAGGTGCAGGGTTTCAGACTGGATAAAAAAAAGCAAGACTCATCAATTTGCTGTCTACAAGAGACTGATTTTTAGATGTAAGGATACCTAAATCCCAAAAATAAAAGGTTGGAGAACCATCTACCATTCAAATGGTCTTCAAAAGAAAGAAGGGCTAACCATCCTCATATCAGATAAAGTTTATCCCAAACTGAAGTAAGAGATGAAGAGGGACACTATATCATACTTAAAGAATCTATCCAACAAGAGGACCTAACAATCATGAATATTTATGCTCCGAATGTGGGAGCTGCCAAGTATATCAATCACATAATAACCAAAGTTAAGACATGCTTAGATAATAATACACTTATACATGGAGACTTGAATACGACACTTTCTACAATTGAGAGATCTTCTAAACACAACATCTCCAAAGAAACAAGAGCTTTAAATGATATATTGGACCAGATGGATTTCAGAGACATTTACAGAACATTACATCCAAACACAGCTGAATACACATTCTTCTCAAGTGCCCAAGGAACTTTCTCCAGAATAGGCCACATACTGGGTCACAAATCAGGTCTGAACCGATACCAAAAGATTGGGATCGTCTCCTGCATGTTTTCAGACCATAATGCCTTGAAATAAGAACTAAATCACAAGAAGAAGTTTGGAAGGATTTCAAACATGTGGAGGTTAAGAACCATCCTGCTAAAAGATGAAAGGGTCAACCAGGAAATTAAGGAAGAATTTAAAAGATTCCAGGAAACTATTGAGAATGAAGATACAACCATTTAAAATCTTTGGGATACAGCAAAAGCAGTCCTGAGAGGGAAGTACATCCCAATACAAGCATCCATCCAAAAACTGGAAAGAACTCAAATACAAAAGCTAACTTTACACATAAAGGAGCTAGAGAAAAAACAGCAAATAGATCCTACACCCAGCAGAAGAAGAGAGTTAATAAAGTTTCGAGCAGAACTCAATGAAATAGAGACCAGAAGAACTGTGGAAAAGATCAGCAAAACTAGGAGCTGGCTCTTTGAAAGAATTAATAAGATAGATAAACCATTAGCCAGCCTTATTAAAAAGAAGAGACAGAAGACTCAAACTAATAAAATCATGAATGAGAGAGGAGAGATCACTACCAACACCAAGGAAATACAAAGGATTTTAAAAACATATTATGAACAGCATTGCGCCAATAAATTAGGCAATCTAGAAGAAATGGATGCATTTCTGGAAAGCCACAAACTACCAAAACTGGAACAAGAAGAAATAGAAAACCTGAACAGGTCAATAACCAGGGAGGAAATTGAAGCAGTCATCAAAAACCTCCCAAGACACAAAAGTCCAGGGCCAGATGGCTTCCCTGGGGAATTCCATCAAACGTCTAAAGAAGAAACCTTACCTATTCTACTAAAGCTGTTCGAAAAGATAGAAAGAGATGGAATACTTCCAAACTCATTCTATGAGGCCAGCATCACCTTAGTTCCAAAACCAAAGACCCCACCAAAAAGGAGAATTACAGACCAATATCCCTGATGAACATGGATGCAAAAATTCTCAACAAGATACTAGCCAATAGGATCCAACAATACATTAAGAAGATTATTCACCATGACCAAGTAGGATTTATCCCCAGGATGCAAGGCTGGTCAACACTCATAAAACAATCAATGTGATTCATCATATCAGCAAGAGAAAACACAAGGACCTTATGATCCTCTCATTAGATGCAGAGAAAGCATTTGACAAAAATACAGCATCCATTCCTGATTAAAACTCTTCATAGTGTAGGGATGGAGGGAACATTCCTCAGCATCATAAAAGCCATCTATGAAAAGCCCACAGCAAATATCATTATCAGTGGAGAAACACTGGGAGCCTTTCCCCTAAGATCAGGAAAAAGACAGGGATGTCCACTCTCACCACTGCTATTCAACATAGTTCTGGAAGTCCTAGCCTCAGGAATCAGACAACAAAAAGAAATCAAAGGCATTCCAATTGGCAAAGAAGAAGTCAAACTCTCCCTCTTCGCCGATGACATGATATTCTACATAGAAAACCCAAAAGACTCCACCCCAAGATTTGGAGAACTCATACAGCAATTCGTCAGTGTGGCAGGATACAAAATCAATGCCCAGAAGTCAGTGGCATTTCTATACACTAACAATGAGACTGAAGAAAGAGAAATTAAGGAGTCAATCCAATTTATAATTGCACCCAAAAGCAAAAGATACCTAGGAATAAAACTAACCAAAGAGCTAAAAGGTCTATATCCTAAAAACTACAGAACACTTCTGAAAGAAATTGAGGAAGACACAAGGAGATGGAAAACTATTCCATGCTCATGGATTGGCAGAATTAATATTGTGAAAATGTATATGTTACCCAGCACAATTTACACATTTAATGCAATCCCTATCAAAATACCATGGACTTTCTTCAGACTTGGAACAAATCATCTTAAGATTTGTGTGGAATGAGAAAAGGCCCTGAATAGTCAGGGAAATATTAAAAAAGAAAACCAGAGCTGGGGGCATCACAACGCCAGATTTCAGGTTGTACTACAAAGCTGTGGTTTTCAAGACAGTGTGGTACTAGCACAAAAACAGACCATAGATCAATGGAACTGAATAGAGAATCCAGAAGTGGACCCTCAACTTTATGGTCAACTAATATTTGACAAAGCAGGAAAGACTATCCACTGGGAAAAAGTCTCTTCAATAAATGGTGCTGGGAAAATTGGACATCCACGGGCAGACAAATGAAACTAGACTATTCTCTTACACCGTACGCAAAGATAAACTCAAAATGGATGAAAGATCTAAATGTGAGACAAGATTCCATCAAAATCCTAGAGGAGAACACAGGCAACACCCTTTTTGAACTTGGCCACAGCAACTTCTTGCAAGATACATCCATGAAGACAAGAGAAACAAAAGGAAAAATGAATTATTGGGACTTCATCAAGATAAAATCTTCTGCAACTAAAGAAACAGTCAACAAACTAAAAGACATCCTATAGAATGGGAAAAGATATTTGCAAATGACCTATCAGATAAAGGGCTAGTATCCAAGATCTATAAAGAACTTCTTAAACTCAACAGCAAAGGAACAAACAATCCAATCATGAAATGGGCAAAAGACATGAACAGAAATTTCACAGATGAAGACTTAGACATGGCCAACAAGCACATGAGAAAATGCTCTGCATCTCTTGCCATCAGAGAAATAGAAAGCAAAACCACAATGAGATACCTCCTCACACCAGTGAGAATGGGGAAAATTAACAAGGCAGGAAACCACAAATGTTGGAGAGGTTGTGGAGAAAAGGGAACCCTCCTGCACTGTTGGTGGGAATGTGAACTGGTGCAGCACTCTGGAAAACTGTGTGGAGGTTCCTCAAAGAGTTAAAAATAGATCTGCCCTACAACCCTGCAATTGCACTGCTGGAGATTTACCCCAAAGATACAGATGCAGTGATACGCTGGGACACCTGCTCCCCAAGGTTTATAGCAGCAATGTCCACTATAGCCAAACTGTAGAAGGAGCCTCGATGTCCATCGAAAGATGAATGGATAAAGAAGATGTGGTCTATGTATACAATGGAGCATTACTCAGCCTTTAGAAACGACAAATACCCACCATTTGCTTCAACGTGGATGTACCTGGAGGGTATTATGCTGAGTGAAATAAGCCAATCGGAAAAGGACAAACGTTATATGGTCTCATTCATTTGAGCTATATAAAAATTAGTGAAGGGGAATAAATGGAACGGAGAGAAAATGAGTGAAAATATCAGTGAGGGTGACAAATTATGAGAGACGCCTAACTTGGGAAAACGAACAAGGAGTAATGTAAAGGGGAGGTGGGTGGTAGGTTGGGGTGACAGGGTGATGGACACTGAGGGGTGCACTTGGAGGGATGAGCACTGGGTCTTATGCTAAATGTTGGCAAATTGAACTCCAATAAAAATATTTTAGAAAATAGAAGAATAAATAAAATCTTAAAATCATAATAAAATTGATTTAGCCCGACTAAACAAAATCAGAAAGAAGAAAAACAAATGACACCATGGAAATACAAAGGATAATGAAAAATTATATTTTAAAAAATTGGACAGCCTAGAAACTAGAAATTCCTAAAACACATAACTTCAAAAACTGAATTAGAAAGAAAAGGAAAATTTGAACAGAGTGGTTACTAACAGTGAAAATGAGTCAGTAATCAAAAAACTACCAGCCAACAAAAGTCCAGGACTAGTTGACTTCACAGGTGAATTCTACCAAATATATCAGGAGAATAAATACCATTCTTCTCAAAGTATTTCAAAAAATATAAGAGGAAGAAAATCTTCCATTTTTGTTTTATGAGGCCAGCATTACCCTGATACCAAAAACATAAAAAGATATCACAAAAAAATATGAAAGAACCACAGTCAATATCTGTTATAAACATATATACAGAAACCGTCAACAAAATACTATCAAACTGAATCCAATACACTAAAAATAATCATTCACCACAACCAAGTAGGATTTAATCCAGGAAATCAAGGGTGGCTCAATATTCAAAAATCAATCACAGTGATACATCATATCTATGAGAGAAAGGATAAAAACCATATGAATGCTTCAGTAGATGCAGAAAATACATTTGATAAAGTACAATATCAATTCACAATAAAACTCCACTATAAAGTAGGTTCAGAGGGAATATAATAAAGGCCATATATGAAAAATTCAGAGCTAGTCAGTAGTGAAAAACTGATCACTTTTCCCATAAGATCAAGAACAAGGCAAGGATGCCCTTCTCACTACTTTTATTTAAGATAGTGTGGTGAGTTCTAGCCACCACAATCAGACAGCAAACAGAAATAAAAGGCATCCAGATAGAAGTAGAATTTTCACTCTTCAGAGACAATCTGATACTATATATAGAAAACCTGACAGACTCGACTGAAAAACTGCTAGAATTGATATAGGAGTTCAGTAAGTTTGCAGGATACAAAATCAATGTATACCAATCCATCATATTTCTAGGCACTAACTATGAAGTAGCAGAAAGAGAAATTAAGAAAACTGTCCCATTTACAATTGCACCAAAAATTGTAAGACCTAGGATAAATTTAATCAAAAGAAAGACCTGTACTCTGAAAACTATAAAATATTGAAGATGACAGAAATCAGTGGAAAGATATTCAGTGCTCATGGATTGGAAAAATAAATATTGCTAAACTGTCCATACTACCTAAAGCAATTACAGATTCAATGCAATCTCTGTCAAAATATCAAACATTGGTTTTTCAGAGAATTTAGAACAAATTACCCTAAAATTTGTGTGGAAACAAAAGGGCCTAAAATACCCAAAACCATCTTTAAAAAGAGTAAAACTATAGGTATCAGAATCCCAGATTTCAAGTTATAATATAAAACTGTAGTAATCAAAACATATGGTACTGGCACAAAAATAGACATATAGATCAATGGAACAGAATAGAAAATTAGGGGGAAAAAACACCCCATAGTTACATAGTCAACAAATGTTCCACAAAGGAATGAAGAATTTGCAATGGGAAGAAGAACATCTCTTCAATGAATGGTCTGGGGAAACTGAGCAGCTACATGAAAAGGAACCTGGACTACTTTCTTACACCATACAAAAAATAAACTCGAATTAAGGACCTAAAAATGAGACCTGAAACCATAAAAATCCTTGAGGAGAGCATAGGCAATAATTTCTCTGGCACTGGCTATAGCAACATTTTTCTAGATGTGTCTCCTAAGACAGGGAGCAAAAATAAACTATTGGGAGTACATCAAAGTAAAAAGCTTCTGCACAGCAAAGAAAATAATCAACAAAATGAAAAGACAACCTAATGGAATGAGAGAAGATATTTACAAATAACATATCCAGTAAAGGGTCAGTATCCAACATATATAAAGAACTTCTATGACTTAACACAAAAAATCCCAATAATCTAATTAAAAAATCGGCAGATGATATGAATGATATTTCTTCAAAGAACACAGATGCCAACAGACACACAATAGAAAGGGAAGGAAAAATAAAATAAGATGAAAATTGAGAGGGAGGCAAACCACAAAAGACACTGAACTCTATGAAAGAAACTGAAGGTTGCTGGAGGGGAAGTGAGGGCAGATGGGGTGAAGGAATAATTAGGTGATGAACATTAAGGAGAGCATTTGATGTAATGAGCACTAGGTGTTATATGCAACTGATGAATCACTAAATTCTACCTCTGACCCTAAAACAAAAAATAAAAGAAAAAGAAAAAAAAAAACCCTGAAAACTTATAGCTCAGGAGAAAGTGAAATGAGACGTTTAAAAGTGCTGAGAAAAGAAAGAACAAAAACAAAAACAAAACAGAAAAAACCTCGTGACAAAGAATGCAATACATGGTGAAGCTGTCCTTCAGCAATGAAGAGATAGGGCTGTCCTAGAAAAACAAAAGATGAGGGAGTTCATCAGCACTAGATCTACTTTATAAGAAATAGTAAAGAGAGGTCTTTAAGTTGAAAAAAAAAGAACACTATTAAGTGACATGAAAACATATGAAAGTAAAATTTACTGGTAAAAGAAGAATATGTTAATATTTTGAGTACAATAATATTGTAATGGTGGTATATAAATCACTTTGAACTGTAATATAAAAGTTTAAAACAGAAGAATTATAGAAGCTATAAAGAAGTATAGCTATTATAATTTTTGATGGATACAAAATATAGAAAGATTTATATTTTGACATTAACATAAAATGTAGTAGGAGGTAATAGTGTACTTTTTGAAGAGTTTTTGTATGCAACTGAGGTTATCAGTTTAAAATACATTGTTAGGATATAGTATTATGTAAGCCTCATGGTACCCACAAAGAACAAATCTCTAATAGCTACCCAAAAGATAAGAAGAGGAAATCAAAACATAGCAATGGGAAAAAAAATTCAACCACAAAGGAAGACATATACAATAGAATATTACTGAGCCATTAGAAAGGATGAATACCTACCAATTGACCAGATGGAGCTGGGGGATATTATGCTAAGTGAAATAAGTCAATCAGAGAAAGACAATTATCATATGGTTTCAGTCATATGCAGAATATAAGAAATAGTGCTGAGGACCATAAGGGAAGGGAAGGAAAACTGAATGGGAAAAAAATCAGAGAGGGAGACAAACCATGAGAGACTCTTACGTCTGGGAAAAAAATTGAGGGTTGTTGAAGGGAAGGTGGGTAGAGGCATGATGGGTGTGAAGGAGGCATGAATATGATGAGCATTGGGTGTTACAAGCAACTGATGAATTATTGAAAACTACATCTGAAACTAATGATGTACTATATGTTGGCTAATTGAATTTAAGTTAAGAAAAATAACACACAAAGGAAGACAAAGGAAGAAAGGAACTACAAACTGGAAAAAAATGTAAATGGTGGGATCCCTGGGTGGCGCAGCGGTTTGGCGCCTGCCTTTGGCCCAGGGCGCGATCCTGGAGACCCGGGATCGAATCCCACGTCGGGCTCCCGGTGCATGGAGCCTGCTTCTCCCTCTGCCTGTGTCTCTGCCTTTCTCTCTCTCTCTCTCTGCGTGACTATCATAAATAAAGAAAAATTAAAAATATATATATTAAAAAATGTAAATGGTGAAATTATGTCCTTACCTATCAATAATCACTTTAATTTTAAATGGATTAATTAAATTAAATTCATAATTAGTTACATTCTCTAATCAAAGACAATGAGTGGTTGAATGGATTAAAAGAGAAAACCCAAAGCTATGCTGCCTACATGAGGTTCATTTTAGCCGCAAGGACACTAGTATTGGAAGTGAAGGTGTGGAAAAAGATATCCCATGCAAATAGCAACCAAAAGAGAACAGGGGTGCCTATATCAGAAAAAATAGACTTTAGTAAAAATCTCTCTCAAGAGATAAGAAGGCTATTATAAAATCAAAGTTGGGTCAATTTATCAAGAGGACGTAGCAATTGTAAATACATATAACCATCAGCATATTATCTGAATGTGTAAAACATATTGACAGAACTGAAGGAAGAGATAGACAGCAGTACTTTAAAACCCTACTGTCTATAATGGATAGATCATCCAGACAGAAAATCAATAAGGAGACAGTGGCCTTGGATAACATTATGGATGAAATGGACATAACAGATACATGCAAAACATTTCATTTAATAGCAGAGTACACATTTTTTTTTTTTTTTTACATATTCTTCTTAAGCACTCATGAACACCCTTTAGGGTGGATCATATATTTGCCACAAAACAAGTCTTAACAAGTTTAAGAAAAATGAAATGCCAAGTGTGTTTTCTGACCACAAAGATGTGAAACTAGAGACCAATAACAGAAAGAAAATTGGAAAATTCGCAAATATATGGAAATTAAATAATACAGTTTTAAATAAATAAAAATAAATATTTTGAGACCAATGAAAAGAGAACAGGGGTGATTTCCATTTCCATGAAAATGGAAATACAGCATACCAAATTTTAAAAAGATTTTGTTTATTTGAGAGAGAGCATTACATGAACAGCAGGAAGAAGGACAAGCAGGCTCCCTGCTGAGGAGGAAACCTGATGTGAGGGTTGATCCCAGGACCCTGGGATCATGAGCTGAGCCAAAAGCAGACACTTAACTGACTGAGCCACCCAGGGATACAGCAAAAGCAGTTCTATAAGGGAAGTATATAGTGATAAATGTCTAGAATTAAAAAAATATTTCTAGTAAACAACCTAACTTTATCCTTTAAGTAACTGAAAAAGAACAAAACATACTCAAAATTAGCAGAAGAAAAAAAAATAATTGAAACAGAGACTAGGAAAACAGTAGTAAAGATCAACAAAACCGAGAGCTCATGTTTAGAAAAGATAAACAAAATTGACATACCTTTAGCTACATGTACTAAGAAAAAATTGAGAAGAATCAAGTAAATAAAATTATAAATGAAACAAGATATTACAACTGAAATCACAGAAATAAGGATTACAAATGACTAATATAAGCGATTATATTTCAATGTAGGATATAGACTATGTATCTAGGATAACCTAGAAGAGAGACAAATTCCTAGAAAGATATAATCTACCAAGACTAAATCAGGAAGAAACAGAGATTCTGAACAGGCCAATAGCAAATAAGGAGAGTGAAGGAGTAATTATAAAACTCCCTCAAAAATAAAAGCCCAGAATCAATGGCTTTACTGGTGAATTCCACCAAACATTTAAAAAAGAATTAATGTCAGTCCTTCTCAAACTCTTCCAAAATATTCGAAACAAGGGAAGACCTCCAAACTCATTTTATGAAACCAGCATATCCTGATACCAAAGCCAGAGAAAGGTACTATAAGAAAAAAATTAGAAGCTAATAATATGAATGAATATAGATGCAAAAATCTCCAACAAAATACCTGCAAACCAAATTCAGTAGCACATTAAACAGATCATAGGGATCCCTTGGTGGCGCAGCAGTTTAGCGCCTGCCTTTGGCCCAGGGCGCGATCCTGGAGACCCGGGATTGAGTCCCACGTCGGGCTCCCAGTGCATGGAGCCTGCTTCTCCCTCTGCCCGTGTCTCTGCCCCGCCCCCTCTGTGTCTATCATAAGTAAATTTAAAAAATTAAGAAAAAAAAAACTTTAAACAGATCATACACCATGATCAAATGGGCTTTATCTTTAAGATGTAAGGGCTAGGCATTCACCATATACAAATCAGTCAATGTGATATATCACATTAACAGAATGAAGATAAATTTCCAAGTTATCACAATAGATGAAGAAAAAATATCTGACAAAGTACACAGTCCTTTCATAAGAAAAATTCTAAATAGGTACAGAATTAATAATGGCCATATGACAAGCCTACCGCTAACATACTCAATGGTGGAAGTTTGATAAAAGCTCTTTTTCTGATATCAGGAATAAGCAAGGATGCCTGTTCTCATCATTCCTATTCAACATGGTACTAAAGTCATAGCCAGACAAGTTAGGCAGGTAAAAGAAATAAAAGGCATCCAAATCATAAAGGAAGAAGAAAAATCGTCTGCTTGCAGATATCATAATACCATATACTGAAAACACTAAAGACTCCACCACAAAAGAATTAGAACAAACTCAATAAAGTTGTGGGATGCAAAATTAGCATGCAAAAATCAGTTATGTTTCTATACACTAACAATGAATTATTCAAAAAATGATAAAATAATTCCATTTACAATAGCAGCAAACCAATGAAATACTTAAGAATAAATTTAACCAACGAGTTGAAAGCTCCGTGCATCTGAAAACCATAAAATAATGATGAAAGAAATTTAAGAAGACACAGATAAATGGTAATATATTACTTATTTATTGGACAGAGGAATTAATATTGTTAAAATGTTCATACTACTGAAAATTATCTACAGATTAAAAACAATACCTGCAAAAATTTAAGTGAAATTTTTCACAGAAATAGAATAATAAAATTCATATAGAACTGCAGAAGATCATGAATAGCCAAATTAATTTTGAGCAAGAACAACAAAGTAGGAGACATCATACTATGTGATTTCAAAATGTGGTACAGAGCTACTTTAATGGAAACAGTATGGTATGGCATAAAAACAGACATAAACCAATGAAACAGAATAGAAAGCCTAGAAATATAGTCAACTGATCTTCAACAAGATGTGAGTGTACACATATATATTTATATATAATATATACGTATATTTAATGTAATATTCAGCTATAAAAAAGAAGGAAATCCTGCCACTGTGATAGCATGGATGAACTTGGAAGACATTATGCTAAGTGAGATAATCCAAACAAAGAAAGACAAATATTTCATCATTTCACTTAATATGTGGAATCTAAAAACGTTGAACTCATAGAAGAGAATGGTGGGTACAAAAAACGTTGAGTGGGAGAAATGTTGATCAAAGAGTACAAGTTTCAGTTATGCAGATGAATAAGTACTGGAGACCTAATATATAGAACAATGACTATAATCATACCATATAGTATACTTCAAATTTGCTGAGACAGTAGATCATAATTGTTCTCACCAAAAGAAAAACAAAAATCAGTAACTACATGAGGTGATAGATATGTTAATTAGTGAATTGTGGGAGTCATTTCACTATATATGTATATATATATTTGTATATGTATGTGTATATATATATATAATCAAAACATCACCTTGTTCATTGTAAATATATGCAATTTTTGTGTCTCATTTACAACTTAATAAATTTCAAGAAGAATGAAAATTCAAATCTGAGACTATTAAGCTTTTTGGGGAAAAAAGAAAATGACTATAAACTGGAGGTATTAAAGGTTTCTTAAAAAATTAGAAGAATTCCAATAACCATAAAAGAAGAAATTTATAAAGTGAATTCACTAATGTTACATACTTCTGTTCATGAAATACACCATTAGAAATGAATAGACAAGCCACAAAGTAGAACATAATCATGAACAATATATCTGGCAGAGGTCTTATGTTCAGAATACATAAGGAATTCCTATAACTCAGTAATAAAAAGACAAATAGTCCAGTTGAAAAGTGAGCATGTAACTTGAACGACCACCTTATAAATTACAACAGAAGATATATCAATTGCCAATAATTCTCTAAAAATTCTCATCAGTCATTAGGGTAATGCAAATTAAAGTCACAATGTGATGTTACTTTACCCACTTGAATGGTTAAAATTAAAAAACAAAAGAATTCAAATTGTAACACCTATCAGTGGTAAATGTAGTTGAGACTATGGAGCAATTGGAACTTTCAGAAATTGCTCATGGGAGTATAAAATGGTACAACCATTTTGGAAAGTTCTTTGCTTTTTTAAAATTAAATTTATTTATTTTTTTTATTTCTATGAAGCCAAACACACAGAATGCTCCCAAGATTTCCAGAGTCAGATGTACGTGTCCTATGAAGTTGAAATTCCTTCCCCTTGTTATTATAGGGTCTATGAATATAATGGAGAGTCACTCCTTTGATTAGGTTACTTCATATATGACTGGTTTAGGAGACTAGAATGAGATTCATCTATTGGCTTTTATAATTTTAGCTACATTGTCTTGAGTTGATGATGTGGCTAAGACCTGTGAGCACCCTGTAGGAGTTAAAAGTAACCTCTTGTTGACAGCCCCAAGAAAATGGGAACTTTAGTCTTAAAACTGCAAGGATTTGAATTCTGCCAATAACCTGGATGATCTTAAAAGGATTCTCAAGCTTTAGATGTGAATACAGCCTCAGCTAACATCTTGATTTCTGTCTTGCCAGACCAAAGCAGAAAATGCAGTTGTGCTGTGCAGAATCAAACTTACAGAAATAGTAAGATAATAACTGTGTATCATTTTATTTATTATTTTTTATTTGTTTTATTTTTAGTTTTTGTTATCATTTTAAACTGCAATATTTGTGGGAATGTGTTAACCAGCCATAGAAAACTAATGCATACTTGAATTTCCATCTTTATCATCTTTCTCCCTGGCAATGTGATATTAAAATTGTAAAGCCTTGTTTGGTATATCTGTAAAGAAGGAGTGAGTGAAGTGGCCCATCAGGTTGTAATTAATCCTGATCTCCACAGAGTCAAAATATCAGACTTACAAATCACAGCGTCCTTGTTCCAAAGTCCTGTATTTCTTATATATGTATGTCTAATTTGATTCACATCCCAAGCAAGACTTTGTAATTAATTTTTCTGGATTCCCACCTCCACCAAAAATATGTTGTTCTGAATTATGTTTTTCCTGTTTCTATTATCTCATATTGTTCTCGAATGTGGAAACTCATTTACCTATTCCTAACACAGGGATCTAATTCCTCAGATCTCTTTCTTCTATTTCTCCATTCTTGACGGTACATTAAAAAAAATGTAGAAATTTAGAAACATTTCAAAGATTAGATTCATTAAAATGACCAAGCATTTAATTCATGAAAATTGGAATATGGGCAAATTGATTTTAGGCTAGGATCCAAAATATCTTACTCAAATATACAGATTAAATTAATATGCTTTTAAATTACTCCTCTGAGTTATTCAGCTTCCACTTCTCTGTCTGGGGCTTAGTGGATAACTGAATACCAATTTCCAACAGGAACAAAAGGTCATCAATGAAAACTTTTTAGAAAAGTGCTATTATCACTACTTCTCCACTTTCAATTGAGACTTTTGCTCAGGATCATCATTAAACAATACTTTCTGTTAAGCTATATTTCAGACAGATTAATGTGATTCTGTTCATATTCTATCCAATTTGGATCAGGGTTTTGGCTGGATTTTTGAGGTGTTGCATGATTCAATCACTGGTTTAGTTGAAAAGGGTGCTGGAATAGATGCCAGAGATCTAGACTCTTACTTTGATTCTCATTTTACTATGCATTTTTCCTTTGATAGGATTAGTCATAATTGTAATTTATTGTTGTGTTGATTTATTAAATATCTAACAAAGTGGAGTTACATGAGGTCATGAATATGACTCCCTTGTTTGCAAGTGTGTTTCTAATAGACAGTATATTGCTATTTATCTGAATGGACATAGTCTAATTGTTGACATGAATTAAATAGCTCTTGACTTAATTAAAGCATTTCAGGCACCAAATTAGGTGTTCTTTTGTTATCTAATTTATTTCTCACAACACTTTATAGAATAAGGAATAAATATCCCATTCAAAGATTTCACAGAATTATTCCTTGATCATGTTGTGTTTGTAAACAAAATTCAAAACCAGATCTGTGGTGCCAGCTTGCCAAGGCTAGGAACATAGGCATTAACTTTGTTAGAGAATTTAGCCATGGGTCTAAGTGACATTCTTTTCTCTTTCAACAAGATCAGATGAGAATATGGAAAGTAGAATTTTATGATGGTCCTACAAGGTTTCTAATTAGTTCATGTGCCCACACTTTCTCCCAGTTATTCAACTGAACACTAATGTAAATAATTTCTGTGAAGGAATTTTGCAGAAATTATTAAGTCCCCAAATAACTTAACTTTAAAATAGGGAGATTATTCAGGTGGGCTTGACTTAATCTCATGAGCCCTAAAATCAGACTCTACTCTTCCTATGTGCAGAAATGAAAGTCCAAGAGATGTGCACCAGCTGGCCTTGAAGAAACCAAACATTTCTGTTGCAAACAGCCTATGGGGCTCTTATGACAGGGAACTATGGGCAGCCTCAAAGAGCTGAGTGAGCTAGGTGTTAGAATGTAAACAGTAACCTTTGTCCTATAGCTGCAGGGAAATCAGTTCTGCCAACAACCAGTGAGTTTAAGAGACAAACTATACGCCCATATGAGAACTTTAGTACTGGCCAATTCCTTGGTTTCAGCCCGATGAGACCATGAACAAAGTCCTAGTTTTGTGCTTGGATTTCTGATAGAAAGAAATATGAAACACTAAATGGGCATTGTGGGATTTTTAAAAAGGTTTTATTTATTTATTCATGAGAGACAGAGAGAGAGAGAGAGAGAGAGAGAGAGAGGTAGAGACACAGGCAGAGGGAGAAGCAGGCTCCATGCAGGGAGCCAGATGTGGGACTGGACCCCAGGACTCTAGGATCACACCCTCAGCCAAAGGCAGATGCTGAACCGCTGGGCCACCCAGGGATACCCATAAATGGGTATTGTTATAAGCCAGTACATCTGTGGTGATTTGTCATGAAGTAATAGAAAAGCAATAAATAGGGAATGCTTTCAACTTACTAAGAATCGTCCCGGGAGTTGTAAGCACTGATTTGTTTTCATGCCATATTAGAAAAATGGGCAATGAATGATGCCAATGACATATAATGGAAATTTGCATCTTTAGATAGACCATCTCAGATACTATTAAACAAATATTAGATACTCAATAAGTTTTATGAAATAGATGAGAGAATGTTAAGGATGAAGCCACTTTGAATTATATTCAAAAACAACAGGAACAATAATAACTTGCGTTTCATTAAAAACTGAGAATATACCATTTTCATCACATCATATGTACTATTAACATAACACTATCAGAATGACTTATCAAGATGTTAACCTCCATAGTGTGACTAATGTATAGTTTATTAGGTTTCTCTACTGTAAAATTACTGGATTTTTTTCTGGCTTTTCATATTGTACTTTTTTGGAAGGAAGTCACTGAGCAACTTACACTTAAGAGATGGAAAATTATGCTCTACCTTCTTGAGAGAAAGTATCATCATAAATCTTCTCTGTGGTCTTCTATCTAAAAAACCCATAACTCTAGTCCAATCACCAGAATACCCCCCTTTCCAATCAATTGAAGGACATTTTATTAAATATCTGATCAGTACTCTTCAAGGCTATCAAGATCATTAAAAAAAAGTTCAACAAAATGGTCATAGTCTAGAGGAAACTAAGGAGCTGTGAAAACTAAATTTAATGTGATATTGTGGATCACTAGAGCAGAAAAGAGAAGCTAGATAAAAAGTAAAGAAATCTGAATAAGGCATGGATTTTTAGTTACTAAAAATGTATCAATATTGTTTAATTACTTATTACAAATGTTCTATATTAATAAAAGATATTAAAGGAAATTGGGTATAACATAAATGGGAGTCTGTGTGCCATCTTTGCAATTTTTTGTGTTGATGAAAAAACTATTCTAAAATGAAAGCTGATTATACTCAGTCTAATGAGAAGACAAGCCACTGTCTGGAAGAAAATATTTGCAAAGGACATGATAAAGTGTTGTTATACAAAATTTAGAAAGAACTCATAAAACTCAGCAATGATAAAAAAAAAAACAACAACACTCTACCCACTTGAAAAGTGGTCCAAAGACCTTAATAGACACCTCATAAAAGAAAATATGCAAGGTGGCAAAAAGTATTGGAAACGTACCACATCGTGTGTCATCACAATGCAAATTAAATCGTGAAATGCAAATTAAAACAACAGTGAGATACCACCATATGTATTTATTAGAATGGCCAAACTTCAAAACACTGACAAGATCAAATATTGATGAGGATATTCCCTTCATTTGGGGAATATAAAAATTAGTGAAAGAGAATAAAGGGAAAGGAGAGAAAATAAGTGAAAATATCAGTGAGGGTGACAAAACATGAGACACCTAACTCTGGGAAATGAACAAGGGGTAGTGGAAGGGGAGGTGGGTGGGGGGTTGGGGTGACTGGGTGATGGGCACTAAGGGGGACACTTGGCAGGATGAGCACTGGGTGTTATGCTATATGCTGGCAAATTGAACTCCAAAAAAAAATTTAAAAAGAATAAAAATAATTTAAAAAAGGATATGGAGCATCAAGAGCCCTCATTAATTGTTGGTGGGATGCAAAATGATACAGTAACTTTGGAAGATAATTCAGCAGTTCCTCATAAAACTAAACATACTCTTACCATCCTATCCAGTAATTATACTACTTGGTATTTGTCTACATGAATTGACAACTTATGTCCATACAAAAACCTGCACACACAATTGCCAAAAATTGGAAGCAGTCAAAATATCCTTTAGTAAGTGAATGGATAAAAAAAAAAAAAAAAATCTGTGGTACATCCAGACAATGGAATATTATTCAGCACTAAAAAGAAATGAGCTATTGAGCCATGAGAAGACATGTTGTTAACTTAAATGCATATTACTAAGTGAAGCCAATCTGAAAAGTCTACATATTATATGAAATCAACTATATGACATTCTGGAAAAGGCAAAATTTTGGAGAAATAAAAAAGTCCAAGCCTAGATGGAAGTGATGAATAGGTAGAGCACAGAGGATTTTTAGGGCAGTAAAAGTATTCTGTATGGTACTACAATGGTGCATACATGTCATTAAATATTTCTCAAAACCTATAGAATGTCCAACACCATAATGTAAACTATGGACTTTAAATGATAACGACATGTTAGTATAGGATCGATTGTAAGAAAAAAAAAACACTGTTTCAGTGCGGGTATTGATAGTGTGGGTGGTTTTATGTGTGTAGACAAGAATTATATGGGAAATTTCTATATTTTGCACTCAATTTTTGCTGTGAGCCTAAGACTGCATCCCAAAATAAAGTCTATGAAAAATAAAACAAAAGTGTATTAAATTAAAATTTTCAAGAGAAAACCAGGAGTATGATTTAAGCCTGTAAAAGAGTGAGAGAGTATTGGGTCTCTGTGAATTCCAGTAATGCCAATTACAGAGGTAGGGGAGGGAAGGGAGAGATGGTGTGGAGATGAGTGGCAGGGAGGGGAGGGGCGGTAAGGAGAAGGGACAGACAGAGTAAAAAATGAGATAAGATTGGGAAGTAGAAAAAGTAGGGCTAACATTGGGAAAATTTTATACCCTCTCTTAGCTTCAGATTCCCCTTCTGTAAAATCCATATTCCAATGGATTAATAAATGATATTATATTCTTCTTTGTATTATTATTATTTCATACATTTCACGTGAGAAAAACATTACAAAGACTTATAACAAGTAGAAGGTTTGTAATCTCACAAAACTATTTACGTAGTGTACTTATTTATTAATATTGGATTTAGACTTAAATACAGATGTGTAAAGGTATAGAAATTTAGAGTTAGAATTAATACTGAATACATACCATTATGGGCCTAGATTATTTTAAAGAACATATAAACTGGGACAAGTAACCAGAATGCCTGACTGAATTTGGCTCAGAGAATAAATAAATCTGTCTCACATAATGATGAAAGCAGAGTAGTTGGAGGGAGATCATGTCAGGACTCTGAGTCTACTTTTCAGTGTTTCTTTTATGTTCATATATTGAGCTAGATAACAAGTTGACTCCAGCAGTCCTGGTCATTAAATTTAAAATCATTATCCAGAGAAACAAAGACTGTCTGACGTTCCTGGATCTCATTTCTAGGAAACCTTTCCCAGCAATCACACAGCAGATTTGGAGCTCATGCCTATTTTTTCACTAATAACTATCGAGGGCAACAGCTTTATCGTAATTGGCAAAGACTAATCCTCTGATGTCTCTGAGCTTTGGGGAGTCATGGTCTTACTATCTCTTTGACCACATGTTTGGGGGAGCAACAAACATAAAAAAATGAACTTACAGTGCAATAAATACAAATGCACAACGTAATAAGGGCAGCAAACAATGCCCTCCCAAGTTTGGCCTTCTAAATATACTTAAAGGCAGGGTAGATACATAATATCTAGTTTATTTTGAGCAACTCTATTATTTTTTTTCTGAAAAAAATACACATTTGTGAAAGAATGATGAGACAGAATGTAGTAAGAAATGAGAGTCTTCTAGTAAGTCCTGGACTCAAAGTTGATTTACTCAAGTGAAAAAAAATAGCAGCGAAGTATGCTAGAAAAGCTTTATCATCAGAAGTGGATAATTTGAGTGGCTGCACTTACTTTTAGTTACTTTCACCTTTATAAGCTGGATTACTATCCATGTAAAACAGGGAAGCTTATTACAATTACAACTCAGCATTGCTGGAATAATCTAAGAATAATACATATGAAGGTATTTTTAAATACAAATAAGAGGAATCATTGCTGAAAATAGACTGTTTTCTTTTCCTATTTTGTTTTTATTGAATCAGCATTGTATTCTTCATGATAATTATGTCAGTACATTTTATCCTGAAACGTTTGTGTGAATAAAAGGCATAAATTGTCATATCCAGTTAAAGGCATAATAGGCTTTTTGATTACATTGTTTTAGCACTTTTCGTTTCAAATAACTACTATTTTGTTTTTATTCATCTTATCTAATAATAATAATTGATACATTCTTCAATTATTTTTGAATAGACAGATTGTTGGGCATTCTAAGTTGATAAATGTCTCATTAATGAATGCAACTTGTTTTTACTTACTTTTAGTGCAATTTATGTAGAAAAAAGATTTCTCAGAATTTACAAGGGCAAAACAAATTGACTAATTTTTGATAAGTTAATCTAGTGAGTGATAATGGAATGAGCACAGTTTTAACTAATATTTTTTGTTTTTGTTAAGAAGGACACATTGTAACTAGTATCGCCAGACCTTTCTATGATTTTTCCTTGATGCTTTTTAAAAATATCAATCTTAGAATTTATAACCAAGAGTTTAATAGATTCAGCATATTGAGGAACTGAATATATAACTATTATACGCCTTTTTCTAATACTAATTCTAAAGCAATGCCAGATTCCCTAGCCATGTTGTACATGACTCTATAACTTTCTTTTTCCTACCAGTCTGTGCCTTTGAGGTCCTTAGCAAGCCTAGGAACGACCACCACAAGAAGAATGACCTAACAAGTTTAGAATTAGATAAACTGTGGTAGTAAGCAGAGGTATTAGCCATAATTACTTGTTATTTTGGATAAAATGAGCCTTTTCAAAAGCCCTTTACCATCCCCTTCTTAATTACAAGTAGAAAATTTTCTATTTTCTAAGATATTCTATTTTATTCTAAGATATTTTATTCTGAGATATTTTATTCTGAGATATTTTATTCTTAGATATTTTATTCTGAGATATTTTATTCTAAGGTATTTTATTCTTAGATACTTTATTCTAAGATATTTATTCATAGATATTTTATTCTAAGATATTTTATTTTATTCTAGATATCTACAATATTCTAAGATATTCTAAGATTTTCTATTTTCTAAGATAAGCACCCCCATCCATCCTGCCCCTAAAAGTGCCCATGGAATTTCCTCCTGAACCATGATGATTTGGCAATCAGTTTTCTGATAATTTGTCATATTCCTTGTCACATTTCTTCTCTGTTACTTACACTGGAAGGTACTTGTCCTATATATAAATCTTATGATTGTGTTCTGTCTTTCACTTTTATTATGTTGCTCTTTCATTAGAATTTAAATTTCTACTTTGCACCAACTGTTACACTAACAGTAGGACATAGAGATAAATGTGATCAGCCATTTGTGTTCAAGGAGCACCTATTGTATCAGTGGTGACTGAAATGGAATAGAAAACTGAAGTACTGTGTGATATATTCTGGAGCAATGATAATGAAATAAGCACTTTTACTACCTATAGAAATAATAGCGATATATTACCCTTCATTTGGTGGAGAGAGAACCATGCTGGAGCCCAGTTCTTCTAGTTACACTAGAAGGGCAATTGGATGGTCATGCATGGAAGTAAAAATTCCAGTGGCCTCTGTGACACAGATGAAAAAAGAAGGGAAAGCAGGGAGATTTGGATACATAAAGAGATCATTGGAAAGCTTAAGGGATAGAGAGTTTGGAAGTATTTTTAGCGTCCTTCTGATTTGTTTCACTCTAGCGTGAAAGAGTAACTTTGGTAGTTAACTTCGTCTGAAAATGTTGCCAACTTACCATCATAATTATTCTTTTTATTATTCTGTTTTCTGAACTTTATTTTCTTCGTAGCCTTAGTACATTTCTAGATTTATTACTAGGTTGTTTTCATATCTTGGCTATTGTGAATAGTGCTTATACGTCTTTGAGATGTCGATTTCAATTCTTTTTTAGAAAAATACTTAGAATTGTCCATCAACAGATGAATGAATTGAAAATATAGTGTATACATACAATGAAACACTATTCATCCTTACAAAAGAAGGACATACTGCAGTATGTGGCAACATGGATAAACCTTGAGGACATTATACTAATGAAATCAGCCATTCCTAGAAAGGCAAATACTGCATGATTCATGTTTTTTTCTAGTGAATACCCAATTACTTTTATTATTATATTTTTAAGGTCTAAAAATGAGTTTTAGAAAAGTGCTTTAGTGTCTTGCCTATACAGGTAAAATCTCAATTAGAAAAAAAAGTGTTGAGTTCTGACTGAATGAATCCTTTCAAATAGCCTATCATTAGTTCTTGGAGTTTTACAAACTTTATAAATGAGGAAGAAAAAAATACAAAGTGGTAAGAAAGTGGCTTTACTATTATTTTTATGTAGTATAGAAATCTAAGATGACACTTTTTTAAAATAAATTTATTTTTTATTGGTGTTCAACTTACCAACATACAGAATAACACCCAGTGCTCATCCTGTCAAGTGCCCGCCCCAGTGCCCGTCAACCATTCACCCCCAACCCCCACCCTCCTCCCCTTCCACCACCCCTAGTTCGTTTCCCAGAGTTAGGAGTCTTTATGTTCTGTCTCCCTTTCTAATATTTCCCACACATTTCTTCTCCCTTCCCTTACATTCCCTTTCACTATATTTATTTTCCCCAAATGAATGAAAACATACACTGTTTGTCCTTCTCCGATTGACTTACTTCACTCAGCATAATACCCACCAGTTCCATTCACGTTGAAGCAAATGGTGGGTATTCGCCATTTCTAATGGCTGAGTAATATTCCATTGTATACATAAACCACATCTTCTTTATCCATTCATCTTTCAATGGACACCGAGTCTCCTTCCACAGTTTGGCTATTGTGGACATTGCTGCTATAAACATCGGGGTGCAGGTGTCCCAGCGTTTCATTGCATCTGAATCTTTGGGGTAAATCCCCAACAGTGCAATTGCTGGGTCGTAGGGCAGGTCTATTTTTAACTATTTGAGGAACCTCCACACAGTTCTCCAGAGTGGCTGTACCAGTTCACATTCCCACCAACAGTGCAAGAGGGTTCCCTTTTCTCCGCATCGTCTCCAACATTTGTGGTTTCCTGCCTTGTTAATCTTCCCCATTCTTACTGGTGTGAGGTGGTATCTTATTGTGGTTTTGATTTGCATTTCCCTGATGGCAAGTGATGCAGAGCATTTTCTCATGTGCATGTTGGCCATGTCTATGTCTTCCTCTGTGAGATTTCTCTTCATGTCTTTTGCCCATTTCATGATTGGATTGTTTGTTTCTTTGGTGTTGAGTTTAAGAAGTTCTTTATAGATCTTGGAAACTAGCCCTTTATCTGATATGTCATTTGCAAATATCTTCTCCCATTCTGTAGGTTGTCTTTGAGTTTTGTTGACTGTATCCTTTGCTGTGCAAAAGCTTCTTATCTTGATGAAGTCCCAATAGTTCATTTTTGCTTTTGTTTCTTTTGCCTTTGTGGATGTATCTTGCAAGAAGTTACTGTGGCCAAGTTGAAAAAGGGTGTTGCCTGTGTTCTCCTCTAGGATTTTGATGGAATCTTGTCTCACATTTAGATCTTTCATCCATTTTGAGTTTATCTTTGTGTATGGTACAAGAGAGTGGTCTAGTTTCATTCTTCTGCATGTGGCTGTCTAACTTTCCCAGCACCATTTATTGAAGAGACTGTCTTTCATCCAGGGGATAGTCTTTTCTCCTTTATCGAATATTAGTTGACCATAAAGTTCAGGCTCCACTTCTGGGTTCTCTATTCTCTTCCATTGATCTATGTGTCTGTTTTTGTGCCAGTACCACACTGTCTTGATGACCACAGCTTTGTAGTACAACCTGAAATCTGGCATTGTGATGCCCCCAGCTATGGTTTTCTTTTTTAAAATTCCCCTGGCTATTCGGGGTCTTTTCTGATTCCACACAAATCTTAAAATAATTTGTTCTAACTGTCTGAAGAAAGTCCATGGTATTTTGATAGGGATTGCATTAAACGTGTAAATTGCCCTGGGTAACATTGACATTTTCACAATATTAATTCTGCCAATCCATGAGCATGGAATAGTTTTCCATCTCTTTGTATCTTCCTCAATTTCTGTCAGAAGTGTTCTATAGTTTTTAGGGTATAGATCCTTTACCTCTTTGGTTAGGTTTATTCCTAGGTATCTTATGTTTTTGGGTGCAATTGTAAATGGGATTGACTCCTTAATTTCTCTTTCTTCAGTCTCATTGTTAGTGTATAGAAATGCCAATGATTTCTGGGCATTGATTTTGTATCCTGCCACGGTACCAAATTGCTGTATGAGTTCTAGCAATTTGGGGTGGAGACTTTTGGGTTTTCTAGGTAGAGTATCATGTCATCAGCGAAGACGGAGAGTTTGACTTCTTCTTTGCCAATTTGAATGCCTTTAATGTCTTTTTGTTGTCTGATTTCTGAGGCGAGGACTTCCAAGACTATGTTGAATAGCAGTGGTGAGAGTGGACATCCCTGTCTTGTTCCTGATCTTAGGGGAAAGGCTCCCAGTGCTTCCCCATTGAAAATGATATTTGCTGTGGGCTTTTCGTATAGCTTTTAAGATTTTGAGGAATTTTCCCTCTATCCCTACATTCTGAAGAGTTCTGATCAGGAATGGATGCTGTATTTTGTCAAATGCTTTCTCTGCATCTAATGAGAGGATCACATGGTTCTTGGTTTTTCTCTTGCTGATATGATCAATCACATTGATTGTTTTACGAGTGTTGAACCAGCCTTGTGTCCCAGGGATAAATCCTACTTGGTCATGGTGAATAATTTTCTTAATGTATTGTTGGATCCTATTGGCTAGTATCTTGTTGAGAATTTTTGCATCCATGTTCATCAGGGATATTGGTGTGTAATTCTCCTTTTTGGTGGGGTCTTTGTCTGGTTTCGGAATTAAGGTGATGCTGGCCTCATAGAACGAATTTGGAAGTACTCCATCTCTTTCTATCTTTCCAAACAGCTTTAGTAGAATAGGTAAGGTTTCTTCTTTAAACGTTTGATAGAATTCCCCTGGGAAGCCATCTGGCCCTGGACTTTTGTGTCTTGGGAGGTTTTTGATGACTGCTTCAATTTCCTCCCTGGTAATTGGCCTGTTCAGGTTTTCTATTTCTTCCTGTTCCAGTTTTGGTAGTTTGTGGCTTTCCAGGAATGCGTCCATTTCTTCTAGATTGCCTAATTTATTGGCACAAAGCTGTTCATAATATGTTTTTAAAATTGTTTGTATTTCCTTGGTGTTGGTAGTGATCTCTCCTTTCTCATTCATGATTTTATTAATTTGAGTCTTCTCTCTCTTCTTTTGAATAAGGCTGGCTAATTATTTATCTATCTTATTAACTCTTTCAAAGAACCAACTCCTGGTTCTGTTGATCTGTTCCACAGTTCTTCTGGTCTCAATTTCATTTAGTTCTGCTCGAATCTTTATTAACTCTCTTCTTCTGCTGGGTGTAGGATCTATTTGCTGTTTTTTCTCTAGCTCCTTTATGTGTAAGGTGAGCTTTTGTATTTGAGTTCTTTCCAGTTTTGAATGAATGCTTGTATTGCGATGTATTTCCCCCTTAGGACTGCTTTTGCTGCATCCCAAAGATTTTGAATGGTTGTATCTTCATTCTCATTAGTTTCCATGAAACTTTTAAATTCTTCCTTAATTTCCTGGTTGACCCTTTCATCTTTTAGCAGGATGGTCCTTAACCTCCACATGTTTGAGGTCCTTCCAAGCTTCTTGTTGTGATTTAGTTCTAATTTCAAGGCATTATGGTCTGAGAATATGCAGGGGACGATCCCAATGTTTTGGTATCGGTTCAGACCCAATTTGTGACCCAGTATGTGGTCTATTCTGGAGAACGTTCCATGTGCACTTGAGAAGAATGTGTATTCAGTTGAGTTTGGATGTAAAGTTCTGTAGATATCTGTGAAATCCATCTGGTCCAGTGTATCATTTAAAGCTCTCGTTTCTTCGGAGATGTTGTGCTTAGAAGACCTATCCAGGGTAGAAAGAGCTAGATTGAAGTCACCAAGTATAAGTGTATTATTATCTAAGTATTTCTTCACTTTGGTTCTTAATTGATTGATATATTTGGCAGCTCCCACATTCGGGGCATATATATTGAGGATTGTTAAGTCCTCTTGTTGGATAGATCCTTCAAGTATGAGATAGTGTCCCTCTTCATCTCTCACTACAGTCTTCGGGGTAAATTTTAGTTTATCTGATATAAGGATGGCTACCCTTTGCTTTCTTTTGAGGACCATTCGAATGGTAAATGGTTCTCCCACCTTTTGTTTTCAGGTTGTAGGTGTCCTTCTGTCTAAAATGAGTCTCTTGTAGAAAGCAAATAGATGGGTCCTGCTTTTTTATCCAGTCTGAAACCCTGCGCCTTTTGATGGGGTCATTAAGCCCGTTCACATTCAGAGTTACTATTGAGAGATATGAGTTTAGTGTCACGATATCTATTCAGTCCTTGTTTTTGTGGATTGTTCCACTGAACTTCTTCTTAAAGGGGAATTTTAAGAGTCCCCCTTAAAATTTCTTGCAGAGCTGGTTTGGAGGTCACATATTCTTTTAGTTCCTGCCTGTCTTGGAAGGTCTTTATATCTCCTTCCATTCTGAATGAGAGCCTTGCTGGATAAAGTATTCTTGGTTGCATGTTCTTCTCATTTAGGACCCTGAATATCTCCTGCCAGCCCTTTCTGGCCTACCAGGTCTCTGTGGAGAGGTCTGCTGTTACCCTAATACACCTCCCCATAAAAGTCAGGGATTTCTTGTCTCTTGCTGCTTAAGGATCTTCTCTTTATCTTTGGAATTTGCAAGCTTAACTATTAAATGTCGAGGTGTTGAACGGTTTTTTTATTGATTTTAGGGGGGGGATCTCTCTATTTCCTGGATCTGAATGCCTGTTTCCCTTCCCAGATTAGGAAAGTTTTCAGTAGGATTTGTTCAAATACATATTCTGGCCCTCTGTCTCTTTTTCGGCGCCCTCGGGAACCCCAATTAAATGTAGGTTTTTCTTCCTCAGGCTGTCATTTATTTCCCTTAATCTATCCTCATGGTCTTTTAATTGCCTGTCTCTTTTTTCCTCAGTTTCCCTCTTTGCCATCAACTTGTCTTCTATGTCACTCACTCATTCTTCCACCTCGTTAATCCTCGTCGTTAGGACTTCTAGCTTGGATTGCATCTCATTCAATTGATTTTTAATTTCTTCCTGATTAGCTCTAAATTCTGCAGTCATGAAGTCTCTTGAGTCCTTTATGCTTTTTTCTAGAGCCACCAGTGAGCTCATTAGTGAGCTCCTACTTCCCCCCAGGTGCTTTGCAGATATTATTTTCAACCCTTACAATGACCTCCTAGTTACCTATTTTGATCCTCATTTCACAGATGTGGACACTGAGGGTCAGAGGCGGGAAGTAACTTGCCCAAGATAATACAACCATTATGATAGCCAAATCAGGGTTTAAACCCAGAGCTGTCTGGGTTCAAAAACCTTTTTTTTTTTCCACTGCCTTATGTTAAATTTAGAAACCTAAGCTATGCTATGCAAATATTAGGTAGTTATAGGATAGGTTTCAGAGGAGGCTGCAAACTCAGATGCCCAGAGGGGTCTGGAAAGGAAATGCTTGTGCAAAATGCTGTACAAGAAATGCAATTTCTGACATTGAATTGTAATCCAGATTTTGTAACTCTGTAGGAGAGAGGACTGTTTCTGATTCTTTCTTTTGAGGTGAGGTTTTCCTTCTAGTCATTTTGCTCAGTGCAGAGTGGCCAAAAGCAAATTGTATTGGGAAAAGGAGAAAAAGAGAGGAGAGAAAGAAGGAAAGAAAAGATAAAAAAAAAAGAAAAAAGGAAGAAAAAAGGAAAGGAAGAGAGAACGAAAAAGAAAGGGAAAAAAAGGTGGGGGAAGGAAACAAATCAGTAAGCAAAAAAAAAAAAAAAAAAAAAAAAAAAAAAAAAAAAAAAAAAACAACCCCAAAAAACAACAACAAGAAAAACACGGGGGAGTATCTTCCGATTCTGTATACTTTAAGTCCTTTGACTTCCCCTGGAACTGGTCCGTCTCGCTGGTCTTCTGGGGGAAGGGCCTGCTGTGCTGATTCTCAGGTGTTAGCACTTGGGGGAGCTGCTCTGCCCCTGCCTGGTGCAGGGCTCAGTGGGGGGTGTTCACCCCGTGAGGCCCCGGGAGGGAGGAAGCCACAGTGGCGGGGGCAGCTCTGGGACCCTGGAGTCAGCTCCCGCAGTTAGCTCCGGGGCTCTCCGTCTGCAGGGCCTGGAGGCTCCCGGGCGGGGCCGCTGATCTGCTCAGCTCCAGGCAGGAGCGTCCTTGCTGTCCTGGGCCCTCCCGGCCTCTGCCTGTCCTGGGGGGAGGCCGGATCCTGGGCTGTGTCCCCGCGCCCTGTGCTCCGGGGCCTGCGCTGTTGGATTCGGCTCCCGCCCCGCAGCCCCCTCCGCGGAGCCGCCGCCCGAGCCCCTCCGAGCTGCTCCGGGTCCCGCCGTGTGCGCTGCAGCCCTTAGGGAGCTCGGCGCATCTCCCCGGGGCGCAGGTGCCCGTTAGTGTCCCCCGGAGCCCGAGGGCATCCCCGCCCTCCTGGGTCCTGCTCCACCTCCCTGCGGGCCCCTTTCCGCCCGGGAAGGTTGGTGCAGCTCCTGCTCCTCCGGGCCGGGGCTCTCCTGTCCTGGGGACCCTCCCCCGGCCTCAGCCGGGATCCTCGCGGGCCCCTCCCCCTAGGAGGCCTTTTGTTTCTTTATTTCTTTTTTCCCGTCTTCCTACCTCGATAGAAGCGCGAACTTTTCTCACTGTAGCCTTCCAGCTGTTCTCTCTTTAAATCTCAGGCCGAATTCGTAGATTTTCAGGATAATTTGAAGGTTATCTAGGTAATTTGTTGAGGACAGGTGACTTGGGGACCCTACTATTCAGTCATCCTGCCCCTCCTCCTGCATGATTCATCTTATACGAAGTATCTAAAGTAGTCAAAGTCATAGAATCAGAAGGTGGAAGGATTATGGCTGGGAGCTGATTGAGGAAGAAAATCAATGGGCATAAAATTTCTGTTAGTAAGATGAATAAGCAATGAAAATGTACTATACAACATTGTACCTATAATAAACAATAATATATTATACACCTAAAACTTTGTTAAGTGGATGCATCTCATGCTGATTGTTCTTACACAATAAAATTAAATAAATGAAAAAATATTGCTAGACTGTGAGTGGATCTCCTTTAATAATCTCTACGAGAGGTGAACTGTTTTCACTCCTGATTTCACTGTGAATGAAGCATCAGGATGAAAATAAGCTAATATAGTCTTAGCTTATATTGGTTTTATCAACTGCCATTTTATGGAAAATTGAGTGAAGTCATGAAAAGTGTCCCATAAGACATGGTATCTGATCAGGGTAAGTAGTTTTAGAGAAGGTTTAAAAAGAGGATACTTAGGTGTGTAAAGTAAAGGTAACAGGAAGGGTAAAGGCTCAGGGATATGATTAAGCATGAAGTACTCAGTAACCATGACTAGTATAAGGCCAAAACCTGAAACTCAAGAATTCAAAGTAATGGAGTGCAGTTGGAGTGTGTATGTGTTTGTGTGTGTGTGGGAAAGATGAGCATTTAACCTCTTACTATATACACTGTCATGTTTCTGATCTTTTACTATTGTAAACAATGCTGTAGTATGTAACTTCATACATATATTTTGTTTATGAGCAGGCATATCTTTAGAATAAATTTAAAGAAGTGCATTTGGCAATCAGAGGGAAAATGCATATGTTATTTTGAAAGCTATTGTCCTACATAGCTCCTCCAATTTGTCCTACATAGAATAATTCTATTTTTATTCCTCAGAGCAAGTGAGACCTTGACTGCTTTGTTCCATAGCCTTGCTAATAATGTGTTAGCATCCTTGAATTTTTGTTAAGTTGATGGTGAAAAATAGTATCTCTGCTTCATTTCTTTTATTATGAGTGAAGTTTAACACCTTTCATATATTTGATGATCCTTAGTGTTGTATTTTTTTGATGAATTATCTCTTTATGTCTCTTAAACTCAATTTCATTGAGTTCTTCTAAATTTCTGGAAGCTGTTTAAATATAGGAAGATTATTTTCTATGATATAAATTACAATAATTTTTTCCAGTTTGTGTTTTTTTAATTTTTTTTTTACTTGGATATAGTTGACACACAATGTTACATTAGTTTCAGGTTTACTGCATACTAATTCAACATCTCTATATGTTATGATCTGCTTACCACTAGTGTAGCTACCATACCATCTGTTGCTATACAATCTTTGAGTTTGGTTATGCTTTTTTTCCATGTAATTAAAAAGAGAATCAGGTGTTTAGTTAAAATCAAGTTGTTATATTATTAATATTTAATAGTAAAGTCTTTATAGTTTCTTCACTCAGAGATTTATCTAAAAAGAACTCCCCAGATTACAAGGATATAAAATAATTAGCCCAGTTTTTCTTCTTTTTTTTTTTTTTTTTTTTTCCAGTTTTCAAGTAAATCCTGCTGCTTATGTTAGAAATATTGCAAAATCTAATGTTGTGAAGATTTTCCTCTAAGTTTTCTCCTAGGAATTTTATAGTGTCAGGTTTTACATTTAAACATTTAATCTCGGGATCCCTGGGTGGCGCAGCGGTTTGGCGCCTGCCTTTGGCCCAGGGCGCGATCCTGGAGACCCGGGATCGAATCCCACGTCAGGCTCCCGGTGCATGGAGCCTGCTTCTCCCTCTGCCTGTGTCTCTGCCTCTCTCTCTCTCTCTCTCTGTGTGACTATCATAAAAAAAAAAAAAAATTAAATAAACATTTAATCTATTTTAAGTTAATTTTTATAGATGATGTAAGGTAAACGTCTAAGTTCATTCTTTTGCATGTAAAAATCTAGTTTTCTCAGCACTATTTGTTGAAGATACTATCATTTCTCCATTGTGTAGTCTTTTCCCCTTTGTCAAATATGATTTGACAATATATGTGAAGGTTTATTTCTGTGCTCTTTTATATTGGTCTATTTATCTATATGCCAGCATAATACTGTTTTTTGTTTATTTTTAATTTAAATTCAATTGGCCAGTATAAAGTACATATTTAGTTTCAGATATATCATACTGCTTTGATTACTGTAGCTTTGTAATATGATTTGGGATTATGAGGTCTTTAGCTTTGTTTTCTTTTCTCAGGATTATTTTTGTCATTTGAGATGTTTTTCAGGGTCGTATGAAGTTTAGAATTATTTTTTTCTGTTTCTGAAAAAAGAATGCCATTAAGATTTTGATAGGAACTGTGTTGAATCTATAGATTGCTTTGGGCAAGATGGACATTTTAGCAATATGATGTCTTCCAATCCATGAACAACATCGGTTATCTTTCCTTTCCTTTTCTTTTTTATTTTTATTTTTGGTCTTCTTTAATTTCTTTAATTGGCTTTTTTGTAGTTTTAAGTTTATAAATTCTTCACTTCCTTAGTTAAGCTTATGTATAAATATTTTATTGTTTTTGATACTATTGTAAGTTGGATTGTCTTTCTGATTTCTTTTTTAGATAGGTTATTGTTAGTGTATAGAAACACAACTGATTTTTGTATGTTGGTTTATATCCTACTTTCTGATGAATTCATTTATTAAATAGTATTTAATAGTATTTAGTATTTTTTAAATGGAGTCTTTAGAGTTTCCTACACATAAGATCATGTCATCTGTAAACAGATAATTTTACTTCTTTTTAATTTGGATGTCTTTTATTTCTTTGATTGAACTTTATTTCTTTTTCTTGCCTGATTGCTCTGGCTGGATCTTCTATGTTGAACAGAAGTTTAGGAGGTATATCCTTGACTTGTTCCTGATCTTAGGGGAAAATTTTTCAGTTATTTATTATTGAGTATGATGTTAGCTGTGGGCTTTTATATATGGCTGTTATTTTGTTGAGTGTTTTCCTTCTTCTTAGTTTGTTGAGTGTTTTTTTAATCATGAAAGGGGTTTCAATTTTTGCCTAATGCTTTTTCTCTCAGTTGAGATCTTTACGTGTCTTTTTTTCCTTTTCATCTTGTTAATGTGTTGTAATGCATTGATGGATTTTTGTATGTTGAATTATTCTTGAAATTCAGGAATAAATCTCCCTTGATCATGGTAAATAATCCTTTTAATATACAAATGAATTTGGTTTACTAGAATTTTATTGAGGATTTTTCTATGAATATTAACAAAGTACATTGCTATATTGGTTTTTTTCTTATATATAGTTTAGTTTTTGTATCAGAGCAAAGTTGGCCTCAAATAATAAGTAAGTAAATATTCCTTCTTCAATTTTTTTTTTTGGAAATTTTGAGAATTGATATTAAATCTTTAAATATTTGGTAGAATTCTCCAGTGAAGTCATCAATTCAGGAATTTTCTTTGTTGGGGGATTTTTGATTATTAATTTAATCTCCTTAATAGTTGTAGGTTTATTCAGATTTTCCATTTGTGATTTAATGTTGGTAGATTTTGTTTTTCTGGGAAATTTTCAGTTTCATCTAGGTGATCCAATTTATTGGCATATATTTTTCATGTAACTCTCTTATAACCCCTTTATTTTTTAAACATGTTACTCTAAATCTTATCCACAGAAATTAGACAAGAAAGATAAATAAGAGTCATCTATACTGGTAAAGAAAAAATTAAACTGTCAGTATCTGCAGATGACAGGATATTTTACATTGAAAGCCCTAAAGATTCCACCAAAAAAAACTATTAGAAGAAATAAATAAATTCAGTAAAGTTACAGAATACAATCAATACAATAAAACTACCAGAGAAATTGATGACATTCCTATACACTAATAACAAAGTAGCAAAAAGATGTATTGAAAAAGGTTCCTCAAAGAGTTAAAAATAGATCTGCCCTACGACCCAGCAATTGCACTGCTGGGGATTTACCCCAAAGATACAGATGCAGTGAAATGCCGGGACACCTGCACCCTGATGTTTATAGCAGCAATGTCCACAATAGCCAAACTGTGGAAGGAACCTCGGTGTCCATCGAAAGATGAATGGATAAAGAAGATGTGGTCTATGTATACAATGGAATATTCCTCAGCCATTAGAGATGACAAATACCCACCATTTGCTTCAACGTGGATGGAACTGGAGGGTATTATGCTGAGTGAAGTAAGTCAATCAGAGAAGGACAAACATTATATGGTCTCATTAATTTGGGGAATATAAAAAATAGTGAAAGGGAATAAAGGGGAAAGGAGAAAAAATGAGTGGGAAATATCAGAAAGGGAGACAGAATATGAGAGACTCCTAACTCTGTGAAACGAACTAGGGGTGGTGGAAGGGGAGGTGGGCCAGGGGTGGGGGTGAGTGGGTGACGGGCACTGAGGGGGGCACTTGATGGGATGAGCACTGGGTATTATTCTATATGTTGGCAAATTGAACACCAATAAAAAATAAATTTATAAAAAAAATACTTCATTTACAGTTGCACCAAAAAGAATAAAGTACCTAGAAATAAACCTCACCAAAGAGGTGAAAGACTTGTACTTTGAAAACTGTAAAACATTGATAAAAGCAACTGAAGATGACACAAACAAATGAAAGATATTCCATGCTCATGTATTAGAAGAAATGATATTATTAAGATGTCTATACTACTCAAAGCAATGACATACTCAATACAATCCTTGTCAAGATACCAAAGATTGATTTTTTATAGATTTAGAACGAATAATCCTAAAATTTATATGGAACCACAAAAGACCCTAAGTAGCCAAAGAAATTTGGAGAAAGAAAAATAAAGCTAGAGGTATCATAATTCCAGATTTCAAGGTATACTACAAAGCTATAGCAATCAACACAATATAGTTCTTGTACAAAAATGGATACATGGATTCATGAAATAGAATAGAGAGCCAAGAAATAATCTGACAATTATGTGGTCAATTAATCTATAACAATGGGAAATAGATAGTCTTTTCAATAAATGGTACTGGGACAACTGGACAGCAACATGCAAAAGAATGAAACTGGACCACTTTCTTACACTATACATAACAATAAACTCAAAATGGATTAAAGACCTAAATGTGAGAACTGAAACCATAAAAATTTTAGAAGAGAACCCATTCAGTAATTTTCTGACATCAGCCATAGATACATTTTTCTGGATATGTCAGGTAAGGCAAAGGTAGCAAAAGCAACATAAGCTGTTGGGACTACCTCAAAATAAAAAGCATTTGCACATGAAAGGAAACCATCAATAAAACAAAAAGGTAAACCTACTGAATTAGAGATGATATTTGCAAATGAGATATCCGATAAGGCATTAATATCTAAGATGTCAAGAAATTATACAACTCAACACACACAAAAAACAAAAAATAAAACAAGCAATCTGATTTAAAAATGGGTAGAAGTTCTGAATAGACATTTTTCCAAAGAAACATCCAGGTGGACAATAGACACATGAAAAGAAGCTCAGTGTCACTAATCATCAGGGAAATGTAAATCAAAACCACAATCAGATATCACCTTATACTTGTCAGAATGCCTAAAATGAAAAAGATAAGAAACAGCAAGTGAAGGCAAGGTCGTAGAGAATAAGGAATCCTCATACTCTATTGGTGAGAATGTAAATTTGTGCAACTACTGTGGAAAACGCTATGGAGGCTCCTCAAAAAATTAAAGATAGAAATGCCATATGATTAAATAATTCCACTACTGGCTACTATCCAAAGAAAATAAAAGACACTAATTTGAAAAGATGTATGTACCCTTATGTTTGTTACTATAAATAACAGCCAAGATATGGAAGTGACCTAAGAGTCCATAAGTAGACAAATGAATAAAGAAGATGTGGGGTATATATGTATATACATGTATACACTCACAATGGAATGCTACACAGCCATAAAAATAGATGAGATTATGCCATCTGAGACAATGTAGATGGACCAAAAGGGTATTATGCTAAGTGAAAAAATCAGACTGCAAAGACAAATAACATATGATCTCATTCATATGCAGAATCTAATGAATAAACAATGAATGAATGAATAAAAAAGTGAATCAACGAATGAATAAACAAATAGAACAAAGTGATGGTTGCCAGAGAGAAGGGAGGCAAAGGGATGGGCAGAATGAGTGAAGAGGAGTGGGAAATAGAGGCTTTCAATTATGGAATGAATAAGTCATGGGAATAAAAGGCAC
Organism: Vulpes lagopus; assembly: GCF_018345385.1. Taxonomy (NCBI): domain Eukaryota; kingdom Metazoa; phylum Chordata; class Mammalia; order Carnivora; family Canidae; genus Vulpes; species Vulpes lagopus. Next base: position 32,810,563 of record NC_054838.1, on the reverse strand, counting down.
AATATAAGGAATATAGTAAATGATTTTGGAATAGTCTTCTGTGGTGATAAATGGTAGCTACACTTGTGGAGAGCATAGCATAATGTATAGAGAAGTTGAATCACTGTGTTGTACACATGAAACTAATGTAATATTGTATGTCAACTATACTCAAATTTAAAAAAATAAAGAAAATTGATTTTGCTATATTAAAGAAACCAAAGTATTTAAGGCATAAAGTAAGCCATAGAGTTTGAAAGGAATAATTATAAAGACCCCATATATATCCTCAAATAGATATTATACATTTGTATGAGTGTAATAACATAGGTTCAAATGTAAAATGAGAAATCGATAGGAATATAAGCAAAAATAATTCCAGAGTGGCACGGTAGAATTGAGCACAAATTTTTTATAACTGATTAAACAACCAAAAATCAATTAGGATATAAAATATGTAAATAGCATGTTTTAAAATTGGAACTAATTTATATATTGACTACATCAAACTCTGTGATGTGTGTGTGTGTATTCAGGTGCGCATGAAACATTTATCAAAATCTACCATATTCTGAGCCAGAAACCAGACAGATTTCAACAATTTCATATATTGAAACCATACAGAGTTTTCATGGGTACTATACATTTGTAAATTAAATTTCTAAATAACTTAGAGGTCAAAAACCACATTTAAGGGCAGCCTGGGTGGCTCAGGGTTAAGCACCACCTTCAGCCCAGGGCATGATCCTGGAGACCCAGAATCAAGTCCCATGTCGGGCTCCCTGCATGGAGCCTGCCTCACCCTCTGCCTGTATCTCTGCCTCTCTCTGCCTCTCTCTGTCTCTCATGAGTAAATAAATAAAATCTTAAAACACACACACACACACACACACACACACACACACACACACACAAAACAAAATCAAAACCAAAACCAAAACCAAAACCAAAAACCACATTTAAAGGGGAAAGAAGAGAATAGTTTGAACTGAATGATGATTAAAACACTCATATCAAAATGTATAGGGTGAAAGTAAAATAGAGCCTTAGAGGGAATTTTTAAAAATGTGTATATAATGAAACAAAAAAGCCTGAGAATTAATACCCATTGTAAGAAATTATCAAAAATAAAATAAATGAAAAAAAATAAATGCAGAAAACTTTTTTTTGCGAATGGAAACTAAAAAGAGAAGAGTATTAAGTGAAACTGAAAACAAACCTTTAATACAGAAGATTAGCTAAACCTAAAGTTAATTTTTTGAAAATACCAAAATAAAAATACCAAAATAAATATATACATAAAACTTCTGGCAAAGAAAAATGAATTAAGAGAGAAGATACAAATAACAACAGGAATGAAAAGTGGAGATCACTTTTGAACTTATAGGCACTATAATAATGACTGGATATTATGAAAAAATTATATTCTGATAAAATTTATATAAAATGGGTAATTCTGACAAAAGCTAAATTCTTCAAGCTGACATAAGGTTAAAAAAAACAAAATGTGGATAGTTTATAAATATTAAATAACTTATTCTTACAATTAGAAAATTTTTCACTACAAAAATTCCAAACCTATGAATTCACAAAATGATGGTGTTAGAAGATAGGATAGTGGTAGTTTTTGGAGAAAATAATAAGGTAGAAATTAGAAGAGGGAATTCAGGGGCCATATGGATTGCTGGTAATGTTCTATTTCTTGAGTTATATAGTAATTACATGGCTGGTATTACTTTGTGATAATTCACTCATTATTTTGTGATAATTCAATCATAATTTGATATTTTTCCTTTACGTAGTTTATATTGTAATGAATGTAATATAATGAAAAAGTTTACCGAAGGAACATAAATATGCACATATCAATAATATGTAGTGTGTATAGATACATTAATATCTAAAAATATATAGTCAACATCTTAGACTGGGTATCCATTGGCAAGAGAGGGAATGCATTTGGAAACCTGGGATAAAAAAGAGAAAAAAATTAAGGATCTTACTGAAAGCAAAGGTGACAATATGTCATCAATCATAGGGTATGATTAACTCTATCCTCTGTATCTGAAGTCAAACAAGCAGAGGGTAATCTCCCAGGTAAATTAGAAAATGGGTGAATATCTTCTAGGAATGATGTTCTGACATCTTTATAGTATACATTATTTACCTTAATATAGCTCTTAAATCTAGCTGGGATGGATAAATGAAAAAAAAAATGGGTTGGATGATGGTAGACTACCACTTCATTTATGTATCATTGAGGAAGAAAGCACATATATGTCTCAAAAAATCATGGCAGTCTTCTTATGCATGTGACAAATGACACGTACACTGGTCATTATGAAGTTATTGAGTATCTTTATGGAATAATTTCTAATAATCAATATTATAGATAAATATGACAGATACAAGCAGCTTCAGCTTTTGAACTGACTTTTTTTTAAATCTTGGAGAAGGCAGTTATCATTTTGTTTTATTTTTTGTACCTATAAAATTAATGGCGATATGAAGGAATTAGATCAGTATATCCTAACATTTTTTTTTTACATCCTAACATTTTTATTACTCTTCTACCCTCATGTTTTGAAAGAGTATTCCTACGAGATTAAATTTATTAGTTAGTAATTATTTAAATTTATTACTTTTTTAAAAAAGATTTATTTATCATTGAGAGACACAGACTGAGAGAGAGAGAGAGAGACATAAGCAGAGGGAGAAGCAGACTCCTCGCAGGGAGTCTGATGTGGGACTTGATCCTTGATCCCAGGATCACGACCTGAGCTGAAAGCAGGCGCCCAACCACTGAGCCACCCAGGCGTCCCAAATTATTTAAATTTATATCTAAAAGGTTTTATGTACTGCTGCTCTAAGTTGACATAAATTTATCTTGATGTTTTTGCTACCTTATGAACCCCACCTATGCTATATGTATGGTGCTTTTATTATTATTATTTTTTTAATGTTTGAAATTAGCTTCCAGAATACTGACACTAACTAAAGGATTATTACAAATATGGGAATACAAAACTAAAATCCAGTGGAGTAATTGGTATCTAAATGCAAAAATTTTGAAGAGAAATATGAATCTCTACATCATTTATTATTGTCCCATTTTTATTATATAAATGCAAGATAAAGGTTTTAGTACACAGATATTTAGATAGACGTATCCTTTAGTATTGTAGATCTGAGTGATGACTGCGAAACACGGTGTATATTTCAGGAGAATGATATTGCTAATATTACATTTTGCAAAGTAAAATTTGTACACATATCTAGCCCAATGCAGTATGTGTTTAGTGATTTAAAACCATATTTAAGCAAGTAGGCAAGAGGAAACTAGTCACTTGGCTGGATTTCAGTATAGCAGAAAAAAAAATAGCAAGGCCAATGTCTGTAAGGTTTAATTTTGGTTTAACTAGATTATGTTGAAAACTTTGTCATTAAGTCAATTACTTCATGTAGGTAGATGCAATTTTCAGCTGTGTTACTACGTCCCCTGCTACATTTTTTATCTAATCTATGGTAGATTTAACTTCAACAATGTGCTGACTAATCAGACACCATAGGTTAAAAAAAATACCTCTTAAGTTTTTGTCAGTCATATTTTCCAGCAGAGACTTAGGAAAGTATTTTGTACCCCAAAAGAAAATACAGAGTACAAAAGATGCTTTCAAGAAAATGTAATATATAGAAAAAGCTCAGAACCAGAAAGAAGAGCTCCAATGCCATGTTTGTATGAATTTGGGACAATTAATACTCTTCTTGAACCTCATATGCTTCAGATATAAAATGGGTAGATAATAAAGCATACAGTCCCTTAATGAACTTTCTCTTAACTAACTCATTTAGTTAATGCTCTGTCTCCATATCTTCTGTAAAACATACTAATTGATGACCAAACTCTCTGAACATTTGGTACTGGTAGACTACTCTCTAGCATGTTTATATATTTTTTCCTATAAAAAATAGTTTTGTCAAGCTTTAGGTGTTCCCCTCCTCCAAAAAAGCTATTTATGTGGTTATACTTAGTATTGTAATTAATTATTAAATTGTATTTAAGTTAATTTCTTTCTTTCTTTCTTTCTTTCTTTCTTTCTTTCTTTCTTTCTTTCTTTCTTCTTTCTTTCTTCTTTCTTCTTTCCTCTTGTTCTTGTTCTTCTTTTTTTTGTGTGTGTGTGAGGATATTGCCCAGTGCCTGGGTGTCTATTATTACATGCAGATGAGACAGAAACACTAGGGGTCCTGTGTAGATCAGAGATCAGGGAGGACTCTGACCATGAAAGGCACAGCTATGTAAGTTGAAACTTTTGAGTTACTTTATGAAATAACTATGAAGATTCACAGATGCATTCACAGACAATATGCCTTCACATATTTATTACCAATACATTTATATAATTAAAGGAATATATGTTCACAGAGCTAAATAAAATGATTTTGATGAATGAGCAGATAGGAAATCTCAACAAATAATGGAAATTATTTTAAAAAAGGAAATATTAGACCTAAAAAATCCCTGAAATAAAAAAAGAAGTTCAGATGGTTCAAAAAACTGAAGATTGGTGAAGAGTTAGTAAATGTGAAATAAACCTATTAAAATTAAGCAATATGAAGAAAAAAAGGAAGCAAACTGAGGAAGAATGAGCAAAGTTTCAAAGATCTGTGACAATAAATTTATAACTATCTGTGTGTATACATATATCTGATAAAGGCTTGTATCTAGATTATATGAAAAATACAACTCAAAAATAAGACAGAAAGGCATAGGCAAAAGATTTGGACAGACACCTTACAAAAGAAAATATACAAAGGACCAATAAGCATATTAAAATCTGCTCAACATTTTAGTCATCAGGAAAAAGCAAATTAAAACCCCAAATAGGGATCCCTGGGTAGTTCAGCAGTTTAGTGCCTGCCTTCGGCCCAGGGCGTGAACCTGGAGTCCTGGGATTGAGTCCCGCATTGGGCTCCCTGCATGGAGCCTGCTTCTCCCTCTGCCTCTCTCTCTCTCTCTCTCTCTCTCTCTCTCTCTGTGTCTCTCATGAATAAATAAATAAAATATTTTTAAAAAACCCACAAATGAATTACCACTACACAACCATTAGAAAGGCTAAAATTAAAAAAACAAAAAACAAAATTATAAGTCTAGAAAGTATAGCAACTAAAATGTTTATATATTAGTAATGATAATCTAAAATGATATGACTATTTTAGAAAAGTTTGGCAGTTTCTTAAAATTTAAACACACTCCTAACATGCTCCATATGTCTTCATATTCTGTTTGGAATAAAAGCTACTACCTGGGGCCTTTTTTTTGTTCTCATGGCAGCACAGAATCCCAAGAAAAACAATGGGAACATGTGCTATCTTCTGAAGCCTTGGCCAGAATTGGTACACTGAAAGTTCCATTCTCATTATATTGACCAAAGCAAGTTGTATGATTAAATTAAACATTGATAGCTTGAGAAAATACATTCTATACTTTGTGTGAGTGGCACTGCAAAGCCATATGACAAATGTAGATATTCTGATTCAGAGGCAATGAAAAAAAAAAGATACCTGTCAGAGTCAATAAACTGTATTATGATATTAGCAACTATTAACATCACTGTTTGGTGAAAAAACAGGATAAGAGATGACAGAGATTTGATTAATGGATATGAGAGAGGAAGAAAGACTAGGATAGCACCTGAAAAGAGGCTGGGAGTGCTTATCCAATGACAACGTACTTGGTTGAGCATTTTCTAAGAGAAATGCTTCCCAACCAAATTTTAAGCAATTTCAGTGTCCAGACATAAAGGGATTTTGTGATAATGTTGGAACTAAAGTTCAAATCTTTTTTTCCCCATTTTCCCAGGAATAATCACTAACATTTGTAGATATCTTGTACTTTATGAAATTTTTTTGGTAAAATTTTCCCCTTTAGGAATGCTGAAAGGTAGCATTTATTACTGAAACTGTTTTATAGATGTGCAAAATAGAGTACCAGAGAAGTGAAGTGACTTGTCCAAATTCACTTAGCCACTGAAAGATCAAAACTACGAGTCAAACCTGTATCCTCTGATGCTAGTCACTGAGCTTTTACAGTATCTGATAGTTATTAATTCAGATTTGAACACATAGAAAGTGTTCAAAAATACCTCCCTAATTGAATTTATACAGATGAGCAAATACTGCTTTGGTTCAGTAAGAAGGGAATAAATCTCCTTTCACATTCTACCCTTTTTGAATATGCAGAAAAAAATCTTTAGTTTCTTCCAATTTTGCCCACGTATGATCAGAAAATAACAGCAGCTCCTCAAATTTTCAGTTGTTAATTTATAACAAAGTCTCCTTTCCATGCTATGACTAAAGCAAATACCGTTATTATCTCCATCTTATAAAAAGGAAACAGACAGATGGCCTATAAAGGCTTGCCCAGTATCAAAGCAGCAATATTAGCAGCTAAACTAAAATTTCAACCAGATCTGTTCTACTTTTTATATAAATTCCATTCCATTTGTCTGTGATTATTTAAAATGTAGCCTCATATATGAAATTTCTTCCTCAACTCTAGAGAGATAATTACATTGAGACTATTTAATTGCAGTAATCTTAATGTCTTTGTTAAAATTTTGTTATATTCTAGTCAAAATATGCCCACGTTTTCTGGCAGTTCTTAATGTTTTTAGGCTCTTGGGTTCCCATGAGACCTGCTGAAAACATTTAATTAAGAGGTAATTGTTCCAGCATATGTTAATTTTTGCTTTTTTAAGTGTTTATTAGTATAGATCCTCTGTTGGCAACCCCGCTTTTACTTTCTTTTTTTTAAGTGCTAAGTTGTCTTGTTTTCATTATCCTACAGGAAGTGTTATTTTTCTGTTTATGGCTTAAAATTTTATCTGTGGACTCCCTAGGAAATGGTGCCACACTTAGCAATAGAAAAAGGGACAAGGGGCAGCCCGGGTGGCTCAGTGGTTCAGCGCTGCCTTCAGCCCAGGGCGTGACCCCGGAGTCCAGGAATCGAGTCCGCATCGGGCTCCCTGCATGGAGCCTGCTTCTCCTTCTACCTGTGTCTCTGCCTCTCTCTCTCTCTCTCTGTGTCTATCATAAATAAATAAAATATAAAAAAAAAAAAGAAAAGAGGCAGCCCGGTGGCTCAGCGGTTTAGCGCCGCCTTCAGTCCAAGGCGTGATCCTGGAGACCCTGCATCGAGTCCCACGTCGGGCTCCGTGCATGGAGCCTGCTTCTCCCTCTGCGTCTCCCTCTGCCTCTCTCTCTGCCTCTCTCTCTCTCTCTCTAACTCTCTCTCTGTCTCTCATGAATAAATAAATAAATAAATAAAAGGAAAAGAAAAGGAAAAGGGACAAGGAAAGGGAATCCTTCATTATTAAAATACCCCCTTTCTGCTCTTTGCAAACAGAATTATTCCAGTGCTCGAATACTGAATTCCCCAAAACGTGTTCCATATGCAAAAAAGATTTCAGTGAACAATTGGATTGAGACACAGTGAATATAACCCTTTCCCTTTTAATATTTCTATTGCATATATTGAAACTGAGAAGAAATTTACTATAAGAAATTTGGTCAGTTTTTAAGTTCATAATTTAAAGACATAAAAATATTTTTAAATTTCCCTCAATAAAGAGAAAATTAATAAAACTCATTGTGTGTGAGATTGTGATGCTAGAACAGAAAAATTATTTTGTATACTTTATAGGCCATAATTTTGTTGATAGCAATTGGGTCTGATAAACATGATCAGAAATGCACTCAAACCTTTAAATAGTGACTTTATTTGTAATAAAAGTGAAGAAAATATGTTTTCAAAATTAAAGATTAGTACATAAATTAAAGTCAAGCTTCATGGTAAGCACTCTGCAGCTATTTTGTTCAAAAGTGCTATCATGTTACTCATAGAGTGTAAAAATGAATATTTAGCATAAATTAATTTAACCAAGTCAATGCTAAGGAGTAGAGTATTCTAAGAGGAAACAATATGACTCTTAGATCTCACACTTGCATGTAAAGCAGGAACTTAAGATATATAGGGCCTTTGAAGGCAGCTTAGATCTAGAACCTGTGGGTAAAAGCCACATAGAATACAATTTTGCTCTAATATCAGAGAGAACTCAAAGATAGATTTTGTGATATTTACCAGATACACAGTATAATCAGGCTGTTCTAAATTCTTTACAGTATTAACTTATTGAATCCTACAGCAATCCTCTGAGTTAAGTACACTCATTATCCTTATTTCAAAGAGGAGAAAACTAAGCATAGAAAAATTTCCAAGGTCACATATCTTTTAAGTGGTATAAACATGATTGGAAATCAGATAATATAAAACTTCAAAACTTATTCCCTTAGCACATGCAATAGTTGTCCTATGAGGGAAAGAGTTGCTCATCCCTAAAAATATTAAGCAGCAGTTAAAACCTACTTGCTAGGCATATTGTAGAAGGAAATTTAAAGCATATATAAGGGAAGTTAGACTCCAAGCCTGAAATTATGACTGTATAGATTTCTAAAATGTGTCATAAAATAAACTAAGGTTAATGATTCTACATGTTGCTGAATTATCTTAGGTCAGAGCTTTTATTTTTCTTGGATCTTTCACTTTGCTTCAAATAGAGCTAGACAGTATAAGTCAATAATACACATTTACTAAGTTGAGTAAGTTTAAATTACTATATATATATATATATATATATATATATATATATATAATCATTGAGAAAATTAAAAACCAAACACCTCATGTTTCATCAAATTCCCCTTGTACCAAACTCACCTCACTTCCACAGAATTTATCTACCTTCCTTCATTTGGATGAGCACTCTGTCTCTCTCTCCACCTATTCAAGGCTAACCATCTCAAGTATTTCAATAATCACATCTTTTGCAAGTTGCCTTTTTCACATTAACTAACTTCCTTCTTTTCTCCGTCTCTTTCTCCCTTCCTTCTTTCATTCATCCATTCCTTCTTTCCTTCCTTCCTTCCCTTTTCATTCCTCCTTCCTTCTCTCCCCCTCTTTCCAACTCTTCCTTTATCTTTCCTCTCCTTATTTTTCCTCTTTCTCTTACCCCTTCTCCTTTCTCTCTTCCCTTACCCTCCCTCCTACATATAATGAAATATTTGCACAATGAAATATTTTGTGGTCATAAAAGAGAATGAAGTATTAATACATTCAACACCATGGATAGGGCTTGAAAATGTTATCATAAGAAAAAAAAAAGTCTGTCACAAAAGACCTCATATTGTATGGTTTCATTTATTGGAAGTATCTAGAATAGGCAAATCTAGACAGACATTAGATTAATGTTCTCCTACTGCTTGAATAGGGTTGGAAGAGGTAACAGTTTGGGATAATAAAAATATTTCAAAATTAGTGATTATGGCTGCAAAACTATGAATACACTAGAAACAGAGTTGTATCCATTAAAAGGGTGAATTTTGGGGATTCCTGGGCGGCTCAGTAGTTTAGCTCCTGCCTTTGGCCCAGGGTGTGATCCTGGAGACCTGGGATTGAGTTCCTCATCGGGCTCCCTGCATGGAGCCTGCTTTTCCCTCTGCCTGTGTCTCTGCCTCTCTCCCTGTGTGTCTTTCATGAATAAATAAAATATTTTTTAAAAAATAAAAAAAATAAAAGGAATTTTATAAAAGGTGTATTACATCTCATCATTACTGAGATATAATACATATTTCTTATTTATATATATTATTATAATAAATTTGTATATAATAAAAACTATATATGTATGTACATACATACAGATATATTAATTTATTGATATATAAGTTGCTTCATTTTTTTTGTAAACTTACTTATTTAGGGATCATGCAAAACATGATCATATATTTTCTTCATAGAGACTATTAATACAAACAAGTCTTCCCAATAGAATTAGGACATAGCTGTTGTTATTTATTTTTATTATAAATGTTTCAGAATTTATAAAATAAATGTGGTCATTTAAGGCCACATTTTTAATACATCTTATGTCAAGAACAAAATATCTGTCTAAGCGTTCTCTAAAACTCTGAGAGGGTTTAAATACTCTTTTGTGCCAGAAATACATACCTTGTAATTCTGGCTTTGATACTAGATGTGGATGTGGCCTTAGGAAAATTACCAACTTTTCTGAATTTTAGTTTATTCAGATATAAAATGAATATAAAGGTCATAAGTTTTGTAGGAATTATATATGTATATAAAGAACTCTTCTGGGGGAGGCAAGATGGTGGAAGAGTAGGAGACCTTATTTCATCTGATCCTTGGAATTTAGCTAAATAACTATCAAATCATTCTGAATACCCTTGAATTCAACCTGAGATGTCAGAAAAGAATATCTGGAATTCTGTAAGTAGAAAAGTGACCATTTTTTGCAAGGTAGGATGTTCAGAGAAGTGATTCTGAGGGGATATATCAGAAGATAAATGGCAAGGGAGGGTGCCTCTGTAAACTGGCTACTGAAAAGTGATATAGCTCTGGAGAGCAAAATCGGAACCTTTAGAATCTGCTCCAGTGAGAAACATCCCTGCCTGACAGCTGCTCAGGTGGTGAAATAGGGCAGAATTCCGGATGAGACACTGTGGTCTCAGGATCCACAGAGTCACCAAAAGAACAGGGGGGCCTGAGCCAGTAAAGATCCCAAGCATTGGTGTGGGGAAATTGGTTATGGTCCGTGAACCTGGGAGGCGGCTCTCAACTCAGTTTACCATAAACCTTGAGCTATACCCTGCTCTTCATGTGGAGACCCTGCAAAGGACAGGGATGAGGGGACCCTCCATCTTCCCCTGGGAGGGGCAGAGCGGGTTCATGCTTGATCAGGCCATACTCTCCATACCATTGCCCTGCAAAGTGCACAAATCAGTGACCGTCTGACTTTCTCCAGGAGGATTGGTGTGGGTGTGCATCACAGGAGTCTGCAGAGTTTGCCATACACATAAGTGAAGACAATTTATCCCTGAGGGTTTACTGAAGAGGAGATTGTGATCTTTAATCTCTGGGGCTGGAGACTGAGGTACAGCCATTTTTATTTTGATCATCTGAAGAGGCTCTGAAAACCTTTGGGGAACAAAAGTCACATGCAGCAACCAGACATAGCTTATACTGAGCCCCCTGGCTAGGGGTGGTGCGGCTCTACCCAGGCAAAGACACTTGAAAATCAGTGCAGCAGGCCTAGAAGGCCAACTGGAAGAATAGGTGAACCAAAAATTTACAGACTACACAGGACTATAAAACTCCAGTGCTAGTGGAAATAATATATAGAATTCAAAGTTTTTTTTTATCATGATTCGTTGATCTTTGATCGAAAACAATCTCCTAAAATGAAGAGTCTTTGTAGTATATTTATTACCTTGGTCTTGTAAACCAAAAATGGAGACTAATCACCCTCCCTAAGACTCAAGGAAGAAGCACCAGCTCCACCATCAGCACCCAAAGCTGAAATTATTCTTAAACTATTCCCTGATAACAAACCCTCCTCTATTCATATATTGCAACAACTCTACTGTGCTATGTCAGTATGTCCAAAATTCCTTTTTTTCCCCTCCCCTATGTACGTCGTGCATTACTGGTTTGCCCCATGCATATAAGCATGTACATATTATTATATTCTTACATAAAGACAAGTATTGTTTATCACACCTAACACATATGTCCCGTCGGGACATGTTTGCACGTCACTTAGTCCAATAAGGGCTTAATCACCATGCCTCGAGAAACCATCAATCCTTGGGCGAAGTATCCCTTTTCTCGCTCTGGGCCCATACTTATAGTTTCTATACTGAAACTATACCTGGCATCTGGTTCTTACCTCAGGGCCTTACTTTCATTCACTCCAATCCTACTACTCCTCTCAAATGGGACATCTCGATGGACTAATGACTAACCAGCCCATGATCACACATAACTGTGGTGTCATGCATTTGGTATCTTTAATTTTTCGGGGGGGAACTTGCTATCACTCAGCTATGACCTCAACGGCACTGACTCTAACTTACATCTGCACTCAGGGAATATGTCCATCGCGGCCCCGACGCAGTCAGATAACTTGTAGCTGGACTTATTCATTATCATTTATCAACTCCGTGCACAACTCAAGGTGCTATTCAGTCAATGGTTTCAGGACATACAGATTTTACACACGTGCACACGTACACACATACACACGTATACACGTATGTGCACACATGCAAGACATTAAATTAACTAATCCAAACCCCTCTTACCCCCCGTAAACTCATGTCATTTACTATATACTTATTTATGTCCCACCAAACCCCCAAAACAGGACTAAGTCTATGCAACATCCATAAGCCTCATCTAAATTTCATACAAGTACATTACAACCCCAGTTAGTTCAACAAAACGACTTTACATGCCTATCTCGCAGTCTATCCATAGATAGGGTTTCCTTAACTTTACCCCTCCTATTTATTACACAAGCCATACCCACACACTCACTATCATAGTATATAATGCCATAAACATTTGTTAATGTGGCTTAATTAGTAAAGCAAGGCACTGAAAATGCCAAGATGAGTCATAAGACTCCATAAACACAAAGGTTTGGTCTTAGCCTTCCTATTAGTCCTTAGTAAGCTTACACATGCAAGCCTCCATGCCCCAGTGAGAATGCCCTTAAAATCACTTACGATTTAAAGGAGCGGGAATCAAGCACACTTCCAAGTAGCTCAGAACACCTTGCTAAGCCACACCCCCACAGATACAGCAGTGATAAAAATTAAGCCATGAACGAAAGTTCGACTAAGCTATACTAAAGAGGGTTGGTAAATTTCGTGCCAGCCACCGCGGTCATACGATTAACCCAAACTAATAGGCCCATGGTGTAAAGCGCGTTTGTTTAAGATAGTACAATACTAAAGTTAAAACTTAACTAAGCCATAAAAAAGCTACAGTTACTATAAAATATGCTACGAAAGTGACTTTAAAATTTTCTGACTACATGATAGCTAAGATCCAAACTGGGATTAGATACCCCACTATGCTTAGCCCTAAACATAAATCAGTCTATAACAAAATAATTCACCAGAGAACTACTAGCAACAGCTTAAAACTCAAAGGACTTGGCGGTGCTTTATATCCCTCTAGAGGAGCCTGTTCTATAATCGATAAACCCCAATAAACCTCACCATCTCTTGCTAATGCAGTCTATATACCGCCATCTTCAGCAAACCCTTAAAAGGAAGAATAGAAAGCACAATCATTTCACATAAAAAAGTTAGGTCAAGGTGTAACTTATGAGATGGGAAGAAATGGGCTACATTTTCTATCCCAAGAATATCTCATGAAAGTTTTTATGAAACTAAAAACTGAAGGAGGATTTAGTAGTAAATTAAGAATAGAGAGCTTAATTGAATAGGGCCATGAAGCACACACACACCAACCGTCAACCTCTTCAAGTAAAAACTAAACCCATAATCATATTAATCATACTAAAACACAAGAGGAGACAAGTTGTAACAAGGTAAGCATACCGGAAGGTGTACTTGGATCAACCAAAGTGTAGCTTAATTAAAGCATTTGGCTTACACCCAGAAGATTTCATACTCCCTGACCACTTTGAACAAAAGCTAGCCCAACTAACCCCAAACCAAAATACCATAACTCTACAAAATAAAATAGTCAGTTAAACTATAAAAGTATAGGCGATAGAAATTCTAATTGGAGCTATAGAGACAGTACCGTAAGGGAATGATGAAAGACATTTTAAAAGTATGAAACGGCAAAGATTACCCCTTTTACCTTTTGCACAATTAATTAGCCAGAAATAACAACAAAGAGAACTTAAGCTAAGTCCCCCGAAACCAGACGAGCTACCTATGAACAATCTAGAAGGATCAACTCATCTGTGTAGCAAAATAGTGAGAAGATTTATAGGTAGCGGTGAAAAGCCTAATGAGCCTGGTGATAGCTGGTTTCCCATAAACAGAATTTTAGTTCAACTTTAAATTTACCTAAAAAAAAATAAAATTCTAATGTAAATTTAAAATATAATCTAAAAAGGTATACAGCTTTTTAGAATAAGGATACAACCTTCATTAGAGAGTACATGTTAATATCACCATAGTTGACCTAAAAGCAGCCATCAATTGAGAAAGCGTTCAAGCTCAACAAACAACACGACTTAATTCCAACCGTCTTTAATCAACTCCTAATATGCCACTGGGTTATTCTATTTAAATATAGAAGCAATAATGCTAGTATGAGTAACAAGAATTATTTCTCCCCGCAAAACCTCATATCAGAAATGGATAAACCACTGATAGTTAACAACCTGATAAAATTAACGCAAAAATAAAATACTTATCAATTCTATTGTTAACTCAACACAGGCATGCACCCAAGGAAAGATTAAAAGAAGTAAAAGGAACTCGGCAAACATAAACCCCTCCTGTTTACCAAAACATCACCTTCAGCATCCCCAGTATTGGAGGCACTGCCTGCCCAGTGACATTTGTTCAATGGCCATGGTATCCTGACCCTGCAAAGGTAGCATAATCATTTGTTCTGTAAATAAGGACTTGTATGAATGGCTACATGAGGGTTTGACTGTCTCTTACTTCCAATCAGTGAAATTGACCTTCCCGTGAAGAGGTGGGAATAACATAGTAAGATGAGAAGATCCTATGGAGCTTTAATTAATTAACCCAAATTCATGGGCAATATCTACCCACCAGGCATAACATTTCACCATTATTGTGGGTTAACATTTAGGTTGGGGTGACCTCGGAATATGAAAAAACTCCCAAGTGATTAAAATTTAGATTTACCAGTCAAAATATAACATCATTTATTGTTCCAATAGTTTTTGATCAATGGAGCAAGTTACCCTAGGGATAACAGCGCAATCCTATTCAAGAGTCCATATCGACAATAGGGTTTATGACCTCGATGTTGGATCAGGACATTTTAATGGTGCAGCAGCTATTAAGGGTTTGTTTGTTCAACAATTAAAGTCCTACGCGATCTGAGTTCAGACCGGAGTAATCCAGGTCGGTTTCTATCTATTTAACAATTTCTCCCAGTATGAAAGGACAGAGAAATAAGGCCGACCTTACAAAAGTGACTTAAAACTAATAGATGAAATTAAGCTCAATCTAACCAGTTTATCTCCCACATAAGCCCAAGAAAGGAGGGCTTTGTTAGGGTGGCAGAGCCTGGTAATTCATAAAACTTAAACCTTTATCCCCAGAGGTTCAACTCCTCTCCCTAACATCATGTTCTTTTATGTAAGTTTTGCTCTCTTTACAATTTTGGGATTTAGCATCTTCTAGCACACATACCAAAATACATTCAGGACCAAGGGGATCACCCTGTTTTGTCCACCCTTTGAGATTATATTCTCTCTCTCCTCCCACTTTGTTTTTCTTCCCTATTTTTTTTTTTCTTTTTCTTGTCTGGTTTCTGACCTCTTTGGATTTTCTAGTGTATATTTCATTTGGGTCATGGTTGATATTTTTGATAGTTCTCTCTTGTTCATCCATTCTTCTCTGGGAAAAATGATTAGAAAGAGGAATTCAAAATTAAAAACATAAGTAATACTCTGCCTCAGGTCTAATCGATCTGGCTATAAGTAAACTGTCAGAGATGGAGTTCAGGATAACAATTATAAATTTACTAGCTGGGCTGAAAAAAAGCATAAAAGACTCTAAAGAATCTCATTAGTGCAGAAATGAGATCTAATCAGGCCAGAATTAAAAATATTCTAATGGAGATGCAGTCTGAATTGGATGCTCTAACACTAGGGTAAATGAGGCAGAAGAGGTAGTAAGTGACATAGAAGACAAATTGATGGAAAGGAAGGAAGCCGAGGAAAAAAGAAACAGCTAATGGATGATAAGGGGAAGCTTCAAGAATCAATGGTGCCATAAGACAAAAAAAAAAAAAAAAAAAAAAAGAATTATTGGAATCCTTGAGTGAGAAGAAAGAGAGAGGGGGCCAGAAGATATATTTAAGTAAATCATAGCTGAGAACTTCCCTGATCTGGGGAAGGAAGTAGTCATTTATGTATAAGAGGTAAAGAAGACCCCTCCCAAAATCAATAAAAATAGATCAACAACCCAACATATAATAGTAAAGCTTGCAGGGGCGCCTGGGTGGCTCAGTTGGGTAACTGTCTGCTTTTGGCTCAGGTCATGATCCTGAGGTCCTCGGATCAAGCTCTGCATTAGGCTCCTTGCTCAGGTGAGAGCTTGCTTCTTCCTCTCCCTCTGCCTGCTGTTCTCCCTCTCTCTCCCACTTTCTGTCAGATAAATAAATTAAATCTTTAAAAAAATGGTGAAGCTTGCAAATTTCAGAAATAAAGAGAAAATATTGAAAGCAGCTCAAGACAAGAGGCTCCTAACCTATAGGGGTAGGAATGGCATCAGACCTATCCACAGAGACCTGGCAGGCCAGAAAGGGCTGGCAGGATATATTCAGGGTACTAAATGAGAAAAACATGCAGCCAAGAATACTTAATCCATCAAGGCTGTCATTCAGAATGAAAGGAGAGATAAAGAGCTTCCAGGACAGACAGAAACTGAAGGAATATGTCACCACCAAGCCAGCCCTGCAAGAAATATTAAGGGGGATCCTGTAAATGAAGAGAGCGCCAAGAGTAACATAAACCAGTAAGAAACAGGGACTGTTTCTTGTAGACAATCTACAGAAACAGGGACTTTATATGTAATACAATGGCACTAAATTCATATCTTTCAATAGTTACTCTGAATATTAGTGGGCTGAATGCACCACTCAAAAGACATAGGGCATCAGATTGGACAAAAAAGCAAGACCACCCATATGCTGTCTACAAGAGACTCATTTTAGACCTAAAGACACCTCCAGACTGAAAGTGAGAGAGTGAATAACCATTTGCCATGTTAATGGAACTTAAAGGAAAGATGGAGTAGCAGTCTTCATATCAGACAAATTATATTTAAAATCAAAGACTGTAGTAAGAGATAAAGAGGGACACTATATTATACTTAAAGCATCTATCCAACAAGAAGACCTAACAATTATAAATATTTCTGCTCACAATTTGGGAGTAGCCAATTGTATCAACCAATTAATAATCAAATTAAAGAAACACATTCATAGTTATACAATAATATTAGGGGACTTCAACATTCCACTCACAGAAATGGACAGATCATATAAGCAGAAGATCAACAAGGAAACAAGTGCTTTGAATGACACACCGAACCAGATGACTTCACAGAGAAATACAGAGCATTCTATCTGAAAGCAACAGGATACACATTCTTCTTAAGTGCACATGGAACATTTTCCATAATAGATCACATACTGAGTCACAAATCAAGTCTCAAAAAATACCAAAAGATTGAGATTATTCCTTGAATATTTTCAGACCACAGTGCTTTGAAACTTGAACTCAATCACAAGAGGAAATTTGGAAGAAAATCAAACACTTGGAGGTTAAAGAGCATCCTACTAAAGAATGAATGGGTCAACCAGGAAATTAAAATAAATTTAAAAGAATTGATGGAAACAAATGAAAATGAAAACACAACTGTTCAAAACCTTTAGGATGCAGGAAAGGCGGTCCTAAGAGGGAAGTACATAGTAATACAAGCCTTTCTCAAAATATTAGCAAGACTCAAATACCTAACGTTACATCTAAAGGAGCTGGAAAAGAACAACAAATAAAGGTTAAACCAAGCAGGAGAAGAGACAATAAAGATTAGAGCTGAAATCAATGAACTAGAAACCAGAAAAACACTAGAACAGATAAATGAAACTAGGAGCTGATTCTTTGAAAGAAATAACAAGATCAATAAACCCTTAGCCAGACTTATCAAAAAGAAAAGAGAAATGACCCAAATTAATAAAATCATGAATGAAAGAGAAATTATCACAACCAATAATGAGGAAATACAAGCAATTTTAAGAACATATTATAAGCAACTATATGCCAAGAAATTAGGCAACCTGAAGGAAATATATGCTTATAAACTACTAAAACTGAAACAAGAAGAAATAGAAAGCCTGAATAGATCCATAACCAGCAAGGAAATTGAAGTAGTAATCAAAAACCAAAACACAAGACTCCAGGGCCAGGTAGCATCCCAGGAGAATTCTACCAAACATTTAAGGAAGAAATAATACCTCACCTACATTAGCTGTTTCAAAAAATAGAAATGAAAGAAAATCTTCCAAACTCGTTCTATGAGGCCAGCATTACCTTGGTCCCAAAATTAGATAAAGAACCTATCAAAACAGAGAATTACAGACCAATATCCCTGATGAACACAGATGCCAAAATACTCACCAAGACACTAGCCACTAGGATCCAATAGGACATGAAAAGTATTATTCACCATGACAAAGTGGGATTTATTCCTGGGCTGCAAGGGTGGTTCAACATTTGAAAATCAAAACATGATACATCATATTAATAAAAGATAAGAACTGTATGATCCCCTCAATTGATGACACGAAAGTATTTGACAAAATACAGGATACTTTCTTAATTAAAACTCTCCATAGTGTAGGGATAGACTGAACATACCTCAATATCATAAAAACCATCTACAAAAAGCCCACAGCAAATGTAATTCTCAGTGGGGAAAAATTGAGAAATTTTCCCCTAAGGTCAGGAACATGATAAGGTATGTGCACTATAACCACAGTTGATCAACATTGTACTAGAAGTCCTACTTCAGTAATCAGACAACAAAAAGCAATAAAAGGCATTCAATTTGGCAAAGAAGTCAAACTCTTCACAGATGACATGATACTTTATGTGGAAAATTCAAAAGGCTCCACCCCCAAATTGCTAGAACTCACAGAGCAATTTAGCAACATGCAGGATATAAAATCAATGCACAGAAATAGGTTTCATTTCTATGTGTTAATAATGAGATAGAAGAAAGAGAAATTAAGGAATTAATTCCATTTACAATTGCACCAAACCATAAAATACTTAGGAATAAACCTAACCAAAGAGGTAAAGGATCTCTACTCTAAAAACTATAGAACACTTATGAAAGAAATTGAGGAAGACACAGAGAAATGGAAAAACATGCCATACTCATAGATTGGAAGAAAAAATATTGTAAAAATGTTTATGCTACCCAGAGAAATCTACATATTCGGTGCCATCTCTATCAAAAGATCATTGACATTTTTCACAGAGCTGGAACAAATAATCCTAAGTTTTATATGGAACCAGAAAAGAACCCAAATAGCCAGAGGAATGTTGAAAAACAAAACCAAAGCCGGTTATATCACAATGTGAGACTTCAAGCTCTATTACAAAACTCTAATAGTAAAGACAATGTGTAGTACTGGCACAAAAATAGACATGTAGATCAATGGGACAGAATAGAGAACCCAGAAATGGACCCTCAATTCTATGGTCAACTAATCTTCGACAAAGCAGGAAAGAATATCCAATGTGAAAAAGACAGTCTCTTCAATAAATGGTACTGGGAAAATTGGACAGTCACATGCAGAAAAATGAAACTGAAACTTTTATGTACACTATACACAAAGACAAACTCAAAATGGATGAAAGAGCTAAATTTGAGACAGGAATCTATCAAAATCCAAGAGAAGAACACAGGCAGCAACCTCTTTGAACTCAGCACAGCAACTTCTTGCTAGACATGTCTCCAAAAGCAAGGGAAACAAGCAAAAATGAACTATTGGTACTTCATCAAGATAAAAAACTTCTGCACAACAAAGGAAACAGTCAACAAAACTGAAAGGCAACCTACAGAATGGGAGAAGATATTTGCAAATGACAAATCAGTTAAAGGGCTGTATCCAAGATCTATAAAGAACTTGTCAAAGTCAACACCCAAAAAACAAAGAATCCAATCAAGAAATGGGCAGAAGACATGAACAGATGTTTTTACATTAAAAATATACAAATGGCCAACAAACACATGAAAAAATGCTCCACATCATTTGGCATGAGGGAAATACAAATCAAAACCACAATGAGATACCACTTCACACCTGTCAGAATGGCTAAAATTAACAATATAAGAAACAATAAATGTTGGTGAGTATGAGTATGCAGAGAAAGGGAAACCCTCTTATAGTGTTGGTGGGAATGAAAGCTGGTATAGCCACTTTAGAAAAGAGTATGGAGGCTCCTCAAGAAGTTAAAAACAGAGCTACCCTATGACCCAGCAATTTCATTACAGGTATATATATCCCAAAGATATGAATATATTGATCTGTAGGGACACCTGCACCCCAGTGTTCATAGTAACAATGTCAACAATAGATAAACTATGGAAAGAGATGACATGTCCATCAATGGATGGATAAAGAAGATGTGATATATATATATAATATATATAAAATATATATATAATGGAATATTATTCAATGGAATATTATTCAGCCATCAGAAAGGATGAAATCTTACCATTTGCATTGACATAGATGGAACTGGATGGTATTATGCTGAGTGAAATAAGTCAATCAGAGAAAGACAATTATCCTTTGGTTTCACTCCTATATGGAATATAAGAAACAGCACAGAGGATCATAGGGTAAGGAAGGGAAAACTGAATGGGAAATCATCAGAGGAGAAAGGCGATTAGAGACTCTTAACTATAGGAAACAAACCGAGGGTTGCTGGAGGGGAGGTGGGTAGGGGGATGGGGTAACTGGGTGATGGGCATTAAATAGGGCACATGATATGATAAGCACTGGGTATTATATACAACTGATAAATTGTTGAACCCTATATGAAACTAATGATGAATATATGTTGGCTAATTGAATTTAAATAAAAAAATTTTTTAAATAAAGAACTCTTCACTCCTTCACTTAAGTTTTATGAGATTTTATTTTCTAGTCTATATAATGGGCTAATCTATCTCATAGTATATAAATGTAATTTAAACTAGATATTGTAATTAAATCTGTGCAGAGCTTGGCACAATGAATGGTTTAAAAATAAAAATTATTCTTGGTGTTACAACATGATTTATCTCATACATAGCACCCACATTCTATTTTTCTTTTCTTTTCTTTTTTTTTTTAATTTATGATAGTCACACAGAGAGAGAGAGACAGGCAGAGACACAGGCAGAGGGAGAAGCAGGCTCCATGCACCGAGAGCCCGACGTGGGATTCGATCCCGGGTCTCCAGGATCGCGCCCTGGGCCAAGGGCAGGCGCCAAACCGCTGCGCCACCCAGGGATCCCAGCACCCACATTCTAGAACACATATTCCTCTTATTCTGTTTTTGTATCCTTGTCCCTCTGCCTTCAACTAGTCTTTTTTTTCCTATTTAGTACCTTGTACATATTCACCTTTGTCTTTTGGAAATTGTGGCTAAACAATCTAAATCGTGTGATGTTCTCTACAGACAAATACTGGGTAAGTCCACGTCTTAAATTCTGTGAGGTTTGGAGTTGTATGTATCTTTCTGAAAAGGACTTATTATGTTGTCGGGGAATAAAATATGTATACACATAAGTATAATACAAGTTAGAAAGAAATCAGTACCATGTAGAAGTTTAAAAAGATGAGAAAAAATTTATAACTGAAATGGAGGGATTAGATGTGGAGGGATCAGAGAAATCTATAAAGGAGGAAAGATATGGTAGGCAGAATAATGGCCATCCCAAGACACCCACATCCTAATCTTGTGAAAATATTAGTTTGAATGATAAAAAGACTTAAGGTTGTAGGTGAAATTAAAGTTACTATTCAGTTGGTCTTAAACTACCCTGGACTATCAAATAGGCCTAATATAATCACAGGGTTCCTTATATGTAGAAAAGGGAGGCAGAAGAGAGTCAGTCAGAAGAAGATGTGACTATGGAAAAAAGGCACAAAAACAAGCAATGTTGCCATGTTTGGATAGGGCACAGGCATGTATTTTTTTCTAGAGCCTCCAGAAAGTTGCACAGCCATGCCAGATCCTTGATAACAGCTCAGTGAGATCCATGGAGTATTTCCAACATTCAGAACTGAGATTTTTTTTTTTTTTTACCTTTGCCAGGTTACTTAATCTTGGTGAGTCTCAGGCTCCTAATCTGAAAAGTAAAGATAATAATAGTCCCTGAATCATAGGGATGTTTTAAAAATTCAATGAAATATGGTATTTGGAAAGCACTTAGTGTAGTGCCTGCCTCATTGCACATACAACGCAGCTTTTTAAATAAAATAATGATCAAACCAACTCATCTTACCTGAAAAGAATTCAGTCTGGGGTAAAGAGATGTACAGTATACAAAAAAAATTATAGTATGGCAAATATTAGATCCTAGAATTCATATAAATTGAAGTGTAGAGTACCAGGGACTATGAAAAGTATGTTTTTCTGAAGTAAAATGGATATTTTACACCTTTATTTTTAGAAAGATAACTTTCTTCAAAAAAGTTCAACTGACTGGGACTCAAATGGTTCAAACCATCCTGAGGAAGGAGCTGAGTCTGCACCTTCCAAGCAATCAAGGCAGACGATATCATGACACAAGTTCTTTGTCATCCTTTACATGGTCCAGTGTATAAGAAATGGAAAAAAGACAATTCATTTTTCATAGCTCCTTCATGTACTCTTTGCGTGGGCTGGATTCTCTAATGCTTTATTTCAGGCCATTTCCAGCTTTTCTCTAAGATCAATATTTCAAACACAATAGATTCTGGATGTGTATATAGGTTTGAGTGTTCATGTGTGGTTGTGATATTGTGTTCTGTTTCTAACTTTTGTACTGCTGATATAACTGAAAAACAGGAGAAACAGGTCTACAGAGCTCTAAAAACAGCAGGCGATCAATAGCAAAGTGAATCCTATTAATTTATAAGAAATGAAACTATATGAAGGACAGGAAAAAAAAGATGGTGAAGGAGGAGGAAGAGAAAAATATACCCAGGTAATTGGCCCTGGAGATGCCCAGTAACCGAATAATCTTCATAGCCTACTGATTTCTTCTTATTTTGAAAAAGAAGATTACAAATATGCTATTCAAGATACAAATATAAGATGTTTCTGGGAAAGAGAAACTTAGCAAAATAATATCTTTTCATTTAGCTACCATTTTGTCCATCTATCCCATAGGGAGTATGTAAAGTGCCACTGCAGTCAAGGGAGTGGTCCCAAGGTAATCATAACAATGGGAACCTAATGAATCTATTAGATTATTCTCTTGGGATATGAAATGAAAAGAAAGAGAAGGAAGAATGAGCAGCATTTAATTTTGGAGCTATCAGAAAAATATAATCTAGTAGAATCATGAACAAGCATTTGGACTCAGTTTTGATAATCTTGGGGGTTCAATGTAGTATATCCTCCCACCTCCCAACCTACATTTAAGATTAAGGTGTGGCTTTCATCAATATCAAGCGTTCCCAGTCATTGCTTATCTCACCTCCCATTCATCTTCTACTCCAGCTGGATCTACCTTTCTGGGTATCTTGCCTTCTCACCTGAAGTATCTTTTCCACTATTTTTTTCTGGATGTTGACATGCAGCTATCCATCCACTGCTCTGTTCTTGCAGATCACTCAGTCTTTCATTCATCCAATGGTGTAACTGAATGCCTGTCATATAACTTACTGTATCATTCAGTCAGTGCTTACTATGTGCCAGGCATAGGAATCACACTTTGATGTATCATATTTTGTTTATTCTTGAAAAAAACATTATAAGAATAATATTTTTATCCCAATTATTTACTAAGAATACATGGTTAGAAAATGGCAGAGGAAGAACTTGAATTCTCTTATTGGTCTTGAAAGCCTGGCCCTTAACCCCTGGACTCTGGGGCTGGAAATAGATACTGGGGATACTGAGCTCAAAACAATGAGTTCCTTCGTGGAGTGGCATGGCAGACAATTAGTTGTTAAGATGGTATGATATATTAGAGATTTTTAGGACATTATAAAGGGATACAGAGATGGGACATCTAGAATACTCCCATATAGTGTAAGAAGTCAAGGATGACTTTGAAGAGTGGGTGATCCATGCTATGTACTCAAGGAAAAAATGGAAGTTATCAACGAAGAGAAGAGAGGAAAGACATTCTATTCTTTTAAAGATGTAATTTATTAAAGATGTAATTTATTAAAGATGTAATTTATTCATTTGAGAGAAAGAGAGAGCATAAAGAAGGGCAGAGGCAGAGGAAGAAGTAGACTCCTGGTTGAGCAGGAAGCCTAATGTGGGGCTCCAACCCAGGACCCTGTGATCATAGCCTGAGCTGAAGGCAGATGCTTAACTGACTGAGCCACTCAAGAAAGGACATTCTAAACAAAGATACAATATGCCTGAAGGCAAGGAGCCATGAAGCAGTGAAGGAAAACACTGAATTTGTTTTTGAAATGTTGAAACAAAGTGACATGGTGAAAAATGAGAAAAAGTTCAGATTACAAATGCCTCATAGGCTGAACTAAGCTATTTGTGAGTAATCCTGTAAGGTACCAGGAAATATTTAAGGATAATATGAGGGGAATAAAAATGATCAAATTTGGATTCTGGAACAAGGGACCCTTGATTTGGCAGCAGTGTAGTAGGTGGAGCAAAAGGAGAAGGTAGCTAAACTTTGAAGAAAGAAGAACATTAAGGGGACTACATTAGTAGTCTAGAAAAAAAAAAGTGATGAGGACATGAACTAAAAATATGGTAGCAAAATGAGCAGCAGTGGAGAATTTTTAATGGCCTGGTCAAGAGGAAACAAAAATGACTCTTATATTTCTGGCTTGAATGACTGAATAGTATTATTGAGGTGGGAAATTCAAGAACAAAAGTTGATTTTGGTCCAAATTATTTCAATACTGGACATGAATAGTTTGGAATGTGTGTGAAACATTCAGGTTGACATGTACAGAAGGCTTTTTTTTTTTTTTGGTCAATTAAGATGAAGGCCAAAAAATGCTGTTCCTCTCTTCTTCTGGGACCCCTATAATGCAACTGTTTGTTTGTTTGACATTGTCTAAGAGATCTTTTAAATCTATCTTCATTTTTTAAATTATTCTCTCTTTGCTGTTTAACTGTGTGCTATGTGACATGATACAGGTGTTAGCTAATGCTGTGGTACTGTTTTGCAATATATACATGTATGAAATCAAGAGGTTTTATACCTTAAACTTATACAATGGTGTATGTCAATTATGTCTCAAAAATGCTGGAAAAAATCTCTGAGTAAAATAATCTTCCATTTCTCTACATTCGATCCTAATCAAGTTATTCTTGTTCCTTTTCTAAAAATTCTAATTATACATTAGCCATTAGAGCATTCTTAATGCCCCATCTCATATATAATGTGGAACTACTTGATTTCACAAGCTATAAACACAATATGCCAACAAAATCTCAAGTAAACATTTTAAATTCATGAACACTTATGATTGTAAGGAGAAATTCATCTTTTCAGTACTTTTAGTACCCAAAGAGAAAACAAAACCTTTATAATTAATATTATAGTTTTCTACTCTTTATTTTTCTTCTAGCACCACTGGCATCTTATCAGCCCAACCAAAACTCTGATATAGCCAGGGATACATTTAGGTCCTTAAAGAGATTACTATTATCACACAAAACTATTCTAAGTTCAGCAGCATGCAAGAAGCTGCTTTGTCAGCCACTGCAAATGCCTTGGATAAGGAGCCTCTCCTTTTCCAGAGTGCACCAAACTGGATAGATGGTGACATAAAGTGGCATTTATACAGCATCTTACAGAGTTGCTTTACATGTGTTGTCTTGACATTATCCTGATGATAGATTTATGAAACAAGGATTATTGTCACTTTTTTTTTGCTTATTTAAAGCTAAGATTTTTTTTTTTTTGGCTATAATCCAGCCTTCTTTCTAAATTAACCCCAAACACTGCTCTTAGTCTCCTGCTTGATTTTAGGCATTTTATCTCCTCTAGGGCACATTTATAAGAGTTTTTTTTTTTAGTTTTTATTTAAATTCTAGTTAACATATAGTGTAATATTAGTTTCAGGAGTAGAATTTAATGATTCATTACTTGCTACAACACCCAGTGCTCATAACAAGAGTCCTTCTTAATACCCATCACCCATTTAGCATATCCCCCCACCTACCTCCCCTCCAGCAACCTCCAGTTTATTCTTCAATAGTTAAAAGTCTTGAGGGGATGACTAGCACAGCCTTTTACAAAATTATGTGATGATACAATAAGGACATGACAGGAGGGTATGAGATTGGAGGTGATAGATGAGTGATTTTAGAAGATTCCTCCAGAAAGAATGTTTGCACCATTAATGTTTTTATTGTACTAATGGAATAAAGTTGTATATCTATTTTTTTTAAACCTAGATAGGAGTGATTTTAAAACTCACCAAAGAAACAAACAAAAACAAACTTTTTACCCTCAGCCTCAATGTAGACTACCAATTGCTTTCTCTCTAAATCGAAAACTTAATTAGAAACCTTCTAGAATTAACAAGCACATTTTAAATTTCTTTTCTTCACTTCTCATTTTGTTATAAAAGATCAGAAGGCCTCTAGAGGTCACTGATGGGCTAATTTGAGAGTGGGTGTCTTTGTTGTTTTGTTTCTTATTTTAAAGTTAGTCATTGTAAAGGATTATGTTTATCCTAAAACTAGTGGGAGCAAGAAATCTCCTTTGACTGTTTGCCAGCATTTTAGCCACTCATAGATAGTTATAACCAATTTTAGTGTAATGCTGTTTCTGATGGAATCAACAATCTAGTCCTATAGCTTCTACAATGATCTTTAAGACCTTAGGGAAGTCCCCATTAATTTACTGTTTGAAATACCTCCTTCATTGATGAAACAGGCACTCTGACCCTTTAAATCTAGTAAATGTATTGTTTTTCATATGAGCAGCTGAAGCCCAGATTGAAAATATGACTTGTCTCAAGTCATTTCAATGGTTAGCTGTAGAGTGGAGATGAGGACTAACATATTCTGACTTCCTTCCTATGCTGTTTTCTTTTCTCTCCTCCAGAGACTTGAACTCTTGAATTCAGTGCAACTTAGTTTAATGAACTTTTACCTAGAGCCTGACACATGTTAAGCCATGTGCTGTGATGGATACTGAGGTAAATCATGGTTTCTGACCTAGTGAGGACACATACACAGATAATTAGGAAGAGGTTACATAGAAAAACAGAGGTTCTTACCTTCCAAGGAACATTGTGTACTATGGGGAGCACTTGTCTTAAACAGAATATTTTTCTGGTTATTTAGAGATATTTTCCTGCATGAAGTGATTCTTGAGATGATGAAAAAATTAGTGATGCTTTATCCAGAGAAAGAAGATGGAGAGACTGTAGAGGAAGGATGGGTCATAAGGAAGGCCATTCCAGGCAAACAGGGAGTCAAGCAACAATAAGATTGTTTCTTAGAGCAAGAATGTATTTCAAATATTTTGGGTTTTTTTGTTTGTTTATTTCTTAAACTCTAACTTGTGTAAATTAAGTTTTTAGAAAGCACCAGAGAATGCCAACTCAAATGCCTGTCACAACTAGGCATATAACTTTATGGGTGAAGTCAACCCAGTATAGAAAAATTGCAACCATTGTTAATTGTGGTGAACTGGAGATCCCTTTATAAGGGAGAAGTTGCTGTTCAGTTTATACGAATTAATGCCAAGGGGTCCTACTTTTGCCAGATATTTCCATTTCAAGAGATCTCCAAATGAGGATTTTTATGTGAAATCCTCTAAATATTTAGCTGTTGGTAATTATATACTTCAATTTTAAGACCCTGTGCAGGCCAACAATGGATACCAAATTCATGAGTTTTAAAATAATTGAAGGTGTCATTGTATTACCAGATTCCAGGTAACTTTTTTTTGTAAAATAGAACCACGTACATAATCATAGTAGAACAGCCACTGTACTGGGAGTCACAAAAATGTGAGTTTTGACTGTTAAGTGATTGTGTTATATTGAGTAAAGCAATTTACTCAGTTTTCTCAGCTGAAAGTCATGACAATGAGATTAGTTAGTTAAGACATTTTAGTATTGATATTTATGAGTTTTTATGCATAGGAAGTCTCATTATATGTGGTGAGATGTAATAATTTTTACTTTCCTCCTGCCTTCAACTTCCCACTGTCTAGCTCTCATGTTGCCCTGTTAGGTGTTTCTGTCTCAGAGTTGAGTAAGTAGTGTTTGGGGAGAATATTAAAGCACTAAAATCAGGGATAGCTGTTTCACACTGCATGCCTTTTCCTGCTCATGTAATACCCTTCACCAGTTATTCAGTGTTATCTTTGGGCAAATCAATGAGAACTAGCTTGAGGAAAATAGATAGTAATACCATAGCTACCTGAATATATATGGTTAGACTAGAGGCCTGGTTGAGATCCCTTCCATGATAGAGAACCAGTGGATTCTATCAACCTTCTGCCACCAAGAACCTATTTGCACATGGATTCTTTGCTTCTTCCTCTTACTGTAATAAGGAAAGCTTTCTACGTTATAATGCCAGTGCCCCCACCTGGACATTACTTTGTTCCCTCCCACTTTCTTAGAAACCGTAAACTTCTATTCTTTGATATTCCATTTATTTCAACCATCTCCTCTTTGTAGAATCTTGCCCACTTACATTTAAATATATCCAAGTCTCTCCTATTTATCACTATCAACAGTTTAAACAATGTAAAACTTACTTAGACTCACTAGTCCATACAGCTACTACCCTTTACAGATTACATTCATGGCTTCTTTTTTTTCATTTCCTCACCAACCTCATACTCCTTACGCATTTTAATGTGGTTTAATGCTTACCACAGCATGTGAAAGTTATGGTCATTCTTGGTATCAAACCCAATACATACATTCAATACTTATCTCACTGATATTTTGGAAGTTTTTAACGTTATGTGACATATCTCCTTTAAATTCTCTTTTCCCCTGACTTTTAAGACCCTATAATTTCCTTATGTTTCTGTTTAATTTTTCCTTTTCTTTTTATCTTTTTATAATTTCTTGGTGAATGGGACTTATAGAATGTCCTTTTTTAATTGCTATATACACCTTTTAAACATATTCTGGTTATTATTGTTTGCCAGCTATATATATAAAAATTATCTCTCAAAAAATTTCTCTTTAGGCATATGGCTGTATCCTGAGGAAAGGGGTGCAGGTCACGTGCATCTTATTCTTCCTGCCCCCATCTCTTTTGCAGATGCTCTAGTCTGGGTGAGAGTGGCTGAGACAACAAGGATTCCCTTCCTCTATCAGTTTCCAGTCTTCACCCACACGCAACAGGCCCAAAATACTGCTATATTCATTCCCTCTACCCTTGATTACTTTTCAAATTGATGCTTCATGCCAAAAGGGGCAAGCTAAGAGGACCAGAGTTTACTGTTCCACTCCAATTTCCACTCAGAGTGCAGGTAATACTCTGGTAGAAGCATACCACTATCCCAGTCGCCCATCTCTCTCTTTTTTTTTTAAGATTTTTTTAATTTATTCATGAGAGACACAGAAAGAGAGAGGCAGAGACAGAGGCAGAGGGAGAAGCAAGCTCCATGCAGGGGGCCAGTGTGGAACTTGATTCCGGCACTCCAGGATCATACCCTGAACCAAAGGCAGATGTTCAACCACTGAGCCATGCAGGCATCCCTCGGGTGCCCATCTCAATGCAGAAGGTTGAGATTCTGACCAAGAAGTAGTATTTAAGGACTAGTAACTCCAATTTTGCCTGAGAGCATTTACTTGGAATAGGACATAGAGAAGCTCATGTCCAAACTAGGGAAAGAGGACTCTCCTGGTATCCTACTCAACCCTGGCAGTCTGGAAGGCTGGGACAGTAAGAACAAGAAGAGTTGAAAGCATCTTCCATACTATACACTTTAATGAGCAAAGGGTGAAAATCTCATGTCTCAGGAGACCTGAGCACAACCTTTGACCAAATGCTGGCTGGTCACTCTGACCCAAGGGTGATTCCAAGGTAGCCAGGCTCAAAAATACAAACATACTTATCACTGGTATTCTGGAAAGCTGAGCATTTGCCCAAAGATGTATCCTCTCAGGAACAATCAGAGAGGGGGCTTCTGAACTATTAGTCCCTCATTGGAAGTGAGCAAAAGTATAAACTCCCTGAGCTATATAAAAGCTGTCTCCAAGTCGCACAGAGATCCAGTGATGAAGGGTGAAAATCTTACTGGTTTAGGTGAGATAAGCAGAACCTTGTTGTGTTAACATAAATGTCTTCTGCTGACATAGAAGTGACCCCTGAGAAGCCATACTAAAGGTTAAAAAAAAAAAAAGGAGAAATATTTGAATTGACACCAGATAGCTATTCAAATCTACAGAAAAAAAGACAAAGACCTCTGGTATAAAGGTAATGATAAAAAAAAAAAACAGTATAAATACATATTTATTTTCCTTTCATCTCTTAACTGACTTAAAAAAGCAATTGCTTAAAACAATATCCATGAAATTGTATTGTTGGGTCTTTAACATATGAAAATGTAAGGTATTTGACAAGAACAGCACAAAAGGGGTTGGGTGGGAATGAAGCTAACTTGAAGTAAGGAAATAATACCAGATGGCAACTCAGATTCACAGGAGTAAATGGAGAGAATTACAAATGATACATCAGAAGGTTAATTTTTTTTTACGAACATCAATATTATTGAGCCCTCCTTTATCTCTTAGATTCTTTAAAATATGTAATTATATAAAGCAATAATTATAATATATTTGGGGGATTTAAACAAATATAGAGTTAATATGTATGATAATAACAGCACAGAAAAAAGGGAAAGAAAGAAATAAAAGTAATTTTTAAAAATCTTATCGGGGCGAAGTTAGTGTAAACTTGCAGTAGATTCTGTTATACATATTGTAAGGCCTAGGGCAATTGCTAAGAAAATAACTTTAAAAATTAGTTAAAGTTCATTAAAGGGATTTAAGTGGTATGTTGGAAAATATCCACTCAGTGCAAAGGTGATAAAGGAGCAACAAACAGAGTTACAAAATAGTCATGAGCCATAGAAAACAAAAAGCACAATGGCATTTGTAAATCCAGACGTAACAATGATAGCATTTAACATGAATGGCCTCCATAACCCAATAAAATGACAGAGATTGTCAGACTGCATTTTTAGAAATCTAATTATAACTGTGTATAGGAGATTCAAAGTCACAAATATTTGAAAGTAAAAGCTACCCCCATGCAAATAGCAACTACAAAAGAGCTGGAATGGTCAGGCAAAAACCTATGTCTTGGGCCTCTCTGACTCCTTCACCAATTTATTTTCCTTTACTTTGCCTTGAATCTGTTTTTCTATTTAAAAAAAATTCTTTTAAAGTTTTTATTTATTTATTCATGAGAGGGAGAGAGAGAGAGAAAGAGAGAGAGAGAGAGAAGAGAGAGAGAGAGAGAGAGAGAGAGAGAGACATAGACATAGGCAGAGGGAGAAGCAGGCTCCTTGCAGGAAGCTGGGTGTGGGACTCAACCCCGGAACTCCCGGATCATGCCTTGAGCAGAAGGCAGTTGCTCAACTGCTGAGCCATCCAGGTATCCCTATTTTTCTATTTGTATATCTATGGGCTATTTTATCCCAGCCCATCACTGCACTATTTCCTGTCAAATTTCTAAGGAAACCTGTTCTAATGTAGGATTCCAAGTCAGGTTCACTGTCAGTCAGTCTTAGAGACTATCAGGGAATTGTTCATGATATTAACTACATTTGTAATTAAATGAACAATTATATAACTAATATATAATGATGTCTTCCTCAACTGGTAGTATAGACCCCATTAAGAGCAGGAACTAAGCTGGCCTTGTTCTTTTTCTACATTTCCAGCATTCAGCATATTACCTGGCACATATTAGTTAAGTTTGTCAAAATGAGTAAATAAACAAATATGGAAATGGCCTCAGGAACTTTTAGGAAATTTACTTCTTCTGAAGCAATGGCTCCATTCTCCTCCAATCCTGTGGGTCACCAAATGAACAAGAGAGAGTTCCTTGTAGCCAGTATTTCTTAAAGGATCATTGATTGAATGGTGTATTGGGGTTAATGGAGATACTGGTAAAATAGACTCTCAAGCCTTGACTCATTTATTTTCAGTGAGTCAGAATGGGCCTATGAATCTTTTAAACAATATAGGATTTTTCTTCAATTTCCCTATACAATATGTGCTCATATTACCATAGATGGTCAAAGAAATACTTGCTAACTCTTTAACTAAAGAATGGACACTAGGCAGACAAAGTGAGACAGAATTAACAAGTGCAAAGACAGAGACATAGGAACCAACTTGGCAAATTTGGTAAACAGATACATAGCTGAAGCTCAAAGCATTAAACCACAAAGATGAAATAAAGGCATAAAATAAGGCCACAAAGTTAGACATTCTCCAGGTCACTAACAATTAGCATGTCATGAGAAGAGATCTAAATTTCAACTTAGAGATTTCACATAAAAGCACAAAAAATTTCAGTCTGATCACCACAAGGCTAAAGAACTGGTTTTCAGCTCTGATATGGCTAGGAAGAACTCCAATAAAGAGCAATATAGCTGACTCTAATGAATCAGAGACTCTTGTTGCCAGAAGAAGCTTTTGAGCCCAAATTTTCATTTAACAGTGGAGGAAACTATCCCAAGAGAAGTGATTTTCCCAAGGATGAGCAATGATTACATTTTGGTGAGCTAGGTTAAACGGTCTCTTACCTCATGGTCCAATGCTTTGAATTGTTTGCGAATCCTTGTAAATACTTTGTATTTAAATCTCAACTGACAAAACTTTTGAGCCCTTAGTGCTCTGGGTTAGATGTTGTCCAAATTGTCCCATTTATTTTTTTTTCCCAAATACTTTTGCCTTATGAAATTACCTTAAGAAATATTTCTTATTTTGGACTTATGGGCTTAAGAAATATTTCTTATTTTGGATTTATGAGCTTATCCTTGCAAAAGGAAAAATTCTCATTATATTGAAATAAAATAAAAACCTGCTGAGACTAGATATTTATAGGCTCTAAATAAAATATATATATTTCAATATGTATGCATGTATGTGTATGTATATGTTACTAATAAATGCCCATATTCTAGCAGTGATATATCATGTGAAAATTAGTGTCTGAATTAATGTTGTGTGACTACAGCTAGAAAAAAGGAAACTATTTTATTACATAATAAAATGTTTTTAATTGTTGGAGTAGAACAGCTTTATTACATACATTACTTTTGGAAACACCAACCTTTTCATTGATCAAAAAATGTTATCAGTCATAGCAAAACTGAAGATAAACTAAAGAACAGCACTCCTGAAGGATGAAAGAAAGTGAAATAAAGTGACACAAGTATGGCTTTGAATAAAAAATGGAACATAATTAAGGAGCGGGTTGATAGCAGAGCTTACACACTTCAGCTTTTTGAAGTCTGTTGTTTATATCAAGAGCTTTGCAGCATTAGCTTGTGTTTTTATTTTAATTCTGAAGTGAGGGCTTCTATAAGATTAAAAAAAAAAACAAATTTCAACAAAATAAAGTTAAACTCATTCTCCCTCTTTCTGTTGATGCTTTATTTAAAGATGGTTTTGATGCTGTGTATATGTCATAATTTAGATTTAAATCAAAGACAACTACACAGGAGTTTCTATGTTAACATCATTCTTTTACAAAAGTAATATATACAGTATAGTAAATATTATATATATATATATATGTATATATATATATATATGAACAGGGAAAGGTGGTAGAGCTTGGAAAGAAAACAGAAAGTAAAGAATATAAAGGCTCTTTTCCTTGAAGCATATTGGTGAGAAACTTCTGGCATAGTCTTCAATTAGAATGAAACTCAAGAGCAAGCATTTACCCAAAATTTCCCTCTGGTGGAAGAAGGTGTTTAATTGCCCTGGAAAGCTGAAAGATTTGGGGAATGAAATTTATATGGCTCCTGCCAAGTGACATTGATGCATTGTAGAAAGTAAATGAAAGAGTGTGGACGATAAATCTCCAACTTGAGAACAAAGGGTGAAAGCCAGAGGGCCTCCTAGGCAACATACAAGAGACTGTTATCTATTAAAGTCCAGAAAAAGCTAAGTATCAGGTTAGGGATTCATTATGAGAGTGACAGAACTCTAAGAGGGTTGAATTTTTAATCCTACTAAATTAATTATACAAGGTCACAGCCCTGGATCAATGATGTGGGGGCTCTTAGACTTAGGATGAGGTTATACAAGTTGATGTACTTAAAAATCTTCAAACTTCGCACCACCTGGAACTCTGTATCTGCAGAAGTAACAAGTAACCCATTACTCCCTGTTAGAGGTTAGTGCATCCCAGCTTTGATGCCAATGTTTTCACCTTGCAAATCAACATGTACTCCATTCCTGACTGCAAGACTACAACACTAGGGTCAAGTCACAACATAACCAAGTATAGGAAAGTACTGGATCTATAAAGGAGAGAAAGAGAAAATATGTGGAAGGAGTTGCAGAGCCTAGTTAATTTACACTAGCAGGTTCCAGGAGTATGTAGAGGATTATATTATAAGATTGCTGGGTTTAGGAGTAGAATAATAAATTTGAATAAGAGAGACTTATAAAAAAAATCTTGCTCGTGAGAATTATCTTCTACAATACGTGATTTAGAACAACTGGGCAAGACCTAGGAGGGGTGATGCTTATTCATTGCTAGAATGGTACTTAGAATTTTGGGGAAAGTGATGTCCCATAGAAGTGAAACAGAATGCACCACAACTGTTTTATCATATGGTAGGGAAAGAGATCAAAAAGTGAAGAGAAATGAGCATGTTAGAACAGATGTATTCCAGTAGTGTTTGGAGTCTTTGGGAGAGCTTAGAGGCACGTCACTTACTAAAGCAAATGCACAAATGAGAGGGGCACCATCAACACTCAGAGTGGCTGCCTGCTGTACGTAGGGCAATTAAGACTTGGCAGATGGGGATTCTTGGTAAAAATGACAATGACAAAACCCTGAAATAAGGTTGTAGTTGCTGCTGGAGTTGTTGAGACACTGACCTTTCAAAAGATATGGAGTTGCCCAACTGAACACAATACCCCCAAGGAGCAAGGCAGACTGAAAGATGAAGCAGTTATGCTCAACTGTGTCATTAAAATAGATCAAGGATGGATGATCAGGAGATTGAGGACAGGTGCTTCAATGATAAGTTATAATTCCTTGCTTAGGTTTTGGATCTAGGTCAGTTTTCAGACTTGGGTGTCCCTGACTGCAGAAGAGAAGGAAGAAACCTCAAATACTGTGTGTACAGGGTAAGGACTTTTCTATCAGGAATAGTTAGGACTAAAAAAAAAAAAAAAAGGAATAGTTAGGACTACTGATGATAATCAGGAATAATATATTTGGAATCCAGGTAATCCACTGAGGCATCTTTTGGGAATTCCTCGCATAATTTTAATCAAGGATAGCACTGACAATTGAAGACAGGCATGGTGATCACGGTTTATGACTTCTTAGGATGAAGGGTCTCTGCACCAGGTGAGTCACCCAGACTAGAGGAATGTGGTAAGGGTGAGAGAAGTATAGTATGAGTAATGGAAGAGATGATGTGTATCACTTACAGCCTCAAGACTAGCTGTAATGTTTCAGTTTGTTTCACTAATGCTCCTTTTTAAGTATTTCAGTAGGAAAAGAGACCAGCCGGAATTCTGGAAGAATTGTTCCCTGAATTTATTGTATAAAGTATGTCCAAATGGGGTAGATGTTGTTGTATTGTGCCACTCAGATTTCCTACTCAGGACAAAAACAATCATTTCCTCTGTTTAAGAGAGTATGATGGCTGGTAACCCCTAGCTGAGTCCCTCTGCATACATTAATCCTACCCAAATGGATTAGCTTTGCCCAGTGACACTTTTACTCCAAGGGCAGCCTACATCCAATGACAGGTTGACATAGGGGTTTAAAGTCCTGGCCACTTTTGCTTAAGGTTGGATAATTCTGAAGTGCTATGCCAGCTTCAGAGCTCTTTATGGGATCAGCTAAGACTTTTATTATAATTACATTGTAGTTCAGCACTTTGCTCTGCCCAGTCCTACTTACTTCACTCTCCAAAAGTGTTGATTATCCCCAAGGATTCATCCCAATATATTGCCTACCTGCTAATCTCTCAGAGTCTTTTTCCTGAAGATTATAGCCTATTTTGCATAAATTATCATTGCAGAATAGGTCACATTTTACAGTATTGATTTATGACTATATGCATACATATACATAAAACTCACCTGCATCCATAATTAAACTAAATCTCCATGAGGGCAACAACATCAGTTCCACTCACCAATAGCTCTCCAGGAGTGATTATTACACAAATATTTGTTGAATGCATGCATGAATAAATGCATAATGAATTTAAAAAGTGAAGCCCTTAGTCTAGTACCTCCAACATAGAAATAGATCTATATATAGTAACAGTTGTGGTTATCATTATATGTTATTATTAATGGGATGAGGAATCTAATCTATGACAATTTTTATCCAATTTATATTCTGATAGAAAATGAGTCTAGTCAGGTAATTGATAAACATACAGTAAGTTCCTCAAGACAGGGATGCTCACTCTCACCATTGTTCTTTAGCATAGTACTGGAGGTCCTAGCATCAGCCATCAGACAACGAAAAGAAATAAAAGACATCCAAATCAGCAAAGAAGTCAAACTTTCACTATTTGCAGATGACATAATACTCTATATAGAAAACCTGAAAGACCACCAAAAATTGCTAGAACTGATACACGAGTTCAGTCAAGTCACAGGATACAAAATCAACATAGAGAAATTGGTTGCATTTCTGTACACCAATAATGAAGCAGCTGAAAGGAGAAATCAAGGAATGGATTTCTAATTTAAAATTGCACCTAGGAGTAAACCTAACCAAAGAAGTAAAAGATCTGTACTCCAAAAACTATAGAACACTGATGAAAGAAATTAAAGACTACATAAAGAAATGGAAAGACATTCCATGCTCATAGATTGGAAGAACAAATATTGTTAAAATGTCTATGCTAACCAAAGTAATCTACACATTCAGTGCAATCCTTATCAAAATACCACCAATATTTTTCACAAAGAACAAACAGTCCTAAAATTGTACGAGATCACAAAAGATTCTGAATAGCCAAAGAAATCTTGAAAAAGAAAAGCAAAGTTGGAAGCATCTCAATTCTGGATGTCAGTATCTATCTTTATCCTTTTGTCATTATGAAATTTATAATCTTGTTAAATTAGAAAAGGTTAATATTTCTGTATTTAAAACTAGAGAACATTTAAAAATAGTTTCAAATTTATAGTATGCAAAATTGTCTTTAACACACAATTAATTTATGATTCATTGAATAGTTCTGATATTTTGAATACGGATAGATTTATTAAAATGCATGGACTATAATTTAATGGCTGGTTAGTTGGCACTGTTCCTAGTTCTCCATTGTTGAACTTTAAAAATATGTTTTAATGAACAATTATCATTTTGTATTCAAAAAGCACATTATTGAGCAAATAGCTAGAAAACATTATATTACCTGAATCATCATAGATTTTTCTATTCCTCTGGTGATGGAAACTAAGATATATTTCTTCTAAAATTTAGCCCTGTGAAAAATTTATCCCTGTGAGCAGAGTTTGTTATTTCTGAACTTGTTTACATAGTTCCAACTATATCAAGGACATTTTCAAAACCAGTCATGGATCTGTGGGTTTAATTAATTATGTGACTCTCTAATTTTATTTTTCCTAATTCTATTTTATATTCATGTTTTTAGTTTAATTAATTTGTAAACCCACCATAACATGATAATCAGGTCAAAGTAATTAAATTGCATAAAATGTGAACTCATACTATTGCAAGGTTAGCGGGTCTATGCTGTTACTAGATCAAGAATTTGGTGATGTCTTCATGTGCTCTAAATTCATTCCAGGCCTTCTGTAGTAGTATGTGGTCTGGTGGTAGATGTTCATTCAAGCTTAAATATTGATTGGTAAGATTCTGGGTCTTTTGGCTATTGGCATTTCTAGAATGGAGGCAGCAAACGTAAAGAATCCCATGGTATTTTGCACCTGTTTATTCATTCTGATCTAGGGATCTGGAGGCAAGAGATTGGGAATATAGAGACCCATTTCCCTGCTTAGCCTTCTCCCTCAATTCATTTCCTCCATCCCTCCATCCCCTGAAGATTAAAATATTAACTCACTACTATTTAAAAATGGGAGCTGGGGAGATAGAAGAAGGCGGCAGAGCACGGTCTCCAGGTCACCTGTCCTCAGCAAATTACCTAGAAAACCATCCAATCATCCTGAAAACCTACGAATTCGGCCTGAGATTTAAAGAGAGACCAGCTGGAAGGCTACAGTGAGAAGAGTTCGTGCTTCTATCAAGGTAGGAAGACGGGGAAAAAGAAATAAAGGAACAAAAGGCCTCCAAGGGGGAGGGGCCCGCGAGGAGCCGGGCTGAGGCCGGGGCGAGTGTCCCCAGGACAGGAGAGCCCCGTCCCGGAGGAGCAGGAGCTGCACCGACCTTCCCCGAGGAAAGGGCCTCCCGGGGAATTGGAGCAGGATCCCCAGGAGGGCGGGGATGCCCTCGGGCTCCCTGGGACAGTAACAGAGGAACTGCGCCCCGGAGAGTGCGCCGAGCTCCCTAAGGGCTGCAGCGCTCGGCGGGACCCGGAGCAGCTCGGAGGGGCTCGGGCGGCGGCTCCGCGGAGGGGGCTGCGGGGCTCCGGGAACAGCTCGGCGGCGGCGGCTCCGGCAGAGGAAGAAGCTCCGCGGAGGGGGCGGCGCGGCTCCGGGAACAGCTCAGAGGGGCTCGGGCGGCGGCTCCGCGGAGGGGGCTGCAGGGCTCCGGGAACAGCTCGGCGGCGGCGGCTCGGGCGGAGGAAGAAGCTCCGCGCGGAGGGGGCTGCGCGGCTCCGGGAACAGCTCAGCGGCGGCGGCTCGGGCAGAGGAAGAAGCTCCGCGCGGAGGGGGCTGCGCGGCTCCGGGAACAGCTCGGAGGGGCTCGGGCGGCGGCTCCGCGGAGGAGGCTGCGGGGCGGGAGCGAATCCAACAGCGCAGGCTCCGGAGCACAGGGCGCCAGGACACAGCCCAGGATCCGGCCTCCCCTGGGACAGGCAGAGGCCGGGAGGGACCAGGACAGCGAGGACGCTCCTGCCTGGAACTGAGCAGATCAGCGGCCCCGCCCGGGAGCCCCCAGGCCCTGCAGACGGAGAGCCCCGGAGCTTCTGCGGGGGCTGACTCCAGGGTCCCAGAGCTGCCCCCGCCACTGTGGCTTCCTCCCGGGGCCTCACGGGGTGAACAACCCCCACCGAGCCCTGCACCAGGCAGGGGCAGAGCAGCTCCCCCAAGTGCTAACACCTGAGAATCAGCACAGCAGGCCCCTCCCCCAGAAGACCAGCGACACGGACCAGTTCCAGCGCAAGTCAAGGGACTTAAACTACACAGAATCGGAAGATACTCCCCCGTGGTTTTTTTTGTTTTTTGTTTTTTTGTTTTTGTTTTTGTTTGTTTTTGTTTTGTTTTGTGTTTTTTTTCTCTCTTTCTTCTTGATTTCTGATTGCTTCCCCCACCCCCCCTTTTTTTTCTTTTTTCTCCTTTCTTTCTTTTTCTTTCTTTTTCTTCTCTTTTTCCCCTATTTTTTTCTTCTTTCTCTTTTTTCTTTTTCTCTTTTCTTTCCTTCTCTCTCTTTTTCTCCTTTTCCCAATACAACTTGTTTTTGGCCACTCTGCACAGAGCAAAATGACTAGAAGGAAAACCTCACCTCAAAAAAAAGAATCAGAAACAGCCCACTCTCCCACAGAGTTACAAAATATGGATTACAATTCAATGTCAGAAAGCCAATTCAGGAGCACTATTTTACAGCTACTGATGGCTCTAGAAAAAACCATAAAGGACTCAAGAGACTTCATGACTGCAGAATTTAGATCCAATCAGGCAGGAATTAAAAATCAATTAAATGAGATGCAATCCAAGCTAGAAGTCCTAACGACGAGGCTTGACGAGGTGGAAGAACGAGTGAGTGACATAGAAGACAAGTTGATGGCAAAGAGGGAAACTGAGGAAAAAAGAGACAGGCAATTAAAAGACCATGAGGATAGATTAAGGGAAATAAATGATAGCCTGAGGAAGAAAAACCTACGTTTAATTGGGGTCCCTGAGGGCGCCGAAAGGGACAGAGGGCCAGAATATGTATTTGAACAAATCCTAGCTGAAAACTTTCCGAATCTGGGAAGGGAAACAGGCATTCAGATCCAGGAAATAGAGAGATCCCCCCCTAAAATCAACAAAAACCGTTCAACACCTCGACATTTAATAGTGAAGCTTGCAAATTCCAAAGATAAGGAGAAGATCCTTAAAGCAGCAAGAGGAAAAAAAGTCCCTGACTTTTATGGGGAGGAATATTAGGGTAACAGCAGACCTCTCCACAGAGACCTGGCAGGCCAGAAAGGGCTGGCAGGATATATTCAGGGTCCTAAATGAAAAGAACATGCAACCAAGAATACTTTACCCAGCAAGGCTTTCATTCAAAATGGAAGGAGAGATAAAGAGCTTCCAAGACAGGCAGGAACTGAAAGAATATGTGACCTCCAAACCAGCTCTGCAAGAAATTTTAAGGGGGACTCTTAAAATTCCCCTTTAAGAAGAAGTTCAGTGGAACAATCCACAAAAACAAGGACTGAATAGATATGATGACACTAAACTCATATCTATCAATAGTAACTCTGAATGTGAACGGGCTTAATGACCCCATCAAAAGGTGCAGGGTTTCAGACTGGATAAAAAAGCAGGACCCATCTATTTGCTGTCTACAAGAGACTCATTTTAGACAGAAGGACACCTACAACCTGAAAATAAAAGGTTGGAGAACCATTTACCATTCAAATGGTCCTCAAAAGAAAGCAGGGGTTGCCATCCTTATATCAGATAAATTAAAATTTACCCCGAAGACTATAGTGAGAGATGAAGAGGGCCACTATCTCATACTCAAAGGATCTATCCAACAAGAGGACTTAACACTCCTCAATATATATGCCCCGAATGTGGGAGCTGCCAAATATTTAAACCAATTAATAACCAAACTCAAGAAATACCTTGATAATAATACACTTATACTTGGTGACTTCAATCTAGCTCTTTCTACCCTGGATAGGTCTTCTAAGCACAACATCTCCAAAGAAACGAGAGCTTTAAATGATACACTGGACCAGATGGATTTCACAGATATCTACAGAACTTTACATCCAAACTCAACTGAATACACATTCTTCTCAAGTGCACATGGAACTTTCTCCAGAATAGACCACATACTGGGTCACAAATCGGGTCTGAACCGATACCAAAAGATCGGGATAGTCCCCTGTATATTCTCAGACCATAATGCCTTGAAATTAGAACTTAATCACAACAAGAAGTTTGGAAGGACCACAAACACGTGGAGGTTAAGGACCATCCTGCTAAAAGATGAAAAGGTCAACCAGGAAATTAAGGAAGAATTAAAAAGATTCATGGAAACTAATGAAAATGAAGATACAACCGTTCAAAATCTTTGGGATGCAGCAAAAGCAGTCCTGAGGGGGAAATACATCGCAATACAAGCATACATTCAAAAACTGGAAAGATCTCAAATTCAAAAGCTCACCTTACACATAAAGGAACTAGAGAAAAAGCAACAAATAGACCCCACCCCCAGCAGAAGAAGAGAGTTAATTAAAATTCGAGCAGAACTCAATGATATCGAGACCAAAAGAACTGTGGAACAGATCAACAGAACCAGGAGTTGGTTCTTTGAAAGAATTAATAAGATAGATAAACCATTAGCCAACCTTATTAAAAAGAAGAGAGAGAAGACTCAAATTAATAAAATCATGAATGAGAAAGGGGACATCACTACCAACACCAAGGAAATACAAACGATTTTAAAAACATATTATGAACAGCTCTACGCCAATAAATTAGGAAATCTAGAAGAAATGGATGCATTCCTGGAAAGCCACAAACTACCAAAACTGGAGCAGGAAGAAATAGAAAACCTGAACAGGCCAATAACCAGGGAGGAAATTGAAGCAGTCATCAAAAACCTCCCAAGACACAAGAGTCCAGGGCCAGATGGCTTCCCAGGGGAATTCTATCAAACGTTTAAAGAAGAAATCATACCTATTCTACTAAAGCTGTTTGGAAAGATAGAAAGAGATGGAGTACTTCCAAATTCGTTCTATGAGGCCAGCATCACCTTAATTCCGAAACCAGACAAAGACCCCACCAAAAAGGAGAATTACAGACCAATATCCCTGATGAACATGGATGCAAAAATTCTCAACAAGATACTAGCCAATAGGATCCAACAACACATTAAGAAAATTATTCACCATGACCAAGTAGGATTTATCCCTGGGACACAAGGCTGGTTCAATACTCGTAAAACCATCAATGTGATTCATCATATCAGCAAGAGAAAAACCAAGAACCATATGATACTCTCATTAGATGCAGAGAAAGCATTTGACAAAATACAGCATCCATTCCTGATCAAAACCCTTCAGAGTGTTGGGATAGAGGGAACTTTCCTCGACATCTTAAAAGCCATCTACGAAAAGCCCACAGCAAATATCATTCTCAATGGGGAAGCGCTGGGAGCCTTTCCCCTAAGATCAGGAACAACACAGGGATGTCCATTCTCACCACTGCTGTTCAACATAGTTCTGGAAGTCCTCGCCTCAGCAATCAGACAACAAAAAGACATTAAAGGCA
This sequence comes from Vulpes lagopus, assembly GCF_018345385.1. Taxonomy (NCBI): domain Eukaryota; kingdom Metazoa; phylum Chordata; class Mammalia; order Carnivora; family Canidae; genus Vulpes; species Vulpes lagopus. The sequence goes on along the minus strand of NC_054838.1, from coordinate 32,767,914 downwards.
TTCAAATTGGCAAAGAAGAAGTCAAACTCTCCCTCTTCGCCGATGACATGATACTCTACATAGAAAACCCAAAAGCCTCCACCCCCAGATTGCTAGAACTCATACAGCAATTTGGTAGCGTGGCAGGATACAAAATCAATGCCCAGAAATCAATGGCATTTCTATACACTAACAATGAGACTGAAGAAAGAGAAATTAAGGAGTCAATCCCATTTACAATTGCACCCAAAAGCATAAGATACCTAGGAATAAACCTAACCAAAGAGGTAAAAGATCTATACCCTAAAAACTATAGAACACTTCTGAAAGAAATTGAGGAAGACACAAAGAGATGGAAAACTATTCCATGCTCATGGATTGGCAGAATTAATATTGTAAAAATGTCAATGTTACCCAGGGCAATTTATACGTTTAATGCAATCCCTATCAAAATACCATGGACTTTCTTCAGAGAGTTAGAACAAATTATTTTAAGATTTGTGTGGAATCAGAAAAGACCCCGAATAGCCAGGGGAATTTTAAAAAAGAAAACCTTAGCTGGGGGCATCACAATGCCAGATTTCAGGTTGTACTACAAAGCTGTGGTCATCAAGACAGTGTGGTACTGGCACAAAAACAGACACATAGATCAATGGAACAGAATAGAGAACCCAGAAGTGGACCCTGAAATGTACGGTCATCTAATATTCGATAAAGGAGGAAAGACTATCCATTGGAAGAAAGACAGTCTCTTCAATAAATGGTGCTGGGAAAATTGGACATCCACATGCAGAAGAATGAAACTGGACCACTCTCTTTCACCATACACAAAGATAAACTCAAAATGGATGAGAGATCTAAATGTGAGACAAGATTCCATCAAAATCCTAGAGGAGAACACAGGCAACACCCTTTTTGAACTTGGCCACAGTAACTTCTTGCAAGATACATCCACGAAGGCAAAAGAAACAAAAGCAAAAATGAACTATTGGGACTTCATCAAGATAAGAAGCTTTTGCACAGCAAAGGATACAGTCAACAAAACTAAAAGACAACCTACAGAATGGGAGAAGATATTTGCAAATGACATATCAGATAAAGGGCTAGTTTCCAAAATCTATAAAGAACTTATTAAACTCAACACCAAAGAAACAAACAATCCAATCATGAAATGGGCAAAAGACATGAAGAGAAATCTCACAGAGGAAGACATGGACATGGCCAACAAGCACATGAGAAAATGCTCTGCATCACTTGCCATCAGGGAAATACAAATCAAAACCACAATGAGATACCACCTCACACCAGTGAGAATGGGGAAAATTAACAAGGCAGGAAACCACAAATGTTGGAGAGGATGCGGAGAAAAGGGAACCCTCTTACACTGTTGGTGGGAATGTGAACTGGTGCAGCCACTCTGGAAAACTGTGTGGAGGTTCCTCAAAGAGTTAAAAATAGACCTGCCCTACGACCCAGCAATTGCACTGTTGGGGATTTACCCCAAAGATTCAGATGCAATGAAACGTCGGGACACCTGCACCCCGATGTTTCTATCAGCAATGGCCACAATAGCCAAACTGTGGAAGGAGCCTCGGTGTCCATCGAAAGATGAATGGATAAAGAAGATGTGGTTTATGTATACAATGGAATATTACTCAGCAATTAGAAACGACAAATACCCACCATTTGCTTCAACGTGGATGGAACTGGAGGGTATTATGCTGAGTGAAATAAGTCAATCGGAGAAGGACAAACAGTGTATGTTCTCATTCATTTGGGGAATATGAATAATAGTGAAAGGGAATATAAAGGAAGGGAAAAGAAATGTTGGGAAATATCAGGAAGGGAGACAGAACATAAAGACTCCTAACTCGGGGAAACGAACTAGGGGTGGTGGAAGGGGGAGGAGGGCGGGTGTTGGAGGGGAATGGGTGACGGGCACTGAGGTGGACACTTGACGGGATGAGCACTGGGTGTTTTTCTGTATGTTGGTAAATTGAACACCAATAAAAGTTAATTAAAAAAAATAAATAAAAATGGGAGCTGGAAAAAAATAAAAAATAAATAAAAATGGGAGTTGGTCATAATTGCCAGTCCTAAAACACCCTAATTGCAACATTTTTGAGCATATTATCTTAAAGCTTGATAGTATTAACTTCCTACAATGTACAAGACACTGTGTTGGCAGGTTTAAAGTTGTAATGATGCTTTGGATTGCTTTAGTAATTCTTTAAATCATTTACTCCTCCATCAACAAACATTGCCTATTTTGTGCCAGACACTGTGTTATCCCTTAATAAACAAAAGAGAAACAGAACATTCCTTATCCTAAAATTGCTCAGTGACTGATTGTCAAGAAAAGGTTGTAAATCAACAATTCTGAATTGAATGATAAGTGCTCTGGTGTCAGTGCTAAAAGCTGTAAGAATATAGTGAAATATTTCATTTTAAGTCGAAAAAACAAGACGTATGGGAGCTAGTAAGAGATGGGGCCAAATAGGTTAAATGGGATGAATTATATATATATATATATATATATATATATATATATATATATATATAATATATGGATCCTGACCATATATATAATATATGGATGTATATATATATAATATATGGATATATATATATATATATAATCATGGATCCTGACCATCCATGATTTGGGGAATAATATTTTATACACAATTTCATGATAATCTAATCCATATTTTAGGTAATGAAGGGATGTGGTAGGTGTGAGATTGGATTTAGTATAGTTAACAGTTAGATATCTTTTTTAAAATTGTGGTTAGGGGGGATCCCTGGGTGGCTCAGTGGTTTGGTGCCTACCTTTGGCCCAGGGAGTGATCCTGGAGTCCCGGGATCGAGTCCCACGTCGGGCTTCCGGCATGGAGCCTGCTTCTCCCTCCTCCTGTGTCTCTACCTCTCTCTCTCCTCCTCACTGTGTCTATCATAAATAAATAGATATTTAAAAAAAATAAAATTGTGGTTAGATTGATGTGAATCATTAGACTACTTTCAAAGTGCTTTTTGATCTACTATTATATAGTAGAGTGGATGTAAATTTGTCTTCCTTTTCTTGAACTCATTTTGTTCATGTTTACCCAGAACTTCTCAATTTACTTTGAAAGCACAGAAAAGATTGCTCAAGAAGAAAAATCTTTGTGTGAAAATGAGGAATCCAGTCTTCCATACAGTTCTAGATCAGGTTTTAAATCCAAAGAGCTTTGGCTACCTCTATAGCAAACTATTTTCTGGATCATATTCGATCTTCCTCTGACTTATTTTGTATGGAAGCTAAATCCTATCCTCAAATCAAGAATAAGAATCTAAGATGCTGTAATGTGTGTGTGTATGTATGTGCATTGCAGACAAATATTTTGAGAATTCAGAGAGAGCAGAATTATGCTTTTCTTCATGTATATGTCATTAGAAGATAAAAATATCCCTTAAAATCTGTTTTTTTCCTCATTGGATATACAGATATATTTTGAAAATAAAGTCAATTTTGAAAAAAAAAATATATACATATATACTGATTTAGTCTTGGCAACACATAACAGAAAGACACTATAACAAAAATAGAAATTTATTCTCTCATATAAAATAAGTCCAGAGGCACATAGGTCAAAGCTGATAAAGCAGCCTCAGTCATCAAAGCCCTGGACTCCTGTCTATCTAATCAACTTTCCTAGTGCTGACTTTCAAACTTAGGAATACTTCAAGTTTCAGTATGGCTGCTGGAGCTCCTTCTTTTCATCTTATTTTAGGCAGCATGAAGGAAAAAGGAGAGAAAGGCAAAAGGTAGTTCTGTCAGTAGAATTGGTTCTCTTGAAATAATCTTCCTAGAAAGTTCATACAACTCTTTTATTAATCTCTCATTGGCTAGAAGTTGTCACATGTTAACAGCAGTAAAGAAAACAGTGAAGGAAAAATGAAGGAAACAGTAAGGAAAATTAAAAGGCAACCTTTGGAATGAGAAAAATATTTGCAAATGGCATATCAGATAAAGGGTTAGTATCCAAAATCTATAAAGAACTTAACAAACTCAACACCCAAAACCAAAATAATACAATTAGGAAATGGGCAGAAGACATGAATAGACTTTTTTCCAAAGAAAACATACATGTGGCTAAAAGACACATGAAAGGATGCTCAATATTACTTATCATTGGGAAAATACAAATCAAAACTACAATAAGATACCACCCTACACCTGTCAGAATGACTAAAATTAACAACATGGGAAGCAACAGAAGTTGGCAAAGATATGGGGAGAATGGGGAGCCCTCTTAACACTGTTGGTGGGAATGCAAACTGATGCAGCCATTCTGGAAAATGGTATGGAGGTTCCTCAAAAAGTAAAAAAAAAAAAAGGTTAAAGATAGAACTACCCTATGATCCAGCAATTACACTACTAGGTACTAACCCAAAGGTTGTATTACCCAAAGGTGGTAAATACTTATTTGAAGGGATGCTTGCACTCTGATGTTTATAGCAGCATTATCAACAATAACCATATTATAGAAACAGCCCAAATGTCCATTGACTGATAAATGGGTAAGGAAGAGGTAGGAGATATATATATATATATATATATATATATATATATATATATATATATATATATATAATGGGTGAAGATATATACATATATATATACACATGTATATATATATACATATATATATATAGTGGAATATTACTCAGCCATCAAAAATAATGAAATCTTGCCATTTGCAAAGACATGGATGGAATTAGAGTATAATGCTAAGGAAAACAAGTCAGAGAAACATACCATATGATTTCACTTATATGTGAAATTTAAGAAACAAAGCAAATGAACATGGGACAAAGAGAGGTAAACCAAGAAACAGACTTTTAACTGTAGAGAACAAACTGAGGATTACTGGAGGAGGAGTTGGTGAGGTGATGGGTTAAATGGGTGATGAAGATCAAGGATGTCATTTCTGATGAGCATTGAGTTTTGTATATAAGTGATGAATCACTAAATTTTATACCTGAAAATAATATTACACTGTATACTAACTAACTGGAATTTATAAAAACTTGGAGGAAAATAGTACTGGCAAGAAAAGGTGATAAATGTAATAACTAGATACGTCACAAAGTCAAAATGGATTTTCCTACTAGGGAAAAGGAGAGAATGGAATCTGCATGGAAAATAACATTTTTTTTTTTTACCAAAAATTGATACTTTTGTCTTCAAAGAGTAGGAAATCTAAACAAAAATGACTCTAACAATAAGGATTTTTTTTATTATCTCAGGTAGAAAGAAGTAAGTAAATAAATAACAATATAGTAGTTTAAGATTTAGCATGGTTGTGTCATCATTAATCTTGGCATATCCTCTTGGGCAGATCTCCACATGGTCTCATTTTCAGATTTCATGTGCAGACTGTCATGTCCAGAGGCAGAAAATGACGTTTGTTCTATTTATGAACTGAGAAGGAAACTTCCCTGCAGCTTCCAAGCAGTCTTCCTATCATGTCTCATTACGCAGCACTGGGTCACAAGGCTGTGCCTACAGGACCAGCTACTTAATTTGCAAGGCTAAAGTAATAATGAAAATGTGGGGATGGGGGGAGAGAAAATGCGGGGCTTCTTACTCAAAATTAAGTATTTCAAGATGACCAAGCATGAGGACCTTCTAAATACACCCACGAAGTTGGTCCTTTATGCCTCAACAGATCAGCTGGCAAGGAGAGTTCAGCACGATTAGCTTGAATTACAAAGATTCACACCTGGGAGCTAGAAGGGGTCTTGTCTTTGATGAAGGATAAGCCCTCTGTAGTAGATAGTAAACAAACTCAGGGTTCTGTTGTGAAGGAAAATGGATAGACAATCCTAGTTTGTTACTCAAGTTGTTATGGATTTGGAGTTATGTTCTAAAGAGAGAAAACAATGTTGGCCCCCAAATATCACAAACATGCTGAAAAATAAATACATCTAATTATTGAAGTCATATTTAAATGAGAACAAGAAAAAAAGACCTACTAGCTTTGTTTTTTAATTATTTATTAATAAGTAGTGATTAAAGGATATCCATAGATATACTTCTGGTGGGTTATGTAATTAGGATGATTACATACTTACACCTATCAAGACTGTTGGGAACTGCAGCTGGGATGACAGATGTGGGTTGTGATGTGAGTCTGTTTTTGAGATGTATTGCAAGGCTCCATGAGCAGGAGGATATTCCAAAGCAGACATACTCAGGTATTGTCAATGAAATTTCATTTCTGTGGACTTTCAGTCTAGTTTTCCTCAAATTAGAAATTCTATCAATGTGTAATTGTAACCAGGCAAGGAGAAGAAAGAAGGAAAGATTACCTATTGAACGTGTACCTACCAGACACTTCACTTATGCTACTCCACTTAATGCATACAGAAATCTTGTGAAGTAGATGTCATTACTGTTATTTTGTGGCTAAGAAATAAGTACCATTTCTAAGGGTGAGTAAAAGACAGCTGGGGTTTAAACTCAAGTGTGTGTGACCCAAATGTCTAACTCTTCCAACTCTACTATATAGCAATATGATTTTTAAGGTCCAGACTCATCTTTATAAATACAAGATCTGGGATTGTGGAAAACTATAAGCTAATTGGCAGATTTTTATTAAAGCGAGTCTATATTTTCAAATAGTTATTCTTGTTTCTCCTGCTTACTTTCCATCTGTGAAAAAAATAAGTTTTTATTTTAATTCCAGTTAGTTAATATACAGTTTTGTATTGGTTACTTTACCCAGTGCTCATGGAAGCAAGTGTGCTCTGTAATCTGCATCACCTATTTAACCTGACCTCCTCACCCCAACACCTCTCCTCTAGTAACCACAAGTTTCTATACTTCTATACTTAGGAATCTGTTTCTTGGTTTGTCTCTCTCTTTCTTTTTTTGTCCCCTTTGCTCATTTGTTTTGTTTCTTAAATTCTACATGTGAGTGAAATCATATGGTTTTTGTCTTTCTCTGACTGACTTATTTGCTTAGCATTTATACTCTTGAGCTCTCTCCACGTCACTGCAAATGACAAGGTTTCATTCTTTTTGATAGCTGTATAATATCTTATTGCCAATATGTACCACCACCACCCTCTTTTTGTTAAGATTTTATTTATAAAAAAAATAAAAAAATAAAAAAAATAAAAAAATAAAAAAAAAAGATTTTATTTATTTATTCATGAGAGACACACACACAGAGGCAGAGACACAGGCAGAGGAAGAAGCAGGCTCCATGCAGGCAGCCCAATGTGGGACTGGATCCTGGATCTCCAGGATCATGCCCTGGGCTGAAGGCAGGCGCTAAACCACTGAGCCACCCAGGGATCCCCCACCCCTTCTTTATCCATTCATCTATTGATGGATACTTGGGCTGTTTCCATATCTTGGCTATTGTAAATAATGTTGCTATAAGCAGAAGGGTTCATTTATCCTTTTGAATTAATTTTTTTGTATTCTTTGGGTAAATATCCAGTAGTGTGATTGCTGGATCATAGGGTAGTTCTATTTTTAACTTTTTGAGGAAATTCCGTAATGTTTTCTAGAGTAGCTACACCAGTTTGGATTCCCACCAGCAATGTAAGAGTGTTCCCCCTTCTCCACATCCTCATTAATGCCTACTGTTTCTTATGTTCTTTTGTTTTAGCCATTCTGACAGGTATGAGGTGACATTTAATTATAGTTATGATTTGGATTTCCCTGATTTAAGTGATGTGAACATCTTTTCATCAATCTTTTGGCCACTGGTTGTATTCTAGGAGAGATGTCTGTTCATGTCTTCTGACCATTTTTAAAATGGATTATTTGCCTTTAGTCTATTGGGTTTGGTAAGTTCTTTATAGATTTTAGATACTAATCCTTTATCAGATATGTCATTTGCAAATATCTTCTCCCATTCTGTTGATTGATTGCCTTTTAATTTTATTATTTTTCTTTACTGTGCAGAAGCTTTTTATTTTGATATAGTCAAGTAGCCATTCTTCATCATCTCAAGAAGTAATGAAAATTCTGTCTTTACTACAAGTATAGGCAAACCAAGATGGGAAGAAATCCATCAACACAGCCACTAAGGTGTTTCAGGGATGATTTAATAAGAAAGATTAGAAGAATACATAAGCAAAAATGGACTTAATCATGAAGGACATGGTAAATATTGACATATATTTGTAGGATGAAAATGCTAAGGAAGTTGGATTAGCCACTGTAGCATTAGGGTGCAAAAATTAAAACTAAGGGGGATAGTGAGGGAATGAAAGAGGAGCCAAGCATTAGTACACCCTTCTGCTATGCAGTTTTTTAAAAAAACAAAGAATAATCTTTCCTCAGATTGCTGGTTGCCAGGTATGAGGTATGGGGAATAAAGGAAATTATTGAAGGTCTTAAAAAGGTACAAACTTCGAGTTATAAGATAAATAAGTGAAAAACAATAAGATAAATTCTGGGGATGCAATATACAGCTTGATGACTATAGTTAATAATATTACATTGTGTATTTGAAAGTTGCTAAGAGTAGCTTTTAAAAGATTCTCACTACACATCCATATACACACACACAGTTGTGACTTATGGGTTGATAGATATGTTAACTAACCTTATTGTGGTAATTATTTTGTAATACTTGCATATATCACATCATTACATTGTATACCTTAAACTTATTCAGTGTTGTATGTCAATCATATCTCAATAAACCTGAACCAAAAAAAATTCTTTCCTAAGCATGACTTTTATAAAGCATTTAGACTAGAGTTGATTAATAACAATATAAAAGAACCATTTTAAATATAGAAGACACTTAAAAGCAATGGTTTTCTACATTTTATTAGGCAGATAGTAAGTGGTTAGGGTTTTAGTTATATGTTTCGATTCTTATATTTCAAGTATGCTCTTTTTCAGACATATGGTTACTTTTTACAGTTTCCAGATACCTTCTGAAATTTTGTTTGCTTTTAATTCCTTGAGCATAACATACAAATTAATGTTACAAAATACATCTTCTAATTGCAATATCTGTGGCCATATCCACTATTTGTTCGCATTTCTCTACTAGTTTCATAGTAGTCCTCCCTTTTCTATGGGGGATACAATCCAAGACTCCTCCCTCCACCAGTGGATGTCACAAACTGCAACTAGTACTGAACCTTATATTTATCTTTTGAGAGAAAGAGGGTGGGGAGAGGAAGAGGAGAGGGAGAGGAAGAAGAGAGGGAGAGGGAGAGGGAGAGAGAGAATCTTAAGCAGACTCTGTGGAGCCTGACTGTGTCAAAACCTGAGCTGAAATCAAATTGGACACTCAACTGACCTAGGTGCCCCAGTACCAAACCCTATGTATACTATCTTTTTTCCTATACACACTACCTATGATAAAATTTAATTTGTAAGTTTGGCACAGTAACTAATTAATAATAACTAATAATAGAGCAATTATACTACATACTATAATAAAAAGTATGTGAATGTTGTCTTTCTCATTCAAAATATCTTATCCTACTCAACCTTCTTCTTGTGATGATGTGAGATGAGGAGAATCCTACATGGTGAGATGAAGCAAAGTATGTAGGCATTGTAGCATTAGGTTGACCCTCTGATGATATGTCTGGAGGAGGATCATTTGCTTCTGGACTGCAGTTGATCATGAGGAACTGAAACTGTAGAAAGTGAAATTTCTGATGACAGAGGCCTCCTACACCTCATGGTACCTGTTAGTTGGTATTCCCAAAGTGTGTTTGATCTTCTATTTGAAAATTTATTTTAAAAATTAAATTAAGACCACAGGTTGATGTTTTCCTTTAGAAAAGGAGGATATAATATTAATATTCCCAAGGTGCTAGAAGACTGACAGCATGAAAACAGTGTTTCCAGGTTCTAGGCTTGAGGTTTTCTCAACCATTTAAACAATGTGAATAAAGAATAGAATGTGAAAGTTTTGTTTTGTTTTGTTCTTTAATTTTTACTTCTGAGACACAGAGCCCTTTCCAATCCCATCATAAAGCACAGTTTCTTTTTTTAAATTGAAGTATAGTTGACATATTATATTAGTTTTAGATATACAGCATAGTAATTTGACAATTATACACTCTACAAAATGCTCTCCACAATAGATAGAGTTACTGTCTGTCACCAAAGATTGGTCACCAATCTTATTGACTACTTTCCCTATCCTGTGCTTTTATCTTCATGACATATTCCATAACTATAAGTTTGTACCTCTTAGTTCTCTTCATCTGTTTTTCCCATCCCCTGACTCACTTCCCCCTCTGGCAACCACTAGTTATTGTCTGTATTTATGAGTGTATTTCTGTTTTTTTTATTTTGTTTTTAATTCCACATATAAGTGAAATCATATGGCACTTGTCTTTTTCTGTTTGACTTATTTCATTTAGTGTAATATTTTCTAGGTCTATCCATGTTGTTATGAATGTCAAGATTTCATTATTTTTTGCAGCTAATATTCCATTACACACACACACACCCCCCCCCCCACATATTCTTTATCCATTCATCTATCTATGTATACTTAGGTTGCTTCTATATTTTGACTATTGTAAATGATGCTGCAGTAAACATACAGGTGCATGTATCTTTTTGAATTAGTATTTTCATTATCTTCAAGGAGATACTCAGAAGTGAAATTGCCAGGTTGGACAGTATTTTTCAGTTTTTAAGGAACCACTGTTTTTTACAGTGGCTGCACCAATTTCTATTTTCACCACTAGCATTTCCTTTTCACCAATTCTTGTTATTTCTTGTCTTTTTTGATACTAGTCATTCTGAATGGTTTGAGGTGATATATTATGATTTTGATTCGCTTTTCCTTGATTAGCGATGTTAAACACCTTTCATGTGTCCATTTGCTATCTGCATGTCTTCTTTGGAGAAATGTCTATTCAGGTCCTTTGCCCACTTTTAACTGGATTAATTTTTTTTTGTTGTTGTTGTTTTGTTTTGGTGTTGAGTTGTATGAGTTCTTTATTTTCAAATTTAGTCCCTTATAAGATATATATCATTTGCAAATTTTCTCCTGCCATTCTGTAGGTTGCATTTTTGTTTTGTTGGTGGTTTTCTTCACTGTGCAAAAGCTTTTTAATTTGATGCCATCCAACCAGTTTATTTTTTTAAATAAAAAACATAATATTTACCAAGCTCTAAAACTTTGTCTAGACTGAGATTCTAATTTTTATCATCTTGGTCACTTCAGGCAGCCCAGAAGCACAGAACAACAACCTGCTGCTTCTCAATGATAAACAAATGCTCCTCAGACTAAAGCATTTCTGCACCTCTCTTTGGGATCTTGACATTTCCTGGATTTTTTTTTTAGGATTTTATTTATTTACTCATGAGAGACACACACAGAGAGAGGCAGAGACCCAGGCAGAGGGAGAAACAGGCTCCATGCAGGGAGCCAGACATGGGACTCTATCCCAGGTCTCCAGGATTGCGCTCTGGGCTGAAGAAGGCGGCACTAAACCGCTGAGCTATCCGGGCTGCCTGATATTTCCTGGATCTTGACTTCACTAGTTGATTAGGGTTTGATTAGCTTCTTGGTGCTTTTATGGAAGATAAAATATTTATTTCATTCATCTTTGAACAATTTCTTCAGTGGAAAAGTTGCTCTAAATTATATATAGTCTATAATTGCTTGAAGCAGAATCCTCAATTTTCTTTCCATTACAAAATATTCAAAATTTCCTCGAAATTTATTTTAATAATAGTAAAATAGTACTTGATAGTTTTTAAAATAATATTATTTTTTTGTCTTCAGTTAAATTATAAGTCCCTCATTATTCCAACTCTCCATTGTAACTTTCCTGACTGGCATAGCACCTAGTGGATGCTTAATATGTGAGTTGAATGAAAGATTAATTGATAAATGCAATCTAGTAGATCATAATTAAATTGTGAGATTTCACCATTTAGAAAACTGGTGTAGGGCAAGTAGTAAAATTTTTCTATCTCCACTTTTATTACAAAGAAAAAAGTAAACATTGTAACATTACTACATTTGGATGAAAGATGTCTTTTCCTTTCCCTTTGCATCTAGGTATAAGGGTCTCAGTCTCTGAGGGTAAGCATTACCTTAAAATTTCTGAGAAATTTCAGAAGCTCTTACATAATCAAAATCTACAATTGAGTTTCTTCCTCCTTTTGAATCAGTTTACTTTAAACATCATCTCATCAATCTGGGCATGTTCTTTGTAGGTCTACCCAGATGTAGACCTGAGGCATTTCTGTCATTTCCTTATCTAAACTCATATTCTCAGTTGTATTTATGTTTTATATAATAGAGATCATGCTGCATATACAAATTCATATCCTGTTGTTTTTTCATTTTAAAGTTTATTATGAGCTTTTTCTTATGTTATAAAATATTTGAAATTTATCTGTGAATCATATTCTCTGGTATAGATATGTCATACTTTAATAATTCTCTATTTAGAAGAAATTTAAAGTATTTCCTTTTTATTCAGTAAAATAAATAGATGTTCAGGGATATATTGACACATGATCATTGTCCATTTTTTATGTTTTATTAGTGTGGAAGTATTTCCAGGGGAGGAATTGTTAAGCTAATTATTATATGAACTTGTTAAAAGTCTCTGCATATTCCAAAATACTTCTCCACAGGTTGTAAAGATTTACATTCTCCCCGACAGTTAATGATAATGCCATTGTTATGACACAATTGGCAAGATTAATTCTTTTTAATGTTGCTAATTGAGTAGATTAAAACAATACATTAAAAAAATATACCATTGTTTGAATACGTGTTCTTTTGACTACAAATGAAATATTTTGTTATATTTGGCCAGTAAAATAATTTGTAACTTTTCTTTCACAATGAATGCTATTAGTATGAGTAAATGGATGGGTTATGGGACATAATTTGTTTTGCATTCATAAGGATTTAATTGGCCAAGGAATTTTGAGGATATATTCTTTGTGTGCCTTAGTAGTGACTGGAAAAATGAAAAGGGCTATTGAATTTGCCTGAAATTGGACAATTTTCAGGTTTAGGATGTGATGAAAATCCACAGGGATTTCATCACATGGATCCACGGGATCATAGCATTTTCTAGAAGTAAATGGGAGCAAATACATTAGGAATGGTTTCATAGAAGAGTCGAAGGACAGGATGTGTTTGAGTTTGCCTGGGCATGGAGATGAAGCTTCCCATCTTAAAGTTCTTAACCTCAAGCTGATCCAGGTGACAAGGCCATTTTTCCTGAAGATCTATCCTTATCTGAGATTTAACTCTTAGATATAAAATGTACTAAAGAGTGTGATGCTGAAAGCAGTCACACTTTTATGTAACTTCAGGTTACATAAAATGTATGTAATGTGTATATAAACTGTGACTATTGGTAAATTTTCTTAAACTTTCCTTCCTAAATTTTCATGTTATAATTTTTCTACAGTGTTATAATAGAAATAAAATAGGCTTTTTTTTAAAAAAAAGGAAAATTACATTTTATGCTTAGCTCTGTCACTTTCTTACATTTATGATTAAGCTAACTCCCATTTTTTACTTTCAGCCTCAGTTTCCGTATATTAAGATATGGACAATAGTCTACTTGCCTTTCATATAGGATTGCTTTGATGATCAAATGTGACACAGATAAAATATTTCAAAATTTGAAAGCGTTTGAGAAGCTTGAAAACATAAGATTTTTTTTTCATTCAGAAACTTCATTTTTGGAGTAAGTTGTAATTTACAATGCTGTAACAATTAAGATCTGACTTATTGAAAACAATTGTACCCTTGCTGGGTATGAGGAGATAGTAGTAAAGACTTTCAGCTATTTTCTAAAGAAACAGGCACATAATAGCAACAGATTGTGAATTCATGAAGCCTGTCTACTTGTTTTTAAATACCAAATTTTAATCTCTTTTGGGTGGAGGGGCCTGTAGTGATTGGAATAGCCCTGACCTATCAGTTTGACATGGTGACAGCCCAAAATGCATTATCACAGGGATGGATAATATTTTTAAATGATTACATGTTAACCATTAATCTGGTGCTAAGTATTCTCTCTGCCTGGGACAAAGGCTATGCAGCAGCTGGAATTCAGTGCCAAGTTAGGGCATCCAGCAGGTATTTCTGACACATCACGTGCCTTTGGAACAGCATGGTCTTCCTTGATAACAGATGATACAAAGGCATCCTTCCTATGGGGAAAGGTGGAGAGATAAAGAGCAACACTGAAAAGAAGAAAAGAAAAAGGCAGATCTTTTCAAAGATAGCTCAGCCTAGCCTAACTCTGCTTCCATTTCTTTCATGAAAAAGGAAAGAAAGAATAAAGAAAGCTTATCTTCCATATATTCAATCACCAGAGGTTTACTGTCATTTCATTGGGCAAAATGCATTTTGTACAATTTCAGTCCTTGGCTATGAGGCTGTGGGAATCCTGGGGCAATGCTGGTATTTTTAAAATTTTGTTTGAAGAAAAAAATACACATGACACTGATTTTCATTTTCTTTATCAAATCCTTTATGATCAAACATTTGAGAGTTCAACTAAAAAGATGCAGATAATATTCTTTTATAACTTTCTTGTCCTTTGATTAAAATGTTATCTATATCATCAGACAATTTTTTTTTTTTTTGGCCCTTCAGTCTTTCCATTTGAATCATTGCTCCAATTCTCCCCTGCTCTTCCTCCCCATTCTTAAGTCTGAAAATGATTCCGCTATCCTACTCATAAATGCACTTCCTTTGGTTCCATGTCTCCTTTAAGCACTGGAGGAAACTGCTGTTTAGAGAGGGTGACAGAACAAGAGAGAATCTTAACTCTGAGAACCGAACAAGGGATAGTGGAAGGGGAGGTGGGCAGGAGGATGGGGTGACTGGGTGATGAGCACGGAGGGGGCACTTGACAGGATGAGCACCGAGTGATATGCTATATGTTGGCAAATTGAACTTCAATAAAAAAAATTTTTTTTAAAGAAACTGCTGTGAGTATGATCTTTGGAGTCTGACAGATCTAGGTTTCAGTCTCTACATCTATTCTTATAATCAGTGTCACTTTATTTAATGCCCCTAAGGCCTAGTTTCCTTGTCTGTAAAGTGAAAATGATGACAGTATATACTTCAAAGAGTTGTGAAACTTAAATTAGGTATGGGATTTGAAGGGCTAGGTGCAGTGCCTGTCACACTTAGGAATTCTTTTCCTTAATTCACCACAGCAATTCTTCATCAATGTACATCTTGAGTGCAAGGAAAAATCTTGCTCTTTTTGTTTACTTACTGCTATACCTACACTGTCTAGAATGGAATTTGGCACATAATAGATGCTCAATAAATGTTTTCTTGAATGAATGAAGAAATCAAATGAATAATCTCCATTTAAAATCTCCATTTAGGGGCAGCCCCAGTGGCTCAGTGGTTTAGTGCCACCTTCAGCCCAGGGCCTGATCCTGGAGACCTGGGATCGAGTCCCATGTCGGGCTCCCTGCATGGAGCCTGCTTCTCCCTCTGCCTCTGTCTCTGCCTCTCTCTCACTCTCTCTGTGTCTCTCATAAATAAATAAATAAATCTTAAAAAAAAACTCCATTTAAGTACTATATTTGGAAGAAAGTACCTCCTAACATAATACTTAAAAGCCAGCCTGCCTATTCTTGCATCTCAGGTCTGACACTTACAAATTGTAAGATTATTGACAAATTTCTTCAACTCTTGCTGCTCAGTTTTTCTCATCTGTAAAATTTGGAAGACAATAGTAGTCCCTATGTCATGGGGTTGTAAGGATTAAGAGTTAATACTTGTAAAACACTGAGGGCAGTACAGATTACATTCTGAGTAGCATGTAAACATTTGCTACTATTATAGTCTGACTTGCCTAGAATTTTGCTCATCATTCTTTCATACCATTTTCTATCTTGGATGGACTTTTAATGGTTTGTCATTTCTCTCTTATTTGCTCTTATTTCACCAAACTGAACTATGAGGTGGGTACCCATTAACTGTTAAAACACATATACTTCAGATATATATTCCTCCCTGTGGCTTGAATAACTCTTCATAAGATGTCTTGGCAATTGTATTCCTTCCATTGCTCAAAGCCTCCCACATAAAGACCTCTTACTTTGGCATCCACTTGTTCATTTCCAATAGTCACTCAGAAAATTCAGTGTAGGTACTAATGACCTGCTCCATTCCAAAGACTATCTTATACCATCTCCTCGAGTTCTTATTTTATTTAATGATATAAGAAAGTACCAATACTACTCCCCCATTCTGCATTATAATTGTCTGTATGATTATGACTTTGCTACCTTTTGTTGGGCCTTGGGAAAATTATCTAATCTCTCTATCTCCTTTTATTTGTCTGTAAAATGGGAGTTCTTGTAGAAATTTTCTGCATTTTCTGTGGTTTCTATATATTGTGAATCCATTTGTGTAGCAAGGTGCTTAGAATAAGGCTTATCACCCAATAAATACTCAGTAGGTCTGACCTAATATTATTCTAATTGTTGTTGAAATATAATCTCTCTGAGACCCAATTCAAGTCTTAGCTAACTCTATATAGGTTTACCACTTAGATACTTGTTTAACATGTGACTATTACATTTTGCTTGTTTCCAACAAGGGAACAACACCACAAGGAAAAATTCTACCTCTGCAAATCCAGATGTTGGACCCTTGGTATATCAGAGTGCCTAGAAAGTATTTGACACTTTGAATCCTGATCTGATTAACATGGATGGCTTCCTGCATGTTTAATAGACTATATTTTCTTTAATATTTCTTCAGTATATACAAAGGCCCTATATTTTATGTTATTTCATGTTTACCACACTCATGCTTTGTATGAATGTATCTTTCTTCTTGGAATGGCCTGCTACTGATTTCTATTTCATTATCAAAATCCAAGTCAGAATGACATTTTATACAGTCCACAATAGCCAAACTGTGGAAGGAGCCTCGGTGTCCATCGAAAGATGAATGGATAAAGAAGATGTGGTCTATGTATACAATGGAATATTACTCAGCCATTAGAAATGACAAATACCCACCATTTGCTTCAACGTGGATGGAACTGGAGGGTATTATACTGAGTGAAATGAGTCAAACGGAGAAGGACAAACATTATATGTTCTCATTCATTTGGGGAATATAAATAATAGTGAAAGGGAATAGAAGGGAAGGGAGAAGAAATGGGTAGGAAATATCAGAAAGGGAGACAGAACATAAAGACTCCTAACTCTGGGAAACAAACTAGGTGTGGTGGAAGGGGAAGAGGGCGGGGGGTGGGGGTGAATGGGTGACGGGCACTGAGGGGGGCACTTGATGGGATGAGCACTGGGTGTTATTCTGTATGTTGGCAAATTGAACATCAATAAAAAATAAATTTATTATTAAAAAAAGGAACGTCCTTTCACTTTTGTGCTATACCTGGAAATTGCATGTAAATTGCACATATTTAATTTATTGCATTGTCAGTGTTTCTGCAGTGTTTATTTACATGTCTATTTTCTCAGATAAAATCTGCTTTAATCATTTCCATATCTACAGTACACAAGAAATGGGACAAATGGTTATTGAATCAAACTGCATTTTCAGGAAGAGATTCAATTAATGGCAAGGGAAGTTGTTAATGTGCAAGCTCTTTAATTGAGGTATAATTAAAGAGCAGAATTGTTGAAGAATCTATTGGGTAATTTTAATATTATGATGATTCATCTATTTTCATGCCTGTGAAATTATCTCAGATAGCTGAAATTTGTTTAAGACTCAGAAATCAGGTGTAAGGAATTTATGCAGTGAAAAGGAAAAGGATACATGAATTAGATGATTTCGGAGGTCACTTGAGGACTTTCATTTATTGGTAGATATAAGACATAATCATAAAGAAATTATAAAACCAAAACTTCATAAGATAAGATAATAGTAGTAACATAAAAGAGAAAAGACAATATGCTATAAGAGTTCAGAGGAGAGTTTGATTTGGAGGTAGTGTGCCATGTGTTTGTAGAGGGAATATCTGGCACTGATAATCCAATGGCCAACCTGATGCCTTGGCGTTTCAGAAGGGGCAGTGGTCCAGGTTTGCTGGCAAAGGAAACTGCACAGGCCTATTCAATCACACAGTTGAGAGCTGCTGGCCACCATCACAGTGTCAGTGTTTCATGAACCAAAATCAGAACTGTGTCGAACAAGCCTTAATCTTCTCTTGGGAACACTGCAACAGGAAAATTTAGAATAGGGCAGTTCCCTGAATGCAGCACATGCTTCTCATCTACACAAAGCTTTTTCTTCCCTTGTTCATTTGTTTTTCAACCTCGTTCAATATTTAACTCCATAGTTATGTGGTTCTCAATAAATGTTGCCTGAATTTTAAAAATGAGCATATAAATGTTATCACCATAGTTTTATAGTAATAAGAATTTGAAGAGTGTTCATATTTTATTCATTCATCCATAAAACATGTATTGAGTGCCTACTAAGTTTTGTAGCAATAAAGTAAGCTACTCAAAAGGTTTTTTTTCCTTTCTCTTCCTAATAAGCAAAGTGTTTTACAAAGTCAAATTAGTTCTACTTGATCAATATCTGTGTCATCCTATTTATTCTCACAATCATAACTCATGTACTTATTAATGTGTGTCTAGATGAGTGCAGTAGTGCCTAATTGTCTTTCTACTCTGAGTCTGACTCTTTATCTACTATGCCACACACCATATAACTGCCAGAAGATCTTTATCCTATGTAAATCTGATCATGCCATTGTCCTGTACACATTTCCTAACGTGATGATTCTTTAAATTTCCCTTCCTTTGGCATTGTGCCTGGTCCTTTTATTCCAGTGCTCTTCTCTGCACTGATAGACTTTGTTGTTCTCACCATTCCACAGAGCAGAAGTAAAGATCATCCATTTCTCATTCTCACTCAACATCTCTTGAGTTTTTAAAATAGTCTTCATTTTTTAGAGCAGTTTTAAGTTCACAGCAAAACTAATTAGAGGGTACTGAAATTTCCCATATGCTTCCTTCCCCAAACAAGCACAGCCTCACCAATTATCAATATCCCTCACCAGACTGGTGCATTTACTACTTATCAATAAACCTAATTCATATATCATCATTAGCCACATATTCTTGATTTTTAGTTTATGGTTCTCTAATGTATTTCTGGGTTCTTTTATGGATATGTTATTCCCATTTTATATTAAATATAGACTTGAATTAATTTAAAAAAAAACACTTGAGTTTTTTCCAGCCACTCCTTGAGGCACTGGGAATACAGTGGTAAGTGGATAGATGTCGGCTTAGACCTTTGGTGCCTCTGTGCTAGTTTCTGATGCAGACACTAGAATTTACCAGAATTAGTATGGTTAGTAATTGGTGATAATTACAAAAAGTTCAAGAAACAGGAGTGCTTATACATGTTTTTGGTATTTTCTGTTTCTTGACATACATTTTTAGAGATGTCTAATGTGTCTCATAAAATGACTAATGATCCCAGGGAACACGCTATGCATCCTTGGGCAGGACTCACCTCTGTACTTGGATCTGGCCTATTAAGCTATAACGTCTTTGTTGGTCATAGCCTTTTGACTTGCTGTCCCTACTCCAACTTGAACTCTTGCTCCTTATTTCATAACTTAGTGCTAACAATTTAAGTTTCTGACATCTTAGTTAGAGATTCATATCTGATGCTTGATGGAAAGCTCAGATGGATGCTTTTTCCTGTTCATTGGTTTCTTTTCGGTACTATATATCTCCTGAAGACTAAATTGACATATTTTTCCTTGGGCAAATGGTTCACCAATTTGGTACAGTCTCTGGAATTCTATATGTGAATCTGCATATATCCTTGCCTGTAGTACCTTGTTTTGGTTTACTTCAGCCTCATGCACAGGTCCAAAAACACTCACAGTGCTTTCTAGACCTTTCCACTGTTTCATTGCTCTGGGCAATGTAATATATTTGAAATATGGAGGACAAGCATTTTACCCTTTTCCCTGCCCTTTCTGTTATTAATAATCGCCATGACTTTTCAAAGTCTCGCCCTTCTCCCTCCACCCGCCTCTCCCTGGAAGTGTCCTGTCTTCTGTCTAATTAATGACCAGAGTTTACAGACAGTGCAGCTGTCTACACATATGGTTCATTACCCTTAAGACAGAAAACGATGTAAGAGTTGAAGGTTTCTTTCTCAGGGTTCTTTGGGCAAGTATGAAGGATGAAATCATTAACGTGACTTTTAACTAAAGCAGGTCCTTGTGGTATTGCATCATCTTGTACTTCTAGTGCACTCACTTGAGACATTATAGTTTTTAAATCAGGGTTTATTAGCTTTTCTTTATAGTTGAATTTGCTTGACACCAGAAAGAAATGAAAAATAATAATAAAATACTTTACATTATATCTGAGTTTTTGAAATGTCTCACACTTGGGGTGAACTACCAAAATAAAATGAGTAAGTAGAAAACGGGCTCAGTATTTTCCTAGAAGTACAACAGGCTGATCATGACCACACCTGACATGTTTTAGAGATGGGTGGCACTTCTAAGTCTGGTGAGAGGGAGTTCTTTGGTGCTTTATTAGAGTTGCCTTTATTTATTTATGTGACATATAGTTTTTTTCATATTATTTGTTCCATACTATATTAGGTGCTGGGTACTAGTAAACAAGAGCTACTCCTTGCCCCCTAAGAAATTAGGGGATTACTTTGATCTTTTGATACTAAGAAGATTGTTTTGTCTGCTTATCAGTCCAGCTTCCATCATTTCATAGGAATCACTGGTAATTGTGACTACTGTTGACTCAGACGACCTCACTGAGTCCCCATTTTTAGCTTCTACCTTACCTGGGCCCTTATGGTGGACTTTAGTTACTGCCACATGACTCCTGATGGTTGGTTTTATAGTTGGGTCCTGTGCCAGTGTATCTACATCAGGTGGTACAGTCACCCTAATACCCACACGAGGAGGGAACCATGGCCTGTGTGCCTGGGGTAGCCCCGAGAAATAGATGCTCACTAAAAGTTATATCATCTTTCACTGTCCTTTTGCTTTTGTCTCTCTTTGTCCTTATGTTGCTTTACTTCTGCCTATTACTTCCTATTACTTCTAAACTTCCAAACTAGGGGCATCTGAATGGCTCAGGAGTAGAGCATCTGCCTTTGGCTCAGATTGTGATCCTGGGGTCCTGGGATGGAGTCCTGCATCAGGCTCCCTGTGGGAAGCCTGCTTCTCTCTCTGCCTATGTCTCTCCATCTCTCTCTGTCCCTCATGAATAAATAAATAAAATCTTCAAAAAATAATAAAAATAAACTTCCCAGTTTGCCTAGGCCTTCAGCACCCAACAAGATCTATTTCATGACTGAGGG
Source organism: Vulpes lagopus (assembly GCF_018345385.1). Classification (NCBI taxonomy): domain Eukaryota; kingdom Metazoa; phylum Chordata; class Mammalia; order Carnivora; family Canidae; genus Vulpes; species Vulpes lagopus. The sequence goes on along the minus strand of NC_054838.1, from coordinate 32,746,588 downwards.
ATCAGATCCTGTCTCTATTCTCTGATGAGATCTCTGCCGTTTCATCTTTCATTTGTTGATTTCCTCTCTGTTTATTCTTTAAATCAAGGTTCAAAAATCTGACCTCAATAATCCTTAAAAGGCCTTTGGATAGATTTCATGAAATACATGGGTTCCTGTAATTATATCCACAAATTATTTTATCTGTGCCTGTGCCATTTTCTAGCAGAGAATTAATGAATTCTTCAGATTCTTAACATGATCCCCAAATATACTCTAACAACAAATGTGACCCTTTGTTGATTTCACGCTGTACTTTGTCATTCTCTGTTCTATTGCTACTATGCTTACAATAGTCACTACCATGTAAATACCCCTCAGTCTGCAGTTCAATTCCAGATTAGAATTCTCTCCTGCTCAACTTCAACTACCTACAGAACATTTTCCTTCTAGGAGTCCTGTGGGCTACTTATCTCCAATCCCAATCTATTATCCTGTCTTTCTCCTGTAACTCTTCTGCCTATTACTTCCTCTGATGCCGAGACAGATAAAACAGAAAACTTGAGCTCCCTTCTTTCTCTCACTACTCCCTTTAGACTGGTTGGTAGATACCACATATTGTACCAACTTTTTGTTATACTGTGTAAATCTCCTTATCCCTATATCCTCTGCTACTGCTTTAGATAAAATATTTATTTTAAGATGATTAGCTTCTGCCTCAATTTTTGCTACCTTCCAAAGTATCTTTCACACACTGTCCAAAGAGATAAGCCCCAAATGTATGTATAATGATGTCAATCCTTTATTTAAAATGCTTTAACGTATCCCTTGTTTCAGGATGGAATGATATAAAAATGCTATTAGCACTGTCTATAGCACATCCATGATCTGGTTCATACCTGCCTCCCCAGGCTCATCTCTTGGTAACTTCTCATATATGTTGGTGTCTCCAATACTTTAATACTTCTTGTATTCATTCTTGTAAAGTACCATCCCATTGAATATGGGGCTTCTTTATTCCTTGACTCTATGTCCAACTATGTGATATGCTTTAACTAAAGAGATATTAGCATATATGATATAAGCAGTATCTTGAAAATCACTTGAAAGATTGACTTGATTTGTTATTGTGCTTCTGCCATCATCATGAGAAAGAAATGCCTAAACTATCTTCTAGGTCCTAGAAGAAGGATGATGAATAAATGGAATAGACCTTTTCTAGCTTTAAGTTACTCTTAGCCAAGCACTGCCTAGAATGTAGTCCTCTGTATATGAATAAGCAATCCCAAATGACATAACCAGGGTCTCACAGCTTAATGTTGTATGCCTCTGAGTTTTGGTGTACTTTGTTATATAACAAAAGCAAATTGATATATTTGCTATAAAGCTTTTTTTACTCTGGCTGTATTGAACTGCTTGGTGCTATTCAAGGGTTTATGACTATAAACACTTACACTTAGGATTCTTTACTTTGATTCCCTCCAGATTCTTGTCTGCCTAGTAAATTCTTACTTCTACTTTGTGACACAAACCGAGCTTTTCTTTCTCAGTGAAGCTTTCTGTGAATCTGCCAAGAAAGTTACCATTTTCTCTTTTGAGACATTTAGCATTTTCTACATATTAACCTGCATTTGCAGCTTATCATATGTCTTTTTCCACTACAAGTCTGAGTACCCAAAGGGCAGGGTTGTTTGTTTAACTTCCGAAAAGGTCAGGAAAGCATTCACAATGGAAGACGTATGTAAATTGTACAAAGAAGGATGAAGATGGACAGGTAGGCAAGAGGTAGATCAAGAAAGCCTTAGGTAACTGGGGAAATGATATAATCAGAAATGTTTGTGAATAATCACATTTTTCCTTGATGTTTCTTCTACTTTTCAGGTATAATGAAGCCTGTTGTTCAGTGCAGTAAGGAGAACTATTCCAAAGGCATAGTCCTGGATGTGCCCTGGAACACTGTGATTCTTCCCTTTGAACAGGAAAACCATGTGCTGCATGGTCAGCACCTGTTTTTCTCTGGGCATTCTGTCCAGCTGTCCAGTCTGTGAGAAATGGTGACATTTACAACTATTACAAGGCAACTGTCCTGGCCACTTGCCACAGTGGGGCCCATGTCCAAGTGGCTACCATCTGGCAGGACATCTGCTCAGCCACTGGGATGGCTTTAGAAGCAGCAACATACCCACAGAGAAGACATTGCACTCTGCCCTTTGAGGGAGGAGGATACATTGCATTTCCACCCATGCAAGAGATGAACAGTGAGAGTATGATAGAGAGGCACCTTTCCATTGTGGCTGTGGTCCCTCATGGCCTTCAGGCTTAGGGACCCTGACAGTATGTTTAGAATGTACTTGATGAGAATTTGATAAGAAAAGCCAGACTGAGTGGGTTCCCATCCTGGCTGCATTACTTTATCATGTGACCTTGGGATAGGTTACTTAACCTCTCCATGACTAGCACTGATTCCGTCAGTAAGTTTCAGCTGTTTTTATTTTTAGACAACACCTTAGGGTTTGTCACCTTCTGGGAGTCTGAGGCTGCCAAGGATTCCCATGTAGTGCCCTTCAATGACAATGCCTTCTCCAATTGACATTCACACTATACCCCAGCCATACTGATATACTTGTATTCCCCTGATTATATAACAACATACTGACTGACACTTCTGGGTCTTTGCACATGATCCTCTCTCTGCTGGAAAACTCTCATTGTCTCTTTACCAAGTTAACACTTCATCATTTAAGATAGCTTTAAGATCTCTTGGAAGCCATCTTTGTTTACCTCCGGGGTATGTATTGCCATATCTCTGTGTGTGCTGACTCCTGATATTGGATGAATGGATGGATGGATTAATGCATTAGGTGCTTATGCATGATGCCTCTTACTCATATTTAATTAATTCTTAGAGTCAAATTAAGTGCTTTATTATCTTTTTGAAAATAAAAATCTATTCTTGTTTCAAATACAGATTGTGGCCCACAAGGGAGCTAATTTAAAGCCCAATCCTAGAGAATGAGATTGGAACAATCACTTGCTGCTTTCCCATCCAGATCTCCTCCAGCATGATTATATTCAGCCAAATTAACCAGCTGGAAAGAGCTGATTCAGGGAATTGGTTATTGGTCCAATATAGACATTTGTTTGGCTGAATCTAACCATGTTTAGGATGATTTTAGTTAAGTGGAATTGTGTGTACATGCTGTCACTGGATTTAGGACTAAAATGAAGCCATTTGGCCCCTAGTAATTCTGTATTTTTTTGTTAAAGCTTAGGCCAGCCAGTCTCCTAGGCAGACGAGTGATTGTCCAGTGTATAATATCTGAACTCTATGAGGTTTAGCTGTCCAGAAACAAGTCTCTCTCAAGCCTGCAATCAGACCTGAGCTTCTTATCATTTTATTCAGTCCTTGAATTAAATTTGTACCTCTAGAAATTTACTGTAGTAAGATAAATTTGTTAACTGAAATTGATAGTATCTTAATCTTAATTTTAATATAATTAAAATAATAAACATTAACGTATTTGTTTCATTTAACAAATCTTTATTATATAAAATATACTAAACACCCTTCTATTGATACATGTTTGTAATAGCTCAGTGGACAAAGCAAATGCAGATTCCAGGACCTCACAAGGAGACACGGAAGTTAATGAGTGAACATACTATATAAGCAAAATGCAAACAATATTGGAATGCAAAAAATGCTATGAAAAAATTAAATAAGAAACTAATTTTATACTTTATGTAAGGCCTTTCATATGTCAGGTGGTCCTTCCATATATCTTGAGGTTATCAAGGGATATATTCCTATTTATAGATGAGGAAATAGAGGCAAAAAGGCAATATGGTGTCAGGTCCTGTCTGGTCCTACTCTTCCTTATACCTTGAAGTATCTGAAAATACTTATTAGGTTATATTCAACAGATACATAAATAGCTCCAAGAAAGTGTTCTTGGGATGAAAATCAAATGGTCTTTGTCTAGGTCTGGCTCAAATTTGTGTACTAGTTCTAATAATATGGCACTTTACCTTTTAGCTTTTACTTTAACTACTGGTTTATTGATTAGTGTTAGAACCTAATTCTTGTTTTTCATGTCTTCAGTGCCTGCCAGATAATCATGAGAACTAGAGTTCTGCTAACATGTTTGCTAGCAGCCCTCTGGGCCCCCTGATTCTAGGGTTTAGAGTCTTCCTGAACCTCTGCCTACTCGTTGTGGCCTTGATCCATAAGGACATGTATGCTCTTGGCAGATATTCTCAGTTATGGAGCACTGAGTGAATTCAGTGTAAGAGCCCTGGGAATGGGCAGGCAGAGCCAGATTGGGAGAGTAACCTGAACTAGAGGCAAGACAGGAACTTAGAATCAGAACAGAGATCTAAAAGAGACAGAAATAAAGACAGCAGGTGAACAAATGATATTGAGTAGATAAAAAGAAACAAATTTGAATAAAAAATTATCCAGGGATTTAAATGATTTTACTAATGATAAAGTGAAATATCATTAATAATAATTTACTGTTATTTTGTGTTCCTTTTATTTGTTGGGCACTAGAATATATACATAACATATATCTTTTAATCTTCTGAGGAATTACTTCAGGTAAGTAATATGACATTTTTAAAAGCTGGAATTTGGTTTATAGAAATTAAGTGCTTTTATGAGTTTCAGACTAATAAAAAGAAGGTTCTAGAGGTTCTAGAATCAAATTATGGATTCACACCACTTTTGTGCCTTGATCAAGTTTCCTCATATATTAAAAAAAGGAAGTAAAAAACTTACCTTAAGGGGTTGTAGTGAAGTTTAAATAAAATTATGCATAAAAATAATAGCCCAGGTCTGGCTTATGGTACACATTCAAGTTACTTTGTAATTACTATTCTTATTATGTTCCTGAATCTATGTTTACCCAGTTGATTCTAGCCCAGATGATAGCAGAACTGCTGCTCCTCATTGTGATTTAGGGCAGGTGAGTGGTTGAATTAATGGCTGTAAAATCTTACTGAGAGCAATTCACTAGTAATAATGGCTACCAAAGAGAGACTGGCAATACATTAGTATTCATGATGATATTTATCTTCCTATTCACTAGGAAATGTTTGAAATGTATGCCTTTACTTGGTTTCCAATTTTTTTTCTGTTATGTGTTTTGGTGTCTTTGCAGAGTGGGTGTGGATATTCATTTCACAATTACTTTTGGTATTTTTTAAGACATAGAGCAACCTCCACATATTGAGCTATGACACTATAGTTCCTTACTTGTTCTTATATTCAACCCTGGGAACCTTAGCACTTCAGTTCCCCTTGGTGTAGTAGAGATGTCAGGGGGAAAAGTGAGCAATTTTGGTTCTATTTCCTGCTAACCATGTGAACACAAATCACTTAACTTCCTAGAATTTAAAAAAAAAAAAGCTTATATTTCCTAGGGTTGTGAGATTAAAAGGAATAATACATTAAAATTGACCAGCATATAACGTAGGTGCTTAGTATAATTTCCTTTCCCTACCACTTTGAACTCTGAGCCATCAGAGAAATGATGAGATTAAGGAAGAATAGTGGCCTGCTATATCATTTTCTCTCCCTCACTTCCTCCTCCCTCCCCCTTTCCCTATAATATATTTGTCAGATAACCCTGTTCTCAAATCTGGAATCCTAATGCACAAAATAGATACAGTGAGCTGCTCTGGCAAATCCATTTTCAAACTTAAAACTCAATGGCCAGAGCAAGTCATATGGCTTGTTAGACTAACAAAGCTCTACAAGCTTGCATGGTATAGGGTGGATTCAATGAGAGAATTGGAACTATAAATGCAATCGATTTACAAGAAATGACTAAGAATAGACCCAGAAGTTAATTCACAGACCTTTACTGACATTTGTTCAGGATGATGAAATAAGGACACTCACATATCAAATCCTGGTCCTGCCACTTAGTATCTTGATAATTAACCTCTCTATGTCAAACTTATCATTTCTATAGAAAAGGCATAATAATATAACTTCCTTGTAGAGATATTGTTGAGATTACATGAGTTAATGTATATAAAATGCTTAGAATGGTGCATGATACCTAGCAAGCATTATATGTATTAGCAATTACTACATATTATGATTATTATTATTTACTATCATTAGTATTATCAGTCCCTGAATTATGAACACCTATCTGTATATAAACAAACTTTCTCTTACACCATCAAACAGATGGGGGACCATTCAATGGGGTAATGGAAACCTATTGTCAGTCTATTTTTACAAATTTTATTTTCCTGAAAATTTTTTCTTTGCTTGGTATTTCCTAATGATATTTTTGCCAGGCATAAAGTTTTAGTTTGACAATATGTGCTTTTCCCCCCCATTCAGTACATTCAAAATATTGATCCATTTTCTTCTGGCTTGCATGGTTTCTGATAAGCATTCTTTATCATCCTTATCTTTATTTCTCTTGTGTATTATGCTTCTTTTTTCTTCTACCTTAATTTAGCTTTTTTTTTTTTCTTTTCTACTGGGTTTCCACAGTCTGATTTGATATCCCTTGCTCTGTGTGTGTATGTGTGTGTGTGTGTGTGTGTGTGTGTGTGTGTGTATGAACAAGTACATGCATGCAAATGTATGTATATATTTGCCCTTTTCGGAATATATTAACATTCTGCTGTTTGTGTATACAAATTTCTTTAAATTTTGAATATTTGGGGGCAGTATTTATTCACATATTTCTTCCTGTTTCCTTTCTGGGGCTCTAGTTAAGCATGTGTTACATTACTTGGTAATATTTCACAAGTCATTGAGGTTCTTTTTAAAATTTCAGACTCTGTCTTTGCTTAAGGTGATTAAATTTTATTGCTTTGTCTTTGAGATTATAATTTTTATTCTGTTCTAATTTTTATTTTCCATTTGTTTTTACATAACTGACGCAACTTTATTTCTGTATTTTAACCATAAGCCTTAACATGCTTATAGTTTCTTCTTCCGCCACCCAACTTATATTCTCATCACCCTCAACAAGGACCTCAGCTAACTGGTATTCTTTACTTAGTTGGGTGACCCAGATTTCATTTCTGATGGGCCTGAATCCTCAGGGGACATGCCTCTTTTTCTTGGTGTGGGAAGAATTGTTGTAATTTCCCATTATCTTTTACTTTTGAACATGGAAGTGGTAAGAGGTACTCCAGAGAAGACGTTGGCTTCCATACTTAGTTCTCTTGCCCAATTTCCTTGATTATTAGGGTAGTAACCATAGCCACTAGTAATGTGATCCCTCTCTTTGTCTGTAAAGGTCAGGTGCATGTGGAACCCAAATAACCAGGTAGCAGCCCTAACTTTCAATTTGGTAGATGCCTTCTAGTTTTCTTTCTGTCTCATGAAGGGAACATTACCCTCTTGGAATAATAGGCATCCAAAGCAGGAGAATTAAACATTCCAAAGAGAGGAATCACAAACTCTTTCCTCACTGTGTTCAGGTTATCTTTCAAATATATGTCTACTTATTTGTAATGGTTGCTTTAGCAGTTTTGCTACTGGTTCAATCATTTAGGTCCTTTTCATTTTGTTTCTTTTGACAGGTGTCTCAACTACTTATTGACAATATTTTCTGGTTTGTAATTTGTCTAATTTTTGACGTGGTAGGTTTCTGGACATGGTAATTATACGTTACTGAAATTATGGATTTTTTGTCTTCCTTTTTCAAGAATGTTGCACTTATATAGATTTATTTGTTGAAGACTTTTATCCCTTCAGTGTCTAGTTTTAACTTTTGCTCTGCTGAATCTGGTGTAACCATCACTGCCATCATAGTCTGATCTTACTTCTCTAGCAACACTTCTCTGTTTCCCACTGATTGCCTCAGATGATCACTGAAGCCTCTCCAAGCTTAATGATCCAATACCAAGCGTCTACAGCCTTGTGTAAACTTGGGAAATTGTTCTTATGTCACTCTGGTATTTCTTTGACTGAAGATTTTTTTGAGTTTCCACATGCATACTCTTGTTGGATTTCTTGTTTTTCAAAGTAACTCTCTACTTTATGAGAATCTTCCTTACTATTTTGAGCCACTCAAGCCTTTCCGAACTGTGATTTCCATCTCCACAACTCAGGAAATTCATCAGACTCTGTTCAGAGTCTCTGTTTCTGCCCTTGCAGTCTGAATATTGCCTCCAGATAGAAGTCTAAAGAATCTATAGGCTTATTTTGTTTTCCTTCTCTAGAGATCACAGTTCTAAGTTTCTTACTGTCCGATGTCTGAAAACACTTTTCTTTTCTCTAGTTGTTAGTCCTTTACAATTGGGGACTATATCCAGTACTGTTAATCCATCTTAGCCAGAAGTAGAATCCACCACCCCCCATATCTGTATTCATTCCCTAGAACAAGCAGAAAGCAAAGGAACCATTCTAGAACATCCAGCCGTGGTAAACTACCAGATCACTGCAACTACATGAAGAACTTAAAGTGAGACCAGAAGAATTAAAATTTATTTTAAGACACTGTATTTTAGAGCAAATAGTACTGCGTGGCTGGGAATATTTAGGGTAAACTAAATTTTGTGATTAGTTTAATAATAATTTATATCAATCCTTTTTAGGAAGACATCACCCTTTTCACACAAAGTTATGTTCTTTACCCTCATCTAATAAATTTAATAAATATGTCTTGAGGTGTTTTCTTTGTGTGTGTGTATGTTTGTATTTTGGGGTAAGGTGTACCATTAATCAGAAATGGTAAAAGATGTGGAGGAGAAAAGGGATATATATATATATAGTTGATTCTGAAGAATCTTTTACACAGGGTACTATAACTCCATCCTTCATAACGGAAAAATAACAAAATATAACTCCATCCTTCATAACAGAAAAATAACAACAAAATGAAAAAATGCAATAAAATAGTCCCTAGTCACTTTTTTCTATGTCTTTGGGATCAAAGTTTTAAATAATAGCCAAGTATTAAAGATACAGTACCAGTTTCAAGCTTTTTTACTTTCCCTCTTCTCTTCTATAGGCTGCCACTCCCTTCTCTTCTCATTCTTTGTTCAGATGTAGGTGCAATGTATTCAATAATGATTTTCCATGAAAAGTGACAATCCCATTCCAGGACAGTCTTTATCAAATTAGACCCAGAAGATCCCTTTGGTTGGAGTCAGATACTCCCAAACTCCTCAGAGTTGATTTCTTAGAGTTGATTTCTTGTTTCGTTCCTCAGCTGGCTAATCACATTCATGTAGTACAGGTTTTTCTAATTTAACTCTCAGAAGACATTCATATTGCTTTTCTGGATAAATCCCTGATATCTTCAATGGCATCTTGGTCTCAGAAAGGAGATGTAGGTCTTTTAATGCCTCTGAGTCTAAGGGAAAAGGAGGAAGCTCACAACACTGGAACTTACTTACTAGGTCTCTGAAGGTTATAGAAGCTAATCCAGTGTGCTCATAGTACATTGGTGAGGGAGCAGATCAGGTCATCGGTAGTTTCTGAGAGATCAGTACAGGGTATTAGGCATTACATTTTTCACTTATGATTATAATCAAAATGTGGAAAGGAAGACATGCAGCTCAATGACTTGATAGAACTTAATTTCTTTCCTTATAATATTAGGGCATAGTAACAGTAGTACAATTATGTAGAACTTCAGACCATACACAAACACATGCACATTTCTTACCAGACTGGGTCCAATTTAAGGATAAACACTTTCCTGCTACATAGTATTAAGACTGAAGCTCTAATTGACTTAGGAAAAGATGAACAGATTTTGAATATATACAGTCGACTCTTATCTTAGAATTGGCCTCTCTTGTGTGCCCTAAACAGTGTTTATTTTTCTCACTATCTCTTGCCGAGTGATAAGATAGGAAAGGCAAAAATATGAAGTAGTTTAAGGAAAGAGAACTAATGACTATGCTAAATACGCTGATAAAATATTAGCCGTAGACAGGGTATAAAATTTATTTTTGCAGGTAATCGATGGCATAGCCAACTTACCTAGAAATTACATTGCTGTTTAAAGCTGCAACTCCAGCAAGCTGTTAAAGAGCATGAGAAATCATCTATCTGTTTGGGGGTGTACTCTATATTACTTACCAAGAGTACTTGTCAAGGGGCCCAATGGAATGAAATTTAGTGATCTGGTGATCCTGTTCCTCTCTCTTTCTCTTATTCTCTCTCTTTGTGTCTCTGTCTCTTTCCCCATTTCTCTTATCTCTTTAAATTATGACTCAGATTTGGTCTAAGAAGTATTTTTTCTCTGCCTTTGCTGTCTTCTGTTATTATTTGATTCAGGATGGATTATACAGCCAGTTCCATCTAAGAATGATAACCAAATTTTAGAACATGAATCTGCATTTAGACTGTGATGAGTATGTACATTTAGACTGTTATTAATATGTAGTTGAAATTATTAGTACTTGTTAAAATCTTAATAATGGATTGAGAATAATGGAAAGAAGGTGAAACTAAAATATATGTGTTGTTTCTACAAACGTCATTGCAGTCTGGTGATAGAGCTCTGCCCTTCTACTTTATCACTGGTGAGCAATGTTATGCTTGGTCAGGAAGTCACAACTCTTGTAAAACTTTATTAGTGTTCAAGATCATTAATGGGAAGCAGAGGGGAAAAAGAAGTAAATATAGTGTGTCAGTTTCAGACAGTCAGAGACAAGTTCATTGAGCTGTAAATTAAATCAAATGTCACAAAATATGCAGATTGTAAAAATGTCTATTCTCTGCAAAGCTGTTAAACTTTAAAAGGTCTTTTCAATTAAAATGACTGAGATGAGTGTTATGTCATGTTGCTATGGGAAAGGCTTGTAGAACAGTCAAAAGGCACTGAGTACAGGAAAATGGATGAGGAAAAATTTTTTTAAGTATGTAAAAGGATCTACTGGCAATAAATGTTTCCCAACCCTGTCAACTACATGCTATAATTTCCTTTTCTTGTCTTCTTATTAAAGTCTTACATACATTAATAAACTTTCAGAGTTTTTTCACTAACGTTTATTTCACATTGTTTTTATAATATTGCCTCTTCCTTTGTGTTACCTTTGCCTCTGAATCTGACCCTAGTTTTGAGTCATGAATAAGTGTATTACTATAGACATATTCAAAATCTCAGGTGAAAGCGTCCTGGCTGAGATTGGGTTTTGAGTCTATATTCTAACTATCATAATTGGAGAGGCAGGCCTCTGTGCCTCTCTGATGTGATGCACAAAGGGACATTTCCCTAAAAGCTGAGAGTGTTTAGATATAGTATGATCAAAAGTTGGTAAATATCAACCACATCTATTTCTTTGGTTTCTCAATCAAACATACATACTGTTTTCATTTTTTAATGAAGCAAGGAGGGAAGGAAGAACATAAGAAAACACATCATTTTCCAGATTTGATGCTATATGCTAGTTATAAGATGCTGAATTTTTTTGTTCAATGAAGAAGATCTCATCTAAGCTGTTGTAAGAATTTGGATTCCTCCGTGATTGATTATATAGACATCTACTCTCATTTTTTCTGAACTGTTTTTTCTACATTGATTTAACAGAAGAGTTGAGTTAATGAATGGAATCAATAACTCCTTGTGCTTATTAGTCATTAAAAAATGGTACTGGCAATTTATATAATGTTCCTTTCCCTCCTGTGCAGTATTACTTTATTTTTCTAATTTGTAGTAGGGGATAAGGAGCCAAATGGTAAAACTGAAAGTTGTGGATACTTATTCTAATTATATTTGCAGAGGTAAGATAAATATCCATGGGAATGGTTTAGGTGTCTATGATGGACTGAATATTGGCCTGCTGGAGATGGCTACCTCTTAATGCTGAGAACCTGTAAATGCTCTTATGAATTTAACAGAAAAAAGAACTTTTTTAAGGTAAGAATATTAGATTATCATAGATTATTCAGATAGGTATGATGTAATCACAAGGTTATGCTGCAAGAGTGAACCAGAAGCAGTTCAGAACCAGACAGAAGATGGAGTAGTGATGAAGATGGAAGCAGAGGTATAGCAAAAAAGGATTTGAAGATGCTATACTGGTGGCTTTGAACTTGGAGGAAAGGGTAGTATTTAAAGTAGACCATGTAGGGGTTCCTGGGTTGGCCTAGTCAGTTAAGCTCTGCTTTTGGCTCAGGTCATTGTCTCTGGGTCCTGGGGTTGAGCCCTGCGTTGGGCTTCCTGTCTAGCAGGGAGTCTGCTTCTCTCTCTCTCCCTCTCTCCCCTTTGTGCTCTCCACCACCACGCTCTCTTTATCTCAAGTAAAAAATATATTTTTTTAAATAAAGGAGACCATGTGGCTTACCATTAGCTTTGATTCAAGACTTCCCAAAGGGTACAAATGTTAGGTGGTCTGTGGATGATGGTAGGCAAAAGAATTTGAAAAGAAAAGCAAGTTACTCCTGAAGATGGAAGATAGATCCATGGGCAATATGGTTATGTTAATAAGTATGCCCAAATGGACATGATATTTGGGGCTATTCAAATCAAGCCTCTTGTATGATACTTTGTACAGGTGATAGGACAAGACATGCTTCCACATTTTTAATATTACCTACTAAAAGATAATAATTGTTGAATCATAGGTGAAATATGAAGGAAAGAATTGTGAAAAATGTACATCATTTGAGAAACTGAAATGAAAGGCAGGTAATGAAAATCTTATATTGAAGGCACAGAATGAGTAAGTCTTGGTGTTTTACTAGCAGTTTGTTTTAATATGAGTAATGTGAGGTCACAAATGCTGTAAGATAACATGCTAAGTTTTTTATTATTTGGCAGAGAGAAGAGAAATAATTCTTACTTTATGATTATATTAGAATGATTCCAATATAAACCTAAATTAATAATTGTTTATTCATGCTATTATCTGTTTTAGTCTTCTAAAACCTAAGTTCAATAAGCTAATATAACAGGGGAACTTGATGTTGATGTTGGGATTGTCAGAGATAAGAGAGAAAGGGTATATCCTATTATCCTGTATTCAGTCTCATGAGATACAAGACGCATGTAGCTAATTGAAATAGATGCTTTATTTGGGACAAATTCAGTCCTTCCCATGAGTTATGTAATTACTGGTTCTGACAGGTTGGGGAGCAGCTTTTAGGCATTCTGCCAGTATGGGTTCTGCACATTAATATATCCCATAGGGAGATGCTTTCTAAAACACATGCATAGGGGCATGGAAGCTGACTTTAAACACTTATGTTTACCTCAGTAATTTCCTAGCACCAGACAAGGGAAGTAGAACCTTAAAGGGAAGCTAATCTATTTAGTGATATTAATAAGGTATTATTTCTCTACAATGCTGTCTTTGCTATATGAAAGTGAAGCTGCACTGAAAAAAATTGACAGAACTTTACCCACTTACACTGTGCCTTTTTCTGAGTACCCTAGGAAGAACACTTTTCCGGAAATAGAAAACGGAAATAGAAAACGGGGATATTATGGAAATCTTAACTAATATCATTGTATATAAATCTTGTATTCCTCAAGTATCACTGACTATAGCACTATGAGAGTGCCTCACATGACACTGAACAAATGGAGAAAGATTCAAAATTGTTCAGGACTATTAGGCAGAAAGACACTGGCTTTTAGTAATAGATTCTAAAACACTTTTTTTGTGTGTTTGTTTTAAATTCAAGAAACATTTATTGAATAGTCATCATGAATCTTCTATGGGGTCAATACCCCCTGGTAGCAGTAATGTACAAAATCAATGACATTGTCAGATTAAATTTAATGAAAAAGAATCACCACTCATAGCTAGGAGGATAAGGCAAAACTACTGAGAGTGTTTTAGAGCGTCTCTAGGATCTCCACCAGTTCTTAATAGAAAGAGTAGTTAGGATATTAAATTCTTTAGAGGGACAATCATACAACTGAGCTATCATGATAGAACTGTGGATTGAGAAGTATCACAGAAAAGACCGTGAGAAATACGTCTTTAAGGTGCTAGACATACTTGAGGGGTTGATGTTAAAACTGTTCCTTACTAAGTGTTGGTTGTATTGTCAATTCTTTGAGATGAGTAGGGCATGAATGCATATGCATAAAAGTCATCTCCTGGCCCTGGCGTGCCTACTTCCATGTTCTTAAGGTTCATACTCTTACCTGCATTTTACAAATAAAAATAATTTTTTAGAGGTGAATGTCCTTGTCTAAGGTCATACTACAAGTTGGTGATTAGCCCAGAATACAGAGCTAAAACAATCTGGTTTTATCCCATGATTAATGTTTAGCTCTGACTTGATACTTGAGAGTTTTTTCCTCAGGTGTTTCTCTTCATCAACGTGTCCATTGATTGTGGTTGTTAAACATTTCAATTTTCAACAATCCTCTGAAAAGTATCCACCATGTAAGTAGCACATTGTCAACATGAAATACACAGGTAATGGAGGTGCTGCTCTTACAATGGAAAAAAAAAAATACAAAGCAGGGCAAGGCAATCCTCTGGTGCCCTGCAGGGGAAAACCATTAAATGATATTGAGGAATGCCCCAGTCATCCATCTGTGGAGGGCAAATTATCCCAAGCATATTTAGACCCAAAAATGTCTCCTCAGCCCATCTTCTTGGTCAACAACCAAATTGTGTTTTTGCCATTTGACCCAAGCCTCCCTGTTTCCTGTTACTTTCTCACCTTAGCTGCAAATTATCAATAGCCTGATTTTATATCTCCAAATCAAATCTTCACTTTATCGCTAGTTCAGGAGATTAAAAAGTGAACCTCCAGGCAGCAGTTAATAAGTAATTGTTTATTTAGCCATCGTGTCAAGAGTGAAGTTCACAATCAATTCTCTAGAGGTTGACTTTAGAATTCACTTAAATACTGTTCTCTTGTCTCCAAGTGAATAAGTACTCATTTTTTTCCCTGAATTTGATTAAGGTTACAGTAATAATTGTCTACTCCTGTAATTAAATTGAATCTCCACCTAAGAATTGTACTTAGGTGTTTATAAATGTTTCTAAAGGAAAATGAGGTATTTCTATCTCATTTTCTTTTTATCTGAAGAATTACTAATATTTACTGAATATATAATATTTGTTAGACACTATTTTAACTCCATATGTTATGTATTATATTGATAAATACTTCTAACATCCCTATTGTGTAAGTACTATTATTATATCCTTTTATGTAAATGAGGAAATTAAGACTTATAAGGGCTTAGAAAAATGTTTAGCTTTATACAGATAAGTAGTTGCATATAAAATACTTGAGACCCAGGTTTTGCAATTCCAAAGCTCTTGTTCTTTTTTTGGGAAGGTGGAGAGCAACATTGCAGGGGGTGGGAGTGTGATAAAGGGAGAAAGAGAGAATCTTAAGCAGGCTCCACGCCCAATGCACAGCCCAATGCTAGGCTTGATCTCATGACCCTGAAACCATGACCCTGAGATCATGACCTGAGCTGAAATCTAGTGAGATGTTTAACTGTTTGAGCCATCCAGGTTCCCCCAAACCCTTATTCTTAATTACTGCTCCTGACAGTATTTCCATAAGAGAATGCATGTTTCCTGATACTACTCTTATATTTATGATTTTTCAAAATATAACAACATTCATAAACCATTTTGGGGGGCCTAGATACTATGTTGGTCTAGTGATAGGAGATACCAAATTAGTTGATCTAATTATAGGAGGGAGGGAGGGAGGGATAGATCGTCTAGCTATTAAAGATACAAAAATAGTCATATCTTTATTTGTTATAGGAGGAAGGTATAGATGAATAATGTTCTGTAAAAAAATAGTGTGATATATTTATTACTATAGAAATATCAAAAAATTACCTTGGGATATGAGAGTGAAAGATAAATTCCAATGGTCAATTAATAGAGTTCTTCACAGCAGATTTTTGGAGGAGGTGTACCTTGTAGTCACTGTTGCCTTAATGAATCATCTCTACTACACCCATGTGAAATATGTTTATCTCATAATTGCTCAACCAGGCAAGTAAGGTAAGTACCGTGTGAGAAACTTTCACCTCTCTATTTCACTGATAGAGCAATTTACTGGTTGTTATTCTAAAGACCTAAATATAGGGGAGGTATTTGTGATGATGGAATAGTTCTCTATCTTGATTTCTGTTGTGGTTGCATAATTCTACACATGTGGCTTTTCAAAGGAAATGAATGTATGAAAGAAGAGCTGATATTCAGAATTATGAGAAAGATAGGAATTCAATTTCCCATCTAGTTTTTTTTATATAAGATTTATCTATTTATGTGATAAGATGAAGGAGAGGCAGCAGGAGAGGGAGACAAATCTTCAAGCCGACTCCCTGCCTAGTGCAGAGCCACACATGGAGCTGTATCTTAGGATCCCAAGATCATGACCTTGGCCGAAATCAGGAGCTGGATGCTTAACTGAGCCACTTAGTTGTCTCACTGTCTATAGTTTCAAAGTAAAGTTGCTTTACTTTGGAACTATGAATTCTCAGAAGATAGTTTATAGGCTAAAAAGTGTTTGTTTTGAAGGAAAAGCAGGGCTTGAGGTCTAAACATCTGAGTTGACATTTTCACATAGGGAAGCTGGTTAATTCTAGCCAATGACTGCTCATTGAAGTGAAAAAACCTGAGTAGGATAAAGGTGTAGTATTACCTGTGAAGTCTGAGTTCTGATTCTGGCTCTACTACTTATTCAACAGCAACATAACTAAGGTAATCAACCCTTCCATGTCTCATTGTGTTATTGCTTCCTACTTATTGAAGAAGGGTAGAAATTAAATTTTAACTGATTACTATGGTCTAGATATTATGCTCAGTGTAATATCTCTGCCCATGCCTCTGCTTCTGTCTTTCAAAGCATAGAAACTCAGAGACACTCATATAACAGATGAGAAAATTTGCTCACACACAAGTCAGTAGTAATGGGGCAAGATCCCAGGTCTGCACACAAAGCCTGTTTGCCCACTGTACCATTGCTAGTAACACGTCTCGTACTTATGTTAAATGATAAATTTGAGGATCAGACAAAGACCAATTATTTCAAAGAAAAATATTTTACCTGTTTAGTATCTTTTGCATTATTGACTTTCTCCTCAGTTAGCCATGCCAGTTTCCTGGGTCACCTCTATTTTCGATGTTCTTCATTTCATCTGCTTTTGTCAAAAATTAAAAACAAAGTGTCTTTAAATTGATGTTAACATACACATATTACAATGCACAAATAATAAGCATATAGCTTGTTGACTTTCACCTTGATCAAGGTAAAGAATGCTGCCAAACACCAGAAGATCACTTGTGCCTCCACCACAAATAAGGTGACTTCTGTCACTTAGATTAGTTATGCTTGTTTTTGAATTTTATGTAAATTCAATCCAATATTTAGGCATTTGTGTGTGATGCTTACACGTTTTTATAGTTGTGAGATTTATCCATGTCATTGAGTATACCTTGAGTTTTTATCTGTATCCATTATTTAAACATTTTGCTTTTGAGGCACCTGACTGCCTCAGTTGGTTAAGTGTCTGCCTTTGGCTCAGGTCACGAACTCAGGGTCCTGGGATCAAGCCCTGTGTGGAGCCCTCCATCTGGCTCCCAGCTCAGCCCAGAACTTCTCTCTCTCCCTCTGCCCCCTCCTCTGCTTGTGCATGCTGTCTCTCTCTCAAATAAATAAATAATCTTAAAAAAATAAACATTTTACTCTTTTTGAACATTTGGGTTGTTTTCACTCATTTGCTATTATAATGCTGCAACAAACATTTGTGTGTGTGTGTGTGTGTGTGTGTATATATATATATACATAGATATACACCCCAAAATAAATATACATATCTATCTATATTTATGAATCTTCTGTGTGTGTTTGCATGGACATGTGTGTATGCAATATACATGCACATTTCTGTTCTGTTTGATGTATATATATTCCTATTATGAAGAGAATTAAAGGTAGAATTGATAGAGTCATAGGAAATGTGTACATTTGACCAGCAAGATTAATACATTTTTCCAGATTCACATGTATAGATTACCCCTCACTGGCAACTTCAGACTACATACAAGTGCTGCTGCTATAGTTACCAGAATCAACCATTTGGTGAAACAAAAACAAATCTCAACAATAATTAAAATATTGAAAGTACATAGTGATATTTCTCTGATCACAAAAGAATTAAGCTAGAAATCAATGCCAATAAGATGATAAGGAAATCCCTAGTGTTTGGAAATTAAGCCATATACTGTTAAAAGAAGAAATCCCAACAAAAGAAAGTATTTTCAACTGAATAATAAAATTATCAAAATTTGTGGAATGCAGTTAAAGCTATGCTTAGAGGAAATATATAGCTTTAGAAGCAAGTTAGAGAAAGGCTGAAAATCAGTGATATCAATACCTACTTGTAGAAATTAGAATTGCAAAGCAGACTCTTCAAAGAATAATATTCGAAAAAGTATGTCTTTTTTCTTTTATTTTTAATATTTTTATTTCCCTTTATTTAAAGTGCTATTTTTGAAAGAAACTTATTGTTTGTTGTTTAATCTTATCAGCTATATAGGGTGTAGTTTGATCTAATCTGATAACTTTTATCATTTAAATTTAATTGTGTAATTCATTTATATATATTTTTAATTACTGATTTTTATTGGCTTAAATCAAACATCTTACTATATGTATTACAATTTGTCTCTTCTTTCCTGTATCACTTTTCTTGACTTCTTTTGCACATTCTACATTCATATTTGAATTGTTAGACCCATTTTAAATTGGAATTTTTAAACTATTTTCTAGATCTTATGGGATTAATTTACATTTCCCCCACCTCCTATGTATTATTGTCATATATTTTAGCCTTATAAAACATTAATATTATTATTCTAGAGAATCAATATTTTATAAAGACTTACATATTGTTCTTTCTGGTTTTTATTCTTCAACAGACTTCTGTGTGGAATAACTATTTCTGCTTGAATAATTTTCCTTTAGTGAAATTAGTTTGTCTGTGAAATGCTTTCTTTTAGAGTGGGTTTGCTAGCAGCAGGTTTTACTTTATTATTTATTTATTTATTTAAAAATTTTTTAAAGATTTTATTCATTTATTCATGACAGAGAGAGAGAGAGAGAGAGAGAGAGACAGAGACGGGGGAAAAGCAGGTTCCATGCAAAGAGCCTGATGTGGGACTTGATCCTGAAATTCCGGGATCGCACCCTGAGTCAAAGGCAGATGTTCAACAGCTGAGCCACTCAGGTGTCCCAGGTTTTGCTTTTTTTAATGAGAAATATTGTTCCCTTGGTATCAAATCTAGTCTGCAATCTATACATTTTCTTCTAGCAATTGAAACAAACCACCCCCCATTGTCTTCTGGTTTTCCACATTTTCCTTGAAAAAGCCTATCGGTCTCTGATGCTCTTTTAACATGATGTATCTTGACTTTTACTGGTTTATTTAAATTAACTCTTTAATTTGTATATAGTAAATATACAGTGTTTTATTAATTTCAGGTGTACAATGTAGTGACTCAACAATTCTAACATTACTTAATGCTCATTATGGTATGTGTGCTGTTTGCTCCCCATCATCACCTATTTCACCCATGCCCCACCACCACCACCTGCATTCTGGTAACCATCAGTTTGTTGTCTATAGTTGAGCGTTTGTTTCTTGATTGGTATCTCTCTCTCTCTCTTTTTTCCTTTGCTCATTTGTTTTGTTTCCTAAATTCCACATATGAGTGAAATCATTTGTTATTTGTCTTTCCCTGACTTACTTCACTCAGCTTTATACTCTATAGCTCCATCCATATTGTTGCAAATGACAAGGTTTCTTTTTTTATGGCCGTATAATATTCCATCACACAGACATGTGCGTGCACACACACACACACACACACCAATTCTTTATCAATTCATCTTTCAATGGACACTAGAGCTGCTTGCATATTTGGATATTGTAAATAATGCTGCAATAAACATAGAGGTGCATGTATCCCTTTGTATTACTGTTTTTGTAGTTTTAGAGTAAATACCCAAGAGTGCAATTCTGGGATGTAGGGCAGATCTATTTTTAACTTTTTCTGAAGAACTTCCATACTGTCTTCCACAGTGGCTACACCAGTTTGCATTCCCACCAACTGTGCAAGAGGGTTCCTTTGTGTTTCAGACTTCAGCAATGTTGATAAGTGTGAGGTGATATCTCATTGTAGTTTCCATTTCCATTTCCCAGATGATGAGTGATGTTGAAAATGTTTTATGTGTCTGTTGGCCATCTGGATGTATTCTCTGGATAAATGTTTATTGATGTCTTCTGCCAATTTTTAATTGGATTATTTGTTTTTTGAGGGGACTGTTCAAATGTGTAAGTTCTTTAAACATTTGGGATACTAATCCTTTGTTGGACATGTCATTTACCAAAATCTTCTCGCGTTCTATAGATTGTATTTTAGCTATGTTTATCATTACCTTCACTGTGCAGAAGCTTTTTATTTTGATGTAGTCCCAATAGTTTATTTTTTCTTTTGTTTTCCTTGCCTCAGGAAATATATCTAGAAAAATGTTGGTGCAACCGATGTCAAAGTAGTTACTACCTCTATTCTTTTCTGGCATTTTTTTTTTGTGATTTCAGATCGCACAGTTAGGTCTTTAATCCATTTTGAATTTATTTTGTGTATGATGTAAGAGAGTGATCCAGTTTCAGTCTTTTGCATGTAGCTGTCTAGTTTTCCCAAAATCATTGGTTAAAGAGACTTTTTCCCATTGGATATTTATTCCTTTACAAAGATTAATTGACCATATAATTGTGGCTTTATTTATGGATCTTCTATTAGGTTCTACTGATCTATTTGTCTATCTTTTGCCAGTACCATACTGTTTTGATGACTGCAAATTTGTAATATAACTTAAAGTCTGGATTGTGATACCCCAGTTTTGTTTTCCTTTTTCAGAATTGCTTTGGATATTCAGGGTCTTTTGTGTTTCCATACAAATTTTGGGATTGTTTGTCCTAGCTCTGTGAAAGAGCTATTCCTATTTTGATAGGAATTGCATTAAATCTGTATATTGCTTTGGGTAGTATAGACATTTTAACAATATTTGTTCTTCAAATCCATAAGCGTGGAATGTCTTGATATTTATTTTTGTCTTCAATATCTTTCATCAGTGTTCTATAGTTTTCAGAGTACATATCTTCCACCTCTTTGGTTAAATTTATTCCTAGGTATTTTTTCTCTTTTTTTCTTTATTTTTAATTTTTTAAAAAGATTTATTTATTTATTCATGAGAGACACAGACTGAGAGAGACAGGCAGAGACATAGGCAGAGGGAGAAGCAAACTCCTCACAGGGAGCATCTGCGGGACTTGATCCTAGATCCCAGGATCATGACCTGAGCCAAAGGCAGGCACTCAACTGCTGAGCCAACCAAATGTCCCTTTTTTAAACCTTTAAATTCAAGTTAGTTAAATGTAGTTCATTATTAATTTCAGGGGAGGAATTTAGGGATTCATCAGTTGCATTTAACACTCAGTGCTCGTTATATCAAGTGCCCTCCTTAATGCCTATCACACAATTACCCCACCTCCCCACACACTTCCCCTCCAGCAACTCTGAGTTTGCTTCCTATAACTACACCTCTCTGTTTTTATCTTATTTTATTTTTCTTTCCCTTCCCCTATGTTCATCTGTTTTGTTTCTTAAATTCCATATGTGAGTGAATACACTATTATAGTGTATAGAAATGTTATCAGATTTCTCTATATTGATTTTGTATCCTGTGACTTTACTGAATTCATTCTAGTAGTTTTTTGTTGGTATTTTTATATTTTTCTATGCATAGTATTGTGTCATCTGCAAATAGTTTTAACTCTTCCTTACCAATTCGGTTGCCTTTTATCTTTTTTTTGTTTGTTTTGTTTCTGTTTTGTTTTAGAGAAAGAGTATGTGCATGTGGGAGTAGGGTGAGGGATGGGCAGAGGGAGAAGGAGAGTGAGAATCTTAAGTAGACACTAGGCCTCGCATGGAGACTGATTAGGGCTCCATTTCAGGACCCTGAGATCACGACCTGGGGAACATTATTAAATTCATTTCTTGACTTTTTAATTTTAGTGAGTATTTGTTTTTATTTCTACAATTTCCCTTTGATTGAAAAGCATCCCAATGGTCACTGTCTCTGCTCCACTGTGAATTTTTCTTGAACATATTAAATATAACTGTATTTAAGACCATAGCTATAACTCTAATATATTAATTTACCTATGGACATATTTCTATGATCCTTTTTTTACCCCCTTGATTTTCTTTCAGTTGACCTTATATCTATGCCTTCTGACAATATTAACTAATGCTGGATATTTATATTAAAAATATAGAGATACTGGATATTACATTCCTCAAGAGAGGATTTAATTTTCTTCTGACTGGCAGTTAGATTAGGGGTGGATTGATCTCATCCAGTCTGGAATGGATATAGTTTGATTGAATTTTAGGCATCATAAACCCTGGCCTGTATTTCTGATTTGTCCTTATTCTTACAGTGTAGACTTTCAGAGATTTTAAAAGAAAAAAAAAAAACTATGTTTAGTAGGAATTCTTTTTGTTTTCAGCATAGTTTATGGCAGTTACTATTCAGTGGTCTTTTCTCATTATTCCCCTCTCATTGACTTATTTTAAGGCATGAATGATCTTATTATTGGATTCATTTGTCTTCTGATAGCCCTTATTCCTATTTATCCTTCTTCAAACTTATTTATCTTTTGGCTTCCATGGCATTACACTGCAATAATTCTTCTTCAATCTCTTTTAAATAATTCAATAATAATAATAAGAAGAAGAATAAATAGTAGGAGAAGAAGCATGAGGAGGGATCACAGTAAGTGACAGCAACTCAGGATTCTAAATATCCTGGTACCTGTTATTCACAGTCTATTTTAATATAATAATAAAGCTCAATGAATAAGGAAGTATTTTCCTTGAGAAAAATATCTTCAGACATAAATGTCAGAAGACAAAGGCATAAATGTGTTTTCTGATCAATAGTGAATAGGAAAAAAGAAAGTTTTGACATCAGACAGACCAATTTTCAAATCCAAACTTGGCAGTTGAGACAACTAGTTCTGGATTATGGTTAGGCTCAAAGAGCTTCAGTAACTTGTAAAATCCATTCTCTTTAACTTTCAGTTATATCTTCCTTAAAGTGAAAAAATAGTATAAACCACACATAGTTACATGATAGTATAATAAGCATATTACATATTTATAGACATTTAATGCCTGGAACTTATCTTCCTTTTTCAGAAATCAATAGGATATTTAGAGAAATTTAACTTTATTTACAGGCAAGCTTAACTGGCATTCATTTCCATCAGCATTATGCCTCTGAGATTTTATCATTTTCTTCAGTAAAAATAGGCCAAGTCAGTCGTCAAAGGCTCTAGAATCTGAATTCAAAAATTAAACACTATCTAAGCTTTATATGTATCAAAACTATGTCTATCACACTTCCCGTGGCCTAAGATCACAAAGACTTACATAAGACTTATGATTTATTCTAAGAGTTTTATAGTTTGGCTCTTTTATTTAAGCTGGTGATTTATTTTGAATAATTTTTGTATATTGTATGAGGTAAGGGTCCAACATATTCTTTTGCATATACTCAACTGTCCCAGCACCATTTGTTGAAAGAATATTCTTCCTGCGTTGAACTCTCTTAGTCAAAAGTTAATTGACCATGAATGTAATGGTTTGTTTGTGAGGTCCCCTCCATTACAGTGATATATTTCTCAAGTCCTATGACAGATCACACTGTTTAATTACTGTAGGTGTGTAGGAAATTTTGGACTTAGCAGGAATTCTTCCATTTGTTCCTTTTCTTTTTTCAAGATTCTTTTGGTTATTCTTGGTCTCTTGCATTTCTGTATGAACTATAGGCCTCTTTGCCAATTTCTGTATAGATGCTCTCTTCTCTAGAGTTTTATAAGTAATACTGTGTTTTGATTAAAGTGGGAGAAATTAATCATTTTTAAGGGTCTCTGTGTAAAAGACATATTCTCTATATTCTCACATTGCCATTAGTTTCTGAATGTTCCCATTGCCTTTTCTTATTGGTATCACCCATACCCAATAGTGTCTAGCATAGTATTACCCATATCCAGTAATGTCTAGTATAGTGTGAACTTTCTATAAATTTAGTGTAAGAATAGGAGGCAGACACACACACACACAAATACAACTATTACATAAAGAGAACTATGGTAAGAATTTAAGATAATTATATGCAAGATGCTAGCTATGTGAACACTAGTAAAGAGATTTTAAAATTCTTCATTGCTGTTTGATCTCCATTTCTATGGGTTCCATTTCTACTCTATTCATCATGGCATCATCATTTACCTTTTGATCTGCCAAAGTTTATCTTCAATTTTAAATTTTGTCAGATTGTTTTAAGGCTGGCTCATAGACATCACATAATGTAGAGTATCTGAGTTATAGTTTTCTATTTGTATAACCAAGCCCCTGAGATCTTGGTAGATTATACTCCATTTTTTTTTGGTCACTGAGTATTGCTATAAAGAAGATGGGCCAAACATCTTCTTTCCATGTATAAGATTTTAATTTTCTAACCATTGAATTTTTACAATGTATAATTCTTAGCAATGCAACACAGTTATGTTATTAATAAAGAGTGGGAATTGTGCTCACTTCAGCAGCACATATAATAAATAGTGGGAATTGAGAAAGATATGGTAGAAGGGAATATAAGCTTTAATTTCTATATCTTTAAAGTAAGCCATTAATGAATACTAAATAAACTGAAAATAAGTAATTGCAAAAGAATTCTAAGCATAGTTTTTAAAAAGCAACCCTATGTCACTTGTTTTGGGAAATTTTTATAAATGAAGTCCCTTGTAAATGAATATTAATTTGATATTTAATAATTTTAAATTGCTCTTCAGAATGTTAAGATAATTAAGTGTAAACCTACAGTGAAAATAGAAGTTTAGATCTACACTGATAAAAGCATATCTTGTTTAATACGTAGTTTTTAAATGATCCCAGAATGTGAATATTACACTTAGTCAAATCTTTCTTTAAAACTGTGATAAGAAAGTGTATGGTAGTGAAGATTCCTTTTGCTTAGTAAATTCGGTGCATCAAATTAAATCTCTAGCTTTGGAGAATAGTTTGTCAGTGTCCTATAAAGTTGATTATGTACTTAAAATATGACCCAGCAATTCTACTTCTGAAGATAAAGGAAAACAATCTTAATATAAAGACTTGTATTAAATTATTCACAGCAACTTTATTCATAATATCTTCAAACTGGACAGTAATCTTAATGTCCATCAAATAGGGAATGGATAAACTTCAAATGAGATCTATCTATAAATAGAATATTACTTAGCAATAAAGATGAATGAAACGTGGACATATGCAAAAACATAAAAAAGTCTCAAAAGCTTAATATCAGGGGTACCTGTCTCAGTTGGTTGAACATCTGCCTTTGGTCAGCTCTTGACCCCAGAGTCCTGGGATCAAGCCCCACATCAGGCTCCCTGCCAAGCAGGGAGCTTCTCTTTCTCTTCCCCACTTGTGCTCTCTCTCACTATCTCTGTCTCTCTCTCAAATAAATAAAATCTTAAAAAAGACATTTAATACAGACGTTAAAAACTGTACTCATGAAATTCTAGAAGGGTCAAAACTATGGAGAAAGAAGGAGAATTACTGATTTCAAGGAGTGGATGGTAGTAGGAGGGCATTGACTGCAATGGTTCATAAAGAAACCTTTTGGGGTAATGGAAATATTTTATATCCTCATAATGGTGGTAGTTACATCACGATGTCCAAATTCA
Organism: Vulpes lagopus; assembly: GCF_018345385.1. NCBI lineage: Eukaryota > Metazoa > Chordata > Mammalia > Carnivora > Canidae > Vulpes > Vulpes lagopus. The sequence goes on along the minus strand of NC_054838.1, from coordinate 32,720,849 downwards.
TGAGATCATGCACAAAATTGATTATTTTAATAAGAATTTTGTTTTATGCAAATTTACCTCCATAAGCTGATTATAAAATTGTCTCTTAAGGGTCAAATGTCTAGTTTCTACTCTCTACAAGCTTTTAGATTAAATTTTGACTGTTGAAATATATTTTGAATTCCTCAGTAATTTGTTGAACTCAGAGGTGTGTTCATGAGAAAACCCATGAATCTTATGCTTATCCATTTCATTTAATTAGAACCATAATGTTTATGGAAGGATTTGAGGGAGGGAGAGTTTTCAGTGTTGTTTGTTATCAGGAGCTCAGTTTTTCACATCTAGTTCAGGAGGAGGGCACAAAACAATTACCAATTATTCTGTACTCATCAAAATAACCATCTTGGTGCTAGAAAAGTAGCAGTGGCTTAATTAACATTCAGTGATTTGTTAAATTTAGTAAAAATATTTGGAAAGTGCACTCGCCTGAAAACGCTCAATATTTATGGGAAAGATATTTTATGATATAAGATTATAGAACATAGTGTCATAACCCTCATAGGCAATTTGAAGAATTGTGCTAAATGAAGATCTGAGCCATAGAGTCATATTTCAGAAACACCTACATGGCAAGGTTCTTTTTGCAATTTTTGATTAGATATAATGGGATTGTTCTAATAATTATAGCTCATTATTATCTTTGTTTCAATCAGTGTAAAATTGAGAGGAACAAAATAGACACTCAGGGAACTTAGAGTGGTAAGATCATCCAAATAGCCCCACTTATTTTAAGCTTATAGTCTTAGAATACATAATACACTACTAGAAGTCCAGGTTTAGAGATTTTTCTTCCTGACTCTCAGTGCAGTTAGCAATGTGTTTTGTCATACACTGAGTCTCTGGAAAAGGTTCACCCTTGAGGTTACAGGGAAATAATGTGAAAAGAGAACTTCCCACATATTGATGAATGTATCTAATGATCAGGTATGTATGTAGCAGACAAGTGTGTCTAATCAGGAGGATGGGAAGGAACAGCTGTATGGTGAATAAAGGCTCATTGGCCACTAAAAAGATAAATGGGGAACAGTTGGTTTTCCACAAGAGCCATACCTCCCATAATGCCCTTGTCCTGCTCTTCTGTGGCATGAGTATTCTCCCAGGCTAAAGGGGAAGACACATTTATACATCATGGAGACAGCTGCTGTTGTTCTTAAAGAGGATAATTTGTCCCAGCTTCAGAAATTGCTCTCATTGGTCACCAAGGGAGTGAGCCCAGATGCTTTCTGTTATGAAATTCAATGTGAAACCAATTATGGGTGTACTGATGCATCATGATATCTGAGATAAAGAAATTGCAAATTAGGCTCTTTCCTCTTTGTAAATTTAAATTCTGACATTTTATACCTCCATGATTTATGCTGACTCCTAGGCAATAGAAATGTTGTTGTTTGACTGCCCAGTCCTTCCAAAGATAGGTATATAATGTCCCAACAAGCAGCAAAGTTAATGAAAATAATGTTGACTGAATTTATCTTTTTTATGTCTAGTATGAATGTAGATAGGTGAGATCTAAACGGATGGGTTAAAACAAGCTTTAATTCTAGTTGGGTACTTGCAAGATCTGCTTGGTTCTACTCAAAAGAATAAAGTTGTTGGAGCTAGGCCATCCTGGGCCTAATCCTGGCTATGGTTTCTACCTGGGTGAATTTGGAAATATAGCAAGTGATCTAGGTAAATTATTTAACATCCATCTCTAATCTTAGTCTTGTTGTATAACAAATGAGGAGAAAAATACTCAGTTAAGATGCTATACATTTTTCACTGACATTTTTCATTGTAGTTCATCTGAGCTTGCATAAAAACTTCCTGAGGGCAGCCCAGGTGGCTTGGTGGTTTAGCGCCACCTTTGGCCCAGGGCTTGATCCTGAAGACCCAGGATCTAAACCCACCTCAGGCTCCCTGCAGGGAGCCTGCTTCTCCCTCTCCCTGTGTCTCTGCCTCTGTGTGTGTGTGTGTGTGTGTGTGTGTCTCATGAATAAATAAATAAATAAAATCTTAAAAAAAAAAAACTTCCTCTGAGTAATTGATAACAAAAAGGTAAAGATCAGAGGACCTAGTTGGCTCATGGAATTAAATATCCAATGTATAAAATTCACATGTTCACATATTAAAAGTGATGCTTTGCATATATATATATATGCACACACATGCATATAGATATATATACACACATACACATATATACTAATATATGCATGTATATATACACATGTATGTGTGTGCATACATGTACATATATTCATATGCACATTTGTTATTTTTTTAAGATTTATTTATTTATTTATGATAGAAACAGAGAGAGAGAGACAGACAGACAGACAGACAGAGAGGCAGAGACACAGGAGGAGGGAGAAGCAGGCTCCATGCCAGGAGCCCGACGCGGGACTCGATCCCAGGACTCCAGGATCGCGCCCTGGGCCAAAGGCAGGCGCTAAACTGCTGAACCACCCAGGGATCCCCATATTATTTGTTTTTTACTTAATTTAATTGACGTTAAAATTTGTGTCATTTGCAGCCAAGGATATTGACTGATACAGAAAGTTTGAAACCGGCAAGGAAATGAAACTGAAAAGATGACAAGATAGATAGTACTTGGAAAACTGGGTTTAAACTAAAAGACAGTTCAACTGTTGTCTTACTCATGTATATTTGCCTAAGACCTTCATAATAGCTTGTAGATACCATCCAGTATATTCCTAGTTCATTAAAACTATCTTTTAAAATCATGGGTACTATGGAATATTGCAGTTTTCTCTGTATTTATTGACATATTCTTTTTTATTTAAATTTGTTAAAATGGTAAAAGATGTTAACATGTATTTTTGCTTTTTAAAAACAGTTTTATTAGTGTATAATTGCATACCACAAAGAGTACTAATTTAGGGTATGCATTTTGATGAGTTTTAATAAATTTATACATCTGTATAATCATCTCCACAACCCAGTTTTGGAACACTTCTATCATTTGAAAATTTTCCTCATTTCTATTTGTAGCTGATTCTCCCTCCCAGCAAAATATTTACTTTCTGTCCTATAGATTTTACTTCTCTAGAAATTTTATTTGAAAGGAATCATAAGTATGTGTGTCCAGTTTCTTTTACTGTGTATAATTATTTTATACTCATTAACATTATTTCATGAATCTGTAGTTTATTTCTTTTTTAAAAAATATTTTATTTAGTTGCTTATTTCAGAGAGCAAAAGCAAGAGGAGAAGCAGAGGGAGAAGGACAAGCAGACTCTGCACTGAGTGCAGAGCTCGTTATAGGGTTCTATACCTCAGCCCAATATCATGACCTGAGCCAAAATCAAGAATTGGACACTTAATCAATTGAGCCACCAAGGCACTCTTCTAGTTTGTTTCTTTATATTGCTGAGTAGTTTTCCATTACATAGCTACATGTCATGTTTATCCATTTATCAATTGCTTTATATTTTTATTGTTTTTAGATTTTGACTGCTATGTATATTCAAACACATTTATGCATATTCTTTGTGTAAACATATGCTTTCACTTAATTTGGGTAAATATCTAGAAGTGGAATTAGTAGGCAACATGGCAAATGTGTTATATTTAAGAAAATGCCAAATTAATTCCAAAGAAGTTTCATTTTACATGCCCATGAACAATCTATGTAATATATGAGAGTTCTAGTTTCTCGTAATTTTCTCTGGTTCTTGGCATCAGCATTTTTTTTGTTATAGAGGGTATATAATGGAATTTCATTATTTTCACCTTTAAACGGCTTCTAATTCTGAAATAAATTTAGGATCAAATAGAGGTTGCAAATACAATACAAATTCTCTATCCCCGTCCCTAGCTTCCTCAAATATATCACCATACATAATTATAGCACAATTATAAAAGCCAGGACATTGATATTGGTACATTTTAGTGATACACAGATAATTTTAACTGATATGCTCATCTTATTGAATTTCACTAGATTTATATGCATTTGGGGGAGATGCATTTCTGTAAAATTCTATACAACTAGAGATTAGTGTAATGATCACCACAGTCAGAGTACAGAAACGTTCCATCATCCCAAAGAAACACCATAGTGCTACTCCATTATATTTTCACACAACTCTAACTCCTAGAAACCCTTGATCTGGTTTCCATCACTATAATTTTGTCATTTCAAAATGTTAGATACATTCAATTATATAGTATGTAAACTTTTAAATTGGCCTTTTTCACTCAACGTAATATTCTTGACATCCATCCAGGTTGTTGTACATATCAGTGGTTCTATGGTTTCTTTTATTGCTAAGTCCATTATATGGATGAATCACAGCTTGCTTAACCACAAAAATATTGCAGAGCATTTGAATTGGTTTCAATTTTTGACTATTACAAATAAAGCTATCATGAATATTAGTATACAGAATTTTATGTGAATATAAGGTTGTTTTTTTGGTGGGTTTTGTTTTTGTTTTTTATAGGGCAGGGGTCAACAAACTATGACCTGCAGAATAAATCTGTGTCTCAGCCTTTTTTTAAACCCATACTTACTTGAGTATTTATCTATAATCAAAAAGAATGACAATACCAAGTATTGGAGAGGGTTAGGAGCAACCAGAACCCTCATACATTAATAGGAATGTGAAATGGGACTACTTGGAAATCAATCTGACATTTTCTTGAATAAATATATATTTATGATTTCTTTTACCAATTCTACTTCTAGATATTTATCCACTTTAAATGAAAACATGTTCACATGAATGTAAAAATTATTTAAAGGGTTGAAAAAAATGATGGATATGTGATAGAGGTGGTATTTGGCTCACAGAACTGAAAATATTTAGTATCTGGTGGTTTACAAAAAATGTTTGCCAACTTCTGCTCTGGAGTAAACATCCAAGAGTGGGTTGCTGGATTATGAGGCAAGTGCATATTTGACTTTATAATAAACAAGTAAACTATTTTCCAGAGTTTCTATTAAATTTTGCATTTGCATCAGCAGTATTTTAGAGATCCAGTTGCTCCACATCCTCATCAGCACTTAGAATTGTTATTACAGAAATTCTAATAGGGAAGTAGCAGTGTATCATTGAGCATGCAGCCTGCATTTCTCTAGTGCCTAATGCTGTTCATCATATTTTCATGTATTTCTTTGCTATCCATATGTCCTTTTTGGTGAAATGTCTGTTCTAGTATTTTGCCCTTTTTAATTGAATTATATATTTTCTTACTGTTAAGATTACAGTTTTCTTTATATAATCTGGATATAATTTCTTTATTGATGAAGTAATTTACAAATATTTTCTCCCACTCTGTGGCTTGTTCTTTTTTTCTCTTAAACTTTGTGCAAACTTATTTTAATTTTGATAAAACTTTATTTGTTGACATTTTCTTTTACGTATTTTGCTTTTGGTGTCATATCTAATACCTCTTCATCTGATTCTAGCTAATGGACATATTTTTTTTTTATGGACATATTTTTTATATTTTTCCTAAAACGTTAACAGTTTTACATATTACACTTAGATCTCAGATTTGAGTTGATTTTACATAAAGTATGTAAAGAATAAAGATTTTACATAAAATATGTAATTTCATTGAAGACAAATTAAGTTTTAAAATTGGATGATGTAATTTCTCTCATTCTTTTTTTCAAGAATGTCTTAGATATTAGAATCCCTTTGCCATTCAGATTTTAGGAAGAGTTTATTACTTTCAACACAAATGCCACTGAAGCTTTGATAGGCATTACAATGGATCAATATATCTGTTTGGAGACAAGTGTATATTAAGATAATGGAATGTGCCAATCTCCACATAAAGTATTTTGTTCCATTTTTGATGCCACTTTAATTTTTCCTAAGCAATGCTTTTTTATTTTTAAATGTGAAGATCTTTCATTTTTCTTATATTTTAAGTATTTTTGTTATATTTTAAAGATAATCTACTCTGGATTTTTTGGTGATAGTACATTGAATAAAATTACTGTTTTTGATTGTTGTTATGTTATCTTGCAACCTTGCTAAGGTTGCTTATTAGTAATGGCTTTTTAGATTCCTTAGAATATTTTTGCATATGAGATTATTTTATCAGCGGGTAATGGCATTTTACTTGTTTACAATCTGGGTGCTATTTTTGGCTTTTGCACTGGCTAGAATCTCTAGGGAAATGTTGGACTAGAAATCCTTGCTGTGTTCCAGATCTTAGGGAGAAAACATTGAGCCAATAACCATTAGATATTAAAGTAGCTGTGTTTTAATAAACACTTTTTATTAGGAAGAGGATCTTTCCTGTCTTTCTAGTTTGTTGAGAGTTTTAAACATGAATAAATATTGAATTCTGTAACATATTTTCACCAGTCTACTTAGATGAACATATAGTTTTTGGCTATTTCATAAATATAATGTACAATATTTTTGTTTCTGATATATCAACCTTGCATTTCTGGGATAAGCCCTCCTTGATTATGATGTAGAATTCTCTTTATTTATGCAATGTCTGTCTAGCTTTGGTGTCTGGCTTTCTAATACTGGCCTTTTAAAAGGATTGAAATGTATTTTCCTTCTTCAACTTTATAAAAAATGTGAATAGAATTGGTATTATCTATTTTTTAGTGTATAAAATTCACTCTGAAGCCATGTAGGCTTGGAATTTTATTTGTTAGGAAAGTTTTTAATTGATTATTCAATCTCTGTTATAAAAGTTTTTATTGATAGTTCAGCATTTTATTGAATAAATTTGTTCAGTCAAATGTCCATTTCTCATTGAGATCTTTCTCATTGAATCAGTCCTGGTAGTTGTGTATATCTCTAAGAATTTGCTATTTTACATAAGTTGTGTAGTCTGTTAACCTTTCATAATATTCATAATATTCATAATATTCATTCATAACTTTTCATAATATTCTGGTACACTTTTAATTTTTTTAGAGACTGTGGTGCTGGCCACTTATTGATTTTGGTCATTTATGTCTTTGTCCTTTTTTTCTTCATTGGTTTAGCAGAATGTTATCAGTTTTCTTGATCTTTTCAAAGAACCAATTTTTGGTTGTGTTAATTTTCTTTAATGTTTTTCTGGTTTATATTTTATTGATTTCCATTCATCATTTCTATTATTTCTTATTAATTTTAAATTATTATTACCAGTGTTAATTATTTCTAATAAAAATTTCCACTCATTATCATTGGTTTATACTCTCATTAGTTTTTTTTTATTTTCTTCTGCTTACTTTGGGATTGGCTTAAATTTGACCAATACTTTTTTGTTTTCCATATTCTATGTTCTTTGTGATCTCTGTATTCTTTTTGTATCAGTTAGTAAAAGAAGAATAGTGAAATCTCCAGTTATAATGATCATATTGTCTGTTCTGTTCTGAATTCAGCTAGTTTTTGTTTTGTGTGTTTTGAGGCTCTGTTTTGGGGCACATGTTTATTTATATGTGTTGTATCTTCCTGATTGTATTTGCTTTTTTATCATTATGAAGTGTTCATCTTTAGGAATACTTCTTGCCTTAAAGCCTATTTTGCTTGATATTTACCTAGCCACTGCAGGTCTCCTTTGATTACTGTTTTCTTGATATATCTTTTTTTATTATTATACTTTTAAACTACTTCTGTATTTAAACATGAAGTTTTCTTCACAAATGTATATCTTGTACAGTGTTGGATCTTCCTTGTTTTAACTAACCTTTAAATTCTACCATTTACCCATATATATAACATATATAATTGTTATTTTGTTTATATTTACACTTAACTTTTGTTGTATGTTTTCTATATATCTTATTTTGGCAGGGGCTGGGGGATCCCTTATCTTCTTTTCTGTCTTTTTTTTATCTTAGCATTTTAATACACTACTTTAATTTCTTTCTTGAATTTTTAATTATTTCTCTTGAAATGTATTTTTAAAAGATTTTATCTATTTATTCATTAGAGACACAGAGAGAGGCAGAGACATAGGCAGAGGAAGAAGCAGGCTTCTCATGGGGAGCTGGATGCTGGATCCGGAGGCTTGGGATCATGCACTGAGCTGAAGACAGGCTCAACCACCGAGCCTCTCAAGTATCCCTTGAAATATTTTCATAGTAGTTGCTCTAGTTATTAAAATATGCATATTATATCATCACATTCTACTTCAAATTAATACTACTTTGATTCTGATAAAATATACTTTGCTGTTATAAGCTCCCTTTTTTCACCTATTTATTATTTTACCATATGCTTCATTTATATGTTAAAAAGTCATATAAGATTATATATTCTACTTTTTCTTCCTATGAAATTGGAATTTAGAAAATCTTTTGAATATTTTGGAGCTAGGTTTCAGAGGTTGGTCCCAACTTCATTAAGAATATCATTATAAGCACATCTATCCTGTGAATGATACTCTTTTGAGAGATTAATATTGAATTGAACTTGCTAATTCAAGAAAAAGCTTGCTTTCCTTTAAGAAGTTATGATTGATAAATATAAAATGAGGTCATTAATCTTCTTAAATAAGTGACATTTCTTAGACATGTCTGAAGAATGTAGAATTTCCTTCTTATTTATTTCCTTTTTATCATTAATTTTCAAAAGTTCTTGATCAAAAATATCCCTTTGCTGAATTGAAAACAACTGCCATGAGTAGTGGAAAATTTTTACTCAGGAGGCTTAGGAAACCTGCCATCATGACATTTACAATTTGTTATGCTTGTTAAATAGCTATAAAAATAGTCATTTATAAAAAGTATTCTGAAAAATGTCTGGTTACAAGGACCAAACATTATGTACCTCAGGCCACACTGTAGTACTGTGAGATTCATTTTGTCACAGGAGCCAACTCAGCACAGTTAGCCCTCCTACTGAAGGCTTCTATGCAGTATTATTACTAATTATAGAAAAAGACAGCATTTTAGCCCATCTAAGCTCAAAGCTTAGAGAGTAATAACAGGGCTATGGATTCTTTAGCTTTCTCTCACATTTCTTAATTTTCACTCCTTAGTATATGAGTATTCTCACCCTCTCCTAAGTGCAGCAGTGCTTACTATTATTCTTTCCAAGGTTAATATCTCTTCACTCAAATCTTGGCTCTAACTGGTGCCTACTGAAATGGGCCAATGTACTAGGGGCTGTATTTTTTTATTTCTGCCATTTCCTTTGGATTCTTTTGTAGAATTTCCATCTGTTTTTATATGCCTTTTTCTTTTGTTTTTTAAGGTTGTATTTATTTATTCATGAGAGAAGCAGAGAGAGATCGAGACATAGGCAGAGGGAGAAGCAGACTCCCTGAGTTCATCCTTTGCAGCAACCTATGCACATTCCCTGTGGTGTCCTCCAGCATTTCTGGGTTTTTCTTTTTTTGTATATTTTTTATTGGAGTTCGATTTGCCCACATATAGTATAACACCCAGTGCTCATCCCATCAAATGCCCCCTCAGTGCCCGTCACCCAGTCACCCCATCCTCCTGCCTACCTCCCCTCCCACTACCCCTTGCTCGTTTCTCAGAGTTTGGAGTCTCTCATGTTCTGTCATCCTCTCTGACATTTCCCATTCATTTTCTCTCCTTTCTCCTATAATCCCTTTCACTATTTCTTATATTCCCCAAATGAATGAAACCATATAATGTTTGTCCTTCTCCCATTGACTTACTTCACGCAGCATAATATCCTCCAGCTCCATCCATGTTGAAGCAAATGGTGGGTATTCGTCATTTCTAATGGCTGAGGAATATTCCATTGCATATATAGACCACATCTTTATCCATTCATCTTTCGATGAACACTGAGGCTCCTTCCACAGTTTGGCTATTATGGACATTGCTGCTATAAATATTGGTGTGCAGATGTCTCAATTTTTCACTGCATCTGTATCTTTGGGGTAAATCCCCAGTAATGTAATTGCTGGGTCATAGGATAGCTCTATTTGTAACTCTTTGAGGAGCCTCCACACAGTTTTCCGGAGTGGCTGCACCAGTTCACATTCCCACCAACAGCAGCATCTCTGTCTGAGAAACTAGTTGGAGCTCAAGGTTCTTTGGCAGACATTTTCCTGCTTCATCATTTTCTAACGTTTGTCTGTGGTGGTTCTGAGAAACAAACAGTCAAGTATAAGGAAGACTAGTTATTTCCCTTTTTTAAAAGATTTTTTAAAAATTTATTCATGGGAGACAGAGAGAGACATGCAGAGACATAGGGGGAGGGAGAAGCAGACTCTCTGGGGGAAGCCTGATGTAGGACTGGACCCCAGAATCCCGGGATAATGACCTAAATCAAAGGCAGATGCTCAACCACGGAGCCACCGAGGCATTCCACCATTTACTTTTTCCATTAGAATCCTTAGTTTATTAGTAATTAGTTTAAATTTTCTGTCTTATAATTTTAATATCTGTCTCATATCTAAGTCTGCTTCTGGTGTGTGTTTTGTCTCTTTGGACTGTACTTTTTTCATCCTTCTCACACATCTTGTATTTTTGTTGTTGTTGTTATTGGCAGACCGGCATGTTGCCTTGGGTAATAGGAACTGAGGTAAATAGGCATCAGTATGAGGATTTTTATAGTATTCTGATTAATTCCTAGGATTTTAGCTGACCTGTTTCTTGGGGTCTTGGGCTTCACTATCCCTTTCTATACATTCTGCAGTGGTATAGTTTTTTCCCTTCCCTGTAATTCTTTCCCTTTCTCCAGCATTTTCAATCTATTACTTTGGAAACTTTTGCACTATTGTTCATTTTGTTTTTTAAAAACATATTTTATTTATTTGTTCATGAGAGACACAGAGAGAGAGGCAGAGACACAGGCAGAGGGCTCCCTGCATGGAGCCCAATGTGGGACTTGATCCTGGGACTCTGGAATCATGCCCTGAGCCAAAGGCAGATGCTCAACCACTGAGCCACCCAGGCATCCCTATTTTGTTTTTCTTTTATGTGAGACAAGAAGACTGTCAGGGCTAGTGTGAGGAGAAATTCCCTTTCTCCAGCTGGGATAAGGATGAGGAATCACATTTTACAAAATCCTTTTCATTGGAGAGTATGACTTTGTTATAGAGAATATTCTGGGTATGTTTCAAAGTGAGTACTTTTCTTTTTTCCCTGACAGTTATGGCTTTAGCTGCTAGTTCTCCAAGTAAGCAGATTTCAAGTGTTATATGTCTCAATTTAACGGGTGAATATAATATTTTAGGTGTTATATGTCTCTCTTTTTTATCTACAATTTTGATGGAGTAGTTTGCTCTGAGGATATATTGTTGTGATGACACTTTACAGTTTCTGTGCATTTTTATTATTGTGAGAATATTATTTGTTCTTAACAATGACTTAGTGAAACAAATAAGACATAAATTATTAGTATATGCTAATTATGAGTGAGTTTCCTGTCTCATATGAGCTTAGAATGGATATGTGAGGTCATACAAGGTCATACACACATTTCTGTTCAGGACAGTACCTGCCAACTCAGATGATGCTAAATCACCCTGAGCATATTAGATAAGAGATTTTTGTCTACCGAATTATGTAATGAAAAATCACTATATGATGCATCCGCCAACCCTCTCCCATAGACAGTCTATTTGACTGATATTAGGAGACCTCAACCCTTCTGATGAGGCTCTCTTTATAGGAAAAAAGCATTGTGATACAACACTAAGAACAAGAAGATAGAAATGGTTTGATATATGGATTAAGGACAAACTTTGGTTTGTTTGAACAAAAAGAAAATAGGTTCAAATAAATGATTGTATGTCTGGCAGCTAAGAATCCCATATGGAGTGTTTCTTCTACCTATCCCTTTCTATTTGGATAAAATATATCTTTATGTAAAGGAACTATTGAACTTTATTTGGTCTCTCCTGTTATCTTTCTTACTTCTCTAACTTATAAAATATGTTTCCATGTGGGAGTTAGGCGATACAGAACCTTAATGAGAGTACAGACTTCTACCATATTAAGAAAAAATAAGACTTCTGATGAATCCTGGAAGCAGTACTGGCAGGATACTATTGACTGGACTACAGGAATTCTATCTCTTACTCTAAAACTAAGAAAACTTCTACTGCACTTCCAATATAGAGAATAATGATATATTTGAAACACTATGGATCTGAGAGGTCATCCTGCCTAACCTCTTTATTTCAGAGGTAAGGAAACTGAGGCTTGGAGAGGCTGACTGGAGTAAAGTTTACAAGAGCTAGAACTTCAACTACATCTCCAGAATAAATTATTGAATATTTACAACATATTGGGCATTGTATGAGGCACTAGGGTTTAAAGAATTAAATATGGAACTGAATTCTGTTGCTTGAAGCTTAAGTTCTGGGTTGAGGAAAAAAATATACCGATATGTTTACAATGTACTGTATCATGTGCTCTAAAATATTGGAGTCAAAAAGACAAATTTGAAACTCAACTCTAATTCTTATTAGCTTTGCCACTATATGATCTTGGCAAGTCACCCACCTCTGAGTCATTTCCTCATCTGCTTAAATCAGGGTAATATTACTTAACTTAGAGTTATAATGCTACTCCATGTAATAATTCAGTTAAAAATTATTTAAAAACTGTAAAATTTAGTAAAATATAAAGGATTATTTCTATTGTACTTATTATTGAAATTCAGACACACACCCAATCATACTACCTTATCTGTACTCCACCCAGTTGTAAGATAAGGTATACATAGAAAGTGATGCTATGCAATTTTCATATTTTTCTTTACCACATTTGGACAGCTGTATTCAAAGGTTAATTAATAAAATGCACTCGGTATTAGAAAGGATCTTTTGTAAAAGTTCTTTCCTCTTAAATAAATTAATAGAGAAATAGCTAATTCTCCTTTATTGAAAATCTGCCTTTTATTTAATCAGCTTAATTAAATCTTAACATATTTGTGTGTACTGTCTAAAGAATGATTATTAGTAATTAGTAGATTTTTAATAATAAAAATTCTTGTAGGGATAAGAGAATGTGCCAAGTCATATGGCAGTCTGATGAATTTCTATTTAATCTCTCTAGGGCAGGATTTAGATGTAGCCATGGAGACAAGAAAGTTTTGGCTGTGACTTGACTTCAGAAAATGATAAAACTTATCAAAAATAGGAGTCTATCCAAGTCAAGGAGAGAAAAGAAAAAGGAACCATGGGACATATGCAAGAAATGTCAAGGAAACAGAGTATGTCAGATTTGTAATGCAGTGGCTTTTATTGTGTGCCCATTATACAGACATATTATATAGTAATAGACCCATTGTTCTTTAATATGATTTGCAGATATACTAGAGAACTAGAGCAAGAACTTTCATTAAGGGAGCAAGGGCAAGGATCTGTTTTGTATAAGGATTTCCATAGACTATCATATCTGAGATTAGAAGGTAGAAATTCTTGTCCAAGTTTACAGATGAGAAAACTAAGCCTCAGAGAGGTAGGTAGTTTGCCTACGGTCACAGAGCTTATGAGTAGCTCTGGGATTCAGATTTAAATTTGTCCAAATCTAGGATCTTCTACTACCTATATGTCTTTCCTTATAGTAGGCAAGATGATAAACCTAATTGTAAGAATCAATAATTCACTTAGTGTTTTAAGTGAACACATGGTGTTTATAATTAAGATCAGCATTTCCAAGGATGATCATGTTTCTTCCAGAGAAGAGCTTGGTCACTTTGTGTTAAGTGTTATTATTCTTCACTAATACAATCAATATAACCAACATTTTTATGAAAAGCAAAGTTCTACTTGATATAGACAAGATGATTTTTCAGAAATAGATGAGACATTTTAAGGAATATGATATGTGATTTTTATTAAAATAACAAAATAAATCTAGCATTTTCCCTTGAGTTATAGAAAAAATAAGGAATTCTACTAGCTTTCATTAAATATACTACTTGACTTTATAAATAAACCAAATTATGGCATCAACAGAAGTAACTTACAGGTGTACCTTTCTAGCCAACCTTGGAATTCTCACTCATAGAAAATCCTTGATATGTCACAAGAAAATCATTGGACTCAGAAACAGAATGCCAGGTGCTATCACTAGTTGTGCTACTTCCAGTAATTTTTCTTGCAAAAAAATTGTGTTTTTCTGACTGTTTCTGTATCTCACTGCCATAAAAACAGTGTTCATCTAAAATCTGAGGGACAAGATGCCATTATTTCTGAAATGTTTCTTGGCTCTGATATTTTAAGATGAAAAATAAAACTTCAGTGAAAGATAGTAATTTTGGTACATTCATGCAAAAGCTAATAAAAAAGCATAATAAAAAAAGAAGACATACATGATATAAATTAAGAACAAAAGAGAACAATAAAAACAAAATCTTCCAAACAGGTCAGATTTAGAGTCCAGGGTAGACTAGGGGACATTATAATGTAGATTTATGCCAAAGGTTACCTGTATATAATTATTGTTGTATCTTTATATTTTCTAGTTATACTTAGGCTTCATAGTCTTTTAAATTTCTAGATGGACTTGATAGGTGGTATGTGTATGGTGTGTGCTCACATAACATCATTGTGATGGCAGCACTCCCAATTAAAACAAGAAGAAAAAGCTAGGTCAAATTTAGTTCTTTGGGACACCTGGGTGGCTCAGTGGTTGAGAGTCTGCCTTCAGCTCAGGGCATGATCCCGGGGTCCAGAATCGAGTCCCACATTGGGCTCCTTGGGGGAAGCCTGCTTCTCCCTCTACCTGTGTTTCTGCCTCTCTCTCTTTGTGTCTCTCGTGAATAAATAAATAAAATCCTTAAAAAAATTAGTTCTTTCAAATTTAAAAGTAATAGTATGTAGTCTCAATTTAATTTCGTTCTTACCTTAATTTGGTTTGTTTATTTTCACTGCTTTTTGGAATCTTATGTTTTTGAAGTCTTTCTTTGTTGCACATAATAATAAACTTTTCCCTTATATTCTCTTCTGTTGAAATTTTATATTGGGAAAAGAAAATCCATGGCAGTTTACTTATAAATTAGATTTTATAGATGTGACCTTGATATGAATTGTCATTTGGAAAATTATGTAATTGCTACAAGAGGGAAAACTGGAAGAGATGAAGACATAGGAAAAGATAGACATATAGAAATATAAAACAGAGATTCAGAAAAGGGGGAAAAAGAAAGTGAGGGAAAGGGAGAGAAAAAGGGAGAGAAGAGGAAGGAGAATAAAGGAGAAGCATTATTTGTCAGGGAGGTATAAGTCTAATCAAAAACCAAATATGTCAAAATAGAGATCTTTTTCCTCAACCAGCTGCATATTGCCATTATAAATTCCTGAGACAAAAGCGCCTACCAGTTAAAGAGGTTAATATCCATAGTATATAAAGAACTCCTACAAGTCAATAGCAAAACAAAACAAAAAACTAAAGAACCCTATTAAAAAATGGGCAAAAAAATCTAAAAAGACATTTCTCTGAAGACTATATACCTGCAGAGAAAATACTGTTTGGAAAAAATGACTTCCACCTCCTTGTATTATAAAGAAGCATACTCAAAGCAGAGAAAAGATAGGAAATCTTTAAGATTTTATCTTAATTTGGAAGCCAGTTAATCCATCCTAACAGTCAAGGTTAGAGTCCATGATTTGGGAACTTTACATTTACCAAAAAATTCAATCCATTAAAGAAAGTTGTGATAGTTGTGATATGTGCCACTGTATTTACTGGAAGTAAAATCTCCCCCTCATAATAGTCTGTTTTCTTTCTCTAGAAAGAATATTTTAAAACAATTGGTTTCTTTCAATCAGCTATATAACATGCACAAGGAGAAAGGCTGGTATTTTCCAATATATTTTTGTGATTTTTATAATTTGCACTCAATTGATATAGGTAAAGGTACACACACATACATGCACGCACACATACACGCACACACACAATTTTCTTTCAAAGTTCATGCAGTAATTTGTCCATTAAAATATAATACTTTTAACCTCTGGTGATGGGCAAGTAACTAAGTGGAGTAAGCTTACAATAGTTTATCTTCCACACTGATCATAATTAAAAATGCAAAGAACACACAAAACCCAAAGACTCTCAGAAGTTCTCAGAAGTTAACAATAGCAGCCAGATTAAAGAGGGATGCCAAAAAAATGAAGAATGACGTTACAGAAGTGAGTTTCCTTATTTAGAAAAAAACTTTGTCTCCTGTCTGACTACAGGATAGACCAAATGTGGGAAAGCATGGCAGCAGAAGAGTCAGCAAATGCTTCTAGAGAAACTCTGGCTTTGTGACTATCTAAGGATAGGAAACCTGAGAGCCAGACCATAAAGAGAATACTATTGTTCCCTCTTCATCTATTTTAACAGAACCCAAAGTCTCACAACATGCTATTCAAAATGTCCAGGTTACAGTTAAGAACCAGGAAACTTAACCAGTTTTCAAGGTGAAAGGCAATCAAATAATGCCAATCAAAATATATATGTGATGATTTTAGAAAACAAAGATATTAAAGCAGATATTTGGTGATACTTCACAAGGTAAAGGAAAGCACTATTAAAATGAATGCAGATAAATTTCTCAGCAAAGAAATAGAAACTGTAGAATAAATCAAATGCAGATTTTACAACAAAAAAATGAAATATCTTACATAAAATATTTACGTCTCAATTCAGTAGCATGATGAGGATGAAGAGGAACAAGTGACTGAGCTTGATACATTTTTAAAAGAAAAAAAATATATATATATTTAGTAGCTTCTAAATGAAATGTAGCATTTCATTCAATTATATATGCAGACAACAAATTACAGTAATATTAACTGTATATATGATTTTGATACCAATAGAAATCAGGGTTATTTTCATATCACATAATAGACATATAAAAATATCAATTATCCTCATCATTACTTTGAAATTATGGTAGTTATCAGACCTGATGCTAGATCTTTTTGTCAATGCAATAAGAAAAGGCATAAATATTAGTATGCCACAAAATTTTAAACACTTTTGCAATTGTAGTGTACTGTGACTTAAAAATGTTATGCACTTAAAAACATTATTCTAAGGACAGTTCATAGATTTTGTTAGCTGCCAAAGAGGTTATTGGGGAAAAAAACAGCTTAGGAACATCTGATGTAAGCATAATTTATATATGTAAACATAATGAATATTACCTTATTATTAATGTGTAGAAAAGCAATAGATTTCTCTGTACTGATTTTGTGTCCTATGACTTATTGAATTCACTTATCAGTTCTAGTATTTTTTTCATGGAGTCTCCTGGATATACTCTCTCTCTCTCTCTCTCTCTCTCTAGAGATAGTGCTTTCCTTTACCTTGTGAAGTAATAGTGCTTTCCTTTACCTTTACCTTGTGAAGTATCACCAAATATCTGCTTTAATATCTTTGTTTTCTAAAATCACATATATATTTTGATTGGCATTAATTGATTGCCTTTCACCTTGAAAACTGGTTAAGTTTCCTGGTTCTTAACTGTAACCTGGACATTTTGAATAGTGTGTTGTAAGACTTTGGGTTCTGTTAAAATAGATGAAGAGGGAACAATAGTATTCTCTTTACGGTCTGGCTCTCAGGTTTCCTATCCTTAGATAGTCACAAAGCCAGAGTTTCTAGAGAGAGAGAGAGAGAGAAATGTAGATGACATCTCTACTGTAGATGTCATATACATCTATCTATATATATATATATAGTATATGTCATCTACAGCAAGTGAAGGTTGTGCTTCTACCTTAACTAATTTGTATGCCTTTTTTTTTTGCATTTTTATTGGATTTCGATTTGCCCACATATAGTATAACACCCAATGCTCATGCCATCAAGTGCCCCCCTCAGTGCCTGTCACCCAGTCACCCCATCCCCCCGCCCACCTCCCTTTCCACTACCCCTTGTACATTTCCCAGAGTTAGGAGGCTCTCATGTTCTGTCTCCCTCACTGATATTTCCCACTCATTTTCTCTCCTTTCCCCTATAATCCCTTTCACTATTTATATATTTCCTGTATGAGTGAAACAATATAACAATTGTTCTCTGATTGACTTCCTTCACTCAGCATAATACCCTCCAGTTTCAACCATGTTGAAGCAAATGGTGGGTATTCGTCGTTTCTAGTGGCTGAGTAATATTCCATTGTATACATAAACCACATCTTCTTTACCCATTCATCTGTCCATGGACACTGAGGCTCCTTCCACAGTTTGGCTATTGTGGACATTGCTGCCATAAACATCGGGGTGCAGGTGTTCCAGTGTTTCATTGCATCTGTATCTTTGGGGTAAATCCCCAGAAGTGCAGTTGCTGGGTCATAGGATAGCTCTATTTGTAACTCTTTGAGGAACCTCCACAGAGTTTTCCAGAGTGGCTGCACCAGTTCACATTCCCACCAACAGTGCAAGAGGGTTCCCCTTTTTCCACATCTTCTCCAACATTTGTTGTATCCTGTCTTGTTAATTTTCCCCATTCTCACTGGTGTGAGGTGGTATCTCATTGTGGTTTTGATTTGTATTTCCCTGATGGCAAGTGATGCAGAGCATTTTCTCATGTGCATGTTGGCCATGTCTATGTCTTCCTCTGTGAGATTTCTGTTCATGTCTTTCGCCCATTTCATGATTGGATTGTTTCTTGGGTGTTGAGTTTAAGAAGTTCTTTATAGATCTTGGAAACTAGCCCTTTATCTGATGTGTCATTTGCAAATATCTTCTCCCATTCTGTAGGTTGTCTTTTGTTGACTGTTTCCTTTGCTATACAGAAGCTTTTTATTTTGATGAAGTTCCAATAGTTCATTTTTGCTTTTGTTTCCCTTGCCTTCATAGATGTATCTTGCAAGAATTTGCTGTGGCCAAGTGCAAAAGGGTGTTGCCTGTGTTCTCCTCTAGGATTTTGATGGAATCTTGTCTCACATTTAGATCTTTCATCTATTTTGAGTTTATCTTTGTGTATGGTACAAGAGAGTGCTCTAGTTTCATTCTTCTGCATGTGGCTGTCCAATTTTCCCAGCACCATTTAATGAAGAGACTGTCCTTTTTCCAATGGATAGTCTTTCTTGCTTTGTCGAATATTAGTTGACCATAGAGTTGAGGGTCCACTTCTGGATTCTCTATTCAGTTCCATTGATCTATGTGTCTGTTTTTGTCCCAGTACCACAGTGTCTTGATGACCACAGCTTTGTAATACAACCTAAAATCCGACATTGTGATGCCCCCAGCTCTGAATTTCTTTTTCAATATTCCCCTGGCTATACCGTTTTTTTTTTTTCTGATTCCACACAAATCTTAAAATGATTTGTTCCAACTCTCTGAAGAAAGCCCATTGTATTTTGATAGGGATTGCAATAAATGTGTAAATTGCCCTGGGTAGCATAGACTTTTTCACAATATTAATTCTTCCAATCCATGAGCATGGAATATTTTTCCGTCTCTTTGTGTCTTCCTCAATTTATTTCAGAAGTGTTCTGTAGTTTTTAGGGTATAGATCCTTTCCCTCTTTGGTTATGTTTATTCCTACATATCTTACTCTTTTGGGTGAAATTGTAAATGGGATCGGCGCCTTAATTTCTCTTTCTTCAGTCTCTTGTTAGTGTATAGAAATGCCACTGATTTTTGGGCATTAATTTTGTATCCTGACACACTGCCAAATTACTGGATGATTTCTAGCAATCTTGGGGTGGAGTCTTTTGGGTTTTCTAGGTACAGCATCATGTCATCGGCGAAGAGGGAGAGATTAACTTCTTCTTTGCCAATTTGAATGCCTTTAATGTCTTTTTGTTGTCTGATTGCTGAGGTTAGGACTTCTAGTACAATGTTGAATAGCAGTGGTGAAAGTAGACATCCCTGTCGTGTTCCTGATCTTAGGGGAAAGGCTCCCAGTGTTCCCCCATTGAGAAAGATATTTGCTGTGGGATTTTCATAGATGGCTTTAAGATGCTGAGGAAAATTCCCTCTATCCTACACTCTGAAGAGTCTTGATCAGGAATGGATGCTGTATTTTGTCCAATGCTTTCTCTGCATCTACTGAGAGGATCCTATGGTTCTTGTCTTTTCTCTTGTTGATATGATCTATCACGTTGATTGCTTTAGGAGCGTTGAACCAGTCTTGCATCCTGGGGATAAATCCCACTTGGTCATGGTGAATAATCTTGTTAATGTACTGTTGAATCCTATGGGCCAGTATCTTGTTGGGAATTTTTGCATCTGTGTTCATCAGGGACATTGGTCTACAATTCTTTTTGGTGGGGTCTTTGTCTGCTTTTGGAATTAAGGTGATGCTGGCCTCCTAGAACGAGTTTGGAAGTATTCCATCCCTTTCTATCCTGCAAAACAGCTTTAGTAGAATAGGTATTATTTCTTCTTTAAACAGTTCATAGAGGGGGGGGGATCCCTGGGTGGCACAGCGGTTTGGCGCCTGCCTTTGGCCCAGGGTACGATCCTGGAGACCCGGTATCGAATCCCACATCGGGCTCCCGGTGCATGGAGCCTGCTTCTCCCTCTGCCTGGGTCTCTGCCTCTCTCTCTCTCTCTCTCTCTCTCTCTCTCTGTGTGACTATCATAAATAAATAAAAATTAAAAAAAAGAAGTAAACAGTTCATAGAATTCCCCTGGGAAGCCATCTGGCCCTGGACTTTTGTGTCTTGGGAGATTTTTGATAACTGCTTCAATTTCCTCCCTGGTTATTGGCCTATTCAGGTTTTCAGTTTCTTCCTGTTCCAGTTTTGGTAATATGTACCTTTCCAGAAATGCATCCATTTCTTCTAGATTGCTTAAGTTATTAGCATATAGTGCTCATAATTTTTAAAATAGTTTGTATTTCCTTGGTATTGGTTGTGATCTCTCTTGTTTCTTTATGATTTTAATAATTTGAGTCTTTTTCTTTTTCTTTTTTGAGTCTTGGTTTTGTTGATCTGTTCTACAATTCTTCTTGTCCCTATTTCATTGAGTTCTCAAATCTTTATTATCTCTTTCTGCTTGGTGTAGGTTTTACTTGCTGTTCTTTCTCCAGTTCCTTTTGGTGCAAGCTTAGCTTGTGTATTTGATTTTTTTCCAATTTTTTGAGGGATGCTTGTTGCAATGTATTTCCCTCTTAGGACTTCTTTTGCTGTATCCCAAAGATTTTGAATGGTTGTATCTTCATTTTCATTTTTTTCCATGGATCTTTTTAATTCTCTAATTTCCTGGTTGACACATTTATTTTTAGCAGGATGCTCTTTAACCTCCACGTGTTTGAGTTTCTTCGAAATTTCTTCTTGTGATTCAGTTCCAGTTTCAAAGCATTGTGTTATGAAAATATGCAGGGGACATTCCCAATCTTTTGGTGTCTATTGAGACCTGATATGTGATCCAATATGTGGTCTATTCTTGAGAAAGTTCCATGTGCACTTGAGAAGAATGTGTATTCAGTTGCATTTGGATGAAAGTTCTTTAACTGTCTGTGAAATCCATCTGGTCCAGTGTATCATTTAAAGCCCTTGTTTCTTTGGAGATGCTGTGCTTAGAAGATCTGTCATTTTCAGAAAGTATCGTGTTGAAGTATCCCAGTATTAGTGTATTATTATCTAAGTATGTCTTTAGTTTGGTTATTAGTTGATTAATATACTTGGCAGCTCCCACATAGGGGTATAAATATTCATGATTGTTAGGTCCTCTTGTTGGATAGACCCTTTAAGTATGATATAGTGTCCGTCTTCATCTCTTACTTCAGTCTTTGGGATAAACTTTAATTTATATGATATGAGGATGATACCCCAGCTTTCTCTGAGGACCATTTGAAAAGTAAATGGTCTCCAACCTTTCATTTTCAGGCTGGAGGTGTCCTTCTGTCTAAAATGAGTCTCTTGTAGACAGCAAATAGATGGGCCTTGCTTTTTTATCCAGTCTGAAACCCTGTGTCTCTTGATGAGTTCATTTAGCCCATTCATGTTCAGAGTAACTATTGAAAGATATAAATTTAGTGTCATCGTAATACCTATTCAATCCCTGTTTTTGTGGATTATTTCTTTGGGCTTATTCTTTCTTTTACAGGATCCCTCTTATTATTTCTTGCACAGCTGGTTTGGTGGTCACATATGCTTTCCATTTCTGCCTATCTTGGAAGCTCTTGATCTCTCCTTCTATTCTGAATGACAACTTTGCTCAATATAGCATTCTTGGCTGCATGTTCTTCTCATTTAGTACCCTAGATAAGCCTGCCAGCCCTTTATAGCCTGCCAGGTCTCCATGGAGGGGTCTGCTGTTAATCTAATATTTCTCCCCATATAAGTTAGGGATCTCTTGTCTCTCACTGCTTTAAGGATTTTCTCTTTATTTTGGAATTTGCAAGTTTCACTATTAAATGTTGAGATGTTGAATGGTTTTTATTGATTTTGGGGGGGTGGGTAACTCTCTATCTCCTGGATCTGAATGCCTGTTTCTGTCTCCAAATTAAGGAAGTTCTTAGCTATGATTTGTTGAAATATGCTTTCTGGCCCTCTGTCCCTCTTGGTAGCCCCTGGAACCCCAATTATATGTAGATTTTTCCTTCTGAGGCTATCATTTATTTCCCTTAACCTTTTCTTGTGGTCTTTTAATTGTTTTTCTCTTTTTGTCTCAGTTTCCTTCCTTGACATAAACTTGTCTTCTATGTCACTCACTCTTTCTTCCACCTCATTACCCCTTATCATTAGGACCTTCAGTTTCTATTGCATCTCATTTAATTGATTTTTAATTTTGGCCTGATTATGTCTAAATTCTGCTGTCATGAAGTCTCTTGAATCCTTTATGTTTTTTTCCAGAGCCACCAGTATCTTTTTAATTGTGCTTCTGAATTGGCTTTCTGACATAGATTTGTAATCTGCAGATCCACAGAATAGAATTCTGTAACTCTATGGCAGAGAGTACTGTTTCTGATTCTTTCTTTTGTGGTGAGTTCTTCCTTCTAATCATTTTGCTCAGTGGAGAGTGGTTGCATGAGTGGGATGAGTCAAGAATATCAGCCATGACCTAAGTAAATTTCACCCTAGTAGATTCTGACCAGGTCAGAGGCTAGAAAATGATCAGAATGAAATAAAATAAAAGGACCACTAAAGTGAAAAACAAATTTTATTTTTTTTAATTTTTTTTAAACTTTTTATTTATTTATGATAGTCACAGAGAGAGAGAGAGAGAGAGAGAGAGAGGCAGAGACACAGGCAGAGGGAGAAGCAGGCTCCATGCACCAGGAGCCCAACGTGGGATTTGATCCCAGGTTTCCAGGATCGCGCCCTGGGCCAAAGGCAGGCGCCAAACCGCTGCGCCATCCAGGGATACCCGAAAAACAAATTTTAGACAAAGTTGTTAAAAGGCCAAGAATCCCAAAGAAGAAGAAGAAAAAAAAAAAGAAAAAACAAAACAAGAGAAACCAAAGTAAAGGGGAAAAAGAAAGAGAAGCAAGAAAAAAAAGAGAGGGATTGAGAGATGGGCTGGAATAGTGCTCTCGGGGCTGCGGCTCCTGAAGGCAGCAGGGCTCAGCCCCCTCTGCCCAGAGCCCCCGCCTGACCTACCGGCTTCTCCCGAGGCCCTGCCAGGTGCGCGTGCCTTCAGTTCTTTATTTTTTATTTATTTATTTCATGAGACACACAGAGAGAGGGAGAAGCAGAGGAAGAAGCAGGCTCCATGCAGAGGGAGCCCAACGTGGGACTCGATTCCGAGTCTGTAGGAACAGGCCCTGGGCGGAAGGCGGGACTAAACCACTGAGCCACCCGGGCTGCCCGGTTTACTAATATTTTGAGGATTTTTACATCTGTATTTGTCAGAGGTATTGGCTTGTAGTTTTCTTTTTAGTGTCTTTATCTGGCTTTGGTATCAGGGTAATGCTGGATTCAGAATAAATTAGGAAGTTTTACTTCCTCTTCTTTTTTTGGAATAGTTTGAGACAAATAGTTATTAACTGTTCTTCAATT
Organism: Vulpes lagopus; assembly: GCF_018345385.1. Classification (NCBI taxonomy): domain Eukaryota; kingdom Metazoa; phylum Chordata; class Mammalia; order Carnivora; family Canidae; genus Vulpes; species Vulpes lagopus. The sequence continues at coordinate 32,697,009 of NC_054838.1, read as the reverse complement.
GTTTGGTAGAATATGCCTGTGAAGCCATCTGGTTCTGGGCTTTCATTTATAGAGAGTTTGTGGATTACTGATTGAATCTCATTGCTGATAGTTGATCTGTTCAAATTCACTACTTCGTCCTGATTCAATTTGGGGAAATGATGCATTTCTAGGAATTTATGAATTTATTCTAGGCTATCCAATTGTTGGTATATATTTTTTCCATAATACTCTCTTATAATCATTTGTATTTCTGTGGTATTGATTGTTATTTCTCCTCTTCCATTTCTGATTTGGTTTATTTGAGTCCTCTTTCTTTCCTCTCCCTTTTCTGAGAATCTTCTTAAATTTTTGTCAATTTTGTCATTTTGTTGATCTTTTCAAAGAGCAATCTCCTGGTTTCATTGATCTGTCCTATTGTTTCTTCACTTTCTGTATCATTTATTTCTGCTCTGATTATAATTTCCTTCCTTCTGCTGGTTTTGGGTTTTATTTCTTTTTCTTTTTCTAGCTCCTTTATGTGTAAGGTTAGGTTTTTTGAGATTTTTCTTGCTTTTGAGGTAGGCCTTTATTGCTATAAACTTTCCTCTAGAACCATTTTTCCTCTATCCATCCCAAAGATTTTGGATCATTGTGTTTTCATTTTCATTTGGTTCCACATATTTTTTGTTTCCTCTTTGATTTCTTAGATCATTATTTAGTAGCATGTGACTTAACTTCCATTTATTTGTACTCTTTCCAGCTTTTCTCTTGTGATTGATTTCTAGTGGTCTTTGTGGTCATAGCATTGTGGTCAAAAAAAAGATGCATAGTATGACTTTGATCTTTTGGATTTGCTGAGACTTGTTTGTGGCCTAATATATGATCTATTCTGGAGAATGCTTCATATATCTTCTGCTATTTTAGGATAGAATGTTGTGAATACATCTTACTCTACATGACTCAATTTGTTATTCAAAGCCACTATTTTCTTGGTGGTTTTCTGTTTGGATAATCTGTTAATCAATGTAGGTAGACTGTTAAAGTCCCCTACTCGTATCGTATTACTACTCATTGCTTCCTTTATGTTTGTTAATAGCTCTTTATGTATTTGGGTGCTCCCATGTTAGCTGCATAAATATTTACAATGGTTATATCTTCTTGTTGGATTATTCCCTTAATGATTATATAATATCCTTCTTTTCCTCTTGTTACAGTCTTTGTTATAAAATCTATTTTGCGTCACATAAGCATTGCTACCCTAGCTTTCTTTTGACATCTGTTTGCATGCTAAATGTTTTTCCATCATTTCACTTTCAATCTGCATGTATCTTTAGGTCTGAAATGACTCTTATAGGCATATATATATATATGTGTATATATATATATATCTTGTTTTTTATCCATTCCATTACCCTATATCTTATTATTAAAGTGTTTAGTTCACTTTCATTCAAAGTAATTATTGATAGGTGTGTACCTATTGCCATTTTGTTACTTGTTTTATGGTTGTTTTCATAGTTCTCATTTTCTTTCTTTTGCTCTCTTCTCTATGGCTAGTTGGCTTTCTCTTGTGATATACTTGGATTCTTTTCTTTTTATTTTTTCCATATATACTACTGGTTTTTGCTTTGTAGTTACTTTTAATTTTGTATATAATGTTTTCTATATATATAGCATATACTAAGTTTGATGGTTGCTTAAGTTTGAACCCAGACTTTACTGAATTTTCCTCCATGTTTTAGGTATATACTATCATACTTCATATCCTTTTATTATGTGAGTCCCTTGACTGAATTTTTACAGATATATTTATTTTTACTGATTTTATACTTACTATTTTTCTTACTCTTACTTATGGTCTTTTGATGCAAAGAGTTCCCCCATAAGATCTCTTAAGCACTGGTTTCATCGTCATGAATTACTTTAACTTTTATTTGACTGGGAAACTATCTTGCCTTCTATTTGAATTATAGCATTGCTAAGTAGAGTTCTTGGCTGCAGATGTTTTCCTTTCAGAATTTTTAATATCTCACATTACTTCTTCTGTCCTACACAGTTTCTGTTGAAAAATCACCTGATAGCCTTGTGGGTTTCCCTTGTATATACCTGTTTTCTTTTCTCTTGTTGCTTTTAAAATTCTCTCTTTATCACTATTTTGTGGGTTTTATTTGCCATTTTAATTACTGTGTGGATCTCCTTTGATTTGTTTTGTTGGGAGCTCTCTGTGCCTCCTGGATCTAGCTTTCTGTTTCCTTCCCTAGATTTGGGAAGTTTACAGTTATTGTTTCTTCAAATAAATTTTCTTCCCCCTTTTCTCTTCCCCTTCTTGGGTCCTTATAATGCAAATGTTATTACTCTTTATGGTGCCTCCAAATTTCCTATGCTTATCCTCATTTTGTATTATTTTCTGTTCTCTCACCTGCTCAGCTTAACTGCTTTCCACTACTCTGTCCTCCAGGTTGCTGATAGATTTTTCTGCTTTCTCTAGCCTACTATTCTTCTGCTTCCTCCAGTCTACTGTTTATTTCATCTAGTGTATTTTTAATTTAGTTTATTGTATTCTTCATCTTTGATTGGTTCTTTTAAAAATCTGTTTGTTAAGGGTCTCATTGATATCCTCCACTCTTTTGTCATATCAGGTGCATATCTTTATGATCATTACTTTAAATTCTCCATTAGGCAAATTACTTATCACCATTTCACTTAGGTATCTTGCTGTGATTTTGTCCTGTTCTTTCATTTGAGTCATATTCCTCGGCCTCCTCATTTTTTCTAATTTTTTCTGTCTATTCCTATGTGTTCGAAAAGTCAGCAATGTCTCCTGCTTTTGAGAATAGTCTTGTAGTGCCCTGCAGTGCAGTGTCCCCTCTTCACCAGAACCTGGTGCTCCTGGGGTGTTTCCTATGTGTATTGTGTGTGCCCTGCTGTTCTGGCTGAGCCCTTTTGCCTTCAGTTCAGCCATCTCCAGTCATTGCCTATCGTGGGTAGTGGTTGGTCCCTGTGCTGTTTGTGGGCCAGTCTATGGCTGCTATGGGCTTGAGTTGTCAGATCAGATATTTGTCAAAGATGCAGTGGCACTTTCCCTGTGTTGTTCCTGATAAGCTTTTATTGGTGGTCAGGTTCTGCAGTCAGATCAGATATCTTCTGCCAGGGATCCCTGGGTGGCGCAGCGGTTTAGCACCTGCCTTTGGCCCAGGGCGCGATCCTGGAGACCCGGGATCGAATCCCACATCGGGCTCCCAGTGCATGGAGCCTGCTTCTCCCTCTGCCTATGTCTCTGCTTCTCTCTCTCTCTCTCTGTGACTATCATAAATAAATAAAAGTTAACAAAAAATTTTTTAAAAAAAGATATCTTCTGCCAGCCACTATTGTGGCTGCAGTTTGACCTGTGGTGTGGTTATTTTTACCTCTCCCCAGTGCAGGAGTCACTTTGGAGTGGTGCTGGCCCCTGCTCAGGCTGCTTGCACACTGCTAGTCTTGTGATACTGCTTTGGATGGACTCTGCCCAGGAGCATAATGTACAGGGTAGATCCGCCAAAGCATTGTGGGAAGGGCAAAATGCATGGCATAAGCAAGTTAAGTAGTGAGTGTTGTTTCCATGCTGATTTCTACACTTGGCCCTCTGATTATGCTGGAGGGTGAGGGAGGAAATGGTACCCTGCACCAGCTCCTTTGTTCCTGGAAAAGTCACCCAAGGATTCCTGCCCTTCCAGCACATGCTCTGAGACTAGTATAAACATATATCCTTCCTGTATGCCCCAGACATTTTTCAAAATGCTGCTTTTTATGCTGTATCTTTGTGGGCTGTTTGTTGTGTTCTTTAAGGTTAGGGCCTCAGTTTCCTCTCACCTTTCTGGGCCCCAGAGCTGAGCCTGCTCATTTTTAAACTTCTAGGTTTTAAGTCCTGTTGGTTGTAAGAGCGCACAAAATTTGGCCCCTCTGGTTTTCAAAGCCAAATGTTATGGGACTACATCTTCCCCCATATGGGCTCCCAGTGTGCAGGTCTGTTTCTTGCTCCTCTCCATGCTTGTGGCATCATGGAGTAGTCCTGTGGGTCCATTTAGCTCCTAACAGTGTCTCTGCCCTTCTTACCTTCTTGAGTGTGGCCTCTTTTCTACATTTAGTTGTGAAGTTTGTTCTGCCAGTTTGGGGGCCATTTTCTAGGATATTTACACAGATGTGTGTGATATCACCCCTATCCATGGGATGAGGTGAGCTTAGGGTCCTCCCACTCTGCCATCTTCCCCAGAAATCAAACATTATTTGTATTAATGAGAAACTGGAAATCCTGAATTTGCAACAGCTAGAGAATTAAAAGTAAATGATGGCATATCCAATTATGGAACCGTGAAAAAATATAGAAAATTGTATTTAATGATTCTGTCTTACTTAAAAATGAATATGCATATATTTAGAAAGATGAGATATAATCACTAATATCCCCATAATATTAATTTTCTTATTTTCTTTAGTTCTATAATTAATATATACTTTTATTATAGGGAGATCTTTTATTATTTTTTAAGAGTTTTTATTTATTTATTCATGAGAGATACACAGAGAGAGAGAGAGGCAGAGACATAGGCAGAGGGAGAAGCAGGCTCCATGCAGGGAACCTGATGTGAGACTCGATCCCAGGACTCCAGGATCATGCCCTAAGCCAAAGGCACACTCAACCACTGAGCCATTCAGGTGTCCCAATAGGGAGATCTTTTAAAAGTATAAAACATATATCTGGTTTGCAAATGGTCAGTGAATACAAAGAATATTTTAAGAGGTTGCATATTAATGTAACTCTTTAATTTTAAAATTAGTTAATGCTTGAAACACTGTCTTTAACTCAATTTCTTTATACTTAAAACATTCTTTGTATCTCTTACCAGAGATATTGCAGCAAGATGTCTTCCTATGTAAAATTCTTTGGATAATTTGGAAGGAAATCTCTCGCTTGATAGCCAAAAAATGAAATCAAGGCATAAATACTGCTCCTCAGGAGGTCAGGGACAATGCAGTATCTCAGAAACTCAGCACAGCCCACATACTTGTTGACTAATTGTCAGTATGAGTTGTAGAGGTTGTATCTACTGATATTTCTATGTCACTGAGTGCTTCTACTTGGCTCAAGTATAGTAGGAATATGTGTCCTCTTGCTGCCCTAAAGCTCAGAGGAAAACTCTCTCTGTGCAGAGGAGGGGGCTACATGAGAATATGAGGAAAGGATTTTTTAGAATTAAGCAAATATTTTCTAAGCAGCTAATTTTGTGCTCAGAATTAAGGGCTTACTGTTCTAAAATTATAATGAGGTATGCATTTGGGAAATAGGTGACAAGATTTTGTTACATGTCATCAACTTGTACTGAAATAATAGATCTAGAGGGCCCTTATTTCCTTGAGACTGCGAAACAAAGAGTCCATGGGACAGTGACAAAATACCTGAAATTTGCCACTCAAGTTCCAGAGAAAAATATAGTGAAGAAAAAATACTGGAGGAAATAGTGACTAAAAATGTGTCACATTTATTGAAGGACATGAATTTACAGGTTCAAAAATGTCATCAAAACCAAAAGAGATAAACTCAAGGAAAATCATGCCAAAGCAAACCATAACCAAACTACTTAAAACCTAAGAAACAGAAATCTTGAAAGCAATCAGAGAAACATGACCCATTACATATAGGGAAATAAATTGAATTACTGTAGATTTATAAGAAATCATAAAAGACACAAGACACTGAACACTATCTTTAAAGTTCCCAAAGAAAAGAATTGTCAATCCAGAAATGTATCTCAAGCAAAAATATCTTTAGGAATAGTGGAGAAATAAAGACATCCTCAGATGAAGAAAAAAATAAAATAGAATTTATCACCAATAGACTATCACAGAAAGAAATTATAAATTACGTTCTTTGGAGTAAATAAAATAACACCAGGAAAAAACTAGTACTGGAAAAATGAAGAGCAACACATAGTTAAAAATTCTAAGTAAATATGACATACTATTTTTCCTTCATTTATATTTTTAAAATTGAGTAAGACTGTTTAAGGCAAAAAATATAACACTGTTCTGTGAGGATTTTAGGAAATGTAGATGTAATGTATTATAACAATTGTATCATAAAATGGGAAGGAATATGACATTTGTAAAACACCTCTATTTTACTTGAAGTGGTAAAATCTTAACTCTAAGTAGACCACGAAAGATTAGATATCTATATTTTAGCCCCTGGAGCAAGCACAACAAATAATAAAAAAGATATAGCCGAAAAGTCAACATATAAATTAAAATGGAATGCTAAAATATATTCACATAAACCAAAAGAAGGCAGGAATGTGGGAGCAGAACAAGAAACTGACTAGAAAAACAGACAATAAATCATAAAATGGTCAACCTAAATATGATCATATTAATTACTAAATTACATAGAAATGGTCTAGGTTTCAAATTCCTGGTAAGATGTAAGCACACTCTATCTTGCCTCCCCCATTGGATATAGCTAAATCGGGGCGGGGGGCGGGGATTCATGCAGTAGCCAGTTGAAAAAAACCAAAAACACAAAAACTCGAAAAGCAAATAATAACAGGCAGATAGAGAAAGAAATGAATTTATAATACCACCTAACCAGCAGTGAGTCTACCACTTTTTTTTTCTTCCTCCAGTATTCCCTAGTCAGAGTTCAAGGTATTGGAAACCTAGAAGTATCAGAGCACAGAGAGTATTCCAAGGGATTTACTGACTGCTAACCCAATGAGTGAACAAAGGAACACCTAATGCTCAGAGTGAGTTTGGAGTCTACTCCTCCCCCCCCTCCTTCTTTTTCTCTATTATCTTATTGTCCCCTGGTAGTGATTGCAACTGGTTGCAATTAGAGAAGGCAAAATTCCAAAGGAAGAGAAATTTATCTGGTTTGTAGTTTGGCGTCTGACATGAACTTAGGAAATTCTCAGTTATTGTGTTTCACATATTTTTTTGTTCCTTTCTATTTTTCCTTCTGCTGGTGTTCCCATTGCACAAAAGTTGTACTGTTCCACAGTCCTTGGGTATTGTGTTGGGTTTTTTTCCCCAGTATTTATTCTTCTTCCTTGTTGGTTTCTAAGGAACCAACTATTGGAGGGTCCTCCAGTGTACATATTCTTCTTTCAGCCATGTCCAATTTACTAATAAGCCCATAAAAAACATTCTTCATTTCACTTACAGAGGTTTTTTTGTTTTTTTTTTTTTAATCACTAACATTTTCATTGTTGTTTTTTTCATAGGACTCTCTTTCTCTGCGTACATTTCCAATCTGGTCTTGCATCCTGTGTACATTGTCCACTAGAGTCTTTAATATATCAGTCATAATAGTTTAAAATTTCCAATAATTCCAACATCTGTGATGTGTCTGATTCTGATGCTTGCTTTATCTTCCCAATTTTTCTTTCTTGCCTTTTGGATTGCTTTGTAATTTTTTTCTTGATAGTGAGACATGATATAATAGTGAAAAAAGAACTGCTATAAGTAGGATTTTAATAATGTGGTGGTGAGGTATGGGGGTAGGGGAAGCATTCCATAGTCCTATGATTAAGTCTCAGTTGTAGTGAGCTATGCCTCTGTCTGAACTATGGAATTCATTAGTGTTTCTTAGTTTTTTTCTTCCCCTCTTAGATGGGACAGAATGTTTACAATAGGATTAGGTATATCCCTTTCCAAGGTCAGTTAGGCTCTAATACCCCAGTAGGTTAGGCACTGGCTAATTAGTTTCTCCTGAGATCAGGCCTTGTTAAGAAGAACAATGTTCTCTGGTGTATTTCAAAATAATTCTTTTCTTACTCTTCCTGCTGGAAGCCTGAGGTTTTTTTTCTGATATATACTGTGGAAATCTATTCCAGCTCCTGGAGGTAAGTCTTGTAATATGTGGGATTCTTCCTCTGAGTAGGTCTTCTGGAGTTTTTTAACTCTTAGAGTTGTCTGCAGTGAGCTTCCAGTGATTTATCATTTATGATTCAGGCTTTCTTACACAGCCATTGGTTCCTGAGGCAGTTTCTGCTCATGAATCTCTGCTCCTGTAATTGGTAATTCCCTATATTTGTCTTTCTCTCCAATTTTGGAAGCAGTGATTTGGCCTGTGTTGTCCTCTGTCTTTTGGATCCAACAAGAGTTGTTTTTTCAGTCCATTCAGCTTTATACTTGATGTTAGTTAGGATGGAGGGGAGACTTTTAACTTCTTTACATTCAGAACCCAGAGCAAGTAACTATTATTTCATTTTAAAAAGTGGACCAACATGTTCTATTACCCACATAACTAAGGACTGACAAATATTTCTCTTGTTTTTTCATCTTATACTTTAAAAATTTATATGTGATGCTTAGTTGTTTATGATCTGTCTAGCCCTGTCAATAAAATGTACAACAGGAATTCATTTCTTCATTTTTCTTGTTTGAAACAGATTTCATTAAGGAAAACATACAAATAATTCCAGTTAAAGTAACAACTAATATTAATATGCTAAAGAACACACAAAAATCCTTACAGTAGATATCATTAGATTATTTATTTTCTGTTGATAAATAACAAAACAAGATTAGGTTACTGACATGCCATCCTGGCAACAAAATCTTGACTGCAATTTTCCCTTAAGGTTAACCTTTTTCAGAAGTGTATCATTAATCACATCTAAAGAGATTCTTTTTCAAGACTTAAAAAAAAGGAATTTCACTGGATATATTAAAAGCAATTGATTATGGTGTTAGCTTTAGGAATAATTTTTTTAAGGGAATGGGGGTTGGAATAAAGAAATGACAAAGTTATTTGACTGTAAACATGCATGTGAAGTGAACATCAGATTATGTATTTTATACAAGGACATGAACATATATGGTTCTAATCTTAATTCAACTCATTTCTTACTAAGGAATGGGTGAAATCCTTTGTTAGTATGAATAAGGCAATTTTAATTTTTTTTTTTTTAGAGAGAGAGAGAGCTCACACATATGCAAGTGAGACCTGAGAGAGGTTGGGGGAAAGAAGAAGAGGGAAAGAGAGATTCTTAAGCAGGCTCCATGCAAATCGTAGTGCTCAATGCAGGGCTTCGTCTCATGACCCTGAGATCATGACCTAAGCTGAAATCAAGAGTCAGACACTTAACCTACTTAAGCCACCCAGGTGCACTGTAAAATATTTTTTAAATGTTGTTTTTCAAAATGTTGAGACGCTATCTAAAGGCTGGTGAGTTTTCTTTCTTGGGCAGCTGATTAAAGCTTTAGCCCAACACTTTCCATATCAGGGCTAGGGATTCTCACAATCAGGGAACACTATGTACCCTCTCCAATTGCCAGGGCCAGATTCCAGACAGCCAGTGACATTTCCAATATCCCTGATCACTGGAAAGTTTTCAAATTATCCAACCCAAACAGAGTCTGTGAAATCTCCTAACCTCACCCCTATAGCTCCAGCATGCTATTACCCTGTCCTCAGGTACAATCTTCTATGTGGCCTTGCCCAACAGCCTTGTCTGATTTGGAGCTGTAATAAGAAAGAGTTCTGCCTTTCATCTATCCAGATGTCATTCTGTTGTATGCCACCATCAAAAGAATCTTTAAAGTTTTATAAAATAGAAATTCTGAGGCTTTACGTTCTTCATCTACTTATTTGTCTGTCAACCATGCTCTATACATCATCTGTTTTCTTTGGGATATTTACTTGCTTTATGCATTCATTGAAGACAACCTGCTAAATATGCTGGTGTAGAGCATATAGTATGAGCAAAGAGCATCAGGTAAAAAGTAGTAGTAGGAGTTTCAGAAAGGGAAAAATTAGGAGGGACTTTATATTATATTATATTAATGCCCAGAATTTAGACTTTATTTTGTAGATAATTAGAATGAATAAAGGATTATAAACAGACCCTAATTCAATCAAGTTTGTTGCTGACCAACTAAGGAGAGGTAGAGCATAAGTTGGCTTAGAGTTACCAGTGTGGCAATGTTTACATAATTTTTTGTTGTTGTTTTCTCTCTAATAGATATGAATTATGGGATTCTGTTTTCTGATCTAATTTAAAGTAAAAAAACCTTACAGTTTAAAATGTGTGTACCAGACATTTAACCAACTGTAGATACTGAATTCTTCATTTTCAATTTACCCTGGAGCTGTTGGAGAGAAAGATGTGATGTTTTGACAAGGTTAAAAAGATCTAAAGCTGTTTATAGAAATGCAATAGAAAATACAGTTGCTACCAGAATGAAGACCTAGCCATCGACAGTGGGCTAGATGTCAGACTGTGCACTTCATTTTAGTGCTCTACAGAAAGCTACACTTATTTAGGAAAGAATCTTGTCAAGGCCTCCTGCCTTTAGTCTCAAGTCAATAATATTGACAGCACCTTTGTCCACACTAGTTAAAAATATATTGTCTTCTATACTTTCCTATTGAATACAAACTTTAATGACCATAAATTCAAATATTATGATGAAAGCCAGGATTAATTTGAATATAAATAGTAATGTTTCATTCTATCAGTATTTCCTTCCCAAGAAACATAATTTCAAAAACAAAGTATGTATTATTTATGCAATTACAACTTTTGGTTCTGATCAAAACAAGGACATTCTTAAATTATTTACTTCCTTAAAATCTTACTTTAATTAGAAGAACAAATGACCAGCTTATAAGATGAATGTATTTTATTAACTTTGTACTTTTCCTGAAGAACAAAGTTATCAAGACTTTAGTTTATTAGAGAAGTTGTATGTCATGATTTAGGAGATATTGTATTTTGGAATTAACATCTCCCCCTTCATTTTGATAGGAGATGGCAAATTAAGATACATGAGTATTCCACAGCTATGGTGAAGCAATGTATTAGCAACAGGAATGGCTAATAACTATTAAACACATTTAAAGTCAGATACTGTTACATACTCAATTATCCCAATTACATTTTAGATAGATATTCTTATTTAACTCTTTTTGAAGGTTAAAAAATTGAAACTTGGAAGTTTCATAGAATATGGTTAAAATCACAAAACTGTAAACTCTGGCTAAGTTTTGAAACAATATTGTTTAATTTGAACTTACTACAATGTCATTGGAATTGTCATTATCTATTCACAATAATTTAAACACTTTGCTAGAGCACAGAATTGCCCTTTCCCATCTATTTAAATTAGATCCAGCCATGTGACTTGCTGTAGCCAAAGAAATGTAAACAGCTATGGCATATGACAGTTCAAAGTGGAAACTTAAAAAAAAAAAATCCAAATGAAGTAAGCATTGGTAAGAGTCACTCTAAACAGTGTCAGAAGGACATTGAGGAAGTAGGTCCCATGTAAATCTTTTTTTTTTTTTTTTTTTTAGATTTTATTTACTTATTCATGAGAGACACACAGAGAGAGGCAGAGACACAGAGGGAGAGGCAGGCTCCATGCAGGGAGCCCAATATAAAACTTGATCCAAGGACTCTGGGATCCTGCCCTGAGCTAACGGCAGGCACTCAACCAGTGAGCCACCCAGGCGTCCCCTCAGGTAAATCTTCTATTTCAATTTTCAGAACACCATTGATTTTTTAAATTCTCAGGACTTTTGATTTTTGTTAATTGCAACTGACTACCTTCTGGAACAGATTCTTCTACTTTGTATTGAAATAGGGACAATGTGACACCTGTTCAGTAAGTAGCCAACTGTGTATTAGACATTCAGTTAAAATTCTACTGGCACCAATCATATTTTTTTCAAAAAAAGTTATATAATCCTTTTATATATTTTTCTTTGTAAGATGAGCTCCCTGCTTACAATTTGGAGCACACTTTCAATTTTGTCAACCCTGTTTCTCCCAGATTACAATCCCTGAAACCCAAAATAATGCTTTTAATTGTTTTACAGTCTCTTCTTGTTCAACATTACTTAGCATAGTCATCAAGATCCAAAGTGCCTGACCTTCATTACTGGCACTGCTGTGGATTTGAGTAAGATACCTACAAGAATCCATTGCTTTCTGTCATTTCCTGGGTGGCTAATGGTCATGGTGGTAAGTCCTCTTGGTTTTGAACCTCCCACCTTGGTTGAGGTTCAGGCCTTTCTTTGGACGTCTTCTGTTGATGGCTTGTGTTCTTACTCAATGCTGAGGGGAGCATCCTCTTTTCATTTATTTTAAGTGGAGGATTTGGGTTTCAGATTCTTGATGAGTACTCAACTATGGGAAATAATTCTTCTGAGGAGACTTATGATGATCAGCCTCCTCCTGGAACTCCTGCAAGACTATTTTTAAGGAATATGGCGCTTCTTGCTCTAAAAGTTTGCCCCATTGGGCTGACATTACCCAGGATGATTTAAAACTTAATGGGTCGGGGATCCCTGGGTGGCTCCACAGTTTGGCGCGTGCCTTTGGCCCAGGGCATGATCCTGAAGTCCCAGATCGAGTCCCACATCGGGTTCCCTGCATGGAGCCTGCTTCTCCCTCTGCCTGTGTCTCTGACTGTTTCTTTCTCTCTCCCTCATGAATAAATAAATAAAATCTTTTAAAAAAATGGGTCAAAATGGAGCACTTTTGATATCCCAAAATTGGCTTACGTATTACACAAGTGGAAAAATGTTATAAAAGCAAATAAAATGAATGTGATACCTATTAATTAATTGGTACCTGGGTCATTCCAAATGTATTCAGGACTCTAAAATCACATTTTTACAATATACCACTTCTAAATTAATTGAAGTGAACAAACAATTGAAGGAAGACCCTCTCCCATATTCTGGGACTCATTAATGATAATTTTCATAGATTAGGATTCTGGGTTTTTTGTTTCTTGTTTTTTGTTTTTTGTTTTTGTTTTTGTTTGTTTTTTGAGAAGAATGTTGATCTTGTCTTTCTCACATTCACTAAGAGTTTTAAATAAGTGTCAAGATGTATTTTCTTATACTAAAATACATGCCAGGGCAAACAGGAAAATAAAGGATATTTAGTTCATATGAATGCCTCTCTCTCTTTCTCTCTCTCCCTCTCTCTCTCTCTCTCTCTCCTCTTTATCTCGCTCTCCCACACACAGAGTGTTTTTCGAAATCAGATGTATTAGCCACAGAAATAATTTCTGGGGACGCTTGGGTGGCTCAACAGTTGAGCATCTGCCTTCAGCTCAGGGTGTGATCCTGGAGACCCGGGATCGAGTTCCACATCGGGCTCCCTGCAGGGAGCCTGCTTCTCCCTCTGCCAGTGCTTCTCATGCATTGAAAGAAAGAGAGAAAGAAAGAGAGAAAGAAAGAAAGAAAGAAAGAAAGAAAGAAAGAAAGAAAGAAAGAAAGAAAGAAAGAAAGAAAGAAAGAATTATGAATTTCTGGCATATGCCAGTGCTTAAAAGACTTTGTTAAGTAGAAAAATACTTCTTTGGAAACAAGCAAATCTCAATTTTTACATACTCCACTTCTCTCTAGAGAATCAGTGTTGGTAAGTGGTATACTGAATTATGTATTGCAAGCATATGCCTGTATTTCTCACACCTGCTGATGTGGAGAGATATAGGAACACAAAAAGCAAGAAGTTTCAAGAAGAGACATATATAACATGGCAAACATGACCTAAGAATCATGATGAACATAATTTTTGTAGATGATAAACAATTGTTTTTTTTTTTAAACATTTTTTTTTTAATCTTTATTTATTTACGATAGTCACAGAGAGAGAGAGAGAGGCAGAGACACAGGCAGAGGGAGAAGCAGGCTCCATGCACCGGGAGCCCGATGTGGGATTCGATCCCGGGTCTCCAGGATCGCGCCCTGGGCCAAAGGCAGGCGCCAAACCGCTGCGCCACCCAGGGATCCCAACAATTGTTTTGTAACTGTGATTATAATGCCCATGAAAGTACTGTCACATTCAGACACAATAGAAAGAAGACTCTCCAGACAATTTGGACAGTTCTGGAATAACATGAGACAGTTCTGGTTAAATTCCTATCTTTTAGAGGGACTATATAACCGATCTTCTCTCTGTATACCAGAATATTACCTCTAATACTAAGGAAGGGCTCATTCAGTATATCCTTATAAATCAAACTTGGAAAAGTTCCCAAATTAGGGTTTTATGAAGATAATCAGTGGACATACTAGGAGTATTTTTATGCTCCCCCTCCACCAAATGAAGAAATGGGTATAACTCATTATGCATGTATCATAAAACAAAATATAAGATACACAGTAGGTTCTGAAATGAGCTCCCCTTTTCTTCTCTAGGAAAAGCCGATACTTTTTAACTATTGGTGAGTAGAGTCTCTGTGAGAGTACATTCTATCTTTTTCTGGCCATGTTATACACTTCTTCTTTTGTGAAGTAAACTCTGGAATATCATCTTTTTGTTTCAGGATTCTTAGTATTCTATCTCCACCCATGTGCCTTATCTGTCAGCAGTTACTGCATATGACACAATAGTAAAACTCAAAAGATTTTAAAAAATGAATATTTTTTCTCATACATTTTAGGGTCAGTTGAAGGTGCTCAGTAAATTCTTGTCATTGGTTTGTTAAGGTTTTTTATTCATAAATGTGCTCTCAAAAGCCAAACCTACCTCTTCACTTATTAATGGAAATAGCCAGATGGTTCTGCAGCTGTTTGTCTCTTATCCATATATTTGTGTCTATGGCCTTTCTCTTTATCACTGTGTCTGCTACTAGCTAATAAGTACTGTGACAGCATGAATGACATTTCAATACTTTCCCTCTTTCTCTCACCTTACTTCCATCTGGGTTCAAGAGAAGAACTAATATTTATCCTTCCACAATCAGAGTAAATTAATCATTGGTTTACCTGTATATTATCTTCTTGGAACATTGAATTTCTTTGCAGCAGGTGTTACGTATTAGTTACCTTGTGTCATCAGTTTCAATGTCCAGGACAGTGTCTCTCAATTTTTTTAAAGATTTTATTTATTTATTCACACACAGAGAGAGAGAGAGGCAGAGACACAGGCAGAGGGAGAAGCAGGCTCCATGCAGGGAACCTGATGTGGGACTCGATCCCAGGACTCCAGGATCAGGCCCCAGGCCGAATGCAGGCACTAAACCGCTGAGCCACCAGGAGATCCCCTCAAATTTTAACATGCATTAGTCACCTAGCATGTTAAAGTGCAAGATCTGATTCAGTAGGTCAAAGTTTAAGCCTGATTTTCTATCGTTTTTGCAAGCATCAAGGTGATACTGATGCTTCTGGTACACAGGCCATAACTTGAGACTCAAGGATCAAACCTCATTTTGTGAAGAAAAAAAAATGTGGTTCCCCTCTTTGCTAGATCACCACTCATCCCAGTATATGTTTTGCATTATATTTTATGCTTTATTACTTAAATTTAACCAGATTCCTTAGATCCTTGATAAAACAATTAAATATTTAATCAGAAAGAGGAAACATGTATTAGAATGTATGCAGAGGAGGTAGGTATAGGATTGTCTTCTCCATGTTCTCAAATCAAAAAGTATAACATTTTCTTAGTCTAATGCCTTTAAAGGAGTCCTTCTAATGGAAAGTACTTATTACTCTGCCAATTAATTTTTTATAAATGACAAACTAACTTAGTCATTTCTACAAATTATATAACTCAAATCGAGGTCTGCTTATCCTTAATGATATATAAAAATTGTTCTCGTTGATCACATAAGTTGAGTAAACTTTGCATATCTTGTATAATCTGAATAATTAATCCTCTCTCTTGGAGAATTTCTCAGTTCCAGATTCATTGTTTTTTTCATTCAGTATTCAGGATAGCTCAGCTTATTTTATGCTTAAATCTAACAAAAATGGCTTCTCTAGTTTCTGTTATATTTTTTCTGCAGTTTTCACATCCTTTTGCATATGACATATTCTCAGGGCAAAGATCAAATCAAGGGCATCTGTAAGACTGAATTTTTTAAGATGATACTTAGGATATTATCTCAGTGAGAACAAAGGGCTTATAAAGATTCTAAGAGCATAGTCTCAGAAGCCTAATCCCCAAATAACTATGAGTAAATCTAGAGAGAGGTTTGTCTCACAAAATATTATAGGCTTGGCTTTTGTTTAATTAAGTGGAATACAACCTGATAGAAAACCCACAAATAGTTTAAGAGTGTTGTATTTGTTCAGAGTAAAAAATACTATGATAGTTCAAATTGCAAGGTTTTTGAACTCTCAATTTTCTATTTGTGAAAGAATGAAGTAGGTGAGAAAGCTATGAAGTAGCAATCATGGGACATTTTTTATGGTAAAGGAGAGTATGTTCAGGAGCTTCTTATTTTGATGTTGTCCCAATAGTTTATTTTTGCTTTTGGTTCACTTGCCTTAAGAGACATATCTAGAAAATAGTTGCTATGGCTGATGCCAAAAAAATTACTGCCTTTCTCCTCTAGGATTTTTATGGTTGCAGGTATTTTTATGGTTTCATCCATTTTGAGTTTATTTTTGTGTGTGGTATAAGAAAATGGGCCAGTTTCTTTTGCATGTTGTTGTACAGTTTTCCCAACACCATTTGTTGAAAAGACTTTTTTCCATTGAATATTCTTTCCTGCTTTGTCAAAGATTAATTGGCCATATAGTAGTGGGTTTATTTCTGGGTTTTCTATTCTGTTCCATCGAGCTGATCATGTTTTTTAGCATGTAACCTGTCGTTTTTTAGCTCAAGGTCTCTGGAAGAGGAACTATACCCACAGGACAGCAATCATGGAGTCTTTTGTACATCTGGACTTAATTTAGAGGGTATTAATTGGATCTTAGATTCCAATCCTAATGTCACCTCATAGGATTGCTGAATATAGTATTTCTATAGTATCTCACATGGAGAAGATGCTTAACATGCAGTAGTATGATTCCAATATTTTGTGTTTATAATGACTCTGTACCATCATTCAAAGCCAATGGTCAGCCAATGTAATTTTAAAGTTTTAAGAGGCTTTATAATTGATTAAAAAAAACTAACACCTAGCATGTTTAGGAGATTGTATGTTAATCTGTGTTCATAACAGTGTCAGTGTGTTTGATTCTGACCTTCATTCATTCTTTCTTCCTTCCTTTCTCTTTCCTTTCTTCCCTCCTCTTCCCCTCTTCCCTCTACCCCCCTCTCTTTTTCTTTTTTTTCTTTTGTTTTCTTTTTTGTTTGTTTGCTTTCTTTTCCTTCTTTCACTATAAGGCATAAATACTGCTGTTAAGGGCTGAAGTAATTAAATTTTATTGTTTATAAAATATTAATTTGCTTGGCCTAGGACAGACAGTTTAATGCTGTTTAATTCTACACATTAATAGCTGGGTAGATACTGTGTAATTATGGTTTCCTTGGGACTCAGTGTACCCATTTATTGTGGAAGGTAAAGGCTACTAATGGAAAGCTCAGGGCAGGATTTAAAATTGACAGGCCACATTCTTTTAGAGCCGTGTTTCAAAAGGCTGTAAACTTTCTGCTGCTGAAAGCTTATTCAGAGAAAATGAACATTTAACATTATTGGGTTTTTACTCCCTTTTCATCTAATTAATGTATTATTTTAATGAGGATTAGATGCTGATTAGATATAATGACTGCTAATGATCATATGTACTAATTTTAGACAGATGTTAAGGGATTTATTCTTAAAAATACCTCCTGTAATAAATCTCAGGAGAAGCTGGTTGAGAAAGTCAGATCCTTCTGCATTTACCATGATAATGAATTAACCGTGACCTGAAGAGGCAAAATGATTTGGCTCATATACAGGATGGAAATAATAGGTACTTATAGTGCTTTACAATTTGAATGCAAAATATTTTTAGAAGTATTGACAAACTGAAGGAGATGAAGGTTTTCAGAGCAGAAGAAAGAATCCTTGGATTTGTATCATATTTGCTTTAGAGCTAATAGTATCTTTATAGACATTTTTGTCCAATTTCACCCAGTGAAGTTTCTAATTCATCCAAAGTCAAGGCATGTAGAAACTAAATACCAGGTCTCTATTCTTATTTTACACATGTATAGCCTTGTAGGGCCATTGACTTGGGCAAATTTCTTGGATATTTAATTGGATATAAAATTACATTTTATTCAATTTTATGTATTATTTATGTGAAAGCACAGTTGTAAGCAAGGAGCCATGATCCATGTAAAGAAGTTTCTTTGCCACTTTAGATATTTTAAGGATTAAAGTAGAAAATAAAATGGATGGTTTACCATCCAGCAGAGGATCAATATCAATATCTTTGAATTTGAACTCAGCAACACATATGATTACCTTACAAATCTTGTAGTTAGACTAGTTAAATACAAGGTTCTTGTATTTAGACTAACCTCAAATCTCCATGCTTTAACCCATTAGGTTTAAAACTCATTCATATAGTAGCCTAATGAGGAGTTTGGTGAGTGGCTTTCCTTATGGTGATTTATAGTCCCAGGTACCTTCTCTGTAATGAGTTTGTTAATCTACCTAGGGATTCAGAGTCTTCCACTGAATTAAATGTTGATTATATATAACATTATCTAGTGAACTGGAGAGTCACAAACAGGTTTTAAGGACCATAGTCAGTAATATATGTCACTTCCTCCTACATTTCATTGGCTGCTATTTGGTCACATGGTCCCACTTAACTACAAAGCAGCATAGGAAATGTAAACCCTTTTTTGATTATGAGAAAATAGATGGAGTTTTCTGTCTTCTCCATAGTCTCTTTGTCCACTTAAAAAAATTAACAATCTCCCAGATCTCTCATGTTTCTGTAACAACAGACTGTTAAGTTAATAATATATTACTAATTGTATTTTGAATAGTTCCATAGGAAATAGGGATTTTCCTCAGGATAGGAAAGGAAATATATTGATTTTTTTGTCAGGAATTTTTTTGCATGTGTAGTAAGAAAAGTGTTTCAAAAGTCATAGGACTTTAGCTCTGATTTCGGATATATGTCCTCCTAGCTGTGTTATATAGCCCAGTCACATCACTCCAAGAGAAAGTGATAAGGTAAGGCTTATCAAACAGAGTGTTTGATAATTTTTAAACTTCCAATAGACTATTTTTAGAATGGTTTTAGCCTCCCTCCCAAAATTGAGAAAAAACTACAGTAAGTTCTTTTATATACACTGATATCACTCTTTTTCCTGCCCCACAACAAACACAACCTCCCTGACTATCAACATCTCCCACCAAAATGGACATTGTTATAGTAGATCAACTCACACTGACACATCATAATCACCTAAATCCCATAGTTCGACTTTTTTCACTTTGTAATATGCATTTAAATTTCTTCTATATCTTTTCATGGGTTGCTGGCTCATTTCTTTTTAGCACTGAATAATATTCCTTCTACTACCATAGTTAATTTATCCATTCACCCACTGTGGAACATCTTGATTGCTTCCAGGTTTTGACAATTATGAAAAAGGCTGCCGTAAACATGCATGGGCAGGTTTTTGTATAGACATGTTTTCAATTCTTTTGAGTAAATGCCAAGTAGGGTGATTGCTGAATGCATAGCAAGGTTATATTTTATTTTGTAAGAAACTGCCAAATTGTCTTCCAATGTGTTGTATGGTTTTGCATTGCCACCAATAACAACTGATAGTTTTTTTATAACCTTGTTTTATTTTTCTTTACTCTATTGCTCTTTACCAGTATTATGTTTTTTCACAAATTGAAGGTTTGTGGCCACTCTGCATCAAGCAAGCTATTGGCACATTTCTCCCACACCATTTGTTCATTTAGGATCTCCATGTCACAACTTGGTAATTCTTGTAAAATCTCAAAACTTTTCATTATTATATTTGTTATGGAGTTTTGTGGCCAGTGATCTTTGATGTTACTATTGTAATCGTTTGGAGGAGTATGAACCATGCCCAAATAGGACAGTGAACTTAATTGATAAATGTATGTATTCAGGCCACTCTGCCAATTGGCCATTATCCCTTATTTTTCCTCTCTATTCAAGGCTCCCTATTCCCTGAGACATAATAATGTTGAAATTAGACCAATTAATAACCCTACAATGGCATCTAAGTGTTTCAGTGAAAGAAAGAGTCATATATGTCTCGCTTTATTTTTCTTCCAAGTTTTTATTTAAATTCTAGTTAGTTAACATGCAGAGTAATATTAGTTTCAGATGTAGGCTTTGGTGATTGATCACTTATATACAACACCCAGTGCTCATCACAAGTGCCCTTTTTAATTTCTATCACCCATTGAACCCATCCCCCTGGACTACCTCCCCTTGAGCAAACCTGTTTGTTCTCTATAGTTAAAAGTCTTTTTAATGGTTTGCCTCTCTCTTTTTCCTCATGTCCATATGCTATATTTCTTAAATTCCACATAAGTGAAATTATATGGTATTTGCCTTTCTCTTCTTTCTTTCTTTTTTTTAAATTTATTTACTTATTCATGAGAGATACAGAGAGAAAGGCAGAGACACAGACAGGAGGGAGAAGCAGGTTCCCTGTGGGGGAGGAGCAGAGGGAGAGAGAATCTTAAGCAGACTACAAGCTGGGCAATGAGCCTGATGCAGAGCTTAATCCCATGACTCTGAGATCATGACCTGACTTGAAACTAAGAGTTGAATGCTTAACCAAGTGTTCCACCCAGGTGCCCCCCTCTTTTTAAAGATTTATGTATTTACTTGAGAGAGATACAGAAGATTCTGTTCTTTTTTATGGCTGAATAATATTCCTCTGTGTGTGTGTGTGTGTGTGTGTACATACACATCCATTCATCAGTCAATGAACCATTGGGCTCTTTCCATAATTTGGCTATTATTGATAATGCTGCTATAAACATTGAGGTGCATGTGCCCCTTTGAATCAGTACTTTTGTTTCTTTTGGGTAAATACCTAGTAGTACAATTGCTGAATCATAGAGTATTTCTATTTTTAACTTTTTGAGGAACCCCTATACTATTTTCCAGGGTCGCTGCACCAGTTTGTATTCCCACCAACAGTATAAGAGGGCTCCCCTTTCTCTGCATCCTTGCCAACACCTGTTGTTTCCTGTGTTGCTAATTTTAGCCATTCTGACAAGTGTGAGGTAATATCTCATTATAGTTTTGATTTGTATTTCCCTGATTATGGGTGATGTTTTAATGAATATCTTTTCTTGTGTCTGTTAGGCATCCATATGTCTTCTTTGGAAAAAAAATGTCTGTTCATATCTTCTGCCCATTCCTAACTGGACTATTTGTTTTTTGGGGGTATTGGGTTTGGTAAGTTCTTTATAGATTTTGGATACTAACACTTTAACAGGTGTGTCATTTGCAAATATCTTCTCTCATTCTGAAGGTTGCGTTTTGGTTTTGTCGATTGTTTCCTTTGCTGTGCAGAAGCTTTTTGTCTTGATGAAGTCCCAGTAGCTTACTTTTCCTTTAGTTTTCCTTGCCTTAGGTGACATATCTAGTAAGAAATGGCTATGGCCAATGTCAAAGAGGCTACTGCTTGTACTCTTTTAGAGGGTTTTGGTAGATTCCTGTCCCACATTTAGGTCATTCATCCATTTTGAATTTATTTTTGTATTTCGTGTAATAGAGTGGTCCAATTTATTTCTTTTGCATGCTGCTGTCCAGTTTCCCCAACACCATTTGTTGAAGAGACTGTTGGATATTCTTTCCTGCTTTGTCAAAGATCAATTGACCTTAGAGTTGTGGATCTATTTCTGGGTTTTCTATCCTGTTCCATTGATCTATGTGCCAGTTTTTGTGCCAGCATCATACTGTCTTGATGACTACAACTTTGTGATATAGATTGAAGTCTGGAGTTGTGATACCTCCAGCTTTGCTTTTCTTTTTCAAGATTGCTCTGGCTATTGGTGGTCTTTTGTGGTTACATTTCTCACTTTAAATCAAAAAGTAAAAATGATTAAGTAAGGAATGCATGTCAAAAGACAAAAGAGACTAAAAGCAAGGCATCTTATACCAAACAGGTAGATTGTGGTTTCAAAGGAAAGGTTCTTGGACAACATTAAAAGCACTACTCCAGTGAATAAATTAATGATGAGAAAATGAAACAGCCTTATTCCTGATACAGAAAATGTTTGAGTGGTCTGGATAGCAGATCAAACTAGCCGCAATATTTCCTTAAACCTAAGTTTAATCCAGACCAAGGCCCCAACTTTCTTAAATTCCATGAAGGCTGAGAAAGGCAAGGAAACTGCAGAAGAAAAGTTTGAAACCAGTGGAGATTGGTTCATGAGGTTTAAGGAGAAAAAACATCTCTGTAACATCAAAGTGCAAGGTGAAGCAGTAAGTATTGACATGGAAGCTTCAGAAAGTTATTCAGAAGATCTAGCTAGCTTAAGTAATGAAGGTTGCTACACCCAACAAAAGATTTTCAATGTTGATGAAACAGTCTTATTTTGGAAGAAGATGCCATCTAGGACTTTCATAGCTAGAGAAGAGAAGTCAGTGACTGGCTTCACAGCTTCAAAGCATAGGCTGACTCTCTTGTTAAGGGTTAATGCCCCTGATGGTTTTAAGTTGAAGCCAGTGGATTTTTACCATTCCAGAAATCCTAGGGCACTTAAGAATTATGCTAAATCTACTCTACCTGTGCTCTATAAGTGGAACAACAAAACTTGGTTGATAGCACATCCACTTACAATGTGGTTTCCTATATACTTTAAGCCCACAGTTGAAACTTACTAATCAGAAAAAAAAATATTTCAAAATATTACTGTTCATTGACAATACACCTCATCACCCAAGAGCTCTGTTTGAGATACACAATGAGATAGATGTTTTCATGGGTGCTAACACAACACCCATTCTGCTGCCTGTGGATCAGGAAGTAATTTTGACTTTCAAATTTTATCACTTAGGAATTACATTTTGTTTTTTTTTAGGAATTACATTTTGAAGGCTATAGCTGCCATAGATAGTCATTCTTCTGGTAGGTCTAGGCAGTCAATAGAAAACCTTCTACAAAGGGTTCACCACTCTAGACACCAGTAAGGACGTTTGTGATTCATGGGAAAATCTCAAGATATCAACATGAATTTGAATTTGTAATAACTGGATTCAATCCTCATGTATAACTTTGGGGGGTTCAAGACTTCAATGGAGGAAAAAACTAGAGATATGGTAAAGCAGATATGGTAGAAATAGCAAGAGAACTACAATTAAAAGTGGGCCCTGAAGATGTGACTGAATTTCTGTAATCTCATTATAAAACTTAAACAGATGAGGAGTTTCATCTTATGGATGAGCAAACAAATTTGTTTCTTGAGATGGAAACTGCTCCTGTTGAATGTACTATGAATACTGTTGAAATGATGCAAATGATTTATATTATCTAAACTTAGTTGATAAAACAATAGCAGGGTTTGAGAGGAATGACTGCAATTTTGAAAGAAGTTCTACCATGGATGAAATGCTATCAAATAGCATAGCATGCTATAGGGAACTCATTCTTGAAAGGAAGTGTCAATAAATGCAGCAAACTTTACTTTAGTTTCCTTCTTAAAAAGAAGTTACCACAGCCACCCTAACCTTCATCAACCATGATCCTTATCAGTGAGCAGCCATCAGCATTGAGCCAAGACCCTTCACCATCAAAAAGACTATGACTCACTGAGAGCTGCTGATGGTTAGCATTTTAGCAATACATTTTTTATTAATTAAGATTTATACAACCTTTAGTTATAATGCTACTTCACACTTAATAGACTACAGTATAGTGTAAATGTAACTTTTATATGTATTGAGAAACCAAAAAAAATTGTTTGACTAGCATTGTTATATTTACTTTATTGTGGAAGTCTGGAACCAAACCCACAATGTTTTGGGGGTATGTCCCTATTTTATTTTAAGCGGTGATAATTTTCTGATGCCATCTGGCACTCCTCCTTGTTCACATTAGTCCCCATTGTGTCCCTGCCTTAGACCCCTTACACTTGAGTTCACTGAAGCCTGGGATGATCTTTTCTCTAGAAAAGAGATCCTTACATATGCAGTTCCTTCTCAAAGTTTGAACTTTAGCTCAAACACACCTTTTTTTCAAGAGGTTTTTTCCTGAAACTCTTTCTGAGATATTACCCCTCCTATCCCTTTTACTCCCTATGATGACACTCTATGTATCTTCTTTAAAGCACTTATCAATGCATATTAATGAGTCCACTAGAATGTAAGTTCTATAATAGGGACTCTGTCTTGCTCCATGATACATATGTGGACACTGAATAAAGTTCTATTAAATGAATTCATTGAAAGACTAGAACACACAGAGACAAAACTATGTATTAGTAAACATATTTGTTGGATCTTAAGCAAATTTTGTTTCCTCTCTGGGCATTCTGAATTTCTAGGGAGTATTTCAGATTGCCTTCTAAATATAAGGTGGTCTTTCTGTTTTTAGTGGGTTCTCATGGACCACCTTGAGAAGGTAAGGCCTTTCATTATATGGTTCATTTAAGAATTATGGGCATAACTGAAGAGTTTTGTAATGAACCTTTTACTATTTGTGTGATTTGGATTTTATGAAGGCTTCACCTGAGCAGTATACAAACCAAGAACTTAAAGGTAGACAAGTGCAACAGGTGGTATTTTATCCATATTATCTACCATTTTGATTTAGATCAATGGGGATTCACAATTATTTTTTGGAGTGTATGGCTCCAGGTATTGAATTCTTCCTGTTTATCATATAATTTTCAAATTAGAATACAGCTTTTCTCTATGTAGAGTAGTTTAAAGCAGTTTATCATTAAAAAAAAATCTGTGAAAGGTTTTTTTTTTTTTTAATGGCATACTTTTTGTAAAGAAAGGCATGATACGGGCTTTACAAAGGGCAAAGATAAAATATATATATATATATTATATAAAATAATTTGAAAACAGTATGTATCAGAGAAAAAAATAGAGATCATTTAAATATTTTAAAGTTTGGAAGATAGAGCATTAGAATGAATGCCCAATGTAATACAATCGAAAAGTATTGCATCCTTAGTGTAAACTGAATAGTGTAAGTTTCTAGTTTTCTGTTCTCTTTTTTAAAGATTTATTTATTTGTTTGTTTATTTATTTATTTATTTATTTATTTATTTATTTAATTTGAGAGAGAGATAGCATGAAGAAGGAGAGGGAGAGGCAGACTGCCCCCTAACCAGTGAGCCCAGTGTGGAGCTGATTCCCAGACCTCTGGGATCATGACTGGACCAAAGGCAATCAGGTAACCTGCTGAGCTACCCATGTGCCCCTCGTTTTCTGTCTTGAATCTTATATATTCCTGGCTTAAAATAAAGAAATTACTTTTATTTTTAGAGAGTTGATAACTTATAGGTTTACCAGTGAACTGTTATTGGACCTATTCGATACAGAGAATGAAAAATGTTGAACTATTTGTCCAAGTTGACATTGCTATTAAATAACAAACCTAGTACTCAAGCACAAGTCCAACTGACTTACATTGGTTCTTCCATTCTATGGTTCTTCCATTCTATCACTGGCTATACATTTCTTGCATATCGTCTTCTGACAGATGAGGTGAACTTATATCATTTATTTTGTACTTGCATTGCTTGGGGCTCAGAGATTAAGTAAACACTTTAAGATCACATTTAACCATAAGAGATTCAGTCTTGTTTAAAATCCATGTATTTTAGTTCCAAATTTCAGAATATTTTAGTGTAAATTTACTCCAGGTCAGACTCAAAAGAGATAAGGATGATTAATTCATGAGTCTGTAAAGACCAGAACCAAGGGTTTTTATTTTAGTTAATAAAATTTCTGTGATATTTTTTTCATGTTATTCTAAAATAGTTTCTACAAAAATTACACATTAAGAAAAATATTTTGTATATTAAGGAAAAATAATTTCTGGACCCTTCATCTCCACAATTTCTTTTTCAGTAGTTCTGAATTGAGGCCCATTAGTCTGTATATTTAACAAGCAGATGCTTTTGATATAAAGGTCTGCACAGGAAACTTTAGAAAGCACTATTATTTTAGTGTTCATTATAACATGGATTTTATTCCATGATTCCTATTCATTTGAATGTCTTATTCCATAAAGTCAACTCATATTCAGAGTCCAACAGTGAAACTAGACAGTGGACAGTGAAATCGATAAAATACTTCCCTTATATTTATAGATAATATTACAATGAGTAGGAAATCTTCTTCTTTACTACACTGTTGAATAATTATTTTAGGCAACATCCAAAGGGGAAGAATTCCTAAAGCAAAAAGCTTTGCATTCTGTTTACTTTGAATCATTTTAAGTCAGTTTTTCAGTTTCTGGTTTCTCATATAGCTTATATCAAACTCCTTTCAGATTTATCCCACTGGCTGGTCAGCAGCATCATCTCCATATAATTGGCCTCCTTACATTCTCCAATTTTACTTTGACACAGACAGTTATCTGTAATAGGGGTGTTGGACCTTGAAATGTTTACTTAATCCAAAAAAAAAATAACTAAAAAAAGAAATAGTACAGAATTTCAGTGTCTTTTGTTTCTCCTTGACTTAATAAACTGTAGACTTTTTTTGGTTTGTTTGTTTTGCTTTGGGTAGTTTAATTCTGGAATTAAAATCAATTAAAATAAATGAGCAAGTTACAATAGATTTCAAATTGAACATTGTTCACAACACCCACAAGGCTATAATTAGGATATCAAGTAAGAATTCTACTACTTGTTCCCTCATGTGTTCATCTAATGGATATTTATTTAACACTCAAAATATTGGGTACTAGACTAGACAAATAAGACAGAATGATTTCTTCTTTCATAACATTTTTAATCCAATGAAGAATATTGGTACTAAAGTAGTACTTATAAAGTGTGAAAAGGATACTATTACAGAACAACCAGCATGGCATGCATCTCGTTAGTCCTGAGCAAAGTCTTACATAAAGTAAAGGGTGAGCTGATGTCTGAAGAACAGGGAGAAAATTATCTAGGCAGAGTGTGAGGGTGCAGTTGGTCCAAAGAACAACTTCCACAAAATTTAAGAGGAGAAATGGTCTGCTCTGTCTGGAAGAATGAAAGTCATCAGAGAGGGAGAAAAACTATAAGAAACTCTTAACTATAGGAAACAAACTGAGGGTTGTCAGTGGGGAGGTGGGTGGGAGGATGGGGTAACTGGGTGATGGGCATTAAGGAGGGTATTTGATGTGATGAGCACTGGGTATTATATGCAACTGATGAATTATTGAACTCTACATCTGAAACTAATGATCTACCATATGCTGGCTAATTACATTTAAATTTTTTTAAAAAATGGAAGCATTTCTATTTGGTTGAGGTTACTTGAGTGAATAGTAAGAGAGAATGCTGGATGAAATGGTAGGTCTGATCAAGAAAGGTCATGGTGAAGGGTTGGGACTTCATTTGAAGGACAAGAGGCAAAGATATTTTAAGCAGGATGTCAACATATGCAGATTCACATTTGGGAGCGATAATTTTCATTGTTTTATGGAGACAGGATCTGTGAAGAATGATAGTGAAGTAGAAGATGATTTACCAGGCTGTGGCAGTCACTAGGTGCACCAGGTGAGGATTGGCAGCCTGACCTTGGATGTTACTAAAGAGAGAAATGAGAGGAGTTGAGGCTCACTGGTGAGTGGAATCTTAACAATCCGGAATTGGTGTTTGAGCAAATGTTGGGGATGAGGAAGATGGAGATGCAAATTAAATGCTAGATTTCCAATTCTTTAAAGGTAGGTATTAATTTGTGCTTTTCTTTTTCTATTTTAGAAAGACAAGTGAAGTTAAGCCACTCTTTCTATGTTTCTACCTTTTACTTCTGAAGGCAAGCAGTTTTTAATTCTGTAAGTCATTTCTCAATATCATCTTTTGAGGGATCCCTGGGTGGCGCAGCGGTTTGGCGCCTGCCTTTGGCCCAGGGCGCGATCCTGGAGACCCGGGATCGAATCCCACGTCGGGCTCCCGGTGCATGGAGCCTGCTTCTCCCTCTGCCTGTGTCTCTGCGCCTCTCTCTCTCTCTGACTATCATAAATAAATAAAAATAAAAAATATATATATCATCTTTTGAAAAAGTAGAAGTGTCAAGGACGGAGCTCTGAAACTTTTCAGCCTTTCACTGTTGGACTCTGAATATGAATTTAAATAAAAAATTGAAAAATAAATACAAAATCCTTGGGTACATGAGATACAGTGATTTACCAATGAAGAGTATACAGTAACTATATAGAGAAGAACTACTCATACTTGTTTGTTGTCCAATGAATTCATTTGAAGATTTCTATAGTGTCCAGGCACCATCTTTTCCTGTCTAGGTCTACAAATTATCTCTTTCTGTTCTTTATTATCAAATATGCTATCCCTGGCTAATTTTATAGCTCCTACTATAAGAAAAATGTAGCAATTCTGTCATTACTCACAATGCCATGGCTCTTTTACTTAAAATGACATAGACCTACTTGGCTATTCCATTCCTTAATTTCACATATTTAATGCTGGTTGCATCACATCAACCAACACATTCATTATTTGCAGTAATGTAAATAATGATGCCTATGAATACTGACATCCAATTACTCTCTCAAAAGTTACTACTGAGCTTTATTGATAATGACCACAAGGGCAAGTCTTAACCAGAGTATGCAGTACATGTGACAAATAATTAGTTTTCTGATCATGGTATACATATAATTTTTTTTAATTTTAATTTTTTTATTTAAATTCAATTTAGTTAACATATAGTACATTATCAGTTTCAGGGATAGAATTTAGTGATTCATCAGTTGCATTTAACACCCAGTGCTCATTACATCTGGTGCACTCCTTGAAGCCATCACCCAATTGCCACATCCCCCCATTCACCTCCCCTCCGGCAACCCTCATTTTTTTTTCCCTATGGTTAATAATCTCATATGGTTTGCCTCCCTTTCTGTTTTTATCTTATTTTATTTTTCTTTCCCTTTCCCAATGTTCATCAATTTTATTTCTTAAATTCCACATGAGTGAAATCATATGGTATTTGTTTTTCTCTGACTTATTTTTCTTAGCATAATACTCTCTAGTTCCATCCACATCATTGAAAATGGCAGTTTCATTCTTTTTGATGGCTAAGTAATATTCCATTGTATATATATGTGTGTGTGTGTGTATGTCATATCTTCTTTATCTATTCCTCTATTGATGAACATCTGCACTCTTTCCATATTTTGGCTATTGTAGACATTGCTGCTATAAATATTGTGATGCATGTGCCATTTGTTTTTCTCCACACCCTTGCCAACATCTATTGTTTCCTGAGTTGTTAATTGTAGCCATGTGAGGTGTTATCTCATTGTGGGTTTGATTTGTATTTTCCTGATGCCAAGTGATGTTGAGCATTTTTTCGTGTGCCTGTTAGCCATGTGTATGTCTTCTTTGAAGAAATGTCCATTTATGTCTTCTGCCCATGTTTTTTACTGGATTTTTATTTTGGGGGGGATGAGATTAAGTTATTTATAGATTTTGGATACTAGCTCTTTATCTGATATGTCATTTGGGAATATCTTCTCTCATTCTGTAGGTTGCCTTTTAGTTTCATTGATTGTTTCCTTTGCTGTACAAAGTTTTTTATTGTGATAAAGTCCTAATAGTTCATTTTTGCTTTTGTTTCCCTTAGCTCTGGAGATGTGTCTAGCAAGAAGTTGCTGTGGCCAAGGTCAAAGAAATTGCTGCCTGTGTTCTCCTCTAGGATTTTGATGGATTCCTGTCTCACATTTAGGTCTTTCATCCATTTTCAATTTATTTATTTTTTTTTGTATGGTGTGATAAAGTGCTGCAGTTTCATTGTTCTGCATGTGGCTGCCCAGTTTAAAGATAGGAAAAAAACCTTGCAATTGTGTCTCCTTTTGAACTCTGCCTTTACTGGATTCCTATATGGAATATGGTCTTTCTTTTTTAATATTGACCACATTCCTGTCTACCACACACTGACACCTGTGGGAAAGATAGGCAAGACTCCTATGAGAGATTAGGAAAAGTGGTCCTAATGAAACATTTGACAAAACATAAGAGCAATCTGAGAGAATACTCCTCACAGGACAAATGAGAAGCAATAGAAAAGATTGATTGGAAGCGCCAATTGGCTTTGCAGAGAAGATAGGTGGAGCCACTTCCAGAGTACTGATAGATGTGTGTCCTGGAGCCTGCAAAGGAAGTAAAGTGACCACTCTGGCCAAGGAATGCACAGAGTAAAGGAGTCCTAGCCACCATTTCTTCATTGGTTGCTCTAGACCAGAGGCAACACTGCAGTCAGAATAGACTGATGAGAGAGAATCTATGACAACACAGGGGACTCAATAAAGGTCAAGGGCCAAGGGTAGGCCATTGGATAGGGCATATTTAATAAGTAGCTGCTTCTAAAGTAGGATGTCTTTATACCACACTTTGGAAGTATTCTTCTTTCAGTGTTTATTGTATTATAATGTATTGATATCCTTTTTGTAATTTTCATTCACCTGAATTTCTCACTAAATCAGTCAATTCATATTAAAAACCCTGCACAAGCATGGTAGACAACAAATTTGATAAAATATTTCCCCTTACATTTATAGAAAATGTGAAAATGTATAGAAAATATTTTTCCTTACATTTATAGAAAACGTTACAATGGTTTTATTTTCTGGTGTTGAATTTCCTTTGGTTACATCTCAAGGAAAGGGATTGCTGAATCAGAAGACTTGGACATTATGTTGACTTTATAAATTTTGACTCCTCAGAGCTGGTGACCATTGCTCAAAGATGGGCATTAAAGGTCAGAGTATCCCAAAGAGAAATCTGAGACCATATCTATCCTAGGCTCAGAGTGTTCTATTATTAGCCCTGCCCAATACCTAAATAGGATCTAGAAAATTTCAAGAAAGGCCCTCCATGGTATAGGGTTCACTGAGGCACAAGAAAGGCAGTATTGTCCTAGATACAAAAATTATGACCAGCTCTCAAAATAACTCACTTTGGGAAATTAGGTCAATTATCTTACGTCTCTTAACTACAGGTTTCTTAAATATATAGGTAAGGAAGGAAAAAAAATCTCTCTCACACAGTTTTTGAGGTTAAAATGAAATAAAGTATATGAAGGCATGCTTTGCCTAGAATACTTTATTTTTCAAAAATCTTATATTTTTTTCTTCCTAAAGAGTCAAATTTCTATATAATTTTTGAGACTTTTTCTATTTTTTAATAGAAGAGAAATGACCTCAAGCAAAATATTGAACGTGAATTTTTATGCGTCTGGCTTCTTCAATTTTATCTTCTTTTCCCATTGATTCACTGTGCTTTATGTTCTCTCTCCATTCTTTTCAGAACATGTTCCTTGGGAGGATTATGTTATTCACATACTTGTATAAATATGTGTTTGTGTTTTTCATCTATTAGTAATTTATTCACTATATTAAATAAGTGTTTATTGAGTACTTCTTTCTCAGGTATTATTGTATACACTGGGTATAAAGTGACAACAGGGCTGGCTTCATATGTGTGTGAACTGTGCCATAACTCAGGGCCCTGCTCTTAGAAGTCTGCCATGCTTGGTTCAATGCTCTGTTGTTCTCATCTTGAAATCCTTAAGAACATTTGAATAATGGACCCATGGTTCTTTTTAAATTCTTTTTTCTTAATTAAAGTATAGTTAACATACATTGTATTAGTTTCAGATGTATAGTGTAGTTATTTGACAATTACATACATTATGTAGTGCTCACCATAGTATAGTTAACATCTGCTACCATACAACAGTATTACAATCTTTTGTGTATATTTCCTATACTATACTTTTCATCGCCATGACATATTTATCTTATAACTGGAAGTTTGTACCTGTTAATCCTCTTCACCTATTTTGCAGCCCCCCCACCCCAACTCTCCTCCCCTCTGGAAACTACTGGTTTGTTCTTTGTATAATCTGTTTGTTTTATTTTTAAATTCCACATATAAGTGAAATCATAAGGTATTTGTCTTTCTTCATCTGACTTATATTAGTAAGCATAATAGCTTCTATAGCCATCCATGCTGTTGTAAATGGGAGGATTTCATTTTTATGGCTGAGCTGTATTCCATTTATCAGTGGATACTTGTGTTACTACCATATCTTGGCTATTGAAAATAAAGATGCAGTTAACATGAGGGTGCCTATATCTTTTCAAATTCGTGTTTTTATTTTCTGTGAGTGAATGTCCAATAGTGGAATTACTGGATCATTTGGTATTTCTATTTTTAATTTTTGGAAGAACCTCCATACTGTTTTCCATAGGGGTTATACCAATTTACATTCTTACCAAGTTCTCTTTTCTTTACATATTCACCAGCACTGTTAATTTCTTGTCTCTCTGGTACTAGCCATTCTGACTGGTGTCAGGTGATATTTTATTGTGGTTTGTATTTGCATTTCCCTGATGGTTAGTGAAATTGAGCATCTTTTCTTGTGTCTGTTGGCCATATGTTTCTCTTCTTTGGAAAAATGTCTTTTCAGGCCTTCCCATTTTTAAATTGGATTATTTGGATTTTTTTGGTGTTGAGTTGTAAGAGTTCTTTACATATTTTGGATATTAACCCTTAATCAGGTATATCATTTGCAAATATATTCTTCCATTCAATAAGTTGCTTTTTGACTGTTGATGGTTTCCTTCACTTGCAAAGACTTTTTATTTTGGTGTAGTTTCAATAGTTTACTTTTGCTTTTATTTCCCTTGCCTGAGGGAGTCCTAGCTGTAGCAATCAGACAGGAAAAAGAAATATGAGGCATCCAAATGGGTAGGGAAGAAGTGAAACTTTCACTATTTGCAGGTGACATGATACTATATGTTGAAAACCCTAAAGACTCCACCTGAAAGCTGTTGAACTAATAAATAAATTCAGTAATGTTTCAGGATACAAAATTCATATACATAAATGTGTTGCATTTCTATAAATTAATAACAAGGTAGCAGAAAGAGAAATTAAGAAAACAATACCATTTATGAATTTAACAAAAAGAGTAACGTACATAAAAATAAACTTAATGAAGAGGGTGAAAGACTTGTACTCTGAAAACCACAAAACAGTTATGAAAGATATTGAGGATGACACAAACAAGTGAAAAGATAGAACATGCTTATTGGAAGACTTTATATTGCTAAACTATCCATAGTACCCAAAGTAATCTACAGATTAAATACAATTCTTATAAAAATGTCAAAAATATTTTTTCACGGAACTAGAGCAAATAATCCTATAAGTTATATTGAACCACAAAAGCCCTGAATAGCTAAAGCAATCTTAAGAAATAAAAATAAAGCTGAAGGTATCACAATCCCAGATCCATCTACAAGCTATTCAACAAAGCTATAGTAATCAAAACAGTATGGTAGTGACAAAACCAGACATGTAGATCAATGGAATAGAATAGAAAGGCCAGAAATAATGCGGCACTTACACAGTCAATCTTCAACAAAGGAGGCAAGAATACACGATGGAGAGAAGACAGTCTCTTCAACAAATGGTGCTGGGAAAACTGGACAGCTACATGCAAAAAAGATGAAAGTGGAATGCCTTCTTACATCATACACAAAAATTAAACATGGGCTAAGGATCCAAATGTGAGACCTGAAACCATAAAACTCCAAAAAGAGAACATGGGCAATGATCTCTTGGACCCAGATTTTCATTTTGCCCTGGGAATCAGAAATTATGTAGCTTATCCTGAGTAGTGAACCTAAAAATTATACTTTCTGCCCTCAATAAGCTTACAAGATAGACATACATTTAAAATAATAAGCCACTAAGAAGTAAATACTATATAAAGTTATGAAAGAGTATTATTTGAAATAGAATAAGAAAAAACTGTAATTAAGAGTGGGGCAAGAAGGGTGCCTGGGTGGCATTCAACATTTGGGTTCAGCTCAGGTCATGATCTCATGGGTTATGAGACTGAGCTTTGTGTTGGACTCTGCACTCAGTGGGGAGTCTGCTTGAAGATTCTCTCCCTCTGCTCCTCTCCCCACTCATGCTCTTTCAATCTCTAAAAAAAAAAAAAAAAAAAAAAAAAAAAAAAAAAATCTTTAAAAAAAAAGAAGAGTGGAGACATTAGCAAGGCCTCTCCCAGGATGTGGGCTAACACCTAGAGGATGAGGAGGAGTCAGCTCAGTTATGAGATTAAAAAACAAAAAAACAGAAAACATGCTTTAAAGCCCTGGGGTTGCACTTGATGGGATGAACACTGGGTGTTATGCTATATGTTAGCAAATTGAACTCCAATTTAAAAAAAAAAAAAGAAAGAAAGAAGAAAGAAAGAAAGAAAGAAAGAAAGAAAGAAAGAGAGAAAGAAAGAAGAAAGAAAGAAAAAGAAAGAAAGAAAGAAAGAAAGAAAGAAAGAAAGAAAGAAAGAAAGAAAGAAAGAAATGTAAAGAAAGAAATATGAAGAAAGAAATGTGAAGAAAGAAAAATAAAGCCCTGGAGTAGATAGAAACTGGACACCTAGAAGGAAGTGAGGAGTAAGTCTGACCGAATTTGGAGAAAATGTCAGGGCCACATCACATATAGCTTTGTAGTCCAAAGCACAGATTTCATGTTTTATGCCATGCAGAGTTGAAAAACTAGACAAAGTGTGTGTGTGTGGTGTGTGTGTACATGTGTTGATAAATGTAGTGACTCTCTAATGCTATTCTAAGTATAGATAGAGATTGCTGGATCAGGAAGACTCGGAAAAATATGTTCTCTGTAAAAGAGAACTCAGAAAAGTAAAGGAGGTATTTGGGAAAGCAACATAAAATTTCTGCTTTGAAATGATGTATTTGAACAAAAATTTAGGGTTTTTGTACCCTTAAAATCATATATGTTTCAATTCTTTTGAGAACCTTACACACAGTTCTTGCTCTTGGCTATATGTACCATATCCCCTGAGAGAGAGATGTTGTAGAATGCAGAAAGGAATAAGATAGTTGTCATCATAAATTTTATAAGTCAACTTGACTCATCTAACACATGGCTACATAGCTGGTAAAACATTTCTGGTTTTGTCTTTGAGGGTGTTTCTGGAAGAGGCTGAGCATTTGACTCAATAGACAGAGTCAAGAGATCTGCCCTCAACACTGTGGGCAGGCACCATCCAATCTCAATCTGTTGATGGTCTAACTAGAACAACAAGGCAAATGAAGGGCAAATTCCCCCTCTGTTGTTGATTTGGGCCATTCATCTTTTCCTTCCCTTGGATACTAGAGCTTTTAGGCTTTCAGACTAGTGGCCTCCTGGTTCTTAGGCCTTTGGCCTCAGACTGGGAGTTACACCATTGTCTACTTGTTTCTCAGGCTTTCGGACACTACCAACTTTCCTGGTTCTCCAATTATATAATATATATAAATATAATCTCCTATAAGTCCTATTTCTCTAGAGAGCACTAACTAATAACATAGTATGGATGATAGCACATTATCAGGAGAATGTTGAAAAGTACACTTTCTACTCAGAAATTGAGTAGCTGTAAAAGTGACATATTTATATAAGAACAGCCTCAACTCATGATTAGTTACAGCAAAATTATCTGTTTCAATTAATATCCCATACTTTGGCATAGTGTATAAACATATAATTTATTAGCAGTTAATTAACCTATCTCCACATAAATACTGTTTGTAGTACTTTCAAGTGAGTATAAAAAATATTCTTGGGCTCTTTGACTTTAGTAATTGTACCACTGCCCCTTTCCCAAATACTCTTGTTCCATCTCCCTAATAACCATTTCTTATCTCTCATCACTCAGCTCAGCAAGCCTTCCTTGGCATCTCCTTAGTCCTAAGGAGAGTGTTACTCCTGTTTGCTTTTACAGAATTGTGGGCTTCCCTTTCCTATAGAGTCTTATCTTTCTGCTTTGAGATGCTATTTTTATTCGTCTGCCTCCCCGTCAAGAGTATGATTTCCCAAGAGCTAAGAGAACTGTGATCTCTGGATCCACTAGCTTGCTTGCATAGGGCCCAGGGTAGTGCTTAACCAACTATTACAGAAAACTGAAAGAATGAATGAATTAATTAATTCCACACACTTGTGTCATGAAGATTTTATTAGGTAATACTTATAAAAGTATCCAGAACAGCAGTTCATTGAATGTGCTCAAACAGGAGTTGACATGGAATGTAGACTTTTTCTTCAGAACTTTATGGCTTTGATTCTGTGAAGGAGACTCACTGTGAGTCAAAAAAAGTAAATACATGCACTAGTCCATGACACCAGCGTCTGGCAGAAAGGCTGTTCTGAAAGGGACATGATTTGTAGAACTTAATCCTTTGCAAATATTTAATTCATTGATTTTAGCCCTGTCTGGGACTCTTAGAAACATATCCATCAGGAGATTGTACAGGAGAATATTTTATAAGGATTTCTCAGATTTGTTACTGTTTCACTGATTCTTTTGGTGTAAAAAAATTAAGCAACAAAACATGTTTCTAATTGGATTCAAAGCAACATTTCTAGTAATATTTTATTATTTGTATTATAAATAGAGGGCAAAGGAGTATATTTTAGATTATTCAAATTAGGGCCAGGAAAGCATGTGCTCTTTTAGTCACATTGCTAATTTGTTCTCTGATCAAAGTATAAAATACTTCACAGTTCTGGCTCTATAAATTATTGTTATATATATTAGGAATTTTTTTTCTTTTTTCTTTCTTTCTTCCTCCCTTTCTTTCTTCTCTCCTTTCCTCCCCTCTTTTCCTTCCTTCTCTTTTCCTTTTTTTTTCTTTCTTTCTTTCTTTCTTTCTTTCTTTCTTTCTTTCTTTCTTTCTTCGCTCCTTCTTTCCTCCCCTCGCTCTCTTCTTTCCATCTTTTTTCTTTCTTTTTCTTTCTTTCTTCCTTCCTGTCTGTCTCTGTGTCTTTCTCTCCTTCTCTTTGTATACCAGTAAGGAAACTGAGAATTGGAAGTGTTCAAGTGTTTGTTTTAGTGCACTAGGCTTTCATATCAGCAATGAGAACATATTTCATTTAGAGGAAAGTAATTTTTACTGCTTTCTGGATATTTTTAAGAAATATATTTTCAATAAATCTACATACCAAATTTCTATCCCATAGTTATTTTCTATCCCACACTCACAAAAAAAAATATCATGACAACCTTTCATAACCATTAATGGCCTAGTAATAACATTTATTAACTGATTTCCTGTTGAAAAGAATCAATGAATAAATATCACATCAGAATTGATAAATTTCAGAAAGTTGCATTCCTTTGTAGTCTTTTTTTTTTTTTTTTTTTTTGGTAGGCTGACTGACCACTTATTTTGTCCCATTTAACATGAAGACAGTATGGTGTAAAATAGATCAAGTCAACATGGAAAGAAAGATCATCACTTGTTAGAACACCAAACAACTGAATGCAAGAGCAGAAGGTAAGGCCAGAAAATTGTCAAATGATAATAGTACAATTCTGTGCCATGCCTCCTTGCCTGGCAGTACCTGAGGCCAAAGAGCTTCCATAGACTTCCAATTCTATATAGAATCCATAATAAGTGTCCTTTGACAAGGCCAAATCCTAAATAGTCAGTGTTTCACACTTTACCTCTTCCTATCTGGGAAAGAATAGAGGAAATAATTTTTCTACCTCCAAATTTCTTAGACTTTCCTCATCTTTTCCTCTTGGGTTGCTGGCTGCAATTGTAACTCCATCCTACATGTGCAAGCATTGCCATTATCTGCACATGTTTCATTGCCTCTGTGGATCCTCTAGCTGCCACCACCATTATTGAAAATGTGGGCTTCTGAAAGAGTACTGCTTGGTATCCTTCAGGATAGTGGTCAAGGCATCTCTCATTTTTTTAAAGATTTATTTATTTATTTATTCAAGAGAGGCAGAGAGAAGAAGGCTGCCTGAGGGGAGCCCAATGAGGGACTCAATTCCAGGACTCTGAGATCATGACCTGAGCTGAAAGCAGATGCTTAGCCACTTAGCTACCCAGGCACCTCAAGGTATCCCTTTCAAAATCCAACTCTGTCTCCTATTTTATACCACTTTCCTTTCTATCATCCTTGATTTAATCAAACTCAAGGGGAAGCCTCTTTCTATCTCGTGTTGCTGTGATCTTCTCTGTCAATTCCAATAGGAAATCACTACAAAATTTAGTATAGTTTCTTGGGCAGCTCTATTACCTGACCGACCAGGGAAAGTAAAAGCTAGCAAAACAGACATGGAAACCCACTCTCTATCACAGAACACTCTATGGTGAGATTAATATCTTCACCAGGAAAACTCTATTTATTTCAGGGAGAGATACTTGAAATAGTTTCTTCCTGGACAAGAAAAGAAGCCAGGAGAACAGCATATAGACGTAATGCAGCCTACCCTCCTGTTCCAGGAAGTGTGCTCAGGAGCTGTCTTCCAAACACTGGTTTATTGTTTTGTACTTGAGTTCATTCTGTCTTGGTCTAAATCATTAAGAATAATGAAATGATTGGATAATCTGCCTAACTAGTCATTTTGTGCGTGTGTGCCAATGTACTTTCTTCGATTGGTCCCCTTAGGCTTCATGCATCCCAGATCACACAGGAGTGTGGTGCTTCAACATGTGTCATACCAGGGCTTCTTGCATATAACACTGCTATATATGTCTCCAGAAGCCAACTGAATGGGAAGCGGGATCCAACATATTAGGTGATAAATGATTAGTAGAAAATGGCAATATTAGTAGAAAATGGAAATATCTCTTGTTTCAGAGTTCAGAGATGAGTATTGGGCCCTCAGAAAAACAATCCCAGTTTGTGCATTGAGTTAATAATTTACATTTTAAAAATTTCAGTGCTTTTTTTTTCCTTCATTTTTTAGTAAGGTATAATTTGTGTACAGAAACAATTATCTTCTTTATTATAAAATTCTCCGAGTTTCAAAAACAATATCTGATTGTGTAATCACCATTACAATCAAGATATGGAATATCTTCACCAACCCCCAAATTCCCTGGTGTCCCTTTGCAGTCAGCTTCTTCCTTCACTCCAGACTCTGACAACCATTGGTGTTTTCTTTCCCTACAGTATTCACTTTGCAAAGGTGTAATAAAAATGGAAGCACATACAATGTTGCATTTTGGATCTGGCTTCTTTTGCACAATTGTTTGATCCATTTTGTTGCATATATCCATTGTTTATTCTTTTCTTACTAACAAGTAGTATTCCATTATAAG
Organism: Vulpes lagopus; assembly: GCF_018345385.1. Taxonomy (NCBI): domain Eukaryota; kingdom Metazoa; phylum Chordata; class Mammalia; order Carnivora; family Canidae; genus Vulpes; species Vulpes lagopus. The sequence goes on along the minus strand of NC_054838.1, from coordinate 32,658,037 downwards.
TTTGCACCACAGTTTGTTTATCCTTTCCCCAGTTCAGTGACATTTGAGATGTTTCTAGTTTGGCAATTAAAAATAAAGCATTTTTAACATCCACACACCGATTTTTGTGTGAACAGCTTCCATTTCATTTGGAAAAATATGTAAGAGCGGAATTGCTGGTACATATGGTAAATGTCTGTTTACTTTTATAAGAAACTGCCAAATTTTCTTCCCAAGTGATGGACTACTCTTTATTCCCACTAGCCACACACTACAGTTTTGGCTGCTCTGCATGCTTACCACCTTGAAATATTGTCATTTTCTTTTTACTCATTTATTTTTTTCCCATTAATTCCTTTTTAATTAAAATATATGTGACATATAACATTGTGTAAATTGAACACATACAACATGTTAATTTGATATATTACTTAGTGTAATATGTTTCCCATTGTAGTAATAATTAGCACTATCACATTACATAATCATCTTTTTGTTTTAGTGGTTACAATAAATGAGTTCTAGTCTCTTTGCAAATTTGATGATTATAATAATAGAATATTTTGTATCTATATTCACTATACTGTGTATTATATTTCTAGGACTTCTTTCTAGGACTACCCATTGCAAGTTTGTACCCTTAAATAACATCTGTGTAATCCCCATTTCCCCCCACCCTGTAACCACCAATTTTACTCTCTGTTTTTATGAGTTTGACTTTTTTAGTCCTCACAGATATGAAAGATAGGCTAGCAATTCTTTATCTCTGTCCAACTTATTTACTTGGCATAGTGTGTTCAAGGTCCACTCATGTTATTGCAAGTGGTAGGAGGTCCTTCTTTCATGGCTGAATAATATTGCTTTGGTTATATATGCAACATATTTTGTTATCTACCCATCATTAATTAGCACTTACATTGTTTCCATACCTTGGCTACTATGAACAATGCTGCAACAAACATGAGAATGTTTTCACTTGCCCTGGGTATGCACCCAGAAATGAAACTGGTGAATCACGTGGAAGCTCCACTTTCAATTTTTTGAGGAACTCTATATTGTTTCCATAGTTGAAACAATTTACATTCCTTCAAACAGTGTACGAATGCTCTCTTTCTCCATGTCCTTGCCAACATTTATTATCTTGTCTTTTTGATAATAGCCATTCTCATAGATGTGAGTTGATATCTCATTGTGGCTTTGATTTGCCTTAACCTAAGGATTAGTGGTGCTGAGCATCTTGTAGGTATCTATTGACATTAGATATATATATATTTTTTTTTTGAAAAATGTCTATTTGGTACCTCTGCCCAATTTTTTAATCAGATTATTTTGGAGGTGGTTCCTATTGAATTGTATGAGTTCTTTATATATTTGGAATATTAAGCTTAAATTTTTAAAAATTAAAAATAGAACTTTCATGTGATTCAGCAGTTTCACTCCAGGGTACATATTCAAAGGAAATGAAATATTCCTATGTCCATTGCAACACCACTTACAATTGCCAAGGTATGCTAACAATTCAATTAGATATTAATCTCTTACCTGATATATAGTTTGGAAAATTTTTCTCCCATTCTGAAGATTGTCTTTGCCCTCTCTACCCCCTGTGTACTCTCTCTCAAACAAATGAATAAATCTGTAGAAAAAAAATAAAATATCTTAGTTCCTCGATTTAAATTCCAGTTAATTAACATACAGTGTAATATTAATTTTAAGTATGCAATATACCAATTCAATATTTTTATTCAGCATATGGTGCTCATCACAACAAGTGAACTCGTTAATCCTTACCACCTATTTAACCCATCCCCCCACCCACCTCCACATTGGTAACCATCAGTTTGTTCTCTATATTTAAGAGTCTATTGCTTGATTTGTCTCTCCTTTTTTTCCCTTTGCTCATTTGTTTTCTTTTTTTTTTCTTTCTCCAAATTTTTATTTAAACCCTGGTTAGCTAAAATAAAGTGTAATATTAGTTTCAGGTGTAGAATTCAGTGATTCATCACTTATAACACCCAGTGTTCTTCACAAATGCCCTCCTTAATACCCATTACCTATTTAACCCATTCCCCCACCTACTTCTACTACATTAATCCTCAATTTGTTCTCTGTAGTTAAGAGTGTCTTTCTTGGTTTGCCTCTCTTTTTTTCCCTTCCTGTATCATCTGTTTTGTTTCTTAAATTCCACATATGAGTGAAATCATATGGTATTTGTCTTTCTGTGACTTATTTCATTTAACATAATACTCTCTAGCTCCATCCATGTTGTAAATGGCAAGATGTCATTCGTCTGAGTATGCACATCACATCTTTTTTCTTCTTTATGCATTCATCAGTATATGGACATTTAGGCTCCTTCCATAATATGGTTGTTGATAATGCTGTTAGAAACATCAGGGTGCATGCATCGCTTTGAATCAGTATTTCTGTATCATATGTAAATTCTTCATAGTGTAATTGCTGGGTCATATGGTAGATTTGGTAGATTTCTATTTTTAACTTTTTGAGGAAACTCTAAGGTATTTTCCAGAGTAGCTGCAACAGTTTACATTCCCACCAACAGTGATACACACACACACGTATACATACAAACAATGGAATATTACTTAGCCATTAAAAATAATGGAATCTTGCATTTGCAATGACATGGATAGAGCTCGAGAGCATTATGCAAAATGAAATAAGTCAGTCAGAGAAAGAGAAATACCATATGATTTCACTCATCTGTACAGTTTAAGAAACAAAACAAATGAACAAAGGGAGATAAAAGAGAGAGACAGAGGTAAATCAAGAAACAGACTCTTCACTATAGAGAACAAACTGATGGTTACTGGAAGGGAGGTGTGATTAGGTTGGAGGGGCTACATAGGTGGTGTGGATTAAGGAATGCACTTGTGATACGTACTGTATGGTATATGGAAATGTTGAATCACTATTTTGTATATCAGTTTTACACAGTATATTAAATACCTGGCATTTAAATAAAAATTTTCAAAACTAAACTTTAGTTGTTCTAGTATATGTTTGTAGTGTCTGCGTTTTCATTTTGCAATTTCCTAGTGACTAAGGATATTGAGCATCTTTTCATGATCTTTAACTTTTAATTTTTTATTCTTTATTAAATTCAATTTAATTTACATATACTGTATTATTAGTTTCAGGGGTAGTATTTAGTGATTTATCATTTGCATACATATAACACCCAGTGCTCATTATATTAAGTGCCTTCCTTAATTGTCATCGCACCCAATTATCCTTTCCCCTACCAACCTCCCCTCCAGCAATCCTCATTTTGTTCTTGATAGTTAAGTCTCATTTGATTTGCCTCCCTTTCTGTTTTTGTCTTATTTTATTTTTCCATTCTCTTTCCCAATGTTTATCAGTTTTATTTCTTAAATTCTATATAGTTTTGTTTTTCTTTTGTTAAATTTTCCAAATACCATGTGAAAACTACTTAGATTTTAGGAACGCTATACAAAGTTTCTATAACTCTGAATTTGACGTCTGGGTTTGATTCTATGGGAGCAATTCTATTCTCTGCCAGTCACGTTTACCCAACATCAGAATCATAAGTGCTTTGTTTTTTCAGTTTGAAAGAGAGCATTTTTTGCCCTCTGCAGTATGTGTGTGTGTTTTCTCTCAAACTGACCATGGGATGCTGATAATCACTCTTTGCGTATGATCTTTTACCTACTGTGCAAACTTAGGAACAGCTTGATGGATCCACTCACCAACTACATGCCCTCATTAATTATGATAATTTTGTAGATTATTAGATGCCCCATGATATCTAGTGATTTATTACAGGGAAAATCTGTGCACATCTTCTTGGCTAATTTGAAAATGGAGACAACATAACTCATGTGCACTTCCTCATTAGAACTGAGACAATGGATAAACATGTAATAAGTAAGAAGGAGGCTGATGCAGTGAAAGAGACCTACAGTGTGAATGAAAGGAGCTGTGTTCCAGTCTCTGTTTTCATGCTTACCTGTTTGATAGCCTTGATCAAGTGCTATAACCTACTTGGTCATGGTTACCCAGTAGGTAAGCACAGAATCATGTATTAGAGCTCTCATCTGTAAAATGGACTTAAAAACATCTACTTTTCCATCCCTTCCATGTATCAAATGAAGTAGTATCCAGTAATTCATTTATTTTTCACTCATTTATTCATCCTTTCATTCATCCCATACACATTTATTGAGCTAGGGCTACTAAAATCTATAAAATGCCCCTGATCTCAAAGTGGGGGAGAAAAAAAAAAACAAACATCAATAATATAATAACAGTTTGGGCAATTCTAAATTTAACTGGCAAAGAAATTTAAGTCACCTCTCCTTTCTTAAGAAGTGAGACTACCATTCATTCAATCCTACAGGCTGAAAACTTGAGGGTTATCTGACTCTTCTGACTTCATAATCATCCACACCATCAAATAAGGAATCCTGTTGACTCTCCCTCCTTAATTATTTTAAAATCTGTTTATCTCTATCCCATTTCTATACTACTAGTGCTCTCCCCTAGATTGCTACAAAGTTCTCTTCACTGACCTATCTGCTGTTTATTCCCACTATTCCATTCTTTTTGTGAAACTTGGATGATCTTTCTAGAAAAAAAAAAAAACATGTTTTTGTCACTCCCCTGCAAAAATCTTTCAAATAAAGAACTTTATTTTATCTGTAGAATAAAATCTGAGCTCCTTAACAGGAATTGAAATCTTTTTTATAGCTGTTTTCTATCTTCTGTCAAGGAACTCAATATTTTCTCACCATTTTCACTACTCTTCTCCCAAATACTGTGTAATGTCTTTGAGGGATCATCCTTGTATTTTTTATTGTTGTATTCCTAACAACTAGCCTGGTTTTTGTCCTGTGGTAGCTACTCAATAAATCTTTGTTGGACTGATGGGTTTTCTTCCAGTTTTTTTGCAGAACTGTTCCTAAACTGTGTTGAATTCAAGTGATTTCCTGAGCTGCTGCCACGTTTTTCTGTCTCTACTGATGATTTGGATTCAAGCCATGGAAAGAGTAATAGATTTCAATAATAAGTTATTTTAAATGACTTGATACTTTGAGGAGCATAACCTGTACATTGTTATACCAACAGGAAAGCAGACATGTTTTATATATTTTATGTCTCACACGATAGTGGGAAGCTTAAAGAAGATTAATTTGTGAAAGTACATTAAAATTCAAGAGCTCTAATATATTAAAGCATTATTAAAATGATTATTTATTATTATATACTTCAGTCATATGTTAGAAATAGAAATATAAATTGTGACCCATAGAGTATATTCATCTAGTTAATTGCTGTTGATTTTATACTATTTGTTGACACTATCTCTTTGTTCTGATGATATTAAGTTCCCCAATATTCCTCTAATATATGTAAAAATATGCATTGCTAATCTAAACAAGGACATGTTGAGTCAGCACATACAATAACTTTATTGATTCTTTTAAGCTATTGCTGGGTAATGTATTTTACAAATTTACAGCATCTACCACCACATGCTAAAACAGCTTGCTCATGCCAATAAAGATAAAGTTAAGAAAATTGAGCAAATATTAAACTGCTGAAATACACAAGAACTATATTAGTAAACTTACTGTGCTGGTATTAAATAAGCTGCAGCTATTTTCAGTGTCCAGAACTGTTTGGCACTCAGTGATTTAAAATCATTCCAAATGTTTAAGCATTCCTTTTGCTAACAAGGGCAATACATATGAGAGGATCTTTAGTGTTTTCCTTCCCTTTTGTCTACTTTTTAAAGTTAATACCTCTTCTTGGGATCCTTCCTTGGTAGTTTCCTCTCACTTGTAACTTTTCCACCTAAGACTGGCATTGGAGACTTTGTCCTTTCACTTACCCTATGCATTCTGTTACCAGAAGACTTACTGCATTTACTGGAATTATTTATGTGCTACCATTCTTTATCACTATAATGAGAGTAGACAATTATCATTTTTCCAAGTTTATTCATATATAATAAATTTGAGATGTAGCTTAATGAAAGTTCTTATGAGATTTGGGGCATGAGAAGTGATACAGAAACAGATTATCAATAGAAAAGTCTACAAAATCAAAATAAAACTAAAAAAAAAAACTATGTCATGTCAACTTTATTTGAGAAATAATTGATGCATGGATTATAAAAATAGACTCACATCAGAGTTAATTATCTTCCCAAATTGATGCTTATACTTTGAAGAAGATTATATTTACATTTTGTGATATATTGCTTTTTTGTCAATAAAATATCAATAGAAAAATACACCAAGTTTTTTTCTTTTCCAATACATAGTGAGTTCCCACAATACCACTGGATTTGTCTGTAAATTGAATTAAAAGTTAAGGCAAAAATCAGAATTCATTTTGACACAATCCTTTATTACAGAAAGTAGGGAGACATTATGTATTAGAAGGAATGTGGGAAGTGTCTAGCAAAATGTTGCTGAGGCCTGGATCAAAGAAGTTGCTGCCTGTGTTCTCTAGGATTTTGATGAATTCCTAGCTCACATTTATTTCTTTATCCATTTTGAGTTTACTGTGTATGTTATAGAAAAGTGACCCAGTTTCATTCTTCTGGTGTTATATGCAAATGATAAACCACTAAATTTTACCCCTGAAACTAACAATACAGTGTATGCTAACTAAATTGAATTTAAATAGAGAATTAAAAGAATAAAAAAAGCGAGAGTGTAGGTTATAGTCTTACAGATCTGAACCATAGCTTGTAAAATGAGATCCTTGCTTTCAAATCATAATTCTGCTCTCACTCACTGAGCAATACAGGAAGGATAATTAATGGTTCTGAAGGGATGAAGATGATAATATTCAGACCAGGTTTTCAGATATGAATAAATAACAATATCTAATATTCATTTTGCTCTTGTAATTTGTCAGCCCTGGCAATGTTTCTTTTTTTTTTTTTTTTTAAAGATTTTATTTACTTATTCATGAAAGACACCGAGAGAGGCAGAAACACAGGCAGAGTTGGAGAAGCAGGCTCCATGCAGGGAGCCCGACGTGGGACTCCATCCCCGGTCTCCAGGATCACGCTCTGGGCCAAAGGTAGGCACTAAATCACTGAGCTGACACTCAGGTGTCCTCTTGGCAATGTTTCTTACACATATTACACATATTCAATTTAATTTTCACCACATCCTGATTTGAATTTGGCATTATTCACTTTTTAAAGATAGATTAACAGAGATTCAGAATAGTTTAGTGACTTATCCAAATGTGAACAGCAAGTAAGTGACAGATCAGGGTGAGAGTTTAAGGCTGTGTGGCTTCATAGACAATAGCCCTGATCAACCTGTCATATGGGTAAACTATATTGCAGACTCTCCATAAATGATGACCAATGTTATGATTATACATTTACAGTTGCTGAGCAGGAAATAAAGGCACCATCTGGCTTTCCTTTCAACCATAATCCACTACTTACAGATTTTTAGAAAAAAGTCCTCCATTTTTTATGAACTTTCATCATCACTTGGTGAGATTCATGGATAAAGAATGCTGTCATTATAAAAGCATTGAACTGAAATCAGAGGTTACAGGGTTTTTGACTCTGCCAAAAATACCTGTATTCTTGATTTCATTGGCTCAAAGTCCAAATCTCAAAGCAGAAGACACTGTATATTGAGACTTGTAGTTCATTGGTTTCAGACTATTTGTGTTTGGATGTTTTGAGGCACAAAACCATTTACCCTTCCTTTCAACCACATTTTACATGCTAAAATATAAGCTATTTTTGTTTACAGAATTCAGAGAACTGATGGCACTTGCTTGATTATTCAGGGTGGATGACCTTGAAATTGATCAATGTCCAATGGGTTATTAAAAATTGAGCAATGATTGGTGGCAGCAGGAGCAAATACAATTTACACTCAAGATATCTAAATTATAAATTCAATTGTATTGACTTGGCACAATTCCCTAAGCCCCAAGAGGATTGCTAAAGGATAGGATTTAAGATAAGGGTAAGCCTATAAAGTGGGCTTGAGGGCCTCAGAGACATTTCAGAGAATTTTCAAGAAGTTTGCATTTTTGTAGTTGAGTAATTTAGAAACTGTAAAAACAGTTTTGAAAGTCAAGAAGATCAGGACTTTCAAACAAGTTGCATCATGGTTTGTCATTTTTTACTGATTGAGTTCAACTCTAGCAGCATGGATAAATATATAGGTACTAGACTAAGAGAGAGGAGATATTAGGTTAATTTCATGATCTACCAATAAGTACATGACTTTGGACAAGCGACTTCACTTTTCTAGATCTGATAGTCCTTTCTTAAGAGTTAGGACATTGTCTCGGTAATCTTCAATATCCTTTTTCAGTTGCAAAACCTGAAATTCCCTCAACTCTGATAGAAATCCTGGAGAAGAATTCTCACCCTTTGTTTCCAGAAAATATACATTCTATAACACCCAGAATAAAACTGATCTCAATATTAAGTAGATCTTTTTAATGAGGAGTACCTTTTAAAACCTAGGGACAATTTACAGGTAAACTGTTTAGCCAAAGGTACTATGTACATAACGGGGGTTCCTCTTTATGACAGGGGAGACATAATGAATGCAAATTGAACTGAATAAATGAATACTGAATGAAGTTAGTTAATTATATCACTTTCTGACTCAGACTAGATATTCCCAGAACAATCAATTGAAAGAGAGAAACAATTGGATGGTTCCATATTTCATTCTTAATTTAAGTGACATCAACCATGTGAGGTTTATTTTATTAATCTACTTTATAAATTAAGAAACTGATGGTCAGAGGTTCAGCTAGATTTCTGCAGCTTGGAAGTCTTGAGACAAAGACTCAGTTTTCTGAAACCAAATCCAGTGCTCATTTCCAATATGTTATACTGTACTTTTATCTACCATTTCTATTACCTTTTAAATATTTAAAGAGCTTCCTGGCATATCCTAACCACTTTTAGAATTAAAATTGTTGTTAGTGGGGATCCCTGGGTGGCGCAGCGGTTTGGCGCCTGCCTTTGGCCCAGGGCGCGATCCTGGAGACCCGGGATCGAATCCCACGTCAGGCTCTCGGTGCGTGGAGCCTGCTTCTCCCTCTGCCTGTGTCTCTGCCTCTCTCTCTCTCTGTATGACTATCATAAATAAATAATAAAAAAAATTTAAAAAAAATTGTTGTTAGTTCACTGAAATACACTAATAAAGTCATTCCTTACAGTTACTTTGTAATCTGAGAATCTTAACAACAAAAATACTTGGCACATCTATTTCTCTGTTATTCATTTAGGAGATAATAAATAAATCAGAGAAAATTATAGAAAGTGACTTGAACTTTGAGGACTCAGGGATGATGTATGGTTTCTATATCTATAAACAAATAAATTGAAACTCATAAAACAGTCTGTAATCTCAGTCTTTGGCACATGTTAATGTTAACCACTGTCTTTTGAGTTATGCGTATTTACCCAAACTTCCCAAGGTATCTTACTCACTTCCTGAGTAGTTTATTGAAAAACGTTAACATTCTTAAAGTTAGATGAATTGCAATTTAAATTCTGGTCTTGGCACAATATGTAATTAAATGTTATAAACTGTGAGTACAGGTCTAACACCCTAGTTTGATAATCTTGAAAACACCACTTTACCACCTATTTGTAAAATGCAGGGGAAAATATCTACTTAAGAATGGGTATTGTGTGCATTAAATAAAGCAGTCTTTGCATGTACTAATATCATTAAGCTCACTGAGACTCAGCTGATTCATCCAAAATATTAGAGTGATTACTATGTAATGGACAATTGTAATGATTAAAAATCATAGTAAATATAGCATACCTACGCATATGAGGCTCCCAGTTATGCCATTATTTTTTATTATTTTATTTTCTTTTATTTTTTTATCATGATAAGTGTACTCTTTAATCCCCATCAGCTACTTCACCCATCTGCCCACCCTCCTCCCCTCTGGTTACCATCAGTTTGTTCTCTATAGGTAAGAGTTTGTTTCTTGGTTTCTCTCTCTCTCTTTCTCTTTTGCTCTTTTGTTTTGTTTCTTAAATTCCATGTATGAATGAAATCATGTGGCATTTGTCTTTTTCTGACTCCCTTATTTTGCTTATCATTATACTCTCTTGCTCAATGTTGCAAATGGCAAGATTTCATTCTTTTTTTATGGCAGAATAATATTGCATTCTATCATCTATCTATTATCTATCTATCATCTATCTATCTATCTATCTATCTATCCATCTATCATCATCATCATCTATTTCACTTCTTTACCCATTCATCTCCTGATGGATGCCTGGGCTGCTTCCATAATTTGGCTATTGTAAATAATGCTGCAATGAACCTAGGGGTACATGTATTCTTTTGAATTAGTGTTTTTGTATCCTTTGTTTAAATACCTAGTAGTGCAATTACTGGATCAAAGGATAGTTCTATTTTTAAATTCTTGAGGAATCTTCATACTGTCTCTCACAGTGGCTGTACCACTTTGCCTTCCCACCAACAATACAAGAGGGTTCCCTTTTCTCCATATCCTGCCAACATTTATTGTCTCTTCTTCTTTTTTTTTATTTTAGCCATTCTGACATGTGAACTGGCATCTCATTATGGTTTTGATTTGCATTTCCCTGATGATGAGTGATGTTTAGCATTTCTTTGTGTCTGTTGGCCATCTGGATATCTTATTTGGGAAAATATCATTTCATGTCTTCTGCCCATTTTAAAAATTGGATTATTGTTTTTTGGGTTTTGAGTTGTGTAAGTTCTTTATGCATTTAAATACTAACGCTTTATTGGATATTCCATTTACAAATATCTTCTCCCATTCAATTTTTGCTTTGTTGTTTCCTTCCTTCAATGTACAGAAACTTTTTATTTTGATATAGTCTCAGTAGTTTATTTTTGCTTTTATTTCTCTTCTCTCAGGAGACATACCTAGAAAAATATTACTATAGGTGATGTGCTAATGCCTGTGCTTTCTTCAAGGATTTTTATGGTTTCAAGTCTCATAGTTAGGTCTCTAACCATTTTGAGTTCATTTTGTGTATGGTAAAAGAAAGTGGTCCAGTTTCATTGTTTTGCATGCGGCTGCCCAGTTTTCCCAGACCCATTTGTTGAAAAGACTGTCTTTTACCCATTCATTCTTTCTTTCTTTGTCAAAGATTACTGACCATTTAACTTGTGAGCTTATTCTTAGGATTTTAATGTTAGTACTATACTGTTTTAATTACTACCACTTTGTTAAATAACTTGAAATCTGGAATTGTGATACCTCCAGTTTTCTTTTTCTTGTTCAAGATTGCTATGGCTATTTAAGGTCTTTTGTGGTTCCATACAAATTTTAGGATTGTTTGTTTCAGTTCTGTGAAAAATACTTCTGGTATTTTAATAGAGATTGCATTAAATCTGTATATTGCTTTAGGTAGTATAGTATAGAGATTTTAACAATATCTGTTCTTCCAATCCAAAAGCGTGAAATGGGTTTCCATTTCTTTGTGTTGTCTTGAATTTTTTTCATCAGTGTTTTAGAATTTTCAGAATACAGGTCTTTCACATTTTTTGGTTAAGTTTATTCCTAGATAGTTTATTATTTTTGAGACAATTGTAGGTGGGATTATTTTCTTAATTTCTCTTTCTGATGCTTCAGTATTAGTGTATAGAAATGCAACAGAGTTCTGTACATTGATATTGTATCCTGCAACTTTACTGAAATCTCTTATCAGTTCTAGTAGCTTTTTAGTTGGAGTCTTTAGGGTTTTCCATATATAGTGTCATGTCATCTGCAAACAGAGTTTTACTTCTTACCAATTCAGATGCCTTTTATTTCTCTATCTTATCCAGATGCTGTGACCAGGACTTCCAGTACTATGTTGAATAAAAGTGGTTAAGAGTAGACATCCTTGCCTTATTTCTGATCTTAAGGGAAGAACACTTAGTTTTTCACCATTGAAGATGATGTTAGCTGTGGGTTTTTCATAGTTAGCCTTTATTATGTTGCAGTATGTTCTCTCTTAGACCTATTTTGCAGAGTTTTTACCGATGGATATTGTGCTTTGTCAAAGGCTTTTTCTGCATCTTTTGAAATGATCCTGTTTTCTATCCTTTCTCTTATTGGTGTTACGTATTACATTGATTGTTTAGTAGATATTGAACCACATTTGCATCCCAAGAATAAAGCCCACTTGAACATTGTGTATGATTTTTTTAATGTGTTGTTGGATTTGGTTTGCTGATATCTTGTTGAGGATTTTTGCATCTATATTCATGAGCGATATTGGCCTTTAGTTTACTTTGTTGGTAGTGTATCTGGTTTCAGTATTGAAGTAATACTGATAGAATGAATTTGGAAGTTTCCCTTCCTCTTCTATTTTTTAGAATAATTTTAAAAGAATGGGCATTACCTCTTCTTGAAAGGTTTGGTAGAGTTTGCCTGTGAAGCTGTTTGATCCTGGACTTTCATTTTCTGGGAATTTTGTGATTACTGATTCAATTTCTTTACTGGTAATTCGTCTCTTCAAATGTTCTAATTCTTCCTGTTCCAGTTTTGGTAGTCTGTATGTGGCTAGGAATTAAGTCATTCCTTTTAAGATGTGTAGTTTGTTGGCATAATGGTTTTCATAATGTTCTTTTACAATTGTTTGCATTTTTGTGGTGTTGGTTGTTATCTCTTCTCTTTCATTTGTGATTTTGTTTGAGTTCGTTCTCTCTCTTTTTGAAGGGTCTGGCTTGAAGTTTATCAATTTTCTTGATCTTTTCAAAGAATCAGCTCCTGGTATCATCAATCTCTTGTTCTTATTTTTGTTTGATTTGTTTTTTAGTTTCTTTAACATATATTTCTACTCTAATTTTTATTATTTCCTTCTTTTTACTGGTTTTGGATGTTTTTCTTTTTCTAGCTCCCTTAGGTGTAAAGTCAGGTTATTTATTTGATATTTTTCTTGCTTCTTGAGGTAAGCCTGTATTGCTCTAAACTTCCCTCTTAGAATCTTTTGCTGTGTCCCACAATTTGAACAGTTGTGTTTTCATTTTCATTTGTTTCTATAAAATGTTTTTCTTTTTTTGCCCCAGTGGCCTAATGGATAAGGCATTGGCCTCCTAATTTTTTCTTTTTTTGATTTCTTGGTTGACTCATTCATTGCTTACTAGCATGTTATTTAGCCTCCATGTATTTGTGCTTTTTCCAGATTTTTTTCTTGTGGTTTATTTTTAGTTTTGTGGTCAGAAAAGATGCATGCTATGACTTTGATCTTTTTTAATTTGTTGTGACTTGTTTTGTAGCCCAATATATGATCTGTTCTGGATAGTGTCCTGTGTGACTTCAAAAGAATATGTATTAGATTTATTTGGGTTTTGGAGAGCCCTTTCATTTTATATGCTTCGATTTTTGTTAGGAAAGTTTTATTTCATTATGCTTATAATTATTGTTTCTATTATATTTATTTTGGTTTCTTTTTCCCCCCTTTATTTTTTTATTTTTTAAATGATAAATTTATTTTTTATTGATGTTCAATTTGCCAACATACAGAATAACACCCAGTGCTCATCCCGTCAAGTGCCCCCCTCAGTGCCCATCACCCATTCACCCCCACCCCCCCGCCCTCCTCCCCTTCCATCACCCCTGGTTCGTTTCCCAGAGTTAGGAGTCTCTCATGTTCTGTCTCCCTTTCTGATATTTCCTACCCATTTCTTCTCCCTTCCCTTCTATTCCCTTTCACTATTATTTATATTCCCCAAATGAATGAGAACATATAATGTTTGTCCTTCTCCGATTGACTCATTTCACTCAGCACAGTACCCTCCAGTTCCATCCACATTGAAGCAAATGGTGGGTAGTTGTCATTTCTAATTTTGGATTCTACCTGAAAAAAACTAATAAATTTTATGTTGGATTTCTATGTCCTAATTTTACATTGTTTTCTTCTTATTTTTATATTTTAATATTTATAATAAATTCAGAAATAGATTAAATTTGTGTTCACATTTGAATTCAATTTCTAATTGAATTCTAATTGAATTCCAATTACCTTTGATATTACTACCTTGAATGCAGCTTATATTTTGATATTTTATTATGAATTTTAAAAAATTCTCTTCATCCTTTCATCTCTTCTTCATATTACTTTTTTGCTTAAGCTGATGACATTTTCCCTCAGCCTCTTACTTTCTTAGAAATTTTTACATGTTTTCTAGTTGTAATTCATAACTTTTAATGATTTGTCCTTCTTCTCAGCTTATAGAATATTTGCTTTCTTTTTATTTCCCCACTTTTCCCCATTGGTCACATATTACTCAAAAACAAGCAAGTTTGTACAATCCAATTAGATATCCTGGTAGACCTGAGTCTGTCAAAACATGAAGCTTGTAGGTTGCCTGCCATATTTGCACTGACAAATCCCATTTTCAAGTATACAAGTGAAAGGTTAAAATGTAGAGTTTCTGGGCCAGATTTAAAGTTTTCTCCATGGAAGAGCTTTAAGTAGTCAAGTAGTATGAATTGAAAGAATTAATTAGCCATAACCTCTAGCGTAATAGCATTAGCATTAACTGTTAATATGGTGTTTGTATATCAAGGGCAGAGATGTAGAAAAGATATCACAACCAATTATCTCTTTGAGAGGCAGGTCTGGAATGTCAACCCTTTTATGAATACATAAATAGTAAATACTTAAGCTTTCTTTGATACCTTTGTTGCTTTTCAAAATTGTAATTGTTTTCATCTGTAGTCATTACCAACAAGTTGGTTGCCCTTCGAAAATATTGCAAATAATGTTATAAGACTTATGTAAGATTGTTTTCCCTCAAGTAGAACACTGCACCATGTTTCAGAGATAATAACAATTAAAATGTACACAATTTAGTTGGATATAGCTTTTGCCCTCCTGATTCAGTTGCAGACATACAGATGAGGCATACCTTTCAGTTATTCCTAAACTTATATTATTTATTTATTTATTTATTTATTTATTTATTTATTTATTTATTAATACATTTATTTTTTATTGGTGTTCAATTTGCCAACATACAGAATAACACCCAGTGCTCATCCCGTCAAGTGCCCCCCTCAGTGCCCGTCACCCATTCACCCCCACCCCCCGCCCTCCTCCCCTTCCACCACCCCTAGTTTGTTTCCCAGAGTTAGGAGTCTCTCATGTTCTGTCTCCCTTTCTGATATTTCCTACCCATTTCTTCTCCCTTCCCTTCTATTCCCTTTCACTATTATTTATATTCCCCAAATGAATGAGAACATATAATGTTTGTCCTTCTCCGATTGACTCATTTCACTCAGCATAGTACCCTCCAGTTCCATCCACATTGAAGCAAATGGTGGGTAGTTGTCATTTCTAATGGCTGAGTTATATAATTAATGCACCTTAAGCTATAGTATGTATTCTCTTAAGATCCTGAAGAGAGATGCTTGACAAGAATCCCTTGATATTAAACCTACATGTATGTCCTATAGTTCCAATCGATTATGCTCTCTTGTGTGAAAGAAAATGCAGATCTAGATAATTTTTTGGATCTCTCTAAAAGTAAGTTTCAACAGTCATCAATTCCTAAAATAGTCATAAAGCATTTACATTTTGTTAATTATACTTAATCAGTTACAATTTTGAGAAGTTGCTACTTTTGCCAGCTCTGTAAAAATATTGGAGATCTCTGAGTTATAAGCAGTGATTAGCAGAAAGAATTCAGACTTTGGAAATAATCAGACCATTTTAAAAGAGGTTCAAATAACACTTCTGTAGTTCATTACCTCTGAAATCTTGGTCAAACCATGGAACATCTCTGAGACTCAATTACTCTGTCTTACAGAAAAAGAAGGACAAGGAGAGGAAAAAAAAAGAGAGAATAAGAAGAAAGAAGACGATAAATAAGAGGATGTAGGAGGGAGGGAGAAAGAGAAAGAATTCAAACTTCAGGAGAGTTAGTACTGGAAATGGTGTGTAGAGAGACTGACACATAGTATGCTGTTATTTTATTAAAGCAATTATTAGTCTTTCAAAGCAACACACACACACACACACACAAATCTTTTTCTGTGATTCTTAAGGCAATGTAGGGTAGTAGTTCAGACCACTTGAATCTAAATCCTATTTGCCATTTAATGGCTGTGTGGTCTTAGGCAAAATACCCTTTCTGTCTCAGTTATCTCTTCTGTAAAATTAAGAAAATAACAATTGTTTGGGGAAGGTTAAGTTAGTTAATTCTTGTAAAACACAAAATAAGTTTTACATAATTTTTTACTACTTTTCATATCAATGGGGAAATACCTTTGTGTACCAGATGGAGATAAAAGCGCTAATCAGATTATGGGTTCTTTATCTTGTAAGACTAGTGTTTTCCAAATTGGTAATATTTTGCAGGTTGCAAAGAAAAAATTAAAAGTATGCACTTAAGTTTGAGTTAGTTTTTGAATTTTCTCAATGCTCTGTCATTTACTAACTGTATGACATTGAGCTTAACCTACATCACTTAAGACATAGTCCTTATATGTCCACAAATGATCTCAATGACAATACATCCTCCATAGAATTGCTGTCAAGATAAAGCATACAGAGGGCAGCCCGGGTGGCTCAGCGGTTTAGCGCCGCCTTCAGCCCAGGTTGTGATCCTGGAGACCCGTGATCGAGTCCCACGTAGGGCTCCCTGTGTCGAGCCTGCTTCTCCCTCTGCCTGTGTCTCTGCCTCTCTCTCTCAATCCTCTCTGTATGTTCTTATGAATAAATAAATAAAATATTTTAAAAAAAGCATACAGAGAAGTTAACCTGGTATGGTCAGTGCTGCCTCATCCAAACTCATAATAACAAGAGTAATAATAATGAAAAGGGCATAAGGGATGAGAGTTAAAAAAGAGAAATTTTGATCTATTGTTATTGCTACTTTAATTTATTTTCCTAACAAGCTATGTTATCATTAATTTTTCCATCATTTTCGACCTAAGGTCCAGTGAAATGATTTTCTTAAAATCAAATGAGTAGCAGATTACAGTTGAAATTGAACTCCTTTTTTAAATATTTAATTTAAATTATTATTATTATTAATTACTAGTTTTAGAGAAAGTAAGAGAAAGGGGCAAAGGATGAGAGAGAAAATCTTAAGTAGGTTCCATGCCCAGCACATGAGCCAGATGTAGGGCCCCATCTCATAATCCTCAGATCATGACCTGAGCTGAAATCAAGAGCTGGATGCTTAATGGACTGAGCCACCCAGGTGCCCCAAACCCTTCTTTATCAGATATTAAGACCCTGTCTGCTACCTCTTAGGTTGAATAAAAATAACTTATAATCTGACCTGTAAGGTAGTTTAGAAGACTGAAATAAACACATTTCCCAAAGCTGCATTAAAATAGCTAGAAAAAGACAAGCAGCATATCATCTTTAGAGTAATGATACTTTGAAATAAAATTAGCTTCAGTAGAAATTTTATAAGGTATTACACATAAATTTATCCTTTTATTTTCTCAACAGTAATGAAAAATGGGCATGACTGTTCTCATTTATGATGTTTCCCTATTATAAACATGAGGAAACAGGAGCGTGGAGAGCTTAACTAACTTTCACTTGGCCCCACAGCTAGCAATCAGGTCAGACTTATCTGATGCCAAATTCCAGCCTGTTTTTACTATTTAATGCAAGATAAAAAAAAATAAGCCAAGTTATTCTCCATTCTGGGTCAAGCTAAAAATCGCTTAGAAATGGTTGTTGAGTGCTTCTTTTTCTTCTCCTCAAAAAAGTATTTTAAGAGCTATAATGGTTTTGAAATCCCTTTGTCATTTAACATTTCAAATCCACTAACAGATGGCTTTTCCCAGCTCTAGGCAGATGATGGTTCAGAAATAAGTGGTGTTGGGAGATTTCTTGCAAACGCTCAGGGACAGGAAAGACAGCTGTCACAGAATATCTTAATTACAGCATTTACAAAGTTCTAATTAATGTAATGGTACTTTTATGGTTATATTAATGTTATGACCATCAGGGCGTTTGTTGCTGAACTCATTTGGTGACATAATTTGGAAGTCATTGCATATTTTAGGGCTAACAACTGTTATTTGAGCCTGAAGATCCTTCCTTTGCACTAGAAATAAAAAAGAGAATTATTTTATAACCTAATTACATAAATGAAGAATGTATTTTTTAAAAACATATGTTGCTGAAAATATGAATTGGAATGGATATGAATTTAAATATTACACAATAACAAGACCGATAATAGAACATATTAAAGAAGGAACAGTTCCTTTAGAGTGTAAAGGCTTATGCCATATACTGGCAGTGTGACTCTGGGCCAGTCATTTCATCTCATCTGGGGTTGTTTATTTTTTTTCCATTAAATGAGGATGATAATAATATCTACTTGGCTGTTATAAGAACAATTTAGGTACATATATATAATGTTTATTTTATAGGTTTTTTTATATCTAAGGAGCCTTACATTCTAATATACTTGAATCTCTTAATAGAAGTTAGATGAAACTAAAATGAACATTTTGAATTAAAATATTTTATTTATTCCACCAATAAATTATTATTTTTAATTAGGGATTTTTCCATTTGAGGTAGAATATATTAGCTAAATAAGAAGGATCCTGAATTAGACAGAGTTGAATTTGAATCCTGCCTCTGATACATAGCTGTGTGATCCACAGCAGGGCCCTCATCCTCTGTGAGTATCATTCCTTTAAAAAAAGTATATGGATACCACTGCCAATACAGTGCATTATTGTGAAAACAAATGGAGTACCATGGGGTAAAGCACTTGCATGTGGTGTAGGATGCATTTCACTTTATCTGCCATTTTTTCCCTTTGTTTTAGGATGGCTATGATTTAGACCTTTTACTTTATTCATAATTTTCAAATTGGAGATAGTAATAAAAATGTCACTGAATTTAAACATGGAAGTATAATAAAACTCCAATTGCAAATAATGAGTATTTATGAAATTCTTTTTATATCTTTTTCAGTAGGTTACGGTTTCCATAGACAAGAACCATGCCTAAATTACTCAGAGCATTTTTAAAAATATTTGAATGAATCAAGGAATTCCACTTGAATTTCCATCTTAGAGTTCATTCATTCTTTTTAGCACACTGTACAGGGCAGTGTTAGTTCATCTATAAAATATTTCAACTTCACGCACCATAATTTCAGGACAAGCAGCAATCCTTTTCTTATTGCACTTGAGTACATTCACCAACTATTTTATTAAGCCCCACTAAAATAGTTCCCTCCGTTATTTTCTATATCACTCTGCTTATTTTCTTAGACATATTGCACTCTGAAGTTATTTTGTGTGTGTGGTTTTCTTATACTATTATCAGTTTCCACATTTGTACCATTGAGGCTTTTAGCTTAGTTTGCCACATTTGGTATCGTATCCTCATTACCTAACTAGACGCCCTATAAGCACATGGGAGGTCAGGAAGTAACCAAAAAGTATAGTTTTGTGAGTAAGTCTCAGGCAACTTGGGCTTTCCTTACTGCCATAGTAAACTGGTTTTTGAAGTAAACTTATGGGCCAAAATAATGTTTAGATGATTCAGGAAGAGAAAATATTAATAAAAGTTTTGTTATAAAAGTACCATATTTGTTATGTACATATACCAATGAACAAGAATAATTTTTGCACTTATTTTTTTAATGACCATAGAGTATAACATGCAATGGGTTAAGCCACATTGAAGATATATAACTGAAAAATATCATCATTTTTAGAGAATTAGCATTGTAAGTCACAGGGACACCTGAGTGGTTCAGTGGTTGAGGTCTGCTTTTGGCTCAGGGCGTGATCCTGGGTTCCAGGATCCAGTCCCGTATCAGGCTTCCTTGTGGGGAGCCTGCTTCTCCTTCTGTCTGTGTCTCTGCCTCTCTACCTGTGTCTCTCATGAATAAATAAATAAATCTTTTTAAAAAATAACAGTGTAAATCACAAAAGTAACAGAGAAAATAAAATTCAATTAGAATTTGATTTCTTGAGATGCTAGGGTGGCTGAGCGGTTGTCTGCCTTCAGCTCAGAGAGTGATCCCAGAGTCCTGGGATTGAGTTCCACATCAGTCTCTTTGCAGGGAAACTGCTTCTCTCTCTGCCTATGTCTCTGCCTCTCTGTGTCTCTCATGAATAAATAAAGTCTTTGAAAATATTTTTTAATAATAAATTTATTTTTTATTGGTGTTCAATTTGCCAACATACAGAATAACACCCAGTGCTCATCCCGTCAAGTGCCCCCCTCAGTGCCCACCACCCAGTCACCCCCACCCCCCGCCCTCCTCCCCTTCCACCACCCCTAGTTCGTTTCTCAGAGTTAGGAGTCTTTATGTTCTGTCTCCCTTTCTGATATTTCCCACACATTTCTTCTCCCTTCCCCTCTATTCCCTTTCACTGTTATTTATATTCCCCAAATGAATGAGACCATATAATGTTTGTCCTTCTCCGATTGACTTATTTCACTAAAGAATTTGATTTCTTTTTTTTTCCAGTAAGAATATATATATATATATATATATATATATATATATATATATATATGCCAGAGAATGTGATAATGTTTCAGATCCAAAAAAATGGACAGGATTCTGACTTCAGAGAACTCAATGTCTATCAGCTTTTTATAATTTAGGATAGGAAATCATATATTCAAATTATGCACAGATTGGGAAAATGTGGAGGGAGAAGACAGCATTCAAGAAGATTTATTAGGCAGATGATATTTGAACTGAATTAGAAGGCTGCAGTGGAATCGACAAAGATAGCAAGCTGTCTATGGGAGTGGTTGTGGGCTGAGAGTTCCAGGTAAAGGTGACAGGAGAAACAAAAGTGTGGGGCTGTGAAAAAGCCCGACCAATTAAGATTAAGTAGCTTCAGTAGCAGAGCCCGAGAACTTCTGAGACATTGGAGGAGATGAGGCTGGGAATGTGGGAGTGACTACTGAAAGGATTTGAATCTCATTCTAAAAGTCTTTATGACAAGGAGTAATTATATAAAGCTTGTAGCAGGAAAGCTTATTGAATTGGATTGAAATTTTTGTTGTTGTTTTTAGAAAAGTCAGTCTTGGGTCCTGATGGCTAACTGTTAAGTGTCTGCTTTCCATTCAGGTGGAGTTCTCAGGATCCCAGGATTGAGCCTTGCATCAGACTCCCTGCTTAGGGGGAAGTCTGCTTCTCCTTCTGCCCTCCCCCCACACACCCCACTCATGCTTTCTCTCTCTATCTCAAATAAATAAACAATATCTTTAAAAATAAAAAAAAGGAACACAATATTATAGGCATCCCTTTGTCCTTTAGACAAAGTTTCCTTTTAAGTGGGAAATTAGAAAAGTCTATATTGAGATCTCATTTCAGTCAGCCTGAGAGGGATGGATGAGTAAGGTTTTAATAGGCACTAATAGGGTCAAATATGCTTTAAATAGAAGGACTCTGTATGTGCAAAGGCACCAATTTGAAGACGCATATGTAGTAAAGAGTAATTTGGACCACTGTTTGGTCACCTCAGCCAAGTAAGTGTGCCAGTCACATTCCATCATGCAAAATGAATTGTTTTATTCATCTGGAATCTTCTATTAAACCACTTGCTTGTATTGATGCGTTGCTATGGTATACTTGCTTTTGTCCAACAATATTTCATAATAAATGAGAAAATTAGGACAGATCCTGTTACTCTATAGTATTTTAATTACTTTGTGTCAAATGTTGAAAAATGAGTATGCATTATAGGTGGTAACATACCACTGGTATCATTAAGTCAACTTGCAATCTCATTTTTCTAACACACATGGCCAAATTGTTAAAGGGTACTAAAACTTCCAGAGACAGGTGGCTTGAAGACAAGTGAAGCTGAAAACCATTGGCACCCATAGTATCTCTTTTTAAAAAACACATTTTCTGAAAGAAAAAGTTTCTGGAAAGAGAAGAAAGGAGTTGTACAGGTTAACCTCCATTTGATAGCCCTAGATTCATCCTCGGTCCTCTCTGTCCTTTTCTTTCCTGCTGTATGTAGAGGGGCTGACCTCTAAAACCGCATCCAGCCCTATTTCTCTGTCTTCTGGCATCTACCAGTGGGAATCATTAACAGAGGACAAGAGAAAACAGAAGTAGAGCATATCTTACCCTACTCCTGACCTGCATCAGTGCCACAGTTTTAGCAGTGGCTAAATCACTCCATAACTGCTGCTCTTGTTAGCCATCTCCTGCTCTGTGGTAATAGCATTTGCTGAGGCCTAGAAACACTGTTTCCTTCCCTTGTCCATTAAAGTCATACTTCCCCTTTTCACTACCAGATTGACTTTACTAAATCATTTTTCCATAAAATTTTCTCCAAAGACATTATTTTGAGTGAAATTCTGTTTCTTGCTGGGACAAAGTCTGAAATAACACTTATCTTTTTTTGAGTTCTTACAATGTGATATCATGCTAATGGCTCCAATATGAAATACCTCAATCCTTACATTCTCACTGAGAGTGAGAAAAATTGTCTCCATGTTTATGGGTGTAGAAACAAGCACATGCAGACGTTTTTTATCCAAAGTCTAATAGATAGGAAACAGTAAGATACATTACCACCCAGCATATAAACTTTTACATATTTTTGGTAGAATTATCCCTAAATACTTCATAATTTGATGATATTATAAATGGTATTGTTTTTAATGTAATTTTGGATTGTTCATTGCTAGTATACAGAAATATAATAGCTAGATATTGTTCTTATATTTCAAAGCTCTGTAAAAGCTTTTAGAAGCTTTTTCTGTAAATTTCATGATTATCTACATAGATGATTATGTCGTCTGTGAATAAGGGAAGTTCTATATATTCTTTAGAATATTAATGCTATTTATTTCTTATTTCTTTGCATATTAACACCCTCTAACCTTTAGCACAAAGTTGAATGAAATGGTGAGAGCAAACCTCAATGACCTTGGGGGAAGGAAGTATCTCAGTCTTTGACCATCAAGTATAAAATTGGCTATAATTTTTTTATACAATTCCTTTAGAGAATGAAGAATTTCCTTTCTATTCAGAGTTTGAGAAGGTTTTATCAAGAATAGATGATAGATAATGCAAATACTTTTTTTTTACATCTACTGAGATGATCATATTATTTCTTTTTACAGTTCTATCTGTTCCACGTATTTTAAAGCTGTATTACTGGATGCCTAATATGTTTATTAATATATATCTACAAATTCTCAATAAACTAATATTAGCCATATCCATCAGTAAGTTAAAGGATATTGCCCAAAAATCATGTTTTTCCCCCCAGGAATACAAGATTGGTTTTACAATTGAAAATCAATTAATATAACTTACCACATTACCAGAATAAAGCAGAAAAAGACTAAAATTACCTCAGTAGCTAAAGGAAAAAAGAGCTGCTAAAATTTAACTCCCATTCATAATAAAAATTATTAGGACATGAGAAATAACTAAAAGACAAAATAATTGTAAAGGAAAAAATTTAAAAAATCTTATCATCAAAAATGCCATTAATGTATATATAGAAAATGCAATATAATTTATAGAAAAATTATTAGAATTAAGTGACTTAGAAAGTTCTCTGCCTTCAGGATTTACTTGAAATATCAATTTCTATATGCAATCAATATTAAAAATAAAGTATAAAAGATCAAATTCACAGTAATAAATGTAATGAATAATGTCTGAAAATTTTCACAGAACTACAACATATTATTAGGAGAAAATAAAGACCTAAATAAAGGGAATGGTATTCCATATTCATGAACTGATAGACACAATATCCTAAACTTGATGATTGTGCCCAAATTGATTTATATATTTGGTGAAATCCTAATTAAAATTCTGATGTGTGTGTGTGTGTGTAAGCATAGAAGTTTATTCCAAAATGTATATGGAAATTCAAAGGGTGAAAAACAATCATATAGTCTTGGAGAAGAACAAATTTAGGTGACTTTTATTTTCCTATATTAAAATATTTTGAAGTGGCCATATCCTGACTTAAATATCAGAAACAATTTTTTAGAAACTTCAGGTTAGGATCTCTGGTGTTAGAAGTAAGGCAATGGCTTTATATGGAGGGGTGGGAATGACCAGGAATGACACAGGGGGTTTCTGGGAAGGTTCTATGTCTTGATCTGGGCTGGTTACACAGGTATGTTCATTTGTGAACATTTCATTCAGTCATACATTTATGTGAAATGGCTGGGAAGATGTCCAAAGTCAAAAACATAGTCTGGGGGTACTTCTCTTAAAGTACAGTAATATTTACATGTCTTTTGAAATAAAACTACTTTTCATAAATTCTTCATGTCTTGGAATTCAACATAAAAGGCTTTTTGTAATGATCCAGACATGTTACAAAACAGAGACCAGAATGAAAACAAAACAAAACTGAGCAGTGAAGTAAAGAACCTGTGGATCAATTGGGTCAAGAGGAGCAAAGGTAAGTGTAATCAAGACAAGAGTTCTTATAACCTTATTTAACTCAAGTAGTTGCGTGTGTGTGTGTGTGTGTGTGTGTGTGAGATAGAATATGACTGTCTTGACTGTATTTATATCTGTAGGGATGAAAAGCATGTTTTGATTTGGGATATAGTGTCCTGAATGCTCCTGTGCTATTTATGAGGGTTTTAGGCTGGTGAACATCACTTATAAGGCACAAAATAAGGTTATAATCTTAGCAAAATTTTATTTAAACACAGCAGAAAAACAGATTTTGGAAAGTAAGACCTAACTCCTGGTTTCACACTTATAAAAAACTAGCCATTAGATGTATATCAATAGGTTCAGTCCATATATATATATATATATATATATATATATATATATCTCATTGTATTTATATTCATTTATTTATTTATTTTATTTATTGTATATAATGGCCCTGCTAAGTGGATATAATTACACTTATTTACCATCCAAAAAAGGTATATTTCTCAAGGATTATCTTTCCTCAAAAGCCAATCCTACTGAAAGTAAACCTGATAACTTTAAAATAGTCTATCTTCCTTCACCCTCCATCATTATCTTACATCAGTATTAGAGAAATTATGACCTCTATTTAGGTTTATGTCTATCCTGTCTTTACATTGTGAATGACTTTAACAAGGGATTGCTCATCTCCCAGAGTCCTATCCAAGTGACTGGCTTATATGTGGTTATCAGTAAATATTGAAAGAATGAAAAAGATATGGGCCCTGAAAGTAAGAGAGGCCAACTTCCCCAAGGGTAAAAATCATCCACATTGAATTTGAACCCAGCTTTTTCTGATTCTAATTCCAAACTTTTCTATTAAATTACACTAAATGGACATCACCTCATTGCATTTGTCAATTTCTAGTATTGAAAATGGAAACCACTTCTGTCCCTAATACTTTTTACCTCACATCCACATTTGGATTTGCATTGGGCTTTCAGGTGCCAGCCAAGGTTCCTGCTGCCCAGGAAATAATGCACATGGGCAAATGCCAGTTTTATATAATTTAGGAGAAAGAACTGCATTTGAGGTAATTTACATAAAAATAAAATTTGTGCCTGTCTGTACAGAATAGGCTCTGGTCAACAGAGCACAAATCAATCTGTTTGCTCTTAAATTCAAATTTCCATAAGTCATTACATAGTTCATAATCACATTGATGTAACTGAATTGAATTTGCAGAGATTATTCTGTGTGCGAAGGGACTTCCAAGCTATTTAAACTGCTGCTATTCAATAGATAAGGCCTCTCAAATCTGACCTCTGTTTTATATTAAATTTGTGACCTAATTTTCATTTTTCTCTGGGTTCTCATTTTCTCATATGAAGAGGTCTTAGAAGCTTTCACACCCAGCATTTTTATATTTGCAGTTGCAGAAAGAAGGATAAAGAAAGCTATGCATTCAGATGTGCTGGAAGAGGGTGTGGTAGCAAATTGTTCAATCAAATTGACATATTCCATTTTGAATATGAGCTCCACATACGGTAACTCTTTGTCTTTGGACAAGTTGCTGACCCTCTCTATGCTTCATCTTCCCTCTCTGTATTATGCAGATGGTATTAGGATCTACCTCACACAATTCTTATAACAAGACTTGAATGGAATCCTAGACTGGAACCTTTTAAATGGTAAGCAATCTGTTAGTCAACTCATGACAGTTATTGTCATTACATGGCTGTTAGATATTTAGATTATTAGTTTTAGATGTCACACACACATAAAAATAAAACAGCTGGAGAACAGAGGAAAATAGAAAAGATCCAGGCAAAGTGCTGAGCAATCAGTTTCAGGTTTTTGTCAAAATAATTATTTACATTGTCCTGGAAACTTACACATTTTAAAACACTTTAACTTATTTCATTGGGTATCTCAAAGCAATCTTTGACTTAAAAAATACAATGTTTGATATACTTTTTTATCTATTAAGAATATATTGTTCTCCTAATTGGATAGATGAAGAAACCAGCACTCTAAGAGGTTAAATGAACTCTCTAAAGTAGGTAATAAACTGGGATGAAAACTTGAGTGTTCTAAGTCTCAAACAACTCATCTTACTGTAAATGAGTTTTGCCCTGCTAGCCTTTTGAGTAAGTAAGTAGACAAAAGTGGGGGGATCTTATTGATCATAGAGTTGTGACTCCAGTGACTAACCAGAAGTGAAATCGGGGAGGAACAAATTTGGGGATGTAACAAGTATGATACAAAAAGTCAAGTTGATATAGTTTTCATGCCCATAAATAACTCCTTATGGAATAGTATAGAACTCCTTTCATTGATTCTGTATTTCAGTACAAAATTATTAAAATACCACTATGTGCAAGACACTGTGTTACTACATTAAATGTTATAAGGAATTGAAAAAAATGTTATAAGGAATTGTAAATACATTTCACATGCTTCTCTCAGATACCAATATCCTTTGGTATGTGTTAGAAGTTTTTAGACAATAGATTTATTCTTATTAATACAAAATCTTATATGCTATCCCCTATACAATATAGATGAAAATCCATGAATTCCTTTAGGTAGTTTGGTTCTTTATTGGCAGAAAATGTTTCATTGTTTATGGGCTTCCTGAGATTCCATCACAAAATCACAAGAACAAGTTCCACGTAGTAGAAAAAAAGAAAGGAAACTACTTTAAATAAGTTTCTGTTTTTAATAAGGACAACATAATAGAAACAACAATAGTTAAATAAAATCCTCAAAGAGAAGTTTTTGTTTACTACTCAAGAATGAGACCTTGAAGGTCCAGCTTCCCTGATCCATATTGAAATGACATTTCCACTAGAAACCTTGTGCATCTGATTGCTAATAGTTATTATTATTATTATCATTAAAATCATTCTCATAATTGTTGTTAAAAGAAACACATCTTAACACGATTAGAGTAGAAAAAAAACATTTAAGAAATCTACACCATTATATAGGTTTTTAAAATTTATATTCATATTGAACTAGCAAATGTTCTTAGTACCTAAATTAGAATACATTCTACAAATATCTAAGTCTTGAAAAAGTTTATTTCTTAATGTCTTTTAATCATGAAGATTTAGGCAAAATAAAACACAAAGCAATAGGGAAGTCTTGTATAGTTGAGGCAAGAGCTTATGGGAGTTGCTTTAGGAAGTGAGAACTCCAGTTTATGAATTATGAAGTCATGATTGTATAAGTGCAATAAATGGACTTCAGTCCATAAATAAGAACACCTACAATATGCCACGTCCTGTCCCACATTGGTCAGTTCTTAAGGCAAGTAAAACTAACTATATTAGCTTATTTTCCAAGAAAAATAGTAGTAGTACTTATTTGGTGCTTAATAGAGTGCTGAACCAGTTCCAGTATATCAAAATGGAAATATATTCCTTTTAAAAAGGAATAAATGTTTTACAACTAGAATATAGGCAAATTTAAATTTGTATGTTTACTAGAAAATAAATGTGATTGAAACAGGAAATTTGGTTAAGTCCAAATTACAATTAGGAAGTGGCTTCTTCTCACTAAGATGAAATATACCCAATTGTAGCCAAACATTGATTGGGAAAATGAATATTCTAGATCTACGAAATATAATTGTCAGCTAGGCAAATGGCTAGACTGTTTGATGAAAGAGACAGAGAGTTAGAACTTTTGAGGGATTTTCTGTCCAAACAACCATGAAAATCTCAGCTTCTTTGGGATCCATTTTGATTGGCTTGCCGTTTTGATTGGACCATAAGCACTGTGAACAGGAATGCATGTACATATCCTCATGTGCCTCTGAGTGTGCTTTGTAATTAATATCTCCATTGAAAGATTAACTCCCCCATGATAATTGACTTAAGACATCTCCCCTGAAATCTCATATATGTAGGTATAATATTGCTTTTAAATTTGACAATGTTGACACAGGTGTCAGGGAAGAATAATATTTACCTAACCAAGGATTTAATGCTAAAGTGATGCAAAAAAAAAAAAAAAAAAAAAAAGTAAGTGATGCCAGTGGAGACTGGGTATTCAGAATAAATTAAAAAAAAAAAGAAATAGACAAAAGCATTTAATAATGATCCCCCAGGGGCACTTGGGTAGCTCAGGGGTTGAACATCTGCCTTCGGCTCAGGGTATGATCCCCATGTCCTGGGATCGAGTCCTGCATCGGGATCCCCATGGGGAGCCTGCCTCCCTCTCTGCCTATGTCTCTGTCTCTCCCCCAACAATTCTGAATTTCCTTGATATTCTGGTAAGGTAAGGTGGATGGTTAAATCTGTATTATAGGTACCTGCATATTGGTTGAGCTGTATATGTATATATTTTTATGTTAGTTGCTAATTAGCAATGATTTAGAAAAAGAGTTCTACTGTTTGACTGCCTGAATTTGTATCTGAACTCTGCTCCTGGCTAGTTGATTGACTTTGAGAAAATTACTTAATATCTCTGTGCCTCAAATCCTAATCTTTAAAATGAGAATAATAATAGTAATCATCTCAGAGTTTCATGAATATAATAAATGTAAAATATATAAAAGAGTTGCAAATATGTTAACTCAGTGTTACTATATTAATGATAATTATTATGATAATAATGTGTAGCACATTATATATAATAATAATTAATGTAGTAATACTGCACAACAAGCTTTGTGACTATGAATGTTCCCAGTTAATTTCCTTTGCAAGTACTTTTCAGTACTTGCACCCTTCTTTCCTCATATAAAATCACAAAATTACATGTATCAGAAGCCATAATATTTTCAAATATTTTATTCTCAGCAATTCCCTCACTGAAATATACCCCAAGGAAATAACGTGACATATCTAGGAGCTTTTTGCTCAAAATGTTAATTGCATAATTAGGATACTATACCACCATTAAAATCAAATATTTAAATTTTTTTTATTCTTATTCTTAAGAAGTAAAAAGATGTGTAACTAGAATTATATTTAAAAGGAAGAATATGAAATACTTTTTCCCCAATCACCTCTGTTATTTTTCTAAATTTCTTATAATCATTTATATGAATACATATGTGTGCATATGTATATGTATGTTTCTGTGGGTATTTGTCAAGAAAGAAACTGCATAGGAAGTATCTAAATAGATTTTAAAAGATATAAATCTAACTTGACAAAGCTAAATCCTACAGTGTAGGGAGGAAATTTAGCTCTAAATTTTCCTGACATTATTTAAATGCTACAAAACCATAGTTCAGGCTCTGATTATCTCTCGATTAGTTCAGTTTTCCCACACTACATTTCATATTACACCAGGCCACAAAATTTTCTGTGATCAGATAAGTTTGGCAGATGCTGCAAATTCTATTTCCTTATTAGAGATTCACAACACATATCAATATAAGAAAGGTTTTGCATTTTCCTGCAGTTAAACATAGACATGCACTTTTTTACCCTTGCTACAATTTGGACTTCCAAAATGTATTTAACAAAAGAAACTTTTAAAGAATATATTATATGCAGACATTATGAATTCTTAGCTTCCTGAATTTTACCAAAAATACAGAAATTTATCACAAGAGTGATGTGCCCATATAAGGGACTAAGAAAGCAGGTTGAGGAGAGAGGGAAAGAGGAGGCCTGGGTTGGTAGAAGTGTAGCCTGTGATATTGTCTAAACATGATACAGTCTTCTCAGGTCTGAAAGCTCACTTTGTTCTGGGCCATAATTTCTAATTCTCTGAATCGGTGTTACCTTTCTTGAAGAAATTAACCAATCAATTATGAATTTCAGGTTATGTAAATATGTACAAACCTCAGGCTGTTTTGGTTCATAAACAACCTAGGTTCAACAAGATCACACTTTCCTCCAAGGGAATAAAGCAATGTCAAGGACAAGTGTCTGACCAATATCTCTAATTTCAGCTTTTCATTATTCTAGAAAGCCTGTGGCTTCCTGAAGAGGAGTTACTGGTCTGTGGAGCCCACTTAAGAACATGCTGCCCTATGTTAGACCAGTATATATGCTAGAGCAGTAAGTATGCTAGAGCATTTCTTTTTCCTCCCTTCTCTCTCTAACTCAAACCATCCCTCACAGAACTAATGTTTTGAAAATGAAGAAACTGGGTTGCAAAAAAATAAATGACTTTCCAAATATCATGCATCTGGAAAAAGACAAGCTAGAACTCTTTCATCTTTCACTCAGCATTAATTGAGGCCCTGATACATATACAAGTATAAATGTAGATATAGATAGATAGAGATATATAATACAGTTATATAATATGAATTAAACATGAATAATTTTGTTATGATGCTCACTGTGTAGTGGGGTTCAAAAAATTAAACAATCAACCACTTACTGCAAATGCTTCAAGAAAAGTAGCACATGACTATTCAAATTTGTTCAGCACATATTTGCTAAATGTCTACTATCCACCTTACCCCAGCTAGATATTATCCTAACAAAATTTAATAAGATAAATTCTATCCTTGAGGTATTTATGATATAATGGAGGAGGCCATTAATATGAACTGATCATTTCAGTATGGTATGGTAATGATAATAGCTAACATTTTTTCAGTGCTTACTACTTATTAGGTATTATTCTAAGTACTTTGCATATATTATTCAATCCTCATAACAAAGCTTAAGGTCAATACTGAGTATAAATGTGGTTAATGGAGCAGAAAGTGGTTAAAATAACTGGTCTTAGGTTACCCAGCTAGAAGGTCATGGTTACCCAGCTAGAAAGATTTGAATGCAAGGATCTGACTCCAGAGCCTATACTATTAATTATATGCCAAACTGCCTTTAAAACCTTAGAGGCTCTGTTCCTCCCCCTTCGACAGACAGCCGCATCTTCTGGTACAGTGCCAGCCGCGTTCCTGAGACACGATGGTGAAGGTCAGAGTGAAGGGATTTGGCCGTATTGGGCGCCTGGTCACCAGGGCTGCTTTTAGCTCTGGCAAAGTGGATATTGTCACCATCAATGACCCCTTCATTGACCTCAACTTCATGGTGTACATGTTCCAGTATGATTCGACCCACGGCAAATTCTACAGAACGGTCAAGGCTGAGAACGGGAAACTTGTCATCAATGGGAAGTCCATCTCCATCTTTCAGGAGCGAGATCCCACCAACATCAAATGGGGGTGTTGCTGATGCTGAAATGTTGTGGAGTCCACTGGGGTCTTCACCACCATAGAGAAGGCTGGGGCTCACTTGAAGGGTGGGGCCAAGAGAGTCATCATCTCTGCTCCTTCTGCTGATGCCCCATGTTTGTGATGGGCGTGAACCATGAGAAATACGACAATTCTCTCAAGATTGTCAGCTGTGCCTCCTACACCAACAGCTTGGCTCCTCTGGCCAGTCATCCATGACCACTTTGGCATTGTGGAGGGCCTCAAGACCACCGTCCATGCCATCACTGCCACCCAGAAGACCATGGACGGCTCCTCTGGGAAGCTGTGGCATGATGGCTGAGGGGCTGGCCAGAACATCATCCCTGCTTCCACTGGTGCCACCAAGGCTGTGGGCAAGGTCATCCCTGAGCTGAATGGGAAGCTCAATGGCATGGACTTCCGTGTCCCCACCCCCAACATGTCAGTTGTGGATCTGACCTGCCTCCTGGAGAAAGCTGGCAAATATGATGACATCAAGAAGGTGGTGAAGCAGGCACCAGAGGGCCCCTTCAAGGGCATCCTGGGCTACACTGAGGACCAGGTTGTATCCTGCGACTTCAATAGTGATACCCACTCTTCTACCTTTGACGCTGGGGCTGGCATTGCTCTCAATGACCACTTTGTCAGGCTCATTTCCTGGTGTGACAATGAATTCGGCTACAGCAACCGGGTGGTGGACGTCATGGTCCACATGGCCTCCAAGGAGTAAGAGCCTCCTGGATCAACAGCCCCAGTGAGAACAAGAGGAAGAGAGGCCCTCAGCTGCTGGGGAATACCTGCCCCAACCTAATCCCCCAACACACTGAGAATCTCCTGACCTCCAATTTACATCCCAGACCCCGAGGGGCTTGGGGAGCCCTACCTTGTCATGTACCATCAATAAAGTATACTGTACCCATCCCCTCCCCCACACACACACAAAAAAAGTCTTAGAAAAATTTCAACTCTGGTTAATATAGTACTAACACACATAAAATCATTGTAAACACTTAGGACTGACTACTGTTGTTCAGGTAGAGTGATAAAAGTTGTAATTACATAGGACAGCCTCATTTTAGTCCTGTTAGTGGATATTCTGTTTAGTTTAGCATTTTTCCCGAATTCTTAATTTATTTCAATAAAGTGTCACCATAATGACTGCATTAAGATGACCCAGGATGGATTCAGTAGTCTTCCACTTGAGAGTTCAGGGCTCTGCCATGATCTCATATAATGATGTATGAGATATGTAGGCAGAATGCAGAGTTCTCACCCTAACACAGGATTAAGTCTAAAAGATGACTCAAAATAAACTTTCTTTCCCTGAGCCTTTTCAGACACAGGGTCACTATAAAGGACAGTATGCAGAGCTATGAGTGATAAATGGTGCACACGGAGTAGCCACCAGAGCCAGCCAAGTGTCTATGGCCTCAGTTAGTGGTATTTGATAGTTTTGCCTTTAATGAACATATAATGGCTTGGGCCATGGATTGTCAAAGTCACAAGGCTGCCAGGCTGCCTGTTGGTAGCTTAAGTGAGGAATGTGGGGAAATTCAGGTTAATAAATGTTAAATATGTGCAGAAAATTGAGTCTGAGCACTGCTGCCATAGAGAGAATAGAGGTTTTTCTAGATGTTCTTGTCACAGTGGTTTTTGTCATTTATTGAAGAGCATATCTACCTATTTTATTATTTAATACTGTTGCATTTTAAATTAAATTGTTTTAGTAGTAATGAGTTCTTAAAAATGGCAAAATAATATGTATAAGGATTTATAAAACCCAAAAGTTCCCAAGAAAGCTGATAGTGAAGTATAACTTGAACAAAGTAGTTTTGAGTTCTGAATGTCTACCATGGGGCTTAAAATATCAACAACCACATAAGAGCCAGAATACATATCACTGTTGGAGAACAATTAACATCTACTTTAGCAGTTTATTTTTACTTTAGAAGATTAAGCTTGAAGATATCAGTTTAACCTGGGCAGCAGCAAAAGGTCCCTTTATACATCATTCTCTGAAGCATGGCTTTCAGTGACCTTAGATGATTGTTCTGCTAAATTAATTTTGCTCACTTTTGTTTCCAATATTCTTGTAGATATGTGTAAAGCCCAGAAATAGCTGGTAATGCATTGAATCTATTTACAGAAGAACTTCACACATGACTAAAAATGAGGTCAGTTTTATATCTATCACAGCCAAGGCTTCAAATAGAAAATCAATTAATTTGTTTTTAGTACTGGTTCAAATTTTCATCCAATTGTAGAATTAAGATAAAGTTTTGAAAGTTCATTCCATTAAAAGTAAAACAGCTGATAATTATTTTGAATGTTCTGAAATTTTGGCTAAACAGTTAAACATGAAGGTAAAATTATTTTTTGCAGTTCTGTTTCATATAGAAAATCATTTGAACACCATTGAACTACTAAATTAGAAAATCTGGAGACTAGATTCTGTAGACCACTAAATTATTAAGTAAAGAAACTTAAGGAATAGATATGTGTTCATAATTGGCACACAAATAATTCATTAATTTATCTAATTAAGCTGCCATATTTTAAAAAGTGTAAATTGGGGAAGTCAAGTTAAAAATATATTTATACTGAAATGGTAACTTCAAAATTTTAATGACAAAACTGATGTGGACTAGGAAAAAAATAAAAAAACTTAGAACATTGCCTGGATGTACAAGATATCTCTTTGCTACTCTTAACCGATACATAAAAATAATTACAGATCTTCATTTTGTTTGTATTTGAACAAAATTTGTTGAGGAACTTTAATTAAATATTCAATTAATGGAGATCCCAAACTTCAGCTTTGAAACCCTTTGGCAAATTGCATTTATTGAAGACAGATTGCAAAGGGAAAAACATGAAGTTGATCTGTATAAGGGTAAGAGAGGAACTGAAAATTTTGACCTAGTTGCTGATGGTATATATAAAATTACAATTTTATAATGGGGTTTGGAATATATAAACTTGAGGGAAAAATGTTTTTTTAATTGGAGATCCTATTTTAATTGTATTTGTTTTTACCAGAATGGAATAAAGATGAAAAGTCTACAATTTCATACCTTTTAAATTTGGCAATACATTGGAGTACCTGGGTGGCTCAGTCAGTTAAATGTCTGACTCTTGATTTCTACTCAGGTCATGATCTCAGTTGTGAGATTGAGCCTAGCATCAGACTCTGCATTGGGTGTGGAACATGCTTAAGATTTTCTCTCCCCCTCTCTTTTGCGACTCCCTGCTCCCACCTTTTCCCCTCTCTATTTAAAAAGAAAGAAAGAAAAAAGAAGAAAGAAAGAAAGAAAGAAAGAAAGAAAGAAAGAAAGAAAGAAAGAGAAAAAGAAAAGGAAAAAGTTGGAAAAACATTAAAAACAGTTATAAACAAGGAATCTGTATATGGTGATTTTTTCTCATAAACATAATGGTACAAAAAGAGTTTTTAAATGAGTACAAAAAGACAATAGCTGTGAGCAATGTTAAAGATAATTGCAGAGAATTTTGTGACACGATTTCAATTAATAAAATTGTTATTAAAAATGTTCTTTTTTAATGTTGTAGTATGCTCCATCTAAATCCTCTTTGTTCAGAGTTTTTATCATAAAGCGATGTTAGATTTTGTCACATGCCTTTCTTGTATCTGTTGAGATGACTAAGTGATTTTTATCCTTCATTTTGTTAATATTGTTTATCACTTTCATTAATTTGTGGATATTGAACCATCCTTGTATCCCTGGAATAAATCCTACTTGATCATGGTGAATTATGATTTCAGTGTGTTGTTGAATGCAGGCTGCTAATATTATGTTGAGAATTTTTGCCTGTTTGCTCATCAGGGATACTGGCCAGTGGTTTTTTTGTTTGTTTGTTTGGTTGGTTGGTTGGTTGGTTGTTTGGTTTTTTTGTAGTGTCTTTATCTGGTTTCAGTATCGGGGTAATGCTGGCCTCATAGAATGAATTTAGAACATTTCTTTCTTCTTCTATGTTTTGGAATAGTTTGAGAATAAGTATTAGATCTTTTAAAAATATTTGGTAGACTTTACCTGTGAATCCACCTCGCCCTGGAGTTTTATTTTTGGGAGTATTTTATTATTCATTCAATTTCATTACCAGTAATTTGTCTGTTCAGACTTTCTATTTTTTCCTGATTCCATTTTGGAAGATTGTGTATTTCTAGGAATTTGACTATTTCTTCTAGGTTGTCCAATTTATTGGCATATCATAGTGGATTTTTATAATCCTTTGTATTTCTGTGGTTTTTTATTTATTATTATTTTTTATTACTTCTCTTTAACATCTGATTTTATTTATTTTGTACTTCTGTCATTTTTTCTTGATGGGTATGGCTAAAAGTTTATCAAGTTTATCTTTTCAGAGAATCGGGTCTTGGTTTTATTTTATTTTATTTTATTTTTTATTTTTTTAAGATTTTTATTTATTCATGAGAGATACAGAGAGAGAGAGGCAGAGACACAGGCATAGAGAGAAGACACAGGCATAGATTCCACAGGGAGCCTGATGTGGAACTCGATCCCAGGTCTCCAGGATCACACCCTGGGCTGAAGGTGGCACTAAACCACTGAGCCACACGGGCAGCCCTATTTTATTTTTTTAATTTTTCATTCACTTTCACTCTGATCTTAATTATTTCTTTCCAACTACTAACTTTACCTTTGTTTGCTTTTTTAAAAATAGTTGCTTCTGGTGTAAGGTTACATTGTTTATTTGATATTTTCTTGTTTCTTGAGGTAGGCCTGTATCACTATAAATTTCCCCCTTAGAATTGCTTCTCCTATGCCCCAAAGATTTTGGAATGTTGTGTTTTCATATTCATTTGTCTCCATGTATTTTTTGTGATCTTCTTTGATTACTTTATTGATTCATTGATTTCGCAGTAACACGTTGTTTAGCCTCCATGTGTTTTGTGCTTCTTCCAATTCTTTCTTTGTAATTGATTTCTAGTTTCATTCTGTTGTGGTCAGAAAAGATGTATGATATGATTTCAAACTTCTTAAATTGATTGAGACTTGTTTTGTGGCTTAACATACAATCTATCCTGGAAAATATTCTATAGAAAATATCTATTGAATAATAAACACAGATCTAAGATAACGATTATAAATTATGTGAGTATATTTCTAATTAGTTATTTTTTATGTTACTGCTATTATTTAGATAATCAGTATAAGTGGTTTATAAACATATACTCTACTTTAATTATGAATATATTCTAACTTTAGAAAAAAATAATTGTGAAAATAGCTTATGAATTAAAATAAAAACTTTATCATACTTGCAATTTATAAAATATCCTGGTTAGAGAGATAAATTAAATGGTTATGCTAGGGATAAAAAACAGGAAATGGTTAGGAGTTGAAGCAAAGGAGATTTCAGCATATTCTGGTATATTTTATGATAGCTTCATGTGTATTTGAGTTGAAATTTAGTACTTAAAATTTGGAGATTTTTTATTGAGAAAAAATGTTTTTTAATTTTTTCTCACTCATATTTCATAGAAATCTTTATTTATCACTAAACATTTGTTGTGGTTCTCACAGAAGGAACCCTATTTAGATAGCCTAGACTGGCCCTCTTTTATAGTACATCTAGAATTATTGTTTCATATGGAATCTGTTCTCTAATTTTATGCTCACTGATAGAAATCAAAGGAGAAAGGAAGAAGCAGCATTATATTTCAAACAATAACATAATATGCCCTTACACAAGAATGAGATTTTGGATATATTAATTTTTTTGGCTCTGATTCCAATCTTCTGCTCAATCTTGTTTTCAAATGTTTGGAGTCATTTCTAACTTGGGGCCAGTGGCAAAAAGACCCTTTGAGATACTGACAAAGAAAAAGCATAAAGCTGGAAGGCAAAGAGTACATCCTGGAATCCCCTGTACCCCCTTGTTCAGACTCCCTGAAACAGGTGAATCAAACAAGTGCTAAGTCCCTGAGAGATGTGGAAAAGTCTCTGGAATGCCTGAACATTTAGGTGAGGAAATCAAGACTGAGTACATTTGAAGGAGAATAATTTGGAGGTGGTGTGCTTCACTTCAGACATTGACACATGGCAAAATCTAGTTATTACAATATACAGTTAGAAGTGCTTTACAATATAGAATGCAACATCTATTATTTTTCAATAGTTGTCAAATGCTGGGATTATTAGATCAATATTCATATTTTTGGAAAAAATAGTATATTTATTGGTTGACTAACATAGATGCTTAACACAGTCTATGGTCTTCCTACATGCTAAACAAGCCATTTAAATATGAAAATCAGAATCTTTACATGTTTTCACCAAAATATAGCTATTTTTACCTCTGAAATAATTCTGTCAGTCAGCAAGGTTTTGTTTTTGTTTTTCTACAAGGTGTCAAACTACCAGCTTGACATTTTCCCCCACTGAATTGATTAAATTGAATTTAAATAAATTTGAATATATTGGAGTGGTTTTTAATCACAACCTTATTTTGTCAATAGTTGCTTTTATTTTAAAAATTTTTAATAATAGGATCATATAATTTGGGCTAAACTATAAAAGTAACTGTGTTGTGAGTTAAATGGAATTATCTAATTTAAATGGATGTGTGGATATAATTAAAACATTATACTAGTGCATTTATACAGCTGCGGAGTTTTTGCATCAATATTTTTAACCTCAAGGTTGTAAGTAATTATGTATAATTGCCTTAGCTTCTATTAAAATAATTAGATTATAGTGATGCAATTTCAAAAGTGTGTGTGTGTATTTTAGAGTTAATTTTTAGCAATTAGCTTTCTCATAGATTCTATCAGCATTATAATTTAATTTTTGCCTCCAGAAAGTTACTGATACTACAGGTTTAGGAATTCTGTTGTTTGAATTGCTCTATTGGAGAACACAACATTCTGCACCTGGCCCAAAGCTGATAAACTCTGATCTGGACCACATTCATATATATTTTATAAATAGACAGTATTAATGTATAATTGCCCTATTGAATTCTTATGCTGCACACCTGAAACTAATATAATATTAAATGTTAATTATATCTTAATAAAAAGGTAGAGAATGAAGGAATTTGAGGGGGTCAGTAGAAATGTTCTATATCTTGTGTTGTATACCACCACTGTACTTATTTGTCAAAACTTGAATTATACACTTAAAATCAGTGAATTTTATTGTATGTGAATTGTATCTTACTAAAACTGACCAAAAAAAAAAAAAGATGGAGCCTTTTGGTCACTCAAATGTAAAAAAGAATAAGAATTAATGAATTTTAGGAGAATAAAAGTAAATTATTATCTTATTCTAAGCTGATGTAATGATTGTGCTAACTATTTATGTACTGGCAAAACAGACAACATAAATCACTCCTGCTTTTGTGCCACTACTCTTTTTTGTACATTTTTCTGTCATAGAAACTTCAACAATTTATTTCATCTCTGATTTTATAGACCAATTTCCTGTTAGGAAATCTGCAATGTCCTATAGGGTGGTTTATCTCAATATATAGCACCCTATTGTATAGCACCCTGGCCATGTTGTAGATTTCTCTATCTCCACATACATATATGTAAGTTATATGTATTATTATATTTATATATATTAGTATATATATAATTATATGTATGTGTATATATGTGTACATATATATGTCTGTGTATGTAAGCATATGTATACACATGTGAGCATATATAAACATGATAATATATGTAAGTTGAAAATACTAGAAGGCTTTTTTCTTTATTGAAAATAATTCTGTATTTTTCCAAATAGTTTTTGATTAATATCCTTGTTATCTTATTTTTTTCTTTTCCATTCACTCTATTATTTAATTTAATCATCAAACTTTTTTTATTAAATACTGTACGGAGGACTTTCAAAAGTATGACCTACATATGGAAATTTGTAATTTCAGGCTAAATATTCAAAAACCTCAAGGGATTTATCAGTGCTTTTCTTTCTTTCTTTCTTTCTTTCTTTCTTTCTTTCTTTCTTTCTTTCTTTCTTTCTTTCTTCTTTCTTTCTTTCTTTCTTTCTTTCTTTCTTCTTTCTTTCTTTCTTTCTTTCTTTCTTTTTCTTTCTTTCTCTTTCTAAAGATTTTATTAACTTATTGACAGAGCAAGAGAGGGAGAGAGAAAGACTGAGAGAGAGAGAGAGAGCTTAAGTAGGGGAGCAGCCAAGGGAGAGGGAGAAGAGGAAGTGGAATTCCTGATGAGCAGGGAGCCAGACACAGGGCTCCATCCCAGGACCCTAAGATCATGACCTGAGCTGAAGATAGACGCTTAATTGGTTGAGCCTCCCAGATGCCCTATCAGTGCATTTCAATACATGTGTACACACACACACACAATACCACAATACACCAAATTTAATAAAGAAAAAAAGGTTGTTT
Organism: Vulpes lagopus; assembly: GCF_018345385.1. NCBI lineage: Eukaryota > Metazoa > Chordata > Mammalia > Carnivora > Canidae > Vulpes > Vulpes lagopus. Next base: position 32,618,121 of record NC_054838.1, on the reverse strand, counting down.
GGTTCAGTTCTGATTATTTAGCAGATTAGATTTACCTTACAAAGATGCAAGGTAAGACAGACACCAACATTTCCAACTTAGAAAGTCCTACTGGAAATCATTCTATCTATCTATCTATCTAACTATCTATCTGTCTATCTATCTATCTATCTATCTATTTATATAAAATATCAAATTTAATTACTTTATGCTTATATACATAACATATATAGTCCTCTATTAGCCATCAATACTTTGCTTCTCATTCTTTTTCTCTCACTTTTAATACTCCCTAAAATGTGCTCTTCGGTATAGTTTGACTACTCTCAAGATTTCCTTTAGATTTTTTTGTTTGTATGTCTGCTTGTATTTTTAGTCCCTTTCCCATGCAAATTTATTTTGTTCAGTGTAGAAAACAATAAAATAAAATGACCATCCTATCCTTTAAACTCAAAAGTCTTAGTTTCTTCTCTGCTTCCTATGCATTTTTATAAAATGCATTCTGATTCTCTAGGTATCTTATTGTCTTCCATAAACTCAGAATGACAACTGCCCACCTTACACTGTAGTTGTGAAGATTAAATTAGGCAATGTGTTTAGAGATGTTGAGTGAACTATTTGACTTCAAACAGGCCTTCTTTTTTCCACTGTGAAATACTGCCTCTTTTATTGACTCATGTATTTACATGGAAAACCTGTATTATTTTTGTTATGGTAAGACTACCTTCAATTCAGCAGATATTCATAGGGGTGCCACTCTGTGCAAGGCATTATTTTAGGTGTTTCAGATATTGTAGTGAACAAAGAAGTTTTTACTTGTTCTAAAAAAAAAAAAATTCAACTGAGTACATTTTAAAAATCTTATTGGCTTCATTTAGCAATTCACATGCTGGGAGCATCTAATCAAATAGAAAGGAACTCCAAAGAACTGTACAGGCAAGAGATTTTATAAGTAGGAGAGAACAGGAAAAATCACTTGCACTGTGTGTAGAACAAATTGGTTATTACAAGGTTACTTTTCTTATAGGTGATGACAGGAGTTTGTCAGTCAGATTACCTAACTAATGCTGATCAGGTTATTCTTGATTGGTTTAAGATTCCATTTTGGGGAGAGCTGAAACTGTAATTAAGTCTCGGTTTGGTGATGTGTAGCTTTGCAAAAACTATTTCATTTTGGGACCTGTTTTCATGTCTAACTCTTTTCCTGGAGCAACTAGGTATAGGTGGGGGGTACAACAGTGATTGTTTAGCAATGTAAAGAAAAAGATAATTTTATTTGGTGGTAAGTGCTGTGAAGTCACTGAAACAGGGTGATGTGATAGAGAAGGATTGCAAAGAAGTAGTGCTGGGAAAACTACTTTTAGATATTGACGATTATGTAGTATAACCTAAAGTGGATTTGTGGTTAAATTTGCATTTGGCAACTAAATCTTCCATTCCCTTTCTCTTATTAAAATCAAATGTAAGGTGTTCCTGGGTGGCTCAGTCCACTGAGCATCTGCTTTTGGCTCAGGCTGTGATCCCAGGGTCCTGATCTCAGGGTCCTGAGATTGAGCCCGGGATCAAGCTCGCTGCTCTGTGGGAAGCCTGCTTCTCCCTCTCCCTTTGCCATTTCCCCTGCTTGGGCTGTCTGGCTCTCTCTATCTCTATGTCAAATCAATCAATCAATCAATCTAAAAAATAAAATAAAATAAAATGTAGGCAAAGTGTAAGGTGTTTTGTTTTTGAATTTTTTTGTTCTTAATTATTGAAATTATTCAAGATTAGGTAAGTGCACTTAAAAATTCTTTTAAATTAGAGAGGAAAGTAGAAGCAGAGTAGGAGGACCCTAGGCTCATCTCATCCCATGAACACAACTGGCTAACTATCAAATCATTCTAAATACCCCAGAAATTGATCTGAAGACTGGCAGAACAAACTCTACAACTGAAGGGAGAAAAGAGGCCACGTTGCAGAATGTTGGAATTCAGAGACATGGTTTAAGGGAGAAATAGACTATGTGTACTGCAGAAGAGAGAGCTGTTGTCACTGAGAAGAGCAAACGAGAGAGGAACATACAGAGGAACCCATAAGGAGAAGGTTTTCCTGAAGCCATTGCCTTAGAAAAGAAGAGGGGCTGCATTTTGTGAGTTCTTGGAACCAGTTCAACTTAAAGCCTGGAGTTTTAAAGGTCAGCAGGCTTGACAAGGGTAGGGCCAGGAGGGCACTGCACTGCTCTTGGAAAGAAGGCAGGCAAACAACCTAGGGGCAGATGGCTTGGAACAGTGATCTGAAGAATGCCCAGGGCACACAGTAGGGAGGGAGATTATTCACTCTTCCTGGAGCACTTCCCTGAGAGGTAGCTTTCAGGAGATAACTCTCTGGGAAAAAGATCTGGCAGGGGCATATCACCCCCCCCTCCCCGCCCATGGCATAAACACAGAGGCATCAGGGAAAGCAGGGCAACACGAACACTAGCTGCCTAAATTGCTTACACCAATCCTCAGTGCTCTAGCAGGACTGCCCTTCTCTGTCAAGCTTGCTGCAATCCCAGTGCTGCAGGCCCCTCCTCAAGATGACCAGCACAGACCCCTCCCCACACCATGTCTCCTGACCAGAGTGTTCTTCAAGGCTGCAGTTCTGGTGGAGTTCATGTCAGGTCTCATTTTATAAGCAGACCAGAGCCCACTTAGTTAAAACGCCACATTCAAGCCAGGCACTAAACACTGCCCACAGCAAGCAAGGAAAACCTCTGCAGACAACTGGCCTGAAGGATAGAAGAGCCATAACACCACAGTAGGGCACATGCAGCACACATTGGAGATACTCCCTGAAGTGCCAGGACCTGGTCATTATATGACCTCTTCTTCCTAAGGCCATTAATTTCAGAAGCAGGTGACATTACTTGCATTTCTGACACACACAGGCAGAGACTTAGACAAAATGCAGAAACGAAGGAATTTATCCCAAATGAAAGAACAAGAAAAGGCCATTGCCAGAGATCTATGCAAAATAAATATAAGTAACATGTCTGATGGAGAATTTAAAGTAACAATCATAAAGATGCTCCTTGGGCTTGAGAAAAGAATAGAAGACATCAAGGACACCCTTATTACAGAGATAAAAGAGATAAAGAATAAATCAGATATGAAGAGTGCAATAGATGAAATTGGAAATAGGCTTGATGAATGAACAGCAGGCCATCAGAAGCAGAGGAATTACTTAGTGATCTAGAAGGCAAAATAATAGAAAATAATGAAGCTGAACAAAAGAGAGAAAGAATAAAGCAACATGAGACTAGACTTAGGAGACTCAGTGACTCCATAAAATGTAGTAATATTTGTGTTTCAGGACTCCCAGAAGGAGAGAGAGAAAAAAGGGGCCAGAAAATTTCTTTGAAGAAATAATAGCTGAAAATATCCCTAATCTAGGAGAGGAAACAGACATCTACATTCAGGAGGCACAGAGAACTACCATCAGAATCAACAAAAGCAGACCAATCCCAACACATAATGTCATTAAATCTGCAAAATATAGTGATAAAGAAAAAAATCTTAAAAGCAGCAAGACAAAAGAAGTCCTTAACATGAAAGGGAAAATTCATAAGACTAGTTGAGATTTCTCAACAGAAACTTGGCTAGCTAGAGAAAAGTGACATGACATATTAAAAGTGCTGAATGGGAAGAATCTGCATCTAAGAATACTCTATTCAGCAGGGCTATCATTCCAAACATAGGAGAGATGAAGAGTTTCCCAGACAAAAACTAAAGGAGTTCATGACCACTAAACTGGCCCTGTAGAAATATTAAAGACGAATCTTTGAGTGGAAAGGAAAGAGCAAAAGCAACAAAGACAAGATAGGGTGAGAGAAAATCTCTGAAAACAATGACAAAGCAAGTAATAAAATAGCAATAAAAAGTGCTTTTCAATAATTACTTTGAATATAAATAGACTAAATGCTTCAATCAAAAGGCATAGGATATCAGAATGGATAAAAAACAAACAACAAAAACAAACAAACAATAATCAAGATCCATCAATATGCTGCCTACAAGAGATTACTTTTAGACTTAAAGACATGCAGATTCAAGGTGAGGAGGTGGTGAAACATTGATCACACAAATGGATCTGAATGGAAAGCGAGAGTAGCAACATATCAGACACTTTAAAACAAAGACTAACAAGAGACAAAGAAGTGCATTATGTAATCATAAAGAATGCATCCAACATAAAGATATAAAAATTGAGAAATAAGTTATTAGTCAGAGAGACAAATACCATATAATTCACTCATAGATAAAATTTAAGAAACAAAACAAATGAGGAAAGGACCAAAAAAGAGAAAAAGGCAAACTAAGAAATCAACTTAGAAGTAGAGAACAAACTGATAGTTGCCAGAATGGATTGGGTAGAGTATGGGTTAAATAGGTGATGGGGATTAAGGATCACACTTGTGATGAGTACTGGGTGTTATATGGAACGTACAATGTACATTGTACAATCATTACATTGTACACCTGAAACTAATATCACACTGTATGTTAACTAACTGAAGTTTAAATAAACTTAAAAAACAAGAAAGTACAAACTGTACTTTCCTTCAAGTAACACATTCCTGTCATTAAGATATAAGTGCTTTGAAACTTACATGTAGAAGCATATAGGAATGTAACATGAATTTCACTTCTTGTCAAAAGATTCTTTAAAATTAGGTAGATTTTGTTACCACCCTCAGTTCTGACCTATTCCTATTCAAATTCTCAGATTTCTTATTTATACGTTGGGGGAAAATTTAAACAACTGGAGAAATGCCCAGAATGAAAGACATTTGACAAAGGTTTGTTTCCTTCATTTTATGTCCTTAATTTTCATGGGTCCCTAAAATCTTTTTATTTATTAGTTTTCATGGGTCACTAACATTCTATGATATATAGTACCATCTCCTATCTAATATATGAATTCATTTTAAAATCTTCAATATTGGAATTCTAAAACCATGCTCACTTATGACCATTCAAATCTCTGTTTAAATATATCCACTGATAGGGGCCTAGGTGGTTCAATCAGTTAAGTATCTGCCTTTGGCTCAGGTCAAGATCCCAGGGTCCTGGGATAGAGCCCCATGTCAGGCTTCCTGCTCTTGGGGGAGTCTACTTCTCCCTCTCTCCCTCCCCATCGCTTTTGCTCTCTCTCATTCTCTCAAATAAATAAATAAATCCACTAATAAAAGAAAACCCATTTCCTATAACTTCTCTTCAATGGTCCATTGAGTTTTGTTTGAGACCAGGAATAGAAAAGGCATCAAATGGTTGGGAATTATCTTTAACTGAAGTAACATAGAATTTTTTTAAAGATCTTATTTATTCAGGACAGACACAGAGAGAGAGGCAGAGGCCTAGGCAGAGGCAGAAGCAGGCTCCCTCCAGGGAGCCTGATACGGTACTCGATCATAGGACCCCAGGATCACAACCTGAGCCAACGGCAGATACTCAACCACTAAGCCACCCAAGTGCCCCATGAATTAATATAGATCATTAACATTAATACATATTATTAAAATAATGTATCATATTATAATAAAAATATTATATAATACTATTATTAAAATACTAATTGGATATGGTATCACAGGTTTTTATTAATGTTTCCTAATTCCTCTTATGACATTTTTCGCTACTTAAAAAGGCAAATGTTTCTGATGAGGTTAATAGTGGAACATGGGTGAGAAACCAAGGAGAAAAGAAACTCATTTCTTTGTGAAAATCTATTGTTTTAGTAACTGCTGTATTTGAAAAACCCTGACAGCCAGTTCCTTTATTCAAGAACATTTATCCCCATATGTTTTGTGGTCCCACAGCATAAAAATTACCTATTGGAAGAGCTATTGCTTCAGGCAATAATGAGACCATAAATCTGTTAGCCTCTGGTAAGGTCCCTGGAAACACACAGAGCTTTTGGGACTATTGTTTTCCTGAAAAGTGTAAAATCATCATTTTTGCTGATATTCATTTAAATCAGGCAAGTTTCTCCACTTGGGGCAGAATTGCTTTGATAGAAACTAAATTATGAGGTCTCCAATCCTCAGCTGCTGGAGACACTTTGATTGAACAAAGCAATTATGTTTTGGAAACAAGATTGCTTGACAAAGAGCATTCAAAATGCCTATTAGATAGAGTTCGCATTTGGAGATCACTTGCACTCTAGGCAAGCAATAATGCTCTGACCATTTGATTTTTAACTGGCAAATATCTACAAGAGGTTGTGCAGAAGGCAGAGTTGTATACGTGTCTCCATACTGCTTCTTAATTTCTATAATAAAGGATGGCTAGTTTCCTCTTATTAAAATGGGAAAACTTAAAACTGCCATGTAGAAGTAGAAATATAGGGAATTTCATTGATTTATAAAGTTACACCATCTTGGAAACAATGTTTTACTTGGAATTAGAAAACTATGTTCAAATTAGCTTTCTAACCTTTATTAGCTATGGGAAACACAGGACTGCTGGAGCCTGCTTCCTCACCAATGCGAAAAAGAGAATACTGGTAGTCTCTGTGTACCCAATGGAAGGGTTGCCAGATCATTATTCATTGTTTCTTATGTTTTAAAACTCTAAGCCCAGTCTTTAGGCTCAGGGGAGCCTAAGAACATCTCTTCATTTAGAAAGGCTTAGATTATCAGTCTACATCTATTACAATTTTGAATGTGTCTAGTTTTCTATTCAGAAAGTGTTATAAAGTATGTTCAAATCCCCTCTTTTTAGTTTGGTTTAGGCAAGTTCATTTAATTTTAGAGATATTAATTTTTAAATTTCAATTCCAGCATAGTTAATATACGGTATTATATTAATCTCAGATGTACCACATAGCGATTCAATCATTCCATATATTACTCAGTTCTCATCATGGTAAGTGTACACTTACCTATTTCACCCATTCTCCACATCCACCTCCCTCCTGGTAGCTATGAATTTGTTCTCTATACTTGAGTTTGTTTTTTTGGTTTGTCTCTTTTTACCCTTTGTTCATTTCTTTACCTCTTAAATTCCATATTAGAGTGAAATCACGGATACCTGGGTGGCGCAGCGGTTGAGCATCTGCCTTTGGCTCAGGGCGTGATCCTGGAGACCCGGGATCGAATCCCACGTCGGGCTCCCAGTGCATGGAGCCTGCTTCTCCCTCTGCCTATGTCTCTGCCTCTCTCTCTCTCTCTCTCTCTCTCTGTGACTATCATAAATAAAATTAAAAAAAAAAAAAAAGAGTGAAATCACGGATACCTGGGTGGCTCAGCAGTTGAGCATCTGCCTTTGGCTCAGGGTGTGATCCCAGGATCTGAGATTGAGTCCCACATCAGGTTTCCTGCATGGAGCCTGCTTCCCCCTCTACCTATGTCTCTGCCTCTCTCTCTCTCTCTCCCTGTGTCTCTCATGAATAAATAAATAAATCATTTTAAAAAGAGTGAAATCATATGGTATATGCACTCCTATATTCATTGCAGCATTATTTACAATGACCAAATTATGGACACAGCCCAAGTGTCCACCAAGAGATGAATAGATACAGATGAAGTGATTATATATATATATATACATATGTATATATATATATATAAAATTCAGCCATTAAAAATAATAAAATCTTGTCATTTGCAACAACATGGATGGATCTACAGAGTGTAGTGCTAAGCAAAATAAATTAGAGATTAATTTTTTGTCATCATGGGGATACAGATGGTGATAAATGAATAAAATAGTGGTTATAAAGGTGTTTATAAAGTCAGAAGAGATTTAACATTTATTGAGTGTCTACCATATTGTTCCTTAATTTACCCCTTAAAATAATCCTGTGAGATAGTGTTGAAAAGGGCCTAAGGAAAAAAAAGAAAAGAAAAGAAAAGAAAAGAAAAGAAAAGAAAAGAAAAGAAAAGAAAAGAAAAAGGCCTAAGACATTAAGTGCCTTGTCTAAGATAAGACATATATAGTGGAAAGATGGACTTTCTCAGATCAGGCACATTCAGGGTGGTATGGCTGTAGACATCTGCAAGATGGACTTTCTGAAGCCTGTGATTCATCAGAACACTGCAATGTGAAATATTGGAAATAAGGCAGACCTTAGTTGGATTTCTGGTTTTGTTCTTACTAACTGAAGTTTTGCTAATAATACTTAGCTTGCAAGAGTTTTTAACCATTTAATGAGAAAATGTATTAAAATTGTCTAGCCTGCACATGTATGTAAAATTACATATTAGTACTGATAGAAACATGGCCAAATGAAAATATACACAAGTGTGATGATGTACCCAAGGTTAATCTTAGCATAAGATTGTTTGATTGTGAGTTTCTTCCTTCCACATATGAATCACTTGGCTCTACAGGATTTTTGGATGGCTACATGTAAGAATGTTGCTTGGTTCCTTGAGAGAGTAAGCATGGCCAGATCACAGTCATTCATAATACCAGGCATGTCTCTGGTATGTGTTACTTCAATCTTGGGCTGTCCTTAAAAACTTAATTCTGGTGACTTTAACCATAAAAGTCCTGAGAAAGAATAAAAGCATACAAGAAACTATTTTCAGATGGAGTCTATGTGCATCCAAGGAAGATATTTTTAAAATTTTAACATATAATTTAAGAGTTGACACCACAAATCATGAGGTCCCATGAAGTTGACAAGTTTGGGAGAACATGTTTATTGGTTCCACCCAATATTTCAGACACTGTATATATCACTTAGGGTGCAGACAGGCTATAGAAACCACACTAGTTATTTTAGCAGAGAGAATTTAATATAGACAATTGAATAAACATCGAAAATTGAAAAGGCAAAAAAGAACCTACTATGGGAATTCGGTCTCTCCATGCCCAAATTTTCTCATCTTTTTTTTTTTTTAAAGATTATATTTATTTATTCATGAGAGACATAGAGAGAGAGAGAGGCAGAGACACAGGCAGAGGGAGAAGCAGGCTTTATGCAAGGAGCCCGACACAGGACTAGATCCCGGGTCTCCAGGATTATGCCCTGGGCCGAAGGCAGGCGCTAAACCATTGAGCCACCCAGGGATCCCCAAATTTTCTCATCTTTAAAAAGAAAATATTAATAACCATTTTGTGCCCATGGGATGGGCACAGATCATTGTGTATTGGTTTTCTGTATATTGAATTTCTGAGACCTGAAACCTGCGTTTTTGCTCAAGGGATTCCACATGAATGTATCTCACCTTGTTCAAGTTAAACAGTCTATATCCATTACCTTTTTGAATCCACTTCCACTTTTTCTAAGTCACTAATCTATAATTCTAACACAAAAAATCAAAATAGATCATATGGATGACACTATTCATATTTGCATATCTGTATACAGCACTCTCCCATGCAGGAAGACATAAGAATGGAAGACAATTCAAAACCAGAAAGCTGTTTGTTGATCATGGAATCAAAATGAGCATAGTTATATTAGACAAATCTTTCAGGCTGGACTACATACATGGATCTATATGCACAGAGGAGTTGATTTTGCCAATAGAACTATTACAGACAAGTGCATGGGCATAAGACTACAATCTTTTAGACATTTCTAGAATGGGCTCCGCCAAAATTAGGAGAGGTATTGGGATTCAATAGCTAAGAAGAGCTGGTATAAGCTTGAATCAATAATGAGAAATTTGCAAAAAGAAAAAAAAAGTATAACAGTGTAAATAAACAGACAGACAGGAAGGCAAATGTGATTTAACAATTCTACAATCTGGCTCCAATACAAGTAACAGTCTTATCTCAGCACTTAGGCAAAAAATCCTTAAATTAGTTTGCAGTATTGATTGTATCATGAAGAGAGGTTCTTGTTCTAGGAAGGACACATGTGAATAGACTCTTAAATATCTTGGAGTTTATTACATTTGGCTGCATGAGTGTCACCAGACTTTATGCAGAGAGAATAACAACAATCATGTTCTGGACAAGTCTTATTTGTTACAAAGTCCAGTCATTTAATTTCTTTTTTATTTTTCATTTAAGATGAATTTAGTTATCACAACCATAAAATTCAGAGATAGAAACCGGAAAGTGTAAAGGGTTGCTAACCTATGATCAGAAAAATAGATCAGTTCACATTGCTTTTACTTATTTAATAATTAATTAATTATTCTTCCATTTGTTCATTGGCATTTATTCACTTGTATAAATAAGACATGGGGAATTTCTTTAATAATCTCACAAACTAGGAAGGATAAATTATCATTTAATGATGAACACCCCTTTACAGAATAGATAATAGATATACGCATATATAAGAGGATAGAGGCACAAACAAGGAATCATTATGATTTGTTCAATGAGTCAGAGATTTCACAGAGTAGTAGATATTTGAATTGTATCTTCAAAGAAAATTAGAAGTTAGCTGGTATGGCAAAAAGGGAAGAGAATTCCAGAGATGGAAACAACTATGGTAATGTTGAGTGTATATAAGTCATGTGATATGGGTGGGCAATTCTGTGTGTATAGAAATGATACGGAGACAAAGCTGGAGCGGAAGATAGGGATAGGGGCTTGGAGGCCTAACAAAGTCCACTAATGGTTTACAGTCATCCGAATTTCAAAATTTTCCAGTGATATAGACTGTAAAACCATTATGACACTCCTAAATATTTGCAGCACTCAATTCATAGTTGATAGAGCAATTTCACCAACCTTAAACTTTTTTTTAAAGATAGATTTTATTTATTTATTTATTTATTTATTTATTTATTTATTTATTTATTTATGATAGAGAGAGAAAGAGAGAGAGAGAGAGAGAAGGAGGGAGAAGCAGGTTCTATGCCGGGAGCCCAATGCAGAACTCAATCCCGGGACTCCAGGATCGCGCCCTGGGCCAAAGGCAGGCGCCAAACTGCTGAGCCACCCAGGGATCTCCACCAACCTTAAACTTCTAAAAGAACTCCCAGGCTTAGGGAAAGATAGAGAATCGTTTTATCTGTTAGGTGAAGCAATTGTTGCTCAAATTCAAGAGAGGTACTCAACTTTATATAGTTAAAAATTTTCTAACCCATGAAAATTTCTCAGATCATCTGATACTAAGTCCTAGTACTACCACCACTTTACTATTACTATTCCTATGTTTGCCCTTTGTAGGCTTTTGAGATTTAGAAACAGTTATTCTAGATCTTATAGTTTTCTGTATTTAAATGGATTTTACTTCTATTGTTCCCATCTTTGTTACAATGAATCATCCAGTTGTAACATTCTAGAATTAAGCCTCTCTCTGATTTGCCCTTCTGTATCTGCTGCACTTGTCTATTTGAATCAAGTGCAACTGCAAGTCATCAAACAACTAACCGTGTATCATTTAAAAGTGATTTTTATGTGTGTGTTATGTCATGGCTTTAAAGTAGCACAAGTGTAGTTTAGAAATGGACCTTGGGAGAACTTCAATTCACCCATTCTCACAGATAACTCAGGAATCTGCACCCCTTACTTAAACCCTGTAAGTGGTATAGCAGGTTCATAGGCAATCCAAAACAGCTGAGCAGAGAGAAATCTGGGAAAGTGGATCTGAGCTTCTCATTCGTGGCTGAATCTTTAGGTAGACAGACATACAGTGCATTCAGGCTGCTGTAACAAAAATACCACATACTGGGTGGCCTATAAATGACAGAAATTTATTTCTCACAGTTCTGGAGGCTGGGAAGTCCAATTCAAGGAATCAGCAAATTCTGTGTCTGATGAGAACACATTTTCTGGTTCATAGATGCCTGTAATTTCAAGATCCCCAAATGGTAGGGAGGGCAAGGGAGCCCTCTGGAGTCTTTTTTATAGATTTACCAAAGGCCCTACACCCAGATAACATGAGCTTGTGGTTAGGTTTCAACATATGAATTTTGAGTTATGCAAAACACATGCACAGCATAAACATCCATTCAAGACATATTTTACTGCTTCCCACAGTGAACAGCCCTCTCTATACAAATATGTTTTCATATATTTGCCACAAACAAGCTTTATATTTTTAGCTTATTCTGTTAATTTAGTTCTTTCAATTATATCATCTTCTAATGATATTGTACTTTAACATTAAAGGCTTTCGAAAAGTATTTTATTATATATATCTAGTTGCTTTTACAAAATAATCTAACCAAAAGGAAAATTCTAAAATGCCAACAAAGTTTAATATACAAAAGTGTTCAATTAAATGTTATTAATTATCTTTAAAGCTGGAAATGTAACATTATTGGAGAATCTGTGGTGAATCAACATTTTTGAATGAGTAGGTTTTATAACAGGAAATTCCTCCTTGAGAATTGTTTATAGTGTTTTGTCTTCCTAAAAAACCAACAACTATTATGCTATGATTTTTTAATCCTCCATCAAATGCCACACTCACATGGGCACAGGTAATGATGTACTACATAGCTAACTTAAAACTAGACTATCCCTTTATATGTGTCTTCTTCAAAGGACACCACCTTATCATAGTAATGGAAAGTACAGCAGAATCCACACTCACTTTTTACTCTCATAGCCACAAACACCATCACTAAGTCTGATACTCATTTCCGCCAAACCCAGATATATAGCCACTGACTCCATCACAGCCCAGAACTTAGTGATTCACCACCAGTCAATAAGATCTCCATGTGTGATAAAATGGATATGCCATTATGAGTCGTTATAAATAGTATAAATAGTATATCCCTTTGAAAAATAGTCTGGGCATGATCTTAAGGTAATTTCCCTCTTATGAGTCCCCAAGTCAACCACATTCAGAATTTTTGGTCCACAAGACAAAGCTTTCAGACATGATGACTATAATTAAGTTCTGCCTCTACTACTGAGTAGCTTCTGTTCTTATGTAAATCACTTAACCTTTTTGAACTCTGCTTGCTTGGTAAAATAATAATTATAATAATAATAGTCATCCTGTAGTATTTTGTGAGGTCAAATAAAAAAAGTTTTGGAAACTTAGAGCATTTTGCAAATATGTGATCATTATTTTTATTAATTCATCAATCAACAAAGGAGTGACTAATTAGTATATTTCCAGAATAGGGCTAAACTCTGAGGACACAAAGTTTGCTCAGTATCTTCTGTCATTGAAAAGATTTACTGTAGATATTATTTTTTATGTTGATTAGTGATGCTATCTATATTGCCAAATGGCCAGGTAGTGGTTCAAACAGGTAATGGTCAATTTCATTTAATAAAATAGGCTAAGTCCCAAAGACTGCATATGGTGTATTCCAAATATATGAAGTTTCTAGAATAGACAAAACTACAGAGACAGAAAACAGATTAGTGGTTGTCAGGGGTGCATGGGGGAAGAGGGAATGGAGAGTAATAGCTAAACTGGTATGGCATTTCTTTTTGAGGTGATGGAAATGTTCTAAAACTGATTGTAGTGATGGTTGCACAACTCTGTAAATATATTAAACACCACTGAGTTGTATATTTTAAATGGGCAGATTATATGGTATGTGAACTGTATTTCAATAAGGTTGTTATAAAAAATAAGATAAACTAAAAAATTAAAACAATCCACTCATTTGACATTATATAAAAACAAAACAAGCACACAATAGTTGAGCAAACAAAGGCAGATCTCACTTAATTGAAATAATTTAATATTCTACTTATATCTGTCTTTGTTAGCTTATCTTTATGAGAGGTAGTAAGAAGGAAGTAGATTAAAATAAAATGTGCGTTCTGCCTATCACCCTTCCACATGTATTTACTTATTAAGGCTCTACTATGTCCAAGACTGAACAAATAGTATCCATCAATTATACCCAAACCATCTGATTCGTTTCTGGATAGTTCCTACTTCCAAAAGTTCTCTTTCTCTTCTAAAGTTCTTGAGCACACATTTGCTCTGTGAAAACTTATTTTCCCTATGATAATAGGTTAGTCTGATTTATTTTCCTTTCTCTTTTTAGCTCAACATCTCATAGCAGAGAGAAAGAAAAGAAGAAAAGAAAGAGAAAGAAAGATGAAAGAAAGAAAGAAAGAAAGAAAGAAAGAAAGAAAGAAGAAAGAAAGAAAGAAAGAAAGAAAGAGAAAGAAAGAAAAAGAAAAGAAAGAAAGGAAAGAAAGAAAGAAGAAAGAAGAAAAAGAAACTGTCCCATGAATGCTCAGTTTGCTTCTGAGCTTCTGATCCAATTCTTACTGGCCAATCCATGGTGCTAGAGAACCCTATCAATACCCAGATTCTAAGAATGACACAATTGTAGCTATGTCTTTGAATTTTTTTTCAAGTCTTTATTTAAATTCCAGTTAGCTAACATGCAGTGTAATATTAGTTTCAGATATCCAATATTGTGATTCAACACTTCCTACAACACTGGTACTCATCACAAGTATCTTCCTTATGGGGGATGTAAGAGGCTCAGTTGATTAAGATTAAGCATCTGACTTTGGCTCAGGTCATGATCCCAAGGTCCTATGATCAAGCCTCATGTTGGGCTGCCTGCTCTGGGGGAAGCCCGCTTCTCCCTCTCTCTCTCTGCTGCTCCCCCTGCTTATGCTTGTTCTCTCTCTGTCATATAAATACATAAAATCTTTTTTAAAAAAATCTGTCCTCCTTAATCCTCATCATCTACTTAACCCATTCTCCCCTCTGGTAACCTTCAGTTTGTACTCTATTGTTAAGAGTCTGTTTCTTGGTTATCCTCTCTTTCCCCCACCCATGTTCATTTGTTTTGTTTCTTAAATTCCACATATGGGTAAAATCGTACGATATTTGTCTTTCTCTGACTGACTTATTTTGCTTAGCATAATACTATCTAGCTCCATCCATGCCATTGTGTAAATGGCAAGATTTCATTCTTTTTATGATTGAATAATATTCCACTGTGTATGTGTATCTATTATCTATCATCTATCGAATCTATTATCTATCTATCTATCTATCTATCTATCTATCTATCATCTACCTACCTGCCTATCTACCTATCTATCTACTACATCTTCTACATCTTCTTTATTCCCTCATCAGTTAATGGACATCTGGGCTCTTTCCATAATTTGGCTATGGTTGATAATGTTGCTATAAATATCAGGGTGCTTGTATCCCTTCAAATTAGTATTTTTATATTATTTGAGTAAATACCTACTAGTGTAGTTGCTGATTTCTTGTTTGATTTTATGTGATACCACTCTGTAGATGATGGTGCCTTCAGGTATGGTCCAGGTTATCATACTTCCACAGGGCTGAAGAGCTCTCTTTCCATTCTTTGAAAACACTGAATTCAGATTATGTCTTCATTGACTATGTTTGATATGTCAATAAACCTGAAGAATAAAGTCTCTACCTTAAATGCCACTGCCTGTCTCTAGGATGTTTGGTTTCCTGTTTTACCCCTATCAATTTTCTTTTATTAATAGAAGAGTATAGGAATTCTCTACTCCATGGTTGAGAAATCAGCTAGTAGATGGTGTGATTGGGAGCATGGGTCACCATCTTGAATTCCCAATGAGATCTTTATCTTTACTTTGCAAAATGTCTTTAGATTACTGCTTCACTCACTGTATTTTCCATAGCAATCTGCTTTGAGCCATGTCAATTTTAGCCATGTTTCTCCCATCCTATGAGGCAGATTTCATATTAAGTACTGGCCCTTTTTGACATTCCATATTTGAGCCCATACCCCAAGACATGTGTCCTAAGATTTGACTGGAAACAAACATTGGTAAGAACAACTGTAAATCTCATTTATTGATTATAGGACTGTCAAAAATGAATAGACACTCGGGAGATCAGTGGTTTAGCACCTGCCTTCCACCTAGAGCTTGATCCTAGAGTCCCAGGATTGAGTCCTGCACCGAGCTCCTTGCATGGAGCCTACTTCTGCCTCGGCCTCTCTCTCTCTCTCTCTCTGTGTCTCTCATGAACAAATAAATAAGATCTTTAAAAAAAATGAATAGACACTTGGGAATTTTTTTTGCCTGTTTTTTATAAAGTTAAGCATAAGTCTATTCCACTCACCCAAATTGCACCACTAATTATTTGCCAAGGAGAAATGAAAATATGTGTCCATAAAACAACAGTATTAAAAAAGTTTAAAGCAGCCTTATATCTATTATCAAAAAACAACAATAACAAAAAACCTGAGTCATCCAAATGTCCATAGAAAAATCCATAAGTAAATTGTGATAGATATATTTACTTGTATATGATCCCATTTATAAGAAGTTCATAAAGCAGCAAAGATAATCCATTAGTGATACAAATCAGAATGGTGGTTGCCTTTGAGAAGGTTGGAGATTGACTGAAAAAAGGACATGAGGAAACCTTCTAAAGTGATGAAATGACTGGGTTCCTAGCTATACTAGCATATACATTTTTAAAAACTCCGTAAATATCACACTATGATCTATGCATTTTACTGTACATAGGATATTTCAATTTAAATAAAATAATCATGTTACCATGAGGACCATAGGGAAAGCACTAGACAAGAAATTTTGACATAATTTATCAACTTGACTCTGTAGCTTAACTACCATTTTGATCTTAGGAAGGTCATAAAGTCTTTCTGCATTTCATTTTTTTCATTTTTAAAATTTTAAATTATTGTTTTTTAACGACCTTTATACTTCTATTCTTCTTGAGTGAAGAAACAACATTTACCTCCTTTACTAGAGTATCTTTAAAGGCTTATACAATACTTGAGATACAGTATTTTGTGATTTTTTTTTTTTTTTTTTAGTGAATTGTATTTGATAAAACTTTAATGTCTGTCTGTTTAATTAGACTGTTAGCTTTTGGGAATCAGTCTTCTCCTTTAAGTCTCTTATCATGACTATTATAATTCTTTTAAAATAATAAGCCTGAAATACTAGTTTAAATCATAATGTTTTTGGTCTTGCCAATCTGTTTGAAAAATTTGGGGTTGACATAGTTTATATCTCTCATAAGCAATTAAATTGCGAGTGTGTGTGTGTGTGTGTGTGTGTGTGTGTGTTTCTGACTCTGAGAATAATGGACTTTCTCACATAATCACCCCTACTAATAGAAATACAGTATTGACATTTTATAGTCCTTTATATGAGGTGATATATACTGCAATTGAGATTATTGAGATTTGCAATGCTTTTGATCTGTTCAGACAATGACAGTCCAATAAACGGTCTGACATTTAGAAACAAACAATGATTGTCAGTAGATCTTGTCACTGAACACACTAATTAGGAAGGGGACCTCAAATCATGTTTATAGCTAGAAGAAAGTATTTTAGAAATCATTGGATGGAACTTTTTCATTCTACAGACTCAGAAAAGAGGTGATTCGATTTTCTCATTATCAGAGAATGAATTACGAATAGAGATCGTCAAGCTATTTTATGTAAGTTTCACGGTAACCACAAAAGAAAAGCCTGTAGTAGATATACAAAAGATTAAGAGAAAAGAATTAAAGTATACCACAACAAAAGTCATCAAATCACAATGGAAGGCAGCAAGAGAGGATGAAGGGAATAAGAAACTACAAAACAGTCAGAAAACAATGAACAAAATGGCAGCAAAAAATCCTTACCTATCAACAATTATGCATAAATGGATTAATGTTTCCAATCAAAAGACATATAGAGTGGCTGAATGGATAAAAACAGATCCAAAAATATGTGGCTTAGAAGAAACCCACTTTAGCTTTAAGGGTACATGTGAGCTGAAAGTGATGGCAAGGAAAGAATATTCCAAGCAAATGGTAACTAAACGAGAGTAGGTTAGCTCTGCTTATATTTAAAATAATACACATTAAGATAAAAATGGTCACTAGTGATAAGGAGAGTCATTATCATCAAGGAAATATAGGGGTCATATATAATTGTGAACCCAGTACTAGAACACCTAAATATATAAAGCAAATACTCTCAGAACTAAAATGAGAATTAAGTAGCAATACTAGTAGAGGACTTTATATCCTTCTCTCAAGAATGGATAAATATCTACACAGAAAATTGGTAAGGAAACTGGATTTGAGCAACACTATAGACCAAATGAACCAAACAGACATATATAGAACATTACCTAGAAGAGTTATCTGCAATTCATTGCAGTACTATTTACATTAGCCAAGGAAGGCATAGCAACAAAGTGTCCTTTGACAGATGAATGAATAAAGAAAACATCACACCTACCCCCACACACAGTGGAATATTATTCAGCCTTAAGAAAGAAGGAAATCCTGCCACTTGGGATAATATGAATGAATCTAGAGGGCACTATGCTAAGTGAACTAAATCAGAGAAAACAAATAACTGTATGATATCACTTATGTGTAGAATCTGAAAAAGTTCAACTCATAGAAACACAGAGTAGATTGATGATTGCCAGGGCGGAGGTTGGGAGAAATTGGGAGATGTTGGTCAAAGGATATAAACTTCCAAATATAAAATGAATAAGTTATAGGGAATCTAATGAATAGCATGGTGACTGTAATTAACAATGCTGTATTGTATATTGAAAGTGGCTAAGAATAGTTAACTATACTGGCATCAAACTAAAAAAAAAATAACAGAATTATTGAGTTGGAACTCTTTTTTAGCCAGTTACTTGGAAAGCAATGGAATAACAGCACAAAAAGTTTTGAGCCCTGAATTATTTTAATTTAAATCCAAGCAAATCCACCCTTCCTTTTGAATAATTCACTCAGAAATAATAATAGTAATAATAATAATAACAGTTCAGTCAGTCCTCTCAACCCTCTACCATTGTATGCAGGGAGCATATCTATAATCTCTGTACATTCCTGTCACTTTTACTGTATACTTTAAGTTGCTCAAAAAATAGCTCGTTAAAAAATAGGCTGTGTTTTCTCTACCAAATCATTTTAAAGTATTAAATCTTTAGATAATATAAAAACTGAAATGTCTTTCATTCAACAAAGAACCTTTACACATTTTTTTTCTTCCTTAAACTTTTCTTGATCACTGCTATGAGAAATTTTGGTTCTGCAGAAGATGGCAAGTGCAAATTTTAAAAGTTGAAAATAAGACATGATCAACTAGAGACAGATTAGAAGATGCTTCATGAAGAAGAGAACTTTGAAGAATGACTAGGTATAATTTGCACATCCAGAAATAGAGAAAATGTGAGCAAAATCGCAGGAAGAATAGGACTTGAGACAAACATGATGGGTGAAAATAAGTTTTGATGATACAATACCAGGCTATTTGATTTTTTGTGGCAAAAAAAAAAAATGGAGAATAGTCTAAAATTGCATCAATACTGCAGAGGGCAGTGAATACTAAGGAAGATTTTGAGCAGAGGAGTGATGCTTAGAACTTCTTTAGGAAAATTAATGTAGCAATGGCATATGGGAAACCTGGATTGGAGAAAAAATTAAAGAACAATGTAGATCTTATGTGAGACCTTTTGTATTCAGGCATATAAATAAACAAAAGGCCTTATTTTATTAGAATAACTACCTTCTCACTGCAAGTGGAAAATGATTACTTCCTATCATCAAAAATATCAGAAATTAGGGTGGAGGCAGAGAGCAATATTAAGGAAGGAAAGTTTAGCCCTGTTGTGACTAGCTTTTTTCTGGTTGACTACTTGAACACTTGGATACCTACTGTTTTCTTTTCTCCTCAGGCCTCTGTGTTCTTTTACCTGTGGTAACCGGTTGCCATTTCATCTTCAATACACAGTGTTTGCCTGGACCACACCTTGCTATGATCATAACCCTTAGTCAGATTTAGCTTTACTTCATGACATTCAAGAACTGCAGGTCAGTCAGATACCCCAGTGCCTGTCCTGTTTGCGGTGATCAGGTCTAGTCCTAGGCCTCCTAAATTACTGTGGAAAACAAATCAATGTCAGACTGAAGTCTGAGCTGCAAAAACAACCACTAGCCCTGTGCCAATACACCATAAGGTCTCAAGGAATGCTTGGGGGGGCCTACTAAGTAATAATAACTTGCACATGTTTTGCATTTCATATTATACTACACAGTTTGACAGGAAGCTACACGTCATCCTCACAGATGCTTGTAAGCAGTACAGGTTGTATTCATCACCCACACTGCACATTGGAGAAAACCGATTAGAGGAGGTAAAAAGGCCTGCCTATGTGAAACCCAAGCCTGGCTTGTTCTCCTTACATTAAAGTTTTATTCTGCTCATCACTCTACTGCCCAAGGACATGTTTTAAGAAACATAGGAATGTTTATTTAATTAGATGAATTACTGGTTAGCTACAGAGCGGTAAAATATATCACAGAGTTATAGTTTCATTTCTCCAAACTGATACAATGATTACATGAGAATCATGTAATTCTGTGGCTGAAGCTTCTTTAGTGAGTATGAATCACTCCCCTTCTCCTTGCATAGTCTCCAGGACAGCGTGTGATCTGTTCCGTGGACTTTTTCTTCACCTCACAGCTTAGTATTTTCCAGAGGCGACACTGTACTACTAAGACTGAACTACCTACAGTTCCCTGGGCCCACTATCTGATCTATCTTTGGGCTTTTGGGCTTGCTACTTTCTTCTCCTGAAATACCTTCTCCAAACTACCTAATGGATGAACACCTATAGTCTTCAGCACCAAGATGAAACATCTCTTCCTGGGAGACTATTTCAGAGATAATGTATATAATGGTTTGTGCTGGATCTTTGTAGGCAATAAAATATGATTTCCATTACTTCCTAGTTGTTCAAATATGAACTTGCTATTGCTGCTTTGTACCCTAGTTTAATCACTTAGAAAAATGGGAGAAAAGCCCTAATTTATAAGATATATTTAGGAGTACATGAGATAATGCCTAAAAGAGATTCAACACCAAAATAAAACAACTATTACATGATCATTATTGGTTTTAGCTGGTATGCCAAGAAAAGTTGATCATTTTCTTTCTTTTAGTTCATCTCATTTCTCAATGATCTAATCTCTTATTTATCACTTATTATTAGAATTACTTCTCTACAGTTCTAATTTCATATTAAAATATGAGTTCCTTGAAAACTAGGACTATGTTGTTTTGATTTTTATTTATCAAGCACCCAGCACTGAATCTGGTGCATAGTAGAATCTCAATGAATATTTCTTGAATCAATAGACAGATAAAAGAGCACAAAGTCTGAATTAATTAGATTTTATTTGAATCCTAGTCCTGTCACTTATGAGTTTGGCAATTTTCTCAGTTTCTCTAAGTCTCCACACTTATAATAATGACACTAACTTAATGGGGCTATTTTATACTTTCCTAGAAATAGATTCCAATTATGGAAAGTGCTTTGTAAATTATATTGTTCTGGACAAATAATAATTAATAGTATTTTTATATTTTAATAGATGATCTTTTTTTAATAATTTTTCTAGAGCTCTAGGATATTTGGTTAAATTTCATAAAACTTTTACTATCCGTTAAAAAGAGTAAAATATAAAAATGTATAATTAAGGAAAAAGTCCAGCAACTTTTCTTGGCCCAGATATATTTTGCATGTCACAGAACCTGTCAGAGGTGTCGGTTAAATTCTGAAATCCACTAAGCATAGAGGTAGTTTCTTCTCACAAGGGATTCTTTAACACACCTGACTAAAAAGGCTTGTCTCACAAGCTCCCTGTCAAATTTATTTCCAATTATTCTAGTTTCTCCAGGCAGCTATTCAGACTATAGGAAATTATGAACCAAAGTACTGGCCTTGTCTTTGCCTTGATTTTGTGTATATTTGCTATTACCTATGTCCTGAGTCTTTCCATCCTGGGTGAGCCAGAGTCCAGAAAGTTTCTGTTTAGTATCTGAGACCCATTTGTGAAGTTCCATTTATCCTCTGATTATTGACTATTTCAGGAACTTGGCCAATTCAAGATTTATACTTGGGGTGCCTGGGTGGCTCCATCTGTTATGTGTCTGACTCTTGATTTTGGCTCTGCTCAGCATGGAGCCTCCTTAGGATTCTCTCCCTCTCCCTCTGCCTCTCCCCACTACTTGTGCTCTATCTAAGAAAGAAAAGAAAGGAAGGAAGAAGGAGGGAAGGAAGGAGGGAAGGAAGGAAGGAAGGAAGGAAGGAAGGAAGGAAGGAAGGAAGAAGGAAGGAGGAAGGAAGGAAGGAAGGAAGGAAGGAAGGAAGGAAGGAAGGAAGAAGGAAGCAGACTAAAATATTTAGCAATTTTGGAGCAAAGGTGGCCATCCTTTATTCAACAAAATTAGGATCCATCAGAGTTTCAAAAATAATTTATTTATGATGCAAATGGGAGAAAAGCCTGGAATAATGATGAGGTAGAATTTATTTAAGATTTATTTTATTTTATTTTATTTTATTTTATTTTATTTTATTTTATTTTGTTTTTATTGGAGATTTATTTATTTATTTATTTATTTATTTATTTATTTATTTTATTATTTTTTTTGCAAACACACGAGGGTTTATTTACAAGTTCGAGCTTGGGTCCAAGTATACCCGACACAGCGGAGCAGGGACTTAGACCCCGAGGTGGGTTTCAGCTTAGTTTTAAGGGCTGGTCTAGGGGACCTCCAGAAGGGGTGGAGCAATTCCTCAAGTTCTGTTTACATTTTGATATGGGGCCTTCAAGGGCATTGAGCTCTGTTCTTATTCTAATAGGGGCTTACAGCCCTTGGCTTGGGCTCTGTTTTTATTCTAATATGGGGCTTTCTAGGGCTTTAAGCTGTAAGCTGTTTTCTTCCTGTAACTGAAGTAAGGTAAAATTCAGCTCTTATTCACAGGGGCCTAAATGGCTGTACTTGTGATAAAGCTGAACTTAAAGTGGAATGGCCTTAATTTTCTCGGCCTCCACATTTCCCCCTCTCAGAGGAACCTAAGGAAGGACCCAATCATGGGTCCAGGTTGCTCTCAGAGTGAGCCAGGGGGAATGATTAAACCAGGATTCTAACCAACCTTGTTGCTGTTCTCGCTCCCATTTACATTCCAGCAAAGAAGCAACATCCTACGTTAAGGCAGTGCATACCGCCCCCCGCCCCCCACTCTTTGTTGTAAGAAGACTAAGTCTAATCCCCTTTTATTTTGAAGGACAACCTCAGACTAGGGAGTCTTGGAGGTGGGAAATAAGTGAGAACGGTGCAGTCTTAGTTTTAGGGGATTGTCCTTGTCCGGTTGGCTTTTCCATTCCAGAACAAAGTCCTTGAGAATGGGTGTGGGTCAGCTGGTGGGATGTGGTTGTAGTGGACCCACGGAATAATCCCATCGACCTTGAGAGCAGTGGGAGTGGTCAGGATCACAACGTAAGGTCCCTTCCAGGGAGGTTGAAGTATCCGGTGTTGGTATGGAGATTTATTTTAAAACTGGAATCAGTATTCACAAGACAAATTTGTTCTAGATTTATGCATGACCATTAGTAAGCCCTTTGTTGCATTTGAAGGAAAATTCAAAGAACATAAATTAAATAAAGTATTAGAAATTAACCATGGATACACAATTAAGAATATTAAAGAAATGCTAGGAAACAAAATTAAGGAAAGCTCCCAAAAAAGTAGAGCAAACCAAAAGGTGAAAAATAAAAGAATTTGCCTGGAAAGTTCAAATTCTGAATAACAAGAATTCCAGAAGGTAAAAATAGAGAAAATACATAAAGAAATCAAATTAAAAATCAAAGGACTAGCCTAGAATTGAAAGAAAGAAGTTTATAGATTTCAATAGGCTGCTAAGTAAGCAAAACAATGAATAAAGAATTCTGTAGGGTGTATGCTACCTTGAAATTCCTAAGCTGGGGACATATAGAAGTTCCTATTATAAGTTAGAGAATGAGAGAGAGGTCATATAAAATATCAGATATCACAACGAATTTGCATTTGTTAACCACAAACTAGAAACAAGAAGATAATGGAGAAATGCCTTCAAAATTCTCCATAAAACTTATTTCCATTGTAGCATTTTATGGTAGGCAAAATAAATCAGAATAAAAGTTTTTTAAAAAGGTGTTTTTAGATCAGCAATACTAGAAAATATTGACCTTACGACTCATTTTAGCCATAAGAACATATATAAACTGAAAGAAAAAGGATGGCAAAAAATATTCCATGCAAATGCAAATCACAAAAAGTGCAGGGATAGCCATACTTTTATCAAACAAAATATGCCTTAATAATAGTTATAATACATAAAAAGGACATTATATAATGATAAAATGTACACCATGAACATAATTATAAATATAAATAAATATACATCTAAAAGCAGAGCATCTTAATATATGAAGCCAACATTGACAGAATTGAAGAGAATAATAGAAAATAATGCAAAGCAATAGATTTCAATACCACTCTTTCAATAATGTATTAATCAATAACACAGAAGACCAATAAGAAAATAAAGGACTTGGACAATATACTATCAAAAAATTAGACCTAACAGACATAAACAGAACACTCCATCCAAGATCCACAGAGTACATATTGTTCTTAATGCACATGCAACATTATCCAGGATAAATCACATGCCAGGGCACAAACAAGTTCTAATACATTTAAGAAAACTGAATTCATACAAACTATTTTTTCCAACTACAATGAAATAAAACTAGAAACAAATAACAAGAAGTAAGCTGGAAAATTTACAAATATGTGAAACTTCAATGGAATATACTTAAACAATTGATGAGTCAAAGAAGAAACTATTAGAGAAATTAGAAAATGTCTTAATATAAATGTAAATGAAACCACAGGATACCAAAATTTATGGGTCGCAATAAAAGCATTAATGAAAAAGAAGTTTTTGTGGTAAACACCTACATTTAAAAAAATCTCAGATCAATGACCTAATATTACATCTCAAGGAACTAGAAAAATAAAATAGAATAAACTCAAAGTTAGCAAAAGGAAAGATATAATAAAGAATAGAGCAGTAATAAAATAGAATGGAAAAACAACAGAAAAACAAATAAAGTTAGTTGGATTTTTGAAATGACTAACGAAGTTAACAAACCATTATCTCGACTAAGAAAAAGAAAGTTTATTTTTTCTTTTTAATTTTACTTGTTTATTCATGAGAGGGAGAGGCAGAGACACAGGCAGAGGGAGAAGCAGGCTCCATGCAGGGAGCCTGATGTGGGACTCGATCCCGGGTCTCCAGGATCAGGCCCTGGGCCGAAGGCGGTGCTAAACTGCTGAGCCACCCAGGCTGCTCCCCAAAAAAGTTTAAATAACAAAAATCAGAAATGAAAGAGGAGGCATTAGAATTGATACCATAGACATAAAAGGATCATAAGAGACTACAAACAACTATATGACGAAAGATTGGATAACACAGAAGAAATGGATAAATTTTTAGAAATCACAATCACCAAGACTGACCCATGAAGAAAGAAAAAATTTCTGAACAGACTTATAAATGGTAAGGGAATTGAATTATAAATCAAAAGACTGAACAAAGAAAAGCCCAGGATCAAATGTCTCACTGGTGAGTTCTATCAAATATTTAGAGATGAATTAACACCAGTTCTTCTCAGTCTCTTCCAAAAACTTGAAGAGGACAGATCACTTCCTATCTCATTTTATGATACTGATTTTACCCCAATACCAAAATCAGACAAAACATAACAAGAAAAGAAATAACACACAACATCCACATTGAAAAATAATATGTAATATTATCTCTGTTTGCATGATCTTTTAAGTAATAAATCCTAAGGACTGTACCACAAAACTGTTAGGATTAATAAATTCAGCAAATTTGCAGCATATAAAATCAGCAAAATACAAAAATCAATTCTGCTTCTATTCACTACCTAAGAACAATTAAAAAGGAAATTAAGAAAACAATCCTGTTTACAATAGCACCTTAAAATAAAATAGTTAGGAATAAACTTAAACAAGAAGGCAAAAGTCTTGTACGTTGAAAGCTACTTGACATTGCTGGAAAAATAAAGACACAAATAAATGTATATGTGCTGCCAAAGCGAGCACAGACACAAACAAATGTAAAAATATCTCATATTCATAGATTATTAAAATATCTAAACTACCCAAAATGATCTACATAGACCTTGCAATTCTAGGCAAAATCCCAATAGCACTTTTTTACAGTAATAGGGAAAAAAACTGCTCAAATTTACAGAGTCTCAAAGAGCACTAAAGAGCCAAAACAATTTTGAGGAAAAAAAAAAAAAAGCTCTGGGCACTTATCTTCCTTATTTCAAGACACATTTCAAAGCTACAGAATCAAAACAGTATGGTATTGGCATGAGGACAAACATATAGAACAATGGATCAGAATAGAAAGCTCAAAAATAAACCACGTAAATGGTTAAATGATTTGAAAAGGATGCCAGGGCCATACAACAGGAAAAGAAGAGTATCTTCAACAAATGAGATAGGAAAACTAGATATTCAAATGCAAAAGAATGAAACTGGACCCTTACTTTACTCCATATACAAAAATTAATTCAAAATTGGGTAGACACCTAAATGTAAGGAAATTAACATAGGGAAAAAGGCTTCATGCTACTGGATTTGGTATCAATTTCTTGGATACAACACCAAAAGTACAGACAACAAAAGAAAATAGACAAATGGTATTATTCAAATTAAAAACTTCACAGCATAGGAAAAAAAAAATCAACAGGAAAAGACAACATACAGAATAGAAGAAAATACTTTTTAACTGTGTATCTAATGAGGTGTTAATATCCAGAATACCTACAACTCAACAACAAATAATATGGTTCAAAAATGGGCAGGGGAGGATCCCAGGGTGGCTCAGTGTTTTGAGCCTGCCTTTGGCCCAGGGCATGATCCTGGAGTCCCGGGATCGAGTCACACGTCGGGTTCCCTGCATGGAGCCTGCTTCTCCCTCTGCCTGTGTCTCTGCCTCTCTCTCTCTCTGTGTCTCTTGTGAATAAATAAAATCTTTAAAAAATAAATAAATAAATAATAAAATAAATAAAAATGGGCAGGGGACTTAAATAGCCATTTCTCCAAAAAAGATATACAAATGACCAAAAAGAATATGCAAGAATAGTTAACATTATTAATCTTTAGGGAAATGCAAATCAAAACCACAATAGGATATTACCCTATACCCTTAGAATGGGATGGCTTCCATCAAAGAAACAGAAAATAAGTGTTGAGAAGAATGTGGTGGAATTGGAACTCTTGTGTATTACCAGTGGGATTTTAAAATGGCGCAACTGTTAAGATAAACAGTATGCTATCATATGTTAAACAGTATGTTTTCATATGTTAAAACAATCCCATTTCTGGGTCCAGATTCAAAAGAATAAAAACAGTATCTTGAAAAGATATTTGCACACTTATGTTCATTACAGAACTCTTCACAATAACTATGATTTGGAAGCAAAATTATTGTCTGTCCATAGATGAATAGATAAAGAACATGTAGTATATGCATGTAATGGTAAATTATTTAGCCTTAAAAACAAGGAAATCCTATATATGCTACAACATAGATGAAGTTTGAGTACATTATGCTAAGTGAAATAAGGCAATTGCAAAAAAGACAAATACTACATTATTCCAGTTGTATGAAGTTCTTAGAGAAGTCAAATTCTTAGAAAGGGAAAATAAAATGGTAGTTGCCAGAGGATGGGGGAGGATAAAAGAAAAATTGTTTAATGTGTATAGAATTTCACTTTGGCAGGATGAAAAATTTCTAGGTATCTCTTGCACAACAGTGTGTATGCAGGTAACACTACTGTACTATCCCATTGAAAATTAAGATGGTATGTTTTATGTTGTATTTACCAAAGTATATATTTTTAATAATCTTAACAACCTATAAGTGTTTGAATATGAAACATTGAAATAAAGATTTGATTATTTTGTCTTTAGAAAGATGGGGTATATTAGTTGACCATAAAGTTCAGGGTCCACTTCTGGATTCTCTATTCTGTTCCATTGATCTATGTGTCTGTTTTTGTGCCAGTACCACACTGTCTTGATGACCACAGCTTTGTAGTACAACCTGAAATCTGGCATTGTGATGCCCCCAGCTATGGTTTTCTTTTTTAAAATTCCCCTGGCTATTCGGGGTCTTTTCTGATTCCACACAAATCTTATATTCGATAAAGGAGGAATGTCCTGCATGATAGTATTTATTATGAGCCAAGAGACAAAGCTCAGTGCAAACTCTGGCCAGTGTGGACAAAATCAGTATGATCAGAAGACAGTCAGGTTATGCAGCAAGCCTAGTGAACACTTAGTCCAGAAAGGAGAATAGCCATCTCTAAGAGGAAAGTCTCCAAGAAAAAATAGGAAATGCTGGATTACATAGTAAGATTGACTTTATGGAAAATTGTACTGAAAGGTTTTCAAATATATAGGAGGAGTGCAAACAAAATAAAATAAATAGGAAGGCAAGTATTTGCTTTGGGAAAAATTAAAAAGTAAAAAAGGTAATATAATCAAATACACAACAAAGCTCAGTTTATGAATAATCTTCCACCACCTATATATATAAGGTGGCAAATGCCTTATTGTAAACACCACCTATATATATAAACAAAATATTTAATAATGATAATAGGACAATGGGAGAGGGGAAGCAGAAAGTGGCAGTTCTAAGAGACACAAATTTACATATACTTTAATAGGAATTCAAAAGGAAACTTCTAAAGTTCTGAATCAAATAAAGCAATGTAAGTACATTATTTTAAAAGAGCTTGCCTTTAGGGGGGATTATCAGGGTAGTAGGGAGAAATGGGTCAGAAAATAACTGCATTTTGTTATAATCCTAATGTTCATATGATTTGCTAAATACAGTACACATATTAGTTTTTTTAATTAAAGGTAATTTTAATATATAGCTTAATCTGAATTTATGTAACCATTTAAAGCATAAATTATTTTTAGAAGTTTAAAAATTTATATATAACAAAATTTGTCACAGTGTTTTTTTAAAGATCTTATTTATTTATTCATGAGAGACAGAGACAGGCAGAGACACAGGCAGAGGGAGAGGCAGGCTGCATGCAGGAAGGTTGATGTGGGGACTTGATCCAGGACTCAAGGATCACACCCTGGGCCAAAGGCAGGCGCTCAACCACTGAGCCACCCAGGTATCCTTGTCACAGTTTTATTTGTAGTAATGAATTCAAGAAATTCAAATTTTCTTTTCAAAATGTGAAAAATACTGAGGTTTGAAATGTTTGATATTTTACATTTTATTCTGTTCATATTTACATAATATAAATTTATTAATTAAAAAAAAATCAGGGCAGCCCCCGTGGCGCAGCGGTTTAGCGCCGCCTGCAGCTCAGGGCGTGATCCTGGAGACCCTGGATCAAGTCCCATGTCAGGCTCTCTGCATGGAACCTGCTTCTCCCTCTGCCTGTGTCTCTGCCTCTCATTCTCTCTCTGTGTCTCTATGAATAAATAAATAAAAAATCTTAAAAAATAAAAATAAAAAAATAAAAAAATCAAGCTCCATGTGAATGCTCTCAAACTTTTAGAAGTTTTTTCAAATGTGTTGTACCAATATTATCATTTTTTTTCTATATGACATGATGTGAGCATGTTTGGGAAACACATTTCTAAATTATCCTTCCTTCTAATTTTTATTATCATAAAATGAAATAAAGGAGTTAAAGTATTTGCTGCAGTTAATAAATGTTATTTTCTTAGTCCTTTCCTCTCCATCTAAAAGGTTGCATGAGACTTGAAGGTTATGAAACCTGAGATGTTGAATAATTTTTCCAGACTAGTTTCCAAAGCCTATTTATTCCATTCTATATCTGAAAATTATAGAATGCTTTTGGTCTTAATGACTTCATATTTTTCTAGAGCCAGAGTTGATCTCTTATTTATCTTTATCCAACCTAGCATTTATCACAAACAGAGTAAATGTTTAATAAATGTTTCTGCTAAAGAACCCATTTCAGCCACACTATAGGGTACATAAGCTTTTGTGAACTGGCCTGGAGGTTTAATTATTTCTTCAATCATCGACTTCTTTCTGTATGACTGGCATATATTTTACAGTTCTTTTTACTTCACTATTAATAGAATCAGATGAAACATATCTATCTTCAAGGGCTTAAGTTAACAGTCAAGTTATTTAACAGCCAGTACATTATGGACATAATCCAATTTGAATGGCTGCCCGGTTGATGAATATTAAATGATTAAAATATTTAAAAGATTAAAATAGTACAAGTAGCGCACATAGCCTAGACCAAGGTATATTATAGGCACTCAATCAGTGCTAATTTTATTTCTCTTTCTTGGAGAAAATTGTCTTTTAATCTCTAAGCTATCACCTTATAAAAAATATTAGAGATAAAACTTATTCATAAGTCTGAGTTTTCTTGCATAAGAATATGAATTTCCTGTTCAAAAATGAATTCTTCCAAAGGACTTAGTCCCTCTGAACAAGTCATAGTTTTCTGAGCTACTGAATCAGCAAAATAAAGAGACCACATTCAGTAGCATTAATGCAGTGTGTGATGTGTCTTATCACTGTTGAGTGAAGAGGCAGGAAATTACAGACCCAGATAAAATGATGGGGTGTTGGGAATTTTATCAAATTCTCTTATTCACTTTAGTGATAGCTGTAATCTTACTTCAGTGTCACTGTGCTCATCAGTTGTATATTCTTAACTGAATGCTGAATCTGTACTTCTATCATGCTATAATTACAGAGAGATAAATGACTCAAACACTTTCTTTGGTTCTGGACCTGGTTCCAGTTCAACTATATCAACACCTCTCCCAATTTTCCCTCACTAAAGTTCCACTCCAGTCTTAAATCAAATCATCCCCAACACAGCCACTTTCTTCATCTTCACTCTGGATTGTCCTACCACTATCACTCCATCATCAACACATTATCACATTTGTCCTCTACCACTCAGCTTTTACCACCACCATATTCTGTGGTAAAATAAGTACATGGCTAATGTGATGCAGGCCTGAGTTAATAGGAAGCACACTTCCAGACTATATTTATGAAAAGCCATAATGAAATGTTGACCTCCTACCCAGAAATGTTCCCCTTTGTCATCCACTAAATGACATCCACTTTTGGTTCTATGCCACCTTTCTCTTTTCTTTTCTAAGATTTTATTTATTTATCTGAGAGAGAATATGGCAGGGGAGGGCAAAGGGGGAGCAGAATCCCTCTGAGCATGGAGCCTGATGTGGGCTCGATCCCAGAACCCTGAGATCATGACCTGAGCTGAAGGCAGGCACTTAACTGAACCACCCACGCACCCCTCTTTGTCACCTTTCTTATGGGTAACCTTATATCTTATATATATATCTTATATATGGGTAACTTTGTAAGGTCCCTGATTTAATTCTGATCTTTTCTAGTTCCAAACCTGATTTTATTTTACCATTTCCTTCCATGATGACAGCCTTTGTTAACTCAGGGTAATCCTTGTCATCATTGTTGCTATGATTATCTTCATTATCCATTGTTTGCATAACAATTTTAGTTTTCAAAGTGCTTTTATCTAAGGCACATTTTCTGGCCCCTAGTTATGCATTCATACACGGACTTTCCTCTCCCTACCCAATTCATTAAATTCTCTACTTTCTTCAATTTGGATACCTTTTCCACGAAACCATCTGTGTCAGGAAGGGTTCCAATAAGAAACAGATGGTCCATTTGAAATTGGATTGGGAAGAGTTTATTTTAAAAGGGGTTATATACAGAAGTTGAGTGTTGAAGAACTACAAAGGTACTATAGGACAAAAGATTTATCAACTCTAGGACTAAAGGGTAGAGTGGAATATGTTGATACCAATATCCAGAAAGAGCACCTGTAGAATCATGTGCTTGGATAAATGCAGCTTGAAAGCAAAAAACCTTGGAGGAGATAACAATATAATACGGGAAGAGTGGAGAATGGATCCTTAGAACCAAATACAATATGTTTGGTACTCTATTCTTATTTTAATGAGGAGTATCTACACATTCTTTTTTTCTTTTTCTCAGATAATGTGACTATTGATTTAACCATTGTTGACAATTCAGACCTGTTTGTGATAATGAGTTAGTGAAATTCAGTTATTTATACTTCCTGGGTTTCCTATCTTCCCTTATATTCCTGATAAATATGTAAGGAGTGCCAAAATATATCCTCTATGTCACTTTCTCCATAAAGATTTCTTTCTCAGAGATCCCTGGGTGGCTCAGTGGTTTAGTGCCTGCCCTTGACCCAGGGCGTGATCCTGGAGTCCAGGGATCAAGTCCCACATCGGGTTCTCTGGGGTTCTCTGCATGGAGCCTGCTTCTCCTTCTGCCTGGAATCCCACGTGGGACTCCCTGCATGGAGCCTGCTTCTCCTACTGCCAGTGTCCCTGCCTCTCTCTCTGTGTCTCTCATGAATAAATAAATAGAATCTTTTTAAAAAAATCTATTTCTCAAAAGCTTTCACCTAATTTGATCTTTTGTCCTTGAGAACTAACTTAAGTCACATCATTATTTCATGATACATTCATAGTGTCATAAATATAACTTTTGGTTTATTATTTCTCCTCTGACAGTAACATATTCAGCAAATCATTAAAAAAATAAAAATTTTGAAGGCAGAAAAATATGAATTAGATCCCAATCTCTTCCATTCATTATCTACCAGATCTTGAGAAAATTAGCCACTGATCTACTGTTAAATTTAGAGTTTTCTGAGTGTTGAATGGAAAAAAAATCTATCTATCTATCTATCTATCTATCTATCTATCTATCTATATAATATGGTTAAAACACTGCATGTACAGGGTAGTCATTGACCTTTACTCATATATTATCCAAAAACAGTGTCATTGTCTATGACACTACCATAGGCACTATGATAGTAGGCACTATGTAGTGGGCACTACACAAATGTCTCCCCCCCACAAAAAAAAAAAAAACAAACCCAAACCAAAGTTGTGAAGTAAAAATGCTTTGATCTCAGTTCTTTGAAAATTGAGACAGTTCTCTTACTTTCTGCAGTAATCATAATTCCTTATTGTCTTTCTTTTCTCAGGACACTATCATTGACTCACTTATCTTCAATTAAAAATATAAAATTAACTTGGGCTTGGCAATCTGATTTGTTGAATACCTACAGAGTTGAAGTTATATTGAAACTTACTTTCATACTATCCCTCAACTCTGTCCTATTTATTCCTCATTTTACCGGAATCATTTCACACAATGGTGTTATTTTCATTTTCTCATGAATAGCAAAAAAAGTAAAAATGAAAAAAAAAAAGGAAGATGACCACAGAGAAAATTGGAGATGGATTAAAAATTATTTTTGTTTAATTTATTAACATTATTCATCATTGGAATGCAAATTATCTCAAATTATCATATTGAATTTATTTTGCGGCTAAGTTATTTTTTCACTATAAAATAAGTGCTTTCCTAGTTTTTCCTTGTGAATTCCATAGCCCTGAAACTGAACAGTTCTAGAATGAAAATGAAGATATTTTTAAAATATCGGCAAAATTAACAAGGGTCATTTTGAAGTGGCAAAATAGAAATGACCTTTCCTGGAGTGCCTGGGTGACTCATTCGGTTAAGCATCTACCTTAGGCTCAGGTCCCGATTTCCTGGTCCTGGGATCCAGCTGGGGCAGCCCTGGGGATGGAGGGGGTGCTCCCTGCTTAGTGGGGAGTCTGCTTCTCCCTCTGTCCTGCCCCCCTGCTTGTGCTTCACTCTCTGCCTCAAATAAATTAATAAAATCTTAAAAAAAAAAGAAGTGGCCCTTCCTAATAAGAAATAATCTCTGATAGTGTGCAGAATTCTTTGTAATTCACAATACATTTCTAGGTTCATGCATTATTTGATATCCCCAACAGTACTGGAAGGTTGGTGATATTATCCATATTTTTTAGGAAATAAAACTAAGTTCGAGAGAATCTTAACAACTTGCTTAATTAGTAAATGAGAGGCAGAATTGAAAACCTGGTATTTTGACAGATATTCATTTCCACTGCAACTTGCTGCCTAACACATATCCAAAGATACTTGCAAAAATTAAAACCTTATTTTCCTTTTGTTCCTTAAAAGTAATTAAATGGATTATATTTTTAAATTGCATTTCCTTGATGGATATAAACAAATAAGTCTTACTCTTCTATATTTAAAGTATTAGAGGGGATCCCTGGGTGGCTCAGTGGTTTAGAGCCTGCCTTCGGCCCAGGGCATGGTCCTGGAGTCCCGGGATCAAGTCCCACATCTGGTTCTCTGCATGGAGCCTGCTTCTCCTTCTGCCTGTGTCTCTGCCTCTCACTTTCTCTCTGTGTCTCTCATGAATAAATAAATAAAAATATTTAAAAAAATAAAATAAAGTATTAGAGACTTGGAAGGGTGATAAGCTTGTGCACAAGCTATGAGTTTAAATATTTTGCAAGGAAAAATAGCACAATATTTATAAGCAATCCCTTTGGAAACATTTGGAACTATATTTAAATGTTAGTCAGTTATCACTGGCTTTGTGACCTGGCAGAGGTATTAATTTTTCTGAGTATCAATTTGATCACTAATAAACATATATGATAATGGCTCAGTGGTAGTTTGGGAGATTAAACAAAATTTTATACGTAAAGCATCTAATCTACTAAATCTACTATCTGATATAGAAGTGCTAAGTATAATGAACTGTTATTAAGTATATCATTTTTCCAAACCAGATGAATATACATGTATTTAGGTATATCCATATTTATTTTTCTGGAATGAAGGCCTTTATTCTCTCATAAACTGCATTGTAACATGTTAATCCCATTTGCCTTATAAAATACAGGTTGAAAAATATTTTTTCGGACGGAAATGTTTTTATTATTTTGTTTTTTAATTTTTCAGTTTTTCAGATAAATTCGACATTACAAATTATAAACTTAAGATGCACAATGTGTCACTTTGATGCATCTTTGTTTTAAAATGATTATACATTTAATATGTCATTAAAGCAATATATATCCCATTACATCTTTATAATACAATATTATTGATTATATTCATAATACTGTGTATTAGATCTTTATGGCTTATTTACTACTAATTACAAGTTCATACTCTTAAACATTATCAATATTATCACCCCACCTCTATCCCTGGTAACCCACCATTTTACTCTCTATTTTTTTTACAAATTTGACTTTTTTGTAGATTCCACATGTAAGTGATATCATATAATACTGATCTGTCTGACTTGCTTAGCATAATGTGTACAAGGTCTGTCCATGTTGTCACAAATGGCAGGATACCTTCCTCTCTCATGGCTGAGTAATACTCTGTTGTGTATATATATACCACATCATTGAATATTAACTTCTTCTCCAGCATATGAATTGCAAAGATTTTCTCCCATTCTATATGTTGCCATTTCATTTTGCTAATTGTTTCTTTTGCTGCACAGAAGCCTTTAAGTTTGATGTAGAAAAGTTTTATGTAGGTTTTTTTGTCTGGTTGATTTTTGTTTTTCTTGTTTGCACTTTTGTTGTCATGTCCAAAAAAGTCACCTCTAAGAGCAGTATGGATAAGTTTCTTCCTGTTTTCTTCTGGGAATTTTTTGGCCTGGGTGTTGTGTTCAAACTTTGAATCTTTGATCCATTTTGAATTAATTTGTGTGAGTGGTATGAAATATGCATCCACTTTCATTTTTCTGCATGTTTTTTTTCCCCAGTTTTCCCAGCACCTTTTGTTGAAGAGACTATCTTTATCCCATTGGGTGTCCTTGGCTCCCTTGATAAATATGATTTGACTGTAAATGCTAGGATTTAATTAGGGGCTTTCTGTTTTGTTTCAATGCTCTATGTCTATTTTTTTTTCCTTCTCCTTACCATACTGCTTTTATAACTGTGGTCTTGTAGTATAGTTTGAAACAAAGTGTGGTATCTTCAATTTTGTTCTTTTCCTTCCTTAGTATTTCTTTGACTATTTGGGGTTTTGTTTTTTGTTTTTTGGTTTTTGTGGTTCTAAATATATTTTTAGATTGTTGTTTCTATTTCTTTGAAGAATATCTTTGGTATTTTGATGAAGATTGCATGGAATTTGTAGGTGGCTTTGGGAGTATGACCATTTTAACATTATGTATCCTTCCAATCCATGAACACAGGATATCTTTCCATTTGTTTGTGTCTTCCATTTCTTTTAGCAAAGCCTTATAATTTTCTTTGTATAGATCTTTCACTTCCTTGGTTATATTTATTCCTAAGTATTTTATCATTTTTGATACTATGTGATTGGGATAGTTTTCTTCATTTCTTGTTCCAATGCTTTATCAAAATGAATTTGTTAAGTGCTCACTCTTCCTTAATGTTTTGGAAGAGTTTGGGAAGGACTGGTAGTCTTTAAATGTTTGATAGAATTCACCAGTGAAGCTGTCTAGCATGAAAGAATTCTGTGTTGGAAGTTTTTGTTTGTTCATTTGTTTTTTATTAATGACTCAATCTCTTAAGTCATTGGTTTCTTCAGATTTTCTGTTGCTTCGTGATCCAGTTTGGTAGGTTGTATGATTTTAGATATGTATCAATTTCTTCTGGATTATTTAATTTCTTGGCATATAATTGTTCATAGTAAACTCATAGTTCTCTGTATTTTGTAGTATCAGGTGTAATGTCTCCTCTTTCATTTCTAATTTTGAGTCTTCTCTGTTTCCTAGTCTAGCTAAGATATGTTAATTCTCTATATTTTCTGAAGAATCAGCTTTTAGCTTTGTTGATCCTTTGTGTTGTTTTTGTCTCTGTTTTATTTCCACTTTGCTATTAATTCTTTCCTTCTGCTAATTTTGGACATAATTTGTTTTCTTTTTTTTTTTTTAGTTCTTTGAGGTGTAAAGTTAGGTTGTTCGTTTGATATCTTTCTAATTTCTTAATATATGTTTTTATTGCTGTAAACTTCCTGTCAAAACTGCCTTTGCTAAGTCCCACAAAATTTAATATGTGTATTTTCATTTTAATTTATATTTATAATAATTTTTTATTTCCATTTTGCTTTCATGTTTCATTAGTTATTTAGAAATGTGTTGTTTAGTTCCTACATATTTGAGGATGTACTCAATTTCCTCTTGTTGATTTCTAATTGCATGATATTATAGTCAAAGATGATAGTTGGTATGATTTCAGTTTTCTTGAATCTACTAAGATCAGTTTTGTGGCCCATCATATAATCTATTCTGGAGAATGTTCTATGTCCACTTAAGAATATGTATTCTACTCCTGTTGGCTGTAATGTTGTAGATATGCCTGTTAGGTCCATTTGTTCTACAGTGTGGTTCACTTCCAACATTTTCTTATTTTCTGTCTGTATGATATATCTAATGCTGATCATGTGATATGAAAGCCCCCCTAATATTATTATATTTTTGTCTATTTCTCCCTAAGGTTTGTTAGTATTTGCTTAAAATATTTTGGTACTTGAATACTGGGAACATATACATTTATGATTTTGTATCTTCTTGATATATTAACCCCTTTATTGTTATATAATGACCTTCTTTATCTCTTGTTATTATTTTTGGCTTCACACCTATTTTGTCTCATATAAAGATACTTGCTTTCTTTTGGTTACCATTTGCTTGGAGTATCATCTTCTGCTCCTTCACTTCAAGCTTTTGTTTGTCTTGAGTCAGCTGAAGGCTGCATATAATTGGGTCTTGTTTTTTTAATCCATTCAGCTTTCTGAATGGTGAGATCTATCCATTTCCATTTAGGAACTAAAATAATTTATCTCACTGGAGACCTGTTGACCTCTGATCTTACAGTGTCTGTCTTTTAACAAAAATTTAGAAGGCATGCAAGTAGGTAAGAAAAGACAATCACAGTCTTCAGGAAAGTGGAAAAAGGAGATTAATTTAACCCTAAAGCAAACGAAGAAAAATAATAAAAGTTATAGCAGAAATTAATATAATTGAAAACAAAAGAAAATAAAAAAACAGTAAAGAAAATCAAAAGCAAAACTGATTTTAAACAAGTCAATAAAATGGATAAAACTCTACTCAGGTTAATCAATAAGTAAAAATAAAAGACATAAAATACTAATATCGTAAATGAAGGAAGGGTATTTCTACTAACCCCAAGGACATTCATAGGATAATAAATGAACAACCCTCTACTATCAAGTTTCATTTTTGAATAAAAAGTATCAAACCCTTGAAAGACAAATTACTAGAAGTTATATGAGGAAATATAGATAACCTGAATAACCCTAAATCTATGAAAGAAAATGAATAAAAACCCGATACTTCATAAAAAAGGAAAGCTATAGTTCCAAATGGTTTCACCAATGAATTCTACCAAATATTTAAATAATAAATGATGGAAATTTTCCACTATATCTTCAAGAAAGTAGAAGCAGAGGGATAAATTATCAACTCATACTATGAGCTGAGTAGATCCCTCATACCCAAACCAGATAAAGAGATTACAAGAATTTTACAGACCAATATCTTTTGTGGACAGAGAAGAAATACTCCTTGACAAAATATTAGAAAATCAAATAAAGGGATATATGAAAATATTATGTCTTGATGAAATAGTGTTCATTCCATGAATGTAAGACTAGACATTAAGTTCAATATAATTTATCCTATTAATGTATTGAATAAGAAAAAACACTGACTATATCAATAGATGTAAAAAAAAGTTTAAGAAAACTAAAGACATATTCATAATGAAATGTCAAAAAAATAAGACAAGAAGGGAACTTTCTTAACCAAATGAAGAGTATATATGAAAAGTGTAAATTTAACATCATACATAAGGGTGAGAGACTAAATACTTTTCCAGTACAACTGGTGAAAGAAAAGAAGAAATAAAGAAGAAAGAAAAGAAAGAAAGAAAGAAAGAAAGAAAGAAAGAAAGAAAGAAAGAAAGAAAGAAAGAAAGAAAAAGAAAAAGAAAGAAAGAAGTACTCTAATCATTTATATTCGACATCTTACTGGAAAGTCTAACTTCTGCAAAAAAAAAACAAAACAAAACAGAGACAGCTGGGTGGCTCGTCAGTTTAGCATCTGCCTTTGGTTCAGAGCATGATCCTGGGTCCAGAGATCGAGTTTTGCATTGGGCTCCCTGTGAGGAGCCTGCTTCTCCCTCTGCCTGTGTCTCTGCCTCTCTCTTTGTGTCTCTCATGAATAAACAAATAAAATCTTTTTTTAAAAAAACGGAAATTATACTCTGACCAAAAAAAAAAAAAATCACAAAAGGAAACAGTAAGAGAGGAAAAATGAACAAAGAAATTACAAAAAACAAAACAAAAGTGAAAACAGCTAGCAACATGACAATAGTAAGCCCTTAGCCATCAATAACTAACTTTAAATGTAAATGGATTACATTTACTAAGAAAACCAATAGCATGACTGAATTTGGGGATGAGCAGTGGGTTCGGGGGAGATCCAATGACATGCTGACTACAAGAGACTCTATTTACTTAATTTTCACATGCTTTTTTTATTGTTTTTTGTTTTAATTCCAGTATATTTAACATACAGTGTTGTATTAGTTTCAGGGTTGCAATATAGTGATTCAATAATTCTATACATTATTCAGTCCTCATTATAACTGTTTCTTTATTCTTCATTACCTATTTCTCTCAGCCCCCACCCACTATCTCTTTGGTAACTACCAGTTTGTTTTTTATAGGTAAGAGTCTGTTTCTTTGTGTATCTCTCTTTCTCTCTTTTTTAATCACCTTGTTCATTTGTATTGATTTTTAAATTCCACATAGAGTGAAATCACCTAGTATTCGTCTTTAACTTATTTTGCTTAGCATTATACTAAGTTCCATCTATGTTATTGCAAATGACAGAATTTCATTCTTTTTCTATGACTAATATTCCAATGTGTGTGTGTGTGTGTATGTGTGTGTGTGTGTGTGTGTGTGTGTGTAGTTAGTTCTTTAGCCATTTCTCTAGCAGTGGACACTAGAGCTGCTTCCATATTTTGACTGTTATAACTAATTCTACAATAAATGTAGGGTTGTGTGTATCTCTTTGAATTAATATTTTTCTATTTTGGTAAATACCCAGTAGTAAATTATTGGATCATGGAGTAGTTCTATTTTTAACTTTTTGAGGAACTCCAAGTTGCCTTTTTTTTTAAAGATTTTATTTATTTATTCATGAAAGACACAGAGAGAGAGAGAGGCAGAGACACAGGCAGAGGGAGAAGCAGGCTCCATGCAGGGAGCCCAACATGGGAATTTTTAAATATCCAATCACATATTTTTGCCAAATTTTCTATCATTTATCCTCAATTTATATATCAGTGATATTAGAACTTTACATGTGATGTTAGAAATATTTTTCACCCTCTCTGTCATCTTATGGTTTTTAATTTTATTTTTTAACCACAAAAATGTTTTTTCAGCCCTTTCACGAAGATGGTGCTGAAGGCGAAGAAGGAAGCTCTTACCACTCCCAAAGCTGAAGCCAAAGCAAAGGCTTTGAAAGCTAAGAAAGCGGTGCTGAAAAGCGTGCACAGTCACCAAAAAAAAAAAAAAAGGGGATCCATACCTCACCTACATTACGACGACCCAAGACCCTACATCTCGAAAGCAGCCCAAATATCCTCGAAAGAGTGCCCCCAGGAGAAACAAGCTTGATCACTATGCCATCATCAAGTTCCCCCTAACTATTGAGTCAGCCATGAAGAAAATAGAAGACAACACACTTGTGTTCATTGTGGATGTCAAGGCCAACAAGCACCAGATCAAACAGGCTGTGAAGAAGCTCTATGACATTGATGTGGCCAAGGTCAACACCTAGATCAGGCCTGATGGAGAGAAGAAAGCATATGTTCGACTGGCTCCTGACTATGATGCTTTGGATGTTGCCAACAAAATTGGGATCATCTAAACAGTCCAGCTGGCCATAAATCTCAATATAAATTTTTTCACCAATAAATTTTTTTTTATTTCTTTAATGTCAAATGTATTGATTTTTAATTTTATTTTATCTGGATTCTGAACCTAGTTTAGAAAGTCTTTACCTGCCTTCAGGAAAAGGTAATTTTTTACAATAATTTTAATTTTGAAGTATTGATAATTAGTATAGACACAAAATTGTGTTCTACAGCATTGATAAAAGTGGTTCTAGTCAATCTTTGAAAATATTTTGGTGTTTTCTGTGTAGATGGTTATGTAGTGTACAAATAAAAAGAGTTTTGGGCCACCTGGGTGGCTCAGGTGATTGAGTGTTTGATTCTTGATTTTGGCTCTGGTCAGGATCTCCGTCAGGGTTCTGGGATCCATCCCTGTGTTGGGCTCCTTCCTTAGCAGGGAGAGTGCTTGAAGATTCCTTTCCCTCTCCCTAACGCCTTACCCCTGCTTGTGTGCTCACATGTTCTCTCTCTTAAATAAATAAATAAATAAATAAATAAATAAATAAATAAATCTAAAAAAAGAATAAAAACAACAACCAAAAAACAGTTTTACATATTTCTTTCTATTCTGTATTTACTGCTTTTTTTCTTTTTTCTGTGAGCCCTGGGCAATGTTGAATAAACATTTGAGAGTGAATACCCTTACCTTATCCTTAATCTTGGCAGGAGGCAGTCTTTCCCCATGACATATGATGTAAGATGTAGGATTTTTGCAGATATTTCTTATCAGGTTGAGGAAGCTTGTGCTCCATATGAGAAAAGGATCACAGAAATTGGCAGTGTGATGTACTTGTGCACTTTGAGGAACACTTTCTCAACTTTTGAGCTCCACTGTCAGTATTTTTAAGTCAGCATTTTGTGGACACTTCTATTGAGACATGTTGAGAAGATGCAGACACCATTCTGTCTGGGTCTCCAAGGATTCTGAACTATCACATTAGCCCATGATTGCCCTTTAAGAATTCATTTAATTTCAATTTTCTTCTTAATTCTTTTATGGTTGGCATCTTTTCCTCTCTTGTTCTACCATGTCTGGTTTCTCCTTAAGGAGGATTGTCACATATTAGAATTCAGTTCACCTGGTTGTTTTGTAATCTTAAATCTCTGATGACTTTAAAACAAGGCAATGATTTTTTAGTTGGCTTTTATTATTCCTACTTTGGAAGTAATGCTATTTAACACTTGGCTATATCCTAACTGGAAGAACTGGCATCGATTATCTATGCTACAAACATTTTTGAGTGCTTACCATGTGCCAAGTTCTATCCTAAGTGGGGTTTTGTGGGTCCAAATAGAATTAACTCTCCACTTGTAGTAAGAAGACTGAGGACTGATTACAACTCTGTATCTTACTTGCTGTGTACTGCATCTTAGCTAGATATAAAACTGTGTTCCCATTTTCTTTTCTTTAGATAACTGGTTACTTTGTTTTAAGTCTCAAATGTGATGTGAAAATATAAAATACTTTACTAAATAATTCATAATTTGGAAATATAATAAAATTATATTTGTTAATCTATCTTTCAGTGTAATTTTAGACTCCACAAAATTGCCGGTGTCTCATTATCACAACCTTACCTATAACAAACATTAAAAAGGTATTAAAGGTATTGAAGAATTATAAATTATTTTGAAATATGGTCCCTTTGGTAACAAGCTTCACATTTTGGATTCCTATAGACGTTTTCAGAAACAGTGAAATTGGGATGAAATTGCCCTGTCATTGTGTATTATTTATACATTGGGTACAAATAGAAAAAGAACCCCACATATGAAACAAAGATAATAGAATTTTCCTCCTGACACAAATCCTCTCAAAAAAAATCAAAATGAGTGGTATAAAGATTTATTGAGCTGAGTTGTTAGATTAGAAACATAATTTAAAAACAGGAAGAGACACTTTATTACAAAACTCATATTTTTATAGGTAAGAAATCAAAAGCCCAGAGAGGTTAAGTGATATGCTCAAGGTTACACAGAGAAATGACTGCATGATTGAAATGCCTATACAAGTCTCCTAACTCCTACTCCAGTGATCTTACCACTACCTTACATTGTAGTTCTGTAATAAGGCATGCTTCATTGTTTTATTATTTTAAATTAATGTTTATTTTTAAGCTATTTTAGATTTATGGAAAATTTTCAAATATAGTAGAGTGAGGACTATGCTCAGTTTCCTCATTATTAACATCTTACATCAACATGGTATTTGTTAAAATTAAGTAACCAATATCAATACATTATTAGCTGAAGTCCATAATTTTTTAAGATTGATTGAGGTTCTACCTCACATCCTTTTGTTTCCCAATCCTAGCCAAGTTATCACATTACATTAAATTTAGTTACTATGTCTCCTCTTAGCTATGACAATTTGTCAAACTTTCTTGTCTTTGATGACCTTGACAGTTTTGAGGTTGGATAGTTATGCAGATTATCCCTCAACTGAGACTTTTTTAAAAGATTGTATTTATTTAATAGAGATATTGAGATCACAAGAGAGGGAGGACAACATAGGGAGAGGGAGGAGCAGGGTCCCGCTGAAGAGTGAGCTCAAGGCAGGACTCAATCCCAGGACCCTGGGATCAGAACCTGAGCCAAAGGCAGAAGCTTAACTAACTGAGCCATCCAGGTGCCCCCTCAGTTGAGACTTGTGTGATGTCTTTCCCATGATTAGAGTGCAGTGATAGGTTTCACAAAGATCACATAGCTAAACCTCTATTTTCATAACATCATATGGAGGGTTCATGCTATTCACCTGACTATCACTGTTGATGTGATCTTAATGCCTAATAGAAGCAGTGTTTGTCAGATTTTTTCACTGTAAAGTTATTAGTTTCTTCTATATTGTTCACAATTTGGAGGGAAATTACTATGTATTGCCCACACGTAAGGAGGAAGTGATATCCTACTTCCTGGAGAATGGAGCATTCTAAATTATTTAGAATTCTTCGTGGAGGATTTGTCTTCTCCAATTTATTCAATCATTTATTTCTTCTGGTATGAACACATGGACACTTAATTTTTACTTTCTGTTATAATCCAACAAGACTTTACTTTGTTATTCAAAGCATTTCAAATTTGCCTACTCAGTTCTTCAGGTTCTTCAGTTATTTTCCATCGTCTTAACATACCTTATATCATTTGAAAGTAGCACTTCCTAAATTTTTTCTACTACAAAATGATCTATACCCATTTTGTATATTTCCTGCTAGCGTCCTAGAATCAGTCATTGTTCTAAGAATCCTTTCTATATGCAGATTGATGTTTGAAACCAAGATATCAGCACTGTGTGTGTTCATTGCTCCTGACTATCATTGTTTCTAGGCCCTCTTAGGTGACAGAGTTCTTTATCCATTTACCCCTGAAGTACCTTTTACTTGCCTCCAATTTTTGGCAAGTATGAATAAAACTACTATAAACATTGTGTGACTATAGTTTTTGCATTTGGACAAATGCCTAGGAGAATGATTTCCAAATCATATGGTAAAACTATGTTTTGTTTTGTAAAAATATACCAAACTGTCTTCTAACGTAGCTGTAAAATTTTTCATTGCCATCAATAATGCATGACAGCTCCTGTTGTTTGACATTCTTACCAGAATTTGATTTTGTCAGGTTTTGGATTATAGTCCAGTCTAATAAATACATAGTGGTTTTCATTGTTCTTTTACTTTGCAGTGTTGAATTATATAGAGCTTTGTTTCCATATGTTTACTTGACATTTGTATATCTTCTTTGGTAAGATG
Source organism: Vulpes lagopus (assembly GCF_018345385.1). Lineage (NCBI taxonomy): Eukaryota > Metazoa > Chordata > Mammalia > Carnivora > Canidae > Vulpes > Vulpes lagopus. Next base: position 32,573,685 of record NC_054838.1, on the reverse strand, counting down.
ACTATTCATATATTTTTCCCAGTTTTAAATTAAGTTCTAAGTCATCTTATTGTTATTTTTTAAAGATATTATGTATTTATTTGACAGGAGAGAGAGAGAACACAAGAAGGGGGGAGCAGCAGAGGTGGGAGAGGGAGAAGCAAGCTCCTGGTTAAGCAGGGAGTCGATGTGGGGCTCCATCCCAGGACCCTGGGATCATGACCAAAGGCAGATGCTTAACTGACTGAGCTACCCAGATGCCCCTTATGGTTAAATTTCAAGAGTTCTTTGAATACAAGTCCTTTATCATATATATATTTTACTAAATGTAAGGTTTCGGTTTTTGTTTAATAATGTCAAACTTAATGTTCTCCTTTCAGGCATCATGCATTTGGTGTCGTATCTAAAATCCTGTCATCAACCAAAGGTTTATCTAGATTTTCTCCTTCCCCTTGTTTCCTTCAACAAGTTTAGTTTCTTACTTTATATTTAGATCTATGATGCATTTCACATTAATTTTTTTTCTGGCTAGATTAGTTTTGTTTTGTTTTGGTATGTGGATGCCCCATTCTTCCAGCACAGTTTATTGAAGAAACTATGCTTTCTCCATTGAATTTCTTTTCTTTCTTTCTTTCTTTCTTTCTTTCTTTCTTTCTTTCTTTCTTTCTTTCTTTCTTTCTTTCTTTCTTCCTTCCTTCCTTCCTTCCTTCCTTCCTTTTTCTTTCTTTCTTTCTTTCTTTCTTTCTTTCTTTCTTTCTTTCTTTCTTTCTTTCTTTCTCTTTCTTTCTTCTTCTTTTATAAAGTAGTTGCTATATTTGTGTGGGCCTGTTTCAGTACTCTGTATTCTGTCCCATTGATTTATATGTCTGTCCATTCACCAATACCTCATTGTGTTGATTGTTCTAATTTTATAGTAAATAAATTAATTTTTATAGTAAATCTTGAAATCTAGTAATATAATTTCTCTAATTTTTTTCATCTCTGTATTGACTATTCTAAGTTTCTCTCTTTCCATATGAACTTTAGACTTGATTGCTAATGTTATAATAGCTATCTGGGATATTTAAGATTGTATTGAGTCTGTAAATCAAGTGGTGAAGAAATTACACTTAATGATATTGACTCTTTCAATCCATAGACCTGGAATATTTTATTTGGAATACTTTATCTTGCATCTTAGTGTAATTTTCTTCATCTAAAATTCATATATATTTTATTAAATTTAGAGTTGTGCGTTTCTGGTGCTATTTAAATGGTATTATTTTATTTTTATTTATTTATTTTTGAGATTGTAGAGTGAGGGGGCAGAGGGAGAGAGAGAGAGAATCTTACACGCTCCATGCCTACCATTGAGCTTGAAGTGGGGCTTAATCTCACAATCCTCAGGTCATGATCTAAGCCACTCAGGCACTCCAAATGAAATTTATTTTAATTTTAATTTCAAAATATGTATTTTTAATTCTTTAGGATTTCCTACTTAGAAAATCCTGACATTTATGAATACAGAGAGATTTATTTTTTCTTTTCCAGTCTGCACACCTTTTATTTTCTTTTATTGTATTATTATACTGAGTAAAATAATCAACATGATGCTGAATGGAAATGATGAGGGAGGACATTATCATTTTCTGGATGCTTGAGGAAAAGCATTTAGTTTTTTCTAGGAAGTGTGAGGTTAGCTATAGGTTTTTATAGATGTTCTTTTTTCAAATGGGGTAATCTTACCTCTATTTTTAATTTCTGAGAGCTTTTAAAAAATCATTAATGATACTTAATTTTGTCAAATACTTTTTATATTAATTGATATGGTCATATTATTTTTCTTCTTTATCCTGTTGATGTGGTGGATTTCCCTAATGACTTTCAAATATTGAATAAACTTTACCTACCTACAATAAATCCCACTTTCTGTTGGTGTATAATTATTTTTTACCTATTTAGATATGCTATAATATTTTCTTGACAATTTTTGCATCATTGTCTATGAAAAATGATGGTCTGTACTTTTCCTTTCTTCGATGTGTCTATCTGATTTTAGTATTGCAGTAATATAGAACTGAGAATAAGATAGAAAGTATCCTCCTGTTTCTATTTTCTAGAAGATATTGTAAAATTGATATCATTTCTTCCTAAATATGAGTAGATTTCACCAATGATACCATCTGGTTCTGGGCTTTCTTTTTTAGATAATTAATTATAGATTCACTTTATTTAATAGGTATAGGCCTATTTAAATTATATATTTCTCTTCGTGTGAGTTTTGGTAATCTGTGTCTTTCAATGATTTGGCCCATTTCTTTTACATTATCAATTTATGTTTACAGAGTTGTTCATGGGATTATATTGCTATTCTTTTAATGTGCATATAATCAGTATCTGATATTGATAATATTTCTCTTTCTCTTTATTCCTGATTAACTTGGCTAGGTATTTATAAAATTTATTGATTTTTCCCCCAAAGATGCAGCTTTTGATTTATGAATTTTTTCTTATTTTCCATTTTCAAAATAATTGATATTTGCTACAGTTCTTACTGTTTCTTTTCTTCTGCTTACCTTAAGTTTAAATTGTTCTTTCTTTAGTTTATTATGGTGGAATCTTATAATACTGATTTTAGATCTTTCTTCTTTTCTAAGATCTACATTTAAAGTACAAATTTCCCTCCAATTACTGCTTAGGTTGCATCCCTCAAATATTGGTAAGTTGTATTTTGTTTTCATTATTTAAAGTATTTTGTATTCTCTTGAATTTCTTGTCTTGTATTACTTACAAGTGTTTGTTTTTTAATCTCCAAATATTTGGAGATTGATTTGGTTTCTTTATTGATTTCCAGTTTAATTCTATTGTGGAATAAGAATATAATTTGTATGATTTTTATACTCATGAAGTTGTTAAGAAGTTTTTAAGACCAAAAGTGTGGTCTGTCTTGGTGAATACTTCTTAGCATATTAAAAAATGTATATTATGCTATTTCGGATAGATTATCCTAAAAAATGTCAATTTGATTGATACTTAAGTTGATTGAAAAAGGATGTCCTTAGTGATTATCAGTTAACTTGGCCTATTAATTAATGCCAAAGAAATGTTGAAATTTTGACAATGATAGTGGATTTGTCCATTTATTCTTTCAATTCTATTATATCTTGCCTCACCTATTTTTATATTCTGTTCTTTAGTGCATAAACATTTAAGATGATTCTGCCTTCACGAAAAAATTGACCCTTTTATCAATGTGCAATGCTTTATTTTATTCCCCTGGTGTTTTCCTTGAAGTCAGCCTTATCTGAATTTAAGACAGTGACTTTCTCTTAGCACAGTATATTTTCTCCCTCCTTGGGCTTTAAAACTCTGAGTATTTATTTTAAAAGTAGGTTTCAGAATCCTTGGGTGGCTCAGTGGTTTAGCACCTGCCATTGGCCCAGGGCATGATTCTGGAGTCACTGGATCAAGTTCCACATTGGGTTCCCTGCATGGAGCCTGCTTCTTCCTCTCCCTGTGTCTCTGCCTCTCTCTCTCTTTCTGTGTGTCTCTCATGAATAAACAAATAAAATCTTAATAAATAAATAAATGTAAGTTTCTTATATTAAATCTATAATGAGGTCTTTTTATTTCTTATCCCCTTTGACAATCTCTGTCTTTTAACTGTTAGTTTTAAGTAATTATTAATGTAATTGAATTAATATCTACTATATTGTTAAGTATATTCTATTCATTGTATTTCTTTCTCTTATTTCTTTTATATCTTCTCTCGTCTTAATTGAATATTTTATGTAATTCTATTTTATCTGCTTTGTTAGCATATCAATTATATTTACATAACTTTTTTCAAATTCAATTTATGGAATTCTAGAATCTATAATATATATTTAAAAATTTTTTTTTAATTTTTATTTATTTATGAGAGAGAGAGAGAGAGAGGGAGGGGCAGAGACACAGGCAGAGGGAGAAGCAGGCTCCATGCACTGGGAGCCCGATGTGGGATTCGATCCCGGGTCTCCAGGATCGCGCCCTGGGCCGAAGGCAGGGGCCAAACCGCTGCGCCACCCAGGGATCCCTATAATATATATTTTAATAAATGTATGCACATTGCCTAATAATATTGCATGTGTAGCGTAATAGAGGTAGTAGAGGTAACTTACAACAGTTGCATTTCCAGTTCCTTCCACCTTTACCTATGGAAGTGCTATTACTCATTTCACTGATTCATATGCTATAATCACCACAAATATTGTTACTATTACATTAAACATCAATTATGTCTAAATCAATTAAGAAGAAAAGAAGAAAACACTTTATTTTATCTTTATTTTTTCTCCAAGGCCCTTCCTTTCTTTATGTAGATCTGAATTTCTGAATTGTATCATTAATATTTCTTGCAGGACAGGTCTCTTGGTGATGATTTTCTTTTTCTGTTTGTGTGAGAAAGTTTTCAGTACTCCTTCACTTTGAAAGACAATTTTGCTGGATATAGAATTCAAGGATGATCAATTTTTAGTTTAAGCAATATTTATATGTCATTCTACTCTCTTGACTGCATGCTTTCCAATGAGAAATCCACTATAATTCTTACACTAATTGCTATATGGGTGATATTTCTCTCCCCAGCTCTCCCTCTTTTTCTTTCAAGATTGCTTGTTTTCTTCTTTTTTTCAGTTGAAATATGATGTGTCAATTTTTTATTATTTATTCTGCTTGATGTTTTCTGAAATATCTTAGTCTATGGCTTGGTGTCTATCATTAGTTTGGTAAAAATGTCAGCTATTTTTACCTCAAATATGTCTTCTTCTCTGTTTTTTTCTTTTTTTATCCTCTGGTTTTACATTTACCCATGCCATACCTTTTGAAATTATCCCGTTGCTTTTGTATATTTTGTTTTGCTCTTGTTTTTATTTTTCTTCCATTCTTTTTTTATCTTCCCATTTCAGTTTGGGAGGTTTCTGCTAAATGTCTTCATGCTCACTGATTGTTAATTTGACTATGCAGTCTGTTAATGGTCCCATCAAATGGTAGTCTTCATTTATGTTAGTATGCTAACATGCTTTTGATTTCTGTTTTCTTTTGATACTTTTTTTAGAATTTTCATGTCTCTGATAATACTACTTATCTAGCTGGTATGCTGTTTCTAATTTTCCATCATAGCCCTTAACATGCAAGTTATAGTTGTTTTAAACTCTCTAATATCTTAAAGTCTATATCAATTCTGAGTCGTGTTGTGATATTTACTTTATCTTTTTAGAATATGTGGGTTTTTAAAATTTTTGCCTTTTAGCAGGCTTTGTAACTTTTTGTTGAAAGCCAGACATGATATATTGAATAATAGGTTTGAAGTAAATAAGCCTCTTGTGTGAGGTCATCTATTAATCTGGCTATAAGTGGAGCTTTATTTAATATTTACCATAGCTCTAGGTGCCAAAGGTCTCAAATTCATCTAATGGTTTTGTTTTGTTTTGTTTTGGTCTTTTCTTTTGTCGTTGAGTTTCCCTTAGAACTGGGTGTTATTATGTTGACAAATCAAACTTAAATAAAAAAAATGTAAAAAAAAAAACAAGAAAAAGAACTACTCCAAATGGATTCTGCACCTTGCAATTATTTCAGCTGAAATCCAGTGTTTTTATACAGTAATCTTAAAATATGAGAGAGGGGAAGTGTTTTGTAGTTTTATGGTCTTTTTTAGTTGTCAGTCTTTTAGTTGCCCTGTATAGCAGGACTGTGATCTTCACAAGTATTTCTCAATTATGCCTCCCTCCTTAGGTAAGCCAGAATCACTAGAGAGGGCTGGAATAAAAGGAATGCACTTTCTCTAATGGCTTGGGAAGAGTCTCTTATAAAGTATTTCTCCTGTAATATACACCTTTTCTTATAGAGAATACTCTGGAGGTATTTTACAAGGATTGCTCTCCCTCTCTTCCTGACAAGTGGGAGACTTTTATTGTAAGTATCTGGAGGGAATAGAAGGGAAGGGAGAAGAAATGGGTGGAAATATCAGAAAGGGAGACAGAACATAAAGACTCCTAACTCTGGGAAACGAACTAGGGGTGGTGGAAGGGGAGGAGGGCGGGGGGTGGGGGAGAATGGGTGACAGGCACTGAGGGGGACACTTGACCGGATGAGCACTGGGTGTTATTCTGTATGTTGGCAAATGGAACACCAATAAAAAACAAATTTATTATAAAAAAAAGTAAGTATCTGGTGGGATTCATAGAAATAAAAGCCATGAACCTATACAGTATCTTTAAGACTGAAGCCCTCCAAAAGTCTCTCATGTTAATTCATACTCAGACTCCATCAATTTGTCAAATTTAACATTTATGTGTTTCTCTCAGTTTGTGACTCCAGTGATTTTCTCCAGGTTTTGGGGTGGTAGTTTTTACTGCAACCTGTTTTTTGAAGGATTCACAAAAAGTCATTTATCTTAAGGTTTTTTTTTTTTTTGCTTTTACTTTTGTTTAATATTTGAGTGTTGGCTTCCATATTTTATTTCAGGTAAATCTAAGGAGTCCTTCTCCACTGTTCCAGAGGCACAACAATTTTGCTTACCTACTAAAGCAAACTTGAAAAAAGGAAATGCAAGGACAATTTGAAAGACTAATATTTAATTAAGAGATTAAATTGTATAAAATATTTAAGCCTGATTTACAGGCAGATGAACTTTGAAGTAACAGATTTGGTAAGTCTAAGTCTATCCAGTGGGCTGCAAACCTACAAGGAAGACTATACAAGAATAAGAGAATAAAAAATAATTATCTATTAAACTATAGAGTAAATAAATGTTAGTCTATCTTACAAGTTAAGTATTACACACACACACATATATATCAAAAAATGCCTTTTCAAGGATATTTATATCTCTTTTACATATTATATGTTCATATATCTAATTTTAAGGCAATGTTCATTAAAAGGAAATCTGAAATAGCTTTCTAGGGAAGTAAATAAATAGCTCTGACAGCTTTTAAACTGATTTAACTATATTTAGTACCAGAAAGGTCCACAATATCACTGATAGAACATGATCATATGAGTAATGTATTATCAGATGCTTTGTGTTTAAAGCAATATTCCTTGATAAATGCAAAGTGTTCCTTTATATATGGAAGAATCATGACCTTTAAAAGCAGCTACTTCCGGGATACTTGTTATTTGAAACTTTTTCCTATGTGGGCAGTGTCTTGGTGGGCAGTGAGAAGTTAAATCCTTGGTTTCTGTACCATAATCTTTTTTGTAACTATGAGCACCCAGTACGTAAAATGGATTTTGCATATAAAGGCTAAGGCTTGAATTTTTAAAAAGACAATATCATTAGGCAAGTTTTACTTAAGGAAAAGAATACTGAGTTGGAATTTGGAGATCTATATTATAAAATAAGCTCTTATGGAACATGTGATGTGACCAGGAGCAGGCCATATGTTCCGTTGGCTTCATGTCCTCCACTCTATAGATTTGAACTATATAAAAGTTTATAATAATCAAGAGATTTCAGGTTAAAATATTAAGAATCTCAGGAATACATTACTCCTTTCTAACAAGAAAATGGCAAATGGTCATATTTTTTAGAGTCTAATAGAAACATGAGATTCCAGGGTAATCTAGTGAGGCACATCCAAAGAGTTGTAAATTCTACAATATAAAGTGATGCACATGAACTGATTCCTCTTTGATGTAACAGTGACAGAATGTGGTAGTCAACATAGAAATGGTTAAGCAATTGGGCAATGAAAAGAAATAAAAGGCATCCAAATCGGCAAGGAAAAAGTAAAATTTACACTATTTGCAGATGATATGCTGTTTTACATAAAAAAAAGCAGGAAATTCCACCAAAAAACAAGTAAAACAAATTCAGTAAAGTTATAGGATACAAATGAATATACAGAAATCTATTGCACTTCTATACACTAAATATGAAGCATCAGAAAGAGAAATTAAGGAATCAATCTCATTTACTATTACAGCAAAAATAAAATACCTAGGAATACCTAACCAAAGAGGTGAAAGACCTGTAATCTGAAAACTATGAAGCAATGATAAAAGAAATTGAAGAAAGCACAAAGAAATGGAAGAACATTCCATGTTCATGGGTTGGAAGGACAAATATTGTTAAAATATCTATATACTCAAAGCAATCTATAGACTTAATGCAATCCCTATCAAAATATTAGCAGCATTTTTCACAGAACTGGAACAAATAATCCTGATATTATTTGGAGCCACAAACAACACTGAATAGCCAAAACAATCTTGAAAAAAATAAAAAAGAAACAAAGCTGGAGGTATCATAATTCCCAACTGCAAGTTATACTGCAAAGGTATAGTAATCAAATCAGTATGGTACTGGCAGAAAAAAAGGCACATAGATTAATAGAACAGTATGGCCCAGACACAAACTCATGATTATATCGTCAATTAATATTTGACAAAAGGAGCAAAAATATGCAATTTTCAACAAATACTTTTGGGAAAAGTGAACAGCTACATGCAAAAGAAAGAAACTAAACCACTTTCTTAAACCATTCACAAAAATAAACTCAGAATGAATTAAAGACCTAAATATGAGACCTGAAACTATAAAAATCTTTGAAGAGAACACAGGTAGTAATTTCTCTGGCATCAGACACAGCAACATTTTTCTAAGTATGTCTCTAGAGGCAAGGAAAATAAAAGCATAAATAAACTACATCAAAATAAAATTTTTCTGCACAGCAAAGGAAATAATCAACAAAATTAAGAGACAATCTACTGAATGGGAGAAGATATTTGTAAATAATATCCCATAAAGGGTTAGTATGCAAAATATATAAAAATGTTGCATAGCTCAACACACACACACACACACACACACACACACAAACAAATAATCCAACTAAAAATGGGCAGAAGACATGAACAGACTTTTTTTTCTGAAGAAGACATCTGGAAGGTGAATAAACACATCAAAAGATGTTCAACATCTCTCATCATCAGGGAACTGCACATCAAAACTAGAAGATAATGGAATATTACTCAGCCATAAAAATGAATTAAATCTTGCCATTTGCAACAACATGGATGTATTAGAGAATGTAATGCTAAGTGAAATAACTGAGTCAGAGAAAGACAAATATCAAATGATTTCACTCATATGTGGAACTTAAGAAATAATACAAATGAACAAATAAAATATAAAAGAGAGGGAGAGACCAAGAAACAGACTCTTATATAGAGAACAAAGGATGGTTACCATAGTGGAGGTGGGGGGATGGATGAAATAGGGGATGGGAAATAAAGAGTTTACAATTATCATCATTACCATTTTATTCACAAGTTCCAAATAGTAGGTTTTAGATATTTTTAGGCTGGCTTTATTCTGCCTACCACAGAAGGTATAAGCACTTTGCAAAAACTCATTGTCATTTTCTTAAAAATTTAAGTCTATATTTGCCTCTTTACCTAGAAATTCTGCTTCTGAGTATATACCCAAAGAAAGAAAAGCACGTCTACAAGAAAAGTTATACAAAATGTGCACAAATTTTATTCATACTAGTTCTAACATTGAAAGATCTCGAATGTCCATCAACATGAGAATGGAGAAAAAAATGGTGGATGGTGGATATTCATTCATAAAAAGGTATAGACATTTGATACATAACAAAAAGTGGATGTATCTTTAAACTATTTTACTTGGTGAAATAGGACTCAGCATACACATGCTGTATTTTCCATTAATATGAAACTGAAGAATAGGCAAAATTAGCCTATGGTGAAGGTGATCACATCTTTGGTTTTCTAGAAGCAGGATTGTCTAGGAAGAGGCATGAGAAATGTTACATGTCCTCATATCATTCATCAAACCTGATTAAATGTTGCACTTAAGATCTGAGCTTTCAGTATATCTAAAATATGCTTCCAAAAATAAGATCTGTCAAGGTCTAGGATGCTCTGGTTCTACAAAAGATAAATTTTTATTTTACTTGTATTTTTAAAAAATGAAATTTAGATTCTAAAAATGAAATATATTGTTTCTAAATTATTTCAGGTATTTAGGAAGTATTTATCTTTTCAAGCAAGATTGCCTGAAAAATTTTAATTTCCTATCTAGACACAATAAACAATATTTTCGAGCTTTATTTCTTTAGTTCTATCCTTTTAAGAGCCAAGATAATAACTAGTAAATGTCTGAGGGACAAAAATACTCATTTAAAAATGGGAGATTTAGTATTAAAAAGAGTTCAGATCAAGAAGTTAGATTTCATTTTGCAGATGACAATTCATCAATAACTTTCAGTATTGCTAGCCAATCTCAACATTGATATGATTCAGAAGGATGTTTTTAATTTTAATATTATTTTGTTCTATAATTTTGTTCCAAAGCTGTTAAAAACAACACAGCAGATGGTGGTGACCAATTGGAGGACAGAGGAAAGTAAGGAGTAAGAATACAGTTTTCTTTCTGCAAACATTTTTCATTGTGGAATATGACTTACAGAAAGACAGTTCATAGTTTAGAAACCTTCTCCACATGGATAACACACTTGGATATGGCTAAAAGAATAAGTCTTCTCTGAGGCATAATGAGTTTGGGCAGCAATTTCCTCAAACAAAACTAATTAATTACATGGAGGACCTCTTATTCACTGCAATCAAATAGAGTACAAACTGAATAGATGAAGAATTATACAATACACAACACAGACGTTTTAAATTAAAATATATAAATGCACATTTATTCACACTTCTTTTTCTATAAGGCCAAGGACTTCATTGAATATGGGTCATACAATTGGAGTTTGGTCTATTTTCTTCTATAGATCTTGTTTGGTTTCATTTTAACTATTTAAAAAGATGCTACAATATAAAATAAATCTAAATGCAGAAACTTCAACATTTTTAATATTGTCACAACTTATTCCCTAGCATTTGTAGTTGTTTAATTTTATTTACTCTCTCCAAATCATTTATTTATATTGAACAAATTTTCTATTTCTCCACTAATATTTTAATGTATTACTTAATAGTGAATAAAAGTGATAGAAGTAAGGGTGGCTGGGTGGCTCAGTTGGTTGGGAAACTGACTGTTGATTTCAGCTCAGGTCATGATTTCAGGGTTCTGGGACTGAGCTCCACACTCAGCAGGGAGTCTGAGGATTTATCTCCTTCTCCCTCTACTCCTCTCCCTGCTCATGCTCTCTCTCTCTTTCTCTCTCTTCTCTCTCTCTCTCTCTCTCTCTCTCTCTCTCTCTCTCTCATACACACACACACACACACACACACACACACACACACACACACAAATGAATCTTAAAAAATAAGTGGCAAGAGTGGGGCTGGGAACAAATACAACTTCTTACTCTCACCTGAAGTTGCTTATTTGGCTCACCTAGTAGGAGACACATGGGGCTGTCCTGGAGAGTAATCTGTTAGTTACATATAGCCAGTGTATGCAACTAACAGATTGAGTATTTTTAAGTGTTTTGTAGAGAAAGTGGTTATTTTTGATGAACTTGTTAAAGGAGGCTGATTAAGAAAACCTCTTTTGAAGTAATAATTGACATAGTGCTGCAAGTCTGGACTGTCATCATCTGTAAACTCTACTTCCTTTCCTGACTCTTTATATGATATTTAATGATGGCTCTGTCTTTTCAGGAGCCCAATCATACACATAGAAACCATACATGATTTTTGTATTTTCTCATTTCTGATAATCAGTCATATTTATCAACTAGAATTGATAGCCTTTATATGCCTACCTAAGCTAGTTTCTGACTAGTATTCTTCCTGCAAAATAACAAATGCACACATACACATACACATAAACATGCACACAATGCATGTTTCACGGATTATTGCTATTTGCTATTATTGCTAAAATACAGAATAACTCACAAGTCAAAACTACATTAGAGGGTAAACTAAATTGCTCCAAACATCTTGAAATTCATGGCCATTTAAGAAAATTCACACATATCCACAAACATACTTTTAGTACCTCCTGTAGGTTAGCATATTATATTTGGGGTCATGGGAATAAACTGCTTATGCTGTAGATTCTATCCCCATTACCATCTGTAAGGCTAATATTAAAAACTGAATAGTCATCAAGAGAGGATCTCAGACATTTAAATAGCAAAGCTGCTTTTCTTAAGCCCTTCAGCTTATACCTCAACCCTAGCGTTATGCCTCTCACATCTTCTCATTTATTCTTTCACATTCACATCTGAGTAAAAATTGGCCCCTGCTATTCATACTTGCCCTTTGAAGAAAGATCTAACCTCCTACTTCAAACACTTGCTTTGAAATAGAGCACCATTTCAGTAGTGGGATATTCTGTACATTTGTCCTGATAGGTATGAACAGATGTGCACCCTTCCCCAGAAAAAATACTCAGAAAAGGAATATCCTCCAGCCCTAATGTGACAGGAAACTATTGCTTTTTGTGAAGCAGTTATATCCGATTTAGGATTAGATTTGGTAATATAGTAGTAGGAAAGTGGTAACTAGAGAAAGTTGCTGATAATGGGAAATTCTTGGGGAAGGAATAGAGACAAAGAATTAGTAGCAGCTGGTAATAGAAGAAAATAATGACATTATAATTCATGTCCAGCATTTAAAGTTACAATAACTCTTAACATCCCTTGCATCTCTCTCCCATTAAAATGATAGTGAATACTTCCAGTAGTGGAGGTAGGAGAAGAAAAATTTTTAACAACACTGGAGTCTATTAACTCCTTATCAGACATATGGTTTGCAAACATGTTTTCCCCATTCTGAAGAATGTCCTTTACTTTGTTGATTGAACTACAGCTCACCGGCAATTTATATATTTGAAAATGGATAAAGGAAGGTGATGAGCATAAAGACTATGATGAGCACTGAGTAATGTACAGAATTATTGAATCACTATAGCATACATGTGAAAATAATATAATACTGTATATTAACTACTGGAATTAAAATTTAAACATAAAATGTAAATTTTAAAAATGAGCAAAGTACTTGAATAGATAATTCTCTAAAGAATATCTACACTTACAATATATAAATGGCCAACAGGTATATGTTAAACGTTGCTCAATATCATTCATCATCAAGGAAATACAAATCAAAACAACCATGAGATATAGTTTCAAACCTGCTATGATTGCTATTATCAAAAAACAAAAATGAAAACAAAACAAAACAACAAGAGGTAAAACTTTCAGAGAGGATGTTAAAAAGTTTATGCCCTTGTACACTATTGGTAGAAATGTAAAATAATACAGCAACTATGGAAAATGTCATGGAATTTCCCCCCAAAAAATTAAAAATAGAATTAGCATATCTTTCAAGAGTCCCACTTCTGGATACATATCCAAAATAATTGAAATCAGAATCTCAAAGAAAGATTTACATTTTCATTTCCTTGCAGTGTTATTCACAATAGACAAAATATGGAAACTATCCAAGTGTTTATCAATAGAAGAATGAATAAAGATGTGTGGTATATACATACATTTGAATATTATTCAGTCTTTAAAAAGGAGAAAATTCTGTCATTTCTGATAACCTGGATGAGCTTAAATGACTTTATGTGAAATGAAATAAACCTGTTATAGGGAACAAATGCTGAATGAGTACCCCTAAATGAGGAATCAAATTCATAAAATCAGAGAGTAGAATGGTGGTTGCCAGGGACTGGTGGGTGGGGGTAAATGAATTGTTCAATGGGTATAATGTTCCTGTAATGCCAAAATGAGCAAGTGTATATACTTGTTCAATATAATTGTATATACTATACAATATAGTAAATGAATTGTTCAATGGGTATAAAGTTCCTGTAATGCCAAATGAATAAGGGTATATACTTGTTCAATATACTATACAAAATAGTCCTTTTAATAATGCAGTATTGTGTACTTCAAAATTTAAGAGTGTAAACATCATGCTGTATTCTTAACATTAATTAATTAATCAATTAATTAATTAATTAATTAAAATAAATACCATATATAAAAATGGTAAGATAGCACTTTCTAGTGAATTTTAGAAGAAAAATGCTGTTTCTCAAAAATTCTACATAACTAAAATTCTTTCAAATGTGACAACTAAAATTCTTTCAAATATGTAAAATTACAAAAAAATGTGTCACTGATTTACACTTGTGGGAAAAAAACATTGAATACACATTTAAGCTTGACAAAATATAGATTGAAATTAATAAAAATCATGGCTCTATCTCTATGAAAGAATATTAGATTGTGAACATGTTATACATAAAGCACTAAATGAAAACCAGTACTGTAAATAATTCTCATAAAATTGAGTATAAATATAATAACATAAAATACAATACGAATGCTAATAAGAAAGAACATTCCATGAATAAGAATTGATTTTGCAAGGGCACATTGGTTGGACTTGGATCAAGAAAATAACAAAAGGATTATTGGTTTTTATTTTATCTTAGAAAATAAGTCAAATATTATTTTGAAAAGTATAAAAACCCACTAGTAGAATTAAAAAAGGGTAACTACTTTTCATATCAACTTTCAAAGTAAGTATATAGACTCTACATGCAAATGACAAGACATAAAGGCAACAAAGAAGAAATATAAAAAACAAAATTGAGAACATAAAACAAAGTGACAGAATTAAGGCAACACATAACAGTAATAACAGTGTAGGAAATTGCTTTAAACTCTTCTGCTATTAGGAAGGAAATATTCTCAGGAAGAATGACAAAACTAAATCGAATTTTAAGACATCTAATGAAAATGGCATGGAAATACTTCAAGTAAAAGAATGGGTAAAAGTTCATCATGCATGGACAAACAGAAAGGAATTCGACATGGAAATGAAAATAGCAAACCAAGAAAAATTTAAGGCAAAGAGTATTAGCTAAAATGAATGGGATTGCTTTATAATTCTAACATTAGCACTCAATGGTGCAAACTAAATGGCATTAAACCCTTGCGCATCAAGTAATGTAATATCAAAATATATAAAGTGAAAATTAGGAAATAATTCAAATTCATAATAGGAAATTACATGGATAAAATATACATATAACATTGCATAAGTCACTTAAATATTTAAACTAACATGTACCAATCAAAGCTTTTACTCTTTATTGTAAATACCTACATGATATGTGAGGGAAAAAGTATCCCCACTTGTCCAAAAAGACCCAGAAATTTTAAAATACGAATATAACTTTGACCTTATTCTTTGACTACAGAAAATAGGAATTATTGGCAATGTTTATACTGAAATACACCAACATTAAAATTTAAAAACAAAATGGAAAATAAATATAAAGATGATAGTGTTAAAAAAGTGAATATTGGAGATTATGCTGATAATCTAATAAGTAAAAGGTTTTATTTTTAGGGAGAAATTATTTTATTATTTCATATATATATACATATTTTTTATTGGAGTTTGATTTGCCAACGTATAGTGGGCCAAAGGCAGGCGCCAAACCACTGAGCCACCCAGGGATCCCCTAGGGAGAAATAATTTAAAGAAATAAATTAAGTATAAGGCTTCAAATGATTTTCTTTAACCAACAGAGAAGTCCTAGGAAAAGTACAAAGAATTAGGTGATTCACATGAAGACAAGATAAATATATATAAATATATATATACATATATATATACATCTAAAGGAAGACAGTATGAAATGTTATAAAACTCTGAAAACTTATTCTAAAAATAATAAATAAATCAAAACAGTACAAACAAAAATAGAAGAACACAGTGCTTTTGTTCCCTTTTACCCCAATATCAAATTATTTTGCAGAGGGGTCTCTGGTAACCACAAGCAAATGCATACTGTATGTGTATATAAAATAAGACTTTGTTGGGCCCTAGGTAAAAAGAAGCAGTTCAGGGTTTTTAGTACTGAAGGCCAAGCAAGTGATAGAAAATTAGCATCATAGCAGCAAATCATGAAATGAAACTATACTTAAAAAACAAAACAGTGAAGTCCTAAAGGATTAAAATCTATCATAAGACTTGCATGATTGCCAGAAATTGTGATTCTCCAAAGAAAAGAAAGAATTGAACTGAGCACATTAAATATCACTGGCTTTGTGAGAAAAAAAAAAAAAAAACATGAAAAGCCTTGAGAATAGAGATCATGGGAACTGCAGCAGGACCCTGGCAACTTTGCTGCTCCTGTACCATAAATGCATGACCCAGGTGCACCTGGGTGGCTAGTCAGTTGAGTGTCTGCCTTTGGCTCAGGTGTGCTCCCAGGGTCCTGGGGTGGAACCCTGCATCTGACTGCCTGCTCAGCAGGGAGTCTGTTTTTTCCTCTGCCTGTACCCTCTCCCTGTTCATGCTCTCTCTCTAGCTCTCTCTCTCAAATAAATAAATAAAATATTTAATAAATAAGTAAATAAATGCATGACCTCTGACCCCAAGCCAGCCTTCACTTTCTGAAAGATCCCAGCCCTAATGGCACACCCATCACATCACCCCACCAACAAAGGAGCCAACAAAGAAAACCTGCACCCATTGAAAGGTAAACACCATGCAGAAGGAGGAAGAATGACTTGATTAGAATATATGTTCAGTGTAATAGACCTGTTGAGATAGAAATATAAAGTTACATTTTATTTTTTTTAAGTTATATTTTTAAAAAGATAAACAGTTGTTAATATACATGTAAAATAGTCACTGTATCTCTAGGCACTAATTTTAGGGTGCTCTAATTACTTGAAGAGAAGTTAGAGTATAAAATGTTAAACAATATGGAGAACTGACAATTGCCATCCAATTTGTTATATGAAATTATGTTGTGACTTAAAAGTCCAAGAAAGCACCAAAAAATTCTCAAATAAATTTAGAATATATTTCAGCTCTAAAAAGAAGAGCTTATTCTATCAAAAATGAATGGTAAATGCGAGGCTCTCTATTAACATAATAGCTCATATTAATACATCAAAAATAAACTGTGGGGATGCCACTACTATTATTGCTTTAATCCCTGGCAGAAGAAATCCTTTTAGGAATAAGGTTACTTTTATTAAAAGGTATTGAAAGTTGGAAGGTGATTCTTCTGGTGCATAGAAGGACATTGATGTTAAGCAAGTCTTCTAAGGAAGGGAGAAACCAATTTTGATTATAGGGTTTTATTTGTGTAGTCTCCAGGACCAATTAGAGAAGGAGAGAATAAGAAATAAATGAGAAAGAAATGTAAGGAACAAAAAGAAACGGTAGAAAAGCTGTTAATTACAATGTGTGAGTAAAATTTCTCATGGAAATAAGCAAAGGTAGTGAGTTTTGCATATGGGTAATCACAGATCTAAATTAAGACACTATGGGGAAAAGCTGAAGCAAGGAGGGAGCTAGAAGCATAGAGAAGTAAACTGAAAGCACAGATTTGGATCAATGGCCAAGTTTAATCACATGTCCTCAAGTCAGGGGAACCTACCTGATATCTGGGTGTCATATAGAAAACTATTTTATCATTTCTACGGCAGCAAAGAAAGTCACCAAATTGATTTCAATAGAAGTTTTGATACTGCTTAAATCAAGGTTCTCCAGACAAATAGAACCATATTTCCACTAGGGTGAGGAGGCTGCTCCCCCGGCAAAGAAGACTCATCAGAAATCAGAGGATGAGCTACTCCAGATACATTTGGATCTTTCCACATGTCCTCATTCAAACTTGCAGGTCCTATTCCCTCCCAAACAATGTTCTCACTTTAACATAGACACTTGGCAAGGCGGGGAGTTCAACTTGCATTGTAATTCAGCTAGTCACAGGATGAGAACCTCCGTTTGATTTTTAGTGGTCTTACTTGTTTGACTATAGGACATAGAGTTTCCTTCAAGACATACATAGAAGCTTTTGGGTAATTTATGCATTGCTTGAGGGAATTCAAATTCCTGAGCTTACCCTTTATTTGTCCCACTTTATCCAGCAACTTTGGGAACAACTCACCAATATCATTCTATTCAGCATTTCAACTAAATGTCCAAAAGTATCATACAGTCACTGGGTTCCTTGCTTTATATAAAAAGCTGATTGTAATATTTACATATTCGTATCGGCAGATTGCTCCACGGACAATCAGGGCTCTCTTTACTACTGGAAAAAAGAATGATTAATTTCTTTAAATCTAAACAGATTTGAGAGTCAGTTCCAGACACCTCAGAACCAATTCAGAAAACTCATCTTAAAATTCTGGATAACAGAAAAATCAGCAAAATCTATAAAACAACTCTTGGTACTAAGTCTGTATTAGGGTTCTCCAGAAAAACAGAGCCAATAGACTCATAATAGTGCATAGTAATTATTGCCCTTTATTATTAAGGTCACTGCTGAGTTATTTAATTCCAAGTTCCTCCACTCTACAGTCCTCCTCCTTCTCCTAAAGATAAAAGCATATTTAATATTATTTATCAGAAAAATTTACTTTAAAAAAACATAATCATTCCTTTTTGATTAGGAAAGGTCATCTCCACAAACTTTTCACATTGCATTTACCCCACTTTTTACTAGATATAGAGAAAACTAAGTGAAAATTTTTGAAATGTCTCAGTTTACTATTTTATTCAGCTTTTATTTGACAGATTTTTCACAGCTAGAATAATTTAACAGAAGTTAAATTTTCTGCCTTTACTTGATTTTACCAATTAATATAATTCCATACTTGCCACATGTTTTCTCTTCCTTTCTCCTCCCTCTTTTCCTCATTCCTTCCTCCCTTCTTTCCCCCTTCCCTCCTCCCCTTTTCCTATGAATCATTGGGGTTTCTAACTTCATAATACTTCATCCCTATTTCATAAATATTTAAAGATGTATTTTCTAACAATAAAGACATTTTCTTACATTGCTACAATAAGACCTAAGAAAATTAAGGAGTTTATATTTTGTAAATACAATCCATTTTCAAAACTTTTTACCAGTTTTCCCAAAGATATCTTCTTATAGACTTTTTCCTCCCCATACTATAATCTAATCAATGTTTGCTAGTTGCATTTGATTATTATGTCTCTAAATTCTATTTATCTTAACTTTTTAAAGAGTTCATATTAGTTATCTTGGAGTATGTTCCACAATCTAGATTTGTCAGGTGTTTATTCCTGAATCAATTCAAGGATAAATATTTTCGCAGGAATCCTGCATAGGTGATTGTACTTCTACTACTTTATGCCAGGAGACATTATTGAATGATATTGTAACTGTGGTGTGAGACAAACTCTGTAATATGGATTAAAACTTTTCTTTCTAAACACTACACTTTACAGTGTCACATTTTGTATCATATTATTCCATGATTCTTCCATAAAGGCTTATCTCATACTTCATTTTTACACCTGAGAAAGCATATCATTTAGAGTAGGAGTCTGTAGCATTCTATTAATATAACCTGGAAAGAACCTCTGCTTTCCTAATCATATTTTTTTAATAAAATCTAACTTTTAAATGTCACTTTGAACAAGGAAGCCAAATTCATGCACTTTTTAAAATAATAAGCAGGTTCTCTTGCAATCTCTTTTCTTTTTTAATCAGGATGACCATTGTCATAAATTTTCTTCTAAAATATCCCTCCAACCTCATCTGCAATATCCATGACCTCAGGAATACTTTTTCTATTCAATACTTAGTTATGCGTTTGTTCTCTGTGTTGTTAACAATATTGAAAAATGCAGAACAGTTACAACCCAGCAGGACAGAAAAACCTTGTTTTTTGGATTAGAGCAAAATTATTAAATTATAAGTTTACAATAATGAACAGGTCTAATATTTTCTTACCTAATATCTCATATAAAATTATACTGATTCTCCCATTGTCAAATTATTATCAAACTTAACATCTATTTTCCGTTACAAAATTAAAAACTGTACATAGTATAAGCACACAAAAGATGATGTTATAGATAACTGTAAAGTGTAATAACTATAGCAAGTGTGGTAAATAATAATAGGTCATACTCTGTGCCTGTTTTATGACCTAACAGGTAATTGAACTTAAATCAACTCCTTTCTTTTCTTTTTCCATCTCTGCCTTGAGTTAAATTATTTGATTCACATAAACTGAAGAATTCTGTTCGACTTCTGATAGAGACCACTGCAATCTCTCTTTTCTACATATTTTTACAAATTACACAAATACAAATCCTGGATATTGAGTCTTTTAAAACCTAAAATTTATTTATCTTAGTATCATTTTATCTCCTTCCCATGATGGGTTTTTCCTAAGGGTTTTTGTTTTTGTTTTTAGAAAAAGTTTTCTACTTAAGAAAAAGTTTACAAACCACTGTTACAACCAATAGAAAGCCATTAAGTGAATTATTTCTAACTGGGGAAGCATTGGATTTGCATTATAAAAGATAATTTAATGATTGGGTATGTATATATCAGATGCATCGTTAATTTCTTTCCTTTTAGTGTGGGCCTCATTTTAGAAGTTATAACAATAACCAAAGAGGAGACATTGAAGTTCTCAATTATGGCAAAAGTAGAGGAGTTATAGAAGAAGGTGTAGTTGAGATAGATGTTAAAAAGACATACTTATGTTTTTTGGTCACTAACCATATATATGGAACATAAGAGATATAAAGGAATCTAGAGTGACTCTCTCTATATATATGCTGCCTTTACATAAGACAGAGAGAAGAGAATTAAATAGAAGTTCATATATTTAGGGAAGAACAGTGAGCTACATTTTGAGAATTGTGAGTTTGTGATGTTAAGATAACATTCAATGGGATGTTTCTAGTATGTTATTTAGTATGTAAGTCTGGATCTAAGGGGAGATATCTGGTCTGAAGATATAAATTTTAAATCAACACAATTGTATCAGATTGCTAAGGAAAGCATAAAGTGAGAAAACTAAAAAAAAAGATGTGCTGGGAAAAATACCAACATTTATAAGAATGGTAAGGGAACATGATCTCATTAAATGTTCTTCCCTGGTTCTTCTGTTCATTTGGTACAACTTTGTAAGACTCATGTGTTTAGTTATACCAACTGTGGTTCCTTCTCCAGGCTAGTCATTCTTGGTCAAGCCTTCCCATATTCTTGCAGAATATTTAACCTATTTGTTTTCTAAAAACACTTCTTGCCAATTAGATGATCCTTATATAAAGAAATACTTAAAATTCAAAGTGCCTGAGTCAGATAGTGCCGAGATAGAAAGATAGAGGAAGAGAAGCAGGTAGATAACTATCAAAGATAAAATTTATTCAAGGAAAAAGTTAAAATGAAAAATGAGTGTATACTATGGATTAGAGAGAGAGTAATGCAGTGAGGACCCTCAGCTGAGTCAAGATCTCCTGTAGTCTCTTGATAGAATTCAGTTGTATACCCATACCTAACCATAAGAGACGTGTAGTCTGATATTGAATTCAGGGATAAAAGAGTTTTTTTTACAGTTCTCTCATCTTTGCAAGACTCGACAACAGAGAAACAACAAGACACTGTGTACTATAAACACAATTTATATACAAATAAGGTAAAAATCATATTTTTCCCAAGGATCTTGAAATTTTATTTATTTTTTATTTTTTGTTTTGCTTTTTTTTTACTGGAGTTCAATTTGCCAACATATAGCATATCACCCAGTGCTCATCCCATCAAGTGCCCCACTCAGTGCCATTCACCCAGTCACCCCAACCCCCACCCACCTCCCTTTCCACTACCTCTTGTTCATTTCCCAGAGTTAGGAGTCTCTCATGTTCTGTAATCCTCACTGATATTTTCACTCATTTTCTCTCCTTTCCCCTTTATTCCCTTTCACTATTTTTTATATTCCCCAAATGAATAAAACCATATAATGTTCATCCTTCTCCACTTGACTTATTTCACTCAGCATAATACCCTCCATTTCCATCCACATTGAAGCAAATGGGGGGTATTTGTCATTTCTAATGGCTGAGTAATATTCCATTGTATACATAGACAACAGCTTCTTTATCCATTCATCTTCCAATGGACACTGACGCTCCTTCCACAGTTTGACTATTGTGGACATTGCTGCTAGAAACATCGGGGTGCAGGTGTCCTGGCATTTCATTGCATCTGTATCTTTGGGGTAAATCCCCAGTAGTGCAATTGCTGGGTCGTAGGGCAGGTCTATTTTTAACTCTGAGGAGCCTCCACACAGTTTTCCAGAGTGGCTGCACCATTTCACATTCCCACCAACAGTGTAAGAGGGTTCCCTTTTCTCCGCATCCTCTCCAACATTTGTGGTTTCCTGCCTTGTTAATTTTCCCCATTCTCACTGGTGTGAGGTGGTATCTCATTGTGGTTTTGGTTTGTATTTACCTGATGGCAAGTGATGCAGAGCATTTTCTCATGCGCTTGTTGGCCATGTCTATGTCTTCCTCTGTGAGATTTCTGTTCATGTCTTTTGCCCATTTTGATTGGATTCTTTGTTTCTTTGGTGTTGAATTTAATAAGTTCTTTATAGATCTTGGATACTAGCCCTTTATCTGATAGGTCATTCGGAAATACCTTCTCCCATTCTGTAGGTTGTCTTTTAGTTTTGTTGACTGTTTTCTTTGCTGTGCAGAAGCTTTTTTTCTTGATGAAGTCCCAATAATTCATTTTTGCTTTTGTTTCCCTTGCCTTCATGGATGTATCTTGCAAGAAGTTGCTGTGGCCACATTCAAAAAGGGTGTTGCCTATGTTCTCCTCTAGGATTTTGATGGAATCTTGTCTCACATTTAGATCTTTCATTCATTTTGAATTTATCTTTGTGTATGGTGTAAGAGAATGGTCTAGGTTCATTCTTCTGCATATTGCTGTCCAATTTTCCCAGCACCATTTATTGAATAAATTGTCTTTTTTCCAGTGGAGAGTCTTTCCTGCTTTGTCGAATATTAGTTGACCATAAAGTTCAGGGCCCATTTCTGGATTCTCTATTCTGTTCCATTGATTGATGTGTCTGTCTTTGTGCAATTACCACACTGTCTTGATGACCCCAGCTTTGTAGTACAACCTGAAATCTGGCACTGTGATGCCCCTGGATCTAGTTTTCATTTTCAATATTTCCCTGGCTATTCAGGGTCTTTTCTGATTCCACACAAATCTTAAGATGATTCGTTCCAACTGTCTGTAGAAAGTCCATGGGATTTTGAAAGGGATTGCATTAAATGTGTAAATTACCCAAGGTATCATTGACATTTTCACAATATTAATTCTTCCAATCCGTGAGCATGGAATAGTTTTCCATCTCTTTGTGTCTTCCTCAATTTCTTTCAGAAATGCCCTGTAGTTTTTAGGGTATAGATCCTTTACCTCTTTGGTGAGGTTTATTCCTAGGTATCTTATGTTTTTGGGTGCAATTATAAATGGGATTGACTCCTTAATTTCTCTTTCTTCAGTCTCATTGTTAGTGTATAGAAATGCCACTTATTCCTGGGCATTGATTTTGTATCCTGCCACACTGTCAAATTTCAGTATGAGTTCTAGCAATCTTGGGGTGGAGTCTTTTGGGTTTTCTATGTACAGCATCACGTCCTCTGCAAAGAGGGAGAGTTTGACTTTCTTCTTTGCCAATTTGAATGCCTTTGATTTCTTTTTGCTGCCTGTTTGCTGAGGCTAGGACATCTACACTATATTGAATAGCAGTGGTAAGTGTGGACATCCCTGTCATGGTGTTCCTGATCTTAGGGGAAAGGCTCCCAGTGCTTCCCATTTGAGAATGATATTTGCCATGGGCTTTTCATAGATAGCTTTTAAAATGCTGAGGAATGTTCCCTCTATCCCTACACTCTGAAGAGTTTTGACAGGAATGGATGCTGTATTTTGTCAAATGCTTTCTCTGCATCTAATGAGAGGATCATATGGTTCTTGGTTTTTCTCTTGCTGATATGATGAATCACATTGATTGTTTTACAAGTGTTGAACCTGCCTTGTGTCCCAGGAATAGATCCTACTTGGTCATGGTGAATAATTTTCTTAATCTGTTGTTGGATCCTATTGGCTAGCATCTTGTTGAGAATTTTTGCATCCGTGTTCAGGGATATTGGTCTGTAATTCTCCTTTTTGGTGGGGTCTTTGTCTGGTTTCAGAATTAAGGTGATGCTGGCCTCGTAGAATGAGTTTGGAAGTATTCCATCTCTATCTTTCTGAACAGCTTTCTTAGAATAGGTATGGTTTCTTCTTTAAACGTTTGATAGAATTCCCCTGGGAAGCCATCTGGCCCTGGATTTTGTGTCTTGGGAGGTTTTTGATGACTGTTTCAATTTCCTCCCTGGTATTGGCCTGTTCAGGTTTTCTATTTCTTCCTGTTCCAGTTTTGGTAGTTTGTGCTTTTCCAGAAATGTGTCCGTTTCTTCTAGATTGCCTAATTTATTGGCATATAGCTGCTCATAATAAGTTTTTAAAATCGTTTGTATTTCCTTGATATTGGTGGTGATCTCTCCTTTTTCATTCGTGATTTTATTAATTTGAGTCTTTTCTCTTTTGTTTTTAATAAGGCTGGCTAATGGCTTATCTATCTTAATAATTCTTTCCAAGAAACAACTCTTGGTTTTGTTGGTCTGTTCCACAGTTCTTCTGGTCTCTATTTCATTGAGTTCTGCTCGAATCTTTATTAACTCTCTTCTGCTGGGTGTAGGATTATTTGCTGTTCTTTCTCCAGTTCCTTCAGGTGCAATTTTAGCTTGTGTATTTGAGTTCTTTCCAGTTTTTTGAGGGATGCTTGTATTACGATGTATTTCCCTCTCAGGACTGCATCTACTGTATCCCAAAGATTTTGAATAGTTGTATCTTCATTCTCATTAGTTTCCATGAATCATTTTAATTCTTCTCTAAAATCCTGTTTGACCCTTTCATCTTTTAGCAGGATGGTCTTTAACCTCCACATGTCTGAATTCCTTCCAAATTTCTTCTTGTGATTTAGTTCTAGTTTCAAAGCATTATGGTCTGAAAATATGCAGGGGACAATCCCAATCTTTTGGTATCTGCTGAGATCTGATTTGTGACCCAGTATGCGGTCTATTCTGGAGAAAGTTCCATGTGCACTTGAGAAGAATGTGTATTCAGTTGTTTTGGATGTAAAGTTCTGTAAATAACTGTGAAATCCATCTGGTACAGTGTATTAAATAATGCTCTTGTTTCTTTGGAGATGTTGTGCTTAGAACATCTGTCATTTACAGAAAGCACCATGTTCAAGTCTCCCAGTATTAGTGTATTATTATCTAAGTATGTCTTTACTTTGGTTATTAATTGATTGATACACTTGGCAGCTCCCACATAGGGGCATAAGTATTCATGATTGTTAGTTCCGCTTGTTGGATAGACCCTTTAAGTATGATATAGTGTCCCTTTTCATCTCTTACGACAGTCTTTGGGATAAACTTTAATTTATCTGATACAAGGATGGCTACCCCTGCTTTCTTTTGAGGACCATTTGAATGGTAAATGGTTCTCCAGCCTTGCATTTTCAGGCTGTAGGTGTCCTTAGGTCTAAAACAAGTCTCTTGTAGTCAGAAAATTGACGGGTCTTGCTTTTTTATCCTGTGTGAAACTCTGCATCTTTTGATGAGATCAGTATGCCCATTCACATTCAGGGTTACTACTGAAAGATGTTAATTTAATGTCATCGTAATACCTATTCAGTCCCTGTTTTTGTAGATTATTTCTTTGGGCTTCCTCTTTCTTTTACAGGGTCCCCCTTAATATTTCCTGCAGAGCTGGTTTGGTGGTCACACATTCTTTCAGTTTCTGCCTATCTTGGAAGCTCTTTATCTCTCCTTCTATTCCGAATGAGAGCCTTGCTGGATAAAGTATTCTTGGCTGCATGTTCTTCTCATTTAGGACCCTGAATATATCCTGCCAGCCCTTTCTGGCCTGCCAGGTCTCTGTGGAGAGGTCTGCTGTTAATCTAATATTTCTCCCCATATAAGTTAGGGATCTCTTGTCTCTTGCTGCTTTAAGGATCTTCTCTTTATCTTTGGAATTAGCAAGTTTCACTATTAAATGTCGGGTTTTGAATGATTTTTATTGATTTTTTGGGGGTGAATCTCTCTATCTCCTGGACCTGAATGCCTGTTTCCCTTCCCAGATTAGGAAAGTTTTCAGCCATGACTTGTTCAAATACACTTTCTGGACCTCTGTCCCTTTTGGCGCCCTCTGGAACCCCAATTAAACATCAGTTTTTCCTTCTGAGGCTGTCATTTATTTCCCTAACGTTTCCTCATTGTCTTTTAATTGTTTTTCTCTTTTTTCCTCAGCTTCCTTCCTTGCCATCAACTTGTCTTCTATGTCATCACTCATTCTTCTACCTCATTAACCCTCATCGTTAGGACCTCAGTTTGGATTGCATCTCATTTAATTGATTTTTAATTTCGGCTGATTAGATCTAAATTCTGCAGTCCTGAAGTCTCTTGACTCCTTTATGCTTTTTTCCGAGGCACCAGTAGCTTCATAATTGTGCTTCTGAATTGGCTTTCTGACATCGAATTATAATCCAAATTCTGTAATTCTGTGGGAGAGAGTACTGATTCCTTTGTGTTGAGTTCTAGTCATTTTGCTCAGTGAAGAGTGGCTAAAAACAGTTTGTACTGAAAAAAGGAAGGAAAAAAAAAGAGGAAAAAGGGGGAAAACAAAGAAGAAAAAACAAAAACAAAAACAAAAACAAAAAACCAAAATAATAAAAAACAAAAAACAAAACAAACAAACAAAACAAGGAGGGGTATCCTCTGATTCTATATACTGTAAGTCCTTCGACTTTTCCTGGAGCTTTCCAGCTCTGGTCAAGAACTTGCTCTTCCCCTGTCCTTCCAGCTGGTCTTCTGGGGGAGGGGCCTGCTGTGCTGATTCTCAAGTGTTTGCACCTGGGGGAGCTGCCTAGCCCCCTGCCATTTGTACAGCTCAGTGGGAGCTGTTTATCCTGTGAGGCCCCTGTTCCCCAGTGGCTCCACTCTGTCCCAGGCACAAGGTGACTCAGGGAGGAACAACAAGACTGGCAGCGCCCAGCTCTCGAGCTCTGGAGTCAGCTCGAGCAGTAATTCCTGCAGTTCCCAGTCCACTGGCCTGGATGCTCCAGGGGTGGGGGACACTGATCTGCACAGCTCGGGGCTGCCAGGGGGCAGGAGCATCCTCACTACCCTGTGCCTTTCCCGCCTCCACCTGTCCTGAGGGGAGCGCAGGATCCCGGGTTGTGTCCCCCGGCGCCCTGGGCTCTGGGGGCTGCGCAGCCCCCTCCTCACTGACCCACTGCCTGAGCCGCCGCCGGAGCTGCTCCCGGGCCCCGCCAGGCCCGCGCTGCATCCCTTTACCCCGCTCTGCCCATGGTGTGTGGCGCCTCTCCCCCGGGGCTCACCTCCTCTGTTAGTGACCCCGGGGACCTGGGGGCTCCACTGCCCCTCCTGGGATCCTGCCCCAGCTCCCTGCAAGCGCCTCTCCCCGGGAAGATTGGTAAAGTTCCTGCTTCTCCCGGCCTGGGCTTTCCTGTCCTGGGGGCTCCTCGTGGGGCCCCTCCCCCACTGGATGCTTTTTTATTTTTCTTTTTTCCATCTTCCTACCTTGATAGAAATGTGAATTCTTCTAACTGTAGTGTCCCAGCTCTTCTCTCTTTAAATCTCAGGCTGAATTCGTAGGTTTTCAGGATGATTTGAAAGTTACCTAGGTAAGTTGGTGGGGATGGGGACTTGGAGACCCTACTCTTCTGCGATCTTGCCCCGCCCTCCCTCCTTGAAATTTTATTTAAAGGATCAAAGAACACATTACTTGACTGCAATAGCACTTTTGTATAGATGAATGTGGTAAAAGGCATAATAATACTAGAGATTAGAAGAGTAGGGAGTTAGTATGAATTTTTATTGACTGGATAAAATTTTGGAAAGGCAGATGTCTTCAGTTAGGCTTCTTACATAGCTGGTATTTCAACATGTAGAATAGAGAAGGGTCAATATACACTAACTTCTCCTCACGTACCCTCCTATTCCCAGTTTTGTCCTCCAGGTAGCTAATCCCATCTGATTACATAAGTATTGTCTATGGACACCAAGTTAATTGGATAGCTTTCCTTTCCCTTTATCTTCTTGAAGTTGGGT
This sequence comes from Vulpes lagopus, assembly GCF_018345385.1. Taxonomy (NCBI): domain Eukaryota; kingdom Metazoa; phylum Chordata; class Mammalia; order Carnivora; family Canidae; genus Vulpes; species Vulpes lagopus. The sequence goes on along the minus strand of NC_054838.1, from coordinate 32,545,731 downwards.
GAGAGGAGCTGTCTGAGGATCATAAATCTCCATCAGTTCTGGCGCTGTGCTGGCTCTTCAGCTCCAAGTAGTCAGTTTATGAGTTGTGATGATTTATAGTTTTAATCTTTTCTACAAATGAGTATGGAGGCTATGCAACAGGCCCCTATTTACAAAGAAAACAGATAAGTAAATAGGTTAATAGATAGATGGATAGGTAAATAGATAATCATAATAACCTTAAGATTAAGATATAATGTTATAAAATCAACGAAGATTAAATAAATATATTTTTAATACTTTCTTCTGGAATGGTTAGCAAACTTATTTGTTCTACCTACAAATGTTTATGGATGAGTAATTGAAAATATTTGGAGCTATTTTATTGTATCCACAGTAGTAATGCATTAGGGTATACCTATTATCTCATTGTCCATGACATTAATTCCTAATTTATCTGACATGCTTTGAATAAAGGCTTCTATATCAGTACATTTTCTAAAATGTACAACATGAGTATAGAAAATTAGAAATGGAAAACATTATTTTTTCTTTTTATTGAATGTATTTGACATATAACATTGTGTAACTTTAAGGTGAATAAATGTGAATTTGATGCATTTATAAATTGTAATATGATTGCCATTGTAGCAAAACTAGCACTTCTGTCACATTACATAATTTTCTTTTTAGTGGTCAGAACAATTAAGTCATAGATGTTGTTTAGGAGTACAAACTGCGAACAAGTTGTCAATAATCCATAGAGATTTAATGTACACTTTAATGAATATAGACAATAATGTTGTTCACTAGTCATCAGATTTGCCAGGAAGGCACTCTCAAGCAAGTCTAAACCAAAACTGTCAAAATATTCTTGGCCAAAGTTCTAGTAATAGTTGTTGGCAGAGGTGAGAGTATAACCCAATACTTAATTTTTCACTCTTTCACCAATATAACATACTCTCTGTGTTAACACAAACTGTGTTAAGATTCAATGTTAAAATAATTCGCTAATTTAAAGATAGATCTTTGTTCTTCTTGAATCATATCTTTAAAAACTAAGTGTCCAAAATATATTTTAGACTATTCTTGAAAGACTCACAGTGAACAGTATGCATGTTCATTAGTTTATTGTGATAACCTCATCCCTGAAGTAATTTCTGTGAGGTTGCTGTCTTTATTTTCTGCTGCTATTAGAATAATTACTCCAGTCCAAAACTCTTACTACCGAGCATTCATTTAATCCATCAGGTCCATAGGGAAGTGTTATAATCCAGTTTGTTATGTCAATAAGAATAAAACAGTTATTTTACTAGCAAAATGAGTTTTTGAAGAAAAGCAGAAAAATTGAAATTTGAGATAAGTAAACCATGCTAACCCATAGACATGTCTGAAGAGAAAAAGGGAAGGTCAGCTTTTCTTTAGTTTTAGGAGGAAATTGGGAGAGGTCATTTGAACAAAAGTTTACTGAAGAACAAAAATTTGAGTTTGTGGAGGTTACTGTTGGCTAGTGTGTTGCTGCTGAGGCAGGAAGAGATCTTTCTTCTTTGACTCAAAAGCAAGAGAAAAATTCCTACATAAAAAGTGTCTTTCCTTGTTAAGATGGGAATTATCTTCTCTCTGTTGGTATGCATTCTGTGTGAGAGATCCCTTTTTGGGCTTCCTGACTCCATTGTACGTACATACGTTTGTGTGTATGTATGTATGTATGTATATGTTCATTCATTCATTCATTCATTCCCTCACCCATTCTTTCAGTTTTTTCCTGTTAGCTTTATTTTTTAATAATTTTCTTTGAAAAAAATAATAATAATAATAATTTTCTTTGAAAAAAATAATAATAATAATAATTTTCTTTGAGTGTAGTTGACACATGATGAAATGAGGCCTTTATTCATTTTCATAGTAAATAAGCATTGAAAGCTGTTTGAAAAGAGTATTTAAAGGTTATGGCATGGACTTCATGGTATACTTTTTAATTTAATGTGTCTGTTATTAATTTTGTACTACATAGGTAAAATTGTAAGGTTCCTAGGTTTAAGGTCAGTAAATGATGTAAGAAAATTTTGCATCCCTATAGAACTGTCAGAATTTCCATCATCAAGTCCCTAGATGAATTGCATCTTGAGTTTAAACCTGCTTCTACCTCTTATCTGCATAACCTTGATGAATTACAAAGTCCAATCCTCATTTTTTAAAAATGGGAATAACAATAGAACTTGCAGAAGTTTTTTTTTTTTTTTAATAAAGCTTACATTTTTGAAATTGTAACTAAAGTATGTGCCATGATGCCTAGCACATAGTAAGATAGTGGTTGTAGCAGTTATCATAGTGGTGGCAAAAATAGTTGCAGGAGTATTAGTAAAATAATAGGATAGTAGTATAATAGTGGTGCATTGGTAGTAACACCTCATGTTTCCCTAATACCCACCTTGTTGTATAAATGATAGACGAGAGGCCTTCAATTTAACCGAATTAGGTTTTTTTTTTTTAAGATTTATTTATTTATTTATGATAGACATAGAAAGAGAGAGAGGCAGAGACACAGGAGGAGGGAGAAGCAGGCTCCATGCCGGGAGCCCGACGCGGGACTCGGTCCCGGGTCTCCAGGATCGCGCCCTGGGCCAAAGGCAGGCGCCAAACCGCTGAGCCACCCAGGGATCACCCAGAATTAGTTTTAAATTGTCTCTGTTTCTCAGCAACAAAACAGGAATAACGAGAATGCTCTGAAAACAAAATAAAATCTCATAGATTTTTTTCAGAACTAAATATACAAGTAAACACTTAGAACAGTGCCTTACTCAATAAATAGCCAATTACTATTTTATATAATACTATGATGTTCTTGTTGTATTACATCATTGAACTGGAAAGTATCGTTAAGACTTAAAAATCTATGTCTATAGCCAAAAATTGTACTTAACCCAACACTAAGTTGTCTCCAAAATCAGCATGTGCTTATTATAGATAGCAATTAACATACTGACTAATGAAGTTGAATTTATTTCTCCATCTCAGAAGGAAGAATGTCATATAATTTGTTTTAAAAGTGAATTCTTGGGGCACCTGGGTGCCTCAGTCTATTAAATGTCTGCTGCCTTCAGCTCAGGTCGTGATCTCGGAGTCCTGGGATTGGGCTCCCTGCTCAGCAGGGAGTTTGCTTTTCTCTCTGCCTCTCCACCCCACTCATGATCTCTTTCTTTTACTCTCCCTGTCTCTCAAATAAATAAAATCTTTTAAAAATTCATTTCCTGACCATCCTTTGTTAGGCATATTTAATATTTAATATATAATATATAACCTGGGTTTCTTTTCAGGGATGACCCCAAAAGACTGTTCTCAGTCTATGTTACATTTTCCAGTGTTTTTCAGCATCCACACGTTTTTTCTTGTGTCTGTTTCTCCAAACCTTTGAGTAATTCTTTCTCCTTAAAATAGTGGCTTCTGATATATTTTCCTGTCTCTTCCCTCATTTCGATATTGTTATTTCCAGATTGCACCACTGAATTTATTATAGCATTGTATGGGGCCAATAATAGATTTGTAAGTACCATTTGATTGTCTCAAAGTTTGATAATGACCTCACTCAAATATCAGATTGCAGTAGCCCATCTACATCACTATTTGAATGTGATGTGCTTGAGTATGTGTTTTCTTTGTTTCTTTATTTATCCTTTTTAAATTTTATCAAGCTTTTTTGCATCTGGATGTTGATGCCCTTCTTGAAATTCAGGAAATTTGGGTCCTTTTTTCTAATTTTTTTTCCTATTGTTTTTCAGGACTTTCCTTCTGGGACTGTAATTATATTTATGTTAATTAACCTGATTTCCTCCTCAGGGTTTCTAAGATGCTGTTAGTTATTTCTTTAGTTTTTTCTCTCTTTGTGTTCCACAGATTTATTAATTTCTATGGGTTTATCTAACTATATCAACTCTCTTCTGTCTTCTACTTTCTATTAACCTTTATCTAATGATTTGATTTTCAGTGGTTGTATCTTCTAGTTCTAGATTTTCTATTTGTCTCTTCATAGTTTGTGTTTTTGTGCTGATATTTTCTATCACTTAGTCCACTATGATCAGTTTTTCTTTAAAATTATGAACATATTTATCATATCTTTTTAAAAGATTTTATTTATTTATTCATGAGAGACACCGAAAGAGACGCAGAGACATAGACAGGGAGAATCAAGCTCCTCACAGGGAGCCCAATACAGGACTCAATCCTGGACCAAGATGACACTCTGAGCCTAAAGTAGATGCTTAACTGCTGAGCCACCCAGGTATCCCTTATCATATCTATTTGAAATACCTATATATTATTGTAATATTTGGGTTATCTTGGGATGATTACTATTGATTACTATTGCTATTAGTATTTTTTTCACATATCTAGTGATTTTCATGGGAGTATAGATGCTATGGATGATATGTTGCAGAAGATCTGGATTCTCTAATAGTTTCTACAAAGACTCTTCTATTTGAATGAGCAATTAATGTGGCTACAGTCAAATCTGAACTCTGTCTTCCTTGCAGAAGGAAGCATCTGAAATATCCTTCTCTCCAGTTCCAGATGGTGCCTTCTTGCTGAGCCATTTGAGATCGGGTTTGATTGTATGTGGTATAGTGACCAGCAAGCAGTTGGGTAAATTTTACACACAAATGTTGGAGCTTTCCTCTTTCTAGAAGCACTCCTCCCCTTATGTCATTAATTATGTGGCGATTCTACCACCTCTGAAGTCTGCTACCTGACATCTCAAGACAGGAAAATGATGACTTTTCTGTCAGGCAAATTTTGAGGAAAAATGGTGGTTTTCTGCCACCAAATTTTGAGGAATATAAAATACCATTGGCCAATAGAATGTAAAATCAACAATCATGCATGCTATACTTTGTCTTTTAAGGCAAATTTTACAAATTACAGAGCTTTTTCAAATCTAAGATGATTTTGATAATTGCACTATTCTTTTTAAATCTTTTCTCCAACAGTAAAAATATAAGATTGAAAAGTTGTCTTCAATTTGAATAAACAAATATACTTTTACACCCAAACTTAGTAAAGAACAAAGTTTAACACAATATGAATTAAGAAGTAAAAGTATTTTTTTATTTAAAATTTTAAAGACTTTTAGTAGCATCATATAATTAATGTGATTAGGAATGACATGTTTTATTTTTTATTGGTATTAAGTAGAGTTATATAATACTTAGAGACTGTAACTCTTCTATCATAAAATATTATCTCCCTCACATAAGTATATTTTTAATTATTTTCAGATTAATTATAAATGTGATATTAGCTATTGGCTTGATTATTTAGGTCTGCAAAGAAATAAAAATATGTATCAGTTTAGTAAAATAATATTTTTAGTGTCTAGATTGCAATCAGCATTTGGATAATTTACTGTTGGGTTTTCCATTTTCTTGCATGCCTAGAAAGAAGACAGTTGTTTTCAAAAGATGGCCCTTCCAGAACCATCATGACCTCCTTCTTTTGTTTTACAATGTTTTAAAAATTTTGGATTCATTCTAAATTCTCCATGTATCTTTTAGTATATGGGTCTTAATCTTTTTCCTTAGGTCTGAATAATTCTTTGACTGTGACTCTGACTTCTTAATACGTTCCCTTTTCCCCATTATTTTGATGCAAGAGTCTTTCTTCAAATTTTAAACTATACACTGCATGTTCAAGATTAACTTGTATGTGCTGGTCTCTACAGTGTTCAGGCATACAGATATATGGAATACCTGAAAAGGCAGGAAAATATTACTAAGGTACTTTTTTCCTGTGCATTGGGTAATAAAAGACTTGTGTGTGATGAGAAGCTGGCTAGAATTTGGTTGGCAGTTCAAAATTGTAAGGAGGATTTTCAGATAGGGAAAGTCATTAATTTTCTCATGTATTTGTAGAACTCATAAGATCTGCAAGAAAATAGGCACTTTTATCTACATTGGGCAGGAAGAGCTAGTTGACAAGTCCTCCAGTACAGCACTACTATACTTTTTTTTTGTATATTTTTATTGGAATTCTATTTTCCAATATATAGCATATTACCCTGTACTCATCCTGTCAAGTCCCCCCTCAGTGCCCCTCACCCAGTGACCCCATCCCCTCGCCCACCTCCCTTTCTACCACCCCTTGTTCATTTCCCAGAGTTAGGAGTCTCTCATGTTCTGTCACCTTCTCTGATATTTCCCCCTCATTTTCTCTCCTTTCCCCTTTATTCCCTTTCACTATTTTTTATATTCCCTGAATAAAACCATATAATGATTGTCCTTCTCTGATTGACTTACTTCACTCAGCATAATACCCTCTAGTTCTATCCACGTTGAAGCAAATGGTGGGTATTCGTCGTTTCTAATGGCTGAGTAATATTCCATTGTATACATAGACCACAGCTTCTTTATCCATTCATCTTTCGATGGACACCGAGGCTCCCTCCACAGTTTGGCTATTGTGGACATTACTGCTATAAACATCAGGGTGCAGGTGTTCCGGCGTTTCACTGCATCTGTATCTTTGGGCTAAATCTCCAGCAGTGCAATTGCAGGGTTGTAGGGCAGATCTATTTTTAACTCTTTGAGGAACCTCCACACAGTTTTCCAGAGTGGCTGCACCAGTTCACATTCCCACCAACAGTGCAAGAGGGTTCCTCTTTCTCCACATCCTCTCCAACAGTTGTCTTGTTAATTTTCCCCATTCTCACTGGTGTGAGGTGGTATCTCCTTGAGGTTTTGATTTGTATTTCCCTGATGGCAAGTGATGTGGAGCATTTTCTCATGTGCTTGTTGGCCATGTCTATGTCTTTTTTGGTGAAATTTCTGTTTCTGTCTTTTGCCCATTTCATGATTGGATTGTTGTTTCTTTGCTGTTGAGTTTAATACGTTCTTTATAGATCTTGGATACTAGCCCTTTATCTGATATGTTATTTGCAAATATCTTCTCCCATTCTGTAGGCTGCAGACTACTATACTTCAAATCTCATTGTTTTGAATAGAGAACAGGTTCTTATGAAAGTGGTCAGTGATGGAGCTTGAAATTCCACTGTATCAAAACAGTGTTTAAATGATGGCTCTGAAGAAGATACTTACTGAAAGAGAAACAATTATGTAGAAATAACATTCCTAGCAAAGTGTAAAACAGAGAATGAATTTATAATCCCAATTTAGAGCTTCATTAATTTTTTTTAATTAGAAGATAAAGAGGAAAAGACATCTGTTGAAAATAATGAATTGACGGTCTTGAAAATGAAAGTAGGGGGAAAAATTTATACATTTCTTTGGAGCATCCTCACAAAGAACATGCCTACTTCCTGGTTTCATGGAAACAATAGAGATTTCCTGGTGATATGGAAACAATAGAGATTTCTTGCAAACAGATGTCAGAAGTGAACTGCATATGCCTTCCAATTTGGGGAGAGGATTCTTGGTGATTTGCTTTGTAGATATGAAATTTCAGGTTCAGCATACTGCCTGCTAAAAAACACCATGGATTGCTTCCAATTCTTCCTTATTTACCTCCATTTCCTATTTTATGTAATCCTCCTAAAACCCAACTGAGAAATCCATGTTCTAAATGCAGAGTTCTGTCAGGTTGTTCACTACATCAAGGATCTTATTAGTGCATTCAGAATCCTGTATCCTAAACCAATTTCTTCTCTGAGCACAGGTCCAGCATTTACTTCCTCTACACTCAACTTATCACTAAACAATTTTAGTCAGCTATCTCACTGGTACTTACTTCAGTCTCAGCATTTTCTAATCAGAACTCATAGCCTCTATTCCACAAACCTTCTTGCTTTTATTTATTTATTTTTTTTGTCTTCCCAGCATTTACTCCCTCTGTATCATATACCCTTCACTCCCACTAAAGGTTTGGCCATTCAACCAATGCAGTACTATTTATAATTGGTCTTCAGTCAGAAATATGTTCAAAGGACACGCATATGACAAAGGCTGATTTAATCAGAAACTGGAAGAGGAAAATTCTTTCTTCTTGAGTCATTGAAGGAGATATATTTGAACTTAAGGGGCTAAGAGGCATCTTTTCAATCAGATTTTTAAAAATCATAATCAGTAGGAGCTAATAAAGCAGGAATCAAGATGAGATGACAATATCTGAATCCCAAGTTTTAGTCTCTGAAGTATTTTGAGCTACCATTCTTCCCCATAACTTTTCTTTTTGTTTTGTGGGAAGACTTTAGCACATTTCCAATGTATAATCTTGTTTATTTTTGTAAGGTAATTTAAAGGGGAATTTCTGTAATGTGCAACTAAATATTCTAATTGATTCTTCCTCTTCTATATTGCCTTGTTTTGTGGTATCATCCCTGCCAAGGCTTCTAAAGTAGCAATTTGGAGAAAGTAATTTGGCTCCCTTTCATTCACCTTTGTTAAAGTTAGTGAAATAGTGACTGTTAACAACTCTTTTAACATCTTAACAACTCTAAAGTCTCCCAGCCTTTCTTCATCTTTACTGCTACTACCACATTGAAACCATTTGCATTGGTGTCCTGGATGACTTCAACCATCTCTTTACCTCTTGCATTCTGCTGACAGGTTAGTCTCCCCAAAGAATACAAGAATTAAAATGCAAATCTGATCTTGGACTTACTTTGTTCAATGACTTCTAGTGGTCACAAATTTATGTTGAACTTATAATTTTAAGTTTTCTGTTTTATATCACCCTGGATGTCCCAAAGCTCTTCAAATACAAAATGCTTCCAAATTAATTCATTTTTCCAAACTTCTGCCTACTTCTCACTTTCCAACTTTGGCTAATAGGAACTCTAACTGCTTGATTTCCTAATTTAGAAGCAGGTAATGACATTAGGCCCTTTCTTTTCTTTCACTTTTTTCTAAAAAATTACAAAAGTCAAGTAGTGCTACTCCAACAATGCTTCTTGAAGCAGCCTCTGTATTGTTACTTCCAATTCAAGCCTATATCAACTTTATCTGGACAATTGCAAACTTTATTTATTTACTTATTTCTTTATGAGACACAGAGAGAAAGAGAGAGGCAGAGACATAGGCAGAGGGAGAAGCAGGCTCTCTGTGGGAAGCCCAATGTGAGGCTAGATCCCAGGACTCTGGGATCATGACCTGAGCCAAAGGCAGACGCTCAACGACAGAGCCACCCAGGTGCCCCACAAAGGCTTCTTCACTGGTCACAGTTTCAACAGTTTCCATCTACTTAGTTCTTATACAAAACCGGACAGGTGACATATAATATGATTCCATAACCCCCTTACTCAGTAATCTTCAGTGGTTCTCCTCTGCCTACGAGCTAAAATCCCAAACCTTTAGGATGGACTTTTATAATCTGATGCTACCTTGTCAATCTGGCCAAAATATCTGACATTTTCCCAAGCATACCTATTTATTGTAGTTTCATATCCATATTATCTTTACCTAGAAAATTCTTTCATGTTTATCTTTAAACTCTGATATAACTCAGTTCCCTGTCTTTTGAGAATACTCCCTGATGTCCAGAAATATTTGACTACACGTTCATCTGACTTCTTACTGACTTTGTTCATATAAATAGGTACTACCTGCTTTATATAAGATCCTTTAGCAGGAACAAGAAGATCCTTGAGGCAAAAACCTTGTCCTTTATCAGTGGATCACTTTTACCTAGTGCTCAGCCAATGTGGAATGCAAACTAAATCCTTAGTAAATATTCACATATTGAAATAATGTTCTTAAGCTTTGACTCTTCCAATGGGTTGATGCTGCTCACTAAGCATGAATGAAAGAAAGAATTCTGGGCAGAAGCTTGGTCAGTTCTCAGATATAAATTTTACTTTGATTAAAGCACCTTCCCTGTTTCATCTTTCATGGAAGCATCAGCACAGTGTGGAAGCTTAACAGGTCAGTCCAAGTTAGGAAGAGGAGGTTTATCTTCATAAAGGCTACTAAAAGTCACAGAAGATAATAGTACTTTTAACTATTGTTCCTGTCAACTTATATATCAGTTACAAATCAAGAGTTATACAGGGGTGCATGGGTGGCTGAGTAGGTTAGGCATATGATTCTCGGTTTCACCTCAGGTCATGATCTCAGGGTGGTGGGATCAAGCCCTGAGTCAGGCTCCACCCTCAGTGAGGTGTCTGCTTGAGATTCTCCTCCTCCCTGCTCCTCTCACCCCCACTCCCTACCTATGGTCTCTCTTTCTCTCACCTTCTCAAAAAAATAAATATCTAAAAAAACAGAATTTTTTTAACTTCACTAATCCATATAGTAAGCCAGAAAAACAGATTTTGTTTCAATTTTTAAAAATAAAAAATTGAATTTCATGGCATGTGGGCAACCTGTCCACAATTACACAATAAATGGTGATACTAGGTAGCAACAAAAGGAAAACACAACCTAGTGAATGGAAGAAAATATTTGAAAATCATATATCTGATAGTTAATATTGAAAACATATAAATGATTCATACAACTCAAGAGCAGAAAAACACCCCTAAAACCCAAATAATCCAAATACAAAATGAGCAGAAGATCTGAATAGACATTTTTCCAAGGAACATGTTCAGTTGGCAGATAGTAGGCCATGAAAAAATGCTCAACATCACTAATCAACAGGAAATACAAATTAAAATCACAATGAGATAATACCTCACACCTGTTATTATGGCCTTTTTCAAAAAGACAAGGAATAACAAGTTGGCAGGGATGTGGAGAAAAGGGAACCCTTGTGCACTGTTAGTGGGACTATAAACTAGGGCAGCCACTATGGAAAACAGTAGGGAGTTTCCAAAAAAAAAAAGAAAACAAAACAAAACAAAACCCATAATAATAAAAATTATACTATAATACAATCTAGTGATTCTACTGTGTATCTATTCAAAGAAAACAAAAATACTAATTTGAAAATATCTACATGTTCATTGCAGCAGTATTTTTAAAATCCAAAATATGGAAATAAGTGTCCATTGATGGATAAATGGATAAAGGTGTGGTATACATAGACAATGGAATACAATTCAGCATAAAAATGATGAAATCTTGTCATTTGCAACAACACAGATGGAGCTTGAGAGCATTATTCTAAGTGAAACATCAGAGAGAGGAAGAAAAATACCATGAGATGCTACTTATATAAGAAATTAAAACAAACAATAACAAAACCAAGCTCAGAGAGAATAGACAACAGATTAGTGGTTGCCAGAGGCTACTGTGGGGAGTGGAAGTGGTAGAAATGGATAAAGGGAGTCAAAAAGTAAAATCTTCCAATTGTAAAATAATTAAATCCTAGAGATTTAATGTACAGCACAGTGACTATAGTTTATAATATTATATATTTGAACATTGCTAAGAGGGTAGATCTTGAAAGTCCTCATCATAAAAAAATGTAATTATGTGTGGTGATATTTGTTAACTGATGTATTGTAGTGATCATCTTGCAATATACGCAAATACCAAATCATGTTGTACGTCTGAAACTAATATAATGTTATATGTCAACTCTACCTCAGTTAAGAAAAAGGAAAAAAATGGTGATACTGGAGCACAAACTCAGATTATCTCAATTTATAATTCATGTTGTTTTCTATTTATAACATAAAAGACTGCAATCATTAGGCTACATTGCATTCTGTTATGAAAACCAAGGAAATGCATATTACAGATGTGGTGGTAGAAGTCGATGGAAAGATAAGAGTAAAAATATTATCAAGTGTTCATTGGAGTTGCTTTTGCAGACCACTTGATAACAAATATTTGAGTAACTTTCATATTAAAAATATTAGCAAGATAGTATTTTTTAACAAGATTATTCTTTCAATATTTTTTCTTACCTGATTTTTCTTTATCCTGCATATAATCCATTCACAGCATCTCTTTTTTTTTTACAGCATCTCTTTTTATTCATATATCACCCAACATTTATTGAAAAGCCTTTGGATTCAAAATATTTTTAAAAATTGCTTGTTATGAAACAATTTAAAATCATTTCTTGTCAGTCAAATGGAAAATACAATCACCTCTCTTTGAGAGAATGGATTTATATATACAAAATAATCTCCAAGAATATAATCAAGGAGAAGAATCACTTTGAAAATGCTTCATGCTGTATTCATCAAAGCATAGGCCAGAGATATTTTCAGTTGATTCTAGGACCAACTGAATTAATGCCTGTTTCATTGGATTAGAATATTTGAAAACTGAAAGATGTTATCAACTATGCAAACTGAGGGAGCTGCTGTAAAGTGCATTGGACTTACTCAGAAGAAAACTAACTGGCTGTATAACATGAGGAAAGTTACTCAGTATATTGTGGCTAAATTTCTTCTAGGGTAACCTAAAAGGATTATACCTGATTAGCCATCTCCTAGTTTCTTTGACTTGTAAGTTTCCCTTATCCATGGCAGAGGTAGAGGAGAATATGAATCTACGGTCAGATCTATGCAAATTATGGAAGAAGTAAAGGACTATGTAGATTGTAAAACCAGATCTTGATATAATTTCTTCCTTTCTACCTTCATGTATACATAAATATTTTTTTCATTTTTTAAAAACAAGTTTAAAAGCTATTAAATGAAACATGATCACTTTTCTGTCGTCATAAGGCCATTTCTCTTACCACATTGTGATATTTAAAATATTAACACTAATAACTATCATTTTGAGCACTTAGCAAGCACAAGGCATTGTGCTATTCATCTTGCAGAGTCTCATTAAGTCATTTATGAAATTGTCCATTCAAAATATTTATCAAGCGTGTATTACATTTTGGGCACAGTGTCTGTATGATACCCATTTGATAGGTGACATAAAGGGAAATTAAGGAATTTGCTATAGGTTATACAGTGTCTAGAGCCTAAAAACAGTACTTTTAGATTCCAGTAATTTTGGCTAGTTAGGATAGACATAAAATTCATAAAACATGCTGAAAGGACAGCTTTCAGTTGTAATCTGAACAGGTAAAGCAGCCTTAATTCTCCATGAACTATTTTGGGAACAGGTTTATAGCTCTGGCTTAGAAGTTGGAAGTAGAGCTTTATGGATGAGTAAAAGTTTATGACATCTACTACCTTCCACTTGCAGCACTCCATCTGATTCTACAGAAATGATGCATGAATCCTTTCCCATGTGGTCTCTAAGGCTACCATTTTTAATACACTGATCTATAATTGTTTTTCTAACTTTTGTTTTGTTTTTTTTTTTTTTGTTTTTTTGTGTGTGTTTTTCTAACTTGATGGCTCATTCCTTCTGTAGACAATGTTCCTTGATTCTTTGGCCTATTCTTCGTTCAAGAAGCCTTTCAAGATCCATACTATCTTTCCTCCTAACCCATAAAGCTTGTCTTATCTTTCATGAAGCTCATTTTTTTCATGCCTAATGCCTTCAGAGTTTTGGGGGCTAGGAGCTCATTGCCAGACACTTTTTGCATCTGCATGCTTCTGATGGAAATCTAGGAGTGTGAAAAGGAATCCTTGGTTTTAGGATTGTGCTCCAGTAGTTTTAAAAAGCAATGAAACAGTTCCCCCCCCCCAAAAAAAAATGAAGAACTTAAATGCTGGAAAAATTGACTCATCGTTATTATATATTTGGGCCAGGACAATTTATTTCTACAAAAGAGTCTATAATCTTTTGAAATATGTTTCACTAGCCTTTCTTTTTAGGGTAACTGCACTTTCAGAGGTGACTAGAGGACTTCTGATCACTGAATGCATTGATCTTTTTCAGTTCTCGTCTATATCTCTCAGCAGCAACCAGCTCTGACAGTATCTGCAGTGATGATCATGGGCTTTGGAAAAAAATACCCAGAGTTAATTCTTATTTAAGGCACTTGCAAACTGTGTATCCTTGTTCAAGGTAACTAAACTCTCTGAGACTTATTTTCTAGTAGAAAAAAAAGTGATAATTACTACTTTGTCATACATGTTGAAAATTAAATGTATGTTAGATATATTATCCAGGAAAGGATTGTGCAGGGTAACAGCATCTCTCAATCCATTTTTATCTGTTAATAAGTTAAGCACCACGCTTTCCTTTTATTTCAGTATCTGTTATACTGGAGTGTCCATTAAAATGGCTCAAACATACAGTAAGAAAAGGAAATTTGTTTTTCTTTTTATAAAATGCTATTACAATCTGGATTCATCCATTAAGGCTGGCTGCTCAAGAAGTATTTAATATAACTGAACATTTGTAGAGCAAAAACTGAATATTAATGAAGTTTTTTCTCCTTTGGGAGAAGTAGAGTTTTAATTTTAACACAGGGGAAGCTTTGCCAATATGGTTATATTGGGCACTATGTGGAACCTTTAAGATGAAATGCAAGTCAATCTAGTAAAAGATCATAGTCCTTTAAAAGTACCTGTTAGATCAACTGTGTCCACCTAAATTGCTAAACCAAGAAACATTTGCTAAGTATAGCTCTAAGTGTTATTACATAATCTGTTTTCTTAGTTCTAGGATGTTAATTTCTTTCCATGGTTACTCTCCTGATACCAATCCCTAATTCAACTCTTTAAGGCTTTAGTTTATACTTCCTGAATATATATTATTCCCTATTGTCACACAAATCATACTTGGTGTTCAGCTACTGACACTACCAGGTCACTAAATGCTTGGTGTCACTCAGAATTTGTATACTTCAATCCAGTATTAACTACGTAGGCTTTTTTCTGAGGTTCTTCAGGACTGCGGGTGAGTAATATGGCCTAAGTTTGATCATATACACATTCATTCAAATCCACAAATATTTATTGCCTAATATTGTTCATAGAGTGTCCTAGTCACTGGAGAATAAGTTCATAGACTAGAAAATACAAAGAACATATTCATGTAGAATACAAGATAAGTAAGCAAAGTAAGTATAGCACTTCACTACCTGAGATGTTGAAGGGTTTTTTTCTGGAAGATGAGTTGAAATATCCAGATAAATATGTAAGAATAATGTCCTCAAATGTCCAGAGACAAATGAGTTCATGAAGCATTCTGGTGAAGGGAAAACTTGTAAAAAATAAGACTGGAATCATAAAGAGGGACCAAATAAAATCTTGATATGGAAAATAATGTGTATCCTTTCAACATTAAAATTGTTTCCTTAGAAGTAATGTTAGAGGGATCCCTGGGTGGCGCAGCGGTTTGGCGCCTGCCTTTGGCCCAGGGCGTGATCCTGGAGACCCGGGATCGAATCCCACGTCGGGCTCCCTGTGCATGGATCCTGCTTCTCCCTCTGCCTGTGTCTCTGCCTCTCTCTCTCTGTGTGACTATCGTAAATAAATTAAAAAAAAATAAAAAAAAAGAAGTAATGTTAGAAATCATGCAAATTTGATAAAGCTGCACACAGTTTTGTCTTTTAAAGCGCATATTAAAAAAAAATTGTAAGACTTTTATCACAGCCTGCCTTTTTGAAAATGAGTCTTGCTATCTAACAGATACATGACATTTGTTGTCATCTACAGAAAGCTTTTCTCTCCCTGGTAAAAAGAACCATACAAACTTTATGCACCATCCTTACCTAGTTCATACATTTATTTAATACATTTAATGTACCACTGCATCGTGGGACACCTGCGTGGCTCAGTCAGTTGAGCATCCAGCTCTTGGTTTCAGCTCACATCATAATCTGGGGTAGTGAGATCGAGATGGAGCTCACATTCAGCACTGAATCTGCTTGAGATTCTTTCCCTCTCCTCCCTCCTCTTACTCACACATGTGCTCTCTTAAATAAATAAATAAATAAATAAATAAATAAATAAATAAATAAATTTAAAGAAACTATGTCACCAAAATGTAATAGTCTCTGCACTGTTTTATAGTGTAAATATCTCTTGAGTAATCACTTTTAACTCTATAGCTCCAACTTTCATCTGTATGCTACTGACTCTCAAAACTAGAGCTTGAGATTGACTCCTCTTTCTCTATGTCTTTTAGATATGATTGCTTACACATCCCATGAAGTCTTTACGATCCACATGATTAAAACTTAACTAAGGGAATGTCTTCTGGAAATACGGCATTAAAAATATTTTAGAGATACCTCCTAATTTAGTTTAATTAGATCCTGGGTAAATGCTCTCTCTCTTTCTCTAAATAAAATAAATAAATAAATAAATAAATAAATAAATAAATAATAAATAAATAAATAAATAAATAAATAAATAAATAAATAAATAAATAAATAAATAAATAAATAAATAAATAAATAAAGCTTTTTAAAAACAATAATGAGGGGGATCCCTGGGAAGGCTAATCGGTTTGGCGACTGCCTTTGGCCCAGGGCGTGATCCTGGAGTCCTGGGATCAAGTCCCACATCAGGCTCCCTGCATGGAGCCTGCTTCTCCCTCTGCCTGTGTCTCTGCCTCTCTCTCTCTCTTTCTCTTTCTCTGTCTCTCATGAATAAATAAAATCTTTGAAAAAATTCCACAGCTGAATCCTTCTATGGCAATTGCCTCTGAAAGGGAGCTGTCTTGAAAAAAATAAAATATCTTATATCTTTTTAAATTTTTTTTAAAAATTTAAATGTTTCTAGATATCTAAAATTGTCCTAAAGTCAGGCTTATTTTAAAAAATGAAATCATTAGAGACTAAGAAATTTAATATGAAATAATAGCACATCCACTTGCAGGAAGAAAGAACAAGTCTAAGCTAAAATAGACTCAAATATATAAATGTATTTATATATTTATATGTATCATACATATATAAATCATATATTTATGAGAGACCTACTACTAGTCTATATATAAATGTTACATATACAAATATAATATACATGTACTAGACATTTTATATATGTGTATACTAGAGGCAAAAAGAAAATTATACAAACAATGACCAAAATAATTTTCTTAGTCATTGATAAAGCATACAAAATACTAATGAAGATACAAGAAATTTAATAACACAATTACCATACTTTATTTAATGGAAATATACAGAAGGTTGTACACCAAAATTAAAGAAAATATATTCTTATGAAGCATGCACAGAATATATTCAGAATACTCTGTGTTTCCAACCAACCATAAAGTCTCAAAACTGTGAAAAATTTGTATCATAGGGACACCTAGGTGGCTCAGCGGTTTAGAGTCTGCCTTCGGCCCAGAGTGTGATCCTGGAGTCCTGGGATCAAGTCCCACATCAGGCTCCCTGCATGGAGCCTGCTTCTCCCTCTGCCTGTGTCTCTGCCTCTCTCTCTCTCTCTTTCTCTGTCTCTCATGAATAAATAAATAATCTTTAAAAAAAAAGACAAGGAAAGGATTTTTAAAAAAATTTGTATCATAAACCCAGCTTTTTAAAAACAATAATGAGGGGGATCCCTGGGAGGCTAAGCGGTTTGGCGACTGCCTTTGGCCCAGGGCGCGATCCTGGAGTCCCGGGATCGAGTCCCGCGTTGGGCTCCCGGCATGGAGCCTGCTTCTCCCTCTGCCTGTGTCTCTGCCTTTCTCTCTCTCTATGTCTATCATAAATAAATGAATAAAATCTTAAAAAAAAAACAAAAAACAAAAAAAACCCCAAAAAAACAATAACGAGTTAAATTAGAAATCAACACATGTGGGATACCTTTACCCCTAGTCAATCTGAAATATATCAAATATTTCTAAATTATTTATAGATCAAAAGAGGGATCATAATTAAATCTTAAATGCTTAGAACTGAATTGACTAATAATATTTAAACTATTTTTTTTTAAATATGAAGTTGAGACCGAGATGATGATTCAAAGGAAAAATATAGGCTTAAATGGTTATATGAAGAAGGAAATAAAACCTTAAAGATCACATAAAAGATTAATGAGATTATGATCAAATTTAAGAGTGAAGAAAGTAGGAAATGGAGTCCCTGAGTGGTGCATTTGGTTAAGTGTCTGACTCTTGGTTTCTGCTTCAGAGTTGTGAGATGGAGCACCAGGTCAGGCTCCATGCTCAGAGCAGAGTCTGCTTGGGATGCTCTCTCTCTCTCTCTTTCCCTCTGCCCCTCTCCTCCATACTCTCTCTCTTTCTCTAAATAAATAAATAAATAAATAAATAAATAAATAAATAAAGCTTTTAAAAAAAAGAAGGAAGAAAGTAGGTAGTAATAGCACTAATAGAAATGAAAGCAAAGACAAGGAATCGATGTATATGTGACAAATTTTTAGATACTGTCTGAAAAAAGGACAAACCCCAAATTATATTAAGGTAATTAAATTTGATGCAGAGTTTCAAAATATTCTCCAAAGAGAAAGATCAGACTTCATAATTTAAAGGTGTGTATGAGAAAACGTTAAAGAAACAGATCATTGAAAGTGTATACAAAACTTTTAATGTATAGAAAAAAGAAAGACTCTCTTCATTTAGGTGTATGAAGCTAATATAATCTTGATAACTGAAACTTATGAAGGTAGCACAAAAAAGGAATATTATACGTAAATCATCTGATGAGTAAATTTGTAAAACTCTCAGTAAATTATTAGCTAGTTAAATCCAGCAACATTTAAAAGAGATAAAACTCATGAGCAAGTAGAGCTCATCTGTGGCAAGCAAGATGGGTTTAACACTGGAAAATCTAATGATGAAGGTTATCACAGTAACTGATTAAAAGAGAAAATAAAAGATGTTTATCACCATAGATGCAGAGAAGGGCATTTGATAAATATCCATTCAGGTATCTTATAGTAAAAACAGAAAGGACTTCCTTAGTCTTAGAGATTATCTACCAAAATCTACAGTATTGGTTACTAAAATAAAGAAGATTAAGCTGCTCACAAACTATTTCTACTTAACAGTTTACCAGAAATTTTTGTCATTGGAGTGAACACAGAGGGATAGAACTTAATTAAATGCTTACAGGTCATGAAGCAAGAAACAAAACCACCAATATTTGCAGATAAAATGGTCTAAAATCAGAAATGTTCAAAAAAATCAACAGACTATTAGAATAAAGAAGGTTTACCATGGTGACTAGATACATAATCAATATATAAAAATCTGGGAATTTTACACAACAATCAGAAATACAAGTTGCAGTTTATAAAATAATACAATTTACAAAGTAGTGACAAAATGTAAGATTCATAGCAATGTAACAAACCAATAAAGATCTTACTGCAAAATTAAAAAACAAATATTGAAGGATATTTCTGAAAACCAAATAGGTGAGGAAATATGCTTTGCTTTTGATAAAAAGTCAACATTTTAGATATATTTTCTCTTCACATTTAGGATCATTATTATAAATAAAATCCCATTAAAATCCCCAATAGTTTATTTCTTTTTTTTTTTTTAAGAAACTTGGAACTTATTTTAAAAGTATATAATAGTTAGGGCACGTAGGTGGCTCAGTCTGTGGAGCAGCCAACTCTTGGTTCTGGCTCAGGTCATAATCTCAGGGGTCATGGGATCAAGCCCCACCTCGGGTTCCATGGTCAGCAGGGAATCTGCTTGAAGATTCTCTCCTTCTGCCCCTATCTCCACTTGCACTCATGCCCTCTCTCTGTCTCTCTCAAATAAATAAATGAATCTTTAAAAAATAAAATTATATAACAGCAATGAGACAAGAATTGACAAACCCTGAAGGAAATGAAGAGGAGATTGAAAGAATATATACTGCCTGGTATCAAGACTGAATAAAAAAATTCAATAATAAAATTTTTACTAAGGAATTAGCAATAATTGCCTTGGGAACAGAAAAGACACAAAAGAGAATATAGTAATATTTTTAATGTTATTTGGAAAATTCTTGTATAAAAATGTCTGTTTTGCCAATAACTAGGGAAAGATAGGCTTATGAATTAATTATGCTTGGACAATTAATTGTCACATCATATTCAGGATTCAACTAATGAATTAAAGAAAAAATATGTGAATAGGAAAACTAAGCATTTGAAAGAGGATATAGGAAAGTATTTATATGATCTCAGACTAATGGAATTCTCATTATAAGATTTTAAATGAACAACCGTAAAGGAATACATTAAATGTAAAAATTCTGTTTCAACAAATTTTCAATTCAACAAATTTTCATTGAGCACTCTGTATCATGAATTCTGTTTGCTAGGGGCTGAAGATGCATCAGTTGACAAAATAAACAAATTTTTTGCCTTTATCAATTTTACTTTCTAGTTAGATATTTGCAATATACATGTGTTAGCCCTTTGGAGCTGCTATAATGATATACCATAGATTGGGTGGCTTATAAACAGAAATTTATCGCCCAAAGCTCTGGAGGCAGGAAATCCAAAATCAAACACCTACATGTTTTTTGTCTGGTTCTGACATGCTTCCTGGTTCATATATGGCTATCTTTCCACTCTATGTTCACATGGCAGAAGGCAGGACGGAGTTCTCTGGAGTCTTTTTTTTTTAAGATTTTATTTTAATTTATTCATATGAGACACACAGAGAGAGGCAGAGACATAGGCAGAGGGAGAAGCAGGCTTGCTGTGGGGAGCCTGATGCAGGACTCCATCCCAGGACCCTGAGATCACGACCTGAGCCAAAGGCAGATGCTCAGCCACTGAGCCACCCAGGTGGAGGTTTTTGTTTTTTGTTTTTGGGTTTTTTTGTTTTGTTTTGTTTTTATATATAAGGACACTAATCCCATTTGTGAGGACTCCATCCTATGGCCTAAACACCTCCCAAAGGCCCCATTTCCTATCACCATTTCATTGAGGAGGATGTTTCAACATATAAATGGGTGAGGCACAAATATTCCTTTTATTGAAATATAACTGCCAGAGGATTAGTATCTAGATATACCATATATTCTGTCAATTTAAAAAATTACAAAACAACTTCACAGAAAAATGGCCAAAAGTCATATACAGGTTTTTCCACTGATGGAAAAGTTTGAATATGTAATAAATAAAAAAACACATCTTTTTGCTTAACTGTAATCAACAAAATAAAAATGAAAACCAAATGTGATTGTACTTTATGCTTTCTTCATTGGCCACAGTTAAAAATCAGGACAAAAACTAAATACTTGTGAAAGTAATACACAAATATAAACTTTAGACACTATGGGAATACAAATCATCAAACCACACTAGAAAGCATTTCAGCATTATCTTGTGAAGATGAAGATTTGCATTTCCAGTGACTTTGCAATTTTGCTCTTGAAAAAATGTTGGGATACGTGCACCAGAAGTCATGCCCATGGATGTTCAGGGCACCAGTGTTCAAAATAGCAGAAAGCTGAAAACAACCCAAGTGGGAGTAGATAGATAATTTGAAGTTTACTTATATAATGAAATGCTGTACAGAGGTAAAATAAACTACAAATAAATGCATTAACAGGGATGCGTCTTGAATAATTAATACTGAATGAAATACACAAGTTACAGAAGAACACATTTAGTGGGAAAGCATCTATGTAAACTTCAGAAGTTTGTGTACTTCCATCCCATTATTTGACTATAACTTCCAAGAAAGCATGGCTCTGTTTTTTTGTTGAATCCCAAACACCCAGAATCATAAGATATCACATGTAGTAAAATCATATTGGTGATGTTCTCATTATTATAATGGGTGATGTCTACATGGATGCTAGCTTTCCTTTCTTTTTATATATTATATATTAATTCATGTATTATAATAGTTGTTAAATCACACTTACTTATATGATTACTTCATTTTACCTGTGCTTTATTTGTAAATAAAAATAGAAAAATATATGTATTTTTTGAGAAATGGAATGTGTTGTCTCCTGTAAATGCAGTGCCTTTTTTTTTTTTTTTTTTTTTTTTGCTGATACACTCATCAAACCTCCATTCACCTTGACTCATCTCTATTCTTCTCCTTATACTGAGACTATGTTCAACTCATCCTAGGTCCATAGGCTTTGAACACTTCTATATCCCTCCTACCCACTTGTTCCCTGGGCAAATTCCCTCACTTGGATTGTTGGTACTTTTTTTTAATAATAAATTTATTTTTTATTGGTTTTCAATTTGCCAACATACAGAATAACACCCAGTGCTCATCCCATCAAGTGCCCCCCTCAGTGCCCGTCACCCATTCACCCCCACCCCCCGCCCTCCTCCCCTTCCACTACCCCTAGTTCATTTCCCAGAGTTAGGAATCTTTATGTTCTGTCTCCCTTTCTGATATTTCCCACACATTTCCTCTCCCTTCCCTTATATTCCCTTTCACTATTATTTATATTCCCCAAATGAACGAAAACATATGTTTGTCCTTCTCCGATTGACTTACTTCACTCAGCATAATACCCTCCAGTTCCATCCACGTTGAAGCAAATGGTGGGTATTTGTCGTTTCTAATGGCTGAGTAATATTCCATTGTATACATAACCACATCTTCTTTATCCATTCATCTTTCTTTTTTTTTTAATTTTCATTTATTTATGATAGTCACAGAGAGAGAGAGAGAGAGATAGAGGCAGAGACATAGGCAGAGGGAGAAGCAGGCTCCATGCACCGGGAGCCCGACGTGGGATTCGATCCCCGGTCTCCAGGATCGCGCCCTGGGCCAAAGGCAGGCGCTAAACCGTTGCGCCACCCAGGGATCCCTATCCATTCATCTTTCGATGGACACCGAGGCTCCTTCCACAGTTTGGCTATTGTGGACATTGCTGCTAGAAACATCGGGGTGCAGGTGTCCCGGCGTTTCATTGCATCTGTATCTTTGGGGTAAATCCCCAACAGTGCAATTGCTGGGTCGTAGGGCAGGTCTATTTTTAACTCTTTGAGGAACCTCCACACAGTTTTCCAGAGTGGCTGCACCATTTCACATTCCCACCAACAGTGTAAGAGGGTTCCCTTTTCTCCGCATCCTCTCCAACATTTGTGGTTTCCTGCCTTGTTAATTTTCCCCATTCTCACTGGTGTGAGGTGGTATCTCATTGTGGTTTTGATTTGTATTTCCCTGATGGCAAGTGATGCAGAACATTTTCTCATGTGCATGTTGGCCATGTCTATGTCTTCCTCTGTGAGATTTCTGTTCGTGTCTTTTGCCCATTTCATGATTGGATTGTTTGTTTCTTTGGTGTTGAGTTTAATAAGTTCTTTATAGGTCTTCGAAACTAGCCCTTTATCTGATATGTCATTTGCAAATATCTTCTCCCATTCTGTAGGTTGTCTTTGAGTTTTGTTGACTGTATCCTTTGCTGTGCAAAAGCTTCTTATCTTGATGAAGTCCCAATAATTCATTTTTGCTTTTGTTTCTTTTGCCTTAGTGGATGTATCTTGCAAGAAGTTACTGTGGCTGAGTTCAAAAAGGGTGTTGCCTGTGTTCTCCTCTAGGATTTTGATGGAATCTTGTCTCACATTTAGATCTTTCATCCATTTTGAGTTTATCTTTGTGTATGGTGAAAGAGAGTGGTCTAAAGACCCCGAATAGCCAGGGGAATATTAAAAAAGAAAACCATATCTGGGGGCATCACAATGCCAGATTTCAGGTTGTACTACAAAGTTGTGGTCATCAAGACAGTGTGGTACTGGCACAAAAACAGACACATAGATCAATGGAACAGAACAGAGAACCCAGAAGTGGACCCTGAACTTTATGGTCAACTTATATTTGAGAAAGGAGGAAGACTATCCATTGGAAGAAAGACAGTCTCTTCAATAAATGGTGCTGGGAAAATTGGACTTCCACATGCAGAAGAATGAAAATACACCACTCTTTTTCACCATACACAAAGATTGTTGGTACTTTTATTTCGTATGTGAAATGGTACAATTCTCTTCAGTCTTCTCCTTGCCCCTATTGTTTATCCACTCCAAAAACACTTTTCCTCCATCTTAATTGTTGCTATAAGATTTTAAAAGACTTCTTATTGCTCATTAAGATATATTTAACCCCCCCCACCCCGGGAATGCCTGCGTGGCTCAGCGATTAAGCGTCTGCCTTTGGCCCTGGTCGTGATCCTGGGGTCCTGAGATCGAGGCCCACATCAGGTTCCCTACATGGAGCCTGCTTCTCCCTCTTCCTAGGTCTGTGCCTCTCTCTCTCTCTGTGTCTCATAAATAAATAAATAAAATCTTTAAAAAAATAACCCTCCCTCTTTCCCAAGAACAGTAACAACTAGTCTTCAAATTTCTTTTTTTCTTTCCTTTTTTTTTTAAGATTTATTTATTTGAGAGAGAGAGTGAAGTGGCCAGAGGGAGAGAGTCTTAAGCAAACTCTTTCCTGAGCATGGAGCCCAGCGCAGGTTTCGATCTCACAAACCTGTGATCATGATCTGAGCCAAAACGAAGTCAGGTGCTTAACAAACTCTGTGATGTAGGTGGCCCTACATTTCTTTATTTATCTAATATATACCTATAAATTTAACAAATCTGAATAATATGACATCTGGTGTTTTTGCTAACTTCTGTATCTCTGCTCAATATTTCCTCTGGAAATAGCATTTTTACTACATACTGAAAAACTAAGTAGTACTCTGAGCTTTGTTATGTATTTCTCACAATTTAACATATTTATTACTCCAATAAGTACTATTTCCCATTTTCCAAAGTAAATAAACTGAGCATCACAGGTATTAAATATTGTACCCGAGATTGCCTGATCAGTAAGAGGTAGAACTTGTATTTAAATTTAGAGCTGTTTACCTACAAGAGCTTTAGCTTTCAAGGTTAGCTCAACCTGTCACAATTTGATGTTCTGTATCTTTAATTCCTTCTCTTTATGAATGTTATTCCAAACCTTTGAAACAAGTTCCTAGAACATTATATATATACACAAACATATATAACACAAAAAATAAATATTATCATTTTAGATAATTATATATCTTAATATATAGGATACTCTATATAAACATAATATATGTAATATGTTACATATAATTGCATAATTATATTATATATTATTTATACATTAATATTATTTTATATATAATACTATTTTTGCATTTATATATAATCCATCTAGGTTTCATGGAAGAGAAATTACCAAAGATTTCAAGGTTTCATAAAAGAGAAAAAAGTTTTCATGGAGAAGAATTCTATCACACAATAAAATAAGTTATTTTTTATATTATATTCTGGGTACAGAATTCTACTTTATGGCATATTTTGTTTGTTGGTGTGTATATAATTACTCTTGCTGGAATAAGAGGATTTTGAGGGCAAGGAGCATTTTGTTCATCTTTATTTCCCCTCACAACACTTAGTAGAGTGTCTTGCACAGGTTAAGTATTGAATTAATTGTGTTTCCATTGAATTATATTTCTTCCTATCTTGACAAACAAGTAAATAGATAAAAAGATACACATAACACATTCAAAAGCAATGCATGGAAACATTACTATGTAAGAAATATTTTGAATTTTTTGTGTACTAGATTATTTTGAGCCATATGTCAACATAAAGAAGAGATTGACTAATAATGACTGATAAACTGGGGGAACTCAGGTGATAGCTAACATTTAGCAGTAGATCAGTTCTCTATCACAGAGCTATGCAGTTTCACTATATCATACGAATTGCAAAATTATGACTACCTAGCAAACTGTCATAATTTACTCTAACTCAGAGTACAACAGGACAAACATTTCCAACTGTGTATGTCTCTAACACTGATCATCAAAAGATTTTGGCTTCTGAGGGAAGATGTGAATTTACTGTAGTCATAAAGAACGATTTGTAATGCACATTTTGATGTTATGAAACTAATAAAACTGCATCCTATGGGCAATGATTTGTCCCAGGATTGACACAGCCTCTAAAAGGCTATGAATATTACATAAATAGTACAAATTCTCAGCACTGTAGTTTGTTTATAATATGAGAAAAATTAATGTTTTAATCACAGTCAAAATGTTATGGCAGGTAGAGTTGGGGCATTTATATGCCAGGGATTCTATTAGACATTATCATTATCAGAATAGCCTATATTATTCCCACTGTGTAGTTAAGTAAAATGAACTTTTTAATAAAGCACATCTCCTAATTTGCAAAGGCATGGAAGAGGTCTCTGTCTCACCCCTCCCCTCCATAGGCACAACCCCCAACACCAAGCTAAAAGGAGATAGGGCATTTCTATTTTCTTTGAAATTGCTTTAGCTAGGTGACTCATCATCTCAATTCATTTCACAGTCTGTGTTCCTCGGAGTTTTCATGTCTATATTTATTCTGTTTCCTAAGTTGAATATGCATATGATTTAGTTTTTATTAAATACATATTTATTGAGTGCTGACTATATGGCAGGTATTATTCTAGACACTGAGTATATAGTAACAGTACCAACAGTCACAGTCCAGGTTTGTGACTAATGGTACCTATATTCCAGAGAGAACAGACAATGAACAGATTCTGTGATTCGAGTTACTGTAGTGGTATAGGCAAATTTTTTTGAGTAGTAGGATTGAGAAGACAATAGATTTTTTTTTTTTACAATTTATTTATTTATTTGAGAGAAAGAAAGGAAGGAGAGGCAAAGGCAGAGGGAGAGAGAATCCCAAGCAGGCTCTCTACCAACTGCAGAGCCCAAGGTCAGGCTCAACCCCATGACCCTGAGATTATGACTGGAACTGAAATCAAGAGTCAGACACTTAACCAACTTAGCAACTGGAAAACAATAGATTTTTGTGGAAATATCTATTATTCTACAGAGTGTTTGTTTGGAGTATTCATTGAAATGTTCTTTGCTTCAAACAACAGAAAAAAAAAATAATTATATTTAAATAGCGGTGTGTTTCTCCTATACAAAAATGTATAGGTAAATAACTCTTGGCTTTGGCTTTGTGAATTATTCTTTCTTCATAAATACAAGAATATGGCCCCAGCTTCAGCCATGACCTACTGACAATCCAAGATGAAAGAATAAAGGGGGAACATACAAATTAGGTTTCTTTCATTGGCCAAAACCATGACATAATGCCTTCCTCATGTCTCTAGTAGTATGGAGGTTGACAAATGAGTATTTGCTTTTATAGCTCCTAAAATAGACAGGCAAAACAGAAGAGAAATGGGATTTTTTTAAGTTTTTATTTTAATTCCAGTTAGTTAATACACACTGCTAAATTAGTTTCAAGTGTATAATAAAGTGATTTAACACTTGCATACATCATCCTGTGCTCATTATATAACAAGTGTACTCCTTAATCCCCATCACTATTTAATGCATCTTCCCATCTACCTCCCTCAGTTTGTTTTCTACAGTTAAGAATTTGTTTCTTGGTTTGTTTTTGTCTTTTTCCCCCTTTGCTTTTTGTTTTGTTTCTTATATTCCACATATGGGTGACATCATATGGTGTTTATCTTTTTTTGACTGACGTATTTCACTTAGCATTATACTCTGTAGCTCTATCCACCTCATTGCAAATGTCAAGATTTCATTCTTATGGCTGAATAATATTCCATTGTATATGAATACCACCTCTTTTTTATCCATTCGTCTATCAATGAACACTTGAGATACTTCCATATTTTGGCATTGTAAATAATGCTGCTATAAACATAGTAGTGCATTCCTAGGGTTTATATATTCTTTGGGTAGATATCCAGTAGTGTGATTACCAGATCATAGAGTAGTTCTATTTTTAATTTTTTGATGAAATTCCATACTGTTTTCCAGATTGGCTATACCATTTGCATTCCCTCCAACAGTGCAAGAGTGTTCCCCCTTCTCCACATCCTCGCCACCACTTGTTATTTATTGTGTTGTTAATTTTAGCTATTCTGACAAATGTGAGGTGATATCACACTGTAGTTTGGTTTTGCATTTCCCTGATAATAAGTGATATTGAGCATTTTTTCACGTGTCTGTTGGCCATCTGCACGTCTTTGGAGAAATGTTTGTTCATGTTTTTTGCCTTATTTATTTATTTATTTATTGTCTTCCACCCATTTTAATTGAATTATTCATTTTTGGGGTATTGAGCTGTATAAGTCCTTTATATATTTTGGACATGAACCCTTTATCAGTTACGCCATTGCAAAAACTTCCTTCCATTCATTAGGTTACCTGTTAGTTTTATTGATTATTTCCTTTGCTGTACAGAAGCTTTTTACTTTGATGTTGCTCCAATAGTTTATTTTTGCTTTTGTTTTCATTCCCTCAGGAGACATATCTAGAAAGAAGTTTGTACAGCCAATGTCAAAGAAGTTACTGCCTGTGTTCTTTTTAAGGATTTTTATGGTTTCAGGTCTTACATTGAGGGCTTAAATCCATTTTGAATTTATTATTGTGTGTGATGTAAGTAAGTGGTCCAGTTTCATTTTTTTTTTCACGTTGCTGTCCAGTTTTCCCAACACCGTTTGTTGAAGACTGTCTTTTTCCTATTTTATGTTCAGTGCTCCTTTGTCAAATATCAAATGACCATATAACTATGGGTTTATTTCTAGATTTCCTGTTTGTTTTATTGATCTATGTCTCTCTCTCTCTCTCTCTCTCTATATATATATATATATATAGACTGAGATATATATATATATATATATATATATATATATATATATATCAGTACCATACAGTTTTGATTACCGTAGCTTTGTAATATAACTTGAAGTCTGGAATTGTGATGCTTCCACTTTTGCTTTTCATTTTCAAGATTGCTTTGTCTATTAGGGATCTTTTATGGTTTCATACAAGTTTTAGGATTCTTCTGGTTCTATGAAAAAAAGCTGCTGGTATTTTGATAGGAATTGAATTAAATGCATAGATTCCTTTGCACAGTATAGAAGATGGGATTTGAAATTGAGTGAGCCTACCCCATAGTATCTCTATAACCAAAGAATAAATTGGGTAGTCTTTGGCATATGATATTTAAAGTTATGGGGATGAGTGAGATCCTTTAATCTAGATTAGTACCTTTGAGTATGACTTTCTACAATAGATTTTTCTTTTTCTTTTTTAAAAGATTTTATTTATTCATGAGAGACACACAGAGAGAGGCAGAGACAATAGGCAGAGGGAGAAGCAGGCTCCCTGCGGGGACCCTGATGCAGGACTCCATCCTGGGAGCCCTGGATCATGCCCTGAGCCGAAGACAGATGCTCAGCCACTGCACCACCTGAGTGCCCTAGTTTAATTTTTTTTATTGTTTGTGCTGTTTAATCCAATGGCTACTGATCCCTTGAAACATACCTAATATGACTGAGGAACTTAATTTTTAACTTTGTTTAGTTAAAATTTAAATAACTACATGTGGCTAATGGCCACCATATTGAACAGAGGAAATCTAAAGAAAGAGAGAGAAAAAGAGTATCTTGAAAATTGATATTTAGAAGATTTGTAGAAGAAAAAGAATGGCAAAAATAATATATATACACATCTATATGTATACATATATACTCATATTTATGTATTTTATATATAAATAATGAAATAAGATATCTGAAAATGAGAAAGGTGGGGAAAAATTTAAAGACAAGAGAAGGTATAAAATATTTACTTAAATAAGATGGCAATATAGAAATATATTACTAGTAATGTCAGCAAGATTGCAGAATAGATTATTCCAACGGTCCTTGCCCCATAGAAACACTCATTTGAAAACTATCCACGGAGGAAGATATCTTCATGTAAGCACCAGAATCCAGGTGAGAGATTACAGCATCTGAGAAGAGTTTAAAGAGAGTAGGAAGGACAATTTCACTTATCCAAAATCACCCCTCTTATGGCCTCCAGTCAATGCCAGTGACTTCCCTTCTGCTAGGAGTTTTCCTGTGAAGAAAAAGATCAAGTGACTATCAGATTTTTCTGGAGACCCAGACTTCATGCCAGCCACCACGGGCTCAGGCTGCATGGATCCAGGCCCTGGGCTTGCTATGTTGTGGGTTCTGACACTGAGCCTGTGGTGAACTCTACCAGCCAACCTGACCAGAATCTCTGAATGAGTTGACTATTGAAAGTATTTTCCTGACAAGCCAGTCTGTGAAGATTGGAAGAAGTGACTAATTTTTCAAATGCACAAACACCTGTGCAAAGCTACATGAATTATAAGGGAACAAGGAAACATGACACAACCAAAGTTAATATATAAATACAACTATTCCACAGAGAGATGTAAACTAAAACAGCAATGAAGGGTGACTGGGTGGCTCACTCAGTTAAGAATCTGACTCTCGATTTTGGCTTAGGTAATGATCTCACAGTAGGGGATGGAGCCCTGTGTGGGGCTTCATGGTCAGCACAGAGTCTGTTTGTCCCTCTCCCTCTGCTCCTCCCCACACTGGCTCACTTGCATTCACATGCTCTCTCTATCTCTAAAATAAAAAAATAGAAAAATAAAAAAATAATAAATAAATAAATAAATAATAAAATCTTTTAAAAAAAACAAGCAATGAAATATCACTTTACTCGTGTTAGGTTAGGTATTTTTTAAAAAATATAAATAAGGTCACCTGGGTGGCTCAGTGGTTGAGCATCTACTTTTGGCTCAGGTCATGATCCTGGGGTCCTGGGATGGAGTCCCACAGCAGGCTCCCAGCAGGGATCCTGCTTCTCCCTCTGCCTATGTCTTTGCCTTTCTTTCTGTGTCTCCATGAATAAATAAAATCTTAAAAAAAAAAAAAAAAGATAAATGTTGGCAAGAATTCAAAATAAAAGGAACACTTATTTTTTTTTTAATTTTTATTATTTTTCTGATACCATTGCTCTCACTGGTGGTTTTGTGCCAAAGTTAATGGGACTTTGAACAGAACATTATATGCACAGGAGGTAGAGAAAAAGGGAAGGGACCACAAAATTAAAAACAAAAAAACAAATCCTGGATAGCTCTTAGTATCTATACTATTCCCACATTAATAAAATTCACTTGGGAATACAGAACAGAAAACAAGTATGCAGTGAAGTGTATGTTGGGGGAGAAAAAGACAAAGGGAAAATGTGGTATATACATGTAATGGAATATTATTTAGCCTAAAAAAGAAGGAAATCCTGTCATTTTCTATAACATGGATGGACTTGGAAGACATTATCTTAAGTGATAAGCCAGGCAGAAGGATAAATACTATGTGAAACCACTTATATAATGAATCTAAAGTAGTTAAATGCATAGATTTGGAGAGTGGAATGGTGGCTGCCAGGCAAATATCACTGGGGTGGTATTGGTCAAAATGTACAAAGTTTTATTTACACAAGATTATAAATACTAGACATCTACTGTAAATTATAGTGCCTATAGTTAGCAATACTATGTTGTATATTGAAAACTTGCTAAGAAGGTAAATCTTATATTAAGTGCTTTTATCACAAAAATATTAATAATAAGAGGGTAGGAGGATACTTTTAGAAGTGATGGACAGGCTTATAACATAGCTTGAGTGCATATTTATCCCCAAACTCTTTAAATTGTATACATTAATTATGTACAACTTTTTTCCAGGTGTATTGAGATATGATTAATGTATAAAATTGTATAAAGTTAAGGTGTACAACATGACTTGAGATATACATATATATATATATACACACACGTTGTGAAACGATTATCACAATGAGTTTAGTTAGTATACATCACTTCACATAGTTGCATATTTTTCTTGTAATGAGACCTTTTAAGATTTACTCTTAGTAACTTTCCAAACACAATAGAGTCACCATGTCATACATTATATCTCTAGAACTCTAGTCTCTATGCCATACATTATATCTCTAAAACTTACTTAAAACTGGAAGTTTTTACTTTTTTAGCCACCCTGACCCAATTCTCTCACCCCGCCCCTGTCTCTAGCAACCACTAGCCTGTTCTCTGTTTCTGTGAGTTTATTTTTCCTTTTTTTTTTTTAGAATCCACATATGTGTGAAATCATACAGTATTTATCTTTGTCTGACTTATTTCACTTAGTATAATGCCTTCAAGTTCCATCCATGCTGTCACAAATGGCAAGAGTTCCTTTTTAATACCTGACTAAATTTCCATTATATATAAATATTATATTATACAATATATAAAATATCACATTTCTTTATCCATTCAACTGTTGACAGATACTTATGTTGCTTTCATGTCTTGGATATTGTAAATCATGCTGCAGTAAATATGAAGGTACATTATCTCTAACATAGTGATTTTGTTTCTTTTGATAGGTGTCCAGAAGTGGAATTGCTGATTCATATGGTAATTCTATTTTTAATTTTTTAAAGGCCCTCCATAATGTTTTCCATAGTGGCTGCACAAATTTACCCCCCCCCCCTCCAACTCACACTGCACAAGAGTTCCCTTTTCTCTATATCCTCACCAACACTTACCTCTTGTCTTTTTGATGACAGCCATCCTAACAAGTGTGAAATAATATCTCATGTGCATTCTCCTGATGATTAATTATGTTAAACATATTTTCATGTACCCCCCTGGCCATTTGTATGTATTTTTTGTAAAATGTCTGTTCCTCTCCCCATTTTTCAATTAAATTGATTCTTTTTTCTCTTTTTTCTTTTTCTTTTTTCTTTTTTTGCCATTGAGTTATATGAGTTCTTTATATATTTTAAATACCAATCCTTTATCAGATAGTGATTTGCAAATATTTCCTTCCTTTAGTAGGTGGCCTTTTCATTTTGTTGATGTTTCCTTTGCTGTGCAGAAGTTTTTTGATTTGATGTAGTTCCTCTTTATTTTTGCTTTTGTTTCCTTTGCTTTTCATGTTAAATCGAGAAAGTCATTGCCACAACCAATGTCAAGTAGCTTACCTCCTTTTTTCTTATAGGAGTTTTATGGTTTCAGGTTTTATATCCAAACCTTTAATCCATTTTGAGTTTCTTTTTTTTCCTATAATACAAGTTAGTGGTTGAGTTTTATTCTTTTTGTTATAGGAGTCCAATCTTCCTAGCACCATTTGTTGAAGAGATTGTCCTTTCCCTATTGTATATTCTTGGCTCTTTTGTTGTACATTAATTGATCATCTATGCATGGGTTTAGTTCTGGGTCCTCTATTCTGTTCTCTTGATCTATGTATCTTTTTCTATGCAAATATCATACTGTTTTGATTGCCAAAACCTACTTATGTATTAATGCAATATATTTATATATTATAGTAATATATATATATAGTTTGAAGTTGTTAGAAAATGTGATGCCTGCAGCTACATTCTTTCTCAAGATTGCTTTGGCTACCCAGGGTCTTTGTGATTCCATACACATTTTATGATCAATTTTTCCTATTTCTGTAAAAAATGCCATTTTTATTTTGATAACGATTGCATTGAATCTATAGATTACTTTGGGTAGTGTGGACATTTGAATATTGTTAATTCTTCCATTCATGAGCATTGAATATCTTTCCATTTTTTTGTATCTTCTTAATTTTTTATCAGTGTTTTATAGTTTTCAGTGTACAGATCTTTCATCTCCTTAGTTAAATTTATCCCTAATTATTTATTTTTTTGGATGCAACTATAAATGGGACTGTTTTCTTAATTTCTTTTTCTGATAGTTTGCTGTTAGTGTATAGACATGAAACTGATTTTTGTTTTCTGATCTTGTATTCTGCAATTTTACTGAATTCATTTATTATTTCTAGCAATTTTTGGTGGGGTCTTTAGGGTTTTCTCTATAAAAAGTCATGCTATATGCTAATAGAGACTGTTATTTCCTTTCTGATCTGGATGTCTTTTATTTCTTTTTCTTGCCTAACTGTGTGTCAAGGACTTCTGATACTATGTTGAATAAAAGTGATGAAAGTGGTCTTACTTGTCTTATTCCTGATCTGTAAAGAAAGTTTTAGCTTTTTTACCATTAAGCACGATGTTAACTGTGGGTTTGCCATATGTGGCCTTTATTATATTGAAGTTTCTTCTATACCCAGCTGGTTTGGAGTTTTTATCATGAATGAATGTTGAATTTTTTTCAAGTATTTTTTCTGCATTTAATGAGATGATCTTATGATTTCTACACTTCATTTTGTTAATGTAGTGTATCATATTAATTAATTTGTGGATGTTCCAGATGAAAGATTTATTCTCTAGTTAATAAACTCATACAGTCTCCCACCTTGGAGCAAACAGCACATCAGACGTCAATTAGAGTCAGAGTACCAAAAATGAGAGAAGGACCACTAAATAAAAGTCAGATTCTGAAGCTCCATCTCTTTTTTAGATCTGAAACATTAGTAGTTAGGAATACTCCTCCAGACAGGATATTAGGGACATTCTTTTTGGAGTAACTGAACAACTTTGAAAAGACCTGGAGATCCAATATTTAGGTTTAACCAGTAAAAAAGAAAAAAAAAAGAAAAAAAAAAAAGAAATGTGATTCATCACATTCTATAAGCAATCCTATCAGTCAAATCTCTGCTTATACCTATTTACTATAAATCAACTTTTTTCTAAATAAGCATCTCATTCTTTTTTAAATATTTGTTTATGTATTTATTTATTTAGACAGAAAACACATAAGTGGGATAGGGAGGGGCAGAGGGAGAGAGAGAATCCCAAGCAGGTTCCACACCCAGCATGGAGCCTAACATGGGGCTTGATCTCACAACCCTAGGATCATGACCTGAGCCAAAAATCAGGAGTCAGCTATTTAACCAACTGTGCCATCCAGGCACCCTTCAGCACCTCATTCTTAATTATGAATGAAAATACAAGAATAAGCCTATATAAAAGAAAGCTTCCATGATGGGAGAGGAAGAAACCTTAGAGAATAGGCACTCAGAGGAAGCAAAAATAATGTAAAGTGAACCAGAAAAAAATGTCAATGAAAAAAATCTGTAAATAACATGTTTAGAGAGTTAGGGAAAGATGTCATATCTATTAACCCATAATAATATGGAAAAAAATACCAAGGTAATAACAGAACAACTAGAGATGAATAAAGCATTGTTTGAAAATAAAAGTAGAAATTATGAAGTCTAAAGAAGAAATCACAGTAAGGTTGAAAGTTGAAGTTCTTTCTCTGAGTTGAAGTTCTTTCTCTGAAAGTAGAAACACTACTTCCCCCACTATTAAAATAAAGACAATTAAAAGAAGGAAGAAGAAAAATTAGGTGATCTACTATTATATTAATATAAGTTCCATAAAGGTAAGCATAAACCAAAAATAATACCTATGATCCATCCTCTAAGCTCTGGAGGCATAGATGCCACTGCCAGTTGGGTATAAACACTCAGAATGTACTGCCAGCACCATCAGCAACAGACCGCTGCCATTTACTACTACTGCCACAACTGATTGAGCTGCTTGATTTCTGTTTGTTTGTGCCAATAGCTTCTGATTCATAGTCCAGAGTAGATGGGTCTGATTCATGAAAACCAGATCAGGTATCATATTCTTGTTGTAAAGGCAATTCTTTACCTGGCAATTTCAGCTTCTATAGGAGAAGGGTTTAGCCACTGGACACCAAATAAAATCACAAATGTCCACTACACAGGGGAACTAATATTAAAAACAGAGGAAAAAAAGTCCTATGGTGAAAGGAAAGAGAAAATCAGGAAGGTGGCAATATGGTGGGTCCGCAAGGTAGGAAATCCACATTGGGGCATGAGGATGGAAAGTTTTGTGAGAATTGGCTCTAGGCAACAAATAAATAGACAAATACAACCCAACAAAAACAACAAGCAAAAAATAAACTGACGGTGTATCTGAAGATTTTGAGCATTTCTAAATAATGTTAATAGATGTTTTATAATTCTTATAATGCATTTCAAAGAATTTGACAATGAATTGATAAATGCAAAACAAACAACAGAAGAAATATGAAATCTAGAATAATATCTGTTGATGAAAAGTGGACCAAGAAAAGAAACATAATCATAGTTTCAGCTTGGTTCATCAATTTTTTCAGACATTTATAGAATCACAAAAATGTGGTTTAATTGTACTGGGAAAAATAAAATAGGGAAAGAAGTGTTAATGGGAAGTTTTCAATTGATAATGTCAGAAATCTAAAATAGGCAAAAACAGTGTTAACAGAATTTAAAACAGAGGGATCAGTAAGAGAGGAAACAGTTGAAAGCTATAAAAGCCTCTAGGGGAAAAAAAAGCCTCTAGGAAATAGGGCTTCAATGTAAGGATGGTAACTGGGGGACTTCATTAAAAATGAAAAAAAATATTTTTAAATAGGAGCTAAAATGTCACCTGTTTCAAGAGCCCTATGGCAGAGTGAGTTCTTCCTTTATATGTTTCCTCAGTTCTTTCTATACCTTTTCTCTATTGTAGTGCTTTTCACATTGGATTATAATTAATTATTCACACGACTGCTGTCCTCACTACATGTACACACTCTAGCTAGCACTGAGTATTATGCCTGATGTGAAATATATGGCAAGCACATTTTTCTTGAACTGATCTATATTCAACCCTCTCCACCTTAACTTCTACTTTTTATTTCCTCAATTTTCCCCTCTATCTTTTGTATACATTATCTCAATGAATTTGCTTTTACTTTTTTAAAAAAAATCCTTTATATCCTTAATGGAAGGAGAGCCAGAA
The DNA here is from genome assembly GCF_018345385.1 of Vulpes lagopus. Lineage (NCBI taxonomy): Eukaryota > Metazoa > Chordata > Mammalia > Carnivora > Canidae > Vulpes > Vulpes lagopus. Next base: position 32,509,470 of record NC_054838.1, on the reverse strand, counting down.
AATTGAGTGAATTTTTAATTTTTTTCCTGTGATCATATCTTCTCCTTAGGTCTATCTCAATGTTAGCCTAAAAATATCCACTGGGCAAAACCAACTTGGCATATATCATGTCACCTCATTTGGATGAATTATTGATAATGTTTTTGCAAGCATATATCAAAAATATTTCACTCACTAAAACCTAGAAAAGGAAGGCTGGATTTATCTACTGATTATATGTAGCTATCATGGGAAAACAGTGAATAATCTATCAACATTCTTAGACATCCAGATATCTACAGATTACAGACAATTTTATTAGAAGATTCTGATTACCATTACAGAACAGCAGAATTCCAACTCCAAATTGTCACTTCTTTCCAGATTAATGACTTTTAAAATCACTCTTGAGCCAGGAAACAGAATTCTCTTGTGGGTCTAATAATCTGAAGAACAAATCTCCAAAGTTAGATCTCTTGTTCTGTGTTAAAACATTAACATCTATTAAATGCTACACAAAGAAACTTATACAGTGAGTTTTAATTAATTTGGTCTTAGAAAAAATTAATTGTCTATCATTTTAGCTTTAGGCTATTTCTTGAAAAAAAATTAAATACTTATTTGGAAGAAATAATGCAAGTCATTTTCTCTGAGAACATGGGGTTTGGCTTGACAGGGACAGTTATTAAAAAGATTTAATGGAATCACCAAGACTTATTTGAAACTTGCCTAGAAACATTTTTATACTCAATCTGCACAACAATATATTAATTTTTTCAACACAGATGGACATTTTATTGTTATCTTGGGAAGGAAGGCAAATAAAGACTGTGGGGATTTTCAGTTGTGAGCTGTAAGCACCAAAGGTAAAGATCTTGTAGACATAGAATGAGAGAAGGAATAAAGCATCCTGTCAAATTAAAATTTAAAAAACAACAACAGAAAAAATGGTACCATAGTTAAAAACCATATAATGGCATTTGTGACCAATTTTCTCTCTAATGATGTAGAAATTGAATTCAGGGTGTGCTCAGAAGGCTGTCATGCAGGGGTATTTGGAGGCTGTGTGGTAGTTAAGGATACAGTGGTCTTTCTCTTCCATATAATTCATTTTCTTGGATTGCAAATACTGCTATTAAAATTTGATTCAGATTGAAATTGGCACCACTCAAACCAACGTACTTGGCATTTGAGATTTATTATTTGATGCATTTGTAAGGATAAATATATGCTGAAAATAAGAAAGCTGATATTTTATCTTCTCTTCTGGGCTCATGAGTTTTGCTGACTTTTACATAAGAAATCAAATTGCATGATTGAGAATAGCTCTGAGGTATCATATAATGGAAACAATATAGTCTGGAGATCTGAAGACCAGAATTTTGGTTTTAGCTCTGCCACCATGTGAATAAACCACACTTATTGGTGTCTCAGCTGCTTCATCTGTAAAATAAAAAGGTAGAATTAGATGTTCTCTTGGCTTTTTCCAGCTTGAAAATCAAATGCTCTTATGTGACTAGAGGTAATTAACACTGGTTCATTAGGCACTGAACTAGCAGAGGAGGGCTGCTCATTGAGTATCTCTTATATTCTGAGTTCTGTATTATATACTGTATTGACTATCAGGAAACATGTGAGTCCTGTGGTCAGACTATCATTTTCATTATTATACTAGATGTCTGACTCTAGACTAGTTACCTAATTTTTTTTTATATTTTGGTTTCTTTGAGTACAAAATGGGAATTGTTGTAATAGTGATTATTCTATAAAATGGGAATAATTAAGGCCCCTGAGAAGCTCAGTCAGTTAAGCATCTGCCTTTGGCTCAGGTCATGATGCCAGAGTCCTGGGATTGAGTCCCACTTCACATTCCCTGTTCAGCGGGGAGTCTGCTTATCCCTCTCCTCCCTGCTTATGCTCTCCTATCTCTGGCTCTGTCAAATAAATAAATAAAATATTTTTCTAAAAAAAATATGGGAATAATTAGCACTTATCATATTTTTTAAATATTTTATTTACTTATTCATGAGAGACACACATACACAGAGAGAAGCAGAGACACAGGCAGAGGGAGAAGCAGGCTCCACGCAGGGAACCCCACGTGGGACTCAATCCCGGGACCCCAAGATCATTTCCTGGGCCGAAGGTAAGCTCCCAATGGCTGAGCCACCCAGGGACCCCATCTTATAAAGTGTTTAAGAAGATTAACAAGTTAATTCATGAGGTGCTGGAGGAGAGTACTTTTCATATGAGAGTACTTTTCATATATTTCAATAAATATTAACTTATATTTGTGTGTGTATTTGAATCTTCATAATAATACATGCCCTTTTTATAACTGAAAATATGGTATTTCTCCTAGGTCCCTGATTATTTATACTTAAAGAATGATAAAATTACAATTTAAATATTTTCTCAATCACTGTTTAACAAAAGTCCACCTAAGATCCTACAAAACATCAGATTCTAGACAGAATGAAGAAATGAATGGCTAAGATCAAAGACTCTGTGTGATATTGGAGCTCATGTAACTAAGGTTGGCACAGGTGAAAATGGATATATTCCAAGCAGGAACAATGTGTCTTTTATGTCTCTTTATAATATTTAGATAGTAACACCTTCTTCTGCCTTTGCTGATCAAAAGATCTCATCAACTTTATAGTTACTTTTGGCCTTTGCTGCTCTGATATTTACATTTAAAGAAAATGCTACTGATCCCAGAGGTCAGCACTCTAATATGATATAGAACATTTGGTTATTTCTGGAAAGGAGCTGTTGAGCACTCTAGTAATATAGCAGAGCTGTTAGTAAAATAAAATCAAGGCAAGTAGAGGGTTATAATCAATAGAACAATTCAGTATGACTAATAAGCTGTATTATCTTAATTCCAACCATCACTTTGATCTAGCCAGTAAATAGAGACCTTGAGATATTACTGGATGAAAATATAAATGTAGCATCATCACGATGGCACACCAGGTATGCTCATGGCTTTTTCTTGTTGCTAAGGTATGGTTACTATGACAATAGTCACTAATACTACCAAATTGATTCCCGCTAATAGGAAGCCATTTCCTACTAATTTGTGAAGAGGCTCATTATTAAAATAAAGCTTTATCAGTTTTCTACTCCTGTCTTATTTTTAAAAATTGTTGTATATCTAACTATGTAATTCAAATTGAACACATCATATTTGTTGAGAATGTGCCAGATATTTTATATATGCTTTTTCATTTAATTCATTTCATTCAATGTTAACTCTAGGAGTGAAAGTTTATTACTTGGTTTTACAGGTGAATAAACTAAGACACAAGGAGGTTACATTGTTCAGATTTACACATCCAGCAAATGACAGAGCTTGGATGTGACTGTATATGTATCTTTTCTGTATCTTTTCATGGTACTATTTGAATTATTCTTTGTAAAATTAGAGAGTTAAGTAAAATTAGAAGAATAATGCAGTCCAGCTGAATTTGGAAGGTGTGGCTTTGTAGTAGTTCCAATATATATTTAAGTTGATTTTATCAGTGACAGTAACCTGGATGTAATCATATTCATAGCAGCTTCTCAGTGCTTACTATGTGTAAAACACTAAATTTTAGCACTTAATACTTAAAAATTTTAGCACTTAGCACTTAATATTTATTTAATTTTCAACACAATAGCATGAAGAACATACTATCACTACCTCCATTTTATAATAAACTGTTATAGATATTTAAATTGATTTTCCCAGAGTTGTATAATGAATAAGTTATTGAGTCAATATTTAAACCCAAGTGGTCTGACTTCAGAATCTATGGTATTAATCGCTACCCTATAATGACCAGTCCACATCAAAGGCTGGATATTGAGCAGAAACTACAAGACTAAAATTTGATCCAAAACTGGAGCTTTGTCTAATAAGTGAGACCAAAGGGAATTATGATTGTTGGTGAATAAGGGCTTCAGATTATCATTTTCGCTGATTTACTCTCTTTTGCTGTCTTCAACTAGAGTACATAAATGAATACAACTATGTATCACTGAGAATTTATTCTTTACAAGGTATATACTAAGTACCCTATAATCATTGTCTTATTTAACACTCACAACAATCCTGTGATTTACTTACAGATAATAAGTAAATCTCCAGGGAGATGGTGGTGCTGGTTTGATCTGAGGCATACTGAAAAGCCATACACTTTTAAGCCACAGTGCTATGCTGCCAATGGTATATTTCTTACTAAATTTTTGGAGCTTCCAAAGTGAAGATCTTGGTTTGGAGTTGAATGTAGATACAGAATGTACTAGCTGGCCTGCCCTATGCTGAAAAAAACAAGTAACTGCTGAAACTAATCCTGGAGCAAGTTATATAGAGTTCCGTAAATAAGAAAGCTTAACAGCAACTTTCCTAAGAGTTGACTTCCTGTTTGTTTGAAGTACTCTTCAGTCCCCATGCAAAGGAATAGATGATAGACCAAAAATGCAAAATTCTTTAAAATTTGTTTTTCATTTGTTTTTATTGAAGTTCGATTTGCCAACATATAGTATAACACCCAGCGTTCATCCCATCAAGTGCCCTCCTCATTGTCCATCACCAACCACCAGCCCACCTCCCTTTCTACAACCCTTTGTTCGTTTCCCAGAGTTAGCAGTCTTTCATGGTTTGTCTCCCTCTCTAACTTTTCCCGCTCAGTTCCCCTCCTCTCCCTTATAATCCCTTATTTCTTATATACCCCATATGAGTGAAACCATATGATGATTGTCCTTCTCTGACTGAGTTACTTCACTCGGCATAATACCCTTCAATGCCATCCATGTCAAAGCAAATGGTGGATATTTGTCCTTTCTGATGGCTGAATAATATTCCATTGTATATATATATACACCACATCTTCTTTATGCATTCATCTGTTGAAGGACATCGTGGCTCCTTCCACATTTTGTCTATTTTTTACATTGCTGCTATGAACATTGGAGTGCAGGTGTCCTGGTATTTCACTGCATCTGTATCTTTGGGGTAAATATCCAGTAGTACGATTGCTGGGTTGAAGCGTAGCTCTATTTTTAACTTTTTGAGGAACATCCACACTGTTTTCCAGAGTGGCTATACCAGTTCACATTCCCACCAACAGTGCAAGAGGGTTCCCCCTTCTCCACATCCTCTCCAACATTTGTTGTTTCCTGTCTTGTTAATTTTCCCCATTCTCACTGGTGTGAGGTGGTATCTCATTGTGGTTTTGATTTGTATTTCCCTGATGGCAAGTGATACAGAACATTTTCTCATGTGCTTGTTGGCCATGTCTATGTCTTTCTCTGTGAGATTTCTGTTCATGTCTTCTGCCCATTTCATGATTAGATTTTTGTTTCTTGGGAGTCGTTTAATAAGTTCTTTATAGATCTTGGATACTAGCCCTTTATCTGATAGGTCATTTGAAAATACCTTCTCCCATTCTGTAGGTTGTCTTTTAGTTTTGTTGACTGTTTCTTTTGCTGTGCAGAGGCTTTTTTGTCCTGATTAAGTCCCAATAATTCACTTTTGCTTTTGTTTCCTTTGCCTTCATAGATGTATCTTGCAAGAAGCTACTGCGGCCACGTTAAAAATTTGTTGCCTGTGTTCTCCTATAGGATTTTGATGGATTCTTGTCTCACATTTAGATATTTCAACCGTTTTGAGTTTATCTTTGTGTATGGTGTAAGAGAGTGGTCTAGTTTCATTCTTCTGCATGTGGCTGTCCAATTTTCCCAACACCATTCATTGAAGAGACTGTCTTTTTTCCAGTGGAGAGTCTTGCCTGCTTTGTTGAATATTAGTTGACCATAGAGTTGAGGGCCCATTTCTGGGTTGACCATAGAGTTGAGGGTCCATTTCTGGGTTCTCTATTCGTTGCATTGGCCTATGTGTCTGTTTTTGTGCCGGTACCACATTGTCTTGATGATCACAGCTTTGTAATACAGCTTGAAATATGGCATTGTGATGCCCTCAGCTCTGGTTTTCTTTTTCAATATTCCCCTGGCTATTCAAGGTCTTTTATGATTCCATACAAATCTTAAGATGATTTGTTCCAACTCTGTGAAGAAAGTCCATGGTATTCTGATAGGGATTGCTTTGAACGTGTCAATTACCCTGGGTAGCATTGACATTTTCACAATATTTAATCTTCCAATCCATGAGCATGGAATGTTTTACCATCTCTTTGTGTCTTCCTCAATTTCTTTCAGAAGTGTTCTATAGTTTCTAGGGTATAGATCCTTTACCTCTTTGGTTAGGTTTATTCCTAGGTATCTTACGGCTTGGGGTAAATTGTAAATGGGATTGATTCCTTAATTTCTCTTTCTTCAGTCTCATTGTTAGTTTATAGAAATGCCACTGATGGGCAGCCCTGGTGGCCCAGAGGTTTAGTGCCACCTTCAGCCCGGGGTGTGATCCTGGAGATCCGGGATCAAGTTCCACATCAGGCTCCCTGCATGGCTCCTGCTTCTCCCTTTGCCTGTGTCTCTGCCTCTCTCTCTCTCTCTCTCTCTCTGTGTGTGTGTGTGTGTGTGTGTGTGTGTCTGTCTGTCTGTCTGTCTATGAGTAAATAAATAAAATCTTTTTTTAAAAAAGAAATGCCACTGATATCCGTGCACTGATTGTGTCCTGCCACATTGTTGAATTGATGTCTGAGTTCTAGCAATCTTGAGACGTGGTCTTTTGGGTTTTCTATATACAATATCATGTCATCTGTGAAAGGGAGAGTTTGACTTCTTCTTTGCCAATTTGAATGCCTTTAATTTTCTGTTGCTGTTGTCTGATTCCTGAGGCTAGGACTTCTAGGACTATGTTGAATAACAGTGGTGAGATGGAACATCCCTGTCGTGTTCCTGATATTAGAGGAAAGGCTCTCATTTTTTCACCATTGAGAATGATATTTGCTGTGGGCTTTTCACAAATGGCTTTTAAGATATTGAGGAATGTTCTCTCTATTCCTACACTTTAAAGAGTTTTAATCAGGAATGGATGCAGTATTTTGTCAAATGCTTTCTCTGCATCTATTGAGAGGATCCTATGGTTCCTGTTTTTTCTCTTGTTGATATGATCCATCATGCTGTTTGTTTCACAAGTGTTGAACCAACCTTGCATCCCAGAGATAAATCCCACTTGGTCGTGGTGAGTAATTTTTTTTGTACTGTTGGATCCTATTGGCTAGTATCTTGTTGAGAATATTTGCATCCTTGTTCATCAGGGATATTGGTCTATAGTTCTTCTTTTTGATGAGGTCTTTGTCTGGTTTTGGAATCAAGGTAATGCTGGCCTCATAAAACAATTTTGGAAGTACTCCATCCCTTTATATGCTAGTTTGCTTAGTTTGTTAGCATATAGCTGCTCATAATACGTTTTAAAATCATTTGTATTTCCTTGGTATTGGTTGTGATCTCTCCTTTTTCATTCATGATTTTATTAATTTGAATGTTTTTTTTCTTTTTAATAATGCTGGCTAGGGTTTTATCTAATTAATTCTTTCAAAGAACCAACTCCTCATTTTGTGGATCTGCTCTACAGTTCTTCTGGTCTCTATTTCATTGAGTTCTGCTCAAATCTTTATTATCTCTCTTCTCTTGGTGTAGGTTTTCTTGCTGTTCTTTCTCCAATTCCTTTAGGTGCAAGGTTAGCTTGTGTATTTGAGGGTTTTTTTTTTTCAATTTTTGAGGGAGGCTTGTCTTGGGATTTATTTCCCTCTTAGGACCGCTTTTGCTGTATCCCAAAGATTTTGAATGGTTGTATCTTCATTTTCATTCGTTTCCATGAATTTTTAAAATTCTTTTCTAATTTCCCAGTTGGCCCATTCAACTTTTAGTAGGATGCTCTTTAACCTCCATGTGTTTGAATTTCTTCCAAATGTCTTCTTGTGATTGAGTTCTAGTTTCAAGCATTCTGGTCTGAAAATATGCAGGGGGCAATCCCAATCTTTTGGTATCAGTTGAGATCTGATTTGTGACCCAGTATGTGGTCTATTCTGGAGAAAGTTCCATGTGCACTTGAGAAGAATATGGATTCAGTTGCATCCAGATGGAAAGTTCTGTATATATCTGTGAAATCTATTCGGTCCAATGTATCATTTAAGGCCCTTGTTTTTGTTGTTGTTGTTGTTGTTGTTGTTGTTTTGGAGATGTTGTGCTTAGAAGATCTGTCATTTGCAGAAAGTGCCATGTAGAAGTCTCCAACTATTAGTTTATTATTATCTAAGTGTCTTTATTTTGGTTGTTGATTGATATACTTGGCAGCTCCCACATCAGGGTCATAAATATTCATGATTGTTAGGTCCTCTTGTTGGATAGACCCTTCAAGTATGATAGAGTGTCCCTCTTTGTCTCTTACTACAGTCTTTGGGGTAAACTTTAATTTATCTGATATGATGATTGCTACCCCAGCTTTCTTTTGAGGAGCATTTGATGGTAAATGGTTATCCAACCTTCATTTTCAGGCTGGAGGCATCCTTATGTCTAAAATGAGTCTCTTTTGGACAGCATATAGATGGGTCTTGCTTTTTTTATCCAGTTTGATACCCTGCATCTTTTGATGGGATCATTTAGCCCATTCATGTTCAGAGTAACTATTGAAAGATATGAATTTAGTGTCATCATATTACCTATTCAGTCCCTGTTTTTGTGGATTGTTTCTTTGGGCTCCTTCTTTCTTTTATAGGGTCCCCCTTAATATTGCAGAGCTGGTTTGGTGGTCATATATTCTTTCAGTTTCTGACTATCCTGGAAGCTCTGTATCTCTCCTATTCTGAATATCTATTCTGAATATCCTTGCTGGATAAAATATTCTTGGCTGCAGGTTCTTCTCATTTAGGACCCTGAATATTTCCTGCCATCCCTTTCTGGCCTGCCAGGTCTCTGTGGAGAGGTCTGCTGTTAATCTGATATTTCTCCCCATATAGGTTAAGAATCTCTTGTCTTGCGCTGCTTTAAGAATTTTCTTTGTCTTTGAAATTTGCAAGTTTTACTATTAAATGTCGAGATATTGAATGACTTTTATTGATTTGGGGGTGTCCTCTCTATCTATTTGATCTGAATGCTTGTTTCCTTCCCTAGATTTGGGAAGTTCTCAGCTATGATTTGTTCAAAAATACTTTGTGGTCCTCTCTCTCGGCCTCTTCTGGGATCCCAATTAGACATATATTCTTCCTTCTCAAGCTATCATTTATTTCCCTAAGGCTTTATTCATGAGTTCTTACTTATTTTTCTCTTTTCCATAGCTTCCTGCTTTACCATCAACTTGTCTTCTATGTCACTCACTCTTTCTTCCACCTCATTAACCCTAGCAGTTAGAACATCCAGTTTGGATTGCATCTCATTTAATCTATTTTTAATTTCAGCCCGATTAGATCTCAATTCTGCAGTAACAAAGTCTCTAGCGTCCTTTATGCTTTTTTCCAGAGCCACCAGTAACTTTATAATTGTACTTCTGAATTGAATTTCTGACATCATGTTGAAATCCGAATTTTGTGACTCTCTGGCAGAGACTACTGTTTCTGGTTCTTTCTTTTGTGGTAAATTCTTCCTTCTAGTCATTTTGTCCAGTGCAAAGCAGCTGTATGAGTGGGCTGAGTCAAAAAATATCAACCACGACCTAAGTAAAATACACTCTAGATGATTTTTGAAGAGGTCAGAGACTAGAAAATAAAAGAAAAAGAAGAACAGAACAAAATAAAACAAAAGGACTACCAAAGTGGAAAACAAATTTAAAACAAAATAGTAAAAATAAAAACCCAAAAACCAAAACCAAAGAAGAAAAAAGAAAATGAGGAAAAAAAGTAAAGAAAAGAGGAAAAAGAGGTGGTACTGGTGAAGAAGTGGTAGCAGAGAGAGAATGTAGTTTACCTGAGGGGTCCAAGAGATCCTCTTGGTTCTGAGTGTATTTTGTTCTGTATCTCAGATTGCTGAATCCCAAATTTATATAAACCAGCAATACTTATAGAAAGCCCCAACACTGACCACGAAAACATAAACAAGATAAGAGAGGGAGGCAGAATGGGAAGGGAGAGAGAATATAATCTCTCAGAATGAATCAACACAGTGTTCCACTTGGTTCTGGGTGTATGTTGGTTGTGTTTTAGAATGTAATAACTTCCACCATTATAAAACAAAACAAAGCAGAAAAAAACAAAAAACAAAAATCCATATCTCATATATTTACCAAAATTAAATTGAATACATTGAAGGGAATCCAGAATTGAAAAATATATCTAAGGCATGTAATTGTAGAAATACAAAAGTCAAAAAGGAAAAAAAAATTAAAAATGAAGAGCTGGTAAAATATTGTAGTTAAGGTGGGAAAAGAGAAAAACTATATTGGAAATTTTTAGTCTGATATAAAAATAAGTTCTAATGGAAAAAGAGAAGAAAAGAGAAAAGGGGGGAAAAGGAACCTCTAGTTCTATATACTATTTAACCTTAGTCCTGGAGCTTTCCAGTACTGCTTGGTCAAGAACTTGCTCTTCCCCTGTCCTTCCAGCTGATTTTCTGGGGGAGCGGTCTGCTGTGCTGATTCTTAGGTGTGTATACCTGAGAGAGATGCTCCACCCCTGCGGGGTGCTGGGCTCAGTGGGAGCTGTTTACCCCATGAGGCCTCTGTTCCCTGGTGGCCCTGCTCCATCCCAGGCACCAGGTGAAACAAGAAGGAACAACAACCCTGGTGGTGGCCAGATTTCCAGCTCTGGAACCAGCTCCCACAGTAACTACCACAGTCTTCTAGTCCACACTGGCCCAGTTGCTCCCCCGGGCTGGCGTGCAGGCACTGATCTGCACAGCTTGGGGGCGCCCGGTGGCAGGAGAGTCCTCCCTGTCCTATGCCCTCCCTGCTTCCACCTGTCCTAGGGGTGGGCTGTGTTTGCTGGGTGCCCTGGAACCCGGGGCCTGTGCTGCTGGAATTGCGCTCCCGGGGCCATCTCTCCCAAAGGGAATGGGGCACAGACACCTCTGTCTGGAGCCTAACTGACTGGCTTTCTCCCAAATGCCCAGAGGCCTGCGTGCTCCAGCCCTATACTGATGTGGGACTGCGGTTTGCGGTGCGCCCCTCCTCTTATAGTGATTCTAGGAATCTTGAGGCCTCACTGCCCCTCCTGCAATTCTGCTCAATTTCCCTGCTGAGCACTTTTCCATCCAGGAAAATACCAGCAGGGATTTTTAAAGTTCCCGCTTCTCCAGGGCTGGGCTTTCCTGCCCCAGAGGCTCTGGCTGCTCCGCATTAGCCCTGCTAGTTGTGGTTCTCCTCCCCCACTTTGTTTTTGTTTTTGTTTTTGTTTTTGCCTTCCTACCTTGTTAGAAGCAAAAACTCTTTTCTCTGAAGCATTCCAGCTGTTCTCTCTTTAAATCTCAGTTCAAATTTGTAGGTGTTCAGGATGTTTTGAAAGCTAGCTAGGTAAGTTGGTGGGGCCAGGTGAGTTGAGGACTCCCACTCCTCTGTCATTTTGCCCCTCCCCTCCAAAATGCAAACTTTTGAAACAACATCTCAAAGAAACTCCACAAAACATGTTCATACTTTCCCACATGATACATTAAAAAAAAGAGCAATTTAGTCATATAGCTGCATGAATATACATTATTTATAGTCTACTTGAAGTCAAAGACTTTAAGGTGATCTACAAAGAAAAAGGAACCATCATACTACTGCAAAATAAACAGCTAAGGGCATCATGGAAGATTTAACTCAATGTGGTGTAGCCTAGGATGCCATGAAATTGAAAATAGATGAGTACTGGAATCAGCAACTATGTATATTCTATTTGAGGCTTTTGAAGAAGAACCTGTTAGAGGGAAATTACTAGTAGGCCCAATTAGCTTGTGCTTCAAGCTTGAGAAGACTTCAAAATGCAGCTGTTTAGTAGTTAATATCTGCTGGATTGTAAGTAGAGATCTTTGTATTGGTTAACTTATGATGTGTAACAAACACACTGAAATTTAGTGGCTTAAAACAACTCCCATTTAAACAGCTCATGATCTGTGAAACGTGGGCAGTTCTTGTCCGGTCTGACTTGGCAAAACTCTTCTGGGTTTGCTTATTTATTTCAAGTCAACTGGCAGTTGGCTGATGGCTTAGATGATCAAGAATGGCCTCACTGAAGTCTGACATTGAGACACTCAGCCAGGATGAAAGAGGCTCCTGGGACCTCTCTTGTTTCCCAATTCACCAGGCTAGCCATTTATTCACATTGTGGCAATGACAGGAGCCCCAATAGCAACAAGTAAGCATATGAGTGCTTGTTAAACCTCTGTTTGCTCATTTTACTTGTGGACAAAGCAGGTCACAGGGCCACCTCAGTGTCACTGTAGAGGATATATCCAAAGGTCATGAGGGTGAGGGATAATCTGTGGCCATTTTTGCAGCCTTACTATATCCTTATCACAAACGTTGATTATAATTAATAATTATGATGGTGTTAGCTGCATTTAAGAGGGGATGATAATTCCAGTGATGAATCTAAATTGAATGTAGTCCATGTTTCCTTAGAAAACCTACAGAATAATAGTGGTGGATGAATCCAAGGATTACTCTGAGGGAGACAAACTATTTTAACAGAAAGGGCATGCATAGATCCAAGCGAAGCCCCAACACCTATTGGTTGAGTAACTAATATTATTGAATGTCTCTAAGCCTCTATTCCCAATTCATTAAAAGTAGGGGTTTAGTAGCTGTGTCACAAAGCACTGTTCCTCTTTTTATTCTTCAGCTTCAGCTGTAAAAGAGCCTAACCATATTCTTTCGTATTTTTTGTAGCAATGAATGAAGTCATCTAGAAGGAAAGGCTTGATTATCTGTAAAGTACTATATAAATGTTAGTTATTTCCATTAATAGGGATTTTCATTCTGAATCATGCATTATAGTCCTCCTTCCTAGACCCCATGTTCACTGTAATATACTATTGTTTTGATATTTTTAAGTAACCAGAAATCTAAAGCTGGGGAGAATAAAGGGACATGAAAATTCTTAAACAGAGTTGGTGGCATCATAGGTTGGTAAAAGTGAATTAGTCAAATTGATAATGTGTTAAATATATTTCATGATCATATCAGGAAAGAATAATTTATTTTTTTTAAGATTATTTATTTATTTATTTATTTATTTATTTATTTGTGATAGACAGAGAGAGAGAGAGAGAGGCAGAAACACAGGCAGAGGAAGAAGCAGGCTTCATGCGGGGAGCCTGACGTGGGACTCGATCCCGGGACTCCAGGATTGCGCCCTGGGCCAAAGGCAGGCGCTAAACCGCTGAGCCACCCAGGGATCCCCCTGGAAAGAATAATTTAAATATAGAATGGCTTTATTGTTAATATTTTGTCCTTTGTGGTATTTTTTCCTAACGTACATTTAATAAATATATATTTGCAATGGATATATATTTACACACTCATTCATGAGATGTCAAGACAATTATTTTTCCTTTTCCTGGGTCTATGCCTTTCAGTGGGTCACCACAGTTCTCTGTTTCAGTTTCCTTATCTGTAAAATAGAGAGGGGCTGTTCAATGGGTAAATGAGGTCATAATAGTCAAATTCCTAGGCCAGACTTAATTCAGAGAAAACACTTTACTTTTAACTTTTCCCTTTCTCTATTTCTCCCCCTCACACTTGCCCAGTCAGATTTTGATATCTCTCCTTTCCCTGTTCCAGGACTTGAGATAGTGGTGATGAGATGTCCTAGGGAAAAAAAAAAAAAAAGTTTGGAGGGGAGGGAAGATAATGTGCTTCTTTTGGGCTGTGCAGAGCTGAAGATGGCTGGGTGGCTCTAATTGGTTAGAGGCCCCAATGGGTTGTACATATCCCAGCTCAAGGAGATGGGAGACGAATGCCTGCCCTTTTGTAGACCCACCTGGAATAAGCCTCACTGTTCTCCCCTTGTGAGTGCCCCAGCTGGTTTTGTCAGCTCGTGACATATTTCAACTCTATTCTGACAATTTATAAGCCCAACCAGAGATCCGTTCAATGTCTGGAGAAACGATATTGTTAAAAATGCAGAGCTTGGCTGGGCTGCTTGGAAACGATGGCTCTCAATTTGATTTCTATTGACAGAAGGTAGCTCAGGCAAAGGCATAAATAAAAAGTTACAATGACTGAGGAGAAACTTGGGGCTTCCAGTTAGACCTCATTACACTGAGCAGTCAGACTGGAAAGGAGCAGCGGGGAGACAGAATTGGCTTCTCGAGGCAAGCAATGATGAAGTGAGCCTACAATTAGTGATCACCAGCTTTCCTGAAGAATCAGGACAGTTGAGCTGTTGGAAGCCCAGGGAGGTTTCTACTCAGTCTTATACAATTCATGGCACAAAGTTCAGCGGTTTGAGATACTCACAAATTTCTAGGCAGGCTTGAATTATCTAGTGTTCTTTTGGAGTTTTTAGACTTCAGCATTCTACCATTATGGAAATACAGGCTTTGAAATGAAATTATCTCCATGATGTATTTCAACTCTAACATTATGAGAGGTATAATTCTACCTTTTTCACAAAGGAGAGCATTAGTGCATTATCTTCTCGGAGGGAGGCAACAGGGAGACTCCTTCTTCAAAAAAGGAGAAGAGAAATTATGTATAGAAGTAAGGACCAGAAATGTTAGCATGCATTATCCAAATTTAATCCCTATATTATCCTTAAGAGAATAGCTACAATTTTCCCTATTTTTTTCAGATTAGGAAATTAAAATTCAAGGAGATAAAAGGTCGTACTTCAAATGACATTATCTAAATTTAATTCACATATTATTCTTACAGAATAGCTGTAATTATTCTTGTTTTGCAGATGAGGAAGTTGAGGTAAATTGAGAGTGACTTACTTCAGATCACACGGGTTGAAAGACAAAGCAGGGAGTTGAACTTACTGCTTGTCTAAACCCAAAGCCTGTGCTCATCACATTTGGCCATGCTGGCTCTGACTACAACTACCTGCAGTGATGACAAGCAGGAATTAAATGAAATTTTTACTTTTCCTTAGTTTTTCACATTACATTATAGAATTAAGGAAATAAGTTTGAGGAAGGAAGCAGAAATATGTGGAGGGTGAAGGATTGAAGAGAAGAGAGTAAGGAAGGAGGCATGGAGAGAGAAGCAATGGAAAAAGTAAAGATGCAAAAATGAAACTGGCATATATGTTAACTCCTTATGTATCAAGAGAGATGTACTTTTAACACTTTTATTAGGTGTGATTGACATAAAGTAAGTTGTGCACAATTCATGTATAATTTGATCAATTAGACACCAAAAATTTTCATCATGATCAGTGTGATGAACATATTACCACAGCCAAAAGTTTCCTCAAAAATAAGTTATCCTGGGGAGCCTGAATGGCTTAGTCAGTTGAACATTGGACTCTTGGTTTTGGCTCAGGTCATGATCTCAGGGTTGTGGGATAGAGTTCCATGTCAGGCTCTGCACTTAGTAGGCAGTCTGCTTGAGATTATCTCTTGCCCTCTCCCTCTACCACTCCCCCAGTTCGCAGGTGCTTGCACTCTCTCTCTCCATTAAAATAAATAAATAAATAAATAAATAAATAAATAAATAAATAAATCTTTAAAAAATTATAGTTATCCAGATAGATGAAGGTCCATTTCTGGACTCTCTCTTTTGTTTTATGTGTCTGTCTTTAAGCAAGTACTAGTGTCTTGACTACTGTAGTTTACTAATAAATATCAAAATAAGGTAGTTCTAGTTTTTCTTTTAAAATATTGTTTTGGAGGCACCTGGGTGGCTCAGTTTGTTAAGCATCTGCCTTAGGCTCAAATCATGATCTAAGGATTCTGGGATTGAGCCTCCTGTCAGGCTCCCTGCTCAGCAGGGAATCTTTCTCCCTCTCCTTTGTGCTCTCTCTCTCACTCACTTTTTCTATCTCAAATAAATAAATATCTTTTAAAAATAAAACATTGTTTTGAGTATTTTAAGACTTCTTCATCTCCATATGAATTTTAGAATTAGTTTATAAATTTCTAAAAAATAAAATTTTGATTAGAGTTGCATAGAATATTAGATCAGTTTGGGTGAATATTGATATCTTAACAATATTGATTCTTTTAAATGGTGAAAATAACACAAGTCTCTTTAACATAACTTATTCAACTTCTCTAAGCAAAATTTCATAAAGTTCAGCACATAGGTCTTTCATAAATTTTGTCACATTTATATATACCATTTCATATTACCAATGTCATCTCAAATGGTATTTTTAAAATTTTCAATTTGTGATTTTTTTTGCTACATATATAGATATATATCTAAGTCTTTAATATTGCTTTTGTGTCCTGAAACTTTGCTAAACCCACTTTTAAATCTAGCAGAACTTTGTAGATCACAATAGATTTTCTACATAGACAGTCATATTATCTGTAAATAAAGACAGTTTTTACTTCTTTTCCAATTTGGATACCTTTTTAAAAAATTATAATGACTAGCACTTCCAGTAAACTGTTGAATAGAAATGGTGAGAACAAACAGTCTTGTAGCTGATCTTGGGGGGAAAGCATTCAGTTTTTCTTAAGTATAATGTCAGCTACATGTTTTTGAAGGTGAACTTTTTGCCCTATGAGTCCTAGTTAGGCAAGAGTTTTAACATAAGTGAATGTTGGAAACTGTCAAATTATTTTTTGCATTTATTATGCTGAATATATAATTATTCCTTTTTATATTACTAATATGATAAATTATATCATTTGATTTTGAGATGTTAAATCAACCCTGAATTCTAGAGGTAGAACTGCTTTGTCATGGTGTAACAACTTTTTTCATGTAGTGTTAGAGTCAACTTGGTAATATTTTGTTCAGCATCTATAGTTTTCCTGTATTATAAAGTCTTTGTCTAATTTGGGTCATGAAACAATAGAGGTGTCACAGAATGTTTTGAGATTTTACTTCTTTTCAATTTTCTTTAAAGCTTATGTAAAAAAAAATGATAATAATAAAATAAAATAAAATAAAATAAAATAAAATAAAATAAAGCTTATGCAGACTTGATATTATGTCTTTCTTAAATCTTTAATAGAATTCACCAGTGAGACTATCCTGGTGTGAAGTTCTCTTTGTAGTAAGGATTTTAATCATAAATTCCATTTCTTTAATGAATGTTGGACTTTCTATGTTGCATAATTCTTGAGGTATATTTCAAGGAATTTGTACATTTCACCAAAGTTATTTAAATTATTGGTAATTATTGGTAAAAAGTTATAACTTCCCTTATTACTATATATACTATAGATATACATATTATATATTATTATTATATATAATATATATTATATAATATGTTATATTACTATATATATTAGAAGATATATATACAGAAGTATACAAATACTTTCATAAAAGTATACTTTCATATATATAGTATATATATACTAGTATATATAATACTGTATATATAGAAGTATATATATGTACACATATATATACAGTAGTGTATATATATATACACTATATATACATAGTATAGAAAACTTACAGAAGTTTGTTTTTTAAAAAAACATTTTTGGGGGGATCCCTGGGTGGCTCAGCAGTTTAGTGTTTGCCTTTGGCCCAGGGCATGATCCTGGAGTCCTGGGATCAAGTCCCACATCGGGCTCCCTGCATGGAGCCTGCTTCTCCTCCTGCCTGTGTCTCTGCCTCTCTCTCTCTCTCTCTCTCTCTCTCTCTGTCTCTCATGAATAAATAAATAAAATCTTTAATAAAAAATAAATAATTTTTTTGAGGATAGTTGACACACAATGTTACATCAGTTTCAGGTGTGCAACATAGTGATTCAACATCTATACATTATGGGATGCTCACAGCAAGTGTAGCCACATTCTGTCACTAGACAGTGCAGTTAGAGTATCATCAACATATTCCTTAGAGCTGTGCCCTTTATATCTGTTACTTATTCACTCTGTAACTGGAGGATTACCTTATTTTCTCCTTTGACTCATTCTTCGGGAGTTGGGCAACTGATTCCACCAAGTCAATGACATTGCCATTTTTGGCCATCATCTAATTATCCGATCTAATGTACTATATATGTATATCCTTGCAAATACTGTCTTTCTTTCTTTCTGGATTTTAGTGATTTGTTTTATCTCTCTTTTCTTTATTAGTTTTGGATTTAATTAATGTTTTCTGTTTTCTATTTCACTGATTTTTGCTCTGATCTTTCTTTTTTGTTCTCCACTACTTACTTTGGGTTTAGTTGGTCTTTACTTGTTTTGTGGGGCTGAGGTTATTTGAGATCTTTCCTTCTTTTTTGGTATGTACATACTATTTTAAGTGGCACCTTAGCATGTCACACAAATTATGATGGTGATTTTTAAATTTTTATTTAGTTTCAAACACTTTCCTACTTCTTATTTTCTTCTTTGTTATATAAACAAGTGTCAGTTTCCAAATACTAAAAGATTTTCTAAACATCTGTTATTGAGCACTAATTTAATTCCCCTATGGCCAGATAACATGATCTTTTCAGAGTTGAATCACTTCAAATTTATTGAGACAGTTTTATGGCCTGCAATATGATCTCTTTTGGTAAATATTCTCCATTGCCTCTATCCACCTAAAAGAATGTGTTTTCTGTTTTCATTGAATTTTATATTCTATATATGTCAATTAGATAAGTAGGTTGATAGTGTTTCCATCTTAAACATCCTTATTGATTTTCTATCTGTTCTATTGAGGAAGAGTTATTTAAACTTCTGTCTAAAATTCTGAATTTTTGTATATTGCTTCCCAGTTCTATCAGTTCTTTATTTGTGCATTTTGTTATTAAGTGCATTAAAATTAGGATATTGCCTTATTAGCTATAATTGTTTAATCTTAGTGGTTGTGTTAGGGTTTTTATTATACATCTTTAATTTATCACAGTCTAGCTATACCCCTTTACATACAGTAAAAGAGCCTTACAACAGCAATCTTTGACTTCTAACCTCCTGATCTTTGTTTTATTATTGTTATACATTTTACTTTTACATGTTTTATAAACTTCACACTGTCTTATTATTTTTGTTTAGACAGATATTTGTCTTTTAAAAGTTTTAATAAGAAATAAATCCATAATATCTTCAGATATCTCTTCACACTCCCTTCAGGAACTGTAATTACATATTTATACATATAATAGGCTACTTGTTGTCTTACAACTAAGTGATACTCTGTTCATTTGCTTTCATTACTTCCTTTTCTCTGTGTTTTATTTTGGGTAGTCTTATTGCTTTGTCTTCAAGTTCACTAATCCTTTTGTCTGCAATATTTAATCTGCTGCTATTCCTACACATAGAATTCCATATCTCAGACAGTAATTTTCATCACCAGAAATTTAATGTTGGTCATTTTAATTTTCATATATTCTCACTTTTTGAACATATAGGATATAATTATAAATCACTTTGAATACCCTTGGCTCTTAATTCTAATAACTGTGTCTGTTCTGATTGATTCAGTTACTTCTAAAGGGTTGTATTTTCCTGTCCCTGTGTGACTGGTAATGTTTAATTGAATGCCAAACATTTTACCTCTATGGCATTAGATATTTTTAATATTCACATAAATATTTTTGAGCTTTGTTTTGGAATACAATTGATTTATTTACACATAATTTTATCCTTTTACATATTACTGTTAGTTTTTTAGGTAGGACTGGAATAGTGGTAATACTATGGCTAATTATTCCCTATAACTGAGCCAATTCCCTTTGGCATACTCTACCCAATGCTCAATGAATCTGCTGGGAAGTGGCGTTATTTCTGGCCCCCTGTTTTTGCCAGGTACTGCTCATGTTAGTCCTTTGGATGATTTTTCCCAGCTCCATGTATTTTTTTTTCTCTCAATTTACATACTAATCAGTACTCAACTGAATTCTCAAGGGTTACCCTTTGAGATATATAGATTTCTCTCTTTGTGCAGCTTTTTCCTCTTGTACTCTGTCTTCTGCTATTACACTCCCATTCCCATCTCCTCAACTCAGGGAGTCTTCCAGATTATAGCTGAGTTCCACTTCCCTACACAACAGCCTAATAATTATCTTAAGCCATTACCCTGAGGTACTTATAGGGCCCATGTCATTTGTTTCTGTTCTCCGGGTATCACTGTCCTTCTTTCTCTAATCCCTAGTGTTTTGCAAATGTTTTGGTTGTTTTGAGCAGAAGTATAAATCCAATATTGCTACCCCATCTTGATTTGAAACAGAAATCTTCCCAAAGTATGTTTTATATAAGGGGAGTAAACAATGGTACCAAGAACGTTTTGTGTAGGAGTCTGACTACTGCAATATAGAAAGGGAAAATGTCTCAAACTATACCCTCTCCTTCAACGTATTGTTAAAATTTTATTTACAAAAATATAAATGCTTTTTGTCATTTAATTCTATCTTTTATAGACAATTTTTTTTATGGCAGGATAAGTTACTGTCTTTTACTTAAAACTATTTGGGATCCCCGGGTGGCGCAGCGGCTTGGCGCCTGCCTTTGGCCCAGGGCGCGATCCTGGAGACCTGGGATCGAATCCCACGTCGGGCTCCCGGTGCATGGAGCCTGTTTCTCTCTCTGCCTCTCTCTGTGACTATCATTAAAAAAAAAAAGAAAAGAAAAAAAACTATTTGAAGCACAGGAAACAGCACTGGGAGTGTTGTGAAGACTGGTGTCTGGATCCAGCATTACCACTTTCTGAATGCATGGCTTTGGATGTCATTTGTCATCTGTTTACAAAGTCCATTGTTATCACCTGTAAAATATTGTTAATACCACCTTACTTGTTTACGTTACAGAACTAGTACAAGAATGCACTGATATTTTGATGTAAGCAATCTTTTAAGTTGTAAAATATTATAACAATATAGGAGTTACTATTATAATTATGTCAATTATGCTTTTGGGAAACTTACATTTGAAAGACCAAAAAAATTGCAGCTCACTTTTGTGTGTGTGTGTCCCCAGGATTATCTTCTTGACACATTCACTCAGACCTCTGGGGAATCACTTACCTGTAAAATGCTACACTTTATTCTTTGGGATGTGCATTGGAGTAATAGAAAGAGTATTGTGCTCTAAAATCAAATAATTCTAGACTACACTCAGACTTTGCTATTGTGTCTTTTTGAGGCAGTTATTGTACCACTCAGTTTTCTAATATCTAAGATGAGAAAAGTAATACTACTTTTGTCAGGTTTTTGTAAGGAGAAAATATGATGAAATGTGTGATGAACTGGTACATTATAAGCATTCAAGAGAAGTTATTCTAAAATGTTATCACTATTCCATTAAAGAATCTATGTGGGCACAGTTCCAGTAAAAAAGAATGTGTCCTCTAATCAAAGTTCAGCATTCAGACACCATACCTCAATCATCTTTGATTCTTTCCTGTCTTTCACATCTAGTCAGTTCATCAAATACTCCAATACCTCTTCATTCTGCTGCTACTACCACTGTCTTCATTTCAATTTCATTGATGATTCTGTTTCTTCATTATTGCATATTACTGGTACAGTGGCCTAACTAATTTCTCTGCACTAGTCTGTGCATTACATTTGTCACCACATTCTGAAGGTACAGCTCTAATCATGGCATGCTATCCTAGGAAATCTTTTGATTGTTCACTTTTCAGTATAGAATAAAACCTAAGTTCTCTTATTTGGCAGACAGGCACCTTACAAGCTGGTCACTGTCTTTCTTTCCACATGCCTCTTCCCACGTACCATAAGGTACTTAAGTCTCCATTCACCCTGAGTAGTCCTTCTCAAACATGCATGGTAGCTTTTCCTTGATCATGTTGCTTAAGTTATAACCTCCAGAATTTTCTCACTGCTAACAAATTTATTCCATTAACTGTAATCCTGTTCAAACAGCCACCATTTACACAACTCTTATGATATATAAGCAATTATCCTAAAAACATTATTTTTCTGATATAATCAAAGTCGTGCCACACAGCATAAAATATTATCCGTGCATATTATTAGACAAAAATCAAGGCACAGTTAAGTATCATTTCTATGGCAATTAGCAAGTGAGGGCTAAATAGCATAATGACAAAGCATGCTGTAAAAATTACATTCAACTGCCTCTGCTCAAATCCTAGTGTCTTCCCAGATTTTTCTTAAGTAATCAATTCTTCTGTCTTTTCTAGTTTTAATTATTTCTTAATCTACTATCTCAATTTTACAACCAGCTTTGTAATTTCTCATATGTGTCATTCACCTCCTTAACTGAAACTCTATTTTTCAAAGTTAGGAACTGTGTCTGATTTGTGGTTAACACATCAAACTTTGTCATAAGCTAATCTGGAGTCGAGTCTCAGCCTTTTCATTTAGCACTTGATCCATCCTGAGCCAGTTATTTACTACAAACCTCAATTTCCTCATCTGTAAAAAGGGATTAATAGAAGTACCCAGTTCACTAAGATGTTTTCAAAATTAAAAGAGATTGTGCATGTGAAGCACTGATATTACCAGTTATAGATCAAGAGTCAATATTTTTAGCAATTGTTATTACTATTCTTACTGACAGCATTAATGCTTATTTATCTCTCCAGCATTGGAATGCCTTACTCTCTCCTAACAGCTCTTTTTCTTTAGTGGTACTGCATGGGAACAGAATGATTGATTCAAATATAAGGAAGATGAAATTAGCCCTGACACCTTTGACCTTACCAGTGTTTCTCCAGATGTTGGATTTTGTTCCCATAAGTGGTTATTTACAATAAATGACACAGTTATGAATAACCCTTAAGAAAGGAATTCCTTCTGATGGGAGGCAAATGATGCTTCTATCAAAATACAAAATGACTGTGCCAAGATTAATGCTCTTCCGAGAAATGCCAAGGTAATTAATAACAATTAGCAATTTAATATAAAACGATGCCAACTGCTTGAAAACAATAGATAAGTGTGCATAGGTGTGTAGCTTGCTGTCCTTTAGGAAAGGTAATTTCATTAGGAGCCAAGTCTATTCATCAAACATCTATCTTATAAGGAAAACAGATGACAACTGAAGGCCAAAGGATATAAAAGCATTAACAAGAGTCCTAGGAGACAGCATATTAATAGTGAAGAAGCTCACATAACCAATCCACCTTCCAATTTAGTGTTGGGTGGTCCCATTGAACTGTAAGCATTAGCAAAGGCTTAAGGAAGTTGGATAAAGGGGCCAAGTTAAGGTCAAAGACTTGAATGTTGAGTCATCCTCATCCCAGCCTGGTACTGGTTGTAGGAAGAAAGCCACTTTAACAGGCACTTATATAAAGTCTGGAGAACTGTGAATTATACAGAGTAAAAATAAATACAGTTCTTATTTTAACATCACAATCTTTTATTAGTGATTTTCTAAGTGTGGTTCCCCAAACAGCAGCAGCATACTCTAGTAGATTGTTAACAATGTAGATTATTCGGTTCTATACTCAGACCTACTGAATAAGAAAATCTGGGGAATAGGTCAAGCAATCTACATTCTAACCAGTCCTCCAGATGATTCTAAATCTCTAAAAGTAAATGTCATAGTCATTATTGTTAGCTGAAGAAAAATCAAGATTTTGTCACTGCCTGAAATCCCATGTGACCAGTGATGAAAATGGGATCCTGTGTCACATCTGTCTGACTCCACAATTCGCAGTATTTCTAGTCTCACAAGCTGCTTCCAGAGGCAAAGTTTAGAAATAGGCCATCTGGTTCAGCCATGTTCAGGCCAAGAGTTGGAGTACAGATGAGAACTTGAGGTTCTGTTTTCCACAGGTGGCTCTCAGGTAGTCCTAAGGGTAAGATAAGGTGCTCTGGCCCTTGCCCTACAAAGGCCTTCCAGAGGTGATGTTTAGGACTGATGTACTAGGAAGGTGTTGCATGTAGCTCAGAGTCAAAATAAGAAACTAAGACTATGAGTGTGCTAAGGGATAAGTGCTCATTACTGGCACAGAGACTAGGATGGATGTAGGCCTTGATTAAATGAGCAAAAATCACCTTTCACTTCAAGAAGCCTTTTTAAAGTATTGAAATGCCCCCTTTCTTAAATAGACAAAAGACTTTTCAAGTATATTAGGTACAAGGACCTTCATTGTGAAATATCTCTCTGTTCAATGCCAATGTATCAGGAACACTTTCCCTGATACACATCATAATAATAAATCCAGTAAAAAACATAATAACCCTAAATAAATAAGCCACCCTCTGTTTTTACGCTATCCTCTTTTTATGCTATCCTCTTTTTCTGCCTTATTTTTTACAGCATATATTCCCACTTACTACAGCACATATATACTATTCATATGTTAATTTGTTAATGTTTCCATCTTACAACATTCTCCTCACCTGGTTTTCCCAATCACTGTATGTACCCATAACCTGTATGATTTCCTTCTGTGCATGATGCTTTTGATTAGATTATCCTAAAACTGACAATCTATTAGTCATAACCAGTAAAAATGAAGTAGAGCCTTTGCCATTTTAACTTAAGAATATAAGTTTAGGGACACCTGAGTGGCTTAGCAGTTGAGTGTCTGCCTTCAGTTTAGGGTCTAATCCAGGGTTCCGGGATTAAGCCCTGCATTTGGCTCCCTGCAAGGAGTCTGCTTCCCCCTCTGCCTCTTTCTTTCTGCATCTCTCTTGAATAAATAAATAAAATATTTAAAAATAAATTAATTAAAATAAAATTGTTTTTTAAAAGAATATAAATTTAAACAAGAAAAAAAAGAGTATTCTGAGAGCCTGGCTGAATATTTACCCAAATATCTGTTATGCCTTTTTAAGGTATCCCTGGTTCCTGTACAAAAATTTGAAATGGATTAAAGACCTAAATGTGAGGCCTGAAACCATAAAAATCCTCAAAGACAACACAGGCAGTAAATTTTTTGACATTGACCATAGCAACTTTTTTTTCTAGATATGTCTCCTGATGCAAGGGAAATAAAAGCAAAAATGAACTACTAAGGCTACATTAAAATAAATATAAATAAAAGCTTCCGTATAGTCGAAAAACTAAAAGACAACTGATGGAATGGGAGAAGATATTTGTAAATGACATATCTGATAAAGGGTTAGTAACAAAAATATATAAAGAACTTACACAACTCAACACCCAAAACAAATAATCCATTAGAAAATTGGGCAGAAGACATGAACAGATATTTCTCCAAAGGAGACACTCAGATGATCAATAATAGACACATGAAAAGGTGTTTATCATTATTTGCTATCAGGGAAATACAAATCAAAAATACAATGAGATATCACCACACACCTGTCAGAATGCCTAAATCAACAACACAAGAAACAACAGGTATTGGCTAGAATGTGAAGAAAAAGAAACATTCCTGCATTGTTTGTAGGAATACAAGGAAGTTCCTCAAAAAATTAAAAATAGAACTACCCTAGTATTTAACAATTGCAGTACTGGATGTTTACCCAAAAATACAGAAACACTAATTCAAAGGAATACATGCGCCCCTATATTTATAGCAGCATTATTTACAATAGTCAAATTATGGAAGCAGCACAAGTGATAAATGGCTAAAGAAGAAGTGACTGAAATACTATTCAATCAAAGAAAGGAATGAAATCTTTCCATTTGCAATGGTATGGATGGAGCTAGAGGGTATAATGTTGAGTAGAATAAGCTAGTCAAAGACAAATATCATATCATTTCACTCATATGTGGTATTTAAGAAACAAAACAAATGAGCTAAGGGGAAAGAACAAAGAGAGAGAGAGAGAAAAAAAGACTTTATTATAGAGAATAAACTGATGGTTACCAGAAAGAAGGAGGGTAGGGGAATGGATGAAGTAGTGATGGGAATTACAGAGTGTACATGTTGTGATGAGCACCAAGTGATATATAGAATTGCTGAATTTCTATATTGTACAACTGAAGCTAATATAACACCGTATGTTAGCTAACTGGAATTACCTAAAAACTTCCAAAATAATCCAATAAAATTATAAATAAACCTAAAGCAAAGTACAGGACACCTGGGTGGCTTGGTCAGTTAAGCGTCTACCTTCAGCTCAGGTCATGGTTTTCAGGTCCTGGGATTGAGCCCCACGTGGGGCTCCCTGATCAGCAAGGAGTCTGCTTTTCTCTTCCTCTGCCCTTCCCCCTGCTTGTGCTTTCTCAACTCTCTCTCTCTCTCTCCCTCTCTCTCTCCCTCTCTCAAATAAATAAATAAAATCTCCTTAAAAAAGAAAATACCCTGAAGCAAAGTCCTGATATATTTACTATTTGAAAATAAAAGATGAAAAGAAAAAAATAATTAGGGATCCCTGGGTGTCTCAGCAGTTAGGTGCCTGCCTTTGGTCCAGGGTGCGATCTTCCAGTCCCAGGATCGAGTCCCGCGTCGGGCTCCCTGCATGGAGCCTGCTTCTTCCTCTGCCTGGGTCTCTGCCTCTCTCTCTCTCTCTGTCTATCATGAATAAATAAATAAAATATTTTTAAAAAAGAAAAAAATAATTAAAGTCACCAGTAATATTACTACCTTGAGATCGTACCCTATTCTTTTCCTAATAACAAAATATAATTCCATTTTTATGCTGCCTTTATTCCAGTTACATTAATAATAGGTAAAAATATTTCTCAATATTGTTTTACATTACATTCCTTCGGAACTAATGAAGATAAGCGTTTTCATATACTTATTGATAGCTTGTATTTCTTTTCTTTTTTTGCACACTTTATCTAGCAGTCTATGTTTTGTTGGGGGCATGTTTTAACTTATACTGAATTTCATCATATCTTTATAAACATTTGTGTGCGGGTGTTTATAATGTTCTTTATCTTTAAATTTAACTATAGTATTTTGTTGGCTCACAACAAGTTTAGATTTTATTTGCTAATTTATTTTTAATTTTTCTTCATGATTTGTTCTTTTCCTTTAAAGCTTAGTAATGGCCACATCAATATGTAATAACTTGTATTTTATTATTTATCATTTTGTTATAGATTTAATTATACAGTTTATCTGGGATTTGTTATTTTATGGTATGAGGTAGGGATCCAGCTTTTTTATTTGAATAATGATTAACCGTCATAACACCATTTATAGAATAAACCACATTTCTTAAGTGAATTCAATTGTCCTTGGTTCTTAGAATCCTTTAATCATTTCTATGAGAATCAAGGAGGAGACGGATCAGTTAGAGGAATAGGTCAATGCGTCATTGCACTCAAAAGACCTTACTGAATGTTTACACTTATTTGCATAATATTGTGTTCTTATTAATTTCCCAAACATCTGTAGGCAGAGCATGCCCATTAAGCTGTTCAGCTGAGCAGCTGCACTTAAAATATTAATTCTGTGGCAAAGCTTAGTGAAATTTAATAATGAGGTAATTTAGAAACTGACTTTTATGACTTTAAGAAAAAAATAATATTTGAAAGTTAAATTACATCTTTGATTTCCAAGTTGAGCTGATGCTCTGATTTGTACATCAAGTAGGAAAGCAAAAAAGTATGTCACTTGTATTTGTAGATAATTGTATCTATGAAGATGCATTTGGAAATTTATCTGAATGTATTATCATATCAAAAAGTATAGGCGTAGATATTTGGGTATAGGAAATTACTTAGATGTCATAACTAGAAAACAAGATTCAGACTGCTATTTATTTTAAGTTCCCCTGTACATCTTGAAGGCTGAGAAGCATTTGTGTGATCTGTGAGTCTTTGAATGAATGAATCTACAAGATACTCTCTTCTGAGGAGAGTATTAACTATGTTGCACTCTGCATGGAATTCCTTAAAGTTTTAGAAATCAGGAGGGATGAAATCGCATTAAGCCAATAGCCAGAAGACCTAGTATCTTATTAAGTCATTAACATGAAGAGCTGTGACTTCAGAGAAGCTTTTTAAACTCGTTGTGCCTCAGTTTCCACATAGGGAAAATGAGATACTTCACCAGATGGTTCTGATTAAATGAAATCATACAATGTTAACCTTGCCAAGAAAAGAACAAACTGTTTTTCAAAGGCAAGACAAACTGCTCATCCTTAGCAAGAGTAATCACCATACATAGCATCTGCTACAAACCAGGCACTGTGCTAAGCAATTACATAAATGGATGTACTTGATATTAAAACATCTTGTCAGGTACAGTCATTGCCCACATCTTATGGATGGAGGGGGAGGAATGAGGTGCAGAGAGCTGAAGCACCCTGACTAAGTCATGTAAGCAGTGAATGGTCAAGCTTATAGTCTCAGACCTTGCACATAACTACTAAGGTACTATGCCAAAATATGCAAGATTTGTAAATGGCATTTCACTAAAAAGACAATAGCTGTGTTTACTCCAAAAGCATGAAGATGTTTCTATGGGTAAATACCAGCTATATAAAGAATATTTGGGCAGCCTCCAGTCTGGATTGCGATCCTTTAAGATCCCTGGAAAACAAAGAGATTTGGGATATTTTAGAGGTAGTGGTCAAATCACCACCACCACTGTATGTAATACTTAAACCTAGATGTAGATAAGGAAGAGATTTGCATTATAAGTCCAAGATGAAGTTCTTGCAAGAATCACTCCAGCTCTGCTTACAAGTAAGCTCTAAATTTACAAAGGCATAGCTTATCTTCCCTTCAATGACAGATCAGTTGTATATAGGGTCCAAGAATAAAGGAAAGTCCAGTACTCATGAATATAGGATTGGAGGTTAGATTAGACTTCAGGAAGAACTGTGAATCCAGCATTTACTAGATGTAGGAACTAGGGCAAGTTATTAATTTTCTATAAGCCTCAGTTGTTTGTACGTAAAATACAATTAGTGATTATTATTCTATAATATGCTGTGTGATATGAAATACAGTACAGGGAAATTTTCTAGCATATATCGTTTGCTTTACAACAGATAACTAGAAAAGAGGAGCCCAAATCAGTTTTAGAAAAAAAAAAACAGATTCATTTCTCATTTGATTCTTTTAATTTGGTTGAACACTCTACCATTTGTAATAACATTATGTGAACATCTTAATGGACACAAAGACTGTTGAGTCATCAATTCTTTCCTACTTTCTGGCCAAGAATAGAAAATTCATTTTGGTTCCAAAACATTTTGTGGTTGACTACTAGACTTAAATTTAGATAATCTGAATTATAAACTGAGTAATTTAGGCTGGTTTACTCAAACATGATTTTAAAACTACTTATGCAAAAGGGTTATTTGCGGATTAAGACAACACATGCAGAGGATTTAGCACGGTGCTGTGCACAAAATAAAATTCTCTACATTAGCTGATATTATTATTATTATTACTGTTTCATGCTTTCTTACCTTCCCTCTTAAAAGCTTCATAAACTTAGATGTTTGTGATTAAAATTAATTAGTATTATATTCATGGAGTGAAAGAATCCTAGAGATAGAAAGGATCTCCAAAATTATATTCTGGGTTATAGAAGGAAAAACTGAGGCCCAGAGATGCATTGCAACTTGCCAGTGTCACGCAAATCAGTCAAAAGCAACAATGGGATGTTTCCTAGAACTATTGAGACCCAGAGGCCTTCCAACAATACATTTCATAGCATTTTTTTTTAAAGACTCACTTCAGAAAGTTTTGCTTATAGTTCTTAAAATCTTGGACTGGGTGACTTTATAGATCTAGTGACAGGGAGGAATGAAGTCTGTTACTTGAAGGAGAGCTGATAGCTGGTCCAAAATGGAAAAAAAAAAAAAAAAAAGAGCTATACCTGAAATCCATAGGATCGTGGTTGCACATCACAGTACTCCCATATCCAAAAAATATCAATGCATTAAAAAACTGCAATCCACTAAAGAGAACACCACGGAAGACTTCAAGTCTGAGGAAATGGAGGCTATCCTATCAGGTTAACAAGCTCTACCAGCTAAATTCCTGCAAAGCATTCAGAGGAAAAGAGAACGTAAGTGGAATAAGGATCTCTAATTATCAGCCTAATTCTTGCAACAAGCTACAAAAATAGAGACCAAAGCTGGATTTATTGCCCCCACTCTCACTTTACTCCTACGCACAATCTTCTATACCGTTTTTTTATAGGTAGTGCATAGATGATGACTGGTTTTACAATAAAAATTCCAATAATAAAATGATTGAACTGATCACCCTACAATGATATGGTAACTGATAGGACTCTCTTTTTTCCCTTGGTAGTTACACAGGAATGTGATTCTGTTTTTGCTTCCAATCTAAAAAAAACAACAAGAATGGATGATGAGTGGCAAAATGGATCTGCTATTACGGGTCTATTCTTCACTATTATTTTCTCCAGTATTTTTGAGATATAGTTGACATATGCCATTGTATAAGTTTAAGGAGTACAACTTAATGATTTGATAATGTGTATATTGTACAATGATTACCACAGAAAGTTTATTTAACATCCATTACCTCAGAATTACAAGTTATTTTTCGTGTGATGAGGACTAAAATTTGCTCTCTTAGCAATTTACAAATATCCAATACAGCACTGTTAAGTATAGTATTTTTTTTAAACTTTTTTTTAAAGTTTTATTTAAGTTACAGTTAGTTAACATACAGTGTATTAGTTGCAGGTGTACAATGTAATGATTCAAAACTTTCATTGCTTCCCAATGCTCTTCACAATAAGTGGACTTCTTAATGCCCATCACCTATATCACCTATCCCCCCACCAACCTCCCCTCTGGTAACTATCAGTTTGCTATAGTTAAGAATCTGTTTCCTCGTTTGCCTCTATCTCTCTTTCCCTTTGCTCATTTGTTTTGTTTCTTAAATTCTACATGTGAGTGAAATCATATGTCTTTCTCTGACTGACTTATTTAGCATCATACCCTGTAGCTCCATTTTATAACTGCAAGTTTATACTTTTTTTGACTACCTTTATCCAATTACCACACTTTCCATCTCCTGTATCTGACAACTACCAATCTAATCTTTCTCTGAATGTAATATGAGTCTATATATCTATTATCTATATAAAATAACTAATATATGTATATTCTCTATATAGAGAGAAAGCTACATATCTATATCATGTTTTGTTTATCTATTCCTCCATTCACAGACATTTAGATTGTTTACATGTCTTAGCTATTGTAAATAATGCTTTAGTGAACATGGTGGTGTGGATATCTTTTTGAGATATTGATTTCATTTCCTTTGTATATATACCCCGAAGTGGGATTGCTGGGTCATCATATGAGAGTTCTGTTTTAAATTTTTTGAGGATACTCCATAGTATTTTCCATAGTGACTGCAGCAATTTACATTCCACCAATAGTATACAAGGATTTCCTTATCTCTACATCCTCACTAATAACTTTTGCCTTTTTGATGATAGCGATTCTAACAAATTTGAGGTATCACCTCAAATTGTGCATTCTTCATTATTGTAAATATTGCTCACTCTTTGGTTTGTTTTAGGGGAGGCAAGAACAGGAAATAATCAAAAGTTGGGAAGGGGAAGAGATCAGGATCCACTCTCTCCCTGTTTGACCACAGGAGAATAGTGACTTTAAAGGACAATGGCCTTTTACCAATGACCACTTTCTATCAGATCCTTACACTCTCATGGTCACGGTTATCATCAGATTGCAGAAATTGTTCTTTTGGCCATCCAACTGGGTGACAATGACTCCCTAATATAGCTAGTGCCTGGATATTTAGTCACCCCTTATTGATCTCCTTATCTCCCTCTTCATCTTTGTAAATATTCCCATCTTTAAACCTTTTCATTTAATTTTCAGTGTGCCATCTGTTTTTTTTTCCTGGATCTTGATTCAATAGAAGTTGATTTTTAGAGAAGTACTGAGAAAAGGACCCATTGCTTAATATAATCAGAACTGGCAGCTGAGAAGGCAAGCACAGTATAGTGGAAGAAAAGACCTGAGTTAAGATTTTTATTTCAACATGTATCCCTTTTCAACCATTTATAGTGCATTTCCTGTGAATAAAGTTCTATACATATACCTATCCTCTGGCCTGACTGGCATGAATTATCCACTTCCCTCTACTTGCTGAAATCCAATATACGGCCATATTTCAATTTCTTCTAGCCTTTTTATAAGGCTTACATATCTGTTTGAATGTCTTCCAATGATGGAGTGAGGATTTTGAGCATAGTTTGATAATCACAAGGGAACCATTTTAAATTCTCAATAACAGGAAGATACTAGGGAAGTTATGTTTTAAAAAGATTCAGAGCTCTCCCACATAACATAATTTTTCCCAAAGTACAGAGCAATAAACCTACTTATGATAAAATAACTAAATAATTTTTGAATGTTTAAAGTGACATTTAGAAACTTATAACTCATCAAATAAGAGCACCTAAACTTCAGCTGCTGATAAAAATGTCATATTTCACATGAGAAATAAAGAACCTTTAAAATGAATCTTTTTTGTTGATCTTGTTTCTCTCAATTTCTCTTAAAAATATTTTTTCAGAGATCTTTAGTTAATATCAATAAGCAAGATGAAATGACTACTTCAGAATTCTGACAATTATTTAAATATTAAAAACAGCATCTTTATCATCTTTATGCCAAAATAAGTAATTAAAATCTGTTTTTTTTTTCTCCGTAATAAAATACGATCATATTATGGGCAAATATTCTACCAATATGGTTAAACTACTGTTGTGTATTGTAATTTTTTTAAAGTCTAGGTAGACTAGGTTTATAGAATCCATTTGAGCCTGAAATGAACCTTAAGGGTCTCCTCCTTCCCCCCTCCACCATTCAAAAAAAGATAGAAAGGAGATGCAAAGACAACAACATCATTTCTAAAACCTGAGAACTGCAGGGCCATCTTGTTTATTTAATTTAGAAAACATAATTTATTTCATAATTAAAAAAAAAACATGACTCTAAGAGATGGCCTTTCGTTTATAGCATAGCAGTCATTAGTGCATTTTAACTTGCATGTGTTCATGGTATTCATAGTCCTTTTCTTCCTTCTTCAAAATGCTGGGACTTTAAATTACTGCTCAAGAGCTAGCAAGCAAGATAGGGCTATTAGATTTAGCATCATATATTTTCCCAAGCGGTATACACAGCACTTTTTAAATATGTATGCAGCCCGTTTTAGACTGTAATCTCTTTTCAGTTATTTATACCACTGACGGGCTTTAGATCCTTATTTCTGACACTATAATTTAATGCTGTGACACAAGCCCCAGATTTACAGCTCCCACTGTTGGCCCAAGACTTCCATTCCACAGCTCTGATACAGTGAATTCAGGGGAGTTGCAGAAGGGAATTTCATCAGTTTTTTTTTTTTTTTTGCTATTTTCTTTACAGTAAAGTTTTGCAGATTCAGTGTTGACTCCTTTGCCTTTAGAGAAGTGCTCTAACCCTAGGTTTTGAAGGCCATTTTATACTTTCTGATATTCCAAAATTGACATTCCACTGTATTATCCACCCACGTTCACATATCATTCACTGAAGGTTTATATGACCATGTGCAAATCATTCACCTCTGTAAGCTTCCATTTTTCTCATCTGTAAAATGGGAACAAAATGCCTACTTCATCTTCATGAGGTTATTGTTAGAAATAAATGAATTTTTGCCTGTAAAGTACTTAGAATTTTGGCACATACTAAGGGGTGGTATAATATAGGGTTAAAGAGTATGGCTTGTATAACTGTGTAAAACTACACAGTTTTAGAAACATGTTTCCCATAGATCATGATGAGAATGATATCTTCTGAAATCATTCATGTGGTAGCTGATTTTTTGACTCAGAATTTCAAGAATTCATCCTATGAGAAAAAGAACAGATATATGTATGGAGGTGTGTGCCTTAGTATCATTTGAATAAATAAACAGGAAAAAATTAAAGGTTTACTAAATGAGAGTTGCTTAAGTAAATTATGTTGTATACAAATAATGAAATATATATTCTTTAGCTCTTACAAAAGAATGAAGATAAGTCTATATTGACATTCTAGACCTCTAGACCTGTGTAATTAATACACAGAAGTGTATATGCATCAGGATTTAATATTTTCATTTTGTATTAAGTATAGGGAATTGTTGAATACCATATTAAACTATAAACCAGTGGCCGTTTTTAAAGAGTGAAATCACAGAATATTTTGCTAAGTATCAGAGTTATGTAATTTTTAAATAAAAAATAATACTTAACAAAGCAAAAATGTCAACGAACCAATAAAGACAAGTAGAAATACTATATTATTAGGCATCTGTGACAAAATACCATAAACTGGGTGGCTTGTAAACAACAGAAATTTGTTTCTTACAGTTCTAAAGACTGGGAAGTCCAGGATCAGGGTGCTGACAGATTTGGTGTCTGGTAATAAGACCCTGCTTCCTGGTTCACAAGAGTTGTAATTTTGCTCTCTTCTCACATGATGGAAGAGGTAAGGGGTCTTTCTGGGATCTTTTTTATAAGGGCACCAATCCCATTTATGAGGGCTCTTCATCACCTCCAAAAGGTCCCACATCCAAATACTAACAAGTTGAAGATTAGGATTTAATATATGAATTTTAGGGAGACACAAACATTTAGTCTATAGTGCTACTGACAACTCTTTAATTAATACCATTATCTATAGGATAAATCCCAGGACCTTCATAAATTGTATGACTACCTACCTGTACAGTATCTTTTGCCATTATCCATCTTGCCACATGTTTTCAAGTTGTAAAAAATGATCATAGTTCTATTAATCTTACTAATTTCATTAATCTTTGGATAACTTGATTTTTTGTTTGTGCTGATTGGTCTATCCATATGCATACCTCAGTGATAGATTTTTTTTTTTTTGCAAATGCCTACTTGCATGTACATTGCTAAATTTTCACTTACTTGAGAAAAGATAACTAACAGAAATACTAACAAATAATAATCCCTCAATAAATGCTCATTAAACTAAAATGAACCATACTGATATTTTGGGGGAGTTGACAGGCCAAGATGAGCTCACAGAAAAAAATTCCAAACAGTATTATTTTATAAACTCTTTACCAGTATAGAAGCAGGTCGAAAGAATATTAGTTGCACAGCATGTTCAAGCAAGCAATACATAATTATGATTAAACACATGACATTATAATAATTCAGCACTTTTGGGTGATTAATACTATAATGGTATATTAGATACATACAGTGATATAAATAAAGAGAATGAATTGTTACATTAATACAGGAATAAGTAGATAAGTTTCTGAATAGAACTATAGTTCTTTTACAGAGAAGGCTTGGGATGAGGAAGGTAGGAAGAGATGGAAGATTGAACAAAAATAGTGCAGGCAAATAGAAATAATGTAGCTTTAAAAGAAGAAAATGCAAGATAAAAGATTGAATTTGAGATTGCTGATGTAAAACAATACAGGGAATGTCTTATAGACTATTCTTGCGGATCTTTTAATTAAAGTACCAGCAGAAGCTTTTTTATGGAAGTGCTTCATCTCTTTAAATGAATCTATTTAAGTAGATCTCTTTAAATGGATGCCATATTACTTGGGACTATTTTGATTACTTGTGATAAAAATCAATTCTGGCTTCATGTGATAATGTATTTACCTTCTTTTTTCAAAAGAACAGCCAAACCAAGGACAGAATCTCTGAAATTCAGATTCAATTTTATTAGGAAGAGCCAATTTGGCCAACATAAACAATATGTCCAGTTGCGGTCCTTTAGCTAGACCAGTGAGACTCAATCATATTTTTAGAATATCTCTCCCAGGAATTCATGGCTGTAACCATGAAATTTCAGGGAGGTGCTATTTATACAAAAAAAACGTGAGGAGAAGAAGAAATCCCAATTAATATTCACTGTTAAGCCCAGAAAGAGGCATGAAAAACTCCAGATAATTTCTCTTGGGTTGCTGTTTTATAAATATCCATTTATTTATTCATTCATTCATTTATTCACTCACCCGTCAACCATTTATCCATCTATTCATTCACTCTCAAACTATTTGAGAGCTGGCACTGTCATGAATGCTCTCTAATCATTTAGAAGCTTACAGAATGACAGTGGATATATAAATGCCAATACAAGCTAAAGAGCTATGATTCCTTGGCATGTACGTTAGAGCTCTGGGAACACAAAAGGGAGCTTATTACTTATGACCAATAAAGTCTATATAGGGTTAATACTTAAGCTGAGCTTTAAAGGATACATAGAAGTTTAAAAGAAGAGAAGGAGGGAAAAAATAACAGATGCAAAGCCTTAAAAAAGAAAAAAAAGCTTTATAAGCTTAGGAAAAGGAGAAAAATTAAGTATGATGCGTTCAAGGGTGTGGCAAAAGACAAATATAGACAGGTGGGTTGATTCCAGATTATGCAGGCATTAGTGCAGTATGGGAAGGAGTTGGAATTTATCAAGGATTAAAAATGTTTAAAGGGGAAGAACTTGATTTGATTAGTGTTTAAAAGAATCTGATAGTGTTAAGGGTGAATGGTAATGAGGAAGACTGAAAGTAGGAA
Organism: Vulpes lagopus; assembly: GCF_018345385.1. Lineage (NCBI taxonomy): Eukaryota > Metazoa > Chordata > Mammalia > Carnivora > Canidae > Vulpes > Vulpes lagopus. Next base: position 32,473,142 of record NC_054838.1, on the reverse strand, counting down.
AATCAAATAAGTTGCTTTTATAAAAGCTTAGGTGGCATATAAAAAAAGCCTGAAGTGAGGAGAATGTAGTGTTTACTTTCTGTTAGTAATTAGGCTTTTCACCTAAAAAAATAAAAGAAAAAAATATGGAAAGGAACAGAGCTCTGTGACAGATGAGGTTTTTCCCTACATCTGTGGCCTAATTAATTAATTGTTCTGTGATAGATATTTAATTAAATACTTGTAGGCATCTTTGTAAAGGATGTGGAACAACCAATTAAAATTTTCATTGTGCCCTTTCAAAATTAATTAACCGTTAAATGCCACAGACTAACCTATAGCATAGATATTTAGGTATAAGTGGGAAAGATATTTGGATTTGGGTGAATCATAGTATCTAGTCTATATTCATATCTCATAGGGAAATCTGAGATGTGCTACAGACCAGTGCTGTACAACAAAACTTGTGGTAATGATGAGAATGTTACCATCTAATAGAGTCACTTCTAGCTGTATGTTGTTATTAAGTATTTGAAATGTAGCTGGTATAACTTAGGAACTTAATTTTAATATTTAATTTTTTTTATTTTTATTTTTATTTTTTTAAATTTTTATTTATTTATGATAGGAACACAGTGAGAGAGAGAGGCAGAGACATAGGCAGAGGGAGAAGCAGGCTCAATGCACCGGGAGCCCGACGTGGGATTCGATCCCGGGTCTCCAGGATCGCGCCCTGGGCCAAAGGCAGGCGCCAAACCGCTGCGCCACCCAGGGATCCCAAAAATTTTTTAAATAGTAATTAATTTAAATATAAATTTTAAAAATTATATATGCTAGTGGCTACCGTATTGGAGGTCACAGTAGACCATGAGAATATGGAGATTCAGTTGGACTATATATATATATATATATATATATATATATATATATAGCTGTGATATATAGCTATTAAGAAGTTGGGGAGAGACAGCAGAGGTAAAATAGGGTGGGGAATGGGTATGGAAAGTCATTTTCAACATAGGTGATTAATAAGCTGTGAAATATTGGAGAAATCGATTCACACATAGACCTTGGTGTCTTCACATGTACTATGAAGTTAATCGCCATTTAAGCTTCATATATCTACAGAAATAAAAGTGATCTGTCACAGTTCAACTAAGATAGCATCGAAGAAAATGGCTTATTTTACTTATTATTTCATTAATTCAGTTATAAAATTGCTCTATTCTTATTTTTAAATTGTTCTAGGTATGGATTTGAGATATTATATCATATTTTGGGTAAGCTGAAAATGAGAAGGCAAATAAATAATTTGGTGAAAGCTGTTTATTTTAAAACTAGTAATTTACATATAACTAACTTTGAAATTGTCTTTTATTGCCTTTCTTTTATTGTCTGTTGTTACTTTCTGTGATAGGCAGCCTCCAAGGTGACTTTCAATGATCCTCAATTTTTGTCTCTATCTACCTAATAGCAGGATTGGTCTGTGTGACTATAGCAAACACGATGAAAAGTCCCTTCCAATATTAGGGCCTTCCAATATTAGGGCATAAAAGACTGAAGCTTCCATGTTTCCATCTTGGGCTTTTTCTGTCACCCTTCACCCTTTGGAAGGACCACATGGTAAGAAACTGGGACACCCAACCTATAACTAATAAGAACAGGAAGAATCCAAATAACAGCCATGAGTGCATCTTCTTGGAAGTGAATTCTCCTACCTCAGCCCAAGTGTCAAATGATGCAGCTTTATTGCAACCTTATTAAAGACCTTGAACCAGAATCACTCAGCTAATCTGCTCCCAGATTCCTGATTCTTGGAAACCATGAGAAAATAAATGGCTGTTTTGAAACTCTAAGGTTGAGGGTAATTTGTTATTCAGTCATAAAGAGCTAACATATCTCTTTTACTCTTTTCTCTTCTCTTTTCTTTCTTTTTTTTCCCATCATGATAAGTGTACTCTTTAATCCCATGTACCTCTCCTCTGGTAACTATCAGGTTGTTTTCTACAGTTAAGTGTCTGTTTCTTGGTTTCTCTCTCTCTCTCTTTTTCTCTTTGCTTGTTTGTTTTGTTTCTTAAATTCCACATGAGTAAAACTGTATGGTTATTTGTCTTTGCCTGACTGACTTTTTTCACTTATTACTATACTCTTTAGCTCCATCCATGTCATTGCAAATAACAAGATTTTGTTCTTCTTATTACTGAATAATATTTCATTGTGTCTATAAACCACATTTTATTTATCCATTTTTCAAAAGATGGATACTTGGACTGCTTCCATATGTTGGCTATGGTAAATAATGCTGCTGTAAACATAGGGGTGAATGCTCCCTTTGAATTAGTGTTTTGATATTCTTTGGGTAAATAGTACTGCAATTGCTTGGATTCTAGAGTAGTTCTATTTTTAACTTCTTGAGGAACCTCCACATTTTCTTCCAAAGGGGCTGTACCAGTTTGCATTCCCACTAACAGCGCAGGAATGTTTCTTTTTCTCCACACCCTCCCCAGCACCTATTATTTATTGTGTTGTTGATTTTAGCCATTCTGACCAGTATTGTAGTTTTGTTTTGTTTTGTTTAATTTTTATTTATTTATGATAGTCACACACAGAGAGAGAGAGAGAGAGAGAGAGAGAGAGAGAGAGAGAGAGAGAGAGAGAGAGAGGCAGAGACACAGGCAGAGGGAGAAGCAGGCTCCACGCACCGGGAGCCCGACGTGGGATTCGATCCCGAGTCTCCAGGATCGCGCCCTGGGCCAAAGGCAGGCGCCAAATCGCTGCGCCACCCAGGGATCCCCAGTATTGTAGTTTTGATTTGCATTTCCCTCATGATAGGTGGTGTTGAGCATCTTTAATGTTTGTTTGCTATGTGTATGTCTTCTTTGGACAAATATCTGTTTATGTTTTCTGCCCATTTGTGGGGGAATTTTTTTCGTTTTGGGTGTTGAGATGCATAAGTTCTTTACATATTTTGGATACTAAACATTTTATCGGATAAATGATTGCCAAATATCTTCCCCCATTCCAAAAGCTGACTTTTAGTTTTGTTGATTGCTTCCTTTTCTGTGCAGACGCTTTATATTTTGATGTAGTATAGATTACATTTGTCTTTGTTTCCTTTGCCTCGGAGAAGGGCCCTGTCAGAGGACCTATCTAGAAAAAAGTTTCCATGGCCAATATCAGAGAAGTTACTGCCTGTACTCTCTTCAAGGATTTTTATGATTTCAGATCTCACATTTAGGTCTTTAATCCATTCTGAAATATTTTGTATGTGTATAATGTAAGAAAGTGGTCCAGTGTTTTCTTTCGTATGTTGCTGTCCAGTTTTCCCATTACCATTTGTTGAAGAGACTCTTTTGCTCATTGGATATTCTTTCCTGTCTGGTGAAGATTAATTCACCATGTAATTGTGGATTTATTTCTGGATTTTCTATTCTGTTTCATTGATATATGTGTCTATTTTTGTGCCAGTACCATGTTGTTTTGATTACAAAAGATTTGTAATATAACTTGAAGCCCAGAATTGTGATTCCTCCAGCTTTGCATATCTTTTTCAAGATTACTTTGGCTATACAGGGTCCTTTGTGGTTCCATACAAGTTTTCGGATTATTTTTTCTTGTTTTGTGAAAATTATTGGTATTTTGATAAGAATTACATTAGATTTCGCTAGTGGTATAGACATTTTAACAATATTTGTTCTTCCAATCCATGAGCATGAACTGTCATTTCTTTGTGTCATCTTCAATTTCTTTCATCAATGCTTTATATAGTTTCCAGAATACAGCTCTTCCACCTCTTTGATAAGTTTATTCCTATTTTATTATTTTTGGTGCAGTTATAAATGGAATTGTTTTCCTTAATTTCTCTTTCTGCTGCTTCACTATTAGGTGTGTAGAAATGCCACAGATTTATGTACATCAATTTTGTATGCTGCAACTTTATTGAATTCATTTATCAGTTCTAACAGTTTTTTGGCAGAATCTTTAGCGTTTTCTACATATAGTTTAGTAAATATAGTATCATGTCATCTCCAGATAATGCAAGTTTTACTTCTTCCTTACCAATTTGGATGCCTTTTATTTTTTTTTGTTGTTGTTTTCTGATTGCCCTGACTAGGGTTTCCAGTACTATGTTGAATAAAAGTGGTAAGAGTGGACATCTTTGTCTTGTTCCTGACCTTAAAGTTCTCAGTGTTTCACCATTGAGTATGATGTTTGCTGTGGGTTTTTCACATAAAGCCTTTATTATGTGAGGTATGCTCCCTGTAGGTTTTTTTCGGTGTTTTTGTCATGAATGGTTGCTGTACTTTGTCAAATGCTTTTTCTGCATCTCTTGAAATTATCGTATAATTTTTATCCTTTCTCATATTGATATGATATGTTACATTGATTTGTTCGCGAATATTCAATCTCCCTTGTTGCATCCTAGGAATAAATCCACCTGATCAAAGTAAATGATTTTTTTAATGTATTACTGGATTTGTTAGTGTTTTGCCATTAGTTTTGTTAGCATTTTGTTGAGGACTTTTGCATTTATGTTCATCTGAGATAATGGCCTGCAGTTTTCTTTTATGTGTAGTATGTTTATCTAGTTTTGGTGTCAGGGTATGCTGGTATCACAGAATGTATTTGGAAATTTTCCTCTTCTAATTTTTGGAATATTTTGAGAATTAGAGATATTAACTTTTCTTTAAATGTTTACTAGAATTTGCCTGTGGAGTTATCTGATCTTAGACTTTTGTTTGTTGGGAAGTTTTAAATACTGATTGAATTTCATTGCTAGTAACCAGTCTGTTCAAATTTTCTATTTCTTCCTGTTTCAGTTTTGGTAGGTTATATGTTTGGAGGAATTTCTGCATTTTTCTAGGTTGTCCAATTTGTTGGCATATAATTTTTCATGATATTCTCTTACAATTGTTTTTATTTCTGTGCTGTGGTTGCCTTTCCTCTTTCTTTTGTGATTTTTTTTTATTTGAGCTTGCTCTCTCTCTCTCTCTCTCTCTCTTCCTCTCTCTCTCTCTCTTTGTTTTTGCTTTTGTTTTTTGATGAATCTGGCTACAGTTTTATCAATTTTGTTGATCTTTCCAAAGAACAAGCTCCTGGTTTCATTGATAAGTTCTACTGTATTTTTAGTTTCTATATTGTCTTTTTCTACTCTAATCTTTATTATTTCCTTCACTCTGTTGGTTTGGGGTTTTGTTTGTTCTTCTTTTTCTGGGTACTTTAGGCATAAGCTGTTTGAGATTTTTCTTGATTATGAGGTAGGCCTGTAGTAATCAACCACAAAAGAAAAATCTAGAAAGAGCAAAAATACGGGGAGATCCAATAACATGCTACTAAGCAATGAATGGGACAACCAAGAAATCAAAAAAGAAAGAAAAAATATTACATAGAAGCAAATTAAAATGAAAATATACACTTGTCCAAAATCTTTGTAATGCAAAAAAAAAAAAATCTTTGTAATGCAGCAAAAACAGTTCTAAGAGAGAAGTTTATAGCAAGTCAGGTCTTTCTTATTATTTTCATTCTTTATTAATCTTTTGCTAACAGTAGTAACTAAACCATCTGTAATCTCCTAAATATTTTCTATTCTTCCAAGGCTTTGTGAATTCTTAAATATCTTTTTGGCATGAACCATCCATTCTTTTTCAAATATCTGATACAAATTCTCTTTTTTAAACTCAACTAATGTCCTTTTTGGTGATTTCACCAGTCTGAATTAAACGCCCATAATCTGAATGGCTAAAGAGGTGATATAGATATAGATATGCAATGCAGTATTACTTAGCCATTAAAGAGAATGAAATCTTGTCATTTGCAACAACATGGATGGAGTTAGAGTATTATGCTAACCAAAATAAGTCAGCAAGAGAAAGAAAAATACCATATATTTCACTCGTGTGTGGACTTTAAAAAACAAAGCAGATGGACATAGGGGGAAAAAGAAAAAAGAGATTCTTAACTATAGAGAACTGAAGGTTGCTGGAGGAGAGGTGAGCAGAGGGATGGGTCAACTAGGTGATAGGGATTAAAGTATGCACATGTTATGATGAGTACCAGGTGTTATGTGTAAATGATGAATCACTAAATTCTACATCTGAAACAAATATACCACAGTATGTTAACTAACTGGACTATAAATAAGGACTTGAAAAAAAAGAAAAAATTATCATCATTAATGTTTTCATAGAAGCAGGTAACTATATCTAATAGTCACACTGGTGTGTTCATAACTTCCTACAAAATAGAAATGACATGTTCTTCAGTCTGTATGTATAGTGCTCCCTTCAACACTCTGGACATATTATCCCAAGGATATTTTAACAAAATATTTCTCTAGGAAAAAAAAAAAAAACTTAGAAAGAAAGAATAGAAAAATAGTTGCCAGGGGCTACAGAGCAGAAGAAACAGGGAATAATTGGTAAAAGAGCACAAAATTTCAGTTATAAAATTGATAAGATCTAAGGATCTAATATAAAATGGTGAGTATAGTTGATAACACTGTATCATATAATAGAAGTTTGCTAAGAGAATAGAAATGAAATATTCTCACCAAGAGAAATGGCAGCTACACTTGTAGCGAACAGCATAACACAGAGTTGAATCACTATGTTGTACATCTGAAACTAATGTAATGTAGTGTGTCAACCATGCTCAAATGAAGGAAAACATTAAAACAAAATATTTTCACCAAAAAAAAGATAAATGTCTAAGGTGAGGTATGTGTTAATTAACTGAAGAAATCCTTTCACAATGTAAAAGTATATCAAATAATTATGGTATACTTTAAATATAATTTGTATGTCAGTTACCTCAATAAAGATTAAAAAGAAGTTTTTCTCTGACTTTATCTTCAACTACAGATTTGGGGAAGCTAAAAATCTTTATACAATCAGTTCAGAAAATCCTTATGTGATGTCTCATTCATTGTGGCCAAAAATGTATCTGGCTATTATTGACATCTGTCATACTTTTATTTTTAATTTTTATATAAAATTTAATTTGCCAACATATAGTATAACACCCAGTGCTCATCCCATCAAGTACCCTCCTTTAACAACCATTTGTGAACTCCTTTCTTTCATTCCCAACTGCTATGCTATGTCTTTTTATTGTTCAGTGCCAAATACTTTCACAATATGTTCTGACATTCTAATAGTCCTTAATATCAAAAATTCTACCCATTCCCAAACTAAGAAAATATTTTTTCTTGTGTCTCTTATTTCTTTAAGACTTCAGGAATGTAGATCTTTCACTTAAAATCTAATATCATAGAGAAGATGGCTGGAGGAAAGAAAACACTAAATGAGAGCAAACACCTATCCGTACTCCCGTGCTTTCAAAGTGCTCTGGCCAGTTAATGTAGTAGAGAAATGTGAGAGCACATCCTTAAGCAAACATAAGATAGTATATATTAATTACCAGGTTTAAGGGCTTTTTAAGTTTTTATTTCAATCATCTTTATGTTGTTTCGATATAAAATAATTCCTTTAAATTGCCTACCACTGGATGAAATGAGGCTTCTGGAACACAAACCATTTTTTAGTATATAATTTTGTCTCTTTCACCAAAAATCTCCATATTAAAAAAAATCTTTCCCCTCCACTAGCAAACCTTGCTTTTTATTCTAAGCCTATTTTCTTGGTTCTCTGTTCTACAAGGAGTGATTTCTTTTGGTGAAACTTCTTGGGCTACTTTGCAAGTTTATGTCTTTATAGTTCAACTTGAGCCTTAATGTATAAAAACCTATATTTTGAGAGACCGCGGCTTCCATCTTCAATCTAGAAGTGTTCAGATAAGATGTTTTTGAGTAGTCCTGGATGAAATATTTAGCTATCTCTAATAAACAAAATGTAGCTTTGTATTGAAAAAAGGTAAAGGGAGTTATATTTAACAAAAACAAAGCCACTCTGGATAGAATCTTTACTTTGTTACCTGTGCTAGTGATGGTAGATGAAGATACGTAGGAGATGTTCCAAAAACATTGATGAGATTCCATCTTTTAGATCTAAATTCTCCTACCAAGAATGAAAATAATAAAGGTGAAAATATAGAGTACCCTCTAAATATCACAAGGCTATCAGTCCGTTTCAGTGAGAGTTGGTACACTGCCAGTTATTCGAAAAGTTTCTGCTTGACTGACTTCTTTCACAGAATATAAGTATATATCTCTTGTTTGTAGAAGCTGGTTGGTATTCCATCATTCCCTGTCATATCTCATTGTTGCTATAATAATGTGATAGTAATTTAACAGCACAGTATATTAGAGATATAGTGGCTACTCCCTGCTGAAAGTTTTATAAAGGGTAATTTTCTTTTGCTCCCAAGAAGGTTTCTTACGGTATTAAGGAAAATTACCCAAGGTTCTATAGAAAAATGAGGATGGCTTTTTAAACAAGTTTCAGGGACTCCTATCATTTCCTTCTTAATATTGTTTGTAGGAGATACCTAGATGGTGGAAGGAACACTGGTTTTGGTGTCAGAAGATGTAGGATTGAAAGAGGGCTCTGTCTCTTACAGTCTGTGTGTTCTGGGACATAATTGTAGGTTAAATATAGGCTCTTTCCGGCTTCCATTTCCTCTAGGTAATAAGAAGTATACATTGGTAAACAAAAATATGGCTCATTTCCTTATGGAGATTATAATCTAGCAGGCAAGATAGAAAGAGATGTAATAGTTAGCAATATAATGTACATTAGGAACAGGAGGATAGGACAAAATCGTGAATTCTAGCAGGGAAACTTAATAAATCTGATGGAGAACACTATCTCTGGGGAAGTGACAAGTAAACTCAATCTTAAACAGATACTAAGCAAATAAGGATAAGTACTGGGGGGATGAGAATAAAATAAGTCCCCACACTTTTAGAAAAAAAAAAAGACTAATTTTTCTATAGCCATGGTAACAAGTAGTCACCAGAAATACATTTTAAACTCTTTCAGTCAATCGATATGGACAGCTCACCTCAGTGAACACATTCTTAAAAACTGATGAATCAGTTTTAATCAGTGATAGTTTCTCATATTTTTTTCTAGATAAGTGATATTTAGAGATATTCCCCCAATCTTTCCTAATATGCTCTTTCACCTGTTTTTTCTGCTTCTTTAATAATCACCCTAGTATCCTGTGGAGACCATAGCCCAAATCTTAATAGGCAATGTGCCCACACCTAATAGTGAACTTTAAAAGATTTAGGGTGGGCTAGAAAACTGGTTCTCTCAGTGCTGGTGGTTAGGGGCTTCAAGACATTTAAATTAGACTCCTAGTGCCTTCTTGTTTGATCTCACTGTACTGAATAAATATGGTTTTCTATGTGCTCCAAAATGGGAAGACATTTGGGAAGCACTGGTAAAGAATATATATTCAAAGTTCTTTGCTGTTCAGTATGGATTGCTGGTTTGGCCCTAAACTGGCAAGGACCTGAAGTTGTTGATTAAGTAGAAAAGGTAGAGGTGTTGGTTGGTTGGTTGGTTGGGTTTTGTGTTTCTTTTTTCTTTTCTTCTCTTATTCATTCATTCATTCTTTTTTTTCTTACTGGGGGACAAGCCAAAGAAAGAGATGAAGAGCTATGGTGCTGGGAAGTCAGCAAGATCATAGGCACAGTGTTGATCTGGTGTCTCTCCATGATCCTTTCAAACGTCTATGAAGTTTAATTCTTACAATGTGCAAGGTAGGAAATAATTTGTGGTATAAATTGGGTAATAAGCTTACTTCTATACCAGGGTTGTTGTGGAGGAACATGATCAATACTTGTAAATACAAGGATTTCTTCTTCTGAAGAAGAGCCATGAGAAAGTAAATATGAGAAATTTGAAGAAATTACAGAGTTTTGGACTTTCACAGATTGTGAAATAAGAAGTTCAATCTTAGTTAACCTAGATCTTTACATTTTTTTAATTTAGCTTTTAGAGTTGAGTCCAAGGAAAAAGGCTGAACTTTATTGCAACAACTGATTTATTTACAATATTGTTCCCAGCTTCAAGGAGTTGTCTAGGAGTAAAAGGCTTGTCTTTTGAAACATAGGATTAAAAAAATAGGATTTTCTTAGAAAAGCAAAGTTTTGAGAAGAATTTAAAAATTTCTCTATCCAGTTTATCTCAAAATTCTCTTCAGAGCTCTTGTCTAGGATGACTTTTCTTTTGGATGGAAAGTGTAAAGTATATGAAAAACCTGAAGCTTTGTATTTGCCCAAGAAAAGCTCCAAAATAGAGTTTTCAAACAACCTTTTTGGGTAAAATTAAAGTGTTTCCTCTGAATTATAAATAATAAGGAAATAGGTAGACCTAATTTGTTCTCTAAAAAAATTAACAAAATAAGTTAATGAAGTTTTCTACTGATAAAGACCTCTGAATTCCAAAAGAACTATTGAAAATAAAATTTATCAAAAAAGAGCTTTTTTAAAAAAAATTTATTTACTTATTTTGAGAGTGAGAAAGATCCAGTGCTTGAGGGCAGGAGGAGGGACAGAGGGAGAGAATCCTTCCAGCAGATTCCCTGCTTAGTAAGGAACCTAATATGGGGCTTGGTCCCACAACCTATGAGTTTATGATCTGAGCTGAAACCAAGAGTCGGAGGCTCAGCTGACTGAGCCACCCAGGTGCCCCTCAAATGAGGACCTTTTAAAAACTAATACAAACTGATATTTAATGTTAAATACTGTTTCTAACAAGATATTTTACCATTAACATTTTGAACCTTTTTAGTGATAGATTAAAATTTTAATATAAAGTCAATGTGTTGTACAAACTTCTTTTTACATGTGTACTTTTAAATGAGACAAGTCCTTTATCAAAGGAAACAAAATACCTTATACCTTTTTATTCATATGACCAAAGGCAATCTTTCTTTTTCTTTTTCATGTAAACTACAATCTTATTCAAAATTATGGCATTCTAAGACCTCGAGGAAAATATCAACAACTTTATTGCAACTTTGCACTGGGAATATCCTTCCTGAACTACTTACAATGTTTCCTTTATTGACTTTTTAAAAAATCTAATACTGTCCCTACTTACCTAATGTTTGATCAACAGTATCTTGTGGCAACTAAGTCACAGTGCTGGTTTTTCTCAACTCAGACTGTCTGGAGCCTTGTTCCATCAAGCAGTAACTTTGTACTTAACACCTTAATGGTCTTAACAAAAAGAGATGGGGAGAAATGGAAATCTTCTGTGGTGGGGATAATTTAAGACAGACATACAAATGCATTTGGTGCCAGATTTGATTACCTCTAATGAGTAAAAATTAAAGCAAACATTTTATCATCTCCAATTACACAGTTACTCCCTTGAGGATAATTAAGATAACTGAGTAAAACCCACTAATGACAAAATTTTACTTAATTTTAAAGGCAAATGGACAACACAACCAAAGTGATATCAGATCAGTAGTTTCTAGTTATTACATAACCTAGAATAATCTTTTTGGTTCTTTCTTCCATCCCTTGACAAATGACAAGCAATACTTCTTAGGTGCAGCCTGAGTACAGCACAGCTTATATGGAGACAGCCTGGGTCAGCAAGAAGCATTTGGATTTTGAATTCAGATCACCTAAAACATTTTAGCTAAGTGATACTGAAGCATCAACTTAATTTCTCTGAGCCTAGGTTTCTTTGTCTAAGTGAGAGGAAATAAAGTAATGCTCAATCATTGATCTGTGAGCAGCAAATGTAAAGATGTAAGTAATAGTACTCAATGAATATTAAAGCAGTGTATAAAATGTAATCCTCAGTTATTGACCTGTGACTTTCCTGACTTTCCTCAAATATTTTATAACCAAAGAATCATTCTTATGAAAAGATATTGTCATTGTAAATTCATGATTCAACTAGCAAATATTTACTCAGAAACTGTTATATAAACCATATAGCTTAAATCTTTTGAGGATTCAGTATCTCCTTTGCACTTCATTGGGGTCATTTATTCAGGTAACATAAATGTTATTCATTTTTGTGTCTCAAATGTCTATTCCAGAACACAGTATTTATTCAACTGTCCAGTAAATAGTAAACAAATACATTAAAGAGTAATAAAAATGTGTCTTATTGATTGATTTCAGCAACCTAATATTTTATTAGGTAAATAAAATATTTCTGTATTACTGAGATGGAAACAAAAATTCAAAGAAGTTAAACACTGTTTTCAAGGTTAAAGAGATAGCAATCAGTGATAAAGTATATATTATATTAAATCAGTCTAGTTACTAAAATACTGTTGAAATTGTTTGATTTAGTACATTTCTCTACTTAGGATTCTCCTAATCAGTGAATAATTCAATTAGTATATGAAATAAAAATATATAGAAATATTCTAGTCCTTAGATTTGTATATAAATGCACATAAAATGCTACCAATGATTTATTATATGTATGGATGTTCCTGGCTTTGGACCAAAAGCATTTCACATTAAAGAAAATTTAAGAATTCACTATCTTTGGCAGAATTGTTCGTGCATTTATTTAATATATGAATACCCCATGGGTACTTTAATAGAAAGCTTTACATGGCACATAAATTAAGGCATCACTTTTGTCTGCCTTATATTGGTACACTATGCTTAAATACAAACACTAATTGGTCAGCATGGCTTAGGGTTAGCTAATTTTTAAAGATGTTAATGTTAAAATATAGTACCACTTTGATTGTCCTTTCCTTCTTTTCTTTAATTCTCAGGTACCAAGTACCTTTCTACTAAAACCTTTCTGTCCAGAACTCATTGTTACTGTGACACCTATGTCCTATCCCAGGCCTTCCTACAGCAGATACCTCTAGCTCTGCATTTTATTTCCATTTGAATTGCTAGCACCTTTACGTGTCAAATATCCAGATCTTGTTTAAGATAGTGCTAGTAGAGTAGAGTTGGCCCTGGCACATATTTTAGCCTATTTACTTCTTGCTCTTTTATCTGTACAATGAAGGATGGAGTTGAACCTCGTGTTTTCTAACTTTCATTTCATTATTTCTATGCCTCTATAATACCACTTCGCCTCAATGTTTTTCACAGATATCTTCATTTTTATAGAGTAGCAGTAGAATATAATTTGAAGAGAATTTAGAAGATGTTTATATCTGGGGATCCCTGGGTGGCTCAGTGGTTTAGTGCTTGCCTTCAGCTCAGGGCATGATCCTAGGTCCTGAGATCGAGTCCCACATCAGGCTTCCTTCATGGAGCCTGCTACTCCTTCTGCCTGTGTCTCTGCCTCTCTCTCTCTCTCTCTCTCTCATAAATCAATAAATTTTTTTAAAAAGAAGCTGTTTGTGTCTTTGTCTCACCAGTCATCATATATCTCTGAATATTTTCAGTGGCAGGAATACTTATTCCCATGTAAGAAAGATGTTTCAATTGCTGATAACCTGACTGTTAGGAATTATTTTTTTTATAGGGATCCAGGTGTAATTCCAACCACTGTTCCTATACCTGCTCTATCTGCATTGAAGGCTTTTCATAGACAAGGAGAACTGAAAGTCAAGTGCTTTTGGGGTTTCTCTATCTAGGGACTAATCTCTTCTCACGTGGAATCTTACATTTCAGCACACCATAGTTATTGGAGGCAGTGTGGTATAAGGAAGCAGCACAGGTTTAGAGACTGGGTTTAAAATCCAGATCTAAATAATAGCTCTTTGATCTGGAGCTTGATACTTAGCATGTGTAAATTGCCTACTTTAATATCTGAAACATAGGCCCTATAACATTTCTCTTTGTCCCAAAGCACAACTAGTCACTTCCTTTATGAAGTTGTCATGGTTCTCTGTTCATATCTCTACTAGAGACATTACAATTATTATTTTTTTACATGGATCTTTACTCCGTATCCTTTACGAGAGAGTTTCAAGTGCAGAGCTCTACATTATTCATCTCTGCATTCACAGTGCCTGGCTCACAGCATGCTTTTAATATTTGTTGAATAAAAGAATGTGATTAAAGATGTCACTTCTGGTACTAGATGTTCCATAGTCACTCAGAACAGCATAAGAAGCTGCTTTCCATTCCCCTAGATTTTGTATCCCTCTTCATGCAACATTGAACTTTTCATTTCAAATCACTGAGACTCTTTCAAATGAACTGCTATGTGAGTTAAGAAAAAAAGTGAGAGCCATTGTTTCACAGTGTCTTTCCATTTGGGGTGTAATATTTGGTGATATATGGCATATGTCTCCTACTGAAGTGACAGGAGAATCACAGGATGGTTTCTCAGCAGTCTCACAGATTAGCTGCAAAGCTGCAGTGTGACATAAACCTTCCTTTTCAGACTGGCAGATGCCCCTAACTCATTCTGCTGAGCCCCTTCACACCTTTTTCTCTTACACCAATATGTACACAAGCACAGTCACAAAAAAAGTTTACACACACATATACACACACATCAAATGCCAGTTGCATTATGCAGCATTTCTAAAATCTTGTTATGGCACTACTTGTGTCCTGTGAGGTCTTATTTTGGGATGACTTTTATCTAGATACAATCAAGTTTCTATAATACCATACAGCCAGTAAATTTAGTTGGTAGGTTGGGAGGGAAGAAGTGTTTATCAAATCAGTTGTCTGGGAAATTAAAAAAAAAAAAAAAAGCTGTTCTGACTTCATATTTAATTAAAACTACCAAGTAATAAATAGGAAACAGGAAATGTTACATATTGCAAGTCCTCTGGCTTCAACCTAAACCCTTTACAATTTATCATACACATGCTTTCCAAAGGGATAATTCTAAAATACAAGTTCAAATACATGTCTTACCCTAAGAAATTGTTTAGTGTCTCCTTAATGTTTTCAGGTTAAAGTCCAGCTTACTTGGAATCAAATTCAAGGCTCATTACTTTCTACATCCAGTTCTTCCAAGCCTCCAAAACATACCCACACATACACCCCTACATTTTAGTCACTTGTTCCAAAGTCTCACTGTGTCCTTCACACCTTTGAACTTTCTCTGCTTGGGAAGATCTCTCCCCTCCTCATCTGAAGAATTTTACTGATTCTTCAAGATTCATTTCAAATTATATCTATTCTGTGCTTCTCTATTTGCCCATTTGTATATCACATTGTGCTATGTTCTTGATGAAGCATGAGGCTCTCCATAGTAATGCGGGCTGTATCATTTTCATGTTTTCATTTTAAGAATACAGGCTTTAAATCAGGTGTTCTGAGTTTGAATCCAGGCTTTACCACTTATCAGCTTTATGACTTGAGAATAATATCTTTCTTTTTCTGCTTAATTGTTGGTTTGTTCATCTATAAAATATACTTTAATCTAATTACATTACTCCCTCATTAAGTCATCACAAGAGTTAAGTGAGGAGTAGCATAGTGAAGAATACGTGGTGGCAGCAATGTTTACAGTTAATAGTTATTAAGTAAGGAATCCTGTATCATGCAGTGAATATATAGTGAGCAAATTGCCCTAGCAGTCTAAGAATATATATTTTATGAGGACCCTAAAGATTCATTTGTATCAGGGTACCTGGGTGGCCCAGTCAGTTGAGCCCCCAACTATTGGTTTCAGCCAGGGTCATGATCTCAGGGATCTATAGAATACCGAGTAGGGCTCTGCACTCAGCAGGGAGTCTGCTTGAGATTCTCTCTCTCCCTCTACTCCTCCTCTTGCTTGTGCTCACTCTCTATCTTTCCCTGAAGTAAATAAATCTTAAAAAAAAAATTCATCTGTATCTCCAGAACCACATAGCCAAGGTCTCAACAAGTAGAGAACATTTCCACATCTTAAAAGTGTCAGGTCATCTGTGTTCTACTGATAAGCCCACTGCTTACTTTGTTTTGCACCAAGAAACTTAAACAAGTGTCCACAGAACTAAACAGCTGCCTTCTGTTGAGATTGCCACACTATATACATGATCTTTATTGAATCATAGCAAACTGTTTAGAAGCAGCCTTCTATCCCCCCTTATTATCATCTTGCCTTACAGTCTTGTTAATCCTGTTACCACAAGGAGTCTAAGTCTTTAAGGTCTTTCCTCTTCTCTACAACGTCTTATATATCCTTTAATCTGACTCAGATATCTTAGGCACCAACCCTTCTACTCTGCTCTCTCTAACTCATGGTCTGGCATCACCAGAATTCTCTTGATCTCCATTCTCTTCTCTAAATGTCTCTCAGTGTATTGCTTTAAAGGCAAGCCAGCTGTTTTCTGAGAAGATAGTTTCCCATACAGACTTTCCAAATATCATGACCCCTGAAAGTTAAATAGGTACTTTCCTTCATTCTCATTGTGACTTCTAGATGTTTTTTCCTTCCTTCTCCATAAAACTCCACAGATTCTATGAAGCAAATACCATTAAACCATGCCATCTTCTCCTCTTCCATGTTGTAGTCATCTCTGCCACCCTGGTCACCTCCTTATGGTCACTGAAATTTTAGCATATACCATATTTCTTGCTCTTCCTTTACTCCTATCATCATTCAGAGCAAATTTAACAATCTACTCATGGACACCTAACTTGTAAAAAGCTTGACTTCCTTCTTTTCAATGATTTTATCCATCTCAGTAATGCATTTCTATAGCCATGCTCAAGGTCCATATCTCATTTTGATCACCACCTCTTAACTTTCCATCTCACATGACCTTTGCCCTCACTCCAGTATTTCTTAATCTTGTCATAACTGTCAATGCATTGACTTAACCACTTTTCTGATCTTTCACTCCCCTCACATCTCACTCCCTTTCACACCCAGCAAATATCATATAATTTTGATTATAAGTATTGCCACCCTTTTATTGTTTCTTTCTTCCTTTTGAAGAACTTGTCTGCCAAAAATCCAGTTGTTACCACTTTCAACTCTGTACCTATCCCATATCTACCTCAGAGAAGCTGAATACTTTCCCATGAAATATGCTATTATTGACATGGCATAAAGGATTTATCTTTCTCTGTCTGACTTATGTCAGTCTATTTCATATCACACCATTGAGTACTCTATCCTGTGATTATCCTTTCTTGCATCAATGAATTTCCCTTTCTAACAGAATAGTGCAATCAACAGAAAAATATTGAATATTGGCTCCACTTAAAAAACATTTTTCACTCCACATTTTTTGTTACTACACTATTTTTCTACCCTTTATTGAAACTATCTATTTCCTCCTAAAAATAATTTAATGAATCTCCAGATTCTGCTTGTTTATGTCCTATCCTCTTTAGCAATGGAATTTCTAAATATCAAGTGGGCTTGTGGCCTAATATAGATATCACCTTTTCATGCCTCTACTATAGCTAGATAAGCCCTCTTAACCAATTCTAATTTTACATATATATGAGGGGAAAGAGATAAATGAATTATTTTGGAATTATTTTTTAAACAGTGGGGTCAGGGATTTTCTTCTCATTTCCTCTACATAGCTTCTGGGATTGCATCTTAAGTGCACAGCAGCAAACTGGAAGCAGCCCACATATGGAGCACTATGCACTATGCTACTAAGACTATGGTACTATTTTGGTTAAGCTGCTACTGAGCTTCTGTATGTAGGCAAACCTAAATCCTAACCAATATAATATCAAAAATTACCTTCTTACATTAAATGTGGAATGTTCTTGGATCCTGAGCATGCAACTATTCTTTCTTTACTCATTTGCTCAGCAGCATTAAATAGCTAAACTTTACCTCACAATGCCCTAGCCAAACTATTGGATTGAATGACAGACCAAGGGTATAGATCATATAGGATTTTAATCATGTAACAGTTCTTGGAGAGAGAGTGAGAGGTTGAGAGAGGGGGAGGAGGAGAAGGAAGAAGGAAGAGAGAGGAGAGAAGGAAGGAACTGTAACTATGAGGCTTGGGGGGGCAGGGAGGGTAGGAACCCAGCCAGAGAAGATTTAAGCCTCAATAAACAGTTTTATATGCAATTTCCGCAAACATATTTTCATTTGCTATAAAACAGCAAACAGCTTGGGAGGGAAAAGCCAGAGATATGCATAGTGAAAACAAAATAGTCTTAAATAAATACTGGCATACAAAAAAAGAAATTGCAGCCTATATCAAAATATGCTTATCTTATGGTGCTTCAAAATGCAATAAATTTCTCCTGACAAACAGTAATTTGGTTTGAGGTTAAAACCAATTCCCCTTTTGTCCAAAGAAGGTATAATTTCAGACTTTCAAAGAACAGCTGTTTTTGCTCAGATATTGATCTCTAGTCAAGTAATTCTGGCTAGACTAGGCTACTTAGACTTTGTAGCTGTAGTGAAAGAAACTTCATTAATACAGCTTTTCAAAAATTAAGGAAAAATGTCTGAGGAAAAGAGGTATTAATACTTACGAGGATAAAGCTAAGACAATTTTCATTATAAGGAACAAAAAATATATTTTAAGAAGAGAACTTTCTTTGGTACACGGAGCTAAAGTGAAACATAGCCTGATTTATTATATTTGAATAATTATGACTTGTGTTAAGTGACTTCATACCCAAAAGCCCAAAGCATTTTAGGTTAAAGAGTCAAATCTTGATTAAATCCAATAAAACAGTAAATAATACTGTACTTTTTTATATCAGGAAGAGAAAGACATATATGTATATTCATTTGTGTGTGTATGTGCATGTATGTATGTGTGTATGTGTTACTAGGGCAGAAATCACAAGTGGATGCTCATTTTACTTATAGAAATTAGAATGTGACCATGTATTTATTAATTAATTGAACACCCTTTATACAGAAGACACTATTCTAGGAATAAGCATACAGAAACAAAAGCCCTTTTTTTATGAGTTTAGGGACTAATAAAACATATATAGAAGTGAATGAACAATTATAATATGTTTTATGTAAGGAAGTCTATAATTTCAAATATTATATTTATATCTCACATCGTGCTATTATTTAGAAACCAAAAAAGAAGGCAGCATGATCTGAAAATGGAGCAAAAATGTAATTTTGTTAATTACAACATTTCAGTAATTAAAACCAAAACAAACTCTAGCAATTTAAATGCCCAGCAAGAAGAATCACTTTAAATAAATAAAAAATGTACATCCAGATATTAGAATCCTCTGCACTGCCATGCAAATATTTCCATAGTGTAATTAAGATGAAAACAATATACCGAATATGAATCTATTTCAGAAAAAAATAGTATATATGTAACCATCAGATTGTGCGTGTATATGTACAATGCCTCTTTCTTACTGTCTCAGTACAGATAGGTTTATGTATACACACATGCACATATGTACATGTGTGTGTATATGACAGTATTATCTCTGTGGTTAACATTTATGACTTAGAAAAGGCCAATTGACATAATTAACATCCCCAGACCTAACGATTTTGTTATTTTTGTGTGTCCTAGTTATTTCTATATGTAAATATAAATAAATTTAAATCTATATTTTTTATAGGGGGCAATCAGGTTTCTATTTTTACAATAAGTATGCATTTTATAGGGTGCATTTCTATTTCTTATGGTTGGGTGCATTAGATGTGCATAGAAAACGAGTAAAAATACATGAAATCTAAAATGTTTTTTTATTTAAGTTGCTTATATATTAACATGTTTGAAAATTTTCTACGTTTTATCAAAATATGTACCTTGAAAATCTCACATCTCCCTTTGACTGCATTGATGTAATTTTCACCCTCATCTCCATATATAACTTTTAGGTAATTTTCTTATGTAAGTTTCAAATTATTTCTTTATGTTAATAATAAAAAAAATGAAATCTACATCTTTATTTTCTCTTTTATTTTATACAAGCAATATCATTTCATATACATATGGACTTTTTTCTTCTCTAATAAATGCCAGAGTCTTCCCATATTACCACATAAAACGTTTTTCATTCTTTTCTCCAGCTGCATATTTTTCATCATGTAGCATAAATTATTTAATCGTCTTGCAATCAATCACTTACTCATTTACATTTACTATTTTAACAAACTTACTAATAATAAGAGTATACATTTATCATTTTATATATGTGGAATTTATAACTATATGATAAATTCTACAAATTAGGAATTCAGGGTCAAGGAGTATATATATATATATATATATATATATATATATATATATCAAGATCAAATATATATATATATGTGTGTATATATATATATATGTATTTACTTATTTTATAGCTAAAGTGCCTAACCAAGATCAAGTATATTATAAGGGGACCTCTGTAAAGAACCAATGGAATGCTACTATCAGAATAATGGCAAACAGGAACTAGACCCATCATGTCAAACAACAAATCAAGGAAATTTTACATATTA
This sequence comes from Vulpes lagopus, assembly GCF_018345385.1. Taxonomy (NCBI): domain Eukaryota; kingdom Metazoa; phylum Chordata; class Mammalia; order Carnivora; family Canidae; genus Vulpes; species Vulpes lagopus. Next base: position 32,452,950 of record NC_054838.1, on the reverse strand, counting down.
TTTTTGCTGCTAGACAAAAATAAATAAATAAATATAACTTCTCCAGAAGCTTTGTAATCTCCAGCCAGTTTTCATACAGATTTGCAGATAAATTTAGAATCATCTTGTAGTACAAAAACTCTTGGTAAGGAATCAATTTAAAGTGACCTTAGATTGTTAATGCCCTGAACATACTGCAAAACAAACACAAATTCTCCCTAGAAAAAGCACTTTCAATCCAGACCTTAAAACCTCACAGATAAAGTTCCAATGAGTCTAAAATCACAAAACACAGAAGGAAAAAAGACCTCCTGAGTAGGAGTGAACTGAACAGTGTGGGGCAAAATCAAAACAGAATGTGACATGCAAAGACTTCATAAGTTACAAAATATAAACAGTAATATATAACATGCTTAAATTAACCAAAGAGAAGCCTATATATATTAATACAGAACCTGCAGATTAAATTTTAAAAATAGACATTTTCAAAAAAAATATGCAAAAATAAGCATACATACATATACATATATTGAAACAACAAAACAGATGAGCAAAAAAAGATAGTAGACTAAGCCGAAGAGAGAATAAACAGTTTAAGCTGCTAAGAAATGAACGAATGTTAATACAGAGAAAAGAGAATGAAGAAGCCTAAAATATATTTAATTGGAATTACAAAGTGGAATAGGTGGAGCTGAAGCTAAGCATTTGAGAAGGAATCAGGTAAAAGCTTTCCGGGGGCTTGAGTGAACACCAATCTGCAGATTCAGAAAGCTCAATAAATTCTGAGCAGGACAAAGAAAAATAAACTGACATCTGCACAATTCATAGTTTAATTGCAGAACCCTAAAGAGGCAGATTATTTGCAATAGAACAGTAGTTTTGCTAACAAATGACCTTTTAAGAGCAATAATGAAAAAGTCTTGTATCTTATTTCAAATTATGGTTGACACTCTTTTACTTAATTAATCTAACAGTTATTAAATGTTTTCAGTGGATATTCTCATATATATCATATTTTATATAGATAATTTCATTTACCATTACTATCATATTACCCTAAGTTGTTTTTTTTTTTTTTTTAAGATTTTATTCATTTATTCATGAGAGACACACAGAGAGAGAAAGAGAGGAAGAGACACAGGCAGAAGGAGAAGCAGGTCTCCAGGATCAGGCCCTGGGCTTAAGGCGGCACTAAACAGCTGAGCCACCCGGGGCTGCCCTCCCTAGGTGTTTTTATTGCTGTTGTCTTCACTGTATGAACAAGGAAACTGAATGAAGCTTAGAGATGTGGATCCATGTGTCCAATATCATGTAGGTAGGGTGTGTTAGAACTGAGGATTGAAATGTAGGACTGTTTGGCTTCAAAAGTTTAATTTTGACTGACCTTGCTACACATATAACACATTTTAAAAGTCAGATCTGTCGCTAGTTTATTTTTTGAAGAGTGGGTTTCATTTATTCAACAAATTGAAAAAAAAAACAATGAAAATTCAGAGTCAATATCATAACTGGATCAGTAAAAATATGTTACTGATAACAAAAATAAAGATAATATTGTACTAAGTGAATTCGGTGTAACTTAAAAATCAGTTTTCTGACTACAGGTGAGTGAGTGTACTTTCCACAATGGTATGACACCTCAAAAATATCCTCAATTTTTAACAAATATAAATATTTGTTTATATTTGTTTATATAATATAAAATATTTTTGTTTATGTTATATTGTATAAAAATATACTTGTTTATATATAATATAAAAATATTAACAAAAATAGTCTCAATTTTTGTTGATTTCATTGCAGTAGTGACCTGGAAAACTTTTTTTGTGGAAAACGTAAGAATTGCTTTTTATCATATAGTTCATATAGTTTCTTTATTTTCTTCCTGTTTTGAGCTTTGGAAATGCACTTAGATTGACACTCAAAATCATATTCAGTTGCTGTTTATTATCACTTTATTTCTTTTTATGTGTGAGGAAGAAAGTCCAATAACATAAATACAGAGATAGATAATGCATCACTCTTGTCCTCATGGATTTTACCATCTTATAGCAATAGGGTGAGTGGGGAGGAAATTTTGAGAAAAATAGTTATAAAGGACTATACTACTAGGAAAATTAGAATTAGTGCCTTGGGGAGAGACACTGCAGAAGATGCCTAGTAACATAGTGCTTTATGGTTTAAAGTGTTTTGACACCGAGCCGTCTCCCCTCAAGGACTTGTCTGTCCGTGTGCGTGGGCCAGTGTGGCTGTGTCCAGGACGCAACAGGGAGGCAGCACTCCACAGTGTCCTGGTGCCATTCAGGTTGTGCCAGGTTCTCTCAACGGGCTGAGTGTGGAAATAAAAGCAAACCTGTATGAAAAAAAAAAAAGTGTTTTGACATATGTTACCTTATCATTTCATCTTCAAATTAAAAACAAGTTATATGGGCATTCAGTGATTGAAATAACCTCATTCAACTGGGAGAATCAAACAGGCCTAGGTGTGTTTATAAATGGATAAGATTTTGAAAGCTAAAAATGTGGGCTTGTGTGATAGTTCCCTCAAAATGCCTTTGATTTGATCACTTCATTTCTTGAAGAAGAAGAAGAAAAGGAAGAAGAAGAAGAAGAAGAAGAAGAAGAAGAAGAAGAAGAAGAAGAAGAAGAAAGAAAAAGAAGAAGAAGAAGAAGAAGAAGAAGAAGAAGAAGAAGAAGAAGAAGAAGAAAGAAGAGGAAGAAGAAAAAGAAGAAGAGAAGGAGAAGGAAGAAGAAGAAAGAAAATTTTTTTAAAAAGTAAAAAGAAAAAAACCTTTTAAAGTTTTTCATTCAAATATTTCTAATGACCTGGCAGTTAGGAAAAGTGATTTATATAACGGATCAATAAGGGAGCAATGAAAACTATTACAACTTGAGAAAATACCCTACCCTAAGATATTTAAGTACAGTTTGAAAAGGAGTATTTTGTTTATACAATGGCAGCTTGCACTCTATATGAGATAAGTTGGAACTCCCTAAACTTCTTTTCTCTTTTGTCAATTTTACCTCTCAGTATGTTTCAAAGATATAATAGGAAACAAATTGGCCCTGGTTTTAGATCTGGTTCTGGCTTTAAACTGCTGTATGACCTGAAACAAGTCATGCAAATTCTCTGGACTTCAGGAAAATGCACGGGACTCTTATGGTACATCCCATATCTGAAATGTGATGTTTCTTTCCCAGCACTTATATAATATTATGACCAACAAATGATTACAGAATGAATATTGAACATGAAGATTCCATTCTAGGTAAGCTTTTCAAAAAATTCGTATCTTATAATCCTTTACATAAAATATAAATTAGTTACCTAATATATATTTACTGTTGGGTAATTGTGAAAATAAGTAAGAGAACCAAGGCATCCAAATCTTAAATATAATCATGTAAAATCAGCCAACAAGTCTCAAGTTTTTCCTTCTTAGTAAAAATGTGCTTTGAGGTTCTTATCATCAAGCAGATAAAAAAGAAACTTTCAGGTGGTGTAAACTCTGCTCTAAAAGCTGAAACCTGGCAAGATTAGATTAAAGCTGTTTATGTGATTACTGAATTTTAAAAATTTCTCCTATCAAGAGCTGGAGATGGTATATATAAATTTTTCATATATATGTAACTTCAATATAATTTCTGTCTAAATTTCTGTTTCTTTGGCTCCTAAACCTACTTTCTTAGCAAGACAATTGTTGATAGTGTTTGCTATCTACTCTTACATTTTATTCCTTCTGGAAAATCAATGGTAAAAATCAATCCATGAGCAAGCTGGATAGAGTGGAACACATATTTAGCTTAGGTAGTAAGATAACTTTCTCAGATCTATACTTTGTATATTCCTTTAAATTTTCCTTCCTCTTGATCACAAGAAGTCCAAATATGCATTTAAAATTAAACAAACATCAACTTAAAAATGAAAGCTAAATATTGAGTAGGAAGTTATCAAGGGTTCTACTTTGAGCTGATTTCCTTATATAATTATATAAATTTCCATATTTTGAGGTAACTTTCAGTGTAAGTTTGATTTCTGTGAGGCAATTTTTTAAGTCTTTGGAAATAAAAAAAATATAAAGGACAATATATAATATAAATATAAAACAATATATGTAGATATAAAGACAAATTAGAAATATTTGTCTTTTTCAGAATGTGGTTCCTCTATAGCCCTCAAATTAGGAATCAGGATGATCAACCTCTCTTCTTATATAACCACTATATACTTTTAGAAACTTAGGCAAACAAAAATATAAACATAATTTTAAGTAGATTATGTGAAAAGAATGCATATTTACAATAGTAATCATATTTGATAAATAACCACTGGCAAAAATTTAGTCTGTGGCTATGTTTGCATACATAGAAGGAAGGCAATGCTAAATAAGGTAAAGAGTTAATTCATTTGAAAACTACATGTAAACTAAACATTTAATTATTTAATATGAAATTGACCTACTTACACAAAGGTGTTTACAAATATCATAATGCATGTTTAATGTTCAAAATCTATCTTTTAAACTAAATTTCACATGGAAAACACACACAAACACACACATATTCCAGATATATATCTCATTTATGGTTGACACTCTTTTACTTAGTTAATCTAAAAGTTATTAAAAGTTTTCAGTGGATATTCTCATATATCACATTTTATATAGGTTATTTCATTTACCATTACTCTCCTATTTCCCTAGGTGTTTTTATTGCTGTTGTCCTCACTGTATGAACGAGGGAACTGCAGTTTAGAGATGTGGATTCACGTGTCCAATATCATGTAGGTAGGGTGTGTTAGAACTGGGGATTAAAATGTAGGACAGTTTGGCTTCAAAAGTTTGATTTTGACTGACCCTGCTACACATATAACACATTTTAAAAGATTTATAGTTGGTTTATTTTTTGAAGAGTGAGTTTCAAATGCCTACAATGTCTTTATCATTAAAACAATGATCAAAAGTCAAAATCTCTCAAAGTTGAAAGAATTTGTCAATTCTTTTTTCTTTTTTTACTCAAGTGTTTTTTAGTAATTTCTATAGTGTGGCCCATCTGAGTCAATTTCTTTATTCCTTTCATGAAGAAGGGTGTGCCAAATGAAACAGGTTCCTCATTGGCCATCACACTAACATGCCTTCCATAAGCTCTTTCTTGCCATCAATATATTTATGTATTTTAAGTAGGTCTGTATTTAAATAATTGAATATAAAAGTTACTAGCTCTTTATGCTCAAATTGCTAAAGACTCCTTCCTTCCAAAGAGGTTGATAAATTCTCCAACCCTGATATATCTTATCATCTGGGTATTTCTCCATGTTTTACCTCTAAAACTCTCCAATATCATAATGAGTATGGGGCTAGTGTCAGACAGCCTAGGTTTAAAATCCGGTTTCTGCATTTGCCAATTTTTAAGGGACAGGTGCGCTGTTAAGCACTTCGTAATTGTTATTGAGTTTTGAGAGCTTGTCTGGAGGTTCTAGCAGGGGAGAACAGATACCCCTTATACTCTTGATCAAAGAACCATTCTCCTCTATCCAGGGAAGTCTTCCTCTGGCCAATCATGTGGCTTACAGAGGAATGCACATGAAACAAGGAGGAAGGAAGGGAACACCAGCCTAGCTAGCCAGATCAGTGGAATCAACCTTGGTGATTAGTAGGATGACAGATGTTGCAGCCAGATGGCCCTCACATCCATCTCACTGATTTTTTATGCCCACCCTATGATGGAGGTCTTATTATTATTATGTCTAGTTTACAGATTAGGCAACTGTGAAGTGGTTAGGGTTTCATTGCTGATACATAGCAGGCCTTCAAATCTGGGTAGAATGTTCTTTCTGTCAAAACATGTATTACATCTCAATTTCCTGCCAGAAAGTCAAAACCGTTCCTCCCAACTTGGCTAACAGTTATAAAGCAGCTATAGTGGCCCCTTCACCAGATCACAGGGATTCAAGTGAATAGCAGGACTCTGGATCTCTGCTTTATCTTACATAGGTTTTGCCTTGGATTTGCCAAATCCACTTTAGAATAGTGGAATAAAGACCTGCTTTGTAATTAGATAGACATTGGAATCACTTTCCAGTTCTTTGCCTTTGTTAGCTATGTGACCAAGGCACATTTATAGAGGTTTGTTACTGGCTTATTGTTTAATGGGAATTCCTATTTGAAAGGGTTTTGTGAAGATTAAAAGAGACATTTTTAAAGAACCTAATGCTGTATCTGGTGCATAGAACACATTTTGCCTGTTATATCTGTTAACATATTATCAAATATACATTTTTGTTATAATGGGTTCCTTGAAGTTTAAAATTAATGAAATATTTTATTAATAGTGATAAATATCTCTTTAGAGGTGCAGTGGAAATACTCCACAAAAACTTACTTTAATCCTCATGTGCCGATTTGTATTGAAATATAAATTTCATAGTTTGTTATGAAATTCTTTGGCCTTCAGTATAGTTTTGTGTGAGAGATGCAAAGCTTTTAGCTTAGTGAAATTGAACATGTCATTTAACTCCTGTAAACCTCATTTTCCATGCCTGCAAAATGATGCAAATAATAATATCTACATTAAGGGAGACTTGTGAGGATTAAATACACAGTTACTTGACATATGGTAAAGAAACCACTTTTTAAAATCCTATTTTACTCTGTTTGAATATAAAAGGTTACAAGAAACAATTGTCTCACCCTAACAACAAAGGTAGATAATCTACAAAATTACACTTTTTATTTGTTTGTTTATATCAGAATAGAAACTGGAATGAAAATAAACTAAGCTCCAGGAAGAGACAAGTCCATTGTACGAGATAATAAGTTTGTACCTGCTATTATCCCTGGCTCAAAGGAGAGGAAGAATCTGTCAAAGATAAGGAGAATCTAACCTATCCTGTGGCAAGTTTTAGCAGCTATTTATTGACAAGGCATGACAGTTAGCAACCAAAAGAGTAGAGAGAAAAAGACTGAATTATTCTTCTAGATTTTCTTCAACAGCGTTTACCAAGTTCTGGGAATTATATCTAGGAAGCAATGATAGGAAAACAAGATGATTCACTCAGAATTTCAGCTTTAAAAGATGGGAAAGGAGGGATCCCTGGGTGGCGCAGCGGTTTGGCACCGGCCTTTGGCCCAGGGCGCAATCCTGGAGACCCGGGATCAAATCCCACATCGGGCTCCCGGTGCATGGAGCCTGCTTCTCCCTCTGCCTGTGTCTGCCTCTCTCTCTCTCTCTCTCTCACTCTCTCTGTGACTATCATAAATAATAATTAAAAAAAAAAGTTTAAAAAATAAAAAAATAAAAGATGGGAAAGGACTAGGAAAGTTGAGAACAAACCTCTGTGCACTCAAGACTTTTAGTTTAGGGCAGCCCGGGTGGCTCAGCGGTTTAGAGCCGCCTTCAGCCCAGGGCATGATCCTGGAGACCTGGGATCGAGTCCCACGTCAGGCTCCCTGCATGGGGCCTACTTTTCCCTCTGCCTGTCTCTCTCTCTCTCTCTGTCTCTCTCTGTCTTTCATGAATAAGTAAAATCTTAAAAAAAAAAAAAAAAAAAAAAAAACGACTTTTAGCTTAGTGAAAGTATGTGAGGGAAAGGAGAGATGAGATGTACTGCACCTCTATCTCCATCAGATACTTCAGGCTTTCAATTCTGGTTGCTTTATGACAGAGAAGAACTGCGAGACATTCCTACAAAGTAACCTCAGTCTTCACGGAAAGCAGGGAAGTGGCAACCAAAGGAACAAGACAGAAAACTGGAGATAGGATGAAAGACAGAGAGAGAAATTTCAAAATATGGTGCCCTAGATGTGAGGCAGCGAGAGATCTTCAGTAGGATAGAGACCAGGCAGATGGGATCTAAAATAGATGCAGACCTCAAAAACTTGGCCAATGCTGAGATCACAAGCTCTTCTGAAAGGAAATTTTTGGTCCCACTTTCGAAATTGAATCAACCTAAATTTGCAGCAGTTCTCAAACAGTTCCTCCTGGCTATGTGTCAACTGAGCCCCTACTTCAGCAAACTGTTAGAAGAGAAATAGCACTTTCTGAGATCAGGAATTATTTACTTCAATATCTATCGAGTTGTAATAAAAATATCCAGCACCCAATTATGAATCATAATACCTAAAAATGTAATAAGCTGTAACCCACAATCATGAAAAGAAATAGTCAACAGAATAAACAAGGAGATGACCCAGATGTTACAATGATTACAGGATAAAACCAAAAGGTGAAAACACCACAGCAAAACTCCTAAGGTATCTAGTGGAAAAGAAGGCAGATAACTTGTAGAAAGGTATGTGAGAATTTTAGCAGAGAAGTGGGTACTTTCTCCTCAAGAACTATATAATTTTCTTCTCTAGTTTTTTTTTAAGATTTTATTTATGTATTCATGAGAGACACAAAAAGAGAGGCAGAGACACAGCAGATGGAGAAGCAGGCTTCCCTGCAGAGGGCCTGAAGCAGAACTCAATCCCAGGAACCTGAGATAGTGACCTGAGCCAGAGACAGACACTCAACCACTGAACCACCCAGGTGCCCCCTGTCTCTAGTTTTTATATAGTTCATGTTTTTCTCTATTTTTTTTTTACCTCTTAAAGCATATTTAATATAGTATCAAACATTTACAAATTATTGTTTTAGTGTCTTTATCGAAAATGTCTAACATCTGTGGTAATTCTTAGTGGATTTTGATTGGTTTTTCCCTTGAATTTGTATCATATTTATCTGTTTCTTTGCATGCCTAATACTATTTTTTATTTATTTATTTATTTATTTATGATAGTCACAGAGAGAGAAAGAGAGAGAGGCAGAGACACAGGCAGAGGGAGAAGCAGGCTCCATGCACCGGGAGCCCGACATGGGATTCGATCCCGGGTCTCCAGGATCGCGCCCTGGGCCAAAGGCAGGCGCCAGACCGCTGCGCCACCCAGGGATCCCGCCTAATACTATTTTTATTGGATACTAGACTTAGTGGATTTTACATTATTCACTGCCTGATATTTTCGTGTTCCTAATTTTTTTTTTTTTTCCTGGGAGGCAGTTATTTGAAAACAGTTTGATCCTCTGCTTTAATCCTTTGTTTTTAAGACAGGTTATATGGAATAAGGACTGTCATTAGATAGGGATAAGTATCCTGTATACCTGAAGCAAGACCTTTCTGAGTACTCTAACCAATGTCCTGTAAACCATGTAGTTTTCCTGTCTGGCTAATGCCTGGCGCTATTCCTGATCCTATGCGAGTGCTAGGTACTCTCCGTTTTGATTATTTATAGTGGTTGTTTACTTTCACGTGGACATTCTTCATTCACACACATGCTTTGATTAGTACTCTGCTGAATAAATGAGGGGAATCCTGTGTAGGTCTCCTAAATCCTCTCACTGTGCAGCTCTTTCCTATCTGGTACTATGCCCTGCTAACTCTAGACACTTTGATCTCCCTGGGCTCAGCACTCTGTCCTTTATTCAAGGAGTCTTTCCAGCTCTGCCTGGATTCCCCATCTCTGTGCAGTACCCACATTTCCCTTATGATCATAAGCTAGGGCGACTGTAAGGCTTACCTCATTTGTTTCATATGTCTCAGGGATCATTGATCATTGCCAGATACCACTGTCATAAAAACCTTTTTTTTTTCCCCATATATTTTATGTGACTTTTTACTTATTTCAAGTAGGGGGGGAGGGGTAGATCCAATCCTAGTTCTTTTTGACTCAAAACAGAAGTCTGTGTGATTCTATTTTTATGAAATGTTTGGATGACAAAACAAATCTATTTGAAATAAATTAGGACAAGACCACCTGTGGGTGAGGTCTGACTCAAAGAGCACAAGCAATTATTCTGTAGTCATGTAAATGTTCTATATCTACTGTGGGTGGTTGCCAAAACTTATGGGAATTAACACCTAAGATACATATGTGCTTTTATTTTCTATAGTGTTTACCACAAATATATAGAATAAAAATCTCTACATTTGATCTTACCTGCGCTACCTCTGACCTTCAAAGAAATAGACCAAACTGACATTCCAGCTCAGTGACTCTTCTCTTCCTTCATTCCCCAATCACCATCCCCAACTCCTTGTCCCAGAAGCAGCTCCTTCACATCACCAAAGAAATTTGCCTCTTTAATTTCTACAGAGGCCTGAGCTCTTCAGGTAAACTGGAACACAGTTTTAGGCTATTTAGAAATAACTGTATTCATTCATGTTTTTTTGAGAAGGACTAACTCAGCCTAGTATTTTTGGCATAACAGATAAATATGTTACTTTTCCTCCATGTGTTTATTTTAAATATCTTTAGCAGTCACTTCCACAAAGTTGGCCTTTTGAATATGGTATTAACCAACTTCCTGTTATTTTATGGAACAGATTTATTACCACATTAGTTTTAATGGTTTGAGTTGTTGTGATTTTTGGTTTCAGGGCTACTGCCCCTCAATTGGTTTTCATGGCCTGGCAGTTAGTGCTTCATAATTTATTATTATGAAAGTTATGGTTTGCAGACTTGTTTTCAATCCATTACCCCACCCCCACCCCTGCTAAAATATCTTACAACCTGTCATTATGATAAACAAGCTCTGGTAGTGAAGATAGCCTCAGTTTTTAGAAGATACCTTGGTTGCTCATATGCATTTTAGAAGGCAATATAAAGTCAATTATATACTTTGGCTATGGATTTGATTTCTAGGGTGATGGTCAGCAAATATCTGGAAAATATTTATATTTGGAATTGGGATCTAATATGATAAATAAATTCTTTCAAATGAGAGAGTGACACTGATATTTTGACCAAAATTTAGAGGGCTAAGAGCAGTACCTCCAACAAGATAAAACACAGAACTAAGAAGCAGGAGACAAGCTCCAGTTCTGCGACTCTTTACTAATATCCAACTGGAACCAAATAAACCTTACTATAGCAGTAAATGAAAAAAGGTAGCATATATAAAATTACCTAGTAGCTTAGCTGTGCAATATATACCTCACCTGTAATTAAAATAAAGGACTGAAGCATTGCTGGTCTCATCTTTAAGGAATATCTTGCTTTTATGAAGACCAGGGGCTGTCTAAAGGATCATCATGCAATATGTTTTGAGGACTCCCTATGACCCAGGCACTATTCAAAATGTTTAGGATGCAGATATAACAAATAATTTGTCTGTGGTGCCTACAAAGAATCTAATTTAATTTAGGCTATAGGATTTTCTCCAGAAAGATCAATCTTGGGAGAATGATAGAAGGAAACATGGAATCAAGGAAATAATATCAACATTAACAGCAACATCATTCGAAGCCAAATAAAGCTTAGAAACACCAGTAAGATAGATGGCTGTTAGAGCTCAGGAGTTTGTAGGGTGGGGAGAACAGCTATCTCCTGAAACAGTGAAAGAATTATTTAGAGAAGGGAAGTTGGAGCCCTGCTCTTTCTTGTCTCCATGGCCTTTGAACTATCATTGTTTATCTCCCAAATAGTTCAGGTCTCTGATGTCGATAATCACAAAGACAGGATGAGGGCAGTCAAGAAGGCTTGTTGGGATGAAAAATTAGGAAAAATGGGAAATATGGTAATCTCCTTTTGTCATTCACTCTTCTACCTTGCTTTTCCAAACATTGAGGGCTTATTGAGTTATATTCTACACAACCACCATCTTCCTAGTGCTACTTACATCTGTAAAACCAAAGGTGATATAATTATTCTCATTAAAAAGTCTTAAGAAGACTTTACCACCCAGTTAGCCAACTGAAAACAATGTTGGAAAAAGTACTGTTGTAATATAAAAACACAAATGTAGGGGATACTGCAAGAGAGAGGCATAAGCATGGATAATCAAATATTTCACAAAAGTCAGTTGGTGTCAAAGCAGACATACTCACGTATGTACATACATAAATATGCACACAAAAATTAAAAAGCCTATCCGTAATAACCCAGAACTAAAGTTATATATGATGTTAACATAAACCTTTCTTTTGCTAATACTTTAAAAAATGTCTTTATAGTGGTCCTTCCTTATCCATGGGTTACACATTCCAAGATCCTCAGTGGATACCTGAAACCATAGATAGTACTGAACCTTATATATACTATTTTTTCTATACATATGTATATATATATAAGTATATATATATAAGTATATATATATATATACTTATGATATATATATATATATACTTATGATGTAGTTGAACTTATAAATTAGTCACAGTAAGAGATTAACAATACCTAATAATAAAATGGAACAACTATAACAATGTACCGTAATAAAAATTATTTCCATGAGATCTCTCTCTCGCAAAATATATTGTACTGTATTCACCTTTCTTCTTCATGTGATGATATGATATGATAAAATGTCTATGTAATGAGATAAAATGAAGTGAATGGCATGGGCATCGTGATATAGCATGAGGTTACTAGGGACCTTCTGATGTATCATGGATATGAGGATAATCTGCTTCCAAACTGTAGTTAACCACGGATGACTGAAATTGTGGAATGCAAAATTGCAAGTAAGCAGGGACTACTGTATTTACTTATCCTGTTGGGCATATTGGATACACTGGCAAGCTTTTATATTTCTATTAAAAGTAATTTAAGGCTCTAAGTTTCCTTTTATTTAGAGACAGCCCATAATTAATATATATGTGTGAATCTTAGAGAAAATGATGTATAATGTATGAATCCATTTACATATAGTTCCAGAATAGGTAAAGCTTGTCTATGGTGGAAGAAATGAAATCAGTGATTGCTTCTGAGGGAATCTGTCTAAAAAAGGGAACAGGAAAATTTTTAGGCTATGGAAATGTTCAGTGTTTGATGAGGTATATGCATTTGTCACATCTAATCAAACCATAGGCTTTAAAATCTATGCATTTTAGTATATAGAAATTTTAAGAAAAAAAACTGAAAAATAAAAACAGAATAGAGTGTGCAACATGGGGGTATGTATCTACCAACACATGTATCCTCTCCAAAATTTCCAAAATCCACTCAAAAGGTAGAGGAAATACAAAGATCAGAAATCTAACAGAATCTAATAGTGAAAAAAAATTCTCTGGTGACATGTAATAAATCATCTGTTAATTATGAAAAATAAACAATGACTCTATGTAGTCTGTAATGATATAAAACAGATTTTAAATAGTCTAGTTCTGTAATTTCCTTCCATTTTAAACTACCAATTCTCATAGACAACACATTTATAAATCTATCTCAATGTTTAACAACAACCGCAGATGGTAGAGAAGTACTATTTTCACTTTGTGATTCATTAACTGAATTTCAACAGAGTTAAACTAGAGATAGTCAATGACAGATCCAGGTTTGAATCCAGGTCTTCAAAGTGAGAACTCTATCTTCTTTACAGTTCTTCCTCCATAACCCAGTATCATCATGGTTCCAGATACTACTGCTCACCAGTCCTCTCATTTCTTTAGTTCTGATGGCTAGAACCCAGTTTCTTCCTAGGTTCCAGCCTTCTCCATTTAACTTCATAGGTCTGAAGATTCTTATTCCATATTCTCTCTTTTCTTCTTAGAGATGGGTCTTTGTCTCCAAACAGCTAGTGCTTTGAAATATACCACCTATTCAAACATCTTGCCCTGTAGGACCTCAGTGTTCTAGCAGACTCACAGAGATAGACCTTCTGTTCTTGTTGTATTTTCTCCAGGACAGTACCTTTGGCATTACCACTCCTTCATTTGGTCAATCTATTTCCATATTTTGGTCCCATCTTCCTTCTCTGAAGCATGATGACAAGAATATAATTCAAGGGTTATAAATATTAACTTCCAAATAGCAATTTTGCCAATAATTGTATAAATTTAACTTCTTTGAGCTTCAGCTTTTATCATTAAATAGAGATAACATGTCTACTATATACTGCTATTTGAAGGGTTACATTCAGTGGAATTATATTAAGTAAATTTCTTAGCAGAATGCCAGTTCCAGAATAGGTAGGTAATAAAGTGTGACTGTTATCCTCATTGTTACAATATAATTTTATTCATGTATGAGCCCAAGTTTCTTAGAAGAAAAATTAAGTGTCTCTTGACCAATGTGTTTTAGCATCCCTTCTTTGATATACAAAAAATATAGATATATTAAAGATTTTGAGATATTCTTTGGAAAGTTACATAAAACTTATTAATATCTCACATAACACAGAATAAACTTTAGGAAACCTTGTCCTCAGAGAAGTCATTCATTGTCTTCCATTTGCTCTTCTGAATATGGAATCCATGTCCCAGGCACCAATATTCTATTAATGTGTAGTGGCACTAGAAGTAACCATAAAATAAGTGCTATGGGTCATACTAATAAGACATGTCTGTTCAAAGTCAAGAACACTGACTAATGATAAAATGCCTAAAGCAAATATATATCGATAAAAACCATTTCAATTTTAGAACATGACAAGTCTCTTAAATATCAAACTAGGTACTGCTGGAAGGTAGAAAATTAAGTTTTATTAACATTTATTTTTCCACTGGAAAATATACTGATGCTGACAGTACTGAACCAATTGATAAAGACATAAAACATTGTTTAGCTTCAGATTCAAAGACAAAACTACCATTTTCTATTTTCTATCACCATTCTTATTAGGAAGACAGAGACATTTTCCTAGGTAGAAATTAGGCTATACTTCTCTCCTACTTGAAAATATCCAATAGATATTTTAGTTTAGCATGAGTATTATCCCACAATTTGTCCCTTACTTCCCTCCTCAGCTACAAGTTCAATATGACCATTTATTTTTAATCACTATGAACATTTAATGTTTTTCTGGTGTAATGTATCTAGCTATATCATACCTTCATATCTTCCTATAGGATTTTTTCTCCATTGTTTGGAATGTCCTTTCCCCTCTTTATTTCCCAGCTGTATTATTTTACCTCAAGCTCTACTTTCATTAAACTCTACAAGTGTTGAAAGCCTCTGGTATAATGTTTGACATGTAGAAGGAAAGTATAGTGAAGCAATAAAACACAAGTTTTTTTTAATGAGAATATGAAAGAAAAGAATTTCAATCCTAGCTCTTGTCCCTTCTCTCTATGTGAACATCAGTAAATGGCTTAATCTCTTTGACTCTGGTTTTCCTATTTTTTAAAAAAAATGATGTATGGGAACAATGTCTACCTTAAGGATCATTTGTGATGGTTAAGTAACATGAGCAAATGTCACAGATATACAACTTTACTCTGAGCTCTTGGGTGACAAGTGTTACCTCTATTCATATTTTGCCTCAGAGTTTAATAAAATGTATGGCATACTTTTGTCATTTAAAAATGGTTATTATGTCCTAGGGGCAAGATGGTGGAAGAGTAGGCTCCCCAAGTCACCTGTCCCCACCAACTTACCTAGATAACTTTCAAATCGTCCTGAAAACCTACAAATTCGGCCTGAGATTTTAAAAGAAAACAGCTGGAATGCTATCGTGAGAAGAGCTCCTGCTTCTATCAAGGTAGGAAGATGGAAAAAATAAATAAATAAAAAAGCATCCAAGAGGAGGGGTCCCCGTGAGGAGCTAGGCTAAGGCCGGGGGGTGGGGGGGAGAGCCTCCAGGACAGGAAAGCCCAGTCCCAGAGAAGCAGGAACTTTACCAATCTTCCTGGATAGAAAGGCACTCGAAGGGAACTCAGGCAGGATCCCAGGAGGAGCAGTATCCCTGATGAACACAGATGCAAAAATTCTCAGCAAGATACTAGCCAATAGGATCCAACAATACATTAAGAAGATTATTCACCATGACCAAGTGGGATTATTCCTGGGATGCAAGCCTGGTTCAACACTCATAAAACAATCAATGTGATAGATTACATCAACAACAGAAAAAACAAGAACCATATGATCCTCGCAATAGATGCAGATAAAGCATTTGACAAAACAGCATCCATTCCTGATCAAAACTATACAGAATGTAGGGATAGAGGGAAAATTCCACAGCATCTTAAAACCATCTATGAAAAGCCCACAGCAAATATCATTCTCAATGGGGAAACACTGGTAGAAAAAAAAATACAATTAAAAAATAAAATAAATAAAATAAAATAAAATAAAATAAAATAAATAAAATAAAATAAAATAAAATAAAAATAAAGAAAAGAAAGAAACACTGGTAGCCTTTCCCCTAAGATCAGGAACACGACAGGGATGTCCACTCTCACCACTGCTATTCAACATAGTACTGGAAGTCCTAGCCTCAGCAATCAGGCAACAAAATAAATAAAAGGCATTCAAATTGTCAAAGAAGTCAAACTCTCCCTTTTCACAGATGACATGATACTGTACAAAGAAAACCCAAAAGACTCCACCCCAAGATTGCTAGAACTCATACAGCATTCGGCAATGTGGCAGGATACAAAATCAATGCCCAGAAATCAGTGGCATTTCTATACACTAACAATGAGACTGAAGAAAGAGAAATTAAGGAGTCAATCCCATTTACAATTGCACCCAAAAGCATAAGATACCTAGGAATAAACCTAACCAAAGAGGCAAAGGATATATACCCTCAAAACTACAGAAGACTTCTGAAAGAAATTGAGGAAGACACAAAGAGATGGAAAAATATTCCATGCTCATGGATTGGAAGAATTAATATTGTGAAAATGTCAATGTTACCCAGGGCAATTTACACGTTTAATGCAATCCCTATCAAAATACCATGGACTTTCTTCAGAGTTGGAACAAATCATCTTCATATTTATGTGGAATCGGAAAAGACCCCGAATAGCCAGGGGAATTTTAAAACAGAAAACCATAGCTGGGGGCATCACATTGCCAGATTTCAGGTTGTACTACAAAGCTGTGGTCATCAAGACAGTGTGGTACTGGCACAAAAACAGACACATAGATCAATGGAACAGAATAGAGAATCCAGAAGTGGACCCTCAACTTTATGGTCAACTAATATTTGACAAAGCAGGAAAGACTATCCACTAGAAAAAAGGCAATTTCTTCAATAAATGGTGCTGGGAAAATTAGACATCCACATGCAGAAGAATGAAACTAGACTTTTCTCTTGCACCATACACAAAGATAAACTCAAAATGGATGAAAGAGTTAAATGTGAGAAGAGAATCCATCAAAATCCTAGAGGAGAACACAGGCAACACCCTTTTTGAACTTGGCCGCAGCAACTTCTTGCAAGATACATCCATGAAGGCAAGAGAAACAAAAGCAAAAATAAATTATTGGGACTTCATCAAGATAAGAAGCTTCTGCACAGCAAAAGAAACAGTCAACAAAACTAAAAGACAACCTACAGAATGGGAGAAGATATTTGCAAATGACCTATCAGATAAAGGGCTAGTATCCAACATCTATAAAGAACTTATTAAACTCAACACCCAAGAAACAAACAATCCAATCATGAAATGGGCAAAAGACACGAACAGTAATCTCACAGTGGAAGACATAGACATGGCCAATAAGCACATGAAAAAATGCTCCACCTCACTTGCCATCAGGGAAGTACAAATCAAAACCACAATGAGATACCACCTCACACCAGTGAGAATGGCAAAAATTAACAAGGCAGGAAACAACAACTGTTGGAGAGGATGTGGAGAAAGGGGAACCCTCTTGCTCTGTTGGTGGGAATGTGAACTGGTGCAGCCACTCTGGAAAACTGTGTGGAGGTTCCTCAAAGAGTTAAAAATAGACCTGCCCTACGACCCAGCAATTGCACTGCTGGGAATTTACCCCAAAGATACAGATGCAATGAAATGCCAGGACACCTGCACCCCGATGTTTATAGCAGCAATGTCCACAATAGCCAAACTGTGGAAGGAGCCTCGGTGTCCATCGAAAGATGAATGGATAAAGAAGATGTGGTTTATGTATACAATGGAATATTACTCAGCCATTAGAAACAACAAATACCCACCATTTGCTTCAACCTGGAGGGACCTGGAGGGTATTATGCTGAATGAAATAAATCAATCGGAAAAGGACAAACATTATATGGTCTCATCCATTTGGGGAATATAAAAAATAGTGAAAGGGAATAAGAAGGAAAGGAGAGAAAATGAGTGAAAATATCAGTGAGGGTGACAAAACATGAGACACACCTAACTCTGGGAAACAAACTAGGGATAGTGGAAAGGGAGGTGGGCAGGGGTTTGGGGTGACTGAGTGATGGGCACTGAGGGGACACTTGGCGGGATGAGTACTGGGTGTTATGATATATGTTGGCATATTGAACTCCAATAAAAAAATTTTTAAATAAAATAAAATAAATGGTTATTATTAATGAAAATCATGATGATTTTGATAGTAGTAGTAGTAGTTGTCATTGCCATCATAGTTATCATTTATATGAAGACAGGATGAAACTGTTTGAAACAAAGTGACTAGAATCTAGTTTTTCTAAAATGTGGAAAGATATTCATGAATTTTACTTACCCTTCTTGGAATTCCTTGTTTCCTAGGTTTAATAATAACATCTCTATTAAATATGGAATATTTTCAATGAATAACTTTCTAGAAATTTCTTGGGCCACATTGTCACTACTCATTCCTTCTAAAACAATTCTTTCAATGATTTTTACATTAAATTTTCTTACTCTATTGTCCCTATCTTTTAAGTCTATAACCTCTTTTATATGTCTAGTACTTTTGAAAACATCTTATTACTTCCTAATTTTAATATATTTTTAAAATTTATTTAAATCTTAAGTACATTTACTTCAGATCAATATCTGCTAATTAACAGCAACAATGACAGTTTGCTTTTTCTAGTCATTTTGCTAATGGTGACTACTGTCCTTTGTGATTTTTTTTTTAATTATAACCTAATATTCCATGGAATTTCTGTTTGGTAGTAATTTCAGTCCTGAGTTTAATGTATAGTCTGGGGATGTGCATTTGCTATTTCCATGTACATGAGGACATTACCATTCTGAAATCCCTTTAAACAAACTTTTTATTGTACCTTTTATCAGGCCACACAGGCAGTACAGATTTCAGTCAAAATCTTATCTGTGGGTTAATTAATGGTTAAAAATTCTTGGAAAGATTTTTTTTTTTCTTTACCCAATCAAGGTCTTCATAGGCATGTTTCTTTGTAGTCTCCCTCCATAGAGAAGGATGAATCAGGTTAGAAATTCCTATAATGTGTTATGCATTACTATAACCTGGAGGTCATTTTAAAATACAGAGTACATAGCTACATATCCTAACTATTGCATCAGACAATTTTAGAAAAGAGAGCTAGGGAGCTATATATGGTTTTTGTTTTATTTTGTTTCTTAAGATTTATTCGTGAGAAAGACAAAAGGGGGGAACATGGTGGGGAGAGGTAGAGGAGGAGGGAAAGAGAAACTCAAGTAGACTCCTAACTGAATGTGGAGCCTGACCCAGGGCCTGACCTCAGGATCAGGAGATCATAACCCTAGTTGAAGCCAAGAGTCAGAAGCTCAACTGATTGTACTACCCAGGAACCTCTTTGTTTACGTTTAAGTAAACTTCTTATATAATTTTGAAACAGCTAACATTTAGGTTATAGTAAAAAATAGTCTAACATTTTCATTCTAATGGACCTGTTATTCTGTTACTTTAGATTTGATCATGTGTCAAGATTTTAAATTGCTTTCTGGTCTATTAAATCTTAGCATGTACCATGTGCCATTTTCAATAATATCTTGTTAACCTTCATGACAATGGCTGGTTTTGATTTCTCAACTTTTTTCAAACTATATTGAAGTATTGGTCTTAATATAGGGTTTTTTGGTTTGTTTTTAGAATAAAAACCCACTTGAGATGGATGAAGGCAAGTTTTTTTTGTGTGTGTGTGTTTTGTTTTTTGGGGTTTTATTTGTTCGTTTGTTTTTCATTTTTTGCTAAGAATAAAATGGGAAATGTACCTTGAAAATAAGATGTTATATTATAATCTTTTTATATTTGGAGATTCAAAGTATCTAAAAAAAAATTTTTTGTAGTATCTGTGTGTGAAAGTGACCTGCAAATAGAGTCTTTATTTTGAAGAAGCCTTAGAAAGTGCAAGACTTCTGTGTTAGATGAAGTGTACCACTTAGTCCACTCATCATTAATGCTCCAACAGCCAGCCAGCCAACTGTCATAAATGTTCAGCAAGTACATCCAGGACCAGCCAACCCTCTTCCAACTCACTGACTTATGCACACATCCAACTAAGCCAAAACTGGCCTAGACCAGAAAAATAGCCAAGCAGAATTGTGAACTACATATGATTATTGATTTGAGACACTAAATTTTAGAGTCATTTTTTTTTTGTAGAAATAGAATTACTTATATGCCAACCTTCATCACTTTTCAAATACTGCTTGATATAATTCTAGTTATATTAATTTGAGTTCTGCAGAAACGTTATTTATTCATAATGTTTTATATACTGACTGTACATTTGGTAACATCGCTAAAATTGCTTATTAATTCCAGGATTTTTTCGGTCAATTCTTTCAAATTTTCTACATGGACAATCATTTCATCTGTGAACAAAAACAGTTTTATTTATTTCTTCTTAATTGTATATACATCTTATTGCTTAGAACTTCCCGTACAATGTTGAAAAGGAATGTTGAGAGGAACTGTCCTTGCCTTGTTCCCAATCTCAGTGGGAAAGATTTGAGTTTCTCATCACTACGATATTAGATGTAGGGTTTTTTAGATATTCGTATCAAGTTGAGGAAGATTCCCTTTATTTCTAACCTACTGACAGTTTTTGTCATTAACGGATGCTGGATTTTGTCAAATGCTTTTTCTGCATCTATTGATATGCTCATGTGATGTTTTTATTTGTATCTTGTTAATACAATAGATTACATTAAATTGACTTTTGAATGGTAAACCAGTCTTGCATACTTAGGAGAAATATAACTTGGTCTTGATATATAATTCATTTTATTATTTGTTGGATTCAATTTGTTAATATTTTGTTGAGGGTTTTGCATCTATGTTCATGAAAGACATTGATTTGCAGTTTTCTTGTATTAGGGTATTGCTGGCTTCTTAGACTTAGGAAGTAATCCCCCTGCTTCTGTCCTCTGACAAAGATTTTTTTTTTAATTTTCATTTATTTATGATAGTCACACACACAGAGAGAGAGGCAGAGACATAGGCAGAGGGAGAAGCAGGCTCCAGGCACCGGGAGCCCGACGTGGGATTCGATCCTGGGTCTCCAGGATCACGCCCTGGGCCAAAGGCAGGTGCTAAACCGCTGCGCCACCCAGGGATCCCTCTGACAAAAGATTATAGAGAATTTGTATGAATTCTTTTTAAATGTTTGGAGGAAGTCTACAGTGAACACATCTGGATCTAGTGCTTAATGTTTTGGAAGGCTACTAACTATTGATATAATTTCTTTAAGAGACATAGGCCTATTTAAATTGTTTATCTCTTGTTGTGTGAGTTTTGGCAGATATTGTCATGCAAAGAATTGGTCCATTTCATCTAGGTTATTAGGTTTTAGGGATAGTATTTCTTTATTTCTCTGTTAATGTCCATAGGATCTGCAGTGATATCCCTTCTCTCATTTCTAGTTGTGTCCTCTCATTGTTTTTCATAGTTAGCCTGGCTAGAGGCTTTTCAATTGTATTGATCTTTTTAAAGAACTAACTTTTCACAGAACCATATTTTGGTTCCATTGATTTTCTCTGTAGATTTCCTATTTCAACTTTAACTGGAATTAAAGGAGTGTTTCTACTCTAGTATTTCCATTCTGATTCTTTTGGATTCTGCTTCTTTTGGATTCAATTTGCCCTCCTTTTTGTAATTTTCTTTTTTTTTTAATATTTTATTTAAATTCAATTTGCCAACATATAGCATAATACCTACTGCTCATCCCATCAAGTGCCCTCCTTTGTGTCCATCACCAGGTTATTCCAACCTCCCAGCCTTCTCCCCTTCTGCATTAATTTTCAAAAGTGGAAACTTAGTGATCTTAGATCTTTCTTCTTTTTTAATATATGGATTTAATTATATAATCTTTTCTAAGTATTTCTTAGCTGCATCCCACTCATTTTGCTAATTGTATTTTCATTTTCATTTGTTCAAAATATTTGTTAAGTTTTGTTGAGATTTATTTTTTGACCAATGTGATATTTGAAGTGTGTTGTTTCATCTCCAAGTAAAGAGAATAAAAAAGAATAAAGAGAGTAAAAGAGAAAATACCACAAGAATTCATTTGCTTTTATTTGGCAGAATCAAGGAAACTTTTTGAAGGAAGTGAGACCTATGCTAAGCCTTAAAGGATGCATACAATTTGAATAGGAAGAATTACAGAAAACATAAATCTTTTGAGTGAATATCCTAGCTCTTGTTATGTGTGTCTGGGGAAAACCCACAATTTTTCTCTACTCACACTCATCATACCTCTGATACTGGATATGTGAGTTTTCCACACTGAGTAATTCTGATACTAACTTCCTAAAGTTAAGCCAGATTCAATGAGGTTAAGATCTCAATCCCACAAGATTGCCTCCCACTTCAGATGCCAATCACAAGTACTTGGCTTCTAGGTTACCCACAACTTCTGTTCAACTTGGCTACAAATTAGAGATTTCCACAACCTCCTCCTCAGATTCAATAATTTGCAAGAGAGGTTCATATAATGTAGGAAAAGAGTTTATTTACCATTATGGAATTAATAGGAAGGATATTTTAAATGACACAAATAAATAGTGGAATGAAGAGATACATAGTGCAAGGTCTGGAAGGTTCCCAAGTCCAAGAGCTTCTGTCTCTATGGAGTTGGGATATGTCATCCTCTTTCTGCCTGGAGTTGTTCACCAATGTGGAAGCTCTCTGAACTCTGTACTTTTGGGATTTTCATGGAAGCTTCATTTCCTAGGCATGATTAATTATTACCTATTTCTAGCCTCCTTCTCTCTAGAATGAGGAGTAGATTTCTAATCTTGGCTGGGTCTTTCTAGTGACCAGCTTCCATCCAAGAGCCCACCACCAAATGTCACCTCACTAATACCAAAGATACTCCTATCACCCAGGATTTCCATGTGAGACACTTCTATCACTTAGGAAATTAAAAGAATTTTAAGAGCACTCTATCAGGAGCTGAGGCCAAAGACCAAATATTAATAGGAACCAGGGACAGAGACAAATACATATATTTTTTATTATTTTACAATACAGCATTCATCAAGTAACTTTAAGAAATGAACTAGAAAGTAGTCTTAATTTTTAAAGATAATGAATGCCAATGCTTATTCTAAAATGATTGTCTCATATGTATCTCCCTAACTTCTATGTATTTTTTTACTTCAGTAGGACATTAAAATATAATGAATTATTGTGCTAGGCATGAGTATGATCAAATACTAAACAAAATAAAGAAAAAGCAAAAATTTCTTTTATTTATAATGGCCCACTGCCAATAATTTCAGATTCAGCCTTTTTCAACTTTAAGACATCCAACACAGCTTACCAACACACACAGAAAGATGTGCATAATTTCTTCAATTACTCTGGCTACCTACTGCTTGATATACATACCTGACAGTGATTCGAGACATTGATTTTTTTCAGGCAGTAATTTTTAAAGGTGTTTTTAGAAGTAAAGTACATCAACCAAATATCCACTCATTCATCCTGTAACATGCCAGAACTGAAGAAAATCCTTTAGAAGAAAAAAATAATTGTAAGATCCCCAGTAACTGTATTTCCAGTTAAAAATATTTTTTATATCTCTTAAATGTTTGTCACTGGGAATTTCTCAAACAGTTCAGATTTATAGGACAAAAACTCTAGTATGGATTACAAAGAAAGATCTGTCTAAAATAAGAATTAAACAATACAGTGGAATGTGAATATTAAGTTTAAAATGATAGAATAATAGTAGTAGATAATATTTGGATACTGTTTTTACCTAGTATGTTGCTGTAAAACATCCAGACTTTAATTTTCACAGTAAGAAAGTAAGATATATAGAGACAATGTTAAGATTTTCTTTTTAAAAATGAGGAAATTGAAGTTCAGCAGAATACAAAGGTCAAGTCCACGTACAAAGTTAGGGGCTATTTGTCACCAAAGTGATACTATTGAAAGCCCAGAATTTGGACTCTCTATAGAGACTTAATTTTGAATTCTTAATCTGCCATTTGCTAGTTGTGTGACCTTAGCTTTGTTTATGCCTACATATTCAATTACTATATGCATAAAGTGGGAAATATAGAATTTAGTTTGTAGATTTCTGTCAAGGTTCATTATTTTCAGTTTGATTGTTACATACAATTTCACTAACAGTATAGATATGTATTTTCTATATATATGTTTAAATAGAAGGGATTAATATATAGAACTGTTAACAAGCTTGAAAAAAGTTAAAACTCAAGCCAGAACAAGAAGGATCCATCAGAGTCCTGTTAACAGACAGAAGTCACAAGAGTTGAACTAAGCAGGTGTGAGGAAGAGCTGATTGTAAATTAGATCTTCTGTTCCTTAAAAAATAAATCTTCTGCATGGCCCTACCAATTATAACAGGATAGTAATAAAGTATAATGAAGGAAGTAAATCAAGGAAAGACAGTCGGTGACCCAGATTTGAGAAAGAAAGATAGAAATGTCTCTGGTTCAGAAAGAAGAGATGAAGAAGTATGACAGTAAGGGAAGAAAGAATAGTTTTTGGATGTAAGTCAGAATTTTCTTTCAGGGGAATAAAGGGAAAGGAGAGAAAATGAGTGAAAATATCAGTGAGGGTGACAAAACATGAGAGACAGCTAACTCTGGGAAATGAACAAGGGGTAGTGGAAGGGAATGTGGGTGGGGGCTTGGGGTGACTGGGTGATGAGCACTGAGGGGGGCACTTGGCGGGATGAGCACTGGGTGTTATGCTATATGTTGGCAAATTAAACTTCAATAAAAAATAAATTAATTAAAAAAAAAAGAATTTTCTTTCAGTCATTGAGTCCTGCCCAGGATTAAGCTAGTTACAGTCTCTTGGGAGGGAAGAGATATGCAAAAAGAAGAATGAAGTGAATAAATTTATTATTGGGGAAGATTTCACATGACAGGTGAGATACTGAAAAAACCTTTCTGAAAAAGTTTGATATGATGTGAATGGCTTCATTCCATGAATTGGTGAGACATTTGGCTTACAATTAGTTGCCAGAGTGCAAGATCCAGCAGATATTTAATATTTAATATTTAATATATTGTGAGAATAAGATGATACATTTAAAGTACCTGACATATGATAAGAAGGCCTTAAATTATTTAAGTTTCCTTAATTATACTTTTTTTCCTAAACTTATGCTCCTTCTAACACACTCTGCTACTTGCTTGTGTGAACCCTGTGTCTCTAAGTCAACCTGGTATATCTTTTCAGCAATCCTCTAGAAGTCAATAAATACACTTACAGATAGTTTCTTGTGTGAGATATATAGATAAAGAAAAAAATGAGGTTAGGTAATAAAAAGTCGTAGTCATTTTATAGAGTGCAGATTTTACAAAATAAAAGGGCAATGAGTCTTATAGGTCCATTCCTGAACCCAAAGAGATCTTATGCTCTTTAAGCAATTTGGGCCAGCTTCTTCAGATGTCATTGGTCACTGTAACAGGTCATGTAACTCTCTCCACAAGAGGTCATAAGCTTTTCTTTGGGGCCCTGAAAGAAACAAACTGACATAAGAACAAACTGGTGTAGATAGACAAGAATCTTCCACTACCACTCCTATTCCCATTTTTTGAAGTAGAAGTGAAATTATTGTTAGAATTGGAGAATTTGAATTTAACAGCAAGTTACTTAAATACCACTGGCTCCCGTTTTCTCATTTGGAAAGGATAAGAAGTAGCACCTTAAATATTTGCTATTAGAATTCAATAGAGAGAGTTTAAATAGGAAAATTATTACCACATTAATTGATGTTCATAAATGTTTGCTGATTTTAAATATTAAACCTAGCGACTGTATAAAAACCAACCAATGCCAAGCATCAACTTAAAAGAAATACCATTTGAAACTGTGCTTGTAAACTAAATAAAACCAAACAGAAATAAATTCTTTTGCATTTTTGTGTACTAATTTTTTGGAAAGAGAGTAATGAGTTCAAGTCTTAGAAACATAGGCATGACTCCCATGGGTATATCTTTGGAACTTTGGATACGATTTGTTTATTAAGTACTTATTATTAATAAGTTTTCTACCTTTTCCATCCAAAATTTTTCTTCAAATGTCTGTATACCCGAACTCAGTAGGTGACTTTCTATCTGAAAATATTTTTCCCTTTCATTTTATGCACTTCTGTTAAAGTTTAACATATAAACTACAAATGTACAGAATAAATATGAACAGCTGAGTAAATTTTCACAAAAGAAAAACATCCAAATAACAAGATAACAAGCACCCAAATAAAAAAGTGAAAAATCACTAGGACCCTAGTAGTCATACTCTCTTTCAGTAATTTACTCCGTCCCTTTATGGTTTTTCTTTAAGTAGTCAGTTGTATAGTTCTTCATATATTATAGGAAAACCTACTTTGTCAGACATTTATTCTCAAATATTTTCTCCCTCTCTGTGACTTACCTGACATCCATATTCTCTGCAGTTGTCAGGTTATAGAATCCAAGAAAAATGCCTAGAGCTGCCAAAGCTTTTAGCTGATTTCTTGAACCATGAAGCCAAAAAAGAAAGGGAGAGAGAGGCAAGTGGGCTGAGGACAGAAACAAGCCATTCCAGGGATCAGGAGAGGTAACAGTAGTGGTGATGGGTATCATAATTTACTGCAGAGTGGGATGGACAGGAAGTAAAGAGCTTTGGGGCACCAGAAATGTGGTAAGTGCTCTCAGGAAGAGCATGCTCTGATGACTCCCATCTACTGGGCCTCCACTCTGAACAAATACAGCCCTTGCCCTCTAGCAGCCTGTGGTCCAGTGAGGGTGGCAGGTGTCAAAAGAGGTGGTGATTTTAATGCAATAAGGAATGATCTGTAATAAGGCTTAACACTGAATATAAAAAAGAAGGAGTGTGTAGGCGGCATCAGCTGCAGAAAGGATAGATCAAGTTAGCTGCTGTCAGGGATCAGAATGTTTAGAGCCAAGCACAACTTAATTAATAGTTCAGCTCAAGGACTCTGGATATAGACTACTTAGATCTCATATAACCACATCAATACAGAAATCATATAACAGATATGCTCTCAGGAGAATGTGGCTTCACATGTTGATGAGTAAGCTCTCACTATAGTATCAACATACACAAATGTCCTGACAGTATTGTCCAATCTGGTAGCTCATAATTTAAAAATTGGAATGTGTTAGAGTAGAACTCCAAAACCAATTAGCTACAGGTATAGAAAGTAGCTTCACTGAAATCTTTGGAGCACTGACATATGTCTACAATTGTCTTTTTCAACCCTGGTAAATAGATCTGTATTTGTGTACTCTTAACGTGAGACTGTGTTCTAGAGATTTATTAGCAGTCATTACAGAGGACTTTTCCAAATGGTGAATCCAAGTTCGCCCCTGCTTTATGCAAGTTCTCAAAGGAAAGCCCCAGAATTAGTGGGAGGGATGGGTTTATTTAGGGTAGTTTCTTAACCCATCTGAGCTGATGGCTGAACACTATGAAACTACAACATCCCCCTGGTATTGAGAGACTTAACTTTCCTGATTAAAATAATTAAATGGCTTCCCCATTGATTGTGGAATAAAAAGAAAATGCTTTATCCTGTTCTTCATGATCTAGTTCCTGCTCATTTCTTCCTCTTCCCCTAAAACCAATTTCTTTCTCTTCTATATGCTCTCATCACATTAAACTACTTTTAACTTGCCATATTGATCCATTATTTGTCTTGTCTGTGTATTTGCTGTTTGGCTTAGCCATCTCTGCCTTTGCCATTTTCATCTTGTTCACTCTTGCTATTTTGTTCAAGCCTCACCTTGGGCATCAGCTAATTTGAAATACTTGTATAGAATCTTGAGAAGAGTTAAGGTGTTTCTCCTTGTGAGTCCACAGCACCACCTCATCAATTATTTTTGACACCACTTTTTTGTGTGTGGAATTGAGAGTCCTTATTTACATGAATCTCCAGTCTACTAAGTACTGGAAACCAGCAACCTGAGTCTTCTAACCAATTAATCTCTCCTAAAATAGTACATGGCTCAGCATAGATGATCCATAAATACTGAAATATCAAAGAGATGAATGAATGAATTGAGGGATATAACCCAGAAAAAGTCCTTTTCAAGCAACTTTCTTTCCCTAACTATTGTAGCTATTCATCTACTCCTTATTTAGAGACTTAACCTCTGTACTTGATGATTGACTTCACAAAGGCAGGGATTGTTCATTTTGTAGACTGAATGCATTTTTGATAAGGTTTATTTTAATAATTCTTTTGTGTGTGTAATTTGAATTCTAGTTTCCCTGAGATGTATGATGTAACCACTTTTATTTCAGACTATTCCAAAATCACCAATTATTTTTTATACTTTGTTGAAATATTGCTGCTACTCTCTCTTCATTCCTTACCTTTCTCTAAACTTTAAAGTCAAGAACTTAGTCCTTGTATGTATAAGAAAACACACTTTTACAGTAGGTAAAGGATGAGCAAGTGACAAATACTTATGCATTCTAAATAATTTTTTGCTGTATTTGGTGATTTGTGAATTTGCCTTTTAATATATTTGATTTACTTAATGGGAAGTTTAACTAAAAGAAAGAAATAAGTGTGTTTTTCATTGTGTAAGTTTAAGTCTGAAACTCATGTATATTAAGAGTTAAAAGGGACAACTTGAAAAACAAAACCATAAGAGTTATGGAATAATGATCATTTTTCTTCTTTTCTTCTTTGGCCATTTAGTTCCATTTGTGTATAATGGGTAAAGAATTTTCTTCAAAAGTAAATAGAAGAAATAAAATCATTTGTATTTCATTATAGACAAGTCAAACTTCCTTGGGTTGGTGTATTTGTTAGCCTTCTCTTTCCTCTGGAGACTGCTCTTTAGCATCAGCAGCTGAGAAATCAATTGAATGAGGACTGTGACATTCACACTGTCTGTCTCCTCTGTCCTGTTCTTGGAACTTAAAAGAAAGTCATTTATTCTCTTGTGACTCTTCTGCCAGTACATGATGAAGGCTTTGCAAAGCGTCATTTAAGTGGGACATCCATCACTTACAGCCTGGCTCCTTTGCTTGCCTAAGACTCTCACACTCCAGTACCTGGGATGTAAACAAAGATAATGCATTTGATTTTCACATTGATCTTGTCTGTCTTAGAGCCTGGCTCACTCCATGGGGGCTCTTTCAGACCAAACGGCCTTCCACTGACCTCACCTGCCACAGATCTTAATCTCTACCTTCCTAGTCCTTCCTCTAGGGATGAAAGCATACCCACTCACACTTTCCCTCCTATTCTCCTCTCTCCTTCTTCTTACCTTAGACAATACAATGAGTGAGAATGGTTCCTTAATTTGGATGACATTTTACAGTTCGTAAGAGCCTTTATGAAAGAATAAAATACTTTAGTGGGTGGAGTAGTGTTATTCAAAAAACTCAGATTCTGGAACCAAAAGTCTTATGAGATTTGCAGCCTGTTTCTAACATTTTGTTTCATATCCAGGAAAGTCTATTTTAATTTTTAGTTTCCTATTTTTAAAATGAGAATAAATTAGTTCATAGTCTTGGTGTGAACACTTATTTGTTTGTTGGTTAGCTTACTTATTTAGCAAGTATTTATTAAGTGCCCGATTCCCTTCTGAAGGCTAGAAATGCAGACAGCGCTGAACAAGATAGAGCAAGTTCCTCTCTTGCGAAACGTTCATTCAAATTGATGAATCAGACAAAATAATTGTAAATATTTTATAATAATAGATAAGTGGCATTGTACATGTCAACTAACTGGCATATCGTATCTCAATAAATAGTATCTTCTTTTTAATTTCTATTACTGTTTTAAGTATTAGCATTTTAATCAGTTCATTTTCTTTTTCCTTTTATAAAGAGAAAGTGATAGCTTTCTAAAGTGTCAACTTGTCTGTTCTGAAATACAGTCCCCAGAATTCCTTTTCTAGCACTTTTCCAGTTCGAGTTGGTTATAGGGATATTCTTTCAAGAGAGCTAGAAGATGGAAGGCGGCAGCCACATTTTGTAGCTAACACATAACTTCTCTAGTTATTCAATCAAACACTAACTTAGACACTGCTGTGAGGGGATCTAAAGATATAATTAAAAATCCTTAATCAATACCCTTTATCAAAAGAGAGAGTATTTTGGGTGGACCTGATTTAATCCATTGGAAGCTCTTTAAAGGGTATGTAGGCCTTCCCTGAATTGATAGGCAGCTGCAACTGCAATTTCCCTCCTTTCCCCCTGGATCTTCCTTCCTGACTGCCTGCCTGTGGACAACAGCTTCAGTTCATGCCTGTGGGATTATAGCCTGCTTTATCTTCCCTCCTTGCTACCTCTCCTAAGGGCTCTAGGCTTTAAATATAGAACTTTAAATATATTTAATATGATTGGTTTATGCCACATATATATAGTATTAGTTCTGCTTATGTGGTTGAACTCTGATATAGTAACATATGCTCATTTTCAAAAATTTGTTAAACTTCCAAATAGAAATTATCATTATAAATATTTCAATTCATTTATTTTCACTGAAAGTACGACATGCACTTTTCCATAACATTACAAACTCTTTGGAAACAGAATTTTATCTGCTACATAATCATTATTATGTCAATACCTTTAGGATAATTGGCCTATTTCATTGCTATAAATAATGTTATAATAAATATCTTTGTGTATAAAACTTATTTGATATTTTGTACTGCTACTTAATTAAGGACAGAGTCCCAGAGGTGAAATTGTTAGGCTAAGCGACATGTGTATTTTGTTGTTATCAATAAATAAGTTTCTGAAAGGACTATAATTTTTGTACTCCCACTAATGATGTATAAGAAGCAACTGAAATCTTGCCTAAAATAATAATATGCACAACCAAGTTAGCTAGTTCTCTTTAAATGGCCAAAATCTGCCAGTAGCATAGAGTGGAGTTCTGCTACAGATTTAACTCTTATCTTTAACTGTGAAGTTTGTGAAAGTCTTATCAAAGTTTACATAAGAATATTTTCCCTGCTTTGCTACTGTTTGGTGTCCATTATTTGTCTTTATCTTGTTTTTGTTTTTTTCCCAATATGTGCCACAGAATTCTTCATCTCACTTTTACTTCTCTGTAGTAAGAGAAGATTACTCTGTTTTTGGCTATAATTGTTCAAAATTCATATGGCCCATATATGTTCTTTCTTGGCTAAATACTACTCCCATGACTACTTTGTTATCTGAAAAATGTTCTGCTCCATAGAGCATTTAGGAAAATATTGCCTCTCTGTCACCTCTCTTCATTTCCCTTCATGCAACAAACATTTCTAGGCACTTAGAGAAGCATGCTTGGTGTCTTTTAGCAAAGTGATTAAAAATGTAGCTAGGAAGGCAGCTAATACACAAGTAAACAGATATAATTAAAGTTTTGAAAGCACATTAATGGAAAGAATCACCATGCAATCATAGAGAATTATGAGTGTGTGTGTATTTAGGACAGATCTTAGCTAAGTAGGGTAACCAGGGAAGGCTCTCTGTGGGGGTAACATTAAGTAAAGGACTTGAGGACTAAGAAAGCTTGTATGAATTTACTGACAGAGGAATCTCAATGGCAGAAAAAAATACAAGATTCTGAAATTACCTGTTTTACAGACTGAACATGGGTCGGTGTGAAACACTGGGGGGCTAAGAGTAAAGAGGATAGGGTGAGTCCAGAGAGATCACAAGAGAGGTGGAGCCAAAGAAACCAGAGAGCCAAATATGAGTTTGGGTTTTTGTTTTTTTGAGCACAATGGGAAACCAGAAAAGGGCTAAAGCAGGTGAATATTGGGATCAAATATTCATTAAAATAGGAATTTTTTAAAAAACTGATTTATTAAAATGTCTATTTTCTCAGTGCTTTACATGTATTAGTACCCCAAAGTGATATTATCATCAATCTAATTTTATGCATGGGTAATTGGAGGTTAAGATAGCTAAGTAATTCATTTACTGTCCCACAGCTACTAAGGGACAAAGCCATGATTTAAGTTACATGTTCTTGCTACTACACTAAACTGTCCAGTTTTCTGAAACCAATAACATTGTTTGGTAGTAAATATCTGCTGAAGAAATTATATTTATTTTATCTGTCTTTCTCTCTAACACCTTCCATCCCTTTCTTCATTTTCTCTTTCCACAGACTCACCCAGTTTTTTCTTCTCCTGTAATTGGGTTTTGGTTTTAATGTCTAGCTTTTAAGTGATTAACAGGGCAATTCTAACAGTATTATAAAACTACAGAAGGGAAACATGAATCTTCATTTAGAGCTATTGTTTGGACTTTTTGTTTAGTTTTAAAACTCTGGCTTTAGATATTTATCTAAAACAAATTTACATGCTGGGGATCCTTTCTTAAGGCTCAGATACATGAAAAGAGCAGAGTTCGTTTATTACCTTTTATAAGCCATTCCACCAGACTGAAAATAGTTGCTTTGAGCCCAACTGATAGCACTGAAAGTACAAACCTATTTCCCAAAGACTGAATCTCATCTTATCTGTCTCAACTTCCTATAACAATTACTTCTATCTATATGATTAGGCACATGCAGGCATTTCTATTTAATTATCAGTAGGTTGTAATACAAATGACTGAGCAAATGCATCCTAGTATGTGCATTAAGCTTTTGAAGTAAGCCTTCCATGAGATTTAATCTGAGATATTCTGAGTTGGGCATTCTCTGCTTAATACCCAGAATAAACCTCTACTAAAAATGCCTGGCATGATTTTGTTACAATTTGAGACACAAAGGTCCATATTATAACAGTATTTCAGGGTCTGAAACTGTGCTAAAAATTTTAAATTATCAGCTTTCTATTGTGGCCATAAAGAAGAAATTTTATTATTTCATTTATCCTCCATTAGATTTTGTTGTTGTTAGTAATCATTCAACAATAAAGTACTGAAATCTGAATACCATGGTAGGAGCTAGAAATACCTGGAAATCAAAGAGAAGTGTTTCATTCTCCAGAGCTAACAGTTTGGAGAGGAAATAAACACAATCACTACAGTGACTCTTTAGCATGTTTCTAGTACCAGATGCTATAGGGCTCACAGAAATGGGTAAAGACTCCATTAAGATTTTGAACTGAAAAAAAAAAAAAAAAGATTTTGAACTGAGTCTTGAGATGGGGTCTTCAAGCTAAAGAAGAAAGGCTAAGGAAGGGTAAGATAGAAGGAAGAGCATGAGCCCCTAAGAACCATGATTTATTCATGGAACTGGTAGCATTTCCTTTAGAATATGAATTGAAGTCCAGAACGTATGAAGGGAACAATAAGAACTTAAGGCTTGAACCTAGGCCGGACCA
Source organism: Vulpes lagopus (assembly GCF_018345385.1). NCBI lineage: Eukaryota > Metazoa > Chordata > Mammalia > Carnivora > Canidae > Vulpes > Vulpes lagopus. The sequence goes on along the minus strand of NC_054838.1, from coordinate 32,419,598 downwards.
TGTTACGGAGTTTAGCATCGAATACTCAGAGAACAGGAAACAATTAGGGAGAGTTAACAAGTGAATAAAATGTAATTTTTGTGTTAGGAAAATTGAGTTGCAGTTTACAATACAGTTTATTCACATTATTTTACCCAATGTATATTACTTCCTCCAATGAATGTACCCCTTCATAAACTAATGTATGCATTGATTTACATGTAACACAATCACTTAGGTACTGTGGTATGGTACAGCTGTAAGATCATTCAAAATTAACCCTACATACCTCAACCTCTTGGTTTCCCGGACAAGTAGTAGCTGGACTCCCTGGAAGCTCCCTTCCTTTTCACAGGAGTTCAGTTATACTGAACTTAGCTTCTCCCAGCTACCAGAGCTCCAGATGATTGGCAACTGTCACTCTTAGAATATCCCTATAAAATCTGACATCTAAACTCAGAAAGACAAAAAAAAAAAAAAAAAAAAAAAAAGGACGGGTAGTATTGAGAAAGGCTTGGAGAGTGTAAAATCTGATGTGGTTTTGTTAGTGTGAGTAGAAGAGAGAAATGGGTCCACGTAAGGCAGAGATGGCATTTCAATCAAAGTGATGGAAGCAATAAGGATTGTGATACATTTATGTGATTTGATAGTAGATATAAATGGAGAATATCATTGATACATTGAAAAAGTTATGCACATCATTATTAATATTATATAATATAACCCTTTGAAATCTGTTCTCTCAAGATACTTCCTCCTAGTAGCTCGAGACACTTATCTAAGTTACATAGATAAATTTTGCATCTTTATGTAAATTGATCATTTCCACTCCTTATGTGTTTTCATTCAAGTATTTGTTGAATGTCTATTATGTTTCATAGCCCATGGAAATTAAAGATAAATCAGACGTGGTACCTTCCCTGAAGGGGCTCAAGGTCATTAGAATAAAACAAGAAATTCATAAATAAACATATTTAAATTATTATAATCATTAAAACAAGAAAGCCATGAAAAAGTATGAGTGTATAAGTCATTATGGAATAAAAGAGGGAAAAATGATCATCTATTTGGAAGGTTGTCAGGACTTTATAGAGGAGGTGACTTTTCAGTCAGGTCTAGGAAGATCAGTAGAAATCTCAAAATAGATCATAGAGAGGAAGGTCATTGTGGATAGAGAATAATTTTACACATATGGAAGATATTTATTTTAAATTATTTAAACTTGCTTAGATTCAACCTATAATATCTTCTTTTTTCATTGTACACATGCTAAAAGTATAGGGAATACTGAGGTCAGGCATTAAGATAATATGCTATAAAGAATGGAAGCCTATGATTTGAATCCTAGTTCTTTTTGGATTAAGTGTTGAATAGAAGAGTATATCTTTATCCTAGACTCAGTTTCGTTGGCTGTAAAATAAAGTTAATAATGTCACCTATTAATAGATCATTATAAATATTAAGAAAGATGACATAAAGCCCAAAGTACAGTGCTCAATACCTGTTAGCTCTTTTTAGTATAAGTATACCTATCCTACATATTCTTGGCTTAATGTAGCTTCATAACAATCAGCCAATTTGGGATCCCTGGGTGGCGCAGCGGTTTAGCGCCTGCCTTTGGCCCAGGGCATGATTCTGGAGACCCAGGATCGAGTCCCACGTCGGGCTCCCGGTGCATGGAGCCTGCTTCTCCCTCTGTCTCTGCCTCTCTCTCTCTCTCTCTGATGACTATCATAAATAAATTTAAAAAAAAAATTAAAAAAAAAAGTTTAAAAAACAATCAGCCAATTTGACATGCTTTCCTTTGGGTCATTATTAAGTCATAGATATAACTTTTAAATGGCAAAGTGGGACCCATGGACAGAGTTCTGGGCTAAATCACTAGAAAACTTACTCTAGAGGAAACTGATTAGCTAATTAAAACTTGTTTTAATTATTCAATCTGTCCTGATCAGACATCATTTTAGATTCTGTTCCATGTATTTCTTTGCCTCTTCTAAAGATCAAAAGAGGCTACTTCAGTGGTCTAGCTAATGTCCAGTTACTCTATGTGCTCCCACCCCCCACCCCTCAAATGCATCTACTTTACCAGTTGCCAAGAAAGAATACATTAGGCCTTGGAAAAGAATCCTGCCATCTTTGTATATTATGGTATGCAACCATTTGAAAATACGTCATTTTCCTCTAATACTGGTAGATATTATTTCTTGCTGACAGTCCCAAAATGTCAATTGGTGTCTATAAATAAGATTCCTTTCAAAATATGCAGAAAGATCAGAATTTGGGGGCCAGTTTCAAAGGAAAAACTAAAAACATACCCATTATCTGTAAACTTTTATTAAACCAAGCTACATTTTATTATTATCTTTATGTCTTCAAATATCTTCTAACTCAACTATTTTATTTCATGATAGAATCATTCAGATATTTTGGAAAGGTACCATTTTCATCTATAATGTAAAAGTAATTTTTGTTTACATTTGTGATCCATAATGTAACATAAATACCAAATACTATGCCATAGAAGTTTAATAGGTAGAATTTAATAAACAAAAATTTTTAAAAAATCATTCTCTGATGAAAACTCAGAAGAAACTAAGTTATATTAACTGTGGATGAATTAGCTAATTTTTGTTTCTCTTTTCCATATAAAATTCAATAAAGGCCATATATTTTTTTAAAGATGAATTGACTTTACTCTCCTTTTTGCACAAAAATCATCTAGATTACATTAGCATTTCATACAATAGGATTTGGCACTTGAGACTCACAGAAAGAAGTATAGATAAATTATTCACATCTGAGAGGAAAGTCAATTGGAGAAATAAACATTAAAATGATTTGCAATATGCAGTTATTCAAGACAGGCAGAATCATCAAGTGTAAGAGAAAGATGAGAACACCAAGAAATAAATGGCTCAATTGATTTAAGGAATGTTTTCACAGTACCCAAATTTTGAGAAAAGGCCTGGATCGATCAAAAAGTCCCATTAATGTCTTTCATATCTAAGATGGTGAAATTAGATTTTATTACCATTTTGACTTATTATTGAATCAGATTTTCTCAGGGGCTAAAATCATTCTCTGATTAAAACTCAGGAAAAAATTTAAATTATGTTAACTTTGGATAGCTAAGATACAATTTAACAAATTATCTTTTTTGTTTCCTAAATCACAGGGAACTAATGTCCCAAGAGTCAGAACTATGTTCAAAATGTCCAGGAAAACCAAAGAATTGCCTGAGAATGATAAGAACATGACTTTATATGTCAACAACATAACCTTCATTCCCAGAAGGAAGTGAAGCAGCTAAGCATAGCCTAAAGCATGTTGGCCTTGAAAAATCAAAGGTCTATGCTCTAAATCTAGGTGTACCATTGGTCCATGAGCAAGTTACTAAGTCACACTAACCCTGACTCAAGAACCTCACTAAAAAATAGGCTTTCTGGTATTGAGCTGTATATGAAATACCTTAGACTTTGCCTGAAGCAAAGCAAGCAAACACAATCAATATTAGTTTCCTTTTTTTTTCTATCTTTCGCAAACCGCTCAACCTCACAAGTAGGATCACATTTTCCCTTAGCATTTCCAGTCAACATGAATTAAAACATATAAATGCGTGATTATATGGGAAAAAGCTGTTTCTATGGATTTCCAAATTGGCTAAGTCAGACTAAAATGAGCTTACATGAAGAACTACAATTTAAATTATGAAATGGTGTGTACATAACGGTTACTGTTTCTTGATGGTGGTGGTGGAGAAAAAGTGATGACTCTGATTCAAATCTTATGTTCCTACCATTAGAACAAATATTAAAATACCACAAGGAATTTACATCAACAAACTTAGCAGTGTCATTGTCAGGTTCTCCTCCTGGGACAGCAGATTCTACAGAGGAATCTTGTAGGAAGTGATTTCAACCCTTCTTTAATGGTGATATTCTAAAGAAAAATAGTTTTTTGTAGCTTATAATTAGCAGGAATCGGGAATGATGTGAATTATAGAACAATAGGTTTACTGTGGGTCTGGAACTCGTATAGTAGCATAAAAGTAATGCTTAGGAGGAGCAGACTTGATGATGGTGCAGCAGGAGATGGCATGGAGGAAAAAAGAGGGAGAGAAAAGGGGGAGAGAGAGATAATTATTCTGAGAAAAATCCACAAGCAATGGATTGGGTGAATAGAAGGGAAAGTCTCCATGCTGTGTATGGTAATAATATTTTCTTTGAGGATGCTGTGAATATTGATTGAAATAAAGTACATAAAGTGCTATGAACAATGCCTGCCACATAATGAGTATTTAGTAAACACTACTAAATCAATGCTACTGTTGTTATGATTATAATTTAAAAAGACACGGGACTCCTGGGGGCTCAGTCGCTTAAGCATCTGACTCTTGATTTTGGCTCAGGCTTGTTTAATAGAGCCTCGAGACAGGCTTCATGCTAGACACGGAGACTGCTTGAGATTCTCTCTCTCCCTTGCCCTCTGTCCCTCCTCCCTCTAAAAAAAAAGACCCAGTTATGTGAAAGTCTATGTATGTAGAAGGCAAAACAAGAGAAGGGAGGAAGCAGGCAGAGAGGGAGGCAAGAACTTCAGAGAGGAGAACATTTACCAAGAAAAGAAAGAAAAAAAACAAAGGCTTTCAGGAAGGGAAGACTTGAAAGAGCAAGTGTCATAAGGACTTGCAACAATGGTAATGTTTTGTTCCAATTCGTTCACACACACACTTGCATACCCTGAATATCAGGGCCTTTTCATCTGCCTTTCACAATTTTCAAGCAAGTATTCTCAAATACATTTTCTTTTTTTTTTTTTAAGATTTTATTTATTTATTCATGAGAGACACAGAGACAGAGAGATGCAGAGACATTGGCAGAGGGAGAAGCAGGCTCCATGCAAGGAGTCCAATGTGGGACTCAATCCTGGAACTCCAGGATCACGCCTGAGCCAAAGGCAGACGTTTAACCACTGAGCCACGCAGGCATCCCTCAAATACATTGTCTAATTGAGATCTTCCAACAGATCTGAAAATAGGACTGAAAGACTATCCTCATTTTAAAGATGAGGAAAAGCCTGAGAATGTGAATGGTGAGTATTTTTCTGAAGTTGCATAATTAGTAAAAGGTGGACCTTAGACTGAAACTCAGCCTTGAGGCTCAACCTCCACATTGCTGTCCATCATTTTGCCTGTACCATGCTTCCAGATTGCACAGGAGGGATCTGTATAGAGGCTAGAATAGTTTCTCAGATGTAGGAGACATAAAAGTATGTTTGATTTTGTCAAACACTGTGAAGAGCAATTAATATTCTATGAAAAACTTCCACCTGCTGAAAATATCCATAAATTTTAGTTCATGCAGAATGTAATCATTGATCTGCTGTTTATAACTTCTGTGATAGTATATTATTTTCACATTACCACTTTGATTTCAATTTGTAATTAGCAAATTTTAATTAGTTCTGGTAGAAAAGTAAGGACATTAATTAAAAGACTAGTGTCCAGGAAAGGAGAGGTTGCACATGGTCTATTTTAATTTCTACTAAAGTCAACCAAAATGATCAACTATGGGTGTATAGGTATTTGTACATGTATTGTCTAATGAATAGCAAGCCAATAAGTTGGGAAGGAATAGTTGGGTATATTGCTGTTTTCATATTTTTAATTTTCCTAGACCTCCATTTTTTAAATTTTTATTATATCTTGTTTTCATTACAGGAAAACAAAGTGCTTCAGATTTTAGAAGTCAAGAGTTACAAAACTTCTTGGAAAGATAAAGATTTTTGATGGTAACCATATCTGGATTCAAATCCAGAATGCATACCTTACTAAATGTGTCAACCTGAGCATATTATAATTTAACTTCCCTAGAAATCTTGTTCCTTCCCTGTGATATGAGGATAATAATACAGAGAGTTAATTTTGAGAATTTAAGATTATATACAAAGCACCTAGTATTGCATTAGCTATTGTTATACTCCTTGTCCTCATTTTTTTACCTATATTTATATAAATAAAAACAATAGTTATCACTGTTATGTTCTAAGGGATATTACCTACATTGCTTATAAAGTATTTTTCTGGCAAATATTCTTATTAGGACTTTTTATAGTTTTTTTCTTGGAAACAAGTGTAAAAAGAGAGCTATCGATAGGCATTTTCCATTACATTGTCTTTATTCTCTAGAAATCAACAAAGTTGATAATTCTTAAAATATTTTCATAACAAAATTTAACTCGTTTTAAAATAGCAAAAATCCGTAAAATTTCATTTTGCTTCAAATGGTAGGTGATAAAGGGAATGGGGAAACTATAAGGCAATTACTGAGTGCTTACTGTATGCCAGGCATTCAATTTTCATATCATCACATGAAACAGGTATTATCCCTGCTGAACAACTCAAATGTCAGGGGCATTGGAAGAGTTGATATTAGTACTCAGTTATACTCCAACATCGAGGCCTTTTTCTAACACATTCCTATCTCCTGGAAAAAATGTTCCTCTCTAGGAGAGTGGTGGAGAGAGGAAACAATACTTACTGAGCACCTACTTTACGCCAGACTCTAAAGAAGATATTTTAAACAAAAACTCAGTTTGATCCTCAGGGTAAACTTACATTTTTATTATATATTCCTTGGAAAACTAAAACTTTGTTAGATTATCACATCACTAAAAGAAAGTGACAGTAGACTTCAAATTTAGTAACGTCAGGCACTAAAACCTAGATCCAGAGTATGGCATGATGTTGTCACTCTCTATGGTTGATTCTCATAACATTTTGTGGTGCATTTAAGGAGATGAAATCCACATTCTCATCAAAAAACAAAAACAAAAAACAATAGAGAAGAACTGCCTAAGTGGTTAGCAATATACTGTTCATTTTAGTATAGGGAGAAAAGTTCTGGACTTAGAATCAGAGGTCATGGTTTATTTCCAACACTGCTATTTATTGGCATCATTGTTCTTTCTATAAATTACTGATCATGTCTAAACCAATTTCTGTATATGTAAAGTATGAGAGGTGGACTGAATGTATCTAGATCCCCTTCCAAATTTTTTATTGCATCATTCTAATTTCTCAGATAATTTTTCTGTTTCTAATAAATATCTTCCATCTAGCTAAAACCAATAGTATTTATTGTGAGATTCTGATCCAGACATCCATAACAAACCAGAGCCAGCATTATGGTGCTGGTTCTGTTTATTTTCTATGTCCTTCCTATAAGAGCAGAATGGATATGACTATTTCCTAATATTATAATTAACAATTAACAATAATGATCACAATAATAATAGAAAGGGTAACATTAAAGCAGGGCAACTATATAAACACAGTGCTCAATCCTTTCTTCATGAAACCGACTAACAGAAACCCTAGGTCTTGCATAAAGTTGATGTTTGAATAGAAAATATTTATTGAGCACCTAAGGCATGTGTTAAGTAGCATAGTAATTATAAAGATGGAAAAAAAATGTACCAGTGTCTTTGCAACTTTTTAGCATATCTAAAACGATTTCAAAGTAAAATTTTGCTTAAAGAAGACAGCATACCTATTCTTAAGAAATGTATTTCCTAGGGATGCCTGGGTGGCTTGGGCAGTTGAGCGTCCAATTCTTGTTCTCCACTGGGGTCATGATCTCAGGGTCATGGAACTCGAGTCTCACATGGGACTCTGTGCTCCATGCAGAGCCAGCTTGGAAGAGTCTCTATCACTGTCTCCCTCCACCTCTGCCCCTCCCCGACTCTGCTCAATCTCTCTCTTTCTCTCTTTCTCTGTCTCTCTCTCCAAAAAAAATTAATACATCTTTTGGGACCCCTGGGTGGCTAGCATTTGAGCGTCTGCCTTTGGCTCAGGGCATGAACCTGGGGTACCGGATCGAGTCCCACATTGTGCTCCCTGGAGGGAGCCTGCTTCTCCCTCTGCCTGTGTCTCTGCCTCTCTTTCTGTGTCTCTCATGAATAAATAAATTAAATCTTTTAAAATAAGTAAGTAAATAAATAAATAAATAAATCTTTTTTAAGAAAAGAAATGTATTTCCTAATAAATATGCATACAACACAATCTATAACGAACTCTATGTGAGCGCATAATAAAAACTTTTGAAACTTGGATATTTGAGATTTTGGTTTCTGAAAGATGAATCTGAGCCAGAAAAAGGAGAATGAGAGGAGGGGAAATTTGGAAAATTTAATTAAGCCTTATTTCTCAACCAACCTTTGTTCTTCTAAAGACTTTTCATAATTTTTGTCTTATTTAGTAGTGTCATTATATGGCATTCAGAATTCTATGAGACAATCTCTTTCTCATAGGTATTCATTGTATTTGGGGGAAAATACTGAAGTAAATAAGTAATCCAAAATCTGGATAAGAAGTATCAGTAGAAGTTAACACAGGGTAATAACATGGAATAATATGAAAACATGATTTTTTTTTTTTTTGTAAAAAGCATTTGTAAAAGTTTCTGCATTTGTAGAACAGTAGGAAGTTTATATAGCATATGATGCACATGAGGTTGTGTTCTTGAAGTTACATGTGTCAGGAGAAATTAATAATGATGGAACTTCCATTTGTTTGAAGAACTTAAACTTCATGTAGAAATTCTTAGAATAAGATTAAGATTTTGAAACCATTAATTTCTTCTGTTTTATTTTGACTCTCATTCTTTAAAATAAATAATATTTATAAAATATTAAACTTTGTGGTTGTTTTGATAATAGTAATCAATTAAAAAATAAATTTATCGGGCAGCACCGGTGGCTCAGCGGTTTGGCGCCACCTTCGGCCCAGGGTGTGATCCTGGGGACCTGGGATCGAGTCCCGCGTCGGGCTCCCTGCATGGAGCCTGCTTCTCCCTCTGCCTGTGTCTCTGCTTCTCTCTCTCCTCTCTGTGTATTCTCATGAATAAATAAATAAATAAATAAATAAATAAATAAATAAATAAATAAAAAATAAATTTATCAAAGTATTCCTGATATTGGCATTTTATAGCTAGCTGGGGGTTAGGTTAGATGCAATAGTAAAAATATCCCAGTAAATAAACTACATATTTTAGAAAAATGATGGTGACTCCTTATATTCTACAAATATCAAGAAAACTTTGAAAGCCAATAGAAAAATAGTAAATAATAGTAACAGTGATAGCATGTCCCGTAAAATTCTAACAATTCTATAGATGCTTTATTTGGTGCTACTGCAGTAGGTATTTCTCAGTATTGGAATCATGCATGGTATACCATTGTTGACAGTTCCACTAGACCACAAGCCTCCTGAGAGCAGGCACTGTGCTTGGTTCATGTTTGTGTGTTCATTACTTTGTGTTGCTATTGACACTGGATGGAGATTTGTGACATTTGGTATTGATGAGTGGAAATAACGAAGCTTTTCTTGCAAGAAAGCTTTTGTTTTATTTTGTTTTTCCATGAGAGACATACACACAGAGGCAGTGACATAGAGGGAGAAGCAAGCTCTCTGTGGGAAGCCTGATGCAGGACTCAATCCCAATACCCTGAGATCACAACCTGAGCCAAAGGCAGATGCTCAACCAGTGAGCCACCCAGGTCCCCCACAAGAAAATGTTTCGAACATACGTAAAAGTGTTTCTGTATCAGAAAACCTATTTCTGTCACCAGGGATATGTCACTTACTTTGCCTGATTTTGCTTGATTTTTTTCTCTGATCTTCTTTCAGAACAGTCTTACAGTTTCCTGAACTGTAAGCTTGGAAAAATGTTGCTTCTTGCTTTTATTAGTTTGTTGTGAGGACTGAGAAATATATGGAGATATATAGTATAAAGGTATATCTTTTATATACATATAAAAGAGCAAATACTGATCTCAATGCTAGCCATAAAATAAATGCCTAATAAATATTTATTAAATGAATAAAGAGTAATAAATAAAAATAAAATTTTTACAAAACTTGAGAAACTTGAAAATAAATATAAAGAAATTATAGTACTTAATAGCATGTGAGGGACAGAATAAAAATCAGATACTGAAACTACTAGGAAACATTTTCCTAAATATTTTATGGAAAGTTAAGATTAATGAATTCAGAAATCTGACCCTCCGCTTGACAATATTATCTGTTTAATTTGGCCCTCCGTTTAACAATATTATCTGTTCAATTTGGCCAAACGAAGATTTTAAAAATCTTTTTTTTTTACTTCTTTTTAAAGATTTATTTATTTGAGGGAGATATAGTGCACACACAAAGGAGAACAGGTGAGAAGGAGCAGAAGGAGAGGGAATCGCAAGCCAACTCCGTGCTGAGTGTGCAGTCCCACATGGGGCTGGATCCCATGGCCCTGAGATCATGACCTGAGCCTAAACCAAAGTTCGATGCTTAACAGACTGTGCAACCCACGTTCCCCGCCACTGCCCAAATACTTTTTTAAAATAAATTAAAAATTATGCTGCACCATACCTCAGAGATGGGCCAGTGCAACTGAATGAAAGCATGAGAGAAGAGAAAGATGGAATATAACAAATAAGCTGCTTTTTCCTGTTCAACATCTTTTTGAATCAGTGTAGAAATGTAACTTCTGTTTCCATCTGATTTGGATGGAGCTAGGCCATCTGATTCTTTGTCACCTGGGTGAATCACTGATCTTTGTTTGGCAAATCAGAGAACCCATTTCCCCAGGCATTTCCTTTAGATTGCTCCACAGGTCTGTTCAGGCCGCAGGCTGTCCTGGAGAGCAGGAGAGAAAGGGAGTCTTTGATATTGCCAGCTGTGAAGATGTAAACCTGGGGCTGTTTGTAGCCACCTCAGCCTGAACCTACTTGAAAGTAAAGACAACCCAGAGCAAAGCAGAGCCAAGAGACAGAAAGTTCTAGAGTCCAGGTAATGTCATTTGAACTCTGACCTAGTTGTGTCTTATGAAAGATAATGAGTTTACATTTGTTTTCCGTTTGAGTTAGGTATCTGCCTAACTAAAAGAAATAGGTCGAAAATGATATGTGTTTATTATACTAAATTGACATGAATTTATGGTGTGTTTGAGGATCTAAAAAAGCAGTGTGGATAGAATAAGAGACACTGGTACACAATAAGGCAGTTGCTGGGCAGGTGCATATATTAAAAATGTCGATCTTTACCTTAAGGGCAATGGACAGTCATCATAGTTTTATGGAGAGTGCAATATGGTCAGATTAACTGTTTTTATTAGTGAACTAAGAGTCAGAATAGATATTTCTGCCACTGAAAAACAGTGGAATCTGGGAATATACGTATTTGTGTTCTAATTCATCTATTCCCCAAAATGAATATGAATATGAAGGCTCATAGTCACTGCAATGGTCACTAGGTTGATTAAAGGCTTATCTGTTATAAATGTGATAAATTATCTAGCATTGATTTAAAAAGATACAAATGATACAGCTCCCTTTTGTCTGTAAAGGCTACAACTTAATTGTCTGAAGAAAAGAATACAAATGGCAAACAGCTGTTGAGTGGAGGAAACTCAGGTCAGTTGCTACCCATAGACCCAGAAGCTTAAACTGGGCCTTTTCTAGGGATTGAAAGTGGCTGGTCTTTTGCCCCGAAGGTCATTATCAACTGATTTATATACCCAGTAGGTCTATGAAATAACCTGCTGGTCTGGCAATAAATAATAATAAAAAAAAAAAAAGAAATAACCTGCTGGTCTGGCATACCCATGTGCAAACTATAAACTAGAGATTCTAAGTTACAAGTATATCAGGAGTATGCACTAAGACTAACCATAGCTGTTTTTAAGTGTTTATTTGTGCTGGATGTTGTTCTAAGTTATTTATATGTATAATTCGTTTAATCCTTACAAAAAACCCTATATAATAGGGGGCATTATTATTTCCCATTATACAAAGAAACTGAGTCATGAATGTGTAAATGACTTGTCCAGGGTCACATGGATTGAACAAGCAATTAGGCAGTAGAGTGAGCTGCTCTTAATCAGCAGGTATTACTGTCTCTGTTACTCTCACTAGCTGGGGAAATAATGTGAGCCCTTCCCAAATGAGCAACTAATTTAGGGAGCCAATATCAGATTATCTCAGGGAGAACTAAAGTTTATGCTGGCCTTGGAGTCATCTAAACATGGACTACAATGAATGAGAAGCACTATACACAATCTACCTTGAATTAGTTCCTTATGATATATCTATGTGTTTCATTTCAGGTCATACTCATCAGAGAATAAAGCAGTTACTGTTACTGTTACTGTTAACCCATTTTCCAGATGAGGTCCTTTAAATCCTCTAAAAATGCTTTGTTTTGAGCTATATTTTATCTCCAGCCCATTATTGGCCTGAATAGGTTTAATATTTCATTTAACAGGCATTTGCTTATATGTCTTTCCCCTGATTAATGAAATTAAAAACAGTGGAGAATGCATTATGCTTAAGCAAGAACACAAAGCACAAGAGCACTTGGGTCATTTGAAATATATAGGTTCTGACAGCTTTTTCTACAGTGATTTCATTTCCAATTTTGAAAGAACAGGGAAAATGCCTTAGTAAATAAGACTTCTTGCAATTTCCATCTGTAGTTATGCAATTGCCTCTCTCAAAGGAATAAAGATTGTTCCTGTGTGCTTGATTCCTTTTGCTTTCTAGTAATTTCCACATCACATTACTTTACATCATCTGAAAGGTGTTAGTTTAGAGCCAAAAGCTGTTGTATGAAAGCAGCAAAAATTTTAGGGAGGAAAAACAAAAACAAAACAACACCTTCAGGTAGATGAACTCTGATCTTTGTGACTATTTTCTTTAATTATGCACTTTCCAGTTTTGTTTTAACTTTTTGTTTTCATCTTTGCAAATTAAATTTCATGACCTACTTAAAAAAAAAACAGAAGAGAATTTAAGGAGTAGAATAGTTTTTTCTATATTTGTAGAAATACTCTCACAAATAGTATTTTCCTGCATCTTCCTAATTGTCTTAGAAATTAAACCTTAGTGTTCCCATTTTACAGAATGTGAGATTTGAGCATTTATAAAGCCATATAGTCATTAAATGATAGAATCTGAATTCCTTCATCTGGTCCAAAGCAAACTTATATGAACTGGTATCTCTATGTCTTCGTTATAGATGCATCAAAAAGTTAAACTTTTCTAAGGTCATTGACGTAGGGCAGAAAGCATTTTTATTCTAGGTAACTATTTTATGTTAATAAATACAATGTAGGTGTGTCTCATTTTCTCTCCATATATTCATTGTAATTCAATTTGTAGAAATTGATTCTATGATTTAAGCTGTGTTTCATATATGATTTTTCGTTCTCCAGTTACTCATTAATCAGTACTTTAAAAAATGTTGATTTATAGTATTCTACTCTCCTTGGCTGGTGTTTGTTTATCTATAAACAGAAATAAACTCTTAATTACATTTTTATTAATCATGTTGTAAAGGAAAATATAATTCCAGCTGACAAATTAACGAGAACTCAAGTGTATCAATAAATGTTGCTTTCTGCTCTAGCTAGTAAAGAGAATCTGGAGGAAGGAGCCTCAGTAGAACACTCTAATTAGTGATACCTCACAATCTGTGATTACAAAGCTTTGGCCATATCCTTAGTCAACCAGAGAGGGGGCCTTAATGATTTGATAGTAGCATGGAGATAACTTCATTGCAAAAGAATATGGGATAAATTGTGTCTTTCTTTGTAAGTTATAGGGATCAGAAAATAGGAAAATAATAGAAAAGAAATAAAAAAGTGAGGGATGGATGAATGGATAGATGGATAGAACAAGAGCAAGAGAGAGAGAGAGAGAAAGAGAGAGAGAGAATATCCCAGGATTTCAGATAGTGGATATATCAGAGCCAGAGATGGTTAAGGAATTTCTTTCTTTTTTTAAGTTTTATATATTTGTTTCCATCACAGGGATAGCTATACCTAATATTAAAAGCTAAGTTTTTATTGTTGAGGAAAGCCTTCTATCCTCCCAAAATCCAGTCAAATTTATTTCACACTAGGTTAAGTAGCATGAAGACTGAAGAAATAAATCAAAGTATGTGTTTCTAATCTGGACCAATTTGGTGGAAAACAAAGACAGCCCATATAGAATGGCCAGGCCATTCTTTCAGTGAACTGTCTCCATAGAAAGCAAGTGCTGAGCCAGAGCTGAAGTCAAAAACAAGATTGAGGGGATTCAAATTTCCTATGCATTGAATTTTTGTGTGCAGTGTCAACCAAAAGATGCTATAAGTGAAATAGACCAACCAGTGAATTCATTCCTTCTCTGACTTCCTTTCTCCCTTGGGAATCAGAACTAGTCATCTAACCCATTGTCAACAGAATCTTTAGCTTGGTAATTGCCTAATTCTTCTGCCACACCATCCTTAAAGCACCCACATATGAAACAATCTATTCTCTCAGGTCCTCTCTCTCAACACTTTACTACGTGGTGATGTGCAATGTCAACAACACCTTGCTTACCTTGTACATTTCTGGACACCTCCTTTTTTTTCTTCCTTATTCCTGGTAGCTTCCTGCAAGATGATAGGAGTTTGTCATTGAACTGAGGGGTACTAGAAGAATATAGGGAAGTAAACATATAAATTAGGTCAGAGAATTTCTAAGTCAAAAGAAGCACAGAGTAATATCTAAAATGCTGAAGTTAAAACTCAACTTAGAATTCTATAAACTGCCAAACAGAAACAAAAAGATGTTTTCGTATGTACCAAGACTAGTTGGCTTTACCACCCACAGTTCCTCACTGAAAAGAGTTACTAAGGAATACACATTGGCAACAAGAAAAGAAATGCAGAAATAAGGGGGGGGGGGGTGCAGGGGGAGACGGGAGTGGGAATGATGGCCACATAACAATTTGCTAGTAAAATCAACTAGAGGCTTCATAAAAAAAATAATAATAATGGCTATTTTTAATGAGAAAAATGAAAATTAAAACTTTATACTACAATGATAACAGAAGAGGGTATTTTAAATTTGTAAACAAAACATGTAAACACCTCTTGTATTTGAGAGTGTGGTAGAAACATTGACTTTCATTAAATTTGTTAGAAAAGTGTATAGGTCAATTTATAACTTCATAATTTCAGGGAGAAAGTATAATGCAAAGGTAAGAAAGGAGAAAGAGAGGGAAAAAGGGAAGGAGAGTGAAGCATACAAAGTTACCTAGTTTTTAAAAAAGTCCCAGGCAGCCCGCTTGGCTCAATGGTTTAACGCCACCTTCAGCCCAGGGTGTGATCCTGGAGTCCTGGGATCGAGTTGGGCTCCCTGCATGGAGCCTACTTCTCCCTCTGCCTGTGTCTCTGCCTCTCTCTCTCTCTCTCTCTCTCTCTGTCTCTCATGAATAAATAAATAAAATCTTAAAAAATAAAAAAATAAAAAGTCTCAATGTATTTAAGTTATCAAGATATATTTAAATTAATTTGAAAAGAGAGTATGTAAGGATATTTGTTTAAAATCCAATTTTATTAGGTGTATAAAAGACACATTTAAACACTAGCAAAGAGAGAGACAAAGAGAGTGGGATTAAAAGTAAAGAAATAAAAAATATACTAAGGTACTACTAATCAAAAGAAGAAATCAAATATCTGTCTTTGGAATATCATTATTAGGCAAATACAATTTAGGACAAAATCTTAAATAGGCAATAAAAAGCACTAAAAAGAATAATTAACAAAAAATAATGGACTTATAGGCATGGAATAATGTCACTGGAAAATAAATATTGGTAAATAATCAGAAAACTAAAAGCAAAAATAACAAATTCACAATGATAGTGGAGATTTTAATATATCACCAAAAATGATAAATTAATTAAAAAAATTAGAATAGCTATAAAAATACAAATGCACAATTAGCCTCATAGTCAAACCAAAATAATAGACAAAAACATGTTTTTCAAGGACACCTAGGACATTTTAAATAATATTTCTTGCAGTAAGCCATGCAAGATAACTTAGCATGCTTCAGAGAATCAACATATTTCAGAAGTCCATAACTCTAAAACAATTACATTATAAATTAAAATGATAGTATGGAGAAGTAAATATAAACTTTTATTTCAGAAAAAAATCACTCCTAGGTAATTAATGACAGAAAAGACACATTTGAATTAAAAAAATATTAGTAAAGAGATAATAAAATTATTATATTTCAGAACATTTGAAACAGCTAAATTAGGAAAGGACTAAAAACTCTGTTTCTCTACATTAACAAATAACTAGCCACAAAGGAAATTATGAAACAATTCCATTTACAAAAGCATAAAAAATAATAAAATACTCATGAATAAACTTAATTTAGGAGATGAAAGACCTGTACACTGAAAACTATTATATGCTAGTAAAAGAAAATTAAAGAGTCACAAATAAATATAAAGACATCCTGTGTTCATGGATTGCAAGACTATATCATTAAAATGTCTATACTACCCAAAGTGACACATGGATTCATGGAATCCCTCAAAATCTCAATGACATTTCCTCACAGGAATAGACAAAGAACAATACTAAAAATCATATGGAATTACAGAGGATCAAAAATTGCCACTACAAACTTTCAGTTATAAGATGAATAAGTTTCTAGGACCTAATATACAGCATGATAACTATAGTAAATAACATTAT
Source organism: Vulpes lagopus (assembly GCF_018345385.1). Classification (NCBI taxonomy): domain Eukaryota; kingdom Metazoa; phylum Chordata; class Mammalia; order Carnivora; family Canidae; genus Vulpes; species Vulpes lagopus. The sequence goes on along the minus strand of NC_054838.1, from coordinate 32,403,040 downwards.
ATTATATACTTGAAATTTGCTAAGAGAATAGAATTTAAATGCTCCCATCACATACGAAAAGATAGTAACTATGTCAGGTAATAGATTGTTAATTTACTTGATCAAGGTAATCATTTCACAACATATATGTATACAAAATCATCACAGTGTATACTTTAAATATATAAAATTTTGCATGTCAATGACACCTCAATGAAGTGAGAAAAAATTAAAAATTAGAAAGGCAGAGCCCCTGGGTGACTCAGGGGCTAAGCATCTGCCTTCAGCTCAGGGCATGATCCCAAGGTCTTGGGATCGAGTCTCACATCGGGCTCCCTGCATGGAGTCTGCTTCTCCCTCTGCCCGTGTCTCTGCCTCTCTCTGTGTCTCTCACGAATAAATAAATAAAATCTTTTAAAAATAAAATATAAAAATCAGTTTAAAAAGTACGGAGGTAGGGGCTGTGGATGACCCATTGAATCCAAGAGCTTCAGGAAAACAAGATTTGGTTAAGTCTTTGGAAATCCTTGTCCCTAATTCTCAAGTTTCCTGGTTGGATAAGAGTAGGAAGGCTAATCGAGGTGGCAGCCAGGTTAAAATATGGGTATGCTGTGTGTTACTCTGGCCTCTTAGAGAAGAAAGAACCTAGATACACCAGCAGGATCTGCCCAGTCAGTTCAGGACCCTTTGTGGCTGAGTCTCCTGGCACATTGTTAACAACAGAAAGACTCATTCCAGCTTCCGAAATTAGTCGAGGCAGGTCTTCAGGACAGGAAACTAGGAAAGACTGGAATTGGGTTCACTTAACAGGCAGGCTGGCCATTAGCCTGGAGATGCCCCTGAGGCTCAAAAAGACAATAGGAAGGAATCAATTTGCCCCTAAGCCCCTAGACTTGTTTTACATTTTGGCAAAAAGTGCTGACATCTGGGCACCTAGATGGCTTGGTTAGTTGAGGTCTGACTCTTGGTTTCAGCTCAAGTCATAATCTCAGTTTTCCTGGGATGGAGTCCTGTGTCCACCTCTGTGCTCAGTGAGAAATCTGCTGGAGATTCTCTCCCTCCCTCTCCTTCTGCCCCTCACCCCCCCACCATGCTCTCTCTAACTAAACAAACAAATAAATAAAGTCTTAGAAAGAAAAAGTGCTGACATTCCCAGGGTGAGTTCCTTTCACAGAGCTATTACCCATATGCTTTTCGGAAAGGACTTCTAGACACCCATCTGGGCTCATCGGACCACCCCTGGGGAAGATAGATAATCATACTGCATAGAAAGATAAGGTAAAATTGCAGTCTTCTGGAAGGCTGAGCTGGCTTTGGAAGAGGGAAGCATGTGTCCACTAGGAAGGGAACTGGCTTACAGAAGAAGGCCCTCAGGTGTGCAAGCAGTGGATATAGAGGCTGTGCTGGGAAGGTAAAGGCCACAGAGGATCCTGGCTATGGAATGGGAAGTGTAATTGCAGTGCTAGGTACTCTGTGGATTCCCATGGAAGAAAGTGGCTTGGGTTTCCTTGAACAGAATATCTTAATGATGGGATCCATCTTTTTTAAGAGAAGTCGTTCTAAAAGTTAATATGGAAGCTGCTTCTCCCATCCTTTCCCTCTCTCATTCTCTATGAATTTGCAACTCCTGCAATGGGCCAGCAGTTTTTTTCAAAAGTAAAATGTAGGTCAGATTTCTCTGGACACATAAAGAAAAAAAAAAGAAATTAGTAACAAAAAAAATCTTAAAATAAATGAAATACAGAAATACAAAAGAAAATAATGTAAAATGAAATAAAACTAATCAACAAAAGCTAGTATTTCTTATTTTTAGAAAAAGGTAGACTGGTCTAAGAAAAAAAATAAAATCAATAATAATACCAAAACTAAAAGGAAACTATAAATATATTTTTTAAATATTTTTAAATCATAATATATTATAGATTTAGTTGAATTTATAATTTCCATAAAAATGTAAAAACATCATAGCTGCCATATAATGAATATAAAGCTGAACCAATGATCCTTTAATGAATTGAAGTAATAAATCTACTGCTTCCAAAGAAAGTCTCTGTGATATTTAAAAATTAATTTTAGAAAATAGAAAACAGAACTGCTACTCTGCTAATTTCATGAGGCTAGTAAAACTCAGTATCTATACCAGATAAAAAGAACACCAAAAGTATCATTTACAATTGTAAGAAAAAGAACACCAAAAATATCATTTACAATTGCATAATTGTAAGGCATCTAGGAATAAATTCGTCAAATATTTGCAAGGCCTTTGTAGACATATTTACATAATATTATAAAACTTGTCAGTGGATTATGAGTCAATATTATAAAGATACCAATTGTCCCTAAATTAATCTAAATATCCAGTGTAATTCTAGACACAACTCCCCATAGAATGTCTCAGAGAATTTGATAAATTGCTCCTCAAATTAATATTGAAAGTGTGGGGGCAGAAGTAGTAAAGCTAATTTTGAAAGACCTTTTAAGAAGGAGAAGATATGCCAACATGATATTGATGTAGTATAAGTCTAGAGTGAGTAAGAGTGTAGAATTGGCTAAAGGATTACAAAGGATTAAGGGAATAGAACTGAGGTTTGATGAGAATTTAAATAAACAGAAAAACTCATACACTGCTTAAGAGAATATAGATTTTCACACTTTGTTGCGTAAGGTAGGAATGAGTATAGGAATCTATAAAAATTGAGGACGCACATATCAAATGAATAAAAAAATTCCAGTTCTATGTGTAAATTCTAAATACATTCTGGAATATATGCACAAAGAGACACACACAAAGACCAATCAGCATTTTTACTAATAGCAGCAATATGGATTCTTCCAAAATATCCATGAGTAGTAGAATTAATAATGTTTTAATCGTAGATAGTAAATAGCATGTATAATAGAGTTTACCCTGTCATTAACATAATTTTTAAAAGCATAATGCAGAGTAAAAGATTCAAGTTGTAAAAAAATTCATAGACTATATTACTATTGATGTTTAATAAAATTAAAATATTATATGGTGTTTAGAGAACTGTGCATTAGAAGTTGAGATATAAAAATGTGGAAGAGAAGATTAAACACCAACTTCAAGAATATTTTGCCTTTAAAAAAAAAGGATATTTTGCCTTTGAGTACAGAGAAGGGGAAATGAGGTCACAGAGAGATACTAAGGAGGCCCCATATGTAATATTTTATTTCTATTAAAAAAATCTATAAGTGATGTGGAAATATTTACAGTTTTTAGTTTGCAGGGTAGGAACACTTTTTTTTTTTTAATTTATTTATTTATGATAGTCACAGAGAGAGAGAGAGAGAGAGGCAGAGACACAGGCGGAGGGAGAAGCAGGCTCCATGCACCGGGAGCCTGATGTGGGATTCGATCCTGGGTCTCCAGGATCGCGCCCTGGGCCAAAGGCAGGCGCCAAACCGCTGCGCCACCCAGGGATCCCAAGGAACACATTTTATTCTCAAGCTGTATGAAATATTTTATAATAAAAAAGCAAATATGTGTTCACAAATTACTCTTCATTCATTCATTCATTCCTTATTGTATATGCTCATTTATTCATTCTATAGTTCCACACTTTGTGCCAGGCCTGGTGCCAGGAACAAATTGTGGGTAAGAGACAGGCTTTCCCCTCTAGGCAGTTTGCTCTAGGTGACTCATAACACAATAATATTGCAAGTTCTCACTGAAGTCCAGAAGGAATATTTGACATATATAATTTACTAGAGATAATTTAGGTAAGGAAGATAATCTTGGAGATGAGGTTTGAGGAATTTTGACAAGTGAAGATGAGGGAAGAGCATTATAGCCACAACTTGCTTAGGGTCTCTAATCTAAAAGGAAGGAACTTTTTGAGGCACAGTTTTATTCTAAGACTCTGGTCTTACTGTAGAAATGCGTTAGCTTATCTATTACTGTATGCCATGTACCTAGCAAAGTCCTTGGCTCATGGAAGCATTCAGTAGTCAGTTTGCTGAGTATAATAAGCACTCTGCACTCACTCTTGAAATGTTTCAGCACTGACCAACAATATTTGGAATATTTACCTTGTAAGGGCCTTCAAGACTGATTCTATAATTTTCTTACCTGTGCTTTATGGAAGCTAGACCAAGTCAACTTTTTGTCACCCGATGAGCATTTCAAAAGATTATGACTTTCTACTCACTTACGCCATCTTGCAGAAGTGTACCATACACAGTGTAATCTTCCCTTTCATCGCAATCCAGACAATTGAGATGTTAAAATATAAAGTTCTGAGCTCTCTAATGGCCTCCAATCTTAGTGGCCCTAAAACTGTGATACATTTAGAAATCAGGAATGGATATATGTCAAATTTTTGGTTTGTAATTACATAATTTCTAATTCCATTGATATATTCCAATCTACAATTCAAAACATATACAAAAACATCTGATTAAATTCTACAAGATCCCTAAAGAAAAAGGCACGTTACTTACTGAAATAGTTCTTACTGAAATGAGACACAGTCAGGGCTTATATATGCATACCTATCATTTATCTATATTATGTGAGAGAGAGAGAGAGAGAGAGGTTTTAGATGTGTTAGGGAATACTAGAAGTGTTAGGGGGAAAAAATGCTACCAAGCTAATCAGTGTCACTCCATTCCTTATTTTAGTGAGTGCCTATATTGTGCTCTCAAATTCCAATGTGTAAAGATAATAAGACAAAGACAGGTCCTGGAAGAGCTAACAAGAAAATAATGTAGACAAACAAACAAACAAACAAACAAACAGTATAAAGACATGAAGGTGAGAAACACTGACTCTCCTGGAAAATAGAGAACATTTGCTTGGATTTAGAGGTCTCAGGCTAGAATATAAAAGGCCTATGGGTCATGCAAAGGATTCCAAATTTATCATGAAGACAATTAAAAACGTAATACAAACTTATTTTTATTTAGTCAAACAGAATAGAGCTTCAGTAGCAATTCTTGCCCCAAATTGGTTACATTGCCTACAGCAAACTCAAACCTAATTGCCTTAGTTGTTCAGTCATATTCAATTGTACTACAGCTTTGGATAAAACCTTCTATCATTACTGCTTTCTTCTAAAGCTGACTCATTTTTTTCCCTTAACATGCTCCGTTTCCTTATTGTTTTCACCACAATTATTGATTTAAAGAGCATTTATTGAATTTTAATTTAAGGATCTTTCAGAAGCTCTGTGATAAGAAAATAGACCTTTTGTTTCCATAGAAATGCACTTGTACATGTTGTTCTCTTGATTCACTTTGTGCGCTGAGCAAGATTTCAGAACATTTGGTGTTCCATGGTTGAAATATGCATTCACAAAGCAGAACAAATGCAAAATGCTGCCCTCTGTTGAAAAATGCCCAGGATGCAAATCAATCCTTGAAAGGAAGATCAAAATATTACATCTACATCAGTATGAGGTGATTTGGAGAGCTAAAAATTTTGATAGGATCTGTGAAGAAATGGTAACTTTCTCATATTTGAATAAAAAAGAACAATATCCAAGGAAAATATGACAAATGAAATATTTTTAAAATGTTATCAGCATTGAAAAATATTAAGCTAAAAGAGTAACAGGCTGCATAGAAAAATATTTTCTCTACATATGACAGATGAAGTGATTATTTCTTTATGTAAAGCATCAAGATGCCAAAAGATATTTAGGAAAATAATATTGGAGACACTTGACATAGGGAGGAGATCCATAGAAATTGTAATATATGCAACAAAATGTTAATATTCTCTCAAAATTTTAGACTTGATATATACACCTAATAATGTTTACACTTAGGACTGAGCTTTATAAACTGGTATAAACCTATTGTAACTCCATAAAGGTAGTCCCTGACTTATGATGTTTCAACCTATGATTTTTCAACTTTATAATGGTGTGAAAGCAATATACATTCAGTAGAAACTGTACTTCAGATTTTAAATGTTGATCTTTTCCTGGACTAGCACTTTGTGGTATAGTACTCTCTCGTGTAGCTGGGCAGTAGTAATGAACCACAGCTCCCAGTCAGAAGATTATGAGAGTGAACACCTGATACACTTGCAGCCATTCCATTCCCATACAAACCATTCTGTTTTCCACTTTCAATTCCAGAGTTCAATCAATTACATGAAATATTCAACTCCTTATTACAGAATAGGTTTTTGTGTTAGATGATTTTGCTCAGCTGTGGACTAATGTAAGGTTCTGAGCCCATTTAAGGTAGGCTAGGCTAAGCTATGATGTTCAGTAGGTTAGGTATATTAAATTCATTTCAACTTAATCATATTTTCAACTTATGGTAGATTTATTGGGATGTAACCCGATCATAAATCAAGATCTTAATAACAGGAAACTGAAAAGGCAATAATCTGAAAAGTACCTTACCCACAATACAATGATACTATTCCTTGTATTTAATTAAAGGAGATATTACAAAAGTTCTAAGTAAGAAGATATCATTTATAATTGCAAAATATACAAAAATAAATACAAATATGCATCCTCAGAAAATATTCTTTAACATTATGGTACGTCAAATGATGACACTGTTATAGATGATACATACTGTGATTGGATAAATAATAGCCGCCAAAGATGTCCACATCCTAGTCAGTGAAACCAGTGAATATGTCACCTTACATGGAAAAATGGATTTTGCATATGTAAATAAGTCCAGAGCTTAAAAATAAGGAGATTATCTTGCAATACCTGGGTGGCCCAAATCTAATCATATGAGCCTTTAAAATCAGAGGACACTCTTCAGCTAAAGTGAGAGATGGTGTCAGCAGCAAAAGCAGATTTGCAGCAAAGGGGAAAATAGGAGTGATCCCACCTAAGAGAAGGATTTGATATGCTGCTAATAAGATCCAGGGAGTTCCGTGCAAGGGCCAGAGAGAAGTCTCGAGGAACCAAGGATGGCTCCCTGGTGACTGACAGTCAGCAAGGACATGAAGGACTCAGTCCTTCAATCACAGAGTACTTCTGAATCACAGTCCTTCAATCTCAGTCCTTCAATCAGATTATTCAGCCAATAATCTACATGAGTTTGGATGTGGATTCTTCCACAGATGCCCCAGTAAGGAATACAGCCCTTGCTAATCACCCTGATTTCAACCTTACGAGGCTCTACAGCTGAGGAATCAACCCAGCTCCGGATTTCTGATTTACAGATCTGTGAATTGATCGATTTATGTGATGTGAAGCATTAAATTTAGAGTAATTTGTTATGGAAATGTAGAAAAGTAATACACATATGAAGATATATAGCTTGTTTAAAAAGAACAAAAAGAAAAATATAAATATATATAATATGAATATATAAAAACATTTATATATATATTTATATAAAGTATGCCAACATGCTTAATGAAAAGGCTGAATACTAACACATATGGACTCTCTCTCTCTCTTTCTCATTTTCTTTTTTTTTTTTAACTTTATTTATTTATTCATGACAGACACAGAGAGAGAGAGAGAGAGAGGAGAGAGAGAGAGAGAGAGGGAGAGAGAGAGAGAGAGAGGCACAGACACAGGCAGTGGGAGAAGCAGGCTCCATGCAGGGAGCCCGACATGGGACTCGATCCTCAGTCTCCAGGATCACACCCTGGGCTGAAGGCAGCGCTAAACCGCTGGGTCACGGGGGCTGCCCCTCCCTTTCTTATTTTCATGTGCGTGCATACACAGAAAAGCAAAACAAAACAGTGCATAAAGACTGTTTTGTTACTAGTTTAAAAAGAGAAACATAACTGAAAAGAAAAAAATGTGCTTAAGTTCTAAAATTGGGGGAATTTTAAATGATTATTTGAAATTATTAATGTTTTCTTGTTGCATCGTCCCTTCCTTATAAATTTAAATAGTAGTACAACATGTAGATAATTACAACTATAAAAAGAAAGGTTTTCCCCAAACCAGTACCTTTGATGAGTTTGTGTTATTTGTCTTCCCAAGACCATACGCCCTCCTGTGGAGGAATTTAAGGCAGCTGCACACAGATCTGGGTAAACTGACTTGTTTTGTTTCCCACCATCTAGGTTGTCCAACTGTCCACAGGGGCCACCATATAATTCCTGATATGAGTTTAATCCCTGTTTCAAGTTTATAATCAGTCTTTGCTCTATCCATGAAAGAGATCATTTGCTAGTTTAGCCTGAAGAATACTCATTTTCTGATCTTATGCTTCAACTTTAGTGATTAGATTCATGGTATTCTCTTTGAGAAATACCCTTCCTAAAGCCAGCTCAAAAACAAGTTATGTGGGGGTTTTTTTCTTTTTTTTCCTTTTTTCTTTGCTCTTTCTTTCTTTTGTGCCTACATGCCAATATCTGAATCCCATTTTATCCCTGAATAAGAATTAGGTGGGCAAACAAGGATGCTAATCAGTTATAAATAAGAGGAATTTGATCCAGAGAGAGTCTACTCTGGCAGGATGATGAATTAAGATTCTTCAAGGTAGGAAAACCCAGTGAGAAGTTAAATCCAGAATCCTTGAAGAGGACTTCAGTTGAAGGATTAATACAAAGTAATGTAAAAAGGATAAAGAAAATTAAACAAAGGTCTGAAACTAGGTAAATCCAGGATGATATCCACAAACAACAGATTTGAGGATTGATCATGTATTAATAGGCATTCAAGTACAACATATGGGGTCAAGCTACATGTCAAGTTAAGTGTTTGTACCAGTAATGTTCCAGGCACTCCAGATCCTCCAGTCCTGGCCGTTCTTTGTTTTTATCTATTAATTGAGGTTGTGGAATTCTGTTCTCAGTTGTTGATCCCATGGTCAAACATTGATGCCTGTTGGGATTGCCTGTGTATGCCTTGTCCCCCGCTATATCCTAATCAGCTACAAATGAATGCCAAAAAATTGTATTTGAATCAAAGCAAACAAAAGACAGTAGGAGTGCTTGAGTAGTCTTCAGTGTTCCCCACTCTGCCAGACTCTCTTCTGATCTATGACTGTGTTATGTATTTCCAACTCCCTTTCATTATTACTATTTCAACATGCAGTTTTCATCTTTCTTTCCCTCTCTATATCTGTCAGAGTTTAAAAGTAAATACCTCAAGAATTAGCACAGGCAAAGATATAAAAAATCAAAAGAATTCCCTTGGGGGATACAGAGAGAAACCCATCTTCCATATATGTGAGTGGGGTTGAAGAGGGCTGTCAGGAGGTAACAGACTGAACACAGGCTGCCCAGGGGCACTCATGTGTCCCTTCACACTCAGCGCAAGAATCACAAATTGGCAACAGATTTTGATGGAATGACTTCATCTGAGCCATAAAGAGGCCAACTTCTCTGTACTTGAATTTTCTAGGAAAAAGAAGAATAATACAAAAACTTCCGGGATTATAAAGAATTTATATATATATTATCTTAGTCCAAACCACTATCTTTGGTTGTCTGAATGACACAATAGATTCCTTAATGATGTATTCACATTACTTTTGTCCCTTCCAATTTATTTTTACACAGTAATCAAAGTAATCTATTAAAATTTAAATCAGACGATAATATTCCCCTAAAACTCCCCAGCTACAATTTAGGAAAAATCCAAACTTTTTACTATGACCTACAAGCCCCTAAAAGATGTGACCCAGGCTATGCTCAGACCTTATCTCTTATTATTCATTTTTTACTCACTAAACTCTAGGAAATTACATCCCTATCACTCTAGGTCCTCTATAACTCTTTTTGAGATTGTGTCATTTTTCTCCATAAAATTATTTATAATAAAACACTTTAAAATGTATCAGTCCTCTCTAAATGTATCATTTGAATTTATTCATTTACTTATTTATTGTTTGTTTCTGTCTCCCCTGTTTTATTCTTCCTCAATTATTCCACTTCAAGTTAAACTCCCTGACAGCAAGAAATTTTATCCCAGAAACATAGTGCAATACCTGAAGCACAGATGATGCTCAATAAATATTTGTTAATTAAGGGAGTGGATTTATAGGATGTGAAGCTCTAGAAAATATTAGGTATCATTCAGGTGCTATAAAATAACCATGATGTATGGAGTGCTAAGGCCTCAGTTATAATTCCAGTATCACTCCAGTGGTCTATCATTTCATCTAAGTGGGCCTCCTTTTTCAGATTTACAAAATGAAAACAATATTCTTATACTTAAAAGTAGGGCAGCCTGGGTGGCTCAGTAGTTTAGCGCCACCTTCGGCCCAGAGTGTGGTCCTGGAAACCTAGGATCAAGTCCCGCGTCAGGCTCCCTGCATGGAGCCTGCTTATCACTCTGCCTGTGTCTGTGCCTCTCTCTGTGTGTGTCTCTCATGAGTAAATGAATAAAATCTTTAAAAATATATATTATTATACTCAAAAGTAGTAAAGACAAAAATAAGAATGAATCCATGTCAACTAGTAGTAACTAATTGTTTTAAAATTCTATGGTTCTGTGTAGATGGGAAATCAGTCAGTGCTGTACATAGACGTATTTCTAAATGTTTGGATGTAAAGATATTTTTTATACCTCAATTCTATGATTTGTGTAGATATATCTACTTTATAACTGCATCCTGTTATGGTTTGGCTAGTTCAAGTAACTGGGGTCTTTTTAAAGTTCTATTTAAAGTCTAATTTAAGATCTACATACATGAATATATTCATGTAGATGTGGAACATATAAAGACTATAAAATATATTTAAGATTGTAGAGATCACTTGGCCTCAGAAGTAGGGAACTATCATAATGAACAAGGTTTTTTCAGTAGAAACAATGGTACCAGCAATCAGTCGGCAGAGTCCTTATGTTGTTTATTATAGAGTAACAAACAACTTTACTGGTTTGCCAATAGCTTGACAAGTGGCTACTTTTTCTGAACATGGAGATTAGCATTTTGGATTTTGCAAAGATCTATCCTGAACTTTGGAACTATTTTTCATGTGGAAAATGGTGTTTCAGAGAACACTCAGAACAGCAGGAAGGACTATTGTTCTGACATTCAACATTGGCTCAGATTCTTCATATGTGACAAGAGAATAATAATACCTGTTTCATCTCCCTGTTGTGGGTAACATGTGAATATTTACATGCAAGAGCATTATAAGCTACCAGAGGTTTATTTTTCCATTAATTTTTTTTCAGTAAGAACTTTAGAAAACTGGGACATAGTAATTGCTGATTTGGAAACCGTCTATGGGACATAATACTAATGGGATGGGGTATTTTCCCACATAGCACAACTGTATACTGTATAGCTGTGGAGTCTATGGGTGTAGAGTTCCAGCTACAAAAGGGCCCTCAGCAAAGTGGTACCCAGCGGATACCTATTAACAGAGCAAACATACCATCTTAAAGAGAAGATTGTTCATGAGCCCATGTGAGAAATCCCCTGAGAAAAGCTGGGCTTCCGCAAAGGCAAGAAACTGTGTGGGAAAGTGGAAAAGAACCAGTGGGATTTGTTGTTGTTTTTTAATATTATTCCTTTTGTGTTTTTCATTTTGTTATTTTTATTGTTTTCCACAGTCCCTTCTCCTACAGCGACAGCTGTCGATTAAACCAAAACACTTCGAGAACCAAGGGAGATGCCAGCACCTTTCTTTTTTACATCTATCTTCCATCAAAGGATAGAAGAAAGGCCACTTAAAATGAGTATCACATTTCTTTAATTAAGGAATGCATACTTGACTCTCAAGAGCAAGATTTTTCAGAAATGGATTTGTTTGGGGAATGGAGAGTGACTGGTGACCCAGATGCATAATTAGCTGAAATCAGGCAAGATTTAAAAGACCTCTAAAGGGGCAGCCCGGGTGGCTCAGCGGTTTAGATCCGCCTTCAGCCCAGGGTGTGATCCTGGAGACCCGGGATCAAGTCTTACGTGGAGCTCCCGGCATGGAGCCTGCTTCTCCCTCCGCCTGTGTCTCTGCCTCTCTCTCTGTTTCTTATGAATAAATAAATAAAAATAAAAGACCCCTAAAGAGCTGAAATGGGTAGAACAATGTGGTCATCTGGGTTAGAAAGCTGAGAGAGGAATTGTATTATAATGAATGTAACAGGGCAGCCCGGGTGGCTCAGCGGTTTAGCGCTCTGCCTTCGGCCCAGGGCGTGATCCTGGAGTCCCAGGATCGAGTCCCAGGATCGAGTCCCACATCTGGCTCCCTGTGTGGAGCCTGCTTCTCTCTCTGCCTGTATCTCTGCCTCTCTCTCTCTCTCTCTGTGTGTCTCTCTCATGAATAAGTAAATAAAATCCTAATAATAATAATAATAAATGTAACAAACATACTGAAGTGACCATTGCGCAAGAGTGGTCACATGCTGAACCTCACATTTCTCAGGTGGCAGATGAGGAAAGACCCAGAGTCAGCATCATCCAAAAATATTTTGTTTTGTTTTGTTTTGGAAAGCTTTGCCCTAGGAAATTCTACCTAGAAAAAGATATTAGAATATTTTTCAAAACAAACTTTACAATCAGTCACCCCCTTGAAAAATTACAAGTACCATCACCAAAGGAAAAACTCTGAGATAGATTACAATGACCTAGGAAAACAGTGAAGAAAAATCCCAAATTGTGTTTCTTTGCTTATCCTATTTAGGTAAGTGTTTGCCTAGTCTATCTACATAAGGCCTTTTTAAAATACCATATAAAACAATTGTCTGACAGGTACACCTTGCAAAACTTTACATTAATTATCCAATTTCACATGAAATTATTATTTACCAGGTACCCTCCAATACCTGTTTTCAACACCTGGTTGGTCAACTCTCAAAATTGAGAGCATTGTTGGAGCGATAGAGTGGCTCAGTTGGTTGAGTGACCAACTCTTAGTTTCCACTCAGGTCAGAATCTCAGGGTTGTGAGATCGACCTCTTCATGGGCTCTGCATTCAGCGTAAGTCTGCTAGAGATTCTCTTTCCATCTGCCCCTCTTACTTGTGCTCTCTCTTTCTCTTTCTCTCTCTCTAATGAATAAATAAATCTTTTTAAAAATAAAACAAAATTGAGAGGCTTGCCTTCTTTATGAAGACATTGCTGACACTAATGCGAGACCAGGCATTCTGTCCTCTGCTTCCTACTATAACCAACATACTATTTGACTATAGATTCTATAACAATTTATGACACATGTATTTCCATTTATTGTTGGTTATGAACAACCCACATACCAACAAACATGTTGGTTTGAAGTATCTTTGTTTATACCTTTCAAGCATCAATCTGGCTTAAACTAGGTGACTGAGTTTTTTTTAATGTACTAGTGAAGTGTACATATGTGTGTGTGTACATAAGTGTATTTGGAAGGGTTGTGCAAGAGGGAGGCTGGGCTGAAATTTGAATTCAATATATTTTGCACAGCAAAACAACTGAATACACACCCTGGAACTACACTGTTTGTTTTAAATCTACCTCCTATGAGTTGTGCAAGTTGGCTCATAACCTCCTTGGACCTCAGTTTCCATATCTACAAAATAGAATTAATAATAACAAGCATCTGCTGGGCATTTACTGTCTGCCTTCCTCTAAACATTCCTTTTTTCAATTTTTAAAGAAGATATACCTCCTGATTACATCTGATATAATGCTAGAAAATTTCTGTGTCCCCAAGTGGGATAGAGGTATATGCAAGCAAACCATACATAGCCTTTGTCCTCTGAGACACTGTTCTCTTGCTGAGAGCAATTGTATGTGCATGCCTGTAAAACAAAGCAGAATACAACAAATTCTGGTTGTGGTTCTATTTACTAAGGACCTATGATAGAATGTAGCTAGGCTTTTCTCTCTGTGGGAAACAACGGAATCTTAATAATTAAGGCCATATATCCTGAGCTACATATATAGCACACATTATCACATTTCACCTTCTCAACAATTAAGCAAAGTTGGTTTTATATCCTATTCCACAGAAGAGAGTAGTCTCAGGAAGCTGAGACTGAGAAAGTTAGATTGCCAAAGAAGGTTATAAAGTATACATCAGGCCTGGAAAGAGAGTCTACTGATTCCAAAATCCATGCTTGTTCTCTTGTCAAACTCCTTGCCCATGATTTAGCTGAGTTGAGGAGACAAATCCACAGGAGAGAAGCAGAGGACACATAAGAAATTGCACAGGTCAGGATCTATTTCCCACTCTGTGTGCTTACGTGTGTGCTTTAGTGTACAATAAATGTTGGTTTCTTTCTCCCTCCTGGAGAGTAGGGAGTAAGGCATTTTGGTAACCTTCCTTTAACTTTGCCTGTGCTAGTTGAAGCAGAGTGGAGCATGCACTTGAGAGGCATTTAAAGCCCAATTCTCTCATAAGTTAGTGTGTGATTTGGGGCTGGCCACTTACTCCACCTAAGAATCAGTTTCCCCTCTGTAAAGTGAAATAATATACACATAGAGTTGTAAAATAAAATCATCTGCATAGCTTACACATTAAATTGCCTATTATTATTTTTTATCTTCATTATTTTTCTATTAGTATTACAAGGTCATTAAGCACTGACATATCTTGTCATCCTCACTGGCCTTCATGAGTCAAGGACATCAGACTGGTATTCTAAATATCTCAGTAGGCCTAGCATGCCCCTGATAACTCTTTCTCCTAAACCGTGGTTAGGCTGCTTCGCTCCAAAAGAACTATGACCGCCCCATCTTTCCCAATTCTACCCATGTTTAAAAGATTGAAAAATAGGGTCCATCCCTACCCAACACTGCCCCCCACATGGCACACAGACACACAGACATGCAGTTTTTTCCCAGGCAGCTTTCGCTGACTTCTGTAGCCCACACTCACTAATCCTTTCACTAAATGCTACTAACATAGTATTATCCAAACAGGATGCACTTACATTTTTGTCATTTCACCCTCCGTTTTGTTCCATTCCCCAAGTTCAGGTGAAAGCACCTTAAAGTCAAGGAGCATTTTTCAAGTCTCCATAATATTCCCCACTGGGCTTAGCTGGGTACAGAAACAGCCCTACACACATACTATGCTTACTTAATTCATTTTCATGATGCATAAGACATTAATATAATCTTAATTCTTCCCCCAGTTTCAGTTCATCAAATGGCTAATGCTTCCAGCTTCTAGAACCCATATGAACTCAGAGTATTTCTTTGTGTAACTGTGTATCTGTTTAATCTGATATCCATTTCTGAAAACATTTTGACAGTTTCCCAGTATGAAGAAAAAGGATTTTTGTTTAATTAATGAAGCTTTTCTCAGGTCCAGATTTTAGTCTTTTAATGCACTTTTTCAGCTGTTAGAAAGATACTATTAAAATGCCTTAGTTATTGACTAATGCTTAATTATTCTCTTTCTGGAGTAAATCACATTTTTAATGTAGATCAATCCTTGGCTTTCTTAGGAGGAAATCCTTTAGCTCAGTAATATATCAATAACCTGCATTTATTTTCCATTTCTCCTTGTCTTATTTTAAATGGGAGGTTTGCAATGGGTTGAACTTACGGAAATGCATTAGGTAAGCTTGTGCCTATTATTAACATTATATTAACATTAACATTATTATCATATATAATATGTAATATTATACCATGTTATCACATATATAAATACCTCATCAAAAGGCATGTATATAAATGTAATATGTATAAAGGTGTATGTATAGATATACACATATCTATACATATATATATTTAATTTGATGTAGTCAAATATGCTGAGTTATTAGTTAAATCAGCTTTTATTCAAATGGATCATGAAACTAATAATCTGATTGTTCGATATACCTGGATTTAGCAAAAGCATAGATGTTAATGTAACAGAAAGCAATGACTTGGAGGAAAATAAATATACAATAACCCAAACTAAATATATCCCAAAATAATCTTTTAAAATATTCCTCATCAAAGATTTTTCATTTTTCATATATGCATTTAGACCATGAAAAGAGGAGAATTTTCAATACAGTTTACTAAGTTTCATTTTTTAAGATTTGTTTATTTACTTAAGAGAGAGAGATGCACACCCATGGGAGGGAGTGAGGGAGGGGCAGAGAGAATCCTAAGCAGACTCTCACCGAGCACAGAACCTGATGCAGGCTCCATCTCACCACCCTGAGATCTGGACCTGAGCTGAAACCAAGAGTCTGTTGCTTAACTGACTGTGCCACCCAGGCACCCCTAGTTTAGTAGTTTTCTAACAATTTATAATGGAAGTGACAAAAATCCTTCTTTCAGTTGTGTGCTGATGCCAGTTGTATATCTCTCCCCAAATTTGCATTTAGTGATATCTAGTTGATAGTTCAAAATCTGCCATCATAGGAGCATTCATACTACGCTGTTAATAAACATTTTATTGTATACAAAGATCCAAGTGCAGAGATACAACAGCATGTTAAATGTTAAAATGTCCCTAATCTCACGAAATTTACCTTTCTACCTTCCAGTGGAAGAACAGGCTTTAAATAAATCATTCAAGTGGAAGATATTTCTAATTTATGGTAATATATTCGAATAAAAGCATATAGTGCAATAGGAGATGAGCACAGAGTTATTTTTGTTTGTTTTAATTAGGGGTTTAATTTGAGGGAAGGGTGTGTTAGGACAGGTTACTCTGACAAAGTAGAGTTAACACTAAACACTAAAGTGACGAACAGAAGCTAGTGTGATGAATCCCAAGTGCATGGAGATTTCCTGCCAGAAGTTTTTAAATATTTCCTAGGAAGAAGGTAAAAGTAACTATTTTGATAAGAAAAGCAGCATGTTGAAATTATCAGTATAACCACTGAAAGATTAGTAAATGAGTTTTTATCTGCTAAATAAAGAAGAATAGTGGAATAATGAAAAAACATCTAAAAGAAGATAGGGAATGAGAGAAACAATGAGCAAATGCTAGGCAGTATAAATAGAAAAAATACACTAAAATATAGTTTAAATCTATGTATACTAATGATTACATTAAATACAAGTTCCCAGCTATGTGTTCTAATTAAAAGATAATTGCTGAATTGATTTTTCAAGCCAACTATATCTTTAAAAAGAACCATAAGTGCTTTAAAAAGTATACATGGGGTTTGAAAGTAAAAAGGTGGAGAAATATATCCAATCAAATATGGAAGGAACAAGAGTCTAGCCCTTTCATTATTGGTGAAAGCCGACAAGAGAAAAGGAGAGAATTAAGATCACTGAATAAGCATAATCATAGGTTGTTTTGTTTTTTTTTTAATTCATTTATTCATGAGAGACACACACAGAGAGAGAAAGGCAGAGGCACAGGCAAAGGGAGAAGCAGGTTCCATGCAGAGAGCCTGATGTGGGACTTGATCCTGGATCCCCAGGATCATGCCCTGGGCTGAGGGCAGCACTAAACCACTGAGCCACCCAGGCTGCCCTCGGAGGATGTTTTAAATGTATGTAATAAAATCCAATTGTGAAAGTAAATTGATAACCATCACAATCCATTTTTAAAATACATGAACAGATTTTTTTACCTATTTTTCTCCTTGATTTATTATAATTTCACTTCTGCCTGAGAATTTTTTTTTAATATTTTATTTATTTATTCATGAAATACACAGAGAGAGGCAGAGACACAGAGAGAGGCAGAGACATAGGCAGAGGGAGAAGCAGGCTCCCTGGGGGTTGCTTGCTGTGGGACTCGATCCCTGGACCAAGGATCACGCCCTGAGCCCAAGGCAGACACTCAACCACTGAGTCACCCAGGCATCTTCCTCCTGAGAATTTTATCCCAATGTAATATATTTTTATATTTGAATCTTTTAATCTTTTTTGAGTCACCCTATCACACTTCTACAACAGAAGTGTATACTCAATATTTTTTTTATTTCCTGTGATTTTTTTGTAATTTAAAAAGCATTTTTGGTGCATTAGAGTTATAACTATTAGTAGTACATAATTTAGCCAAACAACTTAAATTCCGGTAATTATTAACATAATAATTTAAATTTTATTGGAAATGTATCTTGTATTGATATGGCCCAGGTGAATTATAGAGCTTTAATTAAAGGACACATTTCTGGCACCAACATTTTAAATTTTTTACATATATAACATCTTATAGTTTTTGTTTTTTTCATCATTTCTGTGCAGTGCAGTAATTCTAGATGCTTCCATTTTATATATTTTTCTTTTTTAGTATGAGAGGAGGGCAATTGTGAAATAGGAGGTTAAAAAGAATCACAGATAAGTTCAAGCACATCAACTGAGCACCTGGAAATCAGGTTCCTTGGAATACCTCAGTATACCACCAAGACACGTGTGTCTAGGTTGAGACCACCAATCTAGACCAATGCATTTGATACTTTAATCCCTCTTATATACCCCTAACAGATAAATCAGTGGTTACATATATGCACAGTATTTTTCCCACTGGACTGTAAGAGAACTGGAGTCATATTATTCATAGCTCGAAGCACAGATACGATATTAAAATGATATATTGAATAAATTCAATAAACACAGATTGAATTGAACTAGGATTATAGGGCATTTGCAACAACTCTGGTGGAAAAATATATAATATATATTTCATTAAAAAAGAGATTAGATGGTAAAATGCTAAAGCTGATACACCATATAGAATTTTTAAAATTTCAAACAGCCCTTGGTATTGACTAGGAATGAGTCAGTCTCTGAAGCACAGGGGAAAAGCCAAAAAAAGGGAGGGGGACAAAACAAACAGCAGATGGCAATTTATGCCAGCCACCCACACTCCCCACAGGCCCTTTTGAAATCACAGCAGCTCCTTCTTAGATTCCATGTTCTGGTACTGACTCTGCTGCTTTAGAGATATGTTCCTAGTTCAGTCAACCCTACCAAAATCCAGATCAGAGGAAAAAAACAGAGCAATATTGGATGAGTTAGAGAAATTACTCTTGAAATATCATTAAGCCATCCTTCAATCTCCCCTTTAATTCCTTGTGTTCAAGCTTTGCCTCATTTATCTTATTTCTTAACTATTTGGGTATCCAGTTTGGTGAATCCTACATCTCCTTAGGTTCTCTATTCTTCAGCTTACTTTGCTGACTATGACTTTGGTCCCCCTTGTAAAGAATCTCATCTCCCATTCTCATAGAGATCATGGGTCTTCTGGGATCCTTCTGTCTAAATAAGGTTGAGTGATGCACCTCAGTCCCATCCAGCCCTGGATCCATCCCAGGAAACCAAGGAAATAAGGTCAGGTAGGGAAAGTTATATGTTTTCTGTTGCTTATGATCATCAACTGAGGGGTTTTTCTGCAACTCCAAACTCCCACTCCCTCCCCCACATTTTTTGTCTATGGATGTTAATTTTGTGCAACCACTTATACTCTGCAAGTAAAATGGAAGCCAAGTTTATTGTAATGGTGTCACTACCTAAGACTAAAGACTTTTACGAAGGCCTCGTTGCTGAATCACCCTTATTCTTTTCTGAAGTAAATTAATTCTTTCACAAATACTTGTTTATATCCCTGTGCTAATATTTTCATTTTAACTGACTTCAAAGTAACTACTTATGTTGTCACAAAATTAATGTTCTCTGATTGGAAATTGGACTCAGGCTTGGGTGTCTTCCTCCTTTTAGGTTCCATACTCAAGCAACAATGATGAAACTGTTTCTCAGTCAAGTGGTAAATGTATTTCCTTAGATCAGTCTACAGCTATGATGTGAGTGATAAATACCACATTTGCTGTCTCTCCCTTGTGTCTTCAGAGCATGGGATTTCAAATAAGAGGCATGTGTACCGAACCAAATGAATACATTTGGTCTAAGCTTAACTCAAAAACAGTCTTTCTGTCAAATAGCTCTATTTCTGTGCACAAGTGCCTGCTATGTGTCAAGAGCTTTATGTTATTTATCGAAGTTACAATAATGCTGTAAGCTACATGTGATTTCCCCCACTTTACAGATCCTGCAACTGAGGCTCACAGAGGTTAAATACTTGTGTAAAGAAGATCCAATTACTGGTAAGTGATAGAGTTGAGGTTTTGAATTTTGTCTGTCAGCCTCCACAGAGGACTCAATTTCCTTCTGCTAAAGATGTACAACTATCTTACACTTGTACTTCACTCCAAGCATTTATTAATTTATTCATTCATTCAACACATATTTATTATAATACCTTCTGAATGATAAAAAAACACATTTAGTATAATTACTAAATTAATGAATCAGGGAAAATTATAAAGGTATATATGACAGCCCCTGTCCTTTTCAGGGGCTCTGTCATCATGGTGAGAAAACTAACTAGTCCTTTTAAAGGTGTGTATCTGAAACATTAGTATCAGCACTTAGAGCAATCCCTTGTATGTAGTAGTAACTTAATAAAAAGTATTAGGTGAATAAATACTATCGATGTTATCAGAAAGGCTAACGAATTAAACCACTTCTCTCTGCCAGGATTCCTGCACAATTTTAACAGTAACATAAAAAAAGAAAAAAGAAAAGATGGAACTACAGTATAACGATTATTACTAGAAAGAAACCAAGTTGGAAGACCTGGCTTTAGGTCATCACTCTCCTGGATTTTGAAATCTTCTGCACATTGGCAAAACCTTCTTCTCTAAGGGCAGCCCACCCAGTAAAAGGAACAATAAGAGTACTAAGCCCCTTCAGTAGGTGTGTGCTTGAGGTAAAATCACTATTCATGGAAGTAAACAATGTTGCTCTTGCAGCAAATGACAAAGTTGAGCTTAGAGAATCATCTGCTGCAGCTCCTAAAGCCATAGGTGCTAAGACTTTTCTCAAATTTGTGTTTTTTTCCATGTGAGATAAGTCTGTCAAGCTCAGCCTTTTCTGCCTCTTCACTCATAATGTCTAAGATACTGCTTCTCATAGCCCCGCACCATCATTAGCCATCCCTCCTATAAAACATCTACTCTTTTGAAGTTATGGATTTCAGTACACAGAGATTTATTCTGGATGAGGGGAAAGGCAAACCTGATATTGCAGAACCTAAACCTTTCTAAATGAGAGATGGGTGGCAGACTAGAAAGACAAGACAGAGAAAGGCATTTCTTTCGTTCATCCTTTTTCATTCTTTGATAGATACAACGATGTACATACACCAACTCCTTAATTAAATTGTCCTACACAAAGAAGTTGTTGAAAATAATTCATATTGCTTCATTATTATGATTATGGGCCAGAGTAATGCCTTGTTAGTTCAGTTAGTATTGGACTTTGGGGAGAATGCCTAGGGAGTAGGTCTCCAAACTGAATTTCTAAGGTCACCCAGCATAAGGGACTCTGACTGAGTGATACAAATTCTGCATTTGGGCAAATATATACTTTCTGAAGTGGTTTCAACTGCATGAACTTTACTTCTTTCCAGAAAGATAAAGGACTTCTCTGACTTAGAAAAGAGATGAGAATATATGAGGTACGTAAACCAAAAAACTGATTTCACAGAATCCATACAGGTCTGAAATTCAGTATTTATTGTTTCTGTCAATCCCCCAAGGAAGCTTTCTTCCTTTACTCAGTAAAGATAATATAGCACCACACATTTGTCAAGAAGATGAAAGAAAAGGAAAGAAGGAAAGGAAAGGAAAAGAAAGAAAAAGAAAAAGAAAAAGAAGATAAACAGTAAAATTCTGGATATAGTAAAATAGTTCAAAGATGGTAGATATTAACTGATTTGTAGTTTTAGGAAAAATAACATTTTGTCTAAAAATTATATACTTATGTCTGAATTTTTTTAATAGTTTATTTGAAATTAAAGACATCTTCAATGAAATGTGAATATTCACTTAAGTAATTTGTAGCACAGATGGCTTAAAACAACAAATCACTCTTCTTGGTTTAGGGGAAAGATTATTAAACTGAAA
Organism: Vulpes lagopus; assembly: GCF_018345385.1. Lineage (NCBI taxonomy): Eukaryota > Metazoa > Chordata > Mammalia > Carnivora > Canidae > Vulpes > Vulpes lagopus. Next base: position 32,381,346 of record NC_054838.1, on the reverse strand, counting down.
ACCTGAATTCTTAACTTGACAATTTACTAGTTATTTGTCTTACAAAAGCCTTTTAACATCTCTAAGATTCAGTTTACTACCAAACCAGGTTTAGAAATTTTACTTCTATGGAGAGTTGTGGTAAAGATTAGGTACACTAATGTTTTCTTCACTGTAGCAAATGCAGACTTATTTGAAGTTGTTTTAAATTAGACCTTAAGAGCGTAGGGGCAAGATGGCAGAAGAGCAGGGTCCCCAAGTCACCTGTCCCCACCAAATTACCTAGATAACCTTCAAATCATCCTGAAAATCTACGAATTCCGCCTGAGATTTAAAGAGAGACCAGCTGAAATGCTAAAGTGAGAAGAGTTCGCGCCTCTATCAAGGTAGGAAGACGGGGAAAAAGACACAAAAGGCCTCCAAGGGGGAGGGGCCCCGAGGATCCGGGCTGAGGCCGGGGCGAGTGTCCCCAGGACAGGAGAGCCCCGGCCCGGAGGAGCAGGAGCTGCACCGACCTTCCCCGCAGAAAGGGGCCCGCAGGGAGGTGGAGCAGGACCCAGGAGGGAGCAGATGCCCTCGGCTCCCGGGGACACTAACAGGCACCTGCGCCCCAGGGAGTGCAACGAGCTCCCTAAGAGCTGTAGCGCGCACGGCGCGACCCGGAGCAGCTCGGAGGGGCTCGGGCGGCGGCTCCGAGGAGGGGCTGCGGGGCGGGAGCGCGAATCCAACAGCGCAGGACCCGGAGCACAGGGCGCCGGGACACAGCCCAGGATCCGGCCTCCCCCGGGACAGGCAGAGGCCGGGAGGGCCCAGGACAGCGAGGACGCGCCTGCCCCGAGCTGAGCAGATCAGCGGCCCCGCCCCGGAGCCTCCAGGCCCTGCAGATGGAGAGCCCCGGAGTTACTGCGGGAGCTGACTCCAGGGTCCCAGAGCTGCCCTCGCCACTGTGGCTTCCTCCCAGGGCCTCACGGGGTGAACAACCCCCACTGAGCCCTGCACCAGGCAGGGGCAGAGCAGCTCCCCCAAGTGCTAACACCTGAAAATCAGCACAGCCAGGCCCCTCCCTGGCTAGAAGACCTCCTAGAAGACCAGCTAGACGGACCAGTTCCAGGGGAAGTCAAGGGACTTAAAGTATACAGAATCGGAAGATACTCCCACGTGTTTTTTTGTTTGTTTGTTTGTTTGTTTGTTTGTTTGTTTTTGCTTGTTGATTTCTGTTTCCCCCACCCTTTTTTTCTTACTTTTTCTTCTCTTTTTTTTTTCATTTTTTCTTTCTTTTTTCTTTTTATGTTTTCTTTCCTTCTTTCTCTCCTCTCTTTTTCTCCTTTTCCCAATACAACTTGTTTTTGGCCATTCTGCACTGAGCAACATGACTAGAAGGAAAACCTCACCTCAAAAGAAAGAATCAGAAACTGCCCTCTCTCCCAGTTACAAAATCTGGATTACAATTCAATGTCAGAAAGCCAATTCAGAAGCACTATTATACAGCTACTGGTGGCGCTAATAAAAGCATAAAGGACTCAAGAGACTTCATGACTTCAGAATTTAGAGCTAATCAGGCAGAAATTAAAAATCAATTGAATGAGATGTAATCCAAGCTAGAAGTCCTAACGACGAGGGTTAACGAGGTGGAAGACCGAGTGAGTGACATAGAAGATAAGTTGTTGGCAAAGAGGGAAACTGAGGACAAAAGAAACAAACAATTAAAAGACCATGAGGAGAGATTAAGGGAAATAAACAACAGCCTGAGGAAGAAAAACCTACATTTAATTGGGGTTCCCGAGGGAGCCAAAAGGGAAAGAGGGCCAGACTATGTACGTGAACAAATCATAGCTGAAAACTTTCCTAATCTGGGATGGGAAACAGGCATTCCGATCCAGGAAATAGAGAGATCCTGCCCTAAAATCAATAAAAACCCTTCAACACCTCGACATTTAATAGTTAAGCTTGCAAATTCCAAAGATAAAGAGAAGATCCTTAAAGCAGCAAGAGACAAGAAATCCCTGACTTTTATGGGTAGGAGTATTAGGGGAACAGCAGACCTCTCCACAGAGACCTGGCAGGCCAGAAAGGGCTGGCAGGATATATTCAGGGTCCTAAATGACAAGAACATGCAACCAAGAATACTTTATCCAGCAAGGCTGTCATTCAGAATGGAAGGAGAGATAAAGAGCTTCCAAGACAGGCAGGAACTGAAAGAATATGTAACCTCCAAACCAGCTCTGCAAGAAATTTTAAGGGGGACTCTTAAAATTCCCCTTTAAGAAGAAGTTCAGTGGAACAATCCACAAAAACAAGGACTGAATAGATATCATGACAACACTAAACTCATATCTTTCAATAGTAACTCTGAACGTGAACGGGCTTAATGACCCCATCAAAAGGCGCAGGATTTCACACTGGATAAAAAAGCAGGACCCATCTATTTGCTGTCTACAAGAGACTCATTTTAGACAGAAGGACACCAACAGCCTGAAAATAAAAGGTTGGAGAACCATTTACCAGTCAAATGGTCCTCAAAAGAAAGCAGGGGTAGCCATCCTTATATCAGATAAATTAAAATTTACCCCGAAGACTGTAGTGAGCGATGAAGAGGGACACTATACCATACTTAAAGGATCTATCCAACAAGAGGACTTAACAATCCTCAATATATATGCCCCGAATGTGGGAGCTGCCAAATATATCAATCAATTAATAACCAAAGTTAAGACATACTTAGATAATAATACACTTATACTTGGTGACTTCAATCTAGCTCTTTCTCCCCTCGATAGGTCTTCTAAGCACAACATCTCCAAAGAAACGAGAGCTTTAAATGATACACTGGACCAGATGGATTTCACAGATATCTACAGAACTTTACATCCAAACTCAACTGAATACATATTCTTCTCAAGTGCACATGGAACTTTCTCCAGAATAGACCACATACTGGGTCACAAATCGGGTCTGAACCGATACTAAAAGATTGGGATCATCCCCTGTGTATTCTCAGACCATAATGCCTTGAAATTAGGACTAAATCACAAGAATAAGTTTGGAAGGTTTTTCAAACACGTGGAGGTTAAGGACCATCTTGCTAAAAGATGAAAGGGTCAACCAGGAAATTAAGGAAGAATTAAAAAGATTCATGGAAACTATTGAGAATGAAGATACAACCATTTAAAATCTTTGGGATACAGCAAAAGCAGTCCTGAGCAGGAAATACATTGCAATACAAGCAGCCATCCAGAAACTGGAAAGAACTCAAATACAAAAGCTAACCTTACACCTAAAGGAGCTAGCAAAAAAACAGCAAATAGATCCTACATCCAGCAGAAGAAGAGAGTTAATAAAGATTCGAGCAGAACTCCACGGAATCGAGACCAGAAGAACTGTGGAACAGATCAACAAAACCAGGAATTGGTTCTTTGAAAGAATTAATAAGATAGATAAACCATCAGCCAGCCTTATTAAAAAGAAGAGAGAGAAGACTCAAATTAATAAAATCATGAATGAGAAAGGAGAGATCACTACCAACACCAAGGAAATACAAACGATTTTGAAAACATATTATGAACAGCTATATGCCAATAAATTAGGCAATCTAGAAGAAATGGATGCATTCCTGGAAAGCCACAAACTACCAAAACTGGAACAGGAAGAAATAGAAAAGCTGAACAAGCCAATAACCAGGGAGGAAATTGAAGCAGTCATCAAAAACCTCCCAAGACACAAAAGTCCAGGGCCAGATGGCTTCCCAGGGGAATTCTATCAAACGTTTAAAGAAGAAACCATACCTATTCTACTAAAGCTGTTTGGAAAGATAGAAAGAGATGGAGTACTTCCAAATTCGTTCTATGAGGCCAGCATCACCTTAATTCCAAAACCAGATAAAGACCCCACCAAAAAGGAGAATTACAGACCAATATCCCTGATGAACATGGATGCAAAAATTCTCAACAATATACTAGCCAATAGGATCCAACAATACATTAAGAAAATTATTCACCATGACCAAGTAGGATGTATCCCCGGGACACAAGGCTGGTACAACACTCGTAAAACAATCAATGTGATTCATCATATCAGCAAGAGAAAAACCAAGAACCATATGATCCTCTCAATAGATGCAGAGAAGCATTTGACAAAATACAGCATCCATTCCTGATCAAAACTCTTCAGAGTCTAGGGATAGAGGGAACATTCCTCAACATCGTAAAAGCCATCTACAGAAAGCCCACAGCAAATACCATTCTCAATTGGGAAGCACTGGGAGCCTTTCCCCTAAGATCAGGAACAAGACAGGGATGTCCACTCTCATCACTGCTATTTAACATAGTACTAGAAGTCCTCGCCTCAGCAATCAGACAACAAAAAGACATTAAAGGCATTCAAATTGGCAAAGAAGAAGTCAAACTCTCCCTCTTCGCCAATGACATGATACTCTACATAGAAAACCCAAAGCCTCCACCCCAAGATTGCTAGAACTCATACAGTAATTTGGCAGCGTGGCAGGATACAAAATCAATGCCCAGAAGTCAGTGGCATTTCTATACACTAACATGAGACTGAAGAAAGAGAAATTAAGGAGTCAATCCCATTTACAATTGCACCTAAAAGCATAAGATACGTAGGAATAAACATAACCAAAGAGGTAAAGGATCTATACCCTAAAAACTACAGAACACTTCTAAAAGAAATTGAGGAAGACACAAAGAGATGGAAAAATATTCCATGCTCATAGATCGGAAGAATTAATATTGTGAAAATGTCAATGTTACCCAGGGCAATTTACATGTTTAATGCAATCCCTATCAAAATACCATGGACTTTCTTCAGAGAGTTAGAACAATTTATTTTAAGATTTGTGTGGAATAAGAAAAGACCCCGAATAGCCAGGAGAATTTTAAAAAAGAAAACCATCGGTGGGGGCATCACAATGCCAGATTTCAGGTTGTATTACAAAGCTGTGGTCATCAAGACAGTCTGGTACTGGCACAAAAACAGACACATAGATCAATGGAACAGGATAGAGAATCCAGAAGTGGACCCTCAACTTTATGGTCAACTAATATTTGACAAAGCAGGAAAGAATATCCACTGGTAAAAGGACAGTCTCTTCAGTAAATAGTGCTGGGAAAATTGGACATCCACATGCAGAAGAATGTAACTAGACCACTCTCTTGCACCATACACAAAGATAAACTCAAAATGTTTGAAAGATCTAAATGTGAGACAAGATTCCATCAAAATCCTAGAGGAAAACACAGGCCACACCCTTTTTGAACTTGGCCACAGTAATTTCTTGTAAGATACACCCACGAAGGCAATAGAAACAAAAGCAAAAATGAACTATTGGGACTTCATCAAGATAAGAAGCTTTTGCACAGCAAAGGATACAGTCAACAAAACTAAAAGACAACCAGCAGAATGGGAGAAGATATTTGCAAATGACGTATCAGATAAAGGGCTAGTTTCCAAGATATAAAGAACTGATTAAACTCAACACCCAAGAAACAATCCAGTCATGAAATGGGCGAAAGACATGAACAGAAATCTCACAGAGGAAGACATAGACATGGCCAACACACACATGAGAAAATTCTCTGCATCACTTGCCATCAGGGAAATACAAGTCAAAACCACAATGAGATACCACCTCACACCAGTGAGAATGGGGAAAATTAACAAGGCAGGAAACCACAAATGTTGGAGAGGATGTGGAGAAAGGGGAACCCTCTTACACTGTTCGTGGGAATGTGAACTGGTGCAGCCACTCTGGAAAACTGTGTGGAGGTTCATCAAAGAGTTCAAAATAGACCTGCCCTACCACCCAGCAATTGCACTGTTGGGGATTTACCCCAAAGATACAGATGGAGTGAAACGCCGGGACACCTGCACCCCGATGTTTCTAGCAGCAATGTCCACAATAGCCAAACTGTGGAAGGAGCCTCGGTGTCCATCGAAAGATGAATGGATAAAGAAGATGTGGTTTATGGATACAATGGAATATTACTCAGCCATTAGAAATGACAAATACCCACCATTTGCTTCGACGTGGATGGAACTGGAGGGTATTATGCTGAGTGAAATGAGTCAATCGGAGAAGGACAAACATTATATGGTCTCATTCATTTGGGGAATATAAATAATAGTGAAAGGGATTATAAGGGAAGGGAGACGAAATGGGTAGGAAATATCAGAAAGGGAGGCAGAACATAAAGACTCCTATCTCTGGGAAACGAACTAGGGGTGGTAGAAGGGGAGGAGGGCAGGGGGTTGGGGTGAATGGGTGACGGGCACTGAGGGGGGTACTTGATGGGATGAGCACTGGGTGTTATTCTGTATATTGGCAAATTGAACACCAATAAAAAATAAATTTATTTAAGAAAAAAATTAGACCTTTAAGGGGGTGCTTTGGATGTTTAAGCAGCCAACTCAGTTTTTGGCTCAGGTCATAATCTCAGGGTCATGAGATCGAACCCTACATCTGGGTGAATACTCAGCTCAAAGTATGCTTAAGATTCTCTCTCCTGGGATCCCTGGGTGGCACAGCGGTTTGGCGCCTGCCTTTGGCCCAGGGCGCGATCCTGGAGACCCGGGATCGAGTCCCACGTCGGCTCCCGGTGCATGGAGCCTGCTTCTCCCTTTGCCTGTGTCTCTGCCTCTCTCTCTCTCTCTCTCTGTGACTATCATAAATAAATAAAACTAAAAAAAAAAAAAAAAAAAAAAAAGATTCTCTCTCCCTCTCCCTCTGCCCCTCCTGCTCATGCCTGCTCTCTCTGTCTCACATCAATAAATAAATATTTGCTAAAAAATAAATAAATATTCAACGAAGCCATTAAGAGGCTCACCCTTAATATTTCTTCACTTTGGGTACAAAAGTACAAATGTAGGTTAATATTTCTAATACTTAAGTTTGTAATTAAGCCTCTAGATATTATATATTTGCTTTCTTGACATATATTACTGCAAAATAATAAAATAGAAAAAAATATATATAACTATGATCTTTATATAATCAGAAGCTAACTCAATACCATGGACAGCTGAATACAATTATTGTTGCACACACCTAGATAGTCTTTTGGGGCTAATAATGTTTTTACTAGTAACAAAATAGACAATAATATTGTTAAAGTAAATTTTTTCACTTAATTTGTGCCTTATTAAGAGTAATGATCTAAAGGATTTAAAAATAAAATATAAGCTATCAAAGATTACTGAAATCATCCTGAAAGGACTCACGAGAAAACTAAATAAGACTCCCACTGACCAAATATTAGAAATTATAAACATCTCTAAGAATAATAACTATAATGGATGTAATCATATTAAATATTAATAAATGCATGAGTTTAAATTATGCTAAAATAATGTTTATGGAAGATGTTAGGGATGCAAGTCCCTATTTACAAATTGGCAAATAAAGGGGAAGAATCACAATTTATCCTGCCATTAATCTCCACATAGATGTATTAAATGAAGAAGAAATGGCAGAATTTGAATATTACCACTTTGTAACCTCTGATAAACCAATAATATATCTAGATTTTGAACATCCAAGACAGCTGATATCATAAATACAAAGACTGCAAGGTTTATATGCCTCTGGAAGGAAGAGCATAAAAGCATTTGTGAAAGGGAGCCTGGGTGGCTCAGCCAGTTAACCATCTACCTTCAGCTCAGGTCATGATCTCAGGGTCCTGGGATTAAGCTCCCTACTCAACAGTGAGTTTACTTCTCTCTCTCTTTCTATGATCTTCACTCTCACCCTCTCTCAAATAAATAAATAAATTTAAATTTAAAAAAAAAGCTTCTTTGAAGATTCTTGCAAACAAAGAGAAAAAGGAAAGAAAAATGAATCTGATTAAGCTTCTAGTTTGGATTCAGCCACCTGTTCACAAGAAATGAAAAGAACATGGCATGGTGATGTAAGTCAACAAAATCTAGGGCTGTGCTTTCCAGTGTGGCAGTTATAAGGCATCAGCCATAGAAAATTACTTAAATTTAGACTTACCAGTAAACAAAACTTGTTTCAGTTCCTGGGGCACACTGTACATATTTCTTTGAGGAACTTGGTAGCTCTATGCAGCAGTGGCTACCATATCGAACACTCTAGAACATTACTATCATTGCAGAAAACTTTTTTGAATAGGACTGATCTAAACTGTGATCAGCAAAACTGTGCAAAACACTATTGCAAACCAACAATCAGTTTCTGTAACAATGAGAGAGTGAAGAAAGAGAGAGTCAAGAGAGTGAGGGAGGGCAAGAGCAAGAAAGAAGAAATTCATAGATATTTGTAAGGCATACCAATCAATTGTAATGTGTGAAACTTATTGGAATCCCAATTCAAGATAATTATTAAAGAATAATACATTTTAGTATTTTTGAGGGCATTGGGATTTTAAAAACTAGCGGGATATTTCATGATATCAAGTAACTACCATTATTATGTTTTAGATGTAATAATGTTAAAAATAGCTCTTATATCTTAATACTACAAACCAAAATATTGATGAGTGAAAAAAGATAGTATTATAAAAGATTAGAAATGATAGTAAATGATGAAAAGTTGCAAAAATTATGAAAATATGTTTTGTTTCTAGGAAATGAATGAATAGGAATCACTATGTAATTGATTGGATGGACTCTTTGTTGAAGTGGTCCACCCAAGAAATAGTCCAAGCCTGGAGATAGGTATAAAAATGAAATAAGGGATCCCTGGGTGGCGCAGCGGTTTGGCGCCTGCCTTTGGCCCAGGGCGCGATCCTGGAGACCCGGGATCGAATCCCACGTCAGGCTCCCGGTGCATGGAGCCTGCTTCTCCCTCTGCCTGTATCTCTGCCTCTCTCTCTCTCTGTGTGTGTGACTATCATAAATAAATAAAAATTAAAAAAAATTTTAAAAAAAATGAAATAAAACTAATATGATCATGACCATGATTTTCCTCTTCTTCCTCCTTTTCCTTCTACTCCTCCTCATCATCATAATCAGCATTATAATTTTTATCTTAGTGTCTTAAGAAAAAGTAATATCTGCATAATCTCTTTAAAGCAGACTTCTTCCTGTGAAGGGCTGAATACTAAATATTTTAGGATTTACATTCCACATAGTCTCTATTGCAGCTATTCAACTCAGTACTTGTAATATGAAAACCGCCATAGACAATCCATTAACAAATAAATATAGCTATGTTTCAATAAAACTTTCTTAGTGGATACTAATTTGAATTTCATATAATGTGTGTGTTAAATAGTTTCCATTATTTCACTGGAGTGTAAGATCTGGAGAATAAAGTGATTTATTAACTTATCTTTATGTCTCACAAACTGGCATTAAACACACAGCACCTTTTGTTTCTTGGAGAGGAAAAAATAAGCATAATTCTACTTCTCTAGGATCCTGTGGTCAACATCAGGAGACAGGATTCTTTTACTTTCTACCCTCTTACCATGTCAATAGCATCTCTATGCAAAGGAAGTTGGTATGTCCTGAATCCACCCTCCCACCAAAGCACTTAGGCCTTTGCTTATACATGGCATAAATTTTTAATTACCTGTTAATTACCTCTTTAAAGCCATTGTGTATCAATTTATGCCAGTAGCAAACTCTTGGGGATAGGATTAGGATTTAAAATCTGTTTTTGAATCGATTGCTTGCATGTCTAATGAAGACGATTGGCACCTCTAGTTGCAATGTCATTGACCTGCCCAATACAACATGAAAAAAAAATCTGCTTTTCAGGAAACAAAATTCTCTCATACAATGGAAAGTTTTTCTGTTGGTCATACTTTTTGCATAGTATAGGTGATTAATAGCAAGAATATCAAGAGGAGAGTAATGGTTGGTAAAAGCAATCATCAAAGCAAGGAAACATTATCACTCTGCATTAGCAGAATATGAGGAGAAGCAGTGTAAAATGAATGGATGATTTTTTTCCAGTATTGGCACTCAGTTGGAAAGCTGCAAACAAAACCACATAGGATTCTTGCCACGAATAATAATATACTATGTGACTCCCCTAGACTCAAAGTTCTTTGAGTGTCAAGCATGCATACGTCTCTTAAAATTGCACATTTACTGACAAATTCTCGATTAAAGCCCTCACTAGGCATTGTAATGGAATAAATGACCATGCACCGTTGTGTGGTTAGCATATATTGTTTCTTCTGGATTTCATAATGACCCTGAAAAAAAGCATTATCATACCCACAATATAGATGCAGTAATTGATCTTCAGTTGTTTGCCAATGATAGCATAAACCATAAATGATAAATCCAGTATTTAAGAATAGGTCTGTATGAATACAGGACTTTTTACAATAAATCTATATAACTCTCCAAAATGCCTTTTCCAAAGAAGATTTTTGGCCTTACAGTAAATTAAAAACTTGTTTCAAGAACTCAATAGCTATATGTGGTTATGGCTGTAATAAATCCTTTATTATTTAACTTTGGTACATTAGTAAAATAATAAAGGATTTCTCATACAATAATGGAATATGCTGCCTTGGAAAGGATTGTGTTCTCCATCATGGATAATGAATAAGTGAAGCTACAAAATAAATATCACTTACCAAAGAAATAGTTATAACAACAATAAAAATAATAATATAATAAAAAGATAATAATAATAGTTCAACTAATGTATGTTAAATAATAAGCACTCTTCCCATTTAAAATGACACCAACCATTTGAGATGATACTACTTTTATCTGCTTCTTCAGGAAATTTTAAATATGAGAAAGCTGAGGTTAAAAAATAGTGAATAGGGCAGCCCTGGTGGCTCAGCGGTTTAGCGCCGCCTTCAGCCCAGGGCGTGATCCTGGAAACCCGGGGTCGAGAAACATCAGGCTCCCTGCATGGAGCCTGCTTCTCCCTCTGCCTGTGTCTCTGCCTCTCTCTCTCTCTCTCTCTCTCTGTGTGTGTGTGTGTGTCTCTCATGAATAAGTAAATAAAATCTTTTAAAAAATAAATAAATAAAAATAGTGAATAACTTGCCTAAATTACAAACATGACATGTTAATCCTAGGATAGGAAGGCAATTATTGCCAAGTGTAAAGATGGGTTTACTTTAGACTTTGGAACTCTGGCTTAAATTCTTGTTAACAAAATTTTAACTGTAGATGTTCCTAGAAAAATTATTCTTATCCACAGTGTCCATTTGAGTCATTTGAATCATGTGTGAATTTTCTAAAATTATCTTTATGATGCATGTATGTGTGTGTTCTAAAGCTTGACAAGTACTTTTGATGTATTCTTTTTTTTAAAGATTTTATTTACTTATTCATGAAATACACGGAGAGAGAGGCAGAGACATAGGCTGAGAGAGAAGCAGGCTTCACGCAGGGAGTCCAATGTGGGACTGAATCCCGGGACCCCGGATTACACCCTAAACTGAAGGCAGACAGTCAACCGCTGGGCCCCCCAGGTGTCACTATGTATTCTTATCTTAAAGCAATAGGTCTCAAACATTTTGGTCTCAGGAAACATTTACACTCTTAAAAATTATTGAGACCTATAAAATCCTGTAGTATAGGTGATATATATGTAGATACATTGTATATACTCACAATTAACACTGGTAATTTTTACAATATTTATTTTATTTGAGACTAGCAAAAGTAAACCCACTACATGTTAACATAACTCATTTTTAACAAAAATAACTGTATTTTCTAAAACAAAAAAAATACTAAAAATAGTGACATTGTTTTACATACAATGTAAATGTACAGTTTAAAAGAAGACAGTTGGGATCCCTGGGTGGCGCAGCGGTTTGGCGCCTGCCTTGGGCCCAGGGCCCGATCCTGGAGACCCGGGATCGAGTCCCACGTCGGGCTCCCGGTGCATGGAGCCTGCTTCTCCCTCTGCCTGTGTCTCTGCCTCTCTCTCTCTCTGTGACTATCATAAATAAAATAAAATAAAATTCTTTAAAAAAAAAATAAAAATAAAATAAAATAAAAGAAAAGAAGACAGTTAAATTCCTGTAAATGTTCTGCATTCAAATTCTCAATTACATTGTTTTTGTTGGAAAACATGAAGAAAATCTGACCTCACACAGAGATGCAGTTGTAAAGGGGAGAATAATTTTAGTAGCTATTTGGATAATCATGGATACATTTTTTAGATGCCACATCAAAACTTAACCAGTAGAAATTTCTTAAAGATTAGTAGCAATATAGAATCTGATTCCATATCAGTAAACTTTTAGTTATCTGTTACATTAAAATTAAGCTACCTTGCATTTTGTTTTTTGCTTTTTTTTTTTACCTTGCATTTTGAATAGATATTTTACTCATGTATTATTTTATAACAATAAGCACTTGTCATTTGGAAAACAGTGTTTCCCTGAGTTAGACTGATCTTCCAAATATTGGCAACTCTTATTATAATATGTTAAAAATTTACATTCATTAATTCCAGTAGCAATCTCATCAAAAAGTCTCAAGTATTGTGAAACTATCATAGTGGTATACACAGAATTTCTAATATTTTAATTTTTCTTGAAAGTTCAAATGTATCATTGGCAGCAAATAATGTTATTTGCTTTAATAAAATGACAACTCATTTCATACATTTCCAAGATAATTTCTGCCAATTAGTTTGATGTGAACAACCATGGTTTGTCAGTTGTTCTTTCAAGGGAACGGGTTTCTGTGAATAAAAGTAGCTATTACTATGAGTTAGTGGCAAGGTACCAATAAAAATAACAAAATAAAGTATATCTGGTATAGGATGCATCTGAATAGGAAAGATCTGTTGTTTGACATTTTGGACCTGTCATTAAGATTCTTCTTCTCGAAAAGAATCATATATCTAAATTCATATCTTGAGGGATAGTTCTTTGAGTTAAATAATTCATGAAAAGATAGATAAGCCTTTGGGATGTGTAATCTTTCCACATCCCAAGTGAAATTTCATTTCCAAGTAGAAAGTTTTGTTTTATGTATATGGTAAAATGTTTGCTACTTATTTTAAAAGATGCTGTCAAAAAGAAAAAATATATATACCATTATGCTATTACTACAAATATCTACACAATAATAAGCAAATAGCATTGCAGAAATAATTATTGAAGTAGTTGGTTTCACTGACCCATTGAAAGGGAGTTGGGCCCTTCAAGGGTTTGGTGGAACACACTTTGAGAATTGTTATCTTGGAGCAATGACCTTAATTAAGCCTTTTTAGGAAGTGATATTATATGATTTTTTTAAAGTTCAATCTAATGCTTCTTTTGCTTTGGCTAATTCTGATAATGTCCTTTGGATACTTCCATTGGTGTACTAAATTTGAGTTACGCTGGCTTTAAAAAGCCAATTGCATGTATCTTTCTACAATTTTTAATTCTGAAGTTAAGTGAGGCCATGTTAGTGAGTTAAAATCAGTCATTGTGAGAGTATTTATATCTGAAAATTGAGAAACACTACAAATCAAGGCATTTTGCCTCTGGGGAACTAGTGGTTAAATATTTACTCGTATACTTTCTATGAATCTTAGATCTTCACTACTAACATTGTATCAGTCTCATGTCAGAGGACTCTAATAGAGATGCAAGTAAGCTGTTCAGAGATTCATCTGCTACAGGAGGATTGAGATGATTATGACTTGGGAAAACCCTTATCCTTCATTTATATTTATCTCTTTACTCCTTTGATATTTAACCAGGATATATAATGCAAATGCACACTGTCCGTTAAAAAAAAAAATACCCTCCTATTCTATAGAGTAATTGATTCAGTATAAAACACAGAAATATAAACATTTACATATGTTATGCCTCAACCAAGTTGGATGAGTGGGGGTTTAAAATTAAAAATAAAATAAAAACTAGTCCCCTAAACATAGAATCATAACTTTAATAATTTATTCACCAAGAGAATCCATAAACAAATAATTATGAGATAATTATCATCAATAATTCTTAATTAGTAACCAATGTATTTATATATGTAAGTGAAAAATACAGAAGGTGCTATCAGTGGGGCTCTACTCTGCCTGTTGTAGTTTGAGTCACTAAATGGCCCTCTTTCAGTCACTTAACTTTTCTGTATTTTGTACTCTCATTTTTTTTTTTTGTTTTTTGTTTTTTGTACTCTCATTTTTAAAATGACAGGGATGATATGAGTTAGGCCAGATAATCCTGAATATAATTCTCGGCTTCTTTTTCACCTAATTAGTGTCTAGTCATTATTCAAAGCCCTTCCCCTATGCTATCTGATTGGAGAAACATTTCTTCACTTCCTTCTGACCTAAGAGTACACAACTCTAATCTATCTTGTGTCTTACTTACTGCGTGGTAATGTCTACTTACCTATGGGCTGCTTGAGGACAGAGGCTGTGCTTTTCATTTCTGAACACATTGTAGGTGTTCAGTAAATGTCTGGTGCATACATGAATGAATAGGCATTTTGATGAAAAACATTCCACTATTCTGTGGCCCAAGTCCTTTGTTTACTGCTCTGTAAGCCTATAGATGAAATAGCAAGAGAACCTTGTTCATCCTATTACCAAATTAGGCATGATTTCCCATTTTAAAGACGAGTGCCTTTTACAAATGTTTGGAGGATAAACATGGTTAGGCTCTGAGCAACCAGTGAATGAAAACTGAGATGTCGGACACACAGCAACCCATCATTAGCAGATCTTGAATATGTTTAAGTGCCTTTAGAAGCCCTTTATTAGGAGAATTTTTTAGTACATTTTAAGATTAATGGTTGCTTTCCTGTATTCATGTTCTGTTTGTGGAAACAGATGGAATTTTAAGCATTAGGCTATAATAAAATTTGTTACTTGCTATGACAAAATATTCATTATGCGCTGTCAGAGGAATACAGATTCTGAAAAGTTGGCTTTTAAGTAGTTTTCAGGCATAAAAGCTTGATTTACTTATTGAGGTAAAAAGTAATGGTGTGAGCTATTGCAACTGTAAACTACATTTCTATTTGCCTGATAATCCTTTTTATTAGCAATAGAACTATGGATGTGTGGGGAGGCACATTAGTTCAGCCATAGGAGGGATTCTTCTTTATTAAATGCATGTTTCCAAAGAGGAGAGATTATTTACCTTTCATTGGAAACAACCACAGCATCCACTCAAAAGCAAATTGTGTTCTCAGGGCAAAGATATTAAATTGATATTAATAGGCATTCTATTCTGGAGCAACTGACTCTGTTGGTTCAGTTATTGCTCCACCTTTGGAAGATTGCAGAATCAATGACCTAAGAGGTTTCTTAGTCTCTAATATTTATGGTTTGGATTTTTAGTGCCTTTCTAAAAAAAAAATGTGTAATTTTGTTCCCCTTAGAAACTTCACTGTGTCTTTGTTTCACAGCTTGTAAAAAAGCTTTGCATTGATAAAAACAAAGAAGAAATAGTAGGCTTAAGTAATAGAGTATACAGAAAATTCAAACAGCCTGGAGCTACCAGGTTTTAGAAGAGATAATGCTAAGATTTTGAAAGAATTTTTTTTTTAAAGACCAGCCACTATTATATGACTTACTAACCATTTTTTTAGGTCTCCTTTATCTAAAGATTCTGAATGATGGAAGTAAAATGAAATATATGGGATTTCCGCCCAGGGATGATGTATATAGAGGCACTTTATGAGCTATTTAGCTTTACTATCTCTAAAGAGGGCAGGCTAATTACTACTGTTCCTATGGATCTAATTACTGATGCTCTTAAAGCTATAGGATTAGAGAAGTTGCCTCAAATTCCAAAGCTAGTTAGTGCCTTCTCACAAGGAAAAGAAAGGAAGAGAAAGACAAAGAATAACAGAATATTTATAATATTAATATTTTTATGACTTCTTTAGCAGAGGAGTTCCCCAACATATTAGTAGGAAAAAAGCCTACAGAGGTATGGATCTCCATGTTTATGCTCTAAATGACATCTTCAAATACTGTTAAGGCTCCCCTTGGAATTTATCAGTTTCCTCCAGCTTCAACTATTCTTTGGTATCTTGGAGCCTCTTAAGTTCTTACGATTTACAAATGTTCCAGTTATAAAAGGATATAAAGAATCTTAGTTTTGGAGTTGGTAGGCACAGGCCTACACTTAGTAGATGTGTGTTATTGGACAAGAAACTTATGTGCTATTCTATATAGTTCTTTATATTCTCATCTGTGAAATACGAATGATATTACCTGGGTCTCAGGTTGATTAGAAAGTTTTTGTGAGATGTATATGATGTGCATAACATTAATTGGCACATAGTCATTCAATAAATATTTAATTCCTCAAAACCATGCTAAAAATCAGGGTAAGGCACTCTGACTGGCCCACATTCTCAGCCATATTGTATACTTCCAGCAGGGTTGTCTTTCTTTCTTTCTCTTTTCCCCCTCCTTCTTTCCTCCCTTTCTCTCTCCCTGTCTTCCTTCCTTCCTTCCTTCCTTCCTTCCTTCCTTCCTTCCTTCCTTCCTTCCTCCTTCCTTCCTCCCATTGTTGCCATTGTTTAAATCATAAGAAAGTGTGTTAAAACAAGTTACAGCAAGTCAGGGAAGTCATTTCTCGCTCATCACCTTCAAGGAAATGAACCAGCACATGAGTGACTAAGAGATTTAATTTTATAAACTGCTGGATTGGGAAATGGTAGATCAGAGGAGTTGGTCTTCAACTCAACCTAACAAATCTTCATGGATAATAAAATTGCTCCATAAGCACTGATCATGTCTAGTATGTAATGCATGTGTATTCTATATATATGGTATTTCTCTTCTTTTCTACTTAGGACTGCCTGAGGGCAGAAAAATGTCTTATTCATCTTGGCTTCTCCAGTGTCTAGTATAGTACCTACTACATATTATCTCTCAGTAAATATTGAAATAATTCTGTTTCCTGAGGGAAAAATCAAAGTGGTCTGACATGCAAGCAAGGACAGGTTGGGGTTAGGGCTTGTGAAATATGAAAAGGTCCACAGTAAATGGAAGCAACCAGAGAAGATGAAAAATATCAGGAACAGCACAAGGGTTTATCTATGATCTGGTAACATGGGTCTGCACTGAAGTCAAGGTGCTGGCTTATCTGGTTGTGCCATTCCCAAGACTGAGGGAACTGAGGAAAGACTTGGAACTAATTCCTGCACTGACCCAGATGTAATACCCATAGTGATGGCTTTCTGTATCTAAAGAGTCATTTTTTAATGAAGTAATATTCTGTACAACCATGTAGTTTCAACCGATAGGCTAAAGCCATTTAGCTTTAATGGACTTTTAAATATGGAAGCCAGCAGCAAGATGCTACTGTTAAATAAAAAAAGAAAAAAAGAAAACCTTTTCTAAAATTATTAAATCCTTAGCAAGACAAAGCCAAATACTAAATTTCAGCAATAAATGAATGTTTTCATGTAGCTAAAGGCAATTTTGGTTTCCATATTCAAATATAGATTTGTATTTTGTGAGTAACAGCAAAATCTCAAAATATAAAAATAAATAAATAAAACCCTAATTTTGTGTCATAGAATTTGTATTAGCTCGGGGAAGAACTGCCATAGAACATACTTAGAGACCAATTCCATTATTTTATTTTACTTTAGAACTTAAGCATTTTTGTTAGAATGTACGCATATTTTCATTCATTTTTGTGAATTAGAACACTGTTGAATCTTGGCATGCAATGACACAGTATTTAGTTTTTTTCTAAACTCATTTAAGGAAGCTCATTTGTAATTCTGGCAAGGAAAATATACTCTGAGCTTCTAAGCCAGGATACAGGAGGGATTCAGCTAATTGGTTAAAAAAAAAAAAAATGCCTACCAAAAGCCAAACATCCCATCTTAAGAGCTTCATTGTTTCATTGTTCTTACTTTATATTAAATCATATACTTCTCACAGCAAGCCTGTTTTAGCCCCATTTGTGAGATAAAGACTAAGTGAAGTATATGCTCTAGAGTGCCTAATACATATTTGCTGAATAAATGAATGAATTAATGAATGAATGAATAATATACAACATATAGAATTATTAGGACAAAGAAAGTCATTAGAAAACCTTTGCATTTCTTTGTTTAAAACCAACTCCAGCCATTGCTATTATTTTTCATTTTACTAAGTGAAGACTTTGGGGAATCTACTAGCAAGAACATAGAATAGGTCAGCCCAAAGGGTGTGCCTGAGTTTTAAGAAAGAAATGAATTTATAATAGGGATTTTTCAAAATGTGGAATCCCTGGTAGAATAAGGAACAATAAAATGAGAAAATGTGAATCAATAATATCAAATAGTTTCATTTTATACGATTTTTATTTTATTTTTTAAATGAAGAGAATTCCATCATACTGTATTGATTTCCATGTATCTGAATTTTAGTAATGCCTTTTACAAAAACTTACTTAAATATTTTTTTTAAAAGACAGAGTATTAGCATGGATTTAGCTTATATACATTACTCAAAGATCTCATGGAAAAGATTTATACTTTTCTCTTAAAAAATAGCTAACATATATGTAGCTAACATATATACAGAGGATTGTTTTCTTTAATATATGAAAAATCTAAAAAATTTAAAAAGTACATATATGAGTAAATCACTTGTAGAGTAACTACAGTCAATAAACTTGAAAAAAATTTCAATAGCCAAATTAGATGCCAAGACATGATTTCTTCTTTAAAAAGTTTAATTCAAAAGAGTTAAAAATAGAACTAATACAGGTGTGTGAAAGACATAAAAAAGCAAAAAATTACTAATAGAAGAACACACTGGGAAATATGTATCAGAAACACAAAATTCTTCACACCTTTTCTCAGATTCTCATTCTAAGAATACTAATGATTATGAATATGTGTACAAAATAGTTTTAAAGATATTTACTTTACTCTTATAGTAAACAACTGGGGGGGGAACTAAATGTATAACAATAGAAAAAATGATTATTGCATAAGCATTTAGTGAACTATAATAACTTTATTGTAGAGCATTTGTTATCTAGTGGCAATGAGAGGATTGGGGGTATGATGGATGGTATTAGAATCCTTGCTGCAATTTTTCAAAACACATTTCCTTCCACAGTTGTCCAACAAGATCATACTTATTGCATACTGGTTGTTCCCAAGAATGTAGCTCCAGGTTTTTCTGGTAAGTGCTTTTCATTTCTTACTCTTAAAGAACCACTGTTCTAAAAGACATGCTAATGACATAGTTATTTGTAAAACACTAGAAAAATGAAAAAGCAGTTCCTAAAATGGTATTTCATTTTTATAAAAAATGATAGGCAACATCTTCCTGTTTATATTTTTAAAAATTGGAAAAGATACACACTAGAATGTTCATGATGCCCATCTTGTTAGTAAGATTATATATAATTTTATTTTATTCTATTTCTGTATTTACCAAATTTAAATAATGAATACATATTCTTTTACACCCCAGGCTTCCCTATTTAAAATCATCACCTCAACATACACACATGTCCTTTTATCCTTTCCATTTTATTTTTTTCTTCATGTCTCATACCATATATTTTACTTATTTTTGTTTATTGTCCAAGTCTCTCAACTACATTGAAAATTCCCATGCAGAGATGTCTACAACCTCAGCTGGACATAACAGTGATTCTCAATTAAATATTTTTGAATGTATACTTGAATAAGTATAAGTTCTATACTTATACAATCCTTCCTGAACTAAATCATGCACTTTTCTTTTTTTATAAATTAATTCCAATGTATTTAACATACAGTGTACATACAATGTACAATATATTCATTCGAAAATTCCATACGTCAGCCAGTGTTCATCATGATAAGTGTACTCCTCAATCCCCATCACCTATGTAAACTTAATTTTCTCAGTCAATATGAATATTATACATTGTATATTGTTGTCACATTAGTTTTAATGAATCTATTAAATGAATGAACTATTGGTAACTTTTGTTTCTGAAGAGAGGGGAAATGGATCAATATTCAGCTGTTGGTCTGGCATATCTCCTTACTCTCAGGTCCATTGTCTTTTCCCGCTCATCACTGTAACCATAAGAAATATGTTTCTTTTGGATTGGCTATGTATCCAAATAATCATTGTTGCTTAATTTAATGTATTTATATATTCTAACCTGTGACCAGATTTCTTTTAAAAGTAGTTAGTGGTAGGGACACCTGGGTGGCTCAGTGGTTGAGCACCTGCCCCTGGCTCAGGGTGTGATCCTTGGTCTCGGGATCGAGTCCCACATCAGGCTCCCTGCATGGAGCCTCCTTCTCCCTCTGCCTGTGTCTCTGCCTTTCTCTCTCTGTGTCTTTCATGAATAAATAAAATCTTAAAAAAAAAAGTAGTTAGTGGTAGTCACCTGGCACTTACCAGACTGTAAATCCTTGAAGGTAGATATTATGTCTTTGTACCTCCAGAATAATCTGGAATTACCTAATTGTGGAGTCTAGAATAATGCCTGGCGTATTTAAAAATTGCCAAATACTTGGGGCACCTGTGGCTCAGTCGGTTAAGCCTACGACTTTTGATTTTGGCTCAGGTCATGATCTCAGGGTTGTGAGATTGAGCCTGTGACAGGCTCACACTGGGTCCAGAGCCTGCTTAAGATTTTCTGTCTCCTTCTGGTTCTGCCCCACTCCCTGCTTGCATGTTTGTGTGTGCTTCAGTGCACGTGTGCACACCCATGCACACGTACATTCTCTCTCTCTAAAAAAAGGTTAAAAATTACTAAATGCCATGCTAATGGCAAGTAGACTGAAGCCAGATGGCCTGAGTTTTTAATTTAAATCTCTGCTCCACTCCTTATCAGCTGTGACCCTTGGAGCATTATTTAATCCTTCTATTACTAAATTACCTCATCTATAAAGCAGAGTACCTGAGTACCTATTGCATAGACTAGTTAGGAGGAATAGATTACACACACACACACACACACACACACACACACAAAAAAAAACCCCCACATTTGGAAAAATAAATAACTGGCATGTAATAAACACCTAAAAATATTAGTTGCTACTTTAATTCACTGTGCATATTGAGATTATATTTTTTATAGAGGAAAGGTCATTGAAGCAGAAGTTTGGATTCAGATGATTCAGCATTTATTTATGCTCACTGGGCTCTATTTTGTCTAGCTGTAAATCAGGCATAAAACAAAAAAGTGTTCCCTACCTCATAGGAATCAAGATGTTAGGATCAAGAAAAATAAATATGTGAAAGCAATTTTAGAACTACAATGTTTTATATATATGCCAGAAGTTATTATTATTTTTCTCCAAGTAATAACTAATAAAAAATGAGATAAAGACATGTTGATAGTTTTTACTGTTGTTCTCAAATATACATATTTACTATCAGAAGAGCCCAACTATATATAAATGCTTTTTGTATTGTTAAAAAAAAATTTAGCCATTCACGTTAGTCTTCTCATTTCAGAGCTCTGAGACGAAGACCAATTTTTAATTGGAAAGAAAAGATAACTCACACCATAAATTTACACACCTAAATGTACTTTATGGTACACAGTTGGGTCTATGTAACTAAATGCATAAGTAAACCATAGTATCGGCCTTGGGAAGGTTTTATGGATTATTGTTGACTAGATTTTAGGATAACTCACTTATTTTGCAGATGAGGATCAAAGATGAATGACTTTAAGGTCATTGAATGGATGGCAAGATCAGGATGTTGTATCCTGACAGGTGCAATGGTAATGTGCTCAGTGAATTTTTTAAAGATGCCAAATTTCTGTGTTACCTTTTTCCAAACTAAGACATATAATAGTATCTCCTAAAGAGGGACAATGCAAGGGTCAGTTTAGATCTATGCTTTGAAGATGTAACATTCTCCCCAAAACTATACATATTTAATACTTTGCACCTCAGCTCCGCATTTCCTTTATTTTAATATAACATGATACTTGGTGTAAAAACAAGAACACAATGATAATATGACATTTCCCTATTAAGCTAAGGGAATTATAATCATGCTTTCTAATGAGCCATGAAACATTTATGGATGGACATGCACATATCATGAAATTTTAATGTGTACATGCATATCTTAGGTTTAAAACAAAAAAATTAAAGGACATTAATTTAGTAGCACTGATTATCTTAAATATCTCAATTTAAAGCTCGGCGTTGTACAACTTCTACTGAATTTATTTGAGCATTAGGTTTGGCATTGATTTAATACTTCCTTGTTTTGAAAGCAAGTAAAATGAAAACAATGAGGCAATAAGTATATACTGAAGGTCATGATGATAATAGAATTTCCCTTTTAGTTGACTTTTCAAAATATATTTTCCTTCCACTATTTATTCCTAATTTAAAAAATTCTTACTTAAACTTGTGTAATTTACTTCGAAGTAATCCCCCATGCAAATGGGTTCCCACTGAATATTTGTGAATGAACTAATGCTTCTGTCACTCAGTCTAATCATATTACAGTTGACTCTTGAACCTCAGAGGTTTGAACTGCACAGGTCCACTTACATGTGGATGTTTTGTTTTAAGAGTTGACAGCAAAAGCCATAAGGCATTTTTTTACAACTGCCTACCTCAGTCTCCACAGGACTGAATCAAGGGTGACTGGTGCAGAGGTTGTGCCTGCTCCCTCCTGAGTATCTGGGGAGACCCTCAAATGCCATCAGCAGCCTCCAGGGCCCTGGGACTGGGCAGGGCTGCAGGCCCCGTTGTGTGCCAATGGGTGGTTTAGTGGACCACTAGGGGGCTAGAGGGCAGAAAACTAGGCTGAGGTAGAGGAAGGCATCCAGTGGGCAGGGATGGCACAGCAATGGGGGCAGTACGGTGCCCCAACTTCCTGGGTTCTTCATTTGCCTGGCCAGGCTCCTGGGCTATGCCTGCCTGAATGGCTATGGGCTTCAGTCCCTCCTTGCAGTGGCACCCTGGCCTCAGGCCTCCCAGAGGCTGGTATACTCACATGTGGCCACAGCTGCCAATAGCCATGGACTCTAGTACAATTTCAAGCAAATGGCATCTGTACTGCACCTGCAGGCCACTGTCAATGCCAGAGGGCCCATCCTGCAGCTGCCATTGCAGAATTGAGGCCACCAGGTACTGAATATTGCCATCCTGGGTCCTGGTGACTGCTGTCCCAAAGGCTGTCTATAGGCTGATTTCTTTCAATAAATATATCATACATTAGTATAAATGAATTTTTTCTTCCTCATTATTTTCTTAATAGCCTCTTCTCTAATTGCTTTATTGTAAAAATACAGTGTATAATATATATGACATGCAAACTATGTGCTGATGAACTGTTGATGTTATTTGTAGGGCCTCCTGTCAACAGTAGGCCATTAGTAGTTACGTTTTGGGCAAGTCAAATGTCATAGTTGGATTTCAACTGTGCATGGAGTCAGTACCCTCAATTCCATGTTGTTCAAGGGTCCACAGTTTTTCAAAATTGAGTACAGATGCACTTTGATCATGAAGTATTCAAAAAATTATCTTTCCCTCTTGGCTGAGCTCTAAAAATATCCATTTTGTATATTCCTTACTTGCCATTCTAGTCATTTATTTGCTGAATTATTATTTCAAACATAAAGCTGTACCCTTAGGCTTACAGTCAAACGGAGAGCAGCAGTTGGAATGCAGTTTAGTAGATATTGGTATAGGTATATCCAGAGTATCGTGAATAATATGTGAGACAAGAAATTCTGAAAAATTTATGAAAGTTCCATAGAGAGGCTGTGTGGACAGTAGTAACTAGTTGTTGAATAAGAAGAATTTTGACAAATGAAAACTGATGGGAAATCCATTTTATTCTGGAGCCCACATCAAAATGCCATTAAGAGAAAGCAGCCCTGGGGATACTGTAAATCTTTTGTATTTCCTGCTAATTTAATAATTTCTTTATATGCAATATGAAGACATAATCTCTCTCTTAATTTCCCCCTTCTTCTTTCTTTAATTTTCTTCTTTTTTTTTCTTTAACTCTTATTTTAAAGCATCATCCTAATCTGTTTTTGAAGCACAACCCTGTGCTGTACGGTACTAAATTTGGGAGAGTATTGGTTGTGTGGAATTTAGCGGCCTATATTTTCCTCTTTTCTGTCACCCACAATATTTCACATTCTTAAAAACAGGATAGGAACTATGTCACAATTTTAACCTTACAACAGGATGCTTTTATTCCCCTCCTTCCCCCACCACCTGCTCCATTCCAGAATTTAACCTGATAGGAAGTTCTTACAGCATCTCTTTGCTTTATACTTTTCCTGATCAAAGCAGGCACTTGACATTTATTAATTGAAGGACTTGTTTTTGTTCTTACGCTGCACCCAACAAATTTTATCAGCAACAAATTTGAGATTGGTTGAAATTTTAAAAGGGGTAGGAGAGAAGTTGCCAAGTCATGCCAATTATACAAGAAGGAACCAGATCAAATTAGCCAAAATCCATTGGAATAACAATTTTAAAAAGAATTTTATGAATAAACAACCTATTTATCTCCATATAGTTTACTAGGGCTACAATAATGAAGTATCACAGACTTGGTGGCTTAAACAACAGAAAGTTATTTTCTCATAGTTCTGGAGGCTTGAAGTCTGAGATCAGGGTTGGTTTCTTCTGAGGCCCTTTCCTTGGCTTACATATGGCCGTCTTCTCCCTATCTCTTCATGTAGTTTTTGTCTATGTGTGTGCCTGTGTCCTAATCTCTTCTTATGAAGACATTATTATATTTTTAAGACAAATCCTTGCTAAAGTATCACCAACTTTAACTATGAGGAGCAGAGACAGTTCAAAATGAGAAGAGCTCTTTAGGCCCTCAATTTTTTTAGGGGCAGGAAGCAGTTTGAAAAAACATCTTCTAAAAAAAAAAAAAAAAAAAAAAGAAAAAAAGAAAAAACATCTTGTAATGAATAATAAAGACAGAAGGGCAGAGTCAAGAACACAGAACATTAATTTTTTAAAAAGAACATCAGTTGTACTGGTATAGGTTCCACCCCAGTGACCTCATGGAATCTTAATCACCTCTATCAAAAACCTATCTCCAAACAAATTCACTTTAGGGAGTACTCAGGATTAGAACTTCAACACATGAGTATTAGAAGAACAGAATTCAGCCCATTTTACTCTGATTCAGAGAAAAGAGATCTTTTGAACTTGCTAGAAACCACCTGGGGAGGAGAATGAAGGTGATTGACTTTCCTAGAAGTTTCAGCAGGAAGGCATCATTAGTGGAGAACTGTCTGGAAATAAAGTCACATGATAGAATGGGAATAATTTGAGAAAGTTATGGTGTCACATATGTATTATATATGATTCCTTTTAGGAGTATTAAAGAAGGAGGTGAGAGACAACATTCATGCTTCTACTTATGCAATATGATCTCTGCTCCTCTCCATTAAGGCTTCAGTCTTTGTGCTAGTTTCTCCTTTATCTCCTTCCCTATTGTACCTTCAATTCCATGTCTTGTGCTTTGTAAGTTATTTTAATAGTCATTTTATGTCACTTATGCAGTTGGTCTGAATGTTAATGGATGTCATGACAACTGACTGAGGGCCAGTGGATGTTGTCACTAATGGCGATGGCAGGATGGAGCTAGACCAGTCATTTATAGGTTTAAAGAGAAATAAAAGTTAGGGTTATGAGACGCAGCAAGAAGAATGTGAAGAAAAGCACATTTTATCATCACAATTTGAACAAAGAAAGAGTTTGAAAATGGTAAATATCTGGTCATCCACTCCACCTACACCAATACTGAGCATCTTAGAAAAGATGAACCAGATTTGGGGAACTGCTTGACAGAGCCTTTGATTGTATTTGCTGTATTCTCTGTGCTGGTTCACCATGTCATATGATTAGTTTGTATTCTAGTAAAATATTCAATAATGGGTAGTAATAGAGACAGCAGTAGCAGTATTTGTAAATTTATTAGATATCAACATGGATATAGAGAAGATTGCAATTTAAAACATAAAGTAACTACAAAATCTTCAAGATTTAAAACTAGTGTTTTTTATGTGTTGTTTAGCTTCAGTGTCAGTTGATAATAGCTCCAAAAAATCTGTTTTGTGCTTCATTCTCATGCAAAATATGAAAAGAGAAACAAGAGTAGGCTTTTTAAAAATACTATTTAAATGGATCACCATGAAGCATTAAAAACTACGATAACACTGAAGTGTTTCTAGGTCTGGGTGCACATTGTTGAAGGGGAATGAGAGAGATTAACATTATTCTTAGCTTTCATTTTTGGTGACCAGGTTGGTTTATTTCAAACTTTTAAACAGTCATTCTTTCAGCAAATACAAATTGGTAATCTATATGTGCCAAGCTTAGAGAAATACAAGGATAAAGCCAAGAGTCAAAATTTAAAGAAACAGTTAAAAATTCCATGGGAAAATTATGAAGGGCTATATGAATTCTACCTTTGGAAGAAAGGTAGGACAATTTGTATAGATCAGGACATAAAATCTGTGCCTTAGAGTATGAGTACTTCACAGAAAAATACATTAAAGAAAAACATCCTAGCAAGCTAAGAAATCTTTTTTTTTTCTTTATTGTGATGCTAAGGGAATTTAATATTGTTTGTAGGTAATAGAAGAGCCAGTGATTATATTTATTTTTTTATTTTATTCTTTTAAAGATTTAATTAATTAATTAATTAATTAATTATTTGAGTGTGATTGTTGTGTGTGGACCAGGGTAGGAGGTGGAGGGGAAGAGGGAGAGGGAGAAGGAGAATCCCAAGCAGACTCCTTGCTAAGCATGAAACCAGAGGCTGATCCATCCTAGGACTCTGAGATCATGACCTGACCTGGAAGCAACAGTCAGAGGCTCAACCGACTGGGCCACCCATGTGCACTCAATAATGCTCTTTGAATGGGAGCATGACATGGCATGATCTCATAGAGTTACCCTGGAAAGACTGGGGAACCTGCTGGGCATTTGCTGTTATTATCTTGACAGAGGATGATCAGTCATGAGAGAAACTACAATGAGGAAAGGGAGGAAGAAACAGGTTCAGGTTGCTGGATTCAGATCCAAGAAGGACCCTTTGTGCTCAATAGCACCAAAAATTTCTAGTGCTCAAATGGATCAATACAGCAAAACAGATAAACAAAAACACATAAGTGATCTACTGCAATTATTTTGCGTGGGATTTTCCATGTTCATGGAGAATATTGCCTAAAATGGCAAAAAACCTGAAAGAGCAATGGAATGTGTCCAGGAGCTCAACTTGTTGCAGCTAGTATTTACTGGGCCTGTTGTGGGCACTGGATAATGAAGTCATTAAAACAATTATTTTTTTTTTTACTATAAGAATGTATAGTTTGATAGACCTGATCAGTTTATTTTAGTGTCCTAAGTTTTTATACCATTTTTCAATCCCACCTCTAAAACTAGAAAGACATTTGTTACTATAAATTTGGGCTTTTTAATCAGAATGCAAGGGCAAGAAAGGTAAGTGTGGTACTAATCAGATTACCTCTGCAGTCCCTTTGCAGCTCAAAGATTATAAAAATTATTTTGTTTAAACTATTCCTCCAGACAGTAGTCATCTGAGGAATGATTGATAGCTCTCAGAGTAATTCATTCAATTTGGGGAAAATTTATTTGAAATCCAAATAAAAGGAAGAAGGAAGAATATATAGAGGCTTCTCCCATTGTTCCTGCTTTTTCTGCTCCCTCTGGGATCTGAAAAACTAAAAAACAAAACAAAAATAAAACAATTCTTATAGACCCCGAGGTTTTTCTTCCAGAAAAATGAACCCAGAGCTTTCAGCTGCTCCTCAAGTGAGTAAGATAACTCTCTGGTTACTCTTTTCTGGACTACCTACACTACATTTGCTTATTCTGCACATTGTTTTGAAAGCATGGCTCTTAAAATCAAACCAACCTCCACACTTTTGACCCAGGTGAGGTAAAGCTGTCCTCTCATTTTTACCATCACAGGTGACACCATCGGTTCAGTTTTGCTCTTCTTACAACTACTGTAACCCACAGTCTGCTTTGGAAATAAAGTTCATGGTGTTGATTCTTCTCTCAAACATAATGCTGATCGAGGTGTAAATATCAATATTTTATTTTATATTTTTAAAGATTTATTTATTTTAGAAAACAAGAGAGAGAGAGAGAGAGAGAGCAGGAGGAGGAGCAAGGGAGAAAGAGTGAGAGAAGCAGACTCCCCGTTGAGTGCAGAGCCCAAGGTGGGGCTTGATCTCAGAACCCTGAGATCATGACCTGGGCTGAAATCGAGAGTCAGACGCTTAACCATCTGAGTCACCCAAGCACTCCTAAGCATCAACATTTTAAATTCACTGCACCAAAATCCAGATTTTTTGAGAATGTACAAAGAGGTTGAAAACTTGAAAGACAATTCAGGTCTGTGTGATAGAACTTTAAAAAACACTCAAATAGGGACTCCTGGGTGGCTCAGCAGTTTAGCACCTGCCTTCTGCCCAGAGCGTGATGCTGGAACCCTGGGATCGAGTCCCACACTGGGCTCCCTGCATGGAGCCTGCTTCTCCCTCTGCCTCTCTCTCTCTGTGTCTCTCATAAATAAATAAATAAAATCTTTTAAAAATAAAAAAATAAAAAACATCCGAATAATTACATTTACTTAAGTCATCTATATTTGAAAAACAAAAATCAATATTATAGTCTAATTCATAGCTTGAACATATCAGAGATTCAATAAATGATTGCTCATTTATATTTCTTATTTTAGTAAGACAGTATCACTATAGGTATGAGTATTTTAATAATATGGTGTCATATTGTAGAGAATCCTTCTTTTATTTCTCCTAATCTCTTTCTTGCTCCCATCTTTTTTTTCCAGCTTACTTGCTTGCTTTTATTTCTTTCCTTTTTTTTTTTTTTTTTGTGGAAGTAATGCGTGTGTGTGTGCATGTGCGCGTGTGTGTACATATATATTATATACATATATATTTTTAGCATTTAAGGATTTAATATGGTAAGGTTAAATATGACAGCTCATGTAAAATATACATAGTTAAAAATATACTAGCAAGTATCCATATTATAGCTGGAAATACTGAATTGGGTAGCATTGTTGTCCCAAATTGTAGAGAATTCCAACTTTAAAGAATGAAATCCAGACTAAAGAGCAGAAATTATGTTTTAGATGGTAAACTGATGAAGATGAGTGATGCTTGCAGACTGTTCCGGATGGCAGCAGCTCCAGAAGGCTCTCATAACTTTCTTCCTTTTCAAAGAAAAGTGCCAAAGTTTTGGAAAATACAGGCAGAAAACTAAAGATCAGAGTCTTTAGTTAGGTTGAACATACACACCAGTTAAATTTTTGTTCTTTAATTTGAGTTCAGTAGTTCTAGATAAGCCAGTAGGAATTCTGAAGAAATTTTTGTCAGCTGCTTCATTTCTCAATAGCCCATGAAAGGGGTAATAAAGAACCCTAGGATTGTCTACCAGTCTGTTATAAAGTTGTTACTTACTAGAATTGTAATGGCGTTACTAACAGAGAGCTATGGTCACCAAAGGCACTTCAGGAAAAAATAAAAAGATTCCCATACTGCCTCACCTAAGAGTATACATAGTAATAGAAATGTATATTTTAGGAGTAAACCTAGTAATAGAAATGTATATATTCCTCAGCAGTTCACTTGGTTAAGCATCCAACTCTTGGGTTTCGGCTCAGGTCATGATCTCAGCCACCCCAGTGGCTGGCTCTCGACTCAGCAAGGAGTCTGCTTGAGGAACCTCTTCTCCCTCTACTGCATCCCCCACCCCGACCTGCATCTAAATCAAATAAATAAATGTTAAATATATATATTTTAAAAAGCAATGGGAACATTTTGGAAGTAGAGACTAGAGACATTATTTCTAACAGGAAAGTATAGAAGTTGAGAAAAGCACTATGAAAGATATGTGGCCTTGAGAGGTGTTTAGTTGTTAATACTTGCACAGAGGCTAGGTGCACATTTCAAGCAAGACTAAGTTAAAGACAGTTTGCGATGTGTGATGTGACTTCAGAATGCAACGCAGTCATGTCATTGGAGGTGTGGAGAATTCTGGAAAGGACAGAATGCAAATATAAATAAAATATTTTCTATGTTAAAGAAGTCCCAGTGAGGCTTACTATAAAAGGCTGAGCTCTTCATTGTGTGCTAGTAGCTGCATATAAAAGGAAGGAAGGAGTGGATTTAGACAAATAGAGAAGGGGTATAGTATAGAATTGGAAAGTTGAATAGATCGAGCAAACTTTTAAGAAAGGCAATTTTCCACTTTTTTGATCTGGGATACTGAAACCAGCCTTGACAGAATGGACAGTGTGGAAAATAAGCAAGTAAAGGTTTATAACAGAAGAAGATGTCCATTTCACCTTTTACTTATGTGATTTTAAGTTATCAGAACAGTAGGACTTCAGAGCTAGAAGAAAACTAATAAATAATTCAATTTGACTTCCCCATTTTCAAAAATGAGATTGGGCTGTTTAAGGAATGGAGTTGAGAGGAATAGCACACTTATGGAAGACAGCAGGCAGTTTAGTTTAGCTGGAATGTGTAGAGAGGCACCATGCAATAGCAAGCTGACAGGATCTAGATCCTGAAGACCTTGAATGCCTTGTCCTATAGTTGTGTTGTTTTTTTTTTTTAATTAAGGTTTTTATTTGAATTGCTGTGTACTTAACACACAGTGTATATTAGTTTCAGGTGTACAATATAGTGATACAGCAACTCTATATATTGCTCAGTGCTCATCGTGAGTGTACTTTTAATCCCCTTCACCTATTTCACCCATTCCATTCCCCTCCTCTGGCAACCGCTGATTTGTTCTCCATAGTTATGAGTCTATTTCTTAGCTTAGCTTTAAAAAACAAAACAAAACAAAAAAACAAACAAAAACAAACAGATTTCATTCATCTATAAGAGAGAGAGAGAGAGAGAGAAAGCACATACAGGATGAGGAGCAGAGGGAGAAGTAGACTCCCCACTGATCTGGGACCCTGATGCAGGGCTGGAGCGCAGGACTCCAGGATTATGACTTGAGCCAAAAGCAGAGACTTAACCCACTGAGCACCCAGGCACCCTTCTTGATTTGGCTTTTATCCTGTAGGGGATAAGTAGCTCCTGAAGCAGGGTGGTGATGCAGGAGAGCTTGGTTCTTGTCTCACAGAGTCAAAGAATGAATCTCATGGACAAAGGTGAGTAAAGCAACAGAAGTTTATTAAGCAAAGATACAGAGAAAGCTCTCAGAAGTGAGAGGGGTCCCTATGGGGTTGCCACTGAAGGCCTTTTTTGGCTGGCCTTTTATAGCAAACCTGACTAGGGAGTTAATGGCCTTGAAATTTCTTGAGTGAATGACATGACTGTTTTGAGTCTCTGTGACTACTTGATAGCTCTCTACTATTTTGGAAGGGGTGGGGGAAGATTTATTTTCTTATCTCTGTTTTTTTTTTTTGCCTTATCTCTGTTGCATCTCAGTGTCCTCAGGATTTATGGGAGCCCAGAGATTTCTGGGAGACTGACTCTGGGCCTTTCCCTTATTTTTCCCTGCCTAGCCCCATTTGTCCCTAACTCTGACTTGTGCCTGTTCTGTATGAGGAGTATGAGACAGAGTGGCACACAGTGTTAGGCAAGTCTTGCAGAAATACACATTAGTATCACTCCTCAATCTGTTTAAAACCTTAGAAGATTTACTTGATTACTTTCCCTGGCTTGATAAACTTCTCACACTTTCCAGTCAATCTAATTTATCAAAATCTTTATTTATTGACATTCAATTTCAGCTTTTCTTTTTATTTAAAGAAAAAAATAAACTGTCAGATAACTGAAAATGTGCTGAGGATCCCCTGGCCCACATTCTCTCAAGGCTGGTTTTGGGGGACTGAGGCTTTATAATGTTAATTGAAGGTCAAAGCAAGACCCCACGGGCTGAAGCTTGACAAGTGAAACATATGTTCACACAAATGCTGCTGATTTTCCAAGATGTGCAGCTGAGGGAAAAAAGGAGATGGAAGGTGTTAAATTGCCTCCTTAACACATTCATTGTCTCAACTTTGAATTTAGATGCTAATATGCCAACACTAAAGTGATCAGGGAAATTGTTGCAGTTTTGAGTACACAGCATAATGTGAAAGATATTATCATGTATTTTGAGCAGAAAAGTAAGTATAATCAGAGAAGGAAGTTTAGAATTGAATACAGGTAGTTTTTAAAAAATCCTCAAAAATCTTCTTTGGTGAAATTATTCATCAATACCATTTGAAATCCAAATTGAACGTGCCTGGGCATTTTTAAAGTGTCATTTGTGAGTGACTCAGTTTTGCCAAAAAAGAAGACTTTGCTATTCTGTGAAAGAATCAGCAGAAATGAAATGAGTGCAGTTTAATAATTAAAGTTGTCCATATGAACTGTGATTTATCTGTTTAACACTTGCCACTATAGGAGCCACCCTGTGGTGCTTCTTTACACGGAAACTGAGAGGGCATCTTAGGAGTTATTATCCTTTTCCTGAAATGGATTAGCCTTGAGGTAAAAAAGAAATAAAAAATAAATTCTGGGGGATCCCTGGGTTGCTCAGTGGTTTGGGGCCTGCCTTTGGCCCAGGGCGCAATCCCAGGGTCCCGGGGATCGAATCCCCCGTCGGGCTCCCGGTGTGGAGCCTGCTTGTCACTCTGCCTGTGTCTCTGCCTCTCTCTCTCTATGTCTATCATAAATAAAAATAAACAAACAAACAAACAAATAAATAAATTCTGAATGTTGACCAAGGAATGACAGATCATTCATTTATTCATTCATTCATTTCTTCTTTTGCCTACTTACTCTCTATCAGTAAAACTGTAGTTACTTAGCTCATTGATAAGATAGCCTATGTTGAAGAGATTTGATATGGTCAAATCTAGCTGTTATCTCAGTTGTTATCAACCTCCTTGTGTTCCTTCTTCTTCCTTCCAGTCATCCTTCTTTCAATAACCAGCTAATCCTAAGAAAGGGTTGGGAATACACGCATTAAAAAATGCAAGTTCCCTGCACTACTGATAAAATAGAGCAGGGGTCAGCAATTTTTTTTTTTCACAAGGGACCAAAGAGTAAATTTTGTAGGCTTTATAGGTCACAAAGCCTCAGTCATAGCTACTCAATTGTGCCATAGTGAAAAAGCAGCCATATCCAATATTTAAACAAATGGGTGTGTCTGTGCCCCTGTGAAATTGTGTTTACAAAAACAGGCAGCAGGTTGGCTATGCTGGTAAACCTAATATTCCAACATATCAGAAGGGTGGGCGAGACAGGTAACATCTGCAAAAGACTCCAAGGCTTGATTCTCAGCTCCACCCCTTTTCAGCCTTGCTATTGATTCATTTTACCTCATCTGTATTTGTGGATATTGCTATTTGTTTGCCAGATTTGAGATATTATGAGAATCAAAATGTATCAATGAATGTATTTCAACTTAAAACTAACCATAGCTCTTTATAGTCTTCATAAGCATGTTATATACTATCACCTCTAATCTTTGGGGGTACACTATATTCTCCTTTCTATAGAACTCCAGAAAGCAATAGTAAGAGCAATCAGATAGCAGAGATCACCTTTTCATATCTTATGTCCCTCATTATGCACTGTTTTGTAATATATATATATATCAATCTTCAATTTGA
Source organism: Vulpes lagopus (assembly GCF_018345385.1). Classification (NCBI taxonomy): domain Eukaryota; kingdom Metazoa; phylum Chordata; class Mammalia; order Carnivora; family Canidae; genus Vulpes; species Vulpes lagopus. Next base: position 32,347,832 of record NC_054838.1, on the reverse strand, counting down.
TTTATCTTCCCCATTTTCTCATTTTTGAGACAGAGAAACTGTGGCACAGGATCACTAAAATGACTGATCTAACACTAGAGATTTATAGTGGTGGAGTCAAAATAAGAAACTATATTTTCATATTACCTGAGCCATTACAAGACAAAATTCCTTTTTTAAAAAAGGCAAAAATGTAGGGCTACAGAGAAGGCCTACTTGCTTATGAGGAACTTTACAGTATGTAGGAATGCTTTTACAATTTGCTAAGTGAATAATTTCAGTGATTGAGAAATATTTTAAGTCTGTTAATAATATAAGACAGGAAAAGATACTCTTTTGGTTAAATTTCTTTATGGTTTATTCCAAACAACAAAATGTTTGGAGCCTTTTGTAAAAAAAAGTACCCCATACCCCTTAATCTAAATTTCCCATTTTTCTTATTTAAATTTTTTTTTTCAAGACTTTATTTATTTACTTGAGAGGGACAAAGAAAGTATGAGTAGAGGGGAGGAACAGAGGGAGAAGCAGACTCTCCATTGAGCACAGAACTGAGTAAGGGGATCTATCCCAGGACCCTGAAATCATGACCTGAGCTGAAAACAGACACTAAACCAACTGAACCACCCAGGCGCCCTGCCCATTTTCTTTATATGTGACGTTATGGCTCAGTGTTGTTGCTGTGGGGTTTTTGTTTTTAATGGAATCTGTAGTGTGTACCACTAATCTCTTGTTGTAGAAGCTGCTTTTAAAACCACATTAATCTTGAGGCCATTGTACATTCATCTTGACTTCTCTGTTGTAGCTTCTGGGCTATAATTTAACCTTCCTTCTGTATAACTGATGCTTACAAAGCTTCCAAAATAGCCATATTTTATTACTCGAAGATTTTAGCAAAATTGAGTACGTTAAGTATACACTCTGGAGAAGGGTACTTGCTCATACTCTGCTTTATTGATGTTTTTTCAGAAAACGTTCCTTTTGTATTTTTCCCTGCTGTCATGCTGTAGCACCATACACAGACTCTGAATATAGTCAGTGTGATAATGAAGAAGAGAGTAGGAATAACAGCTCTGTATCCTCATGGAGAAACACTCCAGTTTTAAATTCTAATCTTAAAAATTTTGAGGAGTCTCTACAGTGCCAACCCACATCATCGTATCCATCCTGTCTTCTTCTTGTGAAGAAGATCCATTTCAACCATACTGAATAGCAGTTCCCATTAAGGCCAACACTTCCCAAGCTCTGTTATTTATTTTAGTTTAGTTTTTTGAGTGAACTTTGACTTTAGGTAGAAAAGTCTGGAGACGTCATATTCCAGTGCCCCAGGGTACCCTGCATATTCCACCTAACAGACTGGAAGTGTAAAAGGCCCTAATTTGAGAAGACCTAGGAACCAGAGATTCTTTAACTAAGGGGCATTAATTGACATGTTCTGCTATTCAATATGCTTCTTAATATATGATAATGAATTAATCTACTTTATATACATGAATATCCTGAGATGAGGTATCATAAACGGAATTGGGTCAGGGTTTTTTGCGCTTTGTCTATGAACTGTGAAATTAGATTATTTAGAATAATAAAATGGGCCAGGTGTCTAAGACTGAGCTGGTTGCCCCCCTGCTATCTCCTGTTAGGAGGGGTTGAAGAGAGGTTTGAAATGTTGGATAGAGTCTGAGTATTTAAATTTGGCCTCCTGTAGTGCATCTGTGTACCACTAAGCAAGTTGCAATGGTGCTTTAAGACTCATTTGCTACCTATGACAAGTGGGGAAGACGATAAAACAAGGCAGGTAATACATATGCCATTTACACTTGAGAACTATGATACATGTGTTTGCTCAAACTGTAGTCCTATAAAAGCACATCCTGGGTTTTCTAGGCAATGAGGGGTCATCCCCTTTGCCTTTTAATGTTGAGTTAATTAATATTAAAAAAAAAATACTCATGGCCTCTCTACACATACAATAAAGAGGTGCCACAGAAACTACTTTCCTCAGGAAGTACCAAATATTATTAGAAGGCATTTTAAAACTTTATAGCCTATCCAGTAGATTCAAATGTGCACTTTCATATACCACATAATACCTGACTCTAAAGGACTATATCTCTGACATTTTGTTCTACTAAGTGTATTCCTCTTGACTTCCAGGCCATTCCCTTATATCTTTCTGTTAAATGTGTATTTCTAGTTAAAGAACATTTAGCTAGAATGTCAAAGCCCTAACTCCTGCACCAACGAAGAGACTATTTATGCAAATATTCACTTTATTGCCAATTAGGCTTTGGTCTCTCACCTTCATGTAGAATTTTTTATCTACTAAGCTAAAAATCCTTGAGTGGCTAGCTTCTTTCAATATACACCCCACATAGATTTAAGTGCTCACATTCATGCTTTATCTTTCTGAACACTATTTTGATTCTTACTTCATTGAAGGAGCTTTCTTTGAGGAGAGAGGAGGGCTATCTCTAAGAAGCAGACCTGGGCATCTTTCTCTAACTGGATAATTAGAATAGCGATCCAAAAGAGAGGAATGCTTATAAATAAGATAATTGGTCTTCACCTTAAAGCTCCATTTCCTACACTGTTGCTTTGAAACAAAAACAATATTCCCTAAGAAATTAAATTGAAGTAATAATAGCATTCACTAAAGGAATAGGTCTTTGGTCATCTGCTTCTTCATAGGAAATCACTTTCTATACTCAGGACTCATGTTTTCTAAGGGACATATCCTTGGCCAACTTATCTACCAGAAAACTCACCATCTTAAGTTCTGTGTAGCCTTTGGATCCTCTTACACTTCATGAACCAGTCCTCCTGACCAATTAACTTAAAGGTCATCACATCTAAGTCTTTCTTAATGTGTTTTAGGTAAAGGGAGACCTATATTGAAAACACTAACAAAGTTATATGAACAGAATGAGTCAGAGAGAGACAGTATGGAAAATCCTCCTATAATAAATCCTTATGTTGTCTTCACAGCCGTCTATTTTTTCAGTGATCATGATGTGGCTTTGTCAAATATTTATTTTTCCATTTTTCTTCCCTGATTAAGAAGCAGAAGAGACTTAAGTTCACATTAACCATCTTCCTCCTAATTACTTCCAGGCAATCCTTATAGCTCGCAAGTCCAAATTTACCCAGACTCCCTGTACACAGAAGTGATTATTTCTACAAAGAAAAAATGTAAGGTGCAATAGAATAAGAAGAAACTATTTATTATCCAAGGGTTCAGGTTCAATAGGTCTCAAGCTATTTGCCTTATGAGACTTGTACAAGGTAATCTAAAGATGAAATTGACAGTCGAGTTGATTTTTACAGATAGGAAAATCTCAGAAGAGTATATTACTCTCAAGGAGGCATTTACAATCAATCTCTAATTCAAAATCTAGCAAAATTTCTTAGTCTTAAATCATGGTTTTATGGTTTAAAAATATCTTCATCTGTAAATTCTGCTTTTCTCAATACCCTGATCATAATATGAAAACCCTTTAAGACTAAGCAACTGTAACAAATTATATGGAATGGCATATTGTGGTATGACATATCTGGCCCTGCACAGTTTCTTGGGTATACACTGGGTAGTGATTGCTAAGACAAAATCAGTCCTATCCTGGAGTTATTTTGGCATATTCTGGTAATATCTGAAACTTCTATGATGTCAGATCACTCGTGTTTTATTCAGAAGTTGAGGACACCATCCTTGCTGTTTTATTCAAGATCTTTTTCATAGGTACTATAAAGGTTATGCTATTTATTTCTTCCTTTGGATTTGAGGAAGTTCATCCCAATTTTTGTGTGTGTGATGGCTCTACTTACTTTACCAGAGAATGTGTTGGCAGGTTTTAGGCTTTGAAACTACTATACACAATACAAGAATTGAGGGAGATTCAAGAATCCCAAGTAAACCGCCTCAGCCTCAGCCCCACTTGCTGTACCATCATGCATTTATGCATTTTAACTATCCTGGGCTTCCCCAAAGGAAGATGAGCCAAGAATCCCCTGTGGGTTCCACTTCCAGCAGACTGCAAGAGCCCGTATAAGTCTTATCTTATACTATCTCCCAGTAATTTTAATTTCCTTACTCAGCTTTGGTTTTTACTCTTGAAAGCTAGAGTAAATGTGGGCTCTGTCCCGTGATAAACACAACTTCCTTAACTCCTTCTGAACAGAGAACCCATAATCTTTAGCCAGTCACTCTGAAAATTAGGGGAAAAAAAATCATCATACTGCATGTTTTTGGATTCCACACTCATGTTTTCTTCACCTCTAATAGGATTTGTAGCCAAGAAATTTGTAGCCCTCTGATAGAGTAATTGTTACTATAACTTCCTCTTTGTAATTTGTTGTGATGCCACACCCTTCCTCCAAAGCTAGTCTTCCCTCCTGTTATCTCAATTATCTCAGCTACAGAATCACACACTGGAAGTTTTCCAAAACCTGGATGAGATTTAGAGAATCCGGAGTCTAGTGCCCAGGGAGGTCATATTGAGCACAAGGAGGACTACTCTCTTCATGATAAGATTCTCAAAATCTGGCCCTTGTTCATCTTTTTGAACTTTACAGTTCTTGAGAGGCTTGTACTAATTTAATGGCAATGTAAGTGTACTTTTGTGGCACTTTCTTTTCTGGAGCAATAGGGATATAATCCTAGGTTTCCTTAGTTTTCTATTTGCCTACTTTGTTCAATAGGGCCCAGATGAGACTTTAAATTTGTAAATTGCTTCCTCACTAAGTTGAATTCTTTCATTCTTGGCCATCTGAAGGGTTGCTGTGTTACCACAGATTCTCGTCTAAGAATTACCCTTTTCTTTTAAGTACAGGTATTTATTTTTATGATACAGTCAAACATAGGAGGACTCACTCTGAATGGAAAATATAAATTACCAAGTTGTCTAGGGCACTTATATTATAAAAATATATTAAGCTTCATGGGAATTAGTTCCCCATATCATTCAGGTCTTTATCTGACCTATGAGCTTCCTCTTGTATTATTAAGTCAATTATACTGCTTGTGATTTTTCTTAGAATATTTCATCTTCATCATTGTCTGAGCATGCTTCTTAGTGTATGAAACACAGTAATCACACAATTCTCAAATACTGGTTTTTCTTGAATTATTAAACAAGTTTATTTTTTATCTGTTTGGTATTCTCTTCTCAAATCACCCTTATTCCAAAGTAACAACCTTAACTTTTGTCTTCTGAGCCACAGTTAATTTCTATGATTTTCTAAACAAACTGTTTGCTCTTAAGACTTCTGATCAGAATTTATTCCCCGAATACTGTGTTGAGTGAGACCTTCTATTTATTCTATCTCTTCATAAGCCTTATCTAGTAATTTCCATATCCTTCTGAGTTATGTGATCTGGAAATTTCAGAGCTAGATTGAATGTATTTCTGTCCATTGACAGACACTCCTCCTTCTGAGAGGCCAACTACTTTTCAAGAGAAAAAAGAAAAAAATAATATCCCATCTTTTCCAGCCTCACCTTTATAAAATTGCTCTGTCTCCATTTTCAACAGAATCCAAAGGGGTATCTCTTTCTGTGATGGAGTATCTGCAACTGCTGTTTCCTGCTATGGACTTCGTTGGAAATATGCATCCTGCTTTCTAAATTAGTATGTTTTTCTTTCCCTATCCTTGCCTCAGCTATACATTTTTACAATAAATATTTTTTTGAAGCTCTGTGCCTTCATAAAATCAGAAAGGACTGTTAATTTTTTATATTGTGTCCCTTAAAAGACTTTTTGTTTTTGGATAGTTTTGCTAAATGTATTGCTTTCTCATCTGGATTCTCTTTAAATAGATTGTTTGATTAACAATTGTTTTACTCTGTTTGGGAGAGGGGAGATCTATACCTAAAGCATAATTCCTTTTCCTACTCAAACCTTGCATTTCTGAGCTCTCTCTGAGAGATTAAGTTTGGAGTACATTCAGTGACAACATGGTCCTGGCTAACCATCTTGAGAGAGAATACCACAGTGGTAGTAAGCCACATATGATAAATAATGTATTGCTACCAGTTTTAGCTCTGATAAATTAAGAGCTTAGAAGCCATCACTCAGGTCCTTATATCAAGGGAAAAGCAGAACAAACTGAAAATCAATGACTTTTTAATTTTTTTAACTTTTAATTTTTTTCAATTTATTATTTTATCAGTGTCTTTTTTAAAAGAATTGAGGTCATAGGGTAAATCATCACCTCAAAATCTGGGGAGATAGATGAATGTAGAGGATCACAGTTTAGAACTTACTGGGGCACAAGCCATTGGAGCCAAATCACATAAGACAGTTAAGTGGTAATTTAATACATTTTTGGAGGCTGAGTGTAGACTGCACTAGATCATGAGTAAGAAACTCCTGGGGACTGCAATCTTAGAACAGGCCTCAAAATTTCATGGAGCTTACATCCAAGAACCCCACCAGGTTTCACAGTAAAGAGCTAAAGAAAAGCTCCTCACACAGAGGTAGGAGAAAAGCAACCATACTGAAATACTCTCACATATTTACCATAACACATGCCTACTCTTCTTTGGAAAGACTTTGCCAGAGTATGACCTCACCTAAACAGAAACTTACTTACCCAGTTCCAGTCTTCTTTAGCCTTCCTGTTTCATCGCAGGTAGGAAAACAAAAACACAAACAAAAACAAAAAAGAAACACTTGGGAAGGTCACAGCCCAAGGACACAGACCTACTAAAAGAATGAGATTTGGTCATAAAATTATAGGATTCTTTCCATTCCCCATACCTTACCACCACACCAACAGAGCTTCAGTGAAATACTCTAACAGCTGAAAGAGTTGCAAAGCAGTTTAAATAGGAGTATTTGTGAAAATCTAAGAAGAGAAGTGACAAAACTGAAGACAGGAGAGGAATTTGAAGCTTCTGGCCCCTACAGTTAGAGCAAACATTAAATAAAGCTCAACTATTAGTCAAGTAACAAAACCTTACCCCAAAGGTCAGTTTACCTGTGTTCCTATTATCCATTACATAGTTTTCAGTTTTTGACAAAAAATTACAAGGCATGCTAAATGGCAAATGAAAATACAGCCTAAGGGGACAAAGTAAACATCAGATGCAGACTCAGACATGGCACATATTTCTTCTGAATTACAGACAGGAATTTAATATTACTATGATAAATATGCTAAGGGATCTAATAAGAAAAGTAGACAACACACAGTAATAGGTAGGTAATGTAAGAAAGAAAGAAATTTTTAGAAGGGATCAAATGAAATATTGTAACATAAATGAAGAATATTATTGATGAGCTCCTTAGCTGATAGGAACCAAAAGACAAAATGCAGCAGAAGAAATATTGTAATAATGGCCTAGAATTTTCTAAGATTAATGAAAGATACCAAACTACAAAGGTTCAGTGAATACCAACCAAGACAATACTAAAAAATTTTCACCTAAGCATAGCATATTCAAACTTAGAAAACCCAAAATGAAGAGAAAATCTTAAAAAAATAACAAAAAAATTTTAACTTAGATTTATAGCATATTTCTCATCAGTAGCCATTCATTCAATAAAATAATAAATCAAAATACTCTAAATGTTGAAAGAAAAGAAATGGCAACCTAGGGTCCTATACATAGAAAATTATCCACCAAAAGTGAAGGGGAATCTACACCACAGAAAACAACAGGTGTTGGCAAGGATATAGAGAAAAAGGAACACTCATGCACTGTTGGTAGTAATGCAAAATTGTACAGCCACTGTAGAAAACAGTGAGGAGTTTCCTCAAAAAGTTAAAAAAAGGGATCCCTGGGTGACTCAGCGGTTGGGCCCCTGCCTTCGGCCCAGGGCATGATCCTGGAGTCCCGGGATCCAGTTCCGCATTGGGCTCCCTGCATGGAGCCTGCTTCTCCCTCTGCTGTGTCTCTGCCTCTCTCTCTCTGTCTCTCATGAATAAATAAATAAAATCTTTTTTAAAAAGTTAAAAATAGAACTACCGTATTATCTAGCAAATTCTAGTATTTACCCAAAGAATATAAAAACACTAATTCAAAGGGATACATGCACCATTAAGTTTATAGCAGTATTATTTACAATAGCAAAGATAATGGAAGCAGCCCAAGTGTCCATTGACTGATGAATGGATGAAGAAGATACATATATATATAATGAAATATTATTCAGCCATAAAAAAGAATGAAATTTTGCCATTTGCAAAGACTTGGATGGAGCTAGAGTGTATAATGCTAAGCAAAATAAGTCAGAGAAAGACAAGTATCATATGATTTCACTCATATATAGAACTTAGAAACAAAACAACAAGCAAAGGGAAAGATAGAGTGAGAGGCAAACCAAGAAACAGACTCTTAACTATAGAGAATAAACTGATGGTTACCAGAAGGGAAGCGGTATTGGGAGAGGGTGAAACAGGTGATGGGGATTAAGGAGTGCACTTGCTGTGATGAACACTGCGTGATGTATGGAATTGTTGAATTACTATATTGTACACCTGAAACTAATTGGAATTAAAATAGATACTTAATACTATAAATTGCACAGAGACCAAAAAATAAAGGGACAAAAAATAAAAGCTCTCCTAGCAAAATTGGAGCAATTCATCACCACCAAAACCTTTTTCCAAAAAGACATTTAAAGAAATTATTGGGGCACCTGGATGGTTCAGTCAGTTAAGTGTCTGCCTTTGGCTCAGGTCATGATCCTGAGGTCCTGGGATCAAACCTCACATCAGACTTCCTACTCAGTGAGGAGTCTATTTCTCCCTCTCCCTCTGCTGCTTCCCCTGCTTGTTCTCTCTCTCCCTTTCTTTGTCTCATTTAAATAAATAAAATCTTAAAAAAAAATCTTTAGGTAGAAGGAAAACCATCTAGGTCAGAAGCTCAAATCTATAAAGGAACGGTGTTGGGGAAGAGATAAGGGAAAGTAAAATACTTGGTTTTAATTTTCTTCTTATTTTTTTTTAAGATTTTTTTTTTTTTTAATGACAGACACAGAGAGAGGCAGAGACACAGGCAGAGGGAGAAGCAGGCTCCATGCAGGAAGCCCAATGGGGGACTCGATCCCAGGACTCCAGGATCATGCCCTGGGCCGAAGGTAGAGCTAAAACCGCTGAGCCACCCAGGCTTCCCATAATTTTCTTATTCTTAATTGATTTAATAGATAATGTTCCAAGTCATAATAGTAACAACATATTGCGTGATTATAGCATATGGATAAGTGAATAAATTATAGCAATGTTATAAGAGATTAGAGGAATTAAGAATACTGAACAACAATTATAACACAACAGAACTATACATGAAGCAGAATATGGTTATTCAAAAGCCAATTTAGATTAGTTGAAAATGTATATTGTGAACTCCACAGCAATAATTTAAAATTTTTAAGTGAAGTTAAATCGATAAACCAAGAAAGGTATAAAAATGAAATCATAAAAATATACAATCAAAACCAGAGAAAGTAGAAAAAGAGAGGAAGAAATAAAATAAGCCAAGACCAAGTGCAGTGCATAGAAAGCATTAATACACATAGCATCTATTATTTAACTATATCAATAATCACTCTAAAAGTTAATGATCTGAATACAGCAATTAAAATACAGATATGGCTAGTGAATTTAAAATATTCAACTATATGTTGTTCATAAGAACTCTATAAAGAAATCTTAAGCGGAAAGAACACAGATACATTAAAGTCATGGAAAAAATGTACCATGTTAACACAGACACAGACACACACATACATACACATACACACATGGAAAGCAGGAGTAGCTATACTAATTTCAGACAGCAGATTTCAAAACTAGAAGAAACACTGGGACAGAGAGGAGCATTATTTGGTGATAAAGGGGTCAATTCTTCAGTAAAATATAACAATCTAAAATGTTTATGCACATAACAACAGAGTCAAAATATGCAAAGTAGAGACTGATTTAAAAGGAGAAATAGACAATTAACCATTAACAAAGTAGTATTGGATTATAACCCAAAATATAACATAAATATCCATGAGTCCATATTGCTATAAATAAACAATTGATAAAATAAATGAGGTAGGATGGAGAAATCTATGCAGAATTCCAAATAAATTATATAGATTCTACATTTCCTCTTCTTAAATGAGGGTCGTGCATAGTGACCTCCTTCTGAAGAGTATAGTATGGAATCAGAGGGTGAGGGAGGGAATGTAAGTAACATTACAGTAAGGAAACCTGGCAAACACAATGTTGGCCATTTGATCAAAGTTAATTTCAACAGTGAGAGTCATGCTGATAGTATGTACTCCTAATATGATGGAATGAAAATGCCACTAAACTTCTGTGAACCTCCTTCCTAATTCTAGTCTAATCAGAGGAACATCAGACAAATCTCAACTGAAGAACATACTACAAAGTAGTTTACCAGTTTCAGTTTACTATCAAAAATTTTCAAGGAAAATAAAAAGGAAGTCTGAGAAACTGTCACAGGCAGAGGAGTCTAAGGAGGCATGACTAAATGTACAACATTTGAGATACTAAATCTAAAACAAGACATTAAGAAAAAGCTAAGCAAATCTACATAGACAATTATATCATATCCAAATAAATGCAGTTGTATTTATCCTTTTACTTTTTTTTCATGCCAATTGCCTTAGTAGGTCTTTTACTACCATGTTGAATAGGACTGGAAAGAGGACGTTCTTGCCTTGTTCGTGATCTAAAGGAGAAACTGTCCTTTCTTTCGACAATTAAGTGTGATGTTAGCTGTAGTTTTTTTGTAGATGTTCTTTATCAGTTCACAGAAGATGAATTATTTTCCTGGTGTGGTAAGAGTATCATGAATTGATGCTGGATTTTTTTTCAATTTTTGTTTTTTTATTCTGTGCCAATTAATGTAATCATATGATTTTTCTTTATCTGTTGAAATAGTGGATGATATTGATTTGTTTTTGTTTTTTTGTTTTTTTTTAAATTTTTATTTATTTATGATAGTCACACATACACACAGAGAGAGAGAGGCAGAGACACAGGCAGAGGGAGAAGCAGGCTCCGTGCACCGGGAGCCCGACCTGGGATTCGATCCCGGGTCTCCAGGATCGCGCCCTGGGCCAAAGGCAGGCGCTAAACCGCTGCGCCACCCAGGGACCCCCTTGATTTGTTTTTGAATATTGAACTAGCCTTGGATACCTGGAATAAAGTTGTACTTTCCATTCTATATAATTCCATTTATACATTGATAGATTTGATTTTGCTAATATCCATTTCTCTTATCTATATGCTTTATTATTCAATACATTGCTACTCCTATGACTTTAACAGTTCTCTTTAATATGGAATAAGAATAAGACAAAAGCAAAAGACATGAACAGAAATTTCACAGAGGAAGACATGGACATGGCCAACAAGCACATGAGAAAATGCTCAGTATCACTGGCCATCAGGGAAATACAAATCAAAACCACAATGAGATACCACCTCACACCAGTGAGAATGGGGAAAATTAACAAGACAGGAAACAACAAATGTTGGAGAGGATGTGGAGAAAAGGGAACCCTCTTGCACTGTTGGTGGGAATGTGAACTGGTGCAGCCACTCTGGAAAACTGTGTGGAGGCTCCTCAGAGTTAAAAATAGACCTGCCCTACGACCCAGCAATTGCACTACTGGGGATTTACCCCAAAGATACAGATGCAGCGAAATGCCAGGACACCTGCACCCGGATGTTTATAGCACCAATGTCCACAAATAGCCAAACTGTGGAAGGAGCCTCGGTGTCCATCGACAGATGAATGGATAAAGAAGATGTGCTATATGTATACAATGGAATATTACTCAGCCAATAGAGATGACAAATACCCACCATTTGCTTCAATGTGAATGGACCTGGAGGGTATTATGCTGAGTGAAATAAGTCAATCAGAAAAGGACAAACATTATATGGTCTCATTCATTTGGGGAATATAAAAATTAGTGAAAGGAAATAAAGGGAAAGGGGAGAAAATGAGTGAAAATATCAGTGAGGGTGACAAAACATGAGAGACACCTAACTCTGGGAAATAAACAAGGGGTAGTGGAAGGGGAAGGTGTGTGGGGGGTTGGGGTGACTAGGTGATGGGCACTGAGGGGGCACTTGGCGGGCTGAGCACTGGGTGTTATGCTATATGTTGACATATAAACTGAACTCCAATAAAAAAAATTTTTTAAAAACTACAATGAGATATCGCCTCATACCAGTCAGAATGTCTAAAATTAACATAAGAAACCACAGGTGTTGGTGCAGATGAAGAGAAAGGCAAACACTCTTACACTTTTGGAGGGAATACAAACTGGTGCAGCCCCTCTGGAAAATGGTATTGAGGTTCCTCAAAATGTTAAAAATAGAACTGCCCCAAGATCCAGTGATTGCACTATTGGGTATTTACCCAAAGGATACAGAAATGCTGATATGAAGGGATTTGTGCATGCTGATGCTTATAGCGGCATTGTCAACAATAGCCAAAATCATCTGGAAACAGTCCAGGTGTTCATCGACTGATGAATGGATAAAGAAGAGCCGATATATGGATATATATGTGTGGAGGCCAAGAAAAATCAAGGCCATTCCACCTCAAGTTTAGCATTAGCACAAGTACAGCCATCTTAGGCCCCTGTGAATAAGAGCTGAACTTTATAGGAAAAACTGCAGAATGTCCTCAATGTCCTCGGCAGGGAATCCCATATCAGAAAGACAACAGAGCCCACACCCCTGGTACAAAGTCCCATATTAGAATGAGAACAGAGCTCAATGCCCTTGAAAGCCCCATATCAGAATATAAACAGAACTTGAGAAATTCTTCCACCCCTTCTGAAAATCCCCTAGACCAGCCTATAAAAAACCCAGCTGTAACCCTCCTTGGGGTCCAAGTCCCTGCTCCGCTGTATGGAGTATACTTGGGCCCAAGCTCGAGCTTGCTAATAAACCCTCATGCGCTTGCATAGGTGTCGGCTCCTTGGTGGTTTCTCGGATTCGCAATCGTGTGTGTGTGTGTGTGTGTGTGTGTGTGTGTATACATAACACAATGTTATTTGGCCATGGAAAAGAAGAGATGAAATATTTGTATCTTTGTGTATCTATATCTATAATATTACTTGGCCATAAAAAAAGAACAAAATTTTGCCACTTACAAGAACGTGCATGGAGCAAGAGAGTATTATGCTAAGTGAAGTAAGTCAGTCAGAGAAAGACAAATGCCATATGATTTCACTCATATGTGGAATTTAAAATGAAAAAAAAACAATAATTATAGTGGGGGGTGGATAGCAGCAGATGAAGAAATAGACTCAACTATAGAGAATAAACTATGGTTTGGTTTGGCAGAAGGGAGGTGTATGTTGGGTTGATGTATTAAATGGCTGATGGGGATTAAGCAGTGAACTTGTGATTAGCACAAGCTAGTGGTTGTCAGTGTTGAATCATACACCTGGAAGTAATAATATTCTCTGTTTTAACTAAGTGGAAATAAAAATTTTAAATATTAAAAAAAATAAGACAAAATAGATTTTGCCTTACCTTTAATTTTTTTCTCCTGTTTTCTTTTTTCTTTATGTAGAGCCAAGTTTCTGATCTATATAGTTTTCTTTTTGCTGAAGAAAATTTTCAATATTTCTTGAAGAACAGGTCTTCTGGTGAACAATTTTTGTTTTCTGAAAATGTGTTTATATCTCATTTATTTTTTGAAGTCAATTTCAGTGGATACTTAATTTTAGGTTGTTTTTCTTTTAATTTCAACATTTGGATTTCCATTCCACGCTTCTTATTTTCAGGGTTTCTGATAAGGAGTCTGCTGTAATTACTACCTTTCTTCTGTGTCACTAATAAGTTTTATTTTTGTTCATTTTTTTCATCTTCTGGCTTCTTTCAGTATTTTCCATTTGTTTTTGTTTTTTTCAGTTTAATATGACATGATTAGGTACACTGGGTTTTTTATTTGTTTACTTGTATTAATTCCGCTGTTGTTCTCTGAACTTCCTAGATCTGTAGTTTGATGTCTTATTAATTTTGAAAAATGCCCAGCATTATTAGTTTACATATTTCAAGTACTCCTTTTCCTCTGTTCTCTCTTCTCCTCTGGTACTCCACATTTCTACATACTACATCCTTTGAAATTATCTCGCAGTTCTTGGATATCTTGTTTTCCTTGTTTTTTTTTTTCTTTTTGTATTTCAGTTTTGAAAGATTCTATTGACTAATCTTCTATATCACTCTTTCCTTGACCATGTCCAATTAGTAATGAGACAAATCAAAGGCATTCTTAATGTCTATAATATTGTTTTCAATTTCTTGCATTTTCTTTTCATTCATTCTTTTAGTCTCTTTCTAATTTCTCTGCTTCTATTATTTATCTGTTCTTTCATCATTGTCTACCTTTTCTATTAGAAAGTACAGGTCCTGTAATCTTCAGTTAAATCTCATTATTTTAGTAGGAATCTTCCATTAGTGGACACTGGATTAAGAATAAATTCTAGAGAAAACTGAAGTGAAAGGAATGCCCTTCCCTTAGGCCCCTGGGATAAGACTATGTAATGTCTTTGTCCCTAGAAAGGAAGACTGGTAAACTCTGGTAATGTCTTCTTTGTTATGGAGAAGACGTGGGTCTCACAAAGATTACTCTACCTCCTCCCTGCCAGAACTTCACAAGTGTCTCAGATTTTCACCATCACTATAAGAGTATGATGAGATTACTGGAGGTAAAGACCATGAAATCAAAGGATCACAGGATCTAGCTCTCAAGCTTATCCACACTCAGCCTCCAGTAACTGTTCATCAAAATTACCATTTATGGGCAGCCCGGGTAGCTCTAAGGTTTAGCGCCGCCTTCAACCCAGCGCCTGATCCTGGAGTCCCCGGATCAAGTCCCACGTCGGGCTCCCTGCATGGAGCCTGCTTCTCCCTCTGCCTGTGTCTCTGCCTCTCTGCCTCTCTCTGTGTTTCTCATGAATGAATAAATAAAATCTTTTTTAAAAAAAATTCCATTAATATGTTCCCAGCAGTTTATGGCTCTGGAGGCTCTCTCCAAATAAGCAGATCTCTGCTGAGAACTTTTAGATTTACTCCCTCTCAGGATTCTGGGTAGTGCTTTGTTCTACAATTCAGATCTCTAATGGGTCCGAGAAAAATCATCACTTTTTTCTGGTTTTTCCTTTTATGGGTATGGGCATTAAGACTTACAAACTCCTTAAATATGGGTAGTGAAACTGGAATTGTGAGGCTTAGATTCCAAGCTTTTTAAATGATCAACCAAGGTCACTATACCTTGGGAATCTTCCTGGAGAATAATATCCATCTATCTCTTGGTGACTGCTGCTGTGATCAATATGAAGGAAGGCAGCGTGATTTTATTCTGCTAACAATTTGCAGTGCTTTGATCAACTTCATCTGCTTGAGTTGGTTATATCCTAGTGGAAATACTCTGAAATCAGTCCATTTCTTAATTAGAACTAAAATCTATGTACTGCTTTATAGGAACATTTTTAAAGGATGTTTCTTTTAACATGTATAACCCATAATATAAGACTCTTTCAATGTTCATCAAATAGCCAGGGCTGTCGGGTCGAAGCGCAGCGCCTGGAGCCCTCGGACCCTCGGCCCCCGCCCCCCGGCTAGTGCCATCCCCATCCCCAGCCCTCTTACCTCCTTCCCACACCGCTTACCGCCCTCCCTCTTTCCTCCCTGGCTCCTGAAGAATCCACGTGTCTTCCTGAAGTCCCTCTTAGACCCCGCCCTCTGCGAACACCGCCAGGGCCTATTACGGGGTCCACACCGACCTTCGCCGAGCAGTCAGAGTCTTCCCTGGCTCCACCAAGCCCCTTTCCTTGGCCGACCGGCGTGCGCGCTGGTCCCGGACTCTCCTTTGCCGATCCCTACCCCCCTGCCCGCCCTAGACTGTCCCCTCCCCATCCCCGTCCCATCAACGATCATTCTCCATGCCCAGCACCTCCAACAGGCTGGCGGTCTGTGACCCAAGAGTGGGTCGAGGCACGAAACGAACAGTAACATCGCTAAAGAGTCCCGTGGCCACTTTGGAATAAAGGTATCTTTTTCTGAGCACAGAGTTAATGCGTTAATTGCAGAGAGATGGGCAAACAGAAACGTGGTAAAAGGGAAGGAAGTGCATCAGTACTTTGCCCCCAGATGGTCACTTAATATCTTGCCTTCTTTGGGGTATGAATTATTTACATTGCTATGATCATCCCATGTTTTATCTCGCAGTTCTACATTCTTCCTTTTCTCACTAACTATGATAGGTGGTTACTATAAATTTCTGCAAAGATGCTTTATGCTGGAGGTAATTTTTTTTTTTTTGCATGCGTAGCTTTATCATGATTAACTTAACCTTCTTTCAGTGACTGAAAATCCTGCTTATTTCCAAATTTGCGGTATTGTACATGACGCTATAACGAACGACTTTTTGAATAAAATGTTTTCATATATTTCAAACTACTCCCTTAAGCTGGTCTCTCGGTGCCCAATTGTCAAAAGCTCTGTTTGGCCCCTCTCCCCACTCTCCTGCTACTTTAGGGCAGGAAAACAAAAAATAAAGCAAAAAAGCATACAAATAACAAAAACCATAAAACCAAAAAGCCGCCACCCATAATGATGATGGGCGAAAGTGGTATCCTGTTTGACATTCTAACTCTTTGCTTATCAGTGACCTTGATCATTGTTCTCTCTAGAAAATTCTTGGGCATTTTTATTTCTAGCCATGTGACTTTGTCTTTAAATTTTGGCTGTGTGTTTTACTTTTTAAAAGAATCAAACAAATTACTCTTGACCTGTGTGATTTTGTTTTCCTATTAAATATGGAAACCTTTCCCAATCTGGAAATTGAATAAATATCCATTTTCCTTTAAAAAAAAATGTTCATCAAATATACTCTAAATACCTTCCAATGGTGTCTAACTTCCTCATATTAAATTTTCTATATCATATTTAACAATTATAATTCCAAGTTTTCAAGGGATGGGTTCCCATTTTTTGCTATTGATATCCTTTGTAGTTTTAAAAATTAGTTTTAGAAAAGTTATTTTGATAGGGTGCTCCTAGGGAAGTCATTGTGTTCTGGCCCTGCAGATTATGACTTCTTTTTATCTTCAGATTTCAGTTACAACTGATTTAATAACAGCCTGATTTTTTTAAAAGATTTTATTTATTTAGTCATGAGAGACACACAGAGAGAGAAAGAGAGAGGCAGAGACACAGGCAGAGGGAGAAACAGGCTCCATGCAGGGAGCCCGACATGGGACTTGATCCCACGTCTCCAGGATCACACCCTGGGCTGAAGGCAGGCACTAAACCACTGAGCCACCCAGGCTGCCCAACAACCTGGGTTTAATAACAACCACATCTTTCTTTGCTAGTACTGTCTTCAAAGTTTTATTTGCAGGTATACTTCATTTCTGTTTTCATATATTTTAGTCTGCCCTCTCTGTTTGCAACTTTCTCCAAAGGGAACTGGTAGTAAGTAAAATAAGCACTCTCCTCAAGGCGTTGAAGTTCTAATTCCCAGAAATATATGAGGCTAAATGACAAAGTAAAATTAAAGTTGCTAATCAGTTTACTTTAAAATGGAGATTTTCTTGAATTAATCATGTAGGCCCAATGCAATCACAATGTTCCTTAGAGGTAGAAAAGGGTGCCAGAAAAGCATAGAGGAAAATACAATGAAGAATGGTTAGAGAGATACAATGTTGTGGGCTGAGATGGAGGAGGGGGCCATGAGCCAAGGAAGGTGATGTTCTCAAGAAACTGGAAAAGATCAGGAAATGGATGTACCTAGAATTTCCAGGAAAAAAAAAATACTATTCCCTTGAAACTGAGTTTAGGCCACTGAGATCCACTGAGACTTCGCTACAGAATTGTAAGACAGTATTTTTGTATTGGTTTAAACCACTATGTTTAATGACAATTTGTCATAGTAGTTATTATAAACAAATAAGACACTACCACAATCATCCCCTCTTTTAATTTCCCTTACTCTACTATTTCCTTACTGGCTTGCAGTTATATACATATCTTTACAAAACCAGTCTAAGTCTTCTTTTTTTTTTTAAATTTTATTTATTTATGATAGTCATACAGAGAGAAAGAGAGAGAGGCAGAGACACAGGCAGAGGGAGAAGCAGGCTCCATGCGCCGGGAGCCTGATGTGGGATTCGATCCCGGGTCTCCAGGATCGCGCCCTGGGCCAAAGGCAGGCGCCAAACCGCTGCGCCACCCAGGGATCCCCAGTCTAAGTCTTCTTTAGCTGACTGCGAACAAACCCAATTACCAGAAATAATGTTTCAGGCACAAGTTTTAAAAACTTTATTTTTAAAATATGCATTAATAAAATCTACTATCACTCTGGGTGAACCTACATTCTGGACTCCAAAACCCAGTCATAATCAGAAGTTGCTTAGCATTCCAAATCTTGACCAAATAGTACTGTTATGGGTGGAATTGCATCCCCAAAATTCATATATTGAAGCCTTAAGCTCCAGTACCTCAAAATGTTACTTTATTAGGAAATAGAGTCATTGCAGATGTAGTTAGTCAAGCTGAATTCATGCAGGAGTAGGGTGGGCCCCCAAACCCCCATAAAAAGAAGATATTTGAGCACAGATGTGTATATAGGGTTAACATCATATGAAGATGAAGTCAGAGATTGAGGTGATATTTCTGCAGAGATTGAAGACCAAAGATTGTCAGCAACCAGCTAGAAGCTGAAGGAAAGAGAAAATGAACAGATTCTTCCTCACAGCCCTCAAAAGGAACCAACCATTGACATATTGATCTCAGATTTCTAGCCTTGTGAGATAATAAATTTTTGCTGTTATTTAAGTCCCCTAGTTCGTGGTACCTTCTTATGACAACCCTAGCAAAGTAATAGAAGTACTAAACCAATTTGCTTACATATCACCATTGAACAAAGCTACATGACTATACTAGGCACAGCGATAGCTGCAACAACCACAAAGTTCAAAGATCTTCACAGTTTAAGATCACTAAAGTCAGAGCTACTCCAGAAACTTTGATCTCTGTTGGTTGTTTATTGAATCTCAACTGACTGCTTCTCTTTTGTAGGGATTTTTGCTTTATGACCATAAATTGAACATTTTGAGGATGACCTTTAATAAAAACCCTTCTTTCCTTCCATATTCTGAAGCAGTTAAAAAAAAATAGATATAGATAGATGGGTAGTGAGAGAGAGAGAGAGATTAACATTCAATATATATTAATAGCAAAGCTGGACTTGAGCTGGCAGCTAGAGCTCATGACCCAATTTTAGCCTTTCCATGTCCTCCTAAATTTAGATATGCATCTAGTCACCACATGGAGTTCTGCTTCATACTCACTCAATCCTGGCAGACAAGAACTCTTCATGGCGTGTGGGGCCAATCTACACTTTTTTCCCCCATCTCACTAATTGGATAAGTCAGCTCTTCTTTCATATGGAGGGTTTTTAGAGAGTGCAGAAGCCTTCTCCTCAGTCTCTTCTGTATTTGGTGTAGAAAGAAAAAAATTCATGGTTAATAAAAGAATATTGACAGAATTGAAAAACAAACATATTTTCTTAGTCCATTAAGGTTGCTACAACAAAAATACCATATTCTGGGTAGTTTATAAACAACAAAAATGTACTTTTCCTCCACAGTTCTGGAGGCTGAGAAATCTAAGACCAAGGCATCAGCAAATTCCATATCCAGTGAGAGCCTGTTTCCTGGGTCATGACTGGCTTTCTTCTTACTATTATCTCACATGGTGGAGGGGCAAGGGGATTCTCTGGTGTCTCTTTTATAAGAGCAGTAATATCATTCATAAAGGCTCTACCTTCATGACCAATACATTGGGGATAAGGTTCAAAAATATAAATTTTCAGGGATACAAATATCCAGTCTAAACCACATAAAAACAAATGAGCAAAACTAGACTGCTTGTCTACTTAAAGTAAGGTTAATCCCTGTCCTAAACACCAATTTTTCTCACTTAATCCTCACTACAATATTATGCAATAAGATGCATTTTACTTCCCCACTGAAGCTTTGCCAATTATCCAAATTACATCCTTTGTAAGAAAATAATTCAGTTTTGAAGCACACATTACAGAATTGTCCTGTATCCTTTATCTTCTTCAGTACAGAGCACTTCCTCATTCCTTATTTTGTGATTAAGTAATTACCAATGACTTATTTTAAAGAAAGTCACTCAATTTACATTTGTCTGATGTTTTCCTGTAATATTTTAGTTCTTGCATCTTTTCAGGAGAGGTCTCTTAAATGCTGCTCTATATTCTCATTACATTCAATAATATTACACACACTTTTGTTTTTTCCCATTATGGTTGATGTCTATTTTGACCTCTTGAAGGGAATGAAAGTCCTTTGGTCTCTTCCATTTTAAGATTACTCTTTTGTACTTTGTAATTAAGTATTTTGGTAGACTTACTAAGGAGCTAAATTTCTCACTATCTGTCAAACATTTAACTTGTGCTGTCACACCCTATGCTGATCTTTTTTCTGCACAATGCAATGTTTTTCAGCCTGCATTTTGCACCAATACTTTTATCATATAAACACCATCTCCTCTTATGGACACTCTTTGCACTTGATTTGGCTCCAATAGTTTGCTCTGAATAAACATAGCTCTCCATTCTCACCCTGTCATGAACACCTGTCTTATCCAATCCCTCTAATGGTCTGGGAGCTGAATTATTAAGAAAAGAAAAGATGTTAGAGGAGGTAGTCAAGAGGACATGACCACTAGTTGACTGTTAGATGGACCCAGGCAATTGGAGGTTCTTTACCTCTTCCCCACCCTTAAAAATGTCTGTTTTACCCCCTATTCCCATAGTGAGAGCCATTTGCAAGGACAGAATCTTGGAAGAGCAATGTGTGTCGAGACTATTTTGACAGCATATGTGCTTAGAACCAGTTAAGGCCTCTCTATAAATGCTTAAGATTTTGGCAAGTTGGTGTGGAGATGTATTCATCTTGCAGCTGTCATGATAGGCCTCATATGAAAATTCCTCTGCTTATTAAACCTGACATCTACCAATCTGGAGTGGTCTGCTTCTTTCTTCATTCTCTCCTTGTCCACTGTGTGAAGGGGGCCAGTTTGTGAACCAACACAAAGAACAAGAATAATTTTAATGTAAAGATGAAGAACAATATAGTATGATGGAGGAAAATTGAGATACAAGTACTTGATTCAAGGTTTTTTACTCCTTTGTTCCACAAATTCATTGACTGCTGAGAAGACAATAATGAAGAGTTATGCTGGTAGATCAAAATGTGATAAATTTAATTCCTTCTTTGTCACGTACACGGTACTTTATCTAGACAATTTCCTGTCCTTCTCCCAGCTATTGCCTTAGCTGACAAGAAGGGTTTTCCAGAGGATTCTCCATAGTCTTTTGTTGTTTTGATGTTCTTTGTTGTACTGAAGGTCATTGAAAAGATAGTTGGTGTAGAAGCTGTGTTTCTCCTGACCAGCATTTATGGCTTTTATTGTGCTTTTTAAAGAGCCATCTCATTTCATACCCAAATTAAATTACCAATAACATTGAAAATAAAATCAATTTTTCTTTATCATTATTCTTGCAATTGGATACCTCTGTGACTTTTATGACTTCATTATATCAACTAGAAGTAGGACCTGTTATTAGATTTTCAGCTTGTAGTGGGAGGAAAGTCTAGGATATATGGTGATTCAATTATATATTTAGCAACTGAAGAAATAACTACAGTATTGGTCTTCAGATCCACTGTGACCTGAACTTAGGCATAAAACTCCATTTATCATCTGGCTGCTAGAAGACCACATACTGACTAATGGACCATGGTGGCATCTTGGATTTGCAAGGTTTTGTCAATCTAGTGCCAGTTTAAGTTCTTCTTTTCCTCAGTGCATAGTAACCTCAGCAAATGGCTGTATCCTGTTTGGAGAATTCTTAGAAGAAGAAAATTTAAAGTACAGGGATGTGACATTGTTGTAGGGTCTTCTCTCAATGGATCTCAGCCTTCAAACAAGATATTCCAGTCCACAAACTGAGTTCAAAGCCAGAAATCTCCATGTTGGCTATCAGGTGATAGATCTAAATAATAACATAATAACTGTGAGAGGTCTAAATCATAAGCAAACTACTGATTGAAATATAGACATTCAGAAGCAAATGGAGACCATGTTACTGGCAATTGAAAGAAAGAAATTGCTTGTTATATAGTGGCAGAATGCTTAGCAGAATTATGTCCTACAGTTATGTGAAAAGCAGAATGTCAGTGATTACTTTGGATATTTAGTTAAGAAGATTTTCATGTGAATGTTGAGGAAGTGGCCTGGATTATTATTGCTGCTTGTAGTAAAATAAGAGACTGAACAAAGAACTGCTAAGTGATTAAAAAACAAAAACAAAAACAGATCTTGACGATCTGGGAAATTCTCAGTCTATCCAGATTGCAAAGGATACTAAAATTAAGAGATTCACAGTTAATAAAGTCTGTTCTGTAGAGAAAGCTGAGTGTGTGCCTGAACAATCCTTTGCTAGTACCTTGGAAGAATCAATAAGTCAAAGCATTCAATCACAGAAAAGGCTTTTTAAAGAGATTAGGCATGTGATTTGGGTATACCCAAAGCTATCTCAGCAGGGGCCAGGAATAGAGATGAAATTATCCAGGAATGATCTGTGGAGGAGCCTCATATCTAATGGAGTGAATCTCATGACATACATGGGAGAACTAACAGAGTTCTTGAGACTATTCTAACAGCAGTAATACTGCCAGCTTGAACTGGAAGGGATAAAGGGAAAATAAAATGAAAACGGTGTCAGACTCACAAAATTATACAGGCAGTAAACAGACTGATAAAATTACTCAGCTTCAAACATGTACTATCCTTCATTAAATAGGAAAGACAACTCTGAGGTTGGAGCCACAGACTCAGATGGAGGAGCCCTGATCTACGAAAGATTATCCCCAGACCTTGAAACCTAATGGAATTTGCCCAGTTGGATTTCAAAATTACTTGGGACTAGTGTCATCTGTGGCTTTCCATTTTCTCCCCTTTTTAACAAGAATGATTTATCCTATACCTGTCCAGTCACTGTAGTTGGGAAGCAGATGACCTCTCTGACTTTACAGCTCCACAGATAGAGAAGACTTTTGTTTGAGGATGGATCATACCCAGAATCTCAACCATACCTGATTTTGAAGATTTAGTTGATGAGTTTTGAGACAGTTGAGTTAATGATGTTTAGATTAAACTTTTGAACTTCGAATTGACAGTGTTAAATGTAGAAACTTGTGAGGATGTTGGGATGGGGTGAATGTATTTTGCATGTGGGACAGTAAGAAATCTGTGCAATTCAGAATATTTACTCTGATAGGCAAATACTCTACCTAAAAAGTGGTCATATCCTAATGCCTTAAACTTGTATGTTAGGTTACATGGCAAAAAGGGACTTGCATATATGGTTATATTAAAATAAGAACATTGGGATAGACAAATTCTTCTGTTTTATTCATGCAAATCCAATGTAATTACAAGGGTCCTTCTAGGGGAGGCAAAAGAGACAGGGTCAAAGAAGGACATATCACTATGGGATCAAAGGGGGAATAAGATGTAGTGATTGAAGCAGAAGTCAAAGAGAAAAAGTAAGAGAGATTTGAAGATGTTTTTCTACTGGCCCCTGAAGATAGAGGATGAGTCCATGAGCCAAACAATACCAGTGGACCTTAGACACTGGAAAAGACAAGGAACAGATTCTCCTCCAGAGGCTCTGAAAAGAAATGCAGCCCCATCAAACTTGACTTTAGGACTTTTGACCTCCAGGACTGTAATATAATAAATATGTTGCTAAAGTCACTAAGTTTGTGGTAATGTATTAAAGTAACAAAGAGAAACTAATGCACACTTCAAGTAATACTTTAATAAGTTGCCCATTTTTTTTATTCCTAGGGACATTGTAATTGGTTAGCTATTTCAAAACATCTCAGTGGGTCAGGACATTCTGATTAGCACTTTGTCGCTGCTGCCCATTATAGTAAATGTGACAACCCTGTCATTGGCATTGAGCGCTCCATTACTTAGTCTCTACTCTTCCACAATCCAATCAGCACCATTGACATCAGAGAGAACATCTCTATGGTGGTATCTCCTGTCATACTACTTCCTACAGAAGTAGTTATCAAAGAGCTTCTCTAGAATATTAGTACCTCTCACTAATTATTTCTTAATGCCTCAGTGAAAAGAATGTTCTCTATACCCTCTTGGAAGATGTAATGGGGAGATGGATGTACAATTGATCTATGATGAATGAACTCAAATTTGCCAATTTCCAAAGTTTGAGATTCTATCTCTATATTATGACAGAGAGTTCTGGTATCTCAAGTTCATTAAATAAAAAACACTGTTGAATTTTAACTTTAGTCAATTAATTGTCAAAAATTTTAAATTTATGGCCTCATAATCTAGCACAAAAAAATCTAGAATCTCTGGTAAGTATAATCATGGGTAAATTCTGTCCAATTCAATGTAAATAATATATTTTCCTTAAACTAATGGCCTTAGAATCTATTCCCACATATAGTCAATGGATTTTGTGCCGTATATCTTATGAGAATATAAATTAGAAGGAGCATTTTAGTTATTTTTTAATATAAGCTACTTCTAGAGTCAGATTTTGAATTTTTTGCCCTGGAACATAGTTAAATCTGACTCTACATAAGAGTCTAATGGCAGGAATTAATTGTGTTGAGTTTTTCAGAGAGAAGATACCTGCTTATAAGATAATCATCCTGGGGTAAGTTATAGAAGGGTAGCTAAAGAAAGGAAACCAAATATACTGAGACACAAAACGTGAGTATGCTTCTACTTGGAAGGGAGATGCAAAGAAGCCTGTGGGTACTAGTTTACCAGTTTTATCTAAGTTCATCTGGATGATCTTCTTCCAAGTCTCATTATCTCAGTACTCAGTACAGAGTATTTTTCAGTAGTTTTCACATTAGGGGATTGGTGGGGCTCTGAATTGGTCATAAGTTAGGTTCCATTGGAAGCAAAGTTCCAGATGACTATTAGAATAGAGTACAGTTATTAGAGAATGCTCGTGGCATCAACACGTGTAGAAGGTAGGGGAAAGGAGCCAGATTGGGGCTCAGCCAATCTGTGGGGAGCTTTGGAGCTAAGACATCTCTTCAATATATATATATATATATTCAATATATATAATATATATATATTAGACTTTATTTATTTATTTGAGAGAGAGCAGAGCAAGAGAGAGAGAGAACACAAGCAAGGATGAGGGGCAGAAAGAAAGGGATAAGCAGACTACCCACTGAGCAGGGAGCCCAATGTGGAAAGCTCTGTTCCAGGACCCTGGGATCACAATCTAAGCCGAAGGCAGACAATTTACCGACTGAGCCACCCAGGTGCCCTGACAGCTCTTCAGTATTATACCAAGTAGAGATAAGAGGACCTGGTCTTTATACACTGGCATCAATCAGTCACTGGAAACGCGGAATTTCTCTAAACTGAGGCCTGACTTTGGGAGAGGTCAGTCAAGGTATTCAGTCAAGGTATTCTCCAAAGAGAATTTGTCTTCAGTCTTCAGTCAAGGTATTCTCCAAAGAGAATGATACAGCCAATGCCCCTCCTAGCACTGAGAGCAGCTGTGAGAATAGGTCTTTATTCCTCAAGGGAGACTTGGGTGGCACATCATAGCATCCACCACAAAAATCAACTTATGTTTCAATTCTGCAACACATACAATTACAATTTCAGTAAGATCAGCCTTGAAGCTACAAAACTAAGAGATTCCTTTAGGGTCAGCATAGAAGCTGTCTAATTTTCTAACCAAGATCTAAGCTGTGAATTTAAAGATCTAATCTTACTCTTTTTATTTTCCTCCATTTGATTTCAGTGCAGTCAGAGCAGTATCTCACTTTATTGTCCTTGCAGTCATTGCTGCTGCCACAATAGTTAATAACATAATAGCTTTTTGGTCCCTCCAGGAACTTGTTTCAGTAAGGACATTATCACAATCAACCATAGATGATAATTTGATTAATTATGATGCCACTGCATGACATGATTCTTAGCATCCTATTTCCCATTTTCAAGGAGCTCGCATTTGTGTTCAAGCCCAAGGACACAATCAAACCAATCACAAAAAGCCCGTCTTTGAGTGCCTGGGTCCTGGGGTCTTTCTGGTACTAATTTTTTTTTTTTTTTTTTTTTTTTTTTTTTTTTTTTTTTTTTTTTTCTGGTACTAATTTTTATATCAGTCAGGATTTCTGTCAGGAGACAGAGATTTAATATAAAATAGAGAATTTAATATAAACAACTGCTTTCCAGGACTGGAGAATACAAAAGCAAAGGTCAAACACTAAGTTAGCATAGAAGTAGTAACTTCAGAAAGCAGCTTATGTGTTCAGGGTCAGGGAAAACAGTAGGATTATTAGAATTTAGAGGCATAGAGGACAATTCCTACAAAGTCAGGATTCAAATATAAGGAGAATTCTTGGTCTACCAGTTCTAGGGCCACAGGTTTTTGGACAAGGGCAGTTCCCTGCTGAGCTGGGCAGTAGCCAGCTGCAGCTAGTCTCCTTAAAAGAGTATGATGAGGCTGTTCCTGCAATGTGGGAAAAGAAAAATACAACCTGCAAAATGGATAGAGCTGCTATTGTCAGAGTAAAGGACTACCTGATTGATACTAGTAGGAAGGAAAATAGAAAGCAACAAATCCCATCTCTTTAGGCCTTCCAGTCTCCCTCTAGCACTGCCCAGGGCAAAGCCTAACAGAGAATGAGTTGGCAAAATGGAAATGTGATTTGCAGAATCTCAGTTTATTATTGCAGAGAGAACAGAAGTAAGTTTGAAACTAAGAGACAACGTATGATTCATGAAGGAATCATATGGAAAAGTTAAAATAGAGACAATGCGTTTATATATGCAAGAAATATTCCTTAGACACTTTTTATGGGGATGTGGAAGTTGTGAACTCAGCACCTTTCTCCCTAGCCTCCTACTCCTATAAAGGCTAGAAATCAAAATAGTTGGCTCTCACTCTCCCTTGCAATTCCAACATGTCATTTCATTAGTTCTGACCAATGAGGACAAACTAACATACATTAAAAAATACAGTCTTGCTTTTTGCTCTTCATCATTTCCTTCCATCCTCTGTAACTCAGATATAAATCTCTAACACCATTGAGAGACTATAAATTCACCAACTTGAGGATGAGATTTAAATTCTAAGAATAGCAGAGCAGAAGATGGAGTTTGAGTCCCTGATAGTACCTTTGAGCCACTCTACTACCTAGATCTGAACTTCTTGTTTTGCTGGATAATAAACCTACATTTATATAAGCTGCTTTGGTCAGGTTTTCTATTATTACTTACAAACCTTAAGGAACCCAAATATTAATTAATGCATTGTGAAAGACTCTGGTAATTTAGAGATGATTGATTTATAGTATATTCTTGGAGATATTTATTTAACATAGTAAGATTTTAGAAATTCAGGGTTATTTTGTTTTGTGTGTGTGTGTGTGTGTGTGTGTGTGTGTGTGTGTTTGTCTTTTGTTTTTAGCTCTGAGTCAGATATTAACCTAGATTATCTTGGAAAATTATTAAATCTTTCTAGAGCAAAATCATCACATTTATAAAATTTGCTATAGATTTTGATGAAATCAGATTATCAATTATAGATTAAATTCACGTTTCCTCTTGAGTAGGAAAGGGTGGAATAAGCAAATGTTGAAGTAACAGAGCTCAGGACCACAAGTATTATTAAAATCCATAAAAATGGCATGAAAATTATAAAAAACAACATGTCATACATAGAATGAACCATAATGAATGCATTACAACACTCAGGTGATAGTAAACTCAGTGATAAATCTGAAACGTCAGCCCTAGAATTCTGGCTTCAGCTCCAACATGTAAAGTGTGAAGAAGTCCTCACTATCTACCTTGCAACAACAACAAAAGACAAAATCTGACAGAGCACCTGGGTGGCTCAGGGATTGAACATCTGCCTTTGGCTCAGGGCATGATCCTGGGGTCCTAGGACCCTGCATGGAGCCTGCTTCTTCCTCTGCCTATGTCTCTGCCTCTCTCTCTATGTATCACATGAATAAATAAATAAAATCTATCAGTGATTTTTCTTGGATACAACAGAGAATTGAGATCACAGGGCTGAAATCTGGAAGGCAAGTGCTTCCACGTGGATGCGGTAAATGAGACCTTCTTGAACAGAACGTGCTGGAGGAACATACAAATGATAATTTTAATGAATTTCTGGAAACTGATTGTGAGCTAGTATGAGAGTAAGTAAGAAAATTCTGGGAGGGCCCCAACTTTGGGATCCTCTACACTAACATAATCTTTTCATCCAGAAACACCAACTTCTCATATTGAGGATATGAAAAAGATTCTCTCATGGTCTTGAGATGAGGAGGGAAAGAGTAAACATTGTGAAATAGCCACAGCCTTTTTTCAAAAATAAAAATTAAAAAGTCTATGATCTAGGGCAAGTGGCTGAAGGAGAGCGCAGTTCTGAAACTGGATCCCAGAAAGTATTATTCCCAACTCCAGCAGCAGCACCAGCCTTTCTGTCTCATTTAAGGGAAGACAAAACTAAAAAATAAACAAAACTTTAAAAACTTAGTCAAGACTTCTCCTTTCAACTCCAAAATGTAGAGCTTAGAAGCTGTCATTCCTTTTCTTACAATGAGAAAGAAAAAAGTGAACAAATTGAAAATCAGTGACTTTTCTTGTACCCATGAGAGAACTGAGATCACAAAGGCAAACCACATTAAATCTGGACATGAAGGCAGAGAATCACACTTGAGATCAGTTTACCCAGAGTAGGCTCAGTGGAGCCACAAACTGCTTAGAACGTTTAAGTGGTCATTTTGTCAAATTGCTCGAGGCTGAGTGTGGATTAGTTTAAGAATAAAAAATTCTTGGGGCCCTCAATCTCAGGATAGCTCTTACTTATGTGGCTTTTACCTCCAGAAACCTCACCAGGTTCCTAAGGTGAAAAGCCAAAAAATGATGATGTCCTTAAGACTCTGGAATGGGGAGGAGAAAAATAACCATTGTGAAATACTCCCAGAATATTCTCCATAATAAAGACCAACTCTCAAGGTAAAAACCCTTTATTAGAGCCTTAAGCACCCTGAGGGACTGCCAAATTTCTGTCCACATCCCCTTTTAGTCTTTCTGTCTCACTTATGGGGAAAAAAATGTAAGTTAAGATACCCTTGTTAGGGTCACTGCCCAGATACACAGACCTGCTATAAAACTGTGATTCAATCATAAAATTATAGGGATGCCTCAGTGGCTCAGCGGTTGAGCGTCTGCCTTTGGCTCAGGTCAAGATCCTGGGATCCAGGATTGAGTCCAGCATCGGGCTCTCTTCAAAGAGCCTGCTTCTCCCTCTGCCTGTGTCTCTGTCTCTGTGTGTGTGTGTGTATCTCATGAATAAATAAATAAATAAATATTTTCAAAAAATCATAAGATTATAGAATAATATATCTCTCTAACACCTTTCCACCACCACCACCAAAACTCCAGTATAATAACAGATGATTAAAGCTTATAGAGCTGTAAGGTGCAGACTCTATTTAAGGGGTTTTCAAGGAAGGAAGTTTAAAGATGACTGGTAGGAAAAAACAAAAATGAGGAATTTGAAGCCTCTAAAAATTTTTTTTAAATATTTTATTTATTTATTCATGAGAGACACACAGAGAGAGACAGAGACATAGCAGAGGGAGAGGCAGGCTTCCTGCAAGGAGCCCAATGTAGGACTCGATCCTGGGACCCTGGGATCACAAACTGAGCCAAAAGCAGATGCTCACCACTGAGCCACCCAGGTGCCCTGAAAGCCTCTAAAATCTATGTAGGTACAGGAAAAACTAAACATCTCCCAGTTCGAGCCAGGTTAACATAAAATTTCACAATAAAGATTTGTTTACTTCAATTTCCATTACCTGAGATATCATGCCTAGCTTTAAAGGATAAATTGAAATATGCAATGGCAAGAAAAAAAAACCAAACAGTTTTAAAGGCCAAAGAAAAGCATCAGATCTGGCTAAGATATAATGAAGATTTTGGAATTGTCAGTCAGGTAGTTACAATAGCAATAGTTAGTAGGTAAGGAATGCTAATAGACATAGAAGACCACATGCCTGCTTGTAAAAACTCCCAATGGCCAATGCTGGAACAATTTGAGATGAAAAATTAATAATACATAGATTATATCATGAAGTATAAAATAAGTACCCATGAGTCCATACTGATATAAATAAATGATTGAATAAATACATAAATGAGGAGAATAGATACATCTGCTATATAGAGAGTTCCAAATAGTTTTATGTACATACATCTCCCTAAAAGAGGTGGAACATAACTCCTGCCTCACAAGTATGAGCTGTAAATAGTGACTTTCTTCAAGGAATACTGCTGTAACAGGGGAAAAAGAGAGACTAGACAGTGGAGGCACTAAAAAACATTACCTCAACCAGATGATCAAAGTTATTATCAACAATGATAAGTCAAGTTGATAGTATATACCTTTGACATGATGTTTTGAGAATGACATTTTACCTCTATGATTTCATAAAAAGTCATACTCCAGTGTAATCATGAAAAAAATATCAGAAAATCCCACTTAAAGGACATTCTAAAAAATACCTGACCAATAACCTTCAAAACTGTCAAGGTCATCAAAACAAGGAAAGTCTGAGAAACCATAACAGACAGCCAAAGGGGACATGGCAACTAATTTTAATTCACTATCCTGTAACAGAGAGAAGACATTAGATAAAAATTAAGAGTGTGAATGAATTATAGACTTCAGTTAACAATCACCTAAAATGTGTTACTTAGTGTAACAAATATACCACATTAATATATTAACAGTTAGGAAAACTGGGTTTAGTTGCATGGAAATTCTGTTCTCATAGGTGTGGGTTTTGTTTTTGTTTTGTTTTTTGTAAATCTAAATTTATTCTTGAAATGAAAGTTTATTTTAAAAAGTCAGTCTACTTAAAGATTATCATAGTCTTAAATATTCTACAGTCTATTTATAGGGATGTTATGAATTTATTCCCTTAAGCTTTTTTTTGTTTAAATAATTTGCAAAGAAATTATTCTTTTTCTAAAAGATTTTATTTTTTTATTCATTTAACAGAGAGAGAGAGAGAGAGAGAGCACAAGCAGGGGGAGCAGCAGAGGGAAAGGGAGAAGCAGGCTCCCCACTGAGGAGGGAGCCAGTCATGGGGCTCAATTCCAGAACCCTGTGGTCATGACCCTAGCCAAGCGGCGGGCAGACACTTAACTAACTGAGCTGTCCTGGTGCCCTGCAAAGAAATTTTTCTTAACTCTAAGGAGGAGAACAAGATGAAAGAAGTTGATGTCCCCATGAAGCCAACATTTTATATAGTGGAGGATAGTGAGGAAAGGCCATCTTGGAGAAAATATATTAATAATGGTAACACGTATACAAATACATGGTGTAAATGCAAAAACTATATTGCAGTTAAAATTCAATGAGATGTTACAGTAAGGCTGAGTATGTTTTTAAAGAGGTATATGCCATTTCCTCATAATACTATTTCTTATATTTATTAAACCAAATGTATTTAGCTTTTCTATATTATTTTTGTGTTCCTTTTATAAAGGCAGCAAACATAGTACCAAATTTTAAGAACATAGAGGATTCAAATCCATATATAAGTGAAATCCTATGGCCTTGGTCTTTCTTTGTCTTTCTTATTTCACTTATAATACCCTCTAGGTCCATCCATAAATGTCTGTGTTGTACACCCAAAACTAATGTGAATACTCAAATGTAAATAATTAAATAAATGCTATTCCATAAAGTATAATTTGGACCATACATGTAAAGAAGGGTACTAGAGTTCAAAAAATTTGAGAACTATTAACCTAAATCACATATTTCTTAAATGTCTTCTAAAAGACACAAGTTTTGTTATCTCTCAAATCTTTGTGCTTGTTCAAGGAAACTATTTTATTTTTCATAGCTCCCAGTAGTTGAGAGTGTTCCCAAGGGGAGGATCTCAGCACCTAGTTTCAAGCTGTTTGGAAATCAGACCCTCAGGCAGCAACTTTTAAAAGTATGGAAATTCCTAAATCCCATGGGACTGCAAGTGTAACCTCTATTGGCCTGGAGGTTTGGCAGTGTCCCTTGAGTGGCAGTCACAAAACTCAGAGGCTCTGGATGTGTGGAAGCTCTTTTCTGGGAGATACCAGTGAGCTGGAGTAAGGTAGAGGGAGAGCCCAAGATAGTGTCCACAGGCTATGTTCCTTGAGAGAAGTTCCACAGTCTACTAATATTGCCAAACATGAAGCCTGTCCCTCAGGCCAAAGATCCTGGACAAGCCAAGAGCCTCCTTTCATGGAAAGACTGGGGGGAATGCCTCAAGGTACTGTCTGCAAAGTGCCCTGGGGGTGGCAATCTGCCATGGGACCCAGGAATGTCAGCCCCTCTGGTCACCAGAGCCAGGCAGTTGCAAAACCTGGGCTGCCAGATGTAAAAACCAGGGCACCCGCCACATGTAAAGCTCCCCTCCAGGACATACTCTGTACTCTGGAACACTACAGAAAGATAGCATTCCTCGTCCCAGTCCTGCAGAAAGGATATCATCAGCTCCTACATGTGTATTTAATTAGAAGCCTGCCTTGGGCTGCAGCCATCATGGTTAGTTAATAGGCCTCCTACCCAGAAAGACCTGGCCCTGTTGCCTGGGGCTGTACCCTGGGGATGGTAGCTGTTTCAGAAGTCTTTGTCTTTTGATTATAGTCCTATGGGACCCACCAACATAAGCCCCACTGGCTGCCTGATGTAGAGGTGTCTCCTGGTCCAGCTGCAGATATTGGGGCACTGGGCATGTGTGTGAGCTTCTTTCTTGGTGGCACCAATTATGCAGTCCCATGGAACCAGGAACCCAAGCTTCCCTGGCCTCCAGAGCCAGCAGCTGTAAAAGGTCAGGTCAGCAGCCATAAAGGTCGGAGCACCAGACACACATATAAAAGCTGCCTTCTGGGGACTACTGGTGTTCTGGAACCTGGCCAAGGGAGAGCATGAGAGTAGCACCTGCCAGCCTCCATCCCTGCAGGGTGCTCCAAGAAGTTCCTAGATGTGCCTGTTAAATTAGATGCCTGCCCCTGGGGCTAACACTTTCAGATAGACTGCTGAGCCTGCTTTGCTTCAAATATGAGTGGCATCAGCTGCCTCCAAGCTGGATCCTGGAGCAGGTAAATGCTGGCTTGAGCTCCCTTTGGAGCTGTCTCCCAGGTGATTACAGCTAGTGGGTCTTGAGACACAGGGCCTGTGGTTTTCAAAGTTAGATGTTTGGTGGCCTCTCAGGTGCAGGTCCTGAAAGCTCAAGTGCTTGAGGTAGAGATCCAACCCTTTGTCCTCAGGGAGAGGTTCCGGGTTTTAAATTTTCTCTCAGTTGTGGGTTGCTGCTGGGAATGGGGTTTATGATGAGATTGTATCCCAGCTTCTCCTACCTACTTCCAGGTAGTTTTTCTTCTCATTGGCTGGATGTGTAGTTGTTGCTCAGCCAGACTTTATGGTTTTTTAAGAGGAAATTGTTAAATAAGTGGCTGTAGACTCAGTATATCTCTGGGAGAAGGTGATTTCCAGATCTTCCTATATTGCTATTTTGAACCAGAACCTCTAAATGTCTATTTTGATAGAGTGATCGTGAAAGTTCTCTCTGACATCGAACTGCTATCAGAAAGGTTAAAAAAAAAAAAAAAGCCAGCCATGCAAAAATTACTGTGAGGAGTAATTTCAGGCAGTAAGAAAAGATACTATGTGAGTCCTAGAGTGAGGATGAGCTTGTATAGTTCAAAGAGTAAGAAGGGTACTGTGGTCAGAGTAAAATGGAAGACACAAGAAGAGAAGTGGGAGGTAGGCGAAGAAGGCCCGGGGGGAGAGAAAGAGAAGAGAAATATGAATGAGCTCACAGATGTGAGTCAAAAGTATATCAGGTATATCTTGTTACTCTATTTGAATTTCATCCTGAGTGCAATAGGTAACTTTGTAGGAATTTTAAGCAGATGTATTAAGTAGCTCCAAACCTGTACATTTTGGATTGTTGTACCTTTAAAAAAACAAACTCATTATGTCTCATTTTTTGATAGTTGTCAATGCTTACCATGTTCTTTGTCTTTTCACCCCTTTGAAGGCAATGAAATATCACGGCTGATTAGAATTATATGTATGATAAGAGTAAATAGGCTTTAAATGAGCTCTTAAATGCATGGAGTTTGATGAATTGATTATGATATCAATTTGGCCACTTATAAATCTATTTTTAATTTTTTTCTACATGATCTCTTTGCTGTTTTTTAAAAATAAGATGCACATACTGCGATGCTTCCATATCAAAGTCGAGTTTCATTATTTTTAAATTGCCTCTTTGAAAAATGTGCATAATTATTTTCCTAAGGCTAATACATATTTCCCAACATTTTCCTTATTTCACTCTTGGACTAGTGGAAATTGGCTTTAGCTATGGAAGTTAAGGATTTAGCAAGATGTAAGTTACCAAAAATAGTAGTAATGTACTGTGTAGGGGTCTCTAGCTACGTATCACTGGGAATCAAAATTGAGGTGGAAAATCAAGTTTCCAAATTAAAAATAGTGAGATTTAATTGAAAGAAATAAAGCAAGGCAGACACTAGGAAAATTGGAAAAGTGTAATGAATCAGATTCTTTGTTAAATGAGTAGTAGTTTTTGGTATAATAATGGGTTAGTATAATGTGATCCTGTATTGCTCTAAATGGCATATTTTTATGTGATATCAAGTGCTTGTCATTACCATGGCAAGAGTTAGGTAGATTCCAACCTTAATATGGGAACCCCTCCCGACTCCTTGAGAGACTATTTCAGAGACTCTATTTCTTGAATGTAATTGAATCTAACTTCATTCAAGTAAGTTTTAATACTTTTTTCTTTTAAGATTTTATTTATTTATTCATGACAGACACAGAGAGAGTGAGAGGCAGAGACACAGGCAGAGGGAGAAGCAGGCTCCATGCAGGGAGCCCGACGTGGGACTCAATCCTGGATCTCTAGGATCATACCCTGGGCAGAAGGTGGAACTAAACCACTGGGCCATGGGAGCTGCCCTCAAGTAAGTTTTGTTTAAATGCAACCTCATGAGAAAGGCCCTATTGGAGATGCTTGGTGTTTTCTTTGCATTCTTTATTTCCTTTCAGCTTTAAGCATTTAGTAAATTGGATGCAAATAGTATATTTTATATATTCTACAGGATTGTTCTATGTTAATTTTGCCTGGAAAATCATCATATCTGTTTCTCCTGAAGAGTTAGTCAACATCTTCAATTCTTCTAAGCCTTTGGAGCTTTGCATTGTTTTCTTTTGACATCTACATTCTTCAAATCCTTAGGAAAGATGAATATATACTATGTTATTCTTTATAAGGGATACACATTCTGCCAAATGCTTCATGATCTCTCCAAAGCTCAGACTGCATGTTAAACATGTTAATTTCTATCAAGAGATTCTTTCACAATATTATTGTATTTGGCAAAGTATATGGCAGTCTCTATAATATTGCTGCTAATAATCTACTATTCTCTGGAGAATTGGACTGAAATCACAGACTACTAGGCTGATAGAATCTAGCCCAGACTGTGTAACTTATTTTTAAATCCCTCTAACAGTAGAAAACATTTTACTTCCCTAGGTTACTCATGCTGCCTTTTGAGTGGAACTTACTGTTAGCAAACAGTGCTTTCCAAATTTTCTTCTGATCTCTTAAAGCCTCATTCACATAGATCAGTATTAATGTTGCCATGTTGGGTGTTCTGATGTTTTGTTTTTATTTTCCCGAGGCTAATAATCACTGTCTTTCAACAATCCCCTGTATGATATGGTATAAAGTCCTCATAAAAGTGAAAATACATTATTCGTGAAGGAAATGTGTACATAAATATCTCAACAGAATGAAATTTATGGACACAATTTGATTTTATACATGAAATCATCATGAATGTTCTATTTAGTCTGATTTCTCTTGCTTAGACGGATTTTTTTGCTAATCTTTCTGTTTGCTTAACCTACATCTAATAGTTCAGTATTAGCATGTTTGGGGTTCGATTTTTGGAACAATTTCTGTTAAGCAATTTCCTTAAACAATTTAGAGAATGCACAGTCATCTTTCAGCCGATTTGATCTCGTATTTAAGCTGAGCATCAGATATCTTTAATGAGTTGCATAAGAAGTTTGTACTCTGGCTGAGTAACTGCCTCTGTGCTTCAGCAACATAAATTATAGTGAAATGTAGAACAAAAGAATCCAGGAGTCAGCACTGATCAGAATTTTCTTATAAAAAGAGTGATAAAAAAAAAAATAATAAATAAATAAATAAATAAATAAAAAGAGTGATCTTCAGTCAATTACTCTGAACTATAAGCATAAAATACTTACTATCTCATTTTATGAGTTTCAGCAAGACTCATAATAGATTTTAAATTGATTTTGAAAATTTACTTTAAGGAATATAAAATATCTTCAGTATCACACAGTTCAAATGTTCCAAAATATGATAATATCTATGTTCAAGCAGAAATTTTTGGAAATTAATTCTATCTTTAGCAGCTGCTAAATAGAGTCTATATAGGAATTAGTATTTATTAACCTTATATAATATGCTAGACACTATGTTTACTAGGGTATGTATTATCAAATACATATACACATAAATAACGTGTATGTATTTACTTTTTTCTACTGATTCTCAAAACAATTTTATAGAGGAGACTTGCACCCATAGTATGCTTTTTGCCCAAGGTAAAGCAATAATTACCATATTATTAATTTCATGGAAATAATGGCATCTTGAGACACCAGCTATTTCAAGGCATGTACAAAGAACTTGTATTTCATCAAATAAGTTTTTGTGTCATTACCAAGAAACACTTCATTAATAAACAATGTATCAAAATGGCCCAAATTTGGGGGGTTTATTAGTACTCATTATAAAACCAAATGTTCATTCTAGTTGTAGTGGGAAAAACATCTAAGTTTGCCAGCTTTCCACATTTTCCCACATACTAGTATTTACTTGGGTGCTCTGTTTTTGTGACCAAATTCCCATTGCTAGGTATTCATTTTTCTATGTGATGGCCTCTTTTGGTGGAGACAGAGAAGTTATCACTGGTCTAGATAGGGTGAAATTTTGTGCTCCCTCATTAGCCAACTTCATGAATGATATGCCACTAAAACTTAACACCATCAATCTAGAAAAGATACAAGTCGTCAACTAGAATGAGGCCTGGATTTTCAAAAGAAAAAGGAAAACTGAAGCTGAGGAAGGTTAGTTTTGCCTTATATTTGGAAAATAACAAATTATTAGATAAAAAGGACAATATGAAAACAATTTCTATTTTTTCAAATACTTAAATATTGGAAATAGATAATAAAACATTTGTGCAATGAAGTGAGTTTTTATTTTTTTGGTTTGGCTATTGATATTTCTAAAAATCATATTTACATATCTGACTTTGCACCTGATTTTTCAATTCATTTTTTTTCTGTTTTCAAAATGTATATAATGATTCTAGGTAAGTTCTATCTTACAGAACTCAGTGAAAATTCCTAGATAGTCAATAAAAAATATAAGAATATTGTTGCATAAAGTGATTATGCCATTAGGAGAAAGATCCCGTAATTTAAAACTGGCAGACATAAATATAGTGTGTCAAATACTAGATAAAGTATAAAGACAAGAACATTAATATACTTAATCTTTGTCATTCTCCTTGAAGTCATTCTTAAAAATTCTAGTAAGCATTCAACAAATCTCAGAAGTAAGAGTCAGTATTCAAAGACAACTCAGTGGGGGAAGTGTTCTTTATCCAATTTGTTTTATTCGGATTTCTTTCTACGGTGTATCTTGACACAGTCATTTGGGGCAGGCTCTCAAACATGTAGTCCATAAGAAGTCCTGATTTCTCCCTTAAGTTCCAAATCTTTATATCCATCTGCCTGAGTCACCGTCATGCCACCTTCATCAA
The DNA here is from genome assembly GCF_018345385.1 of Vulpes lagopus. Taxonomy (NCBI): domain Eukaryota; kingdom Metazoa; phylum Chordata; class Mammalia; order Carnivora; family Canidae; genus Vulpes; species Vulpes lagopus. The sequence goes on along the minus strand of NC_054838.1, from coordinate 32,309,786 downwards.
CAACACTCTGGACCATACAGTCAGTATAATTATTGCTATCACCCCTTAACTGGTCTTCCTGCCTTTGCCCCTGCCATCTCAATACAGCAACCACAATGTTATAGACTACTCTTCTCCCAGAAAAATGCCTAATTTCCTTATATCTTTTACTCAAAAGTCACATTTTCTGTGAAGAATTCCCTGATCATTGTAACTAAATTTTTAATGAACCAGTATTTAATATCTCTGGTTATTTGTTTTTTCTTCTATGATAGATATGTAGATATAGATATGTCATCCATCTCTATATATAACATACATGTTAAATGTAAAATCGTTTAACTTAGCAATTGTGCTAAGTTCAAAATATGAACTTTCAACCTCAAAAATATAACCTCCATCATGATCGGAGTTTTTGTCTGTTTTGTTTATCAGTACATCCTCAGCATTTCAAGTAGTGCCTGACACAGAGTAAGCGGTCAATGCATATTTGTAGAGTGGATGAATAAATGAATGGATAGATTGATGAAATAAATAAACTAATTTTGGAATCCATAAGGAAATGGTTTTTAGAAGGTAAGAGATCAGATTGTTTTTAATAGTCCAAAAGAGAGATGATGGTTGCTTGGTCTGGGGTACTAATAATGACATTGATGGGAAGTAGAAATTTTGTAGTCAATTATGGAGCACAGGTGGAATATAAAGAATTAATCTCTGATGATGAGAAGAAAAGCAAGGAGTATAAGTACTCTACATATAGTAATAGATTAACAGTTGATTAAAGTTGATTTATATATACTTCAATTCAGTATAAAGCAAAATTATTAGCTACATGGAAGGAGGTGTACTTGAGAAGAAAGAGAAAAATTTAAAAAAAAAACTTTTTTAGAATGTAAGAAATGGAAAACACTAAGTCAGTAGGGTAGATTTACTGGTTAATATAAAGTACCTGAAAGCCCTGAAAATTATTATTTCCTTTCTCAAATGATAAATTTCTAATCTATAAGCCCTGAGCAAATCTACTCAACATAACTTTTTATATATTTTGACTAGTATTTCTTTCTTTATTCTTTCTTTTTCTTTGCTTATTTGAGAAGAGGAAATATTTATTTGGAAACAATGCACAACTTTAGAGATATATTTACATATTTTCCATTTAGTTTTATGGCTGTGTTCTTCCTTGGTATTCAGAATATCATGGGTAGTAAAAATTTAAAAATGCAGAATGAAAGCCCAAAATCCTTTGGCACTACATTATACTAAAGATTATAAAGATAGGGACTTCAAAAATGAGCACTTGTCCGGCAATATTCCTGGCCGAAACAAATCTCAAAATCAGTTTTATTTAGAATACCAATGAATTCTGTTCAAAGCACTGTCAACAACTCTTCACTAACTTGATTGAATGGTATTTCTATACTCTTGATGTTGAATTTCATTTCATTAAATGTTTGCATGTGCATATTAAGTGTTTTCTTCTTTGCGGTAAACTAATCATCTCAGTTTTTATTGTGAAGAAATTGTAACTTGATCATAGAAGACCATGTGTAATAAAACATAGTCAGGCATGAATTTAAATGGTATAGATCTGTAAAGTCTATGAGGTCAGAAAGGGAGAAATCAGATAATATGGGACGTAGTTCCACTGAGTCAGCCTGGAAATAGTATGGGAAGGAAGACTTCATTCAGGTAATGTTATAATGGCTGGTTTAGGAAAGTACTACAAGGGACCTAGTTTGCAGACCAATCCCTCTACCACCCACAAACTTGATCAAATTAGTTAAATCTCTTTGCCACATTTTTGTCATTTGTTTGTTAGTCTAAATAATAGCAACATCTATTTCACAGAGTTCCTCAGAGGCTTATATTAGATAAGTGACAGAAGTGCTTTTTGTAGCATATAAGACATTGTACATAATTGTTAATTTAATATCATTTTCTCTTAAAGCAGAAGAAATCCAATATTTACTTACTAAATAATGACTTTTTCTAAATAGGGACCTATCACTCATTTATTCACTTGTTTATTTATTTTTGTATCAACAATATTTATTCTGATCTGACTCTTTTTCAGGGCTGACCTTGTGCTAGGACATAGTACCTGTCCTCAAGGAAAGACAAAGAAGCCATTGACAAAGTTCAGGCCACCAAGAGTCAGGGCAAAGAGGCTTCTACAAAGAATCTTATAAAATATTCCAGATGAGGGGGATCCCTGGGTGGCGCAGCGGTTTGGCGCCTGCCTTTGGCCCAGGGCGCGATCCTGGAGACCCGGGATCGAATCCCACATCGGGCTCCCGGTGCATGGAGCCTGCTTCTCCTTCTGCCTGTGTCTCTGCCTCTCTCTCTCTCTCTCTCTCTCTCTCTCTCTGTGACTATCACAAATAAATAAAAATAAAAAAAATAAAAAATAAAAAAATAAAAAAAAAATATTCCAGATGAATTTATAGTCATGGTCAGCAATTGTCCATGATTACTATTGTTTTTCAAAATCGTTAGTAGCAGAAAAAAAATGCCAGCCAAAAAATTAATCTAAAATTATTTTTTTCAAATTATAGAGAGTGAAAAAATAATGTCACAAATATTTCAGCCAAGAAATAAACGGTCAAACCAGTACTTCTGTGCCTATTTTCTACATGAAATATTTTGTACAGTTCCAGTAAAGACATTTGGTTGGAAAGTGAGGCAGAGCTGTAGGATACAATGAGGTCTGTTCTTCATTCCTCAGAAAAGTTATCATCTAGTCAAACTACTGAAAGTTGTAGATCTATTTTACTGTGCATCCTGCTGTTATCCTTTCATACAGGATCAATTTTATAAAAATTTAAAATGTTGTTAAAACCTATATTTTATTTTCAATAATTTTTTTATTTGGGTTGCTTTATTAGCATACCATTAAGCAGCCTAACCTTTGAGTAGAATCACCAAAAATTAATCTATAAGGATTTTTTTCACAAATTCTTAACAATTTGACTACATAAGCATAGGTCCATAAAAAAAGTCTATTATGAATGTTTATTTTTATATTGGCAGGGGTGTTTTGTAGACTTTTTCTAATTAGTCTCAAGACTTTGCACCATAGACTATACTATTAATAATATTCCAAAATTGTGTATGAGAAACTGAGTTTCATATAAATCATTCAGTATCACACAGGTAGTAAGTAGAATAATTCAGATTTGAATCCAGTATTTTATACCATTTTAATTTCAAATTCTTTACACTAGACTATGCTATCTATGTATAGCTTATATTTGTTGTAAAGTTATTATAGTTAAGACACTGTGCTACATGCTGGTGTGGGACACCAAAGAGTATGAGCTTGACCAGTCTTTACAAAGCTTTTGATATGTACAAGAGGACATACAAACACACATACACACAATATGATATATAACATTTGTAAATAAATAATAGGAAAAATCTTGCATAATTGGATATAATATTTAGATCAAGACAAATGTATCTAAGCATGATTTAAGAAATAAACATATTTGGTTTCTGCCTTAGGTTCCTGATAAAAGTTCCTCAAACCCTTGTAATTTCCTGAATGATGACACTGATAGTAGTATCTTATGGAGAGCTCCTGAATCCTTTGTAATTTCCTGGCTAATAGGAATGTCTTTTATTCTAATGAGGCAACTCTTGGTAGGCTCCTAGATGTATTCTGGTCACTAGAAATACCAAGTCATCATTAGAAACTTGAAACCTTTAGACTCACCTATCTATGCTCTGGAGACTAAATTAATAATCAATCATGCCTATCTGATGAAACTTCTATAAAAATCCCTTAGCAATGGGGTCTGGAGAGCTTTTGGGTTGATGAGCAACCAACTGGGAAAATGGTGCACCTCACCTCCTCTTTATCTGGTAATTTATCTGTATCCTTCATAATAAATCAGTAAACATAAGTAAAATGTTATCCTGAGTTCTGTGAGCCATTATACCAAAGTGTTGAAATTGAGGAGGAGGGTTTGGTAACCTTTGATTTAGAACCAAGTTAGATAGAAGCTCAGGTAGTTTGGAGACCAAGTACTTCTGATTTGCATCTGAAGTTGGGCATAGTCTGGTGAAATTGAGTTCTTAACCTGTAGGGTCTATGCTAACTCTGAATAGTAAGTATTAGAATTAGATTCAGTTGTAGAATATCCAGTTGGTGTCCACAAAGAATTAAAAAATTACTTACTATGTAAAACCTACACATTTGCTATCAAGTGTTGTGATTAGAGAAACCATTTTCTCCTGACAGGAACCCACATTTGACCTGCAATTTGAAAGACAGGCAAGATTTCAGTAAAAGAGAGTATAAAAACATACTCCCTGCCCAGATATGGGAAAATTCTAAACATTATTTAGGTGATGACAAATTGAATGAGTGTTTATTTTTAGTATAGAAGAATTGAGGTAGATACATAGATGTGTTCTGAAAAGTAAATGCTTTAGAAAAATTTCAGGATCAGTAATTTCAGGCAAACTCTAAAAATAATAAAAAAGAGTTAAATAAAAATTTTATTTAAAATAAAAATAAATTAAGTAAATGAATACATTTAACAGTAAACAGGAAAGGCCAGGAAAAAAAATAACTGGAATATATTTAAGTGGGAATTTTTCTAACTAAAATATTGAATACTCTAAAATCTTTGGAGTTCCAGGAAATGATAAAATTATTAATTTATATTAGAATTTAATAAGTCAAGGAGACATTCTCTAAACTTCAGAATAAGAGCTAAATTAATAGTTGAATAATACAACAATAATGTTAATAGGATAAATATTAAAAATAAAGCTGAAAGGAGAAAGAAACAACATAAGATATCGTGTAAATATAAAACAAATGGTAGTAGAGTAGTATATCCAAATATATCAGATATTATATTAAATTTAAATAAAGTAAATATAATTTAAAAACAAGATTATAAGACTAATTATTTTTTAAATATTTATTTATTTGAGAGAGAGAGTGTGAGCAGGGGAAGGGGCAGAAGAAACCACCCAAGTAGACTCTTGCTGAGCATGCCCAATGCAGGGCTCAGTTCATGATGCAAAAGATTAGGATCTGGGCCAAAACCAAGAGTTGGAAACTGAGTCCAGTTAAGCATCCAACTCTTGATTTTGGCTCAGGTTCTAATCTTGGGGTCCTGGGATAGAGCTCCCATGTTGGGCTCTCCACTCAGTGTGGAGTTTGCTTGAGAATTCTCTCTGTCCCTCTACCTGTTGGTATTCTCTCTCTCAAATAAATAAATAAATCTTAAAACAACAGATTAAGTTTTAAACCGACAAACCATATTCATCATACACATGATATATTTTTAATATAAGGCTAGAAAAAGATTAAAGAAAAAAACATGTGAAAGAGAAATTTTCAAAAAATTGCTGCATGTGTTACAGTAGTATCAGAAAAAAGTAAACTTTTAAGTAATAAGCATTACTAGAGATAAGAGCTTTTACAACAATAAAAGATTGTCTTAAAAATAAAGATAAAATATAACAATTAAGTTCATAGCTACAAGATATTCAAGACAAAACAGTCTAACATAAAGATATATGAACAAATCTGTAATCAAGTGGGGGATGTTAACACTGTTCTGAAATCAGTGGATAACACAAGCAAACGAAATGTCAGTAAGAGTAAGATCTAAACAATATAATTTACCAACTTCAGTTAATTGCATATATAGAACACTACATCCAACAAACTGAATTACATCCTGTTTAAGTATAAATGACAGTTACCAAAACTGGTTCTATGCCATGCTACAAAGAAAATCTTAATTTCAGATTAAAATCAAGTAAAATGTTTTCTGTCCAACGTGAAAATAACCTAGACATCAATAGCAGAGAGATTAATATAAAATCTCAAATTGTGGGCAGGCTGGGTGGCTCAGCAGTTTAGTGGTTGCCTTCAGCCCAGGGCATGATCCTGGAGACCCAGGGTCGAGTCCCACGTCAGGCTCCCTGCATGGAGCCTGCTTCTTCCTCTGCCCGTGTCTCTGCTTCTCTCTCTCCCTGTGTCTCTCATGAATAAATAAATAAAATCTTTAAAAAAAAAAATCTCAAATTGTTTGGAAAAGCACTTTCAAATAATTCATTAGTTAAGGAAAAATATGTAAAGGAAAATTTGAACTTGCGGAGGCAACTAGATCTGAGCTTAGAAATGTATGCCTTTAATGATCATATTAGAACGGAAGAACTACATACTTTGTAAGCATTCACATCACTTTTTAAAACCATCAAAATAAACGGAAACCAAATTTAATAAAATAACAAAGAACAGAAATTAATGGAATAATAAATGTAAAATAATGATGATCAATAAAGACAAAGTTGATTACTTGAAAAGATTAATAAGTTAGATATAGCCTAGAAAGAATGACCAAATGAAAGAGAGATTAAATACATACAAATTGCCATTATCAGGGGAAAAAAAGGACAATCACCACATGTCCTACAGGTATTAAATATAATAGAAGAATATTATGAATAATTTTAAAAATTTATATAAAATAATAAAATTTTAAGAAAATTACAATTCACTAAGTAAATGCCTGAAGAAATAGAAAATCTGATTTATTCTGAATCTATTAAAGCTATAGAATTTGTGATTTTTATTTATTTTTTAAAGAGTTTATTTTTTTATTTTTTATTTTTTTAAATTTATTTATTTATGATAGTCACACACAGAGAGAGAAAGAGGCAGAGACACAGGCAGAGGGAGAAGCAGGCTCCATGCCAGGCGGGACTCGATCCGGGGGCTCCAGGATCACGCCCTGGACCAAAAGCAGGCACTAAACCGCTGAGCCACCCAGGGATCCCGTGATTTTTAATCTTCCCACAAAGGACCCCCACATCCAAATTGTTTTATCAGTGAATTCTACCAAACATTTGAGAAAGATAGCACATATATTAAGCTATATCTTAATAGAGAAAGAGAACATATATTTTATAAAGCCAAATAAATTTGAAATAATAGCCTGATGAGAGCACTATAAGAAATAAAAATGGGAGACTATTATCTCTCATAAGCATGGGAACTAAAATCATAATATATTACCAAACCATAAAATCCAGCTGTGTTAATCTTTTTGTAATTATTGAAGAATGCAAATTTGCTTTAATATCAAAAATAAGTTGATGTTTATTAAATTAACAAGGGAAAAAATTCAATATGTGCAGATAAAATTCAATATCCATTATGAAATTTTTACACAAAATTGAAGTAGGAGGCAAAATATTTATTTTTTTATTTTTTTTATTTAAAGATTATACCTATTTATTCACGAGAGACACAAAGAGAGAGAGGCAGAGACAGAGGCAGAGGGAGAAGCAGACTCCATGCAGGAAGCCTGATGTGGGACTCGATCCCAGGGCTCCAGGATCATGCCCCAGGCTGAAGGCAGGCACGAAACTGCTGAGCCACCCAGCAATCTCCAGGAGGCACAATATTTAATGTATAATAGGACCTCTGCAAATAATTTCAGTCAACAATTTTCTGCAATAATTTTCTTGCATATGGTAATTTGTTGATACTTTTCTGAAGTCTAGAAAGCGACAAAGTACTAACCATTGTTACTTCTATTCAACTTGTAATTGATGATTCTAACAAGTGAATTAAAGCATGTAAAAGAAATATGTGTCAGGATAGAAAACAGCCATATAACTGTCATTGTTTAAATACCACATATTTGTATATTTCAAAACTCAAAATAACGTATGGATAAGCTATGGTAATTATAAGATGATGGGATACCTGTGTGGTTCAGCAGTTAAGCGTCTACCTTTGACTCAGGGCATGATCTGGGAGTCCCAGGATAGAGTCCCACATTGGACTTCCTGCATGGAGCCTACTTCCCTCTCTGCCTGTGTCTCTGCCTCTCTTTCTCTGTATCTCTCATGAATAAATAAAATATTTTAAAAAATTATGAGTTTAACATGATAAAAGCTCAATATAAAAATCAACTGTACTGGGTGCCTGTTAGCTGAACATCTTGGTTTCATCTCAGATCTTGATCTCAGGGTCTTGTGATCAAGCCCTGCCTCTGGCTCTGAGTTGAAAGCAGTGTCTCCTTGGGATTCTAGCTCCCTCTCCATCTGTCCCTCCCTCCTGCACACACACTCTCTCTTTATCTCTCTCTCTCTTTCTCAAATATTTTTTAAAAATCAACTGTACTTATTGCAAATATAATACATAAATATAAAATTATTAATTTTAAAGATTATACAAAGTGAGAATGCAATATAGTTTAAGAAAACATCGGATATATTAGAATACACATTAAATACATAATAAAATATGTGCAAAAAGTAGACACTACACATACTTAAAACATTTACTGAAAAAATAAAAATTAAAAAAAATTTAATTCAAGTATAGTGAACATATAGTGTTATATTAGTTTCAGGTGTACAATATACTGATTCAACAATTCTGTATATTACTCAGTGCCCTTAAAAATCTTAATCCTCTTAATTTATATCATCCAACCCCCACAGACCTCCCTTCTGGTAACCATCAGATTGTTTTCTATAGTTAAGAGTCTCTTTTTTAGTTTGTCTTTTTGTTGTTCATTTGTTTTCTTTTTAAGATTTAATTATTTGAGAGAGAGAGAGTGGGCACAGAGGCAGAGAGAGAGGAAGAAGCAAGCTCCCTGCTGAGCAGGGAACCCAATATGGGGCTTGATCCTGGGATCCTGAGATCATGACCTGAGCTTAAGGCAGACATGTAACAGACTGAGTCACCAGGTGCCCCATTTGTTTTGTTTCTTAAATAACATTTATGAGTGAAATCCTGTGGTGTTTGTCTTTCTCTGGCTAGTTTATTTTGCTTAGCATTATGCTCTCTAGCTCCATCCATGTTGTTGCAAATGGCAAGATTTCACTTATTTTTATGACTGAGTAATATTCCATCGTGTTTTTATATACCATTTCTCCTTTATCCATTCATCTGTTGATGGACTTGAGCTTCTTCCATAATTTGGCTGTTGTAAATAATGCTGCAGTAAACGTAGGGGTGCATGTATCTTTTCAAATTAGTGTTTTTGTATTCTGTGGGTAAACAGCATAGGAATTACTGGATCAAATGGTAGTCCTATTTCTAAATTTTTGAAGAACCTTCATACTGTCTTCCACAGTGGCTGCAACAGTTTGCATTCCTACCAACACTGCAGGACAGTTACTTTTACTCCACATCCTTACCAATGTTTATTGTATCTTGAGTTTTCTATGTTAGCAATTCTGACAAGTGTGAGGTGGTATCTTACTGTGGATTTCATTTGCATTTTCCTGATGATGTTGGACATCTTTTCATGTGTCTATTTGCCACTTATATATCTTCTTTGGAGAAATATCTGTTTGTATCTTCTACCTGTTTTTAATGAGATTATTCACTTTTTGGGTGTTGAGTTGTATGAATTCTTTATGTATTTTGGATACTAAACCTTTATCAGAGATGTTGTTTGCAAATAACTTTTCCCATGTAGTAGGTTGTCTTTTCGTCTTGTTGATTATTTCTTTTGCTGTACAGAAGCTTTTTATTTTAATGTAGTCCCAACAGTTTATTTTTGTTTTGCCTCAAGAGACATATCTAGAAAAATTTTGCTATGGCCAATGTCACAGAAATTACTTTCTCTGCTCTCCTCAAGGATTTTTATAGTTTGAGGTCTTACATTAGGTTCTTAATCCAATTTTTAAAAGATTTTTATCTATGTATTCATGAGAGACATGCAAGAGAGGCAGAGACATAGGCAGAGTGAGAAGCAGGCTCCCTCTGGGGAGCCTGTTGTGGGACTGGATCTCAGAAGTCCTTAATCCATTTTGAGTTTATTTTTGTGTATGGTGTGAGAGAGTGGCCCAGTTTCATGCTTTTGTATGTAGTTGTCCAGTTTTCCCAGTGCGATTTGCTGAAGAGACTTTTTCCCACTGCACATTGCCTTCTTTGTCAAATGTTAATTGACCATTTAGTTGTGGGTTTATTTTTGGGCTCTCTCTTCTGTTCCATTTATTTATGTGCCCATTTTTGTGCCAGTACCATACTGTTTTCATTAATACAATTTTGTAGTATAACTTAAAATCTGGGATTGTGTTACTTCCACTTTTGCTACATCCCAAAGATTTTGGACCATCATGTTTTCATTTTCATTTCTTTTCATGTAATTTTTTATTTCTTCTTTGGTTTCTCAGTTGACCCCTTCATTCTTTAGTAGCATGTTATTTAACCTCCATGTATTTTTACTCTTTCCAGATTTTTTTTTGTGGTTGATTTCTAATTCTAGTTTCATAGCATTGTGGTCAGAAAAGATAGATAGTATGGCTTTGATCTATTTGAATTTGTTGAGACTTGTTTTATGGCCTGATATGTGATCTATTCTGGAGAATCTTCTATGAGCACTTGAAGAAAATGTGTTCTCTACTGTTTTAGGATGGAATGTTCTGAATATGTCTGCTAAATCTCTCTGGTCCAGGGTATCATTAAAAGCTACTGTTTTCTTGTTGATCTTCTGTTTAGTTGATCTGTCCATTGATGTAAGTGAGGTGTTAAAGTCTCTTATGTTATTGTATTATTGGTTAATTCCTCTATGTTTGTTATTAACTGTTTTATGTATTTGAGTGCTCTCATATTGGGTGTGTAACTATTTACAAATATTTTTTCTTGTTGGATTATCTCCATCATAATTACATAACATCCTTCTTTGTCTCATTATAGTCTTTAAAGTTTATTTTGTCTGATATATGTATTACTATCCTAGCTTTTTTCTCCCCATACCATTTCCATGAAAGCTTCTCCATCCTTTCACTTTGAATCTGCATGTATCTTTGGGTCTACAATGAGTCTCCTGTAGGCAGTATATAAATGGATCTTGCGTTTTCATCTGTTCTGTCACCCTATGTCTTTTAATTGGAGTATTCAGTCCATTTACATTCAAAGTCATTATTTAGGTATTTAATTATAATTTTATAATTTCTAATTATTGCCATTTTGTTACTGTTTTATGTTTTGTTGTTGTTGTTGTTGTTTTTTAAGTTCTCTGTTGCTTTCTTACTTTCCTCTCTTATGGTTAGTTGGCTTTCCTTAGTGATATATTTGGATTCTTTTCTCTTTAGTTTGTATAACTGGGATTGTTTTAGGCTTGATGTTGTTAAAGATTTTATTTATTTATTTGAGAGAGAGAGAATGAGAGTAAGAGAGAAAGAACATGAAGTGGAGTAGGCAGAGGGAAAAGCAGACTCCCTACTGAGCAGGGAGCTCGATGTGGGGCTTGATCCCAGGACCCTAGGATCATGACCTGAGCTGAAGGGAGATGCTTAACTGACTGAGCCCCCAAGGTGCCCCTTGTGCTTTTTTTTTTTAAATCTTTTAAAAAAAATATTTGTACAGTGTCAATGTGGGGAGGGGCAGACAAAGAGGGAGAGGGAGAGAATCTCAAGTAGACTCCTTACTGAGCATGGAGCCAGACACAGGTCTCCTGAGGGAAAAGAATTGGAACAGAAGTCTGGCTGGAGGGGTGTGTGTCCACAGGCTACATGTATGTGGGGCATGCCGTTATGAAGAAACATAGTGAATATTATTTGGTTACTGCTGGTGGTCATGTGTCTGGTCTGGGGACAGGGGAAAGGAATGGTACCAGTCAGCTCCTTTGTTCCTGGTGAAATCCTCCAATGATCCCTGTTTCTCCAGCACATGTTCTGAGATTAGTAAACAAATATGCCTCCCATATACTCTAAGTATTTTTCAAATTGCTACTTCTGTGCTGTGTCCACTCAGTGGGTAGGAACTCAATTTCCTCTCATCTTACTAGACCTCCCATTGCCAAGCCTGCTGATTTTTAAGGTTCCAGGTTTTAAATCGCACTGATTATGGGATTTTGGTTTCAAAGGTAAATGTTTTGGGGATTCATCTTTCCCCTTTGGGCTCTCTGGTATGAAAGTCTGTTTCCTTCCTCTCTTTGCACTGTAATATACCCCCTTCCCAAGGTCCACTTGGCTCCTATTCTGGTCTCTACCCTTTCTGTTCTCTTCAGTGTGGCTTACTCTCTGCATTCAGCTGTAGAGAGTTCATTCTGCCAGTCTTTGGGTCATTTTCTGGGTTATTTACACTGATGTGAGTATTACACTGATGTGAGTCGTATCCCTGGGACAGGGTAGGCTTGGGATCCTCTTACTCTGCCATCTTCCCTGGAAGTCATGAATAAGATATTAACCTTGACTAGATCATCTTGGTTCAAGCTACCTTAACAATATACCATAGACTGGGTGACTAATAAATGAGAGAAATTAATTTCTCATAATTATGGAAGCAAGAAATCTGAGATCAAGATGCCAGCATGGCTGGGTCCTGGTGATGGTGCTATTCCTGGTTCTAGACTTCTCATTGCATCTCCACATGGTGGAAAAGGCAGAGAGAAGAAGCAAACTATATTATGACTCTTATATGGCCACTTCCCATTTATTCATATGGGCTCTAGTCCATGACTTCATCTAATTTTAATTATCTCCCAAATACCCTATCCCCCAGAACTATTTAATATGGGGTAGGGTTTCAACATATGAATTTTGGAGGTGCAAAAACATTTAGCCCATAGCATGTTCGTTTAGAATAATAATTAGTCTCAAATTAAAAATAACCCATATATTCTTGAATAATAAAATTAATAATAAACTGAATAAGTAAATGGAATCCTATATAGAAAAAAAAAGTAAACCACTAGTAAATGCAGAGATGTGAATGAATCCTACTTTGAGTATTTTAAAAACAAAAAATAAAAAACAATTGTTAATATATGATTCAATTTATACAAGTTTCAAAAATAGGCAGAATTAATCTGTTCTTATCTATTTTATTTGGGGAGAAAGTGGGAGTTGTAGAATATAAACTACAAATATGATAGTATTTACACAAGCATGTACTATTGGTAAAAAATCAAGCTCTACACTTAAAATTCTTTTTCACCTTTCAGTATGTATGATAGATGCTTTGCATAAGAATTTGAGATCAAAGAATTCAGCCAAGATGTCAGAAGAATTCAGATTAACCAAGGGAAATTACTCTTACCTTTGTACTTGTAGTACTTTGTGACTACTTTACAGTGCTTAGCCTGTTTCACTATTTTTTTTTTAAACTTTTGACTCTACATACCTTTGAAGACTCTATATTAGGTATGGGAATCCTGTCTTAATCTATATTTCTGGGAATCTAGTACAATGGCTGATACGCCATGTGCACATCAAATATGTACTAATCAAATGCAAAAGTTTATTTTTTTATTATTTTATTTATTTTTTGATGCAAAAGTTTAGGGTTGTTATCTTCATAATTCTATAAAACTCTTATTCTATCTACAGGACTTTTGCATGTTATTTAGCTCATTTTGCAAACTGAATTAGATGTTTTTTTTTTTTAAATTTATTTATGATAGTCACACAGAGAGAGAGAGAGAGGCAGAGACACAGGCAGAGGGAGAAGCAGGCTCCATGCACCGGGAGCCTGACGCGGGATTCGATCCCGGGTCTCCAGGATCGCGCCCTGGGCCAAAGGCAGGCGCCAAACCGCTGCGCCACCCAGGGATCCCTGAATTAGATTTTGACAAGGGAAATCAACTGAAGTGACTGACTTCCTTCGCTGAGAGCAAATACATGCGTCATAAGAAACCACCTCTTAGGAACAAGATACTAAAACTTCACTTACAGCCCATTCAATTCTAGTTTTTATTAAGTATAGTATTATGTATATAGAATACCTAATATTATATGATAAAAAAGTTCCTTGAGTTAAATTGGTACCATTCATTGTTTTTGTTTTATAAAAAACTTGATATATTTGCAAACAATACAAAACTGAATGACATTAGTAATAAAAGTTATTCAAAGATCAAGACAGAATAGAACAGTGGAAAAACTAAAAGAAAATATATGTAGTTATAAATCAGATTTTATCCTCATCCTAGAAATACAGTAATGAATAAGATAGCCACTCTTCTTTGATCTTTAAACCAGTGATGGGGGCATAATAGTAAGCAAATTATTTCAGTTAGCTCGAACTAAATGAACTATATTAGTTGTATGTTCCAGTAATATTCTGTTACTTTTCTTTAATGATACCCACTATCCTTATAAACCTGTCATTTTCTTTTTCAAGTTTGTATAATGTTTGAAGATTGAAAATAAATCTGTATATTTCAGTATTTTCAGAACCTTGTAAAATATAACATAAGGTATGGATTATTAGCTGGAAATGAGAGAAGGAAACTTTACATTAAATATAAATATAATTTCTAACATTGAAGCTATACAAAATTTGAAGGGACATTCTTGTAAAATGCAGACGCCTCCACCTCTTGATATTTCTAAGTTAACAATTAAATTTCATGTCTGTCTCATAACCTTTCTTATCTGAAGTTTCCCTAGTTCCATGAACAGAATATATTGATGTAACTTCAATATGAATTGAATATATTTAGTTTAGGAAGTATTTGTAATAAAGGAAAAAAGTATACTTGAGTTAAAGTTGTTCTGAGAATTATGTTAGGTAAGTGTTTGTGGAACAAACCACAGCTGTTAAGAATAAATAGTGGACTCAGTTGAAAAGGGGATGAGAGCATAGGGTAATGGGAGAGTTCACGAAGACAGACAAATGTTCAGCATACCCCACCGGATATTTCTAACACATTCTGTGAAGATAAATCTTTCATCAAGTAGAAGCTAAAACCAAAAAAGTTTGTCTGAAATAATCTGACATAATAAAAGTATATTTTAATCTGTATCTTAGTATAATCTCTGGAAGGAAATCTTCTTTAGTATGGATGTAATAACAACTTAAAGATAAATTGTCTCCATGCCAGATATACATATGTGCATAGCATAAGGTATAGATTTGTGGAATCAAGATGCTGTAAACCTGAAACTAATGTAGCATTGTGTATCAACTATACTTCAGTTAAAAAAGTACATTATCTCAAATTCTAACATTTACATATTTCATCCAAAGTAAACAGTAATAAAATAATGAGGATGCCCATAATAAAGACCTGAAGATCCTGCCAAACTGTCATGGGTGAACCACCTAAATATAAAGTTCTGTTTAGGATAATACTAATATTATAATATACATTTTCTATGCCCTTTTTTCTTTATATTACCAACCTGGGTCATCCAGAAACCTGAGTAATTAAATCAAATTATTTGTGACTCCCACTGGGTTAAATAATGTCTTTTTTAAAAAAGCTTTTTAAAATGACCCAAAGCTAAATATCTAGTATACATTGTCTTGACTCCTCATGTGAACCTTCAAAGCAAACCTATACATTCGACTTAAAGATTTTTTAATTTATTTTAGAGACAGATAAAGATAGTCAGTGAGTGATAATTCATGCACATGTGTATAGGTAGATGGGCAGAGGGAAAGGGAACTTAGACTCCCTGCTGAGCGTGGACCCTGCCATGGGCCTGGATCTCGGAATCCTGAGATCATGACATGAGCCAAAATAGAAAATCAGATGCTTAACCAACTGAGCCACCCAGGTACCTCTAAGTTAGATTTAATTACTCTTTTACTAGGAGACAAACTGAGGTTCAATAGGTATTAGAAATAAGAAATTAAAATACTTATAAGTTTTCAGCCAAGTAAATTGAATGAGGAGAGGGAGGTGGAAAACATGCAGAGTCAGAAAAAGAACACATGTTCTTTTATAAAAGGAAACCTTTATTTATAAAGCACTTACAGGGCCTGTGACACTTTAAGCTGTATATATTTCTTTTGTTTTCTAAAAGCGCCCAATTCCTTTCATTCAATTTAGGGAAGGGTAAAGGATATTTGTAAACAAAATGTCAGATTAAGGCAATGACATTTTGTGCAAATATCAGCTAGTAACAACTTAAAAACAATTTATAAAGCAGTAAACATTTTTAGTATGATATAAACTAGGTCTGATGGCAAGTTTAAAGGAAGAGATTCAAATAGTTTTTGAGGGGTGATAGTGCTGTTAAAATAAGTACATATTTTTATGGATTACTACTTAGAAGGATTTATTTGGATGTGTAAGTCATTTGTTAAAAATGTCACATTTTTAGAAAGCACAATTTATATTTCCCCATGCCACGAATTTGTATAAAATGCAGTGCAAGTTTAAAAAATATGCCTCTCTGATGTACTGTGATTGACTCTATTGTATCTGTAGAACTGCATTAACTTCTTGCCTTTAATCTCATGCCCTTCTAATGCATCCTCCACACTGTGAGCAATCTTCAATATGTAAATTGGATGATTTCACTCTTTTGCTTCAAGTTACTCAATGTTTCTCCACTGCCTTGAAGATAACCCCAAATTGCTTTGTATATGATGCAGCCTTCCACTATTGGTACCCACTAGGTATGTCCTGCTCCTTCATCTTCTGTGCACACTCTTTACTATAAGAATACCAGTCTCAATATTTCCCTGAGTGTGCCAGGTGCTCTTGTAATGTTTTTTATCTGTCTAGATTGTTCTTTTTTTTTTTTTTTAATTTTTTATTTATTTATGATAGTCACAGAGAGAGAGAGAGAGGCAGAGACACAGGCGGAGGGAGAAGCAGGCTCCATGCACCGGGAGCCTGATGTGGGATTCGATCCCGGGTCTCCAGGATCGCGCCCTGGGCCAAAGGCAGGCGCCAAACCGCTGCGCCACCCAGGGATCCCTAGATTGTTCTTTCTCCAGCATCCCACTCTTCCTGATATTTGGAGCATCAGTTTCACACATACCTTCTAGAAGAGCAATATAGTTCTTCAGTGTTTTCTCTCTAGTGCTGGGTTAGTGCCTTTCTGAGTGCCTTGCTGCATGAATACTTCATCACATTGATGTAGTTTTGGAATGTAGGTGAGGTTTGGTGGGGTGAGGTCTGGAGCTGACAACCTAGAAAGAATTCTTGAGACATCTTTGGTGCAAAGCAGTGGTTTTATTAAAGCACAGGGACAGGGCCTATGGGCAGGAATTGCTGCTGCACCAGGGTTGTGAGGGGTAACTGATTATACACTTGAGAGTTGGCAGAAGTAGGGAAAGAGGAAGTTTCAAAAGGATTTTCATATGTTAAAGAAGACTCACAGGATAATGGAGGCCCTGCCATTGTCAAGTTAAGGTGGTTTTTCCTTCAGCAAGGCATTAACCATAAGATAGTTGGGAGCTTCCCAGAGGAATATTATACTCTACTGGCTTCAAGTATCTGTCAATGGGCTGCAGGTTCTAAGGACATTTAATTGTATCTACATTTCCTTCTGAAAGCTAGATTATTGATTAAAATGCTTTATTCCCATAAATTACTAAGATATTTGTAAACTGAGGGAGACTTTTGTCTTTCAGGATTATGATCTCTGTAAGTTAGCTATTTGATTTTTCTTTCCTTAGTTTTAGCATAACCAGGAGTGTCTGAGAAATGTCACACATATGGGGGGTGGGGATGCAGAATGTCAGCTTGTTCTTTGTCCTCAGCTAGCCCTCTACTACCTCATCAGCATCGCTATTATTATGTACATTAAAGTCAACGTTCCTTATTGTATACCTGAAACTAACTCAGCATTGTATGTTAACTATACTGGGATTAAAACAAAACAACCCCCCCCCCCAAATCTGGCCTTTCTGCCATAGTATTATATTCTGTATTTATGCTGTACAATTTTCTCGAAAGAAGAAAGACTACATAAAACATTCTATTTAACAATCTAATATGGACTCTGACGCAATATCACCCATACTTAGATAAGATTCAAAATGTTATTATCTATGTCTTGGTAAATATAATTTAAAAATTTCTCATGTCAACAATAATCACCAGAAGATTGTGATAATAACTAAGACAGTTAGTAGCTAATCAGTATTAATAAGGAAGAAAGAGAAGATGCTAGAATGTGGGAAAGAAAGTTAGAAAACAACCTATAGAGCGGAAGACAGTATTTGTAAAGCATATATCTGGTAAGATATATTCTAGATTATGTATTCTAGAATATATAAGCAATGCTTACAATTCAATAACAAAGGTAAATAACTGAATTTGAAAAAAGTCTTTAATTGTAAAGGACTTCAATAGACATTTCTCAAGGAAGACAGAGAAATTACTAACAAGCACCACGAAGATACATTCAATATTATTGGTCATTAGTAAAATGCAAATTAAAATTATGGATGCCTGTGAAGAAACCCCACCCCCCGTGAGAATGTAGAACCAGGCCTAACCCAGAGGCAGTCCACACCCAGGTGCCTTCCTGGAACTTAAGCAACGAAAAACGTTCTGTGGTCCCCCCCACCCCACTGCCCTGACTGGAAAGTCCCTGAACATGCTCATATTGACCTTCAAATAGACCAATCATGTCATAACCCATATGCTATGCTAATCCCGCGGTTTTTGCCTTTAAAAGATGCCTGTAATTGCCAATCGGGGCTCTTCCACCTCTGAGGCAGAGAGCCCGTTTGTGCAAACGTTCAATAAAACCCTCTTGCTAAAAAAAAAAAAAAAAAAAAAAAACCCTCTTGCTAGTTGCATCTGCCTGTCTGGGGTCTGAGTCTCTGGGGCGTCCACCGGGACACGTTGGCACCCGTGAGCCAGGGTCCAACACCTGAATGGCTCAGCAGTTGGGCACCTGCTTTCTGCTCAGGACATGATCCCAGGTTCCGGGATCGAGTCCCGTATAGGGCTCCCTGCAAGGAGACTGCAAGGAGCATGCTTCTCCCTCTGCCTGTGTCTCTGCCTCTCTCTCTTGTTGTGCCCAAGATTGCGAATTCGAGAAACTACCAAGGAGCCGACACCCATGCAAGCGCACGAGGGTTTATTAGCAAGCTTGAGCTTGGGTCCAAGTATACCCGACACAGCGGAGCAGGGACTTGGACCCCGAGGTGGGTTTTAGCTTAGTTTTACGGGCTGGTCTAGGGGACCTCCAGAAGGGGTGGAGCAATTCCTCAAGTTCTGTTTACATTTTGATATGGGGCCTTCAAGGGCATTGAGCTCTGTTCTTATTCTAATAGGGGCTTCCTGCCACTGGCTTGGGCTCTGTTCTTATTCTAATATGGGGCTTTCTAGGACCTTAAACTGTAAGCTGTTTTCTTCCTGTAACTGAAGTAAAGTAAAGTTCAGCTCTTATTCACAGGGGCCTGGGATGGCTGTACTTGTGATAAAGCTGAACTTAAAGTGGAATGGCCTTAATTTTCTGGGCCTCCACATCTCTCAGTCTGTGTCTCTCATGAATAAATAAGTAAATCTTAAAAAAAATAAAAATAAAATTTTCCTGAGATGCCACTATGTACTTACTGCTATGGCTAAAATAAAAAAAAAGATAGATGGTAACAAGTGTTGATATGGAGAAATTGGAAACCTCATATATTGCTGTAAAATGGTGGAACTGCTATGGAAAATAATTTAATGGTTCCCCCCAAAATAAAAATAAAACTTGAGAATAAATATGGTCCAGTAGTTCACCTCCTAGCTGTATACCTAAAAGAATTGAACATAGAGACTGAAATATATACTTTTACATGAATGCACATAGCAAGACTATTCACAATAACCAAAAGGAGGAAGCAACCCAAATGTCCAATAGACAAATGGGTAAAAAAAATGTGGAATATACAGTCAATGGAATATTGTTCAGCAATAAAAATGAATTAAATACTGATAAATGTTAGAACATAGATACACCTTAGAAACATGCTAAATGAAAGGAAGGTCATATATTATTGTTTGATTCTATTTGTGTGAAATATCTGGAATAGGCAAATCCATAGAAAGAAAAACTAGTTGTTGCCAATGGCTGGGAGGAGGAGAGAATGGAGAGTAACTGACTAATGGGTGTGGAGTTTTTAAATATTGAGGTGACGAAAATCTTTTGAACTAGATGGAGGTGTTCTTTCACAGCCTTGTGAGTGAATTGTTCCCTTTAAAATGAATAGTTTTGTGTTATGTGAATTTTACACTCATTAAAAAAAAAATCCTTACTTGAGGGGCACCTGGGTGGCTCAGTGGTTGAGCCTCTGCCTTTGGCTCAGGGTGTGATCCCAGGGTTCTGGGATTGAGTTCTATATCAGGTTCTCCGTGGGGAGTCTGCTTCTCCCTCTGCCTGTGTCTTTGCCTCTCTCTGTGTCTCTCATGAATAAATAAATAAAATCTTAAAAAAAAAATCCCTTACTTGATAGTCATCATAGTAACAGCATAATGGTAAATAATGACAAAACTACTGGGTGCATGTGGAATAAGGAACAAGATTTTACATGGTCTCAAAGTGTGCTCTCACAAAATATGAATTAATTTCGAAGGGCATACGAAAGTGTGTTTACATTGGAAAATCTCATAGGAATGAAATGATGACAGTTTATCAACATGGCAAAAGCACATTTAATGGAATACTTCCACATGTATGCCATTCAACAGGATGCAATGGACTCAACATCACTTCTGTGATACACAATCTCATAATGCATGACCTCTGTCTAATCACCGTAGAAAATAAATACAAAACAACTGGCTGGAATGTGTTATACTAGATTGGATCATTTTGCTGTAAAGATTTTTTGAGACATTGGAAGAAACTTAATGGACTTGCTGTGAATGTCATACACGTGTTTTTCATACTATTTTGTATCTTTCTTTGTATTTTTAATTGTTTAAAGATAAAAATAAACCACAATGCCATGTAATACAGTCACTAAGTCAAGCTTTAGTAGCTCTGATTTTGAAGGCAAGTGGTTGCTTTGCAGTTTTAGTGACTATACATGGGAAAAAAAAAAACTTTGATATTAAAAATCATCTGTAAACCATGACTATTCATATACCTACTTCAAATGGTATTGTATTAAATAAGATAATGCATGTTAAGTACTCTGCAAATTTCCTAGCTTATATTAATTATTCAATAAATGTCAAGTATGATTACATTATAATGAAGGGAAATCAGGACATGATCTCAACTGAGTTCTTTCAGAACAAATAATTTTATAAATCAAAATTTAGACATACAGCTAGGACAGTTGCAAATTATTTTTAATCAGTTTATTAAAACTATAATATACTCTGCAGTATTCTTAGCCAGACTGAATGCTTTATTACTCCTTACATATTTATTTTTAACTTTAAAACATTACATATTTTACTAAAGTAATATATGCCTGTTTAATTTTTTTTGAAAAGTACAAAAAAGTAAATGCACATCTTTCAACACTAGTACTCAATTTAAACACTTCAGAAGGAGTTATATTCTTATATACATTTCTAGGATGTTTTCTTCACAAAGACACATACCAATATATATATACATACAAAATCACACTCATAAAAAAGGCATAGACATTTCTCTTATTTCTTAAAAATAAATTGTGATAATATTTTCACCAAACACATAAAAAACCTCTTTCTCCAAAGATATTAAGATATATTTTATTATAGATATGCAGGGTCTTTATTAAGTTATAACTATTGTCTAATCAGAATGGCTACTTGAGTGATCAGAGTGATCAGATCATACCATCTGGTGTGATGGTGTCACGGAGCAACAAGAAAAATATTTAGTGGCTTATAATTTATATTATTCATTTCTCATTTTAGAGTTTACAGATCCACTGGTTTGGAGTTCAGATAGCTTCCATGTTTCTTACTCTGCAAACTAGGCTGAAAGAGAGGATCTTCCTTGGGAAATGTTCTCACTGTGGATGGCAAGAATGCAAGAGTTTGCCTAACCATATATGAATATTTAGAGCTTTATGCTGGCTCAGAGATCATTGACCAATTCAAGGCATATGACAGAGGAATATTGATGCAAGAACAATAGGTGAAGGAACATTTGTAAACTAATGCTACTGTCTATAAAATTAAATATTGGTCCTGCATAATAGAACTTGCATTCCCAAGAAATTGCTTTAATTTACACATGTATCAACAAGGCATGTGAATGCTTGATCCCTCACACTCTTCCCTACACCATGTGGAAAATGATAAATTAATATTTCAGTTTGTATTTCTATAGTTTCTAGTAAATTTGAGCAATTTTACATGTCACACAACCTTTTCATTAGTATTAAGTGATCTATTTCTATTTGTTATTTATTTTTCATTGGATTCTTTTTAATAAGTATGTTCTGTTATTTATGAATAAGAATGGTTTACAGGCATCTACAAATGAAATTCACCCTATTTCTATATGTGGGTTCATGCAGAAGCTTCCCCTTACTGCAAGATCAGGCAAAAGGGTTCAACAGTGACACCTGGATAGCTTGAAACTTGTCTTCTGTAGTTCTAGGATTTCAGTCTCACACTTGAAAAGTCAGTGACAGGAGCAACTGTGTCTTGTAGTTGCTTTAGATAAAAGAGAGATTTCTGGGCTGAGAATGGCTGCATTTCTGGAGTCTGTAGTGGTTAGGAATAAATAAACGTTACTGAGGGAAATGTGTGGACCATGTAATGGAGAGAGCAGAGAAGAACAGATGAAGGGGTCCTAAGTGACCAGACAAAAATCCTCAAAATTATCATGAGTCTAGTAGTACAAAACTAACATGAGTATTATCATAAGCAGTGAGTAATATATGGAATTGTTGATTCTTATATACCTGAAAGTAACAAAAGTAATTATAAAAATATAATGAATATAATGCAATGGTACACTGAAATAATTATAGCTAATGTCAGTAGGGTTTAGTCCAATAATTGAGGACAATTCAATAATATAAAGCATGTTACCCTACATGTATTACCATAGTACACTTATTTTCTGAATAAAAAAACTTTATTTAAATATGTGTACATGGATAATTGTTAAACTAGATTAAATGTATTTACATACATACCTATGTTTTTAGGATTATAGGTACATTTAATGTATATTTCACATTGTATAACAGAATCATGATAAATAAATAATAATAGCACTTCCGCCAAATTTGTAAATAAGACATGGTATTCATGATCTCAATAAATATTATTCTAGATTCACTTTTCAATTTGAATCAGTCAAAAGGGAAACTAAATTAGAATGATAAAGGTTAGGAAACTACGTTTCTTTCCATTTATAATATTGCATAATTAAGAAATGCAAGAGAATCAATCAGTAAAGAAAAAGCTACTGAGAACAAGAATATTAGAGTGGCTGGATACTAAACACAAAATTGAAGATTCCTTAATTCACTTGCACCATTTATACTACAAATGTTCTGTACAGAAATAAAAGAATAATTAGCAATTCTAATAGACATCTTATTGTTGTTTTAATTTTCATTTCCTTAATAATGTTGAATATATCTTCATAAGCTTAGTTACTTTGGTGAAATGTATGTCCAAATATTTTGCCCATTTTTAATTGTGCTATTTGTTTTCTTATTGGTTTTTAAAATTATTTTTGTATATTTTAAATACAAATCCTTTATCAGATATATTATAATTTAAAATTTTTTTTAAAGATTTTATTTATTTATTCATGAGAGACAGAGAGACAGAGAGACAGAGAGAGAGAGGCAGAGACCCAGGCTGAGGGAGAAGCAGACTCCATGCAGGGAGCCCGATGTGGGACTCGATCCTGGGACTTGATCCTGGGACTTGATCCTGGGACTTGATCCCGGGACTCCAGGATCCTGGGCCAAAGGCAGGCACTAAACCACTGAGCCACCCAGGGATCCCCTGTATTACAAATTTTATCTCTAGTTTACTCTTTGTCTTTTCATAATTATAACAGTGTCTTTTACAGAGTCGAAGTTACAAATTTTAATAAAGTTCAAGTCATCCCTTTTTTCTTTCATGGATCATGCTTTAAGTGTTAAATCTAAATGCTCATCAACCCAAGGTCACATAGATTTTCTTCTGTTTCTTACTTAAATTTTTCAAAATTTATTTTACGCTTAGGTTTATGATGCATTTTATAAAAGGTATAAGGTTTACTAATTAAGATATAGACTTATTAACTTATTTCTCTCTTCTTTCATTTGATTGATGTGTTAATTCTTTAACAAATACCACACTGTTTCAATTACTCTAAGTCAGTTTTGAAACTGGATAGTGTATTTCAATTTTATTCTTTTCAGTACTGGTCTGATTTTTCCATATAAATTTTAGAATCAATTTTTCAATATCTGTAAAATAGCTTGCTAGAATTTTGATAGATATTGTTTTGAACCTATAAAGTTGGGAAGAATTGACATCTGAACATTATTGAGTCTTACAATCCATGAACACAGATGTCTCTCCATTTATTAAACTTACCTTTGATATTTTTCATGCATATCCATTTCCTACATATAGATATTACTCATACTTTGTGAGATTTATATTTAAGTATAACATTTGTTAGTGACATTTCAAATTATATATATATATATATATATATTTACATTTCAAATTGTAATTGTTTATTGCTGATACATAAGAAAACAATTATCTTGTTTGTATACTAATCTTATATTCTGTGCCTTTGGTATACTAGCTTATTCTAGTCAGGCTTAAAAAAAACTTCTTTGACATTTTCTACATAAATAATTGTGTCATCTAAAATAAAGACAGTTTTATTTCTTCTTTCCAATTGTAATATCTTTTGTCTTTTTGCTAGGACATCTAGTATAATGTTGAATAGGAATGGTAAGAGAGGACTTCCCTGTTTTATTACAGACGTTAGGGTGAAAATGTCCAATTTCATTAAATATAATAGTAACTATAGGTATTTTAGAGGTATTCTTTATCCATTTGAGGAGTTTCCACTGTATTCCTTGTGTTGAATGAGCATTTTTTTCATGAATGAGTGTCGGATTTTGTCAAATGTTTTTTTCTCCATCAATTGATATGATCATTTGATTTTCTGCTTTAGCATGTTGGTATAGTGGATTTTATTAATTGATTTTCAAATGTTGAAACAGTCTTGCTTATCAGGAATAAGCCCCATGCTGTTGTAGTGTATAATTAGTTTTATCCTTTGTTAGTTTTGATTTTCTAATATTTTGTTGGGGATTTTTTTCATCTTTATTCATGAAAGATATTGGCCTGTTCAACCAGTTTTCATTATATCTATCAGCTTTTGGTATAAAGCTCATGTTTGTCTTAAAGAATTAGGTAGAAGGGGGATCCCTGGGTGGCGCAGCGGTTTGGCGCCTGCCTTTGGCCCAGGGCACGATCCTGGAGACCCGGGATCGAATCCCACGTCGGGCTCCCGGTGCATGGAGCCTGCTTCTCCCTCTGCCTGTGTCTCTGCTTCTCTCTCTCTCACTGTGTGCCTATCATAAATAAATAAAATTAAAAAAAAAAAAAAAAAAGAATTAGGTAGAAGGTATTTTTTTCTGTTCCCATATTTTGTAGAATTCACTATTGTTACCATTGGATAAGCTTATATTTTTGTAATTTTTTTCATTATCAGTTCAATTTAATAGATACAAGTCAATTTAGATGATTTATTATTTCTCTTTGCATGAGTTTAGGTAAATTATATATTTCGGGATATTGCTCCACTTCATCTAATTATCAAATATGTGGCACAAACTTGTTTGTGATGTTACCTTATAAATATTTTAAAAGCCATTAGTCAGTAGTGATGACTTCTTTCATTTCTATTATTAGTAATTTTTTATTGATTAGACTACATAAAATTTTACTAATTTCATGACCTTTTCAAATAAATATTTTTTGATCATGTTGATTTTTCTGTTTTTAAGTATCATTAATTTCTGCTCTAATTTTCTTTCTTTTCCTTTTTTTTCAAATTGTTTATGCTTAAATGACTCTTATCTCTTTCCTAACAATAAAGATTCAATTATGGGTTTAGATCTTTCTTCTTTTTAAATACATATGTTTTTCTTATAGATTTCTTCCTAATCACTGCTTTTGCTGCATCACCACAGTTTTGATAAGTATGTTTCTATTTTACTTTTTATTTATTTTTTTAAAGATTTTTATTTATGTATTTGAGAGAGAGTGATAGGGAGATGGAGAGAGAAAGAGAAAGAGAGAGAGAGAACCAGCAGGGAGGGTGGTAGAGGGAGAGGGAGAAGCAGACTTTTCCCTGAGCAGGGAGCCTGATATGGGGCTGAATCTCAGGACCCTAGGATCATGACCTGAGCTGAAGGCAGGTGCTTAACTGACTGAGCCACCCAGACATCCAAGTGTGTTGCTATTTTAAAAGAAATAGAAAAAATGCTTTAACATTTTTCTTGAGACTTTGCTAAACATATTATCTGGAAGTATTATTGTTTCATTTCCAAATATTTGGTGATTTCCTGTCTATCCTTTATGGGTTCCTACTTTAAGTCCACCGTGGCAGAACATGTTATGTATGATTTCTTTTAAACTAATTAATGTATGTTTTATGGCCCAGAATTTGATCCATCTTGGTAAATGTTCTATATCAGTTTGAAAAGAATGTGTATTCTGCCGTTGTGAGATGGAAAATTTTATAAATATCAATTAGATCAAGCTGATTGATAGTGATGTTCGGGTCAACTATATCCTTAATAATTTGGAGGCCTGCTTGATTTATTAATCACTGAAAAAGGGACATTGAAGTTTTCAGCTATAAAAGTAGATGTATTTCTTCTTTTAATTCTATCAATTTTCCCTTATGTAGCTTGAAATTCTGTTGCTAGATGCCTATATGTTTAGAGTTGTTTTATCTTCTTGGAGAATTGGCTCCTTTATTGTATAATTCACCTCTTTTTCTTTAATAACTTTTGGGAAGTGCACTTTTTCTGAAATTAATGTAGCTACTAAAGATTTCTTTTGATTAGTGTCAGTATGGTGTATCTTTCTCTAATCCTTTGCCTTTAATCTATCTCAGTATTTAAAGTTTGGGGGTTGGTTGTTAACCACTCTGACAATCTCTGTCTTTGAGATCAAGACCCAGATGTTCTTCTGATAGAGCCAGCCAGGCACACCTATGACAACCTCTGTATTTAAATTGGTATATTTAAACTATTTCCATTGGCGGTGATGATTGTTATAGTTAGATTGCCATATGAATAACTGTTTTCTGTTCACTGTACTTGTTTTTTGTTCCTCTCCATCCTTTTCACTGATGTGTCTGTTTTTTAATTGAAAAGTGTATTTTCTCTCCCATGTATTATTTTTAGTGCTTACATTAAAATTCCCAGTATACACTTTTAAGTAATTTTAATCTACCTTCAAATAACAATACACCTTTTCATGTGTAGTACATGTACCTTATAGCAAAGTATTATCAATTTTTTCTTCTATCTTTTATTAATTTTTTCATTTTTTCACATATCTATCTGCTGTAATCATCAATATATTTATAATTTTTATTTTACATATTATCTTTTGTATTAGAGTAAGTAAAATAACTTCTTTTACTTTCACTAATTGCTTCTCGTATATTTTTTCCTCATTTATGTAGATTCAAGTTTCTGACTATATTCTTTTCTTTCTCCTTGAAAAACTTAACATTTCCTTTTTTTTTTCTTAACTTAACATTTCTTGCAGAGCAGGTCTGGTATTAATAAATTCTTCAGATTCTGTTCCCTTAATAATGTCTTTATTTTTTTCTTTTAGAAGTCAATATTATTGAATATAAAATTCCAGGTTAGTGTTTTTTCTTTCAGTACTTCAGATATTTCACTCCACTTAATTCATGCTTCCATGGTTTGTGATAAGAAGTCTCCTGTATTTTATATTCTTATCCTATGCTCTTCTCTTCTGGTTGGTTTTCAGGAATTTCATTTGTCTTTGATTTTGTATAAATTGTACATATTTGAATATGAAATATCTAAGAGTAGTTTTTTTTAAAGAATTAATTAGAATTTAAAGAATTTAAAGAATTAAATTAATTAATTTATTCATGAGAGACACACAGAGAGAGAGGCAGAGAATCAGGTAGAGGGAGAAGAGGCTCCATGGAGGGAGCCCAATGTGGGACTCGATCCCGGGCCTCCAGGATCAGGCCCTGGGTTGAAGGCGGCGCTAAACCGCTGAGCCACCTGGGCTGCCCTAAGAGTAGTTTTTTTTAAATTTGTGTATCTGTTTATATTTATTCCTTTTGTGGCTCTCTGAGGTCCTGGATCTGTCCTTTACTGCTTGTCCTTAATTTTGGAAAATGCTTATCCATTGTTACCTCAAATCATTCTTTTGTTTTTAGTTTTCTTCTCTATTTGTGACATTCCAATTACATGTAAGTTGTATTTTTTGAAATTGTACCACAGATTATAAAATCTTCTGTTTCCTTTTTAAATTTCTTTTATATTTGTTTTGTAAGTTTCTATTGATATTTATTCAAACTTATTTATTGTTTCTTGACTGTGTCACGTTTTTTGATGAGCACAATAAAGACATTTTCCATGAGTGGGAAATATCAGAGAGGGTGACAGAACATGAGAGACTCCTAACTCTGGGAAATAAACAAGGGGTGGTGGAAAGGGAGGTGGGCAGGGGATTGGGGTGACTGGGTGACGGGCACTGAGGGCACTTGACGGAATGATCGCTCAGTGTTATACTATATGCTGGCAAATCAAACTCCAAAAAAAAAAAAAAAAGACATTTTCCTTTCTGTTGTAATGCTGTTTTATTTCAAACATTTCCTTTTGATTCTTTCTTAGAGTTTCTATCACTCTGCCTACATTATCCATCTGTTCTTGCCTTTTTTTTTTTTTTACTTTTTCCACCCAAACTTTTAACATATTAATGATAGTTATTTCAAATCCCCTGACAATTCCAATATGTCATGTCTGAATCTGGTTATGCTGCTTCTTTACTTCTTTGTCCCTTCAGACTGTGACTCTTTTTTTTCCTTTTTGCATGTTAATTATTTTTTGTTGAAAGCCATGCACGATGCATCAGATAATAGGAAATGAGTAAATAGCCCTTTACTGTGAAGATTTATGTTAATATGGCGAGGTGCTTGTTGTAGCTGTAGATGCCAAAGGTTTTTCAAAGTTTTCTGTCACTGATTTTTGTCTTCTATGTTTGAACTTCCTTACATACTGTTCCTTAAATAGAATCTGTACATTTTAGCTCTCCCAGATGTAATCTGCTGTTATACTAGAGCCCTGTTAGGATGATGGTAAGATTTGGGGAGAAAGAGAATTTTATTATCTTATGATTCTCATTCTTTTAGTAGTCTTGAGACTTAGGAATGTGACCTTACCATGTTTCTTTCCCCAGTGATGTAGCTTTATTCTCTCACTCTCTCTTTATTGGAACCAAAAGGCTAATGGAGTAAGGAGAGTATCCTTCTGCCATTTGAGGGAAGACTCTAATATAGTTTTTCCCTTTGGTAGGGAGAGTAGGTATTTGCTATGGAGTATATTCTTGGCAAATTTTTATTGTTTCCTGTCTCCTGCCTGAACCACAAGGGGATCATTCTCAGATATTCATTCTGAGATCCTGATGTAGTTCCTGGAGGTAAAACTAAAACATGAAATTGTGAAGCTCTTCCAAGACAGAAGCCCCCAGGAGTTTCTTACTTTCACACTTAGCTTCCAGCATTTCATCAAAATTACCATCCAATCATTCCTATTAGTTTCTATATCTCCAGTGGTTTCTGCTCTAGGTAAATACATTTTAATTATGACTCTCTGGATTCAGTTATCTCTCCAGGTTCTGAGGTAACACTTGCTCTGCAATCTTTGTTCTCTGATGGGACCAAGGAAAGTCATTGAAGTGCAAAAGTTAAATTAAACATAAAGTGTGAGGAGTTTTCAATACTATTCAATGACTTTTTTCTTTATATTTTATTATTTTATTATTTTAATATTTTATTTATTTATTCATGAGAGAGAGAGAGAGAGAAAGAGAGACAGAGAGGGAGAATCAGGCTCCCCACTGGAGTCCAGTCCATCCTAGGACCCCAGGATCAATACCTGAGTGAAAGGCAGACACTTAATCACTGAGCCACCCAGGTGTCCCTCTTTGTATTTTAAATAGACTGTTGCTAAACTATTATCTCATGTATAATATTTGAGATTCTAAATTCTGTAGATACTATGCACGCAAGACACACACACACATTCTTTATCATTACCAATCTTTATGCTTGTTCACTGGTACCAAGAAAATATGTTTTTTAACATTTAGAGAGAGATTTGCATCAATCCTCAGGGATAGTGTGCACAGGTTGGCCTTCAATAGTAATTGTTTTCTAAGATAAGGTTATCTAGAGGGGAAGACCCACCAAGATAGTTACCTTCCTCAAAGTTATTTTCTCAGGCCTCACTATGTTTACTAATATACTGTCTTTGTGGCAGTTAAACATGAATGCAGTGGAGCATATAATGGAGAGAACTGGTGACAGATGAGAATGCTGAGACAATTGGGGACAAATCTCAGCTGCTTTTAAATGACATATTAGTGCTTTAGACTTATTATAATTACAGTGGTACATTATTTGAAGGATTTTAACTAAAACACTTTAACATTTGAAAATTCTCTTTGATTTCCATGTGGAGAATTGATTAAACTGGGGCAGCACTGTGTACAAGATGATCAAATAAAAAAATGATGCAGGAATTCAAGCAAATCAAAGTAACTGGTTTTGACTGTGCTTCTTTGTAGATGATATCTTTATCAGTTGAATGGTAAGGTAACTAAACATGATCTAGTTTATTTTCTAGGACTGTGACTTGATTGAAAGATTGAAATATATTACTGCGAACTGAAGATATAATGAATGCTGATTAACTTAACTTTGATTTATGCTTATTTTTGAAAAGAAAAATGTTGTATAGTCTTCCTGTGATAATTCATCATTTAATTATACTGGGATTAGATGATTCCCTAAAATTAAAATATAGAAAGGAACTCATTCACATAAGTTGATGGAAATGTGTTTGTGTGCCAAGGCAAAAAAGTGTAGACTTTCCTAGCTTCTGTTACATCTTAGGTCCACAATTATATGCTCAAGACCTGGGTTTGTGTAAAATAGCCCAATGGTACAGTAGAGGGAGTGGGTGATATAATCCTGTGGGAAAGGATAATTCCTGGTAAAGGACTCAGATTTCCCTTTGGTAATATATTTTTCCACCCACATAATTTTGAAAATAGGTGCTTTTTGTTGGGTGAATATTTATTTGCTTTTAACCAGGCCAGAACTAAGCTTCCTAGACTGTTAAAACAGGTACTGTGCATGGATAATCCTTTCATCCTTCCTACATACAAGTCAAATAAAAATGCAGGGAATATAAGAGATTTATTCATGGTTGTGCATAGCTCCCATACACAGACCAAAAGCATCCATGTTTCAGTGGAATAAAGATGTTTGGAATTTTGTTTCCAAATCTCAGCCTTACCATTTACTGTGAAGGCCTTGATTCTGTTCATTAAAATCATTGCATTTTCACTTTATTATTTGTCTAGTTGTGAAGCTAATCATACCTATCTTTCAAGGTATTAGGTTTACAGTAAATAATATGCATAATATGCTCAATTTCCCTCCTGGCAGACAGTAGGCACCTGGTATATCTACTTTGTATTAATTATTATTACTGTTACTTAGGATATGATTTGTTAGATCTAGATTGGAAGTATACTACATAAGACAAATGAGTATGACTTAGAAAGCTGAGAGTAAGCCAAAATGATTAGGAAGTATTGAGGCTATGCTTAGGAAACTAAGATCATTTGACAAGGGTGAGAAAAGACAAATTCAAGAGCAAAAATGGAAGGAAAGACATGATCAGAGAGTGAGAAACTGAATGACATTAGCAGCAAAAGCGGAGTAAAATAAAGAATATCTTGAATGACAGATAAAATAGAATTGAACTGCCTGAGCTCTAATTTTGCTGGTACTGATTTTAGGTAGAGACTTTCAATACTATAGGGATGAAACCTGAATTTTCTGACCTCCAAATAGTGTTGAACTTCAATTTTCTGGACTTATGATGCTTAATATGGAACATTAAAATTTTACCAATAATGATTTTTGAATATAATTGCTGTGTCATATTGGAGAACACTCATTCCATATATGTGTGTGTGTGTGTGTGGCAAATGAATGTCATTCCAAAAATTAACTTTAATTTCAACATAAAATAAGCAAATTTTTCTCAGTAATATGAAGGCCTCATCTTATAATTTACTTTATGTATCCTAATATGAAATTCAGGCACTGGAATATAGTATGGCAAATAAAAATGTATTTTATATTACTTAATAAATTAGAATGAAAAAATCTTACTTTAGCAACATATGGGGAAAGAAACTCCTGCTTTCCTTGTGTCCAATGTCTGGTGACTCTTCTAGGAATTCTTGATCTTTATGATTTGTTAAAATGTTTTACTAATGTTTAAATGTTTTAAACTAATGTAGTTTACTTCCACTGAGTTGCATTTTAAAGTTATGCCCTTGGATTTTTGAAAGTCACTACCAGAATGGGCAATATAAATGAACTATTTCAAGAGTAATAACCATAATATTACAGATAGTCCATCAGTTAGATTCTCCCTATAAAGTCATAGATTAAAAAAAATCTTTTGGAATTCAGTCATGTAAAATGTGTTATTTCTTTGATAAATGGAGATATTTACCCTCTGATTCATTGATTTTGCTTTGGCTGTGAGGATCTCAAAACAAAAAAAGATTCAGTCAGTTCCTGAAATTATGTTGATCTTTATGGTTACCACATGTTGATGCTTACTTCTGTTGGGCCCTGACTTTCTACTCTTGTGTGTGTTTTATGTACATATCTGTTCATATATATTTGTCATTATTATCATCTGTATTTCCTTTTTGGAAATGAGATATATACATTTGCCTCAGGGCATATTCTGATGAGAGACAAAATAATGACTCAGAGTCCAATGTTTGGAACAAAGAGAGGCCCAAAGGGGCTATACCACTGTTAGGCACTGCCAAGAAGTGCAGGTGCCCATTGTATAATGTAAAGTATTTGGAAACAAGGAAAACAACTCAAGAAACCAATCCACATGAAGGGTAGCAGGGAGTTGCATACATGACTGTCTGCAGGGGTCTCAGAGAGCCTTCGCTAGAAGCTACAGGGGATAGGAGAATTGACCTCTGCAGGCCTGGCTATCTTATCCACTATCATTGCTGTTTTCAGCATGTACTATTTTCAGTATAAGCCAATGGCAGGAATAATTGGCTTTTGCTACATGCATAAAGCTGTAGCCATTTATGCATATCCCTGTTCTTATTGTTTCTTTTACTGGTTGAGGTCTTGCTCTCTCACATACATTTACGTATCAAGATATGTATTGTGCTTGAAGTTTGGCAGCATAAGCTTACTGTGCCTCTGATATGGTCCATTTGCAAAAGGCTGTCACATATTTAAGTTGATGTTTTTTTCTATGGAAATGCACAATTTAAATAATAAGGATGAAATGATCTCTGCTTCTGCTTTTCTGTCTTTCTTCTCCTTCTTTTTTTCTTTTTTTTTTCCTTTTAAAAATCAAGTTAGTATTCTCAATGTGATTGGTGTCATTAGGTATTTCCAGGTGAAAGGCTATGCTTGCAATCCCTTCAGGGAAAACTGTTAATAGCTGTTAAAATAGAAGCTATTAAGAACTATTAATCATATTCACTACCATTTCAATGGTTCTACCTTCCATTTGAGGTCTCAGATAAGTAAGTTACTTTAAATTTTGAAAGGAAAAAAATTTAAAAGAAAAAAAAGAGATCAGTGGTCCTGAAGGGTTTGTAGGAAAGGAAGAATGAATATAAAAAACATGAGTTTTGGAAACAGGCCAATCTGGTTTGGCAGCCAAGCTCTGGCAACTATAAGCAGTGTGAATTTAAAATGATTTTATAACCTCAGCAAATTTCAAATTTCTCCTTTTTTGTAACCTTTGTACTGGTATATAACATACAAACAGTATAGTGCATAAGTCTTCAGTGAAAAGACATGGATTTTTGTATATGTCTATCATCAATTAACCACAACCTAAGACAAGATATAAAACATTTACAACACTCAGGTGACTCTTCCCAGTCAATATATTCTATCTGCACAGAGGTAAGCAGTTTTCTGACTACTTTGATGCTGGATTTGTTTTGCTTGAATATATATATTAAATATATATTTATAATATTAATATATAAATTCATAGAATATGTACACTTCTGTATCTGCCTTCTTTCATTGAACATTGTATTTGTGAGGTTCATCCATTTTAATATTTATATATTAAATATATATATTTATATATTATATATATATATCAGCGGCTCTTTTTGTTAACACAATATTCCATTGTATAACTATCCTACACTTTGTTTACCTCTTCTCCTTTGTATGGACATTTAGGTTGGTTCTATTTGGGGCGATTTATGAATAAATCTCTGAATAGTGTGTGTGTGTGTGTATGTGTGTGTGTGTGTGGTGAACTGAAAATCTCATTTCCCTTAAATATATTCCTAAATATTGGAAATGTAGGGTCATGGGTGCCTGGATGGTGTAGTTGGTTGAGCATCTGACTCTTGGTTTTGGCTCAAGTCGTGATCTCACTGTCACATGAGGTGGAGCCTTGTGTCGGGCTCCAGGCTCAGCACAGGGTCTGCTTGAGATTCTCTCTCCCTCTGCCCCATCCCTGGCACTCTCTCTCTCTCTCTCTCTCTCTCACTCTCACTCATTCTCTTTCTCTTAAATAAATAAATCTTTAAAAAAATACAAATCTAGGACCATAGGGTAAGCATATGTTACATGAATGGGTACTATGAAACAAGTTTCAGATAGTTGTATCAATGTATATACAATGGATGATAGTTCATTTGCTTCATATTTTTGCCCTCACTTGATAGTGTGAGTCTTTTTAATTACAGCCATCCTAAAAGTTATGTATTCATATATCATTTTAGTTTTAATTTGCATTCTTGAACATTAATTATGTGGTATCCTTTTTCATCCAGTAGCCCTTAAATATCCTCTTAAGAACCCCTTTCATACATTTTGCCTACTAATGACCTAGTAATTCAGTTTCAGCAGTACATCTTAAGGAAATAATAGGCTGAGGATAATGATTTATGTGTAAAGATTTTCACTGCAGTTATTTATATTAAGGAATAAATTGGTACATAACCCTATTATGTAAAAGTAGATTATTTAAATAAATATGGCATGTCCATATAATGGAATATAATTTTAGTAATAAAAATGCTGTGCATTAGTATTTAATGCTATGGAAAGACATTCATAATAAATCATGTGACAATATTGGCTACAAAATTCAAATTATGTGGAAAGAAAGTTTGTGTGTATGTGTGTATGAGAGAGAAATGGCAAAAAATATTTTTTAAATTATAGATTTTTTCTATGGTGATTTGTGATGTTTATGGTGTTCTACAGTGTTATCTAAATGTATCCATGTATTTATGTGCATACATATATACTGATTTTCCAAAATTTTAATTCAAGTTAGTTAACATATAGTTTAATAGTTGGTTTCAGAAGTAGAATTTAGGGATTCATCACTTACAAAAACACCTAGTTCTCATCATAAAAAGTGCCCTCCTTAATACCCATTACCCATTTAGCCCACTGCCCCACCCACCTCCCCTCCAGCAACTCTCAGTTTGTTCTCTATATTTAAGAGTCTCCTATAGTTTGTTTCCTTCTGTTTTTATCTTATTTTATTTTCCCTTCCCTTCCTTATGTACATCTACTTTGTTTCTTAAATTTCACATATGAGTGAATTCGTATATTTGTCTTCCACTAACTCATTTCCCTTAGCATAATCTACTCTAGTTGCATCCATGTTGTTGCAAACGGCAAGATTTTTATTCTTTTGATCACCAAGTAATATTCCATTGAATGAATACATATATACCACTTCTTTTTTTAAAAAAGATTTTATTTATTTATTTATGTGAGTGAGAGAGAGCACCTGAGTGGTGGGGAGGGGCAGAGGGAGAGGGAGAAGCAGAATCCTGTTGAGCAGGGAGCCCAATGGGGAGTTTGATCCCAGGACCCCAGGATTATGACCTGAACCAAAAGCAAATGCTTAACCAACTGAGCCACCCAGGTGCCCCTATTCCACATCTTCTTTATCCATTCATCAGTTAATGGACATTTGGGCTCTTTCCATATTTTGGCTTTTATTGATAGTGCTGCTATAAACATTGGGGTGCATATGCCCTTTTGAATCAGCATTTTTTTTATCCTTTGGGTAGATACCTAGTAATGCAATTGCTGGGTTGTAGGGTAGTTATATTTTTAACTTTTTAAGGAACCTCCATACTGCTTTCCACAGTGGCTGTACCAGTTTGTACTCCCACTAACAGTATAAGCATTTCCCCTTTTCTCTGCATCCATACCAACACCTGTTGTTTCCTAAGTTGTTAACTTTACAAATATAGCTATGTCTGTGTATGTGTATTTTATTTATTTATTTATTTATTTATTTTTAAATATTTAATTTATTTATTCATGAGAAACACAGAAAGAGAGGCAGAGACACAGCAGAGGGATAAGCAGGCTCCCTGTGGGGAGCCCAATTCGGGACTCAATCCCAGGACCCCAGCATCATGCCCTGAGCCAAAGGCAGACACTCAACCACTAAGCAACCCAGGCACCCTGTAGTGTATTTTCTTTAAAAAAAGACAGCACCGATTTGGTGTTTGGAGAGCAGAATTTGAAACCTGACCTTGTTACTTAACAGCACTCTCAATCTCTCTTAATCTCTCAGAAGGTTTGAGTTAATCCAGTTGGATGCAAGCTGAGTGGCTATATTGTACTTGGGTGTTTTAGTATATAGCTCTCAGTTACCAAGAAAGAAGAGGATAGGTTCAGGTAAAGCAAGTGAAATGAGTGTTTACCAAGTGATTCAAAGTCCAGATGCAAGATAAAAATGAGAAAAAAGGGCATATATCCTGGGGCCAAATGTAATAAAATTTGGAGTTT
The DNA here is from genome assembly GCF_018345385.1 of Vulpes lagopus. NCBI lineage: Eukaryota > Metazoa > Chordata > Mammalia > Carnivora > Canidae > Vulpes > Vulpes lagopus. The sequence continues at coordinate 32,273,048 of NC_054838.1, read as the reverse complement.
TAGAAATAAGGAGTCAGGGTGGCCCCAGGTGGCTCAGCGGTTTAGCACTGCCTTCAGCCCAGGGCCTGATCCTGGAGACCTGGAATTGAGTCCCATGTCGGGCTCCCTGCATGGAGCCTGCTTCTCCCTCTGCCTGTGTCTCTACCCTCTCTTTCTCTCTATGCCTCTCATGAATAAATAAATAAAATCTTAAAAAAAAGAAATAAGGAGTCAAATATTTTTTTCTGAAAAAATCAGCCTTTGTAAACACCACATTAACATTCTTATTTTCCCCTTCTTTCTGTCTCATACACCTTTCTGAGTCTCCATACCTCTACTGAAGCTCTCTTTGTGTTGCCCAAGAAATTAAATATTCAACAACTTCTTTGAATATGTATTATGAAAATACAATGCTGAAAAATATATACCATGTTTAAGGTCATGGAATTAATCTCTCTGGAGTTTACTTTCTGTGTTTCACTTTGAAAATTACTTTTATTTGATTTTATTTGATTTTCTTGACTTTTGTCTATTTTCTCCACCTCTGCCTAGTAATCTTCTTCCTTTGATTGCACTTTCCTTCAAATACTGTTTCTTTGATTATATATTTTATTTATAGGCATTCAGCACATTGGGAAAATTAGACAGCAATCTAATGTTTGACTTAGGAACCTGTATACTATAGCAATAATAGGTTCTGTGTATGGAAAATTTATTTTTAAAATGACATAATAATAATAAATGTACTATGTGTGAGGCATTCTTATAATGCTTTATACTAACTAAATCTTTAAAACAACTCTGCAAGATAGATACAATTGTTATTTCCATTTTATAAGTTAGAAGAACAAGACATAGAAGAATCTTGTCCAAGTACAATCTTGTCCAAGACAAAAAAATTTATTGCTGGTAGAGCTGTGGTTCAAACATAGGCAGTCTGGCTTTACAAGTCATACATTTAATTAATCTGTTACTATATCTCCTTCATACATCTGACCTCTCTTTGGCTGGGACACCTATGGCAACTTCATTTTCTGATCTTTATTTTTTTAAAAGATTTTATGGGGCAACCCCGGTGGCTCAGCAGTTTAGCGCCACCTTCAGCCCAGGGTGTGATCTTGGAGACCTGGGATCTGGTCCCACCTCGGGCTCCCTGCATGGAGCCTGCTTCTCCCTCTGCCTGTGTCTCTGCCTCTCTCTCTCCTGTCTCTGTGTGTGTCTCTCATGAATAAATTAATAAAATCTTTAAAAAATAATAAAAAAATAAAAGATTTTATGTATTTGAGAGAGGTGCAAAAGCATGACTGTGGGAGAGGGGCAGAGGGAGAAGCAGACTCCTCACTGAGCTTGATCCCGGGTCTCTGAGACCAGCACTTGAGCCAAAGGCAGCTTTTTGACAGATAGAGCCACCCAGGTTCCCCTCTGATCTTTATTTAACTCATCGATAAGTCAAATACCCAGTCCATACTTTTGTGTATGTAAATTTTCTGATCCCTTCACAAACATTGACCTTTGACATGTGTCAGGCATTTTGCTGGGCATTGAGAATAACAGCGCTGAATCAGACACACTTGAAGTGTTTACTCCTTAGGAGATAAATACATAAACAAATATAACGTCTGTATTTCAAGAGCAAATATTTCCCAGGTGGCTAAAATGTGACAGATGCTGAACAATCTAAAGAAACATTCATGACATGGAAGTCATTAAAGAGAAACATTCACTGACTTGGAGTCTAGTTTCACCAATCTAGAGTCAAATCCACAAAGACAGAGCCTTACAGTTTCATTCTTTGTGTCAATAGTATAGTATTGGGCATGTAGTAAACATTTAATCAATACCAAATGGCTAATTAAATGAAGTGCAGTATTGTAATAACATTACTATCTACCAACTTTTTAAAGCACTTTTTCTACATAAATACTGGGCTATATACTTTGAATAGGTAATCTTTTAAACCATTATAATAACACCAATGTGTACTTATTATTGCCTTCGTTTATCTAGATGATAAACAGAAGCTAAGAAAAATTATCTCTACCAAGGTCACATACATGATAATATTATCAGGTTTGAAGCAAAAATTTTGTTCTTAGCCACTTGCATGATTGCTTCTTTATTAGAAAGTGCATAATAAAGTTTCAACATAATAGGTGTTCAAGGTCTGTTTTCTTTTGATTTATTTTCTTTTTCATTCAGCAAATGTTTATTGAGTATCCACAATATATTAGATTTTAGTTACTGTAGGGACATCAGTGAATAAAACAAAGAGCATCCCTATTCCCTGTATTTACTGAGTTTATATTCTTTTCACCTCTTTTATGCTAGCAGCCAATTCCCTTTCCACTTTTCCCTCCTCTTCCTTTCCTTTCTCTTTATTTTCCTTTTTCTTTCCTTTTTTTCTTTTCCTTTCCTTTTCTTGTCTTTCCTCTTTTCCTTTCTTTTTTTTCCTTTTGGTATCCCTTTTGTGGTATTTCTCTTCCCAAGCACCTGCATTTGACTGTCTTGCATTTCACTAGTTGAGCTCTTATTCTCTCTTATGCTATAAACACTTCCTTTCCATCTTGTGCACTTTATCCTTTTATCTAAAATTTTCAATGTATTTTTATTATGAATTTGGTATTTGTAATCATTTCCACCATTCAGTGTTGTCATGCCTGCCACCTTTTTGGCCAAGGATAAGCTTCATTAATTGTGCTTCTCCACATCCCTCTTGTGATGGTCATAGGGCGAAGGAAATTTCAAGTCCCATACCTCTTGGTATTAATGGGGAAGGTTTCCAAGATACTGAAATAGCAGATTTATTTAAAATATTCATCATGTTCAGAACCATGTTTCACTTCTAAGAATCTATCTTAAGATAAATATCTGTTTAAAGTTACCAAAATACCATTCGCTTTCTGTTTCTTATCACTCTTCTGTGGTCTTCCTAGTACGACTTTGTGTATTACCAGGTCATGTAGATATTCTATGTTTTCCACTAAAATTTTATAATTATAGCATTTCCATTTATATATCTCATTGATCCATCTTGAATTAATTTGTATACATATGAGAAAAGCATGAAGTCTTTTTTTTCCTGGTAACCTGTTTGTTGTTCAAGCATCAATTACTGAAAATATTTTACTTTCAAATATGATAAATTTGTGCCTTTGTGGAAATTATAAATGTGGGTCTATTTATGGGTTCTCTATTTGGTTCCCCTTTTATCTATTTTCTAATTGTTATGCAAATACAAAACTATTTGAATACTGTAGCTTAATAGAAAGGCCCAGAGTCAAGTAGAGTGCGTCCTACAACTTCATCTTTTTTCCTCATTGGTTTGTATATTCTAAATAATTTGCATTTCCCTGTTCATTTTAGATTTTGCTTATCAATCCCTGTTAAAGATCCAGCAATAATTATTATTGGAATTACATCAAATATATAGATTAGTTGGAGAGAATTTTCATATTAACAATATAGTATCCAATCCATGAACCTGTTATATCTCCCCTTTTACTTCTAATTTAACTATGCAATATTTTGTTTTGTTTTTCAGTGTTAAAATTTTGCCTATACTTCATTAAATTTATTTCATTGTACTTTATGTATTTTGAAGTTATCTTAAATGGAATTAAAAAATATTTTACAACCGTTTCTGATACACAGAAATACAACTGATCTTTTAAAAGTATATGTTCATTCTGAAGCTTTGTAAATTTGCTTATTAATTTTAGGAATTTCTTCATTAATTTCTTAGGGCTTTCTACGTAAACAACCATGTTTGAGATTAGAGATTGCCTTAACACATACTTTCTCATCTTTAAAAAAGTTTTTTTTAAAGATTTTATTAATTTATTTGAGCATGAGGGTAAGCACAAGCAGGGGGAGTGGTAAGAGGGAGAGGGAGAAACAGGCTCCCTGTTGAGTGGGGAGCCCAATGTGGGGCTTGATCCCAGGACTCGGAGATCATGACCTGAGCTGAAGGCAAATGCTTAACCAACTTAAAAAACAATTTTTTAAAAAGATTTTGATTATTTGACAGAGAAGCACAAGCAGAAGGAGTGGGGAGAGGAAGAAGCAGGTTCCCCACAGAGCCCATATAGGACTCCTCTCAGGATTCTGGGATCATAACCTGAGCCAAAGACAGACCCTTCACTAACTGAGCCTCCAGATAACCCTACTTTCTCATCTTTATATTTTTAATAACTTTCCCTGTTTCCTTACCCTCCAGGATGATGTTAATTAGAGTAGGTGAGAGAGGACTGAAATGACCCAAATGTCGATCAAGTAAATAGAAAAATAATTTATGCTACATTCATACAGTAGCATACTACTCAGCAATACAAATAAATGAGTTATTGACAAATGCATCAATGTGCTTAAGTCTCAGAAACATTTTGATCAGTGAAAGAAGTTAGAAAAATGAATACATACTGTATGAAATCATTTATATAAAATCACGGAAAATGCAAACTAATCTATAGTGAAAGCATATTGTTGTTTGCCTAGTGATGGAAGGATCTGTGAATTAGGGAGAGCAAGATACAGAGAGTACAAAAGGACATAAGAAACGTTGCAGGGAGGGATGAGTGATACACTTACATTCATGATTGTGGTGATGATTTCCACTGGTAGTATCAAAATTTTTCAAATTTTATATCTTATGTATCATTTTTTTACGTGAGTTTTAATGCATTATGGCTATAAAAATGTTAAAAAAGGAACCACCTGGAAATTAAAATATTTTTACTAAACAATTTTTGGGGTAAAAAAGGAAAATGTAAGTGGTTAAGACATGTTACAATACCTTTCTAATTAAAACTGTACAGTATAGTGTTTGATTGGACAAAAAGACTAATGGAATAAAATAGCAAATCCAGAAATAGATACAGCCACATTCAGAAATGTGGCAAATCTGTTATCTCAATCACTAGGGAAAGAATATATAATTTTAATAATTGTTGGGACAACTGGATAGCCAATCAGAAAACAAACAAGTGGATTCATTCTGTATGACTGACTTAAATATATGCTCCAAATGGATGAGAATTCTCTGGGTATTCAACAAAAATGTAGCATGTGTTGGGGGATCCCTGGGTGGCTCAGTGGTTTAGTGCCTGCCTCTTGCTCAGGGCGTGATCTTGGGAGTCCTGGGATCAGGTCCTGCATTGGGCTCCCTGCATGGAACCTGCTTCTCACTCTGCCTGGGTCTCTGCCTCTCTTTCTCTGTGTGTCTCTCATGAATAAATAAATAAAATCTTAAAAAAATGTAGCATGTATCAATAGTTCATTCATTTTTATTGCTGAATCATACACTGTGAGATAGGCTACAGTTTTTAAATATTCTCCTGTTAAAGCACATGAGTTGTTTCCAACTTCTGACCATTGCAAATGAAGCATTATTACAAACACTTGTACGGATTTTAGTGTGTACATAAGTATTTCTCTGGGATAAATATCTAGGAGTTCAATTACTGTGTCATATCATTACTGCATATTTCATTTTTAAAGAAAATGCCTATTTTTCAATGGTTATGAGATTTCATATTCCCATCAGTAATGTGTGAGTGACCCAGTTTCTGTGAATTCTCACCAGCATTTGGTGGTGTTACTATTTTTTTTAGTTTATCTTTTCTGTGAAGAGATTAGTGATATTTCATTCGTGGTTTTAATTTGCATTTCTCTAACAGCTATTAAGGTTGAACACCAGTTTATGGTTTCTTGTTGTTGTTGTTGTTGTTGTTTTGCCATCTGTATATCTTTGAAGAAGTATCTGTCCATGTCTTTTTCTGTTTTTTTGGATTGTGTTATTTGTTTTAGAGTTCAGTTCTAAGAGTATTTTTTATATGTATATTCTAGATGCTGGAGTTTTACTGAATTTTTGCTTTGCCATATTTTCTCCCATTGCATAGTTTACCTTTTTATACTCTTAACAGGGTATTTCACAGAACAAAAGTCTTAGTTAGGGATCCCTGGGTGGCGCAGCGGTTTAGCGCCTGCCTTTGGCCCAGGGCACGATCCTGGAGACCCTGGATCGAATCCCACGCTGGGCTCTTGGTGCATGGAGCCCGCTTCTCCCTCTGCCTATGTCTCTGCCTCTCTCTCTCTCTGTGTGACTATCATAAAAAAAAAAAAGTTTTAGTTAAATGTTGATGAAATCCTATTTATCAATTTTCCTTTTATTAATCATGCTTTTGGTGTCAAGTCTAAGAACTCTTTGTCTAGCCCTAGGTCATGAAGATTTTCTTATATGTTATTTTCCCTAAAAGTTTTATAGTTTTATATTCCATATGTAAGTCTGTGTTCCATTTTGAGTTAGTTTTTATATAAGTTTTGGGATGTAGGTTGAAATTCCTTTTTTACTGCTATTTATGTCCAATTTTTCTATATATGTCCAAATGTCCACCATTTTTTGAAAAGGCTCTTTCCTCCATTGAATTGCTTTTGCATTTTTGTCAAAATCATTTGTGATGCACACGGAACAGAGAAGGACTGAGAATGTAAAACCTAAGTATCTCTTGGGCTCTCTAGCATCACTATGTCCTACCCCTGCCACCAAGGGGTAGTGACTGGAGCAAGGTCCACAAGCAAGAAACAGGAGCAGGAGCTACAGAACCCTTCAAAAAGAACAAGAACCTACTTAACAAGAATCAGTAGACCCTGACAACCAGACTTGAGTCTTAGGAGAGCACCAAGTACAGATGTGGTTCAAGAACTACTGGGCCATATTCTCTAGGCAGTAGCCACAGAAATAACTCCAGAGGTTGCTGGGGTAGTGAGGCAGGGTGGGGAGCCCAAGGTGTACCAGCCATATGCCCAGGAGCCTCTGTTTCTGAGCAACCATTTTAGCATGGAGGGGCAAGAGGAGACCTGTTTCTACAGTTCTCTCTGTCCAGCTCATTGGGAATCTTCTGTGCCACAGAGCCCACAGTCTTCAGCCAGAGCCAGGCCTGAGGAGAATGCCCAGCCCCAGTCTGTCCCAAGGACACCTATGCCTTGGACTTCTTTCCAGTTATTTCCTGACATCATAGAGCTCTCCTTTGCGGAGTCCTCCATCTTGCCCACAATGCCTGGGCACCAAGAGAAGGATGGCTTTGTGGATAAGAACTATGCCAGCCCAGCCCATCATTGAATTTATGGGGGGTGGGACGGGTCTGTGCTTGCAAGTGTTGAATGGGTGCTGATGTGGTGGTAACTCTTCAGCAGCAGGAATGCACCACCAATTATTTATCCAACCACCTGGTTGGCATTTGTGTGTTTTTGCCATGCAGCCAATATGAGTTACTCTGCTGTGAATTTGGGACCCACGTGGGCATTTCTGTTGGTTCTTGGGAATAGGAGTGGAAATGTATTCATGTCATATATTTACCTGTAGCAGATGCTGCCTAAACACTTTCTAAAGGGAGTTGACTATCCTTGTTAGCCCAGACTACTCTTGGTATACTTCTTTACTGACATTTATGAATGTGAGACTTTTAAAAAATGATTTATTTATTTATTTACTCATGAGATACACAGAGAGTGAGAGGGGCAGAGACAGAGGCAGAGAGAGAAGAGGGACTCGATTCCAGGACTGTGGAATCACACGCTGAGCCACTCGCATCCTGACGAGAGTGAGACTTTTTAATATTTGCTGAACTATGGTCTTGCAACTTCATTGTGGTTTTAATATTAATTTTTCTGATGATTGTAATATTGAACAATTCTTACATATAATTAGGCATTAGGAAATTTCCTAAACAGTTTAAGTTTGTTTTGCCCATTTTTCTAGTTGATTTAATTTTTTTTTACAAATACTTAAGACACTTTCTTAACATATAATTCTGTTGGCAATTAACATGCTATAAACATCTTCCATTCTGTGGCTTATCTTTTTACTCCTGGTGTGTCTAGGGGTGTTTGGGGGAAATTTGAATGTTATTTGTTTTACCATTCTCTCTCTCTGTCTCTCCATACCATAAAAAATACAGTCACTTGCAGGATGCTACTTTAAACACAAATATATATATATTTAAATATATGTAAATACAAAAATATGTATTTTTTGCATTGCTAAAGTAGCAAACTGCAGCAATTATGAGAAGTATAGTTTGTACATTGATCTAATTTATTTTTCTTTTACTCTTTAGTGGCATTGTTTTTTGCTTTTTTGTTTAAGAAAAACTTCACATTTCCAGGGTCATGAAGATCTTCTGTCTTGTTATCTTCTAATCTTTATTTTACTTATCTCATTTAGTTACTAAATGAATTTGCCTGATATTGTTTATGATGTGAGGTGGGGATTCAATTTCTTTTTCTTTATAGATTCTAATTGTCTTCTCTCTGTTGAAAAGATTGTCTTCTAGTCATTACTTCTCAGTGCTACCTCTATTGTCTATCATGGTTTCATTAATGTACAGTGTGTTTCTGAACTATATGGTCTATACTAGTTGTACATATATTTATCCTGAGATATATGAGGTAGAAGAAGACCTAGTACCTTGCTACCATGTTGCTCAGGTCTCAAGGTTTCTAGCTAATCTTCCTTCTTCTCTCTTTCAGAATCTTCACACATTTATTTTATACAGAATGCCCATAGTTTTTAGTTATACTTAATGGGATGAATTGGGAAATACATGTATATTTCACCTTCTTGGATACAGAAGTCCAGGAATTTTGATTTTTTATGGTAATAATACATGAAACAAATTGGAAATCAGCTGATTATCGGGAACCAGGGGGTAATCACTAAGGCAAAAGGGATATACAAATATGGACTAGGGGAAGACAAAAGAATGCTCTAAGGATGGTATGGAACTGATAGTATTGGTGTAAACTCATGTTTGTTTTCTTTTAAATATCGCCACATTCATAGTCATGCATGTATTTATGCACAAGATATATATATATATATATATACATACATACACACACACAAACACACACACATCTATGTGCTTTGTTTATGGGTATGTATATACATGCACCTATGTTTATGTGTGGATATATTTTCTAGCTTTGACTGCTATAAAAGCCAAGAAGCAAATAACATCTTCCCTCACCTAGAAATGAACACACTTAGTGGACAGATTGTTGTTTCTAACACCATTCCTCACTTTAAGAAACAAACATAAAAACACAAAATAAAAATAAAGACTCCACGAAGGAATCGCTGATTCCAGGGCTAGAGCAAGATGTGGTCAAGATGACCTTGCAACATCTTATCTTTTGGGAAAGCTAAAATAATTTTTTTAAATAAAAAATGATAAAAAAAAGAGGCACCTGGGTGGCTCAGTTGGTTAAGCATCTGCCTTTGTCTCAGGTCATGATCCCAAGGTCCTGGGATGGAGCCCCGTGTAGGGTTCCCTACTCAGCGGGGAGTTGCTTCTCCCTCTCCTTCTGCCCCTCTCCCACCTTGTGTCTACCACACTCTCGCTCTCTCTCACTCGCTCCCTCCCCCCCCCTCAAAGTGCTAAAAAAATGATGTGGCATGTTATAATGACATAGGAACCAGCTATAAAGGGCTCCTACTGAAAACTTTGAGAGCATTAAAATAAATCAGTATAGTAATAAATTACAGATAATTGGAAAAAAATAGGAATCCATGATCTCTTTTTCTTTCTTTCTTTTTTTTAAAGATTTTATTCATTCATTCATGAAAGACACAGAGAGAGAGGCACAGGCACAGGCAGAGGGAGAAGCAGGCTCCATGCAGGGAGCCCAATTTGGGACTCATCCCAGGACTCTGGGATCACTACCTGAGCTGAAGGCAGATGCTCAACCAGTGAGCCATCCCAGCGTTCCAGAATCCATGATTTCTTTCTGATAGAGAGAGAGAGAGAGAGAGAGATGGCAGAGAAGGAAGTCTTTTGCCAATAGTAGAATACATAGTATGTTATAGAGAGTGTGGGAGTCAAAAAATTGTTATGCAACCATTATATTATCAATGGATGTTAATACCTGGGGAATTTTTGATGGATACAACAAATGTGCATGACCTTAAAGAGTTTTCCCATAGATTGCTTAATGATAATGAGGGGCCAAACAATAATGAGTGTATAAATAGGAAAAAAGCATGCCTAGGTGATCAGAATTTACAGAACCAATGAGGGGCAGATGGACATCATATTCCTTCAGATATGATGCTCTGAGAAGAGCACATCAATTTTGCAGTATTCCAACTGAGAATGCATAACCTGAATCTAATCATTAGGAAACATAAGACAAATGTAACAGTGGAAATGATCTATTAAGAAAAAAAAAGTGGGAAATGCATTCTTCAACAATGTCATAAAGACAGAAGAACAATTATGGGATTTCCAGGTTAAAGGAGGCCAAATTTATATGACGAATTAAATGCAATATCTGACCCTAGATTGGCTATTCTCCTAGAGGGAAAAAAAATGCTATTAAGGACATTATTGGTTCAAGTGACAAATTGAAAAATGGACAATAGATTAGATTAAGTTTAAGTTAGTGTTAAATTTACTGAAGTTGATAAAAGTACTTGATTATATAGAGAAATATCATTACTCTGCACACTGAAAAAACTAGCAAAGGGGCATGATATGTGTATGTTATCCTCAAATGGCTCAAATCTCTTTGTTAGTAGATCAAATGATGAAGCACATGCACTAACTGTTAATAATAAATAAAGAAACCTAAGTAAAGGGCATGCAGGTGTTTTGTATTATTCATATTCTTGCAACTTTTCTGTATGTTTAAAGTAATTCTTTTTTTTTTAATTTTTATTTATTTATTCATCAGAGAGAGAGAGAGAGAGAGAGAGAGAGAGAGAGGCAGAGACATAGGCAAAGGGAGAAGCAGGCTCCACGTAGGGAGCCCAATGCAGGACTCGATCCCAGGTCTCCAGGATCGCACCCCGGGCTGAAGGCAGGCGCCAAACTGCTGAGCCACCCAGGGATCCCTGTTTAAAGTCATTCTTAAAAAGGTTTTGAAAACTAAATGCTTATCATAGTTGCCTAATTTAGAAAAATGAACTCTGAACTCTGAAAAATGAACTCATTGTTAGCCAATGACTTTCCTCTTCTGTGTCTCGCCGTCTGAATCCGTGAAATGGGGATAATACTGTTATTTACTTCATGATGTTGTGAGGATTAAAAATATTAATAAATGCAATATGCCTAGAAAGTGCCTGGCAAGCAGTAAGCACTCAGTGACTATTAGTTTCCACTATGCACTGTTGCTGCTGCTGCTGCTGCTGGCTCTACCATTATCATTATTATAAAATAAGGCCAAGGGATCTCAGGTGTCTGTGACAGATCTCAGACTGACACCAGGTATCTTGGATTCTCGTTTCTGTTCTCTTCCTCTGTATTGCATCTTTTGATTTGAGTTTGATGATATTGTTAGTGGTATACACTAAATTTGAGGAAAGATGACTTCAATCTTAATCTTTTATCATATAGGATATGATAAACAGTATATATTTAATGATAGGTTCTCTTCTGGCTTTTCTGATAGATTGGTTCTAGAATCTGAAATCATAGGGAATAGCTCAGAGTGAGCAATGAAATTAGTATCATTTAGGGTACAGACCCTGAAAAGACTCCTTTGTGTCTCAAAGAGCCTTACCTAGTCTTTGTAACTATTAAAAAATAAAATCTGTAACTTATGGTTAACCCTTTGTACTTTACAAACATATGCAAGTGCACTTTAAACGACTCACTCACAGTTTTCCTCATACCTGTTATTGGATTAATGTTGAAAGGAAACTGCGGTGGCATTTGAACTCCGATTCTCCCTCTAGTCCCAGACATTTCTACTATAACATGGAATCCCTGATTTTAAAATAGCTTATTCGTTTAAAGCATCACAATTTGATTGTCATGAATAAGTCTGCATCTGCCGATCTCTGTGGAACGTTTTGAATTGGCTTCTAGGTTAAGACCCTATCCTGCCTAGGGAAACCACCTGAAAAGTTTTAACCAAAGGGATTCGTCAATTGGACTTTATGCTCAAGATACGGGGGTTTAAAGGAAAACAAAACAGAACAAAACAAAACACAAGCCTAGTTACAAAATGTTGAGTAGAGAGATCTTTTTTTTTTCTTTTTTTTTTTTCCTTTTTCTTGTCTTGTGCTTACGAGGGACGCAGCTGTCTCTATCTAAGGCTGATGCCATCGCCTTTATTTGATTGATTGCTCGGTCTATTGATGAGGGAGCTGTAGGGCCGCATCCCCGGCAGCAAGGTCAGCGGGCTGATTGCTCAGCCGGGCCGCGGGGTCGCTGCGGAGGCGCCTCCTCCCTGCACGGGCGTTGGGGGCTCAGCCTGGCGCCGGCGGCCGGTGCGCGCACAGACACACACACACACACACACACACACACACACACACACGCGCACACACGCGCGCGCGCGCGCACACGCGCACACGCGCACCCAGCAGCGCTCTCCGCTAAGTGAGGCGGCGCCGGCACCTGCAGCCCCAGCTCTCCGGGCAGCCCGAGGAGCCCCGCGCCCCGCGCCCCGCGCCCCGCGCCAGCCGGGCCCCCTGCGCTCGCCGGCCCCGGGAGGAGGTGCCGGTGCGGGGCCCAGGCCGCCGCCGCCCGCCGCCCGCCGCCCGCAGCCCCCTCGCAGCCCCCTCGCAGCCCCCTCGCAGGTAGGCGCTTGCAGTCTCCCCTGTTCGGTACCGCAGCGTCCGCTTCCACGCGCGAGAAAGACTTTTCCGTTCGAGGACGCAGCTGCTCAGGGCTCGGTAGTTCAGCAGAGATTTTTTTTTTCTTTCTTTCTTTTTTTTTTTCTGATTAAAGTTTCGACACAGATGGTAACTCTACTTCTCTCTCCTCTCACCCTTATAAATATTCTGCAAATACGAAACTCAGCTCCAGTTGGTGATTCATAGGCGACTCCACATTTAGCGTGTGTGTGGTTCCAGCCTTTCGAGTTAGCGACGATTGTTATGCAACTCTGCATGTGTGATTTGAAGACCTTTAAATACTCTCTTCTTTGGCTGCGGAACACACACCTCGCTCTTCTAAGATAAAAGCCAAGGGATTCAGACTCTTCCTCAGCATTTAACATTCAGTGATATACAGACAGGAGGAAAGTTGCTGAATCACAGAAGTTTAATATTCATGCAAATTGCTGTATTTGTCAGGGAAAGCCAGGAAGCAAATGTCTTTGCCTCTTTTTGAGCTCTTGTACATATCTGGATAATGTGGATTTGAAAAGGAGAAGTTTGGGGTTGAGAGAAGTCTGTTGTGGTAAGGTGGGTAAACTGGTTATTTAACATGGTAAAGAATTGACCGGAGGGGATCTCTTCTGCTAAAATGAGCTAGATTATAGGATTGCATTTATACTAACAGATTTATCTTTGTGAAACTCCAAACAAGACTGGTTTATTGATTTGAGTCTCCTTGCCTTGGGGGTATTAATCTGCATTTGTTATTGCCCCAAACATTTCTTGACTACGGGCATTTCCCTGCCCAAAGTCCTAAGTTAAAAAAAAAAAATAAAAGAGAAAAATTTTAACTACTTTTTAGACATTCCCATGTCTTAATACTCCTTTTAATCATTATATGCACATTATCTCACAGGGAATTTTATGAGACAGTAATAGTCATAATTTACTTAGTTGAATTGAAATGAGCATAAGGAAATGTTCTTTAGAAGATGTGCATGCTATATGTAAGTCAGGTACGTGGTACCTCTGAATTACCACTCAATTCCAAAGTCTAATAGGTCTAATAGGAATTTATGGTAAGCAGCAAATTAATTAAGGCAATGTTGGATCTTGTACCGTTTTGCAAATAACACTTTATATTGTGCTGCACTTGGAAACTTGATGTCTCTTTTCATTATCCTAGAAAGTGCTTTTAAGCCACACCGTATCTTGGTGGCATGTGTTGTCTTGAAGTGGATGACCTCAGTTCTGATGTGGGAGCATGGCACATCTAGGTACATTAGGCAGATCTAGGTATATGCTTGAAAGTCAAGGCATCACCTGGGAGCAAGAATTTTCAAGCTTGGCCAGCTAGGTACCTTCTCCTCTGATAACTCTAGGAACCCCTTAAGCAAAAAGACCATGTGTGTGAGGTTCTTTGCTGACTCTTTGGAAGGTAAAAGAACGAACGAAGAGTTGCTTTCTTCACATGTCATTAATATTTAGTGCAACAGATCCCTCTGCAGTGCTCAACAAAGACTTTTAGTCCATGACAAATACTTAACAGATGTTTTCTGTCATTGCTTTTGGCTCCCATAATATCTACCGTTTCTACATTGCCTGGTATTAAAGTAATTTGGCAAATAGAGTCTACAGTTTGCTATATAGTAACAATATCAAGAAAGCACAACTTTACTTTTTGCTACTCCACACTTTGATTCATATTCAAACTTTGAATAAGCCTTCTCATATTACTTTCTCCATGGTGCTGTGGTAGCTGATAGCTTAGTTCAAGGAATTGATATTGCTTCTGGTAAGATCAGGAGATCAGAAACAGCCAGGGAGATAGAGGACATGGAACTCATGGAACTCTCTCTCTCTCTCTCTCTCTTTTTTTTCCAAGTTGGGTAGGTAGTGTGCATTTGGAATTGAATCTTAGAGAGGGAGAGAATACTTTCTCGTTTAGTTTTTCTTTTGTCTGTAATGACCAATTCAGCAAGCAACAGAAGACATCCAAAGATGTAATCTTAACCAAGTATTTTGTGGAGATGAGATGTAATTTAATTCAGTTGTTGAGCTAGCTTTCTCATTCTTGTTCCCCCTTACCCTACTTTCTTCCTAATCTAGATTTGTGAGGCAGGTGAAAAGTTAACCAGTTGCTTGCACATTATGGATCGCCAGTCAGAGCTGCCTTTGCTGAGAGGGAATCAATATCATTTTGTTTGACACAGACGTGATGACTCCTCTGTCACCATGCTGGCTTCTAGTCACCAGCTTTCTTAATTTTGAATCACTTTTATTCCTTCTCTATATCTGATAACCTTTCCTAGGTAGCTTGGTGAATTGGTATTTTAGGAGATTTTTAAAAATAAAAGCAAAAAATGAATACTAGGGGTTAAATCAAAGAATCAGGTTAATGATGTTCACTACTGTTAGATCTCAAATACTTCAGGTCTTAACCGTCAGTGGGATAAGATTGATGGTGCAGTCCACAAACATTTTTACACATGCATGACAACTTTTACAGACCTATTCTGACCGAGGCAAAAGGAAGAGAAGAAGAAAAATACAAGCAAAATTTATAAGCTTTCACAAAATGCAAACAGGTGCTGAATACCAAGAAAACCATGCAGTTATACTTACAAGCTGATTTTCCCCAAATTGCCTTGGATTATACACTAGCTCTAACAATGGCATATTGTATGCACCCTTCAGGGTTGCACTGAGTGATAGCTGTAAATTAGAATGAAGAGAAGAAAATACTCTACAGTTTCAATATTGAGGAGAATTAGGATCCAGATGGTAAAGCTTTTTATAGCAATACATTGGATGGTGTTACAAGCTTCTGTGGCTACTGCCCTATTATATTCCCTCTGCTAAAATGCAGTTTGGTGGAGGAACTGATTGCTTAGAGCCATCTTGCAAATCTAGGAAAGTGAACTTCCTCTCCATGTTAAATTTCCCATCTTTGCTGGTTTATATTTCCCCCCTAATCCTTAACTTTTCTTACTTTCTACTTCCAAATTCAGTCAAAAGTAGATAATGTGATTTGTTGTTTGATTTTTTTTTTTTTAAGGTAGTGCTTTCTTTTCTCTCTCTCTCACTCTCCCCCCCCCCGGGGGGGGTATTTTTTTCACATTATGAATGCATTTGAAAGTATAAGAGACTGGGCATCATTGCAGAATGTTTATTAGAAGGGATTCCATCTCGTTTTCTAAACATCTCTGGTCAAAAAAATAAAAAATAAGAAATAAAAAACATCTCTGGTCTAAGATCAACTCTACCAATTATCCTGTCTCTGTAAAGACAATTCTGATGAGAACTGATGGGGGAGTAGCTCAGGTATTCCCTTGTTCAAAACATAAGATTTTCTTCGAAGTGATTATTTTTCTACTACCTGTACTCTAGTGAGACTCTTACTTACTGCCCACGCCTATGGGGCCATAGTGGTGTGTCTGTGGAGACTTAGATATAGAGAGTGAGCCACCTAGTGGTGATGGAGAGTAATTTTGATATTTTTAGCAGAGACTGGCACGTTGATGGACAGAGAGTTGCTAATTTTCTGTTACAATGCAAAGGGGTGTTGGTTTTGTGAAAGCTTCCTTTAATTATATCTTCTGCTTTTTAAATCAATTTTATAGTTACACGTACAAATTTCATGACTTTATGCCTCATTTTTTAACCTAGTATGATCACATTCACCTCACATTTTTCCTTGTGTGTATTCATTTAAAAAATGTTTACATTAATTTTATGAACGTAATAAATGTTCAATACATGTATTACACATATAAATGTGTGAATTTATGTAAAAATTCATGAAAAAGCAATAAAATGACATGTTTCCAGGACACCTGGGTGGCTCAGTGGTTGAGCATCTGCCTTTAGCTCAGGGCGTGATCCTGGAGTCCGAGGATCGAGTCCCACATCAGGCTCCCTGTGTGGAGCCTGCTTCTCCCTCTGCCTGTGTCTCTGCCTCTCTCTCTCTCTCTCTCTCTCTCTGTGTTTCATGAATTAATAAATAAAATCTTTAAGAAAAATAAATAAAATGACTTGTTTCCCCAGGGTATTTATACTGTATTTTGAATAGCCTAAATATAAAAATAGTTTGGTATGCTTAGTTATGTTTGTATTTGAGGGAATATATATATATATATCTGAATGTAAACATATGAAGAGAATAAAGGAAAATAAATAAATATGTATGCAAATAAAGGCATGCATTTTTTCTACATCAAAATAGAGTTATTATGTATCAATTTCTATGACTTTTTTTCTTCCTATGCCTTTTTAAGACTATATGACATCGATTACCAACTGCCCATGACTTATTTCTTTCTTTCCAGTATAGCTTTCTTTTTCTGTACTTCAGATCAGCTTTGGCATGGATATAGAAAGTGTATCTATTGGCTGGAAACAACTGTTTGAAAGGGTTGTGGCTGAGGGCATGCCTTTGGGAATGGAATTCTCCAAATATATACGGCAAGGGTTAAGGTACTGTGCAAATCAAGGACATGGTTATTCTGTGTGGTTATTTCCAATTTAAAAGAATTGAGAGCAGATAGGGGCATCTAGTTAATGAACTTGTTTTAATTACATTTTACTCAGATCAAAAGAAAAACAAATTTGAGAAGTTGAATGGCAGGTAATTTGGTTAATTCTTTTATTCACTATTTTTTAATGGCACTATTTAGAGAACATTCTAGCCAGGATCAAGTGTATAGGTTTGCTTTCTAGGTCTTGAATTCAGTTTCCTTCTAGGCAGCCCTGTCTTCTTCATGCTTTTCTTCAACTGCAGTAATTTATGTGGGCAGACAGCCAGTATAAACTAATAACTCTCTGTGTACATTAAAAAAATAGCAGAAAGACATTATTTTGAAAGTTTTTCTTTCAAATATGTTGATAGCTTGAAATATGAATACAAACAGAAATTAATAATTCCTGATTTAATCTTAAGAAGTTATATAATGCTCCACTTGTTTGAGACGTAAATGGTAAAAAGAAGTTTATATGTCTTATTCCTTGAAATGGAATTAGGTATAATAAAATCATTTTATTCATTAAAGGCCAGCTCCTATGTCAATGTGAGGAAGTATAAAAAGCTTATGAAAATAGTTTTAATATAACAGGTAAGTAATCTTGGATACTCAAACCTTTAGAAAATTCCCACTAAATGTTAGGTGTTCATGAAAATTAATAAAAATTTTATCATTTATCTTTGAATTTTCTTTTTTTTAATTTTTATTTATTTATTTTTTAAATTAATTTTTATTGGTGTTCAATTTACCAACATACAGAAAAACACCCAGTGCTCATCCCATCAAGTGTCCACCTCAGTGCCCGTCACCCATTCCCCTCCAACACCCACCCTCCTCCCCTTCCACCACCCCTAGTTCGTTTCCCCGAGTTAGGAGTCTTTATGTTCTGTTTCCCTTCCTGATATTTCCCAACATTTCTTTTCCCTTCCTTTATATTCCCTTTCACTATTATTCCCCAAATATATTCCCCAAATGAATGAGAAAGTACACTGTTTGTCCTTCTCTGATTGACTTACTTCACTCAGCATAATACCCTCCAGTTCCATCCACGTTGAAGCAAATGGTGGGTATTTGTCGTTTCTAATGGCTGAGGAATATTCCATTGTATACATAGACCACATCTTCTTTATCCATTCATCTCTCGACGGACGCCGAGGCTCCTTCCACACTTTGGCTATTGTGGCCATTGCTGATAGAAACATCAGGGTGCAGGTGTCCCGACATTTCATTGCATCTGAATCTTTGGGGTAAATCCCCAACAGTGCAATTGCTGGGTCGTAGGGCAGGTCTATTTGTAACTCTTTGAGGAGCCTCCACAGAGTTTTCCAGAGTGGCTGCACCAGTTCACATTCCCACCAACAGTGTAAGAGGGTTCCCTTTTCTCCGCATCCTCTCCAACATTTGTTGTTTCCTGCCTATCTTTGAATTTTCATTTGAAATTTTTCCTGTGTGCATCGGTGATGGGGAGTACAATCTTGATTGGAATGTAGCTTGATTTTCACAAGCCAAATGTTCCTCTCCTTGTAGGTCTCTAAGCTAGAACTTGGTGAGATGTGTTATTAGATGCATACAGTAAACTGTGATCATTTTAATATATTTCAAAATGATGGCTGGTAAGCAACACAGTTTTTCACTCGTAAACTATAGGGAAAAAAGGAATGAAAAGCCCTTTATTTTGCGTGACTTTAGGATATGAAGCATTGCAAAGAAAACAACTTCCCATTTCTCTCACTCTGTCTCTTTCCCTCCCTCTGTCCTTTTGTCTTTCCTTTTACTTTTTTTTCCCTACCAATCCAATGTACTTATTTAACCTCCTAGTTTTCCATTTAAGGTCTTAAAAATCCCCAGTCAACATTTACTGTCTGAATTGTGTTGCATTTGGTTAATTATTTTCTACAATGTCCTTTAAATATATGTAAATTAGACTTTTGATGAACTGGAATATGTTACAGATTCTCTGCATAAATCACACCAGGTTAAAAAAAATCAACCTGTTTAAGAAGCAGGATATTTTTGGACTTTCCTCATTTGCTTCATGAACTGAGGACATCTCAGTGCTGCTGGCTTCAAGTATATGCCTTCAGGGTCAGGCAGCCTGTACACTTTTCAGAGACCTATTCCCCAGTTTATTCCAATCTTTAAAGGACACTTATTATTTGCCTACTATGTGTCAGTTGAAGCTGTGAATAAGCAGGTATGACAATATAAACTCTCCTGTTTTCTAGGCTTGTTTTCCAAGGTAATGTTTACTTATGAATATATTTATACGTTTGCTTTTATAATGACATTTGTTATTATCATCATTATTATTTAATTAGAAGCAATAATTTAGAAAACCATCCCACCCACTCTTTTATGTATACAGTAATCTAAAATAAAGCATTCTTTTTTAAAAGATTTTATTTATTTATTCATGAGAAACACAGAGAGAGAGGCAGAGACACAGGCAGAGGGAGAAGCAGGCTCCATGCTGGGAGCCTAGCCTGATGTGGGACTAGAATCCGGGACTCCAGGATCACGCCCTGGGCCGAAGGCAGGTGCTGAACCACTGAGCCACCCAGGCGTCCCTAAAATAAAGCATTCTTAAAGGGAGAATAAATTGTCTTATTGGATACTCAAGTAGGACAGTGCTTGATCATTCTAAATAAAATGTGTCATTTAGAACAACTCAATGTGGCATAATGTGGCAAAAAAGATGGTTAGACCAATTTTTCATATTACTTTACAAGTACCAGCAACAGTGACCATATCATATCATATATTCATGATTTTCTTTAATTTTAAGCTGAAAGTTTCTGGTCCCTTATTCTTCGTAATAGCTCAAGTTTTTTGGAATCCCTGGGTGGCTCAGCGGTTTAGCATCTGCCTTCAGCTTGGGGCATGATCCTGGAGCCCTGGGATCAAGTCTTACATAGGGCTTCTTGCATGGAGCCTGCTTCTCCCTCTGCCTGTGTCTCTGCCTCTCTCTCTCTCTCTCTCTGTGCCTCTCATGAATAAATAAAACCTTAAAAAAAACAACTCAAGTTTTTTTGTTTTGGTTTTGTTTTTTTTATCCTCCACTATTCTCATTGGTTTTTGAAATCCCTTACTATTTTCCTATGTAGTAACAATGAAAACCCCAATATTTCTTTTTTTTTTAAAGTTTTTTTATTTATTTTTTTGTTTTACCTTTTGTTTTGGGGGGGGGTTAAATTTGTTTTTATTGAAGTTTGATTTTCCAACATATAACACTCAGTGTTTTAACTTTTTATTTAAATTCTAGTTAGTTAACATACAGTGTAATATTAGTTTCAGGGGTAAAATTTAATGATTCATCATTTACATATAAACCCAGTGCTCTTCACAGCAAGTGCCCTCCTTAATCCCCATTGACCATTTAGCCCATCCTCCTGCCCACCTCCCCTCTAACAATCTTCAGTTGGTCTATAGTTAAGAGTCTATTTTATGATTTGCCTCTCTATATTTTTTAATGTTTATCTGTTTTGTTTCTTGAATTCCACATATGAGTAAAATCGTATGGTATTTGTCTTTCTCTGACTTATTTCACTTAGCATAATGTACTAGCTCCATGCACATTGTTGCAAATGGCAAAATTTCATTCTTATGATTGAGTCCTCTTCTATTGTATATATACCACATCTTTATGCATTCATCAGTTGACGGACATCTGGACTTTTTCCATAATTTGGCTATTGTTGATAATGCTATGTAAACATGGGGGTGCATGTGTCCCTTCAAATCATTTTTGTAACCTTTGCATAAATACCTAATAATGCAATTGCTGGGTCATAGGGTAGTTCTAATAGTTCTATTTTTCACTTTTTGAGGAACCTCCATACTGTTTTCCAGAGTGACTGCACCAGTTTGCATTCCCACCAACAGTGTAAGAGGGCTCCCCTTTCTCCACATCCTTGCCAACATCTGCTGTTCCTGTGTTGTTAATTTTAGCCATATGAATTTATTTTTGTGGATGTCGTAAAAAATGGTCCAGTTTCATTCTTCTGTATGTTGTTGTCCAGTTTTCCCAACACCATTTGTTGAAGAGACTGCCTTTTTTCCCATTGGATATTTTTTCCTCTTTGTCAAGAATAGTTGAACATGTAGTTGAGGGTCCATTTCTGGGTTTTCTATTCTGTTCCATTGATCTGTGTGTTTGTCTTGATGACTACAGCTTTGTAATATAGGTTGAAGTCTGGAACTGTGATGTCTCCAGCTTTGCTTTTCTTTTTCAAGATTACTTTGGCCACTCGGGATCTTTTGTGGTTCCATAAAAATTTTAGGATTATTTGTTCTAGTTCTGTGAAAAATGCTGGTAAAAACAATATTTCCAATACAAAAAAAAAAGAATAAAATGCCCAATGCTGCTTTATATTTTAGGGATTTTGCTTTATAGTGATTGAATATAAAATGGTTATCAACAGTCCAGTTAACAAAAACCTAATAACAGTCTTGAGGGGATTTTGTGTTAACAGCTTTCTTACCAAGTGGTAAACTGGGTATTCTCTGATTCAAAGGATCTGATGTAGGGTTTCTTTGGAAGTATTAAGTCTTTAGCTCAGGACTTAAGAAATAAAGTCACTCACTTAAGGAAAACCAAGAAAGGCCATACCAACTTATATACCTACCAAGTTTGCATGTGTCTCCATCTTAAGACTCTAGGGATCTTGCCCACGAGGATTAGAATCTCACATTGTCATTTTTCCTGACTTCACTGACCATCTGACCTCATTATCCAGGTCTTCTTATGCTCAACATAGGGTTCACCTGTGTAGTAAATGTGCTCTGATGTGTCTCAGAGCAATTGGACTACCCCTTTGGATTCTGCTCACCTGAGTAATCCTTCAACTACAGTTTTGGGTTGAAAAAAAAACCCAAACAATAGAAACTACTGAGAAGAACATGAAAAAGATACACTCTCCTACCTAAAAAGACACATTAGCCATTCTCATTTACCTCTTAAAAAGATACAGAGGTGAAAGAAAAGATTTAAGTAACAATTACAAGCTTGCCTTTGTTATTAACATCTGAGAAAAATCACTTTACTTTTAAAATCCTTTCTATATTTTCTAGTCTCTATGACTAGGACACTAATAAGAATAACTTTCTCATGAAAATAGCTATTTGTTGTGTATGAAATTATTTTTTTTTTAATTTTTATTTATTTATGATAGTCACAGAGAGAGAGAGAGAGGCAGAGACATAGGCAGAGGGAGAAGCAGGCTCCATGCACCGGGAGCCCGATGTGGGATTCGATCCCGGGTCTCCAGGATCGCGCCCTGGGCCAAAGGCAGGCGCCAAACCGCTGCGCCACCCAGGGATCCCCTGAAATTATTTTTAAAGAAAAAATTTTATTTGACCAGAGAGAGAGAGTGAGAGAGCGCATGAGCACGGGGAGAGGCAGGGAGCCCAATGCCGGAACTCTATCTCAGGACCCCAGGGATCATGACCAGTGCCAAAGACAGACCCTTAACCAACTGAGTCACATGGGTGCCCCACTGTGTACGAAACTTTCATGAACATTTTGTGTATTGTGTCTCCTTTCCTTTGTAAATATCTTGAGGTTAAGAGTGATTTCACATAGATCAGTATTATTAGAATCTTGACAATGACAGAAATTCCTGAATTTTTTTTTTTTTTATAATAGCTTTTCTGGTAATCTCCCTAGGAGAGTATTCTCATTCAACATTTTTGGCAAGGTATACAAGAATTAGCATTTGTAGCTAATAATTCGTAAACACAATCACAGAAGATGGTACATTTGTGTATTGCACTTTGCCTTACATGTAGTAGCACTTGAGTTTTTAAATTAACTAAATTTCACATTATTAGATAATTTATATTGAGACCTTTTAAAGCCTTGGATCTGTAATCTGACCCGATTAGGCTCTCTGTCCCGTATCAGCAGTGAATTTAATAAATGAATCTTCTATGTCTTCTGCATTTGCATCTATGATGTTGAACAGGCCAGAGTTCACCAACTTGCCAGAAGACCTCCTCTAATTTGGCACTGAAGCAATAATTCACATTAATTGTTATCTGTGCTTGAAATACAAAGCTATCTAACTGTGCACTCTCTATTTTACACACTTTCATTCTGTTGGTAAGGATCTCAGTTGAGACTTCATCAAATTTTTACTGAAATTACTATTTCTTAAAATAACTTATTAGCAAAGCGATCCAATTAAGAAAAAGTTTTGTAAACTTTACAAACTTATATGGGTTTCTGATAATCACATTTAAAAATAAATCTTGACAAGCTATGCATAATAACCCATTATATAATTTTGTTGTAAAATAGGTAATAAATTTACAAGTTCTTTTTTCCTCATCATCGGTCTTTAGGAAACTCTCATATTCTCTGGAATGTTTGAATAATTACCAAGAGCAGTTTTACTCTCACACCTGATGAACAGCTTTGCTCAGATCGGTTTCTGTATCTACATTCTTACCTCTTGTTGGTTTCAGTACTTGCTGGCCAATATTTGTGTTACCCTTTATAGAAAAAATGGATACTTTTGTTCTTAGAAGTAAAAACTTGTTGGGTTATTTGGCTTCTTTTGGTTTTATTAAAAATTATATCATTGGCGTAAAGAAGTTGACCCATCTCTTTAATAGTTCTTGTTTTTATTGAAACATGTTTTATTTTATTCAGCATTTTAAAGGATCTCAGCTATGTCTAGATTTTATCGTTTGATTTTTTTTTATTTGAAGACCTGCATGAGTACTAAAAAATTGGAGTTATGCCATCTATCATAAGTCCTTCAAGCATTTGACCTGATATTCAGTTATGATTACAGGCTAAATAGCTTTAGGGAATCTTGATGTGAGTATTACGTTTGATATATTATCTTATGCAAATTTTGGGATGTCAACAGTGTGTCTTGTCCCCACACCCCAAACCAGCCTTGGTTCTTGAGTTCAGCAAAGAAAGAATGCAGAGACAAACTCTCAAGTAAGCAAGAGTTTGATAGCAGCTGAAGCAAAAGTACATTCTCATGGTGGAAGAGCAGGCAAGCCCAGAGATGGTAAGAGCACTGGAGTCAGGGTTGTCTTCCATTTTTATGCTTGTAAGAGTTGTGGGTCAAAACTAGGGTGGGTCTCTGATTAGGGTTGCCCCCAGTCATCTAAGGGTTTCTGCCTACAGGTCGGGAGGGGGAGTTTTTGGCCTTAAATGGTCCTTATCAGAACTTTGTGACACCATTCCCCCGCAACAGGTGTCAAAATCGAAATGTGAATGTGTTATTATGAAGCAATAGGTTACTGTAGGGCAGTGGTTATGGGTAAGAGCATGTGTGTACCTGGTTCTTTCCCAGCTGTTTGAAACTTGTTTTTTGCCTTTCTTAATAGTCAGACAACTCCTGTTCCCTGCTCATGTCTGGCTAATTGTCTTCTCTATCAGGGATGTTATATCGTTGTTAGAGCAGTAAATTCAAAACTTGACCCTATTTACCTCTGACACTGTACATTTGGGAGTGCATTTAAGATGACATCTTGAAATATAATCAGAATTGTACAGAAAAAAAGCATTGAAAGGGTAAATCATAATTACCTACAAAAGAATGAAAACCACAGTATATTGCCAATAAGTAAAATTATTTTTTTGTTGTTTTAAGTAAAATCATTTAAGTAAGAGGAAACTGGTACTTAGATTTTTTTTTTTAAAGCAACTAGAAACCCTAGTGATGAGTTACAGGATTCTAGAAAGATAAAGATAACATACAAGTGAATTTTATAGTCAATGCTGCATATTGGGTTATTTCTAAAAAATTCATTACTGTATTTCTCCCTGTGGCTGTTTTCGGGGGACAAGTGAGGGGATCTTTTTTAGGCTGATGAATATTTGATTTGTTTTCAGTTGTATTTCCAGTTTGCTATGGAGAAGGAGACATAGAATGTTGGATAGGGAAGTATCAAGGGATTTTAAGTAATTCTTACTTAAACTTAGAGATTGGTTGTATGACTGTGTAAAAACAAATCTTTTCCTCTAAATCTGTCTCTTAGTATTTTTATCTCAACCAACACAACTCAAAACAACATAGTAAAACAGCTGAAATTTTTTTCATAAACTGTGGGAAAGTTTTGGTAAATTTGTCTTCTATTAAATATATTTTTAGGCAGTACTTTTTAGGCCAATATCCTGATTTTGGTGGCCTCAGACATACTTTTCTCCTCAATCCTCTAAGAGAATCTTAGCCCGGAGTCTTCATTTAGGAAATGGAATGAGAAAAGACACAAATGCTTCTATATGATTCCAACATAAGGCCTATTGCAAATGAGCAGAGGGTGAGCATGTGAGAGAAATGTCTTTTCCTTCCTTTGATTTTCGTTGCCTCTAGGTTGTGCATAATTTAAATATCCTGCTTGGCTAAGCTTTTATAGGGGAAAACATTGAATAAAATAGGTGAGAGTTAAAAAAGATAACAAAGGCTTAGAGATTGAATCTAAGATCATGATGCAAGAATTTAATGCTTGAATTGTCTATGCGCGAGTAGAGGGAATTGAGATCGGATCAGATGTATTACGGATGGTTCAGAATAAAGTGCTCACACAACATTCTGAATCACAAGATGTGAAGTACTGAGCTAATATGACATCTGAAAGACAGCCTCCGAGATGGACTATGTAGAGAGTCTAGAGGTTACACATAGGACCATCTCACTCAACTTTTTTTTTTTTTTAAACAGTAGCCTTTTAAAAAAAGATTATATCTATTTATTCATGATAGACTCAGAAAGACAGAGGCAGAGAAACAGGCATAGAGAGAAGCAGGCTCCATGCAGGCAGCCGGATGTGGGACTCCATCCCTGGACTCCAGGATCACGTCCTGAGCTGAAGGCAGGTGCTCAACCGCTGAGCCACCCAGGCATCCCCATCTCACTCAACTTTGATACTCAAGTTACTACTTTTAATTAAAAAAAAAAGAAAAAAAAAAACAAAACAAGATGCTGCAAATTCAAGAGTGCAGTGCCTCACCTTCCATTTCTTTCCAGTTTACTGTGTCTTTCCTTTTCCCTATCACTGTAGTTGCCCTGCAGATTCTTGATGTGGAAGTGCTGCCAGAAACCAGCACAGCACAGGGAGACCCAGTGTTTTTGTTTAGTTTTGACTTTACCTTGATACTCTGTGCTTAGTATTTCATGAGCGTTGTCTGTTTTCACCCTCAAACCAATGCCATGGGATTGGATCTATGCTTATTCCCCTTTCAGAAATGAGGAAACCAAGACTCTGGGAAGTTCCAAAAAGGTCACAAAAATCCCAACTAGAAGACCTTAGCTTTATTGATAATTGGTAATAGATCTAGAACCAGGGTGCAGATATTCCTTCGTCCTTTGACCTAGCCCCAGAACACTATGCCAGTTAGTGAACTAAAGCTCATACTATAGCTAGTGCAGCTAAATGAATGCACATTTCTGCAGTACTTCTAGACCTTCTTCCTAGGGCCTATGAGAGGTAGTTGAGGATGTTGTTTGAATTTAACTACCTGGTGTATAACATGCTTCTGTGCACCCACTCGGTGATTGTAAGTAAGTTACTTCAGCTGTGTGTGTATGTTCTAGTTTTCTGACTTATAAAATGGAATAATAGCATTTTCCTTATGAAGTTGGAGTAAGGATTAGATGTTTTTGTATGTGTATATAGCACAATTAGAACAGTGCTTGACATATAGTGTGATGTCTGTCTTGTTTCCATCTCAGTAATTAGGGAAAAAACCTTACAGCTGCCAGATTTTCCTTATTTCATATAATCCTTTGTGTTTCATATAATCCTTTATTCTGTAGAACACATAACATGTGTTTTCCAACTGTGCATAGGATGTTAGGACTATAGAGAAGGCTATAGAATGGCCCCTGAGCTAAGGAGCTTGGATAAGTGACTGAATACTGGAAAAGGAATATAGCAGGTGCTATGACAGAGTAGTGAATGCAGTTAATGCAAGATACCTTAGTACTAAGTATCCATTCTACTAGGAAAAAAGCTTAGCAAAAGTTACAGCTTTTGACCTAGGATTTAAAGGAGAAATTTACAAGGGCAAAAAAAAAAAAAAAAAAAGTGTGACCCTATGACCAATACAATATTTGTAGCGATATGAGAACAAATAGCTTTTGTTTTTGAAATAGAGAATGAATGCAGGGCAAATATGGAGAAGAGCAAGGGTATGATATTGCAAGAGGTTGGCAAGTGCCAAATGTGGAGAAATTCTATCCCATATTAAGAAGCTTTAGAGAATTTTTAAGCCAGAGGGACATGTTCCTCAAAGATATCTCAAAGCAATAATGGACTGTGACCACATTAATTGCAAGGGTGGCAAAGATGCCAATCTTCCAAAAATGTATCATCTTCCCACAATTAAAAATAATTGCATTTCTTCTTGCTGGAAAAAGGAAAATGTTATTATTCCTTCTCCCTATGGGTAACGTTGTGACTCTCTATGTAAGCTCCTAGGGATTCTTTATAGGGAAAAGAACATTATGGGGAGAATAATTTTGAACTGACAAAGAATAAAGTTTGTCCAGGGAGTGTTACAAAATTCATTATTATGATTACTCAGAACTAGCCTGTGCAAGTGATAAATTATTCTATCCTTTCTCAATAGTAGATTATACTAATAACATTACAACTTTATTTAGATTCTAAAAATTCGTTCTCTGGATTGTGGTGCATAGTATTTTCCATGGTTGGCCTTCTCTCTGTGGCATGATTTTTTTAAGCAAATACTATTAAAATTAGATCAAGTAACATCATATATAAAATATAATATGTTTTAGAAGACCTAGATGACTTGAGGCTGAAAAAGTAGTAGAATAAAAAATATTCCATTTTTTTACTTCCCTATATCGGCAAAGAATTCCTGTTCCTCTGAGATGTAGTGATGTCTAGGTTGACACATACTGGATTATCAAAATTGACTAAATAACTTGCTTGCCTGTATGTATGAAGGATTGCATGTCTACATTCTTATTTTTCTTTCTCTTTCTCTCTTGTTCTCCCTTTCTTACCATTCCTCTTTTTATCTCTCTTTTCCCCTAAGAAGCAAAATGTTCTAATTGAATAGAAAAAGCTTTGCACTCAGAATATGACTCCACTGTGAATCCTGGATCCCTCTTTGACTTGATGTGTGACTTTGGAAAGTCACCGAAGGTTTCTGTTTTCTGTTTACTTAAATCCAAAATACAATATTTATGTCATAAATTTGCTCTAAAAAAGATATGAAATATATAGTCTGTTAATATAATTATCTGAGTATTAGAAATATTCAAATGAATTGGCCCTGGATTCTAACTATGGTTTGCTTAAATATCCAGTGATTGTTGCAACTATTCATAACTTACATTACCTTAGAAATTCTGAATTGAATTATCATAAGACTTGGTTACTAAAATGAATTAATGAATTCCATATGTGATTAGGTTTTTTTAAAAAAAAAACAGTTGCATCACAATGATCAGGCTATGTTTTCCTGATATCTTGAACTGTGAATTCATTGAGATATGGATATTGTCTTATTCATCTTTAGATTCTGGAGGTGTGGCACCTTGACCAACACATAGCAAGTGCAAAATGTATGTTGAATGATTTTTTTAAAAGATTTTATTTATTTATTCATTAGAGACACAGAGAGAAAGCAGAGACATAGGCAGAGAGAGAAGCAGGCTCCCTGCAGGGAGCCCGATGTGGGACTCCATCCTGGGAGCCTGGGATCATGCCCTGAGCTGAAGGCACATGCTCAACAGCTAAGCCACCCAGGCGTCCCTGAATGATTTTTTGTTTTTGTTTTTTAAAGGTTTTATTTATTTATTCATGAGAGACAGAGAGAGAGAGAGAGAGAGGCAGAGACACAGGCAGAGGGAGAAGCAGGCTCCATGCAGGGAGCCCGATGTGGGACTCGATCCTGGGACTTGATTCCGGGTTTCCAGGATCATGCCTGGGCCAAAGGCAGGCACCAAACCGCTGAGCCACCCAGAGATCCTCTGATTTTTTTTTAATTGGCATTCATGAACAGAGTTTATTTATCCTTATTAAATCATATAATCATATCTAAGCATGCTATTCATTTCAGTGATTGAACATCAAAAAGATGATTTATTTATAAATTTATTATAAATTATATTTTACCATCATAGCAAAGTGATACGGTTAACTATGTCATCTCTTTTGATGTTTTTATGAGAATTTAAATGGAGCTACATATAGTAACACTTCGTAAGTACTAGAAAACTGTGTTTTCTGTTGTTGTTGTTTTGTTTGATATTTTTTTCAAGCATCAAGACCAGAGCCGCTGTCAGCTGTAGCTAAGGTTACATAAGATTCAGCTGTGTATAGAGACCTACAACCAACTTTCTGATTCATGGTATAATGAGAAATCAAGATATGATGGAATAGATTGAACATGACTCATTTTCAGATAATTTTAAGTTGAAAGCTAATCCTAGAAGTTCCAAAAATGTCTCTAGGCAGTGACATAGTAAATGGATTCCTACATGAATGTTTTAAAGCTACATCCAAATTGCTCAATGAAGTGCACAGAATCATGCACATATAGAAACTAGTTTGTCTTACCTCTACTCCACAAATCTTTTTGATATAGTTGAACAAGTATTTTTAAATCACCTGCTACATGAAGATTCAGCATGTTTTTATTTTCTCACAAGCTGACTGGAAATTATTTATCTTATCTGTGCTTTAGATTTTGTATCAACAAATAAATGGCATAAATGAATTGTGAAGATTTTTCCCATCTCTAATGTCCCAATATCTCACATCTGCGATTGACCCCATTACTTTGACAATATGTTATTTTTATTCTAAATTTTTTTCAACTTTCAATTTTTAGGGAAACCATGTCTCTCTCTCATTTCTATGCCTCCTAATCATTGTCTGAAGTCTTAATAGCCTCCTCTAATATATCCAATTTCTCAGTATTCAGTTCCTGACATTTCTCACATGTCATTGTCATGGTTATATTCTTAGTGAGCTACCTAGATCCTAGGAGAGTACCTGAAGCTAGTTGACTATGAGCTAAGCTATTTTGGGAAATCACTTACGTAACTAGAGAATATTGATGTTAGGGACACTTTACAGATAATCTAGTTCACTGGGTCTCAGGTTTTAGTGAACATCAGGTTTACATTGAAGTTTTGTTCAAATATAGATTGCTGGACCCTACTCCCAAATTTTTGAGTTCAATTGACCTAGGTGGGGTGCAGTAATTTGCATTTTTAACAAGTTTTCAAATGATGATGATGATGGGGATGATGGTCTGAAGCCACACCTTTTAGTTCAACTCCTTTATTAGGGACAGGTGGTGGTGCTCCAAATTTACACAGCCAGTTAGTATCAACTGAGGTCCAAATATTGTTATGACAGCACACCTAGTACTCTGTTCTCTTATCATTAAATCAATGTTTCTGATAGTATATTTTGTGGAATATTATGTGTCTCAGACAGAAAGTATGCATTCAGTAAATAACAATTACTTATTTCGCTTATTTACCATTACATTTGTTCAGAATACCTTTTTCTTCACTTCTGAATATCATGATTAATACAGCCTGTAGCAAGTCTTTAGTCCCTAATTTTGCAAATGTATCCTTAGGTAATTTTCTTTTTAATTTGGTAAAAAGCATTCCATTGGTATGCTTTCAGACTGGTTTTAATTGCCCTGTCCCTTACCGAAGCTTCTCCCTTATTGTTAAAGCAATAGTCATAAGCTGCTAAAGCTCATCAGTTTCTGAGAATGCTCAGTTTTCAACACAATAGTATGTTTTTTTCCTCCAAGGGTCCTGATGTCTCTGGTTAATGTATGAAATTATTGTCCATAGGTAGGCTTCTTCTGGTAGAAGGAAAACCAGATTGCAAATTAGTGTTTTTTTTTTAAAGATTTTCTATATCTAGACCTTAATACTGTCAGTCAAGAAAGATGTTATATGAATATCAATCAAAGGACTGAAGAATGATTAGTGTGCTATGCCAAAAGATAAGACAATTTGAAACAGAGCGATACTAGTACAAGTGTTTTTCTATTTATCTTTTAGCAAATTAGACCTTATTCTAGGACAAAATGGAAAAAAAAAACTATAAATGACTCAGAAAAAATTCAGTAGCTCTGCCAGGATACGTAAATCTGAATGGGGAGGAGACAAATAGCTCTATACTTTTCTTAGGTAGAAAGAAGAAAAGGAAGCATGCGGAATTTGATCAAGCCAGGGAGAAAAATTCTTGCATCATTTGCACAGACTAAGATGGGTAATGGAAAACATGCAGCTTTTGTAGACAAAGAGACCAATGCATGAATGGTTTCCCAATTTATGTGGCTATGACCTAGGGAATTTTGTTTAATCTCTTAGAATATTAGTTTTCTTATCTATAAAAAATATAAATAATGCTTGTTTTTGCTAGGTTATAGTGAGGATAGCTTCTCTGAATGCAAGAGGGCATCTGTCTTTTGTTATTTTGGGTACTCCTAACACAAATCAGAGCAAAGAATGCAGGAAACTAAGCCACTCTATCCATCAACTTTATTCCACAGAGATACCTATATCACCTGAAGATGGATAGCCACACTAAAATGCTGATGGGTGCTTTGCTTTATGCTTTAAAGGTATTATATCAACTTTTTAAAAAAAAAATGAGTCTTCCAATTAACTGAAAATGACTGTGTCACAGATTTTAGAAAAATAAAGTCTATTTTGTAATAATCACAGACCACTTAAATATACTTTTATTTCTTCTATTCAATGTTTGGGTAGTACCAACTGATAAGTAGATGGTCTAACGAATATAAAATATGTTAGATCAAAGGAAAATGTGAAACATTGTGATAGAATTTGATATCCTTATTGTATTATATAGCTTTTCCAAAAAAACACCTTTAAGGTAAAATGCTCCTTAATGTTTTTTTCACTCTATTTCTGTCTTGCCTCTTTCATTCTTCTCTTGTTAACTTTAATGATGAGAGCAAGTAGCATTGATTGATTGATTTAGTTCTATACAGGTTTCTTATAAAACATTCACCGTCTTTACAAAGGATGGAACCTTGACACTACTCTCCAAGCCTGTGTGCAGTAGAACTCTAGGACATCTGTGTGATGTCTATGGCCTGCCTACACAACTACTTGACTCTAGCATATGGACATCTTTGTTGGCAACTTGGCCTCATCACACACCCACACGCTTCCTCTGAACAGTACTCCAGCACTAACTCAGAAAGACTATGTGCCTATTTATTTCTAAAATGTTTCAAGTCTAAACATTGTAGGAAGAATATATGGGAATAATGTCACACTGTGAGAAAAAACACAATTGGTATGAAACCTGAGCATTTTTAGAATCTGGAACTAGTCTGTGTGGACACAACAGGAAATTTCTGTAATATAAATTGGATCATGTGACCATTCACTTAAAATCCTTCGATGACATGCCATTGTATTCAAGAGGAAGCTGGAGCTCTTTAGTGTTTTTCAATCTCTGTATGGTCTGGATGCACTTGTCTTTCTCATACAACTACTTTCCCTGAACAACTATATTCCAGGTATAGGAATTTGCCCACGTTTTCTCACAAGGCCATGGTTTTTTGGCCTCTAATCCTGTTATGGTATGTTTCCCCTTACGCTTCAGTTTTTCCATTAGGCCTTGCTCAAATATCATCAATTCTTAGAAGGATTCTTTGACTACATTTACCTATATTAGGTTGTTTCCTTATTTCTTTCATAGTGCATAGCATCACCTGTCCTTGTCTCTTTACCTGGAATCCTTTTCCAATAGTATGTGAATTCCATGTCTCAGTCATCTCTATGTCCTTGGAGTCTATCATAGTATCTTACACATAGGAATTACTCAAAAAAAGTTCAAAAGGAACAAATGCCTCCATTTATCCAAACAGGAAGAATATTTCTTATTGTAAAAAGCCATTCTTGTCTCTTCTAACATTTGGTTCTTGAAAATGCCCTCCCTGACTCCCTGACATCATCACTGCAGATTCAAAAATCATACTCAATATTAGATAATTATATATTGAAAAGCCATAGCCAATCATGTTACACTCAGGTTTTGCCATTAGGTACTATATTACTGAATAGATGTGCTAAGGACTAGCAACATAATTATTCTTTTAGGAAATTATGTCTGTTATTTCAAGAAAAAAAATCAAATTAGTTTGGGAAAGGTGAGAATAGTGCCTGACTTACATATGTGGTATGGTTTCATATTAATTATTATTAAAAATATGCATGTGAAGAAACATCACACTAATTTTAATGCTTAGGGCTTCCAGAGGCCTAACACAGCCCCAATTTATGAGATTGGACAAATTAAGCACTTTTCTGTGCCTCAGTTTGATCTTATTTAGTAAATTAGTATGCAAAACCCAACTCTTGGAGATTTTATGAAAAGTGAATGAAATAAAGTGGATGAACAAACATTGAGCAGTTATTGGCATATATTAAATACTTTATTAAGTGCCACCATTGATTACTGTCCAACTGACTTTGGCCTTTACTTTTTTTCTTTTAAAGATTTTATTCATTTATTCATGAGAGACACAGGCAGAGGGAGAAACAGGCTCCATCCTGGGAGCCTGACATGGGACTCGATCCCAGGTTCCAGGATCATACCCTGGGCCAAAGGTAGCGCTAAACCGCTGAGCCACCTGGGCTGCCCTGCCTCTACTTCTGAGAATTAAAGTTTTAGTCACAAAAACAAGATCACTTTCATATAATTTTCCATAGCTACTCTGTGTTCATATGTAATGATGACCAGATGAACAAATTTATTGAAGCTGTATTTTAACACATAAGTAGTGACCTTTAGGTACTGTGCATGAATATGAATGATATTTATGTGCATATACCTGTACAATAGTCATTATATTGCATTGGGATTTTCTTAAGGTAGATTTTAATCTAAGATTATTGATTGCTTATTAAACTTATTTTTCTAAGTGACATTATATAGATAATGAAGCAAACATGTTGAAAAATACTATCCCTCCTCCCCAAGGTAGTCCAGTTCATTCCCGTTGCTTCTAAAAGTTTTCTGCTTTAAATTTTAAGCATTTAAATATAAAGCTATTTTTAAAAATATCTAATAACACCAGCCTTTAGGAATAATAAAATCATATATTTATTGATCGTTAATCTTTTAATTTTTTCCTAAGTATTTGTATTTAACTGATATTGTATCATAGATATAATTTAATGCCTTATTTCATTAATGTAAGCACTATTTTCATATCCTTAAATGCTCTCATTCTTTACTAGCCTTATTTTAAAGTCCTTGGACTATTTTAGTAATTATTTCTCTGCTTACATAAGCTCGACCCTACTTCTCCCACTTAGCCCCTTGCTCTCTCAAGAGTAGGTTAATTTCCCCAATTGTGGACTTCAAAGCAGTCACCCCAGTTTAAATTGTATGTCATTTTACTGCTGTGATTATAGTGGAAGTTTCAATTATTTATGTGATTATCTGTTTAATGTTTCTCTTTCTCACTAGACTGTAAGAGCCAGAATATCTGAGACTATTCCTGTCATCTTTGTCATTGTATCTAAAAAGCATAGAACAGTAACTTGCTACTAATAGGTTCTTTATAAATGACTGTGGAAATATTTTATCATTCTAGGTTTATCCAGAATTCTGTATAGTTCAATGAAAATACATTCTGATATCTCAGACTCATTTAGAAGAGATACAGGGTGGTCTCATCCTGCATCTTTTAACAGATAGAACTGAGGAGGGGGGCCAAAAATATAATACAGTATCTGCTCAGATGGTTCTCCTGGCCCAGTCCCTAAAACTGGCATCTGAAATCTGAGATAAAAGTATAATGAAAATGATAGAGGTGTTTCACTAGAATCTGGCCTATAAGAACCTGATAGGATTGGTGCTGATAATGAGCTGAGAAGGAACAGGACTGAGATCTTTAGGCCGAGCCTAAAGAGTACCAGGGCTCTCAGCTCTGAGCTTTAGCAGTAAGTTCCACACTTGCAGTATTTAACTATATGGGACTTATTTATTTACTTTTCTGTCATAGACAATAAAGATAATTTTGGTGAGTAATTTTGGTGAGTTATTAAATAGTGGTAAGCAAATGAGTTTAGAACATGTGTGAGACTCCACCTTACTGGTTATCATACATATTTAAAAGAAATGCAGGGCTAGAGACTTCCATGCAATGAGTGAGAATTAGGAAATGCTATTTGTGACTCCTAGTGTGACCTTATTTTCATTTTCCTCAGAGTGTGACTTAAGTTATGGCAAAAAATCATAAAATATCTCTTCTTTGTAATATCAGGTGAAATGAATATCCTCAGGCATTTAAAATCTAGTATGGTGCTTGTCCTGTGAAAACGTACCTTTGACTTGCAGACATGAGCAGAACTGGGTACCATAAGTTCTTCTACTGATTGTTTGGATTTAGGAAACTTTGAAACCCAGTTTATGCATCTATAAAGTGTGTACTATCACTTTTGTGTGAGAGGTTTTTATGAAGCACAACTTCTCAACCGTTCAGCAGTATAAGGCCAAGAGTTTGCTCTTACTTGGAAGTGATCACTTATTTGCACATTGATCCTGTTACTTTATGATTGGAGGAGCTGCAGTTAGTTTTTCACTTTTAGTATCAGTTTACATTTCTACTAATATAAGTTATAAGACTAAAACTAATTTATGATTAAAATGAAACGGTTGAGAGATGCTTGGGGGGCTATCTGCCTTTGGCTCAGGGCATGATCCCAGAGCCCTGGAATCAACCCTGCATTGAGCTTGCATGGAGCAAGCTCTGTGTCTCTGTGTCTCTCATTAATAAATAAAATAAAATCTTTAAAAAATAAAATAAAGTAAAATAAAATAGTTGATCTCCCTTGATCTCATGAAAAGACAAATTCATTGCTCTGATTTGACGATTTTTGTTGTATTCAAGCAAGCATACTTTCAATGTTTTCATTTTTTTTTAATTTTTAATTTTAAAGATTTTATTTATTCTTGAAAGAGAGAGAGAGAGAGAGAGAGGCAGAGACATAGGCAGAGGGAGAAGCAGGCTCTATGCAGGGAGCTGGACATAGGACTTGATCCTGGGTCCCAGGATCAAGCCCCAGGCCGAAGGCAGCACCAAACCGCTGAGTCATCGGGGCTGCCCTGCATTGTTTCTTTTCTTTTCTTTTTTTTTAAGTTTTATTCAGATTAAAAGAAAACTCTCCCTAAGATATATTTTTTAAAGATTTTATCTATCTATCTATCTATCTATCATCTATCTATCTATCTATTATCTATCATCTATCAATCATCTATCTATTATCTATCTGTCTATCTAATCTATCTATCTATCTATCTATCTATCTATCTATCTATCTATCTATCGAGTGAGTGAGTGAGTGTGAGAGAGTGTGAACAGGGAGAGGGCAGGAGAGGAGAGGGACAGATTCCATGCTGAGCATGGAGCCCAACGCAGGGCTCTATGTCACAACTCTAAGATCATGACGTGAACTGAAATTGAGAGTTTGGCTGCTTACTGGACTAAGCCACCCAGGTGCCCCTTCCTAACTTATTTATTGCAACATAGATGCTTTGTCATTAGGTACTCTTAGGGTAAAAATAATCTTCACAGATTTTCCTGTTCAAAAAAGTGGGTTCTTGTGATATTAAGTTGAACTCAGTGAAACTTTTGATGGGAATATGGTGCTTTGCATTTCTCCAAATATGTCTGGGAAGAGTGAGGGTCATAGAAATAGAATGTGTCATCATGTATGGTTAGTATCAGTTGCCTCAGTTTACTGGTCTGTATCAATCCCTTTTGTAGGCACTTTAATTTATGTTGTTTTTGTTCTACACTCTTGCCTGTGGATCCTTCTTTTCTAGAGCTCAATAAAAGAAATAGTTGTTTTGTAGCTGAGTTGGTATTTATCCTTGCTCCATCCACTTCTTTAATATCTTTTAGAGAGCAAATCCTAACAACAGCATAGTATTACTATGCTAGTAGTGCTAGGGTTAGGGAACCTGTTTATCCCTGCTACATGGCCTCAGTTGCTCAATAACTTTAGTCTGTCATACTAAAATTCTCATTCTTTAGTGTGTATATAATACTAATGTTTTTAACTTTGAAATGCTCACATATGACAATGACAGGACCCTTGAATCTTCTCATACAACCATCTTCCTGATAAGTTTGCACAGAACTGAATGTCTAGCCTTGGTGCAAAAGGTCAAGAATTCATTATACTTTACAATCATTGGGGCAATAAAAGAAGCAAATTTCCAAATTTTAAGTTCTCAGATGAAGATATGTTGTTTTGATGAACTGAGGTAAGAACTTCAAATCATTGCAAGTGCTGGATTTGCTTATTTAATATACTTTTGTTCAGACCTAGTGTATAGCATACTCCAGATTGCAGAAAGGAATGCTTTATTCAGAGCCTCACTATTCTTATTTTTTAGTTATAGTAGTCAAAGGCATCTTAGGATGTTTATCTTATATTACATATGCCATATGCTCCAATAACTTAATGAATGACATGCCTTGTTCTGAAAAACATCATGCTATGAACATTTCCTGCATCAAAGCCTTTGTTTTATCTATCCTTTGGCTTGGAATTCCAAATATTCTATATTTCCCTTTATTGCCTTAATCACCTAACACATGCACACACACACACAGCTGCATGCACACATGCACATGCGTATATGTCCTTTCTGTAAGCAAAAAATATTGCGTGTTCAAGAATCAGCTTAGTTACCACCTTCTCCATTTAGCTTTCCTTGATCCTTGTGGACTTGTAAGGATTAAATGTTATATTTATAGACCTTGCTCATAACAGGAATTTACTTATTTATTCTTACTCATTTTTTAGCATTAAATTAAATTAATTGATTTTTTAAAAAGATTTTATTCATTCATTCATGAAAGACACACAGAGAGAAGCAGAGACATAGGCAGAGAGAGAAGTAGGCTCCCTGCGTGGAGCCTGATGTGGGACTTGATCTTAGGACCCCAGGATCACGAACTGAGCCAAAGGCAGATGCTCAACCTCTGAGACACCTAGGTGCCCCTTTTTGTAGTATTTTAAAAAGTATTTTGTTGTATTTTGAAAAGTATTTTGTAGTTGATTTGTAGTTTTTGTATTATAAGCACTTGATAATTATTTTCTGAAGTATTTTCATGAAAAATAGAAATAAAATGACCCTAATGAATATGGTAGTGATACATAGCTCTAATGTTCATTATTCTTTATAATGTGGATAAAAGTGATAATATCAATTTTGAAATCTGTTTGATGCTTTTGATGGAGATATATTTGAGTGTACATTAAAATGATAATCCACATTACCCACCCCAACAAAATCCTCATGAAATGAAAAATATGAGCAAATAAAGGCAATAACATTTCCTTATTCCTTTTTGTGTCTTGAAAACTCAGGATAGACCAATAGGTGGCCAAAAGTTTTTCTTGAGTCAACAAGCCATGTTATAATATAATTCTACCTTATTGGATGATATCCACAATTACCAGAGAAATTGTAAGTGCATCAAATTCTCCAAATGAAATACTTTCCTTGTAGATACATAGCCTATCATGTTTACATGCAGGTTTCACATTGGGCATAAGAAATCCTAAAAAACAGATCCAATAACCAACTTGGAACCACTATTAATTTGAACTAAATAAAAGATATAATTTACTAAACTAACTGGCTTCTTTTTCAATCAAATATATCATTTAATTTAGACTATTAATTATAAGGAATTCCAGATAACTTGATAGTTGGACTTACTACAAAAACAGATTTGAAGAAAAAAAAATAAAAAAATAAAAACAGATTTGAAGTAGATCACATGCAGAAGAAATTGGGGCTGAGCTGAATTAGACCTGAAAATAAAGGGGAAGGAATTCACATATAGAAAAGAGTCTACTGTGTTTCAGGCATAAAGCTTTGTGTCTTAATCCATTTTTCTTGCCATCTTTAAACATTTTTTAATGCCTCCTTCAAATTTTGGAAGTACCTATTATCTTTCCAGTAAAGATGTCTCTGGTTTTAGGAAGTGTATCATTCTCTCCCCCAAAGAGGCAGAGGATGGGAGGGATATTCATGGCCCACTGAATGGAAGAAATAACTGAAAAAATAACTGGCCTAGTCAAATGAAACAAGTATTTTATGATTAGCAGTCATTTTCCAGAATAAAAGTTAAGAAGATGAAAATGGAAACTGTTTTTCTGCACCTTCATCCCCTTGCAGTGTGGATTAACTAACGTTAGAAACAATACTCTGTTAAAAAAGAAAAGAAAAAAGAAAAAAAAAGAACTTTTAAATCCAAAGACTATTACAAAGAACAATAAAAATCTACCATATGCAACAACATGTCACCTGTATTGGGAGAAATGTGTTTCCTTTGTGTTTCAGGCACTTGCAAATCACCTGCAAATGATTTCACAGAGGAGATAATTATCCCCACCTTAATTCCAAATACAGTCATTCTCTGGATTCCCATTTCACCCATAGTCACATTTTAACATGAATCATTACAAAACCCATTATTCATCTTCAAAATCTGCTATATTTGTTGTTTGTCACATGCTCCCATTCATCCTCAAGCATAAGAGCAACTGGATTCTAGTCTAGTCATGTTCAAAATATTTGTAAGATCTTGGCCAAACTGAACCTCTCAAATTCAGTGGTGGAATTATTTTGGTCTAATCAGAGTCAGTTGTCTGTTCTAGCTATAAGATTTTTCTAATTTTCTAATTTGATTTTTTTTTTTTTTTTGAGAACTCAGGGTCTATTTATTAGGAAGGAGATGTCAGTGCTTTATCAAAGATGAAGAGGTCAGAGAGAGATGGTGGGATAAAGGCCTCTCAGCTGGGACATTTCTTGGCCACAATAAGAACAGCAGAAGGCACAAGTCCCAGCTCCTGCAGAGGCCATTCCATGTCAGCCTCTGAGAAGGCCCGCCGGGGAAGGCCACTGAGCAACTGCACAGGGTCCTGGTCTCCCCCAGGCTCTTCTCCACGGTGGAGCTCCACATAGAGCCTCACAGCGGCCAGCTGTTCCCGTGCCCGGAACGTCTGGGTCAGTGAGGTCCCATCTGGCAGCCTGACCTGTATGCGACACTGGTCATACTCCCGCTTGGAGTATTGAATTCATTCATTCATTCATTCATTCATGAGAGACACACAGAGAGAGAGAGAGAGGCAGAGACACAGGCAGAGGGAGAAGCAGGCTCCATGCAGGGAGCCCGACAAGCGGGACTCCACCCGGGTCCCCAGGACCACACCGTGGGCTGAAGGCAGTGCTAAACCACTGAGCCACCGGGACTGCCCTGATCCACTCTAATTCTCCCTTTTATCTTTTCTCTTCTGCCTTTTCCTGTTCTCTCTCCATCCCACCCCCCTCTCTTCTACTACACACCCGTCTCTTTTACCCCTATCTCTTCCTAAGACCGGGACTGTTAATCTTAGGACTCTGGAATTTACCTCTCTGGATCTCAGTTTCTCTAGGTTAAGCCACATGGAGTCCGACCACCATATGATTGTGACACTAGGCTAGACACTTTTGTCCAGCTATGAGTCACTGTTAAAGGTACAGGGGTGAGGTGGTTAAGTATATGGGTTTGAGTTCAGAAACTTGGCTTTAAATGATGGCTCCTCCTCTTCTAACTTTGGGATAAAATTAGCCCCCTTCCCATATCTCACTCCATATTTCTCAACTTACCAAGTTTCTTGATTACTTCCTCATTTTCTTTTTTCCTGTTCTAAAATGTCATTTTTTCCATTACTCTCCCACTGTTCAAATTAAACTAGCCACCCTGGATATATTCAATTTTTAAAGACACACAAATCTCAAATATGTAAAAACTTTTATCCTTACTGTCCTCTGGGCTTAGATAAGCCTGCCACTAGCTCTTGGGAAGGAGTAGTTTTTCTCGTGTTTCAGATCATATTAAAATCTTTTCTAGACACTCATAATTTTCCATCCAAGGTCCCACTTTTCCTCTATAATAGCAATATGTTAGTTTTATAGCATTTTTCTAAAATAAAAATCATAAATATGTGTGTTTACTTCATCTTTAATATTATAAGCTCCACAAGGAAAGAAAGTCTGCCTCCTTTGGTTTACCATTCTCACTCAGCACTAAATGCTATTTTGGGCACGCAGTAGATGAAATGTCTATCAAATGAATGAATGGATGTGTGAGCTTCATCTCTCACATCTGTAAGATGGGGAAAATAACCCTTACCTCATAGTAATTTTAATTATTTGGAATTAGAACTTGGTGGCCTCTCAAAAAATGGTACTTGTTATTTAACTGATAAAATCTAACTGATGAGATCAGAATGTTTGACTTCACAGGTTTAGAAAAGTAGAAGAGACACCAGTGGGCAGAGATTCCTGAGAAGTTTCTCCTTTCATACCTGACATATTATTGTTTATACAATCCACACAGCTCCTGACCTCAAGCCTCTGAGATGAACTCCAACAGCAGCTCACAGAGTTCAGATGGGTTCTTGGTCAGCTGTTCTGAGGCTCATCTGTGTAAGCAGGAGGCAGCTGCTATACCTAGCATGGAAACCAGCTTTTTTACAGTGCTCCCTTTGGCAGTTAATGGGTGAATGTCATCTCTTTATCATAACACCACATTCCTCCCCTGTAACTTAATTTGTAATCTTGCACAAAGGCTATCGCTTTCTGAGCTTAGGTTTTCTAATTTGTAAAGTTGATATTGTAATGGCATTCTCACTTTTTGCATGAGATTGATAAGAAATGAAAACCTTCTCTGTCGTGTGTATTGTTTATATGATCCCAAAAAGTATATGAGGGACACGGAACCTCAATTTCCACATGTATATAGTAGAATAACAAGAATCAGTTCCAGTGTTTAATGAAAACAAATTAATACAGAGTCAGTGAAATCAAATTGGAAAGTATGAAACATTTTTTCCTTCCATGCATATAGTATGGCTGTGGTCCTAAAGCATGTTGACCATTCTCTTGGTCCTTCTAGAGACCAGTTTGGGAAATTAAAAAATGCATGCATGTCATAACTTGCAAATTGATGTAAGCCATACAGATGAAGAGTTGCTGGAGAAGGTGGGTATTCATGTAAGGTGGGACATAAGGGACAGCTTCATGGATAGAGTTACATATATTTGAGTAAGGAAAAGTGAGACACAAAAAATAAGTTTCTACTTGGAAACTAACAGTAGATGTACTTTTGTTCAGCGGGGTCATCAGCTAGTTCAGTCTTTTTTACTTTTGTCTCTCTTTCCTAGTTCTTTGGCATAGAATGTGACCTTGATAGACTAAGTTATTTAACGAGAACTTTCCTATTGCTGAATTAGCATAGAGTACCCTACTTTTGAATCCATATATCTTTTGAGAATTGGTTAATTAATATTTTCATACTGTCTAATTAGCATTACTAAATTTTTTTTTCCTTCAAGGCTCGACAAAGTTAAAGTAATCTCTCAGGTAAAACACAACAGTCACACTAGATAAGGAAGGGGGTATAAGAGACCCCCTAAAAACTAAGACTTGGACATGGACACTGTTTTTCTCCAAGCAATTCATAGCATAAAGAACACTAGAGTGGCTTGTATTAGGTTAATGAAAACCACCTTTGTCCTTCTCTAGGACAAACAGCCAGTTCTTTTGTCACCGAAAGTGTCTTCTCACTGACTGTTATGGTTGGATGTTAGAAAAGAGGCCCTCCAATTGACAAACTCTAATAGAAACAGGAAGGGCTTCTATTACAAGTTGCTGAGAATAACAGTTTGTGCACAGAGATGTGCACTTTCAGCATCATCATTTGTTTTAAAGATAACCATGTAAACATGCTGAGAGCTGTAGTTTGTTTTCTCCTGCCCGGTGTTCAGATTATACATGGGAATGGAGGCTATGATAGATCAGCTAAAACATGGAATGTTCATATTAATACAAAAAAAATCCAGTCACTGTAAATAATCAGTTTCTATTAATATCATCATTGAATAGACATCCCGCTTTCTATCAGAAAACAGTGCTTTGATCTTAATAAATTGAGCCTCAATGCCTTTATTTGGAAAATCGGGCCAATAATATCTATCTCTTGACTTGCTGTGAAGGTTAAAGGATGTAAGTACACAAACTGACTAGCACAAGGAAGATTCACAATAAATGTGAGTGTACATCACTTTCCTTTTCCTTGCAGCTAGTAGAAGATAGATATACAGTAGAGGCTCAGTGATTGCTTATTGAGTGATCAGTTTAGCTGACTATTGCACAGATCGTCAAACCTGTATAATGCTAGATTTGAATCCATTTCTGAAAAAAATGGCTGTATTTGTGCAACTTTTTTCAAAAGACCAATATTTTTGAGTGTGTAATTTGGAGGAAAAGTAGAACTAAACCACATTTTCTTAGGTTTCAGAATCCCAATATCCAACATTCATTTATTGCCTTTTATTTTGAAAACAGCAAATGTACAGATTTTTTTAAAAGTGTAGCTATTTTAAGAACCCAAAGTATAATATAGGAAATGCATTTTTTTAAATATACAAAAGCCATTTGTTATATAGTTGAAAAAGCAAATGTACTATAAGGCTGTAGAAGAATCAGATATTTTTTCAAGATTTCAGCAAGAAAAGAACCAGAAGATACCAAACAGGCTCACATATCCTCGCTGATGTGTTTTATATTCAGAGACATCCAATCCCTTTATGCCATTGTCAGAGCTGGCTACATTATTTACAGTGCCCAGTGCAAAATGAAAATGTGAGAACTGACCTTTGTTCAAAAATAGAAAATTTTTCCTTTCTTTCAGGGACTCTTTCTCAACTTGTCATGGTGTTTTTTATTTGCTTTTAATGTCACACTCCTTCAGGCAAAGGATACTCTTGGGGCATGTGTGGACCTTCATAGGCTCCCAGGCTCCACCCTGCAAATCAGCTTGTATGTACAGCCCACCAGCTGGCAGATTCCCCCTCCCAACCAGCCATGTCCAGTCAGAATGAGAAGTAGATCCAGGCATCTCTCCTTACCATGTGTCTGATGGTCCCTT
Organism: Vulpes lagopus; assembly: GCF_018345385.1. Classification (NCBI taxonomy): domain Eukaryota; kingdom Metazoa; phylum Chordata; class Mammalia; order Carnivora; family Canidae; genus Vulpes; species Vulpes lagopus. Next base: position 32,228,926 of record NC_054838.1, on the reverse strand, counting down.
ACCCATGAGGATAGGCCTTAGATAAGCGATTGCAGCCTTTGCCCTGGGATATACACCTGGCTGAGCGGGGCCGAGGGTCATCCATTAAACTGTGGTCAGCTGAAGGCAGGGAGGGCTGCTGCTGTGTCCCAGCCTGAGACCCTGCTGGGCTCACGCACCTAATCTTGATTCTCCCTGTATCCATGCCCAGGCCCATGCCAGGAGTGCAGAGCAACAGTGGTTGCTGGGTGGCATGGAGGAAGGCAGGTCAAATGGGATCTAAAATGCAGGATAACAAAGAAGCAGGCATTGTAAAATCCATGTCAAGGGAAGTAGGTAGAAGGTAGGTAGGCTGCCTTTTTTTAAATATACAAAAGTCATATATTGAGTCCTTGAGTCATAACTACAAGTCTTCAGAGCCTTCTCCATTGATCCATTAGAATTCATTTTCAAAACACAAATTCAAAGATAACTTACTAAGAATTTCAAGACAGTCGCTGCAGAGCATTAAACCCAAATGCAGACCCTCTGGGTATGGAACCCTATGTGACCGCTCTGCTTGTGTACCTAATACAGGCCAGTGTGCTGCTCAGGCAAAATATGAGAGAGAACAGGTATTGCATCTTGCTGACAGTGAGGTTTATTCCCAGAACTAAATGGCCTTTAGGAAAAGTGTGAAACTAGGGGACAAGATGGAGTGCAGAGCTAATCAACATTTCTGGTCTCAAAAGTTACAAAGTTAGCCATTTCCTGACAGAAGGGCTCTTATTCAGGGGCTACAGTGGAAAGGTGGTGGGACTGAGGCAGCAGCTCCCAGCTGAGTGTTGGTTTGGTCACTGCTCTGTTACCTACAGGTCTCAACATTCATTGGAGTTGGGCATTACATATACTCAACTGAAAAGGGATACTTTTGGGGGCGCCTGGGTAGCTCAGTGGTTGAGCCTTTGGCTCAAGTCATGACCCCAGGGTCCCGGTATGGATTTCTGCATCAGGTTCTCTGCGGGGAGCCTGCTTCTCCCTCTGCCTATGTCTCTTCCTCTTTCTTTGTGTCTCTCATGAGTAACATGAGAGTAACATAACATTTTTTTTAAAGGGATACTTTTGAGTTAGTATCATATAAGGATTGATAATGGCTTTTCAGATTAGCCACAACTGAGTCCTGACTCTCTTTTTGTGACTGTCTGACCATGGACAAGTTGTTCTGTATCTCTGAGGTTAAATTTCCTTATTAGTAATATGGGAATAGTACCTCTCTTGCAGAGTTCTTGGGAGGTTAAGTGGACTAAAATCTATTGAAAAATGTCCTATAACTTTAGGAAACTAAAGTTCATTTGCCAATAGTTGTTAGCTTCTTTCTCTTTCTTCCTTCTTTCCTTCCTTCCTTCTCTCTCTTCTTTTCTTTCTTTTCTTTCTTTCTTTCTTTCTTTCTTTCTTTCTTTCTTTCTTTCTTTCTTTCTTTCTTTCTTTCTTTCTTTCTTTCTTTTTAATTTTTTTTGGAGATAAAAGCTTATTGAATAGACTTGCAAGGGAGCGGCTGGCAGGCAGCAGAGGAGAGACTGTGAGCCAGCCTTCTTTTTTCTTTTTCTTTTTCTTTTCTTTTCTTTTCTTTTCTTTTCTTTTCTTTTCTTTTCTTTTCTTTTCTCTTCTTTTCTCTTCTTTTCTCTTCTTTTCTTTTTTCTCTTCTTTTCTTCTTTTCTTTTCTTCTTTTCTTTTCTTTTCTTTTCTTTTTTTTCTTTTCTTTTCTTTTTTCTTTTCCTTTCACCTTGCCTCTCCTTTCCTCCCATGTCCTCTCCCTCCCTCCCCCTCCCTCTTTCTTTCCTTCCTTTCTTCCTTTTCTCTCTCTGCCTCCCTCCCTTAAATTTTCCTTCTTCCCTCCCCTCCCCTTTCTTTCTCTCTCTTTCTTAGGATATCTCTTAGCTTTGGGATATAATTGTTTAAGAAATCATTGGGAGGAAAATTCAGATAACTGATAGAGTCTACAGCAACATGCTTTATATAATCAGTGATGTGTCAACAATATCCTCAAAATGGGAAAGCATAGCACATGATATATTGCATTAAGCAGAAGTCAGCTCCTACATGTATTTATCTAAACCTAGAAACTTATTCTGTAGTATAGGCAAAGCAGATGTATACAGAAAAATGTTGACGACTCTGGGGTGAAGCTAACTTGGCTGGCATACTTGGTTTGGGGTAAGTATCAGAAGTTTGGGTAATAAAACATTGCTAGATATCAGTTATCTATCTGGGGGTTTGCTATGGTCTTGCCCTTGACTTTGGGCAAGTTTCTTCACACATAGGAACTCCTTAATTATTTAGGAATAGCAGGGATGAGCTTGGAAGAAGCCAGTGATGAATGTACACATATTACAATTGTATATGTATAATTATACCTTTTGTTTTCAGAGCAGAGGCAGCTCCCAGGAAACTGTTACAGGAGTGAGGTGAATCTAATGTGCATTGTAGAAACAACTGTGTCAAGGAAATAAATACCCTTTATCTTTCACTGGCCTCTGTGTATCCAATTTAATTTTTAGGGGAAAAATAGATATAGATAAATCAAACCAGATTGCTTCTACATTTCAAACTACCCAGTTTGGACTGAATGTATCCTCCCCAAATTCATAGGTTGACATCCTGATTCTCAGTTATTTGGACGGATGGACTATTTGGAAGGTTTATGAGGGCCAATGATGAGAAAATGAGGATGGGGCTCTTATGAGGGTTAAGTGTCCTTATAAGTAAAGGAAGAGAGAGCCCCTCTCTGTCTCTCACTCTCTTCACTATGTTTGCACATAGGGAGAAAGTGACACCTGTAAGCCCAGAAATTTTCCTTTATCAGGAATTATGTCTGTTAGCACCTAGATTTTGGACTTCCAGTCTCCAGAACTGTGAGAAATAAATGTCTCTTGTTTAAGCCACCCAGTCTCTGGTATTTTATTATAGAATCCGAAGCTAAGATAGATCCCTAAAATTGTTTGAAAGGAGTCCAGGTTTTGATTTATAAAAACTTTCTGAGTTTTATGGTCAGATAGATTCTGATGATGTGATCATTTATTATTCTAGACTCAAGGAAAGTTTCTATATTTTGATGAGCTATTTATTCTTGGATTCCATAATTGTCCTCTTTATTAAATATGAAGCCAATATACAGGCTTTGAAACTTATCTAAAACATACTTTCAAAATTGTTGATCATAGAAATTATTTATTTATTTATTTATTTATTTATTTAATTTATTTATTTATAAAAGATTCATTTACTTTAGAGAGAGAGCAAAAGCAGTGGGGAGGGTCAGAGGGAGAGGGGAAGAGTGAATCCTCAAGCAGACTCCCCACTGAGTGCAGATTCTGATCTGGGACTCTATCCCAGGACCCTGAGACCATTATCATCTGAGCCGAAATCAGGAGTTGGCTGCTTAATTGACTGAGTCACCTAAGCAGCCCATATAAATTACAAGATTCATCCATTTGATTAGTCTTAGGGCTGACCCCATCATTAGTGTAGGTAATTGAAGAAATTTAAGATTGATGCTTTTGCATATATATTCTCAAAGTCAGGTGTTAGTTTAAAATAATCTGTGTTATATCCAGATAGTTCTTTAGTCACTGACTGTTTGTGTTTTTCTGTTTGGTTTTAGCTGTTTAATACCAGGAAGGGATTTAACAAATGTAATCTTCGTATAAGAAGTAGAACTTACTTTTTTCATAAATTATTGTTAAGATGGAAATGTTATTCAGAAGTACAATTCATGAATTTAATATCATTTTTATCTCAAATCTTTGATTTCCATATAACCTGATGCAGGGGGCACAAGGCTAACTCAGAAAAAGGTGCTTTTATACCCCAAAAATATGGGGGAACACTGGACTCTTCGTATTGGCATTAACACATGATTGAGTTAGAATTAGAAAAACAGAATGATTTAATGAGGATATCACATAAGACATGTTATTGAAATAAAACAAGAGAGAAAGGTTACTCATTTGGCTTTAAAACACAATGAAATCCATTATATTGGATTTAGATCAGGAACCAAGAGATTGAATTGCAACTTCCTCAAGATGTTGAGTAGATTAGGCAATGACCTGGCACTGCAGTTTGCAGGTATTTCCTTGATGGATGTTTGTTCTTATTGAGCATAATATTTCCTTCTGAGTGTGAATACCAAAAATACCAATATAGGTTACTCAGAAGACATCCATTGTGGCACTGTACCTTGTATATTTAAGTTCCAAGGTAGATAGTTTTTAATACAGTTGTTTTTAGGGATGACCATGTAATGAAGTAAATAATGATTATGAGCAGAAAAGAAACATAGTGAAAAGTTCCTTATATTGTAATATGGATATATAATACTACATAATATAATTCTACAAGTATAAACAAGTGAAACCTTACAATAAAAAGGTAAAATTGAATTGTACTTTAAAATTTTTATTTTATTTTAATTTAATTTTTAGAAAAGATTTTATTTATTTACTCATGAGAGAGAGAGAGAGAAAGAGAGAGAGGGGGAGACACAGGCAGAGGGAGAAGCAGGCTGCATGCAGGGAGCCTGATGTGGGACTCGATCCTGGGACTCCAAGATAACGTCCTGAGCTGAAGGTAGGTGCTAAACCACTGAGCCACCCAGGGATCCCTAATTTTATTTTTCAAAGATTTTATTTGAGAGAGAGGGAAAGAGGCAGTTCATGAGCATGAGCTTGGAGGGGGATGAGCCAGAAGGAGAGGGAGAGGCAGACTCCCTGCTGAGTAGGGAGCCAGAAGCTGGCTGGGTCCCAGGACTTAACTTACTGAGCCACCCAGGTGCCCCCCAAATTAGTATTTTTTAAAAGGGAAAAACTTATACATGTATATTACTAGCATAGTAATAAATTACATTATCTGTTTTTAAGCTCTGACTTCTGCAGATTTGTCAAAGTGTGCATCAAAATTGATCTTCTTTAATATTCATGGTCATTAGCAGTATCACTAGATATCAATCTGCCTCTGCTTATAGTATATTGGAAAATACTTTTTATTCATTTTTGAAAAGTTTCTTTTACACATATACTTACATATATATTTACATATACTATACATTTGTATATATACACACATATATATGTGTGTATATGTGTATGTATATATATGCTTCATATATAATATTCAGAGAGAATGAAAAAGAGAGAGAATGAGAGTCTGTAAGAAATTCACAACAAATCCCAGTTTCAAAATACCTTCCAGAAATTTTAGTACTCTCTCTGTTTATTTCTTTGCATTCAATTTCCAATACTTGTCTTTACCATTCAAAGAATTTAAACAGAATATAAAATCCAAGTGGTCACATGCAATGATAGAACTAAAGTGATTCAGGTTGTATTTCTATGCCTTTATACAACCACTGTGCTATCATTGCTTATTTTGAATTGATTGTTTAATGCAGGAATATATAGTACTAGTAGTGCTCTTTGATCTTTTTTTATCCTTTCTTCAAATTTGTAGTATATTTATGATAATAATGAGTCTAACCACCAAGAAGAAATTCTGTGAAGATAGAATGAGAGATGAGATGCAAAAATTCTTGGATTAAATTAATAGATCTAAATACATTTTGGGTATGACTGTTGTTAATGCTATTTCATAGTAACTGCTGAAGAGAAGTAAAAATAGATGGTATCATTATTATGGATAATATTAAAACACAAATGCTACCTTCCTTCCAAAAGTAATTTTTTTTGCTTATGGTGTGGGAAATTCAACTTTTTTAAAAATTAAAATCTGTATATTTATAAAAGAATTGCATTCAGTGTGGACTAAAATATAGACCAGTACACGTAACAGAGAGTAAAAAGAAAAAGGTCCTCCATGACTTTTTTTCCCTTTCTCAGGGACAACTCTTGTTAACATTTTGATGTAGGGAAAGTTTTTCTGAAAGACATTAAGCTCAAGGAATCAAACAAAACACAGGGTCAGGATGATTCTTTTCTTTGAAAGGAATATATTCTGATTATTCTTATTTATATCTGAGGTTCAGAGTATCATGTTGATTCTGCAGTATGTAAGAAATGCCATTGTGGTGGAGTGAAATTTGCCTGCCAAACAATACTCATGGGAGAATAATGCCTTGTGTATTCTCTGCAAATTGTGTTAGAAAATCTCTCCGTGAGACATTCTAGGAAGTGCCTCAGCTGGATGACATCACTGTCCAGCGGAAAGGGCAGCTGAAGAAAACTTTAAGGGACAAGGTTGCTACTATCCGTGACAGTAGCCATAGCATTGGAGAATGATGGATTTGGAAAAGCCTATCTCAGCAGAACTTACCTGCTCAATATATGCATGAGAAAACTAAGGCTCAGAGGACAGAAAAGGCTTTCCTACACTCAAACAGACGAGACTGTAACAGCTGGAAAATTTAATAATCTGGTTTGCTCAGCTCCCCTTTCTGCTTAAAGAGCTGAGGATAAAGGTGGATAGCAGAAAGTAGGACAGAGTCAGGCTGTGGCCAGCAGAGTTGGGGGCCTGGAAGAAAGACTGAGCTGTTGACCATATATGCTTAGTTCTGCCTGAAGAAGGGAACAAATAGGAGACTTTCAGTATAAATACAATATGAACTGTGATCTCGTTTCCAGGGACTCTGAATAAATTGATAGAATTTGTGGTAGAGCTAAGATGCTTGTTAGAGCTATTATAAATACCTTACTAATGGTAGCATTTTTAACTTTTAATTAATTAATTTATTTTTAATGGTAGCATTTTTTAAAATGAAAATGTCCAAATAAAAATCTTTTGCCTTCATCTCTGGGATGATTTTGAAGCTTCTCCCACTTCTTATTTAAAATAGTGTACCTAGGTCTAGAATAACAGATATTGGCAATTTATCTTCACATGGTATAGAAGTCTTAATATTATTGGTTGCTTAATAGCCCTAAATATGTATATTCAATATCTCACTTTCTGCAAAATTTCACTTGAAGGAACAACTACCAAAGAATGCTAGATTGCATATCTGTCTGTATTTGTCTATCTGTCCTTTTTTTAAGAGAAACTAGAAAACAAAATTTATAGAAGAAAATTTTTCTCTTTTAAGTACTAGAAATATTTGTAGAATATTTGTAATATCTAAACCATACTGAAATATTGATTGCAACACTTTTATTTTTAAATAATTTTAATCACCTGCTTTTTAAAAAAGGTAATGAGTATGAAGAAAATTTTTAAATATAGCAAATCCTAATATAAGACTGATATCAGAAATGAATAGATGGAGAAAAGTGAAAAGAAAAACCAGGATTAGAAACATGGGTAGAGGGATCCCTGGGTGGCGCAGCGGTTTGGCGCCTGCCTTTGGCCCAGGGCGCGATCCTGGAGACCCGGGATCGAATCCCACATCGGGCTCCCGGTGCATGGAGCCTGCTTCTCCCTCTGCCTATGTCTCTGCCTCTCTCATTCTCTCTGTGACTATCATAAATAAATAAAATTAAAAATAAATAAATAACCTACATTAAAAAAAATATAACATCTTAGGAAACTAAAAAGTATAAATCAAGGGATGTTCACAAAACTAGCAAAAAGCATACATGAAGCCTTGAATATATTTAGCATATGTGTATAGTATTAAATGTAAAGATTGGTAGAACAGACTTTATCATCATTGTGTATATTTATAGACTATTTTATAAAAGACTTATAATGCAGCTTTACAACCTTAAGTCTCATAAACATAAGGTTTTATTTTTCAGTACTTGAGATTGATGGAATCAATTTGAGCTCTAATTCCACAAAACATACCAGACTTCTAACTCATTTAAAAGTCAGCAACTTATAAATGTAGTGTTGATCCTTATGATTAATTTAAGGTCTTATCCAATAATATTAATGGTTCTGCTTGCTGAATTCAGCCCTAAAGAGTTCTACTAAAAGTGAAAGTACATTTCCTAAAATAGTTTTGTATTTATGTGTACTACTATTGGTTTTGCAAGACTTTTGATTGTTGAAGCTATAACATTAAATATTGCATTTATGCATTATGGACCTCAAGACATTAGTTGTTGAAATTTCTTGTAATAAAATACCGAAACCTCAAGTAAATTTGAGTAAGAGACATTAAACTTCTGGCGATGCTTGTCCTTCCATATACCTTGCATAACTTTCAGTCTTCTTATACTTTTAAATATCTCTTCCCTTGTCCATGTCTTATGTTAAGATATAATAGTATTCAAACTTTCTGTTCAGCTATACAAATGCAAGAATTTTCTCTCTGATATGTTTAGTAGATGATGGGCTAATTCTAAGTACATGCTTCATATAGAAGTCCATTATTTCCTGACTTATCCTCATTATTAATCAGCTCTACCATTATATAATCTGTTTCCATTGATCTTGTTTTGTATCTGGAGGTGTGTGGAAAAACAAGATTAGTCTAGTGTTAATAGTACTCCTGTAGTTCCTTTCATATCCTTGTTTCTTAGTAAAGTTCCTAATTAGAGCAGGGCTGTAAATTGTAGGTTGGTGAATGAATGAATGAGTGAATGAGTGGGGGAAAGCTATTTTCCTATAAAAAGGTAGCAATCAAATGGAAAACTCTGACTTAAAATCATATCATCTAGGAATCCATCCATTTTACCAGTCTCATTTCACAGAGGAAAAAATAAATTTCAACAAGTTTTTATGATTTGTCAAGGCTTTGAAATAATAAATCTGGTTCTATAATCCAAGTAAACAACTAATCTGTAGCCTAATATTCTTTTTGAAAACAGTGTATTTTTATTCTAGAAGTGTCAGATAATTTTAACGTTCTGCTTTTCCATCTGTCATATTTAGTATAAGGTCATACATAATTCAGTCAAATGGCATATGTAATTTCTCTACACTACTGAAAATAATAAATTCACTGGATAACTAAAATTAAATTGAAAGAGGTAGTGGGAATTAATGCCTACTATCACTCTGTGTGCCTAGTCTTAAGTCTCACCCCTCACCTTTTCACAATGGTCATCTAGTCATGGAGGTGGTGGGGAGGGGCTGTGGGTCAGCACTGCTATGTTCTGAATCCAGTGAAGTATTCATAGATAGTAGCTGCTTTCATACCATTAATCAGTGTAGTTCAGGCATACTATGTTATATATTTTAGTATAAGGGCTGGAACCTACGCAAGGAAACATGACCTATTCTAGCTCAAAAAGGCTTTGGAAAGCAACATACCATTTCATCCTCTTTGGGGAGAACAGTCTGCATCAATCCACATATACACATTTATATCAAACACTTACAATATCCTTCACATGGGGTCAAGTAATAAGACAGGTTAATTTTGTGACTTCATAATCTCTTTCTGCAAATGCATGTGAACTTTTCAAGACTTCCTCTTTCCCGAATCTTTGATTCCAGTGAGGTGTTTCTATGTCTTTCAGAATGTGGGAGATTTCTACCCCATTTCCACCCAATAGCATTAGGGTCATGTGGTAAACTTCTGGAGCAAAGGTGCTGGATTCGAATCCTGTTTTTACCTTAGAAAATCGTGGGCAGGCTGTTCAATTTTTCCAGGCTTCAGTTTTCGAATTCCTAAAATAAGGATAAAATAATGTCTACTTTATGCTTTTATTGGTTTGTATGGCACATGGTATGTACCACAACAGTGTTAACCATTGTCATTATAATTTTTATTTCTATTTTCTGCAACTGGCCATCTTTATTTTAGATAAGTTTGCTTAGTCTAATCACATGCAGTGTAGTGTCAATCCTATGAGGCTAGAAAGACCCATGCTGAAACTCCCATTGGATCTTTTTTTATGATGAAAATTTGAAAAAAAATGCAATCATAAAGAAAATAAATGCAAAAATACCCATATATCTATAATTTAGAATTAACAAGTATTAGCATTTTCCATTCTAGCTTCTGTTATTTCTTGTTTTCATTTTATTAATGAAGAACATTTAAGATAAAATTGATATCTCCTTTTTATCCTTTCAGAGCATATTGTTCACTCAGTTCCAAGAAGAAAATATTTCACTGGGATTTTGTGTGTGCATTTTTAATCCATGTTAGAATATAGTTTTATTTATTTTGTCATAATATGTATGACTATAAATATATATATATATGTACACATATATTATGGTTTGGTTTTTTTAAAAATAAAAATTAAAGAGTAGGAATTCTGGAATTGTGAGGTATAAAGCTAATAGTAGATTAGGCCTGGTAGTAGCAGCATGAAAGAACCATAGAAGGGGCTTGCCTGAAAACAGGCCAAACAGAAGCACACAAAGCTGGGAGAGAGAGAGAAAGAGAATTCTGATTATTTCATTTGAACCTCTGGATCCATCTCTGTGGAAAGCTAATTCTATTCTTTGGATTCCTAGTTATATAGGTGACAAATTCACTTTTGTCTTAAGATAGTTTGAGTTTCTATCCTTTTAAATTAAAGGAATTCTGCTTGGTATAGTTAGTATTGTTGAGTGATCACCACATTCTGGCATGTAGTGCAAGCTTTATGCATATTAAAAAATTTAATCCTCACACAATGCCACAACTTAGATTATATTATTATTTTGAATTTATGAATGAGAAAATTTATTTTTTTAAATTAATTAATTAATTAATTTTATTTATGATAGTCACAGAGAGAGAGAGAGAGAGGCAGAGACATAGGCAGAGGGAGAAGCAGGCTCCGTGCACCGGGAGCCCGACGTGGGATTCGATCCCAGGTCTCCAGGATCGCGCCCTGGGCCAAAGGCAGGCACTAAGCCGCTGCGCCACCCAGGGATCCCCTGAATGAGAAAATTTAGATGGAAGATGGAATTTAGATGAAAGCTAAATGATTAACCCAAGTTCATACAATTAGTGCTGTGGGATCCAGTTCTTTGAAATCTTTCTATCCTAATTATATCAACATATCAAGAATGCAAATGGGCTTCATACACTTTCATGTGTCAGCAAAGTCTCAACTGCCTTTTAGCCTCTGAGACAATTCAGGGAGAGATCTATGACCCCTTGAAGGTCAGGGACTTTATCTTTAAAGTTTCTCCAAGAGTCAATTATTTTTGCCCAAAGTTTACTAATAGGCTCATGTGTAAAATGCACGGATGATTTTCAATCATAAGACAATCTGATTGTATAGTTTAGTATTCATAATAGTAATTAGAGTAGTAATGATACTTCCCAAGGTAGCATTATTAATACAAAAAAAAAAAAGGAAAAATACTCTTTTTGGATCCCATGATTCCAAATTAAATCAGATCCACTACTAAATACTTGTGTGGTCTTTCCAAATTATTTGAGCTCTTAAATAAGGCTTAATTTTCTTCCCGTCATGAATATATTTTTAAGTCAAAAATAAGATGAGTACCTGGAACACTGTAGCTTCCAAACAAACATCAATTTTTGTTCCTGAGAACTTTATATCCTTTACAAAGATAGTTTCATTACATTAATTATTTCATACGTTGTCTGCCAAAAGACTATTGCCTGGTAATTGATCATCTTATGTTCATGAGAGAAGAAAAGAAAACACAATAAAAAGTTAAACTAGGTAAACAAACAATCTAAAAAACCCATGACTTAAATGCAGTAATATTTGTATATGCTTGGGATATTGTTGACACAACCTTAGTATGTCCATATCCACCTCTCTATAATGGTGATGTTATTATCTCAGAGGAGACGATTTAATAAGCTGTTTTCAGCCTGGAAAAAATGGAATGAAACCTCAAAGACTGTTTCTAAGAATCTCTAAAGGTCAATGCAATAGCAAACAGAGAACACCTAGATATCACGCACAAAATTGCCCTTTAGAAACAAAGAATATAGCCAATTAAATTGCTCTTGGATGTCAAATAAACTTGCATATGGTGACATCAATTGGATTTGAATAACTTCGAAAGAAGGCCTACAGTGTTCTCCTGGGTTAATTCCGATAGAAGCTACAAAGGTATATTTTAGGACAATACTTTATCTTTAATTGATTTTACATTTCTTATGTCTAGAATATTTAATTTTCTTATGCTGTGAATTTTAGTACAAAGGCTTTAGTCTCTGTTGCCCAAATTATGTACCCTGGCTAGGTGATGTCTTAGTGAGATATAGGAAGACATATATTTTTTTATTCCTTCCATTTTCTGTATATTATGCCAAAAAATGTAACCTAATTTGGAATGCCTCTCTATGTGACACATCAAGCTATATCCAATTCATTATTAAAATATGAAATTAAAGCTTATCTAAGCAAGGAAGGAAGAGTGTCAATTGTTTCCCCATTTTATGTTGTACTGTCTGCTAAGTAGGACATGGGTATGGTTACATTTTACTTAATATATATGTTAATGAACAAAACAAAACTTTATACCTAAATCATCGTGGTTACTCAAAAATGTTGAGCACCCTGGGCTCCTGGGTGGCTCAGTTGGTTAAGCATCTGCCTTCAGCTCAAGTCATGATCCCAGAATCCTGGAAGCAAGCCCCATATAGGCCTCCCCAGTCAGCTGGGAATCTGCTTCTCCCTCTGCTCCTTACCCTGCTTGTTCTCTTTCTCTTGTTCTCTCTCCCTCAAATAAATAATTTTTAAAAATTATGAACACCAAACTCCAATAAATGTTTAACCATAAACATTTGTTAGTGAATTGACTAATGTATTTTTAAACTAGTTACTCACTAAAATATTTTATGAAACCCACAAATCCTTTCCTAAGCAAACACAGATTTTTCATAGAATATTTTGCAAATAATTTGAAGGGAGATGCAAATTCTCGATGGGACCATTTACACAAATAATTTTAAAGGATTAGAACAAGTTTAAAGAACTTCATATAAAGTCAATAAATCCTCATAACAGTGCCTGCTTTTGAATAAATTAAATGTTAGGTATATGACAAAGGTATCACTATAGATCATTTACAATCTATAATGCTATGGTCTTAGAGAATTAGGACAAGTCCTTTGTAAAATTTGTAAAACATTAATTGGACTGCTAAGAAGTTGATCAATCTAAATCTACCAAAATACATTTTATTTATTTTTTTTAATTAAAATGTTTGTTGTCCCCGTCCTTGCATCGGCAAATATGGATGTTGATGTTCAATTCTTTTATAACTCAGATCAGGTATCTTAGGCTCAGTTTATAATATCATGTTCCATTTTGTGGTGCTAGAGTCAAAATAATCCAAACTATCCAACTAAAGAGTGTTATTTGGCATTATTTGTTTTAGTAATTTATAAGAATTTCATAATTATTTATTCACTAAAAATAGATTCTGAACATTAAACTGTGAACTACAGGTGATTATGTTTATGCGGATTCATAGGTTGGAACAAACGCACCATTCTTTTGGAGGATGCTGCTGCTAATGGAGAAGCTATGCCTGAGTAGGGACAGGAAGTATACAGGAAATCTCTGTACCTCCCTCTTAAGTTTGTTGTGAATCTAAAATGTCTTTTTTTTTTTGAAGATTTTATTTATTTATTCATGAGAGACACATACACAGAGAGGCAGAGACACAGGCAGAGGGAGAAGCAGGCTCCATGCAAGGAGCCCATTGTGGGACTCGATCCTGGGTCTCCAGAATCAGGCCCTGGGCTGAAGGCAGCGCTAAACCACTGAGCCACCTGGGACACCCTAAAATGTCTTTTAAAAACTGAAGTCTTTGGGGGTGTCTGGGTGGCTCAGTGGTTGAGCGTCTGCCTTTGGCTCATTTCGTGATCCCCGGGTCCTGGGATCAAGTCCCAAATGAGGCTCCCCAGAGGGAGCCTGCCTTTCTTGTCTGCCTATGTCTCTGCCTCTTTGTCTGTGTCTCTCATTAATAAATAAATCTTAAGAAAAAGAACTAAAGTGTTTAAACAAAACATAGATTTTTGGGAACAGTGTTTTAGAGAGAAACCTGGGAGAATTTGGGGCAGAAACAGCTTTGGAATCCAGTGCAAAGGTACTGAGGGGGGCAGCCCTTTCACAAAAATGTAGGTTTACTCAAAGTAAAATAAAATCAGTTTTAATTGCTTTGTAGTTACAGCTGACATGATTCTGGATTCTATTTATAAAATTGCGATTCTAAGCTTAAACAGGATAAGTTTAATTTTTATCTCACACTAGAAATAACTAATAATACTTGTATAACCATTGTGCTGGGCATTGAAGAAAAAAAAGTCTCATCAATTTTAACTTAATCTTCACAAAAGCGTGGAGTGGTATTATCACAGGTAAAGAAATTGAGGCTCAGAAGGGATGATTAATCTATCATCCATCTTTCACAAAACTGGAAAATGGCAGAGTTAGGATTTGAACTCAGGTTATACCAAAGGGCATAGCCCATGTTCCAGATGACAAAAATACCCCTCCTTTTTTAGTCTGTCTAAGCTTGGCACTTTAAACTCTTCTATTTAACACTTTTGCTGAGTTTCATGAGTCATTCATTTCTGGGTGTCCCTAGTGTCTTTTAAGAAACAGGATGAGAAATTCCAGAATTTTTTCGTCTTCTTTTATTATATCATTACATATGCACGCCACTGAGACAGAAAGGCTTATTCCAGAAGACACAGCAATTCCTGACCTAGAAGAGGAAGAGGCTTGGAAGGGGGGATGTAGGTGCAAGGCATTGACATCAATTCAAATCATAACCTAGATTTGCCGTCCCTTTTCACCCCCACACCTAAATTGCTTTACTCTTTAATTCCTTTTCCACTTCAGTTATTTTCATAAGTGGTATATTTTTATTGTCCTGTCACAGTATTTTATCCTGCATTCCTCCATGTTTTTTTCTTTTTTTCTTTCATTTTGCCCCGAAGGATTAGTTTTGGAGCCGTCACAGAAGAAATCAAATATGTCCTACAAACCTATTTTGATAAAATGTGTTTTCATGGTCCCTACAGTCCAAAGGCCTGCAGAGAACAAAACGTCCTTCCTGAAATGCATACAATTTGAACACATAAAGTTTCTTCACAGCCACATGCAGCAGGCTGAGCTCTATTTCATAGAGGGAAAGTGGCATTTCCAATGACCTTTATGGGATAATTAAAGCCATCTTCATCTCCCAGGCCTCCATGGGGCTTTTTCGGTCTCCTCTTTCGGTGCCTTTGTCTCTCAGGCCTTTACCTCTCTCCCTCTCACCAGGTGAGGCTGGGGCCTTTCTTTGCTTGCAGGATGCTGTTCTCTTCCTGAGCTGCCTTGTTCTGGCCGCTTGCAGGCCAGGCGGATCTCTAGCCTACTCTGGCCAATGAGCACTCATCTGCCTGTTCTAACCTTTCATCTTTCTCATCATGTCACTTGTCTTCAGAGGCCTGGGACACTGTCCGGTTAAGTGAAAATTCTCTGATGTTCTCAAGCATCCACAAACTTCTGACACGTTCCAGTTCTTGACCAGCTGTGTTCTTCATGATTCTCATGCTAAACTTCTGTGTTCCTCATGTCCACTCTTGTTTTCATCAGACCCAGACTTGTAGCACTTTCATTTAGTATAAAGTAGAGGTGAAGGCAGACGGTGAGGTGTGAGATAAGACACCAAATAGTTTCCTGGGTTTGAAACATAATTCCAATACTTCTTAGTTTTGTGGATTTGAGGGTGTTGTTTAAACGCTTTGTGCCTCTGTTTCTCACATTTGTAGAATGAGGATAATAATAGTATCTACCTCCTGGGCTGGTTGTGAGAATTAAATAAGATGAGGTATGTGAAACACTTTGTCAAAGTGGAACAAGTTTTTTAGTTACTATCCTGTTTTTCCAAGCATATGAGTTTTACCACATACTGAGAACTTTCACATCCTTTTCACATCCTTTGTTATAGTTGTGAATTAAGATAACCCTGTGCATTTGACAGGTTAAGAGTTCTTATTCTTGGTATAAAAAGAAGCAGGCTCAGAAAGCAAAGCAACTTATTCATAATCCTGTAGGCAATGCCACTGATGGTGTGACCAAGCTAGAATTGAGAACTCTGTTTTGTTTTTTGTTTTTTGAATCACCAGTTTAAAATGCATTTTGAGAGACATTTCAGATCATTATGGCAACATCTTATCTCAATAACATATATTAATTGTTTTTTCAATATAAGCATAAGCTACAGCATATAAAGGATAAAAGAGGAAAACGATAGGTAAGCTTATTTTATTTTAGTTGGTCTAAAATGCCCTCAGAGATTTGGGGTTTGCCTTTCTTCTATATTTATTGCCTAATACATCTTGCCCTAGACTTCATAGTCTGAAATTTACATTATTTCTCTTCCCTATAGGTATACCATCACTTTTAAGTTCACATTTTTCCCTTGTCCAGTAATCTTTATTTTTGGGAAATAGCCATCTGTTTAATCATAATGTCCTCAAGGAAAGAGACTGAGTTTATTCATGTCTGGACTTCAGTGACCATCCTAGGCCCCAGTATAGCAGATTCTCAATAATTTAATTCTATTACACATTTTAGTTATTTATTTATGGTACATATTGATCAATGGACTGTGTTATATGTATGCCATATGCTGTTTCTATAATGTCCTCCCAAAATCTTCATAGTAGCCATGCCATAGATAGCAGTATTTATGCCTATTTGACAGATGGGATTATAAACTCAGAGGGCATGTTTAGTTTGCCCAAATTAATATGGATTGCTAGGGACAGGGCTAGGAATAGGGTCTATTACTCATTTACTTTTATGCCAAACTGCATAGGGACTGTGTTTATTTTAATATCATTCACTTTGCCTTGCACATTCAACTGCTGAATGTGATCTTTGTGCATATGTATATCTATTTGTCATGTTTGTGTTGACCACAATATAAGTGCAAATAGGAGAATTTGGCCAGTACTACCATAAGCAGATCTACTCAGTAACTGATTTCTTAACTTCTGATTGGAACAAGAGTGTCTTGACATGTTTCTTTTCTAATTTTTATATTACATGTCAGCTATCTTCAGTGTACAAACATTGATCACATACTGTCTGGCAGCTGCCATAGCCTTTCTACAGCATCCTCTGGTTGTAGTAATGTTGCATCTTCCATTCTATGGAAAATATACGCTGTACATATGCTGTAGAAAGCTATTATACCCATTCCAAGTCTCAAGATCTTCATATATGTGGTCAGGGAGTCTGTATACCCTAAGGATTCTACTGAAGAGCCTGTCTTGGTTACTTTTTACTCCAAAAGTTATTAAGAAAGCCCAGAATTTACAAGCAAAACAAAAACATGAGAGGGACTGTAGCAAGCTCTTGAAAGTCACAAAGATACTAACAGCCTTTTAGGTGTGAAGCTACCTTTGGACTGGGACTGGCCAGTCTGGGCCAGTGGTCTAATTTAGGAGAATTCAAGATTTAAAAAAAAAAAAGTTCTCATCTATAATAGAAGCATCTGGGCCAGTTACTAGGAATCTGGGAAGCATGACTAGAATGGAGAAGTTGGAATAACAATGATATTATAATACTGATGCTTTGTGTTTTTATAGACTATTTGTAACATAACCTATAAGAAGGTAAGGGCCATGGGGCACCTGGGTGACTCTGTGTTAAATGTCCAACTCTTGATTTTGGCTCAGGTCATGGTCTCATGGTCATGTGATTGAGCCCCGAGTGGGGCTTTGTGCTAGGTGTGGAACCTAAGTTCTCTCTCTCTCTCTCTCTCCCTCTCCCTCTATCCCTCCCTCTCTGCTTGCACATGTGTGTGTTCCTCTCTCTCAAAATAAAAATAAAAAAGATAAGGTCCAGGTTATAGTAAAAAGTGATAGGTTTTGGAGATGAACAGAACTGAGTTTTAAGCCTGGAAATCTCAAATCTTACCTGTGTGACTTGGGACAATTTCTTGAATCATGGCTCATTTAAGTTCATTCACCCATAAAACAAAGCTAAAAATATACAGCCTGTAGGGTTATTGTGATGTTAGAGATTATATCTATTACTATCTTAACAATGATGAGTAAAGGTGCTCAATGAATATATAACTGACAATTATTTTTACTATTATTATAGCTCCTGTTATAAAGGAGTTCCACATTTAGGTGAAGTAATAAATCTTACCACCTGCACAGAAGGTTTATGTGATTTATAACAGCAATGTGCATGTATGTTCCTTATGATTATGTGGCAGTTATCTGTATAGATGTAATTCCCAACCTGAAATTTTTATTCACATTAATATTACAAAAATATTACTTAGATTCTACTCTAAACTTGTTTTCTGGTTTTTATTCATCTCAGATCAAGAACCTATTTTTTTTTAATTTTTATTTATTTATGATAGGAACACAGTGAGAGAGAGAGGCAGAGACACAGGCAGAGGGAAAAGCAGGCTCCATGCACCAGGAGCCTGACGTGGGACTCGATCCCGGATCTCCAGGATCACGCCCCGGGCCAAAGGCAGGCGCCAAACCGCTGTGCCACCCAGGGATCCCTCAAGAACCTATTTTAATGATAACATCCCAAGTGGATTAATTGCCTTGCAAATACAACTCATGAGATGTGATGAGATGAGTCTTTTCTAACCAAAATTCTGTAAAAGAATATTAAAAATACTCTCTGTCTATTCATATTAAATTCATGGAGAAAAAGAATAACAGAATGACATTCATTTTAAAGACTTAAATGATTAAATAATGAAGGTTTAAAAGATTGTACATCAAGGGTGACTTTAGCATGTACACTAAGAACTTGGAATGGATGTCCTATTCTAGATCAATGACTATTAATTATTATTCAAATCTAAACTCTTAGAAAAGTGTAACTATGGTCTATTTATAAGAATATAAATGGAATTGGATTTCCTTGGGGGAAAATTAATTTACAATTATCTGGCCAGATTTGGTTTGCTAGAATTAAGACAGGGGCATTTTATTTTCTTTCTGGTTTATGGTATAGTATCTTGGCACTAAGCCATTCCTGAGAATGGATATTGACATTTATGAAAATCATAGGATTCAGTTTGATTCAGCAATCTCCTATTAAAATGTTTCCAAGACTTCAAATATATAATATAAATAAATGAGTGAAAAAATAATGCCATATTTCCAATAAATATTAATTGACAGTGTTAATGGTTCCCAGCAGAATTCAAATAGATTAGAAAAGAAAAAAAATAAAGTCAGTATGGTTTTAAGACCAAAGCAAGAGTTTAAGGAATCTAAAACTTATTTTTACCTGACTTTGATTAGTTACCTTGATTCAATCATCTTAATCTTTTCACCTTATCATTTCCTCTGCCAATTGGACTTAATGGCAACACATGTTAATAAATAATACCAACCTTTTGTGATCTAAAATTTTAACGTGCAGACAGCAATATAAGAGTCTCAAAGAAAACTATTTCTATTACAGAAAATATATTTTCAAATCCATAATTTTTGTGTACCCATTATTACTGTTAGATTGAGCACAAGGAATGAAAACAAAGGTGAAGGTCACAATGCCTTTGAATAGTCTAATGTATGTGAAGTGGTTTAAATGGGCAACAAACTGGCTTAATTCAAATCTCATGTTAAATGGAAATCTGTGATTTTATGAACAAGGCAACATGTACCTTTATATTCTCTAATACACACATTTTTAAAGTTAATTGATAGTGTAAACTATATTTCACCTACCGAAAAGAGGATTTTAAGTACCTACTTAGAAACAAAAAGGTAAATCCATAGATCATATTATAAAATAAAAGTGTTCAAAAATATTATTCAGAAGCATAGTTTTGAAAGTGACTTTGGTATTAAATAAGTTAAGTATTCTCCTTTTATAGAAGCTGATATCTATAGAAATTATTTATGTGTCTTCTCCAAGGATGCAGAATTTGTTAGTGGTTGAAGAGTAGCCAGAACCCAGGCTTCCAACCTTCTAAATTGTGATTATGTTATTTATTACATATCATTAAAATATGACTGAAAAATCTTGACTTTTGAAATATTCTGGAAGAACTTTATGAAACCAAATTCAATTTCATATTGAACCAGAGGGAAGAAATTTAAAGTATTTTATAATTCAGACTACCTAGACCATTTCAGGTTCTCTACATACTCATGTTTGTAGCAGGGAGTTACTGTTTGTATTACATTTTTTTCTTTATACTTCAAAAAACCAGTTTCCAAATAATGGATTTCTGATGTATTTGGGAGAAAGTCTAATTTTTTATAAATGAATATTATATGGTCATTTGCTTATTACAAGACCTCTTCTTGAGTTCCTTGCTTTATCTCTTAACATTGTCTTTTTCAAACCATTCACACTAAACATCAAAGGCTAATTGTATCTTCTTTTGTGCTCTACCACCCCATTACTCAGACTGTCCATTGGCTTATAATGTCCTCTATGTCCTCTTTTCCTGAATAGCTTTTGAAACCTGAGCTTAGATATTGCTTCCCCCAGAGAAACCTTTCCTGGATATCCCTGACCTGGGGAATGATTTCCTTCTTCATATGCTCTTTCACATTCGGTATATACACCCTAGTATTTCTATATAGTGTTGCAGTTGCCTGCTTATTATCCCTTTTACCTACTAGATGGTACATTCTTGTGCCATGTTCACTCTTATATTTTCAGCAATTGGCTCAGCACATAGTAGGAGCAAAATAAGATTTTTGTATGTATGTATGTATTTATGTATGTATTTATTTATATTTTTGAGGTTGGGGGGCAAAGGGAGAGGTAGAGAGAGAATCGTAAGCAGGCTCCACACCCAGCACAGAGCCTGCCGAGGGCTTGATCTTGCAACCCTGAGATGACTCAAGCTGAAATCAAGAGTCACACACTCACTGACTGAACCACCCAGATGCTCCTATTTTTATTACATAAAAAAATTAAGATGTCAGCATTATTTTTATGGGAATATTATTATATTTTAGAGGAGGATTATTTTCTTTCTAGTATTATCTATATGAAATATGAGTCAGTACTGTACATTATTGAAACATATTTTTAGTGTGAAAAATAAAAGACATCTAAAACACTGAGATAATTATGTAAAGCATCAGATATTTAAAACATGAAGAGGGGGATCCCTGGGTGGCGCAGCGGTTTGGCGCCTGCCTTTGGCCCAGGGCGCGATCCTGGAGACCCGGGATCGAATCCCATGTCGGGCTCCCGGTGCATGGAGCCTGCTTCTCCTCCCTCTGCCTGTGTCTCTGCCTCTCTCTCTCTCTCTCTCTCTGTGACTATAATAAATAAAATAAAATTCTTTAAAAAAAAAACATGAAGAGGGAAATAGATATGTAAAGAATCAAGAGGGATATTTGGTATTGTATCATGGGAGAATTTTTATACAATCCCTGAACCATCCGAAAAACTTCATTTATATTCATGGTTAGAATGTACATTTTTATTTTGGATTCAGCATTTGTCTGACAGCACTCATAAGGAAAAGGAGTGGAAAGAGAAGTATACTTCACATAGTAATTATTTCTGCTTCTATCAGAAGATCATTTCTACTATGGGCTACTAAGAAAAACTGAAGTTGAAAGCTACCTTAGAATTATTGTACTCTACTCAATCCACAAGTTTGAGTACAAGAATTATTGTACTCAAGTCAAAGAACAAGAACTGGAAGCTAAGTCTCCTATCTCCTATGCTTGGGCATTGCATAACCTACCACATACAACAATAGTAATAATGTTTTTAGTGTCTTAGGTCTCACAAAACTATTCACCCAAATGGAAGGATCTTGATTTTTACAGTTAGTGTAAAGAAGTAAGTAAGTCTAGGTGTTTGTTCCTAGATTGGAAATATCCTTGGAAGATGGATATATTTCTCCTTTGAGATCCTGGTTAAGAAAAGCTGTGTTAAGAAGATATGACTTTCTGACTTTTATTTAATACTAGGCTTAGTGTAAGTAATCTTGGTATTCATTTATTAACTCACTTCTTTATAATGAACCTACTGTATACAGAGCTTATATTAGGTGCTATGGGGTATGTAATGACAGAGAGAAGATCTTTTACACAATTAAAGTTATTTCTGGCTAGTGTAGAGTAAGCACTTGTTAATTCAGAGTCCATGTCATTCTATAATTTTGATATCTCCTTTTGAAAATACGTTAATTTCCATAAACATGCATACACATTTCTCTATTAAAATATTAAACACATACCCTACTGCATGTGGCTTATTCCTTGAGTTGATTTTTAGATTGTTGGCAGTTAACACATATATTGTCATGATAGGACTATTTGTATAAATTTTCATTTAGTTGCTAATTCATTAAAAGTGCGTTTAAGACACTAAAAGCCAGATACTGTTTTATTTAAGGGATTTATACTTTCATTTTTTTAAAGGTTTTACTTTTTTATTCATGAGAGACACAGAGAGAGGCAGAGACATAGGGAGAAGGGAAAAGCAGGCTCTCTGCAGCGAACCTGATGTGGGACTCAATCCCAGGACCCCTGGGGATCATGCACTGAGCTGAAGGCAGACGGTCAATCACTGAGCCACCCAGGCATCCCAGGGATTTATACTTTCCTACACATTTAACCATTGAATGAAAGTAAATTAATATCTGACTACATGTAAGGTAGAAAATAAACATAGAAATAAATGTTTTGGGGGTTTAGAGAAAGATTTTCTCCTTGAAGTGTAGCTCAGAGGATTTCTTTCTTTCTTTCTTTCTTTCTTTCTTTCTTTCTTTCTTTCTTTCTTTCTTTCTTTCAAGAAAGAGTGAATTTGAGCTGGGCCACGAAGTATGACAAAACTCTGGGTATTTAATTCAATAAACATTTACTGAGTGCTGCCAGGTAGAACAATGACTCATGTCGTAACACCAAATTATGTTTCTTGGGAAACTAAATCTCTTTCCGCCTCAGTTTTTGGAAGTGTAAACTGGGGATAACAGTCATTGCTGCCTCACAGGTTGCTGTGAAGTATAAAATCTTATGTGGCATGAGGATCTCAGCTCTATGCCTGACACATAGAATTCAGTGAACATTTGTGTTTGTTTTTATTACCATTCACTCTTGTATGTATAGGGACAAGACAAGACAAAAACAAAAACAATCCAGTTTTAAGGATCAACAGGAGCCCTAAGAATGGCCTGCAGGCTTAAGTGTCATAATATAGCAAAAGAAGGTCCCAGCATGGGGCAGGAAAAACATATAAGTACTAAAAGAAGCAGGTATAAGACAGGGAAAGTAAATGAGGGTAAGAGAAGCAAAGACACATTGTGGAGAATATGCTTATAGAACTCAAATAGTGGCTTGTATTAATAAATGAGATTATAGGTGTGTACCAGTTGATTGCCCCCATTAAGTATCGTTACCCCTTATTAATGTCAATAACTATTTTTTTAATGTCAATAACTATTAAAGTATGAACGTTTCAAAGCTCCTGGTATAATGTGAGCTTTTCTAAAGGCTGCTGCTGCTGAGAGCCAAATCATTACATTAATGCAAAATCATATATTGCCTACAGAATAGGGCTGCAATTTCTTAACATGATATATAAATTCCTCTAAAATCTATTCTAACACCTGATATAAAAAAACATATTTATTTTGAGAATGCCAAAGGTCTTCTTTGTATTGGGATGACTATTGAAAAATGGATTTAGAAGGAAGGAAATATTAGAAAGATATTGAGGATCAACTAAATGCAAGTCCATGTCTTTCATATACATTATCTCATTTCAACCCTTACATAACCCTCTAAGGGAAACTTCCATCACAGTTCCACTTTGGAGATTAAAAACATGGATGTTTTGAAAGATTACAGGAATTTGAGTTCAGTTATTTTAGCTATCAGTCCAGTGCTCACACAAATTCCTTCCCCAGTACTTGTGAATCAAACAAGTTGGCAACTTCATCATCTACGCAAATTCAAATTCAATTGGGGCAGTGTGTGACCTTAGATATTGTCAGCAGAAATAGCACAAGTCTGCTGCCGAGAAGAGAGATAATCATTAACATCAGTGAAGATGGCTAAATTCAGCTGGTTTCAACATTTCCTTATCTACGTGGTGATTGAGATAAGAAAAAGTCTTTTTTGTTGGAACACATTAATATTGAGTCCTTCTCAAATCCTGGGCCAGCAGCAGTATATTAACAAATGTGAACAAGGATAGAGAATGGACCAATACAACTGGTTGGTGAGTGGCAGTTGCAGAAGGCAGCAAAGGAGACAGCCTGGAGAAAGAAATCGAAACCACAGAAAAGAGACAGAATGATCTAACACAAAACAAAAAGAAATGTGGATATATTCCAGAAACTAAAGAACCATTGTTAACCCGTATAGGGAAGGTATAATCTTGTTTACACAAAACAGTGCTCTAACCTAACCAACGTGCCCTCTGAGAATCCAAATAGTAATGGGGATTTAACTGGGCATCTAATCCTCTCAGGTATCCAGTGGAGTTTGTAATGGCCTGGGGAAAGAAAAGAGATTTTCATCTGCATATCCCAGAGTTTAAGCTCAAGTCCATAAATAAAAATTGGGACAAGAAAAGGTTCATAGTCTTGAAAGACCCATGCACACTAAAACAGGAGGTCAGAGAGAGGGAGGGAGGGAGGGAGGGAGAGAAGGAGAAGAAAGAGGAGTGTGGGGGCAGGTGAATGAAGATGAAGAGCAATGGAGAAACATGAAGTTAATAAGAATGGTAATGGTTAACAGTCCACACTCCTTTCAGCTTTTGCAGTACTTTTTGTATCCATTTACCAGGGCTAATGTAGTGTAATATAGATTGAGGCATTGAGGATTGGCTTTATTGATTTCTGGTTACAAATGCAGACCAGCTTATTTTACTTATGTCTATGTTAATTTCCTTATCTATAATTTGGTGTAATTATTTTACATCCATTTTACTGCTTTAATTTTTGAGAATTAAGCCCGGCCTATGTATATAATATACATGGAGCCAAAAAGGCAAATGCCAAATGGCACATGCTATTTTCTTTTTATTCCTTTACATGTTGTAGAGTAGATATCCTGAATATAAAATAAAATGAAGCTGAAGGAAGAAAATTACTTCAGTGGTATACATAATTAATGTTTGTAAACTAGTGGAGGAAACATTTACTTTTGACCAAATGAAAGAGGCACGGATTGGTGGAGAAAACCCCACCTGAGTGGACTTCAACGTCTGGAGAAATGAGAGGATAAACATTCCTTGTGTGAGTGGAGGCACAGAGGTGATTCAGAGAGGAAGGAGAGACAGAGCTAGTGATTATGTTTGCCAAGTGACAGGGTGGGTAAAAAGACACATATGGAAATGAGGCTGAAAAATTGGCTTACAGACAGATGAGGGAGATGAATAACAGGCTGGGTAGTTAGACTTAACTATGTAGAGAGAGGGGAGACTTTTCAGATTCCTGAGGAAATGCATCACTTTAGTGGAAGTGTTCTTTAAGAAAAGTTATATGTCACATATGATAATTTAGAGATGGCAGTGGGCATGGGAAATTTTGAAGAATAGTTATTCATTCAGAGGTATTTGCTTAAGTTGAGGAGAAAAGTACTGTTTGTTTGTTAATGTTTTAATGTATTTTGCAAAACAGGTTCATGAAGAGCCTAAAAGAATAAAATCAATTATTCCCTATATATTATTTCCATATATTGTTACCACATTCTGAATTGTTTTCTGCTAAAACATCTAGTATGTAATGGAATAAAACTAAACAACACATAGATAAAAACTTATGCAGTAAAGATATTTCTTTTTCTTTCAAGATTTTATTTAAATTTAAGTTAGTTAACATAGAGTGTAGTATTAGTTTTAGGGGTAGAATTTAATGATTCATCAGTTGCATATAACACCCAGTGCTCATTCCATCAAGTGCCCTCCTTAATGCCCATCACCCAGTTATCCCATCCCCTCACCAAGCTTCCCTCCAACAACCCTCAGTTTGTTCCCTATAGCTAAGAGTCTCATAGTTTGCCTCCCTCTCTGTTTTTCTTATTTTTCCTTTCATTCCCCTATGTTCATCTATTTTGTTTCTTAAATTCCACATGAGTGAAATCATATAATAATAGTCTTTCTCTGATTGATTTCACTTAGCATTATACCCTCTTGTTCCATCCATGTTGTTGCAAATGGCAAGACTTCATTCTTTTTGATGGCCGAGTAATATTCCATTGTATATGTATATACCAGATCTTATTTATCTATGTAGTAAAAGTATTTCTAAATGTAACTTTACTTGCTTTATATTGGGAGAATATAAATTTGGGCAGATTAAGTAATCTAATAAATGTGCAATCAGAGGGGAGACCACCATGACATTTGACTCTAACATCTAACTGTGTCTGCCTAGAAATTATAATGTTACACTGGCAGTTTCTGTAAGATGATTCTTATAAATCCTTCTTTCAGTTCCTTCTTATTTCTTCTTTAGTATTGAAACTAACTGGTCTTTGTGTTTCAATGTCTATCCATCCCATTTTCAATCCATCCTCCACTCTGCTAAAAAGATTGTTCCCATGGCATGCAACTTCCCTCTTTCTCCTATCCTTTCTGATCAAAAGAATGCCTTCCATTACTTGTAGATTAGGTGTAAGGAAGCCAATACTTATCATGGGCTTATAATATGAATTTGGATAAAAGATGATGCCAAAGAGTATTGATTTGGTAAGAGACTGTAACACAGTTGGCATAACTCAAAGTCTCAGTATTATACCTTAAACTGCTATTAACTGCAGCAAAGTGATGCAAATTAAAATTAAAACCTGTTCTCAAATGTGTCTCTCAATCTTTTGTGTTGTTAGCTCTAGCATTTCACCATGTCTTAGCAACATTTATATAGCCCTTTGTTTTTCTTAAATTGTTTAAGAATGCATGTTAAAACTCGAAAAAATAAAAATGGTGATTTTAGGTAATTATTGCACAATGCCATTATCTAAAGAGAATTGGGTTAACACAAACCTTAGTAATAGTTTCTCTAAAATTGAGACTACAGTTTTCTTATCAAAGAATTAAAACATTTGTAGTTATTTCAAAATAGACTATCTGCATGTAATAACATAAGATGGTTAGAAGACATACATATTAGAAATGAAATTATGATTTTTCAGATATTTCCTTAAAACTCTGAATCAACTGAAACTATAAAAACTTTTAAATAAACTAAATACTAGCAACAATTGGATAGAAAATGCATAAGAGTAAAAATATTTTTGCCTACTTTCAACAGAAAAATATCTCAACACTAACTTACGAGGACATGTGTAAAACTCCTATTAAGAGAACACATTTTAAATTTGGGGGGTGAATTTGGAGCACCTGCGTGGTACAGTTGGTTAAGTATCTAACTCTTGGTTTCGGTTCAGATCATGATCTCAGGGCTGTGAGATGGAGCTCCATATTGGACTCCTTGCTCACAGTAGAGTCTGCCTGAGATTCTTTCTTCCTCTCCCTCTGTGTCCCTACCCCCACTCTCTCTCTTTCTCTAAAACAAATAAATCTTTAAAAAAAATTGGGAGGAATTCAGTAAAGAATGGGAAGAATGAATCTTATAAAGATATTATTGATTCTCAAGATT
Source organism: Vulpes lagopus (assembly GCF_018345385.1). Taxonomy (NCBI): domain Eukaryota; kingdom Metazoa; phylum Chordata; class Mammalia; order Carnivora; family Canidae; genus Vulpes; species Vulpes lagopus. The sequence goes on along the minus strand of NC_054838.1, from coordinate 32,201,563 downwards.
ACATATATATACCATTCAAAGCACCTATTTTGGATTATGTGTATTTGGGAAGATTTATATATTTTATTTATTTTTAAAGATTTATTTATTTGAGAGAGAGAGAAAGTGAGTCAGAGGAGAGGCAGAGGGAGAGGGAGAGAGAATCTTCAAGCAGAGTCCCCACAGAGTCTGCTGGAGCCCAGCTTGGGGCTTGATCCCAGGACCCTGAGATCATGATCCAAGCTGAAATCAAGAATCGGTTACTTAACTGACTGAGCCACTCAGGTGCCCCAAGATTTATATGTTTTAAAGATTTGCAATGAGTACAGACTACCATACCATGTATTTTAAAATGTACAAAATCTATTGTATACCTGAAATAACATAACATTTTGTGTCAACTATACTTCAATAGAAAAATGAAGATATATGAAATCTAAAACATGACACCCTCCTGCAGAAAAATACAGATATATAGGTTCTAATTTAGTATATGATAAAGATAGCTTTTTAAATCTCTGAAAAATGATAGTTTATGCAACAATTGGTGGTGAGACAAAAAGCCTAAATTATACCAATTTATTTTTAGGAAATAATCATAGATATGAACAAAGATTTAGAAATAAAAATGTTAATTTCAGTTCCCTTTGGAAAAATGGGAGCTGACTTAAATGTCTAAAACAAAGGACTAGTTAAATAAATTACATGCTCATAGAATAAAATTATGTATTAAAAATAATGCAATAGAAATATATATGTAATATGTGAATAGATTTGTAACATATTTAATTTGAAAAAGCACAAAATTATATATACCATATGATATAATTTGTTTCTAAAAGAATCAAACCCAATAACTTAACAGCTGTTATTGGTATATAGTGAGTATTTCTAGGTCATATTTAATTTTTATGGTTATCTTTTGTATCTGTATTTTTAAAACTCAGATTGTTGCAATGAATATTATTTTGTACATAGAAAAAGACAATGAGAATTATACAATATAAAGATTTATTCAAATCATATGCCTGTACAAATTATCATCTTAATAAAAATTCTATTTTCCAAGTTATTTGTTCCTCTGCTTTTATTTTGGGCATTGCTGTGAAGACTTTTTCCTCCAACACCAAATTGATAGCTGCTGCTGGCTGTTTGCTTTAACCCTCACAGATCCTCAGTGTCTGATACAGTCACTTACAGCCTGCAGAACATCCATAAGTGTTGAAAGGCACAATTCCTTGAGAACCTGAATTTTTAGTAAAGTTTTTCAAGAAATGTCCTTTGTTTTCTTTTTCTTACCTCTTCCTTTTTTAAATTTTCCCTTCCCTTCAGATACTCTTTCTCTGGAGCGTTGAGAAAATTGTATTTTTCCCCCCTGCAAAGTGCCCTTGACAGAAGAGTGAAGTCACAGGACCCCAAGTATGGCAGCATCTATCTGCTGTAGCCCCTGATCATTTATGGCAAAATTTACCTGCTATTAGATTCTCCTTGCATTCTAGGTGATGATTTGGTAAAATCTAAGCATGGACATAGTGAAGACATTTCTTTCTCCTTGAGTTGGAGATGAGGATGAGAAGTTCTATTTTCCTTCAGGATGATCTTTATGTTAAGGATGAACAGGGTGCTAAGAAGTTTACCTGGGTCCAGTCCCTTTGTCTCAGTCCAATATCTTGCTCGCTTGGATTCTAGCCTTGAAGCCCAACCTCCCTGGTAAAGATCTCTGACCCTTCAAGTAGAGTTTGTTGTTGTTTTCTTTTATTTTCCTATTTTCTCTTCCCTGTAAAATTTCTATTAGCTCTTTTGTTGGTTACAACTAAGCTCAATCTCTCTAGTCTAACTCAAACCCCTGTCAGAGTATTTGTCCTTTCAGCTAGTAGAACCTACTGAGTTGTGTTTTTGTGCTTGGAAGGGCTCTAAAATCCTTTGCTCACCACTTTGAGAATGAATCCCTGAAAGGTAGAGCTCAAACACCCATCCAGTGATTGCTTAGTTTCCTTGAGGCCTCTCTATATATAAGGACAAAAAGTTTATTTGCTTTTTGTTATTTTGGCCCTGTTAGCATGACCTACAGCTAAGTTTGCCTGTTTGGATAAGAACAATCTATATCCTCAAGTCCTCAAATTCCCTTGACTGAAAGATAGTCCTTTATTGATGCTATGGATCCTAAATGCATACAGATCACTCTATGCAAAACTTTTAAGTCATATTTGAAATAAGTAATTTCCATTCCTGAAAAATTGTATAATCCATGAATTATATAGTTATATATAGTTCCTTAAGCTAAAATACTGAAAATTAATTCTATAAGGCCTGCTTGTCTTAACCCTTCTCATTCAGTCAACTGCTGAATCTGGCCAAAATTGTCTAATATATTTCAAGTGCATCCACCTTATTCTAACCTTAATTCCATGATGGTGATTGATTTTGGGGGTTATTTTCATTTTTATTTTTGCAGTGGTCTTGTAACTAGTCTTGTTTACTCCAGTATTTCCAACTTTGATGCATATTCAATATTGACACCAACATAATAATTTTATATTATATTGTATCTTTGTTTCAGTGATGTGGAATTTATTCCTTTGTGTAAGTGCATAGTTTTTAAAAAACTTCATTTTCATAGTAGGTGTAATTAAATTTCAATTGTGGATTTAAACAAAAAACATTTGTTGCTATATAATTGTATATCGCAATCTATTATCACACTATTTCTATGGTTATCTGTTGTATTGTTTTGTCTTTGGTTTCTTCTTTCATTTCTTACATTGGTTTTTGAGTCTTTGTTTTTTTTTCTTTGTTAACAGACAAAATTGGAAATGCTTTAACTATTTTTTTTGGGAAACCTTGTGATTACTTTCAGTGTTGTGTTATTTATTCTGCTGTCTTATTTGCTTCTGATTTTTCTTTGTTATATCCTTCCTCTACTAAATTTCAGCTAACTTTATTCTTTTTTCTAGTTCCTTGTGGTATAATGTTATTTATTTGAACATTTTTTTCTTAATAAAAGCATTTATAGCATAAATTTCACTCTAACATTTGCTTTTGCTGCATCCCATAGGATATGGAATACTGCATTTTCTTTTCTTTGAGATGTATTTTGATTAGCCATTTGATTTCTTACTTGGCCCATTGCTTGTGCAGTAGTGTGTTGTTTAGTATTTACATATTAAATATTTAATATTTAAGTTGAAAAATAAAACAAAAATCATTAAAGAAATAAAAATTTTTAGTCATAAGTCTGCTACTACTTATAGGAAGGAATATCTTTGAAACCATTTTTACACTCATGTTTGCATTTATTCTCAGAGGTTAGATTAATGATAGACAATGTTACAAAAAGTTCCTTACAAATCAACTTAATTCATAAAATTTAGCCCTTTAGAAGATAAAGAGAGTAAGATAATATAGATAAATCCTTTATTTTATAAATGGAAAAATAAAAGTTCACAAATGGAATTATTGCCTCTAGTTTGTCATTCATTAAGATTTATAAACTCCCTGAGGTCAGGAACTGCATTTTGTTGGACATTTTCACCACTTAGTCCAAAACTTATTCACATTTGCTGGATGAATGAAGAAATGTCTCCATTGTTACAAAGAAATCAAGATCTGGTTAATACTAGAATCTTAGATATGCAGATAAATGCTATCCACCAATAATAGGAACCATTTATTAAGGACTTCTCTGAGTGATTGGATGATAGGCAGATTCTATTTACATTACATATATTATTTTGAAAATTATGCTTAAAAATGATTGATTACCTTTTTTACTTCTATGTTGATAGGTACTATTATAACTCTCTCCATTTTACAGGTTGAGAAAGTGAGCACAGAGAGATTCAGTCCCTTCCTGCAAAGGTCACACAAAGGAAGTGATAGAATTGAATTCGAATCCCAGTAATCAAAGACTAGAACTTCTATTCAAAGTCAATACTGCACCCCAAATATGTTCAGAGCTGTGCAGTAAAAGGTCTCCTACTGTGGAAGATTAGAGCACCCATCAAATTATGTTTTATTCTTGACATAAATAAGAAAATTGAGGGGTTTTAAGGTCAACCTCTTATAAGTTCTAATATGAGAAACAAAATTAATTTCATGGAAATTAAATAATTCCAGAAACCATGCCTAAAATTGAGATGATATTGCTTTTCATCAAAAGATTGTAGAGCAGTTCACTTTACCACTAAAAATCTATCTTTTCTAAGTGAGAAAGCCAAATAGAAGTGATGACTTTTCAGCTGAATTAATTTTTATTTCATACTTTTAATTTTGTCCTTTAGTAAAAAAGTAAGAGTAAAATATTCACTTTACCTGGAACAATTTATAGTTGCATTTAATTTTGAATGGAGAGCTAAGATGAAGGGATAGATAAAAATTTAATTTTTCTGACTTCGATGTTTCCCATTGGGAGTCTTTAGCAATACCATTTCATATTCAGATTTCTCTGACTTTAAAATTATTTTTAGCAGAGATTTATTTACCAAGGGTAGAGTAGGTTTTGCAACAATAATTTAAATAATTTAATGCAGGAGGACTAAAATCACCTCCAAATGTAACATAGAACATTCGCAGGAGAATGTCTTTTGGAAACCTGGTAAAAATGCATTTCTTCAAATGAAATATTTAGTGTGCCTAAACAAAGAAACAGAGATTTAAAAATAAGTAATGCAAGACATCCAGAAAAGTGATGCTTAGCACTTAGAAGGGTGAGTGACAGACATATAAACAGAATGGGCAGCTGGAAGAAATGAGTTTGAGTATGTACACTTAGACTTGTTGGCTGTGTGACTTTTCTGAATCTCAGTTTTGTATCAGTAAATAAGATTTTGTCTGATATGGATTAAGCAAGTAATGATTTCTAAAAGGTTAATTAGGTCAATATAAATTAGAAAACTGTATGTCTAGAATTTTCCATATCCATGAAATTTCCCCTTTCTTCTTGCTCCTTGATAGGTTCTGCCATATAAAGTTCATATTGGAATCTTAATAGATACTAGAACAAGCAGATAATGTGCCTTAGGATGTTTCCTTTTTCCCCTTTGAGTTTTCAAACAAAATACTTTAAAATTACTTAATTAAGAGTGCTGATATGAAAGCTAAGTATGTGTTTACGAAAATTTCTGAACCATAACACTGTCTTGGCCTATTTGTCTTCAATTTACACTTGAAACTGAGTCACTAAGAGGCTTGAAGTAGTTTCTTATTAAGGTTGACAAATGTAAAAAAAAAAAAAAAAAGGAAGTTAGAAGAGATTCCCTTTTTGTCAGTCATGACCTTTTGCTGTCTGATTTAGTCTGAGAGCTTTCCAGCAGAAGTGCCTACTCCACCCTCAAGAGGCCTGTGCGTCTATGTAAAGTCATTTATTTCTGAATGCACTTGCCTCCTTTCATGTCTGGAGGGGACCATCTTTCCTCTGGCCCCAGTGAGTGTGATTTAATTCTTTTTGGATAGCTCTTTGTTTAAACCTCAGCGGAATACTATAAGGAGCAATATTGAGGCTCTAACTCAGTGGAATATTTTCACAGGCTTCTGCAAAACATTGCCCCTTGGTGTAGAGTATTGTTAGCCTTTTACTCTGAGAGTTTTTTAGATGTATGTAACAAGTTATAGGTGTTCAATAAATATATGTACTGCCAAATTGATCCTGTATTTTTTCCATCTCTATTCTTTTTGATGCCTTAGATAATAAATTCCATATAATGTTTAGTAACCTTTTGTTGAGTCCAATAGAACCACACATATAATATATATATATTATATATATAATATATAATCGACCATTTATATATTAGTCTGAAAACACCAGTTTAATTGGAAATGTAGCTTAATTTCACATATACTTCCATTTAACATCATTCTTTGAGTCCTAACTATGTGACAGGAATTATGTTAATCATTCAAGGAAAAATAATATAAAATAAAATATTATTTCAGTGTAAGATGATCATACTAGATGAGTTAAGAACTAAGCCCACTCACGTGATGATTATGTAATATGCAATATATGATAATGCCAGTGAAGTAATGTCTCTTTTGATATATTCAAGAAAAAAAAAAGTGGAAACAGGAGACGGTGGTAGAGCTGTGTCTAGAAAGTTGTCTATACTGGACTAAAGGCCCTCACCTTTTAGGTGAGCAACAAATAATGGCAAAGGCATCTGGTTGTAAAAGAAGTTGGCATATTGGGAAACCAGTTGATAAAAGTTTCTTGGGCTGAATACATGGACAGAGCATTTAGGGAATTAGATTAGAGCTGGAAGATTAAGACCTGTGAATAGGCTTCATTTATAAACTAAGCATGTGTGTGTGTGTGTGTTTTGAAGAGGGAGATACTAACAAATGATAACTCTGTTATTTCTAAACAAGATGGTTCTGAATGAGGAAATCATGGCAGTACACAGAGAACATAGAAGGCAATCATAATTTTTTAGGTGTGATACCATAAAAATCTAACTGAAAATTTTAAATTAGTAGCAGTAAAAAACTGAGCTGAAAAAATAAAACAAACACTTTTTTTTTTCTTACATGACCCAGAGTGGGGGTTCTCAGACCAGTGGCATCAAATAAAGAAGTACAGAAAATGAAACTCTGTCAGGGGGAGGGGAGGTAGCAGTTTGTCTCATATTAAGCCCCCCAGATGATTCTTATATATTTGTAAGTTTGAGAATTATTGGCTGGAATTTTGTAATGAATTGTAAGAGTTTCTCTTTCTGTGTCATTCAAATGCTCATCCACTATATGTTTATTAATATGAGTCATTGACTCTAAGATACTACTGGTTTTAAGATTCACTGCTATTTGATGTATCATTAAAAATGTTGCCAATTAAGCCAATTCATGCCATCAATTTTAAGATATATCCAAGTATTCGGAAGTGTTAAAATATAAAAAAATATATCTTAGAATTTATAAAACACACAGCAAATATCATTCTCAATGGGGAAGCACTGGGAGCCTTTCCCCTAAGATCAGGAACAAGACAGGGATGTCCACTCTCACCACTGCTATTCAACATAGTACTGGAAGTCCTCACCTCAGCAATCAGACAACAAAAAGACATTAAAAGCATTCAAATTGGCAAAGAAGAAGTCAAACTCTCCCTCTTCGCCGATGACATGATACTCTACATAGAAAACCCAAAAGTCTCCACCCCAAGATTGCTAGAACTTATACAGCAATTTGGTAGTGTGGCAGAATACAAAATCAATGCCCAGAAATCAATGGCATTTCTATACACTAACAATGAGACTGAAGAAAGAGAAATTAAGGAGTCAATCCCATTTACAATTGCACCCAAAAGCATAAGATACCTAGGAATAAACCTAACCAAAGAGGTAAAGGATCTCAAAACTATAGAACACTTCTGAAAGAAATTGAGGAAGACACAAAGAGATGGAAAACTATTCCATGCTCACGGATTGGAAGAATTAATATTGTGAAAATGTCAATGTTACCCAGGGCAATTTACACGTTTAATGCAATCCCTATCAAAATACCATGGACTTTCTTCAGAGAATTAGAACAAATTATTTTAAGATTTGTGTGGAATCAGAAAAGACCCTGAATAGCCAGGGGATTTTAAAAAAGAAAACCATCGCTGGGGGCATCAGAATGCCAGATTTCAGGTTGTACTACAAAGCTGTGGTCATCAAGACAGTGTGGTACTGGCGCAAAAACAGACACATAGACCAATGGAACAGGATAGAGAATCCAGAAGTGGACCCTGAACTTTATGGTCATCTAATATTCGATAAAGGAGGAAAGACTATCCATTGGAAGAAAGACAGTCTCTTCAATAAATGGTGCTGGGAAAATTGGACATCCACATGCAGAAGAATGTAACTGGACCACTCTCTTTCACCATACACAAAGATAAACTCAAAATGGATGAGAGATCTAAATGTGAGAAAAGATTCCATCAAAATCCTAGAGGAGAACACAGGCAACACCCTTTTTGAACTCAGCCACACAGTAACTTCTTGCAAGATACATCCATGAAGGCAAAAGAAACCAAAGCAAAAATGAACTATTGGGACTTAATCAAGATAAGAAGCTTTTGCACAGCAAAGGATACAGTCAACAAAACTCAAAGACAACCTACAGAATGGGAGAAGATATTTGCAAATGACGTATCAGATAAAGGGTTAGTTTCCAAGATCTATAAAGAACTTCTTAAACTCAACACCAAAGAAACAAACAATCCAATCATGAAATGGGCAAAAGACATAAAGAGAAATCTCACAGAGGAAGACATAGACATGGCCAACATGCACATGAGAAAATGCTCTGCATCACTTGCCATCAGGGAAATACAAATCCATACCACAATGAGATACCACCTCACACCAGTGAGAATGGGGGAAAATTAACAAGGCAGGAAACCACAAATGTTGGAGAGGATGCGGAGAAAAGGGAACCCTCTTACACTGTTGGTGGGAATGTGAACTGGTGCAGCCACTCTGGAAAACTGTGTGGAGGTTCCTCAAAGAGTTAAAAATAGACCTGCCCTACGACCCAGCAATTGCACTGTTGGGGATTTACCCCAAAGATTCAGATGCAATGAAACGCTGGGACACCTGCACCCCGATGTTTCTAGCAGCAATGTCCACAATAGCCAAACTGTGGAAGGAGCCTCGGTGTCCATCGAAAGATGAATGGATAAAGAAGATGTGGTTTATGGATACAATGGAATATTACTCAGCCATTAGAAACGACAAATACCCACCATTTGCTTCAACGTGGATGGAACTGGAGGGTATTATGCTGAGTGAAGTAAGTCAATTGGAGAAGGACAAACAGTGTATGTTCTCATTCATTTGGGGAATATACATAATAGTGAAAGGGAATATAGGGAAGGGAGAAGAAATGTGTGGGAAATATCAGAAAGGGAGACAGAACATAAAAACTCCTAACTCTGGGAAACGAACTAGGGGTAGTGGAAGGGGAGGCGGGCGGGAGGTGGGGGTGAATGGGTGATGGGCACTGAGGGGGGCACTTGACGGGATGAGCACTGGGTGTTATTCTGTATGTTGGTAAATTGAACACCAATAAAAAAATTAATTTATTAAAAAAATAAATAAATAAAAAATAATTTTTAAAATGTGTTGACTGCCATAAAATCATATTGAATAAAAAAGGTGATTTTCACAGATACATCAACCTGTTCCTATGCTTATTATAATCAAACTTTGAACCATAACTACATATATTATTTTTTTTTATTTTTTATTTTTTATTTTTATTTATTTTTTTACATATATTATTTTTTATATTATGTAAAATATTATATAAAATATATAAAATATTATATATTATATAAAATATAATTTTCTTTATATAAAATATTACATAAAATATAATTTTCTTTAATTCTGTTTTAAACTCGACTTCATATTTCTTTTCATTAATAGGTTATCTGAATCTAAATTGTTGGAATCTGCTTCTATTTTTCCCACACAAGTAAAAAGGAGAGAGATGTTTAGGGTATTAATATTTAGTTATTGGTAATAACTAGTTACATTTTTTAGAACTGAGAAACATTTTGGGGGAGAAAAGGCAAGTTTCCTTTTCCATAGATATCTTCCATACCCCACCATCAGTGTGACTCTCCAGTTACTAGAGACACAATTGAGAATAAAACATGATACACCTACATTTCCGGCGCTCCCACAAAGTCTGTTAGTGATCTTTGAGGTATTTGGAAATGTTCAGGTCACATAAAATTTTGCAAGTACATCTGTCTCCTGAAAATTTTGCTCTTACTCTCTCCCTATGGGAGAATATGGCCATCTTATGCACATCTTTTCCTCATAGCTTTCTCTTATTAACTCCTGAGCTTTGCTCTTTTTCTATCTTTAATTTGTTTGTCTCTTATATTCTATACAGGCCATTCTCCCAGACAAGAAGTAGTCCATGTTTCTGAGTTGGCTGTACTACATTTTCTCAGGCCTGAACTGAGTGTGGAATAAGAAGTACCCACAGGCTGCAGTACATGCATTTGGGAATAATCTGAGACAGAATGACTAGAGAAAAATTAAAACCCATCTATGGATATAGTCTAGGTATCTATCCTAAAGGATAGATAGAGCAAGAAACTATAAACAAAAGGCACTAGGATAAAGAGAGAACCAAGTTAGTTAAGGAGTCTGAAATAGATTGAGCCAAGAGGGACATAGCTGGGGCTGATTTACCTCCATTCTGGTAAGGTAAGACACAGAGATAGAAATTTTATACCCATTTTTACCTAAGAAGGTGAACCTGAGGGTAAATAAGTTATTTATCTAAGTTCACTAGGTTAGTCAGCAGCTCAGGTGAAGCTTCTGGCCAGGACTTTTACCCCACAGCCTAGCAGCATTGTCCCATATATAACACGAGATATATATATAAAACACTAGTTATCTCGCTCGCTCGTGAGATTATGGAATACTTTCACAATTGCTAATTCATCACAGACTGGGTAGTTAAGAGATGTTAAAAAGTTGAAAGATGTTAATTAATCAAAACCAAACAACATTGTTTTAGTATAGGTATATATACAAATAAAGGTAGAGTTCCTTATTCTCTGAGAATCACTTTTATCCATTACAAGATGGGGAAAGTGATTTCTTCACTTCTATTTCTTAAGCTTGCCTTGAACAAAAGAAAACCCCCGAAACCAACCAACCAATCAAAAAGCAAAACCAACCAACCAACCAACCAACCAAAAAGCAAAACAACTTATAAATGTTAAAGAACTGTGAGATACAATCAATATCATTATCAGTCAACAGGAACTAGACTAAATGGTTGCTTGAGTTGAGTTACACACACATGCACACAGTTGCTCCTGGTGGTGACATATTTTATTTGGGGTGGTAGATTTACTTTAAAGCATAGTCTTCTATACTAATTTTGGTGTGAAGTCCCACACCTGCCATTTATAAACATTCTGAATCTGGTAAGTCCCTTAACCTCTCTAAAGCCCAGTTTTCTCATCTGTAAAATAGTAATAGTACTAGAATATCTGCTATAGGAGGTTACTGAGAATTAAATAAGATAATAACATCATTACTATATTGTCATTAAAGTCCTTAGGTTTAGTCTAATGCCATGGCTGTTAGAAACTGTGCATTTGGTGGAAAGCACAATATATAACATTTGGCAACTCTCTGCTATACCTTGGCTGGAGCTCTAGGTGTTTGAAAAATTATTTTATTGGGTGCTCACAATAAATCTGTACATTGCCTATTAATGTCTTTATTTTATGGATGAGCAAACCAACGCACAGAGAGTGTAACTCACTTGTCAAGGTCAGAAGGCCTATAATTGGAAGAGAAAGGAATGGAACACCAGTCATTATGACTTCAAGGCCCTTGCTTTTTTCACAATGTACCCTGATCGAGGGACAACATAAAAGGGACTTGATTTGTTAGTCAAGGATCTGCTACTATAATTACTTTCCATGGTTTTATTTTTGTATTTGTCTGAGCTTCTTTCATACTAAACTCAGAAATGTTTCTAAAGAAAGAGAAAGCTTGGTGCTAATATTGCTCATACTTACCATGGAAGGAAGCCTTTTTCTGCATAGGAATGGTAATTTTATTTCTGCCCTTAAAATGAGAAATAGGTCAACCTACTTACTTATTGCATTGCTTAAATCATCTTCTGGGGTTTTGGCAGTTTAAGGCTTATAGGTCTTTTCTTGGCTATCTTCCTCTAAATCTCTTAAGGGATCATAGATATTCTATGCATATCCAATCAAATATTTATTAAAGAATATATAATATAACTGTAAATTTATTGTAACATTTTTCTTCTAAGGAGTTCAGAACCCTATGGCATAAATTACCTCATTTATCTTCATATACATTCCCAAGGGAAGAGCTTGGTAATATTATCAGCTCAGATTAAAAATAAATGGGCAAGTATAAGCCAGTTGTTCAGTTAGTCAGTCTATCATCAGGATTGACAGAGTTTTCACTATTTGCAGGTAACTCTGCTGGAAGCAGTAGCCATGCTGTGTTCAGGAGAGCAACATGTCATAACAAGGCTAGTCTGGATGGAAAACTGAAAGGGCTCAGAGGTGCCTCAGTTCACACTTATCTGGTTATCTGCTTATTTGCCCAGGTAGTGACTAAACAATAACTTAGGTCCTTGTCTCCTATTGGCCATTGTTCTCTGTCAGACGACCTCATGCTTCAAGGCTCAGATGATTAGTTTTGGGTAAATAAAATTCCAGAATGTATCTATTTAATATATTTTTCACAAGGGTTCAACTGAAACGATTTAAAAAAAAAACCAGAAAAACAAAAATGACACCACAGCTTAAGATACAGTTCTATACAGACATAAAGGAAAGGACAGACCATCTAAGGAAGAGTTCAAGAGACAACACAAGGAGAGAAGCTGGACAAGATAGGATTCTTGGCTGGAGACCTGATTTGAGTAGGTTTCTTACAGATACTTTTTAAAGGTTGTGGGGCTTTTTTCCCCCAGAATTCAGCACCTTGTGTGTTCAAAGGGTTATCAGTGTTGGGTTCTCCTAGCAGGCTCCAGATGGATAGGATGGTCCTGATAGTTATGTAGGGTGGACCACTTGTCCTCCAAGATGTCCAGGCAGATGTCACCCTGGGTGTGCATGTTGGAATGGTAGCAGGATGCGAGGAACTATACCATGGATGGGTTTTAAGGGTAGCCACCAGGGAACTCCAGGGAGAGATTATACCTCAGATCTTCATATACTGTGCCAGCTGCTCCATGGATGATCCCTATCCATTTGAAAATGTTGTCTGATTCAGGGAAGATGTAAATTCCTTTGTTGCCAGACATCATGATGATTATCAGCTCCTACTGTGTAGCCTCCTGCTAGTGGGCAGTGCTCTGGCTGGGCTTAGCTCCTTTGTGGGTGGTGGCAATGCTGGTAGAGGCTGGGTCACGATTCTGAGAAGCCAACTGGGAGTTGCTGGCAGGGACATGGGAACGTAGGAAGCATGACTGCAAGTATTGGGCTGTGGGCCCGCCTGTCCACTTGTAAGGCTTTGCCTTCTCAGCAATGACTCATGCTTGTGTCTAGACTTGTGACAATTAGATGTAGGGAATATATTCTAGACAATATATTAAATGAATGAATGTATTTTGTACACATGATCTCTAAAAGGTCAAGAGTTTATGTAGGGCAAGAACTGTGTTATGTTTCTCTCTGAATCCTCATTGCAGATCACAAAGCCCGGCACAAAATAGGCAATTAAAATCAGTTTAGTAAATAACACAAAGAACTAGAATGCATATTTAGAATGTGAGTATCAGACTGTAAACCTCTTGTTTCAGATTCTTGTTGCCTCTAGTTTCTATTTAATCACATTCATCAGTGGGTTGATTTTCCACTTCAAATGGCATCCTTCAAATGTTATTTTTGAACCTTACTTTCACCTTCTATAAAAAGAGGAGAATGATATTTATTTGTTCTTTATAGGATGCTGTGGGAAACAAATAGAATGAAGTGTAGGTATTAGTTTTCTAGGGCCGCTATAACAAAGTACCACAACCTGCCGGCTTAAACAACAAAAATTTATTTCCTCATAGTTCTGGAGACTAGAATTCTAAGATCAAAGTGTCAACAGAGTTGATTTCTTCTAAAATATCTTTCCTTGGCTTTTATTTATTTATTTTTTCCTTGGCTTTTAAATGACCATCATCTTCATCTTTTTTCCCATGATCTTTTCTCTGTGCATGACCGTGGCCTTATCTCCTCTTCCTAACAACATGAGTCATATTACGTTAGACCCTACCCTTAGAACCTCATTTTATCTTAATTACCTTTTAAAAGACTCTATCTCCAAATACTGTCACATTTTGAAGTACTAGAGGTTAGGGCTTCAACATATGAATTTTGTGAGGATACAAGTCAGCCCGTAACAGTATATAAAAGGTCCAGTATGATACCCAGCATGTCTCTGTCATTTTACTCATGGAATTATTATTACTATCACTTTTAGTCAAAGATTTCCAATAGATCAAAAAATGGCTTTACTTCTTCCTGTTAAATTGCTCCTTTGGTCTCTTGCTCTGCTTGCTTGAAAAGAAAAATAATGTGTAGACAGAGCACAAGCAATTCTAGCATGAAGTGCAAGGCAGGGGAAGAAAGATGAAGAATTATCCTGAAGGAAGGAATCTTCTGAGCTCATTTACAGATTTAGCAAGAGCTTGTCATAACTAGAAAAACAGATGACTGAGACCAAAAAGGTGATGCTATAAATGGTGCAAATATTTTAAGAAGAAAAATGAAAGTACGTGGAGGTATGTTTGGCATTCAGGAGAAGTGACAGTGAGTCAGGATACCAAGCATGAAAGGTATTAAAAAGGAACATTTCCATGAAAACCTGGCAGTCAAATTTGATGGGAAAAGAGTCATTAGCCACATGTCAACCTGTGATGAGTCTCCGAGCCATTTTTCATGCAGTCATCTTCCATTCAGTCCCTGCTGTCCGTTCTAACTTCTCTCCATTCCTCTAATTTTCTTTTGCTTTTTTCCACAAAAATGAATTGCATCCTTATTGCACAATAGACATTGTCTGAGTACAGTGGCATAGATAAAGGTAAATAATGTCCTCAGGGCAATTAATGTATGTGTATATATATTCTGGTTGTTTGTGGTAGTTACAGGAGGCCATCACAAATGCTGAAGTAGTGAATACTGAACTGTTTTTCCTAGGAGAAATACACACCACACACCTATACATACCCACAGGTACATGGCACATAGATTTTAACCTTAAATCCTAGAAATAACTCAGACTGGTACATTCTATTTTCTTAACCTTTTGGAAGAAAAAAACAAGGTTCAGAAGTCTTAGGTTTCTTGCTTGAGGCCATCCTGCTAACAGATGCCATAGATAATTGTAATTTAAACCCCATCCATCCAGAGCTGGAGCTTCATATACTACAGTGCACTTCTCTGTACCCTCTCCATTTTATGGTTTTATAAATATAAATATATAAATATGTATAAATATATGTGTATATTTATAGAGAGAGAAGGGGGAAGAAAGAGATGGCCATATATATATCCATATATATGGATATCTATATATATCACTTTATATATAATATATACATATATGGTATACTTTTATATCTGTCTATATGTCAGATACATAAATGACTAAGCAGCAATGTAAAAATTGATAGGCAAAGTTAATTACAGCTAAAAGATCTAAGATTCAGGGATTTTATTGAAAACTCTTCCAGTAGTCTACACAGAAGAGTGATTATCCATACCTCCATGTATAAGATCTCTCTTTTTATGAGCCTAGAACAATTCTAGGGCTTTAGTAAAATTATTTCTTATAATAATCTTATAAAAATGACAATACAATCTTCATTGTAATGCTAGACAACTAGAACTCAGGAAAGTAAACTTGTTAGAGACTTCACAGCCAATAAATAGTAGAGTTGAGATTTGAACCTAGGTCTCTCTGACTCCAGTAATCCAGACCAGTGCCTCTCATGACCTTCTAGAGCAGATGTAGAATATCACATTCTCAGCTGAGATCTCTTCCTCCTACCTCTGACTCAAACATCCTCATTTGAAATAACAAGGAATGGCAATTGGAAAAACCAGAATTTTAAGAGGACAAAATGAGTGTTATTAGGAAGGCAAAAGCAGAGAATGAGTGCAAAGTAGGCAGCTAAGTTTGTCTACTTAAACATAAATATCACAGGAGAAAGAGTTTACAGAGGAGGTATTTCTGAGAGGCATGTTTTGAAAGACAAAGGAAATGAAGTCATTTGGTCAATAAAAAAGAATGGCTAGCAGATAGAACATTTAGGGCAAGAAGGCAGGGAGTGAGACAGTCTTCATGGAAGCTGAGCTATAGGGCAGTGGATGTGCAAGAGCATGTACAACCGGCTGTTCTTGGCTTGTTGGGGTCTGAGAGTGAGGTAACACACAGAGAAATGTGGTCAGTATGGAGAAAGCAGGTGGATACAAATTGATTTTGAATGTTAGGATACTGGGTTTGGATATTTTCTCAAAACAGTAAATTACAATATTATATGAATTTTAAAGTGAGAAAACGAAGTTCCAACTGCCAGAGTTTAAATGATTTACCTGAGGAATTCTTATTCAGAAGTATAGGAAAACAAAATAAGATAAAAGCAGAGAGGGAGGCAAATCATAAGAGACTCTTAACTATAGGAAAGAATTGCTGGAGGGTAGCAGGGGATGGGGTTAGTGGGTGATGGGCTTAATTAAGGAGGGCACTTGATGTAATGAGCACTGGGTATATAAGAATTATATGCAATGGATGAATCACTAAATTCTACCCCTGAAACTAGTAATACACTGTATTTTAACTAAATTGAATTTAAATAAAAAAATAAAATACAAATGTACGGGAGAAGGTACAGAGCTCTGACTCTAGATCTCAAATTCTACTGTAGAATGTATTTAGTAATAATACTAACAGATTCTTTTTTTTTTTTAGATTCTTACTTCAATCAAAAAAAGGAAGATTTATTTTTTATCTTAGCGTTAACCACAAAAATTCCAAGTATGTATTAGGATCTGTTGACTATAAATTATATCTGTCATTTCCATAATTGATTTGCAATGCCATGAATAGGGAAGAAATTAATAAAATAAAATAACATAAAATAGACTACAAAGAAAGCTTCAATTTTGGGATCCCTGGGTGGCTCAGCAGTTTAGCGCCTGCTTTTGGCCCAGGACATGATCCCGGAGTCCCGGATCGAGTCCCACATTGGGCTCCCTGCATGGAGCCTGCTTCTCCCTCTGCCTATGTCTCTGCCTCTCTCTCTCTCTCTCTCTCTCTCTCTGTCTCTCATGAATAAATAAATAAAATCTTTTTTAAAAAAGAAAACTTCATAAAGTTGGAATTGCAACATTTTTTAACCTAAAAATGTAAAATGTTGTTTCTCCTGGGACTATCTCTGCATTGTCATTACTGTGTTGTCTTGTTTTGCTTTGATTTTCCCATTTTCTCAGTCGTGGTGAAATTCTTTCAGCAACACTTGAGGCACTAGTACTTACATACTAGTGAAGACATTCCCAGGCCTTAAAGAGCACACAGGCAAAAACCAGTACAAATGAACCTGGGGGATACATGGGCTACCATACACATGTATTGCACTAAGGAAGGAAAGTTTTGATATGCCCAAAATGTCATATCTGAAGTTAGGAGGAAGAAAGTCTTATACTTTCTATAAGACACTCTGTTGCAATCTCACCTGGATCATCCATCTGTATGTCATCACCCCTGTAACATTTAGAGCTCTGTGCTGAGCTGAGGGTGATGAGCTGGCTAAGTACTCCTAGAATCATAGCTGCTTGCTTGGGAATTCTCTCTGGTATAAACATTAGTTAGAAATTACTATGAATAAATCAAGGGGAATGGACAAATAGTATTTCATCCTGAAATATGTCCATTGCTTTATTGCTTTCCTTATTTAAATGGTGACCTTTTGGCAGAATATTGTTTAATAAATAAGTCAGTTTTGAGGACATAGATGGTTCACTGGTACAGGGTAGATGCAAGCCTGGCTATCAAGTAACTGAAGAGTTAGGCCCCAATTTCCTTGTATTTATATATTTATATATGCTTTATATTGTTAAAAACAACATGGATGTTAAGAAAAATGCCTAGGTTTGAATTTTGACTTGCTGCTTGCTGGTTGTGTAATGTTTGGCCTCAGATCTCTGAGCCTGTTTTCTCAACTGTAAAAGGGAAGCACCAGTGCCTACTTTAAGCTATAAAGATTATATGGGCATATATATCCTTTTAAACTTGTTGCCAGTTGTACTTGTTTTTCAACTACTCTAGTAACAACAAAAATATGCTATTGTCACAAAGTACAACATTTTATATAGTCAAATTTAAGATACCTAATTCACTGGTTTAGAAACTTGTACTTTAAATATACCACATTCACAAAATTCAACATACTGAAGTTTTTAGATCAGAATCAAGCATATGTAGACTAGTTATTTTTAAATTAATAGACTTTTATTTTTAGAGCAGTTCTAGGTTTATAGTAAATTGAGCAGCTCCCCACAATTTTCTCTATTATTAAAATTTCACATGGAGTAGTGCATTTGTTAATACTGAGGAACCAATGCTGATACATTGTTATTAACTAAAATCAATAGTTCTACTAGAGGTTCTGTGGAAAGAAAGACTCTGGCTGTTGTGGGTCACTGAAAGTCAGGATGAACCTGAGTCTGCATGTAATTCTCTGACTTACCCTGCTGCTGAATCAGAAGGTGCCAAGGGACATAATGCAAACTCAAACTCAGAGACAGCTAATGAGTAAGTATTACATTCGTAGGAATACAAGTAATGAGAAGGAATAATTTCCTCTACTGAAATATTTTCATGCTTTAATAATTCATTTAATTAATAGTGACATAGTACTTACTTTATGCCTGGCACCCTGCTTGGAATGGAAAAGATAAAGACTGAAGAGCCATTGGTTAATTACCTACAAGGGATCAAAAAACTTTTTGGTAGAACACACTGATAAAACAGAGTATTACAAAGTATTAAAACAATGGCAAGGTCAGGCTGTGCCTAGGATACTAGGAGCACACAAAAATAGGGCAGCTGAGTGCTGCTGGGGGAGAGGAGGAATTGTTTTTTTCATCCTCTTCTTCATTCCCTTCCTCTCCCCTTTCTCTTCCTCCTCTTCTTTCTTCTTCCCCTGCTCCCTTGGGACTTCTTGAGTTCCAGTGATGTAATTTTGAGGTCTGGAGGGCCTTTGATTCCTACCAAGTCTGTAGTAAACACAATTGTTTTTGTGATTTATTCTCTGCCTAAATCTCATTCCTTTTTCTGATCCCTATTTGCCTTGCAGGTTTCTAAATCGTTTTTGTCTCTCTACCCAAAGTAAAATCTCTTTGGAGGACAAGCATGTATCCCACACATTGTATCTTCAGTGCTCAGCAAAGGGCTCTGTCCTTAACAAGTGTTCAATAAATATATAGGGGATAAACATAGCATGGTACGTTAAAATATGTTACTGAATTTATAACTATGTCCGCACAGGTTAACTGAATTAAGTAATTCTATTTAACTCCAAACAGGAAAATCTTTGGAATAAAGTGGCACCCTATCATAGTCATAAAAACATCTGTAAAACTCATTCATTTAAGCTTTTTGGAAGCAGTGGAAGATGATAGTTTAACTTTATAGAAGGGAAGAGAGTCTGTATGTACACCTACACTGCATTCTGATACATTCCCTGAAACATAATGCCTACATCAGGTAAAAGCTTAATGTCCAGTGATTCTACTGAATAATAGGAAAAACACTGTTCAGGGTAATGAGAGAACTGGACTCTAGCCCTCAGGTCACCATTAGATAGCTGTGGAGTCATAGACGGGTTGCCTAACCTCTGGATGTGAATTTTCTCCTCAGTACTACTAAGATTCATTCAGTGTTTTCTATGGTTATTTTCTACTCTACAGGAAAAAATCATGATTATTGTCTTCCTAAAAGCTTTCCAATGTACCTAAATAAGACAAAGAAAATTAATTTCTTTAGCTTTTTGGAGATTGAATTAATTATTCAGTTAATACCTTGTAATGTTGAACTGTTGTATACATTTTAAGACAAAAGATTCTGATAACTTTAAAGCACCTACTGCCCTAACCTAATACTAGGGAATATTTGGTCCCCCTCTTGTACCTGGGGCTGAGCTTGCACCTTTAATATGGCATAAGCATAGAATATACAAGGAGATATCTTCCTATTGCCCATGGCTATCCTTCTATAAGAGTGATATGGGACCAAGTTCTTTTCCTGTTTAGAATCCTTTGATGACTCTTTCCTTATAATGGTTACTTTACAAGCAATGCTGTATACTGTCCTGGTGAGGTCTTCCTCCATGTGAAAATGAATAAACTGATTTGTCCTTATTCAGATAAGATTGGGAAGTTCTCTATATCTTTCTTGGAGAGTCTCAATGTACACTAACTTATGAGAGGCTTTGAGAAGTCCTGCAGTTCAGAAACCTGCATTGTTTCCCAATAGTTTTTGTTTCCTACTTCTTCCTTACCATCAGAACTCTGGTTCCATAAAATAAATATCTTCCATATTTATGCATAAAATGGATAAATACTTATCTTCTGCTACTTCCTTTTACCTAGGAGTTGGCTAAATATGCCAGTCCTGGCCAATGAAACCTAAGCATAATTTATGGGTAGAGCTTCTGGACAGAATATTCTTGACAGAAGGACCTCCTTTGTTGGCATGCTCCCTCTATTTTCTTTCTTTTTCGTGTCTTGGACATAGACATGACACATAAATAGTCTTCTTGGGACAATGAGCATGCAATAGAATTGTTGGGATGGTAGAACAGAAAGATAGAAGGGTCCTGGGTCCTTGCACAGCCCCTCTAGCCCAGAGTTCTACCTCTGCACCTCTTATTAGATCAGAAAAATATACGTCTTATATAAGCCACTATTTGTCAGGCAGTCTTATTATTTGTGACAAAATAATTCCTAAAGGTTACAACAGGAATTCATTACTTTTAAACTCCTAATAAGATTTCCTGGAAACACTTTCAGTGATGCTGCCTATATTATTCTGCCTCTTCTATCACTGTGTAACAAATTAACAAAAATTTAGAGGCTTAAAATAACACTCATTTATTACCAGGAGGAAAGAAATCTGTCATGGCCCTTAGGGGCTAAAATCAAGGCATAGGCAGGGCTGCATTGCATTCTGTAGGCTTCAGGAGAGAATTTATTTATTTATTTTTTTACCCTTTCTAGCTCTTAAAAAACCACTTGCCTTCTTGGCTCGTTGTCCCTTCCTCCCACTTCAAAGACAGCAATGCTGAGTCCCTTTCATTCTTTTATTCCTATATATCTCCATCTCTCTGAACATATCTGAGGAAGGTTTTCAGCTTTTAAGAATATATGTAATTGGATTAGGATACTCAGGGCATTACAGGGTAATTTCATCTCAAAATCTATAAATTTATCATATTTTCAAAATCCCTTTTGCCATGTAAGGTAGCGTTCCTAGTTTCTAAGGGTTTGGACATGGGTATCCTGGGAAGCCCCGCTCTAGAGGATAAAGCTCATACTCCTTAATTCCAGTCTTTTGTGTTCTGAGTTTAATGTCATTGTTCTAGTCACCATTTTCTCCCCACTATACATTTCTCTTTTCTATTTTTCTGTTATATAGATCAGTACACCATAATGTAGACAATTTTATTTTTCTGATTAGGTCATAAACCAATCCCTTTTTCAGGTCCTGGGACAAGCATTCAAACGGAGGTCCACCTACCTGAATAGTTAAAAATAGGTAAAAAGTGCATGTAGCTCAATAGTTAAAAACTACATGTATCTAAATAGTTAAAAACTGCAAATTGATTTTCAAAAAGTTTGACCTTCTTTCTTTGACAAAAATCATTTGACAATAATTTTTGAAGTCTCAATTCAAATTTAGAATTCTCTTCTGGCCTCAGAATTCTACCCCAGAATGTGCAGCACAAAGAAAAATTACCCTAAACCCTCATATTTGGTCCATGTTCTGAATCCTACATATCTGAACAACCCAAGTCACTATATCGATCTCTAACCAAACACCTCACAAAAAAATGTTTAGCTACCATTCAGTCATATATTTATAATAATGTGGTGCAGTCTACACTGAGGAGAATGAATGTGGAATAAAGGACTGTACTTGGGAATGCCAGTAACCTGTGTATCCAGAGGATGGGCCAGAATGTGAGGTGTGAGCTTTGGACGGGGAGTAGTGTGACCCGAGGAAGGATGAGGTAGGCCCTCTAAAGTTTAGGATTTAGGACACAAGCACCTCCTTCCCACATGCAGATGAAATACTGCTTATTTATCTAGTTCAAAATTATAGTCCTCATTTTCATATTATCTGATTCATTTCTTAAGATCTAATTTCTTAGCCATTTTATGAGGGCTTTGGTGACTTTCTTTCCTCATCCTAATTATAGCACATTTCTTGCCTTTCAGAACTTCAAAAAAATCCCTCTGCTTTTAATAATAATAACACAAAAATAGCATATATATGGCATATAATATATATGAATATATATAAATACTTAATATAACTATGCTTATAGTATTATATATAATACTGCCCTAATATTTACTGAGGGTTTTTATCTGTCATATACTCTATCCAAGCTATACATATTATCTAATTTACAGTTAGAATCATATTATTGCATTTCTTAGTTACTTATGTGTTTTGAGTTTAGGAACTGCATTCCACTCCTTTCTGTATCTAGTAGCTAGGATGTGTGTAGCACAGAATAAATTTTAGATAAATGTTTGCAAAATGCATGTATGGTTGCTTGGAGCTTTATATTTGATGCTATCAGTCTTCATCTTCCTTATTGCTTTTCTCACTCTGGATGTGACCAATTTGTTCTGCCAAACTTGGCACAGCAGATTCTTTAATGACACAGTGAACAGCACTCTGAATGACTACAGATGTTTCTAACTTGTGACCATTGTAAAGAGAGTGTGAAAGGGCGTGGAATTTGGATACATGGGAAAAATGATAGGCTTTGACAGGACAGATAACAACTGAGAATTTCAGGAATATGGTTACTTTTTCCAGTTATCATGTTGACATGTTTATTTAGCAAAATAAATTAAATGTTCTCATGCTGGGGGGCCAAGTTTGTAGAGAGTTAATATGCAATGGAACAACCACTTAAAAGAGATTTAAAGAGTTATCTTTTAAAATGTTGAGTACAAAATAATTTGTCCCTGTTCTAATGTGTCTGGGTATATTTAGCATTCACTTTACCTATGAGAAAATGTTACACACTTTCTCCCTTGAGCTAAACAAAGATTCTTATAAATTTCATGTTCTAATGAGTTGATAATACATTGGGAATGAGTTATAGCCTTCATCCTAGCAAATTCGTAAAAAGCTCTTTTGGAGATAAAAAAATTCCACATTATTTATGTGCTTCACTAACATGAATAATGTATCAGTTTAGCTTAAGCTCAATAAATCAACTCAAACATTTACAAGTGAAAAAATGTAAAATATTAAAAAAGAATCATTTCTATCATTTTCCAAGAGATTTGTATCAAATGTGTTTATCTCAGATTTTTTACATATACCTATACATATACATACATAAATGAAAAAAGAACAGTGAATGCTCTTCATTGGTATAACATATTATTTAATTTTATTTAGAAAATAATGTTTTTGTTCTATACAGTAAGTTGTCAACAGAAAGATTTTCAGGTAGATGGATCTGAGAAGCCAAAACAAACTGAATGGATTAAAAGATATTTGTGTGCAAGGAGACTAAAAATAAAATGAACTCAAATGAGATGAGCACTGGGTATTATATGTTGGCAAATTGAATTTAAATAAAATTTTAAAATATTTTTAAAAAGAAATGAGCTTAAATACAGAATATTTTTAAAGCATTTGAGTGTGACAACAGAAATAATAAATGAGTAAAATTATTATCTAAAACAATCATATATATTTTAGCCCAGTTGTAAGGGAGAAAGAACCTCACAGTTCTACATAAATGTTACCTATAGTTGAGAGGTAGGGTCGTCATCCCACAGTCACCTTAATGTTCTAGCAGAAACGAGTTGTCTCTAAAATGAGATGGATCTGGTTCGATCTCCAATTCTGCCAATTACTAGCTCTACATTTGATAAGTCAGTTATCCTCTTTTAGCTTCTACTTACCTATCTATCAAATGAATGTGATACTTTCAGTGTTGTAAGGGTTTCATGGGCTAATCATATAAAAGGGTGGGGATATTCCCAGGCACAAAGAAAATGACTAAGAAATACTTATTTTATTTTATACCCCACTTAATATGAGTATCCTGCAATGAATTAAATGACAAAGTATAGATAAATTATGCCAAACATTAAGTTTTGAGAATTAAAATGTAGGCTTAGGTTCTACATTAGACATGGAGGAAAGACCTAACAGCTATGCTTATGGTGCATACAAGATGGTTGGGTAAAGAAGGAAAAAAATCACATTTTGAAGAAAGTCATTCAAATACCATCTTCTTGGTGACTTTCCCACATACACAATTTCATCAGCTATTTGTTCAGTCAACATATTGGACACTTACTATGAGCTAGCAACAGTGCTATGTGTTGGGGATTTAATAGTAATCAAGAGAATAATAATTCCTGATTACCCGGAGTTTGCAGTTAGTAAAGAGATAGGAGATTTCAGTTTACAGGATATTTCAACAAAATATGATGATCATGATCATGATCATGATCATGATCTCTATCCTAGAGAACTAGGATAGTCAGAGGAGGGTTTTGGGAAACAGTGGTATCTGAGATGAGTCAGCCAGAGAAAGGGATGGAAGTTAGTGGGGGTCAAACTAAAACATCCCAGGCCCATGTTACAAATCCAGGAAAAAGTGAGGAAAGTCTGAAAGTGAGGTTTTGCCTAGAAAAGTTGAGTTAAAAAAGAGCAAACTATAAATCTGGTTAGAATGCAGATTCAAGAAAGGTGGTACCTAGCAAGACACAAGACAAACAAATAAATGACCTGGACATCAAACAACTAGATTGTTAGGACTTTATACCCAAGCAATGGGCAAAATCTTTCAACATTTCTGTAGTTCCCCCATCAATTACATATTTCTCACGTTCTATTTTGTATGATCGTTATATGTTGACAAGCCCTAACATTTCTAGACCATATACTCTCCTTCAAAGTAGGATCTATATCTGATTCAATGGTACATTCATTCTACATAGCACAACACTGATTACATTTCTCAATTTACAATTGACCTTCACAGGTGTTAAAATCCTCATTAAATCCTCATAATAACCTTTTGAGAGTTGGCTTACTCATTGCTCCCTATCTGCAAATAAAGTAATTGAGTTACAGAAAGATTAAATCACTAGTATATGAAAAATCCAGGACATGGACACAGGACTAATGTCTAACAGAATGGTTGGCAGTGATAGAAATGTTCTGTATCTGCCCTATTCAATAATTTATCCACTAGCCACATGTGGCTGTTAATCACTTGAAAAGTGGCTAGGGCAACTGAGGAATGGAATTTTACATTTTATTTTATTTGAATCAATTTAAGTAGCCACATGTAGCTAGGGGCTACCATATTGGACAACTCTATATTGTCATCACTGTTGCTCAATAAATAGGTGCCAAATAAGCAAGAGAGATTTGAAATTGATTCCATCATTATGCTATTCACAGGTGATATTATTTTAGTTATAATTTTGAGATTTTTTTTCTTCATAGACCTGAATTAAACCAACATAATTTTTTTCCTACTACATTTTACCAAAAAATATGTTCTATAATATTGTTCCTAATGAAAACATATATTCTTTAAGATTTTTAAAGTATTGTTGTAATAGCAATTTAATATGTTTAAAGTTGTTTTTATTATATTACCTATAAATTTTTAAAAATTAATAATCTTTATATGAAAAACATGGTAATAGGTTTTTCCTTAAGTTATCAAGAGTATCACATTCTCCATGCAGTCTATGGAAAGTAATCAAATAAATACATACTGAGTGTATCAGTTTACAACATACTGCATAGTAGGTGGTATGGTATTGGATAAACAACAGGTGTTTTCTCAAAGTTCTGGAGTTTGGGAGGTCAAGGTGTTGTCAGAGTTGGTATTCTCTGAGGCCTTTCTCTTTAGCTTCCTATTCCTTTGTGTACAGGCACCTCTAGTGTCACTCTGCTTTAATCTCATTTTCTTATAATAGCCACTGTCAGACTGGATTAGTGCCCACCCTAATGGCCTCATTTTAAGTTAATTACCTCTTTAAAGGCCCCATATCAAAATGCAGTCACATTCTGAGGTACTAGGACTTCAACATAACAATTTGAAGAGTGGAACACACAGTTCAGCCCATAATATCACCCTTCTTTATTTATTTGTCTGTTTTTCTCAGGAGCTCCTGAAAAGGGTTTCTGAGAACAAAAATGGGGAGTGTGAAATCATTTATATTACAGTTATGCCCTTTTTAAGTGCATAGTCTGATACAAGAGATGTTTGATTCAGACAAAACACTTATCTTCTCCAATTCTTTAAAAGACAGAAAATTAGTGGAAAATGCCAAAGGCCAATCATTTCCAATAAGCATTTTAAAGTACATTGCCCTACATTTTTTTATGAGGACTTTTAAAATGTTAATCATTTTATTATCTATAATAATAAAATGTAATTATCATTAAAATTAATTCTGAAGGCTAAAAATTCTTAAAATGGATTCCTTTAAATGTACTTCTGATTTTAATGTTTGCTTGCTTATGATAAGTTTCAACCAATGAAATAATGGAAACTTGCTTTTTATGCCAGTAGAATCCTCTTTTTTTTTTTCCCCAATGTCAACTTAAAATAAGACATATTTGGTAAGTAAAAGTGAAATGCTATAAAAGATTAGACTTACACAATAATAAACCATGTTAATTTTATCAGTATCTAACACTAAATGAATAAATTCATGAAATGCTAATATAGGGAAAAGTAATAATTACAAAGCACTAAGATTTTAATTGTCTCTTGTCTACAAATGGAGAGGCAGTGTGGATAGTCCCAGGTGGAATGAGAGAGCACCACTTCCTTCCAGGGTGAGTAATCCTGAGCAATTTACTCAATCTCTCTGAGCCCTGAGTTTTATCTATGAAACCCAGGTACAAAGTTCCTCATCTCCTGTTTCTTTAATCTCACAACGGTGTCTGTATTGCTATTCATAACAGTGTTAAGGATGATGAATAGGTTGTGTGGTTAGTCTTCCCCCTTACCAAGTGAGCACAGATATAGGGAACCTAGAACATGGTTTTTATTCAACAAGCAAATTTAAGCTGTCAATCTTATTATTTAACAATGTTATTATCTAAATCTTAGAAACTTGGACAATTGGAGACTATTGGCGTGATTAGTCTAGCCAGCCTCCTTTGCTAATTCCTTCTTTTCATTGCCCTGAACCCTAGGATAAGGCTTAAGTGACCTCCCACTAGGAGGTACCACTTTTTGTCCCTCGGACTATCTGAGGGCACCACCTACAGCTCTATTTTTTAATCAAACATTAATTTTCTTTTTCTTCCTAGAGCCTGAGTCCTTTAATCTAACTCTCCTATCCTTCCTTTATCCACCTCCTCTTCTGGACAACAGTCTTTTCCTAACCTGTTTGATCACAGATACTTTCAGGCCTTGAGGCTCAAGCATGAGTGACAGCTTCTAGTTCTGAGGGCAGAGGAGATGGATGTAGAGAAGATACTTTGCTTTTATTTTTATTTTCTTCTTTCTAAATTTCTTTGATCATCTACAAAGAACTAGAAAAATAGTATATGCTCTACATTTGAGTGGTATGGAGTTTTATCTTCTGCCAGTAGTCTATCCTGTTTAATAGAGAGGACACTCCCCTTCCCCCCAGTATCAACAGAATTTGGAGGCAAAAAACGTGCCTATCTTCCTCCAGGAAGTAAGCAACCTGGAAATAAAGAACAACAATAACAAAGCCCTCTTATTAACTTAATGTTGTTTAAGGCTATGTCCAAGTTCTTCTTCTTGATTATGGTTTTAGTGTAGATTTGTTTTTTTTTTCTTTTACAATTCTTTTTGATAATTTTACTCTTCACAATTGAAAATATCATATAAAGCAGAATTTCTGCATTGTTATTTTAGATAGCACAAGTTGAAAAAATAGCATCAACGTTAATATCAAATGATGAAAATAAAATGCTATGCCCATGGGAAAGATTAAAATGAACAACTCAGGATAATTTCCTTAAAAATAATATGGTATTTTCACATATATGCATAGTAAATATTTGTTACATTTACTTATTGATACCATCTATAGTGTGGGTTAGCAAGAAGGTGAGAAGGGTGTAGGTTAAGACTATTATTGTTGAATGTGTATCTGCAGTAGTAATTCATATCTGCCTATGCATGGCTACATGATTATTAGAAATGGTCTAGTCTGTGGCACCTGGATGACTCATTTGGGAGAGTATGCAACTCTCTCTCTCTATATTTATATATATATTTACTTTATATATATATATGTGTGTGTGTGTATTTATGTAAAGAAATGGTCTAGTCTAGAATAATAGTAACTGTCATTTATTGAGTGCCTGCTGTAGATCAGGAAAATGCTAAGTAGAGCAATTATGTCATAGGGCATAGAATTCTTCCCAAAAGTTTCAAATGAAGCAGCTTTCATAAATAAATCTTAATGAATTTGCAGAGGTGTTGCCAAAATTAAGGAAATGAAGAAGTGAAATAAGGCACCCAGAGCCTAGAAATGATGGGAAGGAGGGCCTTACCACCCTTAGGACCGAGAGGAAGGAGAATAAACAGTGTCAAATTCAGAGTTGAGGCCACACAGCTCTGGCTCCATGTCTTTTTTTTTTTTTTTAACCTATCTAGTATGATGTGTATCTTATGGATTTATCATTTCTTAACTAAAATATCATGATTTATGATTTATATCTATTTTATCTCTTCTATGGGATTATAACATGGAGATCATTTGCTACTTATAAATCCCTCATAGAGCTAGCCTGAGTTTCACCCCATAGCAAGGATACCATATTGAATGAATGAATGCATGAATGAATGAATTTTTATGATTCAATTTAAAAACTTCTATTATAAGAAGAGCTCTGTAGTGATCTCTGTT
The DNA here is from genome assembly GCF_018345385.1 of Vulpes lagopus. Classification (NCBI taxonomy): domain Eukaryota; kingdom Metazoa; phylum Chordata; class Mammalia; order Carnivora; family Canidae; genus Vulpes; species Vulpes lagopus. The sequence continues at coordinate 32,172,906 of NC_054838.1, read as the reverse complement.
GACGTTCTACAGAGGAAAATTTGTTTTATGGAAATCAAGCAGTGTTCCTATTTTCAACTTGGAAAGAGAAGAGCTTCAGAACTAGATAATAGAATATACATTTCTGGTATGTATAAAACAATACGAAGAACTAGTCCCTTAGAAGCTGTAATCTTTTCAGAAAGCAGTGTAGAAACAACAATAACACATAGCATTCAGATCAGCTAGACTCAGCTGCTTTTTCTTCAGAATACAGCTGTCATTATTGGGTGAATTTTATTGGTTCTTTCTAATTTCAAATCAGTACAAAGAACAGGTTCCTCATATGTAAAATGATAATGGTTTTGTTCACCCTCAAAGCTTGTTTTGTTGCCTATAGTGTTAATCTCTGAGGAGGGCAAGAGACAAAATTCCCTTCTCTGTGGAGCCTGCACTCGGATTTGGGCAAATAGAAAATATGTGCAAAAATAAACATACAGTATAATGTCAAAATTTTTATGTGACATGAAAATAATAAAGCAGAGTGAAAAGATAAGGAATCACGTGAGGTACTATTTTAAATAGGATAGCAAGGGAAGGTTTCTTTTGGGAGTAGATATTCCAACAGAGACTAGAATAAAGTAAGTAAATAACTGGTATTGAGGAATAAGCCAGGTTAAGGGAATGGCAGTGTTTTTAAAATAGATTAAATACACATAAAATAGATTACTTTGATACTTGAATGTAATAAAAAGCACACAAAAATGGTGTAGTATATCATAGATATACACATTTGTTATAATGTGCGAGTTTCCTAGGGCTGATGAAACCAATTATGACAGACTGGATGTCTTCACAGAAATTCATTTTCTCACAATATTCGGGCAAGATGCTTGAAATCAAGGTGTTAGCATGGCCACACTCCTTCTAAACCTGTAAAGAAAGTGGTCTTGTTTTTTTTCCTAGCTTCTGGTGACACACTGATGATCTTTGGTGTTCCTTGGTTTGCAGGTAAATCACTCCAATCTTGGATTTGTCAGTACATGGCATTCTCCCTATGTGTCTGTGTCTTTGCACGGTGTCTTAAAAGGACACCGGTCAGATTGGATTGCCGGCCCACCCTACTCCAGCAGGACCTTATCTTAGCTAATTATATATGCCTGAACTCTTTTACCAAATAAAGATACATTCTGAGGTACTTCAGCATATCACTGGGGTGGGGGAGATGGTGGACACAGCCCAACAAATAATGTGGTGTTATTATTGGAAGGGATTTCATACTTTTGATAGTCTAATAGCAGGGAAATTAGAAGAGTTACATTATAAATGGATGACCAAGTAGACTATTGACTACTTTTTCTTTTTGGGGGAATATTTTCATAGTGTGTCTTAGGTCAAAAGGAGAGTTCTAAAAGGGCAAAATAAACCTTGTTCTTTGATTAATTTTTAATATAGTCCTGGAATCATTTTTCCTCACAGGGTTAAAAACCAAGAACAGTTGTTTTAATTCTGGCCTCCAGATCATTAGAAGCATGCCACAGGAAATGTTTTGAACTTAAAGTATAAGGCTAGCCAGTAAGTTGAAAGAAATATTCTACTTATGCCCAAAGTCAAAGATGAGGTTAAACCAAATAATGACTGAGAATAATTAACTGAGAACATTATTAAATTGTACCTAAAGCATTGGCTTCTTTAAAAACACATTTGGGGACTATCTATAACTCTTTTTTTAATGCTTTACTATTTCAATGAAAATTTTTCTTTCCTTATCTGTTGTGTGGCATGAGTGTATGCATGTGAGGGCCTGTGTGTGTATTTCCCAAATAAGGTAAAGTGAACAAGTGTCCAGATTACCTTATTAAGCCATAGCTGTCACAATATTGAATCTAGTATAGAAGAAATGACAAAGTATTTTGGAGCCAGAAACTATGAATTTCTATTCTACCAGTACATTTCTGCCTGTTCTTAGAAAAAATAGCTCATCTGTCTGTAACTCAGTCAATTATCATTTGTTGGGGTCAGTGAGGGTATTAAGTAAAACAACATATATAAAGCACTCGTTCTTCATATAACTTATGTCATCCATGAGGGTTAATTCTCTTTCTCTCTAGTAATAGTTTACTGTCATTATAACCCAATTGTCAAGGAGGAGATAGCTTTTTCAAAACTAAGGCAACACAATTATATAAAAATATTGATGGTAAGCCATCTTTGTATCCCCCCCCTAATGCCTAGCAGAATTCTCCAGGTACTCAGTAATCCTGTGTTGAAAGACTAAATGATCATAATAGAAGCTAATTCCAGCAAAATCAGTTCCCTTACTCTTCAGGAACTTTTAAACAAACTTCCCAACAATATACCAGACCCTCTCCATTATTGTCTTGCTTTTGAAAGGCATCAGTTTTTCTCTCTGGGTTATTTGCCACGGTTCCATTCTTAACTTTTTACATAGTAGCCAGAGTGAACTTTTAACATACAAGTGAGTCCTTATCAGTTTCTTCATTACAAACTTCTAAAGAATTCCTCCTGCACTTAGAGTGAGGCCCAGAATTGTTTTCACAGTCTGAGGCCTCTATAAGCCCTGGCCTTTGCTTATGGCTTTGCCCTCATTTCACACCACTCTCATTCTCGTGGGTTTCGGCCCTTGTTTCTAGCCTTCAGACACAAGACTATTTCTGCCTTTGGTCTTTTGAACTTGTGCTAGCTTGACTTTCTTTCTCCTAGATCCTCCCATGAATCCATTCATTAATTTGCCAATTTATTAAACAAATATTTACTGAATGCCTCCTATGTGCAAGGTATGCTCCAGGTGTTGGGGATAGAGGAGTAAATAAACGTGACAACAAACACCACCGTCCTGTGTCTTTTAGTCTAAAAGAAAGAGGTGGACAATAAAAACAGAAGCAAACTGTAGATAGGAGGTGGTAAGTCATGCTATGGGGGAAAAAAGTAAACAGAAAAGAAGTTTAAAGAATACCAGAAGGAGTGAGGGTGTTTATTTTAAATAGTGTGGAAGGAAAGGACCCCTTGATAAGGTGAGTAAAGATCTGAGAGAGGTAAGAGTGATGCATGCTGATATCTGTAAGAAAAGCATTCCTGGTAAAGAAGACTGTTTATGCAAAGGCCTGAGGTGGAGGCATGATCAAAGTCCATGGCAGGAACTTCACAATAGAGGTATAAATATGCAGCTTACATGCTGGATTTTGTAAGATCTTATCATAGTTTCGTATTTTAATTCCAAGTGAGATGCAGAGCAAATGGAGGATTTTGAAACTCAGTGACCGCTAAAATTCAGACTTCAGAATGGTTCTTTTCAGAATGACAAATATTTGGTGAATGAATGAATGAATACAATTAGTGGAGTTTGTTTCAAGAAAGCTCATCAAAGTTCAAGTTACTGTCATACTCTTCTGTTATATAATATTCAACCGGTAAAATAAACCCAAAACATGTATTTGGTATTGATAAGTTAGATAAGCTAATTTATCTTCAGTGAATGTATATCTAGTATCTAAGGGTTATCATGTTGCATGTCATCCCTTTGTCTTTTCTGAGATCAACATGCCAAGTACCAAGAAGCTACACTAAATAAGCTGTGTTTCCAATTGCTGTGCTCATTATGAAAATGTTACCAAGTCCTGAAGTTATAGTTGATTGACATTCCTGTTTATGGTACTGCTTGCTGCAAGATTGTGAAGAGCCAGTCAATGTAGAAAATTCTCACTGTGTCTGATTTTTTCCTTGTCTTTTTTTTTTCCCCCACTGAGAATAGAGGCTTTCAAATGAATAATAGCTTTATTCCTGAGCAGAAGCCGAGTGATGTCTTATCACACTTCTGGTGCTAGCGTCTCACATTTAAACAACTTTTTACTTTTCCCTTTGATATTCAAAACAGTCTGAATTCATGCCATCATTTCCTTAAGGCAAACATACCTGGACTACTTGGTATTTGGTGCAATGGGGATGATGGACGCATAGGCTTTGGAGACAAATTTGAATTTGAATTCTTGCTTTGTCATTTACTTACTCAGTCATAATGGGTAAGTTATTCCCACTTAATGAGTTTCTTTATCTAGTAACAAGGGTAAACAGGTGTTTGTTGATTTGATGCTGTGAAGGGAGTAAAACACTTAACCTGGGTTTTCAGTAATTGTTACTTACTCTTTTGTAGTTAGTAGTGGTGTTAGCCCAACATTTTCTGGTTATCCTCTCACCTTGATGCATTTATTTACATTGAAGTGTCTTGAAACCTATCTAGGGGGAGATATTCTTCCACTGTCACTTCTCTTCTCAAATATAAGGCAAGCTATAATAATAATATAATGCAAACATGCACACAACGATGTGTGAGCAAAGGATGAGAGATTCATTCAAGAGAGCTAACAACCTCTAGACAAGTTAATTCACCCTTTTGTGCCTTAGTTAGTAAAATAAGGATAATAAAGTGATACTTGCTTTCAGTGTTTTTATAAATTTGAAAAGAGATAATACCTATAAATTGGATTTTAAAAGCACTGATACATAACAAGTGCTGTATAATTATCAGCCATTTTTTTTTTTTTCTGAGAAGTTCCTCATAGATTGGCTGGGTTCCAAAATCACTGACCTTCAGTGGATGCTGTTTGAGTCAGGGGAGATGCTACTTGGGGACTTTTTCTTCAAAATATGGGACTAAGAAGGATAAGCCTTTATTTTGTTTTCCTGATAAATTTTATTTAATCCTTTATCTTCATCCCATTGGGCATATGCTCCTTCTTTTGTTCCAGCATAATGTAAAGATTTTCTACCCAAGGGCAATTATCTGGTAAGCCTTCACACAACAAGATGCTTTGTTAACATTGGATGTGGGGATTCAAATAAGGAAACTTGTGAGTGAAATACAGAGAGATTTAACTCTATGAATATCAGACATGCCATTTTAAGAATTCCTGAGACTTAATATATAAGAAATTAAGAGTATATGACAAGAAACATTTGGGTTATGGCATAGAATTTTTCATTTGGTTATATTACAAAGTGAATATCCCATAGTGCTGCTGTTTCCAATATATTTTTTAAAAATTGTAGCTGTGTTTGAGTTGCCTTACTGTGTACCATCCATACCAAAAGCCTTAAATCTGAGTCATAAAATGATAACTCTGGAGTTATCACTTATCTAATACAGCATAATGAAACGTATCTAGTGATAGTGGGCACTAAGTCAGAAGGTAGGAACTTGAATGCTGGCTCAAAATTTCATACACTTTCTGAAGTTGGGTGAGATGCCATTTCTGGGAATTTATTTCTTTATGAAAAAACTAAAGGTAATAACAATTACCAAGTTGTGTTATAAGAATATAAAATGAGGTAAGATATCCGTGCTATGCATAAGGCTTTCCAAATGTTATTTGCACCTTACCTGATTGTACCAGTGGTTCTTATATATGTTTGGACCAAACCAGCCTAAAGTTTTAACTATAAACTTAAGAGGTTTAATTAGTTCATGGTTCTCAACCTTTAGTAGATGTAAATAATATCAAGGAGATCTTTTTAAAATATAGATTTCCAAGTCCTATCACCAGAGATTTTGGGTCAGTATTCCTAGTGTGTATCTTAGGAGCCCACATTGTATAAGTTTTCAAGAGGAAGAGATTCCCAAAAGTGGACCAGAGATCACATTTTGATGAACACTAGATTGAATGATCTCTAAGATCCCGTGGAGTTCTAGAAAGGGATACATGAATAAATGTGTATTTTAAAATGTGAGTCTATGTTACTACATTTTCAATGGCAAACAATGTAATTATAAAATAATCTCATACATGTGATAATGTTTACTAGTTTAAGTGTGCAGCTCAGTGATTATTTGCAGACATATAATCCATGTAGTCATCACTTAAGGCATTTACAGAGCCTCAGAAAGTTTCTTCTCATCCCTTTTCTAGCCAATACCACCACCCTCTCACCCAAGATAACCGCTCTGCTGACATCTATTAACCTTTTTAAGTGATATAAATGGACTTACAATGTGTACTGTTTTATGTTTTTCTTTTTTTTTTTTTGTTTTATTTTTTCTACTCAACATAGTGTCTATGAGATTCACGCATGTTTTTGTGTATGTAAATAGTATCTCTTATTTTTAAAAATTTCTATGTAATATTCTATTTTATGAATTTATTCCACTGTTGATGGATGTTGTGCCCAAGATTGCGAATCCGAGAAACCACCAAGGAGCCGATGCAAACACACGAGGGTTTATTTACAAGCTCGAGCTTGGGTTCAAGTGTACCCGACACAGCGGAGCAGGGACTTGAACCCCAAGACTAAGAGGCTTAACAACTTTATAGGGGCCAGTGGCCAATGGGATATGCAGAAAGTTGCACAGTCATGCTGGTCTGGACACTCGCAGGTGGCCGATTGAGTTACATTTTACCCTAAAGTATCCATTTGAACTGGCCTATCACTGAGCCCATTTCCAATTAGGGTGTGCCCTGGTCTTGACTAGGGTGGGGCTGTGCCCTAAGCAGGTTGGCACAAGGCGGGTGCAGCACAAAATAGAGTCAGTCCTGCTCTGCTTGTCCAAGGGTAGGGGATTTTTGTTAAATTTCCTGGGTCCCACAATGGATATTTTATTTTTCTCCAGGATTTTGACTATTATGTTAAAACTGTTATAAATATCCCTTCCATATGTGTTTTGGTTCATAAAAGCCCTCAGTTCTCATGGGTATATACTTAGATAACTACTCCATACTATAGGCATCTATTTAGCTTCTGTAGAACAGATAATCAAGTGATTATGAGAATTTATAATCCTGCTAGATAAATAGATAGATGATAGAGATAGAGATTAGAATAGGTAAATAATATGTTGTTATATGTAATATCCCACTATAACACTGTTACTTTATAACCTTAACAACAATATTTTCAATTTTTTTTTTGCATTTTGCCATTCTGATGTCTGTGTAAAACTGCGCATGGTTTTAATTTTCATTTCCTTGACAGCTAGTGATGTTGAACATCTTTTCACATGTTTAGAGAATGCCCTGAATTTGAAAGTGCTCTATAAACTAGAAAAAGCACTGTTTTGAAGCACTTACTTGGGCTTTTGCTCATATTTTTCATATCTTTTTCTTATTGATAGTGATTTGTAATGATTTTTTATATATGTTAGAGTTTTCTTTTGGATACACACACACACACACACACACACACACGCACAATATATTCTCCCAGCCTATAGCTTGCATATTCATGTTATTAATGTTGTGTTTTGAAAAGTATTTGTATTTTAATTTTAATAAACCCTATTCATCAATGTCTATTTTGATTTTGCTTATTATCTTAAAAATTTTACTGATACTGGGGTCACCAGAATATTTTTCATTGCATTTTTTTTAGAAGCTTCATTTTCTTTTTAGGTTGTACCTTTTGGGCCTAAACTCCATTTTTTTTTTAAGATTTATTTATTTATTTATTCATGAGAGACAGAGAGAGATCGAGAGAGGGGCAGAGAAACAGGCAGAGGGAGATACAGGCTCCATCCCGGCAGCCTGACATGGGACTGGATCCCGGGACTCCAGGATCATGTCCTGGGCCAAAGGTGGCCTAAACTGCTTAGCCACCCAGGCTGCCCCTAAACTCCATTTTTATTTAAATGTTATGAATGGTCTGAGGTAAGGGTCAAAAACTTTTTTTCCACACAAATATCAATCTTTTTCCACTACATTTATTCAAAGTGTTATCCTCTCCTCACTGAATTGCAGTGACACCTTTGTTACAAATCAAATTACCTTACAAGTGTGCATAAAAAAACCCTTCTATATCTTAATTTCTATCCTCGTCTCACTACAATATGGTCTTAATTATAGTAAATCTGAAATATGGTAGTGCAAGTTTTCTAGTCTTGTTCTGGAAGATTGTCTTGACTCTTTTTGGTGCTTTGCCTTTCTATAAAACATAGTTAAGAATAGTTTGTATGGAAGATGGGCAAAGAAGGAGAATGGGAGATACAGGCTTCCAGTTGTGGAATGAGTAAGTCACAGTAATAAAAGAGACACAACATAGGGAATATGGTCAATGGTATTGTAATAGCATTGTATGGTGACAGATGGTAGTTACACTTGTGGTGAGCACAAAATAATGTATAGAGAAGTTGAATCACTATGTTGTATGCCTGAAACTAATATAACATTGTGTATCAACTAAAATAAGAAAAATAAATAAAAATAAGAAATAGTTTGTCAATTTTCACACAAACGTGTGTGTATATATATATATATATATATATATATATATATATATACTCTGCATTCTAATTGAGATTTCACTAAATCTCTAGGACAATTTGAGAATTAACATTGTCACAATTTTCGATTCTTACAATTCTTATTATATATTTTTCAATTTATTTGGATCATATTTAAGTTTTTTCAGCAATGATTTGGGTTTTCAGTTTAAAGAGCTTGTACATTTTTTCATTAGATTTCCCTAGGTATTTGATGATTTGGGATGTTAATGTAAATTTACATTTAAAATGTTAATTTAAAATTCTCACTTTCTACTTTTTTTATTAAACATTAGCAACTCTTTCATTTGCACAGTCTTTATTAAGGTCCTGAATAGCTATCTTTAGTCCAATAACCATGCCAAAGTACTGCCTTATAAGCTTTTACTTTTATAGGCCTCTGAACCTTTATAGCATATCTGGTATATATTGCAGAAATCACTCTTATATGCAACTTTATATGTTCTGGTTGCTTCTTACACATAGAACGTTTCAATAAATCCAAGGTCCATGAAAACAAGAGTCATGATTTGTGTTTCTCAAGAAATTTTGCACCTGTTAAAACATAATTCTGAACATATAATGATGTTCTGTCATTTTCTTAGATTGTCATTACATGGGTACATGGCCTGATTTTCTCTTTCATCAACCAATGGCAGGCATATGTTTCACAGGCAATATCTTTTCCTGCAATCAGATAGAGTCCTAGATGCTTCCTCAAAATTGCTTCTAATAATTAATTAAGTTGGTGTATAATACTAATTTATAATCTCTATTTAAATTTTCATTAAAATTTCTACAGAAAGCTAGAGTGAACTTTAGCCATTGTATGTTTTCTATTTTCTCTAGCTGGCAGTTACTTCTAGCAGTTAGTGTACATATGACATCATAATTAGGGTTCTCTATAACATTACAGAGTTCCCTATTATATATGTTATATATATAATTTTCATTGTATACATGTATGTGCATATAATTTTAATTTGTAATACAGTCTAATTTATACTATTATTGAGATGATTACTTTGAAAATAAAGAGAAAATATAGAAATTAGATAAATGTTTTGCATCAAATGACACCATGTGTCATTAAAATAAAAGTTTTGTGAGTTCAAATAGAGAAAACCAACACAGGAAATATCTTTACAAAATAATAATAGTGTTTACAAAAAAATAAAGCAAAACCAAATCTATATAATAGCTATCAAAATCTAAACACCCTCTGTTCAAACAGTTACAGAGTAGGGTACACAAAACTAGATTTTTCCAACTGTCAAAAAGAGGCTGAGCAGCCACATACCTCTAGGTTTTGAGTTGCAGGATTGGATTATGTGACATTTGCTTCTCAGTCTCTGATTTTCTAATTTTACAGTAATATAGAGGACTCCCAGATGGAATTCATAGAATGGTTGTATGTGTGTATATGCATTGTGTATGTTTATGATATATAGCATAGAGTTCTGCTATCTTAAGTGGGGTTTCTTTTTTGCATTTGTGTGTATGTTTCTGTAGAGATAAGATCTACCCAGTCTTGATATCTGTATATCTTTAACATCAAGGGGGTGACATGGATATTTTTTTCAAGATTTTATTTATTTAATGGTTTCTTTATTTATTTAGAGTATAGGGGAGGGGCAGAGGAAGAGGGAGAGAGAAAATCCCAACTAGACTTCACAGTGAGTGTGGCGCCTGACTGGGGCTTGATCTCATGAGCCTGAGATCATGACATGCGCCGAAATCAAGAGTTGGACACTTAACTGACTGAGCCATTCAGGTGCCCCAACGTGAATGTTTTAAACTCATGTAGTTATGAAGATTACAGGTAATTTTTTAAATGACTAAACCCAAAATTTGAAAAATCTACTTCCACAAAAATTGCATTTATTAATGCACACCTATGCAATTTTAACGGTTTTAATTTTAACCATACTTAATGGCTCTCCGGTTCTAACGAATGATAACTATCATTCTTTGGTTCCTAAAGCAAAGGAACCAGCTGGGAATAATTTGCAACCTGTTTGGCCAGTGGAATAATATATTTGTGTTGGTTCAATCTGTTTTTTCTGCTAATGACATATTGCTGCCATTTCACATCATCAGATTTTTAGCTGGATTTTATATTCTCATGGTGAAGTCTTTACGACACAATGTATCTCTCTGTCTTTATTCACTTGTCCCAAGTGCAGTATTGATATTCTCAGTCTGCAATGTGATTTTTATACAGTCTTTGCTTTGCTTTCTTGTAAACTAATCTGAGAAATTTGTGACTCAGGATGTCATAGCTCTCAATCCCTGATCCAAGAGATCTTCAAGTTCTCTACGTGGAATTAGTTCTCTTTCTGGTGGTTGCATCCTTACTACTTGCACCAAGAAGAGAGACCTTTAAACTACTAAGCAGGAAAAGTCACTTTTTGCTTACTTTTAGATTTGAAAATGTTAATCCTTTCCTGTAGTGACATGACAGTTTCCCTGTTAGCATCACTGACACAGTTTCTCCCACTTCAGCTTTAGCTTGAACATACATTTTTAACAGCTTGATGTGCAATAAAGTGTTCATGAATGCTCCATTTTAGTTCACCTAAAAATAAAAGCAAAGCAAAATGTCTAATATCAATAGGATGGCAATCTCTGGTAGGCTGGCATGATATTAGTTTTACATGCTAAATGGCAGATTATGAAAAACATGTATTTAGTTACATTGTAATAAGAATCTGAACTACTGAGTTCCAGTTTCTGTTTTTCCCTGAATCTGCTGCAAGACAGTACCTCATTAACCTCTCTGGACTTCAGTTTCCTTGATTAAAATAGAAACACTTGGCTTAAATATTTCTGAAGTTGTTTCTAGTTTCATCAGTTCTCCTTGGACTGTAATGATATTTCTACATTAAATAATGTTTATCTTTAATTCATAACTGGGGATTTATTAATATATAAGCTTTCTCATTGAGTTTCTAGTCAGGACCATCTGGCTTATTTCTGTTCTATTTTGGGCACTGTTTTCAATGAGAAGATATCCACCCTCCAATTACAGGAGCCTGGAGCCTGACTCTGGAACCTTTGAAGCTTTGTTATATTCCTGGTAAAGAGACACTTTTTGAAACCTGCAAGGGAGGGTGATATTTCTAAGGTTCAAGAAAGTGTGAACTTTGGCACTGAACATATTATGCTATTCAGTTGTACTTCCTGAAGTTTATGCTTAATGTAGGCATGGTGCTGCTATTGTAAAACATGCTTTTGAATCAAAGAAGAAAGAGGAAGTATCTCGATAAAGGTAATTTTGACATAAAGATATCTATTGTTACTAACAGAGCTTCTGAATACACTGGAACAGTTCTTGACAGTAAAAAGGTTTTCATTATATATTTTCCATCACAGTCAAACAAGCAGGAAGATAGAAAAAAAGAACAATCCTTAAATGTCTATGATTTTTGGCACTGTGTTAAGAAATAGAGAAAGAAAAATGAATTTCACAGTAACAGAAAGGATAGTATTTTTTTCTCAGCAGACATGATTTTATGTTGTTAACAGGAGTGTCTATATTAAAAAAGAGTTAAATAAAGTTTCACTTAATAAATTTTAATTGAGTAGGACAACCATATTCATTTACTCATAGTTGAAGTTGCTATTTTACATTATTGTGTAGTTGATGTTCATTTAAGATGACTTGACTCAAACATGTATTTTACAGAGGCAGCAATGTTAAAGGATAATGCCTTTGAGTCCTTGGCTTCATTTTCCATTTGTGAAACATTTGTCAAGAGGCTCTGTAAACCTTAGTTTCCTCATCCATGAAATCTGTAGAATATAATTGATATTGTAATTAGTTAGTTAGGGAGATTTGCCCAAAGTTACACAATAACTATTATTAGGACTAAATTAGATATGAGGTCTGAAATCCAGTCCTTATTTGTTATACTATACTAAATTGCTTCCTCCCATAAAATGTAATGTGTGTGTTTTTTTCATGTTTTCCAGATACAATAATGTTACTTGCATCATACATATATATGTGTAATACATATAGATGCAGTAATATTATATGTTTATAATATATGTATATGTATGTGTTATTATATATAGTTAGTAACTATGTCTTACCCTGTGCCAGACACTGTTTTAGACACCTACATTGCTTACCAGTAATACGTTACCTAATCTTCACAATAACCATAAATATCGTATCTTCTTCAATATAGATATTGTGGTACAGGAGAGTCAAATTGCTTGTTAAGTCACAAAGTAGGTAGTTTGAGGCAAGATTTGAATCCTGGAAGTCTGGCTCCACAGTGCATGATCTGAGTTATTAGTATCTATTATCTGTACCTTGTAATTACTGAGTTTCTAAAATAAGGGTTCTGATAGCATTGAAACAACACTCATTTAAGTTCTCTGGTAAGTCTTTCCTATTCCTGCATTCTTGGGAACCTTGGGGGAATGCTTATACTAATGCAAAGTGATAATAATAGGGCAAATACTAATCTATGTAATAGAAGTACAATTATGTAAAGCAAAACACCACGAAATTATAACCACAGTTGTGTTGAAGTGATAAAACGTTGGCCATTTTAGATATAGCACTTCTGCATGTGAAAGACCATTCTCATGATTGTGAGCTTCGGTTAGTGAGAGAATTGTCTGGAGACTAGGTTAGAAGATATTGCAATTGTTAATATAGCTTACTAATGGGGCCCGAACTAGGGGAGAGACCATGAGTCTGAGACAAAAAAAATGAGGCTGTTGTTTATAGTACTACCAGTCCTAAGCTTTCAAGTCCAAAAGACAAAGAATGAAGAACAGGCCAACTTTATTCTATCATATCTGCATGGTCATTTTCTCTGTTCCTGACTCCGTAACTCTTCAGTCTGAAAAAAAGAATCATAGTGCAAAAATGCAGACAGTTTAGAACATTTAAACTATGTCATCTCAAGATTTCTAACATGTTCCATTATACTCCTTGCTCCTGATTCTAATAACATTTTGCCTAACCATCCCTATCTTCTGTTTCATCCCTAAAATAAATTAAGATAAGGATAAGAACTGCAAGTATCCATTGCATTTATGAAAGTATGAAGTCATTTTTGGCCTTTGAATGATTTCAGTAGAGGATTGAGGCCCAAAACCAAATAATGGTAAACTGAACAATAATGAATGAAGTGGAGATTGACAAAGAAAAGACTGAAGATGCAGGAGAGAGAGAAAGAGAAATAAAGAAAGGTATGGATGTAGAGAGATAGAAGATGTGAGTGAAAAAAGTTCTTCAGGAGACATGGATAATGCTTATGCTACAAAATGATAATGGTGTGATTAATCATTGAGATATTATTATTAAAAAACATAAAAATTGTGACTCCTTGGGTTACAGTGGTAAGCCTATTTGTTTTTCATATTACACTTCCCAGATTTTCTATTGTGTTGCTGCATTATTTTATAATATAAATTATGTGATATAATTTAAACTTGGTAGTAAACTTAAAATTGAAAAGGACTCCTTACCCAATTCTTCCACAGTCCAGCTCCACCCCCCCCCATGCAATCCTAGTCATGTATACACAACAATGCTATCATTTGGTAAAGAATAAGGAAAATCAACACCAAATATATAGGAGAGCATTCTGAATCAAATGACAGAAGAGTTAGTGTATGTGTTATGTGTTTTAGAGAAATTCCTTATCTTTGGAACAGAGGCCTTAGTCATAACCTTGGTGCAAAGATCACTAAAGATAACTCTGTATCTATTTCTAATATTATGAACAAAGATGCCGTCCCTCTGTCAGAGAGTATTGTCATATTTTACAACAATGAGAATTCAAATAACTTCCAAATCCACTCTCAGAGCTGAGAGTTTGGGGATAGAAAATTTTGGAAGAAGAAAGAAGGGTCAAAAAAATTGAAATCATCCTTTTACTCTTATATAATTATTTTTCAGCTATTTCTTCTCTATCTATATAATGGGTACTCAAGATAGATTCTGTAGAACACACTTCCTGAATATGTAGAACAACGGTTGTCTATACAAAAATGAGTTAAGAAAACTTTATTAAATCCCAAGGTATGGTGAGCTAACTTGATGGAAATTAAACACAAGAATAGAAGCATAGGGAGAGAGATTAATATAAGAATGATCTAATTAAGTAATTGTTGTGTTGTAAGTTATGAGCTTTCAATTAAATAAAAACTTAAATTACTCTTTTTGCCTCTGTTAATTAGTGGATTTTATATCTGCTTCAGTTAAGCATGAAGAGGATACTGGTACAGTCTTTCACCACAGGGACTGCATTTGCAATTTTTCGAGTCTTCTGGGATTTAACACAATTAAAATGAAATTGAATCCTTGGCTTAATCCTGCTGAGAGAGTTTGTTGGACAGAAAGCCCCACAGCTTTACAAGAGTTGAGACTTGAGTGAAGTGGAGTGTTTTACCATCCCAGTTGTGTTTAGACACTATCTTCTCCATGGAGTTAACTTGGTTTATCTGGTTGGCATCATTTTGTGAACTCTCTAAAGTTCCTCCAGGATCTCCATTTTTGCGTTCATGATAATTTATTTTATTTACTCATATCTCTTCCTTAATAGACTATAAACTTTGAAGACAAGTAGAATGTCTTATCACCAAGGATGAGATCATTGTTGGTAAGCTCAAGGTTTGATGCATGATCAGTGTCAAGTAGTTACTTTACATGGTCTCACTGGACACACAAAGCACTTTTGCCTTCATTGGCCACAGCCCACATGTGCAGGGTCTGGCACAATTCAGAGCTCTGCTCCTCAGATTCATCATCAATTAATTCCTTTTGGCCTTTTTATGATTACTACAATCAACTACCTTGACTATTGCAACTAACTGGGTTTCTGGGATTCTTGTCATTAGACAGATAGGTTGTGGTTAACACATTATGCTTCCCAGGTATCCAATGTAGTAAGGTGGAAGAAGAATGGACACAAATTCTGGAATTAAAGTGTTCCAGGTTACCGTTTTACCGCTTACTTTTTTGAATTCTCTCAAGTCCCTTAATCTCTTTAAGAGCCTGCTGTCTTATTTTAAAGAACAAAAAATATCAATTGCTTTTCTTTTTACAAAAGTTTAAATAAGGATTTGAACCTAAGAATTTATTGTTGTGAGGATTAAAATGAGATGGAATACGTATATTTTAAAAGAGGAAAGAAAATTTCCTTTCATATTTGTCCTTAGAAAATTCTAGACTATTTTTTAAAAGATACTTCATACTGGCCTCAAAGAGCAACAGTTCAAACTTACAAGGCTTCATGCATGGCAGGATATGTCCCACCAAGCACCTTTCTTTTTTAGTGGAGAAGTCTGTCAAAATACAGTCCCTGAATCACCTATATGAGACTTATCTTAAATATTTTTTAAGAAGTCATAATTCTTTTTTTAAATTTTTATTTATTTATGATAGTCACACAGAGAGAGAGAGAGAGAGAGAGAGAGAGAGAGGCAGAGACACAGGCAGAGGGAGAAGCAGGCTCCATGCACCGGGAGCCCGATGTGGGATTCCATCCTGGGTCTCCAGGATCGCGCCCTGGGCCAAAGGCAGGCGCCAAACCGCTGCACCACCCAGGGATCCCAGAAGTCATAATTCTTCATCCTGTTTTAGACCTATTTAGCTAGAATCTATAATGGTAGAACCACAAATATGGACTTTCAGTATTTTTTTCACTCAAGTGATATCTATGCATATTAAAGTTTGAGTGTCAATGATCTGGATCAAAGATTCTAATCTAGCAAGGTACAATTAACTGAATGAAATACATACCAGGGCCTATTACTTATGCACTCGGGTAGGCTGGCAATAAAGAATATTTAGGGATTTTTGTCAGTAGATGGCACAATTTAAGTGTCAGATGAGGTTGCCTATAATAAGTACAATGCAGTCTTACCTAAGTTAGTATTCACCTACTCATTCATTCATTCCTGTCAATTACTTATTTATACATTTAGTCATTCCATGCACTCTAAGTGTGAAGTAAAAATCAGAGTTTTTCTCTACATTCAGGGATGTTTCCATCTGATAGGGGAGAAAAACAAGATACTTTGAATTACAATATGAATATTAATTGCCATGTTGGATATAACATGCAGTGCTAAGAATGAAATTTGTACCTAACCCAGTTAGTAGTGGATGAAAACTTCAGGTTGAATAGGAGTTAGCTAAGCAAAGGGGAAGGACTGAAGAAAGGATTGTTTCAGGAAAGGAACAGCTTGTGCATAGGTAAGAAGCCAAATACGAGTGTATTTTGAACATGTAAATAGTTGGAGTGGCTGGAGCATAAGGCAGGAGAATAGTGAAAGATGCATCTGGGGCAGTATAATTCTCGAAGCAAGCAGAACTTTAATGCTGTAGTCACTATTTTTATCCTACATGCCCTGATTTCAATGTAATAAGCTTTTCATTTACCATATGGAGATAGTGGCTTAGAACATGTAGAGAAGGTCTTATTTTCCATAGATGAATTATGTTGTCAAATGGTAAACTGCCATATGGCAAAATGTGGTTCTAGAATTAAATTTCTGAGTGAGGCTTTACCAAAGATGTAAAATTGCCTCTGTAAAAGGGAAATGTTTGCTATGAGGGCACTATTATATTGTTATAAAGAGTTATGCGCTAGTTTATTGTGTTTTAATTAACGCTCACTGCCCATCTCTAAGCTATTATATCTTAAAAAAAATCATGGCTAGTTTGACTATTGAATGATATTTTTCTTTCTTTTTCTTCTTTGGTAGATATTTATCCTCCTGTGACATTATTCAAGAAATTGATTTTACCAATTACAATCCAGTTTCATAATTTAGATGGAATTTTGCCATAAAAGGTATGCTAATTATTTGGCCAAAACAACTTACATGTTGAATGAAATTCTTTGAGAAAGTGAGAAGTTTAAATCTCCAGAATAGTATGGATTTGTCTTCTCTAAATGAAGATTTCCTACCAGTTGACTCTTATTAGCAACTATGGTTAACTCAAACAGATGACTACTCCCCATTTATCCATTCAGTGTCCTGCGTGAATTCATGGCATAAATGCCATACATAACATCCTAAGTTTAATGCTGATTTTTGAGCCACTTTCAGGAAAGAAGAGAGACATAGAGGGATAAAAAGACGTCTTGGAGGTAAAAAGGAAAATAAATTTTTAGCAAAGTTTACTAATAGCATACTTTCTGACAGACAGCAAATAAATTATTACTTTTGGGGGTTTGGTTTGGTTTAGGTTTTAGAACTGGCAAGCTATAAGGTCATTGTTAAGTACAAATTAAATAGATCTGTAAAGTATCCCAATCCTATTTTTATTTCCATCTCCCTAATCCCTGCAATAATAGCATACCTCTCCAAATCACCTCCCACTCTAATATAATCTCCATAGAGCAAATGTGGCCATGCTATTCTTGAGAAGCCTGAATTGCCCATCTCTGAGCATAGACACACACACACACACACACACACACACACACACATACACACACACACACTCTCTCTCTCTCTCTCTCTCTCTCTCACACACACATTTAATGTGATATCCTCCCCTTTTAGATAGGCAGAAAAGACCCTTCAAAATGGACCTGCTTCCTTTTAGCCATATCTCTACCTGTTCGTCATTTTTCAGGGTAGAAAACTAGTTCTTTCATCATTTATAGGACAAAGCCTTTCATGTATCCAGGCCTTTTACATGCTGTTCTCTTTGAGTGGATGCCTTTTGCCATCCCACATGTGGAGGAATAACTGGAACCTTTCCTACACAATAGTGGACAACTTGGATAAAGCTCCCTGTAAGAAGAATATTTTCCCAAACATGTGAGAAACCCTCAGTTTTCACTTTATTTCCTAACATGAAATTCTTATAAAACCTATTCCTCACAAAAGCAGTTTCCATGAACTGCTTCCATTCAGTGTATAGGGAAACTCAAAGACTTTATATAAATCAGAGTAGGCAATGCGTTTGAATTTTAAGTCCCAGACTCTTGATTTTCTTACTCACAGTGCCTGGTTAAGTGGATTTTCAACAGTAACACACTCAAGAAGGAAGAGACAATAACTAAAGGATTCGTGCGATGGGGGTGCACCGTGAGACACCAATTGACTGACTGACCTCAATGTAAAAAATTATAGCTTAGTGCTGAATCCCCTCCCCTACTCTCTGGCAGCTGCTAATTTAGGCTGGTCATCTAAAGCCTCTGAATCTCAATTACCTTGTCTGTAAAATGTAGATTAGTAATACTTAAGAGCTAGCCACTACAGTGCCCATCACTTCCTTGGCCATTAATAAATTATAGTAATATATATACTACTGATAGCAGTAAGGCTCCTAGAATGTTGACCAGTTGTCAAAAAAATGTATGCCTATCTATTTTACTAAGAATATCAAAGAACCATCAAATTGGGTTTTTCTGGTGGAAGATTCTTTTACAGAATGATCTTCAGTCCCCTCTCTTACATGTAATATCACACCTGAAGAAAGAAGAGTAATATGCTTTACTGAGAATTCCACCAGGAATATACTAACCTGTTTATCTGTGGCATAGCAATTTACATTTAGAATCTTGGAATTTCCTAGTAGGAGCTTGAGCCATAAATGGAGACACAACTATAACCAAATCATTGGATTTTAAATGAAATTTTGGTCCTAAGAAAGAGGGTTACACTGAATTTTCTTAGAGCACCAGTGTGTACCTGGTAGCTAGAAGGAGAGAGAAAATTTAGAGATGTTTTATTTGGCCTCAATAAATCCAAATATTTGTTCTGATTTTTGTCAAGTAGATTCAGTTGTTGATCCCTTCAGGAAAGCTAATGGTGTCGGGTACTCTGGCAATGTGGTATATGAAATACAGGATGATAGAAGAAAGAACTATAAGGGAAAAATACCTTAAGAATATTTTAAAAATCAAGATAATAGAAATACTTAAAGAATATGTATGCATGATAAAGTTTTCTAGATGTCTTGTTGAAGCCTGAATTAATATACAAGAATTACTACTAAAATAACTGGTGTCTGTACAGTCTTTTAAGTATGACTTCATTTTCATCTCCCCAGGGCAGAATGTATGGTTTCTTGAACTGGACTCTGTTAGGCACTCAGGATTGAATTTGTATAAAAGCTTGCTTTCTTTCTCTTTCTTTCTTTCTTTCTTTCTTTCTTTCTTTCTTTCTTTCTTTCTTTCTTTTCTTTCTTTCTTTCTTTCTTTCTTTCTTTCTTTCTTTCTTTCTTTCTTTCTTTCTTTCTTTCTTTCTTCTTTCCTATTTTTTTAAAGTTAGTTCTTTCATCCCTGTTTTCCCTCTCTCTCCCAGATGTTTTACAAACTATTTTAAAATAATAGACATATTTAGTATGTTTGTGTATTTTAATAATCCCTACTTTTACCACCATGCCATAAATGTTTTAGACACTTAAGAAACACTTATGGAACAAATATATAAATGAACACAAGAGTTATACAGGGCAGAAATAAATTTGCCATAAAGAGTAATACTGTTTTTATAGAGGGAAGAAAGCTGGTGTGTTTCCTTTCAGCCTGTTTCAAAAGGGGGTTCAACAGTGCTTTAGTGTTGCAGAGATATTTTCCATATACTTAGGAGTTAATGCCTCAATTGCTCTTGCTGACCGACAAATGATTTACTATAAATTATATATAGAAGTAATATGTAATATGTATATATTCAAATTAGCATATGTTCATATATATGTTTTATTAATATGCATTTATATATTATATTTGCATATTCATTCTTTCACTATATTGACATCTTTCATGAAGGGTTTATAGATAGTAATCCACAATTTGTTCACAAAAATGAGAAAGGTTGATTTTAGTTTGTATTCAAACTAGTAAGCTTTTTCAGACACCACCATTTTAGATCTAACAATATCCAGCTAGACTGAAGTAATTTTTTTCTGTGTTACTTTGTGATTTTCCGCCTTTATACCAATTCATTATTTGTCTTCCTTCTGCCTGAAATGCCTTCTTTCATTATATGTTGCTATCTAAACCATATACTTCCAAGACATTCCATCTCAAAAGCTACTTACTCTGGAATTGTTACCTTCTCATCTTCTCAAGTAGAGGCAGTATTAGGTCACATGGTTTCCCATTGACTGTCTCTATATCTCATAAGACATATTTTCTCTTTTATGTGAGAATTATTACACTTGCCATTACATTTTACACTATAAACTTTTTAAGAGTAGGTGATATGTGTGGTTTACTTTTATATTTTGTGAAGGGCTAACAGAGTAATAAATATTTTATGGATTACCAAAAAAGGGAACCAAAAATATAAATTTCAAAGTAAGGTAGAATTTTATTCTATTGACTTACTAAACTTCAGTGAAGACATCACTAAGGTATCAATACAAATATGTTATTTGGATATAAACAACTGCAGTTTTATAAAGTTCCTTGTAAAGAGAATATTCAATAACATATCACTTAAAAGTCATAGAATGAGAACAAGAAATCTTATTTGAAAAAAAACTGATATATGTTAATATGGATGATACATAAAATATGTTTATGTTGTGATAAGCATTCTGAAAGTATAAAACACTTTAATTATAAGATTTCCAGATCTAGTAGTAATGAATAACTGGAAAAAATATTAATTATAAATGAAATTAAAAATAAAAAGCAAGGAAAAACTGAAATCTACAAACTAATTGAAGCAACCAGTTGTATTCTCAAAGAATACCCAGGAGTAATGGTTTATCATACACCTGTTTTTCACATTTTAGAATAAAAATGAACTCAAATGTATATATATATATGTATATATATAGAGAGAGATGATAGATAGATAGATAGATAGGTCTCTTTCTATGATCTTCTTCCACATGCCTTCAAAAATGTATTCCTGATATCTATTGGGAGATATCAATATTTAAACATTATATGACTAAAGAGATTATGATGACTAGAATTATTATATCTTGATGCATTTAGTGGAAAAATGGCATTTATAAGAGATATTACATAAAATTAAAATTCTAATACTGTTTGAAAATGTAACTCTTTGTTTAACCTTAAGAGGATTCAAAGCCTCAGATGAAACTTTGATGTAATCCTAAAGTTACAGTAATCAAAGAACACATTTTGTCTTCTCTATGCAAGAGCTGTTTCATCTGGTCTCTAAGAAAAGACTGGTCTTACGTGATAGGCAGTCATTGGGGATGTCCCTTGATGTCATTAGTTTAATCAGTAGGCAAAAATCCAGGGAAAACCTTTAAGAAATTCTATTATTGTTTCCAATTTCACTTTTTTTTTCTCTTAAGATAAGAAAATGTTTGCATTTGTGTTTTAAAATGTTTCAATCATCATTTATATAGTTCATTTGTAACATTTATTCAGCAAACTCAATGTGGACAGTTTAGAAAATCATCTGTGTATTGGATAATTAAATCTGTTTAAATATGGAATTAGTTATCAGAGCTTGACAAATTCCCATTAACACTTACAGAAATATGGAATGCTGTATACCGTAAAAACAGGAGCAAAGAAACCAGAAAAATTTCAGACTTGATTATTTCTTCAAAGCTTCTTTTTTTTTTTTTTTACCTTTCTAAATATTTTACATAACCACACTGATTGTCATAATATTTTGTGTGTTTAGAAAACTAAATATAAGAATTTCTAAATAATGAGCCAGAAACTTCTGGAATAATGGCTTGGCAGAAAGCAACATTTAATTGACCTCAGACCATTGTAATCTCATGAACCAGTACTTGACTTAATAGATCCTATAGTGACTTGAAAGATCCTATGACAACTTACCACTGTGAATATTTATCTATAGGATTTTAGCAAAATAGAAGAAATATTTATGTGAACTTTGTGGGAATTCAGAGCTCTTAAAGACTGAGGGTTCTTTATTCAAAGTTTTACAGTAGAGAACATTGAGGACTTTTAGAATTTAAGTGAAGTAAAAATGGAGTCTATGGGGCATGCTTAAATAATTCAGTTCTAAACAAGATTTAATTAGTCAATTATCTAATAAACATCAGAATTCATAAACAGTGCACAACTGAGTATGTTGAATAAAAGTTGCAAATTGCCTATATTCATAATGGATGATTGAAACATCATTAAAGATATGTAAATGCAATATCATTTCACTAGAATTTTGAAGAGAGAAAGGTAATTAAAAAAAGAATTGTGAAGTGATATTAGGTATCTTTCCCAGTTGAAATGTGCTAATGATATGTTTCACAAGAAGATGATTGTAGTTCAAGTCCATTTAACAGCCAAGCTGAAGTCTGATTGGCTTTACCCTCTCTCCTTTGTCTAAATTTGGTAGTAAACATGGTATCAGAGAACTTGGAGAATTTTTGTTTATCTCACCTACTAGATTTTGAAAGAGATGTTTGACAGAGTTCAGTTTTTATTGGAAATGAAACTAATGCTACTTAAATTTTCTGAGGATTTTTATTTCACTAACAGTGTGTATCGTTGAGTGCCCCGGAGAATTGGCATGGTTGTCAAAAGAAGCTCAGCTGCTATATTCTCATAAGGTGTACTCTCAGACTTCATTGTTTTAGCTTTTTTTTGAAGGAAGGAACATACCTATTCATAATATCTACATGATTTATATACTGTTATTTAAATAAGGAGACCCGACTGCAGTGGCTCTGATACTTTGGTGGCCTGTGTAAGCAACGGAAAACCTAAGCTAGAGTCAATGCACTCGAATCTAAGAAAATGAAATTTAGTAGCAACCAATCACAAGCAGCAACTGTACTTGCCTGATCAAGGCAACCACCTAAGGTATAACCAAGCAAATAATTTTAAAATCATCTTTATTAAACTAGGCTAGTTAATTTTCTCTTTCCTACACCAATCTTAAAAATATAAACACCCCTTCCTTCACTTTATGCATACTACATCTCCATGAATTAAGGCCTGGTGGTTACTCTCTCTAGATTAGTAATGACCTTGGTTGTTGTTTTCTGTCTTTCTAGCCCAAACTCCAGAACACATCTCCAAATTGGTGGGATCCTCACTATTGCAAGAAATGTTTCTTTCCTTATATGTAGAGACCCAACTTTATAAGTTTACTTAGAGTCACTCAAAATCTGCGGGACTGACTTAACCTAACCAAAGCCATGAGAGAACTTGATGTCTATTTTTATTGGCACTGTCAACTATTTTGCATCACCATCTCTCCTGAGTTATAAAAGCATAAACTTAAAAAAACTAAAAGCATAAACTTCTTTATATTCTTGCATCCAGTGTTTTGTTATCTTCAGTTTGTGCAAACAAGCATGTAGCACTTTATTTGACACATTATAAGTTCTCAATAAAGGTTTGTTAAAGAAGTGAGTATATTACCCTACAGTATCAATAGATCTGATTGGTGGACCAAGGACCATGTCAGCTCTTCAGGACAAATGATTATAACTTGTGACTCTAGTAACCTATAATAGCACTTGCTTCCTGACATTGATGCATTTGTGTGGTCTCCTATGACAAAAGTGATACTTTGACTTCTGAGGTTGGGATTTAAAAGGCATTGCAGCTTTTCTTTTGAACTCTTGGATTGCATTGTGTGGGGAAGCTGGTTGATGACCCGAAACACCCTCATGTAGCCACCAGAGAGGAATTGAAGCCTTCTGGCACTTGTACCAATTTGCCAGCCTTGTGTGTGAACCACCTTGAAAATGGGTTCCCTAGACCCAGTCAGGCTCTCCGATGATTGTCTGAGACATTCTCATTATTGTAACCTAATAGGAGATCCTGAGTCAGAACTTCCCAATCACATTGCTTTCAAATTTCTAACCTACAGAACCTGTGAGAAGTAATAAAGAGTTACTGTTTTAAATCACTCAGTTTTTTAGATGATTTTTTTTGTGCAGAATTAATAACTAATACAATGATCTTATATTAAAAGGTTGGATAGATCTCATCTGAGGTCTGTAGGCCCTATAACCCTTAGGTCAGAATACCAGTCTCTAAAAAACATGGGCAATATCATTAGATTCTTACTTTCCTATTAATTTCACAATGAAATTAAATGGCTGCTGCAAATTACATGACAATATTTATGTCTTATTCAGGTTGGAAACTCCATTTAGTTTGCTGTGATTTCTATATTACTTTAGACTGATCTATATATCTCTATCTACCGATTTATCTATCTATAGATATCTCAGATTATATATCTTCTATATGATGACATAAAAATTACATGATACCAATTGCTATTTTATATATATATATAAATATATACAGTTATATTTATGTATAAATATATACTTTATATGACCCTGACTATATTCTGGTACAATTATAGCCTTTTATACATATTAGTTAATTTAATCTTCATAAAATGGCTGTAAAATAGGTATACTTATTAATCCCTTTTTCAGATGAGGAAACAAGTTCAAATAAGCCAAGCTTATTTTGAACTTTTGGAAGGCTCCAAAGTCTATGCCTCACCGTTATGCTGTGCAAGCTTGCTGCCTATTTGGATAGCAGTGAACAACATCACATTCTGCTACCACGTGCTGAAACATGCTGCATACTAACCACCTTAATATTGGCTCATTTCTGGCATAATCCCAGTGGGGTCCACATATTCTTTAGGTTATGAAACAGAATTTTGGAGCCAAAAGAGTATGATAATGTAGGGATAGAAGAGAGAGCTGAATAGGACAAGTCAACAAGGCATCATTACTTAGAACATCTCCTCCATTTTCCTCCTCTTTGCAACCAAGTGCTCTTCCTTCTTTGTTTAATGGCAGAAAACTATTGGAGAGTCCATGAAGAAAAACCTCATCTTCTTATTAGACAGATGTGAGTCATTAATCACTCTTTTTAAGCTGATAAAATGATTTGATTTCATAATGTGGCCTACATCCCTACAAATTGGCTACCTGTTTCTAATAATGAGTACTGAGCCAAAGAATCTATGGTATATTTTATGGTCAATGTTTTATATAATGATCATATAAAGAAATAAAGATTAAAACAGTAAGAACAACAGCAAGTCTGGTTTTACTTTATTTTGACTTTCCTATTTGCTGCATTTACCCTTCAGTAGTATTTATGAATTCATACCAAATTATCTGGGATATATTTGAATAGATTTGGTTTGGGACTAACTTAGTAATTATGCTTTCAGAACTTTTGAGTTGACCTTTATCGGAACATTCTTAAAAATAAAAACATAGATTGATTCAGATTTTTTTAAGTAAATTAGTCTCCTCCTCATTTTGTATCATCAATCTGACTGAGTTTTTGGCCTTTAAAGCATTATTTTAAGGATTTATTTATTTATTTGAGAGAGAGAGAGAGACAGAGACACTGAGAGCAAGCAGGGGGAGGGGCAGAGGGAGAAGGTGAAAGAATCTTAAGTAGACTCTACACAGAACACAGAGTCTAACTTCAGGCTCGATCTTTCGACGCTGAGATCATCACCTGAGCTGAAACCAAGAGTTGGACTCTTAACCAACTGTACCACCCAGGTGCCCTGGAGTATTATTTTTTCCGTAATTCTCCTCCTATACTTACAACCCCTCTCATCCTGCACCTCATTAGATGCCTCTTATCTCTTTCAGAAGTCTTTTCTTTTGAAAAAAAAAATGCTTTTCATTTTATAGCTGTTCACTCTGAACCAGAGACTACTTGTGCTCATCAGTGTCCCAGGTACCTGGAGCACAGATTCAGGGGTAGCAGTGTGTGTGCCATCTGTCAATCCACCTATCCTGGTTGACACCTCAAGTGTAATATTATATTGCTTTATGAATTGTTGAGAATCCACAGTTAGAGAATCACTGTATGATTATACTACATAAAATAGGCCAGTAATTTTAAAGTTGGCATAATAGCCTTTGAAGTTTTCCTGCTCAAGGTATCTAGATACAGTTTCATGGAATCTTTTGGGTGGAATTTAGAAGCACTTTTTTTTTTATTTTTAATTTTAATAGTAGAAGAGAACACAAATGGCACAGGACATAGAGTTTAAGGAGTAGGATATTAGATTTTATTTTATCTCCACATTTTCTCACTCTGTGACCTTGGGCATGTCTTGAATTTCTCATTGGTTAAGTTGCCCACAATACTAACTGATTTGTTTACTTTCCATGGTTTATGTGAGAAGCAAATGAAGGAGACAGTTTATGAAGGTATTTTAAATATTAATAAATATTTATATATATGTATTATCTTCAATAACAAAGCAGTGCATGCTTGACTATCCCATCTATCCATTTCCCCTCTCCTCATCATAATGGAAGGCAAGAGCTATATTTTATTTGTCCTTTTATCCTCTACACATCAATATCACTGGAGACCAGTAAGCCTATTATCAAATAATCAATAAATGTAAAATAGATTGTGACTGATTGCATTTTGTTTTTCCATGATGTGTGTGCAGAAAAGTGGATGATATCCAAATACAACTATAGTGTTTGGACATGCCTGGGTGGTGGGAAGTGGACATCATGAGGAAACAATATGTTATGTGGTTGCTGATAAATATTTAACAACCAGATTTCCAGTGAAAGTGGGAATGGAAGTTCTGATTTAGAATTTGCTGGCTTATTTCCATAGAATAACTACCATTATTGATTTCAAGTTACCAAAGTGGCCTTACTGAAAGTGGAATTGGAAAGAGATTTGTAGTAGCACACCATTACATGGTATTTTCAGAATATAGAAGCAACAGATATAAGTAATTTCAAGTGTTTAGATAAGAATGAAATGAATGAATAGAAGTATAGAAATAGAGTTAAGAATTAATGACTTTTGAGTACTTATTTTTGTTTTTAACATTATTTAGCTATAAGCTTATAGAATTTATCTTTTTAATGATGGTTGTATTTGTCAATATCTCTGAAAATATCACATTTGGCTCTCATGAGGTCATACAAGCTGGGTCTGCATACATATGACTGTGTCCCTTTGAAATAGCTCTGGCACCACACTGAATCATTATTCACAGTTTACCATAGTTTAGAATTAAGTATTAGTGGGTGTCTGTACTGCAGGCCAGGAATTTTCTTTATTGAAATATTAGGGTGTTTATCCAGTAGATTTTAGGTCCTTACCCTTTTTTATTGCTCCTGTCAAGAATAAAAAATCCTTTATAAATTGTATACTATATTAAGAAATTTGGGATCCCTGGGTGTCTCAGTGGTTTATTGCCTGCCTTTGGCCCAGGGTGTGATCCTGGCGTTCCAGGATCGAATCCCACATCGGGCTCCCTGTATGGAGCCTGCTCCTCCTTCTGCCTGTGTCTCTGCCTCTCTCCCTCCCTCTCTCTCTGTGTCTTTCATGAGTAAATAAAAAAAAAATCTTTTTTTTTTTAAATCTTAAAAAAAAAAGAATTGTACCACTCGATATTATATGCATGTAAACTAAGTAGGTCATATTTTAGATCACTGCTACAACTCGTAGTTCTTACAAATGAAGAATAAAAATAAAGCTTATAAAATTTTATTATTTTTATTGGAGTTCAATTTGCCAACATACAGTATAACACCCAGTACTCATTCTATCAAGTGCCCCCCCAGTGCCCATCCCCCAGTCACCCCAACCCCCTGCCCACCTCCCCTTCCACTACCCCTTGTTCGTTTCCCAGAGTTAGGAGTCATGTTCTGTCATCCTCACAGATATTTCCCACTCATTTTCTCCCCTTTCCCCTTTAATCCCTTTCACTATTTTTTATATTCCCTGAATGAATGAAACCATATAATGTTTGTCCTTCTCTGACTGACTTACTTCACTCCACATAATACCCTTCAGTAAAATCCACGTCGAAGCAAATGGTGGGTATTCGTTGTTTCTAATGGCTGAGATAAAAATTTTAAATAGGAATTACTACTGGTGGCAACAATTCCCTGCATAAAGTACATGGGGTTTTTTTTTTAACTCTTTTAAATTTTATTTTATTCCTTTTATGGCCTTAACACAATACTCTTAACCCTAATTTAGTTATAGAATAAATATCTGAAAATGACAATTCCTCACCCCCATTCCTCCAAGAAGAGTTATCTGTTCAAACCAAAGAAGATTCCTACCATCTACTATCATCTTTTTCCTTCAAATCTTTTTCAGCTTTGTGATTTCCCATCTATTCTTCTTACCCTCTTGCCTAAATCAGGATAATAGTGTTTTCACTTTGGCCAAATCTGAACTAGGTTCTGGCTCCAAAACCCTAAACTGTGAAAAGAAAGGCTGTTTGGAACACGACAGGCAAAAGCTATTATTTTAAAAAGTATTGTGAATTTTATTTTAAAGCTAAAAACAATATGTTTTTAAAGAAGAAAGGTGAAATTATAAACTTTTTAAAAAAGATTTTATTTATTTATTCATAGAAACACACACAGAGAGAAGCAGGTTTCCTGCGGGAAGCCGGATATGGGACTCAATCCTGGAGTCCCGGATCATGCCCTGGACCTGAAGGCAGGTACTCAACCACTGAGCCTCCCAGGCATCCCAAAAGTGAAATTATAAATAAGAATTTTATTTAAAAAAAATGTGTCAGAAATCTCACAGAGGAAGACATTGACATGGCCAACAAGCACATGAGAAAATGCTCTGCATCACTTGCCATCAGGGAAATACAAATCAAAACCACAATGAGATACCACCTCACACCAGTGAGAATGGGGAAAATTAACAAGACAGGAAACAACAACTGTTGGAGAGGATGTGGAGAAAAGGGAACCCTCCTGCACTGTTGGTGGGAATGTGAACTGGTGCAGCCACTCTGGAGAACTGTGTGGAGGTTCCTCAAAGAGTTAAAAATAGACCTGCCCTACGACCCAGCAACTGCACTGCTGGGGATTTACCTCAAAGATACAGATGCAGTGAACCCTGGGACACCTGCACCCCCATGTTTCTAGCAGCAATGTCCACAATAGCCAAACTGTGGAAGGAGCCTCGGTGTCCATCGAAAGATGAATGGATAAAGGAGATGTGGTTTATGTATACAATGGAATATTACTCAGCAATTAGAAACTACAAATACCCACCATTTGCTTCAACGTGGATGGAACTGGAGGGTATTATGCTGAGTGAAATAAGTCAATCGGAGAAGGACAAACATTATATGGTCTCATTCATTTGGGGAATATAAAAAATAGTGAAAGGGAATAAAGGGGAAAGGAGAAAAAATGAGTGGGAAATATCAGAAAGGGAGGCAGAACATGAGAGACTCCTTACTCTGGGAAACGAACAAGGGGTGGTAGAAAGGGAAGTGGGCGGAGGGTGGGGGTGACTGGGTGACGGGCATTGAGGGGGGCACTTGATGGGATGAGCATTGGGTGTTACGCTATATGTTGGCAAATTGAACTCCAACAACAACAACAACAACAACAAAAAACTAGATTTGGACTTCCCAACATCCGCATTTGGGACAAAATAAATTTCCATTGTTTCAGCCCTCAAAAAAAAAAGTGTCATTATCTTTAACAAACAACAATTATATTTATAATAGGTAGAGGAAGGATTAATGGACAGAAAGCAAAAGAAAGAAGGAATAAATAGATGCAGAGCTGTGGATGGACATACAATATTTACCATCTTATATATATAGTTTTTTCTTCTATTTCTTTTCATATAACATTATTCTATAATCACTTCCTCATATATTAATTATAAATATTCTTTTTTAATTGTTTGAATACCACATCCTACAGATGTGTGATAGAACAATTGTCTTAACTTTGCTCTGCATAGGTTGCTTTCTAACATTTTGAGTTATAAATAGCAATATGTTAAATAAGTTTATATGTGGTGTGCCTGAGTGGCTTAGTTAAGCGTCTGACTCTTGATCTCAGCTCAGTTCTTGATCTCAGGAGTGCCAGTTCAAGTCTCATGGTGGGATCCACACTGGACATGGAGTCTACTTAAAAAAATTATATGCTATTCTTTGTATTTATTTCTTTTTTTTTTAAGACATAATTGATATATCACATTATATTAGTTTTAGGTGTACAACATAATGATTCAATACATGTATATGTTGTGAAATGATCTCCACATTAAGTGTAGTTAACAACATCCATCATCACACAGTTACAATTTTTTTCTTGTGATGAAAACTTTTAGTATCTCTCTCTTAGCAACTTGCAAATACACAATATAGTATTAATCAACTGTATTCATCTTTGATTATTTCCTTATGTTGATTACAGAATATGGAGCTTCTGGGTCATAGACAATGGATATTCTAAAATTGTTATTATGTATATTGTGAAATTTTGAGAAAATATTTTACATCTAGTGAAAAAGGCTGACCTTGGTAGTGAAAAAGGCTGACTCATGCTTCCCTGCATCCATGTCTATGCCAGAAAACTATGGCATTGATATCAAGCCATCAAATCATGTTTGTGAGTAATAAAGCAGAAGTGTTCACGTGATATATCAAGAGCTCACAGCTTGTGAGAAAAAGAGATCAGGTTTTTGTTTGTTTGTTTGTTTGTTTAAGCCAGAGCCTAACTCAGGCTTGAACTCATGATCCTGAGATCAACACCTGAGTTGAGATCAAGAGTCAGATGCTTAACCAACTGAGCCTTCCAGGCACCTCTAGATCAGGTTTTAAACCGTGCATTTCACACATACTAACTATGAATGTGTTCAAGTTGTTTATTGTGTATGCGTTTATCTCACCATCTATAAGGAATATGTTAGAATTACCTTCAGGAGTGTTGTAAGGATTACAAATAATGTATGTAAAGTGAGTTGACAATGTTGATTCTGAGTAGATGGTATTTATTTATTTATTTATTTATTTATTCATTCATTCATTCATCCATTCATCCATTCGTTTATTTATTTATTTGATGGTAGTTATTTATAAAGTCCAGGAATAATTTCGGGAAATATTTCCATAAACTGAATTGGATTTCAGCCAAAGAATACAGCTCTTCTCAGCATGTAAAATCAGCTCTTTAATGACCTTACATGGGCAAAACCTGGATTTCACCCCTCAGGTTAACTCTAAACCTGCTTTTATGAGTGAGATGCAACACCTTCATAATTATAGCATTATCTCTCCCACCATGAAAATTCATTAGTGCATCTGCCTTGTTTTTTTCAAGGATTAGTAGGGAAATATTGTGATTCTCATTGGAAAAAATGAAAACGATCTTCATAGTAAAAAACACATGATGAAATTAAAAGTAAGTGCTTTGCCTATAATTTTTAACACAGGTAATTTATAATCACTTAAATATACAAATATGTATTTAAATATATTTTTGAAACTATGTATATTTACTTATGATTACCTAAGTGTTTCTAATACTTATGAATCAGGATTTAAATAAAAGATGTATTTTAGATTCTTTTATGTGAAGAGCTAACTCTTGGCAAGCATTTGCAATAAAATTCTTTTTATGATATTTAAATTTTAAAGCAACTAATTTATTCTGGTATATATCCTTTTGTCCATATAGGGATTGGTCTCTTTATTCCCATGGCAGCAGCTGTTCTATTCTGGGTCTTTGCAATTTCTTAAATAAATTAAAATTAAAGGAGTTTTAATAGTGATCATCAGAATTTCAACATATATAGAAAATGCATGCATTCACCAGATCATCATTGCTCCATAAATTCCTTTCGTTACCCATTGATGGTACCTGCTTAGTCCCCAAAGATCTTATTTTTCCATGTTTATCCTCCACTGTCACTGGAGTATCCTTTCTGTTCTCAAATTTGATTAAAATAATCTGCTTCTCAAGAATCCTCACTGGCTCCCTATTAGCCTCCTGTACATTTTCACATGTCAGTCACGATCCTTTATTTACCTTTAAACTTTGTTTTTGCAGGTAGGAAAAGGGAACTAACATTTTTGAGGCCCTAGTATTTTGCAGAGATTGTGCTATGCATTTTGCACATTTTTTTTCTTTTGCATTTTTAGTCCTCATAACAATCCTGTATTTTAAAAATAAACAGAGCTTAAGAGATAATAAGTAACTTTGTCCAAGGAAAAAAGCTATAAATGGCAAAGCTAGAATTATTTAAACCAATGTCTACCTCACTTCAAGTCTTTTGCTTTTTCTACTATCCCAGTGGAAGAGTAATTGGGCAGGGATCCTTAAAACACCAAAAATGCATGTGTGTAGGAGTAGAATGAAATCAATCTAAATGGTAAATTGAATTAATCATGTTGTATAGCTATAATGTTGACTTTAACAAATTAATGAAGTATGACAATGGCCAATGAATAGTATGTTAGAAAAACACTGTTATAAATGTATATTAGGAATGATAGAAAATGATGCAGTTATGGGAACAGTAATTTTGGGAGAAAAAACACTAAAGGCACAAGAGAGCAGGGAAACACATCTTATCTTGAGCTTGAAAAAGAACCATTGAGAAAGAATACTTGGGAAGGCACTTTTAGCCAACACAAATGGCTCTCTGAAGGCAGACTGAGTCTGTAAAGGGATTGAGAACTAAAGATGCTGACAACATAAAATGTAGTTCAAGATAACAGGCTCCATTAACTTGATATGCTCTTTAATTTAAGTACAAGTAACTAAGAATGAACCTTCTGAGAACAGAAAACTATAAAATGTTAGCACGCCTATTCTGATGGTTTTCTGTCACTTAAAAATATCTCTTTTAATTTAAGATTTTTTTGAGATTTTTCTTCTCAAATCATTTTTTATGCCTGAGGACTGTTATTTATAATAAGGTTTTTTAATGACTTTTTTGAGTCATACAGCATATCATTGTTGCAGTGTAAAATGTAGATGTAAAGCAGAAGAATTAATGGTTATTCTTCTTTCCTTTTAACAGCCATGTAATGAACACCACCAGTTTTATGCTGGGCTAACTCTGTGAGACCCATAACGATGAATAATGAAGCAGCTATTCATATAAGGGCTAAGATGAGCAGGGCAGGCAAGCACAAATGCATACGATGTCAACACTTGTTACAAAATGCATTTCATGAGTGATATTGAGAATTGAAGAGTCTAAGGGAGGGAAAGATCAATTTGATTTTTTGAATATCAAGGAAGACATCATGAGGTCCATAGATTAAATACAGTATTTGTGGACAAGTAAGGCAGAAGACCCAAATCCAAGGTGTTCTCTTGCTTTTTATAGCTCACTTGACTATTCTTATTTCTACCAGATTTAAAACTTTTGCCTTATGAAGAGATTGCATATCTAAGCAAAAAAGGTGAAAAAAAGATTTAGAAGAAATCATAGGAGAAAATCTTTATCTTTATATTAGAATAGGAAAAGATTTATTAAATAGTACCCTAAGAGTTTTAGAATCTTAACCTTATCCTTTGTCTCTATTAACCAGCAAGAGAGTGAAAGACAAAACAGAAGATATGAAGATATTTGTGGTGATATTATGTGTGGAAAATGACTGATATTTGAAATATATTTTAGAAATCTCAGAATTGAATAAGGAAAATAATACACTGATAAATAGGTGAAAGACTTATCACATCACAAGATAGGATGCTTATATGCCTCATATACTTACAAAGTTTTACCTTCATTGATTATTGGAGAAATGCAAAATGAAACCATGATATGATTTTACCAGAGGAGCTGAAATGAAGAATGAATTTTCCAAATGATGAGGAGGATGTGGAGGAACTAGAACTCTCATGTACTTACTCTTAGTAAAAGTATAAACTGGCAAAACAACTTTGGGAGCTGTTCGACAGTTTTCAATAAAGTTATGTATAAACTTACCCTGTGACTTCAGCAAATCTTTGCACTAGTCATATAACTGTATTTTTTATTGCTGCTATAACAAGGTACTATAAATATAGTGGCTTAAAACAACACAAATTTATTATCTTACAATTCTTTAGATCAAAAATCCAAAGGAGTTTCCTTGGGCAATAATAAAGATATCTTATTCCTTTTGGACTCTAGGTTAGAATGCCTTCCCATGCCACTCATATCTTCTAGAAATGTGCTGCATTCTTATAGCTCATTGCTGCTTCCTTCATTTTTAAAGCCAGCAATGTTGGATTCTTTCATCCTTTTTCCCTTATCATATCTCTCTCTATCTCTCTCTGTCCCTATCATTCTCTCTGTAACTTTCTCTCCTTTTCTCTCTGTGTCTCTATATCTTTCTCTGTCTCTCCCTCACCATAGCCAGGAAAGTTTCTCTGTTTTTAAGGACCTATGTGATTACACTGGGCTCACTTGAATAACAAACCAAGGACAATTACCCCATCTCAAAGCCCTTAACTTAATCACATCTGCTAAATCCCATTAGTCATGTAACATATTAACAGATTTGGGGAATTGGAAAGTGGATATAAAGTTTTAAAACAGGCAGAATTAATCAATATATTAGGAATCATGATAGGTGGTATCTTGGGGTTGATGTAATTTATGATTAGAATAAAACATGAGTGGGGCAACTTTCTGGGGTGATGATGGAACTCATATATATTTTTTAAAGATTTTATTTATTCATGAGAGACACAGAGAGAAAGAGAGAGGCAGAGACACAGGTAGAGGGAGGAGTAGGCTCCATGCAGGGAGCCCAATGTGGGACTCGATCCTGGGACTCCAGGATCACGCCCTGAACCAAAGACAGGCACTCAACTGCTGAACCACCCAGGCAGGCGTCCCTATTTTTTTTTTTTTTTTAAGATTTTATTTATTTATTTGAAAGAGAGTGAGAAAGCATGCATGAACAGGGAGAGGGGCAGAGGGAGAAGGAGAGAAAATCTCAAGCAGACTCCATATAAGCATGGAATCCAAGGCAGAGCTCAATCTCAGGACCCTGAGATCATGACCTGAGCCAAATCATAAGTTGAACACTTAACTGACTGAGCCACCCAGGTGGCCCAGAACTGTTGTATTTCTTCACCTAGGCAATGCATAACTTTTAGTTTGTGAAATTGTGAATGTTTTACTTAGATATTATATTAAAAATGTGTTGCACTAACTTCACAGAACTGTAGATAAAATAATCAAATGCTGTAACAGTACTGGGGATTCTCTTATTGGAATTATTTAACAGATGTTTCACTACATTTTTTTCTGTTCTCACATAGCCAATAAGAGAAATATTATCAGCACCATTTAACAAATGATGAGGCTAAGAAACAGAAGTGTTTAAGTGGCATAACTAATAAAGATTAGCACCTTGACTCAAACCAGTGCTTGTACTTCAAAGTCCATGAGTTTCCTTCCATGATATTGGGATTAGGATAATTTATCAGATCTGCAGAATTCTTGGGAAGTTGCTGGAATGTGGACACTCAAGAGTAAGCACCACAGGGTCTGGTCATATTATGTGGAAATAAAAATGCTAAGAAAATTCTAAATCATAAAACAAATGTCATTAGATATAGCATCTAGGGAAAAAAATTATGCACTGAGTTAATCTGCTCTTTTTAGAACCTTTCCTCCATTCTCCAGATTTGATCAGCCAGCCCTACCTCTAGTCAAAGAAGTCACGTACCATTGTAGACCAAAGGTTCCTTATCCAGTTCTCATTTGGTAAGGAAATGTTTGAGCTGTGTTTCTCTTTCATTTTCTAATAGTGGAAAACTTTGACAGAATTTTTGACAGTCATTACTTTCTGAATCAGGAATCTGTGACCTGCATGGTACCACATGGACCTCTCTTTAAGGTTTCTCACATGTGGTTTACCCCCAGAATTATGTGGTGATAAGAGGGAACTAGAGCAAGAACAAGAGACAGAGAGAGCATAACTTGAAAGGGACATACCACCCCTTCTGCCCTTTTCTCTTGACCACACAGATAAACTCTAGTACATTGTAGGAAAGGATTATACAAAAGTGTGTATACCAAGAGGACAGGATCATTGGAGACCCACTTGGAGGCTCATTAATCATTAGTATGGATATAATCTTTATTTATTTATTTATTTATTTATTTATTTATTTATTTATTTATTCATTTATTTAATTTATTTACTTTTTACAAGAAATTGTAGCTTAAACAAATATTTAAGTACTGCAAAGCATTAGCAGGCACTATAGGGTAGTATTAAAAAATAATGCATTTGGATCTCCAAGATACACAGTACTACGCAGAATTGTGTGGTAAAGAAGCCAGTATACTGACATAATTTGCTTCCCAAACTGACTGTTTTTCTGGAACACAACTGAGGATTTATATAAAATAGGTCATGCATGTAAAGTTATTAATACTTATTTTGTTTGCAGGAATGATCCATCATTAACAGCAGACAGGATCACACTCACAACACATTACAGTTTTTTCCCTTTGTATTCCTGCCCTTTTCCAAGCCTATTGACCTTGACCTTAAACTCCGAGTGACAACATATCCTACTTTTGCTCTTAACCTGATCTTAAAGGATTCCTTCAAACTTACAATGTTACTGTGCTGCTTATTTTAATTCTTACAAGAGACTGACAAAGATTTTTGCTATTTTTCTGAATATCTTCACATGATTTTTTTGGGAGATCCAGAAAAAAATGTATAAATTTACTGAGAAATACTGAGAAGGAATTCCTTCATAGAAATGCTACTCTCCAGCGGGTTTTGAGTAAAGTCCAAACATAGAACAGCTAGTTAAATTTTAATTTCAAATTTAAAAAAATTGAGTATAATTATATACCGTGCAATATTTGGGACATGGTTATGCTAAAAGATTATTATTGTTTATATGAGAATATAAACATATTATTTATATGAGAATCAAATTTAACCAGCATCCTGTATTTTTATTTGCTTAATCTGACAAACCTACCAGACTAGCATTATGTGACAGTGTAATTCACCTGGGCAGCAGTTTCTTGCCAAACCTCAGAATCTATATTCTGTTGTTTCATTGTCTTTAGGTTTCAGATTCATTCTTGCTTAGTTGTGTGTCCAGATAGCTTACCATTTGGAATAGGGTATTTTCTCTGAGTACCATCTTAACTTGCCTGGGTTCCCAAGTTCTATTTCTTTTCAGTTTCTTTCAACAAGAGCTGGTTCGTCCTGTGACTCTAGGCACTCCATCCAGGATATATTGATTAGGAGACATTATCCAGAACTATAGCCAAACTCTGTCTCAGCAAAACTGTCCACTATTGCAACTGTTGAATTAATTAAAACTGTCCCCTAGATGGCATTATACCTGAATGAGATACAATGGAGTGGCCCATTAGAAGTGAAAGAGTTTGTTTTTTTTTCCCTGTCTATAATTCTAGATGTTGATTCCCTGATTGTGCTGAAATCTAAAAGATCAGCCTGAGTACTTTGAGTTTAGGAAAGAAAACCAGCATGCTTCTCACCACAGCTGTAGTCAAGGGGAGGAAGCAGCATCCCATCTCAAAGATAATGCCAGAGTTCATATGATCCCAAACAAGTCTTCAAAGGAAAAATGCTTAGGCCAGAATGGCTTGCAGAAGTACAGATTCCATTTTGGGAACAGCAGGGACCTGCTTGGGAGCAAGACCTGCTAGGAATAGAAAAGGAAAACTAACAGCATTTAGATCATTGCACTTCAGTGAGCAAAAGACCTCTGCAGGGCCTTTACATGTCAATAGCAGGGTATGTGCATGGGGAGAAAAGGTCCATTTTGGGAGACAGCTGGTCAGTATACAAAGCTCATATTCATTACCTTTCCATTGCTGTTTCTCAGTCCTTACAGGCCCTGGACATAAGGGATGTATCTGGAACAATATTTCCATATTGTTATTGATAGTAACATACAGAAAAGTGTAGTATCTATAGCCAGATTGCAAAGGTCTAACCTCAGCAATCTCATTTGCTGTCTGTGTCATCTCGGGAAATGCACTTAATTCCTCAGCCTAAATTGCCACATCTGATTGACATTAGGGTTGAATGGATTGCATAGAAAAGTGTTTGGAATATGAGGACTATATACATATTAGCTGCTATTAATATTATTAATTGGTGTTATTTGGTCAAGACGGACTTCTCTCAGCATACCCCTGTGTAGTAAGAAAATGGGCAAAG
Organism: Vulpes lagopus; assembly: GCF_018345385.1. Taxonomy (NCBI): domain Eukaryota; kingdom Metazoa; phylum Chordata; class Mammalia; order Carnivora; family Canidae; genus Vulpes; species Vulpes lagopus. Next base: position 32,134,781 of record NC_054838.1, on the reverse strand, counting down.
TAGAAGAGAACTAATTCCTCTTGAGTGAAGCAACATTCTAAGAGCTTTCCTTACAACATATTGAAGCTACATGGCCATCAAGAAAGATTGATACTATCAATGGCCATTTGGCGGATAAAAAAAAAACTGAGGCTTAGGAAGGGAAAGCAACTGATAAAGGTTACACAGCAACAAAGTGATGGCTCAGAATTTAAATACTTCTCTATCATTTTTGAAGGCTTCTGTTCATTTAACACAGTAAGAAGAATTTTCATAAAGCATGCATTTTAACTCTTTCTTGACCTTGAAAAGCAGGTGATTAACTTCATTTGAAGAAACTGACCCCAAACATATGTCCTTTCTGTCTTTCAGTGTTAGGAGTGTATATTTCTTGGTGCTGGTTCTAAAGAAACAGGTTGGGTAAATAACTATTCAGAAACCATTGGCAGGAGTAGAAGGCAAGTAGGGAGATTCAGAATTTCAATAGCCATGGTTGCCTCCTTCTTAGCTCTAGGGATTTTAAAGGTATAAAAATGAGGTAGACCATACCACAGTAGAGTCCACAAGCTGTCTTTGTTACTGACAGCTTTATTTCACAAAAAACATTTGGAACTTCCTGTTTTCACATGGACCCAAGCTTTGCTTTATACACATACCACATAGATATTCAAGATATTGTTAAATGAAAAGATTATATGAAACACTGAAATTGGTACTAGAGAGAGCTTTAAGATAGGGATATAATCTCTAGAAAGACATATTTTGTCTCCTATTAATGGAATCACATTAAAATGCCTAAGGCAGAAAGCAATGTGAAGAGTTGTTTAAATTTTCTTTCCTTTTATGAAGACAATTCCAGTGCTTTGTTTTAAATAGGTAATTACATATTCTAAGTCAGAATCACTTACATCTTTGTTCTTCATTTCATAGCTTACAAATGAAATAAATTTAGGACAGAAGATGAGACTCTAATCAAGCTCTTATGAGCTTCCCCTCCTACTACCAGTACTACTACTGGTATTGTTTCTACTACTGCTACTGATGCTACCACTACTGATGTTAACATTATAGTGTTCCTCAACATTATAGAGTTGTTAACATGTGCTGACATTCTGTTGGGCACTTTACTTAGCTGATTTATTTCATTGAACCCAAAAAAGTTCTACAGGTGAAGAAGTTGAAGTGAATTGATCTTTAGAAAAATCAAGATTATTCTCCTAGTAAAATAGTTTATCTCTTGGCTCTCTGGGAGTTGAATTTTGACTCTGCCAAATTATCTAAAAATTACTTTTGGTCATTTGACCCCATTCTGGGCCTCAATCCCCTCCTCTATTAAATGCAAATAATAGGGTCTGCTGCATTGGAAATGCTGTTAGGATAATGAAGGAGTTATTAAAGAGAAAACACTTTGAACCAAGAACAAATGCTACCTATTATTACTTAATATGATCTGCCTTAGGTCACAAAGCTTTGTGTGACATAATTAAGCAAAAGCAATTATCCCACAAAAGTTGAACAGATGAAGCCTGATTATAGTATTCTAGGTCTGAAAATATTACAGCCAGTGTATCTAAAATAAATACTTAATCAGAGCAGAAATCTTATTGCTTCTTGAATGGGAGTGAGAAGGCCAGTCCCAGAGACCTGTAGTAGTTGGAGTGAAGTTTCTGGAAGGGCACCTCCTCTTTGGAGGGAGCCTGAATACTTGCTTGGCAGAGGCGCTACATGATGCCAAAGCCGTCACTAATGAAGGTGTCTCCAACACTACCCACATGTTTGCATTTAATAAGTGCAAGAGGATTTTACTTGTTTGCGTATCTGATCAAAGCAGAAAACCTTACCATATAAATAATATTTAACCTTATTGAAATTAAGAATTATATAGAAGAGTACATAATTTTGTAAGAGTTCCTTCTTTAGGAGGAATTTCTCTTAGTAACAATTGCATCCATGAACATAAGTATTTTTATTTGTGCTTATGGATGTGCCTAGTGTGTACATCTACCTGCTATGTGCATATGTGTACATTTATCTATGTGTATGTGTATGTTTGCAGGTATGCCTTACACATTTGCTAATTAATAGTCCTTTACATAAATGCATTAGATTTTTGGTAACTGACTTTTTCATAATTATATGTTCACGATGCACATTTGCAATTTCAAACATAATTTATGTTAAATATAATTTCTTAACCATTTTTACATTTTTATATTTACAAGAATAATTACAATTTGGTTTATTTATGAGGGAATTGAGGTTTAGAGATTTTAAGTAATTTACTGCAGGTCACACCCCTGTAGGTCCATGTGGAACTAAATCCTATAACTTTTCATTTGTGCTATATCTAGCTTACTTTTTTCATACCGTGCTATTACATTTTAAGTTAAAAAAAATAAACATCTCTCTCTCACTTTCCTTCTCTTAATTAGTGAAGTAATTAGGTTTTCCTATAGGATAATAGACATTATTATCATACTCTTGCTATATATATATATATATATATATATAAATATGTATATAAAACCATACACAATTTATCATACTTTGTTTTCAAGCAAAGCTGAAATAACTTAGATTTAGATAAATTCAGTAGCATTTATCAAGCATCTATAATATACCATGTAGTCAGGATATACTCTTGAGGATAAGAATCTCACTATCTTATACTTAAGATAATTGTAACAGTAAAGCTATATTCGATATGATAGATCAGGGAATGGCTCTTTTATGACTTTTGCCATGATGATTTTAGGGGACTGTATTCATCTGATATGTTTTCTCACAGAAGAATGGCATCCCCCTCCCTTTTAATATAAATTCCATGGATAAGATAATTTAGATTAGACATCATAAAACCCATGATTTTGCCCCTAATATTACATACTATGTATAACTCCAGAGGTGCTTATTATGTGGTTCTGAATGAGTGTAAATTATCTAACATTTTAAAATGCCAAACTCTGCATTCTAACATATTAACATTGAGCTAATAGATTCATTTTAGAGTGTGTAAGTTCTTTATTCTACAGAAAAGTCAACTCATAGCAAGTTACGTGAAATTAATTTACCAAAATCACAAATTGAAAGAGACATCAAAGTATAGTAATATATGAAAATGCCATCCCACTGTCAATGAAGAGCTAATAATGAAATTATAAACACTATATAATGTAATTTGACTCAACATAATTTAAGTGAACATTATTAATATCTTTATTATTAATAATTAATATTATTACTATTTTTATTGGAGTTCGATTTGCCAACATATAGTATAACACTCAGTACTCATTCCATCAAGTGCCCCCCCAGTGCCTGTCACCCAGTCACCCAGTCACCCCATCCCCCTGCCCACCTCCCCTTCCACTACCCCTTGTTCATTTCCCAGAGTTAGGAGTCTCTCATGTTTTGTCACCATCTGATTTTTCCCACTCGTTTTCTCTCCTTTCCCCTATAATCCCTTTCACTATTTTTTATATTCCCTGTATGAGTGAAACCGTATAATGATTGTCCTTCTCCGATTGACTTACTTCACTCAGCATAATACCCTCCAGTTCCATCCATGTTGAAGCAAATGGTGGGTGTTTGTCATTTCTAATGGCTGAGTAATATTCCATTGTATACATAAACCACATCTTCTTTATCCATTCATCTTTCGATGGACACCGAGGCTCCTTCCACACTTTGGCTATTGTGGACATTGCTGCTATAAACATTGGGGTGCAGGTGTCTCGGCTTTTCACTGCATCTGTATCTTTGGGATAAATCCCCATTAGTGCAATTTTCTGGGCTGTAGGGTAGCTCTATTTTTAACTCTTTGAGGAACCGCCACACAGTTTTCCAGAGTGGCTGTACCAGGTCACATTCCCACCAACAGTGCAAGAGGGTTCCCCTTTCTCCACATCCTCTCCAACATTTGCTGTTTCCTGTCTTGTTAATTTCCCCCATTCTCATTGGTGTGAGGTGGTATCTCCTTGTGGTTTTGATTTGTATTTCCCTAATGGCAAGTGATGTGGAGCATTTTCTCATGTGCTTGTTGGCCTGTGTATGTCTTCTTTGGTGAAATTTCTGTTCATTGTCTTCTTTGGTGAAATTTCTTGCCCATTTTATGATGGGATTGTTTGTTTCTTTGCTGTCGAGTTTAATAAGTTCTTTATAGATCTTGGATACTAGCCCTTTATCTCATAGGTATTTGCAAATATCTTCTCCCATTCTATAGATTGTCTTTTAGTTTTGTTGACTGTTTCTTTTGCTGTACAGAAGCTTTTATCTTGATGAAGTCCCAATAGTTCCTTTTTGCTTTTGTTTCCCTTTCCTTCCTAGATGTATCTCAAAAGAAGTTGCTGTGGCCACGTTCAAAAAGGGTGTTGCCTGTGTTCTCCTCTGGGATTTTGATGGATTCTTGTCTCACATTGAGACCTTTCACCCATTTTGAGTTTATCTTTGTGTATGGTGCAAGAGAGTGGTCTAGTTTCATTCTTCTGCATGTGGATGTCCAATTTTCCCAGCACCATTTATTGAAGAGACTGTCCTTTTTCCAGTGGATAGTCTTTCTTGCTTTGTCAAATATTAGTTGACCATAGAGTTGAGGGTCCATTCCTGGATTTTTTATTCTGTTCCATTGATCTATGTGTCTGCTTTTGTGCCAGTACCACACTGTCTTGATGACCACAACTTTGTAGTACAACTTGAAATCCGGCATTGAGATGCCCCCGACTCTGGTGTTCTTTTTCAATATTCCCCTGGCTATTAGGGGTCCTTTCTGATTCCACACAAATCTTAAGATTATTTGTTCCAACTCTAGGAACTTTTGGTAGTGTACATAATTGTCATTCAGGTTCACATGAGGGCTTTTGTGCTTAAGAAACCTTTAAACATTCATGGGTGCTCACACACACACTTCAAAGTATGCAACTGTAGATACAGGACAGGATACCCACAGTAAAAAGTCTGTTTTTAGAAAGGAAAGAAGACGAAAACCATAGCAGTCACTGGTTCACACCATTGATGGAATCTTATTGACATTTTGTGAGAAACTCTGCAGTTGAAAAAGTCCTTTAAGTAGAAACTGGATCTGTTTTCTGAGGTAATTCCATTGTCATTGTTCTGCACAACTCCTGCTCTGAATTGGAAAGTTCTTTTTTGTTCAATATCCTCATTGGAGATCTGAAGTGGGTTTTGCAAAGTACTCTCTGGGCTGCTTACTTGTCAGTGAGGATTAGGATTTCTGAGGACCGATTATCAGTCATGAACTTTTGGGACAATATGAATTCCCTTGAAAATTTTTGAGACTGTTAGTCCTTTTACTTCTATAACTATCATGTTAACATACAATCCGTCAACACCACCAAATTTCTTTCCTAAACATAGAACTCGTATCTGTACATTTCTTTGCTGCTTCCTCAATTCTGTGTTCCCCCTTTTCTGATTCTCTCTCTCTCCCTCTCTCCTTTCTGTCTTATTCTTAATCTGGTTTTTGTCAAAGGGTTTACTCTCTGTGTTCAATTTAGAATTATTAATAGACTTCTATTCCTTAAAATATTTGTTCATCTCATTTTCTCCTATACTAAATTCAGAAACAATGAACTTTTCTAACTCTGCAACTACCCAAATTTTCTGGATTCTCTCTTTCCTTCCATTTATCCTCTCAAAGCAAATAATTCTTAGCAGAGCTCATCCTTTTTGTTTAAAGTCTTAACATGGGAAGTAACTTCTAATACACACTAATATTTCTTCTTTTTTCACCGCTCTCCCCTTGAACTACAGACTTCTAAGCACTTGGTCTGCCTTTCAAGTTATTACAAGCAAGAGCTTCACCAACTATTTTATCATCAAATTAAATGGATCTCTATTATTCTAGGCTCTAATTGTTATTTTCTTGTCACCTTCAAATGCCATAGTTTATATTTTTGTTACAGCAACATCCCACTCCAAGGTACTAATTCTTCCATTATTTAGCATAGGATATTCTACAATAATAGGTAGACCCAAAAGTTGTAGTGGCTTAAACAACAGCCTGAGGTGGATGTTTCTGATCTATAAGCAGTTGTCTTCTTTGCAAAGACCTGTTTTCTTCTGGCTTCATGATCTTCTATGGTCTTGTTATCATTACATCCAGCTGACAGGGGAAGGAGCATGGAGGCATGTAGAGAGCATGTACATCTCTTATAAAGCTTGGCCTCGGAATGATAGATAATATTTCCGTTCATATCAGGCACATGGCTACATCACACTGCAAAAGAAGCTATGAAATATAATCTAAATGTGTGTGAGGAAAAAAACCAAATGAATGTTTGTAAACATTTATGCCTGCTATAAGGTCTGTGTGACAGATTCCCCATGGTTAAAATAGTGTGGCTGCTAAAAATAAAATTATTTTATGTATTATTTAAACTTATTTTTTTTCCTATAGGAGGATAAAGAGGGTGAATAACTGATAGAGAATGGTTATGTGCTCATCTTATTATGGTTTTGTTTTTGTTTTTTTACCATTTGGATAAATTGTAGGCTCCTTTAAGAATGGACTCAGGGTCTTACATTTCGAGTCTTTATAGTGCCCTAAGCATAAACATGATAGCATAACGGTACTAAATAAATCATTGTTTTTCTGTTCACTATTGAATGCTCTAGAGCAGAGTTTAGCAATTTTTTTTTAATATGGCCAGACAGTAAACAATTTAGGCCTTTCTAGCCACATAGTCTCTATTGCAACTATGCAAATTTGTTTTAGTGTAAAAGCAGCATAGACAATAAATAAATGAATAAATGTGTCTGTCTTCCAAAAAATACTTTATTTATAAAAACAGGAAGGGATGCCTGGGTGGCTCAGGGGCTGAGCATCTGCCTTTGGCTCAGGGCATGATCCCGGAGTCCCGGGATCAAGACCTGCATCGGGCTTCGTGCATGTGCTCCCTCTGCCTGTGTCTCTGCCTCTCTCTCTGTGTCTCTCATGAATAAATAAATAAAATATGTTTAAAAAAACAGACAGCAGGCAGGAGGACCCTAGAGGTAATTATCATTTTGCTCTTACCAGTTGCTTGATACAGGGCAACTTGCTAAGACTCTCTGAGTCTCTGAATTCTAATGTAAAGTGGAGAAAGCTATTGCCTATAGGTAGTTTTAAATTTGTGATAATGTGAGAATTGCCAGTCACAGAGCCTTGAACAGAGGAGCTTCTCATTCAGTAGACACATATCATCATCACATTTATTCCATATCAAATGTTTATAGGTGAGAAAGTTAATTTTGAATGTCTTCCTAGTCTTTTGATAGTATAAAGAACATTGGAGGACTGAAACTATTATTTTTCCTTTTATTTCTCACCATGAGTTTGATAACGGATGCTCAATAAATATTTAACTAAGGACTTGAAGATGCGTGTTTCTGTGTTGTCACATACTAATCACATGAGGACCCATAACATTGCTCTGGAACAGTGATTCTTAACCTTTCTGATTTTATATTCCTCCCATTACTACATCAAAGAACGAGGATCTCAACATGATAGAAATAAAAGGACACTTTATTCTGAGAAATATATAGAGATGTTTATAGACCTTGTGTTGTTTCATTTATCATTGATGGTAAATTTTAAGGACAGGATTACTGCTCTTGTATTGATGGGAACCAGTTTTACAGCTCTGGCTTTAAAATAAAATGATTCTGTTCAGTTTTGAAATGTATATAGTTTCGTAATGATATAGATGAGAAAGAAAGATATTGCCATGGTAACTGTGGAACCCAAAGATAATAATAATTTTTAAATTGAAGTCATATTATTGTCAGGTGAGGTTGGCAGGAGAAATCTACCATACTGGATAAAGGATATAACAAGTGAAGGATGGTAGATTGTTAAGAATTCTTTTGAAAAACTTCAGCCCATTAAGACATTTTCTTGTTCCTTCAGGGTGAGGCTTGTAGTTGGTTAATCATAACTCTGTAGAGAAGCTGAGAGAAAAAAATTCCATATTCCTTCCTAGATTTTAGAAATTCATGTGATGGCTCCATATAAGTACTTAGTGTGAATGGAATTTTTAACTTGGAGTAAAGAATACTCCCTTTTAAATGTATGAAAAAAATGATTGTTACAGTTAATTTTTTTCAGATGTTATTTAATCAGTATTTGAAGTACCACCATATTCCAAAAGCAGTGGTGAGTAATTAGGGCATCAAGTGAATGAGATTATTTATATATTTGAGACTCTAATGTACTAGTGGAACAAACAAGTAGGTGCATTTAATACAATGCTACCAGCTATAGAGACGGAGACAAAGTATTATTAGCAAAAGAACAAACACTAAGTTCAAATCAGGTATTCAAAGGTTGATGTGTGAAGTGAGTCCCAAAGATTGAAGATATCTTCCTCCAAAAATTAAGATGGGAAGGAAATTCAGAGAAGGAAATTCCAGGAAGACATATAGAACAAAACCCACTCATGTTTCTTATATATTGCTTCACCTTTCCTTGAATTTGCACATCGTTTTTCTTCATTTGTAAATACCTTTGTTGCCTCTTCTCTACCTGTTAAAAATCATTATTCTTCAAAAATCAACTCAGATATCTTCTATTTGTGAAAGTTTCTCTGTCTTTCATAAACACACTGAATCAACCTTCCCTTTGTTCAACAAATGTTATGCTTCTGTTATAACTCGACATCAAACTGCCAAACTCGTCTGTTTGGCAAATATTTTTTCACTTGCTTTTTTTTCCTCCTTAAATTAGAGGCATCTCATGGACAAGCATTACTGTTGGCAAACAATTGATCATTAAATCTTTGTTAGTTGTATAAATAAACAAATATTTTCTTATTCTCTTTTGACTAATAGTCTCTTATCTCCAACTAGATCATTGGCTTCTTAGTGGAAGTCATAATTTCTAATTATCTAATGTCTAGTTTTTGCATCATCTAAGGAATTTAATATATCATTATATAGGTCAGTGCATATCTGTTATAAATATTAAATGGATTACTTCTTGATTTGATTATTTTCATTGTGTAGAATCATATGTCAATCAAGTGACACTATTATTCCTTTTCTTTCATCACATTATTTAAAGCAATGGCTATCTAAAATAGATTTAAAACATTATCAAGGTACTATTTTAAAAATCCAGTGCATCCTTTTATTTGTTAAAGTGACATTGTAGTTAGTCATTTCTTATTTGTGAGCAATTATAACTTTATGGCAACCAGAATAGTATTAAATTCTGTCTCTCACATTTTTTCTTGCTTCTACCCAGAAATTAAAATCTGTGAAACTATTTAGGTCCAGACCAGTAAGAAAGTCTTAGAAAAAGATATGTGTATGTTTATATATACATACACTCCCTTTTAAGGTATGAAAAAATGATTGTTACAGTTAATTTTTGTAAACATAAAGTTAATATTAAAATATAAACATCACCTACTTAGACCTTTCATATCTGAGAATTTACAAATATCTCTCTACCTACAGCATTTACAAACCACCTCATTTATAGGATTCGCACAGATCATTCTATTTGAATCTACCAAGACTCTTGTGGGTTAAGTGTAGCATTTATGTTTTAACTCCAATTTTAAAGATTATAAAAAGGAGAGAGAAGTGATTTGTCCAAGGCCACACAGGTAATAAATGGCGGTATCAGCTTTAGAACCAAGCTCTTCCTAAACATTTCTCATTCTGTGTGAATTATTACTATAGTTAACATCTGGAAGAATGATTTACAGAATTCAAAATAATATCCTGGAATCTTGTCAATTACTTAAAGATATTACCTGGAGAAGGAACATGATATACTGAGAGAACAATAGGTAAAAATTCAGATGGTGAGAATTAAGGCCCTGGCACAAACATTAGTGATGCTTCTAACCAGGTGGAAGTCACTTGATCTGTTTTCATATCTAGAAAACTGATATGGTAGTAGCTTCCCTAACCATACCCAAATTGCTGTGAAGATCACGGAACTTTATAAACTATAAATCATTGTCTAGTCATAGATTATCGTGATAAAGTTGTACAATAATAAATGCAGAGAACAGTACACCCTGCCTTGTGGTGAAATACCTGTTATGCTTTTATATAGTAGCTAGGACATAGAAGTTCTAACTTTGGCTCTGCTACTACTTGACTGTATGTCTTTGAAAAGTTCCCATAACCTCTGTCTGTTTCCTGATCTGCAGTATTAGGATGAACTATATAATCTCTAAAGCCTTTTCCGTGTTGAAATGTATGATTCTAAGTGAATCCAACCATACTTTTTGGCTTAGACTCCCTAATCATCAGCAGAATAAATTGCAGAGACAGCTGGCTGGTGTTAGGGGTACAGTCTCTGGCCACAGAAGTGCATAAACTGAGGGGAGCACATAGTCATCAAACAGATGACAGAGCTCTCATTAGCAATGTGCTGAAGCTAGTGACATCCAGGGACAATGGCAGCTGGCATTTTCTCCCTGTTAGAATGCCTGTTCAATTAGTTTTTTGGTCCTAGTTCAGTCTGAACTCACCCTCTGAAAAATCAAGAAAGTGTTCTTTGCTTAATAATCAGAGTCAGGGCAATAATCATTAAGTTAACACTTTATAGCATGTCTATTATGTGTATGCCGACATGCTATGTAATGGTAAAAATTGAAAAAAACCCTTCTGTTTTGGAAGGAGCATGTGTTTTGATACTGAAGAGCTTTGAATTTGGGGCCTGATTTCTTGCTCATAGGCTATATCTCTTTTATAAATTGCCCTTAAGTTCACTAACACCATACTTGACAAAAGTAGATACCTGTTATGTGTTGACCAAATAGATATTATTTGATTATACCATATTTTCTCTAAGTTTCTTCAGAGAAAATGGGATTAATAACACCCAGTTTATAGAGTGGTTGTGAAGATTAAGTGAAATAAGAACGGAAAGACCTTTGCATGGTGATTACTCAGTAAATACCCCCTTTTTTTGCACAACTCTCCTACTTTTCCTTATATTCTAGTGTGAGGGAAGTATCAAAGACATTCGCCAGCACAGATTTAAAAGTAAAATAGTCTACATAAATAAATAAATCATATCAGCAAAAGGAGCAGTTAATTCAGATTGAGAGATGAGTATGATAAAAATAAAAAAATGCAAGTAACTGAAAGCCACTGATGTGACCACTTTGGTTAGAGAGGTGTATAAAGAAGCCAAACATGGTGGAAGCCCCACATCCCCCTGTTCTTACTGTCCATCACGACAATGAGATGTATCAAAACTGCTAACATGAACACACTTGGAAGGATTGCTCAAAATTGAAAACTACTCTAGATTAGAATTAAAGAGAATGTGTTGGGGAAGTACCCATAGTGATCGGACAGCAGGATTTTTTTGTGTACTATTTTTTAAAAAAGAAAAATGGCATTACCTAAGAAAGAAAACTTTTAGGTGAGAGTCATAGAGATCCAAGTTCAAGTTATACCTCTAATACTTGGATGTTGTGAAAACAGGAACAAGTAATTTAATCTTTATAGTCATCAAATGCTATCACCAGAAAAAAAATGGAGATAAAAATACTGATTTTGCAGAGTGATTGTGAGGATTAAGTGAAATTATGTAACCAGCACATTGCAAGAACAGACTACTGCCACAGTGTAGACTACTGCCACAGAGTCCAAAATTTAGTAGATACTCAATATGTATTTACTGGTAACTCAAAAGTCACTGAATTAATTATTAAATTGGGGTAACTATAGAAGGAATAGATGATGGAAGGAAGATATGATGATTTAATATGAACTTATTTATAATAATAGTAAGTACTCAAAAATATTTCCTTCCTTTGACTTAGTAGAAGAATTATTAGAAATGTAAGAGAATATAATTAGGATCAACTGAACTTTTGGAGGTTTGGTTGATTAACTCAAATAAGAATAATTCAGAAACCACAGTACATGTAAACACTCCACATTCAGAGAAAATCCTGGTTTCTCTATTACTTACTGCTTAGAACACTTTATTGCCAAGGTTAGCAGAGCTGGCTTCATGAGGATGTGACCAATGCAGTGTTCAGAGGCTAGCAAGAAGGGCCTTTCCTGTGGAATGTGAAACTCAATGTTGAAATTCTTAATAATTTGGTCTTTGTATTTGTGTTTTGTAAGTGAATCCCGGTGATATAATGGAACATTTCCCTGAGGAATTGGGTCTTTGGCTCATAAGTGATACTGCCTCCCACCTCCTCTCCACCTTCCTGGGATGGGCTTCTCTGTTGCCTGCTTTCTGCTCCCTGGAACCCAGGGTCACAGTCTTGCTTCCTTTTTCTGCCTCTGCCCAGCAACTGCTGACCTCTCCACCTAGGGAGACTATTTGATCACATGAATAGGAGGTGAATGTTCTGCTGTGCCACTGCCACTCCCTGATTTGGGCCCATGTAAATAAGGATTGAGAGTCAGGCACACACCCTGAATTTTCTTTTTTTTTTTTTTTAATTAATTAATTAATTAATTTTTTTACACCCTGCTTTTTCTTGGGCTAGGCAAGATGCAGGCACTCTTGAACTTCATAACAGTGCCATTGCACATTCAGCAGGATTTCACCATGGCCCTTATAACCACTCCCCTTAACTAGATTCTGAGCACATTGAAGCAGAGAGAGGTTTTAGGTACCCTGGGTTAAAGTGGTGGACTCGTGGGAAGGAGAGATAAACTTGCCTACCCTCTAGCAGGGGCCCGCCTGCACATTTCGTGCTGGATCTCACAAATGAGGTAGCAGAACTTGAACATGAGGGACACAATATAACTGAGGCCAAAGCTAGCACATAATCTCAAATTCAAATGGCTTAATTAACACTCAGAATCACTCTATCCAACCCTGCCCTGACTCCCCATCTGATTATTTTCCAAGAATGTCATGATTATCTTTTTCCCTTTTACATTCTAAGAATTCAGTCACATTTGAAAAATCTTTGTCTCTCACCCCTTTAGGTGATATTTGTGAATTATGGCTCATAGAATTTAGTTTCAAAATATCTCTTTAGTCTAGCCATTTCTCTTTGTCCTCACTGTCATCATCTTAATGTAAGCTCCCACAACTTGTCTGATCAACTATATCCACTCTCTCCTGCCCTCAGCATCTAGGATGATCTTTTTTGCAAAGCATTTCTGGTTATATTACTTCCTTTACATTAAACTTTTAAGCTTCTGATTTCTCTTAGGAAGAAAGAGCAAATTCTTAACTTGACCTGAAACACCCTGCAAGATCTACCTTCCCCTGTCCATCCCTTCAGCCTTGTCACACATCATGCTCTTTGATACTACCCAGGCGTTGGACACACACTGCATTTTTTTCTAACTCCTTTGAATGTGAGTGTGCTCATGCTGGTTTAGTAAGTCATCTTCCCAACCTTCTAATCAACTGAAACCAACTTTTCTTCAATTGCAGCTCACTTAACAGTTCCTTGGAAGAGACTGTTCCAATTTTTAGAATTATCACACAATGCAGAGTACAATGTAACATGTTTTTGTAATAACATATTTAATCTTTTTATTTATATGTATGATTCTTTGATTGATATCTGCCTCCCCTCACTAGACTAAGGCCAGATATATTGTATCTCCAGGGTTTCATTTGAGTGAATGGTACATAAGGAGCTGCTTAATAAGTATTGATTAATTCATTGAATGAATGAATGTGCATTTAGTATGTTTTTCTTTAATAAAACCTTTAGGGCAGATAACACAGTTCCTACCATGTAATATGTGGCATGACTAAAAGTCACAGTTTAAGACTGTAACTTTTGGAGTATCGTTTAATCTTTTTGTATGTTAGAGGTACTTAACATATAAATCAGTTGAATAATAGCCTGTCAAAGCTATCTGTCACTTAATAAGGAATTATTTTTTGGTTGCCTGGGTGGCTCAGTTGATTAAGTGGCTGCCTTCAGCTCAGGTCATGATCTCAGGGTCTTGGGATCCAGCCCCTGTGTGGGGCTCTCTGCTCAGCAGAGAGTCTGCCTCTCTCTCTTCCTCTGCCCCTTCCCTTGCATGTGTATACTCTCTCTCAAATAAATAAATAAAATATTTAAAGAAAATAGGGGAGTCTGTTTAAGGAACATTACTTTCTTTTGGCTTTGTATTTTCACATCTTTTGTGTGTTTTGCGTATGTATGTTTTGAAGACGTATATAAAACTGGAGGTGTATTTTGGTTTCATAAAATAATCAGTTCATTTTTCAGTTGTTTTTTTTTTTTTTTTTCTTTTCTTTGCTTGCTAAGTATTTTACATGTTCGTGCCTCTGGATATTTTTTAAGATGTAAACTGTTCACCTTAGTAAGGTTAGAGAGGTGTGCTTGTTTGTGCATGCGTGTAAATGCATGTGAGATTAATATTTTATTCTGCTGTTTTTATTTGTATGTCTCTTTTGGTAAGGTCAAAATCTTTCCTAGAAAACATTCTGATTTCTGTACTAACACACTTCTGCACTTCCATTTAGCAACCTGCCATCCTAGTAGCCTTGGGTAGTCAGTCGTATGTGTTATAACTACATTGGGCCCTCAGGCTTTACCCCAATCTGGTGTCTATTTGGTTGTCAATTTAAGAGCAGTCAGGCTATTGGCCTTGTCTGCATTTTCAGTCTCTTGAACTTCGTGATCAAATTCAATTGTTCAGGGTATTTGTCTGGATTCTTCATAAGGTTGCAAGTATTTTAAAGGTAGGAATAGTTTCTTTTTAAAGTTACATTCCCTAGACCCTAACCTGTAGGGTTCTCACATCTTTGCTGGATGAATGGTTAAATTAGGCCTTGTAGATAGCTAGGAGATGATCGCGTAGGACTCCCCACCACATTATCTTAGTATTGCCATACCTGACTAAGCATACTCTGGAGCACTTTACGGAGAAGAGTCAGTCTGCCAGATGTCTATTTCTCTACTCTGCATGGTCCAGATTTAAGACATTTGTAAAACAGGGCATTTCAAGAACTTGGCAGTGATTAGGACCCTTTCATACTTCTTTCATACTTCAGTGGTGTTCACAAATGGAATTCAAGAGTTTTGGACTCAGGCAACTCAAGGTAAATGCTCGGCAATGCCATCTGTTATCTCTGTGTATCAGAACTAGTCAATTATCTTTAATTCTCCATCAATAAAGTAGGCTTGGTAGTAATGATTTTGCATGGTGGTTGTTAGAATCAAGTGAAATATAAGTGAGGTCACTTTATAAAGAATAAGACACCTTGTTATGCTTGTTATCATTTATTTTCCCTTACTGATTTATGAGCTATTTTATTTTTAAAGACTAGATTGCAAATGTCTTTTGGGAGTATGATTAACACATACCTGTTCAGAAAGGAAATTACTTAATAATAATTCTGTAGATGCCATTTCTGTAGGAGGTTACCAAAGAGAATCTTGAGTCTATAATTTTAAAATACTGAGTCTAAGATATGACTACATATTAACTATATGATGATGGTGATAATAGCAAATTCTATGTGCCTCTCATGTTAAATTTTAAAAGAAAACACTGCTTCATTTGTTGCTCAAAACAGCATGACTTTGAGGTATAATCCCATTGCATAGTTGAGGACACTGAGAAATTAATGAGGACACTGAAAATTTTAGTTTTCCTTTCTTCTTTTCTTTTCCTGTCTTTTCTTTCTTTTCCCTTTAGGACAATAAAACCAGCCAAGAACTAGTGATGGTATTACTCCTTGCATATAATCCAGAGACAAGATAAGTCTTTCAGGTTTTATGAAATGAAATTTATTCAGTATTTGTAATGCTTTCATAAGGATATATTATTTACTTATCTTAACTGATTATCCTTATTAATTGTGTTCCAGGAAACATACTATTTTTTGTCAGTGGATTTAAAATGCATGCAATTATTTGTACTATTTTGTTCTTATTTCAAAAAAGAAATTGTCTTGATCAATCTAATGGAAATTTGGGGGGAAAATCATTTTTTCTACATTTAAAGAGAATACTTTGCACAAGGAAAATAACTCCAATGACAAAAGCCTCGGTTGTTTCTAGTATCAATGTCTGTTTTTTGTTTTTTTGTTTTTTTTCTCTTCAGGAAGAAAAAGAAAGTCATGCGAAAATGTGATTCTTTAGTGGTTTTGAGAAAAAAGCTTTCTCACCATGAAAATTTTGACAATCTCTGTGAAATCAATGCATAATTAATAGTAACTGCGAGCTATTCATGTTTATGGGGTCTAATATATTAGAATAATAGTCTTGGCCATGACAGCTTCTTCTAAATATTTCTCAGCATAGTGGTAGCATAGATAAAAAGCAAATCAACTGTGTGTAATCATGAGAACTAACTTAAAATTTCTCTGCAGGATCTAGACACAAAATTACTGGTGTTAAAGGCCTGTGATTACTTAATTCTCCTTCATTCCAACCTCATTAATTAAAACAATTTTTGTCCACTGACTTAATCATGAGATTTTCCTAAGCTATAATTATATTTTTAAAAATTTTGATATACTAGTACATTTTCTCATAAGGTGATGATTATTGGAAAAAACACTTAGAATTATGCTTTATGTAATGTATTTTGAAGTTCAGTGGAGAGGAGATTTTATTAAACATTCCTGCAGTCCCTTGATCATTTGGAAAATGATCCTAAACTTACATTTCTTCCAGATTTTAGACATGTTTTGAATAAAGCACAGTACCTGCACTCTGTACTTGGACCCCTTTTCAACACAAAGAAGAAAAGAATAAACATGTGAATGGATTCTGTGTGCTTATTATTCTGATATACTTATGTTTTCTCATTTTATTTCTCAATAACTATGTGAAGGGGAAAAAGTGCTAAGATGCATTGAAAAATTGCTATTTGCTAGACTATTTGCTAAGGCAAATACCCTATTTAACTATTTCAGTAATTCTAATGGGTAGTCATATTCCAATTTTACACATGAAAAAACTGAGTCTCAGAAACTTAGTGATGCACCAGGTTCCCCAGGTTGAGAGTAAAAATCTCAGGATCAAAACTTGGGTATTTTTTTTTTAATTTTTATTTATTTATGATAGTCACAGAGAGAGAGAGAGAGGCAGAGACACAGGCAGAGGGAGAAGCAGGCTCCATGCACCGGGAGCTCGACGTGGGATTCGATCCCGGGTCTCCAGGATCGCACCCTGGGCCAAAGGCAGGCGCCAAACCGCTGCGCCACCCAGGGATCCCAAAAACTTGGGTATTTTGATGCAGTCTTAGGCTTCTTTCATATTGTAGCTGCCAGGCTGGCAAAGGTTGCTTCAGAATGAGTGCATGCATAGGCCCCTTTTGGAAACTCATTAAACTATTCAAGCTGATTTCTTTCAACACTCTTCCACAGACACAGACCATGGTCAACAACAATTCTATATTGAAGTGTCAAGTGCAAGGAAAAGACTTGGAAAGAAACTGTTATCCTGACTGGAACAAGAACACACAAAGCACGTTTGTTGAAAATTATCCAGGTACTTTAGGTTGATGAGTTCTCACCAGGAGGATAACATTAAGTACTTACCAGATTATCTTTCTACCATAAAATTAAGGTTCTGATGGATAGAGAGAATCACATTTTCCACGAGTGAATACAAGTTAAATTATGTCTCTGGGACGTCATCTACCATGTATCCATAATATGAAAAGTGCATGCATGACATCTGCATTAATAAAAGTAATTCTGGCTGCACAAACAGAAAACCTTTAAATTGTTAGTGGCTTAAGACAACCTAAGGTTTTCCCTTAACACAGTCTGATGCATCATTCCTAGTCAGGTAGTACTCAGGCACCCACTCTCTTGTCAATACTAGGAGCCTTCTCTGTTCAACCAGGAGATAGGGAGAAACTATAACAATTCAAACTTACTCCTTAACTCCTTTTGCCAGAGTGATATGTTCACTTCAACTCATATCTTACTGGCTAGAACTGATCACAAGACTCTGCCTAGACATACGAGGTGCTGAGACTGTAGCCCCTGATTGAATAGCCAGTGATTATACCCTGAAGGGGAGCAAGAATTATTAAACATTGACTAACTGCCTCTACCAAAGTTTTGGCTTACTATGTTATGGGGAATATTAATGTGTAAGAATACAGAAAAATATAAAGCAGATAGTCCACTGCCAAAGTAAAGGTATAGATGGGGTGTAGGTGAGAAAGGAAAACTGTTAAAATGCAGTCATGAGGTGTGGGCAGTAAATGGTGCTGGTGTTCAAGGTGGTGTTTGCAGAGGGAGGGGATAGTTGGACTTTATCTTGGAAGAATAAAAAGCTTAAAATGAGTGGGTGGACAGAAATTGGGAGAAACAGACATTTAGGAAGCATTTACTGTGGGGGGATGGGATCAGGTGGAAGGGCAGGTAGTGAACGAATTCCCCTGAAGCAGAACAAAGGAGATAGAGGTTTATGGAAGATGCTGCAAGGGAGCCAGGCAGGATAGCAAGAGAGAGACTGCCAGGAGGCAGTGGTGAAGGGCTGGAGTTAAGGGGAAGAGACCAAGTGTGAGAATGTATAGCATTTTCCTTTTTTTTTTTTTTTTTTTTGGTACCTGTGCCCAGTTGTGCGTTGCCCACTGGTCAGCTAGCGTTCATGGGTATTCTTAGTTGGGTCACCTACCTAATGAATGAGCCTGTTTGCATTCAGCCAGTTGGTCACTGCAGGCCTTTTTACCTTACTCAGGTTTCCATCCCTGAAACCTGTTGCCTAAAACAGCCTCTACACTTAACTGTGATCAAGAAGACTGTCAAATGCTTTGCATGTAGCATATCATTTAACCATCAAATCATCATACAAAGTTGATATTGCCAGGGCTTTTTTTAGAGGAAAAAAAAACTAAAAACAAAACTAAGATTTAGACACTAAGCCAATATGCATAGCTAAGATGGCAGAGTGTAGTGGAAAACACGCTCCTGTGTGTACCCTACTCTCCATATTCTACTATAACACTGTTTCACTTTCTAATACCAGATTTCTGGACTTTCCATACATCAGGCAATTCTGCAGCACCAGCTGGGTGTCCTGCAGATAATGTCAGATCCCACAGGTTAAGGGCTCAGTCCTACAAGACTATCGCCTTACTCAACTTCAGATGCAAATCACAAGCCCAGATTGTCACCTGTGCTTGTGACCAAGCGGCTATAGGTCCGAGGTTCCGACCATTCAATTAATTTGCCATTGGCTCATAGAATTCAGGAAGACATTTTACTGTCTAGATAACCAGATTATTATAAAAGAGTAAATAAAACTCAAGAACAGCTAGTTGGAAGATATATATAGGATAACGTGTGTGGGTAGGAACATGGAGCTTCCATGTCCTCTTTGGAAATGCTACCCTCCCAGCATCTCCAGGTGTTTACCCACCAGGGAGCTTTTGAACCCATCCTTTTATGTTTTTATGGAGGCTTCTTATATAGCCAATGATTGAATCATTGGCTATTAGTAATTGAACTCAATTTTCAGCTCCTCTCCCTTCCCCAGTGTTAGGGCGCAGGGCTGAAAATTCTAACCCTCAAATCACAGGCTGGTTCCCCTGGCAACCAGCCTACATCCTTAGGTGCTTTCCAAAAGTCATCTCATTAACATCAATTTAAATGTGATTGTGGAAGGGTTTGTTCTGAATACCAAAAGACAGTATAGGTCTTATTACTTACGAAATTCCAAACGTTTTAGAACTCTGTGCTACAAACAGGGCAAGGCCACATATAGGTTTCTTTTTATAATTCACAATATCTCACAGGGCTATCTCTCAAGCCAAATTCTATGCAACTCAAAATCTTATATACCAAGAACAGGGATAAATTGAAATCTCTTGAAAGACTGTTCCAGACACAATTGCACTTGATTAACTTTTCACTCCAGTTTCCTACATACAAACTTCATACAAGAATCATACAAACTTCAGCTATGATGGGAAGCAATTAGGGAGGGGGACTCAGAGGAAGATCTGTTGGGTAATACACTACACCATAAGTAAATTCTCTCTGATAATGATTTAAAATACAGATCCTTGTGGAGAGGGCTGACATTGAAAGCACTTAGGAAGAGGGAAAGTCCTAGCAGATATTTAGTTGCTACTGTACACCAGAAACTTGTGCTGGCACTTACTGTACCATATTCCATTGAACCTTCATGAATTAATGCTGTTAATATCCTCTCTTTTACATATGTAATGAAACACAGACATAGAGGTTATACAACTCCTGATACACAGAGAGAGTCTGAGCCTGAATTTGAATTCACATTGTCTGACTTAAACTTTCAGGTATAATATGATGCTGTAGTGTAAAGGGAAGATAGAGATACACAAAAGGAGAGTCTGTCTTTGGAAACTTCAATGAACAGAGAGAACGTGGAAATAGAGAATAAAAAGAGAGGACATACTATGCTCTGTTTGTTTTGTTTTGTTTTACTTTTTTTTACTTTTCAGTTTAATGGAAAGACATAGAGGGCAAAGATAATATTTGCTAAGGAAAAATAGAAATATTATGGCTAAAGTATTCAAACTTTAAACATATTTTTTCAGGCTAAGATTTGAAAGAGATTCCTAACTAAAATGTTCTGTAAGCATAAATGCAAAGCCAGGTTAAGTATTTTGGTTAAAATACAACAATAATGAGCAAATCAGACAAAATTCATGGGGTAAGGAATGTGAGATCCTGGATTAAAGCAGTCAATGTGAAAAATAGTTCTGGATTCAGATGACCAAGAGTATGTTGCAAACTTAAAAAGTACCTGTAAATCTGACTGCATTAGGAGAACCATAGTGTCCAAATGATAAGAATTGTCATCTTTTTGAGGCAGAAGCCTTGCCTCTCTTAATTACCACTGTATTTAGCAAGACACAACCCTTTTTGGAAGATAGTTTAAGTGCTCAAAAAATATTTGTTAAATGAATGGGTAAATGAATGAATATTAAAACTGATCACATGATTTGTGCAACTCATAGAATTCTCTTTTCACATTTAAGGGTCTAAGAGAGGCTGATTAAATTATGTTACAAATATTTATTGGGCCTCATGATATCTCAAGTACTCTGGTGGATAAATGAAGATAAAATGATGCCAAGACAGGGTCTGTTTCTCATGGATCCAGTATACTACGGAAACACAGATGGAAGTATCTCCAAATTCTCCTGTATTAGAAAGAGGTGAAGAGAACTCTTTGAGTTATAGAAAAGTAAACTTTAGGATATGTGCATAGAGAAAGTAAATATCTGGAGCAATTTGCAGGGATGCCATGTGGGGAGAAACATTTAATCACTGTGTGTAGCTCCAAAAACCATAACTAGGTGTAATGTATAAAAGTTACAGGAAGGCAACATTCTGCCTAATATTAATGAGAAACTTGTTAAACCATTATTCTTCTCCAAAATAGAAGTTTCTGACTCCTGAAGTGATGAATTCCTTTTCCCAGATGAATTTGAGAAAGGTAATTATCATTATTTTATATACATTTATTTTTTATTGGTGTTCAATTTGCCAACATATAGAATAACACCCAGTGCTCATCCCATCAAGTGCCCCCCTCAGTGCCCGTCCCCCAGTCACCCCCACCCCCCCGCCCACCTCTCCTTCCACCACCCCCTCCCAGTTCGTTTCCCAGAGTTAGGAGTCTCTCATGTTCTGTCTCCCTTTCTGATATTTCCCACTCATTTTTTCTCCTTTCCCATTTATTCCCTTTCACTATTTTTTTATATTCCTCAAATGAATGAGACCATAAAATGTTTGTCCTTCTCCGATTGACTTATTTCACTCAGCATAATACCCTCCAGTTCCATCCACGTCGAAGCAAATGGTGGGTATTTGTCGTTTCTAATAGCTGAGTAATATTCCATTGTATACATAAACCACATCGAGAAAGGTAATTATTATTAATAACAACTACATAGTTGTTATAAAGTTAATTTTTTAGTATTTTGTGCACTTATTTGAATATTTGCAAAAATTTCTAGTAATTGTAGTAAAAGAGACACGGATGTGGAGAAAGATGGTTGGTGGTAGAACAGACAGAAACTTGTCATTTAGATCCATGGAAGAGAGAGAAATTTACCTAGTTTGCACCTTCATGCTTGTCTATTTGCTCAAATTTGGAATAAGAGTACTGTACTGATGTTGTATTAAATCAATCGGGTTAGAGATTGTTTCTCAATTCTTATAGCTCCTGAAAAGGAGTGCACTGGCATAGATTATTTGGGTCAAGCAAAGGTATCTTTAGCATTCCCTTCCATTGCAGAGGGATTTAGGAAATCCTCCATGAATTTCACCTCTGTGGTGAAATTGAGTTAAATATGTCACCAAAAGTTATCTAAAACTTTTCTCTCATATCATACAGGTTTTCTCTGCCTCTAGATAGGATCACCAATTTTTTCAAATAAAAATACAGAATGCCCAATTAAATTTGAATGTAAATTTTAGGATAGCTTTTTGCTGAACGGTTATGCTTTGTTTATCTGACATTCAAATTTGACTCTCTTAGATATGTTATATTATACCACACATTTTATATTAATTTGGCAACCTTACCCTAGAGCAATATTTCATAATGGGACAGGTATCAGCAATAATTCCTGTTAACTTGAAAAGATGAAAATGTATTAATGTGGCAGCCCGCCTGGTGCTGGATGCCAGCCCGGGGGACACCGATGGCGGGAGCCACCTCTCGCCCTGCAGGGCCCCGACGGGCGGGCACGCTGCTCGGGGTCCTCCTCCGGGACCGAGTCCCCGTCAGCTGTGTAGCTCGGTGTTGGGGACCGCGCGGGCCGCAGAGCGCCGCTCGAGGTCAGTCTGGCCATCCTGGGGGCCACGGGGCGGGCAAGTCCGCTCTCACCATGAAGCTTCTGACCAGGGGGTTTATCAGCGAATATGACCCCAACTTGGAGGACACCTACAGCTCCGAGGAGACAGTGGACCACCAGCCTGGCCACCTGAGGATCATGGATGCTGCAGACCCAGACACCCCCCGGAACTGTGAGGCGGCCTGAACCGGGCCCAGGCCTTCCTGGTGGTGTACAGCATGGACAGCCGCCAGCGCTTCGAGGACAGCAGCAGCTACCCGGACCTGCTTGCTTTGCATGCCAAGGAGACACAGCGCAGCTCCCCTGCCCTGCTGCTGGGCAACAAGCTGGACGTGGCCCAGTACAGGCAGGTCACCAAGGCCGAGGGTGCGGCCTTGGCGGGCAAGTTCGGGGGCCTGTTTTTCGAGGTCTCCGCCTGCCTGGACTTTGAGCACGTGCATGTCTTCCACGAGGCGGTGTGGGAGGCGTGGCGGGAGCTGGAGAATTCTCTGCCCCGAACCCGTTCATCTGCGAGGAGAGGGCCCTGCCCCACCAGGCTCCACTCACCACCCGGCATGGTCTGGCCAGCTGTAGCTTCAACACACTTTCCACCGTCAGTCTGAAGGAAATGCCTGCCCTGGCCCAGGCCAAGCTGGTCACGGTGAAGTCATCCCGGGCCCAGAGCAAGCGCAAGGCACCCACCCTGACTCTGTTGAAGGGCTTCAAGATCTTCTGAGGGCACCCCCTAAGTCTGAGGATCCCAGACTCAGCAGCTGGGTGGGGCTGCAGGACAGGGGCTGGCCTCTCCCAGTGGCCTTCCCTCGAACAGAATGATAGCCCTTGCCCTCTGGTGGGCAGCTGACCCCTTTCTGGCATCAAACCAGTTCACAGTGTGAGCTAGAAGGACAGGCAGGAATGCTGCTCTTGCTCACTCCAGGCCTTGGTTTCCATGGTAACCACCGCATTCCCTGACCCTGAAGGGAAATAGCTACTGAGACAACCCAGAGACCTTGGGTCAGCCTGAAGTGGAAGGAAATTGTGGTGTCTGTCATGGTGCCATCACCCCCTTCCTGCTCTAGTGACAGCCAGGCCAGATGTGGCCTCTAGTAGACAGCTCTGCATGGTCCAGCTCTAGAAAGGGTAGGCCGGGATCGGTCTGCAGGAGGCGCACCCTGAGGTCCTAGCACCACCTGGTGAACAGGAAGGGCAGAGTGGCTATGGGTCTTGGGGAGGGGACTTGAGCCTGGCCCTCCTGTTGTCCTCTGACTTCCCAGAAGCCCCAGGCAATAAATCCCAAGTTTATCCAAGTCAAATCTGGCTTAAATAATCCTATGGGACAGGCTGTGAGAAGTAAAATTCCCAGAAGGGCTATTTCATGTGCTTTGGCTTTCAGTGAGGATTGGGGGCTCTGGGTCGTCCAGAGTAGGGAGCCTCCAGTGTTTTTGTTTTACCAGGAGACAGGGCCCCCTTATTTTCCCATCTTAAATTACAGACGCTCTCTACAGAGCCTCAGATCTAGCCTCCTGAAGTTTAATGATCCAAACTGCAGAACAAAATCATTCTCTCTAGTGACCATCACCCAGGACTCCAGGGAACCTGCAACTGGCAGTATCAAGCACCCAGTGGGCACTGTTAGCCTGACCCAGGCTCATAGGTAGAACCACAGTATGCCAGCCGGGAGTCTGGTCTAGCAGGACCCAGTACCTTCAACAATGGCTCTGAGTGTTCTAAGTTCACTCTTGAAAGATAGAACCTAAGGCATTTTGAGTTCATAAAGCAATTTTTTACATAAATTATTTGGGGTCGCCCCCACCAATGGGATTCCATTGTTAGCATAGGGAGTTTCATAGTTTTCTAACGCTGTTTACCGCGGGGCCCCTAAGTCTCTTAGGATCATCAGCAGATAAGCAGGTAAAGGAGAGGGCTCCGGTAGGAGGAAGGAGTGGAAGGGGATTCTGAGCCCAGAACCCTGCTCTTGGCAATCCTAGGACGTGGAGTTAAGAACAAGAGCTCTCCCCGAGCCTTCAGCCATATTCTGTAGATGGAGAAGCTGAGGTCAGAGCGAGGCTGTGAACCCCTCAAGACCACATGGGGAGTCCTAGCCAGGCTTCCTGATCCACAGGCTGGCTCTGGATTTCATGCTTTTGCTCCAAGCTGCTTGTGTTGGACCACTGCCATTTGAACAAACTATGCAATTCCAAATGCCTGCTTCCAGAAGCATTTTAATATAAAGTGGTCCCCCCCCCCAAAAAAAGAAAATGTATTAATGTGAATATAGATTCTTACTATATATAAGAATTGTTCTAGGTGTCACAATTTTTTAAGTGAATTTAAAACTGTCCTTTTTCCCTTATGGATATCATAAGCTAGCAGTAGGTGACAAAAATGTAAACAAAAAAACCCACATCGCATTATAGGTGCTATGAGAGAGGTCTGAGTGGAGTACGGCGGAGGTAATCAAGGAGAGAGTGTAAGATCTGACCTGGCAGGAGGTGAGAAGGGTTCAAGGAATGTTTTATAACAGAGACAGAGTTTAAGTTAAATCTTGACAGGTAAAGTCGTCTTCACTAGGAAGACAAGTTCTACTGTAATGATTATTGGATATGATTTATCAACACCTATCAACACTTATCTACCTACAAGTGTAGAAAGTGTAGAAAGTGTAGCAGTAAAAAGCTTAATATTGAAAGTACTCTTTATTTTTTATTGTACGATATGTATGCTTTCAAACCTATGTTGTTTCTAATTAAATGCTTAGGACTCCCAAGCAGAATCCAGAGAGTGTCTTTAGAATGAAAAGCCGTACTTTAGTGATTGAGTCAGTAATATATTAATTATCATTTTGAACTAGCTTGCTGTTGTCTATTTATTGGCCTTCTCATAAAGTATTTCATTTAAATTTATTGGGATGGATTCTGCTTGTAGCATGTAACAAGCTATTAAAAACAGTGCCAGTGAATAAAACAATTACCCAAAATCATGGCTACCAGCTGAGCCAGAGGCTTGATGGGTTAGTTGTCTGGAAAGCAGTGGCTATGACAAGATGTCTTTATTTAAACCTCTTACAGCCCTGTGCAGAGTCACAAAGAAAATTCATTTGCATATTATCAGCTTTGTATTAGAAAACAGACTGGGGGTGAATTTAAAAGAAAGATAATGTCAAAAGATTTTACAAAGGGACTTGAAGAAAGGTGGAAAAAGAGAAATCAACAATTGAAGAAAAGTAGAAAAAGAGAATCTGCTACATTTTTATATATAATCTCATTTAACCCAAATATAGCACTATAAGTGAAATGTCATTGTATATATATTTATATTTAATACTTGATGTGATAGGTTCTGAGATATTAATCAACTAGAAAAAGAATACATAGCTAAGCAGAAGAACTGAGATGTAAACCAGACTTATCTAACACTAAAGTCCAAACATCTATATTCTACCAAGTTGTAGGTACTCATATTTAATTGATATCATTATTACTATCATAATTATCATCATTGTTACATAGTGATTTGAATTACAGGAAAACAAAACAGACTGCTCCAAAAAAGTGACAAGATGAAGTGTTTCACCCCTCAAATTTCTTTTTGTAAAAAGCTTTTTATTATGATTTATTTGAGAGAGAGGGTAAGGGAACAAGTAAGGGGGAGGGGGAAAAGGAGTGGGAGAAGCAGACTCCTCACTGAGCAGGGAGCCCAACTCAGGCTCAATCCCAGAACCTTAAGATCATGATCTAAGCCAAAGGCAGCCACTTAACTGACTGAGCCACACAGATGCCCCTTTTTTGCCCCTAAAATTTCTAAAGAAGGGCCAGATGACCATAGATGAAAAAGGAGATTTCTGTATAGAGAGGAAGTTCAGACTAAAAAAATCCTTCCCACTTTTTCTAATTCTTCTTTCTCCATCATATTGCATGTGGCTTACTCTCTATCCATTTGAGATTACTTCCTGATATTTAAAAATATCACTTTCAAGAATCTTTATCCATTCTGGTATTGTTTCTTCTTCAAATGCTTTCTTAGTTTATGAACTACTTTTGCCTTGAGAGTAAACTACTTGTTTTTGACTCCTCCTGCTCTTTTAAATTTCTACTTTATTTTAAACATATTTTTATGATTGTTTTACTCTTACTTATTAGAGATAACATATGTGTTTCCAAATCTACATTATAAGCACTGAGCTTATATTATAAGCTCATTGGGGATCAAGAGGAAGTTATTAAAAATTATTAGAGACAAAATAAAAAACTTAACAGCCTTATCTGGAGTTGGGAGTGGGGGAATCTACAAAGCCAAAATTGCTTCTCAAATGGATAGAGAGTAAGCCACATGCACTATGATGGAGAAAGAAAGAATTAGAAAAAGTGGGAAGGATTTTTTAGTCTAAACTTGCTCTCTATACAGAAATATGCCAAAATTGCCTTGTAGATTCCAAAGACATAAACACTGCTATCCCATAAAGCCAGTGTCACCATTCACTTTTCTAGACTATATTTCTAACTCTGTCTAGTCATATTCCTTAAACTATGCCTTCTTTATTCCTATATATGGAAGTTTGCTTATATTCTGTGACTTCTCAGAATAATCTACCTCAGAGATGGCAAGTAAGTTGCCTACAGAATATTAAAATGGTTGAAGGTAGCTGCCTCGGTGTTAGTACAATAAGAAGGGTGACTCTATATGTGTCAAAGAACACCATGAGGACTCAAAAAGTATCTACATGAGTAAAGACAGGGGCAACATGTGTGCCTATGCTGGTGATCTTAATGCTGTATCTTGCATTTTCCTCATTCAAAGATCCCCTCCTAAAACTTGCACTTAACTAGAAAAGACCACATTAAAACCACTACTAAAAATGCAAAGAAAAAGAAAAAAATCAAAATATATCATGAAAGAAAATCAGCATAATATGAAAGAGAGAAAGACAAGAAAGGATCAGAGAAAATCTCCAGAAACAACGACAAAACAAGTAATAAACAGGCAATAAATATGTGTCTATAAATATTTGCTTTGAATATAAATGGATTGAATGCTCTGATCAAAAGACACAGAGTATCAGGATGGATAAAAAAACAAGACATATCTATATGCTGCCTATAAGAGACTCATTTTGGACTAAAAAACACCTGCAGATTGAAAGTGTGGTGATGAAGAAGCATTTGTCATGTAAATGAATGTCAAAGGAAAGCCAGTGTAGCAATACTTGTGTCGGACAAAATAGACTTTTAAAACAAAGACTATAACAATAGACAAAGAATGGCATTGTATAATAATAAAAGGGACAATCCAACAAGATCTAACAATGATAAATATTTATGCCCCCAACATGGGAGCACCAAAATATATAAAGCAATTAATAATAAACTAATAAAGGAACTAATAATAAAATAATGAAGGAACTAATTGGTAATAACAGAGTAATAGTAGGGGACTTTAACACCCTACTTACATCATTGGATAGATTTTCTACAGAAAATAAACAGGAAACAATGGCTTTGAATGACACCCTGGACCAGATGGACTTAAAGATATATTTAGAACATTCTATCCTAAAGCAACAGAATACACAGGCTTTTCAAGTGCACATGGAACAGTCTCTATAATAGATCACATACTAGGCCACAAAACAGGCCTTACCAAATACAAAAGATTGAAATTACATCATGGACCTTTTCTGACCTCTTCTAGCACTGAGAAACTAGAAGTCAACCACAAGAAAAAAATCTGGAAAGACCAGAAATATATGAAGGCTAAATAACATGCTACTAAGCAATGAATGGGTCAATCAGGAAATCAAAGAAGAAATAATAATAAAAAAATACATGGAAACAAATGAAAATGAAAACAACAGTCCAAAATGTTTGAGATGCTGGCAGCCTGGGTGGCTCAGCAGTTTAGTACCACCTTTGGCCCAGGATGTGATCCTAGACACTCAGGATCGAGTCCTGCATCAGGCTCCTTGCGGGGAGCCTGTTTCTCCCTCTGCTTGTGTCTATGCCTCTCTCTCTGTGTCTTCCATGAATAAGTAAATAAAATCTTAAAAAAAAGTTTGAGATGCTACAAAAGCAGTCCCAAGAGGGAAGTATAGAGTAATACCGGCCTACCTCAAGAAGCAAGAAAAGTCTCAAATAAATAACCTAACCTTAAAAGTGCTTGAAAAAGAACAACAATTGAAACCTAAAGCCAGCAGAAGGAAGGAAATAATAAAGACTAGATGAGAGCAGAAATAAGTGATATAAAAACTAAAAAAAACAAGAGAACAGATTTATGAAGCCAGGAGCTAATCCTTTGAAAAACACAATTTATAAACCTCTAGCCAAACTTATCAAAAAGAAAAGAGAAAGCACCCAAATAAATGAAATCGCAAATGAAAGAGGAGGAATAACAACCAGCATCATAGAAATACAAATAATTATAAGAGAATATTATGAAACTATATGCCAACAAGTTGGACAACCAGGAAAAAATGGATAAATTCTTAGAAACATATAAATTACCAAAACTGAAACAGAAAGAAATAGGAAATCTGAACAGACCAATTATCAGCAACAAAATTGAATTAGTAATTAAAAAAAAAAAAAAAAAAAAACAACTCCCAACAAACAAAAGTCTAGGACTGGATGACTTCACAGGCAAATTCTACCAAACATTTAAGGAAGAGTTAATACCTATTCTTCTCAAACTATCCCAAAAATTGAAGGGAAGGAAAACTTCCAAATTCATCCTATGAGGCCAGCACTACCCTGATACCAAACCCACATAAAGACACCAAAAGAGAGAGAGAGAGAACTATGGGCCAAAATCCCTGATGAACATAGGTGTAAAAATCGTCAACAAAATATAGGCAAACTGAATCGAACAATACATTAAAAAAATCATTCCCCATGATCAAATGGGAGCTATTCTTGGGGCTGCAAGGGTGGTTCAGTATTCACAAATCAATCATCACATTAATAAAAGAAAAGATAAGAACAATACAATCCTTTCAATATATGCAGAAAAAGCACTTGACAAAGTACAACAGCCATTCATGATAAAAGCTCCCAACAGAGTAGGTTTAAAGGGAACATACTTCAACATAATGAAAGCCCATTTATGAAAAGCCCACAGCTAATATCATACCAAATGAAGAAAAATGGGGAGCTTTTCCTCTACAGTCAGGAATAAGATATGTCAACTTTCACCACTTTCATTCTACATAGTACTGGCAGTCCTAGCCAGAGCAATAAGACATCCAAATCAGTAGGAAAGAAGTAAAACTTTCACTATTTCCAGATGACATGATTAAAGAAATTGTAGATGATCTGAAGAACAAATGGATCATAGATCTGAAGAACAAATATTGTCAAAATGTCTATACTAACCAAAACAATATACATATTCAGTGAAATCCCTATCCAAATACCAATAGCGTTTTGTCACAGAGCTAGAACAAACAATCCTAAAATTGCATGGAATCACAAAAGACTCCAAGTAACTAAAACAATCTTGAAGAAGAAAAAGCTGGAGACATCACAATTCCAGACTTCAAGTTATATTACAAGGCTATAGTGATCAAAACAGTATGATTTTGACTCAAAATAGGCACATAGAGCAATGGAACAAAATATGAAACCCTGAAATGAACCCACAACTATATGGTTATTTAATCTTTGACAAAGTAGTAGAGAATATCTAATGGGAAAAGCGCAGTCTCTTCAACAAACGGTATTGGGAAAATTGGACAGCAACGTGCAAAAGAATGAAACTGGACCATTTTCTTCAACATACACAAAAATAAACTCAAAATGGATAAAAGACCTAAATGAGTGACCTAACCTACAAAAATCCTTGAAGGGATTACAAGCTGTAACTTCTCTGACATTAGCCCTAACAACTTTTACTAGATATGTCTCCTGAGGGAAGGGAATCAAAAGCAAAAATAAACTATGGGGACTACATCAAAATAAAAAGTGTCTGCACAGCAAAGGAAGTAATTAACAAAACTAAAATGCAATTTTCTGAATGGGAGAAGATATTTACAAATGACATATTTGATAAAGGGTTATTATTAAAAATATATAAAGAACTTAAAAAACTCAGCATTCATGAAATGAATAATCCAATTTAAAAAATGGGAAGAGGACATAAATAGACACTTATCCAAAGGAGACATACAGTGACATCAAATGTCACTTCACATCTCTCAGAAAGACTAAAATCAACAAAGAAACAACAGGTGTTGCTGAGGATGTGAATAAAGAGGAACCCTTTTGCACTGTTTGTGGGAATCAAACCTGTTTGGCCACTCTGTAAAACACTATGGAGATTCCTCAAAAAGTTAAAAATAGAACTACCCTGTGATCCAATAATCACACTGCTATATATTTACCCAAAAATACAGAAATACTAATTCAAAAGGATACATGTACCCTGATGTCTATAGCCACATTATGAACAATAGTCAAATTATGGAAATAGTGCAAATGTCTATTAATTGGTGAATGGATAAAGAAGTGGCATACACACAGTAATATTACTTAGCCATAAAAAAGAATAATATCTTGCCTTTTGCAATGATGTGGATGGAGCTAGAGTATTATACTAAGCAAAATAAGTCAGTCAGAGAAAGGCAAATGTCACACCATTTCATTCGTATGTGGAATTGAAGAAACAAAACAAAGGAGTAAAGGGGAAAAAATAGAGAGGGAAAACCAAGAAACAGATTCTTAACTATAGAAAACAAACTAATGGCTACCAGAGGAAGGTGGGTGGGGAGGATGAGTTAAATAAGTGATAGGGAATAGGTATTAAAACAAAACAAGATAAAATAAAATACCCACATTTTGTTTTCCCTCTCTGATTCCAAGTGTGTTTAGTCTGAATCCCATTGGCTAACACTCTCAGAGATGATTTTGTTTCTCTCTGTATCTTTAGACCCCAGTCGCCTATGTACTCCTGGGGGGTAAAGTTTTGTTCTCTGTCTCCATAGCATACTACTGATCTCATAGTGGAAAATACATTTTCTTTTGACTAATACCACGGTTTTAATTATTTCTTGGGTGTGTTCCCTGGCTACATTCTTCTAAAGGACTATTGGTAATCCAGATCTTCATTTTATCCCTGAACTTTTCCAAGAAATATGAAAAGAACATATGGAAAAGAACTATGTCTGACGATAATTTAGGAAGAAAATTTTGAGCACCTGCTATGAGTTTGTGAGTTATGAGGATAACAGTGACTTAAGAAAAAAAAGTTATCGATTCATCTTTCACAGCGTGGATACTTTGTATAGACAGTACAGGATGATATAGGAGCTCTGCTTGAAGAAGGAACCACAGCTCTGTTGTGTTTGCTACTCTGCCAGAGGCTTGTCTCATGGGCTTACAATGACAGTTGTGTCTCCAGCCATCACATTCAGACAGCAGGATTAGGGAGGGGTAAATAGCAAGGGATAAAAAAGTACATGAAGGTGTCTTTTAAGGAACTTCTTGGGAACTACAAAAGGACAATTTTGCCAACCCGATGGACAAAACTCAATCACATGGCCTTACTTCACAATGGAGGCTGAGAAATGTAGTTTTAGCCTGGCCAGACTTTTGTACTGCTGAAAATTTATTTCCTATCACTGTGGAAGGGAGAAAAGATATTGGAATCCAATTAGCAATTTCTGCCATAGTGATTGCTTTTTGTTGTGGGTTTTTTGTTTTGTTTTGTTTTCTGTTTTTTTTTTTGAGGTTTATAGAGATAAACAACATCAGTACTCGTTCTGGAAAATATTCTAGTCTCCTACGATAATTTCCATCTCTAAACATCCATTCACAGGCAAGGCTATAGTAGTGGGATAAATAAATTGATTAGAATAATGAAATAATCTATAAGCAAGCAAAGACACAGCTACAGTATTATATAGACTGTATAATCACAGGACTCTGTACAGAGTCTAGTGGTAATTCATGACATCTCTTGGTGGAGAACTGGGAGAAGCAAAAGAGATATTGATTTACTGTACAGGGACACACATAGTTTAGCTGCAGTACAAAGTAGAATATAAGGAGGACTTAGAGATTCAAAAGAGAAGGAAATCACATTAAGATGATGGAAAGAAAAAAAGTTTACTATAGCAGATAACCTTTTACATGAACACTGAAAATGGGAAAGTTATTTAAAGCTAGATATGGAATTGGCGTTGAGGTTAAGGTAAATTTATGAGCAAGACAAAGGGGGTGATAAAGCAAACAGTCAGTATTCTGAGAAAAAGTGCTTATCAGTTTCTTGAGTTGAAGCAGTTTTGCTGTTATTTTGGTTGCCAGCAACAGAAATTCAATCCAATCTGGTTTAGGCATAAAAAGGTTCATTAAATGAACCTATTTGTTAAATCACACCAGACATATATGTATTGAGCATTTACTATATGTGGAGTATAGCACCAGGATCTAGTGACTAAGATAAATATAATTCTAGGATGCACACAGTTTAATTCTAACTTAATCTTTATAGTGATTTAGAAATATTTATTAATCCTGTTTTAGATATGGAGAAACTGAGAGAGAGTTTGCATGACTTACCAGAGAATTAACAGCTAATAAGTGTTGGAGTCTAAATATGAACCCAGATCCCCGGGTCCCTAAAGCCTAGGCAAGCATATGATTCTAGAGGCATATATTATCTGTGCCTTGGGCTAACTTTTGGAGCAGGTGTTCCATCTTTGCGAGAGAGGGACTTTTGCTTTCTTTAGAAATTTCTAGTTAGTCAGTCTATGAATCAGCTTTGCTTTTGATATCTTTCAGACTATCTCATGCAAATTCTGTGTAGAATATATATTAAACATGCAGCAAAACTCACAAGCTTGAATGAGAGTAAAGAAATAACAGAAACAAAGTTACACTGTTTGCTTAGCAGTGAATTGTAATTTTGATGTATAGTCCTTCATAGTATTATCAAAATATTGTTTAAGTTTTGTGATTCCTTGATGACTTAATAAAAAAAAAAACTAACCATCTCAAGTCTCCTTACCCAATTGCAGTCCTTGGTTTGGTGAATAGAAGCTAGGATGCAGATTCAGATTAGTCTGATTGAAAAGCTCACTATCTTAATTTTCATAATTTAAGTATTTGAATACCATAGTACCAATCGTTGAGAAGGACCTCCAAGTTCTCTCTACACAAGGGTGCTCAAAGGGAATTTATTTAATTCATTCTCTATCATAGTCCCTAATGTTGCTTTCATGTTGCTCTTTCTCTGACAATTTGTTTTTGGTAATGATGAAGATATAACATGTCCAAGAAGAATAAAGCATAACAGTGTATTCACTCACCTACCAAATTGGGAATACAGAAATCAAAATGAATTTAGTATGTGCCCTAAAAAAATAATGTTTTTATGGAGGACAGAGAAGCCATGGAACATCAATAGTTTGTGGTTAGTGTAGTGATGAACCTAAGATGGGTGTGCAGAGAAAGGCAGCTAAATCAGACTAGGAGTGGGTCCCTGGCCATGGATTAGGGTCAGAGACCACGTTGAAGAAGTGGTCTTAGGGGGATCTTTCAGGGAAAGTACCAGGAAAACCATGTCTTCCTCCAGGGTTCTTGCAGTAAACAGTTTATGACCTGAAACATAAGATTTTATTACAGTTATCTTTAAAAGCATACTTGTTCAAATGCAGTTTGGGAAAGAAAATTGCCAAGCTCGGCTCCTGAACTCAGGATGTGTCTGAGGCTGTGAATCATCCCCAAATCACACATGGTGCAGAACCACATTTCCATTTATTTGCTTGACATTTTACTTCCAAAGGGAGGAACAAGCTAGTTTTTCCTCATCTTCTTGAAAATATGAAATGTGTCAGCCAATTATCTCCCTCAGCTCTTCATCTACACAAAAGACAAGACTAGCCCACAAATTCCCCCAGAGAAATGCCAGTATGTGCTCTGTGTTTCATCTAGTTTTTGTTTAATGTCCTCATCCAAGGGTAAAGTAATGTTCAATTGTCATGGAAACACATTAAATTCAAGTACAATTTATTCCTACACAAACTATAAAGATAGTGTTCACCATCTTTAGAATTAAGTTCACTTTTATCTTCTTTTTTCCCCTTGTCTTCCCTTTTGGTTTTCATTTTACTTTTTCTTTTTATTAATTATGAATCCAGTAAGTTTTCTATAGTATGCAGTATAAATGGTGACTGTGGAGCAAAAAAGATTGTTTAAAAAATAGTTGTGCATGATCACTGTGCCAGAAACTTCACCTTTACTTTATTATTAGATTCTCATAAATGCCCTCTGAGGAAAATTTCATTCAATTGTAGATGAGAAAATTAAAAATCATAAAGGTAAAGAATTTACAAAAAGCACATGTCTATAGCAGAACTATAGGGCTCAGGCCAGAAGACTTTGAAGGCTATGTGTTTTTTTGTTTTTTACTTTTTTTTTTCTTTTCCTGGACCTAAAAATGTTCAGTAGTCAATAAATGGAGAAACTCTAGAAAGTTTTTTTTGTTTCTCTCCTGACTACAAAATACAGCTTTATAAATATTATGTTTTATCATTTACAGAGCATTTTTCATAGCCATTGCCTCATTGAAAGCGCCCTACAATATTATGAGTTAAGTGTTGTTATTAAGCCCGCTTTTACAGATGAAGAAACAGAGGCTCAGATGAAAATGAATTATTTTCCAAAGATGTTAAATCTAGTAAGTGACAGAGCTGATACCTGAATGGAAATTAAAACTATATACTCATCTCTTACTGCAGTAGTTCACTGAAAAGCCAGATTCTACTGCATTCAGTGAGGCTGGGTATCTCAGCAATTATTAAATTAGGCTTTCAGTTATAATAGGAAACACTGGGAAAGCTGCAGTAGCAACAACAATGGTTGGGCTTAAATGGTTACTCCTCTGCCTCCTTCCCATCTCCATGTGTGTATACACACACATACACAGACACACACATGCTTTCTGAGTGTTCTGAATGCTTTTTGAGAAAGAAATTAGAAACCACTAGAGAGTGGCCAAGGCATGTTAGATCACTAAGATTTTCAATCTCAGAAATTAACCATATGTTTCTCAGTTGAATATTCATATTTTAGAAGATTAAAATTCTTACAATTATTTTGCAAATTGAAAAAATTTCTAAAATCCCAAAAGACTCTATAATTTGCAAATAAAATTATATAATATAAATAACCCCTAATTTATCTACTTTAGGATTATAAAGTTTATAATAAGGATAACCTCAAAAGGAGTAATTTAATTAAATACTAATTAGTTAATATTACCAAGCCAGACTTTTTCATCTTCAGAGTTTTGGATATATACATATGAGAAGAAATGCATTTAGAAAAAAGGTGAAGTGAAATCTTCTATATATGCAGTGATAAGTGAGGTACATAATTTTTCTACTTGAATAAATGCCACCCACTTTTATGAAAAGAGATGGTAAAACATTTAAATATCACTCTCGCAAACATTTATCAAGCACCATTATATCAATAACAATGTGCTATACTTTAATTTCAAAAATAAATGCCTAATACACACATTTCTGTCCCTTGTTTCTTTCTTTTTTAAAAGATTTTATTAATTTATTCATGAGAGACACAGAGAGACAGAGAGAGAGAGAGAGAGAGGCAGGCTCCATGCAGGGAGCCCGATGTGGGACTCGATTCCGGGTCTCCAGGCTCAAGCCCCAGGCTGAAGGCGGCGCTAAACCGCTGAGCCACCGGGGCTGCCCTGTCACTTGTTTCCAGCAGCATAGAAAATAGTGAGAGATTGAAAAGATTCATAAACAAGTATATTATAAAATGGTATAACAAACATTGAGGATGCTTTTCAGAGTTACCAATAATATTTACCATTTAGTATTTAACTCTTAGCTTAGAAAAGCTCTTATTAATGAAATGTTAAAGAAGTTTCCAAGAATAAAGTGTCATTGCATAGTCAAATGGGTCTGGGTTACAAAGTAAGTCAGTAACTGAATTACCTTCCTAAGACTCAGTTTTTCTTTCCATTAAATAGAATATTAAAACTGATCTTGGGAGTTTGTGGCATGGATCTGGAATGTTGTATGGAATCACCTTTAGTACTGTGTGGGCTCTTTCACTGTAATCATCATCATATTTTTACTGCTAACTCACTTTTGTTTTTAATGCTGTTGTTTGCTGTTGCCCTTCTTTTTATTCTTAATATCATTATTAGCATTATGCCTGACCAAGGGTGCATTTCCAGAAACTTCCCAAAGAACCCTTGGCAGCTTCATGGGTTTAGGGTGTGGTGCTATATATTGTTCTTCCAACTAATTACTGAAACCAAGCATTACTTCAATGTTGGATGAAGGACATTATTTTCATTTTTGTATATCCATTTATTATTTACTGACCGTGTGCTAGATATTGTATATCCCATGGTGGGTATCAGAGGTCCATTTCCTCCCATTAAGGAATTTATAATCTAATTGGGAAGAATTAAATTAATCAGACAATCCCCAAAACACACTTCAAATTGCAGAAGTGATAAGACTACCAAGAAGTGGCATATAGTGAATAAGAGCTCATAGGAGATTTTGTGGTCAGCAAATTTGATGCTCAATGGAGTATCTGAAACTGTCCAGATAGTAAAATCCATAATGTTATAAATGTCACGGATTTGTTTTCAAGTCCCAGCAGCAGTACATCTCCCTCTAGCTGGCTTCCATAAACAAATTGATTAATTTGAATTCACCTGAGGCTTAAAATACATCTATTACCTTAGGAAAATAAAATGCTACAATTTGTGGGAATTTCAACAGAGAACTTGATAATTGATGAATTAAAACATGACTATAAATGTATGAATATCTAACTACTGCACTTCATAATCAAGTCATCCACAAATTAGCGTAAGAAGAATTGGGCTAAGATTGGTGTTAGCTGTTAATGAAATAATTATATAAAATATGATGTGATTGGCTCATGCAATTGTTCATTTCTCATTGTTTTCCTATTCACGTTAGAAAAAGTTATCTTCTATAATTAACCTTCTAGTACATGATCATATAGCTCTCTCAACTAACAATTATTAAACGCTCACTATTGGAAAGACATTAGTAAAAACTCCAGAGCTTAATTATAGACAGAATGGCAAGTAAATATCTACACAACATGGTGGTAAATATTTTAACAAAGTACAAGGTACAATAACAACAAAAATGAGAATGATTTTTAAATTTCTCTGGGGAAGGAGAAAGGGAAGAAACAATTTGAAAAAAAAAAAAAAAGGAGCCAACTAGTTCTGGATCTTAGAGAATGGATATGCACTTGCTTAAGTGTAGGCATATCTATCTTAGGAAAAAAAAATTCAGTCTATACAAAGACACTGACGTAAAGAATATCATAGCTTATTTGGAGGAATAAAAAGCCCATAATTATTGGAGCATGAAGTTTTAGGATAGATATAACAAGGATTAAGTTTGAGGAGAATCAAGACAGTAAGTCTAGATGATATTAAAGAGAGGAACAGAAGCAAATCATGATGTCTATATATACATGTATGCAGGTATACATTTTTAATAACATGTTTCAATATTTTATCATCCATATATATTAAAATTTATTTGCATGCAGTATATTCCCTAGAAAGTATCATTACTATAATTAATTAAGCTGGTAGCAAAGAAATAAGGATTTCTGGACTTCGCTTTTCTACTACTCTATTATTATTTTTCGAAAAATAAGTTGACAAGGGGATAGATTTTGGGAAAGTATAACATTCAGTGAATACAGAATAACCATATGTAAATTGTGAACCATATGTAAATTAAGTGAAGCTGATTGAGAAATACAATTGTAAATAGTTTAAAAATCTGCTTTAGGCCATTCTTCTCCTTTCAAAGAGGACTGAAAGAACTGTATGTGGGAAATGTACTGTAGTTCTGGGGGTCAGAGGGAACCTCTCTTCTACACAGATTTGAGGAGATGCATACTCATGAAAGGAATGGGGAGTCCCAGATATTAGACATTGCAGAAGAAAGCAGAGCACAGTGTAAAGAATTTGGAATTAGCTTTATGGAGAGGTTTTAGATGGGCTTTGGACTTTTTGCTTGGGTTCAGCATCCAACAAGTAGCCACCAATTAGCCCCGGTGGATTAATTTAAAGGAGTTGAAATGTAGGGGACAATTTGTTTCATTTGAAAACATTTGAAATTTTATGAAAGCAAGACGTTTTTTGGGGAGAGGAGGTTGCTCTGAATTGGATTGGCAGGCTTATTACTTTTCTGACCTTCAGGCATTTCCACAATCACTTTCTTGACAAGTGTGCCCAACATAACTTTCTCTTCTGTGCTAGCCTCTGCCACTAGTTTCTTTGGAGCTCCCTCCATTGGTAACTGGCAATTTCAGTGAGAACATTGTGGGGGGAAAGAAGGACAGACACATCTGTGTCCTTTTAATCGTATAGCTTCTATTGTACAAAGTTTTAGTAGTGTCACACCTTGATTATAAATCATGCCATCTAGAATCCCTGGAATAGATCTTCAATTGAAATGGGCCTTATACATTGGATAATTAGATGAGAAAGTTAGAATCATAGGAGACTGGAGTAAAAGTGATCACATCAACTTATAGTTATTGGACATATCATATATGATAGCAGAGTAATCTATAGAATAGCTGATTTACCTACCAAGCACAACTGATATTATTCCTTATAGTGAAAGAACAAGAGAGTTCAAGATTATCATTGGATCCAAAGTTACACAACTAGCCAATAATAGAACCCACCTAAGAACTAAACCTGTTCTAATTTCATCAATGATCATACTGGTATTAATAAGAATATAAGAAAAAAGAAGGTACTTATTGAATGCTTTCTTTTAGAGACTCTGCTAGCCTTCTACATTAAATATTTCTTTTACAAAAAATCACTATAAGCTATGTAGGTTGTTATCATCATTTTACAAATGAGAAACTGAGTCCTTAAAGGCAGAACTTACATAACCAAGCTTTTAGAAGCAGTGAATAACTGAGGACCTATTCAAACCCATGTAATCCTATTCCAAAGCTCACACTCAGAGCTATGAAACCATACTCTTTACTCCGTGTAGGTAGAATGCAAACCTTTATGTTACACCTAAAATAAACATGGTAATAGTTAAAATATCTCCCCATTTTATTTTTGTATTAAATGATTTGTAAAGGGTAATGTCAAAAGGTGAGGGATTTGCTCACATTCAAAATAATTGTTAACTGACAAACCAAAACTAGAAGCCAAGGGCCCTGATGCACAGTCTGGAATTATTTATTTGTCCCATGTCAGCAGTACAGAAGAAAGGCAGAGAATATTCAGTGCATGGAATTTATTTGATTTAATTTCTTTCAAGCGTGTGGAACTGTGAGTTTTTTATTTGAATGTAACTCAAAGAGACAAAGAATACAAATCACTTCAAAATACTTCACTGCTCTGTGTATGAAACTAATCATTTTCTCATCCTCTATTCTGTATTTCATATACACTTTGAGAATAATTACAGCCTGAACTTAGACAATTTCTCTTTTTTCTTTTTTTGTGCTAACATCAAAAATGCCAATCCAGTGCCCTTCATTTTTTTTAAATGAGTGACAATTTGTCATATCTGTTTGGGCCTGTAAGGCTAGGGTGAAGATTATTTAATCAGCATGTTAGTGTGAAAGATGGCTTAGACAGCCTTCAATTTGTACCAATTAGGCTAGTCACAGTCTGTTCATACTGGACAGAGGCTCTGTGTGAGCTGAAATTTGTGCAGTATTCGTTGGAATCTTATGTATCCAACAGCTAAGGGAAATATATTTTTATTGAGCAGATATTGTATGCCAGGAACGGGAAATACAATAAAAGCCCACTATTTAAATTTTGCTTGCACATTCATACTGGTGCTAACCATGGGGGGGTAGTAGTAGATGGTATGGTTAGAGTGGTAATGAGGGTATAGTATAGTAGAAGGAATTGCAGCTTTTTGAGATTCAGTTGTGCTTTCGGCAGAATTTTACTTACTAACTTTATGACCATTTGCGAATCATTTAACCTCTCTCATTTCTATCGCTTCTTTTGTGAAGAGAAGGAAGTCTGGCCATAGTACTATGGCCCCCATAGGGCCATAGTAAGTATTTTGGCATTTACTCTGAGTGAGTCAGAAATTTTCTGAAGGGATTTGAGCAGATGAGACATGGTCTGAATTTAAGGGGTCCACACCTGATTTAAGTTCAATATAAAAGCATTAGGTGGCTCTGTAATAAGTTCCTTTATTGTATTAGTATTCACATTTAGCCCACTAACTTCCAACCTGAAAAGAAAGGGAGAAAGGAAGAAGGGAAGGAAGGAAGGCAGCAAGGAAGAAAGGAAGAAAGAGAGAAAGACAAGAAAAACTGTACTAAATTGATGGAACATCTTCCATAATAACTCACTGGCTATCCTCAGTGTTTACCGGAGAGCTCTAGGTCTCTTCTAGCTGCCTGTCTCCATTTATTTTGAAGACTATAATTTTATCATCATTATCATCATCAGATTAATTTATCTAAAGGCTTGTGGCCATTTGGGATGTGGTAAAGTATGCCAAAAAATGAAGTTAAAATGATCTAACTGGGGGCACTTGGGTGGCTCAATCAGTTAAGCATCTGCCTTTGGTCATTATTCCAGGGTCCTGGGATGGAGCCCCACATTGGGTTCTCTGCTCAGTGCAGCCTCCTTCTCCTTCCCCCTTTGCCTGCTGTTGCCCCTGACTGTGCTTTCTTTCTGTCAAATAAATAAATAAAATCTTTTAAACAAATTCTATAACTGGGAAATCATCTGGAATGATAAGCAATCTCAGAGATCTGGGAGTGAAAGAGAAAATAAAATAGAGGCACTTGTTTTTATGTGTTTTTGGTGAATCAACATATGTCTACCTGACTCTAAATGCAATAGTATTCTGTTTCATTTCACTTTCAGAGATATATGGCAGGTGTTCCAACCTTTCCCCTCTTTATTTCCACTATTGATTTTTCTGAATCTCAGCATTATCTCCAGATAGGGCTCCAGAATATTTCCTATCAGTGTTCTAGGTGGCCAATTCCAGGAAGATAGAATCAGTCCAGGAGATGAGATGGAGCTCATTTCTTTTCTATTCTTGCACTACTCCATCTTGCTCACCATTCTTACCTTTCAAATGGTAACCAATTTCCCTCCAACAATTAATTGTACAATATAATGTGGTAGAGCATTAACATCACGTAGTCATTGAGTTAACATTCATCAAAAAAGAGGCCTTCTTTCTCAGGTGACTGACATTACCACATACAATTTATTGAAACTGGTAAAAGAAGGATTCTCCTGGATTCCTTACATTGCTTCATACACCATATGCACTCCATCATAATGTCCTGTCAGCTCTACTTCCAAAGGATATCCTTAGTTTGACCTGTCTGTCTTCACTGCTATCAACCTACTGCAAGATGGGTATCTAGCCTACATTGGTATCAATCACATCTTGCATAAATTACCACAATTACTCAAACTTGCTAACTAGACGTATAACAGCCTCAATTACCTTGCATCTGCTCGCTTCTGTGAATGCAACTTCTATCATCCTTTTTTTCCTTCTTACTCCTGAGACCAAGATGTTCTAGGAATTTTCTGTTGAGCTGCTCTAAATGCCTTAGATGCTCTAGAAAACAGAGAAGCTCCCTTGACACGGCCCCCTTTGTGTCATTGCAGTGAGCCCAAGTTCATTTCTGTCTCAGGGCTTTTGCTATTGGTGTTCCATCTACCCCCAGGTTCTCTTTCCTGGTCTACTTCTTTCTTTTTGGTCAGGTGTCTGGTCAAATATCCCCTTTCCACAGAGCATTCCCTGACTTCTATCTGGAGTAATCCCTTATCTTCCTTCACATATTTCTCATTGAAGTCGTCTTATTCATTTGTTGACTCATCCACTGCCTGTCTCCATATATGGAATGTAAACTCCATTAGAGAAGTTTCTGTAATCTCTCTTCACCATCACACCCCAGTGCTTGCATCAGGACAACAGCTCAGGCTAGTTATGCTTTCCAATGAGAAGGAGTAACAAGTATTGGAGTTGTTAGACCCACTGATCACAATACCTAGTCTAAGCTTATATGTAAGGCAACAACTCCCTGTTCTTTATGACCATTACTTTTGGGAAAATAGAGCAAAAACAGACCCTAAAGCAAATGTGTAAAGCACAGTATATAGATAGATGACAATCTTCCATTTTCTTGGAAGTTTTTTCTTTGGTCTACAATGAAAAGAAGCATCTCTATATTAAGACTGTTGTTTGCACATGTTAAATCCTGCCCTGGGCACAAACTTTATTGATGCCATAACCATGGTCTGCTTGGTTCCTCCTGGGTTCAGTAAGTCCTGTTTTGTCAATATCCTCCATTCCCCCTCTCACTTTAGATAATTGCACATGATCCCTGGAGAAAATTCCAAATAGCCTTTGTGGTCCTTGTGCCTGGGTTTTGCTTTTTGGTATTCAGAATATCTAACTTGCAGTTTTCATATAGATTTTATAACTTGATCTGAAAAAAATCCTAAGAGACAAAGTTATATTAGACTATAGAAATAAATGTGGTTGTAAGAGCAGGCTTTGCCAGTGTCCCCGAACTGAAATATGTCAGTTCTGCAGATGCAACAAGTTCTTCTTTTCCTCTGGACCTTTTCCAGTGTTTGAACCTCTGTCTGAAAGATGCTTCCCCTCTCTTTACTGACTGGCTCTC
Source organism: Vulpes lagopus (assembly GCF_018345385.1). Taxonomy (NCBI): domain Eukaryota; kingdom Metazoa; phylum Chordata; class Mammalia; order Carnivora; family Canidae; genus Vulpes; species Vulpes lagopus. The sequence continues at coordinate 32,091,393 of NC_054838.1, read as the reverse complement.
CTTTAGCTTTCAAGTCTTATCTTCATTATCTCTTCCTTCCGAAAACTTCCCTTACACTGCCACCACCAACCTCATGCTGCCCAAACTGGGAATACTCTTCATTCATATGAATGTCTATAACATGTAGAACTCTGACTGGCATCTGTCTAGTTTTTCACTTAGTTGAGCTCCATGAGGGCAGGAGCTGAATCTGTCTTCTTTGAGTCATGTTTATATCCAGTAGTGGTTCAACAAATACTAAATGAATGAATGAATAAATGAGTCATTTCTCACTGATCCTGCTCCTAATTATCCTATTGTGTACATCTCATCAAAAGATAATTCCGTGAAGACAAGGAATAATTCTTTTATTATATATTTGTATCCTTCATGGAATGAGCATATTTCAAATCACAGACAGATGTTTAATCAAAATCATAGTTAATGCTTTGAAAATCAAATAAAACACAGTACTGTCACTTTGTAAATTTCAAGCCCTACACTTGCCATTTGTACACTTTTGTGTGTATATTTTATGCTTCAATAAACAATGTTTAAAAGTATTTTACAATACCAGAAGAAAAATATTAGGTAAAGGAATTGATGCATTAGAAGCAATAATTATCTTTTGTAAGATTTTGGAAATTGATATTAAAATTGAGAGATATAGGGATCCCTGGGTGGCGCAGCGGTTTGGCGCCTGCCTTTGGCCCAGGGCGCGATCCTGGAGACCCGGGATCGAATCCCACATCAGGCTCCCAGTGCATGGAGCCTGCTTCTCCCTCCGCCTGTGTCTCTGCCTCTCTCTCTCTCTGTGACTATCATAAATAAATAAAAAATTAAAAAAAAAAAAAAATAAAATAAAATTGAGAGATATATAGGAATAAACAAATAGGAGGCTCTCCATAGAAAGAACAGTCCTTGCAAAGGCCCCAAGAGTAGGAGCAAGCAGCCACATTGTGTTTATGGGGTAGATTGGAAAGGTGGGAGAAAGTAGTTTAAGCAGCTACAAAAGTGAGGCTACAAAAGTGCAAAGGCCATAGGAGAGAGGACCTGAAAGTCATTGCTGAGAATCTGGATTGTCATTTTAAGGTCAACAGGCAGCTGCTGGATAGGTTGTAAGAAGCTGAAAGAATGTTCTGACTTCAGAGTAGAAAGCATAGTAGTACATGGGACTGTGTCCTAATGATGGAAATGAAGGGGGGGAAAAAAGGAAGACAGGAAGATAGGAAGGCAGGAAGGAAAAAGAAAGGAAAAATGAATTTTTATATCTAAGAGGTGAACCAGTAAATTTATATGATATGTAGGGACCCCAAGATTATTGATCCTTATTTTCTTATCAAATAAGTATTTTATTGCTTTTAGTAATATTAATTTTAACAAGAGATTTCTTTGTTCTAGGCCTTAGTTCACTGCCTAGAAAGGTTCTGTACATTCTTTTATTTTAAGCTCTCTAAATGAATAGTCAAGAGCATCTTATTGGCTATTAAATTCATTAGTATGTACCTGTTATTTTCAATATAACCATTGTTTTATGGGACCACTTTGGATGAAAAGATGACTGAATTATTTAGTAGAACAATAGCCTTTGGTAATAAGAGTGGTTGATATAAATGAGTATGATTAAAGCGGGAGGTAATCAATAAGCTTCTCTGCTTCTACCTAAGATTTCCTTTTGTTTTTAATTGAAGATATTTGCTTTCTCTTTAGACACTACTGTGTGACAGGTGTTACGAAAATGCAGAATTTTTTGATGGCAGAGATGAGACTCGATTCTTTTGCATCTCATACATGCAAAAATAAAGCAACATATATACACGTAGACACACACACACACACACACACACACACACACACACCTTAGCATGTAAAGCTCTTCATGATCTATCCTCTGTTCACTTCTCCACACTCAGTTTTTATCATTCTCTCAAATACCCCTGTGTCATAATGATGACCAAGTATTTTATAGTCTCTGGGTCAATATGTTTATTAATTCCTTAGGGACTTAATACTTGTTTTCATTGTTTCATATTCCTTCTCCCTTTTTCAAACTGACACACAGTGTCCAATAAAAGCCTATTATTTAAAGAACCATGAAAATTTTAAACAATAATTTTCACAACTAGATGGCATTTTAGAAAGATTGTTTTAGATGAAATGTGGAAGAAGACTGTTTGTAGACCATGAGCAATCCAGGGAGGAATGAGAGTTATAAACAAAGTTAGGAGCAATGGGCGTAGAGATGGGAATATATATTCTGTTGGCTCTTAAATAGATAGAAGGAGGAAGACTTAGAATTATTCAAATGAGTGAGGTTAAATGACTACCAGTGTTCTAGTTTGGATACCTGGGTTGGTAGTGTTAATTTTCAAAGGACTAAGCTGTGAGTTGTGAGATAATAAGCCCAATTTTGTATGTATTTGGGTTGCAGTATCTGTGGGGCAGCCAGCTGAATGCCTTATAAACAGTTAAACATATGCATAAGATAATAACCTTAATGTAACCAGTAATTTAAAAAATAAGTATCAGAGAAGTGATTGCCTCATTCTGCAAAAGGAGGAATCATTGATATGCACAATGCTGATAGTGAAGACGGCACTGTTCATTTTGGTTAAGTAAATTACTCAGTCATCCAGTCAGTTAGTGCAGATTCTTCATTTGAACGTAGGTCAATCTGATGACCTTACTTTTTCTACTACACATTTTTGTCTTCTGTACATGGCAGAGTAAAAGGAGATGAATTAGGAAATTTGGCATGAGCAAGATTACCTTCCTTCTCCTTTAGCAGATGTAAGAGCACCGTCCAATGAACATGTACTGAACATCTGTGTGCCAGAAAGTGTGCTCAAGTGTTTAAGGTATGACAGCCAACAAGGCATAGTCGATTTGTCAGCCTATCTCCAAGGAGTGTTAGGTCCAAAAGATGGATATATATATATAGATAAATTACCATTTTATGTAATCCTTAGAGGAGCCTTTCAGTGTTTGATAATAGCAATCAGAGAATGAAAACAGTGCTTATTGCCTCTTGTTATGTTTTTGCTGTTGTTGTTGTTATATAGTGTCATCCCCACCTCCTAAGCTGCTCTCATCAATTCTTTCATCACTGGGGAAAATTATGAAATTGAAAAGCAGCATATTTATCTCTCATGTGCTGGAGAGGTTGGGAAAATATAGTGGAATAGGTTGGGAGGCTCTATTAGAAGTTCAGTTTCTTTCCAATCCATCTACTCCCTTCCTCTGTTGCAATAGTGAACACACAGACCTGTACTGCTGTTCTGTATTTTGAAGTATTTTGACACATATATAATTGAGCTATTTCATATAAAGTTCTTTTTTAAAAGAGTTTTCATTTAAATTCAATTTATTTAACATATAGTGTATTACTAGTTTCAGGTGTAGAATTTAGTGATTCATCAGTTGCATATAACACTCAGTACTCATTCCATCAAGTACGCTCCTTATTGTCTATCCCCTAATGACCCCATCTCCCATCTACCTCCTCTCCAGCAACCTCAGTTTGTTTCTTATAGTTAAGAGTCTCTTATGGTTTGTGTCCCTCTCTGTTTGTATCTTATTTTAATTTTCCTTCCCTTCCCTATGTTCATCTGTTTGGTTTCATTAATTCCATATATAAGTAAAATCATATGGTGTTTGTCTTTCTCTGACTGACTTATTTCACTTAGCATAATACCCTTTAGTTCCATCCATGTTGCAAATGCAAGATTTCATTCTTTTTGATGGCTGAAAAATCCATTATATATATATGCCACATATCAAGTTCTTTAACCATTTTAATCCCAGTTCAGAAATGCATCTTCATCAATCCTGAAGCTGAAAGAAAATGGAAAAAGAAGCACTCCAGAGCAAAGATAGAACTCAAGTGCATTCACATCTGTTATGCACTCAATACTCATGAAAGTTCTACAAGGTAGGCATTACTATCTCTCTTTTAAGGATCAGCAAACTAAAGAAGTTGGAGGATAGGTAAATTACTTATCCTAGGTCATACACCTATGGGAATCATACCTATATATTCTCAAAATCAGAATTTATGATGTAAGGAGAGGAGATATGTAATCTTATTTTTTTTTAAGGATTTTGTTTATTTATTTGACAGAGAGAGAGAGCACAAGCAGGGGTAGTGACAGGCAGAAGGAGAGGGAGAAGCAGGCTCCCCATTGAGCAGAGGGCCCAATGCAGAGCTTGATCTCAGGACTCTGGGATCATGACCTGAGCTGAAGGCAGACCCTTAACCAACTGAGCCACCCAGGCATCCCTGCAATCTGATTTTTTAAAATTAAAATATATTTGAGGAGTTGAACGCTCATGACGTACTATCAGATGCAACGTGTTTCATGGCAAGTTGGTAAGTTATGTAACACAAATACTCTTGAAATTAAGGGGGAATGAACAGGAGGCAGGCATTAAGTATTGGAGTTAGCAATGAAATTCTTACTGAGGTCTTGAAAATCAAGATAGTTCTAGGATGAAAAGGATTTTGACGCATATAGTATAGGGTATCTGCAGTGATTGGGACATCTAGAGAGAATGAACATTGAAAAGAGGGTAGCATGTTAATGGTGGTAAGATTTAGTCCTTTAGCAAGGAATGGACTCAAGCACACCCAGGATCAAAGTGGAATGAAGTTCCACATCTCTGTGTCCTCCAGACGGTCTAGTTCCATATAGAATAACATTCTAGTGATTTTGCTGATACAGACACCTACCTCAGTTCTGTTCTGGGTCAACGTGTCTCAAGCATTATCTGATCTAAGTTTTTAGGGATTCTAATCATTATGTTTATATAGTGTCATTAAGCAAAAACTACCACCAATAGGAAACAGTTCATTCTTTAAAGTAGAGAAAATTAGCTCTGCTTTCTGATGCATTGCTGTCATCATTCTTCAATAATTACCCATATGTTCAGAAAGGTTTTAGAATGAGCTTACCATTCCCATGTTAATTGTTGGCTGTGGCAAAGCTCAGTTTTCATTATTGGGATCATACTATGTTTTTGGGTCCTGATGAGTTGTTTGTTCTGGATTAGTGCATTGCAATTTTGCAAGAAGTTGCACATTTGAATTACAAATCTATTTTAAGATAATGTAAAAACACAAACAAACATGCATTCCAGGCAGTATAATGCTCTTAGGGGATGATACTAACTTGAAAGAAGGGTAATAGGCAAATATATATGTACATGAATTAACTATAAATGCTGATTAATTATTTACCTGTTGGTCATCTGTCTTCTAATTCTTATATGCTATATCTACATCATTAAACTAATTTACAGAAACTTGTTTTGATTCAACATTTTTTTGAAGATTTGTCAATATTCAAAATTCACCTCACAGATAATGTGATATTGAAGAAAACACAGTTGTAGAAATGCTCCAACAAATCCTCTATTGTGGTCTGAGGAGGCCTTAATTCAGTACATTGCTTCAGATTTCTTCAGTAAATTTCTACTGTACTTTCAGAATTGACCTTTATTTGACTAGTCCTTCTGCCCAATTAAGATAAAACATAAAGAACTGGATTCTGGCTTCCTATGCTCATGTGCAGATGTGCCAAATGAAGCTTTATTCATTGACCTTGGTTAGTGTTTCCAGGAGGATCCATAGGACTCTATTCTTTCAAGATTGTGCAAAAGTTATGCAAACCAAGTTAACTTGCATCCAGTACACAGCGTTCTTTCTCCTTCATTAAAGGCTATAAAGTGATGTCAGGATTTCATCATGGAGAGAATGAGAACACTAAGGAAAATGAGGGTTACAACATCATTTTTCATCACCCTAGTTCACTGTCTTGTTTTAGGAGCTCTTCCCTAGTCAGTGCTTATTTAGCAAGTATCTGGGATACACTATGCATTTTGACAGAGCAAGAGCACAAAATTAAAACACGAGCGCTGCTTTCTGTGGCTTCTGCTTTTACGAGTAAGTGATTTGTGTTTACAATATTGAGCTAGGATTTAAAATAAGAGTAGTTTTGTCCTGGATAAAGAAAAGAGGCATGGGTATTGCAATATTGCCAAGTGAGTAGGAGCAATTCTCATGGGACAAATGTTGCTTGAAAGGATAGCTTGGAGTCCTACTTTATTGCATTCCAAATGTCATTCTAAGGAGTTTGGACTTTACTCGTAAGTAATAGGGAGGTGTGGAAAATTTTTTTAAAGAGGAGAGGGGATTCTTCGTGTTGTATATTTTTAAAAAAAACTCAGTATTTTTATCGCTTATCTATCGTGTGCCATGTCTGAGTTGGATTCTTTCTGTATAAGAGAAATTAAATAAAAGTCAAGTCTTTAATGAGTTAATAATCCTACGTGGGGGAAGTAATGTGTATCTATATACATACATATAAAAGATTCAAACCTCTTTTCATTTATGCTGCCCCTTCTCTTAATTCCAAGACACCATTATGTCCTGTCTGACAGCCATTATAGCATTTCTCTGGGTCTCCTTTCTTGCCATTTTTCTGCAATTTAGTCTTCACATAGCAATTACAGTATAAAACTATATTTATCTTGTGCTTAAAGATATCATCATGGCTTTATAGTATACCCTGCATACAATCTAAATTCCTTGCCTTAGTTTGTCAGCTACCAAAATATTCAGATCCTCTGACCCACTCCAGCCTCATTTCTGGCCACAGTGAAATGGCTGACCCTCAAGCTGCCATTTCACTGACTTCTCTCCTTTTTCAGACTTATTGAGCTCTTTTCTGCCTTGGGTTATTTGAACACCTACTTCTCCATTGAATTCTGTCTTCTTGGTTCTTTGCCCATTTCCATTCTTTTGTCAAGTCTTGGATAAAAATCAGACTTAGAGAACAGTTCTTAGTTGACCCAAGTAGGTCTTCCACCAGCCCTATTTTCTGGCCTTAAACCGAGTCTACTTCTTGTGTGGTACTCATCCCAGTGTATCCACTTTCATTCATTTGTCTACTTGTTTAATGTTTGTCTGCACAACTAGTTTATAAGGTTCATAAGTCATGAGCCTTTTCTCTTGCAGTCCCAAAGACTTCCCGAAGACCAGGTAAAGAGTAGGCACTTAATAAATATGTGCTAAATTGATTACATAAAAATTGATTATTTATTGAGGATATCTTTTTACAAAACAAGAAAACACAGAACTCAATTTGCTATATTACTTGTGCTTTCTTACTCTCTTATTTTCTTACTTTCAACCTTAGGAATTATCAGGAAAAAAGGAAGTCTAAAGTTTTGTTCTTTCTTTAAGTAAATTTAAGAAGGACGAGGATAATGCCCTGGATAGAGCTGTGCTGTCTGAACGGCATGTCAACAATATAGGTAATTTTAAATTTTGTATTAGCCACTTCAACAAAGGTAAAATGAAGCAGCAAGAATAATTTTTAATAATATATTTTAATTCATTATGTACAAAATATCATTTAACGTTATATCAGACTAAAGATCGTTAATGAGGTAATAATTTTATATCATTTTTTCTTATTAAATCTTTCAAATCCAATGTGTATTAAACACTTAGAACACATCTCAATTTGTATACTAAATTTTCAGTGGGAATGTTTGATCTGTATCTGAATTTCACAAAATTTACAATTGGCAGTGTAGATTCACATGTTCAAGTTGCTCCAAGTGTACTTAAAAGTTTTCCAGTTCTTACATTTAAATTTAAATTAATTAAAATAAAATAAATTCATTTTCTGTCTCCTTAGCCACTTTTCATGTGTTTGATAGCCACATATAACTGTTACCATGTCTGACAGCAAGATCGAGAGAAAAAGGAGAGAGTGAATGCGTGTACACATTTTTTTCCCTGAATTTATAGAGGATGAAACATTTTGATAAAATATGTTTATCTTTTATGCATTTACAATAAAAAGGCCAATTTTCCTCTTTGGGAAAATGCCCAGTGAAAACAATCATGATAATGAGCAACATTCAAAGAGTTAAACATTCATTACAAACTAAAAGTACTCTCCTTGAAAAGACAATTGCATATTGATTGCTTCAAGTAAGATGCCTAAGCTTTTCATTGGCCAGATGAGCATTGTTTGAGATTCTGTTCTCTGAATCCTCTGCTGTTGTCTGCTCAACCACCACTGAGTGTCACTGTGGGCTGAGAAGCTTGTCCAAAATCAACAACCAGGAGAACTGCCTGAAATGAGAGAAGGGAATGAAAATGAATGATGATATATTGAATTCTCCCGGGTTCCTTTGCTTCTCTTTTTCCTTCTGACACTAGTACACTTCTAAATCCATAACAAGTACATGAGGAAAATTAAATCAGAGCACAAAGCCACTAAGGAGCAGCCTGGTAGATAAATATCACCTACCTTTGAGGAACCTAAAGTTGCCATAGCAGTCAATGCAGAGTTGATTAATGTCATGAAAATAAGATTTACTCTTGCAAGGCTACATCATCAGCATCAAAGATAAGATTCTGTCTTTGATGCCTTTTCTCTTACTAAATGGCTAATATTTTTGTTTGTTTATTTTCACTTGACTGTGAAGGATGAAAGTTTTTGTTTTTGCTGTTATTCTGTTTTTAATAGTAGTATTTCTAAATGGTTTTGAGACAATATACGTTAAAGGGTATATATATTTTATTTACATAAAATAGAAGCTCAAAAAGTTGTACTATAGGTACCAGGAGGATGCATATATTTAATACGGAATAATATATAAATGGCCATTCAATATAATGTCCTTTTTGTAAGCTTTAGTGAATGTCTGTTTTTACTGAAAACAGATTTGATAGTTGTTATTGGGAGACACAGGCATATATACACTACTTTGAAAAGAAGTAAGCATCTTCAAAGTTCAAATATGTAAGTGACATTTTTTTAATGTGGGTACTTACATATTGGGCACATAGTTCCACAATGAAGAACGCCTGATGGTGACTTTAAGAAGTATCCCGTAATGTTTTCCCAATAACATTTTGTTCATAATAAACCAAAAAATGTAGCATTAAAATGAAGGTCAGTGAGGATGTTCTGTAGGCATTGAAACTCAAAGGCTCAGACAGAGGGTTTTTTATTTGTTTTATTTTATTGAGTTTTGAGTATATACTTTTAGACATTTTGAGGAAATTCCTAACAAATTCATTAATTTTTTATTGAATATATATATCTATATATATATTCCTTAAACTTTTCTCAAATAATTGTTCCATAAAGATTGATCAAAATAGAAAAGTAGTTGGATTATATTTCTCTTCAAATCTCAAGAGACTGAGACTCTAAATGAGTGAGGTTATCAATCCAAAACAATCGCACATTAATGAGATAAGACAGTGCTCAAGCAGATAAACATGCTTTAGATGATAAATATCTGAATGTGAAGATTGATAACTTTGTATCAGGTTGAACATAGTATCTTGTGTTCATACTAAAGAATGAGGTGAGGAAAGGTGAATTTCACAAAGAGGAAATTGTGAATTTTGGTCATCTGGAGAGTAGGAAACAACCTCAAGTTCTATCACCTAACTACTGAAGACTTACTACACCTTAAACAACTGCACCTGCCTTAGTTTAATAATCCTTATCACAACTGTGTGACTAGGGAATGGTTAAATGGTTCCATTTTATTTAACAAACCAAGACTCAGAAAGGTTCTGCGATTAATCCAAGGTCTCACAGTTAAGTTTTAAAGCCAGGATGTATTCTTAAGTGTGATACCAAAGACTTTGCTGTTAGCCAGTACTCAATTCTAATTCTCTGCATTAATTTATATAACTCCATATGGGAAGGCATTTGCCATAGTGACATTACCGTTGCCTAAAGTAACTATTAAAAAAATGGATTACCCTAAGGAAATGGAAGTTTCTGTTGATAAGTTATAGAAAACTTACCTCCTTTCTCTCACCTCTCATTCTTCCTGAATGCTACCTTAAACTCATCTTACTTAGTTTTCTTAAGATTCAATATCCTAATATAGTATACAGAGTTAATACTATCTACTTTATAAACATTGTGAAAATTAAACTTCCTATATGTAAAGCAACTCCCAAGGCCTCACCATAAAGAGTTCTCAATAAATGGTATATGATTGTCTTCTTAAATCACTTTATGATGCGATTTCTTAGAACCTTCCTAGATTGACCTAATCTTAAGTACAAACATTTTAATTTAGGCACTACTGGTTCCTATCCATAAATCAGTTTTATTTTACATTTTGAAGGTAATAACTACATTTGCCACAAACATCTATCTTTTATCTACTTTCTATCTACCACTGGTCCATCCTTCCCATCCCCTTGATTTTTAGGGACTAAATGGTTTGCCAATTACAGCAGGATTAGCTAAATTTTTGTGGTTTTGTTTTAGCACCTTGATGATTAAGAGAAAGCTAGGGCCAGTTACCTTTAAAGCTGGTGGCAACTGGAAGAAAGTGAAGAGTCATGAAATGGTACCAGGTAATACTGTAGAGTGCAGGGAATGGTGGTTCTGGGATGAAATAGTGATTGTTCCCAAGGATTTAGAGTGCTAGTGTTCAAATAATAAGATAATGAATGGTAGGAGATTAATAACAAAATCCTCTCTTTGGAATTGTTGAAGTTCTCACAAAGTATACTATATCACTTTGATGATTAAGGTGCTTGTAATGTAGAGCATGTGTTAATATAAATAAATGCCAGTCTGGATCAACAGTGTACTGCAAAGTATTTAAGAATCATATGTTTAGTGCACAAGAGAGGTGATGAGGAAAGCAGTAAGGAATACAGAATTTGTTGGATAGCTTTCTGGCACAGCCTAGTAATTGATATGGCCTCTTTAAATGTCAATTACCTCCCACTTATTTCTATTAATCACTATATGAAACCAGTAGTAATATCCCCATTTCTTAAGTAAAATCGTTATTTTAAAAGAAAATTAAAAGATCAAAGAAATTAAAAGATCTTTACAGGGTCATACCATTAACAAGTGGTAGAGTTTCAATATAAAGCTTTAGTCCATTTTTTGTACAGCTTGTGTTCTTTATTAAACTAATTGTTTTCAAATATATTTTTAGTCTCAGGACACTTTTTTTCTTCAAACAAAATTTTTCACAGAAGCCTGTATTTAAAACAGGTTGAAGCTGTGCTTCTATTTGGTACAAGTGTAAGTCTTGATGTGGGGTACTCTGAAATACCCATTTCTCACTTCCACATAAGTCCTGATACACATCTATGGATATTCTTAGGGTCCTATGGATCACAATTTGAAAACTAGGGCATCATAGCATATGAATGTTCAAACGGACTACAAATCCTTGAGTTCTTTGCTTACGGCATGAGATAGCCATATGGCATGAGATAATCCTTTGCTCTACAATTTTGCATCTTATTACAAAATATTTTTTTAAGTGGGAAAGAAGTAGTAGAAATAATAAAAAGCAATTTATCTGATGGTGCATTTGAGATATGGTAAAACTTGAGCTATTGGAGGTACAGTTTTCTAGTTGTCTTTTGGGCTAGTGTGAAACACATTAAACTGAGTCATTCTCCCTCTTTCTTTAACAGCTGTTCTCTTTTATTCCGAGAACTTCAACTAAGCCTCCAAAATATCTTCTTTATTTTTCTAAAAATAAATAATAGAATAATGAGCTTTTCTGCTCATTTCCCCGTAGTCCCCAGTTGAATCATAGAGACATCTAACTTTTCTGGATACTTTGATTTACAAAATAATACATACATTTTGCAAGTGGATACACAGCTATTCTCTGTGAAGGTGAGCTGTATTCCAGCTGCATCCCACTGCTTATCTCTGATCTTCACAGATTTCTTTGTGGGCTGGAGAAAGGGAGAACTCTGGATGCCCTTTGTATGCTGAACAAAGAAGACAGCATGGACATCTTCAAACAAGTTCGAAGTATGAATTTATGGGCTGCCCTTTCTCACCTCTGGCTTCTTCCCAGAGTGTTCAAGGCTGTTCCCAAAACAGAAGCTCTGTTTGCCTCAGTCTGTTTGGTACAGCATCTCTAATTATTAGATACGCAAGAATGTACTGGGATTTGACTATAGGGATCTCTTTGACAAAACATATTTAAGCCAAGTTTGACCAAATCAATTGCAGAAAGTATTCACTTATTACTAAAAGGAACAAACACTGGTGTAATCTAAAGGGAATCTCACTCTGATATTTTTATAGAGTCATCCTTTATCCCTAACGTTTATCTGAGAATAAGCAAATCAATATTGGAAAATGGGAAGAAAGTTAGAAGACAGATTTATTTATTGATTACAAAAAAACCCCAAACAAGCAAACAAAAAAAAATGCAAACAAAAAACTTAAAGGCACAGAAGGAAGAGAGAATGTGGAGAATTAAACTGTATTGAAAGCCTGTAATACATTAGGCACTGTGCTATAATACCTCAAGAAAATGGAGAATGAGTTACATTAGAAGTGCCACGAAAGTTGGACAAGTTCCTGTGCCACCATATCATTCTATCTATATGTGTACGGCAGCATCAATTATGCTGAACCTTAACTAACAGTCTCTCCACATTTATGAGACTATATTATAAGTTCTTCAAGGGCTTGCCCACCTGTCTTAACTAAAACTCTTATCATTAGGCATTCTGTTACCCTAAAGTGAGGTCAGAAGGGAGGTTGGGTGGAGTTGATTGATTAACTTTCTTGTAGTGTACCCACGTCCCCACCATCAACTATGATTCCAGATTGTAGTTAATGACAATGACGGATATATCATTTATATTCCAAATTAAATCATCTGCACCTATGTCAACAATAGTGAAAAATCACTTCCTCTAGGTAGTTACTAAGTTTTTTTTTAAATCAGTCTAGATTTTTATCAGTAAAGGTCAGATTTCTTTGCCCTTAACAAAAACCTCTTAAGGATAAAACCTATACAAGATCCTCTCTGCTGAAAATCATTCACCTATCAAACTATACAAAAATATTCTTAAAGTCTATATTATTAATAAAACACATTAAAAATGTTAGCTATATTCATTCAGTAAGAATTTATTGAGTACATAATGTTGTGATTCTGCTAAGCTCTGGGAATATGAATAAGAAAACAAAACATAAAATCTTGATGAGAGTCTTATATTCCAGTAAGATAAAAATAGCAAAGTATTGTGATACACTTATAAAACAGTTGCTTTGCAGACACAGAACAAAGGCATCTGAATCGGGCTAATGAATCACAAGTCTTGATGTAAAACTTTAGTTGAAGGTAAACTATAAGTAGGAATTACATAAATGAAGGAGAATGAATAGGTATTCCAGATAAACAAAGTGACAGTTGTTTTGGGTGAATAGCATCAGAAATCATTGTTTTAGAGAGATTAATAAATGTATGTTTTTGAAATATGCCATTTTAGTCATGAAAGCATACTTTAGTAAGGATACTGTCACCTTGGAATCAGATGTTATTAATACTCCATCAATAGAATTTGAGTATTTCCCCCCTAGCAGTGAGAATGTATTACTTTGAGAAAGTCACACTTTTGCCAGTTCACTTAAGCATTTCTCAGATATTTAAAGAAAGATGTATAATTTTGGGCAGAGGGGGCAGTGTGTTGTTTTGGTTTGTTTAGTGCAAGGATGTCATGTTGATATGTAAATTCTGTAAGATTTCTACAAAGGATATGTTAAATGTAGAGACTCTTTAAAGTTATTTTATGTGTATAATGTAAAAATAACAATAACACATCATGGCCTCAGCTCTTTAAGTTTAGAAAGAGGACACTGTAGGCCATACAGGAATTCATTAAAGAGAGAGATTTTGTTTTTTAGTTACTTATTGATCATTGTTTGTAGAATTGTGGAAATAGCATAAGATTGAGACCCTGGTACAGACCCTTACCCTCTGGGGGATCTTAGACTTACCAATCACCCTCAGCTTCATCTGAAATTATCCCAACTAGATTAGATGAGCCACAGATCTCTGAACATTAAATGCATGAGTCAACATTTGGAAAATCATGAAATGCAATGCAAATATTAGTTAGCAAGGCACCAATGACTGTGTCCTAATATTACATTAAGAAATCAATTGTTTTACAGTGTATTCCATACTTGTTATAGCTAAAAGGGCTTTGAAAACATGTACTTAAACTTTTAAGTATAACATATTAATAAAAACATTACGTCTGCCACCATTGCTGACTCTGAACAGATTTATAACATGAATCAAAACTTAACCTCAAGAAAATGCTATGGAGTAGTTTTAAGTCCTTACTCTTCAATATAAAGAAAGTCATATAAGTCTAGTGTGCTCTAGGTAGTACCAAATTCTTTGAAATCAGATTGTGTTGGTTTAAACTCTGGCTGTATCATTGCCTCATTTTTTTTTTTCAATCTGGACAATATATTTAGTTCCTTGTAGTCTCAGTTAATTCAACAATGAGATTGGAATAATAAGACATTTCTTATTGTGTGTATGTGTATATGTGTCAGAGAAAGAGAGAAAACCCTGGCACTGACAAAATATATATGATTAATAACATAGCACCAGCTTAACAGGACCTGTTAAATATATGTTAGTTTCTGTCTACCTTCAGGAAATATCATAGTGTAGGCCAAGTCACCATTCTTCAGTTAAGAACAAAATACATTTTTGTTGTCTAAGACATGTTTTTACCTTGGGGAACCTGGGTGGCTCAGTTGGTTAAGTGTCTAACTCTTGATTTCGGCTCAGGTCATGATCCCAGGGTCGTAAGATTGAGCCCTGTATTTGGCTCTGTGCTAGGCATGGAGCTGGCTTCAGATTCTTTCTCTCCCTCTCCTGCTTCCCCACCAACCCTAGAAAAAAAAACAAAACAAAACAAGAGACGTGTTTCAACCTTAAGACTGCAGAAGCAATATCTTAAAATACAATACTCTTTTACACAAGCTTAGCCAGGACATAAAAATGTTTGGAGTCCTCATAAGGAGAAAGGCTATCTCTAAGACTGAGAGAGGGCAGAGGGGTTCTCAAGTAGTCTCCAGATTAACTATAAAGTGCAATAATTTGTTCTCAGGTAGCATCAGTACTGAAAACAGACTTTCCATTATGAGGAAATGATTGACATCAAAAGTATATTGGCTCCAAAAATTTCCTCCCACATACCTGTGTTTCAAGATGTAGTTATTTATTTGAAAGAATCAGAGGTGTCCCATCTTTGATAGAGGTCACTTCTTCAAGGAGCCTCCATAGGCGGCCAAGGATACTCACCTGGAATTACTCATGTCTTACACTGTGCCATAACCCAAGAGCCTGGAAGATTTAGATGGGCTGGGTGGTTGATTTTTATTTCTAAAGATCACTATTAACCTTCATAGACTCTCAAGGAAGAGAAGCACTCCTTTCTTTCTTAATTGTGATTAATATCTGAATATTAAGATTTGGAAACCCCAAAATAGGGTTTTAGAGTCACACAGACCTGGGTTTAAATATGGCTCTGCCATTTCCTAGCTGTGTGGCCTGAGAAAAGTGATTTAAAGTTTGTAAACCTTTATTTTCTTAAGTTTTAAATGGGCACAATGTCTATTTCATGTGTCTATGGATATAAATGACTAAGTATATATATAATGTCTAGATGAATGCCTAGTATCTGGCAAAAAAAAAGTCAGAGCTAAAATAATTGTCTATTTTTATCAATAAAATCACCAACAAGTCATATTTAAGTTCTTCTTACATGCCATAAATTGTGTTATTTACTTTCATGCGTAACTTGCCTGTCACTCTAGGGCTTGTATGAGAGTGCAGTGTCGTGGTTAAATACCTAACTTTGGAGACTGAAAGCCTGAGTACAATATTCCTTTTTTACCACTTAACTTTTCCAAATGATTTAACCTTTCTAAATCTCTCTTTCCTCATCTATAAAATGGGAATGTTATCATAACTTCATATCATTGTTGTAGACATTCAGTATGATGAGCAGTGAAAAGTGCTTGGCAAAATGCCTGATGTGTGGCAAGCATTTTAACAATGGTGTTGTTATATTATGGTTGTAATGATTATTGTCATCTTCACATGTTAGGTGGTAGGCTAAGATACAGGCAGATAAAGTGATTTATCTTCTATAATCATTAGTTCCTTTGTTACTATTGTGTGGTAAAAGAAAAAAAAAGTCACAGTCCTGCTGTGAAACAGACTTCTACTGTATATGGTTGTTGATCTTAAGTAAATCATTTGCTAATTTCCAGAATCATCCTCATCCATAATGTGATAAAATCTACTACTTTTCAATCATTGCTATAACATATACCCTCAAATCTAGTCATTAATAACACCTCTTCTTTACCTCAGAGCTGCTGTAGTGTAGAAGTCTGATATGCTATGCCTGGATCTTTCCCTTCAGATCCCATAGATCTGAGGTGAATGTGTTGTTAGGCTAGGCTATTTTCTTGATACTTATGGGAAGCATATACTTCCAAACTCATTCAGGTTGTTGGCAAATTCACTTCCATAGGTTGTAGGTTGATTTTTCCTTGCTAGGATGCCCTTTACACCTAGAAGCCTGACTCTGGTCCTTGCACATACCCCTTATATCTCACAACCAGCAAAGGCTCAGTGAATCTTCATCACATTTGGAATTTCCCTGAGTCTCTCTACTACTACATCTCTTCTGTCTTCAGCTGGAAAAAGTTATTTGTTCTTAAAGACTCATGTGTTTGGACTGAACTCACATGGATAATCCAGAATATTCTCCACTTTTGAGGTCGGTGGCCCAAATCTGCAAAGTCTTTTTGCCACATAGCATAAGATATGATATTCACACTTTTCAAGGATTTGCACACAAATATCTTTGAAGCACCATTGTGCTTACCACAGGGAATAATTACATGTTTATATATTCAGAAAAAAAGAGTGTTTTTCTAAGAGTATTTTTGTTGTTGTTTTAATGTCCTAAAGCAAGAAATACTGAATGTATAATTTGAAATAAAAATATAAAAAGTAAGAAGGAAACTGAAATCTACTATAATTGCTTCACCTAGAATAGCCATAACCACATTTAACAAGAATTTATTTCATGGTTGTGATCACACTCTTTCACTTTAATATATAATTTTATAACACATGCATTTTCTGCACATTCTGAAAATGTGAATGTGCTTAGTATGATTGCCTAATCTCCCAATGAAAGCATTCTATTCCAGGAATTTCAATTGATAATTATTTCCTCAGTGCTTGTGAAGAGGTTAGTACTGTGTTGGATATAGGTTTAGAAGGATGAAAAAGGCCTCCCTCAGCAAGTGCTGTATGGGGAAAAACACATTAGACAGAGAAAGAAGCATACCATAGTATATTTTCAATCATATCTATTAGGATAACAATGTAAATGTACTTTCCTCACAAGCATTCCTATAAATTTTGCATTTAGATTGTCACTTTTAACTCCAAATATGTTACAAGCAGGTACATCATTTTTTTCCCTCCTGTACTTGCAGCTTTATGGTCAATGTCAATAATTGTTACAATTTAGCTGGGTTTATTAATAAATATTCAATTACCTTTAGACCTTTAAACAATTCAAGAATCCTGAATTCTCAATTTGTTCGACAATGTCAGTATGGTAATGACCATAAATAATAATCGCCTTCTTTGTGAGCACTCTAATCTTAATTACATGTTTGCTCCATGGACTCATCTAACTGGAATTTTATGATCCAAATTTGATTTATAGCTATAAATTAAATAATTATCTGAGGTACTGCCAGGGCTACTGGGACTAGTGATGTGAAATCTGATCAATCTTCTGGAGCTTAATGTCTCCTACGAATGGAAACCAGCTCAGGAATTCATAGCCTGTTTTATTGTCTCCTGCAGCCTGGTCATTTAGATCAGGAAAGCGAAAAAAAGAAGAAAATGTATTATCTGTCTTAAACCTGTGGCAGCCAAGTGAAAAGATTTAGAAAGTCATAAAAATTACTCTTAAAAAAAAAAGAGTATGGAAACAATTAGATCTGGGTGGTTTGGAAGAAATGGACCAGAATAACTCTTGTCCAGCAGTTCATGGAAATATCTGCCTAGAATTGTACTTTTACACGATTGCAGAGGACCATATGTTACTTCAAATCTGCTAACAAACAAAAAAAATTTAAATTCAATAGCTGCTCCCACCCCCACTGCTCTCTCATATGTGCTTGAATTATTATGGTCATGAAGAGAAAAAAGCAAGTATTTTATACATGTAAGGCAAGGGCAAAGCAATGTGATAACATTTATTATAGACCTATGCACAGAGTACGATGGGAGCAAAGAGGAAGGAGAGTTACCATGTTATTTATGAGGTTGGAACAATTTTAGAGACTACCTATGGCCACAATCTTTTCTTTTGTGGGTGCACTAAAGCTCAGAGTGATTGTGGTTTGCCCCAGGTAACACTGCTCAGGAGCTAACATCTGGCTATGCAACTGAATTCTGGATGCCATTTTCTTTGGACACTTCTTCCCTCACTCTTTACCCCTCTCCTATGTGCAGTTTAGTTTAGTTGAAAACTTTGTATTTCTTTTCCAATGAAACTTTTCCTCAGCTGCCAATATCTAGTCTTTGATAAGAGAGATGCTTGCTCCCTATTCTTTTACATTTCAGCTTATACTTCATTACTTTATCATATATTTATTGAAGTCCTATTAGACTATAGAAACAGCTATAAACAAGTTCCGCATCTTCTGTCTGTTGGAACCAACGAACTACTAGGGAATATAATAATCAAATAAATTAATACAAGAATTGTACATGGTGGTAAGAGCTATAAAGGAAACCAACTGGGCATTGAACTATGGAGGCTGAGGTTAGGCTGTATCTTAACACTAACCCTGCATATTTGCATGGAGCGGCAGTGATGTTTTCCTTCTTTTATTACCTGGAAATGGGGTCCTACTCCTTCTCTAATATATATCATGAATGAAGAATAACATCATTAGTACATAAAAACTTGTTGATGTGTTAGGTTTTGTCTTACCAAGTCTTATCTAACACAGTGCTGACCCCAATTCCATTGTTCAGTGAATGCCTCCTGTCGGTGATGGCCTTCCATTATTTCATCTATCCAAGAAACATTACTAAGTCATATAGTGTGTTTGAGATGGTGCGATGTGAGTACTTGGGATCCATTGATTAGGAAAACAGACCGAAGCCCTAACCTAGAGGGTCTTGTATCCATCACGGAAATCCATGTGGAGCTCTTCCTTGCTTTACTAATGAGAGGTGAATCACTTGCCTGGCTTTGTCTCTACTTTTTTTTTTTTTTTTTAACATACAACCTAGTGGCTATAATCACAAGCGAGTCTCTCTTCAGCAGGCTTCCATTTTCTTTTTCTTGGAAAACAAGAGGTACAGGACAGTATTCTTCCCTCAGAGTTTTGGGGGGAGTATTAAATGAGAGCCACAAATGTGAGTGCTGACATTGTCATATAAATTATCTGTATATTGCACTACAGGGGCAGTGACTGCCATTATTTGTTCAAGCTCATTAGAAAGAATTAATCATTATCATCACCACTAAATATTTGCTGAGTGTTTACCACAGCTAAGCTTTTTTTCAGGCTTCCTTTTGTGTGGATCAGAGAGATCATTTTATAGAATGCACTTCTTAGATTCTTCAGGGGAAACAGAATAATACATTCTTTATTATCAAATCACCCTAAGATTGCTAATGTGATCAGAGCCACTAGGACAGGGCATTTTCTGGTTTTAAGTGTTTGTCTTATTATATTCTAGATGGATATATTTTTATATGTTATTTTCCCTTTAGCAATGGTTTATATAAAAGTAAATTATGAAGAACTTCCCATTTTTTATTCCCTTTTTTCTACTTTCACCCTCAGTAAATATCCATTGGGGAATATTGTTCTTACCACTCCTCCCAAGAAAAGCTGGACTCTTTCCAATAAGGAAACAAGATTATACTGGGATATATGTCAGTAAAGTTTAAGCTTTATTGACAAGGATGCTATATCATAGTGTAAAACTCTTGTTGACTGTCTCTCAGGATGGCCTTAAGAGAAGTCAAATGACCATAATGTAAAGATGTGTTGAATCACTAGGTAGTACACTGAAACTAATACAATATTTTAGTAAATAAAATTTTAAAGTTCAAAAACTAAGTAACAAAAACAAAACAAAACAAAAGTGGCATGGAGTAGTTTCCACATTTCCAGTATGTTACAAAGCTTGCAGTACTGCTTTCATTCATTCAGTTTTTCACAATCCAAAAATTTTACTAAGACTGAAAAAATTTTCCATAAATGAAGCCAGTTGTTGAACTGATCCACTAAAGATGCAAAACCTAGGCTAAAAGAAACAAATTTCATTCTTTGGAGCAAATTACTTCTAGGCCTTCTTGAGAGCTACACATTACTAAACTTACCATTCAGCACCCTAAAAAACCCAGAACCACACATGATGAGCAAAATGTTCCAGCTTGGTTTAAGTTACACTCAGAAGTTCAGAAGTAATTTATTACTCAGTATAAACATTTTCTGCTAGGGTAAGACTAATTAAATTGAAAGTAAAAGCTTTGCACATTTGATTTCTGTATGGATTAGCATGAAAATATTATATTAATTCAATTGGCATACTAGATTTTCAAAAATGATTTGTTTTCTGGTTCTAATTTATAGTAATTGTGATAAATGTGTATGGATACCCTTGCTTATAGCTCTCCTTGGTAACCAGCACATCATCTGAGAATGAACTAATAAGAGATGACAAACCTTCTAACTGCAGGTTTTACCAGTAAAGTATGGTTCATATCTCTGTTTGTCTAGCCTTGTTCTGGAATTTTAAAATCCCATTTAAACTCCTGTTATAGCTTCTAAATGGTCTCCTCTGTCATGTTTTGTGTGTTACTCCATCTTACACAGGGTGCCACATCAATCTTAATAAGGCACAGAACAGTGTCAACTCCTTAGCATGGTGCCAAGATCCTTGATAATCTAGTCCTGATCCAGTCCACTGATCTTGATTCACCCATTCTTTGAGTACCTAAATGCTTACTGTACTTTTTTTTACACATTCACATTCTTTTTTTTTTACACATTCACATGCTTTTGCCTGTGTACCATTGCTCACATTGTCTAGAATGATACTGATATCATCTTCATCTCCGAATTAAGAGGATTAAAAGACAGAATATTCTGTGAATGTTGAATAATCTGGCTAAGAACCTTAGAATATTATCCTTATGGTATATAAATCACTGTAAAGACTGGTTCTTCCTTTTTCTTATTTCTTGACAACATCCAACATGCAAAACCATGTTCATCTTACTAACTTCGATTTGCATGCATTTTATATACTGTCTATATGTATATAGTTGAAGAAATAAAGCATCTTTTACAATGTCAGGCAAATATGCTTGAATCACTCCTTATCATCTTTTTTTTTGTATATATTTTATTGGAGTTCAATTTGCCAACATATAGTATAACATCCAGTGCTCATCCCACCAAGTGCCCCCTCAGTGCCTGTCACCCAGTCACCCCACCCCCCACCTACCTCCCTTTCCACCACCCCTTATTCATTTCCCAGAGTTAGGAGTCTCTCATGTTCTGTCTCCCTCTCTGATATTTCCCACTCATTTTCTCTCCTTTCCCCTTTATTCCCTTTCACTATTTTTTATATTCCCCAAATGAATGAGACCATATAATGTTTGTCCTTCTCCGATTGACTTAGTTCACTCAGCATAATACCCTTCAGTTCCACCCACGTTGAAGCAAATGGTGGGTATTCGTCATTTCTAATGGCTGAGTAATATTCCATTGTATACATAAACCACATCTTCTTTATCCATTCATCTTTCAATGGACACCGAGGCTCCTTCCACAGTTTGGCTATTTGTGGACATTGCTGCTATAAACATTAGGGTGCAGGTGTCTCGGCTTTTCACTGCATCTGTATCTTTAGGGTAAATCCCCAGTAGTGCAATTGCTGGGGCGTAGGGCAGATCTATTTTTAACTCTTTGAGGAACCTCCACACAGTTTTCCAGAGTGGCTGCACTAGTTCATATTCCCACCAACAGTGCAAGAGGGTTCCCCTTTCTTCACATCCTCTCCAACAGTTGTTGTTTCCTGTCTTGTTAATTTTCCCCATTCTCATTGTTGTGAGGTGGTATCTCATTGTGGTTTTGATTTGTATTTCCCTGATGGCCAGTGATGCGGAGCATTTTCTCATGTGCTTGTTGGCCATGTCTATGTCTTCCTCTATGAAATTTCTGTTCATGTATTTTGCCCATTTCATGATTGGATTGTTTGTTTCTTTGGTGTTGAGTTTAATAAGTTCTTTATACATCTTGGGTACTAGCCCTTTATCTGATACGTCATTTGCAAATGTCTTCTCCCATTCTGTAGGTTGTCTTTTAGTTTTGTTGACTGTTTCTTTTGCTGTGCCGAAGATTTTGTCTTGATGAAGTCCCAATAGTTCATTTTTGCTTTTGTTTCCCTTGCCTTCATGGATGTATCTTGGAAGAAGTTGCTGTGCCCAAGTTCAGAAAGGGTGTTGCTTGAGTTCTCCTCTAAGATTTTGATGGATTCTTGTCTCACATTTAGATCTTTCATCCATCTTGAGTTTATCATTGTGTACAGTGTAAGAGAGTGGTCTAGTTTCATTCCTCTGCATTTGGCTGTCCAATTTTCCCAGCACCATTTATTGAAGAGACTGTCCTTTTTCCAGTGGATAGTCTTTTCTACTTTGTCGAATATTAGTTGACCATAGAGTTGAGGGCCCATTCCTGGATTCTCTATCCTGTTCCATTGATCTATGTGTCTGTTTTTGTGCCAGTACCACACTGTCTTGATGACCACAGCTTTGAAGTACAACCTGAAATCTGGCATTGTGATGTCCCCCGCTATGGTTTTCTTTTTTAATATTCCCCTGGCTATTAGGGGTCTTTTCTAATTCCACACAAATCTTAAGATGATTTGTTCGAAAGTCCATGGTATTTTGATAGGGATTGCATTAAATGTGTAAATATCCTGGGTAACATTGACATTTTCACAATATTAATTCTTCCAATCCATGAGCATGGAATATTTTCCTATCTCTTTGTGTCTTCCTCAATTTCTTTCAGAAGTGTTCTGTAGATTTTAGGGTATAGATCCTTTGCCTCTTTGGTTAGGTTTATTCCTAGGTAATTTATGCTTTTGGGTGCAATTGTAAATGGGATTGACTCCTTAATTTCTCTTTCTTCAGTCTCATTGTTAGTGTATACGAATGCCACTGACTTCTGGGCATTGATTTTGTATCCTGCCACACTGCCAAATTGCTGTATTGTTCTAGCAATCTTGGGGTGGAGGCTTTTGGGTTTTTATGTACAGTATCATGTCATCTGTGAAGAGGGAGAGTTTGACTTCTTTGCCAATTCGAATGCCTTTTATTTCTTTTTGTTGTTTGATTGCTGAGGCTAGGACTTCAAGCACTATGTTGAATAGGAGTGGTGATAGTGGACAACTTTGTCGTGTTCCTGATCTTAGGGGAAAGACTCCCAGTGTTTCCCCATTGAGAATGATATTTGCTGTGGGTTTTCATGGATGGCTTTTAAGATACTGAGGAATGTTCCCTCTATTCCTACACTCTGAAGAGTTTTTATCAGGAATGGATGCTGTATTTTGTCAAATGCTTTCTCTGCATCTATTGAGAGGATCCTATGGTTCTTGTTTTTTCACTTGTGGGTATGATCTATCACGTTGATTTTTTTTTTTTTCACGTTGATTATTTTACGAATGTTGAACCAGCCTTCTTCCCAGGGATAAATCCCACTTGGTCATGGTAAATAATCTTTTTAATGTACTGTTGGATCCTATTGGCTAATATCTTGTTGAGAATTTTTGCATCTGTGTTCATCAGGGATATTGGTCTATAATTCTCCTTTTTGGTGGAGTCTTTGTCTGGTTTTGGAATCAAAGTTGTGCTGGCCTCATAAGGTGAGTTTGGAAGTATTTTGTCCATTTCTATCTTTCAGAACAGCTTCAGTAGAATAGGTATTGTTTCTTCTTTAAATGTTTGATGGAATTCTCCTGTGAAGCCATCTGGCCCTGGTCTTTTGTGTCTTGGGACGTTTTTGATGACTGCTTCAATTCCTCCCTGGTTATCGGCCTGTTCAGGTTTTTTATTTCTCCCAGTTCCAGTTTTGGTAGTTTGTGGTTTTCCAGAAATGCATCCATTTCTTCTAGATTGCCTAATTTATTGACATATAGCTGTTCATAATAAGTTTTTAAAATCGTTTGTATTTCCTTGGTATTGGTTGTGATCTCTCCTTTTTCATTCATGATTTTATTAATCTGAGTCTTTTCTCTTTTTAATAAGACTGGTTAATGGTTTATCTATCTTATTAATTCTTTCAAAGAACCAACTCCTCGTTTTATTGATCTGTTCTACAGTTATTCTGGTCTCTATTTCATTTAGTTTTGCTCGATTATTAACTCTCTTCTTCTGCTTGGTGTTAGTTTGATTTGCTCTTCTTTCTCCAGTTTGTTTAGGTGTGAAGCAAGCTTTTGTATTTGAGTTTTTTCCAATTTTTTGAGGGAGGCTTGTATTGTGATGTATTTCCCTCTTAGGACCACTTTTGCTGTATCCCAAAGACTTTGAACGGTTGTATCTTCCTTGTCATTAGTTTCCAAGAATCTTTTCAATTCTTCTCTAATTTCCTGGTTGACCCTTTCATCTCTTAGCAGGATGCTTTTTAACCTCCACATGTTTGAATTTCTTTGGAATTTCTTCTTGTGATTGAGTTCTAGTTTCAAAGCATTGTGGTCTGAAAATATGCAGGGGACAATCCCAATCTTTTGGCATCGGTTAAGACCTGATTTGTGACCCAGTATGTGGTCTATTCTGGAGAAAGTTCCATGTGCACTTGAGAAGAATGTGTATTCAGTTGCATTTGGATGTAAAGTTCTGTAAATATCTGTGAAATCCATCTGGTCCAGTGTATCATTTAAAGCTCTTGTTTCTTTGGAGATGTTGTGCTTAGAAGATCTGTCATTTGCAGAAAGCACCGTGTTGAAGTCTCCCAGTATTAGTATATTATCTAAGTATGTCTTTACTTTGGTTATTAATTGATTGATATACTTGACAGCTCCCACATTAGGGGCATAAATATTCATGATTGTTAAGTCCTCTTGTTGGATAGACCCTTTAAGTATGATATAGTGTCCCTCTTCATCTCTTACTAAAGTCTTTGGGGTAAACTTTAATTTATTTGATATGAGGATGGCTACCCTAGCTTTCTTTTGAGGACCATTTGAATGGTAAATGGTTCTCCAGCCTCTCATTTTCAGGCTGTAGGTGTCCTGAGGTCTAAAATGAGTCTCTTGTAGACAGCAAATAGATGGGTCTTGCTTTTTTATCCAGTCTGAAACCCTGCATCTTTTGATGGGATCAGTAAGCCCATTCACGTTCAGAGTTACTTTGAAAGATATTAATTTAATGTTTTCTTAATACCTATTGTCCCTGTTTTTTTGTGGATTATTTCTTTGGGCTTCTTCTTTCTTTTACAGGGTCCCCCTTAATATTTCTTGCAGAACTGGTTTAGTGGTCACATTTTCTTTCAGTTTTTGCCTATCTTGGAATCTCTTGATCTCTCCTTCTATTCTGAATGAGAGCCTTGCTGGATAAAGTATTCCTGGCTGCATGTTCTTCTCATTTAGGTCCCTGGATATATCCTGCCAGCCCTTTCAGGCCTGCCAGGTCTCTGTGGAGAGGTCTGCTATTAGTCTAATATTTCTCCTCATATAAGTTAGGGATCTCTTGTTTCTTGCTGCTTTAAGGATTTTCTCTTTATCTTTGGAATTTGCAAGTTTCACTATTAAATGTCGGGGTGTTGAACAGTTTTTGTTGGTTCTTGGGGGGGGGGGATCTTTCTATCTCCTGGATCTGAATGCCTATTTCCCTCCCCAAATTAGGGAAGTTCTCAGCTATGATTTGTTCAAATATGCTTTCTGTCCCTCTGTCCCTTTGGTGCTCTCTGGAACCCCAATAAACGTAGATATTTCCTTCTGAGGCTGTCATTTATTTCCTTTAACCTTTCCTCATGGTCTTTTAATTGTTTTTCTCTTTTTTCCTCAACTTCCTCCTTGCCATCAACTTGTCTTCTATGTTACTCTTTCTTCTACCTCATTAACCCTCGTCGTTAGTACATCCAGTTTGGATTGCATCTCATTTAATTGGTTTTTAATTTCAGCCTGATTAGATCTAAATTCTGCAGTCATGAAGTCTCTTGATTCCTTTATGCTTTTTTTTTTTTTTCCACAGCCACCAGTATCTTTATGATTGTGTTTCTGAATTGGCTTTCTGACATTGAATTGTAATCCAAATTCTGTAACTCTGTGGCTGAGAGTACTGTTTCTGATTCTTTCACGGTGAGTTCTTTTTTTTTTTTTTAATTTTTATTTATTTATGATAGACACACACACACACACACACACACACACACACACAGAGTAAGAAACATAGGCAGAGGGAGAAGCAGGCTCCATGCACCGGGAGCCCGACGTGGGATTTGATCCTGGGTCTCCAGGATCGCGCCCTGGGTCAAAGGCAGGCGTTAAACCGCTGTGCCACCCAGGATCCCGTGAGTTCTTATATGAAGTCATTTTGCTCAGTGCAGAGTGGTGTATGAGCAGGCTTAGTCAAAAATGCCAACCACGACCTAAGTAAATTTCACCCTAGATGATTCTACCAAGGTCAGAGACCAGAAATTGAAAACAACGATCTGAACAAAATAAAACAAAAGGACCAATAAAGTGAAAAACAAATTTTTAAACAAAGGAGTAAAAAATAAAAGGCCAAGAATCCCAAAGAAGAAGAGAAAAAAAAGAAGAAGAAAAAGGGGGGTGGATTGGGAGATGGTGGTGGTGACGAAGTTGTAGTGGAGGGAGAATGTAGTCTACCTGAGGGGCTCTAGACAGTGATTCTCTTGTTTCTGAGTATATTAAGTTCTGTATTTAGACGATGCTCAGTCCCAAATTTACATAAACCAGAAATACTTGTAAAGGGCCCCAACATTGGCCACCAAAACCTAAATTAGATAAAACAGGGGAGCAGAATGGGAATAAAGAGATAATACAATATCACAGAGTGAACCAGCACCGTATACCACTTGGTTCTGGGTGCATGTTGGTCATGTTTTAGAAGGTATTAACTTCTGCCATTGTAGAACAAAATGAGGCAGAGAAACCAAAAAACACAGAATAAAAAAGACATATCTTGTATATCTCCCAAAATTAAATTGAGTATGTTGAACAGTATCTAGAAGTGGAAAATATATCTAGGACTTATAATTGTAGAAATATGAAGGTCAAAAAGGAAGAATCTTAAAAATGAAGAAGTGGTAAAATATTGTAGTTAAGGTGAGAAAAGAAAAAAATTGGAAATTTACAGTCTGATATAAAAATGAGTTGTACTGGAAAAACGAAGAGAAAAAAAATAGAAGAGGTATCCTCTGGTTCTATATACTTTAAATCCCTCGACTTCCCCTTGAGCTTTCCAGTGCTGCTCCGCGAAGAACTTGCTCTTCCCCTGTCCTCCCAGCTGGTCTTCTGGGGGAGGGGCCTGCTGTGCTGATTCTCAGGTGTGTGCACCTGGGGGAGCTGCCCTGCCCACCCCCCTCCAGGTGCAGGGCTCAGTGGCAGCTGTTTATCCTGTGAGGCCTCTGTTCCTTGGTGGCCCCGCTCCATCCCAGGCACAAGGTGACACCAGGAGGAACAACCCCACTGGTGGCGGCCACTCCCCAGCCCTGGAGTCAGCTCCCCCAGTAACTTCTGCAGCTCCCAGTCCACAGGGGCCTGGAAGCTCTGGGCGCTGGGGCCCGGATCTGCACAGCTCGGGCACCCTGCGGCAGGAACATCCTCGCTGTCCTGTGCCCTCCCTGCCTCCGCCTGTCCCGGGGGGAGGCAGGATCCCGGGTTGTGTCGCCCGGCCCCCGAAGGCAGCAGGTGCAGCCCCTCCCCCAGAGCCCCCGCCTGACCCAGCGGCTTCTCCCGAGGCCCCGCGGGTGCGCGCTCCAGCCCTTGTACCGAGATCAGCCTCGGGGTGTGGGGCGCTCTCCTCCGGGCACCCCTCCTCTGTGAGTGACCCCGGCAGGCTGGGGGCTCCTCGCAGGGCCCCTCCCCACTTGATTCTTTTTTTTAATATTATTTTTCCTGCCTTCCTACCTTGTTAGAAGGGAAAACCCTTCTCTCTGTAGCATTTCAGCTGTTCTCTCTTTAAATCTCAGGTCGAATTCGTAGGTTTTCAGGATGGTTTGAAAGTGATCTAGGCGAGTTGGTGGGGCCAGGTGAGTGAGGACCCTACTCCTCCTCCACCTTGCCCCAGCCCCTCCACTCTTTACCTTCATCTACAACATGTAACCTTTTCCCATAATTTCTCTTTTCATAAATATTTGACCCCATCATTCCTTTTCTCTGCTTCAAGTTTAAGTTTATGTGACATTTCTTCTGGGAATCATTCCCCTTGGAAGAGGTAGTTCATCATATCAATGGTTATTTATATGTTACTGTACTTATTTTTTACACTATTTTTTCCTCTTCACATAGATTATAAATTCACTGAAGGCAGGGATTCTTTCAGAATGTTCAATACCAAATATAAAGCCTGGCATGAAGCAAGGTATACAATTAATATTTATCAAAATGTTGGACTTATCAACATCTCTTTCCTTATAATTACTTATAATGTAGACCACAAACTACACTTTTGTGAAGCCCTTCATGTTTCTGTCCCCTGGAAGAATGATCTCTCTCCTCTGAGTTTTCACATCATTTCCTTCATGGAATTTATAATTTTCTGCCTTGCAGTATCTCAGTTTATAGACATTATATTATTTTTCCAGACTAAATGTGAACTATTTTAAGAAGAACTTACTTACTTACTTATTTAATTACTCTCTATACTCTCCTGTTTCCTCAATCTTCACACAGATTGGGAACCTAATAAGCATTCAATAATGTTGAATAAATGGGTGGATAGGTGGCAGACACCACTTTTTGAAATAGATCCACTGCTATGTATTAGTCACATTAGAATATTGGACAATCATCTAATACAAATTCAGCTTGATGATGAAATATTTACACTTATCATCACAGGGAAGCACCTTATAGAGTCTACAATATGGGCAATGGTTGTGGTGGAGGAGGAAGAGTTGGCACCAGTAATGGAGCTGCCATTTATGTTGGCGTGACACTGTAATTTTCTACAACGATTATTTAACTTGATTCTGACAAAAGGTCATTAAAACGAGCAAAGTGTGGAGACTTTGTATATGAGATTCCTTTTTAGTTTCTTTTAAAGATTATTTATTTATTCATTCATTCATTCATGAGAGACACACAGAGAGAGACACAGACAGAGGGAGAGGGAGAAGCAGAGTCTCTGCAGGGAGCCTGATGCAGGACTTGATCCCAGGACCCTGCGATCACATCCTCAGCCAAAGGCAGATGCTCAACCACTGAGCCATCCAAGTGCCTCATTCTTTTTAGTTTCTTTAGCAAATTCTTATTGACTAAGAACCATGTTTCAGGCATTGTGCTTACAAGGGTATGTAATCATGTGTTAATAATGGAAAACTTGTGTCTGAGAGAAATTGTTTTGCTAACAATAGGTCACAAAGTAAGTGCAAGAATTTAGCAAAAGTTTTCTGTCAATTAAGACAAACTTAAGAAATAGTGGATTCCTGCATTCCATTGCATATCTTCTTTCTCAAATAATTATTTCATATACCCAAATGCAGAACATCAGTAAGCAAAAATCTTTATTATAAATGTGAATGTTTTCCAGCGGCCAGCATTATTATACGAAGAAAGAAAAGTGAGAACTAGTTTGAGATTTATTGACAGTCAGCTATTGCCATATAGTCTTCTAGAAAATTGCAGGGAGGTATAATGAAAATTTTTATCAACTTTGAGATGTTTTTGGTGTTTAAGAGATGAATCTTAGACTTTTTGTCATCAAGAGGTTTCATGAAAAAACAACTCTTGAGTCTCAAAACTTAGGTTATTAAGTGAAATAAATACTTCTAATTGTGTAATTAATACATTATGCCTTATCTTATTTCTTACTGAATCCTTCACTAATATGTAGTGTGAATAGTTTATATGATATAACAGAGTTAAATTATATGTTTTATAGTCTAGGATGTATGTTTTTCTTTTAGTATTTATTTGTTCCTGTTCTTTTAGAAAAATAAAAAACAATAAACAAAACAATTTTAGGTAGATTCCCTGACCATGAAGTAGTAGCAGTAGGGAAAAGTCACCTGGATGAGGGATTCTTGGGTGGCTCAGTTGGTTAAGAATCCAACTCTTGATTTTGACTCAGTTCATCATCTCAGGGTTGGGAGATTGAGCTGCAAGTAGGGCTATGTGCTGGGCATGGAGCATTCTCTCTCTCCCTCTTTCCTGCCCCTTCCCACTTCATGTGAGAGCTCTCTGTCTTTAAAAACAACAACAACAACAACAACAACAACAACAACAACAACAAAAAATATATATATAAAAGCAAACATCCACTTGGGTGAATATTTGCTGTATGGAATTCACAAAGAGAATAAAACATATGTGGATAATTGGGGAGCAGTTATATCAGACATGGTGAACATCTGTCGGGAGCACAGATGTTAACTGCTACTTGGAGAAGACAGCATATTAATTCATAGCAATTATTTTAAATGGCTGGAAGACTTCAGGTTGACAGGACATTTCTTTTCTTTCTTTCTTTCTTTCTTTCTTTCTTTCTTTCTTTCTTTCTTTCTTTCTTTCTTTCTTTCTTTCTTTCTTTCGGTATTCCATGGAAATATGCAAGCAATTCACTGTGGAAAAATGACAGGCTCATCATTTAAAACTCTAACTCTGACATGTTAGTGATAAAAAAGATTTGAGAGCAGTCAGTCTGTCCCAGCCTGACTTACTTTGTCCTGAAGCGGTATACATGAATATAAAATAGCACAAAATGTGAGGGAGAACCTAGTAATAATAATGATAATAATTGCTAATACTTGTTAGTGCTTATTCTTGCTTTACATAGATTAATATATTTCATCCTTACAGTATCCATATGAGTAGCTTATATTATCATTCATACTTTTTAAATGAGGAAACCAAAGGATAGATATGTAAATGGAAGAGATGATAACTGGTAGAGATAGGGATCAACTCAAGGCAGTCTGGTTTCAAGAGTCTGTGTTCTTAAACACTAAACTGCAGGGATGCCTGGGTGGCTCAGGGATGAGCGGCTGCCTTTGGCCAAGGGTGTGATCCTGAAGTCCTGGGATCAAATCTCATATTGGGCTCCTTGCATGGAGCCTGCTTCTCCCCTCTGCCTGTGTCTCTACCCCCACCCCATGAATAAATATATAAAATCTTAAAGAAAATAAAAGTGTAACTTGATGTATATGAATACATTTGGATATGTGTATGACTATCTAATATGTATAAATCATATACAATTGTGACCTGTTCTTTGCACACCTTGTTCTTAGTGCTTTTCCTAAAATGTGGCATTGAACTTTGATGAATATAAGTAATAATCCATTTATTTATTCACTCAGCATGCATTGTTTAATAGAAGGCCAATATTGTTGATGAATGAATGCATCAGTAAATGAAAGAGTGAATTAATAGATGCCAGAATATAAAAAAAATAGATGCCAGAATATAAGGTGTAAAAATATGAATAAAGAAATTAATTAATAATTCAAGGAATAATTATTGAGTATCAACTTTAGTCCAGAAGAAAAATAAAGAAAGAAAAAGGAGAGAGGTCCCCCGAATTCATGAAGTTACTACTAATACTTTCGTATTACTATGAAATAGCAGTTTTGAAAGACAAAGGGCAGAGCTACTTACCCATGTCCAGTAGAATATTAGAAAGCAAAGCCGAGGTAAGAAGAAGAGATAGGCCAATCCAAAGTGGTGCCCAAATCTAACTGGTTGTTAGAATCAATTAGAAACCTTTTATATAAGATCCATTGCCAGTGCCATTCTAGACAACTTGAATCCAAATCCTGGGGGCTACCTGCCAGGCCTGTGAAATTGTACCAGATGATTCTAATGTACAGCCATGTTTGGGCCACCAGTCAGACATGAAAGATGTCTAGAAAGCATTTTCAGAGAAGACCATTTTCTGTTTGAGTCTTGATGGTCTAAGCTAGAACACCATGAGAGTAATGGATAAATATGGGATAGAACAGCAGCGGGAGGGCAGGAATGGGGAGGAAAGGTAAAGGAGAAAATTGGTAGGAACTGAGAGACTTCTTGGCAGGAGAGTTGCATCTTCCTCTGCTTCTGCAGTCTTTTGAGCCCTTGGGCCTTTTGTCTCCTGCTGTCTGCCTTTGCTCCTGGGCCAGAGAGGGATTAAAATACTCAGCTGGTTGTAAGGTGTTCTGGACTTATTTAGGATAATGGCCTTTATCGATTGTGGTTCTCTGCTTCAGGCCTCATAGGCTGGTTTGGCTTCAACTTTGACTTCAGACTCATACTTCTCTAAATAGCTTCTAAATGGATTTTAAAATGCTCCATCTAAATTACTTAAAGGCTTACCTCAGCCACCCCATCAATTTCTAGAGAATGAGCTCTTGCCAACAATCAAGATTTTGTAGCACTTTGCACGCCAAGTAAAAGCTACAGCCCTTGCCCTAAGGTGTTTTCCTCTGTGAAGTAGGTGTGACTGGGTACTTAAAAATACATAAAATGCTATGATTTGGAATTGGTTCTAGAAGTGTTGATTCTTTCCCTATCGTTAGAGCTGTTAACTACTTTACCGAGCGTTTCATTCCTTTTCAATCTGACAATACGATGGCTATAACATTTTGTGTTGCTTATACTAAGAGACTGTACAATGCTATTAAAATCATCTGAAGGGACTCATTAGATGTTTTGAATACTGTCTTTGTTAAATAATGAGAATAGTAGCTAATGATTCTGATAGCTAGCACTGCTGAACATTTACTATGTGCTAGTCTATATTCTTAATATTTAGCAAGTATTAATTGACTAAATGTTCTCAATAACCCTATGAGAGAGGCAATTTATAATTTTCAATTTCTAGATGACAAATTGATGTCACAGAAAGTTATGTAACTTGACCTGGGGCTCTAAGCTTTTAAGGGGCAGATCTGAGATATAAATCTAAGCAGTTTGGTTTCAGAGCCTGTGTGCTTAATATAAAACAGATATGATTTGTGTCTCAATTATTTCTTGACATTTTGATAACATCAAGATATGAGTGTTTTGCAGAATATTTACCAGAGTGTCTGATATATCGTAAATAGTCAATACATATTAGGTATTATGTTAATTATTATATTTTCTAAATAATTTTAAAAGGGGAGTTGAAATTATTATTTGAGTAACCTACCAAGTTTTTGAGTTCTTTTTTTTTTTTTAAGATTTTATTTATTTATTCATGAGAGACAAAGAGAGAGAGAGTGAGAGAGGCAGAGACAAGGGCAGAGGGAGAAGCAGGCTCCATGCAGGGAGCCCCATGTGGGACTCCATCCTGGGACTCCAGGATCATGCCCTGGGCTGAAGGTGGTGCTAAACCTCTGAGCCACCTGGGCTGCCCCTGTTTTTGAATTCTAACATTATCTCATTAATGTTCATAAAAACCCTGAATTGCACCTATAACCAGACTCATTTTACAGATATTGAACTATGAACTCAGAGTAGTTAAGTGAGTAGTCTCAAGTCACACAACCAAGAAGTGGGAGAATCAGAATTATAACCAAGTTAACTTGGGGCTTTTTTTTTTTTTTCTTTTTTTTTCAGAAATAGCCTTCCTTTTGACTGCTGAGTGGTAGAGAGTCCCTCATTTAGACTGGCACAGTTAAGAGGAGTTTTTGATGAATAATTCAAATATGTCATTATGTCTAGAACATGAAAGTTTCACAAAATAATTAATACACAGTAGAAGAACATTTGAAAAGATAAAGTCAAATTTAACTAAACTTCTAAGCGTTTACCTATGGTTACAATAGGAACATCACATAAATCTTATTTTGAATCTAGGGGTTTTAAAAATAAAATGTTACAAAGAAAATGAGGGTGTTGATTTCTCCCAACACAGCTCAATTACAGAGAATACAAACAACAAGGTGTCAGTAAAGATAAATGGCTCAAAGGGAGAAGTTTAGAAGTATATGTGAATGCTTAGATGCAGCAGCTCCCATCATTTGACGAGGCATCTATTTGCTTGCTGGCACCAGGCTGGGCTTGGTGATGCTTCCTGAGCTATAAATTGGTGAAATATATATATATATATATATATATATATATATATATATATACACATATATATATACACACACATAAAATATATGATATATGACATGTATATATACATATGACACACATATATATAAGTATCCCATTATATGTAGTCTTGATGGACAGATTTTCCAATGAAAAATGCTAAATAGCTTAATAATAGGTAATCCCTTTTATGCATCTGATATAAACTCAGAACTGTATAAATAGCACCAAATAATAGCTCTCATATTTTAATACTTGTAAGCAACCAGATGCAGTTCTAGGTGTTTTATTTTATGATCTCTTTTAATCCATCCAGCAGTCCTATTTTCTCCATTTTTTCAACTAAAGAAACTAATGTTCTGATAGATTATTAACTTTTTTGAACTCATATGGCCTATGTTAGATATGAAATCTGATTTCATGTCCATACTTTCTCTACAGCTTCTGTAGCCTCCAAAGAAATAAGGGATTTCAAACAAGTCCTACAATTTGGAAAAGAAAAATAACTTTCTTTCATGTTCTTTCTCCCTTTCAACATCTTGACCTCTCAGCCTCTCTACCTCTCTCCACTCCTTTCTCTTTCTCTGTCTCTCTCTGTTTCTATCTCTCTTTCTGAATACTATTTTATAAAAGTCAAGGATAACAACATCCTTGTGCTGTTATAACACTTTCTTCTGAGTTTCCAGACACAGGACATGACACACATAAGCCAGGTTATTTATTTTTTTTAAGATTTATTTATTTTTAGAGAATGCACAGGGCAGAGGGAGAGGGAGAGAAACTCAGGCAGACTCCATACTGAGCACAGAGCCCAATGGGGGGCTGTATCCCATGACCCTGAGACTGTGATCTGAGCTAAAACCGAGAATTGGACACTTGACCAATTGTGCCACCTAGGTGCTCTGAGCCAGGTTACTTTAATGTATGTTCCTAGTTCTATTCCTGGGAGATTCTGATCAGTAAATGGTAAATGAATGGTAAGGGCAAGTCCCATCCCCAACATTTATATTTGTAAAAACGTGCTTTGGTCATTCTGATGCACAGCCAATTTTTGGGAACCCACTCCAGAAACTGGTTGATATTCTTTGCTGCAAAATGCCACAAATGATTCCTCTCAACTATTCCCTCCTGTCTGCATAACGGTGTCTTCTTCACTGTACCACGAGTGATAAAAACAAGAGGTTTCCGATCCTCAGAAACTTATTGCATACTTGTTCCTATAAAAGATGAGAGCAGTTACACAGAAATGTCTCGATCATTTTTAAAGTGTCAGATCTTTGCTCTCTCAGGATCCTTTACCAGAAGAGAACACTCATATTTCTTCTGGTTTGCCTAATAATAATACTAAAAATAAAATGAAAAGAAAAAGACTCTTTATGTCTCTAGTCCATTGCCAACTTTAATTCATAACAGTCAGTATTAATGCAGGCTTATGGTCTCTAGGAAAGATAACAGATGCCTAGACTTTTTTTTCCTTTCATTCCTACATTTGATTTTCTCATGTTCCATCAAAGTTTCCTAAATCTATTTAGTCCAGATTCCAGCCTCAGGCATCTCTAAATGTGTTAGTTTAATACTTTATCATCACTACTTTGCATTCTTCATAGAGAATAGATAGTTTTATATTAAGAAACCACAATAAAGTGTTTCCTGACAAGGAAAGATTGATTCTGGGAACCTCCATCCAACACACTAAATTGATTTTTCTCATTTTGTACTGAAATCACAAAATGCTTGGTGAAACGTATATTCAGGGTCTCCCCTTTAGGGATACTGGTTTGAAAGGAATGTTTACAATATTTCCTTTCCTGTACCTCAGCCTGCAAGATAGAAAAGATCATACAAGTCTGGAGATTGTCATAAATCCAGCATACAAAACCAGGAAGATGTTACCAGAAGCAGATCTGAGAGATCACTAGGGCTAACAGCTATCTCATCTCAGAGATGTCACTTGCATTTCCTGGGCCTCAATTTCCTCCTCCATAAAATGGACATAATATATGTTACAGGTTATTGAGGAGGTTTACTGAGGTAAAGAGTATTGTCAAATATAGTGTACAAATAGTTAAAAATAAGACTCATTCAAACATAGAATGAAAATTTGTTAATTTATTAAATCATTAACAAAGAAACCAGAAAGATGATAAATCTACTACCAAGAAGAGTTGAAAAACTGTGTACTTACATGAGTTTTGTTTGAATAAAGATTGTTAGTCAAAGATTTTTAGGTTAAATACAAAAATGGTTAATGTTACTTAAGACAATAAAATTAATAACTTTTGGATTACCTTTTTCATTTAACCTAAATCTGAAGATTAACATGAAGCTCCACAGTATTGAGCTCAAATAGCAAAGTCAAATGCTGATATATTATCTTCGAATTGTATATTATCTCAGCCAGGGCCCCTTTCAGAACATCAACAAGATCAAACTATTTTCAAAATAATAGTGAGTTTTTACTTGCCTCTTTCACTCTCATTCACTAATGAGTGGAGTTTTCCAGAGGCTACATAATGTATGATATTGTAACAAATTAAGTGTAGGAACAGAAATGGGAATCTAGCTGTCTTCTCTTAAGGTAGACATTAATGAGATTTACAAAAATATAAAGCATTGTTACTTTTTTCACTAATTTCTCCTTTGGGAAAATGTACTTCTTTCATAAAAATATGTAATTTGTGTCTGCATTCAATTATAGTTAAGTTAAAATTAATAACTATGTATATATATGTATATATATATATATTTAGATTATAGTTTAGAGTTCTATTGTGGTAAAAATCAGTAGATATAAACTACCAAATGCAAACCCAAACAGTTTCTAAGGGAAAAAAGAAATCCTAATAATGACAAAATACTTGAGAACTACTATCCTAGAAAATTAAATAAGATTGATTAGCCCTGTTAAATTATGCACAAGTATAACACTGAAAGGACATGTTTTACTCTCTTTTGCCTGAATTCCACATTTTGGACAACATTTCTTAACAGAACTACCAAAGCAGAAGCTCTATATTGTTTCCCTTCTCATTCTTCTTCTTCCATTTATTCTAGTGGAGCAGTTTAGTTACAAATTGGCCATAATTTTGAGTCTAAGGTAGGATAATATAGGGGAGAATCGCTCCTTGTTTAGAGCAGTCCAAGTCTCTCCCAGATATCTCCTGCTGATGGCTAAGTTCTAAGATATAAGAAGACAAACCCTGTCACCTTTGCATCCCAGAAAATTCATATGTAACGCTTGAGAACTAGCCAGTTCTATGGTCAGACTCTTCAGCTTCTCCATACAACAATTTTTTAGATGCCAGTTACTCATTGGTCATTGTGCAAGAGAGTATAAATAGGAAGAACCATATGGCCTAGGCCTGGATTAAGTAGTTTGCAACTAATGAAAGCAACTACTCCAAGAAAACCTTTCAGGTACCAATCACATTCCTGGTGTGACTCCTTCAATGGGTTTCCATTATGTAAGGCCCTGCATAACCAGACCTTTTTTGTGTCCTAGGATCTCAACCTCAAAGTTACTCACTCAGAAACTTGGCTAACACCTCAGATTTTTCTACCTCATTCAGTTATCTACTCTCAGGCACCTTGTACTTTGTAGCCCAGAGAGCATTGTATTTGGTTAAATATTTGTGTAAATATCTTGCTTAATAATTCTTCTGAGTTTTAGTCAATGATCTCAGTGAGGGCAGAGGATATGTTTGGTTTGCTGCCCTAGCCTTCCATCTCGTGATGGTGTATTTATTGAATGAATAAGATGCTCAGGTTGTGCAGAGGAAGGAAAAGTCAACAGTGAAAGGAGTTGAGTGAGAAGATAGATGAGGAGCACTGAAAAATAGGAAAACATTAATGATGGAAGGATCTCTAAGTGGCTTATTGTTCCTGAATCTTGAAGTTAAATATAAGGGTAAGATAATAAGGGGCATAAAGATCAATTTCATCTATCTGAAGTCATTAATTTATTCCATCAATTCATTTGCTTTCTCAATCATTAACTATTTACCTAATATCCATTGCATAAAAATGATTTTTAAGTAATGAAATGACTTGTCAGTACTGAGAAGTCAAAATAAAACTGTTGTCAATGTGAGTTGATATTTTAGTTAAGGATATAAAATATATAACTTTGCAATTATACCTAGAAGTATTTCTTCCTAACAAAAGTGATATTTTATTAGATTTCATTTGCCTAACACCTAACCTAATACCTGGCATAAAATCATTTCTCAGTAAATGCTTTCAT
The DNA here is from genome assembly GCF_018345385.1 of Vulpes lagopus. Taxonomy (NCBI): domain Eukaryota; kingdom Metazoa; phylum Chordata; class Mammalia; order Carnivora; family Canidae; genus Vulpes; species Vulpes lagopus. Next base: position 32,052,998 of record NC_054838.1, on the reverse strand, counting down.
TTCAAATTTTGTAATGAACAAGTAAAATTAACAAAAAAGATAGGGATTAGAACCTACAAAATTACAGTCATCATCATCATAGTCATCATTATCATCTTCATCTTCATATGCACAATAGCTATATTTTTTAAATTTCCTATGTGTACTAGGTACCAAACATTGCATTATGCAATTTGCATAAATTCCATTCATAATTCTTCAAGATAGAAATACTTTCCCATTTTCATATGAGGAAAGTAATGTCCAAGAAATTCAAGTTACTTTTTCAAGATTGATAGTTACCAAGGTTAGATCCTGTATCAAAACGGAGGGTTATATGATAGCAACGCCTATCCTATTGCCACTAAACCATGGTAGGAAAAAAAATGAGATATTATATCCCAGCTATACGTGATTGATTTAAAGGAAAGCTATAAATAAATTAGAGCAGGTAGATTTATATTATAAAGAGTGAAGCACAGACCTGGTCCTCAGACTATGCAAGAATCCATAATTCTAATGATACTTAGTTTTCAAACTTTCAGGACATTGGACCATAATTAAAGATGTTAATTTTAAGCATATATATATATCATCACATGGCCATTCTTTGGGGGAAACTGCTTTATTAATATTTGTTAGATATCAAAGTCTAGGTTCTGACCATTTGAAATAGACAACTATATTTGTAATTCACATTTTTTTCAATATGGCATTCAGATACTTAATTTCAAGAAAAAAAGCAACATTTCTTTATTAAACATTAAAGAAATCAAATGTAAATCTTCTACCATACAGCCTTACATACTGAACATTACCACTTAGGGATATTCTTACTTATCATTTATTTTTAATGAGTTAAGTGAAAACACTTATTTAATAAAATCATCATACTCTAACCTTTAAAGAGACATAAATACATTCCTTATCATCATAGTAATGTGATGAAGATTTATTTTTTTTTTGCGGTGAAGATTTATGTATCATCTTTTAAACTACAAAAAAGTGGAGAGTTAAAATAAATTCCTTTATGCTCAGTCACTAAATCCTTCTATACATGCCATTAAAATTAAGTGTAGAAGGAAATTCACAACTATATCAGAAATTGAGTTCAATTAGGGACTCATTATGAAGGCACAGTGAAATTGATTTGCAACTGTATCTTTTTGGGCTTCCATTTTCTAATGTTAATAATAAAATTTTAAATCTGACAAGGAGAGTCATTAAAGTGCTTCATAGGAAGGGTTATTCATTACTTCAGAAGTGTATTATCTGGAACTTATTCCCTTCTGCTACCAAGATTTGTCATGTCCAAGAGATTAATGATGTCGAATATAAACTAGTTGGCTGACATCAGTTACCATGATCCACATTCTCAGTAGATTTATGTGCTATACTATTGTTCTTTTATGCCTTAAAAAAGTTCTCCTTCTTTAAAAACAAGTATTACCTTTACAAGATTGGTGCTATTGTTTAGGCCATGTCCTATACACAAGAATTGATCCCTTGTAATACAGTGGTGAAAATAGTTCTCAAAAGTATATGCATTTGTAGGGCATAAACATGTCCAACATAGCATGTGATTCTGGTCAAATAATCAGTAGAGAGCCAAAGTGGTCCTAGGAAAAGTTCAAATAAGAGCATGCAGGAGATTCCAGGCATCATAGTATTGTCAGCCAGCTTGCAAGATATAGATAATATATATTCAAAGTATAAACTATCATCAGGGATACAACTAGGGTATAGATATGTCTACTGTCTCACACAACAAAAATTGTTAGTTTTCTATTTTCATTACCATAAATTTATCATCTTAAAAAGACTCCTATCTATTATCTCATAGTTCTATGGGTCTGAATTCCAGTTTAGCATGGCTAGAGTCTTTGCTCCATGAGTTACAAGGATAAAATCCAGCTGTCAGCTAGGCTGTAGTTCTCCTCTGGAACTTGGAGTCCTGCTCTGAGCTCACTGCTAATTGCAGAATGCAATTCCTACCCATGCTTCTTAAATGGCTCTCTGTGTCTTCAAGTTAGTAATGTGGTGTTGAATCTTTTTTATGCTTTAAATCTCTGACTTCCCATTTTGCCTTCTTCCTTCATCTATCAGAGAAAGTTTAGAGAACATAAAACTTGAATCTCACACAGTGAGAAGTAATTTCTGTAATTCATTAAGTCATAATGTTGTCCTGATTAAATATAGAGACTCCAAAGTTTTCATAAAATCTCAGATGACAGTATAGTATTAGGTGGGTAAATAAAAGGGAGGATTATATATGGAGGCATCTGTTATATTTTGAGATTGATAATCCATTCATTCTCAGTGGCAGGATGCCTAGCTAAAAGCTGGAGGGATCATCAATATGAAATATGTGGCCTGGATTCGGCTCTTTTATATGTTTTGTCTCCCTTCAAATATTTGAAAATAATGTTAATGTTAATTTTTAGTTCATGCAGCTCATATCTATGCCATTTAAAAAGTAATAGAAAGGCTGAATTGTTTCATGCATGAAATACCTTAAAAAAATAAAATAGAAAACAAGTGCCAAGATGTAGGTTCACTTGCATTTTATTCAATCTGACAACTGCAAAATGAATAAAATAATCTCTGAATTCTGATTAAACTGTAAATGCCTTTGAATTATTATTATTGTCAGTTGAGGTTGTTGACAATGTACTTAACACTAGATAAGACACAGGAAACATAACTTCTGCCCGAGGGTTTTAAAATCCATATTGTATTAAGCACACGCTGTGTGAAACGTAATTCATCTTAACTTGACCAAACATTTTCATTAAACTTCTATTTATGGTATTGGGCAGAGAGGTACTTACACTTTAAAGTAAAGCAGTTTAGTGTGCTTTATTAATGCGTATTGCAAATAAAGCCAGTCTCCTTCCATGGAGGGAAACTATTTTAGAGGCTGCAATCTTAATTCCATATAGTCATTTTTGAAAGTATTTGCTAGTAGGAATAAAAGATCAGGTGGATTTGGATGATTCAGTTTAAATCATCTTAAACAGAAAAATCCACACAAAATTCTCATCATCATAAAAGCACTATATATTTAGCAGAGGGAACTGATTTTTATTTAATGTGTACTCAAAACCAAGTACTCAGCTTATATGCCCTCCATATTTTAAGGAATCATCAAAATGCTATAAAATGTAAATGTCTTTATTTATTTTTATAAAAGGAGAAATTGGGATGCAGGGCTTTCAAATCAGATGTCAAAGTTCTCCTGTAGGTGATTCAAGTCAGATTCCTCCTTGCCCATTAGTACTTCTTCCCTATAAGAAGTCATTCATAAGCAATTCCATAGAAATTGGAGATTTTTCTCATGTTACTTTGGAATTCTGAATGAGATATTTTGTGCCCATGGAGTTATTCAGATTTCCTATTTTACTGATTGCTGAACCATTCATAATCAGGATAGTTGAGTACCTAGAAACTGATTAGAATCTTGAATCATTGAAACAATTGAGTCAATTATTTTATTACTTTTAAAGTCATTGGGTTGCTTGTGGGTGGTGGGAGTGGGGATTGAAATAGGCCTTTATATAGCTTACTTCTGTTCCCCTTGCATTGAACCTGCCTTATGATAGTCTTATGGACTGCAGAGAAGGCTGGGAAATGCAGTCCTGCTGCAGCCCTAGGAGGAAGGGTAAACTGTTGGTTTTTAATAGCTAGCAGGCTGTATTATATTTTCTTGTTATCTTTTATTCACCCTTGATCAACTCAATCCATTCTTCACACAACAACCCTTTCTAGACCATCATGACCAATCTCAGATGTGCTTTCCTTTAGAAGACCTTGTCCGGTGACACCTGGGTGGCTCAGTGGGTGGCTCAGCAGTTGAGTATCTGCTTCCTGCCCAGGTTGTGATCCTGGAGTCTTGGGATTTAGTCCCACACATTGGGCTCCCTGCATGGAGCCTACTTCTCTCTCTGCCTCTCTTTCTCTGTGTCTCTCATGAATGAATGAATGAATGAATGAATGAATGAATAAATAAAAATCTTAGAAGACCTTGTGCTATCTCATCTGAATTAGATGTTCCTTCATTCAACTTTTATTGCATCCTTGTGACTAAAGTCACAGGACTTTTCATACAATTTAATCTCTCCTCAAAAAATGAATTTTATCACTGTGTTTACAAAATTTGACGTAATACCTGGAATTCAGAGTGTTGATTCAGTGAGTGCATTAAAGATTTCTAAAACATCAGTTTCTCTTGATTACAAATGCAATAACTACCTTTTTAAAGAAAATCTGGTTTCATTTGTATTGCACATAATATAAATAATTGCAAAATAGTAATGACAATATTTCAAGATATCTTTAATAACTATAATGTGCTCTAAAAATAACTTGTTTCTATTAATGAGAAAGTTATAGGTACAATTAACATTATTGGGGTTTTCTGCTTAAATTTATAACTGACAGAAAACCTAAATTGCAGGTGAAGTTAGTCAAAATAAACTACAGGCATTCTTTTGATCCAAGTTCATAGATCCTGAATTCTTTGTGGATCTTAAGCTCTGAACTCTTGTGTTAAATCCTAATTCTTTAAGATAGAGTTTTTATAGAATTGAAGTTTCTCTCCATGGTCTTTAAAGAAAATTATTTCAGAAAAAAATATTTATTCTTTCTTAATGTGTTAAGAACTATATTCCAAAATATGTCTTTGAATTACTTCATTGTCCTAATAGCAGCGATCAGATAAGAAAGGAGGTTTTGTGCAGTTAAGCAGTTAACCTAGGACCACAGAGTTAGTAAAATGAAAGTGAGGACAGAAACCTAAGTGTTTTGACTCTTAAGAGAGTGCTTGACTCTCAAGCACCATGGCCAATGATGACATGAGGGTACATTAAAAAAACAAAACAAAACAAAACAACTTCTGGGTTCAGATCTCATCTCTGCCATATCAAAACTGTAAATTTACACAAACAAATCATTTTTTAAATCACCAAGCATTATTAAAGTCCATATAATATCAAATCAATTACTTTTATGAAATCATTTTATATTCCCTAATGATTACATAAATTGTGACAAAACTCAACTGAAAGACAGTCTTACTCTATTTTTCCCCCTGAATTCAGATCATAATAAAAGCATTTTTCAAGTAAACTACGTAAAGGATCAAACTTTTATAATCTAGAGAATCTTGCAGTAGTTACTTTTTCTTCTAACTGTATTATAAGTTCTTATCTTATACTTAGATCATTATTTTTTTCCAGTTAAATTACATGAAGATTAGTTATGTTAATTTGATAGGCAAAATGATATTTTTTTCACATAGTAACTCATTTCAATTAAATTCTTCTATGAAGAAAAACCAGATATTATAATACTCTCTCTGTATCAGGTTTGCCTAAGTAGCAAATCACCACAAAATTTAGTGCCTGAACAACAAAAGGCTGTTTTGCTCACTATTCTGCAGGTTGGCAATTTGTGCTGGGTGAAACTAAGTTGCAAGATGCTTCTGCTCTCAGCTGGCTCACTCATGCAACTATGGGCACCTAAGAGGGTTGGCTGAGTGCTAGCCTCAACTAGAATACCTCATTTCTGCTCCAGGTAGTTCCCCTTTTTCTGAGAAGCTCCATGCAGCTTGGTCACATATTGGCTGGGCTGGTTGCCGAGAGCATAGAAGAAGAAAAGAACTCTTGAGGCCTAGGGTAGAGACTAGCAAATCATTGCTTCTACCACATTCTCTTTATTGGTCAAAGTCAGTCACAAGGTCAACCCAGCTTCACAGAGTGGAGAAATAAATTTTACTTCTTCATAGGAAGAGTACAAAGTCACTTTGCAAAATGATGTATATACTGAGATGGGAAAGATTGAGGTCATTTTTGCAAAGGATCTACCGCAGTATCTATACCTATTCCAGTGTATCTACCAGAGTATCTATTACAGAAAAGAGAATGTAGAATCAAATTAAATTATTTGACTGGCATCCTATGTAGTAGAGCTATCATTTAACCTGAGGCCTCTCGTATCCAAATTCATTTTCTTCTAAGTAGGACAACATCATTTTCAATCAAATTCCAAATTTTCCTTCTTCTTTGACAGATGGTTATATGTATATGTATAATTTATATGTGTTATTTATTATTTATATGATTTTATATAGAAATATAATTATATGTATGCAATCATCTGTCAAGAAGGAAGAAAAAATATAAATACATAGATATACATGTATTTATTTTCACAGAAGTTTCAATGGCTTAAATAATTTTTAACTTTTTATTATGCTTATCTCCTTAATTCAGAAAGTATGTGAGACATGTTAAGAAAACTGTAAAACAGGAGACCAGCAAGGCAGAAGGAATAAGGGTGAGAAGGAGCACAGAATGCTCCACTGAACACCGCATAGTCCAGTAACACAGGGACCATGCTCATGTTGGGAGAACTTCTTCCTCCGAGGGACTTCAGGGGCTCTGTTATTTTGGGTAATCAGTCATCTGTACAAATTAGTGAGTATAACTTCATCAAGGAATCCAAGAGCAGAAATGAAAACTTAATCCACATCTTTTATTCCAAAGAACCAAGTCAAAGAAATGAGATTTTTGAGATTCTAAAATGAGATTTCAAACTGGTAGAATTATACTTCATCATACAGCCAGGTGATATGGACTTTCAAGGCATGTATTCTGTAAGTTTTTATGTATTCCATAAAGACCAATGTTTCATACAAATAATAATATTAATTCAACCGGGGCAGCCTTATGCCAATATCATTTCTTTAAGAAATCTACTTGGGATTAGAGAAAAAAATATATTAATTATTAAATAATAGATATTAATTAAACATGTATGGCATTTATATTCAGATACATTTAAAAATTAATTCATTAATTTATACTGTGCCCATAACTGAAATTATTTTACTTTCATTAGCTTGTACAGTTTTCATACACATGTCTGTGCAGTTGACAGTGTAGCCTGTATTGTTTCGTCTAATTTATTTTGTCAGATGAGGAAATGGAGACAAAGATAAGGTAAGTGATTTTCCTACTACCTCCTGGAAGATGCATTCTTTGCACTTTTAAAAATGCAAACATTCTGTCTATATTGAGGAAATGGGGAAATAGTAACATAACTAACTGGAATTTGGTGAAACTTATATTGCAAAATGTATACATTCTCTTTATCTCAGAAGCTTAAAGATGTGATTAGTCACAACAAGAGGATGAGAGAAGGATGGCGGCAGAAAATATGTGAGTTCAAGTGCCCATTACTTACCTTTTGAGAAAACTGTGCAGAGTATGCATTTTGGCAGTAGATATATTCCAGTATTCTCAATTTCAGGGAAAGCTAAAATTGTCCTCCCTTATATCCAGGCTTCCTAGACTTCTTACCTCTGTCTAGCTTTTAATCACTGTGTTTCAGTGATTTATTTCATTTTGGAGAATATGATGAGATTCTCGGCGGTATTTTATTCGTCTCACTTGAGTATTTTGTTGTCAGTTTTCTTTTATCCCTTTTACATGGCTTTGCTTCTGTTTGCTTGTTTTTACTTTTGCATTGCTTCTTATTTCTGGGATACTCAGTTGAATATTTCCATTGTTAGTTTGCCTTTTTTTTTTTCTTCTTCTTCTTCTTTTTTTTTTTCCATTAAAGTTAGAGCGTTCCAAAAATGTGCACACCAGCCTTTATTTTGAAATAAACATTTTCTTTCATGAAGTAGTCAATAATGGTATCATAGAGGTTTTATGCATGGGCTGCAGACTGTTAAATTTACACAATACATATTTTAAGACTCTCAGACCTAGTGAGAACTGGGAATAATTTTCATTTCTTTGAGGTCTGATTTAAACCCTGATAGGGTTGGTGATGTTTAAGTAAGGAGGTAGGGAACAACAGTTGGAGTTTATGGAACAGGATAGATGTCCCTGGAGATATTTTTTTTTTTTTAGCAAAGTTAATTCTTTCATAATTGGTCTGCCAGAATTTCCTTTGGAATAACCTTCTCTTCCCTATGTTAATCCTCAATAAGACGTTGGCAGTGACTTGGGGAATAAGGTCTATTTTTTCTGATGCCAGTAATTGGAATTACCCAAGCTGGGTAGGTAGTAGGATTCAGCCATGAAAGTTTAGCTGTGAGGTGTTGAGTATCAGGGAGAAAGCAGGGGAGTAGAATAAAAAACAATGTTTTCTAAGATTTTATTTATTTATTCATGAGAGACACAGAGAGAGAAACCAAGGACAAATGGAAAATTTGTAAGCTTCCAGAGAACTACAGACACACTGCCCATAAAAGTGTATAAAAAAAACCTGATAGCTCATTTTTGTACAAAAACAATGGAATCATAAGAAAATGTAATGCCATATTTGAAGTGTAGAAAGAAAATAACTGCCAACATAGAATCCTATACCCAGTGAAAGGAAACTTCATAATTACATTTTTAGACAAATACAAACCCCCAAATTGCCAACAGAATAGCATTTAAAAAATAATGAAGGTGTTAAGACAAAGGTAAGCTCCTTCTGAAAGGAAGCTTAGAAATTCAGAAAGAAATAAGAGAGGAAAAAGTAATCAAATGAATAAATCTACATCAATCAGTGACTGTGCAAAACAGTGATAATTATGCCTTAGTTTTAAAAATGAGTAGAATTAAAATTGTGCCAACAAAGACACAAAAGGATTGCGGAAATAAATGAAGTTAAAGTGATTTAATGACCTTTTATTGTTAATGAAGCAATAAAGGTTCTACATACAAGTAGTTTATAATAGGGAGATAGCTTCACTCTCACTATTTTCTCCTGTCATTGTACTGCATCACTGCATCCTCTCGTTAGGACTGGTAAGAAAGAAATAAGAATATTATTATGTGCAGATAACAGTGTATATTGACAATTAGAAAGTATAAACACAATTAAAATGTAAATTTAACAAGGCTGCTGCATAAAATTCTACTTCTATTTATCGTCCACAATTAGGCAATGAAAAAATTTTATATATGATTTAAAATCATAAAAATATGGGTGCCTCAGTCAGCTAAGCATCTAACTCTTTTTTCTTTTTAATAAAGATTTTATTTACTCATTTGAGAGAGCGAGAGATCATAGAGGGAGAGGGAGAAAAGGTTCTTCTTCAAGTCAAGAGCCCTACTTGGGGCTCAATCCCAGGACCTGGAGATCATGACCTGAGCCGAAGGCAGATGTTTAACCGTCTTAGCCACCCAGGCACTCCTAAGTATACAACTCTTATTTTTGGCTCCGGTCATGGGTTGTAAGATGCAGCCCCACCTCACCTGTTTAAGATTCTCTCTCTCTCTCTCTCTCTCTCTCTCTCTCATGCTCACTCTCTCTTTCTCTCTAAAAACAAACAAAAAACAATGAAGTTGCCTTCACTAAAATTAGCTTCATCAAAAGACACTTTTAAAAGAGTAAAACAAGAAACCATAGACTTAGATAATTTTTTTTTTGCTGTGTATTTGACAAAAAATTCATGTCTAGAATGTATAAGAACTACATGTCATTAAAAGAGCGATGACCTGGGATCCCTGGGTGGCGCAGCGGTTTGGCGCCTGCCTTTGGCCCAGGGCGCGATCCTGGAGACCTGGGATCGAATCCCACATCAGGCTCCCGGCGCATGGAGCCTGCTTCTCCCTCTGCCTGTGTCTCTGCCTCTCTCTTTCTCTCTGTATGACTATCATAAATAAATAAAATTAAAAAAAAAAAAAAAAAAAAAAAAAGAGCGATGACCTAGTAAAAATGGACTAATGACTTTAGCAGGCACTTCAAAAGATCGGATTTCCAAATTGCCATAAACGTTTAAAAAGTCCCTTATTAGTTATAAGGGAACTACAAATTAAGCAAGAATGAAATACTAATACGTATCGGAATATAAATATACTACCTTATATATTTATTTGTATATATATATATAATATTTATACATGTTTAATGAAATAAAATTTAATATAGAATTTTATATATAATATAAATATAATAAATATAAAATAGAATAAAATAATTCTAATTATAAATATTCATATTTGACATTACCAAGTAGTGGTAAAAATGTAGAGCAACTCACTCTCTTTTCTCACACAGTTTGAAGTGGTACAGTCAATTTAAAAAATTATTCAGCACTGATCTTCCTGGGTGGCTCAGTCAGTTAAGTGTCTTGCTTTCAGCTCAGGTCATGATCTCAGGGTCCTCAGATCAAGCCCCATATTGGGCTGTCTGTTCAATGGGGAGCTTGCTTCTCCCTCTCCTTCTGCCATTTCCCTGGCTTGTGCTCTCTCTGTCAAATAAATAAATAAAATCCTTTGGAAAAATAAAAAGAAAATTATCTGGCACTATCTATTAGTGCTGAACCTATGCATATTCTCTGACCAATATTTCACATCTAGATGTATCTCTATATCCAACTAAAATGCCTACAGATGCTGAAAGCATATATAACTGTGATCATAGCAGTACTAATAATCAAATCCTGAATCAACTTAGTGCCTAACAGTAGTGGAATAGATAATTGATAGTATATATATATATATATATATATATATATATATACACATATGTATATGTATATATATATATATATTTGAATGCAAGAGATAAAAATCAGTAGTAAAATGTTTAAAATGCAATAATAGAAATTAATATTACAAAGTTGAACAGGGAAGTAAAGCATAAACATTTAGTATGATTTAGGTTTTTTAAGGTTCAAATACAGGCAAAACTAATATATGCTTACACAAATGTTGGAAGAGTTATTACCTTTGGCCATGGGTTTTGGCTAGCAGAGGATACAGAGGTGCTTCTGAAAAACTAGAGCTCTATGTATCATGATATAATAGACATGGTTATAAAAATAGAGGAGTTCCTGGGTGGCTCAGTTGGTTAAGCATCTGCCTTCAGCTCAAGTCATGATCCCAGAGTCCTGGGATTGAGCACCACATTGGGCTCCTTGTGCTGCGGGGAACCTGCTTTTCCCTCTCCCTCTGCCCACTGCTCCCCTTGCTTATGTTCTCTCGCTTTCTCTCTGTCTTATAAATAAATAAAATCTTTTAAAAAAGAGAACAGTTAAAAAAAATTAAAGTAGGTAAAGATATAGATGTTGATTGCTTTGTTTTTATGTTTGTTTGTTTTTTGTTTTTCCTAATACATGATGCTATGTTTAATTTGTAAATAAGGAGATAAAGGATGAGTGGATGAACAGAAAGTATGGACGGTTGGAGAAAGAGAATAACATGTAGATATAGATACTACCAGAGTAGAATTGGAAGAGGTTATAACTCAATACCTTAAGAATTCTTAAAACTGATCAATTTACTTCACTTTTCATTCATTTATTCATTCAATAAATGAATCAATCTCTCTACCTTAGAGAATGGTGGAAAAGATACAGTAAAATAGAAAATAGATGAGAAAATCGCATTATTTATTATGTTAAAAATACAAATAAAATGATGAGATGAAGTGTAATTGGGTAAGGTCAGATGACAAAAGCCTATTTTGAAGAGGTGACATCTGAACTAATAATATTCTAGGATGAGAATGAACCAGTATTCCCAGGGGAGGAAAAATCATAGGTAATTAAGTGAGGAGAAAGTGCACTTTCAAAGAAACAGATAGAAAATGATATGGCTGATACATAATAAGTGAAGGAAAACATGGTATAAGATATATTTGGAAATGTAAGCAGTTTATGCCTGGCCTTATATGTTTTCAAAAGTCTATATTTAATCTATGAATACCGTAAAGTAACATGGCAACTCTCTTGGACCACTCAGGCCACTATGACATAATACCAAAACTTAGGTGTCTTATAAACAACTGGAATTTATTTCCCACACTTCTGGTGTCTAAATGGCTGAGATCAGGGTACCAGTATGGCTGGGTAAGGGCTCTCTTTTGGGTCCCAGAATTCTCACTGAAACAGTTACAGAATTCTAATGTCCTCACATAGTGTAAGGAAGCAAAGGAGCTCTCTCAGGCCTCTTATATAAGGACACCAATGCCATTCATGATTGCCCTCACAATCTAATAACATCACAAAGACCCCCACTATCTAATACCATCACCTTGGGGGTTAGATTACAGTATATGAATTTTGGAGGGTATAAATATTCAGACCATTGCAGGAACAAAGCTACTTCTAAGCTATGTATCAGTTGGTGGGATGTGACTTTTAATTTATTTCCTGCCCAGGAAGGGCTTGACTCAATAACTAGGTAGATAGGACAGAGCCTGTGCTTTGCAGACATCAGTGACTCCGGCTCTGAGTTAATAAAGTTAAAGCAGTGTTCCTCAACCTAGACTGTTCACCAGAATCTCCTGGAGAGCCTTTAAAAATCTAGATGCCCAGGGCATACCCAAAGCCAATTAAATTATAATCCCTGGTATTGGGACACAACATTTATATGTTTTCATCTCCTTGCACGATTCCTATGTGTAGACCAGGTTGAGAACCACTGAGTTGAGGTTGTTGAGAGAGTTGGGTTAGGTAATTTGTGTGATGCTTCTAAGCATCAGCTCTTCCAAGCATAACTCTGCTATCAACAGTACCGCAAGGAGAGCATTTCATACCTCTTGAAAGATTTTCTATTTTTATGTGAAACCACAACAACAAGGAGTAGAACATAATTAAAAAGCCTGCCCTGGTGGGTCCACTATAGATCACGCTTCTAAGATCTATAATAATATCAATAATAACATCCATAATAATAGTCCGATGTCAACCTCACATGAACTTTTTAAGAATAATGTATCTGTGGAAATAAAAGAAGCATCTGTAGCTTAAGCTCGAGCGGAATGAGTCAGGATTAGCAAGAATGGGACTGTTATCAAGAAATTTAAGGCCATATTCCTGAGAATTAGGTATCAGTTGAGTAATTTCATCTTTACCTCACATTCAAATACCTTGTTCTTTTAAGGAACTATGCAGTGTGCTTAAATGGCACTTTAATTGTAATTTGGAAACTAAGATCACTTTATATTTGTGTATCAAATCACTAACTCACTTTAATACTCCATTTGATGGCAGATTTGGTGATAACAATAAAAAAGAATGTGAAGTGTGCCCATGGAAAGTAAACAGAATACTAAAATATTTTCCACTTCTTTCTTTCAGAGGGTGAGGAAAAAATAATATTACTTACACAGGGATAAAATGTGGGTATAGGGGATCCCTGGGTGGCGCAGCGGTTTGGCGCCTGCCTTTGGCCCAGGGCGCGATCCTGGAGACCTGGTATCGAATCCCACGTCAGGCTCCCGGTGCATGGAGCCTGCTTCTCCCTCCGCCTGTGTCTCTGCCTCTCTCTCTCTCTCTGTGACTATCATAAAAAAAAATAAAAAAATAAAAAAAAAGTTTAAAAAAAAATGTGGGTATAGATAAAATGAGAATTTTTTGCACTCAGATTTGACAGGGTGGTTTATAGGTCTTTCTATAGATTTTAGAAAAAGATACATAGCCAGAATTGCAGAATGAGTCACAGCTACTTAGAAATTGACCTATCATTCTTGGGAGGATAAAGTGTTAGAGGCATTTTTTGAGCATTTGTCTAAATCCCTCTCCCCTTTTACATGATAGAAAACAGAATGCCTGAGCTTCCTTTTGTTTGGGGCTAGAGCACAGATGGTAGAAGACACTGAAAGTAAGAGGAGATGGATAGCCATGAGCCATACAGGAGCGTAAGGTACAAGGGGATGAAGACAGAAGTCTTTCAGTAACAACCAGTTTTTAGGGAGTACCAACTAGGTGTCAGGTACTGGGTAGCAAATGGTGAATAAGATAAAGAAGGATTCCAGAATGTATAATCTAGTGGGGATTACAACAATATGTGAGACAGTTTAGACCACTGTGGCAAACCTAATCCAAGAGGTCAGAGCCAATTTAGGAAAAAGACTCTTTAAAATGAGATTGGGGGTGGGTGTTGGCAAAATGTGTGAAGGCAAATAGAAGGTACAGGCTTCTGGTTATGAAAGGAATAAATCACAGGGTTGAAAGGTACAGTATAGGGAATATAGTCCATGATATTGTAATAGCATTATGTGGTGACATATGATAGCTATACTTGTGAGCGTAGCATAATGTGTAGAGTTGTTGAATCACTGTGTTGTACGACTGAAACTAATATAACATTGTGTCAACTTTACTTCAAAAATGATTTTTTTTAATACAAAAAATACGAGAGGAGAGAAAGAACAAGATCTGAAAAGCAAATTGTAAGTACCTATCTAGAAGAAGTAGGCAGAGGAAGTAGAGAGGCAGGTTTCATATAAAGGGAAAAGTATGTATGAATATTCAGTGAAGAGAGAAAACAGACACAACTGAGGGAATGAAAGAATTTTTGGAATGCCTGGAATAAGACTCAAAGAGAAAGGGAAGTTATTTTAAGATGATTGAAGCAAAATTGGGAGAAAACTCTACAATACCTAGTTACAGAGTTTGTGTTTGATTCCAAGGACAATGGGACCCAATGAGTGATTTTTAAAAAGGGACGTGACATAATCAGATGTGTATTTCAGGAGACATGATTCTGGCTATCATACTGAATGATTCAGTACTATCGTGTACTGAAAGAATTAGTAAGTGTGGAGCACAGAGGAGGGTTATAATGAGACATATTTTGTAAAGTCTGGGGGAAAGATGATGGCGGCTTGAATCACAACAGAGGAAGATGGACATGAAACATATGAAGGATATTTTAGAGGTGGAACTGATGACCTAGTGACTAATTGGATTGCAAAGGAAGTGAAGAAGTCAAGAGGGATTTCCAATATCGGAGCAACTGGAATACACTGGTCATCCTATTTGGACAGTAAGATTAATTGTGGAACCCACCACTAATGCACTTAGTTTGTAGAGAATTCCTCACTCGGCTAAGAAATGATTGTACAGCTGAGTGCTTCTTTTGGTACTCTTTCTTACTGTGTGGTATGAGCTGAATGGAATAATCTACCTGAAAGAATTTATAGAATCTATGCAGTTCCCAAATGTAACATGTTATTATTAGTGGGCAGTCAGGGAGAATCTGATTGTTTGAATTAGACTTCATCAGGTGAATAGAAATATAAAAACTGAGTTTCTCACTTATCTTAACTCAGGCTACTATAACAGAATACCATAGGCTGGGTAATTTAAAAACAATAGAAACTGATTTCTCACAGTTCTGAAGGTTAGGATATCAAAGTTGGAGATCACTGAAGCTGTGTCTGGTGAGAGACTGCTTCCTTGTTCATAGATGGCCTTTTCACATGATGGAAGGAACTACGTAGCTCTTCGTGGTCCCTTTTATTAAGAACATTAATCCCATTTATGAGAGCTCTACCCTTATGACCCAATCATCTCCCAGAGGCCCTTCCTCCAGATATCATCACACTGAGGATTAGCTTTCAATATACGAATTTGAGGAGCAGGGAGGGGGACACAAACATTCAGCCTTTAGTACCACCTAAAAGAACTGAAATTTGGCTCAGGATTTGAGTCCAGTTGCAGATAAAAACATGCCATGAACCTGAGATAACTGTAGTTCAGTTGATTTGTGGATGTGGGGAGATCAGAAATGTTCACATCTGCCCTAATAGGTATTGAGTTATGAGCAGCAAAATCAATTTCAGACACCGATGGCCAGGGGGACAGGACATGCTCAGAGATAATCTATACACTAGGTAAGGTTGATCCTCAAGGCTGAAGGTCTTAAGTTTCTGCAAGATAGTAGAGCCTGGAAGGATTGGAGAGACAAAGAGGTCATACAAATCAATTTATGATCCTAGCAAAAGGAGACTGTGTAGAACAAGAGGAGAATAAAATATTCTGGAAACTTAGTAATGATCACTAATGTACTAGGGAAAGCTAATAAGCTTTGGAATTTATGCTTGATGCTCACCAGTGAAATTTTAATGTCAAATTCAGATCTAAGAGAAGTAAAGCATTCTAGCACATTTACTGATGAGGAGAAGGTAAAAAGAAAAATTATATGGGATTTCTCTAACAAAAGTTTTGAAGCTTGATTTTGTAAGGTATAAACGAGTATTTTCACTATTCAAAGTAAGTAGCACTATGTTTATAGAGAAGGCAATTTGGCGTCCCTTGGGGTGACAAATGTGAAAATGAACTGCAAGAATAAAAGGCATCAGTACTGGGAAGGTGTCCATTTTCTAAATGCAGTCTGCTTCTATATTCAAAAATTTTTAGTGCATTCACAAAATAATTCAACAAATGTTTGATGATCACTCCATTTTGGCAAACAGGGCAAGTGTGATAAGGAAGAAACAGTGTCTGTCCTACAGGAGCTAAGAGTTCTATTAGGATCAATTACAACATAATGATAGGGATAGAGCAAACTTATCAACATACTTTTGGCATCAAAATAAGATGTTCGCAACTGCCTAAAGTGATTGAGAAAGGCTTCACTTAGATGCTAGAAAGCAGGATCATGGAGTATGAAGTGTAATTCCTAGGGGAAGAAGGAAAGAAAGGGCATTCTGCATTTATATAAAGACATTGAGTAATGGAGAGCAACAGGTTTAGAAAAGAATGAGTTTGGTATTCAGAGAGAGAACTCAAGGGCATATTGTAAAGGGCTTTGTATGACTACTTTACAGTATAGACAATGAAAGATAATGGGATATAAACAGCCAGTAGTTTTTAGTAAATAGCTGGTGATGCTGAGAATGTGATCTGTAGGTAGAGACAGTAGAAGAGATGGGCTAGAAATTGTCAGAGAAGTCCAACTAAGACATGGTGGTAAAGGTTTAAACCCAGGCAGAGGCAGTAACACAAAGAGAACTCAGGCTGGAAGAGTGTTACTGATACAGAATTAACAGGAAGTGTGATTTATAAGTATTTTCTTAGTCCACAGACTCTCTTAATCCATAATAATGGATTCAATAGCTTGAAATGAAAGACCAGAGTTCCACCAAGAACTTGCACTATGTTTGATTAAAGAAACCAATCCTTTTGATATCTGGTATTTTCATTTAAGGATTTCATGTACCAATATATGGTACTACTGCCATGCCTACCCTCAAAGTTTGCGTCTGTTATATAGGGAGGGAAATTCTAAATATTACAAAAATGGTTAGCTATATATTATAAAGTAGTTGAACAATTCATAACAACTAAAAGAAAGAGACTTAAAGACCTAGAACAGCAGGAGTTTATAAATGAAAATTCATGGTAGACAAGCTGAGTTCCTTCCTCTGATAAATTCTCAAAATTAATGGATAGAAAGGAAAATGTGATATATTTAGGCATTAGCAAAACATCTGATACTATGTCTGATGATATTTTACTTGCAAATTTGTTTTAAATGAGCTTAGATGACAAGAAAATCAGTCAGATTAAAATTGAGGAAAGGCTTATAAACAAAAAGTAACAAATGCGAGGTCTGGTCTTATTTAACATTTTTATTAAAGATCTAGAATGGTGGAGTAAATGGCATATTAATAGAAATGCCAAATGACACTGAATTTACAGGATTACAAAGTGTGCAGATTGCAAACTGTGAGGCAAAGGAAGATTGACCCAAATATAATAAGGATTTAAAATGAGCAGAAAGAGACACAACTTTTTTTTTTTTTCAATAATCACAGTCTCAAAAACATGTAAACTGGGAAAAATGGCAAGGACAGCGGGTGAAATATTAGGAGAAACGAGTTCTGGTTCCAATTTGCATAATGTAGGTGTATGACCTTGTATAAGTGGCTCAACTTATCTGCAATATCTATTTTACCAGGGTTGCTGTTAATATATTAGACAAGTCAATATCTGTAATTTCTTCCATCTCTAAAATTCTTTCTTCACTTTCCCTACCTTTTTTTTTCTTTCTTCGCATTATTAAAGCTATTTCTCTTATACTGAAGATTTGCTTTATAAAAGTCTTCTGAGACTTCTCTGTCCAACTGAGGTTATTAACATTCTTAGGATGACACAGCTTCTCTGTAGAGCCATACACTGTCATACTTAATAATACTAGCCTATATTATCACCCTGTGTCAGGAAATGACTCACTGAAAGGCCTACTACAGTCTATCACTTACTGATCTCACCATCATAAAGACCATTAAGGGAAATCTGAAATGAGCACAGTGTACTGTTCTAAAGGAGTAAGGTGGGTATCATCTTGTATTGTGGTGGAGTGTCAAATTAGAGGTTTATTATATCACACTGTTTATACCTCAGGGAACTGTTAGTCATGCAATAATGTAAATTATGACACATTACTTTGAATGAATTTCAAATAAGCAGACTTATTTGTCAAAGGCTATTTGTGTATAGAAATCTTTTCTAGTGTTGGGAAGAAGGCAATGTGGGTAACATTATCCTTGATTTGTGTTTAAGAAAACAGATATAATATTTAATGACTTGACCAGGGCTATAAGAATAGTTCGCATCAAAGTTTTGACTAGAACTTTTGTTTGTCTAATAGTATTTTAATTCTACTTCATTTTGTTACACATTGATTTAGAATATTCTATAAGTCATGTTTCTAGGCACTTAATAACATGACCAAGTACAAGAAAATAATTTATTTCAAATGCTGAGATGATAAGCAGCTTGCAGATCAGTTACATGCATTAGGGGTGGGAATATTAAGGGGATTTATTACTTCCAATATTATATGAATGTTAATAGGCAATTCCAATTCAACATCCATGTATACAACAGAGCTTCCTCCTGAAATGCACAAATGCATTTGTACATTTAATTGGCCTTCCAATTAAAACAGACCTGAAAGGTTCCTATTAACTCCACTATATCATGGTTTTCAAAAATCCACTAATATATGGCTTTACTCTTATTTCACACTACTCTTTTTTCAAACTTGTGCATTCTTGCCCCACTCCAAGTCAATTGCCTGAAAAGAAAATGGTATAAAGATGGAAGTTCCTTTACAAGACTTTGCATTAAGGACATTGTCAAGATACTTGCTCTATCTTCACAACTAAAGACAGAATCAGGCAGATTCTGGACAGAAGTCACTCCATAAATCTTTGTTGAGTAGAGATGTCTCTGTGTTACCTCTTATGGGAAGCCTCCATTTAATTCTCTCATGAAATTTGCTATGACCTCCATAAAATAGTTCATACCAAATATTACTTTATATTTTACAAATAAATATGTCTTTATCTTTATTTAAAATTTCAAATTTTCAATATTATGCCTGGCATTTTTATTTTTAATAGCAATACTTCCCTTATAGGTCACTTATGCGTTTTTAAAACTACCATAGTGATTGATGCATAATATGCTGGTAGCACTACTTACTTCTTTCACTTAGTTTATTTCTTATCTACCACAGTGAATAGTTGATTATAATCCAAGAACTATGCTTCTAAAACCATAAAATCATTCTTAACATTTATTATTCTACCATCTTATTATAAAAATAGCATAAAAATTCTCAATTCCTGTAGATTTTAAATCTCATTGAGGGCTATAAACTGAACTTTGAAGATAGGTTATCAGATAGATAGTGAATCTTTCTTAACATGTTTCTTTATCATATACATCAAAGGGTTAAGAAGCAAAGTATGTTTGAAGAATTGTATAATTAATTTTGTTTTGAAGACCTCCATTTTTCATTGCCTTTGTCTTGACCATCTGTGTTTGCCTTTCAACCATAAAGACCTTAGAGTTGTAATCTGCAAGTACATTTTAACTAGATTAGTACAGAGAAAGGGTATACGTATAAATTAGAATGGAAACTCTTCTATTGTAAAAGCTACTCTAATTCTTCTGACTTTTTAGAAGTTTTTATTTCCAATAGATTTTTATAAAGACAGCTCTTTAAAATCTTTAAGATTGAGCAGCCCGGGTGGCTCAGTGGTTTAGTGCCGCCGTCAGCCCGGGGTGTGATCCTGGAGACCCGGGATCAAGTCCCATGTCGGGCTCCCTGCATGGAGCCTGCTTCTCCCTCTGCCTGTCTTTGCCTCTCTCCCTCTGTGTGTGTGTCTCTCATGAATAAATAAATAAAATCTTTAAAAAATAAATAAATAAAATCTTTAAGATTTTTCCTATAAGTCCACCCAGTTCCATAGCCTGCATGTCCACAGATGAATTCAGAGAGGTTCCCATTCTAGTATGAAATTATCTTTTATCTAATTGTATCTGTCTTTATTGTGATCATTTGCTTTCACTTTATTTTTTTAATGATACATGGAAAGAAATTAAGAATAACCTTTTAATAGCTAAGGGGGTATAAAATACTTAGCTTTTTAGTCATTTGCATATATTATTGTCCTGAATAATCCTGCTGGCCATATTTTAATCCACTTACTATATTTCATTCATCTAAATCTATTATTTACTTACTTTCATAATATTATTAGTTTTTAATCAATTGTAAAATATCTAGAATATAGTCAGAAAGGATAGAAGAAATACCCATTAATTGACTTTAGGTTTGCTGTCAGTACTATCATATGGGTAAAATGCCCTTCCATAGCCCATCACTTTCCAAAAAGGTCTCTCATATCTATACTTAGATACGCTTCTGATTCTAATCAGCAAATTCTATTATAGGCCTTTAAGTTAAAAAAAAAAAAAAAGTGAGAGAGAAAAGAAAAAAAAATGCTGATGAAGGCCATAAAAATAAATGAGGCTTATTGCTTCTTGACATCTTTAGCACTTTCTGTGGCTTCCTGAGTGAGCAGCAGTGGCAGACAATAGCTAAAAGATTGTGTGTAAGATAATGAGAAAAATAAATGCATCCTCAGATGCAGCCAACAGGAACTGCTGTTAACATTCATTATCCAGGGTCTTGAATGCTCCCAAGATGATGTTATTAATTTGCAGAATGAGCTAAGAGGTGTGAAAGAAAGCTGATGTTTGCTTATAACCTTCTTGACCATCACTTTGAATATTAACCAAGGAGGTCAAATGTATTATTACTTTGATACTGTATTTTTTTCTTTTTTTTTTTTTTTTAGGGTAGTGATACTAGCAGGGAGTATTGTGTCAGCATATATCCTTATAACCACTGGAGAAGAAGGAAGGGGAAATATACAGGATATATAGTTGTATCCAACTCCAGCCATTAATTCTGGTCAGTGTTCAATATGCAATTTATGTATGATTCTTAGAGCCTCCAGCACACTACTCAGTTTTCCAGGTCCTTAAATCAATTACGTACAGTGCATTCTTGTTTCAAGAACCTTACAAAAATGTTTTGATGGTGCTGATTGGCATAAAGGATTCACTATGTCATTCAAAACCTTTCATAAAACAAAAAAAAAAAATCTAAAACAAGAGATAAAAACCCTTTTCATGGTAGTTTCTTCTCAACACGTCTTTAAGTCTCCAAAATAATCCTTTCTGGTCCCCATGATACATCCCACATCCCATAATTACTTAAAACAAGACCATATTTTCCTTAGTAAGACATTTTTCTGACATAATCCAAAATACTTCAAATTTCAGACCCTTTGGTTATCAACTATTTGTGTTTTATGAATTGCCTGTGATGCCTTTGCGTATCAGATAAGGAATAGTGCAGTCCTATCAAAAGGCAATTAAATCTACTTATATGGGTAACATAGACTGACCAGGATAGACTATGGATTTCCAAAAACTTTTCTGAAAGTACAGCCTAGGGACTCCTAGAAGTCCTCAAGATGCTTTCAGGGGATCCACGAGTTTCAAAACTACCTTCATAATAATACTAAGTTAATATTTGCTTTCTTACTCTTATTCTTTCATGAGTATATAATAGAAGTTTTCCAAATACTACATGACATGTGAAATTGCAAAAAAATGGAAGATGGGAGCAGATCCAAGAATTCAGCTGTCTCTTTTGAAGCTACATATTAAAGAAATTTGTAAAAATTTAAACCAATGCTATTCATCCTATTACATTTATTTTTGAAATATAATCATTTTTCATAAAATGTTTTGTTGATGTAAATATGTAGTTATAATTATTTTTAATGATTTAAAATAATTATTTTACATATTTGTTTTAAATTGTGACAGGTTTTAAATTGTGACATTAGTAAATACCAAAAAAAATTAATTTTGTTTTAAATTGTGACAGGTTTTAAATTGTGACATAGTAAATACCAAAAAAATTTAAACTATGCAAGCAAAAACTATTTGGAGTTATCAATAATTGCAAATTTGCATTGATGTATGGAGACCAAAAGATTGATAACTGCTGGTTTAGATTAAAACTACAAAAAAGCCATTGTATAATTATGGCTATTGAGCATCAGGGAAACATATTCTGACATGAATTCTGACATGAATGTAGAGAAACAAAGGAAATGTTTTGTCATTCAAGCTAAATACCAGGGCCCTTAATTCTGTTTCTCATTAAACATTACTCTTTTTAATTCTCATCAATAATAATTTCTTAATGAGTTACTTAATGTCCAAACTTAAAGGTACAGTAGTTGATAAAAAGCCATAGATTTATTATTTAGGGTTTCAACTATTTGTGAGGAAGTGCACAATTTCTTTTCAGGCAAGAACTTGCAATTTTTAATACACAACCCTTAAGGAGGAATAGGAAGTTATAGCACATAGCTGTTGAGTGAACCAGAGTGCTATCTACATCCTAAAGAGCCATAATTAGTTTCTTATTCTTACCATCCATTTTGAAGTTGTAAAATTATAGTTAAAAAATGAATTCAAGTGAATGAAATCTTTACCAGTTTATTGATATGACAATAAACTTTCACATGGCTAAGTTCTGTATCTTAAGATAGTGAGATAGAAGTTTCTGATTGTAGCTTGTGAAGCTACACATTTGTAAATTTTTACAAGTTATACTAATGTATATACTAGTTAAGAGTTTGACTAAAAATATATATTTTTGCCCACAGAGTAGTTCATCTATCCAAAACATACATGGTTCTATTTAGCAGTAGAATACTGGTGATTTTCCTCAACAATTCTATATTTAATAAAATTTTAGCCATAGATTTAAAAACTAAAATTCTGATCAATTATTTTGATTCCATTTCCATAGGCTATCATAACAAACTTTGTGGAATCGTGCAAGGGAGGAAATATCTTATTTTCTAGTACCTTTTTTTGTCACAGGAGAAGAGAAAAGAGAAATCAGCAATTTAATTTTTGGATTGTATTAAATATAATATTGATTACTGAATGAGTTAAAATATCAGACTGAAGAAACAGGTGATGGCAAGGATGTGGAGAAGAAATAACTCTTGTGCACTGTTGGTGGGAATGCAAACTGGTGCAACCACTGTGGAAAATAGTCTGGAGGTTCCTCAAAAATTTAAAATAGAATTACCATATGATGCAGTAATGACACTACTGGGTATATGAAACTGTAGAATACAAAAACACTAATGCAAAAAGATGTAGACACTCCTAGGTTTATTGGAGCATTATTTGCAATAGCCAAATTATGGGAACAACTCAAGTGTCAATATATATATATTCCTATCTCACATATATATGTACATATATATTTTTTCTTTATCCATTCATCTATCATACATATCTTGCCATCTGTAACAACATGGATGGATCTAGAGGGTAAAATTCTAGGTAAAATAAGTCAGAAAAAGACAAACACCATTTGATTTCATTCATATGTGGAATTTAAGGAACAAAGAAAAAGAGACCAAGAAACAAAAACCAGACTCTTAACTGTAGAGAACAAAGTGATGGCTATCAGATGGGAGGTGGGTGGAAGAATAGGTGAAATAGATTAAAAGTATACTTACCATGATGAGCATTGAGTAATGTGTAGAATTGTTGAATCACTATATTGTTAAACCTGAAACTAATATGACACTGTATGTTAATTATACTGGAATTAAAATTGAAAAAAAAAAACAGATTGAAAATCAATTGCTATCAAGTTTTGAGACCTCAGAAAAGTCCCTTGATAGTTCTTAGCTCAGTTTCTATGTGGGTATAATCATCATCATCATCATCATCATCATCATCATCATCATCATTATCAAAAGCCTGCCCTTCTGCTTTATTTAGTTAAGTACTGCTATATAGTTCAAATGATATATGTGAAGGATTTGCATATAAAAATGATGTTTTGAGTGTATGAATAATAATAGTAATATTCTAACAAATAGAAGGATGTTTATCTTAGTCCTCATCTTAGAAAAGTAAAAAATGTACTTCCAATAGAATCCAAGTGGCACTCCATTCTACCAGTTGCTCTTGTCAAAAATCTTGAGGTCATTATTGACTACTATCTTTTCCTTAAATCTCACATCCATTGCTTTAGTGAATTTTGCCAATTCTGTCTTCAAAATGAATGCAAATGTAATCTCTTCTAAGTATTGTTTAGAGCTACCACCAATGGTCCAAGCCTATCACAGTTCCATGTATAATTTTAATAGCATTCTACTAGTTTCCCTGCTTTTGTCATTGGCTACCTATAGTATGTTTTCTACTGGGCAGCCAGAAATATTTTGCTACACTTTTGTATGAAACCCTCCAATGTCTTCCTATCTTACATACATACAGCAGCCAATATTAAGTTCCCAATGACTTACAAGTTCTCTTATCTGCCGTTTCTTACTACCCACCTCTTAGTTCAAAATGCTCTTACCTCTTCCTGGTACATCATTTCTCAGGGCTTTCATACTTCTGTCTAGAACGTCTAGAACGTGCTTCCTGCAAATATCCATATGACTCATATCTTTTGATGCTTTAATAAAACACCAGGATATCAAGATATCTCTATTTTAAATTTCACCCCTTACATCTTCTATATATTTTATTTATTGTTTAGCATCCTTTCTCTCTCTCTCTCTCTGTCTCTCTCACTAGAATGTGAGTTCTATACAGGCAAGAATGTTTGTCGTTTTTTTTTTTTCCTACTGCTATAATTTTTAGCTCCTAAAATACAGTACACAGTAAGGAGGATGTAATTCTGCCTACAGAATGAATCTGGAGATCCATGATACCATGATTATAAATGATGATATTGATGATAGAAGCTGCTATCTACTGACTGTTTATTACATTTCAGGAATTGGGCTAAGCACTGTATATGCATTGTTTCATTTAACCCACACCAAAGTTAGACCATGAGAAAAACTTTCTGGAAGATGGACTGAAGAAAGTGCTTCACTAAGAAGGAAGGGCCTGGCTATATCAAGTGCTCCTTACAGTTAATAACCTGAAGACTGAGGAATGATTTAGGTACCTTAAAGTTAAAAGCATCAATTTTATAAATTAAATAACTGTAGCTTAGAAATATTGAATAGCACCCCAGATAGGAAGGGGTAAAACCAGTTGGAAAGCCAACACTCTTGAGTTCAAAGCTGAGCTTGTCACAAGTTACCTTCAATTAATAATTTACCTCCTGGCCTAGGATCACTGTGACACAACCAGAAGCAGTGTCTGTCCAGGAATTAGCACAGCTTTGGTTTCTAAGATCAGTTCTACCACTTGCTATGTGCTATAAATATATATTCATGTGTGTGCTACAAATATATATATATGTGTGTGTATGTATATATACATGTACCATACACATCACACATTGTGACCTTCCATACATGTCTCCAGATTAAGTATTATTTTTCTCTATCTCACAGATGAACAAAGGAAGACTTAGAAATATTAAACAACCTGTTCTAGGTTCCACAGTTAGTAGGTGGTTTAACTGTGTTAAAGTCCAAATGAGATTGACTCAAACCTTGTATATTTCAAACTCTATATTCTTATTACAGAAAAATAGTAATTATTACAGCCATTATAGGATTCAAACAACTAGTCCAGGCAGAAAATCTGACTGCAGATATCAGGATCTTGACTGGTCATATGCTTAACCTCTATATTCATGTATCCTATCCATTTAACCCCTAAAGACTTTTGAATTTGGAATCCCTGGATCAGATGGCCTGTAAGCAAATTTCTGGTGCCAGAGTATCCTAATATTCTGTGATAACAACAAACATCTTGGCTCGCAAAGGAGAGAATCTGAGTTTTATCCAGGAAGAGTGAGGCAGGGCAAGCTCTAGGTCTGTGATTTGTGCCTCATTACCTGGGTCTGTCCTCTAAGAAGGAGGATTGTATTAGGATACAACCCTTACTCTCTCATTCCTTTAATAATTCTTAATTCAATTAAAATCTCCAAAGATATACCTGTACTTTTCTAAATCCCTCACAAATTGGTCAAACATTATATTCACGGGGACATTGTCCTAAATCCTCACACCAAACTGCTGGGTTCATTATGTGCAGTAGAGGATATAATTCATCCCTTTCATTTTAACAGCAATCTGCAAAAGCTCATTTGAAGCGTGGTTTTCCAAAGGGCAGCCTTAACTGTTTACAATACATTACACAGAATTGCTACTTCCTGCATTTTTGCTGGGTGGAGAAACAGGCAAAAAATAATTTTTCCAGTCTAAATCTTCTATTCTATTTCACAGGTAGCTTCCTCTGCTCAAGAGAAATGGAATCAGCTCTCACATGCAATAATGGAATACCTGGGTACAATTTTTTTTTTGAGTGGACATGATCGTTCACTGAATTCTTATATGGATAAATGTCAGAATTATTTCCACTTTTGCTATTGAATTTCCCTAGATTTAATTATTCTTGTAAAAGGCTGAGTTCAAATAGACAGTGATGTCCTGCAAAGAAAATAACAAAAGTCCAGGTACTTTATGTTAGTTTCTTTCTCTCTCTCTTCTCTTTTTAATCTTTCTCCTTAGAAATTGGAAGATGACATCACTTATTACTTAATTACTTCAAATCAAGTATAAATTGAATTCCAATTAAATACTGTGGCCTAGAATTCTATAAAGGAATTTCAAGATGACTTTCCTTTCCAAAGAATGTCTTAAACAAATAGCACCGCCATGAAGAAAAATACAGATGGAAAGTATTCAAACTATATGCTACCGAGCATGCTACTTGTCCTCTTAGACACCAGGGAAATGAATTCCAGCTGCACACACACTGACTTGCTCTCATTCCCCCTTTCAGTCCTTCATTTCTTTCTTGAAGCCACTTCTCAAAAGAAACAACTACATAAGAGACATAAGTGTCCTAAGTAAGCTATTTTTGGGTGGTGAGTACCAAAGGTAAGTTGTGACTGTAGATCTATCAGATTCTAAAGCCTTTGCTTTTGATCATAACATTGTGTGCACTTTCCAGAACAGAAATAAACTACATTCATTTCCAAGCTATAATCTACTTCTGCATAGCCCTAATTTAGTATGTATCTGGATGCAGAGCCCCCACTTTACCATCCTATCAACCTCCTTAGCCTTCAAATCCTAGTTCGAAATTCTCCTAAATTCTCACTTTTGCATGCTTGAAGAATATTAAATGTCAACTTCAGAAGTTCTCCACTGTGCTCCTGGCCAGTATATCTCTTGATATCCACCTTTTGATTTAATAACAAGTCCCTTTATTAGATCAAGGCAAATGTATTATGTAGCAAATATACTGGCAAGGAAATCAAAAGAATTCCCAGATACTGAATATTGGAGAACTTACTTATTTAATAGAAGGTAGCAAAGAGTGGCCCTGTGAGATGTCAGATGCCCTCTCTAAGCCTATAGGCATCCCTGGAGAATATTCAGGGACTTACACATGTCTGTAAGGGGAGGGGAAATGGATTGCCCCTTACCAGAGTAGATTGATTTTCAAAAGTCTCATATGTTCTATTTATATATAACCTTTATTGTGGGAGAGGAATAAAAAGGGCTCTGATACTTAAAAGTGTTCAAAAAAACTTTGACGTAATTGAAATCACAACCTTTAGATCAAATAGTGCTTTTGTATGATTTTAGGTAAATTAGTTATCTTCTTTTATTTATTATCTTCTTTTGTACAAAATGAGAAAACATAATAGTAACTGCATTTCTGGTATGCTATGAGAATAATAATTAGCCAGCCAATCACATATATATGTTATATTGGTTCCCAGCACCATGCTAGGTCCTGGATATAATACTACATGCATTGATTTGACAAATGTTTGTGCCTCATAAATATTAGTTATTATGAGTATTGTTTATGTAGATTTTTCATTAATTTACAAGATCTAAAACTTACTTTTAGTTAGAAAAGCTTATCTTCCTCATTTTTCTTTGTTCATTTCTCATATGCATTCAGCTCACACATTTATACTTAGTACCAACTGTTTGCTGGGCAATGTAGTGAGTCCTGGGCATGTAGTAATGAGTAAGATAATCATGGCCTAGCCTCACAGAGCATCCAGCTTTGTGTGGGCGATATGACCATGTAAATATTGTGTTACAATTTAGTATGATAAACAGAAAATACTCAGGACATAGGAGAATGCTGAACATAGAGAGTCAAAAATGTTTCCTTAAAGGACTGAGGTCGAAAGATGAGTGGGGCGAGGGAAATGAATTTCAGACAGAAGAGCATAGGCAGAAGCTTGGAAATGAGTGGCAGAGGGATGTGTACACAGGGGAAACTGGAAAGGATACTGAGTTATACTCGCAAGCTCATATATAATACTCTGGAGTCCTGAGGATATTGAGAAACTAGTGAAGATTTTCAAAGCAGGGAAATGACATGGGAAGTTTGCATTTTACAAAGTTTACTAGCTGTGATATAAAGGAATGGAAATAAGAAATAGCTGTAGGAGGCATTTTTGTAAATCCAACTAAGACATTAGGAAAATGATATGTAATGGAGAAAAGTGGAAGGATTCAAAATATAGTAAGGGTATCTAAGGGTATCTAAAATGGAAGAAATATTTGGGTGAGGGAATTTTAGAAGAGACTTATAAGAAAAGGAAAAGAAGATAGCATCAAAATATTTTAGAAAAAATTTAAGAAAGGTTTTAATGGTCATTGTTCAAAAAAATATTTATCATTTTATTTCCCCAAATTTAACCTTCAGTCTTGTGTTCCATATCACATCTCCATATCACTTTTCAAAAATTCCTGATTTTACTATTATTTTTTTTTTAGTCTATGTTCCATAATTTAGCTGATCTATCATTCTGGCATTATCTCCAATATTACTTCTTGGGTGAATTATTTTTCCATCTCTTCACATTTTCACCATAGCAATGTGTATGTCTTTCAAAGCATTTTACTATATTTTATTCATTTCTGTATCCTTTTTAGGAGTTTACAAAATCTTATCTGAACAGAATTGGGTGTTCAAGAAATGATTAGAAACTGAATAGGGTGCTATATTTGTTGAAAACTAACAAAGAAAACAAGAGCATAAGATGAAGAACTTAAAAGGAAAGATAGAACCATCAATCCAAAGACACATTTTGAAGGAGCAAGGAGAAGACAGATGATTTAGATTTTAATATCAACAATAAAGATGAAAATTAAAAATGAACACAGAAACACTAAGCATGGAATCTATTAATTCCATGGGCAGTTATTAACTACTCAGTATGTGCCATGCTATGGGTATTTAAATCAAGACTGCTTTTAACATCTTTACTTTCGATCAAATAAAATTTGTAGAAAGACCATTTTTACACCACTCTGGCAGCTTGTTTTCAGTTTATTATTATATAAACAGGCCTGATACAATTGAACATTGCTTTCAAAAAATGAAATACTTTGGTGTGAAAAAGGCAGCACTAAGAATTGGATTTCTGATAAGACATTTCTTTTTCACATCCAAAACTGAAAACCAATGCTATATATCCATCGACTTTATCTTGAGTATTCCCTAGGTATAAAGTTGAGTAACTGTCACCATAGTATGTAGGATCATAGCAATACCATATTGTGACTTTTCTCCAGTAAATCCCTTTTTTCAATTCCTAACAAACACCTTTCTCCTACTAATAACTTATCAAGCATTGGATTTATGCAAGTGACAAGTTAAATAATTTGATAACATTGAGAAATCCAATTAAAATTTTTTTTTAATTTTTTAATTTATTTATGATAGTCACAGAGGGAGAGAGAGAGGCAGAGACACAGGCAGAGGGAGAAGCAGGCTCCATGCACCGGGAGCCCGATGTGGGATTCGATCCCGGGTCTCCAGGATCGCGCCCTGGGCCAAAGGCAGGCGCCAAACCGCTGCGCCACCCAGGGATCCCCGAGAAATCCTATTGTTAACTAAAGTTAATGTATACTGGTATTACTTAATATATAGTAAGACCACATAACAATTGTATATCTACTTTATTCATTTTAAGATTGATTTTATTTCACTCACTATGTAAGTGATAAAATCTGATCTTAACATTATACCCAAGTTTACTCGTAGCTGAGAGGACTGTGTAAAATTAAATACGGTTTCCATGTTCAGAGTTACGGACTTACACTCAGCAAAATCTGTGCAAGTTGATCTATTGATACATAGCCATTGATTGTAGGTCCTTGCTTCACTTTATTCTTACTTGCCAGAAGCTATATAGCAGAAATATCATTGTAAATCTAGAAGTACTATACAATAAATGTTAATTGCTGCTGACTTTAGATGAAGGAGATTGCCTACACTGATGAAGAATAGCATTTTAAACTATTCTAAGTAGGGAAGTAGGGACACCTGGGTGGCTCAGTGGTTTATCTCCTGCCTTTAGCCCACGGCATGTTCCTGGAGTCCCAGGATCGAGTTCCACATCAGTCTCCCTGCATGGGGCCTGCTTCTCCCTCTTGCCTCCCTCTCTGTGTCTCTCATGAATAAATAAATAAAATCAATAAAATCTTAGAAAAAATACACTATTCTATGTATATCTAGAAATTGTTAACATTTTGGCACTGTGAGATTCACAATGATGAGGACCATGTCTGATTTATTACTTATTTACTTATTAACAAAATAGTTACTGAATGTCTACTATGTTCCAGATCCAAGTGCAGGGATTGCTACCCAAGCTCCACAGGGAAGGGAAGTCCTGATCTTAAGGTGCTTACACTCTGGCATTCTTTTTGGAAGGAAACATTAAATAAGCAAAGAAATATACATATGGACGAGATTTCAGATAGTGATGAGTATTACAGAAGACTATACAGATGATAGAGAGTTACTGAACATGTTGAGGTAGGAATGGAGAGAGATCACTAAGATTAACCCTCAGAAAGTTCTCTCTGAAGAGAGGTCATTTTAACTGGGACTTAAATTATAAAAGGGAATTATCCATGTCAAGACCTAGGGTTAGACTCTCTTCGCATTGAGGAACACCAGCTAGGATCCTAAGTTGGGAACACATATGGCCTCTTGGGAGGAGCTAAAAGAAAGCTAATGTGGCTGGAATTTACTGTTTGTGGTAGCTTTAGTCTTAGAATAATTGTGCGTTGAAACATTTAGAAGTCAACTAAATGTGTCTTTCCTCTTTATAGATTGTTGCTGTTAACATAATATGGGTAAAATTAATTTATAAGCATATATCCTGCAAAAGAAACCTAACACTATGTGTCAGGTACAATTCCATTCTAAAAACTTTATATCCTCCATATATATTAATTCATTTTATCTGTATAATAACCCTGAGGTAAATACTATCCCTAAAAATAAAATGAAACAATGAAGTAATTTACATTCCGCCAACAGGTTTTCAGATAACATTCTACCGTAATTCAATATAAGATATGTAGGAATCTGTAAAAATGACTTCCTGCTACTCTAACTCCATGTCTGTGAATTGTATTCCCCCCATCTCTGTGGTGGAGCTCTCAGCACAGCAGTTAGTAAAAGCTTTCTTCCCTGCCCTGCAACTCTTATCAATTTTGCTTCTCAGTCATTGCTCTGGTCTCCTGCCGCTGTCTAGATCAGATTCAAACTCTGTGCCCTTGACACCAAAGTCATAACCAAGAACACTTTTATAGTTTTCTATTTTCTTATAGTTTGCCTTCCCTTATAACCAATACCTACTTAAAAGATTGCTTGACCTCCAAGTGGGCAGAATTAGTCATTTTGTCCATAGCATATTTTAGGGATCTCTGTTAAAAAAAATGTTTTAATCTTGCAATGGGCTACATTCTAATCTTGAAATTCGAGTGTAGTTTTGTATTGAGGTTATGGTCTGTGAACAAGCACTGATGGCATCACCTAGAAGCCTGTTAGAAATGCAGAAACTGAGGCCCTACCTTAGGCTTACTGAATCAGAATCTGTACTTTAACAAGACTCCCCAAGTGATCCTAATCACAGGGAAGATTGAGATGCACCTCTCTAGAAGACTGCAAGGATAAAATTTTGGACTCAATCACACAGACAATGGGATGTCAGGGAAAGCCTTTAATGGAGTGAAATCTGCCAACATGGCACGAGAGGACAATAACTTACAATTATGAAGGACCTATGCTGCTTGGATACTCATCTGATTTTTTATGTATATTAACTCATTTTATTCTGACCATAGTCCTAGAAGGTGTTTTATATTACCACCTTTTAATAGTGAAGATGAAAAAGTGAGACTCTGGAGGTTAGGAGACTTCCTGAGGTCACACAGTATATCAAAGATAGGCCCAGATTCAGAACCAGGCAGGTTGGCTCCAAGCCCAAGTTCTTAATTATTACCCAGCACTACCTGTTTCTGAATTGCCTATTTCACCTTCATTGACTGGCACTGCTCCTGGCACTTCATAGGCAGGCATTTGGTAATTGAAAATGAATGAAACCAGAAAATGCAGACGAATACATACATAGAATTCACTGCCACAGGTAATCCTAACACTATGTTTCCACTAGAGCCTGTCAAGAAGACTGCATGATAAGAAATGAGTGAACTCATCACTGCTTTTTTGCTACTTTTCCATCTCCATTCCACACAATCTTCTGTCTGCCCCTGCAGCAGGCAGTCTGTACCCTCTTGACTTGAAGTTATTGCCCATATCTTTAGCAAATGCTCAAATAAATGGAAAGGATACTGGGTTTCCAGCACCGTGCTAGATATTTTAGATGTGTTACATGATAGGGAGACATTATTTCTATTTCACAATAAGAGCAAATTCAGAAAGATTCAATGAAATCAGATGGGATTAGAGAGTCATGTATTAATTACAGTTCTTTCTGATTCTAGAAGTAGAGTTCTTATTATCATCTAATATTGGCATGTAATGCCTTTCCCTACTCTTTGATGGAATCAATCTTGAAATCCATATTTCTGAGAGATTGGGGGTTACTGTTTTGTTTGGGTTTTTGGATTTTTCTTCACCTCCACCTACTGCAGGGACAGTTCCCAAACTTTAAGCATTCAGAATAACCTGGGGGACTTGTTAAAGCACTGATAGCATGACCCCATCCACAGAGTTTTTGAGTTACCAGGTCCATGGCAGAGCCCCATAATTTTCATTTCTAACAGTCTTAGGAGATGACAGTGCTACTGGCCTGGGGACCACCCTTAGTGTACCACTGCAGGAAATAAACCTTTCTGATTCTTCATATGTCCTTAGATATTTTTCATCCCTCTCTATCTGAAGTATATTTCAAGGCAGTGTCCATAGTAGAAGCACTGAACAGCAACAGATTTGAATCTGTTTCACACAGGCATGGAGTGGTCATAAGAATATGGGGAATGGCATATAGTGCACACACAAGGGGACTGAGTTCAAAAAAGATGTCTCTTGTTAATTTTATTAAGCTTTTCTACTTGAAGAAACAATTAAACTTAGCATTTACAAAACATAGCTGAATACACACGCTTTTTATAATTCTTTCCAGTTTCTAGTTCTTGATATCTCCCTCCTCTGGGAAGGACTTAAATTGTGACGTGTTTATTTTAGAGGAGAAACAGTGAAAAGCTAGCTATTGTTTTTGATTGCTAATCAGCATCCCTTCTCCCTTGGAATGGAATGTAAGGCGGTGAAATAGAGTCAGGATTAGCATTGATTGCATAGGCAAACTGCTACTAAGAAAGGGAACTCATCTGCCTAGGCTTAAGGGAGCCAGATGTACCCTTTCTGCCATCATCTACCTATCGACACACCTCATGCTGTGAGGGGGGAAATATGTATGTGCAGCATTATTAACTGTCTTAACAAATGACTTCCCCGATTCCAGGTGCCAAGACAATAAGTAGTAAATTTTTCCAGAGTGTTTATTAGTTATAGAAAAGTCAAGTTTCTTTCAAGGAAAGTAGCACTTACCATTCTTTCATTAAATTGCCATAACAATTTGTATTATATGGATATCAACCTCCTTCATCTGCTCTGAAAGACAGAATCCTTTCATGGACCGATCCCAACAAGCCACTTTCTCTTCTGTTACATAATAATAGTAATAGTTAACACTATTTATTTGTGTGAAATAATAGTGGTAGTTAGCAATTTTTTTAAAAGATTTTATTTTATTCATGAGAGACACACAGAGAGAGAGAGAGAGAGAGAGGCAGAGACAGAGGCAGAGGGAGAAAAGGCTCCATGCAGAGAGCACGATGCAGACCGGATTCTGGGGCTCAATCCCGGGACTCCAGGATCAGGCCCTAGGCTGAAGGCAGGCGTTAAACCGCTGAGCCACCCAGGCATCCCAACAATATTTGTCTGTATAAAATAATAGTAGTTATTTACATTATTTATTTGTATAAAACAAAATGCCTGCAGTTAATGGGATTCTTGATGGATGATTTTTATGTCTTATTTCATGTAATACTCATGTACATTCTGTAAAGTGGGTATTATCTCCATTTTAAAAGGTGACTTTGAGGATCCAACATGTTGAATAGCTTAATGAGCTTTTACAACTAATAAATGGTGGGCTAATTTTTCATCTTTAATAACGTCTTAACCAAAGCATATTACTTTGAAAGCTAGTTCTGTTACTTCGCAGGAGATAATCTATAAAAGGAGAGTTCATAGGGTGTGGACAGGGGAATTGGGAAACAGAACCCAATCATCTTTTAGCTCTTAGACATTTACGGGTTAATTATGGTTTAAAAAAGTATTTTTCCCCACCCTTAGAATTCGTTTAACAAATATTATGGCTATGTATCTATGTCTCTGTACAAAAAAAATACCACCAAACACAATAGCTTAAAATAATAATAGCCATTTACTACCTGTTATGACTCAGGTTGACTGGGCTCACCTGGGTAGTTCCATTTTAGGTGATGTTGGCTGGAGCTGCAGTCATCTGGGAGACTCAGATGGCTCAAGCCTCCAGGACAGCTTACTCATGTGGCTGGCCATTGGTGCTGGCTGTCAGATGGAGCACTAAACTAGAGCACCTCAGTTCTCTTCCATGTAACCTCCTTATATGGTTTGAGCTTCCTAGATCATGGAAGTTGGATTCCACGAGAGAGAGAATTAAAAATGGAAACTGCAGATTTTTTTTTCTCCTTTTTAAGGTTTTATTTATTTACTCATGAGAGACACACAGAGAGAGGCAGAGGAAGAGGGAGAAGCAGGCTCCCTGTGGGGAGCACAATGTGGGACTCAATCCTAGGACCTGGGATGACGCCCTGAGCCAAAGGCTCAACCACTGAGCCACCCAGGTATCCCAAGAAACTACAGATTTCTTACAAACCCATTTAAAATGCACTTTAGGAAGTTACAAGTTTACCTCATTCTGTCAATCACAGCAATTCATAGGCCAGCCCAGATTAAAGAGATGGAATGGCAACAAATTTGGGCTAACTTTAATCTACCACAGTCTGCCCTCTGGTCTCAAAATATTCACATTTCTCCAGAAATGTAAAATAATTAATGCCTTCTTTCGGGACACCAGAAGGCATCCCATTATAGCATAAAGTTCAAGCTGAAAGTATGAGATACCAATGTTGGGACACCTGGCTGGCTCAGTTGGTAGATCATGCAACTCTTATTCTTGGTGTCCTCAGTTTGAGACCCACATTGAGGGTAGATTCCTCAATAAAGAAATTACCTTTTTTTTTTTAAAAAAAAAAAAGATATCGGGATGCCTATCTTCGCCTAGCTGTTGAGCATCTGTCTTCAGCTTGGGGCATGATCCTGGGGTCCCAGAGTCGAGTCTCACATCGAGACCCACGTAGGGTTCCTTGCATGGAGCCTGCTTCTCCCTCTGCCTGTGTCTGCCTCTCTCCCTTTGTCTCTCATAAATAGATAAATAAAATCTTTGAAAAGAAAAAGAGAAAATAAATAACAATGTCTAAATCTTGTCTATGTGTGGATGAGTCTCCTCAGAGCTGGCTTTACAGGTGTTTGCTTGTTTGTTTTAAAATGCAGAGATTTGTGGTCTAAAAAGATAAGTTATCTATTCCAGCAAATAAAAAATCCATTGGGAGACAGTGATAGAATAAACCAGTAGATATTCTCATCCAAAAAGGGATAGCAGGGGCAGCCCAGGTGGCTCAGGGGTTTATCACCGCCTTCAGCCCAGGGCCTGATCCTGGAGACCCGGGATTGAGTCCCACTTAGGGCTCCCTGCATGGAGCCTGCTTCTCCTCTGGAGCTGTTAGTTCTGCTCTATGAGATATGCTTCCCCTTCTAGAACTATTCCATGTTTGTAGCTGAGAAACTTAGCTAGCTTGCTCTCTATCTATAGAAAAATGTAAGCCTAAAGTCATCGTTTCATTGTGAAAAATTTCCCCTTTATATTCAAGCTGATTTTACTTCCGCTAGTACACTGACGTAACAACTTGATATACATTTTGTGACTGAATCTTGAATTAATAAGAAATAACTACTCTTGCTTACATTTCTGGACAGGGAGGAAGAAAACTAAATCAATTCTCATGATAGTCACTGTGTTAAGCCATCGACACATATTTTATGTAATTCTGACAGTAGCTATGCAAGGTACATATTTTTTTTTTTTATGCAAGGTACATATACACATATATATGGATTAGAAAATTGAAAGTCAGGAAAGCTAATTGTTCATTTTTATGCAGCTTATAAGTAGAAGATGCAAGATTAAAAACCAAGTATGTCTAGAATCAAAACTCCAAGCATTTTCTGCTGTGTTATATTATCTTTAATTCTAGAATTTTCTTATTTAATTATCAATTGTTTAGTTTTTTATTCATAACCTATTTTGAAAGTGAAGTTGAGGTAGCAGAGCAACTGTAGAATGGATATTTTTAGACCGTGCCATTTAGGCAATTTTTATCTAGCAAGCTCTTTCCTAAAATTTAAATTTTTTAAAAAAGTTTTATTTATTCATGAGAGAGAGAGAGAGAGAGAGAGAGGCAGAGACACAGGCAGAGGGAGAAGTAGGCTACCTGTTAAGGAGCCCAATGTGGGATTCGATTCCAGATCCGAGGATCATGCCCTGAGCTGAAGGCAGCCGCTCTACCACTGAGCCACCCAGGTGTCCCCTAAAATTTAAATTTAAAATGACTGAATTTTATTTTAAATTTGAAAACCACACAAACATTCAGGAGTACAGTTATTGGGAAAAATGATGGACATCCTTGCTACCAGGTCATGATCAGTGTCAATTTGACTATATATTCCTGATTATGTAAGGTTAGCTAGAAAAGTTAGCAAAGAACATCAAAGATAGTTTTTAATAGAAAGTGTAATAAAAAATAAAGAATTCTATGGTTTTATAATTTATTAAGGAGACATCTCAAACAACTTTTTTTGGTTTCTTTAGTGCCATAATTATTAAACCCTTCAAGTTGCTCTCAGCTCTTATTGGGTGTAAGGATATAATATATAGTATTTACAAATATATTAGATTTTGGAAGTTTTTGTGGGCTGTCTTATAAGAGGAGTAGATCTTAAGTATATATTTTTAGAAATTATGCCCTAGAAAATCTAGATTATTGTTTATACTGAGAACATTATTGAAGAATATAATTATTATATTTTCATACCTGAGCCTATGTGATTTCTGAAAGTGTAAAAGCATTCACTATATTGTATGTACTCTGTGAGAATTTAGGACACCAGACTGTGTTTTTCTTTTAGTTGTATTTAAATTTAAAAAAAATATGCTGTTTTAGAAGGTAATATATTTACAGGGTTCAAAATTCAAAACTGGGCTATTTATTTATCCTCCCTAGTGTAGTCATATGGGTTGTTTATGGCCAGAATACATTTTGATTGGCCTTTGCACCAATAGATAATTCATGTTCCCATCGGATAGTATTGTATGTCTGTGTGTGTGTGTGTGTGTGCGTGTGTGTATGCCTACACACACATATATGTGTGTATATATATATATGCATATATACAAATATATGTTATTTATATTATATATGTAGTATGTATATACATATATACTAATATGTCATAAATAAATAAATCTATTTTATATAGATATATATTTAAATATAACTTCTGACTAAAGTAAGACAGTTACTGATAGGTATTCTATCACTTATGTCCTGCACATTAATGCTTCTCTCAGCCCCTATAAGTAACCACTTTTTTCCTTGGATATCCTTCCAAAGTATCCTTAAATAGATATAAGTATATATGAGTATATATTAGTATTATCTGCCCTTAACTTTTATAAAAGGTAGCAGCATGTTGTATACTCCATACTATTATTTCCTTTTTTTTTACTTGACAATCTAACATAAGATCTTTGGGATTTTTTTCCTCCCATATTGGTGTAGAAATATTCTTCATTTTTTAAGATGACCCTAGTATTATATGTCCAAATGCCCTTGGTTTATTTAACTAGTCCTCTATTGGTGGGCATTTGTTTTGTGCCTAGTATTTTGTTATTAAATGCAATGCTACAATATAATTTGTACATATGGTAGACATATGTGGGTATTTTTTAAAAATAAATTCTAGAGATAGGATTGCTAGGTCAAACGTTAAAGTCATTTGTAATTTTAATAGATATTCACAAATTGCCTTTTATGCATTTCATTATTTTGAACTCATATTAACAATATATAAAGAACCAATTTTTTTATACTTTCTGGAGTTTGTTGTCAAATTTAGATTTTTGCAAACATGATAAGCATAATAATGGTTTCTCAATGTGACTAAGTGATTTTCTAAAAAAAAATGAAGCTGAAGATCTTTTAGTATGCTTAAGGACTGTTGTATTTCTTCTTCTCAAAATCTATTATTCATATAAGCCATTCTTGAGGAAATAAACTCCAACCAAACAAGAGGAAAATGGGAAATCTTTAGGAAATGACAACAAAGCAAAAGACCTTGTAATATATTAACAAATATTTTTAAATAGAAATAATATACAGTGTATATATATATAATTCAACAAAGATAACATCTATAATTTACATTAAAAATAAAAATGTAAATGCAAAAGAAAAGACAGACTGGATTAAAAAGCAAAACCCAAATAAAGATTATATCAAAGAGGCAAAATTGAAACAACATAATTAAGAAAGCTTAAAAATAAAAGTGAATAAGACAAATTGTTTTTGTAATATGTACTTATATGCATATAGAATAAACATATATCAAATGTTTCATTTAACTTATTAATGAAGAGAGAACCAGTAAGATATAATCCCTTCAATGTAGATTTCAAAAAAAAAATACAAACAGACATAGGCAATCTTGAATATTGAAGTGGATTTTTATGTAGATGCAAAACTGTTCAGTATCTGAAAGACAATAATCACATCTCACTAAATTTTTCTATGTACAAAAATTCAGTTGGTTGTTGGTGTTTATTTTTAATTATTGAGTTATAAAATAGCTTAAAGTCAATGAAAAGGATGAATAACAAGAGTATACAAGACAAGAAGGACATTTTTTTGGCCTATTTTTTCAGACAAAAGTGTAAAAAATTGTATAGCAGAAACATGCAAACAAAAATATAAAGCAGAGGTTGAAATCTTAATATTAGACAAGTTAGGTCAGTAATAAAAGGCACTTAATGAGGAAAACAAGGATATTTTATAATTCTAAAGGGCATGTCACAATTGACAATGAAGATATAATAGTTACAAATTTCTACGTAACAAATATGATAGGAACTGCTTTCAGAGAAAGGGAAATGCAGGAGATACAATGCCAAATAGACAAAACATCTTAAAAATAGAAGATTTAATTCACCTATTTCATTTCAAGACAGATTAAGAAGTTCAATTTTGACCACTTAGAAGAGACTTTCAAGACAACATAGTTTCATCTACTTTATCATTTCTGGGACTGCTTCAGCCTCAGTATTCATCAGTACACTACCATTCTACCTGACTTCTTGTCAAAGAAGTCTTTGTTAAAGAAAAAAAAAAAAAACAACAAAACTACACACACACACACACACACACACACACACACACACACACACACAGACATATGTAAAATATATCAGCCTCTCTTTGTAGGAAATTCTAATGGATGCAAAGCATTAAAGAGATATTAGCATCTCATAGAGTCCCCCATTAAGTCATAGAATTAAAAGAGCATGTTGAAAAAAAAAAGAGCATGTCGAGACAGCTTCAAAATAATTTTTTTAGAATAAATAAGAAATTTATTTATTCATGAGAGACACACAGAGAGAGGCAGAGATATAGGCAGAAGGAGACACAGGCTCCCTACATGGAGCCTGATGTGAGTGAGACTCGATCCCAGGACCCCGGGATCGTGACCTGAGCCAAAGGCAGACACTCAACCACTGAGCCACCCAGACACCCCCTTCAAAAATAATTTTGAAGAGATTTGAGCACCAACTGTTTTATATTATTATCAAATTCTACTTTTTCTAGCTATTGTTTTTCATATCAAGATAGCAGAGTACTCAATTTTTATATAAGGAAGGCTTTTAGAGCAAAGACAAAAGGGAAATCTGTTTGTCAATAGACTACTTCATACATGTGTCTTTTCTCCTCATCTTGTCCTGCAAACTCCAAAGTGGGATTGTACTTGATAATTCTTTTGGTGTTGGTCATTATAATATCACATACAAATTACATTTGGTAGAATATCAAAATATCATTAAATAATAATAAATTTATTATTAAAATATTTTAACCATGGGATTTCTCGAGCTAGGGCAGAAAGCGGAGTTTCTTACTGCTGAGTCACAGACATGACATTTTAAGCTGAATGGGCTGGGGGTTGGTATGTTTAATAAAACATTTCTGTGAGAATTGTCAAGGGGCTACATATTAGGGAAGAAAAAAACACTACATAGAAGCATATTTTTCAAAGTATAGGTCTCCTTCTTTAGAACCTCTAAGGTATTTGTTGAAATACTAATTTTGGTGCTTAAACCCAGATCAAAGGAATTTAAGCTCTAGAGGTGGCCCAAACTTTTACTTTTAGGAAACTTCCTTGGTGTTATTGAGTTGTAATCCAGTTTAAGAACTATACTATTGACAGTAGAAATGTTTATCCCTTCTGTGGAAATTGCATTCCTGATCATGATTCTTCTTCTTTTATCCATATCTTTGCCATTTAATAAGTCATTTTATAATGTTCTCAACTGTGTCTGCAGTATATATGTCATCTCTTGGTGGTACCATGTGGTTTGCTTTAGCCAATAGGCTGTTAGAAATAGAGCATACTAAAGCACTTGTGCAATTGAGTTTGCCACACTCGTGCCTCTGTGTCATCACCAGACATGCCTGTGCTAGCCTGCTGGTTCCAGGAAGAAGATAAGAAACTTGTGGAGCACAGTCACCATAGAAAAGCTTAGGTCACAGCAGCTGACCCCAGGTACTCTGCAGATCTTCAGAGATAAATGATTGTTCCTTTAAGCCACTGAGTTTTGGAGTGATTTGTTATACAGCATTTTGTGGACATGGTTAACAGACATATCTACTTTATGTTAAAGGAGAAAAGAATATAACAATTGGTAAGTAAACAGTAAGGAGTTTAAACTAGAGGATAGAGTACTGTCTCCAAAATCAGATGTCTCTGGGTTTCTAGCCTCCTCTGCCATTACTTTGATATATGACAAGTTATTACATTTTTAAGGCTTAACTTAATGGAATGTTAATTTATTATAATAATAGCTACTTTGCTGAATTGTTATAAATATTAAATAAAATGATATATACAAGTTACATCTTACATTATTTCCATCTGTTTCTTTTCTTCATAATGCACTTACTTCCACATACTGAAAGAGACCCAAAGAGTTGGACTTTCCTGGTCATTTTCTGTTAATAATCTCCTA
Organism: Vulpes lagopus; assembly: GCF_018345385.1. Classification (NCBI taxonomy): domain Eukaryota; kingdom Metazoa; phylum Chordata; class Mammalia; order Carnivora; family Canidae; genus Vulpes; species Vulpes lagopus. The sequence continues at coordinate 32,011,161 of NC_054838.1, read as the reverse complement.
AAGAAAGAAGAAAAAATCACCTCAGAAAAGAATTTGAGATGCTTGTAGAATGTGATTTTTTCTTTAAATGATGGTGAGATAATGGCAGGAATGTTAATTAGTTTTAACACTGAATGCATAATTGAGTGTGTATGAATTTTTTAACTCCTTATTTAACAAGTATTTAGTAAGAGCTTACTTCCTGTCTTCCTTAAGCCTACAAAATATGTTCATTAATTATTTCTATAATATCAAGCTTAGGCTGCTGAGCATATGATGGCCATATGTCCGCACATTAATTAGAGAGTCTTAATGTTGCATAATTTATTTTCAAAATAAGTAGATCTCTAAATATATAATTAAATATAATTTGCATCTAGTCAGTAGGATTTTTCATTAACATGAATTAAAAATCATGGAAGGAGGAAAGGCTTTTTCACAACCTTCTCTGATTTATGCTTAAGAAAATGTAATCGCACAAAAAGGAACCTTCAGTTTCAGCAAAATCAGATAGAAGCAAAGTTCCATTACCAAATATGTATCAATTGCCAACAATGTTATTGTGACTAGGTTATTGATGCAAGAGGGATGGTGGAGAATAGTGGGAAATGATGACTTTGAAAGAAAGAACAAGGTTTGGATTCTAGTTTGGCCGCTGATTGTTATAAAATTATAGGCTTTGGTTTGCTAGCTTATAAAATTTGCATGCTCATAATTATATAACATGGTTGGAGATTTGAAATAATAAGACCTAGTGCTTATAAATAATCCATAAATCATTGCTATTTAAGGGACTCTGACTTCCAAGACATCTTTTTTTTATTGAACTATGGTTGACACACAACACTACATTAATTTCGGGTGTACAACACAGTGATTTGACAACTCTATGCATCATGTTGTGCTTACCTCAGTGAAGCCACCATCTGTCACCAAACAACACTATTACAATAACATTGAATACATACCCTACTATGTACCTTTTATTTCCATGACTTATTCATTCCGTAACTGGAAGCCTGTACTTCCCACTATCCTTCACACATTCTCCTCAACCCCCTAACATCCTCTCCTCTGGTAATCACTAGTTCTCTGTATATATGAGTCTTTTTTTGTTTGTATGCTCATTTTTTTTTGTTTCAATATGCAAATGAAATTTTATATTTGTCTTTTTCACTTGTATTTATTATTTTCACTGTCCTCCACAAGTCTTCTTATGTATTATTTCTACTGTCCCCCACAAGTCTCTTATCTTTTTCCTGTGGCCAGCAGACTAGCACAGGCACATCTGGTGATGGCACAAAGGCACATGTATCGGCAAACTCAGTTGCACAAGTGCTTTCGCTATGCCATATTTCAAACACGCTATTGGCTAAAGTGATTAAGTGTTTAACCTATTTCACTTAGCATAAGGCCTTGAAGGCCCTTTGTGTTGCTGCAAATGTCAAGATCTCATTCTTTTTTTATGACTGAGTAATGTTTCATTTTATGTATATACTACATTTTCCTTATCCATTTATCTATTGATGGACACATAGGTTGCTTCCACATCTTAGCTATTACAAATAATGCTACAATAAACATAAGGGTGCATAGATCTTTTCAGATTAGTGTTTTCTTTTTTCTTATTCTTTGGGTAAATACCCAGTAGTGGAATTATTAGATTATAAGATATTTCTATTTTTAATTTTTTGAGGAAACTGCATACTGATTTCCATGGTGGCTGCACAAACTTACATTCCCATCAACAATGCATGAGGGTGCTTTTTTCCCCACGCCTTCACCAACATTTGTTATTGATACTAGCCATTCTGACAGATGTGGGGTGCTGTGTCATTGTGGTTTTGATTTGCATTTCCCTGGTCATGAGTGATGTAGAACATCTATTCATGTGTCCTTATTTCTTCTTTGGAAGAAATCAGATTATTTGTTGTTTTAGTGTTGAGTTGTATAAATTCTCTATACATTTTAGATATTAACCCCTCATCAGATATATCATTTACAAATTATCTTGTCCTATTCAGTAGGTTGTCTTTTCATTTCCTTTAACCTTTAGCCAGATCATGACAAATTCTAAAATGCAGAATCAAGAATATTACATATTTAGAAAAGTTTGAAGTAGAATGTATGAGTCAAACAAAATAAATCTGATGATAAATCATGGTATTGCTGTGTATCTGTTCTTTGACGTATAGATACATGGTTGAAAGTTTGTTCAAGAGCTGTAAAATCATTTGGTTTGGTTCATGGCTAAGCTTCCTTACATACAAGTTATAAAACTTTGAATAGCATGATTAAAAATCCTGGGCATGGGGCTCCTGGGTGGCTCAGTTGGTTAGGCATCTGTCTTCAGCTCAGGTAGGATCCTGGGGTCCAGGGATTGAGTCCTATGTCCAGCCCTGCGTGTTTGGCTCCCTGCTTCATGGGGAGTCTGCTTCTCCCTCTCCTTTTGCTCCTCCCCGCATGCTCTTTCTCTCATATCTATGTCTCTCAAGTAAATAAATAAAATCTTAAAAAAAAACAAAACAGTGTGCCTTTTTTATTTTTTTCAATTTTAAAGCGGGATTAGTGTTTTATGACTATTTTGTGATTATAGAGTTTCATAATATGTGTAAATCACTTAGCACTCTCCTGTATACAGGAGGAATTTAAAAATAATTTTGTTAGTTTTAGTATCATTAATATTACTGTTACTAGTAGTATTCTACTCTTCTTTTTTTTAATTAAGAGATTTCTTTCTTTTTTTTTTTTTAAGATTTATTTATTTATTCATGAGAGACACATACATAAAGAGGCAGAGACATAGCCAGAGGGAGAAGCAGGCTCCTCGCAGGGACTCCATTCCGGATCCTGGGATCATGCCCTGAGCCAAAGGAAGACACCCAACCTCTGAGCCACCAAGGCCTCCCTTTAGTCTGGTTTCTAATGCTAACTCTTAGCTTAATGGACTTAGACAACTCATTTAACTTTTCTAATCCTACCAAAAACTTGCTATTATGATGGTCAAGGGTGATAACATGTGCAGAGGTCTCTGGATTGTGCCTGGAAGATAACGGGTGCTATCTTAGTTTTGGGTCACTTTATTTTCTCCAAAAGCATTGTGTTTAGGTGTTTTGAAATTGAAAGTATCAAAATGAACCAAGCAATCTGAAGAGACATATTGAAATGAGTGAGATATGAGATAGGTTTCCAAAGTTAAATAGATATGGGACAAATGAAGATGAGCAAAATCCAGAGTGGGAACAAGCATCAAGTGAAGAACTTGAAAGGAACATAAAACATGTACCCCCTCCACACACACGCATGCGCGCACACACACACACACACACACACATATGTGTTAGGGGCAAAAGAGCATAATGTTGAATTGAAAATATGTAAGGTTGTCTGGCTGAAAAGGTGGCAGAGTGAATACACAGAAGTCTAGTTTGCTGGTAGTGGTAGGCAAGGGGTGTGAGATAATGATAGGAAGTTACAGTGAGTTTGGAGATGAAGGTGAAGGGTGCCTTGGAATTAAGAGTTTAAGGAGTATACCTTCAGAGAAAAACAAACTAAATGGTACTTTTGTGTTGAGAAAGCAAATGGTTAGTCAAAATTTTTAATTTTTCCATTACCCTTGAGATTTTGTAGCTACAACCACAAAAATTTAGGTATCACAAGGGCAAGACAGGTAGACAACATTAAAACAATAATTCCCCTAAAATGTTGACTTTTGTATTATTTCTAAGTGTTAGGAGTTTGAGCATTGTTTGAGTGTTGCACTCAGCCAGGAGTCTAAAACTGCTTGCAGTTCCCAGTTCTGCAAGTATCTACCTAGGTATGTGACTTTAGACAAATTGTTCAAGTTTTCTAAGTCGTGGCTTCTTCATGTGTTATATTTAGAAGTTTTCAGAAAAATACATCTTTGACCTTCCAGGACTATATGGCATGTCTGATACCTAAAATCTCCTGAGTATGTCATATTGGATGAGCCACTGACCTCTCCAAGTCTCATTTTAATGACATGAAAAGTTGCAAAAGTGTTACCTGCTTTGAATTATGAGTTATTGAATGATGAAGTTGAACTGAATTAGTAGATATGGAAGTGGTTTGAAAATAGCAATTGGTATATATATATATATATATATATATATATATATATATATATATAAGCATGATTGTTATAAATTAACATAGATTTACTGGCTATGGCTCTGCATAATAAATGAAAGGAGTAGAGTTGTTAATTGAGAAGTCAAGAGTAGCAACCTTTCTCATAGAAGATAATCTAGAATTTATGTTGTCTAATTCTGTAGTTAATTGATTAGGGTTGGATCTGGTGAGTAATTAAGTTTAGCAACAGTATGCCAATACAATGTTCTATCTCCTGTCACATTAAATCACTTACAATTAACTGGGATTCAGGGAGAATATAAACTACTGTATGACCTAGAACTATTTGAAGAACACATGCACTGGAATTGTTGGGAATGAGTAAGAGATGCAGATGTTGAAGTCTGGCAAAAAAGAAGTCAGAAGATGGGAACACAGTTCTTGAAGCCAAGGTGTCTGATTCAAAGTTAATGACCTTTCTTTACTCATTGTGTAGGAGGAGCTTATTCACCATTTCCCACATGCACAATGCAAAAGAGAGCTCTGTCTCTGTTCCTCCCTCTCTCTCCACCTTTCTGTTCCCTGTTGGAGTTCTATCAATCTTCATAGTTGTAATTATTAGTAAACTTACTTTTCTGACTCTTATCAGAATTGCATATTGATAAAAATTAGTACAATATTGTGAAAAAAAATTCTCAGGTATGGAGACAGACTTTGGGTTTAATTCCCCCTTCATCATTAACTAGGCAATATTTCTAAGCCTCCATTTCCTCCTTTGTAAAGCTGCAGCAGTGACTCCTCTGTTAAAAATATCTAGGCAGAAAAATCAGCTGGCATAGGGTCTAATTTTTTGCATCAGTTCAAGTAATTTTTTTTCTATTTTTTCCCTTCTTCAAGGTCTGGACCATACTTTATTCACTAAATTGTGTATGTTCAATGAACATTTCCTGTGTTTGGCTCTTCTCATTAAAACATGTTGCCACTCTAGTAATTTACTATTTCTTTTAATTTGTCCACAGGTTCACTTCAGCCATCCTCTTAGAACCTTTCCTATGACCTTTTAAATATAAAACTTGCCTAACAAATCAATTGGCTTAGGGTGCTTACTTCAGAAGTCATACAACAATGTTTGTTCAATAATGAGAAAATTAGCATAGCTCCTGAAGAATGATAGATAAGTTTATGAAATAATCCCAAGTTTTGGGACACCTGGATGGCTCAGTGGTTAAGAGTCTGTCTTTGGCTCAGGTCCTGATCTTGGGATCCAGGACTGAGTCCTGCATGGGCTCCTTGCAGGGAAACTGCTTCTCCCTCTGCCTAGGTCTCTGCCTCTCTCTTCTTTCGGTGTCTCTCATGAATAAATAAATACAATCTTTTTAAAAATCCCAAGTTTTAATGAAATGAGGGAGACACTCAATCACTTTTAAAATGAAATAAATGCCAGCTAAAATAACAATGAGACACCCTTATTTTATATGACACATTGGCAAATACTAACACATTTGAGAAAAGGCAGTGGTGACAAGGTTGTAGATAAATAAACACTCAAAATCATTTTTGGCAGGATTGTGACTTGGTTCATCACCTTTAGAGCAGTGAAATAAAGTATGACAATATAATTGGAATGGGGCCTGGGGCTTATGTGTTGAAGCTGTGCTTGCCTGACAGACATGCTTTTTTACTCAGATTATATGTTTCTTTGAGGACAGGGGGGACACAGGAGAAAAGGGACATATCTAGTAACCATTTGAACAACAGACTTTGAAAAAACCCAAATATTCTATGTTTATTTCAAGTAAATTGGGGGAGGGATTATGGGTAACATTTTGAATTTTGGAATGGAATAAAATAGTCATGTTTTAAAACTGTCACTGATTTGAGAACAAGTTGTCAGTTTCTATCAAAATTTAAAATGCACAGACCTTTTAAGCCAGTAACTTCACTTTTGGGATTCTGCTCTACAGATGTGCCCACAAAAATGTCCCCAAGACACATGAAAAAGAGACACGTGGCAACTTTATCCATAACAATGAAAAATTAGAAACTATCTAAATGCCTGATAATTGGGTCTGATTAAACAACATCATAATTATGGAACACTTGGGAGCTCTTATACAGTGAAAGTGCATCCATCTATACTAGAGGCATCTTTAAGATAGAACAAACATACATAACCACACAAAAAACAAAAGCAAAAATAAGGTCCAGAACAGAATACATTAACACCTCTGAATTTTGTAATATCATGTGTAGATGGATATATATGCGTATGCACATACGTATTTGTATATTCAAATATTAATCGTCTACTTTGTGCTACAAAGGGAAAAAGGATAGGAAGAGAAAATATTTTGAAGGATACTAAAACCTGTTAATAGAAGATCAGAGCAAAAGATCCAAAGTGGAAGGGACTTGCTTTTCACTACTTATCATTTGAAATTTTTTTAATCATATGTATTTTACAAGACCATCTAATAAACAATTTTAAAATATTCAATTTTGAGACAAATGCATTAAGAAATGAAAGTAACATTCAACAAAGAAATGTTTTAGTTCTAGCAGCAGTACTCATCCTACTATTGACCAATTTATTACAAAGATGTATTAAAATTGTATTATGCACAATCCCACTATTAGGCTAAATCCCATTAAGAAACATTAACAGGACACATCTCTTTATAATTCACTAAGTTTCAAATAACTGGCCTACAAAGACAGATTTAAAGTCCATGAAATATAGGAGGAATGTTTGGGTTTTAATGAAGTTAAAATTAGTTAAATAATTATTTAATATTCTTATTGATTGATCAAGCTATTCTATAGATACATTTTATGTTCAGTCTCTCTTGTTTCTATATTAATATGTCAGTTATCTCTATGTGCACTGTGAGAATTATGGAAGCCTGGTAGCTTACAAGTAATAAAAATACAGAGAGAGAATATAGTTATCTAATTAAGTCTGAAACCCAGTTGCTCTTGAAGGAGGAGCAACATGCTCATAGATGTTTTCCTATTCCCATTTCAACATTCGGAGTTGCTTTCAATCAAATAGATTTATTTCACCAGGAAATGCCCATGGTTGCTTAGTTATACTCTGGTTCTTTCCCAGCAATTATTTTTCTAGGGCAGCTGTTGTTTTCATATAAACTGACTATAAATAGGAAATATGTTATACAGACATTTAAATGCAGATAATTAAGAAAGATTAAAATTTTTAGCATAAATCTCTATTTATAAATTTATATGTACATAGAAATGAATTTGCATAATAATTTTTAAAGCATTAACACAAGCTAAATTAAGAAGATAAAAGATAAGAAATTAAAAATGATATATTTATATGGCAAATACATGACACATTTATTGATACATGGTCTTCTACTCTGTGTGTATTTGTATTTAAAAGTTTAGTTCCACATTGGGTCATAAAAGAAGGATCTTGTGCTGAGGAATTCAGAATCACAAATCATCCCCCACAGTTGACTAGATATCCTGCCTCTGATTTATGATAGCATCCTGAGTGACCTGAGAAATTAAATAACTTTTCCAAGGTTACACTTAGAAGTGTGTAAAAGCTGGAGTTCTATGGAGTAACGTATTAATGCAAAATATGGAAGAATTTTCTAAAATCAAGAATATTACTGTATGGGATAGTCTGTATAAAAAAGTCATCTCTGCATCACTTAAAATGTTTTTTTAAATTACAATAACCACTTGTCAGAAATAGTGTAGATATTTTCTTGTAGAGGGGTGAGGAAAAGGAGGAAGTGGTTGTTCTAGAGTACACTAAATACTTTCCAAATGAAATTGAGCATAAATCTAAACTACTCACGTAGAATTTTTTATTAGATATGGTAATGAAGAAATATTCTAATCATATAATTAGGAATTAATGCCAGGCTCCAGTCCCGATTTCTGATTCAATAGCTCTGAAGTTGGATTGATGCACTGGTATTTCTAAGACCCTAGGTGATGCTAGAGCAGGCTACAGGTCCAAACCACTGGTGTCAGGTAATAGTATGGCAAAGTTCAGAGTGAATATGTTGCATAATTTAAGTAAGTTAATCATTTTCTTCATTATATCTATTATCTCCATTTTTTTTACGTCAATGATCACTTAGGTTTTCTATATGTATGTATGCATTCATGAATGTATGTGTAGACACATACACACACACACCCATTTCCCAGGAGTTTTTTTACTGTAAATCTTATCATGGTCCCCTTGGGTATTTGTGTTCACTCTTATTATTTTAATCATTATCTGTAGTTTAATAACTTCCAAATACCTTTTTTTGACTCAGAGGTCTCTCATTCAACATAGACATATTAAGTGCCTCCTATGTGTAAGACATTGTGCCAAGGGCCTCCTAAGTACTGATGCTTAAGGAAAATATTGCAGTAATTTATATTCATCATCATTCACACCCCATTACCCTTGGCCACTACTTAAGAGATCAGTGCTCTGGTCGTCTTTTATTATACGCTCACCTTTATATTTCTTTTCAATTCGCATACCTTTATCTAACTTTCCCCTCCTTCCATAACTAATGGATACTAATGTATCCCTTTATTGTGCTGCATGATGATCAGTTCCTTAACTATCACAATTCTCTACACCTTCAAACTTTTCACTGAATATTCTCCATACCTCATATATTAACATAAACTTCCTCCGTGAATCTGACTTATCCTGTTCTTTCAAAAGAAACCTTATTTTATTTTTCTTTTTTTAAAAGATTTTATTTATTTATTTATTCAAGAGAGATACAGAGAGAGACAGGCAGAGACACAGGCAGAGGGAGAAGCAGGCTCCATGCAGGGAGCCTGACACGGGACTTGATCTCAGGTCTCCAGGATCAGGCCCTGGGCTGAAGGCCACACCAAAGCACTGAGCCATCCAGGCTGCCCTGTGTATTTGTTTATAGGAAGGGAAAATTCAAAATATGTAAAATGAGAAGAGAGTCATTGAAGAGAATGAAAGATACTGAGGAGGAAATATTTCACTGAGAAGCCAGTTGCATGGTCAATGGAGTATCAGGACCTCCAAATAAGTAAGGTTGATATAGATGGTGATGATAATAAGAAAAAAGGAAAAAATAATAGAACAAAGACCCTCTTTCCAGGGAGGTGCATGGGAAAGAAGTGTAATATTTGGAAATAATATATGTAAATCCTAAAAAAGGAAAATGGAACTAAGCAAAACATTCTCAAGAAAGGAGTTTATAGATCTATTACTTATCTACTGTTATACAGAAAATTATCCATATTGTATTGGCACAAAACAATGTTTGTTATCGATTATAGTTTTCATAAAACAGGGCTTTTAAGAGCAATTTAACAGAATGGTTCTGGCTTAGAGTCTTTCAGGAAGTTAAAGTCAACATGTAGTCCAAGTTTGAAGTCATTTGAAGACTTGACTGGGTGGGGCTCACAGATCCAGTGACTCACTCACATAATCAGCAAGTTGGTTCTGGCTGCTGGCCAGTTGGCTATACCCCTCCCTGTGTGTCTTTCCACAGGGACTATTGAGTGTCCTTATGACATTGTGACCAGCTTCCATCAGAGTAGATATTCCAACAAGTCAAAGTAGAAGCTATAGTGTCTCTTATAACCTAACTGTGAAAGTTGTACACTATCCTTTCTACCATATTCTACTGGTCTGACAAGCCAGCTATAAATTAATGTAGACAGGGCCTGTAATAGGACATAAGTGAAAAAATCAGGGATCACTGGGGGCCATCAGAGGCCAGCTACCACTGTAAAATTTAAAAACCTAAGCATTATACCTCTGAAACCCTGTGCCTTCAAAATTGGGACAGAGGCTCGTCTTTTACATTACTTTTTATTCATTGCCTTTTTTTTTTTTGAGTTTTATGAAATCTTTTTGAAGTCAGCTTGACATATACAAACTTCTTTTTCTTTTAAGATGAAGCTTTAAATATTTTACTCAACTTTGAGGTCTGTGGTAAACTCTAGGATAAAATCTGAATAAATCTAATACCAATGTCAAATTATAAAAATACATTCCCAAAAGCATATTTCCATGTTTTTATGTAGTAATATTTATTGACTAAAATATGTTACACTTTGGCCGAATTTACATAGATTATGACGTTTAACTTATACTGTGACTATTTGAACTGACTTATTTTTTGCATTTTAAAATGAAAGACCTGAGGTTTAGAAACTTGGAAGTATCTTGTCAGGGCCACACAAAAAGTTCAAGTGTGGACTGTAATATTCAATTAAACTCTCTCATTTGGGCAGCCCTGGTGGCTCAGCGGTTTAGCTCCGCCTTCAGCCCAGGGCATGATCCTAGAGACCCGGGATTGAGTCCCACCTCGGGCTCCTTGCGTGGAGCCTGCTTCTCCCTCTGCCTGTGTCTCTGCCTCTTTCTCTCTCCCATTCTGTGTCTCTCATGAATAAATAAATAAAATCTTTAAAAAGATAAATAAACTCTCATTTATTACAGCTAGTATTTACCAAAGTGGGTTATTTCAGTGTAGTTCTAGACCAAAATGATGCTCTAAAATAAGAGTTCCAGAAAAATATTTGAAAATGACTTCATACTGTATCTCATTATTGAGTAGTCACAGTTCACAGTAACATATTGAAGAATTTCTAGTTCCACAGTAAAGAAACATTTTAAAATTTCTTTGTTTCAACATTTTTCTAACTCATACTCCCATGAAACATATGTTATGTACTTCTTTATTTACATTTCAGTATAGTTGACATGGTATTATAATAGTATCAGGTGTTGTGCTCACCACAAGTGCAGTTACCATCAGTCACCATACAACATGATTATTATACCACTAGCTATATTTTCTATGCTATACCTTCCATCCCCACAAATTACTCATTCTGTAACTAGAAGCCTGTATCTTCTACTTCCCTTCACTCGGTTTCCCCATTCCCCCACTTCCCTCCCCTTTGGCAACCATCAATTTGTCTCTGTGTTTATAAGTCTGATTCTGCTCTTTTGTTTGTTTATTCATTTGCTTTATTTTTTAGATTCACATATAAGTGAAGTAAAGTATTATATTTGATTTATGTCTTTTAGCTTAATACCCTCTAGGTCCATCTATGTTGTTGCAAATGGCATGATCTCTTCATTTTTATGTTCAGGTAATATTCTATTATAGGTGTATATACACACATTTATATATTGCACATGTATACACACACACACACACACATATTTCAATTCTTTTTTATTCATTCGTCTGTCCATGGACATTTGGGCTGCTTCCATATCTTGGCTATTGCAAATAATGCTGCAATAATTTGGAATAAATATATGGGTGCGTTTATCTTTTTGAATAAGTATTTTCATTTTTCTGGAGGGAGGTAAATGCCCAGTAGTGGAATTATTCGATCATGCAGTATTTCTTTTTTTAAGAAGAAAAACAATTTCCCTAGCAATCAGGTCTTGTGTGTCATAGTATTTTAAAAATACTCTTTTTCAAGTGTTCACTCTTATTCTTTCTCAGCTTAAATAAGCCTTCTCAGTGGTGTCTTATTTGGCTATGCGATGTAAGGTTGGACACCTGGATCATGCTCTCTCACAGATCTTTTGATGGTTTTATTTATGACATCACAATTTATCATATATTTCATTTGTTTAGATATATGTGCATTATATATAATGTGTCTGTGGCAGAGGCATATACATATTTTCATCCTACTTATTTTGTCTTTGTCATGCTATATTCTTTATGAGGACCAGGGCCATGGAATTTTTTCCCTAATATGTACTCAAAAACCAGTGCATTTCCTAGCTTATATATCCATTCAGTGTACATATGCAAATAAATACTTAGAATTAATACATTCTAGCTAAGAATAGGACTTAACAAGATAAAGCAAGCACTATTATAAAAACTTTATATATGCAATTATTTAACTCTCATTAGAACACTATTAGATAGAAATTTTTATTATCTCTATTTTTGGATGAGAAAACTAAGATGAAGACAAATAATTTATCCAAGATATTACTGCTAGTATTTGTCCAACCCACACAATCTTTAGAGAGTTGTGTTCTTGACCACTGGGATAGGGCATGCACATTATTGATTGAATAAATAATAACACACAAATAACACACTGGAACATACAAACATATAACAATAATGCCTTATAAAGCATATTTTGATAAGTTATAAAGCTAATATTCATGTACTTATTTAAAACTGTGTATGGCTTACTCTGTAAAATAGTGTGGAGGTTCTTCAAGAAGTTAAAAATAGAGCTACCTAATGACCCAGCAATTGCACTACTGAGTATTTACCCCAAAGATACAGATGTAGTGAAACAATGGGACACCTGCACCCGAATGTTCATAGCAGTAATGTTCACAATAGCCAAACTGTGGAAGGAGCCATGATGTCCTTTAACAGATGAATGGATAAAGAAGATATGGTATATATATATATATATATATATATATATATATATATATATATATATGTGTGTGTGTGTGTGTGTGTGTCTCTCTCTGTGTGTCTGTGTGTGTACAATAGAATATTTCTCAGCCATCAGAAAGGATGAGTACCTACCATTTGCTTTGACATGGTTGGAACTGGAGGGTATTATGCTCAATGAAATGTCAATTGGAGAAAGACAATTATATGGTTTCACTCATATATAGAATATAAGAAATAATGAAAGAGACCATAAGGGAAAGGAGGGAAACTAAGTGGGGAAAAATTAGAGAGGAAGACAAACCATGAGAGACTCCTAACTCTGGGAAGCAAAGGGTTGCAGAAGTGGAGGTGGATGGGGGGATAGGGTAACTGGGTGATGGGCATTAAGGAAGGCACATGAGATGAGCACTGGGTGTTATACTATATGTTGGCAAATTGAATTTAAATAAAATATTTAAAAAAATGTGTATGGCTTTAGACAAAGTGTTGTGGAAGCAACAAGACATCATCTTGTGAGGGAGAAAAACAAAACATAAATAGTTTTAGTATGAAGGGTGCTCAGATAGCACCCATTAAAGAGCAAGCATAGAAGATTATTGTGGGAATATAGACTTTGAAAATCAGGGTGGGCTCCCTAGAAGAGGTACTATCTAATGTGGTTCTTAAGGAATGAAGTTATGTGTTCACTGAATAAATATTTTGAGGAAAACATCCCAGGCTGGCCTAAGCAGAAACACCAATATAAGGGAATACATGTTGTGTCCAGGCAATGACCAGTGACTGCATATTTCTGGGGCATAAAGTAAAAAGCCAAGAATCTTAGGAGATAAAGCCAGCAGAGCCAGGATCTCAAAGTTTGCAGGACAAAATTGTAAGCGATAATATATATGACTGCCTTTTGAATAGGATGGATTTGAACTATGTTTTGAATCATTGTTCTTTAGGAAAGAGTTCTTTTTTAAAAGATTTTATTTATTCATTCATGAGAGACTCAGAGATATAAGCAGAGGGAGAAGCAGGTCCCTCAAGGGAGCCCAATATGGGACTTGATCCGGGATCATGATCTGAGCCAAAGGCAGATGCTCAATTACTGAGTCACCCAGTGCCCTAGGGAAGAGTTCTATAACTGGAGGTTGCTCCAGTTAATTGAAACATTCGGAACACAGGTAAAAATTGCATACATATTTCGAGGAACAGTGGGATGGTGTTACTGTGACATCAGCAGATTATTTCATGCATATATTCTAGGAAGAACTCAAATTGTAAGAACTAGATTAACAGAAGAATGCTGAAATTGAAAATTATTAGACAAACTGAAAGAGAAGCCCAGCCCCCAGGACAATAACTTCAGTAAACTATCTAACCTTACTGATCCTCATTTCAATTCCCACATAGTAAAAGGAACAGTGACATTGATAATAGGAATGACAGACATTGCACACCTAATACCAGGAAAATGCCTGATACTTCACATGGGGAAGGTAAAGATAGTATTTTTGTAATTGTTTTGTTTTTGTATTGTTGATGTTGCTGTTATTGTAGATATGTGGAATATGACAACACAGAGGGGATAGGGTGGGAAGAGGAATTTAGTTGTTTTTTTAATTTTTCTTTTATCTGGTCTTAAAATGCCTCTGTCATCATGAATATTATGTTGATGAAAGCAGAACTAATTTTAGAACCTACCAGCTGGTAACTAGGAACTTGATTGGTCTAGATTATGACACGGACACACAAGTAATTTCTTACACTGATGTCTTGACCACGAAGGCAGATCATCCCTGATGAAATTTAGAAGAGGTAGAGACCAGGATCCTATACTCAGCATATAGCTTTGTAACTAAAAGTATGACAGGGAGAAATGTCACTGTCCATCAACTGTAAGTCTTTTCCATTTAGTGCAGTGATTTAAAAGTTTAGTGAGATGCTGAATTGCAGGCTTTTGTGAAACAAACATGGTCTTGATTTATATTAAGAGAGCTCATGCGGTATTCTTCAGAAGTCCAAGGAGTTGGCCCAGTGCCCCCATAAAATTCAATTTAGCTAATCACATTTTTTTTCCACTTTAAATATCTCTTCTATAAACATCAGTGCAAAAAGTGTGTAGCCAGCACTCTGGAGGGCAATCCGAAGTGGAGTCAACATTTTGCATTTCACAGTTGCCTAAATAATGGAATTCTCTTGACCACAATATCAGGGAGATTTCTTTTTTTTTTTTTTTTAATTTTTATTTATTTATGATAGGAACACAGTGAGAGAGAGAGAGGCAGAGACACAGGCAGAGGGAGAAGCAAGCTCCATGTACCGGGAGCCCGATGTGGGATTCGATCCCGGATCTCCAGGATCGCGCCCTGGGCCAAAGGCAGGCGCCAAACCGCTGCGCCACCCAGGGATCCCCGGGAGATTTCTAGTTAGAGTTCATACCTCATAATCTGAGGTATAACTAAGATGGGGTATTTTAGCAGGGTAACACTCAAACTTTCCTGCCTGGGAATATCAGAGTTGATACTTTTTTTCCCTCTTCACCATTTAAAGCTATTTTATTTTTATTATAAATATGGAATAGTCTCTTTTCCTTAAACACACAGAAAAGAATGACATTTAGTGATTTCTTGGCTTGTTTTGTTTTATTTTTTGTTATTCCTTTATCAGAACATTGTCTTCATAAGAATTGCTTACATATTTGAGATAATAGTTCACTAATTTCTTCAAAAGCTAATTTACTCATCTATTACAATTTCCAAATGAGAATGATAACTTGAAACTCAATTAATTGCTCCAAATTATTAAAGCTTTCAAATTCTCCTTAGTGAATATCAAATGATCCAAATATTGTGAAGAGGTGTTGATAATATGACCCTGGGTCTTTTTCTATAGACAAAGTACAATAGTACTGTCAAGAAACCAATTAGAACGGTAAAAATATGTTTAAAGCATATTTTAAATTAGTCTGTTCTGCAGAATTATCTAAAACATGATAGCCTTAGCTTTAAACAAAATCTGTATTTTAAAAGTATTTTAACAATAGCCTAGTTGGCTCAGTTGGTTAAGTGACTGCCTTCAGCTCAGGTCATGATCTCAGGGTTCTAGGATCAAGCCCAGCATAGGGCTCTCTGCTTAGCAGGGATTCTGGTTCTCCTTCTCCCTCCACCCCTCTCCACTGGTTCATGCTCTCTCTCAAATAAATAAAATAAATAAAATCCTTTTTTAAAAAGAAGCTCTAAAAACTTCTTTATATTAGCATTTATGTGTCAGTAGTCATTTGCCACTAGAAAAGTGAACATATTATATGAAGAACAATTCGTGAATGTGTTTTCAGATCCAACTGAAGCCTACAACTTGGACAGATGTGGTTCTATGATTCTCTGTTTTGTTTTGTCTTTGGTCTGCAAGAGAATGTGGGATTTATCTAAATCGGACTCTCCTTTTCTTTGATGAATGATATTGAAAACCCAAGATACGCCTAACACTGTGATAGGCAAAATTCCTGCCAAGTTCTATCCCAGTGATTGGAGATCTCCTTGCAAAACACAATGCTCTCATTTAAAGAAAATACCATAGCAGTGACATAGCTTAGAACTGCATACAGTATATGCCTTCACTGGATTCTTCTTTTATCTTTATAATATTTTTTCCATGACTATATCAAGTTCCTATGTGGAAAAAAAAAAAAAAGGAGAATGAAGAGAGAAAGTAAACTTTCAATATCACACAACTCAGTTGGCTTGAACTCACATGTTCTGACTCCAAATTCTGTAAATTTCCCCGTCCTCTATTGGAGTCTGTATCTAGTTCTGAGGTTATTTGCATTTTAATTAGAAATAGGGGAAAGCGTTTCTAATTACCTGAACACTTTGCCTAATATCTCTAATTCTTGAAAAAAATCAGTTTTTAGATGTTTCTACTGTGCTTTTCAATTGCATTTCCTTCTCTGTTTTGTTTTAACTAAAGGAGTAATTATTCACTTTATGGAAAAAAAAAACGATGAAACTTATCTCAACTTATTTCCAAAGAGTCCAGGAGCCCATTTATAAATTAAAAAAGTTAATACTCTCAGAATGCCATTACTAATCATATTCTTTTACATTAAGTATGTGACTTCTTAAAAAGAAATAAAATGTAAACTAACTCAACAACTGTAGACATGCCTGGACTTCCTTTACATTGAAGTTATCTATCTGACAACAGCCAATTAGACAATAGAACAAACTAAATATAATTTGGATATTTTTCCTCTAAGTACTTTATTTAAAGGTTATTTTCATATCAGGAGAGATTAATTTTAAATTTTATACTGATACTCTATACTAGCTCTTTAACAAATGTAAAAGCTGTGATAGCAACCTCAGCAGAAACACTATAAATGTGAAAAACATTGTGCCTGGTTCATCACAGGAAACAAAGGAATAAGCTTGAGATCTGCTATGGTATATAAGATATATTATGGATATGCATACTTTGAGTACATATAGAAGCATACAGAGTCTGGTAGAGAGAATAGTAATCAGAAATCAAAAGAAATGTTACTCTTATTCTGTTAAGGAAAGTAGAGGAATTTGAGATAGTTTTTAAAATGTGGATAAAGTTTAAACATGTAGACATAGTAGAGGGAAGAGATAAAACAGAACTCATCATGGAAAAACCACCACTACAGGGAAATAAGAGACATCTGAAACTGAAGAGAAACATGTCAGCATTCATAGAATGATCAACTCAAGTTCATCCACTTGATGGAAAGTAGGAACTTTCACAATGTACCCCTTTTCTCTTAAAGAAATAAATCTGAATTCTGTACTGCCTGAGAATGAACAAATATAATGTCAAAGTACTTAGTGAATGAACCTAGACTACATAGTACCAAATGGTAGGATTCAGAAATGCTTGGTTTCACTTGTACTATCTTTTTCAAAGTGTTAAAAATATTTCTGACTTCAGTAAATTAGATTTTTTTTCTCACCCACACACAAAAAATTAGATTTCTGTCATTTGTTGTGAAGGAGGGGAAGGCGGAAGAGCTAGAAGGAGGTGGAAGAGGAGACGGAGAAGAAAAAGTAGCAGAAATAATTCTAGCCATGCACTAGCTGGTAGTATTTCCACAAGGAATCTATTAGAACTTAATGTAGCTGCTGCTCTGAGGCCAGGGCAGGTGCTTTCCAGTTAGTGTCAACCCTGCCACTCCCTATTGTTATTTACTCTCTCTCCATCCTTGCCAACCGGATCTCTCTAAGAATTTTGAGTTTTCTCTTCCTAAAAACAAACCCCTCTCTCCAAGTTTATTCCAACTTATTGTTTTATATCTTGTTTATATAGGGATTAGAAAACAAAACCAAGACAAATACCTCTACTTAAACCTGAAATAGCCCAGAAAAGAAAGATAATTATCAAACCCACAAGTGAAAATTAACTAAGAAATTTACTATAAGAAATTATTCGGTTATAGCCAAAAAATATCTATTTCTATACATTTGAGTAGAATTTTGAACTCAACATTGGCTCAGATCTATGATTTGAAGGAGTCTACCATATGTTCTGTACAGAAATAGCTGTTATTTGAGATACTGTTTCAAAGAGTGGCTATGACCAAGTTATTTTATCTATCCATATCTATATATTTACATAAAATATATATTATATTTACATATATAGGTATGTATCTGTATATTTTTTACATGTATAGTTAGATATCTATAGATACAAGTATTTAGATAATAATAGTATCACCTTATTGTAACATTTTGGGGACAAACCTTTATAGATCAACTTTGGTTCATTTGGTTCTGCATTATTCATGCAAGAGATTGGTACCTGCATTTAGTAAGTTTCAAATATAACATTCCTTATTAGGCAAATAAGTTTGCTCCTTTTCAAAAAGAATTTATTTATTTATTTATTTATTTATTTATTTATTTATTTGAGAGAGAGAGAGCACAAACCAGAGGATTGCCAGAGGGAGAGGGAGGAGCCGACTCCTCTCTGAGCAGGAAGCCAGAGGTGAGACTCAGTCCCAGGACCCTGGGATCATGATCTGAGTTGGC
This sequence comes from Vulpes lagopus, assembly GCF_018345385.1. Lineage (NCBI taxonomy): Eukaryota > Metazoa > Chordata > Mammalia > Carnivora > Canidae > Vulpes > Vulpes lagopus. The sequence goes on along the minus strand of NC_054838.1, from coordinate 31,992,620 downwards.
ACTTAACCAACTGAGCCACCCAGGTGCTCAGTTTTGCTTCTTATTTTACTAGTGCTTTGCCACTTTTGAAAATTCATGCATGTATTTACTTAATGGCATTGTTTCTGTAGATATGCTAGGCAGTAGTAAAGTATTACCCTTAATCTTAAGAAATTCCCAGTTTAGTGTAGGCAGTAGTAGTAAAGTATTACCCCTAATCTTAAGAAATTCCCAGTTTAGTGTAGGAAGTAGATATGCAAAAATATAAATAAAGTAGGTTATTATTATATAGGCAGTAGTAAAGCATTACCCTGAATCTTAAGAAATTCCCAGTTTAGTGTAGGAAGTAGATATGCAAAAATATAAATAAAGTAGGTTATTATTATATAGGTATAAGAATACGGGACACCTGGGTAGCTCAGTGGTTGAGCTTTGGCTCAGGGTGTGGTCCCAGGTCTCAGGATTGGGTCCCACATCAGGATCCCTGCGAGGAGCCTGCTTCTCCCTCTGCCTGTGGCTCTGCCTCTTTCTCTGTGTCTCTCACGAATAAGTAAAATATCTTTTTTTTAAAAAAGGAGTAAGAATATGACATTGCTATGAATTTATGAAAAACCAGAGGAGATTGAACTTGAAGAAAGAGTATAAATTCCTGATTGGAATAGGAAGGAGCATTCTGGGGATAGTGAGCAATGAGGAAAGGCATTGCAAGCTGGGCACACAGGCAGATGGGAGTGGCTGAATGTGAATAAGTGATGCAGGGTGAGCTAGGAGAGTAAGGAGAAAGACATTATGGGCCTACTAGTGAGCTGATGTGGCAGAATTAGAACTTTACAGATGATGAGAAACCATGGACGAGAATTTTAGTTAGAAGTAATATGGTCAAATTTACCTTTAATTAATATTTTGTAGCTTTAAAAATAGGATAGCAGCAATGTCCACAATAGCCAAACTGTGGAAGGAGCCTCTGTGTCCATCAACAGATGAATGGATAAAGAAGATGTGGTCTATGTATACAATGGAATATTACTCAGCCATTAGAAATGACAAATACCCACTATTTGCTTCGATGTGGAGGGATCTGGAGGGTATTATACTGAGTGAAATAAGTCAGTCGGAGAAGGACAATTATTATATGGTCTCATTCATTTGGGGAATATAAAAAATCGTAAAAGGGAATGAAGGGGAAAGGAGAGAAAATGAGTGGGAAATATCAGTGAGGGTAACAAAACATGAGAGCCTCCTAACTCTGGGAAACGAACAAAGGGTGGTGGAAAGGGAGGTGGGTGGGGGGTTGGGGTGACTGGGTGATGGGCACTGAGGGGGGCACTTGACGGGATGAGCACTAGGTGATATGATATATGTTGGCAAATTGAACTCCAGTAAAAGAAATAAATAAAAAATAGGATAAAACCAAAGAACTCAGTATATTATAAATAAATTTATCAAAAACTATAAAATTATCTTAAAAGTTAATATATTTTTATAACACTTTGATAGCACTTACAGAGATAAGTGGAATCAGTGTCATTATTTTATATTATTATGAAGAAGCTAGATTTTATTTTTATTTTTAAAAAGATTTTATTTATTTATTCATGAGACAGAGAGAGAGAGAGAGAGAGAGAGAGAGAGAGGCAGAGACACAGGCAGAGGGAGAAGCAGGCGCCTCGTGGGGACCCCGATGTGGGACTCGATCCCAGGACTCCAGGATCATGCCCTGGGCTGAAGGCAGACACTCAACCACTGAGCCACCCAGGTGCCCCAAAGAAGCTAGATTTTAAGAAGATATCAAATGGTATTTGTCAGTTGAAGGCTTGGTATCTGCTGAAAAATTAGTACAATCCAAAGAAACACAGTGTGTATGTGTATGCACATATTGTACATGGATTTAGCTGAAATATAATCCAAATTTTATGATATCCTAGTAAGACCCAAAAGTAGAATTAACACATATGGAGAGAAGGAGGAATGCATTCATTGGGCTCTTGGGGACAAAATGATGCCTTAGAGCTTCAGTGAATGAAAAATTATGCTATAGATTCAGCTTGCTAATAGCTTCTGGCATACCTTTACCAGAATTAGTTCTAGGGCTCAGTCTTAGGTTCAGCTGTGATAGTGCATCTAGAGACTTATTAAAATCTGTTGGAATGTATGGCTACGGAATGTGCTTGTAGCTCAGAAAGCTTCTGAGTGACTTCGAAGTAAATACATGGGAAATATTTCATGGTTTGGACCATAAATACTCTTTGTGAACTGCCTCATGATCACAAGCAAGGGCATTCAGGAGACATTTTCTTTTAAACTTTAAATTCTTCTTTATTATGAGTTAGTCTTTGACCAATTCTATTTTTACATTCAAGCACATCTTAACCCTAGCACAGATTGGGTATTTTATGCATGGCTTTCTTTCTTAAAGATTTTATGTATTTATTCATGAGAGACACAGAGAGAGAGATAGAGGCAGAGACACAGGCAGAGGGAGAAGCAGGCTCCATGCAGGGAGCCCAATGTGGGACTTGATCCCGAGACTTGATCCTGGGACTCCAGGGTCACGCCCTGGGCCGAAGGCAGGCGCTAAACCGCTGAGCCACCCAAGGATCCCCCATGCATGGCTTTCAATGCAAAGTTCACCTAATTTGGCTTTGCATTTGGAAAAACAAAACAAAACAAAACAAAACAAAACATTTTTATCCACGTGGAAATAAGGTAATATCATTTGCCTTGATAAGATGATCAGTTGTTTTAATGTGGTCAGTAATCTTTGGCATCTAGCACATTAAAAACAACAATAAAAATTAAACCTGTGACATTGAAACTGGAGCTTTCTATCTAAAATATTTGTCCAGGGAACCCTGGGTGGCGCAGCGGTTTAGCGCCTGCCTTTGGCCCAGGGCGCGATCCTGGAGACCCGGGATTGAATCCCACGTCTGGCTCCCAGTGCGTGGAGCCTGCTTCTCCCTCTGCCTATGTCTCTGCCTCTCTCTCTCTCTCTCTCTCTCTCTCTCTGTGACTATCATAAATAAATAAAAATTTAAAAAAATATTAAAAAAATAAATAAAATAAAATATTTGTTCAAATTTAAAAAATGGAGTATTTTATTTTTTATTTTTATCTTAAAATTTTTTAAAGACTTATTTATTTATTCATGAGAGACAGAGAGAGAAAGAGAGGCAGAGACATAGGCAGAGGGAGAAGCAGGCTTCCCAAAGGGAACCTGATATGGGACCCAATCCCAGATCCTGGGATCACGCCCTGAGTGAAAGAGAGACACTCAACTGTTGAGCTACCCAGGCATCCCAAAAATAGAGTATTTTAATTTTTTCACATTGACATACACACAGGCACTACATATATATGTATACATATATAAATTTTCATTCATATATATATTCAGTAGATAATGTTCTCTGTAAGATGCTTTTAAGCATCACTTGACTACAATAATACAGAGAACAAGTGTGATCTTAATGTGCTGCAAAATCATTTGCTAGCCTTAAAGTATGGATTAAAGGATTTCTTCACTGATACCCCAGTGTCTGGTACACAGTGGGTTCTCAAAAACTACTTATTAAATAAAATGGTGAATAAATGAAAGCATGATAATTAGATGGAATACAAGGTTTGTGGCAATTAAGATCTTCTACTAAAGTAAAATCTATCAGAACCACTGATTCATAGTTTTTCTTTTCAAATTGTATTACAGTTTATCTAAAAGATGAATAGACAAGCAGCTCTCGGGAGAAAATTCTTTTAAGCTATTATTCAAAAATTTAGTAACAAGGAAGTTCTCATAATAACTTGGAAAATATGGAAACTTAAAGTAGAAATACAAATTTTCATATCACAACTTACTTATAAAATTTGCAATATATAGCTGCTTTGTTCTTTCTCCCCAAGACATATCTTTATCTGTATTTACCTCTATCTACACTTATGTCTATACTTAAAGTGGTGTCCGTATTGATATTTATTCTGAAGAATTATTCATCTTTATAGCAGTGTCCTTTGGAAGTGCTTTAAGGTAGCTCATTAGAATTTTATTTTAAAATATATTTTCTCTACTTTTTCAATTTATTTTTTTAATTTAAATTCAATTAATTAACATGATATGCATTATTACTTTCAGAGGTAGAAGTCAGTGATTCATCAGTCTTATTACACAGTCTTATCACCCTGTGCTCATTACATCATGTGACCTTTTTAATGTCATCACCCAGTTACCCCATCCCCCCACCCACCTCCCCTATAGCAACCCTCAGCTTGTTTCCTAAGATAGTCTCTTATGGTTTGTCTTCCTGATTTCATCTTGTTTTACTTTTTTCTCTCTTCCCTTATGATCCTCTGTTTTGTTTCTTAAAGTCCACATATGAGTAAGATCATATGATAATTGTTTTACTCTGATTGATTTATTTTGCTTAGCAAAATACCCTCTAGTTCTATCCATGTCATTGCAAATGGTGAGATTTCCATTTTTTTGATGTCTGAGTAGTATTCCATTGTATATATAAATCACATCTTTATCCATTCATCTGTTGATGGATATCTGGGCTCCTTTCATAACTTGACTATAGTAGACATTGCTGCTATAGACATTGGGGTGCAGCTGCCCCTTTGGATCACTACATTTATATCTTTGGGGTAAATCCCTAGTAGCACAATTGCTGAGTCATAGGTTAACCCTATTTTCAACTTTTTGAGGAACCTCTATACTAGTCTCCAGAGTCGCTGTACCAGCTTGCATTCCCACCAACAGTGTAGAGGGTTCCCTTTCTATGCATCCTCACCAACATCTGTTGTTTCCTGAATTGTTCATTTTAGCCATTCTGACTGGTGTGAGGTGGTGTTTCATCGTGGTTTTGATTTATATTTCCCTGATGCCCAGTAATGTTGAGCATCTTATCATGTGTCCATTGGCCACTTTCATGTCTTCTTTGGAGAAATGTCTATTCATGTCTTTTGCCCATTTCTTGATTATTTGATCTTTGGGTGTTGAGTTTACGTTCCTTATAGATTTTGGATACTAGACCTTTATCTGATATGAAATTTGCAATATCTTCTCCCATTCTGTCAGTTGTCTTTTGGTTTTGTCAATTATTTCCTTTGCTGTGCAAAAGCTTTTTATCATGATGAGGTCCCAATAGTTCATTTTTGTCTTTGTTTCCCGTACTTTTGGAGACATGTCTAGCAAAAAATTGCTGCAGCCGAATTCATAGAGGTTGCTGACTGTATTCTCCCCTAAGATTTTGATGGATTCCTGTCTCACACTTAGGTCTTTCCTCAATTTTGAGTCTATTTTTGTGTATGGTGTAAGGAAATGGTCCAGTTTCATTCTACTGTCTGTGGCTGTCCAATTTTCCATCATTTGTTGAAGAGGATGCCTTTTTTTCACTGGATATGCTTTCCTGATTTGTGGAAGATTAGTTCACCATAGAGTTAAGGATCCATTTCTGAGTTCTCTATTCTGTTTCATTGATCTGTGTGTCTGTTTTTGTGCCGGTACCCTACTGCCTTGATGATTACAGCTTTGTAATACAGCTTGAAGTCTGGGATTGTGATGGCACTAGTTTTTGTTTTCTTTTTTAACATTCCTTTGGCTATTCAGGATCTTCTCTGGTTCCATACAAATTTTAGGATGGTTTTCTCCAGCTCTGTGAAAAAAGTTGATGGTAATTTGATAGGGATTGCATTGAATGTATAGATTGGTCTAGGTAGAATAGAGCATAATCCATGAGCATGGAAGGTTTTTGTATTTTTTTTATTTCTTCCTCAGTTTCTTTCATGAGTGTTCTATAGTTTTCAGAGTACAGATCCTTTGCCTCTTTGGTTAGGTCTTTTCCTAGGTACCTTATGATTTTTTGGTGCAGTTGTAAAATGGGATTAACTTAATTTCTCTTCCTTTTGTCTCATTGTTAGTGTATAGAAATGAAAGTAATTTCTGTGCATTAATTTTATATCCTGCGACTTTGCTGAATCCTGTATGAATTCTAGCAATTTTGGGATGGAGTCTTTTGGGTTTTCCAGATAGAATATCATGTCATTTGTGAAAAGTGACAGTTTGACTTCTTCTTTGCCCATTAGCATGCCTTTTTTTTCTTTTTATTGTCTGATTGCTGAGTCTACTACTTCTAATTCTATGCTGAGAAACAGTGGTGATAGTAAATATCCTTGCCACGTTCCTGACCTTAGAGGAAAATCTCTCAGTTCTTCCGCATTGAGAATGATATTCACTTTTCGTATATAGCTTTTATAATATTGATGTATGTTCCCTCTATCCCTACTCTGTGAAGAGTTTTAATCAAGAAAGGATGTTATACTTTGTTGGATGCTTTTTTTTGCAATCTGTTGAGAGGATCATATGGTTTTTGTCCTTTCTTTTATTAATATAGTATATCACATTGATTGATTTGCAGATGTTGAATCACCCTTCCATGGCTAGTTCAGTGAACAGAAATTCTTTTAGTTTCTGTTTGTCCTGGAAGCTCTTTTATTTCTCTTTCTATTTTGATGACATCTTAGTTGGACGAAGTATTCTTGCTGCATATTTTTCTCATTTAGCACCCTGAATATACGATGCCAGTCCTATCTGGTGTGCCAGGTCTCTGTGGATAGGTCTGCTGCCAGTTTAATGTTTCTACCCTTGTAGATTACACATCTCTTCTCCTGAGCTGTTTTGAGAGTATTCTCTTTGTATCTGAGATTTGCAAGTTTCACTATTACATGTTGGGATGTTGACCCATTTTTATTGATTTTGAGGAGGGTTCTTTGTGACTCCTGGACTTGGATGCCTGTTTCCTTCCCCAGATTAGGGAAGTTCTCTGCTATAATTTGCTCCAATATACCTTCTGCCTCTCTCTTTTCCTCTTCTTCGGGGATCCCAATTATTCTAATATTGTTTCACTTTATGGTATCACTTATCTAATTCTCCCCTTGTGATAGTGTAGTTTATCTCTTTTTCTCAGCCTATTTATTCTCCATATTTTGTCTTCTAGATCACTAATTCTCTTTTGCCTCATTTATCCTAGTAGTTAGAGCCTCCATTTTTTATTTTATCTCATCAATAACCTTTTTGATTTTGACTTAAATAGTTCTTTTGTTTCTCGAGAAAGAGATTTTCTAGTGTCTACTATGCTTTTTTCAAGACAGATAGTATCTATATAATCATTATTCTGAACTCTAGTTCCAGCATCTTACTTAATGTCCACACTAATTAGGTCCCTGGCTGTCAGTATAGCCTCTTGTTTCATTTTTGAGGTCAAGTTTTCCATCTTGCCCTTCTGTTCAGAGAAGAACAGATAAATTAGAGAAAAAATACTAAAATAGCAACAACACTCCCAGAGAAATATACACTAAGCAAATCAGAAGAGACCCAAAACTGAAAAAAAAAATTTAAAAAAAGACAGAGCATATAATCAGAGAGGTGGTCAAAACTGAATAATACACTGCAACCTATATGTATTTTGGTCTGTTAGAAAACTAAATCCCAAAATTGTAAAAAAAAGAAAATATTATATATATATATACATATGTATACATATACATATGTATATATATACACACACACACACACACACCTATAGAATTAAATACAGCAAAAGGATAGAATGTAATTGTAAAAATGAAAATTAAAAGACAAAAAAAGAAAAGGAATATCAGCAGGTAAACAGAACAGAGCAATATACTATATCCTGCGTGTATTTTGGTCAGTTTGTTAGAAAAAAATACATCTTAAAATTGTAAATAAAGAAAAAATATATATATATATATGAACACCTTGGAACTCAACCAGAGTGTGTGTGTGTGTGTGTGTGTGTGTGTGTGTATACAAAAATAAAATTAAATACATTGACAGAATAGAATGTAACTCTAAAGATAAAAATTAAAAGACTTTAGCCCCACCCCCACCCCCCCAAAAAAAAGAGAGGGAGAGGGAGAGGGAGAATATGATGAGAAAGGTGAAGAGAATATAGCCAAAATACTTGGTGTATTTTGGTTTGGTTTCTGTTAGAAGAAACTGTATCTCAAAATTGTAAAGAAAGAAAAACTGATATAAAAGATTAATACACAAATAAGGTTAAATACAAATAAGATTAAATACAATGAAAGCATGGAATGAAAATTCATTGAAAAAGGAAAGAAAAAATTAAAACTGAAAGACTAAAGAATCATGGGAAAAACCATGAATTCTATATACTATTTTCCCCTAGCCCTGGAGTGTTGCAGTTCTCTATGATCAGTAAACTTGGTCTTAGCCAAATGTTCTTGCTGCTCTTCTAAAGGAGGGGCTGGTTGCTCTGATTCTCCCATGTCTTTGCCCCAGGAGGAATTGCCCTGCCCTTGCCATCAGGCCAGGCTAAATCATCTGTTTTGCATTGCTCTGGGTGGCTTTTGTTCTCTGGAGGCTTTCCAGGCAGCTTTAGAGGATGAGAATAACATTGGCAGCTTCCCAATCTCCAGCCCAGGAGCTGAAAGCTAGGGGGGGGGGGCCTCACTCCTCAGTGCACCCTCAGGGAAAAGCAGTCAATCACTCCTGTCTCCCTGGTCTGGGGTCCACACTCCACACTCATCCAGCTTTCCACTGAACATTTCTACCTCAGGCATGCAACCCTGATTCAAGTCTCCAAACCCTGCAGAATCCTGTGGCTTACACCCATGCCACTCTTAGGTGAGGGGGATGGAGGCAGGGAAGGAAGAGAGCTCTCGTGGAAGTTCTGCCCCTTGCTGGTCCCCTGCTTGGAGAGCAGTTGGGCCAACTGTGCCTTGGTTTGAGGTTTATGGTAGCCTCTAGCTGATTGCAGCTAGCTCACTGATTGCAGCTAGCTTCCCTGCTCCAATGCCTGACAACTGTGCTGCCCTCAGGCACCCCCAGTCTTCCTGTGACTCTGGGGATCCTGAGACAGCACTGTCCCACCTAGGACTCTGCCCCCTTTTGCTGAGCACTTTTCAGTCAGGAAAATCCCTCACTTGATTAGACTTCTTAAAGTTCTGATTTCGTGATCCACTGCTATATCACTTTTCGGTAGCCAGCTTACAAAGTTTCCCTCCCTTCCCAAGGTTTATCTTCCCAATTATACTTTCAGATTCACTTCTCTGCACCTTCTACCTTGCAGAAGATGGCCACTTTTCTATTCATAGTGTTGCAGCTATTCTTTTCTTAGATCTCTGGTTGAATTCCAAGGTATTCATAATGATTTGATAGCTATATAGCTGAATTCCTGGGACCAGACGAAACTAAGGTCTCCTACTCCTACACCATCTTGGACTGCTCTATTTTCTCTATTTTTAAAGCAAGCATACAAAACCAATACTGTATTTGAACATGTCAGACAGTACTTTAGGAAGACCTTAGAAATATTTTTCAACTCTGAAGGTATATCTTATATACTTTTAAAGTGCAATTAATGGGAAAATTGAAAGGTATGTATGAGTATCTTAAATAAATGGAACCTAAATACATAGAAGTCATTGCAGCACCTATACATAACCCTCACATGTCAGGTCAGATTTTGAGCAAATAGCTTGCCCTCTTCAGGGTTAATAATCAGTTTTGCAGTGAGAAATCTATACCCAATATAATTATATCATACTTTGTAGATTTGTTTATTAGGTATAAACTTTGGTTATTCTTTTTTTTTTTAACTTTAATATCCAGCCATTTAAAAAAAATGAAATATTGGGGCACCTAATGGCTCAGTGGGTTAAGCATCTGCCTTTGGGTCAGGTTATGACCACGTATATCAGGCTCCTTGATCTGTGAGGAACCAGCTTCTCCCTTTCCTACACCCCTTAGGAGAGCATGTGCTTGCTCTCCTCTGTCAAATACAATCTTTTGAAAAAACGTGAAATTTTTCCATTTGCAATGACATGAATGAAGCTAGAGAGTATAATGGTAAGGAAAATAAATCAATCAGAGAGAGACAAACACCATAAATCTCACTCATATGTAGAATTTAAGAAATAAAACAAATAGGCAAAGAGAGAGAGACAGAGAAACCAAGAAGCAGACATTTAACTATAGAGAACAAATGGATGGTTATCAGAGGCTTAGGGGCAGTAATGGGTGAAGTGGGTGATGGGGACTAAACAGTACACTTATCCTGATGAAGACTGAGTAATATATAGAATTATGAATCACTATATTGTACACCTGAAACCAATATAACTGTATATTAACTATACTGGAATTAAAATAAAAAACTTAATAAAAAATAGGCCTAATAAAGCTATGCTGTCTTCGACTTCTGCAAAAAATAAATAAATAAATAAATAAATAAATAAATAAATAAATAAAATACATATGTTACGTAAGCCATAGCATGTCCATTTAAAATAACAATTTCCTACCATTCTTCATCTAAGATTTTGAATAATTTTTTTTTTACCTTTCAAAAATTCTAGGAAAATAAAAATTTTCTAGTACAATATAATCAAAATATCAAATGATTTTGAGATTGAAGCTTACATATGTTTGCAAATGCCACTCATCATTCCTGAGTTCATCAAAAAGTATTGTCACTATCAGTTGTAGCATACACTTATACCACTTTTATATTGCATATTATGTTTCTATACAAAATTTTGGTGAAAAACAATTTATTCCAAGAAGAAAAATTGAAAATCATTGTCATGAAATGAATTAGAAAAAAATTGTCCATGTGTGGCTCAGTTGGTTGAGCAACTGACTCTTGGTTTTTGGCTCATGTCATGATCATGGCTCAGGTTATGAGATCGGGCCAGAATTGGGCTCCATGCTCAGCATGGAAGCAGCTTGGGTTTCTCTCTCCTCCTCTCCCTCTGCCCCTACACCCACTCTCACATGCTTCTCTCTCTCTCTCTCAAATAAATACATAAATATTTTAAAAGTAAGTTTCCATGCCATATAAAGCTCTTTAAAATATATATTCTTACATATTATTCCATTTTATAGAATTACCATCATGTATATAACCATTTTAATTTCGCTACATATTTAGTTTGCCCTCTGGTTTGGTATTAGAATGTTTTGGCCAAACATATACTTATTTTTACATTTCATAAGGCATTTCATTGAACTGTTCTCTAGAGAGATTTACCAGTTTTATGACAACCTCTAATACATACACACCTCTGACATACAAAGCTTTGTGTCACAATATTCTCTCCAGCATTATTTGAATGATTGCTGCTCTGAAAATAAAAGACCGCATATAAATGTTTCCATTTGCTTTTCCTTGATTGTTAGTGAAGTTTAACTTTTTCATACTTGTATTAGTAACTTCGATTTCCTGCTGTGTGAATTGCTTATTCTTCTTCTTTTCCAGTACATAAAAATTTCTTCATATTTTACACTTATCTGTACAGGGACATCTTTGTGTTGGGCACTCTTTTTAGTTATCTGGGACACAGTGATGAATGAGACATGCATTATCCCATCCTACCTTCACAGAGTCTCATTTGTCATTTTACAGACAAGTATTTTTACTGGTTATGTGAGTTTAATTTTACTTGCACTGTACTTATTTATTTTATTTTTTAAGATTTTATTTATTCATGAAACGTACAGATAGAGAGAGAGAGAGGCAGAGACACAGATAGAGGAGAAGCAGGCTCCATGCAGGAAGCCCAACGCGGGACTCGATTCCGGGACTCCAGGAACACCCCTGGGCTGAGGGCAGGCACCAAACCGCTGAGCCACCCAGGAATCCCCACTTGCACTGTACTTTAAAATATAACAATTCTTGTTTTAACATCGAACTGTTCTTTTAGAATTTGACACTTCCCCCCTTTTAATTCTTAAAAAAATACTCCCTCATCTCAAAATGAGGTAAATTAAATATATTGTATTTTTTAAAAGCTTTCAGTCTTTATGTCTAAATTTAAATAATCTATTTGAATATACTGACAAATGAAGAAAATATATTTAACTCCTAAAAGTTGTTAGTGCTAGGTAGCACATTTATGACTAATTTTTCCCTGCATGTTTATACTTTTCTCTATATGACAGCATTTTTGTTTCAGAACACTAAACATATACAAGTGAAAGTTCAACCCTTCCCAAAAAGTGATATATATTCTTTTAAAATTTATTCTATGAATATATATTATATCATATCTAACATTCTCCCCATCTTTAAAAAAATCACATTGTCAACATTTCTGTCAGTTAATAGATCTACTTCATTGTTTCCAACAACATTGCATTTCAATATGTCAATGTAATGTCATTCATTGTACAATGTCAACGTAATGCATTCAAAATGTCAGTGTAATTGACATTTCTCATGTGAAGATGCCCTCTTTTTTGCTTAAATCTTCACTGTCTAGTTTAGTAGCCACTAGTCACATTTGACTTCTAAACTTTAACTTAATTACATTTAAATTAAGTTAAAAACACAATTCCTTAATTACATTAGGTACATTTTAATCACCCCAGTAGCTCTGTGTAGTAGATGGCTACCATATTGGGCAAGCCCAGACTATAAAGCATTCCATCACCACAAAAAGGTCTCATTGGACTTCACAGAGAGTAGGGCAGAACCTAATTAGTTTAAAGTTCCAAGTGTAGTTCTTAAATAATACACTTGATGAATGAGGTTTTGGAGTTTCCTCAAGGCTCTGTTGTGAAGGATGGCTTTCGCTTCTCATTTTTGGCCTATGTTTTCCTCTGTTCTGTTTTAGTAATAGATTTAACCTCATTTTCTTTCTAACATTTAGAATTTTCTTCATATTTTTGTTTCATTGATAAATCTCTTTTATTTTCTAACACTTGCTGAAGGTAGAAAAGCTATTATATATAAAAAGTAATATGTGTATATGTATAGAATATATAGGGGTAGGAGAGAGAGAAACTGTCAAGGTGGTCTTAATAAATAAGTTGGTGTTAAAATTATTATTTTTCTTGTTTCTATTCCCTATATGACATTGCTTTTTGAACGACAGTATATTTCTATTTCTCCAAAACTATACCTTGATTGAGTATGCTTGATTTATCTCTGTTCTCAAGCTGAGAGTCAGATGTTCACAGCCTTCATAAAGACACCAAGTACAAATTAAGGGAAAAAATAGAATTGGCCCTGGTATACCCTATGTGGAATGATAAAGGGAGTTGGCCTATCACTTCTATTACATATTTGAGAAAAAGAGAAGTGCCAACTTTCTGATTCTACCAACAGTAAAGGCACAATCAAAAACTGGCCCTTTAGATTAGTACTGTTTCTTTAGAGCTATCAAGAAGATAAATGAGGGAAGGAGAGTAATGGAAATTTGAATATAAGTGAAGTTCTCAAAGGACAAACATGAAATATCCTTGAGAATCTTACAGAGTGTCTATGAAGCCTTTCAGTTTTTTTTCTTTTTTTCAGGGGCGTGATATCTGAGATATGTGTGTGTGTGTGTGTGTGTGTGTGTGTGTATAGTACATATTATATACAGTATGTATATGTATATATATATATATAATTATTTAAATTCAATTTAGTTAACATATACTGTATTATTAGTTTCAGGGATAAAATTTAGTGATTTATCAGTTGCATATAACACACAATGCTCATTACATTAAAGCCCATCCTTGCCCATCACCCAGTTACCCTTCCCCTCATTTACCTCCTCTTAAGCAACCCTGTTTTTTTCCTAGAGGTTAGCATCTCCTATGATTTGTCTCCCTCTCTATTTTCATCTTAATTTATTTTTACTTCCCTTCCCCTATGTTCATCAGTTTTGTCTCTTAAATTCTATGTATGAGTGAAATTGTATGGTATTTGTCTTTCTGACTGATTTATTTCACTTAGTAGAATACTCTCTAGTTCCATCCACATCATTGCAAACAGCAAGATTTTATTCTTTTTGATGATTGAGTAATATTCAATTACACACACACATACACAAACACACACAAACACATATGCACACACACACCCCACATCTTTATTCATTCATCTGTTGATGGATACTTGGGCTTTTCCATAGTTTGGCTATTGTGAACATTGCTGTTATAAACATTGGGGCACATGTGCCCCTTCAAATCATTATGTTTGTATCCTTCAGATAAATCCCTAGTAGTATGAAGCTGGGTCATAGGGTTGTTCTATTTTTAATTTTTTGAGAAATCACCATACTGTTTTCCAGATTGGCTGCAGCAGTTTGCATTCCCACCTACAGTGTAAGAGGGTTCTCCTTTCCACATCCTTGAAAAGGATGGTGTGAGAACCAGTGGAATGGGCAATATTCAACCACTAAGTGACTACTACAATAAGGAAATACAATTGACAACTCTTAACATTCAGTGGATTGAGAAAATGATAAAATCCACAGTATATTAAATGTGATCGGTATGTCAGACACTAACTTGTATAGTTTTCTATCTTATCAAACCCCCCAAAATATCCCCATGAGTTAAGAGAATAGTATCATACCCACTGCACAGGGAAGAGAATGAAGATTATAAAGGTCAAGCAAATCCTCTGGGGCCACTTAGCTTTCTGAAGCTGAGTTAGAATCAGTAGCAGCTAGAACTGATTCCAACTCACTAATTCCTTCTTAAAAATGAAAGTAATTTAGATTATAACACAGAAAGAAGCAGGATTATGATTCCCCCAGTTAGATGGCCTGTATCTCTCCCAGTTAGATAGCCTTTCTGGGAATCTTCAAGTTCTATATAGGTGAGATCTCATTGGCATTTTCTTATATAGGAATGACAGTTTTCAATACAACCTCAAGGGGGTTGTACTAGCTTCCTCTCGATGTCATTCCAGATACATGGTACAATGTAGGGTTGGAGAAGATGCCGTACTCCTCAAGGTAGTCAGGCTAAGAAATCACAATTGTAGCTGGGGAGACATTTGTCTAAAATTGGCTTAGGAGATGGTGTGGTTAGGTGTCTCAGTTAAGTGCCTGACTCTTGATTTCAGCTCAGGTCATGGTCTCAGGGTTGTGAGATTGAGCCGTGGGTTGGGCTTCATGCTATGCATGAAACTTGCTTAAAATTCTCTTCCTCCTCTCTCTCTGCCTCTCTCCACCCCCACTTGTGCTTGCTCCCTAAAATTAAAAAAAAAAAAAGATGAAAAATAAAATAGAATAAGATTAGATTAAGAGAATGACAGGGCAAGGCAAATGGACTAAACAAAGCATCCAGAGCCATAAGATGTAGTGTCATGGTTTCTTTGCTGTAAATGAGAACATGGGTCTTATGGTCAAATCTGCATTCTAATCACAGTCTTCCCAGTGAAGCTACATAACCTCTCAATAGCTTCATGTCCCTGTTCCCCAGATTCAACATCTCAAAAAAGAAGGTAGAGTATTTGCTTCATAGAACTTTTGTGAGGTTAAACTAAATAAAATTAGGAAAGAGAGCATAACAAGTATTTAATAATTTTTATTATCATTGACTGTTGATCACCAAAAGAGAAAATATGTCCCTGCTTCCTTGTCCCTAGCTATCTAGTTCTAATATTAGCCACTACCTGAAATTCTTTTTCTTGAAGAAACTTGTATTTTAAACTAAGACAAGTTCATTTTTACAATGAATGACATTTAAGGGACTATATGTATTTTTTTAATTCAGTAAGCTTATATTCAGTGTCAGGGCATTGGCCAAGTGTTTGTATTTCATGTATTTATTCCTCACAAGTGTAAAAGCATAATATTAACACTCTACTTTCATTTTTATAGGTAGCTTGAGAAATATTGAATCCTGAGCTTGAAAGTGTCCAGATGGTTTGTGTCTTACTGAAATCTGAGTTAAAATGGCACAGCTGCTTAAGGCAAAATTTTAGAAAAGTGTAGAACCTGTTCCAGAAAGTGTTAGTATGCTACCCACACAGAAACTTCCCTGGAGCTTCATAACTCCTCATCACAGGTTTGTCTTTACTGAAGCCTTGTGCTCATCTTGTCTGATGGTGCACGGTTTAGAAAAGCCAGCCTTGAGGTGTGTACTCCACAAAGATACCTGCCTCTGTTCTCCAAGTCCTAATAGCCCATACATGATCCTGGCAATGTCAGCCAAAGCATATTTGTTGCATAACTCCTCCATGCAAGACACAAGCTAGGATTGAAGGCGTTCCAAAGTTCCTCACTCCTTAGCCTGTGCTCTAATCAGCAGCTCATGATTACAGCCACTGCACCTCCTCCACCACCATTACCACCACCACCACCACCACCATCAGCCCCATTAGCATCTCCAGCATTGCTGTGTCTGCTACATGCTAAATGCTCTATGTATTTTACTTTTAATATTTTAACTGCTCCTTTGCAAGATATTTCCACTTTACAGTTTAGTTGTATGATCTTTCTAAGCTTCCATTTCCTCATTTGAAAATAGAATAATATTGTCTACCTTTTAGAGTTGTTTTGAGGATGAAGTGAGGTTATATTGGTCAAGTACTGGCATATGAAAAGCATGATTAGTAAATCATGAATTATTTTTTAAAGATGAACTAGCCATGCCTCAAAGAGATAAATCATTTTGCCACTATGGCTCAGAAAGCAGCAGAGAGGAAGATTAAAGTTCATTTTGTCTGATGTCAAAACATGGTCTCTCTCCTCTAGCTCCCTTTTAGGTTTAGCTGAGATTAGGAAACTGTTCTCACTAAAGTTTATTCAATCTTATATGTTGCTCTTTCCCCAAATAGATTAAATTACACACACACACACACACACACACACACACACACACGTTTTGGAGGATTTTTTAAATCTTTCAAGGGGATCTTAGTCATGAACCAAAGAGAAGACTATCCAGGTTCCTTTCAAAACCCAGAAGCTGTGGGTAGCTCAGAAGAGTTCTTGTTTGATGAGAGAACAGTATGAATGAGAACATTCATTCCTATTTCTATAGTTTTCTCTATGTTGCCTCCCCCCTGGCCAAGACTCATTGTCTTGCCCATTTCTATGGACCATTAACCTTTTGCCACCCTTGACTTCAGTTGTCTGAGAATTAGTTATTTTACCCAAACTCTGGAAACCACAAGGTTTTCAAACATAGACATCATATTTTCCCTTCCAAAACAATAGTGGGACTTTCAGGGATTTGGCAAGGAATCCATAGGGGCTGATTCTAAAATCCTCATGTTCCCTGATTCTAAATCCCTCATGTTTCCCTTCTGGAAAACAAACAACAAACAAACAAACAAACAAAAAATACTTCGTTTAGCAAGCATGCAAAGTGTCCAGTTTATTCATCAAATAGAAAACTCAGAGCTGACCCTGAAAACAGAAAATTTGGCTCTGAAAATGTGAACTCCTCCCTTAAATCTGCTTTAATTAGAACAGGAGAGAAAGGAAAGGGGGAGACAGAAAAAAAAACTATTTAAGGAAAAACTTGCTTCTGAAAAGGGCTAGTGGCTTTTGAACAAAACTCCTTTATGTCACTGCTGTCTCCCTAGTGTGAGAATAAATCTAAAAATAGGAGCTCAAGCTTTTATTAACTGGACAGATACCATATGTCCTGCTGGGGTAGGATTTGTTTTGATTATCGATTCTGAGAGCAGTCTATGTGCTTCTTTCCACTCTAGGGATGTGAAATGACTTGGTCTTCTGAATTACCCACCTAATCTCAGAAATCCAATGTTAGTTTTTCCTCTTTTCAGAACATCGAGACTTTTATCTAATATCTCACGCAAACACACATACAAATCTTCTTCCTAAAAAACAAAAGTGAACCCATTGTATTTTAAAACAAACTTATCTTATTCTCCTGAATAGACTGTAAAGGCAGGAGCAAGGGAGAATTCATCCCTCAAGGTGACCTGGGAATTGTCCAAAGTAGATTGTGGGAATGCAGCCTGCCCATATGATATTCTTTTCTGGTAGAGTTTGCTGAACATGGCTGGCTGTGAGGCTGGAACACAGACTAGATCATTAAATTGGTGGAAACATATCACCCCATATATGTTTTTATCCACTCATTGATTGATGGACATTGGGCTGCTTCCATAATTTGGCTATTGTAAATAATGCTGCTACAAACATAGGGGTGCATGTGTCTCTATATATTGCTCTATTGAGAATGCAAGTATTGGCTCTGGGGGAAAAATACACACACACAAATCCTTAGTTAATTCCAATTCAGCCAATTGCATGGACACACCTTTAAGCAAGGCCTCAGAATGACTGTATAAAGAATCAGAGACCAAAAATAGAATCTATTCTAAAATTTCAGAAGAGTATTTCTTGTTTTCTTATTCATTAGTTTGTCCTCTCTCGTTCCCCCTCCATTCCTTCCTTCCTTTGTTTCTTCCTTCCTTCTTTTTTTCCTTTGTTGTGCCCAAGATTGCGAAAATGAGAAAACCACCAAGTAGCCGACACTGATGCAAGTACATGAGGGTTTAGTAACAAGCTCGAGCTTGGGTCCAAGTATACCTGACACAGCAGAGCAGGGACTTGGATCCCAAGGGGGCTAGACCAAGCCCGTGGGCTGGTCTAGGGGATTTTCAGAAGGGGTTGAGGAATTTCTTAAGCTCTGTTTTTATTCCAATACGGACTTTCTATCTCTGTCAAGGGCATTCTGAGCTCTGTTTTCATTCTGATATGGGACTTTCTGTCAAGGGCATTCTGCGGTTTTTCCTGTAAAGTTCAGCTCTTATTCACAGGGGCCTGAGATGGCTGTACTTGTGCTAATGCTAAACTTGAGATGGAATGGCCTTAATTTTCTTCGCCTCCACACCTTCTCTCTCTCCTTCTTTCTTTCTTATTATTTTCTTTTTAAGAAAAAAACAACAGTAATAGGAATTTCTAACTATCTGCTAGACTATAAAATGCAAGAGAAAAGGAACCACATACACAGGTGATGAAAGTTATCTATAGGCATCTATTATTTGCCAGTCATTTTTGCAGATTTGGATGATTCAGAGATGAGTAAAGCAAAGCCATTATTCTGAGTGAGGAAAATACTACCCTATACTTTAACAAATAAAATGTGATCTAAGTGTGCTGAAAGAAGCATACAGGGAGGGTCCACCTCACTCAATATCATCGAAGCCTTGGAGAAAATTCCACAAGGAGATGGTGCTTACATCATGAACGACAAATGAAGAAGCACAGGAAGATGGTAGGCAATGAGGTTAAGTGTTTATGTGGGAGAGTGAATGGTGTTATGATGGGAAATGCAGCTGACATGGAATAAGAAATCCTGAGGAAAAATCAGTGCAGAATAATGCATTCTTTGTGTAATAGAAATTTGGATGTGAAAGAGTTTTTACAGACTCTTCTAAACCTGTCATATTAATGCCCTACCAGCTTTCTCTGGGTTCCAGGATGCTGTTCAGTGAATATTCCATTTGATATGGGCTGCAGTCATTTTACAAAGCCACATTTCTGTAATGCAGATTTAAAATGCTGAAAGAAAATTTAGAAATAATCATTTTGCTTAGACCTTTTAATATTTGTTTCCATCATGCTATTACTTCACTGGTCACCCTGCTGTTAAAATAACATCTCCTTTAACACTGGCAGCATCAGGGTATTGTGGATCTGAAAGTCATTCCTTAGGAACTGCACTTGTATTTAAAAATGAGTAAAGTTTGCTGAATACCAAGCAATAGACAAACCCAAATAGATGAGTATTGTATTACAGTACTACAATAATATATTACCTGAGTTTGTTAGCATTTCCAATTATACATACCTCTGCAAGGACAAGCTCTTCAGTTGGATATAGTGCAAAATTAATATATAATTGCCAAAAAAATATAAGGTAGACTAAGGCCCATAATGCTTAAAATATTTAGACTGAATCACAAGAATGATAAATGAAAAACTCAGATTTGAGTTCTGTTGATGGCCCCCAAAAGCCCATGCCTTTTTCTCCAGGATAGCTCATTAAAATTTCATTTACATTTGGGAAAGATAGCCTATTTAATCACCTCCGGTAATTTTGTATAAATGTTAGCAACTGAAATTATCATCGAAGTATGTATGTATGTATGTATTTATTTATTTATTTTTAAAAGATTTATTTATTCGAGAAAGAGCGTGCATGAGAGAGAGAGAGAGAGAGAGAGAGAGAGAGAACAAGCAGGGAGAAGGGAAGAGAGAGAGGGATAAGCAGACTTCCTACTAAGCAAGGAGCCTGACATGGGGCTCAATCCCAGGACCCCAGGATCATGACCTAAGCTGACAGCAGCTGGTGACCAAAAAAAAAAAAATCCTCAGTTCTTTTGCCTTCACATTTTCCTTGCAGGTTTGTAACTGACTTTGCTTTTCTCTAGAGATATTTTTGCAGTGATAACAGCTAATTCTGACTTCTGGATTTGAGAAGAGGGGCATTCCTATACATCCATCAACTTACCTTCTTTTCCGATGCTACTTCTGAGTCATATTGGGTACTCTGCTTAGCTGTCAGCTCTCTAGGCCATGTCTAGTTATCTAGGTGTTACATGTGTTTTGTGGGTAACACAATTTCTAGTTTAGTTGGATAATCTAATTGTGTCAAACACAAGTTTCTAAATAGCCAATTACTTAGAAATGAAATAACACTGATTTTGTTTTGTTCAGGGACTCCCAAAGTATCTAGTCTTTCATTTTCTGCCTGTCATCTTACTTACACTGTTTGGTATTTTAGAGTAATTAGAGGACCATACTCAGGAACAGAGCTACAGCATGCACGCCCATCTGTGTTGACTCAGAAATGGTGACAAGCAACCCATCCATGAAGAGTTAATTTGGAAACCCTTTGCTCCTGAGTTGAACAGAGATTTATTTGGTTCATGCAGATGGAAGATTAGGTTTTTCTCTTAATATCAATTCCTACTCAGATAAATTGTGGCTGATTTGTGAAGGGGCTACAAACAGCAATCTTGTGATTTTATGTTTTCTGTGGTATTTCTCAGCAAAGCACATAAAGTGTACTTCACAGAACCGCCCCTGAGCAATTAGTGCCATTAATGCCTTCAGTAAGCATATGGTCACAGTAGAGAGGAAATTAGCCCCATGCCACATTTCCATTGCTGTTTGTATACTTTTGGACACAGTTCATTAGTGTGTCTTTCCTTCAAATCTATCTCTCTTAAAGAGGTTGTGTTCTATGTTATCTTAATAGTCAATTATTTAGTATCCCCCAGTGACTGCCTTTCCAAGGATGAGTGCCTTCCTGCTTCCCCTCTAACATAGCCAATCTATAATTATCATGTGCTGGATATTTCTCCCTAGATGTGCTAGTGGCCTCTCATCCTCAACCAATGTAAAGCAGAACTCTTATTTTGTAAGAAGTATCACAAAATGTGTTTTTATTATGTTTTTCAAAGACAGTTTTATCACAAAGCTAATGAAGTGTATATTTCTAGGCCCCTCACTTATATAAGCCTCTTTCAAGGCTTTGGTGTTCATATAGCCATATATATATATAATATGCATATTTACAAATATACATATATAATAAATTGATATATATGTAAATATTATTTATATGTATATGTATGTATAATATATATACATATACATATGTATATGTGTATATAATATATTTATATTATATAAATATATACATATTTATATAATAAAATTAACAACAGTAAGATAGTTTAACTACAGACTCTTGGGTCAGCTTTCCCTTTCCATGCCACATTCCTTTATGTCATATTTCATTTGTTGACAGATGGTGGTGGAATTGCCAAGTGCAATTTGGGGATCTGACTAAGGGAGAGTTCGGGATACATTTAGTTTGTATAGTGGGGTATATTTGTTCAGTTCATAGTCACATCCATGTAGAGGTACAATTATTTGGATCAATCTCAGTGTCAGAAAAGCTAGCAGGAATACTCCTGCTGTCTGTTGTGGTGACTTCGAGACAAAGAGACCAATGTCATTTGCTCAGATTACCCTATGCTACCAAGAAGCAGAAATGTGGTTAGTGGGAGACACAAGGTTTGAGAGTACAGAGCGAGCTTGAAGCTGGGCTGCAAAAAAGTCTTTCAGATCTTGCAAATCTTATATGACAAAGAAATTGATATTCTCCCAGTTTGACAGTAATCCTAAAAATTTACATGACAAGTCACAAAACAATTTGTAAAATGATTTTTTAAAAGCTGAACTACACTCTCAGTAATTTAAAAAAATAAAATGGCCTATTTTCCATAGAAAATTATAATTGCTGTTACATGAAGAGTTGATTTAAAAATTAAACTAATGCTATAAGAAATTATTAGAGAGCTTTTTTGTGGATTTTGTGATATCATTAATTATGGAACTTAATTTGTTATAAAATTTGTTTCTCTCAAAAACATTTATATTTGTTAGTTTTATTCTGTTCCCTAAAGAGGGCCAGGTCCCTAAAACTGCTTGAGTATTGGGATCTATAAACCTGGAGTATCTATGTTATAAAATTATGGTTCTTTATTTTGTGTATGTATGCATGTATGTGCACATATATATGTGCAGACATATATTAAAGTGACTCTAACAAATCCTTCTCTGTACCACCCCCTCATCTCCCCACACCTCTGAATAAAGTAAAATTGTTCTCCTCTCAACTCTCACAGAGTTTTTCCTGACCTTGACTTATAAAGATTAGCATGCTTTGTTGCTTATTATTCTTATTGGCATTCACGATTGGTTTTTCTTCTTGAAATTTTAATTTCTCTGTGGTAGGGTTTGTAATCATTGCATTGCCTGGTTTTGTGCTAATTGTGGATGTCTAGCAATTATCTTCAGAGAAAATATACACTACTTAACTAATTGGACATGTATAGCAATTGAATGTAGAAATCAGCAAAAAGATAGTATCTTCCTTCAGTCACATTGGAAGGGACTTCCCCCCAACTTTATTCACATAAAATTGACAAATAAAAATTATATATATTTAGAGTATAGATCATGATGATTTAACATATATTTATATTGTGAATGACTGCCCTATCGAGCCAAGAATACATCAATCACCTCACATAGTTATCTCTTTTGTGTGTGTGTATGAATACTAGAGATCTAATGTTTTAGCAAATTTCATGTCTATAACACAGTATTACTAACTATAACCACCATACTGTACATTAAGATCCTGATGTTATTTGTCTTATAATATTTTGACCAATATCTTCCTAATTTTTTCCACTCCCCAGTCCCTGGCAGCTAGTGTCCTACTCTCTGCTTTTATGACTTTGACTTTTTAGATTTCACGTATCAGTGAGATCATTCAATATTTGTCAATCTGTGTCTGGCTTATTTCACTTAGCTTATATTCTCTAGGTTCATCTATGTTGTTGCAAATGTTAGGATTTCCTCCTCTTTTAAGGCTAAATGATATTCATTCCGTGTGTGTGTGTGTGTGTGTGTGTGTGTGTGTGTATCATGTTTTCTTTATGAACTCACCAGTTGACAGACACAAGTTATTTCCACGTCTTGGCTATTGTGAATAGTACTTCAAAGGATATGAGAGTACAGTTAACTTCAGAATTACCAAATTCATTTCCTTTGGATATATACTCAAAAGTGGGATTGTCAGTTTACATGAAAACTATAAGGCTTTGGTGGAAGAACCTGAAATACACACATAAAAGAAAACATAAATGGGAAATATCTTGTGTTTATGGGTTGGAAGAGTTAATATTCTTAAAATTTATATAGAAAATGCTTTTATTGCTATGACAGAAAATAGCATTCATAACTCAATCAAGGCTGTATATCAAAACATATGCCAAATATCAAATTCAGTGGACAAAATGTGATTCATTTCCTACAAGATTATGAAGGAAAAAAGGCTGCTATCACTAACAATAGAAGTTTTTACCTTAATAAAAGAAAAGGTGGGATACCTGGGTGGTTCAGCTGTTGAGCATCAGCCTTCAGCTCAGGGTGTGATCCTGGTCCAGGGATGGAGTCCCTACTGGGCTCCCTGCAGGGAACCTGCTTCTCCCTCTGTCTATGTCTCTGCCTCATTCCCAGTGTCTCTCATGAATAAATAAATAAAATCTTAAAAAAAGAAAAAAGATATAAAAAGCATAAGGATAAGAAGAGACAAAACCTCTTTAGCAGATAATATTGTTATCTTTTAAAAAATCAAATAGAATCTACATATCATTAATACTAGTAAGAGGATTAAACAAGATGTTCAAATACAACATATTAACAAACCTATGTTTTTCCTCACCAGATATAAATAACTTGATAAGAGTATGGAGGGGGAAAATGGATACTGCTCGTAATATCAACAAAATTATAAATTGCCTAAGAATTATCCTGGCAACGACTGAATATTTAGGTTGATAATTAGATGGAGATCATATTGGTGTCTTCCCTGGGGGAGTAGATAAGCATGGAAGTTTACTGCATAATTCTATGGTGGCATTGAGAAACAATGAGCTGGAGAGACAAATAGATTAACCCAGTGTTGGGAAAAACATAAGTATTAAAAGGAAATATAGTAAAATATTCTTTATGTAATGAAAAAAAATGTATCTAAAAGATTCATCTAGAGCTGCCTGGGTGGTTTAGTCAGTTAAGCATCAGACTCTTGATTTCCACTCAGGTCATGAAATCAAGCCCCAAGTCTGGTTCCCACTTGACAGACAGTCTGCTGGAGATTCTCCTTCCCTTTCCCACTCCCTCTGCCCCTCCTCCTGCTCCAGTGCATGCATGCATGCATGCAAGCATGTGTGCTCTCTCCCTTAAATAAATAAATATTTAAAAATTCATCCAAAAATATATATTGACTTATTAGAGCAAGTCCTATGGTGGGGAAGATTGGAATAGGCATATCAGCAAAAGGGAAAAGAGACAAACCAAAAAACTCTAAAAATAATAATTTAGTTTCTGTAAATTAGTGATAATAGTAAGCTATAATTGAGTTTTATAACTGACTCAATGGACTGCATCTGAGTTTCAAATGAAAAGGAAGCCAAAATTTTCTAGAAAATTCCTCTCAACATTTAATGATTAGAACTCAACTAGGAACATCACAGCTCACCAAATACACCATCTTCTTAACAGATGGGAGGATTTAACCCCAGAGGGATTCAATCAGTTGTCAAGGTCATGCATCATTAATGACTGGTCTTTCAGTTGCCAGTTGCGTTCTCTTTTCTGCTCTGTGTGACCTTTCTGCTTCAGAAAATAGTGTTTTCCTATGCTCTTCCCATGAAAGTTCCATCCCTATGCCCTTAATGAACTTACACATTTACATTTTCAACTTCATTAAATAAAATGCCATCCACCAGAGGTGGGTAACTTAGTTCACTGATTCTTTCAGTGTACTCTAGAGGATTCAGTTAAGAAGGTATGATTTAAAAATAAAATAAATGTCTGAAGCAAAAAGGAATGCATGAGCAAGCATGTGAGGAATCAATTATCTAATGAAAAAAAACTTTTAATCACTTGAATGGAAACCATAAATGTTTTGGGAATGAGTTATCTTTTTCTGAATTGAATCTCATGGTGAAATGGTTTTAGTGCAGGTGTTTTGTGGGAAGAGCCCACTCTCCTCTTAGTTTGTTTTTTAATGCTCCATGTATCTTGAGGCCACTATTCGGGATATCATCTCACCTTATTATGCATTACAGCTTTTAAGCCATCATTGTCTACCTTCTTTAAACAAAACAAAGTCAAACGAAAATTTATTAATTACTCATTCAGTAGAGGTCATCCTATTAACTTTAATGAAAGCTACTATTTATTGAGCATTTAGGCTGTCTCAGGCATTTTCACATACATGACATGTAATCATAATAACCTCTGGACAGATGAGAAAAAATGAGGCTCAGAGCAGTTTAGTAACTTGCCCATCATCAGATGGATTAGTGATGAAGTAAGAACTTCAACCTAAACCTGAAACCTTATTCTGCACCCACCATATAATACATATTCTAATACTGATCACAGATATTGCAGATGCATTTAAATCCTGCCTGGCCTATTCTGATGCAGCATTGGAGGAGCAGTATTTAGATCTGAAGAATCAGTTTAAATGCAACTGACATCTACGAGAGAAATGATTGGATTACTATTCTGCCACAATTGCAAAATACCTAAACTGGTGTACACAGAGTTGCTGATCTATGTAAAACGATGCCCTGATGTTTCTAGCATCAGCAGGATAATGCGAGATATTCAAAAGGCAATACAAATGATTAAAAAGGTACCAGGCAACCCCTTATGTGTCCCAGGGGATGGCATTTATCTAAGAGATATAAAGGGACATAAACTTAAGGTCAAAGCCGAAGTGTTCACACCAGAGGGATATGTTGCCAAAAAGAGAAAGTTGATTCCATTGCAGAGACCCACCAAGCAGAAAAATAAAGGGACATTTTATGAAAAGGGACTGCTGGATGGTGACTGGTATTCATGTTGGTGTTTGACCCATGTCTTTTAACTTCCTGTTATTGGTGTTGGAGAACACCATTGAAAAAAGTTGTTTCAGTGAGGAAGTATTTTCAGTGTTTGTAGGGCACAAAATATTGCTCAAGAAGACATATAACTTCTATTGGGGTTCAGTCACTTTCTAGTTGTTAGACCCTAGGAAAATTTATTTTTTATTTTTTTCAGATCAGGAGAAATTTTTTTAAACTTCTCTGAGCCTCAGTTTTCTCAGCAGTTAAAAGGAATTATAATTAGTACTTCTGGATTTCATATAGTTGTGCACCTCAAATGAAGCAGCACATGTAAACTTTTACAATTGTTTTAAAGTTATTCCCTGTATGTCTTTGGCAGCATCAGTAATGCCACCAATATGATGTGATAAAGAGGAAAGAGGAAAAATAGAAAATAACTCTGATAAAATATTGAAATAGAATAGAACTTTTAAGAATGCCAACCCCAAATCTCTGTTAGAAACACAGCAGGGGTTGGTGAAAGCATCATTATGAACTAGATTGTGTTGTGCAAGTAATCATGATAGAGCTGTCTATCTTAACTGAGCTGGAGGTAAACATTTTTTTAAGTTGGCATATGGATTTCATCTTTGGCTGACCACCCTTCTAATAATCAAAGAATTCTAGATAATTAACTCATAAAATTCTAGGGGGCACTTGAATGGGTTCTAGGTGACTCAAGGAAAGTATTTGAACCATGTCTAGAAGTATAGTTCAGATATGTACTGTCTCATCTAACAGACTGGAGTTGATGGGATTAGAGAAGCTCATGGCTGCAGGGCCACTAAGGAAAATTTCCTTCTTAAAGATAGAAATTCATGCTGAACTGCATGGCCCAAGTACTAGTACCGGGAAGTCAGAGATAAAAGGTGAGACTGGACAATTTCACCATCCAAACATTCATCTGCCACATTATCCAGTGAAGAATAACTTCATGCCCAAGGAATGAAGGTCTGTAGATTCAGTGAAAAGCACCAAAAGCACCTAAATATTGGCTGTAGTTTGAGAGTAGATATGGAATAGGGGAGTAGATATGATACTGTACCCCAACTAGGGGACAGATGAGAGTAGTCTCACATTATTTGCTTCTAAGGGATCCATGGAGGTACACAACACAGTCTAGTTCATAATGATTTTTTATGTACCAGCTTACTCAGGACAATCTCAGTTTTCACATGTGTTACTGCTATCTCATCTGGTAAGAGCCCCCTTTAACCCTCCATAGTATCCAAGTTTGGATAATATATTACAGAGTGAGTATACTAAAAGGAAAATTATCTTACCCAGGATGCATAAACTAATAGGGTTTAAGAAACATTTGAGATATGAAGATTTTTATTGTGTGAAAATAGTTGAATAGAGGGACCTACTGAAGACAGAGATACCTGCTAATCAGAAGGTAGGGGTTTGATGCATAAGGTTAAGACAATTACTATAAATGTGATTCATAAATTGCCAAGTGATACTTGGGATTTCTAAATTACAAATGCTATAGATATTCACAGAGAATAAAATTTTGGTTGTGGAATCTCATTAAAATAAAAAAGGGCTTTATACTAGGTGAGGTAAAGCCTTAATTTCTTGAACAGACTGAAGAGACAAATAGTATGGAAGGAAACTCTCTTTGGATGTAGACCAGAAGATGATCCTTGATCTTGAATCTCTAGAAACTGACTTCTTGTTCCTAGCCCAGTCTCAGGATCCTTGACAATATGAAAAGTCAACAGTTGACTTCAAGTAGTATATGCTTCCCTCATCTCTACTTTATTCCCTTGAGTAAAAGAGTACTGAGTAAAAGAGTCTTTGACTGAAGTTACCTCTGGGTTTACTGATTGTACTATTCCTAAGTCATTGGTTCTCTACTCCAAGACCTCTGATTCTGAAAAGACATAAACACTAGTTTTTGACATTTTGTAATTTTTGGAGCATCACAGAAATTTAATTCTTAAATCAGGCTGAATAAATAAAAGATATTCAGATTATTTCTTAACTGCTATGTCAAGTCACTGTGATAGAGCTATCAGATTAGACTATCAGAATACTAACTGGCATTATTACATTTTGATTTATTAATAAATGGGAAAATAAATCATTACTTAATAAATATCGTTTCTCTGGATGACAAAATCATTCACACTGTGTGGTCTATGATGTAATAAAGCAGATTAGGAGAAAGCATCATTAGTTGAGTGAAATAGACCTAGGTTCTCACCATAGCTCTGCTCTGTTCTCTGTCTGACCTTTGAAATTCATTCAGTATCTCTTTGCTTTGATTTCTCTGTCTACACCTTCTGAACAAATGATTTGTGAGGGGAAAAAAAATCACATACCATATTTATATCAACCACGGTGATATGCTAGACAATAGGTGGGTTAGACTACATTCCCATTACACTGATTAGTATAAACTCACATGACCAATTTTTACTTTGTTATTCTATGTCTATTCAACAGAAAAAAATACATAATGTTCTATCTTTATATGATTCAGCATCAATTAAAAAAGTATGAGATATCACCAAGTCCCTCAAGCTAGACAAAAGAGTCACTGAGGTCTAAAGCTCTGAAGCAATTAGAGATTTCTGTGCCAGGTACATTGTATATCTCTAACATTCATACTCCAATGGATTCCTGTATTTGTAAGGACTTTAAAATGTTAAATAATGTGATAGTTTTTAGCAAGATTTATTATTTATAAATGAATATTATGAATGTGGGCATAGAAGATTAAATCCTATTGGTAAAGATAATAGGAAAGAAATGTTCCAATAGCTGGCATTGGAAGCTATTGTCACAATAGAGTGACAGCTTAAATGAAAGTAGACATTGGGATAAGGCAATTGAGGCAGTCCCATTTGCTGCTGGAATCAAGCAGTACTTTAAGAGAAATCTTACTTTCAATTATGTATCAGTTTATAATTTACAAAGCTTATTACTCCCTTCATCCTCTCCATAATCCTCCTGGTAAGAAAACTCAATAATAGGCCCATTTTTTATGGGTAAGAAACCTGACCTAATAATCAAATTAAATTATGGTTCCTCTGTGTACATTTATATGACCCTGAAAGCTTGGATGACAACAATAATAATAATACCAATTTTATTGTTTTGAGAATTTCTTTAAATTGAGTAACACCTGTGCCTGATGTATGATCAATGCATCTTTTCTCCTACTTCTCAGCATAATAAAATGATGTGTTTTAAGCATCAAAAACTGGCCTATAGGAGTCACAATTGGAACAGGTTATCATCTGGAAAGTTTTCAAATAAGTGTTAGAATGCCTCCTATTATCCCTATATAAGGACACCTTATATGTTATTAAAGAACCCATTGGTATATTTCTATTTTGATAAAAGCCAAGGGTCCTTTGCACGGGTGACAACACTGTGTCTTTTTGGGAATGTCTTTTCATTGAACTGAAATTACTGTTGGGTACAGTTAAGAGAGTAGTGAGTTTATAAAGAGAACTCCATTCCTAATATTGAATCTATCAGCAACTTAATTTGGGCTTAGGTAGTGAGCTCTAAGTCTGTAGCACTCAGCTTTTGCCTCCAGGGGCCCAACTTTACAAAACAAAAACTGAACTAGAATAGAGAGAAATATGGAGAAAATACCCCAGAAAGATTGGAGAGATTTAGCCCGGAGCTCTAAGAATGGTTGAGTAAGAAAGATTAAAAAAAGACAAGACTGAAGTGGTATACAGGTACCTACCAGATTTGTAGTTTTTATACTTATCTATTTAATTTTGTTAGAGTTTTTAGTCAAGACAGATAATTTTTGACCTAGTGGGGAGTCAGATAATTTGATTATAATTCTACCCTGCTCTAATAATTCTGCATGGTTGGGTAAGTCAGTTAGCTAATCATGGACATGGACAATCATCAAACTGTCAATCTGAAATAAGTATAATGATACTAAACATCAAAGCCCATTTTATATTTATATCTCAAATTCCTTAGAACTACCTTTGTCACATAACAAATCCCCAGTAACTTTCTGTGTGAATAAAGTAATCACTGAGTCAATGTTTGAACTAATTCATTCATTCACAGATGAAGAGATGAATACATGAATGTCTCCCTGATTGCCTTTATGGCAAGGTTGTGAAGATGATATAGAATTAGAAGTTACAGGATCCATGTAAGGCTTTTCAGCACTTGACTAGCTTGAAATACTCAAACATGGTTGGATGTATTGCTTACTCAGTTTGGTTCTATGAGACCTAGCACTGTGCCAACTGTTGACACACAGAGTCCACATGGCCTCCATATTTTTCTAATTTCCAGCCACATTCAAGGTCATCTGGATCAGTTTAGACCACATTACTCTATTCCTCCACTGAGCAGCTATTACAGTACTTCTACCCAATGCCATCCAGTATTGAATTGTCCTTTGTTTCATGACTGAGTTCTTTCTTAGATAATTTCATAAATAGATAACCTAAATAGCTTCTAAAAACAGCCCAGTCTACACTTTTAGATGACCTGACTGATAGTTTTGAGCATAACTGTTACTATTCCACTCCTCTAATACAGGACAGAAAGAAGGCTGAGATCAAAGAGTGGGTGTGATACACAAAAAGGCAGATATCTATTAAAGTAAGAGATACCCAGATTGATGAAATCTTGGCTCAGCCACTTCCTACTCAAGGGACCTTCGACAAAGTATATCTTTTTCTTATATTTCAGTTTCTAAATAATCAAAGTACTAACATATTCATGGAGTTCTGGGTATTAACTGAGAATATACGTATAGACCTAATATATACTGGACTGCTGCATGGTTCATTCCCACGAGAGACAAAATGATGACTCAGAGTCCAGTATCTTGGAACTAACAGATGCCCGATGGGGCTCCACTATCAGGCACTGCCAAGAAGTGCAGGTGCACAGGTGAAGCCCCCCAGTCCGGGTTGGCTCTCAGTTTTATTATCGTAGAATGTAAAGCATATGGCAACAAGGAAGAAAAACAACTCAAGAAGCCAGTCACGTGAGGGGCAGCAGGGAAATGTGTACATGACTATCTGCAAGGGTCCCAGAGGAACATTAACTAGAGGGCAGTGGGGATGGGAGAACCGACCTCAGGAGGCCTGTCTATCTATACCATCATTGCTGTTTTCAGCATGTACTGTTTTCAGCACAGACAGATAGCAGGAATAATTGGCTTTTGCCACATGCATAAAGCTGTTGCCATTTATGCATGTCCCTGTGCTTATTGTTTCTTTTACCCTCTGAGGTCTTGCTCTCCCACCCTGGACACCTAAAATATATTTGTTTTCCCTTTTTATCCACTTGTTTGACTACTTCTGTTTATTTTTTTTTTAATTTTTTAAAGATTTATCTTTATTTATTTATGATAGACATAGAGAGAGAGAGAGAGAGGCAGAGACACAGGCAGAGGGAGAAGCAGGCTCCCCACAGGGATCCCAATGGGGGACTCGATCCCGGGACTCCAGGATCGCGCCCTGGGCCAAAGCCAGGCACAAAACTGCTGAGCTACCCAGCGATCCCCTACTTCTGTTTATATAAACCTCATATATTAGCCCATCATGCAAATATTTGTTAACTACACACTATATAGTAGGCAATGTGGTAGATACTTTTTATGGTTCAGTGATAAATGAGAAGAGTCTTTTGATGGACCTGAGTTAAGTGGGCATTGATAAACATGTAAAAAACTTTGTATGATGTAAGTCATAAACATAAATGATAAGCATATGATAAGATCACTGCTGTGAAAATATAAAATAAAGGGAGCCATTAAATTCACCTAGGGTAATTAAGAAGTTTTTGTGGAAGACATTACATTTAAGTTGGACCTTAGGAAGGAGAAGCAAACAAAGATAAGTCTTTGTTTAAAGATTTATTTGAAAGAGAAAGAGAGAGAGCTGGGGGTGGGGGCAGAGGGAGAAGGAGAGAACATCTAGCAGACTCTCAGAGCTGGGGGTGGGGGCAGAGGGAGAAGGAGAGAGCATCAAGCAGACTCCACACTAAACATGGAGCTGGACATGGGGCTTGATCCCACAACCCTGAGATCAAAACCCAAGCCAACACCAAGAGTGAGATGCTTAACTGACTGTACCACCCAGATACCCTGGGCATAATTTTGATAGAGTGAGTGGAAAAGAACATTTTAAAACATAAGAAATAACCTGAAAAAAAAAAGATGCAAATATTTTCAGGAAAGATAGATACTTTGGCTGGGATATAGAGTGCTATAAAAAACATTGAGGTGTGAACAATTTGTAATGTAGAAAAAAATCATGGAAAGATTGGAACACATTCTGGAGAGGATTTATGATGACAGTTACCTGCTATATATAAAAATTTGTGCATTTCTTCTGTCACTCCACCCAACAGATTGCAGATCCATAAACTGGCAAGATGCAAGTCCTCTAAGGTATTCCTCGCAAGGTTTACAGAGGTTTTGAGGTATTCAGATTTGAAAGCCCTTCTTTTCTCTGACCACTAGGGTTACTATACAGCTACATTTCTCTCAGATGTTTCTTCTTAGTCTATTTATTAGAAAAGGGGCCACTGAGCTGATAACACTACATTAAGGTCATTTGTTGCTTCTCTGGTGATGATAGCTTGTCCCCCAAAAATGCCCTCTCTTATTTCTTATGGTCATTGCAGAGGTTCACTTAACTTAATTTCAGGGATACATGGAGGATAAAATTTCTAACTGAATCTGTAGTATTCTTCCATGAATTAAAAAACAAAACAAAAACAAAAAACACCACAAACATTTAATCATCTTGGGGTAAATGATTATTTGGGGATAAGTAGATTTCTACCTTATAACATACACCAAAATAACTCCATAATTTAGAATATCAAGTATCTGCTAAAAGGAAACTTAGGTATATTTCCTTTTAAATTGTAAAATTCAAGGATATGATCTACATACTGAAAGAGAAATAACCAATATGTGTCATGTATACTACAAAGATATAAAAAGCTTTTATAGATCAATAGAAAAATATAGCCACTCCAACAGAAATGGAGGCAAGGAGATTTAACAAGTGTAAAAGAGATGACATTGAAATGAACTCTATAGGTATAAAAATGTACAGTATCATTAACAATAAAGTAAATTAAATAAAAAGGATAGCAGCATTTTTCCCTCAAAAAGACTATTTTTTAAAGTGATGACATCGAATGCTATTAGTGATTTAGAGAATAAGCATGTACATCCCAGCAGGAATATAATGGCATATAACCATTTGAAGAACATTTCCCAATATATAACTGAATCCTTTATTTTATTCATACAATTTTAACTAGTAATTCACAGTTAATTTATAATGTATGTAGGACTCAAAATAGTTTATAAAACAAATGTTATGTTATATAATATATATATATACACACATCATCTAAAAAGAACAAATAGTGATAGTAGGTGCAATAAAACATGTTATCTCTACATGTTTATAATGTTTTTGCTATTTTACTTTTTTACTTGTCTATACTTTATAAATTTTAATAACAGTTATGATTTATATAATATTCAGAAAAAATCCTGAAGTATATCCTTTGCATTTAAAAGCCCACCCCAGCTAATAAAATATAATCTGTTGTATAAGTAACACTATGTGTTCTTATTCTTCAATACGGAAGCTCTTGCACCTCATGCTTCCCTGGGAAGAAGACTAAAGAACACATCTGTATCAGTCCACTGATATAGTACTTAGCTTTAGAAATCAAAAGCACTTGAATAATTGGATATGTCTTTTATTTGTGATTTACTCATATTATGCATCAGGGAGGAAATAATTGACAATTTCTTCCTTTCTTTCATTTTTTGAGTATCCATATTTTTTTAAATTTCAAGTTTTTATTTAAATTTTAGTTAGTTAACATATAGTACAATATTAGTTTCAGGAGATGAATTTAGTGATCCATCACTTACATATAACACCCAGTGATCACTACAACAAATGCCTTCCATAATACCCATCAACCTTTTAGCTCATCCCCCACTCACTTCCCCTCCAGCAACTCTAAATTTATAGCTAAGTCTCTTATGATTTTCCTCTTTCTCTTTTTAATTCTTTTTCCTTTCCTGTATGTTCATCTGTTTTGTTTCTTAAATTCCACATATGAATGAAATCATATGCTTTTTGTCTTTCTCTGATTGACTTATTTATCTTTGCATAATACTCTAGCTCCATCCACATTGTTGCGAATGGTAAGAACTACTTTTTCATCTTATTAGTGTTTTACAAATGTCTTTCTATGTCATTAGCATATTCTTCTAGAACAGTAGTTCTTTAAAAGTAAGAAATGAAAAGCACTTACCAGAATAACCTGGAGCTCCATTCTTGGGAACAATAGAATGCAGTGAGTATGATCTTGCTGGACAATTCCAGAAGGAGAGAGTGTTTTGAAAAATCTCAGAGGGAGATTCTTATTTTTTCTAATTTTTATTTTAAATTCACTTCAGTTAACATATAGTGTATTATCAGTTTCAGGGGTAGAATTTAGTGATTCATCAGTTGCTGATAACACAGTGCTCATTACACCAAATGCCCTCCTTAATGCCCATCTCTCAATTACCCCATCCTCCCATCCACTTCTCCTCCAGCAACTCTCAGTTTATTTCCTATAGTCAAGAGTCTCTTATAGTTTGCCTCCTTCTCTGCTTTTATCTTATTTATCTTCCATTCCCTTCCCCTTTGTTCATGGGTTTTGTTTCTTAAATTTCACATGTGAGTAAAATCACATTATTTGTCTTCCTCTGACTGACTTATTTTGCCTAGCATAGTACCCTGTAGTTCCATCCACATTGTTGGAAATGGCAAGATTCATTCTTTTTGATCACTAATATTTTATTATATCTATCTATATCTATATCTATATCTATAATCTATATCTAATCTATATCTATATCTATATCTGTTTATCTCACATCTTCTTTACCCACTTATCTGTTAATGGACATCTGAGCTCTTTCTGTAGTTTGGATATTTTAGACATTGCTTCTATAAACATTAGGGTGCATGTGTCCCTCCAAATCACTATTTTTGTATCCTTTGGATAAATACCTAATAGTGCAATCGCTGGGTCATAGGGTAGCTCTATTTTCAACTTGAGGAACCTCCATACTGTTTTTTAAGAGTGGCTGTACTAGTTTGCATTCCTACCAGATATGTAAGAGGGTTCCCCTTTCCCTACATCCTTGCCAAAATCTATTGTTTTCTGTGTTGTTTATTTTAGCCATTCTGACAGGTGTGGGATGGTATCTCATTATAGTTTTGATTTGTATTTCCCTGATGATGAGTGATAGTGAGCATCTTTTCATGTGTCTGTTAGCCATTTGTATGTCTTCTTGGAAAAGTTCAGGGCTAGATGCCTTCCCAGGAGAATTCTACCAAACATTTAAAGAATTAATACCTGCTCTTCTCAAACTGCTTAAAAAAATAGAAATAGAAGGAAAACTTTCAAACTCATTCTATAAGGCTAGCATTACCTTGATTCCCAAAACCAGACAAAGACCCCACTAAAAATGAAAATTACAAATTGGTCATTTTCAGGCAACTGGCTGCCTCTGGTTCTGTCTGGAGTCTGTAACAGTCTCATACTACACAATACCCAATGTACCAGGTAGTGTGGGTTACAATCATATCATGCTTCTGGGGCATGAAAGTTTTGCTTTCATTTTCACCACATGGGACAGCGTTGGATGATCTTGTCAAATCTGAGTGCTTTTACGGGGCCATAGAATTACACTCTCAAGTTGGATGGGGTGGGGAGGCATTGGGATTAATTATTATGGAAACTGTCCAAAAGCTCTTTCCTTTCTCCCTGTAAAAAAGTACATTTACAATGTGACTAGAAGGTAGAAAACAATTTCATTCTATTACAAAGTCAATATCTTTGATCTGATATGGTATATAGGAGTCCATATTTATATCACTATTAGAATATCATTGTGATTAATAATATATTAAAATCTAGAAATGTCAAGATCATCATTTTGGTAGTGAAATGAAATAAAAATTCATTTTGTGGGGATACTTTTTCCCCTAGTGAATAATCTTTATGCTCTCTGTATATAATATCAGGGTGAATGTTTTCACAAAAATAATTAAATATTGCATCAACAAATAACTTTCAATATTTATCTGAACCTCTTTTCTAAAAAGGGAGCTTGAAGCACTAGACAGAGAGAAGCATGACAGGTTGTGTATCTATATATACAGAGTGATACTGAAAACCAAGTATAAAATTCATAGATGGCTTCAGTTTGAAGTAGAACTGAGGTACAAAGATAAAAGGACATGCCTGCATACATACATTTTAGAACAAGAAGCTCAAAGCGAGAATAGCAGGGTTTAAGATATGTGAGTATTGCCATACTTGCTTCATATAGGGCATATTTGGCTTCAGACAAGACCTGGAGATATAGGGGAAGGGTACTAAGCTATCCCAGACAATACAGTCTGTACCTTACGTGAGATACTGATTAAATTAAGAGATTACATTGAATACTTGATTTAGGAATTATAAATATAAAGGATATATACATATATATCCTTTATATTTATATATAAAGTTGGTACCTATTTATGTATTAGGTGCTGAGCTAGGGAGTTATTAGGGTAAATGCTTTCACAATAATATGGGGCATGCATCAACAAGAAGAGAAAATTATAGTCTCCTCTCAACCCCCATTTTCAAACAGCCTTTGAGAAGCTAACATACTGCAGACATTTAGTCAGGCTTCCCAGCTACTGACCACTAGAGGGAAATAGGTTCAACATATGAAAGGGCAAGATGGGGATGAGCAAGGAGTGGAAAGCAGCCGAGTTTGTTACAAACTTATATTACTATATAAGTAATATTGTCTAGACACTACACAGGCTGATATATATTAGGTCATGTAATAGCACTGAGGGGATCCCTGGGTGGTGCAGCGGTTTAGTGCCTGCCTTTGGCCCAGGGCGCGATCCTGGAGACCCGGGATCGAATCCCATGTCTGACTCCTGGTGCATGGAGCCTGTTTCTCCCTCTGCCTGTTTCTCTGCCTCTCTCTCTCTCTCTCTCTGTGACTATCATAAATAAATAAAAATTTAAAAAAAAATAGCACTGAGTTTCTCTGAGTCACAATCACTACTAATGGAATGTTTGAACAAAGCATGAGGTACAGAATGTATTGTAAGGGTGATAATAAATTTGAGGAGATAAGCCGATGTTGCTTTCTAAAACAAAATCAAGAGATTTTCTGTTAAATGGCACCAGCAATAGAGAGTCTAAGGTCAGAACTCAGAGGTTAAAGAGAAAAGCCCATGGTCAGTCCTCTAAGATGGATAACAGAGCTTAATATAATACAGTATATGTAGATTAATAAACAATAACAATTGCCTGGGATATGCCTGGGATAGAGTAGTGTAAAAAACATAAAACTAGAGGAAGGCAAAATCCTTTCTATCATGTATAAACATTAATATTCGATAATTATATATGCTAAAAAGGTACAAATTAGTCAAGGTATATAGGGAAAGTAGAGGTAGGTCCCCCATTTTTTCATTTTTTTACTTTACATTTTTAATTAGAGTACAGTTGACACAACGTTACATTAGTTTCAGGTGTGCAACTTAGTGATTTGGCCAGTTTATTCATTATGCCAATTTCACCCAAAATGTAGCGATCATCTGTCCTATCCATCCTATCCATCTCTAATAGACTATTGCTATTACAATATCACTGATGTTTTCCTTATGCTCTGCTTTTCATTCCTGTGACCTACTCATTACATGACTGGAGGCCTGTATCTCCCTCTTCCTCACCCATTTTAACCATCCCACCCCATCTCCCCCTCTGGCAGCCATCAGTTTGTTCTCTATGTTTTTGTTCTGATTCAACATGTTGTGTATTTTTTTTTTTAGATTCCATTTATGAGTGGAATCATATGGTATTTGTCTTTCTCAGACTTGTCCCACTTAGCAGATAATACCCTCTAGGTCCATCTGTGTTGTCTCAGACAGCATGATCTCATCCTTTTTTATGAATGTGTAATCCTCTAGTATGTGTGTATATGTGTGTGTGTGTGTGTACAACACATTTTTTTTTTTTATCCATTTGTCTCTCAATTGATGCTTAGGTTGCTCCCGTGTCTTGGCTCTTGTCAATAATGCTGCATAGCTCCACCATTTTGAATGTGATAGGCTTTGAAGGTCTTACTGAAAAGTTGCCATTTGAGTAAAAAGCTGAAGGAGGTAAAGGAGTCATACAGATATCTCAGGAAACATCATTTTAGTTAAAGAGAACAGGATGAACAAATCCTTGAAACAGGAATAAGTCTGCTGTGTTTGATCAATAACAAGGAGTGTGATGTGGTTATAGCAGAGTGAGCAAGGAGAAAGGTGGTGGGAAAGAAGGTCTGAGAGTTAAAGGGCAAAGAGCAGGTAATACAGGTCCCTCCTAGGAATCCAGCTGTTCCTCTGAATGAGCTGGGAACTTACTGGAGTGTTCTTAGAAGATTTGCTATGACTTAACAGGAGACCACTGGGGGTAGGGAAAAAAGCAGAAGCAAGGCAGTCCCATAGGGTAATTGTAATAAATAAAGAGAAATGGTTACTTGGAGCATGATGATAACAAGTGGTAGGAAAAAGTATTTCTAAGACTATAGTTGGTACACCAAGGCTTGAAAGGATTTATGGAATAATTGATTGCAAGCCCTAACAAAGAAATCACAGATGATTCTATGATTTGGAGTCTGAATAACTGCAAGAATGAAGTAGTTATTTACTCATATGGGAGATGAAAGTATGAGGGTAAGTGAACAGATGGGTGTGAAACCAAATTTTGTTTTGGGCATGTTAAATGTCAAATGTCTATTAGATATCTAAGAGTAGATCTTGCTTGGGTAGTAGGCTATAATGACGAAAAACTCACCAATGAAACCTTTTTATCAAACAAAGATGAACTATTGTAAACTAATTGTAGGAAGCGAGAATACCATTGAGGATCTTAGTACTGTCTTAAAAGGGGGACATTGGAAGGACATTTATAGAACCTGGACTTGAATAATTTAAAGTGGATCTTTTAAGAGGCTGGTGGCTGATAATAAACCAAGTTAAAATATTTATTTATTTTTATTTTGGGATTCTTATAAAGTACTACTAATCTTGACATATTTTATTGTGTATCACATTTTGGTATAATGGGTTAAGAGTTGAATAATTTTCACACTTTATAAAACAAAATCCTCTTTTGTTTACTTTGGCTACATTTCTAAAGTATACAAAAATATGATTTACTTTTCTCTTTTAACAGCTTTATTAAGTATCACTGACATAAAAATTGTCTGTATTTAAAATGTACAGCTTGACATTTTGATATATGTATACATTGGGAAATGATAACCACAGTAAAGCTAATTGACATATTCATTATCTTACATAGTTGCCATTTCTCTGTGTGTGTGTGTGTGTGTGTGTGCTGAGAAGATTTAAAATCTACTCGCTTAGCAAATTATAAAGTATTGTTTATCATCATCACCATGCTGTACATCCGATCTCCAGAATATATTCATCTTGCATAACTGAGGCTTTGTACCCTTTGACCAACATCACTCCATTACCTCCCATCCCTATGCAGGCAAACACTGTTTTAATCTCTGTTTCTATTAGTTTCACTATTTTGGGAACACATACAAGCGAGATCATGCAGTATTTCTCTTTCTGTGTCTTGCCTATTTCATTTAGCCTAATGTTCTCCAGAACCATTCATGTTGTCACAAATGACAAGATTTTCTTCTTTTTAAGGCAGAATAATATTCATGTGTGTGTGTGCATGTGTGTGTGTGTATACCACGTTTTTTCATCTATTCGTTCATTGGAGAAAATTTAGGTTCTTTTCATTTCTTGGTTGTTGTTGTGAATAATTCTGACATAAACATGGGAGTGCAGGTAACTCTTTACAATTCTGTTTCCTTTCCTTGGACTTATACTTACAAGTGAGATTATTAGATAATATGATTTTAATCTTTACTTCTTACATGCTTTTAATTTTTTGAGGAACTTCCATCTGATTTCCTTAAAGGCTGTACTGATTTACTTTCCCACCAATAGTATATAAGAGTTCCTTTTCTCTACATCCACACCTAACAGATGTGAGATGATATCTGATTATAGTTTTAATTTACATTTTCCTGATGATTTAGAATTAGCAAGCAGAAGCTGTCTATCTGAGGTAATTTTAGGAATTCATAAGAATCCCTAGTTTGTGGCGATCAGTAGAAACAGTCTTATGGTGGTTAGAGGTTGACTTATAATTCTTTGAGATACATTGATCCAAGAATAAGCACTCTAGGATTCAGAGTAAAATAACAGTACCTTAAAGATCTTTTTCATTGAGGCTCTAGGATGGTTTCTCTAAGGTCTTTTCCAAAAGATGAAGTCTATTGGTTTAAAATTGTGAAGTTTTTGGTGTTGTTTATTGTTTGCTTTTTATTTAAGATGTTGAGGAAAAGCTGCTCATATCTTGGTATCTTGGTAATAACACTAGGTACATTGGTTAAATTCTCCGTGATGATTACT
The DNA here is from genome assembly GCF_018345385.1 of Vulpes lagopus. Classification (NCBI taxonomy): domain Eukaryota; kingdom Metazoa; phylum Chordata; class Mammalia; order Carnivora; family Canidae; genus Vulpes; species Vulpes lagopus. The sequence goes on along the minus strand of NC_054838.1, from coordinate 31,951,822 downwards.
CATATCACTCTGTAATAAGGCAGTGTCTAGGACTGTTGAAGGTACTTCCAGATAGCTAGGATTCTCAGTTCATTTGGGTAAAATAAGTGGGGCACCTGGGTGGCTCAGTGATTGAGCATCTACCTTTGGCTCTGGTCATGATCCTGGAGTCCTGGGATTGAGTCCCACATCAGGCTCCTCTCAGGGAACCTGGTTCTCCCTCTGCCTATGTCTCTGCCTCTCTCTGTGTCACTCATGAATATATAAATAAATTCCTAAAAAAAAAAAAAAAAAGAGTTGACCTCATTGTCATTAAGGTCAAAGTTGAAAATTTAGGCTAAAGAAGTTCAAGAGTTTCTGAAAGTTTGACCCATTTAATGTTTTTATGTTTTTATGTTTTTTGAGGCAAAATACAAATAACATAGAATTAATCATTTTAAAGTGAACAATTCAAGAGTTTTTAATTTGTTCACAATGTTGTAGAGTCATCATCTTTATCTAATTTTAAACTGTTCTCATCACCTCCAAAAAGGAATGCAGTCCCATTAAGCAGCCACATATTTGCCCTTTCCTTAGCCCCTGGCAGTCACTCATATACTTTCTGTCTCTATGGATTTACCTATTCTAGATATTTCACATAAATGAAGTCATATAATATGTGACTTGTTATGTCTAGTTTCCATTTTGCATAATATTTTTGAGGCTTAATCACACTGTAACTTGTTTCAAAACATCATTCCTTTTATGGCTGGATTAATTTTCCATTGTAAGGACTTATCACATTTTGTTATCCATTTATCCATTGGTGGACTTTTGGATTGTTTCCATCTTTTGGCTATTGCAAATAATGCTGCTTATAAATATCCATGTGTAAGCATTTGTATGAATACCTGTTTGCAATTCTTTTCGATGTGTACCTACTAATTTAAATCTAAGAATTAATTTTACCCTTTTAACCGTACTTGAATATTGAATGTGATATGGGCAGTACCATTTTAAATATGAGGAAGTGCCTTACAAAGCTACCTAACAGTAGCATTAATAAATTGTTTCCATCATGAGATTGTTTTGGCCTCAGTAGGAAAATGTCAGGCAATCCTTTTTATTTGTTGTACTATTAAAGCTGTGGCTTTCCAACATAGAAAAGATTTGTTCTATCTTCAGAATAATTATACAATAACTGAAGCAAATTCATGGCCTGTTTCTGGAAAAATGGAATAAAATCAATTTGTAGGTGAAGAGCCATCAAGATTTTGGCTCTTGTTCCAGTCTTACCTTTAAAGTTTTGTCATATTTTGCTACAGGCAGGTAGAACATATACTAGATATTTCATGAGTATGTAAAGTTTCCCTATCAGTTGGCTTAAGATCACATCCAGTTTATCTCTGTTATGGTGGTAAGATGAACAGAATAGCTCTGGCTAATCTATTATATTAATTGGTAATATTAGAATGAAAGAGAGCACCATCCTCTCTTGTAGTCTAACATAGAATTAATTAATAAGGCTGAAGTTAATGGCTACTGGGAATAAGAACATATAACAAACATTACAAACCTCCACAGCCTTTGGATTTATTCCATAACTTGCATTGATTGTCCTGGTTGAGAGGAGTGGTAGAAACTAGAAACAAGATCAACTTGGAGAAAATTATTATATCAGATTTTATAGTTAAGCCTAATTGTGTTTATTTTAATATAAGAAATAATTGTTGAATTATATTTATATTATGATATTTTACTTATATATATGAAGATGAAATCGTTATATTGATTTGTCAGATATTTATTTAATGTCAGTAACACTAATTTTTAATAAATAAAAATTTGGAGAATGACAAAGAAACCCTAACTAGTCCTGTTGTCACTGCTTTTATAAGTAAAAGGAAATCTTTGTACTCATTTATTTAAGACATATAGACTTTGTACAAGTTTATATAAAATAGTTAAGGCAAAGAAAACATCTTGAGCATTTCATTATTCTGAATTTGGCACTTGGATCAAGAGTTTGTCAAAGAGACAAAGCATGAGCATGCCATTAGTATCCCTACAGGCCGTATTTTCAAAATACACAGCATTGAGAAACCATGATCATTAGAAACTTCTAACTTTTTTTCGAAAATATGGATTTGTTATTGTTATAATGATTAAGGTTTATGTTGAAATCATAGAAACGTAACATAACATAGTGTATGATAGTTCTGCAATCTAAGCACAGAATACTAGTCATTATATGGAAACATGTTTAACTTCACTTCATTTGAATATTATCCACCTAACAACAAAGAACAAAACATTATTTAGTATATTTTAGGTAGATTGCTATGAGCTGAATTGTGTTCCCTCAAAGGAAACCCTCCACCCCAGTATGACTGTATTAGATTTAAGGACATAAGTAAGGTTAAATGATGGTGGGGTCCTAATTTGATATCATTAGTATCATTTTAAGAAGAGTTATTAGAGAGCTTGCTTTCTCTATCATGCACGTAGCCATATGCAAACCAGGAAGTGAACTCTCATCAGAAACTGTACCCTGCTGCAATATCCAGTTTGTTTCAGCCTCCAGAACCGTGAGAAAATTAATTTCAGTTGTTTAAGCCACTGATCTGTGGTATTTTGTGATGACAGCCCCTGCTACTAAATAGAGATATACACACATATGTGTATATATGTATACAAACAGATGACATATTTAAGGTTTTCAAATTTAGCACTAAAGTAAAATACAATTTTATCATCATACCAAATAAGACAGCACATATATTGAATTTGCCATCTTAATAAACCATAACCATTCTCTTGATAAACAAATAGATCATATTCATTCTCTTGTACTCTTAGTAACTATTCTATAGAATTTGATTTAGTCATATAAATTACCACCTTTGAATCATGAAAAATTAAATCTATGCCATGTACTAAAATACTGTGCTAACCAATTTTTATGTTTCCAAACTAAATTAGATCAGTCCAGTTGGTTCACAAATTAATTTATTGTCAGGAAAATAACATGAACTATTTTCAATATAATTTATAAATTTCTATAACTATGAGCCAATTTTAAAAGATTCTTAAAATAATATCCAAAACCCTAGTGTCCAGCTTTCTTTATACATAGTAGCTCAGAACAAAGGTAATTACTTTTGTAATCATAGTTAAATATTTTCTTCCTATTTATCATCTTTTTATATGACCATCACTGTAAAAGCTTTATTTTCTTCCTTCTGCAGGGAAAGAAGACTAAATGTTGGAAAGCACATCTTAACACATATACCCAAAAGAAAAGTGTTTTTAGAACTGGCTTATATAATAGCTCAGGCTCTTGATTATTGCATCAAGTCATTCAATCCACAAGCTGATACTTATTAATCCCTAAAGTATAGAAATGAAAGAGAGTGGCTTTATGTATTATAAAAAGTCATCTTTCTTTCTGGCAGAAAAGACAGTGAATCTTTTCCCCCCTATTTTTTTGCCTTTTTAATTTTTTTTTTTTTTGGTCTCAAGTATGTCTCAAATGAATAATCTCATTCATGTCAAAATCTTCCCAAACTGGCCACTGCAATTACAGGTTATCCTTAGTGAAATTATGCCAGGTAGGGAAATATGTACAAATTAAACCTTGAAAGAAGCATGTGTTTGGACTGAGTAGAATGCAGATGATACAGCCTGAAGAGACCCTCTATCTCCGGAGTCAGACAAAAGGCCAGTTGTTGCTAACTGCTGGATGTAGGTCTTATTCATCTTTATATCTTCAGCATCTGCCGTGTTTACCATATGACTTTTAGTTTACAAATAAGAGAAGAACAGGAGAAGGCACACACACAAACACTTCTTAATAATTTTGTTCCAGAATTGACATACATCACTTTTGCTTGTAGTCTTGTAGCAAGAAGATGGCCTTGCCTTAATACAAGCATTTTCTGGAAAATACAGGTCTTGATTGGACATCTGCTTCTCAGAAAAAAAAAAAAATCTGTACTCTAAGGAAGTAAACAGATATTTGGTGGATAGTTTGGCATCTCTACTAAGGTCTGCCCCTCTGGTCATCAAATTTCTTTGTTCACTCTTCTTCCCAAGCAAAGAATATATTTAATATCCCTTTCCCCCAAAGGAGAAAATCCCAAATGTCATATTGGTGGATCCTCTACTCATATTAAAGGCTAAATCTCTGGGTAATCACAATTCTCTCCATCAGATCATATATAACTCCTCATTATTTATTAAACTATAAATCTAAAGACAAACTGTTTATTCCTCACCCAATGTACAATGCACCCAATGTACAACAAGGATGGAAAAACTAAGTGAAAAACACCCAGTTAGAAAATAAGAGACACAAAGCAGTCACCAGTCTGTAGAAATAATGAGATCCTCCAGAACTGACATTATAAGAAACCCTGTTCTGTTGTTCTGAAAATTCCTTGATTAGTATTGCGGCTCTCTAGGAGGAATTATTTTACCTACTGTTCTTAATTGTTCTTGGATTCATTGCCTCAAGGTCTCCCTTTCTATATTCTCTAACATATCTGAAATTTTCACAGTCTTCTGAATGCCCATGCAAGTTTGGGGACCAATAGTTATTTTAAATATTGAATGTCAGAAGGTATTTTAAATCTGGACTTTGGTTTCTTTGGCAGAAATAAAAGCAACTTTTAACTATATGCTTATAGTCAATTGTGTGGGCCAGTGATCACATCTAAAATGGTTTCCTGGATATGTTTCTCAAATCTCCTTTTTTCTCAACTTTCTCATCCACATTGCTCTTGCTTTAAGCTTAATAGTACCCATCTTGAAATCATCTGAAACAATGGACTTAAATGAGACATTCCTCTCTTAATGTGGTATTTACAACGGAGCTGATACTGCATAGTTTAAGGAGACTTAGAGGTTCTTGGTTCCACAGTCTTTTAAACATTATATCTTGCTATTTGAGGACCCACAGCAGTAAACTTTCTAATATGTAATGCCCTTAGTTTCCAGACTTTCTCTAATTCCTTTGATCTCTGCTTGAAAATCTCCCAGTCTTTGCTTGAGTTTATTTTTTCTTTCAAATACTCTGAACAGCCAATAATAGTAGCCAGACACACACTAACATTCTGGCTTAATCTACCCATTTTTCCTAGAAATGTAGGACTAGCAGGCACATTGTTTTACCAAACATTTTATCCCAATAGAACAGAACTCTACATCTTTCCAAACTACTCTGTCTGCTTCCTTGATGCCCACCACCCAGCCACTAAGCCAACATTACATATTTGAGCTTGTTGTTGAAGGAACTGTTTTTTTTTCTTTATTTTTTAAAATAGATCTTATTTATTTATCTAAGAGAGTGAGAGAGAGTGAGAGTGAGTACAAGCAGGGGGAGGGGAAGAAGAACAAGCAGACTCCCTGATGAGTAAAGAGCTTGACATGGGGCTCTATCCTAGGACCCTGAGACAATGACCCTGGCTGAAATCAGATGCTCAACCAACCAAGCCACTCAGATGCCTCAAAGCTGCCTTTTTAATTCAAGTTATAGTTAGGCTACTTAGAGTAATGATAAGTGCTATTATAATCTCTAAATTTCTGAGGATTATCATAATAAAACTTTTTTCTTGCCTATCTAATTGAGTCCTGCAAGAAATCCATGGGGCTTTGTTCTGTGTAATCATTCAGTGATCCAAAATGATGGAGGGCTTTGAAGATAGCAGCTTTGAAGGTTGACAGTGACATTGATATCAGATATCAGGCTGACAGAGACAGAGAGATGAGATGTAGAGAAAATCACATCTGTTTCTTAAATACCTGGGTCTGGAAGAAAGTGACATACCACTTCCACTCACATTCTGCTGGCAAGAAATTGTAATGTTCATTTAATCCCACCTTGCTGTAAGGGAACTGGGACCTGCAGTTAAACAGAACAGATCTATACTATAGAAAAGGAACATGAATCTTCAGGGTCAGTTAGCCATCTTGCTCCAAATGTTAATTTGACAATTAGGTTTATTGTTAGCTGAAGGTGCTAATTTATCTCATTTAATTCTTACAATAAACTTTAATATAGACATAATAGATTGTACCTCCCCTATTTAATCAAATAGAGACTTAGAAATATTAAGTTATTAACCATAGTGACATGGGAAATATTGGGGTCAGAAATCTTAACGATGATTTAATGATATTTTTTCTTTTTGTCCTTGACATCCTATGGAGAGTGGCAATTTCAATTATTTTAAAAAAGAAATGTTTGTTATTTACTGAATGATTAAGAAAATTTTCCAGAATTTCAAAACCACAGCCAGAACTCACAGAGAACCACAAAGCAAACACTAGAAGCAGAGACTGGAGGGGCAGGGACCCCTGAGTGGCTCAATCCATCAATCATCCAACTCTCAGCTTCAGCTCAGGTCGTGATCTCAGCATCTGCACTCAGGAAGGTTCTGCTTGAGTTTCTCTCTCTCCTTCTACCTCTGCCCCTCCCCCTCCTCTCTCTCTCTCTCTCTCTCTCTAGTAAATAAATAAATCTTTTAAAAAGAGGAAGGGCAGAAGTACCTATAGTGGTATGGAGCCTATATGACTGAAGGATCTATGCCCAGTGTTTGTCTAAAAATGTACACTAAATTCTCACAGTCATTCACATTATTGAGTGCTTACAGTGTGCCAGGTGCTGGGTCAGTGTTAACCCTGAAGGAATTTGTTAGTAGAGACACCTCTCTTAAGATAGAAAACCTAGAGGGGCACCTGGGTGGCCCAGTGGTTGAGCCTCTTGCCTTTGGCTCAGGGTGTGATCCCGGGGTTTCAGGATTAAGTCCCACATTGGGCTCCCCTCTGCCTGTGTCTCTGCCTCTCTCCCTCTCTCTCTGTCTCTCATGAATAAATAAATAAAATCTTTTTAAAAAAAGATATACAACTTATATGTGTAGCTCTGAAAGGAGAGCATCCTACTGAAGAAAGTCAACTAGACCAAGAATATCTAATTATATTCTCATTAAATTCATCCAACTTTTGGGCTCTTCTCATGTATCATAGAAGCTAAGTCTTTCCACTTGAAGTATAAGCTAGGGTTCCTCTTGCATAGCTGAGATAGTGTCTTTCAAAAAGTCATTACCAAAAACTTAAGGATAAAAATAGAAATATAGACAAAAAAATTAAAAGACCATCATAGTCTACTATACAAGTTTACATTGGTATTTCCTATCATATCTAAGATTGTTTCCAATGCCTGTGAGACCTTCATATTCTACCTGAACTCCAAAGAGATGAAATAGGCCCCATTTCCAGGTTTCTTCACTGCTTAGCATGAGATTCTCTAAGATTGGCAGTGTATTGACACTAATCAGCGTGGACCACGCTTCCAAGAGTTCAAATCAGTCTTTTGACTCCTCATAGTACTATCTAAAGGGGAGAGGGAGATTCCATTTTTATTCTACTTGGGCCCTCCCCTTTTGTTCTTTCTAGATATAGGGAATTTAATTAAAGAATTGGCTCTAGGGCAGCCCCACTGGCGCAGCGGTTTAGCGCTGCCTGCAGCACCAGGCTTGATCCTGGAGACAAGGATCATGTCCCACATCGGGCTCCCTGCGTGGAGCCTGCTTCTCCCTCTGCCTGTGTCTCTGCCTCTCTCTCTCTCTCTGTGCATGTCTCTATGAATAAATAAATAAAATCTTAACAAAAAAAAAGAATTGGCTCTAGGCACAATCTTGCCCTAACAGAAAATTTTCTGTACACATGTGTAACCATAATTTAATGTTGAGGGGTCACTTTTTAGAGGAATTATCTCTTTTCAGTTTATTCACTTATCTTCCCAGGAACTTACTTTTCCATTCACTCACTCATTAACCTAATCACTCACTCATTGATATGGGCCAAATGTTTTTATTCTCTAAAAAATTCCTGCGTTGAATACTAATTCCCAATCTGATATTATTCAGAGGTGGAACTTTTGGAAGCTGATAAGTTTTGGACGTGGTAATGAGGATAAAGCCCCCACGATGAGAATGGTGCCCTTATAGGAGGATAAAAAGTACACATCTCCCTTACTCTGCTGTGTGAGGATATAGCAAGAAGATAGAAAATCTGTCAGTTTCTTGATCTTGAACTTTCCAGCCTCTAAGACTGTGAGAAATACATGTTGTTTAAATCACTCCTCTATGGTAACTTATTACAGTATCCTGAACTGATGAAGACACCCATATATTGATAGATCACTCTGGGGGTTTTTTGGTTTCATTTATTAAGTGAGGTACTTAGCATGAGAAGATGATCATAACAAAGTATTTGTCCAAATGCAGTCTACTGGAGAAGTAGACTGGTAAAAAGTAATTATAATGCTAGAATGGAAGTGTATATAAGATGAATGAGAACAAAAGAGAAAGCACACATTAAGTTGCTGGAGTAATCAGTGCAGTTTTCCTAGGAAAGATAGCTGTGGACTGAGGTCCCTAGCACACACATGGAGAGAAGATAGACCAGCAATTATAGGGAGACAAGAATGTGAAGCAAATGACATATTCACTTAACTGAACAAGTTCTTAATATCTAGCATATTATGTGGTAGAAACACCAAAACACTAGTGGAATAGGCAGAGGACAGGATATCACATCATTTTAAGGAATTTTGACATTATCCTGAAAACAATAAGAGCATGAAAGAGGTTGTCAATCATTCCTATTTGGTATCTGCTAATGCATATGGGGGAAGAGTTTAGGTTTCCCTACAGTCAGGTTCAATGCACGTGTTAGAAGTACTCAGACTTGTGTATAAAACAGCAATCTATTAGGGTAAATGGTTTAATGGAATCTTGCATACATTCATGACCAAGACTCATGAGTGTAGTATTTCCTAATAGAAAATCATTAATTCCAATGGCACTAGACCATTAATCATAATACATTCTTTTGTTAAATCCTAGTGTTCTTGAAAGTGTAATTTATAGGTCAAGTCTCACAAATGCTTGGTTCAGAATAACTGAGGCATTGCTAAAAGGTGCATTGCTTGTATCTGCAGTTCACTAATAAGCTTGAATATGATGACTAAACATCCATCATCATTCAAATGAATTTCAACCCTGGCCAGCTCACATAAACAAATAGCCATATGGTGGCAGACTTAGCTTTTCTCCTCTTATATTATCAAGCACTTGACTCTTTGGGAATCTATAAATGGCCAGATCTTACATAGCATGAGATACTTTGAGATCACGTTAAGACAAAGCAGAGAAGGGAGGAAATTCAGTATACAAAGATGAGAGTTATTTAAAAATCTATAACTTTAAAATAGGCCAATACTCTCAAATAATATGCATTAATATTTTATAAAAGGAAGAACTAGATACTAGCAGTATTTCCTAAGTCACTTAGGAAATACTCTCACTTTAGCCTTGACTATGCAATCTTGCAAATAAGAAAAAAAAAAGTCCTACCTAAGACCTCTGAATAGATGCTTGGGATGTACTTGGAAGAAAAAAAATACTATTTGTCTGCAGAGATAAAAAGAGAATAGTATTTGAGAAAGAGGTAAACATATAAAGAAGGAAAAAATAATGCGATATTGTATTGTTCACCAGGGCTACCATACATAACACAGTACCACAAACTAGGGGATTGAGGAACAACAGAGATGTGTTGTCTCACAGTTCTGGAAACTACAAGTCTGACATCAAGGTGTTGAGACAGTTGGTTCCTTTGGAGAGCAGCAAGAAAGAAACTTCCCCATGCTTCTCCCATAGCTTCTGGTGGTTTTTGGCCATCTTCGGTGTTCCCTGGCTTGTTGAAACATTTCCTCTTTCTCTACCTTCATCTTCACGTGGTGTTCTGTCTGTGTGTTTCCCAGTTGCCTCTTTCTATAAGGACAACAGTCATATTGGACTAGGACCCACTCTAATGACATCATTTTCACTTAATTTCTTCTACTAAGACCCTATGTTCTAATAAGCTCATTTTATGAGGTATTGGGGGTTAGAACTTCAACATATGGTTTTGAGGGAAATACAACTCAACACATAATAAATATGTTTAGGAAATCTCATATATTAAATATGTCTATACTGTAGAAGATTTTGAGGTTGGAGTCAGATGATGGATGGCCAGTGTACGTAATACAAAGAATAAATGCTATTGATTAATGCCAAACTAGAGTTTGATTTCTAGTGGTGTGTGGTGAGGCTCTATTCTCAAGTTATTTCTACTGTTATTCACTAAGTGCTTACTATTTGCTTATTAGCAATGTTAAATCTTTTGTAAGCTAAGTATTTTTGATGGCCCTAGAAAGTAGACAACTTCTCCCCAGCTTACAGATGAAGTAATAGAGGCAACTAGGAGTTAAATAACTACCAAAGTAACAGAGCTAGTAAAAGATAGATTCGGGAATTAAATGTAGACAGCTTTATTCCAAGAATCCATGCTCCGCCTTCCATTTTATACTCTCCCTAAACATGCTTTGCTCTGTATCCTCTTTCTAGTCCAATTGTTTTTCTTATTGACTTGTTCCAAACCTTAAGCTTTGAGGCTTAAATGAGTTTAAGGCAGGCAAAGTACTTATTCTTATTGTAATATGTTATTAATATTATTGTTATAATGAAGACAAAAAAGGAAAAGGAGGAGAAAAAATGAGATAGCAGTATACGTGAGGCCCAGATGGATAAATTTTGGTACAATGGGTAAGATGTTTCATGGAGACAATTGGGTAGAAGGAACATACAAATTTCATAGCATCTATCAGATGTCTCCTCAGTGGATAAATAGTACCTGGAAAACCAATCAATGCAAGTAATGTTGAGGAAATTTTCACTTAATTAGAATAAATGACCAAAAGAGTTAAACAATTGTTAAGTGAACTATAAGGAATACCTTTACAACAATGTACTGTAAACATCAAGACATACTAGTCAAGAAGATGAAAGTCTCCTTTTGCCATTAGCCTGTCTTAGTAATTAAGTAGCATTAATTGTTATTAATAATTATGGAGTTATTGGCAAGATAAATAATATTAATTATACCCATAACAGTTCATGCTTCTAGAAGTTCTTCAAACATTCACTTTTAAACTCTCCTTTCTCTGTTCTCCTAATGATGTCTGAAATAAGCTCATATATGACATGAGTTATCATGATATCAAAACATAACATGATAATATAACATATCTGTAATGTGGCAAAGTTTCAATAATTGTCACTTGGAGAGCTGAAAATTACTCCTGTTGGGGCGCCTGGGTGGCTCAGTGGTCGCGTGTCTGCCTTTGGCTCAGGTCCTGATCCTAGGGTCCTGGGACAGAGTTTGGTATCAGGCTCCCTGCAGGGAAACTGCTTCTCCCTCTGCCTATGTCTCTGCCTCTCTCTGTGTGTCTCTCATGAATAATGAATAAAATCTTAAAAAAAAAAAGAAGGAAAATTACCCCTGCCATTATTCCCATTCTCATTTAAAAAATAATTTTTTTCCACCTCCATTAATAGGGAAAGAGAGGAATTTTTCTCTCCCCTTCAGATTTTGCATCTGAGGTGGTTTCTACTGCATGTCTTCCTAGGAAGTACTCTATCTTCCCTCACTGCTTCCACACCTCAGGAGTGAGCAACAGCAGCCTTTTTGGAACCAAGAAGCAAATCTCATCTGTGTGGGAGCCGCCTGAATCTTGAATGATTGTTATTAAACCTCCTCCAGCCTTATTGACGGGCAAGATAAACAGAAAATAATACAAAATTTGTCCTCCTACCTCAAATCTCACTTTTTAATTATTTTATGTGTTTAGGGAGCAAGCCATTTTTATTATTTCCTTCCTATTCCTCATACACTCAATGAGGCTTCTTCTTTTGATACCTTCTGTTTCCTTTGGGTTTCCTCTCTTTCTAGATATAAGTCTTGACCCACGAGTCTCAGGATTACTGCCACCAATTTATTTCCATGGCGTTAATCTCAGTACTATGTGATACATTATAATGTCTAAATAATAAGTGATTGCAATGACCTGCAATCACTTAATCTTTTACATGCACAAAGCCTTTAAGAGACTCTTCCCCAACCCAGCACAATCTTCTTTTAGTAGCAGCATTTTAGCAAAAGCTTAGCCCTAATTTCACCGTGAGAACTCTCCTCTCTCCTAACCCTGTCAACCTTCACTCTGACTAGCATCCAGATTAATAGTTATTTAACTGCTGAACAATTATGACAGGTGATTAATTAGTCTCAAGGAGCAGCCACTTGTGCTGCTATTAATCAGCTCATCACCAGACAGAAAGAGAAGGAAAGCAATCTGTATTTGTTACAAAATGGGCCAGGCAGGCATTACTCAGGCAATAAGAAAAGGTCATTGTAGAGCTAAAAGCGCAATGAGCAGGTTCTGTGAGATTGATGAGAGAGAATTATTTTCTGTATATGTTATGAGACGGGGAAAAAAAACGTTCCACACAGTTTGGTGAAAGAAACTTAATACATAGAGAATACATTCCTCCAGATGTGCAAAGTACTTAAATCTTACACTGTGGGTCTAAATTGATATTTCCGAGTTGTGTTGTAAGGTGAGGTGTTGACTGTTTCCTCATCAATTCTAAAAATATAATGACTACAGCTGCTGAATTTGAAAACTAAGTAGAGAATTCATCCATGATCCATGCCCAATACTTGTGGGCCAACTTCCATTTCTTCTTTATTCTTTACAATCTGCCCTCACCCTGAGCCCTTTACCACCACTCAAATCTATCCTGCTCCATTCTTTTCACCATTCGTATAATCATAGACCTCATTAGCTCTTGCCTGGACTATTGAAATAACCTTTTCTTGGTAAGTGCTGTATATGTTACATTGCATGCAGTCATGGTATTTTGTTTCCCCTACAATTAAAATTGGGTAGTGTCATCTTTCTGCCTACACCCACAAATGGGATTATGTCAGTGTCTTTGACATACCTTGTAAGTCTTTTCCTCAATATAGAGCATCATGATTGAGAACATTGTTCTGAAATAAGACTACCTGGCTTGAATTCTCCTTTTTCTCACTAGCTCTTATGATCTTGGGCAAGTGACACAACCTTCATTTTACTCATCTGAAAAATGAGGATAATAATATCTACATCATAAGGAGCATGCACATTTTACACAGATGAATGTTAGCTATTACTCTTTCTAGCCATATACCTAGCACCATTTTTTGAATACATGAAGTATATTTGTACCTTCATGGCTTTGATCCTTCTGTTAACTTTGTTAGAAAGAACTCTCATATGTGCTTCTCTTTCCTTCTTACATCATGAATAAATTGTCATCTTCAGCGTTCACTGTAAGACAGTCACCTTCTCTAAGATGTCTTTTCTAACTCTCTTTTCCCACACAGAAATGTACATTCCCATCACCTTGCCTTCTTCTGTCACACTGTTCAATCTCAATCCCCTGCTATACTTGATTACATTTAACGCCCCAATTCTAGAGATTAAATTCCTTGTGATGAGAAATGTTATTTTTTCCCATCTGTATTGCCCAGTACATTGCCTCCCAGCAGTAAGAATTTAATCATTATTCTTGAATGGATGAATGAATATTCCAGGAAAGATTACTGGGTAAGTGGAGAGACTAGCCTCATCAGATAAAATATCCAGTGAAATAACTCCCTTGGCAAACTGAAGATAAAGCAAGGAGTTGATACACTGATTCATATGCTTAAATCGGTATCAACTCTCTAGGGATTGCTGTAATTGGACCTTGGAGAGAATACCCTGGATTGGAACAATTAGGAACTTGCAAACTCTTTGAATCACACTTTCCATTAAAATTACCATCATGTAGGGAACGTGATAAAAAACAAATAAAACTAAATAGATGAGGTTTCCCCTAGCAAATTGTCAAACGATGTTGCTGATTGCCAGATCGTCTCTATATGAGGCTCCTCCAGGGCACCAGGGAATTACCAATCATCTACAGCAGGCAGGTCTTAAGGTTTCCATTTATCCAAACTAAAGTGCAGAGTCTGTCTGAGGAAATATGCCATCCTCATCTCTCCTCCTTTTCAGAAGCTCCACCTCAGTTGCTAGTAACACCTGTGTGGAAAAAGATGCTTGCACTTTTAATTTTCCACATTAATCATAATTTATACAGCAACCACTGGGGGTGTCACAAGCACAAGCTTATGACTTCAGGTGGGTAATAAACAGCAGGGGCAGATCAACTTTATAAAAAACAAAGACACTATTTTCATGTGGTTCAATTTACCCCTCCCTGTGTGGATGCATTTAACTATACCAGAATCGGCTTTTGCAAAGCACCTGAGGAAGTACTTAAACTTAATTGTACTCTGTGCTCATTACTGGAATAGTTAATCAGTTGCAAACTAGGGCAAAGGCCTTTGGGGTTTGCTTCTACTGGAACACTCTGTACTAGGGTCCCATTACCAAGCTGAACCCTATTTTTGACTATATGAAGTATTATATATTAATAGAAGAATATGCTTTTCTTGCTAATAGTGATGATCCCACAGAAATAGCATCAAACATTACATCTAATAGTTCCCTTATGTTAAGACTAATTTTTAGAGGATCTTATTTAAACAACTCAACCAAAAAAGTTAGAAAAGAGAGAGGAGAGGATAAACAAGAGGACACTAAGATAGGAGGCTAGGAAATAAATAAAAGGAATTACTCATCCACATACTAGTAGGTCACGCTATATTCTTCCTGCCCAGGCACTGCTGCAAACTATAGGCAGAAAGAAGACAGGTTTTGCATCTCCAGATATAATTTGAGGTTAGTTTCACTAGTTTTGTAAATGTAGATTAATAACTCAGCCTTTCGAACCTCAGTGAACTTTCTGTGAAATGGTTATAATAAAACTCACCCCCCATGAGTTGGTCACAAACCCCAAATGTGATCATGGGAAATTTATACTGTAAATCTCCAAAGTATTACTCTCATCTCCTGTTTATATGTGACAGAGCTGATTTGGACTTGACTGAGTTAGACACAGAATGGAGTTCAGTTTTGTCATTGTTTCATAGGGACACAGAACAGAATCTAGGTGAGTAATTGCCAGTGCAATACTTCAAATACAGTTAAGACCAACTTTTTTTTTTAATTTCTCTTCCTTTACAGTTTCATATTAATGAGAAAATAGAAAATACTCTTCCTCAGTCAGGAGTGATAATTGGACATTTTGTAATTATCTGTCATTATGTGGGGGGCATAATGGAGGTTACAATTCTCATTACACGTGCACTCTCATATTTGCTGGAGCACTGATTGAAGCTCTAATAAATACATGAATTTAGACAACCTTACACATACTTTTAGGCTTTTAAAAATATCTAATATCTAATACTAGGATATCTAATATCTAATATCTAATATCTAATAAGGATATCTAATACTGCAAAATTTGTGAAACTGGCATTCACCTCTTCCTCTTTCTCTTTAGGATGCATTTCCTATTTCTTCATAAGCCAAAACTAGTCTCAGACTGGATTTCACTGTATATTTCTTCTGGCTAGTACATACATTAACAAAGTTTTCTCTCTCCTTGAATTGCTAAACGTCTGTTTCAAACACTTGACATACTCTTGTCAAATAATTCTCCAATTGACCTGTGTATTTGTCTTCTCCCACCCAACCTCCAATTATGTTTAAAGTCTTATCCATCATAGTGCTGAGTGTAAGATCTACCTTAAAAAGTTAGGATTGTTCCATAAGATTCTTGTTAAAGTTCTTTCTATTAAAAGAAGTTTAGTATTAATATGTTATATTGGTGTTTTAAGTCACATAGTAGGCTGTATGTATATTAGTACATATAGTACATAGTGTATTAGGTTAGGAATATACATAGTATCCATGGTATTATTTTCCTTTGGGACTTCATAGGGCACACAAAATTTTCTGAGATGTCATATAGTAAGGAAACAGACAATACTTTGAGTAACATAGTATTTCCATCAAGAGCTTTATCATAAACACCTTTATGATGTCATATATACGTGTGTGTGTGTGTATAGACATTCACCAATTTTTCTCCCTCCTACACATACAATTCCCTTTTAGAGAAAAGTGTTTCTCTAAACCCAGAAAATTAGTTTTTAAATATCACTATGTGCCAGGTATCTTCACATATGGACCCTCACAACAACTGTGTGATTTAGGTATCATTAAAGAAACAGAGATTTTTCCTAATAAAGAAACAGATTCCAAGAGGATAAATGGCAATCCAAAGCTACAAAACCAGCAAACGTCGGTCCTAGAATCTAAATTTAGGACTTATTGACTCCAAAGTGCATCGTTTTTCCCAACATTATTTGAAAGAAAAGCTTAAAATAATCATTAGCCTTGGGAATAATCAAAAGGGAAGAATTATGCGGGGAAAAAAACCCTTGAGGAAAAAAATGGATTATCCAGAAATAGCACTTGGAATTTGAAATTAGCCATTAGCTATATAAATACTGCTCTTTTTGGAAGGAAAGAAATAACAATTGAGTGTGCATTCAGTCTTTACTCTGTAAAATAGGTATTGACATTCTTACTGTATAGATGAGTAAAGTGAGGCTCAGAGGGTTAGGCAAGTTCTCTAGGCAGTTATCCAACAAATAGTGGAACAGAGAGTTACACTCAGAACTGAATAATATTGGAGGCCCTGTGCTGTTCACTACGACGGGCCGTGTTCTTTTTAGAATAACAATGTTTTCAATGGCTTCCAATTCTGATTTACATTGCGGTGTTTCATGATACGTTTAAACTGAAGATAAGACAACTGTAAGCTTACATAATGATATATGTTCCCAGTCTAAATCATATGACATGTGGTAAGGATGAAGGAAAGATTCATGTTGTTGAATCATGAACTTACAGAGTTAGGAGGTCAACTCAGTTGCGCACTCAATATCTAAATATGAGGAAAGTCTTGGCTTGACGATTGGCAGGTTTGTCTGATTCTTGGCACTGAGATAATATGAACAGGTGTGAAACAAACAACTCCAACTTCATTTTAAATTTCTAACATCAAACAGTCAGAGCTCCTCTAGTGCTATGAAATCTCCATGCTTCTCTTCTGCTTATACTCCTTGCCAGGTTCCATGATATGTCATGATCAGCTCTCATCTATTTTTTTTCTATTCCTCAGTTTGCTAAGATTTCTGAGTATTTCATAGACTATTAAAAGGCAAGAACTTGAGCTCTTAACCTTTTTATGTTGTGGATCCCTTTGGCAATCTTAAGTTCATGTGTTTTTTCTCAAAGAAATGTTTGTCAATGTCTTCAAGTTCAAAAAATGAAAGCACAGATTGATCACTTGCATTCTAATATATTTGTACAAATATTTTCCTAAAAAGTAATTGATATAGTATTGTTTTCTTCTTTTTAAATAGCAAGATATGAGCAGATCTATAACCATAATTTCAAAATAGTGATAATTGCAAATGATATTTTAATATATCTGCAATACCTGTGGTATGATATGAAGATACCTAAAATAATATATTGGTAACAAAGTCACAAGTACTGCTAAGATTATTATTTGTTACATACATTATTTATAATTGAAGGAAACATTAAATTTCAGTTTGTGGTAATAAAAATAAAGATTTATTTTTGGTGTAAGTTTGAAAGCACTCTGAATCTATCCATAGACTACCAGGGATCTAAAGACTCCTGAAGTCTTTGCTGTTTGCTTTGCTACATAGGCACTTCACATATATTATCTCTAATCCTTATAACATCCTATGAGATTGGAGGATTAAGTAACCCTTCTTTTTTTTAAGATTTTATTTATTTATTCATGAGAGACACACAGAGAGAGAGAGAGGCAGAGACACAGACAGTGGGAGAAGCAGGTTCCCTGCGGGGAGTCCAATGTGGGCCTTGATCCCCAGACCCTGGGATCATGCCCTGAGCTGAAGGCAGATGCTCAACCACTGAGCCACCCAGGTGCCCAAGTAACCCTTCTTTTACACATGAAGATGTTTGATTTCGGAGAAGTAAGTGACTCATTTAGACAAATGAGTGATGAGCTATTATTCTGGCCAAAAATCTAGTCCTTCTACTCCACTTTCTGCTCTACTACCAAGTCCAAATTTGCCCTGGGAATTCGTCTCTATGTCACACCATTTTATGTTATATGAATCCTTCTATACCTAAAATCCTTAGGCAGTAATCTAAGGGATACTCAAGATTCCAGTTAGAAGGTAATCTGAGGGGATCCCTGGGTGGCTCAGCGGTTTAGCGCCTGCCTTTGGCCCAGGGCACGATCCTGGAGTCCTGGGACTGAGTCCCACGTTGGGCTCCTGGCATGGAGCCTGCTTCTCTCTCCTCCTGTGTCTCTGCACCACCACCCCTCTCTCTATGTCTATCATAAATAAGTAAATAAATCTTTTTTTTTTTTTTTTAAAAAAAGAAGGCAATCTGATAAGCTCAGTGAAAACTTTGTTATATTTAGATCCAAGTTGAAGACAAGACTTGAATGAAGAAGGCTTCATGAAAAGAAGAGGTAAACCTTCTAGGAAAGATGTGGAGAATGATGCCTGGGTGGCTCAGTAGATTAAGCATTGGACTCTTGACTTTGGCTAAGATCATGATCTCAGGGCTGTGAGAGTAAGCCCCATCTGCCCCAAGCTTTGCAATCAGTGGGGTGTCTTCTGGACATTGTGTCCCTCTACCCCACCCTCCACTCATTCTCTCTCTCTCTCTCTCAATAAATAAATATATCTTAAAAAAAAAGAAAGAAAAGGCATGGTGTAGTAAGTTTCCTACACAGACAAATAAGTAACTTAGCCCAGCAGGATTACAACATAATCTAGAGCAGTTTTGCTGAGAAAGTAAAACACACACACACACACAAAACACGTGAATTCTAAAAGAACGTTAATAAAGATTTCTTTTCCCATCAGTATTTGAAAATTGGTTAAAAAATTATGGCAGTTCCAGAAGATGTTATATGTAAATACTTCTAAAAGCTACTGAGACACTGTAGAGTGGTTGGCTGGGGTGTGCTTGGCTCTGGGATAAGATTCTTTTTTTGTTTGTTTGTTTGTTTTTTAGGATTTTATTTATTTATTCATGAGAGAGAGGCAGAGACAGGCAGAGGGAGAAGCGGGCTCCTTACAGGAAGCCCAATGTAGGACTTGATTCCAGGACCCCAGGATCATGATCTGAGCCGAAGGCAGACCCTCAACCACTGAACCACCCAGATGTCCCCTGGGATAATATTCTAGATTCAAATCCTAATCCTAAATGTATCATTTATTGTTTTTTTTTTTTAATTCATGATAAACACACACACACACACACACAGAGAGAGACAGACAGACAGACAGACACAGGCAGAGGGAGAAGCAGGCTCCATTCCGGGAGCCCAAAGCAGGACTCAATCCTGGGACTCCAGGATCGTGCCCTGGGCCAAAGGCAGGTGCTAAACCACTGAGTCACCCAGGGATCCCCTTATTTATTAGTTTTATTGTATCACTTATTAGTATTTTTGTTTGGGGAAATCATTCAACTCTCCATGTGCTACAACTTTCTCAGTGAGAAAATGAGGAAAATAAGAATTCTCATGATATTGGTGTTTTATGTGTTTGTGTGTGTGTGCATGAATTAAATGAGTTTCATGTAATTTTTCTATTCCTCAGTTTGACCTTTAAAATGTTTGTACCTCATAAAGTTGTTGTAAGGGTTATATAATTATAAAGCACTAAGGACACTGACTTATAAGAATAATACATGTGGTTTTTAAAAGTGTACATTTAAATGAATTCTGTGATATTGAACTTGAGAATATTACTGTTATTGGAGCCTCCGTTTATTCATTTGCAAGGTGGAGATACTTTCTACTTCATTTTGATGTCTTAATTAAAAACTGTAGGGTCAAATTATATTTGAAATTATGTATTCTATTAAAAACTTGAGGGGATCCCTGCGTGGCTCAGCGGTTTAGCGCCGGCCTGTGGCCCAGGGCGTGATCCTGGGGTCCCGGGATCGAGTGCGCATCGGGTTCCCTGCTTGGAGCCTGCTTCTCTCTCTGCCTGTGTATCTGCCTCTGTCTCTCTCTGTCTCTCATGAATAAATAAATAAAATCTTAAAAAAAAAAAAACCTTGAGCACTTGGTATAATATCCTTCATTCCCCCAAACCCCAAAAGCAGTTCACCACATGCCACCACATTTGGCTGCATGTTTTATATCATAGGTTCATTGCAACTTATTATTTTGGGTATTGGCTTTTCTCAAAACTTCTAATGATCTATGGCATTATTTCTAACAATTTTATGCTTTTGAAAGTTGCCATGCTCTCTGGAGATGTTTATGTAAAGTATCCCATGTTTACTATGATTTGTTTCCTTAAAGGTTTAAGGGTTTTTCATGATACATTTGTTAATTTTGCCTGTGAACCTCGGCATATGATCAGTGTCCACACTGATCTGATGAACTGATAGCTTTCCAGATGAGTGTAACTTTGGCCATTATTACATATTCTTAGAAATTACACGTAAAGGGGAAATGAGAAATCAAAATCACTTAATCACAAGTTATTTGCTAGGGAAATTAATTTTTATCATGTCTAAAAACATATTTCTAGGGTATCAAAAATGCCTACATTTAATACTTGGGTATACAGATAACACCTATCTAATCAGTACATTCATTGATTATTTGGAAATTGCTAATATTTTTAAAAACATTTTTCTCTTCAGTATACGACATACTCCCTTTGAAATTGTATTAATAGTGTGCCTCTTCTTTGGCTGAGTTTGCACATTTTATAATTTTGGTCCAATTCCACATTAAGCTATCAGTTTCCATGAGGTAGAGTCCAACATTATGACATCATTGGAGAATGTCATAAAAAATATGCTACTGCAAGGAACAAGAAAAAGATACCCACTCTTAACCACTTTTATTCAACATAGTACTAGAAGTTCTAGGCTACAGCAATCAAACAACAAAAAGAAATAAAAGGCATCCAAATTTGTAAGGAATAAGTAAAACTTTCACTATTTGCAGAAGACATGATACTATATAGAGAGACTCCTAAGACTCCCACAAAACTGATAAATGAATTCAGTAAAGTCACAGGATATAAAAGGAATGTACAGAAATTAATTGCATTTTTATTATTATTTATTATTATTTTATTGTTTTAAAGATTTTATTTATTTATTCATGAGAGACACAGAGAGAGAGAGATTGGCAGAGACACAGGCAGAGGGAGAAGCAAGCTCCATGCAGGGAGCCTGATGTGGGACTCGATCCCAGGTCTCCAGGATCACGCCCTGGGCTGAAGGCAGCACTAAACCGCTCAGCTACCAGGGCTGCCCTCATTGCATTTTTATGCACCAATAATGAAGGAGCAAAAGAGAAATAAAGAAAACAATACTATTTACAATTGCACCAAAAATAATGAAATTCCTAGGAATAAACCTAACCAAAGTGGTGAAAGACCTATATTCTGAAAAGTATAAAACGGTGCTGATGGAAAGTGAAGACCACACACACACAAAAAAATGAAAAGACATTGCATGCTCATGGACTGGAAGCACAAATATTATTAAAATGTCTATACTATCCAAAGCAATCTACACATTCAGTGCAATCCCTATCAAAATACCAACAGCATTTTTCACAGAACTAGAACAAACAATCCTAAAATTTGTATGGAACCACCAAAGACCCCAAATAGCCAAAGCAACTTTGAAAAACAAAACAAGGCTGGAGGTATCACACAAGTCCAGATCTCAAGTTGTATTATAAAACTGTACTAATCAAAAGAATATGACACTGGCACAAAAATAGGTACATGGATCAAGAAATAAACCCAGTTTATTGGTTTATTGGTCAATTAGTCTTTGACAAAGGAGGCAAGAATATGCAATGGGAAAAAGAACAAGTCTCTTCAATAAATATTGTCAGGAAAACTGGACAGCAGCATGCAAAAGAATGAAACGGGACTACATTTTTTTACCATACACAAAAATGAAACTCAAAATGGAATAAGGACCTAAATGTGAGGCTTGAAACCATAAAAATCCTAGAAGAGAGCAAAAGAAGTAATTTCCCTGACATTGATCATAGTATTATCTTTCTATATATGTTTCCATGGGCACGGGAAACAGAAGCAAAAATAAACTATTGGGACTACATCAAAATAAAAAGCTTTGCACAGCAAAAGAAACAACCAACAAAACTAACCTACTGAATGGTAGAAAATATTTGCAAATGACATCTTATAAAGGGTTAGCATCCAAAAAATATAAAAACTTCTAAACTCAACACCCCCCAGAAAACATACAATCCAATTAAAAATGGGCAGAAGACATGAACAGACATTTATCCAAAGAAGACATTCAAATGGTCAACAGACACATGAATAGATGCTCAACATCTTTCATCATGAGGAAAATGCAAATCAAAACTACAATGAGATATCACCTCACATCTGCCACAGTGGCTAAAATCAAAATGTCTTTGTTATGCCTAATAGTACTAAATTCAACAAGACTATGAACATAATTATGACACATATGATACATGTATTATCATTTAGTAAAT
Source organism: Vulpes lagopus (assembly GCF_018345385.1). Lineage (NCBI taxonomy): Eukaryota > Metazoa > Chordata > Mammalia > Carnivora > Canidae > Vulpes > Vulpes lagopus. Next base: position 31,929,374 of record NC_054838.1, on the reverse strand, counting down.
TGCATATTGGAGATTGCATTATCCCATGAAAAGAGCTCAAAATAACCATTTGCAAGAATTATAATTTATGTTGCTACTACCTGCTAAAAAAAAAAAAAAAGTAAACAAACAAAGTAAACAACAACTATTGGAGAGGACATGGAGAAAAAGAGACCCCTGTGCGCTGTTGATGAGAATGCAAACTAGTGTGGCCACTATGGAAGACAATATGAAGATTCCTCAAAAAATTAACATTAGAACTACCCAAAATCCAGGAATTGCACTACTGTGCATTTACCCAAAGAATACAAAAACACTAATCCCAAGGGATATATGCACCCTATGTTTACTGCAGCATTATTTACAATGGCCATGATACAAAAGCAGCTCAAGTGTCCAGCAATAGATGAATGGGTAAAGAAAAAAATATATATATGCATATATAATGGTATATTATTCAGCCATCAAAATGAAATCTTTACATATGCAACAACACAGATGGATCTAGAGAGTATAATGTTAAGCAAAATAACCTAGTTCAAGAAAGACAAATATCATATTTCACTCATATGTGGAACTTAAGAAACAAAACAAATGAACAAAGGGAAAAAGAGACAAACCAAATACAGACTCTTAACTATAGGGAAGAGATGGTTACCAGAGGGGAAGTGGGTGGGGGATGGGTGAGATAGGTAAAGGAGATTAGGAGCACACTTGTCTTGGTGAGCACTGAGTAATGTATGGAACTGTTGGATCACTATATTGTACACCTGAAGCTAATATAGCACTGCATGTTAACTAGACTGTAATTAAAGAAAAAAATGATGTGATCACAGATTCATCTGTGAACTGGACCTGGGCATTTAGAGTCTCCTCATCTATTGCTCTGTCCCTGGCATTTGGGTTCCTCTTGCCTTTCCCACTCTGAGGGGCTGTTCTAAGGACATGGCCTTGAGATGGTGATGGGATATTGGAAACACATGTGTGGTATACATAAGTTAGGGCCTCTCTTTAAAGACTTAGTGGGCAGGTGCAGTGATCCATTCATTCTGTTGCTGCCCAAGACAAGCCTTTTGTGTAAGTCCCCTTTGCTTGTTAAAACTGCCAACCCCACTTGATCCTAGTTAGTTTAAACACAAGTACTAAAAAAATACCCTTTGGTTCCCTTCTTGCTGGGAAACTCAACTCATTCTTCAAACTGTCACCATGTCTATCTGAAAAGTAAACAAACAGAACAAACAAAAAATGCTTATGCCATTCCTTTGCATTCAACCTCCTTGACATGACATTCATTACAGGACTTTTAGGATTAGGGCAAAGATTCCTTTACAGCTTCATCTTTCACTCTGCTCCACAGCACCAGGCATTTATCTCCAGTTATGTCATCTTTCCTAACTTTATATTTTAACCATGTAAAGACCATTCATTCTTTTATCTCTCCCAACACCCCAGGTATGGTAAACAATCACCAATCATCTTTTACTATTAACCATATGCCATTTTTTCCCTCTGAAATTCATGTTTCTGTCTTTGTATGTTCTATATTTTTCCTATCATTAGAGCACTTGTTTGGTATTTAAATTTCCCTTTTGTTTCTGTGATCTTCTTCAGAATCAAGACTGTTCCATTCATATGTGGAATTTAAGAAACAAAACAAATGAGCATGGAGGGGTATGGGGGAGAGAAAGGCAAACCAAGAATCATACTCTTTACTGTAGGGAACAAACTGATGGTTACCAGAGGAGAGGTGTGTAAGGGGATGGGTTTAGTAGGTGATGGGGATTAAGGAGTATGTAAGTACTGAATCACTAAAATTGTACACCCAAAACTATTATTACACTGTATGTTAACTAATTGGGGTTTAAATAAAACTTAAATAAAAGTCCTAAATTTTTTTATCCAAAGCATGCCTGTAATGTAGTAAATCCTGAATGAAAGCACAGAGCAGTGAATGATTGAATAAGTAAATGAACAAATGAATATTATTTTAAAGCCAAGTTGAAATGTAATCTCTATAAAATCTTTTTCAGTTTCTCCAGATACAGTAAATCACTCCTTTTAGATTTATATAAGCCTATGTAATATACAAGTCAGGTTGCAATTAAATTTTTCATGTATCTATTAGATTAATATGCTAAGTTCTTCTGAAGAAGAAGCTCCATGCAGGGAGCCTGACGTGGGACTCTGCCCTATTTATGTATTCAATCTCAAGTTTGCATAATACTAGCCCTATGGCAGATGTTCAGTATTTTTTTTTAATAAATGACTGATTGAGCTATGTTCTACTCATTTTTTATGTCCATAAAGAGTTTATGAAAATGGTTTTTATTGAAGTATAATAGACATACAGCATTATATTAGTTTCAGGTGTACAACATAGTAATTCGACATTTGTATTTATTGCAAAATGAGCACCATAGTAAGACTAGTTAACATCAATCACCATACATAGTTTCAGATTGTGTGCGTGTATGTGTGTGTGTGTGTATTGGGGATTTTTAAGATTTACCCTCAATAATTTTGGAAAAAGCAATATATTAACTATAGTAGCTATGCTATGTTATATCCCCAGCACCTATCTATAACTAGAATTCTGTACCTTTTGATTCCTTCTACCCATTTTGCCCAGCTTCTGCCCCCTATGTCTGGCAGCCACCAATCTGTTCTCTATAACTTAATTTGGTTTATATTTTTTGTTAGATTCCACATATAAGTGAGATCATGCAGAATTTGTCTGTCTCTGACATTTCACTCAGCATAATGCCCTTAAGGTCTATTCATGTTGACACAAGAGCAAGATTTTATTCTCTTTTATGGCTGAATAATATTCCATTGTGTTTGTGTGTGTGTGTGCGCGTGTGTGTGTGCGTGTGTGTGTGCGTGTGTGTGTGTATCACATTTTCTTTATTCATTCACCCATCAATGGGCACTAGGTTATGTCATATCTTGGCTATTGTAACCAAAGCTGCAGTAAACATGGGGGTGCATGTATCTTTCCAAATTAGTGTTTTTGTTTTCAATGAATAAATACCCAAAAGTAGGCTTTTTATGTCATATGGTAGTTCTATTTTTAATTTTTTTGAAAAGTCTCTCTACTCTTCCATAGTGGTGGTACCAATGTATATTCCCATCAACAGAATATAAGCAAGGTTTCCCTTTCCTCCATATTCTCACCAAAGGTGCTATTTTTTTGTGGTTTTGATAAAAGCCATTTTAACAGGGATGAGGTGGTATCTCATTGTGGTTTCGATTGCATTTCCCTGATGATCAATAATACTGAGCATCTTTTCATGTTCCCCTTGACCATCTGTATGTCTTTTTAGAAAAATGCCTGTTTAGATCTTCTGTTCATTATTTTTCATTGACTATTTGCTCTTTTGCTATTGAGTTGTGTGAGTTCTTTATATATTTTTGATATTAACCTCTTATCAGATAATGATTTGCAAACATTTTCTCCTGCTCAGTAGTTTACATATTCATTTCATTAATGGTTTCTTTTGTTTTATAGAAGCTTTTGGTTTGATAAAGTCTCACTTGTTTAATTTCACTTTTGTTTTCTTTGCTTTGAGTGTCAAATACCGCCCCCCCCCCCAAAAAAAAAAAATTCTAAGACCAATGTCCAAGGGCCCATTGCCTATGTTTTATACTAGGAGTTTTGTGGTTTCAGGATTTACATTCACATCTTTAATCCATTTTGAGTTAATTTATGTGTATTGTATAAGACAGTTGGGCAGCTTCATTCTTTTTTGTTGGCTGTCCCTTTTCTCAGCACCATTTGTTGAAGAGACTACCCTTTCCCCATTGTGTATTTTTGCCTCTTTTGTTGTAAATTAATTGAGAGGGAGTTTATTTCTGGGCTGTCTATTCTGTTTCATTGATATGTGTCTGTTTTATGCCAGTAGCATACTGTTTTGATTACTGTAGGTTTGTAATATATTTTGAAATCAGGTAGTCTGAAGCCTCCAGTGCTGTTCTTATTTCTCAAGATTGCATTATCTTCTTGGGTTGTTTTGTGCTTCCATACCAATTTTAGAAATATTTTTTATTTTTTATTTTTTATTTTTTGCTCTGTGGAAATTGCCACTGGAATTTTGATAGGGCTAGCACCAAATCTATAGAATTCTTTGGGTAGTGTAGACATTTTCACATTAATTCTTCCAATCCATAAACATGGAATATCCTTTCATTTAGTTGTGTCTTCTTCAATTTCTTTCATTTCTTCTCTGCCTATTTAAATCACTTCCACTTAGCTCACAGTGAAGGGCATTACTACTTCTTACAGCTCTATTGATCACTTGCTTCCCTGAATGGCTTTTCTAGTACCATCTATAGTCTAGACGGTGGAATTTAGCTCCTCATCTTTAACTGTCTTAATCTTATTTCTCAACTAAGTTGTGCAGTTCATATCTTGGTTTCTTCCTCTGTCCTACTGTGATCCAGACACATTCTAGTTGCTAGATATACAGAGGGCTGTGAAGAGCAGATGAAGGAGGGAGTGGGGAGAAATGTTGGAAAACAAACAACTATTTATTGATTGATCCTCTACACTCTAAAAAAACCCAGGAAAATAGGATGGCATCTGAATTAGCAAAAGAATCACATGGTACCTGCATTTGATAATGACTGAACTGAATAATCATGAAATCAATTTATTTTCTGTGCATCTCCTGTGATGCAATATAACAGAGTAATAATTTATTGATCTATGGATTAGAAGTGCTAAAAATGGTTGTGTGATAGCAGCCTTTCAGCTACTAGAATATTATGCCTGAGATATTACAAGCCTCATTCAGTTGTCTTAGCCTGAGGTTGCTGCATGAGTGGCAATGAAATTCTCATTTTGTAATGGAATTTCCTACCTATAATCATTTACTAGGACAAGAACATGGTTTAACTCTGTCACTAAATTTGTCTTGATATGATCAGGATGCATTTCAGTGGCCCAAGTAAGGAGATCAAGAAAATAGTATTTTCTAGGTTCCAAGTTAAAAATGGTTTCATTAATAGCATTTGAAACAGAGCATATAGGAAGTTTTCAATTTATCTAAAATCAGGAGTCATGTTTTCTATACCATCCTATCCTTTTTGTTGTTTTGGTAAAATGCCAGGGTGTCTGGCCACCTTGCAGCGGCTACCTCTATAGAGCTTTCTTTACTGTCTAACTCACTGCTATTGGTAGAAGTACTAGATTCTTGAATAATTGGCTACATTAGTTTATTAGTTAAATCTTCAAGAAATCCCATCCTTCATTTAATCCTTCACTTGTAAAACACAGCTTCCTGTCACCAAATAACTGAGACTTTTTCCCCCCCTTCACTGAGTTTTCTTCTTCTTTTCCTGTGGTTCTATTCACCAGAAGAATACATATGGCTTCCTGCATAGGACTCCAGCTCTCATTGCTCACCTTGAGTTTCAGATCTGCTCAGCATTTTCTTCAGGATGTGCTAAAGACATGTCAAATTGAAATTTTCTTCAAAATCTTGTCATCTTTGCTGCCCCAAACATGTCCTCTTCATTTACTTGCTGATGATCTAGGGAGCTACTTCAGTCAAAAACCTTGGAGACCCTCTTGATCCTTTCCCTTTCTTATTCCATTCACCATCTTCTGCATTGGATTTATTCACATGGTCTTGCTTATTTTATCTCATAAATGTCATTTGAATTTCTTTTAAAATCTTCATGCTAATATTCTTTCCTAATTCAGTGTTATTAATTCTTAAATTAAAATACTGTAATAGTTGCTGGACTGAGCTGTCATGATAAGCAAATGCACAGACAGGAAATTTTCTTATTCTCCCAGGCCTGAGATGAGGCCAACATCCAAAAGTCAAGGGGTCACCTGCAGTTGAGGCCAATTCACCAAGGCCACCTTTTGGAGAGATGTGAGGACAGAACCAATTCTATTACAAAATACTGCCATTTCCTTTGCCCAATTACAAGAAAGAGACTTTGAAGGGAGATGCCATAATGTAGAGGAGTGTTGATCTTGCACAAAATGTGCAGTGTTCATTCTGAGAGGCTTTCCTCTCCCTATATCCAAGTGAACTGGTCTCTAAGAGATTAATAATGATATTGAGGATGTTCACAACCAGCACACTGATTTCATAGGTCCAGGGCTGGTCCCTGCTTCATCTGTGTTTGCTCATCTGAAATGGGTGAATGTGCAGAGGATGTAAAAAATAGGCCCAGGGCAGAGAGAGAAGGCTTAGGTGCAGCCTGCTGAACAACTCCCATTTGATCTGATAAAGACAAAAGAGAAGTGAGTTTCTCTTGGTTTTAGCTGACACTGAACAAAAGTGTGGTCTCCAGGCTGAAGCAATCCCACAAGCAAGGGGCTGAAGTGTGCACTGTGCGGGGATGCTAGAATTCTATAATTATTAGATTTCCTTTGCATAGTTACCTACTGGTTATAAATTTTTTTTTTTTAGTTTTATTTATTTATTCATGAGAGAGAGAGAGAGAGAGAGAGGCAGAGACACAGGTAGAGGGAGAAGCAGGCTCCATGCAGGGAGCCTGACGTGGGACTTGATCCCAGGTCTCCAGGATCATGTTCTGGGCTGAAGGCAGGTGCTAAACCACTGAGCCACTCAGGGATCCCTATAAAAAGTTTTAAATCAATAAACGTTTCATTTATTTTTCTTTTTCAGATCTGTTAGGACTTCTCTTTGTTCTTGTTATAGTTAACATTTTCTGGCAGTCAGAAAAATGCTACTATAGATGGAAAGACAAAGTCAGTGTTTGGTTGCCATTTCAAAATAGAAGTCCTATATCTTTAAAAATTGGGCAGAAGAAGGAGGTCCTCCCTCTCCTATTATATTAATTATGATAATAAATTTGAAAGCCAATCTCACTTTCCAAATGAAGTAGTTTGTTGTTTCAAATAGAAGAGAATAAAAACTATTAATATAGACAAATTTAAATTAAGTCAATGCTTTAAATTCCTTTTGAAAAAAAAATAGTGGTGTCTGGGAAAATTGTTTCCAAAGTGCTTTACAGTGGAAATTACTTTTTACTTGCTTACGATGTTTGTTCTCCTTTCCCCCTTGAAATGGACTGAGCTATACCCCTTTTGGAAAAATGAAGAGTCAGGCTTTTTCTGCAGTAGAGACTTCTGTTTGCCTGCACTTCGCAAAGAATAATGACATTTAGCTAACATGCTGTAAGTGAACTGTAGCCGCAAGCCTCCTGAGCTAGGATTCATCATTTGGCTAGTGTGTGTGAATATTCAAGGCATGGCCAGGAAAGGTGCAAGCCTCTGGGGTGGTAGTGTGGCTTCTCATAATTTAAAATAGGATAGATATAAGCAAACCCATTTCTTTGGGACCTTTATAGCTTCAGAGTGAATTATTTCTGTCCATAAAACAGAGAACCTGCTGTGTGATATTTGTAAACAGCAATTTTGTTCGTAAAAACAACATAAACCTTTTATGCGCCTGATGCCCATTTGCTAACTGCTTTTTGTTGAATGTGTCTCACATACCAATGGATGCTAAGACAGAAAAGATAGGTTCTATGCAAATATTGTTTCCCACCAGTTGCTATGATTAATCAAATAGGACCATCTATCTAATAAAATTACATCTCATGCAAATTCATGGTCGCTGTACCACAGCTGTCTATGGCTGCTGCTCTTGCTGCTGCTGCCACACAGCATGTATTATCCTCTGGTGTGTGCAATTCCTGTGTGCTTTGTATAATACATATGGTAAGCCTAGGGACTTACTAATACTTCCTTTTTCGTCTTAGCATCTTCTAGTCAATGATATCTGCAGGGGTCTATCCAGAGAAGAGGTAGCATTTCCTCTCTAGTCTGGAGATTCAATTGCAGCTCAGTTTCATGTCATGGAATTAAAGGGGGGAAAGAGAGACTCTGAGCCTCAGATCTTACCAACATTTGATTGCAATCACTATAATGAGAATTATTGAACCAGTAAGGAAGCAGACTAACTGTGTACATCTGGTCTGCTCATCTGTTTCTGGCGATTGAGCCTCAGATGGGATCTCAACACAGAGTTCTATGGTGGCCTCAGTAGCTGAAGTCTGCTTTTCTTTTAATTTTTTTGGTTGGCCTATTCCTGTTTTTATTAGACAAAGGCCTCTCCTAATAGCTGCATTAGTAGAAATAGCACAGGATTTGGATTGCAGCTCTACCATTTTCTAGATGCACTAGCTGATTAATCATTCTGAGTACATACCCCTCAACCTTTGTTGATCTGCCCAAACTTGTATTGTTTCTGAGATGCTTTGAATACACCTTAGTTGTTCTCCTTTTCCAGGAAGTCTTCCCTGATCTTAAAAAAGCAAATAGGCAGTTTCTCTTTTATGATCCTTTACAATTGATCGCATATGTTTACTATATTCTCGAGTATTCTACACTACCCTATATCTGCCAGTTCTCTTTGTCTTGCTGGTACCCTGGGCCCTTTAAAATAAGGAACTATACCTGGATCATTATCCCTGTATGCTTCAGAATGCCTAAAACATTTTGGTGATTAATGAAGAATTGTTAAATAAGTGTATAATCGATATAAATACATACTAACACACTCAGGTTGCAGGAAGTGACTAATTTCTGTGTTTTCCCCCTATATCCAATTATACAAGGAGTCATCTTCACATTTTAGGGTTGCCTGGAAGTCTAAACCCAATTATTCAAGGATAAAGGGAGGATCAAAAAATCCTTTCCTGGGATCATCCAGAAAATCCTGGGTTCTCCCAGTTTGGAAAAGCCAAAGAAGTGCCCACTGATTTTAAATTATTATTGATGTCACTGCTTGGGTTGAGTCATACACGTGAGCTATTGAAAGTTGTGCTGTTTTACTCTCCCTATTCTGGACATGGATACCTTCTGAGTGCCAGTTTCTAAAACACCCATGGAATCGACTGACATCAAGTTTCAACTACCCATGGTGTGCTGTAAATCAGTAATGGTCAGAAAGCACCTCCAGAAACACATAGTACTCATTGTTCCTGGGTTAATAGGAAAACAACTCTCTACTCACTGATTGTGTGACAACCCTGTCTTTTCCAAATTGCCAGGCAACATACCCAGCTAAACAAAGGCCTGAGCCATGTAAAGCATGGGGAGTGATGACCTTTAGTGCGCACTAAGAAAAACAAGGTATTAATCCACATTCCCTCACCTTGATAAAAGTACCCAGAGAATCACTAGGGCAAGTGGGGGAAATGAAGGAAAACTTTCTTATTCCTATAGCAACTAGAACCAGACAGAAATTAATTCCAAAAAACTATCTCATCATGAATGAATGAAATAATTTATCACTGAAATATAATACCCCATCTCATGAAGTTATGGTGATGATTGCATAGGATAGGCATCCTCTGCTCTCACCTTTTCAAAGTGTTGCAGTGCACAACATTCTGACTGTGCACAATATGTGTTTGACTCTGCTGCAACCCTTGCCCTGTGGTGTTGTTTGCACTGTACCAGATGTTTGCCATGTTAATCGAACTCCAGTTAGTGATTTCAAGTCCTCTGAAACTTAAAGTTCTCCCCAAAAATGTTTCAATCACTTGCATTTCTCTAAGCTGCTAAGGTATCCCTTTTAGAGCATTAATATTGTTACTGTATTAGTGACATTCTGGCAGGTGTCATCCATAGGAGCAGTGGTGGACAGTATAGTAGATTATTAATAGCCTGGGCTTTGGCATCCTGGAGACCTGATCCTCGTCCCAACTTTATCACCCTCTAGAGTTGTAACATTGGTGATCCACCAGCCCCTCTAAGATTCGGTTTCCTTAACATTAAGGTAAGAATAATAATAGTAACTACCTCATAGAGTTTAGAGTTGTAATGATGATTATGTAAGATAATGCACCTATAGCTCTTAGTTCATTGGGTTGTACATATTAAATATTAACTATTATTATTTTTTTAGATTTTATTTATTTATTCATGAGAGACACAGAGGGAGGAGCATAGACAGAGGCAGAGGGAGAAGTAGGCTCCCTGTGGGGAACCTGATTCAAGACTCGATTCCAGACCCCGGGATCATGACCTGAGTGAAAGGCAGATGCTCAACCACTGAGACACCCAGACGTCCCTAAATATTAGTTATTGATAAAATAAAAAGTCATTGTTTTCCTATAAAGATAATTCAGTTCATGTGTACATCACCTTGTGTGGCTCTGTTTCTCACCTATGTAGCAGTACAACTGCATGTAAGAGAAATTTAAATATCTCTGTAACCATTTAACTGCTTTTTTTTTTTTTTCCATTTAACTGCTTTTGTCAGTACATAGGTACTGATTTCCCATTGTGTGACAAGTTTGGTGCCAGGCTACAACATTATCTTCTGTTCTTAGGGTGTTTCTAATGGTTAAAAAAGAACAATAAATTCATGATAATCCATTGAGATAAGTATTGTTCATTAAGTAATTTAAGAAATGTGTATTGAGTGACTCTCTAGTAGATATGGTTCAGGGCTAAAATGAGGCCTGACTTTGAGAATGTAGAACAATAAAGACCTCACAGCCTGAATCACTAAGGAAAGGCTTTTTGGGTTCACAGTCTTTGATCTGAATCTTGGGAAGTAAGTAGGCTGTAAAGAGGGTTTGGAAGAGTCTTCTAGACATAGTGAGAAACAAATACAGACACAGATTGCAGGATTGCCATGGGTATGAGTGTCTCAGAGTAGTGGGGACTGGCTGAAGATGAGCAGGAAAAGGTCCACAAGAACAAAAAATTAATGCAGGGAAGGTGAGCTTTATTCTAAGCAAAAAATAAAGCTCCTGAAATGTGCACAATGACTGACATTTTCTGATTTCAAAGCAATGTTCTCTGACATTTTTCTGGGGGCCTGTAACTCTGCCTTGTTCTTCAGTGTGCAAGGGTATGACAATGGCAGTAGGTATGTAGCTTTTGATAGAGCAGCAGGGATTGAGTCTGTTAGGACCAAGAGTCATGGGTGGCTGAACAGAAATTAAGAACTAGATAGCCCTGCCTTTTATGAGTTGTAAAGTTGGAAGGTATCTGAATGATACAATTTCCATATCCCCTCAATAGATATAATTTGAAACAAATTTGAGAAAAATTGTATTATGTGCTCACTACATATCAGGCATTATAGGTACTTTATATTTATTCTATCACTGCATCCCCAACCATTCTAGAATGTTTATGTAATGTTGTCTTAAAACAAAAACTCAGATGATAGCACAGAGATTAAAAGAATTGGGACTTGCCCAGAACCACATAGACTGGAGGTGAATGCAGGCCTGTCTGGATCCAACACTCATTTTTTTTCCCTCCACCCCTTATAACAAAGGATATGAACCAGCCATGGAAATACCTTTGTGATCCTGTCACCGGGAATTCCAATGATTTTAGGGAAGAGCGTTACAAAAGACTAAGGAAGAATAAAATAGTGTGGCAGAGAGTTAAAGGTGAGGACACATGGCCCTGGAGAGGTAGAAACTATCACTGCAGCACCCCTTTGAAGACACTGCCACTGCAGCAGAGGCTGCCTGGCAGGTGCCACTGCACAGGCTTACCAAGGAAAGACCAACAGGTGATGACTGGTTTTGATGGAAGCCAGATGGTGCAGACCAAGTACCTTGCTAGAGCAATCTTAGTGTTGGTTCTGAAGGGCACACGATTCAATAAACAGTTTTTATTAACTAGAAAAAGAAAACATAGTGTGTCACTATGTTTTGAGTGTGACTCAAAATAAAAGTTATTAGAGTTAAGAAAAGCCACATTAACCATCTTAACTCATTTCTTGGTAAAATAGGACGTAAATCAATTACAGCTAAATAATCTCCCTTCAAATTTGATTGAATTTTAGAATTGTATGAAAGGCTGAAGAGTGGGAATTTATATAACAGGAAGTTACTTTTATTTTTACTTTCAAAGGACTCTCTTTCCTCAGTTCCTACCGAATGTTTTCTTTGTGGTTTTCCTAAATGCTTTCTAACTGGCCCTTTGCTATTAAGAGGCATAATTTGTTATGTGAGAGATTCTATCATTTTTCATTCTTATCTGGTATCATTTTGGGCTCACATTTGACGTGGACACAATATCCCCTTTCAGCAATGTAGCTGAGCTGTGGCTGAGCCTGTCGTGGCAAGGTCATTTCTCTTGATTGCTAGCAGACTGGATAAACAGAAAAGCGAGAGGTACTTTAGCTAGCCTTAATTAGGGCCTGTAGTGCATATGTTCGGTTCCAGATGAGACAACCTGATGAGAAAACAGCAGGAAATCATTAGAAAACAAGTAAATAAGGCACTGTTAAAGATTGAGAGGGGGGGGGGGGGGGTTGGTGTGTGTAGCAAAACACCCTGGAAAACAGATTACCTTTGTTTTCAAGTTGGGAAGAAAGAGGCAAACAATCATTCTGAAGAATTTGTGAACCTTATCTACACAGTTTCTAGCAGCTACTTGTCACTTTATATTTCTATTTACAAGTAAAAAAATGGTGTAGAATTAGTGTTTTTTTCCTGTTCCAAATGCAACATATCATGACAGTGTTTCATTTGTAAATTTGGATGTCCTATAAAATAATTGTAGCTACCACTTATCGAGTACTTAGCATGCAACACACAGTATTTTAGAGTCAGGATTTTACAATAGTTTCACACGAAGTTCCTATAGATACAATGCAAGAGATCAATATTATAATGCCATTATATGGTTCAGGAAACCGAGACTTACAGCAATTGAATCCCTTGCTCAAAGTCACACAGCTCACAGATCACAGAGACCAGGATGCAGGGACATCAAAGGGAGTAAATTGTAGGTACTCAGTCTGTGGGCACCTCCATCATTCATAAACAATCCATCCTCTAAATCTTCCTCTTCTAATTAATTATTCCTTTCCTCTAAGAATTTGCGAAAGTCACTGACAAGAGGTATTTAGCAAACATGTCACATTTAACAGTTACTAAATATAAGTAGTTGAAATAGTACCACAAAGTTTCAAGAGTTTTAATGTAATCTAATATCATTGCCAATCCGTTTTCCCCACTAAGCGGACCTCTAAGAAAACCAGAGCAGTTGGGGAAAAGCCTAGGCTTGCAGTTGGAATGGGGATCCTTGCTGTCATACCCCTATGAGTTTGCTCATCAGTAATTAAAATAATACAAACAGCAGATTACACAATGTACGGAGGCCATATATAGTGTTTCTTCTTCTTCATCTTTTTATGGCCTGATGAGCCAGCTCATGGTCCTTGTGGCTATTTAACTTCTCAAGTTCCAATGAGCAATTTGGGGATAATTTCCCAATCCATAATAAAATAGGAATTGACACTGTGATATATTTCCCAGTTGTGTTTGTAATAACTTTGGATGACACTGGGGATTTGTGAATTTTTCTTCATGTGATTCACTTGAGCATTTTAAATGCTTGGATGGATAGTCATCATAGTAAGCATTACTGTTCTATTTTTTTTTCTTTAAAATTACATATCAGAGCCATTTTCCTTTAAGGAGACTACCTTTTCTGAAGTACAATTAAGTGAGATAATTATTCAACATGGTAATTTTCACTTATTTATGTTATATTTTTGTAATAGGGAACATTTACTCTCCCTACAGGACAGTCCAGATTTCCCAATTCAGGGTAATTTTGTCTATGTCCTGGTAGTTTGAAACTCAGAATACACATCACTTATCCACTGGAAATATGAGTTAGTGTGTATATTCCTGGGGTATCTAGTATCATAAGCTCTAATCGCCTTTTCATTATCATTCCCCTTAGGTTAGGAATTCTTGGTCTATCATTTAGGGCATATGTCTTACCCTAGAGGATATTACCCCTTGCCTATAAGGTGTTGTCACCTAGGTCTATAATTCAGTCTTCAAAAGGTATTTAATCACTCTATTAAACCAAATGATTTAAGGTGACAGTGAACATGGTAAGACAAGAGGATCCCATGAGAATGAGCCTATTGCCATGCTTTATTCCCTGTAAGATGAGTTCCATGATCAAGAGCAATGCTATATGGAATATCATGACAGAATATTGGACATCCTATAAATCAAAATAGGTGGTAATTTCAGCAAACACAGGGATAGGGAAGATAAATATGCATACAACTTAAGCATCCTCCAATGAGAATAAAACTCTCCTTCCCTAAAGGAAGTATGTTATCTAACTAACCTGATGCCATGTGGCTGATCCTACCAGGAGTGATGGCATATGGAGGAGGGGGTTCTCATTGTTGGTCTCTGCTGTTAATTCACTGGGCAATCAGCAGTGGCTGTAACCAGATCACAATTCATGAGTCGAAGTCCGTCTTGCTAAGGCCATGTATAACCTCTATTCTCGCTGCCATGAGCACTTTTTATTATGAGCCTACTGGGAAAAAGTAATAGAGTAGTTGGGTAAAGAGAATGACTAACGCTTAAAGGCCTACTGTTCACCTAATTGTTAAGATACTTCTCTCCTGAGGCTGTTCTTTGGTGAAATTCACATGCAGCACACATATTTTCATATTTTGTGTCCAATCAGACAAGTCTGTCTATATAACTCTGCCTTCTTTTCACCAATTTCCTAATCATGTCGCTTCTTAAGCTCTGATCATCCAACCAAACCATTAGTCTATGATTTTATACACACACACACACACACACACACACACACACACACACACCTCCCTCTGGCTTAAAATGACCAATCAGGTTTTTGCTTGCATTTCTGCCCGCTGGAAGAATTTTTGTTTACCACTATTACAGGATTCCCGAGAATGAGTCTATGGTAGGTTGCAGAGCTATAATTCTATAACTGTACACTTTCAGGTAGTACCATCATATTTACCATCTGCAAACCAGACCTTATTTTTGCTTATTCCTCAGCCAATTGGCCACAGGAAAGCTCTCCATAAGGTCATACGTACAGGTCAGGAGGAAGGAGGTAACATAACAGAAATGCAAGCCATAGCCACCTATGTCACTTGCTTATGTAACTTCAGAATGTGCTTGAGCCCAATATTATATATAAAATTTACATTTGATGATGAAATGTTCTGCTCTGTATAATTAACTTAATGGATTGGTAGATAAAATAATACCCACATCATGATAGGCAATCTAGATTACATGGTAACTTAGTGGCTCATTGTCAGGTATTCTGCTGTATTGAGGTCCAGCACCAAGCCAAATACTGTTGCTTAAAAGTAGAATAGTTATATGAGGACAATGGCATGGCATATCTTAGTTCCAAACCATAAAAGTATGTGTTATGATCCACTTTTTGTGGCCTGCCAAATACACATAGCATTCGTATCTTCCAATAACATTATATGTACCATCAGATCTGCTGAGTCACACAACCCAAAGAGCAAAGCAGTGGGTACCATGACCTGAACCTGTTGCAGAGCCCTCTCTTGTTCTGAGCCTCACTCAAAACTGTTAGATTTTTCAGGTTCCTCAGTAAATAAATTAAAGCAGCCTGTCCAAATGAAGTATCTTTTCTCTAATATCTAAAGTGACACATTAGGTATCCTGCCTCTTTATTAATGGTGGGAAGTTCAGATGCAACAATTTACTTGACCTCAGAAAATATATTTTAGTAAATGAGTAGACCCCAGGTCCCCTAGAAATTTCACCTCGTTGGCAGGTTCTTGTGTCTTTGTGAAGAATAATTTTTTCCATTCTCTGGCACACATCCTTCAAGTATGAGTCTACCACAGCAATTATGTCCTTCTCATCAAGTCCAATCAACATGATGTCATCAATGTGTTATGTGTCCTGTAGAATGGAAAGATGATCAAGTCACTAAAGACTTGATTATGATATAGCAATGATGAGTTGATAGGGTCTTAAGGTGTAACAGTAAAGACAAGTTGCTGATCCTTTTGCCTGAAAGTAAACATCTTCTGGTGATCTTTACTATCAACTACAAAAGCAGGGCAAAAATGTAGAAGGGGAATGGAAAGATCAATATCTAATACCAGGTGCCAAAAGATTCATTGATTTACTCTAATAATGAAATTACTCCTAGAAGAGCAGCTGCAATTGTAGCCACAACATGTTAATTTTATGATAAGCTATCTGGGTTCTGCACAGGCCAGGAAGGTGAGGTGAAAGGAGATGAGGGAGATAAGTACTTTTGCATTTTTCAAGTCATGCATGGTTCACGGAGCTCTCTAATTCATTAAAAAAGTGAGGCATTGCTTTTAATTTACTATTTTGGTACAGAGGCAGTTCTAGAATTTTCTTTCTGGCTTTCCATATCATAAGAGATTGTACTGCACACATCAGATAACCAATGTGGAAATTCTCCATTTGCAAGTATGTCTACTCCAGTTTAATATTCCAGATCTGGGGGGAAAATAATAATGGTTCAGAGACTATGCAACAGAACCAACTCCAAATTCCATTGATGACTTTATCTCCACAAATCTCTATTCTGACTAGGGGAAACACGATTGAGGTTTGGTTTGTAAGAATTCATGTCGGTTCAGATCCAGTATCTGGAAATTCTGCAAAGTGTGAATGCTGTTTTGTCTCCCTCATTACTATCTCCCAATAAATGACAGAGGTCTCATTGGGGAGAAATCTAGGAGGAAGATGTACAGTATACATTTTTGGTTGCATAGCAGAAACTTTCTCTACCCCTCATCCAAGGGAATCTATGTCTGGGACTTTGTAGGCCTTGACTCTCCATTTGTAAAGCCAGACCTAGAGCTCTTATGCTTGTACTAATAAAGAAATACTTTACTTTAGAAGCCTATCCATATATTGCAGTTCTAGGAGCAGCATTATTAGTCAATGGCAAACATCTCTGAGGCTCAGTTTGCTATGAGATGTGTTTCAGCTATGCTACCTATTTTGGCAACCACACTGACCTTGGCTTCAGCAACAAAGTGCTAAAACTTGGCTTTCACATCTAGGATCCTATGTCTTACATTTAGGGATCTTGGATCAACTGTTAATGACAGTTCCTTCTGTCATTTCTGGCTTATAGAGAACATGTCAGAGCTGTTCAAGGATGATGGAACTCCTCTTACAAATATACTAACCAGGGATCCCTGGGTGGCGCAGCGGTTTGGCGCCTGCCTTTGGCCCAGGGCGCGATCCTGGAGACCCGGGATCGAATCCCACATCAGGCTCCTGGGGCATGGAGCCTGCTTCTCCCTCCGCCTGTGTCTCTGCCTCTCTCTCTCTCTCTCTGTGACTATCATAAATAAAAATAAAAAAAACAAAACAAAACAAAAACAAAAAAAAAACAAATATACTACCCAGTCATGATAACAGAACTGTCCTTCAGTCTCTTATAAAAGATATATTTAGGAGATGAGTGAGAAAATCTTATTTGTACTTAACAAATTGTACACTTAACTATTGTACACCATAGCATTCCAGTTTCTGCACATACCTTTTTCTATATACCACAGAAGTTCCTATATTTCAACTTTATTTAGTGTGGCTTTTTGGTCCACAATTTACTTAATCAACCAAGTAGCTTACTGTTAGAGTTTATTCCCAACCCTCAGTCTACCATATTTAATCCAGATTTCTGCTCAGTGAACCCATAAAAAATGATGGTTCAAGCCAAATTAATTTGATCTAATTTAATTTTGAATTCCTTCTACCTCAATCCTGTCTCCAAAGTATCTTTTCCTATATATGTTGTTCCAGTTTCTGTTTATATAAATTGTCAAAGCCATTCATTTTGTGACATGATTCATGCCTTATTAGGGATCAAACTTTGTATCTCGCTATTGGAGCTCATGTAATCTTGAGTCTGGTTTTAGTTCTCAAAGTGGTGAAGAGTTCTGGTACTATACCTTGAAAGGGATCAGCAACCCCTTGCCAGCTAAGTACCTCAAGAGAAGCCATTATAGGTTCTTGAGGAAAGAGTTGACTAACCCCCTCAGATAGCAGAGGAGCTATCTGAAATGAAACTCAACACAATTTAATGATAGTTAAATTTAATGTGTCATAGGAATAATCAAATGTGAGTTCAAAGTATTTATAATTTAATATGATAAGAGAAACATTCTCCAAGGAGGATTCAGATAAAGAACCTTAAAGGAGCACCTAGGTGTCTCAGTCAGCTAAACATCTGCCTTTGGCTCAGGTCATGATCCTGGGGTCCTGGGATATTGCCCCAGGGCTGACCTCCCTTAGTGGGGATCCTGCTTCTCCCTCTCTCTCTGCCTGCTGTTCTCCATGCTTGTTCTCTCTCTCTCTCGCTATCTCTCTCTCAAATAAATAAATAAGCTTAAGAGAAGGCAGAAAGCATTTCTTGTTTAGAGTCATTGACAGTTTTTTTTAAATTTTTTTCTTATCAAGGAGTTTGAGGAATGTCTTAAAGGAAGAGGTGACATCTGAACCAAGTCTGAAATTCAAGAGATTTCTGGTAGTTGGAGAAGAGGAAAACAAGAGACTGAGGGGTAACTAAATGGTAAAAGTGGGGAGGATACATTTTAGGTTGTAGCATAAAAGTTGACTTGTTTGATACAGAAGTTAACTTGAGCTACATAACATTATCATTTTGATGGTCAAGAGTGATCTTATTTTGGCAATTTCATATGATTTGACCTAGTATGAAATATATCAAGTGTCTCTTTTGAGAAGGTGTGTGACAGAAGTGTGGAATCCTTATCTATTGGAAGATCTCCTATGGCTCTTCTGCACATGTATGCTCCCAAGAGAGACTAAAAATATACAAAAAACATAGGCTTAAGAGTCAGACACACACAAATGTGAATCCTGATTCCATCATTTACTTTGGTCAAATCACTGACACTTCCTACACTTGGTTTAGTCAATTGCAAAGTGAGAATCATAGCACTGTCTTCAGTTCATGGAGAATAAATGAAATAAGCACATTTACAGTTTCTAACATGGAATAAATCTTCAGGAAATGTTAAATATAGCATTGCAGAACTTTGATCTTAATCAGAAAAGTTTTTGACAAATTGAACAAATCCCCCAGAAAACATCTGTAATAACTTCTTTTGCCCATTTCTTTTCTTCTCATCCCCCACCAGCCCTGATGCATCCTCAACAGTAGGCTCTCTCTCTGCCAGCTGTTTAGGGATTTCAAGTGCCAGGGAGCCCAGCTGCTCACATATGTTTGAATTGCTTCTTCTCTACTTAACCTTCTTGCCAGAAAATTAACAAGTTCAACTTCTTTCTTTAAGTTGCCAAGCATTTTGCACTTGGAATTTACTGTTACAAAAGGTGTGTGCATAACTGTTGATTGTTTCTTTGGTGCTGTCATTATTTATGCAATTATTTGTAATACATACATTAACAATTTATTTTCTGGGGCAACTGTAGAAATAACTCATGAAAGTAAATAGGAACCTCCTGAGATTTTCATAACATTTTTCTTTCCAAGTTGTGCAATTATGTACCACAAATGGGATTAGTGTTTGGGGAAGAGACAGATGCCTACACCCTCAGTGCAACACAATCTAGAAAATTTAACTTTGGTGTTTATCATATGACTCTATTGTGAATAAGCCCTTATACATGCATACTATTTTTCAATATGAAAAAGGCTTTCTTGTACATTAAATCATTTGAGGTATCAAATTGAAAATACAATTTAAAGGTGAAGAGAACAGGTTCTCGTAGTTCCATGTTGCATATAGATACACAGGGACTCAGAAGCTTAAACAATTTGCTTAAGGCAACACCACTGGTAAGTAATTGAATCTTTATTTTAGAATATTCTTTCACATAGAATATTCTTTCCTCATGCTCCCCAACTTTTGCTTTACATGTATGTAGATATGTCTATACATATAAATATATAATGCATAGGATACAAGATTCCAGTCTTAGAGTATTTTATTATTTCAGTCTGCCTCAGTTTAGGCAGGTGTCTCTCAACAAAAAATACAGAGCTGCTGTGTTGATGTTTTCAATGCTCATGTTTATAAGCAGTGCTTCAGCCTTTTCAGTTTGGTTACTTTTCATATTGGAGTAAGGCAGCCAGATGATTAGCTGTATTATAGTGTTATGGAGGTTTATGTAGGGACAGGACAAGTATTGGTCAGAGGCAAAAAAGTAATATAGGCTCTGCATCTTTTTAGGTAACTTTGTCTCTTGTAATAGTTTTTTCTTAGCTTGTCTCCCTACTACCAGGAAACACACTTGAGTTTGACCAGCATCTTGTTCTCTGTTTTAGTTGGTCATGGCTTTGTTTTCAACAATCATGCAGAATTATGCCTACACAGTCCTTTCCTCCTTCCTTCATCAAAACCAAATAGAAAACTGAGATGTGATCTACTAACCTTTGAACCATTATCCCTGACACTAGTAATCTTTAGTTGCTGATAAAATCTAGGGACACTTTTTCCAAATACTTATTAGGAATTCTACAATAATATCTCTGGTTAAGACTTAGCAGGCATTTGTGTCTGAATATCCTATTACTCACTTATCCTCAGGTTCCAGGACAAAGAATTATCTTCATAAGGACAAAAGCCAGAGGAGAAATGAAGTGCTAGTGAAATTAGTAAAGTTTGTTAGTAGATAAGCTTGTGTTTAGGAAGCTAAATTGAACTTTTTCTTTTTTTCTTGAATCTGAACGGTCTAAGGATATGGTATAGAATCAAGGTCCACTTACTCATAATGATGCTAGCAAACCCTTACTGAGAGTACTCTATGGGCCACGACCTTTTCAAACCACTCTGGGTATATTAACCCATTTAATCCTCAAAACAATAGTACCAGGCAGTCTCAATCAGCAGCAGGACAAGCATTGGCAGGCTACTGAAGCAACCTATTTACAAGTGGAATAAATTGGTCAGCAATAGTGTGGTCACACAACATGGCATAATTTTCTTAAGTGTGTTGACCCCAGGGAAAGAGGAATTAATAGAAAGCTACAGTCTCGATGTACAGAATGAGTGAAGAAGAGTATAGCCAACTCCTTGTAAAGCAATATAACCAGCTCCAGTAATAAGAGATGACCCCATGAATCTCTCAGCCTCTGATCATTAAGAATAGCAGTACTGTGTCCTGTTGTTGTTGCATAGATATAAACTATGCTGGCAAGCCAAAGGAGAGCCCTATTCGAAAGGGCTGTGAGGGAGTAAAGAAGAAAAAATTAGACTCCTCCATTAAAAGTTTATAATTTTTACAATTTGGCAATTTATTGGGTACCTCTAAGAGAAACCATACCAAATTCTAAAGTTTATCTTGTTCCTTTTTAAAGCTCCTAGCCATTGTTTTAGACAGCTAACAGAGAAGATAGATAGAAGGAGGAACATGTTTCTGATTGACGCCACAACTTCATTTCATTTCCAGCATATACTTTGGAGGTGAGCAACTATCCTTTTATTACAATTAAAGAACATGATGACTCCAGAAGTTTATACAACTATTAACTCAATCAACAAATCAGCTCAACAAATGGTTGTCTATGGCTTAAGAGCACAGAGATAAAATAACAACTCTTTTCTTCAAGAAAAAAGTAGGTGAAACCAGAATACCTTCCTTGAAAAGAAACCCTGCTTTCTATAAAAGAAAGTGAGTCAATGGCTTAGACATTTATGTAATGCACTGAATTACCTCTAAAATATTTAAAATAGCTGGGGTTTATAGGGACAATTATCCAGTTTTGTTAAGCCATGGCCTAATGTCAAAAGGCACATTGAATTTTCCAAAGCCTATTCTTCCTCTCAAAATTCGCCATTTGATACCAGAAGTTCAAAAAAGATAAGAGTACTTCTAATATGTATAGACCTCTCTTTAATTTAAAATAAGTCATAAGTTGTAAGTTTCATGATTGTCTATGTTTATATGATTGATACTGTTGTAGAAAGCAATGCAGTGGCACCTAGCCTAGAAAACTGATAGCTTAGAAGCTATAGCTAGCGTTAGTTACGTCAGATGTAAATGAACTTCAATAAATTTATCCAAAATCTATACTTTTCTTTCTAGAGCAAAATTCTTCCTATTACATATTAAATACAACAACTAGGTGTTTGAAATCACTATTGCATGTTTTTGTTTTCATGCTGTTGCTCCCTAATAATTTTAAGAAAAATTGCTGTTTTAACAGTTGTTGAGTCTAAGTCCCATAAAAAGCTCGATTTTCTCCACACAAGTTCTAGTAGATCTGCAGCTTCTCATAGCCACCTCCAGATAAAAGGTTTAAAGAGTAGAGATTTATTTATAATCTCAATGGCCTCTTCCTAAGTCACTTTTCTTCATGAAGGGGTAAAGAAGTTCTATGTAATTCTTTCTACTTTTGCTTTCAGTGAAAGTTTAAGGCATTTAAATAAAACCAAAAAAAATAATGAGATAGCATTAATGCTAAGGTGTATTTTTTCTCCAAATTTTATTTCACTGAATTTTGGATATTCCTTCATTTAAGCACAGCAATTTAATCAGTTAAATTGGCAGTGCTTTGTTTTTCTTTCTTAAGTTCACATAAAATAATGGTTCTTCTTATCACTCATGGCACCTTAGATTTGTTGAAATGATATATTTGCATAATAGCTAACATTTCTAGATATCACTAAGTTAGAGCATATTAATAGGAGATTATTTTAACCCAAATAAAGAAATTCTACCACTATTTATCGCTTGTTCCCTTGTGTATCCATTTCTTGAGCAATCATACATTTAGGGCATTCTAAGTCTACTTGTTAGGCATTTATTAAATATCAGAAGCACCATGCAATTGTGCAAAATTCCTACTCCTGGGGAACTTATGACTTTGTAGAAAAGTTTGATACATGATAACAATCAACTGTCATAAACTCTTTTCAAAGGTTATAGGAATAAGAGAGATGATATTATTCTTTGAGATGATCTTCTAGTCTTGTATTCTTGAAATCTTTCAGTGTGGATGTTTATCTGAGTCTGACCCAGTGGTTTTGAAAGCCTTTTTTGTAGAATACACCTGGTAGGGAGAATTTTCAAAAAGTTACCTGCGTGGGTTCATAATCAAATAGAAGCTAGATTTGCTAATATCTCCATGCTTTGTAAGCTTCCATACGTATTGCTAGGTATGCTATATCTTTTTAAGTTACCCCTCTTCTTCCTTATTATTTCCATAGGTGAGGTCACTTAAGATTCATTTGATGTTGCTAAACAATTCAGAGCTATATGGTAAAAACGAAGACAAGTTAAGGCATAACCAGGTGTAGCATTTAGGGAATACTCTTGGATTTTTTAATTCATTAATTAAAGAAAGCTCACCTTTGAATTATAGTACTAGTCAGTTTGCCAAGATGGTTCATTAAAGTCCAAATCTTATTATATATTACATGCTTTATGCTTTTCACACAAACTTATTATACTGCTCAGAGAAGGTGATCTCTGAAAGCACATTAGACTAATGTTCCTGAAACACTGGCTAATGTAAGTTTTATTGGATTGCTGTAACCAAAAAAAGGTCACCTAATGACTTCTTCCGATAATGATTTACTAAAAGGAAAATATAATTAATTAGTTATTGTTAAATGTTTGACCTTGAAATGCCTTGTGATTGTTGAGATTTATATGTCATATTACTACAAACAGAGAATCAAACAATCTTTTAGTATTGTTCTTTCACATGTTCTGTCTAGTATAATGGCAGCTATCATTTATTGAGTGCTTACTATGTGCCAAGCACTATGCTAAGCACTTTAATTCATCACCACATTTGATCTCCACAGACACTCTTAGAGGCTGTTATCACTGTCCTGATTTTCAGGTGATGAAGTTAGGACTTGGAGAGGTCAAGTCATTGAGCCAAAATCACCCAGCTATTAGGTGGCAAAATCCATGTTTGAACCCGGTGTGTGGATACAAAGTTCTCATGCTATAATATACATTCCTCAAGGGAAGTAATCATTCAGGCATCCCAGAAATCTGTAACTGGCTGTGATCAATTAATTATAAACACCACTGCACTTGGACCAGCCTCTCTCTTAAATAGTAAATTAATTATTTATTACTTTAAAAGGTCTATTTGGGGTGCTGGGTGGCTCAATGGTTGAGCATGTGCTTCTGCTCAGGTCTTGATACCTAGGTCCTGGGATGGAGTCCCACATCAGGCTCCCTGTAGGAGCCCTGTGCCTTTGTCTCTGCCTTTCTCTCTGTGTGTCTCTCATGAATAAATAAATCTTTAAAAAAGTTTACTCACTTAAAAGTTGAAAGGTTTATTTTTGGTCAGCACTTCCATATGCTTTATTATGAAATAAGAATGAGAATTTGTGCTTTGAAACTTTGGGACCTTCTGTTTACTTTTCTTGCTGATACATTATTTACATAGAATCCTATCAAATATATATTTCAAAGCAAAACTATGGAACTCTTGATCACTTTGTATATGTGTGTGTTAGTATATGTCTTTACTAGGGATGCCTGGGTGGCTCAGAAGTTGAGCATCTGCCTTCGGCTCAGGGCATGATCCTAGAATTCCAGGATTGAGTCCCACATTGGGCTCCCTGCATGGA
The DNA here is from genome assembly GCF_018345385.1 of Vulpes lagopus. Classification (NCBI taxonomy): domain Eukaryota; kingdom Metazoa; phylum Chordata; class Mammalia; order Carnivora; family Canidae; genus Vulpes; species Vulpes lagopus. The sequence goes on along the minus strand of NC_054838.1, from coordinate 31,905,015 downwards.
GCCTGCCTCTCCCTCTGCCTGTGTCTCTGCTTCTCTCTCTCTCTCTCTCTCTCTCTCTCTGTGTGTGTGTGTGTGTGTGTGAATGAATGAATGAATGAATGAATAAATAAATAAATAAATAATAAATAGTAATGAATAAATAAATATTTCTTTTTAAAAGGAAATATATATTTGAAAAGAAAAGGAATATAAACCTGGTTGTATGTAATCAATCAATGAACAAATGTCCATTAAATGGGCAAAATGTTTACTAGACTATCAAAATTAAAATGTCTAGTGAGAGATCAATGCACATCATGTTCCTCAAAATCTAAGGAGGACTCATTACCTATGTTGTATCCTAGCCAAAAATGCAAAACCTGAAAGTTAATCATTAAAAAACCTCAGACAAATGAAATGAAAAGTGTCCTATTAGAAAAAAGGATGGTGAACTATAATCTTCAAAAATGTCACCATCAAAGTCAATGAAGGCCTGCAGTAATATACTAAATTAAAAGAGGCTTGAGAAATATGTTCTATCTGACTCTAGACTGGAGGAAAAAATGCTATAGAGGCCATTATTTGGCCTACTGAAAATATTAGAATACAAACAACAAATTGTATAGAAGTGCTGTATTCATGTAAAATTTATTGAAATTGATAGCCATACTGGAGTTGTACAAGAGAATATCATGATTCTTGGGACATGCATATGAAACCAGGTGCTTCATTTACCCATTTTAGCTACAAGGCCAATTCTTTAACCATTAACATCCCTGTTGCCTTCACACCATTTTTTAGCCAGATAGGTAAGAAATTGTATATGTTTCCCATGACCATTAAAGCATACAACAGCTATATAAGGTTACCTTAGAATTAGTTCCTAGGCATGCCAGGTAGCCTTCACCACCCATGACCCATGGAAAACAGACATCATGATGATACGTACATCATACAAGGAAGTGACCTATAAATACTTTGAATGTAAGAAAAGACAATGCTAGAGCATCTCAAGGAAACAAAAATAACCCTTCATAACATAATGTTTATGAGTAATGTACTATTAAAAACAACAATAAAGAACTTCTGAAAACAATGGAGGAGAATTTTTCCCATTTCATAAAAGATACTTACCAGAACGTATGCCAGGTTAATTCTAGGGAGTTGGAGATTACACACACACACACACACACACACACACACACACACACACTTATATATACATGTTTCTTTCTACTTGTGTTTTCTTCAAAAAGATGTATGCTAATAATTAGATGATTGTGAAGCAACTGTCCTAATCAGAATGCATTCTTAGTTTTTGACAACTGCCCGATCTACCTGATTTTCAGTGTTAATATATTTTTCTAAAAATAACTTCTCTTTCAAGTCATTGTAATATTAAATGTTTTGTGAACAAAATGTACATTTACAAAATATAGAGTTAATCTAATGTTAAACTCATTTTATATCTTTGTTTTCATAGATCCTTTTAGTAATTTCCTTTTCTATTTTAAATTTTAAATATAATGGGAAATATCTTTTTTTCAAAAATAACACAATTTCTGAGCATATTTAACTATTTGGTATAGCTGAGTATATATTTGCCTTGCTCTATACTTATTATCCTTTGGAAACCATATATAAAGAGATTCAAAATCCTTTAAATTTTGGTTCATTGCTTTTTGGAATTTACTGCCACAGGGGATGGTTGAATCAGAATAATTCCATATAATTTTAGATACTGTTTTTATGCTTGGATCTTTTTAAAATATCATTGAAATTCAACTTTTTTTTTCAAAATGCATCTTATTATGAAACATTTCTATTTAATTTTGTTTGAAAGTTTAAAGACATTTCATATTTTTACTTCCTGAGGAATTTCTTCAAATTTGTCACTGTTAATTATATCACACAATTTTATTTATTAATGCTGAACTCCTAACATTTCAACATTTGTTGGATTTTTCTGTATTCTATATTTATTGCCTCTCTCAGTACTTTAATCTTTGTCATACTTTTATTTTTCTTCTGTATCCTCAAGAGATTTCTCAGTCTGTTCTTAGAATTAATGACTAGACTCCTGTAGCTTCACTTTGGCTTTCCTGAGACTGGTAATATAATTTTAATTTCATGTACTCTTTCAAATAAGTTTCATGCTGTTTACTATTTTTTTATGATTTTTTTAAAAAGTAGAAAAACATTGTCCTTTTATTACATTCTCTTTTTAATCTTTGTTTCAAAAAGCAATTTAATTTTGTCTTTTATTGAAAATGACTATATTTCTTAAAGTTTATGTTGATTTCTATAGATTACACATCCTTTTAGTTTTTAGTATTCTAAAGGGTTTTTTTCCCTATCTTTTTTTCCCAAGTAAAGACAATGTTTGAGATAGACAAACTTGAAGTTCCCCAATAGACAGGGCCTAAGGATTACTCTTAAATCTTCTAGCCTAACATTTTAATTCTTATGGAACCTGTCTTACTGTAAAATCTGGAAGGTGATTGGATATGTGGAATTACTACAGAAATTCAGCCAGTGTGGCTCTGCTCAAGTAAAATCACCTCCCATTTCAAATGACTTTCTTTTCTGTCATTCAAAACTATCAGCACAACCACCAGCAATTTTCTGATTTTAGTAGACGCTGAGTCTCTAAATTAATGGAATACAAAAAATGAAATATCTGTGTTCTTTTCTGCAAAGAGGTTAATCTCTTTCATGAGGCATAGCATAATGACCAGCATAATGTCAAGCTAATACCACCTATTTCTTCATTTTGTCAATAGTTATCAATTTTTTCTCTATTTGTCTTTTTATGTATCATCATAAGATATGAGCAAAAAGTTGAATTTGAGAGATGTGTTAAAGGATGCTAGTTCATTGTCATCTTAAATAAGATGTAAAACACCTGTTTTATAACAATTAGTCTGAATTCTGTAGTTAAAGGTACCTACAATTCTGAGAAGAAAATTATCTTAGGTTGGATAAAGTGAATTAGAAGGTGATTTAACAGGCATGACATTGAAGTGGGAGGGAAGATGACCATTTTCTTATTGTGAAACTCACAGGTTGACTTTTCACATGCCGTGTCTTGTTTTCATGGCTCAATTTCTTATTTGCTTCACAAGTACATTCAGCTCAACTGTTAAGTTGCATGTATGTTCCAGAGGGAATGGAGCCCCACATTAGGCTCCCTGCTCAGTGGGGAGTCTTCTTCTTGCTCTGCCCCTCTACCTTGCTCATGCTCAATCTCTCTCTCTCAAATAAATAAAATCTTTAAAAAGAATAGAAAACTCACATAATCTTAATGCTACTATCTGTTGAAGCAGAGAATTATAAGTATTCTACAATTCTAACAGGGTGTCCTCGATGTAATCATGTAACTAAGCTACAATCATGACAAGTACAAATTATACTAAAGGAACCATTAAAAAAATCTATGTTTATTTCTTTAAAGTTTTGTTCTATAAGATGATCTACTTCACTGCTTTATTAAAATATCCGGGTGTGTTCTTTTAAGAGAAAACAATGTTAGTAAACGTATTTTTCTTTTAACTATGTCTATAGCTTAAAGCAGAGCTTCCTGTGCCCAGCATTCATATATTCTCATTAAAGATGTGAATTGGAATAGCATACACTAATTGATTCACTTAATAGTTCAGATATTAAGTTCGTACTATGTCCTTGCCCAGGATTAGCCACTGAAGATACAGAGATGAGAAGATACAACCTCTGCTCTCAAAAAAGCCCAAGGGATAAATAGAAGACAAATAAAGGTATCTATTATATGGTGTGATGAGTTCAATATAGGTCAATGAGAAGTGTGGCAAATCTGACTTGAGTTTAGGCTGGCCTTCTATATTTGATGATGTTACCTGCATCTTAAAGCATGAGGGCAATTTGTAAAGATAAAGTGAGTTGATAGGATGGTTGAAGGTCACACAGGTGAAGGGAGTAACAGATGTGCTACAGTGTGGCATATTTTGAGATTCATGAATAGGATCAAACACACACAAAACATGGAAAGACAAGTCAAGATCAAGTGCACCATTTAAAGAAGTTACAACTTTAACAGAAATGGATAATAATTCTCCTTTTTGGTGAGGTCTTTGTCTGGTTTTGGAATTAAGGTGATGCTGGCCTCATAGAATGAGTTTGGAAGTATTCCACCTCTTTCTATCTTTCCGAACAGCTTTAGTAGAATAGGTATGGTTTCTTCTTTAAACCTTTGATAGAATTCCCCAGGGAAACCATCTGACCCTGGACTTTTGTGTCTGGGGAGGTTGTTGATGACTGCTTCAATTTCCTCCCTGGTTATCGGCCTGTTCAGGTTTTCTATTTCTTCCTGTTCCAGTTTTGGTAGTTTGTGGCTTTCCAGAAATGCATCCATTTCTTCTAGATTGCCTAATTTATTGGTGTAAAGCTGCTCATAAGTTTTTAAGATCGTTTGTATTTTCTTGGTATTGGTGGTGATCTCTCCTTTCTCATTCATGATTTTATTAATTTGAGTCTTTTCTCTCTTCTTTTTAATAAGGCTGGCTAATGGTTTATCTATCTTATTAATTCTTTCATAGAAGCACCTCCTGGTCTTGTTGATCTGTTCCACAGGTATTCTGGTCTCTATATCATTGAGTTCTGCTCGAATCTTTATTAACTCTTCTTCTGCTGGGTGTAGGATCTATTTGTTGTTTTTTCTCTAGCTCCTTTAGGTGTAAGGTTAGCTTTTGTATTTGAGTTCTTTCCAGTTTTGGGGGGGATGCTTGTATTGTGATGTATTTCTCCCTCAGGACTGCTTTTGCTGTATCCCAAAGATTTTGAATGGTTATATCTTCATTCTCATTAGTTTCCAAGAATCTTTTTAATTCTTCCTTAATTTCCTGGTTGACCCTTTCATCTTTTAGCAGGATGGTCCTTAACCTCCACGTGTTTGAAATCCTTCTAAACTTCTTCTTGTGATTTAGTTCTAATTTCAAGGCATTATGGTCTGGGAATATGCAGGGAACAATCCCAATCATTTGGTATCGGTTCAGACCTGAATTGTGGCCCAATATGTGGTCTATTCTGGAGAAAGTTACATGTGCACTTGAGAAGAATGTGTATTCAGTTGCATTTGGATGTAAAGTTCTGTAGATATCTGTGAAATCCATCTGGTCCAGTGTTTAATTTAAAGCTCTGTTTCTTTGGAGATGTTGTGCTTAGAAGACCTTTTGAGTGTAGATAGCACTAGACTGAAGTCACCAAGTATAAGTGTATTACTATCTAAGTATGTCTTAACTTTGGTTATTAATTGATTGATATATTTGGCAGCTCCCACATTCGGGGCATATATATTGATGATTGTTAAGTTCTCTTCTTGGATAGATCCTTTAAGTATGATGTAGTGTCCCTCTTCATCTCTCACTACAGTCTTTGTAATAAATTTTAGTTTATCTGATATAAGGACGGCTACCATTGCTTTCTTTTGAGGACCATTTGAATGGTAAATGGTTCTGCAACCTTTTATTTTCAGGCTGTAGGTGTCCTTCTGTCTAAAATGAGTCTCTTGTAGACAGCAAATGGATGAGTCCTGCTTTTTTATCCAGTCTGAAACCCTTCGCCTTTTGATGGGGTCATTAAGCCCATTCACATTCAGAGTTACTATTGAAAGATATGAGTTTAGTGTCATCATGATACCTATTCAGTCCCTGTTTTTGTGGATAGTTCATAGACCAATATCCCTGATGAACATGGATGCAAAAATTCTCAACAAGATACTTGCCAATAGGATACAACAATACATTAAGAAGATTATTCACCATGACCAAGTAGGATTTATCCCCGGGATGCAAGGCTGGTTCAACACTCGTAAAACAATCAATGTGATTGATCATATCAGCAAGAGAAAAAAACAAGAACCGTATGATCCTCTCAATGGATGCAGAGAAAGCATTTGACAAGATACAGCATCCATTCCTGATCAAAACTCTTCAGAGTGTAGGGATAGAGGGAACATTCCTCAGCATCTTAAAAGCCATTTACGAAAAGCCCACAGCAAATATCATTCTCAATGGGGAAACACTGGGAGCCTTTCCCCTAAGATCAGGAACAAGACAGGGATGTCCACTCTCACCACTGCTATTCAACATAGTACTAGAAGTCCTAGCCTCGGCATTCAGACAAAAAAAAAGAAATAAAAGGCATTCAAATTGGCAAAGAAGTCAAACTCTCCGTGTTCACCGATGACATGATACTCTACATAGAAAACCCAAAGACTCCACCCCAAATTGCTAGAACTCATACAGCAATTTGGCAGTGTGGCAGGATACAAAATCAATGCCCAGAAGTCAGTGGCATTTCTATACACTAACAATGAGACTGAAGAAAGAGAAATTAAGGAGTCAATCCCATTTATAATTGCACCCAAAAGCATAAGATACCTAGGAATAAACCTAACCAAAGAGGTAAAGGATCTATACCCTCAAAACTACAGAACACTTCTAAAAGAAATTGAGGAAGACACAAAGAGATGGAAAAAATATTCCATGCTCATGGATTGGAAGAATTAATATTGTGAAAATGTCAATGCTACCCAGGGCAATTTACACATTTAATGCAATCCCTATCAGAATACCATGGACTTTCTTCAGAGACTTGGAACAAATCATCTTAAGATTTGTGTGGAATCAGAAAAGACCCCAAATAGCCAGGGGAATATTAAAAAAGAAAACCATAGCTGGAGGCATCACAATGCCAGACTTCAGGTTGTACTACAAAGCTGTGGTCATCAAGTCAGTGTGGTACTGGCACAAAAACAGACACATAGATCAATGGAACAGAATAGAGAATCCAGAAGTGGACCCTCAACTTTATGGTCAACTAATATTTGACAAAGGAGGAAAGATTATCCACTGGAAAAAGGACAGTCTCTTCAATAAATGGTGCTGGGAAAATTGGACATCCACATACTGAAGAATGAAACTAGACCACTCTCTTTCACCATACACAAAGATAAACTCAAAATGGATGAAAGATCTTAATGTGAGAGAAGATTCCATCAAAATCCTAGAGTAGAACACAGGCAACACCCTTTTTGAACTCGGCCACAGTAACTTCTTGCAAGATTCACCTATGAAGGAAAAACAAAAGCAAAAATGAACTATTGGGACTTTATCAAGATAAGAAGCTTTTGCAAAGCAAAAGATACCATCAACAAAACTCAAAGACAACTTACAAAATGGGAGAAGAAATTTGCAAATGACGTATCAGATAAAGGGCTAGTTTCCAAGATCTATAAAGAACTTATTAAACACAACAGCAAAAAACCAAACAATCCAATCATGAAATGGGCAAAAGATGTGAACAGAAATTTCACAGAGGAAGACATAGACATGGCCAACATGCACATGAGAAAATGCTCTGCATCACTTGCCATCAGGGAAATACAGATCAAAACCGCAATGAGATACCACCTCACACCAATGAGAATGGGGAAAATTAACAAGGCAGGAAACCACAAATGTTGGAGAGGATGGGGAGAAAGGGGAACCCTCCTGCACTGTTGGTGGGAATGTGAACTGGTGCAGCCACTCTGTAAAACTGTGTGGAGGTTCCTCTAAGAGTTAAAAATAGATCTTCCCTACGACCCAGCAATTGCACTGCTGGGGATTTACCCCAAAGATACAGATGCAATGAAACACCAGGACACCTGCACCCCGATGTTTCTAGCAGCAATAGCCACAATAGCCAAACTGTGGAAGGAGTCTCGGTGTCCATCGAATGATGAATGGATAAAGAAGATGTGGTCTATGTGTACAATGGAATATTACTCAGCCATTAGAAACAAAAAATCCCCACCATTTGCTTCGACGTATATGGAACTGGAGGGTATTATGCTGAGTGACATAAGTCAATCGGAAAGGGACAAACGTTATATGGTCTCATTCATTTGGGGAATATAAAAAATAGTGAGATGGAATAAAGGGGAAAAGAGAGAAAATGAGTGGGAAATATCTGAAAGGGAGACAGAACATGAAAGACTCCTAACTCTGGGAAACGAACTAGGGGTGGTGGAAGGGGAGGTGGGCAGGGGGCGGGGGTGACTGGGTGACAGGCACTGAGGTGGGCACTGGACGGGATGAGCACTGGGTGTTATTGTATATGTTGGCAAATTGAACACCAATAAAAAAAAATTTATAATAAAAAAAGAAATGGATAATAACTGAATGTTTTGAGTTGAAAAAGTAACAGGTCAGATTTGCATGAAAATTAAGTCTAGTTATTCAGAATGCTTCAAATTAATCTGTGAGATCCAATTTTTATACACATCAAAATTTTTCCCAGTCTCTTAGCCATGCCTCCTTTAATAACAGTCTAACCAGCAAATATGTTGTCAGATGTGCATGTGTGAGTTATCAATGTAATGCCAACTTTTACCTAAAAAGATCATATTCCATTTTCATAAAGATTATTTACAAGAAGGAAATGTATAGACTCTTTAATCATTTTTTATATTATGAACTTCTTGAAGTAAAGAATTGTATTTGACACATATTTTGAATACCCCAAATTACCACATTGCCTTTAACATGGTGATTAATAATAAAAAAAAACATGGTGATTAATACATATCTGAATGCATGAATGACTAAGAAATCATGAAATATGGCAAGAATCATTAAGAAATCTATAGGAAGTTCGTTTCAGCAATTGGATTTTATCCTATATTCTATTTCATATTCATTGGAAAGCTCTCCCTTCTGTTAGCACAGCATTTGTTTTTGTCACATGGTTTATCAATGCTGCTAATGAGCTGTTAATTAGCTGCCAATTCTTGTGCAATTTAGGAGGAAAAGGGGGAGAAGGAGTGTTCAAAAGAAGATGCCTCAATGATTTTTGCCTATTTGTTTTATATGTTTCTGGTCCTGTAGCAAAGAAATGTTATACATGAATCTGTCACAAGATCCCTGAGTATGGCTGTGAATGGGTTATGACTTCGTTAAAAATTACTAGTAAAGTGTTTTACACATATTCTTTATCTTTTATCAAGGCAAGATTTTATGAAGGACATCCTAGGTTAGTTAGCATGGCATCACTTAATATAATGGGAAAAATATACACATCCCCATACACAACATGGGACCCTCAGACATGGGTTTGAATCTTAGTTTTGCTACTTACTAATTGTGTAATATTAATCTATTTGCTTCACATTTTTTATCTCATTTGTAAAATGGGAATAATGCTTGCTTCTGAGAGTTTTAGTCAATGATAAAATAGAGATAACATAGGTAAAGGAATAGCTGAGTCCTTTCATGTGGAAGGTTCTTAAAAATATTGGTTTCTTTCTTTTCCTATGATGTTGAGTCATATAGTATTTTCCTGAATCATATACTGAATTTAATTACTTAGCCCATATGTTATTACACAAGCATAATTTGTATTTTTCTCATGGTGATTCCCTCAAAGTTTAAGATATACCAGCATATTCCCAGAGTTTTTCTAAATATTGCAGTTCTAATTTATCCCATTTCTTACATGAAACTCTGCCTTACTAAAGGTGTTCATTTCTGTTGAAATTAAAGCATATATCACACCATTAAGATCTTTAATGCACATTTCTTGCAAGTTAATGAGTTGCACGACTACAGTCTTAAGTACATTTTGAATCCTTGGGGTGAGAGACCAATTTGATTAGAGCTTTCTCTTCTTTTCCAGATTGCTGGGTAGCTTTAAATTGCTTAAATATTGGTGATTATTTATTTAGAGTACTCATTGAACTTAAAGTAGACTGAGGCAGACATAGTAAAGCTAACAAAATACTCCATTTGTCACTCTTCATTTCTAAGCTGCTTCCATTTTGATGATCCTATTTGACTGTTTCGGCCAATGAACTAAGGATTGAATTGTGTGTCACTTCTGGCTTGAGGCAGGGATATACTCAGATTTGAGCTTTCAGTCTCTCCCTTCCCCTACCTTGATAATCCAAAGGCTGCAACTCCCAGCTTACAAGGTCCTAGAGACTCTTTCTGGTTCATTTAGTCACCATGTGGAATAGATCGTCCATTCTCATTCCTCCAGTCTCTTCTAACCCTCAACAGACATGCACTGTGAATGATGCAGATATTTATTGTGTTAACCCAATGGGATTTAGTTTCTAAGTTGTTACTCTCTTATAGCTTTGTCTATTCAAATTAATACATTACTTAAACATATCTTTCTTCCAGGAGAAAAAAAAAAAAGTTCCCTACCATTCCTGTCAAACGTATTGGAGTTAAAAACAAACAAACAAACAAAACAGAAAATACTTCAAACAAGAAAACAAAACAAAACAAAACAAAAAAAAACTAGGTCCAAAAATAATCTGTGTGCTAATATTAGGTAGCAAATGAGAGGATTTTTTTAAAAGATTTTATTTATTTACTCATGATAGACACAGAGAAGCAAAGACATAGGCAGAGGAAGAAGCAGTCTCTATGCAGGGAGCCCGATTCAGGACTCGATCCCAGGACCCAGGACCACGACCTGAAACAGAGGCAGGCACTCAACCACTGAGCCACCCGGGTGCCCCAAGAGGATTTTCGGTCTTTGTTTTCAAATCTCTAGAAAAGCTTAATACTTACTGTAATGTTTCCAACCCTCAACTTATTATAACAATCACTTTGGATATTTCATAAACTTTGTATTATCCTGTATCCCATGCCAGATCTAAATAATCAAAATTTCCAGGGGAGACACTAGAGACTATGACATTTTAAAAACCACCATTGGTTAATCTTTACAGTAAGGAAAGTTTGAAGAATATTCTACTGTGAGGTGGAGGGTGACAGTTGAGATTTGATGAATGAGTTGATTTAAAAAAAGCACTTTGTGCAGCCAGTCTATATAGACAGTGCTAATTGTGGCATAAAAAGGTCACTGAAAGGGGATAGGCTTCAAGCAACAAACTCTAAAAACTTTGGTATGAAAAATACTGTGACACCACATTACAAGCATATAATTAATGTTTTAAAGTTTAAAATGTACTTTCACATGTATTCCCTCACTTCATACTATTTCTCCATGGTTAAATAATATTGTCATCTTTATATATAGGGAACTGAACCTGTGATACACTGTTTTGCTTCAAGTCCACACAGCTGAAAGGCCTTTGTAATGATGACTGTTTTAATAGAAACCTAAGGATTAGCAGGCTTTAAGATGATTTAAAAAAAGATAGACTATAAGGAATAAATCTAGCCTAGTGTAAAAATATTGTATCTTATGATATTTAAAATCCTACTCTTTTCTCAGGTTTGGGCATTGTCTTTGTCTCAGTCAAGGCTAAGATTTCCTCAGGTGGTGTTTGAGAATTGCTAACATTTCCTGAAAGCAGTTTATAGAGTGCTGAAGAATGTGAACTGTAGAGACAGACTGTCTGAATTCAATTTCTGATTCCATCCCTTAGCTACCATATGGCTTTGGTGTTGTTACTTGACCTTTCTGTGCTGCAGTGTCATTGTGTAAAGTAGTGATAATAATCAAACCTGTATCCTTAGATTGTAGTGAGGATTAATTGGATAATAAATGCAAAGCACTCAGAATTGATAGTAACATGTAGTAAATACCCAGTAGGTGTCGGTTCTTTCATAGTTGGAGACATTAGCAGGTTTTATCAAAAAAAAAAAAAATTATGGGGTGGTCTTGGTGACTTAGTTGGTTAAGTGTCTGCCTTCGTCTTAGGTCAAGGTCCCAACATCCTGCTCAGCTGGAGTCCGCTTCTCCCTCTTACTCTTCCCTGGCTTCTGTGTTCTCTCTCTCTCTCTCTCTCTCACTTGCTCACTCTCTGTCAAATAAATTATTAAAATCTTAAAAAAAAAAACAATTTTTCCCATGTAATTTTCTGTTTGTTTCTAGTTATGGGATATAATTGACATATACCATTGTGTAAGTTTAAGGTGTACTATGTAATTTTTTGATACATGTTGTGAAATGTTTGCCACAGTAAGGTTAGTTAACGCATCCTTTACCTCACATAACTACCATTTTGTTTTTCTATAGCTGTAACAGTAAAGCTCTACTCTTATAGAAACTTTCAAGTATACAATACAGTATCGTTAAGTATAGGTACCATGCTGTATATTAGATCCCCAGAACTTAGTCATTTTACAACTAAAGCTTGTACCCTGTCTAGCATTTGAAAAAAAAAAAAAACAAACCAGCTGTATTTCCCGCATTAGTCTCACACCTAATGCCTTGTTCATAACAGCTGACTGCAGTATGATGAATCATGATGAACCATGAAGGGTACATAGTGTTCAAACTAGTCTGCATCAAATCACCTAGAGTCCTTGCTAAAACACAGATTGCTGGGTTCTGTCCCCAGAACTTCTGATTCTGTAAGTATGGGTAACTGATGCTGTTGGCTTGGGACTGCAGTTTGGAGCAGAATGAAGATTCAAATTAGATTATGAAAAGCCCTGGAAAGAAGTTTCGGGAATCTGGGCTTTCTATTAAGGAGTTAGGTGATGATAGAAGGCAAAGAAATTGAATGAACGCTGTCTTTGTATCAGTATTTCCTTAAATGGTGAACATGGATTTGTTTAATGATATTTTCTAAGCTTCAATGTTATGTTTTACCTTCTCAGACAACCATTATACTTAATCTGTTATCTTTCTAGGACTGTGTATCACTATTGTGTGAATTGAGTCCTCTCCATCCTTAGGATAATGACTGTTAAGTTTTAGTGAGAATAAAAATTACCTGACTTGTTAAATGCAGATTCCTGGAACTCCCTGGCACATCTGGCTCAATTGCTCTGGTAGAGAGTACAGGACTCTATTTTTTGTAGTGCATGCACTTTGATTTGAATTCAGGTAATTTGTGAACAACACATGAGAAATGCCATAGGTTTTTGCTCAAATTCCACCTGCTATTGAAGCAAAACTGTTTTTTCATTTTTAAAATATAATTTTTATTTTTAGGTGAACTTTCAGTCCAATTTGTTACATTTCATTAAAATCTGCTTGGTCTACTTCTTTTTCCAATTTCAGCATTTGGTATAGGCATTTATAGAAAAGTTACTTGAAAGCAATTTAACCACAAGCTCAGCCAAATTAATTTAGGGAGAGTTTAGTAAACAGCCTTTGCTTTCTGTACTTAAGTGATCAATTTCAACACCTGCTTTTCCTTCCAGATGGAGTTAATTAACATTAAAATTATTGCCTATAGCAGAGACTTTTTTTTATAATTCACAACCCTCTAGCTGCAATCCAGATTCCTACATTTCTGAAAATTAAAACAACAACAATGATCATCTCTATGAGAAGTAAATTTATCATTGAACTATTTGAAGATCTGCACATAAGTAAGACCTTCGAGGGAAAAAAAAAACTAGCATGTATAGAGTGGATACCATATGCAGGGATCTTCACATGTAAGATTTGACAAAATCCACACAGCTCTCTCATGGGTAGTTTTATTCTATCACACATTTTATCCACTAAGAAGCTGAAGATGAGAAAAGTTTTGTAGCTTTTTTGGATGTCTCATGATAGGTAAATGGTAGAACCAGAATGTAAACCCACTTAACAAAGATCATGCTCTTTCCACTATACCAGTGCTGGTTTACAAAACAGTCCCATATACAAAAGGCAAGGGAAAGGCCAAAGAAAGAGGCAGGCCTGCCTCCTACCTCCTAGACTGGTGAGAGGCAAGTTTAATAAACAAGATAACTTACATGAGGCTTGTTTTGGGTGGCCACTAGAAAAGTAGATTTCTTGACCCACCTGAGAGAACCTTAAAAGGTTTATATAGAGGCCTTAGTGGGAGTCAGTCATGTATACCTACCTTCCAGATGGTCTCAACAACACATTATTCTCTCACGGCTGCATCCTTATAATGACTCCAGCTGTGGGAACAGTGGACCGAACATACATTCCAAGGACAAGTGAGGAGACTTCAATTTCCTGGGTCCAGCTCACAGGTTGATCAGCAGTCATGCCCTCACAATCCCCTCCTCCAACAACTGGTCTGGTGTAAGATGGAGGTAGATTTTAAAAGAAATTCCTAGGGAATGTAAGTAAGGTAAAGTATTTGGGGTAGTTTATACTGAGATTAATATTACTTTTTAAATAGCACAAATTATGCACACACTTATATATGCATATAAAATGTATGTGAAGCTCCGTTGTAGTGTGCTAACACTTAAGTATTCTATAATTAGAGTTCATGACATTAACTGAGATCTCCCTGTGTGGCAGACACTGAGCTAGCGATTGAGAAATCAAAGACAAAGGAAATAAGATTAATGCAATAGAGTCTACGTGCAATAATGAGAGATATAGAAAGTACTTTAAAAAGACAGGGGAATCCAGTGAAGAAATGGTTATTTTAGGGATAAGTGGTTGCCCTTGATACTTTCATTAATTTTTTTTTAAAGATTTTATTTATTCATGAGAGACAGAGAGAGAAGCAGAGACACAGGCAGAGAGAGAAGCAGGCTCCCTGAGCCACCCAGGCATCCCTAAATATTTTCATAATTCTTATTTTAATGAGATGTTTAACTCTTTTTGAAAGGTTGCTTTATAAGTCTGGGACAGATAGTCATTCGGCTTTTTTTCTCCTGTTAAATCTCATGATGTTAATCTCACTCATTTGTTACAATCCGAGAAGTATAAAAAAAATAAAGACCTGAGTGACTAATACAGTTAAATTGTCTCTCACCATCTTCTCATGATAAGTCCTTGACTTGCCTTACGGAAAGTAGTAGCTTCTTTCTGTACAGAATTTTTTGGTGATTCAAACCTTTGGGAGATATAATTAAAATGCTGGCCTAAGGGAGACATATGGTCAATATAGGGAGATATGCAGGTATATGAATATGTATACATAGTCAAGTCTCACAATTTGCTATGTTTATTTTATAGTTTGACAAATATTAAACTAGCAGGTACTAAACCAGTACTCCTAGGAAAAAATAAGATTAGGTTCTATGAACCTCGGGTCACAATATTTTTGTCAACTAATCAACATATAACCTTGTTTTATGTGTGAAGAAACCTTATTATATACTGTTGATTTGTTAACACTAAATCACAGTTAACACCACTGTAACTCATGCCTGAACAAAGCCTACCTAACTTACATATTTTCTCTATAAGGCACATCACAGCCTTGATAGCACTTTTGAACTACACTTGGGGGCCATTTTGAACAGTGAAATCACCAATAAAAAGCACAAAAATGAGAAAAACATGGCACTAAATAGACCATGAAGAGGACTCACTTGTTTCTAATATGAGTGCTGAAATAAGGTAGAAAACTTCCTTGTTCAACTTCAGTTGGGAACAGGCTCACTAGTCACCAGGTGACTCAAAATTCTCACTACTTAGTGCATGTCTACAAATGACTGAAAGTCTCACATATATTGATTTTGGGCATTACACATATATTTTAGCTAGTACACAAATTTGTCAACACAGAATCCACAAAAAATGATAGACACATTCTCTCTCTGTATATAACACTTAAAAATTATCTAAAATATAGTAATAGCCTCAGTGAGAGCAACACATACACCAACACACACTGGAGAATGTTTTGTCTTTTCTTTTAGCATATTTAATTTGGAGAGAATTGGCTTAAAGCAGTTCAATCCCCTATTGTATTTACAATGAGTAAGAGAGAATGCTCTGATATAGTCAAGGATATTGTTCAAACTCACTGGCTCTGACTGGCAAGCTTATTTGAAGCTTTCTAGCACTTACCGAACTCTCTAAGGTATTCTACAACTTATAGAGGGAAGAATTAAGTGATACTTGGATTGGTGTAATGTAGGATTTGGTATTTGTTTTGTAGAATTTGACCTGTGTCTTAACTCCCAATTTGTTCTCAGCATTAAAGTATTTAAAGCTATATAGTGAAGGAAGGCAATTCAATTGACAGATAGGGTGTTTTTTTGTTTTAATCAAAACTTTAAGGAAATAGGCTAGGATTAGTCATTGCCTACTGTATCACTAGCTATAACTGTGCAACAAAGAATCCCCAAACTAAGCCACTAATAATACCAGCTGTTTGTTCTTACCCACATGTCTTGTGATTGGTCGGGGTTACTCTGGGCTCTGGGCAGTTCTGCTTCAGGGTGTGGTAGCTAAAGCTGCTCTACTTCTTGCTGTGGGTCAAAGATCAGATGGAGGTGCTCTGCTCCACAATGCTCTCATCTTCAGGGGAATCCAGGGACAGGAAAGAGGTGCAAAAGGAAAAGCAGAAATTCTTGAAGCCTCTTAAGGAATAGGCTTAAAATCATCACTCTGTCACTTCTATATCATTCTATAGGCCAAAGTAAGTCAAGGGCTCAACCCAAAGTTGAGGAGTAAAAAGATATCCTCTTCCTCTTTAGAAGGAGCAACTACAAAATTACATGGCAAAGGGTGTGGCTATGTGGAGGGAGGAGGAATTGGAGCCATTAATTCAATTTACCACACCTGCCAAATGTTTGGTGCTGAGCTGATACTGCTTAATAGGCTTTAACAGATGTAATACATTCTTTCTCCCTCCACCACTTTGTCTCTCTCTGGTAATTAAGTTTATTATGCCAATTATATAATGAAGATACTGAGGATTAGAGGGTCAAAGTAAATTGCTCAAACTTACTCAGTAAGTGAAAGAGCCAGCTTTCACATAAAGGATCATAAGCCTTCAGACTTGAGCTCTTAAGCACAGCACTATTTTGTTGAAAAAGATGCCTAATATATAGTAGGGCCAGAAATCAACCCCACAATCAATATGTTGCTTAAAAGAAACTCATTTTGGTGAGTCTAAAGACACCTTTAGATTGAAAGTGAGGGGGTAGAGACCATCTATCATGCTAATGGATATCCAAAGGAAGCTAGAATAGTCATACTTATTTTAGACAAGCTAGAATTTAAACCAAAGACTATAATGAGATGAAGAAGGGCACTATATCATAATAAAGGAGTCTATCCAACAAGACGATCTAATAATTGTAAATATGCCCCCAATTTGGGAGCAGCCAAATGTATAAATCAATTAATAACTAATAAGAGATGAAGAAGGGCACTATATCATAATAAAGGAGTCTATCCAATAAGAAGATCTAACAATTATAAATATTTATGCCCCCAATTTGGGAGAAGCCAAATATAGAAATCGAAAACAAACTTAAAGAAACTCATTGATAATAATACAATAATAGTAGGGGACTTTAACACCTTACTCCTAGCAATGGACAGATAATCTAAGCAGAAGATCAACAAGGAAGCAATGGCTTGAATGACACATAGAACCAGATGGATTTAACAGATATATTCAGAGCATTTCATCCTAGAGGAGCAGAATATACATTCTTTTTGAATGCACATGGAATATTCCCCAGAATATATCACAGAATGGGTCACAAATCAGGCCTCAGCAGGTACATAAAGACTGTGATCATACCATGCATATTTTCAGACCACAATGCCATGAAACATGAAGTCAATCACAAGAACAAACTTGGAAAGATCACAAATACATGGAGGTTAAAGAGAATCCTACTGAAGAATGAGTTAATCAGGAAATTAAAGAAAAAAATTTAAAAAATATATGGAAGCAAATGAAAATGAAAATACTATAGCCTAAAACCTTTGGGACATAGCAAAGGTGGTCCTAAGAGGGAAGTATATAGCAATACAGCCCTTCCTCAGGAAACAAAAATATCAAATACACAAGCTAACCAAACCCATAAAGGAGCTGGAAAAAGAATAGCAAATGAAGCCTAAAATTAGCATAGGAGGGGAAATAAGATTAGAGCAGGAAAATAATGAAACAGAAAAAATGCAGTACAACAAACAAACAAGGCTAAGACCTGGTTCTTTGAAAGAATAAACCCCTACCCAGACTTATCAAAAAGAGAAAAGACTCAACTAAATAAAATCACAAGTGAAAGAGGAGCAATTACAACTAACACCACAGAAATACAAACAATTATAATATTGTGAACATTTATGTGCCAATAAGTTGGGCAATCTGGAAGAAATGGATAAATTCCTAGAAACTATAAAGTACCAGAACTAAAATAGGAAGAAATAGAAGATTTGAACGGACCCATTACCAGCAAAGAAATTGAGTCAGTAATCAAAAATCTCCCCAACAAACAAGAATCTAGGGTCAAATAGCTTCCCAGGGGAATTCTACCAAACATTCAAAGAGGAATTAATACCTATTCCTCGGAAATGCTCCAAAAATTAGAAATGGAAGGGAAACTTCCCGACTCATTCTATGAGGCCAGAATTACCATAATTTCAAAACCAAAGACCTCATTAAAAATTACAGACCAATATCCTTGATGAACATGGATGCAAAAATTCTCATCAGGGTACTAGCTAATCTAACCCTATAGTACATTAAAAGTCTTATTCAGCATGACCAAATAGGATTTATCCCTGGGCTGCAGGAGTAGTTTCAATATCTGCAAGTCAATCAATGTGATATACCACATCAATAAAGGTTAAGAACCATATGATCCTCTAATAGATGCAGAGAAAGTACTTGACAAAATACAGTATCCTTTCTGGATAAAACCCTCAAGAACGTAGGGATAGAACAAACATGCCTCAATATCATAAAGGTCATGGATGAAAGACCCACAGCTAATATCTATGACCCACAGATTAACTGAAAGACTTTCAGTTTTTCCCCTAAGGTTAAGAACATAACAGGGATGCCCACTCTCACTAGTGTTGTTCAACTGGAAGTCCTAGCCAAATCAGGCAGCAAAAAGAAACAAAAGAGATCCAAATCAGCCAGAAAGAAGTCAAACTTATACTCTTCACAGATGACATGATATTCTATGTAGAAAACCTGAAAAGTTCCACTAAAAATTGCTAGAACATCAGTTCTATGAATTCAGCAAAGGCACAGGATATAAGATCAATGTAGAGAAATCTGTATTTGTATGCACCAATAATGAAGCAGTCGAAAGAGAAATCAAGGAATCAGTCCCTTTTATAATTGCACCAAACACTATAAGATACCTAGGTATAAATCCAACCAAATAAATAAGAGATCTGTATGCTGAAAATTATAGAACACTTATGAAAGAAATTAAAGAAGACAGAAAGAAATGGAAAAACCTTCCATGCTCATGGATTGGAAGAACAACTATTGTTAAAATGTATACTACCCAAAGTAATCTACACATTCAATCCAATCCCTATCAATGTAACACCAGAACTTTTCACAGACCTAGAACAAACAATCCTAAAATTTATATGGAACCAGAAAAGACCCCAAATAGAGAACAGTAACATTGAAAAAGTTATGCCAAGTGGGAGGCATCATAGTCCCAGATGTAAAGCTGTATTACAAAGCTATAAGGTCAAGTTAGTATGGTCACAAAACAGACACATAGAATAATGGAACAGATAGAGAACCCCAGAAATAGACCCACAACTATATGGTCAACTAATCTTTGACAAAGCAGGAAAGAATATCCAATGGAAAAAAAGTCTCTTCAACAATTGATTTTGGGAAAACTAGACAGCAACATGCAGAAAAATGAAACTCACTTTCCTACGTGGTCCACAAAAATACGTTCAAAATGCATGAAATAAATAAATAAAAATTTTTTAAAAAAGGGATCCCTGGGTGGCGCAGCGGTTTGGCGCCTGCCTTTGGCTCAGGGCGCGATCCTGGAGACCGGGATCGAATCCCACGTCGGGCTCCCGGTGCATGGAGCCTGCTTCTCCCTCTGCCTGTGTCTCTGACTCTCTCTCTCTCTCTCTGTGACTATCATAAATAAATAAAAATTAAAAAAAATGCATGAAAATCCTAAATGCGAGACAGGAAACCATCAAAATGCTTGAGAAGAACATAGGCTGAAACCTCTTTGACCTTGGCTGCAGTAACTTTTACTAGACATTTCTTTAGAGGCCAGGGAAACAAAGGCAAAAATGAACTATTGGGGCCGCATCAAGATAAAAAGCTTCTGCGCAGCGAAGGAAATAATCAAAACAACTGAAAGACAACTGACAGAATGGGAAAAGATATTTGCAAATAATATATTGGATTAAGGGCTAGTACCCAGAATCTATAAAGAACTCATAAAAATCAAGACCCAAATAATAAATGATCCAGTCAAGAAATCAGCAGAAGATATGAACAGACATTCCCCCAAGAAGACATACAAATGTCTAACAGACACATGAAAAAATGCTCAACATCATTCATCATCAGGAAAATACAAATCAAAACCACAATGCGATACCAACTCAAACCAGTCAGAATGGCTAAAATTAACAATTCAGAAAACAAGAGATGTTGCCAAAGATATAGAGAAAGGAAAACACTTTTGCTTTGTTGATGGGAATTCAAACTGGTGCAGCCACTCTGGAAAACAGTATGAAGATTCCTCAATAAGTTGAAAATAGAACCACCCTATGACTCAACAATTGCACTGCTAGGTACCTATTAAAAAGATACAAAAATACTGATTCAAAGGAGCACATGTACCCCAATACTTATAGCAGCACTATCAACAACAGCCAAATCAGGAAAGGGCCCAAATGTCCATTGACTGATGAATGAAGAAGATGTCAATGGGATAGGACTCAGCCACCAAAAAGAATGAAACGTTGGTATTTGCAACAATATGGATGGAACTAAGTGAAATCAAAGACAAAAAATCATATAATTTCACTCATGTGGAATTTAAAAAACCAGACAGATGAGCATAGGGGAAGGGAAAGAAAATAAAAACAGAGAGTGAGACAAATCATAAGAGACTCTTAACTGTATAAAACAACAGCAACTAAGGGTTGCTGGAGGGGAGGTTGCTGGAGGGGATGGAGTAACAGGGTGGTGGGCCTTAAGAGGAGGCACTTGTTGGGATGAGCACTGAGTGTTTTATATAAGTGATGAATTAAAACCAATACTACCAATACTTTTAACCTGAATTTAAAAGTAACAAAATATTTTCCTTTACTTTTTTTTAAAGATTTTGTTATCTATTCATGAGAGACACAGAGAGAGGCAGAGATAAAGGCAGAGGGAGAAGCAGGTTCCCCTGTGGGGAGTCTGATTATATGTGATCCCAGTACCCTGGAGATCGTGACCTGAGCCAAAGGCAGATGCTCAACCACTGAGTTACCCAGGTGCCTCTATTTTTTCCTTTAAAACAAACAAACAAAAACAACAACAAAAAAACCCTGTGATGCTTTTCATTATACTTAGATTAAAATCAGTAGCCTGCAAGGCCCTCCTAACCAGATCTGCCTCCCTCACCTTCCCTTATTTGCCTACATTCTTATCCTACTATTTTCTCCTTCATTCACTCTACTGCAATCACACTTGTCACCTTGCTCTTTCTCAAAAAAAATCAGGCAGGTTCCAGTCTTAAAATTTAAGGCCTGTACTAGAATTCTCTCTTTGAATCAATCTTTACAGGAATAGGTTTCTAGTTAGCTCCCTTATCTCTTTCAATTATTTGCTCAGATGTCAATGAGCCTACCTTGATCGCCCAATTTAAAATTGCAAGCTGCCTCCTACCTTGTTCCCTGTCAACTTCCACCCTATCCCCAATCCCATTACCCTGCTATACTTTTTCTTTTCTGCCTAATAATTTTAATCTTATGTAATGGGATTGCCTATTATGATTATTGTTTACTGTCCATCACCCAGTGTTAGAATATAAACTCAAGGAAGCAGGTTTAGTCTGTGTTGTTCACTGTTGTATCCTAAATAACAAGAAATGTCTCTGGAACATAGCAGGCAATCAATAAACATTTGTTGAAACCAAGAGTAAACTACCCACTTAGGTGGGCTTTCCATAGCCTATAAACTTTGGAAAATCACCAAAGTGATTGTGTTTTTGTTTTAGTTTTCTCTGAGGCCTGTCTCCTTGGCTTGTAGATGACTTTTTTTTCTCTGTCTTCAGATGGTATTCTGTGTGTGTTCATGTTTGTCTCTGAGTTTATTCTTCCAATAAGGACACCAGTCATATTGGATCAGGTATCCTTATTGGATCACTCTAATGATCTCATTTAATTTAATTTTAATTACCTCTGGGGGCACCTGGCTGGCTCAGTGGCCAATAGTCTGCCTTTGGCTCAGGTCATGATCCTGGGGTTCTGGGATCAAGTCCCACATCAGGCTCCCTGCAGGGA
Organism: Vulpes lagopus; assembly: GCF_018345385.1. Classification (NCBI taxonomy): domain Eukaryota; kingdom Metazoa; phylum Chordata; class Mammalia; order Carnivora; family Canidae; genus Vulpes; species Vulpes lagopus. The sequence goes on along the minus strand of NC_054838.1, from coordinate 31,882,920 downwards.
GCCTGCTTCTCCCTCTGCCTCTCTCTGTGTGTCTCTCATCAAAAAATAAATAAAAGGGTTCCCTTTTCCCCGCATCCTCTCCAACATTTGTTGTTTCCTGCCTTGTTAATTTTCCCCATTCTCACTGGTGTGAGGTGGTATCTCATTGTGGTTTTGATTTGTATTTCCCTGATGGCAAGTGATGCAGAGCATTTTCTCATGTGCTTGTTGGCCATGTCCATGTCTTCCTCTGTGAGATTTCTCTTCATGTCTTTTGCCCATTTCATGATTGGATTGTTTGTTTCTTTGGGGTTGAGTTTAATAAGTTCTTTATAGATTTTGGAAACTAGCCCTTTATCTGATATGTCATTTGCAAATATCTTCTCCCATTCTGTAGGTTGTCTTTTAGTTTTGTTGACTGTATCCTTTGCTGTGCAAAAGCTTCTTATCTTGATGAAGTCCCAATAGTTCATTTTGTTGGAGAGGATGCGGAGAAAAGGGAACCCTCTTACACTGTTGGTGGGAATGTGAACTGGTGCAGCCACTCTGGAAAACTGTGTGGAGGTTCCTCAAAGAGTTAAAAATAGACCTGCCCTACGACCCAGCAATTGCACTGTTGGGGATTTACCCCAAAGATTCAGATGCAATGAAACGTCGGGACACCTGCACCCCGATGTTTCTATCAGCAATGGCCACAATAGCCAAACTGTGGAAGGAGCCTCGGTGTCCATCGAAAGATGAATGGATAAAGAAGATGTGGTCTATGTATACAATGGAATATTACTCAGCAATTAGAAACGACAAATACCCACCATTTGCTTCAACGTGGATGGAACTGGAGGGTATTATGCTGAGTGAAATAAGTCAATCGGAGAAGGACAAACAGTGTATGTTCTCATTCATTTGGGGAATATGAATAATAGTGAAAGGGAATATAAAGGAAGGGAAAAGAAATGTTGGGAAATATCAGGAAGGGAGACAGAACATAAAGACTCCTAACTCGGGGAAACGAACTAGGGGTGGTGGAAGGGGAGGAGGGCGGGTGTTGGAGGGGAATGGGTGACGGGCACTGAGGTGGACACTTGACGGGATGAGCACCGGGTGTTTTTCTGTATGTTGGTAAATTAAACACCAATAAAAGTTAATTAAATAAATAAATAAATAAATAAATAAATAAAATCTTTAATAAAAATTAATTATCTCTGTAAAGGCATATCTCCAAGTACAGCACATTCTGAGGTACTGAGGGTTAGAAATCCACCATATGAATATTAGACACATTGGGCCCATAACTGATAGTAATGAATGAAGAGAGCAAGAAATCCATTATTTATATTTGTCAGATATGCTTCCTCAATACTTGTTTGCTCTGAGAAATAGAACCATTTTTTTGAGTGTAAAGGTGAAATTACTAGGATGATCTACCCATTCAAAACAGAAAATAGGGCAGCCCTGGTGGCTCAGAGGTTTAGCCCTGCCCTCAGCCCAGGGGTGTGATCCTGGAGACTCAGGATTGAGTCCCACATTGGGCTCCCAGCATGGAGCCTGTTTCTCCCTCTGCCTGTGTCTCTGCTTCTCTCTCTCTGAGGAATAAATAAATAAAATCTTAAAAAACAAAACAAAACAAAACAAAACATAAAATAGTCACATGGAGTAGAAGTAGGTATATACATGTGTGGGTTTGGGTAGATGTTCACTAAATACTGAAATTAATTTTAAGGTCTATCTATCACACATACAACTACTTTCAGAAACTAAAAAATAATTTTTTTTTCATTTAGTTCCAACTTCAAAATTCTTGTTGCTAACCCCTTCTGTCACAAATATGATTGTTTCTCTTCTGCATAAGCCATTTCCCAATTTGATGTTATCTCATATTGCCAAAAACAGTAAAATTAATACCTCCCTGAATACCTGCTTTTGTTTATTTGGTTTTTTTAACATTTTATTTATTTGTTTGCTTCTTTATTTTTAGAGAGGGAGAGAGGGGATAGGGCCTGGGGGAGAGGGAAAATCTTAAGCAGACTTCACACCTAGCATGGTGCCCAACCAGGGGCTCAATTTCACAACCCTGAGATCAGGACCTGAGCTGAAACCAAGAGTCTTAACACTTTAACTGACTGAACCATCCAGGTGCCCAATACCTGGTTATGTTTGCAAATCAGTCTGTTCTCTTGTTTTAAGCAGTATTACATACTGATTAATTAATGATCAAATAATGAAACTATTTTAGGCAGCCCCTCACAATTCCCTTCCAAATTAGTATCAGACCTTTATCTGGAATAATACTTTGATCTTTTCAACTCATTTCCAAGGATCTTAAGGTTGGCATTATAATTCTAATTCCAATCTGTTATTCTTCCGCATTTATTTCCTCATGAATTCCCTAATCTACAAGAAAATGTTAGGTCCCAGGAATCTTCTATTACTTAGCCTATTTTTTTTAAAAGCATACATAAAAATTAACAAATAATTGTCTTTATTCTATTAAAAATATGAAAATTCCTATTTACTATCATATGTTAGGTTTATACTTCATAATGTATTTTTAATATTTACTGTAAGTATTAGAAACAATTATTCTGAGTCTCCTATTTCATCATTTGAAAGACCTCTGCAGGTTTTTTTTTTTAATAGGATTATTTTAAATCACATAGTTTATTTTGAAGCTAAGGGTTTTAATTATTCAGTCCAAGAAATTCTCTATATTTCATTTGTCTTTGTGTGTTAGGATTGATATTTCTGAGTTGGAATACTCCATGTGTTTTTTTCAGGAGTCAGCAAACTGTGGCGTGGGGCCTAATAATTGCCAGCTGGCTGATTTTGTCAATAAAGTTTAATTGCACACTCATACCTATTCCTTTACATACATAGAGTAGTTGAGAAAGATACTGCATTCCTGTGAAGCCGAAAATATTTACTGTCTCTTTAGATAAGAAGTTTGCCAATCCCCATGTAATATATGTTTTATTTTTTAAAGCTATGATACATATGACCATCTGTATTTAAATTCCAGTATAGTAAAAATAAGGTGCTATATTAGTTTTAGGTGTACAATATAGTGATTCAGCAATTCTATACATTATTCAGTGCTCATCATGATGAGTGTACTATTAATCCCCTTTTCTTATATCACCCATCACTCCACCAGCCTCCCCTTCGGATGACCATAACTTTTCTTTAGTTAAGAGTCTGTTTCTTGGTTTGTTTCTTTTTTCCATTGTTCATTTGTTTGGGTGAAATCATATGGTATATATCTTTTTCTGTATGATTTATTTCATTTAGCTTTATACTCTTTACATCCATCTACGTTGATGCAAATGGCAAGATTTCATCTTTTTGATGTAATATGTCATTTTATTTCAAGCACATCTTCTGTATCCATTCATCTAGCAGAGAACACTTGGGCTGCTTTCATAACTTAGCTATTATAAATAACCCTGCTATAAACATAGGGATACATAAGCCTTTTCAAATTATTTTTGTGTTCTTTAGATAATAGTAGTGGAATTATTGGATCATATGGTAATTCTATTTTCAATTTTTTGAGGAACCTCCATACTGTCTTCTAATAAAGGCTGTACTAGTTTGTATTTCCACCAACACGGATGAGAGTTTCTTTCTCTCCACATCCTGACCAACACCTACTGCTTCTTTCATTTTTATTTTAAGCATTCTGACTGGTGTGAGGTGATATCTCATTGTAGTTTTGATTTACATTTCCCTGATGATGAGTGATGGTGAGCATTTTTTTCATGTGTCTATTGAATACCTCTATGTCTTCTTTGGATATATGTCTGTTCATGTCTTCTGCCTGGATTATTTGTTTTTTGGTGTTGAGTTGTGTAGGTTCTTTATAAATTTTGGCTACTAACTTTTCATTGGATATTTTACTTGTAAATATCTTATCCCATTCAGTTGGCTGTCTTTTAGTTTTGTTGGTTGTTTCTTTTGCTGTGCAGAAGATTTTTACTTTGATGTAGTCCCAATAGTTTATTTTTGCTTTTTTCCCCTTGCTTTAGGAGACACACCTAGAAAAATGTTGCTGTGGCCCATGTCAGAGAAATTACTGCCTATGTTCTCTTCTAGGATTTTTATGGTTTCAGATCTCACATTTAGGTGTTTGAGTTTATTTTTGTGGTGTAAGGAAGTGGTCCAGTTTCAGTCTTTTGCACGTATCTGTCCAGCCTTCCCATCACTATTGTCAAAGACACTTTTTCTCATTGAATATTCTTGCCTCTTTTGTTGAAGATTAATTGACCATATAGGTGTGGATTCATCTGTGGGTTTTCTACCCTATTCTGTTGATCCTTTTTGCACATATTGTTTTGATTACTACAGGTTCACAGTATATCTTGAAATCTGGGATTATTATACCTCAAGTTTTGTTCCTTTTCAAGATTTCTTTGGCTATTTGGGGTCTTCTGTGGTTCCATACTAATTTTAGGATAGTTTATTATAGCACTGTGAGAAATACAACCGGTATTTTGGTGTAGATTGCAGTAAATTTATAGATTGCTTTGTGTAGTATGGATATTTTAACAAAATTTGTTCTCCCAACACATGAACATGAAACATCTTTCCATTTGTTTGTGTAATTTGTAATTTCTTTCATCAGCAATTTATAGTTTGAAGAGTACAGGTCTTTCACCTCCTTGGTTAAGTTTATTCATAGGTATTTTATAATTTTTTGAGCATCTCTATTTTTATCATATCTACTTGGGCAAAAAGTCAGCATAGATGCTAACTGGAATTATTTTCATCTTTAATGCATTCTAACCCTAGCTGGTGCCTTTAAAAAAATTAACTGAATTTATGTCTTTGGTATAAATGAAGATTAGTTTTGTATAAATTAGCCTATCTATGGAGATTCTATGATCATTATGTCATTGAAATGCACTTTGTCTTAATACCATGTGTATATTTAGTAGCTGTATTAATATAGCTTTAACAGTATTATTTCTAACTTTACTATGATATAGTCAGTTTTTATATTTTTGCTTTTATCTTTTAATTAATATTTTTTAATTCTTTCAGTGTCGATTTTGTTTGGAGATGGGTGATAAGGCGTAAACTGACTGGTAAGTGACCACATATCTCTTAATATGATGCATTTTTTAAAAGTAGATATTCTGGTACCCCAGTTCTCAATGTTAGAAACCAAACCTATGACTTATGGGGATTATGATATTCTACTCTTAACCTGCAGATGAAGTTCATAGAGAAATATTTTTATTTATTCATCACTAAATAAAATGAGAGGTGAAACAGTTTAATCTGCAAAGTGGCAAAATAATTGAATTAAATAATTTGGAGAACACTCAGTCTTTGTGTTGTCAATGAATCATATCTTAGAGGAAAATGAGGATCCATATAAATAAAGAAAAGAAGGAAAAATAGGAAAGCTAGCTTGACAGGGACAATGGATTTTAACTTCTATAAATAATGTAATTTGCTTAGATTTTATATTTTTAAAATTTCTTAGCACCTCATGAAAAATATGGAATGCATCTGAAATTTTCTTCTCATATAATCCTTAGAAATATGGAAATGAATGATTCATTCTTGTTCCAGAATTTGAATGGTATTAAGTATTTAGTTTCTTTGATCAAAGAATATCAAAGTAATAAAATCCAGTCAGAAAATGTTAGGTTTCCTAGTATTATAGTATGCACATTTAATAATCAAGTTTACTAGAACTTAATTGTATCTGGGAGCTAATTGCAAACTGAGTATTTTTTGATAGTTGATTTGGCAATTTTAATGGCAGTTGGCATTTTCTGCTGCTATTCACATATCATTCAATTTGAAAAACCATCACTGCGAAGTCACAGGTTTTAACATAAACCAAGGGAAATCTTGTTTCTTTTCTAATAAATAATTTAGACATTCTGTGGGTCTATGCTTCTTATGAATCTGTGTAACTTAGCTGAGAAGAAATACAGCAGGAAGAATTTATTCTTGACTTAAATGTATAATAAATCAGATGGCTTATTCAAGAGGAATTGTTGGTGTTTTCGTCTCTCGTATTACTTCATTGAATAATGCAATATATCTTTGGAGAGCCACTGAAAATACAATTACATATAATTTTTAATTATGATTTAGAAACAGATTTATATTAATGTCTATTTAATAGTTTTCTTTTACACAGACGTGTTAGCAATACATTTTTAACCATCTCCTTTGAGAATACAAAAGGAAAAAGAGTTAAAGTAGACTTAAGTAGACTTATTCTATACCACCTAACCGGCCTATTAACATGTTATAATAAAGTTGATTTGTTCCTGTAGCATTTTTCTTTTAAGTACTCATTTTGCAAATGAGACAATGCTATTTGGTATCACCACAAGCAAATATGATAATGTTGAGCAATTATAACCTACATTCTAAGTATCAGTTGTGAATATACTAAAATAAAAAAGTTATGAGTTTTTGAAAATGGCCCATGAAAACCTAGAGAAATTAGAATGAATAAAAGTGGAAGAGAAATTAAATCAATGAATAGAAAATACAGAAATTGCAAAGTGAGAGACCAAGTCATTGTGTATAGACAAGTGCATTTTTATGTAAACATGCTGTTTATAAAATGGAAAGGGTATCTGATATTATGTTTGGTTACTTAATATATTTTGAAATTAGTTTGGGTTTTTAAATGAAGTATATGAGATTTGTTGAGATTTTTCTCTTGAAAACATTTGACACATGTGTTTGTTACCTCAATTAAGCAACATCTGATTGGTAGTCATATTAGAGAGAACAATAATATAGGAGATTGCAGAAAAATACTATAAAGGACCTTTTGAAATGTAATCTGGAAATAACTAGTCATTAACTAGCTGTGTGGGTGAAACTGAGCAACCATTTAATGGGTCCAAAGAAGCAGCCATGGGTTTTGATTCTTTCACCTCTCACCTTTCAAAAAGAACTATTTTCAGTACCAGTATATCTCTATTTCATTTAACACCAAATTAAGTAATTCATTAGAAGTGCATAAATCTGTATTTTAAATCAAGAGCAAAATAATGGCTTATTTGTGGTACTGAACTGGAAACATAAGAAACTAACATGTGATTGAACACTTCTTATGAATGAGAGAGTACATTTAAGTTTGATAGGTAAGCAGCTATTTCCCAAGCAGTTATATTGTGATGAATTCAAATGTCAAGAATTGTTGTATCAAAGACTTGCTTCTGGGACTAAAATCATTCCCTCTTGCATTTGAAGAATTTCTATCTGGTTTAGGTATTCTTTCTGATATATAAAACCTGATGAACAGGGAAACAATTTTCTCTGAAGTAATTTGTTAAAATTTCTCAACCACACAGCCCTAAAATTTGTTTTCTTGATAATGCCAGGTAGCAATAAAATGTCCAAAAGGATATAGGAATTCACTAAAATAATCAGCAGTAAACCAGGTATATGTTTGTCATTAAAAATTTGACTGAAGACATAATTTGGCTATTGATACCATTTTAAATGAGTAAGAGTTTATTTGTAAATGACATTTTATAGATATATAATCTCTGGTGACTAAAAGGTCTACAAGAGCAGAGACTGCTTTGCTTTTGAGTCCTGAGAAAGCACAAACTATTTGAACTATAACATACCATAGTAAATATTTGTTTTAATAAATCACTTATATTTTTTAAGGGTAAGACTGGGTAAATAGAGAGACAACATCATCAGTCATCATCGTCATCATCATCATCATCATTATTTGATTATAGAATGTATGAAACATCATCCCTGATTTTGGTAAAGAAACAACATCACATATATTTAAGAACAAGAGCTCTGTTGTCAGAATTTTTGGATGATAATCTGACTCATCCAAAATATATAATCTTGTGCCTCTCTCTGTCACATTTTTATTATCTCAAAATACTGAATGAGTTTGTAACATGCTTAGAAATGTCCCCATCATACAGTAAACATTACGTAGTTATTGACAATTATTAACATTGTTTTCATTTTTGTGGCCCTGGAGATTAGATATGTCTTCTATGTTTAAGGGGTTCATATTCTAGTAGGAAAGACAGGTGTAAACAAAACTATATTAAAAAGTATGATACTTTCGAGAAACTTCAAATAGAAAGAATATTAGAGGGATACTTAATGAGTGAGAATTTAGTGTTGTCTCACACACGAGGTAGCTCTTAGCCTGGGCCTGGAATATTTCACATTAGTGTGAAATTTCTTATGTATGTTTTATTATCAGATAACAGCAAAGACAGTGTTCTGGGAAGATGAACAATGGGAAGTAGTTAAATTAAAGAGGCTTGACAAATCAGCAAAACAGTATTAACCTTAAATGGCTTTTAAACAGTAACTAATTACTAAATATGTTTAAAAATCCTTTTATGTCATTTTTGGTTAGCATTTATTCTTTAACTTGGTTTGCAATGCCGTTTAATGTCAAGGTCCAATCCACCTTTCCAAACTTAACTTCCAATATTCAACACCTACCAGTCCAATTTCATTTTATGCTGCAGCCATTTTTTTCTCTCTCCTGAACATAATGTAGATTTATAAATGTTCCTTCTGTCTCTAAGGCCAATATTTCCAGTATTTCTACTTCTGCACAGGACAAAACTCTAAAGCTTTTTCTGACATTTTGTGTCATTTAAAGTTTGGCAGATGAAAATCAAATATAGATGCATACACCCCACTACAGAATGTGGTAGATTACATTATTAACTTATTTCATCCAGGATAGAGAATATTTTTCAAGTGAGTTTGACCACCCAGAACTGGAACAGATGCAGCCTATTTCCATGTGCATTCCCTAGGTCTCCAAATCCCTAAGGGGTGAGGGCTGGTGTGCATCTGCCAGTAATACTGGCTAATTTGAAAAGCTTAATTTCTTACTGGGCCATGATTCTTACATAATTGGTATTTTCATTACTATCCATGAAGAATTATGCATATAATTTATATGCCTCCACTTGAGAAAAACATTGATTCCCACATTCTGAACTAATATCACTAAAAGTGAAGGGGTTTCATCAACTGGGGATAAAAAAGAATATGGTTCTGAGAAGTACTTGCATTGAGAATTCCAGTGCTGCAGGAAACTAAAATGTCTCTATACACTATTAGACTTTTCATCTTCTAGCTTTTATAGCATTTTCTTTCTTTCCAGTCAGACTCTATGCTAGAAACTATAGACCGGTAGATAAGATGCAGCCTTGTCTTCATGTAGATCGTGTTACAGTAGGCAACACAGATCCATAGCCAGGTAACCCGAATGATAATCTGTGTCACAATAAAAGCAAGTACTGAGTGCTATGATGGCATGCAAATGGGGCATCTCATTCATTTTGTGGGAATGAGAGGTAACTTGGAGAAGGTGAGACTTAAGGAGTCAGTATGAGTTAACTAGGTGAAGAGATTGGAGAGAGCATTCCAGTCAGATGGAGCTTGATGTTAAAGTTTCCTTTATCAGCGTGTAATACATCCAGGAAACTATATGTAACTTGGCATTCTCATTTCTAAGAGGCCTCAATGGTACAGTGCATTTTTATACTTTAGAATGCAATTCATAGTACCTCCTAGTTCAGCAAATGTTTTTCTGATTAATTACTTACTTTGCTCATATCATGTGTTAGATATTACATCTTTAAAAAAATGAATAGATTCACTGAAAATATTTTATTTAAACATGTATGTATTGTGGGTGGCAGGTAGGTAGATAGACATACAGACATTTAGACATCTTCTAAAGCTTCAGATCATTAAGGATAATTTAGCCATGCAATCATATTTTGTGTGTGTATTTTTACAATCTATACATTTGAAAACTTTCATTTGAGGAATGCCACTTTTATTGGTGACATTTGAGTGATTATCTTATAGCATATTGATTTATGTGAAATGCTTTTTTACGCATTCAATAAATGCTTGTTGACTGACTTTCACAAACATTTAAGATAAGAATGATGTATATAGCGAAGTCATTTTGCCAACAGGAAACTAACTGGGTGCCAAGATTTGTATACAGTATAAATCATAAGGACATGGAAGTCTCATGACTGCCTGGAGAAAGCACACAGATGCACTTCTCCAGTAACAGATTCACTTTTCTATAGCTTATGGCTGAGAAAAAAAGCTTCAGGCAGGACCAAACTATTCTTGAGACTGACAGTGAGTAAATCTATACTATGTTTTCTATATTTTTTATCATATTATTGTAGAGTGTGCCATGAAGCACTGGCTACATCTCATAGACATGATAAATGAGAGCCCACACTTTGGAATTAGACTATCCTGGCTGGAGTTGAAATCCAGCCTTCATAATAACCATCTATGTGGCTTTGAACATGTCTTTTAATTTCTATAAATGTTGGTTATATTATAGGCTGGATGATGCTCATCTCTCCCTAATAATATGTTCACATTCTAAGCCCTAAAACCTCTGAATATGTTTTCTGAAATGGTAAAAAAGGAATTTGCAGATGTGATTAAGTTAAGAGTCTTGGGGTGGGGGGGATTATAGAGTCTTTATTAGAGGGAGACAGGGATGTTAAAGTCAGAGATCAAGGCAAAGTGACAGAAGCAGAGGTCAGTGTGAGCCCAATGCAGGCAGCCTCTAGAAGGTAGAAAAAGCAAGGAAACTAATATAGCTCAGTCATCTAAGAATATGCATAATAAAGACCTCTCTAATAGGATTATTGTGAGGATTAACTGTAATAGTAAGTGTAAAAGAGCAGCCAGCAATATAGACTATCAGGATTCAAAGAATGTGGAGCCCAAGCATGTCTCAAGCTTGAAACTTTTCCTTGTTCACATAAATAAGCTTTTCAGTCTACACTTTAACAAAGCATTTGCCTTGTGAATTTATTTCATAATATAGACAGTACTTTGATCTTCCATGGAAGGATAATAGACCTACCAAGATTATAAATATATATATATATATATTCAGATAGGAAATATATATATATATATTCAGATAAGAAAAGAAAGAAGGTAGTATGTATTGAAAGCCCATGCAAGTCAACACAATATGCTATTCAATTTTTCATACATTATTTTAACAACAATCTTAAAAGAGGTGTCATTTTTCTCATTGTTAAACATAGATGTTGAGATTTACCTTAAAATCTAAATATAATATAGTAGGACTATTCAAGTGATAGTAAACCAACTCATAAAACTGAAAACTGCAAGACAGCATTAACATCTGAACCCAAGTACTCAAAACAGTGAAATCAGGAACATGTCTCTTCCTTATTATACCTCTTTGCCTTGCTCTCTTTGTACCATCTTCCTTTACAGACTGGCTCTTACCACATGCACATAAGACTGATATCCTACCAGCCTACCAATAGCAGTGGCAAGAATGTATCTCTTTTCTAATCATTCTGCCCAAAATTTTGAGCTGATGGGTCATGGACAAATCCGAGGGAAAGGAGGTAAATTATTTGATTGATTGAACATGAGTCCATGTCCATGCTGGAGCATCAAGGAGGTATAAGGCAGTAGTTGGAATGTATAAATGATTGATGATATGATTATTTTTTAATTTCAGAAATGAAAGTTTTAGTAGTGTGGAGGATGTATCAGAGCAGAAAAAGACATACGTTTAGGGAGATTTTGCAATAGTAGGTAATAGAGGTGAGAGTTGTCTTCTAGACTCATTAAAAAGAAATCAGTCATCAGAGATCTCGGAGAAAAATTCAACCTTTCCCTCTATTTTATGGTTGAAATTGGGTGAAAGAGGAGAATTTACTTATTCAAGTAACCTACCCCAAACAAATATGTTATCTTTGTTTCTACCTTGTATAGCTGAATTCTTTCTTTCATTTGTTATGAAGAAAACTAATACCTACCTGCTTAGCTTTTCCAGGAATAGCAGGTCTTCATTCTAAAATAATTAGGACTTATTATACCAGATTTTATTTTTCAATATCTACTTCACCATGAGTATCTCTTTTTCTGTGGGTAAAACCCCTTTCTCCCAGCCACAGGTTCAGAATAATCTTGGGCTTGGGAGTTTTCCTCACTTAGTCCTTGAAACAATCTTGAGATGTATTTTCTCTAAGATCTTTCTAACATTGCTCTTAAGATTTTGACTAAGTCCAAGGTCTAAATAGTAATTTGCATTCATTCATTTAGCAAATATTTATGTAATATTTACTATGTGCTAAGCGCTGTGCAAGTTTCTAGAGACACTATGATAAATAAGATAGTTCAATAGCTCAAAGATTCTGAAGTTTAGTGAAGTTTGCCGACAAGTAAATGGCAAGTAAAAATAAACCCTGGTAAGTGCTCTGATAGTGGCAGGTACAGGGTACATTAGGAGAAAAAGGAAGGACATTTACCTCATACTGTTGGAGGAGAGACTGTAGCCTTGATCAGGAAAGGCATTGGGTTAGTTAACATTTAAATTAAGTACTAACCCTAAAGAATGTCAGGTGTTGAAGTGGGGGGGGGGTATGTATAAACAGAGACATAGAGTAAGCAACATTCACAAAGATGCATGGTTAAAGGGAAACTAAGACAAGTTTGACATACCTGGAACATAGAATGGCATTTTGGGGCTTTAGGATAGATAGAATTGAGAATGGAGGGAGTCGAGATAGAAGAGATGAGGAAGCATCAGGAAGGAATGATCTGCAAACCATGGAAAGGACTTTGGACTGTCTGGGACATGAAAGCATTTCTAATGCAAGGAGAAACATCAGATTTCTGGTTTTGGAAGTAGCTCTCTAACTATAGAATAGACACTGAATTGGAGAAAGGTAAACCTATGGAAGATCAAATAGTAGGCTGTTTACCCTGATTAAGTATGGTTGTGAATAAAGATATGTTAAAATAATAATAAATATTAATATATTTACTTTCAAAACCTATAAGTAAAACTTGAAAATAAGGTGATTTTGAAAGTATACAATTCATACACATTATAAGTTTGAATTTAAATTGAAATACTATGGATAAAGATATAAAACTCATGTAACATTGTATATCAACTATACTCAAATAACAAAAGAAAAAAGAAAGAAAAAAGACAAAAGACAAAAGAATATTATGAATGAAACGTTTACAAACCAACAGTGCAGTGGAATATATGCTAAGGTGTAGTGATACTTCAGATTTTTAAAGTCCCTGCTCTTACATCATCCTATTAAAGGGGAAACATTATGATACATAACTTTATTACCACTTTATAAGTACTATTCTAAATACTGGTAGAATGCTTATTTTATTTTGCACAGAGGAAATCTTACACCAAAGTAAGAGCAATTGAGCTTGGTCTTTAAGTATTTTGTCTAGAAGATAAAGAACAAAAACAACATTAGGGCTAACACATGAATAAGACATAAACTAAAACATGAAGTCATGAGTTTTTTTTATGCCTGATAAACAGCAAATTAAGTAGTAATTAAGGCACAGAGGGTGCAAGGTTAAGAATATGGTACAAAAGAGATCCCAAACAACAAACTAAGGAGTTATAATATTTCCCCCTAAACAGTAGGAAAACACCAATGTCTTAGCATAGTAGTGACATCATCAGATCAATTTACTTGAGTGGGAACAGTCTTGGGAATGAAGAAAATATACTTTTCAAATTGGAAGTTGTTAGAAGGTGGAGGAAGGTTAGTAAAATATCCTCCAGATAGAGAAAGCAGTTTAAGACTGAAAATAAAGCAAACCACTCCATTCCATATATAAAGTGTTTTATTGGGAGAGGGGCAAGATGGCGGCGGAGCAGGGTCTCCAGGTCACCTGTCCTCAGCAAATTACCTAGAAAACCTTCAAATCATCCTGAAAACCTACGAATTCGGCCTGAGATTTAAAGAGAGACCAGCTGGAACGCTCCAGTGAGAAGAGTTCGCGCTTCTATCAAGGTAGGAAGACGGGGAAAAAGAAATAAAGGAACAAAAGGCCTCCAAGGGGGAGGGGCCCCGCGAGGAGCCGGGCTGAGGCCGGGGCGAGTGTCCCCAGGACAGGAGAGCCCCGTCCCGGAGGAGCAGGAGCTGCACCGACCTTCCCGGGGGAAAGGCCTCCCGGGGAATTGGAGCAGGATCCCCAGAAAGGCGGGGACGCCCTCGGGCTCCCGGGGACAGTAACAGAGGAACTGCGCCCCGGAGAGTGCGCCGAGCTCCCTAAGGGCTGCAGCGCTCGGCGGGACCCGGAGCAGCTCGGAGGGGCTCGGGCGGCGGCTCCGCGGAGGGGGCTGCGGGGCTCCGGGAACAGCTGAGCGGCGGCGGCTCGGGCAGAGGAAGAAGCTCCGCGGAGGGGGCTGCGCGGCTCCGGGAACAGCTCGGAGGGGCTCGGGCGGCGGCTCCGCGGAGGGGGCTGCGCGGCTCCGGGAACAGCTCAGCGGCGGCGGCTCGGGCGGAGGAAGAAGCTCCACGCGGAGGGGGCGGCGCGGCTCCGGGAACAGCTCGGAGGGGCTCGGGCGGCGGCTCCGCGGAGGGGGCTGCGCGGCTCCGGGAACAGCTCGGAGGGGCTCGGGCGGCGGCTCCGCGGAGGGGGCTGCACCGCCGGGAGCGCGAATCCAACAGCGCAGGCCTCGGAGCACAGGGCGCCGGGACACAGCCCAGGATCCGGCCTCCCCCGGGACAGGCAGAGGCCGGGAGGGCCCAGGACAGCAAGGACGCTCCTGCCTGGAGCTGAGCAGATCAGCGGCCCCGCCCGGGAGCCCCCAGGCCCTGCAGACGGAGAGCCCCGGAGCTACTGCGGGGGCTGAATCCAGGGTCCCAGAGCTGCCCCCGCCACTGTGGCTTCCTCCCGGGGCCTCACGGGGTGAACAACCCCCACCGAGCCCTGCACCAGGCAGAGGCAGAGCAGCTCCCCCAAGTGCTAACACCTGAGAATCAGCACAGCAGGCCCCTCCCCCAGAAGACCAGCGAGACGGACCAGGTCCAGGGGAAGTCAAGGGACTTAAACTACACAGAATCGGAAGATACTCCCCCGTGGTTTTTTTTGTTTTTTGGTTTTTTGTTTTTGTTTTTGTTTCTTTTTTGTTTTGTTTTGTGCTTTTTTTTTCTCTCTCTTTCTTCTTGATTTCTGATTACTTCCCCCACCCCCCCTTTTTTTTCTTTTTTCTCCTTTCTTTCTTTTTCTTTCTTTTTCTTCTCTTTTTCCCCTTTTTTTTCTTCTTTCTCTTTTTTCTTTTTCTCTTTTCTTTCCTTCTCTCTCTTTTTCTCCTTTTCCCAATACAACTTGTTTTTAGCCACTCTGCACTGAGCAAAATGACTAGAAGGAAAACCTCACCTCAAAAAAAAGAATCAGAAACAGCCCACTCTCCCACAGAGTTACAAAATCTGGATTACAATTCAATGTCAGAAAGCCAATTCAGAAGCACTATTTTACAGCTACTGGTGGCTCTAGAAAAAACCATAAAGGACTCAAGAGACTTCATGACTGCAGAATTTAGATCCAATCAGGCAGAAATTAAAAATCAATTAAATGAGATGCAATCCAAGCTAGAAGTCCTAACGACGAGGCTTGACGAGGTGGAAGAACGAGTGAGTGACATAGAAGACAAGTTGATGGCAAAGAGGGAAACTGAGGAAAAAAGAGACAGGCAATTAAAAGACCATGAGGATAGATTAAGGGAAATAAATGATAGCCTGAGGAAGAAAAACCTACGTTTAATTGGGGTTCCTGAGGGAGCCAAAAGGGACAGAGGGCCAGAATATGTATTTGAACAAATCCTAGCTGAAAACTTTCCGAATCTGGGAAGGGAAACAGGCATTCAGATCCAGGAAATAGAGAGATCCCCCCCTAAAATCAACAAAAACCGTTCAACACCTCGACATTTAATAGTGAAGCTTGCAAATTCCAAAGATAAGGAGAAGATCCTTAAAGTAGCAAGAGAAAAAAAGTCCCTGACTTTTATGGGGAGGAATATTAGGGTAACAGCAGACCTCTCCACAGAGACCTGGCAGGCCAGAAAGGGCTGGCAGGATATATTCAGGGTCCTAAATGAAAAGAACATGCAACCAAGAATACTTTATCCAGCAAGGCTTTCATTCAAAATGGAAGGAGAGATAAAGAGCTTCCAAGACAGGCAGGAACTGAAAGAATATGTAACCTCCAAACCAGCTCTGCAAGAAATTTTAAGGGGGACTCTTAAAATTCCCCTTTAAGAAGAAGTTCAGTGGAACAATCCACAAAAACAAGGACTGAATAGATATGATGACACTAAACTCATATCTATCAATAGTAACTCTGAATGTGAACGGGCTTAATGACCCCATCAAAAGGCGCAGGGTTTCAGACTGGATAAAAAAGCAGGACCCATCTATTTGCTGTCTACAAGAGACTCATTTTAGACAGAAGGACACCTACAACCTGAAAATAAAAGGTTGGAGAACCATTTACCATTCAAATGCTCCTCAAAAGAAAGCAGGGGTTGCCATCCTTATATCAGATAAATTAAAATTTACCCCGAAGACTATAGTGAGAGATGAAGAGGGACACTATCTCATACTCAAAGGATCTATCCAACAAGAGGACTTAACACTCCTCAATATATATGCCCCGAATGTGGGAGCTGCCAAATATTTAAACCAATTAATAACCAAACTCAAGAAATACCTTGATAATAATACACTTATACTTGGTGACTTCAATCTAGCTCTTTCTACCCTGGATAGGTCTTCTAAGCACAACATCTCCAAAGAAACGAGAGCTTTAAATGATACACTGGACCAGATGGATTTCACAGATATCTACAGAACTTTACATCCAAACTCAACTGAATACACATTCTTCTCAAGTGCACATGGAACTTTCTCCAGAATAGACCACATACTGGGTCACAAATCGGGTCTGAACCAATACCAAAAGATCGGGATAGTCCCCTGTATATTCTCAGACCATAATGCCTTGAAATTAGAACTTAATCACAACAAGAAATATGGAAGGACCACAAACACGTGGAGGTTAAGGACCATCCTGCTAAAAGATGAAAAGGTAAACCAGGAAATTAAGGAAGAATTAAAAAGATTCATGGAAACTAATGAAAATGAAGATACAACCGTTCAAAATCTTTGGGATGCAGCAAAAGCAGTCCTGAGGGGGAAATACATCGCAATACAAGCATACATTCAAAAACTGGAAAGATCTCAAATTCAAAAGCTCACCTTACACATAAAGGAACTAGAGAAAAAGCAACAAATAGACCCCACCCCCAGCAGAAGAAGAGAGTTAATTAAAATTCGAGCAGAACTCAATGATATCGAGACCAAAAGAACTGTGGAACAGATCAACAGAACCAGGAGTTGGTTCTTTGAAAGAATTAATAAGATAGATAAACCATTAGCCAACCTTATTAAAAAGAAGAGAGAGAAGACTCAAATTAATAAAATCATGAATGAGAAAGGGGACATCACTACCAACACCAAGGAAATACAAACGATTTTAAAAACATATTATGAACAGCTGTACGCCAATAAATTAGGCAATCTAGAAGAAATGGACACATTCCTGGAAAGCCACAAACTACCAAAACTGGAGCAGGAAGAAATAGAAAACCTGAACAGGCCAATAACCAGGGAGGAAATTGAAGCAGTCATCAAAAACCTCCCAAGACACAAGAGTCCAGGGCCAGATGGCTTCCCAGGGGAATTCTATCAAACGTTTAAAGAAGAAATCATACCTATTCTACTAAAGCTGTTTGGAAAGATAGAAAGAGATGGAGTACTTCCAAATTCGTTCTATGAGGCCAGCATCACCTTAATTCCGAAACCAGACAAAGACCCCACCAAAAAGGAGAATTACAGACCAATATCCCTGATGAACATGGATGCAAAAATTCTCAACAAGATACTAGCCAATAGGATCCAACAACACATTAAGAAAATTATTCACCATGACCAAGTAGGATTTATCCCTGGGACACAAGGCTGGTTCAACACTCGTAAAACCATCAATGTGATTCATCATATCAGCAAGAGAAAAACCAAGAACCATATGATACTCTCATTAGATGCAGAGAAAGCATTTGACAAAATACAGCATCCATTCCTGATCAAAACCCTTCAGAGTGTTGGGATAGAGGGAACTTTCCTCGACATCTTAAAAGCCATCTACGAAAAGCCCACAGCAAATATCATTCTCAATGGGGAAGCACTGGGAGCCTTTCCCCTAAGATCAGGAACAAGACAGGGATGTCCACTCTCACCACTGCTGTTCAACATAGTTCTGGAAGTCCTCACCTCAGCAATCAGACAACAAAAAGACATTAAAGGCATTCAAATTGGCAAAGAAGAAGTCAAACTCTCCCTCTTCGCCGATGACATGATACTCTACATAGAAAACCCAAAAGCCTCCACCCCCAGATTGCTAGAACTCATACAGCAATTTGGTAGCGTGGCAGGATACAAAATCAATGCCCAGAAATCAATGGCATTTCTATACACTAACAATGAGACTGAAGAAAGAGAAATTAAGGAGTCAATCCCATTTACAATTGCACCCAAAAGCATAAGATACCTAGGAATAAACCTAACCAAAGAGGTAAAAGATCTATACCCTAAAAACTATAGAACACTTCTGAAAGAAATTGAGGAAGACACAAAGAGATGGAAAAATATTCCATGCTCATGGATTGGCAGAATTAATATTGTAAAAATGTCAATGTTACCCAGGGCAATTTATACGTTTAATGCAATCCCTATCAAAATACCATGGACTTTCTTCAGAGAGTTAGAACAAATTATTTTAAGATTTGTGTGGAATCAGAAAAGACCCCGAATAGCCAGGGGAATTTTAAAAAAGAAAACCTTAGCTGGGGGCATCACAATGCCAGATTTCAGGTTGTATTACAAAGCTGTGGTCATCAAGACAGTGTGGTACTGGCACAAAAACAGACACATAGATCAATGGAACAGAATAGAGAACCCAGAAGTGGACCCTGAAATGTACGGTCATCTAATATTCGATAAAGGAGGAAAGACTATCCATTGGAAGAAAGACAGTCTCTTCAATAAATGGTGCTGGGAAAATTGGACATCCACATGCAGAAGAATGAAACTGGACCACTCTCTTTCACCATACACAAAGATAAACTCAAAATGGATGAGAGATCTAAATGTGAGACAAGATTCCATCAAAATCCTAGAGGAGAACACAGGCAACACCCTTTTTGAACTTGGCCACAGTAACTTCTTGCAAGATACATCCACGAAGGCAAAAGAAACAAAAGCAAAAATGAACTATTGGGACTTCATCAAGATAAGAAGCTTTTGCACAGCAAAGGATACAGTCAACAAAACTAAAAGACAACCTACAGAATGGGAGAAGATATTTGCAAATGACATATCAGATAAAGGGCTAGTTTCCAAAATCTATAAAGTACTTATTAAACTCAACACCAAAGAAACAAACAACCCGATCATGAAATGGGCAAAAGACATGAAGAGAAATCTCACAGAGGAAGACATGGACATGGCCAACAAGCACATGAGAAAATGCTCTGCATCACTTGCCATCAGGGAAATACAAATCAAAACCACAATGAGATACCACCTCACACCAGTGAGAATGGGGAAAATTAACAAGGCAGGAAACAACAAATGTTGGAGAGGCTGCGGAGAAAAGGTAACCCTCTTACACTGTTGGTGGGAATGTGAACTGGTGCAGCCACTCTGGAAAACTGTGTGGAGGTTCCTCAAAGAGTTAAAAATAGACCTGCCCTACGACCCAGCAATTGCACTGTTGGGGATTTACCCCAAAGATTCAGATGCAATGAAACGTCAGGACACCTGCACCCCGATGTTTCTATCAGCAATGGCCACAATAGCCAAACTGTGGAAGGAGCCTCGGTGTCCATCGAAAGATGAATGGATAAAGAAGATGTGGTCTATGTATACAATGGAATATTACTCAGCAATTAGAAACGACAAATACCCACCATTTGCTTCAACGTGGATGGAACTGGAGGGTATTATGCTGAGTGAAATAAGTCAATCGGAGAAGGACAAACAGTGTATATTCTCATTCATTTGGGGAATATGAATAATAGTGAAAGGGAATATAAAGGAAGGGAAAAGAAATGTGTGGGAAATATCAGGAAGGGAGACAGAACATAAAGACTCCTAACTCGGGGAAACGAACTAGGGGTGGTGGAAGGGGAGGAGGGCGGTTGTTGGAGGGGAATGGGTGACGGGCACTGAGGTGGACACTTGACGGGATGAGCACTGGGTGTTTTTCTGTATGTTGGTAAATTAAACACCAATAAAAAAAAAAGTGTTTTATTCATGATAACTTATGGCAGGGATCAGGAAGAGGGAAGATCGAGGGGGTCCTTGGCCATTCTCTGCAGCTATTCTCCACCCAGTCCAGACCTTAGTCCCCAGCTTTCATAGGGCAAAGTGACATGGTGTTGAGGTTACAGGGTACATATCTAGAGTCAACCTTCTTTGTGTCAGTCATCTCTACTAGTTATCTAAAGTGGAGCCTTCTGTGCAGCAGTTTGGGGAAGATCAGAACAAGCCTTCCCACATTCTAGTCAGGGCACACATTGCCCCATGGGGTCTGGAACACATAGAAAGGGAGGGAGGTCATTGCATGGGCATGAATAAGATGGAGTGCCAAAAATGGAGTCAGTGTTGTCAAGACTCTTACAGAAGCCTTTTTAAAATGTGATTCCCACCCCCCACCCCCTTATCCCTACTTGGCGATAGCTGTTCATGTCCTTATGGAAGCTGCAGAAAGTTTTATGCGCACACATGTCTCTAGAGACCTCTTACAACTCTGGGGCTCCTCAGTGATTCACAATCCCTGACTTAACACTGACAAATTCAAAGATACAGATTTGAATTAGGAAAATAACAAAATGAAAATGCATACTCAGAATGATTCAGGAGGTGGAAGAAGCAGAGTTCGCGTCCCATTAGTTAGGGAGAGGAATGCTGGGGAGAATAGAGGAGGGAAGTATGAAGACCAGAGGAGAAGTGAAGAGGTTAGAGCGGTAGTGCAGGTCAGACATGGTGTGGCGTAGCTTAGGATCACATTATAGAAGCACAGAGTCAGATTGAGGATATATTTTGAAGGTACAGCTGATAGATTTTTTTGTTGGATTTGGGTCATTATTTCAACACTTGAGCAATGAACAACTTGGTGAATTGTGGGACGATGTGTTATGCTGGGGATCATTGGGATGTAAAAGGAGAATGTATTGAATAGGACTAGAGAGTTGATTATCGCAATTACTATATATTCACCTTTACTTTGTATATTATTAGTTTAGTGTCTGTTTTTCTATAATGCAAGCTTCATGTAAATAAGGATAAATTCATTATCTACTTCTAATGATTAAGATGTAGCATGACTCATACTAGGTATTAATAACTATTTGTTGAATCAATAAATTCACCAGAGCCTCTCTGCTTTATAGTTTTTTAAATTTAATATATGTTGGATGATTTAGGAGTGAGGTTTCTAGAAATAGACTGGGGTTTAAAAATTAGTTTCAGTGCTCATAAGCTATTTAACTGTGGGTTACTTCATCCTTCTCAGCCTCAGTTTCTTCATCTGTAATAATAACTTTAAAAGACTAATAATAGTCTAACCTTGCAATATTCTGATGGTGAAATAAGTTGGTACATGAAAAACAATTAGAATCGTAACTCGTAAGTTGTTATATGTTCAAGGAATGTTGCCTATTAAAATTGTTATTTGAAGAAAATTCACAGGTATAATATGTTTGAAGACTGTTACTCTACCTATATGAAAGGAGATTTTCTTTGTTAAACAGTAATCACAAAGCACTTTGCACTTGAGATACTTTTATATACAGTAATCATCCTTTTTGGGTATCTGAGTAGTGGGCTGGTTTAAAAGCAAAAACAAACTATAGCTGCAGCAGTGTGCTAAAGTCTTGTTTCTGGTTTTATGAATGTGTAGATGTGCATGTATTGGAGGTGGAGGGAAACACAGAAGATGGAGAGAGAAATATGATTCAGAAGCCATCATTGAAGTATTCTCAGTGTGATTTAAAGATATTTTAGACTGAATTTGTATCGATTTTTAATACTGTCTCCTATAAGAGTTTTCTCATTTAGTCATAACAATTTGACTATTTTTGAGACTCTTGGTCTTGTGAGAATGTACTGCCTGGACCCAATGTCTCTAAGTGGAATATTTATCTATGGCTTTCCATTCATGCCGTCCATCTCTGTGAGTACCAAGAGAGGCCTTAGAGGAGTCTTTACCCTTCTGAGAAATTGTATGACACACCTGCTTTTCCTTAGAAAATGAAACTGTAGATAAATGTTTGATGTACTTTCAATTTCTTTACGGTTCTCACTCCTCTAAAGGCGCAATGGTAAAGAAATCTCTCAAGCAGAAAGGTGAGTCACCTTACAAAGCCAGTGACTGCAAGGATAATTATTCTTCTTTGCCCTGCAGGCCATTTATTATGGATGAGAGATATATCAGACTCACCCATAACCAAACGCTATGCTATTAATGCAAAAGGCTTTGAAGTTGGTTTTTGTATGGCTGCTGACAATTCCTATGACTGATATGAAATTTTGTGACTCTGAGCAATTTTAATTCCCCATGCAAATATTTAAGTAATTCTGGTAACCTAGATGAACTCCCAGAACATTGGATCTTAGAACCATAATGATAATTCAAAATCATTTTTAACTGACAGAAAATAATAACCATGATATTTAATATCTGCCAACCACCATACCCACCATGTAAATATTATAATTTCAGTTTTAAAAGTAGAGTAACTGGAGCCCAAAATGGCCTAATATTTTGCCCAAAGACATAAAGCCAATTTATCTTGATCTCAAACTCATAAACATCTTCATGCAACTCACGCTTTTTCTACTACATCTAGCCTACTATAAAATTACTTTAGATGGGACATATGGGGGATATTTGGCAGTCACAGAAACTATACAGATTCTGAAAATGTTCAGTGGAATGTCTACTGGAATGCTTGATTAAAATGCCAATGCAGGTATAGGAAAATACCAGACCTGTCTATTTCAAATTCAAGCTCTCTTTCTATCTTTTGTATGCTGCTTATTCCACACTGGGTGCTTAATAAATATTAATTATGATAATACTTCACAGAGTTAAAATTAATGTATTTCTTGCAAAGTAGTGGACTGCTTGAGAAGAGACTATCAATTCAATATGAGATTTTACTTTATTGTAATTTAAACTGAGCAAAAATGAAGAGGCAGTAAAGACTTTCCAACTATTATAATTATGACATAGAACTGTGTTTCTGTAGATTGGTGGTCCAATCAATGTAGCCAACTTTTGCTGAATACTTTCTACATGCCAATGCTCAACTAAGCATTTTGCAAATGCTAACCTTTAATATTTATAACAACACTTTAAGTACACATTATTATAATCTTTCTTTTCCAAATAAGGAAACTGGGGTATGAAGGTGTTCTATAAATGGCCAAACTCGTATAAGCCCTCAGGCATTCTGACTCCAGAGTCTAGCATCTAGACCACTAGAGCACTATGCAATACTTCCTTGAATATAAATTTGAAATTGTGACAATCAAAAATTGATTAATTTATTATTTTTTAAAATAACATTAATTGAGCACTTTATGTGCCTAAAGCTCTGTGTAGAGGGCCTAGTGAGGTATAGACCCGAATAAGCTCTTTACGAAAAGAAAGCATACAACCTTAAGTATTGTGAAGCTGAGCAAAATGATTGCTGTAATTACATCAAGAGAGTCTGAGAACGTGACAGAAAGTGTGGGTTCATTTTGATTGAAGAACATAAGAAAACTTTCCATGGACAGATACCTTAAAGTCTTGAGAAAAGGGAAAACTTTCCATGGACAGATACCTTAAAATCTTGAGAAAAGGGAAAAAAAAAGTAGTAACTGAGACTAAAGGAATATCAGGGAGAAAATAAGGGGAAATGAAAATCCACAATGTGTTTGAAAAGTACTAAATAGACTAGTAGGAAAATAATTCCCCTTCAGCTCCCTGATTTCTGGTATATACCTTTGGGTACTTAAATGGGGATGCTCATTAAAACCAATGTGAAACTTCTTCAATGTTAACACATCCTAGCTCCATAGAAAGTCCATTTCAGTTAGTAAAGTTTAGAGTTTGGACACATGTTTGTGTTGTGCTCACTTAATGAAAAACTTAATGGAAAACCTCGGCTCTTTCCTAATTGTCAAATTATTTTGTTATCTTTCCTTTCTCTCTTCTGCTATATCTTTGGGGGCTTCCCAGGTTTTTCTCCGTCTCTACTGTCATAATATACTTTTGAGACATACTAGCAATAATCTCTCAGAAAGAAGTGTGTCGGACCAGGCACCAATATTTTTTAAAGATTTTAGGCACCAATATTTTTATCACAAATAGTTATGATTCTTACATTTAGAACTTTAAAAACATACGTCCTAAATCTTACCCTTTCATATCTCTGATGCATATTTCTAAAAAATATATACTTATGTAAACCATGTTCTTTATTATACAATACAGAAGGCAAGGAGAGTAGATGATCTCAATAGGAAAACTAGAAATATAAATCATGCATAATGAAGTACTTTTGTCTAAAAATCTCTATGCACAAATGAGGAATCATTAGAAAACAACTGGAGATTTCTCTTACCCAGATCTCTAACTTTTTAAGGATGGCTTGGTTCCTTACCACTTGCCTCTGATTTGGGAGCCTCTTTTACTTCTTTCTTAGTGTGCCTCCCCGGGGTATTCTTCTTAGTACAGTCCTCAATGTCCTGAGGCCCTCCTGCCTTGCAGGGGAAGCATCCATTTCTTAGCAAACCCTTCCTCTAAAGTTGGTGTCTTTTATTTATTTTTAATAATCCTTTAAAACTAAATTCAATTTGCCAATGTATAGTATAATACCCAGTGCTCTCTTATCATATGCCATGCTTAATGCCGGTCATCCATTTACCCTAACTCTCTCCCATCTGTCCTTCTGCAACCCGTTATTTGTTTCCCAGAGTTAGGAGTCTCTCATGAAAAAATAGAGAGAAGGACAAACCATAAAGTTGGTGTCTTTTAAAGCCTTCATGGTTACTCTAAGTACATATACACCCACAGGCACACACACACACACATATGTATGTATGTTTGTGTGTTTACTTCTTTGTGCATGTGTATATGTAAAATGATAATTCACTTGCTTATTGCACCACCCTTTCCTTATGGTCTATTACTCAGGGAAAATTGCTGGTGACTACTTTGTTCCTTCACTACCTCTCTTCCAACCTTCCCATTTCCTAATACGGATTAGATGTGTGATGCAGTTTTTCAGGTAGGCTTCCCTAGAGCCCTCCTTACAGTCTGCTACAAAATTGCAAAGACAATTGAGAGTGTCACATATTCTTCTATAATTTGAGGCATTTCCCTTTGTATACGGTTAATAATAATTATAATAGCTACCATCGTGTGACTGATATTGTGGTGAGGGCTTTGAATTCATTAATTTATTTAATTTTATTCTTACATCAGCCCTTTGAGTTAAATATTATACCCATGCAGATGGAAAGACATAGAAATAATGTATCAAGTTTCATAGAGGTAGGCAGCAACAGTGTCAGGATTTGAACCCAAGTGTTTTGGAGTACAACAGCACTTTAATTACCTTTACATATATAGAGTAATTCTTTCAGTCAATATTTAATGAGCGACTGTAATGGATATGCCAGAGATGTTGGTCTAGGTGCTAATTGTGGAGGCCGAGAAAATTAAGGCCATTCCACTTTTAAGTTCAGTGTTAGCACAAGTACAGCCATCCCAGGCCCCTGGGAATAAGAGCTGAAATTTACATTACTTCAGTTACAAAAAAAAAAAAAAAAAAAAAAAAAAAAAAAACAGCTTACAGTTTAATGTCTTAGAAAGCCCCATATTAGAATAAAAACAGAGCCCAAGCCAGTGGCAGGAAGCCCCATATTAGAATAAGAACGGAGCTCAATGCCCTTGAAGGCCCCTAGACCAGTCCTTAAAACTAAGCTAAAACCCACCTCGGGGTCCAAGTCCCTGCTCCGCTGTGTCAGGGTGTACTTGGACCCAAGCTCAAGCTTGTAAATAAACCCTCGTGTATTTGCATTGGTGTCGGCTCCTTGGTGGTTTCTCGGATTTGCAATCTGGGGCACAACACTCAGGATACAATGATTGGCAAAAGCAGACACATTTTCATTCCTTAAGGAGTTAACAGTCTAAGAGGGGAGATAGATATTAAACAAATTAAAGTAATAGGGAATTACTCTCATAATGAGTATCAAAAGGAAGGTACATGCTCATATATTAAGGGGCATGGGTTAAGGTGGACAGGAAGGTCACCTTGGGTTTCTATGAAGTACCTTGTAAACTGGTATATGAAATATGTTAGGGGTTTCTCTGAGGAAGAAAGAAGGCCCTTTTGATGGTGTAGGCTCAGAGTAAGACTCAGTAAGACCATGCGTGGTTAAACATTTTTATCCGTTCATTGGAGCAATGGAAAGCAAGTGGAGGGTTTTAACTATGGAGATGACAAGATTTGATTTAGAAAAGATGCCTCTGGCTACAATGTGGAGAATGGCAGAAAAATGGAAGTACATGTGAGGAGATTGGTTAGTTCAGTTGGTAATACTGTTGAGAGACAATGGGAACTGACATTAAGGCAATGGTAAATGTGCAGATTTCAACAGATTTGGAATCTATTCAGGAAATAAAATCAATAGGAATTTGTAATGAATTGGATTTAAGGAAGAAAAGGAATTGAAGATATCTCCTAGGTATTTGATTTGTATAAATGGATGTGAAGGGTATCAATTTATTGAGAATAGGAGTAGTGGAAGAATATATTGCTCCATAATTCTATTAATGATTAGATAATTTATGAGACACGCACAATATATTAATAATCAGCAGGTATTTGATTGTCATACATATCTTGAATAATTGCTAGATGCCCAGAAAATACCTGATATGCTAAGGGTTAAAAAATGTAAAAACATACTTAAGAATCTTAAGATATTTGCTGGGACATCTGGAAATCTAGAAGTCACTATTGAGATGGCATATTTATTTTTCCACTGGGAAAATCAGGATAATCCATTCTATTTATACATAAGTTTTTAAATAATTGATTCACAATAGATGCTCAATAAAATATTTGTTGAGTGAATTAATGATAATTTAAGCAAAGTATCCATAGTATTTGAAGATTATGAGGCATTCAGTAAATATTTAATTAGTTTAATAATTGAGTTCAAAATAATGTAAAAAAGGCAAATCACATGAACATGAAAAAGAATCAAAATTAGATTATACGTTAATCCCAACATAAGGCATTGTTACAGTCTTTTTAAGTTTAGTTTTGTTATCTCTCCATGCTCTCCCATATCACACATGCACACTTGGCTTTTGGATTCAAGAAAGGGTTAACTCATTCTTTTATTTGTTTATTTTTTTAAGAATTTATTTATTCGTGACAGAGGCAGAGACACAGGCAGAGGGAGAAGCAGGCTCCGTGCAAAGAGCCCAGTGTGGGATTTGATCCTTGGACTCCAGGATCACACACTGAGCTGAAGGCAGACGCTCAACTGCTGAGCCACCCAGGCATCCCGGGTTAGCTCATTCTTAATGGTGACCACATAAAGACTTGTATCCACTCAAGAGTTTTAAAAGATGCATAATGAAGACCTGTTTTCTCCAACTACTTGAGTAAATTGGGCCACCAGATGTCACTACAGATTAAGCAATGGTGAAAACCTTCCCTCAGTATAAATTCTACAGAGGATTTTGACAAGTTAAGCAAATACTAGATGTTGATTTTTAAAGAAAAATAATTGGGCACTTGTTTGACTTTTTTCAGTTCTTTCTACTTTCCCTTCAACGCATCTGGAAGAATGAAATAAAGAATGCCTATATTGCATATATCATCTAATTTTGCATAACTTTGCCTCGTATCCTAATAAAAACGAATAGATGTTATGGTCCAGCAGAGCATAGTTTTTGTTTCAGCAATTTGTTTGATTGTGAGCCATATTTTTCAAGCTCCATTTTTCTCTGACTTCATAAAAGAAGACTGTCCCAGCTCACTTATATTAATGACCCTTTACACAACTACCTTGCTTGTAAGGGGTATAGCACAGCCTGAATATATTTCCATTATAATGGCCACCTATAACGGGTAGTTAATCATGAAGAAAATTCATTAGCTGAATGTCACCAGAAACCTATGTCGTGTGGCAAATGAACAGAGGACAGCCAGTTTGAGTTTTAATTTCTGCAATGAGCTCCTGTTGTAAAACTCCTTTCCTCTGTATGAAATCAGGCAGAGAATTAACAACATGACAAATGGCTGGTA
Organism: Vulpes lagopus; assembly: GCF_018345385.1. NCBI lineage: Eukaryota > Metazoa > Chordata > Mammalia > Carnivora > Canidae > Vulpes > Vulpes lagopus. Next base: position 31,854,653 of record NC_054838.1, on the reverse strand, counting down.
GAACCTGATGAGAGACCTTGATTACAAGAGTTTGTTATGTCTTTTGGAGTTTCCACAAATTTCTCATTGGAAGAAGCTATAGTTTTATATGCCCTGAATTTTACTTGTTAAGCCCTAAACAACTAAGGAAACTGAAGCATATATAGTCTTTAAGCAAAACTCAAATATGGGTCTTTATCAATCAGAATTCTTTTGTGAATCAATTTAAGTTCAAACTTACTGACAGAATATTGGATATCTCACATATTAATTCAATATTTATTCAATAAATTGTTCCTGACATGCTTCTCTACACCAGGTAATTTTCCAGGTGCTAGCGATGCAATAGCAAATAAGACTGAAACAAACAGCCCTCATGAAATGGATGGTCTATTACAGAGGGATATAGGGATATGGAGGGATGATAGAGAAAATAAACAACTAAGAATGAATAATTTTATACATTTTTAGAAAATAAAATAGCACAGAGAATCTAGAAACTGATGGGAGATGAGAAGGAGCCGACCATATTAAATTGCAAGCACTGGTGAGAAAAAAGCAAAGGCTGTATCTTTGCAACCTTTACTTCCTAACCTGAGAGATTGACTTCCTATTTCATTATTGACTTGAAAATTTTCCATGAGGAATATTGGTCCAGTTGTTTATTATTAGAGCAATTAACTCTGCCTAATAAGACAGAGGGAAGGTAAGCAAATAGCTTCCAAGTAGTCATATGGCTGAAGTGGGAATAGGGAGAGCTATCGTAGAAATGGAAGAAGTGAAGAGCAGATGAAATAGGTGTCTGCAGAAAGATTAAATGCAATTTCAGTAGATTTCTATACAGTTGGCATATACATGCCTTACAGGTGATAGAATGAACTTGTAGAAATCTTTTTCGGAGCAATTTGGCAAATAATTTCTAGAGCCAAAGGAATGTTCACACTTTCTTAGACTTATCAGTGCATTCTGATAATGCAAACTATGAATTGTATTTTGAGGAAAAACTATGTGTGCATGAAGATGCTTATGAAAGTGTCATTATAATAGCAAAAAGTAAGAAGCACCTTAGGTATTTGACAGCACTTCAGAGACTATAAATTTATGGCCTTCAATCACCATGATGAAATAATACGTACTCATCACAAGCAACAATTAAAAGGATTATGAAACAAAATGGACAATAAAATATTAAGTTAAATAAACTATTAAGTTAAAATAAAAGCATGATTTGAAGATATCTTTTTCATTATTTTATGTTAAATATATGTATTCATATGAGGGAAAAAAGAGGAAAAGGAGGCTAGTTTATTTGATATATTTAATAAACATCCTTGAAGACCCATGTTATTTTGCCATGAAAGAGTACAAATATGACCAAATCATGGCTGTCCCATAAATCTGATGATGGTAAGAGGATCAGTATGTCTGTATATAGAAATAGGATGAGTTACTTTGGTTTTGTCAAAAGCCCATAGGAGTGTGGGGAAAGGAGTGAGGGAGGAAAGATAATAATTCTTAGACATCTACTGTGTGTTAGGCCCTTTTTGGGGACTTTTGCTACATATTTCCTTAAGTCTTCATGAAAAACCATGATTTTAATTTTATCATGCCTGATTTATATGTGACTAAACTGAAACTCTGAATAGTTAATTCAGTTATGGTCAGTGTTGTAATAAGTTGTTAATCCATACATTTAAACATTTGATCTTAGATCCCAAACACATACTTTACTTTCTCCTAGGGAATACTGAATCAAAATGAGGAAGGAAGAATTAAGGAAACAAGGAGGGTTTCTTCACAAAGAATTCACAGAGAAAATGGCTTTTGCATTGAGTCTTAAATGCAGAGTAAGATCCTGCTTGGGCATTGTTCCAAGTACTGGAAAGTGCATGTGCAAAGGAACTACGTGCTCTGTGCATTACACCTGTCCAGTGGCTAGAGACCAGGAAAGTATGAGAGAAGAGTATAGCACAAGCGACAAAGAAATTTTAGTGAAGTCAAAGGAGGTAAAATGTGAATGCTCTGTGGCCCATAGTAAGGAGACTAAATGTGATGTTTAGGTGATGGAAAATTAAAGAATCCTCAGATTTGTGAAAGGACTATATGTGCTTCTTTAGTTTAGGTGTATCGTGCAATTACAGAGGCTGGAGACAGCACCATGTAAGAGCATCCACTAACACCACAAGCATAGTTCTGCCAAACACTACCATGACTACTGCTGACAGTATCATAGAAATTAACATCAGGGAAATTTGGAATCTGTTCTCTTGTGTCTCTCACAGTGCAGCATTTCTCTGTTCAATCCCGCCTCTAAGCTGAATGGGATTTGCTTATCAGTGTTACGGCTGCTTGTTATTGTAGGTGTTTCTCCTGCTCCTTTTAATTCTCTATCATCAAAGGCAATGGTGTGAAAATAGAATCTTCGTTTAAAATTTTATTAGCTATTTTGATAAACTATTCTTTCATTTCTAAGATTTTAAACACAAGCCTGTGAGCTTTAGCATTTCCAAATGGACTAATTTTCTGAGGAGTCTTTTTTATGTAGCATATAATTTCAGTACCATTTTATCCATGCCACAGCATATGTATGCACACACATATGTATATGAGATATGTACATGTATGTATATATACAGACACAACACACATGTACATGTATAAACATATCCTACATATACATATTATTATTTTTATTATTATTATTTATTTATGATAGTCACAGAGAGAGAGAGAGAGAGAGAGAGAGGCAGAGACATAGGCAGAGGGAGAAGCAGGCTCCATGCACCGGGAGCCCGATGTGGGATCCGATCCCGGGTCTCCAGGATCCCGCCCTGGGCCAAAGGCAGGCGCCGAACCGCTGCACCACCCAGGGATCCCCTACATATACATATTAAAAGGATATTTATACATGTGTATATTATATTTTTTAAGACTGTGCTGGAAAATATATTTGGAATTTCAGATAGATATAATTACAGAGCAACACAGTCTAGATCTGTTTGGATTAATTCTATATCCAGCAGTAATTAAAATAATGATAGAACTCTAAATAGATTTATCAATCTCTAATATTTCTCCCTATAGATTTTGTTTATCTTTTGAAAGAATTTTCAGTTCTGTAGCTATCACTGATTTCTTATGAAGGATAAGCTATATTCTCAATAAGGCATATATTTCATGCAAATGTCCTTGATTATAAAGAAAAGACCCAAGGAAAACAACAAAAATTGCAGCATGAACAGAACAGTGCTTTAAAGCAACATTTTTCTGGGCTGTCCATGAGTTATTACTTTCTCTGAGAGGCTTTTCTTGATATTTAACACAATAACAAGTAACTATGTTTCCAAACTCACCACAATTTCAGATTGAAATAAAATAGGATAAAGCCTGATGTCAAAAAAAAAAAAACAAAAAAAAAAAAACAAAAAAAAAAAACTTCAAGGGGCACCTGGGTCATGACTTTGAGCCCTTCATCTGGTTCTGTGCTAGGTGTGGAGCCTGCTTGGTATTCTCAATCTCTCTGTCTTCTCCCCTGCCAGGGTGTGTGCTCTCTCTCTATCTAAATAAAAAACAAACAAACAAAAAACCTTCAAGACTGATAATGCAGAATTATTTTTGTTGAGAAAGTTGCAACTAAAACAATGTGGATCAGGCTACATTATGTCTCTTCTCATTTTTAAAATTATCTGAAGACTGAATGTTTCAACAGAAACAAAATTGATAGATCAATGATAGATATGTAAATAGGTATTACATATAACACTTGTTTTTTTTTTCTTTTTTTTTTAAATTTTTATTTATGATAGTCACAGAGAGAGAGAGAGAGGCAGAGACACAGGCAGAGGGAGAAGCAGGCTCCATGCACCGGGAGCCCGATGTGGGATTCGATCCCAGGTCTCCAGGATCGCGCCCTGGGCCAAAGGCAGGCGCCAAACCGCTGCGCCACCCAGGGATCCCAACACTAACACTTGTTAAAAGGAGTTTTCTGCAAATGCAAACTAGAAAAATTGAATTCAACTAAAACAATAGTAGGCTTTGTTCTTCTGTTATATGTATGTATCTTCATGAATACAGCAGAAAGATAAGTATATGGAATAGAGTTTCATACTAACATGAATAATTAACTACATGGCTTTAAGGCTATGCTTTACTTTATATTTTTATTTTATTATTTTTTAGATTATGATTGTTTTAATTAAGAAAATGAAGTAGCTATAGCTCAGTACAGTTTTCTTTTGTATCAGGAATTTCTCCTGTGTCAATATCTCAGCCTAGGAGAATGTGTTAATTTTTTAGATTTGAATATATAAACTAAGGAAATGGGGGAAACCAGGTAGCTTAATTATGCATTTATATTGACAAGTTTGGGCAGGCAGACCAGAGTCCAAATTCATTATTTTCCATTTATGACCTATGTGTCCTTGGGCATATTGTTCAATAACTCTCAACCCCAAAATTCTGAACCCTGAAATTTCTCATCTACAAAATATAAATAGTAGCATTATACATATGAGTACCTCATTGGATTTCTCTACCCGCTTCAGTTTCCTTTTTTAAACTCTAAAATTAAAACAAAGTTCAAATTTGGACTTTGGAATTTTGGCAGATCTAGTCTAGAATGTAACAGCTTGGCTATCCTGGCCGTATCATTTAGTCTCTTTGAGATACTTGTGACTAGGAAATTTATCTTATTCAGTTCAGTTTCTTTAACCTCCACAAAATGCCAAAACTGTAACAGACACTAACAAAGAGAGATTTTTCAACTGTGTTTCCTTGGTTTATCCATATTAATCAGGATAGGATGGGCTTTGCTGCAGTAACAAACTCTTATATGTCAGGGTCTTAAATATATAAAGATTTATATCTTGTTCATGCAAAAGGTAGTGCAGATGGAGTGGCTTTCACTTGAGGCTCTCCTCCAAACTGTGACTCAACTTTTAGCTCTATGAACCTGTGATGTGATGATTTAAGGCTGTTGTAGGCAAAGAGGGATGGCAAAACAAGTGATAATTTTAAAGAACCAAGTCTGAAAGTGGATTAAAACATTCCTGCACACATTTATTGGCCAGACTTAGGTTATTACAAAATAACTTTAAAAGAGGTTGAGAAAAGTAGTTTTTCTGTTTAACCTGGAAGAAGAAATTATAGAGTAAACCCAGTATCATCTCTGCCACGGTGTACATGAAATCATAAACTTTTCTGTAAAGCTTTTCCCAACCAGCTGATTGAACTAATAATTTGATTATCTCTGCCAAGGGTAGCATAATACTTTTTGGATTGTGAAGTAAATATTTATTTCATATAGGTAATTAGCTGACATTTCTTTTTCATCTGTGATGACATACCTGGTACAGATCTCTTTTTTTTAATTTTTTAAAATTTTTATTTATTTATGATAGTCACACACAGAGATAGAGAGAGGCAGAGACACAGGCAGAGGGAGAAGCAGGCTCCATGCACTGGGAGCCCGACGTGGGATTCGATCCCGGGTCTCCAGGATCGTGCCCTGGGCCAAAGGCAGGCGCTAAACCACTGTGCCACCCAGGGATCCCCTGGTACAGATCTCTAAATATAGTATTCTAATTTGTCTTTTCTGAATACACATGTATTGCACAAGAATTTTGACTTAAAATATGGCATTAGATATTTGGTAGACTATCACATGGAGGAAATGAATTATTCTTTATGACATCGGAAGGCAGACAGAACTATGGACTATGAATAGATGTTGGAGCAAGGTAGATTTTACCTCAACCTATGAAAAGACCTCCCAAGAAGATAGGTTTAGTTTTGTCATAGTGATATCCTAGTCTCTAGATATATTTTAGTAGTGCCTAACAGTGAGATACAGTGAAAAGAGATCATCTTTGGAGTTAGACTCATCCAAAATTAAATTATAGTTTAACCAACTACTAATATCTAGCTACTGACAATGTGACCATGACAAGTTAATTAAATTCATCGAGCTTCCAATTTTTTATGCATTTAATGGAGTTTTATCTGTCAGATTTTTTTAGTTTGTAAGCAATACAAATCAATTCTGGTTGATTCAAGTAGAAAAGGAATTTACAGAGGGTATTGAATAAGTCACAGAATGAACAGAAACCTCAGAGAACCAGACTAAGAGACCAGGCATGAGCCAAGGTTGAATGGGCCTTAGCCCATGCCATGTGAACCATCCGGTGCTGATGCCACTGGGCAGTCATTGCCATAGCTGGTACTGCCACCACTCTTGGTCCTCCTGTTCTGAAAATTGGTTTGTAGTTACCACTGATTGAATTATTTTCTTCTTGGACTTACTTGTGTCATTCTGGCCAGGTTCAAATGTCTAGGTCAGAACTTCTGATTGGTTCAGTCTCAGCTATATGCCATGTCTGTGCTGCCAGACGGTAAAGAAAAGGGAATATGTAGTCTTTCTGTGAAAGGAGGAAGGCTTGCCTCTCTCTAAGATTCGTAGAGTGAATGTGTGTATCTGCTATGGAAGGATCTAATTACTGGACAGGCAAAAATCAGCTGCAAGATATAATAGCTGCAACATGTGTGGCTTAATGTAAGAATTGCTAAAGATGTATTTTAAATGATGTAGCACAATAGAATATTTCACAAATGCTGTCTTGATCTAGATTTGAAGTCATGGCTAAAATTCTCAATTCTCCTTCATGGGCATTTTTCTAAGCCTTGACTCCCAACTACTTCCATTATCAGGTTCTAACATCCCTTGGTTAAAAAACACACAAACTATGCTAGAGGCTCTCCGTTACCTAACACCAAGGCAAGGCCCCTTCTTCCTTGGGCTGGCAGGGTTATTTAAAATATGTAATCTAGATGAAGACCACGAAACATACCTAACTCCACTTCACTTGCCATGCATAAACCACCTTGTGCAGTGCCAGCCTGCTGTTACCCTCCCACCAGGTGCAACCATGTATGTGGCCCTCCATGATAGCTTTCCCTTGCTTGGATAGGTCAGTAACAATGAGATCTATTTGCCTTTTACCTGAGTCCTTGTGTGTGTCTGCCACTATAAAGTAATAATCATGCCTGATATCATATAATTATGAAGCAAATGGTAAGTGTTGTATCCAGGATATATACCCTCAATGTATATTTTTTGATAAATAGCTATTGGGAATATTTTATAGATCATTTTTGTATTGGGTAAGTTTTACATTTTTTATTCAGTGCTATTATTCTCTGAAGAGCTAGAAAAGCCATGAATACAAATATTAAAGAACATATATATTGTATTCTTTCTTTTGTAGCAACTTTGACCTGCAAAGTTGTTATAAAACTACTCTGTCATAAAAATCTGGCTGTGCATCAGCCCTACCTATTAAGATTTGAAAACACTGGAGGCCAAGACTGTGCCTCAGTACTACTGTATAAGTAACTCTAAATGTCATATTAGGGCAAGTACATTTCTCAAGATATCCATAGATGATTCTGATATACAGATAGGGTTAAGAACCACTAATCTACAGGATAAACTTCAAATGCCATTGCATTGCAAGCATGATCTTCACAGTCTGGATTAATCTATCTTTCTGATATACTTTCCTGCATCTGCTATTATACCCCTTGTAGCAGTTTTATAGGACTTACTATTCTCCAGACACCAAATCTTTTTTTCTCCTCCTGGTTGTTCCATATGTTTTTGCTTGTTTGTTGTTTTGTTTGATTTTTTTGTTTTGTTTTGTTTTGTTTTGTTTCTGTTTTAGCAGAGACTGACATACATCCCTTTTGGGATGTAAGACCCAGTGGTCTTCCTCTGCTTCTCTTTAGAAAAGTCCACCCAAGAGATCTGTATATGGATCTGTATATTTTTTTTATGCAGCATGTTTCATGTTTCCCTCATTTTCTCTATTTAATACTTTAGAAGAAGTCTTATTTATTTGAGACTCTATAATTAAAAAAAACCATATCTTCAATATTTAACTTACATCTCAAATTTACCCACTTTAGTACTCGTGGAGTGATTTTATTGATTAAATGTAGGAAGCATATATTATGTTCTTATTAAGAATTCAGTGTTGTGTAGAATCCTGAAGAGATATTTCCATGTAAGAAAGGGTAGTAAGTCTTAGGCTTCTGGCTAAGATGGAGTATCAGGCCTTTAGGGAGACTTTTGTTATTTTAGCTTATCACCTTGAGTTTCTGGTTGTGGCACATAGAAGGAGAACTCAGTCAAAGCCTAGTGATAGGGTGACATATGTGGCCTGATTTGCCCTAGGTTCTCAGATCTAAGTGAATTAGTATGCTTGGTTCTTACAGTTGAGGAAGCAGACTTGGCAGTTTGAGGAGACCAAAATGATGCAAGTTCACAAAACTGATAGTACAGAGGAGAAAGTTGCATGGAAAGAATACTTCAGAGACTAATAAAGGGTCCTTTTGAATACTCAACTGAATACTGATCAGTGCATTCATATGAGAAAACTTCATGAGGCTAGAGAAAAACCATCCAGATGGGATGAGAAAGAACAGTGACCAGTGAATGCAGGGCAAGGAATAACATCTGCTTTCATCAGGCAGATGCAAAAAATCCATGATTCATAGAAGGCTAGATAGAATGTATTTAAGGGTTTTACTTCATTAGTGGAGGATATAGAGGCCTAGACTGCACCCTACCCTGATCCTACATACCACATTTTAAAAGCCAGACCTAAAAAATATCAACTTGTCTCTGAGTGATCTCTACACCCAACATGGGGCTCGGACTTAAAACCCTGAGATCAAGAATCATATGCTATACTGATTGAGCCAGCCAGGCACCTCCCACCCAGGATCAAATTGTTTCTACGAAATTGAAATGCATTCTAGAATAAAAGCCAAGAATACCCATTATAAATATATCCACCATCAAACAAGGTAGAATTTATATTATTTAGCTTTCAATTTAAAAAATCACCACGCATGAAAAATATCAGGATTACACAATCCATACTGATGAGAAAATCAATGATTTGAAGCAAAATCAGAACTGACACGGATGTAAAAATTAGCAGACATGAACATATTCTGAAAGTTATGGTATACAGAAGCGATAAGAAAACACCTAAATCAAGTTTCTAGAGGTCAAAGCTACAGTATTTTTAGATGAAAACTAAATTAGATAGGATTCCAAATAAATTTGTCATTGCGGAAGAAAAGAAAATTTGAAAATACAGCAATAAAAACTATAGAAGGTCAAAAAAGGAAGAAGAAAAGAAGGAAGGAGGGAGAGAGGGAGGGAGGGAGGGAAGGAAGGAAGGAAGGAACGAACGAACGGAGGGAGGGAGGGAGGAAGGGAGGAAGGAAGGAAGGAGGAAAGAAGGAAAAGAGGAGGCAGGATGAAACAGCACTGATGAACTTAGAGATATCTTCATTGGCCTCACAGAGGTTGTCAAAAATTTTTGAAGAGGTGGTTAAAATTTTTTAAATTTGAGGAAAACTGTAAAATTGCATACTTAAGAGGCTCAACAAACACCTAAGTACAAGGAACATGAAGAAAACTAAACCAAATTGCCTCATTATAAAATTGTTTTAAATCAATGATCAAAAAACAAATCGTATTTCACTTCTTTATGAATCTCAAGAAATTGCAGAAATTTAAAACATGATCATGGGATACAGAGTGATTAGATTGTTCCTTTAGATCACAAATGGGGAGGATCACTGAGGAGGTGACCTCTAAACAGATATTTATAGGAGGGTCCAGGCCTTGAAGACCTGAGGACATAATTTTTGATGTTCTAAAGGCAGAAATAAACTTTACATATTAGAAAAACACGTGGCCAACATGACTGCAATTTGTGAATAGAATAGAAGGTAAGGGGAAGAGCAAGACCAAATCCAGATTGTGTAGGGATTTATCAGTTTATAGACTTTTCTGATACAAGCTTGTAGAATTTCCTTTTATTCTAAATGCAAGGAAATGTCCTTGAAGGACTTTAACCAAGGGCATGACATGATAATGATTTAATTAAAAAGGTTCTTTGGAGGGCAAGAGTGTTAAAAGGGAGCTAAGCTGCTACTGGAGGTCAAGGAACCAAAAGGAAATCTATTAAAATTATGAAACATGGTTTTAGGAATAGAAATAGTAAAGAAGACCATGAAAAAAGAATCCTGGAGGGGAAAAGGCACACTATGTACAGAGTAACAAGAATGAGACAGACAGCAGACTTCTCCTTGTAACTGGAGGAAAGAGTGGGGCCCATCAACAAATTACTGAAATTTCAGGGAAAAAAATGTCAATCTAGAATTTTTACCTGGCAAAATTATCTTTCTAAAACAAAAGTAAAATGAAAACTTTTTTGGATGTAAAGAAATGTGACATTTGACAAAACCATAAATGAATTTTTAATAAAATATCACATCTAACTATGGGTAAAGGGCATCTTAAAAACCTATGGCTAGGGAAGAAAGGAAGATGGTGGCAGAGTAGTAAGACTCTAGGCTCAACTCATCCCACAAACACAATTAGATAACTATCAAATCATCCTAAACATCCCAGAAATAGACCCAAAGACTGATAGAACAAAGTCCACAACTAAAGAGAGAGAAGATGCCACATCAAAGAATGTAGGCAATGTGGAGCCACCTACAGGAAGAAGCTCAGCATGGACACTGGCTGCCTATTTGGATACACAAAGCACCATTACCCTGTGATCTGGAGGGATTGCCCTTGCCTCAGTCAAGCTTGCCTCAGTCCCAGAACATCAGGCCCCTCCTGCAGAAGACCAGCACAGACCCCTGCGCAGACCATGTCTCCTGACCAAAGAGTTCTGCAGGGCCTCAATTCTGGTGGAGTTGATGTCAAGTCTCATTTCATAAGTAGACCAAAGCACACTTAAAACTCACCACGTTCAGGCCACAGACCATACACTGCCCACAGCAGGCAAGGAGAGCCTCAATAACCGGGAAGGATAGAGCAGCTATAACACAAAAGCAGAACACACACAGCACACACTGGAGACATTTCCTGAAGTGCCAGGCCCTGGGCACTACATGACCTCTTCTTCATAAGGCCATTACTTTCAGGAGCAGAAGACATTACTAGCCTTTCTATATAGCAAAAAGGCAAAGATTTAGAGAAAATGGCAAGATGGGGAAATTTATCACAAATAAGAGAACAAGATAAGGCAATGGCCAGGGGTTTAAGGGAAACAGATATAAGTAACATCTGATGGAGAATTTAAAGCAACAATCATAATGATAGTCACTGGGCTTGAGAAAAGAAAAGAGGACATCAGTAAGACCTTTACCACAGAGATATTAGAGTTAAAAAAGAATGAGAGGTGAAGAATGCAGTTAGTGAGATTAAATACAGCCTTTGTGCAATTACGCAGACTGGAAAAGCAGAGGAACAAATAAGTGATCTAGAAGACAAAATAATGAAAAATAATGAAGCTAAACAAAAGAGAAAAAAGAATGATGCAGTACAAGAATAGACTTAAGGAAATCAGTGACTCCATCCAATGTAATAACATTCATATTATTGTTGTCATGGAAGAAGAGAGAGAAAAGGGATCAGAAAATTTACTGCAAAAATAATAGCAGAGAACTTCCCTAATCTGGAACAGAAAACAGATATCCAGATCCAGAAGGTCCAGAGAACTCCCATCAAAATCAATAACAGCAGGCCAACACCAAGGCATAATTAAATTTGCAAGACATAGTCATAAAGAAAAAAATCTTAAAAGCAGCAATACAAAAGAAGTCCTTAAATTGCAAGGGGAAACCCATAAGACTAGGTGGAAATTTCTCAATGGAAATTTGGCAAGCCAGAAGGGAGTGGTGGCATGATATATTCAAAGTGCTGATGGGAAAAATGTGGAGCCAGAAATACTCTTTCTAGCAAGTCTGCCATTTAGAATAGAAGGAGAGATACAGAGTTTCCCAAACAAAGAACTAAAGGATTTTGTGACCACTAAACCAGCCCTGCAAGAAATATTAAAAAGGACTCTTTGAGTGGAATGGAGAGGCCAAAAGTGACAAAAATGAGAAAGGATCACAGAAAATTTACAGAAACAATAACAAACAAGTAATAAAATGACAATAAATGCATATCTATCAATAATTACTTTCAATGTAAATGGACTAAACACTTCAATCAAAAAACATAGAGTGTCAGAATGGATTAAAAAAAAAAAAAAAAAAACAAGGGGCATCTGGGTGGCTCAGTGGTTGAGTCTCTGTCTTTGGCTCACAGAGTGATCCCAGGGGCCTGGAATTGAGCCCTGTGTTGGGCTCCCTGCAGAGAGCCTGCTTCTCCCTCTGCCTATGTCTCTGCCTCTCTCTCTCTCTGTTCTCTCATGAATACACAAATAAAATCTTTAAAAAATAAAAAAAAACAAGACACATCTCTATGCTGCCTTAAGAAGGCTAATTTTAGACTTACGGACACCTGCAAATTGAAAGTGAGTAGGTAGAGAAACATTTATCATACAAATGATGCCAAAAGGAGTAGCAATACATATATTAGACAAACTAGACTTTGTTCTGTGGTTCACAGTGTGTTTTTTAAATAAAAGACTTAGGGGGCACCTGGGTGGTTTAGTCGTTTAAGCGTCCAGCTTGATTTCAGCTCAGGTCATGATCGCAGGGTTGTGGGATAGAGCCTCATGTCAGGCTCTGCACTCATCAGGGAGTTTGCTTCCTCCTTCTCCCTCTCCCTCTGCTCCTCCCCATGCTTGCTTGCTCTCTGTCAAATGAATAAGCAAATCTCTTTAAAAATTTTTATGTGAAACATAAAACTATTGCATGTTTAAAATAAAAAATAGAAGTTCTTTATTATCTTGGGTTAGGCAAAGTTTTTTTAGACACAACAACAGGAATGTGATCCATAGAAGAATACAGTGATAAATTGAACTTCATCAGAATTAATGTCTTCAAAAGATATTAAATGAGAAGACTAGACATAGACAGGATTGAAAATATCTGCGAATACATAGCTGATGAATGATTTACCAGAATTTATGGAGAACCCACAACAGAATAATAAAACAAATAACCAACCCAATAAAAAATGAAAAGAAAATGGACAATTTACTAAAGAAAATATATGGAAGACAATTAGCACATGAAAAGATGTTCAGGATAATTAGTCAAGTTTGTTCTATGTTCCTATGAAAATGGTTGAAATATTTTTTTTTAAAGATTATTTATTTATTCATGAGAGACACAGAGATCCAGAGACACAGGCAGAAGGAGAAGCAGGCTCTGTGCAAGGAGCCCGATGTGGGACTTGATCCCGGGATCATGCCCTGAGTGGAAGGCAGACGCTCAACCGCTGAGTCACCAGGCATCCCTAAAATGTTTGAAATCTAAAAGACTGATAAATTTCAATGGATATTACACATTGATAAACTATCTTTGAAGAATAGTTCTTTCAAAGTTAAGCATACACCTACCTTATGATCCAGCCCTTTTACTCCTTGGTGTTTTTCCAAGAGAAATCAATGTATATTTCCATATAAATATTTTATATGAATGTTCATAGCATCTCTACTTGTGAAAACCAAAGATCAAGAATAACCCTAATGTCTATGATCAAGTTAGTGGGTAAAAAAATTGTGGCACGTGCATATGTGGCATATAATAAAATACTACTTGGTAATGAGAATGAACAAACTGATGCTATATACCAAAACAGGGATGAATCTCAATAATCCCAAAATGCTGATTGAGAAAAACAAGACAGAAAAGTTCTCTATGATTCCACTACTGTAGAATACTAGAAAACAGAGAAAAGCTAATGACAGAAAGCAGACTAGTGGTTGACTGGGAATGAAGGGGAATGGAGATTGATGAAAAGAGAGTATTACAAATTGGTGTGAAAAACTGTGAATACAATCTCCATTATTTTGGACTGTGGAGGTGTTTTCATGGGTGCATATATGTGTCAAAACTTATCAAATAGTATACTTCAGAAATGAAGTATGTCAATTGTACCTCAACAAAGCTGTTAGAAATTTGAAAGAAAGGAAGGAAGGAGGGATGGGAGGGAGGGAGTGACGGAGGGAGGAAACTAGCTTCCTAATAATGAGCAAGTTAGTTCATATCCATAGAGGATCAAGAAAAATTATACGCTTGGTTCAGCAAGTGGCTCAGAGAATTAGCACTTAGTTCAGCAAGAAGCTTAAAGGATGGACAAAGAAGATCAAGGAAGGATTTGCTGAACTGAATCTTAAAGGACAAGACACTGGTGAATTTATGAGGGATGCGTTCCAATAAAAGAGTCTTCATGTGCAAAGGTATGAAAGATGAGAGAGTGTGGTATATTTGCAAAACTACAAATTAGATCTGTCTTTAGTCACTGAGTGTTGTCTGATCTCCAGCCTGGTTTTTCTATTAACATTGCATTGGTCTCAAAACTGTGCATTATAAAGCCCTAGTTTCTTTAGTGGCAGGTATGTGGGATTGTGAGATAGGGAGTCTTCTCACACTTATTTCAACAAGAGCAGGTTCCTTGCTGTTTTACATATTAAGTACCTGCAAAAAACTCATTGAGAAAAGAATTCTACAACTAGAACAAAACCTCACTATTTTGGCTAAGGGTATGTTGTCTATTTTCATTAAAAAGCTCTGTTTTGTTTCCATTGTTTTGCGTATTTTTCCCCAGAGAGTAGAGTAGTCTCTCCCCTCCATTTGTGTTATCCCATTCTATGAATTTTAAAGCCATTCCAGTGAAGTCTTCCCTGGTTCCTGCAGCTTAAAATATTTCTCCCTCTTATGAAAACCCCACAACACTTTACTTAGAAACTTTGTGATGCCAGTTATGTGTCAGAGAATACTGTTGGCATTTACACATATGTCATTCATTTGATCCTCACCACATTGCTGTGAGGCAGGTGGCATCATCTCTAAGACATGGATGAAGAGCTGGAGCCTCAGATTGCTTATGTGACTTTGCAAAATTTACACAGCTGGTAAGAAGCAGAACTAGGAGTAGGATCCAGGGCTTTTGACCCCAAGCCATATTTTAATTCCATTGTAACATTATTGCTACACTCCAAAATTATACTTGCCTGGTCCTATCTGGCACTGCTTTTTTATAATAGAGTACACTTTCTTCTGTAGTACCTCTCTAACTATGTCATAAATTTCATTAGAGGCAGAAATTTCGTTTATCACTTTACATGTAGGCTCCACATAGGAGGTGATCAATAAATGTTTGACAAAGAAGGGAATCCTGGGAGAGAAGAGAAAGAACAAAGGAAGGAAGAAATAATGACAGAAAGAGCAAGTGAATCATCAGTGATACATTAAGAAATGTTTAGTATTAATAGTTTGTCTTTTCTGGGAATGTAATGTTGGCTAGCCTTTTCTACATGCTAAAGAGAATTTTTGATAAGAATTATTGTTATTCAACCAGACAGGAGTATGTTCCATTATGGATCTGAATCTCCTATTTTACCACGGTCCTTATTTCATCTGCATTAGATTGCTTTAGATCATTGGAGTAGAAATCCATTGTGTTTGTCCACTCAAATATTTATTTATTCTGTTCCTGAGAGTAGCACCCTGGTTTGATAGAGGTGGGGAAGTGTAGTATGTTTGTGGTATCACCTTCTTCAGCTCTTAGTCCATTAAGCTCCATTCAAAAAAATGTAGATCGAGATGAGCCAATTAGAATCTCCCATACCACAGGCCACAGTGACAGGTTCAGGAATGGGTAGGTAATTGACTCTAGAATAAGGCAGTCAGAAACCAATAAATCTAATTTTAAGTTGCTGAGTTTTAGAGCAGGAGGATAAAGCCATTTTCCTCCTGATGCCAGATTTTTAACTTGTAATTAAGTTATGTTTAAAGTTAGAACTACCTCTGAAACTTAACTATGTGAATTAGTAATAATTTATTTTTGGCTTTAACCTTTTTGGCTTAGACCTTATTTTTTCTCATTGTTATTTTCAACTATGGTCTTACTAATACAAAAAAAAAAAAGTGTCTTACAAATATGTAACTTCCCAAGCAAATGCTGATGTGATGGTGTGGCTTCTTTTTAACCTGGGAGTAAATCGAACCACAAGGGATGAATGCAGTTCATCCTTCACCTCATGAATAGACTTCATCATCCATTGTCTTTATGTGACTGCCAGTTATGAAGTGCTTCTCATATGCCAGGTAGCATATTAGGCACTTAATGTGTATTTTTCATTCAATTTTCACAATTATCTCATAAAGGAAGTTCTATTTTTAATTCTAGAAATGAGGTATCTGCATCCTGGGAAAAATAAATAACTTGCTTTGATTATCAAACCAGATTTTAAATGTTTGTCTGACTTCAACAATCGGTCTTCTCTATACCACCAAATTATTCTGCTGCATAAACAATAACTAAAAACAATTTTCTTTTAACTTCTAAAAATACTTTCCCAGCAAATAGAAAATATTGACATTGCATGATATTTTTGTTTTTTTCATAATTTTAGAGACACTACAGTAGATTTCTAAGAGCTCATATAATTTTTCCCTCAGATTTTTTGTGGGTGATTTTATTGGCATCTTTGCATTGCACCCTGAACACAAAAAGATATTTTAGTTGAAATAGTATGACACTGGCAACCTTGAAATAGGCATTTAAAACCCTTTTCATTTCATAAAGCTTTCAGTGTAGCGTGTAGATTTATGGTTATATTTTTCTACAACAATTAAAATCCCTATAAATAACATTCTCCATGTTTAGCATTTTAACCTTCCTTTGTTGGTAGCATGATGCATTCAGCATATTTCCCTGAATGCAGCATAAATAAACCATAAATTCAATAAGATGTACATATTACTATTTATATCTAATATAAAAGCAGTCTTCAAAATATTTCTTTGTGAATATATCCACTACATGAAAAGAAATATGCTTAGAAATTTGTGTATATATTATATGCTAATTAACTCATAGTTTTATGTAAATCTGTATGAACAGAAAAAAGCAGAAATAGTCTCTAAAAAGCTCAGCATTTGAGTGATGAGAATGTGAATGATTTTCCTTTTCTTTCTTTTTCCCAGATAGTATTTTTATAGGAGCGTTAGAAATAATGTTTTACTTGGAAATTTCATGCATGTTTTAATTTATAAAAATTCTAAACACCAGTGCCAAATATTATCCTGAAATGTGAAGAATTAACTATTATTTGTTCAAAACTATCCATTTATTTACTAATTTAATAGTTACTTTAATTTCATACACATTTATGAATACCTAACATATATCTGGAAATGTTACAGTGATTAACCGTATAATAATGAAAAAGTCAAAGTCCTTGTCCTCAATAAGCAAGCATAGTAAGTAGTCAGGAAAGAGAGCCAGTGCACGTGCACACAGATAAGTATGTACATACGCATACACATACATACAGGAACAGAAACTCACGTGGGATAAATTCTATAAAGTAAAACAACATAATGTGATAGATAAAAAATTTTGAGGGGTGTCTTTAAAAGAATATTGGTCTGAATGCTTACATTCCAAAAATAAAGAAAAATTGTGTGTGATCATAAAGATAATCATTGAGTTGGTCTTTATTAGCAATCTAAATAAATAGATTGATAAAAAAAACCCTCTAAGTGGATGATTAAATTTTTAACTATATCAATTAAAAATTAAATAAAATTTATAAATAATATTATTTAAATAAAATAGTTTAATTAAATAATTCAAGTTAATTAATAGATATTAATACTTATAAGTAAATTATTTTTTAAAATTTTTATTTATTTATGATAGTCACACAGAGAGAGAGAGAGGCAGAGACTAGGCAGAGGGAGAAACAGGCTCCATGCACCAGGAGCCCGACATGGGATTCGATCCTGGGTCTCCAGGATCACGCCCTGGGCCAAAGGCAGGTGCCAAACTGATCGCCACCCAGGGATCCCATAAGTAAATTCTTATATGAAATGAAGAAGCCATAAAACAACTTAATGTAAAGGGTTTACTATAGCATTTTTTATTTATGTGTACAAAGTATATAACTATCAATATACAAAAAAAGGATTCATTTGGATAATTGTGTTAGGATTAAAATATTGCATTATGAGTGATGCTTTAATGTTGCTTCCATTATTTATATAGTAATGATAAATTAAATTTAATTCTTAAAAAAATGAAAATCCAAAAGAACTTTCCATCTCCATAATTTTGACCATTCTGTTTTTTATGTAAGTGGAAAAATGTAGCATTTGTCTTTTTGTGACTGGCTTATTGCACTCAGCATAATGTCCTCAAGATTCATTCATGCTGTAGCATGTGTCAGAATTTCCTTTCCCTTTTTAAAATAAAGGGGTGTTTTTGGAGTCATTTTAGGTTCACAGCAAACCTGAGTAAAAGATACAGAGATTTCTCATATAACCCCTTCCTTCACATACGTATGCCCTTCTCTATTACAAACATCCCCCACCAGAGTGGTACCTTAATCAGCTAGAGTCCACAGTTTACATGAGGGTTCACTCTTGGTATTGTTCATTCTGTGGGTTTGAATAAATGTATAATGACATGTATCTATCATTGTAGTCTCATATACAGTAGTTTCAATACCCTAAAAATCTTTTGTGCTCTGTGTTGTAGTCAGGGAAGAGAAAATCTTTTTAATACCTAACTTGCAGCTTGGAAGGCTTTATGGAGGATGCTGGTCATGAACTTGTCCTGGCAAAGGATATCCCAGACCCTGCCTATGACCAGAGCAGCTTGCAGGGGGAACAGGAAACAACCTTTTATTACCCTTTCTAGGTGGGCAGACATAGCTAAGGGGCACCTTCCAGGTCCCTTGACCAAAGAAAATCTAACTCCTGGGAACCACTGATCTTTTTACTACCTCCATATTTTTGCCTTTTCCAGTAGTCAAATGTATAGAAACAGTAGAATAGAAGTTAATAGAAGTAGGCAACTGGGTGGCTCAGTTAGTTAAGTATCTGACTCTTGGTTTCAGCTCAGGACATGATCTCAGGTTTGAAATCTGAAACTCTTGGTTTCAGCTCAGTTCCATGAGATGGAACTCTGCATGCTGGCTCCATGCTCAGCCAGGGGTCTTCTTGAGATTCTCTCTTTCCCTTTTTCTCCCCCTCTGCCCCTTCCCCTGTTCACATGCACTCTTGCTCTCCCCTTCTCTCTCTCAAATAAGTAAATAAATAAATACAATCTTTTAAAAATTACTAAACGGGGCTACGGGGAAAAGTAAACGATAAGTTCTTATTTAACGAGTATAAAGTTTTGTTTGGGGATAAATTGTGATGGTTGCACAACAATGTGAATGAACTTAATACCACTGAACTATATACTCAAAAATGGTTAAATTTTGTTATGTATATTTTACCACAAAAAAAAAAAAATGTCACTGGGGATCCCTGGGTGGCTCAGCGGTTTATTGCCTGCCTTCGGCCCAGGGCGTGATCCTGGAGACCCGGGATCGAGTCCCACATCAGGTTCCCTACATGGAGCCTGCTTCTTCCCCTGCCTGTGTGTCTGCCTCTCTCTCTCTCTCTCTCTCTCTCTCTCTCTCTGTGTGTGTGTGTGTCTCTCATGAATAAATAAATAAAATCTTAAAAAAAAGATGTCACAAAACTCAACTATTTGTGCCTAAATATAAAATATTTCATTATAATTACAAAACATAAGTGTAGGATTATGGGAATCTGATTGAAATGAAGACTGTTTTATGTTGCAATAGAAATTAGCTTTATTAAAAGTCAGTTTTTTTTAAAAAAATTTTTTTAGGACACCTGGGTAGCTCAGTGATTGAGCATCTGCCTTCGGCTCAGGTTGTGATCCTGGGGTCCTAGGATCGACTTCCACATCGGGCTCCCCTGCCTCTCCCTCTGCCTATGTCTTTGCCTCTCTCTGTGTGTCTGTCATTAATAAATAAATAAAATCTTAAAAAAATACTATTCCTAGAAGGGTCAAAAGGCTTCACTTGAAAGTCCCAATGTTATTTAGGACTAGGTTTCTGAGTAAGTGTCTGTCAGTCTGTCAAGATAAGAAAGGATGTAGAATTCTGTATTGGTGGGGAATCAAGAAAAGTCAAAATAACTCTTATTTTTGTGTATCTAATCTGTGAATCCATTCTTTTGCATCCATTTATCTCCAGGCACAGGTTTTATTTAAGCATTGGTTTACACTTGTACCATTGAAGGCTATAGTGTGCCTTTAATAAGACAAACTGAACATCTATATGAAATGTTACTGTTTTTTAAAAAGAAGTTTTTATTTATTTATTTGACATAGAGAGCAACAGAGATAACAAAAGAGAGCACAAGCAGGGAGGAGACGGAGTAGCAGGCTCCTCACTGAGCAGGGAAATCAATGCAGGACTTGATCCCAGGACTCCAAGATCATGACCTGAGCTGAAGGAAGACACTTAACTGACTAAGCCACCCAGAAGCTCCTGGAAATTTTATTGTGAAAATGATTTATTCTGGGATTTATATTACAAGTAGTATTTAAAGGTTTTAGGTCAATTTAAGTTTTGAAAAGTAATAAGGTATAATAAAATAATTAATCTACAGAAAACTTGTAATACCACCAATAATTTCAGTTACAGGCAACTCTTTGGGTGACATGAGTTGCGAGATAATAGAGGGGTACTTGGATGGCTTAGTCGGTTAAGCATCTGCTTTCAGTTCAGGTCATGATCCCAGGGTTCTGGTATAGAACCCCTCACTGGGCTCCCTGCTCAGCGAGGAATCTGCTTCCTCTTCTCCCTCACCCCTTACGCCTACCCCTCACTCATGCTCCCTCCCTCTCTCTCTAATGTGTTCTCTGTCTCAAATAAATAAGTAAAAGCTCTAAAAAAAAATGAGGTAATAGAATATCAGTTCTAGCCTGTACCTGAAATTCTACTATACCTTTAGGACCCTTTAGTTTCAGGTAAGAAATTCTATTAATAAACAACTTATCCACCAATATTTTCATACATTGCCATTCATATAATCCTTGAACAATTAATTGCTATGAAATAGATACCATACATAATTCCCATTTAAAGGTAAAGAAACAAAGGTTCAAGAAAGGTAAGAGCTAATAACTAGACATATAGGATTTGAACCCAGATCTATGACTTCGAGATTGTACGAGCCCCAAAAAGCTATTGGGCCCAAAAGAATTAATAGCCCTACATTGTAGGAGGTCATGCACCAGAAGGTTGACATGCTCAGTTAGAGTTATAAACAAATTAGCTTAGGAACATAGATGGCAGTGATATTGAAGCTCACCAAAACCATCAGGAAAAGGCCCATAAGGGAGATGACATTTCAATTAAGTCTTGAATGATTAGCAGATTCTGGAGAAGTCTCTGCAGTTTTCTATGCAAGTGAGTCTTAAAACTCTTTGCTGTTGTTTTGCTGCAAAAGCACTTGTAGGTGTTTTCCCTTCATCCAGGGCCAAATATTGCATAACCCCAAGGCACCATTCACATGGTGTTGCTCCACTGGGTGTTCTTTACCTGGAGAATGGTGTGAGAGAGAGTTCCTGGAGTTACTGTGCATGGAGATACTTTCCCCTTTGATCACTTTTGTGGCCCTGTTTCACAACTCACTTCGCTCTGCTTCCCTTGTTACTCAGGAAGTGTTGCGTTTCAAGTGGCAGGCCCCAATGGTGTACATTTTATTCCTTTGCAAATACTCTTGGTGTCAAGATAGAAAAATGGAAGAACATTACAGATCTTTATGTGACAAGCATCATTCTTGGCATGAATTAGAAAAAGTATATAAAAGCAAAATTAAAGGTGTATAGTAAAAATTACTTAAACTCTCACCACAATTTAATTTGTTAGATATTACCATAATCAGTGGTAAACAATTTATCTCCATAGTTCACAGGTAAGTTTATTTTTATTTATTTATTTTTAAAATATTTTAGTTATTTATTCATGGGAGACACATAGAGAGAGGTAGAGACATGGACAGAGAGAGAAGCAGGCTTTCCACAGGGAGCCTGATACAGGACTCAATCCCAGGACCCCAGGATCATGACCTGAACTAAAGGCAGACACTCAACCACTGAGCCACCCAGGTGTCCATCACAAGGTAAGTTTGAAAGTCATATATACTTATGGTAGGAATTGGAGGCAGAGCAATGGTATAGCAAGCTTATAGTTGTTTAAAATATATTAACTTTATTAAATAACTGTTTCAACATTAGAGATCTACTTTGAAAACTGGTTATGAATCAGTAGGAGTTTTTAATTTTTAATTTTTAATTTTTAAGTAATCTCTATACCAAATGTGGGGCTAGAACTTACAACCCAGAGATCAAGAGCTGCATGCTCTACTGGGCCCGGAAGGTGCCTCCATAGTTTTCTTGTTTTTAGAATGATCATGATCATAATATAACTTCTGGAGTGTGTGGATTATGAGATATACATGTAAAGTGCCAGGCACAATAGTGGGCACTCAGTAAATGATTAAAAAAGAGGTTTTGTAATATTATCAATAACAACACAAAACAATTATACTATTTCCCTACTCTCTGCTGAGGGAGTTATTTGCTTGCAAGATTGTCTTGAGTGCAGGGGATTCTTTTTCCGGTTTGTACTCCTCTCTACCTTCCTCATTCTGGTTTGTGCATCTGTAACAACTGTTCTGTGGGCAGAGGATTGATAAGCTTATGGGCCTTTCACATATTTGCCTTTCTTGGATGCTGCATTATATTTGCTCACCTGTTAATCACCTCCGTCACGTTTTTGATTGCTGCCCCTCCCCCCACTCTCTCCTTGAGACCATGCTTCACGTGTACCTCACAATAGGTAGAGAGAAGGCAACTGCCCTGAGCATGGACCTCTATAACTGCTTGCTACTGCTGTTGATTTATTCTGACTTTTTCATTTCGAAATGTGAGTTATCCCAGGGAAATTGAGATAAGCCACTATGAACTTTATTTGATCCTTTAGAAAACTGTGGTGTTTGGAGAAGAAAGCCACCACAGAGATTCAAACCCATCTGCCAGGCGAAGAGAAAATGAAAGTGATTTGTAAATGCTAAAACATCCATTTTAGGGAAAGGTATCAAAGGATTCAACAAAGGTCATTCTGGGGACCATCTCTGTTTGTCTTTATGAACATTTCAGAGAAGGACATAAATTGAGTATTAATTACACATCCTGTACGAACTAAATTGGAGTGGACAGCCAAAGAGGCTGGGATGGGAGGGGGAGCTCTTAGCATTGTGATCAGGGATGAGAAAAAACATTAAGCTTAATTTAACTGAGAGCTCAGGGATGTTGAGTATCATTGCCCTGAAACACAAGGTACAAAACATTATTTTCCTTACTGTTTTCTACTTCTTAGTTATTTTATCTTCATTTCTTTTTAATTATTTTCATCAAGGCTTTGTCCAAGTGAGGTCAGATGATGATGAATCATTTCCCTCAGCTTGTTGTTTTGTGATTATATCCACTCAGCTTCTCAGCTTCCCATGGCCTAGTCTGGGAATAAAAGGGTAGTACTAAGCAGGCAGGTATATTCTTTGTGAAAAATATCTTTCTTGTGTTATATTCTTTTCTCAAAATGACATTTATTTCTCTACATAGATCCAGGTCAAGTAAATCCATCAAAAATATATTTCATCAAAAACAAATGACCCTTTCTCAAAGACGTTACAGTCTTGTGTTAAAGATCAAAATAAATACATAGCTTTCAGAGTGATAGTCTGAATACACCACTCATACTTATCATGGGTTAATAGAAGAAAGAGGTGCAGAAGGAGACAGTAACTAAAGATTTTCTTTAGTCTATATTGATACAGGTTTTATATATATGGCTATAGCTCTTCTCAATTGTATAAAGCCTTTCTTGAGATCACTTATAACCATATTACTCTTTTTTTGAATTATTCCTTTTCTTTTTAAATTATTGTTACTCTTCCTCTGATAAACTCCCTTTTTTCTTTCTTGACAGATAATAAACTCCTTAGAATTGATTAATATATCTTTTTACAAAAATATCAGCATCTAACAAATACTTGGTGGTTAGAATCCTCAAAAGGCAGTCTGTAAAACATCACATTAAGTTCTCCCCATTTCTCTGACAGGTAGAGAAAAAACTATTAAAGGGCATAATATTTGCCTATAGGGGTTATAAATACAATTTCCAAGGCCCCATGCCCAGACCTTCTGATTCAGTAGATGAAGGTAGAACTCCCAAATTTGCATTTCTAATACAGCCCCGGATGATGCCAATGCTGCTTTTCTGAGGACTACACTTTGAATCCTATGAGAGCTTTTGAGGAGTAATATGTAACTGTTCTAGTTGTTCATAGTGAGAGTCATACACAAGGAAAGAAAAGCCACAAGGGATATACAATCCGCTCTAGAACCTTGCTAGTCAAAGTGTGGAAGTAGACCAGCAATAGCAGCACTTAGAAGCATTTCAGAAGTGCAGAGTCTCAGGTCCAAACCCAGACCTGTACCCAAATGTATATTTTAACAAAATCTCTAGGTCATTCATATACACATTGGAGTTTGAGACACACTACTTAAGTGTAGAATAGCCAAATCATTTAGTGACTTGCAGTTATTTTATCCTCTCCTTTTTCCTGTTCCATAGCAAATGGACTGGTCTTCTGTTTGAGAAACTAGAGCCTTAGAACGAAGAGAAGTGCTTTATGGTTCATGTTTGCTCATGCAATGAGGGAAGGAAAGAACTGTATAAATAATTTTAATAAATCTCAAGTAAATCTATTTACTAAAATACAGTGATACTCAGTCTTGATATTATACATGGATTCTTGGTTTTAAGTAACAGAGAATTGAATAATGGGATATCTTTGAAAATTGTGGTAAAGTAAAATTTTAGTTGGACCTCTGGAATACATGAAGCCAGTGGCTCAACTGCTTATGGAATGCTCATCTTTGCATTCCTCTGCCTATCTGCTTTAGTCTCTCAGTAAATGATAAACACTTCCATCCACATTCCACTATCCAGACCATAGAACTATATCTAAATGTAGACTATGAGCACAAGGAGCAAAGAAAGCAGGACTGGTATATTGATAGCATTTTCTCTGCCATTTATATAAATACAAACCCATATGAATACTATGTTTCCAATTTCAAATTCCAACTGACTTTGTTAAAAGATAAACTGAGGCATATTAAACATTTTATGAATTTATTGAGTAAAACTTGATTCATATTGGTCAGGAGCAAACCAGAAGTGGTTAGAAGTGTTCCCCTGATGGGAACTAGGAGAAAGACTTTATTAGAGAAAAGGTGGGAAAGGAAATGATTGTGGCAAAGTAAGGAAATGATTTGGCTGGCTGTAACTTAAGCACTTGCCTTATTTAGGGAAGCTTAGTGGATTGTCTTTTTTTTTTTTTTTTTGCCTTAGATTTTGATTTCCTAATCTTGAGGCACTATAGACATAGATTTTGATTTGTTTACATAGGCAACTTAGGCATTAAAGCCACCTCCATTTAATGGCTTCGTTGTTTGATTAACAACTTTGACGTTCATCTGATTTTGCCAAAAGAGTCTCTTCACATATATATAATCTATTCAATCAGCTGTCAAGGAAGCTTTTTAATTTATCATTTATTTTCTCATAGGTTTTCATTGACCGTCCCTCTAAAGCATTACCATTATCTACCCTGAAGATACTTTTGAATCAATTACTTTTGTCTCTTCCTTTCTTACCCAGGTTGATGACTGAGAGACCAATAAATTCTGGTCTCCCTGACTTCCTACTACTATTAGTACCTAAGATTATTGAAACATACTCTTAGGGAACATTTGCAATGTTAGGTATTTTGAGAGCAATTTACTTTTAGCAAAAAATATCAAATTTTGCAATTGATTGGGTTTTTAAATCAAATCATCATTCATATGTTCATTCATATATTTACTAAGCACTTACTCTGAGCCGTGTAGTGTTTTAGACATAAAAGTAGTGAATAGAAGCTTTGTTTCATGGATCTTGCATTACAGTGAGAGAGTAGGCATGCAAGAAGTAAATACAGACATAAAAATAAATAAATGAAAACAACAAGACTATGACTAACACCATGCAAAGAATTAAAATAAGGGGACATGATAAACTGATTACTTTCAATTAGGTACTTAAGAGAAAGACCTCTCTTAAGACAAAAAATGAGATCCAGATGACAGAATGGATCCATATAAGCCAAGATCAAAGGAAGACTATTCTAAACAGAAGGACTCTCTGACCCAAAGTTCCTTAGGTTACTCCTCCTTTACTCCTTCTTTCATAGATACTCCTTTCATGGTTCCTTTTCTTTTTCTATTAATTAGACTTACAGACTTTGTCTAGAAAAATGGTTAGCCTTACTCCTCACATGTATTCAGCTGAAGATTCAGGATTCGTATAAGCAGTTGTGCAACAGAAAATTTTCAGTAACGTATATTTATTGAAGCTATAATAAGAACAGAGACCAATTGGTAAGAATTTACTAAATGCCAAGGATCATGCATGGTGGTGGAGATGCAAGATATATAAAACAAAAATACTTTCTTCCAGAAATCCAGTCTATTGGAGGTGACAAACATTCCAGAAATGCATTACATTCTTGTGTGATAGGTGCATAATTGGAAGTATGTATCCAGTACAGAGGTAGCCAGGTAAAGAAGTGATTTATTTCCCAGGGATGGTTGTAATGGTTAAGGTATCTAAATAAACTGGACTTTGCAAATGGCAGAGGGAAAAAGGTGATATAAGAGAGATTAGGGGAATAGATTTTCACCATCTAGAAATAGTGCCTCAATCTCCTACCTCTGACTTGATTAAAAGTCAGAGTACATTTTTATGTGGCATAAACATTTAAGCTATACAAACCCCTTTGTTAGTCATCATATTCAGGAAATACTGTTCACATTGCCTAGAATATCTCGACTATGGAGAAAGTCAGATATTTCTTTAATCAGACTGTATATTACATGCTCCAAGCAACACAGAATTCTCAATCAATCCTAGCAGCATTATTGAGGTCTTTTTTTTACATTGACAGAGACTTTTTATGTTGGCAGCTGAAAAAATTATGTAAGCAATTTTTTCCTTTAGTGAAACCAAATTTGTTTTTACTTTATTTGTACCTCAACTCTGGCATTTTAAGATGCTATTCAGTGGAATGCAGGACACTTACCCTGAAGGAAAAAAATCTTCCTTTGTTTTTATAGATTTATTTAATCTGTAATATATGGCCAAATTTTGTTTCCTTAAAAAAATAAAGGTAAAGAGCAAGTCCTAAAAATTCTATGAAAGTTTGAGGCATTCCCGTGAAATGTCAGAAATGCCAAACACTCACCCTTATATCTAAGAGCTCAAAGGCTCTTATTTACTCAAAGTAATTACCTGAAAACTTGGTAAAGTTCAACATTTTAGCCAAAAGCTATCAAGGCTCAAATACTCATTATATGACAACTATCCAAAGAATGATATTTGTTAAAAAAAAAAAAAAAAAGCCTTGTTTGAGGGTATTCAACTGCTACTCTTTGTGGCAGTATTTATCATATTTAAATGTAATGTAAATATTGCATTCAGTTTGACATTTAGGCTACTGTTGACAGTATTATCCTTTTGGCCTCTATCCTTTTGTGTCCTTGGCAACTGAGAATTTGAATGTTTTAAGTAATTTGGGTGCATATTTTTTTTTTCTGGATTTAGGGCATTTTCAGCACTGCAGGACATTTATGGAGAACTTAAAAGATAGGCTTTATTCCCAAGATGCTAACTGCATATGAAGAAAGAATATGCAGAATCAAATAATATATGTACTGTTGAAAATGAAGATCATAAGAGTTTTTGTAGCTTGAAAAACAAACAAGCATTATCAATTACATACTGTATATACAACATGATTCTCGGGTCCACTGGTATTTAAAGGTATCTCTGGGTTGTCTGCATGGCTCAGAAATACAGTAAATGTAGCAATTTTTCCAGCAAAAACAAAGCCAGTCCTTGTAGAGATAGATAATTGGGGCCAAAGAGTCCATGAGCTATTAACTGTTTTTATTGTTTAACCACATCTCTACATTACAGAGAATTAACAGAAAATGGATGTTGGTAATTAAAATGACAAATGTTACATATTCAGTATTGTTTTTGTATCTGTTTAAACTCGTTTAAACTAGTATGGAACACTTTTTTTTTTTTTCATTCTTCCTTGACCTTGTGCCTCCGAAGGAATCTAATGGATTTTAATAAAACATAGGGTTATAAAATTACTGAATTTATGGGTTCAGCTGCTGTGCATTTCTTTCCTTGGTAGGGTATATTAACCTGTAAGTGTATGTTCTGTCCATTTGTTATGAAAGATACTAAATGAGTCAATATTGCATCAATAATTCAAGGAATAATTTAGCTACATAATTGTATTTTATTGCATTAATGCTTTCAGCTACTTAGGTCTAAAGCATATCTGTTGCAATGTAGCAATGTGATAGGGCTTTTCTTTATACAGAGCTTGGTAATTATTATTAAGTATTTTGAAATTGTCAAACATTTAACAAGTATAGAAAAAAAGATCACCACAGAAAAAATGTCCAGATCACATGGTAGATTTTTTTTTAAAAAGGAGAACATTCCCCCCTTTTCTATAAAGATACCATTCTGCTTGAAATACTTGGATTTCCCTTTGCCAAGCCTATATTTAATTCTGAGCCCTTTCCACTAAAGTTGTGAGCTTACCAGCCTGGAGAAAATTTGAAATCACTGCCATAACAATAATTATAAATATAGATTGAAGATACACAATTTTTGAAGTGCTTTTGCATCCATCATCCCCTAGGGTCTTTGAGATAATCTTATGCTTCTGATGATATGGTCCATTCTCCTTTAAAGATGGGGAGTGTGAGGCACATGTATACTCTTCTTCTTGTCCCAAATTACAGGCTAACAGATAGGGACCCACAGTTTAAACAAAGATCTTCTGGCTTCATATCTTTGGACTCTAGTGCTTGCATCTTGTCCAAGTTGGTACTCTGTGTTCAAAGCTGGCTCTATTTACAGAGCACATTTTGGCTTTGGCTCTCTGTGACTGTTGGATACAGACCCTGTGAAATCCTACGGGAATATTCCCATTTTGTAAAGGGCAAATGAGTTCCTGGAGCTTTTCCCTAAACTATTTAGATACGTACTTTATCATTTCATCACAAGCCTTCTTTTTTTCTTCTTAAAAATGTTAGCCCCATTTAGGGCAGGATATCTTGCCCTACAACCTCTTCCTTAGTTTGGAGTGTCTCTTTGACAAGAGTGGGTGTGAGTTTTATACTTAATGAAACTTAACATTGATTTCATCTTTATTAGCTTTTGCCTTTATATCTTATGCACTTGTCTTAATTTCCCTTTCCTCTTTAACTAGAGAAATCATTCAAAATATAAAGATTTATTTTGGGGAGATTGGGGATCCCTGGGTGGCTCAGTGGTTCAGCACCTGCCTTTGGCCCAGGGCGTGATCCTGGAATCCCGGGATTGAGTCCTGCATCAGGCTCCCAGCATGGAGCCTGCTTCTCCCTCTGCCTGTGTCTCCGCCTCTCTCTCTCTCTCTCTCTCTCTCTCTCTCTCTGTCTATCATGAATAAATAAAATCTTTAAAAAACAAAAAACAAAATATAAAGTATTAATTTATCATGAGACACATACCAAAGGCTTAACATTTTGATCAGTCTGATAAGTAATGTGCCTCAATTGACTTGCTTAATATATTTTAGAAAAAATAATGAACATTCATGAAGACTTTGCGTAAGCTTAAGACAGAAATATATTTCATCTTTCTATGGGATTGCAATAATGCTAATGTTCACTCCAGAAAGTAGCACTGGACATGTGATATGAGACATGGGGAGATATAGGACAGACTTGAGGGTTAACAAAAATAGAATTTGTATTAGAACTTAATGTTCAGGGTTATCTTTGATTTTCATATACCATAAAATCCTTTATTCATTAAGTGCAGAGTGAATGCCTGTTATGTGAGGGGTACTCTGAGAGAGTAGAGAACAAGGCAGATATGAGCCTTGCCCTCAGAACTTAAAATCTAGCAGAGAATGATTGAGCATGTCACTAATCAAATAGAGATCTTATACATAAAGTTTCTTTACTATTTACTCTAAAATCTTAAGAATTTGATAGTCAGAGAGAGTTTGGGCATACTATTACTCACTCCTAGGTCCCCTTATCTGCTTTAGCTTTCTGATCTTGCAACAAATCTGGGACATGAAAGAAATAACTTCTTTACTTTTTGTCCTGTTGTTTTGTTTAATATTTCAGAACCTAAAAAGATACTAATTTTCTCCCCCCCCCCACTTTCTTCCCTCTCTCTCCTTTTTGGTATATTGACATACAATGTTACATTAGTTTCTGGTGTACAGGTTGTGATTCACCAAGTTTATATGTTATACTATGCTCACCACAAGTGTAGCTACCATCTGAAAAGGATGCAAATTTTCCTATGTGCAAATTTATTTCTTATTTCTTGAAAAAATGATGGGTAAATTTTATTTATGTTTTCTGAAGTAAAATATTTACACTGGAATACACTTACAGTACCTAACATAAGTCTTTTGCAGTTCATAAAAAGGGATGTGATTTTTTTTTACCTATAGTATCTGTATAATGATGTTATATATAAAATACAATATGAAAATATAAACTCTTTCAGAACAGTTTAGGTCCTGATCATCATAATTTTCCTGACCTAGCAGACTACTTGATATAAGCTCATTATATATTTGATAATTAAATTTAGAAGCATGTAGTCACAGTAAAAAGAAAAGAGAAAAGGAATTGAAGCTATTTTTGATGTAATCTCCTCACTTGGTAATAAAGTTTAAAAATGTTAACTTAGTGGTGAAAATTGAGATTCTACTGTGTTTGTGCATCTATGTTTTCTCTACCATACTACATAACTTAATTAGAAGTTCTGAATAGAATTTTTATCCCATTTTTCCCTGTATCGGAAGCTGTGGTGCTACCCAAATCCCCCTTTATTTAAGAATTAAAATATTTATTGAGGCATCATTCCACCTCTTTAATTGTGGGCTGCCAGGAGTGTTGGTGCTAAAATCTCACATCTAAGTCCTTCAGAAATTGCATTCAATTGATATGAATTGTCTCAACCAAGATTACATCTCCTCCATGGGGAATAACCACATTCAAAACTGGCTGATGGGAAATACAAAGGTCTGAACTCCTTGCCCTGATTCAAGATAACTTGGAAGGATTTTTCTGGCTCAGGAGTTCTGCATAGGATATGGTAAGGACTCTGGAACAATTGCAACTCACAGCCCAGCATCTCCTGCCTAAACCTGTTTCTGCACTCCCATTTAGGTATATTTTCCCAAACACTCCAATAAAATTCCTGCACATAAATATCAGCCTAATGGTCTATTTTTGGGGAAATGTAATTTAAGGATGATTGGTATTTGAAAATGATTCTAGGAATCAGACTCTAAAATGGGATTTGGGGGTTGGCAGGCTTTTGGCAGTGCAGTGATAGATGGAGTACTTATAGCCCCTGTCAGTGCTAAAACTCTGCTGATGAACTGGGATGAGATACCACAGAAGGTAATGCACTGACTGGTACAATAGCTCAGATTTCTGGGAGGTTTGAGGGTGTAGCAATTATAAAGACTATGCAATTGAATGGCTCTTGCTGTGTGTGATTGATGGATTGGAAAAGATAATGAAAGATTAGATTTTTAATCACCAATTAAAGGCAAACTGTCAAAGCCACAGGGCCTCCTTGGCAGCATATAAAGAGACTCTTATCTGCACCTGGGGGGCAAAGTTGAGGATCAAAACTAGGACTCAATTATATTGGTCATAGAGTTCCAAAAATGATTAAATTCTCAAACACAGCAAGTCGACTATGCCAAGGTCAGGACCCTGAATAGGGGGAAGTGAGATTCTGAAACTTGGTATGAGAATACCTCGGTTGGTGCACTTTAAAATTCTGAATCCCTAAATTCTACTGGAACTTCTGACCTACAGGAGTGGCCTAAACCTTCTGTTAAAGGCTAGTGCTCTCTCATTGCTTGAGAATGACAGAAAGATTTTTACCTTGCAATACAGTAGGTACCCACTTCAGAATTTATCTCTAACTCCCCTCCTAGCTACCAAACCAACAAGTAGGATCAAGCTATTATATAATCTAACTGGAGAGGTAATGTTTCTATAGAAAGACAGTGGTTGTACCTAAAAAGCCCAAATGTTGGGATCCCTGGGTGGCGCAGCGGTTTAGCGCCTGCCTTTGGCCCAGGGGGTGATCCTGGAGACCCCGGATCGAATCCCACATAGAGCTCCTGGTGCATGGAGCCTGCTTCTCCCTCTGTCTATGTCTCTGCCTCTCTCTCTCTCTATGACTATCATAAATAAATAAAAATTAAAAAAAAGACTTTATTTAAAAAGCCCAAATATCTAGCCAACACGTACCAGCTGGAGCCAGGGGAATGCATGCATTTTGAAGATGTCATACCCTGGAAGGAGGATGAAAGATTAATTTAGATATGGAAAAGCTTATTTATAAATATCTATTGCTTGATATAGGAGCACCATCCCATGAATAAGATTTAACACTTTGACAAGACCCTGGGAGATTGTCAGAGGTCTAGGAAGCTATGCATGTTCCTGTAGAAAAGTGTAGAAAAGACAAATGAAATAGGAATATCAGAAATGCCACAGAAGATGGTGGGGAAAAAACAATCAAATGGCTCAGAGCCATGGATATAATAGAGCAAATATTTGTCCAGAACATGAAAAAAGAGGACCTGGGAGACAATTCATTTATCAACACAATGAAGAATGTCTTCATTCGTGAGGAACCAGCATTACTGAGAAGCTCATTGGGGACTTTTCTCTGTAAAATAGGGTAAATGGTGGGAAATTCTATCCCAGGCCAGGGCTTCCTGAAAGGAACATGGATAATATGCTCCTCATAGAATAGAAGCGAGGTGGTAGCATTTAGTCAAAAGGAGATAGGTGTAATTATCTCATGTTACATCTATGGTTGCTTGAGGATGAGGGAAATTCTCATGAGCAGCTTACAGAGGAGAAAAAAGGACCTGCTTTTTCAAAGATGAGGCATCTTAGTACATGCACATAAGCCAAAACAGACTGCTACTGCATAGCTCCAGTCAAGAGTGACCCCAGGAAAACAGTGTGGAGGTTCCTCAAAGAGTTAAAAATAGACCTGCCCTACGACCCAGCAATTGCACTGTTGGGGATTTACCCCAAAGATTCAGATGCAATGAAACCCCGGGACACCTGCACCCCGATGTTTCTAGCAGCAATGTCCACAATAGCCAAACTGTGGAAGGAGCCTCGGTGTCCATGGAAAGATGAATAGATAAAGAAGATATGGTCTATGTATACAATGGAATATTACTCAGCCATTAGACATGACAAATACCCACCATTTGCTTTGACGTGGATGGAACTGGAGGGTATTATGCTGAGTGAAGTAAGTCAATCGGAGAAGGACAAACAGTGTATGTTCTCATTCATTTGGGGAATATAAATAATAGTGAAAGGGAATATAAGGGAAGGGAGAAGAAATCTGTGGGAAATATCAGAAAGGGAGACAGAACATAAAGACTCCTAACTCTGGGAAACGAACTAGGAGTGGTGGAAGGGAGGAGAGAGGGGGGTGGGGGTGAATGGGTGACGGGCACTGAGGGGGGCATTTGACGGGATGAGCACTGGGTCTTATTCTGTATGTTGGTAAATTGAACACCAATAAAAAATTAATTTATTAAAAAAAAGAACGAAATGCCAAAAAAAAAAGAGTGACCCCAGAAAGTAGCATTGAACATCCTTATAAGAAGAGCTGCCCGTGGTATACCTGGTTATTCACTTTGTTAGAAAGAAATAGTGACCCAAAATAAGAAAATATATGGAATTTTGAGCAGTAGAAAGTGGCTTAATTGATAGTTCTGGTACTCAAAAGAAGGATTGGAAGATCAAAAAACCAAAATAATTCTAAAGTAAATCCTGAGGAAAGATACCAAAAACAAATAAATTCTGGAGGAACTATTCTTTATGAAATGAACTTACAATACTACCAACATTTTTAATTTTAAGTGAAGTATAGTTAACATCTAATATCAATTAATTTCAGATGCACAACATAGTAACTCAACAAATATATAATGAAAGGCTCACCAAGTTAAGTGCATTATAATATTATTGACTGTATTCCCTATGCTGTACTTCTCATCCCTGTGACTTACTTATTTTAACTGGAAGTTTGTACCTCTTAATACATTTCACTCATTTCACCCATTTCCCCACTCCCTTCACCTTCCCTAAATCTATGCACCCTATGTTTATTGTGGCATTGTTTACAGTAGTCAAGATATAGAAGCAACCTACGTTTCCATCAATAAATGAATGGTTAAAGAAGATGTGGCATGTATGCACAATAGAATATTACTCAGCCATAACAATATATGAAATCTTGCCATTAACAGCATTGATGGATCTAGAGGGTATTATGCTAAACAGAGTAAGTCAGAAAGACTAGGGTATATACCATATGATTTCATTCATATGTGGAATCTAAAAGGCAAAACAAATGAACAAACAACAATAACAAGGACAAAAAGAGAAACAAATTCATAAATCTAGAGAACAAACTTCTCAAACTTTAATGTGCATGAGTTGCTTAGGTATTTTGTTCAAGTTGTAGATTCTGATTTACTAGGTCTGAGATGGGACCACAGATCCTGCATTTCTTAATGCTGGATTTTGTAGAAAACAGACATCCACCTAGGGAAGAATGAGATGGCTTAAGCTTTTCAAAAGTAATGGATATTTGTCTAGCATTTTATTCTTTTGGTTATGGGTTGCTCAGTGGAAAATATATTTTTTCTTTTTTATTAAAAAATATTTAAATCCTCTCCCTTTCATAGAGGAGCTATGTAAAGAAAGCCATATAAAGTAGCTTTTAAAGCAGAGAGCCCACAATTCTTGACTTCTTGTGTTTTACCCACAAGACCAAATTACTTCTCAATTTCATGCTGGGTGAATAATAACCCAAAGCCATAAATTTTATTTAAATCTCTAGTTACATTTTACTTAAAATTCTCATTGCATAGCTCATATCTTTATATTTATAACTCACTCATATTCCAGCTTTTGACATACACAAGCTCATAATTACTTGTGTGAGTCCCAGTTAATATTAATTAATAGGACAACAGTTAATATTAATTTTATATGGTAGGAATCATAGTGTTGAGCAAAACATACTAATATTACATATACAATTTTTCTACTAGAGATTTAAAGTCTAGTTGGAGGAAATAGACCAACAGGTATGAAACAAATGATAATTAATTAAATTCTGTGTTATAATATAGAGCAAATATAGGACATGGATTTAAGAGTCTGACAAATTCTGATAGCTACTCGATGTGAGATTTGAGAGTGAGTTACCTAATTTCTCTGAGTCTCTATTTACTCATTGGTTAAAGAGAAATAGTAATAACATTATGGAATTATTAGAATTAGAAAACATATACATAAATACCTCATCCAAAGAAAGGAAGTATGGATAATGATTTTTTTTAAAGATTTGTTTATTTATTCATTAGAGACACACAGAGAGAGGCAGAGACACAGGCAGAGGGAGAAGCAGGCTCCACGCAGGGAGCCTGATGCGGGACTCGATCCTGGGACTTCAGGATCACACCCTGGGCTGAAGGCGGTGCTAAACCGCTGAGCCACCGGGGCTGCCCAAGGGATAATGATTAAAGGCATGGATTTTGGAACTAAATTATCAGACTTTATAATCTTGATTCTTGAATTTACTGTGTAATCTCTGGTGAGTGCCTTAATTTCCATGTGCCTCAGTTTTCTCATTTAGGAAAAGGAAAAAATAAGAATAGTCACCTTCAAGTACTAAGAGAAGTCAAATAAATATGTTATATATAAAATGTGTAATATTGGTAATAGGTATATAGATTTTTATAGCATCTGTCAGATAATGAGCACCATCATATGAGGGTTTGTTTTCATGTTTATCATGATAGAAGTTCAGTAAATAATTACTATTAGGTACTACTGACTAAAAACGAGAATTTTGAACAAAAATGAAATCAGATTGGGCTCTAGTGGAAGCAAGACTTTCAAAGGCAAGACTTGCTTTGATAGTTACAAAACCACACAGTCTGCAAGGATATATTTATTTAAAACGATCAGCTCTGTAGAATTGTGGAGACACAAAGATAAATAAGATATCAGTCTAATAGGGGGACAAATAGCTAAGTAAATATAGGTTTTTCTGTGCTATCAATGCTTTGATACCGATAAGTGTAAAATGAAGTGAGAGCCATAGAGAAGGAGCAGTGACCCTCAGAAGTAAGGGATCGCTTCACATTAATGTGTTTAACAAATATCGAAAAGTACCTAGGATCAGTGAGGCCCTATGTTATATAGATTCTGGTAACTATGAAAGATAAGAAAGCTTCTGTCTGTATATAGTTTAAAGAAGATTATTAAAATTGAGTCATGGATAAATGGTAACCAGGTAAGAGTACAAAGCAAAGAAATATCAAGTCTGGGACTGGATGCAAGTTTCCCTGACAAAGTCTTTCAGTGTCTTCTTAAAACACTTGGCTGTGGTCAGAGACCACAAACAAGAGGAGAATGAGTTAAACTACATCTGGATCACTGAGCGCTGACATGCTTAGCCTCTGAACTAATTTCTGTATGTCATTTAAAGAAAGAAAAGACTTTTAGAGTCATCCTTTACCTTCCTCTTTTTATAGGAAAAAGATGTTCTTCATGATGAATGTGATGCTTATGCTGCATATGAATATTGAAAGTTTATTTTGTATGCTTTAGAGTGGATTTAACTTTAGTCCTATGGGTGATCTGGAAATGCAAGGCATCAGAACAAGTTGGGGAAGTTTGATCTCAGCCCAGCTAGAGTTTGGTTAATACTGAGTTAGCAGGACCAATCTTTTGCCCTCCTGCAAACTTTTCCTTCTCAAATAATATTTGGAACAGGCTACAGACCAGGCTTCCCGCTGGATGTTGAAGATGTTCCTGCTGTTCTTTCCCACTGAGTCATCAAGAGAGATTCTGATTGATATTACATATGCATCCAGGAAATGTGCTGCAGCTAGGAACCTAATTTATCTTCTGATTTCTGACCCAACAATGTGATTCACCATTCTTTCTATTGGGGATGATTAAAATAGTTCTAGCTATAGAGAACTATTATGAGGTCTACTTCCTTTTTTGGAAATGTAAGTAGGTACAGAAACTTTAAGAGGAAGAAAGGGAAAATATTCATTTGTGCATAAGGATCCTACCTCCATCAGTAATTGAAATTGGATAGAAAATGAAATTTAGAAGCAGTAAACTCAGTTTTCAATCCTGGTTCCACCACTTTTTAGTTGTGAAAAAAAATCTCTTTCTCCTCTTAGAGCCTCAGTTGTCTCATCAGTAAAATGGTGCCAATTTCCTTTCAGAGATGAGAGTTTCAGGTTGAACAAAATATCTAAAGGTATTATAGAATCAGGAATAGAATGTGTAGCAGTAACACAGAAATTCTCTTTCCCTCTTCCTTGAAATGAACTCTACTTAATTTAGATGTTTATTATTTCCTCTTAAAATATTTGTTGATATTCCTGCATCTGGAAAAATATACATATAAGCTTTTTTTCTTCAACAAGCATTTATTGAGCACACATTATTAGCATTTATTGAGCACTCTATAAGCACCAGAAATTGGAGAATATTACTGCTTGTGATTTCCCAGAATGCAGTTCCTTCTGCGAAGAGACAGTGCAGAAGAACCGTACAACTTTCACAGGAGGAGAGGTCACTGAGTTCTATTGTACAGCTCTCTGCTGACTTCTAAGAGTTCTATGAGGTACTACAAATCTTTAGTACTGGGTCTTTTTCAGAGTCAACATTATTATTGTTGCAGCGTTATGAAAAGTGAGCGAGATAGCCCCATTTTGTAGGGGAGATTAAACCAAAAGTTAAAATGTCTTGTTCAAAGTAATAAGATTATGTCTGTCATGTCAATAACAGCCTTAGACTCCAACCTCACATGTCTTTTATGCTTTCTGTTTGTTTATTTTACTTCTTAAATGGCTAACTTTTAGCATAATTTTATTAATCTACCAATGAGTTTCGGGTCACAACTCTTCTCTATCTAGGCATGATAATCCCTTGGCCCTGACCTTTGCTCATCTACCTTGAATAAACTTCAGTTTTTTAGAAAATAGGCATTCCCAAGATGCGTGAATTCTGTCTCAATGGCAAGTGGACTATGCCTTTTATCTCCCTGATCCACCTTAGGGTGGTAATTCACAGTTAACCATTTTGTAGACTGATATGTGTGAGAGAGGTGGAAGCAATCCTCTTCAAAAATAAAACTAAAACTAACAATTAGTTTAACAGAAGACAATAAAATATTTAAAACTGGGCCTTTATATCTTCTAAGGATCAAGGAGGATTATTTTGTTTAGTTAGATCCTTGTTTAGGGACAGGGATACAGTGATCTAAACGTTTGAATGTTTGAGGT
This sequence comes from Vulpes lagopus, assembly GCF_018345385.1. Classification (NCBI taxonomy): domain Eukaryota; kingdom Metazoa; phylum Chordata; class Mammalia; order Carnivora; family Canidae; genus Vulpes; species Vulpes lagopus. The sequence goes on along the minus strand of NC_054838.1, from coordinate 31,816,220 downwards.
AATACACATTTTATGTTACCTTTTTATAGTCTACTAGGACCATGAAAAACAGAAAAATTACCTTATGAATCCAAGTAGTTTTTCACACTGTGAGCATAGTACACAGGATTCATTTAATCATTAACTTAATTAACAATTACTGTTTTTTGTTTGTTTTTTGTTTTGTTTTTTTTGAATTACTGGGTTTTATTCTGTGCTGGGCACTGTTCTAGTTGTTGAAGATACAATAGCAAATAGATTTAGCGTCTTTTCTTGAAAAGAATACTAGTCAATGAAAGATACAAATGAGTAAAGTTGTAATACAATAAATAAAGCCCATTATGTACTAATTAAGAGAAATACAGAACAATGCAAGAACACCTTGGACGAAGAACTGACCAGATTTGGTGTGTCAAGAAAGTATTCCTGAAATTGATGACTGAGCTAAAACCTGAGGGATGTAGAGAAGGAAGAATTTTTTCAGGCAAAGAGAAAAGCATATAGAAAGACATAGAAAATAAAAAGCTCAAGGTGCAAGCAAAGATGTGAAAGAATTTTGTATCATGTGAATTACTGTGAAGGTTGATGATAAGGGTGGAAACTCTTAGCTGAATTGTTTTAAAGCCATAAGATTTTGTTTTAGGTAAACTGGAAGACATTGAGGGGTTTTAATAGGGGAATATTATTCTATCGGTACTAAGTAGGGCGCTACTATGTCTGGAGGGTCTGTATCTGAACTGGCTAGTATAGAGGCAGAAAGCTACTTAGAAGGCTTAGGCAATAAAATCAATCAAGAAATAATGGTATCCAGGTTCATAGGAGTTGAAGTGGAACTTCCCAGAGAGATGATGGATTGTATAAATGTTCTAGGATGTAGCACCAACAAAATTTTCTGATGGGAGGATCCAGAGGAAGAGGGAGGAAGTTCAGAGATGTGTCCAGATTTCTGGTTTGGGCATCTATTAGAATACTAGTGCTACTCACCCTTGTGCGTAACACTGGAGGAGGAAGGTGAGCGTAGAGAGTGGAGGTGGAGAGAAAGAAGTTGAGTTGTATCAATCTTAATGATACCCATGGTAAGTCCTTTCTGGAAAAAAATTGAACAAGGACATTCTGCATGATAGCATAGTGAGTTCCCTTCCCTTGCAGACATCTGTCTTCTAGAGAGGAAGCATATATTTCCTCAGTTTTCTCCTTCACCCTAAGCAAAAATTCAATGATTTTTTAAAAGACTTCATTCATTTATTTATTTGAGGGGCCCAAGAGGAACAGAGAATCTCAAGCAGGTATGATCCTGAGATCATGAACTGAGCAAAACCAAGAACTGAGGCACCCAGGGAAGCCCCAACTATTTTTATTTTGTCATTTCCTTTCCCACCTCTCTTTCCTTCCATTTTTGTTTCTTTTGATAATTACTAATACATCTTAGCCAAGTTTTCTTCCATTTCCTGACTCAGCTGTAACTTTCCTTTAAATATGCTTTTCCCCCAGAGAGAAGCAAAAGTATTTTTAGAAATCAATGTCACATAATATATCTTTAATGAGTTTTTTAATCTCTAGTGATGGTGTAGGACTTTCTGTCAGTATGACATTAGGAAAATGCCAATTAGATACTACAGAATGAGCAATACCATTATAAGATCCTGCTCTTCCTTACCTTACATGGTGGTTCTCCACAAAGTCACAGACGCATTATAATAAACAAGTTGCCCTAAAGGATTCAAGTCACTAGGATGGAAGCCAAACCATTAACACTGAGATAGTAGCAAATTAAACAAACATACCATGCCAAATGCATTGAGAGATCAGGAGGCATTGGACATGGCTTTACACCATGATTCCACCACTACCCCAGGTCAGAGAGAAAGTTATCCATAACCAAGCAGAATACATACTTGCTCTCCTGTTCAGAACATGACAAAGCAAATTTGTTGGGCAGAGGGTAGTCTGGGAGTGTTGTCATTGTATAAGCAGAGACTTCTAAAGTTTATTTTTTAAATGAATATTTAAAAATATTTTTAAAATAAAAAATAACTTTAAAGTCTTTATTTACCCCCAAAATGCAAAATCTTAACTATATTCGTTGCTCAGTCACACACGTGCAGAGTCGTAGTACTTTGTTCCTAAAAATTGTCACTTTGTAAAGGCTCTCACCTGTGACAGGAGAAGCTTTGGGTGTTTGAATTATTGCCAACATATCTGGAACTCTTCTCAGTGACTCAAGGTTTTTAATTTGAGATCAAATACCAGTGCAATCTAATTACTTGAACTTTCTCTGAACTTTGTGGCATTTTTGCTTTCCAGTTACTATGGGGCGTCTCTTCGTTTTATTTTGTTTGTTTGTTTGCTTTAGAAAATATGTGCATTTGGGGGGATAGGAAGGGAAATGAGTGCAATGAGAGATGGAAAGAAGGAAAAGCAGAATTCTGGACCCTCACATGTATTCAAGACAGTTAAACATTTTCTATATGTTGTTTTATCTGCTATTTCCAAAAATGGGTATGGAACATTTCTCTGACTTTATTGATTAAAAAAAAAATGAGTCAAAGAGATCTTGTCTTTTGCTGGGTCATACAACTGTTGAGGAAAAGCCCTAAGATTTGAAACCAGTTCTGTCTGCCTTCAAATAATACATTCTTTCTGATACCGATAAATATGGAAATTTTATGCCAAGCAAGAATACTCTTTAAAAATGGTCTAACACCAGAAAGCCATGTTAACTTATATATGGAAATAAGAATAACTTTGAAGTATTTTCTTTTTCTATTTTAAAGGGGTTTGCCATCATGTTATGCTACAGTGAAGCAAGGCATACTTGTATCACTATCTATTCATTTAAGCCAACACTACTCATATAAGCTTGGGCTTTTTCAGGCCAACGAAATAACTTACTGAGTTGATAGGTTTCCTATTGTTCTTTTTTTTAATGCTTACCCTTCCATTCACTCAGGCTTTTATAAATGTGTGAAAATTAATTTTCATACTCAAAATATTTTTTATTGATAAAATCAGAAAACTCAGTTATTGCTGGTGTCCCACATCAATGAGTCCACCAGATACAGGTGTCTCTGATATAAACAATCCCTCATAGAGGTCCAATACTCTCCTCAGAGAAAAACCTTTGAGCATAATTTCTTATGACACTTTTCACTCATCCATACAAAAATGTATTATTTATGTGCTGCGTAATAATAATAGGATGTAAGCACAACCATATTATAAAATATTCAAATCAAATGTACTTTATATAATGTTGACTGTAAGTGCGTTTAGATATGTTGCCTACAAATATCTACAACATTAGATATCTAGACCCTCAGGACACTAGCAGGAATTTTTCCTAGAAGTAGCTCTGTGGATGTTTTCATTCATTTCCTTTTTCTTTCTTAGTTTGAATCTATGAAAAATCACCCTCTAATTGACCTTCCTGTCTTAATCTCTTTAAGACCTCACCAAGCTCATTTTATTTTTACCATGGCACTAAAATGACTGTCTAAAACATGCTTTGATCACAGCTTCTCATTTTAAAGCTTCTAATATTTCCACTAGAGAAAAAAGTCCTGATTTGTTAGTATATAATTCAGAGCCTTTTATAACCTAGCTACCACTTACTTATTTTTGATTCTTAATTGAGTAGTTAATACTCCAGACACATTCTGCTACTTTACAGAAAGTTTTTTTCCAGCACACCCAAAATGTGTGCCTCATTGCTTTTGCTCATGATTTTTTTTTTTTTTTTTAACCTAGAAAATCTGTCCTTTACTCTCCTTTTGCATTTGGGAAACTTTTTAACAAACTTGAAGGCCAAGTGCAAATGTCATTGCTTTTCCATAGTTTTTTTTTTTTTTTCTTATTTTTTCTTTCCACTTATTTGTTCTTTCAACTTTGTTTCCAAAGCACTGAACATGGGCAGCATGGGTGGCTCAGCAGTTTAGCACCGCCTTCAGCCCAGGGCCTGATACTGGAGACTCAGGGTCAAGTCCCATGTGGGGCTCCCTGCATGGAGTCTGCTTCTCCCTCTGCCACTCTCTCTCTCTCTTTCTTTCTTTCTCTGTTTCTCAGAATAAATAAATAAAATCTTAAAAAAAAAGCCAAACACTGCACATATACTTGTATTATAACACTTATACTGTTAAGAAAAAGCTCTAACGCATGTCATTTCGCTCCAGTAAACCAGGGGCTCATTTGTCTTTGTCCCATTCATCTTTGTATTTTTACAGTCTAACACAATATTTGGTCCAGAGTAGATACCTAACAAATGTTTGCTGAATTGCTAAATTAAATTTTGATCCATTGCATTTTTCTTAAGGCTCCTAATGTGACTATAGTCTCTTGTTTTGTCCTGAGCATATAATATATCTATAGCATAGCATGGGGAAGTGATAGTGAGTCCCACAGTATATATTTCAATGTCCAGTTATTACTATAATCTTTTGCTGACTCATAAATTGACTCTCTTTGTTTCTTCTTTCTCTTGATTTCTAAGCAATTATGTTTTATGTTCTAATCTTGCCTATTTTGTGATTAGCATATTGCATCAGCATCTCCCTCCTTCTACCATTCTTTCTGTGATTCTGTGCAATAATTTTAGGTCTTTTCCTTATAGTCCATTTTCATGGATTTTTCTTCAATGTTTTTATTTATTTATTTATTTATTTATTTATTTATTTATTTATTTATTCCTTCTTCTTCTTCAATGTTTTCCTGTCGTCAGGACTAGACGGCTTTCCTGACTAGAAGGCAGATGTTACCCTTTCAGTAAACTTTGAAGAATTAGCCTCTTACTTACTTACTTAATTATTTAATTAATTAATTGAGATTATATTCTCAGAGTGCTGACTAAGGACATGGCACTAAATGATATTTCATGGAGAAACAAAGATGTATCAATGTAGGTCCAAACCTTAATGTCTCTATTGTTTTGTTGAGAAGTTAATATGCCTTCATAAATAACTCTATTAAATGATTAAATGTTATGCCAGCAGTAAGAATCACAATTTCCTGGTGATTCTAGGAAGTATCTTCATAAAGTAGCTTATTCCAGTAGGGTTGACAACCTCAACCCCAATCCACTAGTGTTGACAACTGGGATATTTATGACAGGAATCTGCTATACCTCACACTCAGCTTTTCAAGCTGTGATGTGAGATTGAAACTGAAAAAAATAAGGGAACAAGTGTGAAAGTCCTCACATCTGGGTGAAAACAAGCCCTTAAATGATTTTGTGGGTTTTTTTTTTTTTATTTGTTTGGTTGGTTGAATTTTTTTGTTTTGGTTTGGTTTGTTTTTTTTTTTTTTTTTTCTTTTGGTGTGTATCTGCACCTTAAGTCCCTTACCAAAGACCCCTCACAACTAAATCATAGTCAATAGGTTACTAGGGTTAAGGAGATGTTTTTAAGACATGTACAACTGATGGCTTTATCTTACCTTATCACTCACTCTTTTGTTCAAACATTTGGTCCATGATTTCTTTCCTCTTTGTTGTTCAGGCAACTACTCTTCACCCTGTAGAACTTAGCCAAGACCGAGCATCTTCAGAGAAGCATTCCAGGAATCCCCAGACTGTTGTAAATACCTTTACCTTTTGCTTCCTTATTATCTTCCATATACTCCCATTGCAGAGCTAACCACCCTTAGCTTTACATATTATTTTATCTATTTTTATTTTTCACTAGAATGTTCTAAACTTCATAATCTCCTGCCTTCCATCTTTTCTTATCTACAGCTCCTTCCTTTCTTCTTTCTTCCTCTTTGTTTTCATCTTTTTCTTCATTACACATTCCTTGAGCACCTATTCTTTAGCACTTGCTGTTAAGGAGTGTGGAGGTAAGAGTGTGAATGTTTTGTTCATTACTTTGATGCAAGTGAACAACAGATTAGTCCAGATGAGTCTACAGAAAAGATTTTATAAGAATAAAGTGAGAAAATACATGAAAAATGATTTAGAATGTTTTTTGTTAAATATTTCTGTTCAATAAATATTAGCTATTATTGGATTAGTAAGACATTTCCTTCATTTGTAAAATGAAGATTATCTAGCCATTGGGTTTTGGGGGTGCTTACATGAGATGTATTTCAATTATGTAGCATGCTCATGTTATGTAGTAATGGTATAGCACATAATAACACTCACTATTCTAAATGGGTCTTCAAAGAGTAAGTAGAACTAAGAAGTCTAAAAGAGGGACTTACTGGTTGATTTTCTTTGGCCATTTGCCCTGTTCAATGAAACAGGAATAATTTATTTTAGGTTCTCATCTTTGAAGCTAAGTTGAAGAGTCTCACAGAGAAGAGACTTGCTAAGAATCAAGATTAAGCCATGATTGAGTGTGGAAGTCTTGCTGTGTGGCAACACTTCCTGGCAGCAGTCTTCACTATTTTGTGCCAAAATGTCTGCACCTGTAACACCTGTGTGATGGAAAAACACTGTTAGCACAAAGGGTGATAATGACAGGAAACTTAGAAAAATCTTAATACTGAATTCTTAATTGCAAGAAAGATGTTAGACAATGAGGCTGGCATCATGTAATTTTGGTATTGTGATAATCAGGTTCCTGGGTACATTATTATGATTATTATTTTGCACTGGCTTAGTTTTCTCTGTTCCTTATGATATCTATCGCACCAGACCTCCGTCTCTTTTCCCACTTGTCTTCCTTTTATAAACTGCTCAGTGTGCCTTGCACAGGGATGGAGATCCTTCTTGTACTTTACCCCATGTCTAAAGACTGAAGTAATAACTTCAGAAAAAACACTTGTCTGTGCATCTGTTCCCATATCCCCGGTTCACCGTAGCATGACCTAACAATAGCCTCAGCAAGCTGACTGCAACCCATCTTTTCAGCCTCATTGCAATTGTTTTGCCTTGTAACCTCTGCTGTCCTTCTGTGGTCTCATCACTTCTACCTCTCCACAGCTCTTATTTTCTCCATGATGGTCCTATATTTTTCCATTTGTAATGCTTTATCCTTCATCTCTTGTTTTCCTATATAATTTCTGGGGCTTAATTGTTAAGTATATGAACATTGAAATCATAAATTTATATTAAAACTCACTAGTATATGACCTGGTGTATTCAATAAGACACACATTAATAATAAAAGATACATTGATAATAAATTCTATTTACTGAGTTCTTGTTATATTCTAAGCTTGCAACAAAGATATTTACATTCATCTTTTTTTTAAATATTTTTTTATTATTTATTTATGATAGTCACAGAGAGAGAGAGAGAGAGGCAGGGACACAGGCAGAGGGAGAAGCAGGCTCCATGCACCGGGAGCCCGATGTGGGATTCGATCCCGGGTCTCCAGGATCGCGCCCTGGGCCAACGGCAGGCGCCAAACCGCTGCGTCACCCAGGGATCCCTACATTCATCTATTCATTCAACATGTATTTATTAAGTGCTTAAGATGTACCTAACATTGATACAGATGCTGAAGATACAGATCTTGTTCTTCTCCAGGCAAAGCTTATAAATAGCACATCCTCTTATAATGCATGGATATGGCTTAGCCCAATGCTAGTGAATAAAAAGCATCCAAGAGGTGGAAACCCCCTATTGTATTCCTGGTATTCTTTAAAGTCATTTAAAATATAATTTCTTTTGTAAGAAGTTCACTCACATCTCCTTTTTATTTCTCCAGCAACCTGTCCTTGCAGCTTAAAGGAGAACATTGTTAGTGTTTTGTCCGTCTTTCCTATGAGACCTGAGACTTTAAGATATGAATCTAACTTCTAGAACAGAGCTCTTAAACTCAGCACCAGCAGCATTTGGGGATGGATAATTCTTTATTATGGGGGGGGCTGTCCAGTGCATTATAAACATTTAGCAGCATCCCTCATTCTACCCACCAGAGGCATTAGCATATTTTCTTCTTTTCTTTTCTTTTCTTTTCTTTTCTTTTCTTTTCTTTTCTTTTCTTTTCTTTTCTTTTCTTTTCTTTCTTTTCTTTTCTTTCTTTTCTTTTCTTTCTTTTCTTTTCTTTTCTTTCTTTTCTTTTTTTCTTTCTTTTCTTTTCTTTCTTTCTTTCTTTCTTTCTTTCTTTCTTTCTTTCTTTCTTTCTTTCTTTCTTCTTTCTCTTTCTTTCTTCTTTCCTTTTTTTTTCTTTTGTTCTGACAAAGTGCATTGCCTGCAGCCATTGGTAAATGTTCATGGGGTAGAACCATCCCCATTTGAGAATCACTGTAGTTCTAGACTTAGAGTTGTGGCAGTTACAGATTAGTCAGTGATTAAATGAGAAACATGCAAAACAAAAATAGGAAGCAAAGAAAAAAAAATCATGGGAAAATAAGGAAAGAGATAAAGAGGGAGGGAGGAAAGAAGGAGAGGAGGAAAGCAAACCAATATTCATTAAGCCACTAAATTTGACAGGCACCATGTTAAATGCTTCACACACATTGCCTCCTCTAATCCTCCCCACTGTCAAATAAGATTGGAGCACTTATTTTGCAGGTTTTAGGGCTAAGGAACCTGCAGCACAGAGACACTGAGACCATATGAACAGCAAGTAAAGGAGCCAATATTTGAGCTCAGGCTGTCTGACTCCTAAGGCAATGCACTTAAAAAGAGAGACTGGAAAGAAGAAAGGGGATGAAGAGGAAGGAGGACAAAGGATAAGGAGACAGAAATAGAGGAGAAGGGGGAAAGGAAGAAGTCAGCGTGATTCCCAAGTTACAGCAGGAGGTAGAACTTCTAACAGAGACAGTAGAACACAGGATGCAGAGACTTCAAGGAGGACTGGCCCTGGGTTTTCATTATTTAGGGACAAAAAACACAACTAGAAGGATATCTCTTAGTACTACCACATTTAACTCAGAATTCTAAGAGGTGCAATAGTTCTAAATTTAAGTTTGACATTTCTGATTGAAAGAAATACCTTTAACTATTTCATCACTCAATTAATAATATTTAAATGTTTAGACATATGGTATACAGGCCTCTATCTGTAGCTTTTCCCTGTACCTCATAATAAGATTGAGCAAATGTTAAAGAAAAAGGGAGAGAAGACCCAGATATAAAGTGAATGATGTTTGAACATTTTGTCCAGCAGCTTTATAAAACAGATGTCCAAGTCCAGTAGACACCTTTTATTTTTCCTAAAGCAATCAGATTTCTTCTTGATCATAAGATAATTTCAGGTGTGACAGACAAACAGAATCAATTAGAAAGTGAGTTGGCTTAAGACAAATGAAAAATATGGATTTTTCTTCTAATTAGATGTCTGTAATCATTTATTTCTGTGACCCTTAGTTTCTCATTTCTGAATTATATACAGGGAAACTTACCTTCATGGTGGCTATGGGACTTAGAGATCATGCTTAGTGTCCATGATAGGTGCTCAGGAAATGGCAGCTACCACTTCTGGTTTTCATCCTCCTTGGAATTACTTCCAGTAGTTTTGATTATATTGATACTTTCTCCAGAAGCACTTAGAATACAGAGAGGAGTCTGAGTTTACTTTGAATGAATATCAGTCAAGATATAAATGATTGTAGCAGATAATTTTCTATTCAGAGCTATAAAGAAATTATGAATCAGAAAAATATCAGCTAATTCTGAAGAGGAAGAGGAAGGACAGCAGAAATGAAGACTACAGGAACAGAAATTGCTTTACAATTTTGAATGTAGATATATAAGGAAAGGAGAGAAAGAGAGAAATATAGCATATACTGCCTGAGTCATCATTGCATGGGTCCCCTGACATTTATTCCTCACCTACTGAGCATCCAACATTATACTATGCACTTTATCTCATTTCATCCTCACATCTCACTTAATCCTCACAACCACTCAATGAAGAATGAGTTTAAAATGTGCAGATAAGTGGTGCCTGGGAGGCTCAGTGCACTAAGTATCTGCCTTCAGCTCAGTTCATGATCTCAGGGTCCTGGGATCGAGCCCCTGCATTGGGCTCCCTGCCCAGCATGGGCTCTGCTTCTCCCTCTGCACCGCCCCCCCACTTGTGCTTGTTCTCTATTGCTCTTTCTCTCAAATAAATAAATAAAATCTTTAAAAATGTGCAGATAATACATGCCAGAGAAAAACTTTATTCTAGGTCTGCTGACTCAAAAGTACATGCTTTTTCTATAATATAATACTATTTACTCTTTAGTAGTATCATTCCTGGTACATTTGTGGTTTTGAAAAACTTGCATAAACACACGTACACAGATGTGGAAAGAAATCGGGACATGGGTGGAATTATCTATGTGAACTTACATAATGAAGTCAGGTAATTGATAGAACTAGAATTTGAATTAGGTCCCTTCCATAGTCCTACCACTGCAAGACAGGGGTCATGCATGCTATTTTACTGCCAAAGTGAAAACAATATACTTAATTAGCATGGGTTTTTACTTTATAGCACTGGCCTCTCTTCACTACTTAAAAGTATTGGAGAAAATATTGTTCTTCACCATCCCTGACAGCTGGAGAACAAGCTAGTTAAGATGGATACCTTGAGAGATTGCATTAATAAAGGTACAATTATACTAGGCATGAAGAAGAGACATGCAGAGCAGCTTTCTGTATTTAAATGAATTGTTTTGTTATGCAAATTAGTACACTCTGCACTAATGAAGTGAATTCTTTAACTGCTTGAGTCATTTCTGGTTATCATTAAACCATAGAAACCCCATGAAAAGAATTTACAACTGAAGATGGTGAATAAAACAAGGTGATGAATAAAACAAACCCATTATAAGTTCACCAAATTGATGCAATTCAGCTATTGAAAAGTAAACTTGTTGTTAGGTTTTCAGAGTCCATATTGTTAAATGGAAAAAAGGAAAGGGTCCTGGCCTGTGAAGAAATAACAATTAATGCTGAGTTACACTGAAACCAATACTGCCTCTACATTTGTATTGTTTTTCAGTCAATAGAGACACTATCTATGTGCTATGCACTCAAATACAACTGTGAAACAACGGAGACTACCCTCAAGAAGGACAAAGTCTAACAGCGAAATATATGTAGGTATCATTAGCCATGTTCCTGTGACAATTGCTACTGTGAAGGCAGAGTGCTATTGAGAAGCACTGGGTCCATGGGAGGATATGCACCTAATTCTACCTGGGAGTGAAGAAGATTTCACTCATGGATAGCTTATATTCTAAATACTGAAATATGTGTGGCTGAAAAAGTGTGTGAGGTCTATGCATTTCTGGATCAAAGAAAGAAGTGTGATAAGGCAGCAAAGGGAACCATAGATGCTTAGCCTTCTCCTGCAGGATCTGGGGAACCACTGAAAGATATTAAATGGGAAGGGAAATAAACCAAATTTGCTCTTTAGAAGTCTGGCCTGTGAAGATAGGATGCAAAGAGTTGTGACTTGAAGGAGGATAGTGAACATTATGTACCTACACCATACAGAACAGTAGGAATGGAAAAGAGGAGGAAGGAACAGTGAACTGAGAATACTAGAAAGAACGCCTATTGCTCCAACCCTTTGAAGAACTGCTCCACTTAGTATTCAAAGAAGGAATGCTTGAGAAGTCACCTAAAATACAGATGTTAATAGCAAAGATGTTATCACCAGAAAATGATGGACATCCATAGGCTGCTTGAGTCTGCGATGTAACCTAAATCTCTGCTCCTGGCTTATGTTATCAACCGTTTAGGACTTAGATCACATGATTGGGGGTATCACTCCAAAACCTATAGGGCAAGTCAGTAGGCTAAAGATTTAGGTAAGAGCATAATACACTCTAGCTCCATTCACATTGTTGCAAATGGCAAGGTTTCATTCTTTTTGATGCCTGAGTAATAATCCATTGTATATATATTTCACATCTTCTTTATCCATTCATCTGCCCATGGGCATCTGGGCTCTTTCCATAATTTGGCTATTGCTGATAATATTTTTATAAACATCAGGATGTATGTGCCTTTTGGCAAGACTTGATATTGCAGTTTTGACTCTGAAGGCTAGAAACTTGGGCAGCAATATGTTGCAATAGGGAAGCTGCATTACTTCTTTGGAAACCTTTGCTCTTAAGGCCTTCAACTCTTTAGATGAGGACCACCTAATGTATGCAGGGTAATCTATTTAAAGTCAAGTTTAAATGTGAATTATAACTAAAATACATCTTTACAGCAAAATCTAGCTTAGTATTTGACCAAACAACTGATCGGTATAGTCTAATCAAGCTAATACGTAAAATTAACCATTGTATCATATTAGGGACTCAGACTTGAAGTTTACAAAGTTTTATGTGTTTTTAAGTCCAAATTTATTTCACTAAAGGATTTAGGTTTTATTTCACATTCAGTTTTTAAAATCAGAGTTACTATAGCCAGGTACTTTTAACTGGTTATACTTTCATATTCAGAATCATCCCAGTTGTTTATACACTAGCTCAAACTGTTTTTTGAAACTGCATCATTCTTCAAAGACTGGCCTCCTAATAATTCCTTATGTAACAATCTATGGGTAAGGGCTTATTTTTTTTCTTTAGGTTTATTAGGCCTAACCTATATTTGCCAGATCTTTTAAATTAGCTTTCGTATATATTTCAAGATGATTTAGTCCAAATTTATCGAGTTCTGTCAAACTGTCAAACATTGTGCTAGGTGTTAGAGAGAATGAGAAAAAAAAAAAAAAAGATTCTTCCTCTGCTCTCAGGGAGCTATTTTTCCTCCTACTTCTGTTAGACAACAGCATAGTACACTGCAATGTCTCAACAACTACAAAAAAACATTCAGTGTGTGGAAAGAATTTCTGAGAAAGGGAACATCACCCTGTTCTAAATAGAATGGGGTGACTTGCCTATTTTATAGAAGAAAAAAAAAACAAACATGTTTCCCTGCCATGCTATCCAGTCAGTAGGTCACTGATTGTTTTCAAAGAAACTACCATGGAAAGTAGAAAGCTCTTCTTTCTACTCTCTCAACAAAAAGTTACATTTGTTTCAGAGATTGTGATGCATACAGCTGAAGGATAGTAAAGAATAAAATACCAAGCATTGAAGTTTGACAGCAATAGCAGCAACCTATAGAGATGGCTTTTGCATAGGAAAAGAGAATCGTCTTTGGGTTGTATGATTACTTTTAGCAATGTGAGACTTTGAACTGAGGAGCTACAATGTTTTGGTGCTTCTAGAAGTTGCTATGAAATAATAATTTATACTCATGAATCATTTATAATTGAGGGTAGGGGATGAGGACAACTGACATGTTGACTATTCTTCAAACTTTCTTAGGAATTATAGTTCCTAGAAAATACAAAAGTATCTTTTAGTTCCAAATCTTCCTGTCTCATAATAAATATGTAAATTTTTCCTGAATTTGAGAAGCTCATTTTCTCAGGTTAAATAATAAATTGGCAATGACAACAGGGAACTTATGTCATGATGAAATGCTTAAGACAAAATATCTCACTCCATATTTTCTGATGGTATAGCTCATTCACACCTGTGTACCATCGTTCACACAGAAGACAAATGAATTTTATCTTAATTTTATTAGAATCTGCAAACTCCCAAGTAGCTAAATGATTTACTCCCATTATATAACAACCAATTTGACATTTATCCTTGTAAGAGTCAAGTAAAGACTAATGACATTCCTTACAAAAGAAAATATCTTATGAAATTCTGACATGTTTGAAAATGTTTTCTTATAAGCAAAGTTGTTCTAATAGATTTATGGAATTTTAGAACAGGAAGGGAATTTAGTTGAATCAAGCTTTTGCATCTACAGAAATACAGGCTCAGAAAAGCTCACAATCTTGACAAGGGTGGTCAGAATGACATTTCATGTCTTCTCTTGATCTCAATGATTATCTGCTCTTCTCATTGCTATACCTACATTTTCATAAACTCTTTGATGGTATTTGGTGCTACAATCCATAGATTCATTAAAAGGATAGTTTGGTTGTCTTGTCACTATGCTTTTGGCTGTCATAGCACTTAACATATTGTATAAGTTGTCTATTTATATCTCTGACTCACTACTATGGTCATAATTTACTTTAGAAACTGAAAAAAATATTCTAGATATTTTAAGCAGAAAGAGATTATAAATATACATACTTACTTGTATATATAAGCTACTTACCAAATCATTAGAAGAGCTGGGGCAATATAAGTCAGGAGACTGTCACTGGACCTTTGAGTTCAAAGACACCCCACAGCATCTGTGATCCAGAGCACTAGAAGATGCTGTAGCCCCCACTAGCTGTTCCACAACCATCTCTCACTCATACAGGCTGGAAACTCCATACTGGCAATCAGTCGTGAGTCTCCTCCATAAGACTCTAAGCTCTGTATAAACCGAGATTATGTCTATTCTGTTCACAAGTACATTCCTAGTACCTAGTATGTTGACTGGTATATAATAAGCATCCAAATAAATATTTGCTGAAATAATGAATAAAGTAATACATGAATACATGGAATAAGTGAGAAAAATTTAACTTCACATTGACTGTGTAAAATATATAAGACTGCATATGACCATGACTTTAACTCATTCCATCTCTTTTCAAGGCCTGAGAACCTTCTAAAATATTCTGTGCCTTTTGCAGACTTGTTTTTTTTTTTTTGCTGTATTTAGATACATATCATGTCTTATAAGGTATCAAACTTTATACTTTTGCATCATCCATTTCCTTTGTCCATGTTGCCTCTCTTTTTCCACTGAGAAAAATCTTGATATCCTATAAAAGGCAGTTAAGCTGTTTCCTTCTGGAAAATCTGCCCCAAGTCCTAATAACAAAATATATTTGCTCAAATGTTGATTATACTAGTCTTGTGAGAGTTGCAATGGCATAAGACTTTTGAAGTAGGTGCAGTGGTTAAGGAATCAAATAAACCAGAGTTTGAATCTAGGTGCTTCCATCCCCACCTTTAAAATCTTGAACAAATTAGTTTGTGCTTCCATACTTCATTTTCTTGCCACTAAAAACATGATGAGAATCATCACATGTCTGTAAAAAAAAGAAGCATGAGTGTTGGCACATGATAAATGCCTGTAATAGTAAACTTATTTTAAATAGGTGTTATTTTTCTTTTCCCTCTTCTACTCATTATTTTTAAGAAAACTATTCCTCCCTTAACCTTCTTTTTTGAACTCATTCTTAGTCCATGACCTCTCCTTTTATGCCCTCTTCTATTTTGTCAGTGCCATCTATCTCTTGGCTGCCCAAAATAGCTTCACCATGACAACCCACATATATACTGCCCTTCCCCCGTTTTGTGTTCCAGAATGTCCTGGCATCTGAAAATTACTTGGTATATTTCCTTTGCATTTAACATTTAACAGACAATATGCCACACTTTGGTTTTAAGATCAAAGGAATATTCCCATGATGTGAATATTTGATGTCACCATATGAAAACCCTTGGTCCAGATTTTTGGAAACCAAGAATGCTCTTTCTGTCATAATTAGCTGCCAACATCTGACAGATGCCCTATATTCTCAATATAGCCCTAGAATCTCCAAAAAATCAATGGATTTTTGAAAACCTCAGACACATTTCCTAAAGTATGACACAGATGATGATATAGACACCTGTGTTAAGGAAAACATGAAAATGTCAAGTCATATCATGGATATTAGATGCATATTTAAGACAGGAATACATTCAGCTACAAGCTATAATATTTAAATAGTTTCAAAGTGGTTGATTTCATGATGGTTAATCAAGGAGACTGAGGAGAATGGGCTTGATTGGCTAGCCTGCTAGAACATGTAGACACAGGCAAATATTCTGCATGTGTATTTCAGGACAGTCATTTAGGTCTTGCTTTAATCTAAATCAGTGCATTGTGGTAGCTCTAAAACATGACCACACATTCTTTAAAACTCTTCTTATTGAAAGATGGGATCTATGTCTCCCTACCCCTTGGATTTGGTTGGCTTCTAATTGCTTCAATTAATAAAGTACAGTGGAACTGACACAAAATGACGTCCAGGGCTAGGTTGCCTAAAATCTGGAAGCCTCTGACTTATTCACCCAAAGCTTGCTCAGAGCCCTGACCAACCTTATAGAAAGTCCAATTACCCAGAGGCCACTATGCTAGAGAGGCCCCTGTTGACAGTCCCAGCTGAGTTCAGCCTTCTGGCTATTCCTGTCAAAGCACCAAAAATGTAAGTAAATATGTCTTGGACCTTCTAGATCCTAACTGCCAGTTGAATACTACCTAATGACCAACAGCAATGTCATGGAGCTAAGTCTAAATTCCTGATACACAAAATTATGAGAAAAATTGAATAGTCATTGTTATTAGTCAATAAGCTTTGGTGTACTTTGTTGCACGGAAATAGATAACTGGAATACCTACCTATCAATAAGTAATGGTTAGGAGGGACTACTGTGTCTCCTAATTTGTGAATTTTTTGGTAACTTTGAATGAGTAAAGATAACATTTCTGAGAGTCTTTTATCAGGCTAAAATATAACGATGAATACATTTACAAGAAGGACTAAAGTGAGGCATGCATGCATACTTGCTTGTATGTGACCATATGTGCACGTGTAAGTGTATGTGTTTACATTTCTACAATTTAAAAGGTGATAGCCCAATATGTCATCAGTTTTTTTAATCCAGTATCGATGTAAGTTATTGTTATAAAAATGATATCTCTGCCTTTGTGCTTTGGAAGAATTAAGTAATTACGTGAGTTAGTGTCCTAACATGGTACATCTTCATGAAGACAGAGAAAGGTGTCAATATTTTTATAGAGCATCAAGATTCCTTAGATGCAATAATTATTGCTATTTCCATTATACAGCCTTTTCCTTATGCTGGCTGTCTGCTACTTTGTAAAACCAAACTCAAATTGTACATTCTGTAGGAGCCTTCCTAGAGTTACTCACAAAGAGGTATTTTCTTCATTTCATGAATAACAGGTTGCTCACAAACTTGTTCTGAATATATTACCGTGTTTTATTTGAATCAATTGATTATGCTGCTTTTCTTTATAGATCACTAGATCCTTGTAACAGAAAGATGTTTCTTTACATACTTGTATACCTAGCATCTAATAAACTGTAAAAACCACTGAGTTTCCCTTTTTACTTGACCTGTCAGAATGTTCACAATTTAGTTTTGTGTTCAATTTCTAGTAAGTATGCTTTGTACAGATAGTTTTAATATTGGAAAATTTGAATAATAAATATTACAGGATGAAATAAATGAATGTGTTTCCATATAATAAGAATTTTTTAGTATAGATGTCTACCAACACCTGAATGAGAAAATTGAGAAATTATTTTATAAATCAAATAATATTGATTCTTTATTCAGTTCCTGATGTCGCTGCAATATAATTGTATAACAAGGTAAGATCATAATTAGAAGCCCTGATTGACTCAAACCTCAATTGAACAAGGTTACATGTTTAGTTGTTCTTTCTGTGCATGCCCTATACTTAAGGAGAAAAGGCAAAACAAAAGGAAGAAAGTTTTATTTCATGTATTTAAAGCAAAACTAGATAACATTCTGGATTTGGAATAAGTACAGCAGATCTAATAGTCATATTTGATTTAGTAGAGATAAATTTGAATGTAGAAATGTGTTCAATCAGCAGAAAAATGAATTATCCATACATCATGTGTTGGGCTGAAATTAAGGGACAAAAAATAATGTAACACTAATGAAATAATCTGGCCAAACATTTTAATCTACTTTTATAACTTTTTAATTTATAGGACTTTTAAATATAAGACAAAATGTTCACGTATGCTCAAAACACAAGTACTAACAAATCATCCAAAATAATAAACATTAGCTCAGTTGATTAACGTACAGGCATTTTGGTATATAAATCCTAAGCTAGTATCTTTATAGACCTATACTAAATATGGTGTCTAGTTGAAAGAGTAAAAGAAATAAACTTTATGTCTCCTTTCAACCTAAATTTTCTTATGCTGAAATGACGGTATCCCACCATGGAGTACGTCTACAGTTCTTTCTTCCTGTTGCCATTCATCTGTGAAAAGCACATTTATACACTATTTATATTACCGCAATTTCCTAAAAAAGGTTTGCTGTTTTAAATTTCAGTATGATTACTATCTGCCCTAGTCTTACAGTAGTTTTTCTGAGCTGGTGTTCTAGTCTTGTGAAATTTTAAAAGCAAAGCATGTACTGTTGCACAAATGATCCCATATTTTTGAGGGGTTCTTTTTAAACCCTAAATGCAAATATAGTGCAATATGACTGTGTAACAGTATAAGTGCTCTGAAGGGCTAACTTTCATGAGCATACATAGCATATATTTTGACTTAAGAGTATTAAAAATTATCATGCAGAGTACAAAGGGTTTTAGGACAGTGAAAATACTCTATTACACTGTAATGATGAAAGCATGTCATTATACATTTGTCCAGACTGATAGAATACACAAACACCAAGAGTGAACTATGCTAACTATGAACTCTTGATGATAATGATGCATCAGTATGAGTTAATCAGTTGCAACGAATGTACCACTCTGGTCGGGGATGTTGATAATAGTAAAGTTTGGAGCAGGACATCTATATGGAAATCTCTGTACCTTCTATTCAATTTAAATCTGTCCAAAAAAAGTATGTTAGTTACACAAATTAGCATGTGATTAATACAGGGAATATATCTAGAATTTATGTTCTTTCCCAAATATTTTTGTTACTAGAGCTACATCCTTGAACTGGCTGCCCATTTTACCTCATTTTACTTTTGTCTTTAACAGTTTTATGGAAACATGTAAGGATGACTTAATGCAGCAGAATAAACACCAGATTAGGATAAAGAAGATATAAATTCTAGTCAAGACTATCATTTACTGAATAGGGGATTTTCATTATATCACTGAAAATTTCACTGCTTGGTTTCTGCACATATAAAATGAAGATGATGCTATCCTTATCTAGTCTTATGAGGTCACCTGTGTCATATAGAAATTACATTTTAAAAGCATAAAATAGTATATAAATATGTGGTGGTGGCAGTAGTATTGTTAGCATTTTTATAAATACATATTTTCATTTTGGCTAAATTAGCTAAATACTGTTAGCAAAACAACAAAAATAAAAACAAAAACAAAAAAAAAACACTGTGCAATCTCTATTTAGTCTACCAATTTAAAAAAGAAAATTTTTAAAAGTTTTGGAAGGACTTTTTATCTTCTTCACTGGATGGAAATTAAATTTGGTAGAGATTAAGTGATGGCACAAGTTAGCTTTTTAATTAACAGATTCATTTTAATGCTTCATTAATAGAGAAAACTATACCCAACTTCCACGAGAGTGTACATTTAAAAAGAAGAGAAACAAATTCTCCTCTCTCAGTATTCAAAGAGAAGCCATGTGTGTTAGTTATGTCTCCAGTTCTGGAGTGGAGAACCTTGGGTTTGGTGACTGTTCCTTGTACTTAGGAAACCTCTGTGGCCTCAGGCAAGAAGCCCCACTTTTTTCTCTCTACTGGGTGTCAAGAAAGAATTCCCTCCTGGCTGATAGTCTTAGCGTGAATGGAGGAGAGGGAAGATAAGATGGAGGACATAAAAGTGGTAGGTAAATACAGTGACTATGTTTTAGATAGTTTGGTAAATTTTCTTTAAAATTTTCTTACAATTGAATCTCTTCTTTCTTATATACTTCTTTATAACTTTCTCTTGGATTTCAAATTGAACCGTTTTTAAGAAGGGCACTGTATATAAACAGATTGCATGGCAATGCAGTTTATCTATGTGGATGCAAGTGGTTTTAGGAGAATAAAAGTCATTACAGAAAGAGAAGACAATGCCATTCAGCTGGATTCTACCCTCGGGTCTGTCATTCCTGCATCACCCCTCAGAGATATTTTCCTATCTCCCTTTTGCTTTACATAACATAACACAGAGACTTTTGGAATACATTTTGTAGAATGAAGTAGCCATATTGAGACTTAAAAAAATTGTTCACTATCGTATAATACTCTTATAAAAATGCAGATATTGCGAGTGCTTGGTTGTGTACAGTCTTTATATTTACCAGGGAAAGGCTTTCTAGAGCTTGCACTTACTGAACGTTTGTTAGGTGAGAGACATCACTCAAGGAACTGGGTGCACTACACGGAAATAAACAATCTTTCAAGGACTAATTAAGGAATCACATTTGGTTAATGGATTCTTTAGTTTTAAGATCATCTGACTAATAGTTATTAGGAGATGATTTTTTTTCTTCATTTGGTCAGCACTAGACTAAATCATATAAATAACTGGAAATACAAATACAGTAACATTTTTAAAAATGTGTGAATCCTGAGTGATGATTAAAAGGTGCATTTTCCTGGAATTCTAAAACATTTCTGTTGCTTTCATATTTAATTCCTACTTCATCTCCCATCCCATATGCCCCCCACATACTCTGATGTGCCCAAAAGCCTATTTAATTACTTTTAACATATATTAAGATTTTTAATGAATCTCATGCAAATTTATCTATTTGTTAATTCTGTTGGCCTTAAAAACCGAGTTCAAAGTCAGACCAAGTATATTGAGAATCATCTAAAAGAGTTCAGAATAAGCTTTATTTACTTACATAAATCAGAAAGAATATTAGTTTGTTTCTAATCTCAGCTGCAGCCATGATAATGCCAGGCTGAAAAATAATTGGGTGGCACAAACCATTCTGGCCTACATCCATTAGTTCCTCATTGTACTTCTCAGTCAATTCAATCCAAATATATTTGGAGATGTATTCCCAAGACTCAGGGGCATTTTATCTCTTATTTGTTTTCTTCCAATGCTTGACTTCAGAACACTCAAGTCTTTTTTCACCCTCAATCCTTCTTCCCAACCCCCAGCTACCTCTGTTTCTAATTAATACTAACCAAAACTATTCTCCACTGCCTAGTGTGAATTACTTTGTTATTGGGCTCCACCTTACAGTAGGAAGTAAATTTACAAATAAGTCTGTGTGGAAATGACCATTTGCATTTGTGTAGGGTTTAGGAAATTTAGGAAGATATAATAATATACCAATACTATAAACAATTGTATATTTATGCACAAGTAATTATTAACTTTTCAGATGGATGTGAAGACACAATTCAAGGCACAGTTGTGTTTGGAGTATATAGATAATGCATAACTTTGTCAAATAAAAACAGCAGTATTGAAAAAAAAACTTGAATGAAGCTTACAAATAAGACGATATTTTGGCACCTGATTGATTGATAAATAGAATTAATAGTTCTTAGTCTTCATAAGAATATATCCAAATTCCAGTTCGGTTTTGAGCTCATGTGCTTTTAATCACTTTCGTTTGAGTTATGCGTAAGACTTTCTACTTTGTTATGCATTTCAAACCTAAAAATCATTTGTTAAACTATATAATTCCCTTTATTTTGTAAATGGAGACATTGTGACTGAGAAAGATTTGGTAAATTGCCCAAGTCAAGCACAGACCCAAAATTTAATCAAGATTTCCCTCAACTCCTAAGGAGATGGACTTTCCTGCGGTGAGATACTAGGCACCCACAGACTGTGTAATGTAATTGTACAGAATGCTTTTGAACCCCATGACAATATTTAAAAATTCAGTGGATTTGAGCCCCTTTCTTCCAAGATAGATAGAATTTTCACTAGTGGATTATCAAGTCACGTATAAGCAGCCTGCTTGTAAAAGAGCTGTCTGGACTTAACTCATGATTTTGCTTTTTGTAGCTGATGGTGATCGTTAATATGGGGTAAGAATAAGAGGTGTTAATGGAAAGGAGATGAATTCTGCCTTTGGATTTGAGATCTGACATTGAATCTCTTCTCCATGACACATCTATATGATATTGAAGAAGTTACAAAATCTATCTCCAATTTCTTCATCTATGAGAGGTTAATATCCATTATTGCCTCAAAGACTAAATAATACTGTGACAATTAGGTGGTCTGAAACATGCAGAAAGGCCAAGTCCAGTAGTTAGAGTAGATTTTTAATAAATAGTATGTCTCACTTCTCTGTCCCCTTACTAAAGGAAATTCCACATTGTTCAGCTTGTGTTTAAGAACTATCAGTGTTACATTTTCAGTAAGTAAAACTCTGGAAACAATGGTTAGTATATTAACATTAATTACAAGACAAAACCACTCCCATGTCTATATAAGATATATAAAATCATTCTTTTTCTATGTAACACTATTTACATCATTCCTTATATATGTAGAGCTATTAACTCCATAAACATATCTCTTACTCAAAATGTAAATGCATGTGCTTTCTATGTTGCCAGACAGATGCTGGGTAATGCATCATACTTCTAAATAGGAAATACTTAGCCCTACAGTTTCTAGGAATCTACTCGTTTCAACACTGTAATGTCCTACTCCCTTAATCATCATCATCATCATCACCATTATTGCCATCATTCTTCTCTTTCTTATCATCATTTCTAACATATATTGAGTATTTACCATCTGCCAGGCCCTTTATCAAATGCTTTAGATTAATTGATTATTAATTCCTCATTACCACCTTTATGAGGGTACTATCATTAAACTCTAATATAAATAAGAATAACAAGTTTTATTGTGGTTAGACAATCCATCCAAGGTCAAGACTCAGTAGGTAATGGAGTTAGGATTTAATATATGCAGTCTTATTTGGGAGTCCATTATGCTACTATGTCTTCATTAGGCCATAATATTCACATTTTTATTCAGTGGTGGCAAAAATATATTTTATATGTTGATCAGAATCGGAGAACAGATAAGTGAAAGTTTCAGACTCAGTTATTTAAATTCCAAGAGATACAATAGTATGTTTTAGAGGTGTATCTAGGAGGCAAGCAAGTTAGGACAGACTCAAGTTCCCAGTGCCTGAGAGCATTTCAGTAACATAGGGTTGAAAAGATTCAAGAATTTTTGGGGTCAAACTTTAGCATGCCCGAAGTAATCTACCAAGGTGAATATTTCAAATCTTCAGTCATCCCCAGATCATGAAATGCAGTGTTTCATTTTTTTATATTGTCATATAAATTAATGTGTATTGGTGTTTATGTATTCTATTCTACTCAACAAAATTATAAGCTCTTCAAGGACAGTGACCAAGATTTCTGCACTTTTTGAGTGTGACACAACCTATCACTCTGCTTATGAAGTATCTGGCACATGCACCATTATCTGGCTGGTGTGAAGGGAAAAACTTTGTATTTGACATTAGAAAGCCGTGTTTTCAGCCTCAGCTCTGGCTCTTACCTTAGACATGCTACTTTCTTTGAAACTTCAAAATTGGGGTATAAACCAGTAGACAGAAAAGGCACTTGACAAATACAAGGTAGTAAACTGCTGTGTCAAAAGTTTATGAACCTAATTCCATTAATTCTTTTTAAAAATTATTAAAACCATGTATATATTACTATACTTCCAAATATTTAATAAATAATATTATATTGTAAAATAATAGTTTTATTTATTTAACACTTTTATATAACATTATCTCAACTTATATATGCATGATGGTACTTAACATGCACCATTTCAATTTTCTAGGTCATGAGTAAAATAGTTTTAAATACACTATACTATTTAATCCTTAGAACAAATCTTTGAGATGAGTATTCCTATCCTCAATTTGCAGAGCTACAAATTGAGATGTTAATCTCAGATTACTGACTTATCCCTAAATATAGAGCTAGTTACTGAAAGATATATTTAATAGTTTAACATGTTTTTGGAGTATAGAGAATGTTAAAGGCCCAAGTAGGACAAAATAAGTTATATCATTATTTTTTTATTAGGAAGTATAGTCTGACATTAAGCAACAAATTTTAAATCAATGGGTTAATTTCTTTGTTAAATTTATCCCAGGATTAGCTACATAATTTCTAGGGCCCAACACAAAATGAAAATGTAGAGTTCCTTCCTTGTTCAAAAATTATTAAGAATTTCGGGATCCCTGGGTGGCGCAGCGGTTTAGCACCTGCCTTTGGCTCAGGGCTTGATCCTGGAGATCCGGGATCAAATCCCACGTCGGGCTCCCGGTGCATGGAGCCTGCTTCTCCCTCTGCCTATGTCTCTGCCTCTCTCTCTCTGTGTGTGTGACTATCATAAATAAATAAAAATTTAAAAAAAATTATTAAGAATTTCAATATGGACAAAACAACATAAAATCAAGAATAAAGATCTTGTGACATACCTGGTAAAGGGTTAGTACCCAAAATACGTAAACAATTTATAAAACTCAACAAATAATCTAATTAAAATGGCAGAAGACCTGAACAGACAGTTCTCCAAGGAAGATATGTAGAGGGCCAACAGACACATGAAAAGATGCTTATTATCACTTATTATGAGGGAAATGCAAATCTAAACTACAGTGAGATATTACCTCACACCTATCAGAATGGCTGAAATCAACAGCACAAGAAACAACAGGAGTTGGTGGGGATGTGGAGACAAAGGATCCCTTTTGCACTCTTGGTGGGAATGCAACTGGTGCAGCCACTGTAGAAAACAGTGTGGAGGTTCCTCAAAAAGTTAATAATAGAACTACTCTATGATCCAGGAATCACACTACTGGGTATCTACTCCAAGAATACAAAAATATTAATTCAAAGGGATATATATATCCCTCTGTTTATAGCAGCATTATTTACAATAGCCAAATTATGGAAGCAGCCCAAGTGCATTGATTGATGAATAAATAAAGAACACACACACACATACACACATACACACAAGGAATATTATTCATCCATAAAAATGAATGATATCTTACCATTTGCAATGACATGGATGGAAATAAAGAGTATAATGCTAAGTGAAATAGATCATTCAGAGAAAGACAAATACCATATGATCCATATGATTTCACTCATATGTGGAATTTAAGAAACAAAACAAATGTGCAAATGTAGAGAGAAAGAGAGAGTGGGAGGGAGAGAGAGATACAGAAATTAAGAAACAGACTTTTGGGACACCTGGGTGGTTCAGCAGTTGAGCATCTGCCTTTAGCTTAGGGTGAGATCCTGAGCTCCGGGATGGAGTCCCACATGGGGCCTATGTCTCTGCCTCTCTCTCTCTGTCTCTTATGAATAAGTAATAAAATCTTAAGAAGAAACATTTAACTATAGAAAATAAACTGATGGTAACCAGAGGGGAGGTAGGTGGAGTTTGGATGAGATCAGTGATGGTGATTAAATAGTTCATTTGTTGTGGTGAGCACAAGGTTATTAAAATAAAAACTTAAGAAAAAATTAGAGGGAAAGACCTTGTGAGCATGGGGCCCAGTGCAAATACACAGATCACATGCCAATGAGGCAAATTCTAGTCCTTCCTCTAAAAGGCATGAGACCAAGATTTATAGACCCAAGTATCTATTTCTCCTCTGATTAATAAAAGGCATGAATCCTCCTCATTATTATCAATTCCAACTCTGTCATTATAATCACTACCTTTATTATTAGCCATCATTATCCAATCAATTCTATGACCAGGAACTCTACTAAATTAAGAAATCACCATCTGATTTAATCCTAAGCAAACTATCTATGAAGTTCAATGGCCAAAACATTTGCCAACTGCCACACATCCTGCAAATAATAGAGCATGGATTTCAAACCAAGTATCTTGGATTTCAGTGCCCAGTGTCTTTCTTTCATATTATCTACTAGAAGAAAATTTTAGCAAGCACTGTTAGGAGAATCCATGTTTATAATAAGATTATCCAAATATTCATTTGTAAACACTAAAAGTTTCATCCTCAGAAATGTGTTTCTGATGTTTTCCTTATAGTTTTTTTTTCTCTTATGTTAAGGAACAATTTATCCGAACTATTTAAGAGCAGACATAAAGAATAGCAAGGTTTAAAACTCTACAAGATAGTTTCTGTTTCTTTATTCCATTTGAGTAGAGAAAGGAATTAAAAGTACTTTGGGAAAGAAAGTTGAATTATTTGTTTTTTGTTTATTTGTTTTAGAATGATATCATAGAATTCAATTATCCACGTGTGTAGCAATTCAGATAATTGTATTTAAAACAAACACACGTTAAGTATTAGAATTTCCAATTTAAATGTTAAAAGACTATTCCTTTTTTTTAAGATTTTATTTATTTATGCATGAGAGACACAGAGAGAGAGAGAGGCAGAGACACAGGCAGAGGGAGAAGCAGGCTCCACGCTGGGAGCCCAAGGTGGGACTCGATCCCGAGACTCCAGGATCATGCCCTGGGCCAAAGGCAGGCGCTAAACCTCTGAGCCACCAGGCATCCCCTAAAAGACTATTTCTATATGAATTACCCTTCCACAATTATTGAAAAGATCCCTAATTTATATTTCTATACCCTAATTTATATTTCTATACAATTAATTAGAATATAGGGATAGGTTGAAAGTTTATTCTCTTGTTCTTCAAGAAGATGCTTTAATTTATTTGATTTTATTAATTTTGGTCTAATATATCAATACTCTTCTTCCTGCATGAATCAAAAAAAAGCATTATTAAAATGTGAAAGTGTGATTTCCAAATTTTGTTAGAGAGTTATTACATGGAAATACAATTTTTTTACTAAAGATTTTATTTATTTATACAAGACACAGAGAGAGAGAGGCAGAGACACAGGCAGAGGGAGAAGCAGGCTCCATGCAGGGAGCCCGATGCGGGACCCGATCCTGGGACTCCGGGATCAAGCCCTGAGACAAAGGAGATGCTCAACTGCTGAGCCACCCAGGGGTCCCTGGAAATGTAATTTTTAACAGCATTCCAATTAAGTCTCTATAAAAGATGTATTCTAACTCCCTCATGTTTTCTCTACTTTTCTAAATATATGTTAATGTGACAAAATTATATTTGCTTCCATTCAACTAATTCAACTGGTCGTTCAACACACATGCACACACACACACACACACACACACACATACATACGCACAAGTGTAGCTTCTATCTAACCAGAAGCCTGTATCTCCCACTCCACCTCGT
Organism: Vulpes lagopus; assembly: GCF_018345385.1. Classification (NCBI taxonomy): domain Eukaryota; kingdom Metazoa; phylum Chordata; class Mammalia; order Carnivora; family Canidae; genus Vulpes; species Vulpes lagopus. The sequence continues at coordinate 31,789,357 of NC_054838.1, read as the reverse complement.
TTCTCTACATAGTCTTAAGCCACTCCTTCTAATCACTCCTTAGAATTCCTGGTATATATTATTTTGGTAAAATCTCTTAAGTTGTCTCCAATACTTATTGCTAACACAATGTGAAGAGGATCTTCACATGTCTCTTTGGATCCCTTGGCTAGGTTGTCTTTGGTGGATAAATCCAGGAATATAATGCCTCAGGCAGAGGGCTCATATTTAATTTTATTCTTTTAGATTGTTCTCTAAATGTTTATATCATTTTTAACCCACATCAGTGAGTACCTGGTTCTAATAAAAAGCATTTTTATTTTTGTCAGTCTAATGCATGTAGTACATATCTCATCTTTAAACATTTGCTAATTACTAGTGAGGTTAAGAGTTTCTTCATATACTTATTAGGCATAAGGGCTTTCCAGTTGATGAATTACCTATTTTCAATTCTTTGACTATACACATTGTTTTAATTAGCTTTCCTCACTAATTTTCAGATGCTCCTTATGTAATCTAGATATATGCAGAATATCAATTCCCAGTAGGTAATATACCTGTTTACTTTGTGTATTTCACTGCATTTAATACCTTTAGATTTAAATTTCATTTGTATCTTTAAATCACTTGGAGTTTATATATATGTATATATAATATGTATATAATATATATATATCACAAGAAATAAGTATAAGTATCTAATTTTTCCCCTGTAAAGGCAGCAAAATATAATGGATACAAGAAAAAATTTTATAATGAATCCATTGAATTTGTATCATAACTCTGCTACTAGTATGTCACTTTGTGCAATTTACTTACGTCTAGGCTATACCTCAGTGTCCTGATCTGTAAAACACAAAGGTAATGCCTATCTTATAAGACTGTCATATTAAAAGCGTTAGTAAATTTGTAGTGTTGAGATCATTGCCTGACACATTTTGGATACTGTTATTGATTGTTAAGTACTGTTATTGATTATATTATTAGATTATATTATTATTATCATAATTATTATTAATGGACTGACTTTTCGAATATTCTTTTATAAAATAATTCATTCTATATTGATGCACTGATTTTTTATGCCACCTCCATTAGGAACTAAATTCCAAAAAATAGTATAAGTTACTTGCTCGACCTCTATCCTAACACACTGTTTTATTTCTCTTTTGCTTTAATTGAATGAAATTGTTTTATTTACTGTGGCTTTAAATGTCTTAATAGGTAGTAAATGAGACTTGTCACCATTCTTTTTCAAGTTGTTTTACTATTGGAACACTATTTTTTGTTCATACAAATTTTAGAATTAACTTAATTTTCCAAAAAATCTTGTATATTTGTTAAAATTATTTTGAAATTATCAATTTGGGGAGTATTGAAATCTTTATAGTAATAAGTCACTATTTGTTACAGTGTTATTCTCAGTATATTTGTATTTATTATAATGCTTCATATATTTCTTCAGAAGAAATTGTTAGAGTGATTTCTAAATATGTTAAAGTTTTGTTGCTAAAGCCAATGATCATATTTTCTCCTTCACTTTCAACTTGAATTTACTGGTAAAAAGGAACAAGTGATTATTGACCATTAGCCTTATATCTCACCTTTTTGAGATTTTGTGATTGTAACAATTGTTCTATTATAGGTTATAATGTATCTTTAGATAATTACTGTTTTTTTTTTTTTCTTCCTTTTGAATCTATATTACCTTTTTCTTGTCTGGTTGCACCTGTCAGGACTCTTTATACAATGTTAAACAATACCATGATAAAAAACATTATTCCTTTTCCTGACCAGTAAGGAACAAATACTTTAGATGTCTGGAATATTGTTTGCATTAATTTTATAATCAGAAATAACAAATATTAGGAATGCCTGGATGGTTTAGCAGTTGAGCATCTGCCTTCAGCTCAGGGTGTGATCCTGGGGTCCTGGGACCAAGTCCCACATCAGGCTCCCTGAAGGCAACCTGCTTCTCCCTCTACCTGTGTCTTTGACTCCCTCTCTGCATCTCTCATGAAAAAATAAATAAAATGTTTTTTTAAATAACAAATATTAATATGAAAATTAGTTTAAAAATTTAGCAATCCTATGGTAGAGAAGATATGAGTAATTTATACTGAGAGTTTAAGTATAACTATAGCTTTATCTGAACAAATTTAGGAAAAGATAGCTAAAATGTTAAGTAAAATCAAATGCCATTTTATAAGACTGTCTCAAAACAAGATAAGTTTCATTCTTCATGTTAATGAGAATAGCTTTGAAGACTTTTCTCTACTTTTTGGAATAGTTTTTTTTTTTTATTAAGCCCTATAGTATGTTCAATAAATGCTTTAGAGGTAATGAGTTCTTTGGATGAAAGAGTTGCGAATCTGGAAGAGAAGATTTAAAAAAAAAAAAGATTTTACTTACTTATTTTAGACAGAGAGAGAGTATGAATGGGGTTAGGGGTGGGAGAGGCAGGGGTAACAGAAGGAGAGGGACTAGCAGGCTCTGCACTGAGTGCAGAGTCACACCTGGGCTCTATCCCATGACCCTGAGATCATGACCTGAGCTGAAATCAAGAGTCAGCCAATTAACTGACAGCCACTGAGGCACCCCAGGAATAGAAGATATTTTGGTAAGCTTGACTTTGGGCCCCCCACTTAACTTCTAATCTGCATTGTTCTAGGATTATTAAAAATTAAAATAATGAGCTAGAGAATGGCACATAGTTTCTCTCCCACTCTTTTCTCTCAGTAGCAAAAACATCTATGGTATTTTGTTTATTTAACACATGTGGCTATTAAGTGGATATAAAATCATTATATCAACAAAAGAGTGTAGAGAATATATCCCTCTCTTTGTTGATTTTAAGAACTTTAAAAATTTTAGCGGTTAATTCTGTAAGAATGCTTTCTGAAAATTTTGTGTACCATTTCTACATCTCTTTTTTCTTTCTGTTTCCTTGATGAAATTAGGGGAAAGCCATAGAAACACTATTGGTCTAAAATAGTTCATTGCCCCTATTTATCTAACCCTTTGTTTTTCTGATCAGAAAATAATATAAAAACCCAATATAAAAAGTTTCCCAGTGCCAGAGAAAAGACATAAATAAAATATTATTTTGTGATAAAAAATAGTGACAAGCAGAATTCTGGAATTAATGAATAGTAAACTGTATGTGTTCTATATGTTTCTGTGCATACATGTATGTTTGCTTGCTTTATCCCTAAAATTTTGTAAGTAGTGCCTACATGACGTAGATGTACTTTCTAATGATCCTAATCATTAAGTGCCTCAAATTCCAGGAAATAGCATCTGACATATTTCAGAGAGAAAAGTTGACTGAATAGATTGTGCAGCTTGATTATAACCTTTTTATTCTGTCTCCTATTGTGCTTTGACATGTAATACCAACATTGTTCTGTTGCCTACAATTTGAATCCATGTAAATCATAAGAAGAAGAAAGCATCTGTGCCCCTATGCTATGCAAAGCTACTGAGGCATTGCTACAGATCAAGCAAATAACAGAATCAGAATTGAATCTGCCATGTTGCTCTACACCTTATTTTTTTAAAAGCATTAACGCTAAGCAAAGTGCTTTCACGTTTGTAATCTCTGTAGCACTCACAGCAAGCTGAGAGGTAAACAGGACAGCAATCACGAGCTTCATTTGACACTGAGAAAGATGAAGTTCACAGAAGCTGATGAACTAGAAAGTAGCAGGGTTGTGACCTGAAACCAGTCATCTTTTTTCCAGGTGAATGCCTTTTCCCAAGGCAATGAGAGAAAAGTGTGTATCCATTGTTTCACTCCTTTCTTCAGTTTGGTGCCATGGAAATTTAGAGAACTATCCTTGAAAAAGGAAAAAAAATGTAACACTTCAAAATAACTTTTTAAAATTCTTATAAAAATGGTTAAAGTATTTATTTTCACTCACTTCTTTCTTTTTTTTTTTTAAGATTTTTATTTATTTATTCGAGAGAGAGAGAGAAAGAATCATAGACACAGGCAGAGGGAGAAGCAGTCTCCATGCAGGGAGCTGGACGTGGGACTTGATCCTGGGTCTCCAGGATCACGCCCTGGGCTAAATGCGGCGCTAAACCGCTGAGCCACCGGGCTGCCCTCACTCACTTCTTTCTAAAATATCTTACTGATACTTGAAGAGCTATCTACATTTTCTTTGTATCAGGTACAAATTTGAAGATTTAAACCAGTAAGACTTCAATAAGAGAAGAACCAGTAAGATATATTGAGAGATTTAGTTCAAGAACATGTGTGCTTTGAGAGGTTTGCTAGGCAAACCTGAAATCCATAGAGCAGATTGTCAGGAAGGAGCTGGAACTCTGGGGCATAAGGCAAAGCTACTATTCTCAGGTGGAATTCCTTCTTTGAGGACCGTTCTACCTTTAAGCACTTTTGGTTGATCAATTCAAGCCCATCGAGATGATCTAGGATAATCTTAGCTAAAGACAACTGGTTATGGACTTTAATCACATCTACAATATAGTATTTACAGCAATACTTAATGTTTGAATATATGGGAACTGTAGCCTTGCCAGGATGACATTAAAAAAAAAAATCACAGTGTTGAAATGGAATTCACATAGACTGTAAAAGAAACATTGACTTGGGGATTGAGGAAAGATCTTGCCTTGATGGTCAGTTCTCACAGTGATTTGCTAAAAATAGGGATGATATTAACCAATTTGAACATTACTAAGATGAAATGATATGATTATTTACCTGTAAAGATTTTTTTCAAAATTCCTATCTAAATTAGATTTTTATATTATACTCTTACCTAACACTAGATATTTCCCTTCAGATCAAATTAATTTAGTATAACTGAATATATAATTGTGTATGTTTATTTATGTTTGGCTTTATTCCTAGGTTATAAGCTTCAGGATCATTAGTACCATATTCATTTGGTTCATCATTAAGTCTCTGTGAATTTTCTTCTATCTATGTGATTCTCTAAGAAGTCCAATACCAGATCTCAAAATTTTAATCAGAAAAATATATAAATAAGCCTTGAGCTTTGCCAAGTGCCAAGCAATTTAAGAAACTAAGGTATCTGTATAGGACCAAATTCCTCTGACCTGAAGTTCATTTACTTGGGGGGAGTCTACTAAACATTGTAAAATAGACTAAAATCTCTGCTTTGAGCTATAGTAGTATAATGACAGTTTATCCACTTGGTACAAATGATAAATAAACCTAGATAATTGAGCTCTGTTTCTATCTTCTCTGAACCATGAACTGCAATTTTGAATTTGCTCTTTCAAATTAAAATCAGGGGGTGGGGGATGGAAGCAAACAAGGAATGGGGAAGCTGTTCTCCAACTTTCCATTCTAAAACCTGTGCCATAGCAAGAGCCCTCTGACAGCTGTCATTACAAATCAAATACCCTGATAAGCAGAACTCTCTTCATTCCAGCAGTGCTGACATGGTTCAAGGAAGATTATATCTGATAATAGAAATTCAAATAATGACAACTTTGTTACCTCCTGTTCACTCCTTCAACTGAGTGCCAAAAAGGCTGGGCCTGTCCTGGAGGTGGGATTCAGTGTACAAACATCAATCAGAAAAATGCCTCCTGACCCGAGGTTATTTACATCAACACTCAACCTTCTTCAGCTCTGGAAGATTAAGAGAACCACCCCCAAGGAAGTACAAAACATGATTGAATTTGCTCAAGGTCATGTCACCGGTTGACATAGGTGTTGGATATGACAACTCCATCTCCCAGTCCTCCACAGTAGTCAGGACTGTGTCCTCCATCTTGTGTTGGAGCAAAAGATCAACACCAGGGGTGGACACTACGATGTCCTCTCTCTTTTTCAAATCATTAAAATCATTTTCTGGAAAAGATGCAAAATTTAAAGAAGTTAATGACAGAAGAATAAGAATGCTATGATTGCTGACATGGAGAAATCCACGAAAAGACAAAGAAGGAGAAAACATGAAGGTGCAAATGGGAAGGCAGCACATCGAGATGAAATAAGGGTTTCCTGAATGGTGGGATACAAAAATGATATGAAAATCATATGAATCAAAATTGCTACTGCTTTTTTACAATGTGGAAGTTACAAGGTGCCTGCACTACAAAATTGAATAATTATTTTAATTGTATTATCATATTGCAAAAGTTTTTATTTTAGGCTTCCTTTTAATTATAAGGTGTCAGTACATTTGTATTACAATATAATTTATTAAAAAACCTCCCAGATTTACGCAGAACTGATGAAATACATATCTCTTGTCTAAAGTCAGATGCACCAGTATATTGCACTGGGACATGCATCATCAGGTCTCAGAAAAACGACCAGATCCCAAAGGCAGAGCCTCTCAATCCTGGATATTTTCTCATGGATATTTTTCTCATCCACCACGCGTTCACTTACAGATGCTTCATTCCATCGTGGTGTAGTAGTGAGCACACTCTCCTGAGAAGTAGATGATTTACATATAATTCCAACTCCAGCTGTATGATTCTGGCAAGTCAGAACCCTTTGCCCAAGCTGCTGAATGGAAATCTTAATACAGGTTAACCATATCATACTATGCAGTTTTAAGGCAGTGAATATCAACACGCTTTAAAAACTATAGCTTCTGTATGTTGCTTCTTTATTAACAGTAATTAGTGGTAATAAACCTTGGCTTGAAATTTGATTTTATTTCTTCCTTTGATAAAACATCCAGTATTTCTTTTTCTTGTTTATGCGCCGCACTGTTCTCTCCCTTCATGTCAAGTAGCCAACTCAGGTGTGAATCCTTGTGATTCTTTGCTAAGCCAACTCGTTCGTTTGCCTAACACGTTCTGTTTTTCTTTTCTGTGTTCTCATGTTTATGCAGTTTGGCAGTGCTCTAAATTGAATGTCATTTTCCAAACACATTTTCCTGGATTTGCATGGAGAGAACCAATATTATCTCCCTCTTCAAACTCTGGATAAATTGCCTTTGTCTTTCTGATACCATGTAGTGTTGTAAAGCTACACCCAGTTTGTGTGTTTAGAATGCCAAGTGGATCTGGGTTGAGAATTTAGAGTTCTGGGTTCTAGTCTTCAAATTTGTCACTAACTCCCTTGAGACTTTTTTTGTGACTTGAGAAGTGTAACTCATTCATTCATTCATTCATTCATTTAGACAAGTGAGTAACACAGTTCTTATTCTCAGTGAATTCATCGTCAAATAGTGCAAACAAATATAAGTAAATCAGTAAAGTACCCCATGGTACCTGGAATCTGTACAAAGCATGTGAGAGCCCTGGTTAGACCATTGTGAGATCTGCCTATGGGTTTGTCAGAGAAGGAGGTTTTTTTTTTTTAATCACTAAGCAACATTTATAATTATGTAATTATTTGTATGCTGTTTTGCTTCTTTGCCATAGTATATGTCTCTCACCAGAGACACCATAAGATCAGAGATCATGTGTATTTTCATTACAGTTTAACCAGAATCTTTCATATACATGATAGATATGTTTTGAAGAAATGAATATATCAAAGCACACAGAGCAGAAACTGATTAATATTCCATGCAGGGGATTTGCATGATCCTATTTCTGTTATTTCTGCTTTAGAATGATCACAGCAATAGCAGTGTGACAGGTAAAGTGAAGGGGAAGACAAAAGGCATGACTAGCGAAAAGCAAAATAATTATTTAAACTCATGCATAAAATTGATTAACATTTATTTTTTCTTTAAATGACTAGTAAAGATGCATATTTAAAACAATATCAGTGATCACGCAGCTTTCCTGTTTCAGTGCTATGTCCTCACAAGCCCCTTAATGTTTCAGGACATTAAGTTCTTCACCTATGAAGTTAACTAATTAAAACTTAATTATCTATAAGTCCTTGTATAGTTTTAATATTTCATGTGACAAAACAGTTAACTGATTTATATCAAGTATACCATAACAGAAATAGAAATGAAAGAATTTCGGAAGAAATACCTATTCTCATATAATTGCACGTATTTCTCAAATGCATAACTGTCTATTCATCAATCTTGGATTACGTTCTTTCTTTCTTTCTTTTTTTTCTTGTTTTAAACCATGCTGTATTTGTGTCTGGCATAGTTTTTGCACTGGATATCAGATGTAAGTGTGCAAATGCCTTGTGCTTTCTCACAGGCATATCTGTCACATCTGGGTGTTCAGGTTGTATGCTATACAAAGAAGGCACAACTCAGGGCTATGCTGTTCACATCTCAGACATGGAGATTCTGAGCTTTTAGGCCAAGTTGTAGAGAAACAATAAGCAAATCTATGTAAACCTTACCTGCTTAAAGCTACCTTGCAGCCATTCAAGTTCAGCTGTGCCCTTATCCCAGCTATGTTCCAAATGTATCCTGAGGTTGTTTTCCCCTACCTACCCACCGGTCTCTGAGGCCAAATTCTTTCCCTTCATCCTATATTGAATCTGACAAAGTCATCCCAAACCGAGTCGGGGGTGGCATGACACAGAATGTGTTCTGAGGTAGTGGCATGAGTGTCCTTGTAGTAGCAGGCTGTTTGTGGGAAGGCTAAATTTTGGACACGTGTGCATGTATAGCCAGTGTTCTACTCTCGACTTCTGAAAAGTCTTCCTGAGCCTGCCTATTGACGATATGAAAAAAATATAATTTAAATGTTTTTCTTTTCTAATTTGCACAAAAGTGTTTTTTGGGTCATCAGAAATCCTTGTCCTCATAAATGTTCTTTTTAGTGCAACCACAGGTGTTCGGCCCTTGCTTTCATCTGAGCCTTGGTTTGCCTGTGACTGTGTTTTTGCTAATTATGTGTGGCCATCACTGGTGATTTATCACCCTCTTTCTTGTACAAGGAAACTTAAGTTGTTCATCTCTTCTCTGCTTCATTCTATAGTTGTGCTCTTTGTGTGCTACTTAGTACAGTGTATTGAGAACAACATCGGGCATAAGGCAAGCAGGGTTTTTAAAATTACAGTGTATCAAACTGTTAAAGTAGTTTTTTGAGGAAAGTTGATTCTTCCAAAATCAACATTTAAAAACATATACAGGCCGATTTTGTAATTAGCTAAATTGTTCGCTCTGTTTGTCAATGACTGCACATACAAACAGATGGTTTGTAAAGAGAGCTGGAGTACCTAACTCACCAGCATTGGGGAAGGCGTGTGTTGAGAGTTTGTATGGGTCAATCAACATTTCCAAAAATAGTTTTAAAACATATACACTATAGATGATGAGGGGATAAAGAAAATAGACTGTGGTTGCACATACACACATAGACAGGAGTATTATTCAGCCATAAAGAAGAACAAAATCTTGCCATTTGCGATGGCATGGATGGACTTTGAGGGTATTATGCTCAGTGAAATAAGTCAGAGAAAGACAAGCACCATATAATTTCTATGTGGAATCTAAACAAACAAACAAACAAACAAAATAAGCTTTTAGATCCAGAGAACAGATCTGTGGTTGTGGGGGTGGTGAAGTAGGGGAGGCGTTAAGTAGGTGAAGAGAGTAAAAAGATTCAAACTTCCAATTATAAAATGAATAAATCATAGGGATAAAATTACAGCATGGGGACTATAGTTAATAATGCCATATTGCATATTTAAAAGTTGGCTAAGAGAGTAAATCTTAAAAGTCCTCATTAAAGGAAAAAAATATTTTTAACTACATACAGTGATCAATGTTGACTAGGCTGATTGTGGTGATCACTTTGCAGTACACCCAAATATCAATTCATTGCTATATTCCTGAAACTAATATAATGTCATATGCTAATTATACCTCAATAAGAATAAATTTAAAGCATATAATATATGCACTAATTCTAATTGAGAAAATACTCTTGGCCTATTTAGGGCATGCAGTTCAGTTAAAGAACAAAAGTGCATTTATTTGTTGCCTTGTATAATCTTTGAAGGATATTTAAAGTGTGGCTTATGAGTAAGTTTTAAGTGTATTCAAATATAAATAAGCTATGGTATCTTTGGTCATAAGGCTCATTATCAAGAGGAGAAACATTAGTGTAAATACATCTTTCTTTTTAAATTCCTCAGGCATGTTTCCTAAATTTAAATGTTTCCTCAGGGTTCTCAAGGACTTGGTTTTCAATTGTTTATTCCAGTAGGAACAGATGCATATACTGTTGTCATGAAAATTACATAGTGCATTTAGGAAAAGTACACTGAATCATTTTTTAATCAGAAAAAAGATAATATCCATCATTTGTTGAACACCAACACTGTGCCAGATATGAGATAAGTGAGTTACATGCTTGAGTGGATTTATTCCTTATAAGAGCTCCGTGATGTCAGAAATAATGATATACCTGTTTCAAAAATGAGGAAATTGAGCATTACAGGAATTAAGTCACTTACCTAAGGTAAATTAAATCATCAGGGATAGCCAACTCCAGAGTTCTGCTTCCACATGCTGCCTCTGACAATGCACTGTATTTGGAAGAAAGAAATTATTGAGTTTGGGAAAATACAATCTCTCAGGGACCCTTGATCATGGCAGAACTGCAGTCTGTAAGAAGCTTAGGAGATGGCCACAGAAAGAAAGATGAGTGTCCTATCACCCAGCCTGTGATCTAGACCGATGGACAGTCCACACCTGTAAAGTCAGACTACCTCCAACACCCTTCCTAAATTTGAAAGGAGTAACTGGATGGTAGTAGGGAAGATCTGTATTGATTCCCGCACCCCCAGGACTTAAATGGCATCCATTTAAAAGACAGGCTCCTTAAAACCGGATGGAAACTTCTGGTATAAGGAAACCCCAAATCCTACAAGGAGCCAACAGTCCCTCCTCCCAACCTCTATTTCCACCCTGACATGAAAACCTTTGGACCACTTTACCCAGGTCTGAGCAGAGGATATATTGGAAGACACTCTGCCTACCTGGACTAAGCACTCCAGATATGGTGATCAAACTATTTGTGACGAACAACAGCTAAAATAAGTTAAGCAACAACAGACTAATTAAAAGGCATAAAAAATATAAGCCAATTATTTCGGACCCAGCGGAGAGCTCTGAAGTTCCTATTTTAGGCACAACTATCAATATAGGCAGAGAATCTATTGTAGCCCTGGCTACTCCACAGCCTCAGCAGGCTTGAACACATTGACCAGCCCGAGCATACCAGGAACCAGCCCGTCACCTAGGAAGAGAAGAGGGCTGGAGTAACATCATGTAAGATGTTACTCAAGTAAAGATCTTCCATCTTTTTTATTTATCTAAGAGTTTTTCCTTTATAATATTTATCATTACCTGAAATTGTTTGGTTCTTTGTTTATGAATTCTTTATTATCTGTGTACTTTATGAAGGGAAAAAAACAAACAAACAAACAAACCCAAATCAAAACCAAAACCCTTTCTTAGCTGATACCCAAACTATTCATTTATTGTTGAATAAATTAACAGGGCTAATTTTGAAATGAAATAATTGTTACTATTTTAATAATGAGTCAAATCTGCTAGAATGCTACATGTTATTGTGGATATAAATATTAAAAGACAATGTGATAAAGGCTGCAATAATATAAGGTTCACCAAGTAAAGAAAGTCCATCTACCTCGAGAAAGAATGGGGAACTTCATAGAAACAATTAATTATTTGACCTTCACAGCAATTCTATGTAATAGATAATATTATAAGAGAACTGAAGCTCAAGTGGTTAAATACTTTTTCAGTTAGGACTTGGTATTTTCTGACTTGAGCACTAAATCTAGTTCTGTCTGAGTCTAAAGCCTGTTCTTTTTACCTTTCAGTTGTGTTTTATGAGTTTTATGAGTTTGTCCTGGAATGATCCTGCCATAAATATAAGCAGAGCAATGTCCTGAGAATGGTATGCTTTAGCTTTAGACAGACATGTAGCTTCTAAGTTCAGTTTTACCACTTTCTGCTAACCAGACAACATACATAACTTGTTCTCTGGGGGTCTCAATTTTTTCATATATAAAGCAAGAAATTTAGTCAGTTTCTTGTAAATATAAAGTTAAATAATTAATGTAAATTACTTAGTATAATGCCTACAACATAGTGATCACTTCTTACAGGCTTCTTCAATCCCCTAGATCCAGTTCTAGAATTATGATCGGATTATGATACATATTTCTCTTTGGACACTTAATAAACGTTTGTCAATGAAAGTAGTTTTCTTCTGAAATTCCATACTCCTATAGACAAGTATAGTTCCTCAAGAGTTGAAACATAAATAAACAATTATTTTAAAAATACCTTTGCAAATTCAAGAACATATAAAATAAGAATAGGTTTTTAATTTGGTTTAGTTCTTCAGACTGTAAAATAAAATTTGGCTCCAGAGCCCACCTTAGGAATTGCAGGTCCTTCATTATTTAAAAAGGTTAGCACTCCTATATTGTGTCCTGCCAAAGGAAGTGTGTCTATTGATTATGTAGAAATATTCCTTAGTTTTATATTGTACTTGATTTATTTTTCTGTTGTTGCAATCTGTTATTTCCCAGTACACTGGCTCCTTGATATGTTAGGTGAAATTCATCTGGCTCTCAGGAGAAGGAATCTTTAGTCTTCTCTGTTAACATCAGTTTTCTCTTTCTTTTTTTGTCTCTGTGACTTTTCTCCAGAAGAGGATGTGGCTTTCATTTCTTTTAGTATGATTGTTGTTGATCTATATGCTTAATGTAGTAAAACATTTTTCATCCCTAGGCACTTCATGAAGTCATAGATTCTAAACATCAACATTATGCATGGCAAATTTTTTTTCTTCCAGTGTTAGTCTTAATTATATATACCTGTGCTCCAAATCAGTTACGCTTATTAGAAAACTGTTATAGAAATATACACAAATATTTTTACTATTCCTTTCTTTTCATTATGTATCATTTATATTTATTTTTGCTTTATGTACTTTCAAAATTTACATTATGATAAATTACAAAACATCATTCATACCACCTTTTTCACTCCAATCTCTAAGGCACAGTGTCTCATAAACTTGTTTTTACCACAGTAATTCAATTATAATGAATCCATTGATATTAATCATAGAAATTCTAGTTTGTTAAAAAGAGCATGCCACTATTTTGTTCATCTAATTACGTCAGGTCAGAGATCAGAAAATGTTTCCTATAAAGTGCAAGAAAGTAAATATTTTAGGTTTGTGGGTCTATAATATTTGCTATAACTACTAAACTCTGCCATTGTAATAAACAGTAGCCATAGAAAATACATATATGAGTGTGCTGAGTTCAATAAAACTCTAAATGGACAACTAATCTGAATTTCACATCATATTAATAGGTTAAAATATAATTCTTCTCTGAAACCAATAATACATTATATGTTAATTAATTGAATTTAAATAAAATTAAAAAATAAAAATAAAAAATATAATTCTTCATCTTTTTTCAAATTGTTTAAAACTGGAAAAATTAATCATAGCTCCCAGGCTCAGAATGAGTCACTGGGCAGTATTTGGCCTATGGGAATTGATATGCTGACTTTGGTACAGCTGATCCTCTTTTTTAGGCTATCATAAAACATTTATGTAGAGAATCTTGGTTTATATCCAAACTGGTATATATTAGGGGAAACCATAAGTCAAAAAATAATAAAAGAATGTAGAAGTTATAGTCAGTGAAATAGTAAAGAAATTATAAAATTATTAGAATCCTTTGATGAAGAGATAAATAAACATAAGTATATATGGAAAGAAAGAAAACATTCCTTATGCTATTTTAAAAATATGTTAATATAATCTGTCTAAATTTGTACTCACAAATACAGTGAAATAAGTTAATATAGAAAAATCCCTATTTTTACTCCAAGCAAATACATAATAAAGCTGAATAACAAATTGTTTTATTTATTTATTTATTTATTTATTTATTTATTTATTTAATTCATGAGAGACACAAAGAGAGGCAGAGACATAGGCAGAGGGAGAAGTAGGTTCCCTGCAGGGAACCTGATGTGGGACTAGATCCCAGGATCCCGGACCAGCCCTGAGCTGAAGGCAGATGCTCAACCATTCAGCCACTCAGGCGTCCTAACAAATCGTTTTAATTTTTTTTTAATTTTTATTTATTTATGATAGTCACACAGAGAGAGAGAGAGGCAGAGATACAGGCAGAGGGAGAAGCAGGCTCCATGCACCAGGAGCCTGACATGGGATTCGATCCCGGGTCTCCAGGATCGCGCCCTGGGCCAAAGGCAGGCGCCAAACCGCTGCGCCACCCAGGGATCCCAACAAATCGTTTTAAAATCAAAATATAACTACAAGTTTAAACCAAATAAGGAAAATTCCCAAAGCAGTGAGCATTAGTTAAATCTGAAGTATAATCATTCATTTGCAAAGATATACACCTTTTAATAACTGGAAACTAGAGCTGCAGAGTCTGCATGGTACACTAACAAGTGCACACCATAGAAACTGAACGACTTGGATAATGACCAAAGATAATTTGTCTATGGACAAATGACATAGGAGACTTCTTCTTAGTAGCTAAAGGTACCTTGGTAGAAACTTTCCATTCCTCAGAGTTTATCACAAAAGCAAAAATGCTCTTTGCTAATTATGGTCCATTCATGTTTGTAGTTCCACATTCTCAGTATCCTCATGGTGAATAGGATGATATATATCCTATTGTTCTAGGACAGTCCTGGTTTATGACTGTTATAAAGTTCCAATTCACTTTCATAAGCACGCTATTTAGATATGAAAATAGGATTATCCTATGCATAGCCAAAAGCTAAGAAATTAATGCAAAAAAATGATCAAGAACTGATGAAGACTTAGGGCCCTAAGCTGAAGCAAATAAAAAATTTCTTCTTCAGTAACACAGGATAGAGAACATTCACACACACATACACATGCACAAATGTACACACACACATGCACACACTCACATATGCATACATTCACACACACAAGAACAAAATTAAAACTCCTAAAGATGAGTCTACAATCAGGGCAGCCCCGGTGGCGTAGCGGTTTAGCGCCGCCTGCAGCCCGGGATGTGATCCTGGTGACCCGGGATCGAGTCCCACGTCGGGCTCCCTGCATGGAGCCTGCTTCTTTCTCTGCCTCTCTTTCACTGTCTCTGAATAAATAAATAAATAAATCTTTAAAAAGAAAAGATAAGTCTACAATCAAAAATTATAAAAACAAATGAAACACTACACATTGAGGGAGAATCAGTCAACATTTCAAAAATAATTCATAATATAGGTAGCACTAATAAACTGAAAGAGATACTTTAAAGTGTTCAAATAGATGAAGATAAAATATAAACTTAAGGAGGCTCCTGGGTGGCTCAGTCAGTTAGGTGTCTGACTCTTGGTTTCAAGTTCAGGTCATGATCTCGGGGTAGTGGGTTTGAGCTCCATGTTTGGCTCTGTGCTTAGTGCACACTGCTTCACTTGTGGTCGCTCTCCCTCAAATAAATAAATAAATAAAATCTTTAAAAATATATAACTTAAGAGAGAGCATAATATGGGAAAAATCAGGAAATATGAAAAGTAATCAAATAGAACTTCTAGACCAAACATATAGCTATGGAAAAGATTATAACCTAAATAATGACTTAAAGGATAGACCAGATACATATTCTTAGAGGCATTTATTAAATCAAATGATAAAGCTTAAGAAATAACTCAAATGTTCTTCAGAAAAATAAAAGAGAAGATATGAATGAGCTTATGGGACATTGGAGGTCTGATGAAGTTCCTCTATATTTGGATATATAATGACTAAGAATTCTCCAGAATTAAAGAAACATATGATTCTTGATTTAGAAAGAGCACATTAAATCCTGAGGGGGAAAATAAAGGAATTTTGCAACAGACACCCCATAGTGAAAATATATAACATCAAAACAGAAGAGAAAATAAAATGAGGCATTACAAGACCAAAATTAGTAAAGGGTAATAACAATGATAAAATAGTTTGAAGATAGGCTTCCTTTCAACAGTAATGTAGCAAGAGACCATTGATTGATATCTTCAAAGTACTGGAAGAAGAAAAAATTGTCAAACTATAATTTTTCACTAAGCTAAATTATTGGTCAATAATGTAATATGTAAAGCCATTTACAGACTAGCAAAGGTTGTAAAGGTAAATTAATCCTACTGAGATATTAAAAGATCCAATGAATAATATTCTTAAGGAAAGAGAATACTGAATCAGAAGAAAGGAGTTAAAAAAAATTAAACAGTTTTTTTCGGAAAGATCTTAATAAACATATTGGTAAATAATTTTTCTTAACTTAGAATTCCTATCTATTGGACTTCAAATACACTCAACTCATGTTTCAAATGTCTTTCATTAAGCCATTGAGGATGATTAATTATGTATCCTAAGCAAAGGTCATCATTGCACTCCCTATCCAGGGATGACTGCCTTCTTTGTTTTGTTTTCTAAATATCATTGTTTAGGCCAGCCCTGCAAGCACTTTTAAACACACACACACACACACACACACACACACACACACACACCACAATGGTCAAAACTTGTGTGTTACTAAGTGGAGTAGGTGATTTAATTCCAGGTCTTATGAATTAAAAAAAAAAAAAAAAACTCAACTATTTAGTGTTGTCTTAACTGATTATGCGATAGCAATGATTATTAAAGGTCTGGTCTGTGCGTTACTTTTTTTTAAAGATTTTATTTATTTAGTCATGAGAGACACAAGTAAGAGAGGCAGAGACATATGCAAAGGAAGAAGCAGGCTCCCTGTGAGGAGCCTGATGTGGGACTGGATCCCAGGATCTCAGGATCACAACTTGAGCCAAAGGCAGATGCTCAACCACTGAGCCACCCAGGTGGCCCGGTGCTTTGCTTTGTAATACTACAATTTACGACTAATGTAGAGTGATCAACCACAATTTCATATGTGGAAAGTGTAAAATATGTATCTTATGAAGCTTACCTCATAAATATACAGACATAATAACCAATAACATTAATTAACATATTTGTCTAGAGAGACACTAAAAACATTCTATGATAATGGAAATCTCCATTTGTACTGTGTACTGTGCAGTAATTATTAGCTACATATGACTGTTGAGTACTTGAACACTTGAAATGTAGTCTGTGTAAATGAATACCATATTTCTACTTTTATTTAATGTCAGATTTTCCTCTTATATTTAAATGGCCACATGTGGCTCGTGGCTATTGTATTGGATAGCACTTGTCTAGAAGAATAGTTTTCTAGTCAGGTAACTAGGGATAGTTAGACATAACAGTTAATGCGACATCCTAACTTAATGCAAACTCCTCCAATACCTACATAGGGTTTCTTCATTTTTACATAGCTGTAGCCTAGTTTTATAAAGTTATCTCTGAAAATATTTGCAATAATTTTCCTTCTACATAAAGAACATTATGCAATTTGGTACACTTTATTTTGAGTCCAAAATTCACATAACTACTATCACTGGGCAATTCATTTAATCTAAGCTTCAGTTTTCTCATTTTTAAAAATAACAATAATTCCTTGGCCCCCTCAAAGACTAATAGCACAGTAATTGTAGGGAGAACTGGGGAAATATTACATGTAAATGATACATCGTGGTGATTTGTATATAGATCTAAATTCATTGATATCAAAGAGCTATCTTCAAATATTTTAAGGGTCTATCCCTATGGTAGTATTGCTAGAAGTAATAAAATGACAAATAAATAAAACAAACAAACCAAACAAGTAATAAACAAATACAACAGCAATAACTAATGTCCAAATGCAATATCGTTGTCTTACAAAGAAATTATGGTGTTGGTTTGCTGATACATTTTTCTAAATGTATACGGTTTGTGTATGGTGAATATGTTTGTAAGAGTACAGAGCAGAAGAGAACACAAAGTGTTAGAAAATAATAGAAAATCAAATTAGGTATCATTATGGTATATAATTATTAATTGGATTAAGTGCTTTCTAGATACAGCTATTTTACCCATGGCAGCTTCACTAAAAGTTATCTATTTACAACCAATAATTGAATAATAAATTAAGCAAGTTTATACTACGATGGGTTAATTAAAATATTTCTGTATTCCTTATTGGATTTCTATTATAAACTAGATTGAAATAATTAGTATTACTTGGGGGCAATTAAAACTAGACCTTATGTTGTTATATACCACTTTCACTCACACATTTCGTATTTCTTCCCAATGTTTCCTCTACTTATTTCCCTTATAATTGGGTTAGTTGTAATCAACGGCACAAGCCTTGAATCTCTAAGTACTTGATAAGAGGAAATAAATAGTTATAAATCTTGAACTAAGAAATGTTTTGGAAAAAATACATTTGAAAATTATACATAGCTGCTGACTTCTGGAAAGGAATTTTCAATGAAGTAAAGCAGAAACACTGTACACTGGGATTTGTTCAATCTATATATTTCAATCTAAAATACACATTTTATGACAGTTACACAGGTAAGTAGTTTATTTACCAGAAAAGGAAAACATAAACCTACACTATTCTGTTTAATCAAGAAATAGTTCATTGCCTGGCAACTCATTCTCATTCAATCATTATTCTTTGCTGAAAGCAGAATAAATGGCTTATCATTTAATAATTATTTCAATTGGATGATAAATTCTCATTTGCTAGGACTTATATAATGCTATAAAACTACTTACATCTATATGGAGGTATTATAAAGTATGGAGATATTTTGAGAATAGGTTTTAGCCTTCACTTTATTTAGGAAAAAATTCATAAAACCAAGAATAGTTCGTTTAAAGAATGGAAGAAACTAGAATATACACTTTTTAAATGGCATTCTCTACTTTTCCTCTATTTTCTACTTCTCATTGCCAGTTTAATTTTTCTCTGCTTTCTTTTTCTCCACCAATTTTATATGCAAGCTCCCAGATTCAAAGACAGGTTTCAGTATAAAAAAGGAAATCCCTGGTTCTGGTGTGGCTGGTTAAAACTAGGGGCTAGGTCCTGGGTGAATAATCTTCTGCATTCATGAGTGAGAGAGTGAGTGTGTTAAAGAAAGGTAAGGAACACTCTGGCTACTAGATGATTCATCTATCGCTATCAAAATTTTATATATCACACAGGAGGTGTGTGTGTGTGTGTGTGTGTGTGTGTGTATTTAGGATATATACCACTATAAAAAAGTGATATATAAAATATATCACTATAAAATTGGTGCCATTTCATCCATTGTTAGGCCTGTGATAAAAATATACTGGTGTGATATCACCATATATCACCAATATCATGCCAATTTATTTTTATCACAGGCCTAACAACCGTTTAAATGGCACCACTTCTATAGAAAGAACTCTTGGGAATAACTACTCCTACATCTCTACTCAATCCCACCTTTACTTCTGGGTCCATAGGAGACATTGTCAGTGATTCACACCATTTTATTTTCAGGTTACTTCTTACTCAGACCCTTCTAAATGACTAGAATTGGCCTACAAAGTGCAGACTCATTTGTAATACCTGCCATTTGCCCTTCTTTAATGTGTAATGATTAGCAAAATGTTAGGACTTGCAAATTACAAATTTCCAACACAAAAAATTCCAATATATAACATTAAAGCTGAAAACATTCTTCTTAGTTCATCTTTCTTATATCATCATGAAGCTTGTGGTCTGGAGAGGCAAAGTATTTTATCTAAAACCATATAACTTAATGTGATTAGTTCATTAAAACTAGTTCTTTATGCCGGTTTAAGTGGTTCTCAATTGCATATAAACAGGAATTTATTTGAGGTTTATGAATAGAATGCTGTCTTTCATGATCTACTTAATAAGTTTATCTTCATAGGTCAAGTCATATGCCAGTTTCTCTAAGAAGTATTTTCTGTTTCCTCCAAGAAAATTTAATTATTGTATTCCACTCCACAGATTACTTTGTCCCCAACTATAGTTTTCCCGATTTATCATGTTATTATAATTACTTATGTGTTTACTTTCTGTCTTCTCCAAAATACTATGAATAGCTCCAGACAGAAGTTTTGAGAATCATTAGGACTGTTTGTAGATATTCTGACCCCCTCCTTCCAAACACATGGTATGATTGCCCTGCCATAACCATTTTCAAATAAGTCATAGCCTTATGATCTGAGCCACCTTTGCACTGAACCTTTAATAATCAGAGAGTGATGGGCCATATTCTCATCCCCTGCCATGTGGATTGTGGGAAAATGTGTAAAAAAAAAGTCAGTAAGGGTAGCCAGGTTACTTTATGAGGACAACAGACTCATGGTCACCCAAAAAGGGTCATGTGGTTTGAGAAAAATGAAATTTTAAGCTCTAGTGATTTGGGATCATATTTTATTAATTACAGCAAAACTTGTTTTATTCTGACTAAGATATTTGTTGTATCTTATAAATTATTATGTCCTAGTGCCTAAGGGTTTGGTCTACATTAGTACTTTCTGAATTGATGTTAAATTGTGGTGAGTCAGCTGTTTTACACGTTGTTTAATTGGACACATGTGCATGTTATTTAGTAAATAACAGTTGCCAAGTAATATCTCATTAACATAGCAAATGTCTGTATATACTAAAAATATTGTTATTATAACTAAACTTGAAGACTTTCCAAACAATTTATACAAGAGGAGGCAACTAGCTAAGTTGCTTTTCTGAAAAGAGCTCTACCCTAGAAAATGGAAAACTTGAATTTAGACCTGTTTTTTAAAATTGTTAGCTATAGTATATTGGATGAGTTATTTGAAAATCCAGGTTTTTTTTTTCCATATTATAACTGAGAAAAATATAGAAACTCTCTAGGGACACCTGGATGGCTCAATGGTTGAGCCTTTGGCTCAGGTCATGATCCCAGGGTCCTGGGATTGAGTCTCACATTGGGCTCCCTACAGGGAACCTGCTTCTCCATCTGCCTATGTCTCTGCGTCTCTCTGTGTGTCTCCCATGAAAAAATAAATAAAATCTTAAAAAAATAAAAACTTAAGTGTTTAAAAAAACCCAAAAATCTTCTCTATATCACAAGCTTGTTAGGAAAACTTAGATATTAAAGGCTTTTCAAAAACGGAGAGGAGTTGTTTAAGTCTAAAGTGGTAGTACTACAGTCCTAGGAATTTCCTAACTATATCAACATTTTTTTTCAACTTTTAATGAATAAAAAGATTAAGCTTTCTATCCAATGCAACAAGCTAAGAAAAATATATGTTTATAAATAGCAAAGTGAAATAAAATATTTTTTTTAAGTTGCATGATTTTCTTCCTGTAAAGTCCAAGAGATTCAACTTTTAAGAAACAAAAAGAAATTGCAGGCAGACAGGACATACACTTCTCAGTTCCAAATATGTAAGCCATCTCCTATCTGAAGTGGCTCCCCTATTTGTAACAGGAGAACATTTTCTTTCTGGTGTTAGTTAAAAGTGAACACAAAATATCTAAATAAAACTTCTTGAAAAAAAATCTTTCAAACATATCTGGAAAAAAAGACAGTAATTTGGAAAACTGCATAAGAAAAGCTATGTGTGAGCAGCACGGTTCTTTTTTTTTTTTTAAATTTATGATAGTCACAGAGAGAGAGAGGCAGAGACATAGGCAGAGGGAGAAGTAGGCTCCATGCACTGGGATCCCCAGCAGGGTTCTTTTTTATAACTAATTGCATCAATAGAAGAAAATCCTACTTATAAAAATTTATAAAGTATGACAAAATTTAACAAATATGTAATAACAATATTAAGAGCATTACAAAATATTATTGAGATATATAAATATATATATAAATACTATATAATAGCATGTTATATATATATATATATATATGTATACCTTTTTAAAAGATTTAATTTATTTATTTGACAGAGCACAAGCAAGTGGAGTGGCAAGGAGAGGGAGAGGGAGAAGCAGGCCACCCACTGAGCAGAAAGCCCTACAGGGGCTCCATCCCAGGACCTCAGGATAATGACCTGAGCCAAAGGTAGATGCTTAATCAACTAAGCCACCCAGGCACCCTCATATATATCTTAACGGGGAGTTGCAACTCAATACTGAAAAGACTTCACATGTATATCATTAATGTAATGCAATGTAGCAATACTGAGACCCTCATTTCCTCTCTTAAAGTACAACTGGAAGAACTTGTTTAAAAAAGTTTATCTCTGCCTCTATAAAAATTGCCAAGAAACATTTTACTAACATATTACCAGCTCTAAAACAATAAAGAGCATATTATTAGTTTAATAAATAGAAAAATATGAGTAATAGCATCATTTCAAATAAGGGTAAAATTCCTGAATATTAAAATCATTAAGTTACTATTTGGGGGGAAAAAGACATGGCTCTATGATACTCTATAAACTTTGATTAAAATGCTAAATGAAAATCAAATCAGTGCAAGTTCCAGGAAAAGATGAATAGTTTAGTATTTGCATAGTCTTAGAATGAGCAGGACTTTATAAACATGACTCTAAAGGAAAGGAGATTTATGAATATGTCACACAAAAATTTATACGTCTTGTGTGGATGTGAAAGGATATACATAATAAAATTTGAAAAACAAAACTGGAATATATATGTGAAAAAGAACAAGGAAACAGGTTGTTACCTTGGATATATAAATTTATTTTGCAACTTAATAAAAACTGATGAAAAGCTCTTTATAAAACTAGGTAAAGGATAGTAACTAGAAATTCATAAATGAAGACTTAGTAAGGATCAATAAACTAATAGAAGAATGTTCATCCACAGAGGAATGTGAATTAAAATAGCAGAGAAATAACAATTTTATGTTCATCATGCCTGAGAAGACTAAGTAACTCCAAGAACTAGGTCAGTGAAGATGTAGAGAAATGGAAGCTTTCACACATTGCTGATGGGTGTATACATTGGTTCATTTTGGGGAAAGTAAGCTTTGCATTATACCAAAACACATAAGAACAAAACACTATTAATCTAGAAATTCCAAAGAAATCAGGGTGGGCAAAAAAATGTGTATGAAGAAATTATCATTAATTGTGTATAATAACTGAAGAATGGTTATTAATAATGACTGAATTTTTTTTTGGTTTGCCATAAATTAGCTTATTTAATCTCACACAACCCTCTGATGGGTATAATTTTTTTGTTAAGGTTTTCATTTTAATTCTGGTATAGTTGATATACAATGTTAGTTTCAGGTATGCAATATAGTGATTCAACAATCCTGTATACTACTCAGTGCTCATCATGATAAGTGTACTTTTTTCCCCGTCATGATAGGTATTGTCACTATTCCCATTTTTTAAATGAGAAAACTTAGTTCCAGAGAAGTCACAAAACCTGCTAGTTTACACAGTTTGTAATAACAAGGTAAAACATCAGATAAAGCCTAACTATCTAGTAATAGTGGATTGGTTTATTATATTCCTGCAATACATAAGAAGGAATTCATGTAGTCATTAAGGTGATATTGTAGAATAGTTCATGAGATGGAAAAATGTTCATGGTACATTGTTAAATGAAACAAGCTAGTTTCCCAATAATATAATCTTTATGCTATCATAAAAAAGAAACAAAAGATTTATACATTTGTTTAGTACTACCAAATATCAACAGTGATTGTTTCTGGGTATTGTAACTATAGGTCAGCTTCTTTTATAACCTTATGGCTTCTCTTTAAAGAGAAAAAAATCAAAAAATAAAAATATAAAAAAAAGAGAAAAAAATAAAAAAATAAAAAAAAATATTTTTTTCTATTGTGAGCATTAGTCTTTCATAATGAAAATCACTTTTAATTAGGAAATATTTGATAATTTGCATACAAGAAAGGGGTGGTTATCTTCTAATTGTCCCTATATGTGTAGCCCAGTATAAGAGACTGCCCACGTTAAGTAGAGAACGCCCAGCAGCCTCTCCGAGTCCTCAGACTGGACTGCCCCCTCCCCTGGCTGCAAAGTCGGCTGGAACAGGCCTTTAACTGGCCGTCCTTGCCGCTGGGGCCCAGAGCTGGGCGCACCAGGGGAGCAAACCCACCAGGAGAGCTGTGGGGTGGGGGTATGTTTCCCTGCCATGCAGGCCCCGTAGGAACAATGACTTATAAAGAGGGGACCAAGGGTCCGCTTCATGGGGGCCCCTGGAGTGAAGCGGACTTGTCTGTGGGTAATGACGGTGACACACACGGGCACAACGTCCACTCAAAGGTGCTCCTCCCCTTCCGGACACAGGCCTTCCCATCCGCTGAACCCCGCGGCCTCACAGGCTCACACGAGCACACAGACACATTCCCCTACCCCCCCATCCCCAAACTTCTAAAAAAAAAAGAAAAAAAAATTATCTTCTAATTGTCCCTATATGTGTAGCCCAGTATAAGAGAATAGTAACAAAGGGAGGAATTTCCCAAAGTCTAAGTGTAGACTAAGTGTAAGTGTATTATTATCACTCCATAATTCTTAAATAAAAATATTTTCTCCTTAACCTACAGGTTTATTGTTACTGAAATAGATTTATTGATAAAAAGGGTGGACTTTTGACATCAGTAGCTTTTGGACTTTTCCACCTCTCCCCACTCTCTTTCCCTAATCTCATTTTTATGCATCATTTAGTTATAACTTCATCAAAATCTTTGAAGATTCCAAACTATCTCATAGGCCAGTTGTAAAAGGAGGGTTGGAACTTGAGGAAATAATCTTTAGACTAGCACCAACTAAATTCATAGCAATGTGCTAAGTGCTATGGATAGACAACTTTTGGTTCTCAGAGAGCATAAGCAGAGAAATAATAGAAGCATATAGAAGATTACTGAACAATAATATTGTGTAAAAATAACTGCAAACATAGAAGAGGCACCACGTATAATAAGTGATTTCCAGTGACCTGAATGATCATTGCCTATTTTAGATCATAGAGTGGTCTCTATGGAATAGAGTGCTTTTATAAGAATTTATGATTTAAAAGAGATTTTAACTAACCTCAAAATGCTGCACAGGTTTTGAATAGATGAAGGCAAGAGTCAAGGGAAGCCACAGAGTAGTGGAAAGTGCACTAGGCTGAAAGGCATAAAATTAGAGTGCAGGCCCTGTTCTGTTGCTTCCCACAGGGATAAACACAATCAAATAAATGACTTTTTGAGGTTCAGTTTCTTTCTTTATAAAATGGGGAAAATATCTGTACCTACCTCACCAGGTTGTTGGGACCAATGGATGAGAGGAAGAGAGATAAGGAAATAAACCCACAAAAGTAGTTTGGAATCAAGTCATGTAGATGTAGGTCATAATATATTGAGAGTATGGATTGCATTTCACCAGGAGAATGCTGCTCTTTGGTGGAATTTTAATGTCCTTTTTCTATGGGAATGACTGGTGGCAGACTTGTCTTCATGACACATATATTTATTAAGTGCAGCAATGGGCCAAGTACTGGGCGAGGTGATAGTGAAAAGAATCAGAGAAGAGAAGAATTAGGCATTATTTATGTACTTGAGTAGTTCTTCATTTAGTGGAATAAAAGTAATTAAGTTCAGGGTCTGTCCACATTATACCAACTCTTTCCTCTGCTTTGGGGCATGGGGAGTAGTTAGTTACCTTCTGTCTGAGTCTTGATATGGAAGTAATACTTAATCAGGCAGAAAAAGTGAGGCATGAAGTTCTCATCAAGTGAGCGAAAGAGCATCCTGTTTTGGAATAACGTAAGCTATGAGAAGATACAAAGTGCTAGGTACAGCATGTGTAGTCTGAACTACATCTTCTCTCTATTGTACTATATGTCTCTCATGAATAGATAAATAAAATCTTTTTTAAAAAGAAGGAGATATTATTCTTGTTACACAGAAAAGAAAACTGAAGCATGAAGAGGGATTTTTGAGGAGACCAGTTTATGACCTATGTTCTTTGTACTATATGGATCATTTCTTCATTTGTCAGCCTTCTGTTGGCCATCATAAGACTCAACTCCAGCTCAACTTCTCTTTCTCTTTTGTTCTTGCCTCCAGCTGTTCTGCCTCATTCAGAAAGGTATAGATTTTCTGATGGGAGACAGGTACTTTAAGGGTGGCCTCTCAATGGGCTTAACTATTAAAAATGCTATTTCTGTATTTATCTTGGGTTTGGGGAAGGCTCAGAGGAAACCCCTCCTCACTCTATTCTAAAGAAGTTAGTGTCAGCACTTAGGAATCACAATACAATGTTTTAATGGAGAAGGAGCCCAGAGACCATTACCGGAAGTTACTAAATGTCAAGACCATGGAGGCAGTCTTTATGGATTTCTTTAAAAAGCTTCATTAACTTGACTAATTGAAAAGTAGAGATTTGCAGACTTGTCTGGTTTGGGGGTGAGAAGACAAAGTCAATAGGATGTGTGTGTGGGACATGTAGGGCTGTGATAAGCCACTAACCATTCCTGGCAGATGGACAATATGTTTGCATTCAGTCCACTGCAAACAAGGGTGTTAAGTGAAGCAGCAGCATTTAGCAGGACAAGCCACAGATTTGGAGTCACTCTGAACTGGACAACAATTCTAAGTCTACCAATCATAAACCTTGGGAGTATAAAATCATTACTTAAATTCTCTGAGTTTAATTCTTACTTTTGTAAAATAGGGAATATTCCACCTTTACATGGTCTTTATGATAATTCATACTAATGGACTCTGGGTTAGAGATAGTGGAGTGAAAACACACTACCTTTATTCCCTTAATGGAAATTAAAGATGTCTTAAATTTTACAAACCCACAGAGGAGATTAGAAGAGAAGAGGAGATAAAAGCAATATATTTTGAGAGCTGTGAAGCTGATAGACAACTGTTAGGAGATATCTCCGAGGAAGCTGAATCCTACACCAGTAATGAGGAAAATGATAAGCCATTGGTTATATAATGCATAGAAAACCCTCTCAGGGGAAAAAAAAAAGGTGGAGATTGAGTATCAGTACTTTTGGGAATGGGGATAAAAGCAAAAATTTTAAAAGACTGATTGAAAGTATGTAAAAGAAGCAATTAAATCTTCATATAATCTCCCCACTTTATCTTCCAACTATTAGAAGACTAAATAGGGTAAAATAAGGTTTCCTGGTAAGAAGTTATCAGCCATGGTTGTCAGAGCAGTGCTACACTGAAAATAGAGGAGTTAAGTGTGTTTGCACACAGAATATTGAGACCTACTGTTCTCTTCCCTATCTTTTGGAAAGGTTCCAGACAGTAGTGTGGAAATTCTCTTCCAGAGGAAACTGATTAACCCCAGAGGAGAAGCATAAAGTAAACAAACCAGCCAAATAACCTGCTATTATCCCACAGTCTACAAGTCTCACACATTTGTTCAAACTTCCAAATAGATGTTTTAGTTTCCCCACTCTTAAATATAAGAAGATAATTAAAAGTCACAGGAAACTGAAGAATGCCCTAATATGAAAGATAAGTAACAAACCAACAGAAAGAAAAAGCAATTCTGAATAAACTAAAACCATAAAAAAGAAAACAACCAAAAATCATTGACAACCTCAAAGGAATAGGAGAAAATAGTCTATTAAACAAAGATAAGATGTTCTAATATGGTATATTTAGGATACAAAGAACTCTTAGTAATTATGTGTAGTTATTTTATGTATTTTGTATATATTTATATTAATACATTATAATGCAAAATATACAGATGATTTTATGTTTTATAGAGTAACATATATAGATGTAATATCAGAAATCAAAATTCAACAAAACACTTCAAATATTAAGTTGAAGAAATATTACTGAAGGGGAACAAAAATATAAAGAGAAGGAAAATTAGAGAAAAAATGTATGAAAAT
Source organism: Vulpes lagopus (assembly GCF_018345385.1). NCBI lineage: Eukaryota > Metazoa > Chordata > Mammalia > Carnivora > Canidae > Vulpes > Vulpes lagopus. The sequence goes on along the minus strand of NC_054838.1, from coordinate 31,761,696 downwards.
TAGAATTATAGGTGGTCTGTCATCAAAATAATAAGAGTTTCAGAATGATCACAACCAAGAAAATAAAGATTTTTTTTAAAGGGAGAGGAAATTTTCAGTAGGATACTTCAAGAAATTTTTATGTCAGGTAAAAATATTTTCTTCTAGTTTAGAAGTGTTCACTAATGTCCCTCAAAAGAAATGAAAGTGGATCCACACAATACTATGAACATCACATCATTGTTTACCCTTCCTGATGCAAGCTACCTTATATAATGACTAAAATAGTCCAGTAGGTTTATTCTCCTCATTATCAGGCCCCTAATTAACTCTCCAGTCTCCTTGTCTTCCATGTTTTCCCTCCAGCCTCACTGGCTTCCTTGCTGGTGCCTGGAGACAGGACACTCAGGACCCGGGCCACTGGCTTTTTTATTGACCCAGAATGACTTTTTCTTCTCTATATTTATATCTCTTTCTCCACAATTTTTTTCCAGTTTCTGTGGAAAGCAATCTCTTCAGACTTCTACTGACATCACAATCTATATTTTTCTTCCATGACTCTCTCTTCCTTTTTTTCTATTACTTTTCTTCAGAGCACTTATTAACTGAATAAATGAATAAACAAATGAGTTTTCTGACTTATTCTCTGTGCTATGAAATATAAGCCCCATGCTGACAAAAAAAATAGTGTTTAGTTTATTGCTGCAACTGATAGCTAGAACTGCTCTTGGCAAAGACCAGACCTGTAATACATTTTTGTTGGATAAAATAAAATTGTGGCTGTTTTCCACTGGTTTTTATATGTAGCTAGATCTTTGTTTTCCCTAAATTCTATTTTTTTAAGTTGACCAAAACAGAGATTTTCTTTATTTTTAAAACCGGCTCCTGGAGGCGAGTGCAGTAGATTCTATCTAGATCTACCAAGAGAGGGAGGGGGTTGCCACAGTAGATGTTCCTGACAGAGGAGTCTGGAGGAGCCTGGTCTGAGGAGACCTGCTGTTTCCATACAGGGCTCTAGGAAAGTGGGGGAAATCTCGGAAGGAAACATCTGTGGTGCCCCTGGGGACTTACGTCTTGGAGGCTTGCTTTGTCGAAGACCCCATCTTCAAACTCACCTCTAAATGATTTGACTTCTTATCTTCTGGACACGGACACCAAAAATGTTAGCACTGGACAATTTTCTGGAATAATGTAGGATGTCAAGAACCTTTATTCATCCCTGTGGGAAAAGCCTATGGTTGAATTTGTTTCCAGGCCAGTGGTTTCAGGATGATGATGATAATAATAATAATAATAATAATAATAATAATAATAATAATAAGTAATAATTTGACTTGGACAAATTCAAAACCTGATTCTCTCTTATTCTTATCAGGGCAGAAAAGCTCATACTTTCTACAAATGGAATGTTTTACCCATTTAATATAATAAATAAATAATCTCAGTTACACCAGAAATTTTGACTTCAACACTCAAAATTCAAGCAGTATGTGTTCACTGAGTATGAATGGTGCAGATGCTGTAGGGGCTATAATCAAATACAAGGCATAATCTCCTGAGAATAAAACCTATCTTTCTGAGAAGATACTGTAGTTCCTCTATTCTAAGAATTCTTGCATATAAGATGGACAGTCATTTTAATAACAATTTTGCATTTAGACAAAATAGCAACTGTAATAATTGTAGCTGAGCATACTAATTCTAATGTGTATCCTTTCCTGAATTTTAGTTTAACAAACTGTCTTACAACAAAGAAAATAAAAGAACTGAAAATATGAGGGAAGGAATGGTAAGAACCATATAAGTGAATAGATAATAAATGAATTATGAGATGAGAAACAGTTTTAGGGGGAAAGTCTCTGTGTTCTAAGGTGAAGGAAGAGACCAGTGTAAGCAGAGGCATATGCCCTATGACAATGCATCTATCTGTGGCTTTGACTTGGGAAGTAGACCCCACAATATTCAGGCCTTATTTCTTCATGTTTGGATATAAGAGTTTGGTTTTTCCTTGGTTTGTCATTGATTGATTGATTGATTGATTGATTATGAGAGAGAGAAAGAGAGAGAGAGAGGACAAGCAGGAAGGAGAAGGAGAAGCAGACTCCCAGCTCAACAGGGAGCTCGATGTAGGGCTTGGTCCTAGAACCTAGGGATCATGACATTAGCCCAAGGCAGATGGTCAACCTGCTTAACCCACTTAACCAACTGAACCACTCAGGCACCCAGTTCATCCTTTAAATGAAAAGATCACAAACGGGCCTGATTCTACAGACAGAAGTACTTTTTTTGGTACCCAGTATGTTTTAATAATAGACTTAGAGGGCACCTGGGTGGCTCAGCCGTTTAAGTATCTGACTTTTTATTCCAGCTTAGGTCACGAACTCCGGGTTGTGAGTTCAAGTCCCACAAAGAGAACCTCACTGAGCTGGGAGCCTTCTTGAGATTCTATTTCCTTCTCCCTCTGACCCTATCCCTGCTTTCATGCACTCTCTCTCTCTCCCCCAAAAAAAAGAGGGAAGGAAGGAAGGAAGGAAAGAAGGAAGGAAGGAAGGAAGGAAGGGAGGAAGGGAAGGAAACTTAAAGAAATATGAGAATTCACATAAAAATCATATTCGACTTCTGGCAGTACTAGGTCTTCATTGTCACCTGGCAATAGTCAGTGAACATTAGCAACTTCAGACTGGGCAGGGGCTACCTGGTTAGCCATAGTCACGTCACCCCTGCTTTTCTCATTTAGGTTTACAGCTTCATTCCTGTGGGTATGCTTATTTGTCCTCTAACCCCTGGATGAAGGCTTCATTATGCTTTTTCCTCTGCTTAGATGCAGATGATATCTACCTGTGTTGTTTTGTTTGCCCTAGTACTTCCTGTGCCTCTTTGGTCAAGTTATTTAACCTCCTTTGCTGCAGTCTCCTCTTCTATAAAATAGAACTACAAATAGTACCTACCTGAGAGGGTCATATAAAGATTAAATTAATTATTTTTGGCAAAGTATTTGGAACTGTTCCTGGCAAATAGTAAGGTCTCAATGCTACTATCATCATGATCATTATCATCCTTCAAGACTTACAGTGTGACCTTCTAATTAACATATTTTCTAACCATCTATACCCCAAAGTGGTTCATCCTCTGTGGCTCAACATTTTAAGCAGCACAAATCTTTCCAAGTCCTGAAAATCTCGTATTAAAGATATTAACATATGCCTCACTCCTCTATCAAATCACAATCTCATTGATGACAAGGGTTATGTTTTATTCATTTATGCACTATCAGAATCTGACAAAATACACAGTGTTACACAGTAGAAAATGCATCCTTAACAGATTTTTTATGCAGTTACTTTTATCCGGCATTTGTTGTTGAACACTACACATTAGAGCATGAGTATGCCTTGAGACCAAATGGCAAAAGACAAAATTTCATCACTGTGTACTATTAGCTGTGTTAACAGCAATGCATTTATTATCCTCATGCTCATCTATTATTTTTATCTCTCAATGATATATATTTTTCAGGCAAGAATTAAATCTGAGTTGTGTTTTCAAACTTTTAACATGTTTTCAATGGATTCTGTAAATGTGTCTTTGTATCTAAGGCCTATATCACAATGTCTGGCAAACAGAAGTTACCTTCTAAAAGTTATCTACGGAATGAGTAACTGAATGAATAAATGTGTGAATGAATGTCATTCTGTAGCTAGAGATTGATTCCTGTTAAAGACAACAGGGATTCAAGTCTCTATTAAAGAGCCCTGAAGCAATTCTTAAACCTCTTTTCTCACCATAACCATATAGGTTGCTGCGTTTTAAGACCTGCAAGTGAACTGGCAGTGCTTCCCTCATCCCTCATACATAACTGGGGGGAAGCAACAAATAACTTGGAAGATATTTCAAGTAACTTCTGGAAAAGGGATGGACCACATAGTTCAAAGTGACTTTCACCTTCACTGACACAACTAGGCACTGAACTAGAACAAAGTGATAGTTCTTTGAATGTGAAAAGGAAGTAACCATTTACTTCCCTATGAAGATGTAAAAATGACAGGTAGATGCTTTACAAATGGTGGCAAAGAGGTATTCAAATGGTTTTAGACAATCAGAGGGGCTTCTATAGATGCAATACCTTTTATGGAAAATAATAGCTTGCATTTTGAATGCAGTTAGCAATTACTCATACATGTTCATCAGTTTGATGCTCACATCAACCTTGGGAGGTGGAATAGTATTAGCCTTAAATTTTCTGATAAAGTAACTGAGGTTTAGGACTTTAAGTCCCATAGTTTAAAACAGATTAGAAAAAAAATTATGAAAAATGTATATGCATCTCAGATTAAATAGGGTTGACCAACTACCTTTTCACCGGCTGCCTCATATTAAATGCCAAATGTTTCATATGTTATATTTATAAAGTAGAATATTCTAGATATAAATTTCAAGGATTCAGGTCTTCCCAACTATATCTAATTCCTATAATCATAACTTTAAAATTCTCTGACATGTAATACAAGGTGTAATTTCAAGTTCTCAGATTCTCACTCTGGCTTTTCATCTGAAGGCTGTGGGATAACCTTCAAAAGCAGCTCTGTCATTAACATTTACATTAACCTTCATCAGTTTCTCTTTCAAAGACAGATTGCTTTTCATTTCCCCATACATCTGTCTTGATCTGAATAACCTTTATTGGTACTTAGTTTACAACCTTTGGGGATTCATTTTTTGGAAGATATTAGTTTATTACAACTTTGGAGAAACAAAGAAGTATCTTCAACAGGGATATCTGACACATGAGCATGGACAGAACACATCATTTTTTTTCCCTTAAAGGCTGGTGGCTACTTGCATTATCACAGTTGGAACACTATTCCTGTACTTTACTATGTCCCATGGTGTAATATGGTCAATAAATTTATAAAGTGTTATATACCATAATAAATAGCACCCTATACTTCTGCATAAGCATGTCTATCTCTCATAAATACATATTCAGTGTATGTTGAGCCCCTTGATACCCAGAGGCCATGGCTGCTTTGCTTACCCCTGTCCTTCCTACTGCCTATCAGATTACTGATACATAGCAAACACTCAGCAAGTACAGAATAACTGGGTGACTGTGTCTACATCCTTCATGGGAAACTCAAAATTCATATTTATTTATAAAGAGCATTGGGAGTCCTTCAGTCTAGAAACCATTACCTTCAGTGGATTTGTATTCATGCTTCCTTCTCTTCAGGATTTCTAGTGAAAAATGCTAAATAGTCAGTTAAGCTTCTGCTTTCAGCACAGGTCATGATTCCGAGGTCTTGGGATTGAACCCCACATTGGGCTCCCTGCTCAGTACGGAACCTGCTTCCCCCTCTTCCACTCCTCCTATTTGTGCTCACTCTCCCTCTCTCTCTCTGTCAAATAAATAAATAAAATCTTTAAAAAAAAAAACTAAACCTACAGAAAAGTTGAAATAATTTTACAAAGAACCCCCATTATCTAGATTCGATAAATAACATTTTACTATACTAGCATCATCCATAGTCTTTTTTTTTAATGTTTCAGAGTAAGTTGCAGACAGCCATACATGCCGCCTCAGCTACTTCAGCATGCATACCGGTAGGAGTTCAACATTTGTTTATGATTTTTTTCTCTTTTGAAGTAAATTTTTCATATAAGGAAATTAATCTTATAGAACACATTCAGTGAGTGAGACGTGCATACAGCTGTAAAACCCAATCCTCTATTAAGAAATGGAATATCATGCTAAAGAGTCCCCTCATGGCCCTTCCTAAAAGCCCATCCCTACCCAACCAGATATAACCATGGATCTAATTTTTTTCCATGTTTTTGTTTATTTACCTTTCTAGCACTTTATGGTAGTGTGCATTCTTTTACATAAGACAGTTCTTTTCCTCAGCATGTTGTTCTTAAGATTTATTCATAAAGTTGTTTCCATTGTACTGTTTAATAAAATTCAAATGTTTTACTGCTACTTTCTAAATCTACAATGTACTCTGGCCCTGCCTAACCCAGAGGTGTCAGTTCTCTTCCTATCCCTCATTGAACTCACCATGCAAGCTTCAGCCACAATGACTTTTTTTTAAAAAAATAATAATTGTTTATTGAAGTATAATATACACTGCTAAATTAGTTTCAGGTACACAATATAACGATTCAGCAATTCTATAAATTACTCAGTGCTCATCAAGATGAATGTACTCTTAATCCAGTGTATTTAGTTCATCCACTCCCCCCCGCCCCCCCCACCCCCAACCAAACATTGTGTTCTAATCTTCCTAGCAATGCAAACTTTTCTCTCAGATTGCTTTTGCTTTCATTTGCTGTTCCCTCCACCGGAACAAGGTTCTACAATATGACAGCTTCCTTTGCAGTCTTTAGGTCTCAGCTCATGTATTATTTCAGAGGTCTCCTTCCAACCACCTTATCTGAAATAGACCCTTTGTCCCAGATTATTTGCTGTCATAGCATTTTATTTATTAACTCTTATCACAAGCTAAAATTATCTTGTTTGTTAGCATTTTTTCATCTTTTGTCCCTCTATAAAATTATAAGATTTATAAGTCCAACACTCATGCCTTTTCTGTTTATCTTTGTATTTTCAGAATAAGCATAATTAAGGGCATATGATAAGCATTTTATCAGAATTTATTGTCAAATATATTTTACTTTGGGGTTTTGTTGCCAAATAATATTCTTCAACAATATTAACACCCCTTGAACCCAGTGTTCTAGAGAACAAACCTTGGTTTTAATTACTACTAAAAATGCAAGTACCCATAAAAAAATAATTACTTAAACTTTCTCAGTCATTTATATTTAGTGGGAATGACCTCATAATTTTATTCCTAAAGATATATTTTGGTAAATAATATTATTTATTATCTTATGGCCTGTTGGTCTTCTTGAAGCAGTTTGAAGTACAGTGTCTCATTTGATTCTGAAGCCTGGGTAGTACCACATTATTATTAGAGGTGTTTTGTAGAAGAGAGCATACAGAGGTCAGAAAAAGGAATAACTTATCTAAGATTGTACATCTGGTAACAAGTATAGCCATGATTCCCATTTCAGATTCTAGGTTCTTTTCCACTAATTTATGCAGAAAGACATGAGGACGCTCAGGATAAGTGTGAATAAATGCTAAAAATCCAAAGATGGGATATTTAGCTTTATAGTTTACTTAATTCATTTAATAATCCTGTTTGAGAACCACTGTTGTTTCCATTTTATTTTTCCAACTTTATCAGGGTACAATTACCAGATAAAAATTGTATAATGTAAGGAGTACAATATGATGTTTTGATGTTCATATGTGAAATGCTCACAATCAAGCTAATTAACATATCCATCACCTTACATAATTACCTCTATTAGGTGGTGGTAACATTGGTGAGAAGAGTTAAAATCTTGTCTCTTAGCAAATTTCAAGCATACAATGGAGTATTATTAACTATAGACACCATGCTCTCCATTAGTTTTCCAGAATTTCTTCATTCTGAATAACTGAAATGTTGTATACTTTGATCAGCATCTTCCCATTTTCCCTACACTTTGGCCCCATTCTATTCTCTGCATTTATATGTTCACCTTTTTTAGATTTCACATGCAGGTAAAATGATGCAGTATTTATCTTTCTGTATCTGATTTATTTCCATTATAATGCCCTGTAAGTTCATCTATGATAACAATGGCAGAATTTCCTTCTTTGGGCAGTTCTTGTGGCACAGCGGTTTAGCACTGCCTGCAGCCTGGGGTGTGATCTTGGAGGCCCAGGATCGAGTCCCATGTCGGGCTCCCTGCATGGAGCCTGCTTCTCCCTCTGCCTATGTCTCTGCCTCTCTCTCTGTGTGTGTGTCTCTATGAATAAATAAATAAAAATCTTTAAAAAATAAATAGAAAAAAAGAATTCCCTTCTTTTTATGGCTGAATAATATTCATGTGTGTCTCTATCCATTCATTTGTTGATGGGAAACAATTTGTTTCTATATCTTGGCCATTGTGAATAATGTTGCAATGAACATATGGGATAGCATATATCTCTTTGAGAAAACTTATTTTATTTCCTTTGGATATATATCCAGAGATGAGATTGCTGGATCAATTGTGGTTCTATTTTTAATTTTTTGAGGGACTTCCATATTGTTTTTCATGATGCCTGCACCAAGTTACATTCCCACCAACAGTGTACAAGAGTTCCCTTTTTTTCCATATCCTCACCAACACTTGTTTGATTTCACCTTTTTGATAATATCCATTTTAACAGGTGTGAAGTATGAGCTCACTGGTTTTTATTTGCATTTCTCTAGTAGTGATCATGAACATCTTTTCATATACTTGTTGGCCATTCATATGTCAACTTTTGAGAAATGTCCATTCAGGTCCTTTGCCCATTTTTAATCAGCTTATTTTTTCCTATTGAGTATATGAGTTCCTTATACATTTTGGATATTAACTCCTTATCAGATATATGGTTTTCACATATTTTCCATTTCACAGATTACCTCTTCAACCTGCTGATTATTTTCTTTTGTGCAGAAATGTTGTCCTCACTTAAAGCATCTTTGGCAAACTCTGTAGTATTATGAACTGACCATAAACAATGAGTGTCTATGGTGTATTTCCCATGAGTAAACTCATAGACACTCAGATATATGAGCCAGTACCACAGAGGAAAGAGATCCTCCAAGAATTACTGAGGACTATATTTGATCTTGAGAATATAAAGATGAGAAAACATTCATATCCTTGTTAAAATTACATCTAAAAATGAAGCAGACAAAACATATATAAATTATGCCCTATGAAAGATATAGAGTACATGTGTATACTCTGTAAAAGAACAGCAAAAGACACCTAATATACATTAGTGGGTCAAGGGTGCTCTGTCTTAAGGCTACATTAAAGTTCAGATATAAAGACTCTATTTAAGTTAGCCAGATGAAAGGTAGAGGGAAAGTGTTTTAGGCAAAGAAAATCATGTATACAGAGGCTCTAAGACTATAGGGCCTGAAGTTTTCAAATAACCAAATTGCATAGATCAGGCCTAAATATAGTGGTTATAGAGGAGACAATATGTAGAAAAGGACTTGGGTATGCATGGCCATTTCAAGTCAGTAAGTTATGAATTTTTCCTACTGATAGCAGAAAACCACTGAAGAGAAGTGAGCAATGGAATTATAGTAACAATTGTGGCTTCTGAATTTTACCAATTTACTTAACCTTTCTAAGGTTTCATTTCCTCATTTATAAAATTAAAGTGATACCTGTGCTTATTTAATTGCATTATTAAAAGCAATAAATAAAATAAAATAATGGAATTATACAGAATTATGCTTACCACATTATCATTATAAATATCTTAGCTTTTTAAAAAATAATATCATGTTCTTTTATATTTATTGAAGAGTTTCACCTTGACATAATTGATAAAAAAGATAAGTGAAAAAGAAGTAGCAAGGACAATCCTGGTTTTCTGGCATGAGAATCACATGGATAGATAGATGGGTCAAGCAGAGATGTACTTGAAAGTCAGGTCTGAACAGGAGATCTAACTTTGAGAATCACACAAATATGGGTGATATTTAAAATGCAGATGAGATTTTCTGGAGAGGGAATGCCAATAAGAAAAAGTAGCGCCAGCATTAAAGCACAGAGTGACACCAATATTACGTGTCAACTTGTAGAAGAGCTATGAAGAAGATTGAGCTTAGAGATAGGTGGGAAAAGACAAGGGCAGTGAAGCTAAGGGAAGAGAAACTCCAAGGAGATGAGAATGTTCTGCTGTCCTAAATGATACCAGGTGAGTTCTGGAAAAAACCTGCTGGGATTCAGCACAAGGTGATTATTGGTGACATTGGTGAGAAGAATTTTTTAAAACTGACAAGAGTAGAAGTACATTGGAGAGAGAAAAGAGTGAAAGAGAAGAGCAATGGAGGCAGTAGAGCCAGAAACAGTGTTTAAGATTTAAGATTTAAGATTGTGGAGAAGAGAAAAGAATAAAGTAATTGTTGAGGGACTTAAAATGAAGAGGAGGCTTTATTCAGAAGATATATAGTGAAATATTTGGAATATTTTATTAATTGACATTTTTTTCAAACTACAAGTTTAATATACATGTACTTAACAAATAAAGCTAACACAACAAAAGATGAAAAAGACAAAGCTCAATCCCCCTTATTTGCCCTCAATCCTCACTCAACCACACAGATCTCCAAGCCAATTTTAACGGGATAGTCTACATATTTTCCTTCACTCATACAGACATATGCAAGCACATATACTCATATAAAGAAGATTCAAGGATTTGTTTTATTTTTACCGAAATGGAATTATACTATATAGCTTTGTTTCCATTTTCTTTGTACAGTGTTATCTCTACAGAGAAATGTAAAACTCCTTTTTTTCTAATTTTTTTATATTGACATATAAACACATGTTTCATTTTGTGTGTAGTCATATCCCACATTGAGAGTTTTCTCTTTCATATGCAATTTTTGTTTTTGTCATTGTTGCCTCTTCCTTCCCATACCCCTGATCTGTGTGTCTACAAAGATGTCACTCCCAAATTTTGAAGATTTGTTTACAATTGGGTGCTCATTATTTCACACACGTGTTCATTCTCAAATAATCTACTTCTGTTTATTTAACATGTTCATCTCATTTCTGTTAGAAAACATGCATGCATTCAAATAATAAAGCATAAAGATCTTATTAACACATTTTTTTCTTAAGGAGTACGCATTCTTAGGTGACTAAAACAGATTTTTTTAAAGGAAGTCTATATATTCTTAATGAATAAGTATTTGGAGTTCAAAAATCATAATGCAAGTTAATATTCCTGGAAATCTATCTGAAGATGTTGGAAATTCTTTACAGTTGCTAATTAAGCTTCTCCATATCAACCAGTTTAACTAAAGAATATATAGTAACCTCACAGAGGGACCATTTCATCCAACTCAAGTATTCTTCCCTGGAGTAGAATAAAATAGCTATGTGATAACCCAGAGTAACACCAAACTGCATCTTATGATAGAAAATGAGTGGTTTTATTAGAGCCAAATGAATCTGCCAAGGGAGTTTATATAGAACGTGTTTTAGATTTAGAATTTGCATGGCATGCTAGTTTTTATCGCTATTAATATGCTATTATGAAGCTGGATGCTTGGTGTTTTAAAGTGCCTTCTGATTGTAAATTAGTCAACACATAAAATGCTTTTGAAGTAGCATCCCAATTTTCCAGTTGAAATCTCTGCATCCCAAGGTGATTAAATGACTCTCATCAGGTGTTTCGATTTCTGTATTTCATTCCTCTGCAACTTTCTTCATAAGGGCACATGTACTTTGCAGGATCCATTTTATTCCAGGTCCAGAATTAAATAGGTTCTTGCACATAAGATCACATTTATGTCTTATCATTATGTGAAATCAGTATGATTTGCCTCCAATTTGGAGACAAGGAGACTAAGGTTTATGTGATTTACAAAAGAACATCACAGTTAATAAGTTGGCAAAGCTAGAATTATGAACACTGGTCTTTGGGATGCCAACACCTGAACCTTTCTATCAGGCCACACTGCATTCTTCAAGCCTGTGTATATAGCAGAATTCAAGTATTTGGTTTGGTACACATCAATAATGTATCTATATTAGTGATGACATTTAAACACATTTTAAATTCTAGCACTGGGCATGTATTTACTACATATTTCACTGAAGTGCTATGGAATATGGATTATATTTCCTATTTTATTTAAAACCTAAGGTTGTGATTTACTTGGTAGGTTGATGGTAGGTTGAGAACAGAATGGTTATATCCACATTTATCTATTTCTGAAATGCAGGTCCTAAATACTACATAATTCCTATTTTTGTTCTGCCATCTATCCTCCCAAAAACAACAACAAAATTAGAAGCTACATTTTGGTGCTAAATATATCAGTTGACTTTTACTTAAAACATTAGTACTTATTTCTCTCTCTCTCTCTCTTTTTTTTTTTTTTTTTTGCATGTAATCTGAATATTGGCTGCAGCTCTGTTAATGACTTCTCATTCTAGGACCCAGAATAAAGATGCAGGGCCTTTTGGGGACATGTTTTACTCATGAGAGAGGTTATAAGCTTAAGAGAGCTAACTTAGCCATCCAATCAAATTTGAACTTCTGCATGAAGCATATGTCATGATTGCTCAGACTATGTTGGCTAAAAAAAGTCACACGCCAGGGCCAAATATGGGACAAGGAAATATATTCCACCTACTGGAAGACATGGCAACTCACATTTGACAGAATATGTAGATAATCCTGTTACAGGTGAGATACTGAATAGCTGTACACTATGTAAGATACATATTTCCAAAGATACAGCTAAATCTCAGCATTTCTGGCTGAATTTCCAGACTTTTGTAATCTGGACATTCTATCAACTCAACTGTAGTTATCATCACTGTCTTAAATAACCCATCTGCTCAACTTACACTATATTATCTCCTGCTCATTGTTCATGCTCTTTCCTCCATCTGGGATATTTTCTTTCTTTTTTCTCTACATTAAATACATTTCACTTGGCCTTCTTAACTTCCTATTAATTTATATTGTGACATATGACTGGGCTTTGGAATATGGGTGATTTTTCCACCTCCAAAACAGGCAATAAAATACTCTGTATGATCCAATGTTAAAAATGACAATGTCATGCAACAGAAAGAATATGAATCTCTGAGTACCGCTTGAATGAATGCTGTCAGGGTGAGTAGTCTAACCCAGTCAAACCAGAAATGTACCACTGCGTGCGCGTGCACACACACACACACACACACACACACACAATGAGGCAAAGCTAAAAAACCAATAGAGAAAAAAAAATGAAATCCTAAAAAGTAATTTATTAAACCTGAAGAAGACAGAAAGGAAAATATCAAACAAAAGTGGGATAAACAGAAATAGTATAGTCTAATACCCAAACATACTAATAATTAGATTGAATTTCATGACGGAGGTGATCATGTGAGATAAAATCAGGATTCCATTCCATGCAAGTTACATGGGATGTATGTTAAATATAAAGATACACAAAGGTTGAAAGTACAAAGGTGGAACATGATATGCCATGCAAATAGTAAGCATATAAAAGCCATTAGAGCTATGTTAAGGAATGCCTGGGTGGCTCAGTTGGTTAAGCATCTCCCTTTGGCCCTGGTCATGATCCCATGGTCCTGGGATAGAGCCCTGCATTGGGCTGCCTGTTCAGTGAGGAGTCTACTTCTTATCCCTTTTTGCTCCCCCATCATGCTCTCTCTCTCTCAAATAAATAAATAACATCTTTTTAAAAGAAGTCATGTTAATATCTGACGAAGTAGACTTTTGTCATTATATAAACTTGCAATTTTCATTTAACTTTATAGAAGATTAAATGTCAATTCACCACATCATAATGATCCTGAATATATGTGCATCTACAGCAAAACTTTATATACAAAAATCCAAAAGTGTACAGAATAATCAGAAGAAGAAATGAACAAGTCTAATAAGTTGGGTGTATTTTTTAAAGATTCGTTTAGTTACTTTAGAGAGGAGAGAAAGTGAGGGGCAGAGAGAATCTCAAGCACACTCTGTGCTGAATGCAGAGCTCAATTTGGGGCTCAATCTCCTGACCCTGAAATCACAACCTGAGCCAAAACTAAGAGTCAGATGCTTAACTGACTGACCCACACAGATGACCAACAAGTTGGGGATTTTATTTTAAAGATTTTATTTATTTGTTCATGAGAGACACACAGAGAGAGGCAAAGACATAGGCAGAGGGAAAAGCAGGCTCCCTGCAGGGAGCCTGATGCAAAACTCTATCCCAGGACCTCAGGATCACACCCTGAATCAAAGACAGACACTCAACTACTGAATCACCTAGGTGCCCCAAGTTGGAGATTTTAATACTCTTCTTTCATACTTCTTTTTTAAAGATTTTTTAAATGTAATTATTCATGAGAGACACAAAGAGAGGCAGAGACAAGCAGAGGGAGGAGAAGCAGGCTCCGTGCAGGAACCCAATGAGGGACTCGATTCTGGAACTCCTGGATCATGTCCTGATCCAAAGGAAGATACTCAACCACTAAGCCACCCAGGCGTCCCTCTTCTCAAATAGTTTTAGTACAAAGCGCAGGGAGAAAGAAGGATGGTGAGGCAAAACACATATCTACACTTCTTAGAAATTGAGATGTTACTTCCGCTTTATTCATTTGGCCAATATTTAGTCACATGGTCATACTTGGCTATAAGACAGCTGAAAAATAGATTCTTTAGTCAGATGGCTCAACATATATTTATGATAGATATGTATGTGTATGCATATATGTATGTGTGTATATATGATGTGTACATATATATCATATAGCATATTATATATATGTATATATAAATAGAATCCATGTGTATTATCATAAAGAAGGCAGAATGGATATCAGGTGCCAATTAATTGTATCTGCCACAAGAGTGATCAAAGAATTATGTAGTTTTTATTGGGAAAACATATAGGTACTTACTTAAAAACACAGAAAATAAATTTAAATTAATACATTGAAAGTAAGTTTGGTCTCTTGATAAAGGTAACTTGCAGTTTTCTGAAACAAAAAAAAAAGCTAGGCTATTTTTATTGATTGACATAGCTTCAAAAATACTAAGTAACAGTGTCTAAAAATCATGATATTGAAGTTTTTATTCCAGGACTATGAGAATTGTATAAATAATGGTCTGTAAAAATAAGAGCAGAATTAGTCCACAAAAAAGAAATTAAAATATAGGATAAAAAGAAAAAATAAAGTGCTATTATCAGATGATATAATTATATACAAAGTGAATGCAAGTGAATATAAGAACATCTAAAAAGTACACTAATAAGAGTTCATCAAGATTGCTAAAACAAGACCACAAAAAAAAAAAAAAAAAATCAGTAAGCTTCCTATACACTAGTAACAGTTACTTAGAGATGCACTTACAAAATTCACAAACCGTAAGGTGAAAAGAAATAAATGTAATAAAAGATGTGTAAGACATACATGGAGCAATTCTTAAAATGTATTAAAAGTCATAAAAGGAGACTAAAATAAGCACATTGACATATAACAGCTAGAGAACTCAAAGTAATAAGGATATCCAAACAATCAAAATTTAATTCAATTTAATAAACTTCAACAAAAATTCTTAGTAGTTTATGTAAATCATAATATATTCCTAAAATATATATGAAAGAGCAAGTGTCCTAGAATTGCAAAAACATTTTTGACATTGCTTCACTAGATGCCAGTTCTTGTTATAAAACTATGGTAATACAAACAAAATGGCTATTGGTACAGGAAGAGAAACAAAAAATTAGACTAAAAACTTAGCAACAAACTCATTGCATATGTGAACTTGATATCCATTATAAGTTGCATAACAAATCAGCAAAACATTCATTATTCCATAAATTATGTTGGGAAAATTTATTTTTCATTGAATAAATACTTTATGTGTCTTTCTCCTAAAAAATGATTTTTTTTAATTTTTTTAAAATTTATTTATGATAGTCACAGAGAGAGAGAGAGAGAGAGAGAGGCAGAGACATAAGCAGAGGGAGAAGCAGGCTCCATGCACCGGGAGCCCGATGTGGGATTCGATCCCGGGTCTCCAGGATCGCGCCCTGGGCCAAAGGCAGGCGCCAAACCGCTGCGCCACCCAGGGATCCCTAAAAAAGGATTTTTAAAAAGATTCTATTTATTTATTTGACAGAGAGCATGAGAGTGAGTACAAGTAGGATGGAGCAGCAGGAGAGGGAGAAGCAGTGCTAAGCAGGGGGCCCCATGTGGGGGCTCCATCTCAGGACTCAGGGACCATGACCCGAGCTGAAGGCAGATGCCCAAATGACTGAGCCACCCAGATGCCTCTTAAAAGGATTATTTTTAAAGAAAAATATAGGTAATGAATTTAGGATATTTGAAAAGTGAAGCATTATTTAAACAAGGCACTTAAAAAATATATAGATCACAAAGGATAAGATTGACAATTTTGAATTCCTCAAAATATAATATTTAAAGCAAAATAAAATGACACCAACAAAAATGTTTTTTTAAAAAAGGAAAAACTGGGATGCCTAGGTGGCTCAGTCAGTTAAGCGTCCAACTCTTGGTTTCCTCCCAGGTCATGATGTCAGACTCCTGGGATACAGCCCCAGCCAGGAAGGGCTAGCCGCTCAGCGGGGAGTCTGCCTTATCTTTCCCTCTCCCCTCCACTCCCCTCCCCTCCCCCTGCCCTTGTGTATGCTCTCTTGCTCTCTCATAAATAAATAAATAAATAAATAAATAAATAAATAAATAGTTAAAGGAAATGGCAATTGGAGAATTATATTCTCAATATGTGTTTTTCAAATTCCTATTTTTTTTTAAAGATTTTATTTATTCATGAGAGACACAGAGAGAGAGAGAGAGAGAGAGACACAGGCAGAGGGAGAAGCAGGCTCCATGCAGGGAGCCCGATGTGGGACTCGATCCTGGGTCTCCAGGATCACGTCCTGGACTGAAGGCGGCGCTAAACCACTGAGCCACCGGGGCTGCCCTCAAATTCCTAATTAAAATAATAATAATAATAATAAGGACCAAGGATGTGAACACATAATACAGAGAAGAAGCAATTTTATTCACTAAAATACCATAAAAATAATCAATCACACTGGCTAAGGAGGGAAATGCAAAAAGAGTGACCAACTGTGCTAAACGTGTGTGTAGATGAGTTAATAAGAAGAGGAGTGGGCTTCAAATTAGTAAACATGAAGTCACTGATGGTCTTGACAGGTATAGCATTGGGCAGGAGTGTTATAGGTGAAAACACGATCGATATGAGTTCAAGAACAAGTGAAAGGAGAGGAATCAGAGACCGTTTTGTTAAAAAACAGAATAATTTAATACGAGAGTGGGTGGAAAGAAATGTGGGCTTGAGAGAGGTCTGTAATTTTGTTCCTTATATTGTAGCATGTTTGTATTGATGGAAGAAATTATTCAGTAGAGAGAAAATGTACAAGGCAGGAAAAAGGAAGAATTGCTGGGGTAATGCCCCAGATTAAAGCCTGGTATTGTGGGAAAGGGTCAAAACCTTAGAAACACAGGCAGTTGATCATTCAGCAGGAGAGCTGTGGACAAGTGGACACCACACAGGTGAAGGTATGTGGGCAGGTGTTCTAATAGGTGGGTGTAGAACCTTCTTAATAATTACTTTTATTTTTTTTAGGTGAATAGAAAGTGATATCACTAGCTGAAGGCTGGAATGGTAGAGGTTTGAGGAGAAAGGGGAAAGATAGAAAAAAGTCACAGAATAACCTGGAGGACTGAAGGAAGAATTAACATGATGTTAGCTATTAGTAACAGGCTACACAATTACCAATCATAAGTTTACAATTGTTTTTCAACCTGTATGTAAAATAAATATAACAATTATGAAGCGAGACCACTCATGACCTCCTGTAGCCCTGTTCATCTGAGCAGGTTCATGTGCAGAATGGGTGTAGGGGAGGAATGGGTGGAACCATTTCTGTGGTAACTGACAGGCAAGCTTGATGAAATAGAGGGAGGGCAGGGAGCTTGAACATGTATTCAAGGGGGTGATGACAATCCTCAGTCATGGAATTCAAGATGACTAAGGAGGAAACGACAGAATGAGGATAAGAAACACTGATAAAGTACATGTGGTAAATAATAATTTGCAATAAACATAGGGCTCATAAAACATCATCAAGTGAGAAAAAGGGTTGGAAACATAGGTACCATTTGATTCCATTTATGTGAATTAAATATATACATATTTTAAATTTGTTATAGACATATAGAAATATAGGTGATGTAGATAGGTGTATATGTGAATCTGTATATGCATATGTTATATAGATATGTATATATGCATCTATCTTATAAACACATATAATATGTACACAGCTATATAAATATGTGAGGATGGGAAAATACACAGATTTCAAAATGTGGTTACCTCTGGAGAAGTAAGAAAAAGCCTTTAACTTCACTATTTTTGTAATGCTTTATTTTTCTTTAAAAGGTGATAGGATATTGGCTAAAAATATCAGCTTTGAAACTACACTGCCTGGCTTCATATTAACCTTGGGCAAATTACTTAACCTTTCTGTGCTTATTTCCTTTTTCCTGAAGTCTGTGTACCTCAATTTCCTTTTCTCTAAAACAGGAATTGCTATGGACTCCATACTGCCCCCTGAAAATTTGTATGTAAAAACTCCCAGTATAATGGTATCAAGACACAGGGAGCTCTCTCTCTGCCATGTGAGGACACAGAAAGTAGCTATCTGCAAGCCAAGAATAGGGCCCTCACCAGGACCTGACTAATCTGCCACCCTGATCTCAGGCTCCCAGCCTCCAGACCTGTGAGAAAATAAATCTCTGTTTCTTAAGCTACCCAATCTGTGGTATTTTGTTATGGCATCCCAGGCTGACAAGGATAATTAAAGTACCTCCCTCATGAGCACATAAAGCATTTATATTACTAGCATAAAAGTGCTTTATAAGACAATAGCTACAACTGTAAGTGATCTGAAGCCATAAGAAAGAATGTGTGAGTGATGAGTGCATGAGTGTTTGAAGGAATGCCTAGTTTTCTGTAACTCGAAATATTTAACATTTTAAACAAAAATATAAGTCAGTTTGGCGGTAATAGGGATTTAAGTTGGACAAGATTAACACGGGAGGACAAGTGAGAAGTCTATTTCACTAATACTGATGAACTTGTGATTTTGATTCAACTAGAAAAGTGGCAGAAGACAAGAAGAAGGTGATTCGAGGAATACTATGGATATAAAAATGGCAGAGAGAGAAAGGACAGGACAGTACCTTGATTCCAGATTCCTATATGGAAAATGGTGTTATTACCTGACACAAGTCTTCTTTACAACAGGTTGCTTCAAGGAACATGATATCTCCTGCTCTTGACCACTTCCATTTCACACTCACTATTAAGAATGAGCAGAAATGATTCCTCTGTGACACCCTGTGATTTCAGTGTTGCTATTTAACTCTGAACCATCACAAGTGCAGATTATAGAAGCACACGAGTGGTACATTCACAAATGTGAAGCATATGGTTAAGACTGATGAGAGTTCATGATAAGTTTTAGAAGATGGGAAAGTTCACAAGGAGATGAAGCTTTTGGCAGTCCAGAAGGACTATGAAATTCTCAGCACAGGTGCTAACCATTAAAGTCACTGCTGCAGAGGTGGTATTTAGTCTAAATTTGTCAAGTGAGTTTTCCAAGATCATAGCAAAAGACAGTTCTTGAATAGCTTCCATCACCTAAATTAGATGAACACACTAGTGGGAACAGTTTCCCGCTCTGATATGTGTACCTAATATCTGTATTTAAATGGAAAACAATTAGGGGAAAAAGAAAGAGTTTGTATTTCCCTAAATGCATTGCAATTTTCAAAATTGTAACAGTTACTGGAAAAATTTAAGATTGTAGAAGTAACTGTAACTATTTCCTTGGCTGTGCCAGAGGTCAGAATGATTTATTGCATAAGGGAGGAGCCAAGGAGTAAAAAAAAAAAAAAAAAGAAAGAATTCAGATGAGGGAAGATGTGGTAGAAATAAACCCATCAGAAGAGTTCTTCTGTGCTTTGGCTGAAGCCATTTCTTAGTGTGTATACTTCGGATGAATTCAGCATTTATGTTTGGCAAATACTTAGGACAAGAGAAAGACAAGATAAAATAATAACTGTGTCTCTGAGGCACATTAATTTATCTTCAATAATTGTAGTATCTCTTAAATATTTAGTAAAGAACATGAATTGTAAATATCTATTAATGAAGAAGCTTTTCTTTTGCCCTACGAAAAAATATAACATGCTGTCCTTCATATCTTATCATTGACTAACTTGGGAAGTCTTATTTTTTGTTGTTGCTCAGATCAACATGTTCTTTTACAAAAAAAAAATTATTATTAAAATATTGTTGATATACAGTGTTATATTAGTTTAAGGTGTACAACATAGTAATTTGACAAGTCCATATAGTATACTCTGCTCTCCATAATAAATGTAGTTATCATCTTTTTTAATAATTGATAATATGTCTTACTGAATTATCTAGAATCTTGAGTCTTTACCAATTTCATCATCTTTAGTTTATTTTTTTAACCATAATTAAAGACAGGAAAGTCCAATT
This sequence comes from Vulpes lagopus, assembly GCF_018345385.1. Lineage (NCBI taxonomy): Eukaryota > Metazoa > Chordata > Mammalia > Carnivora > Canidae > Vulpes > Vulpes lagopus. The sequence goes on along the minus strand of NC_054838.1, from coordinate 31,741,514 downwards.
TGATTATCATTAAGTCATTAGTCTGGCATAACAATTACTGCATGGTTAATTTTTATTTTTAAAATGCCATCAAAAATAATATGTACATACTGGATGTTTTAGTCCTGGAAACATTTTATTGGTTCTGTTATCTCTGTTATATTATATAGTATATGAAAATCTAAAATGGGCATTGTACCCATCAGGGAATTCCAATATAATTTCTAAGCTTCATGAATTTATTCTTTGTATATTTCTTTAGTTGACTAAATTGGCAATTAAAATGTAAATATATCTACATATGTTTATTTAAAAGCATCAATATCCCTGGATTGTTCTGTTCACTGGACACAAGACTGACCTGGTGTATAAGCAGAAGACAGACACTACCTGTTATGGCTTCAATGAATTGCATAGTCTCCTCCACCTCCAAGTGCCCAATTAAAATGCTCAAATAATAATATCACAAAAATTTGTATAGTTTCTACTTAAACACTTATGCATATGGTAACTTACTTGAACCCCAAACCATAATACTGTGAAATACTGAGAAAGTAGGGCTTTAAACCCAAGTCCGCTGGAAAGCACAGTTCACTGTGCTTGGATTGTGAATAAGAGCTAGGATTCTAACCTAACTAGTAAATACTAAAACTAGGACACAAACCTTCCTATTTTGATTCCAGATTCTGTGTATTTTTTTTTTTTTTTTAGTTCAAATCTTATGAAAGCTTTTCAGGGGAACTCATTATTAATAAATAACATTATATGAGAAACCTATAACTGAAGAAAAAAATTAAGTAACCTAAATCTTAATATATAAATGCTTAGCAACAAGGACAGTATTTAGTTAGGTAAATAATTAATCTTGCTAGATATGAAACACACTCATTAAAATAATACTGAAATTGAAATTCACACAGATTCAGTCAGAAGCTGTTTTTAAGAAAAATATTTAATTCCATTGAGATTGTGGTGAACCTGGTACACTGGTATATGCCTGAGAGAATTGTCTATTGGCAAAATGTTTAGAAAGCAGTTGGTGATATTTATGTGTTTTCAGCATCTTCAAATATATTCTGCATAAATAATTCAAAAACAAGAAAAATACATGTTCATGAGCATGTACCGCTAGTAACAATGATTAGATATTGGAAATAATAGCACTGTTAAAATAAGGAGAAATAGTAAATTAAATAATTGTACTCTATGAAATAATATGCTTTCATTTAAATGATAATTATAGAAATTATGAAGCAACATAGAAGTGTTTATGGCATAATATAAATGGGGGAAAAAAACCCAGAGATGGGTATGTTTATTAGGATAGCCACACTGCAAAATTATAGGCAAGCACACTGTTAAAATGTGGAAAGAATATTAATATTTCTGTTAAGCTAGTTGGGGTTATAAGTAATTTTCTTCCTGTCTTCACAACAACTATATTATTATGGAATGTTTAAAAGGAAATATGGAAGATAGAATAATAATCTGCATTACAGTCAAGCTAAAACCTGAGCTTCCTCTTTTCACCTCCAAAACCAAAACATCATTAAATTTGGATACTCCTGCCTCATAGGAATCTCCCCAACTGAACTGTTGTGTTCCATGCCTCCTGCCACCCCCAGGAGCAGGCAACCATCATTGTTTGCTTTGATACCATAACAACCTTCATCACTCTTATGGGTCCCTCCCTCTCTAGGGTCAATTCTAATCTCGTTCTCTTTTGTATTCTGCCGTCAGGTCATAAAGAAGTTGCTTTCCATTCTCTACCAGATCCTGCTTTTCTCACCTCTGAGCTTTCATCTGGCCCTCCTTTTTCCTTTTGCTGCTAACACTTCAGAGCTCACATCTAATGCTTCTTCCCAGGGATTTGCTGACTCCTCTTCTTCCCACTTCTAAATTCTGTGATGACAAAGGCTTAATCTTTACCTCTCTTGTCTTTTCCATTTTTCATCTCTCTTTAGTTGAGTTTTTTCCAGTTTATACTCTGGCTTTCATCTAAATTCCACAGATTCCCAAATTTATCTCCAGCCCCAACCTCTCCCATAAGCCATAGAATTGAACATATCACTGCTTCCTTGACATCTTAGCATATAATAAGCATCTTTAATTTTTCATGTCCAAAAATAACTCATGATTTCCCACCATCAACAAGCCGCTCCTCTTTCTTATTTTCCATATCTGTAGATGGCATCACAATTTACCCAACTACTCAGGCCAAAACCTAAGTGGACTTTGAATGTTTGCTTTCCCTGACAAGTAACCTTGAATCCATCAGCAAATCATTTTGTCTTCTAACTTCAAAATATATCCCAATTTGGTCACTTCTTGCCATACCCACTTTGATCACTCTTTTCTAAGCCGCCAACATTTCTTTTCTCCTCTAATACAGTGGCCTCCTAGATGCCCCCCTGCTTCCACTGTTGTTCCCTCCACAATCTAGTCCTCATATATTACTGAGAGGAATCCTCTAAAAAGATAAATATGATCATGTGACTCACCAGCTTCAAACCTGCTAATGACTTCCTGCCATCTTGGGTCAAAATCTGGAAATGTTACCATGATCTTTGTTTTGGATTTGTATTTTTGACATCCCTTTATCCCTCTGGTCTGGCCTCATGCCCCTCACGCCCATGACACTGTTCTCGAGCAATAGACCTCTGGTCATTCCTAGCACCCACAACCTTTTGTCTGTTCAAAGCCTTTACAATTGATATTTTCTCAGCCTAGAATCCTACTCCCCCAGATCTTCACAGGTCTCACTCCTTCTTATCGTTCTAGTCTACATTAAAATATCGGTTTCTCAGGCTCTCCTTGTCTCCTCTATCTTAAAAACAAGTCTGTTAGTCTCACTTTATTCTGCTTTATTTACTTCATAGAATTAATGTGCATGCCTCACAAGAGTAGGGATATCTGTTTTCATTCACTGATAAATCTTAAGCACCCTCTAGTGTCCCTAGCATTTAGTAGGTGCTCAATAAATATGAGATAAGTGAACAAAATTTATTACCATTATACATTGTAGTATTTTATATGCTATTTGCTTATATCCTCCATTAGAATGCAAGTTGTCTTATTTATGTGTATATCCCGAGTGCCTAGAACGTTTGACTTATAGTATTCTCATTCTCTCAAAAAATATTTCTTAAAATAGTGAATAGAAGATCTTTTCTTCATTCCTTATTTCCTTTATCCCTAAAGTTAGAGTTGCTTTACTTTCTATGTTAACATGCAATTAAACATTTTATTAAGATCATTTTGGCAACACTAGGTATCGGCTGTTAAAAAAGAAAACTACCTTGATAATATACTGGAACAAAATCTTTAGAGGTAAAATTTGTTGAATTCTTTGAATATTTTCTATATTTCATGAGGAGATATGTGGAAAGAGACCTCTAAAATAGCTGCTCTTTGCTATGTCTGCCAATTGTTCTTGATTATAGCATATGTCATTCATTTTTTATTTAAATGTACCACTGTCTATTACCAGAGAGTAGCTTACTGTTTATTATAACTAGAAGATTTTTATGATTTATTATAGCTAGGAGACTTCAAAATGCTGACTTGTAAAATTGAAGTGATAATAAGTTTCAGTGGGTCAGAGTAATGAATCTTAATATCTCTAAGCTTCTCACTTTCAAGTGTTTGTCATTAGGTGCAAATACAGTGACCCATTTTGAATCATTGGCTGCCTATATGCTTAAATTCTTTATTTTTAAAAATAAAATTTTATTTTGAAAGAGAAACTGCCTATAGAAGTTTAACATACTGAATAGGATTTATGTATATAAATTATAATAAATATTCCTCTTTGCCTTTTATAAAAATAAAGATATCCATAGTTAAAATTCATATAAACTTATTACACAAGTTGTCCAGGTTTGGAAGAACATGTTTAAAACTGATATGTTTCAAGTTTCAGAGTTGTGTCAATGTCTAGCTAACTGCATTAGTGAACCTAATTACTAAGGCTATTTTCTCATAGACCCAAATGTACTATTAGAACATATATTTGCATATATATATATACATATATATATATATATATATATATATCAATGAATTCCATTTGATTATCACAATCGTGAGAACATCTGAGTGTAAGTGTAGTTATTTTGGTACTCTCAGAAACAGAATTAGCACAGAAAATAAAAAACCAGGCTCTTATAAAATTTTGAGTGTAGTAAATTGTTTTATGTCTTCTTTTTTTATTTTTTATTTTATTTTATTTATTTTTATTTATTTATGATAGTCACAGAGAGAGAGAGAGAGGCAGAGACACAGGCAGAGGGAGAAGCAGGCTCCATGCACCGGGAGCCTGACGTGGGATTCGATCCCGGGTCTCCAGGATCGCGCCCTGGGCCAAAGGCAGGCGCCAAACCGCTGTGCCACCCAGGGATCCCCAATTGTTTTATGTCTTAAGAAACACACGGAGTTGACTGGAAGAATGGAGAAATTTCCACAGATAGAAACACCTAAATACTTACTTGGCTTCAAGACTTGCTTAGACCCGATAACCAATCCAAGTTGTATACATATTCTACAGATAAGACAGCATCCCATGAGCTCCCTTTGTCTCCAATCTTTGCTCATGAAGACCTTATCCATTACAGCCCAGATTGTGATATGTCATGGCTATGCACTGGGTCAAGGTCCAGTGGGCAATTCCATTTGCTTTGCTCTGTCAAGACCTTCTGTCATTTGTCACAAGCAAATCAGCAGCTATTTACTTTTTATTTTGCTTCTTTGACATATCTTTATATATCTGGTTATCGCACTTTATATTACATAGAGAAAGTGCTCAACAATAATTGTTTTTGTTATTATCAATCCAAAATCTAATTATCCCACTCTTCTGAGAATCTTGGAAGATTCTTGTCACATAGCAACTACTCAAAAAATGTTTGGATAGGGATGCCTGGGTGGCTTAGTAGTTGAGTATCTGCCTTTGGCCTGAGGCGTGATCCCGGAGTTCCTGGATGGAGTCCCGCATCGGGCTCCTGCATGGAGCCTCCTTCTCCCTCTGCCTATGTCTCTGCCTCTCTCTCTCTCTCTCTGTGTGTCTCTCATGAGTAAATTTAAAAAATCTCTAAAAAAATAAAAAATAAATATTTGGATGAATGGTATTTCCTTACTCGAGTCTACTTCATTTGGAAAAAGAAAAAAAATTTCCATTTTTTTAAAAGTTGCTTTGAGACAAGCTTATTAGATGTCACCTTAGAGTACAACAATGGACGTTGTATATGTGAAAAAGTGGAGCAAATAAATTTAGTTCCTTTGGACTTTAAAGTAAAAAGTACATGTTCCTTTTTCATAGCAGAGTGAAAAATGCATGCCTCTGTGAACATCCAATAAGACAAGGCCTGTGGACTCCAAAAGTCCTCCAAGAACATAGTAAATGGAAAGACTCTGGAAGGCTTCCCATAGCCCCAGAGCAGGGCAGTGTTCTTGGGTGAGACACTGCTTGCCTTGGCGAGTACTGTTGCAGCTTATCACCCTGCAAACCTTGGAGCGGGAGATTTTACTCTTCACTGAAGACACTAGAAACTGAAGAGACTCAACAGAACTTCCTTAAGGTCTCTCTTGAGACTGGCTACTCAGTGGACAAACACACCAGCCTGTTTAATAAAAGGATATAAATTCCCTCTATTCATAAATCGAGAAAAAGATATCTTGAGTAACATTAGTTATTGTGTCCCTGTCCGATTTCTTCCCAGGACACTGGCTGGTGCAGGAACTACCTTGTTTTCTGTAACCTTCTAGCTCCGCCATTTACTTAGGAACGCTGGGTCTTATTGTGGCCTGGAGAGCCACAGCTGCCAGCAGTGAGGGAAAGGACAGAAGGAGCCGTAGAACATGAAAGTACTGTGGCCCCAGAGGCTGTGCTGGGCATTTCCTTGTGAGCCTGACTTGACAAGGAAGAATGGTATAGCAGGTTGCATTCTACTCCCCTATATAGAAACCTCTAGGGACACCTGGTTGGCTCAGCAGTTGAGCTTCTGCCTTTGGCCCAGGGCATGATCCTGGGGTCCTGGGATCAAGTCCTACATCAGGCTCCCTGTAGGGGGCCTGCTTCTCCCTCTGCCTGTGTTCTCTGCCTCGCTCTGTGTGTTTCTCATGAATAAATAAATAAATAAAATCTGAAAGAAAGAAGAAAGAAAGAAAGAAAGAAAGAAAGAAAGAAAGAAAGAAAGCAAGCAAGCAAGCAAGCAAGCTACCTCTAGAAACCTAGGTTTTCTCTGCAGGTAAGGAGTTAACAGCCATGCCCTCAGGGTGGGGTACCAGGCCCTGGGGAGACTAGGGACAAAGAAGGAGGACAAACTGCACTCTACTATTCCTCCAACCTCACTTCTCAGATAATTTTCAGATCATTTCCTTAATACCTAGTAACAGAAGTAGTGGGTGCAAAACAATTTGTCTCCCACCCATTTTTGATAACTAATCTATCACTAGAGGGAAGTGTTAACATGGAAGAACAAGATCAAGTCTCTGTGGGTTCTTTATTATTTTATTTACCAAAATGTTTATTTAGCTCTTGCTATGTGCCAGAGACAGTCTGGTAGACCCTGGAGATACAACAGTAAACATGTAGGAGAGCACTAACAAAGTAAAAACAGGACTCCATCTTACTGTACTTACACAGCTCTTGGAATGCAGTTTTTTTTCCTGTCATTTTTATTTAACTGAAAAAAAAAAATCCTGAAATCACTTTAAAAAGCAGATGCTATTTGCAGCAATGCGAGAGTTTCAAAAGTACATTATATTGCAAAAAAAAAAAAAATGTAAATTGGAAGCTGAGGTTAATATTTCATGTCATTCATAACTTCTATTTCAGTTTTGTGTCCTCACCAAAATACTGCTTTTTTCCATTTGCTAAAATTTTGGAAGGAATTTTGATAAGATTTGGCCTTGTACTAACAATAGTAAAATGAAGAAACTTTTACCTTTATCATTTTGCATCTCTTGATGTGTTTTTTTCTCTCATTCAAAGGGTTCTACTGAGGGGTGACGAGCCTTGTAAGATAAGAAGAGTTTCAAGTAAAATGACCTTGGTTTTGAGTATTGTCTACCTTAGCCAAGTTCTCAGTATGTATATACCATTAAACAATATTTCAAAAATTTTACCCTCCATTTCCATATCTATAAATTAGCAATCACAGGATTAAATATCATAAAAATCTGACTTCAGGTTTTGATGTGATGGTTCACAGGGATCAATTCTGACAAGGAGTCCAGACCCTAGTCCAATCGTTGGTGAAATAACGTTTGGAATGATAAATACTTCATGAATATTGTGCTCTAGGAGATAATGTACAGTACTGATGTGCTGATGTTATATTCCACCCCAAGTATAAATAATCATTGAAAAAATAGGGAGTTGAGAGTAGAGACTTGAGGTCTAGTTCTAAATTCGGATGGCCTTCACATCCTCTTTTTTTTCTCTTCTGAAACAGATTTTCTTCATCTGTAAATAGGAAAATTAGGGTAACTCTTCAAGGCCTAGGAGTCGTCATGTGCTTTCATGTTTTGGTTTCTATTTCATTTAGCATTTTTTCATCACATGTATACATGGATATATTCCTGACTCTTTACTATGTTTTCCTTTATTTTAAAAATATTTTTTTCTGTTTCATCATTGAACACTAAACTGTAATATAGTTCATGTGCAGTTGACAGTAAAGAATAGCTGTCGAAAAACAGGGTTCTTGTGCTTGCTATCATCACTATATTTAAGAAATATACAGAAATCCCTATGGTTGCTGTAGACTTGTGGAGTTATATGAACTAATTTAGATAAAGATCTTAGGGTAGCAATAGGCATATAGTAAGCAATCAATATTAACTACCATTATTGTAAATAATATTAGATTGAGTACTAATTTATTATTTCTCACAAAATTTAAGCATTCACCATATTTTTAAGGTATTTTAACTATAGAAAGTTTGAAAAAAATAGGAATAGGTAAAACATCAAGAATAAAATAAACATTATCTATATTCCCACCCCTCAGGGATAGCATCTATTAATAGTTTGCTATATATTATTCTCTGCTTCTCTATGTACATAAATATTCATACACACACAGAAATTTTTATAAACTACTTTGAAATACAAATAGATTTTTACTTAAAATATAGGAGGTAGTCCTTGTCTAAAATATTAAGCAAATTTTTTGGCTATATGTTATTTTATTGAGCATATGTGTCATAACTTATTGTACTATAAGCTTATTATTAGGCTATTATATTGCTTATAATATAGTTATTTTCTCAGGGTAAAAACTTAGAATTACAGGGTCAGAGAGTAAGCACCTTACTGAAGGAAGTCTCTTTGTAATGAAACAATTTGAATTACAATCAAAATGACAGAATTTCTGCTTAAGTCATGAGTTGTTCTTCCCAACTAACATGAGAGAATATAGTTGTATACATCTCAGCTATACATGTAAGTTAAGTAGAACCAAAAAAGAAAGGTCAGATTTTTTGTGGAATACACAGAACAATGTGAAGCTTAAATGAGCAAGCATAGAAGATAGGTTTTGAAATTAGGAGCATTAAGCCCAGGTATATAATAATAGAGTAAATTCAGAATAAGCCGAAATATAAATTAAAAGGACAGCTAATTAAAATCAAACAAGGCACTGTCAGCCATAGAAATTTACAAGGTCTCTAGAGAGAAGGATCAATAACCAAAGAAACATTCACATTTTGTACAACATTTAATACAATTCTTCATTTAGTTACTCAATGTTATGAACTAAACTATATCCGTCCCCCCCCAAAAATAAAAAAAAAACTATATCCCCCCAAATTCCTGTGTTGAAGCTCTATTCCCCAAAATATTTGGAGATGGGGCCTTTGGGGAGGTAGTTAAACAATGTTATAAGGATGCAGCCCTATTCTTATAGGGCTGGTGCCCTTATCAGAAAAAAGAAGAGACACCAGAGATCTTTCTCTCCATATATACATGGGCAAGAGGCCATGTGTGGACACAGTGTGAAGGCGGCCATCAGAAAGACAGAAGGAGAGCCTTCATCAGAAATCAAATCTGCCACCTCCTTGATCTGGGATTTCTAATCTGTAGAACTATGAGAAAACAAATTCCTTTTTTTTAATATATAAATTTATTTTTTATTGGTGCTCAATTTGCCAATATATAGAATAACACCCACTGCTCATCCCATCAAGTGCCCCCCTCAGTGCCCATCACCCAGTCACCACCACTCCCCGCCCACCTCCCCTTCCACCACCCCCCCCAGTTCGTTTCCCAGAGTTAGGAGTCTCTCATGTTCTGTCTCCCTTTCTGATATTTCCCACTCATTTTTTTCTCCTTTCCCCTTTATTCCCTTTCACTATTTTTTATATTCCCCAAATGAATGAGACCATATAATGTTTGTCCTTCTCCGATTGACTTATTTCACTCAGCATAATACCCTCCAGTTCCATCCACGTGGAAGCAAATGGTGGGTATTTGTCGTTTCTAATGGCTGAGTAATATTCCATTGTATACATAAACCACATCTTCTTTATCCATTCATCTTTCGATGGACACCGAGGCTCCTTCCACAGTTTGGCTATTGTGGATGTTGCTGCTATAAATTTCTATTGTTTAAGCCACCCAGTCTGTGATATGTTGTTATGGCAGCCCAAGTTAACAGACACACTTTTTAAAGTTTGTCTATAAGCTCATCTATAATATAACCAAAAAAATCTGACAAATGGCCCTCTTTTGTCTTACCTAAATTAAAACTATACACGGGCTTATCAATAAATGCAAGCAGACTCTAATAACCATGTAGCTTCTGTACTAGTACAGAGGAAAGGAACACCTTCCCATGGTTGGATAGCCCTCACTCGGAAGAACATCCAGGGAGAGTGTTATGTCATCTGGACTCTGTCATCGACATGGTATGTGCCAAAACCACCCAAATTTCTCTTCCATAAAAGACCTAATCTGCTCATGTGCTGGCAGGCAATAGCCTTCTACCATCTGCTCCTTCAAGGATTGTCCTGGCTGCAAAGATTTGCCATACCCAAGGTCAAGCACTTGTCTAGCATGGCTCCCACTGGAGGATTGATCAATCCAGTAGTACAAAGGCCCGGTCATCTTTGACTATTTTGGGACAATTCCAAGGTGCTATTCTAGCCCCCAAAGCTTTCCATGTGATTAATAGAGGCTGCAGGTTGGCTAAATTGCAGCTTGATTTCTCCTTGTGCCAACTTCTGCTTCCCACTAATCCCTTCCACAGGTGTTGCTCCCAAAGGCATACCTAAATAAGCACACTGCATGCTAAATTCCATCTTAGAATTTGCTTCCTTGGGAACCCAACCTGTGGTACATTGTGGGTAGAAAAGGTTACAATAATATTTGCAGGTGCTATAATTGCATCACTGCCTGAGATTGCTTTTGCTCAAAACTCCCCCCAGAGAGAACCCATGCCCTTTATGCCAAGCCATTTGGCTCACAAAATCAGACAGACTGAACAATTGTAGCATAAGACAGTATTAGGCTAAATTTTTCACATTCTAGTTATGTAAAGAATTCAATGATTAATATTTTATGTCTTAAATCAACTATTTTATTATTAGCCTTATTATAGATTATTCTTACTGAAAAATGTAGACTATGCTAAAAACTGGATATACAGATAATCAAAGTGTACTTGGAGATCTAATCATTTACATTTCAAATACCTGTTCAGACTTTTTCAAATAGATGTTATATTCACAAAATACATAATCCCATTCACTTACAGTTTCTGTTAGAATTCTTGTGGTCAATTTTCTTCACTTCTCATTGTTCTCTTTTCCTTTCTCCTCCTCAGATCAGCCCCTGCCAGCATGACCTCCAGCCAAAAGATATTCTCCAACTTTGCTATGTTTTAAAATCCATATTCTGACGCTTTCTTGCTATATAACGTTGAAATGGTCATCTAATTTCCCTGAGCCCTAGTTTTCTTTTCTGTAAAACATGGGGGCAAATATTTAACTGCCATAGCTGAGTATAAGTTAAATGAGATAATGTATGAAAAAGTATAGAACATGACACCTGGCACACTAGGCACTTATTTTTTTCTTGGTCTCTTCCTGTAAGAAAACCTTTGAAAAAGGCTACGACAGGAAAGACCCTAGGATTCACTGCAAGCAAATGATAGATGCACTGAGGTAGGGGGATCTTTCCCCATTTCTTAATTAATATCCTAAGTATGGGACACTTAATGTGTGCTGGGTATATAATTGTGGACAAGATAAAGTCTCTTGATTCAAGAACTTACCATTTAGAGGGGCACTTACAGATAAGAAAATAGAAATTTAAGAGAAAGAAAGATGAATAGTGACTACATATATAGAAAGAATGGGAAGGGACAGTGCTTTCTGTTATTCATAGCTTTGTTTGTTGAAAATAGTAACATTTAGAGGGAGAACTAGGTTGCCACCCTCTGGATTAACAATGTTGACTGTAGGCATTTAACTGGCTTCCAGAACAGGCTATTCCTAGCTAACACAAAAGCTCATCTAAGGAAAATGCAAAACAAGACACCTGGTATTTCCAAGCCTGACACTTGTTCTTTTTTTTTTTTTTTTTGTAATGCTGCTAATAATGGATAAATGATAAAAAGAAACATGGACCTAAGTGGTGGTTTTGATGAAATAGGGATTATTGCAAATTGAGTTAAAAAAGTATATTTCCATGAATCATTACCCCAAAATAAGCACTACTGTGTAGCAAATCACTTGGACTTCTCAAAACACCCCCATCACAAAGGACTTTGCTTTCTTAAGTGAGCCTCAATGATTCGACATAATTTTCTGGGAAGCTCTTGTCTTTGAAATGGACAAAAATCTAATTTGCCTGCCTTGTCTTTTGTTTGTGTGTGTGCCATAGAAAGGAGTGTAATTATATAGAATAGTATCCAGCATCATTTCTTTAAGGAAAAAGTAACCTAGAAGAGATTAGCCCTGGCTCAAGATAGAATAATACTCTCGGGGGTTCAATATAGCATGCAGGTAATAAAAATAAGACTTTATCACCAGGAATAAAAGAGAGAAAAAAAAAAACCAAACCAAAAAAGGGAAGGCAGGGATAAATAGAAGGAATTTTGTTGGAAGATCAAAAGCAGTATGCATAGTAGAAGATGAAATGGAATTGAATGAAGGAAGGAAAGGGGAAAATCAGGACAAGGTTTTGAATATATGCTTAGCCCTTTATATTCCTTTTCTATTTACTCATTACAGTGTCTTATAGATAAAGAATCTGAGACTCAGAATTTAAGTTGCCTGCACAAGCTGACCAAGCTACGGAAGATTTGGGTTTGAAGCCAAACCTGACACAATCCAAAGACCATGCTTATTCCTATTATGAATCCCAGATTTCTGAACTATCCCTACTTCTTTCTTAAGGAAATTTATAACAATTGTTCTAGTGATTCCTCTGAAGGAAATCCATCATATGCTGCAGCTTGAGTAGAGTATCTGTGGCTTCAGAGCTTACCTCCCCATGGAGTGAGGAACATGATTAAAGAAGGCAAGAAATTTGACCAGCTCAGCTTGTTGCTTTGATTAAAATCAAAGTTGATCTTTCTAAGACACAAAATCTTCCTGTTTTCCCAGATTTCAATGTAAGAACACTACTATGTACTGTTGTCTTAGGTCAAAAACTCTAGAATACAATATTCTTTTCTGAGTTCCTCAAACATAAGATGGTCCCTCCTGTTCTCGGGGCTTTTGCTTATACTATTTCCTAACCCTGAAATGTTTCTTCTTTCTGACTACTCTTCTCTGCCAATGCACAGACTCCTGTATTCCACCTTTTCTTTTAGATCACCATTCTTTTCTAAAAGATTTTATTTATTTATTTGGCGGAGGGGGAGGGAGCATGAGCAGGAGAGGAGGGGCAGAAGAGAGGAAGAAGCAGACTCCCCGCTGAGCAGGGAACCCATTGCAGGGCTTGATTCCAGGACCCTGAGATCTTGACCTGAGTGTAAAGCAGACACTTAACTAAGTCACCCAGGTGCCCATAGATCACCATTTTTTTTGTCATATCAGAATGAAAGAGTGGAATATATTTGTTCTTTACATTATTGTAAATTCAAAGTACCAAATAGCTATTTAAAAAATTACATTTAATACTGTTGTAATTTTGCATTTATTCATGTACTTTTCATTACGTTTTACTTATGCTTCTCATATACTTCACAAGAACAAGGGCTATACATTTTTGCTATTTTGGTACTTACCATTGTATCCCCAGGATGTAGCCTTACTAAAAGCTTAAGTGAATGAATAGTAGTTTTAATATTTTTTTCTTCCTTTCCTAGACAACATGCTATGAAAGCTATGTTCCTTTTCTTTCTTTTTGTTTAGGAACTTTGAGTAACCTCCTGATATACTGAAAAGATCATGAGCTTTGGTATACTCCTCAGTCTGAATCCTAGCTCTGCCACCTAATGTGGATGGTTTTGTGTAATTTATTTGATTCTTGGAAACTTTCAATACCCCTTATTAAAATGTATGTAAATTCATATCTCATAGGATTGTTCCAAATCTTAATGAGACGTCATACATTTTATGCGATTACCAAGTGTGAGTTCCCTAATTCTTTTGCCTATGCTTTCCTTCTTACAAATAAGCTTGATGATATGCAAGGGTTTCTCAGCTGGTGGTGCACTCATTGCCACCAGAGCATGAACCTGCTTCCAAGTCTTCAGTTTGACATGTTAAGCAAGACCAAAAATTTTACCTCTTCCTTGAAGTCATCCTTAGCTAACATGATTGCTAGTTCAATCATAGTCCTTAGTCTCTTTTGTTAATACCACATGGTTAGTATTATTATTTTATTTCTCATTTCATCCTAATTTTTCTTACTTTGTTTAATTAACTAGGAATTTTGATAGGATTTGTGGGGTTACAAAGCTGAGGTTGGCACGACAGCATTCATCTTGCAGTTTATTGGCATAGGCAAAAGTTAAAATAAGATAGTAAAGGTAATATTAAACAGCAATTCTAAAAATTCTTTGTATGGTATGATTACTAAGTGTGATACCAATATCATAACACCAATGGTAGATATATTCCAGGAAAAGAAAATCACATGGTAAAGCATGGTAATGTGAAAGGGAATGGTGGGTGCTGGAGTGGCTGCCCAGTCCATGGGACTGGAGTACTGTGGATAATGAGGATACTGAGACTGATTAGAGATGGAAAGATGAGCTAGATCACAGAGTATTTGCCAGTCATTCTAGAAAGTTTCTGCTTTTATCTAAAAGCAATATGACAATGGCAAAGACTTTTAGCAGGAAAATCACATGATCCCATGTCAGTTTAAGAAAGGCAAAGCTTATCTCACTTTACAGATATTGTCTTTCTCTCAAAATTGTGTCTTCTGTTAAGGCAAGGGGCACGCTTTCTCCTTTTGTGTATCTCCTTTTGTGTAAGAATTAATAGGTATAGAATAGTCCTTAATGCAATATACATAAGTTTTATAGCATGTAAACTAGCATTTGAACTCCCAATGACTTACAAGCTGTTAGAAATGAGGGAATAAGGTATTAATTACTTTAAGTGTTTATAAGTAGAATTCTACAAGCTTGGAGAGTTCTTTGTAGACCGTGTTATTTGTTCTCATGAAACTTCTCTAGATGGGATAGGAAAGGAGGGAGCCAAACATAAATATGTACTTTGAAATCTTGATAGGTTTCATAGACGTGATCAACCTAGTAAGTACCTTTAAAACATGGGCTATATGGAAACCAGAGGCCTCTGGAGAATACAGAGGTCTTATTCTGGTCTTATTCTGTCCAGTCATATTTTTATACATTCATATCCACAAGATCTTGTCAATAAGATGAATGCCAATGTACCACTATTCTGAGCTAAAGAGAGTGCTCAAACATCTAAATAATTGATGTGTTTTTTTTTTTTTTTATCAGACTAGACAATAGCTGTAAAATAAAATCAAAGAAAGAGTCTGATAACGGACTTTTGTGGGTTTCTTTCTTTCTTTCTTTCTTTCTTCTTTCTTTTTTTTTTTTTTACCAGTTCTGTTACAGAGTTGTCTAATGATTTTACCATTCCATTTTAAAGGAACTGAAGAGAAGCACCTGGGTGGCTCAGTGGTAGAGGTCTACCTTTGGCTCAGGTCATAATCCCGGGGTCCTGGGATCAAGTCCCGCATCAGGCTCCCAGCAGGGAACCTGCTTCTCCATCTGCCTGTGTCTCTGCCTCTCTCTATGTGTCTCTCATGAATAAATAAATACAAACTTTAAAAAAATAAAAATAAAAGAAGAAATGAATGTGGTATTTGGAGACAACCTGCTCCTATCTTGAGGTATACGTCCTAAAATTAGAAAAGGACAATGTAAAAATTTCTCATAGTATAAAGAAAAAAGTTTTAGAGAAAGAAGCATGATATTTTCCTTCCACACTTCCTGTCTTGTCTTCCCTTCCCTTCTATCCTCTTCCCTCTTCTCCTACCCTCAACTCCCCTCCCTACACATATCCCATCCCCCTTTATCTTTCTCTCTCTTGCTCTTTTTTCTTATACTGTCTCCCTTCAGGGGAGTACATTGTATACCCATAAATGAATGTAGGATCTGTTCATATTTCCTCTAATAAGCAATTGTTAGCACTTATGTAAAAGCCACTGTGATCCATACTAGGGATAAAAAAGATAAATTAGACTATGAGTTATGGAGAAGCTGAGTATAAATTTCCTTTGTACCCAAAGGAACTGGCAGTGCAATTTTCACAAAATATAAACAGTAAGTACTAAAAACGGTAGTAAGAATAAAATTCATAAATTGAGTGTTTGTTCTATGATGGTTTGCAAAATGTAGTTCTTAGACCAGTAGCATCAGCATCAACAAGAACATGTTAGTTATGCAAGTGCTTGGGCTTCACTCCAGACTTACTAAATCAGAAATTTGGGGAAAGGAGCCCTGGAATCCATTTTGTAATAAGTCCCCAGGTAAAAATTTCAGACACTGAAGTTTGAGAACCACTCCTTTATGTTGAATAGCCTGTATGGGTCATCTCATTTAATCCTCATAGACTTTTTAAGACAAATAGTATTCATCCTATGCATGAATCCTATTTATTATTGTTTAGCCAATCAGCCCAAAATGTAGTGACTTAAAGGAAGATGATTGTTTTGTCATTATCTCTTATGATTCTGGAGGTTAAGTAGCTTTCAGTATGTTCTCATTCAGGGTCTGTCATATGACTGCAGTCAGATGGTGGGGGTGGAATGACCTGAAGGCTTGCTCACACATATGGCCTGTGTTGGAAAGACATAAACAGTTGGAAACTGGAACAGACGCAACTGTTGAGACATCTCTTTCTTTTTTGATGTATTCTCTTCATCATGGCAGCTTCAGAGTAGCCAGATTTCCTTTGACATTCCTAAAGCCAGAGTCAAGGGAGATACACACATACACATACAGAGACAGAGAGTAGAAGCTGTATTAACTCATTTGACCTAGCCTTGAGAGTCGCATGGCATTACTTTGCCTATTCCTACCATTCATGCAGTCACAAAGATGTACTCAAGTTGTTAGGAAAGGGAATAGATACCATCTCCTGATCAAGGAGTTGACAAGTATTGAGATGTCAAATTGGAAATATTTTTGTGCTCTGTTTTATAAAATATAATCTGTTACAATCTCCATTTTTCATCTGAGAAAATGGAGTTGAAGGAGGTTATATAATCTAAGATTTCACATTTAGTAAACAAGAGAAAAGAGATTCAAGCTCAAAGTGTGCAACCTTCACCAGCCTGCAGTACTGGTTTTTATCCTGTTTAGTCTCAGGTTTATGTGATATATTTCACATAGATTATTATTTTTTGTATTCTCAACAACTAATGGGGTCAATGCCACCATTGTCCATGTTTTACAGATGAGTCAACTGAGGCTTAGAGAAATTGGATAACTTTCCCAAATTTTCACATCTAATAATTTGTAGTACCAGAGTGTGAATATAAATGCTGTTACTCTGAAGCATGAATTCAAGCATAGCATTACATTGCTGATATATTTCATGATCTTTCACATCATCTACACATGTATTTTCTCATGTTTTAGTGTGTTAGCTTTCTTCTTTGTATTTTTGCCTTTCCCAAGTTATAAAATAATTCTTTATTATTCCTCTAATATAAAGAAATGAACCATATTTAAAGAAGCACACCCTTGCTCTGAGTTAGAGATAGTACCACCTGCTCTAGAAACAACACTAAAACATCAATGTGATAGCTTAGTATAGAAAGAAGGGCACATAGGGACACCTGGGTGGCTCAGTGGTTGAGCGACTATCTGCCTTTGGTTCAGGTCGTGATCCTGGGGTCCTAGGATTGAGTCCCACATCAGGCTACCCTCAGGAAGCCTGCTTCTCTTCCTCTTTCTGTGTGTGTCTCTCATGACTAAATACATAAAATCTTTTACAAAAGAAATGAATAAAGAAGGGCACATAGATGGCTAAGACAGCAGGAGATAGCTGAGGAAACTGGGCACATTTTTTATTGAAAATATAAGAGGTTAGTGAAAGATAAAATTGATGTCTGAGAATATGTGAAGATTAGTCATGGGAAAGAACTTAGACATTCTGTGTAGGTCTCAAGAGAGAATAAAAATAAGACTATTGGTAAGATATTTTAGATAGGCAGATTTCTGTCCAGAACAAAGCCCTTTATAATGAAGACTGGCTGGCAATGCAATGACCTTCTAAGGGGAAAGTCAGTTTCCTGTGGCTGAAACTGTTGGAAAGGAGGTCAGCTGGCCAGTTGTTGAAACTATTGCAGAAAGCTTCCCACACTGGACAAATTGTCAAAGGTGATGGCATGTAAGACTGCTTCTTGTTTTAGGATTCTAAGGTCCTTGAGCAATTTATTGAGGATACAAGGAGAGGTATACCTTCCACTGGACATTGCTGGAACACCCACCAGGCATCGCCTCAGGCTTACATAAGCTTTAGACCCTTCAGACTACAATAGGCCACACTTGAGTCTACTAAGAAGATGGTAGGAGAGGGGCTACAGCTTGCTATCAGAACAGTGTCAAGCCTTCCTCTTTGGGCAGTCCAGGCAGCAGTATACACAGTCACACGGAAGCTGTCTTACTCCCTTATAACACCTTTAGGTCCAAGGAGACAAGACTGCTGTGTTTAAAGGATGCTTTGCTTAGAAAGTTCCATATCTGGGAAGGAACAATATATTTCTTAACATTCCATAGAAATAGCTTTCAGAATCACCACACGGGACACACTCATTACAATATACATGTTACACAACACTCAGAGAGTCCTAAAGCATGATGTGTTCATCACATATAGTTTAGTTATTCTTGTTTCCAGTTCAAATGGAGTTTACCACTCAGGGGTAGTTTCTACCTTCGCTATGTTGCCTAGAATCATGTTGATTCTCTTAGTCTTATCAGGTTTTTCAAGGGAGTAGAAGTAAAGAATTAACTCAAGGTCTCATGCAGCACCTAAAATAGATCTTGTCTATTTTATATATACTTTGCCTACAGCCGCATTAAGAAATGTAACATAATATTAAGTAACGTTTTAAAGCACTTGCTACTACTAGGTCATGCTCTCTACTAAATGGCTTAAGTGCAAGATTTCACTTAATTTTCAAAGCATAACATGTCCAAGCAATTGTTGTTATTCCCACTGTAGAGACAAGGGTATTAACCCTTGAGGCTATAAAGAACTTTGCAAGATCACACAGCTATCTAAGAAATGACAGAGTCAGAATTTGAATCTGTTTTTTTGGCTATCTCCAGAGCCTGAGATCTTAACTACTTGTTTATTCACCAATGGTATATTGACCTGCATCTTTGAACTGAGAATTTTAGTAGGAGGTAGGGAAAAATAATTGCACAAGACACATATGGAACCTATGCATATAACAATAACCCATGCTGGCTATTTACAGATTGAAAATGTGCAAGTATTGGGCAGCCCAGGTGGCTCAGTGGTTTAGCGCCACCTTCAGCCCAGGGTGTGTGGAGTCCCACATCAGGTAACCAGCATGGAGCCTGCTTCTCCCTCTGTCTGTGTCTCTGCCTTTCTCTCTGTGTGTCTCTCATGAAAAAATAAATAAAATCTAAAAAAAAAAAAATGTCCAAGTACTAAATTATATTGGAAAAAGTGTCATTGATGCCAGGAATATAAACCATAAACTCAACAGCTAATTAACTTCTGAAATAAAATGACTTGGGATGAGCAGGAGCAGCCCATAGACTCTACTTCTTCCCTAAAATTGATCAAACAAAAGAGGTATATGAAGGCCTGAGTTACTATGGCCTAAGGCCAGAATAGTGTTGCCCCAGTATTTTTTGAAAACTCTTTTTTAAAGATTTATTTATTTATTCATGAGAGACACACACACACACAGAGAGAGGCACAGACATAGGCAGAAAGAGAAGCAGGCTCCCTAAGGGAAACCCAATGCAGAATTTGATCCCAGGACCCTGGGATCCCCACCTGAGTGGAAGGCAGATGCTCAACCACTGAGCCACCCAGACATCCTAGTTTTTGAAAACTTTACACACAGTTCTTTAGCACTACCTCAATGGAATGTAAAGGACACCATGATCCAACTCATATTCTTCTGAGGAATGAAAGCTAATTTAATAGCAGTGGCCACTTTAAAATAATGAGTTTTACATACAACTAGATTGAATAGATGAATCATACAATAATGGAATCATACAGGATTCCATTCACTTTATGTTTATCATGACCTTGACCTTGTTTATCATAGATGGTCTTGAGTCCCCATTCACAATCTTGGTGTGGGAAGACAAAGACTTATGGATTTGAAAGAGGCTTTAGGGTAGTATTGCCAGACAAAATTAGGACATTCAGTTATGTTTGAGTTTTCAGTAAATAATAAATACATTTCTAGTATATCTCAAATATAGCATAATTTTACTAAAAATAGTTTAGTTTTTTTAGATGAAGTTTAAATTTATCTGGATGCCTTGTATTTTTATTTGCTAAATCTGGAAGTCTGGAAGTCGTGCTTCAGGGTCCTTGAGCTTGGCTTCACCAACCTTGCTTTGCAGAACTGGGATAGACGCTGCCCTCTGGGGGCACAATTATTATTCCTCCATTGAATAAATGTTTACTGAGGGCCTTCTGTGTATCTGACACAATTAGAGATGGATGTGTATATTGATGATTATAATGCAAGGTGGAAAATATTATGAAAGTCAAGAAGTGAGTCAAAGAGTAAAAATAACTACAAAATGGCCAGTATTTATAAAAGTCTTTTCTCTATGCAAATACTGTGTTGAACACTTAGATGCATTCTCTTGCCAGATTTTCATACCAACTCTCTGAAGTAGGTACATTTCACACA
Source organism: Vulpes lagopus (assembly GCF_018345385.1). NCBI lineage: Eukaryota > Metazoa > Chordata > Mammalia > Carnivora > Canidae > Vulpes > Vulpes lagopus. Next base: position 31,721,173 of record NC_054838.1, on the reverse strand, counting down.
TGAAGGAACTGAGCTATAAGATCTGGAGGTGTTAGGAAACTTAGACCATTGTACATGGATAATAGGTGGCAAAGCTAGGATCAAGGCCTTAGTGGGCTTAGTGCCAGATAAAGCCAGAGCTCATACACTTCCACTAAAATGGCACTGGGTAAATACAGTTGGCCAAGAGAAGCTGCTTGTGAAAGTGCCTTGCATTACACTTTGTAGAGCCTCTAGGGAAAAGCAGATGAACAAAATGGATGATAGCAGTGAGAAGAGCCTTCTTGAGAAAATGTCATGTCTGAAGAATAGGGCACATACGAAGAAAGGCAAGAATTGAGGACAGACAGTGGATAAGAAGCCAGACAATGTTAGGCTTGGCATTCACCTATTTACTCAATATTTCTGGATTTATCTATCTTGACCGAAAACTGACAATTCCTATTTACAGAGAACCACAAGTTAAGATCACCTTGACTTTAATGATGAAGTTACAGTGCAAATAGTTGCAAAAAAGAATAGGCCCTCCCCAGTGTGAAGATAATAGCAAATAAAGAAAATAATGACAATATACAAGTGATCACTAAGGATCAGGAACAGTTCAAAGTAGTTTACATGAATTAACTTATACAGTCTATGGATTAGGTATATTTTCTGCCTCATTTTAAAGGAAAAGTAGTTGTGGAATAGTGAGTTGAAATAATTTGTCCACGAGTCACCATTCCAAAAGTAAATGTTCAAGTTAGGGAATACTCTTCCATGTTCTAAATATTCTAGTTTGTCAGCTAATTCAAGGAAGCCTGATTATGGATAGGAAAGGCTGGGATACCAATATGCATGTACAATAATCCTGAGAGTCTGCAATCTGACAACATCTTTATTTTCTGAGTGCTGACTCAGGGAGGAAGTTCCAAAGGGAAGTCCTATTGGAATTCCTTGCCCTCAGGATTTTCACATTCAGAAGGCACTAGGAGAAGCAAAGGCATCTGCAAATGAAGTTCTAAGCATACTCAGAAGATGGGGTGACTAGTGAGGCTAATCAAAGAAGTCAGGCCTTGAACAAAAAACAAGATGTCACAGGCACATCTGAGGCACTTAGTGACATATTTCAAACACAGAATTGTGTGGGAAGACAATCATATGTAAGTATGTGTTCAAGGAAACTGTGGGAGAGCATGAGAAATGATAAAAATAAAATATAAGGACGGAGAATATACTAGATAAATTTTACATGAATTAAATTATTTGTTTTGTTACCACAATAACAATGAATGGACACTATTATGCCCATTTTATAGAGAAAGACTAAGGCATAGAGAGGTTGTTTGCATTGGCCAAGGACACAGAATTAATAGAAAACAGTACTTAACCACTTCTCTTACTATAAAGCATACCTACTTTCCTTTTATACACATATCTCACAAATATTTAATTAACTTTTCTGGAAGCACATGTATGTGCTGAACAAAACAGTCACAGTTCTTCACATTATAGGGCTATCTCTGATCCACACTGTCCCTGGTATCTGATCATTGTTTAATTTTTTATTTTTATTTATTTATTTATTTTTATACTTATGAATACCTTGTTTCATCCAGCATGGATCATACGTGTTCTGGATTAAGAAAGGTAGAGGATTTGCTGTGGCTCCAGCTAGGTGGCATTCATAACAGAAAGTGTAAAGAGGGGGGAAAAAGCCCTCAAGTTTCTGTGGCTGTGAATGTGGTATATTGTACAAATGCTACACTGAAAAGCAAATCAATATTTGTCTGCAGTGGGACTGCTAGAAACAAGCCATTGTCCATGCTTAATTAAAAGGCCAGATTGATGTCTGACACCATTTCAGAATATGACACTTTCAGATAATTACATGGCAGGAGAAGATGGGGAGACAAAGACAGTAGAAGACAAAATGATACCTAGAACTCTGGACAGCATTCTTGGTCAAAACTGACTCATTCTCTAAATACCTGGACACTTTTGGTATACCTGTAGACTTGCATTTGTTAATCCATAGAATTTAATATCTTTCTATTTCCAAGGTGCTCAAGGGAAGAACAAAACCCAGACTGCAGGGGTAGATTGTGACAGAGCCTGAGCTTTCTTAAATTATTAAAGATGAAAACATTTTTTATAATTTAAATCCAAAGGAGGAAGGCTTGAGTCAAAATAAAATATTCAGAAAAGATTTTAGATCTCAGAATATTTGTGGGATCACACATTGTTATTAACTACAAAGGATTTACATGACCTTATAGCCTCCTCTTCAATTCTGATCTCACCTCCTACGGCTTTCCAACTTGCTTATTTTTTCAAGCCTTCTGGTTTGCTCTCCAGTCCCCCAAATGCTCTCTACCACAGAGCCTGTACACTTTCTTTTCTTTCTACCCTGGATTCTCTTTCTCCAGATATCTACCTCCTCACCTTTTTTTTTTTTTTTTTTAAGATTTTATTTATTTATTTGAGAGAGAGAGGAGAGAAAGCGCACGTGTATACATGAGCAGGGGAGGGGGAGAGGGAGAGAGAGAAGCAGGCTCCCTGCTAGCAGCCCTATGCAGGGGGAGGATGGGGCGGGAACACTCCATCTCTGGATCCGGGTCTTGCCTTGAGCCTAAAGCAGATGCTCAACCTCTGAGCCACCCAGGTGTCCCTGACTGCCTTATTTAAAAATTATAGTTAAGAATCCCAGTGCTTCTTATTTTATTAATTTTATTCACAGTACTTATCAATTTCAAAAAATCTTATAATTCATGTGTTCCATTTGTTATTTACTGTGTGGCTTCCTTAATAAAACACAAATTCTAAGTGGACAAGGATTATCTATTTTCACTAATGAGTACCTTGCACATTGTAGGCTCTCAATAAATGTTTGCTAAAACAATGACAAAATTTCCTCATATGTAATATTCTACAAATATACATCTACGCATACATCAACCTGCCCAGATTTTAGGTTAATTCTAATCTATCGCTCTGCTCAAAATGAAATAGAAAGTTGTTTGTAACCTAGTATAGAAAACTGATCTCAACGTGAAGATCTGGTTTATTAGGTCCTCCAGGGTTAGTTAGCTCTTTATAAAGTAAACCTTCTTTATCACCAGTATAGCTTCTTTGTTTTTTGAAGGTGAAGTCACATATTGGGAATCTCCGACAACAGGGCCATGTTATTTAATGTAAGAAATGTTTTGCTTATATAATTAGAGATCAACAAGAAAATGCTCAGAAAAACAATTTTACTTTTTCAAGTCCTTCACAATTATTGGGTAAAAACGCTTAAAAGAAGCCAAAACTGAAATGATCAACTCTGTAGAAATGGAAAGCAATGAGCTTACTACATACGCCTTAGATAATAATGAAATAAAATATATAGACTTAAATGAAATTATTAGAAAGCAAAGAGTAAATCATATCTTTTTTATTTTTTTATTTTTTTTAAAGATTTTATTTATTTTTTCATGAGAGACTCACACACAGAGAGGCAGAGATACCAGCAGAGGGAGAAGCAGGCTCCATGCAGGGAGCCTGACGTGGGACCCTGAGGTGAAGGCAGATACTTAACTGCTGAGCCACCTAGGTGTTCCAAGAGTAAGTCATATCTAAGCTCTACCTCAAAGTATTAGAGGTAGATTACTCAAAATATAGAATTAGATTTGACCAATAAAGTAATTTTAATGAGTATTTTGAAATAAATGATAATATGGAGTATCTTTGATAAGTTTAATTATTGAAAGAAAGAGAGAAAGACCAAGAGAAAGTATGAGAGAATTCAGATATATAAGATTAAGACTAGCAAAGGGGGCAGGAGTTTAGTTATGGAGGAAATTTAAATATTTAAAATTTTTAAATGTAAATAAAAATAGATGTGAAAGGATTTTTACTATTATTATTGGTAATACTGTGTAATAAGAAACAACCTTAGCTATCTAATCAGTAAAAGAGTAGGTGAATAGCTTTTAGTATCATATTATGAATATTACACAACAGTTAAAAAGAGGAAATAAACACATGCATTATTATATTAAATGAAACAAGAAAAGCAAAATAATAATTTTCTATATGTAAAAAAATTAAAAAGAAAAAATTAATGCCCAGTAAACCAAAGCTATGTATTTGTATTATATATATTTATTCACATAAATGTTTAAAAATCTGGAAAGATGTAAGCAAACTGCTCATTTTTATTTCTTCTAGGAAGAATAAAATAATTGGAAGGATTGTAAGATACCCTTTTATTCTTGGCTCTGTATACTTCTATATTGTTTGCATTTTAATAGCAAAATTATATTCAAATATTACTTGTATAATAAAAATATATTAAAAACCCTAACCGATTTAAGTGGTGTGCAATTATCAAAAGTTGAATTCTGGGACCAATAAGTAAACAAATTCTTTAAGTAAACAAATGCAGATTCAGAGCAATATATTCTTCCTAGATAATTTCTCTCTTTTTGAGTTTCAGATGACTTAATCACTGTTCAATCTACTTTATATTAACTGCTGTATTTTGCTATTTAAACAAACAAGCAACTTTTTTTTTAACATACCTGTCTCTCAGGCTTCCTTTTAGACTTTACTACTACAATTATTAACTATGATGATGATGATGATTATCATATCCATAGTTTTACAGATACTCATCTCCAGTGATTTTAAGTCTGTGTGGAATAAACTAAAACTTTTGAAATGAAGAATAATGTTTAAATTTAGACTTTATGAGCTAGTCTGTTGTCAGAGTGGAGGGTAGATTACAATGGAACAGATTGGAGGCAGAGGGACCAGTTAGGACACTGAATGTCTCTTGAGTCTGCCTCAGAAAAACTTGGCCAGAGGTAAAGTACTGATTATGGAGACTCATGCCAGGAATTAGAATTTCTAAGTAGGACCAGCAATAATCTCTGTGTGTACAGGCACATGCATATGTAATATATATTTTTAAGGTACTCGGGAGACTGATGATCAGTCAGGTGTAAGGATCCTTGAGCAAGGAGAATATTTACAGCAATCCAAGTAATCTTTGGAGAGCTCAGGAAAGAAAGAAAGGGGCATCAGAATGATACCTGGGAATGGAGAGAAATTCCATTAGGAGACTCTTTTTAGAAAGCGAGTTTTTAATTTTCAGAAAATCATACAGATTTATATGATAACTTTACCAACTTTTGTTAATTCTCTATACACATTGCCAGTCATCATTTCTGGAATGGGTATTTTCGGCTTAGTCAAGATTTATTTAGGAAGTCAGGCTTTTTTTCTGTCTTTCTGTTTTCTCTCTTTCTCTCCCTCATTCATTGAAAAGGTACAATTCCAGTGAGAGGAGGGAAAGACTGGTTGGGCTAAGGAAGAAAGTGGAATAATAGAGATAGGATCTTTACCAAAACAGAGCATCATATGAATGAACAAAGTGTCCTACTTGACTACTACTTCCTATTTATTTGTTCTTGTCCTGTGTATATAATATCCTAATAACTGATGACTGTGTAAGAGATCTAGTGTGATCTCTTTGAACTTTGTCCAACCTCCTCTTAGGTCAACCTTCGCCTTCTTACTTGATGCTGCCACACAGACTTTTTTTTTAGCTTCTGGCCTGAGAGCCTTTGCCATCACTCCCCTGTATGAGACAATCTCCCTACTCTATTCAAAATTGGCTTCTTATTAGCTATAGATCTCAGTTTAGGTGTCACACCTTCAGAAAGGCAGTTCTTGACCTTTTTATGTCAAGGAATCTTGCCTATTTTTCTTTTGTGTCTCTGCTCATTTCCTTCTTAGTTCTTAGAACAGTTCGTGATGTGTTTGTTGACTGATTTATTTTCAATTCTCTGCACTAGGTTATGAAATCAACAGGAGCTGTGCCTCCTTGTCCATTGGGTATAGCCAACCACCATCAAAGTACCTGACAGACATTAGTATTCAAATAATATTTGTTGGAAAAGTAAAATTTAAAGGAAAGAAAAAAAAACACAATGACAAAGAGCTGAAATCAGGAATCCAGAATTCAGAGCCTACATTATCATATGTTATTTTCAGAAGGCAAAATATACATATTTATGTTACTGCTAATCATGAAATTAAGAAAGTTTGGGGTTCAGTCCCCATCTGCTGAGTTTATCCATTCCTGTTTTGGCCTTGCCAGAGTTTGCTGCAGGTATATTTGTCAACATCTTTCCTTTTTTCTTAAACTAATGGCCTTGTCATCCCCCAAGGGGCCTGAGGCCACATATAGAGGTATACAGAGGTTTCCATTGGCAACTACTTGCTAAACTGAATATACTTAGCTACCTTATCAAGCCCTTGAATTGTTTGATTTCCTACAGGAAATGTTTGCCTTTGAAAACTCCAGTGGGGAAATAGCTTTTTCACCTCTGCTCAGGAGAATGAGTTTAACATTGTCTGAAGATGAGATTCATCCCCTGGAGGAGGTGCTGAGCATCTAATAAGCTTAGGAACAAATCAGAAAAACAGCAGGGGGTAGATTCCAACCCCCACCCCCACCCTGGTTCCATAAAAAACTCTGTTTTAGATATTTGCATGAGTAAACTACCCATTTACAGTGTATTTTTTCTGTGTGCTGTTAGATATATATAACTCTTACGTGGAAACACATCTAACCACATTATACATTGTGAAGATGTGTGATTTTGCTCCTTGGGGTGCATTCTATTTAAATAGCTCACTAATGCACTAACAACCAGGGCTCTACTTGTATCTCTTTCATCTCTAATGTGAGCTCTTCTCTGTCACTGTAATTCAGAGCAGTTTATATCCACACAGTACCACACAGAAATAAACACCTTCCCCACAAGTATTCGTATGTCCACTGGAACAGTGCCCAAAAGTTATTCTTCACTATTTCTATGACCTCAGATTAAATTTGTTTATAAGTTAATACCTCCTCTTTCTCTTAGTAATTTTCCCCCTCAACTACAGCTTTTGACTGAAATTAAGCATCTGATATTGGCCCTTTGGCCATTGCTTTTATATTTGTTCACCTTGGCATTTGATCCTCACTTCTTAACAGATTGTCACTTGTCTCAATCCCGTTTTACCGCAGTCCTCACTGCCTGTGGTAGACTTGCCTGCTCTAGTTTGGCCCTCTTTTAGCCCAGATCTCAGTAGTGGCCCTTTAGACATGGTTTAACTCTAAAAGTTCAAAGGAGTAAGTGGATTGGAAACATAAATTGTGTCGAGCACTCATTATGTACATTTAATCCAAATGGAAATTAGGCAGGGAAACTTTTGACAACAGAACTTGACTCTCCTGCAGCCATATGGTTTGATAGTGGGAAAAGGAAGAATAAAATGAGCCAGTGAGAGAGAATTCTGTATGTATCTAGAACTCTGTCTAGATGTGCTTAGTGTTCTGTATTACTTTACTACATAATTAAGCAGGGAAATAAATACCTTCTATCAGTAGCAATATGCTTTTTCCTGGTTTTGTTTACAACAAGGACATGAGATAGTATTGCATATACATCACAAAAACCTCCTCAATATGTTAAAGTATGCCAACTCATAAACAGGCAATCAAGTACTCTGGTCAGGTCATTTATTATGCATTTGCTAGATTATTACAGTAGCCTCCTGACTTGTGTCCTTACTTCAGCCCTTATCCCCCTTCAGTAGCAAAATAATTTTGTTACAATAAAGTCAGATCATGTCACTCCTTTATCAAACAAACCAAACAAAATACAAGCAAAGAAACAAGCTTCCAAAGTTCATTTCTCCATGATTTGGCCCCAATTCAGTATCTAATCTCAACTCTTGCTATTCTCTTCTCTCATTTTTTCTACACTATCCACATTGACATTCTCATTGTTTCTTACACTGACCAGACACACAGATGCCTTAGATCCATTGTAATGGTCACTGTTCCTATTCCTAGAAGTCTTTCTCCAATTTTTTACATAATCAGCTCCCTCAATTCCTCCAGGTTTTTACTCAGAAGTCCATTTATTTTAACTTCTGCTTTTGGAAATTATGGAGTTCCTGGGACCAGATTTATTCTCCTACTATTAATAAATAGAAAAATAGACCAAATATATGTTTTCATAAAAACAAAACAAACAAAAAAACCTACAAATGTTTCCAAAAATAATCAACACATAAGGACTGTAATCCCTGAGAGAAAGGAAGCAGAAAAAAGAAAAATGAGCCATACAATTTCCTTGGCATTCTGCCTGAGGCATTTTCTATATGCAAGATGCAAGGACTGGAATCCTATGTAAAGCAGAGCAGTCTAGATAAGTCGAGGAGACAGAGGTCAGAAGTCGTAGAAACTGCGGCAATGGCAATTTGAGGGTCGAGTGCCAGAAAGAAGGGAACTGTCCAAAGATGCACCAGAACTCTAGTTACGAGCTCCTTGACTCTGACTGAACAAACAGTACATGCATGTATGAGGAACTTACATAGTATAAAATTCCATGAGAATGGCAAAGAACAACCATTGAGTTGTAAACTGAACATCGCTGGCAGGCATTCTTGTTCTAATAGGAGAGAAGAAATTCTTTGTTAAATGCCTGCAAGATTCAGTAGAGACATGAAAGGGTCATATCTTAAATAGTAGTGCTAACTTGCAGTTGATTAAAGGCTATTCTAAACCTGTCATACCAAGTCTGAAAAAATTAACCCGATTCACAAGTAAGCTCCTACAGGATCAAAGTATAAAATTATTTTTAAAAAGACAACAAAATTAAGTATGTGAATATGTCTAACTTTCATTGAAGAATAACCAGATAAGTAAAGAAACAGGAAAATTCAATTTCTAATCAGGAGAAATATTAGTCTCTAAAAAAGATTCAGAAAGGACATATATAATGATTAATACAAAATAATGTTAAAATAGCTTTATAATTACAGATGAGAATTTAAAGAAAAATGTGTATATAATGAGGAAGAAAATAAAAGATGTGAAATAGACCCCCCAAAATGGAACTTTTAATTATAGAAGAATATTTAATGGAAAAAAAGAAAAAAGAAAAATAAAAGGACACCTGGGATTAATATCAAATTAAATATTACAGAAGAAAAATTAGTAAACTTGAAGGCATAGCAACGGAAACTATTAAAATTTAATCACATATATAAAAAACAATGAAAAAAAAAAACTCAGCCTCAGTAATTTGTAAGATCAAACAAACTAGCACTGGTCTTCTAGAAGAAAAGTGAGAGCTAAGGGCTGAGTAAATACTTTAGAAATTATGGCTGAAATGTTTTCCATATTTGAAGAAAATTATAAACCCATAGGTATAAAAAGCTAAAGATACCACAAATAGGATAATCATAAAGATAACTAGACCAAGAGATTTAATAGTCAAATTGCTGAAAGTCAATGATAAGGAAAAACACAGATGTAAAAATAGCCAAAGAAAAAATACATATTATTAAGACAGAAAGAAAAATAATTAATGCTGACATTTACTGAAACTATACAATGGGACATCTTTACAACAGTTAAAGAAAATAAAATCAACTTAGAATTCTATATACAGAGTGACATCCTCTAAAAATAAAAGTAAAATTAAGATTTATTTTTTAAAGAGGGTTGGGAGAATTTATCACCAGCACTACAAGCAATGTTAAAGAAAATTGTCAGCCAGAGGAAAATGATCTCAGGTAGAAGCTAGGAAATGCACAAAGGAAGGGAAAATGATAGGGATGCCTGGGTGGCTCAGCAGTTGAGCATCTGCCTTTGGCTCTGGGCATGATCCTGGATTCCCGGGTTCAAGTCCCAAATCTGGCTCCTTGCACGGAGCCTGCTTCTTCCTCTACCTGTGTCTCTGCCTTTCTCTCTCTGTCTCTCATGAAAATAAATAAATAAAATCTTTTAAAAAAAAGAAGGGAAAATGACAAAGATAGTATGTAAATTGGTAAAGAAAATGCATACACAAGTTGGGAAATACAGATTGGAAGTCTAATATTTTAAGGACCTTGTATTATACACAAAGTAGTATAATATTTAAATATAGAATATGGATAATTAAGATACATATTGCATACTTTATTTTTGAGATTTATTTATTTGCAAGAGAGAGAGAAAAGGAGAGCATGGGGGAGGGGGGCGGGAGGGAGATGGAGAGACAGAGAGAATCTCAAGCAGACTCCCCACTGAGCACAGAGCCCTACTCAGTCAGAGCTCAATCTCACCACCCTGAGATCATGCCCTGAGCTGAAACCAAGAGTTGGTTACTTAACTAACTGAGCCACCTAAGCACTCCTATATTGCAAACTTTAGAACAACCAATTTAAAATAGTAATGATGAGTCCTATCTAATAAATCAGTCATGGAAATCGGATATGGGAAAATGTATCCATCCAAAAGAACGCAAGCAAATGGGAAGGAAAAGGAACAAAGAACATATGGGATGTATAAAAATCAATTATTAGGATAATTTATTTAAATCCAACCATATAAATAATTACTATGCATGTAAATGGCATGGACATTCTAATTAAAAGACAAGGATTGTCTAACTGAATTATAAAGCAGGGTCAGGGGCGCTTGGTTAAGCATCTGCTTTTGGCTCAGGTCATAATCCCAGGGTCCTGGCTTTTAGCCCCATGTCAGGCTCCCTACTCAGCAGGGAGTCTGCTTCTCTCTCTGCCTCTCTCCCTCCACTTTTGCTCTTGTCCACACACACTCTCTCTTAAATAAATAAAGTCTAAATAAATAAATAAATAAATAGGGCCAAATCAAACATTTGTTTAAGAATTTCACTTTTATTATTAAGAGACAGGTTAAGGTTACTGGTAGGATAATGTAATGATTTGCTATTTGTATACATTGTGTTTTTCAGTCATAATTCCATAGAAAAAGAGAGTAATAGGTTAAACATAATAGAGCATAGGTGAAAGGCAATTGAATAATAATGGCTTTAAACATCTTATAATTAACATAATAAGCCCCATCAAAATTAAGTTACTCAATGGAAAGATGCATAACACTCAAACACTAAATATGAGAAACCTGGAGTTGATAGAATGTTTCATGTCAAAGTAGACCTCAGAAGAAATATTTCCTGGGAGGAAAAGAGATTTTTCATAATAATAAAGAAGGTGAGTCATCAAAAGGCCATACGAAAATTCAAAATACACAGAGCAAAAACTGACAGAACTGAAAATTAACATAGATAAATCCACGGTTGTAGTTGGAAATGTCTACACTCCTTACACGGTAATTGAGAAAAACAAATAGACAGAAAATAAATACAGAGAAGATTCCATGCTTACTACCAACTAATTTGGCCTAATTATAATATATTAAACACGCTATTCAACAACAAAAGAATCACACATTTTAAAAGTACACACAGAGGGGCACCAGGGTGGCTCAGTTGGTTAAATGTCCTGTTCTTGGTTTTGGCTCAGGTCATAATCTCATGGGTTGTGAGATTGAGTCCCACATCAGGCCGGCACTCCGTGGGAACTCTGCTTGAGATTCTCTCTCCCCCTCTGCCCTTCACTTGTGCTCATGCTTTCTCTCTCAAATAAATAAATAAATCTTTAGAAAAAGGAAATATATGTGTATAATCCCAATTATTTCGAAATCTACAAAATAGTTATAAGTAATGCATGGGTCAAAAAAAATCTTAAGGGAAAATGGAATTTTTTCTTACTAGATGAAAATTAAAAAAAAAAAAAAAAACCTACGATATATCCAAGTTTGGTAAGAAATAGTTAAAATACTGCCGAGAGAGGAATGTATACCTTTGTTTATATTAATTTTTTTTTAAATCTAAGCATATACATTAAGAAACTAAAAAAAATTTTTTTTAAAAGGGAAAAAAATTGAAGAAGCAACTTAAACCCAAATTCAACAGAGGAAAGAAAACAATGACATTAAAAATAAAAATAAATATGACAGAAAATAACAATATATAAATTCAAAAAGGTAAGTTGATTTTTTGAAAAGAGAAATAAAATTTCTAATCTTCTGGCTGGACTAATAATGACAAAAAAGAAAACACAACGATCAATATCACAAAAGAGAGGGCATCTCTATAGACTATAGAGACATTGAAAGGATTTTAAAAATGCATTATTAATAGCTTCTAATACTATGTACTTCTTACTACATAGAAGAAAAGTACAAATTTCTTAACAATACAAATTATCAAAATTAACTTAAGGAGAAATAGAAAAAACTGAATAACCTATTAAAGACATTGAATTTAGAAGTAAATACTTTCTCATGAAGAGAACAATAGACTCAGAACGCTTCATCAGTGTACTTGAGCATACATTTGAGAAAGAAGCAATACCAGTATTACTGAGAACCTTGCAGAGGCTAGAAGGAACACTTGTCATTTAACTTTATGAAATGAGCATTATCTTAATACCAAAACTAGGCAAAGACAGTGCACAAAATAAAACTACATATCAAATCTCTCATTAAGGTAGACATAAAATTTCTTAACAAAATATTAGCAAATTAAACTTAGCAACCTAAAAATATGGAATCATATGTCATGACTAAATGGAGTCTATCTCACGAATGTGATTTTGTTTTAACATTTGAAAATCAATCAATGCCATTCACAATAAGATAAAAAAGAGAATTATGCTTGTTTTAATAGATACAGAAAAATTATTTGATAATATTCAACTGCTATTTATTATAAAAACCATCTCAATATGATAAAGTCTACATCTAACATCATCGCTAATAAAAGGGTGTATGATTTCCCTTAAAATAAGGAACGAAGAATGACCATTTATATTCAACTTTATAATGGAGGTTCTAATCAGTGCAATAAAATCAAAACAAAAAACATAGAGATTAGTAGATTGGCAAATAAGAAATAAAATAGTGTGTATTTGCAGATAATATGAGGACATGAGTATCTATATACAAAATCCTAGTTAATGTAGGAAGAAATCTACTTTAAATGATGAGTGAGGCCGTCGCTCGGCGACCGCGATGGGCTGTGGGGGCTGCGTGGCGCGGCGGCTCGGCTCGCTGCTGCGGTGCGGGGCCCTGTCCCCGGGCGCGGGGCCGGCGGCGGGCTCGGGGCCCTGCTTCGGCTGCTGCGGCGCTCGGTCGGGCCTGCCTGGGCCTGGACCGCGCGCGCGGCCTGCACGGCGGGCCGGGCCTGGAGGAGCGGGCGGAGGGCGCCGCGGGTCAGGGGCGCCCGGAGTCCGGCGCAGCAGTACAAATACCTGAAAAGTAAAAGCGAGCCTCATGTTAAGATTGAAGGGAAAGACACTGATGACTGGCTCTGCATGGACTTCGGCAGCATGGTGATTCATTTGATGCTTCCAGAAACCAGAGAAACCTATGAATTAGAGAAATTATGGACCCTACGTTCATATGATGACCAGTTAGCACAGATAGCACCCAAGACATTACCTGAAGACTTCATTCTTGGAATAGAAGAGGACACTTCTTCATCCCTGACTCCAGTGGAGTTCAAATGAGAATAAAATGATATGAACTACTTTAGTCATTATCAGATTTGGATTGAGTCACTTTTTAAAAATATAGCTCTGATTGAGCTATATCAATCACCTGATTGGTCAGGTTGTTGTCAAAACAAGCCTTATCTATTGGCACTTGGGCTAAATGGAATGTGGAAATTGTAGGTAAGTGAGCTCTCATAGCAAGAATCGGTACATTCAAACTAAAATTTTAATATATTGTTTTTATTCCTAAGATCCTAGCAGGATTCCCCAGAGTTAACACTGGCCCCTGTGCTCTGCTCAGTTTAATTTCGCCTAAGTGTAAATCTTATTCTGTAGGATGGGATAGCCTTAAAAAATAAATAAATAAAAGACACCTACCAAAAAAAAAAAAAAAAAAAATGATGAGTGAAATAAGACTTCAGGAAATAGACAATATATAAAATTCAATTTCATTTCCATGCAATGTCAGTTAATAATTAGAAAATACAATTCCTATCCAAATCCCAATAGAAAATTTTTGTAGAAAAAGACAATATTATTCTAAAATATATATGGAAAGACAAAAAACATAAGGGAGAAAAACAAAGTTAGAGAGCTTACACTATGTAAGTTTAAGATATTCTAAGTCTCTATCAAAACAATGTGGTATTGATTTCAGGACAGATAAGTTAACCAATGGAAAAGAATAAAGAGTCCACAAATAGACAACACAAATAGTAACTGATTTTTTACAGTGCCAAGGAAATTTTTGATTTTACAGTGCCAAGGTAATGCAATGAGGAAATGTTAGTCTTTTCAACAAATCATACTAGAACAACCAAATTTCCATATAGGAAAAAAAATGCATCTTAATCCTTAGCTTACCTCACACAAAAATTAAATTCTAATAGGATTGTAGGACTAAATATAAATGCTAATATATTATAAAATATCCAGAACTAAACACAGGAGAAAATCTGCATGACCTACGGATGGGTAGAGGTTTCATAGGATACAAGAAAAGCATGGATTATTTAAGAAATAATTGTGCTCTTCAGGGGACACCACTAAGAACACAAAAAGGTAAGCTACCAACTAGGAGGGAATGTTTGCAATGAATATTTTTGAAAAGGTCTTAAGTCCAAAATATATAAAGACCTCACTAGTGGGGATCCCTGGGTGGCGCAGCGGTTTGGTGCCTGCCTTTGGCCCAGGGCGTGATCCTGGAGACCCGGGATCGAATCCCACGTCGGGCTCCCGGTGCATGGAGCCTGCTTCTCCCTCTGCCTGTGTCTCTGCCTCTCTCTCTCTCTCTCTCTGTGTGTGTGTGTGACTATCATAAAAAAAAAAAAAAAAAAGACCTCACTAGTAGATACCAAATAACCCAATTAAAAATGGGCAGACTGTGTGTGTCTATATATATTCGTGTGTGTGTATCAATAAGCACCTGAAAATATGCTCATTTTGCTCATGAATATCATTCATCTTTTTAAAAATGCAAATTAAAACTACCACAACAAAACAGTGAAAACTCCACATGTTGCTGAGGATATGAACCCATTGGCATGCATTTGTTAATGGGAGAGTATATCGCTATAGTCACTTTGCAAAACAGTTTGTTTTCTTGGTGAAGTTAAACACCTACCATATGGCCCAGCAATTCTTCTAGATATTTGCCCAGGAGAAATAAAAACATATGCCGGATAATTGATGTGAACACAAATTTTTCATATTAGTAACAAATAGTACACACATTTTATAATAGTAAAAAGTGGAAACAACTCAAATGTCCATCAAAGATGAATGGATAAACTGAGTGCAGTATATCCCTAAAAGTGACATAAATAAAAATAAATTTTAAACACTTATAAATTTAAACTGATATACACTATGATATGGATGAATTCCCAATCAATATACTGAGTTAAAGAAACCAGATACAAAGGAGTATATGCTGTAAGATTCTATTTATACACAATTTTAGAGAAGGAAAATCTGATATATAGTGTCAGAAAGTAGATTAGTGATTTCCTAGAATTACAAATCAGGGATCATCAAGAAAAGGAGACAAAGAAAGATTCTGGATGATAGAGGTATGCTATAGTTTCACTATAGTAGTGCTAGTAGGAATACACACATTTGCCAAAATGTGCTAAATGGCACACTTTATTGTATATAAATTATAATCCTATACAATTAATTCTTAAAAGTGAACTTCAATGTACATATTTCTCAGGAAGCCCTATTAACGTATTCACTATCTGTTCCTCTCCAAATGATATCCTACTTGTTTCCATTCATGTTTTCTTTAATAATAGTTGCTAATTTGGACTACATTTTACTTATTTCTTCCTTATCATATTATGTGTGTGCTACTAAAATAGAAATTCTGTGGAGGCAATCAGCTTACTATTATTTAGCAGAAAGCTTGAGAACTAATTCAGTATGGAAGATTGGATAATAATATATCAATAAAAATATTCTTTAATGCTAGGTAATTATATTTAGGAAGCTTGCCTTATCTGTTCTTTAAGTATAAATCCCATAATTTTGCAGAGAAGCATATTTCTTCTACTGATTTTATTAAGACATCTTTGCAAACCCACAGGTAGAATTTTAAAGCAATTGGCCTTTCACACATATTTATATTATAGGCTCCTTCCATCTTCTGTGGTTCCTGAGATAGAAAAGAAAGACTGAAATACATAGTCCTCCTTGTGCTGGAAAAGAAAATGATGAGGTATACATATAACATTATCCTAGCATAACATGAGTTTTTTATTTTCTTTTTTCTTTTTATTTTTTTAGAGATGGAGCTGGGTAAAGACAGAGGGAGAGGAAGAGAGAAAATCCTAAGCAAGCTCCATGTCCAGCACAGAGCCCAAAATGGGGCCTGATCCCACAACCGTGAGGTTGTGACCTGAGCTGAAATCCGAAATCAGATGCTCAACCACAGAGCCACCTAGGCACCCCCGCAAAACAATTTTCAAGAGCTTGATATAGACACTATATCTCCTGAGTATGTAGAGACTCCTGGAATTTTTTTAAAGATGATTTCATCATTTAGTTCCAAAAGATATACACATGTACATCCAATTTATCTTTATGAGTTCTAAGGCATATATCCATAGCTTCCTCAAATAGTCAACAGCCCTTCCACTGTCCATCAAAGTATGATGTAGCAGAAAGATCTTACTCTGGAGTCAGAGGCATGTCAGTTAGAATATCAGCTCTACCACTGCCTTTGGGAAACATTAACAACATTCCTATACATTGGCTCTTTAGTTTACTCATCTGAAAAGAGAAGATGACACTATCATTTGTGAACTACTTCATATTTCTGTTGCAGAAGGAGGTTGCCTGAAGAAGGCAGAATGAACCTTCTATCAGTTCTTATGGAGCTTGAAGCAACAGAATCAGCAACTAAAATAAACAATTGGAAATGTATGAGCTTACCTAAGGAGTGGTTGATGGTAGAGTTGATACAGGGACTGTTTATGGAACGGATTCTCCCTGTCGTTCTGTACATTTCTCAGCTTATTTTCTTGTTATTTCACTGTGGCTCCCCTCAGAGTTCTAAAGTAGCTCTTCCCACCAGAAGCAGACACTGACCTGAGGGAGAAAATAGAAGTCTATTCGGTGTATCTTTTTGAGAAGGCAGACTAAGCTTCTATAAGCCCCCTACCAGGCTTCCTGTACAAAGCCTTGGCCAGATTTGTCTCACCTGCCAGGCCTGAGGCAATCACTAGATGAGGGGACTGGAGTTACTATGATTGATTTCCACTAATCCAGATTCATCCTAGGAATTGAGGAGACACCTTTCCTTTTCCTTTTAAGATACACTTATTCTATCAGAAAAAAATGAATGAATGAATGAATGAATGAATGAATGAATGAATGAATGAATGAGATCCTGTTGGCAAGGATGAAACAAACTATCTGGTAGGAGACCAAGGAGACATTTACCTCCAGAGAATTCATCTTCATCTGTGGTCTGGTGACAAGGTGATCACTAAACCCCGAGTTCAAGTAGTGCTACACGTTGATAGTGCCTCCATCTCTCTAGGAAATAAAGCTCTGTGCGGGGTGTATTGGTGGGGGATGAAAAACAATAAATTATTAATTTACAATGACAATTCCAAACTGTCTTATGGACAGAAATGCTACTGTTTTGGGCATTGTTCTGACTCTGATCCCAAGATTTTAATCATCAGAATGTTGTTCAGAAAACCAGAAATGAGGACCGATAATTATTATTTAAAACAAGGAAATGTCTTATTCTCTCCCCCAAAGGTGCCCTGAGTGCATCCTTGAGGATACTTAAGCCTTTAAGAATACACTTGCCATGAAAGCAGAGATGTCTGTAGCCATAAACCTTGAAGAGTGAAAGCCCTTTGGCACTTTTTTCTTAATCTCAAATTCAATGATTTTTACATATGCTCTAGGAAACTTACTATCTTTTAGGAGACATGTCAGAGTTTTTAAAATCATAGGATATTTTGCCAAATAGCAAAATTATATCTATTCCTTCCATTTCGGTTCTGCATTAGATATACTTTGCTCTAGGTTAACCAATTTATGGTTGTTCATATAGGTTTTGTCTAGAGGAGTTATAATGCAGTTGATTTCATTTTTGCTTACTGATTTAAACTGTCACTTACCTAGATCTCAGGAATTATTCCTAAATTATTTTAGTTAGAAATAAGAGTGATTCCATCTTCTAGTGTCACGACCCAGAAAGTTAGTTATATAACGTGTACAGATTTTACTAGCTAATTCAAATCAATGAGTTTATTTCATTTACCTACATATTCTTCAGGGACATTTCACTGTTATTCCCACATAGTCTCAACGAAATGGATTGCTATAGGGATTAAATGTGATTGTGTATAGGAAGGATTTAACACATTGACTGCCATAACTGGCATGCACATAGTAGGCACTCAGCAAATGATGACATGCTATTATTTTACTCTGGGAAATTAGAATTATGACACCTACCTCTCAGTGTTATTACAGAAATGTAATTAAATATCATCCACATAGGTGCCAAGTACAGTACCCAGCTTCTACACAGGAACTCAATAAATGTTAATATCATTCCTTTCCCTGCCTACTAAACAAAACATCCAGAGGAATAATAACACTGTCTTCATGATCCTACATCACCTCAGCAAAATAATTTCCTCTTCTTGGAACAGAGAAACCAATAAAGTCTGGTTTCAATTTATTTAGAGTATTCTCTCCTTTTGACAGCATAAAATAAATCCCTGCTATGAAATAACCTTTTTGCTGATCTATCTATAATGGTAACTCAGTGCCACCTAGTTCTTTTTGGATAAATAAATTAAAAATACTCTGTTTCAAGAATGCAACAAGCATACTAGTTCTATAAAGAAACTACCCATTACAGACAGAGCAGAGTTTCTGTGAGTAGCAGCAGGTGTTGGCGAGTGCAAGCTCTAGGCATTTATAACTCTGAGTGTTACTGCCTTCCTGAAAGAATTTGTTATTTACTTCCAACTGAGGACAATTAGACTTAAATTCCAAAGCCACACATCAGGTAAGTGAAAGCGAAGAACAGAAGAGGGGTGACTGGTAATTTAGGTAGCATGATTCTTACCTTTTGTGGTTAGTCAGGTGAAGTATAAAACATCGATAATAATGCTCTTTAATGCCAGCTAATTGCATTTGAGGTGCTTGCTTACCTGTTCCAAGATCTCCCTGAGAGTGTAAGATCCATAATGCTTCATAGAAGCAAATTTCTAATACTGATTATAATAAGACATTTCCTTTGCACACCCAGAAATAAAAACTCCAAAGCAATTTTCACAAATTGTAACATTCTAGAGTAGATGATGTTTGAAGTACAATTTCCATGTAATTTAAGATTTCTTTTCTGGCTAGAAAACTGTTGAGCTTATGTTGTAGATGGGCATTGCTTTTTTTCAAAGAAAAAAATCATAAATTTATTTATGCCTTTATATACCCTTTTATTTCTAGAGAGCGTATTAAATTGTGCAATGTATCGCTAAGTTATCTTCCTCACATGAATGATAGGTTTTACTTGTCCTGTCCATCTGCATATGAAAACAAATGGCTTTGGGATCCCTGGGTGGCGCAGCGGTTTGGCGCCTGCCTTTGGCCCAGGGCGCGATCCTGGAGACCCGGGATCGAATCCCACGTCGGGCTCCCGGTGCATGGAGCCTGCTTCTCCCTCTGCCTGTGTCTCTGCCTCTCTCTATCTCTCTGTGACTATCATAAATAAATAAATAAAAAAAATTAAAAAATATATATATTAAAAAAAAAAAAAAAAAAGAAAACAAATGGCTTTGAATTGGCAATTATAATACTTAGCGGTTTGGGAAGAGCATGGGTGATGGAAGTTTGGCTTCATATGTTATAAATTTATTAGTATTTGCTCTTGGCATTTTATTTAAAAGTTTATAAATTTCAAAAACCCTATGGAATGTGTCCAATAAAGGTTAAACTGATCACTGCTCACACATTATAGAGATGTATAGCCAGACTATTGGGTGGGATTTTCAACTCTCATAAAAAATGTTGACTCTTTCATTTGCATTTTTGTAATCAAAGTATAGCGTTACATGCCTAGTGTAGTGCCCAGCTTATATAAGGTATTCATCAAGTATTTGTTGAATGAGTAATAACATAGATAATGACCTTCATAAGATCAAATGTGATCTAAGCACTTAACCATAATGTGTTGTTCAGCACTGGATTTGAATCTGTAGACATTCCATGCCCTTGTTGGAATATAAATGCAAACTGTCAGCTCAGCGAGCTACTCACCAAAAAAAAAAAAAAAAAAAAAGAGGAAGAAATATAGTCTGGTGAATATTATCCATATTATCCATTTACTCCTATAGGAGTCTAAGTTTTATTCATATAATAAACTTAAACCTGCAGAAGGCAATATATTTTTTGAACAGATTAACTTCATCCCCAACCAAATCACACTTGATAACTTTTGTTTTAATATTATAACCTGGACTATTAACCACTTCTCCATTTATTTTAGAGGAATTATGGTGGGAAAAGCATGAATCTTGAGTAGGACAAAAGAATGGTGGAAACGTTATTAATCATGTCATCTTGAACACTTCACTCATTTATAAAATAGTGACCTTGAAATTATAGGGAAATATACAGAATGGCACATGCTGAGTTTCCCATGATTATCCTGGAATGCTGCCATTGTTATTATTATTATTACTATTCTTTTTTAATTATTCATGAGAGACACAGAGAGAGAGGCAGAGAGATAGACAGAGGGGGAAGCAGGCGCTCGATCCCCAGACCAGGATCACGCCCTGAGCCAAAGGCAGACACTCAACCACTGAGCCACCCAGGTGTCCCTATTACTATTCTTAGACTTTTATTCATTTATTCCAAAACTATTTCCCTCTACGTCATGTGATCTCCCTTATACCAAGTTTATAGGTGACAGGTTTATTTAGAATGAGTGCTAGGAAAATTTTCCTAAAGCAAAGATCTTCTTTGCTGATAGAGATATGTATAATATTTTAGCTCATAACTCTAAGTGATAATCCCAAAATGACTAAAATTGCTTCTTTTAAAAAATCCATAATTCTAATTTTTCTAATTATGTATTTTTTGTTATGACTTTTGTAAGCTACCTTAAATTCTTTTTGGAAAGATATTTGGTTTAATTAAATGAAAGTGTTCGCAGCATGATTAAAATTGCTTTGTTTTGTGCAAAATTGACTTCATCCTTGCCCATAAATTTATCTTTAAAAATAATTTTTAAGATTATATTACAAACCAATAATATCATAAATTTTGGCCCATTGCATCATATTTTTATGACCCGTTTAAAGATGGCAAGAGAGAATTAAATGTCTTTAAACCACATCTGATATAGACATTTGTGACACAAGGCTACATTTTATTTCATAATATTTAATTTTAGCTTTAAAATAAATTGTAATTTTCCTGAAGCAATTCAGTTCATTTATTGATTAAATAATTGAGTGGACATTACCCCATTCTGAGATGAAACATTAATTTGATCTCACAGGTCTATACTATCAAGCCCATTTTTATGTCAAAGTTCTATTTAGAGCCAATCTACCACAAATATGAATGGATGGAGTCTTTTGTTTTAAAAAAAAAGGCACACTTGTTGAAACCTCAGAATCTGGGTCTAGATTCACAACAGCACAGTTATTACAATACCACCATAATACATGAGATGAACAGCGGGTAAACTGTCCCTTCATTACTCATTTTACCAAGCACTGAACACTTACTGTGCATGGAGCAACATGGCACAAAGATTAATTTATTTTCCCTTCTCTCAAAGAATTCTGAGATTGGAAGGGAAGGAGATGTATGTAAATGAATAGTTCCAGAAAAATATGACAAATACTAAAATTGAGGTTTAAATGGATTTTGATGGTGGCATAGAGCAGGTGGCTCAGAAAAATGATTTTATAGCAGACGATCCTCAAATTAGTTCTTAAGTGATATTTGGAATTTTCCAATTGGATAAGATAGAAAATGTACACTGTACCGGTGCAAGGATGCTGAGGTGATATCAACAGAACATAGTTGGGAAACTATAAATAATTTAAGATAGAAAATAGTCCTCAGCAGTTTGTAGAGTAGCAGATCCCAAAGGATTCTGAAAAGACTGTGAAGCTTCAATCCCTGATCTATTAGGATCCCCTCTTTGAGTAATAACCACCAGTCTCAATTTACACTTACACTTTGATCAAGAGAAGATTTAAGTGTCTTACTTATCTCTGAGACAAGGACAGGTTTACATAGCCCCCTGAGGAGAACAATACAGGCTAATGTGTTGGAGAGTGACTGGAGGTTGACTGTAGACTGAATAGTCACTGGAAGCCTCTCTGAGATGACTTTTCAGCTGACACAAGAATCAAAAGAAATGGCCAGCTATTCAAAGACAGGTGGGACGATCGTTCCAGGTTGAGGGAAGAGCAAGAAGAAATTTGTGAGGGAGAGTTCAGCTTCTTCAAGTAACCATGGGAAGGTCAGCTTGACCAGAACAAAAGATCAGAGAGAGACCAAACCACCCAGGTGGTCTATCACTTTGTAGACTGGAGGACAAATTTAAGTCTCATTATGAGTGCCATGGGAAGCTATTAGAGGTTTAAGCAGGAAAGTCACATGATCTGACTTATGTTTAAAAAAGAACACTAAGTGGAAAATGGACTAGAACTAAATAGAACAAGAAAGGAGCAAGGAGACAATTTGAGAGGCTTTTGAGTAATCCCAATCACCTTATTGGGATAGTAGCAACAGAAAAGGTGGGAGAGGACAAAGTAAGTATATACTTTAGACACTGAGTAATGTGATTTGCTGTTGATTTAGCTAGAGTGAGGAAGAGGAAGGAAGCAGAGACAACCTCTTGCAGATTTTCTGAAAGAGGGGAATGGGACCCAATTTAAACAATAATAATAATAGTAACAAGTACTTAGATAAATGCTTACTCAGTGTCAGACACTGTTCTAAGCATGGTTACATATATAACTCATTTAATCATTACAACTCTATAAGTCCAATATTGTTATTATTCTCATTTTACAGGTAAGGGCACCAAAGCAGAGAGATGTAAACTTGCCAAAGATGATACTGCAAGGCAGAGTTTCAGCTTCAAGCCTTTGCGAGATTAATCCCGTTATCTCCTTCTAGTCTTTTCTCCAATGTCACCTCCTCATGGAAGCCCACCCTAACCATTCTACTCAGGATTATAACCTTAGCTCCTCCACTGCACTCTCAGTTATATCCTGATCTCAAGTACCAAATACCTTCTCTGCTCATCAATATTGCTGATCTGCCCCTACTAGAAAATACCCTCCACAAGGGCAGGAGTTTTGTCGGTTGTGTTCACTGTTGTATTCCATGTACTTGAACAATCCTTGAAGCATAGTGAACACTAAATAGATGATTCCTGAGTAGATAAGGAACAGGTGAATAAATGCTGAAGTATAACAGCTGTGATTCAAACCCTGGTGGCCTGCCTCGAGAGTCTCTGTGCCTCCCCACTCTACATCTTTCTCAGGATGGGATGAAAAAAGATTCTTGCTCCTCAGTCAGCAGGAGGCCTGTGCTAAACTGATCCAGATTCAAATTTATGAAATGGAAGAGATGGTAGGTAACTTAGCCAGCCCTTGCCTCTTTTACCTCATCTCTCCTCTGCTAAACTCTTCTCCTGTCTGTGACACTTTTCCCCTTCACCGTTTTCCTTGACTAATCACACTGTGTCTTTATAACTTCAACATAGACGTCAGATCTTCTGTAAAGGATGCTTTTGTTGAGCCCAAGACTGAGCTAGTTGCTGCTTCCATATTGCTCATTGAACTCTGTTTTTTTTTTTTTTCTCTTAGTAAGTTGACAAACGACTCTAAGTGTCCACTGAACTGCACTGTGTTTGCCTGAGGCAGCCTGCCCCAAGTATCTGCCAGTGACTGGCATCTGACAAGTACTCAAAAAAAAAAAAATTGGCAGGTTGACCTGAATGACTTTGGAAGTCCCCAAAATATAAAACTGTACAAATAGATTGAGACCTGACCTATGAAGAGTTAATACTAATAGTTCAAACTGCTTGGGGGCTTTGTAAATCATTGTTAGCAATAGTTTAGTTTGAATTATGTCATAATCAAGGTGAGCTTCTCTTCCCCTTACCTACTCTCATATCACTTAAAAAAGCTAACTGAGAAAGCAGAGTTTAAAATCTAAAATCCTATGAACCATTGAAAGTATATGTTTCATATTAAAATCCTTTTTCGATTGGCTGAAGTCACTATAATTGGAGCCAATTGAATCTGAATTTAAACATGTCTGAGTTGTGATAATACTGCCAGGGCTATGTTTACCACATACAAAAATTTAAGCAATATGGATTATTTGGTAAGGTAAAGATAGTCTTTAGAAAGCAATTTATATTCTGTAGATTGGAGGAAATAAGACCTTGAAAAAAGATCTAATCACATTTTGTATTGATATTTCAGGAAAATTTGTAGTAGCAATATACTAGCACATAAACCCCACCAGTGAACTAATCTGAAATTTAAATCAAAATAACTTGTATTGGTCTATTCTAGTTTCTGATGATTCATTTTTTTTCCTTAGATGTGGAAGAACAGCAATATAATCTCTTTTATGTAACTAGTTTAATTTTTCATAAGCAGCCCTAAGGTTAAAAAAAAGAACTTGAGAACATAATATGTAATTGAATCATCTTGGAACAAGAACAGCAGAAGGTAATGAAGATTTAGGTAGGGAATGGATTTCACACTGTTCTTCCTACTTTCCTTTGCAGTCACATCAGTGAATGAGATTTCTGTTTAGAAAAATCAATAGGAATTTACGGTGAACCTTGGAGGAGGGCATTCTGATGTGACTAAGGAACTCTGAAGGCAATTGTTACTCAGTGTTGAAGCAGCTCCTTTCCACTGCTGGGGGAGGGGATGAGCAGATGAGGAAAAAAATCGAGTGATATGAGGATGCTGGCTGACTAGTAACAGAGAAATTCTCACAGATTCTTTTTCCTTTATTTTCCTTTTCTTTCCTTCCAATTATTCCAATCATTCACTCATCCACTTTTCATCCATTCAACAGTTTTCATGTGCCTACCTGGGTTGGCCTCTCTAAAGACCATGTGTAATTAAGGAAGAAATAAAACTCCTAGCTCCCAAGGACCTTACAGTGTAAACAGGGAAGTAAACAAGAAAAGTAATCACCAAAATACACAAAGTGATAATTGCTATAATAGAGATGATATCTAGCCTATAGGATTTAAGAAGGAATCCTGGAGGAGGAACTACCTGGGCTACATCTTTGTGGAAAGTAGTAGAAATCTATGGGAAAAAAAAATGGGTCCAGGAAATAGGATATACATAACATTAGCATATATAAAGAGTTTGGTACTATTTGTAGGATTAGATTTGTCTATATGTGCAGGAAGACTTCAAATAATAGTGGTTTAAGCTAGAGAGATGTTTATATTAAATATAGTTTCAGAATTGTCAGAGTCCTTAAGTATCCAGGCTTTTTTTTTCTAACTCGCTTCTCTACTATCTCTGGGCATGACCCTCATTCTCTTGGTCCAAATTGGCATCTGTATTTAGACAGCGGGATTTTTTTAAAAAGAAAGAAATAGGGTACAAAGGGCACACTCTAACTCTCTTGTAAAGAATATTCTGAGAAATCACCCTATCACTCTCTTACATCTCATTTCCCAAAACCTGGTGGCATTTAGCTGCAAAGGAGGCTGGGATTTGTAGTGTATGTTCCTTGAAGCCCTGTGTCAAGTGAAAATTCTATTACTATGGAAGCAGAAGAGATTGGATTTTGGAGAAAAACAATAGCTTTGGCTGTAAACAAAAAATAGTAAGATGTTCAAGAGATGCCAATTATTTCAATGTGACTTGGACTGAGAGGGAGATGGGAGGGATAATAGTGTGATCTAAAGCTGGAAGCATAAAAAGGGACCATGCACAGAGTCCTCAATGCATTAACAGTAAATATTTACTGTCCTCTTAAAAATATGTCATTTAAGATTTATGCATACTGTCTTTATTCAATCTTCCAGAAAACTCTGTGAGATACAGTTATTTTTATTCCCATTTTAAAGTTAAGGTCACTGTTTTTTTTTTTTTTTTAAAGATTTATTTATGAGAGACACAGAGCAAGAGAGATAAAGAGAGAGAAAGACATAGGCAGAGGGAGAAGCAGGCTCCCTGTGGGGAGCCTAATGCAGGACCCAGTCTCAGGACCCCAGAGATCTTTACCTGAGCAAAAGGCAGACTCGCAACCACTGAGCCACCCAGGTGTCCCAAGGTCATTGGGGTTTAATGACTGAGTACTTTTCCTACAATAAACTCCGGTTAAGTTTAGAACTAAGATGTGAGTTTAGGTTGGTCTGATTCTTGAGTCAGAGCGGTAAGGAGCTTGCTATGCCTCAGAGCTCATACTACCCTTTCTCCTTGGGCTCTACCTTTCCTACTTCTTTCTGTGCTCTTTCTGAATGAGCTACCTGGATGCATTTAGCAAGTGTTGGCCTGGTCAGAATCAAAGTGCCTGAGAGAAAGAGAGCCCTAAACTAAGACTTAGCTGTTCATGATGTGAAATAGGAAAGGAGTCAGTCTGCAAATTAAGTCTTGGCTTTTCACCTCATGTTTTCATTAAGTTTTAACTCTGTATATAAAGAAGTTAATTATACGGTGCTTTAATCCTATATAAAAGGTCAACCAAGTCCTGCATTATGTAAGACTTTAAGGTAATTCTTGAAGTAGAAACCTATTTGAACGGTTGATCAAGGTAAATCATAAGCGTTTCATGAAGCACTCTTGATAATAAGATTCAATTATTTCCAATGAGAGTGTCCCAGTCTGTGACTGGACTGCCTTCCCTACCGTAAGCAAAACTAATTTTACCAAGGACAAGTTGTGATACTCACCTTGGTATTTTTTAGGTTGGTTCTTAGCAATATATATTTTCTATGTGTGTAATTATAAACATATATACTCATTTTACACAAATTGCCGAACACAGAAGCCTATGAAGAAATTATTTTTTTAAAAATCAGACAACTGCCACCCAGAGAAACCTACCATTGCAACGTCAGTGTATTTCCTTCTAATTTTGAAACAGTGGATGTTTACACTATTTTCCATAGGTTGAAATCACCCTATTTACAATTTTATTTCCATGTTTTTAAAAGACTATATGGTAAATACTTTTCAGGCTATTAAGTTTTTATTAACAAAATTTCAATGGTCACATGATACCCCCTCCCGTGAGGCTATGGTCATTTAATTAACTGATGACTAAGATACATGAAGAGCAAAACAATTTTGATTAGAGTGGTAACTGATTTGGATGAACAAATGAGCCTGGTTCCACAGAATTTTAGAATGCTTTGGGATGCCTGAGTGGCTCAGCGGTTGTGTGTCTGCCTTTGGCTCAGGGTATGATCCCAGGATCTGGGATCTAGTCCCACGTCAGGCTCCTTGCGGGGAGCCTGCTTCTCCCTCTGCCTGTGTGTCTGCCTCTCTCTTTCTCTCTCTCTCTCTCTCTGTTTCTCTCTCATGAATAAATAAATAGGATCTTAAAAAAAAAAAAAGGAATTTTAGAATGCTTGGCTCTTTAGTGTCCTTATCCTCCCAGGGTAGAGAATATCTTTTTCTCAAGTCCATACCTTCTGTCTAAGTTTGGAAACCATCCATTATGTTGGAGCTTTTGGTTCAAGGGATTGCATAGATAGTATTCAAACAGTAGCAAAGTGAAAACAATACCTCAAGGAAAAATCTACATCCCCATGCTCATTGTAGCATTATTTATAATACCCAAGACATGAAAACAACCTAAGTGTCTATCAACAAATGAATGGATGAAGAAAATGTGAATTATTTATAAAACTGAATATCATTCAGTGAATAAAAAGGAAACAAAAAGGAAATACAGCCATTTGCAACAACTGGATGAAACTTGAGGGCATTATGTTAAGGAAAATAAATCATAGAAAAATAAGTACTGCATGATCTCACTTATATGTGGAATTGAAAAAAGCCAAACTCATAGAAATAGAGGTTAGACTGGTGGTGACCAGGAGCTGGAATGCAGGGGAAATGGGGAGGTGTTGGTCAAAGGGTAAAGAAGTTGAGTTATAGGAGGAATAAGTTGTGGGGTTATAATATATAACATAGTGACTATAGTTAACAGTACTGTGAAGTGTACTTGAAATTTACTAAGAGAATAGATCTTAAATGCCCTTATCACTGGTGCAAATAATTGATACTCCCTTCCCCTGCACCAGGGAAAAGCAATATGGGAACAGCGATCATGTTCTTGATCCCTTGTCAATATATAACCTACCCTCCTGCTGTTTGAATTAGAAATAAGTCATTCATAATTCTGAAAAGCATATTGTGTTATTATACCACCGTACCCTTGCACATGCTGTATTCTTTGCATGTCCATGTGGCACTATTTATACTTCAAAATCAAATCCAGTATTGGCTTCCTTTAGCTTTACATCAATCATTCCTTTTCCTTCCCCTAGCCAGCCGCAGGCAAAATAACTTGCTCTGTCTGTTCTATACCTCTACTACTTGAGTCATACCTTTTATAACTCTCACCAAAATAATTGTTTTCTTAATTTGTGAGGTACTCTCCTCACTGCACTAGAAACCTGAGAATAGAGATCTGAGCCCGGTGCCATTCTTTTAATGTCTTGTGTCTGACCCCAAACTTGTCACATTGCACATCTCACTTGTGTTGAATTCTTAGTGCAAACTGAGCCTCAGTTTCTTCATCTCTAAAGTAGGCATTATAATGCTAGTCTTTCATAGAAATATTTTAAGTGTATATAGTGGTAGCATTTTTATTTTAAAGTAGAGATTCTCAGTAGAGTTTGGAAAGTCATCCCTGTGTACAAGTTTCCTACAAGGCTGTGACTTGGAAAATTCTCGTCTTTTCTCCCAAATATATGACTAATTTAACTCTGGAGAGTTGCTCGTATAAATACCAGGTTCAGAAGGATATTATAAGGGTAGGTACATGTCACTGAACTAAAATAGATGAAATAGAATTTTAAAAGGTTAGAACATTTCATCTACATTGTGACACTTTAATTTGATTTTCAAATGAGACAACTCTCTTTTTAAAAGATTTCTGTCAATAAAATCCTATTAATTCTTGCCCAGTGGGACTTAGGGGGAGCTAATGAAATATGTTTGTAAACAAGCTTGAAGATGATTAATAACTTCTACTTTTAGTGCTTCATGATAACTTTAGAGCACTTTCTGATATTTAAAAATATTTATTCCTGAGAGAAAAACTGAGACATACAAAGAAGTATGAACCTCCTCAGGCCACAAAATCTGGTTCCTCCATTTAAAACATATGGTTTGTGTTTAAATTTCCCTCACTTTAAAATAAATGAAGGCAATGTAAATTGATATTTATTGAATGTCTGCATTGTTCCGGGGATCATCAGGAAATGAAAAGTAAATATGATCCTGGATCTGGTCTCATGGAGTTAAGACATTGTACTTTTAGTATCTTGTGCTAAGTGTATTTATAGAAGAAAACACAGAGACAGAAAGAATATAGGGGATAGATTATTTATCTCTACCAGGATCAAGGGGTGCAGGGTCCAACTTCCCAAAGAAAGAACGATTTGAGCTAGATTTTGCAAGAAAAATGTGAGTCTGGGATTATAGAAGGTGAGGAGTAGATAGACCCATTTGCAACATGAAACTTTCCGAAAGCTAGAAGCAGTCTGAAATTACTGGATGTGGTAGTGTGAGTATGTGGGAGTAAAGGCAATGAGGCTGCGGACAGGTTGTCTGGAATACAGGCACAAGAATTGGAAAACATCATGCTATGGAATTTGGACAATATACCATGGGTGAGGGTGAAGTGTTTTAGGCGGGAGTGGCTTGATCAGCTCTGTATTCCATCTCAAAGTCTGAATGACTTCATTCTCAGAATTTATCTCTAGCTTATATCATATGTTCATTATGGGTTATGTGTAGCCCCATGCTACGCCATCCCTTCTCTGGGACCCAAGCCGACAAAGCAGCCTCTGTCTGGGGCCTTGGCAGTTTGGTGACAGAGAGGAAAAAAGGGGCATTGAAAACCATGGGCTTGTACACAAAATTTGTCTTGGAAATGACATTTGTTGCATTTACTCACATTTTATTGGCACAGTAAATCACATGGCCACTCAGGTACATGACAGCATGTACATAATCCTTCCTCAGGGAAAACAACCCTCAGAGCAGGAAGGCAGCAAATATTTTGAGCAGTAATTCAGTCAACTACAGAGGACCATATTTGGGCATATTTTAGATATGAAGAAACCTCATTAATAATTTATTAGGAGATAAACTAGAATAAATTAGAGATAGCTCTGAATTAAGACTATATTGTAAATTGTAGTTTTAATATTTTTGAGTATATCCAGAAGCATAATGCAAGCAAAAACATAGGACATGGCTAGATTTGCTTGATGAGAGAGATTAATTCATCATCATTATAGTATTAATACTGCTGATAATCATAACTTAGTCTTTGTTGAGTGTGAGCATCTCTTCATTTGCAGTGTAGGTACATTCTCCCATTTGTTTTTCACAGCCATCCCATTAGGCTTGCAAAGTCACCAGCGTTATCCTCATTTTACAGAGTAGTAAGTTGACAGTGAAGCCCACTAAGTTGTCCCAAGTTACAGTTACTAAGTCATAGACTCAATTTAGCTCAAACATGAGGAGCTCTGCCCTCAAAACTAATATTGATAGCTAAATGGACAAAATAAACTTTCACCTAAGGAATTTAAACACCACACTGACAATCTTATCCATATGGAAACTTGCTAACAGCTTTTTTTCTAGGATAATTTAAAGGTAAATATCAGCTTTTCTCAGTTATACTTATCACAAATCCTGAGTCGTGAGATTTGAGTTAATGATTTACATGGAGTACTCTGAAAATGGAAGTTCAAGTAATCCCATTTAGATACAAGGAACCTGAAGCATAGAGATGGTGTTGTCCAAATCCTCATGAATGGAAAGTAGGAAAGTAGCCTCTGAGGCCCCATCATCTGACCCCAGAGACAATGCCTTGATCTCCCAGGCAAGCTAGTGAGTGTGTGCATTTTGAACACTTCGTGAATTATTTTTTCTCTGCATCATCGATTCCCTTGTATAATTTCTAAAGAATTCAATTGCAGTTTCACTAGTGACTGATGAGATCGGCAACTGGTTTTTTCATTGAAAGATTAAGTCTCCTGCTTGCTAAGGACTTGCCTCCCTTCAGCTGTGATGAAAAGCTTGATTGGAAGAAAGAGGCATTGATAACCCTCAGCAGAGTTACAAGAGAGGTTTGCAGGAAGCATTTTGCTTTCTCATTCAGACACCGAAAAAAAGTGTTTGGAATAGAAACAACTGGTTCCCTTTTGGCATTTTCACTCCTGGATTAATTTTGCCAAGATGATGCTCAGCAATCTCACTTCCAGGCCACTTAACAAAAACCCCTTCAAGTGCACAAGAAAATGATTCCTTGAGAGGCCAGAGGAAAAGAGTGTGAAAAAAAAAAGCGGTTGAGTGTTAAAAGATGCCTATCCCAGGAGCCTTCTTCAAATTCACTAGCTGAACTACTTGGAGCTTGAAGCTGCATCTGTAGGGGCTGTGGTCAGATGAAAATGTAATAAAATGTAAAGACAAATACAAATTCAGCCCTCTAAAACCTATTTCAGTGGCTCCCAAAAATCCTCAAAGGTCCTTGTAACGTAGTTACTTCAGACAGGCATGGGCAACCTTTTTCATTTCTTTTTAATGCTTCTGGGTTTCTGTGTCAAGGACTTCGGATGATGATGAGGCAAGGAGGTTTCATTGCAAGCTTCTCAGCCATAAGATCCTTGCTTCACTGATGTATATACATAGGGAGAGTAGCATATAAAGGGCTTCTCTCCTGTCTTGTTCAATCTTTGCTCTGTCAGTCCCCAGGACCACACTTAAAGGCTTTCTGAATCACAGGAAATTCAAAATTAAAATATGAAGTGCCTACAAGATGGGCCAAAGCTTGGTTTTATGACCTGAAGTGGACGTTTCACGGAGCATTTTTGTAGGCAACTAAGTCCATATCTTTTTCTACTAAATTAAAATATATAAAAAATCAGTAAGAATATTGCAACATGTATATGAAAAAATTCACATCTACTGCTTTCTAGTGCTTACTGTATGCCTGACACAGTATTACAGACTTTACAAATTATGGTTACCATAAACCCTTGAGTGTTAGCTACTGTATTTCCCATTTTTACTTTTTTTGGTTTTATTTTTCATATGAGAAAACTGAACTTAAAAAAATGGTTAACTAACTTTCCCAGGGTCAAAGAGACAGAAACTACCAGGATTTTGGTTTTCCACCTAAAAGCTATTCTGTTATCCCATATGTCTGCTTTAGTCCAGATAGTGACTATTACATGATTTGAGGCCCATTCAAAGAGTGATGTCTCTCCCCCCGATCCTCCCACTCCTGCTCTTCCTTCTTCTTCTTCTTCTTCTTCTTCTTCTTCTTCTTCTTCTTCTTCTTCTAGAGAAAAAGAGTTGGGGGTGTGTGATCAGGGAGGGGCAGAGGTAGGCAGGCTCTACATTCATCACAGAGCCCAACACAGGGCTCAATCTCACAACCCTGAGTTCATGACCTGACCCAAAATCAAGAGTCAGACACTTGACCAGACTGAGCCACCTAGGGTGATATCTCTTTAAAGACCAATGCATTCAGTGCAAATCAAAACAACAATGAGAGGGGGTGCTTGGGTAAT
Organism: Vulpes lagopus; assembly: GCF_018345385.1. NCBI lineage: Eukaryota > Metazoa > Chordata > Mammalia > Carnivora > Canidae > Vulpes > Vulpes lagopus. The sequence goes on along the minus strand of NC_054838.1, from coordinate 31,688,481 downwards.
TTAGTTGTTAAGTGCCCAGCTCTTGATTTTGGCTCAAGTCATGACCTCAGGGTCATGAGATCAAGCACCACATTGGGCTCTACACTGGGCTTGGAGCCTGCTTAAGAATCTCCCTCTACCCCTACCCGCCCCTCCTCTCTCTCTCTGAAAACAAAACAAAAACAAAACAAAAACAAAAATGAGAAAATACAGTAAGATGTCACCTCACATGGGGGCTGTGCTTTCAGTTTCCCCAAGGTCAAACCCTTATTTATGTTTTTCCCTCAATAGAAGGAGAATTAATATTTAATATATTATAAAACATGTGCTATGGACACTGCATTAGATTGGTTAAACACACAATCTAATCTCATTCAGCCTTCATAGTTGGTATGAAATGGGGTAAAATTATCCCAAACAGAAAGATAAGGAAGTTAAAGTTTAAGGTGTTAAAATCGTATTAAATTTGTACAATTTCTAAAGCGACAAAAATGGAATTCAGACTCAAGTGTTTGTGATTTTCAATCTATGTTCTTCCCAGTGCTCCCATGGTTTTAGGCCTAAATGCTTACAATAGTGCAGTTGGGAGGAAAATGGGAAGCTAAGAGTGACCACAGATTGTCCCTAGTGGACCATAACTGGTCTCTATTTGATAACCATACCATCAGAAGTATCTTTGCATAATTTCCCAGAGTTAAAGTGCTTCAATAATGTTCCCATTTTGCTTCCTTCCTTCCATTCCCATAGGGCTTAGGAAGACAATGTAGTAACTCAATGCCTGAGATAAGATTAATTCTGTATTCTTGGCAAAAGAGATCAACATTCCACTGCACTATGATCCTTTTATGGATAGGAAAATATAACTTATTTTAAATACTGCATGTGATTCACACATACAAAAAAATTCTATTTTAATGAAACGATCTTAATTTAAACATGTAAATTTGCATACCCATAAATTACTCATCTCTTTTTATCACTATAAAATGGGTATAATGCTAATATACAACTCACCATGTAATAAATCATCCATCCATCCTTCAATAAGAGCATTTTGTTTATCATGTAGCATATCTGTTGTCCAGGACTGTCACATTCTGATTGTGGAATCACATTACTAAAGTTCATAGTGATATATGTTGCCAACTTGAATCTGGATAACCATATATTTTATGGTAGAGCACAGTCATGTTTTACTACAAACTCAAGCATACATGATCACTGTTATCTTGATATTTTCATTAAAAACAATAGACATTAGTGAAAGTAATTTAGAAGTTAATACCTAAAAACATCTGAAAAAAACACAAATGATTGGTAGAGAACATAAATGATTGTTTAAATTGTATGGGTGTGAACTATGGAATGTAGTAAGTAAATTCTCAAAAGGTCTTATATCACATATTCACCAAAATGTTCAAATAAGAATTTTTTAATTTTAAAAATGTTCAAGTTTATAATATTTATTTATATTTTAAATTTTGATTCCAGTGTAATCAACATACAGTGTTATATTATTTTCAGGCATACAAAATAGTGATTCAGCAATTCCAGTGTTACTCAGTGTTCATCATGATAAGATCACCCATCTCCCACTTATCTCCCTTCTGGTAACCATCAGTTTGTTCTCTATGGTTAAGCCTGTTTTTGTTCTTTTTTTTTTTTTTAATTTATTTCTCTCTCATTTTTTCCCTCTCTCTCTTCTTTCATTTATTTTGTTTCTTAAGTTCCACATATGTATGATATAATAGGATATTTGTCTTCCTCCGACTGGCTTATTTGGTGAGCATTTTACTCTGTGGATCCATTCATGTTGTTGCAAATGCCAATATTTCATTCTTTTATACCTTAATAATATTCAGCCATAAAATAATTATTAACAAACTATTATTAGAATATAATATTATCTTCTTTATCCATTCATCTAGCAATGAACATTTGGGCTACTTTCATATTTTGGCTATTGTAAGTAAATCTGCTATAAACATAGGAGTACATATATTAGTGCAATTCCTGGAGGATATAGTAGTTCTATTTTTAATTTTCTAAGGAATCTCCATTCTGTATTCCACAGTTGCTGCAGTTTGCATTCCTACCAAGAGTGAACGGCACATCCTTGCCAACACTTGTTGTTTCTTGAGTTATTGATTTTATGTATGTATGTATTGAGAGAGAGAGAGAGAGAGAGCCAAGGATGCAGTAAGGACAGAGGGAGAGGGAATGCTAAGTAGGCTCTATGCCTAGCACAGAGCCTGATGCAGGGTTTGAACTCGTGACCCTGAGATCATGACCTGAGCCAAAATCTATAGTTGAACACTTACTTGAGCCATCAAGGCACCTGAGTTATTGATTTTAGTCATTCTGACAGGTGTGAAGTGATACCCCATTGGTTTGGATTTTAATTTCTCTGATGATGAGTAATGTTGAGCATATTTTTATGTGACTTTTGGTCATCTCTATGTCTCCTTAAAGAAATATTTATTCATATCTTCTGTTCAGTTTTAATTGGATTATTTGGGTTTTTTTGATGTTGAATTGTGTAAGTTTGTTACATATATTGGATAGTAACCCTTTATCACATGCTTCATTTGCAAATACTTTCTCCCATTCAGTAGGTTGTCTCTTAGTTTTGTTGTTTCCTTTGCTGTGCTTAAGCTTTTCATTTTGATGTAATCCCAGTATTTTATTTTTGCTTTTATTTCCCTTGCCTCAGGAGACATGTCTAGTGAGATCGATGTCAAAGAAATTACTGCCTGTTTTCTTTTAGGATTTTTTGTTTTCTGGTCTCAGATTTAGGTCCTTAATCTAACATTGTGAGTTTATTTTCATATATTGCCTAAGAAAATGGTATACAGTTTCATCCTTTGGCATATAGCTGACCAGTTTTCCCATTGCCATTTGTTGAAGAGACTATTTTTTTCCCATTGCATATTCTTGCCTTCTTTGTCAAAGATTAATTGACCGTATTATCCTGGGTTTATTTCTGGGCTCTTCATTCTGTTCTGTGATTTATGTATCTTTTTTTTTGTGCCAGTACCATACTATTTTAATTATACAGCTTTGTAATATAACTTGAAGTCTGGAATCGTGATGCCTTCCAGTTTTGTTTTTCTTTTTCAAGATTTCTTTGGCTATTTGGGGTTTTTGTGGTGCCATATAAATTTTAGGATTGTTTGTTCTAGGTCTAAGAAAAATCATATTGGTATTTTGATAGGGATTGCATTAAATGTATAGATTGCTTTCAGTAATATAGACATTTTAATAATATTTGTTCTTCCAATTCATGAGCATGGAAAGCCTTTCCATTTCTTTGCATTATCTTCCATTTCTTTCATCAGTGTTTTATACTTTTCAGAGTACAGGTCTTTTACCTCTTTGGGTAGGTTCATTCGTAAGTATTTTATTATCTTTGGTTGATTTGTAAATAGGATTATTTTCTTAATTTCTCTCTGCTACATTGTTATTGGTGTATAGGAATGCAACGGATTTATGTATATTGATTTTTTAAAAAGATTTTATTTATTTATTCATGAGAGACACAAAAAGAGAGGCAGAAACATAGGCAGAGGGAGAAGCAGGCTCCCGGCAGGAAGCCTGATGCAGGACTCAATCCCAACACTCTGGGATCACGACCTGAGCCAAAGGCAGACGCTCAACCACTGAGCCACCTAGGTGCCTGTGCATTGATTTTGCATCCTAATAGCTTACTGAATTCATTTAGTAGTTCTAGTAATTTTTGGTGGAGTCTTTAGGATTTTCTATATATAGTATCATGTCATCTGTAAATATGAAAGTTTTACTTCTTCCTTACTGATTTGGATGCTTTTATTTCCGTTTGTTGTCTAATTTCTGTGGTGAGAATGGACACCTTTGTCCTGTCCTTAATGGAAAAGTTCTCTTTGTCTCCGTTGAGTATGTTAGATATGGGTTTTTAATATAAAGACTTTATTAAGTTCCAGTATGTTCCCTCTAAACCTACTTTGTTGAGGGTTTTTGTCATGAATGAATGCTATACTATGTCAAATAATTTTTCTGTGTCACCTGGTCCTGGACTTTTGTTTTTTGGGAGTTGTTCAGTTTTCTTTGTTGATTAATAGTCTGTTCAAATTTTCTGTTTCTTCTTGTTTCAGTTTTGGTATTTTATGTTTCTAAGAATTTTTCCATTTCTTCTAGGTTGTCCAACTTGTTGGCATATAGTTTTCCATAATAATCTCTTATAATTGTTTGTATTTCTGTGGTGTTGGTTGTTATTTCTCTTTTCTCATTTGTGATTTTATTTAATTGAATCCCTTCTATTTTTTATTGATAAGTCTAGTTAAAGGTTTGTTAGGTTTATTGATATTTTTCAAAGAAACAAGCTGCTGGTTTTATTGACCCTTTCTATTGTTTTTTTTTGTGTGTGTGGTTTTGTTTCATTTTAGTTTTTACATCATTTACTTCTGCTTTAATCTTTATTATTCCCTTCCAGTTTTAGGTTTTGTTTGTTATTCTTTTTCTAGCTCTTTTAGGTATATGGTTAGTTTGTTTATTTGAGATTTTTCTTGCTACTTGACATAGGCCTGTATTGATATAATCCTCTGTCTTAGAAACGCTTTTGCTGCATCCCACAGGTTATGCACTGTTGTGTTCATTTTCATTTGTTTCCATGTACTATTTAATTTCTTATTTTATTTCCTGGTCAATCCATTCATGTTATTTAATCTCCATGTATCTGTGGTCTTTCTGATTTCTTCTTGTGGCTGACTTCTAGTTTCATAGCATTGTGGCCAGAAAATATGCATGGTATGATGCTGAATTTCTTGAATTTGTGGAGGTTTGTTTCGTGGGTTGTTTCTGTATGTATTCTGGAGAATGATCCATGTGCACTTGAAAAAATGTGGGTTTTTCTGTCTTAAGATGGAATGTTTTGAATTTATCTGTTAAATCCATCTAGTCCAGTGTGTCACTCAAAGCCATTGTTTCCTTGTTGACTTTCTGTTTCCATAGTCTGTCCATTGATGTAAGTAGGGTGTTAAAGTTCCTCACTATTATTCTTTTATTAAGTTCCTTTATCTCTTTTAACGGTTTCATGTATTTTGGATTTCCACATTGGGTACATATTTATAATTGTTATATCTTCCTGTGAGATTGTCCCCTTTTTTATTCTATAGCGGCTTTTTTATTATAGAGAGAGCCAAGCCTGCTGATTTTTAAAATTTTAGGCTTTAAGTCCTGCTGGTTATAAGAACTCAGGAAAGTCAGCCCATCCAGTTTTCAAAGCCAGATGTTATGGGGATTCATCTTCCCTGTTCCAGGTCCTCAGTATGACTATCTATTTCTTGCCCTTCTCTGTACCCCTGGTTCTCTCTCCACCATGGGTAGCTTTGATCCATTTAGGTGCCCACTGTATCTTTGCCCTTCCTACTCTCTGAGATGTATTCTCTTTTCTACCCTAGGTTGTGCAGTTTGTTCTGCCAGTTAAGTCATTTTGGGGTTGTTTATACTGATGTGTTATCTAGTTTATTTGTCAGATGAGGTGGGCTTAGAGTCTGCTTACTTTGCCATCTTCCCAGCCTCCTAGAAAAATAATATTTTTTTAATTTTTATTTTTTTTAAGATTTTATTTATTTATTCATGAGAGACACACAGAGAGAGTGAGATTGACAGAGACAGAGGCAGAGGGAGAAGCAGGCTGCATGCAGGGAGCCCAATGTGGGAATCGATCCTGGGTCTCCAGGATCACCCCCTGGGCTGCAGGCAGCGCTAAACCTCTGAGCCACCCAGGGATCCCTAATACAAAATTTTTTAATTGCATCAGGAAATCTCATACCAACACAAGAATGACCTTAGTATGGCAAACATAGTCACATTTCATGTAGAAAAGAAAAGATATTTTTGCTTTCATGCAAAAAACCTCAATAGGGACTCCATTGTAGACAAGTTAGAGAAACACCTATTAATATTAACTACAAATAATTTAATTTTCTTGACAAGCTGTTTTTAAATTTTTATAATGAATTTAATATATGTTCACAGTTCTAAAATGTATTAAAACTATGTATGCCCTGGGTGGTGGTTATCTGTTATTGGTCCCAGCAATTTGTTTTGGGCACCTCCAAATGTCAGCATGTGTGTGTGTGTGTGTGTGTGTGTGTGCGTGCCTTACTATGGTCAGTTTACCCAAAAGGAAATCCTGCAGACTCCTTCCTGGGATGATTGAACTATGGTTGCCAGGTCTCTTTAAGTTGAGATGTGAATAGGGTTAATGGCAGGTTCAGTACTTGAGTCTTAACTGTTTTATTCTTTAGACCTTATTCCATCTTAGCTGAGACTCAGATCCCATACTTGGATGATAGACCTCAGTCCTGAAAGGCCCCATGAATAAGCCATAATAATTAAATGAAAATATAAGAAAAAGTAATATTTGTTTAGCAATGATGCCTGCCACTTTGCTAAGTGCTTCACATAGAATATTGGATACAACCCTGGTGGCAGTTCCACCATGACATTGTTATTTTCATTTCCTGATGGAGGAAGCCGAGGTTAGTAAGGTTAACCAATTTCTCCCAAATCCTACAGTTTATAAATGGTGGACCCAGAAATTGTTGTCAAGGCTATATAACTCTGAAGCCCATGCCTCTACTTCCAAGACAAGAATAAAATTAAAACTGTGTGCAGATTTTATTTTATTATGCCTGGTGATCCCTAAGTCTAGGTGATAGTGCATGGTTTTCTTTTTTTTTTTTAAGGTTTATTTATTTATTTGATTGAGAGAGAGAGAGAGAGAGAGAGTGAATGGTGTAGGAAGGGCAGAGGGAGAGGGAGAGTGAATCTCAAGCAGATTCCAGGCAGAGCACAGAGCCCAACATAGGGCTCGATCCCTGACCCCAAGGTCATGACCTGAGCCCAAACCGAGATTTGATGTTTAATTGACTGTGCCACCCAGGTGCCCCAATAATGCATGGTTTTTTGAATCAAAAGTACCTGGGTACTTATTATCTGTGAATTTATTTCATGCCCACATTAATCACCATAAGCCTTAAACTTAACATCTAACCTCTGCAAATCATATGGCTGTAAGGTACCATGCTTCCTATTAGAAATTTAGAGAAACTTTTTTTTTTTTTTTATGACAGTGCTAATGAAACTAAAGATTGGAAGGATGATGTGAATTGAACAAAGAAGGTGAGGAACGACTATCAGTGTATTAATGGAAACATCTTTTTTTTTTTTCCATTGGTTGTCTGTCATACCAAGACATGAGTGCACAGACCTCCTGAAAAAGGGCAATCTGTGAGATCAACTGCTAATAGTCTCAACTAATGAGACAGACAAAAGGACCTTGATGTTGAAAACTACCCTTTCTTTACTCAGGAAATAAAGAGGTCTTATGAATCATACACATATTCAGAGACAAAGCATCCTTAAAAGTAAACATGACCATTAACGGCAAAACTCAAATTTTAATATTAAGTAGGCTTAGGGAGATGTGAATAAGACTTTTTTTTTAATTTTTATATTTTTTTATGATAGTTTTTTTAAATTTTTTTATGATAGTCACACACAAAGAGAGAGAGAGAGAGAGAGAGAGAGAGAGAGAGGGGCAGAGAGAGAAGCAGACTCCATGCGCCGGGAGCCCGACGTGGGACTCGATCCCAGGTCTCCAGGATCGCGCCCTGGGCCAAAAGCAGGTGCTCAACTGCTGCGCCACCCAGGGATCCCGTGAATAAGACTTCTATTTTTAAACATCTAATGACAAAGCAGTGCTGTTAGGGAAATATCTTAGAGAAAAAATCATGAAAAGGGAATACTGTAAATAACAAACCTTTGGTTCTGATCAACCTGTGTTAAAATCTTGGCATTGTCATTTTTAACTTTGTTGTCTCGGTTCACTTACAAATCTCTCTGAGCTTCAGTTTTCTCTCTATAAAGTAAATATAATAATACTTAGGTATTATAAGTATTAAATTAGATAATATTGGGACACCTGGGTGGCTCAGTGGTTGAGCATCTGCCTTTGCCTCAGGGCGTGGTCCTGAAGTCCTGGGGTCGAGTCCCACATCGGGCTCCCTGCTTGGAGTCAGCTTCCCCCTCTGCCTGTGACCCTTTCTCTCTCTCTCTCTCTCACTCTCTCTCTCTTTCTCATGAATAAATAAATAAAATCTTTAAAAAATAAAAATAAGTTAGATAATATAAGGAAGTATGAAATTAGATAATATAAGGAATCCAGCATGAAACCTAGGAAATAGGTCATTAATAATAGCAGTTTCTATTCTAAAGAAATATAAATAAAAGATATATCTACATCTTATCCATATTTTACCATTCTTAGCACATTGATATATTCTTTTCAGTCTGGTTTATATTTTACATTGCCAAAATAATTCTAGAAATTCTATTTGTGTTTTGCTTTTTCAATATAATGATGTGATAAAAATTTGATTTTTTGCTATTGAGGTGAATTTCACATAACATAAAATTAAGCATTTTAAAGTGAACAATTCAGTAGCATTAAATACATTCACAACACAACTACCATCTCTGTCTAGCTCCAAAACATTTTCCTCATCCCTAAAGGAAACCCTCTACCCATCAAGTAGTTATTTCTCTTCCCTTCCTTTCCCTTAGCCTCTGGGTATCAACCACCAACCTGATTTCTGTCTCTATGAATTTACTCTCCTAGATTTTTGTTTATGAATAGAATCACAATTTGCAACCCTTTGGTTCTGGCTTCTTTTACTTAACATAATGTTTTTAAGGTACATGCAGATTGTAGCATGTGTAAGTACTTCTTTTTTTTTATATGTGGCTGAATAGTATATGGTATGTATATACTAGAATTTGTTTATCCATTAATTTGTCTATAGACATTTGGATATTTTTCATCTTATATCTATGGCTCATAGTGTTGATATAAACATGCATATACATATTTTTGTTTGAGTACTTGTCTTCAATTCCTCTGAATATAGAATTAAGAGTGGAATGTCCAGGGTCATATCATACTTTTACATTTAGCTTTTTGAGGAACATATTGTCTTCCATAATAACTGGGCCATTTTGCATTCCCACCAGCAATGTAGGAGGGTTCCAGTTTCTCCAATCCTCACCAACACTTGTTATTTTCTGAATTTTAAAAATATATACATCCTAGTGAGTGTGATGTTTATCTTGCGGTTTTGATTTGCACTTTCCTAATGACTGATGATGTTGAAATTATTTTATGCACTTATTGACCATTTGTATATCTTACTTAGAGATATGTCTATTCGGGTTCTTTACCCATTTTGGGCATTTCTCTTATTATTGTTGAATTATAAGAGGTGTTTATATATTCTGGATACTAGATCCATAACAGAGACATAATTATCAAATATTTTCTTCTATTCTACAAGTTGACTTTTTACTTGCTCGATAATATTATTTTTAAACACTTGTTCATATTATCTTTAAATCAGATTTCTGAATTTTAATGCATCCAGAACATCAAAAAATAAGTATGAAAAAGCTTTAAGACAAAAATGAAATACCTGAATATCCAACAGTAGAAGGATAGTTAAATATATTGAATCTCTATTTAATGGGATATAGTGGTCTTGTTCCCTATTAGACTGCCAATGTTATTTACTATATTAAATAATATCAGCTCTGGATTTTTAAAATAAAGTTTTATTTTTTATTTTATGAAAAATATGGAAAATTCACTTTTCATTTATTTCTAATTAATAACACACTCTCATCCTTTTCCTGCCTTACCTCAGTGTAGTGTCCCAGTTGGTTTCCTGGTAATAAAACTGCCACTTTGTATTCAATGTATATTTGTGGAATAGTTATTAACATGTGCTCAGATAAACTTTTTTAATACTGCAGCATTTGTCTTTTTTATACCAAGGTAAGAACTGTAAGAAATTACAAACATGCCAATCACTTCTTTATATATATTCCACAATTGGAGCTTTATAATGACAGGTCTCAGTCTTCCTTAAATTAGAAATCACTTTCACAGGGGCATCTGTTTGGTTCAGTTGGTTAAACGTCCAATTCTTAATTTTGGCTTAGGTCGTGATCTCCAGGTCATGAGATTAAGCCCTGTGTTGGGCTTCATGATTAGTGAGGAGTCTGCTTCTCTCTCTCCCCGCCCCCCCCCGCCCCTCTGCTCCTCCTCCTGATTGCATGCTCTGTCTCTCAAATTAATAAATAAATCTTGGGGAGCCTGGATAGCTCATCAGTTGAGCGTCTGCCTTCGGCTCAGGGTGTGACTCTTGGTCCAGGGATTGAGTCCCACGTCGGGCTCCCTGCAAGAAGCCTGCTTCTTTCTCCCTTCATCTATGTCTCCTCTCTCTGTGTCTCCATGAATAAATAAATAAAATCTTAAATATATATATATATATATATATATATATCTTAAAGAAAAATAAGTAGCTTTCCTAATGCTATGACTTAACTTTAAAATAAATGTATTCAGATATGTTTTTCATTTTATATATTACCAATACTTAATTTCCACCTGAAAAGAAAAGGTGATTTTTAATGATTAGGTTAATATTTATTTTGCAGGGAAAACAAGGATAAGAAAACCTTTACTGTTAATGAATTTACAGCTCATTAATTTAACTAATATTGGTAAAGCCCCCAGTGTATGCTGGGAACCATGTTATGTTATAAGAACTCAAAAGTGAAATAACCATTTTATGGCCTCAACTAACTTACATAAATGCAGTTAATTACAATATTGTCACCTAATTTCTATACATTCTAGTGGAAACACAGGGAAAGAAATCCCTAAAAGTGCTGTGGAAGTCAGGTACTATTTCACAGATGATGTAGCTTAAACTAAGCTTCAAGAATAAATTGCAAGTTTGCCAGATGAATAAGTTTAGAATTGAGGGCAGAGGATGGCTACAGTGAGGTAAAAGCATGAACAGTGATTTGAGGAAGTGTGAGAGAGTTTATGAGAGAGAACCTGCTGGTACTACAACAGGAAATGAAAGAGATAGGAGTAAAAGATGAGTCTGGGCTGGTAGGACAGATCATTGTAACGTTTTAAGATTGGGGAACAGCATAAATTGAGCCTCAGAGGCAAAGAATCTGATTTAGGAACAATTAGAACATTTATAAAGATTGCAGAGGCACTCCAAGTACAAAATCCACGTTCTCTTCCATTCTGATTCAATGACCTGTAAAAAACACAATCATTCTGGCTTGCCAACCTAGATCTGTGTTTCCTAGCTGAATATTATTATGAACTGATTACAAAGGGGAAAAACTTTGTTTGACCTTTGCTTCAGAATGTGTTTTTATAACTCTTGATTTAGTTCTGTCCAATGCTGCAAATCTTTGTTTAATATGCTGCATGCAGTAGATATAAAGTTAAGCAAAGAGAAAAGTTCCTTTTTTCAATGAAATATTTCTATTGTAAGGAAATGGAGTCTTAAATGAATATTTTAAACAAGAAGCCTATGTAAAGTGTGTGGTATGAATGAAGATAATGAAAGCAGTTATCATCTTTTCTGCAGAGGAGAAGTTGATGAGTTGGATATAGAAGAATATTATCTAAGTTCTAGCAAAGAGGAGAAACAACCTATGAAGTAAGAATAAGGAAGTACATAAATAAATATATGGAACAATACATTTATTAAAAGGAATATAATAGGAACTTGCGTGCCAGGGAGCAAGTGGTGGTACTTGAGAATAAAAGGGTATCTAATGGCAGATAATGGAAGTCTATAAAGAAGGAAATTCAGAAAACCAGGTAATTTCACCCAGGTTCCATGACTAGAAAGGAATGAAAGCAAGATTTAAATACAGATTAATTTGACTTTAAGGCTGGTATTTGAACCATGTGAATTTCTCATATGATATAATCTTTTTAAATTGTACAATGTCCTAATAATATAAGCTCCAAAATATAGATACAATTTTGAAACCCAAGTGTCAGTCATGCCTAAGTACTATTCTCCCTGGATATTAACTCAAACCCACAAAACTAAATGCATTTTTTTTTCTGAAACTAAAAGGAACAAAACTAATGGAATTAAAGGGAGGAATAAGCAATCTAGCAATAATAGTTGGAGACTTTAATACCTCACTTTAATAATTGATAGAAAAGCTCAGCACAAAGGATACACAAGGAAATAGAAACTTGAAAAACCCCATAAAACAACTAGACCTAATAGACATCTATAGAACCTCTGACCCAAGAACAGTGGGATGTACATTCTTTTCTACTGCACATGAAACATTTTCCAGATAGACTACCTGTTAGTACTTAAAACAAGCCTCTATAAATTTGAAAGGTTTAAACCATCCAAACTATGCTCTGCAGCTACAATCAGATAAAAATTAGAAATTGATAATAGAAGTTTGTTAAATCTACAAATAATAATATGAAAATTAAACAGCATATGTCTAAGTAACCGGTGGGTCAAAAAAGAAATTACAAGGGAAATTAGAAACTATTTTATGGTGAATAAAAATGAAGACACAAAATAACAAAGCGTATGATATGTAGCTAAAACAGGGCATAGAGGAAAATTTACAGCTGCAAATGTCTGAAAAGGAAGATCTCAAATCAAAATCTAATTTTTCTCTTAAGACACTGGAGAAACAAGGACAAACAAAACTGAAAACAAGCAGAATGAAAAATAATAAAGATTAGAATGGAAGTAAATGAGGCAAGAAAATAGCAGCAAAAATAAAACAAAAAACAAAAATAGGGATACCTGGGTGGCTAAGTTAGCTAAACATCCATCTCTTGGGGCACCTGGGTAACTCAGTTATTAAACTTCTGCCTTCAGCTCATGGCATGATCCCGGGGTCCTGGGCTAGAGACCCACATCCAGTTCCTGGCTGGATAGGGAGCCTGCTTCTTCCTTTCCCTCGCCACTCCCCCTGTTCCTGCTCTCTCTCTCTCAGATAAATAAATAAAATCTTAAAAAAAAAAAAAAACAAAAAAGCCCTATCCAACTCTTGATCTCAGCTCAGGTCTTGATCTCAGGATCATGAGTTCAAGCCCATGTTGAGTTCCATGCTGGGCATGGAGCCTATTAAAATAACTAACTAACTAAATAGATAAATAAATAGAATTTAAAAATTAAATAGAAATTTGATTCTTTAAAAGGATCAACAAAACTGACATTTAGTCAGACTGCCCCAGAATAAAAGAGAAAACCCCCCAATTCCTAAAATCAGGAATAAAACAGGCTACATCTTGTCATACCACAGAGAAATAAATATTTCTCTCTTTACAAGGGGACACTATTAGCAACTGTGTGGCAACAAATTAGGTAGCTTGGATAAAATGGGAAATTTCTAGAAAGACACAAGCTGTTAAATTTATATTTGGAGAAAATATAAATCCAAATAGATTTATACATATAAAGATACTAAATTCTTTTTTTTAAAGATTTTATTTATTTATTCATGAGAGTCACAGAGAGAGAGAGAGAGAGAGAGAGAAAAGAGAGAGAGAGGCAGAGACACAGGCAGGGCAGAAGCAGGCTCCATGCAGTCCCACCCCGTTGTGGGACTTGATCCCAGGATCATGCCCTGACCCTAAGACAGGCGCCAAACCACTGAGCCACCCAGGGATCCCAAGACACTGAATTCTTAAGCAAAAACTCCCCGAAAAAAAAACTCAGGCTCAGATAGCTTCACTGGTAAAATTTACAAAACATTTAAAGAAGAATTAATATCACCTTTTTAAAAAGCATATTGTATACTGATAACAATATTCATTCTTAACTATAAAATTTTCCATCTCTTCTAAAAATAGAAGCAGAAGAAATGTCTCTCATGCCAGTGGCTATGAATCCGAAGTTACCCTGACACCAAAGGCATCACAGGAATAGAGAAGTACAAACTAATACCCCTTATGAATATAGATGCAAAAAATCAATAGAATATTAGCAAAGTGAATCCAGCAATGTATAAGAAGAATTATATACCATAACCAAGTAAGATCTATTCCAGGATGCAAGGTTGGCTTAACATCTGAAATTAGTTCACCATATCAATAGAATCATACATATCAATAGAATAAAGAATAAAAAGCATATGACTATAAAAATAAACAGTAAAAACATTTAACAGAACTCAATATTGTTTTATAGTAAAAACACTTGATAAACTAGGAGTAGAAGGGAAGTTTACCAATTTGATAACAAATAATCTACAAAAAACCCACGATTAACATTTTATGTAATGTTAAAAGGCTAACTGCTCCTGCTGACATGAGGACGTAAAAAAGGGGGGAAAAAAGAGATTTGAATTTTTTTTTCTTTTTCTTGACGTGAGGCCTTTGTAGCAGCCATGTAATGCCAAATCATTGGTCAGGCCAAGAAGCATCCAAGCTTGATCTCTGTCTTCATATTTATTAGGGCAGGAGGTCTGGAGGAGTGCTTGTCTTGTGCCTGACTGGGTTCAATCCAGATGTCAATTGGAATAGGAAGAATAACCCAGAACCCTGGAACAAACTAGCTCCTGATGATCAATACAAGTTCTACTCAGTGAATCTAGATTAAAGTAGACTGAAGAAAGAAAGTCTGGACCTTCATACCTCTAAATGAAATGTTTCACTATAAGCTGCTTAGAATGAATGAAGGTCTTCCAGAAGTCATCCACACAATTTTCCACTTATCCAGGAAATAGTTCCCCTCTAAATGCAAGAAATCATGTTGGTGCATTGTGTTGGGTTTTACATTGATTAATAAATATATGAAATTTTTTAAAAGAAGGAAAAAAATATCAACTCTCCTTATTTGTGTTGACCATTTTAATTAAAGCTTTAGCCAGGACAATTAAGAAAAGTAAACAAAATGAATCCAGATTTCAAAGGAAGGATTAAAGCTATCTCTGTTACTTGTATTTGCATTTTTAGACAGGTTTGTATTTCCTTGTATTTGTATTTTTAGACAGGGAGAGGAAGAAGGAGAGAGAGAATCTTAAGTAGGCTTCAAGCCCAGCTCAGAGCCCCACATGGGGCTTGATATCACAACCCTGAGATCATGACCTGAGCCAAATTCCAGAGTTATACGCTTAACAAACTGAGCCACCCACCCAGGTGCTCCAAAGCTATCTCTGTTTAAAGGTGATGTGATTTTGAACAGAAAAAAAAATCCTAAGTAATCAAGTACAAAATGATTAAAGCTATTAAAAATTTTAACAAAGTTACAGGATATACGATCCAGCATACACAAATCAATTGTATTTCTATACATTGGCAATGGATATTCTGAAAGCAAAACTAAGAAAATGACTCCATTTATAATAATATACAAAAGTTACAAAAAAGTTTAACAAAATAAGTCCAAGACTTATATACTAAAAAGTGTAAAATGTCTTTAAAAGAGTCTAAAGAAGGCTGACATAAATGGAAAAATATTCCACGTTCATGGATCAGGGGATTTATTATTGTTGAAAAAGCAATATTTCTCAGATTGAATTATAAATGAACACAATCTCTATTTGAACCCCACTTGACTTTTTTTGCAGAAATTGACAAGATAATCCTAAAATTCATATGGAAGTGCAAGTTATTCGTAATGGCCAAAACAGTCTTGACAAAGGGGAATGAAGTTAGAGGGCTCACATTTCTTTCTTATTTTTTTAAGATTTTATTTATTTATTTTCGAGATAGAGGAAGAGGGAGAGCAGGAAAGGAACAGAGGGAGAGGGACAAGCAGACTCTCCTGCTGAGTGCAGAGCCCAACATTGGGCTTGATCCCACACACAACCCTGAGATCATGACCTGAGCTGAAATCAAGAGTTGGACGCTTCACCATTAGCCATCCAGGGTTCCCCAGAGTGTTCCCATTTCTGATTTCAACTTATTAAAGAGTTAAGGTAATAATGATGGTACGATACTGGTATAAAAATAGATACACAGACAGATATAATTTAGTACAAAAGTAAACCCATATATCTATGACCAGTTGTTTTTCAATAAGAGTACCCAGATCATTTAGTAGGGAAAGAATTGTCTCTTCTGCAAATGGTACAGAGACACCCAGATTGTCATATGCAAAAGAATGAAATTGGACCTATACCTCACAGTCTTTACAAAAGTAACATTTTTTTTCACACAATAATCTACATAAGTAGATTAGTTGTTGCTTAAGGTTGTGGAGGAATGGTGGGAAAGGGGAGTGACTATAGATGAGCATGGGTTTATTTAAGGGGGAACAAAAGTATTCTAACATGAGATTTTGGTGGTGATTATACAACACAGTGAATATACTTTAGAAGCATTGAATTGTGCTTGTTAAATAGGTGACTTGTATGTAGATTATATCTCAATAAACTTGGGAGCAAAAATAAAACACACATACACAAAATATCACTAGAGACCTTCACCCTGTGGAAAGTGAACATTGTTGCTAATTACCTTGGTAGTCTCTCTCCCTACTCCTTCCCAAAGCTATCTTGTTTTTTGAGGTGAAATTACTATTTGACATTATGTAATCCTCCTGAAACATTAATATTTTAAAATCTTAGTCAAATAATTTGCACTCCTTTTTCTTCTGTTGATGTTCCCAAGGGAAATGTAAGACTCTGTAGGTGAACAAATAATCATTTCATTATGCAGAAGAAAATGAAATTGCTGCTATTGGCAATAGAATTAAAAACAGCCAATCTTGGTTGACTTTTTCCCAAAGGTGAGTTTGGGGGAGTTATTTTTTTCAGATGAGTTAGTAAGTGATTTTAAGTGTCAGTGCAATTGTACACCTGCCAGGAACCATGATTCTCTTTCTTCTAATTGATCTCTAGGGAATCCTAAGCACTATTAGACAGTTCTGTCTGTACCATAAACTGTTAAAGAAAACACCAAACAAGCAAACAACTCCAAAAGGCAAATGAAGCAGTGTAATCTCAGAATTTGCTATCTGGGACCATGCAGCTATCAGGTTTTGTTATGGAAAAGTTAGCTATCACCCTGAGTTTTCAGTCTTTAACTTGTCATAATTTTTTTTTAATTAAAATCATTATTTTCCTTCAAGTGGCATATAGTTGAAGTGAAAAACAAATATTTGCCTGAAAACCAACATAACCTTTATAGCATCCGTCCTTATGTATACTGATTGAAATTAATATATTTTTAAAGATTTTATTTATTTGTTCATGAGAGACACAGAGAGAAAGGCAAAGACACAGGTAGAGGGAGAAGCAGGCTCCCTGCTGGGAACCTGATGTGGGACTTGATCCAAGGACCCCAGGATCACACCCTGAGCCGAAGGCAGCCGCTCAACCACTGAGCCACCCAGGCATTCCTGAAATTGACACTTTAATGTATAGAGAAACACATTTATAAACAACAGTGGAAAAAAGTATAACCATAAAATGGAGAGATTGCTGTGTACAATACCAATCCAATGCTTCCCTCTGTTCCCTGAATTTATCTGCCCTCCAGTGTTGTAGAATACATGATTGAACTTTGCCCAGCATCCAGTAGTGGAGAAATGTTGAAAACATTCTCAGCTACTCTAAGAAATGTCCTACTGCTCTGCCTTTAAAAATGCTTTTCCCAGGATCCCTGGGTGGCGCAGCGGTTTGGCGCCTGCCTTTGGCCCAGGGCGCGATCCTGGAGACCCGGGATCGAATCCCACGTCGGGCTCCCGATGCATGGAGCCTGCTTCTCCCTCTGCCTGTGTCTCTGCCTCTCTCTCTCTCTCTCTGTGACTATCATAAATAAATAAAAATTAAAAAAAAATTTAAAAAATTAAAAAATTAAAAATTAAAAATGCTGTTCCCTTTACCTAAAATAACCCTTCTCCTCTTTTCTGCCTGATGAAACTTCTGCTCATTCTTCAAAACCCTGAGCAAACATCACTTGAAGTTCTCCATAATCCCTCTGAAACACTTACAAACCCCACTGGCAATCACAATATAGTCATCTCTATGCTGGCATTTCTCACACTAGGTTATATGCAGCTGTTAATATTACGTTTCACCTGTTTGTCACAGTGCTTAGCCTATGGCACTTTAAACAAAGGAATCTATATTTTTCATAACATCAGTTTAATCTTTTTTCATATTCTTTCTATTCTTATGACCTATTCATTCACACTCTTGTTATTTTCTTCCTCAGAATACTTTATTTCTGTTGAAGCATTTGCTCACTATAGGCGCTCTTTTAATCTGTAATCTCTGGCTAAATTTTAAGTTTCATGAAGACAAGGAATGTGTTTTCTATCATTATGATATTTCTATAAAGATCATAAGAAGCAAAAAAGCTTTCCATTGGTGTAGGATTTTATAGTTTAAATAGTGTAGTTATGTTTACTTGTTTTTAAATGTTTATAATAATCCTGTGAAGTAGTGGTGTTATTTCCATTTTGCTTAGGAAGAAGCAGGAAGAACTTAGTCATTTGTGCAGAGTCACATTGTAGTCAAGTGGTTAAGTGGCTGCAGTATTGGTAACTTTCAATTAGATTTCTGAATTTAGACAAGGACCTACTTTTGTGAACAAATAATTTTTTATCCAGTAAGATACTTATTGAAAGACCAGTCATCTATGACTAAATTCCTTCACATCTTTATATAAATTTATTTAAATCACAGCATATTTTATTGTTATTTTTAATGAAATTGTAACATATTATTTGAACCAGCAAATCACTGATACAAGTTAATTTCAAAATTCCAAAAGTTTACAATCTAATTTTTAAACTTTTTTTTATTCTAGAGGTTAGATGCTGTGCTTATTTTTAGAGAGAAAGAGGCACATCTCAGGGCAACCTCACAAAACGATTAATCTTTAATATCTTTCAGTTATAACATGATATATGGTGACTGTAGAAAATCGGGAAAATAAGGATGCCTGGATGGCTCAGATGCTTAAACATCTACCTTCTGTTCAGGTTGTGATCCCAGTGCCCTATGATCAAGCCCAAAATTGGGCTTCCTGCTCAGCAGAGAGTCGGCTTCTCTCTCTGCCCCTCCTACTCTCTCTCCCCTGCCCTGCTCATGCTCTCTTTCTCCTCAAATAAATTGTAAAAAAATCCTTAAAAAAAGAGAACTGAGAAAATATAAAAATATGTAATTACATGAAGTGGAAATTAATCCTATAAATACTTCAGGTATGTTTTCTTTCAGATTTCTTATTTGTATGCATATCATATTGTTAATGTAGGCTGTGTAATGTTTTCAGTAGCCTAGGGCCTAGAAAAGATGATCATTCAGAGGTACATTTTTGAAGTTATTAATTACTACTAAAATTATAACTACAAACATAGCTCTTCATTAAGTATTAAATTCATTTTGCCAGTATGTGACATATGTACAATCTGAAATATTTTAAAAATTCAATTGTAGGGTATCTCTGATAATATTTGGTCCCAATTACAAAGTTTCTCAAGCTCCTTCAATTATTTTATACTACTGTATACTGTAAATTTACTGTATACTGTAAATATACTGTATACTGTAAATTTATGTGCTTGATTTCCATTTTTAAGTACTTGTCTACTTTAATGATAATGATTTTTAAAAACTCACTTTAAAAACTTTAAAAACTCAAAATACTTAAATCGAGTAAGTTAAATTCACAAATAGGAGGAATTACATGTTCCAAGTTTGTGTACAAATTTAGAAAGATTTCCACCAAAAATCATAACTAAGTTACTCAATAATATATGGTGATTTGGTTTCAGAAAGCTTAATATTTTTCCAGTAGGTCAGATTATCTTAAAAATAACAAATCTTCAAAATGCAAAATATTCAACCTTTCTTTTTTAAGATCCAAATATTTAATTAATTCTTTAATATTTAATCATTTTTATTTTTTGGATATTAACATTCACTAATAAAGTAATTGTATTATCCGCATTGAGGGGCATTCTTCTCAGTAGATAGAGTTTGCATGATGGGCAAAGAGTTTGGCTGGAGCTCTGACTGAATTCATGCTGGAGCCTTTGCTGAGATACATTGACTCCTATATGTAGTTTGTGTCAAGGGCTTTATGATAAAGAAGGGTTTGTCTTATAGTCCTCAGAATGTACATAGTTCAAGACCCTAATCTACATAGAAAGTTTACAGCCTAGTCTAGAAACTTCAGACTGCCAAATATCTTGTTTTGTTTTTGTATTTCTTTGGCTAAGATATTAAACTATCTTCCTCCCATCTCTAAAGAATTAAAAATGGACAGAATTGTCTTGAGTCTTCTTGCTTACTAAAAGATCTCATTGTCTTCCTAGATGCTAAAATGATACCCATTTTGATTTTGCAGGTATCTGGGCTATATCTGAATCTTTGGTCACAGCTTCAAGGTTATACTACTAAAATGCTTGTTTATATTTACATGGTCGAAAACATCCTGTTGGTTTCACTTACCGTTGTGCTAAGTATTTCACATATAATTAAAATTATTCATTAGTTGTTTTGAATATATACATTAAATTGTACCTATTACTCAATTACATTCAGATTTTCTTG
Organism: Vulpes lagopus; assembly: GCF_018345385.1. Taxonomy (NCBI): domain Eukaryota; kingdom Metazoa; phylum Chordata; class Mammalia; order Carnivora; family Canidae; genus Vulpes; species Vulpes lagopus. Next base: position 31,668,093 of record NC_054838.1, on the reverse strand, counting down.
ATTTAAAAAATTATATATAATTCTTGATGAAATAAAATTGCTGAGTCCAATGATATGACCATCTTTAAAGATTTTTATACCTCTTGACAAATTACTTCACAAAATCCTTGGCCCCTGGAACTACTGCTCTTTTTTTTTTTTTTTTCAGGTCTTTTTTAGTAGTCACATATTTTCCATCACAATTGAATTCATAATGCTTATCTTGTTTGATATGTCGATTCTACATTAAACATTTAATCTTGAGAACTTTTTTTAATGTTACTAATTCTCTTGAACAACATGATTTGTAATGGCTGTGTAATATTCTATTATAGGTTACATCATCAATTAATTAACTCTTCTTTTATTATAATTGCATTTGGGGACCCCTACATGGCTCAGGTGGTTAAGTGTCTGTCTTTGGCTCAGGTCATGAGCCTGGGGTCCTGTTTCTCCCTCTCCCTCTGCAGCTCCCCCTGTGTGCTCTCTCTTTCTCTCACTTTGTCAGATAAATAAAATCTTTTTTAAAAAAATTGCATTTATTTCTATAAGAAGTGATGCCTTCATATACACTACTATACATGTGTGATTTCTAACATTTATTTTTTAAAATCTATTTTAATAAAAGATATGAACCCAGTGACAAGGCAAATTCTACTTCTAGATAGTATTCTAGAACCTACCCTACATAGTAGTCTTGAGACTATATATGAATACTAGAATTATTATTCAGTTTGTGTTGGTACAACCTAATGCAATGCCTGACATATAGTGAAGAGTTCACTTTTTGTTATGTAGGTGAATAAATGAATTATTTGCTATAATTGGCATAGCATATTTAACAGTATAATTAAACTGGTTTATCATTTAATGTATGAGACTTTTTTTAATGAATGCAAGATGGGGTGTTCTGTTTTATTTTAACACCAGTTTAATTCAAAAAGGCAATAAGACTTCAGGTATATTTTTCAAGAATGAATGGTCATTGAAGGCTAATAGCTAGCAACTTCCTCTTGTGCATGCAATTCCCTTCCTCAGATCATTAATCCTGCAGAGATTCTTTACGCCTTCATCATTATCGCATGATAAAAGAAGCAGGTGTTACAGTAGGAAGCATAAAAAATGAAAGATCACCTGATTTTAATATCTGGGATCCAAAGCTCCACAAGACTCCATATTAACCAACTCTTGAGAGCTACATCTAAACTCAATGATGAGCAAAGGGGAATAGTTGACTGATTCATTGAAACAACACTGTTTTGATAACCCTTTGATATTGGTTTGACTCATGCTCCTGTCACCATAAAGCCCCCTATTGTGTGAATTAATTGAAACCTCACAAAATGGTGTCACTTGAATAGCATTACTCCTGCCTGAGTTCAAGCAACTCTAATTCCCAATGTCAAGATCACATTTTGCTTCACAGTTATATGGGTCACAACACAAAAAGGATTAGTTTCTGGTTGATTACCCTCTGCTGCTGTAACATGAAATGCACTTCATAGCAAGTAGGCTCTTTGCATGTTTGCTAATCTGCCACATTGGCAATTGTTTTGAGGGTCATCTGAAGCATTCTAATGAGCATTCTAAAGGAATATCTGTTTATGAAATATTAGCTAATGATGCAAATGATGCTCAAAGCCATATCTTTTGAGATTATGTATAGCGTGTGTGTCTATGTGTGTCTATGTGTGTCTGTGTGTATAACTCAGTCATTTCCCTTGCAGATTGCTTAACACAATGTTCAGTGATCAGTACATTCACAATGAATTTGTGTGGGGGGAGATATAAACATGTAAGAAAATTGTAGAGTGATATCCTAGTGTAATTAATAAGACATCATATAACAAATTTCTTGAAACTATCCAAGAATCCCTGTAACAAGAGTTTACAGGGATTCCTGAATATCTGAGGGAGTGGGTGCCACTTCTAGAACCTAATTTAGAAAGCAGAATTGTTAAAAACATGTTAAAATAATAGTGTAAAAACTTACCAAGTTTGGATAGTTCAAAGAACTTACAAGACTCTACCAAGTATATGCACACAAAGCTTTCCTTTAAAGGCAAAGGGTATGCATAGTAAGAGAGGACAGTGCAGGTGAGCAATATTGTTAGAGACACATCCAAGTTTCAGCTTCCCAGGATCCTGATTCACACATGGAGTCCCTTTGTCTCCAGACTGAACCACAAGAACTGTGCTATGAATATTGACTTCAGGAAAATTCAAGGAAGAATTTCCAATGGGGTCTTTTTTCCCCCTCTGGTCACATAGCGAAGCCAGACTGTCTAATCTGTTCTGCAAAGTGAAGCCATCAGTAACCAAATTGACCCTGCTGGTCCCCAGGGGAGTTTCAGACTTTAACATGCACATGATCAATCTCACTGACCCTCATTTAGCCAATAGTCAAAACCAGACATCCAGACATCTCCAAAGATAATCATTTGGTTTTTCCCACCCCAGCTTTAAGATAAGTGTTCTCTGTAGATAGTATCAGTAATGATAATAATAAGTAGCTATATTAATTTCCTATTGCTGCTGTAACAAATTGCAATAATAATATAGTTTCTTAAAACAATACACATGTTATCTTATAACTCCAAAGATCAGATGTCCAAAGCTGTTCCTAAACAGTATATGTAAAAGACCCAGCGGAGTATTTGTTCTATATTACAAAATAAACAAGTGAGAACTTTTCATATCATCTAAGGATCATCAAATATATAATACTCAACTATTTAAAACAATATTGTATCATGTTATAATAAAAGTGGAAATAGTATTTACCAATAGATAAGTTCTTTTTAAAAGACTTTTTTAGGATGTACTTAATGTGGATCTGTTTAGTCCTCTTCTCTGTTTTAATTATTTGGAAAGTCAACCATTCATATAAACTCACATATGGCACACTTGTATCGCACAACACACACACAAACACAAAAGAAATACACACGATGTATCTTTCCTCTTTGTTGATCCATTTCTACGCAACATCAACACAGGTTCCTTAACATTGAATAATTCAGTAAGACAGAGTTTTGGGGTCTAGAAAACATTCACACACCATATTGACTTAAGGAATTGTTTTGATATTCACTGACCCTTTCTTAAGGAAACTCAGTGGTAAGTCATTCCAAGTAACTCCTCCCAAAATATAGGAGATACTCTGTTTCTCACTGAACAAGATTTTTTTCAAAGGTGAAAAGCAGTGAACCAATGTTTTAGAAAAACTATGAAAATTTCCATAATTGTATAAAAAGGAAGGGAATATATTCTTTTTTGGAGGTCCACACTGTTAATTTCCTCTTGTTCTAATGCTTTTATGGTCCTTGAGACCTTGTAATTAACAATGCATATACAAGCAATTCATTAGCTTTTTATGAACATGCCAATTTGTGCTTCTAATAAAACTATAGTAAGTATTTATGCAACTATCTACTGCTATGTTGTGTCAATCACCGGATTCTTTACATTTTTTTAAACTCAAAAGAAATCTTGTTTATCATTTGCTTCAAAAATTTTAAAGGGCTCAGCAGGCAATTTGCATATGTCACTAGTTTAACTGAGCAAGGATTAGCAAATTAAATCTTAATTAGCTAATTTTTGCATAATTTTAGGGAAATTATATGCTTTGTGCAGATGGCAGGTGGGAGGTAAGGCATTTAACTTGTATTGAATTGAAGTTTTCCTTGACTTTATGAATTTTAATAGAAAAATAACATTTAACAGTTAAAATGTGTGTCAAACTGAATAGATCCTATCTGGAACCACTAAAATAAGAAATTATTTTATGAAAGAGAACCAATGATAGACATTAAAGTATTTCTAATAATAAGTACATAAGAATTACTTCAAAACTGAAAGAGATTTTTTTCACAAAGGTTTCATACTTCATACTATGTTCTAGATTATAATATAATGATAAATTAATGGAATGTGAATATTAATTCACAGTTCACACATATATTTACAATGAAGTCACAGTTGGTATTAAGTATGGGAGACTTGGTAGCACTGAGCAACAGCAATTATAATTGTACTAACTCACGTGCCAGGAGAGGTGGCACGCAGCAGCATTCAGATCCTTTGGCCTAATGTCCTCAGGCTGTTTCTCACCTTTGTTCTGCTTCCTCTTCCTGGACTGTCTTCCTTCCACTACTCTTCACCTTGTTATCAAATCATCCTTCAAAACTTTGGTTACACATCTATATAGGGGAGGTCTGTATTCATCTGCTCTATCTACTAATGATTTACTTCTCTTTATTCCCATATTTCCATGTGCATTAACTTTTATCATTGCACTAATTACACTGTACTATAATTGCTAATTCTCTTCTACACTCTCCTTACTGTCCCTGTAAAAGCAAGGACAATATTTTATCCCTCTTTCTATCCTTTCAATAGAAGTTTGTTGATTAAATTAAGAAAGAAACCATTACTATCAAATCTTTCTCCCTCAGGCCAACTCCTTGACCTATGCACTGAATCTTACCTCCTCTCACCTCTTCTCATACTTCAGTTTCCTCTCTCTTCTGTATCGTTAGTATCTCTGTCTTTATTTGATTATTTATATCACATAAACATGTGTTATCCTGTTTCCCATCTTAAAAAAATTCTCCTCAGATTCAAATTTGCTCTCCTATGATCTCAATTCTCTGCTCCACTTTACAGATAAATTCCTCAAAAGAGCTGACTCCTCTTTTTCCCTATTGTCTTCCCTGGGTTCCTCTTGAACCCATTCCAGTGAGGCTTTCATACTCATGACTCTACAGAAGTATCTTTGATGAACATTATCAATGACCTCTTTGATGCTAAATACTATGGACAGTTTTTGGTCCTTGTCTTACTTTGCTTTTAGAAGGGTTTCATATAAATAACCAACTCTTCTTCATTATATTCCTTCTTCACTTGGCTCTAAGTTACCATTTTCTATTGCCCCATATCCTGCCTAACTTGCAACTCCTTACAGAATATTTTGTGGGTTCCTCTTCATTGATTCCATACCTGAATGTTAGAAAAACCATAGGATGCATCCTGGACATGCCATCTTCTCCATTCCTGGAAAGCCTCCAGGAATGACCCACAAGAAGTCTCATTAGCATCATGTTCGTTTTTGTAATGGGTTTAGTATTATTATATGGTAATGATTTCCCATTTGTCTGTCTAGCCCAACTTCTCCCTGTATTTCAGAATCCTGTGTCTAATGGTTACTCAAATATCTCTATGTGAACATTTGCTATGGATCTCCAACTGAAATTTTCCAAAGCTCATCCCTTCATTCCCAACATCAACCTCCTCTTCCCACAGTATTCTTCACTCAGAAAATGTCATCTTTCCTGACCACATATTCATTATAGTTTTTACAATTTGTTTATAATTTTATTCTTATAGCTAATTCTGTAAAGGACACTATACATTCCATTTCTGTAATAGATATTTGTACTGTATATGTTACTCAGACAGTTTATTTATGTTTGCTAAACATTTCTCGCTCCTGTCGTGTTTTTAGGTTTGCACTTATTTCCACCATGTGCTTGCCTCTAACTGTGCATAAATACTTTTGTCTTTTTTGTCCCCTGGATAGAAGAAAACAAACCTTATGCTTCTGGTATGGAGTATGACTTTAATTTAAATTATATGAGGTAATAGTCCCAATATGTTGGTTTTAAAAATGCGTGTCAGCATTTGGCATTTGGATATTCTATGTAAATGCAAGCTTTTAGCAGAATTCCAATTGAACAAATTATAGTTTTTGACTATAATTTATGGAAACTATGTAAATATCTACAAGTTTATAGCCAGCATTTCCTAAATTACTCATGAATTACTAATTGACTTTTTCAGCTGCAGGATATGCAAATATATTTTTACAGAGAAGTAATACTAAAACCTCCAAAGGCCATTTGGTTAAAAATAAATAAATAGTGACACTGCATACTTTACCAACAGAAGATGACACTTTTTTAAAAAAAGATTTATTTATTTATTTATGATAGACAGAGAGAGAGAGAGAGAGAGAGAGAGAGAGGCAGAGACACAGGAGGAGGGAGAAGCAGGCTCCATGCCGGAGCCTGACATGAGACTCAATCCCGGGACTCCAGGATTGTGCCCTGGGCCAAAGGCAGGTGCCAAACCGCTGAGCCACCCAGGGATCCCCGACACTTTTTTTTTTTTACCTCCTACTTTATTACAAATCAATCTTAGTTTGAGGAAAACTGGAAATTCCAAGGAAATATTCTTGAATGCAAAATTTAGACATGGGTGGAGTATATGTTGCCTTTATGGTAAGCATCTCAGCAGGAAGAACTTGAGTTTGGAATTAAGGAGATCTGGATTTGCTCTGCTTCTTCCCCTAACCAATCCTAGGGCCTTGGCATAGTTGCTTAAATTCTCTCAGCCTCAGATTCCTCATCTGTAAAAGCAATATAAGAATACCAGTGTTGACAAATTTTAATGAAATCAAGTTAAAATATTGATTCAAAGTCTGATGCATATGCTTTGTTTCTATGATGATAATGATGCTGATGATGATGTAACTTAACCTCAGTAAGAAGATCAAATGGACATGCATATCTCTTTTCCTCGTGCCATAGCATGAAATTTCATCACTTAGAGGTGTCTTTAGATTTCACATTATCATGAAAATTACGTGTGACAATGCTAATTTCTCCGGAGGTGCAAAGACATGAAATTAAAAACCATAACATTTTGGCACATAAGTTTCCTGTTAAATAGCATAGGATATGGAAAAATATAGGATTTTAAAGCAGAGGGTCTTCATCTAGAGATGAAGTGGAGATGAAGTGGAGATAGACTCCACTTAATAGCTTGGTAATTTTAAGATTATCCAAGTTGCAAGTCTTTAAATCTTACTTAAAAAACTATTACATGGGAATAATGAGAAAGTGTACTACATAGTTTTCAACAAATATATATTGAGTTCCTTATATGAAATCCATGACTCCTTCTCTGATGGAAATTATGGTCAGAAAGGGAGATAGTCATAAAAAGGAATAATTTGATCATGACATGATACATTGATAGAACAAATGGTAACATATAGATGAAATGAGGAAATGGAGAAGTAACTATGTTGAGATTCAGTTGTATATTCTCAGAGGAGTAACTGATGCTTGATCAAGAATTTGAAAAATACATAAAATAAATGGAGATATATACCATGTTTTTAAATATAATAGCAGGAATAGAACAATTCTCCCAATGCTTATTTATAAATTTAATATAAAATGCTTCCTGAATAACTTAATCTATCAACAATCTATCTACATATTGTTTGCTTTCCCATGACTAGACTGATTCTAAAGGTTGTTTTTTAAGATTTTATTTATTTATTCATGAGAGAGAGAGAGAGAGAGAGAGAGCGTCACAGACACAGGCAGAGGGAGAAGCAGGCTCCATGCAGGGAGCCTGACATGGGACTCCATCCCCGTCTCCAGGATCACATCCTGGGCTGAAGGTGGCGCTAAACCACTGAGCCACCCGAGCTGCTCTAATTCTAAAGTTGATATGAAAAAAATAACCAAAGATACAGATGCAGTGAAACGCCGGGATACCTGCACCCCGAAGTTTCTAGAAGCAATGTCCACAATAGCCAAACTGTGGAAGGAGCCTCGGTGTCCATGGAAAGATGAATGGATAAAGAAGATGTGGTCTCTGTATACAATGGAATATTCCTCAACCATTAGAAATGACAAATACCCACCATTTGCTTCAACGTGGATGGAACTGGAGGGTATTATGCTGAGTGAAGTAAGTCAATCGGAGAAGGACAAACATTATATGGTCTCAATCATTTGGGGAATATAAATAATAGTGAAAGGGAATATAAGGGAAGGGAGAAGAAGTGTGTGGGAAACATCAGAAAGGGAGACAGAACATGAAGACTCCTAACTCTGGGAAACGAACTAGGGGTGGTGGAAGGGGAGGAGGGCGGGGGGGTGGGGGTGACTGGGTGATGGGCACTGAGGGGGGACACTTGACGGATGAGCACTGGGTGTTATTCTGTAAGTTGGCAAATTGAACACCAATAAAAAATAAATTTATAAAAAAAAGAAAAGAAAAAAAACAATCAAGAATATTGAGGAAAAGAAAAGAAAAAACTATAAAAGAGAATTAATCCTATGAGATATTAAAATATATCATATAGAATCTCAATTATTAAATAATATCATATTGTACATATGTATAAGAATTTAATACATAATGAAGCTACTAATTATAGGATTTTTCTAACCTATGAATGGTGACATAATCACTCTATGAAATTTTTTGCTAACTACAGAATAAGAAACCTCTCTTTGAACTTATATGAAAAATGTATCAGGATTTATTATTAAACCAAGAATGAAGGAGAAAAAAAGAGTGAGAATGAGGGGGGATTGAAGAAGAAAGAGAAGGAATGAGGAAAGCACACAACAAAACTACTTGGTATGTTGTTTCTTTATATAAGAAAGGGGAAAAATAATATATATACATTTGTGCTTGTATGTATATTAAAGTTTTTTTCTAGTGATACAGAAGAAAATAATAAAAATAGTTAACTGTGAAAGCAAATGGAATCAGGTCAACAGAGAGAGGGATGGGAGCATATATCAATTATTCTCTCATGTTTTTCCCTCTTTATTTTTGTAACATTTGAAATGTTCAGAATAGTTGGAAAAAAAGTAAAGTGAACATCAGCATACCCATTATTTAAATTCACCAGCTGCTTTGTGACACATTTGCTTTACTCTCATTCATGGAAGAGCTTGCAACTATGGCCATCCCATGTAGTAGGAGAAATCGTTCTTGAGGGGTCTTCCTCATTCACCTATTTGTTCCTTACTTCATTCTTACAGCAAATATTTCTGGAACACCTAGAAAGAGTGAGAAACTGTCCTAAGCATTGGGACACATTAATGAACAATACCAATAAAAAAACTCTGCACTTGACATACTTTCCCTTTATACATATTTTAAGGTAACTAGGCCTAGAATCACAGGAGAGTCCACTTTCCCCCATACATTTTGATACCTGAATTCCTCCCCTGAGCCATACATCTCAAAAGAAAAAAAAATGTGAAAGGGAAACTTGCCTACTTTCCTTTTTCTTACTTATAACTATTTCCAAAAGATCCTTTAAATGCTACAAATAAATTCTCCAGCAAAAATTCAATAGCCTCCTGAAAACCACTATGTAAACAGAGACATTTTCTTTAAGGAAGAAATAGAAGATTCCTTTGTAGAAAATTGCCATGTGGATAAATTCAATTGTTGTTTCTTGCCCTTCAAACCGCTATAGGTCATTGGATCACTTAGATGTATGCAAATGAGGAATATTCTAATAGGAGGCTTTATGGAAGGCATCACTCAGGTGAGACTCAAGTGGTAATTCTTAATAGGAATTTCCAAATAACTTGCAAGGAGACCTGCTAGCCCAGGGAGTAAAGGTATATTGCAGCAGCCTGTTTTAGTCAGCTCAGGCTGCCATAAAAAAAATATAATAGGCTGAGTGGCTTAAACAACAAGAATTCATTTCTTGCAGTTCTAGAAGCTAGGGAGTCCAAGATCAAGGTGGAAGCAATGTAGGTTTCATTGTGAGACTTCTTCTCTTGGCCTGAAGATAGTTGCCATCTCACTAAGTGCTCCTGTGACCTTTTGGTGTACTCCCTGGGAGTTGGCAATATACTAATTCTTAGGCTTCTTTTCAGAAATTCTGGTTCAGTTGGTCTGGCAGTAGAGAAGCAATGGGATGGGGCTTGCAGAGTCACTGGAAAGGGAGGAGTCGACAGTAAGAGAATGTATCATCATTAGGATACAGAAAGATATATATGGGATATAGGAAGATAGAGACTTGAAAAAGTTTAGTGGTCAGATATGAGGAAGGAAGCACAAAACTTAATAAAATTCTGAGGACATGATAACCCTTATTTTATTCTACTTCCTTCCAGGTGTCTCAGGATTGTTTGACATGGCCTTGACCACTGTCTACTCTCTGGATTATTTATGCTTTATGCTTTATTTTCCAGTATGTGTCTTCCTCCATTTCTCCCTCTGTTCCTTTTTCCATAACTTATTTTTGCTTTCCTTTCCTCTGGTACTATCACAGAAATGTGGATATCATTTTTACCTCTACTATTCGATCACAAGTTTCCAATTATCATAAAAAGAGGCCTTCACAATTATCAGCAGGAAACAGTGGGCATTCAGGACTTCTTTATAACAATATCTTGTATCACTATGGGTGTGGAGAGGCAAAGTCTAGATTCTGTGACATGATGCTCTGTATTCCCCTGGATTAGAAAGAAAGCTCTTGCAGACATCATAGTTGCTAGAGTAGAGCAGAGTTCCCTATTCTTTTGAAATTCTAGTAATAATAATACTGGCTTCTGCTTGTAGCTGGACATCTTTCTTGTCTACTGTTAGAGGTAGCTACACCAAGCATCTTCAAATTAATTTTTCCAATTAAATATTTTGATTGAATTATAAAAAGTGCATCCACCTAACATCACTGTTTGTTTGACCTTGTAAATATTGAGTGAAATTCCCCTTAATTTAATCATGGCATGCAGTTAGAAGTTTTCTGTACATATTCTACTAGTGTTGTGTGGGAACTGAGTAGGTTGGTGAATGAATTAGTGAGTGCCATTAGCCTGAGGATTGTGACCAAACTACTAAGGAATGAATGCATTTCATGAATTATTTTTAATCATTCACTTCCAAGTCAGTTCTTTATTTAAGTGTAAAAGTTGCTTTTCTTCTCCTCATCGGTGTGTAAACTAAAACCATTAACCAGTATTTGTACACTTACAATATATTCATCATGATCTATGAAGATGAAGAGATTCCCATTTATCTGTACCACAGAACTTACCAAAATGGAGTAGAGATGAGATGAGATGAGATGAGATGAGATGAGATGAGATGACTTGTTAAGGGCAGAGATTTATTTTATTCATTTCCATATGCTTGGTGCCTAGTACCCTACCTGACTTATATAGCAGGTTCAGTAAATATTTGGTGAAATGAATAATTTGATTTCATCTTGATATATCTGAGATTTATTAACCACTTATTAAGTGGTTAATAAATGACTATAAATTGATTTTCACTCATGTTTCAGTTGTTTCTCTATGGTTGACTATGTATCCATATTACCCTGTGAGTTTGAATGCAGTCATACTTAAATTGTTTACCCTAATTTGCAATATGATGCCATACTCATGTCTCATAGGCTATTTAACTTGTACAAAGTTCCCTATTGCCTTTTATTTATGGAAGACTCTAGTAGTTTTGTCATCAGATACCACTATATATTGTAGTCTTTTGTGCTGTATATCTGCTAGGCATTTGCCATTTTCACTCTTTCTCTTATTCTAGAGGGTTTCTCAGGGAACACACTCAGTTCCCTTCATCTTTATTTTAGATAGATAAATAAATAATAGATAGATAGATAGATAGATAGATAGATAGATAGATAGATGATAGATAGATAGATAGATGATAGATAGATGATAGATAGATAGATGATAGATAGATAGATAGATAGATAGATAGATAGATAGATAGATAGAGATTGACCCTCAGTACTTCTGAGCTAACACTTTAAGTTCTCCATGCTCTAAGTTTATAGTGTCCTTCCACCTCTCTGAGGTTCAGATTTCATCCATCTGCTGGAAAGGGCATCCAGATGCCATGCTCTCCCCTCCATCCTTCCTCTTTCAAGTTTCTTCCAAGCACTGGGTTTCAAAAACCCTCTTCTTACAGATTTCCCCACCTTGGAAAGCAATTTTTGCCAGTAATCACCCATGGATTGGAGGCAGGCCTAATGCTATATAACCTAAGTTTTGTAGAATCTACATCATTCTACAAATGGGTTCAATTCAGTCAACAATTATTTATAGACTATCTAGTATGTACCAGACACTGATTCTCATGAGCAAAACAATGTTCTCCTCAGTGCCCATCACTTCAAATAAACAAAAATATATATTAAAAAAATGTCAGAAACCTTCTCTTATGGAACATGTATTCTCCTGAAGGAAGGGAGCTATTAGAAGATAGATAATTATAGATAAGAAATGATAGATAAGATAAATAGGTAAGAAATACTAGATGAGTAAAATATGTGACATATTGGTGGTAATAAGGCTTTGATTAAAATAAATCAGAAAAGAGGGATATAGTGTATGAGAGTGAAAGTAATCAAGGACATTATCTTTCATAAGAGGACATTTGAGTAGTTGGTACCACTAAGGAGATAAGGATGGGAGCCAAAGGAATATCTGGAGGGAAAACGTGACTGGGCAGTGACATAGGAACAAAGGCCTGACCATGTTTAGATTAATCTAACAAGATGTGGTTAGGACTATTTGATGTCCTGGAGCAGCCAATGCCTAACTGTATTGTTGGCTATACATCTTTATTTTTTAAATCTTAGTATCACAGGTCCTCAATGTAATTATAAAACTTCTTAACATATTAAGTAATACTTATCTCTTATCTTTTTTAGAAAAGGATTTTATTTATTTATTTATTTATTTATTTATTTATTTATTTAAGAAAGAGAGTGAGAGAGAACATGAGCAAGGCAGATGGACAGAGGGAGAAGCAGACTCCCTGCTGAGTAGGGAGCCCAATGTGGGGCTCAATCCCAAGACCCTGTGATCATGACCTGAGCCAAAGGACAGATGCTTAACCTGAATCACCCAGGCACCCTGACAGTGCCTGACAATTGCTTTTAATGAGCATTTCCTATGCAGAGGAACAGCTTGTTTTTTTTTTTTTTTAATTAACTTTTATTGGTGTTCAATTTACCAACATACAGAAAAACATCCAGTGCTCATCCCGTCAAGTGTCCACCTCAGTGCCCGTCACCCATTCCCCTCCAACACCCGCCCTCCTCCCCTTCCACCACCCCTAGTTCGTTTCCCAGAGTTAGGAGTCTTTATGTTCTGTGTCCCTTTCTGATATTTCCCACACATTTCTTCTCCCTTCCTTTATATTCCCTTTCACTATTATTCATATTCCCCAAATGAATGAGAACATACACTGTTTGTCCTTCTCCGATTGACTTACTTCACTCAGCATAATACCCTCCAGTTCCATCCACGTTGAAGCAAATGGTGGGTATTTGTCGTTTCTAATTGCTGAGTAATATTCCATTGTATACATAAACCACATCTTCTTTATCCATTCATCTTTCGATGGACACCGAGGCTCCTTCCACAGTTTGGCTATTGTGGCCATTGCTGATAGAAACATCGGGGTGCAGGTGTCCCGACGTTTCATTGCATCTGAATCTTTGGGGTAAATCCCCAACAGTGCAATTGCTGGGTCGTAGGGCAGGTCTATTTTTAACTCTTTGAGGAACCTCCACACAGTTTTCCAGAGTGGCTGCACCAGTTCACATTCCCACCAACAGTGTAAGAGGGTTCCCTTTTCTCCGCATCCTCTCCAACATTTGTTGTTTCCTGCCTTGTTAATTTTCCCCATTCTCACTGGTGTGAGGTGGTATCTCATTGTGGTTTTGATTTGTATTTCCCTGACGGCAAGTGATGCAGAGCATTTTCTCATGTGCTTGTTGGCCATGTCCATGTCTTCCTCTGTGAGATTTCTCTTCATGTCTTTTGCCCATTTCATGATTGGATTGTTTGTTTCTTTGGTGTTGAGTTTAATAAGTTCTTTATAGATTTTGGAAACTAGCCCTTTATCTGATATGTCATTTGCAAATATCTTCTCCCATTCTGTAGGTTGTCTTTTAGTTTTGTTGACTGTATCCTTTGCTGTGCAAAAGCTTCTTATCTTGATGAAGTCCCAATAGTTCATTTTTGCTTTTGTTTCTTTTGCCTTCGTGGATGTATCTTGCAAGAAGTTACTGTGGCCGAGTTCAAAAAGGGTGTTGCCTGTGTTCTCCTCTAGGATTTTGATGGAATCTTGTCTCACATTTAGATCTCTCATCCATTTTGAGTTTATCTTTGTGTATGGTGAAAGAGAGTGGTCCAGTTTCATTCTTCTGCATGTGGATGTCCAATTTTCCCAGCACCATTTATTGAAGAGACTGTCTTTCTTCCAATGGATAGTCTTTCCTCCTTTATCGAACATTAGATGACCGTACATTTCAGGGTCCACTTCTGGGTTCTCTATTCAGAGGAACAGCTTGTTAAAAAAGTGTACTAATAGACTGAGCCAGCCAGTTGCCCCTTATGTCGTATCTTAACCATTAGGATTCATTTTCATATGACTAATCTTGAAATGATTCCTAATATATAGTAAAGAGAGGTTTCTGTTTTGATTACAGGATCAGAATGTTCTACATCTGCTTAGATGTACGATAAGAATAAAATGGAAATAAATTTTGGACAAAGTTCCATATTCTCATTTTCTTTGAGATTTTTACATATAATAAAAGATAAAACATTCTCTTAATATGAGATAATTCTTTCAATAAAAGTGTGTAAAGGATTTTGGAAATATAGCAGACTGAAGAAAAAGATATGATGACATTTTATCAAATTCTCAGAAAGACACTTAATGTTGAAAATGCATGCTTATTTTGAACCAGGCTACAGAGTGTTACTATGTGACTTTAACAAAACATTCCCATTACCTAATTCTCAGTTTAGGATGAGGAACATCGGTGAGGGTGGAGGGGTAATGTCACCAAATTCGCTCGGTGGTAGAAAGAATTTAAGAGTGTAATGACGTGATAGATGCTTATGAAAGACAAATAATTTTTATTTAAAAATGTAAAATGATTCATAAAGAAAGGAATTCATAGAGCCTGGCACATGGACATTTATTCCTTATATCTAACATTTATTTTTTTAAAGATTTTATTTATTTATTCATGAGACACACACACACACACACAGAAAAAAGCCAGAGACACAGGCAGAGGGGAAGCAGGCTCCATGTAGGGAGCCCGATGTGGGACTCGATCATGGGACTCCAGGATCACGCCCTGAGCCGAAGGTAGACACTCAACTGCTGAGCCACCCAGGCGTCCCTCTTAGATCTAAAACTGAAAGATGTCAAAAATTAACTTGACACATAGTATCAAAATTCAAGTGGCATTTTAGCAAGTTGTTAGGTCATTTTCTATTGTTTGTTGTAATTTCGCATACAGATCAAAATCCAAAGTTGGTTGCTTGTCTGAATTACCTAATGTAAATGTCCATAATGCTGTTACTGTGCCATAATTGACTCAATCATTCCAGGTTATTTTTACAAATGCATTTTCTTAATTTAATATTTTTTTTGTTTTTTTTTTAATTTAATATTTTTTAAGACAAACACTGAACAAGAAACCAAGGGACTGAGGTTGTTAATTCTTACAATTTCAGTTACTTAGCAACATAATCTATATATCAATGCAAACAACACCAAACCATTAAGTACCCACCATCTCACCAGAGAGGTGGACACCAGCAGAGAAAAAATAACTTGCAGCCTGAAGTGTGAGGTACCAGCTCTGCCTCTCCTGGAGCCAACCTCCCAAGAAATGGGGATGAGATAGTCATGCAGACACTCCCTGTAGGCTAAATTGGGACAAAATCAGAGCTTTAGGTGAGACGGAACTTTTAAAAATGCACATACAGTCACTTTATGCCTCTGAGTAAAATACATCAATGTTTCCACATTACACACAACCCAAAGACCAAACTCCTTAGACCACAGGCTTCATTTCCTGCTTCCCCAATACTTCTCTCATCCTGTGCCATACTCACATACTTGCCTTCCTCTGGACACATATTCCACATGTCAGCAAACAACAGATCACTCACTCAAATTAAAAGTAAATAAATAACAGAAAACAAAACAAAACCCCATGGGTTTATGCACAGCAAATCCTACTGCCCACAAGTATTTATTTAGAGGCTACTACTGTTTTAAGCGTTTTAAACATTTTCTAATTGAAATTCTCCATATTATTTTATTTACATGAACTCCAATAAACTCCAAGTGAATGTATTTATATACATGTACATTTGCATACATACACACATTGGACATTTATTGTCAGGTTTCATAGCAAAATACTCTACTGCACATACCTTTTATTATTTTATTATCTTTAAACAGTTTTATTTATTTATTCATGAGAGATACCGAGAGAGAGGCAGAGACATAGGCAGAGGGAGAAGCAGGCTCCATGCAGGGAGCCCGATGTGGGACTCAATCCGAGGGCCCCAGGATCATGCCCTGAGCCACCCAGTCATCCTTGCACATATCTTTTAAAAATAAAGATAATAATACAAAATAATTTAAATAAGAAAAAAATGCCAGAAAATAAAATATGCTGATATCACCATCCTACTTCAACCAATATTGTCTTTTAGATTATTACTTTCCAATAGGTACTTAGTGCATATTTAATATAGTTGCAGAGTTCATGATCTTTCTGGATTCTGACTTCCTTTACTTTGTATCATACATATTTTTATGAAGTGACACAAAGCAATACTTTTAATGCACTCATTATATTCCACAAAGAAGTCCTACTATAATTTATTCAACTCTTGCCTTATTGTTGAGCATTTAGGTAACATGACCATGTCAAACACCATAAGTAAGTCTGTGATAAGCATATATGTATATTCAGAAATATTTCTTCATATTTTAATTTCATGGGCTTATTGCATTAGGTGGTTTAAGAATTCTGTGGCTTATAATGAATAATGATACATTATTTCTCCCAAATAATGTTCAGTGTACTTAACCACCAATATTATATGGAAGTTTTAGTGTTTTCCTCTCCTGGCTGACATTTTAATCAAAAATTATATTTGTTTATTTAAATACCTTAATTGAATAGATTAAACATCTGATTTCTTAAGCAATGGATGCTGTGTATAATATAACATTTTCATTATTACCTGAGTCATTATTTGGAATTCCAATATTATAGCAAGCTATAAAATAGCAATGCTTTCAAAGTATATATGGGATCACCAATGTTGCACATTTCATATTTTGTCAGTTTTGCATAGTTATTCTGTTTTCTTCCAACTATGTGCTCTCACTTTTATACTGCTGTCAGCTTTGTTTTCACCTTCTATCTTCCAACGTACCACAGAGTGAAACCAGATCACTAAATTCTTAAAATACCCAACATGTGCAATGTATACCAACTGTATGCTAGGCACTGGTAGTTTTTTCTCTATTTTTCTCAATTTAATAATTATATGAGGAAAGTATTGTGATACCTATTTTTAAAATTGGTTTCAATGAGTGGTGCCTGAATGGCTTACTTGGTTGAGTATGTGACACTTTGGCTCAGGTCATGATCTCATAGTCATGAGATCAAGCTCCGCATGGGCACTGGGCTCAGAAGGGAATCTGCTTGAAGATTCTCTCCCTGTGCCTTTCCTCTTGCTCATGCTGTTTGTCTCTCTCTTTCTCTCAAATAAATAAATAAATCTGTTTAAAGAAAGGTTTCAGTGAGACTATATAGTATCATTAGTGGGAAGGGTGAAGTATAGCATGTCAAACTTAATAAATGAATTGTGTGATTTATTTTATATCCCTACATATTTCATTTCTTCACCCTTACTTTTTTATTTTTATCTCCATCACCCTTCCATCTTTCCTTTCTTTCTCTTTCTTCATCCATTTCCTACTCTTTACCTTGATTTTGGCTATTGCCTCATTCTTAGACTACCACAAATCGCTGTGCTTTCTGGAGGTTCACTATATGGATATAAAGCAATATCATATCTGCTTGTTATGAATGACACTCTGAGTGATCCAGGTCCCGCAACTCTGACCTCTGACTCCCAGGGAATGTCCCATCATTCTTTGAAAAATTATATCTTGAGGCACCTGAGTGGCTTTAGTTAAATATCTGTCTTCGGTTCAGATCATGATTCCAGGGGTCCTGGGATCCAGTGGCATCAAGCCTCCTTCTCAGCGGGGAGCCCTGCTTCTCCCTCTCCCTCTGCTGCTTCCCCTGCTTCTGTTCTATCAAATAAATAAATAAAATCTTTAAAAAGAGAAGTTCTATCTTAAAACTTTACATTTGTTGTTTCTTCTTCTTTGCTTTTTTGATCTGTTATAATGACCTTATTTTTTTTTTTTTTTGCCAAAGCTATATATACTTATTATAGGAAAAGAATGAAATTAGAGATAAGCTAAAAAAAGGGAAAGACCAATGTTCTGTAACTTCATTCACATTACTACCTTAAAAATACATTTTTTCCACACATTAATTTTCTTCTTTCTTGGTTGCTCTTATGCTTTCTTTTTATGGAATGATGATCCAGTTAGCTTTCTAATTTGTGCCCTCACACTTAACAAATGATTTTTGATCATTTTTCTTTGACACTAATATCCATTCATGATGCTAAAATACTCTAGTTTGTTAAAAAAAATAGTACCTGAATAGGCTTCAATTACCTACCTACAGGGTAACGCCAGTGGCCCAGCAGTTTAGTGCCACCTTCGGCCTGGGGTGTTTTCTTGGAGACCCAGGATCTAGTCCCATGTCAGGCTCCCTGCATGGAGCCTGCTTCTCTCTCTGCCTGTGTCTCTGCTTCTCTCTCTCTGTGTCTGTCATGAATAAATAAATAAAATCTTTAAATAACAATAATAATAATTACCTATGTACATTGGAATTTGTAAAACCAATAATAGCTGTGTGTGTGTATGTAGCTGTATATGTGTATGTGCGTGTGTGTGTGTGTGGTTTCCCTTGACCTGCACACACTAAGCTGGATTGGGAGAAATGCCTGTGCAGTATTCCCTACTATAACCACCTTACGGACATTATACTAGGAAATTCAGACTCTTCCGTTCTCTTTACTCACTTTATATTTCTGGACACTGGTCTTTCCAATTAAAAAAAAAATGATTTGAGGACTGATTCTTTAGCATGTTAATTTATCAAGTCCCTAAGCTGGGACAAATATTTTAGTTCTACTCAGTACATAGCTTTCTCATTTTAGTTTCAGGTCAGTAGATAAATCCTTCTCTTAATATTTCATAAATGCCAGGAGTTAGTTAACAGTGCTGAGATAGCATTAAACTAATCTCTTTGGTTCTTGACACAGCCTTTATTTTATCCTTTACCCTAGAAGATGTCACATTTGCGGATCATATTTGTATTTCACCAGGAGCACTGCAAATTGTGATTTCTTTAAAAATACAGTGTTCTGCAAAGAAGTCTTAACAGTCACTATGGGGCAATCTTCAGAAAGCCACATCTTTCTAACTCATAAAATTCTTACCTGATAAATAGAGAAGAGTAGTAGGAAAGAAGCCAATGAGCTAAGCTATGTATTTTTTTGACATTTAGGTCTACATTTTTTTTTATTGAAGGTTAGCATTCTGATCTCCTTCCTAATTAGGCAGCTGACAGAACAAAGTAACTTTTGGAATTTTGTTCTTAGCTAAATATGCCAATTTTAGATGATGCACCAAGTGATATGATTTTTGACATAGCAGATATTTATTATTTGCTCGTTTCCCTTTTTAGCTTAGCTTGCTTTATGGGGTATCCTTTAAACCCAGCTATGGCTTTAGGGATCCCCTTTCCTTATTCTCTTCTTTTTTCCCACATTTGTCATGCTTTGTTTTTTGTCCCTTACTCCCTTTTCAAGCATTGTGTCAGGCACTCTCATCTTGGTTGTATCACTTCCATCAGGGCAACCAGGATGACAAAACTAAATTTACATAAATTCATTAACAGTGAATGGGGCTAGCCAAGAGTTTGGTTTTCACACGCTTCTTATGGACACCCTTTTGATTCAGAGGATATGACTACATATTATCATGGAGGCATTTAAGGAAAATGATTCTTAGTTTCTTCTTTGCAGTAGCATTCTCTTCTGGAAGGACAATTTTTTCTTAGACAACTGGATGCATTTGGAAATCTTTATACCTCGGTTTTGTAAAATAGTACATTAGCTTAACTTGCTCCTGTTTAGAAATAATGACCAGAAAATATATTTCATCTTTTAGGATCATTCTAGACTTTAGTAAATCAGTAATTTTCAAATGAGGGGAATCTATTAATTCCTTAATTCTAAAATCTAGAAAGAGACAGAATGAATGGAGCTTTTGCTCTCAATTTTTACCTAGGTGACAGATCCTGAACCACATTATAGGGAAGTCAATTTTTACCCCCACTCTATCTTGCTTTCTCTAGAGAGAGAGTGTGTGTGTTCCGAGTTATCTAAACTTTTTAGAGATTGTTCTTTTTACCACTGGAAGGCTGGAAGGGCTGCCGAAGCAGAACAGCAACTTGGAAGCTGGAAGTAACATGGGAGATCAGTGAGAGCTACGGTAGATAACCTCTAAAACCCTTTCAAATTTATTGGATCAGAGTGTTTGTGGTGTTCCTCGAATATCCAAAGTGACTAAAATATTTTCTTTGTCTACTTTTCGTTTTCCATCAAATGCTTTCCATTTCACCACTACCAGAAAAAAATAAGAGTTGCATGAATTTTTGATTCAGTGTTAGTAAATAAAATTTAATTTTGAAAAATAACTAAAGAATGCTTGTGTACTCTCAGGATATAGACAATTTATTTACTCTACCTCTTTTTGCTTTTTATTCTGGCCAACTGAGTGCTATGCATAGCACTTCCTTGTAGATAGAAAAGTCTGATTTAAAGTCAAACAAAAGGAGGCCTTAATTTATATTCTTATATTCTATGAAAATACATGATGACCATCTTTCTAAGACATGGATGAAAGATCTGTCAAGCCCCTTATCTTGCATCATTTGTTGCTGTACTACTATTGTGCTTTTTACTCTCAACCTTCTTTTAAAAATTACTTCTGTGGAATGTAAGAAATAGTGCAGAGGATCATAGGGAAAGAGAGGGAAAACTGAATGGAAAGTTGTCAGAGGGAAAAAAAACATGAGAGATTCTTAACTCTAGGAGACAAGCTGAAGGTTGCTGGAGGGGAGGTGGGTGGGGGGATGGGGTAATTGGGTAATTTGCATTAAGGAGGGCATGTGATGTGATGAGCACTGGGTGTTATATGCAACTGATAAATTATTGAACACTAGATCTCAAACTAAGTATGTACTATATGTTGGCTAATTAAATTTAAATTTTAAAAAATTACTGAAAAGGAATGTGGTTTCATACTTTAAATTCAATGTAAAATTAGATACTATGGGAGAAGAAGTCTTGGGTGACTTCTCTTAAATTAATATGTTTAAAAAAACAATTAAAATGATAATATTCTTCAAGTTAATTGTCCCTGACACCCATTAATAATAGAAGCCTACATTATTGCTATACACATTCATTAACTGTGAGGATTTTAAAGCACTTAAGTACCAAAACTGAGCCCTACTGTGACTATAAATTAAAGCTAACTTAATATAGTATCTATACCTTGCTTTAATAAAACTAAAATTGATTACTTTTCTTCTGTCATCAAAAGTCCGTTTCTCTAAAATACATGATATATTAAAACAAAAACAAAAACAAAAACAAACCTAAAACCAGGAATCTTGGGTTTTGGTCCTAGGTGCACCACTCACTGGCCTTAAACAAGTCAATTCACTTCCTAAGACTCCAACTGCTTACCTCTGAAAACAGAAGTTTGGAGTAGATAAATATATATATATATATATATATCAATCTACTGTATCTATATATATTTATATATATACTTATTTTTAGCTTGAAAAATCTGTAATGTATAAACATACACTCTTGATTTTAAATTTCAGACACAAGATGGCACTATTAGTAGTGATTTTAATTTAATTCACAGATAAAACCAGGAGAATTGCAAGATCTGTATATCCAAAGAAAATACTTAAATACATAAGATACTGCAAACACACACATGCACGCACATGCATGTGCACCCACACATGCACATATGCTGTCTTTGTTTGATTACTATAACTTAACATCTGGATGGATGCTGAATAGTTCAGTCAGCCAACTGTTTGCTTGACACCAAGATGATTGATTGATTTTTTTTTCATTTTCATGAGTATATTTCAGTGTTGGATAGGCAATCAAGACATATTTGCAAAAATGTGTGCAAGATAAAGATTGATAATGGTATGATTTCAATATAAATAGAAACTCTTGAACAAGATATATCAATTTTATAGGGTAAGAGGAGAGGCGTTAAAACATGGGCAAATTGTATAACTAAGAGTTTGCTACTAAGTTAAAAAGAATGTATGTTTGGTGCTCAGACAATTTCCAAATAATAGTAAAGGCACAAATTTTAGTAAGCTGAAAAGGGGTAATCTAATCTCAAGAACGTTTTTGTTAAAATCTTCCAACCTCTTCTTGCTACTTACCCAAACTCTCTCGATAGATGTTGAAGACTAAAAGATGTTTTATGGTTATACCAATGTCATGATTTAGTAGAATATTCTAGTAGTAAACATGTTTTCCCTAAAAGCTGACTTGTTCCCCCTTTAATTGTTATCATGATTTTCAAATGAAATCGTTCATAATATGCAATTCCTTCTTTACGATGTTTTTTCCAAATTCAGGTAGAATCAGTCTCTCCTAAATAATTTATAAAATTCTTATACTCAAAAAATACTGAAGATTTTAGCAATCTACTAGACTACTACTTTCATTTTACTGAAGAGAAAACCAAGCTCCAGAGAGAAAATATAAGGATGGAGTGGAAAATTTCTCGTTTCTTCCCTTCTAGTTTTTTTTGTTATCCTAATTAGTAAACTGACATAAGATAACAGAAGAAAAAAATAATTTCATATATATGGGAGCTCACAGAAATATGAGACTCCCCAAAGTGACCAAAGAAGGCAGCTTTTTATGCCTTTGAAACAAAGAAACAGTATTTGTGAGGAATTGATGAAGGGGTTTGGGCTTAAGGCAGCAAATGAATGGAAAAATCTATAATGTATAAACATACACTCTGATTTTAGATATCAGACACAGAGTTTAACAGCCTCCTCAGCCCTTAATTATCTACCTCTGGTGATAACAATGTCTCCACCCTGCAGGTGCAGGTAGAATAGTTTTCACCAGAGGGATTTATCTCTTGCTTTCAGGGGGACAGAAAAGGGTCAGAGCATTCTTGCACTGGCTATTTCCTAAGTAACTTTAATCCAAAATAATAAAAAACTGGGTGGCTCAATCAGCTAAGCATCCTACTCTTGATTTCAGCTCAGGTTATGATCTCAGGATTCTGGGTTTCCTGTTCCGGGGGGAGTCTGCTTCTCTCTCCCTCCCCCTGCCTCAAGTTCACTCTCTCTCTAAATAAGTAAATCCAAAAAAATAATCAATATGCCGGAATGACATATTTTGGGGTGGCCTACCCTGAACCCCATCAACAGCATGAGGATCCACCTCTGATCTGTGTTAGGGGCACAAACTTAGTTCTAGTGTTCTTTCTGTTATGCACTTATTATGTTTCAGATGACAGTCCTTTCTATCTGGAATACAAATCTCATCTACCTTCCTAAACTATAAATTTCTTTTAGAAAAAAAAGTATTTTTTCTCTCCACTGTCTAGCACAGTAGCTGGTAATCTGGAGATGCTCAAGGCATACATCTAAATAAATAAATGTTTAATGAGCAATTGTAATAAAACAATTGTAACAAAACTTTTATATTTTTATGTGCCCACTGCAATGCTTCACTACAGATAATTACATAATGTCTTTTCATACCTATACAAAACTATCTGTGGTGAGAAATGAAATTTTAAAAAAATATATATTTTATTATAAGCTACTCTGAAACAGGGAGTAATTACAAGTTCTTTTCTATCATTTGGTGGATATCACTCAATCAATCTGTTTAAATTGTTGCAACTGAACAAGTAATAAAGCTATGGCTCACACCATCCTTGGCTTAAAGACGCTGACTGAGCAATTCTTAGGAATGTGATATGACTTAGTGATTCTATCTTTTTCTGCCTATTTCTTACCCTGTAGCAGAGGTGATGATAATTACTACATGCAACTGTTTTACTAAAAAAATATAATGTGATATATGCAAGTCCCAGGGATGTGGAGATCTGACACATGTATTATTTGGATAATTTTGAAATCCTCTTGTTATATTGGAGAAGACACCAGATAAGTCAGTGTACAATAGAAAAAAAAAGGTGAAATCCCCTCCTTTTCTTCTTGGTCTAGTATCAGTAATAAACAAATGCATATGTAATCCCTTTGCCAGTCTTTGGAAACAATACAGGGACACAAATTGTTAGAGCCTAAATGATTCTAGATCTTGCTTCAACCTATGAATGTAGAACCCTCACAAATCCCACTAAGCTTTCATCAGGTTTCCCATGGAGAGCTTTCTTCTCCCTCTGCTTCTGTCTCTGCCTCTCTCTCTGTGTCTCTCATGAATAAATAAATGAAATCTTTTTAAAAAATCCCACTGAATTTCACCCAAATATTTGTGGTGGTTCTGGGAAGAAGTTTAATGTGTTCTCATGTCCTTCTTTGTTCCTCTTTTCTGTGGCCTTCCATTTCTGAGATCCCTTGGGGTGAAAGTGGTCTCAGATCTCCATGCTAGCCTTCCACTGCCCTCAGCTACCAATATCCAGTATGGCAGAGCAGTTGTTCATGCTGAGGATTGAGTCTACAATGTAGTCAACACTGTCCCTCACTGCTTTTACAAGATTGTGCACAGCACCTGGCTTGAAACAGGTGCTTAAAAATATTTACATAAAGAATAAATGAGAGGTACCAAAACCTTTCCTGGAATTCTGAATATATTGGATTCACACTATAGTCAATGCAGAAGTATAGAGATGCTCTGTTCTCCCTTCATTGTCTTACTATCCAACTGAGTTTCAAAACCCGGCTTGCTTTTGCTACTATGTCAGGGAGAGAGAGCCCCTTGTGAAAACAGGCCTGAAGCTTCTGCAGGCAGATCTTTCCTCAAGAAGACTGAGGGCAAATATCCTATTCCTTTCACTAGGCTTTAGGCCTAGGTCTCAGGAAAACACTGTTATTCTTTCCTCCTCCCTTCCATTCTGGAGGTGCTACATCCCCCTAGCAACCCTACTGAAGTTCTCCACATGTATAGGAAAAAGAAAATTTGCCAATTAGCTCTTTCTACTTTGGTAGATATGCCCAGATGTGTCTAATTTCCTAACTGAATTCAAATGTTCGCTGTTACTTCAAATAGGTATTTCAAAACGGAAATCAAACAAATAGCTTGTTAAATACAAGCTATTTGGCAAATTAACAAAAATGACAATTTGGTTTTTGAAGTTATGGAATGCAAGTGTAACTCAACTTCAGAACAAAATTTATAATTTGATGTGCCTTAATAAAGTTATTATAAATAAGTAAACTAAAATTCAACTTCAGTAACAAGGAAATGAAATAAAATGAACCAAGACAGAGAAGTAAAAGTGTTAATAAAGAAAAAAAAATTAGTATATTATAAAACTAAAAGTAAGAATGATAAAAGTAAAATATATTGGTAAAAAATCCAACAGAAAAATCAGTAAGCACCTAGTATGCCTGACTCAGAAAATTTTAAAAAGCAAAAATTTACAGTATTGGGGGAAAACATGAGTTATAACTATAGATACAAGTGAGATTAAATAAAACTGTAAGAAGATTTAATTTCTGTACATATGCAAATAAATTTGAAGTACATAAATTGGGTGATTTTCTAGCAAAGACATAAATTATTGAAATTGGCCTAATTACATAAAAATAAATGTCAAGAATATTGCATTTAAAATATACTGCTTTAAAAGTATATATTTTAAAAATCCACAAGGTTTATGTTTTCAAAGATTGATTGATTGATTGATTTGAGAGAGAGAAAGATAGTGAGAGAGAGCATAAGCAGACTCCCCAGAGCAGGCGGCATGATACGGGGCTCAATTCCAGGACCCATGGGATCATGACTTGAGCTGAATGCAGATGCTTAACTTACTGAGCCACCCACGCATCCCACATCCCCCACAAGGATATTTTTAAACTTTAAAATGGAAAAGCTTGTTTTAGTGTGGCCAAATACAGTGATAAATAGCAACAAATTTAAGTGCATGTTTAATAATAAGCAAACTTAAATAGAAGATATTTCTGTGGCTAAACATGAAACATGTTAAAAAATAATGACTTGCTAAGGAAGGAATAGACTCAGAATAGACACAGGACTTGTCATATATTCTTTCTATAAATGATTTTTTTTTAAAGGTAAAGAGCCAAATAGAAAAGTGGGCAACATATGGGAACCAATAATTCAGAGAAGAAAAAAAATGAAATACACATGGCATGAAAAGATGCTTAAACTCACTGCAAAACTCAGGGAAATACAAAATTAAATAATAATGAGACATGCATATTTTGTTCATAAAATTTATCAAAATTTTTAAATATTCATAATATCATTGCTGACAAAGATCTGGGAAATGAGTACTCTCAGATATTAGTGAAAAGATATATTGGTAAAAATATTTTGGAGGGTAATTTGAGGTCTCAATTAATAATTGACATACCAGTCTTAATTTTTAGAAATTTACCGCAAAAATATCTTGGGCTTATAAATATGAATGGGTAAGAGAATCACTGTAGCATGTAGTAATATTAAGAACAATGCGGAAATGAAATGTCATTCTATAGGTAAGTGTCAGTGGGGTACACATATATGTTCTGCACTCAAAATATATATGTTATATTTTGTTTTGAAAAACTCAATTGGGAACTATATAAGACAAAATTCCATTTAGAAGTTTACAGGAATGTGTATGAAACTATCTCTATATAACTCACATAGGCTAATATATGCTTGAATAATCAAAATTACAAGTTTATGTATCAAACTGTTAACACTAAGTATTTCTGAAAGTTGTAATGAGAAGGAAGGATAGGGGAAGGGTGGTTTACTTTAGACTTTATATACTTAAAAAAATAATAAGTGATACTCTAGTTCTCTCTTGTGTGTCTAAAGCTGCTCCATAGGAATCCATGTCCTTTTCTCTGAGAGTCCAGGCCAGCCACAATGCAGCACAACTGTCCTCTGCTTTATTGCCAAAGCAGCTAGCCAGACCACCCTTGCTCCTCCTCCTCCCTCTGATTCACACAGAAGTCAGACACCTTTTGTGCGTATTATACACTCCCAAGGGCCTCCGCACTTGTTATTTTTTTGTTTGTTTGTTGTTTGGGTGGTTTTAATGTGTTACGGTACAGGCAAGATTGATTGCTAGCTTTTCACAATACCTGCCAGTTAGTAGAAACTTCACCTTATCCTTCCCATTGATAACAGCTGCTGATAACCACCGTTTTAAACAGCTCAATGAGTGAGCCTAACTAGCAAATTAACGAATACATCTGTTTCAAATCTCTATAATTAAGACCCCCCAAAACGGACTTGGCAAGTAAGAGAGGTCTCTCTTTAACCATTTATTAATTCTTTCAGTCATAATCTGGTACAAATCAAGTCTATATATTATTACCTATAAAGGTGAAGGCTTTACAGTACAAAAAATAAGACAGAAACAAAAAAAAAAGGACTAATACTGAGGGCCTACTGTATAAATTTTTTATATGCATTATCAGCTCTAATTTTCAAAACTACCCAAAGAAATATGCACTATTATCCCTATTTTTTACAGAGGAAGATAGAGATATTTTTAAATGGAGGCATAAAACTATAAGATGGCTAAATATCTTTTCCTTCCTATACAGAAGTAGGGACAAGCCTCGTTAATTGGATTACCAGTCACCAGTCACATTTTAACTCTTTTGAAGGCAAACAGGAGTCTCTTCTTGATAGCGTAGAGGGAGTGTATATTCTTTTGTATGTTTGTTTTATCCCTTTCATCTTTTAATTTATTTTTTTTAAACCAAACCTTCAAGTTGGAAAGGAAAGAAGTTTTCTTCCTGTTGAAATAAATAACAAATCTGGGGTTTTAGCCACCTGATGTTCTTGGAAATGTCAATTTCAAGGGAGAAAATTAGCGTTGGAGAGCCTGGGACTAAATTTCAACTGTGCCTTTCTAAATTGTGCATGCAAATGGGCAATTAGACCTGCGATGGGTAATTGCATGCCTAAGTGAACCCTTCCATAAGTAGTTTAGAAGCCATTTTTGAAGGTTGAATTTGTCGAAGTCCTTATAAATTTCCTCTTCTTGCTGAAACAGCCTATGGAAGTGCATCCTTAACTTCAATAAGACAATACCTCTCTATTCCAGGTACTTCCCAGCAAAATTAAAATCACTTGAGGAGGTGAGAAAGGAACATATGAGAAAATATAGTGCTAGATAGTATCTAGAATTTGTTTTACATATGTGATACAATAATATTTAATCATTGTAGAAAAATTAAAAAATAATGTAAGTATATAAAAAAGAATATAAATATAAAATAGAATCATTAGTAAGTCATTTATCCATCCAGCAATAATAATGTTACTATTTTGTCCTTATGTTTCTAAATTTACTATATTCATGAATATATATATACTTTTCCATATTTAACAATGTATTTTATAATAATTGTTCTATAATCATTTTATGACCCCCACATTTTTCATTTTAATATATCATAATGTGTAAAATTGACATCCACATGCTTAATGCTTAGGTTATGTTTTAACTTGCAGTATTATAAAATACATTATTTTTAAAATGGAGTGGTAAACATAAAGGCCTTATTATTTTTGCTTGACTGCCTAATTATTTCTTGAAATCACTTCTCCTATATGCAATTCTGAATAGTATTAGTCTTTTTTATTTTTGTCATATATGTGAAAACCATCTCTTTTTTCCTGATTATTTTTATTCATATTTCAGGTGTGATCAGCATCTTGTAAAGGTCAATCTTTCCTCTCCAGCTCAGCATTTCTCTGAATGATCTTCTGATCCTGTAAAGAGCCCTTTCTTTCTTTTTTAAAGCAAGATCCATTAACTTCTCATAAAATTACTGTGCCATGGCACACAATAAAAAACACTAATTTTCCTTCATACTCTGCCAAATAAAGCAGTATGATATACATTCAAAAATTCATTTAATCATGTGTGCCTTCTTTCATGTATTCTCAGTTACTTAAATCACAAAACCTGAATTTCTTTGGAGACTCAGGAAAAATCAAGGACTAGTAGTCCTTGAATAAGTTTGCCTGCCTTCCATCCTTCCTTCTTTCCTTTCTTCCTTCTTTCCCTCCTTTCTTCTTTCTCTCTATAGAGATAGAAATAAAGATGCATACATATATATATATATATATGTATATATAGAGAGATGTATATATATATATAGATAGATAGATAGATAGATGGATATATACATTATTTCAAATAGATAACAATATGCCCTTTAAGTGGGATACATTCTTCAATATTCCCGGTGGAATAAACAAAACTATTTATTTATAGCAGGATTAACATCAGTGATGACATTTTTAGTAGTAATTTAATTTCACTAAAAACTGGTCAGAGGCTAGGTGATATGAGGGTCAACAAAAAAGTCTCTTGATCTACAAGGACTTGACAAAGTACAAATACAAATAATTAATATCCCACATGTTTAGAAACAAGACTACCTCTACTTTGAGAGATAGTTTAACTAAAAGTCATTAGTACATGAAAAACTTAAAAATTAAAAGAAATTTAAAAACTTATGACTGCACTATTAACATTAAAATTTACAGGATAAAAACCTCTATTTTATGAGAATGTCAAGGAAAATAATTAGCCTATGGTTATTGTTTTGGTAGAAGCAGCAGGAATCAAAATTCACCAGGTCTGAAATTTTAAATGAGAATGATTGTTTCATGATATGATAAACCTATTAACGTTTTATAAACCACGAGTGGATTATGTGCTTTCAAAAGCTATATCGATAGTGAATTAATTTACCTGGTTGATGGATAATTAGTAAGTATTGGCAAGATACTCTTTAAGTTGAATTGAGTTATTCTATTACACAAAATGCTTTATAAATGTTTTGTCAGGGTGTTGGGTTGCTTATTTGTTTTTGATTTTTAACCTTTCAAGAGTTTTAAGTTTAGTATTTGAACATCTAGTTTAACTAATGGCATATAAATATTTATCTTAAAATGTAACTGCTACTGATTTTAAATAAATCCATTTGAAAAATGTACCTTTTGTATTGTTTACATAAAATTCAGCTTATTCATTCAGCCATCATATATTGCTTATGTTTATTATTCTTTTTGACAATCACTTTTATTTTTTTAGATATTTTATTTATTTATTTATTTGAGAGAGAGAGAGAGAGAGAGAGAGAGAGCAAGAGTAAGAGAGAGTACAAGCAGGGGAGAGGGAAAGGAGGCTCCTGCCAAGCAGGGACTGATGTAGGGCTCAACCCCAGGACCTCAGGATCATGACCTGAGCTGAAGGCAGACACTTAATCAACTGAGCCACCCAGGTGCCCTGACAATTGTTTTTAATAAGCATTTTCTATGCAGAGGAACAACTTGTTAAAAAGTATACTAAGTCCATTCCATATATCTAGCTTTATCCCATACCTCTCTCTTTCTGAATGGCCACCCTCAGCCTGTACTAGAATTCATTCAATTCTTTATTCATGCCAAGTTCTGTCACACTTCAGGAACCATCTTTCCTTCTATCCTGGTCATCCTTCACCCAGCTACTTTTTATTTATTATTTATCCAAAATCATCTGACATCTTAGTCTAAGTTTGGTTTTCCTCCTGTGAACTTCCATAAATGCTGTATCTATTGCACTGTAGCATTTACCATTTTATATTATTCACTACTAGATTGGGAGGTTCCTGAAAACAAGGATAACATTTTTCTTATTTGTCCATGCACCTTCAGTCCCAAGTAGTGTCTGGCAAAAAGGATAAATAAATATTTAATAAACACTCAGGTGGATGAATGAATGGACAGATGAAGCAGTGATATGAGAAAATAGGGCACATTTGGGAGTTCTTAGGTGCCAGTGAAAAATATGTACCAAGTACAGCTGATTCTCATTATTTGCAATAGTTGTGCCCTATAAAATTGCCATGAACACTGAATTGGTAAATATTGAGTCATTGTTCTTAGGGGAAATATAAGGTTAGGTTCCTGTGAGCATCTGTTCACAACATTCTTGTCATTCGATCAATGCATAATCTTATTTTATGTGTGTCTCTGTTTAAAAATAACTTATCCTGTGTATATCATTGATTTATTAACATTGAACCCACAGTCAGTAACACTATAACCAATGCCTGAATGAAGCTTATCTAACAAATGTATTTTCTCCATAAGGTACATCACAGCCTTCTTGCACTTAGGAATCCTGGGCAGTACTTTAGCACCATGCTTGGGATCTATTTTATTTATTATTTATTTATTTTATTTATTTTATTTTATTTATTATTTATTATTTTATTTATTATTATTTATTATTTATTTTATTTTATTTATTAAGATTTTATTCATTTATTCATGAGAATCACAGAGAGAGAGGCAGAGACATAGCAGAGGGAGAAGTACGCTCCCCACATGGAGCCTGATATGGGGACTCAATCCCAGATCCCGGGATCATGCACCGAGCCAAACGCAGATGCTCAACCACTGAGCCACCCAGGCAACTTGGGATCCATTTTAAAAAGCAAAATCACCAACAAAAAGCACAACAATGTAAAAAATGTGGCGCTAAGTAGACTACAAAAAGAACACTTATTTCCAATATAGCAGGGGAAACAAGAAATCAGGATTGCCTTGGTCCATCACATCTGGGATTATATGCATTAGGCAACTCAATTTTTGTCACCCTGTACATGTGCAGGTCCCTGAAAAAGTCTGAAAAGCCTGTGAAAGTGCTATGAGTATTGACTTTAGAGTTACAGATAACTTTACAAACATAGAAACTGCAAATAATGAATATTGTATTTGGTGCTGGTGAAAAAAATATGGCTTCTGTTATCAAGAAGCTTGCAATCTAATTGAAGTTAGGAAACAACTATAAAACAGGGCAAAAAGCAACATAAGGATGCATAAAGAAAGTTTTGAAGATTTTGGAATCAGTGGGCACAACTGTAATCAGATGAGGCTTAATCGTGGAAGTGGCTTTAAACTATATTTAGAAGGGTAGGTAGGATTTTAAAGGAAGAATATAAAAGTGAAGAAAAATCTGGATGAAGAGATATGATCTTGGGAAATGAGTGAATGTTTAATAATGATCAGAGAAGCCAGTTAGAAAATGATTGCAATAGGCCACCAAGTGGACACACTAAACCAGTAAGTATTTAAAAAGCTAAGATAGAGATAAAAACATTGTGCTGGAGGCAAAGACAGGGAGTTATGGAAAGTAAAAATAATCACAGAATAAGACTAAAGAAATAGATCTATAAACGTTATCCACAGACTGTATTAGTTTTCTTTTGCTGCATAACAAACTACCATGAATTGAGCAGCTTAAAACCACATGCACTTTCTATCTCAGAGGATCCATGGGTCAAGTGTCTAGATTCTGGAGACTGAGGCTGAGTCCTCTGTGTAGGGTCTCACTGTGCTGCAAACAAGGTGTTGACAGGGCTGCATTCCTCTCTGGAGCTTGGAGTTCTTTTCCCAGATCGTGTGGTTGTTGGAAGACTTTAATTGCTTGAGTTTGTAGGACTGGAGATGCCATGTTCTTGATTGCCACCCTCAGCCCTTAGATCCTGGTCACATGTTCTCATGGGCTCTCCTATAACACATCATCTCACTTCCACAAGGCAAATAGGAAAACTCTCTTGCTTCAAATTTCTCTTGTCATGCATGGCCTAAATTCTCTGAGGTTCACCCCATTAGGTCAGGTCTACCCAAGATAATCGTTTGATTAACTCAATGCCACCTGATTAGAAATCTTAATTACATCTGCAAATCACTTTACCTCTGTCATATAATGTAACTTAATCACAAGAGTGATGTCCATCACAATCACAAGTCCCAAGCACACTCCAGGGAAAGGGGATTTATATAGGAGACATGAATCTTGGAGACAATCTTACAATGCCACCCATAGTAAGGATCCATTGAATTGATACATATATGATTCATTTATTTATTTAATTTTTAAATACTGCTATTACTGGTCAGTCAGACCTTTCCCACTCCTACCAGTTAGATTTTTGCACTTACTAATCAGAGGAATCCCAAGGAAGAACCTTTGTATCCCTGAGTTGGAAGTGGCAGGAACTATGTTTGGATCTAAATCAGGACTAAACTGATCAGCATAAGAAAGAGAGAGAAGACCCTAAGGAAAGATTCAAGGGCCAGGAAAGGAAGAAGGGGTTCATGCAGTGCTGTGAGTAGGGGCAAGGCAGAGAGATGTGCTAAGAAGCAGAGAGCAAGGGAAGAAATGAGGCAGCTTTGTAGGATGAGGACCTGTGAGAGATTTGACATGTAGAAAGGACATTTTGGGGGCTGCTTTGCTTTGTATTTAAAAAATCACCTCCTCCTGCTTTTCTACCTCCCAGTGTCTTCAGCAAAGCATTCTCTATCCTTGTTTTAGAATTATACTTACAAAAATAATAGAATAATAGTAAGAAAAGCACAGGCTTTTATTTATTGCTATTTTGCTTTCTTTTTTTGAGACAATATGTAAGAGTGGCTTTAAGTTTGGCACTAGGAAGGAGATGATGGCTAGCTAGGACATTATTGCATACCTTGTTCTTCTCTTCCCTCTTTCTCTCTTGTCTCTCCTTCCTTCTCTCCTTCTCTTAACTCTCTCCCTCCTTCCCCACTTCATTCATCTCTCTCCCTTCCTCTCTTTGCTCTGGAATCTCTCCTAGGATCTTTCCCTCACTTTCTTATGTAGATCTCAATCTGTTTATGTCATCCCAGTGAAGATCTTCCCATCTTTTTGTTTTGTTTGTTTTTTGGTTTTGGGTTTTGCTTGGTTTTGTTTTATTGATAACACATAGAATGAAATCCAAACTCTTACTTTGGCCTAGAAACACCTATATTAGGCTGAATGGTATCTGTCCATCTCTCTGATTTTATCTGATACCACCATTTTTCTGTCTACTCTGACCTCTCTGTTTCTTGAATATGCTTAGCTTATTCCTGCTCTACCAATTCCATACTATTTTCCTCTGCATGGCTAACTTCATCATGTAGTTCGGATCACAGATTAAATATCATCTTCCCAGGGAGGCCTTCCTTAAAAACCATAACAAAGCCACCTTTCTAGCAAAGCATCCTATTCTAATTCTCTAGCAACACTTATAACCATCTGATATATGTATTGTTATGTGTTTATTTTCTTTTTTTAAAATATTATTTATTTATTTATTCATGAAAGACAAAGAGAGAGAGGGGGTGGGGGAGAGAGAGGGAGAGGCAGAGACACAGGCAAAGGGAGAAGCAGGCCCCGTGCAGGGAGCCCGATGTGGGACTCGATCCCAGGACTCCAGGATCACGCCCTGGGCTGAAGGCAGGCTCTAAACCGCTGAGCCACCCAGACGTCCCATGTGTTTATTTTCTGTCTTCTGCCCTCCAACTTCTATCCCTGGACAGGCCATGTGCTCCTCAAGGTCAGGCAATGGAACCACCAATTATCAGTCTATGGCCAGTAACGAGAATACTGTGTAACACATAGCAGGTGCTTTACAATTACTTAATAAATAGATTTACAAGAGATTAGACTGTATATGTTTTAATCTTGTTTTTGCCACTAATTTGCTGTTTGATCTTGGGCAAGAACAGGGAGTTCTTTCAGAGCTTGGAGTACAAAAGCAAGAACATTTATGAATATTTCAATATCCCAGATCTGTTATATATTATTATCCATTTTGATGGAAGAAGAAACTAAGGCTCTCTGAGATAAAATAATCAATGATTGACATGCGGTGGAGCTAGAATACAAATCTACCTATGTTTGCCTTAAAGTCCCTTTGGCACTGCCATTCAGAAATCTTGAAACACCATGATCTTCTACTTCCTTCTATAGGATAGACTTTCCTCTAATCAAGCATCTATCATTTTTTATCCTGAACAGCTTTTCTAATTTGTAGGAATAAGGAAAGAAGAACGCACACTGAGTGGAGAGTCTAAATACAAAGGTTTTGGGACTGCATTAAGTCATGTTTTTGTTTCTTTTCTTTTTAAGAAAAAGAAATGAAAGAGTAATAAGCTAAGGTAATATCTACAGAATTATCTTTTCTATTATCTCTGCTAATTTATACTTTTTAAAAACCACCTAGTTTGTCTTCATCTAAGCATTTTATTTTTCTAATTTCCAACTGTTTTGTGTGTTAAATGCTTTCTAAATGATTTGTAAGGTTGATATTTAAACAACTCTTATACTGCATAATCACACAGTTCACTCTTTAGAAACATCACTTTTTTTCCCCACTTTCAGTGTCTTTATTTAGATGTCAAATTATGCTCACATTGCAATGCTAATTCAGCTGTAAGCAATGATTATGTCACATACACCTATTTTATTCTTCTCCTATTCTGATTCAGTGAAAAACTGCTTCTCATTTCATTTACTTGGGTTTCTCTTCTTTATTTCTCTCTTTCTTTCTCTTTCTTTCTTTCTTTCTTTCTTTCTTTCTTTCTTTCTTTCTTTCTTTCTTTCTTCAGTGATTGTTCTTTTGAGTTCCAGGCATGAGTTCAATTTGCTCAAAATTTCAAAGAGTTAAGATGTTTCCTAGATATGTAAGAGTCACGTGGCATTAACAATAGTGTGTGGAGCTGTGGGTGAATAATTGCTTAGTAATGCATGGTTTGTCTATGAGAGTCTTTTTCTTCTTTTTCTTTCTTTTTTCTTAAAGATTTATTTATTTATTTTTGAGAGAGAGAGAGAGAGAGAGAGAGAGAGAGAGAGGAGAGAGAGAAGGGAGCGACAAAGGGAGAGGGAGAGAGAGAATCCCAAGCAGGCTCCACACCTAGTGCAGAGCCCAACGCGGGGCTCAGTCTCACAACCCTGAGATCAAGACCTGAGCCAAAATCAGGAGTTGGGCACTTAACTTACTGAGCCACCCAGGTGTCCCTAGAGTCTTGTTGTTTTTTTTTTTTTTTTTAGATTTTATTTATTTATTCATGAGACACACACAGAGAGAGGCAAAGACGCAGGAAGAGGGAGGAGAAGAAGGCTCCATGCAGAGAGCCTGACACAGGACTTGATCCCGACCACATCCAGAGCCAAAGGCAGATGCTCAACCACTGAGCCACCCAGGTATCCTGAATCTTGTTCTCCAAAAGCAACTAATATTCACTGCAAGAATCTGAGACATATCCTATCACTCTAGGAATTCTTGAAGAATATATGTATTTTCTCTGCTGCCTTCACATAACCACAAATTCCCTTCCTAATGATAATAACAATTATAACACAGTAACATGGCTAATCCTATGAGTACTATTATTTTTTTCAGTTCATAGATAAGGAAATGAAATCTGATGAGTAACCTCAGCTAATAAGGGGTTTACTCAGGGTTCTGGCAACAAAATTCGGGCTTTCCTCCTAAAAGAACCTGAGCTTTTAACCACTATACTTTACATGTCCTGGTTTTCATTGTACTTTCTTTTCCAACCCTGGTCTGCCTGTCTAATATTTTTCTTTCTTTCATTCAAGAAATGTGTATTAAGTATTTGGAACAATGCAACAGAGATAGAACAGTGAATAATGCTATTAATCTTTAAGTGCTCAAAGGTAACCAGGGTGGTAGTGGGAAGCACATGAATAAACAAGTAGTTAGGTTAGAAAGCTATAATTACAGTTGGGCAGTATCAGAGATTATTTCCAGAGTCTGTCCATATTTTAGACTATGTAATGAATTAATATGTGCTGACAACGGGAAAGGAGAACAATTGTTGGATGCTTACTGTGTGCTAAGTGTTGTGCTAAGTACTTACATTAATTAAGGCAATATAGGCTTAATACAAAGGATGTTTGTTTCTTGCTCAGATAATTTGCTGTCTTAGTTGGGCAGCTGTCCTCCAGGCAGTGCTCAAACTCCTAGTACCTTGGGCCTCTCCAATCTTCAATTTGGGATTCCTAAGGTTTCCCATAGGTCTCCTCTATTTTCAGAAAGCAGAAATGGGAAAGGAGGAAAGGGAAGAACGTGTATGTGACACTTTTATGGACCAGGCTTGCGAGGGACCTTTTGTTTCACTGCCTAGAACTCCATCATATGGAAAATTCTCATGGGAATTGCAAGGGAAGCTGGGAAATGAGGTCTGACATTGATCCCAGGTAAATTTATATACTGCTCATATATTGAAAGTATGGATGTCAGCAAATGTCAACAAAATCACTCTCCAGAAGAAGGTTCTAAAAAAAAAAAAAAAGTAAAACTTGATACTTTTGTGATGACTAATCTTCTTTTAAGCTATCTTCAGAGAGCCTTTAAAAAAAAAGAGAGAGAGAGAGAGAGAGAGAGAGAAAGAATAAACAGAGAAAAGAGGGCCCTTGCAAAATATTTTTAAGATAGTAATCAACTTGCTTCTGTAAACTGCGAGCTAAAAAACTAGGGCTTGTGGATGTGTGTGTATATGTGTGTAGATGCTAGCAACATACACCAGAAAACAACAGAATAGGTGTTTATTTCTCTAGGTGTTTTATACGGGTAATTTCATTTGATAATCAAATACAATCATTATTATCATTTTGCTGATGAGGCTCAGACATGTAAGCAAGTTGCTTAAGATCACAAAAATAATAATTAATACACTGGGTTCAAATCCAGATTATTCTGTGCAAAGTTGATATCCTTTCTATTACACCAAGCAGATTCTATGAGAAGCCTTTAAAAAAATGAATTGCAGCAGATACAATATCAGGATGCTTTACTACATGGATATTTAGCCATTGTTTGACCTTATTTTTTTAAATTATTTATCTATTCATGAGAGACACATAGAGGCAGAGACATAGGCAGAGGGAGAAACAGACTCCTCAAGGGGAGCCTAATGTGG
This sequence comes from Vulpes lagopus, assembly GCF_018345385.1. Classification (NCBI taxonomy): domain Eukaryota; kingdom Metazoa; phylum Chordata; class Mammalia; order Carnivora; family Canidae; genus Vulpes; species Vulpes lagopus. Next base: position 31,630,300 of record NC_054838.1, on the reverse strand, counting down.
AACTGGGTCCAGGGACTGGGACCCAAAGGCAGATGCTCAACCACGGAGCCACCCAGGCATCCTGACCTTAAAGTCTTGAACAAACTCTAATATTCAATATTAGAATTTCAACAGTATGTAAAGAAAAATCCCCACTTATTAAAAGTATGATAGCACAAGGACCCATGGTATAACTGTCCTTACAGACTCAGCTTAGAATACGTTACTTACATTTTCTAAAACTGAGTCCAAGGAAACTTCAGGTAATACTTCAGTAAGGATACTTCCTCCCTTTTGCCCTGTACCTCCCTAGCTATATTTGTTAAGTTTAATCATTTGAAAAATGGAAAAATTACAGAAAACCTAACAGTATATATTAAGGTAAAGAGAATATCAACTTGAATATTTGGAAGTATCTTAAACTTCCATAGACTATTTCTTTAGGTATTAAAAGCCATAGACCACAGAATGCAATTAGAGTTGATAATTACTAATTTCAAATAGTGTCTCTCAAAATAAAGCATTCAGAAAAGTTTATCTAGAAAAAACCATCTACCAGAAATCTGTGATGCAGTCACAAAATTCATAAATAGATAATTATAAGCTATTCAGGGATCCCTGGGTGGCGCAGCGGTTTAGCGCCTGCCTTTGGCCCAGGGCGCGATCCTGGAGACCTGGGATCGAATCCCACGTCGGGCTCCCGGTGCATGGAGCCTGCTTCTCCCTCTGCCTATGTCTCTGCGCCTCTCTCTCTCTCTCTCTCTCTCTCTCTCTGACTATCATAAATAAATAAAAATTAAAAAAAATTATAAGCTATTCAATTTTTTGTTTTGATTTACCACTATAAAACAGAATATACTATAGTAGTCTATTTGGCTCTGCTCCTTTGCATCTGTAAACTGAGTGAGCACTTCTCTGATCTGAGAGGCAAGTTGATAACCACAAGTAGCCTAGTTTCCTGGGTTGAATAGGTCCTCTTTAGTGCAGTGGCAATTCTGAGACAGGGTTGTTTTCTTCAACTCTTATTGATGAGTTTCATGAGATTTGGTGGGGAGGAGAAGACACAAATAAATAACTCTAGGGCCATAATGTATTTCTATGATCACCAAACTTATTTCCAACACTACATAGATCTTGTTTGAAGAAATGCATATCAGAAATATGTCCCTATGCTCCAATGGAGTGCCATCATTTTCCTCCAAATTATTTCCCTAACTCCTCACAAAATTCTTCTTACCTTTTATTCATTATTTCTGAGATGATCTTTGTAAAGGTATATAGCATTAATCTATTTGTTTGCTTGTTTTAAAGCTGGGGTTACCATACTCCAGGTATCAAGTAGAATGGAAGAGACAGCGAACTTTATCTCTATTTTCTGTTATGTGGTGGCAAGTCTTAATAGGTTATCACTTATATTTCATAATCTAAATCACTCAGCCTGGAAATTAGTGAAAATCTCTCCTAGATTTGTCAGATGGTTTGAGTTTTCCAGGTTACTGTAAATTTTATTTTTTTCTGCAAATCCATAGTTCAATAGTCTGATGAGACAGGGTGTTGCAAGACTATTTCTTAGACATTATTTCAAACTGCATTGTTAGTGGTTGATAAATGAATGTGTGGATAAATGAATGCACAAATGAACTAACTAGGGTCACCAAAAAACTAGAGAACCTTACCTTAGCTGGTGGTGACATGGAGGAGCGGTCCAATTCTGTGTACAATCACTGAGAAAATTACAGCAATTCTCCAATGGGCTGAGAAAGACAGCCTCATTCCTGAGCAGAATAATAATACAAATGCCAACATCTTCCAAAACAAAAGACACCACTACAGTTTCTATTGTAAACACACTGTTTATCTCAAAATACTCCTGTTGATAGCTTGGCATTGGGAATAATCATTGCATAACAATGCTCTCGAACTGCAAGGGAATGATTATGAAAAATGAACACTTCACAGATGATAAACATAAATGCAGGCAGCACTTAATATTTTAATTTTAAAAAACTTCTCTTTTGAATTCAAACCTCTAGAAGATTGCTCAGAGATACTCTCATCCCTGGAAATGCAAGACAAAAAAGTCACCAAGTAGCACTGCTATTTCAGTAACAGATTAAAAAAGAACAAATGTAATGAAAAAATCCAGCTACCAACACAAGGACTGGGACCATTTTAAAAACTAATAGAAGACAAAGGCATTTCACAGCAGATAAATGTAGCCTAATGATGGCTTTGATGAGCCTTTGTCTCTGGCTCTTTGTGCACACTAAAATATGAGGAATTTAAAAAAAGACAGAGAGAGAGCAAAATAGTCAAAGGCTTATCTGTATGTGTCACTAATGAGTGATGAGAACTGGAAAGACAAAGGATGAATTTCAGTGGTTTTGATGGGCCTTTATCAGATATGTCTGTGTGAATTACAAAATATGAGACCTGACAGAGAGTAGAAGTGGGGAAAAAGGGAAGAGATAAGTTTGATATGTGAAGAGTAATACATTAAACTTTTTGTGAAAGGAATGTGGGTTGGGAGGGGATGTCTCTCCTATGGTTTTCACAATAATAATCAGCCAATTGATTATCTAGCATGAATGTCTCAGAAAGATCTGCACATTTACTCAAGTGATTTACTCAACAAGGGTAAAGGGAATCACAGACTGTGAAATGCAGAACCATCTCCCCAAGTTTGATTAGATTGAATGGAGCCATCAGCCGAGTTGATCTTCAATTTAGTTAATTTTTCAGTTCAATCTGACCAATTTTTAAACTAAACCAAAAGTTCAGTTCAGTCAAACTACCCATATGTGTAGGCATCACAAAATAGAAGTTATGTGCTTTTAACTATGAAAATACTAACCTGGGTTGGAACACTGGTTGCCCTGCTCCTTGCTGTGTGTTCTTAGGCCACTTAACATTTGGAGTTCCATTTTCTTAACTGTCAACTGAATATGGTAACCACCTAGAATGTAAGAGTTTATAAGAATGATGAGAAAAATGAAAGAAATGAAATGTGTGTAATTCAGATTACTATGCTCTTACCTGGATAGAGTTTTGAGGTAGTTTTGAATTGCTCTGCATAATAATGAAATAAAAATAATGAAGTTGTGGAGTAGAAGAAGAGAATCTTGGTTTGGAGAAAGGACAAATAAAATAAAATACATACTAATGCCAAGAAAAGACTAGAGAAAAATGCATCTATTAGGGAAATTTAAGGTGTTTGCAAGAGCAAGGAAAGTGAAGTGATGCAGGGTTCATGATTCTCTGTATTAGTTTGCTAAGGCCACTATGAAAAATGCCACAAACTGGGTGAGTAACACCAATTTATTGCCTTACTGTTCTTAAGACTAGCAGTCTTAGATCAAGGTGTCAGCAGGGCCAGGCTTTCTCTCAAGGTGCCAGGGAAAGATCTGTTCTAGGACTCCCTCCTAGTTCCTAGTAGTTCTTTGGTTCATGGCAGCATAATCCAATCTTGACATGTGTTCCCCAAGTGTGCATGTATATGTCTAAATTTACTCTTTTTCTAAGGACATTAGTCATTTTGTGTAGTTAGGTTCCACCCTACTCCATTATGACCTTACCTTAACTAATTATTTCTACAGTCACTCTAATTTCAAATAAGGTCACTTTCTGAGGTTAACATCTGAATCTGGACAGACACCAATCAATCCATATAATATTCCAATAATGCTTTATTAGTAGTGGATTTTTTTTCTAGAAGAAATAACAAGGTATACTGCCATCCATGCTGATGGAGAGGAATAGAGACCCAATTGATGAGGAAGACGATGGCTGGAGGCAGAGTTGAAATGTAGATGATAAGTATGAAGTGGCTTCAATGTGTTGATAATAGCAGTAAACCGTCATGTGCTACTGTGTGTAGGCAATGAAACAACTGCAGTAAAGAAGGACCCGACCCTTTGAGATCTGAGGGTGTAGTGATGGAGATACACCAAGAGATAATGATAACACATTGTAAGCTACAGGCCAAAATACAGTGGGATCCCAGCAGAGCCATTCACATATTTGCTTTCTTTGATCCCTAATGATGTCCTAACATGTCATTTTTTTCCTTAGAATTTAGGAAAGAATGGTTTATCACCATAGGCATTTCATGTTGAGAATAGCTTCCTAAAATGATCTTTCTACTAAAAATCTAGAAAATTGGCATAAATGCCTATTCCTGCATGGTCACTAAATGATATAACTGGGTGTGTTTTTAAGTGTCTGTCATTTTCTATTCTACTCCATTGTCAAGCCTTCCACCCTCAAATAATATGAACACTGAAGTTTTTGTTAAATGTGAGTAAAATTCACATAAGTTCCTCAAAATAACCTTTAATTTTAGTGTTAGAATACTATTTGAATATGATGCCTCATGGTAAGTATCCTCTCTAAATATTTTGATATATTTATAGAAAGAATATATTTTAAGAATATGTATAATTTACTATGTATAATTTTGTGGAAATATGTTTTATATTATGTATTTTACATAACTTGATATTTTAGAGTAGTTTTAGATTAGATTCACAGAAAAATTGAGATGAAAGTAGAGAGATTTCCCATATAACCCCTCCCCCTACGCAATCATAACATACACCATTATCAACATTCCCAACCATATTACCTTTGTTACAAGTGATGAACTTACTCTGAAGCATCATTAAAACCCAAAGTCCATACTTTATATTACAGTTCACTTTTGATGTTGTATATTCTATGAGTTTGTAAAAATGTATAATGGTTTATAGCCATCATTACAGTATTATACAGAGTGATTTTATTGGCCTAAAAATCCTCTGTGCTCTTCCTACTCATTTCTCCCCCTCATTTCCATGAACCCCTGACAACCACTAATCTTTGTACTAGTTCTTTTTTTTTTTAAATAAAAGATTCTATTTATTTATTCATGAGAGACACAGAGAGAGAGGTAGAGGGAGAAACAGGCTTCCTGCAAGGAGCCCAATGAGGGACTTGATCCCAAATCCCAGGATCCCTGAGCCGAATGCAGTTGCCCAACTGCTGAGCCACCCAGGCATCCATGTATTATTTCTATAGTATCTTTCACCTTTACCAGAATATCATATGACAGGAATTAAACAGTATATAGCCTTTTCACATTGGCTCCTTTCACTTACTAATATTCATTTAAGTTTCTTTTGTGTCTTTTTGTGGCTTGATAACTTTTACTTTTTTAGCACCAAATAATATTCCATTGTATGGATTACTACAGGTTTTTAATCAGTTCATCTACCAAAGGACATCTTGGTTGATTATTTGTTTTGGCAATTATGAATAAAGCGGGTATAAACATTCCTATGCAGGTTTTTATGTAGAAAGAAGTTTAAACTTTTGGGGGTCAATACTAGGGAATGTGATACCTGGTTTGTTTGGAAAGAGTATGTTTTATTTGGGACACCTGGGTGGCTCAGTGGTTGAGCATCTGCCTTTGGCTCAAGGTATGATCCTGGAGTCCCAGGATCGGGCTCCCTGCATGGAGCCTGTTTCTCTCTCTGCCTCTCCCTGTGTGTCACTCATGAATAAATAGATAAAATCTTTTAAAGAGTATGTTTTATTTTATATGAAACTGTGAAACTGTTTTCCAAAGTAGTTGTGCCATTTTGTACTTGCAGCAATGCATGTGCCATTTTGTTGCAATGGATGAGAGTTCCTGTTGCTCCACATCCTCAGAGGCATTTGGCATTTGTGAGTGTTACAGTTTGGCAATTTATTTATTTATCTTTTTTTTTTTAAAGATTTATCTATTTATTCATGAGAGACACAGACTGAGAGAGAGAGGCAGAGACATAGGCAGAGGGAGAAGCAGGCTCCCACAGAGAGCCCAATGTAGGACTGGATCCCGGATCCCAGGATCACGACCTGAGCTTAAGGCAGGCGCCCAACTGCTGAGCCACCCAGGTGTCCCTCAGTTTGGCAATTTAAATGTAGTGGTATCTCATAGCTGTGGGGTAGAACATCTTTTGATTATTTGCCACCTGTGTGTTTTCTTTGGCGTGATGCTGGTTAAGATCTTTGGCCCATTTTTTTTTTTTAAACATTTGTAAGCTTTTATTTTTTATTTTTATTTATTTATTTATTTATTTATTTATTTATTTATTTATTTTTATTAATTTTTATTGGTGTTCAAATTACCAACATGCAGAAAAACACCCAGTGCTCATCCCGTCAAGTGTCCACCTCAGTGCCCGTCACCCATTCCCCTCCAACACCCGCCCTCCTCCCCTTCCACCACCCGTAGTTCGTTTCCCCGAGTTAGGAGTCTTTATGTTCTGTCTCCCTTCCTGATATTTCCCAACATTTCTTTTCCCTTCCTTTATGTTCCCTTTCACTATTATTTATATTCCCCAAATGAATGAGAACATACACTGTTTGTCCTTCTCCGATTGACTTATTTCACTCAGCATAATACCCCCCAGTTCCATCCACGTTGAAGCAAATGGTGGGTATTTGTCGTTTCTAATTGCTGAGTAATATTCCATTGTATACATAGACCACATCTTCTTTATCCATTCATCTTTCGATGGACACCGAGGCTCCTTCCACAGTTTGGCTATTGTGGCCATTGCTGATAGAAACATCGGGGTGCAGGTGTCCCGACGTTTCATTGCATCTGAATCTTTGGGGTAAATCCCCAACAGTGCAATTGCTGGGTCGTAGGGCAGGTCTATTTTTAACTCTTTGAAGAACCTCCACACAGTTTTCCAGAGTGGCTGCACCAGTTCACATTCCCACCAACAGTGTAAGAGGTTTCCCTTTTCTCCACATCCTCTCCAACATTTGTGGTTTCCTGCCTTGTTAATTTTCCCCATTCTCACTGGTGTGAGGTGGTATCTCATTGTGGTTTTGATTTGTATTTCCCTGATGGCAAGTGATGCAGAGCATTTTCTCATGTGCATGTTGGCCATGTCCATGTCTTCCTCTGTGAGATTTCTCTTCATGTCTTTTGCCCATTTCATGATTGGATTGTTTGTTTCTTTGGTGTTGAGTTTAATAAGTTCTTTATAGATTTTGGAAACTAGCCCTTTATCTGATATGTCGTTTGCAAATATCTTCTCCCATTCTGTAGGTTGTCTTTTAGTTTTGTTGACTGTATCCTTTGCTGTGCCAAAGCTTCTTATCTTGATGAAGTCCCAATAGTTCATTTTTGCTTTTGTTTCTTTTGCCTTTGTGGATGTATCTTGCAAGAAGTTACTGTGGCCGAGTTCAAAAAGGGTGTTGCCTGTGTTCTCCTCTATGATTTTGATGGACTCTTGTCTCACATTTAGATCTCTCATCCATTTTGAGTTTATCTTTGTGTATGGTGAAAGAGAGTGGTCCAGTTTCATTCTTCTGCATGTGGATGTCCAATTTTCCCAGCACCATTTATTGAAGAGACTGTCTTTCTTCCAATGGATAGTCTTTCCTCCTTTATCGAATATTAGATGACCGTACATTTCAGGGTCCACTTCTGGGTTCTCTATTCTGTTCCATCGATCTATGTGTTTTTGTGCCAGTACCACACTGTCTTGATGACCACAGCTTTGTAGTACAACCTGAAATCTGGCATTGTGATGCCCCCAGATATGGTTTTCTTTTTTAAAATTCCCCTGGCTATTCGGGGTCTTTTCTGATTCCACACAAATCTTAAAATAATTTGTTCTAACTCTCTGAAGAAAGTCCATGGCATTTTGATAGGGATTGCATTAAACGTGTAAATTGCCCTGGGTAACATTGACATTTTCACAATATTAATTCTGCCAATCCATGAGCATGGAATATTTTTCCATCTCTTTGTGTCTTCCTCAATTTCTTTCAGAAGTGTTCTATAGTTTTTAGGGTATAGATCTTTTACCTCTTTGGTTAGGTTTATTCCTAGGTATCTTATGCTTTTGGGTGCAATTGTAAATGGGATTGACTCCTTAATTTCTCTTTCTTCAGTCTCATTGTTAGTGTATAGAAATGCCATTGATTTCTGGGCATTGATTTTGTATCCTGCCACGCTACCAAATTGCTGTATGAGTTCTAGCAATCTTGGGGTGGAGGCTTTTGGGTTTTCTATGTAGAGTATCATGTCATCGGCGAAGAGGGAGAGTTTGACTTCTTCTTTGCCAATTTGAATGCCTTTAATGTCTTTTTGTTGTCTGATTGCTGAGGCCAGGACTTCCAGAACTATGTTGAACAGCAGTGGTGAGAGTGGACATCCCTGTCTTGTTCCTGATCTTAGGGGAAAGGCTCCCATTAAGTCAAAAACTTTAACCAGAGACAAAAAAGCTTGTTAACAATGATAAAGGGGGTAACTCATTCATCAAGCAGATATAATAGTTCTAAAAATTTATGTGCCCAACAGTTAACATGTAAAAATGTTAAGTAAATACTGTTATGAATGGAGGAATAGACAACAATCAATAGTAATAGCGAACATTAGTACCTCACTTTCAACAATGAACAGATTATTTAGAAAAAAAAATCAATAAAGATATACTGGACATAAAGCATACTATAGACTCAATAGTCCAAATAGACATATACAGAATATTTATACAACAGAAGCAGAGTACACATTCTTCTCAGACTTCACACAAAACATTCTCCAGGACAGATCATGTATTAGTTCACAAAACAGTTTATCAAAGAAGAAATCAAAAGGGAATAAAAATATCAATAATAAAAAACCTCTCAACAAAGAAAAGCTCAGATCATAATGGCTTTACTGGGGAATTCTACCTAATGTTTGAAGAATTAATATGAATCCTTATCAACCTCTTGCAAAAAAAATTGAAGAAGAAAGAACGCTTCCAAAGTCATTTTATGAGGTCAGCATTACCCTGAACCAAAACCAGAGAAGAACACAATAGGAAAAGGAGACTATAGGCTGATATCCCTGAAGAACATAGATTAAAAAAATTCTCAACAAATTATTAGCAAACCAAATTAAACAGCATATTAGGAGGAGGATTACACATCATGACCAATTTGGATTTATTGCTAGGATGCAAGAATGGCTCACTATATACAAAATCAATAAATGTGATACACTAACATTAACATAATGAAGGATAGAAATTATATGATCATCTTAATAGATATAAAAATAGCATTTGGCAAAATTCACCATTTTTTTATGATAAAAACTCTCACAAATTGGACATCAAAGGAATGTACTCCAAAACGATAAGGCTATATATTGTAATCACACAGCTAACATCAAACTCAATGGTGAATAGCTGAAAACATTTCTTCTAAAATTAGGGACAAGGATGCTCACTTTTGCCACTTCTATTTAACATCACAAAAGGAGTCCTAGCCAATGCAATTAAGCACAAAGAAAAAAAATGTATTTGAATAAGAAAGGAAGTAGTGAAAATGTCTCTTATGTTTTTCTTTTTAAATCCTAAAATTCAGTGTAATCACAAAAAACCCTGAATAGCCAAAGCAATCTTGAGAAAGATTTCAAAATATATTACAAAGCTATAGAAATCAAAACAGTATGATATCAGTATAGTAACAGACACATAAACCAATGGAACAGAATTGAGAGCTCAGATATAATTCCATGCATACGTGTTCAACTAATCTTGACAAAGGCATTAAGAACACACAATGGGAAAAGCATAGTTGCTTCAATTAAAAGTATTGGCCAAAGTGGATATCCACATGATAAAGAATGAAATTGGACCTCTGTCTTCCACCACTCACAAAAATTAACGTAAAGTAGATTAAATACTTAAATATAAGATCTGCAATTTATAGACAAGAATACAGAAAAAAACTTAACTTTGGTTTTGGCAATTATTTTTTTAATATGAATAAAAAGCAAAAATAAACAAATAGACTACATAGAGCTAAAAATCTTCAGCATAGTAAAGGAAATTGTGAGTTTCATTTCAGAAAATAAAATAACAATTTGTGGGATGGGAGAAAAAATTTGTAAACCATATATCTGATAAAAACTTGTTATCCAGGGGTTCCTAGATGGCTCAGTTGGTTAAGAGTCTGCCTTTGGCTCAGGTCATGATTCTAGGGTTTTGGGATCAAGTCCTGCATCAGGCTCCCTGCTCGAATGAAATCCTGCTTCTCCCTCTTCTATTGCTCCCCAACTCATGTGTGCCCTTTCTGTCTCTCAAATAAATAAAATCTTTAAAAAAGACTTACTATCTAAAATATATGAGATTTATGCAACTCTAGCAAACAAGCAAACAAATAATCCAATTAAAAATGGTCAAAGATCCTAAATAAATATTTTTCCAAAGAAGAAATGCAAATGTACAACAGGTAAATGAAAAGGTGCTCTACATCACAAATCATCAGAAAAATACAATCAAAACCACAATGAGATACTACCTCACACATGTTAAGATGGCTTTTATTAAAAAGGTAACAGATAACACGTGTTGGCAAATATGTAGAAAAAAGAGACTTGTTATACACTGTCGATGGAAACGTAAATTGGTACAATCAGTATGGAAAACAGTATGGAGGATCCTTAAAAAATTAAAAATATTACTGCAACATGATCCAGGAATCCAATCTTTGAACATGTATCCAGGAAATGAAATCTGGATCTTGAAGAGATATCTGTGTTCCCATTTTCTCTGCAGTATTATTCAGAATAGCTAAAATAAGGAAAAAGCATTAGTGTCTGTCGACAGATTAATAAAGAAGATATGTGTGTGTAATATATAAAATATACATGTGCATGTATGTTTATAATATACATACACATTATATAATATATATGTGTATATATATGCTAATATATGTATATATTAGCATAGTATTCAGCCATGAGAAAGAAAAAAAATTGCCATTTGCAACAGCATGGATGGACTAGAGGACATTAATTCTATGTAAAATTGGTCAGATGAAAAATACTGTATGATCTCACTTCCCACTTACAAGTAGAATCTAAAAAAATAAAAGTCAAACTCATAGAAACAATTATACAGTGGTTACCAGGGGCTGGAGGCTGCTGGAGATGGGGAGATACTATTTAAAGGGTATAATCCTTCAATTATAAGATGAATAAGCTCTGAGGTGACTGTAGTTAATAATACCATGTTGTGTACTACAAATTTGCTATGAGAGTAGACTTTGAGCATTGTCACCACAAAACAAGTAACTTTGTTTGTAAGATGATGGTTGTGTTAATTAACCTGAATATGGTAATCATTTCACAAAGTATATGTGAAATTTTTATACTTTTATACTTTATATATATGTATGTATATACAATTTCATTTCTCTATTATACCCTTAAGAAGTTGAAAATAAAAAATGCGATTGGGAATGGCCAAATAGGAGTAAGTTGCTACTCTGAAACAGATGATCAGAAGAAGCCTCATTTACAAAGTGTTATTTTAACAAATATTGAAAGAAAATGAGGAAGTTAGCTATAAAACAGATCTGAGAGAGGAACATTTCAGACAAAGGGAATAGGCAGCAAAGTGCCTAAGTGTGCAATGAGCAAAGAATAGCAAAGAGGGCAGCATAGCTGGATTGGAGCAAATGTGTGAAGGGAGAAGAGAGAAACAAAATTTGAAATTAAAGAGCTAAAGCAGATTGGTCATTTAGGGTCCTGGGAGCCACTGGAGGATTTCTGAGTGAAGTGGAGAATCAATGGAGAATTTTGAGCAGAGAAATGGCATGATATGTCTAATGTTTTAAAAGAATTGTCCTCCTGAAGGAAGTTGGGATTAAAAGCAGAGATAATGCAGGCCCAACATGATGATGGTTTGGGCTGACTGATAACATTACAGGTTGTAAAAATTAGTTTAATTATGAGTATATGTTAAAGTCAGAGTCAAGAGGATTTTCTCTTGGAGTGAATATGGATAAATAGTGATCATTTTATTTAAGGAAAGCAAAATACATGTTTTAAACACCTAAGTTTATATGACCATATTGTTATCATAGGGGAGAGACTTCTGTAACTTCCACAGCACAGTTACCTAAAAGGTAAAGTGAAAAAAGAAACCATGTGCAGTGTTTGCATTTCCCACAGATATAATACCACACAGCCTCACAGGTAGTGTGAGTACTTTACAGTAACAAAATTCATAATTCCTCCCGTCTGCTCTGTGTATCATTGCTATCATTAATTTCACATAAGCCATAAGGATATCTATAAACATATGCACACACAGTATTAAATACATTCTTGCATTAATATTTTGAACAAACTATTACGTTAGATTTAATCAATAATAAGAAAATGTAAAAAATAATTTATTTTATTTTATTTTTTTTTTATTTTTTTTTTAATAATTTATTTTAATTTCACTTCTTTTCCTTCTCTCTCTCTCTCTCTCTCTCTCTCTCTCGTAGATACAAGTTTCTAACCTGTGTTGCTTTTCTTCTCTCTAAAGAATTTCTTTTAACATTTCTTACAAGGCAAGTCTACTGGCAACAAAATCTCTCAATTTTTTCTTTTCGGTAAAGTCTATTTACCTTCACTTTTGAAAAATAATTTGGCTGGTACAAAAGTCTACGTTGGTGTGTTTTAGGTTTTTTCTTTGAACACCAAGTATTTTATTCCACTCTCTTCCTGCTTATGCAGTTTCTGAGGCAAAGGTGGATGTAATTCTTATTTCTGTCCCTTTATCAGTAAAGTGTTGCCCACTTCCTCCCACATCTCTGGATTCTTTCAGGAGTTTTTTCTTTATCTTTCATTTTCTGTCATTTGAAATGATATGCCTAGGTATAGTTTTAGGGGGTGGTTTGTTGTTGTGTTTTGCTTGCATTTACCCTGCTTAGTGTTTTCTGAGCTTGTTGGATCTGTAGCTTTGTATTTGACATTAATTTAGGAGAAATTCTCAGTCATTGTTGTTTCAAATATTTCCTCTCCTTTCTCTCTTTCTGGGATTCTATGCATATTTTACACCTTTTGTTGTTATCCCATCAAAGGTATTCTTCCTTTCTGTTATAGTGCTTTGATGTCTAACATTTATTTTTGGTCCTATTCTAGGATTTCTATCTCTCTGCTTACGTTGCCCATCTGTTCTTGTATGCTGTCTACTTTATCTGTCAGAGCCCTTAGCATATTACTCATAGTTTGAAGTCACTATTCCGATAATTCCAACACCCACGTCACGTCTGGTTCTGATGCTTACTCTAGTTCTTCAAATTGTGGGTGTGTGTGTTTTTCTTTTAGTATGCCTTGTAAATTTTTCTCGACAATGTTGTATGATGTACCAGGTGAAAAGAAATGCTTTGGTAATGTAGTGGCAAGGTGTGATGGGGGTATATTCTATTGTCCTATGATTAGGTGTCATTCTTTTAGTAGGCCCATGCCACTGCTCTATGAATTTCACATGTGTTTCTTGGATTTGTTTGTTTGTTTTCTCCCTCCTTGGCTAGGAAAGGGTTGCTAGAGTGGGCTAGAATTAGATATATCCGTTTACCAGGTTATTTAGGCTATGATGACTCCCTGGCAGATAAGGGATTAGTCAACTAGTTTCTGATGATGACAGGCCTTATTAGAAAGAAAGAACAAAGTGCCTGGTATATTTCCAAATGGTTCCTTTTTCCCTCTCCTACTAAAAGCTTGAAAGGAATTTTCTTTGCCATTTATAGTGAGATCCTTATCAAGTATTGAAGTAAAACTCACAAAAGTATATAGCTCTGGGCCCCCCTGACATTTTTAATTCCCAGTCTTATCTATACTGAGCCTTCAGCAATTAATCAATTAGGGTTCAGATTTTTCTACCTGGGCATTGGCTCACAAGGTGGTTTCTGCTCATAAGTCACTGCTCCTATAAGCCATGACTCTCTGAATTCACCCATCTGACTCTTATGAGGGCAACAGTTTGCCCTATGCCCTCACCTCTCTTACAGATCCAAGAAGAGATGTGATTTTCAGCCTTTTTAACTTTTTTACTTGTTGTTATAATAGAGTGGTGACTTTGAAGCTCATTCTTCCTTTATATGCAGAATGGGAAGTCAAAAATAACGTGTGTGGGGGTGGGTGGGTGTTGTGTGTAATTCTTTTTATTTTTTATTTTTAAATTTTTATTTATTCATTTTTAAAGATTGTATTTATTTATTCATGAGAGACAGATAAAGAGAGAGGCAGAGACACAGGCAGAGAGAGAAGCAGGCCCCACGCAAGGAGCCCGATGTGGGACTCAATCCTACGACTTCTGGATCATGCCCTTAGTGAAAGGCAGACGCTCAACTGCTGAGCCACCCAGGCATCCCTGTAATTCTTTTTAAATTAGACTTTCTTTCTTAGATGAACTGAAGACAAAAGGTTTCAGCCACATTTCTATGATGCTTAAAATATAAACAAAGGCAATGTGATGGAGAAGAAAGAAAAAGGCCTTTAACATTTTATATTTTTATAGTAATACCCCCTTCCTGTAGTTTATCTTTCCGTGGTTTCAGTTACCCATGATCAACCACTTTCTGGAAGCAGATGATCCTCCTTATGACCTATTATCAGAAGGTCAGCAGTAACCTAATTCTGTGTCACAATGCTTACGTCATTCACCTCTCTATCCCATAACAGAGATGTTTTATCATTTCACATCATCACAAGAAGATATTTTGAGAACAGAGACCATATTCATATATACATATTTTTAAGATTGTATTCATTTATTCATGAGAGACACAGAGAGAGGCAGAGTCAGAGGGAGGAAACAGGCTCCTCGCAGGGAGCTCAATCGGGACTCGTTCCCTGGACCAGGATCACGCCCTGAACTGAAGGTAGGGGCTCAACTGCTGAGCCACCCAGGCGTCCCATATAACTTTTATTACAGTATATTGTTATAATTGTTCTATTTTATTATTTTGTTAATTTATTAGTGTGCCTCATTTATAAAGTAAGCTTTGTCATAGGTATGTATGTATAGGAAAAAACATATTAAGATGGGTCCAGTACTATAAACTAAACATAGTACATGAGGGTTTAGGCACCCATTGGGGGTTTTGGAACATATCCTCTGATATGCGGGGAGCTATGCTATGTGGTTTTGAATATCCTACTTTTCCATGTTCAAGCCACGTATGCTTTATGCAAATGTTATTAATATTTCCTAAGCCTTCTTTCTTCCTTGGAATAATGAAGAAAATAATACACACCTTACAGTTTTAATGGCCTGTTTAACCCTCACAATAAAAGAAGTATCTTTTAATGCTTCCTATCTAGCATACAATGTTAATTTTTACTCTTCTGTTACTCTCCTATTTCTCTCCTCCGAATTGCAACCCTCCCCCACACAAACACCCTGCTCCCTGGAGCATATCCCTGCAACTTTCTTTGCTTAGTAGTTAGGAAATTTCAGCTGTTATTTTGTGCTGGATTGAAACATTTTAGTTCACCATAAAAATATTTTGGAAGCAAGATGTAATCAGCAGGCTGCCCTTTGGGCTAGTGAAGCTGAAAGGCCAACACTGAACCACCATATGGGCTGTGCTTGGAGGAGCCTGTTGGAATCATGCATTTAAGTCCATTTCTTTCTGAGAACAATTAGATGAAACCATCTAAATTCTTCCAGGAGCTTTGAAAATGATCACCTGTTGGACCCAGACTCAGGGTAAATTGCTTTCATTTGAATACGATTTGGAATTTGTTCAACTAATCACAGTCTGTTAATTGCATTTTGGAGGAATAAAGAAGTTGAATGAAGCAACTGGTCCTTGTTAGATTCAAGCCAGCCATGGGATTCAGCATGTGGCTACAACATTCTACCTTGTTAATCTCAATAAAAGGAGGACTTCGCAAGCTGTAATAATTAAATCTCCCTTTGCAAAAGGAAATAAGCTCTGCATGGGAACATGTTATGCTACATTGTATCAGACTTTCCATATAATACATATCCTATTTACATTACCATCTTTTTATCCATAAATGCCAGGTACCAATAATCTTATATACCTTGATTATCCAGAACCAAATACCCATGGTGATTTTTCACCTTGGCAAGAGAGGGAATTTTGAATGTAGGGATAACACCATGCTCCACAGTTTTCCTAATAAAATTTTCCTTTAGTCTGAGACAAAGTCATATCAAGCCAGTTTGAACATCAGCTGTGCCAACTTTGTAGTTGAGTAAACTTGGTAAAAATATGTATCACTTCTTAAGTCCTCCGTCTGAAGTAACCAGTTCTTATTTTTAGAGATATCATACGACAAAACTAGAAAGTTTCATAGAGTTTAGCCCACAGTGAATAGCAGTATTGTAGTGCTATTAAGCAGAACCAGAAGTAGTAATAAAGATATAGTTATACTACATTATTATTTGGGTGAGTAAAATCTATTCCCAGTCTGATTCCTTCTTCCCTCTCAAAGATCTATATTGATTGATCTGTGGTTTACCTCTGTCAACATTTTTTCTAAATAGTAATTTTATTCCGTATCCATAATTTGTATAAAAAATGATTGTTGTCTTCAAGAAGATTATAATGTTTTTAAGGTGATGTGACTAATACGCACTGGGACCAACAAAATGGAAATACTTAGTAGTTACTGTTTTGTTCTTATAAATATAAGACTAAATACTTAAAAAATTATAGATACAATATCAAGAAGAGAACAGAAATGATCTGCGATCCCAAATTAAAAGACTGTTGGAAAGTATTTTTTAACAAAGGTCCCAAAGCTGAGTACTGTAAGTGATAATTGCCCACATTTTCTAAACAGAGGAGCTGGATTTACAACACAGCTCAGGATGACAGGTGATAAACACCCACCTGTTCTGAGAAGTGCTTGATATATCACCTCTGAACTTGCTGAGAGGTGGCCAAAATCATTCCAGAAACTCTAGCTAGCCCATCCATCACATATTGCCAAGCTACTTACAAATGGCTGGAGTTTTACTGTAATGACAAAGATAAGAGGATTTCTTGAATGGATTTCATAGGAGTGGAAAGCACTCTACTGTTTCCTCCACCTCAGCCATTGTGAACTAGACTTCTCAGTTCCTGAAAATAAGAGCATTCTAGTGACTGGACAGCTATGTGACATGCTAAAGATACTGTCCCACTGGTA
Organism: Vulpes lagopus; assembly: GCF_018345385.1. Lineage (NCBI taxonomy): Eukaryota > Metazoa > Chordata > Mammalia > Carnivora > Canidae > Vulpes > Vulpes lagopus. Next base: position 31,613,334 of record NC_054838.1, on the reverse strand, counting down.
CAAAAGAAAGAGCTAATAAAGCAGATTGAATATAATATTGGGGAAAAGTAAAGCTCTTTTATATTGAGCCTTAAGGAGTCTTGCTCATTAATAACCTGGTTGTATAATCAATAACACACACAGAGAAACAGAACTCAAATTGCTGTTTTCATTTGACATTATAAATAGTTTCTCTCAATTAATATTATTTTTAAGTCAATTCCCCTCTTGTCACACAGTGAAATTATTACAATTTTTTTTTGCTATTAAAACTTAAGGTATGGGGCTCCTGGGTGGCTCAGTTGGTTCAGCATCTGACTTCAGCTTATGTCATGGTCCAGGGTCATGGGATAGAGTCTCATGCTCAGTGAGGAGACCACTTCTCTCTCTCTCTCTCTCTCCCCCTCAACCCCTCCTCCCACTTGTACTCACTCTCTCAAATAAATAAATAAAATCTTTTAAAAAAAAGTATGCATGAACAACTTTAAGCATAATAATTATTCAGCATTTCTGGTTATTTTCTTTGCATGAATTACTAGGCCCAACGCTACGACCACTTTTTAAGACCTGGATGTGTATTGTCAATCTGCTCTCCAAAAAGATTACAATAATTAGAGTTCTCATGAGGTTATGCTAATCCAAGGTTCTAGCAGCACCATATATGATTAAGCCACCATATCATGGGAAGCACTCTGTCATAAGTGGAAAAAAAAAAACCTGATTTTTTCCCACTATATAATGGCGTTGATTTAATATATATATTTATATATATAATATTTGATATATATTTATATATATATTATATTTGATATATATATATAGAAATAAATATATTTATGTATTTATTTATTTATTTATTTGCCATTAAGTTTTTCTCTTTTGGCAATTTACCTTCTCTGGTTCTTTGTCTATTTAGCTATTGAAAACTTAGTGGGTTTTTAATTATTTCTTAGAACACTTTATATATGAAAAATATAAACCTTGCTACTATATTTATAACAAGATTTTTATGCCCTTTATCTCTTGCTTTTTAAGTGTGTTTATGTTATATTTTCCCATGAATTTGACTAATTCTTTTAAAAATATGAATTCAATGAGCCAATGACTATGCTAATATATGTTTATTATTCAGTTCAATCCTCATGAATAACCTATTTAGTAGTATTTTCAATATTAAGAATGAAACAGTAAAAACCCCTGAGATTTTGATGTGCTTAGTGATTTACACAGGACCATGTGGAGAATCTGAAAAGTTGGAAGTATTATCATGTTGTCTCTATGTAATATACAGTGATTTTTCTGCCATACCTTGAAGTGATAGTATGTAAGTATTAAAATACCAATCTACTTTACCTGAACTAATTCATATAATTTTCACAACTACTCTAGGAAGTACTTGGAACTCTTATATTCATTGTACAGGTAAAAAAAATTGCAGCTCAAAGATGTCAGATTCTTTCCAAAAGTAAGGTAGAAGCAGGATTTGAACTCAGGTATTCTGACTGAAGAAACTGTTTAGTAACATCTGTACTTTATATAAACAAGGTAAAAATCAGGTAATGATGATCACAAAAGTAAAAAAAAAAAATCTGCAAATTCACAATAAGCCAATACTTACTTAAGTTTGTTAAATTGTGGTCATTTCATCAGAACTATGTAACACATCAAGATGTCGCTAATTTTTCAAGGCCACTGTTAAAGAGAGAAAAAAATAGTGATTATATATAAAATCTGTTCTTCATTTACTATCAAGTAAGACTACCAATACCCCAAATCTTTTATTTGGAAAAAAGTGCAAACAATACCTTGAAACAATTCTTATTTCACCAGTTAGAAACAAAATAGGAGAATGATCACAATTACTTTTCTAAAATCCTAAATTTCAGAAATTTAAGATTTAAAACTTTAGGTAAAATACAAGCAGATAAAATATATCATATTTCAAATGTGTTGGAAGCCATTCTTTATCACCTCATTTAAATTTTATTGAAAATTATTTATTATTAACTGGACAAAAGTCAAATGTGAAAAATATTCCTAGCTCATACATATTCCTAGGAAATATTTATTATGGTAGGCTTTGTTTGAGGTAGTATTATTATCTTCCTGGCCCCATGTGCATTGTTTAACACATGGTAAAAAATTTTTTGTCAACCAAATGAATGAATGATGTTTATCACCTTATGTTTTTACATATGTTGTTTATAATCAGCCTTCTTTCTTTGCAAGAAGAGCTAGTGTTCCCTTTTCACAGAGTTAGTAACTTGTATGTAACATATTTTTGAGTCCATGTTCCCTGATTGACAGTGAGTCTCAGGTCAGTGCTGGGATTTCATTCTCTGTGGTAGCTGTATTACTTTGCATATTGTGTCACAAAATGCAAAAGCTCACTATATATTTGCTTAATGAATAATTAAAGATCTTGATATTTAGGGAAGATAAGAATTGTGTTATTTATGATGTGATTTAAAAAAAAGATTTTACTTATTCATTTGACAGAGAGAGAACACGAGAACATGAACAGAAGCAGCGTAGGGGTGGGGGGAGACAGAGGGAGAGGGAGAAGCAGACCCCCCGTTAAATAGGAAGCCCTATGTGGGGCTCAATCCCAGGACCCTTGGATCATGACCTGAGATGAAGGCAGACGCTTAACTGTCTGAGCTACCCAGATACCCCTATGATGTGATTTGGAGTTGTATCAGACAATATAGGAGTGTTTGGGGCCCAAAAGATAAAGAGTTTAACACTTGTGTTTTTCATAGCATTATTTTTCTAACTTTTTCTGTTCTTATAGTCTCTCTGTTGTATTTTTTTACCTGATAAAATCTTTTTGAAAATGGAAGTATCTGTCTTTTTTCCTTTCTCCTGCTTAGCAACTGTCAATTCCAAAGGCTCCAATTTTAATGTTCAAGTCCCTTTTCAAAATAAAATTGAAAATGTGTCCCTTGGTTGAATGTGTGCATTTAAAAAGAAAAGCTTATAATAGCTTTCAGTACTAGTACTTTTTAAAAGCTAAGTGGCTTTAAAAAAATAATAGACCTTCCTCATTGGATATCCAACAACCATAAGGAAAAGAAAATAACAAAAAATACAAAAAAAAAAAAAATGAAGAGGCCGAATGGTCTTTGACAGCTGCATTGAATGTTACTCTAGACTATAGAGAAAGCCATGAAAAATGAAGGGCTTTTCTGGAATGATTAGAAAGGTGAAGGCCAGAGCCTTAGAAAATTATTTCAAGTATCTTTATCAATCCAAATGTCTTTGTTTATTATCTGCTGCTTTTTTTTGCCACAATATAAATAATGTTAATAGTGATGTACTGACTTTAAAGGAGTGAGATGACTTGAAAGTTGAGGGCTTGTGATTTTCCTCGGTTTCTACTCCTCGTAGAAACTTGTACAGCTCTGCAGTCTAAGTCTCACAACTTCCAAGGACAAAGGGCATCTTATGTGGGTGAATCCATATTATTCTGTTGGCTTCTTACTGCAGATACTCCAAACCAGACTGATCAGAAGGGGCCCTGAAGGAGCCAGTGAAATAACCTTCATAGACATAACATTTTAAGGAGAGAAAAGGAAGGGAATGAATATTTTTGTTTTTTGATTTGCCCATTTGCCAATTATGCAGATTTCAAATGCTCACTACATGTGTTAGTTCAAATTCCAACTCCTATTCATCCATTCATTCATTCATTCATTAAAGGTTTCATTCGGGTAGGCTGGTTGCCCTCTTTTGGCCGGGTCTGGAATAATGGACATCGCTGGCAATCCAGACATCAATTCTAAACGGAAGCTGCAGCAAGAAACAAACAGTCATGTAAAGAAAAAAAGCCAATCATTTCCTGATACTTTTCCAATCACCATTAAGGCAAAAGCCAAGTCAACAAACCCATACCTGCTTATACTCTCTGTAACTAGTTTTCTTAGGAAAGAGACATACTTGCTTATTTCATTTAATAAAGTTTTATTTCCCAAAATGTACAGTTGGTGGGATCTGCAAAAAACAAAAATAAGAATCAGAATTATAAAAAAAGCGGGGGGGGGGAGAGAAGATGACTTTCAGCTGCTGTGCCCTGATGGCGAAAGGAAGCCTGTGAGCAAGGCTCCTGACTGCTTCCTAGCCAAAGCCCCAAATCATGCTGTGGTCTCACAAAAAGACAAGGCATCTTGTTACTTGACCAGCAGCTTTTGTTTGGAAGAAGTGGAAATGACTGCTCAGGCAAGTTCTGTTTGTTCCACTCAGAAACCAAGGACCTTCTGTTTAGGGACAACACACAATGTTTGGCCAAACTTCCAGAGGACAACATAAATCTTACTTAGGAGCAAAGTTAGCTGTTGCTAACCTGAGACAATGCTCCACCTCGAAATTCCTGAAGGTCTGCACTTTCATAAAATCCAAGAGGTGGAGACACACCAGATGGTGATGGGAGCTCATGTGACCCATAAGTTGCCTCTGGGTCTCACTGGCCTGGGTGGTTTGTCTGGTTTCACAGTTCAGTGGTGGTACCTCTGTAGAGCATTAAATAAACATTATTATTGGTGTTATCTTTTTTAAAAAAATTAAGTCAGTATAGTAAAAAGCAGATATTCAGTAAGTGTTAACACTGTCAGATAATGATCCTGATTATTTTCTTTATCACCTATTACACATCCGCTTACCAAAATCTATCACATCAAAGGTAATTAAGTGAATAACTGACATCAGATATTGCTTTGAACTGACTTATGGAACTGGTCACTGTATCTTTTGTGATCATAAGCAAATCCTCTCATCCTCATGGAAATAACAGCACCAGAACTATTTTAAGAGATTATATAATATACTAGACTTTATTTTTTAGCACAGTGAATGGCACATAGTAAGCACTTTACAGAGTACAGCCATTATTATTTTGACGTTATAATTAGATTGACAAATTTATTTTTGTTATTCTCAATCTGAGATAGAATATCCTTGTTTGTTTGTTTATTTGCTGAATTCATTCAGCCTTGCTTGGTGTCTTCCATTAGGACAAAGCTAATGTACTTTTTGCCCTTACTCATGTTACTTGGATGAAGTAACTGCATCCAAGCTTCCTACAGGAGCTGTGAGGGAACTTGAGATAAGAATTTAGTCAGAACTACTGAAAGGAAACTGTCTGTCTCCGGCTTATGAAGATGGGGACACTTCAGTTGGTTGTTATTACTGAGATGTAACTTAATCTTCCTTTTTACCCATTGTCATGTAGATAAAATAACAATAAACATGACACTACAGGAGAAGAAAATATATACCTCTCTAGTTCTCCTCTTTTTTGTCCTAGCCAGCCCCTCATTTATTTAACAAGGAAGGAAAATTATCCTTCCCTCTAATCTCTATAGCTTGCATTGCTTATTTATTATTTTAATTGACAGTGAATCTTAGAGACAAAGCATATCTCAGGCAATCAGGCATTACTTTATACAGCGCTCAGAAGGCATAGGACATTGTGCCAAATGGTGAGCTGTTTTCATTAATAACAATAAAAGCTACTCCTGCAACCCCTTATATCTAAATATTTCTCCCAGATGTTTTGCAATCATTGTGTTAACAGACCTCTGCTACAGCAGTGTGAGCAAACAAACTAGCCATAAGGATGGTAGAGAAGCACTTTAGGGAAATGGCTAAAAATGTCTTCATTTTCAGTTTCACCAACCAATGGGATCTCCCAAAGGAAAATGTGAAACTCTCCAGCTGTCGCTGCTATATTAGAATCCATCATTGCATTCTGGACAGCAGGAACAGCTACAAGGCATGGACAAATCTGGAAGACTTTTAAAAAGAGAAACAAATGAACAGCTCAGAGGAAGAAGGGATTAGTTAAACCAAAAGCAAACTGTGAATCCATTTCCCTAGGGTAAGGCAACTTGGGACAGTGCCTTTCTGCTTCATTCTTTGAAGCAAATGTAGAATAAATCACTGTGTCTGCCCATGTAGAGCAAAGAGCCTGGAGGAGAGAATGCATCTTCCAGAAATGACTCTCATCACCTAGATTCATGCTTCTCAAACTAGAGCAGGCTTACTCTTGGGAACTGTAGGAAGAGGGCAAAAGGTATATAATGTGCCAAAGAGGGGGATATATTAAATGTGATAACATTTATTGTGCATACATTGTAATATTACACAATAATTTAATCCTCATATTAAACCAATGAAGTAGTTATTTTTTTCCTTCATGCTTTTCTACTAATGAGGAAAGTGAAGCTCAAAGTGTTATAAATAACTTCCTCAAGGATGCACAGCTAGTAAATGTAAAACTGGGATTTGAATACACACTGCATGATTACGAAGCCTGAATTCTTACCTCCCTGCTGAATTAATAACTAAGTTAAAACATAACTAAAAAAATAAGTTGGCCATATCTTATGGTGGCATTTATTATATCTTATTGCCACTTATGGTGGCAATTATTACTTTTGTTGTTTTGCTGCTGCTGCTGCTGCTGCTGTTTTGCAGAACTTTAGAAAAAACTTTGGTTTTATTATGGGTTGCTTTGGCTTGTACTGTCTGACCGAGGGTTATGTCGTAATCATCCCTATTAGCAGAGACATTTCTTTTTTTTTTAAGATTTTATTTATCTATTCAAGAGAGACACAGAGAGAGAGAGGCAGGCAGAGTGAGAAGCAGGCTTCATGCAGGGAGCCTGACGCGGGACTCAATCCCTGGACTCCAGGATCACACCCTGAAGGCAGGCGCTAAACCTCTGAGCCACTCGGGCTGCCCAGCAGAGACATTTCTGAAGGAATTTTGTAAAATATTATGTTGACGAATAAGCAAAGCAGAATTTAGGCTGTAGAAAATACATGTATGAAGAATGTCAGCAGTCTGTTGTATATTGCTGGTATTGATAGCATTTGACTAGGGTAGAATAATATTGCCCTGCCAGTTAACCCCTATGAAAAAAGTTTCTAAAAGAAGCTAGGCATACATGGAAGAGCAACTGAATGGAGCACAAAGTTCCAAATGAAAATTTATTAGGCCAGTTTCCAATTATTCCATGTAAAGCTCTGGTAAAGGGACTGGGTAGGAACCTGTGAATTAGAATCTAAGATCTAAAGATTTAGATTTCTCTCTCCTCTCCAGGAAAAGATGACCAGACTTATCATCTTTGACCTAGATGGTTTAGGAACCCAATACAATAACCAGCACCCTTAGACATGTATGCTGAGAAAAGAGGACTTGCATTGCTTTATCAAGTCCTATACATAATGAGTACAGGATATGGAAGAGAGTCAAAGGCAGTTAAAGGCAATACATGACCTTTTAAGCCACATTGGCCCTATGACTTCTAGTCAACATGCTGAACTTTCATGTGGCAGGTTAGAAATTTCTCCTTTCTTCCCTTGGGAAGAGTAGGGAGTGAACGAATGAGAGGCAGCATACAGACTGAAGCAATCCCTACCGCCTCAGTTTCCCCCACGTGGCTTGGTTTGTGCTCAGTAGTCACTCTTATGATGGAACACTCAGAGATGAATCACTGGTGTTTCAGGAAAACCGTCTGTCTCTACATGGCTGCCTATAAGGTCTAGTCATTGTTCTGTATCTTTCTTTGACTAGTGAAATAGAAGGTTTAACTGAAGATCTCAGGAGTCCCATAAATGAGTCACGACAATAATTAACTTCAAAGCCACGTTGTAAATTAAGCCAAAATTCACATCTCCTTATTTTAAATCTACTTGTTATATTATACTGTCCCATATTCTCCAGGCTATTTCACCTCAACAGCTCAAATGTTACAATACTTTATTATGAACTACCCCTAGCCCCCTTTAATAAATTGTTAAAGGAAAAAAAAATAAGAATATAAATATAAAATTCACTTACTCCCCACCTCTGAAGTAGTTTGAGCCTCAAACTCTCTTCTTGATTACCTTCCCTTATTTCCTCTAAAAGTGCTCTCATTTCTGGCCAGCCTTGACATGTGTTCATCAGCTACATCATGGGTTAAGTTCCTCCTGGAAAAGTATATCTAGTTATTTCACTTAGCACACTCTAATGTTGAAAACTAAAGCCCCTAGTTTCTCATGTGTTCATTTTCCCAAAGTTCAGTGATTCTACAATCATATAAGTGTAGAGCTACACTAGTCCTTTACCCAAAAAATTTAGTATAATATGTAGCTATTGCAGCAATAGATATTCCCAAGCAAGGGCGATATTTCTCGTATGTTTTATCTAAATCTGCTGTTATCTGGCAAAATCAAAATAGAAATTACAGAAGGGGAGAAATAGTTATTTTTAGTCTCACTTTGCCAAGATGTCATGAATACATGTGAGTTTTCTAAAGCCACAGTGGTGTATGATCTTCAGAACAGTCATTGCAATAACAATGGGCTTCTATAGGACTATTCAGAAACCCTTGTAAGCCCTGAAGTATTTCTGTAAGTATTTCTAAGTCTGCCTTCAAAGGTCTAATAATAGAAATGTTATTTGCTATACATTTCCCCCAAAACTTTGCTGCCTACTAATTTATTGTTCTTGTTTAATCCCCCCAGACATTTTTCTACTTTCGTACTTCAATGGTAGCAGAAAAAGTCCATTATTTCTGTTGAGCCTGTACTTTCTCTAAACAAGTTCCTTTAGATCTAGTTGAGAAACAAGATGGAAGAGTGATGAGGTGAGAGAAGTCAAGAAAGCAAAGCAAACAAACAAAATTTCCACGATGAACAATCAATCTGGGGGACCTCCCCTTGTCCTAGCATAAACAACCCACGGGCCATAAGTCTCACACAGCAGTGACTTGCTGCTTTAGATAGCCTGAAAGCCTTGCCTGTATCCATGGAACAGAAACATGATAGAGAGTGGAATGACCAGTTAGGATAATAAAGCTCTCCCAGAACCAGTGTTTGAAAAGTCTGTAACTAATGCTTCTGTGTAAGCTGTGCATTCTCTCTCTGGACGAGTAACTTGCCTCCACAAGGACAAGTCCAAAGTCTGTAAGGGAACTTCCTCTTTTCCTTCTGTTCTTCTGACTACTAATTCTGTCCAGGTTTGCTAAATATAGCAATCTAGTTTCTCGGTGTCATAGTTTGTCCTGAATACCTCTAGAAACTGTACTTATATTTTAGGTATGTATTTGCAGGTTTCTGTCTTCTCCATCTTTTTTTTTTTTTTTGTTTTTGTTTTTGTTTTTTTTTTTTGTTTTTGTTTTTTTTTTTTCCATCTTTTTATATATCAGGGCCGCCATATTGTGAGGAGATACTTATTCAAAGTATCCCTATCATTGCTCCAAACTATGAAAGACATGGACAGGAAGGAAAGGTATGTTTGCCCTTTAAACTTAAGGCCAGACTGGCTGAGCATATGATTGCATATCAGGCTAATAACTTTAAGGCAAATTTACTTTGTAGTGAAAGAAAGAGGAAAGCAGGTCTGGAAACATGACTCGGTGCTTCTTACTCAATTTATACATCATCGGTCTCCTTAGGAAGGAAGAGAGGACCAGAAAAAAGACAGGATGATGTGCACTATGGTTTGGCTTGCTGAGATTTATTGACCTTAACAAGAAAGGAATAAGAAGAGGAGGGACTTTGAATGGGTGCCTAATCACAACCAGTAGTGAAGGTCACCCAGTTAAAGCTTTGAGCTCTGAAAATCCAGTTTATAATTTTTTTTTCCTTTGAGTAGGATACGAGTGTGGGTGCAGAGGTAGGCAGAAGAACTGAAGCTTTTTTCTGTCTCAACCTGTAAGGTACTGGGAGAGAAAGGATGTGAGAACTATACTGAGCTGTATCATTTGGGACATGGTGACTAATACATAAAGGGAGAGGCAAAAACCCCTAACGATGGAAAGGAGGAACCACCCAGTGGCTAAGGGCCTTCTATTACAGTATCAAACTCATTAAAATTAGTAGCTATTTGAGCCAACTCATGAGTTAGTGGGAGTAAAATGTGTATCCAAACTTGACTAAAGAAGCCCATAGCTGATTTAAATGATATCAAATAATAATAAATTAATAATCTATTGACTGAATGCTTACCCTATGGCAGACAATGGGGGATACCCTTTGCATACATTACTTAATTAGTTAAGGGTCTGAGAGTCACAGTAATTCTAGGCATTATGTTTATTTTATAGAGAAGTACATGAAAGACTAGAGATATTGAGAAATTTGACCAAGAACACTGAGTTTACAAATGAAAACTTGTGTATCCATGCATACTCACATTTCACTGACCACAAAGGCTGTTTGATAGTCTATATTTCCGACTTTTAAGATCAATTGGAAATTAAAATATTTAATCTTTGGATCTTTAAATATTGGCTCCATTTTCTTCCAAGCACTGAATGTACCAAAACAAACATTATTGTGGGCAGCATTCATCCTATAAGCTGGCTATTGCAACTTCTGCTGAGTGTAATAACTTACAGTTTACAGTAAGAACGTAAACATATAAGTTCAGCAAGCAGGTTAAGAATACAGAGACAGAGACTAGTTTCATGTTTTATGCAATCCCATATGGCATTCTCTTGTAGTTCATTATAAATATTCATTGTTTGCATTTCATGTGACTGGTGCTATGCTAGAAACTGAGGATACAATTATAAATAAGAGATAAGATCTCTTTCCTCATGAGAAAAAGATAAAATAAGGGGCAGATAAGTTTAGCATAGTACGGATTGTATAATAAAGCAAGGGCAAGGTTCTGAGGGAGGACAGAAGAGTAGTCAGGTCTTGAACAGCCATTGTTACTGGGATTATTGGTGTCTAGCTTGAGATATAGGGGAATTCAGCTCACACAGACTTGCCAAAACATGAAACGGTTGTACCTTTTAGAATCTGGAGGTTATGAACAATTCGGTTCAATACAATAAAAGATTGAATGAAAAAAGCCATGGCAGGAGAGCTAGGAAAGACAACAAGTCCTGAGGGGTCTGAAAACTATATTGAGTCCATACTGAGTATGGACTCTATCCTGAAGACAGTGAGGAACAAGATTTTTTTTTTAATTTTGTTTATTTATTCATGAAAGACACACAGAGAGAAGAGCAGAGGCACAGGCAGAGGTAGAAGCAGGCTCCATGCAGAGAGCCTGATGTGGGACTCCATCCCCAGTCTCCAGGGTCACACCCTAGGCTGAAGGCAGGTGCTAAACCGCTGAGCCACCCGGGCTGCACAGGAACAAGATTTTTTGAGGGCAACACAATTTAATTATATTTTAGAATCATCTGTTTCATCACAATATAGAGAAATGGATTGGAGAGATTAAGGCTAAAGCCAAGCAGAGCAAATAAGAGGCCAGAAGGAAAGCAGCAGATAATGTGCCTAATAGAGCATCATTAATAGTGAACCTAAGGGGACAAGGAAGAACAGTTCCCTTGGTGGGAGGCGCTGGGGAGTAACTCTACCTCAAGGCTTCAGGTAACTGGAAGGAAATATTGAGGGAGGAACAGGTGCACCAAGTCAAGTCTTGAAGGACTTACAGCCCCCCCCCCCCCCCCCCCCGCCCATCCTCATTAGTACAGAGAGAGGAAGAGAAGCCAAACAGGTGAACAGATTCGGAATTGGGGTTTAATCATGCTGGCCAATGCCTGAACCAGCGCTGCGCTAAGTCTTAAGAGAAGACACACAGAAAACAAAGATAAGACCTACTGGAGGCTGGACAGCACACGTCCAGGGTCCCCTTCCTGTTGGGCGGCCGAGAGGAGAGCTAGGAGCTTGCAAGTGGGGCCTTCCCTGTTGCCCACATACAGGGGAAAAACAAAAGCCCAAAATAACAAAAACAAAACAAAAGGCCTGAAGCTCAGCAACTCTTCCTAGGTCTGTCAGAGAAATCACAGGGCCAACTGTGGAACCCCAGAAAGGAGACCAACCCCTGCCGAGAAGCAGACCAGAAACCTCCACGGGAACCTGAGTGGTCACGGGGGATTGCTGGAGGCTCAGCAAGGATGCGTTGGAGACTTAAAAAGGGACCGAGTCACGGGGGGACCCACACTCTGGGGAGCTTCACCTGCAGGTTCTCCCAGGGTTGTCCCCGCGAAAGTCCACACCGACCTCTGACTTCTGGGGGTGGGAAGGGGTGGGGCTGCAGATCCTAGAATCCGTCAGAAAAGTCCGAAAGACTAAGCAAATTTAGAAAAGGAATGAAGTAGGTGACCTGCAAAGAGTGCAGGGGAGTTTGAATGGCCCACTGGCCAAACAAAATACAGAAGTATTTAAAGGTAACAACACTGCAAAATAACGAAGCTTACCAATTGTCTATTAGTCTGTTCATAGTAGATATTCAGAAACTTTCCCACAGAATTATCATATTCATAAAGGTCATGCCGTATATTCAGACACAGGCACAGCAAAAATCAGAGATAAAATTGTTTTATAGGTAGTCCAGGTTTATGAGAAATCTCCAAGGTTTTATTGTCTTGGGGACCAGAATTAATCAGGTGATGCTGTTATTTGTGGTTTATCTCAGGGTACAGTGTTATTTTGTCTGTTTATTGTTGCTGTTTTTTTTTTTTTTTTAAGCCTCTGACTGCCTTATGTGAAATAGTTCTGTGAAAGCAGGGTAAAGTGTCAAATTTTATGTTTTTTTTTTTTTTTAATTCTGTAAGTCTTCAAGTACATAACTGACTAAAAATTACGGTGATTATCAATCCTTACCTCACACTAATTGATCCTAACAAACCTATAATTATCTGCAGACTACCTTATCTTCCTCAAATAAACAATGAGAGGCAATCGCACATGTCTGTGGTTCTATCTTTATGTATTATAAAGGTTTGGAAATCACTATTCCTGTCTAGGAAATAGCCTCTTACAATAAATAAGTACATTCTAATACTCTGAATATAACTTATGCTATTTTGTAGTAACATGGTAAAACACTTCTGAGATTTTGCTGTAGAAAATAACAAACAAGCAAAAAAAAAAAAAAAAGAAAGAAAATAACAAACAAAACCAGACTATTAAACAAAAAAAATAAAAGTCACAGGTCTATAGTTTTATAGTGTATCTCTTATTCACTTCTTTAAAAGAGGACCACTCCCTACTGTGTGAGACCATGCATGGGTCTTGAGACAGTTATTTGCTGCTTCTAAGTTTGGCTTTTCTGTTACCAAAATAATGACCTTATAATCAAGGTTGTGTGTGTGTGTGTGTGTGTGTGTGTGTGTGTGTAATTATATGTACTTTGCATAACTTCTGGAAGGCCTAGAAAAAAATGTAAACTCAGAATATTAGTTATTACAGAATCCGCAGTCTACTATGATATCCATGAAACGAAGGATGCTTAATATATGCCCACCTAGGATCATGGAGAGATTTTGTGTAATGCTAACTAAATTCAATTTATATTCATGATGGAATTAAAAATTATAATATGATAATATAAATGAGAGCTAAGGATCAAATGTGATGCACATCATGTGTTTATAACAGAGGAAATATAGTCAGTGACAGTGATAGAGAAGAGAAAGAGGTATAAAAAGTAAGAACAAAAACCAAATAAGAAGTGACCATTTTTCATATCTTCAGTCAAAGCTGGCAGTGACACAGAGAGGAACCGCTAATGGAGACAGCTGGAGATAAAGCAAGTACAGAAGAGAGGGATGGATGCGAGTGGAGAGTTCCACCTGTGGGTTATTAATGTAGGTGGGGATGGATATGAAGGAAGAAATTAGACTTTCTAGGTAGGACCAAAAAGAGAGAAAGCAAAGGCAGGAAAACTAACTAGAGATTCCTGAAAAGACCCAGTGGTATGAGAAGGAGTAGTGAATACTCATAAAAAGAAGGTTGAAGGGTGAGTTGAAAGATTGAAACCTTAGTGAGTCATAATCATTCAGTTCTTGAAAGAGGAGAAAGAGAATATGCAAGTAGGTAAAGCAGTCCCTTCCCATCACATTTTTGTCCTCTCAGTAAATGTTTATCAGGAGCATACCATGGTCATCTTTCACCAGTAGCAGCTTATGTAGTACTTTCTACTTGGAGAGTGATTTCTGTGTCCTACTGTAATCGCTATTGGGGAAAAGCCCAAAACCTTTCCCCATTTCAACTTCTTTAGAATTCATTTCCCTCCCAATACGTTCATTATACTGGTTCTTACTTTAAACAAAATTACCATGTACACCTCAATATTATTGAGCATCCTCCATGAGCCTGGCATTTTGTTGAGTTCTGGGAGTACAGAAATGTCCTCTCTTGAAATAGTCACCTTTCTCTTCATTTCAATAAACCTTTTTTCTACTTGGCTGCCATCAAAAGGTAAGATGCTGCTGAGGTATCCAAGGTTGTTGGCTAATGCAGTCTTCACAATATTGTCCTAGGGACCAGGCCTCTGGGAGCAGCCTTAGAGTTGGAAGGGAGGAAGTTCACAGTAGATGAACCTTGAGAACCATCTGAGCTCAACTCTCTAATTCCCAAGAATACAGTTTTATTATAGAAAAAAATAAAATTGGCTGTTATGCTCACATAAAATTAATTCCACAGTTGTTCTTTACCAATGAATGCATTTGAAGTAAACAATTAACCATTGTAAGTGAAAACAGTTGGTTTATTAGAGGAGTGGGATTCTGGATGTTCCCTGCTTCCTTCCATCCTTCCTTCCTTTTATTTTTATTTTATTTATTTATTTTTGCTTTTTGTTATTCTTGCAACAATATTATTTATTAGATAGTTTTCCATAGAAGTTATTATAAATGTTAATAATACCAAAGAAATAAGTGTTTCTACTTTGTCCTCCCAAAACTTCAAGATGAGAAAATTACTCAGATAAGAGAACGATGGTTAATAGAGTTTTACTAGAGTCTTAAAATGCAAATAAAACATGTACATGGGGAGAAAGCAATGCCTTTTTAGTGCACCAAGCAATTTGCATTACAACTTGGAGCAACTCATCTTCTACATGGTCTTGCTTATAAAAACTGAGTACATATATAGCAATGGTAGGAATCTAGTTTTCATTATGAAAACTATAAAAAAATAAATGTGTGAATATAAATGATCTATTTGTAACCAGACTTCAGGAGCCCTGAAATAAAAGCCAAGAAGCAAGATGGTGTACAATAATATTGCTTTTGAGCATTGATTTATATGATATTCTGGTGCTGGCAGGAGTTCCTCGTTATTATTGCAGCTTAACAAACATACAGCAAGGAGAATTTGGCAGTTACTGTTCACTTAGAAGAAAGCTCATTTCTTATTTTTACAATATGCAGCAGCTGGCAGAGCTATGCTGTCATTTGTACATTCTTCTAACAAATAAGGAAGTGCCTACTATGTGTAAGACATTGAACTAAGGGTTGTCATAAAGCAAGGGAATTAGTTGAAAGAATTCCTAGGAGATGTATATGTGTATGTATGTTTTATATCTTGTTCTCAGATGATCTTCAAAATGCTAGAAAAGACAGACATTCATATATACTCTCCTTGTAGGTTTTTTTGAAAGTGAGTTTTGAGGAACAGTGGTTCCTTGGATGGAAAATAGGTATTTTTAACAGAATAAACAAAAATGTTTGGGGATCATTAGACCACTTTTATACAGTCCTCTGTGAGCTGTGTATAATATTCTGCATTTTGAATCACCAAACTGGCAGTATTTTGCAAGTGTGTTTTAACAATAGAATCTACCCTCTTCTCACCTACTCCCAGCATTGTAGGTCTTATATTTAAGCTATAGACTTTAGGAAATGCTGTATTGCTGAGATGTTGTCTTTTTTTTAAGACTTTATTTATTTGAGAGAGCAAGCAAGAGAGAGAAGGACTAGGGGGAGGACAGAAGGAGAGGAGGCTCTCCTTTGAGCAGGGAGCTGAACACTGGGCTTAATCTCAGGACTCTAGGATCATGACCCAAGCTGAAGGCAGACCCTTAACCAACTGAGGTACCCAGGTGCCCCTGTTTCTTCAATTATGTATATGATGATTAAAAAGGTAGAAAAAGGGATCCCTGGGTGGCGCAGCGGTTTGGCGCCTGCCTTTGGCCCAGGGCGCGATTCTGGAGACCCGGGATCGAATCCCACATCAGGCTCCCGGTGCATGGAGCCTGCTTCTCCCTCCGCCTGTGTCTCTGCCTCTCTCTCTCTCTCTGTGACTATCATAAATTAAAAAAAAAAAAATGTGGAAACTGAGGATAAGGAAGGGAAAATTCTCTGTTCAGGTAGTTGGAATAAAAAAAACACATGATTTTGGGCAAGGCACTTCCCTTCTCTAAGCCTCATTTGTGGAGATGATAGTATCTTCTCCAATTGGGAGAATGAAAAAAGATAACATGCAAAATGAGATAAAGGATATGTGAAGAGATCTTTGGGGTAAGGGTTGGTAGGTGGGAGGAATTCAGCATGGCTTAAGCCTCTCCTGCTCCAGATATACCAGATACACAACCTCCTAACCCTAGATGGAGATATTGCCAACTAGGATAGAGTCCTTTGTCTGCTCCGTTTGGGTCTCAAACCTTCCCCTTGTCCAGCCAGGGTGGAGCACTCCTTGGAAGATGATTTCCAAAAAAAAAAAAAAAAAGGTAGAAAAAGGTTATGATAAAAAGTATCTTATTCCCAGCTCTGGACTCAGAGGCTGACTCTTCATTGTTTCAGTTTTTCATTATTATGGGGGCTTTGTCTGTAACTCTAGATAATATATCTTATTAGCTTAATTTATCAATTTAAATAGTATCTATCGACTCTCCAATATGAAAATAAGTTTTCAGTTCACATGTTTGGTTGCTTCTCTCTCCCTTGACTAATAACAATGTATATTTATATTACTGTTTTATCTTGTCTATTGATTGCCATTACAATCTAATAATTTTATATCCTTATTTTATTCTATCAGCTTTTGATACTATCTCTTAATATTATTTTCCTTCTGCTTTCTGAGGCTCATCATCTGACAGCTCTGTTTTTATGTTTGTATAATCAAAATTCTTAGTATTTGTCTCCTGCAGGCACACTCAAGTCTTTGTGGCTTTGTGCATAGTTTAAATCTAAAAGCTGAAGATCACAATCAACAGCATTTATATTATAATGACTAAGTAAATATTTTCCAGTGATGGACCAAAAATGAATTTCCTTTTGTGTGCATCCAGTGTCAAAACTTTGTGCCACTTAAAGGAGAATGCTCCTAGATATATACTAAATTAATTCTTTTTCTTGCACTGTCATTTGCCTAAAATATACCAATATTTTGAGTTGCCTCATATTTGGTCCATTATATTCTTACACAGTGATTGTGGGTTTCTTTTTTAAGCTTCTAATCACTTTTCTTTTTTTCTTACATCATATATTTTTTAAAATTCCTCTTTCTCTCAAGACCTGAGTCATATTTTCTACTCTGTCAAGTGAATTCCTGCTATCTTCGTGCCTACCTTGCTTTTCCCTGGACTTAATGGAATGGAATCTTTTATACCCCTGTATCCATCTGGACTAGTCTTTTTTCTCACAATTGCTACCTGGCCCAAGACTTCCTGTACTACTACTCCAATTAGATTCACCCTTCCCAGATTCCATATTTTATTTATTCTTCTTGTTTTGATATAGTTAATAAAGTATATCCTAAAGTGATCTTTCATAAAGTAGAATGTGGGGAGCACCTGGGTGGTTCAATGGTTGAGCATCCGCCTTTGGCTCCCGGGGTCCTGGGATCGGGGCCTGCGTCAGGTTCCCTGCATGGAGCCTGCTTCTCCCTCTGCCTATGTCTCTGCCCTACTCTCTGTGTCTCTCAAGAATAAATAAATAAAATCTTTAAAACAAACACCCCAAAACAAAAAGTAGAGTGTGGAACATAATTTTTCTGGATACTTTTGTGTTTACAATATCTTTTCTCATTGTGCTTTGTTGATATTTTAGCCACGTTTCATACACTAGGTAAAAATTGTTTACTCTAAAAATATTAAAGGCATTGCCTCTGTTGTTTTCTAACATCTAGTACTACTATTTAGGCTGATACCAGTGTCATTTTCATTACTTTATATGCCACTTTCTTCCTTCTCTCTGGAAACAATAGTGTCTGGGTTTTGAAATTCTCAAGGATGCAATTAGCTTTTTTCCCCATTATTTTTCTTATCCATCTGTAGGATATTCAGTGGTCTTATTAGCCTGATAACATATCTTTCTTCAACTACAAAGACATTCTCTTTGTTTAATGATTTTCCTTCTATGTTTAATATTCTTTCAAGGAATTCTATTGGTAGCATGTTGGATCTCTTGGTTTGAGCTTCATTGTCTCTTCCCTTCCCTTTTATTTTGTGTCTATCTATTTTTATTGCTATTATTATATATTCTGAGAGATTCTATCGTGTTTGTATTTTAGACCTCCTACCGATATTTTTAAATGTTTTTATCATATCTTTAAACTCTAAGAATAATTTCCTGTACTCTGCTTTTTTTTCTCCATCACATCAGTCCTCACGTTATGGATAAAATATCTCCTCATATCCCTCTGGATATATTAATTAGAGGGCTCTTAAGTTATTTTATGTTCTTGAATCATCTCTCTTTATTCCAGGGTAAATATTTCTGTTTTCAACTGATCCATCAATCAGATGGATCTCTGCTGCCTTGGGCTTTGTGCTCAGTGCAGAGTCAGCTTGGGATTCTCCTTCCCTTCCCTTCTCCCCCCAACCCCCCGCAGTTGCTCACATGCATGCTCTCTCAAATAAATAAATAAAACCTTAAAAAAAGGAAAATATTGATGAAAAACAATATGGCATTACTAATTTTATTAACCATGTGCATCTACACTGGTGCAGGGAAGCAAGTGGAGTTAACAGTCTCACTATGGAAAAAAAATCACAATGGAACAAGTTGGGATAATAGAGTGGCTCTGTTTTGCATCCATAATATCTTAAAGTAATGCTGTTTATTTCCTTCACACTTTGAATTTATAATTATTGGTTTAATTATTTTATATCCCCTTTTCCTAAACTATCAGTATCTTGATCCCACTACATTGTATTCATTCTCTAGTCACTAGAGTTTATCACACTTCAGGGCAGGTGGCAAATACTCAGTGTTTGTTGACTGCATGTCTGAATTAGCTAAGGAATGAATGAAGATTCTTAAGTTTCCCACTTGGTCAGGGAATTCCACCTGTTTATTGGTTTGTTCATCAGAATATGAGGATACTATATATCCATTTTTATTTTTTCAGAGGTGTCATACAACTTAAATACTGTAAGAAATACCAGTGCATTATAAAAATCTGTACTATCTATACCTAACTATTATTATTATCATAATAATATATTTTTATCATAATATCAGCATAATTTCATCATTATCATCATTGTCACTTTTATCATTTTAAATCAAGCAACTATCCATTTCTATCTGTTTAGATCTACCAATTTGATAATAATTTCCAAGTTTACCTGATTGATGCAGCTGTTTTTATTTTTTCACTTTTAATCACTTATTTTAGTATATGTGCTGCCGAAGCGAGCACACTTTTAATCACTTGTGCAGAAAATGCTCATCAGGATTTCTGAAGAAAATATAAACTTACTGGATAAAATAATGGGCTTCTGTCTTCACAAAAACTCTACATGGCTTTAATACAAATGCTACATTCAGAAGATTTTACTAATTGTATGATCAACAAAAAAATAAAATTATATTTATATATTTACTTTTCAAACTATTTTCATATAAATGTATATATTTGTTATTATTGCTCCATAATATAGTTAAGATACATGCTATTTCAATGTAAGTGATGGAGAAATTGAAAACATAAGAGGTTAAGTGATTTTGTTCAAGGTCAGAGTTAATCAGTAACAGTAATAATAACAGCTCAAATATACAATCCCCTAATTTAGCATTTATTTTATTGTATGATATCAACATGTATTCAAACTCTAAGTTGGCCAATACTTTTGTATTGTCATTTACAGGGATAAAATTTCATCTTTTTTTCAACAATAGGAGGAGTGGAATATAGAGAAAATCAAATGCACTTGGCATCTTTCATCTTATCCACCAGCTGTTCTTAGTTCTAATTTATAAAATGGTGTTAACTGGACCCCCAAATAATGAGGCTTTAATGACAGAATGGAATCGCTAATTCTTTTTCCTCAGCCAATTTTTCCTTGGCCAATGAACTAATTATTGAAGAGAACTTAGTTATATTTTCCCCAGTTCACTTTTAGACAATAATCAAAGAAGCAGGAAGAAACGTGATAGTGTCTGGGGACAGTTATGGCAACTATTTTGCTTGCAGCTTAAAAGTCATTAAAAAAGAAAAAGAAAAAGGCAAAGTAGTGGGAAATGGGTGTTACTTTCCACATACAGAGCATTGCCTGACTTATATGGCCAAAAAGCAAAGTCATATATGGGGAATCATTGTCTCCAGCAAGATCATTAAAGAAAATAAATGCTTCCAGACCAGATGGAAATGTTAGAGAGTCGGACCTAAATTAGGGGAACCATTGGCCACATGTGAATCCCAAACTATATACATAAGCCTGATCTGATTAACTGTTTTTAAAATTGTCTTTACAGTGAAATTTAGAGCACAGAAGAAAAAAGGATGGCTTTCATAGGGTACTGAGAGTTTGGGTCTCGGGATGGAAATATGAGAGTTGTATTAGACCACCCAAATCAACCAGATCTTTATTTAAAAAATGGTAATTACCTTTGTTGAAAGATTATTATGTTTTAGGAAGTGCTAGATGCTTTGCATGCATTATATCAAATCTTAGCAATAGTCTTAGAAGATGAGATGAGGAAGCTGAGTCTTGTGAGTAATTGATTATGAAAATACTTACCTTTGAAAACTTATTAACTAGTGACTATTTTTTTTACCCTCAAAGCAACCTTTTGCTGTAAGCACTATTCTTTTTACCCTCATCTACAAATAAGAACATTGTAGCCAAAGAGATTAAACAACTAGCTCAACGTTGTATTTGTGAAGAAGCTAGAATTTGAATATAGGTAATCTTGTTCTAGAGCCTGTGTTACTAATCACCATGCTAGACTGAAAAGAACTGAGGAGTATGACTGTTTTATTTATCACATAGCAGAAAGTCAGTAATAACTTGCTTTTAAATAAAGAAACTGAAATTCAATTAGAAAGAAAGAAAAGAAAGAAAGACAAAGAAAGAAGAAAGAAAGCTTGCTAAAGGTTGCTCTGTGTCTCTGAATGAAAACTTATGTCACATTGTTCCCAACAAATATATCACAAAGCCAGATCTAGGTTTGGCCTTATTGATCAGCCTATTAACATTCTGAATGGTAGTAAAGATGATCTGTATAAGATGGAGCATGATAGGAGTCCAGAAAGGAAGGGGTCCAGGTAAGTCCTTCTTGGGGTGTTATGCATATGGCATGGTGAGCCCTGGAAGGCAAATTGCATCTTTTCAGTTAGAAAACATACATGTCATACTCCTCTCTGCTTTTATTTTATTTATTTTATTTTTGTGTTTGGTTGGTTATTCCAAAGCTTTTGGTTAAATAAAATATTTTACATTGTATTTGAAAGTAACTTCAAATTCATGGAAAAGCTGCAAGAATAAGAATAGTACAAAGAAAAAAAAAAGTAAGATAAAATAGTACAAAGAACACCCGGTACCTTTTACCTAGAGCAACCTATTGTTAGCAGTTTATTCCATTTGCTATACAATTTGTGTACTCTCTCTCCCTTTCTTTTACATTCACATATTCTCTATGTACCTAGTCATCTATTTATGTACATATGTTTTTGGTTTGATTTTGGTTTCTGAATCATATGAGAGTAAATTGCATATATCATAGCACTTTGATTCAAAATAGTTCAGTGTATATTCTGAAAATTGGGATGTTTTCTTATGTAATCCAAGAGTGTTACCAATTACATTAAATATGATGATATAACATTTTTCTTATATATTATCCATATTTCACTGTCATCAGCCAAATAATGTCCTTTATGACATTCTTTTTCTTATGGTATAGTTTCAAGTTGAGGATAAATATTGTACTTAATTATTATGCCTCTTTAGTCTTCTTTAATCTGGGAAATTTCCATGGCTTTTGCATGTGTGTGTCTTTTATGTCATTTATTTTTTTTATTTTTTATTATTTTTTAAAAATTTTTATTTATTTATGATAGTCGCACACACACAGAGAGAGAGAGGCAGAGACACAGGCAGAGGGAGAAGCAGGCTCCAAGCACTGGGAGCCCGATGTGGGACTCGATCCCGGGTCCTCAGGATCACGCCCTGGGCCAAAGGCAGGCACCAAACCGCTGGCCACCCAGGGATCCCATCATTTATTTTTTTAAATAGCATTTCCTTCTTTTAAAAATAGGACATTCCTGTCCCTTCTCCTCCTCCTCCTCCTCTTCTGATGATTCCTCATGATTAGATTCAGGTTACACATTTCCACCTTGAATACTATGTGGGTGGTACTGTAAACCTCTCAGGAGTATCACATATAGATGTATATACATCTGCCACATTGATCAATCTATCGAGACACTGTTTTATTTCTCCCTGGTGTAGTCACTACTTTTCCTTTATTCCGAGTAACTTTCAGGAGTATACTTTAAGAAATGGTGTGAATAGCCTACTCCCTGATCCAAATTTCTCTCTACATTTAACATTGTTTAATGTTACTATGATTGCTATAAAGAAGTAATTTTCCTAGCCATGAGCCATGAGCCATGAGGTCTAGTTGTGCTACACATAAAACAGGGCCAGCTGCATTTGTCTGGTTCTCCTAGAAACAGATACCACAATGGTAATAAACATGCAAACATTGTGTTAAGGGAAATGGATGTGATTGAAAATAGGGGAGAAAGCTGAAGAAAGCTGGAAGTACACCAACTGAGCTGCAAGCGTGAACTGCAGTCAAGGAGAGAGTAAGAATGGGGCTGGGTGAAAAATGTCTGGATTGCAGTACAGGCTCAAGTGGTTTTAGCAGATGCATTGAGGAAGCATGAGCCAAAGGAGGCCATCTGATGGGACTCATGCCTTCCAGAAATAGGGTCTGCCTTGGTAGCCCAGCTATACTTAGTCATTACCTGCATACAATACATAGGCTGTGGAAGTCATAATCCAGGTTCCCTGTAGTAGGAAGCCTTGAGGGCACATTTCACTACTGTCTGAGTAGCTCTTAACTTTTCTGAACTTCATGTTCCTGCTATCAAGCCTAACTACAATGCCCTTTCTTCCTTATAGATAAATTTGAGAAATAAAATGATGTAGATGAAAGCACTTTGTAAAACTCTATTCCAATCTAACAGGATTTTTATTACTATTACTATTATTAGAAGTGTCACAAACACTTACTCTATGTAAGGAACTGGGAACAATGAAATCTCCCCTGGGTAGTGTCTATATTTAGTCATTTATTTGCACATAAGGTTAATGGAAAGACTTTGTACTGAACTTATCTCTGACTCCTTTTTTCCTATTTCTTTCAAGGTGATTTGCTTTAGAATATAAGCATTGGTGAAGAAAACACTCCTTGATAGAGCAAGCATGGAAGGGTAATTTTAATTATGCTTGGAGGGGCTTGCCAATAAATGCTATGAAGTCTCATAACTGTCTTATCAAATTTAAAACATTTCAAGCCAAACTAGTTAAGAATCTTTACGTGCTTTGCATATAAATAGTTTTATTTGTTCGTTCTAACAGAGGTTAAAATATGTGCTGGGATACTGTCTTCTTGGAGGTGCTATATAAAATGAGAGAAAGTACAGGCTTTGTTGCTGAGAAAGTGCAGATCCTAGATAGCTTATTTAATCTATTTACACTTCCCTTTCCTCATATCTAAAATGAAAATAATAATATGTACACTCTGTGATTGATGTAAGCAGTAGATATAACATGTTTAAGGTGCCCAACTCAGTTCCTGGGAAATAATAGATACAATAAATGCTGGTCATCATTTTTCAATCAAGAAGTGTCTGTTAAGCATCTATTATGTATTAGTCACTATGCTAGATGCTGAGCCATACAATACTAAATAGAATGAGCGACAACCCTTGCCTTCCATTACAATCTCCTGGGGAGTACAGACAAATAAAGAAGCGATTCTGCAGTGTGAAAAAGACCTTGACAGGGTAAAAACAAGGTGCTATGGGAATATATAGAAGGGTCATTGAATGCAGAATTGGGCAATCAGGAAATTCTCACTGAGGAAAAGACACATGTTCCAGGAGAGCCCTGAGCATAGTAGAATTCAGTCAGCCAAACAGGGAAAGTAAGAACAGAAGAGAATTCTCAGCAGAAGAATCAGCATCTGCAAAGCCCTGTAGGCAAGAACAAGCATGATATGTTCAGGAAACTGGAAGTATACTATGGGAGGGATTGGAGGTGGTAAAGCAGTGGGAGAAACAAAGTTCATGAGGTGAGAAGGGCCTGGAAATCAGTATTAAGGGATTTGTATTACCGGACTGTAGCTAAACCCTGATACAAAGCAGATACTGGGCGATTGTTGAAGAAAGAGATATTTTTATTATGCTGGTTTTTTTTTTTGTTGTTGTTGTTTGTTTGTTTTGTTTTGAGGTAGTCACTACCTTTTTACCAAGATATTCTTTGAAAGGAAGAGTGTGTGTCATATAGAAACATTTCTGGGTACTCCCTGAAAGGTAGTATCACATATGAAATTCTTCTAGTGGCATAAAGATCACAAGATCTCTGAAGTTAGAATTATAATATGAGATTAGTGTTTACTTCCAAAGAATTAAATGGGTTCTCTAAAGAGTTCTAGTTTTCTCACAGGGGTGTCAATTTTATTTCCTTGTTAATTAAGGGAGTCTGTGAAAAGAGTCCAAGATCCTGTTTAGCTGACCCAAATAGAGCCTACATGATCAGAGATTGGAGCATACAGAAACACACACATGAACTCCTTCCAAAGCAGTTGTTTGAAGTGGTCCAAAAAAAAAAATCTACAGGCTGCAACTTTGATCAAAGAAAAATTAAGGATAATCCCCAAGTCAAACTGAATTCTCTGTGGGTATTTGTGGCAATTTAACTGAAAATTGTATACTATCAAATCCCCATGGTGTATGTTTGAGGTTTGAAAAGACATGAATAATCGAGGAAGATGGAAATTTGTGAAGTCCAAAGATGTTTATTGATAGGGTTTATTTCACTTTTTCCAGGCCAAAGAGTTGAAAAGGTTTTCTCTGCTTTTCTTTAAATACTTGATCCACTCTAAAGAGGACAGCTGGATAATCCCCACAGACAGGAAGAATTACTGACTCACCAAAAGTACATAGACATGGGGACATCGGTGTGGTTCCAATTGCTATCTACGTGATTAGTTAGTGTATCTGGCCATCACTGTCCATTTTTAAAATATACCAGTCAGTTGTTTGTATTAATTGATTCCCGATGTTCCATGGTCCCTGATCCACATCTGTTCCAATGAAGGGACTGTATAAAGGTAAGACTTATGCCATATAATACTAAACATCAAATGAGAGCTTTAAAAGCCAGTCATTTGCCTATATGTCGAACCGTTTCTAAACATATGTTTGCAATTAGCTAAGATCTGACCATAGGTTACAGTGGGAGTGGCAGCTGTTCCATGGAAGCATTGTACAACAGTGAAAAAAGGTGCCAGACAGAAAGAGAAGCAAAGGCAGTTCATACTGGGGCTCCTCAGCAGAGTGAAAGAAATGGCTCCCAACCAGAAAAAAAGCCCAGGCCAGGACTCATTCCAACAGGGTTGTGCTTGAGTGTAGCCAGTCAGACCTGATGTTGACCTTCAGCTTTGCCACTTACTGGTTGTATAGCTTTGTGCAAGCTGGTTACTTAACAGTTCTAAGCTGTGGTGGTCTCACCTTTGAAATGGGGAGAATGGTATCTAATTTCCAATTTGTTGGAGGATTCAGTAAGATAACCTGTAAAATACATAGTATGCTACTAGATCTTGGTAACTATAATTATGATTATTTTTGTTGCTATGTTATTTTTAATAATTATATTAGTCATAGCAGAACATCATCACTGTCACCATCTCTTGACATGTCCTCCTTGCATGGCTGATAGTTGAATTTACTTAGTTCAATGCATTTGCCTTAAAATGATCTAAATGTTTAAAACAAACCCTAATGTAAACAGTCCTAGTTTATTGGTATATATATATTATATATATATATATATATATATATATATATATATATATATATATCAAGGATGTAAGGACCAAGTAAGGTGAATAAATAAATTACAGTTTGATGAAATGTCGGTATGTGAATGACACTAAGGGTATCCTGGATAATAGAGTAATTAAGTTAATCTCACTTAACCTACTGAGAGATTAAAAGGAGACCCAACCTGAAGTGATGGCATTTGCACCCAAGGTGTGTATCAGTGGCCTTATAATCATGTTAGATATAGTTTTAAAATAATAACTCTTTTTTTTTTCTGGTGTGACTTTAAACACAACCAAACGTAAAAAGTTGAATAGTTATTAATTTAAATAAGGTCTTTCCCTAATGATCTAAAAACAAAGAAAAATTTTTCCTGGATATTTTTTTTAAAATCCTTATTTAAATGTTTGAAAGAATGAATTTGGGAAGACTGATGATTTATTTTCCTCATTTGCCATCACTAGGTCTAAATTTACCTTGTTAATTTACTTTATTCATTACATAAACCACATGTGGTCATTACTAAAGGTTTTATTAAAAAGAGTATGATAATGTGTACAAAAGACATTTAACAATAGTAGTCTATAAAGTGATCAAATTAAATACTTAGGGAACTGAAAACTTTTTTTTTTTTTTTTATTTATTTATTTTTTTTTTTATGATAGTCACACAGAGAGAGAGAGAGAGAGAGGCAGAGACACAGGCAGAGGGAGAAGCAGGCTCCATGCACCGGGAACCTGACGTGGGACCCGATCCCGGGGCTCCAGGATCGCGCCCTGGGCCAAAGGCAGGCGCCAAACCGCTGCGCCACCCAGGGATCCCGGAACTGAAAACTTTTAATGGCAGGGCTGCTACATTAAAAATGTATGGTTTATTTCTCATTGCATAAGGACATTTCCCTAAATTATAATGCTAATTTAACCCTGTAATATAGCTATTCCACTCTATAAATATATTATTAGTTTGACTGATTTGGTTGATTTGTTTGTCTTTGCATAGTAGATTGCATTTAAGTTTCATGGTAAACTCTTCCCATGAAAAAATTGGAATAATAAGGCAGAAATGCCCTAGATAACAGGAGAAATATTGGGAACTAATTTCCTGTAAGGTCTACCAATACAACTTAAACACTTGTGGAATTTCTGCAATGTCTATCATAAAAAGAGTGCATTATCACTGCACTTTGTGACTAGAAAGACCAAGTGAAGCTGCCTGTATCCAATTATCTTAGCTGTCATATTAGCAAGTATTTATTGAATGCCTAAATTATAATAATCAATTTTCTGCAAACTATGAATATAAATGCATGAGGGAATGCATTTTTCTTCTTCAAGATGTTTTAAATTTAAATAGAAATGAAAATCTTCTCTCTAGGCATTGGTAGTAAACAGAGAACAGTAAGATATTTGGTATCAGAATTTTAAGTTAAAAGTGATACTGATTTGTGAAACACTATTGTATGGCAAAATAGGCAGTTCGGTCTTCAGAAAGGACTTTAGAGATGGTATAGGATGTAGATAGGTATGTACAGGAGCAAAGGGTCCTCCAGACAGTGCAGCATGAATAGAAGCAAAGATTAAAAATAACAGAGTAGATACCAATATTATAGGGGGGCTTCATTATATACCATAGATTTTGTTATAGGAAGTGTTGAACAAGGCTTAATTCATTACTGCTACTCTAAACTACCCTAGTAGAGGGTTTGTCCAGAGGAGGTCATTCATATCATCCATGAGGTTATAATTTTATAGCTCCTTCAGATTAGGGTCTATGGAGATATCTTTTTTCTGGTCTTCCATAACCCCAAACATATTATGGTAACATAATGGGAATTCAACAAAAATTAATTCAACAAAATAGAAATGACTATGCTTGCTTACAAGTTGTCTACAAAGTGAAGAAGCAAAATTTCATTAGGCTAAGTAGGTCATTTGTCTTAAAAGATCTGCTTATATCTGAAGGGATAGAAATCTTTGGTAGGCTTTGACTGTTGGATGTTTTATGTTTTATTGAAAGCATTTAACTGTATTTCGCAAGGTAAACATAAAAGAAGGTTAAAAGGAGTAGTCTTTTAGATAGCTAGGTAGCTAGTGTTTGACAGTATAAATTGAATCTGTCCCTTATCTTATAAAGACAGAAGACACTGAGAATGAGTAAAGAAAATTGGACTTCTAAAATGATAAAATATTCAATAACTCTACTGGAACAAAATCTTGTTTTTCATAACTTGATTTCTAACCAAATTTATGTTATATGAAAACAAAACAACAGAAAACCCACTGCATAGAAAACACTTCAGTCTCCTGTTATCTTTTAAAACATAACAAAAACAAATTCAATATAACAATTGGAAACATTAATTGGGTTTCTACAATGAACCTACTTCCTTCTAAGCGCTTTGCTTGTCACCTTGTTATCTTTACAATGACCCTATTTTATATATAATGAAAATAAGGCTGAGAAAGATCAATGTGTGTCAAAAGTTCTCTGAGTATGCAGAAGACCTACTTCAAATCCCAGGTTCTCTGAAAACTTGTGCTCATCCCCTTTGTCTGTATTTGAAAAGCTTTAAATATTTGTTTATTATCTGGATATTTATGATATCTGAATATCACATGAATTATTTTTATTGTGGTAAAATATGCATAACATAGAATTTACCATTTTAAACTTTTTTCAAAGTATTATAAGTGGCATTAAGTATATTCACATTGCTTTCACATCATCCATCTCAGAACTTTTTCATCATTCCAAACTGAAATTTGGCATCAATTAAACACTAACTTGCCATTAATCCTTCCCTCTAGCCCCTGTTAACCACTATTCTACTTGCTGTCTTTATGAATATGACTCATCTAGGTACCTCATATAAGTGGAATCATCCAGTATAATTTTTCCTTTTGAGTTAGGCTTATTTCACTTAGCATAATGTTTTCAAGGTTCAAACATGTTATTGCACATATCAGAATTTCAATATTCCCCCTCAGTTTTATTAAGGTATAGTTTACAAATAAGAAATTGTATACACTTAAAGTGTACAACCTGATGACCCGATACAGGTGTATATGTGTGATATATTCACCACAGTCAAGCCAATCAACAAGGCTTAAGAACATTCCATTATATGATGTAAACCCCATTTTATCTGTTCATCAGTTGATGAACATTTGAAGTTGTTACCATCCTTTGGCCATTATAAATAAGGTTGCTGTGAACATGGTTGTAGAAATATCAGTTCAACTCCCTAATTTCAGTACTTTGGGTATATACCCAGAAGTGGAGTTGCTGATTCATATGACAAATTGAACTATTATATTTTTACTTAATGCATTTCTACAAGCTACCTCATTTTAAATTAAGTGAATTGTTTTAAAAGGAAACCTTATTATCACTGATATAGTCAGAATAAGCTTGGTTATGCTGCAATAAACAGTTCCTACAGTACAATTTTATATCTTGCTCATTTGAGATATCTCATGGGGACCATGGAGCAGAGGGGTAGGGTAGTTCAGCTCCACACGGTCACTTAAAGACCCAGGCTGGCAGGGGCTTCCATTATTCTTAGCAGAACAAGGAATAGTCTACCAAATAGGAATAGCCTTTTATTCTAGGTACCTCAAACTAAACAGGACACTATTTTCAATGAATGATAAAGCATGACGATAATTAAATGAAGATGAAATAAGATTCGGAAGAAGAAAGTGGTTCATTTACTTGTCTATTTACACAAATATTTATTGGTTATTAAGTGCTGCTCCAAACACTGAGAATACAAGAGGTAGAAATGGGCCATATATATCTTCAAAGAATTTACCAGCTTATAAAGAAACACAGACATTAAAATGAAAGGTATCAGATTACTAAAAATTAAATTTTGAAGCATTTAGCCAGGTACATTTACAGTAACATGAGTGGAATTAAAGAAAGGGTTTTTTATGATCTTATTTATTTATTTGAGAGAGAGCACACAGGTGCACAAGCAGGGAGAGCATAGAGTCATACAGCTTATCTAACTTTTTCACTGATCTTTTTTTTCAGAAATTTAATTAGACAAATACAGATTGCTTATGTCTAAATATCTATATAGGTGTATATCTTTTCTAACATTACAGTGACAAGTTGGAATAATCAAATGGTTTTTTTGCTCAGAAACTTATGAGATCCCATACAACTATTATAACTATTATAAACAGTACCATGAAAGAATCTCCAATATAAACAGAAGATAATTTTTTTGAATTATTAATTTATTAAAAGCACTTTAAAATAGTATGTAGAGAATAAAGTCAAGTGCATGCATGGGTTTATGTGTAAATTTGAAGACCATATAGCAAAATGTTAACATTGGTTATTGCTGGGTAGGATGATTGCTTTGGGCTTGCTTCTTTAGATACCTGTTATCTAAACCCTCTCAACAATTTTTTACAATTCACTTATGTTATTTTTACCAGCAATCCCCCTAACTCTCCTCCTGTTCATCCCCACCCCTCCAAGAAAAATCAGCACATGACTTCTAACCACAGAGATTAGAAACAAAATTTTTTTTAAAAGTTGAGTTTCTATTATTTGTAAATCAGGAAATCTGCATTTTTGCCATCCTGTGAGAAATCAGATCTGGCAATGCTGGATGTTGAATTTCCTCAAAGCAGTGGTCTAGAAGCAGGAACAGCTGTACCTTAGAGAAGAAGTGGCCTTTCCAAGCCTCCCCTGGCTTATCTCATCATTTTGTCACTTGTCTGGGCCTTTGGTATAAGAGCTTGCAACACTTGTCTTTTTCCATCTGTTCATCCCAATATCAATGTTTTGGTATTCTTGACCACTCTGTGCCCTTGTACAAGGTAGTGTTAGCTAAATAAATAAATGAATCACAAGGGAAAACCAAAAGGAAAACTAAAGTAGTTCTTAGTTAGAAACCATGCTTATTACAGAAGGAAGAGATGACAAATGATAAAGAATTATATGATATATAGTCTAAAAAGTGTTTTAAAGAAATTTGAGTAGGAATATTGATTCTACTTATTCTGTAGTAAATTGAGAGCACTATAATGCCTTTCAGAACGTCTTATTGTCTGCATATAACTGTGCATACACATGCGACACTATTTATTTTCTGCATAATCTTTTTCTTTTTGTTTTACCTTTCTAATTGGATCTGTTCATGGCCCCATTTTAGTATGTTTCCATAATCCTCTGGACTGCAATTCAATGACACCACCTCCCAATAGACAAGTGGGCTAAAGAAAGCACCTGAAATGAGTTGTGTCTGCCAGATTATCTTTTCTGCTAATTAAGACTCCAATCTGTGTATGATGGATTGAACAGAGAAGCAATGTGAAGCCAGAGCTATGGTGGATATGCACGTGCCAAGGTAGAGGGAAGGTCTATAGAGAGAATGGATGAAATGCTTAGAGAGAAACAGAGATGGTAAACAGAGGAAGTAACCTGAGCCCCTGTTTCCCAGGTCCTGACTCCAGGCTTTATGATTCATGCCCCATGAAACATCTGTACCCTTCCAATCAATTCCCCTTTTGGATTAAACTACTTTGAATGACTTCCACTTTAAGTAAAATTTAAAAATCCCAATCTAAGACAGTATCTAATAATCACTAAATGATCTATGCTTGATTTATATGTGACTTAAATTCGGCTTCAGAATTACAGAGAAAGATTGACCTTGAGAGTTCAGAGACTATTTTCTAGGCTTCTAGACCAATTTCTTCTTCATAAAATACTTAGCACGACGATATTACTAATTTTCCTTCATCCTTTTTTTGCTTACCTCCAGCAAACAGGATTTTTTTCTTATAATGGCTCTTTAAATTTTAGTTTTCTCTTTGTTCTCTATATCTGTCCTTCAATAAATGGATATATTCACAGCATTCCTCTTAAGCTTTTCCTTTTCTAGGATAACATTGGCTAATTAGTCAGTAATTTCTGATATGATTTTCATTTTTTTCCTGACTCTCCATTATCTTGCATAGTCACCCACAATAATGCATTATTCTCTTTCAAATACATATTCTTTCATACCTCATGGTTTTGTTTCGTTTTGCTTTTACTATAGTCACCTCTTCCCTTTACATGCAAGCATGGCTTTTGTATGATGGGGTTGCCAGGCCATGATAGGTCACATAATATTTTGTAATAGAATATGAACTTTGGACTACACATAATTATCTGACTTACAAATGATACAATATGAGAAAATTAACTACTCACAAGGCTGTTATAACTATGTTTACAGTGGAGGGTCAAGGTTAACTGATAATAGGAAACAAATAATTTAAGAGTCAATATGTAGTAGGACAAAGGATGCTGTTTCTTAAATATATACTTTTCTATTTACATATTGGATGAAATCACTAATAATTTAGGATTGATATTTATGTAGTTATAATATTATTAAATATTGTGAAAGGTATTTTCTGAGCTATTACTGTGTGTCATGCAGAGTACTAGGCAGGTATAACTAATCCCATTTTTTACAGGCAAGGAAACTGAGGTTTGGAAAGGTTAAATAATTTACACAAGGTCATGTAGATGGCAAGTGACAAAGTCAGCATTTGAATGAAGTTAATTAAAAAACCAGGTAGTTGTTCTTTTTTGTCAGAGTTCATTTCTTCAGAGAAAGAACAGAGCTGAATAGTTTAAGAAAAACACCATTTCATGTGGATTGAACCTAATTCACTTGAATTTTTTTTGGATGTATAATCTGATAAAACATCAGATATAGGATCAGATTTTTATTTCATCAGTGGGTTTCCTTACGGTTATGTTTTAGAAAGAAATCAGAGTAGAAACAACCTTCAAACTATGTTTGTACTCCCAGTGTGCTAATTACCTTTTGTCCCTCTGGATCCATTCTGTATCCGTTGCTGTTCTGATTTCTACCAGGGGTAGTTTGACTTGCAAGTCTATATTCTCTTGAATATAGACTTTGCCTTCTGACTTCTGGTTGGATTTAACCATGGGAAGCCCTGGCAAGAGATGCAGGCTGAGTAGAGGGAGAGTGAAAAAATGTAGGCTTCTCTCCCATTTTTTTTTCTTATTCCTTTAATCCTAACACAAAATTTTAACTAGACTCAAGGCAAGGTGGGAAGGAATCTACTACCCCTTGCCTACACCTTTGTAAATAGTTTCTTTTTAAACCCTCCTTGAATCATGAAAATCTGATTTAATCTAGGATCCTGCCATTTGTTTCATTATGGGAACCTTTCTCATATACCTGTTGTCTAGCAAATCACTTGGTACACTAAATATATTTTTAAAAACAGATAAATGAATATAAGAATACAGTGATGCACTTTATTCTTATAGATGACAAAGCTGGCTAAGGGAACCACTGTAGGTGTCTAATAATCTAAAAATGGTTTCCTGTTCAATGGAGGCCAACAGAAAAGTAAATTTCTACCCAGGTTTCCTTCTTCTTTTCTAAACAAAGGCATCTTAGAGCCCTGTGAAAGCTGAGAAGACTTGGTCATACAGCCAGATTCCTGCTGTCTGGTAAAAGTGATAGTAATCCAGAAAGGGATTTCAGAAGGCTTACCCAGCAGCTCTGTGGTCACTCTGGTCTGGCAAAAAAATGAAAGCCCCATGGTTAGGCTAAGAGCTTAGAATTGCACACAGAAGCCAAAAGTCTTTTAGCTTGAATTATAAAATGTTAGTTAACTTTGGACTAAGACATTTTTTGAAAATGAATAAAAATCTCTAAGAAGAAGTAGTCAGTATCTTAAATATAAATTAAAGGCTAGGATTCATCCTGGATTAAATGATACCTCTCTTCTCTCAGATAACACTTACATTCATTTGATGGAGGGTATCCAAACTACCAGACATTTGTTTTATATACCTCCTCGGAATGATTCAGTGGCTAGTGGTTCATTTCCTTTCACTGTGAATGCAATGATCTCTTTTGGTGGTTGAAGGCAAGGAAAGGGTGAGACCTCTTACTTTCAAGATTCCTAAAGTCATCTGAGGACTTGTATTCATATAAACAGCTTCATTTTCTTAAAGGAAGCACTGAGTGTTTACAAATCACTTACTGAAGCCATGGTCACTTTAGATCCTTCTGTGCTACTTACCATGTGCTCCTATTGTGTGTGTGTGTGTGTGTGTGTGTGTGTGTGTGTGTGTGTGTGAAATCTCCCACACATACACACTATTGCTGTATTTTCCTGGGGCACCAGGGTGACTTGGTTAAGCATCCGACTCTGGATTTCACCTCAGGTCATGATCTCAGGGTTGTGAGATTGAGCCCTGCATTGGGCTCCACACTGGGCATTGAGCCTGCTTAAGATTCTCTCTCTCCCTCTCCCCATCCCAAACCCACTCTCTCTATCTCTCTCTTGAAAAAAAAAA
This sequence comes from Vulpes lagopus, assembly GCF_018345385.1. Taxonomy (NCBI): domain Eukaryota; kingdom Metazoa; phylum Chordata; class Mammalia; order Carnivora; family Canidae; genus Vulpes; species Vulpes lagopus. The sequence continues at coordinate 31,578,973 of NC_054838.1, read as the reverse complement.
AAAAAAACAAGAGTTTGTGATAAACATATAGAATCCTAGTATCTCAGAGTGATAAGGAAACAGTTTTAATAAAAGGTTCTATGAAACACTAATCTTATACTACATAAAACAAGGGTCCTAAGAAAGACTGGAATATACCACACACTACATTTTTTCTCATGGAAATTCATAAATAACATTACCTCATTAAGGGCTCTGAAAATACTTGCAACACTGAAATGATTTAAATGTGTATAGCCCAGCTTTCCCTAAATGAAGGTTTTTGGTTTTTTGCTTGTTTTTGCTTTTGTTTTAGCAAAACTCCTGGGCTGAGGAGTTTTGGCTGAGCCATAATAAAGATTCATGGAACTTCTATTCTAGCAGGAGAATGGCTAGAATGGCTATGCATTTCCTATGTAGATTTTTTTCTGTTTCATTGAGTCAAAATTGTCTTTTCTATAGTTAGAATTACTGGATTATGATGTTCGAAATAATTAAAAAGATAATTTCAGCTGATTTATAAACTTTCTTGACCCCAAGTGTCCTTTTTTTTAATGAAATTGTTTTGAAAATGTAAATAATAGGCCTCCTCTGATTAAGCTGGTGGTGAAATGTGAGCCCCATCAGCTATGCTCCTACCTGTCGCCACGGAGTACAGTTTGAAAATCAGTGATCTAGGCTGACTGCATCACTTATCAGAAATATCAGAAGATGGAAATCTAAAGAGGCAAAGAAAAATCTTAGAGCACACACCTGGTCAAGTAAAGGGCAAGAAATAAAACTCAGGTCACTGAATTCCTAACCAGTGCTTTTCTCTTTCTAACACATAGGTACCCTACTGATGCTCTGAATTATATGTACTGGGAATTTTAACTATAACTTTTAGGTATTTTACCCTTCATTATGTGGCAGCCATACTGACCTCTGTCTGTCCTCTAAACAAACCAAGCTCATTCCCATAGCAGAATTTGCATTTCCGCTATGTCTGCCTGGAATACTCTGGCCCTGGCCTTTGCATATCCAGTTCCTTCCAACCATTCTTGCCTCAGCTCATATGTTGACTCCTCAGAGACGCCTTCCCTGCACACAGAATTTTAATATCCAGTATCCAATTACTGTGTTTTATCTTCCTCCTAGCACATATCATCAGTATCTGATTATTATTTTGTTAATGTATTTGGTTCCTTAGTTATTATCTATCTCCTGCTAGAATAGAAGTTCCATGAATCTTTATTATGGATCGCTGAATCTCTAGGACTAGAAAAATACCCAATATATATATATATTTATATGGAAGACATTTCATAAATATTTGTTGTATGAGTGCTTAGCAGGCAAAGCTCCATGTGTGGGCTGTCCATGGTGGCAGTGAGTTGCTTGTGTGACCAACAGAATCAAATGACCACCCCTATAGAATGCTAGAGAAAGGACTAAAGAAACCAAGTCAGATGCTCTGAGTTCCCTTCTAACCCTGTTTTTTTGTGATTTGAGAAGCTATGTGAAGGTTCCTCAAAGAGTTACAAATAGAACTGCCCTACGACCCAGCAGTTACACTGCTGGGGATTTACCCCAAAGATACAGATGCAGTGAAACGCCGGGACACCTGCACCCCGATGTTTCTAGCAGCAATGTCCACAATAGCCAAACTGTGGAAGGAGCCTCGGTGTCCATCAAAAGATGAATGGATAAAGAAGATCTGATCTATGTATACAATAGAATGTTACTCAGCCATTAGATACGACAAATACCCACCATTGCTTCAACGTGGATGGAACTGGAGGGTATTATGCTGAGTGAAATAAGTCAATCAGAAAAGGACAAACATTATATGGCATCATTCATTTGGGGAATATAAAAAATAGTGAAAAGGAATAAAGGGGAAATAGAGAAAATGAGTGAAAATATCAGTGAGGGAGACAGAACATGAGAGACACCTAACTCTGGGAAACGAACAAGAGGTAGTGAGTGGAAAGGGAGGTGGGCAGGGGGTTGGGGTGACTGGGTGATGGGCACTGAGGGGGGCACTTGGTGGGATGAGCACTGGGTGTTATGCTAAATGTTGGCAAATTGAACTCCAATAAAAAAATTTAAAAAAAGAAGCTTGGGATTGTTTTTCTGTATCCAAGAAATGCCCTTTGAACAAGGATGAAAAGATATGTATTTTAGATGTTCTTATTTTAAACGACCATAAGACAATAAAACACTTATTTTCATTTACATTCAGTAAAATTTCTTTTACCACATAAATCAATAATTGTAGCTAAGGATATTTTACGAGTGAACTTTCATTGCCTATTCACCATTATTTAGTGATGGTGCCACATTAATTTGGGCTCTGTTGATGACTCACCTGCATTAGTGTCATTATCTCCCAACTGGCTTCCTGCCCTGCCCCTGCAGCTCCCTCTCCTGGCTTCCTTCCTCACTAAAGCCAGATTTCTCCTGTTACAAATAAGTAATTTTCTACCTCTCCTGTATTGAAGTGGTATTAGTTTCCTGTGTCTTCTGTAAAAAATTACACAATATTGGTGGCTTAAAACAATAGAAATTCATTTTCTTACAGTTCTGAAGACCAGAAGCCCTAAGTTAGTACTGCTGGCCAAATTGAAGTTACTGGTAGGGCCAAACTCCCTTCTGGGGCTTAGAGGACAGAATCTGTGCTTAGCCTCTTCCAACTTCTGATGGCTTGGCTGATAGTCAGATCACTCCAGTTTTTACTCTGTATCTTTTTTAGTTTAAAATTATTTTTAATTTAGTTAACATATAGTATATTCTTAGTTTCAGGGGTAGAATTTAGTGATTCATAAGTTGCATATAACACCCAGTGCTCATGACAACAAGTGCCCTTCTTAATTCCTATCACCCATTTACTCCATCTCCTACCTACCTCTGCTCCAGCAGCCCTCAGTCTGTTCCATAGAGTTAAGGGTCTTTCATGGTTTGCCTCCCTCTCTGTTTTTATCTTATTTTATTTTTCCTTCCATTCCCCTATGTTCATCTGTTTTGTTTCTTGAATTCCACATGAGTGGAATCAAATGTTATTTGTCCTTCTCTGACTGAATTATCTCACTTAGCATAATAGCCTCAGGTTTCATCTATGTGGTTGCAAATGGCAAGATTATATTCTTTTTGATGACTGAGTAATGTTCCACTGTGTGTTTGTGTGTGTGTGTGTGTGTGTGTGTGTGTGTGTTTATCTTCATTCCAGTTTTTAAAGCCCCATTATCTGGGATCCCTGGGTGACTCAGTGGTTTAGCTCCTGCCTTTGGCTCAGGACGTGATCCTGGGGTTCCAGGATCGAGTCCCACATTGGGCTCCCTGCATGGAGCCTGCTTTTCCCTCTGCCTGTGTCTCTGTCTCTGTCTCTCTCTCTCTGTCTCTCATGAATAAATAAAATCTTTTTTAAAAAATAAAATAAATAAGTAAAGCCCCAGCATCCTCAAATCTTTCTCAGTTCTGTCTTAACATCACTGCCTACCTGTGTGTTTCAGATTTCCTTCTGCTTCTTTCGTATAAGGGTAGATACAGTTGCATGTAGGGCCCACCTGGATAATCCAAGATAAAGTCTCTATCTCAAAGTCCTCAACTTAATAAGATCTTTAAAACCTCTTTTTCTCCTATGGTAACATTTACAGATTCTAGAGATCTGATATGAGGGTGACCATTATCAGTCTGCCATGGAATGTGCAAGTTTGCCATTGCCTATAAAATAAAGTCCACATCTATTATCAGAAACTACAGACTTCTGTGAGTCTGAGCTTTATTTTCTTTTCTCTCCAGATCTTCCATGATGGCTTTTTGTATCCCTAAAAAAAAAATTTCCCCAAACACTTGTTTCCCTACCTGTTTTTAGTAACTGTGCTGAATGAGTAAGATTTTATCTTGAGCTGGAGGACCTGAGCATATAGCAGTGGGGGCAGAGAAACAGAGTGAAGTAGCCACAGTAGAGAGAAAAATACACAGGATACTGTAAGAACTGAAAGGATAGACATAGAAAGGATTGGGAAACAGAAAATATATCTTTTTAAAGGCATAGCCTGAATCAAGTCTTAAACAATACAAGTCGTAAGCAATAAGTTACTAGGAGTATATAACAGTGATGAATGGTGGAGGTTGATAGGGAAGTTTTCAAAGTTAATGGGTTTTCCTTTTTGTTTTTTTATATTCCTCCCCAATTTTATTGAAATATGATTGACATATAGCATTGTATAAATTTAAGTTCTACAATGTGGTGATTTGATGTGCATTTTTGTACATTAATGATGAAATATCTAGAGATATTTTACAATAGCATTGAGAACAATAAAATATGGGATGGCCGGGTGGCTCAGTGGTTGAGTGTCTACCTTTGGCTTAGGCTGTGATCCCAGAGTTCTGGGATCAAGTCCCACAATGGGCTCCCTAAAGGGAGCCTGCTTCTCCCTCTGACTATGTCTCGGTGTCTCTCATGAATAGATGAATAAAATCTTAAAAAAAAACAATAAAATACTTAGAAATAAATTTAACCAAGAAGATGAAAGATCTGTACACTATAAGATATTAATGAGAGAAATTGAAGAAGACACACATTGATGGAAAGATAGATCATATTTGTGGATCAGAAAAAAAAATGATATTGTTAAAATGTCCATACTACCCAAAGCCACCTGTAGATTCAATACAATACCTAGCAAAATTACAATGGCAATTTTTAAAGAAAAAAGATCCTAAAATTCAAACGTAATCATGAAAGACCCAAATAGCCAAAGCAGTCTTGAGGAAAAGCAAAGCTGAAAGCATGGCACTTCCTGATTTCAACTATTCTACAAAACTATGGTAATCAAAATGGTAGGATACTGACATAAGAACCAACACATAGACCAATAGACTAGACAGACCAGAGAGTCCAGAAATAAACCCCTATATACACAGTCAACTAATATTTGACAAGGGAGCCATGAATATTCAATAGAGAAAAGATGATCTTTTCAATAAATGGTAAAATTTGGTAAAATTGTGTGTTTACATGCAAAATAATGAAATTGGACCCTTGTCTTGCATAACAAAACTTAACTCAAAATGGATTGGAAATGTGGTGTGGGAGAAAATATTTGCAAACCATTTATCAGTTAAGGGGTTAATATCCAAAATATATGAGGAACACATACTCAATAGCAAAATGATAGATGGTCTTATTAAAATATGGGCAGAAGGGGGTGCCTGGGTGGTTCATCGGGTTAAGTGGTGACTCAGAATTTCAGCTCAGGTCATGATCCCAGGGTCCTGGATTCGATCCCTGAATCAGGCTCTGGGGTCATGTGGAGTCTGCTTGAGATTCTCTCCCTCCCTCTCCCTTTTCTCCTCCCCCTGCTTACTTGCTCTCTCTCTCTCTCTCAAATAAATAAATAAATCTTTTAAAAAATAAAAATTATAAGTGGTTAGAAGAACTTAATAATTCTTTTCCAAAACAAAACAAAACAAAACAAAACAAAACAAAACAAAACACAAATGTGTATCATCTTAAGGAGGCTGGATTTCTATCCTTTAAACATGTGATTTGCTAACAGTATAATGTACTCTACTTTTGTGTTTTGAACGCAACATTGGGGTTTCATGAGAAACCCCAATAAAGAAACAATTTAGAAGGCATTTTGCTTAGTCATACTCATTTTTCAGATCTTAGTTTAAGCACTATTTTATGAGGAACAACTTCCATATAACAACCTCATGGGCCATATATTCTCTTACAGAAAGTTATGACATCTAGTACTTCTTCCATTATAACTCTCATCATTTTGATTATAATTAATTATTTAATATGTCTTGCTTGGACATTTAAATGAACTGTTATAAATTAAAGTGCTTTTATGAATTAAGTTTCTGAAATGGCAAGCAACGTGAAGACTATTCATTGCTTTAATATCTGAGACCAAATAGTGTGCCTGACATCTGTTAGTTTTTTAACAGATGATCTTGAGAATGAATTAATATAAGAGTAAGACAAGACTCAAAACTCACATTGAGTTCCACAGATGCTAACACTCTGACATCTCATACTGTGTTTTAAGTGTTTACTTGCTCCTTCACACAGCTCACTGTTGCAGGGTATGAAGGGCATGAGTAAAGCAGATATATCTGAGCTTTGCATCATCTTAATTAAGCATGGCACATCTGATGTACTAGCTTATAGGGGTTTTGTTTTGTTTTGTTTCCAGAAGACATGGCTTGAATTTAAAAAATAAATCAAGAAAGGACTAGTCTTGTTAATCAATTATACATTCCCAAAGTTTCAATATATATATCCAGATATGGAAGGAGAAACTATACTGTTACCTTTACTGAAATTATTTTGCCTGGCAGCAAATTTTAGTATATTAATTATCTTCAATGTGTTAAAATTTTATTTGATATATTTAAGTAGATATGTTGTTTTTAATTAAAGATTTTAACTGACAAAATATATGTTAAGTAAGTCATTTTCAGTCCTCTTGAATCACTTCTGTGAAGCCATAAGGTGCTATAGAATTGTTTGGAAACCAAAGCTGTAGATAATCCAGAAGAACTAGGAAGCTCTAACTGTAAGTGCTATAAGAAAACAGAAAACAGGTGAAATCTTCTGTAAACATAATTATAGGAAACATCTTTTAAATTATGTAAAAACCCGTATGCAATTTTAAAAGTTGATAGATTTGACTACATAAAAGTAAGAGAACAAATTTTGAATAGCAATAATTCAAACAAAAAATGACCAATTGGAAGTAAAATTTGCAATGCATATCAGAAAGAAAACACTAACATTCCTAATATTTAACGGAAAAAATGGGGGCAGCCCTGATGGCCCAGTGGTTTAGTGCTGCCTTCAGCCCAGGGTGTGATCCTGGATACCCGGGATCAAGTCCCACATCGGGTTCCCTGCATGGAGCCTGCTTCTCCCTCTGCCTGTGTCTCTGCCTCTCTCCCTCTCTCTCTCCCTCTCTCTCTGTGCCCTTCATGAATAAATAAAATAAAATCTTAAAAAAAGAGGAAAAAATGAAAGGGAAACTAAAAATATAGAAAACTGGGCAAAAACCATTGACATACAATTCACAAAGGTAAAAGTGGGCCTTCAACAGATGAAAAGGTGTTTAACTTCACTCATGATAAGAGAAATCAAAATTAATACTAGACCAAGGAACTATTTATCATGTAGTAGATTGTCAAAAATTGAAGAATTTGCCCATACAGTCCATTGGTGAGGCTGTGGGGAAACACTTGCATGTATTACTGGTGAGAATGCTAACTAGTATAACTTTTATGGAGGTTGTAAAGTTGTACTTATCTTTTGACCCATAATATTCACTTCTAGAGATTTACCCTAATAATATACCACCAAGCATATAAAATTGCCTACACACGAATGTATGTATTACATCATTATTTATATCTCCAAAATAATGAAAATTACTCAAACCCCTAACCACACCATTAAACCATGTGTGTAAACCACACACGTGTGTGTGCGTACACGCATGCACACACACACACGAGTACTATGCAGCTGTACAAAAGAATGAGGAAGACCTCTGAACTGATATGGAGCGATTTTCAGGAGACAGTGTAAGTTTTAGTAATACATAAAAGCATATATGACATCCTAAATTTTGCATAGGAAAGAAGTGAAAATAAGAAAACCTGAATATCTTTTTTATAATTGCAAAAAAAAAAAAAAAACCAAGATATATAAGCCAGAAAAAAATAGGAACTGGTTAAACATAAAGGATATAGTGAGCAGAAAATGGAGTTGTAAGAATGCAGGAGGAAATGACAAAAGAATATGCTCTTTTGTTTAGTTTTGATCTTTCAAAGTGTATTAATGTTCTCTGTACTCCAAAAGTAAAATTAATTAGATTGTGGGGGAGGGGAACTAAAACTAAACAGAAGGGGAAAGAAGGAAGGATTAATTGAAGGTATGTTCTCATAGTATTGACTTTGTACTCTCTATCACAGGAGCAAGAGGTATGAGGAGGAATAAATGCCAACAAATTAAACTTGTTTTAATCATTTTCTTTTTGGTGGTAGTATGGACAAAGTAATTTTGAAAGTATTTTAGAAGTATTACAGAGTTAAGTCAGTGAATAAATATGTTGATATTAAAGGAAGACTGGGTATTCAATGTGACTGAAGTATAATACAAATATGAAATGATACCTAACAAAAATTAAAAAATTCTAAGAATTTGTGAATTCATGATTTCTAATATATGTGTGTGTGTACCTCTGTGCACTGCACATTTATATATGAATTTGCATATGTCCATCTGTTTTGGTAGATGCATTCATGTGTATTTTTCTGTATATATGGATGCATGTTTCTTAGTTCTGTCTGCTAAAAGGGCCAGGAATCAAAGATACTCCAACAGCAATAAGTACACCTACTTTCTTGATACCTAACACCATTCCTCACTGTCATAATGCAGAGATCCTCAGAGAAGTGGCCAATTAGGTGATACAAGATGAGCCTGATACATTGTATTAACTAAAAAGTCATGGAGTGCTCCAAAAAATAACGGTAGCATGTACCAAGAACATGGGAAGTAGTGTAACAGGGCTTCCACTGGACAAATATGGAACAATTTGAACACAAAAAAAGATTAAGTACAATAAAAAATTCTAAACCATTAACAAACAAATTAATTTGGCCATATCCAATAATAAACACGTCAGATCAATTAACCAATTATTGGAGAAGGGAGGGCCCTTGAGTACAGTAAAATTCTAAGGGCCAATTGTTTGATGCAAAAGAAGTGTACAATTTGGAAAATTAATGTTTTTCATTGGCATAGTAAAGACTGAATCAGAAAAGAGACATCAGTAAATGCTAATCCAGAAAGAAATTTTGATGAGGTATAGGCATTGAATAGTCTGTTTATCACAGTTATACAGACACACACACACACACACACACATATACTATGTGTATATACATGTGAGTATGTACATGTATGCATATGTACTCACCCCCCCAAAAAAAACCTTCCACAAGCATTAACAGTTATTAAGTAACTGTTATTGTGCTTAATGTGTTATTATGATGTCTCCTTGGTCTGACAATCTGGGCTGCTTTCTTTTTGGCTGAGATCAAAATCCTGAATCTTCTCTAATCAGTCTAGGGGCCACTTGTTCCCATTCTCCATCAGCAGCTATAAGCAAGCATTTGAGCTAGGGCTACAGTAATTACAACAGCTACCTTCTAAGGTTGTCAGTGCCAGGATTTAAGAAAGCTGGATCTCGCCACGTGTTTTTGGCTGTGAAACTCAGAGTAAATGCATCTGAAAGGAAAAAATAAATGGTTTGATTTGTGTACCAAGAGGCAGAACATGATATGAAAGCACCTTAGCTTGTTTTTAATGACTCAGTAGTCCTTCCTCACATACTCAGTGCCAAATAAATCAATTTTTCAACTTTGACTTACACTTGACACTGCCTTTAATCTGTGAACTATGAAATGCAAAGAAATCTTGTACACACTCCTCTGCCCCATCTGAGTGTGGCTGTCAGGCGAGCAGTCAACAGCACTCTGTAACAGAAGTTAATTGGAAAGAGCTGGATGTCTCCAGTTCCTTTGGTAATTATTGAAGTCATTCTCCTGGCATGGAAGAGAGCCTCTTGCCTCCACAGTATTTGATAAAGAGACTCTTTTTCCTCCTTATATGGTCACAGAAGCCAAACAAAACTAAGCAGTTTCTGTTTGTTTGATAAACCCCAGAATTACTTTAGGGTTGGATACACTAAGCTTTAGGTTCAATTCAATTCGATTCAAGTACATTTTAAAACCTTTGAGAAGAAGGCATGTCTAATTCACCTCTCTGTCCCCAGTGCTCAGTCCCGCATCTGACACATAATAAATGTTTAGTGTTAGGAATTTTTATTATTAATACTATTATTATTAACACCTGTCTCTAGTTCCTATTATGTATGAGTCTCTGAAATGAGCACTTAAAGGAAAAAATGAATTTTCACACATTTAGCTTAAAATCCTAGCTCTAATATTAACAGGTATGATGTTGTAGGCAAACCGTTTCATCTCACTGACCATCAGTTTCCTCTCCAATACTATAAGGATTATATATAACTCAGAAGGTTGTATCCATTGAGTTATAACTACTAAAGTGCCTACTACACTGGCATACAATAAGTGCTTAATAAATGATAATTTTCTTCCCTTGCTTCTTAATGTGTCCAGAGACTGTTTGAATTACTTGTTCATGACTAATTTCTTGCTTCACATCTTTGACTTTGACATTATTAATTTAGGACAGGACAAGTCCTATCCTCTCTGTATTCTTTCACTCCTAATTCCAATATCTCTTCCATTTGTCTCATTTTGGCTAAAAGATATCTTTTAGATTGGTATTCAAAAGCTCAGATAAAGTTTTTATTGTGTCCTACTTATGTAGCAAACACTAAGGCATGCATTAGAAATGCAGGGTGATGCTTTCCCTCAGGAACTTTGCAGCCCTGTCAAGGAAACAGGGATATACATACCCAACTCAACTACAGCATGAGAAATTTTTGGAGAGAGATATTCTTAAAATCAAATTCTTATATAAAAACTGTCAATGCCTCATGTTCGGAAGCTGATGAATTGCATCCATGAAGGATTCAGGTAGGAGGTGTCCTTTCAAGTGGGCTTTGAAGGATTATCCAGCATTTTTGGACCAGGGGTTAGGTAAAGATCACTGGACAGAGAAGGGACAGCATGTGCAGAGCTACATGGTGACACATGTGATAGGAGATAAAAACATGTATCTGCTATCAAGTGGTCACATGCTATGTAATACATGTATACAGTGGGAGAGTATTGTTCATGAGCTATGCTACAGGGTCTGGTGTCTTCAGAAAGGTAAATGACGGTGGTGTGGAAGGTAGGTTGCAGATAACCCATACCACTTTTGAAGATAGAGTAAGGATGTGGCTGCCTCAATTGGAGTGAAGCTTTAGCAGTGGCATTTCTTCAGGCTCAGAGGTTACCTGTAGAGCTATAGCACCTTAAGGATTAATATCAGTCTATGGCCCAGGGCTACAGAAGGGCTGACCTGAATTATTAAAACTAACCAAGAGGCAAATATACAGGAAGAGTATTAATTAATCACTGATTATGTGACTCATTGGAAGGTCAGAAGGGAGAGAGACTGAAGCCCAAATGAGAGACTGAGTGGGAGCCTAGTTCAACTGTGTACGAGCCTAGTTCAACTGTGTACATGATGAGTTCCTTCACTAGGACAGTGACAATGGTAATGGAGGAGTATGAATATTTTAGAAACATTTGCATGCAGCTTTAGGAAGCTGGCGGACTTTGAATACAGAAAGTGAGCGAAGCAGATAATTTGTATACTTAGTGACAGATGGCATGATAATGTAGAATCAAAAGGAACTGTTATTTGAGTTTCTTAGCCCTAACGTGTTCAATAAAAACAGGATTTTCTGTTTCAACAATTGACTACACTTGTCTGTAGAAGTGTAAGGAGTAATGTAATTCATGAACCTATTTTTTTCTATTCTCTGTACTTCAATCCTACTTTTAAAAAATTAAATTGGAACTAATAATTTGATACATTGATCAGAAAGGTAGGAATAGTCTATAATGATTTTTGCAGGGGATGATAAAGGATGACTATTGCCTTCTAAATCATATTTGCACTGAAACGGAAAAAAAAAACACTGAAAAAATCATGAAAACATGATTTATAATGTTGATCAACCTCCCCTAATTTTCCATAGAATTCATTTGGTTTTACTTTCTCAGAAATGTTAATAAACTCAAATAATAGTGCTTACTGAAGCACCATTGTAAATCCCAGCTATTGCCAAACTTCACAAATTGACCTTAACAGTTCCTACTCATAACCTTAGACAGGGGAAGGCATTTGGCTGAATAGAGTTAAATGAACAAAGTATTGTACCTCGGGCTATGGGATGGTGAAAGATAAATCCACTGCAAGGCAGGAGACACATACATAATAGACTTTGAGCTTTAAAGATCCAATTCTATGCACATTCTTATTACTGTGTAAAGTGTTTTCAAAGTGCTTTATTAAACCAATCAGCGATTATCTATTTTACACTTGCTGCTTACAAGGACTTTTGACAACCTAAAATGCATACTTCTGTGGTCAGTTTTTCACTCTGAGTACAAAACCAGCTCTCCATAGTGTTTATGCCATTTATAATGTACCAAGATGCCTCTTCCTCACAGAAATATGACTGTAACAAGAATCCATGTTTTATTTTTATTTCCATTCTGTTGATGAGAAAAGAATGAGTCTCTGAGAGATTAAGTGAAGTAATTGGCCAAACTCAACAGGATTTGAACTTAGGCTGCTATACACTAAGTTTCTTTTCCTTTCCATTATATTTTTTGGTCTTACATCCTCTGCTTTTTACAGTCTTCCTTCCTTCCTTCCTTCCTTCCTTCCTTCCTTCCTTCCTTCCTTCCTTCCTTCCTTCTTTCCTTCCTTCCTTCCTTCCTTCTTCTTCTCTCCTCTCTTCTCCTAATTTTATTTTATTTATGTGACAGAAAGTCAGCCAGAGTGCACAAGTAGGGGGAACAGCAGAGCCAGAGGGAGAAGCAGACCCCCTGTGGAGCAGGGAGCCTGATATGGAACTTAATCCCAGGACCCTGGGATCATGGCCTGAGTTGAAGGCAGATGGTACCTACTGAGCCCCAAGGTGTCCCTCTTTCTTTTTTTTAAAGGGATCTTTTTCAGGCAAATTGCATTTTTCTAATTCTTAATTCTTTTCTGTATAACTTTTATCTCAGAATGTTGCTTTAAACATTAAATGATGAAGAAGTGCGATAGATTTAAAGTAATAATAATATTGAAGTTTTCTTTGGACTTTTATTGCAATATAGTTGACATACCATGTTATATTAGTTTTAGACATAAAGTATTATATTAGATTCAAGAACACAACATAGTGAATCAACAATTCTATACATTATGCAATGTTCACCACCATAAGTGTAGTCCCCATCTGTCACCCTACAATACTATTTCAATATTATTGAATATATTCCCTATGCTGTGCTTTTCATCCAGGAACTTATTTTATAACTGGAATTTTGTTTCTCCTAATCCCCTTCACCTATTTGGCTCATCCCCCCACCCCCCTCTCCTCTAGTTTGTTCTTTGTATTTATGAATCTGTTTCTGTTTTTTATTTATTTGCTTGTTACATTTTCTTTTACACTCTACCTTTAAATAGTATGTCATTTGTCTTAATCTGACTTAATTCATTTAGCATGATACCCTCTAAGTCCAACCATGTTGTCATAAAGAGTTGTCATAAATGGCAAGATTTCATTCTTTTTCATGGCTGAGTAGTATTTCATTATATGTATGTATTCATTATATGTATATATTACCACCTCTTTATCTATCAAACTATCAATGGACACTTAGCTTGCTTCCATAACTTTGCTATTATAAATGATGCTACAATAAACATAAGACTGCATGTATTTTTTTAAATGATATTTTTGTTTTCCTACAGTAATTCCCAGCAGTAGAATCATATGGTAGTTTCATTTTTAATATTTTGAGGAACCTCCATCTTGTGTTCTATAGTGGCTGCGTCAATTTACATTCCTACCAGTGCAGGAGGATTCCTTCTTCTCCACATCCTTCCCAATACTTGTTATTTCTTGTCATTTGGATATTAGTCATTCTGATTGGTATGAGGTGACAACTCATTGCGTGTGTGTTTTTTTAAGGATTTTATTTATTTATTCATGTGAAACACTGAGGGAGAGACAGAGACATAGGTAGAGGGAGAAGCAGCGTCTCTGTGGGGAGCCCAAAGCAGGACTCGATCCCAGGACTCTGGGATTATGATCCGAGCTGAAGGGGATGCTCAACCACTGAACCACCCAGGCGTCCTCTCAAAGTGGTTTTGGTTTGCACTTTCCTGATGATGAATGATATGAGACATCTTTTCACGTGTCTGTTGGCCATCTATATATCTTCTTTGAAGAAAAAAATGTTTGTTTAGGTCCTTTGCCCATTTTAATCAGATTATTATTTTTTGAGGGGGGTTGAGTTGTATGAGTTATTTATATATTCTGGATATTAACCTTTTGTTGGTTGTATCATTTGAAAATTGAGTTGAACAACGTTGGATACACATTAATAGATTTTCATTTTTAATGTGTCTATACTAGTGGCTTTTTTACTTTGTTCTCATTGTCAGATGTTTTTCTAAGCCTACATTCCTTACATAAGTCCTGTTATTATAGCTTTTATAGTATCAGGATGGAGATAATTGTGCATATTTTGTATTCTATTTTTTAAAATTATTTATATAAATAGGGACCCCTGGGTGGCTCAGTTGGTTAAATGTCTGCCTTCAGCTTGGTCATATCATGCTTAGTTGACTGAGCCACTCACTGTTCCCCTTGCGTTCTGTTTTTATCAGGGCTATCTGTTGTCCCTTTTTGATTATGGTACTACAGATAAACAAAGATAGGAAAAGATGTATTCAAGAAAGTTAAATTTTACTAAATGTGTGAAATTTTTGGAAGATACTTAGTCTTTGGAAAGCTTTATTTTCCTCTTTCATTAAATGGGGATAATAATTAAATAACATAGGGTTATGGTGAGGATTAAATGAACCAGTGTTTTTTTTTTTTTTTTTAATTTTATTTATTTATGATAGTCACAGAGAGAGAGAGAGAGAGAGAGAGAGAGGCAGAGACACAGGCAGAGGGAGAAGCAGGCTCCATGCACCGGGAGCCCGATGTGGGATTCGATCCCAGCTCTCCAGGATCGCGCCCTGGGCCAAAGGCAGGCGCCAAACCGCTGCGCCACCCAGGGATCCCTGAACCAGTGTTTTAAATGGATAGATGGATAGGTAGGTAGGTAGGTAGGCAAGCAGATAGATAGGAAGATAGATGATAGATAGATAGATAGATAGATAGATAGATAGATAGATGATAGATAGATAATAGAATGAACAGTACTTAGTAAATGAAACGTAAGTCTAAAGAAAATATAATTGACCATTTAACAACATGAGGGTTGAGGGCACCGATTCCCTACAGTTAATACTTTACATGCAACTTTTGACTCCCTAAAAACATGACTACTAATATCCACAACCTCAAAAGATCATTTTTTACTATAATACAGGAGTAACTGGCGATAGGAACTGCTTATCCCAAGATGATTAGTGTCACGTAGCATTTTATGCAGACATTTGTAACACTGCAACTCACCACAACAGCAACAGGGGGTAGCTACAAAATTATTACAGTAGTATGATATGTACTACGTTAATGTTATGAAATTATGATTTAAAACTGCATCTTAACATTTGCGTACATTTCTCTCAACTGTGAGTGGTGCCATGTACCGTCTCTATATTGTGTGCATAATTATTGGTATATTTTGTCTTTTTATAACAGATTTGTATATATCTAATTGTAGTAAATGATAAAATAGACTAGTATTTATGCATTTATGACATAAGCATTTTTATCTTATTTTAAAAAATATTTCTAGGTTATGTAGCTTGTCTGCAAGTTTTTTCAAATTATCACAAATCTCCAAATTTTTTTTCCAATACATTTATTGAAATTATTTGCATATAAATGGACCCAAGCCATTCAAACCCATGTTTTTCAAGGGTCATTCATACAAAATGTGTATTTAAATAAAGTTAACATTAAGCACTTTTTATATGCAAGGCCTATTCTAAGTACTTTATGTAATCTTATGTTAATATCCATTACATTATGAGACAAGTATCTTATTATTTACGTTTTACTGAGGGTAAAACTGAGATTTAGATTAGATAGATGTTTTGCTGAAGTTCCTACAAATATCAGATGAATTGAGACAAGATTTAAATTCATGTCTTACTGACTTTAAAAACCATGACTATAAGCCATACTTTATGCTGAATTTTTAAATTTACCTTTATTTGTATATAACCTACTATTTGATGTATAGATGCTATTTATGGAGATGGCAAACATGGACTAAAGTGGTATAATTAAGTATCAAAATGTCAGGAGCCAAGAAATAGCTTAAAAATTGACCATTCTAATAATGACTATTATAATTAATCAGATATCATAAAAAAAGTGCTAGGAACCACATTTTGCCCCTTTTGATACTTTCTCTAAATGGCTATTATGGGGTACAGTTGTAATTTCAATATAGGACTGAGCTGAGATGAGACTGGAAGAAATAGAGAGAGTTCTTCAGTCTAAATAAGCATCATGCCACGTTTAATCCTTAACTGGTATGTCTGATCATCCTGTTCCTGATATGTTTGGAGTATCATAAGATCAATAAAGCTCCCAAGTTTTGTAGCCAAATTAGTACCCATGTTTTCCTTGCTATCCCATAAACTATAGATACCACAGCTAATTATTGCCAACAACTTCTAAATCAGGCCTAGCAGGAAAGTTATGTTTCTTAATTTGGGGGTATTAAGTAATGGTATGTAGAATTGAAATGGTGCAGTGGAAAGGAAGATGGGATCAATCTCCCTGCTTTGTCACATAAGAGCTGTGCGATTCCATAAAAACTGCCTTCTCTCCGTGTCTCACTTTCTATGAGATTTAAGGTCAAAAAGCTCCAGATTCAGATCTTGTCTTTGTTTCTTAATAGCTTTTTGACCTTTGGCAAGACCATTTTATTTGTTCTAAATTGCAGTTATATGTTTATAATTTTATAACTAGAAATTTCCTGTGAGTACTTGCTTCACAGGATTAAGCTAGGATAATATATATATATATATATATATATATATATATATAATTTGGATTTGTGTGTTGAGCATAACAAGCATTTAATAAATGTTAGCATTACTGAACGGATCAAATAAATATTTTTATTTCCACCGTACATATAAAAATTATTTTCACACTATGCCTTAGTCTATTAATTGTGCAATAGCATTGTGGCTACAAAATCAGCATATATACCTGAGACGCCTCAGTGGCTAAGTGGTTGAGCATCTGCCTTCGGCTCAGGATGTGATCCCAGAGTTCTGGGATCAAGTCCTGCATTGGGTTCCTGTATGGAGCCTGCTTCTCCTCCCTCTGCCTATGTCTCTGCCTCTCTCTGTGCCTCTCATGAGTAAATAAATGAAATCTTAAAAAAAAAATGCATACCTTAATTAAAAATACTTTATTACTAAAAAATGCTAACTTTCATCAGAGCTTTTAGTCAGTTATAGTCTTTTTGCTGGTGGCATGTCTTGCTCCTTGATGTTGATGACTGCTTACTGGTCAGGTAGTTGCTGAAGGTTAGGGTGGCTTATTACCCACAGTAGAACTACATTCAAAATTAGAGTCCATCATCTCAAACCCTGCTGCCGCTTAATCAATTAAGCTTATGTAATATTCTATTTTTAGTCATTTCAACAGTCTTCATGGCATCATCACCAGGAGTAGATTCCATCTCAAGAGGCCACTTTTGGGATGCCTGGGTGGCTCAGTCGGTTAAGCATCTGCCTTCTGTTCAGGTCATGATCCCAGGGTCCTGGGATCAAGCCCCATGTCAGCCTACTTCTACCTCTCCCTCTGCTGCTCCCCCTCCTTGTTCTCTTTCTCTCAAACCAATGAATAAATCTTAAAAAACAAAACAAAACAAAAAACTACTTTCTTTGTTCATCCTTAACAAACAACTCTCATCTGTTCAAGATTTATCATGAGATTGCAGAAATTCAGTCACATTGTCAGGCTGCCCTTGTAATTCCAATTCTTCTACTAGTTCTACCATATGTACAGTAACTGCTTCAACTCATCTTGAACCCCTCGAAGTCATTCATGAGGGCTGGAATCAACTTCTTCCAAACTCTTGTTCATGTTGATATTTTGACCTTTCCAATGAACCATGAATGTTAGCATGGCATCTAGAATGGTGAAGCCTTTCCAGAAGGTTTTCAATTTACTTTGCCCAGATATATCCATGGAAGCTACAGCCCTATGAAGTATATATCTTGAATATTAGTGCTTGAAATTCAAAATTATTCCTTGATTCATAGACTGTGTTATGGTTGTTGTATTAGCAACCGTGAGAAAAAAAAATTACCTCCTCATTGTACATCTCTATCAGAGCTCTTGGGTAACTAAGTGCATTGTCAATGAGCAGTAATATTTTAAAAGGAGTTCTTGTTTGTTGTGTGTTTTTTATTTGTTTGGGTTTTTTGAGCAGTAGATCTTAACAGGGGGCTTCAATTATAATGACAGTTGTGCTGCAAACAGATGTGCTCATTCAGGCCTTGCTGTTCCCATAGAGCACAGGCAATGTACATTTAGCTTACTTCTTCAGAGCCTAGGATTTTCCAACCAGTAAATGAGCACTGCTTTCAACTCCAAGTCACCACCTGCATTAGCCCCTAACAAGAGAGTCAGCCTGTCCTTTTGAAGCTTTGAAGCCTTGAAGCCAGGTATTGACTTCTCTAGTTATAAAAGTTCTAGATTGCATCTTCCCTTATAAAGCAGTTATATCTCATTGAAAATCTGTTGAGTAGAGCCACCTTCATAAATTATCGTAGCTGGATCTGGATAACTTGCTGCAGATTCTGCATCAGTATTAGCTGCTTCACCTTTCACTTTTATGTTATAGAGATGACATCCCTCCTTAAAACACATGAACCAGACTCAGCTATATTCAGACTTTTCTTCTGCAGCTTGCTCACCCTCTCTCAGTCTCCACAGACTTGAAGAGGGTTAGGACCTTGCTCTGGGGGTTAGGCTTTGGTTTTAGGGAATTTTGTGACTGGTTTAATCTATCCAGAGCACTAAAATGCTCTCTATACCTGCAATAAGGTTGTTTTGCTTTATCATTCCTATGTTCACTGGAGTAACACTTTTAATTTTAATTTCCTTTGAGGAGTTTTCCTTTGCATTCAGAACTCGGCTGATTGCTCTAAGAGGCCTAGCTTTTGGCCTATCTTGGCGTTTAGCGTGCCTTCCTCACTAGGAAGCTTAGTTTTTCCTAGCTTTTGATTTAAAGGGAGAGAAACGTGTGACTCTTCCTTTCATTTGAACACTTAGAGGTCATTTTACTAGGGTTATTAATTGGCTTAATTTCAAAATGTTGTATCTCGGGGAACAGGAAGGCCCAAGGATAGGGAGAGAGAAGTAGAGCAACTGCTTGATGGAGCAGTCAGCACACACACAATGTTTACAATTAAGTTTGCTGGTTTTTATAGGCACCATTTTTGGAGCCCTAACACAATTATAATGGTAACATCAAAAGTCAGTGATCATAGATCATCATAACAAATATAATAATAATGAGAAAATTTGAAATATTGCAATAATTACCAAAATGTGACCTAGAGAAACTAAGTGAACAAACATTGCTTAAAAAATGGTGCTGACAGATGTGCTCAAAGCAGATTTGCCACAAATCTTCACTTAGTAAAAAAAGGCAATGTCTGCAAAGCACAATAAAGTCAAGCACAATAAAATGAGGCATGTCTGCAATTGATGACCATGGTAAGGATTACATTAAATAATGCACATGGAGTGATGAATAAGGACCTGACATTTAATAGATGTCCAATAAATATTAAAACATGAGATACAGTGACATGCAATAAAGCCAAATACCCACATAGGCATGATATGAATTAGCAACAATGACCATAGAAGATATTTTTTATTCATTCATTCTTTAGTTCATTTATTCCATTCAGCAGTCTTTATCACCAATTTTGTGCTTGGCAGGGATCTTATATACCAAGGGGAAAGCAAAGTTTAATAAGACTGGGTTTCTTCCCTATAGATAGTCTTTATTATAAGATCTAGGTATCTGTTGATAAATTTCAGAGTCCATGAATTCTCTAAAATAATATATAAAAATGAATATTTTTTCCTTAGGAATAATATCTGTTGTTTTCATCAGCTGTTTTGAGGGCACTTCTAGAGATCTCAGTTTAGAAGAAATGGTGCACCTTGATCCATAATTATAACTTTGGCTGCACTACTGATCCCCAGTTACCTAGACTTTGAATTCCAGGATAACTGGATCCAAGTTCTAGATTCCTTCCTGGCTGTTCTCTGACTCCACTTAAACCTCAGATTCCACATGTATAAAACTGGGACGGTAGTACCTACCTCTCAGGCTTGTGTCAATAATACATATCAAAAAGAATCTCAGTATATGACAACTTTGTAGGTATTCAAAAATAAGGGTTCCTTTCACATTGGTTTCTATCTCAGACAGAAGGGTACCTTCCTCATCCAAGATCAGTCACAGCTTATTGATTGATTGTCACTGGTCAAAATCCTGTGCTTCAAAGAATATCACATGTAAAAGTGATATAAAAGTGAAAACACGATTAATGATCATTAAAACAGAAAAGGTTGGGCCATACTCCTCTCCATGTCATAATTCATATACATTAGGTCTTACATCTTCTATTGCACCGGCAGTTGCCTGTTCCTTTACTTGTAATTACTATCATAATTGTGTGGCATAGTGATTCAGATCTCAGTTTCCAGGTACATAAGGTGTACACAAGTGACACAAAAAGTGACACAAGTGCACATTTATCTATCAGATATTTCTCACAGAAAGAGGAGACTGTGGAACTTCAAGTTATATAGCAGCACAGACTAGAACACCTCATAGGAAGAAAAGGGCTGCTGAGAGCCATAGAACTGTATACAAATGCTGATGAGTAAAAACAAAGTGGTTATATGATGGTGGAGGGATGTTTTATAGAATAATTAAATGTCTCTGCAAGAAAATAGAATCATCATTGACAAATATCGAATTGTTATTATAATGTAACAAAAATACATGTTAGTGTCTTCCTATTACTATTTCAGACCATCTTAGTCACTGCACACATTTTATCTCCCCTCAGTGAAAATCTGTAACAGCCACCAGATTTTATGTCATAGAACCAGTGTTATGAAAACACAGATCAGCTCAGCCCATGGATCCAAAGTGGTCATGCTAACCTCTATACCTGAGTTCTCTAGGTGACCAAAACCTGGCCTCTCAATTGCCAGAACCTGTCATAAAGTGGAAATTTTTCATGAATAGATTTCTTTTCTTTTCTTTTCTTTATAAGTATTTTGAAAATAATTTGACATTTTACAGTTTGCATAGAATATTAATGGTAATATTTCCTATGACAAGTGATAGTCCCATTTACCACTGGAAAAAGCACAAATTCCTTACCACTATACATGTACATATACACATAAATATATACATACATTTCTATTAGGGACTTAAATAAATATATGGAGACACAATGATGAAGAAACATTTTGTGGGCTCTACCTTTAGTGAGCTTCTGGTCTGTTGAAGAAGTCAAAACAGTTACAACTGAAGTAGGAATAGTAAACGTGGGATGGGACATCCATGATAATACGAGATCACATAACAGGAGCATCAAATGCAGATTTAGAGACTTGGGGAAGACTTTGCAAAAGAGATAACACCAAACTGACCTTAAGGATTATAGAAGGAAAACACTTACCCTGACAGATGGAGGTTAGATGCAAAGGACCAGAGACAAGTGAGGCATGTGATATATTCTAGGAAATGGAAACACTTCAGTATGACTAGGGTATAAATCAGTAAGTGGACAGGATATTGTAAAGAGATTATGGTAGAAAGGGAAATAGAATAACTTTGAATAAGAAAAGACATAGAATTGTACACTACTCTATGAAAACTTCTCTAACCTTTCAGATGAATGCTCATTATTCCCTTACTCCCCAAGTGTCCAGAGACCCATGGATCAATGTGCCTAGAGGAAAACAATAATTACTGCTTGTTGTTTGCATGGTAGGCATGGGGTGGTCTTTGGTCGTTTTTCACTTTTCATTCTAGTGGAGAAAATAGTCAACAAGTAGAGCAATAAGTATATAATATAATGTTAAAAATCAATAAAGGGGGATCCCTGGGTGGCTCAGCAGTTTAGCGCCTGCCTTTGGCCCAGGCCGTGATCCTGGAGTCCCGGGATCAAGTCCCTCGTCGGGCTCCGGGCATGGAGCCTGCTTCTCCCTCCTCTTGTGTCTCTGCCTCTCTCTCAATCTCTGTGTCTATCCTGAATAAATAAATAAATAAATCTTTAAAAATCAATAAAGTATGAAGAAAATTAATGCTTGGTGACTTAAATGAAAATGGTTTAAAATGGGTCATTTGAATAACAGTTATCTAAAATTAATCCTATTTCCTTTAAACCAGGGAGCTTTCTATATAGGATATTAGAGTCCTTCTAATTGGATCCAGTAAGACTTTTTACCTACTAATGATATTTTTGTTTGTTTATTTTATTGTCCACTATTCTAATACATGAATAGATCGTATTCCACCTATCTGACACCATGCAGATTATAAATTACTTTGATTCAGGAGGTTAAGAATTAGATGGAAAATAAATCATTCTTCTTTGTATCATTTGTATTATTCTAATAAAAGAAACACTTCATTTTCCATTAACTTTATTGTTCCATTAATTATATAAGTGTATAAAATGCATGCCGTATCACAACCTAAAGTGGCATGCTGCTAAATTATGGTTAATAACAGAAACTTCTAAAAAAAAGAACTATAACTACTATAAAGAATATGAGTAAGACTGAAAATTAACTTCATTCTTTATTCTTTTTAAAAAACTTTTTTCTCCAAAAGGGGAATAATGGGGAATACATTTGATCAAAATAAAACTCCACAATTCACTCATTTGTTGAGCTAAAAGGAGAGATCTCCATCTTCATTGATCTACCACTGTTTCTTCTGTTAATAATTTAATTCATCTCTCAGTTTCCAAAATAATTTACCTTCTCTAGTATAGTTTGAAGGTATAGAAGCATGCTTTCTTATTCACATTGATTTATATGTTAAAACTAAATGATGGAATTATTGCTTATGATTCTTTGACTAGCTGCTATAGAATGTGATGCATACATATATTTAGAAAGCTTTCTAATACAATTCAGTTACAGGAACGAAACACAGATTATGCTATCTCCTGACCATTTATCCTACCTGGAGTCTTAGAGAGTTTTTAGTTTTATATTTATTCTTCAACAGTGTGTTTAAAGGATGCACTAAAAGCTGCTGGTTTCTCAACAACATCATGGTCACAGTTAGTTAAATATTTAATGCCACCAAGTACAAGGTAGGGCATGCAATGAGCATGAACTAGACTATAAAACCACTGTAATGGGTTTAGATCCCTTGGGTCTCCAATGTGCCCTGTACTGATACAGTAAATGAGGGAAAAGTCTCATCAAGATGCACGTTTAAATAGGAATCTGTCCTGCCATATCCGTTGACAAGATTAATTATAGATCTCTGAACTCGATGTGTTTCTTAATATCTTGAATCCCTTTCCTAGTATGCAGTCAAGTTGCAGAATTTGTTATAGCTTTGTGTAATTCTGGATAATTCTCTTTACCAAGGTAACACTTTTCAATATATTTTAAGTCTTAATGACTTAACTGAGTATCTGATAAAAGTTTCCATTAGTGATTTGCCAGTAGTTCTTGCATTTGTTCATTGAAATTAAGATAATCCTTTACAAGAGTAACAAAATTCTGAAAGAATGTAAGAGCTCTCTTAAGGAGAAAATTCAGCCATTTTCTCTAGTGTGTATCTTCAAACGAAAAGATGAAACAGTAAATACGGTAAAAATTGTTAAGATATTTTGCTTTGTGCTCCACATAATCTGCCTTAGGCAATATAAAAATAAAAAATATCCAAATTATTTTTTAAAGCTGAAATTATGGTGGTGGTAGATTCAGTACACCATTTGTATTAAAAAGTATATAGGTTATATATCAAAGAAATTTAAAGCACAAGTTTATGGTGAAACAGACATAGAACTGAGTCAAGTTATCTGTGTTTACTAATTGGGTAAAGTTATTTAATGTTTTTTGATCTTTAGTTTTCTCAGGTATAAAGCAGAATAGGTAAACCAACTGTTTGGATTTGTTATGATGATTACATCGTATGATTCACGAAAGGTGATTATCACAATGCTTGGTCCATCACAATCACTAAATGCCAGCTTAAGAATAAACAGCTCTTTCCCTCTTTACTGTGAGACGAGTTTTAGCCATGTCCGCCCACTTGCAATGGATGGATAATAATGCAGAACAGCTCCAACTCCCTGGTCAAGCAGAACAAACAGACATACAGCGCAGAATCCCATAATCTGAAGCTTGCAACTCCTTCTGCCACGAAAAGCTGATTCACTGCAAGACTATGGGCATGGAGCAGCCAGCCTATGGCCAATGTGTAGTGGTAGTCATTAATTGGAGATCTGACCAGCAAACCCCACCACTTCCTATGTGTGGACCACCATTAGCAAGAATGCCCAGGCCATCCTCAGCAGTATCAGGCACATGATCTGCAAGAACAAGTACAGCTCAGATCTGCACGTAGCTGGCATTTGCAGAGCCAGCACCATCCTGCCTAGCCAGAAATTTGTGATGGTGAGGAGGAAGGCGCTGCCTCACCAAGAGCTTCTGAGTCCTTGCCCCTCACCTTCAAAGCAATAAAGATGTCAACCACCTAAAAACAAATAAAAGTACACATAATACCTCAAAAATTTGAAATATTTTCCTAGGCTTTCTATTGACTGCATCATCTTAATTGTGAAACTAAGAAGCAAGCTTCATAAAAATCTTTACAGTTGATCCTAATGAAGACTCAGATGTCTTTGTTTTATTGTGATGCATCTTCATAATGGATTCCTGAGGGGAATATTTATTAATGAATTGCATTCAGTACTCTTAAACAAGAAATCAATAAGCTTAACCAGGTTTTATTTTTCTCCTATTTTCCTTAATATCTAGGATAGTACTCCTAGTTGCAGGACATAGTAGCTAATTAACTCTCATCATCTGAGCTCACATCTTCCCATGATATGGTCCAAGCTCTTTGCTCTCTTCAAGTGTGCACTGCCAAATACTGTCCCTTCCCGCCACCAACTTGACCTATCTACATCATTCATGATTCCATTTTTCTTTCTAATCATGCCCAGTACTCTGGTGATGATGATGCAAAATCCTCCTCTCAGTTTGGGGGTGGACTGGCCAGCCGTATCTCAGTATAGAGAAAGACAGAGTCCAGACACTGGATGCCCTCTTGCAAGGCAGCTTACATAGTCACCCTGGAATAGAGGTGAAGCAATGTTCAGGGTAGTTGATGAAAAATACCTTAGACTGAGTTTAAGCTGTGTGGAAATCTATAAGAAAGGAGATGGTCAAAAAAGAAGTAAGGGATAATTCTAAGGGGGTAAAGCTAGTGGATCAGAATCAGGCCAATGCATGATGGATATAATATTTTTCTTATTAGTTTATTATAGTTCTTTAGGGTGGGAAGACACCCTTAAAGGGTCTGAACTAGACTGGACAATAAGCAAGCTGGTTGTCATCTTCATCAAAATTCTTAACATCATCATTAATATCATAATCACCACCACCATCATCATCATCATAATCTCATTTTCAGAAAAATAGGAATGTGTATCAGTGTTATATTAAAACAGTCAAACAATAGGTTAAAGCAAAACTTGGCTATTATTTTGTAATCTTTATTCAGGCAAGTTACTGAATGATTATAAATTGATTTTGCTGAGATATAGTTCACCATTTTATTTTATTTATTTATTTTTTAAAGATTTATTTATTTGAGAGAGAGAGAGAGAGAGAAATCGAGGGAGAGAGCATGAGAACATGAGCTGAGGAAGAGGCAGAGGGAGAGAGAAAATCCACCAACAGATTCCCCACTGAGTGCAGAGCCTGACTTAGGGCTTGATCCCAGGACCTTGAGATCATGACCTGAGCCAAAACCAAAAGTTGGCTACTCAACTGACTGAGCCACCCAACATCCCAAAGTTCACCTTTTAAAATGTGTAGTTCAATGGTTTTAATCCTCCTTTCCATCTATGCCTTAGCAATAGCCCTTCTTACTATTTTGCCATGTCTTGAAAACTTGTGGATCTGATTCCTAGTCAGTCAAAATTTGCTAATGTGAGTGTGTTAGTTTCTTAGTGTTGCTGTAACAATTTGTGGCAAATTTAATGGCTTAAAACAACACAAATTTATTATCTTGCATTTTGGAGGTCTTTTTAAGCTATAATCAGTGTTAGCCAGGTTGCATTTCTTCTGGAGGCTTTATGAGGTATCCATCTCCTTGCCTTTTCCAATTTCCAGAGGCTACAAACATGGTTTGCTCATAGCTCCTTCCTTCATCTTCAAAGCCAGTAGAATAACATCGTCAAATTCTCTTTTCTTCTTGCCTCCCAACTTACAGTTATAAAGATCATTGTGGTTACTTTGAGCCCACCCAGATGATCCAGGATAATATCTCCCTCTTTACATCTTTAACCACATCTACAGAGTCCCCTTTGTTGTGTAAGGGGACATTCACAAGTTCTGGAAATTAGGATGTGGACATCTTTAAGGGAGTGAGTTGTCATTTAGTCTACCACACTGAGATTTGTGTGAATCTGTTCCTTTGCATAGATAATACTGTTTTAGTATATTTTTTCATGTTTAATGAGGTTCTTTATCTCTACAAAATTTCCTTGAACACTACTCTGGGATTTCATAGCCTGTAAAATTTAAAAGCCCTTCTTTAAGAAGGATGCTAATTGTCAGGGAGCTTACACTGCCCTATACTGTGACAGCCCCATCTTCAATGAATTCCTTTTAGTGATTTCCATAAAATATATCCATCACATTAGTTGGGAGTTTTGCTTGTTTTACTGAAAAATTGGAAGTTTGTGGTCATGACTATTAATCTCATTGATTCCTTCCTTCTTTTTTTTTTTTTTTTCACTACTGCTATCCCTCTCCCTCTTCTTGTTCAGCCTGTCACTCAGATATCCTGGCATCTTCAAATTCTTCTCTGTCTTGCAGAGCAGTTCATTTTGAACAATTTCAGTTATCAAACTTGAAAAATGGCAACAAGTCACATCAGAACAAGGGGCCTCCATTGAAGCCACCTCTCTTGAGATGGCTGTGTTTATAGCTGGCAGAATTATAATTATAAATATAATGCTATGACTAATTATAAATATCATGCTATGACTTATATAGAATCATTATCATAGATAATTGAAAGATGATGCGAAACATTTTCAGCTATTTGGACACATGTAGTATACATGTCTGAATACTGTCACATACTAGTGTTCGTCACTCATTAAGTTTGTTTAAATACTCTATCAGTAATTTTGTTAACTACAGATCCAATAGACAACAAAACATAAGATTTTGATTCCATTGGCTCATATTTTTATTGATTCATGTTACCATTGTCCAGCCATATCTTTTGTTTGCTATCACGTTTGGTGAACTTTCTTGTACCTACCCATAGGTAATGGTCAATGTAAATTGATAGCAATAGAAGACCTAAGCTTGACACTACTGTAAGTGGTGTTCATTAACTTATTCCCAGTTACTGTGGAAATAGCAATATTAAAATAGGAGATTTTGGAAAGATAAAAAACTTTCTTAATAGGCTTCTTAAAGACATATATCTAGCATAAAGAGATCTCATAATTCTCAGTTCTATGCATTCATAGTATATTTGTACCTCGAATGGTCATTGTGCTAATCAATAATCCACTAATTTCACCAATGCAAATTAAAAAAAAATATTTATTTACTTGAGAGAGAGTGAGAGACCACAAGCAGGGAGAGTGGCAGAGGGAATGGAAAAGGGAGAAGGAGAAGCAGGCTCTCCACCGGGCAGGGAGCCTGATGTGGGGCTTGATCCAGGACTCTGGGATCATGACCTGAGCCAAAGTCAGATGCTTAACTGACTGAGCCACTTACATGCCCCAATGCAAATTTATTTTTGACATTCATCAGGTAATTATCAAAGCCTCAGGTGAAGATGGAGATGTATAAAAGAACCCCTTGTAGTTGACTCTGATCTTTTTGATATGATGCCAAGTGAACACCATAGGATTTTAATTAGGGTAACAGATTTGTATCTAAAACTAATAGCATTCATAATATCACACCATTAATAGTAACTTACATATCTCTATACATATATGTATGCATATACATGTATGTTTACATGTATGTGAGTATCTATGTTGTGTGCATGTATGTTTCTATAATGTCTTCTCTTCCAGGGGCCATCTGTTCTCTAGAATTAGGGTTAAACATTTATGACCTCGGTGGTTCCTTTAAGTTCTCCAGAAGTAATCCATCTTCTGATAAGCTGTTATTTTCATCCTATTCACATTTTGCTTTCAATTGCATCTTCAGTTCAAAACTTATTTGTAGAAATTTTGTATAAAAAATAAAGTTTATATGAAATAATTCAGACTTATTAATTTGAATACTATAATTAGTAGATCATTTTCATGTGATATTTTCCCTTCCCAAATAATTTATGAACTCATCTAGGGAAATAATTTTTATTTTTAATTGCTCAAATATATTGTGATTCATATCACAAATATTTAGTGGCATTAAAGCTAGGTTCTTTCCATTCTCTCTTTTTGCATTTCCATGCCCGCAGTTAACTGGACTCAGTACCCAGTGCATACACTGTAAATGTTGAATGACTGGAAAACATCCTATTATGAAGCCATCATTACTGAAGTTTGCAGGTTTCTTTCCCTAATTTCAAAATGCCTTTTTTCATTTTAGGTCACTCCAGGTAGCTGTCAATCACATCAATTCTCTGTCGATTCTCACTGCACGCGGTGAAGAAGAAATCACTGAATCAGGTATGGCTTCCAGTACCAAAAAGTACCTACTCAAAATTAAATCCATATACTACACATCAGAGTGAAACTTCAAAAATATTCTTACAATAGAACTTGAGGCAATTGATTTTAGAAATTACTAGAAGTAGGGACCATTTTTTTTCTGTACTACAAGATCTCTTTTGTGGAAAAGAAACTATTTATACAAGTACTTGTTAAAGCTTCTACATTGCAATTTACTCCACCTAATAATTACCCTATCAACACATATTCTGTCTAAATGTCTTTAGTCACAGTCCTTCTAATGTAATCTGGGTGTTCATTGTTCATCTGTTTGATATGCACTGGAAGCTTGCAGCATCTTATTCTAATCAGTATTTGAATGCATTGTCTGTTGAAATGAAAGTAACAATGATTAGTAGGACAGATGTTTCGCTTGAATGTGAAAATGTAGGGGTTAAAACCACAAATTAAACTGAATATTCACAGTCTTTGCATGCATTTTTCAAGATGGCGGAATACAAATTTTTGTGTAGTAGAAATCAGGTACCAGTCAAAGTTTTAAAGATCTATGACCTACAAAATAGCTGGTGTTTGGAAACAATACTGTCCACTCTGGAGAATAGACACAGAACTCTAATATGCTGGTAACCTGAAATATTATTTGCCTAAATGGATGGTGATTTTGACAGAGACTAGGAGAAATGGAAATGGAAAACAGAAAAATCAGAATTTCATGCTGGGTGCATCAGTGCATCAGTATATTAACAAAGGATTAGAAGAGCCTATGAATGGATTACCATTATTTGTTAGTGTATTATTATAGTGTATTATTATTTTTGTTACTATTAGATGTATCTCTGCTTTTTGATGGAAAATTCTGTAAGATTTAGTTGCTTATGACATTTAATTGGCAAAATAGGAAGATTACATAATAGAAATCTAATTTATCTGATGTTGATAATGTTTACCTCCTGTTTCTAAGGATATTCCTTAGTTAATATTTTTCACTGGGATTTCTAAATTATGAGGCCATAAGAAAAATTTTAAAACATACATAATGTATGTGTCAATGAACTAAATTTAATTTCTCAATTGAGGAAATAATTGAGACCAAGATGATTCCTGTTTTCATTTATATGTAAAAAGTGCAAATCTTCCTCTACTTACCATGATGTTATGTCTGGATAAATCCATTATATGTTGAAAATATCATTAAGTTGAAAATAAATTTAACACATCTAACCTAATGCACTCATAAACATGCTCAGAACATTTACAGTAAGGGAAAATCATCCAACACAAAATCTATTTTATAATAAAGTGTTGAATGCCTTATGTAACCTATTTCATACTGTGGTGAAAGTGGAAAGTGGAATAGTTATATGGGTATAGGATGGTGTAAGTGTGTTGGTTGTGTACCCTGGTGATCTTGGTGCCAACTGGGAGCCCGAGCTCACTGCCATTATGTAACATCTCGAGAGAATATCATAACACATGTCACTAGCCTAGGAAAAGATCAAAATTCAAAATATGGTTTCTACTGGATGTGTATTACTTGTACACCTTCTTAAAATTAAAAAAAAAAATCCTAATTCAAACCGTCCTACATCAGGGATTGTCTGTATTGTGACTTATACATAAAGTTTGTGGTTATCCCTTCTCACAGCCTTCACAAATACTCGCTGCAAACAGGTAATGTATACAGCCACAGAATACAGATGAATAGGCCCACTTGGTGGAGGACACCTAGTTAGTTAACATCCCAAGGAGGAGCAACAGGATCAACTGTAAAACCCTGATTTACAGTGCAAATTACCACCACTTCAAGAGGGATGATTCTGATTTCTAACTCGAGTAGACATAGTGATCAAGGTGATTTGGGGTGGCCCCTAGTTTTTTTCTAAATTGCTTGAACAGTTAATAAGAAGATGGATGACTGTCTTCGGATTAAAAGGATTCCTCTGTCTACTGACCTGCTCAGAGATTATACAAAATCACTTTCTAGGTCTCTTTAGATTATGGCCCATGGATCTAATCTTCATTAAAGGTTTCTTCACATAGAACTAAGAGGTTTAAAATGAAGCATCTCTGGAGTCAGTACCCATGATTAAGAGGTTATTAGTTCAAGAAGGTGGCTCTATGGTGGTTTTCAGTGTTTCATGTTTTCCTTCCCTACTTCAAATCTTACCATACTTCCAACTCAAAAGTGTTACTACGTTTGACTATGGCATTTAGGTAACTTGTGCTTTTGTTTGTTTTAATTACATTATCTTAACCAAAAGCCTTTCAGTTAACATTTGCAAACTTTGAAAGATCAAATAAATAATAAAATAAAGTAATGATGTTTTATGATACATGAGATGGCCTCTATGATTCTGGGCAAACCATTTAAATCCTCCTTTTTATTCACTGTATGAAAAGGCTCCTCTCACATAGGGATATAGTATCTTTGTTCTTTTAAATTATTTTTTGTATTAGAGATTTATTTACATGCTTCGATTGACACATTTGATAACTACCTGAATATTTGATCTTTTCTAGCATAAATAGAGCATAAACTTTAGAGACAAGTAGATTTAGAATTATATCTGTCCTCATCTTTTACCAGCTGTGACTCTTTGCTACAGATGCTACATTTGTAACTGATAGGGAATAATGATATCATTTAAAAGGGTTTTTTCCAAAGATTGAAATAGGTAATACATTTTAAGCTCTTAGTATACTACGTAGCACAGAGGAAACACTCAGAACTGTTAACTGTATCATGGAATTGCCTAGACTATTAATCAGAGTAGTGTATGTATATATTGATTAATAGTATCATCACAGGGAATAAGGATGGCTTATCTGTTTTCAAATAATTAGATAGAAAAAATATTAACACTAAAAAGTACCCTGAAGATAGCTTGAAGTTTGAAGATTTGCAGTGTCTTGGGTTTTATCACTATTGATTATCATTATAAGTACAGAAAACTGGGAGTACAGAGTGTTCTATATATGGAGCTTAATATCTGTGAAAACTAATGTAAAAGTGATCACAGATATGATCTACCACAAAGTTTTTCTCAGACTGGATTATTTGTTTGAATTTTTATTTGATTTGTTTTTTTTTTCTGTTTTGTTTTATGTGAATCTATACTATATATAAAAGTTATATAAGAAGAGCTGATCTGGGATCCCTGGGTGGCGCAGCGGTTTAGCGCCTGCCTTTGGCCCAGGGCGCGATCCTGGAGACCCGGGATCGAATCCCACATCGGGCTCCCAGTGCATGGAGCCTGCTTCTCCCTCTGCCTGTGTCTCTGCCTCTCTCTCTCTCTCTCTCTCTCTGTGTGTGTGTGTGTGTGTGTGACTAATAAATAAATAAATAAAAAAAATTAAAAAAAAAAAAAATTTTAAAGAAGAGCTGATCTACTTGGGGATGGGAAAAGCTCAAATTCTTGTCTGTTCAACTCTACCACCAATGCATCCCTGGGTTTATTCTGAAGACTCCCTCCCCACAATGCTTAAAGAACACAGTTTTAAAAATCAATAAATAAAAGAAAGACATTGACCTACTCTAGTCCTTTAAATTTTAAGTTGGAGAAACTGGAGCCAAATTTAGTGAAGTGACATGCCCTGGGTCACACGCTGAGAGACGGACGTATCTGGTTGTACTGACTCCCCATCTACAGGATCATGTTGACTCTTATAACGAATATATTTATAGTTTAGGATAGAGTAAATATCACTGTGGGAAATGTGGCCTTTCCTCTCTTTTTCTTTTTGCCAATCATCATTTTAATGGTTGAACATATAGTATCAGTTCTCAAAGTGTGGTCCTCAACCAGCAACATCAACATAACTTTTATAAAAAATGTATTTAAAGATTTATTTATTTGAGGCAGGGAGGGACAGAGAGAGAGGGAGAGAGAAACTCAAGCAGTCTCTGCACTGAAGGTGGAGCCCCATGCAGGACTTGATCTCACAAACATTAGAACATAGCCTGAGCTGAAACCAAGAGTCAGAGGCTTACCTGACTGTGCCACCTAGGTGCCCCAGCATAACTTTTAAAAAATACAAACTCGTGGGCCTACTCAAACCACCTAAATCAAACATTCTGATGATGGGGTCTGGGAACTAATGGATTGACAAGCGCTCCAGGGGATTCTGATATTCATTAGAATTTGAAAATTTCTATACTATGGGCAGCCCGGGTGGCTCAGCAGTTTAGCACTGCCTTCGGCCTAGGGCGTGATCCTGGAGACCCGGCATCGAGTCCCACGTCGGGCTCCCTGCACGGAGCCTGCTTGTCCCTCTGCCTGTGTCTCTGCCTCTCTCTCTCTCTGTGTCTCTCATGAATAAATAAATAAAATCTTTTTAAAAAAGAAATGAAAAGAAAAGAAAAGAAAAGAAAGGAAAAGAAAAGAAAAGAAAAGAAAAGAAAAGAAAACTTATATATTAAAGAAATTATTTGGAAATTAGTTCCCTCTGTAAATTAATCTTAATTACCTGGCTTAACTACTAACAGGCAAAAGCCACTATGGAGATACATAAAATTCTCTAAGGAAAATAATTGAAAGACAGGAATGACATTTTGTTGATTGCCTACCTTATGCAACAACTCTTTGATTTCTATTAGTTACTTAATCTTTAAGGAGCATTCTGGAGTATATGTATGGTTGTCTGAACTTTGATGGAAAAAAGAGACTCAGAAAGATTAAACAACTAGTCTAAGATCATTCAACTGGAAGTTTCAGAGATAGGATTTGAATCCAGATATAAATGGCTCCAAAGCTTTAAATCTTCCCATTATGCATTGAAACCCACTGGGTGCTACATGCATCTAGGGTGGAATAGCTACAACTCCAGGGGGAAAATCCATGCATTCAATCTCTTCATCATTACAGAGTGCTTTAATGTTGATTATACTTAAGATGTAATA
This sequence comes from Vulpes lagopus, assembly GCF_018345385.1. Lineage (NCBI taxonomy): Eukaryota > Metazoa > Chordata > Mammalia > Carnivora > Canidae > Vulpes > Vulpes lagopus. The sequence goes on along the minus strand of NC_054838.1, from coordinate 31,545,383 downwards.
TATCTCTTTATTGAGACAGTATTTTGTCACTCTTACACAAGAGAATGCCTTTTCTACTCTTCTTCATTCTTACATCTATTTGAATATCAATCCTCCAATTTTTATAAACTTGCCTAAGCTAATGTATGTGTAAATTCTTTTTTTTTTCATAGCATTCCATGTAAGAAATAATATAGCTCCAATGTGTCCTGCTTGGGGACATATAAAAAGTTTCTGAAAAATGAATCATTACCTCTTTATGTAAATAAAATCATGTAAGTATTATGTAAATGTAATTACATATGGAAGTAATTATAGGGATATGCATTCCAAACTTCAGAGTTGTAATATAGGAAATTATAGGAGAGGGTAATTATATGTCATGTTCCCTAAAGCTTCAAGAAATTCATCCATTTTTTTATCTGAAAGAGACATTAGATATTTTATTGTGTTCCACAGAGGGTGTGGTGAATGGGTGGTCTGATTGGGAAAATAGAGGATGAATAAGTATTGTAAATTCAGAGGATGTTTGTATTGTGTAAACATATCAGTTCCAGAGCTCTTAAGATTACTTGTCAATTACAGGCCTTGCTTATCTCTACTTGAGACTGGTTTTCAATGTGTGGAGAGGAAAATTCTCCTTGCCTGCTCCATGTTCTAGGATTTTGCCTATAAGCATGCCAGCCGTATAATCTAGTATCTGGTAATGTTCTGGAAGATTGAACTTGGTTGGACAGGTTGTACCAATGGCTACCAGAAGAAAAATAATCTAGAGATAAATGCACAGAATTTAGCAGAAAAGTATGTATGCAAAATAGTACTTGAGAACCTGTATCAAGGATTGTATCTAATGTGTAGTTTGTATGGAGTCTCTATATAGGAGAATGGATGAAGCTAGAGAGTATAATGCCAAGCTAAATAATTCAGAGAAAGATAAATATCATAGGAGCTCGCTCATGTGGAATTTAAGAAATAAAACAAATGGGCAAAGGGAAAAAAGGGGAGAGCAAGACCGAGAAACCAAGAAACAGACTCTTAACTATAGAGAACAAACTGATGGTTACCAGAAGGGAACAAGTATTGGGGGTGTGTGAAATAGGTGATGGTGATTAAGGAGTCACTTGTGATGAGCATTGGGTGATGTATGGAATTGCTGAATCACTATATCGTATACCTGAAACTAATATAGCACTGTATGTCAACTATACTGGAATTAAAATAAAATTAAAAAAAACGAATAATAAAAGAAAAAGGAGAAAAGACCAGATTCACAAGTTAATGAGATCAGATTTGGAAGCAGAATAAAGCAAGAAATTCAGCTACTCAGTCTTATCGAGAGAGAATTAAATATTTGGGAACCGGAGAAGCTAACTTTAAGACTCAAGACTCAAAGGACACCTTCATTTTAGGACAAAGGTAGTAATAAACCACTGTACCTCACATATCCTATCCAAGGGCAATTTTGTCATTTTTCTAAGTAAATATCTCCTCAATTTCTTTACTTCTTTCCACCTCCACTGGTATTGTCATACTCCTTATCACCATCATCTTTTGCCTGAATGGATTGCTATTGCCTCCTAAACCCTTGCCTCATTGGTCCTAATGCTGTTCAAAATCTCTTTTACATACTGCAGCCAAAGTGACTCATCCTTCAGTTACTCCACATTGATTTTAGGGAAAATACTAAAGTCCTTAACATGATCTATAAATCTATTATCCCTGCTTACTTCTACAGTTTTATCTCATGATCGTCTCAGCCCTGTTCCCTCTGCAACTCAATACTGCCCAATTTCAGTTGGTAACATGCCTTTCTGTATAGAAAGCTTCCTACGTTACCCTTTCTCTTTTAGGTCTTAGAAGTTTCAATTCAAACACTGTTTAATCAGGAAATATTCCCTTTATAACTTTCTCCTGAAGCAAACACACACGCACACACACACACACACACACACACACACCTACACACACTTCTAGTCTCTTGTTATATTTCCTCATAGCTGCTGTTTTTTTTTTTATTTTCACATAACTAACTAGCTTGCAATTATATATTTTGTGTGTTAATGGGAATAAATGCATGTCTCACCAACTAAACAAACTACATGCAAGTAAGAGTCATGTCTTTTTTTTTTTTTTTTTATGGATGACCCAAGAGCTCAATGGTTGTTGTAAATTGTTTGCTAAGCAGTCTTGGATATGACACCAAAAGTACAAGTGACAAAAGAAGGAAAACAGATAGATTGAACTTCACAAAATCACAATACCCATAAAATGAAAACACACTGAATTAGAGAAAATATTTGGAAATTATGTGGCAAGAGTCTTGTGTTTGGAATATACAAATGACTGTTACAACTCAATGATAAATAATAAAATAACAATAATAATAGCAACTAGTAAAAATGGGCAAAATATATGAGTAGCCAATTCTCCAAAGATGTGTACAAATGAAAAATAAGCAACTGGTAAAATGCACAACATTACCCAATAGGGAAATGCAAACCAAACAACAATGTGGTGTTACTCCATGCCCACCAGAATGACTATAATAAAAAGTAAGGATAGTAATAAGTGTTAGCAAGGATATGTACAAACTAGAATCCTCATACACTGCTGGTAGGGATGTAGAATGGTGTACCCACTTTGGAAAAAACTTTGGCTTGTCTTCAAAATATTAACCATAGAATTGTTGGGGGTACCTGCATGACACAGTTGGTTAAGCATCTGCTTTTGGTCCAGGTCGTGATCTCAGGGTCCTGGGATCAAGCCCTACATTGGGCTCCCTTCTGAGCAGGGAGCCTGCTTCTCCCTCTGTATACTTTCTCCTTCTCTTGCTCTCTCAAATACATAAAATCTTAAAAAAAAGAAAAAAAATGTTATATGACTTCTAGCAACTTCCCTCCTAGTTATATACCCAAGATAATTAAAAACATGTCTCCGTACTAAACTTTGTACACAAATGTTTGCTATAGCAATATGATATATTTATACAGTGGAGTATTATTCGGTAATATAAAGAAATAAAATGCTGATACATGCTACAACATGGAGGAACATTGAAAGCATTATGCTTAGTGAAATAAGCCAGTCGAAAAGATCATAAAATACCATTTCAATTGTAATTCCATTTATATGAAATATCCAAAATAGACAACTATACAGGGACAGAAAGTAAATTAATGTTTTCCTAAGAGTAGGAAGGAAGAGAATTGGGAGGAAATAGGGAGTGACTGATGATGGATGCCTTGCTCCTGTTGTTTTTCTTGGCACTAAGAAGTTTATAAAATTAGATTGTAATGATGGTTGTACAACTCTGTGAATACACTAAACATCATTGATTAAATGATGGGATTGATTAAATGGGGAAATTGTATCATGTGTATCACTAAAACCATTACAATCATTAAACTTTTTTTTTGTGTGTAATGACTTGAAAAAACAAGTTTCTTGTATTTAATGTGTGGGTAGATTATTTGCCCTGAATGGTCAAAAATTGCTACAGATATGGCACTCAAAAATAATGCAAAACTGGCAATTCCTCATACTGTTTAAAGCTCGAGACATGCTGGATTTTGAAAAAAGTGTAGAAAATAGAATATGTAGGAAATGAGAAACAAGTTCAGATAATATAGCACAATGAAAAGAACAATGGACAGTGAAGGCAGACATATATGTTCTTGAAGTTACAGTAACGATGTCACCTGTTCAGCAGAGGCCATGGTCAAGTCATCTCATGTCTCTTAGCTTCACTGTTCTGTTGTCAAATACATTTACAAAATCAGACACACGAAAAGTAATGCAAAATACCAGACATGGTAACTACATGGGTATATACTTATTTTAAAAAGAGTCATATTTAAATATATTTAAAGGGGCAGCCCCGGTGGCTCAGCGGTTTAGCGCCGCCTTCAGCCCAGGGCGTGATCCTGGAGACCTGGGATCGAGTCCCACCTCAGGCTCCCAGCATGGAGCCATGGAGCCTGCTTCTCTCTCTCTATAACTCTAATAAATAAATTAAAAAAATCTTAAAAAATAAATATATTTAAAATATTATTATTGAAAACAAAAATAATAACAATGTATTGTGAATTTTATAATGTACACGGAAGTAAAATATACGACAATAATAGTGAAAGGGCAGGAGGGAAGCAATGGATTCTTACATATGAAGTATCATCATAGCACTTGAAGATAGACTATAAGCAAAGATATATGTTATAAATTCTAAAGTAATCACTGAAATAATAAAACAGAGGTGTAGCTAAAAACTGAGGTAAAGAGTAATTAAAGGATGCCTGAGTGGCTCAGCGGTTGAGCATCTGCCTTCGGCTCCAGGCATGATCCCGGAGTACTGGGACCGAGTCCCACGTCGGGCTCCCGGCATGGAGCCTGCTTCTCCCTCTGCTTATTTCTCTGCCTCTTTCTATCTCTCTGTGTCTCTCATGAATAAACAAATAAAATCTTAAAAAAATTTTTAAAGAGTAATTAAAGATATTTAGCTAATCTAAAGGAAGGCATAGTAAGAGGAGCAAGGCTACAAACAATATATGGAACAAATAATTTTTTAAAAATGACGGTAGATTTAAAACCAACTTTGATAATCTCACTAAATATAAATGGACTGAACACCCCAATTAAAAGAGATTGTGAAGTTGGAAAAAAAACTGTATATCAAATACAAGTAACATACATTAAATATAAAAATACAAATAGGTTAAAAGTAAAAAAAGAGAAAAACTTGTCATGCTACCACTAAGAAAAACAGCTGCAGTAGATATATTAGACAAAGTAGATTTCAGGAAATAACAATTGTTAACTATTATGCTTCTAATAATAGAGTTTCAAAATATATGAAGCAAAATCTGTCAGAAATATGAGTAGAAATCAATAAATCATTATCATAATTTGATACTAGAATACTTATAACAAATAGGGCAAGTCAACAGAAAATCAGTTAGTTTATAGATGACTTCAACAACACTAAAAACCAATTTGGCCTAATTAACATTTGTAGACTACTCCACCCAACTGGAGCAGAATATACATTGTATTCAAGTACACTTGAAAAAGTTAGCAAGACAGACCATATTCTGGCCCAAACTTGTATTTTCAATACGTTTAAAATAATTAAAGTAAAAAAAAAATAATTAAAGTCACACAATATCTTCTAAAATTATAATGAAATTAACTTAGAAATAAGTAATAAAAGATGCCTGGAAAATCTCAAATTTGAAAACCAAATACACTTCTAAATAACCCATGGCCTAAAGAAAAAAAAATTAAGAAGAAATTCAGGAAGTATTTTTTAACTGGATGAAAATAAAAATACAATATATAAAAATTTGTGGTATTTACCTAAAACAGAACTTAAAGGAAATTTTATAACACTAGATGTCTATTTTAGAAAAAAAAAAAAAAAGTAGCATCATGAATGACCTCAGCTTCTACCTTAAGAAACTAATAAGAGAAAACTAAATGCATGGTAAGCAAAAGATAGGATATAATAAAGATCCAATGTAATCTCTCTCAATGAAATAGAAGACAGAAATACAAGAGAAAATCGATGAAACCAAAAACTTATTCTTTGAAAATACCAGTAAATTGTTAAACATCTAGCCAGATTGATCTAGAATAAAAATAAATAAACACACATTACAAATATCAAGAATGTGAGAGGTGAGGGGTGCCTAGGTGTCAGTTGGTTACACATGATCCCAAGGTCCTCAGATTGAGTTCAATGGTATGGAGCCTGCTCCTCCCTCTTCGTCTGCTGCTCCCCTTGCCTGTGCTCTTTCGCTCTCTCTGTCAAATAAATAAATTAAAAATCTTAAAAAAAAAAAAAAACAATGTGAGAGGTGAATATTATGAATTAACTTCATACCCACAGATTTGACAATTTAGATGAAATGGATAAATCTGAAAGACACACAAAGTACAAAGACTTACTATAGTAAGTCTGTCCCCCAAATTAGTGTCCCCCAAATTATAGTCTTTGCAGGTGTAATTGGTTAAAGATCTTGAGGTGAAATCTTGGATTTAGATCCTAAATCCAGCTACTTGTGTCTTTATAAGAGAAAGGAGAGATAAATGTACACATAGACACAGGAAAGAAAGACATGAGAAGACCGAGGCAGAGATTGAAGTTATGCTTCCAGAAGCCAAGGAATTCCAGGAACCACCAGCAGTTGGAAGAGGCAAGGAAGGGTGAAGTTGGAGGAATTATACTGCCTGATATCAAGACTTATTTGAATGCTATAGGAATGACTGTGATAGTGGCATAAAGATAGACAGACATATGGATTAATGCAACAGAATAGAGATCCACTGATTTTTTACAAAAGTAATTCATTGGATGAAAGATAGTGTTTCCTACAAATGGTTTTGGAGCAACTGGATGTTCATATGCAAAAATGTGAACTTGAATCCCTATCTCTTATTATATGCAAAAGTTAACAAAATGGATTATAGATCTAAATTTTAAATGTAAAACTGTGAAGCTTTTGGAATAAAACAGGAAAAAAAAAGTCCACGTGGTCTTGAGTTAGGCAGATTTCGTAGAAATGACACTGAAAGCAAGATCTGTAAAAAAATCAATAAATTAGACTTTATACCGATTAAATATTTTGATTTTCAAAAGACACTAAGAGAATAATTAAAAACCCACAGATATGAAAAGGTGTTTGTACATCAAATATCCAATAATAGATTTTATTCCAGAACATATGAAAAACTCTCCAGATGTTATTATCAATCAAACAAACTAGTAAACGGGCAAAAGATTTTTACATAAACTTCATCAGAGAAAACATATGTACAGCAAATCAGCATTTGTCATTAATCACTAGGGAATACAAATTAAAACCACAAAACATGCCACTACATATCTTATTAGAGTATCTAAAATTACAAGGAATGAAGACATCAATTGTTGGCATGAATGTGGAAAAATTAGAAATCCAACATCCATGTGATCCCTAGGTGGCTCACTGGTTTAGCGCCTGCCTTTGGTCCAGGGCATGATCCTGGAGTCCCAGGATCGAGTCCCACATCAGGCTTCCTGTATAGAGGCTGCTTCTTCCTTTGCCTGTGTCTCTGCCTCTCTCTCTCTCTCTCTCTCTCTCTCTCTCTCTCTGTCTTTCATGAATAAGTAAATAAATAAAATCTTAAAAAAAAAAAAAAGAAAAAAAGAAACCCGACATCCTGCTAGTAGACATTTATAAAAGTAAAAACTCTTGCAAAGGCATTTTGGTGATTTCTTAAAAAGTTAAGCAACTCCCAGTTGATACAAATATTATATTCGTAGATATTTACCCATGAAGAATGAAATTATGTGTTTATAAGAAGATCTATAGATGGATGTTAGTAGTAACATTCTATGTATCCCCCCAAACTGGACACATTCCAAATATCCATCAACAAGTGAATAGATATATCAACTGTGTTCTAGCCATACAACAGAAGCTTGTAATAAAAGGTAAAAAGAAAGAATAAACTCCTGACACATGCAGCAATACAGAGGAATCTCATAATAATTTTTCTGTGATAAACCAGATAAAAGAGCACATACTGTTTGATTTCCATTCATATAAAAACTTACAAAGTGCAAACTAATCAAAGGTGACAGGAAATCAATCAGTAGTTACCCGGGGACTAGGAGGTAGGTAGGGGTGGAATTAAAATAAGCAAGAAGAACTTTTGAGGTGATGGATGTATTCATTATCCAAATATTGGTGATGATTTCATGAGTATATACAAATATCAAGGATTTTCAAATTTTACATTTACAGCACAGAAGTTTGAAAGAGCTAAGCAATAAATATTGAGGCAGACAATGGTAACAGGGAGAGCAAGAGAGGCTTCTCTCTCTCCATTCTGCTCAGGGCGGACTGTGTTCTTCAGGCAGTGTAGGGCCCTGGAAGATTGTTGGTGGGCCAGTTACATTATTTGCATTTTAGCAGTTTGGCCTTGGTGAAGGGAAGGATTGGCAACACACACTGTTTTTTGTTTTTGTTTTTAACATTGTAATGGAATTGCAACAAATATTCCAAATAATCTCTGCAGGATTTCCAGTGAAACCAATTAGCATACATTTGAAAAAGTGCTGGTGGGGTTAGGGACTTATTCTTTAGCCATTAAAACAAATTGGCCCATGTTGGCATACAAGCTAGTAAGTGGCAGAACAATGACTTAAAACCAAACTTGTCTGATTTGAAACCTATTTCTCTTTCCACTACACATGCCCTCTCCCACCTGGATACAAACCTCATGGTGATGAGGACTCGAGTAATTAAATGCGAATTTTCAGGATTTTCTTCAAATCAGAATGTGGACTAGATGTTATGTAATGTCAGGTCTGCTGCAGTTTTTTTTTTTTTTTTCCGGTTTTGTTTTGTTTGCAGTGGTTCTTTTTTTTTAATTTTATTTATTTATTATAGTCACACAGAGAGAGAGAGAGGCAGAGACACAGGCTGAGGGAGAAGCAGGCTCCATGCACCGGGAGCCCGACGTGGGATTCGATCCCGGGTCTCCAGGATCGCGCCCTGGACCAAAGGCAGGCGCCAAACCGCTGCGCCACCCAGGGATCCCATTTGCAGTGGTTCTTAATGGAAGCTGAGCAGATTGTACTTCAGCCCCCCTGAAGTGTGCTGTACCAATATTGGATTACATCTACACCTTTTTATTGGAAAATATGAGTCACATTCCAAGATCACCCCCAAAGTGGCACACGTTAAAAGTAATTAAAATGGGAATTCACTGACTTGCTTGCTTAATTCAGTAAGCCACAATGCTGTATGCGGGCACAGTATTCCAAATTGTTTCAAGAACAGCAGCTCTAAGTATAACCCAGTTTAGATTGTTTCTCAGAGAAGCTCTAAGAGTTAGGAGGGTAGAAAGCAAGAATGCCAAACTTAAATTTACTTGGCAAAGGAGAGGTTAAAATTTAAAATTAGCAGTCTTCTGGAAACATGAAAAGCAGTTACCCTTATTCCATCCTATTTGGAAGTCTTTGAAGGAATTCGACATTTTGACAATTTGAAATGTCAGTCATTCATTCTGTGGCAAATGCATAGAAACCTACATGAAATTTGCTTGTTTGGCTTCTCAAAACTTTTGAACAAAACCCTCTTTGGACTTTGGCTAATAGCACTAATCAAAACTTTAATAATAGACTTGTCATTTACCCCTTTTTATTATGAGTTGGATGGGTCTGGAGATTGCTTATGCAATTTTCACACAAAAGAATGAGCAATGAGTGTTTCAGGCTTGTTACAAAATTATGTTTCCATGCAAAAAAAGAGAAGGAAATAAAGCTGGGCCTAAGGATTAAGGAATTACTCTCTAATTTGGCTAAATTTTACTTAGTCTTAGAAAAAAAGAGATTAATTCTTATTCATTTATTGCCCCTAATGTGCATTATCATGCATTAAGCGGAAGAGTTAGAATGCAGTGTGAACAGGTTAGACTCTGTACTGTTGCTCGTGGAGCTCATAGAGCAGAGGAATTAAAATGCATTTTAGACAACACTAGGTTCAAATTCTGACTTTCTGTACCTTGTCTCTGATAAATTTCTTTACATTTCTAATTATCTTTTCCTTATTTGTAAAATCAACTATTAACGGTAATACACCTCTAAAAGGATTTTCCTGAGAATCACATTACGCCATGCATTCAAGCCATTTAACTCAGAAGCTTGTAGGGTGTGCATTATTGCTATATGTTGCAGGTTATTGTGCTGTACTTGAACACCTTATTGCAGAGTCCTGGGAATGAATACTGTGGGTCAGGTACTTTGCATGTGCTATCTCATTCAGCCTTCATAACATCCTCTGTTTCTTTCATTTTACTGATGAGAAAACAGAGACACAAAGCATTCAGGAAACTTCTTAAAAGTCATGCAGTTAATAAGTGGCAGAACTTGAATCAAGTTTCTGCGGTTCTCAAATCCATGTGTTTTCCACTCTATGTTGCTGCTTTAAAAAAAGTTAAGATTAAAAGGAAAAGAATATCACAAGAAATGTTCATTTATTAGTGGCAATCTTTTGGGCAGTTGTGTTACTAACTAAATCTGCATATGTATAACAGTATCCATATATAAAATTGAGTTGCAAAAGCAAATGTAGATGATTCTTACTTAACATGAGTCCCCAAGGAATTTTCCAATGTATATGACCTCCACTCTCATAAGTCTTTATATATGTGAGTTTTGGTTGATTTTTCCAGCCATGTTTATGGTGATTGTACTTGCTGAGCCAAAACTAGGTGTTCTGAAAACAAATATTGCTGCTTCTTAAAATCGCAAATAAACCTGATATATTAAGTACTAAAGATATTTTGAGGCAGGCAGTCTGACAAGACTGATCCTATTACAGACTGTCTAGTGCAGTGGTTGAATAAAAAAAGCTAATTGGGATCAGAGAGATTTTCACTCAGAATTCCATCTCAGTCATTGTCAGCAGTGTGGTCATGGGCAACTTAATTTTTTAGGTTCAGTTTCCTCAATTGTAAGGTAGAAAAAAATAGAAATAGCAAATAGCACCTATGCATGGTGGTGTTTTAAGGATTAAATGGGATCATGGTACAGATTAATTAGCCCTGTATCTGGCAAGTAGCCCTAAATAAACTATGGATGTGATTGTTGATGCTGTGGTTGTATAGGTCTCCATAGCCAGTTCTTTTTAAGTTCAAGTAAAACATTCTGCACAAATAGCCAATCCATAAGGATAGATTAATCTGTGAAATGATGTTTTGATGGAAAATGTTTCCTTGAAGGCTCTCCATTTTCAGTTCTCTTTCAATTAATCAGATTGCTTCAGAGAATATCTTCAATTAGGTACTCATGCACACAGAAAAACACCTGGCAATCTTCGTTTGAACAAAGAGGGGTTCTTTGTGAAAGACCAAAGTACAGCTAGTCTTTCTCAGCCCATAGCTGTTGCAGGAGTAAGATGGCATTGAGAAGCTGCAGCCCTGGGTGGGGGGTGGGTAGCAACTCAGAAAGATCAACTAGAAATACTAAATTGTCAAAGTGTTTAGCAGCCTGTATATTTATCGAAGAGGGCAGGACTCTTCCACCAAAAGATAATGTGACCCAGTGCCCAGATCTTAGTTTCTAATGCCATTCTCCAATAGAAGGTACCAAAAGTCCTTGGATAAATGGCAGATTTTAGAGCTGGGACATAGAATATACAAAATAAACCTGGAGCATCTAGTAGGGCTAGAAACTAAGGAATTGACCAAAACACAAATCAATGAGGAAAAATCAAAAGGATACAGAAGCTAGCTGGAAGAGTTCCCAATGGCCAAAGATGGAGCAATTTGAGTCACAAAATAAATAATGTATTATTAACCTCTACAACTGAGGATAGAATCAAGTGTATACTTGATATAATACATGATAAAGACATAATAATTTGTATAAACACCTGCCCCTCTACTCTTTAATTATGGACTGCATTTGGTGACTGGATTACAAAGTGTGCAATATGGAAAAGATGAAAAATAACTTTATAGTGGAGAATCCTGCCAAATACTACCTTAGATAGTTGATTAGTGTTATCACCATCAGTGATAAATCATATGTTGATCATATGTACCTTTGAATTATGTTGAGAATGGCATTTTACCTGTGGGGACTTTCTTTTCAAAACTCATAACTCCAGTCTAAGTATAAGGAAATAAAATATCAGACAAACCGTAAATTAAGGAACATTGTATAAAATACCTGACTTCAAAACTATCAAGGTAATCGAGGAAAATCTGAGAAACTATCACAGTCCAAAAACCTAAGGAGACATGAAAACTGAATGTAATGTGATATCCTGAATAGAATCTTGGAACAGGAAAAGGACATTGAGAAAACCTATCAAACTATGGATAAAGTATGGAATTTAGTTAATAAGAATGGTTTGGTATTGGTATTGGTTATTGTAACAAATGTGCTATAGTAATATACATGTTTACTGTAGGAGAAACTAGTTGCAGGGTATATAGAAACTCTTCTATCTTGTCAACTTTTCTAAAACCTGAAAATATTCTAAAATACAACATACAATGTGCAAAGTATTCCTAAAGTGACATAATTAGCTTTAAATTGAAGTTTTAATACTTTTAATATTCTCATTGTCCAATATGATAGCTGAGTCTATTGAACACTTGAAATATGGCTAGTCTAAAATGAGATGTGCTTTAAGTATAAAATACACTCCTGATTTGAAAGGCATAGTTCATTCAAAAAAAGAATGTAAAATATTCTCCTTAATAATTTTGTTATTGATTATATAGTAAAATAATGTTTTGAAATAAAGTACATTAAATTAATTTTACTTATTTATTTTTACTTTTTTAATGTAACTACTAAAATATTTAAAATATTTTATGCAATTCACATTATGTTTCTAGTGGAGAGCATCACTCTAAGCTATTAACAAGGACATATTTAAGTATATTAGGAGATGAGGTACCTGTTCTCTGTGTTTACTTAGAATGTTTGCCTATATGTGATTTTCCATATTTTGTTGTTATTGCTGTACATTTGTTTAATAGAAGATAACCCGAAGACTTAAGGACCAAATGAGAATAAAAAGTTTTAACTTTTGGAGGAGACTTTTACATATTCATTTGCCTAGATAGAACCTGAAACTAGACTAAGCCTGTGCGGTCTGATGGATGGTCTTGGAGTCCAACTTCTCACCTCAGATGTTGCCTGCAGGGCCCATCTGCTGCTAAGATTGCTCTGTGCATTATTTTCCCCCACGGATTCTATGAGATGCCCCATGGTGAGTGTATAGCAAAAACAGGCAAAGTAGAAAGACGTTCTTTCTCCATTTTTATCTAAAACTGCAGGTGCTCTTCTCACAAACAATGGGTGGCTATATCTCAACCTCACAAACTTCCGTCCATTACCTGAGGTAAATGGTATTTTATGTAAGAAAGCACTGATTTTATTCACCCTGCCTTCTGGATGATACCTATTGATTAAAAGCAAACAAAAACCTTGTCATTTCCTTTCTTTACCACCTGAAGAAGTCTTCATTCTAAAAGACCTAGGTCCAGGCATCTGTTATTGTCAAGATTTTTTTCATTACAACCTTAAATATCTCTGTTCTCCCAGGACACTGGCTGAAAACCACTTTTTTTGGACAATATCATATCAAGTTCTTGTCAGGATGAGAGAACTATCGCTCACTCAGTTTTGAGATCCTTGGCAGAAAGGACCATGTCTCTTCTATGGTAGCAAGATGAGGGAAACAAATTTTGAAACTGGCCTAGGTGCCAGCCCTTGCTTTGGACAAACCCAAATTAGGAGTCAAATATGTATTGGAACACCTGGGTGGCTCAGCGGTTTAGCGCCTGTCTTCAGCCCAGGGCTGGAGTCCCGGGATCGAGTCCCACATCAGGCTCTCTCTCTCTCTCTCTCTCTCTCTGTGTGTGTGTGTGTGTGTGTGTGTGTCTCATAAATAAATAAAATATTTTTTAAAAAAGGAGTCAAATTTGTATAGATGAAACTAATCATATTATTACAGAACAATAGGTAGTGAATGAATGAATGAATGAATGTATGAATGACCACAATAATGTCATATTTTACTTATATAGGATATAGGTCAAGTTTCTGAATATGCTCTTTAACTCTAATTATATTTACACAGATCTTGTTTGCAATCTCCCACTGCTTTCCAAATATAATAATTCTCCCTACAATCCGCCTTGTTATTTGCCCTACTTTCTTTTAAAATTATTGAACAATACTGTTTTGACCCTCTAATTTGATAAGTCGATTATAAATGTTAATGAAATTATTTTGGAAGAAATAGGAAAATTAGAGAGGCCTTGGACAAGACAGATTGTCTTGGGCCTCCACCAGATCAAAGGGGAGCACAAGCTTGAGATGGAAGCATTGAACTTACTTTGGATGGCTATAATATTTGAACTTCACTTCACTCCTATTATTTGGAGGAGGGAGACCAAGTGGCTCTTAATAGAGCTAACAAAACCTTTAGAATAGATTTTTATAATATGATAAAATAATCACATATTATAAATTTATAAATATATTATCAATTAGGAACGTCTACTTATCAGGAAAACAAAAAAAGAAGCTTGCAGAGTGGTAAAGATATTTTTAGTACCTATGTCTGACAAAGGACTTGATTCCAGAATATCTAAAGAACTTCTATAAATCAATATGGAAAAGATAGTCTACCCAATTGAAAAAATGTGCAAAGAACTTGGATATTTCACAAAAAATGGATATACAAATAGGTATCAAATATATGAAAAATATATGAATGCATTCAACTTCATTAGTCACAAGGGAATGTAAAACCTTGTTTTATTACTACGTATCCATCAAGCTAGGATGAACATTATAATGTTCATTATCAAGTGCAAGGATGTGGATGAACCAGAACTCTCCTATACTACTGGTGGGAGTGCAATTTGATGCAGACATTTGTATACTATTTGATAGTACTTACTAAAGCTAAATAACATATAACCTCAGCAATTCACTGCTAGGTATTTTTTCAGCAGAATGTATATATGTGTTTACCATAATTCACGTACTGAAATATTTATCACAACCTTGTTCATAACAGCCCCTAATTGGAATCTACCAAGTGTCAGTCGACAATAAAATGGATAAATTAGGGTCACCTGGGTGGCTTAGTTGGCTAAGAGTCCAACTCTTGACTTTGGCTTTGGTCATGATCTCAGGGTCATGAGATTGAGCCCTGTGTCTGGCTCTGCACTCTGCTTGAAATTCTTTCTCTCTGCTCCTCTCCCTGCTTGTGCATGTTTGCTCACTCATGTGTGCATGCTCTCTCTCTTTCAAATAAATCTTGAAAAAAAAAAACAGTTTAAAATGAATATATTAAGTGTGGCATGTTTATACAATGGAATACTAAAAAGCAATGAGAATTGGGTAATCTACAACCACATTCACAGAGATAGATAAATCTGACAACCTGATATGAGGGAAAATTCAGATAAAATAGAGTATACACTGTAAAAATTCATTTTATATTAAATTAAAAGCATATAAACCTAATGTACATTGTTGGAGTTAGATCAAATTTACTCCAGGGTAAGAGGTGGGATAGTGACTCAATAGGAACAAAAGAGTTGTCTGGGTGCTGCTTATGTTTCTGTGTCTGCATTTGCTTGCTAATTACATGTGTGTGTTTATTTGTGAATATGTATCAAGCTGTACATCTGTGATATATAAGCAAATAATTCCAATAGAAACATTTGCAAATACAGTGCTGCAATGCAAATTCTTGTCCATTTAGGTGTGGGCCAAAATAGAGTATTTTACTGTCCAGGGAGTACCTATATGAGGTTCCATAGGAATGCATCCTCTATACGGGTGTGCTTGGATGACTCCGTAGGTAACATTAATAGAGAGCTATTTTAGACACTCTCCTGAGAACTTTACATCTATTGTACCATTTAATCTGCACAGCAATTTCAAGAAGTAGAAATTATCTCCATTTTATAGAAAATAATTTTACTTGATTTGCCCAAGATAGTGGTAGGCTCAGACTCATACCCTTGTCAGTCTAACTTCAGAACCTGACCTCTTAGCTTCCTTGCCATAGTCTTTACTTTTTTCAATTTACTCAATTTTATTAAATTGAATTCCTTTCTCTACAGGAGAATATTTTAAAGGACAATTATGGTCTGACAGTGACCTACAGCCTTCTCTGTACAACCTGGCATTCCCTCAATCTGGAATTCCAATATGGGATGTATGAACCAAGCTCTTATGTATGCCTCGAATACAGATTTGCTCATAACACTAAATATCCTCAGAGTAGCCTTGCGGGCTATGGACTTGGTAAGGAGCAACAAATGAGCTTAGTAACAGAAAAAGCCTACCGATGCAAGGAGATGAGTCAAGGTCCATTTTGCCAGCATCAAGCAGTGTGATGCTGGGCATAATATTTATGTATTATGAGCCTCAATTTTTGCGGTAGCTAAATGGGAAAAATAATTTTGTCTCTAATTCCCAAAGTGTAGTTTTTTTCCCTTTATTCTCTCCTTTATCTTTTGGTTTTTGCTTCCTTTCCTTTTTTTGTTTTTTGTTTGTCTGTTTGTTTGTTTTTGTTTTTTGACTCTGTGCTATGTATCATCTAGCCATTCTTGGATATACTATTTCAGTTTATCCTTATGGCAATGTGAGCATTACCTATTTCTATTCCCACTTTTCTCATGGGGAAATTGAGGCTAAGAGAGATTGAGTAGTTTGGTAAAGTTCATATACCTGTGTCGTTTTTGCCCTGTGACGTAATGTCTCTGAACCTCAGCTATCAGATGGAAACAGCTATAGTTGTTCCATCCAGTGCCTAGCATGTTTTTATTTGTTTATTTGTTTGTTGTTACTGTTAGTGCTTTTGTTTAATTTTAATATTTGCTGAGACCAACAGTATGCCAGGCATTCTACCAGGCACTTTCAAATATATTATTTCACTCAGTCTTTATAACAACACTGGGATTGAAATTAAATCTATTTTGCAGTTAGAGAAACTCAAGTCTAAAAGTGACCTGGTCATTTTCCCAAGCCCATGCAGTTAGAATCTAAGCCTGGGTTTATACTGCAGTGTGCACGGTCTATTTACTAATCCCAGGGCCTTCACATTTTATGGTTCTGAGAATGAAAATGTTAGTGTAAAAAGTAACCATTTAAAAAATAGTATAAAGGAGAAACTTAATTCTGAACAAAATTAAATTTGTTTTGTCTAAAATCAATGCCATTAATTCCTTCCTCTTTTTATTATAATTTGAAATGTAACAATCCATTCCAATTATTTATTCTGCATTTATGCAGAAAATATCAGTGCAGTGCCTAAGACTAAGCACTGGGAAAATAGGAAGGGAAACCTATTTCTCCCTCCTTAAGGGCAGGCTTGGGTTAGATGGAGAGTAAAGATTGAGATAGTGGAGGTAGAGAGACAGGATAAACAAGGATAGTGAAGAGCCAATACGGTATGACAGATATAAGCACTGAAGTAGAGTCCCAAACCAAGTGAGAGGTGAGGCCCCTTTATTGATTTTTGAAGTTGATAGGAGGCAGCCAAGGAAGGAAGGTATCGTAGGGCTTCCATCGAGGTAGAAATTGCTTATGTAAAAACAATAAACCTGACAAACCCTAGTGAGTTCTAGGATAGTCAATAGTTACAGGTTTTTGTACTGAATCATGGTGAATGGCAGGGCCATATGTTTTGAGACCTGAAGCTTACAAAAGATGAGGAACCCTCTTCAAGGATAACACACAGAATTAGATGAAGAAGTGCACGTGTATTTAAAATAAGGAAATGACTAAAACCGATTAGATTCTTAGAGATTTAGAACCCTTTCTTTCTGAATCAGGAATACTTATTTAAAAAATCTTTAGGGGTCCCTGGGTGGCGCAGCAGTTTAGCGCCTGCCTTTGGCCCAGGGCGTGATCCTAGAGACCCGGGATCGAATCCCACGTCAGGCTCCCGGTGCATGGAGCCTGCTTCTCCTTCTGCCTATGTCTCTGCCTCCCTCTCTCTGTGTGTGACTATCATAAACAAAAATAAAAAAAAAAAAGTTTAAAAAAATCTTTAAATGGAATTGCTTCTGTATCAAAACTTATCTTCTTCTCTCTGCCTAGAATAGTCTGTAACTCTTACCATTATCAGTATTCACAGTGGGCCGTGCAGGTGAAAGACCTGAAATGTAAGCAACATAAACTTCACCATAAATCTATCTCTGGAAGGAGGTGAAGGTAGTCTGGTATGGTGAATAGAATTCTAAGATGGTCCCAAGGTTTCCACCTGCCAAATGAACATGCCTCGTATAATTTTTCCTTGGATATAACCAGACACATGAACACAATGGCTGCCCCATTATGATTAAGTTACATTTTGTGACAAGGGTGAGAGGATTTTACACATTCAATTAAGGTGTCTAATCAGTTGACATGAGTTAATCAAAAGGTGGTCCTGGCATAATCAGGTAAAGACTTAAAAGAGATATGGGAGTAGTTTTCTTGTTGGCTATGAAAAAGTAGGCTACCACATTGTAAGAGGGCCATGTGAAGGAACTGTGAAAAAGTTCTAGGAACTAAAAGCCAACACCCAGCAAGAAAGTAAAGGTTTTAGCCATGTAAGAACAAGGAATTAAATTCTGCCCGCTATGTGAGATTAGAATGCAACCCCATGCTTCAGAAAGGAACATAGTGAGCTAATATCTTAATTTCAGTTTTGTGAGACTTTGTGCAGAGGGCCTACAAGAGCCATGCCTGGACTCCTGACTGATAGAAACTGTGAAGTTGTTTTAAGCTGTTAGATTTGTGATAATTTGTCATATAGCAATTTAAAACTAAATAAATACATCCAGAAAGCTGAAACAAGAAGAGTTGTATGCTACACTTTGAAATTCATAATGCTGCAATGATTGTTGCCTCCACAAGACTATTGCAACAACAACAAAAAAAATGGCTTGACCTATAAATTTGTGATTTGTAAATATCTCAGGGGATTAAAAGTTAAAGTTGAAAAGTTAAAGACAATTGTCCTATTTTAAATACTGGGGCTAATTTACTAGGTAACCAGCGCTCATTATTCTCCTGTATGAGTTTTAGTGTTCTTGTCTTCACAGTGAGGGAACCGGATGACTTGATCTCCAAAGATTTTCCAGCTCTGACCGTTTTATGCAATTGTCAAGAATATTGTCAGATAGTAAACTCCATGAAAGCCATTGGCTACTTTTGGGTATGCTCCATGTGTCTAGACCCAGCTTTCTTTACATTTCAAAATGGACTGGGTTCTGCACTGACATTCCCTTTCCACAATATAATTGCCTCTTCTAGAGAAACAGTCTATTCACTTAGATTAACCATACCTAAAACAAGAATCTTCTTGACCTGAGAATCTTCATTTAGAACTTGCTGATTCAATAGAAAGACATCAAATTATATCCACTGTTAATTTTAAATTAACTCAAAGTATTTAATTAACACCTCTTCAAACAGAAAAGGAAATAAGGATACTTTCCACCAAAGGCAATGAAGACCACTTAAGAGATTTTTATAAATCAAATTTAAACCCCATATCCTTTTAAACTCTTTCACAATTAAAAATATTCATGGTAGAGATGTACATAAAGCAATTAGCAGCTCCAGAGAATGGATGGGGGAGGGATACTAAGCAAGATTTGATTAAATGTTGAAATGAAGCGAAGCTGAGGCTTTGCATAATTGCGGAAGAGGAACCTAGTCCCTCAGGTATATTTTAAAACTGGAAGGAAAACTATAAAATCTGTGAGCTCACTAAAGACCATTAAATATTATGGAATATTGAGAAGCCTGCTCAAACATTAGGTTCTAAACTAAAGTCTTTTTAATGAAAAAAAAAATGCAGGACTGGGTCAGTAGACCCAGCCACTCTATCATTACTTCATGAGATAGCCTGGGCTAGGTCACTTGACTTCTTCGGGCTTGATTTTCCTTACTCTAAGCAAAATGATGGGTTATTTATATTAAATCAGTCCTTGATATGTGTTAAAATACAGAGAGACCATTTCTAAATGGCCAAATCAGTTTTAGAAAAAGCTTAGATTTAATGTATTGGTGGTGGTTTTTAATTATAAGATTTCTTAAAGTCATTTCTAGGGTAATGGGACATGTGAATCTCCCAGATGACTGCCTTGTTAGTTCATTTGATAAAAGGATCCCTGTTTTTAGATGATATCTAGGAACTATGTTGAACAGAACACATGTCAGAAAGTACCATATGAGATGATCTCTAAAGACCTTGAGAGCTCAACATCCTTTGAATCTTGATCATCTTGTCTGTGCTTTAGCTCTAGGTACTTTCACGAGCTGGAAAGGATGTTAATAGGCATAGCACTTTTGACAGTAATTTACTAAGTCTCCTTGATGAAGTCAAACATTTAATTAAATATTCATTAGTTTCAAACCTGAGCCTTGTTAACCATGGATTTATTTCAAGCATGCGTTGAGGGACCTTCCCTTTTAACAATCTCTTTATAATTTTGGATGTACGCACTCACCCCCAAAGCTTAAATTATTCGATCAAAAACCAAATGCCTTCTAGAACATCTTGCTTCCTTCCATTCATTGTTTCGTTGTTCTCACCTACTTCAGGTAGCCCTAAAGTAAAGATTGTCAAGTTGAGACAGAATTAGACTCTGCACAATGATGGCATGGTGTATAGAAAGGAAAGACAGTATGTTACTTTGGGAAGAGAAAGGACTTTGGAATGGAATAGCATGGGGGTTCAACTCTTAGCTAAATTACTACCTGTGTGGTTTGGGGCAGGCTACTCAAACACTTTTTCATGCTCAGTCCTTATCTCCAACCATTTCTGGTATAAGCAGGTTGCATATTTCCTGAGTATTATTAAAATAATATGAATTAAGCACTGTTTTACCATTTCCTGTAGCACGTCTAATGTTCCTTCTGGGAACCTCTTCAAACTATTGGGTAGTATGACAGCATAAGCTCAGGTACTTAAACATACCTGAGTTTCTTCACTTTTAAACAATCTCCTTTTCTTTAAAACAATCACTTTCACTGTTGTATAACAGTGCACTTTTAGAGTTCTGTCTCCCTCTTTTCCTCTTCAAGAATGGCATTGGGAGTTTTTGAAAGGATTCTATAAATATTACCCTTTACTTTCAAAGTTTGAACCAATTGAGAAATACAGCAAAGAAGTGACCCAAAATGACCAAAATACCATATTTTTTTGAATCCAGGGAAATGTATGGTTATTTTATATATTTTAGAAAAAAGCACTGCTAATTAATATTTGACAGTATGCTTTATTATAGCTTATATTTTCTATTTTACTCTTATTGAAAGGAATTTAGACTTAATTTGTATATTTTTATTATGCATCAGTCTTATCTGAACATAAGTAAAGAAAACATGAAGCAACTAAACTGGTGAAGGTTTTTTGTGTTGGAAGATAGATTTTTTTTTTTTTCACTCAGTTGGGTCAGTTTCTCTGAACGTTTTCTGTAAAATATTGTCCGTGTCCTCTCAGGAGTCTTAGTGATATGGCATTCTTAAAATAGGCCCTTAGAAAAAAATCTGAAAGTCATTGGTGCTGGACTTTTAGGATAGCTTTTCAATGATGTGGAACTAGCCTTATTTTTCACTCCTGCTTTGAGAGTATTCCTAAACATATCTGATTTAATTCCTCACTCTTTGGTTCCTAAAGCTTAAATCAATCTTCAGGACTTTGCGCAGTGTTTTTGATACCCAATCAGCAAGTTTTGACATTGGCACATTTGATATTAGTGAATTGTATGGACAGAAAATACTGTCACAACTGCTACCTGGCCAACAATGACCATCAGATGCTATTGTTTGTAAGATGCGCCATAATTTCAGAAATGTCAAAGTGCACAAAGGATGTGAGTCTTAGAATCATGGAAATGTGGGATCACCATCAGTACTGATGTAGATATTTTAAGACTATGATTAAAATATATGAGCAAGTAATCTTTCTAATATTGAACAGAGATGGACTAACTCACACAGAGGCTCTGACTATGCATGTACCCAACAGGTATCTGCTGCCATGGAAAGAAGAAAGGGCTCTGGCTCACAAACTTGTTTCTTCTTTCAAACTAATAAGCCAGTTAAGCCAAAATAGGTTTAAGTAAAGATGTGGATAGAGTCCAGGAATATTATAATATTCCACTTTGTATTTTCTGCATCCACCTTGGTCTCTGCTGCAGAGTGGCTTATCTGGGTGGCTCCCTCCATGTGATGACACATACTCCTAGAGTGGAAGCCTATGAAGTCTCCCTGCTCTCTTGGGAGATCTTCATAGCTATGTTAGTATTCTGGTATCCTCATACCAGGACACAACAAGGATTCCACTTTTTCTTTTTAAAAAAATATTATTTATTTATTTATTCATGAGACACACACACAGAGAGAGGCAGAGACATAGACAGAGAAGCAGGCTCCATGCAAGGAGCCCAATGTGGGACTTGATCCTGGAACTCCAGGATCTCACCCTGGGCCGAAGGCAGGCACTCAACCACTGAGCCACCCAGGTGTGCCAGGATTCCATTTTTTCTGCACACCTCACTTCATGCTATGGGATCTAATAGAGTGCCATAGCCTACCTACCTAGACATACCGTGTACATTGCTGTCTCTCATCCTTTGCATCCTCCATTTCTGTGGGTTTATAATGCACAGGAGGCATGATTTAAGGGTGGGGTAATAATATGATTTGCTGTTCAAGTTTAGGATAATGAATAGTGTGAGAGTCACTATTCATAAATGCATTGGGCAAATGGGCATAAACCAGGAACAAGCAGGCATGGTGAATATTGTGATAGCCCACCCATATTCCCCTTCAGGGAGATGGACTCAGCTCCAGGGACAGGTTGCCCATTGCCATACTTCTTTTTCAGAGCAACCAGTGACCAATCCAGTTTGTGTGTGTTGGTAGGAAGGAGGTAGGAGGTATAAAGGCTTGTCCTCCTCAACTTGGGACAATTCTGTAGGGTCATCTCAACCCTAGAGATCCCTATGAGATTGGCTAGAGTTACACTGAGACACATTCCAGCTTTCCCTTTCCTTCTGTCTCATGTTACTTATTTCCCTTCCCTTCCATAAATGTAAATCTCGGGGTACTATCTGGTCAGCATCTTTCACTCTAACGTCCATCTCCAAGGTTGCTGCTCAGGGAAACCTACTAGAAACACTAGGCAAACTGATATGTATGATCACCCTATTCATTGGGAACAGTGATAGAAAATACATAGACCTTTAGAGCATGTAAATTATACCTTAAAAAACCCAACTACAAACACAAACACATAGGGGTAATATTTGCAGGATATTGCAAAAGTAAAATTTGAAAAATAGCTCTATAACTTTGTGATGTAGGGTACAACCTAACCTCACATAAAAATTGAATGAGAAGCGAGAGACTCATTGTGAAGGTCTTGAGAGCAGGTCTGACACTCAATAATCTAAGAAAACAGCCAGTCTTGTTTTGTCTTTATCCTCCTTTCCCTTTCCCCATTCTTCCACATAAATAAGAATTATAGTCTTCACAAAAAATGTGACTTACTCTTTTTTTTTTAATTTTTATTTATTTATGATAATCACACAGAGAGAGAGAGAGAGGAGGCAGAGACACAGGCAGAGGGAGAAGCAGGCTCCATGCACCGGGAGCCGACGTGGGGATTCGATCCCGGGTCTCCAGGATCACGCCCTGGGCCAAAGGCAGGCGCTAAACCGGGGCACCACCCAGGGATCCCGTGATTTACTCTTTACAACTATGTTTCAAATACCCTGAAGCCTCATGCTTGATTATAGAGTAGGATCAGGACCATGTTAATGGCTAACATATTAAAATGATCTCATTAACCATGTTTTATCACATGGAAGGCAGACAAAATACTATAGTGAAATTCCCACCTAGCATGAAAGCAGCACTTACATTGCTTTTAAACAAATTGCCATTGCCATTCGTTCATTCATTCTTTCACACGCTAACATCTACCATGAGGAAAGTACTTGTTAAAGGTATAGAAATTAATGTGATTTTGTCCTGGCTATCTAAAGAAACTGCTTAGAAATGAAAATAGATATGTTATCAAGCATTTTTAATTACATCAAATATTCTAATAGTGGAGTACCTGGGTATTGTGGGAGTTATAGCAATTAAACATGCCAAAAACAATCAAGGAGATGAAAGCAGTATTGGTGCTGATGGAAAAGTAAGAGGCTTCCAAGACCTCCAAAACATGGAGAGAATTGTAAGCCAGAAAGAACAACTTATGCAAAGCCTTAGTATTATTATAGAACTCAGAGTTCTGCAGTAATCTACAAGTAATTTTGTAGGCCAGGGATATCTACTGTTTGTGCATAGCGGAGGAAATGGAAAGAGCTGGAAGAGGTAATAAGAATAATTAACCTTTAATACCAAATATAAGCAGACCCATGTTCCAAGCATATTGCTTATACTGTTATTAGATTCTCATCTAACAGTTCTATGAATTAGGAACTACAATTAACCCTATTTTACAGGTCTTGAAACAGAAGCACCAAAGGATGAGTAATAACTTGCCTAAGGTCATATTTAGGGCTAGTAACAAAGCTAGGATTTTAAACCAGACAATCTGGCCCCACATACCATATTCCAATCCTATGCTCTACTCTTTCATTATTTCTAAGGTGATGTGATGCCACTGAAAAATCATAATTCATATTGGATGCATAGTGACTAACTTATTTAGTCACATGAAGTCATTGGATGCTGAAGTTATCAGAAGTTGATTAGGGAACACAAATATCATAGGAAAGAAAAATAAATCTCTTTCATCTTAAATCTCAGCCATCATAGTGTCATCAGCAGGATTATAAGGTTGTACTCTGTAAAAAATTGCACAGTGATTCATAAATGCAGTCTCTGGAGGATGAATTTTTAACACTGATTTTATTTAAAATTGTATGTAATCATATTAGATAGGTTTTATTTCATTTTAATTTTATTATTTTATTGATCTTTTAGTTTTTAATTCCAGTTAATTAGTATATAGTATTATATTAGTTTCAGGTGTGGAATATAGTGATTCAACAATTGCATACATTACCCAGTGCTCACCAGGGACAAATGCACTCCTTAATTCTCTCACCTATTTAATCCATCCCTCCGCCTCCCTTCCCTCTGGTAACCATCAGTTTTTCTCTATAATTAAGAGTCTTTTTTTGATTTGTGGGTCCCTCTTTTTTTTTTCCCCTTTGCACATTTGTTTTGTTTCTTAAATTCTACATATGAATGAAGTCAGATGGTATTTGCCTTTCTCTGACTGATTTATTTTACTTAGCACACTTTTTCACTCCATTCATATCCTAGCAAATGACAAGATTTCATTAATTTTTATGGCTGAATAATATTTATATATACACACACATACATACACATATACACACACTCTATTCATTCATCTATCAATGGACATTTGGGTTGCTTCCATATCTTGGCTATTATAAACAATGCTATAAACATAGGGGTGAGTATATCCCTTTGAATTATTGCTTTTGTGTTGTTTGGGTAAATACCCAGGAGTTTAACTGCTGTATCATAGGGTACATCTATTTTTAGTTTTTTGAAGAACCTCCATACTGTTTTCCAGAGTGGCTGCACTTGTTTGAATTTCCACCACAGTGCAGGAGGTTTTCCTTTTCTCCACATCCTCACCAACACCCATGGTTTCTTGTGTTGTTTTTAACTGTTCTGACAGATGTGAGATAATATCTCATTGTAGTTTTGATTTGCATTTCTCTGATGATAAGTATTGTTGAGCATCTTTTCATGTGTCTATTGAACATCTGGAAGTCTTCTTTGGAGAATTGTCTGTGCATGTCTGATGCCCATTTTAATTGGATTTGTTTTTAGATATTGAGTTTTGTAAGTTCTTTATATATTTTGGTTACTAACCCTTTTCAGATATGTTGCTTGTAAATATCTTCTCCCATTCGGTAGGTTGTCTTTTAGTTTTGTTGATTGTTTCCTTCATTGTGTGGAAGCTTTTTATTCTGAGGTAGTCCCAGTAGTTTATTTTTGCTTTTGTCTTGCCTCAGAAGGCATATCTAGACAAAGGTGCTGTGACCAATGTCAAAGAGGTTACTGTCTGAGTTCTCCTGTAGGATTTTTATGTTTTCAGCTTTCACATTTAGGTCTTTAATCCTTTTTTAATTTACTCTGTGTACAGTGTAATAAAGTGGTCCAGTTCCTTTCTTTTGTATGTTGCAGTCCAGTTTCCCCAACACCATTCATTGAAGAGACTTTTTCCCTTTGGATATTCTTTTCTCTGTTGTGGAAGATTAATTGACTATATAGTTGTGGGTTTACTTTGTGGATTTCTATTATGTTCTATTGACTTATGTGTCTGTTTTTGTGCCAGTACCGTATTGCTCTTATTACTATAGCTTTGAAGTATAACTTGAAGTCTGGAATTGTGATACCTACAGCTTTGCTTTACTTTTTCAAGATTGCTGTGCTATTTGGGGTCTTTTGTGGTTCCATACAAATTTAAGGATTATTTGTTCTAGATCTGTGAAAAATGCTGTTGGTATTTTGATAGGGATTGCATTAAATGTATAGATATATTTGGATAGTATCTACATTTTAATGATATTTATTCTTCCAATCCATGAGCATGGAGTGCCTTTCTTTCCATTTCTTTGTGTGATCTTCAATTTCCTTTGAAGGAAACTGTTCTGACAGATGTGAGATAATATCTCAGTGTTTTATATTTTTCAAAATATAGCTTCTTCACATCTTTGGTTAAGTTTATTTCTGGGCATCTTACTAGTTTTGGTGCAATTGAAAATGGGGTTGTTTTCTTAATTTCTCTTTCTGCTTCTTAATTATTGGTGTATAGAAATGCAACATATTTCTGTGGATAGATTTTGTATCCTGCAATCTCCTGAATTCATTTATCAGTTCTAGCAGTTGTTTGGGTAAAATCTTTTGGATATTCAATATACATTATCATGTCATCTGCAAATAATGAAAGTTTTACTTCTTCCTTACCTTGGAAAGGAAGGATGCTTTTAATACCTTTTATTTCCTTTTTTTAAAGGATTTTATTTATTTGAGAGAGAGAGCATGAGAGAGAGGACATGAGAGAGATCACACAGTGGTGGGGAGGGGAAGAGAGAGAGAGAGAAATAGGCTTCCCACTGAGGGGGAGCTAAATGTAGGGCTTTATTCCGGGACCCTGGGATCATGACCTGAACCGAAGGCAAACGCTTAACTAAGCCACTCAGGTGTCCCAGAATGCCATTTATTGAGTGATTGATTGACTCACATTTATTACTGAACCAGTCTACTGGTAGACATTCATAGTAACAGAAAAAATCATTCCCTTGATAAGATATGTCTATTGGCCAAGTAGGAAGGATGTTTCCATAGTGATAGGATAGGAACATGTGATCTCCATGCAGCTAAAATATGTGTGCCAATTATGTTTGCTATCTCATGATATGTGATGCCTCATAGACCCAGCTTGGTTCTTCTCCATTGCCTCCTCTTGGAGTTGTACCTGATTTTATTACCAGTTTTCATCCAAATCCACTGGGGGATGGAATGATTCTGCTTTTGTTCCTTGGCCAGGAATCACTTGATTCTGAAAGTCTTGTGAGAAGACATGGCAAGGAACAGTCAACCATACACAACCAGGATGGCAGTGAAAAGGAGAGAGCCCCAAAATGCCTTTAATTTTTGTTCTGATTACTGTGGCTAGCACTTTTAATACTATGTTGAATAAAAGTGGGGAGAGAGGACATCCTTGTATTGTTTCTAACCTTATAGGAAAAGCTCTCAGGTTTTCCCATTGAGGATGATGTTAGCTATGTATGGGGTTTTCATCTATGGCCTTTATTATATTGAAGTGTGTTCCCTCTAAACCAACTTTGTTGAGGGTTTTTATCATGAATGGGTATTGTACTTTGTCAGATACATTTTGTGCATCTATTAAAATGATCGTATAGTTTGTATCCTTTTTCTTATTGATGTGATATGTCATAGTGATTGATTTGCAAATTTTGAACAACCTTTGCAGCCTAGGAATAAGTCCCGTTTTAGCATGGTGAATGATTTTTTTTTTAATTAACTTTTATTGGTGTTTAATTTACCAACATACAGAAAAACACCCAGTGCTCATCCCGTCAAGTGTCCACCTCAGTGCCCGTCACCCATTCCCCTCCAACACCCGCCCTCCTCCCCTTCCACCACCCCTAGTTCGTTTCCCCGAGTTAGGAGTCTTTATGTTCTGTCTCCCTTCCTGATATTTCCCAACATTTCTTTTCCCTTCCTTTATATTCCCTTTCACTATTATTCATATTCCCCAAATGAATGAGAACATACACTGTTTGTCCTTCTCCGATTGACTTATTTCACTCAGCATAATACCCTCCAGTTCCATCCACGTTGAAGCAAATGGTGGGTATTTGTCGTTTCTAATTGCTGAGTAATATTCCATTGTATACATAAACCACATCTTCTTTATCCATTCATCTTTCGATGGACACCGAGGCTCCTTCCACAGTTTGGCTATTGTGGCCATTGCTGATAGAAACATCGGGGTGCAGGTGTCCCGACGTTTCATTGCATCTGAATCTTTGGGGTAAATCCCCAACAGTGCAATTGCTGGGTCGTAGGGCAGGTCTATTTTTAACTCTTTGAGGAACCTCCACACAGTTTTCCAGAGTGGCTGCACCAGTTCACATTCCCACCAACAGTGTAAGAGGGTTCCCTTTTCTCCGCATCCTCTCCAACATTTGTTGTTTCCTGCCTTGTTAATTTTCCCCATTCTCACTGGTGTGAGGTGGTATCTCATTGTGGTTTTGATTTGTATTTCCCTGATGGCAAGTGATGCAGAGCATTTTCTCATGTGCATGTTGGCCATGTCCATGTCTTCCTCTGTGAGATTTCTCTTCATGTCTTTTGCCCATTTCATGATTGGATTGTTTGTTTCTTTGGTGTTGAGTTTAATAAGTTCTTTATAGATTTTGGAAACTAGCCCTTTATCTGATATGTCATTTGCAAATATCTTCTCCCATTCTGTAGGTTGTCTTTTAGTTTTGTTGACTGTATCCTTTGCTGTGCAAAAGCTTCTTATCTTGATGAAGTCCCAATAGTTCATTTTTGCTTTTGTTTCTTTTGCCTTCGTGGATGTATCTTGCAAGAAGTTACTGTGGCCAAGTTCAAAAAGGGTGTTGCCTGTGTTCTCCTCTAGGATTTTGATGGAATCTTGTCTCACATTTAGATCTCTCATCCATTTTGAGTTTATCTTTGTGTATGGTGAAAGAGAGTGGTCCAGTTTCATTCTTCTGCATGTGGATGTCCAATTTTCCCAGCACCATTTATTGAAGAGACTGTCTTTCTTCCAATGGATAGTCTTTCCTCCTTTATCGAATATTAGATGACCATACATTCCAGGGTCCACTTCTGGGTTCTCTATTCTGTTCCATTGATCTATGTGTCTGTTTTTGTGCCAGTACCACACTGTCTTGATGACCACAGCTTTGTAATACAACCTGAAATCTGGCATTGTGATGCCCCCAGCTAAGGTTTTCTTTTTTAAAATTCCCCTGGCTATTCGGGGTCTTTTCTGATTCCACACAAATCTTAAAATAATTTGTTCTAACTCTCTGAAGAAAGTCCATGGTATTTTGATAGGGATTGCATTAAACGTATAAATTGCCCTGGGTAACATTGACATTTTTACAATATTAATTCTGCCAATCCATGAGCATGGAATATTTTTCCATCTCTTTGTGTCTTCCTCAATTTCTTTCAGAAGTGTTCTATAGTTTTTAGGGTATAGATCTTTTACCTCTTTGGTTAGGTTTATTCCTAGGTATCTTATGCTTTTGGGTGCAATTGTAAATGGGATTGACTCCTTAATTTCTCTTTCTTCAGTCTCATTGTTAGTGTATAGAAATGCCATTGATTTCTGGGCATTGATTTTGTATCCTGCCACGCTACCAAATTGCTGTATGAGTTCTAGCAATCTGGGGGTGGAGGCTTTTGGGTTTTCTATGTAGAGTATCATGTCATCGGCGAAGAGGGAGAGTTTGACTTCTTCTTTGCCAATTTGAATGCCTTTAATGTCTTTTTGTTGTCTGATTGCTGAGGCGAGGACTTCCAGAACTATGTTGAACAGCAGTGGTGAGAGTGGACATCCCTGTCTTGTTCCTGATCTTAGGGGAAAGGCTCCCAGTGCTTCCCCATTGAGAATGATATTTGCTGTGGGCTTTTCGTAGATGGCTTTTAAGATGTCGAGGAAAGTTCCCTCTATCCCAACACTCTGAAGGGTTTTGATCAGGAATGGATGCTGTATTTTGTCAAATGCTTTCTCTGCATCTAATGAGAGTATCATATGGTTCTTGGTTTTTCTCTTGCTGATATGATGAATCACATTGATGGTTTTACGAGTGTTGAACCAGCCTTGTGTCCCAGGGATAAATCCTACTTGGTCATGGTGAATAATTTTCTTAATGTGTTGTTGGATCCTATTGGCTAGTATCTTGTTGAGAATTTTTGCATCCATGTTCATCAGGGATATTGGTCTGTAATTCTCCTTTTTGGTGGGGTCTTTGTCTGGTTTCGGAATTAAGGTGATGCTGGCCTCATAGAACGAATTTGGAAGTACTCCATCTCTTTCTATCTTTCCAAACAGCTTTAGTAGAATAGGTATGATTTCTTCTTTAAACGTTTGATAGAATTCCCCTGGGAAGCCATCTGGCCCTGGACTCTTGTGTCTTGGGAGGTTTTTGATGACTGCTTCAATTTCCTCCCTGGTTATTGGCCTGTTCAGGTTTTCTATTTCTTCCTGCTCCAGTTTTGGTAGTTTGTGGCTTTCCAGGAATGCGTCCATTTCTTCTAGATTTCCTAATTTATTGGCATACAGCTGTTCATAATATGTTTTTAAAATCGTTTGTATTTCCTTGGTGTTGGTAGTGATGTCCCCTTTCTCATTCATGATTTTATTAATTTGAGTCTTCTCTCTCTTCTTTTTAATAAGGTTGGCTAATGGTTTATCTATCTTATTAATTCTTTCAAAGAACCAACTCCTGGTTCTGTTGATCTGTTCCACAGTTCTTTTGGTCTCGATATCATTGAGTTCTGCTCGAATTTTAATTAACTCTCTTCTTCTGCTGGGGGTGGGGTCTATTTGTTGCTTTTTCTCTAGTTCCTTTATGTGTAAGGTGAGCTTTTGAATTTGAGTTCTTTCCAGTTTTTGAATGGATGCTTGTATTGCGATGTATTTCCCCCTCAGGACTGCTTTTGCTGCATCCCAAAGATTTTGAACGGTTGTATCTTCATTTTCATTAGTTTCCATGAATCTTTTTAATTCTTCCTTAATTTCCTGGTTGACCTTTTCATCTTTTAGCAGGATGGTCCTTAACCTCCACGTGTTTGTGGTCCTTCCATACTTCTTGTTGTGATTAAGTTCTAATTTCAAGGCATTATGGTCTGAGAATATACAGGGGACTATCCCGATCTTTTGGTATCGGTTCAGACCCGATTTGTGACCCAGTATGTGGTCTATTCTGGAGAAAGTTCCATGTGCACTTGAGAAGAATGTGTATTCAGTTGAGTTTGGATGTAAAGTTCTGTAGATATCTGTGAAATCCATCTGGTCCAGTGTATCATTTAAAGCTCTCGTTTCTTTGGAGATATTGTGCTTAGAAGACCTATCCAGGGTAGAAAGAGCTAGATTGAAGTCACCAAGTATAAGTGTATTATTATCAAGGTATTTCTTGAGTTTGGTTATTAATTGGTTTAAATATTTGGCAGCTCCCACATTCGGGGCATATATATTGAGGAGTGTTAAGTCCTCTTGTTGGATAGATCCTTTGAGTATGAGATAGTGTCCCTCTTCATCTCTCACTATAGTCTTCGGGGTAAATTTTAATTTATCTGATATAAGGATGGCAACCCCTGCTTTCTTTTGAGGACCATTTGAATGGTAAATGGTTCTCCAACCTTTTATTTTCAGGTTGTAGGTGTCCTTCTGTCTAAAATGAGTCTCTTGTAGACAGCAAATAGATGGGTCCTGCTTTTTTATCCAGTCTGAAACCCTGCGCCTTTTGATGGGGTCATTAAGCCCATTCACGTTCAGAGTTACTATTGATAGATATGAGTTTAGTGTCATCATATCTATTCAGTCCTTGTTTTTGTGGATTGTTCCACTGAACTTCTTCTTAAAGGGGAATTTTAAGAGTCCCCCTTAAAATTTCTTGCAGAGCTGGTTTGGAGGTTACATATTCTTTCAGTTCCTGCCTGTCTTGGAAGCTCTTTATCTCTCCTTCCATTTTGAATGAAAGCCTTGCTGGGTAAAGTATTCTTGGTTGCATGTTCTTTTCATTTAGGACCCTGAATATATCCTGCCAGCGCTTTCTGGCCTGCCAGGTCTCTGTGGAGAGGTCTGCTGTTACCCTAATATTCCTCCCCATAAAAGTCAGGGACTTTTTTTCTCTTGCTGCTTTAAGGATCTTCTCCTTATCTTTGGAATTTGCAAGCTTCACTATTAAATGTCGAGGTGTTGAACGGTTTTTGTTGATTTTAGGGGGGGGATCTCTCTATTTCCTGGATCTGAATGCCTGTTTCCCTTCCCAGATTCGGAAAGTTTTCAGCTAGGATTTGTTCAAATACATATTCTGGCCCTCTGTCCCTTTCCGCGCCCTCGGGAACCCCAATTAAACGTAGGTTTTTCTTCCTCAGACTATCATTTATTTCCCTTAATCTATCCTCATGGTCTTTTAATTGCCTGTCTCTTTTTTCCTCAGTTTCCCTCTTTGCCATCAACTTGTCTTCTATGTCACTCACTCGTTCTTCCACCTCGTCAAGCCTCGTCGTTAGGACTTCTAGCTTGGATTGCATCTCATTTAATTGATTTTTAATTTCTGCCTGATTAGATCTAAATTCTGCAGTCATGAAGTCTCTTGAGTCCTTTATGGTTTTTTCTAGAGCCACCAGTAGCTGTAAAATAGTGCTTCTGAATTGGCTTTCTGACATTGAATTGTAATCCATATTTTGTAACTCTGTGGGAGAGTGGGCTGTTTCTGATTCTTTTTTTTGAGGGGTTTTCCTTCTAGTCATTTTGCTCAGTGCAGAGTGGCCAAAAACAAGTTGTATTGGGAAAAGGAGAAAAAGAGAGAGAAGGAAAGAAAAGAGAAAAAGAAAAAAGAGAAAGAAAAAAAAATAGGGGAAAAAGAGAAGAAAAAGAAAGAAAAAGAAAGAAAGGAGAAAAAAGAAAAAAGGGGGGGGTGGGGGAAGCAATCAGAAATCAAGAAGAAAGAGAGAAAGAAAAAGCACAAAAAAAAAAAAAAAACCCCAAAAACAAAAACAAAAAAAACAAAAAACAAAAAAAAAACCACGGGGGAGTATCTTCCGATTCTGTGTAGTTTAAGTCCCTTGACTTCCCTTGGAACTGGTCCGTCTCGCTGGTCTTCTGGGGGAGGGGCCTGCTGTGCTGATTCTCAGGTGTTGGCACTTGGGGCAGCTGCTCTGCCCCTGCCTGGTGCAGGGCTCAGTGGGGGTTGTTGACCCCGTGAGGCCCCGGGAGGAAGCCACAGTGGCGGGGGCAGCTCTGGGACCCTGGATCCAGCCCCCGCAGTAGCTCCGGGGCTCTCCTTCTGCAGGGCCTGGGGGCTCCGGGGCGGGGCCGCTGATCTGCTCAGTTCCAGGCAGGAGCGTCCTTGCTGTCCTGGGCCCTCCCGGCCTCTGCCTGTCCCGGGGGAGGCCGGATCCTGGGCTGTGTCCCGGCGCCCTGTGCTCCGGGGCCTGCGCTGTTGGATTCGCGCTCCCGGCGGTGCAGCCCCCTCCGCGGAGCCGCCGCCCGAGCCTCTCCGAGCTGTTCCCGGAGCCGCGCAGCCCCCTCCGCGCGGAGCTTCTTCCTCCGCCCGAGCCGCCGCCGCTGAGCTGTTCCCGGAGCCGCGCAGCCCCCTCCGCGGAGCCGCCGCCCGAGCCCCTCCGAGCTGTTCCCGGAGCCGCGCCGCCCCCTCCGCGGAGCTTCTTCCTCCGCCCGAGCCGCCGCCGCTGAGCTGTTCCCGGAGCCGCGCAGCCCCCTCCGCGGAGCCGCCGCCCGAGCCCCTCCGAGCTGTTCCCGGAGCCGCGCCGCCCCCTCCGCGGAGCTTCTTCCTCCGCCCGAGCCGCCGCCGCTGAGCTGTTCCCGGAGCCGCGCAGCCCCCTCCGCGGAGCCGCCGCCCGAGCCCCTCCGAGCTGTTCCCGGAGCCGCGCAGCCCCCTCCGCGGAGCCGCCGCCCGAGCCCCTCCGAGCTGCTCCGGGCCCCGCCGAGCGCTGCAGCCCTTAGGGAGCTCGGCGCACTCTCCGGGGCGCAGTTCCTCTGTTACTGTCCCAGGGAGCCCGAGGGCGTCCCCGCCTTTCTGGGGATCCTGCTCCAATTCCCGGGGAGCCCCTTTCCGCGGGGAAGGTCGGTGCAGCTCCTGCTCCTCCGGGACGGGGCTCTCCTGTCCTGGGGACACTCGCCCCGGCCTCAGCCCGGCTCCTCGCGGGCCCCTCCCCCTTGGAGGCCTTTTGTGTCTTTATTTCTTTTTCCCCGTCTTCCTACCTTGATAGAAGCGCGAACTCTTCTCACTGTAGCGTTCCAGCTGGTCTCTCTTTAAATCTCAGGCCGAATTCGTAGGTTTTCAGGATGATTGGACGGTTTTCTAGGTAATTTGCTGAGGACCAGGTGACCTGGAGACCCTACTCCTCCGCCATCTTGCCCCTCCCCCTCGATTTTTTTAACGTAATATTGAAATTTGGTATTTTGTTGAGGATTTTTGCATGTGTGTTCATCAGGGATATTGGCTTATTGTTCTCTGTTTTGTGGTGCCTTTATCTGGTTTTGGTTTCAGTGTAATAAATTTGGAACTTTTCCTTCCTTTTCTATTTTTTGGAATAGTTTGAGAAGAATAGGTATTAACTCTTCTTTAAATGTTTGGTAGAATTTGCCTGTGAAGCCATCTGGTCCTGGACATTTGTTTGTTGGGAGTTTCTTTATTCATTTCTATGCTGGTTACCAGTCTGTTCAAATTTCTATTTCTTCTTGTTTCAGTTTTGGTAGTTTTTGTTTCTAGGAATTTATTCATTCCTTCTAGGTTGTCCAATTTGTTAGCATATAGATTTTTTTTTTTTTTAGCATATAGTTTTTTTATACTATTCTAAGTGTTTGTACTTCTGTAGGGTTGGTTTTAATTTCTCCTTTCTCATTTGTGACTTTATTTATTTGAGTCGTTTTTCTTTTTCTTTTTTTCTTGATAAGTCTGACTAGACGTTTATCAAGTCTATTGGTTTTTGTTTTACTTTATCTTTTAGTTCCTACATAATTTATTTCTTCTTTATTTTTATTAACTCCTTCCTTCTATTTGTTTTAGGTTTTGCTTGTTCTTTTTCTAGCTCCCCTAGGTATATGGTTAGGTTGTTTGAGATTTTTCTTGCCACTTGACCTAGGCCTGTATTGCTATAAACTTCCCTCTTAGAAATTCTTTAGCTGCATCCCAAAGATTTTGTACTATTGTGTTTTCATTTTCATTTGTTTCCATGTACTTTTTAATTTCTTCTTTTATTTCCTGGTTGATTCACTCATTGTTCAGTAGCATGCTACTTAAGCTCCATGTATTTGTGATCTCTCCAGACTTTTTCTTGTGGTTGACTTCTAGCAACCACAATGCTTTTCCAAGCATTGTGACTTGAAGAGATGCATGGTATGATTTTGATCTTCCTGAATTTGTTGAGGCTTGCTTTGTGGGTTAATATGTGATCTATTCTGGAGAATGTTCCATTTGCACTTGAGAAGAATGTATATTCTGCTGTTTTAAGATGGAATGTTTTGAATTTGTCTGTTAAACCCATCTGTTCCAGTGTGTCATTCAATGCCACTGTTTCCTTCTTGATGTTCTGTTTAGATGATCTGTCCATTGATGTAACTGTGGTGTTAAAGCTCCCTATTACTATTTTATTATTATTGATTATTTCCTTTGTGTTTGTTATTAACTGTTTCATGTATTTGGGTGCTCTCAAATATATATTTACAATCGTTATATCTTCTTCTTGAATTGTCCTTTATTATTATATAGTGTCCTTCTTTATCTCTTCTTACAGTCTTTGTTTTAAAGTCTATTCTAAGTATTGCTACTCCAGCTTTCCTTTGACACCTATTTGCTTGATAGATGTTTGTCCCTCTCCTCACTTTCAATCTCAAGGTGTCCTTAGGTCTAAAATGAATCTACTGTAGGCAGCATATAAATGGGTCCTTTTTTTTTTTTTCCATTCTATTACCCTATGTCTTTTGTTTAGAGCATTTAGTACATTTACATTCAAAGTAATTATTGATATGTATTTTTTTATCATTTTGTTATTTGTTTTGTATTGTATCTGAAGATTTTCTCTGATCCTTTCTTGTCTTTCTCTCAAGTTTTGCTGTTTTTCATTAGTGATATATTTGAATTTCTTTCTCTTTATTCTTTCCATATATGTATTAGTAGTTTTTGATGTACAGTTACTATTAGGTTTCTATATAACCCGTTCTGCATCTAGCAGTCTATATTTACTTGATGTGTGTTTAAATTTGAGCCCATTCTTTACTCCTTTCTCTTCATGTTTTAGATATATGTTGTATTTTATATCCTTTTATTTTGTGAGTTCCTTAATTGATTTTTTACAGAAGTATTCCTTTTTACTGATTTTTTTGTTTCCTACTTTTATACTATTACTCTTGGTCTTTCCTTTCACTCAGAGTTCTCTAATATTTCTTGCAGAGATGGTTGCATGGTCATGAACTCCTTTAGTTTTTTTGTTTGTAGATAGACAAGTTTAAGTCATGGTCCTGCCTCTCACCAGCTTTAAGACTTTGTAAAGATCACCTACTTCTCAGCCACAAATTTCTGAATTTTAAGATGGAAACAAACAAACAAATATATAATTCTCCTCAGATAGCTTTTATGATGATTAATAAAGTTCCTGAAACATCATAGGCTCTTGGTAAATGCTAGTTGCCTTTTCTTGTAATCCTACAGAGTACTTTTTAGTAATAAATAGTTTCATGTTTCTAAGGATTAAAATGCTAATGACTGATAAGCTCCAGCATTTTTTCTTAAGGTTATATATTTTTTCTTTTTTTTTTTTGATGTACATCAAAAAATATTCCTTCCACTGCATTTTGTATAAAACCCAGTAACTTTGACCTTACAAAGTCAATATTGTTGTTTATATTCCTTGACTTTGGCAGAAAACAAGGTCCCAAGCACTGAAGCAAATCTTTTTGTCTCCCTTGATCTATTTTCCTGCCTTAAAGAAACGTTTCATGTATTTGACTCCTCTATTTATATCTCAATTCACAGTTGTTACCACATTTGCATGTTCACATTCACATTTTCATTTGTAAGATTTATATAGAACATGTTCTTTGCATAAGTGTGCAACATAAAATACAGATTTTCATAAAGAATAAAATGTGTTTCTTCTCTAGGAATATATGAGCCCTGAACATAAATTCCATAACAATGCTCTATTAGAGAACATTTTTTCATGTGTTGAGAAACCACGTGGGGAACTGAGAACTGAAATTTTCCCAGTAATAAGAACAGTAGATCAAGTCTTCAGGGCAGGGCAAGGAAGCCCAGGATTAGGCACAGTTAAGAAGGGAACAAGAAGATGATGGTGCTGGGTAAGCTAAAAGAAGGGATGTCCAGCAGAGACAAATTCTTCATAGTGGCTAAGTAGGGGCAGCTCGATAATCATATTTGCACAGTCACAGGTGAAAATAGGTAGCAGGTTGTTGGAGATGGAAATCTGAAGTATCATGGGCTAGTAGAGGAGGATAACCAAATACTTGTGCCCTAGTTCCCATCCATACCTGCCATGGGACCATAGATATTTTGTGTAATCATTCTGAGTTTATTTCCCTAACTATGAAGTAGATAAAATAATGCTTATGTTATGGTGCTGTTGTGAAGGTCATTGTGATAGCATTCTATATAACAGTACTCTTTCAAAATAGAAAAGGTTAGCTATAGATGGTAGGCATTATTCCTATCAGGGTCAACATTTTTTTTTAATCTATATTCAAGGGATAAGAAAGAGAAACAGAAAAGAGACACACAGAGAGATTTGTTTGTATAGTTAACTTTGACTTTTTAAGTTTTACTCAAAATGTTCCTGATTTTTAGCTGAAAACCGCATGGTATCATTATGATGTATTATCGTTTTCTTTGGTATTTTACTTCATCTCTAACCACCAAAACAAACTCTTCCTTCTGTCCTCAAGAACTCTGAGAATGAGTGATTCTTATTAAAACTAGTGGTTCTGTGAAGCACCAGCCAAAGGTGCAGCCATTCAGCTTTCCAAAATAACACTTCTTTTCTCTTCAATCTTTAACCGAAGTTAAAATTCTTTGCTAAAACAGAAATGGAACTGTTATAATATTTCGCTCTTCTATAAGATTGATTTGTGTAAATCTGATTGACCACTTTACTGAAAATATTATACATATCTAGTAATATGTATTAGTTATCACAAACTAAAAGATAACATCCTACATCTCAGTGGTTTGATCCCATAGAGGTTATTTCTCATTCACCTAGAGACCAATCAGCATAAGGTGGGAATAGAGGACAATTACTGTGCTGGAAGGACTTAACCTAACGACATTCTGCCCTTTCAACATTTGGCTTCCAAGATCATCTTGGATTTTGACAGGCAACTAGTATAAAGAAAAGAGAAAGAGTGAGACATTATTCAGGAGGTTGAGGAGGCTTGGAAGTGTTATCTCTTCCATCAATATTACTTGGTCAGAAATCAGACCTGGTTCTAGATTCAGGGGAGCTCACAAAAGGTAGTCTGTGGCTGACTTCATATATTATCAAAAGGAAGCATAAATCTTTGGTGGTCAGATTGTCATTGATGTCACAGTCCATATTTTAGGTTATTAATCTGCTGAATATCTAATGAAGAGCTCTGTTTGGCACTTCTTAATTATACTGCAGTCTGCTCTGATCTTTTCAGATATTCAAAACTGGCAGTGAGGATTGAAGCTCTGCCCTTAGTGCCAAACATACCTGGGTTTGGGTCTTAGCTCAGGTCCTTGCTAGCTGAATATCTTCACTTTTCTGAGCTTGGGTTTTCTCATCTATAAAATTGTGAGACTATGGCAGACCTTGACAATGTTTATATGCTGTCTGGAGATGAAATATTAAAATATGTAAATTAACTATCAGAGTGTCTAACACAAAGAGACTGCTTACTAATTGTTAGCTATCATTATTGCAATTGTTATTTGCATTAATACCAAATAATGATTTACAAAGACTGCATCATGAATAACATTCTTGATATTCATGAGATAGCCAATGTACCTTAATATCACCTTTAAATCATTGGAGACACAGTGATGAAAGTTTTGTTACAAGCCTGTTAAATATTGGTGGCTTTCAGAGTTCAAGCTTATGTGGATGGTGGTCTTAATTTCTTAACCTGGCAGTAATACCACTGGATTACTTTAGAGCTATGTTGGCTACCAACCACACTGAATTATCATTGTTGCCTACTGTATCTAAGTATCACTAAATAAATTGCTCCATAAATAACTCCCAGTTTCTTTGTAAAACAAAATATCTGATAGGATATATGGCACCCACGGACTTGAGGAACACCTCATATGCTGTCAGATATTTATTTTAGTGTTCTAAAGTTTAAGATCATTGGAAAGAGGACCTTTTTAGAGGATTATTTATTTGACATCTCCAATGATGGCTCAATATTTGAACATGAGAAAGTATCTGAAATGCAAACCGTGGCTATCCCCTAAGAGTGTTTCTCCTGGTGGTGGAAGCGACTTCTGGAATGTTTAATGATAATTTTAACCTTCAGACTTATTTCCTAAAAAGTAAAGTTAGTAATTACTTCATCATTATGGGAAGCATTCAAGCCTATTTGGATTTCTCCAAGCTCTATTTCATCCAACCTCAGGAAAATAATTTAACCTCTACTAGTCTAAGACACCTTGTCTATAAAGTGAGACTGATAATATCTGCCACAGAGAGATTGAAACCATTCAGAATACTACAAGGACAAATTGGGTGCTTCATATATGTTAGTTCTATTTGAATCTAAGTCTGAAGATTCTACAATTCTATGATAGTATTAGAATTTTCA
The DNA here is from genome assembly GCF_018345385.1 of Vulpes lagopus. Taxonomy (NCBI): domain Eukaryota; kingdom Metazoa; phylum Chordata; class Mammalia; order Carnivora; family Canidae; genus Vulpes; species Vulpes lagopus. Next base: position 31,505,709 of record NC_054838.1, on the reverse strand, counting down.
TTTTAGAAAGTTTTGCAGTTTTGTTATGGAAAATGGTTACCTCTATAAAAGTCACTAAATCTAGAATTCAAATAGAATACATTCTAAAGGAGACCATAAATGCCCTGTTTTGCTTGGTACTATTTACACATGTTTTCCAACACAATTTACTGGGAAATGAGATGAGATAAGTGGAGATGTTGGTTATTAAACTCTGTTCCTTACATTTTAGGTACATGATTGAAAGCAGGTTTCTGGATTCTAAGTGCTAGAAAATGAATTATTGAAGTGTGAAAGCAGAACTGTGTACTGAAAATTGCAAAACACGCGGAGGCCGGCTGGTCCGCCTTATCAGAGAAGCTGGTTTGTTAGAACTTTAGTGGTTAAACCTTAAAGGTACCCCCACCTCCTATTAGAAGCAAATGTTCTACCTCTCCTTTCCTGCCTCTTGCCCCTGGAAATAATCCCATAGCTAATATGTTGCAAATGTTAATGAATTCAGTAGCGTCTTTTGCACTGTCTCCTGCATTTTAATCACCACATAGTCTAAAGTGGTGACTATATTTCGCAAACCCCAAACTGGGACACATTGCCTGACACATGTCTGACCCTCAGCTGTACATTGCCTGAGAAACTCAATTGTTAGAAAGACACTGAAATTTCTGGAGTAAAGTAAGTGTAACTAGAACCATACTGGATTTCTGGGCTAATATGAGTAGTCTGTTCTAGAACTTAAATTGAGGGAAAGGAAAAGAAGAGACAGTAAAATTAAAAATGACTACTTACGAGACGGCAGCTACTGAGAAAAAGCCAATATTTACAGTAACTAACTGAATCTTTAAAAAAATCTTTTTATGAATCTTTCAGTTTTATGGATAGCAAAACAAAGAAATTAGGTGACCTGCCCAAGGTTACACACATTCTAAATGGCAAAACCAAAATTCAAGGCCTTTAAGGTCATGGCCCTTTGGTATAACTGAGTTAAAATCCTAGTACCATCATGTGTTCTTTCAAAACAATTCAGATATATCATTCCAACATCAATAAGTTTTCCCATCCTCTTACATCAATTAGGTGTCCTGCAATGTGATTCAATTCTGACACTATCTACCTGGAATTAGTACAGACACCAAGGGTTAAGGGCTCAATTTCACAAGACTGCCTATACATTAGAAATCAGCAGCAAATGGGGTCGCTAGGCTACCTACACTGCCTAGCTTGCTACAAATTCAGGAGTTCCTGCAACCCTCCATTCATCAACCTGGACGCTCCCTCAAATCTCATTGTTTCAGAGGTTTTAATTGTTTCATTACATAGACATGATTGATTAAATCATTGGCCAGTTGTGATTGAATTTAATATTCAACCCTTGTCAGTTCCTCAGAGGTTGGAGGTCAGGTGGAGCTGATAGTTTTAACCCTCTAATCATGTGATTGCTTCCCCTGGAACCCATCTTGAAGCTATAAAGGGGCCCTGCAAGAGTTACCTTATTAGCATAAACTCTGAGATATAGTCAAAAGGGATTTGTTATAAATGATAAAAGGCACTCTTATCGCTCAGGAAATTCCAAAGAGTTTAGGAACTCTGTGCCAGGAACCAGGGACAAAGACCAAATACACATTTTTTTTTATTAAACCATAACTACTTACTCTTTAATATAGATCATAGAAATTTACTCCACTCATATGTTTAAATGTATTCAACTGAGCCTCTTGGTCCAGAGAAAAGGAATTATGGGACAGACTAAGTAGAAGGTGCTACAAGGTTGAAGTATATCAATATATGTGTCCCAGTTCTACTACCAGAAAATAATTCATTGCTTTCAGGTGGCTACTGGAAGCCAATCTCCAGGCCTTTTGGCTATTTGAGAGAATATTATCCTATGGCCACTACCTGCCCCCCCATGCATTATAGTTCTGTGGTATTTTCAAATTGAATGTAAACATGAAGATCTAAATTATTGGCTGAAAATATCAGGACAAAGTAGGAGATTAGTTATGGTAAATGGCTCCTTGAGCGTGAAGAGAATAAAAGACCACCTGCCCCATCTCCATAAGGTACCTATCAGAAAGGAGAAAATTTCTCCATATGTTTAGAGTATAAAAAGACCATTCTGTTGTAGAGGAAAGAATAAGACTGTTCTGTAAGATCCAAAGACCATTGGATTTTATAGCTGTCAGTTTAAATATCTAAAGAAAACTTATATAAGAATTATAATTAATTAGTTAATCACATATTTCTATGTTTAATCTTTCTTTTACTACTAGGCAGTAAGTCCACAAATCATAAGCGCTGTGTCCTTATTCACCACTGTATTCCCAGTAAGTAGCATAGCACCTGGCACATAGTAAGAATGCAATAAAGATTTGTTGAATAAATGAATTAGAAAGATCTAGTTTTGAATCTTGATATCAATATTTACTGTGACCCTGAACAAATTACTTAACCTATCCAAACCTGAGTTTCCTAAATATTTATAATGATAGTACTATCGAATAATAAAATTCACCCAAGTAAATTTGAGTTTCTAATTGGCTTTATTCAGTGATTTATGAATTGGGCAAAACCCCACCTAACATGTAGGGAAGAGGCACTCTCAGGAGTTGTACAAAATGGAAGATTTTTTATAGACTGAGGGTAGAGCAAGAAAGTTGTTAGCACAAGAAAAGGATTTTTCAGAGGAGGCTGTTGGCTAGGGGAAAAAGCAAGGTGTCTTATCTTGCAGATTACCTCATCTTTCTTTGGTGAATGGAGAGGACCCAGGTGACAGACTCATAGTTGCTGATGGAAAAGAACAAAAACAAAAACATTTCTTGACTGGTTAAGGTCACATTTCTGGGGGAGGTTGAAACTGCAGTTAGATTGAATATGAAGCCCTGGTTTGGAAACTCTAGTCTAAGTGACACCATTTTCAACCTGTAGTTTTCTTTCTTTCTTTTTCTTTCTTTCTTTCTTTCTTTCTTTCTTTCTTTCTTTCTTTCTTTTCTTTAACCAGTACTTTTTTATTTATTGGGAGGTATCAGTGAGATAACACATGCAGACTACTTATCATACAGCATGTTGAGTAGTATGCATTCAATAAAAGTTAGCTACTGTTATTATATTTACCAAAGTTTAAAGGGCATATAGGAAATAACAAGAATAAAGTTTATGGTATTATGATCTATAGCCCACACTTCCATAATTCATTCAATAAGTTATTTCAGAAAGCTCCTAGATTAAATTGATGCCATTCTAATGATTATCTGGCACTTAGATATTCATACTAATTGAATAGATGTGTGCATGCATAAATAGGAATGCAGTATTAAATTTTAAGTAGGTAACTGAATATATAATATGTGATAAATATGATGAACAAATACAATCTCTGCCCTAAAGATCTTAGAGTATGTTTGTGGGAAAAATATCTAAATACATTATTGCAATAAAGCATGGCAAATACTGTACTGGAAACATCTAAAAAACCCATAATCAGACACATGCATACACTGTGCTACAGCATGAATGGGCATGGGTGCATTTAGCAAGAGAGATGATAGTTTAGAAAGCTTTTTCATATCCTTATCCTTTTTATCACTTGAGGGAAGCATTTTACATCTTTTGTGCCCATTTCTTAGATGCAGAAATTGAGGCTAGGAGGATTTCAGTGATTGTCCCAGAGTTTATAGCCCTAGAAATTACATGCATGTATTTTGAGATCTCATCCAGTGTCCCTACTACCCAAGATTTCCTTTTGTTTCAATCCTTTAATAACTAGCAATAGTTTATTGTTGTTGTTTTTAATTCTGGAAACATACAGTTCGAAGTCTACCCTGCATATATATTTCTCATTCTATGAGTCTTTCTTCATTAAACTTTTCATATCTTTATGAATTTACAACTTAAAAAATCCTTTGAATGCATTTATAAAATTATAAATAGGCCAAGGAGCTCTAAATGGAAGTTGCAGTGAGGACTTTGATTCTTAAAGTAATTAGACTGGGTGAGTATCATCTCATATAGAATGAGGCCTTAACATCAGTAAAATGGGGCTAATAGGGTGTAGGCTATTTATCTCAAAGAGCTGTTATGAAGATCAAAAAAAAAAAAATACAACACATGTAAAGCCCAGAATACAGTGTCTTGCACATGCTAGGTGCTCTACATCTCTTCTCCTTTCCCTCTCAGGCTCTGCTACACTTGGCAGTTCCCACTGCCTACTCTGCAACTCCACACTCAACTTTAATGTCCACAAAAATGGCATTAGAACTACCAAGATAACATTGTTTGGGAATAGCATTACAGAAAACACACACACAGCAGGACTGAAGACATACTGAATTTTACCCATATAAGAAAGTTAATGGCTTCCGTTATGTCTATATCAACCCCTCCTCCTCACTGTTAGACCACAGCCAACCCCAGGCTGTATTACCAGGCAGAAACTGTGCAATTCCAGAGATTTTTCGAACTGTTACAAATTAGAATCCACGAGGGAAAGGCTCACTAGAGGACATCACAGGCGAGGTTATCATTTTTTCCTTTTGAAGTTGGGCCTCATATCTTTTTCTCATTACAATCATTACTTTGAAATATGATTTTTTTAAACAGTAATTTTCTAGAACAAAAGGGATAATACCATATTTCAAAAGCTTTACTGTGAAATTAAACCTTTGAACTACTGTGAAAGAAATTATTCCCTCAAGGCTGCAAGGCTTAAAGGTTATTAAAAATTTAATTTTAAGGAAGGCATCCAGGAAAAAAAAAAGTGTATAAATGCTACTTAGAACTCAGATTGCCCAACTTAATAACTCCCATTGCTCCTTATTTTTAAATAATCTAGAAATGTGAACAAATGCACTCCATTTTTTTTCAGTGGCAAATCAGTCTGTCAACAGATGGTTGGCAGTACTCCTTTAACATCATTTGTTTTCAACTGGAAGTACATGCACTGCAGTGGTTCAGCTGGTATCTTCTGCTGCCCCCGTTTAACAGAGATTATAGCACAGTGTAGAAGAAGTATTACACACAGGGTACACTGAACCCAGAGAATCCCCCAAACTCCAGATATTCTAATAAAGAGCAAGTATCTAAGCCATAGGATAAAAAGTGGTCCACACTGATGTGATAGGAAGAGTTTCAATGATCTCATCTGTGAAATGAAAAGAATTTTCTTTATCCTGTGACATGGACATGCTATAAACAACTCCATTAAACAGATGAAATAACCTTAGGTTTCAGACTTTCTTTGTTCTCCAGTTTCCTCATCTGTAAAACAAGAAACATAACAGTACTTACCTCATCTGCCTCATATAATTTGTGTGGAGGTTAAATCAATCCATCATACATATACAATGCAGGAGATAGAACTCAGGATATAGTAAGCAGAATGCATTATTATTGTTATTAATTTTAATCCTATCATGTCTAAGTAATATAATGTATTCTTTAAAAAAAAAAAAGATTTATTTATTTTAGAGAGAGAGAGATCACAGGGGAGGGGCAGAGGGAGAGGGAGAGACAGTCCTAAGCAGACCTCGTACTGAGCACATAGCCTGATACGGAGCTTGATCCCATGACTCTGAGATCATGACCCGAGCTGAAACCAAGAGTTAGGTGTTCAACTGACCGCACCACACTGGTGCTCCAGTATTCTTAAAGGGAAAGGGTGAATAGATACAATTCACACTTACTATTTACCCTTCATGTTCTTAAGGAGCTCAAAAGCAAGTAGGGAATGAACCAAATAAGCAACAGTAATTAAAAAAAATAACAAAAAGAGTACAGCACAGTAAGATGACAGATCAGAGATATGCTCAAGGTCCTCATTTATATTTTGGATCTGCCTGTGTGGTAACTGGGTGAAAAGAAGGTGTGGTTAGGGAAGGGTTGCTCAAGGAAATGCCTCAGAAAAAGCACCTAAGCATAAGGGAGTGAAAGCTCATGGGGTATAAATAAAACCTATTTTCCAGGGATCCCTGGGTGGCACAGTGGTTTGGCGCTTGCCTTTGGCCCAGGGCGCAATCCTGGAGACCCGGGATCGAATCCCACGTCGGGCTCCTGGTGCATGGAGCCTGCTTCTCCCTCTGCCTATGTCTCTGCCTCTCTCTCTCTCTGTGTGTGTCTATCATGAATAAATAAAAATTAAAAAAAAAAAAACCTATTTTCCAGGAGCACTGTGGAAAAACAAATGACAGAAAGCCATGGTTCTCAATCCTGACTGCAGTTCAAAATCGTCCATGAAGCTGCTTAAAAATACCATTCTTGACCTACTGAGTCAGAATCTGCTGGTCTGGGTTCTAAGTATTGGTGATCTTAACAACACATACAAGTAATTCTGAGGAACAGCCAGGGTTGAGAGCCACTAAGGTAATGCACTTTGAAAGCACATGGTAAATAGTGAATCTGAATACAAATGCTAAAGATTGTAATTATCAGTTAATATTTATTTATTTTTGACTGACTCAAATAGTTTATTAGGTAACAATTTTACAAACATTACTTATATTAGTGGCAACAGTAGAGCTGGAGAGCATTGTTTTCACTGTGCTGCATGGCAAGAACCACCAACAGTTGGAACTTGTGACCCTTTCCAAGGCCATGGCCCTTGCAGCCTGTAAGTGCTTGTGGACTGGTCTGGTGATGCACTGGGTGTCAGTATTTCTTCTTATACTTTTAAGAAATGGATCACTGAGGATAACTTCAAAGAATTGGTAGGTGGAAGCTTTGCTGACCCTGTAAGAATTCAAGACTCTGAGAGCCCCACAGTGGTGTCCACCTCACTCCTCTGCAACAGATTGAAGGCTTTAGGAAAACTTTAGCTGGTTAACACTATGATCAACAGGCTTGCTGTAGGTAACACCCTTAGGAACTAGGCGTTTACAATCACCCATCACACATAATGCTACATATGGCCTCGTATCCCAGTCAGCACACTTTATTGGGCCAGGTTGACCAGAGGTCCCTGTGGAGTGCGGAGAGCTGGTGGTACAGTGCACCCTGAGAAGAACTGCTGCTTCCTCCATAGCTCTTGGATGTACTTGTAACTGCTTACCTTGGCTTACCTTTGAGCTCATGGCTACCACCGCATGGAAAGTAAAAAGCCTTTCTCCCACAATCCCTTTTGGGCCTACTAGTGCTTAATATAAAAATACTTAAATACAGCGATCTCAAGCTGCTTATATATACAGTGTTTTTGTTTGGTTTGGTTTGGGTTTATGTGTGTATGTGTGTGTGTGTGTTTGGCAAATATGTCCACACACTGGTGCTAGAGATGGCAAAAAAGACCATTAATGACAAGCACAAGAAGTTGGACTTATAAAACTTTTGCCAAGTTGGGAAATTATTAGACTTGGTGCATAAAATAGAGACTGTCTCTGCTCTTCTGTTTCTTAGGGAATCACCCATGTTAGGACAGAGATCCTCACAGAACTAATTAATTCTGAGTACCAGTGTACTCAGAAAGAACCAGATTTGTCTCTCCTTGACAACATTCACTTGCTGAATCTCCTCTGCAATCTCCTTTATTACCCTAAAACATATTAACCTTGAACCTACCAGAAATGCAACCTCTTCCCACTAGATTGTGTGCTCCTTGAGGTCACTGACATTATGCCTGCTATTCACTGTTTCTCTAACACCTTGTGCAGTGCTTGTCATATAGTAGGACCAAGCAGTATTTATTTAGAAAGGATAATGTGTTGAATTTTTCCTTCCAGTGGGCATAACATGAATGCTATTTGGATCTTTACTCACTGCCTGTAGGGAAAGGGTTTTTTTTTCCCCTATATTTATAGTTGTTAGCCTATTTTAAAAGGATGTTTATGAGGACTAGTGGCATACAGCTGGTATGATTACTGTAGACAATTATTTTCAGAGTAATATGGACAAATAATTCAATTCTGTTGTGTGCTTCCACCCCAGACAGGGGGTAAGGTCCATGTTTGCCCATCTGGAATATCACCTTGAACTTCTGCCTTGAACACGAAGTTATTAAGTCATTCTGTTTCTCTTTAGAAGTCCTGGGTGTTGCCCTTTCTTTCTCTTCTTAACTAGAGTTCAGCAAAGCAAACCACTCATTATATATTTTTAAGAAAAATTGCAAAGACTATGCAATATGTATAACATGTAATTCCTTATTAGTGTGACTATTGCTCTCCTAAATGCCTAGTATGTCAGATAAAATGAATTTTCTCATTAACCTCACGTATGCCAACTTGTCAAATTATGATGAACCAAACAAGACTGTACCCAGAAATTGAGCTGCTATCATTGCATTTATATGGCTCTGCCAATTAGTCTATAAATAACACATTTTTAACACACTTCAGAATTTTGAAACTAAACCACTTCTGAATGTTCTGAAATACAAGAATAGCAGAAAGGCTATCTAAAGAAAGAAAAGGAAAAAAAAATAAAGTAAAAGGAAATGATTTGCTCTTATTAGAGGAAATGAACATTATTTAGAGGAACAAGGGATTGGATGGTCATATAGACATTCAACAAATATCTATTTGATGTCTGATCTATGCATATAGTTTTCTTGGACGTAGTAGGTCCAAGAAGTTATTGGGATTTTTTTCTTCAGTGGAAAATTGTTACTTAGTAAATACTTATTACACCTATATGCATCATTCAGGATATTAGCAATGGAGTATGAAGATGAGTAAGGAAATCACTGTGTCTATGGAACTCATACTTGGTAGTGAAGTCAGATAAACAAACAATTAGAAAATAAAGTGGTAATGTGCAAACATATACGGAGGCAGCTTGTTAGCAGTTAAGGATAGAAAGATAAGACTCTAAAATAGGAAGGATTTGTAAAGTAAGAAATTGTTTGACATAATTATGAACTTCAGGGAATGTCTAAAGAATAAAAATGACTTAAGGGAACAATAGTTTCATTTGTTTGAATTGTAGTTTTTTAGTTCTGTCCAACGTATGTTTAGAGGAGGCTCTGAGGATTGCATGAGAGACTGGACAGGAACATTGCCAATGCTCAGTCTCTCATCAGTTACAGAGAGAAACCCATTTTTGTTTCCATCATGCCCACTGCCTTTTGACAAAGACAAACAAAGGTGGGAGTTAACAGGTCCCCGTCTTCTCTTGAAGGCACTTTAGAGAGTAGATCTTAGGACTTAAGCATCCCTGCTGGAGATTTTCAACCTCCATGCCTAGAAGCTATAAAACTACTTTTTTCCAAACACTTTTTGTCTTCTGCTGAAAAAGAGTTCTGGTAAATATGATTTTCCCCCATCCAGTTTTATTTCCAGTGATGTTTTAGTGCCCTATGTTATTCTAATGTCTTTTATAGGCCCAGCTGGTTTACCCAATAATGTGGTTCTGTGAAGAACCACGGAAATTAGAAAGTGACATGACCAGTCTTGCAGTTTAGAACAGTTGTTAAGAGTTCATACCTGCAAGGTGTGCAAAACAATGCTTGGCATATAATAAGCAATAAAGATGAGACATTATTGTAACAACTATAACTCCTACTATACACTACTATCTAGTGAAATAAGACACAGATATATGCTTTCCATCTCTACTCATAAATGACATAGATAAGGTCTGTCTCCTCTACTAATGTGACCCCACAAGAACAGAAAGCACATCTCTCTTATTGACTGATCTATGCCCAGTACTTAGCATTGCTCAATAAAGATGTGTGAAGTAAATCAAGAATAAGCTAACTTAATCCTCGTAACCCTGAAGTTCTTTTTTGAGCTGGTGTAGTGAACTGATGTCATTTTCCCCCAGAGTAAAGTTGATACCATTCAACTCAAATCTTATATTGATTTAATTTAAGAGTGTAGATTCTCATCACAAGTAGGAAATGAAAAGAGAAGCAAGTAATTAGAAGAGGAGAGAGACAGGCATCATCCAATTAATTAAGAAATGATGCAACTCTGGCCCCCTTGTTGTTTTAATAGAGACATTATTTCCCTTTTCATCCTGATTCTGGGAGGTGTGGGGATGAGGTGAAGATTACAGGAGCATAAGGAAGAGTCACAAATAAGTGGAGTCTGCAAGTACAGACAGTGCATCTGTGAAGCCTGGCAGTGGAGGAAAAGTGGTAGGTACAGAATGGCAGCTTTGTTTCCTTGAGAGAAACCAAACATGGCTCTTTGTACATCTTGTATTCACTTACTTTTTGAAGGCATAATGATAATAATTAATGATGTTACAGGGCACGCTTTGACTAAAAAAGTAATTTGTACTTTAGTGTAATATAATTACATAATATAGTAATATAGCCTCACTTTCTCTTATATTAAATGGAAATACAAATATTCCTTCTCATTTGGGGTATCATGTAGCATACAAAGTGGTTAACATGCTGATACATACTAAGGGTTCATGACTGTAAATGTTTGTCATTGGCATGCCTTTATAAATAACTCCTGACCTCAGGCCTGGAAAGGAAACATTTATTAACCTCACTTCACAGGGGAGGGAACATCAGTTGAGAGAAATTAATTGGCCTGACCTGCACCCCTTGTCTCTTAACTAGAAAATGGAAGAGCCAGGGCTCTAATTCAGACTCCCATAGAAAACTTTCTTTTCTGACATAAATTTTGATAACTCTTTTTTTTAAGTTGCAGAGGGTTTTTGTTTTTGCTTTTGTTTTTTAGTTTGCCAATTTGATAAATGTACTCCTTTACTTGTTGGCACTACATATATTTAGAGTTTGTCAGGCTTTTAACTAAAAATGAGCTCATTTGATGGTCAAACAAATCATTACCATTAATATATGGTGAGATGATTTCTGTTTGAGCATCTTCAGGTTCTTTTTTTTTTTTAAGATTTTATTTATTTATTCATGAGAGACACAGAGAGAGCCAGAGACATAGGCAGAAGGAGAAGCAGGCTCCTGCAGGGAGCCTGATGTAAGACTAAATCCCAGGACTCTGGGATCACAACCTGAACCAAAGGCAGACGCTCAACCACTGAACCACCCAGGTGCCACAAGCATCTTCAGATTCTTAAAACTAAAGGGCCACAAGGTTGCAAAGTGGTACGCAAATATGTACATGCATCCACAAAGAAGGAGGAGAGCCAGGAAAAGGGGAAAATGTACATTAGTCCAAGTGAAGGGACACCTCTGGTAGCTGGGTTTTCTAGACAACTCAATATCTGGAAAGGGGCTGAGCCAAGAACACATTTGCAGTAGTTATACTGAAAGAAGTAACAGAGTCCTCTAAGCCAGGAAGTGAAAGGATAAGTCACCGAAATGAGCAAAGGAACTAATGCTGTTGCAAAATGAATGCCTTGTACATTCTACTATTATTAAATGCTAGGGGTGCATCAGATACCACTCTACTAGCTAGATACTTTATGTGTGTTATCTTTACTCTTTAATAATAACTTGCTATCTTCTCTAGATTAGCATAGCTACTGGGAGCACAGCCTGGAGATTTTTCATTTTTCTAAGTATCCCACTTGTCCAGATAAGTACTGAATTAACTCTTTCTGGAAATTAGAGTTTCGCTTTACCTGTAAGAGGTGCTAAGAAGTATAGGTGATTAGGAATGAACAATATCAGATGGCATTTATTTTATTTTATTCTGAAAGGCAACAATATCAAAATCTGGGAGATGTGACTATAGCTTTGACTCTGGAAATTCTGCCTTAGACCCTCATGAAGATCACCTTTGTGAGTGCAGGGAGCAGACTGAGCATGTAATTCCCCAAATCTTCCCAGATCAAGTCCATAAATCCATGAAATGATCACTGTGTCCTGAGATCTTAGTACCAGGCTCCTAGAATAGGAAAAGCCTTTTATGCTTTGACAAAAGTAAGTGGGCTCAAGCCTCAGGTGTGCTTTTCCAAGGTGCTAAATAGACTTGGGGGGTTGGGGCTGTCACTACTGTTTGACCAGCTGATCATAGGTCTGAGAAGAGAGCGTGTGTGTTCTGATTGTTGTTTACTGGATGCGGCATACTTGAAGGAGAGTTAAAGGGAACCTTCAGTGGTGCTACTTTTCATCTTTTCCCATTTCACTACCTCCTACTCAGCTCCCTTGACTGAGTACATGTAGCAGGAAGACAGGCCCTTTGGGTTTGCCCAGAGCGATTTCATTGAAAAATGCCTCAGGCTTCCCCAAATGCAAGTGGAAGGGGGAGGCAAAGAGCTTCCATCTGCACATGCTTCTAGAAGCACAGCTCCAGAAATATCCAGGCTTCAGTTAATATTTCTCCAATAAATACCTACTGATGATGGACTTATTTTTCCAGAATCAAGTTTAAAATGCCCCAAAAACTTTGGTTTGTATTGAGTGTTAGGGAAAGGCTACTTTGGAGTAGAATAGGATCCCGAAGCCACTGTCTCATTAGTCTGAGATCATCTTTTTAAAAATTATTTTTCTCAAAATTTAGGGTTATTTACAAAGCTCTATCATGTTTCTCCTTCAAAAAGTGCACTGAGGTTCCAAAGAGATGTATTAACATGTTGTATCCAATAAGTAACAGTTCTTACATCTTCAAACATTAATATCAGAGATGATACCACTTGAGCATTATCATGTATTATTTTTTTTCATGTATTTATTTTAGTAGAAGTGATGGAGCAAATAAGAATTAGTCATTCCCTATTTGAAATGAAATATGATTCATTATTGGCAAATGTTTATTAATTTACTATTAATCACTATTTACAGAGTAAATATTGTAAATATTGTTCTTATATGTCATATTATATATTGTCTGTATGTTCAAGAGTCTTTCTGAAATGGTAATTGTTACCATATGCCCTTTTAAATACAATTTTCTTTGTTTTTCCTACACTCTGATCCTGATTGTAGCAGTTACTAACTTGGAAACCTTGGACAGGTTAATTCACTTATTTAAATTTAATTTCCCTAAAATTATTAAGTGAGATATTGCTTGAATTGAATGAGATAAATGAGATAAATATGTAAGGTCATACAAATTTCTTTCAATTCAAAACAATGCAGTATATACTTACTGAGCACTGATTCACCATATGCCAATCACCATATGAAGTAGATATTATCCAGTCATACAGAGGATGTAACTGGAGTTCAGAGAGTTAATAAACAATTTTCACAACCAGTGAACAGCAATCAGAATTTGAACCTCAGTCAGTGTAATTCCAGAACCCTGGCTGCCTCCCTAAGCATGAGTCACTGTTTCCCTATGGTTTATTATTCATTTTAGTATGGTCTTTCATTAGTAAAATACTTCTCTTACATCTCTTGTTGTACAAAGTCATTTTGCCATGGGATTAATGTCATTCATTGAATGTCAAATAAGAGCCTGGACAGGCAGAGAGAAGGATAGATGGTATTGAAAATCTGGGAGAGAAAATGGAAAAGATAGAAGTAAAATATAAGATGAGTAGTTTATTGGCCAGGGAAAGTCACACCCAGAATGTAAGTTTTAGTTGGGAACATTTGTACAATATTGAAAAATACATATTATCTTGAGTTTTAAATTCCTCTGTCATACCTTTAATTAAATTCTCCTCCTCTTCTTCCCCCAAGATCCTTTCATTCTTGTACAGTTTTGCCTACCTTCAGCAAACAGGCTTTTTCTCAGGAGTTGCATATTTTCAGTTTCCAACCAACTAAACTCCGTCAGCATCATTGCAATCCTCAGAATGTGGTTCTCTGATAGGACCAGAAGTAAATAATTTTTAGATGAATTTTACAAGAGATAAGTTTTTATTGATCAAAAAAAAAAAAAAAAGATGAACATGAAAATAGCACTACATTCTGAGTTTTCTATTACTTTCCAGGAATATGAAGTCATGTTTAGAAAGAGATTTCAAAAAAAAAAAAATAGAAAGAGATTTCATTCTCCGAGATACAAGCATTTAAACATATAATAATAGTGACAGATGATAAGGGCATCAGTAAAATTGTACCATAGAAATATGAGTGGAGAAGAAACTACCATAAGGAGGTCAAAACAGATTTATACATGATGTGGTGATAGAAAAATTCTAGAATGGAGACTAGGAATTTACCCTGCAGAAGAGCAGAAGTTGGGCAGTGTAAGCCAAAAAAACAATGTGAGCAAAGACTGGGTGGTATGAACAAATCTCAATGTTTCCATCTGATAAAGAAGATGGGAAAAGATCAAATTAGTTTATGAGATTTTATTTTAACCTTCAATATCAAACAAAACAAAAATAATAACAGAACTTGACTTTGGATTAGACAAAATATGTGCTGTATATATTAAAATATTAATAGATTCATCTATTTATTCATTCAGGATTACCTATTGGTTGACTCTTTTACCAAAGGCTAGTCTAGCCACTAAGCATTCAATGATGAATAAAGTAGGCTCACTCCCTGACTCAGTTTATTCTTTTTTTTCTTTTATTATTTTATTTATTTATTCATGGAAGACACAGAGAAAGAGAGATAGAGAGAGAGAGGCAGAGACACAGGCAGAGGAGGAAGCAGGCTCCATGCAGGGAGCCTGACGTGGGACTCGACCCCTGGACTCACAGGACCACACCCTGGGCCGAAGGCCGGCGCTAAACCGCTGAGCCACCCGGGGATCCCAGAAAGTTTATTATCTCATGGAGTAACAAACATTTAACAACAACAATATCAGATCGATAATGTATGGTCTCGAATATGGTAAGTAGTATGCCAATATCAATACAGTGGATGAAAGTGGGATTGGTGAACAAGATCAAGAGAAAGAAATTCAGCCCAGGAATGAATACAGGCAAAATCAGCATAGAGGGTAAAGGTAGAAGCCATCAAGTGTTTAATTTCAAAAAGAGACAAACAGGGATCCCTGGGTGGCGCAGCGGTTTGGCGCCTGCCTTTGGCCCAGGGCGTGATCCTGGAGACCCGGGATCGAATCCCACGTCGGGCTCCCGGTGCATGGAGCCTGCTTCTCCCTCTGCCTATGTCTCTGCCTCTCTCTCTCTCTCTCTCTGTGACTATCATAAATAAAAAAAAAAAAAAAAAAAAAAGAGACAAACATCTGCTTTGGCAGCAGGCTGTAGGAAAGGGTTTGAAACATTATATTTGGCCCAAGTGTAAACAGGATTACCCATGTTGATGTTACTATTTGTTTTAAATTATTTCAGTGACTTCACTAAAATAACGAAGGTCAAAATTTTGAGTGATATTCCTCCTCATTTTCCTGTTTTATAGATACATCTGATACATGCAATTTGCTTCTAAATATATTTTAGTGACATTAACAAACTAAAATATTCACAGAGAAGGATATCTAGGACCTACAACTCATGCTGTGTGTAGCAATGGGTAAAAAAAAAAAAAAAGAAAAAGAAAAAAGAAAAAAAGAAAAAAAAGAAAGAAAAACAATTCCAAACCTGGAGGTGATACAGAATGGTTGTAAGAGCTACATCAGACGTTATGTTCAATCCAGCCATTTCCAGCTATTGGTCATACCTCCTTGAGCAATTTATTTAATTTTCTCTAAACCTTATTTTGCTAATCTTCATTAGAAATAAAAATATGACCTATTTCTTATGATTATTATGAATATTAAATGATATAATACATGAGATATGTTTAGAATAATAACAGTCATGTAGTACATGTTCAAAAATGTTAGCTAGTATATATCTGATGTCTGCAATTCTGATCACCCAGTATTGCTTTCTTAATCTACTCGCAACAGTCCCCTGGCCTCTTTCTTTAGGAAACTGTTCTTCTTCCACTGCAATCCTATAATTCTTGTGGAGCTCCCAAAGTTTCCATCTTCCAGATGATAGAGGTGGAGTTGTAATCCAAGCCTAAATAACCATAATGTTTCATCACCCTGGCGAGAATGATTGGTAAGGGTCATTATGTGAACCTAGCTGGCCAATTAGAATCCTTCCCTGATGTTTGTATTTTTTATTTATTTATTTTTAAACACTTTTTGCGTTCATTTGAGAGAAAAAGAGCAAGCACGGGGTTGGGGTGTAGAGGGAGAGAGAGAGAAACCCAAGACTTCGCACTGAGCACTAGAATGGGGACTCGATCCCAGGACCCTCAGATTAGACCTGAACTGAAACCAAGAGTTGGTCACTTAACCAACTTTGCCGCACAGGCCCCTCCTCCCCTTGATGTTTTTACATGCTAAGCTGCAGGGAACTTTCTTACCTTTCAGACTGTGATGATATGACTTCAGAGCTATAGAGGCCATGTCTGTCATTATATGGGGAAGCCTGGATAAATAAAGCCAACTTCCTTAGAAATACAGGTGCGAGATGGAAAGTCACAGTGAGAAAAAGCTCGTGTGATCTTTTAGAGACCCAAAGATGCTCTGACTCCTGAAATTCTTCCTTCACTTAGGAAAACATTGCCAGTGCTCTGTCAATAAATCTCTATGTGCTGCTTAAGTTAGTTTGGGTTGGGTTTCTTTTACTTGCGATTGAAATTGTTCGAATGATTACTGTTGTTATATTATGGCTTTTGGTGAATGTCTACTAAGCATGATACTTAAGAACTAATAAGTTCTCAGTAAATATTTTTAAATGAATTGAGTTTTTTTCTTATTGATGAATTGGAAGATGTTTTCTGAATTAATATATGGTTGTGAAGGATTATACAAAGTAGATATATTCAGAATTAAATAAAACACAGGATCAGAATTTCTTAGAAGAAATGCCATAGGAGAAGAAAATAGTCCAGTCTCTCAAGTGAGGTATACTAAAATTTAAACCTCACCACTATCATAGATAAATAAAAATTAAAAAAAAAATTTTTTTAAATAAACCTCACCTTTATCACTTATTAGTTGAGTGACTTTGGGAAGAGCCCTTAATTTCTCTGAGACCAGTTTTCCCTGTATGATAAAGAAAATAAGTACTCTGATATGATGTTATTGTATTAGCATAAACATTTAGTATCCTTATAACTTCTCTAACTAAAAATCTAGATTATTTGATTGTATAATCATTTTTTTGCATGAGATACAACATACTAGTCTTACAAAGTTGCATTATAAAAAATGAAGTAAATTCAAAAGACATACTAGATTCTATTTTTTTTTTTGACTACTATTCTAATTATTTCAAGAGTTTCTAGAGAAAATTTAATTTGGTGTGCCAGATTTTTAATATTTTTTAAATAACTATTTTCCATGAATAGAATGCCATTTAAATATACATTAACACTCTTTTAGAAAAATTGCAAAAAATATCTTGGCAAGCTTTAATTATTGACTGACTGCATTGGCTTTTCTGTTAATGACTCATGAGTCATTTCCCAATTGTTAAATGTGTTTTATTGATAACAGTTTTCCTTGTATATTTTAGTGTCTCTTAATGAAATTGTTTGGGCAGCTAATAATCAGAATAGTGAGGCTTAGATCACAGGATCACTGCAGCCCTTTCCTCCTTTGAATGCTTATCTTTCCTGATAATCAAGGGTATTATTTCCCATAGACAGCCTCATACATCTAAGACATATTAGAAACTGTCTTTAACAATCATTTTCCATTACCAAGGGAGTTTGGGATAATGGAATGTGTAGTCACTTTCAATTTGTGTCAAATTTTCTGATGCATTTGTACCACCAACATTTTATCAGCTTGTCACTGGAACAAATGAAGTTGCAAATTGCATTGACTTTTTTTCATGAAATCTTTGAAACTGTTTA
This sequence comes from Vulpes lagopus, assembly GCF_018345385.1. NCBI lineage: Eukaryota > Metazoa > Chordata > Mammalia > Carnivora > Canidae > Vulpes > Vulpes lagopus. Next base: position 31,488,146 of record NC_054838.1, on the reverse strand, counting down.
TTTTTAACATGACTTTTCTCCTTTTTATTTCTATAGTATAGCAAGCTTGATTTCAACTTTCAGGCTCTTTGTCACTTAGTGAGTATGGCATTCGGGCACAATAATTTCCTGGGGCCTTGAAGGTTTTGGGAGAAAAGATTCAGGCATATAGGGTGTATTAAAGCTGAATGCAGATTGAAGCAATAAGCATGGAACAATTTGATGAACTACCAGTAGGCAGGAGGGGAGAATTTCTGACACATCAGGAAAGCCATTATGCTCCTGTTATGTTCAATAGCCCAGTTGGCCTAAAAGGTTATGGGTGATGTATGTTTTCATTACCTCCTATGGGCTTGATGCCTCAGAAGACCCCAGATGCCTTATTGTGGCCGCGGTTCTCTTCATTTGCACAATAGCAACCTCTGTCCCATCACACAAATATGTTTGTGAGGGTCAGTTCAGTTTGAGGAATATTGTCCTGTGATCTCTATAATGTTCTTCTCCCTGAAAATCTACAAGGAGTTACCACTTGGAGAGTAACTGGAAGCTCTTCAAAAATACATTTTGATTTCCTGGGTGTCAGCTGTCACTGCAAAAGCAATAATACCAATAAAACAGCATTTATAATATTAGTTATTATTTATTGAACATATATTATGTATCAAGCATGTTTTACATACAATATTTCATTGTACCTTCTTTAACATATCCCAGCAAGCCAGGTATCATGATTTCTATTTCATATATGAAGAAAGTAAGATAACTTTTGAAAAGTAACCTGCCCAAAACTAGATGCATTAGAGATGGCATTCACATCAGGTCTGTCTGACTCAAGGAAATTCTTAACAATTGCAGATCATATTTAGTCCAACACGTAGTAGCTAACAGTCTAGTTGAAAAAAAAATATAGAAAGGGTACCTATTATACAATAATATTTTCATTAAAAAATGTGTGTAAAGGGCAAAGGAAACTATGTATTAAGAGCTATGATGCCTGTGTTCTGGGGAAGTAATTATATCTGCAAAGGAGGAGGTCAGAAAATCCATAGAAAAGTGGTAATTTATCAGTAGAAAGATAGTATTACAAGAACAAGAACACAAGCAAAGGCCCAGAGTAAGCCCTGGAAGTACAGTGTGTTGGGGTAGCAGTAAAAATGTCAAGAGTGTCATAGAAATTGAAACATTCCAATATCTACACCTGTCTATATGAGGATAGGATAAACAGAAAGTGCAGAAGATCAGACTGTAAGAGGAGAGGGAACAGGAGAGACTGAAGGAGGATTCTATTTTTTTTTAAATTGAAGTCAATTAAAATGTGAATATATGAGGCTTTTATTTTTTAAATAAAATGTGAAGATTGATAACTATCTTACCTAGGACCTTAGATTATTGTAACATTGAAACAGGTATTATATAGATACAGGCAGCTGTTTTAGGATATCCACCTTGCCTATCTTGATCATGACTGTCTCCTGTCATCTTGAAATTTTATTTAATATTTTTCCCAAAAAGGAAGTTAAAATAAATAAATCAGGCTGTATTCATTTTAATGTTGTTTCATATTTAATATTTCTTTGTATAATCATTCAAGAAACATTCCACATGGAGTGGAAATGAGGCAGAGGACACCCCTGTATGTGGCACAGATTACTTATATATAAAAGCTTTCTCCTTAAGTAGTAAAATCAATTTTGCAGAAGTTTCTAGTGCAAATATCACGGTATTTAATAAGTAGTAGGAATGTCCTTAAGATGAATCCAATATTAAGTTTGGTCTTCTTCTTCTATAAAGTGAGTATTCCTTCACTTAAAATGACCTTGTGTCATATGTGCAAAAAGGTTGCTCTAATAAAATGGGACAGTATCCATCCATTTGTCTTAAAATGCTGTGCATTTGTTTTAGAATAAGAATTTCTCTTTCATTACATAGGCTATTATTTGCTTTGTCAAATCCCTCTTGGCCTTGAGCACACTCTAGAAATAGGGATTCTTTAGAAATGCTGATAAGGATGTTCTACTAAATATTACCCTTTATAAATCTTTGAGGAGGCTGAGGAATTGGTGAAGCACTGTAAAGATTTATATAAGCAGACATATGAATCTGGGCAAATGAGGACACATCTGGGACATATCTGGGTCTACGGTCTCAAAGGTCTGTGCTATAAAATGCTGATTAATTGCTTTTATTTTGGAACAACAATAAGTACGTGTTCCTTTAATTTTTTAACACCTTTATTGATGCCTAATTGATATATAATAAACAGTACATGTTTAAAGTATATAATTTTATAGTTTGACATATTTATATACCCATGAAACAATCATTACAATCAAGATAATGAACATCCATCACCCTCAAAAGTTTCCTGCTATTTTTTTCTTTTTTCTCATGTTGTGGTGTTCCCTCCTCTCAACTCCTAATGTACTTTCTATTTTATTTTATTTTATATATTTTTAAGATTTTTATTTATTTATTCATGACAGATGCACAGAGAGAGAGAGGCAGAGGCACAGGCAGAGGGAGAAGCAGACCCCATGCAGGGAGCCTGATGTGGGACTCGATCCCGGAACTCCAGGATCACGCTCTGGGCCAAAAGCAGGCACTAAACCGCTGAGCCACCCAGGGATCCCCTGTACTTCCTATTTTAATTCATTTCCATTGTTTACAATTTTATGTAAATGAAATCAAATAGTATGTTGTCTGGCTTATTTCACTCAGCACAATGATTTATCTGTATTTATCATATATTGGTAGTTTATTCCTTTTCATTCTGGTGTAGTTATTGCATGGTATGGGTATGTCACAATTTGTTCACCCATTATCCTGTCAGTATGCAGAAGTCTCTTGAACTTAATTTACCTTCATGACCTTTTGTTTTGTGTCTCTGACCTTAATAAATTACTTGTGAAAAAGTATTTCAATAGCAAAGTTTTCCACTCCCTCTTAATCATAGAGAAGAAAGAAGTACCTTCAGAATACATAGGGGTAGAATTACAGTATTTATAACAGTAATAATGGTAATAATAATAATAATAATATGCTCACAATAGGCATAGTACCAGATGAAGTTTTTTAAGCTGGAGATAGCATCACTAATAATGTGGACGGTTCCTACCCCTTGTTTTATTTTTAACTATTTTACAAAGCAATTCATGGGTTATAAATATGGGACTAAAAACTATTATGATTAAATTTGAATCATTCATTTAATATATTTTGAGGACCTACTATGTATCAGACACAGGACAAGGAATAAGGGATTCAAAAGTGACAAAAGACACATCCTTCTTCTTTCATATTCAAAGGTAGATTTGTTGTAAACATAATGAGAAGTTTAAACATATACACAGGCCTTTTCAATGCCCTAGCTTTGCCAGTGTATCACATGGTCACATATTTTGTCAGGTTTGCAAAATCAATCTATTTTAAATGCACTGATAAGAACCTACATCTCTCTACACTCCAGCTTTCCTACTACATACTTTTTCCCCAGAGGCTTGGCATTGGAGTTGTCAGGGGCATTTTGGAGATCCAGCTAAAGGAAATTGGTGCTAGAAGTAGATAGATAGATAGATGATAGATAGATAGATAGATAGATAGATAGATAGATGATAAATACATAGAGGATATACATATATGATTTAAATGTAGTAGCACAGATCCATGTGGTTCATAGATAATGCTATGTATATTAATTTAGGACTAGTCACCCCAGGTTAGAAATAATATATGGAAATCCTGCTGCTCATGGTGCCACCTCACTGGACTCCAGGATCAAAAGGTGCATGTCCATAAATTATTACACAATATAAAGGTGCCCCTTGATGCTGTACAATGGAAGAATGTGGATGGTAGAGGAAAAACTATGTTTGAATTGGTCAGACCCAGAAGTTTGTGTGTGTGTAGAGAGAGAGAGACAGAGTGAGAGGTGGGTTAGGCTATTAATTAGTAAAACCGTAATGTTATTTTTCTGTGTATAGGATGTTTATACTATTTGTCAACTTTCAATATTTTATTTGTGTGTGATTTATTTTCTCATTTTAAATAAATATTAACATGTGCACCTGATTTTCTATTTGTAATCTTGGATTATTTTTATTAGAATCATCCCCTGACTTATAAATACTTGAGGCAACAAAAAACTAAGATTCATTGCTGTGCATGTGTTACAGTTCAGTGAGGAAGACAGGCTAGTAATCATACAATTAAGGTACAAGGTTATAAAGGCTAAGTAAAAGAACCTCAAATAGTGTAGAAGACAGAAATAAATTCCTCCTTGGAAGGGCAGAATAGACTTCTTTGAGAAAGTGGTGTTAAAGCTGAAGTGTTGTGCAAGTTGGTCAGAGATAATATATATCCTTTGTGCTTGTGTACCTTTGTGTGGGGAGAAAGACAGGAGGGTGTCAAAAGGTGTTTTACTTTATCTTTAGACATACAGAGTTTTAAAATAGGTGGGGAGGTGACACAGGATCAGATTTTATGTTTTTTTTTACATATATTTTACATATATTAGTTACATACATTTTTACGGTTAACCCTGAGGGGCATGGGTAAGGAAATGCCAAGAGTTAAGGCATTCAATTATGTATCTTCCAAAACTGTTTCTTTCCTCTGAGGCAAATGACCTTAATCCTCTAGAGGCAGTTGTCAAGAAGCAGTTTTCAAATGCAGTAGCGCTTAGTTAGAAAGCTCCTCATTATGGTGAGTGTTATCTGGGATTCCATTGAAAACACCAACATAACGTAGGCCCCACCCAGTTATTGTCGACTTAATCAATTTTGTTATAGAGAGAGGGCCACAAGTAAGGAGCTGACATGTCCATTTTCTCCTGTTTAATTTACTTTGTGAGCCTGACAAATTATTTCTGTCCTCTAAACTTCAGTTTACTTATGTTCACGATAGAGATAAAAGTCCCACTTTATAGATTGTTTTGAGAATAAGAGGATCTAATAAAATCATTCAGGATAGAAGCGCCTAGCATAAAATAGATGTTCAGGAAGTTTCAAACACATATGCACTTTAAGAGTTCTACCATTGTAGGATTAAATATTTAAATGTAAGGTTAGAAAAAAATAATAAAATAAATGTAAGGTTAGAAATTATAAAACTCCTAGAAGAAAACATAGGCAGTAAGCTCTTTGAGATAGGTGTGTGCAGTAGTTTTTTGGATCTGTGTCCTCAGGCAAGAGCAACAAAAGCAAAAATAAACCAAAGGGACTACATCAAGATGAAATCTTTTGCACAGCAAAGGAAATAATCAACAAAATGAGCAGGCTATCTTCTGAATGGGAGAAGATATTTGCAAATGACATAATTGATAAGGGGTTAGTATCCAAAAATGTATAAAGAACTTACACAACTCTAGATAGATGATAGATAGATAGATAGATAGATAGATAGATAGATAGATGATAGATAGATGACAGATGATAAACAGAGAGATAGAGATATGTTTAAATAATCCAAATAAAAATGAGTAGAAGAGGGGTGCCTGGATGGCTCAGTCAGTTAAGTGTCTCACTCTTGATTTTGGCTCAGGTCATGACCTCGAGTGTAGGATCAAGCCCTGCATCTGACTCCACTCCAGTGGAGAGTCTGCTTAAGGTCCTCTCCCTCTCCTTCTGTCCCTCCCCTGCTCTCTGTCTCTCTCAAATAAATAATTAAAAAAAAAATGGGCAGAAGACCTGAATAGACATTTTTCCAAGAAGACATAAAAATGGCCAGTAGATACATGAAGAGATCCTCAACATCACTCATCACTAGAGAAATGCAAGTTAAAACCACAGTGAGCCTGGGAGGTTTAATTGGTTAAGCTTCCGACTCTTGGTTTTGGCTCAGATCATGATCTGGCAGTTCTGGGATTGAGCCCTGCATTGAGCTCTGTGCTCAATGTGGAGTTTGCTTCAGATTCTCATTCTGTCTACCTCTGCCCTTTACCCCCACTCTGAGTGCTCGCATGGGCATTGTTTCTTTCTCTCAAATAAATAAAATAAAGTCTTAAAAAAAAACACACACAGTGAGATACCTCACACCTGTTAGAATGGCTATTACCAAAAAGACAAGAAAATAGCAAGTGGTGGCAAGGATGTGGATAAGAGGGAACCATCATACACTGTTGGTGGGAATGTAAAATGATATAGACACCAGGGAACACAATATGGAGGCTCCTCAAAAAAGTAAAAATACAACAACAATTCCACTTCTGGATGTTTTTCTAAAGAAAATGAAAATACTAATTTGAAAAGGTATGTGCACCCCTGTGTCCATTGAAGCATTATTTATAGTAGCCAACATATGGGAGGATCCTAAGTGTGCAGTGATCAGTAAGTGGATAAAGAAGATATATGTACACACACAAACACACACACACATATATAGACACACACAATGAAATATTCCAATGGATTATTCCTCAGCCATAAAAAATAATGAAATCTTGCCAATTGTAAAAACATGGATAATAATAGAAGGTATTATGCCAAGTTCAGTAAACAGAGAAAGACAAATACCACATGATTTCACTTACATGTGGAATCTAAAAAAAAACAAAACAGAAAGAGATTTCTAGGTACACAGAACAATCTGGTGTTTACCAGAGGCGAGGGGAGGGGGGTGGTGGGGGATGAAATAGGTGATGGGTATCAGAAGGTACAAATTTCTAGTTACAAAATAAATAAGTCACAGGGATATAATGTACAGAATAGGGAATATAGTCATGATATTGTAACAACTTTGGTGACAAATGGTAGCTAGATTTATCATGGTGGATCACTTTGTAATATATATAAATGTTGTATAGTTCAAGTTAAAAAAAGAAAAGTTCTGTCATTTTATAATGAGATGCTACAGCTCTTCTCTTATGTTCTTGATGAGATACTTTTTGGAGAATGGCTCTCAGAAGATTTTTTTCCCTAAATGTATAATGTCTCTTTGAATTAATTCACTAATAAAAAATTGAATAATGCTTAGAGGTCCATTAAAAGAGTAATTTTAACAGGTCACTGAAAGCTTATTTTATGTCCCTCTGAGAATACTCCAGTATTTACTTAATATTCCAAGATGTTCTACTTCTTTTTTAAAAGATAGAGGCCATATCTTTTTTATAAGATGCTATTCAGTTGTACCATCATCTGCATTCAGTTTTGAGAACTGGAGTGCATATGAATGTTCCATATCACTGTGGTATTCATATTGATCTCTTGTCATAGCCAAAAGTGACTTTCCAGAATGCCGAATTTTATTTTGTTTTTAAAAGTACAGCAATGATAGGGAAAGGTTTTACAGTATGGATCTGTGGACATGGTTTGGGATAATATTTGCCTCACTAACTCCTACTTATTTTTGTTATTGTTGTTTTGTTTTAACTCCTACTCCTTTATGATAATCTTGCTTTGAAGACTATCACTAATTCAAAAGTTACTTCCCTGGCCCCAAGGTCAAGTTCCATTTTTTACATTCCCTTAGCTCTCTGTGTCTTCTCAGTCATTGTCTCTCATTATGTCTGTGTTATATATTGAACATCTGTCTCTCTAATGCATAAGCTCTGAGAGTACAGGAACCAAATCTGACTTACTAAACACTATATCCCCTTAACTTTTGGAGGTTCCTGGCATATAACAAGTATCCAATGAACATTTATCAAGTGAATGATGAATGGTTATATGAATGATCATTTAATCAAGAATCAAGATTGCAGCTGAAGTGGGTGGCTCAGTCAGTTAAGTGTCCAACTTTTGACCTCAGCTCAGGTCTTCAACTCAGGGTCTTGAGTTAAAGCCCCATGTTGGGCTCCATGCTGGGCATGGAGACTACAAAACAAAAGAAAACAAAACAAAACAAAAACCACAACTAGAAACAAGAGCCATAGACCTTTTAGGATCCACTTATAAATAGGAAGTTCTTCAGATTCTAAAGCTGAGGAACTTTTGAGAAATTAAGAGAGAAATAAATATAGAATAAATACTGATATTTTAAAGACCTGTGTTATCTAAAAACAAAGTGCCATGCATAACTTGGTTTTCTCATAAAACTTTAGCATTTGTTTCACTAAATTGAAAAGCAGAGTTTATATAGACAAGAAAATATTTACAAATTGAATTTACTTTGAGATATTTTTCATCTTTAATACAAATTCAGCCCCAAGCTACTGATCTTTTAAAAAGCAACACTCTTGTTGGGTGATGAGATACAGGAAAAAAAAAATGAGATTTGAAGAAAAAATCATCCATTGTGCAATTAAAAAAACAAAACAAAACAAAACAAAAACAGCATTTTTAGTGTGACTGGCCTGGTGTCCCTTTAGGACAGACACAGGGTAAAGAGGAAAAGAGAAAACAAATTTATATTTATTGGGCATTTATCAGGAGTCAGTCCCCAAACTGAGCACTTTACATGGATTATCTGATTTAATTTTCATAACAATAGTTTGGGGTTGATATTATTATTTTCATTTTTGAAATGAAATACTGAGGCACAGTTGGCAAATAACTTTTCAAAAAGGATTCTTAGTTAAGACAAGCGGGAGTGGAATTGTAAATAGGTTTTTCTAGGCCCCAGTGCGCAGGCTAATGGTCTCACCATGGCACAGGAAACAAAGAATGCTCTCATTTTTAAAACAAAAGCTCAGCAACAGCCATATTCTGGAGTTGTTCTCCTCATTGAAAAAAAAAAAAAAAGGCAATGTCTTCAAAAGCAAAAAGTATCTTCCCTGTTCTTTTAGGATCTGAGCTAGTACTTACTATCCAATAATGTGACCCACATACCCAAAATTACATGCTTTAGTAGATGCATTTTTAAAAAGTTAAAAGAAATAGGTACAATTAAGTATAATAATATTTTAACTCAATAAATATATACATAATGCTTCAATATAGACAATAAAAGATTGTTAATATCAGTTCTTTGCATAGTATATTTTCAGAATCTGATGTGCATTTTACACACGCAACATATCTGGACTAGCCATATTTCAAGAGTTCAGTAACCATATAGCTCTGGGAACTGCCTTGTTGGGCAGCATAGATCTGGATGGTTCTAGTTAACTAGACTGGATAAACAATTTCAGATAGGGAAATTTTAGGCCTTCTTCATTAAAATAGCAACATATCCATTGTCATTTCTTCTCTATTACTGACCTTCTTCTCACTTGGTGCTGCAAGATGAATAACCTAGGTTTTAGAGTCAGGTCTCCATAAATCTCTGCTCTACCGCTTAGTAGCTATGAGTCCTTGAACATGTTATTTCACATGTCTTGGCCTGTTTTCTCGTTTACAAAATGGGGAGAATGATGCCTAGATCAGAAGGTATTAATAAGTTAGATATAAATCTCCTGGCACATGACACTTGCTCCATAAGTAGGTTTTCTTAATGCTAAAATTGAATCTCATTTTTCTTCTGTGTTGACTTTAATAGAGATTGCACTCTTCTTGACACAGAAATTCTATATAGTTTACTATACTACATATCACACTCCCGCCACCCCCTGCCCTGGCCCCACCTCATTGCTTCACCCATAATTGTGAATCTGGGTTAGTCAATTATTCACCCTCTGTGATTAGATAAAAAATTGATATGGATCTCATACATGTTGATGTATTTATTGTTTTCTGATACATTGGAGGTTCCTGCAGAATGACATGTGTGGGCTAATTGGGATAATTTGCAACCTTTTAGAAATCCCATTAGTTCATTTATAGATGAATACTCTGTAGTATTGAGCTCTTTAAGTATTTAAGCTCTTTAAGGCCCATCTACTATCAACTAGAAGGAAAGGAAACTATAGACCTTCTACCCATTCTGTTCTTTCTCCCCAAGGGAAACAGGTAATTAAAATTCCCCACATACTTTCTCTGTTTTTTCCTGGTCCTGAGCTAAATGCAGGAATCTCCTTATGTTAATCTAAAAAGTGCTGCAGGCCCATGTATGCTTCTTGAGGTTTTTTTCCCAACGGTAAATAGAAAATGCCTACTGAAGCAGGAGCTGTGTGCTCAAAACTCATTTGCATTCATTTCCCAAATTAAAAATAAAACCCAAATTTACAGTAAGATTTTCTCATATAGTGTCTTATTCTCTCAAAAGTTAGTTAGTAAACTAAAATTTAAGAAATATTCACTAAAATATTATTATAACATGAATTCTGTACTTTAATATCAAAGCAATAGAACATAGTACATATATGTTGTATAAAGAGGATCACTAACGTGTGTTGTGCATATGCTGACAAGCACTTGTAGGTGTGTATGCAGTTTATAGGCTAGTATACTATTAAAATGGTTTGGTAGAAAATGAGAGAAATGGGAGTCTCAATAAGTCATATAAGTATAATCATTCAAAATTCATCAAATATTTTATAATTACTTTAAATTTTACTGTTAGGCTGTGAACAGAAATACTTTACTACCTATGTCTTTTATAGATGAGAAAGCTAAGGTCCAGAGAATTTAAGTGGTTTTCTTGGGGATAATTTTTGGCTGGGCAAAGGATGTCACTTCACCTGTACTACTGTATCTGTTGAAAACTTACTGGTGAATTAATCAAGAACTAACATGGTTATGCACCAATTTTGTTTTTTTTTTTTTAATTTTTTAAAGATTTTTATTTATTTATTCATGAAAGACACACAGAGAGAGAGGCAGACACAAGCAGAGGGAGAAGCAGGCTCCATGCAGGGAGCTCGACATGGGACTGGATCCCTGGACTCCAGGATCACACCCTGGTCCAAAGACAGGCGCTAAACCGCTGAGCCACCCAGGGATCCCCGGTTATGCACTATTTTATAGATTTTCACAGGACTTGCTTTGCTAAATAAAGCCTTTTCTTTGGTTAGAGAAAATAGTCTGATTTATAAATGTAAATGCATTTTTGAGGTTACAGACATCAGCTTCATCTCTTAAAGAGGTAGTATTTGTAGTGCTGGAAAGCATTATTTAATGTCAGCTCCTCATTCTACCTTAATGGCTCTACCACTTTTTGACTGTATAACATTGGAGAGAATCATCATACCACTAGTCATTATGGGGCAAGAAAAAAAAGAAAAGAAAAAACAAAAAACGCATATAATTAAAAGGGATATGGTCAAAGATTCAAACTTGTTTTCTATGAACACGTCTGTTGGCTGCAACAGGTGCAGATGGACAGAGTTTGCCTATCTGAGTATCTGTAAGTGAAAAAAAAAACATCATCACTAGCATTAAAAACAGTTAATAATTTCTGCATCATCTGCCAGAACAGTCTCATATCACTCTCACTGAGTATTTGATTTAGACAGTTATCAGAATTAATTTGCATTACTCAAAGGGGATCAAAGGACTGAGTTGCATTATTTACATGTCAGCTGTCCTCATTTACTATTTAAAATTATAAATGATCCCTATTCTTAGAGGAATATAAACAAGAACTGCCTTACGACCTGAAAAAAGTCACTACCATGTGCAGGTTAACCCCACATTAAAGAACCTTCACCATTTCCTTGAACCTGTCTAAATACAAAAGATGGTAACAGTTGTTTGAAAATACTTTAACTAAGAAGCACCTCTTGATGGGAAAAGAAGTGATCATTTTAATGCTTCTCAAAGAAAGCACTGTTAACATTTTGGGGGTGGGACAAGTCTTCATTTTGAAGGATATTTCAGTATGTCAAAGGATGTTTAGAATCTCTGTTTTAAATACTTTGGGGCAACCAGAAAATACCACTCATATTTCTAAATGTTATCTATGGGGTATTATATTCCCTAGTTGAGAACTACTGAGGTAAAGCAAGGTAGGGCTCATCTAGACACTAAAAGTTCACCTCTGGAATCAGAAGGATCTGGATTTGACTCTTGGCCTCATCAACTTATTAGCTCCATAATCTTTGTTATTTAAAATCCTCGAGCCTCAGTTGTATTTGCCAGTTGGGAATAATAATGCCTTCACAGGGGATTAATAAATTAATGCTAGTAAAGTCATTAACATGATGCTCAGCATATAAGAAATCCTCATTTAAAGGGTAGCTAATTTGTATAGACCTTGTCAAATGTGTTTTGATAAAAATTCCCATTGGCTCAAAAAAAAAAAAAAAAAAGAGGGTAGCTAGTGAAGTCAATAATGATTGTGGTAGTTGTCATGGGGAAAATGGCACTGGTGGTAGTTGTAAAAATAGGGGAATCAGGAGGTAAGGTGTTTAAGATGTCACCTGTAGTGCCATACTGCCTGAGTGGAATTTCAGTGCCACTACACCATTTGGACTAATTCCCCAGATGCCCTATGCTTCAGTTTCCTTATGTGAAATGAAGACCATAATAGTGAATACTGTAGTAGTTTGTTGTAAAAAATAGATAAGTATAAATGCTACAAAGTGAATCAGGTTTAGAGATGCCTGTGGATTCAGTGGAGACAGAAGAAGAATGGATCTTTTGACTTTCTGCTTCCAAAACCTTAAGCCACATTAGGTTCAATTGCTTTCGGGCTGCTGGCTCCACAGTAAAGTAGTTAACTAGTCAATTCCTCACAGAAGGTATGTCAAGGTGGTTCAAGTGAAGGTGCTATTGTTTTCTCTGGTAGTGAAATCTGGTTCATACAGTCTTCACTTTCAAGAGAGTTTAGTATAAGATGTATTCTAGATTCTAGCCAAGGTAATTCATTCTCAGAATAGCAAATAGCCATGATTATAACAAGATCTCTTAGATGTGGTACAACATGAAGGCTATAGAGGGAGTTTGTGTGAAATCCTAAAGGAGAAAGAATGAAGCTGTTAATAATTCAGCTTCAGCACATCCACAGATACTTATGCTTTCATCCATAAAGGAAATAAATTGTCAGAATGTTTGTAATGTTAACCACTTTAGGATTAATAGAGTATGTGAATCACTTTGATGAATAGTAGTTATTTGCTGATTTTGCCTTGTGATTATAAAGGTGGTATGTTTTGTTTTGATTGTCTGTATAATCCTCAAACTTTGTGGTCCAATATGATTTTAAAAGACAACTGGGAATTGATTTTTCAAATGAGAATTTAGGCTGTTACCTGGTTATTTCATACAGAATTTGCAACTCCTACTCATAAATGTGCTGTTGATGATCACCGTATTATGCTGCTTCTCAGAACCATAAATGTTAACAGATAGATATGTGATATCTGGAATAATTCAGGGGGTTTCTTTTATCATAATGCCAGTCTTTTTCCACCTGGGAGTAATTTTTATGAAAGTAATGACGCGGTATTTCAAAAGGATGATTTCATTCCTCTTTAGATTCCATTTATTTGTTTATTGAGTGACTACCTAATCTATACTACATGATGCCTAGCCTAGTCATGTTGAAGATATGGACATAAATGAAACTGTTTATACCCACAGAGGGGTTTGGAAGAATCATATATTTGATAAATGTACCACACTGTGAAAAACACAATAAAGGAAACAGTGGGGGGTACAGGATGGAGTCAAGAAGGATAGAGATAGTGATGCCTTACCATAAGTCTTACAATATCACATATATAAATAACTCAAACGAGTCAGGCAATTTCAAAACTAGGAATTAATCTTTCTAACCTATTTCCTATTACTTTCTTATATGCATGTGACAAGGGTTTTTTAGTAAGGACATGGGTTAATGTAGGCTTTCCAGTTATATAGACAATGATCCAGTTCCTCCTGCCCTGCATACCAGCTGTGTGGCTTTAGACAGATTATTGTATTTTACTTAGCTACCGTTTCTTTATCCATAAAACGGATACGGTAAAATACCCATTAGGGTTGTTGTGAAAATTAAATGCAGTGATTCATATAAGAGAGAATGGCAAAGTATTTAATAATTGTTAGCTGTAATTATCTTACAGTGGACAATTTTTCTACTTTGTAGTTTATCATAAACCCATTATTTTTCTACTTTAAAATTATTGTTCATTATAGTTTGCTTGTTGGAAATGCATATACTTCTGTATTTCATCCTACTGAAATCCGAGATCTTAAAATGGTTCTGTCTTCAACGCCCTTTCAAATTTCTTTCAAATGTATGAATGTGATACAATCACTTGTGAATATGTTCCACTTTTTCCTCTCCATAACCATATCTATTGAGGACCAGGGTATATCATATTACTCAACATAGTGCCTCAATGCCAATTAGCTAGAAAATAGACCCTCAATACTAATTTGTGGAAATAAGCTATTGGCAGGTAGTTTAATAGTTACTGAGATTTTTCAATCAAATGTTGTACATCCTGCATTTTCATGCATTGTACATCAAGACCCTCTAAACGATTTTTCTGTACCAACTTCAAACTAAGTCAGTTTAGGAAGGGCACTTCAATTCATCCAACAATGGCTCCCCCCTCCAAACCAACAGTTCAGTTTATATGCATCACCATCTTTGCTTGTAGGGAAATATTCATTTGTGGAAATATTTTAATATTTTATTCACTTTGCCTTTATTAATTTACACAAATGGATGGAACAGATAAAGCTGAAATTGCTGAGGCTTGTGAGGAGAAGCATAGATTTCATAAACTCAATATAATTAAGGCAAGATGGAGATCATTAGGCTTGACTCAACTTTAGCCTCTATCAGGCATTCACTGGCCTTAAGCCCAATCAACTGTGTGTTCAATTATGAAGGAAAAGGATAAAACTGAAGTGCACAGTGCTAGAAATATACCATTAAACAATGTGCCTAAAAGATGAGCTGTCATTAGGGATTTTGTAATTGTTTTTAGCATATTGGGAACGGAATACCTATTAGAATCTGTGAGTTTTTTGTTTAGCTTGTAAACACTTACCATACTATGAAAGTTGGAGATTGTTTACAATTTTATTCCTTTTCATAAAACAAAAAATTGTATTGATGTAAACTTTAAGTTGCCAATGTTTAAAGGTATAGAGAATATCTTCCATCCCCAAGCTTTACTCCCCCAACATTATTAATTTAACAGTAAATGCCAGCTTTGCTAATTTCATAAAGAAATTTTTAGATTTAGTAAAATTGTTTAATAAACTATTTCTGTCTCTTGTAAATGCATCTCAGTCACTGAAAGAAAAATAACTCTAACCCAGAAACTTTTAATTTGATAGAGATTATAGTAATTAACTTAAATCTTTTTGTGAATTTTAAGTTATATGATTATCAATAAATTCAATATCTATATATTTCTGCAACACTTTTTATTAATATGCAGGTTCTAATAAAAAATCTAGACTGTCTTTGGAAGAGAAATTGAATTTGTTTCATAAATTTTGCCATTCAAAAGCATACATTATCTAAATTTGTAAGATACAAGGTAGCTGTTTTAGGGCAGACTACTTTAATGTGAATGTGAAACACCTGGGAATCATTTAAATATTTATTTATTTGGGAGGGAGCAAAGGGAAGAGGTTAGAGAGAGAATCTCAAGGAGACATGCTGCTGAGCAAAGAGCCCCATACGAGACTCTCTCTCCTAGGACCCTGAGGTTATAACCTGAGCTGAAAACAAGAGTTGGGCACTTAACCCTGTGCACAACTTAACCCAGGCACACCCTACAAATCTTTTTAGAGTACAGATTCTGACTTAGTAGGTCTCGGATGAAGCCTGAGTTTCTGCATTTCTAACACATTCTCAGATGCTGGTCTGGTCTGGACATATTTAATAGCAGTTGGGTAGAGCACCATATATGTAGTCAGAAAATTTTACTTCCAACATTACATCTATTATTTGCTGCCTATAGAAATTAGAAGTCACACCTGTTCACTTTTTCCTTCTCTGTTGCTCTTACTTTTGTCTAAGCCACTTGTCTTTTCTCAGCCACGGCAAAGCTTCTTCACCGTTTTCTCAGCATCAGTCCTTGCCCTTTTCTAGTCCACTCTCCAGACCACAACACAAACAATACTGCTTAAAAACACTAATCCTATCCCATCATCAACTACCTAAAACCTCCCTTAAAAGCTTTTAATGTCTCTCCTCAAAGATAAATTTCCAATTATTGACATAAGCCATAAAGTCCCAATCTGCCTCTCTCATCTCATCTAATTCTCCATTCCCATTGTTTGTTAGGTTTCATCAAATGGGCCTTTTCCTTTGTTGGCTAAGTGTGATCCTGGGCAAGCAGAAACGTACAACCTTAGATCTACCCTTGAAACCTTCATCCACTAGACAAGAGCTCTCCCATGAAGACAGGGTCTCCAGGTTTGGTTTCTTTCTGATTCAACAGCACTCAGCCTGGTTCTGGTTCTGATTCTCAGCCTGGCACAGTGTAGGTTTCCAGTAAAAAAACTTTGAATAAATGAGAGAATAAATCACTGTAACGTCTATATTATTTCTTTCTTTATCCGTAAGATAGACAAAATATTACTTCCCTCTCAGGTTCCTTCAGATGCATTAGCATATATGAAAGTAGAAAGCAGAATGCCTGCTTTAAAAGATATTCAGTTTTATGAAGTATTTTTACATCATTTTTTCAATTATGCCTACATTATTTGCTTTTGCTAAAATAGTCAATTACTATGTGCGGCTTTGCTCATTAAATCACTCACTCACATATACAACATTGGAGGTTTGCTAATACTGTTGCTCCAAATTGGGATAGTACTTCCTCAATCTGGAATTCTAGCTGCAATACATTCTAAACCTTTACTGATTGCATCTGACAATTGACTCCTTTTGGCTTAACTAGTGTACCTTAAACTTTCTTCTTTCAAAGCACTTACAACATTTAAAAATAATAAGTGCTTTTCTTATTTCAAAAGTAACTTGGATTTGTTATAGAAAATATTTTAAAAATGCTGATAAGTAAAAAGAAAACCATAGTTCTTACTGCAATCAAGAGCTTTCATGATAACATAAGCTCTCAAGCTCTTTCATATTCTTTAAATTGCAAAAAATTGCTACAGTTTAAGTAAATTTATTTTGTAGTTCCAAATTATGTACAGAAGATTTTTCTGGTCATATTAGTTAGCTGGTATTGTCCCCTATTAACATGAATTATCTTAACATACTGTCAGAGTGTGTATTTAATCAGATATATTTTGCAACTATTTTTTAAGGAAGTAATAAAACAGCATAAGTCATTTGGATGTGAAATTGTATCGCAATTAGGTAACACAGTAAGGCCTGAGTTCTGTAAGAATATTTGATCTACAGTAGATTTCCTGTGTATTCTCTGTGCCACGTTCAGCTCTCCTCCCAAGGGAACATCTAAATGCACACAGCTACTTCCTCTCGCTATTGTAGAACCAATTAAATTAATTTGTTGGAAATAACATTGTCTATTGCTCGCACTGTGCTAGATTAGATTCTCTCTGAATCTTCCTGGGTTTCACTCTTCAATGTGTATAGCACTTTGAATTTTAGTGGCAAGAACTGCAGTCTTCCTCTGTGTGTGTGTGTGTGTGTGTGTGTGTGTGTGTGTGTGTATACTTAAGTACTCCCATGAAGTAGAGCTGCATTTACTTCAGGAGACTGCTACATATAATCCCTCATACTTTAGTACAGTTTAGGATAGCAAGAAAAAGAAAGAATATGGAGATTCTTTTGCATTATGTGTATATCTCTAACTTTGGGGATTCTTTCCCATATCCATCAGGAAGAAGGGAATTCTATAGGACAAGATGCTACATGATAGGATAGGGAATTGTAGTTGAATGAAATATTGTATGTCATAATGCCAAATTCATCTGTTCACTAAACGAACATTTACTGCTCTAAAACAGGTCTTATGAAAGATACATAGGATACCTGGAAAACACACACACACACACACACACACATATAACTGGAATACTTATGCATGTATTTGTATATCTTTATAAGAATGTAAATATATGTGTATATGAGTTATACATAACTCATAATTTATAAAAATTATAAATATAGGTATATATTTCAGTAAGACAGTACAGGTCACTTGCATATTAAATTTCAGTTTCTGGATTCAGTGTGTGTATGAAGTGGGAAAGTAATATGTAAGGAGGAAAACTGCAGGTTGAGTTGAATGATTTTGAGACCAGAATATATATATATATAATCATATGTATAAATATATATATATATTCTGGTCTCAGAATCGTTATATAATAATCATATATATATATATATGATTTTATTTATTTATCCACGAGACACACACATGCACACAGAGGCAGAGACACAGGCAGAGGGAGAAGCAGGCTCCATGCAGGGAGCCCGACGTGAGACTCAATCCTGGGTCTCCAGGATCACGCCTGGGCTGAAGGTGGCACTAAACCGCTGAGCCACTGGGGCTGCCCCAGAATATATATTTTGAAGTGAAAAGCCACAGTAGCATAAGGGTAAGAGGTAAGCAAGGAACAGATATTTAAGGGACTTCTAAAATATAGAATTTTGACATTTGGCTGTAGGTCAAATCCTGTTACCCAAGATGCTATCATTGCATAGTTCACTGCATAGTAAAATAGGATCTCTTTAAACCATAGATTTTGCATGCCTGGGTTTGTTTCATTTTTGTTTGACCATTTTCTGTAATTGACAAAGACAATATTTCCACATCCTAGGAGACTAACTTGCATTATTGTGGAAAGACTGTGGGAATAGGAAGCAAGAGGAATTTAAACACTGACTTTGCTATTAACTAGCAATGTAGCCTGAGGCAGAAGTACTTTTCTTTTCTTCTGGAGATTTCAGCCTCCCTGTCTGCAAAGCAGGAATGGGAGTGTTGGTATAAATAGCATTAAACATCCTTGGATTATTCACTTTCTGTGATATCTTATGACTACCACTAACAACTCTTGCCTTTTGTATTTTATTCTATTTTATTTTATCTTTTATTTTAGTTATTTTTGTTTTTGTTTTTGTTTTTTTGAGAGAGAGGAGCACACACACAGGTTGGCAGGGAGGGGTAGAGGGAAAGGAAGAGAATCTTAAGCAGACTCCACACCCAGTGCTCAGAACCCTATATACTGGACTCGAACTCACCACCCTGAGATCATCACCTGAGCCAATATCAACAGTCAGATACTCAATGAACTGAGCCACCCAGGCTGCCTGCCTTTTGTCTTTTAGACGATAATCCAGACTAACATTAATTTCAGGTAATATAAAACCTAAACTAGAGTTAAATAGGATTTTGACATTTGCTTTTACTTAGAAACAAAGTTCAAGAGGGAAAAATGTTATGTGCTGCTACTACAGACTAAATGACTTTGGAATTTGGGTAGTTTTGAAGATTGCTGCCCTGTTATTGTTGTTAAAGCTTTTAGTAATATTTAAAATTAAACAAGTCAGTTTATGTTTGGCATTTATAATAATGTTTGGTACATAGTAAGAGCCCAGTAGAAATGATCCTCCTGTTAGTGTTGCTTATGATAAATGAACAAGCTAAATTTAATATATAGAGTACACAACATAGTTTCCTCAAAAATGCTAGTTTCTCCTTGCCCTTGTCAACCTGTGGATATCTATGTTGTTATTTGGCTATGATGTAGCACCTGATCCATTTTATACCACAACTGGCTGAGCTTCAATCGGGGGCAGGTGAGTCAGTCTTAAAAGTGCAGATTATGTTAAGCATCAGGGCAGTGGGGGCAGAAATTAAAAGCTCTATAGAAGATAGAAATAGAAAATTATACTTGACAGCCTCAATATTTTTGACAGACTTCCCTCTGGTTCATGAATTAGGAGGGCAGAAGGATGGATATTAAGATACCTGAGACAGAGGTAAGACTTTTAACATTTTTCCATTCAGTGCATAGCAAATTGAGTCAATGCAAAAGTAGATTTTATTACAATGGCCAGAACTCTTGCTAGACACAGATGGAACCCCAATCCAAAGGAAGGAAGGAAGCCCTCTTAGAAGAGAAAAAAATTCTCTTTAGGAACAGAAATAATATGTTTCAAATTGGATGATAAAATGTTGCTTATATTTAACTAATATAGATCGCCATTTAAAAATTTGGAAAGGGTATGACCTAAGCTGTGCTTATTGCCAGCTCTGCAAAACCTTGATTAATTAGATCTATACTCTTGGCTTGGCTTTTACTTAAGCTAGAATATGAATGCTGGATCTCCTGTTACCCACTAACTGTACAATCTGAAGTAAACTGATTAAAATTCCTGAAGCTCTCCTTTCTCGTTTGTAATATGAAGACGCAAAACCCTAATTGCAGAATCATGCTGAGGATTAAAAGAGAACAACGATGATCTTGCCTTGCCTAACACAATATTTTTTTTTGTTTGTTTACTTGGTAATACATCAATTTCAGTAGCCCTAATGTCGGAAGCTTTCCATGTTGGACAATCCCATTTTACTCTTTGATTTTCAGTTTTTCTGTGTCTAAAGTGAGTTTTGGAGTGAGATTATTTATTTAATTTATTACAGCTTCTGCATTCTACTCTTTATGTCTTCCTGTGACACTGTTCCCTATGCATATTTGCATGCTAAGAAAAGTATCAATGTTCTTATTTTAAAAAAGAATTGTGGAATTGTGGAAATTTCAGATGGTCTACTAGAGAATAGAAAGAGACCTTAGGGTCAGTAGGCAGCAGCAAGTAGCTTTAACCTGATCCAATTTGCCTTACTTATTATTTGCCTTGTCTTAGAATCTGTAATCTAATCTCCTTCTTCCTTCAGGAGACCCTGAGTCCAATATGAAGAGTAAAGAATTCAGAACATAACAGTTATTTTTTTTACAGTAAAGTCCTAGACATTTTGCTTGTTCCCAGCTGTTCCTATATGTTGGTGTTGTGGGGGTGGTGAGTAACTTTAATATTTGCCTGTGTCTTCTTGTTTTAAGCTCTTTGTTCATTATTGGGACCTCGGCACTGGGAAAAGCAGTTTTCCAGTTTGACATGCTGCTTTTTCTGTTTTCCTTTACCTTATTTCCCCAACTGGATCTGGAAATTTAACTTTACCTAAAATAACATTAATGGGTTTTAGAAGCAATCAGCCTCTCAGTTGGTCACTTTAAAGTGCTCTCAGGGGGCGCCTGATTGGCTAAGTGGTTGAGCGCCTGCCTTTGGCTCTGGTCATGATCCCGGGGTCCTGGGTTCGAGTCCCTGCAGGGAGCCTGCCTCTCCCTCTTCCTGCGTCTCTTCCTCTCTCTGTGTCTCTAATGAATAAATAAATAAATAAAAATCTTAAAGTGCTCTCAGGCTAGAAGCCAGGATGTTAATTGACCTCTACCAGGCAAGACACCCTGCTTCATAACTAAGGTAAGGATTTCTTAGCATTGTGTTTACCTAAATCACAGACTTCCCCTGGTGTTTGATGCTTGAAAATTTTCTTCTCCACTTCCATAACTGGATTGCGAGTATTCGGATAGCATACACTAAGACCCGGCGTCTTTTTTCACCTTAATTTCTACTATGGTTGTCACAGGAGATGGTTGCTGCTGGGAACTATGGTGGGTACTTGTAGTCAAATATATAGGTTAGTAAGACATGGAGTCTGCCTTCAACCAATTCACAGCCTAGCTATGGAGATAGACAGGAAAAAACATATTACATATTTGAAAAAGAAATACTATAATAAACACATGAGCAAAGTTCTGGTAACAGCGTTAGTGTCCAGAGCATAGCAATTGCTTTGCAACAAGTATGAATAACCAAACTGAATTCCTGAGAAACACATTAAAGGAATAAGTCATTTTCCCCAGGAAAGGGTAGGGTTATTACCTTAAAGAGGTGGTACTTGAGATGGACTTTGAAAAACAGAGTTCGACAAGTTCAACTTTATGATGTTTATACTAATTAAAGAATTCTCTGGAAACCTGGTTAAGGCCACTGTGGCTCAAACCTCATTCTTCCTCTTTTGCTTTCAAGGAAACCTGATGACAGTAGAGACAATGATAACATAACCAAGTTGGAAATAGAGGCAAGGACCACATTGCAAAGAACTTTCCATGACATGTTAAACATCGTGAAATGATAAGTTTTCTCTAAATCTAGCTTGTTACTTTTGCTGTTAATTCTCGGGCTGAGTTTGAATTTGTTGTGAAAGCATTCAGGCCATGCCTGCTCAAGTCCAGCTAAAAATGTACAGATTAAAAAGCAAATAATGGAGGAGATTCCCCATTATAAACCTGTGTCTTTAGAGTAGACAGTCGTCGTTGCAATCTCAGAGAAATTGGGCCATATCACAGGTCCTTAAAAGGCCTTGTCTCCCCATTGTCGCTTGAGAATTACACATCTGGAATATAAAGGTAACATTTTTGCCTTTGACTTAAACTCTGTGGGAGCCCCTTCTGTCAAACTAAAATGTCAAAGAGACAGATTCATGCCACTCACTAATTCAGATCTTGATATAGATCATCTAAGGATAATTTGTAGGAAATATAACTAAATCTATAGGAAAGATACCCAAGTAAATGAAAGATAAGTCAAAACTAGCCTCACGTATAAAATTAAAACTTGAACTATGGATGCCTACAGCTTGGAATGGAGAGAGCAACATTGAATTTTGGAACAAAATATTAGATTAATAACTCACCTCTGCAACTTTTCTTGCTGTGTGATATATTGGGCAAGTTCTGTAGCCTGACCTGGTCATAATATGTGGACATATTGCCACTAGGCTTATCTCCTTCACAGTTTTCTTTTTAATGAGAATCCAATTACTTACATTAAAGCCCCTCATAAACTCTACAGTGCTGTTTAAATGCATTCTTTAATTTTTGGCTATTTGTTTTCCATGACACTGAAAATATGATTCAGTACATAAAAATTTAGCATACAAGCTCTTTTTCAGAGCACATTTGTTGTGGGAAGTGAGGTACTAGCGTATTCAGCTAATAGTGTTGTTACACACAGCAATGAGTTCTTTGAATCACTTATGTTTTTTACTTGCTGTGAGTTTATAGTGCACTAAAATTTTCAAGTGTGGCCCTTTTGTTTACATTTCATAAGTAATATATATTCTGTCATGGCATTGAAGAATTACCATGACCCTAATAGTTCTGATTAAGTATCAAATCAACTACAAAAGAGCCTGAACTTATTTTCCCATTCCCTACTCAAGCAAAAGGAGAAAAAAAATGACCCATTTAAGATTGGAATAATACTATATTCCCCCCAACTCACAGATGAATAGATCTGTAATGAAGTGCAATTTTCCTCAGAAAATAAACTCCAACGAATGGAAAATTGGGGTTACAGCACATGCATTGCGAAGTAATAGTCACTTAAGTATTGAATACAGCCAAAGGACAATTTGAAAAGATGAAGGACGTTCAAGCAAGAAACTAGAAATCTGGCAAAGGTGAAAGAGGGTCCACTGGAAGCTTTATTGAACAGCGATTGCAAGTGTAACAGTAAAATAATGATTCAGTTCTGCAAGATGGAAGGGGTTGAAAGGACAAAGTGCATCCTGGTTCATTTCTAGACAATAAGTATGTATAGGCCATGGTCCAATGGTTGACTTCACAGGAGTAAAAACAAAACAAAACAAAACAAAACAATGAATTGATTAAAATAGAAAAAAGAAGCTTCAAAAATTAACAACCCAGCAGAGAAAGTGAAAGATCAAAAAAAAAAAAAAATCTGACTCCCAATGTACATATTTAGGAGTTTCAGATGCTCTGAAAACACTTTATTTTTAGATCATTTATTCATGTAAACAAAATTTATTTAGTACAGTAC
The DNA here is from genome assembly GCF_018345385.1 of Vulpes lagopus. Lineage (NCBI taxonomy): Eukaryota > Metazoa > Chordata > Mammalia > Carnivora > Canidae > Vulpes > Vulpes lagopus. Next base: position 31,464,608 of record NC_054838.1, on the reverse strand, counting down.
TTACCATATCCCGGGCATAAGAACTTGTAGAGTCAGCAAGGAAGAAAATGGATGAGGTATCTTTGCTCATGGAGCTTCAAAACTAATAACTTCTACCTAATTCCAATGAAATACACCCTACTTTGTTTCTGAGATTATTAGGGTAGGTTGAACCATAATAAACTGTCATTTTTGTGGGTCAAAAACATTTGAGTATTGGCAATTTTAAAGGTTCAGCCTAATATTATCCTATAACCTTTGTTTGAATGCTAGAAGCCTTTTAAGTTAATGTTCTTTGCTCTAAGAATATTTTTTTCTCTCCTAGCCTTTTTTTTTTAATGAATCTCTCACCTTTATTATTCCCCCTAAGAGTCACTTGAAATCTCCAAATTAAATACTATTTCATGTTATAGGGGATGTAACTGTGGTCACCTTCATATGCTAAGGGATCAATATGCTGTAGCACAGACTCCCTAGAATCAATCACTCAACTGAGATTCCTCCTGTCAGGCACAGTTTTAGAAGTCTTGGTGATACCTTAAATCTAGAATAGCAGCCCTGTTCCTATATAGCTTTACTCTGTAAGGAAACCTTTTACTGAGATTCTATAAATTATGTTCTAGAGTAATTCCATCTTTCCTTTGTCTGAGACCAAGACTTTCACTCTTAACTGTGGGGATATATCTCTTATTCATTGCATTGAATAGGTTGGGTCATCAATTAATGGGTCATATATTAGTATGATTGGATTGTACCCCTTTCCCCTATCCCCTAACCACAGCTGACAAGCTACTTCTCTAATAAAGTGGTATGGTACCAGACCAGCAGTATTAGCATCAACTGTGCATTCTTGAGAAATTAAACACCCAGCTCTACCCAAAACCTCCTAATCACAAAACTTTGGGGCTTAGTCCCAATCATCCTATTTAGTAAGCCCTCCAGATAATTCTGATGTGGCATTTAAGTTTGAGAACAACTGATCTAAAGCAGTAGTTCTCAGTTGACTACATATTAGGATCAGCGTGGAGAATATCAGTAAGTTTTGATACCTGGGTCCTAACTCCAGAAGTTCCGGTCTGCGGGTGAAGGATGAGTTGGTTAAATAAGCTTTCCAGGTGTTACTGATGAATAGCTAATACTGAAAAGCACGGATTACTAAAGTTAATAGCTTTCACATAGTTTCTATGATTGCTACCTATGAAACCAGGCACTGGACTTACCTTGGAAGGTGAGGCTTTAGATATTATTTTATTGGATATTATACTTCCTTAAAGTAATCTGTTTTACCACTGTATTTGTGATATTTCATCATATTTGTGATGTTTTATATGCCAATTTGCCTTTCTCCGAAGTCTAAATTGTTATCTTTTTCCTTTGAAGCATTGGTTGGGGAGAAGGGTCTTGGGTCTCATAGGGCTAGATTAGTCTTCTGTACTAAGAGAAGTCAGATTCTCCAGGAGAGGAGAGAAGGCAGGCTCTAGCTTAGATTTAGTTTCAGCTCTGGAAATGTGACACTCTTAATAGGGAGTCACTCATTCAACCATCAGTAAGTTGAAAGGCTGAATTTTGAACATTCCTCAGTTCAGTCTTGGAATTAGATTAATGGTTTGGCCTGGGATGAAGGGGGGTGGGGGTAGGTGGGGAGAGCACAGAAGAACAAATGAATATGCATGAAATGTAATTTTGAGGCCATTCTATCGTATCTAAACCCTTCCAGTGAAGTAGAATGGAAGAATCCAACTCTTTCCCCAATGCAAATCATTTACTTTTCTCTCAAGGTTAGTATGTTTAATAAAGTAACCTTTTGTCTTTGCTATCTTGAGTCCTTTATGCTAACCTCCTGAAAAGCCTTTGTTCCAGAACCCTTTCAGTCTGGATTGGGTTGACAGGATAGATTAGAAGAGAAGAGACTCTAAATGGTCTTCTTCTTATTATTATTATTATTTTTTTTTTTACTCTTTCAAAAGCACAAGAGTCCCAGCTTGCAAAAATTAAGCAGCCAAGAATATTTGATGCCTCATTTTGAAATGTCAGACCTTACATAAACCTTTCCCAAAGTAACTGTAGGTTTTTGCCCTAGACGCATTCATAGAATTTTTATTACTGAAAAGTGACAACTTTTTTTTCAGTGAAACTACATTCTCTAACTTCCACCTAATTCCTCATAATTTGCCATCTTTACGCTGGGGATACCAAACTATGAAAAATGGAAAGGTATCAAAGGTCAGGGTAAATGTTTATAGGAATCCTATTAAAAAAAAATAAACAAAGACAAAAATCACTCTTGCTGGGACACCTGGGTGGCTCAGTTGGTTAAGGATCTGACTTCAACTCAGGTCATGATCTTGGGGTCCTGTGATCAAGCCCTGTGTTGGGTTCCTGGCTCAGTGGGGAATCCGCTTGTCCCTCTGCCCACCCCCACACCTCCTAATGTTTTATTTTTTTCTCTCTCTCTCTCTCAAATAAATTAAAACAAACAAACTATTGCCAAATAGCTTTAAAGCTTTGGCAGTTGTGATTCATAAGTTTCTTGGGGGTGGGGACATTTTAAGCATATATGGCTTATATAGGACTAGTTAGTACGGAGTCAAGAGAAGAGTAGGGAAGCTTGGCTTTACAGACATCTGTAGATGAAGTAGATAAAATACTTTGGCACTGATGGGAATGTTGAGCTCTCAATTTTCTCTCTGTTGTGTTGCTTTTATTGTCCTCATTAAACACATTATTAGTAGAGAGCTTTTATATTTATATTTACCAAGGACTACAAATTGGCATTTATACATGCACAAGAGTTGACAGGCATTTATTAGGGAGTCTTCAATCTATCACTGTTAACATTTATGTAAGATTCTCCAAGTCTCTATGTTTTAAGCAAGTATTCTTCAACATTTGTTTGGATTCACTGACAGTAATAGCTAATAATAATGACAATGAGGTGCCAGGAATTTTTTATGTATATTTCTAATCCTTCCAACAAACCTGAAATTTAGAATGTTATAATCTTCATTTTAAGATGAGGAAGCTGAGTTTGAAAAGTAACTTGGCCAATGTCAAAGACATGCCAGGGGGAAAAAGAAGTGAGAATCAAATCTGAGTCTGTGCAGAGACAAACTCCTGCTTTTGCATCAGCATCTTAATTCTCTCAAGCATCAATAAGATCATTATTCAGGGAGAGGTTAAACTTCATTGAGCCAGTCACATTTTGTCACTTGCCAAGCCCATGGACATTAGACTGTGAGCTCTATTACAGTAGGACCATGACTCTTTGGTCCTTATATATTTTCTGTATTTAGCACTATGCTTGGAGCCCAATGACTATGCAGTAAACATTGTTTTTTGAATAAGTGAATAAAGAAAAGAATAAATTGGCTTCTATATCTATTGATCAAGAAGGTATAGGATTCAGCCTGGGCTCAATTCCCAATTCTGCTTCATAGGTTCTTAGCTGAACTTGGAAAAGACACTCAACTCTCCTAAATCTCAGTTGTCTCAGCTGCATAAAAAGGAGTGATTTAGAAGATCAATTGAAAGATGAATGTAAAAACATTTAGTAAATTCAGTGTAAATATTAATTACTATAACTGCAATGTAATTTGCAAAGCCCTGGAAAATGATTTCTTATCTAGATTGGAGATAAAATCATTCCATCTGCTTTTTGGTGCCTAAAATCTGGCAATACATTTCACATATTTTTGACTTTTTATCTTGTTCCACTTTAAGAAATATATTTTCTGTCAAACCCAGCTCATACATATATGAAATTGAAATTATAATTAAAACTAAAGCAAAATTGCCATGAAACAATATTTAAATCCACATTATGCATGCTGATGTTCTGTGTTCTCTTCTGTTTTATTTTATTCAAATAAAATATTCTTTATAACCCACTAAACTGATTTTAGGATCCACTTATTTGAAAGTCACTTTTTGAAAAATATTGTCTTAGGGGGAAGTATCACACTGATTTCAAACTCTTTTGTGCTTTAAGACTTTTTTTGTATTAAGACTCTTTGACAGAAAGGATGGTGTCAGAATCTGAAGGGGAGACAGGAATGTGTGTGTGTGCATGCGTGCATGTTCATGTGTGTATGTACGTCTGTAGTTGGGAGTGACAATGACATAGAAGCAGAATTAATTACAAACTGTCTATCTGTCTTTCTATCTATATATATTAGTCTGTTCAGGCTACTATAACAGGATACCATAGACCTGGGTGGCTTAAAAAGCAAACATTTATTTTTCACAGTTATCGAGGATGGAAAGTCCAAGATCAAGGCAGCAGGAGAGTCAGTGTCTGGCAAGGGTCCACTTCCTGGTTCACAAGCAGCACATCTCCCTGCTATATCCTCACATAATGGAAGGAGTGAGAGAGCTCTCTAGGGTTTCCTTGACAAAGATACAATGTCATTCATGAGTTCTACTCTTTTGACTTTTATCATCTCTTAAAGGCCCCTACTTCCTAATACTGTGGGTTAAGATCTCAATATATGAATTGCAGGGGGGGGATGCACACATTTGTCTTTCCATCTATCCATCATTCCTTCAGTCTGTCTGCTTCCATCTATTTAAGTCTTCTCGCCTACCTACCTACTACTTATTCTAGAAATAGCTCTATAAATAAATTAGTATAAGGCTCATGTATGCTTCTTTAAAATCCGTCTTAGAATTGTTTCCTACAGTCAGTGATGAGATCATACAGACTTCTGATGAGATAAAAAGCACATCTGCTAATGTGTAAATACTGACAATAACAGATAATAAGTGAATAAAGACAATCCATAAGGCTGTATTTTTTTTAATCGGCTTTAGAATTTTCTACAATCTGTTACATTAAGCATGTGCCACCTATTTTATTTATTTATTTTGTGTCACCCATTTTAAACTGAATAGAATACATTAGACTTTTTATATAAGAGTTAAGTATGTTACTGGTCCTTTAACTTAAATAACTTTATACATATTGGGGGATTTATTTCTTTAATATGCAAAAATTTGAAGATATGTAAAAGTGGACATAGTAGAACTATGTGTAAGAAATCTGACCATAAAGGACACATATTATATGAAATTACCATAATTTACTTAAGCAGTTTTTTATTGGTGAACATTTAGGCTTTTCTAGTATTTTTATATTCTGAATTTTATTGCAATGAATAATTATATATCGCTCATTTCATTTACTTGTATGTAATATGTATTTTTCTCTTTTTTGTTAAATATTGCCAAATTGTCTCCTACAGAGGTTGTATGAATTTCATTCTCACCAAGAATATGAATGGCTACTTCCTTATATGCTCAACACTGTAGATGCTCAAAATTTTCTGTTTTTGGCAATTGAATAGATTACAAATGGCAAGGCAGTGTAATTTAATTTGATTTTTTTCATCTTTTAGATGAGACTGAATATTTTCCCATGTGTTTCAGAATCATTTGCATTCTCTTTTGTGTGAACTCTCTGCTTATAATCATTTTCCCGTTATTCTGTGGGCTTTTGGTAAGTTTTTTATTTCTTTATTGAATATATACTGAAGCCTTTTTGAAGCCAGAAGTGTATTTTTTTGTGATGGGTTGAAAATATGTTCCTATTCATCTATTTATTTTGTGTAGTGATTTTTGCCATGTAGTTCTGCAGTTGAACAATGTTTTAATGGCTTCTGAGTCTTGCATTGTTCTTATAAATGCCTTTTCAAACCTGATATTATTTTTAAGCATCCCATGTTTTGTATCGATTCCTTTGTGATTTCATTCTCAAAAGAATATTTTTAAGTATTTGACGCTTTTGATCTGGTATTATGAGTGAGGCGTAGATCTAATAATATCCCAAGTGTCTATCAAGTTGTTGCAGAACTTTTCATGAAATAGTTTGTGTTTTCTTGACTTGTTTGTAATTACTGTCTTTATCATAGGCCAAACTCCAAAACATATTTGAGTTTATCTCTAGACTTTCTAATCTGAGATATTGAGTTTTTATTTATTGATGGCATCACATTGCTTTATTTATGAAAGCTATGGAATGGGCTTCAGTATTTGGTGGCATTGCACACCTTAAATGCCAATCTATTTTTTTTCAATTTTCTAAGTGATTCTTGCTTATTTTTCCATATAAAATGTGTACAGTAATTAGCTTGTTTACTTCCCACCAAAGAAAAAGTTGGGTTTGAATGGTATTTGTCTCATGATGAATGAATAGAATAACTTAGGAGACCAACAGTCAGTATAATATTGAATCTTCCTACTCAAACTCTCTATATGCCTTTTCATCTGTTCTAATCATCTTTGAGAACCTCAGGAGCATTTAATATTTATCTTTGTATAGATCTTGACATTTCTTGTTGGATTCATTTCTAAGTATTTTATCTGTTTTATTGCTGTTCTGAATGAGATTTTTTATTTTATTGTGACCTTTAACTGGATGTTGTTTGCATATATGAAGGCTGTTACTTTATGTATGAAAAATCTGTGCCTAGAATGTTACAAAAGCTATTTTATTATTGGTAGTAGTTCTTTCAGACCATTCTGAGTTTCCAAGTATACAGTCATATGTTATTAGCTTCTTCCAAATTTATACTATAGCTCTTTGCCATTTTTCTAATTTGTTGACTGATATTTTCAAAAACACTAAATAGAAATTGTGGTTATGCATATCATTGGTCCTTAGGATTCTTCATCTGTTTCTCTTAAGTATGATTTCTTTGAATTTGAGATAGATATGCTTTATAATGTCAGTGAAATATTTATATTTCTTATTTTTTAATAAATGTTTTCAAAGGACTTTTTACCATTAAGAGAAATGCCTGTGTGTTTTTTATTTTATTAATATGATAAATTATAATATATTTATTAATATTGACATAAACCTATATTTCTGAAATAATATCCCATAAGCCAACAATTGTTGGGTTTGGCATGCTACATTAAGATAATATGAGGCATTTCCTTCTATTTCCATGCTTTAAAACCTTGGAAATGTTATTGAAATTATTTATTAACCGTATTAAGTATCCTGCTTACTACTGGCATCCTTTCCCAATGGTCAGGAGTCCTTCTTGACTATTCTATGCCAATGTGATTAGATATTTTGAAGATTATCCTAACTACCATCATTGTAAAACTGTACTGAGAAAGAAATTTGGAAAGGAGTTATAGACAAGGGCCTGAGAATTTCAAGGGAGCACTTTTTTTGGTGGGAAATCCCTTCATTCCTCAGAGTGCCATCTAACAAAATGAGGAATTTGGAATAGATCTTGTGCAGTTCCTTTCCCCTGCTAAAATAATATCAATATAAAAGTATAATTTCTGCTGGTGACTGGGAGGAATTTCTGCAGACTTTAAGGTTCTCCCTGTGCAAAGTCTAGGCTAAAATGGATATCCTAAGGTTTCTAGTCACATTGAGGAACTTTATATATGTATTTAGATAGAAGAATTTTTCCCTGTATTGCCTGAATTAATGTCCGCAAAGCAACTAGCACAGTGTCCGATACATGGTAAGTGCTCAATAAATATTAGACATCATTATATTACTGGCACCATTATAATGTCATTCAGTTTTCACTAAATCCTTGTAAATAAAGTTGAAGAAATTATGATTCACAGTTTTAAAAGAACTTATTTGGATCATATGTTTAGAATGTGGCAGCACTAGATTGCCAATTAAGATGTTTTCACTCTGAGACCAAATTTTTTTCATTAATAGATATTTATAAGTTGAAGGCTGTGTACATGAATGGAGAAATCCACTAGTTTACTAATCTTTAACTAGAGATTTTAAAATATTTCCTTGGTTTACAGATGTGTGCAGCAAATCCATTAGTTGTAAGCTATTCCCCTGACTTTACCACTAATAGAAATAAAAATAATTTTATGTCACATTAAAATTGTTAGATATATCCTGAAATATCATTTATACTTATGTTATTTTGAGACTGCACTAGCTATCAGACCTACTGCTTGAACTTAACTATTTAATGCACTAATAAATATTTATGATCTTATTTCTTATATTTATAATTTTTGCAATGCTATGTCCTTATCTTATGGACTCAAAGTATTATTATGAGAAAGGAGTCAACAAGGCAACTGTACAAAGACAGTGATGAACTGATAAACTATTTTATGATTGTACGATCCTCTTATCCTAGTCTGTATTTTTAACTACATTTCAGAAGGGACATATCATTGTGGGATGAATGTCCCCAACATCTCATTCAAAGGAAATTTGAGAAATCCACACCTGATAGTAGCTGGCTCTAAATTCAGTGAATTCTTCAGTTGGCAGAATAACCAGATAGATTTTAATTGCCCAGTGCAGGGATAATTTTCCCCAAGAAATCCAATGCGTGCCAATACAGCCCTGTGAGCTAGTCATGAGGCTCCTCCTTTGCCAGCCTTTCCAGCCTGCTGCAAATGGTGCTTTTCAAAGGGATCCTGTGACAGCATCAAGCAAAATTTAGTAAATGTCTTTGCTTGATTGGGGTAGAAGTGAAATAAATAGCCAGTGCCCTAGGGAAAAGCTGCAGACAATGCTCTCTTGCTGCTCAGTGTGCTTATCAGCTCACACACAGTGCCTCTGCAGAATGAATTGTGCTAAATCTAATCTGACGCCTTCCCCTGGGGAGTTGGGGGTGAATGTGGGGATGATCAGAGGGTTGATGGATTGGACACATTCCATCTTCCTTTAGAATGCCAACATTTCCCTTCAACATAGTCTTGGTATGCTTTCTGTTCTTTGCATTTGGGGTGATTTTTGATGTTTTGGTAGTCAAAACCATGTTTATCAGATTATTTAAACTTTAGGATGCATGAAGAGTACTAATATATAGGAAATGTTTACCAAAGGGAATCACATAATTATCACACAGGAAAAGACCAAGAGCCATTATTTTCCATCATCTGAGGCTTAATTCAATGGATTAAATTTTTATTTTTTTATTTTAATTAATTTATTTATTTTAAATATTTTATTTATTTATTCATGAGAGACACAGAGAGAAGAGGCAGAGACATAGGCAGAGGGAGAAGCAGGCTCCATGCAGGGAGCCCGATGTGGGACTCGATCCCAGGACCGGGATCATGACCTGAGCTGAAGGCAAATGCTCAACTGCTGAGCCGCCAGGTGTCCCAGATTAAATTTTTAATTTGTATTTTGAAATGAATTGAATTAACATTTCTTAGGGTCTGCTTAGGCATTTCTATTTACTAAAGTGTTTATATCCCTTATTTAATCTCTATGAACACTCATTATTCCCATTTTGTAAATGAGGAAATTGAGTATCAAATTAGTTAAATAATTTAGTCAGGGCCACACAACTATCAAGGAACAGAGTTGTGCCTTCAACTCAGTGTATTTACTAATAAACTCCTATCTTTCCATCGTCAACCTTTGTAGATTATACCTGCACAAAATTTTCAGAAAAGAGAAAAAGACATATTTGGGGGCACAATCTTGGAATGCTTCTTGAACTAGATATTACAGAGAGGAGTCAGGGTTGCATCAATACAAGTAAAGAAGGTTTTTTAAAAAAGAGAACAATACTCTTAGAAGCATTTCTCAGCAATAACAATACAAAGCAAAGTTTCCCATTTTAACCTTAAAGCAAGTGTTCCACTTTGCTTATAAGTTTCTGTTCATACCTCAATCAAATTAAATTGGTTTTTCCACATAGCAATTTGGAGAAATATCAGGTCCATTGGGATCAGGTGAAAAACAGATGTGAAATAATATGCATTTTTCATGTGCCCCCAAGGGTTGTGACATTTCCAATTTAGTGACACTCTGGGGTAAGGCAAACACATCTCTGAACATGAAACCAAAGCTCTCAGTCCCACAATTTGGTTCCTGGAATGAGCTTATTTAGGTAGGTGGAGAACTTTTCTGAATATCTTGTGTAGAAATTTGCAAAGCTTGGACCTTTTTATACAATTGATCATTTACGACAGCCAGTTATTTTCTTGCTTGGGGAACAGCTGGTTTTTAAAAATACTGCAACATTAACTCACTTACTTACCCATACCTACCCATATAAATAATGTTATGCTGTCAGGGCATTTGGCGTAACAAATCCCATTTCAGCTTTTCCTCAAATACAGGTATTAATGAAATGGGATAATGCTAAGATATCCAGATCATCCTTACCACATAGCTGGTTTAAGATTCATTTGGACATATATTAAAAACAAAATTACTAAATGACCCCCGCTCATGGTATCTAGACATTTTGAAGGGCAGAGGGAGATTTTGATAAAGCTTTTAATGAAGACTATTAATCCTTCAGTTTTGTGCTTGTTGTATTCTCTGTGTTTTGTTTGTTTGTTTATTTGTTTTAACCAAGTATTTAACACTACAGATATATTAACCCTGTACGGACCCCTTGTCCTTTGGGGAACTCCATGCACATTAGGGAATGCAGCTGTGAGTAAGAATTGAAGAGCAAGGTGTTTAAAACAAGTATATACTTATCCTTCTACTACTTACACTGATGATGATGGAAGTAATAATTATAATTAATACTGTCCTTGGTTCCAGTTAGGAATTGTATTGTCCCTTCCCAGTCAAATGCAAGGATAACTGTAATATCTATTCTCTAGGCCTAATCAGCCATATATGAACAGTATAGCTAGTGGTCATGTAAGAGTTTAAGGAAATACCATTGAGGCTCATGTAGAGGCGGGCAATTCTATGATCAATGACAGAACCAAGTATGTCATTTGTATAATTATTTGAAGGTGACAAATTGAGAAAGAACTGAGCTCTTGGTAAATGGATGAAGGACTTTTATTTTTTGCCATAGAAAAGGAATAAGTGGATAGTAATTGCCTACCTATTTTATCTGGGCATCTGAACCTACTTTGGGAGGAAACTAAATGTCTTCTGTCTCCTGTACATTAAAATAGCTTAGCATTTGCTTTTACAAGACTCTGAAAGATGTCAATTGCTCAGCAATCTAGTTGTAAGAACTGGATTTTTTTTTTAAGTCCCATGAAAAAATTAAATATCTACAATTTAATTATTTTTACTTATCTCTTCATCTGGACTAGGTAATATGAAAGATTGATAGGTAATATGTTACTTAATTTAATTTTTACCATGATATTGAAAAAGAGCTATCAATTTTATTTCTGTTTTATGAATGAAGAAACAGATGTTTGTTGAAGTCATGTGACTTGTTCAAAGATATTAACTTTAACTCCAAAGTTTTGGTGGTCCTTATACTGATATTAACAGAATCTTACCATGCTTCTTGTTCAATAAATGACTCCTGAACTTGTTTTTTTTTTTTTTTAACTACTGAACTTGTGAGACATTTTATGTTGCATCTTCTCTCCCTAGTATGTCAGCCTCTACAGAGCATTCATAAGGTCCTCATCTGACAATGGTTCTGTATCTTTTTCAAGGGATAACTTGAAATCCAAATATTTAGAAGAATATGAGAGGACCTACTTTGCCCTTTGTCTAGAGCAAGAGTTAGCAGTCATTTTCTGTGAAGGGCCAGAGAGTGAATACTTTAGGATTTTCCTGACAGCTATTATGTTTTGTTTTGGATGTTGTTGCAAACTTATAAACATGTACAAATCTGCTCTTAGATCATAGGTCATTTGGGGATCCCTGGGTGGCTCAGCGGTTTGGTGCCTGCCTTCTGCCCAGGGTGTGATCCTGGAGTCCCAAGATTGAGTCCCATGTTGGGCTCCGTGCATGGAACCTGCTTCTCCCTCTGCCTGTGTCCCTGCCTATCTCTCTCTCTCTCTTATCCTGTGTCTCTCATGAATAAATGAATGAAATCATTTAAAAAGAAAAGATCATAGGTCATTTAAGACTGAGCCATTGTTTGACAAAATCTGGTCTAGAAATGTACTTAAACCTACTTGTGCAAGAATTGTTACATTGTTTATTTACTTTAGCAGCAATAAAGCCACAAATTTTGTTATCAGGACACATTTATTGAAACAGTTCTTACAGGTCTAATGATAATAACAGCAATAACAAAATATTACTCTGCATTAGATGATAATGTATGGATTTTAGCCATAATCCTAGATGCCTCTTCCTCTTTAAAACAAACATTCAGCACCATCTGGAGCATCACTTAATACCTCTTCATAATCACCCTCCACTACCAGAAGTTTCCCTTCTCTGGGTCAAAAGGCTTTTCCTAGTCTCTGTCCTTACCCCTCTCTCTGGAACCCTAGACATTAGAGTAATTGTGTTCCTTTAATATTTCTTTCCTACTCTGCTTTCAGAGTCTGTCCTTTCAAATCCACTGTCAGACAGCGTCCACATCACAAATCCCTCAGGAACCAGACAGAAAGAGAAAATCTCTTCTCAGGGTAACAGGAAGGGCTATTATTGGTGATCACAGTGTCCCTGGTTCAAGCTGAAGGGGGGGGAATGGGGCAGATGATAAGGGAAATGCAGAGAATACATTAGCACTATTGAATTTTGGTTAGTCAAAAAGCAATTATAATTTTTATATTTCTTGCTATGAAGATTATAAAATGTAGGAGAGACAAAAAAATAGAAGAAATCTTGCTCAGATTAAGCTCTTTGAGGATATAGTACAATGGAAAGGATATGTGATAGATAGGAGAGATCTAGGTTCTAGTTCTGGCTTATCCATTGAATACTTAGCTCACTTTGAATAGGTTATTTTCTTTCCTGGACTCCAATATGCCATCTGTAAAACAATGATGTTGGATTTGATGAACTCTACTTCCTCCACAGTCTTGTTTTGTCAAAAACAGAAGAAATATAAGGGCATCTGGGTGGCTCCATAGGTTAAGTGTCCCACTCTTAATTTCAGCTCAGGTCATGATCTCAGAGTCATGAGATCAAAGCCCACATTGGGCTCAGTGCCAAGTGTGGAGCCTGTTTAGGATTCTCAGTCCTTCTGCCCCCCCTGCTCATGCTCACACACATTCTTGCCCTCAAAAACAAACAAGCAAGCAACAAAAACCAGAAGAAATATGTTTTTTCCTTGTATTTTAGAATATTGGAAATCCACTTGAAGAAAAAAAGAATAGTCTTATCAAGAAAAGTGAAACAGCAAGTTGTTGCTGAAATTCTATATATACACGCAATATTTTTTCTCAGTTGCTAAAAAATTTACAATTGTTAATGGAACAACTTGTGATGGGAGGTGAGGGATTTGCTGTTATTGGAGCTATTCAAGGCAAGTCTAGACATGGCTATAATAGAGTCTGTAGAGTTATGTGAACTCACCTCTGGAGAGCTCCATACAGAATGGGTAAGATACCCTGAGGCATGTCTTCCTATCTGCCTTTTATATCTAAGAACACATTATAGTCTTCAGATGGGTGATTATCTCTCCTTTAGTAGTTTGGCTTGAAGACGGCATTGACATCCTTTGCTATTCTGCTTCTGAAAACACTGGCCAACTCCAATAAAAAATAATTAAGTTGGTTTCAAAAAATGAGATTGAATTCTTTTCATGGTTGATACCATATCCATTTATTTCACAAGATGATTTCCCCATTTGTTTATTTAACAACTATATCTTGGTACTTTCTCTGTCTCACAGTAGCAAAGAAGAGTGATACAGCCACTAATCAATCATATCAAAAAGGGCAGGGGCTTTGTCTATTTATGTTCTCTCCCCATTACAAGTTCTGATATATAGTAGAACTCAGAAAAATCTTTTGATTTTTCTTGCCTTGATGAGTTACAAGATGGAAAAATTAGACTAATAATTGGCGATAATCGTAATGCCACAAGTTACAGTGAGATATGAGCAGTAAAAATTACATTCAAAATATAGAATAGTTCAGAGAAAGGGATGACTAATTCAGTTTTGACAAAGACAATAATGAAAACTTCAAAGATGAGGTAACAGTCAGAGAAGACTTTGAACAATAAATAGGAGTTTTCTTGGTGAACAAGCAGACGGGATTGTTCTACACACATGAAAGAGCAGTGAGGTCAGTAACCAGGTTGCCTAATGAGGTTTGGCACAGCAGGAGCATGAGAGTAGAGGAGGAGCGTGCCAGGCACTGAAGATACAGGTACCTGCCAGCTCTTAGATGGACTAACAGCCAGGATATGGAGGGGAAAGACATGATACATATTTTCTGCTATGAAGATCCCAATGGCTAGAGTGTAAAAGATGAACTGGTGCTAAAGCAGTAAGCTATAGGTAAGTGCATTAGGTTGGTCCTGAAATAGCCCAAATGAGATATGATGAGGTCTTGAATTAAAACACTGGTAGTCGTGGGCACCTGGGTGGCTCAGTGATTGAGTGTCTGCCTTTGGCTCAGGTCATGATCCAGGGGTCCTGGAATGGAGTCCTGCAGGAGCCTGCTTCTCCCTCTGCCTATGTCTCTACATGTCTCTCTGTACCTCTCATGAATAAATAAATAAAATATTTAAAAACAACAACAACAATGACAAAAACACTGGTAGTGGCAACAGAGGCAGAGGAGAGAAATGCAACATTTTATTTCAACATGATTTCTGAGTTTCTAGAATAATTTTTTAGGTTATATATAGATGTGAGAGGGAAAAGTGCATGAGCTCATATCTTGATGACTTGTTAAAATTTTTCATACTATTTTTCTATATAGAATTTCAGTGGCCTTTACTTGCTGGGGAGGTTTGGGGATGATACAGCATGTCTTTAAGCATCTGGTTCTCATTAACAGGGAACCATGAGAGGTTTGGGAGCAGGTAAGTATGAGAATCAGAACTATATTTCAAAAGAGAAATTAATAAAGCATTGAAAGTAGTTGAGGGATGGTGTTTGAGGTAGTCTCATCAAGTCTGTCTCCATCAGTTTAGACCAGGTTAATGGAAAACTATAAATATTTAATGTTAGGTAAAATCCAAGTTTGTGTGAACTAATTACATATTCAGTCATGACATATTTAAAGAATCACTAGCCTAAAAATAGGAAGCCCCAAGGCTCACTCTGCAGGGGAATTTCCTTCTTTTCAACAGATACCTAATCCCCATCCACTAAAAGTCAAGGGCTGCTGATATGGGATGGAATACCTTTTATGAATTCATTTAGGATTAATGCAAGAAGAGAGTAAGTTAATTTTAAACTCCTGATGTAGGATACATTGTACTGGAAATAAGGGAGGATGTCAACAAAGAGAGACAAACATATTTGAACCTGTCTGCTAAACATAGAGTGGGTTGATAAGAAAAGGCAAACGAGAAAAACCCATTCTGCCAATTATGACTACATTGATCCAACTCATTGATATGCATTTAAACATAGTGGAGTTAAAAGATAATTACCTGACTTATGAAAAATATTGCACTAGAGAAGTAGGGAAGTTTAAAATCTTTCAGGAGAGATAAGGACAACTTTGGGGAGGCTGATTTTCTTTCTATAAAAAATAAACATCTATTTTAGGATCTTATATTCTCTGTCACAGTTGTACCAAGCAGTCCAAGGAAATTGATTTATAATAGAAATATATTGCATCAACTTTAATGCCAATTCCCTTCAGACCAATTGTTTACTACCTACAAGTCTCGTAAGATTTCATTTGACAAATTTGTATAGGGTTTTGGGATGAAAGATACCTAGAGGTCAACAATGAACCAGGAGTTGTGTTTCTTTGGGATACTACCCTATGTTCTTTGGATCAGAAGCCCTTATGGAATAAAATAAAACGAAATAAAAAGAAGAAAATTAGTAGTGATGCCTACTCAAGAGTTTTGTGAGGGTAAAAAAAGAGAACACCTTGTACTTAGTTAATAACCAAGAGATTAGCAAGAAAGTTACCTTGTGAGCCTTGAAGCAATGTTGCAAAAATGGTGGTGGTGATGCTTTTAATATAAAAATTAACTGAATTTAGGGGGCAAAAGAAATACAGTTATACAAATGACACCTCCACTATAAAAACAAATATACTCCAAACAGATGTGAACATATGATTTTGGAATTCTTTTTATTATTATTATTATTATATTTATTGGAGTTCAATTTGCCAACATATAGCATATCACCCAGTGCTCATCCCACCAAGTGCCCCCCTCAGTGCCCATCACCCAGTCACCCCAACCCCCCACCCACCTCCCTTTCCACCACCCCTTGTTCATTTACCAGAGTTAGGAGACTCTCATGTTCTGTCACCCTCACTGATATTTTCACTCATTTTCTCTCCTTTCCCCTTTATTCCCTGTCACTATTTTTTATATTCACCAAATGAATGAGACCATATAACGTTTGTCCTTCTTCGATTGACTTACTTTACTCAGCATAATACCCTCCAGTTCCATCCATGAAACAAATGGTGGGTATTTGTCATTTCTAATGGCTGAAAATATTCCATTGTATACATAGACCACAGCGTCTTTATCCTTTCATCTTTCGATGGACACCGAGGCTCCTTCCACAGTTTGGCTATTGTGGATATTGCTGCTATAAACATCGGGGTGCAGGTGTCCCAGCGTTTCACTGCATCTGTATCTTTAGGGTAAATCCCCAGTAGTGCAATTGCTGGGTCGTAGGGCAGGTCTATTTTTAACTCTTTGATGAGCCTCCACACAGTTTTCCAGAGTGGCTGCACCAGTTCACATTCCCACCAGCAGTGCAGGAGGGTTCTCCTTTCTCCACATCGTGTCCAACATTTGTGGTTTCCTGTCTTGTTAATGTTCACCATTCTCACTGGTGTGAGGTGGTATCTCATTGTGGTTTTTATTTCTATTTCCCTGATGGCCAGTGAGGCGGAGCATTTTCTCATGTGCATGTTGGCCATGTCTATGTCTTCCTCTGTGAGATTTCTATTCATGTCTTTTGCCCATTTCATGATTGGATTGTTTGTTTCTTTGCTGTTGAATTTAAGAAGTTCTTTATTGATCTTGGATACTAGCCCTTTATCTGATGTGTCATTTGCAAATATCTTCTCCCATGGGTGTCTTTTGCTTTGTTGACTGTATCCTTTGCTGTGCAGAAGCTTCTTATCTTGATGAAGTCCCAATAGTGCATTTTTGCTTTTGTTTCCCTTGCCTTCACGGATGTATCTTGCAAGAAGTTGCTGTGGCCAAGTTCAAAAAGGGTGTTGCCTGTGTTCTCCTCTAGGATTTTGATGGACTCTTGTCTCACATTGAGATCTTTTATCCATTTTGAGTTTATCTTTTTGTATGGTGTAAGAGAATGGTCTAGTTTCATTCTTCAGCACATGGCTGTCCAATTTTCCCTGCACCATTTATTGAAGAGACTATATTTTTTTCCAGTGGATAGTCTTTCCTGCTTTGTCAAATATTAGTTGACCATAGAGTTGAGAGTCTATTTCTGGATTCTCTATTCTGTTCCATTGATCTATGTGTCTGTTTTTGTGCCAGTACCACACTGTCTTGATGACCACAGCTTTGTAGTACAACCTGAAATCTGGCATTGTGATGCCCCCAGCTCTGGTTTTCTTTTTTAATATTCCCCTGGCTATTCGGGGTCTTTTCTGATTCCAAACAAATCTTAAGATGATTTGTTCCAAGTCTCTGAAGAAAGTCCATGGTATTCTGATAGGGATTGCATTAAATGTGTAAATTGCTCTGGGTAGCATTGACATTTTCACAATATTAATGCTTCCAATCCATGAGCATGGAATATTTTTTCCATCTCTTTGTGTCTTCCTCAATTTATTTCAGAAGTCTTCTGTAGTTTTGAGGGTATAGATCCTTTACCTCTTTGGTTAGGTTTATTGCTAGGTATCTTATGGTTTTGGGTGCAAATGTAAATGGGATTGACTCATTAATTTCTCTTTCTTCAGTCTCATTGTTAGTGTATAGAAATGCCACTGATTTCTGGGCATTGATTTTATATCCTGCCACACTGCAGAATTGCTGTATGAGTTCTAGCAATCTTGGGGTGAAGTCTTTTGGGTTTTCTATGTACAATATCAGAATGGGCTTAATAATCCCATCAAAAGGCACAGAGTTTCAGCCTGGATAAAAAAGGAGGACCCATCTATTTGCTGTCTACAAGAGACTCATTTTAGACCTAAGGACACCTATATCCTGAAAATAAAAGATTGGAGTACCATTTACCATTCAAATGGTCCTCAAATGAAAGCAGGGGTAGCAATCTCATATCAGATTAATTAAAGTTTATCCCAAAGATTAGAGTAAGAGATGAAGAGGGACACTATATCATACTTAAAGCATCTGTCCAACAAGAGGACCTAACAATCATGAATATTTATGCCCCGAATGTGGGAGCTGCCAAATATATCAATCAATTAATAACCAAAGTTAAGACCTACTTAGATAATAATACACTAGTAGTGGGAGACTTGAACATGACACTTTCTGTAATTGACAGATCTTCTAAGCACAACATCTCCAAAGAAACAAGACCTTTAAATGATAAACTGGGCCAGATGGATTTCACAGATATTTATAGAACTTTACATCCAACACAAATGAATGCACATTCTTCTCAAGTGCACATGGAACTTTCTCCAGAATAGACCACATACTGGGTCACAAATCAGGTCTTAACCGATACCAAAAGATTGGGATTGTTCCCTGCATATTTTCAGACCATAATGCCTTGAAACTAGAACTAAATCACAGGAAGAAATTTGGAAGGAATTCAAACACGTGGAGGTTAAAGACCACCCTGCTAAAAGATGAAAGGGTCAACCAGGAAATTAGAGAAGAATTAAAAAGATTCATGGAAACTAATGAGAATGAAGATACCTCCATTCAAAATCTTTGGGATGCAGCAAAAGCAGTCCTGAGGGGGAAATACATTGCAATACAGGCCTCCCTCAAAAAACTGGAAAGAACTCAAATACAAAAGTTTACCTTGCACCTGAGCTGGAGAAAGAACAGCAAATCAAAACTACACCCAGCAGAAGAGAGTTAAAGATTCGAGCAGAACTCAACGAAATCGAGACCAGAAGAACTGTGGAACAGATCAACAGAACCAGGAGTTGATTCTTTGAAAGAATTAATAAGATAGATAAACCATTAGCCAGCCTTATTAAAAAGAAGAGAGAAAAGACTCAAATTTAAAAAATCATGAATGAGAAAGGAGAGATCACCACCAATACCAAGGAAATACAAACGATTTTAAAAACATATTGTGAGCAGCTATATGCCAATAAATTAGGCAATCTAGAAGAAATTGATGCATTTCTGCTTTTGGAATTCTTATTTACAGTTGAAAATAGAAATATTCACAAATGTAACCTAAGAGTTTAATATGCATCAAGCTAGTCTATCTTTTTTAGAGATAAGTTCATAACTGATAGGAAATTGTTATGGGAGTTGTTTTAATACCGCAGAAATTTCATGTGCTCCCAAAAAGTCTTTATTGGTTAGGTTAAAAGAAGGTTCTCATTCATATAGGTCCTAATGTTAAAATGTAAGCATTTTGCATTCCACTCATTCCTTTAGCGTAATTCTCCTCAATTCAGAGACTTTGTCTTTCTTATGCAATTATCTCCCTTACATCTCCCAGTGAATGAAAGTAATGTGGTAAATACTAATATGTTGACCTCCTCTAGGAATACAAAAACATAGTTTACTTTTCCACCTTGAGGGGGGTTATCCAATGGGTGATTTTGGGGGAAACATACACACACATACACAGAAAAAAACACCGTGCAGCTAGAAATACTTTAAAAATCACTGCATTTAGACATTTATAAATTTATAATTTATACATCTGATTTCTCATTGTTTTGCCAAAAAAGTACTGAATGTCTAAAATATGCAAAACTTTGTACATAACTATACAAAGAATAAAAATTACCTACTTTTCTGATTTAATCATAACAAGTCTTATGATTATTATTGCTACTACTATAACCATTAGTATTATCAAGATTTTTTTTATCATTTTAGCACTTAATCTTTAAGACAGTCCTAGATATTGTAAGTGGATGCATAACTGTTGAATCAGCAAAAGGAAACAAAATAAACTTTTATGTCTTTGGGCTCTGGAAAATTTTTTGTTTGGTTTGGTTTTTAATTCCCATGAGAAATTGTGACCTGATTCACATTTAGGGTTCAAATTTACAGTACTTCTGAAACCTCCAAATTATAAGCTGGTAAATCAAATAAGAGTTGTCCAGTTTGGAAACCTATGAGGGCAACCAACAAAAGTAAAGTTTATCTAGAGGGAAATAATTTTATCTTATTTCTACAGATTTTTTTTTCCTTTTTGGCAAATGGGCCACAAATGTGAATAAAAATGCACAATTACAAAACAGAAGGAAGTTTTTAAAAAAGCAAGAGTCAGCATAAACAACAACGAAAGAGATTATCAAACTGGATGGGTAAAAGCAGAATAGAAAAAAGAAAAAAAACGGAAAGGAGATTTAGGAAATACAGAAGACAGATTGAAGAGAATCACACAGAATGTAGTACAAAGATCAAATGTAGAGAGACTGAGAAAGAATGGTTAAGAGACATGCAGGACAGAAAGAGATGATCTAACATAATATTTTATTGGGATTCCAGAAGTGAGGAATAGAGAGAGTGGAAGAGAGGTAATAGCTTAAAATGTTAATGATGGATCATTTTCAAAAGTGCTTCAAGACATGAATTTTGACCTCTAGGAAGTCAAATAAATCATAAGTGGAATAAAAGAAATGCACAACAGGGAGCATTGTAGGAAAGCTGTAATATACGAAGGATAAATAAAATGTATTAAAAGTAATCAAGAGAAGAGTCAGATCACTTAAGATAATATGATAGTCTTAAATTTAACTTCCCCATTCACAATGGAACAGAAGAGGAAAGTGGGATCTTCAAAGTGCCCCAAGGTGTGTGTGTGTGTGTGGGGGGGGTATTCACAATACTATTCAAGAATAAGAATAAAATCAAAATTATTGTGGGCAAACAAAAACAGTGTTTCCCACCTACCATTACCACTTCAATAAATGCATTTCTAAAGGCTATATTTTATTTTATTTACAATTTAATGAATGTATTCTAGATTAATAATTCCAGGAAAGCATACGAGATGCAAATGGAAATTATGAGCTAAGAAAGTAAGTACTTAATTGAAATTGACTGTATAAAATTATATTAAAACATTCATTGGGTGGGGACAGAAACGTAGAACCAACATACAGGAAGTGAATACCTAAAATGAAGGACATAGCAATAATTGTATTGAAGTATTATCACATCCTTCACTTTTTCCAGGGGGTGTTGCAGCTACCAATATTAAACTTAAAATATGCATGTTAAAAATATAAAAGTTAATCTCAAAAATAATAGAAATAGAAGCTATAGTATTCCAACTGAGAGAAAGAAAAACATGAAATGTTATAAAGAGTCCATCTAAAGAAAGGAACAAAGGAGAGAATAAAGCATATGGAAAGCAGAACCAATAAAAAAATGAAACATAATGTGGGAACTATAATTCTATATATACCAATAAGTGGGAAATGAGAACATAAAGTGTGTTGTGTACTTAGCTAAGGTGTTATAGTAGTTTTCCATGGAAAATAGGGAGTCAATGAATTCTGCAATTGTATCTCTATCTTCCTGTATAACCATGAATTATTTATAGGCAATTCTCTCTGATTCATCTGTGTATTCACATGGACAACCACTTGCTGTGGTGATGTGCCTCAATGTACTGGAGACTTCACACTTAAAAAAAGTTCTTTGAATGATGATCCAGATACTTAGCTAGATTGACTGCCTTTTTGAAGGAAAAAGCAATCTTTCTTTGGGTCCTTATTTTTGAAATTATCATATGCATAGCATATGTAAATAAATAAGTGATTTCTTCTTCTAAGATCAATGTATTTTTTAACCTACTGAGTAAGGATTTCTAAAGGACTTGCACAAAAACATAGCAGCTTTATTAATAATGAGAGTAATACAATAGAACTAAAGCAAATTAACTTGGAGTATTCACTATGTTTAAAACACTAGGTTAAACATATAGTATTTCTTTGAATCCTCACGTGTGCTTCATATGTAATGTATCCTCATTAATCACATTTTATAGATGAGAAGCTACAGACCTTGAGAGACTGAATGTTTCTTTAAGGTTATACCTTAAGGAGGGCTAAGCAGGAATTGAAACTCAGGCATTTTGACTTCAGAGTTTGTCTATTATGCTATAATTTTTCTCATGCCTTCCCAAACATACCCTTCAAGTTCAGTGAAAGTCCATTTGGCTGTTTTTATGTTGATGAAGTAAAGAACATTTAGACAATCAAAGAGAAATGGCATTTTATTTGCATAGTTGATGATAATAACAGCAACAAAAAAATTTCTAAGATCCGTTTGTTTAAAATGCACATATTCTGTTGTTTACTTTGGATAGTTTTGTGATTGTCATTAAAAGACAGCTCCTTTATCTCTCAGCCCTCAGTTCTCTTTGGACACCACTCTTTACTAGGAAGATAAAAGTAATGTTAAAAAGAAGCTCCCTGTGAAAGATCAAGAGTGGCATTTAATCATTTAATCAACAGTTATTTATTAGCAACCTCTTCTGTGTGTGAAATTGTGTAGGCTCTGGAGAATGTAATAATAAAGCTCCTCTTCTGAGGGGCTATACTGATTGTCAGAGGAATAGGAGGAAAGCAAGCAAGTATACTACCTGGCATGGAGTCAGCATTTAGTAAAATTTGCTTGAATGAATGAATGAGGAAGAAAGTGTTAGGGATATATTAGTTTCATAGGGCTGCCTTATCAAAAAGTACCAAAAGATGGATGACTTAGAACAAAAGAAATTTATCTTCTCAAAATTTCAGAGGCTAGAATCTTGACATCAAGGTGTAGCAAGGTGTCCTTCTGAAGGCTCTAGGGGAGGATTGTTCTTTGAATCTTCCTAGCTTCTGGGAGTTGCCGATAGCCCTTGGTGCTGGTTGACTAATAGATGCATCATTTCTTTTTCTCTGTCGTCATGTAATGATCTCCCTGTGTGTCTGTTTAAATTTCTTTCTTTTTCAATGGATGGTAGTCATTGGATTAGGGCCCATTTTTAATTGGTGTGAGTTCATCTTAATTTGATTACATCTGCAAAAACTATTCCCAGATGAGATCACATTTGTATTAGAACACAAGCCTATCTTTTTGGGAGACATGATTCAATCCATAACAAGGTGCTCTGGAAAAGTTTTGTAGAGGACAAGACCTCCCTGCCCCCACCGCTCCAGTGTATGTGTGTGTGTGTGTGTGTGTGTGTGTGTGTGTGTCCATGCACACATTCACTTGTGTCTGTGTCTATGTGCTTAGGTATACAGAATGGCAGGGGATGACTTCCAAGAGAAGATGCAGGTTAGTTGACATTTGAAAAATAAGTGAGGTTATCCTAGGAAAGGATAAGGAGTAAGGCAGGCATTGCTGGTATCTGAGAAGCTGTATCTAGCAATGTCATTGAGCCTCAGCCCAAGAAGTCATCAGTGTGTAAAAAGAACTAACACTAATCTGTTGTTGTTTTTTATTGTTTCAGTTGATCCTCTTATCCCCAATTATATATTTAGTTTTTTCACATCGAGAAATCTGTATGTGAGGTTTATGGTGATGCTTTGGCATGAACTTTTATGAACCTCATGTTCATCAAGAAGCCCATGGTACTCTGTCTCAAGTTCTGAGAATCAGAAATGACAATGCTTGCACCCTGCTAATAATGAAGACACTTTCATGTTGAAAGTACAGACGTTACTTTTACTTTCATTGTTATTTATTAGTAATTGTGCCAAACTAAAATGAATTGTCTTTTGATGGTTTCAAGTGAGAAAACACTAAAAATGAACACAAGTACAAAATATTCAAGATAAAGTACAGAACTGCAATAACATCAAGCAATTCATCTAGTTATAATTACTATAATTTTATGTAGCTATCAGCCTTCATGTATGGATTTCAAACATCTTTGACCTGAATGGTCATGTCTTTCGTTAATGAGAGATTACAAATGTTACCATAAATTCTACACTTAAGAGAAGGGTAGCTCAGCGGTTTAGTGTCACCTTCAGCCCAGGGTGTCACCCTGGAGACCCAGGATCAAGTCCCACGTCGGGCTCCCTGCGTGGAGCCTGCCTCTCCCTCTGCCTGTTTCTCTGCCCCCCCCCCCTCTCTCTCTCTCTGTGTGTGTCTCTCATGAATAAATAAATAAAATCTTTAAAAAAAAAATTCTAAACTTAAAATATACGGGTTGCCTGTTTAACAGTATCGATTTGAAATTGGTAGAATAAATTATGAATAAATCTATAGTATGAAAGAGTAATCCTCCATTAAAGAATTTTTTTATTAAAGAATGTTTTAAAAGAATAGTTAATAACATAGAGAACTGTTCATGATATATTGTTGAAATTCAAAACACCGTTCATAGTGTATCTTAACTTTGAAGTAATGCATAAATGAAAGAAGACACTCCAAATAATAAAATATTATAAATATTTTTTAAAATGTGTTCCAAATTTTCATATTCATGGCAAGAATAACTTGCACTTAAATAAATGTAAACACTTCAAAATACATTTAAAAAATGAAAAAACAAAAGAAATTTGAGACAATTTTTAGTGAGTTCTAGAACTCACTGTGCTTATAAATGCAGAATGCTGCAATGCTGTGCTTATAAATTTTGATAACCAGTTTACTAGAGAAAAATATAGATGTTTATTATTATTTCACTGTTATATACAATGCCAGTTTATAAAAAAATGGCTTCCTATACAATATTCTTTATTGTATATTTCACATAACCATTGATTTTTACAGAACACTTTCTTTGACATTTGCCAAATGCCTATATTTATAGACAATATATAGTGTTGAAAATGAGTTTAGTTCAGACAGAATTGTTAGTTAACATTCTGTTTATATTAATAAATAATGAAAAAGTGAAACAATTAAGTCGTCCTGTTTTATACTATGTCCATTACACAGAAACAATAAATGTAAATAACTTCTAGAACATAGATAATAGTAAATTGTAGTAAAATTATTATGGAATGATGAGTTTTGAGTATTTATCACTATATTTGATTTTAAATTTACGTAACTCGATGTGAAATAATGGCTTGCAAAATTTAGCAAAAATTAACTGATTTTCACAAGTTGGTGCTAGTTGGTTTCAGCATACCACTGTATAGGAGAAAAAACAAATACAGATATAAAAGACAGAACTTAGGTAAATCTTACAACTAGTAGGCATGTTTGTTTCTTTGGTTCTAAGAATGTCATGAAAACCAAAAATATTCATACAATTAGTATATATACATATAGTAGAAAATATCTCACATACATTAATCTATTTCCACCTGGAAACTCCCCTTATATAAAACTCAAATGAACAAATCTATATGTGTGCATATATAATGTATGTATAAATATGATGTAAATATATACACACATGGACATTTATGCATATACATTTATGTATATATCTTGCTAAAATTTTATGAAGTTTATGAATATTAGCTGAGTATCCTCCATTGTGCATAATCAGAACAATAGAGAGGCTGGGGCTATAAATAGAAAAGGAAGAAAAAGAGCAGACCATGATCTGGTTTCTTATACCCTTTCTTATTTGTAAAATGGGATGATAGTGATAGAACTTACGTTACAGGCTTGTGGAAGTGATTAAACGAGTTAATGTAGGGAAAATGCTAAGGATGGTGCATGACACAAAGGAAGAATGTTAGATGTTAGTGGGTTTTTTATTATTATTATAAGTTTGATTTTTTTTTGGAAAAAAATCTACACTGACATTGCTATACATTGTATTTTTCATATATTCTGATTATGTTTTATCCAGAAATACTGGCTCAGTTCGAACTTCCATTGGCTATATATGAGAATATGATACTCCTTAATATTCTGTGTTTTCTTTTTATCTTTTCAATTTTATAGGTAGAAATCATATTTAATTTTTTGATCTATATTTTTATGATCAAAATGATGTATTGTGTAATGTTTATTGGCCATTAATAGTTCTTGGTTTACAAATTACTTTTCCACATCTTTGCCTGTACTTCTATGAGAATATAAAGATTCTCTATGATTTTTAGGAATTTTTGTGTGTTAGTCACATAAAAAATTATTACATGTGATGAAATTTTTTTCATTTTGTGAGTTTCAGTTTTATTTCCAAAACTTTTGAATGTGAGAGTTGTGCCCATATTAAACAGTAAGATCAATCAGTATTTTCCTGTGTTGTTTGTCTTTTTCCCTTTGGTATGTTCCTTATAACTGACCTCCTCACCCTTAATATTGTAGGAGTACAATTTCTATATATTCTAAAGTATCTGAAGGCTTTACTTTTTTTACATGTATATTTGTATTCAAAATGTATGATGATGTATGGTATGAATTCAAGTCGATTTTCTTCAAATTTGCATGAATCCATACATTGACAATTCTGTTCTTTCCTGATTGCCTAAAATCTTGTCTTTATCACTTATTAGACCTCCAAGTATAATTTTCTTTTTAATTTTTTTATTGAATTTTATTACTAAGCCAGTTCTCTACTAGTTCTTATCTGTGTGCTATTTTTGAAGCTCCTGTAACTTAAGTATAGAGCAGAATATATAACTCTAAAAGCTGAAGTGCAACAGAGTTTATGGTAGGTTAACACTGTCTCACTATAATTTTTAAAAGCAGTTCACTTTATTGCAAAGAGACATGGTTTTTGAGGCATTTTTATGTTTTTGGCATTGCTTTGGTCTTGGTTTTATTTTTATTCCCTGAAAAGAAATATTCATCTAAGTTAGTAAATGATGATTGAGTTTTGGAAAATAGACATGGGCGTTACAGTGACTCGCAGCATCTGTTAGGTGTACCTCTCACTTATGTTATTCACATTTAATGTTTTAATTGCATAGTAGAATATTTTTCTGTGTTAAGTAGATATTTCATCTCAATAGAGTTTTATTTTTTCTTCCCTCAGTAGATATTTTAAGCTAAAAAGATACTTTTACATTTGGCTAAATAGAGATAATTAAAACTTGCTTTAGAAAAGCAATATGGTAAGGATAATTCTGCTTTATAGACTCCCAAATTATCATTTCTTATCTCAATGAATTAGTCTCAGAAGCTTTTAATCTAATTAATCCTTAACCAAGTATAACATCACAGGGTGATATTTTGTGTGACTGCCAGTGTGCATGGATTTAATTATGGATTTGCAAACAGCTTTAGATAAAATCATCTCTACCTGACCTATGCCTACTCTGAGTTTAAAGTAAGGAACATTTCAGTTAATTTAAATATCTTATATTAATTTGTGTTGGTGTGTAGTGCATCTGTGTTCATGCACATTTGTTTGTTCTTTCTTGCAAAATTTGTCTAGAACTCCTGATACATTTTTCAGTATGGGGTAAATGAATCTATGTGAGGTGATAGAAAGACAATGTGTCTGGAAAATAAGAGACCTAGTCTCCACTTTTCGCTACTCTGTTTCTCTGGGATTTATTTTCTTGAAATGTAAGAAGATTGTGTATCTAGAACTGCAAACTCTAATAAACTGTAATTCTAAATTCAGTGATGTGTGAAATTTATTTCAGAAAGAAAATTGTTACATTCTTGACCAATTATGTCTTCCATATCTGGATCTGGGTTCTAGAACTCTTGAACAAAGTTTGTTTTGGTCATTTGCATTTTCAGATATTAAGTCTAGAATTGTGAATTGGGACTTTTGATAACTGGACACAAAAGACCAAGTGACTCTGAATATATATATTCAAAATGTATGTGTATTACACTATAAGATTAGAATGAAATTTTTAAAAATTGGAAAAGACATTCATTTATCATTGTACAAGCCGCATATATAATACATTATAAGAAAAAAAATTAAGAATGAAAACTAAATGTTTAGAGTATAGTTGCTATTACTGATTAATTGGGGGTATATATATTTATTTATTTAATTTAAAGAACTATATATAGAGAGAGCAGAACTATAAAAAATGTATCTGCTACACAAAATCATTATAGAGGTTGAATTAAACAACATACATAAAGTTCTAACTAAGCATGGATCTTGGCACAGAAAAATAGTACTTCTTACTTTATTACTTATCTTTGCAACATTTTATTATAGAAAATGTCAAAAGTATGCACAATAGACCTAAGAGAATAGCAATCCCATATGTCCATCATTCAGCTTCAATAGGTATCAAGTTGTTTTGTCCCTACTCACTGAACATTATCTTGAAGCATTCAACAAACATCATAACAATTTATCTGTAAACATTTAAGTATATTCCTCTGAATAATAAGTTCTTTTTTATGCAAACAACCTAAATAATATTATCAGATCCACTTAGCAAAAAATTATTGGCAATAATTTATTAAACTCAAGTTTAAACACAGTTTTCCACACTAGAGGAGAAAGTAAAAATGGAAGGGAAGATGATCATTACAAATAAATCCCTATTTCTTTTCATATTATGTGTATGTATATATATTTTCTTTCTGTTTTATTATGTTTATAAATGGGTTATTATACCTGAATCTCAGAGTACAAGTGATTAATGAGCCTCGACTGGAGGATATAAGATAGCAGAGGAGTAGGGCAACCCTAAGCCTGACTCTTCACTTGAACACAAATAGATAAATATCAAATAATTCTGCACACCTAAGAAATCAATCAGAAATCTTAAAGAACAAAGCTTCACATCTAATGATCTAGAGCTAAAATACTTCCTGACTCTTAGGTCAGTTTCCTCCCTATTCTACACTAATATGTGTATTTTAAGAACTGATAAATTTCCCACTATAAATAAATACAGCTGATTCCACTATTTGTGGTAGTTATGTTCTACAAAATATCCGTGAACACTAAATTAGTGAATCCTGAACCATTGTTCCTAGAGGAAATACAGGCTTAGGCGCCTACAAGCTTCTGTTTACACACATTTTTTAGTCACCAATTAATACATTACCTTGTTTTATGTGTGTTTCTGTTTAAAGATATTGCATTTAACATATATTGCTGATCCAATTAACATTGACCACATGGCCGATAGCATTATAACTGATGCTGAACAGAGCTTCTTGGATACATGTGTTTTGTCCACAAAGAAAATGATAGTCTTCTTATACTTAGGAAGTATGTACTTAGCACTATAGCACTACCCTCAGGGCCCATTTTAGATAGTGAAATTACCAGAAAAAAATCACTAAAGTGAAAACACAGAGTGGCAGTAAATATACTGGGGCTGGGGGCGGGGGGCACGGTGGCATGTTGCTATATTTACAGTGCAAGTGCTGAAAAAGAAAGAGCATTGCTTTGTTTGACCTCAGGTGAGAACTTGCTTGTCAAGCAACTCAAATTTTTCACCATTCTGCACATTTATGGGAAAGATGATGAAAACCCACAAGTGTTGATTTGGGGGCTCGAGATAAAGTTTAGGAAGTGGGCAAATTTGCAAATAACAAATCCATGAATAATGAAGATTGATTTTACTTGCATTTATATACATGGATACATTTAGAATTTGAAAATTAACCTTGGAGAATAATTATAGAGAATTTTAGAATATGGAGTTTATGGGGCAAAGAAGGGGACAAAGTATGTGGCAGAACAGTAGCACATATATTTTCAATGCAGTATTCAATGAAAAAAAGCAAGTTGAAATAAAGTACATGCAGAACTTTTGAGTGGCATGCATGAGTCTGTTGATAAGGATGGAGCTGGGGTGTCCATAGCATGGTGTGATGGAAAGAGAATCTAAAACTCTGCTCTGTTGAGGTGTTCTGACCTACTCTGGCATATTATTAATCACTGAAGAGATAATATTATATAATGCTGTGGCTTACACACCAGAATTGCACTTTCATTTCTGACAAACTAATATGTCATGACTACATGGAGTTCACTATCTTGACTTCCAAGTTTTTTATTCTTCAGATCAGAGTGAACATGTAATTTTCAGTGAGACCAAGAAAATTTGCATGATAATGCAAGAACTGCTTAGTAAGTCAACAAATAGTAGAGGAGAAAAACAGTCAAGATAATAAAGATTTTTTTCATGAAAATATTATAGCTTCACATATATAACTGAAGATTAAAATGAAATAAACCTAAAATAAAACAGACTACCTTCTGACAGCTAACTTCTGGAAACTTCAGTGGCGAAGCCAAACCCAAAGTGACGATGGCCTTCAGACATAAGGTACATGGATATAATTCATGAACTTCCTTTATGTTTCATAAAGTTATCTAGGAGAAAGAGCAGTGGTCATGCAAACTGCTCCAGATCTTAAACAAAACTAACTTTTGAACAGAGTTAAATTTTGAGTCCGAAAATAGAAAACATGAAGGAGGTGACTATTAGATTGATTAATTCCAAAGGATTTTGCACTGATGTTTCTGTTCATGGGGTGACAACTTGAAAATGCTGAAGATGTCTTCCTGGAGCTTTACAAAGGCTCTATACTTCACTAATCTAATTCTTTGGTAGAGCCATTAATTTTGCCTAGAAGAATAAGGGGTGTTTTAGTTCATAAAAAACTCCACATTCACAAAGCAGCAACTTGATGTGATTAAAGCAAGCTCTTTCTATGATAGGTTCAGCTGAGGAATTTGGATAAATGCTAATTCTGTGATTTTCATATTTCAGTGATTTGGGTCTCTTATCAGTTCCCATTATGCTAACTTTTTCATGAAAATGAAAAGAAAATGAGGAATTGCAGTTCAAGTTTCCTCTTAATGTGATGGCTGCCTTCTGTGAGAGTCATCAGGAAGTCAGCACACTCAAATTTTGAAAACTGACTAGAATCCATAATTATTGATGTCTGAAGCCCATACTCTTTTAATGACCTGTGAATGCTCCTTCGCTTTCACTCAATCAACGGGATTCCCTATGCTTCTGTTCTTCATTCTTGAAACATTCCCAAAAGAGAGGTAGTGATTTGTCCAGGTCACTTATGGTCAGCAGGAAAAACTTGTTTCTAGAATATTCTGAATACTTAAGAAAAGTAGAACTATCTCTATATGATGGTATTAGGAGGTGGAGCCTTTGAGAAATAATTAGGTTTAGATGAGGTTATGAGATTAGAGCCCCCATAATGGGATTAATTTCCTTATAAGGAAAAGGAAGAGACATCAGAGCCCTTCTGCCAAAAGTAGACATGGCAAGAAGGTGGCCATCTGAAAGCCAGGAAGAGAGCCCTCATCATGAACCAAATCTGTCAGCACGTTGATTTTGAGCGTTTTAAGGTCCCTTAGAATAGTGAGAAATAAATGTGTATTGTTTATGCCACCTAATCTATGGTAATTTGTTATAGCAGCCAGAGCTATGACAAACAGCAATGAAAATAACACAACAGTAATTATAATGTATCCCATATACCATTTAGGAGAATTCTTTCTCTGTTGACCCCACCACCCAAGTTATTGAATTAAGCTCTTCTCATTTCACAGATCATGGGAAACCAAGTATTTTCTCCCAAAGTTTGTTCAACTTCTCTGTTGTTTCATCTTCATGGCCACTCTGCTTCCTGGACTCATTTCCACACTCCATCTCTGTGATGCTATTCCTTGTCCTTATGCAACTTAGCATTCCTTTGTGTATAAAACAGAAACACAAATCCACTTGAGTAAAATATCTGTGGGCACGATTGACTTTACTGAAGTTTTTGTTGTTTTGTTTGTTTTGTTTTGTTTTTGAGGGAGGGGAATGCTGAAATAGGAATAATGGTAAAGCAATGCAAACAATATTAAAATCCCTATTAAACATATTATTTCTAAAATTTTCTGTATGAACACCAAAAATTTTTTACTGTTTACATCAGTTTTCTATGTCTGTTACAACAAAATACCACAAACTTAGTGGCTTAAAACAATGGATATGTATTATGTCATGGTTTATTTTTTACTTTTTATTTTTTTAAAGATTTTATTTATTTATTCATGAGAGACACAGAGTGAGAGAGGCAGAGACATAGGCAGAGAGAGAAGCAGGCTCCCTGCGGGGAGCCCCATGTGGGAATTGATCCCAGGACCCTGGGATCATGACCTGAGTCAAAGGCAGACACTCAACAACTGAGTCACCCAGGCATCCCTATGTCATGGTTTAAAAGCTAGAAATCCGGGGATCCCTGGGTGGCTCAGTGGTTTAGTGCCTGCCTTCTGCCCAGGGTGTGATCCTGGAGACCCGGGATCGAGTCCCACATCAGGCTTCCTGCATGGAGCCTGCTTCTCCTTCTACCGGTGGCTCTCTCTCTTTCTGTGTCTCTCATGAATGAATAAATAAAATCTTTAAAAAAATAATAAAATAAAAGCTAGAAATCCTAAATTAGTATCACTGAGCCAAAATCAAGGTATCAGCAGGGCCACATTGCCTCAGTAAATCCTCAAGGTAAATCCATTCCTTGCTTTTCTCAGCCTCTGGTGGCTCCTGATGATATTCCTTTGCTTATGGCCACATCAGTCCAACTCTACTTCTATTATTATATTACATATTCATCTCTGTGTGTCTAATTTCCTTCTGCCTCATTCTTAGGCACTGTGATGACATTTGTGATGACATTAGGGCCCAGGCAGATAATTTAGGATTTATCTCCATGCCAATATCCTTAATTTAATCACATCTGCAAAGACTCTTTTCCCCCCCTTTCCCTATTGGGTACCATTTACAGGTTCCAGACATTTGAATCAGGCATCTTTGAGTGGTCATTATTTATCCTACAGTGTCACATCTAATTCCAGCCTATCTCCATTTTGTTACTTCTTCTTCTCTCTGTTCCCCCTGTTCTGTTTTAGCAACCTCTTTCTTCCAAGGATAGCTAAACCCTTCTCCATGTATTTCACAAAACAAGTTTACTCTCCTCAGTCCTTAGAGTTAAATGCTCATCTGTTGTGTACTTATCAAGTTACTCTAGACAAAAACAAAACAAATAAAAAATTCAGGAATAATAAACAAAAACCTAGGGGTACCTGGGTGGCTCAGTTGGCTAAACATCTGCCTTTGGCTCATGTCATGATCACAGGACCCTGGGATAAAGCCTTATCTTAGACTCCCTGCTCAGCAGAGATCCTGCTTCTCCCTTTCCATCTGCCCCTCTTCTCTTTTCATGCACATGTGCACTCTCTCTCTATCTCAAATAAATAAATCTTTTTTAAAAATCAAAAGAAAAATAAACAAAAACCTATCTTTTAAATATATTTTTTATTGAAGTTCGATTTGCCAGCATATAGTATGACACCCAGTGCTCATCCTGTCAAGTGCCATCCTCAGTTCCCGACACTCAGTCACCCCATCCCCCCACCCACCTCCCCTTCCACTACCCCTTGTTCGTTTCCCAGAGTTAGGAGTCTCTCATGTTTTGTCACTCTCTAATTTTTCCCACTCATTTTTCCTCCTTTCTCCTATCATCCCTTTCACTATTTCTTATATTCTCTGGTATGAGTGAAACCATATGATGATTGTCCTTCTCTGATTGACTTCTCAGCATAATACCCTCCAGTTCCATCCACATCGAAGGAAAAACATATTTAATGGAAACCATGACTACTACAAAGTGAGAATTTATTTTCATATTATTACAAAAGAGTTGTTTCATCTAACTTCTATAATCTCTCAAAATCTCATGACAGTTGTAAAATAACTGGAATATCTTAATATTCTCATGACAATTCTTTTTTAAAAAATTATTTATTTGAAAGAAAGAGAGCGAGCAGGAGAAGAGGTCGGGGGTGCAGGGGGAAAGGGAGAGAAAATCTCAAGCACGCTTTGTGCTAAGCATAGAGCCCAATGAGGGCTACCATCCTGAGATCACAACCTGAGGTGAAGCTAAGATGCATAAACAGCTGTGCCACCCAGGCACGCCAATATTCTCATGGCAATTCTTAATGGAATATGGTTAGTGTCTGTATTTTAAAGATGAGGTTAATTGGCCTCAAAACACAGGGTGACTATGCAATTTATATAGCTAGGAAGGGGAACAGCTAGAAGTCTAAAGTAGTACGCTCTGTCTCCAAGGCCTCATTCTTAATCACTAAGCTTTACTGCCCTTGAAGTTCACTTTGATAGTCTATAAACAGAGATAAAAGTATTGTTAATCAAGTATTACATGCAGTGTTAAATAAGGTAGTTCAGGTAAAAATAATACATGAGTTATAAAACTCTATGCAAAAGTGTCCACCATAATCTCCATAATCACCATCAATTGCACCATCACTACAGCCACTACCACTATCAATAACACTATTATCACCATCAGTACTAACATCACAATCATCACTACCGTCACCATCATCTTCACTACTAGTGCTACCACTTTTACTACAAGCTCCACTATCATGAAAACAACTGCCACCATCCCTATCATACCTCAACACTGAAACTATCATCTGTATCACCACTGTCATCACTATCATGACCACCACTAGTACCACTGCTAGTACCATGACTGTTAGTACCACAGATGCATCCTTCTTGACTATGTGAGATTTTGCTGGATTTATTGGATAGTCAAAGTTTATATCCACACCAAATCCATTAAAAAAAATCCTGCTGGCACTCCATTATTGTGACATCAGTTAGGCCACAGATTACTTGAAATACATTTATCTCTGGGAATAAGAGAGATCAGTGGTAAAGTTGACATGTCTACATACCTAAGGAGGTTTGAAGCTGTGAGTAAGAAAGCTCTCCTTTTATTAAGGCATTGCACAGGGCTAAAAAGTGAGTTGAATGTGGCTTAGGATGCTGCAAATAAAATTGTTAGTCTTTCTTCAGAGAGAAAAAAGGATAAAAAGCAAACAGCATAAATAATAACATTTGCTAATCACTTTTGAACTCTGTTTTTATAACAGCACTATATGATTGGTATTATTTACATTTTACTAATAAATGGACTGAAAGTAAGAGAACTAAAGTTACAATACATGGCAGGGTGGGATTCTCTGGTTTCAGGACCATACTTTCCTACTGTATCTTATTTCCCCATAGGCAGGAGGAAAGAGGACATTTAATATAAAGACTTAATAGGTATAAAAGAAAAGTCAAAAAAAAAAAAAAAAAAGAAAAGTCAGGTCTTTTCATGTGCATCTCTATATTATCATAATAAATTTGTAAAATAGGTATTATTATCTCTATTTTTTAGTTCAGAAAAAGGATATTTAAAGAAATTGTTACTTGTTCAAAGCAAATCAGCTAAGAGCCAAAATGAGGATTCAGATTTATAATACAATATTCTAAACACTACACCACCACATACCCTTCTTCCCCTACCCCAAACTTTTGGGATGCTAGTGCTTAGTGCATACATATTTAATGGGAATTGAGTCAGATTGTTTTATAATGTAATTTAAAATATTATTTGCTCAATAGCCACCTAAAGTTTCATTTTCATGTTATAGGCAGTTTTGTTTGAGCTTGTTGTTGTTTCTTTGCTTTTATTTTATTTTATTTTTTTATTTTATTTTATTTTTTTTTTTTATTTATTTATGATAGTCACAGAGAGAGAGAGAGAGGCAGAGACACAGGCAGAGGGAGAAACAGGCTCCATGCACCGGGAGCCCGACGTGGGATTCGATCCCGGGTCTCCAGGATCGCGCCCTGGGTCAAAGGCAGGCGCCAAACCGCTGCGCCACCCAGGGATCCCCTTTTATTTTATTAATTACTTGAACTAATGTTAGTTTATGTTGTATAAGCGGCTGCAGGTTGATCACTGAATAACACACTCTATAGATAGTCTGCATTTAATCCAGCATATTTGAAATTTAGGACTTTGTTATTGTGCACATTAAAAAAAATTAACTAGTTGGCCTTTTGAGTCAATATTATTAATTGTCATAATTATTTAGGTCTTTCTAACCCTTTTTAAAAATCCTGTATTGATTCTAAATACTATTCTTTATGTGATTATTATCTAATGTCTTGGTAAATGCATGTATGGACATTTATCTTGAATATACTCTATTTACTTAGAGTAAATTTACTCTAAGTAAAAGGGAAGATAAGTCACTTAAAAAAAAAGTGCTACTAAAAAAAAAAAAGTGCTACTACTAATGTATATACGAGATGAAGTCTAAGCAAGAATTTACTTTGCCTTATATCCTCAGTGTTTGTTCAGTGTGTTCCTTTTCTTCTACTTTCACTGCCACTGACTTTTAGACACCCTTACTTTTATTCAGGTAAAGTCCACATTATTACTTAATATTGTCCTTAGATGTGTTTGGACTCAGAATGATAGCTTGATCAAGATGTATGTTCTAGTGAACCTTCAGGTATGAACCTTCTGTGTGTAAAAGAAGGGAATGATGATAGAGCTGGAATAGATACTTGTGTTCCTTCTTCCTGTACTGCTGATGGTTATTTAAATACCAGCTGTCCTGACATAGGCATCATCTTCTTTGTTGAAGATACAGAGAATTCTATCACAGATGATGTGGATGATGATCTAATGAACAGATGATCTGAAAACACTAAAATTAGTGATTCCATAAATACAGAGATCAAATGACGTCTAACTTATTTTGTGTATGGAGAGGGTGGTACATATGAGAGGATATATGAATCTATTAAACCTAATTTTCAGATCCTTTCTGATCCGTATACAGCCATTAGCCAGGTAGAAAAGAGTGAAAAAAGAAGGAAAATTAATTCTAAAACATTTTATGTATATGCTAGTTTTTAATTTTCACATTGCCCCTATTAAATAAACAATAAACTCTAAACGATAAACCAAAGCTGAGAGAAACTAAATAATTTCTCCAAAATCATCACTTAGTAATTAGTCAAGCAATTGTTTAATGCTATATTGGGTTGTTAAAAACAAGACAACAGACCTAAAATGGAGTTGCTTATGCTAAGCCCCATGTTACAAAACCAAGACATAATTACTGTTTCAGCTCTCCCAGAAATGGCACCTTAAACCAGATAATCAAGGATCACCTGATTAGCATTAGTTAGGTAATCTGTCTGGTGACCTCTCCAGTTCCCTTAAGGAAAGTAACCTTACATAATCAGATAGCTTTTTGCCTACTGTAATTTCCATATTCCTGCTCCCTTCTCCCTACAAAAGGCTTTTATTTTGTATAGCAACTTAGAGGCCCTTTCGGTGTGATAGATGAATGCTGCCTGTTTCATGAATCATTGAAAGAAGCCAATAAGATCCTTAAAATGTTCTCAGTTGAATTTTGCTTTTTAACAGATTGATTCTCAAGCCCATTTTTTTTTGCTGTACCAGTGCTCATTTTTTTTGGATTTCACAGATGAGTAAAGCAATTTTTTTAAAATAGAGATTTATCATACATTGCATTTTAAAGAGTAATGATATTTTTAAAAAATATCTATTAGAAATCCCATTTAAAAAAAAGATGGAGTTTTAATAAAAAAATTAGCATAGACATACATATAGAACAAAAGTAGTCATTTCCAAGAAAGTATAGTTGGAAATCTCTCTCTCTCTCTCACACACACACACACACAGACACACACACACACACACACACACACACCACATCATTCTAAAATTTATTTTCTTCATATTTCTGAAAATTTTCTTGTGGATCAGTATTTGGAAACCACTACAGTAGGCTAATAATTGACTTGGGACAATTAGCCAAGTGCTGTGCCATTTAATAGCCACCCTTTCTTTTGGATTAGCCACTAATCAGAGGGTGCTGTTGTACTAGTCCAAATGACTGACTCCCTGGGGCCCTGTACTCTTATGCCCTGTGTTTGTTTACATATAGGTCAATTCTGTCTTTAAAAGTGTTTATTTTTCTTGGGGGTGGAGAGAATCATGGAAGAGGGAGTGAGCAGCCCTCCTTTTACCTACCTCTTTAAGAATGATGGTCAGAGTGAGAGTAGAGCTCCTGCAATTAGAATTAGAAATGGCAGCTTTTCCCTCTGGTTTATTGGGAGAAGGAAATAAAATTTGCCAAGTGCCCCACAGAGTCTCCCAATGTGAAGTCCTATTTCAAATACTTACTGCCTGCTGCTATCTGAATTTCCATTTAAAAATAATTATCAAAACCATATGGGTTAAAAGGGTTGGGGGGAGTCTCAAAATGGAAATATGTAAATTGCAGCAACTTTGGCCTTTTGCATTTGGCTAAGTCTCCCCCAAGCCCAGAACTTCCCTCTGTGCCTTTTGCAGCGTGGGTTCCCATGCTGCTACCCCCACCTAGGCATAGGCCACCCCTTTCTCTCCTTGTAATCCTCCACTACAGCTCTTAGCGGTAGAGTAAACTTAGTTCTCTAGGTCCTAGTGGCTCTCCACTTCTCAGAATCATTTTAAGCTCTTCTCCTCCATGAGAAGTTGTTCCTACCTTCTGGGCCTACCACCAGGTAAAACCACAACTGACTCCTGTGTAACCCCAATGTGTCCTGTGTTAGCCTCAGTCAAAATCACAAACAAACAACCAAAAATCTTCTCACAAATCCATCTGGCTATTTGTTGTGACTGTGACCTACTTGAAGGCAAGGAATAATTACTCGTCTCTATAACCCTAGCAACTACGTGTTACTTCACATATTCAGTACATGGTTATTGAATGAGTAGAAGCTAACAGAAATTTGATTTAAGCTGTACAATAATTATATAATATATACAACATAACATATACTACATAATATTTAGTATATAATTATGCAATAATAAACTGACTTTCTGGAATATATTTTAAAGGATTTATTATGAATCCTCAAACCTACTATTAGAAATCATACGTACAAGGTTTTACACAAGCCATTTAAATATATGTAAGATATTAAGACTATTTCTGTCAAAAAACAAAACTTAACTTAGTAAATTTTAAAGATCTATGGGCTTTATTCAATGGTTCATGAATCAGAGAGCATTCTATCTAGTAAGTAGAAAGGAACACCCAACAGTTGTATAAAATGAAACACTTTCATGCAGAAGGAGTGGGACAAGGGAATTATACTAACAAAGAGCTAAGGTGGCAAGGTCACCATTTTTTAGGGGATAACAGGAGTTTATCATGTGTTGAACAGTTAATTTTAATCGACTTAAGGCTCCATTCCTGGGGGAGGCTGAAACTGTAATTAGGTTAAGTAATGATTCCGGGGCTTGGCATATGTGATTCCATATTGGGCCTTGCCCTGTTTTTAACATTTCTAACTAGACTTATTTATTCCATGACATAATATTTTTGGGTTAGGGTTACATGACTTAAAAACAAAAACTGGAAAGACAGTAATAATGAGTGTTAACCAAACGTTTGTTCCATAATGATACTAATATCTTAATGTTTAGACATTATGAAGGAATAGCTTTGGTGAGACAAGGACTACTTTTAGAGACTCCAAAGTAACACTACCAAATTTATTTATATGGTAATGATACTATGCATTTTTAATATAAATTTCTGACTTTTTCATATAAAATCTTATCACAGTTTATCACTTGGTGGGTGATTGTTTTTATTTAATGTCCTAAACATAGATTATGTCTAAATCTGAATTAATATAAGTCCACATTTATCAATATGTGGCAACTAATCACCTGAAATGTGGCTAGTCTGATACAATGTTAGGATGAGATGTATATCAAGTTTTGAAAATTTAGTAAAAAAGAAAAATGTAAACCATCTTATTAACATTTGTCTTATTATCATATGGTTTCACTTATAAGTGGAATATAAGAAATAGTGAAAGAGATCATAAAGGAAAAAAGGGAAACTGAGTGGGGAAAAATTAGAGAGGAAGACAAACTATGAGAGACGCCTCACTCTGGGAAAAAAACAAAGGGTTGCTGAAGGGCAGGTGGGTAGGAGCATTAAGGAGGGCATGTGATGTGATAAGCACTAGGTATTATACTATATGTTGGCAAATTGAATTTAAATAAAATATTTAAAAACTTGATTATATATTAAATGATAATATTTAGACTATATTGGGTTATATAAAAATTAATTTCAATGGTTTACTTTTAATTATTTTTTAACATGGCTACTAGGATATTTAAAATTACATACACACCTCACATTTGTGAATTAGGTTGCATTTGTTTTGGACAGTGCTATTCTAGATAGGCTATGTAAATGGGCCACCTTCTGTGACTATTGGTGTGTTGTCCTTGAATCTTGGGTGCAAGCACATAGAGTGACAACATTCAATATCATTAACACATGCCTATGTTTATTTAGAATCTATTATGCAGCAGAGCCTGTGAAAAGCACTAGAAATGCAAGTTTGAAATAAGCAGTCATGATTCCTGCTGTCACAATATATAACATAGTGAGGAAGACAGATATTAAACAAAGACTTATTTGAATACCTAATATGACCAATGTGGTGCTTGGCACAGTAAGAGATATGAAGAAGTACATAAGTCAAAGTATCCAGCTTCAAAGAATTTTCAAAGTAGTAAAAACATCTCCTAATAAAAAATGAAAATATTCATTCTGTAATGTATTTTTTCTCTGTTGATATTTCTTTCCTTGGATATTTAAAACAGTCTGTATTTAACCACAGTTCTTTTAGAAGTGATAAATTCTAAGTATCTAGACCTTTGCCTTCCTCACTGTGTACCTTGGTGATTGAGCTGGTTGTATTGAAAAGATTGCTAGAATGGGCATGCAGAATCCTGAATGTTAGATGTGTCTTAGTCTTGAGTTAGGTATGCTATCTTAAAAAAAGGAAAGAAAGAAAATAAAATTAATTTCCTTCTTTCAGCTTCATAACCTATTTCTTGTGAAGAGGGGTTGTTGGTCTAGGTGATTTCTATGTTAGTTAGAATGTTTGTTGCCCTAAGTGGAAGCCTCAAATTTGGTTTGTTGCTGCAGGTTTAATTATGGGTCCAAAGAATTAAAATGTCCAAAATCCCTCCAATCTCCAAAAATATGCAAGGTTTGGTCCAGCAGCTTAACCAGGGACCAAACTTCCTTCCCTCTCTCCATCTGCCTGCTTCACTTTGAGACTCATTGGTCCTCAAATGGCTGCCAGCACCTTTCTATTTATACAACCAGCATAAGAGTGTGGCATTGACCTCAGCATTCTCAGTTCAAGTTCTTAGATTCTTAGATTCTCTGGTTGGAGGAACTTAGATGATAATGCCCATCCATAAACTTAGCTCTGCAGATAAAACAGTACCCTGATGGGCTTAGTTTAGTTCTCATGTTCCATCTATGGAGCCAGGAATGAATTCAGCTTCTCTGAAATCATGTCGACCCCTAAACAGAAATTGCAGCCATTGTCAAGGTGAGAGGGAGGAGTGAAGGCAACCCACAAATGCTACATAAGGCACCTGCATGATCTTGATGAAATTATGTTCATTCTGTGCTACTGCATTATCTCATCTACAAATGATGAGAATATTGTCATACTTAGTGCACACACGGGATTACCATAAGGACAAAACAAAAGAGCCAGTGTGAAGGTTCCTAGCACAAAGCCTAACTTTCAGCAGACATTTACATAAAACTTTCAGACACTCATTCATTCTATTTGTCTGTGAGTCTCTAAACCCCTCATTTCCCCATTCCTCACTGTATTTGTCCATAAAATATCAATATGAAAGCTTCCCTTTTGGCTTATTACAAAAATTCTAATGAGAATTCATGGGTAACAAATGTAAATTGTGTGAAACTTTTTTATGTATCAACATAATTTCATTAATTCTTTTGGAAGCTTAACTGCATTGGTCTGGGTGTTTGTTTTAGTGTGACTTAATGTCTAACGATACATCAGTTTCCCTACATTGACTAATTGCCATTTCCAGCAACACATCCTGAGAAAAATGTTTTCACAATATTCTGCAAACATGCACTGATTTCTCCCTCTGAACTTCCTTGTAAACAACTTATCAAGCCTTCCAAATTCAGACTGTCATTAATAGACTAGAAACAGTGTAGTAATTTTTTTGAACTGCTGATGTAGGGTAAACATCAAACATAAACACACACTCCTTTCTCTATATCTGTAAATGCACTGTAGATACACAAACATGTGATCCAAATCATATTGTTACAAAAATAACCAGAAAGTGCACGTTCATTTTCCTTGAATTCTGTAAATGAGCTTCAACTACGCATATTACTACCCATGGTGATTCTATTTCAAAATGTCTTTGAATTCATCTGCACTGAGATGACCTGACACCTCTTCAACTCAATATGTGCAAAAGGAAACTCAATTTTATCTCTCCCTTACCTGATATTTTTCATGTTGCTTATTTCTATTAATGAGACCTCCATCCTCTCAAGTCTTAAGGCCTCAGAACTATCATTAACACCTTTCTTTTTCTTATAATAATATCCTATCCTATTACTTTAACCACTATTATATATAACCACTATATATATATTATATATATATTATATATATAACCACTATTACAGGATAATAATATCCTATCCTATTACTTTAACCACTATATATATATATATATAACAAACCTATTTCCATCTTGTCATCACAATTGCTACTTCCCTGGCATTTGTCAAATGAATCAGTGGATCCAGTTTCATGAAATGCCTGTATCTATGGCTGTTTGCTAATAGATCTTCCTGAATGAATCCTGAAAACTCTGCTTAATTCATCTTTTGTTTTTAGATTTTATTTATTCATGAGAGACACACAGAGAGAGAGAGAGAGAGGCAGAGACAGAGGCAGAGGGAGAAGCAGGTTCCCTGTAGGGAGCCTGATGTGGGACTCGATCCCCAGACCGTGGGATAACGCTCTGAGCTGAAGGCAGATGCCCAACTGCTGAGCCACCCAGGCATCCTGATTCATCTTTATATTCTTAGCATTTGGAACAGTTTCTAACATGTAGTATATGCTCATTAAATATTAGTTGAAGTGACATTTGATTTATCCCAGTGCCCCCAGTTTCTCCGCATTCCAAATCAAACTGCATCTTGCTCTCTGACTAGTTTCCTCAAGGTACAGTTCTGTTCATATTACTCTTTTAATAAACACAATAAAAGGTATCATTTGTTTGTAGCATTTGTTTAAAGCCTACTGTTTCAAGGTTATTCTTCTCAATAACCCTCTAGCAAGCTATCATTTCCATTTTCACTGAAAAAGTTGAGGTACAGTGAGGGGAGGACACAGATTGAGCTCACATAATTATCAAGGTAGGTATGTGTATAAATTCACATCTGTGTGACTCCAGAGATTGTGGTTTCCACCAGGCTATTTTGCCTTACTCTGCTCAAAAATTTCTGTAATGCCTCTCTAAAATGGTCTGCCCTTTTAGGACAAGAACAGATTGTTAAAGATCTAGGTTATCAGTGTCTACTGAGGCCTTGTTATTCAGAGTGAGGTGGGTAGAACAGCAGCCTGCCATTGCTCAGAGCTTGTTAGTGATCCTGAATTTCAGGCTTTAGCCCAGAACTACTGAACCAGAATCTCCATTTTAACAAGATCCCTCAAGTGATTTGTAAACACATGGAAGGTTCAGACTCTTATTTCAGGAAAACCCTGATCACTAGGTACTAGCATTGATTTACCAAAGGCAAACCTAGTCATGCTAACCTCACCTCAGTTCCTTCTTTCATAGGGTTATCGAAGACATTGCTTAAGGAGATAGGGTGATTTTAGCCAGGTGTTATATACCTATATAGAAACACTCTAGTAATTCAGGGCATTTTTAATCATAACAGTCATTATAGTTTGTAATCACATATTTTGAGATTATTTGCTTATGAAACTGATGAGGCTAAAAGTTCTAATAGGCAGATGCCTTTATGTTCTCTGCACCATTGTTTCCCCAGCACCAAGCCCAGGACATGGTTGGGGTGCAATCTACTTGTGCTGAATAAATGAATATGGTATTGAATAATGACCTTGGGGACAAAACTTGGTCAAAACATGTGGGGTTACTGATAAGAATATTTTAGGTAAGGGATGAGGATTCAGATTGGAGGGAAATTTCTAGTGTTGTGTTACATGTCTCACTTCTGTTCCACACTTATTCTATCATTTCATCTAAGATATTCCAATTATATTTCCTAAGTTTGTACTTATGATCACCCTGGGGAAAGGTTGAATATGTTAGAGGACAGAATTAATGTCCAGTAAGATATTTAAAGACTGAAATGATGGTATGACTTATAAAATGAAATTTAATGTAACTAAATGTAATAGCATGCATTTTGGTGCCAAAGATCAATGAAAAAATGGAGGAATTGTGGCTTTAGAAACATAAGTGAAAACAGTTTTATATGGTACAATATAATTCAAAATAGTGGCATTACTCCTTATAAAAATTATCCTTTATATTATTATAAAGGATGAAATAAGAGAAGTGGAGCATCCAAAGTGAAGGAGATTGTAGTTGCCTATTTCAAGGCTCAATGAACTTTTCTGAAAAGAGCTAAATAGTCAAATTCTCATCTTTGTAGTCCATAAGTTCTTCTTTATCACAACTACTAAATTCCTCTGTTGTCATGGGAAAGCTACTATAGGTAATAGGTAAACAAATGAATAATTGGGTTCCGATAAAATTTTTATATACCCTGAATTTTAATTTCATGTAATTGTCTGAAATACTCTTTTAAAATTTTTTTTCAACTGTTTAAAAATGTAAAAACCATTCTAAGCTCATGAGCCATATAAAACCAGGCTAAATCTGGTCTATAGACCAAAAATTGGCAAACACTGCTCTACTCTATTATAGTCCATGTCCACTTAGAATGTAGTTATTAGACACCTCCCATTTGGACAGAGATGGATAAGTTGTTAGGTCTTTGAATGAGAATGAATCATTCCAATAAGACTGAAAAGTACTAGGGGCACCTGGGGGACTCAGTTGGTTAGGTCTCCGAATCTGGATTTTGGCTCAGGTCA
This sequence comes from Vulpes lagopus, assembly GCF_018345385.1. Lineage (NCBI taxonomy): Eukaryota > Metazoa > Chordata > Mammalia > Carnivora > Canidae > Vulpes > Vulpes lagopus. The sequence continues at coordinate 31,419,968 of NC_054838.1, read as the reverse complement.
TGGTCTCAGGGTTATGAGATCCAGCCCTGCATCAGGCTCTATGCTCAGCAGGAAGTCTGATGAGATTTTTTTTTTCTCTCCCTTTACCCCCTCCTCCATCCCTGCACACACACATGCTCTCGCTCATTCTCAAACAAATAAAATCCTTAAAAAAAAAAAAAAAAAAAAACTAAAATAAAACCTGAAAAGTACTGCTACATGAAGAAAGTAAAAAGAAAATGGGATAACTAGTTCAGGAAAGGACTTTGTACAAAGGACTTTGTTCAGCATAGTTACCACCTTCAAATAATTGGAAGTAAAACTTAAAAAAAATGAAATAGAATTAGAGAGGCAGTATATCATTGCATCTTCAGGTATAGAATTTAGATTCAGAAAGGATTGAATTCATCATGGAATGTGTATGGTATTTTGAACAATATATTAAATATTTTCCTGCCCACACTCCTCACTTATAAATAAAAGAAAATTATAATACCTATCAATTAAATTAGCCTTTGTTATGTAAAACAAAAAACAAAAACAAGCAAAGAAACAAAAACAATTGCACCAAAACTTAGCGGCTTGAAACAATAATCATATATTATTTCTCTGAATTCTGTATGTAAACTCTGCTATTTTTGCCTGGACTTCCACACATGACCACACATGGCTACATTCAGCCAAGCATCAGCGAGGCTGGAATGTCTTCAATGGATTCACTTAATATTTGATAATGTGCTGACTATTGGGTGAGGTACCTGGGATCTTCTCCTTGTGCCCGGGGCCTCTCATTCTCCAATAATGTAGATTGTTTTTTTATTTGATGACTTCAAGACAAGATTCTAATAGAGCAAAGGAAGATCCTTCAGAGGCTTTAGAGACCTCAAATACAAAATACACATAGTGTCACTTCATCACATATCTTTCAAAGGAAAATATGGGATTAGTCCAGATTTAAGAAGATGGGGAAAGAGTCTTCATCTCTGGATGATAGGGCCAGAACAGTTAAATTGCAGAGGGTGTGTCATAGGGATTGGTCATTAAATATGATCATTAATCTACCACTCCTACTTAATGGGACATTGTGAGGGTTAAACAAGGTAACATTTGCAAAACACTTATCATAGTCAACCAATCCACAGTAATTGTTTAATAAACAGTGACTGTATCATTATGGATACAATAAGATGAAGAGAGAAAGGAAGAACACAAAATGCGAAATATTCCAGGTTGGAATGAACTGCTTCTGAGTGTAATGTCATCATGACAAGTATCAAGATTGGATGGATTAAAGACAACACTGGATATGTAGCTAGGTAAGGGGAATCCAAGATTCGTTCAATCTTCAAAATTGTTAACTGATTTTTTTCTGTTCATTGTATGAAATTGGTTGTCAGTGGGGCACAATTTAAAGAAGCAAAATATGTACAAGGAAATGTATATTAATCTTATTGCCGTTTTTTTATTAAGTTTATAGTATGACCATGGGAAATAATTATGAACTTAATCTGAGGGTAATTTTGAGATATTTGGCCTTTAAAAAAATAAAATGTTGCATCCAGCTATTTTGGTTTGTATTAATACATTTCCTTTATACATTTCCAGAAAGAAGAAGAGAGGATGTTATCTATAAAGTCTGTTTCAACATCATTTGGATTAAAAGACCAAGCATAGCAGTGTTTTAGAAAACAACTGGCACTTGAGAGAAAACCAATTTTATCTAAAATATGAGAATAGCGGGCACCCTGGGTGGCTCAGTGGTTTAGCACCACCTTCAGCCCAGGGCCTGATCCTGGAGACCCAGGATTGAGTCCCACATCGAGGCTCCCTGCATGGAGCCTGCTTCTCCCTCTTCCTGTGTCTCTGCCTCTCTCTCTCTCTCTCTGTGTGTGTGTCTCATAAATAGATAAATAAAATCTTAAAAATAGTAATAAATAAATAAAATATGAGAATAGTGAAGAAAGAGACAAAACAAACCTTCCTCTTCCTCTCTATGCTTATCTCCTCACTGGTGAAATGAGGAAAGAGTTCTCTGACAAACAAGATGATGATAGAGAAAGAGCTGAGTCATCCAACCCATGAATAGATTATAGAAAACAAAGCCAGACAGTTGTCTTACTGACTTTGGCTATACCTACTTTGAAAGGTTTAGTTGGCAGGATTCCTTGACATTTTTTCCATCTTTCACATTTACTTTTGGAGACCTCAGTTCACAAAGGGAAACATTACCTATTAAAGTATTGACAGAAAGCAATGCAGCCTTTTACTACAGAAATAAGTAAAAATGAATGAACCAGTAAATAAATAAGTGACTTTGTTCTTCTAGGTATAATCAGCTTTTCATGATGTGCTAGATATTTTTGTTTCTTTAAATTCATCCCTACCTTCAGATCAAAGAAGCTAATCTGTACCAACTATAACAACAGCATCTCTTTTCTTCTGGCTTCTGGGTGGCTTTAGCCAAAGAAGAGTACAGGCAGGATACTGAAGAGAGGAAGGAAAGTGATTCTCCCTCTGCCATTCACTCTTATTGCTGTTATTAGCTAGGAAGCATAACAGTGACTCTTGTGATTTTCCTGTACCCATCCCACACCTTGGTAAATTGTTTCTTATTAAACATTCTTCAAATTAGTTAATTTTAATGTGTCATTTCTTTTCTGCTGATATGCATAGAGATCCTAAAATATCTTCTAGTCTATCCAAAACTAAAAATAATTTGTGACAACAAATGGAAACTAAAAGTAATCAACTACTACAGCTAACACTGAACCTATCAAACGCTTCATTCAAATATTTTCCATCATTTTTTAAAAACTATTTTTGAGTGTATCCTCATTGCTCAAAAGGCTGAGCCAGAATATGGTCAGGATAAGCAGTTTATAACCTAGATGTGCAGATAGTCATTAATCAATCACACAAAGCAAATATACAATTTAAATTGTGGTGAATTTAATTCATTGTGGTGAATTGAATCTACCATGTAGAAAAGGCATGTTGTAGTATGAGAGTTTAACAGAGGCTCCTAGTGGTCTAGGGGTGAGGGAAACTTAGCCTGCAGAAATAATCAGAGATGTGATGGATTGTAGGTATTAACTAAATATGGACGACTGGAAAGAAAATTTCAGGCAGGGAAAAAAAAAACATTCAAAAGTCTTACAACAGAGATAAAAGAATACAGTCTAAGGACTAAAAGAAAGCTAGTGTGTCCAGAGTTCATAGGAAGTGAGATCACAGTGCTGGATGAGGCTGATAGAGTAAATAGTACTAAACCACAGAGGACATTGTGAATCATATTGAAGATTTTGGGGTTATACACAAAAAACAATGGAAGCCTTCTGTTTAAATGAAGGAATGATGTGATTTGTATATTGAAAAAAATCTCCCTGTCTAAACTGTGGAGAATAGACTGGAAGAGGGCAAAATGGAGGGAGCATTAATTAGAAACCTAGTACAATTCTCCAGGTGAGAAATAATGACAACTTAAATGAAATAAAGGATGAAAAAGATAGAGAAAAAAGATGATGCCTCTAAAACTTATCATTTAACCTAGATTACGGGGAGATCAGATGTTGAGTTTTAGATATTGTTGAGTTTGAAGTGCTTTTCAAATATCAAAGTGAGATGCTAAGGTAGTTCTAGATAGAAGCCTAGAGCTCAGAAGAGAGTTCTGGGTTTCAGATACAAACTCAGAATTCATCTGTGTGTGGGAAGTCATCAAATCCAGATGCATAATTTAGATGCTAGAGAACAAAATTAGAGCTTGAGAAGAGGACAAAACCCTGAGAAGTCCCAACATATCCAATAGCTGAGTAAATGAATATAAGCATTCAGAGAGGACTGAAAAGGAGATTCCAAAAGATGGCAGTAAAACCAGCAGTAGTATCATAGAAGCTAAAAAAAGGGAGTTATAACAGTGATTAATGTGCATGAAAGAAAGGTAAAATGAGAACAATAACAACAAAATTCATTCTCTTTATCATTATTAGGTAATTGATGATATAGAAACCATATTGAAATGAATAAAGGAAGAAGAAGCATAAAGTATAAATATAGGAAAATCGGTTCAATGCCTTTGGTATATAAGAAAGAATTCAGGGTCAGCTGAAGAGTGTGGCTGAAGGAGATTTATTTTTCAAGATGGAAAAACTTGAGTATTTTTAAACGTCGATGAGAAAAATAACAGGTTAGAGGAAAATGTTGAATATACCAAAAATTTGATAATGTAAAATTCAGAAAGGGTAAATGTGACAAGATCTGAAATATAACTAGAAAAGGGGATAGCTATTTTTAATATCATCAGATGCATAATGAAAAACTCACCTTATAAGAATAGACATAAAAGAACACATATAGAACAAAAACAATTAGATATCTCAGAATTGAAAAATATCACAGCTATAAAATAATAAAATTGCCCAAAAGTGGACTTGACTCAGCTATTAATGCTCTGAAAGATTAAGAAGTATTCTTCCAGATAACAGTACAAAGAAACAAAGTGGAAAGAATAGAAGAAAAGTTAGGAGCTGTGGAGGACAGATACGTAATTTCTTCATCCAGCTACTAGGAGTTCTAAAGGGAAGGATAGAAAAAATGGAAGGGAATCAATATTTGAAGAAATAATGGCTGAGAATTTTCTAGAAGTTATGAAAAACATGAATCCAGAGATTGTCTAGAGATCTACAGTATTTCAAGTAGTGTTAAGTGAACACATGCACACATCTCAGTGAAAATTCAAAATATTAAGGGCACTTAGGAAACTCTAAAAATCTACCAGAAGGAAATGATAGATATCAACAAGAGTACCAATTGTTGTCATCTATCATTGAACTGGATTCTGAGGAAGAGAGGGATGTAAATAAAACTTCTATTCTCTCAGCCTCTGCTAGATACTAAGAGATACTGACAGTTTCATAAAAAAAAGCAATACATTAATCTGTGATAAATGATGGTCAAAAGATGCAAGCCAAGGATATGGAAGTACAACTTATACAATGCTCTAAATTTTAGGAAGTTGATTTTTTTTAATGCATTCAGAAATAGTTACTGAGAACTTCTCATGTGCAAAGCTCTACATGTGACCCTCAAGGTAAGTGACAAGAAGAATGATGTTTTCTGCCCTCGTGTAACTATAATCTAGGATATTTTCATTTTGTGTTACTGATCAGCTGTACAGTCTCTGTAAAAACATGATTAATGAAGGGCAAGCAGGTGGCTCAGTCAGTTAAGCATCTGCCTCCCACTCAGGTAATGATCCCAGGTTCTGAGATTGAGCCCCACATTGGGCTCCCTGCTCAATAGGGAACCTTCATTTCTCCCACGCTCTGCCCTTCGCCCTGCTTGTGCTCTCTCACACTCTCTCTAATAAATAAATAAAATCTTTAAAAAACCCAAAACCATGGTTAATGACTTTACTGAATAGAAAATTAAGTCATTTTTCAATGTTTATAATCTAGATAAAGGAGAACATAGAATATGGCTTACATTGGATCACTGCCATCTTTAAGTGCTCATACACAGAGGCTCAATCTTGCAGCCCAACACATTCTAAACATCTTTGATTCACTTTCCATGTGAAATGCATCCTCTAGATATGTTGTGGTATTGTCATTGGTCATCCCAGTATTATGCATTATTTACACAGACCTACGTGGGCCTGTGTAAAATTACTCAGTAAATATTTTTCAGCTCAAATTATATGACTGAAAACACAGATGAATTTGATAGTTCATTCAAATTGTTTTTTCAAATAATCCACTCATTCTAAAATTTACCCCGTAGACCATAAAAAGCAGCTATCCCCTTATATTTGCATTGATCTATAATAAATTAATCAAGTACTCTTTATTGATCATACATAGAATTGTGTCTGCACATGTGCTTTGGGTATTATGCGTCATATTGCACATCATATACAATAATATGTGATTTAATCATCACTGTTTACTTTTGGTAGAATTAGAATCCAATCCAACTTGGTCATTAAGCCTCCTGCTTTTTTATACATTGTATTGCATTCCCAACTTTGCACTTTTCCAAGTGCCTTTGTAGTGTTTCTTATAATATGTGTGAAAACATTGTTAATTTCATTTTACCAAGAAACAAACTAATAATAAACTTGGTTTTATTAACTAACGCTTAATACCAATTGTTTGCTGTTTTGATTGTCTTTCAATTGTTTTTGTTCCTTGATATTTTTAAGGCCATTTATTTTAGTTCTTGTCCTCACTTTCTTAGGGTAATGTGGTTACAAAAATTAGAGAATACTCTCATTCATAACCATTTAAATAAATATTGGATTGAGTGTGCAAATTTTAAATAAATATCCTTAGTCTTATTTGTTTTAGAAAAGATGGAATCTCTCTCTGTCTAGATGCTACACAGTATACTTGGGGTCACCCCAAAATGTATAATTCTTTGAAAGAAAAAATCCATTTGCAAGCCAACTTTTTCACTATATCTAGCAGTGATCAGAATGGTTATATAAGGGGAGGGAAGATAACAAAAATAATAAAAAGTAAGGCTAAGAGAAGGCTTAGATATGGCCGAAACCTGTCAATCTTACTCTAAGTTTCTTTTAACAAGGCAGTAGAGCCACTGAATACCATCTTCTCTCTGGTCCTTTTCTCCCTATAGAAGAGATTCTGTCCTAAGGCCTGGAATATGGAGAAGGATGCTTAGCCACCCTGTCCACTGCCCAGTGTGGCCAGGCACTACTCTAGCTTTGCTCTCCACAAAGACTCCTTCCTCTGTCCTTTGACAGTGATTGGCAGCTACAATGAGTTGTTGTGTCAAAGCTCCTGCAAGTCAATTATGAAAATGATGTGCACTTGCTTAAAGATGATTGTAAATTGCTTCTAGCTGATCAGAATAATGAGTCTCGGCAATGCTAATCAACTTTGGGCATATATAGCACCTTGTTTCTGCCGTTGTGTTAGCAGCTGCAACTAGTTCACCCAAATGAGAGTGTTTTCAAATTTCTTGTGGATTGAGGCAGGTTGTTCACAATGGAGACATTATTGGAGGAGGGAAGAGTTGGTCTCAAGGAGAGTGGGTGAAACAAAGCAACACTCATTTAGCATCAGTTGTACAATCCCTTATGTTTACCAGTCCCTTTTAGCTTTGGTTTAAGAGAGCAAGGAGGAAGCCAGTGGTAGCTAGAACCAAGTCCTTTTCATATGTATATTTTATCATTCTATCTTCATGGATGCACTATGAAGGGGCTGTTTTGAGCCCCATAAAATAAAATGAACACACTGACTCTAGGAAATGCTCAGCATTGCACAGCCAATGGATGAGGAAGAGTTCAGATATTGCCTAATTGATTTCAAAGGTCAGTCTAATTACCAGTGTTACCTAAATATTATCTACAGACCTCCTCCTGCTTTAGCTTCTCCCTTATATACAACTTTAAGGCTCAGCTTCCATGGCTTGCCCCCACATAATCTCAGTGAGAAACTCAGGGGGTATTGAAAATAGGTCCCATGGATGTACATTTCTAACAAGCAATTCTAGGTTGTATTCCTGCACATTGAAGTTTAATAGCAACTTCACCTCACCTTGACTATTCCTGCTTTCTTTTGGAATTCTGTACCACCACAGGTATTTCAATTCATCACAAAGATTTACAAATCTGTTTTTTATTTACTCTGTCTTAGCGGTTTTATTTTGTTTTTCCTTTAGAAATTGGAAAAATGTCATCTCCATTTATTGATTCATAATTTTGAATTTTTGCACGTCTTCTCTCCTAAAAATCACTCCATGACTCCTTTTACTCAATTGTTTAAGTGGCTTAGAAGAAGGATAAGGTGAGAGGACATAAGCCACAATGCCATAGAGTGCAGTGTGCCTTGTCCAGAAAGGCATAGAGGGGAGAAGATAGCACTAGAGGTCAAAGAATGGATTCTAACATTGTACTTTTATTCTCTCACTAATTAACTCCATGACTTTGTTATCATTTGTTCCCCTATGTTTTTCCTAATAATAATAGGAAGTGTAATTAATTGAGATCACAAAATTAACTTCTTTTCCTACTTAAAATGCAGTATGGGCACATAAAAGTCAATTCAAAAATAGTTTTGCCAGGCCTCAAAATGTTAAACATAGAGATACTAGACAATTAAACTCCAAGTTATGTACCCAAGAGAAAAAAATATATCTACTCAAAAACGTATACACATTATTCATTATATCCAAAAAATGGAAATAACCCAAATGTAATCAATGATAAATGGATAAACATGATATATCCATACATTGGAATATTATTTGGCAATAAAAAAGAATGTAGTACAGATTCCAGATACAATATGGAGGAGCTTTGCAAACATCATGCTAAGTGAAAGAAGCCCATGACAGAAGACCACAAGCTATATGATCCTATGTATATACAATGTCCAGGATAAGCAAATCCATATAGACAGAAAGTATATTAATGATTGCCTGGGGAGGGGTGGAGATGTAGAGTTACTGTTAATGGGCATGATTTTTTTTGACAGGCAGTGTGGGGGTGATGTAAATGTTCTAAAATTGACAATGGTAATGACTGCACAATTATGAATACACTAAGAACTATTTAACTGCATAATTTAAAGGGGCAAATTGCATGACATGTTAACTGTACCTCAATGAAATTACTAAAAAAAAGTGAGGTATTAGAAAATCATAAAGTAGGCTAGTGCCTAAGTTGTATTTACTCAAAGCAGTTGTTCACAGCATCTTTTGTTGTTTTTAGACTGGAAATTCAAAGTGGAGCAACATTCTGTACTTCTGAATGGTGAGATAAGTGAGGAAGTTTCTATGCTAACAAAAAAATTGGAAGCACTATATGGGGTTTTGGAATTTACATACACCAGTACTAATATGATGTAGATCAGTTTTTGAATGCAATAATAAAGGAAAATGGAGAGGGTAAATCTGGCATGGTGCATGCTGGGTGGATTGAAGAAGGGAGGGTTTAGCAGCAAGAAGAAAAACTTACCCATCATTTTCAGTAACCCAGACATTGAGTGAGAAGGTTCCATCTACATCCCTAAAATCCATTTTTGCTCAGAAATCCCTTTTGCAATTTGAAACAAACTAGCTATCATGATAATCGCATCTGCACTGCAGGTACATAGTTTTGGTACAAAGGGGAAGGACTAAATATCATTTTTTATTTACTTCCAGGCTTCAGACCCTAATTCTATGGCATGGGTATCTCACAGATTCTGTTTCTCTGCCAAGATCAACAGGGATGATCAGCCTTGCTCTGGGAATATGAGTTTGATATTTGGGTTGCATGGCCTGTAAGTCTGAACTGTTTTGTCTGATTCTGCTTGCAAGCTCTTTAATTCCTTTTGACTCTTCACACTGCTCAAATCCCTGTGGCAGAGCTCAAATCCTATCTGGTAAATCTCATCAACCACTGGGACACCCCTGCATATTTTCTTGAGTGTAATGTCTAATAATCTCTAGCATTAATCTAAAGAAACATCTCCTTATCCAGCCTCTACTCTTATTAAGAAATGATGCTGTTGTTGAAGCTGTAAGAGATGATGGAGATTAACATTAGCCCAATACTAGACATTTATTTGTTTGACATTTCATTGGATGCCTAAAATAACCTTATATGGTAGATATTATACCCTTTACTTTATAGATAATGGGGCTAAGTTTTTGAGAGGCTAAATAATTTGCTTACAGTTACATAATTAAGAAATGGAGAGGGGATAGAGTTCAAGTCTAGGTTTATCTAATTGTAAAATGTAGTTTTCCCAATTTCATATTGATTTAGGCTTATTGGCAAGCTTCAGACAAGCTCACAGCACTCTTAAATTTCTACAAGAAGTCTTAGCAAATTGTGGTTCAGATAGTAGGAACGTCATGAATAAAAATTTTATCACTGAAAGGAAAACGAACATTGGTAAAGTACTGATGAGATACCAGGTGATTTCATATATGTAACAACAGGGCGTGAACATCATGCCTTAGTTTAGGTTACAGGTGGGGGAAATGAGACACACAATATAGCAAACTAACTTGGTAGTGTTTTCTTGACTTCAAGGTGGTATTTTGTCTGTCCCTGGATTCTGTGCTCTTCCCAATATCCTTGTGGCATATTTAGAAAAGGAATGAAAAGAAAGACTCTTGAATTGGAAAAGAAGGAATTAACAAATTTAAGCAAGGCCACAGAAGTTAATAAGTTCATATTTCCAAGGATTTTAAAGACCAGTGCTTGAATTCAAATTTATGCATATCCTTTTCAAGAAATAGAGGGTTTAATCGGCCAGATAGTGAATTTGTTTGTATGAAACTTATGTTGTGCTCACTGCATCCAGGAAGTCTTTTGCCATGCTCTCCTTCTTGTTTATTGCATATATTTCTTTGTAGCAGATACTGGAGTAATTGAAAGCTGAATATAACATTCAGAGCTATGTAACACCTGGGACTATGGAAATAAGAGAGGTGAGATTCTCACCTAGTCTGAAGGGTAGGGTGTTTCTGGAAGGCTTCTCAGTTCGGACCATGCCTGACTTCATACTCAAACTCCTTTGAGATACAGTCAGGCATGATAGAGGATGAAGGGAAGGTGATCAAGGAAAGGGAGCAGTCTAGGAAAAGAAATGTTTTATTTAGTTAAAATATAATGAATATATCCAATAAAGAGAAACTTTCTAGGGAGGAGACAGTGGCACCATTTTCAGTAAAATGGGCTTCAGAAGATAGGATAGATGAATAAGTCATATATGCAGTATGAAAGTAGAAGATGGAAACACAAGGAAGCTTAAGTTACTGACTCAAGAAAAGAAAGTATGGGGCAGCCCCGGTGACCCAGTGGTTTAGCACCTGCCTTTGGCCCAGGGCGTGATCCTGGAGACCCGGGATCGAGTCCCATGTCAGGCTCCCTGCATGGAGCCTGCTTCTCTCTCTGCCTGTGTCTCTGCCTCTCTCTCTCTCTCTTTCTCTCTCTCTCTCTCTCTCTATGTCTCTCATGAATAAGTAAATAAAATCTTAAAAAAAAAAAAAAAGAAAGCATGACACATATTTTCCAAAATGGATGATTTATTAATTGTTATACAGGGAACAAAAAATGTTTCCATGATGAAACAAACTTATAGCTAATCAAAATTAAACTGGCCATTTGACTACATGACTTTTTAGCAAGTTACATGTCCTAGCATATATTTTAAATATCTAAGAGAAATCTATAATATGCAGTGTTTTTAAAACTTGTTTGGTCTCTGATCACTGATCATTTTTTGTGAAGCAATCCAAAGAATCAATGTTCAGTGGAAAAGAAGTTTGGGAATCACTGGTTAAGAGAAGGGTCATTGATGTATGATGATCTGGGATTTAATGTCAACCTAACAGGAATGGTTGTGGAATCCTGGAGCAGTAACTTGCTCCATGTCTTTCTCCCCAGCTGCTAACTGATAATGCCTGTAGTGCCCCAGAGAAATGTTGTGAGGATTAAATGAGTACAGAGAACTTTTTAACCTTGTGCCCGACATTGGGTAAGCACTCAACAAATGAATGTGCTGTTACTTTTATCATTAACATACAAACAGAAAAGGAACCAAAGCCCAGTATCCAGTAAAGCAGCCCTGAAAAGAGGAGTAGGAATACTGTCTTATAAATATCCATTTTTCAGAGGTGCCATACCCCCTTATAACTTTAGCAAATAAGTGAATAGTAATTAAGGAAAAGAAGTTAATGAAGGTGTATTTGAGAAAGGAGATTCACAGGTAAGGAAAACGGAGACTCCCTAATATGAGACAGGCTGGAGCTGCTTTCATACTGCAGATGCTTAGATGGTTAACCAGTGGCCCTGTTATTTCAAAACTTAATGTAGTTGGTTAAAAGACACTTGGATAATAAAGTTGTGTTTTAATTAAGAGTCGAGTGAGTGCCGGAATCCATAACTTTAAGATGTCATTTCTAGAGGTTGAGCAGCATCAGCTTTTGGAAAGGGTGACAGGAATTGCTGGTCTATTCCTCACCAACACTCCTTCTCCTAACCCAGCCACATTCCTTTTTTCTTACCTAGACTGGATGACATTAAAGACAGGATTTTATGCCAGGGAAATGACTTTTTAAGGTATTAATTATTTATGCTTTATGTTTTTGTAAAAAAAAAGGATAAAGAAGTTTGGTATATCAAAGAGAGATAATGATGTCTATATATAGATAATAAACATTTTTCTATGAATTCTGGATCCATTGCTTTTACATTATTAAACACTAAAATCGATATTTTACTTTTTTGTGTTTTGGGTACTAACTTGAAAATTCAAGTTCTAGTCTACATAGCATTTGATCAGAGAAAACTACTGTCTGTTTAAAATTACTATTTGTTGCTTTTCTAGTTTCTTCTAACTTCTCAGATTTTTCTTTTTGTTTTTGTTTGTTTGTTTTTCTTTTGTCCATGTCCTTGCTTCCAACTGAAAGTCACTGAATTAGTGGACAATCTTCCAACGACATACTAAATACCTTTCCAATCTTATCAGTGCCCACATGAGAGCACTGCAATATGGACAAGAGCTTTTTCTTTTTTTTTTTTTTTTTTGGACAAGAGCTTTTTCAAACCAGAGGACACACACTTCTTTTTTCTTTGAATGTGTTACAGGAGCTACCCCAAGACAAAATATAAACCATTATTAATAACAAGTACCTTTTAGATACTTCTTATATATTTTGATTTTTCTCTATTTAGTTACTATAGTTTCCTTTCTAATGATGATCCCTTCACCTTGGAAACTTTCCTAAAACAGATATAGTATGGACTCAAATCCATTAGTTCTGTTTGTTAATTTGCAAAAAGACCAAGTTCTTGGTCATAGTTTGAGCACTGACAGTGAATCATATTTGATGGGGTAGATACAAGTAGTAATTGCTGTGGCTTTATAAAGTTGTGAGACTAGAAAACCAAATTATTTCTTAGCTATTCTAGTACAATCAGAAATTTAAAATATCTTCTACATTCCTTGCCCTAATTGTTCAGATAGGCAGTGACATTTTTACTAATGCATTTTTGTGTGATGGCTTTACTTTTACTTGTGTCAATCTTGGAAACAAAAAAAGGAGAATCAGCATATTTCTGTATTTTCTATAAGCCTGTCAATTTTTAAGCGTGCTTCCTTTTATAGCCTTACAGTTTAAGAATTTTAGAATTCATATACTTCAACTTCCTAATATTTTCCCCTATTTATCAGCCAGAGAAAATTCAGAATCCTTAGTTTGGTAGTCCAGCTTACTCGTTGAGTAGCCCTTCTCCTGCTCTTAATCTCTACGTAGCCCCTATTAGAGACAGAAGGGAATTCTCCAATTCTCTAAATGGGAATGTACACTATTTAGTGACCCCATGCCTTAGACTCTGCTATTTTTGCCTAAAATGACTTCTATTCTCTTTGTTTGTTGGAGAAATATTTCTCAAACCTTCACAATTGAGCTTTTGTTTAAAGTCTCCAAGTCATACCCAAGTGAGCTCATTTGTTACATCTTTTATTCAATTGTATCTCATTGTAATATATGGGTTACAAATCCGACTCTTCGACTAGATTGTGCTTTTTTTGAACATAAAGATCATGTATTGTTCATTTTCCATTATCAGTATCTAGGTCTAGAATGGATATCAAATGGTCCCAGATTTAAATCCCATTCCAGCACTTGCTCTACATGATTTTGAAAACAATCTGCAGAATCTATTTCCTTGCTTAAAAACTGAGATAAGATTTGGCTTGCCAAGGCTTTGATAGAATTCATCATATTATGTAAGGAATGTAACACAGTGTCTGAAACATAGTAAACATTCAATTAATTCTTGCTAAATAGTTGTGGGTAAATTAAATGGACATTTTGACTCGCTGGCAATATTTTGTTTGTTACTGTGTTCTGAAAGGCAATTTTATTTATATGTGAGATCTGCATTGGACATTTATCTGTATTTGGTTTGGTCCATTTGTGCATGGATGGCTTTTTGTGCCAAAGTCTACCAAAAAAAGTAATAGTTCTGGATGGTTAAAAGAGTTGCCAAAAGAGTTCTACCCTATAAAAAGCAGGGAGATTGACAGTGGTCTTTGTAAATGTATCATCTGATGTGTAAACCTGATCTACCTAGTTTATTAAAAGACAGGCCAAACTACAGTGATGCCACAATTTCCATCTTTATGTGGGAAGGTCAAGCATCTTCTACAGACTTCTCTTGTTTTGTTATCCACAGCTTTACAAATACTTCTCTCCTAGTTCAGATCCTCACAGAGCGAAATAATGACTATTTTAAGGGCTCAGTTGTTGAATAAATGAACTAATCATCAAAAGGACTGGATGGGAAAATAGGAGCTGTTCACTAGAGGCTAATCCCTGTTATTAGTAAAACTACCACTAGTAGAACAGTAACTAATATTTTTACAGCAATTTACAATGTACTTGAGGGCATCACTATATTTCATCATTCGGTTTGTTACTTACCATGATGCACTAATCTGGTTACAACAATTGTAATTCTTTCAGATTGATTGTTGCAGAGACAGTGTATATAGTAGATAAAATCATGGGTGTTGAAATTAGGCCCAGCTTTAAATTTCTGCATGTCTATGTAGTAGCTTTATAACTTTAGACACATTACTAAAACCTTTGAAACCTCAATTTCCTCATTTATAAAAGAAGAATAAAAATGCTTTCCACCTCAGAGCATGTTGTAAGGATGGCATAAGGTATAGAATTTAGACCAGTGTGGACAATGAATCCACTGTTAGAGTTGCTCCAGTTGTGACTTATATGGTTAACTGCCTTCTCAAACTCTGCATTCATCAACTAAAGCTTACCTCTGCCTCAAACTGAAGACTTCCTTTTTTAAAACCTTCACTTTGTTTTCGCTTTTTTGTGAAGGGCATCATCATGCGCTCTCTAACACAATTGGGAAGAGCATAGGTAAGACTGCATTTAACTCCTTGCTTTCTAGACCACAGCTCAGTAGTTGCCAGGATCTCCTGGCTCCTCTTAGTTCAACTGACCTCCAGCTGAGGTGTGCTGTCCCACATCAAGCCTGCCTTGTTACTTCTGGTTTGGATTATTCTCAGATCATCAACCTAACACTCAGGCTTATGATCCATTTCCTTTGAATCCATTTATATTCTTTTTTTTTTATTTAAGATTTTATTTATTTATTCATGAGAAACAGAGAGAGAGAGAGAGAGAGAGAGAGAAGCAGAGACACAGGTAGAGGGAGAAGCAGGCTCCATGCAGGGAGGGATGTGGGACTCGATTCCAGGTCTCCAGGATCATGCCCTGGGCAGAAGGCAACGCTAAACCACTGAGCCACCCAGGCCCTATATTCTGTTTTCAGTTACATTCTATTCCACACACATATTCCTTCCATGTTTTCTAGCCCTATTTATTCATCTTGTCCCTAAAGAGCCCAATCCTGCCCTTCCACCCTAGGTGCTATTTATCAAAAATACTAGTTCTCTTGTTTTAAATGTTAGTCTTTATCAAATTTTTATTTGGTGTCAGGAAGTGTGCTAGGTGCTTTAAAATGAGCTATCCAATGTATTTGCTTCTGAGTGCCACAGAACCCTCTTCCTTTTAGGTGGGGATTGTTTTTAGACCCTTTTGAAAAAAAAAAAAAAAGTTGTCAGAGGTCAAGTACTTTGCTAATTAATGGTCCTAGTAGCTTTGTGTTTGCTGGTGGAGCAAAGATTTGGATCTAGCACTCCTTAAGAGCTCTGTCTCTCAAACTCTAAGACCAACTGCCTTCTCTTTGGTGACTTGTCCAAATTCTCTTTCTTCCTGATCCTCCCAGTCAAAATGTCTCTTTCTCTTCTATTTCTATTGTCAGTTGTCTGTTCCTTTTTTTTTTTTTTACATGAACTATTAGAGTGTGTTTTGTAGCAAAGGTCTTTGTATGTATATCTAATCTTCTATACAGTGTTCTCAATTCAATAAGAACTTACACCATTTGCCTTTCAACTTTCATTTCTAGTGGTGCCTTACACAGATTCTTATATGAAGCAGGTATTTAGTAAAAGTAGAACTGTTCTAAAATGAATTAAATTGATTGCATTGACCCAGTGCCCACAGGTATTCCACAGCAGAGGCTGGAGTTAAATCAGGTTTCTCCTTAAGCCATATGTTCCTTAAAACCTCATACTGTCAAAGAAAATCGACTCTAGAAAAACAGGTGTGGATTTTGATTCTCTCACAGTTAGCAGGACTGTTTTTGAGTAAGTTACATTACCTATGTCACTTTTTTCTTTTATACATAAAGTGGGGGAAAAAACACCTACATTGCAGATGTGGATCAAAAAGATTAAAATGGAGAGCATATGTAAAGTATTTAACATATTTTTGGTCCCATATATGCTAGTAATAAATGGTAGTTGTATTCAGTATGGCCCTTCTTCTCATATAACAATATAAGAAGTTGGAATCACAGACTTGCTTCCAGTGATTTTTTTTTCTTCTATTTTCTTTCTTTTTTCAAAGCAGGAATCAAAACGAGAGTGAAAAAGTCTGAAAGAATAAACCAAATTGTTTGTAGCTAGAGTCACTGTCAAGTCTTCTGTGAGACATCAGCAACCTTAGAAAGTGCCCCAAGCATATTGGAAGGAGAGTGAGCAAGTTTTAAGTTAGGACCAAGGCTAATAGTCCCGACTTTGGTATCATTAGGTAGATGGTAGACAGAGAATGGTTGGGGAAGTAAAATCAAATCAATTTGACCTGGAACAGAATGTAAGAGTAGAGTCCATGTGCATTGACTTTCACATGCATGTGCTTACTTATCAAGTGGCCGCTTTATAAAGGGAAAACCAGAGAGACTGTCACCATGAAAAACAAATCAGCAACTAGAACAGAAGAGAAGATTAAGAGTAGGCCATTTACAAAGAAGCTACCTACTGTCAATCTTACCTTGACACTTGAGTGACTTTTTTCTAGTCTATGGAACAGGTATTTCTGTCCTCTGCCTCCCACATTTCACAAGCAAGAAAATGGAGCCCCAGAAAGACAATAGGAGGGTAAATTTATCCAATATCTGTAGATAAGAAATTTGTCATATGATTTATTTTAAGTTTACTTTTCATCTTTTTGATGAAGAGCATGCTGTGGAAGAGATTAATACAAACCAGATTTCAGAGGTGACTTAGAAACCTGCTGAGGATTAAGTTAATCAAAAAAATTTATTGAATGTATATCATGTGTTAAGAATAATGGTGTAAATTTAGATAGTGTGTTAAAAATGATGTACTAAAAAACAAAACAAAACAAAAAAATCTGACATACTCTGTTCTCAGATATCTCAGCCTGTGGGAAAGAAAGATAAGTAAACAATACAATTTGGTATGAGTTATCCTATGCTAGAGAAAAACATAAAAATGTTAACTTTTTTTTTAAAACAAAGTCTTAGGTACATGTTAAATTTTTTGAAACTCATTTACTTTTCCCTAAAAGTTTATTGAGTAAGTACTATTGTTACCACTAGTCTATAGATGTGAAACTGAAATAGAAAGAGGAACCTGCTTTTGTATAAACAGCAGGATGTTAGAGCTGGGATTTGACCCTGGCTTCAAAGTTCACACCTCTAAATTCTAGATATGCTATGCCCCTAAGTCACTTTTGGAAATAGAATTGCCAGATAAAATACATGATATCCAAATAAGTTTGATGTCAGAAAAACAACACATTTTTTAGCTTAAGTTTATCCTATGTAATATATAGTACATATACTAAAAATTATTCACTACTTATCTAAAACTTAAATTGAACCAGGCATCCTGAATTTTAATTTGTTAAATTTCTGCATCCCTATTTGAAATAAAAAAGAGTGTTATCGAACCTTGCTTTGCATGAGGGAGATCAAAGAAAGAGATAACAGATTATCTAAACCATTTTATTTGTTTTGGAAAGTCATATTTCCTCCTGGCCTTATTCTCCTATTGTATTTTTAATTTCTATAATAGAGATCATGCTATATCATAATTGTTTCCAGCCTAATGTAGTTATTGTTATATCAAAAATTATTCTTACCAAGAAAATACAAATAAGAACAGAATATGTCTCATACTGTAAATTAAATGAGATAGTGTATTTAAAATCAGGAACTAGTGCCTGACATCTAGTAAGTGCTTAGTAAGAGATCATGTTGGAAAAAGGGGAGTTGTTACATTGGTGATGAGTATTACTATTTTTACTGCTGCCACTTCTCCTGTAGTTGTTATTAAAATAGCAAAGTGATAGTATATATCCTCACAATGAAATTCTGATATAGCCATGGCAGGGAAAATGATGAGATTTGCATGATGAATAAGCTTATTCATAAGGGAACAAATATCATGGCTATGTCTTAGGTCTTCTCTGTCCTAATTCAGAACTCTTTAAGTCTACTTATTATCATAGAGTAAGCATAGAAGGAATTATTTCAAATTCCAATATATCTATGTCTCTTCATTTGCCTTCAGAATTTCTTTGTAGGAGCAGACTGAGGCCAGCCATTTGGTTGGCATGAAGAATTGTGACTTGGGTTAACGTTTTGTTTGTTTATTAATATGTATTTTTTAATTGTATATTATAGAATTATTAAAAATGATTAACTCTATTAAGTCTACCTTACATTTTATGCACAACTGAAGAAACATTACAGGTCTAAAGTATTGTTGTTAGTGGTGGTGTTGTTTGATATGATTATTTTATTTTTTAAACTGATAGATCCTGGGGCCGTCCTTGAATGATGTCCCAAAGTCAAAGGTTCTGTTACATGGGTGTCTTAGTCTGTTTGCTATAGCAAAATTTTATAAACTGAGTGGCTTACAAACAACAAATTTATTTATCACAGTTCTGGAGAATGAGAAGTCTAAGATCAAGGCACTGACATGTGTGATGTCTGTTAAGAGCCTCCTTCCTGGTTCATAGATGGCCGTCTTTCACAGTATCCTCTCGTGGCAGAAGAGACTAAGTTGCACTGTGGGGACTCTTTTATTGTGACATTAATTCTATTTAGAAGGGCTCTTCCCTAAGATTTAATCATGTCTTAAAATCCTCACCAGCTAACACCTTGAGGTATCAGGATTTCAATATATGAATGTTGGGGAAACACAAGCATTTGTTCTGTAGTAGTGATTTAGTTTTGGGGTTGGGTACTTTACTCCTATGCACAATCTCAGTTAATCCTCATGACTTCCATGTGCAACAAATATTAATAGGTAAGTATTAATAGTCCCAGGTGGCCCATGAGGAAACTAAAGCTCAGAGAAAGTTACATGGTGTGACTTACTCCTAAAGTAATTTCACTTATAAAGCCATCAAAATGATGTTTTAGTGAGCAATTTTAATAGTATGATAAAATGTGATGCATTGATATACATAAAAATGAGTATATGCAATTTTGATACAGTGCATACTCAGAATAGACAAAAGGGCAGAGAATATCAAATGTGATTTTTAATTTCATTAAGCTATCAATTCCTAAAATTAGTATATTTGATTTCTTCCCTTTTCCTCATTCATGGTTTCTCTTCCCTTTTAACATTTTATTGGCTTTATTGAAAATGACTTGTTGAAAGATTTTGTTACTTTTTAATGAAAACTGTAAGGTGGAAATAAGGCCGAAACTCTGCCATGTTCATATCTAAAATGATGGTGCAAAGGTGTGTTGTAATGTCTACTAAGCTTAGCTCTAGGATTCAGTTCTGGGTGTTTCATTAAATCAGTAAAGTTCTGTGAAATTCCTGCCAACTTATAAGCACAGGACTAAAGACTAAGCTTTAGTTTACTAATATTTGAAATTATTTTTAAAAGGAATAATAGTTGTTAGATTATTTCTAACTCCCTTCCATGGTTGATATTTCTTGGTTTGCATATGCATAGCTTCTACATCACAGCTGAGCCCAGACGTACACTAAAAGTCATGGCAAAGTATGTACAGGTTGTTTTGAGATAAGAAGCAGACAGAAGGACAAACAAATAAACCTAACCCAAATCATTTATCCACAAATTACCCTCCTCTTAATGTAAATTACAGAACAATTATTTACTAGTACAAACCTGGTTCAAGTACAATAGAACTATTAAATTTGACTAGTCCTGAAACAACTCATTCTCTCACAAATATTTGAAGGGAATAGGAGATAAATATTAATATAGTCTTGGGAGGAAGACCTTTTACTAAAATTAGGACTTTTAAAGAAAGTTCACTCTTTCATAGACACTTTTGAACACCTTTGCATCCTGAACACTTCATTAGAAATGAAACCTGTACAGGGAGACATGAGTTGCATTTGTTACTGTTGAGGAATTCATAGTTGGAGGAGAGGAGAACCATGTAAAAGAAGAAATGTGTGGGAAATATCAGAAAGGGAGACAGAACATAAAGACTCCTAACTCTGGGAAATGAACTAGGGGTGGTAAAAGGGGAGGAGGGTAGGGGGTGGGGGTGAATGGGTGACGGGCACTGATGGGGGCACCTGACGGGATGAGCACTGGGTGTTATTCTGTATGTTGGTAAATTGAACACCAATAAAAAATAAATTTATTAAAAAAAAAAAGAAATAAATACAGATCACCTGGATCACCTCAAACTCTTTAGCTGCTCAAATATCCCTTCCTTACCTGTCCCTAAGTATTCCCAACAGTCTTGAACAATTCAGTCCACAACTCATGTCTTTTCTGAGTATCCTGAGAAAAATGCTCATTTCCCACGTATTCATATCCACTGCAGCTTGTCACCTCTTTCTGCTAACCACTGTTCCTGGCTTCTTCATCAGTTATATTTGGATGGTTGAAACTGCCCCTTTGTATCACTATAGTTCTCTCCCCTGCTCTTGTCACCCTAAGGCATGGATTTAGGTTATCTCTTGACTCCCCAAAGCACAGATGACATAAGACTGTCAAGGTCAACAGTTTCACTAATGTGAAGGGATTTCAACACAGGAAGTGTTATATATAACTCCCTTAGCATGCAGTTTACAGGCACAAGGGTTCTTGAGCCCCTTGCAATAATTTCATGATCCTCAAAGGAGTTCAAGTCCCCTTAGGTGAAAACCCCAAAGGTAGAAGTAACAATATTCAGAATCCAGAAGATGAAGTCTAATGTTGGATTTTGAATTACCCTGCTAGACATATGATGGAGATTCTCAAGGGGTTAAATATCAGACTTTACCATATCACTTATCTGCTTAAAACTCCTAGTGGGGGTGCCTGAGTGACTCATTTGGTTAAGCATCTGCCTTCGACTCAAGTCATGATCCCAGAACCCTGAGATCGAGTCCTGCATTGGGCTCCCTGCTCTGTGTGGAGCCTGCCTCTCCCTCTGCCTGTGTCTCTGCCTCTCTCTCCCTCTGTCTTTCATGAATAAATAAATAAAATCTTAAAACAAAAAACAAAAACAAACTTTCAGTGGCTCTCTAACAATCAAGGATGAGACCAGGCTCCTCCAGAAGGCACACATATTCTTTAAGTCCTTCTTTGCTTTCTTTTCCAGTGTCTTTTACAACCAGCCCCTGCCCTCAACTCAAAACTACAGTAATATCAAAATATATGCAGATGCAGGTCCCTGGCAAGGAAACATCATGTCTCAGAGCCTTTGCTTCTATTGTGTCTTCTGTCCAGAAGGCACTGCTTACTCCACTGCTTAGCTATCTTTATCAATAAAGTCTTATTAAAGCCTCTGTTTCTAAGCCCATTTAGTGTTTGCTCTCATATTGATTTTAAAATGCAGCTTTTTTATTAGATTATACACATGAAAGCTATCATGAAAGGAGAAAATATTGGCTTTAGCCAATCAGTGTTCATATCTAAATCATGCTACTTATTGTTATATAGACTCCCTAGGCCTAAAGTTTTTCTTTTTTAAAAAAAAATATTTATTTATTAGAGACACACAGAGAGAGAAAGGCAGAGACACAGGCAGAGGGAGAAGCAGGCTCCACGCAGGGTACCTGACACGGGACTCCATCCTGGGACTCCAGGATCAGGCCCTGGGCTGAAGGTGGCGCTAAACCGCTAAGTCACTGGGGCTGCCCCTAAATTTTCTTATTAGTAAAAAGATACAATAGTAATTAATATATTATTAGAATTATTATGAAATCAAATTAGAAAACCTGTAACATATCCATTCAATGCACAGAGTTATTCAATAAACAATAACTACAGGTATATCTCCAACATATTGTGGGTTTGGTTTCAGACCACAACAATAAAGTGAGTCAAATGATTTTTTTTTGCTTTCCAAGTACATATAAAAGTTATGTTTATACTGTAGTCCATTAGGTGTGCGATAGCATTATGTCCAAAAAATGTTCCTAGTTAATTAAAAAATACTTTCTTTCTAAAAAAATGCTAACCATCACTGAGCTTTCAGCGAGTCATAATTTTTTTCTCTTTGCTAATGCAGTTTCTTGTCTCAGTTTTCATGGCTGCTGACTGATCAGGTGGTCACTGAACGTTGGGGTAGCTGTAGCACTTTCTCAAAACAGGATAACAATGAAGTTTGCCCCATCAATTGACTCTTACCTTCATGAACAATTTCTCTGTAGCATGTGATGCTGTTTGATAGCAGTTTACCCATAGTAGAACTTCTTTCACAATTGGAGTCAATCTTCTCAAACCCTGCCACTGCTTTATCAACTAAGTTTATGCCATATTCTAAATCCTTTGTGTCATTTCAACAATTTTCACAGCATCTTCACTAGTAGATTCCATTTCAGAAAACCACTTTCTTTGCTCATCCATGAACAGCAACTCCTCATCCGTTAACGTTTTATCATGAGATTGCAGCAATTCAAATAAAATAATAATGAAAAAGTTTGAAATATTTCAAGAATTACCAAAATGTGACACAGAAACACAAAGTGAGCAAATGCAGTTGGAAAAATGGTGCCAGTACATTTGCTTGAAGTGGGGTTACCACAAACCTTCATCTTGTAAAAAACACAGTATCTGCAAAGCACCATCAAATGAGATAGCCTGTATTATAATTTAAACCTATTAATGAAGACTGATAAGAAAACTGTATCGAATTCACAAACTTTTAAATTGACTGAATTTTATTTTATTTTTATTTTTTGTTTGTTTATTTTGGGGGAGAGATAGATGCAAGTGTGGGAGGGGGAGGGGCAGAAGAAGAAAAAAAGAGAATCTGAATCAGGCTCCATGCACAGCTCAGAGCCAGACGCGGCGCTCAATCTTAGGACCCTGAGATCATAACCTCAGGTGAAATCAAGAGTCCAATGCTTAACTGACTGAGCTACCCAGATGCCCCTGAATTGACTGAATGTTAAACACAGCCATTTTGTAGGATTCTTAGGAGGCACAAACTCTTCTGATATTAGCCAACAACCTCATGATAGCCTTTTCTATGCAAAAACAAAACCTTATTCTACTGTTCTAGTTATGCATTGCCGTGTAGCTAAGTACCCCAAAATTTAGTGGCTTAAGACAATGCCAATCCCTGATTTCCTCGCAAATAGAGTAGGACTTGGCTGGAACAGCTTGTTTCTTGTCTACTAAACATCAAAAGAAGGCATTTCAACTGGAGCTTGGAGGTTCTCCTTTTGACATGGCAGGCTCACATGGCCAGGGATGTGGACTGTGTTTCTCTCCACCTGGTCTCCTCTGAGGACTGCTTGGGCTTCTTCAACATATGGTAGCCAGGTTCCATGAGTGATCATTCTGAAAGAGAGGAAAATGGAGACTGCTAGTTAGATAAAATCTAAGATAGAAACTGGCACAGCATCACTTCCACTGTGTACTATTTGTCAAGAAGTCACAGAGCTCAGATTCAAGAAAGAGACCTAGACTCCCAGCATTTGTTAGAAACCATGTCAAAGAATTTTGGAGCAAGTTTTAAACGTGTATCTCTCAAACCTCCCAACATTCAGTGCTGGAGTCAGGATGTGACTGCAGGCTAATCTGATGCTAAAGCCCATTTCACAAATACTGAAACTGACTTAAAGAAAAATACAAAAAGTTTAAGTAATTTGCCCAGTGGAAAATGGCAAATGAATTCAGTCTTTAAATTAGCTCTCATAAAAAAAAAAAAAAAAAAAAAATTAGCTCTCACAGTATGATTCACATGATAAGATGGACCAGTATACATTCAAATTATGATGCTTTGTGTCAATGAATTGGTTGCAAATATAAACAAATTGTGATATACGGCTATAGTTTTAACACCGTGGACTACCACTGTGAGCTAGAGAGGCACATACAGTGAGGTTAGTAAAACAGTAAAAATATTAGTTTTCATGGCTAAATGATATTCAAGTTAAATCATTTCCAAACCATCTGTTTCCATGCAAACAATGCCTATTTTGCATACATACATGTTGTTTGGATTTAGACCGATTAGCTGCTTGTACTGTTTCCACAATTTCAGCATACTGCTGCTTTTCAGTCTAGGAGGTCATGTGTGGATAGAGAGTAATGACTAGCTATCTGTAGAGGATCCCCTTAAGGATATAATGCTAGTGTGTGAGACAGCTTGCACAAAGTATAATATTCCATATTGTCTATAAAATTGTATAAGAAATAAGAAGTCGGAAATCTAGTGAGAGTTTATAAAATTGGTGTGTTTGAGAGTTCATTTTGCCTCTGAATGTCCTAGCAGCTGAGAGAAAGCTTTTATTAAAAACAAAAATTATTTTAAAACATTAGTAACTAATCTGTATCCATCACATCAAACTATTTGTCCTTTCCTTGTACACTAATAAAATAATCATACTGAAACTGTAGTAATCTAGAAATGACCCAGTTATGCAATTTATTAAAGAGAATTACTGTTGATTTTATTTAAAAAGTTTGAAATATGCTGGCCAACTTTGGATCTTTTACAGAAAGCACAGACTTTGAAGTGAGATAAGGGGAAGGTTTCACTATAGTTTTATACTAGACAAGATGTTACTATAAGGCCTTTTAGGATAATCTCCCTACCCCCAGTGGGATCTGGATGATAGACCCAATAATAATTAGTAATATTTATTGAAGTATTTATTGAGTGCCTATTATAAGCTGAAGAAGTATGTCAATTTGTTAAGCACCTCTTCTAGAAGCGTTGCCTGCCTTCTAGCCAGGTATGTATTATTCTGCTTTTGCAGAGGTGCAGGGAGATTAAGGAGGTCATTCAGAATGCTGTGGGTTTAAAAAGGCAGGCTATAAAGTAAGCTAGATCTTAATCTAGAACATGTAAGTACTTTTGTTTGGACTTTACATAACCATAGGACACAAAGGTATGTGAGAGCAGAGACATGTCAATGTTGGAAGGAGAACAAAGGAGATGACAACTGGTGACTTGGGGTAGAAAGGAGAAATGAGTGTTGTACATACAGGGGAAACAAGTCTTTCTGATCCTCCCCTCATAAAGTACAGGCTACACCTATACATCATCACCCCATCAGTCCAGAGCATTGTCTTCTGTGATTATTTCCTGTGTCTTACCTTGGGGGTACTTCTCAGAGCAGTCAGACCAAGTCCATTGATGGCTGTATCATACTACTCATAAGTGTCCTATGGATATTGTGTCTCCTTCAATAACATAATAGCCTCGGAGGGCAGTATTGCAGCTTTCCTTACATTACCCTCCCTTTGAGCTCATATATTAATGCCTGAGGATTATTTGCTCCCTGCCTTGTGCTATCTTTTGTTGTTATTCCCTTAGGGTAACTCTTCTCCCTCTCTCTCTTTCTCTGTCTCTCTCTTTCACCCTCTCCTCTCCTCTCCTCTCCTCTCCTCTCCTCTCCTCTCCTCTCCTCTCCTCTCCTCTCCTCCCCTATCCTTCCCTTGGAAGAAGAATCATGACATCACACTTTGGTGCATTCCTGCAGCTCCTAGTATGCTTACCCCACATTGTAAATGTTCGCTGGATGGAACTGTGTGAAGCACTGTGAAGCCAACAGAGTATTTGAAGACCTTTGAGGTGTTTTCATCTTACTATTCTCTCAGTATCAAAATGTATGGATTTACATACTGTTTTAAAGCAAATTCACTTTATGGGTCACCTGGGTGGCTCAGTGGTTGAGTATCTGCTTTCAGCTCAGGGCATGATCCCAGGGTCCTGGGATTGAGGCCCTCATCAGGCTCCCTGCATGGAGCCTGCTTCTCCCTCTGCCTGGTCTCTGCCTCTCTCTCTGTGTCTCTCATGAATAAACAAATAAAATCTTTAAAAAATAAAAAGCAATTTCACTTTAAAAATTTTATTCAATCCTCCCAACAACCCTGTGATGGCAAGCCATATGATTATATCTATATTAGACAGAGAGGAAACTGAATCTTAGCATGGTTAATTAACCTGGCCAAGTTCCTGTAGCTACCTTACAAAACATTTCTTGAATGAAGGAAGGATGGAAAGAATGAGGTACAGTTAAGGCTTGAAAACAAATCTCTACAACCGCATGTTCAGTGTTCTTCCTAATATACTGTTTTGTCACTCCACACACATTGGTTACACTATTTCCAAAAAAGATTTGGCATGCTTAGAATGATTTGAAATAGCACAAGTCAAGTCAGTGGTAGTGGAAGGGCAAGGGAAAGAAAATACAGTGTTTTGTTGTTTTTGTTTTGTTTTCATATTTGCAGGAGATAATGTCTCTCAGGAAGCATGAGGTGGAGCAAACTGATATGGGATATATTTCTGGCAACTAGGAAGCATATGCTGTCACACCCTTAAAAGTAACAGCATTGTTACTGCATCTTCTGCTTACTAAGTCAAACTTTAAAAAACAGATTTTCAAGTTTTCCAAATTTTCCCATCATTAAAGGCCTTAAAGATTATAAGGTGAAAGTACCTTAAACCATTTCTGATCTTTCTCTCTATCTCAGCTCTATGAATAGAATTGTCTCTTCCCTAAGCTTTAATCAGTGTCTCACTGAGTAAGTAGTGATAATCAAACAGATTTTTAATACTTTAACCCATTATATTTAATTGGTCTCTTTAAGTTACAGGAATAAATAGAAACGGATGAACCTTTAAATCCCCTGGCACTAGATGCTGTTTACCTGATTCACTTCAATGAATCAACCTCCCGATCCAACTCTACCCCCATGGAAAAAAAAAAAAAAAAAGGGAAAAAAAAACCCTGCAATTAAATGTATGGTGCTGGATCATTTCTTGCTGGCAATAATTATATGGGAGAATTTAGAATCTCATCAGAAGGTCTAATTTGGAGTAATAAACCTTCTAGCTAATCTTATACCTAAAGTCAACGGTCTCACTCTAATGTTGATGATAATGTGAAAGCCTAAAATAACAGACTGAATGAAAGATAACCATCATGCTAAATTATTTCTGTGCATGAGTATAACACACACTATGAGGAGACTATCTTTTCAGACTTAGGGAAAGAGAATTTGTTTTCTGTTTTGGATGGTAGAAATATCGCACAGGGCACCAGGCCAGTCTTGAAGAGATAAAATGATAGAACTTTAGTAGGTTGAGACTGATGGCATTGAGGTAGAGGAGACAGCAGAAGCCACGTCAGCAAGGTGAGGGATCATTAGGGAACAGTAATGAGTTGTGTATGACTCAACTATTTGAAGAAAAGATGGATGGAGGAGAAGGCAAGCCTTCTCACTCTACACTTAGAAGGTTGCCTGAAGCATGTAGCAGACTTGGCTGCAGGGCTGAAATGCCTTGGGTGGTTTTCTGTTTTGTTTTGTTTCTTCATAACAGGGATAATTACTAGTGGTCTATCTGGGGAATGCCATGGATAGATCTGTACTTATACAGAGTCACTGTGGCTATAGAATGTAACATGAACTGAAAAAGATTGAAATTGGAGGTGTTGAGGAAAGAGTTGCCATTACCTAAGAGATGGTGAGGCTAAAGCTTAGAGTACATGGTGTTTTGAAGTAAGGATGTGAAAGAGTTTCTACTATAGTGTAAGGTTAGAATTGTAGAGTAATGGTTTATGGAAATTGAAATAAACTTGAAACTAGAAAATGATAAAAATTTCAAAGAGAAAGCATTTCTTATTGGTGGAGGAGAAAGACCAAGCTGGAAAAGACCAAAACATTCCCCAAGCAAGATTCAAGGGAATGTTTTGGCACCTGTGCAGATGTCTTGCCAGCAGCTGCCAGACAGTGCTAGTCATTACAAAAGCCCAGGACTAGTTGTCAGACTATTGAGAGACTAAAACAAAACTGTGAAATCAAGGCTATGCAGAATTAGGAGACAAGAAGGGATGAAAAAAGTCTACTTTAAGAACTGTCTAAATGAAAGGGGCAAACATAAGAAATGCCATCTTATCGGATGTTCAACAGTGAAATCTTGGAGAGAATAAATCAATGGGGGTGAAGCACGAGGGAGAAGCAATTTGCAGAGTGGACTTGATGGCTGTTTCGATTGCTTCCTCAGTTCTAGTGTTTCACAGGGTATTTGGGATTTGTACATGAGAGTAAGAGAATGAAAGGAAAACAAAGATGGGATGTTTAATAAAAATTATAGGCTAGACATTTGTATGAAGAGACTCTCATAGACTATTCCACTTAATCTTGACAGTATCAATGGCAGGTTAGCACATTTTGCAGCCAAAAACGGTGCCTAGTAAGTCAGTTTTCTGAGGTTATACTCCTAATATTTGATAGAGCTATAATGATACTAGATCAGTAATCAATTTTTCCTTGTATTTATTCAACCCACAAATATCAATGAGTTCAGATTATGAACCAGGTAGTACACAGGGCCCTAGAGGAAGAAATTATCTTTGTCCTCACAATACTTATACTCTTGGGGGACAGCTGGAGGGGAAATGCTGCCTCTTGATTATCCTGAGGTGAGTAATTCATAGATTGAAAGGATAGGTGACAGAGATATGGCAGTTCTCATTCATTTGGGGAATATAAATAATAGTGAAAGGGAATATAAAGGAAGGGAAAAGAAATGTTGGGAAATATCAGGAAGGGAGACAGAACATAAAGACTCCTAACTCTGGGAAACGAACTAGGGGTGGTGGAAGGGGAGGAGGGCGGGTGTTGGAGGGGAATGGGTGACGGACACTGAGACGGACACTTGACGGGATGAGCACTGGGTGTTTTTCTGTATGTTGGTAAATTGAACACCAATAAAAATTAATTTTAAAAAATTAATTAATTAATTAAAGTTAAAAAAAAATTAAAAAAAAGGAAGACTATGTTTTGAAAGAAACCTCCTTTCAGAAAGAGATGTTATTTACAATGGTGACTTTGCAACCTCAGAATTTGAAACATTATCCCCCATGCTCAAACTTCACTGAGTTCAGGAACCACAGATTTCCATCCTGGTATCACCATGCCTAGCATATTGGAAGCACTGGGAAATATATGTCAAAGAAATGGCTAGGCATACTGATAAAGGGACACATATTTTTAATATCCATAGAGGTGCAAATCTTTGCTTGGTAGCATTGTGGGAATGTTTCCTCCATGTGTCATGACCACATTTGTTTTGCATTTTAGTCCATTACCATAATAATAACTCTCTACTTGCAGCTTATGCATTTGAAAATAAATTGCCTTGCCCAGGAAATAGGGGGAGGGAATGCTATTAAATGACCATAATTGTTATTACTTTAATAGTCACCTGTATATTATGAAATCTGAACAGAAAAATTCAACTGAAAGAGCTGGAAATGCTTAGTCCATTATTAAGTGTGCTTTCTTGGTGGAATGATATTTTAGAGAAAATATTTTCCTATTCCACTAAACTATATTTTATTTAATAAGAGCATGAATATATCCTGAGGTGGGCTTCAAAAGTAGCAGTGCCAGTCAAATGCCAAAAAACTATTCCAGCTCTAGAGCTAAAACTACACAAAGAAAAAAATAATGGCATTGGGGACAAGGACTGAATGTGCTGAGAGTTCTCTCTTATACACATCTGCCCATACAAGCAGTTCAGCATAATGAGAATTTACTCCTTTTCTCCAAAAACTAGGCTAACTCCCATCTCACTTATTCCTTAGAGTTCACCTACTCTATGAAGTTTCTCTCATTTTCCCTCAGCCAGTACTTCTGTGTTTTTTAATCCATCTTATTTTATTATAATTATAATTTCTTATACGTCTATAGTTTATTTAACTGATAAACCATTCGGGGACATTGATTTACCCACCCTTGTATTCCCTAGTGCCTGGTACATTGCTTACTACATAGAAAGTACTCAATAGGGACTCCTGGGTGGCTTAGCAGTTGAGCTTTTGTCTTCGGCTCAGGGTGTGATCCTGGAGACATGGGATCGAGTCTCACATTGTGCTCCCTGCATGGAGCCTGCTTCTCCCTCTGCCTATGTCTCTGCCTCTCTCTCTGTGTCTCTCATGAATAAATAAATTAAATATTTAAAACAGACAAAAAAAAGTACTCAAATATGAAAATGACATTATTCCAACCATAGTTCTAATGATTGGGTAATTCAATAATCATGAATTTTCTGATCTTATACTATATTATATATTTGATTAGTTATAACAAAACAAGACATAATAAATTTTAAATTTTGGCTATTGGACCATGCTATGTTCAGCATTGTACCGACATTATTCCTTTTTGTAAGAAAACTGTGGTGCTCTTTGTATTATATTCAACTATAAAAATTAAAACATTATCAATACTATAAAATAACTTTCTTCTTATTTTCTAAACCTCCTGCTTCTCTATTTCAGTTGGTAAGTGAATTTTATTCTCATATATATCAAGGAAGATTTTTTTTTTAGTATTTAAGAATGATTCTCTTTTATTAAGTATATACCATATGATGGATATTTTGCATAAATTAGTTTTAATTTTCACATCAGTGCTACAAGGCATAGGAAATATAGAATGGCATGAAAGTTAGAAGATGAAGTTAGACTACAAAGAAACTTTTAAGCCCTTTATGTGGGCAAAGTTATAAGACTCTATTTTGTTGATGATGAGAAGAGATTAAAGGATTTTAAGTAGAAAAACAACATGATCTGATGTTTCAATACCAAAACTGCTGAAGAAGACACTGATGTGTCTATACCTGAAAGGTCATTTTTTTCTCCATTATTAGATAAAAAGGAATATTTTATGGTTCTATATGATGATTATGATGATGATGATGATGATGTTGGCTTTTTAAAAATTTTCCAAATATATGTGAAAAAAATGTGATATTAACACTGAGGAA
Organism: Vulpes lagopus; assembly: GCF_018345385.1. NCBI lineage: Eukaryota > Metazoa > Chordata > Mammalia > Carnivora > Canidae > Vulpes > Vulpes lagopus. The sequence goes on along the minus strand of NC_054838.1, from coordinate 31,388,905 downwards.
TAAAAAGAGGGTTACACAAATCTCCCACAAGGAATGATTCCATTTAATTTAATTGAGATACACTGTGCTTAAGGAAATAGTATATAACTCTCCACCTTTGACATGTAGCCTTCACATAGTGACTTCCTTCCAAGGATACAGTATGAGAAGTGGCATGTTTGGGAGGGTCATTTTTCAGTGGAAAACCTGGTAAGCACCTCTTCAACCACATGATGAACCATGGTAAGTCAGGTTGAAAGCACGTACCTTTGAAATGATGTGAGTAGAATGGCACTTTACCTCTGTGGTCTTTCTCCCCAACATCTATAACCCATTTCTAGTTATCACAAATAGCAAACAAACCAAATCAAAGAGCATTCTATAAAGTGCCTGACAGTACTCCTTAAAACTGCTGAGGTCAACATGAATGAGGTTGGCACAGCCAAGAGAAATCCAAGGAGACCTGACAACTAAATTTAATATGATTTTCTAGATGAAATCCTGTAACATAAAAATGACTTTAGGTAAAAAAAAAAAAAAAACACTAAGAAACTCTGAAGAATAGATTTTAGATAATAATAATGTGTAAATATTGGAATTCATTAGTTGTAAGAAATGGACCACGGTAATATAAGATTTTAGTAATATGGGAAACTGAGAGTGGAACATGGTACTATCTTTGCAGTTTTCCTCTAAATCTAAAACTAACTTAAAACTAAAAGTCTATTGTTAAAAAAGGGGAATTACACTGGGGACTGCTACACTGACACTCTACCAAATGCTATGTAGTTATTTGTGAATGGATGAGGAGGTGGAGATTACTACTAAGAAAAACAAAATTAGCTTTTTGAAGTTTGGCTGTACATTTTTTATCTTCTTTTTTTTTTTTTACATTATTTATCTATTTATTCATTAGAGACACAGAAAGAGACAGAGACACAGGCAGAGGGAGAAGCAGGCTCCCTGGAGGGAGCCTAATTAATGCAAGACTCCATCCCAGGACCCCGGGATCATGACCTGAACCAAAGGCAGACACCACTGAGTCACCCAGGTGCCCTGGCTATAAAATATTTTATTGGAATATGTCTTATATCCTGACAGGAACTTAAATTTTCTTGATGATGAGGGCTTCTCTAAGAAAAGCCTTAGAGAGAACACTTTCACTTTGTGAAATGAGCACAAGATCAGGAGTCCTTCCTCTTCCAGTGTGTGACTTTCAGTTTAGTTTGTAGTTTATCTATAAAATAGAGATGAAAATCTCTGTCCATTTGAAAGCGACATCATGTCAAAAAGTGGACCCGAGAAGCGCCATGCATAACCTCAAAGAGGATTTGGGACAAGTAATTTGAAAACACATATACATAATTTCAAATTGTAAAGCACTGTGGAGAGATAAAAGAACATCTTCTAGACTTCACCATCTACATATCTCACAGACACCTTTACTGCAGCATTTTGAATTCCAAACCTCTAACTGTGGTTCCAGATATAATTCCCTTAAATTATCTTATGTTTCTCATTTTTCCTCATGTCAATTGCACACTTCAGAATTTATTAAACTGTGATGGAGAGTTATGTCATGCTGATTCAAATTTAAGAAGACCACGCAGCTTCCTAGGAATGAGGCCTACCCCCTCCAACAATACCCCAGTTACTTCTGAGATGCACCTGGGCCTCATGTGTGCTTAGAACAAGTCACTCAGGTTTGCTGCTCTGACAGTGCACCTTCTGATCCCCCTCCTCAGTGGGAATATTGACCCAGGAGACTTTCACTATAGAGTGTCATTGATTTTTTTTTTTGTCTTCCTCACTTGCTTCAATTAAATGATGTAGAACATCCCAAAGAACCAAAGCTCAGGCTATAATTTTAATAATATTTTACTGAAGATTGACCACAAGAGAAAAAAGTACAATGTAGAGAATAACAACCTCAGCCCAAAGCAGGACATATCCACCTAGACTTCTCCCTCACTTTTTTTCCTCTAGCTTTGTTGAGATACAAATGTGACATACTTAAAAACAACAACAACAAAAACAAACAGTAATTATCTGCCTCACTTCTGACCTGCCTCAAGGATCTGGGCCCAGCTTGCTGACTTCTTCTGCAAGATCCCAGGCATTTCAGTACCTTAGAGCGTAGGTCAAACTAAATCCAGTACCAAAAGAAGAGGGTCATTTTTCTTCATCTTAATGTAAAGCCATCTATATTAGCTTGTTAGGGCCGCCATAATAAAATATCACAGACTGGGTGGCTTGGACAATAGAAATTCATTTTCTCATAGTTCTTGATTCCAAAAGTCCAAGATCAAGGTATTGGCAGGTTTGGCTTCTTCTGAATGTCTCCCCTTGGGTTCTAGATAGCCACCTTCTTTCTGTGTTCACACATGGCCATCCCTCAGTCTATGTTCTAGTCTCCTCTTCTAATAAAGATACCAGTCATAATGTACTAGGGCCCACCCTAGTGACCTCATTTAGCCTAAATTATATCTTTAAAGGTGCTGTTTCCAAGTAGAGTCACATTCTGAGGTACCAGAAATTAGGGCTTCAGCATATGAATTTCATGGGGTATACAATTTAGCTAAGAACATCTCCCTTCTGAGTGCCTATTTTCTACTACTGAACTGAACTTTCCCTAGGATGACTGATGCTAGGAATAGCCATTCCCTCTGGGGGTTACTTCATCCCTATGCACAGGAGTATTTTATAGTTATGTAGTTTCAATTTGCAGGAAAAAAAAAGCCATATGATATATATCTCTGTTCATTATTCCACTCAAACTGGACCTTAGTTAGTCTGCAATACATTTAGGCTTATTTCTTTTTAAAGGTTCTCCTTTTTAAAGGTTCAGAACATCTACAGGTCACCTCTTCACACTTGAACTCATCATGTAGTATTGCAATTATCTGCTTACTTGCATGTTTTCACAAATAGACTATGAGGTCCTTAAATGGGACTGTGCTTTACAAATTGTGAAGCACCTGTTACAGTGCCTAATATACAGTAAGCACATAATAGGTGCTTGGTGGAATGATAATATTGCACTCACTTAATGCCTCACTCAACAAGCATGTATTGAATGTCAGTCAGCTCATTACTAGACAGCATGATAAGTACAGGAGAAAAAGCAATTCATTCATTACCTGTTCTTAGCATTCATAATATTCACTCAGTCAAACCAGCCCCAGGTGAGCAGATAGTGTCTCCCCCTTCTGTATCTGTATTTTCCCACAGAGTTGGAATTGTCATAGGTATCACAGTGCAGTATGACTGGTGTAATAGAATTAGGAAAGTAGAACTAGAACACTGGTCTAGCTCAAGCATTTCTCTAAATATTAGTCTCCTCCTCTGTAAACTAAAGAACTAGGTGTATTTTTGTTGGTTTCCACCTTAGACATTCTGTATTACAGAAAAGGTGGACATTATTATGAGATCAAGTTCTTGAGCAATTTCATCTGTGTCACCTGACTAAGGGTCTGAATGCTAAACACTGAATTGCAAAGTGATTCTTATAATAGACTAGTGCCCAGCAGGAGTACACAGGCTTTGTTATTCTCTTAATTGAAGTTGTTCCACAATTTTAGTTCAGTCCTTTGTTTCATGCCTGAGTGACTTATAATAACTCTATTTGCTATTCTCAAAATAGGAGGAAAGAAAGAGAAACAAACAAAACAATCTTCCTCTGCTTATCCTATCGAACAATCCATTCCTATTATATACTTGAAAGAATCAAAGACTATTATTTTTCAAATTGCAGCTGCAAATTTTATTTTGCATTTTTATATAAAGTGCCTATAATTTTTAAGGTGGAGAAGTGCAACCAAGACTCCAAGATTTCCTCCATCATATTTGAGCTTGACCAGGATTCTTTCATTGAGCTCACCGGGGCCCAGGTGATCTGGTGGCCCTAAACCACGCTGGCAGGGCACCTGCCATATAGCAGCCTGATCTCAAAAGAGGTTCTAAGGGGAGGCACACTGTGTAAGACAGTGCAGTCTCAAGGAAATGCGTAAGTTCTGAGGTTGGAGTGGCATGGTTTCAACTTAGAGAAGAGAGAGTACATTTTGAGAAAAGTACATTTTGAGAAAAGCCATCACATTTTGAGAGTGTGAAACAAAATGTTAGATAGACTAGAATATTAACACTTATGGAGTCTTACAAATAGTTAGGACCCCTGACATTCCCATACTGCCCTCACCTTATTCTACATATAGCAAATTGATCCCCAAAAGTCCATGCTGTAAGTTACCTGTCAGTGGTATACAGTCAACTGGATTAAAAACAACAAACTCTTTACCATTTTATTTGGAAATAATTTCAAACCTATTATACAAAAGTTGCAAGAAAAAAAAATAAAACACTCAATACTCTTTATCCAGGTTTACCTATTGTTAACATTTTACTCTATAACTTCTGAAAGTGTTCTATAACACTTTCTAGATTATTTAAGGAAAAATTAGAGATATTAGGGAACTTTAAACCAAATGACATTAGTATGTATTTCCTAAGAATTAGAAAATTCTCTTAGATAACTACTGTATATTTATCAACTTCAGTACATTTAATATTGATACAATATTTTATTCAATCTACTATCTGTATTCCGGTTTTGTCAACTGACCCAAAAGAATATGTCCCCATAGTGTTTTTTCTTTCCTCAATACAATATTCAGTTGAGTTGGGTATTCTATTTAATTATGTTTCTTTAGCTTCCTTTGGAGAAGGAATCTGGATTATTATCATTGTCTTTTGTTTTCTGTTAATTTTTCGACATTTACATTTTAAAAGAATACAGCCCTACCTCCCTTTTTAAATAGAGTGCTTCCCAGTTATAGTTTATCTCATGTTTCCTCAAGATTAGCTTCAGGTTTTGCAAGATATTTTGTCCTCCAGTATCACATTGGAAGGCATACAAGGTTCTTCTCATTGGTGGTATTTATTTTGATCACTTAGAGTATTGTCAGATTTCTCTTACTGTGTAATTACTGTTTTCTTCTCTTGCAACTAATGCACAGAGAATTCAGAGATTCCTTAAGACTATGAAAATACTCTGCTCCTCATCAGAATGTCCCCTAGATTTAAAGTCCTTCGATGCTTCTTGCCTGGCACGTATTATTTTTCCCATGATGGGTGCAAAATGCTGATTTTCTAACTCTGACATTTCACATACATTTACCAATTGGCACCTAGCATTCTTTTATGAACAGAGACCTTCCCCTTTCTCTCTTTATCTGTTATCAAAACCCAAGTTCAGCTGTCTGTCACTAGAAAGGCCAGTACCCAAAAGACTGGCTTTGATTGGAAAGGGATATGAGTTTTATTCAGGAGGCTGGCCCCTGGGCGAGAAGGCAGACTTGTCCAAAGGCCACCCTAAGGTTTCTGCCTGGCCAAGGGGTTTTTGAAGGAGTTTAGGGTAGTTAATCAATAAGGGTCCATAACATTTCTTGATTACCTGCAGGCTTCATAGTGCTGGTTACAGATATTTTCTTAGTGCTCTGAGGTTGTGCAACGGGGTCTGGTTCTTTAGTACCTGGAGGTTGTGCAGAAATGCTCTGTTCTTTCGAGGAAAGAATGCATGATCTGTAGATGTACAGAGAAAGGTTAGTTAATCAATCATTGGGCTATGGGTGCTTGCTAAAGCTTAAGCTTCATATCTATCTATCTATCTATCTATCTATCATCTATCTATCATCTATCATCATCTATCATTTATCGTCTATCTCCTATCACCTAGCTAGCTAGTTATCATAAATGGATTGGAATTTAAGGGCTATCTTCCTCCAAAGTTCATATTTTACTTTTCATTTATACCAAATTGCTGACATTTTTTTTGAAGGAAGGAGCTTACTTTTTCTTTAAAAGAAAGAGCTAGGGCAGCCCAGGTGGCTCAGCGGTTTAGCGCTGCCTTCAGCCCAGGGGCATGATCCTGGAGACCTGGGATCGAGTCCTTCATAGGGCTCCCTGCATGGAGCCTGCTTCTCCCTCTGCCTGTGTCTCTGCCTCTCTCTCTCTGGGTCTTTCATGAATAAATAAAAAAAATCTAAGAAAAAAAAAAGAGCTAGTCAGTTCATAAGCTGATTCCTTATTTACCTGGTAATTAGCTCATTAGTATGGTAATTAACATATAATATGTGCCAGGAAGTGACTGTGTGCTGGAGATTTGTGCTTTCAAGGCGCTCACATTCTAGGTAAATATGTATATATAAGTATTCTAGAAAAGAAATGACTGTAATCCTGTATTTTTTATTAAAGATCAATTAAATTATATGACCTTTACACGGTTATGCTAACTTAATAGGGTGATATTGATAATTCGGTATGAGTTGAAGATCACATCCATAATCTCAGGAGATAAATAGCAAAATTGCCATTAAACCTATCCATCAGCTCATTTTTCCAAGAAGATGAGTTATGGTTGATACTAAAAGGATAAGAACAAAACTATAGGGTAAATATAAAGCACAAGGCTTCCCATTTAGAAGTACAATATTTTCTATTTCAATCCTTCCTTCAAAAGGCTAATATGAGGAAGGTGCTAAGGAGGAAACAAGCTTATTAATGTATTTCTATCTCTCTCTTGAAACACCTTCAGAAAGAAAAGTTCTGAGTAAAGTACATGAACGGTAAAACAGGTTTGCTTTAGTAGGCTTTATGCTGGTAAACCAGTAGAACCTTATATTTATCTTGATACCTTGAATGTTAGGATTCTTTTTATGAAAGGAGTAAATGAGCCAGGAATTAGACATGTACATTTTATGGACACTGTTTCTGAAAAGTTGAAACTGGAGGTCCCTGAGATTTTACAGCTGTGATCTTAATCACTGTTCTCATTCCACCTGCCTGAAATCATCTAACAGCTTAGGACATTGGCGAAGTAAGGTAAGACTTGGGGAATTGAGGAAGAAACTAGCATATATTGAGCAATTCTTAAATACTACACTTAATTATGGTTTCTTTTATAACCATGTAAGATAGGTATTTATTCCCGTTACATAGATGACAAATCTGAGGTTCCAAGAAGTGATTTGGCAAAGATTTTAGAACTGATAATTGACTTTGCTCAGGTCAGACTCACTCCCTGCACAGAACTCTGGCTCTTTTCACCACAGAGGTGTCTAGTCCATGGTGTGTAAGTCTAGGATAGCTAACCATTAACTGTTATGCAACTGTCTTGTGAAGAATCCAGGACCATCTGCAGAAGGCATACTATATGCTGATGAAGGTTGTCAAGAGGCATCTGTCCAATCCTGGAGAAATGCCCTTTCCAAGGTTTAAAAATGACAGTGTGCATTGTGCATTATGCTTTTCAAACTGCCTTCACATCCATTATCTAATTTGATCAGCAATGAATTTCATTAAAAAGAAAATATTTTTATTAAATAATTAGCTTGATTTACTTTCATTATACTAATGGACAGGAGTGGAGCTAAGAGGATAACATCAAACTCCACCAGGCTAAAGCCCTGGCGGGCTAATTTGTCCTGTTGCTTTTGAACTTTTTGAGCTCCTCTCAAAGCAGTCATTAAGTTGTGCTGTTTGTGACAGTGTGACGTGTTGAGTCACTCCTCCCTGTCACCATTCAGGTGCAGCATGCCACTTGGTAATTGGGCCAGTGTCTACATATGGGTCTTGACAGATCTATCCTTGTAACACTGTGGTACTTAATCTCAATGAACAAATAGACTGGCTCCAGTTTAGACACTCAAGGGCTGATCTCTTTTGGAAACAGCCTGCTTGGTAGTCTGTCAAAAGGGAGATGACATTGGCATTCGGGAGTTGAGTCACCTTCTGGAAAAGTTCCGTTTTCTCCAAATGTGTCCATAAATACTGGCATACAAGAATTATTTAAAGAATCCACTGATTTTTATGCAGATGATATTTGTGATTTGGCAAACATTTCTTTTGCTTTTATTGAAATAGAAGAAAGAAAAGAAATAAGGAAAAGGAAATGTGCATACTTTCTGCAGTTAGAGATTTATTTCAATACTTTACCACATACCAAATGTCATGAAATCTGTTTTAAAATGGCCATCTTAAAGCCATTTGGTTTTAAGTTGCTGTATCATTAAAGATAGTAATGTCACAGGAGAAGACTGGCTGACTGTTCCTAACATGGGCGTAATGATATAGGCAGCTTCAGTATAGTGCACGCTTAATGGGAGCAGAACAATTTAGAGATAGATTCAACTTGGTGGATCCAGAAACTTTTAAAACATATCTAATAATGATTAAGTTCTTAAATATTTGAGTCACATTAACCTGGTATATTTTTGATAATCTGAAAAATTCATGTTAGCAGATATACCTGGATCCACATAGAGCTAGAGTTGCAAAGTGACCAAAGTTTTCATGCCAGCTAGTCAGGGCACTGACATCTCTGAATAATGCTGGGGATATGCTGGTAGTTTTTAAATCTATGGATTAATAGTTTTCTTTTTAGTAGATTCTTAACAGAATCCCTTTGTTATACATTACTTCCAATATAATAGAGTGGTAGTGTATTACATCTACTGGTTGTGGAATCAGAAAAAATCTGAATTCTAGTTCCTCTTCTGCCAGCTAGTTGTTTAACTTTAAGCAAGCCACTCATACCACCTGAACTTCAATTTTTGTAGAACATGGATGGTAATATCATCTCCTTTATAGACATTTTCAAAACTTGGAGATAAAATTTATTGTAGAGAAGGAAACATTCTTACTCCACTCTTCCAAGTTCTTTTGGCTAGCATATGAACTAAAGTGACATGAAACAAACTAACAGGAGAAAAATAAATCTATTTTCATATGTATAGGAGCCTTCCAAGAACATGAAAGGCCCCAAGACAGGCAATTGAGCCTTATATGCCATCCTGACCTAAAGAGAGGCAGGTGAGATGTCTGGTTGGCTCAGTGGTTGAGTGTCTGCTTTCAGCTCAGGGTGTGATCCTGGGGTGGGGACCAGGGAAGGAGTCCCATATCAGGGTCCCTGCGAGGAGTCTGCTTCTCCATCTGCTTATGTTTCTGACTCTGTCTCTGTCTCTCTCTTTCTCTCTCTCTCTGTCTCTTATGAATAAATAAATAAAATCTTAAAAAAGTAAAGAGAAGAGGATAAGAAGTCTGGGGTTTCAAAGTAAAGGAGGATAATTCACAGAAGATAAGAAGAACAGATATTTTGTAAACAAATGTTTGCCATGCCATGCAGTGACAGTGAGAATCAGAGAGGAATTTGAACAAATAGGCCCTGAGAAGCTCTTCAACCTTATGACACCTAGTTCGTTCTCCTTATAGTTATCTCCTGGGCTACCTCTCGTCCTGAACTAGGCCCTCTCACTAAATTCTAAGAGGCAGTTAAGTGGGAGGTAAAAAGTTTTTCCTGAAAATTTTGGGCCTGTCTTCAGCACAAAGTAATCCATACATTTGCCATACGGCACGTTTTGGGAGGCTCATTCTAAACCCCTTCATTACAAAACATCTGCTACAGATCTTAGCACATAATAGGTATTCAATAAATGGTGGCAATCACCACCACCATCAAAACCACCACCATCCTCACCATCATCTTAAAAAGTTTGCTCTAATCTTACATATCTTTATTAGATTTACAAGTTCTATTTTCCTGATTTAATTTGGTAGAATTCTGTCCCTTAAAGCAACTTCTGCTAAAGTATTATGTATGAGCTTTATAAATCCCTTAGAGGAAAATGTACCACCTAATTATAGGAGAGTGTATATAAATATGCATTTTATATGTATAAATGTGTGCGTGTGTATACAAAGATAAAGAGAAAAAATAGAGCTCCACAATGTGAACTTTTATTGACATTCTTTTATAGTGTATCTAATATGGCCATAATCTGGACATCCACTTTAGGAAAAAAAAAAAAAAACAGAGTAGCTACCATTTACAAACCTCCTGTCTGCTATGCATGCTACCTCGTTTTAATGTTCACAACTGCCATGAAAGTTATATTGTTACTCCAGTTGTACAGATTAAAAAAAAATAGGGATAGGCAAAGCTAATTATTTTTTTTAACTTCACATAATTAAGAGGTATTTGATGTGGAATTCAAACGCTAGGACAATTGAACTATAATACCTGTGAATGTTTGTGATACTCTACCTTTCAGAAAATACAAACCACTAAACATTGAGATATATAGTTAATAAAAGGCTCTCACTTTGAACTCAGTAGTCCAAAGAGGCTTTATTTCTGTTTGCTTTCAAGCTGTGTTGAACCTTCACACATTTTGCATATCAACTCTGTGTGAAACAGATTCTGGGTTACATCATGGACTCAGAGCAGATGTCCAGTTCTATACTGTTTTTAACTTTAGTTCTACTCAGAGACTGGCCACACTTAAGATCCCTGACATTTTTCATTATATCATTACCCAAGTAATGCCAAAAGAATATTAAAATCCTTGTCAAATAATCATTGAATATGACTTCATTGCAAAAAAGTTGATATTTTAGTTAACATAATGGCAGCTCCTCTTACACGTTTATATTAACTCTTCATACCAAGACAGAACCAGAAGTTAGAGTGAGGTATTTTTATTTATCTGTGGCCTAGCAAACTAGGAATATTTCACACATGGGAATTTTCTTTCCAGATCTTAAAATATTTTATGAATATAGCATCATTTTAATAATAAACCCAGACCCTGCGGTGAATAGTCTACTTTCTCAAACAGAATAGTTTGTAAAGTTACTGAATTTAAAATCTGTGGTAAACATGGCATTTCCCTCTGGGACAAAAAAAAAAATGGTGTTTCTCTGATCTAACTAAGTTTTGAACAGAGTACAAAGCATGTCTAGACCAGTATCATAAAGAATCATGTAATATTTTCAGTGAGCTCAGGACTGAGAATTCAAGAGATGAAAGATATGCGGCCCTTGATATAAAATAAGTCATAGTCTAGTGAGAGTAAAAATTAACTACAATAAAGCATACTAATTGGTATGACAAAGACTGTTCAAGCTGCCGTGGAAGAGGTCAGGGGAAGATCATGAGTTTGGAATTATATATATTCGATTCCAGGCAGTCTTGAAATATCCAAATATAGTAAACAAGTGATGGTTGACTATAAGAATGTAGGAATAACCAATACTTTAAGAATTTTGATGGGTGTTGTTATTTATATTAAATAATGTGTTGAGGAATAAATAATTTAATTGGAATAGTACCTAGTATCTGTTGAACAATTAATATATAGCAGGGACTGTGCCAAGTGCTTTATGCATATGTTATTAAGTCTTGGTAGCAGCCCTTTAGTTGTACGTGTTATTCCTGTTCAGCTCAGTGTTGCATAGAGATTAAGAGAAGCTGGAATTTGAGTTCTGTCCGAATTCAGCCTGGGCTTGAAACAAGTGGTTTTCTACTGGATGACTTCAGATAGTCAGAAGTAAAGTTGTCTTTCTGATAATGCTGAAAGGGAGTTGAGACTTGAGATCAATGTTACCAAATTAGGGGGTGAGGAGCCTTGCTATGACAACTGGCTTTAAAGTAGAATCATCAGGTCAGATTCCAACTTTGCCAGTTGCTCACTGTGTGAATAACACTATGGTATTCATTAATCATCCCCTCTTAGCATCTATAAAAGGAATGATAACAACACATACTTTACAAAAACACTGGAGGGATTAAAATAAAACACATAACAAAACACCTATTCTGAGTTTGGTACATAGCAGGTGACTTGTAGACATTTGTTTCCTTTTTTCTACGTGTCTTTTCCTAAAGAGAGTCTAGAAAAAAGAGAATCCACTGCCTGATTCACTGAGTGTATTCAGGATTTTAAAGCAGAACTTCTCAAATTCTGTATGAGCAGGAATCACTTGAGGATTTTGTTAAAAATTGAAGCAGATTCTGATTTAGTAGAAACTGGGGTAGTGCCTAATAAGATTCCAGGAGATGCTAATGCTGCTCTTCTTTGATTGCACTTTCATCAGCAAAATTTGTATTCTTGGAATTTTTCTTCTTTTATGTTGCATTAAGTACTTCCAGCTCCAAGTCAATTTCTTCCTGCTTTCTTTCATACCAAACAAAGAACAGCTATTTTCACAGTCAAAGGTAGTGGGGATATTGGATACCTTCCCAACACACAGAGTGTGTTCAATTATTTGGAAGAATAATTGAACAGGAGCAAAAACCTATCTAAACAACTATGCCAATACTACTGAGCATTCCTACACTGCTTTAGAGTTTACAGTGTGCTATCTAAAATATTATCTTGATTGATTCAGCTGTTCAACAGATATTCCTTTAAGAGTCTATGTCCAGTGCAATGAAGGAATAGAAAAGACTAAGGTAGAACTTCATGATGCTCATGGATTAGCAAGAAAGAAAGAGGATATTCAGTAACAACAGGATCACGTAGTAACATCTATAGTAGAAATATATTCAAAATTGTACAGTGATAGAGAACAAGGTTTTCCTGTCTCCAGGAGTGATAAAGGGTCAGGGAAGGCTTTCCAGAGGGTATTACAGCTTCACCACCCCAGACATCATTATCATTTCCATTGTCTCTATTAGTCATTGCCATCATCTTTACAACCATCAAGTAGCATTTGTTAAGAACTTGCTGCTTACTGGGTTACTACGCAAGGCATATTACATGCATTATCTCAAACAATCCTCATAGCCTCCTCATGAGTTGGGTATAGTTATCTTACAGATGAGGGAATTATGCTTAGGGAAGTGAAATAGATTGCTTCATATTAAAAGCAGGGCCTGAATTCAAACCTGGACACTTACCCCAAACCCCATAACCTTAAATATCATGCTGAAACAACATCAATTCACTTTATTTAAGATAGATGGACACAATAATTTTTTTCACATGACACATAAGTTAATGGTTTCAATTTTAAGGTTGAGAACCCTAATGTTCATAAAAAATAAATTATTTTTCCAAATAATAGGGTAAAGGGTGAGGGCCAGGCTGAAGTGAAGGTTTCTACATAGAGTCCCACATTTTTCTGTCACATTTCATAGATCTTGAGATAGGAGTAGGGTGGACAAATTATTAAGTACATATCCCTCTATTCATATCATACATCTGCATGCCATAGAAACCATTTCCTTCACTTCATAGCCTAGAGTCTATAAATATTCTGCTTTTGTTTCAAAGCCCTGGTGTGAATAATAACACAATCTGATTTTTATCTTTCATTCTATTTTCCATTTGAGTTTTTATTTCATTTCTTTTGCTTTTCTTGATTCCTGGGAATCATTTTTACATTATTGACTATACAACTTTTAGTCATCCTCTGAAGAAGTCCTACTGAGTAATCATCTTCTTTCACCTTCTAGAGTCTGGGGAGGAAACTTTAAAATAATTATTGGTTGGGGAGAGATGTTTGTCTTTAGCTCAGAAAGGCATTATTATCTGTATCACTTAGTTCCTTTTTCTTCCTTCTGTCAGTCCTACATATTCTCACTTTTTGTCCTCTTACCTTTTGCTCTCACTTTATCTTTTATCATTCCCTTCTTGCCTTCATCCCTCTGTCTCCCCAACCTTTTTCTGTCTCTCCTGAATTTCAGAGGCGGAGAGTGTATTGCCATTTAAAATTTTGTGATAGTTTTTTTTTGCATTTATAATTGCAATGTGACCATAAGGTATCATGACAAATTGGGTTTGCAACTGAATAGAACCAGGTAGTATTTTACCTTCACCCATCGTTGACTTTGTGATGCCAGGTAAATTAAGGTCTCTGCCTTAATTTGTTCATTTATAAAATGGAGAGAATACCTTTTTCACAATATAAATGAAAACAAAATATTGCCTCAGATAGAAAGAAGTTACAAAATGAAAGTTATCCTTCAAGAAGATATAGAGAAGTTTTGGTTTAGTCATGCTGTTGGGCATTCTTTTTGCTTGCCTTTTTAAGTTGTTGTGGCTCTATCTTTCCATTGGCAAAGATTGCTCTCACTTATATTTTTGTTCTAATAGCCCAGCCCAATTACAAGATAAGGTACTCAATAAGTAGGATATTTATTGAATGGAATGAGGAGACAAGCTGGATCAAGTCAGGCATGCAAATTTTGTCAGACAAGCTTGGTATTTCCTTTTACACTTTGCCCCCAGAGCAGCCTGCCTTATAAAGAAGGCATCCAGGTTGGTTTCTCTGCCAGTGACTGGTTTTGGCAGCATTTCCCTCTAAATTGGGGTGTAGAAGAAAAGACTGCTTGACCAGCTGTCACCAACTTTTTAGATAACTTGGATATTTAGGCAATTATAGGTTTCCCATGGTGTTTCCTAATGCTCTTTTGGAGGATTTTTTTTTAATCAACTGAATAAAAGTCTTATAAAAATAGCACACCACAGCACCTCCAACTCACAAGTATGCAGGAGACCATGGTTATACATTTCTTCTCTGGAAGTTCTACAATGCCTTTGAGACACTGCTGCTGACTCCTGATGTACTGTTATTCCCAAGGTCCCAGCCCCATATGTCCAGAGTCCTATGACTATAAATCCTCTTCTTGGACAGCCTGTCCCTCCGCTATGCTTCAGTAGCACACAGTCATCCACACCTGATGGTTCTCAAATGTCTATACCTCTGATCTGGCCATTCAGCTCTATTGCACATATCCACCATTTTAAAATTTTATGACTGTCCCACAGGTGCCTGAATTCATCACAGGAATGAATTTATAATCCCCATATAAACTTGTTCTCCTTCTGTATTTGCTACCTAGATGAATGGAATAAACAGCTTCTTAATCCTCATGACTGCTTTGTAAATAAATATTATCACCATAATTTGGATGATGAAGAAACTAAAACTTGAAGAAATCATGTAGCTGGAAAATGAAAGATCTGACCTGCATTCTCCAAAGACTGTGTCTCTTCTGATAAGCTTTGCCACAAAGGAATGAATGGAGAGGAGGGAAAAAAAAATGTTTGGTCCATTACATAGTGAGGTAACTATAAAATACTCCAACTAGTATGTCAAAAAAAAAAAAAAGAAAAGAAAAGAAACATTCAAATGAAACTAATCTGGATTCCTTAGACTACCTACCCTGCTCAGAATAAATTATAAATTGAATAACTTAATGGAATTTTTTAAAGAGTTGAATTTTATTTTATTAAATTACAGGATGATACTCTTTGAGGTTACATCTATGAGTAATCCCTCCCTCAGCAATTGCTAAAACAAAGTCCTAATAGAAAATAATTGCATAATCCTGGGATGGTGACATCCATACTAATGGGAGAGGAAGTGATGAATTAATCTTATGCTCTAGAATAAGTACTTATTTGAGAACTTTGCATGAGCAAAACAATTTTTGCCTAATGTGCAAGGTATAGATAAAGTAGCTAGGGCAGCCCAGGGGGCTCAGCGGTTTAGCACCACCTTCAGCCCAGGGTGTGATCCTGCAGACTGGGGATAGAGTCCCACGTGGGACTCCCTGCATGGAGCCTGCTTCTTCCTCTGCCTGTGTCTCTGCCTCTCTCTCTCTCTCTCTCTCTTTCTCTCTGTCTCTCATGAATAAATAAATAAAATCTTTTTTTAAAAAAAAGTAGCTAAAGGGTTCGAATATTGTTTGTAAAGATAAGGCAGTTTATCTTTTTAAGATTTTATTTATTTATCTAAGAGAGAGAGTGAGAAAGAGAGAGAGAGGGAGAGATAGCACTCACTAGGGGGAGAGGTAGAGGGAGAAGAATAAGCAGACTCCCACTGAGTAGGGAGCTCATGGGGCTTGATCTGAGGACCCTGAGATCATGACCTGAGTGGAAGGCAGACACTTGACCAATTGAGCCACCCAGGGGCTCCTGGTACATTTACGTGGGATGTGGTACATTTACAGGGAAGGGAACTAATGTTAGGATTATTTTTAGGGCTTGATTTTTATTGTTAAGCAGTTTGTCCCATTATAAGAGATTCTTTTATGTCGAGGTGGTGATTTATTTTTAGGAAACTTTTATATTGTCAAGGACTACTATAACAATATTTAAAACCCCAAGTGTACTTTTTTTAATTGAGAAAGAGTCTTCTGAAAATAATTCTCAAAGGTCTAAATGGATTTTATGTAATACAGAAAGCAATTCTAGCCAATACTTGCTCTGCATGATCTGTAATAGGTAGAAGGATGCCTATTAAGAAGAGAGGAACCCCCAGACATCCAGATGGTTCTTCTCAAGACAGAGCCATAATGGATCTCTGTTACCAGAGAATTTTCCTTAGCTTTGTGGATTCAAAAACACAGATCAGTGGTGCTATTGACTGAATGTAACTCCTCAAAATTCATATGTTAAAACTAATTTCCAATGCGAGAGTATTTGGAGGGGGGGCATTTTGGAACTCTGCCCTCATGGATAGGATAAGTGCCCTTATAAAAGAGGCTCCACAGAGATTCCTTGCTCCCTTCTGTATGTGAGGACATACTGAAAGGAAGGCGATGAACCAGGAAATGGGCCCTCACCAGACATGAATCTACGATGCCTTGATCTTGAACTTTTCAGTCTCCAGAACTCTAAGAAATAAATCTCTTTTGTTGATATGCTACCCAGTCCATGGTATTCTGTTATAGCTGTCAGAAGGTACTAAGACAGATGGAAAATGTATCAGAACTCAGGTAGATTTAGATTTGAATTCCATTCTATACCTCTTTCTAACCTAAAACCTTAGGCAAATCCAATCATCTCTACATCTTAATTTCTACATTATAACACACACACACACACACACACACACACACACACACAAATATATCCCAGTGGCAGAGTAGATGAAGCCTAATACTTATTGCTATTGTTGTGACATCAGCTCATGGAAAAAATATGGAAGAAACCTAGAAAAGCATTACTATTATATTGCTATTACTCTGTCAAGTTCACATTGACCAAGCTTGAGAGGTTACTATATAACGAAAGTATTAAATGGGGATTCATCTCATTTCAATAATCAAAATTCATTTCCTTTTATACAATGCATGTTCTTTCCCAGTATGAAATTATAACGAAAGCCAAATTAGCAAACACCCATAAATTAGTGAGCATCCTAGCAAAGCAAGACTACCACTACCATCCTAATCCTGGAGAAATGAAAACATATGTTCACACAAAGACCTACACTCAAATGTTCATGGCAGATACATTCATTATAGCCAAACACAAAAACAGTACAAATGTTTATCAACTTATGAGTGGGATTTATAAACAAAATTGGTATATCTATATGATATAATACTGTTCCCCAATGAAAATGAATTAGCTGTTAATATACATCATGCTAAATTAAAGAGTCCAGATATCAAAATAAACTGTTTAATTCCATTAATTTGAAATTCTAGAAAAGGGAAAGCCATAGTGATAGAAATCAGTTGTCAAAGACTAGAGGTGGAGGGAGTAGATGTTGACTGCAAAGGGACATGAGAGAAAGTTTGTGCTGATGGAAATTGATGTAAATACTTTATATTATGACTGCTATTATAGTACTACATAATTTGTCAAAATTCATCAAGTTGCACACTTATAATTGGTGAATGTTATTATATATATTTCAGTAAAACTGATGAAAGAAAAAAGAAAAATTTTAATATGCTCTTTTCAGTCAAACCTCAAAATATATTATTCCCCATTTTTCTAGTGATCAGATTGTTCTAATATGAGCCGATCTAACCAAAACACAGAATCTCCTTAACACCAGATCTCATCCCAGACTATCCTTAAGCAGCCTAGATACTGTAACCTTCATTTTACTGATGAGGAAACTAAAATCTGATGAATTCTTATAGGTAGGAAGTAGAAGAGCTGGTCTTAAATCTGAGATCATCTCACTCCAAAACCTAAGTCCCTTCTAATAAGTTTTATCAGAGAGGAAAAAACAGAAAAAAAAGATAAAATTTCTAGATATAACAATACACAGACAAACACACAAGTCATGCTTTAGAATTAAGAGAAACTGTTGTACTCAACCACTGTGTAGCTCTTCTGTGATCTTAGCTGCTCCACAAGTAGAAATCCTTTCGCTTAGTTTGCAGTGAATTGTGTTGGCAAAAACTTTTCTCCTCTTCCTCCTGGGAACACAGCCACACTACATTTCCCCAGGATCCTTTGCAGCTAGAATGAACATGGGACTAATTGTAATGAATAGGATATGAGTGGAAGTGATATATACCACTTATAGGCATGATCATAGAAATCTTTCCACATGATTCTGTATGATTTCTGCTGCTTTCAGCTTGAGGATGGAGTGGGTCCTAAGGGCAACCTTAGGAGTTATGAATTGAAGATATTAGAACTACCATAGTCTTAGTTTATGAATGACTGTGTAGAGAGATCCCCTCTCTTCAACATACACTTCCACACACACTATCACTACCTGTTCCTACCAAACTGGAACCAGTCTTTAATATGAACAACAAACAAACTTCATTATGTTGAGCTAACAACACTTACAAGCCTATTTGTGACAATAGTTAAGTCTACTCTAGTTAATAGAGTAGGCTAGAGGCCATCTAGAGCCTAGGATTATAGCAGGATGAGTAGTCTGCTCTGTTTTTTCAGTAAGCCCATTTCAAATTACAGTTAATTGTTGATATTCTATCCATAGGAAAGGAGATAGTTTGTCTTAAAACTCAGGGATAGCTAGTCTTTGGTGCTCATCCAGGTAGAATCAGTAACCCTGGACACAGGATGGTTTTGCTAGCTTTGTGCAAAGAAAATTGTTTCAAGGAAGTATAGAAGAGGCATTTACCCTGATAAACACTTATTCTTAAGCTAAAGCTCTATCTCCTAGAAAATCAGATCAAATCAATGTCCTCAAATTTGGCCACTCCTATTAATAATTCTCTTCTTAGAAAAGGACATATATAATAGGAGGGGGTTGGATGGAAAGGACCACTGCGTTTCCCTGAGACAATACTCACATTATCCAGATTCAATTTTTCTTTCCTTGGACACTGTCCAGATATGAACTGCTAACATTGGTTTTCCTCTCTCTTCATTTTTCTGAGCTGCCATTGCTTACAACCTACTTTCTCTTGACATATATTTTTTTCTTCTTTAGCTTAGCTAATACCAATGATTCAAGTCTTGTTCTGGCTTGGGAACTATTCATTCTCCTTAAGAAGACTATTCATATTTCTAAACCCATCCATTGTGTGTTGATTTTATCAGTCACACATTGAGAGTTCTCTGGAGGTACTCAGGCATTATTCAGCCAGTGATTCATTCCAACTAACCAATATATAGATAAAAAACAAAAACAAGTTAAAAAACAAAAGCCTTTCCTCATTCGGAGTCTGTGTTACAGAAGTAATCAGCTAAATGATTTGCTTATGTTTTGTTTTGTTTTATTAGATAATGTGGTGTATATAAATGAGCCAGTTAGATCTAGGTTCAAATACTTGCACAAAACCTACTGGGGATATGCAGCCTTGCATCAATTCATTTCAACTATCTCACCTATAAAAGAGGAAAATAAATACCATGTGGTTTGGTATATGTATTAAGCTTGCTAATTCCCTCTCTTTTCAATCCAACAGACAACAGGCGGCCTTGTGTTTCCCAACCTTGTGGATATGTCACATCCTACAATGTAAATCCTTACATTCACTTGTAAGGCATCCATAGAGAGTTCTCAAGTATCAGGTAGGATGTCTGATGAAATGACCTACTGAACAAATCACTTGCAAACTTGAGGGCCCGGTTAGCTTTTGATAAACCATACACAAATATACAAAGCATGCAAGCATCATATATTGTTAAACTTGTCAGAATTTTCAGATTGTGAGTAACACTGCTCACTTGCCTATGACTGAAAAGCCAATGGGTGAGGGCCAAGATGCATTAGGGCCTGGTTCAAGGTCCACAATGCAAACAAAAACAATTACTTTCCTATTTACTATATTTAATATTGTAATGCTTTAATTCTCCGTACAGAATAAAGACTGTTTATAAAAGAGGGAATCTTTGGAAGTTATCACTGAATCCAACAAGGAGCTGAAATTTTAATCATCAATAAAGAAACTGTTGATCAGACTACCTGATAATAAATCAGACTAAGTACAAAGAAAGTTTCCTAATCTTGGAAGTATACAAGTAGAGGCTGGTTGACAATCTCTCAGTATAAAATTGTAGACATCTTGGTTAGGAAGTAGAACATCAATTTTTAGCAAGACTAGAACATACTAAATACATGACCTTGTGAAAGCCACTTTGTCACTTGGAATTTAGGGTTTGTAATAAGTGAGGCAGACTCATGATACCTACCTTAGAGGATTATTATAAGAAATAGAAATTTCTATGAGGTACTTAGACAAGATGTGACAGAATGGAAAGTGAAATGTGGAGCCGTAGTTATTATTTAAAAAGAAATCCCTACACTAAGTTAGGCCATTCAGGACATCACTACCTTTAAGATCCTCTTGTCTAAAATGGTCACCTGCTCTGTGGTGTTTTTGTGTGCATCAAAGAAATAATAGCAATGGAATTGTGTTGGAAACTGTAAATATCCTGCAAACATAAGTAATTTGTGCAATATAAATATCACCTTCATTATTATTATTTCAATTATCAATTTGCAACTCTGCATACAAGGTAAACAAAAGAATCATCGACTCATGAGTGAAAATGATTGTTTTTCCTTCAAGATTACTCTTCCTTGCTAAGAATTTGTTCTGCCAAATATTAAATTATTTAAGAAATGAAAGAAAGAAAGAAAGAAAGAAAGAAAGAAAGAAAGAAAGAAAGAAAGAAAGAAAAAATCTTTACTAGCTTCTCTCACCCCATTGTCCTTCCACTTCTCAGGGACTCTGTGATCATGTTGAGCATTTAGGTCACTGTTGATCATGTACTGAAGAAGTCTCCATTTAATACTTGTAAGGGCGCTTAGGTGACTCAGTCAGTTAAGCATCTTCCTTCAACTCAGGTCATGATCCCAGGGTCCCTGCTCAGCAGGGAGTCTGTTTCTCCCTCTCCCTCTGCCTGCTACTCCCCTTGCTTGTGTTCACTCTCTTTGTCAAATAAGTAAATAAAATCTTTAAAAAAATAATTTTATCATAGTTCACTTGGGACCTTCTTAAACAGCCCTTCTTTAACTATCAATGCTTAGCAAGTATATATAATAGCTAAGTCAGGCTCCACCCCAACCTGATTTAGCTATTCTGCTGTTCTAGACTTTGGCAGTTTGTTGTTTCAGTTAACTTCTGTTTTTCATCAGTGTTTGTGGTTTTCTGATGCTTTATCTCCTGCTTATCAGAATCATTGTTTTCTTTCAGTATCCTCTGTGTAGTCTCACTGAAGCCTTAGTATATGCTATCATGAATATGTTAATAGTCAAAGTTTTATTTCCTGTGACATCTAATGTACGTTCTGTTCCCCAGAGCTTTAAAAAGTGAACAGTACAATGTAATAATGAATGAGAAAATAGGAAAAAGCAACTTATTTGTGCAAGAGTCAGTCTTGGTACTTGGGCCCTATTATATTTTTAGTACAAGAAAAAAATAATTTAAGAAACCAACTTACCAAGTGAGGGCTATAAACAGAAGTTGTGAATACCTGTGTCCAAACTTCAGAGTGCTCATTCAATTATGGACTGTTCTGCAGATTCTCAAAAGTCAACTTAGAAATTTTTACCCTAGAATAGATAAATAAGCTTAAAAAGACCTAAACACCTATATGAGAAGTTAAAAGAAAAAAAAATTCCTCAAGATTAAGAAATTATCTAGAATGCTTTGAAATATGAGGTCTTCTCAAAAGTGGAATTTCACTTCTCTGCACTAGAAAAAGAAGGATGAGGAGAAGGAAGAGGAGAAGGGTGGGGGAGAAGAGGAAGAAAAGGATGAGAAGAGGAAGAGAAAGAAGAGGGGGCAGGCTCTCCAGAGAGAAAACTTAAGACTGAAACTTCATTACTTTGAAACTTCAAGTGTGAAGAGTCAATATTCACTTAGGCAAGGAATGAAAAAAGAACAACAAAAGAAAAGAAAACAAAACCCTCCCAAACAAACAAAAAACCCCAAAGAGAAAGAGAACAGAACAGTAAGCAATAGACACTTGCTATTTTACCTCTAAATGGACTACTCTATTAAACTCTAGTTTGTGGAGCTTTCCTGCCTCATTAGCTAGAATAAAATAAAATAGCAGTTATCAGTTCATTGTCCATTCATCCATCCACCTAGTCTATCATTATACATTGAGTGAGAATCAACTGTATGCCTGACATTCCTCAACTTATTGGACAATAGAAATTTATTTTGCTTTGAATTTCCTTTTGTTATTGCAGAGCAACAACTAGTATTTCATAAGATCGGTTTTAGAAATTAAACTGCAAATGATGGAACCCCCCTCGATGATGACAAACTGGGGTAGATTGTGAACAGAATTAGAATTTTATTATTTTGGAAAAATACTCTTGCATCATTAGCAGAATGATTGTAAGGGAAAAGATAAGTGATAGGCAAGAGAATAAAGAATCTATACATTAGTCCAGATAAGGAACAAAGAGGTCCTGCACTAAGGTAGTACTATTTGAAAGAAAAGAAAAGAAAAGAAAAGAAAAGAAAAGAAAAGAAAAGAAAAAGAGAAAAGAAAAGAAAAGAAAGAAAAGAAAACAGAAAAGAAAGAAAAGAAAAGAAAAAAGAAAGAAAAGAAAAAAAAGAAAAGAAAAGAAAAGAAAAGAAAGAAAAGAAAAGAAAGGAAAAGAAAAGAAAAGAAAGAAAGAAAAGAAAAGAAAAGAAAAGAAAAGAAAAGAAAAGAAAAGAAAAGAAAAGAAAAGAAAGAAAAGAAAACAGAAGAAAAGAGCTTGTTGATTTCCAGAACTTCTGTCAGGGTGAGACTATATAGGAAATGTAGGAAGACTGGAAGGAAAATTGGGGGAAAGATAGCATATACATTTGGCCACGTTGGATTTGAAAATCTTTGGGTATGAATGTTTAGTAGGATATCCTAGCATTGTGCCTATGGAGTCTTTTGTGTGTAGAGAGATGCGAAAATTATGGCAGTAGATGGTATTATCCATTCTTATAAAGGCAAGAGCATAGGACACTTCAGGGGCACCTGGATAGCTGAGTCGGTTAAGCATCTGCCTTTGGCTCAAGTCATGATCTCTGGGTCCTGGGATCGAGCTTCCTGCTCAGTAGGCAGTTTCTCTCTCCCTCTGCCCCTCTCCACTGCTCATTCTTTCTCTTTCAAATAAATAAATAAAGTCTTGAAAAAAAGAACATAGGCTACTTCATAATTTTGCAGGGCACAGGTTCTGATTAAGGAGTCTATCTTGTTACATGCTGGGCAACCATGACATAGTGTCTCCAGCTGTTCCTTGGTACAGGCACTTTATCAAGCTCACCTGCCTCCCCTTCCAAAGGCCCAGGAGGAAAAAGAGCTAATACATCACTTAACTACTCATTCAAAAAAAAAAAAAGTTCAATAGAAAAATCCTTCTCTGAGGCTTAAAACATTCCATTTCTACATTCAGATTTCCATTGTTTTTTGGAAGACTGTCTCAGAAATAATTTATACAAACTATAAAGTTTAAGGAAGAAAGGAAAGTAAGAAAAATATATTTATTGGCAAAGTCTCCTTAGAGGCTTGTTTTTTTTCAGTGACATATGAAACCTGTTTTGGAAACATCATATTTTGCAATGAATTCAGATTTAAAATAACTGTTTTATGTTAACTATAAAGATAAATTTTATTTCCTTAGTCTTTCACCTGGGAAATGAGTTAAGTAAAACTGGGCATCAAAAGTAATAGGACTATTTGACTTTAGCTTCCTTATTTTTATTTTTTGGTGAATACATCTGACTGCGGTTTATTGTAATGACAGAGAAAGGAGGAGGGCATGGTATATGGCACAGGAGCAGGTGAGATGCACGGACAAAGCAGCATTCCAAGCCTCCAATATCTTTTTGCAGTAGAGGAATCAATCCCATTTCTATTCTGGTTTTGCCAACACCTAGCTGCATGACCTTAGTAGAGTACCTCAATTCTCTAAATTTAACCCCCCCTCTGTAAAATCAATGATAGAACTAAGTTCCCTTCCAGCTTTATACTATATAATTTTAGTTTATAATATTTTTTCTGTTTTTCTTTGTATAAATATTCCAGAAACTTGGTTTAGTAAAAAATCTGATTTAAAAAAACGAAACAAAACCACACACACACACACATAAACCCACATACACACTTAATATTAAGAAAAGTTCCTAACGTCTTCTGTCAGAACATAGAGTTTTCCCCTACCTGAAACTATGGATTACATATTTTTTTCATAATAGTAATAATATTTTTTGAGAGGGAGATGGAGGTTAGGGATAGAGAAAGAGAGAGAATCTTAAGCAAGCTGCAAGCCCAATGCAGAGCCCAGCGCAGGGCTCCATCCCACAATCCCCACCATCATGACCTGAGCTGAAATCAAGAGTTGGACACTTAGTTGACTGAGCCACCCAGATGCCCCAGTAATAGTCTTAATCTAAAGTGACAGTGAGGGATCCCTGGGTGGCGCAGCGGTTTGGCACCTGCCTTTGGCCCAGGGCGCGATCCTGGAGACCCGGGATCGAATCCCACGTCGAGCTCTCGGTGCATGGAGCCTGCTTCTCCCTCTGCCTGTGTCTCTGCCTCTCTCTCTCTGTGACTATCATAAACAAATAAATAAATTTAAAAAAAAATTAAAAGACAAACTTATTGTCTGATTCTAATTCTTAGTGTCTAATTCCTAATTCTTAATTTTTTTTTTTTTATCTTTTGATACCATTGGGAATCATATTATGGAATTAGAAAGTACTGCAGATCTCCCCCAAGGGTTTCTTTTCTTCTTTTCTGTCCTCTGTTGACTGCATGTTTATTATTTATGGCAGAATGGAAGGCACACAGTGAAATTCCTGATTGTACTGTATCACTATATAAGGGCAGTTGAAGATCTGAATGTTCTTAAAATCCTTTGGAATTAATGTCTGTCACTCAAAGGCCAGTTACTTGTGAACACTTAATAGGAACTATAAAGTACCAACATTGGGCTGCCCGGGTGACTCGGCGGTTTAGCACCACCTTCAGCCCAGGGCGTGATCCTGGAGAACCAGGATCGAGTCCCATGTCAGACTCCCTGCATGGAGCCTGCTTCTCCCTCTGCCTCTGCCCGTCTCTGTGTGTGTGTCTCATGAATAAATAAAATGAAATTTTAAAAAAAGCTTGAATTATCTTAAAAAAATAAATAAGCGCCAACATTGAATCCCCTTCTAACGATTTTATTTCAAATGTTCCAAGGAAAATTTGTTTTGCTTTTAATACCAGGAAATAACTACTGAGTCAGGATAGCATATGAGGTAGGAGGAAACTCAGCAGGAGGTGGGAGGAGAGGCAGAAGGAAGGGAATATATCCTATAAATTCTGAATGGCATTATAACGAGCAGAACAGGTAAAAGCTGGAGAGCTCTGGTGGTGGATGTTGAGAGAAATGACCATTCTCTTTTCCCAAGAACCCTGGTCAACTGGGTAATAAATGAATCATAGCTGGTGGCTGGAAGGAATGTTCTCATATATATTTTACAGAGAGAGTTCTGTCTATCTGAGAGAGCATATATTATTGAAAATATTATTTTTGTAAAATCTGCAGCCCCTACATATATACATCAAAGCTAAGTAGGGAAAAAAAAGGAGTCAATCTTAATTCTGGGGAAAGACAGGCAAAATAAAAAAAAAATTAAATTGGAAAAATAATAACTGTCTCTCAGATCACAGTACTTTTTTCCACATACAGCTTTTACTTGGGGTTAATGGAATTTATTCATGCTCCCTGGTCTGAAAATACTTCTTCTGCACAAGCTGAATTTCTCAGTGGTGCTGAACTGCATCAAATATTTAGTCTAAATTCATTTACTACTTAAGTGTCCTCTAGCAACAGTTTTTCTGGACATAATGGATGTTGTATACCCAGCGGAGATTTTGTAAGAAATTCTTATTCTGAATTCCTGTTCTATTTTGGTACCTAATACTCTGTGATTATTTATTTGCTCTTGGTTGTGAAATTTTTGAGGAAATGGCCCTTTTCTTAGCTGTTTTTGTGTCTCCAAGATTAACCACAGTGCCTGGTGTCTAAGAGGGACTCAATATATGCCAGTGCTATGCATGCAATGTAAGAATACTATACACAACATCTAAAGCTCTATCTCTTCTTGTCATATGCAGAAGAAATTTATTTCCTTGGTGTTAGTGACAAAAATCTATAAACTATGTTGATTATCCCCAAGAAAGGAAACAAAAACTAAACCCAAACAAAACCTATTAGGTACCTACTATCTATTAGATTGTGCCAGGGGATATGACATAAATTGTTTATTTAAATCCCCACAGCAACCTTGGCAGAGAGGTATTATTGGCCCACTTTACAAATGAGGAAACAGTATGGTTCAAAAATATGGTTAATTTGCCCTTCGTCTTTAAATTTATAAGTGGCTCAACCCACATGTGAATCACATGTGCTTTTCAGACTATGCTGAAACACAGCTCTAGAATAGTATGGTGTTTGGAGAGAGACAGAGACAGTGGCTTATGGCTGTATCTGGTAAAGTTCCTTCTAGTGATTTTTTTTTTTTTTTTTTTTTTTTTGCACTGGCGGCCAGTCACCCAGTGCATCTCGTTACTAATACTGATCCACCATGCTCAAAATAAATGAGGCCATTGTAATATATTTCCAAGTAGTCTTCGAGTAGTCTTTGAAGTCATCCCCCTCTGATCAACTTCTGTAACACCAGGGGGGAAACGTTTAGATGCTACCTAGTAGCATAGGCATTCCTATAAATAAATGTCTTATCTCCCAATTAGATTGCTAAGTTTCTCAGGATCTGGACCATGGTTGACCTTTCTGAGTGAAATGGTCTCATATCTCTTTTTTTCCTCTTCATCCTTATAGCCTCAACACCCTTGATATTGTTTCTTCCAGCATCTTCTTAACTGACCCCTGCCCTTCCTCCATTCGCCCAGATACGTATCTGGGCATACCCATTCGCCCAGATACGTATCTGATCATATTACTGTGTTTCTTACAATCCTTGCAAGTCCCCAAAACCGTCAAGACAAAATCCAACCCCCCAACTTAACATTTAGGGTATGCTCATTGCTGTGTGCCTTTCTCTGATATCAGATATATGCTACCTCCCAACACATGTGCTTTAAGTTCCAATCATAGATTGTTCCTTATTCAAAATAGCCAGCCCACTCATTGGAGTTCCTTCATTAGTGAGGCCCACTCTGTCTAGAATGTGTCCTGTTTCCTCCCTGGATTGGAAATACATCTACTTATCCCTCAAGCTCCATCTTAAATATAACCTTCCCATGTCGCCCTCTCCAACATTCTCATAGTTGTTTCCTCAACACTTTGTACCCATCTTTATACATCCATGATCAAATTTACAACAACATCCCCTTGTTTGTTCTTCTTACTACATGATGTCATGTTTTGATGTTTGATAATGTTTTATCTGCTCAGTAATGTTTTTGAAAGAAGGAAAGAACTTAAAAACAATAAGTATGGGAAATTATATTTCCATTCTTAATTCTAGGCCAAAAAAAGTTAAGAATTTGATACTCGTTTCTTATTCTGTGTCTGGAACAAAAAGGAAGGAGCTGAGTTTGAGAGGGAAAAGTTAATATTAAAAAACTACAAGAAAAAGAGATGAAAATGGAATTGAGCTATAATACCAACATCACCATTTAATGCTTTTGAGCCTTTATCGAGTCATTTGTCAGATGCGAAAAGGAAAATACAGTAATAGAGCTTAAAAATAATATATATCTCATTGGAATGATTAACATTTGCATAAGCTATCATCTTTAAAAGGGATTAATAGAGAACAGGCCTCAAAATTTGGGCTGAATGAATGGTTATCTTTCTTCTTGCCTTTTTTTTTGACTCACCTCTTCATTTTTTTGTCTCTTTTCCCCTGTGATAAAGCTCCTTTGTCTTTCTTTAAGGCACAGCTCAAGGATCTCTTCCTTCAAAAAGCCTTTTTTTAATCTGGATAAATAGGGATTATGTGTGTCTTGGGGGGTGGTGGAGGGGGTTTTCTGTATTTTCATAAACCTTGTGATTCCTTCTGTGATAGCATCCTGTGCCATCCTAACAATAATTATTTTCCCCCACATCTGTGTTTCTTCCTTATTGGGGAAGGTAAGTATTATAAATGTCTAGCACAGTTCTTAGTGAAAGGTAACTTCTTAACACATAGTTGTATGTTAAACATAACTAAAATCTGAACCCCTAGATTGTATTTAATCTTTATGGAGACATTTACAGACTGTCTCAAATTCAACTTCTTTTGAGTATTTTTGTCCCTCCCACAGTGTACCTTGTAGCACTTAGCAAAATGTTGGTATACAGTGGCTGAGCAGACAATGCTTAGTGATGGGAGGGAATCTATGGAGCTGTAATGAAATTAGTCAGTTTTTATAACTACCTAAGTAGGTTGCATTATTAATCATTTTATGTCATGCCTTTTAATGTTTTTCCCCTTGAGACAGAGTAAAAGAAGTCTCCAAAATGTTGAATTTTTCCTTAAAAAGACCAATAAAACAAGAATTTGAAGATCTTTAGTCTTCCTCCACAACACATAATTTGACACAACAAGCATTCATTGCAGTTATAAGAGGCAATTGCTATCATCCGTAATCAAGTATCATTTTAAAGACTTAAGGGATGCTTAAACTAAAATAACAAAAGTAAATCATTCATCAATACAGAAACTTTTTCCTCAGAAAATCATCTACTGCTTTACTAAGTTTTGTTCAAAACTAGCATATCATTTTTCTCATATAAATAATGGGCTTAATATCCCTCTAATGTCACAATTATTCACATTTGTATCCCTCTTAATTGTTAGCAGAGTGCTTTTAGATGTGTCCAGTCTTTGGAGTGAGATGAGGGATTGCTCTAGTTCCATTTCACAGATGAGGAATATGAGTCTGACATAAAATTATTTCTGGAAAATCATCATGAATTTAAAGGGCAAACCAGGCTGGAAATCCGTCTTCAAATTATCTTGCTGAGGCCATAATACAGTTTGCAAGTAAGTAAATGTCCTATTGTTTCTCCCCTAGTAATAGGAGAATGACCACACAATTTTGAGATATGTGTTCAATCTTTCTCTCTACTTTGGAAACCTAAAATATTATTTTATTGTCCTTGACATTTTTCCCAGATGGAATCATTGGCTTATATGAACATTATTATTCTTTTTTTTGCTATTTAATCATTTCCTAATACTGTATTTTGTACCCTCATAAAAATTCAAATTATAATTATTATATTTAGATAATATTCATTATTTTGTAAACTTTTGGCTGAAATATTGCTAATGCAATGCATTTGCAGAGATGAAAATCCATCCATTTAACCTTCAAGGAAGTGACTTGATGCCTTCATGGCAAGGTAATGTAATCTAATGTGATTATCTCTCTCATTTAGTACTGGCTCCTGTTGCATTTTGTGAAGAATTATGGGGCTGTATCTAGCCTTGATAAAAAGGACGCCATGATCAACTAGTAATGTCTGCAATGGGGAAAATAGGGGAAATATGTGCACACAGATTAAAAATCCTGAGTGTAAAGTGTAGTATTTCTTTGGATTAGGTCAGTAATTTTGTTTTATTTTTTGAGATGAAAATATATGTGTATCTCAGATTCTATAAATAATGTGTGCTCACTGAATAAGCATAAAACAATACAAGCCATGTTTAGTAATAAAGTAGAAACATCTTTCTCCACTGGGTTTTACCCTGCGATGCTTATCATTAATATTTTGTGATCATCTTTATATAGTTCAGCCCATGTCTATACCATGCACACAAATATTTAGACACTATAAATTTACATAGAGTATATCATATAGATATAGTTATCTTGGATGTAGGTATCTTTATTTTTTCTTTGTTTTCTTAAAGTTTTTTTAATAAGTTTATTGATTTGCTGATCCACTGCCAACCTTTCTTTTTCCTCTACTACCCCAATACTGTGTCTTGTAAGTGATGTTGGTATTTATCCATGCTGAAATAATCACCAAGATATATATCACACGCACACAGGCACACAGACACACACAAACCCCTACACGTTGTATATGGATTTTGTCATTATATTTTTAAAATGCAATTGTCTTATACATATTTCCAAACATCTTGTGTTTTCTTCTTCTTCCTCTTCTTCTTCTTTTCTTCTTCTTCTTCTTCTTCTTCTTCTTCTTCTTCTTCTTCTTTTTCTTCTTCTTTTCTTCTTTCTTTCTTTCTTTCTTTCTTTCTTTCTTTCTTTCTTTCTTTCTTCTCTGGAAATCCCTCCAAGTAAACTTCCTGAGCTACTTTCTTTAAATGATTTTCCATAGTTTACAAAGTATTTTGATATCTAGTTTCTAATTCAGCTTCAGTAAGCGATCGGAGTAATTATACTAGATATTGTTTTTTTCATTATTATAATGTATAAACTATAGTTCAGAGAGATTAAGTGAATTGCTTAGGTTAGACAAGATTAAATGATAAGGAAAAATAATTTTTCCCAGGATCTTTGTATCCCAGGCCCAATGCTCCTTCTCTCCAAATAACTGCCACAGTCAAGTTTAAGATTGTCCCAAGGAGACTCAAAGAGGAAAAGGCTCCATATCAGCTGCTTTATTAATTCATTCATCCAAGGTCACTGTCATGATAATCTACTTCTAAACTATTATTGCATCCATTTTCCTAAATAAGGATTTGAATCAGGGTTTATAGAGCATGCCCAACTTCCTCTACTCTGATGGACTCAAGAAACAAGCCCAATGTGTAGCAAGTGCCAGCCTATAATCTTTTTCTTTTAAATAATAATACATTAAATTTGTGCCCAAACATATGTATCCTTTTCTTTAAAGTTACTTTAAAAAAATAACCTTCAGAGACCTGTGTTTTTATTGGTCATTATTTATCTCATTCTAGTAAATGGGTGTCTTGGGGACAGAAATGCAACAAATAAGGAAGATTTTCTCTGACTGATTGGCACTCGGTTCTATAGAAGCAGTAATGAGATCAGAGAAAGTACCATCCATTGTCACATTGTACCTGTGCTGAATTAATAAGTAAATATTTTGGGTCTAGACTTTGGACTCTTCTATCTGAAAAGATTACATTTTACCTCTGGGCTCCTGATCTTTAAGGACAAGGCTAGTGGCACTGAGGCAAAATCCTTGGGCAACTGCAATAATGTCATTTTTTAATAATATATGAATAATGAAAAAAAGCCACATGTATTTTATATAATCCCATCATCACATATAACTCTTACAAAGTGCTAGAGGTTTTCCCCAGATAAGCGATGCTGCTATGTCAGTTTTCAAGGACATTTAATATGTGCGTATATGTATGCATACATGTATTTAATACTAATCATATTCTTGCTATGCACAACATGCTTGGTGTTTAGTTTTGTGTGAGATTTATAAAAACCCAGATAAATACCAGAAGGATGGTAAAAATAAATAAAGTGCTGCTTTGCCAAGAAAAAAAATGTTCTGAACTTTAGAATATAAATGGTAACTTAATATATGTCACTATAAATTGTGCATTTTGTTTGGTTGATTTGAGGAGTCACAAGATACTTTTAGACATAAAAAGTGTAGGATGTGCTCTACTGTGTTTACTATTTACCATCAACTGAGTACTCTGCAAAGGATATAACAGAATAGACTGTCCAGGTCTCTGTAATAAAATGTGAGGAGAAGAATAAGCAATTGTGTTAGGCATTTGACTAAAAATAAGCCAATAATGTGGTGTCCAAAGTTACTACTTTTTTATCTATTTAAATATACAAGCTTATGTCCATAAAAAGATTGAAGGTGGCATGTGTACATGCATATCCTGGCTTTTAAAGAATGAGATCTTGCCATTTGCAGAAACATGGAGAACCTAGAGGGTATTATGCTAAGTGAAATAAGTCCTACAGAGAAAAACAAATACCATATGACTTCATTTATATGTGGAATCAAAACAAAAACAAAAATAAATTAATGAACAAACAAAAAAACAGGCTCTTAAAATCAGAGAACAAACTAGTGGTTGCCCAGGGATGTGAGTGAGGGCATGGGCAAAATAGATCAAGAGCATTAAGAGGTACAAACTTCAAGTAATAAAATATATAAGCCACAGAGAAGAAAAGTACAACATAGGGAATATAGTTAATAATAGTTAATGTTGTAATAACATTGTATGGTGACAGATGTGACTATATTTATCAAGATACGTACTGAGTAATGTATAGAATTGTTGAATCAATATATTTTACACAGAAATTAATGTAATATTGCATATGAATTATGTTTAAATAGTAATAATAACAATAACGATAATAGGAATACCATCAAATTGGAGAGTTAAAGCTGAAATTCTAGGTCTCTCTCAAAAAAAAAAGCAGTAGCCTTCAAACTATCAGAGGGACTCCAGTGATGTTTTGAGGTTTTGTTGTTGTCTCTTTAGCTGTGATTGTTGTCTATCTGGTTTTTATTATTCAGTGTGTTGTATAGGGGTGTTGTGGGGAGGAGGATAGTCAGAAGCTGCAGCAATTTTTGGTAAGTATTAGATAAGAAAATGACTGAAAAACCAGTTTTGCAAAATGTTTGCACCCAAATAATTATAAAATAAAGACAAAAAAAGGGTTATTCTGCTACTTCCTATATCTAAGATTTTAGCTCTGTGTTAATCACATATATTATCTCATTTTATGATCAAATTAACTATATGCAGTAGTATAGTGGTCATTACTACTTTTATATTACCAAAGAGGTTAACTTTCTCTTCTTATAAATTGTGACAGAGTTAGAATGGGAAGTCAATTCTATATGATTCAAAGACAAGTGTTCTGTGCTACTTGGGCTGCCATTTTAAAAAAGCCTTCATTACTAAGTAACTGACCACTGATGTAAAATTTTCATTAGTTATTCTAAATCGTGGAGGATCACCTCTCTTAGGTTGAAATGTACTTTTAGTTGTGATTGGTTACCTGGTTAATAGGTCTGAAGTTGTATACAGCTTCAAATTATTGGAAAAATTCCAACATAACCCTCACATGCCGCTGTGTAGAAATGAATTATGAATAATTTTGTATAAATCTCCATAGAAAGCTAGCGTAAATTAAATCATTTCAGTGTATGGAGTGTACTTAGGACCTTAAAGTTTTCTCTTTAATATGTGTTATAACAAATTATCCAAGATCTCAGGATTAAAAAATATATACATATATATTAGATTCTCCATTAGACCTAATTGATGAAGCTAATTAAAAGGTACCTTTACCTTCAAATATATTATGTATTACTGTGGTAAATGGATGAGATATGTAATTTTATAAATCCTTGTGCTCACTATTCAAGGTAGTGTATAATCATTCCCATTTTATAGCTGAGAACCTGATACTGAAAAAAGTTATGTACTTTCTCTAAGGGAACATACTAATAAATGGCAGAGACTGTATTGGAATTAAGGTTTTTCAGTTGTAGTTTTTTTTTGAAACTACAGCAAGTTTTGCAATACCTTCCTTTACAAACCAAAATTTGAACTTGGGAAAGATAATCTAAAATGGCCAATTGAAGACATTTCTCCTACATATGTGTGCATGTTGAGGGGGAGAAGGGATGGATTAGATTTCACCTCAGTTACATTAAAGGCCTTTTAAATCTTTCATTTCAAGTTGACCTCACATGGTCAGTCTGCTCATGCTGACTTGTACAATGTGCCTGAAGCCTGATACAGGTCCATAAACAGAAATAAAATGTGCTTCTTAGTTGGATGATCCATTGCCTGGTGTATCTTTCACTAAGACACAAACTCATGTAGAGGGATATAATGGAGTTCTTGGTTTCCTTAAACCAATAATTTTGATAAAGAGCTTTGTAACAGTGCATTGTAAATTTGGTTAATCATGGTTGACAGAGGATGGGTGAAGTAGTTGATGAGGATTAAAGAGTACACGTATTATGATGAGCACTGAGTAATGTGTAGAATTGTTGAATCACTATATTGTACACCTGAAACTAATATAACACTGTATGTGACCAGTACTGGAATTAAAATTTTAAAAAATGTAATTAATTAATTTGGTTAATCAACCACTTAACTACATATACTTTTCAATATCACTCATTTATCTGATGATTATTGCTGATTAAATAACAGCACTGTTATTTAGTTATCCTGGGAGTGAAAAGCAAAGTTACAACAGCTTTCAAGGACTTAAATATTCCTAGATTCTCAGAACCTCGGAGTTGAAGGCAAGATTATGACTTTGGTCAATTCTACAAATTTTACAGATGAGGAAACTGAAGCACACTGTTTCAGAAAAAAATGTGGACTCACAATTCACCTCTGCCTGCATTTCTAGAGAAATACCAAGCTGTATGAAGTATTTTGTTCTCCAAGGCCCTTACTTACCAGGCTGATCCCTCTCCTCTGCTATAATACTCAGCCCAGTTCTCTCTTTTTTGGGAGCTTTCCTTGTCTGCCCCAGGACCTACCTCCACCCACTTCCCCTTAATGCTACAGGTATTATGGAGGGAAGGCACCATTGTAATGCCTTTCAGACTGTTTTTCAGTTCTAATTCCTGACACATATGTATCTGTGTCTTTTGACTATTGTTATCCTAGCTAAATATAGTGTAGTTTGTATACTAATATTAGATAAATTTATAGTCCTATATACCAGCATATCACCAATGAGGCAATAAAAATATGGTAAGGTGTATCAGTTTCCTCTAGGGCTTCCATAACAAAATAACAAAAACTTGGTGTCTTAAAACAACAAAAATTTATGGTTTCAGAGTTCAGGAGGCCAGAAACCTGAAATTAATGTGTTGGCAAGATTCATCCCTTCTGGAGGCTCTGAGAGAGAAACGACCTTGTGCTTTTCTCCTTAAGTGCTGGCAGTTGTCAGCCATCTTTGGTATTTCTTGGCTTTTATGTACATTATCTCAGTATTCGCCATGTATTCCCAAGGCCTTCTCTTTCTCTGTGTCTCTTTGTGTCCTCTCCTCTTCTTATAAGGATACCAGTCATTGGATTTAGGGCTCACCCAGGATGACATCATCTTAATATCCATAGCTAATTGCATTAGCAAAGACCCTATTTCCAAATAAGGTCAAATTCTGTTGTCCTGGGTAGACACAAATTTGGGGGGAATACTATTCAACCCACTATGGAGGGCTAAGTAGTTTTAATAATCCCTTTTATTTTGTTTTGTTTTGCTTTGTTTTTGCTTTGTTTTTTTAATGGACGAGATGAGACTGAAAATCTCTAATTCCATAGAGACTGCTTTCTCTTAAATAATTTATGAATTTGATTTAGCAACTGAAAATCACCAACCTGTTCACTTTGCTTTAGGGATTTGAAAGACAGAGACCCTCTTCTACAAATATTCTACTTTTCTGAAAGGACATAATGGAATTAATTTCTCATGCCTCCACCTGAGTTGATCATGGTTTTCCTTAGATAAAAAAGTTTATAGTTAACCAGGCAGACTAGGAGAAAGACAGGTCTGACTAAAGATGAATCATTTTCTGGAGGTTGTGTATGGCTGTAGGTACCTCTAATGCTTCTAATTCTCTGAAGTTGTAATTATCTCAAGATAGGTACAAGTATTTTTGGAGAATATCATTTTTTCCCCTTTCCTTCAAAGAGAAGCTCTTCGTTTTCCACACATTTTGCTCAGTCATGAAACTTGGTAACAGCCTATAATCTCTCAATAGAGATTATAGAGGAAAGGATTATAGAGGAAAGGTTTATAGAGGAAAGGATTCCTCTATTGTCTTTTTCTCTCTTATAAACAGAAGTATAGGAATTTGATTCAATCTTAACATTCTTTCTATCCTGAAGAAAAAATTCTCAAAATGAAATAAACCAACATATTAAATGCTTTCAAATGTTCATTCTTGGCCCATTTGTTTTCTGTGATGAGATTTCGCCCACCTCTCAGATTACTTTGAATGTTCACTTACATTAGCTTTATCCCTTACCAGCAATGTATTATCATGTCCATTTTACACATGAGGAAAGTGAGACTCAGAAAGTTGTACCATCTGGTCAGAACTGCATAGCTAGTAAGTCGCAGTGCTGGGTTTCCAACAAATTCTTCCGATTCGAGGTCCTAAGCTCCCTCCCGATACCCTGTGTCTGTGTTGAAGTCATCTAATTTAGAAGTTTCATTGAGAAGCCTTGATCCTTCTAAATTTTTATAGTAATACAAAGTTAGGTACAGTAGCAAAGGGATCAGAATTGGTCTTGGGATGTTGTTGCTGCTCTAGTCATGGATTTTAGACTTTTCCTCAACCTTATATAAGGATTGTCGATAACTGATTAAATTACCACCTGCCAAAAATGTTTTGAATGGAGTATTGTGTCCTCAGTGAGAGGCAAGAGGAAGATTTCATGATTTCCTGGGATAAATTGGTTATTGAGAGATTTATATCAGTCCCTTGCACTTGATTAAAAATTTAAGCAAAACATATTCCTTGCATTTTTATAGAGATTTTAATTAAAACAAAACAAACAAAAGCCTCATTTTACTGGCACAACAATCCTGTGAAGTAGATATAATTAAGTACAATTTTCAAAAGAGCAAACTGAGTGCTTCCTTTCCTAGAGATATTTTAATTTGAATTTTTTTAATATTCAGATAAAAATTTCTATGTTCTGTGAATTCCATTTATTATTGTGTACCTGTGGGAAGGATTTTATTAAGGGTAGAAGCCCCGAAAATGATAAGAAATTGTGGCTGTTTACACAACTTCTCTTTTTGTGGCTTCTGGTTATATTGGTAGTAAAAAAAAGGGGGGGAAGGAAGAAAAGAGACAGGAGAAAGGATAAGAGAAAAATGAACCAACATATTTGAATAATTTTTAATATATAGATTTTCAATAATAATTTATAGTAATAATAATAATAATAAACAATTATAATATTGTATGTTAAAGGATGACAATAAAGGGAATATATGGACTAGTGCAAATCCTTAGCTGGGTACTCTACCAAACCTTGGGAAGTGAGGAATCACCTTTCATTTTGCAGATGAGGAAACTGAATCATTGAGAAGAATGCAGAGTTAGTGAGCTTGCCAGCAGCATACAGTATGTAGTATTTGTGTCACTCAACTATGAGTTATATAGCTTTTAGAACTGGGAACCAGGATTTTTACTTATTCTATGTTACTTTTATCTAATACTTAAAATAAATCCTGCTTAGTGTAATAGCTAAAATTTCTAAGAAACCCCACTAGAATGGCCTTATTACTATATGCTTTGTTTTCTAAATTCTACATTGGTTAAATAAATGCAGAAATAGTCATTGGCAAAGCCAGATTTCAATCTTAGGTCTCTTTTCTCTCATAAGTCTCTTATTCTAGCACAGTGATTCTCAACTGGGGATGATCTTTGTCCTGTAGGAAATTTTGGTCATGACTGATGACATGTTTTTAAGATTTTTATGTATTTATTTTAGAGAGAGAATCTTAAGCAGGCTCCATGCCCAGCACAGATCCTGAAGTAGAGCTTGATCTCACAACCCTGAGATCATAACTTGAGATCATGACTTGAGCTGAAATCAAGAATCAATTGCTTAACAGACTGAGCCACCCAAGCACCCCTGGTGACACTTTTTTTTTTTAAGATTTTATTTATTTATTCATGAGAGACACACACACACACAGAGGCAGAGACACAAGCAGAGGGAGAAGCAGGCTTTATGCAGGGAGCCTGACATGGGACTTGATCTTGAGTCTCCAGGATCAAGCCCTGGGCTGAAAGTGGCGCTAAACTGCTGAGCTACTGAGGCTGCCCCCTAGTGACACTTTTTATTGTCTCAACACTGGGTGGTGAGGAAGGAAGGGTGCCAATGATATGTAGTGGACAGAAGCTGAGAATGCCACTAAACAACTGCAATGCAGAAGACAGCCCCCATAACAAGGATTTACCCACCTAAAATATAGTTAATGAAAAGAAAGTAAAAAAATAAAATGAAAAGAAAGTAAAAAAAAAAAAAACATTTGTTATAGTGTGTTTTATGATAACTAGACTATTCTACCAATATTCAAATCAGCTTTTCTGTTGAAAGGTTTAAGAGAAAGCTAGTAATTTTAATAGTACCACAAAGGGCTTCTGTTTCATTATGTGTATTTATTTTAGTTTATTTCCTCCTATAATACATATATTCCAGTTCCTAGCACAGTGCCAGCATGTTAGGTTTTCAATCAATACTTGCAGAATTTTTTTAAAATTGTTGGATAGATAATTACTAATTATTGTTGAGTCTTCTATCTTTCAACCAGTTTATACACATACTCTCTAATCCTAGAAATGTTACTTTAAGGAAGATGTTATCATCTCTACTTTTTAGATTTAGTTCCAGATTCCTAAAAATGGCTACGTTGCATTTGGAATCCCTCCAAAACTTTGGGAACTGCTAAGAGTCCCTGCTGATTGCCTGGAAGCTCATTTGTATATATTAACTATTATAAAAAGAGGTTGCTATACTCACAGAATCTAGAAAGTTGTACAGCATTGGTAATTTTTTTGCTAAAACATATGAGTTTATCATAATATACATATTTCTAACTTTTGAAATTTACATTACATTGGATTTTTATCACATGTACTCTCATTTAGAGTGTCTACATTGTGACTTGGGACTACAGTGTACCCAAATGAGGATTGCTAAAAAAACAGACAAAGACTGCTACAGTATCTGACACTTCTTTTTGGCATACCTTTCTCATGTGCCAGATTTTTATTTATTTAATCTTTTGTGTTTTCTTCGTTTATTTGGAATGCAAAACATGAATACAATAGGATAGTTTAACTTTAGGTTCTTACAGAAATGCCTCTGGTAATTGGGTAAAAATGTTTGTTTGTGTGCACACATGCACATGCACACATGCCCAAGAAGCATTTATCTGAGCAAATTTTGGTATGTTTTAAATACATTAGAGGAAGGGGCACCTGGCTGGATCAATCAGAGGAGTGTGTGACACTGGATCTTGGAATAGTGAATTTGAGTCTCACACTGGGTATTGAGATTACTTAAAAATAAAATATTTTTTAAAAATTAGGGGAAGATTTTATTCCTCATTTTATGATGTAGTTCTTATTTATGAGAAGGGTGAGAGCTAAGTATGGCTATTGACCTGTATGAAATGCCAGCTCTGTACCAAGATTTGTGCTGGATATTTGGTATGTATCTATTTTCATCAGTTTAACAAACATGTTTGAAATATTTCACTGAGCTTTAAACATGAAGGTAAGAATTGTGACTAGGCAATAAACATATTAAAATATGCTCAACTTCACTAGAAATAAGATGAATCATTATTATGACAATGAGATTACATATCTCACCCACCAGAGTTAGAGAAATTAAAATATCTGACGGTTGGCTGGACTGTAGAGCAATTGAATCTGGTGGCAAAATGTAAATAGCATTACCATTTTGGAAAACTGACATTAACTGGGGAAGTAAAAAATATGGATGCTTGCATGGACCATTTTTATGGGTGTTTCATTAATCAAGGATTATGATTAATTTAATATGAACACAATGTCCATCTGACTAGACTGAGGGCAGTAGGCTCTATATACTTTTATTTTTGGTTTCCCAGCAATAGCCATCCTAAGAGTTTATCCTAGAGACACTCTCATACATATAGGAGACATAGAAAAAAAAATGTTCATAGAAACATTGTTTGTAATAGCAAAACAAAACAAAACTGGGGGAAAAGACCCAAATAGCTATTGTCATAAAAAGTTTAAATTATCTTATTATAATTATATAAGAGAATATTGCACAGTAATGAAAATCACTGAACTATACTTAAATATATTCAGAGGGATGAATCACAAACATAAAGTTGGGTGAAAAAAAAGCAATTTGTAGAAAAAATGCATCCAGTATGATACATGTACATGAATTTCAAAAGCATGAATAATTAAATAATATCTTATTTAGGGATACACATCACATTGTATATAGGAAAACTATAAAATGCAGTAAGGGAATGGCTACTCTAAAAGTTTAGGAGTTTAATTTTTTCTGAGATTGAGTGGAGAGAAGGGAATGGGTCTTAAGAAAGAGACAACCAGGGGTCTCCTGTGGTATTGTGACATTTTGTTTCTAAATATGGGTATACATGGAATTATTTTGTTATTGTTCTTTCTCTTTTCAAAAGTAGTTTATATATTATTCTGAATTAATTAAATGTTAAACACAAGGGGCGTCTGGGTGGCTCAGTCGGTTATGTGTCTGCCTTCAGCTCAGGTCATGAACCCAGGATCCTACAACCGAGCCCTGTGTTGGGCTCCTTGCTCACTGGAGAGCCTGCTTCTCCCTTTCCCTCTGCCTGCTGCTCCCCTTGCTTGTGCTCTTTCTCTTTCTCTCACTCTCTGCCAAATAAATAAAATATTTAAAAAATAAATAAATGTTAAACACAAATTTCTTTCACTGAGTTAAATCTTAGCAGTGTTAAATAACCTATCTAGGTTTACATAGAGAAGACCCCATTGATGACTGTGATCCATAACCCATGTTCCTCCATTTCATTGTTGACTTTTGCTCAAGGATAAATCCTCCTAGGATAGAGCCCAGAAAGAAATTGCCTCTTCTGATGATCCGCTTACTTTCTTTTGCCAGGAAAGGCTGTGAACCCGACAAATGTCTTCCTTTGTTAACTTGGCTGCCAGAAAATTCATTTTAAAAGTAAATATACAACTACAGTAATTAACTGAGTATAAATACTTAGTCTATATATTGTCTTCTTATAATTATTTCTGATTTCTTACCGTTAAAATTGCTTTATTACAACATATTTCATATGTAATCTAATATTATAAATAATCTAATTTTTTTCTTATGAATAGTGAATTAGAATTTTTATGTAAGAAAATAAATAATTTAGGACTATTTCATTCTCTTTAAAGATCTAAATTATTACCTTTAAGTCTGAATCCATAATTCTTTTATTTTTTCCCCCTCAACCTCCCCAGGCCTTTGAGTTTAACATGTTTCTAAAACCAGTAAGTTCTCATAGCAAAGGAAACATCAACTTGTGGAATTGGGAGAGACAACCTATGAATTGGAGAAAATATTTGCAAATCACATATACAATAAGGGATTAATAACCAAAATAGATAAGGAAGTCAAACAACCCAATACCAAAAAAACAAATAATCTGATTAAAAATTGGATAAAGGACCTGATTAGATATTTCTCCAAAGAAAACATACAAATGATCAACAGGTATATGAAATATGCTCAACATAACTAATCATGAGAAAAATGCAAATTGAAACTGCAATGGGATATTACTTCATATTTGTTACCATGGCTATTATAAAAAAGGATAACAAGTGTTAGTGAGGATGCAGAGAAAAGAGAACGCTTGTATACTGTTGGTGGGAATGTAAATTGATACAACTATTATGGACAACAGTATGAAGATTTCTCAAAAAATTAAAAATAGAGCTACTATTAAAAATAAAATTCCCACTACTAGGAATATATTTAAAGGAAATGAAATCAGTGTCTCAAGGAGATATTTGCACCCCCATGTTCATCATACCATTATTCATAGTAGCCAAGATAGGGAAACAACTTAAGTATCTGTTGATAGATGAAGAGATTTCAAAAATGTGGTATATATATTGTATATTATTCAGCCTTAAAAAGAAGGAGATCCTGATATTCACTATAGTATGGATAAAGGTAAAGGACATTTTGCTAAGTGAAATAAGCCAGAGGCAGAAAGACAAATA
This sequence comes from Vulpes lagopus, assembly GCF_018345385.1. Lineage (NCBI taxonomy): Eukaryota > Metazoa > Chordata > Mammalia > Carnivora > Canidae > Vulpes > Vulpes lagopus. Next base: position 31,347,208 of record NC_054838.1, on the reverse strand, counting down.
CCAAATGATCTCACTTACATATGGAACCTAAAACAATCTATTTCATAAAAGCAAAGAACAGAATGAGAGTTGTCAGAGATCAGAGAAAATGGGGAGATGTTAGCCAAAGGGTAAAGTTTTCAGTTACTCAGGATGAATAAGTTCTGGAGATCTCGTTTACAACATGGTGACTGTAGTTACAATACTGTAGTGTATTTGGACATTTATGAAAGGCTAGATTTTAAGTGTTCTCACAACACACAGAAAAAGGTACTATGTGAGGTGATAGATACATTAATTAGGTTAATTGTGTTTATTTTACTATGGATACACATATCAAAATATCATATACCTTAAATTTGTACAATTTTTATTTGTCAACTCTGATTCAATAAAGCTGGGAAAAATAGCTACTAAGAGGAAAAAAAAAAAAAAAAACTACTGAGTTTTCAGCTTAGGATACAGCAGGTGTATAGAGTTGTCCTGAGGAAATGTACATTCCCCAGGTGCAATTAAACTTTTGGAGAGTATGCTAAGTTAGTAAACACAAGAAAGCTTCTCCAGAATTAATCACCTTTTGAAAAATATGTTGATTTGTAAAAGGCCCTACATAAATAAGTGATTATCATTCTAGGTATGGAAAAGATGGTAAAAGGCCAGGAGTGGAAGATAGTTGGCTCTTAGTTATTTAGGGGAAGCCCTTGGCTCTATTTCACCACAGCTTTTTAGAAGGCAACTGAGGCTAATTTGATGGGGCATGCTCTGTGTAATTGAGTATTCAGTCTTTCCCATAATTTTAATAATTTTTTTTCTAGGATGAGGATTGGTAACTCCAGTAATTTATCTGACCAGTAAAACTCAGTGTCATCAGAAAACTGGGCATTACTAGTTTAAGCATTGTAAACCAAATTTATTTAACTTTCAAGGTCATTCTACATTTCTTTTACAAAGAAAAGAGCAGGTAATGAAGAATCAAAATGACATGGTTTGAGTCTGATCTCCGCCACTTCATAGATGCTTGGAATCTTACTTCACCAAACTTAACCCCTCTCAGCCTTTTTTAACAAATGACTGAGACGGGAATGAAAACATAGATTTTGCATGACTATTATGAAGATTATATGACTCATTGTGTGTAAGAGCACACCACAGTATCTGTCATACAGTTCTGTTTCGGTAAATGTTAGCTCCCTTAGCTACAGTGTGAAATAAACATGAATTAGTAAATTAATGTATAATCTCTACACTCAGACATTGATTAGGTGATTGATTATTAACTGATTTCCTTTATGCATTCATTTTTGATTGATTCATTTAGTCATGTAACAACCGTTTGCTGGTCATCTCCTATATGGGTAACAAACCAACTTTTTGGGGAAATACCGTCTCATGAAATGTTATATACATCATCTGGAAGGATGTATGAGAAATTAAATCACTCCTCAGATGACAGCAATGCTTTCTATAAGCACTCCCAGAGGTGAAAATTTGTATATATTAACAACAGTAGGGGAAAAATAAGATACATTAGCATTTATACATAGTTCTACAGGCAGAACAAGTTAGGGCAAAGAATGGGGAAGCAGACTCAAGAATTCTGTATTCTCTCCATGTTAGACCACAAATCAGTCCCTAGGATTATATCTTTTCACTTATTCTGGTCATTCAATCATTTGTCCATTTTTTAATCTTCCTGTTCTTACTTTCATCTATCTCTCCTCTACCAACTCATCAATTCATCCATCAAATACTTATTAAACCCCTCTTAAGTTTGAAGCACTAAGAATCTAATAATATCCTATATATTCCATTTATGATAATAGGTCCATTTTCTCAAGGACTTCACTACCTACTTGGAGAATGAGCATGACATAGATAATTAACGAACTTTGGGTTAGTTTGCTTTAGTAACATTTCATATAGGTTGGTGGCTATGAACTCAGGGCTGAAGACCTAGACTAAATTCTAGTTTCTCTACATAGTGAACTTAAGCACGTTAACTAACATTTCTTAGCCACTGTTTATTTAGTCATAAACTTGTGATTGTAATAGTGCATATTTTGTTTCTTATTTATACAGATGAAATGAGATAATATCTGAGAAGCTTTATTCAGTATTGGAAATGTCATCATGTCATCATGATGTTAGATGATGTAAGGAACTAACTTGATTTTGGTGTGGAGATGTTCAGAGACATTCTCCAGAATGGGCCTATAGGACATTGCCTTAGGTAGTCAAGATTTTCCAAGCAGCAAACAAGGAACAGGAGGAAATGGTTTGCAGGCAAGTAGACTAGGATTGGCAAAGGTATTATGGGGATTAGAGGCTTGGGTGTGAGAATCTGTTACCAATTTGTCCCTTCACTTTTCAAAACCATTTATGGAGCAGTTAGTGAAGAAAGCAATGATCTGAAATAAAAGAAAGCACAGTTCAAGGAGCAAGAGCTTAGAAATAGTTACTTAGAATTCTCTGGCTGAGTCCAGGGTGTCTTTCGGAGCTTCACAGGTTTAAAAGCTAACTTACATAAATAAATGGCTATAATTATTAAAAGGGGAATTAGCTTTGTTTCAAGCAATGAGTTCTCTGATTTGCTAAATGGAAAAAGAAAATATTAGATCTCATTAGAAGTTTTAGTAGGTTTAAATTCTTTTAATTTTATACCCAAGCATGTCTGTATATTTTTTCCCCAAATATCTGATTAAACATTAGGTTTCTGATATTTAGGGCACTGGGGGAAAAAAGGAAAAAGAAAAAAATAAAAAGTAAGCTCTTCTCTGTGGGATATAGTTGATGAAATATATTGTATACAGGCAAGCAGAATATATCATTTGCTATTAGAATAAGCTCATTTGATGGATCATAAAATATATTTAAAATGTGCTTAAGAAAGAAGAATGACATCAAACACTTGTAAGTTCCTTGAGAGCAAATGTCTAATCCTGAATATTTACCACCAAATCTCTACCATAAGGCAATGAAGTCTATAAATACTCACTGAGTGCTTAACCGTTCTGTTAAATTAAGATTTTAGAGCGTGGAAATATATTTTGATTTTTATAGTGCCTGTAGTTGTAATAGAAATTTATGAAGTTATATTTTATAATTATAAAGTTCCTTACTTTCAAGGATATTAACAATGGTTCATGGTCACAGAACCCAATATGAAGAATTCAAGTTAACCCTATATGATATCAAACTTACTAGTTTTTTTTTTTTATTCCTTGCAGATTTACTTATATATTTTCATTTAGCAAATACTTGCATTACTACTATGCATTAGGCAACACATGAGGCACAAATACAAAAAATGTACAAATGAAGGTTTGGGGCCAAATTACTCAACAAAGATAAAACAGGAATATTACCAAGTGTAAAGTGGTAAGTGCTATAAGGAGTTCAGATAAAATACTAAAAATTATAAAATTCATTTTATCATGATAAAACTGTATTACCAAGTGTAAAGTGGTAAGTGCTATAAGGAGTTCAGATAAAATACTAAAAATTATAAAATTCATTTTATCATGATAAAAAAATGCAGTTCATTTATTTCTTGAACAGAGGTATTCACTTTTTCAGAACTCATAGGCCCTCAACTTTAAGATGAAAATAAGATCTAAAGGAATGAAGTCATGCAAGCTAATTAGTTTCCTGTCATCAGGAGTCAAATTGGTTAGCTCATTTAACCCTGAGAACCTTCCATGTGCTGTCTTTCAAATCACTTTACATAAATGGACACAACCGATTGATGAAGCAGATATCTGATGATTCCCATTTATAGATCAAGACACTGAGGCATAGGGAAGTTCACAATCTGTTGATAATCTCTCTCTCAGAGAGTAAAAGGTAAAGCCAGGATTTGAACCTAGCTAGCTAGACAGGTTCCAGACCAACATTCTTACTTGTTATGACACATGGACTATCACTGAAAAAGCTACATTTCTCATCCTGACAATGTCAATTCAATGTGGAAATGCCATCCTAGGTACAAGTACAGTTTCCATAAAAACTCAAAGAAGGAAAACCTGATCTAGAATGTATGAGGTCACAGGAGAGACGGTAAAATCACACCTAAGTTAGCCTCCATGGATAAGTAGGAGTTAAAGAAGAGAAGAAAGAAAAATGCATGCCTAAAGTGAGGCAGTTGCATAAATAGCTAGTACTATCAAAGAAATCTTTAGGAAGCAACAAATATAGCACATGCACCCACTCAAATCTTAAAAGTTGTATTCTTTAAAACCTCCACAGTTGGAGGATTTGAAGCTGGGCAAAACTAGAATGAAGAGAGACTATTATGATACGTGAATATGCAGAGGTCCTTGTGGATAATTTTTCTGTGTCTGTCAAAGTAAATGAATAACAACAGCATACCAAACAAAGACTGTAGTAATAATGTGTTTAAGTGGGATCCCTGGGTGGCGCAGCGGTTTAGCGCCTGCCTTTGGCCCAGGGCGCGATCCTGGAGACCCGGGATCGAATCCCATGTCGGGCTCTCGGTGCATGGAGCCTGCTTCTCCCTCTGCCTGTGTCTCTGCCTCTCTCTCTCTCTCTCTGTGACTATCATAAATAAATAAAAATTAAAAAAAAAAAAAAAGTTTCTCCTTAAAAAAAAAAAATAATAATAATGTGTTTAAGTAATAATAATAAATGAATAATTGACACTCATTTACTTGTTACTTGCTAGAAAAAAATTCAGGATTTCTCTTGTTCACTCTTTCTCCCAACTCAGTTCTCTCCAGCCTAGGGAATTCAGGAATGTTGTTCAAAACTCTAGGTTTAATTTTCCTTTGCTTTCTTTAAGACTTCATTGAAAAACTCTCCTCATACTCTGTCTAAATTTTGCCTCATATCCCTATTTCCAATCTTTTATTTTAATTCTCTCTTCAAATTATCTACCAAAATAAGAATGATTTAGTTGCCTTATCCTGGAATAAAAATACTTGGTTACTAAATACTGCTGTTTAGAAGACAATACACCAGAATGCCTGGGAAGCGTGGTAGGTTGAGTGCCTGAATCTTGGTTTTGGCTCAGATCTTAATCTCACAGTTGTGGGATGGAGACCCTGTCAGTTTCCCTGTTCAATGTGGAGTCTGCCTTAGATTCTTTCTCCTTCTCATGCTCTCACTCTCAAATAAATAAATAAATAAATAAATAAATAAATAAATAAAATATTTTTAAAAAAGAAGACAATGCTTATGTTCCCAGTACAAATAAGGAAACTATTAAATGGATAGAAAATAATAATGCAGATTGGAGTTGCAAAATCATGCTAAGTGAAGGTTTAGAAAACCATGCTAGAAAACAGATATAGATCGTAAACTTCTAGCTTTACTACTTACCAGTTACAATTTTGGTAAAACCATCCTCTCTGAACTTCAGTTCTCATCCATAAAATGTAGATAATAATAGTACTTCTCACACAAGATTGTGTTAAGTTTTAAAGTTATAAGTCACATAAAGGACTTAGTCCAGTGCCCGGCACATTAAAAGTGGTTGCAAAACGTTAGTCTGGATAGTTGGAGAAAAGCCAAGAAGATGATGACAGATCTTATATAACGTGCTAAGAATTTTTAATTTATCCTGTGAGCTGTGTGACTCCAGCTACAGTATTGAAGAAGTTGAGTGATAGGGTCAGATATTTATTTAAAATGGTTGGGTCTTCCATTGAGTTGAAGATGGGTTGGAAAGCAAAAGTAGAAGGAAAAATTTGGGCCCAGCAGTATATTTAGTGAGTTTGTTCAGGTTGGTTATACAATTCATCACATATTGCAAAGACAATATTGGATGTTCAAAAATGTCAGGTGCCTATCTTAAAGGATCTCTTTTAGCAGTTACTCTAGGGGAGAAAAGAAGTCTTTAGTAATTCCATGGTTTCCCTCAGGACCATTAGTATGATAAAGTCTTTTACTTATAAATGTACCAGGTGTCGTTTTTAACTGAAGTGAATATAAAACTCAGCCTGTCACTGAAGGTCAAGCTATTACTCCTTTAGGCCTCTTAGACATTCTGCCCGGAATTTATATCCTTTCCCCATCCATGCTTTCCAATCTAGGGTTGCCACCAATATTTTAATATTGAGATATGAATCCAAAAGAGTTATATATTGATGCCATTTCCTCCATATTAACCAATATGCTTAGGGCACAGCCTTCATCACAAATCCTTAAGGTAAAAATTCAATGAAATGCATGTCTGTTTTGCTCTTCAGAGGACATAGAACTGTAGGTCACCATCCCCATGGATAGCTGAAAGACGATAAGGGATCGTCCTTCCATTGCAGTGCCTTTTGAAGTTAATAGACAAGTTGCCTTTTAATTCTGCCTTTTACAGTGGATGTGGGTCTTTATCTTGATTATTAACCATCTTTCACTTTGTAGTACCTATCTAAGAATTTTAAATACATTAGTCAGGCTTTGATTATATCTCACGGGCTTTATAATGCCAACAGAAGGCATTTATGTCCTGCGTATAACTTTTTTCAATAAGACTATTTGATAGAGTAAAAAGAAAATAGAAATAGAAATATAATATTCAACCCGTTATACAGGGTGAACTCCTCTTAATGGGAGTTTTGTCAAGCTTAAGGAATGTTTCTAAAGTTATCTTGGTAAGTGTTGGAGCTAATAAAGGAACTATTGTATTGCAATTTAAGTTTTATCTTTTTATTCATTTTTTAGGTCTAAATAATCTAAAAACAAAAAACAACAAAACAAAACAAAACAAAACAAAACAAAACAAAACAAAAAAACAACTAATCTCCCCATACTCAGTCGTAACTGTTTAGAAGAGACCGTTTTAACTCTATTAATTTCTCTGGTTATTTCTTGTGGCCATTAATTCCATATGACTAAATAAAATAATTATACTGCTAAGTCAAGTTATATATTTTAGAGATTATTTAGTGACCTGTGCTGTGAGAGACGAGGACTTACTACACTTATACTTCCCCCCCACCTCTCCAAATTAAGGAAGTTCCCTTGTGGAACAAGATGGCACAGGTCTTTTTACTGGATCTCTTATCCCTACTTTGCCACTTTCCCTTTTTTATTCTTAATCAAGTCATTAATTTCTCTGATCTTCACTTTTCTCTCAATAAAATGAGATAACACTACATTAAGTTATATTTTCCAGTCTTCTAGCTCTCTGAAACCAAAGGTTTTTTACGAAGCACTGTATCATGTATAATCTTCCCAAACTGAACTCCTCATTTCTAGCCTGATCCACAAAAGATTAGCCATTGTCTGGTATTCCAAAATACCTTTATCTTCTTTTACTCCACCTGGATTCACCTCTAGCAATGTTTGCATCTGCTACATAGAAAACAAACCAGAGAGACTGTTTAGTACCCTCCCTCAATACTTTGGATTCCACACCCTCATTCTTGATGGGCATGACATTGATTCTATGGAATGCTCATAATGTCTGATAGTGTTTCTTTTGTGGGATTAAACTAAATAATGCCAGTGAAAGTGCTTTTTTAAACTGAGAAGTTCTCCACCATAGGCAGGCAATGATGGAGCCATTCATCGTTATCATTATTATTTGTCCTGGATTTCTCCAGATCTGTCTTAAAATTACAAGCATACACTCCAGCATAGGAACCAATCTTAATACTTTCCTATGGACCAGGACATGGATTCTAAATAGTACATCGAATCAATTTCATGTCAACTTCAAATTTTCTACCCCCTGTTAAAATTCTGTTTTATATTTTTTTCTGCCTCCTTTGAAGACTCAGTAGCATAATGTGACTCTAACTTCTTCTATCATTATGAGAAAAGACAGATGATTTGATAACATCTTCAATAAGTCAATATTGGCTGTAGTATATCATCCAATCTTACCCTTGGAAATGGGGTGATTTCCTGGGGGAAGAATACATGAGGATTTGTCCGGTTTGCTTTTAAATGATTCAAAGGCTTATTCTGAATAAATCTCTCTGGAGAAAATTCCAGTTTGAAATCCCACTACCAATGGCTGGATTTGCTGTTATTTGTCTAAGAAATATCCACTTACAAATAATAGATGCAATACCACAGAATTTTGAAGAATGACTAGGGAATTTCTGTTGTTATCGCTCAGTTTTTATAATCCTCAAATCTCTGGTTTTCTGTCTGTCATATTCTCAGTGGCTGGGTCAGTCACTGCTACTTACAAATGGCCTAAGCTCTTGGTAAAGCCCTGGGGTGCCTGCACTACTTTTGAGCTACCATTAGCTTTCTTCTACAAAAGCATATGCTGCTTAAGTCCCCACAAACATTCGACCATGACCAAAACCTCAGAGAGATGGTACAACTTTCCTTCCATGAAATACATTTTATGAGTGCTAACTATCTTCCCAAATATTCTACTAAAGAATACTACTCTGCTCTCTTCCACAGTTTCCATGTAGAAGTATACATTTTTGCCTTGTAACTATGAAAATAATTATTACCAGTATCATTTTTGTGAATAGCATATTTGCCATGCACTGTTACATGATTTATGAACATTATCTCTATTTTCATAGTAATTATTATCTGCATCTACAGATGAAAAAAACGAGACTTACAGAGGTAAAATAACTCACCCTAGGTCTCAAAGTTAGTAAGTGGGAAACGGGTCTTTGAAAGTGGGTCTCTCTGGCCTTTTCTTCATTATATCACACAGATACTAGAAATCTCATTTTTATTTCACTATGCTTAAGGAAGAACTGTCACAAGATAGGGGACTTTTGGTGCCATTTGAGAGGAAGTATGTTTTACAAAGAATTTGAAAAAAAAGATAAATATTGCAATTATCCATCCTTTGTCAGCATATGTGATTGTCTTTGGAGTTGACATGTAAAATTGAATTAGTCATGACTTTTCCCCTTAAGAAGTTCATAGTCTAGTTGAGGACGGCAGGATCACATATTCTCACTAAACTATTTGTGTTAGTCAACAGAAACTAACTGCTATTACAAATTACTCTTCCAACCCCAAGACCGAATGAAATAAAAATTTATGCGTCAAATCAATGTAGTTGTTGGATGGGGTAAAAGGCTCTAATCAGGCCTTTAAGTGCCCAGCCCTCTTCCATCTTGTGACTTCACTCTTATGTAGATCCCTAGACTCATCTCCATTCACCCACTGACTGAAGAGTAAGACCTGAAGAATAAGATTTTGTTTAAGGAGTTTATCTATGTTAAGACAGGACTAGAAGTGGTCAATATCACTTCTGTTCATATTACATTGGCCAGAATGTCCTCACATTATTATATCTAGATGCAAGGGTAGCCGAGAAATACAATCTAGCTATGTGGACAGGAAGAAGAGGATATGAATATTGGTGAGCATCAGTAATCTCTATCGCATCCTTCAATAGTCTATAAGAATAGTCTGTAATAAGGGCAATTAAAAATGAGTGTTAGGCTTTCTGTGCTGATGGTGCTCTCACAAACATAGTGAACATTCATAAAACCTGCCAGACTTTCTGCAGGAAGTGTGGTAAGCCCTAACCCCACAAAGTGATGCAGTACAAGAAAGGCAAAGATTCTCTTTTTTCCCAGGGAAGTGGCATTATGACAGGAAGCAGACTGGCTGTGGTGGGCTGACTAAGTCAATTTTCCTGAAAAAGACTAAAACTATAAGGAAGATTGTGAGGAGGCTTGAATGTGTTGTGAACAACTACAGATCTGAGAGAAAATGGCTTGGCTATTAAGAGATGCTAGCATTGTGAACTGGGAGGGGATAAGAAGAGAAAGGGCCAAGCTATCCAGTTCTAAGGTTCATATTTTGTTATAAGATGAAGACAACAAAATCTTGAGGTTATGTTCAGTTCATTTGGCTTCACTTGGTCTTTTAAGAGCGAAATAAACTAGTACCATCAATAAAATTCCCCTTGTGGGGCAATTTTTGCTTAAAAAAATAAAAATGAATATTAGTTGACTAACAGTAGAGGACATAAAGGTAACTTGCCAGGGGGAGGGGGAGCATTCACTCATTTATTGAATGGGTAATTTTGTAGGTACCAGGATTGTATGACTGAAAAAGATAGGGTCCACTGTTCTGGGATTGGCATTCTGGCAGAAGGGGATACTACATAAACAAGCAAGAAAATAGGAGTTGGAGATGAAGGAAGTAAAACAGAGTAATGTGATAGAATGTCTGAAGGGCTACTTTTGCCTGGATGGTTTGGGAGAAATACATGCAAGATGGAGGTGAAGAGTAGATAAGGGCAGATTCAGAGCAATCAGTTGTGACAGTAATACAGTATATGGGACTTAGAGAGGGGTGAGAGGACATGTGACTACATAGGTAGGTTAGGACTAGATCTTAAAGATGTGGTTAAAGTTTACTTTTTATGTTTTTGTTTTAATTTATCCTCTAGTCAACAGGAATCCATTACTCTAGGGAGAAACATAAGCAGAGTTTCAACAACATTGATAGTTTTAAAGCAGTTGGATTGGAGGAGTTAAGATTAGGAGGAAGGCCAAGCTAATAAATAAGAAGTGCTGAAATGCTGAGCTGAGGACGAAGCAATGTGGGTTCTGAAAGAGGGGGTGATTACAGAGATATTTCTGGGATAAAATAGGCAAAACTTATTGACCAACAATCTGAGTGATAAAGAAGACTGAGAAATCAATACCTTTTAGATTTCTAGTTTGAGCAATACTTCTCTTATTAACTAGATAAGCAAAGGGTTGGAGGGAACTGGTGGGGATGCAGTAGAGGAAATGTGTTTACCTTTTACTCTTATCATGTCCTTATCTATTTTACATAGGGGTTAAAAATTCTTGAGAGCATTGAAACTAAAAATCCATGTCCAATTTTTATTTAGGTTTTCTGTCTAGTAACTTCTAGTACTTTTGTCATTCTATTGTGTTCTGGAGGAAAAGATGGGACAAAAGTAATTGTACAGTATTTACTGTGTGTTTTGTATACTTTGCATACAATCTCTCATTTTATTGTCATAATAAACCTGTTAAGTTGGTGATAGGTCCTTTTTTTAAAAAAAATGGGGAAACTGGGATCCCTGGGTGGCTCAGCGGTTTAGCGCCTGCCTTTGGCCCAGGGCACGATCCTGGAGTCCCGGGATCGAGTCCCACGTCGGGCTCCCGGCATGGAGCCTGCTTCTCCCTCCTCCTGTGTCTCTGCCTCTCTCTCTCTCTCTCTCTCTCTCTCTCTCTCTCTCTCTCTGTCTATCATGGACAAATAAATAAATAAACCTTAAAAAAAAAAAGAAATGGGGAAACTGAGGGGTGCCTGGGTGGCTCAGTCAGTTAAATGTTCAACTCTTGGTTTTGGCTAAGGTCATGATCTCAGAGTTGTGAGACAGAGCCTGGTGTTGGACTCTGGAACCCTGCTTAAGATTCTCTCTCCCTCTACTTCTGCCTCTCTCTTCCTAAAAAAAAAAAAAAAAAAAAAAAAAAAAAAAATATATATATATATATATATATATATATATATATATATATATATGAAAAACAGTGGGCTTCTATTTTAGATAAAGTTCTGTGATGTTAGTTTTATATACCAACTCAAGTTGGTCATGGGATGCCCAGATATTGAGTTAAATCTGGATGTGTCTATGAGTGTATTTTTGAGTGAGAATTTGAATTGTTAGGCTGAATAAAGGAGAGTGCCTTCCACCATGTGGGTGGGCCTCATCCAATCCATTGGAGGCTTCAATAAAACAAAAATGGTGGAGTAAAGGAGAATCCACTCTTTCTGCTGGCCTTCAAGGTGAAATATCAGTTTTCTCTTGCTTCTAGTCTCAGATTTAAGCTGGAATTTACATCATCAGCTCTTCTGCTTCTCAGACCTTCAGACTCAGTCTGGAACTATAGTTAGCTCTCCTGGGTCTTAGCTTTCTCACTGAAGACCTTGGAACTTTGCAGTCTCTACAAGTGCATGAATCAATTCTTATAATAAATCAGATCCTCTCTCCATATATGTATATAAATATATATATGGATGTATATCTTCATATATATAATATACACATTATCACACACATATGTGCATATATACATATGTATATAATTCCATTATACACACACATACACATAGACATTAACAGACAGGGAGAGAGAGATCGGTTTTGTTTCTTTGGAGAACTCTAATATAGGTGGTGAAGGAAGAAACTAGAATGAAATGCAAGAGTAAGCCCCATGAAAATTAAGGGAGAAATATTCCAAGCAGGTAGAACAGCAATTATGATGGCCCTGAGGTGGGAAGAACAGCAGGGATGCCACTGTAGCTGGAGTGGATTTAACAACAGGAAGAACTATTAGAGTAGCACTTTGTGGCCATTCTTGTAGAATGTTATTGCCATAATAAGGATAATAATTTTATTTTATTCTAGGTGGAATTGGCAGCCACTAGAAAGTCTTTGGTAGCTTATTCTCAAGTCGTTGAGGAAAAGACTCATAATAACGGGTATATAACACACACACACACCACATACATACACACACACACATGCACACACAGAGGGAGAGAGAATAAAAAGGAAGAGAAGGGAAGGAAAGAGAAGAGAAAACAGGATAAAGTCAATAAAATGTTAACAGTTGAAACTGGTTTTACGTTAGGGGACTGCGTATTGTACCTACAACTTTTCTGTGTCCTGTACTTACAACTTTTTTGTATTTTTGCATTATTTTGAAACAAAATAACAAAATATTTTTTTAAATTGTGGCTCATTTGGACACTCCTATCTTTAAAGTCAGAAAGAATTGACTTCAATTCCCACTTACAGATGGGTAACTACACAAGTTACTTAATTTCTTAGCATCTCCATTTTTTCTTAATCTTCTAATAGCCACATACTTCGATCATTTTTTGTGAGAATTCAATGTAATATATAGAGAGACTACCTGGGCCCATAGTAGACATTCAGTGAACAATGGCTATTATTACAATGGAAAATAGTGTGTGCATATTACCAGAGGAATTTGCATTTTTTTCCCCAGATAATGATATCCATGGATAGCAACTAAAATATGAAGCATGACTTTTTTGGGTGTAATTTCAAGGATCTGAGTAGTGACATAGGGAGAATTTGGGGATTTGACCACGAATCTGTTAAGTATTGTCTATGTTACAGAAATAGTGCTTGGGATCAGAGATTCAGAGACAAAGAAAACACTTTTAATCCAAAAAGATTTTCCAGTCTAGTGAATAAGAGAGATAAGAAACAAGTTAATTGTTCTAGTGTGAAATAAGGTATGACAGAGGTAAACACAAGGTGCTATGAGAGCAAAATCAGTACCCACCTAACTTATTTGCTGATAATGGTGACAGTATAGATAAATAATATGAATTTACCAAGAAAACAAACATTTGCAAAGCATTTTATAACCCAAAGTTTTGTCTTGTTAATTCTGACATTAAAATTTATTTTTCCCATGTCCACTAAATGTGAATTATTTTATGTATTTATTTAGTTTTGCTTTCTCTAGTTGGTTTTTTTTTTTTCTTATCTTCTTATAGGTACAAAGAATTCTCTTGTCATCTTAACTGCCAATTAAGATGGAGATCATTGTTTCAGAAGTGCTTAAAATATCTGTTTTCCAAACTAAATTTCTATTCCTTCTCTTTTTCTGAACATGACTTAAAATGCTTCCTTGTCCAGTGTGGTTTGTTTTCTCCTTTGCTAATTGTTTATTTCCACCATCCAGCCATTCAAATATCCAGTCACCTGTCTGTTTGTGTTGTCTTATTCCAAGAAGTTTTGATAGATCTTGCTTTATGTGAGATACTTGGCTTTCAGATCTTAAAAGACATGAGTAGAAAGAGTTGCTGATTTTAATTTTAGAAAATGGGTCATGTCTTATATGTCTTCCATAAGTGTCATCTGCAGAGATTTTGTAATCACTCTAACAAGACTGCCAGTGCTCTAGACCTTTCTGGACTCCACTCTCAAAACTGCCATGAATATTTCTTTAGCCTCTACCGACAACAAGAACCAGAGAATCGGTTTGTTGTTTTTGGAATTTTACTCTGTTTTTTCATGAACTGACTAATCACTAATTTAATATTAGAAAGGACTATAGTAGTAATGGTAGATGACCTTCTCTGTCACATTCTCACAACCTGTTGCCCATGACAAACTTGACACGATGGTCACTTGCTACTAGTATAAGACCTCACATAGATGCCCCTTCAAATGTATATGGGCCTAATTTCTGTGATATCTGTCCATATGTTTATATATATATAACTGGCCATATATATATATATACCCAGTAGTTTCTGCCCACCATTCTAAACTTGTCCTATAAAACTGCATGCATTACATATAATTTCTTTTATAGGATAGTCATTCAAACAGCATACTCCCAATTCCAATAACCTTCATTATATTTGAGTTTTTAAATCTATGTTAAATATCTCTTATGACATGGTTTCAAGGTTTTTATTACCTATTTGTTCCTTGCCTTCCTCTGCATGCTTTCCAGATTATCAGTGACCCTTTTTAATAACATAGAATCCCCTTTAGTTATGACTCTTAAAACTGAATGCAATTGACATGGATGAAACTGGAGGGTATTATGTTGAGTGAAAAAAGAGAATCAGAGAAAGACAATTATCATATGGTTTGACTCACATATGGAATATAAGAAATAGTAAAAGGGAGACCATAAGGGAAGGGGGGGGGACTGAGTGGGGAAAAATTAGAGAGGAAGACAAACCATGAGATACTCCTAACTCTGGGAAACAAACAAAGGGTTGTAGTTGAGGAGGTGAGTGGGGGATGGTGTAACTGGGTGATGGGCATTAAGGAGGGAACATGCTGTGATGAACACTGGGTGTTATACTATATGCTGGCAAATTGACTTCGTTTAGAGATTTTATTTATTTATTCATGAGAGATACAGAGAGAGAGAGGCAGAGACATAAACAAAGGGAGAAGCAGGCTTCTTGCAGGGAGCCTGATGTAGAACTTGATCCCCGGACCTGGGGTTCACACCCTGCCCCAAAGGCAGATGCTCAACTGCTGAATCACCCAGGTATCCTGGCAAGTTGAATTTAAATTAACAAGAAAAAAAAAAACCCTGAATACAATCATTGAATTAGTTTCCTACCAATATCGAATAAAGTAAGAGTAACACCTATCTTGATTTGAACTCTGTTTTAGAATCAAATTATTAATGAACAGAAATATGGCGGTGAGTCATGTTGTAAATCCAAGTTTCCTTAGAAACCCCGTCAAATATATATATATCCAGTAAATTAATATTTTTTCACATATTGATTTTACTTAAATTGAGGAAAATCTGTCCAGTTTTTATTTTGAAGACTGAAATTTGTCTGCCTCCTCTCTCTCCAAGGTAGGCACTTTCAAATCAATTAAAGCACAGAATCAAATTAATATAAAGAAAATAAGACTTTTGTTGATATATCCTGTTCATACATGTTATAATGCTGTAGACACTTTTCATTTCAGTAAATGTAAGTAACATGTATTTAATATTATTACAGCTTCTTTAGTGAATAGAAAGATTGATTCTCCATACTTTTCTTCATAATGACATTTATATACTTCATGTTTAGTTAAAAATTTTAAGAAACCGTCAACCATCACCTTTAATAACTATTTATTATGCCAGATTAATTTACTATTTTTCCCAGTCTCCTTTACTGTGTGTCCTTTCACTAAATCCTGTATTATGGCAAGCATCATTTCTAGATTTTGAGGAGATATGAATGCTCTTTCATGTTTATAACAATGGCCATCAGCAATCTACAAATACCATCAAGCTATCTGAATCAAATGTCTCTATTAGTATTGAAGTTTTTTAAATAAGTTTGACTTAATAATAAGTTTGACTTTTTTAAATAAGTCAATAGATCAAAACTATTTCCAGGTTACAACGGTTATTATTACAACGGTTACCTTGTTGAAATGTACCTACAGAATTACTGTCCTTTCTGAGTGACACCTCTCCCTCTTTAATTCATCCTCTCATTTGCCAATTGATTTTTAAAAATTTAGTGATACTGGGCTTTTTATGAATATCCTCCAAAAACTAAAGGAAATAATAATAATGGTGATAGTAATAATAATAATGATATATATACATATATTATCAAGAGCTTACTATAAATCAGCTACTATGTTAGACACTTTGCCTACATAATTTCTGATCCTCAAGACAGCTCTGCAAAATAGGTATTGGAATGCCCATTATACGTATCAAGAAAATGAGACCCATGGTAACCCATATAGTAAGTGATTGAGATAAAATTTTATTCTGTGACATGTCTATTGTGTAATTCATTCTGTAAATATGCTCTGAGTGCCTCTTATGTCTCAGGCACTGTTCAGACACTAGAAGTAGAACAATGAATAACAATAACGGTCCACACATTTAAGAAGCTTAAACTTTTGCAGTGATTTGAGTGAGATGGTCAGGCAATCATGTGACAACATAGGGCTTGATCTCATGACCCTGAGTTCATGACTGGAGCTGAAATTAAGAGTGAGATGCTTGACCACTGAGCTACTTGGGTGTCCTGGTAAAGGTTGTTCTTAACAGATTTTCTCTCTCAACTACTTTTGTAAACAATAAACCTTTGACAATTAGGTAATGAAAATAACCCCTATTGGGCATTTATTGAGGATCAGATATAATTCTAAGAGTTTCACATATATAATTTCACTTAATTCATGCAGTAAGCCTATGAGTTAGGTTGTCATTAATTACATTTATCTGATGAAGAAACAGAAGCAGAGAGATTGCATAACTTGTCCAAAGTCAAATTAATAAATAGAAATACCATATTTTAACCTAGGAGTCTGATTCCAGAACCTGGGTTTAAAACTACTGTGCCATACTTCCTTCATGGCGGAGTAATAGCTACTGAGTCAGTACACCATAGATTACAGATCTACAACCATAGTCTGAATTTGTCTGCTGATTTCCCAAAACCCGTGCTACTACTATCTATGCTCAATATCTGTAGTTGGATACTCTTTACATTCAATCTGTATAATAATTATGATGACAGTAATGAAATTAAAATGATTACTCTTTATTGCCCTTCTACTTTGTTTTAAGTTCTGTAGTAGGTGCTATTCCTAAATATGTTGTGATTTCCGCCTCCCCTTTAATTTAGTTTCTACAATTACCTGGAAAGGTAGTTGTTATCATTCCCACTTGACATCCAAAGAATCTGAAATAAGAAGATTTTAAGCAACTTATTACCCAACCAACAAATGGTAGATTTAAAGTCTATGTTTAATTTATGCATGGAAACATCATTTATAATCTATCTATTCAAAATAACTCCTCAATTTAACTATTCTGTTTCTATTTTTCTAGTAATAAAAAATAAATAGAATAGTGATTCTGCTACTCAGAAATCCACTAATGCTTGCTTTTTCTTTCTTAGTGGTACAGATATTTATTCCTAGCTCAGGTCATTTTTAACCTGCAATATTTTTCACATGGGAATGTATATATCTTCTTGCTTCCCTTCTTCACAGCCATGTACCCAGTGAAGGATCTAGTTACGTGTTGTCTGTTTTCTCTAATAGCTTCTGACTGATGTCTACATCTGATTCCCTTGCCTCCTCTTCAAATACCATCCTTTGATTTACTCATAAGTTTATTTTCCTAAAGTATAAATTCTGTTTTTTACTTCACACTTAAAGAAGTACTAGGGTTTATTTCACATATTTCTCTGATCAGATGACTAGCCAAATTAGACTTATCAAGTTAAGTCAATAAATGTCATTGGTCTTTTTACCAGTTTTATTCTTTTTTTTTTTTAAATTCCTACATCCTTTGTGCTGAACTTTTATATTTGTTATCTCATATATCTGGAATCCTGTGAGATCAGAATGTGCCAATTATTATTGCTGCTTATATTGACAGTTATATCAGAGTGGTGCTTATGGTGATAATGATTAATAGATGACTTGTTTTAAGCACGATGTTATATACATACATTATACAAGATGTCTTTTCATAGTCAAAACATCCAATAAGCCATAAACTTAAAGAGAGGTTAATTACTCATGGTTTAAAAACAAAACAAAACTAACAAATAAAACAGAATAGTATTCCGCATAGTTCCAAATCCAAATTTTTTTATTTCAAATCTTCTCTTCTCCAGTTAAGGACTTCCCTGTATAATCTCAGAGGGAGGTGATATTTGACAGCCATCTATTCATAATGACCAGAGGCAGTTCAGTTAATGGTTGGAATTCTTATCCACTGAGATGGAAGCAAAATTTATTTCCAGGAAATAATACCAAGCATTATGTCTGAAGAGCCACAAGAAGGATGGCTAAACATCTTCACAAGTCTAATTATGGGCACTATTCTACTACTTTGTGTGTACTAATTCACACTCCCGGGATCCCAGAGTGGCTCAGCGGTTTAGCACCTGCCTTTGGCCCAGGGCCTGATCCTGGAAGCCCAGGATTGAGTCCCGCATCAGGCTCCCTTCATGGAGCCTGCTTCTCCCTCTGTCTGTGTCTCTGCCTCTCTCTCTCTCTCTCTCTCTCTCTCTCTCACTGTGTTTCTCATGAATAAATAAATAAAATCTTAAAAAAAAATCACACTCCCCCAAATAAGTCTATAAAATAGGTGCTACTATTATCCTCATTTTATGGATGAAGAAAATGAAGAAGGGAAAGATGATCTAGACCCAGGTGGTCTGGGTCCAGAGTTCACTCTCATGATCACTACAATATACTGCCCTTTATCTAAGTTAGTATGAAAAAGGGATCCCTGTGGGGATGCAAAATATTTAGTTTTCAGGCTCCTTCTTATACTCCTAATTCATAAAGCTATGCCTAATCCCCTAAACAGAATATAATTTCCTTCCTTTGATCTCTCACTGAACTTTCTTTCTTGTAGTTCTTATGGCCGACACACGACCTTCCATCAAGGGAGAGAAAAGTAAACTGTGAGAGCAACACAGTGGCCCAAAGCACAGGGGCTAAAGAGAGGAAGATAACACAAACACAAATCATGGAGGCATTAAAAAATGTGGAGAGCCTTTTCCTAGTGGTTAAAAACAAATATGGTTTTGCCACTCTGCAGATTAAAGTTAGGTATACAGGTAGGCAGGTGTGTTGTGGTTCTGTATCATCAATTTTTTGGACACTAAGAATGTCACTAGACATGTGACTGAAATAATATCAAAGTTTTCAAGGTCCCAATTAAACAAGTCCCAGTAGAGCTCAAATAATATAAGGAAACCAGGGAATTAGTGAATTCAAAGGATACACGAGCTGAGCTAATGAATTCAGTAAAGTTGCAGGATATAAAACTAATATGCAGGAATTGGTTGTGTTTCTGTACACTAAGAACCACATAACAGAAAGATAAAATAAGAAAACAGTTCCATTTACAATGATGTGGATGGAGCTAGAGTATATTATGCTATGCAAAATAAGTCAGCCAGAGAAAGACAAATGCCATATGATTTCACTCATATGTGGAATTTAAGAAACAAAATGAAGAAGATGAACATAGGGGAAGGGAAAAAAAGAAGGAAGCAAACCATAAGAGACTCTTACTGTAAAGAACAAACTGAGGGTTGCTGGACTTGGGAGGTGGGTATGGAGATGGGTTAAGTGAATGGTGGGTATTAAGGAGGGCCATTGTTGTAATGAACACTGGGTGTTATACGTAAGTGATGAATCACTAAATTCTACTCCTGAACAAATATTACACTATATGTTAACTAACTAGAATTTAAATAAAAACTTGAAATAAAAGAAAAAGAAAAAAAGGAAACATTTCTATTTATAATTGTACCAAAAAGAAAAAAAAAAACACTTTGAAATAAACTTAATCAAGGAGATAAAAAACCTGTACTCTAAAGACAATAAAACACTAATAAAGAAATTGAAGATGACAAAATGAAATGGAAAGACATTCTAAGCTCTTGAATAGGAACAATGGATATTGTTAGAATGTTCATAGTATCCAAAGCAATCTACAGATTTAGTGCAATCTCTATCAGAATGCCAGCAGCATTTTTCATAGAACTGGAACAAGTAATGGAATGAGTAATTCCCAGGAATGAAAGGTACAGCATAAGAAATATAGTCAATGGTACTGTCATTGCATTGTATAGTGACAGATGGTAAGTATGCTTGTGGAGAGAACAGCGTATAGACTGTCAAATCACTATGTTGTACACACAAAACTAATGTAACATTGTGTGTCACCTATACTTCAACTTAAAAATAAATACATAATATCACAAAAACAATAAAAAAAGGAAAAGGGAAATGCAGATGTCTCCAAGAAACTGTAAAAGAAGGAAACATTCTCTCTAGAACTTCCAGAAGGAACATAGTTTTCTGACAGCTTGATTTTAGCCCTGTGAGACCCATTTTAGATTCTGGTCTCTAGAACTGTAAAATAATAAATTTGTAGTGTTTTAAGTCACCAGTTTGTGGCAAATTGCTACAACAGCATTTGGAAACTTATATGATATCTGATCTGATTTTCCCTGTAAGCCCCTACCAAATATTTAGTTAGGAAAAAAAATAATAATAATAAAATAAAATAATAAATAAATAAATAAATAAATAAATACAAACAGATATAAATAAGAGATTTTAATTCTGATTGAAATTCACCTAATATAAATTTTAAAATGATATTTGGAGTCATTATAAAGGATACTAATGGAAAAGAAATGGCAAGTCTCTCAAATTTTTCCCTTTCCCATGTCTTCTCCCTAAGACAACAACCATAAATTTAGCTTAGGAAATCTTCAGATTCAAATGTACAGTTATCACAAAATTAAATATTAAGCAAGGATTTAGTTGAAAGGTGATATAGATGTGAAGGTGATTAAGAGGTACAAATTTCCAGTTATAAAGTAAATAGGTCATGGGATCAAAAAGTACATCAGAGATAATATTGTCAATAATACTGTAATAACTTTGTATGGTGACAGATGGTAACTACACTTACGGTGATGAGCATTTCATAGTGTATATAACTGTCGAATCACTATGTAATACACATGAAACTAATACAGTATTGTTTGTGAACTATACTTCAATTAAAAATAAATGTTAAAAGGTTGACACATTTGGCCGTTAAGTCCCCCAAATAATGTACTTCTGAATTTCTTTTGGCCCTGGTCTCATGGTGACAGGATGGTTGGCAGACTCTCAAAAGGAAGAATGGGCATGGGGATGAAATGGAATGGTAGTCATGACTCTTGTATCAGGAAAAGCAGCAGATTTTCTAGAAAATACCACCATTGGTCATCACTTGGAACTGTGTCCATTTCTATCTGGAAAAAAGAAAACTGGGGAAGGCATAAGGAACTTGAGGGCAAAATGGGGGGACTCGTGAAATCACAGCAGAAGGGAGCCTCAGGGCACCTAGGTGCAGGGTCTGCTAGTCGCTGGCCAGATGATCATGGTCCATGCCTTTCTGGCTGGCCTTTACCACTGAAACCCAGGCAGGTGTACTTCATTATTTGGTTTCTTCTTTGGTAGACCAAACTGTGACTCACATGTGCAATGCTTCTATTAAAAACTGCCCTTGGAGTACTAGAGTCTTTGCCACCAGGCACAAAGCTGAAGTATCCTGGGTGGCCTGCAGTTGCAGGATTAGGACACTCATCACTCACCGTGGAGCTGGGCAACTGAATAATTTATAATGTAGAGCTTCTTCTCTATTGGATCCAGCTGAAGCATTCTGTGTTTTAAGGAGTAATTATGTTACTTAAAATGATTGTTTTTTGTTTGTTTGTTTTGGTAATCAGTTAAGTGTAGACACAGAATTACACCATGGGGAGGTATATGGAATTGAAAAGGGTTTATTATACTCTGCCACACTGGCCTCAAGTTAGGCCTGTAGTCCTCATATCAGCAAAACTCCCTGAGGGAAGCTCAAGAAAGGTAAATATTAGGGCTCCAGTTTCCCTGATCATCTGTGCAGCCCAGTTAATGTGATTGCAACTGGGTTGGTGGACAGGGGGTAGGCAAGACATGACTGTCCAGATTCCATATAGATAGTGGGAGTAGAGCCTGGGTCTATCCTTGATAGTCTACTTAGGCCAGTCAAAAGCCCAAAGGGGCAATTCAAGACAAGGAGATGGGACTGTCTTGTTCTTTACGCTCAGCCTAGACTCCTTCCTGCTAGCTAGAAAAAGTGTGGATTTATATTTTACTTTCTCTGTGCCATATTCACTTTCTAGCATTAAAACGCTAATATGTTCAGCTTTGCTACCATGAGCCAAAGTGGTATATTTTCTATAATAATTTAAAGGCTGGATTTCCAGAGTAATTTAATGATTTTACCTTGGATATATTAAAAGAATTTAGAAAAAAAAAAAAAGTCTCTCAGGATGGTGCCCTCATAGTCAAAGCCATTTTGCATGTCAAAGGAGGTTTTCTCATTCTTCTCTTAAATTTTGTTGACATTAAAGCAAAAACACAAGTGAAAGCAAAACACTAAAATAAAAAGAATCTTCCTATCAGCTTTAGTACACTATATTTCAAATATTGCTCTTTTAGAAAGATCTGCCATTTCAAATTATATTCCTTTTTTGCCACTTTTTTTGGTTATGTTGTCAAGGCTGTGAAAAAGAAGGCCCAGATCTCTCTGAAGTTATCTGAATTATAGTATCAGTATAAGCAACCTGATGGTATTTGGAAGAAAAAAAGGTCAAAAAATAAAATTCTGTAGATGTGTTTTGAAACCCCAAGTTTTCCCAAATATGAAGCATCTTCTTTTTTAAAATAACTGCATCTATAGACAAACATATTATAGACTAAGCAAATGTTTTAATATGTCCTTTTTTTTTACTACAGAATTGAAAAATGGGTCAGCATGAAGTAAAACTAGTTGTACCATTTTTTTTTTTCTCCTTCCAGACCCCACAGTATGGGAGAAAAAAAAAAAAAAGAAAACGCGACTTTGTCAAAGACTGTCCATATGACATCTCATGTTTAGGCTTAGAATAAAGATTACTCAGAAGCACAAAGCTATTTTTTCCCGTTCATTTCCCTGTCTTCAAAGGCGGCCTCGGAACTATCAGAAGTGTGAAAAGTTCATGCTTATCAAAGAACATTCATGACAATTACTGAAAAATTTTTTTTTCAGAAATTAAAACAAAATGATTTTTCTTTCCCCATTTTCCCCCAACTGACAATCATGTGTGACAGTTATCCATGTCAAAAAATATTTTCTCACCAGAAAGAAAACTGGTGAAGAGGGTCTGTCAGTTTTCCTTCGTTTCCTATTTACAGTTATGAGAGAAAAATGATTTATGATTACTATAATTATATCTCTCCTTAGGAGAGCTGTACTAATTATGTAATTTTTTTCGCCATTTTTCTTTTTACAAGCTCTTAGTTAATCTAAATTGAAGTGTATTTAGCAATTTTGTACCCGGTTACTTTTCAAACCTCTGTGTGGGTCGCAAATTGAATGGCTTAGGATCACTTAACACATTAAATCTGTTCATCGTGGGCATAAAACTCCTAGGCCTACACATTCACAACTGTGATATAAAGAATTTCTCTCAATAGATAGGATCTTCATAGATGTTTTGAGAGAGTCTGCAGGAAATGAGTTTTGGGCAAAATGTTTTATAATCTGCAGTTATACCATTATGGCAATGAACCCTAGGAGTCAGCCTAGGATGTGTTAGATGACAATATTTCCAGCAACTTATCACTTTCATTTATGTCTTTATATCATATTTGTAACTCTGGGTTTCTCTATTGCCTTGTGCATACTCATTTTTTCTTTTCTTCTCTTTCCTTCCTTCTTTCATTCTTGCCTGCCTTCCTTCCTTCCTTCATTCCTTCCTTCCTTCCTTCCTTCCTTCCTTCCTTTCTATCTTTAATGATTGTATTGTTATTGGTTCCTCTACTGCAAAAACTGGTAGTGACCATAGAGATAATAGAATACTGTTTTGAATTTTACATTTCTTTGAAATTTCTGTGCATTAGTTTTAAAGAATATTTTTTAAAGTACTACTTTTTAAAGATAGTTCTATTTAGATAGCATCAGAGCTGTTGCATCTAGAAACTAAAAATTTTTAGTGTGGTAGATAACATTGGGGTTGGAAATATAATTCCATTCCATCCCCTAAACAAATACCTCTAAAGATAAGAAATAGCCATTATTGAAGAAACTGAATTCATGTTTTCTAAATGCTGTCCATTACCTAGCATTTAAATAATTTTATATTCTCAGAAAACATTTAAGTGCTTTCTTTGTCATCCTCTGAATCTTCTGAACTATGATGCGGGTACAGCTATTTTCACTTTAAATATGAGGAACCTGAGGCTCAGTGCAGTGATGAGTGGGCTTCCCAGGAGCTAGGCAGCTATTAAGTGGAAGAAGCATTTCCGCTGACACCTTTTTGCCTCTGTACCATTCAGGCTCTTCATTTTCATCCTTCTAAAATCCATACAAAGTTGGTATTATTACCTATTTACAAATTAGAAAAGTAGATATAGAGAGACTAAGTCAAATGCCAGCAAAAAAACAGAACCAATACATCTAGGTTCCTTTTTCCAGTAAAGGACAGTTACCCTCAATATAGTATACCAGGGGGAAAAAATGCTCATGTGCGTTCTAAAGGAAAAAGAAGAAAAAGAAGAAGAAGAAGAAGAAGAAGAAGAAGAAGAAGAAGAAGAAGAAGGAGGAGGAGGAGGAGGAGGAGGAGGAGGAGGAGGAGGAGGAAGAAGAAGAAGAAGAAGAAGAAGAACAAGAACAAGAACAAGAACAAGAACAAGAAGAAGAAGAAGAAAAGAAAAGAAAAGAAAGAAAAGAAAAGAAAAGAAAAGAAAAGATCAAACCATATGAAAAAAAAAGAACTGTATCTCATGCAGAGACCCAAGATTGTATTTAATTTAATGAACAGTTAAAAGAAAGGAGATGCTGGGGAGAACTTACATTATTACAAATAAAGGAATTGTTTAGTTTGCTTAAAGGAAACAAAACAAAATGAAACAAAACAAGAAAAAAACAAGGTTAGGTGTGCAGCAAGGTCCAGCTGTTGTCAAATCAAACAATAGCTAGAGAAAGTTGATTCCTGATGTTATCTAAACTACTGTCACCTTGACTGATTCATTTGAAAATAACAAAATCACATGCTCAGGGATATATTCATTCATATGAATTCCATGTTGAAAAGTATTTGTCCTGGGCAGTCCGAGTGGCTCAGCGGTTTAGCTCTGCCTTCAGCCCAGGGCCTGATCCTGGAGACCCGGGATTGAGTTCCACGTCGGGCTCCCGGCATGAGGCCTGCTTCTGCCTCTGCCTGTGTCTCTGCCTCTCTCTGTGTGTCTCTCATGAATAAATAAGTAAAGAAAAAATCTTTTTTTATTTTTAATTTTTATTTATTTATGATAGTCATACACAGAGCAAGAGAGAGAGAGAGAGAGAGGCAGAGACATAGGCAGAGGGAGAAGCAGGCTCCATGCACCAGGAGCCCGACGTGGGATTCGATCCCTGGTCTCCAGGATCACACCCTGGGCCAAAGGCAGGCGCTAAACCGCTGCACCACCCAGGGATCCCAAGAAAAAATCTTGAAAAGTATTTATCCTATCACAATATTTCATGCTAACAAACAATGTTAAAATAAGCAAGTTTATCTTTTTTCTGGCTTTTTTTTTTTTTTTTCTGGCTTTTACACCACCTTTCTAGGTTGTTATTTTTTCTTTTTTTAATATTTTATTTATTTATTTGTGAGAGACACAGAGAGAGAGAGGCAGAGACACAGACAGAGGGAGAAGCAGGCACCATGCAGAGAACCAATGTGGGACTCCAGGACCACTCCTGGAGCTGAAGGCAGATGCTTTAACCGCTGAGCCACACAGGCATCCCTCCCTGTTGTTATTTGTATTGGCTTTTGACCTTGTGGATCCCACCAAATGAGTGGCTTGAAATGCTAATGTAGCTTTTAGTTGAGTTTCTGAGAATTGGTAGGAACTGGACCAGTGGGGTATTTTATGCACATCTGTCATTATATACCAAGAGCTTTATACGTAACATAATAGTTATTTCTCACATTTTTCTTAGACGCCAACAATATCTCTCACATTTATTTTATATAAAGTCAACAGCAAGCAATTTATTTGGGGCAGTTTTCATAACAAATAAAAAATGATTTTGACTATTCATGTTGGGAAAATGCAAAAGAACATTTGGTACGTATAAAAAGAAATTCAGAAACAGAATAAGGAATTTAGTTAATATCTGGGAAATAATCCTAAGAAACTCATGTAAAAACTACTCCTATACCTATTTGTTAACAGTTATTTAAAGCACAGGATTTAGAAAAGTAGTCATTCAACTCAATTTCACATAAATTAAGATCTCCAAATATGTAAAGCTTTATTACAGGCATTAGTGGAGTGCTCTGTCCAAAAGGACACCTGGGTGGCTTGGTGGCTGGGCGCCTGGCTTAGGCACAGGATCTGATCCTAGGTCCAGGGATGGAGTCCCACATCAGAGCTCCCTCTGAGAAGCCTGCTTCTCCCTCTGCCTATGTCTCCACTTTTCTCTCTCAGTCTGTGTGTCTCATGAATAAATAAATGAGTCTTTAAAAAAAAGGAGGGGGGGGATAAAGAAGGAAGAAACATGAGAAAAACACAGGACTAATTCCCAAGTCATTTACAATCTATTGGGGCAACAATAATATTCTTCAAAATAATTCAAACATGTGTATCTCTTAATCTTTCTAAATTACTTTCTCATTGGTCATGTCATAGCGCCCTTTCAACAACCCTGAGAACCAGTTAAACTTGCTGTTTTTCCCGCAGCTTATGTATAAAAAGGAATGGTGATAGTGAAAGAAATTAAATGACTTGCTTGGGAGACAGGGCAAGATTGCGGAAGAGTAGGCTCCCCAAGTCGCCTGTCCCCACCAAGTTACCTAGATAACCTTCAAATCATCCTGAAAACCTAGGAATTCGGCCTGAGATTTAGAGAACAGCTGGAATGCTACAGTGAGAAGAGTTCACGCTTCTATCAAGGTAGGAAGACGGAAAAAAAAAAAAAAAAAGAAATAAAAAAAGCATCCAAGGGGGAGGGGCCCCCAGGAGCTGGGCTAAGGCCCCGGGGCCAGCGCCTGCAGGACAGGAAAGCCCAGGCGGGGGGAAGCAGGAGCTGCACCAACCTTCCCGGGCGGAAAGGCTCAGGGGAGCTCGGGCTCGCAGGGAGCTCGGGCAGGACCCCAGGAGGGCGGGGATGCCCTCAGGATCCTGGGGTCACTGACAGACACCTGCGGCCGGGGGAGAGCGTGCCACACCCCGTGGCGGAGCTCCCTAAGGGGCTGCAGCGTGAGCCCCAGCCAGCCGGGAGCAGCTGGGCAGCAGCAGAGGCGGCAGCTCCACGCAGAGGGGGCTGCGCAGCCCCTGGAGCATGATTCCAGCTGCGCAGGCCCTGGAGCCCAGGGCACTGGGGGACACAGCCCAAGATCTGGTGCTCCCCCACCCCCGGGACAGGCAGAAGTCCGGAGGGCACAGGACAGCAAGGACGCTGCTGCCGCTAGGTGGCCCCCAGCTGTGTAGGTCAGTGCCCCCAGCCCTCAGAGCAACCAGGCCCCTGCAGACCAGGGGCTGTGGGAGTTACTACTGGAGCTGACTCCAGGGCTGGGGACCTGGCCGCCACCACTGTTGCTGCTCCTCCTGTTATCACCTTGTGCCTGAGACTGAGCAGGGACGCCAGGGAGCAGGGGCCTCACAGGATAAACAGCTCCCACTGAGCCGTGCACCTGGCAGGGGGCGGGGCAACTCCCCACGTGCACACACCTGAGAATCAGCCCAGCAGGCCCCTCCCCCAGAAGACCAACTAGAAAGACAGGGGAAAAGCAAGTTATTGACCAAGCAGCACTGGAAAGTTCCAGGGGAAGTCGAGGGATTTACAGTATATAGAAACAGAGGATACTCCCCCTTGTTTTTTGTTTTCTGTTTGTTTCCCCCCCTTCCCTCCCCCCCTTTTTTTTCTTTTCTCTTTTTACCAGTACAACTTGTTTTTGGCCACTCTGCACTGAGCAAAATGACCAAAAGGAAAAACTCACCTCAAAAGAAAGAATCAAAACAGTCCTCTCTCCCACAGAGTTACAAAATCTGGATTACAATTCAATGTCAGAAAGCCAATTCAGAAGCACTATTAAAAAAGCTACTGGTGGCTCTAGAAAAAAGCATAAAGGATTCAAGAGACTTCATGACTGCAGAATTTAGATCTAATCAGGCCGAAATTAAAAATCAATTAAATGAGATGCAATCCAAACTAGAGGTCCTAACGATGAGGGTTAACGAGCTAGAAGAACAAGTGAGTGACAGAAGACAGGTTGATGGCAAGGAAGGAAACTGAGGAAAAAAGAGAAAAACAATGAAAGATCATAGGATAGGTTAAGGGAAATAAATGACAGTCTCAGAAGCAAAAATCTACGTTTAATTGGGGTTCCCGAGGGCGCCGAAAGGGACAGAGTTCCAGAATGTGTATTTGAACAAATCATAGCTGAGAACTTCCCTAACTTGGGAAGGGAAACAGGCATTCAGATCCAGGAGATAGAGAGAGATTCCCCCCCCCCTAAAATCAATAAAACCCGCTCAACACCTGGACATTTAATAGTGACGCTTGCAAATTCTAAAGATAAAGAAAAGATCCTTAAAGCAGCAAGAGACAAGAAATCCCTAAATTTTATGGGGAGAAGCATTAGGATAACAGCAGACCTCTCCACAGAGACCTGGCAGGCCGGAAAGGGCTGGCAGGTTATATTAAGGTCCTAAATGAGAAGAACCTGCAGCCAAGAATACTTTATCCAGCAAGGCTCTCATTCAGAATAGAAAGAGAGATAAAGAGCTTCCAAGATAGGCAGAAACTGAAAGAATATGTGACCACCAAACTGGCTCTGCAAGACATATTAAGGGGGACTCCGTAAAAGAAAGAGGAAATCCAAGGAAACAATCCACAACAACAGGGACTGAATAGGTATCATGATGACACTAAATTCATATCTTTCAATAGTAACTCTGAACATGAATGGACTTAATGACCCCATCAAAGGCGCAGGGTTTCAGACTGGATAAAAAAGCAAGACCCATCTATTTGCTGTCTACAAGAGACTAATTTTAGATGTAAGGACACCTACAGCCTGAAAATAAAAGGTTGGAGAACGATTTACCATTCAAATGGTCCTCAAAAGAAAGCAGGGGTAGCCATCCTTATACCAGATAAATTAAAGTTTATTCCAAAGACTGAAATAAGAGATGAAGAGGGACACTATATCATTCTTAAAGGATCTATCCAATAAGACGACCTAACAATCATCAATATATATGCCCCAAATGTGGGAACTGCCAAGTATACCAATCAATTAATAACCAAAGTGAAGACATACTTAGATAATAATACACTTATACTTGGTGACTTGAATGTAGCCCTTTCCACAATCGACAGGCATTCTAAGCACAACATCTTCAAAGAAACAAGAGCTTTAAATGATACACTGGACCAGATGGATTTCACAGATATTTACAGAGCTTTACATCCAAATGCAACTAAATACACATTCTTCTCAAATGCACGTGGAACTTTCTCCAGAATAGACCACATACTGGGTCACAAATCAGGTCTTAACTGAAAAGATTGGAATTGTCACCTGCATATTTTCAGACCATAATGCTTTGAAATTAGAACTAAATGAAAAGAAGAAGTTTGGAAGGATTTCAAACACGTGGAGGTTAAGGACCATCCTGCCAAAAGATGAAAGGGTCAACCAGGAAATTAGGGAAGAATTAAAAAGATTCATGGAAATATGAGAATTAGGGAAGAGAATGAAGAGAGAATGAACAAATGAGAATGAGGATACAACCATTCAAAATCTTTGGGATACAGCAAAAGCAGGCTGGAGGGGGAAATACATCACAATATAAGCATCCATCTAAAAACTGGAAAGGACTCAAATACACAAGCTAACCTTGCACCTAAAGGAGCTGGAGAAAAAACAGTAAACAGATCCTACACCCGGCAGAAAAAGAGATTTAATAAAGATTCAAGCAGAACCCAATGAAATAGATACCAGAAGAACTGTGGAACAGACCAACAAAACCAGGAGTTGGTTCTTTGAAAGAAATAATAAGATAGATAAACCATTAGCCAGCCTTATTAAAAAGAAGAGAGAGAAGACTCAAATTAATAAAATCATGAATGAGAAAGGAGAGATCACCACCAATACCAAGAAAATACAAACGATCTTATAAACTTAATATGAGCAGTTTTACACCAATAAATTAGGCAATCTAGAAGAAATGGATGCATTTCTGGAAAACCACAAACTACGAAAACTGGAACAGGAAGAAATAGAAAACCTGAACAGTCTGATAACCAGAGAGGAAATCGAAGCAGTCATCAAAAACCTCCCATACACAAAAGTCCAGGGCCAGATGGCTTCCCAGGGGAATTCTATCAAACGTTTAAAGAAGAAACCATACCTATTCTACTAAAGCTGTTTGGAAAGGTAGAAAGAGATGGAGTACTTCCAAACTTGTTCTGTGAGGCCAGCATCACCTTAATTCCAAAACCAGACAAAGACCCCACCAAAAAAGAGAATTTAGACCAATATCACTGATGAACATGGATGCAAAAATTCTCAACAAGATACTAGCCAATAGGATCCAACAATACACTAAGATTATTCACCATGACCAAGTGGGATTTATCCCCGGATGCAAGGCTGGTTCAACACTCGTAAAGCAATCAAAGTGATTGATCATATCAGCAAGAGAAAAACCAAGAACCATATGATCCTCTCATTAGATGCAGAGGAAGCATTTGACAAAATACAGCATCCATTCCTGATCAAAACCCTTCAGAGTGTAGGGATAGAGGGAACATTCTTCAACATCTTAAAAGCCATCTACAAAAAGCCCACAGCAAATATCATTCTCAATGGGGAAGCACTGGGAGCCTTTTGCCTAGGATCAGGAACAAGACAGGGATGTCCACTCTCACCACTGCTATTCAACATAGTACTAGAAGTCCTCGCCTCAGCAATCAGGCAACAAAAAGAAATAAAAGTCATTCAAATCGGCAAAGAAGAAGTCCAACTCTCCTTCTTTGCAGATGACATGATACTGTACATAGAAAATCCCAAAGACTCCACCCTAACTCATACAGCAATTTGGCAGTGTGGCAGGATACAAAATCAATGCCCAGAAGTCAGTGGCATTTCTATACACTAACAATGAGACTGAAGAAAGAGAAATTAAGGAGTCAATCCCATTTACAATTGCACCCAAAAGCATAAGATACCTAGGAATAAACCTAACCAAAGTGGCAAAGGATCTATACCCTCAAAACTACAGAACACTTCTGAAAGAAATTGAGGAAAACACAAAGAGATGGAAAAATATTCCATGCTCATGGATTGGCAGAATTAATATTGTGAAAATGTCAATGCTACCCAGGGCAATTTACACGTTTAATGCAATCCCTATCAAAATACCATGGACTTTCTTCAGAGTTGGAACAAATCATCTTCATATTTGTGTGGAATCAGAAAAGACCCCGAATAGCCAGGGGAATATTAAAAAGGAAAACCATAGCTGGGGACATCACAATGTTAGATTTCAGGTTGTACTACAAAGCTGTGGTCATCAAGACAGTGTGGTACTGGCACAAAAACAGACACATAGATCAATGGAACAGAATAGAGAATCCGGAAGTGGACCCTCAACTATATAGTCAACTAATATTTGACAAAGCAGTAAAGACTACCCAATGGAAAAAAGACAGTCTCTTCAATAAATGGTGTGGGGAAAATTGGACATCCATGTGCAGAAGAATGAAGCTAGACCACTCTCTTGCACCAGACACAAAGATAAACTCAAAATGGATGAAACATCTAAATGTGAGACAAGATTCCATCCAAATCCTAGAGGAGAACACAGGCAACACCCTTTTTGTACTTGGCCACAGCAACTTCTTACAAGATACATCCATGAAGGCAAGGGAAACAAAAGCAAAAATGAACTATTGGGACTTCATCAAGACAAAATCTTCTGCACAGCAAAAGAAACAGTCAACAAAACTAAAAGACAACCTACAGAATGGGAGAAGATATTTGCAAATGACGTATCAGATAAAGGGCTAGTTTCCAAGATCTATAAAGAACTTATTAAACTCAACAGCAAAGAAACAAACAATTCAGTCATGAAATGGGCAAAAGACATGAAGAGAAATCTCACAGAGGAAGACATGGACATGGCCAACATGCACATGAGAAAATGCTCTGCATCACTTGCCATCAGGGAAATACAAATTGAAACCACAATGAGATACCACCTCACACCAGTGAGAATGGGGAAAATTAACAAGACAGGAAACCATAAATGTTGGACACGATGTGGAGAAAGGAGAACCCATCTGCACTGTTGGTGGGAATGTGAACTGGTGCAGCCACTCTGGAAAACTGTGTGGAGGTTCCTCAAAGAGTTAAAAATAGACCTGCCCTATGACCCAAATTGCACTGCTGGGGATTTATCCCAAAGATACAGATGCAGTGAAACACCAGGACACCTGCACCCCATGTTGATAGCAGCAATGTCCACAATAGCCAAACTGTGGAAGGAGCCTCGGTGTCCATCGAAAGATGAATGGTTAAAGAAGATGTGGTCTATGTATACAATGGAATATTACTCAGCCATTAGAAATGACAAATACCCACTATTTGCTTCAACTTGGAGGGACCTGGAGGGTTTTGTGTTGAGTGAAATAAGTCAATCGGAAAAGGACAAACATTATATGGTCTCATTCATTTGGGGAATATAAAAATTAGTGAAAGGGAATAAATGGAAAGGAGAGAAAGTGAGTGAAAATATCAGTGAGGATGACAAAACATGAGAGACACCTAACTCTGGGAAACAAACAGGGGTAGTGGAAGGGGAATTGGGGGGTTGTAGTGACTGGGTGATGGGCACTGAGGGGGACAGTTGGCGGGATGAGCATGGGGTGTTATGCTATATGTTAGCAAATTGAACTCCAATAAAAAAAATGAAAAAATTGCTTAAGTCACTTAGCAGCACACGAGAAGGGTTAAGGACTTACATTGACTCTTTCCTTTGCAAAGAGTTAAGGATGGTGCAAAGGAAGTTAGCACTTTTGGACTGTTCCTAGCCTAGACTCTCTTTTCTGTCTTGTAATGGAAATCTCTCATCCTTCCTTTATCCTCTCACTCAGCATACAGGATCTTCAGAGATACCTAAATACAACTGGGTCAGAATGGTAATTATTTTCTTTGGCTGATGGCACAAAGGAGAAAACATTTGGGAAAGTGCTGAAAACTGAGTCAAAAGAGAAAGTCTGATTATTGACCAAGTCAACAGCATCAGGGTTATGACTTATTAGAGTCTTCAGTGAATCTTAAAAGGGAAGAAGCTGCTCCTTTGGGAAGTTGGATAAGGATAGATATGATAAATGACATAGTGGGTTGAAGCATTACCCCCACAATCATCTCCTCCTAGAACTTTGTAATGGGTCATGATTTGGAGATAGGATCTTTGCTGATATAATTACTTTAAGATGAGTTCATTTTGGATTAGGATGAGCCAAATCCAGTGACTGCTGTCCCCATAAGAAGAGAAGACATAAAACAGTATACACACAGGATTAATGGCCATGTGAAGTCATAAGCAGAAGTGGAGTGACCTAACTATAAGACAAAGAATACAGAGGATGGCTGAGGATCACCAGAAACTAAAAAGAGGCAAGGAGGGACTTCTTCACCAGAGCTTTCAGAGAGGGCATAGCCTGCTTGATTTCAGACTTCTGTCCTCTAGAATTCATTCTAAGCAACCCAGCATGTGGCATTTTGTTATGGTAGCTCTAGGAATCTAATACACATGGACACCTAGGAAGAAGAAAAACAGAAATATCCTGCCCCCCCCCCCAATTCAGAAACTGTACTTTCCCAAATAAAGTATTGGGGGAAGTAGTGTGGGGAGGTAGGAGACAGTAAGGGAGTGGCAGGTAGAGAGCCTTATGAAGGAAAGAAATTTTTATTTGTCAGGTGACTATAATATTCCAAACTCTGTATCTGTCAGTTTACATGTGTTTGCTCTCTTGATCCTCACCACAATTCTGTGATAGGAGTTTGATACTATTTGTAAATAGAGGCTTGGCTGGCCTAGGCTGGGCATCTGGCTCAAAACCACCAATTAAGAAACCACAGAATCAGGAACAAAACCGCTGCTTTCTGATTCCTATGCAGGTATTCCTTCCTCTTAAGCCTGTAATTAAATAGCCCTTCAAGCATATAGTAAATACTTCTTCCTTTGAGACTTTTAAAACCAGTCAGGACACAGTAATAGGCAATTCTCAGGAGGACTCGTCCTCTCTGGGCAGAGAGATGAAATTGGATACCTTGATAGATCTTTTCCAAGTCTAATGACTCTCACTCTTTGTAAGGTGCAGGCTAAATGCAAAGTTCATTATCATTTTATTCTGAGTTAACTGAAAAACAAGATTGATTGACATTTTGGAGATATTCAACATTTATATGTGATAAATTTAGGAGACTTTAAATACATACAAAAAACCTTTTCTTAGGATGGCTTCTACTGTTTTTTTTTTTTTTTTGTTGTTGTTGTTTGTTTTTTGTTTTATAGTGAAATGCTCTATACAAAAACAGATGCTTCTGAAAATACCCTGCTGCTGCTCTTCCGAAGCTAATGACCTTGGTGTCCTCAGGGCCATATAGGCACTATGCAGCCTTCCTCACCTGGAAGAGAAATGAATACTGTGCTTCTTACCTAAATTCCTCTGTGTTCACATTCACATTCTGGCTCATTCTCTTTACCTTTCAAATGTACGGATTCTGACCTCTATTCACAATGGATAATAAGAATACTATAAATTATGATTATAGTTGAAAAAAACTTCATGTACTTTGTTTCATCCAATGCACAGTGCAGCACGTAGTATTCATATTTCAAAAAATGAAGAGCATCCAACAATGAAAGTCACTTTGCACAAAAGCACCAATGATGGGGGTCAGGGTTGGATTCATAGCTGTGTAATGTTATTTCAGTACTTCAAAACAAAATTATCCCTCAGTTTTAACCAGGAGAAGTTTGATGTTACTATGCCAACAAACAAACAGCAACAAAAACTTGGTAAAATTATAAAGGCTGAAAGGCTTGTTCCTTTTCCTTCCTTTGTGTCTTAGCATGTAGAGCTTCTGTGAGAGGAGACACTTCCCAAGAATAGGTACTTATCCTAACAATTACTCTATAAAGGAGACATATATCTCTCATCTGTTCATCAGATAATGCTATTTGCAAAAATAAGTTTTGTTCACCTACATTAAATAACTCTCCTTAATATCACTAATTCCTGCGTACCTGAAATATATTTTCTTCTTGAGACTTTTTTTTAAAAGATTTTATTTATTTATTCATGAGAGACACAGAGAGAGAGAGAGAGAAAGAGAGGCAGAGACACAGGCAGAAGGAGAAACAGGCTCCATGCAGGGAGCCTGATGTGAGATTCAATCTTGGGACTCCAGGATCATGCACTAAACCGCTAAGCCACCCAGGGACTCCCAATTCTTGAGACTTTTTAAAGCCAGTATAGTAAGTTGTAAAATTGGCATCCTCACCCTATCCCTCACCTTGGCGTATATAATATATATATAGTTCATATGTGATTTAGATGCTAACACTAGAACATGAAGCCCTTACCTAGGAGTGAGTGGCATACTTTCTGTGCTGACCCAAAAAATTCTCTCAAGACAAAGAAAGTTCAAGACTGCATCCCAGGAATATCCATGTTTTCTCTCCTTTGCCTTCTAATGCCAAGTTATCTAGTCCTATCTTTTCTACTGCCTGAATATAAGTAAAATACACTAGTTCTTTGTATCTTGTCTGTCTCCACACTCATTCAAGCCACCGCCTCTCATTCAGACATTGAAATTTGTCTGTAGACCCCCCCCTTTTGTCATCCACTCTCCACAGTGCTGTCAGCACAGTGTCTCTAAAGCCCAAATATGATCACATCAATCAGTTGGTTAAATCCTTTTAATAGTTTCCAGGTGCTTTCAAAATAAAGCCCATATTCCATAGTGTGCAGGTCTCCTCCGGATCTGACCCCGGACCTACCTCCCTCTTTTCCTTCCTCTCTTGCTTGCCTCTTCCCTCTCCTCCCTCTGACATATACACTGTGTCACTTGTTGCCCATATACACTGTATATATACACTCTTTCCTCTCCTCACATGTACACTGTATCACTTGTTGTCCTAGCCATACTGAACTATTTTCAGTTCAAAGAAGGCTATGAGTTCTCAGATCTCTAGACTTATATACCTACTGATTTCCTTGCTTGAAATATTTGACCAACTATAAAATTTTCCAATTGTTCTTTATGTTTTAGTAGAGAGAACATTTCCTCTATGCATCATCCTCTAAGTAGTGATTCCAGCCCTGACTCCTGCTGCACTATGAAGCATTACCTGATTGTCCTCCTTTTCTGTCCCATACAGTCTTAATTACTACAGTGGTTGGCTCTTACCATAATTACCTGTGGATTATATTGTAATAATCTAAATTATAGAGACATATCTTGCTCTTTTGTCCCTTGTACTAAATGGAAGGCACTCATTAAATATTTCATAGATGTATCAATGAATGAATAAATGCATGAATGCATAGGTAGAGAAGTGACATTTCTCGGGCACAAAATGTTTGATGTTATAAACTTACTAAAAAAGACATACACCTTAAATCTGTATAATTTTGTACTCTGCACAGAAAAGAAAAACCCTTATGCTTATATTCTTTTAACTAGATCTCTCTAGTTTTATTTTTTTAATTGGATTCTCTTTCACAATTCTGTCCATCCACCCTAATACCATTCTTCTAATCTCTGTACAATTATGGGGAAAAAAATCCTCTGAAGCTGGGAGGCTATTTGAATAGGAGAGGGTCCTATTACATAGATGAGGTTAGATTGTTTGAGAGGAGCCATTTGCTCAACCGGAGTCTAGATGCTGCCAAAGTTTGATGGATATGGTCAAAGGAGTCCCTGGCACTTCAAAAGGTCAGAGAAGTTAGGCATGACCAAACTGTTCACAGATGGCTGAGGCTGTCAGTATTATTTGAAATAATCTATCCTGAAGATACTGGAGTTGAATTTGCCTGTTGAGCCATAGGGAATTCTGTGTTCATAATAACTTTTGTGTCACTCACGGCCTCTTCTTGCCCCACACATCTCTGTGAAGACACTCACGTGTTCACTTGCCAACCCACCTAGACCTTTTCAGTAATCTTATGGGATAAGTCTAGCTTATAAAAACCTCAACTTCTCAATTTGAGTAAAGGTCATCAAGAAAGAAGAAAGAAGCCTGTCAGTATTTAAAATCTTTGCTTTTTTTTTTTTTTTTTTGCACAGTCTTTCTAGGCTGAAGAGACAGAATTGAATAAGAATCCATGACTTGTTTGACTTGAATCTAAACATGAATGAAAATAAACTCTTTACATTATTTAATTAATTCATTCAACATTTATGTACTATGTGCTTTCTCTATCTCAGATTCTAGGCCAGTCACTAGAATTACAGAGAAATACTAGACACAGCCCTTTCCCTTGATTATCAGTCTGGGTGCGATTGGGGTAGGCAGGTAAATATTAGGAAACGAACTATTCAACACCATAGTGAGTTATTATAGTTATTGGAACTACTTTATTTATTTAATCAATAAAGCATTCCACAGTATGTAATAGGGGTTGGGCTCTGTGTTGGATAGTGATATGTACAGATTATTAATAAAACATTTGTGCCCTCAAGGAACTTTCAACTCTCAGAACGAAAAAAGACAATAAAATAAACATTGATATTACAAAGAGAAATATACCATGAAGGAAGGGATTCTAGAGTACCTATTGCTGATCCATCTTATCTCTGTGTTAATTCTCTCTTACACATTAAACTGATTTGATGACACTATTCATTGGCAAGCCATGTTTTGCTCATACCATCTACACAAGGCAAAGGGAAACAAGAAAAGATAAAAATGTGGACTGGATTTCAGGAGTTCTGGATTATGCTCTCCACTTGTTCCCTAAACACCTGTGTGGCTTTGGAGAGCAACTTCAGTGGAGAGCCCTTCAATGTTTTTGAGGCTGGTGTTCAGGAGCAGAATGCCATTTTCTGGAGGGAATTGATGAGAATAAGCAAAGATGACTGAACTAGGTTATGGATACAATATGGGCTACCCTAGTGAGTCTAAGACCCTGCTGTAGATCAGTATTACTAGATGGCTCCTTAAAAACAGAGATACTGAGTACACCTCAGGAGTATCAGTATTTGTGGTTCAGTATCTGTGCTGGTTCAGTATCTGTGCTGACATCAAGAATCTTTATTGAATACATTTCTCAGGTAATTCTGATGTATCACTTGCTTAAAATTATCAGACTCCAGTACGGGGCTTTTGAGGGTTTTAAAAAAATATTTATTTGAGAGAGAGAGAGAGAGAGAGAGAGAGAGAGAGAGAGAGAGAATGCATTTGTTTGTGCTTAGAGAGTGGGCAGAGGGAGGAGAAAGAGTCTCAAGGAGATTACATGCTAAGCACAGAGTCTGACATGGGGCTGGATCTCAGGATCCTGAGACCGCAACCTAAACTCAAAACCAAGAGTCAGACACTCAACCAACTGCACCACACCAACCTAGGTTTAACACCAAACTGGCATGACATCAAAGGCCTTCACAATCTGCCTCCAACCTACCTTCCCAGAGGTCTTTGGTCACAGCTATGCCATCATCCTATTCCAGCACTCATGAACAACCTGCACTCCAGGCTTACTTTTACTTTCTACTGCTTTTACATACGCTTTTACTGTCTTCTTCCTTTGAGACACATCAAACTATGGTTCCTCCTTTCCAGACTTAACTCACATTTCTTTTATCTGAGAAGTCATTTTCGACTTCCTAGGCCATCCTTAACTGCTTCTTTCTGTATGCGTTATTTAAATCTGGATTCATAAACATGTATGTCTCCCAACAGATCAGAAGCACCGTAACTATCTTAATTTATCTCTATATCAAAATGCTAATGATTATTCTGACAATATAATAGATACTCAATAAGTGATTACTAGGTGCATGAATAAAATTTGGGAGTAGATGAGCTGTTACCAAAATTAGGGAATAACATCAGGAATTTAGGCATAGGACTGCTTTAAGTATCAATCTTGGAGAAAACTATCTTGGATAGTTTTTTTGTTTATTTGTTTTGTTTTGTTTTGTTTTTAATATATACAGTGTATAACATTTAGTAATATATGGATCAAAGAAGATTTAATAAAAAGTTTATCTGATGTTGTGCTACCCCAACCCAACTAATGCTTTGCAAACATAACCTATTCTATGTAGTATTGTTCCAGATCCTGGGGTAGGCTAGTTGTATAAGTGGTAGTCAAATGGCCCCAGAAAATGGAGTAGGGAGAAAATTAGTACAGGGAGATAGTCAGGTCATTAAATGGAAAATGTATCATCTATATTTGAAAGTTTTCCTAAATTCTTATTGAATATTTTTCCTCATCTCCTTTCTCACCTAGGTTTGGGCTGCATCTTTCCCCTCCATAAAATATATTCTAACACTAGGATAAATATAAAATTCATCATAGTCTTTCATAAAAGAATCTTGTGTCTAGGTAGTTGTGGACTCCATGGTGTCTCTGGAATAATATATAGCAAAAAACAAATATTAGCTTTATGTGGGGTTAAGTCATTTTTTTTAAAGTATTTCATGTAGTGAGGTTAAGAGAAAATGAACAAATTGATGAAAATGACCAAAATGAACTAATTAATACCCAAAGCCAACAAAGCGTCAAGTGACAGGCCAAATATTCAGCAGAATCATTCCCAGAATAACAGAACCACTTTTTAAAATGATATATACTTGGGGCACCTGGGTGGCTCAGTTGATTGAGTGTCCAACTCTTGGTTTAGGCTCAGGTTGTGATCTCAGGGTACTAGGATCAAACTTGCATTGGGCTCCATGTTCAGCAGGGAGTCTGCTTGAGGATTCTCTCACTCTCTCTCCCTCTGCCCCTGCTTGTGCACTCTTTCTTTCTCTTTCTAAAATACATACATACATTCGTATGTACATAAATAAAATCTTCAAAATAAATAAAATGATATGTACTTAAATAGCACATTCACTCTAGATTTGTGCAAACATATAGACGTATCAAAGAGAGAAGGACTGCCTGAGAGGCAGGGGGTCTAGGCATGCATTCTAAGACTACTGACAGATTTTTGTACAAAATTAAGTTCTCTGGTTAAATACTGACCATCTTCTTTATTGCTAACTTTGGCTCTTCTTTCCTTTATCACCACTCTAGGTATTTGTCTCTCCAGAATATATACAATGCATTGCCCACTTTGAATTATTTCTCTTTTCATCCATTAGAAGTTATTATATCTATAAGCTTATGTGGATAGATACATTTCATTTTATAGCTAGTTATGACCAACTTATGATTCAGTATTTGTA
This sequence comes from Vulpes lagopus, assembly GCF_018345385.1. Classification (NCBI taxonomy): domain Eukaryota; kingdom Metazoa; phylum Chordata; class Mammalia; order Carnivora; family Canidae; genus Vulpes; species Vulpes lagopus. The sequence goes on along the minus strand of NC_054838.1, from coordinate 31,306,755 downwards.
TTGAAAAGTTGAAAAGTAGCCTCAGAGGGGAATTGCAGTTGATCAGCAATGTCTGTTCTGGGTGCAAGACATAAGGAACAGTGGTTCATGTTCTAGATACTTGCCAACCCAGACACACACTTTTTATATATATTTACTCTATAGCTTAAGCCTTTGTTAAATTCAGTTTTGGAACCAAAATCACAGATTGGGAAAAATCACATTTACCTTTTTACTAACTGCTATTGAATTCAAAAGGTTGCAAAAAGAAAAAAAAAAAGTCATTGATTCAATCAAGCATTTGATGTGGGCATAAGTGAAAAATGCAATTTTATAAAATCTTAAAAATCAGGTAGCGTGTGAAGAAAGGCTTCACATTTCCAAATGCATTATGAAGATAATAGGAGCTTTAGGTATTTCTAAAATAAAAGAATGAGGCAAAAAGAGGGTTTTTTTTATATAATAAAATATAAAGTAGAAGGTTTTGTGAGTTGAACCATATCATTTTCTACTAAAAGGGACTGAATGAGCACAGAATCTTGATGCAATCCTGTGACACTTTTTGTGAGCATAGTTTTTTAAATCATTATTATGTTGTTTTCTAGTAATTTTTAAAGATAATTACCAGTAAACAATAGTGATCCTTTATTCTTGCAGAGAAATATGAAACATAGTTAGAATTAATGTAGGTAGTGAATTAATTACTTCTAAAATGAAAACATAACCAATAGGCATGCCTTGGTAAGATTATTTAAAATGGATCTCAAAGTTTTCATGGTCTTGTTCATTCATTTATTCCTTTTGTAATATGAATAGACATGCTAGATTTCAACATTTGATAGAAAATATTTTGATGTATATTGTTTTTACTTAAACAGTAGCCCTGCAAATACATATTAGAAGTTCACTCATTTTGCAGGTGAGTAACAAGGAGATCCTGATATATTCTGATTCCTCAGCAAATATAGGAGGTGAGCCTTGACCCAGACCTTTTGATTCTGAAGTCCAGACATTATCTATCCCACACTGCTTTTCAGAGTATTTAACCACACACATATCTCAGAAAGTAGATTTTCTTAACATAAAACCCTAGAAAATTCATTGTAATTTGTCTATGCATGACAAGTCTTTAAGATGTAATTAAATTGTGCTGTTTGTTTTCAACAATTGAAACAGTAGAATTGAAGATGGGTGAAGCTTTTATTAAATGTCTCTTGTTAATGCATAATATGTTAAAACTAGTAGAAATATACCATGTGATTCAAACACTATTTTTTCCATAATTTTATCTTACAAATAAGGTGTATCTAAATTCTGTTCCTTTTGAGGTTTCCCTGTCTCTCAGTCCTGCTAGCTGTGTTCCTCAGACACAGGGCCAGCTAACTCCCCCTTTATGCTTAGCTCCATTTTTCTGTCTTGAACCATTCGAGTCCTTAGTAAGGAAATTAAAATAGCCCTAGTAAAGTAATCCTGATAATGTAGCATCAAGGCATCCTTTTAGAGGGGAAATGTCGTATGTAGTAGAATTCAATAAATGAGTTTAAATACCAACTTGTCTCTTAGAAACTGTGTATCCTTGGACAAGTTATTTTTATCTCATCAACTCTATTTTCCTCTAATGTAACTCACATGTAAAGTTAAGAAGATATCACACATCAAGAACTCAATAATGTTAGTTGTCTCCTCCAGGTCTTTGGACCATAATTTTCAAACAGAATTTCTCTTCAATAACTCCATTTATGGGATATAAAGGAGCCTCAGTAGTATTCCAGAGCAGAACTCTCTAGAATTTCTACATGAAACCTGTGTCCCACTGCCTCCTATACATCTCAGATGTGTTCTGCCCCAAATTCTGCCAGTTGGATGCCTCTGTGTCCTCAGACGATAGGTAGGGCCCAAGGCAGGAAAGAGCTGAGAATCTTCCTTTGAAGGAAAACTCATGTTGTGGGAGCATTATAAGCAAAAGAAAGAGTGGCCTGAGGTGAGGTTAGGCAAGTTGGCAGCAGCAAGGTTATATAGCAGTCAAAGAAAGGAATTCAGATTTTATTTTGAGAGCAGTGAGAAGCCATAGTAGGTTTTAAGCAAGAGACGAGATTTGATGAAATTCTTCTTCTTGTTCATATGACTTGGGTCAATGCATTCAAATGTTTCAAGCCTCAGTTTCCAAATCATGGGAAAGAGATGCCAACATCCCAGAAACTTAACAGGCGATATATGCAGGAAGACTTTGCAACTTGTAAATTCATGCAAACAAGTATAATGGTAGTAGTTACTAGAAGTCATCTCTGGCAAAATATTATAAACCTGAAAACAGAAAGAAAATGGATTCCTTGATTATTTGTTTTCATTTCACTGTCTTTTATATCGCATGAGGTTGGGAGGAATAGATTACTTCCACTTTGGACATTCCTTATCTGTGGAATGGAACAGAGAACTAACTCACCCAGAACATTTGTGGATTGGAGCTAGCACTGGACACAGGACCCAACAGACTTTGTAGCATGTAAAAATGGCCATTTCTTTTTTTTAAGATTTTAAAAATTTATTTATTCATGAGAGACAGAGACACAGGCAGAGGGAGAAGCAGGCTCCATGCAGGGAGCCCAACGTGGGACTCGATCCCGGGTCTCCAGGATCAGGCCCTGGGCTGAAGGCGGCGCTAAGCCGCTGAGCCACCCGGGCTGCCCAAAATGGCCATTTCTCAGAAGCTACTGAATGAATATAAGTTTCCTCTTTGTTGCCAGTACTTGGAGATAGAACAGAGAAGAGATTTCTTCATCAACATCTGTGGTTTTTCTCTCTCATCATTTATTTATACATCCCTCAAATCCTCTGATTTCTCATATGTAAAAAGAGGACTACTAATGATAGACAATATCTATATGCACATTTAAGCATATTCCAAGAATTATACTAATAATCTACTTGTATTATCTTGCTTAAGTTTTCCAGTGTCCTCTAATATATTAGAGGTATTATAATTGCATACCTTTTACAGATGAGGGATTGGAAGGTCATGAACCAGCGCAGGTCACACTACTAAGAGATATCAGAGCTGGACTTCAACTCAGCTCTCTTTGACTTGAAAGACCAGACTGCCACCAGCCACAGTTCCAGTGAAGATGAAAGGTAAGAGCATATGTCAAATGTTCTAGCGCTGTGTTATGTGGTATCCAGCTTCTCCAGATTCTTGGAGGCTATCTTTTTTCCTTTTGATGTTTCCTGATTCCTATGGCCAGACAGACAGTTCAGCTGTCTAGCTAAATTTCTCATGCAAGAGTATCTAATAGACAAACTATAAACAGATAAGAGAATCCCCACTTCCATGGTATCCCATTAGTGTAGCTTGAATTCACAAGAGGCATGTAGTATAGTGGTGGTGAGCAGGCTCTGGGGCCAGACTTCTGCTATTGAATCCTGGCTCTATATCTTATTGTGTGATCTTTCTTATTTAAGTTCTCTGTGCCCAGGTATAACAATAAGAGCATCTATCTCATAATGTTGTTATGAGGATTCAAAAATCTTAGTATAGTGATTGACACATAGCTATTTCTCAACAAATATTAACTACTAACATAGCTATTTTTTTCTGTGATGCAATTGCTGTTCTAGCAGTTCCAGTCTCACGTTTGAAAGCAATAAATTATTTCTTCCAGGCTCTCTTGATCCATGGTTAATCCTCAATGCCATAAACTTAAAATCTCACCTGTTGAATTATTCTCCTTCTGTGGCCCAAATTTGCATGATCTCCAGCCGTATGATAAATAGTCATTCCATAAACATTGATTTTATGTACCAGAGTGAATGACAGGTGCTAAGAGAAGATGGGTTTCTGCTTTCAAGAGGTATAGGGTTTACTGAATGTGGGGTTTAATTCTTGGTCCAGCCCTCTGTGAAGGGAACTATGGCACTGAGTGGTAGTTGCAGTAGTTTCCCTTCAGACTCTCTGTTGGAGAGTCCCCTTTCTATCTTTCCATATCTCAGGCTATCTCACAGGTTAAGTCAGGCAAGGAATAAATGAAAGTTTTTATTGGTGCTATGGATTAGGCCACATGATAATGTGAAAAGAAACCAGATTATGGTGTAAAAGTTCTGAGTTCAAATCTTAGCTCTACTACTGAGGAGCTGTGGCCTTGGATCAGTCATTTCACTTCTTTGAGGATTTATCTTCTATAAAGGGAAGATTTCATGAAATGAGGCAGGTATCTCACTAACAGAGATTTTGAGAAGATAAGCCATGGCACATGTAAAGCCCCCCATAGAGTTCCTGACCCAAAGTGGGGGCTCAGCCTATGCCAGCTGGAGGTCGCAGCAGAAAGGCAGCGATAGCCATGCTCCTAGGAGTAGAGGCTGGGGCTGCAGCAGCAAATGTGGTAGCAACTTTTTCTCTTTGTTTGTTCAGATGCTGCCTTTAGAATCATAATGGATTATTTTAAAATTCAAAGTCCATTCTAGAGATAAAGAAAAATGATAGTGGGCTTCCCTGTAATTAATGGCATTTTTTAGCATTTCAGTCTGATTATAAATAGAATGTAAGACGCCTTCTGTGGTGAATAACGTGTCTTTCTAGTTTTCTAGATTTATGAATTTAGCCCATATGAAATTAATTATTGTGGGTGTATTACATGGATGTGAAACATCTGGAATAATAGGATTTTATTGTTAATAGACCTCTCAGGAGCTCATGACAAACATCCTTATAATAGCAACATATGCTGCTAGTTTAATGAGAACCATCACTGACAATTAATGGTTCTTGTGCTTTCAGTAAATTACACAATTTCAAATTTTATATTCTTTATTTTCATCTTTATGGTTTCTGTTTGTAACTTGTGTGAAATTAAACCCAGAGCTCCTCAAAGAGGAAGAAAATGTTTATTAAATGTGTACTATGTGCCAAGCACTGTGTTATATATTTTCAGTATGTGAGTATACATGAACATGTAATTCTTTTGAACCTCAAAGCAATAAGGCATCCCTTTATGTACAAACAAGAAGACAGAGGCATGGTGAGATTAATAACTTAGCAATGTGGGCACCCAAACAAGAATTAGAGGTTGAGTTTATCTCTTCTTTCATTCATTAGAATAAGAAAAAAAATAGTTTGTTGTGGCAATGATTCCCTTTTCTATAAATCAAATTCCTGCTTTCAAAAGGCTCTTCACTTTTACACACAAGAGCCTTCTAGTGATCCCTGGGTCATACTGAGCTTAAACTGATGTGTGCAAGGAATTCACAAAGAAATCTGTGGATTTAAAGTTTTGACATATACTGGGACCTAATTTGTGCATAATGTAAAGTCAAAAGTCATGGGTACACACAGGAGGAGAATATGCCATTTTTCCTTATTCTCTTGGTACAAGGAAAGAGGAATTTTATTGAGCACTGACTAGGCATAAGCCATATGCTGGCATTGGATAATCTAGTGCTCTGAAGAAGAGTGTTCTTCCTAGATCCCAAAGCTCACCCTGCCCTTCTGTTTGCCCCTTTCAGCTAGTCTCAAATATATTGCTGAAGAAAACTAAATGTTATTTATATGTTTTAGTTAAATAACATTAAATTTTGGGAGAAGGTTGCAAAAAGAAAATGTGATATAACAGTCAAATCAGAAAATGTGATTAGAGGAAGGAAAACAAATGGTAGACATACCATTATATCTGCAAGGCAGAGCTAGGCCCCTTCATGTCCTATTAATCTATATTTAGCCATAATTGTCTTTATGCAGATATAGAGGCAAAATTCTTATCCCTGTACCATATTTTTGTTGTCTCCAAGGCATGCACGTTTTTGGAAATTATCCTATTTGAATCTTGATTATCACTTTCTCTCCTCACAAAATATAAGTTCCAGGAGAGCAAGTACCTTTTCTGCCTTGTTTTCTGCTGTATACCCGAAGGCAAGAGTCACATAGTTGGCACTGAATATATAATTATTAAATGAGTGAATGAATGAATAAATGAATGACTACATTTATTTCCACACAGGCTGAATTCAAACTTTATCTTATATTTACTCACATATCATTATTTAAGGAGTGTATGTTGTATACCAGGGTAGGTGTATCTATATAGACTATGTGCCATAGGTATGCCGGTTCTATCCTGTTGCAACACATACTTCATTGCTTCTGCCCTGACTGGTCCCTGAGTCTCTGAGAATCTAGCCTAATAGAAGAATATGTGATTCTTTCCTGCTAAAACTTGCCATCTAGATATAGTCTGTGCATTGCTCATGTGCAAGTTTAAGAGCGATACTAGGCACTTTCAGAAACCTAGCACATAGCCCTTGTCAGTCCATCACCAGGTGTGACTGTGCTTCCAGATTGTGCTTCCAGGCTGCTATTAGGACCTCATGTTCTGCTTCTAGTCCTCACTGACAAAGGATCCTGGTACTATGATCTTTGCCTGCTGTGAGCCTGGCACCCTCACCTTGCCCTGCCAACTCTTTCCCAGGAGGCTGGGCCCTGCCTCCTGCTTTCTAGGTATTACCTCAGGATCTCTTGGTTGTATAGCTTGGCCAAATTCCATGTGTCCCCAACTGCCATCATCTGATATTTTGCATTTGACACCTTAGAGGTTGATATCTCGTGTCAAACTCAAGTTTATCTCTCAACTTTTCTGAATCTTTCAAATTGAATAGCTGGGACCTTTCTAGCCAACTAGGCCAATGAATATCCCTCAATTCCATACTGTACTCACTACTGATTCAGAGCTATGTAAAGGGGAAAAGATGGATGTAAAGTGTATGAGTTCTTGTTTGTGTTGTATTTGTGTGTATTGAGATCAAATCTAACAGAGCTATTGAATACCCCTGCAAGATAAATTCACCTGGAGATGTAAAGAATGTAATTTGCAAGGCCAATGCAAACAATGTCTACTAATCATGAAATATAAGGTACATTTCACAACACAAGTGGGTATGTTTTTTCTTTAAAGCCTTTCTTTTTTTTCTAAATATTTTATGTATTTATTCATGATAGACATAGAGAGAGAGAGAGAGAGAGAGAGAGAGAGAAGCAGAGACACAGGCAGAGGGAGAAGCAGGCTCCATGCCAGGAGCTCCACTCAGGACTCGATCCTGGGACTCCAGGACGGCGCCCTGGGCCAAAGGCAGGCACTAAACCACTGAGCCACCCAGGGATCCCCGGTATTTTTTTTCTTAAGATGAGCTGACTACAATAAACTGTAGAAAGATCATTTCACTAATGATAGAAATTATCCTATACTGAACTTTTAGCTCAAGATATTCCTATATATTAAGACCAGAGCCCATTTTTTTTTTGACCAGAGCCCATTTTAAAGCTGTTCTGAATTTTATGTTATATTGAGAGACTTACTAAGAGTTGGAGCGGTAAAGATGCCTAATATAAAATTTGCTAAATATGTTTTCACTATATTGACAGCTTTCCAAAAAGGGAAGAAAACAAGACTATTGAAATGAAGAAAACCAGATTATATTCACCTTGTTATTTCCAGAGTGAATAAATCCTTGACATATTCCTATAATCCAGCACCATACCTGGCACCTGGCAAGTGTTTGGTAAATGTTGGTTGAATGAAAGAATGTCAGCAACTGACCTTTGTTCTCATGGGTCATAGATGCTGAGAAAGACCAAGGTCAGAGATAATGAGACTTCACAACCTCATGGCCACCGTGAGAATTATGGAAGTGCTTTAGAAGTGAGTTATTTGAAGCTCAGTGGGGGAAGATTCTTCATCTTTCTAGATCTCTGCTGTCACTTTACAAAGAGAAATAAAAACTTATCTTGATGACAATGGACATTAGGGGATAAAGATGCCAAATACAGTCCAAGTCTGGAGCTCTCAGAGGGCAGTGGGTGAAGCAGTTTGAATAACAGAAGAGTCAATCTTTAGAATCCTCCATAGAGGCTCAGAAAGATGTGTAAAGCACTTGGGATTTGATTTTACTTTTCAGGGTTTTCTGTTCTGTTCTGGTATTTGCTGTCACTGAGCAGAACAGAAAGCAACCATGGGAGAATGTTCAGGTTGTATAGTTTTTGCTTTTTTTTTTTTTTTTAAGGAGAGGAAGAAGGTCATGGAAGGTTTTTGGAAGATGCCTTTTTTCTTTTTTCTTTTTTTTCCTGATAAAAATATCTGTACAACATTTTGCAGTGGGATGTAGAACCTGCTCATCTTCCTTAGGGAATAATATACAAAGAATTTGAAGATTTTCTTTGGGTATCTGAGGAAGGGATGAAGTCAACTATCTTGTTAATCATGAAAATTCCTCATACTTTCCTATGGCCATATAAAAGGTGACCTATAAAAAATGATTGATGACATGACCCTTACCCTTTAAAGGAAATAAAAAGGAGGCAGTGTTTATCATGTGCCTATCATCTGTCCAACACGATGATTAAGTAGTTGTAACAACCCTGCGAAGCAGATATAATTATCCTTATTTTCAGTGGTGAAATTGAGACTTAAGGAAGTTGAAGATGCTTGTGTATTTGCTCTGTGTATCCCTTATTACCCACCATGATTGCTGACTCTCCTGGAAATTCTCCTATCCTTACCTCCTATCCTTATCCTTCCTTCCTCTGTGCTATCGCTATACTTTGTATATGCTTTTAACATTATAGCTCTGTATTTGAATTAATTTCGTTTCAAGTTTTGTTCCCCTTTACTAGAGTATAAATCTCTAGATAATCAGGAATGCAGTTTTCATCTCTATATTCTTTGCACTAACCAAGGAATGTTTAGTTTTTGAAGTAAATGCCACATCGCTGGTTAGGCATAAAGTGAGAATTTAAATTTAACATTTTGATTCTGAAAGCTCATGTGTTTTTCATTGTACTATGATACCAAAACTTGAAGATAGACAGAAAGATTAACAAAATTATATTATTAAATACTACACTTAAGCAATGCAATTTAATCCAAATTACATCCTTAAAATAAATATACCAAGGTTAAGGGATAGATAGGCAATTCACAATAATGCAAATCCAGAAAATGTGAAGACCAGGGAGAATGTGTAGCTCATGTGGTAAGTCTGAGAGCATTCTTTTGGTTCACTGATTTTTTTTTTATTATTTTACAACTACCACACAATAGACCCTTTCGGAGGTAGAAAGGTGGAAGCGACAAGAATCCTGCTCATCCTAAATTGTCAGGTAATGTGGTGCAAAGACACATGTACATGCTACAGTGCATTTTGTTTTAAATTGTTTATCTCTCTGAGCCATGCTTTCCTCATGTCGAAATTGGTGCCAATAATACCACTTAAAATCGTCAATAAAACTAAAATAGATAACCTACGCTATTTTGCCTAGTACCTAACATAGATGAAGATCAGTCAATCAGTGTTATTCTTTGCATATGAATATGGATATGGATATAGACTTAAATCATAGGTTCTCAATGTGGGGGACAGGGATTTTTTTTTCCATGGGATATCTGGCAATTTCTGGAGATGTTTTTGGTTGTCACAACTGAGTGTGTGCTATCAACATCTAGTGAATAAAAGCCAAAGACATTGTTAAACATCTGCCAATCCACAGTACAGTCAGTACCCCACAGCAAAGAATTAAAGAATTAACTGGTCCAAAATGTTGTAGGATATAAATGTAGATGCAGATATAAAATGTACTAAGTGCCACAGATATCAGGTCTAGTTTTGAGATAATATAGAGGTGGAAGAGAAATGATTCTTGGCATTGAATCTGAGGAGAATTTATGAAAAAGTCAGGATTTATCTGGCTTTTGGGATGTAGCCAAGTAGAGAGAGCAAATGGAATTTTAGAAGGAGTTTGATTAATGGGAAAAAAGAATCATTGGGGGTCAACAAAAATACTTTCCAATCATACAGTGAAATCTAGGAGAATAAGTGGAGGATTAACAGGACTGTATAATAGAGACGATGGCATAGGAAACAAGGTGTGTAGATGAATACAAAATGAGGACCCTCGTATGAGAGAAAAGACAAGGCGCATGTAAAGAGCACATATTGCATTCCTTCATTCATTGAAAAAGGATTGAATGTCTCATGTATAACAGAGACTTACATAGGAATGGAAAAAAAAACATAAATATGGCACAGTTCCTAAATTCATAAAATAAAAAGTTGTAAAATTTGGTAATATATTGAAAAAAAACCCCAAGTAAACAAGTTGGAGATTAAGGATGAAAAAGAATGCATCTTTGATATTAGAGAAAATTATGGTTTAATTAATTCATGATCCTCCTTCTCTTCAGTGTGATTTCCCTATGGTAAGTACAAGGAACTAGATTGCTACATCCAAACTAGGTCACTAATTTATTGTGTAAACCTGGGCAAGGTCCTTAACCAATGAGATTCTCACTTGGTTGTTTGTAAAACATAGGTACCAGTGTATTATAAGAATTAAACAGCCTCAGAAGTATAACTACATATAATACACAAAAGGAATTATTGTTATTATTGCACATATTCTAGACTGATGGCCCTTTTCATAAAGAATTTCAATAATACTTCCCCTTTTATAAAATTATAGATGTTTTTAAGCCATGGCTACTTATAAAATTATGATTTTTCCAGCTATGTTTTGCTTATATCAGAAGTTCAACTTTTCTTGATATTTAAGTGAAACCAGATAATATGACTTGAAATCCATATTCAGGCATTATCAATTATATTTTCCTAAATAGGAATTAAGTTTAGATATCTGGATACCAGATGCCAGAGAGATAAAAAAACTAGCCCTTGTCCTGCAGGAGTTTATAATGAAAAATGTTAAAAGGGAGATCAGTTGAGCATCTGTAAACTAGCATAACTGGAATATAAGTAATTATACTAATTATTTAGCACTTTTTCAAAAGATTTTATTTATTTATTTATTTATTTAAAAGTGAGAAAGTGCACATGAGTGGGGAGAGGAAGAGAGAGAATACCAAGCAGACTCCTTGTTGAGTGGGAAGTCCAGTGCAGGGCTCAGTCCTATGACCCTGAGATTGGTTTGGTTTGGACCCCATCCCAAACCAAGAGTTGGTTGTTCAACTGACTGATCCACCCAGGTGCCCCTATATGATACTTTTATATATTTTATCTTATTTTTCTTTACAAATATTCAGTGAAGAAGGCCTTATATTATTGCTATTATTTTTATTATCCTTATCCCCATTTTATGGATGAAGAAATGGAACTAGAATTATCTTAGTCTCTGAGTAAACAAAATTAAATAAGACAGGGTTGTTCTTTCTAGCAGTTTCTAATCTAACGGGAGGCAGAATTCCCAAAAGTTAGAAAAAGGAACAAATACTCTGTTATAAACAACTTTACAATGGTAACAACATCAAATTTGGCACCATGAAGTTAATTATTATTGATACCATTACAATCATGGAGAAGCTGAATTCTGGAATTGCCAGTATGTCAGGTGTGTAACCTAATAGCAATTTGGTCATATAACCTGAAATATTTTGTAGTGGTTTGTTGCAAAATCAACAAGTGATAAATGTGAAAAAGACCCAAAAGAATGCATAATTCAAGTCTCCATTTTGTGGAGACTGTGTCTTAGAGAGGTCAGATAATTTATGTAGGAATTGATCTTGTGTCTACATATGGTATGATGAGGGGTAACCCCAGTTAAGCCTATTCCTGAGTGGAGCAGCATCCTTTTCTCCCCAAAAACATTCTGAGAGGTTACTTTCATGTCTTCTCAGTAGTGAGAAGACACCTAGTCAAACAATAAGGGCATTCTACACTACATGAAGTTTATACTGCAAAGGGCAGAAATAAAATCGCTCATGGTACAAAATGGCATCCTATCATAAACCATTCTGCTTATCCAGTTATACTTCCATGGTGTATTTAGAAATAAGATTGACCCTACTGGAATTTATAAAGCCTTTGGTTTATTGGATAATTTAAGCATGAATATGGTGATAGGGGTGGTTGTCTAGCAGATGGGAACTTGAGAATTAATTTGAATAATAAAAATGAATAAAAACTTATTTGTTATTTCAGGCTGCTGATACTATCTCAATATACCGGTGGTGAGAACAGTGTCAGTGTACCAAATAATAATGACAACTACCATTTCCTGAGCCCCTATTAGCTAACTAGAAGATTTCTAAGCACTGTTTGATAGACTTTTCTCATTCAACCCTCAGAATAGACACAAAATGTAAGCATTGTTATTTCTGTTGTACAGATCAAGAAAGAGAGGTTGAGGGGCAAAAAGACTTGCTCTAGGACACACAGCATTCTGGGTTTTAACAATGTCTTCTAGTTCAAATGCTATGTACTTCATATATCATTAGTTTTCTCCTGCTTTCCTTTCCTGCATTCCTATAATAGAAGAGTCCTCTGGCCCAGGAGGAGCAAAAATGTTGTGGCCAGAGTGGCCTCCTGTCACACTATTAGTCTTTAGGTAGAGTGAGTGATAAGGAGATAAAAGTAGTAGATAGAAGTAGACTCAGCACAAGTGATCACAGAAGTGACCATGGTTTAATATCATTATTTCTGAAAGAAGGGTTGTGTGATTTATTTTAAAATAAATTTACATTCATTGAAGACCCAGTATATTGTAAGGCACATTGTTGGTTGGGTGTTTTATATTCATTTATGGATGAGAAAACTGAGACTGTGGCGTTTCAAGGGCATTGGCTAAGGTCACTCGTGGAACAGAATTTCAGACAAAACGCCAAGTTCCAAGTCTTCATTGTCTTCCTTATATTGCTTTCCCTTTTTCAGATTAAAGAAAGAAAGAGAGAGAGAGAGAGGAGTAGAAAATGATAGTTTGGATGAATAGAAGGAAAGATTTTGGCCAATTAGAACCATGCAATAATGGAAGGACTACATCTGACATAGTGAGCTCTGTGTCCTTAGAAGCCCTCAAACTGAGACTGGGAGATTATATATGATGCTGCTGCTGTGGAAACAATTCTTATCCTTGGTGACTTGCTGGAGTAATGAATTTCATATTTCCTTCCAATGCACTGGAACTGTTCTAGGACCCTATGAATGATTTGGAAACACGGTACATATCAAGCAGCTTCCAAAGCTGCAATGAATTGCATTGCCATTTGTATTGTTAAGAGGATTGAGGCATTGGGAATGGAGAGTTTCAGTCCACAGCATTGATGTTGATTCAATGTAATTCTTCAAAACTGTAATTATTCATGAAACTAGTTTTGCACATCTTACATCATTAGTGGAACAGATAAGAGTTCTGTACTTCAAAGTGAAGATTGGTCAGAGATTTCTTCCATCTACTGTTTCTACCACTGGAGTAGCAAACCATAAATAGGAACAATCTGAAATCAGACATAGAGAAGGATATAGGTGTTATGTTAAAGTATATCACATAGAGCAATATCAGATTCAGAAGGAGACTGAAATCAGGAGCCAAATCAAAACAGGAGATGTCAGATAGTTCAGAATCCAAAGGATAATTGGAAATCAGAATGGTCATAGATTGATGAGTCCAACACATTGAATAAATATGTATCAACTGCATCTGATGGATTGAACACCATGGCAAATGTTGAGGAAATACAAATATTACCAAGATGAATTTAAAATAATTTGTCCTCACATGAGAGACACCTAACTCTGGGAAACAAATAAGGGGTAGTGGAAAGGGAGGTGGGGGAGGGCAGGGGGTTGGGGTAACTGGGTGATGGGCACTGAGGGGGGCACTTGGCGGGATGAGCACTGGGTGTTATGCTATATGTTGGCAAATTGAACTCCAATTAAAAAATTAAAAAATAATAATAAAAAATAAATAAATAAATAAATAAATAAATAAATAAATAAGTAAATAAAACTATTCTAGGGGGAAAAATAAATAAATAAAATAAATTTGTCCTCAAAGAACTAATAGTCTAGTGGGAATACATACATGTAAAAACAATAAAATGGATTGCAATAATAATGGTACCATCCTATATGTAGTCTGTTACTGCTTGCTTTTTCATTCAATATTTTGTTGCTAAAATTCATCCATGGTGTTATATTTAATTAAAGTTTATTAATTTTCATGATCAAATCATTATACACCATGTGATTATAATTTCAAATTTGAAAATTAATGCAAAATACATGGTATATTGCTCAAGAATTAAAACACATATACGTACAACAAAAAATAATATCAAGAGGCTTATAAACACAAACCTGGGATAGTGATATCTTTGGGATAAAATGAAAAAAAAATAGACTAGGAACAAGCATACAGATATTGCCATAGTGGTAATGTTCTAGTTTTTTTTTTTTTTTAAGTATGGTTGTGAGTTCATAGCTGTTTATTTTAATGCTTCAAATACACATGCACACACATACATATACACATATATACACATCTAAGTATACATATATACATATACATACCATATACACAACACATATTACTTACTTGTGTGATATGGTACATAATAAAACTTCTAAAATTTTTCAAAGTTTTTACATGTAGTACATTACAGGAACATGTACACATGGAATATAATGGCCAAGAAAAGAGAAATCAGTTATTGTGGCTCGGTGACTGGCAGATGAGATTTTTAAAAAGGAAGATTTATAAACTGTGTTATAATGTGGAGAACAAAGACAAAAATAAAGATAAAATTAAATTTCCTTATAACTTGCAGCCCATGACAAATAGTTGAGGCAGGCAGAGCATAATATTCCTCCTGGAACTCCCAACCTTAATGTTAATGCCTTGCTAGAGGGAAAAACAACCTTAGCTTGATAATAGCCAAGTATGGAGAATCCTATAAGTCTTCTTTAGCATATGAAAATCCTTTTGGAAGCTTCCCTTGTTTTTACCTCCCTTAACTCCAAAGTATATACTTGGTTGCTCTTCACAATCCCACAGGCAGTTCTTTCTGCCAAAGGATCCTGTCCCTTGCTTCAATAAAAATGCTTTTTTGCACTGAAAAAGTTTTCAAGAATTCTTTTGGCTGTTGGCTCCCAAACCTAGGAATGCATAAATGTTTATGTCATTCAGAAAGAAGGGCATTCCAGGCAGGAAAAAAAAATGCCTGCCCTGGAAGACTTTTTGTCTATTTCTGTGTCATATTTACTGTTCTCTAAATCCCTAATAGTACAATATATAATACAATATATAGTATGTAACAATGTATAATTGTTAAATAAATGGACATATTCCCCATAGTGTGAATATAGTGCATGAATGTGTGCATGTGGGGAACACACTCAAAGGAAAAAGGTTTGGTCAAGCAGAAGAAGGCTGCCTAAGCAGTTTTGATTGCTGTGCAAAGGATTTTAGGAAAGTAATATCATGTTTTAAGTAGAAGAGAGATTTGATTTTGAGTAGTAGATCACACTGGGTACAAGATGGATGATGGTTGGGAGGTGGGAGTCGGGGCGGCGGGGGGGGGGACCCTGATTATAAGTATAAGAAATAAGAAGGCCATTTAGAAGGTGCTGGATAGTCCCAGCCAGGAAGGGTAAAGTGCAGCTGGGATAACAACATTGGAAATGGCCAGAAGGGAATTTTCAGATTGTTAATGAGAGCCTACCAAAGAAACAGTTTCAAAAAAGTTGGAGATACTATAGCACATTTCACCTAGTCTTAAATAGATGCATATTTTGCTCCAATGTTTAACAAAGGATATATATATGTGTGTGTGTGTGTGTGTGTGTGTGTGTGTGTGTGTATACATATATATATATAATTCTTTCTTCCAACTTCTTGGATTTTAGTTTTGGTTGGTTGTACACTGATGTAGAAATAGGTTCAGAGCTGATGGCCAAGAAAGAATTCTTAAGAAGCCTTCAGTGCAAAAAGGTGGTTTTCCTAAAGCACAGGGACAGGACCCATGGGCAGAAAGAGCTGCTCTGGGACTGTGAGGAGTAACTGAGCATCACTTTTGAGCTGGAGGAGATAAAGACAAAGGAAAGTTTCCAAAAGGACTTTCATGTGCTAAAGACTCACAGGATCCTGGAGGCCTAGCTGTTGTCAAGCTAAGGTTATTTTTCCTTCTAGCAAGGCATTAACATTAAGATTTGGAAGTTCCTGGAGAAATGTCATACTCTGTCTGCCTCAAGTATTTATCAATAGGCTGCAGGTTATAACAAAATTTAATTTTCTCTACATCATTCACTACTTGTTTGGAGAACCTATTTAATCAAATTTATTTATTTATTTATTATTTATTTATTCATTCATTCATTCATTTATAAATATTTATTTGAGAGAGAGAGAGAGAGAGAGAGAGAGTGTGTGTGTGTGTGTGTGTGTGTGAGTATGCATGTACAGGAGCAGGGGGAGGAGCAGAGGAAGAAGGACAGGGAGAGAATTCCAAGCTGACTCATTGCTGAGCACAGAGCCAGAAAATGAGGAGCTAGATCTCATGATTCCGAGATCATGACCTGAGTCAAAATCAAGAGTCTGGTGCTCAACCAACTGAGCCACCCAGGTGCCCCCGAACAACCTATTTTAGAAGGACTTGTAAAACTATAAATTATCTTCTGGTAGTGGGTTAAAGTATTTGTTTACTGGTGCCTATGGGATAAAGCAGTGGTGGTCCCCCAAATGATTCTGAAGACATGAACTGTACTTCTTTGATTCTGCTTTTTTTTTTAACTCTGGCATCATATCACCCCACATTTATTCATTATATCATAAATATTTGATACTTGCTCTGGCAGGTGCTGTGATGAGCT
The DNA here is from genome assembly GCF_018345385.1 of Vulpes lagopus. Taxonomy (NCBI): domain Eukaryota; kingdom Metazoa; phylum Chordata; class Mammalia; order Carnivora; family Canidae; genus Vulpes; species Vulpes lagopus. Next base: position 31,290,144 of record NC_054838.1, on the reverse strand, counting down.
GCCCAAATCTTCCCTTCTTGATGGAGGCTCTCTTCCCCTTCCCCATTGGGGGTTGGGAGTGGTGGCAGCTGATGACTGTAAATTGAATTCTTTGGAAATTGCCTTCTGCTAAAAAGAGCTTTTTTGCTCAAACCACACCTACTTCCAGGGGCTGCATTAATGACTGGTCAATGAGCCAGTTAAAATTCAACCATTTGACTCAAGGTGAAACAAATCTGAAGTACTAATTCCAGCATTCCCCGTAGAGAGATGAGGCCCTTAGTTCAATTACATCAGAATATAACTCTTCTTTCAGTTCTTTTTTTTTTTTAATTTTTATTTATTTATGATAGTCACAGAGAGAGAGAGAGAGAGAGAGAGAGAGAGAGAGGGAGGCAGAGACATAGGCAGAGGGAGAAGCAGGCTCCATGCACCGGGAGCCTGATGTGGGATTCGATCCTGGGTCTCCAGGATCGCGCCCTGGGCCAAAGGCAGGCGCCAAACCGCTGCGCCACCCAGGGATCCCTCTTCTTTCAGTTCTATTCTTACTTTACTCACCTGCAAGTGTTGGCCACTCTCCAATACACTCCCTGCACACACATCCTATCTTAGAATTTGTTTCTCATGGAGTTCAAACTAGGTCTCCTGCCAAGTGTCTGGCATAGAGAGTATAATGATTCTGGACACTGAGTAAGTGCAAGGATAAAAGTGGAAGCAAGAGTAACATTTAAGGGTGAGTGAGGACACATGACTGTGCTGTCTGACCATATTGAATGGTATATCCTTAAGAAGCAGACTGATAACATCCAAGAAGTTGGATGAAGGCATAGCAATAAATTTTTTAAACTGTTGAGGTAGTAAACTGTTATCTCTTTAAGAAAAATAGAGATATGTTGTGGGTATTGGCAACATCTTCTGTTCACACATATGGGTGCAGTCCTAGTTATCACTCTGTAGAGGAGTTACTTTACCTCAAAGCTTTAATCCTCGAGAACGCTGATTCAGTCTTCAAAAATTTTAGGGGCTTCTGCTAATATCCACTCTGAGGAGAGTTTAACGTTGTATTAAGACATTTCATCTTTCCTGCCTATGTATACAAGGCAGTGAACGTAGAATCATATTAAAGAATGACCATGTTCATGGTTTCAAGGTATGGGTCACTTTGTTTTCATATAATAGGCCATAAAACAAAAACTGAATAAAGAGTTTTATTTGTTGGGATGCCTGAGTGGCTCGGTGGTTGAGCATCAGCCTTTGGCTCAGGGCATGATCCCGGAGTCCTGGAATAAAGCCCCACATCAGGCTTTCCCCAGGGAACCTGCTTCTCCCTCTGCTTATATCTCTGCCTTTCCCTGTGTCTCTCATGAATAAATAACTAAAATCTTTAAAAAAAATCCTTTTTTGTTGGCCAAATTGTGTGGTCTTTTGCAGCCTAAGTTGAGTAGACAACATTCTTTTTTTTTTTTTTTCTTTAAATTTTTTTTTTTTTTTTTTTATTTATGATAGTCACAGAGAGAGAGAGAGAGAGGCAGAGACACAGGCAGAGGGAGAAGCAGGCTCCATGCACTGGGAGCCCGATGTGGGACTCGATCCCGGGTCTCCAGGATCGCGCCCTGGGCCAAAGGCAAGCGCCAAACCGCTGCGCCACCCAGGGATCCCAGTAGACAACATTCTTGCCCACAGATGTCTAGAATGAAAACTTCAATTGGCATTAACAAATTAATGCCAATTAAAGAATTAAATATAAGTACTATATTGAAACTACCCTTCCCCAACAACATATACACACCTGCAAATATTTAGGAATAACAAAAGAATTTTTGTAGTATCCTTTTGGCTCATAATTCTTAAAATGTCAAAGCAGTATATGAAGCTCAGCCCCTACACTGAGATCAGTTCTACGGTAACAAAACAAGCACATGAAAGTATATACTTCATTAAAGACAAACCCGGACTTTTACTACCATCCTCCATTTAATAGATGAGTGTTCTTGGATAAATTCTCAGCTGAGTCTCAGTTTTCTCATCTGTAAAAAGGTAATAATAAACAGTTTCTACTGGTTTGCATCATATCACTTATTTATGACAAATTTGTAGAAGGGGGAAGGGTATGTAGTAGGTTCTTAAGTGCAGTTTTGATGAGTAGGATCCTTTTTTTTTGAAGAGAGAACATAGGTGCATGTGAGTGTGCATGCATGCATGCAAGCAGGGGTCAGAGGTGTATGGGGGGCAGGGGGTGTAGAGAGTGAGGAAGAGAGAAAATCCCAAGGAGGCTCCATGCTCCACGAACCAGAGAAGGTGCTTGATCTCACAACTCTAGAACACTTGAACCCTTTAACACTTAACCAACTGGTCCACCCAGGTGCCCCGGATGAGTAGGTTCTTAAGATATTTTAAATGTATACATAGAAATAAATTCAAGATCACAGGTACAAACAGAGGTTTCTGGCAAATTTCTTATATAATAAACTTTAGGAGGAGGGCACTGAGAAAGACCTGTGGCTTCTTTTTGATTGGTACTTAAACTTTTGCCACCATTAGAACTTTAACATTTCCATGTAAGTCCTTGGCCCTTGCAAAAATAGAGCTATGTTGGGAAAGGGATAATCTGATGTGAAAGGAAGAGCACTAGGCAGGCAATAATGGCCTCTTAGTGGTTATTCTAGTTCTGCTATCAACTGGCTTTGAGATCTTAAGGAGGTCACCCTCTCTCTGCAAGTTACAGTTTCTTCCTCTGTAAAACTGGAATACTACATTGATTTTTTTTTTGATACTCTAATTTCAACTTCTATTGATTTGTGGATCCTCTAAGTGGCTGTTATTTATATACTCTAGGAACTTGGAAACAGACAGACACAATTTCTTCATGAAACAGAGTTTAGGAAGATCAGGAGGAGACACAGAAAGAAAAATCCAGGCACTTACAATGTGGTGATTACTTAAATGTGCAGGAAGAAACACCTAATTTATTTGAGGACTATTAGGGAAGACTTCCTTTTAAAGGTGGAGGACAAGAGAGGAGGAAAAGAAATTTCTAAGGGTACCCAAGACCAAAGGATGACAGAGACCATCACATATTCTAGAAGCTCACACAAGTTTAGTTTGACCAGAACAGATTGTGCAAATAAGAAAACAGGAAATGTATATAAAGAGAAAGGAATGACAACATGATGCATGTCCTCGTTCATCCTCGAATCGTTATGTTTTAACAGAAATGATTGTTAGATCATAAAACACACGTGATGAACTGATATACCTTTCTATCTCATTGTGAATGAAAACTCTGAGAGCAAAATTTTATAAAGGAATATAGGGGATACTAAACATTACCTGAGAGGCTAAGTTGAGGTTAGAAGTTACAACATCGGGAGAGAAAAAGAGATCTGTGAAAGGAGAGAACTGTAAACTGACATTCATTTCTTGATTCATTAAACATTCCTTTCTTGATCTACCCATCATGTGCTGACTACTGCTCTAGCTCCAGGGAATATGGCAGTGAACAAGACATCCAAGTCTCTGTGAGCATGGAGGTTGACATGCACTGCACGGCTTGTGTATGGAGTGTTTCATGTGCTGTTCATGGAAATGAGATATTTCCTTGCTGAGATGGGCTGATCTCCTCAAAGTGAAATGCATCTCTGCAAAATGGAAATCTTTCCTATTTTTCAATCAGTGCCAAGTGTCCCGATTATTTATGGCTATGTAAAGGATAATTAGATATCCTGGTTCCACTCACATTATGTGACAGCATTGTCATTAGTTTGCCATGTTCACACAAAACAACTAAACAAAACAAGAAAACAGCTCTACAGTGTATACTCATGTAAACATGGCATTAGTATTACATTTAGTAAGTTTACCTAGTCATCCAAATTATAGAAAAGTCTGGCATGTACTGTTTAATAATAGAGTCACTGTTTTTTAAATTTCCATGGTCCACTATGAAATGGATATTTGTAGGTTTAAATCAAAAGATCTCATAATATGAAGAAAGTATCAAATTTGTGTTATGGTGCTACAAAGTAGGTTAATTTTAACTGCAGTTTTGGGAAGTATTAAAGACAATACCCGGAAGAAATTTGATTTCATGCTCTGGAAAGAAGTGAGCAAAGAACAATTTTTAAAGTTCAAGAGACCAGGTATGCAGGGAGGAATGCTGAGATGAGAGTCAGGGTTTGGTTCTCATTCTGGTATTGAGACTAACTCATGTTGTGATGTTAGGAAAATGATTTGGACAGAGTGGTAATGGCCTTTAATAGAAGAAAGCCTATCTTCTTGTGTAATGTATTAGAAAAACTGTCAAATAAACTGAATCTGTATAGGTCCAGTAATGTAGAACTGACAACAACAAGGATTATAACCATAGTGAGAGAAACCTATGATCACTACTACAAGTATTATTATTACTGCTACTATTATTACTACTACTGCCAGACTTTATTACTTTATTATAGTAAAGATTACACATAGTTGTAGATGTGTATTATGCATTATCAAGAACTTATTATATAGCACAATGTTCTGAATGCTATTTATATATTTTATAATTTAATCCACAAAACAATACTTATGACTTAAATACTATTATTATTTCCATTTCACTGATGAGGAAACTGAAACAGAGAGAGATCAAATAATTTTGCCTCAGGTAATACAATTAGTTATATTGATCAGGCCAGTCAGTAAATGATTCCAGACAATCTGACTGCAGAACACACATGATTCTATCAGAGCTGACCAAAGATGGAATAAGCAGAGAGAGCTTGGTCCCTAAACCTATTCAAGTGGAGACTAGAATGAATACTTGATGAAGGGCATGCAGATACTAGATGAATACTTAAGAAAGACCATTTCTAGGGCTCTTTCTGATCCTGAGATGTTTACATTCAATATGAGCTACCCTGGGAGCTAACCAAATGTGCCAAATTCACTGTTCAAAAATAGTATTGCACTGAGTCAGAGTCAAGCTCTTTCAATTTTACTGCATATGTATTCGGATATTTTTCAACAGAACATTTTAATCCCTTTTTTTTTTATACCCATAAGGTCTAATAGAGGACCTCTACATAGTGTAGGTGCTAAAAACATGTTTGTTTTTCATTATTTTGCTGCCACTCTGTCAGCAAAGCCACAATTACTAGACAATGTTGTAAACTGGAAAGAGCATTAGAATTAAAGTCCAAAGTCCTTGTTTGTAGCCTGAACACATCATGTGCTAAGTGTGGACAAATAAAAACTTGTGTGGCTTGACTTTAATTATTTATAAAACAGGGGTGGGGTGTATCTGCCTGACTATATTGGAGATGGGGTTCTAGGGTTGAGATTCTCATTCATAGAAATCTTTACCATTATAAAGAAAATTCATTTGAGCTTTAATTATTATCCCTTAACACCAAATATAACTAGCAATTGTAAGTATCCCAATATTATTTTTTCAGAGGCTTAAGATTGTTTCAACACCCTTAATTATAGTTCAACCACTTTTTGTCTGTTTATTTCTTTGGAAACTTAAAAGAAAGAGAATAGACATTGGAAGAAATAACTATACAAAACTTCAAACAGAAATGCTGGGTTTTGAATTAAAAAATGAAAAGACTTATTTCTTTATTCTTTCCTCCACCATCTTTCATTTGTGGAAGTTAAACATGATATATTTTACAATTGAAAGATATTTCCTTCTGTATTGCTAAGAGGAACCCAGAGCTACTGGTGAATGAAAACTGTGAACCCCCAAAAGATAAATTCTGGTACACCACTTGCTAACAAGCTGAAGTGAGGAGATAAAGGTGACAATAAACACACATCAGAAAATGTGTATTGCTTCTGGGGAAAGCTTGACCTAGTCAATATATCCACAGTGCTTTGTTTGGTTTGCTTTCTTTTTTAAAAATCACCATTTGGGACATGGGTTCAAAACAAGACTTCCTAAAAATGAGTATAGTAGGGTTAAGGATACATGTTATGATTCCATTTCTTTTCCTCTACTCTACTTGCTGTAAAGGGAAGTAGAAGAGACATATCTGCCAACATCATAGGTGATTTGTTTTAATCAGTCCTGGCTGCCATCACAAAATACCATACTGAGGAGCTTAAACAACAGAAATTGGTTTCCTCCCAGTTCTGGAAGTTAGAAGTCCAAGATCAAGGCGCCAACATGGTTGGTTTCTGGTGAGAGGTGTCTTCTTCACTTGGAGATGGCTGCCTTCTTGCTGTGTACTCACATCTTGGGCACTAATCCCCTCATAAGTACCTCACCATCATGACTTTATCTAAACTTAACTATCTCCCAATATCTCCGTCTCCACATAACTCCATCACTCCAAGAGTTAGCACTTCAGTCTATAAATCTGAGGGAGACATAAATCAGTTCATAGAGTATAAGTGCTGAGGTTGAACTTGGCAAAACTAATTTTTTCATTCTTTGTATATGATAAGGAGACATGATATACAAGGTTTTCTGCCTTCTGTATTTTATTTTGTACATCAAGCATTTGTTGATGTTTTGTTTGTCCTGATGACTATCTATGTTAGAAAATTCCTATTACAAAACAGTAACCTTTATTTAATGATATCAGTCAAATCTGGGAGATTCAATGGTTGGGATTAGAGTGGCCTGGATTAAGAAACCAATATCTGATTTCTGGAGAAGGTGTTAATTTTTCTTCCCAGAGAATATTTTATTTGGTTTGCTTGTCTAGAAGGTTATGGACAATCTAGGAATGAAAAAAAAGCTCACTTCTTTAAAAAAAATCACATGCCATTTTGAAATCAATATGAATTTTAGAGTAATACAGAATTTGTTCTGAATTGCACATGTGTTGCTTTCTAAACGTACAGCTTTCAATGAATTTCTTGACTTCTCAGCTCAAGTTCTTTCTTTAATATGAATTAATGATACCACCTTAGAGTGTCATTGTGTAGATTTAATAAGTATACAAATGCCAAGGACCAAATAGAGTCTCTGGAATGTAGTAGATGATCAGAAATCTTATTTCTCTTCTTCATTACCTGCCTTCAAGATGTTTGCCAAGGAGCACAAATTTTCAGATGGAAGATAAATCCTAAGTATCCATTTATTTTTAATATTTTATTTATTTTTTAAAGTAGACTCGATGCCCAATGTGTGGCTTGGACTCACAACATTGAAATCAAAAGTCCCATGCTTTATCAACTAAACCAGCCAGGTGTCCCATAAGTTCTAAGTATCTCTATGTACAGCCTGACAACTATAGTTAATACTACTGTATTTTATACCTGAAAAAAACAAACAAACAAAACACCCACATAGCAATTTGAGTTGATAGATGTGTTAATTGATTGTGCTAATCATTTCACAATATATATCAAATTATCATATTGTGAACTTTAATACTTACAGTTGAATTTGTCAATTATTCTTTACCCTGCTAGAATAAGGCATTTCTAGTTCATGACAACTAGCATTATCACTGGACAGCTAAGATTTCTGATAGGAGTTGCTCTTAAGAGTTGTAAATCTAGTTGATTTCGTGACTGATGATCTTACCACTGAGATTAGTGAAACAAGCATGGTTTTGGCTGAAAGTAATAGATATTCAAACTAACAAAGGCTTAAACAAACAGGGATTTATTTTTCTAATATAACAAGAAATCAAGATATAGGGGGTCTGGGGTTGGTACAGGGGTTTCACTAAAGGCTTAGATTCTTTTTTTCTTTCTACTTCATTATTTATAACATATTAGCTAATTGTCTCAAGTTCAGAAGCAAACTTCCCCAGCAACAGGCTTGTGTCTCTATCGAAGGCAAGTAGGGACACTCTCAGCTGTGTCTATACCTACTAACATCTAAACAGAAGATTCCCCGAAACTCCTCAATGGACTTGACTTATGTATTATTCACTGAACTGTGTTTCATGGACCACCCTAGCTGCGGGGGATGTTGGTAAATAATCAGCTTTATTACCCTCTAGGCCTATGAGGTCAGCCAATGAGCAGTCTCAGTTATACTCATTATACTTAATTAAATACTAATTATTCATGTCAGTTTAATGAACATTAATGAGGATCTACTAAGTGTCAGACACTGTGCTAGATGTTGAGGCAGCCAGAAAATAAAATAAAATAAAATAAAATAAAATAAAATAAAATAAGAAGGTAAAATATAGTATTTCTTCCTTGAATAGTTCAGTCACATGGGAAAGACGAGAGATAACTGAATAATTAAACTCTAATTAGATAAATATTTGTAGGGCCACATTTCCAGAATCTAGTTGAACCACTTTCAAAGGTCACTTTGGGGGACACGTGGGTGGCTCAGTAGTTGAGTGTCTGCCCTCAGCTCAGGGCATGATCCCAGGATACGTGATGGAGTCTGACATCGGGGAGCCGGCTTCTCCCTCTGCCTATGTCTCTGTCTCTACCTCTCTGTGTCTCCCATGAATAAACAAATAAATCTTAAAAAAATAAAATAAAACAAAGGTCACCTCGGTGTAACCAAGATTATGCCACAGTAGCTGTCTGTATCATACTGCTAAGCCCTTCCATGTGTGAGCAGGATAGTGAAGATCTGTGTATTTGATGCCCTTGAAAAGTTCTCTGAATAATTCAGATCAGGGTTGAGGTTTTTAGGGTCTTGTTTAATTGTATTCCAAGTCTGGGGAAACTGACATTGGATAGAAAAGTTATAGTAAGTCAATTACCTTAAAAAAAATCACATTCTCTTAAAGAAACCCAGTGAGGTGTTAATACATCATAACAGAAAACAATTGTATTAACAGGTCATAGTAGTATGAACTGTCATAGTTTGGGTCCTTTATGTTCTCTTTACCATCATGTAGGATTTGTCAGTAAAAGGCCAGCTAATTTGGCTTTCTGAGTCATGGTCTCTATGAAAATTACTCACCTTTGCCATTGTAGTACACAAGATGTCATAGACAGTGTGTATAACTAAATAAGTATTGCTGGGTTCCAACAAAACCTTATTTATAAAAATAGGTGACAAGCAAAGTCTGGCCCATGGATCATAGTTTGCTGATATCTACCATAGTGGGACCCAAAATCTTGGCATTCTTTTGATTGTGCAATAGTAGATATAGATATTAACTATAGTAACATATTCAAAGATGGTTCATCCAGTTGAAAACTTTTGCCCTGTTTTTTGAAATTAAATTTCCTCTCCATTTTTAGCTAAGGAGGAGATAGTAACCATTAATAATAATGCATAGACCAAGAAAATTTCTCTGTAAGGGCTCAAACATACATAGCTGTGTTCTCTTCAATTATTTGAGTAGGAAAATAGCTTATATATTTTATGTCGAGAGCATTAGTAAGATTATTTCCTTTAGTTTTGGGGACCTCATGTGTAATATATATTGTGTAATACATAGAGATGATATAAACTGGTTTTCAGCACAGATATGGAATTAGTGGGTTTTGAAAACTGTAGAAACTCAATATAGACCAAAGACAAGAGAATAATATAGTCAGGGGCTCAAACTGGAAAAATCATCAAGCCTGTGGGTGAAAATCAGAATGAGAGGAAAGGAATTGATAAAGAACTAAAGTCCAGGAAGGGGCACATTCATTCAGTGCATGCACTCAAACTTAGATACCTGCCTTGGAAGGTCTCACCTGAAGGGCTAAAGAGCTACTACCTAAGAGTAGATGGTAGCAGATACTTTTCTGAGCTTTAAAGTGGGGGTTCTGGAGCTAGCCTCTGCAGTGTACCAATGAGAGATGGGTTATGTGACCTCAAAAGTGACTTCCAAAGCTAACGTTCTGTGAAGTCTGCAGCTGTGGTGGCTATCCTGGGTCACCATCCCAGGAGGAAGCTTGATGCCTCACTGCCAGCCATGCTTTGAGTAAATGCGGTCACTTACATGCCTCCATGAGCTGCCTTTTGGTCCATGACCCCCATCTGTGGTATTTGTCCCTGTGCTCCAAGGGAAACAGAAATCAACCCTGGGGCTTGAGTGTGAATTGGCAGCATCAAGGACTTGCCTGTCTCCTCTGGGCCAGGGAAGGTTACCTTGCTTCCCAACCTCTTTCCTCCTCTTCTCTTTAGAATGAAGGATACAGCTATGCCCCTACCATCTCCCCACATTGGCTAGCCCATGTATTCAGAAAAAGACTGAAGGGGAATAATATCAGAAAACAATCTACCTGGAAAGTGCTAGTTAATGATGGAAAGTATTAAGACACCCAAGTTAAAGATGAGAGAACTATCAAATTCCATAGTGGTGAAACCTGGACCCAAATTCAGGGCTTTAGATGCTAGCAAATAGTGCTTTTTGTTCTTTTTTTTTTTAAGATTTTATTTATTTATTCATGAGAGACACAAAGAGAGAGAGGCAGAGACATAGGCAGAGGGAGAAGCAGGCTCCATGCAGGGAGCCCGAAGTGGGACTCTATCCCAGGACTCCAGGATCATGCCCTGGGCTGAAGGCAGAGGCTCAACTGCTGAGCCACCCAGGCATCCCAGTTTTGTTTTGTTTCTGTCATTTCCATACTATTCCATCCAGATGGTTTTCATAATTCCATGAAATAAAATATAAAGCTATATCTTCAATAACAATAAATAATTGAAAAATTAATAAATAGGTGAGAGACATACAATATATTTAAGTAATTATAAATCTTTTTTTTAAATAATGTTTCATGTTTGTTCACTCATCACAACCATGGTGGGTATTACTATTATCACCACTGTACAAAGAAGGAGATTGACACTTGAAGAGGCTGAGTAGGAGAAAATTCTTGCCTCATTCAGTGGACCTACATCATTGCTCCTTTTCAGTCTCTGCCTTAGGAAAAAAATTATATACATTTTACAAGACCTTTTAATCTTCTGTGTGTAACTTATTTCTGAATCCTCAATAGATTGCAATAAGTGGCAATAAACCGTAATTGCAATAAAACTGAGAAGAAAATAATTATTTGCAAATAGTGAAGCTACGGCTGGCTTCATTCTTTAAGATTGCTCTAGTCTCTCTTGACTAAGGGTTAGCATTAATAGGAAGTACCATATTATGTTGTTGGGAGCCTATAGACATAACTAGCATGGGATATTTCACACAGGATGTAAGTGTGTGTATTATATTTTATAATATAATACATATATATTATATATTATATATATCTATATCTCCAGAACAAGACATACAAAGGACTCTCTCTTATTCCAACCTGAAGTCATTGAGAAAGAAACCTCTCTCTCAGCTTAGGTTATTTACTTTTATTATGTCCTGAGGTCAGGAACTCGGCAGGACCACAGCATCTGATCTATTGCTAACATTAATCTGGGGGAGCCAGATTGTTCTGTAGTGATAACGGGAAAGATAAAAGGTATTGTGTAAATAAATTACACCTACCTGTAACTAAGCCTGTTTCCTGTCATCTAGCCTTTGTTATTTTTCTTTCTCAGTAAATGGCTTTCTTAAAAGAAGTCAAATTCCAGAAAATTCTATGCAGTGTTTACTTTGGATAAATAAAACTTAGTCAACATAGTGGGTGTTGCTATGGTATTCCATGGGGACTGTATGTATCTAAAATGAGCTGGGAGGTTGTGAAGCATGTTAAACGTGGTTAGATTCTATGTCCCAGGCTTATTTAGGTTTGAATCTCAGTCCAGACATTTATTTCTTCTATGACTGGTGAGAAAATTATTCTTTCTTTGCAACTTTTGGAAATGGAAGTAATATAAGGGAGTCCTGAAGAGTTGCTGTAAGGCTTCAGTAAGTAAATGCATGTAAAGTATCACCTAGCACAGTACCTAGAACCGAAATAGGTTCCAACAAGTGAGAGATGTTATTATACCCAACAGCAAATGGGCTTTCTTACATAATGCTGATGCTGATGGAAGGGAACTATTTACTTTTGGATTTTTTTTTTTTTTTTTTTTTTTAGTGTATTTTACTTTAAGAGCCTGATAATGTTATCTCTGTCCCAGTATTCCAATTTCTAGGAACCTTGCCTTACAGAAATCTCAGAGTATCACTTTCTGGTCTAAAATACCTCAATAGTTCACATTGCCCTCATGGCAAGGGTGAATATCTAAAACAAAACAAAAACCTTTAACTAACTCTCATGAGCTATTCCTGTTAATTCCTTAGCTTCATCACTCTTGTTTCACACTTGAATTCTAGGTTCCAGATGTAATAGATGTCTCTCAGATTCTCAGAGGAGCTGTGCACACACAGTTCTAGCTGTGTAAACTAGGCTTTGCTTCCTCTCTTTACCTAAGCTCTTCTTATCCTTCAATGCCACTTAGTCCAGGAAACCTTATTAACCTCACCTCTGAGTTAGGCACCTTGAGGAATCCTCTACATTTCTATTTTGACACTTTTATTCTAGAGGCTATTCACTAGTTGATATCCACCATAGAATATAAGCTTTATATGAATATGAACATGGATTTTTGCTTCTCATTTTATCTTCAGTGACTAGCATATTTGTGTGTATGACAAATGTTTCATATTTGTTTATTGACAGAAGGCAGGAAACAAGTCCAGAACAAAAGGAAAAGAGCTCTGGACACTAAGACACCCATCACTGTATTAATTGAAAGAGTAAATAAATTTTCCATGTAGAAAATGGGTTAAATAGTGATTTCCCACATTATGGGATATAAAGCCAGAGAATTTTATGTAAAAGGGTTTATAATAGGGGTAACCATGTCACTTAGTTGATTAAGCATTCAGCTTTTGGTTTTGGCTTAGGTCATGATCTCAAAGTCCTGAGATCAAGCTCTGAACGGGGCACCACTCAGATTCTCCCTTTCCCTGTCCCCTTCCTCTCCTCTCCTCCTGCTCCCTCTCTCTCTGTCTCTCTCTCTCTCTCAAAAAAAAAAAAAAGTTTATAATAGCAAATACAAAAGATATCTGTTGTTAAGTTGGAAAACAAAATACAAAATTATGCATTCAATTACCTCAGTTATAAAAATTATATATGGAAGAAATAGAAGAACTATCTAAACTAGTAATGAATCTTGACTCTGGGTCACAAGATCATGAAAGATTTAAACATTTTTATTCAGTTTTTTAATATTTTTAGATGTTCTAAATGAGTGTCTACTTGTTAGTTCTGTTATTATTTTATAATTCATATTAGCATTTTATTCAGGAGAACAAAATGATATTGAACACTTAGAAATAGGAAGTTCCCTGGGACTGATGGGTGAGAAACTTAAATTGTACGCTGGCAGCAAAGGCTGGTCAGCAGCAGCATGGATTAGTGTTTTTATTTATAAAGCTGCATTTTCCCAAAGCAAGATGGATGCATTCACTTGCTGAGTTAATACTCCTTGTCAAGGAAAGCCAAAGAACGATAATTCTCTAATGCTAAGCCTTACTTTGGGATGATGTTTAGTCACTTCACTCCCAAAATACTTGATCAATTATATGGAACCTGTTGACACCCTAGGACACATTTAAAATGAATGTCTTTCCATGTAGGGTAACTCCACAAATCCCGTGATAGATACACTTTCTTTCCAGGTTCAAAAACACTGACCTGCACAGCAGCATCCACTCCTTGGCTTTGAATCAAAGCTTCCTGGGTGAATCATGGGACTGGAAGCCCTCCAACAAGAATCTGGGTGCTGTCTGGCCGTGTGATCATGGGTAGGGCATGTATCCTTGCTCAGCCTCAAACTGGTCATTTGTAAAACAAAAATAAGTCATTAATCACATTATGTAACAGCTTATTATTTGACCCAGATGTGCTACTGATTGTTATAATTCTTTAGATTATGAAGTATTACATAAATAGTTCCCTTTCTGATAGATTCTTTCTCTTCTTTGTATCTGACTCTAATTCTGACTGATTCATAAAGTCCTTGGGAGCAAAACACCAGTCTTCTCTTTTGTCACTGCAGTGTCTAAAACAGTGTTTGATGCATGAATAGCATTAAAAAAATGCTTATCAAATTGACTCTACTTTATTGTCAACCAATCAATGGCACAATCACCAACTGATTGTTTAATTCCTGTAATAAATGGGTCACTGTACTGATTCCAAGCTGAGAAAGGATAGGTCCTGCCTGTCCTCTCAATCCATACGCCATCAAGGAAATTGATACTGAACAAATAAATACAAATGGGATGTGTGTTACATGTAGAACCACAGGGACATTTACTTTAGACTTGCCTGGAGGAAGTCAGGCAATGCTTTCCTAGGAGACGGTTTTTAAATTGAGTCTTTAAAGATGAAATAGAATTCACCAGAGGAGAGGTTAGGTGTGGGAATCACTTTTAAAAATGAAATGGAATTCACCAGAGGAGAGTTTAGGTATGGGAATCACTTTGGGGCAGATGGAATTGTATGTTTGAGAGTCTTATTATGAAGTTTCATCACTAGTGCTCTAGAACAACTCAAGTAGATGGTGAGCTTCTCAACAAGGGAAACTATCTTTTTTGTCTTTGTGTTTTTAATGTAATAACTATTTATTAAATGTGTCAAAGGTGTACATTAGAATGCCCTCCTTGTCTTAAAAATGCAAAATTAGGAAGATAGGTATCTGGATATCTTACCAGATAGGAACCTTGAACTCTGTTATTGCTAACATCTTGACTGAAACAGCAAATATATGATTAAAGTAGCCAAGGGACATGTAATTTATCTCTTCTCCTATGTATTCTGTGCTTGAATTAAGCCATATTACTAGAAAGCAATATACCAGAAGCATATTCCCATAGTCACCCACAAAATAATCTCTCCTAAGAAATATTTTAGTGTTATGCCTTTGGCTGTTATCAAAGATGATTATAATAATCAGTCTGATGACAAAATTTAAGCACCTGTTTTGAATGCTGACCACAGGGTTTATTTTGCTCTTTAATATTCTTTGTATGAGGAGCCCTAGAACAAATTATTTTGCAGCTAAAATATGAACTCACATTTGCCTAACAAAATGTTTCTCAACTTTTTCTTTCTTTTTTTCTTTTATTTATTTATTTATTTATTTATTTATTTATTTATTTATTTATTTTTTGGTCATTATCATTCTTCCCTGAGGGGTCTTTTTAGGCATTATTTTTTTCTAATAAGCCCTACTCCCACCATGATATTTTAATACCACAAAAATGCTATATATCTATGTATGTACCGTTAACCTTAAAAGTAAAATTGTCAATTATTTTACCAGCAAAAAATGGGTTTATTTGGGAATAGCAGAGAATTGTGATTGGGGACAAGCCAGCTATAGCAAAACCATAGTCAAGTTCAGAAAGAAAAGCAATACTCTTATAGATGGAACAGGGGAGTTGGGAGGACTGTTTTAAACAAAAAGTCCATTTGAGCAAAATGGGAATTTGTAGTGTGGTGACTTTTCATTGCTGAGTTGTGACAGTCTCTCATTGGCTAGCCTCTTTCTGAGCAAGAAGAAAACCTTTCTACCTCCTGCTGAGGTACTAAAGTAATAGCAAAAATGGGAGGGACTTGCGAGGTATTCTCTTCCCATTGGGGTCTGCGATTGACTATGAGTAAAAGGGCAAGAGTGCTTCTCCTTCTGGCCTCTTAACTCCATTTTATTAAATTTCTTTATTAATCTTGGGGCCTGTTGGAAGGCCACACTGAATTTTGTAAGGTTTTTGACTCTTCCAAGACCCGTTTTTGCTTCTATGGAGGCCAAATCACTTCCAATGAGTGATAATGCTGAAACCACACTATTCCTGTAACACCTCATTTTTTACTCTAAGTTGGCCTTTCCCTTATGAGACAATAGGATGTTTTTTTAAAATAATGACATATAGATATACATGGATCAAAATCAAATTGGTTCTGAACTCTTACTTTGGGAAAATTATTTAACCTCTCTCAATTTTTTCAGTTTCTTTATTTGACAAATAGGGGAAAAGATACTGGGCAGAAAGGACTGTTGTGAGCATTAGATAATGAAGAAGATAATGAATGCAAATTGCTCCAGGTGGTAAGTTGTCTGGAAAATTACAGCGATTTGTCTTTGCTATCAGGGTGACATTCTAGGTGGAGAAATAACTGAGCAACATCATGGAAAGAGTTGGGTGTGAGTTTTGATGTGTCCCATTATGGTAGGGAGACCAGCTCAAGTTGGAGAGCAGTGAAAATAAAAAGACGGGGAATCTCCCAATACAATGGACCTTAAAAATGAGAATTGGAACTTGGTATAGGAGGACGTCTACTGTTCTACCATAGCAGTGTGACCTGGAAAATTTACCTAATTTCTGAAATTTTAATCTTTTTGATACTAAATAGGGGAACTGGAACTGACCAGATAGGACAGTTGTGAAGAATTAATGAATTAATTGCATATACAAAGCAATATATGTACATTATGGATGGTGGTTTCCTTCAGCAGGATAAAGCCATGGAATTATAAATGGATTTAAACTTTGACAAAAGATAATCCTAATTGAGTAAATTGAACACCAATAAAAATTAATTTAAAAAAAATCGTAATTGAGGCATATCGGATAGTTCATAATCTCAGCTTCATAAATGCTTATGGTTAGAAAATGGTAATAATTGGAGACCTCTAAGCTGCCGTCATTATTTTTTAAAGTCTAGCAGAAATCTGGCATGTTTCTAAAATTAAAAAAAAAAAAATCTGGACATGTTATCCATTAGCAAACATGGGTTTTCATGTCTATACCAGAAATACAGATTAGCAGTGCTTTCTATTTTTTGATCAATAAAGTCTAAGAAATGAATGACTTTAGAATGGGTGTGGACTTTGGAGCCAGAAGATAAGAGTGACTATATACCATGAAAAAATTACCTAATCCTTCTGAATCTTACTGTTCTTATACATCAAATGGGGTTAATATTATCTACTATGAGATATTAGTATCAAAATATAGTGAGACATAAGGTCCCTAGCAAAATGATTGACATAAAAAAGTTTTCCCTGAGTATTATTCCCTCCCATCCACTGATAAACACAAATTTGATACAATATTTTGAAATATAAAGCCTTATTAGAAGAATAGCCAAGATAAAGACTCCTTTGTGCTGAAAAGCAAAAATACATTCTTTTTACACATACCAGCCAGGAGACTACAGTAGTAATTCAAGAAAGAGGACACTGTTGTGCATAGGGGTAGCTATTTGGAGGGAAAAGGAAGTCGTTTTATGAGAAGGATTTAAGTGGAAGTAGTATCAACTATTATTAGTGCCATTTTACCAGTCCAGCTATATCTAAACTCAAAACATCTACCAGGAAACCATACAAGCTTCCCCCATGTTCTCTAAAAACAAGAAATATAGTTCATGTAAGTTCCTATCTTAGACCATACCTTCCAAGAAAGCCTCACTGACATTCTTATATGTAGTGGTTGTTCAGTTGATCTTTGTTGAATGGCTAAGAGGATGAATGAGGGCATGGATGAATGGGAGAATGGATGAAGAGCTGGCTAGCTGACT
This sequence comes from Vulpes lagopus, assembly GCF_018345385.1. NCBI lineage: Eukaryota > Metazoa > Chordata > Mammalia > Carnivora > Canidae > Vulpes > Vulpes lagopus. The sequence continues at coordinate 31,272,789 of NC_054838.1, read as the reverse complement.
GGCTGGCTGGCTGAATGTATGGCAATAAATGGTTGATTACCTCGTGGAAAATATGGCTATGCACAAAATATATTTCAAAGGAAGTAAAATGCATGGTTCTTGTTATTGAGGAACATCAATAGAATCAGAAAACTAGAGCAACTCTAGAAAGACTCATTCATTCTAAGAATCTGGCACAGATGGTAAAATCATTGACTGGTGCATAGTTAATTCTGGAAAGGACCTCATAAATGCAATAGTCCAGCCCTCTCAATTTACAGATGAAGATCAGAAAGAGACAGAAAATTCCTGTGCTGCCTTTCAGACCTGTTTAATATCAGGTCACCTTCACAACCAGCACTCACTCAGGTCAGCCTGCAAACCCACCTCTGGTGAGACAGTTACCACATTCAGGGCCTCATAGCCTGAGACACATGCAGAACACATATGTGTCCAGAACAGAACAGCTAGGTTTGGAAAATAATGCCAACAGAGAAAATGTGAAAGAACTTGGCCTATGGTTGACTTAATACACCAATTCAAGACTGGGAAAGGTCCTTATACTAAAATCCTGGTGGTTATAATCCAGCCACACAGAAAACAAAGGAGCAAGTGACTTACACTGCAGAACACTTTTTGGTTAAAACAAGGGAATATTTGATGGCATGGGGTTTTTAGTAAGGAAGATGAAGTCTTGTAGTTAAGGATATTAAAGGATAGAGTGATTTAAGGGAAAGTACTGAGACTGAGGAGAATGAGAATGCTGACTCCTGATTGCCATGAATTATGTCACCTAAATCCTGTAGCACTGTTTCCTCATCTCTAAAAAGATTTGGTTAGTTTCCAATTGGCCACTTTTAACTATATGAGATAAATTAGGTATGACCCCCTTGGAAGTTTTCTGTGAAAGATGTATGGCAAGATATATCTTCCAGTGTAACAAAATACTGTTAAAGGTCATAACTTCTGCTGTGCAAATTTTGCTTTTTCTAGAAATTTCCACTCCTCAGATGATGTGTACTGGTACATTTTTCTTCCAATTTTTTCACTTTTGAATAGGATGTTTACATTTGACTTATCCACACATGTCCTGGAAATAAAAGTTTCTGCCCATTAAAAAAAGATAAGTCTCATGCGGACAACCACTCAGCTAACATGTGACAACTATAATTTGAACCTAGTTTTCATAACAGCTAACTCTCTAGTGTCCTTTTTTTATACTGTCCTATAAAGTAATTGCAAACATTAAGACAATTGTTTCTTTTTTCTTGAAGCTTTCTAGAGAAACAAAGTCTTATTAGCTAGAGGAGCGGGCTGAGAGGTTGGATTTTCTAAAGAGGTCGCTCCTTCTGGACGGGTGTGTCATATTCTCAGGCATCATTCAGACCTATAAGCTGGAGGAGGTTAAAGAAATTTTTTGCTGTTCTTATTTATAAAGTGGCACTTTTATCAGACCTGACTAGAGAATACACTTATCACATATAAATCTTTTCCTGTTAAATGGAAGAACTAGACTAGGATTTATAAGTATTCCTTAGGGATCAGAGTTAGTAACACTTTTTGGAAAGTACATGATTGATTATAAAACATACATGAAAATCCTGAAACGTCCAAGATTTATGTACATTGCATAGGAAAAAAATATATATATAAACAGAGGGACAGGTTTACAAATCATGCAATAAATCTGAAGTAAAGGGATTTGATTTTGCCAATCTTATTTTGCACTTGAGATATAAATGATTTCTTATACATCAGAACTCTTAAAGTCCCACCATCATAATAAAGTTTGTAAATCCTAACCCTTAAAATTGACTTAGAGGCCTCGTTAAAAATTCTATTTATTCATTATAGTTTTGATTCTTTCTCAAAATAAAATTGAATCATGAAATTTCAACTTCTAAGTGATGGTAATTGCAAGGACTATGTTCATCTGTATCATTACTAGAGAATTATTGAGAGTCAGAAGGTTCTTTTTAGTAAGTTAGATTTTTACAAACTGTGTGAGTGTGAAAATATATATTAATGTGCTTTACAGATCAAGAAGGGAAAATCAAGGTGTGGTATGGTGTTTGGTAGCTGCCAAGCTACCTCAGCTTTCCTAAGGAGATGTCTCTGTGGGGACATTGACTAGTTTGGTGGGCACAGATGGAGACAACAGAGCTTTATCCTACACCTTCCCCATGCTCAGGTGCCCCTAGAGAGCAATGCTCCCAACTCACCAGTCTCTGAAAATAGCACCCTAACTGACCAGGGTGGCAATATTTCATAACCATCTCTCACATGAGCATTGCAGATTTATCACAGCACAGCAGCATTGCTCAGCTGTCCACAAGGGGAATCTGTATTTGTTTCTCTTTCTCCACTTAAATAAAAGAGAACTATTAGTAGATACAGTTTCTCAGTTATAGTTATCATGGCTTTGGTTTCACAAGCATCTATTATGAGTTAGGCAATATGCTAGATACTTTCATGTAGTATTACTTTTTGATCCTCCTGAAATACCATGGACTAAGTTGCAGGCCAGGGAACTAGATATCTAAAAATATGTTTTTCTTGCCCAAGTTCACATAGAAAATCTCCTGCAAAAGGGAAGAGATTTTGTGAACAGGCTCAGGATGTCTCCTGGTAATCTGGCCTCCCAAGGGTTTGGATCAGATTTCATAAACACACATGCTTACAGGGGCCAGGTATGTTGCATAATGTGATGCCTGTCAGATGCATGCTCTATGTAAAAAGCTCTGACAATCAGCCAGTTGTTATCTGTGTAAATAGAAGCTCAGAAGTTTCAGAACAGATGTTCCAAGAGAGGACTAGGTTTTAGACCTAGTCTTTTACATGAAAAATCCTAATTTTTAAAAATTTATTTATTAATTTTAGAGAGAGCTAGGGCAGGAAAGGGAGGAGGGGCAGAGAGACAGAGGGAGAATCTCTAACAGATTCCCCACTGACCCTGGAGCTGGGACTCTGGGCCAGATCTCAGGACTCTGAGATAGTGACTGGAGCTGAAATCAGGAGTCAGTTAACTGACTGAACCGCCCAGAAGCCCCAGGGTTTTATTTTTATCTTAAACACTCCACTGGCCACGTGATACACTGAAAGATCAGATTTGACATAAACTATGCCAGTTTAAGACTTCTGCTTACAGGTATTATGGCCTTCTCATGTATTCATATTTATTCAATTTTTTTTGGGGGGGGGTGGAATGGTTCTTTCCATGTATATGGGGATTTATCTGTTTCTATTACATGAAATTAACTAAATCATTGTAATTCACAATTAATTTATTACATACTCCCGCATTGTTTTTGTTATTTCCAATGGGATCAATTACTTTTTTCTGTTTTCTCATAACTGTCCAACTTTATTGATGTTCTCATCCATCATAGTTAGTTTTCTCTGTGGACATTATTTCTACCATGTACTACTCTGCATTAAATTTGTTAAGTCTGAACTTTAACTCTGCATTTTTAGGAAATGCCAAATTCCCTTTGTGTGAATTATTTTTTACTAGTAATATTCTTTATCAATTAATTTGTTTGTAGTTAGGTCTTAGCAAACCCCTGAGAACATGGTAATTGACTCCATGGTGATTCTTGCTACCTCTTCTAAGAATTTTATGAAGTATTTCCAACAATTTTACATGTTTTGTCTTGGCCATTCATGCTAGGGGTGTGCAGGATTTATTAGAAGAGGGGGAGTTTGAAGTTGGCGGAAACTGCCTTATTTATGTAGGCTTAAGCATTGGAGAATTATATTTCATTCTGCTGCCTGAGTAATTTAATAAAAGTTTCCTTTCCAAAAGACTTGATAAATGAGGACACATTGTAAAGTAATGCTCATTTAACGAGCCTGACAAATATAAGGAGACTGAAATCCATGAAGAATATGACAGAAATTGGTAATTGATTCTGTCCTATAATCTATTGCCTCTTCTTAGACTAAGGCTATATTTTGTTTTAAATCCAGTCCATCTTGTTCATCAGTGTTATTGAAACATTGCCTGTAATAACTGCATCAGCCTTGTGAGATAATACCTACCTGATTTAGCACTAATTCACTGTCAAGTCCTCTTAACCCTATGTTTGACCTTTTTGGTTTTTCTTCTTCTTCTTTTTTTAATCTAGGGGAGTCTTGTGTCTTCCTATGATGATATTAACTGAAAGAAAAAGTTCTCCTCCTTCTTGAAATTTATCTAATGCTTATGTTTTTAAAGAGAAAATTGGACTTATTTTTTAGTGTTTGAGTTCTATGACAGCCTCGGGAAATAATCAAAATCTAATACCACAGGCCTCATCCTTGTTCTGTGGGGAAAACAAAATTTGATGCTGTATCTGAGAATCAAGCCAATTTAAGTGAGTTACCAGCATCTCTCTCCTTTATTTCCCCTACAATCATGCAGGTTGCATGCTCCCATTATTTCACAGTCCTAAGTTTGATGTTTAATGAGGGTTTGCCAATTCCTTCAAAGAGCCTATCCAGTTTCCCTTATTTCATGGGAAAAGAAGTACCTAAGGGAGAGAGACTATCTCCTGTGTCTTCTGCATTCCTTCCATAGTATCCAATAATCGTTCCCGTAATAATCAGTAATGTTATTGATAATAACTACTTCTAAGAGTCTGCAGTATTCTGGTAAAAGTGAGAGCAATTTATTTATATTTACTCAAGTCCTAAAATCTACTCTGTATGGAAGGTAGAATTTTTCTTCTTTTTCACAGTGCAAACTTAAAATCTCACAGGGTCTCAGTACTTGCCTAAGGTCTTCTAACTCTATGAGCATTGTTGTTTTACTAGCATCGTGGTTTCATATGAATAAGCTGTTTTTTTCTTAGTCCTGGGGAAACATATTTTTCTCTTGGTGGCACTGGGAAGAGTCTTCTTCTCTCCTCACATTTTCTTTGAAATCTTGTTTTAAGCTCCTGAATAGATGGGAGTAGGTTTTTTGTTTTGTTTTGTTTTGTTTTGTTTTTTGTTGTGGGGTGGAGGGTGTTTTTTTGTTTATTTTGTTTTGTTTTTATTTTTGCACTTTTGCTGAAGAGACTTTACTTTTAGGGGAGAAGGAGTTAACATTTGCCAAGTGTTTTTGATTTGTTTTATTTTTGTGTTGTTTGTTTTTTTGATGAGCCAGGTCCTTTAATGGGCACTGGGGACAACAGGATATTTAGTATATAAACTATACTAACATTTAACCTTCACAGAGCAGTCTACTACACATCAGCTACTTTTGAGTGCTTTATATTCGTTATTAAGCCATCAAATCTTCACAATATCCCTATTAGGTCAGTATTCTTAGTACCTTGATTTTAAGATAGGAAACTGAGACATAGAGAACTTAAGGATGTTATTGAAGCAGGTGGAGCTAAGAATCATCTGTACCATTTGGCCACATAACCCAGGATGTTAAATACTATAATGCATCATGTCTCCATATTATAGCTTCTATCCTCCAAGAGCTTGCATCCTATTGGAGGAGACAGATGTACAAACAGATTAATTATTATAGCCTGTCACATGTCTGTTAACATTGATTAACACAGAGTATTATGATGAAATAATAGAAAAGATACCCTTAATAGAACCAGGCAGATGTTGAATTTGGCAAACAAAGGAGAAGAGTGGCCAAGGACCTGTCCTGAGTGAGTCTTAAATTATGAAAAGGCAACAGGGTTGAGCCTCCTGGGCCAAGGGAGCCAAGATGTGAGAAATGATTTTGAAATATTCTTTTTAACCCTGTAGCTTTAAATCATTTAATACTAGTATGTTTTTTTTTTTATTCTATTTTGTATTTGAGTTGTACTTTATAACTGTCACTCTGTTGCACAGGGAGGTAGGCAAAGCAAAAACTGATCTTTCCTGCTTGAGAGATGCTGAAGTGTTATTAGAAGTGAAGTGGCACTACTGTTGTTACATAGGCAAGCTGGTGAGGGAGCCAAGACTCTGAGATCCTAGTTTCAGGATCCTTCCATCAGAATTTGGCCCTTGTCAGGAGCTCAAGTTATAAATTGCTGTGTTCCTGAAGTTTTTCTAAATAACAGTGATGATTATTGATTACTGAACGTTTATGAAAGAGAAGTATCATGTTAAGTACTTAACATTTAACTATTTCAGTAAGCAAACAGTTGTGTATTTAGTGGCCAAATCCAAACCAGCATTTAAATATCTGTGCCGATACATAGTCATTAGTAAAATTTGTTGTTGACAGTCTGACTTGGCAGTTCTTGGATATTCTTTCTTTTTTTGAAATCTGAATTTTGCCTCAGTTTTTTATTTCATGACAAAATGAACAAACAACAACAAACCCTAGGTACTTTGTCTTCTCTAATGTACCAATACTGTCCTTCATAACTGACTTGCAGATCAAAGTTCATTATAGGATAATACTTCTAACAAGTATTCTGTTTTCTCTATTTCTGTTTTATACTGGAAGAAATATATGGGCTACTTACTAGGTGAGAGAACAGAAAGAGAGAGAGAGATAGACAGACTGGTGGTTATTCCACCAACACCAAGATTCTTGACTATATACCACACTCTTCTTGGAGCTAGAGCATTTATCTTTTATGAAGTGTATATCATGTTCCACTAATTACATACTGTCTTCAGGACACCAAATAAAGCTAAGTATTATCAAGTTTATGTCACAGAAGAGGAACCTGAGGCTCCGAGCAGTAAAGAGAATGTTGTAAGATAGCATGGTTTGAGGTAGAGGCAAGGTTTAATCAGAAGTCTTCTCATTTCGACCTTACCACCTTGTCCCTTATTATTCCCTTTACATTGCTATTTTCTTTACCATGGTTCTTATTAGAATATTACTGATACCCTTGTTCTTTTCATTGTTAACTTTCGATTTTTCAAAAGCTAATTTCTAACTTTAAAATCATTTTTAAATCGTAGGGAACATTTGTGTGTTTTTGTGTGTGTGTGTGTTTCTAAGTTGGCATCATCTCTTTAGCAATAAAAATATAAGTCAGAAGACCTGGATACCAATTTTAGATGTATCATTTACGTCATATTGCAGTTGACCCTTGAACAACATTAGGATTAGAGATGACCAACTCCATGCAGCTGAAAATCCAGATATAACTTTTAAATTCCCCCAAACTTAACTGCTAATAGTCTACTGTTGACTGGAAGCCTTACTGATAACATAAACAGTTGAATAACATATGTTTTGTATGTATGTATTATATACTATATTCTTACAATAAACTAAACTAGAAAAAAAATGTTACTAAGAAAAAGGAAGGAAAAACACATTTATGGGACTATACTGCTAAAAGTCCATGTATAAGAGGACCTGTGCACTTTAAATCTATCATGTTTTAAAGAGCAGCTGTACTTGGCATCTCAGGGTCTTCATCACATCATCTATAAAATAGAAAGGTTAGACTCCATCTGTGTATTTCAAACTTGGCTGCACATTAGAATCACCTGGTCACTATAGTTTATTTTGGTGAAACAGCACATAGTTTGATGATTATACCTTTAAAGTTCCTTGTCAGAAATATATACGGGAATATTCATGGATGAAAAAATATTTTCCTTTGGATTTTCTTTATTTTGTAAACATTTTTTATTTATTTCACAGAGAGATAGACAGAGCCAGAGTGCACAAGTAGAGGGAATGGCAGAGGTAGAGGGAGCAACGGACTCTCTGCTAAGCAGGGAACCCAATGCAGAACTCAATCCCAGGACCTTGGGTTCATGACCTGAGTGAAGGGAGACACTTAACCAACTGAGCCACCCAGGTGCCCATCCTTGGGTATTTTTTAGAATACTCTAGCAAAAAATAAAATAAAATAAAGTGAGTGGCTAGTAAAATGTGTATGGATGAGAAATTCTTTTAAAAAGTCTAAAAAACCACTTATGGATTTATTAAAAATGCCTTTGCCTAACTAATTCCTATCTACAGAGATTTTATTTTATTTTATTTTATTTTTTAAATTTTTTATTTATTTATAATAGTCACAGAGAGAGAGAGAGAGAGGCAGAGACATAGGCAGAGGGAGAAGCAGGCTCCATGCACCGGGAGCCTGATGTGGGATTCGATCCCGGGTCTCCAGGATCGCGCCCTGGGCCAAAGGCAAGCGCCAAACCACTGCGCCACCCAGGGATCCCTCTACAGAGATTTTAATTTAAATATTGTAGCATCAGGTTTATGACTTGAGTATAAGGTTTTTTGTTGTTGTTGTTGTTTTTTTTTTTTTTTGACAGTTACATGGATGGTTCTGTCAGCAATCAAGGTTGAGAATTTTCTGGGAACTCTAGATAATTTTTAAGTTTTCTTCTAGGTATAAAGTCACATGATGCTATTTATTTCAACACTTTCAGAAAGAGATACTTTATTCTGGTTTGGCTTTATTCACTGGTATGGTAAAAATTGTCCCACACTTGAGGAGGTGATCTTTGGACTCAATTCTGTCTTTGCACAAATTCATTGTAAAGGACTCACAGCACCTCTCTGGCACCCTGTTTCCTTATCTGTGAGTTGAAAGAGATAAACTCAATCAAACTCCAATCACTCAATAGAGCTTTAGCAACAGGGGAAGATCAGAGAAGATAGCTGGTGCATCTAGCTAAACTCCACTACAGATGAGATGAATTTGTCCATGCTCTCCTTGTCCTTTGTACAGACCTGAAAAAAGAAAGACATCTAGACATTAGTTGTTTTTTTTTTTTAAGATTTTATTTATTTATTCACGAGAGACACACAGAGAGATGCAGAGACACAGGCAGAGGGAGAAGCAGATTCCCTGTGGGGAACCAAATGTGGGACTCGACCCTGGGACCCTGGGATCATGACCTGAGCCAAAGGTAGATGCTCATCCACTGAGCCACCTATGTGCCCCAAGAAACATTAGGTTTTCTATCTGCCTCCTGCTCCATTAAATGACCTGAATAACCTTAGGATTTTACTCTTGGACTATCATGTCTGTAAATTCACCTTTTTATTCACTCACCCATCTCATGTATACAACATTCTTTAAGCAGTTACTATAAGTTAGTTGTGTTTTTTTTTTTTTTGTCAATTTGCATAGAAGGAAGAAAAAAGAAGCAAAAGAAACTAACATGTCTTAAGTGCACTGGATTAAGCATTGTACATATACTATTACCTTTAATATAAACAAAAAATATCATTAAAACTATAGGAATGTTTAGCCTTCAGACAGAAGCCAAAGATTAAAGAGACTAATTTCTCCAAGGTAACTGAAGCAGTTAATGGAAAATCTGAGATTGAACCCAAGTTTATATTATCCTTTAGAGCTGGTATATCAACATCCCAGCAGTCACAGAGGAATAGTCTTTACACTCTGCCTTCCCTCCCTCTCTCCATCTACCTCTCCTTCCTCCCATCATATTTTCTTTTGTTCCTTCCTTTCCTCTTTTCTTCTTCCTTCCTCCTGTCTCTTTTTCTTCAAAAAAATCTTTATTCTCTTCACCCCATCTACTCTGAAAACTTTCACTCCTGAACCCCAACTGCTGATGTTTCTTTAAACTCTTCCTCTCTGCAGTGCTCTCTTTACTCTTTTCTCTTTTACAAGCTACTATCCCAGACCCTTACTTGTCTCTGCTGCCAAACTGTTTCAATAATACAAGAGTGTTGGAAGATCAGACTGAGCCCATTCAAGGGAGAAAGAAGCAGTTTGAAATGGAAATGACCAAGTTTGGGGTGCTCAACAGAAGGAAGAGCCATGTACTTCTGAATGAGAGGTTTATCTTGTCTCTTTGTACTATAAAAAAGTTAGAAAAGTCACACAATTAATTGTGAAAGTCACCCACAGCCTGTAGTCGCTGGCTTCATTTCTTGCATGGCCCTTGATCTTTCGAAGAAATAACTTTTCAATTGCTGAGCCCTCACAGGTGGTCTAAGATATCAGCACTCTATCCTTAAGCAGCTGGGAAGCCTGGAATAACTGAACTTCAGGTTACTATCTTGTCTATTTAGCCTGATAGGCCTCAGACATGGCATCAAGTGCTCCAAGATATGACAATAGTTGGAAGCATCTTCAGACCAAAGTCTGTTTATTTTATATTTTGGGTTTTTGTTTTTGTTGTTTTATTTCTCATGCTATTTGTCCTCTCTGAAATATTAAAAGTGATCACTTACAATTTGGGGATTTCTGTTTGTTTTTACTGTTCTTCATTTATATTTTTTAGCATTTTTAGTGTAATATATCACAGATATAGAAAAAAAAACCAGTAAACCTGATGTATCACTTAGTAAATTATCACAGGGTGAACATCCTTATAACCACCACTTCGGTCAAGAAATAGAACTTTTCCAGCAACTCTAGGATTTCTCAAAGGGCAGCAGATAGGTAGGTTGTTTTTATGGTGACTGTACTGCTTATGGGCAGGGGAAAACATTGTAACACAGTATCATATTTGTTCTGTTACACATCTGCCTCTGATCCATTACTCCTGTCAATTCACCTGAAATATTATCTAATGAGTGACTGGAGGCCTGCATTTCTGTAAGATTTTTAACATTTAAACTCAGAGAAATTTGGAATGCCTGGGTGGCTCAGTGGATGAGCATCTGCCTTTAGCTCAGGGCACTGTCCCAAGGTCCTGGGATCGAGTCCCAAATCGGGCTCCTTGCAGGGAGCCTGCTTCTCCCTTTGCCTATGTCTCTGCCTCTTTCTGTGAGCCTCTCATAAATAAATAAATAAAATCTTTAAAGAAAAACCTCAGTGAAATTTGAGATTATGGATGACCACTTCATAGTCATATATCCCCAAGGTTTAGCACAGGACCTGATATATTATACACCTTCAAAAAATAGTTTAACTGTATCCTGGAAACAATCTTTTATCTTTAAATATTTATTCATACCCAAGGTATTTACTGATGATATCTACTCTGCTTGACCCTCCCCTACCTCTTAGGGATACGAACATAAATAAGACACACATAAGTTCACTCTCCTTTGAGCAATAAATGTGTAGGTGAAAAATCACAATGAAATGCTATAAGTGCTATATCTAAGATATATTTACCAAGTGAGATGGTCACATAAAGAAAGTATTGATGAATTCTCCTTGGAAAGTTAAATGAGTAGCACTTAAGTCATGAAAGATGAATAGTATGCAAAACTGAGCAAGGTGAACTATATATTCTAGGCAAATTGGAGTGTGTGCCCATTCATAAAGATATGAGACTGCTTCATGTGTCTTGGGAACCACACAGAGTTGGGTGCTGCTGAAGTGTTGTAAGAGTGGAAGCATGAGGTAGGCAGGAAAATATACGGTGGGGACAAAAATGGGATCTTCTTTTGCCATTCTAAAAGATTTGTTTCATATCATGTCAGCAACTGGGCATCTTGAAGACTTGCAAGCAGAGTGCCATGATCATATTTGTCTTTCAGAAACTCATGTATGCTTTAATGGCTAACACACTGAGGAGGCTCCAGTGAGAGGCAAGCAGAGGGGTCATATAATAGTTAAAATTGATTGGGAGGATTAAACAGCTGTTGTGGGTGTGAGAAGAAGGGCATGGATTCTGGAGAGGTTTGGAACAGAGAAGGTAGCAACTTCTGAGACTGATTGTGTAAATGGAAAAAGGGGGACAGGGTGTTTTTGAGTGGGTCTGTAATCTCCTAATACAATTTAGAGCCTGAATCTTCCTACCATATGCCATATGTTTTATTTTTTATGTGTGTTTGGTTAGAAATTTAAAACAAAACAAAATGCCTATAGTTTGATTCCTTTCATTGAAAATGGGAATTTCACTTAAAGTAAGTAAAATATACCCAAGTACATAATTTGTCATATCTGACGGGATCTGTGTCAGAGCTACTACTTTCCAATGAACTTCTTGTCCTCCGTTATGAGAGACATATCAGGAGTGTTCTTGTGTTTTCTAAGTTCACTGTCTATGGCCCATGACTATGGGATTGTAAATAACCACTCCATCATTTACCGGGGATAGAGCTCAGCTTGGGGGTTAGCAGAGAAAGGCAGCTCATTGGATCCCATCAAGATGACTCCTCTGCAAAATGAAATAACATAAAAGGCATGGACTGACTTTAAAAAAGCCTGGGTTCAAATCATGACTCTACTTAGAACTATCTCTTAACTCTGAACCTTCACAGTTTCATCAATATAATGGATGATAACATCCATCACATTGGTTGTTTGTGGCAATATTTTGAAGGCTGTATGAAATATGCTTAAGATACAGTGCCTAGGGCAGCCCGGCTGGCTCAGCAGTTTAGTGCCGCCTTCAGCCCAGGGTGTGATCCTGGAGACCCGGGGTTGAGTCCCATGTTGGGCTCCCTGCATGGAGCCTGCTTCTCCCTCTGCCTGTGTCTCTGCCTCTCTCTCCCTCTCTCTGTGTCTCTCATGAACAAATAAATAAAATATTAAAAAAGAAAGATACAGTGCCTAGCATGATGAATAGTATTTTCACATCTAACTCTCCCAATAATAGTCTGAGGTATCAACATTTTGATTTTACAGATGTAGAAAATGGAGAAACCGAATTGTATTTAGGCACACAAAGAGGAAGTGGAGGACTAGGATTTGAACCAAAATATGAAAGCTGATCTTTCAAATCCCCACCTCCCAAAGAATAGCAACTCCCAGCTTCTTCACTCTTGAATCTCTCTCTTGGAAAGTGAATCTGATGATGCTATTCTCATTTGGGGAAGAAATATTCATGCGGCTAAATGGAATCATGAGTGTGATATATGAGAATACATTGCAGTTACAACAAAGAAAAAGAAAGGAAGGAGAGAAAGAAAGAGAATAAATAAAGGGGGAAGGAATGGAAAAAGGGGGAGAGGGAGAAAGAGAGGGCAGAAGGAAAGAAAGGAGGGAGGGGAAAAGGAAGGAGGAAAGGAAAGAAAGAAGAAAAGAAAGCCTTACAGAGAAATAAGAACCATCTCAAATTAGTGATCCACTGTTAATTTATTTAATCCACTCATGAATCAATGTCAGCTCCTAGGCAGGATTTGTAGTGTTGCTTATGATGATTTTCATCTAGAGATTTTTTATTACCCTACAAGGGATTTCTAATTTCTTGAACGACTATCACTCCTTGATGCTATTATAGGCTGCAAGATAGTTTGTGAGTCAATTGCCAGAGATGGTTTGTTAGAGGAAAGGAAGAAAGACAATGGTATTGATGATGGTATAGATTTTCCATGGTGATGTTGGTCTGCCTGGCTGTTTTTAAAGAAATCAAATCCATCATTCCTCTGGATATGAGTAGTTTGTTTGTTGATTAATTTATTCAACAAATATTCAGAGGTCTTCATATCACAAACATTTATAGAGGCACTGTTCTAGGTTCTGAGGATAGTAGAGAAGTTGTTCCAGATTCCTGTTAAACAAGGCACACAAGGTCAGGCATTCTTGGATATCATAGTAAAGAAGACAACAGGGAAAATAATCACATAAATGATAATGTCATTTACAGAGAAATGCTATGATGAAATAAAAAGTTATATGACAGTGATGGAGAATGGCTACTTGAAATGAAATAGGAAAAGGAAGCTTCTCTGAGAAGGTAAATTTTAAACAGATCTGGATTAAAGAAAGAGCTAGCCACATGAAGATCTTTTGGAAGAGAATTCTAGGTAAGGCCAATCAGGCAGGAATGAACTTGGAGTATTTGAGAAATATCCAGGCCAATGTTGCTGAAATACGGAGTGTGAAAAGGTGTTGTGAGAAATTATTCATAAGGGCCAATGTAGGGAGTTTATTTGAATTTGTTTTATTTTTTTAAGTGAGATTGAAACATTTTAAGTGGACAAGGAACATGACCTAAGTTTTTAAAACATTGTTGTTTGAGCAATAGGTTAAGGAAGGACAAGACAGGAAGCCCAGGGACTCATTAGAATAGATTCTAGGAAAAATTATTTGCTTGAGTAACAGAGTGGTTGGTGGTGTCATTCACTGAGATGAAAAAGATAAGGGAGGACACATTATAGGAAGGAGTGTGAGATCCATGAGCTCTTCTGGAAATATTAACATGATTATTAAATATCCCATTGGGGTCTACAAATCAGGCATGGATATAAGATCTGGTGATTTATATGTTTTTTGAACTAGTAGAAGTTCAATGGTGACTATAAATAGGGGGGGGTATCTTGGTACTAGATTATTGCCAGAACCTTATCAGAAAGCAGGCTCACAAAATCATATTGAAAGAAAGACTAATAAATATTTAGATATGAAGCCAGGCATGGAGTCAGCTTCAGGATGGCATAATGGAATAGGAAGTAAATTAGGGGAATGCCTGGTTGGCTCAGAGGTTAAGCATCTGCCTTCGGCTCAGGATCTGATCTTAGGTTCAGGGATTGAGTCCTGCGTCAGAGCTCCCTGAGAGGAGTCTGCTTCTCCCTCTGTGTTTCTGCCTCTCTCTCTGTGCCTCTGATGAATAAATAAATAAAATCTTTTTTAAAAAAGTAAATTAGGCAAAGGACACAGGAAATTAAGAGTCTGCATACCTGGTATAGGGGTTAATAGTAAACAGTATAGAATCAAACATTTTTTAGTTCAAAACTAAGCTCTGCGTTTTCTTAACCTTCTGATCTTCACTTTTCTGATTTGCAATATGGAAAGAAAATTGATGCTTTCCTCGCCATAGATGTATGGATATTTGAATGAAAAATGTATAGGCAGGAGCTTATAGATATTAGCTCTTTTAATCATTTCTCCCTAATTCTTTACTTGAATAATGAATGGATGCAGTATATATCATATATATATATGATAGATAATTACACATAAGTCTATATGCATGAGTATGTACATGTGCCTATATATTATGTAAAGCTTAGGGGGGAAAGTAAGAGTTCTCTGGTCCCACTACTCTTTGTACTTTTCCTGATTCTGTCCTACTTTCCATACTTTTAACCATTTAACCTGTACTTTGGTAATTACCATTCTAAATCTAAATCATACAATTAAACAATTTTCTTAATTCAAACAATTTAATACATCTATTGATTTCTTCTATGGAAAGATTAACTAAACTTGCATAACTCTATTACCCCAGTCCAATTATTATTGATACATTTTCAGTAAGTACTTAAATAGAATAGTTTGACTTTCTTTCCTGTTTCATTATGATTAGATAGTCTCTTTTAAACCCCCTCTCCGTACTGTGTGTCTCCTCCTTTCTCACCTTTTTGTCCTCATCTTCTGGAATGATTCCTTTTGTTTCATACCACCAAATCCAAAGCCATCTGTATTTTGGTAAACATAGTCCCATCTCCTATACTGTGTTTTAGACTGACATCAAAACCAAAATCCAATACATTTATTATTTTAACAACATAAAAATCCTTCACTGAGAGCCAACTCTTGGTGCTTTGATTTTATTTCCCTTGGGCAACGCGGGTAGCTCAGAGGTTTCGTGCTGCCTTCAGCCCAGGGCCTGATCCTGGAGACCCGGAATCGAGTCCCATGTCAGGATCCCTGCATGGAGCCTGCCTGTGTCTCTGCCTCTCTCTCTCTATCTCTCTCATGAATAAATAAATAATTTTTTTAAAAGAACAATTTTATTTTCCTCTTTTTGGGTGTACTATCATTCTGCCTTTGCCACTTGAAAAAAATTCCTTCTACCCAGGACAAAGATATATATATTTTTTACCCTCCACCAATAGCTAAAAATCATGACATATTGCATTAGCTTTATCTGTAGGAGTCAATCACGGTCTTCCTGGGAGTAATATGTTACTAGGGTGAAGAACATTGGCTCTGGGGTGGATTACATGGGTTCTTGTTCTTAGTCTCATGCTAACTCTGTGTCCTTGGACCCCTTGGCTCTCTATGCTTCAGCTTCTTTATCTGTTCATGTGTCTGAAAGCAACTCCATATATGTAACATTGCTGTGAGAATTAAATAAGATGTATGCAAAGACTTGGCATATTGCTAACACATAATAAACATTACATACATTTTGTTTATTATTATTTTTTATTAAAATATTAGTGGAAGGTTTTTTTAAGATTTATTTATTTATTTTAGGGGTGGAGGCAGAGAGAGCATAGTGGAGAGGGGCAGATGGCGAGGGAGAGAGAATTCCAAGCAGACTGTGCTCTGAGCATGAAATCCAACGTGAGGCTCAATCCCATGACCCTGAGATCACCACCCAAGTTGAAGCCAAGAGTCAGATACTCAACCAGCTAAACCACTCAAGTGCCCCCAAAGAAGCTTTCAATTGTCTTATTTTGTTTTTGTGACAAGAAAGGGAGCATTTGTCAAATTTACCATGTCCTCTAGCTCTCAAGTCATTCTGTCTCTAGCTTGCACTTCATTCCTTTCATCTTCCTGAAACATCTGTTTTTGGATTTCTACCTGTGATTTGGATTACTGTTTAAACATGTTTTACAAGTGCCCCTCTGAACTCTACCAGGGAAACTATTCTCTCCTGAATGAAGTACTTTGTTCTTCTCCCATGGACTTTCACCCACATTCCTTTGTCCTGCAATTTCTTAGACCTGATAGTCCCTTCCTATATCTTCACCACTGCTGATTTAATTATTATCTTTCATTTTACTGGGTTCTCTGGAACATTTATGCTCATTGCATCATTCAGATATGGACACTATGATTTAATTCTCATAAAAAGTATATCATGTAAGTGGTATGATTTTCATTTTATAGATGGAAAAACTGAGGAACACAGGGATTAAGAAATTTTCCCAGGTCACCCAAAAGCAAATAGCAGAATCCTGATTACATTTATTCCACATTCTTCAGATTTTATAGCGCTTGCAGGAGAAGACTCCAGTGTTTTTCCCTGCTTTACAGGGATACAGGAACTGTCAAAGCCTTACTCAGGTACAAAGAAGGTAAGGGAATTAAAAAAAAAAAAGTTACTTATTTTTTTTATTTTTAAGGGAGCTTTTAGGGTAGACAATACTATGTTAACATATGCACCTTGCTAGGTAAGCATATCTGAAAGAATAAACACAAATGCAACTGACCCAGAGGCTGGAGAATAACGGAAGGAACAGCAAAAACATAATACAAAACACAAAGACTGTTTTGTTGTAAATCCTTGCCTTTGTGATGAAAGCAAGTGCCTGAATTTCAGCTGTGATTGTATATTTTTTCAGAGAACAAAGCTTTATAATAGTATCTTTGTCCCAACTAGACTGACAAATTAACACTTACTAATGGTGGTCCACACCTCTCTACCACATGGGGGTGGCAGCTGTTGCTAGCAAGAGTATTGAGGGAGAGTTGCTATGGATTTCTTAACCTGAAGAATCACGTATATCCTCTATTTGTAGTTCTTAAAAAAAAAACACCAAAAATGTTAATGTATATAAAAATATATTTATACTGAAAAAAATTCCATATATGTATTTGCTCATTGATTCACCCAAGGTTTATTTTATCATAACAAAATGTTAGGTCTGTGAACAAGTATGCACTTTGGAAGTAGAAAGAGATGTTCATTTATTCTATCTGCACATTTATAATATATATTTCATGTGTGTGTTTCACATAATTATATATACTCACAATATGTTCATATTTTGTAGGTAAGAGTTTAAGGTATATGGGTATACATTTCATAGCTACTATCTATGACACATGTGCATATGTTCCTGTATAACTTTTTCTCTCTATCCATCTTCTGTCTGCATCTTTGTGTATGTGTGAATCTAAGCACAGACTAGAATAAACACAGGCTTTAAAGTCAGAAAGGTCTAGACTTTAAAATCAACTCATCCACTCAAGAAGCATAAAACTATGGACAATTTGCATCCCCACTTTACCTCTGGGTTTCCTTCTTTGCAAAGGTCACTGTTGTGACAATGAAATTAAAGTTCATACGAGGGATCCCTGGGTGGCGCAGCGGTTTGGCGCCTGCCTTTGGCCCAGGGCGCGATCCTGGAGATCCGGGATGGAATCCCACGTCGGGCTCCCGGTGCATGGAGCCTGCTTCTCCCTCTGCCTGTGTCTCTGCCTCTCTCTCTCTCTCACTGTGTGCCTATCATAAACAAATAAAAAGTTTAAAAAAATGTTTAAAAAAAAATAAAGTTCATACGAAGTACAAAGCAAAATGTTTGACACATAGCAAATGGTCAGTAAATGCTAGCTGTGATAATGGTGATGATGTACATTCAATTCAGAATATAATTACCAAGCTTATATCTTATATTGCCTTATTATGTATATATAATACATATATACATATATATATATTTACAAAAGATTTACAGATACTTATATGTTTAGAATTTATCAATCCTAAATGTTTTTTAGAATGTTTAGAATTATCCGTATTTGCCTACCTATTTGGACTTCTATGTAGTAAGTATGCATAAATATATTTAATTCAACAAACATTCATTTAGAATTTTTTAAACTAATGTCCATGTTCATCCCTAAGGTGTTAAAATAAATAAACTGTATGTGCTGTACTTATACAGTACTCTTGAGGCATTCAGGAACAAAAGATACATAAAGAAATTATAATGCTGTATAAAAGGCAATAGCATGGTATATGGAAGGAGAAGTATGAGAAAATCAATCCCTTCTTTCTGGGAGAACTGAGGACAAGATTCATAAGATAGCAGACAACTGAAATGAGCCTTCAGTCATAAAAAAAAAAAAGAGCTCATTTGGGATAGAATATTAGGGAGGGGCAGTAGCTGGTGCAAAAGCATGGTAGCAAAAGAATCTGAAAAAAGATAATAGTTTGTAATGTTTTTTTCTGTCACATTACAAAGTTTGGACTTTATAGGCAATAGGAATCTATCAAAGATATTTAATTCAGAGAGTAACCTGGATGCATCTATTCTCTAGAAGATTGTTTGGTACAAAAGATAGGTTAAGGAGAAATTGGGGAAAGGAAGATGATTTGATTTAGGAGGTTATTGAAAAGTTACCAAAATTGTATTTGTATAATCTCTTCCACTTTACAAAAAACATTCATTTTCATAACTGCTTCTCATGCTTACATGTATCTCCATCAGATTTTTAGCTCCAGGGGCTTTCATTTGCTTGACTCTGACTCCTTAGTGCTTTGTAGAGAGCCAAAAGAGAATAAATGCATAGTAAATGTAGGTTTTAAAATGTAGGATAAATAAAAGAATAATATTTTTTCCATTATAGGGCTAGAAATGGAGATTCAGGAGACAGAGGTCTTTTAGTGGCCACATATGTGGAAGTATCTAAATACCATCATGTCTGATGCTTACAATGTTGTGAAATGTTACTGTGAAAAAACAAAGAGAAGCAAGGCAGGATTCATCATCACCCTATGCTTCCAAGTACAAAGTATAGTGTGTGTACATGAGCTCATTAATATATTTTTTAAAAATTTAAGTTCAATTAATTAACATATAACGTGTTATTAGTTTCCGAAGTAGAGTTCAGTGATTCATCAGTCTTCTATAATATCCAGTGCTCATTACATCATGTGCCCTAATACCTTTTCTCTTACAAACATATTTTCAAAGTCATTTTCAATACACGCATGATGAAAAGTACTAAAAATGTGGTATAGAAAGGGATAGAGCCAGATGTACAGTCCAGATCTTCTGATAACAAATTAATATCTCTAAGTCAGGTAAGTCATCCATCACATGGATGATTCTACATATTTAGCTATGATAAATTGCTGTTTGCTCATATAAGAAGGATTTCCAGACTTAGCAAATAAGATATAGAACATATTTAAATTTCAGATAAATATCAGATAACTTTTTACTATAAGTAAGTTCCGTGCAATATTGGTGACCTTTCCCTCACATTTCTAAATTCATCCTTTCCTTGCTTTGGTTTTAAACATGTTGAAATTCCATCTATCCTCATTCTTCAACTCCTATGTTGACATTCATGACATTCTCAATTTTATCTTCAGAATGTACCTTTCTCTTGAGGTCTGATTAAGTAGCTCAAACTCTTTGGAAATGTCCCTCCATTTCTTTACACTAAATGAGAACAATAATAGTGCTAATCTGATGGGATGCTATTAGAATTTCATGGATGCACTCTTTTGAAACACACCAAATAATTCCTACAATATATTTACTTCACCTATATGAAATTGCCATTATTTATAGGTCGGATACAGATGAGTTCTAATAGTAAGCATTATATGATTACTTGCCATAATTATGGGTAATATTATTGTCTTCTTACCTCCACTAACATCTAAAGTATTTTATTGCCTCACTCATGTGACAGCACTATAACTTTCTATAAGAATGACTTATATGTTGTGTGTCTAGTATCCTAGATCAGCACCTGGAATATGGTAGGGACTCAATTACACTTTCTAGGCTTTCTTGCAAATAACCACCAAAATAATCTTCCTAAAATTCAAGCTGTCTCAAATGCCATCTATGGCTTTATTTCTGAAGCTATATTGTAACATGGAGTGGATCCTGATCTACCAGTGACTAGCTGTATGACCTTGGATCACGCTGTCACTTGACCACCCTCTTGCCATGCTTTGTGATTTTCTGTCTTTGCCCCCTTTCTCACCCTCCTTCCTCACATAGAATATGTTATCACTCCTGTTCTGTCCCATAACTGGCCTCTAAATCACCTCATCGTTCAAGACCAAGTTCAAAAGCGCTTTCACACATTCTTTTATTATTATTACTATTTTCATGCAAAATTCTATTAAGCATCAATCATATTCCAGACTATTGAATATAAGTCTCAAGGCACTGGACATATTACAGGTGCTGGAATATCACTGCATTTCTGCTAGTTCCCCCACATCCATTATTGTACTTTAGCCATAGTATAATTCTATGGAGTGATGCCATCTCCCACATTTTCAGCTGAGGAAATTGACCTTCATAGAAGCTAAATTTTTCTCAAGAACTCACAGCTACTGATAAAATTAAGATTCAAACTTTGTTGTGATCCTTTCCACCCTGACAGAAGCCATGTGCTCTTAAAAGAATTTTCATGTTCAGTGTGAACCTCAAAAGTGTTCTTCATTAATCATTCTGTAATCTGTTCTTTACATATTGGTTTTATTCCTTGGATTAGATTAGGAGCTTCTTGAGGATAAAAATTATATCTGGCTTGGGACACCTGAGTGGCTCAGTGTTGAGCATCTGCCTTTGGCTCAGGGCGTGATCCTGGGGTTCCGGGATCGAATCCCACATTGGGCTCCCTGCATGGAACCTGCTTCTCCTCCCTCTGCCTGTGTCTCTTCCTCTCTCTCTCTCTCTCTCTCTCTCTCTGTGCCTTTTGTGAATAAATAAATGAAAATCTTAAAAAAATTTATATCTAACCTAACTCATCTTTATATGTCTTGCTTTACATCGTATAATAATAATAAAAGCTACACAAACAAACAATAACAAACAAAAAGCAGAAGTAAACCCATAAATACAGAGAACAAACCAATGGTTGCCAGAGGGGAGGGGCATGGGGGATGGACAAATGGGTGAAGGATAGTGGGAGATACAGGCTTCCAGGTATGGAATGAGTAAGTCACAAGGATAAAAGATACAGCATAGAGAATATAGTCAATGATACTATAATAGCATTTTATGGTGACAGGTGGCAGGTATACTTGTGATCATAGTATAAAGATACAGACTTGTGGAATCACTGAAACTAATGTAATATCATATGTACATACAGTTTAATGCAACAACAAACCTATAGTTACTGAGTAAGCTGTAAATGTCAATACTGTACCATCATTTTTATCTTTTTAATTCTTTAAGTGAAATGGATCGAAACAACAAACAGAAAATAGGTCTATTGACATTTCACTTGTAATTGTCAACTATTGCTACCTTTGCTCTGTAAGTAAGGAGTCTAAATGAGAAGACCACTTGGCTAGAGCGAGAAGCTCAGGAACTAAGCTAGAAGAACCTGCTTCAAAGTTCAGCACTTTCTACTTAGTTTCCCTAGCTCATTTATTTAAGTAACACTAAGTAAGTATGCGGTCAAAGAGATGAAAAATTACCCATTTGCTTTGTCTTTGGAGTTTTAGAAATAAGCAATTGAAAGTTGTTCATTTAAAAGGCCAACCAGTTTTCGATATTGACTATCTCTGGACACATTGGTTTGTTTTATCCATTTATTTTTCCAACAAATATGTATTGAGATCTTAGTATGCATCAGACATTGTGCCAAAGGCTAAGGATATAGTTTAACAAGCTGAACCTGTCCCTAACCTCTCAGAATTCATAATTCAGTAGGAAAGACCATCAGGAACCAAATAATTCTAGATGTGAGCAGGGCTGGCAGAAGGAAAACAGATTTGTGAAGGTGGCCTCAATGTGGAAACGTGAGCCCAGGATGAGTCCATGCACATTCCTATGTGGAAGCTTCTGAGACCCAGACTATATGGGAAAATCAAGAGGAACACTGGAAGTTAGAAGGGAGAGAAGGAACAAACCCACTGCACTAAGCTGGGCGGGGAGGGAGAAATGTCACAGTAGAGGGAAGAAGAATTCAGTTGATCCTTGAAAAACATGGGAATTAGGGAAGCTGACCCCCTTATGCAGTTGAAAAGCAGAGTATAACTTTTGACTCCCCAACCCCACAAAACTTAACTACTAATAGCCTACTATTGACTGGAACACCTACCGATAACATAAACAATCAATTTACATATTTGTATATTTTATATATTATATACTGTAGTTTTACAATAAAGCGAGCTAGAGAAAATGCCATTGAGAAAATCAAGAGGCAGAAAAAAATACATTTACAGTACTGTATTGTATGTACTGAAGGAGATCTGCATATAAGTGGACCCGCACCTTCCAAACCTGTGTTGCTTCAGGGTCAACTGTATCTTACAGTATCTGGTATGAATAGAAAAGTGGCTATAAAGGTAGGCAGAGAGCAGAACACACAGATGTTATCACCATGTTAAGCAGTTTGGACTTTACGGAAAGGCAACAGAGAAACTGATGGAAATGTGTCTTCCGTTAACCTAACCTTTCAGAGCTAACATAAGCCTAAAAATCCAACTATATTCACCTGTCCAACACAGAAGGTTAACAATGCCACATTTACACATATATGTACGTAAACATACTTAAAAGATTCAGGACTTGCTGATCATGTTTGCAAGATTGTAGTACAGATTTGAGAGAGAGACAAGACTTGATCTCCACAGCCCATGCTGAGTTTTCAGCTTCACTCACAGAATAAATTCCCTCTTTCTCTGTGCCTTGAGTAGGTTTAATGGCCAAGTTACATGAGAGAACGGGAATGGAGACTTACAATGCCATCTTCACAATTGCTTTCTTGGCTATACTCACACCACAAGATGTTATTCCAGCAATTAATTATTTTGTTACTACTTTCTCATTTTCAAAGTGATAGCCAATACCAAAAAAAAAAAAAAAAAAAAAAAAAAAAAAAGTCTTGCATGAGTACAAAGTTGGTTGCACAGACCTATGGGGGAGGTCTCTGATATTTTTTTCTCTTTTGCAATCAATGTTTCTTTAGTTAGAGAGGGGCTCCAATCTATCAGACTGCTGAGAGTGCCCCTTTGAAATCTTCAGGGTGATAATTTAAGTGAAATAGAAATGGAGAAAAGGAAAAGGTCACATCCTTGGAAATCTTTTGTGATAAAGGATTTCCTAGCTGCTTAATAAGATGGCACAGAGGGGATCGGCATTACAATTAAGTTTGCAATCTTGTTGAACCTAGTGACTCCTTCTAGATATTATCTCCATTCTCTAGTTTCCTTGCAACAATATGAGTGATAAATTCCTCCAGCACTCCTCACCTTGTGATTTAGCCCTCAAGTTCCCGGCTGCATCACAGGGAAATATTGTTGCATTATTTGACTCTTCCATTCCAGATTTGTGTCTATAATTACATGAGATTTACAAATTGCTTTCAGAATTCAAAAAGATTCCTCAAATTTCCTTACATCATACTATCTTTTCTGGGTGGAGAATAGAGAGGAAAAAAAACCAACAATTTAAAGTCACAAAGTCTTAAATTTTAATTATAATGCTGTCACTATTTAACTGTAAGTCACTCAACCCTGAAGTCTGGATTTTTGTCTTTGCGGCTTGCTAGTTTCTAGTTAGGTAACCCATGCAATATGCTAGTAAGTGCCCCTGTGTAGTACGTAATCAGAGTATGGAACTAATTTCATCCACTACTATGTAACTCTTTCTGGAATATTCTATCCTCTTCTCTCCAAAGTCTAATCACCTTTTATATTCAATTAAGCCTTACTCATGATAAGGATAATTTCTTTGTTAGTACAAAGGATAAAGTATCAGTAAGGTATTTCCCTGACTTTCCAGGGGCTTTCATTTAGAAGGGGAAATAAGTATATGTGTATCTAAATCAAGCAGAATGCTAAAAATGTCATCACACTATTAGAGGAATGGAAGCTGGTGGGGATAGAGGGCAAGGAAGTCAATTTCATCTGCAAGAAATAGGATAAACTCCCCAGGAAGGTACTATGAGGTCTTATCCTAGAGAGATGGGAAGGTTAAAACCAAAAACGATTGTGAGGTAAGGAGAGTTTGCAATACCTTATCTACAGTTGAAAGATCAGCACTCTCTGAAAGGGGAAAACAAAAACAAAAACAAAAACAAAAACAAAACATAGCTCAAATAGTAGCAAAACCTAAAATGAACTGGTATGCTAGAGCCTTCATCAATCTCTTTTCATGTGAATATTCATATATTCTGCTCCAGAAATATTAATATATTTTCATTACAAGATACCCAGGCCCTACTGAAGGCATTATATAATATAATATGCAGTTGAATCGGTTTATCTTTACAAAATACTCCTTACCCCCACCAATTCTACCAAACATCTGACTGCATAGATTTATGATATGGGATGTATTGTGGGACTTTTTTATAGACAGAAAGAATAATACAGTGCTATGGATATAAGGAACTATAGAGTGAGTTAAAGTATTAAGTCATTCAATGTTGTTGGAAAGTTTAGCCAGTAGATAAGTAGGCTGACAAAGATCATGAAAGAATTTCATTCAGTCATAGATTGAGCACCTACTGCATTTTGGGTGTTATTCTAGGTGTTGAGGGTTGAGCATACCAAATCACTGTAATGTGTTTGGGGTCTTCCTTTCTAAGTTCCTAACTGTTCCAAAATAGTGATGATCTACCAGTGGTCTAGTGGTGCCAGGATGGATGTGTGATGGTGGCATAGAGAGGTTTAAGTACCTTGCTCAAGCTTTTGCACCTAGTAGCTATCAGTTAGGAAATTAAAGTCAGGTAGGCTGGTGTAAGAATTCATGCTCATAACCCTACTATTCTATTCCTCTTATATTTAACTTGAAACATGTGGGAGATTCAAATTTGTGGGATTTGATGACAGTGTCACAGAAGGCTTGTCATAAGCTAGATCACAGAGGATGACTGAGCTGTGTGTAGTAAAGAAGAGGATCAGCTTACTTGGTTGAGGTGAGTTGTTCTGTGTGAGCATACACAGAAAGTACAGTGGCTGAAAGCGTGGTTTCTACTGGGGATTTGGCTACTTAATAGGTAATGATCCTGGGGAAACTACTTACTTCTCTTGTCTCATTTTACTCCTCCTCCAAATAGGAGCAATGATAGTATTTACTTCGTAAGCATTACATGAACTGTTGTTTGTTAAAGTTTTGGGGTAATGCTTGGCACATACATCTGTGACAAAGATAGACAAAAGCCTTGCTGTCATGTTGGCCCTTTGTGTTGCTTCTGCATAGTATTTGCTATCATTTTAAATTATGCAGTTACTTTTATTAATGTCTGCCTCTTCACTCCTCTGGGGATTGGAAACACCATGAAGCAGGGGCTCAATCTGTTTTGTTCATCACTGTCTTTAATATTAGTATTTCATCCAGAGTAGTATTCAACAAATATATGCTAAAGGACAGACACATAAATGTGGAAATAATATAAATAGATAATTAATCAGAGTATATATCATTTACTCATAAGACAAATCATTTAATTTTGTTTTCTTCTTTGTCATCATCTACCCCACCCCCTGGGAAACCCAGGGCACTGAATGACATACATTTATTTGTTTGTTTGTTTGCTTATTCATCTATTTATTTATTTTTCCAAGAGTGTTCTACTTTGGAGCTGAGCTCCTGCATTGATTAAACAAGAAATGTTTCCTCATGTAGACACCCAAAACTAATTGCATTGCCTAGGCACATTGGATAAGGATTTAATTTCACACATCACAAGCGATCAGCATCAAATTGTCATAGTCGTATTTCATACCTTCTTCATGGAGGACTTTAATCTTCTTAGCCCACTTTCACAGTCCACTACTCTGAAACAAGGCTCAGTTAGAGCTTAATGGGGAAAAAGAAAGGTAAAATGACAAAAGAGAAAGTAAATGGTCACTCCTGCCACTGACTTCAGGATGACATACATGTTCCCAGAAGTTGCTGTAACTTTGGACGTAGGGTCTAGCAGTGTCCCAGAAAGCCACCCTTGGGTATGTACAGCTTCTAGCACCTGCTCGGATTATATCTACAAAGGGTCTAAATGCAGGCTACAAAGCGAAACTAAACCCAATCACCAGTATCTGTAGGTATCTCGTGTTCTCTCCTTTTCAAAAGCTGACATCTTTCAGGGCCTGAATTCTTCTATCAAAATGACACAGTGGGTTTCTCAAAAGCATTTGGAGTAAGAGAATGATCAGTTCTGCTGTATGCTGCCTTTCTGCTGAGTGCTTTTGCACTGTAACCAAAAGCAACAATTCCATCCATAGATTCTACTTTCTGATATTTCTCAAACCCATCTCTTCCTCTTTATCTCCATTGACTGTTTCTTTTTCTTTTTTTTTTTTTATTGATTGTTTCCTGTGTGAGATCTTCACTGTCTTTTAGATGAATTATTATTAGAGTAGGCTTCAGTTCTCCTTCCTCCTTCCTTTCCCTCACCATATAGCCTCCACATCATCGCCAGAGTTCTTTCCAAAATGCAAATCTGCTTACTCCACTTCTTCAAACAACCCTTCTTATAAACATTAAAAAGGTTTTACCATGTCAGAAAATGTCCTTAAGTGGAAATCTGCCACATTTCCCCACATTTTCCAACCTTCCAGGCTCAGCCCTAATGGGATCACATTGAAAAATCCTCCCTGAGATTTATATGTCAATGACCTGTTCCTCCTCTGTGCCCCGTTACTGTTCTATTTGCCTGCATTGCATGAACCATTACTCTGACCTCATCAATTTATTTGTTTGCATGGTTGGAATAAGCTAAACTCACTCATGAATCTGTAATCAGTGGTGATTTGAGTAGGGACCTATGGGGATCAAGTCTGGACTCTAGATGTTTGGAGCTCAACTGTGTATAACTAGTCTAGAAGATCATTGGCTAGTACAAGTGGACTCTCCTCTCCACAATATCTCATTATGCAATATGGTAGTTCAAACTTATTCTCATGGCAGTGGCAGGACTCCAAAAGAATAGAAATATTCAAGATCATCATTTCCATCATAACCTGCTAATAATTAGCTCAGAAGGTCAGCACAGATAAAAGAATTTGGGACACACACTATACATCTTGATAGAAAGAGCTACAAAGTCAGTGTAAAAAGCATGGCTGCGGGGAGGGGTGGAAAATTGGGGCCATTTTTATAATTGGTCTACTATATAAGTAAACTAAAACATTCTTAAACATCATCATGCCTCTCCCCTGAGTAATCAGAACAGTAATGGGCACAGAGCAGTGAACTACCTATGAATATTGGTTAGATTCATCTGATTTATATAGCTGTTATTAGGAAAAATATTTGCAGGGATGTTTATAGTCGGTTAGGCAGCTGTTTTATAAAGGAGCCAAGTGAGAAGAGATGTTATAAATGACCACAAAACTATATAAATAGCTAGTACCTCACAGGCTGTATGCCATGGAAGGTAGATACTTTTGTCCGCATTTTGCATGTGAGGAAAAGGAGGCAATCAGAGATTAAAGAGAGGCCTAGGATCTTGCATCCTGGGAGAACCCAGGATTCAAAACCACAGATCTTTTTATTTCACTCTAAATTCTGTGTTTTCTTTCTCCTTGTATCTCTTTGGTATTTAAAAGGCTATTTAGAGTGACTTACATGAAACCGTCACTGACATTCTGGCCATTATCTTATTGCTAAAGGTTTTGGGAGAAGACATATCTGCGGAAGAGATTTTGCTTATGTGAAAATCTTTTCCAGTGTATTCATCCTTGCAAGGACAAAACCAATTTATTTTGCAGCCATAGTTACTGTTTATGCTTTCAATAAATTTCATGTTCTCCATGCAGTTGATCAGATGCTGCTTTATGCAGGGATGCCAATCAAAAGTCTGAAAACTGTATCCCTGTGAATAAACATTGCCCTGAAAGGTGGGGAGGGGCAAGTTCTTTTTATCCTTAAAATTTTTAGCTCTTTGTTAATCCAAAGAGCTGAAAATATTTCAAGTTGAACATGGCCACCAACCATCTGGCTGAGTTAGAAGTTTATTTAGTAATCTCCTTATCAGCCAAACAGCTGGAAGTCTAGATAAGTCCTGTGTGTAAGAAGCCAGTGTCAACTTGTTTCCAGATAATAGTAGCGAGGAAAAAAATGTATTAGGAAAAAAAGGAGTTCATCAGTAGGAACTAATTTGGGAGTTTTGCTGGCATGCACTGAACACCCAGTGTTGGTGAGTTTGTCATCAACTGAACTAACTGGAGACTTGAAGGATACTTCGTGTGTCATTGACAAGTATGTATTATTTCAGTATGTGGTTTTCAAAGTATTTTCTACCCAAGGCTTTGTTCAAATATCTAAAAAGTGATACTACCTTATTTTGCTTTATGCAACAGATGTGTCACTGCAAACTTACACGCAAATTGATTTTTTTCCGTTTTGTAAATGGAAACCTAATTGAAATACACTAGGGGGGAATTTGCTAGTTAAAGAAATCCTTGCATAGTGTGAAAATTGCTTTTTCTCTTGAGAATAAGTACTTCTTAATGTATCCGTTTCGTGAATTTAAATTTTTGTGCAATGAGTTTCATAAAGCTGAGCTCATGTGTGTACCTTAGGGCACTTGGGAAAAATACATTAACATCAATTTAGTAATAGGTCTTTTTGGAGTATCTCCCACACCCCCAAACTATGCAAGAATTTTGCAACTTGAAAACATCGCATTTGTTATTGGAGTGATTATGTGTACCCTTATCTAACTCTCAACTAAACTAGGACTATTTCAAAGTCAAATCTCCTCCACCCCATATTCTGTATAACTCTATGAGGCAGCAAGACATGATCAAGGCAGAAAAGTTGTTAAAATGATATATCAATTTCAATACCAATTCTACATGATCTTTCAGGTATTTGCTACACTCAGATGTGGAAGGCAGTCCTGCGTGGGACAATGAGTTTTGGAGTTGGATAACTAGTGACAAGTCATATCACTTCTTGGCACACCTGTTAGCTCATGTGTAAAGGGCTTTGGCACAGATACTGAGGCATATAGTATGTGTCCAGTAAGCAGGTTTTTGTGACTTTTGTTGCTCCTCATTGCCCGTAGTGTCTCAGAGAACCCTCTGTGCATTCCCTGTGTGAGTCTGGCCAACCCTAGGCAGGAGCCACAAAGGCCGGCTCTACAGCTCCATGCAGCTTCCTCTCCCCCTGGAGTAGTCATTTCTTCTTGATCTTTAGGTTGTCTGATGCCATTCTCTGATTTAATTTCATCTTGTAAGCAGGCTAAGATGACTTGGTGTAAAACGGACAGGTGACCTCCTCTTCATGAGACCAGTGATGTGGGCTCTGTGTCCTTTTTGCATTTAAATGATCAGGCTTTGAAATAAGGCATTATTCTCCTTTACTAATTGCATGATTTGAGGTGAGTTATTTAACACCTTCCAGCATCAGATTTCTATCTCTAAAATGGAATTCAGAAAAACCTACTCTTAGAGTTGTTAGAAAGATTAAACGGAATGATGAGTATCAGATATTTAGCAGAGTGCCTAATACATAGGCAACACACAGGATAAATGGTGGTAGTTATATTCAGGAGGACCTTCTTATTCTCCATACCGAGATTAGTAGACTTTCAATTATCTGATGACTGTTTCTTTAAAGAAATTCTGGGATTCCTTTTCTTTGCCTTTTTTTTTTTTAAGATTTTTTTTTTTTTTTTTTTTTTTTATTCATTTGAGAGAAAGAGAGAGAGAGAGCAGGAGTAGAGGGGAGGGTCAGAGGGAGAGAGAGAAGCAGACTCCCTGTTGAGCAGAAAGCCCATATGAGGGTTGATCCCAGGACCCCAGGATCATGACCTGAGCTGAAAGCAGATGCTTAACTGAGTGAGCCACCTAGGTGCCCCAAGATTCCTTTGTTTTTATACCGCTTTTTCACCTTCAGACATCTATATTAGTATACATTTATTAACATTCACATTTGCAGTGATTTTTTTAACAGTCTTTTATACATTTTGTGGTCCTCTTGAAACAGAGACCTGTTTAATCTGCCAGAGAAACAGATTTATTTTTTTTAAATGAGTATGCTATTCTCTACTATTCTCAAAACATCCTCTGATTTCAGAGCTACTTCTGATCCTGTTCGATCTTGTCTCGTTGCTTGCATGTTATGGATCCCTGCTTCCAACTGAGTGGATGATGTATATTTCTCTAAATATATTTTCTTTCAGACTTCAGTACTAGGCAGATTTTGCTCTGAATGCATTTTCTCTTCTCTTCCTCTCAGCAGTGTCCTTTAAGGCTCACCCATTGGTCTAATGTTGCTTACCTAGGTCTTCCTGCTGGAGCTCTTCCTGCACCATTTACAGATCTGTTTTACAGCACTCTCAAAAGGCATTGAACTTGACAATCCACTTCATTGTACTCTCATCTTACAATACAAGGACTATCCTTTATTGTATTTTATATGGCCAGTGACCAGCACAATGCCTAGCCATACTGGTTCTCATTCTCCCACCGCCTCTTTCTTCTTTGCTTTCTTCTCCTCTCTTTCCATGTGTGCGTGTATGTGTGCATATGCACGTACACACTTCCTTTTAATAAAAAAGAAGCTGTTCGACGTCATGTGGACTTCTTTCTTTTCTCTAACAGTTAGCATACTCCAGGGTAAATAACACATAATGTAAACAAATTAGAGGAGTTCTCACCTTACCATTTAGTTTGTGGACACATATTCCCAGGGAAGAGGCACATACTGGAACAGATATTTTCTCTAAATAGTACAATATGCATTCACAGTTGTAAAATCAATACACCATTTACTGAAAGAGAGTTAGCTTTATCTGTTGTGTGTGCTGTATTACAAATGACTTTACACAAATGTGACTGAGCCCAACCTTCCAATTTGTGAAAATTGTTCAATAAAATTATTTCTAATTCATACTAAGGAATAAAACCCCCAAAAACAGCATAATCTTGAGATTTCATTCAGAAAGGATCTTTAATGAAATGCCTTTGTTTCAATTCTTGGGAATTTTAGGCTCATTCATGCATTAAAGTTGAACATATGCTATAATGTTTTTGTTTGTTTCTTTGTTTTGTTAAAGATATTCTTACTTATCTTAGAGAGTTTGAGCAGGGGGAGGAGTGAAAGAGGAGGGAGAGGGAGAATTCCAAGCCTACTCCACCCTAAGCACTGAGTCCTGCATAGGGCTGGATTCCACAACCCTGAGATAATGAACGGGGCCAAAATTAATAATCCCACACTCAACTGACTGAGCCACTCAGGCACCCCAATTTAAATGAAAAATTATTGCAGGAGTGGCCGTTGAAAGCTAATAGGTTTGAAACCTTTGTAAGAGTTTTGTATCATAGCTATTAGTTTTACTCACAGTAGACTATTATTTTAAATTTTTACCCAAAGGATAGAAAAATATAAAATACTCCTATAAATTAGTATTTATTCATGCGATATAAATAATTAAGAATCATTTTGAGTATTAACTTTCCTAATCACATCACATTTAAATCTATAAAAATATGAGTGACAACCAAGGAAGCTTTATAATACACACACAAAAAGGTATGTGTATGTGTGTCTTTGTAACAAATTACCTCCCATTTTCCTTCTTTATTAATGAAGTTAAATACTCATATATTTAGTGACCATTCATTTCTTATTCTGTAAAATGTTTGTTCACGTCTTTTGCCCATTCTTCTATTTGTTTGCTTACAAATAGCACTGTTTTCCTTACAGTGCTTAGTACTTTATATATTACAGGTATTAATCCCTTGGCTTTAAATGTGTTAAAAATATCTTCTTCAAGTTTAAAGCTCACATTTTTACTTTCTTCATGGTAATTTTGAAAGAACATACACTCTTAATTTTAATATAGTTGCAGTTATCTTTTTTCCCTTCATAAATCACACTACGTATATCTTAATAAGTACTTTTTTACATCAGACAAATAACACCTTCCTACATTTTCTTTAATAATACTAAATTCTTATTTTTCAAATTTTAATTTAGTAAGCTGTCTGGAATTGCTTGTTTGTATTATGTGTGGTAGGGATTTTTTTTTTCATGTTAACCACTTTTATTTGCACCATTGTTGAATTTACTGAACCCTATATTCTTTCCCTAAATATCTACCCTATCATTTCTGCTTATATAAAATTTCTCATATACTCATAGGTTTATTTTCTGAGTTATATATTATATTATTTATCACTCTTTTTCTGTATCAGTGCCTTTAAAAAACAGTCTATGTATCCGTTATTAATGTTTTGTAAGCGAATATCCATCTATCTTATTACACTTCGGAGGTATATAGGTCATTCTTTCCCCTTTACATTTTTACATAAAATTGTCATAATCATTTTGGCAATTGCCAAATAAAATTTCTTTGAATTTTGATGAGGATTGTATTATAGATGTTGATTAATTTGTAGAGAACTATCTTTAAATTATTGAGCCTTTTTCTATGAATATGGCATGCCTCTCCATTTATTTAGATACTTAGTAGTATTTTTATTTTACATCTTTATTGAGGCATAATTGGCATACCATAAATTACACATGTCTAAAGTGTTCAGTAGATTGACAAATTTGATAAATGTATATACCATGAAACCATGACCATAATCAAAATAATGAACATACCCATAATGCTTAAAGTTTCCCCAGGACTCTTTCTTTCCCTTATTCACATCTTTAATAAAGATTTAATTTTCTTCATATAAATCTTAAGCTATTACTTTAAAACGTTTTAGTACTTTCCTGGTTTGCTTTTTATTAATTCTATAATTTGAACCTAATAGTATTTTATCATCATAATAATTATTAAAATGTTTAATAATAAGAGATTTTGCTTCCATGTTTTGTTTCCCTTTTTAAATTGTTTTTTAAATTTTATTTTTGTTGCTCTTTATTACTTCTTTACCATAGCCCTTTCTTCTGGAATTACTTTAATTTTTCTCTAAGACCATAATTTTAAAAATTTCTTTTGTGAAATAACGTTGGCTCAATCTGAAAATATTTTGTTTTGCTCTTAACCTTAAAGATAGTTTTTGTCAGGTGTTCAAGTCTTATTTAATAACTATTTCCCTCAACATTTTCAAAGTACTATTCCATTACCTCTGATTTCCATGTTGCTATGTAGAAGTCTATTCTTATGCCAATGGTTTCCAATTTTGACAATGTATCTTCTCTCTCTTTATACTTCAGCTTGTCATTAGTGGCATATTAATATATTTTTTTAATCAGATGCATATAGATGTGGATTTCTCTTTATTCTGGTTGAGATTGTTTAATGAATCTCATAATGGTTTTTTTAAATAAATCTTGGAATATCTTCAGCTTTTTATTCTATGAATCTTTATTCTCCTGTGTTTTTTTTTTCTATTGGCTTTTTCTAGAATGCCAGTTAATATGTAAGCTTTTTATTCTATGCTATATACACTATAGTGACTTTCAAAAAAATAATGTTTCATCTCTCTGACTCCTTGAACTTCATTCTTTATTTCTTCTTACTTTTCAGTTTGTTAACCTTCTCTTCAGCTGCATTTAACCCAATTTTAATGCCCTCAATATTTTAAAATTCAATTTATATAATTCTGTTTTTCTTTTATAAATTAGCCTAATTAATAGTCTACTGTTTCTTGAGTCCATATTTTATGCTTAAATATTTTATCAGTAGTTATTTTATTTTCTATGTTTAATATTTCTAATATCTCAAGTCCTTAGGGTCTAAGCATATTGCTTAGCTTCCACTCAAAGTTGTTTACAAGTGCTCT
Organism: Vulpes lagopus; assembly: GCF_018345385.1. Classification (NCBI taxonomy): domain Eukaryota; kingdom Metazoa; phylum Chordata; class Mammalia; order Carnivora; family Canidae; genus Vulpes; species Vulpes lagopus. The sequence goes on along the minus strand of NC_054838.1, from coordinate 31,238,664 downwards.
TTTTTTTTCTCTCACACATTTGGTAATTTAATATTTTGAGTTCATCTTTGAACATAATATGCACAGATGCTGAGTGTTCTCAAATGAGATCTCTTTTCTTCAAAGAGAATTTGCATTAGTTTTTGCTATGATGCATATACAATATAATTCCTCAGGAGCAATGCCATTTAATTTCCTCACCTGGTCTTTCTCAGACCATGAAACTGTTATAAATCCTACCCCAAAGCCCACGCACAGTTAGGTCTATAGATACAAGCTCTCAGAGGATGCTGTTAATGTGGGTGTTGTAGTAGTTACTTTCTACTTGGCACCAAGAAGCTAGACAGCGTTCTGGCTCCCTGTATTATCCACAATAGATTTTTCCTTCCTAGCATATTATTTTGCTAAAGGTAAGACTTTTATAGGTCTCTGATTTATGTGGGGTTGGGGGTATGATATAGATTTATGTGCCTTTCCTCACTGCCACCTTAAAAGCCTCAGGGGCCTAGTCTTTCACTTCTAGTGTGGCATTTATTCATGAAAGCTCTAATGTTCTGGTATTGACATATGACTCAGGACAGCATATGTTGCTAAATTTGCTTACTCTGTTGCTTTCAGCTTCTGCTCCTCCTCATTTCCTCCCCTTACATCTCTCTTTCTCTCTCTTTCTCTCATTCATTTGAGCTTGGGGCTTTTTTTTTTTTTTTTTCCTGTACGTTGAGCAATATTATTAAAGGTCTGTTTAATTTTCTAACATCTAGGTGTTCTGAAACCAAAGGATTTTTCAAAAATATTTTATCCTTAGTACTGCCTAGATAGATATACATTTTCTAAGTATTATTATCAGACCATTAAAGTGCTACATTTTATAATTACTATTTTTAATCGCTTTAAATATATATTTGATTGACCAAATTATTTTCAAATGTCTGTTAATAAATTTAATATCTACCCTGTGTGTAATAAAATTGCTATTATTGATGCAGTTTACATTTTATCACACTTCCATCTGATATGTCTAATGCCATCCTATTTAATCCTCTTTTTTATGCTACCCAGTTTAAGAACACTAATTTCTGGAAATTTTAGGAGTATTGTGATTCATGTTAAAATGTTTCCTTTGTGTTCTGTAGTGTTTAATTCATCCCTAAGGTTAATTCCAGTCTTTAGCTTTACTTAGTAATTAGTGAAGTGGAAAGGTGAAGAAGTGTTCATTGGATAGCTCCATGATGTTATTTTATGAAACTGCTTTTTGGGTTCTGTTTTATCAAACATAGTGTTCATTCTATTATAATAATCATTGTCATTAAGAATTTCTTACATATTCTGGAAGACGTATTTCAATCTATTTAATTCAGCTATCACTGCCACTGAGCAATTACCATTGAACTAAATGGGTGCCTTCTTAGTCACCACCTGGTTTGCATTGGTGTTTAGAATAAATTCCACTGTCAATCAAAGCAAGGGTCAAGGAATGGGCTTTATTGAGGACACTCACACATACACACACACACGCACAGAAGATTCATCAAGAAGATAAGACTACATTCCTGAATCTGTCTTTATCCTCATGAAAAAATATACTGGGACCATGGGTGTTTGCCAGATATACTGCATGTATACCTTCTTAGGTGAGGACCTGGATTCCCTCCAACTATATCTACCTTTTTATACTAAAAATATCAGAAAGTGGCTTTCTCAGTGAATGAACGATAATAATACCAGGGCACCACAGAGTCTGATTTAATATATCATCTCTTTAAAGACTTGTCTGAGAATGCCAGCCGCCAGTCCTGGGAATGTTATAGATCCTCCTACCAGAAAAGGAAGCCACTAGTCTTTCATAGGTTTGTATTATATACTTGGGTTATAATAGTTCATATTGTTCTTTCAGTGATACATCATGAAACACCACATCCTAAATATATAATACAAATCTTATTGGGAAATTTGAACTAATATTTGTTAACACCTATCACAAACTAGGCATTAAAAACATTCCATCTCATTTAACATTCATAACAATCTATGAAAGATAAGTAGTTTCCTTATATTAAGGTGATATATATTTACTGAATGAGTTTCTGAATTTCCAAAAAGTGTCACTTAAAAATGTGTATCAGCTTAATATAATTCACCCTCTATACAACATTTTGCATGTTTCAAGGAACTTCATATGAATTGTCTATCCCATTTAATTTTCACCATGACCATCTAAGGGGAACTAGTATTTTCTCCATTCTGTAGAGATAAAAAATAAAGTTACTTCCATTTTTAGTGTTTGATTGAAACTAACGGTCATGAAATATAAAATAGCTTTATCACTTATACATCATGGTGGATAGGACATGCTTTGGAGTCATTTCCTTCTCCCAAAGTCTGATGAAGTTTCTTTCTGTTTTTCCAAATTCTTGCCAAATTCATAGAAAAATTATATGTTATATCCCACATAACTCTATTCCCATCATAAAGTCTTTGTAAACTGCTCATTCTCTTAGAATTTTAAATAAGTGTGCATTAAAACTATCTACTGTCATACTATAATCCAAAGCCCAACTATAAAAAATTGTGCTGATAATGGACATTTTATAAGAATTCATTCCTCTTGAGGCTCTGAGCTTTAACCTTGTATAAAGTCAGACCATGAGAAGGTTACGTGTCTGGGTCATATCATCCTCTCCATCTCCACAAAATTGCCTTAAATAACTTCATTTCCACTATACCCTTGGGTTTTACTATGAGCCTGTGATTTAAGAACTAGTGATAGAGGAGGGTCTTCACCTTTCTTGTAAAACTGTCATCCAGGACATTGTTACTTTGCTGAGTGCTATTCATGCAACAGCCTTCACGGCCACTGCTTCTTAGGGTTCCAAGTCAGGAAAAGATTTGTCTCTCTGATAGGTCTTCCCATCTTGATTAGACAATTAAAATAATGTGTTATAGGAAAAACATAGTGACTTGGGAATTGATGTGTATGTGTTTTCATCCCAGGTCAGCATGACCTTAACCAGATCACTAACCTTCCATAAGCGTCAGGTTCCTTTTCTATAAAGTGAGGTTATGAGCCTTAAATTGTAGGATGATCCTGAGGAATAAAGATCACAATAGGCTAGCCACAGAATTTTACAACAATTGCTAGCTTTATTAAGTCTCTGCTATGTATCAGACACTGTGTCAGTTTCCTGGCCTATATGATCTCTAAATTTTTCAGTAACAAAATAGTTTAATTGTCTCTATTTTATAGATCACTCAACTGAGATTCAGAGAATAGAAATAACCTGTCCGAAGTCACACAGCTAGTTGGTGGCTGAGCTAGAATTCAAAGTTAGGATCAACTGATCTCTAAATTGATTGCTTACCATTTCCCTGGACCTTGAATATTTTTTCCTTTGACTTAGCTTTGTGAAATATGCAGCTACATTTTATGTTTAGATACCAATGTTTTCCTTAGCCAGATTTTATTTTATTTTTTTTTTAATTTTTATTTATTTATGATAGTCACAGAGAGAGAGAGAGGCAGAGACACAGGCAGAGGGAGAAGCAGGCTCCATGCACCGGGAGCCCGACATGGGATTCGATCCCGGGTCTCCAGGATCGCGCCCTGGGCCAAAGGCAGGCGCCAAACCGCTGCGCCACCCAGGGATCCCCCTTAGCCAGATTTTTAAAACACAACCCCATTTCTTTCCCCTGCCCTATCATGCCTTGTTTTCCTTTGGGAGGTGTGTATCAAGGGGATGGCTTTCAGAGAAAAAAAACTACCATAGTGCTTACAAAGTTTTAGGAGTAGAAAGTGTAATTTACCTGTATTTAAATCCTGGCTCCACCGTATTATATTTGTGTGAGCAAAATATTTCAGTTCTTTAAATCTCAGTTTCTTGTATGTAAACATCATCTGCCCTGTAGATTAGGATGTGATAATATGTGTAAAGAAAGGGCCAGTGCAATAAATGGTCAATAAATATCAGCAAGTATTATTATTTCATTATGTTAAATGTCTTTGGTCTCTTTCCCTTGTGCTTTTACAATAAGCCAACTCAAATCTTATCTGAAATCAAGGAAAATTTTAGATTGTCTAAAATAAACAATTGTAAAATGAGTCATTTGATTTGAAAATGGGTTTAATTGGGGAAATTTGGAATGCAAGAGGAGCATTTGGAGGTTCTCCTGTGAACTGGAAGACTCCACAGGTGACTAATTGCTTGAAACGGCAGATTTGAAAAGAAGAAAAGGAAAGCAAACTTTCCCAGATGTGCTGTCTGGGTAGATGGACAACACTCTTGAACAGTGGCTGCCTCGGAGTCAATACAATCCATCCAGAAAGGCCTTGTGGTTTGGCAGGCCAAGATTCAAGGCAAAAGTACCCATGAGTTTTCAAAACCGTGGGGTTCAGCAAAGGCCATATTCATTTAATGAGAGCTAATTCCTTTCTTGTTAGCAATCTTTGGGCTATAAGATCTGTTTCCAAGTGATTCATACTTACTTCAGGCCAGCAACCAGCAGCAAGAGCCGGCATAAGAACACAGGCTAATAATGCTCAAGAGGCCCAGACCCCAGTTTTGGTTTTTCTCTTAATCAGCAATGTGACTTTAACTAACTCACTTCTTCCTGGGCTTCAGATCCTCATTAGTAAAATGGAGGTCATTTCTCACCTGTTTTCATGGAGATCAAATTAGATAATGAATGTGTTATTAAATCTAGCTGATCAATAAGGCTTGAGAGTGATTATTTCCCCATGGTATTGGCAAATTGCTTTTCACAGAGGACATAAGGTAACAGATGTCTCATGCCTATGCCTTAAAGTTAGACCATGGGATGAATATTTGAGAAATCTTCATATTAAATAAAAGATGATATATGTTACAACCCAAACAAATAGCAAAACAAACATCATAAGACGTAAAAGGGGTTCTAATATTGAAAGCTACAGAAAGAATCTTATCGTAATTGTCCGGCATTGATCTGGGCTTTTTAATGTAAGGGGCATCTTAAGGGTATGGGAAGGACTTGGTCAATTTTCCTGAATTTGCAATTTTAATTAAATATCTAAATATGGATAATTTAAAGCCAAAGTAAGCAAATATGCGTCATGAAGCATAAATCTATATTTGCAGGGATTTTTGAGAGATAACATGAACCTGCAAAAAACAAGATTGTGGGAGCTGTTTGGTACTATACTCTAGAGTTCTCCCAGGGTTCTGGATTCAATCTCCTTTCCCGTGAGGGCTATCATTAAGAAGGTAATGCAGTTGTGGTTTGGTAAAGAAGATCAGATTTGAGGGCAGCTTGGCCAGTTTCAAATGTTGGCCCCACCTCTTTGCTACTTTTGACTTCAAGTAAATGATATAACCTGTCTGTGTCTGTTACCTCATGTGTAAAATCAGGATAATAATACCTGTTTCTTAGGTAGTTGTGAAGATTTATTAAAAGTTATAAAATGCTTGCCGCAAGGCCTGCTGCACAATACGTATAAATGCTTATTGAATACTATCTTTGTTATCATTATCAATGGGGAGAAACTTTTTGAAGGGAAAATCTAGGTCACTATTATTCTTTCCCTTTCAGTATTCTTAAAATGAAAGATAAAAGTTGTCCAGTTGTTAGGAATCATCTGTCTCAAATAGAAATAGATGATCCATCTGTGAGTGGAAGTGCTACTGGAAGAGTTAGAGGAAGTGACCTCAATGACAATGGTATTTTATAGCCAGGCAAACGAGGCAAAGGAGACAGCTGGGGGGTGAAGAAGCACCCAGAGGAGAACAGGTTGAGAAGCCATTACCACTCTTATAGGCTGAAGAGGCAGAGGAGGAAAGGGTATTCCCAGAAACCAGTAATGTTTATAGCCCTAGAAGAAGACCACCCTATAAAAACTGACAACAGAAGCAGCTATGGGAATAGATCTCCTACAAGTGTCTCCCATTGGATGAATCTAATGGGAAAGCAGGAGAAAGAGGATCAGATGAAGCAAGGAAGGAGTCAACCTCCTGGGACATAGAGTGAAGAAGGATCAGAAGGACAAAAAGATAAGAACCAATACAGACAAATATCAAAAATACAAGTGATCGAAGATTGAATTTAAAAGTGAAATTTATATTGAATCTATTCCCAACCAATTAACTCATTAAGCAAGATTAGATAATTTCCTTAAACACTCTAAGTCTCTGTTTCCGTATCAACAAAAAGGGATAATAATACATTCCTCAGAGGGTTCTTCTAAGAGAAATATACACAAATACCTCAGCAAAATATCAGAAGTATAGAGATTTGATAAAAATTAGCTATTAGGATGGTATTTGTTTTTGAGTTTCTAGAGGCTTTTATAGTGCTGACAGCTAGCTTAAAGAGCTCTCCAATCTAGGGTATTCATTTGTTAAACAAATAAATATTGAGAGCCTTTTTTGAGCAACGTGCTTCTAGATACCTGGAATATAGCAATAAATCAGAGAAATTTGGACTTCACCATCAAAAGTTTATAGTTTAAAAGACTTAAACACACAGAGAAATCCTTTGAACTGTGAAATATACTATGAAAGGATCATTTTATACTAAAGCCTATCAGAAGGGCTCTAATTTAGACAGAACGATCAGGAAAGGCCTCTCTAAGGAGGGACTATTTAGGCCAAGCACTACAGAATGGTGAATTTGACAGATTGGAAAGAGTAGTGCAGATGCTGGGTTGGAGAGAGTTCAAAGCAAAGATAAACACATGCAAAGGTCATGGGGCTAGGATGAGTTTGGTTAGTGTGAGGAAGTAAAAGATCAGTAAGAACAGCTTAAGGACTGAAAGTGTGGGTGGAGAAGAGATGAGGTTGAAGAGATAGGCAAGGACCCCATCATGCCATCCTATGCTGTGGGCCACTGAAAAAGGGTTGTGAATTCGGTCCCCGTGAAAAGAGAAATTGAAGCATTTCAAGTAGGGAAGTATGGTCTCACATAATTAAGAGCTCACTCTGGATTTCAATTACAGAATAGGTTGGAAAGAGGCAAATAAATAAATAAATAAATAAATAAATAAATAAATATAGAGTCCATTAGGATGCTGTTAAAGATGACAAGACTAGAGATTATGGCAGCTTTGACCAGGTTGGCAGTAATGAAGTTATCTTACATCTGACAAAAACCTATTTTCTAAAAGAGGGTAACATGACTGCATTATAGATTACAGTGAAAATTGTATAAGATGTATGCAAACATATGCCAAAGCCCCAACTATGGAGTAAGTACTTTTAAAATGTCAGATGCCTGTGTTCATATACCCTAGACTTTTGGCTTCTTGAAGGTAGATATTTGTATTATTCTTATTTGCATCCCAGACTTCTAGTACAGTGCTTGTAGAACCCCTGCATATTGCATGGTGGCAAAATATTAAATCTTTTGGAAAGAACATTAGAAGTCAGAAAAAACCTAGCAAACACTCTTAACTTCCAAAATCTCCATTTGAATTTCTCCTGTTTCCTTTTTAGACTTAGTAGCATAACTCCAACCGGTCCTTAGAGGCTGCTTTGTGGATTGCTAAAGGCCATCCAAAATCCAATGTTGTTGTTGTTGGAATGCAACATCATCCTGCACTTACAGAATTATCCTTTAAGAACTGCAGAGTGCTTTTCAAATGAAGATGCATCTTCCTGATGAACTAGAAGGAAAAATGAAGGAACTGGATGATTTATATATCTGCTTGCAATAGGAGAGTGAATTGGCAAAATGTGAAAGAATAAAATACCAGAGTCTCCACCCCCTCTTACTAGCATCCTGTATTGTAAAACTTAACTTTCTTTTTCTTCAGAATTTCTTGGAATTATGTCAGGCAAAAAAAAAAAAAAAAATGCAACTTGATCTTTCGCTTTGGGGTACTTTATAACAAGGATATAAAGCAGCTACGAATCTGGGAATCCATACACAATGATGTCCTTTTGAAAGGCATTTGGCATTGAAAAGCATCAAGGGTATTTTCTTTAATGAGGAGCTTGCATTTGCTCTGTAAATTATTTCATCAAACTGTGCATTTTAAAGCAATTGGTAATCCTAGGGAAGCATTACCATAAGCAACACATTTTAACTGTTGCTAGCATGTCAGGCAAGAAAATAAATACCATGATATATCAGACCAATAAGAAGTCAGAAAAATACTGTCTCTGAGAGGGAGATGAAAGAATTTTTCTGACCGGGTATAATACAGTGGAATTATTTGTTGTACTGTGGTATGATACTAAACTCAGTATGTTAGGTCCAATTTGGGTATAATCAAGACTCTTTGAAAAACAATTGCCCATGAAGCACCATATGCATGGTTTAGGTACGAACCCTGAGCAAAACAAAAGGAAGGCTGCATGCCTACTTCTGATGCTTTGCCTTTAAACTAAATGAATAGAAGACCGACAGAGAATTCTTTAGTAGTCCCAATTGCCTGCAGGGTTTGTGTACTCCTTGATAATATAAAGCTGTATAAAAATCACAATGTTCATAGCAATTTTTTATTGTGAGGATTAAATAAAAGTGGAAAACAATCTTGGGTGGGTGTTCAGTTCAAAGGCAGTACAGAGTATACAAGTTATGACTAGTCTTTTTCTATCCCACCTTCTCGAAATTAGAGACATACCACATAAATCAATTAATCAACAAATAATGATTTATTTAGTGTCAGTTTTGTGCTTATTCCCAGCCTAGGTCCAATGAAGTTAACAAGAGAACAAAACCAAAACCAAAATATAATAGTCTGCTCATGATATGTATTGACTAAATTTACGGAATTTATGAATGACTAAATAAATGAAAGACATCATTTCATTGCCTGCCTCGGAAACTTTTATGCCTTTACAAAAACCTCAATTTAGGCTTCCCTGGCTTCCCTTTCTCTATAAAATTTTTGCTAGACTATTACCATGCCAGACTTGCATGTAGTCCTGCAAGCTCCTTAGACTTGCAGGACGATATGACTCTGCTAACTGATACCTACTTAAAAAAAAAAATCTTTCTAGAGGTGCCTGGATGATAGTTAAGTAAGCATCCAACTCTTGATTTCAGCTCAGGTCATAATCTTAGAGTCATAAGATCTAGCCCATGACCCAGCTCCATGCTCACTCTGTTCACCTCTCCCTCTACCCTTTTTCCCCTCATGCTTTCCTTTGAAATAAATAAATAAATAAATAAATAAATAAATAAATAAATAATCTTTTAAAAGTCTTTTCTACATATCCCATTTTATTCTAATTAACCATATATCATGTCTGTCTTCTCTACCAGATTATAAGATATTTACTGGCAGAAACCACTTCTCATTCATTTTTTTTTTTTCATTCATTTTTATATCAGTTCTTAGCACATAATTAGAATTTAGCAGGTGTTTGACCAACTTATTAATTAATAAATTTATATGCTGATGTATTAATTGAGAATCTAATGTATATAAGTCACTATACTAGTGATCTGTAAGATATCTATCACTGTCCTCAACACTATAACTACTTAATATGATTGGCTGGTATTAATGCACTGACGAATATAATATGTACTTATTATTTCAACCCATTGTGAGGAAAATAAACTATAAGTGTACAACTGGTAGCTTGCTGGGGCAGAGGTGAGATTTCTTAAGACAAATGAAAAGAATGATTGCTCACATATTCTTGTACTTCTGTTGCATTAAAATCTTAACTCTGTTATTCAGGTGTACTATTAAGTCTATATTTTTGGCGAGGTAGATAATAATGATTGAATTAACCTTTTTATCTTGGAAATTCATGAAAAAGACCATAATATTGATTGAAATCCAGTCTAGAATTTGCCTTCTATACTGGAAGGCAGTATGCCAAATGAGAGGAAAATGATTTCAGCACAGAGTAAGCCCTCAGTAAACTTCAACTGTAATTACTAGCCATACATTTTTAGCAGTGATTTTTAAAGGACTCAGAATATTCTAATATTCCTGGAGTTCCTCCTAGTGATAACTAAAATGCTCTTATAATTTGTCAACCCTAATGATCTACTTTTTTTAAATTAACATTTTAATTTTCATCTATTTTTTAAAAGATTTTATTTATTTATTTGACAGAGAGCACAAGGAGGGGGAGGTGCAAAGGGAGAGGGAGAAGTAGGCTCCCCACTAAGCAGGGAGAGCAATATGGAGCTTAATCCCAGGACCCTGAAATCATGACCTGAGCCAAAGGCAAACACTTAATCAACTGAGCCACCCAGGTGCCCCTAAAATTTTAATTTTTAAATGACAGTATAATCTCTTAAAACTGCATATGAATCTACAAAGAGATAACATGTACACCTTACCTATTTCCTTTTAGCTATTTTCCTTTCTTATCTTAGATAGTTACCAATACTATCTTGGAAAAATATAGTAAAAAATCACAACCATGACACTGATAATAATCAAGATACAGTTCCATAATCACAAAGATCGCTCCTAGTGCCTTTTCTAAGCATAACATTCTCCTACCCAACACCACCCTTCCAACTCTGATGTCTGTCAACCAATAAGCTGTTAATCTGTTTCTAAAACCATGTCATCTCAAGCATGATATATAATCATGCTTGGAATCATACAGTCTGTAACCTTTGGAATTGACTTTTTTCACTTAGCATAATTCCCTGGATATTCCTTCCAATCTGTATCATGTATTCATAGTGTCTTTTTTTACTGCTCAGTAATATTCTTTGGTGTAGATGCACTATGTATGTAACCATTCACCCCTTGAAAGACATTTGGGTGTTTCCAGATGGAGGCCATTAAAAATAAAACCACTATGAACATTTGTGTACAAGTTCTTTTTTAAGTGAACTAAAGGTTTCATTTCTTTGGGGAAAATGTCCAAGAGCACATTTGCGAGGTCATATGGTAGTTGCATGCTTAGTTTTATAACTTTTAAATTATTTTCCAAAGTGCTCATACCATTTCAATATTCTTACCATCAACGTATGAGTGATCCAGTTTTTCCACATCCTTCTAGAATTTGTTGCTATTACTATTTTTATTTTAATCATTCTGATAGGTATGTAGTGTTTTTTTGTTTTGTTTTGTTTTATGTGGGTTTTTTTTTTTTTGTAGTGGTTTTAATTGGTATTTCTCTAATGGCTAATGAAGTAGAACATATTTTCATGTGCTTGTCATCTGTATATTCTGTATATTCAGTGAAATGTTTGATCACTTCTTTTGCACATTTTCTAATTGTATTACTTGTTTTTTATTGTTGAGTTTGGATGTTTTACACATGATTCATTTGTCAACATGTGACTTGCAGTTTTTTTCCTAGTCTGTAGGTAGCTTGCCTTTTCATCCCTTTAATAAGGTTTTCTTTAGAGTAAAAGTTTTTACTTGTAATTGTCTGCTTTGTCAGTTTTTCTTGTTGTCAAGTCTAAAATCTCTTTGCCTAGACCTAGATACTGAAACTTTTCAATTTTTTTCTAGAAGTTTTTTTGTTTTACATGTAAGCCCATGGCCCATTTTGGGTAATTTTTGCATATGATATGTTAGATTTGAGACTCATTCCTCCCACCCCCATCTCCAGTGGATAATTCCTCCAGCACCATTTGTTAAAAAGATTTATTTTCTTCTATTGAAATGATTTTGCATCTTTGTCAACAAACAGTAGAGAATATTTTTGTGTCTCTTTCTTCATTTTCTATCCTGTTATACTGATATATGTGTCTGTCCATCCTCTATAACTACATTATTTACATAATTCTAACTATATGTTAGGCCTTAATTTCTGGGAGAATGATTCCCACCTTCTTCTTTTTCAAGATCATGTTAGGTAATTAGAATCTGTGTCTTTTTATATGAGTTTTAGAATAAGTCACTTATCTATACAATAAGTCATCTATGTATTCTTATTACCTATGTAATTAGAATCTGTGTATTTTTATGAGTTTTAGAATAAGTCACCTATGTATACAAAGAAGTCAAATCAAAACATAATGACATATTGATTGGGATTGCATTAAATCTGTAGATAATTTGGGGAGAATTAGAATCTTGACTATGTTTAGTCTTCCAATTCATGAACACAGTATGTTTTCTCCCTGTTTCCTATCATCAATATTTTGGAATTTTCAGTATATAGATCCTACATATATGTAGTTAGATTATACCCAAGTCTTAATTTTCTTTTGACTGATTGTAAGTGGTATTATGTCTAAAATTTTAGTTTTGACATGCTCATTACTAGTATATAGAAACACAACCGATTTGTGTGTGTGTTGATCTTATATCGAAGTCTTGCTAAAAATCACTTTTTATTGGAGTATTTTTTAAGATCCCCTGGGTTTTTTTATGTAGACAATCATGTCATTTGTAAACTAGAATCATTTTATTACTCTGTCTCTCTAATATGCCTGCCTTTTATTTTTTTCACCTTATTATACTGGCTAGAATTTCCAGTACTGTGTAGGAACAGTGACAGTAAATATTCTTGCCTTGTTCTCAATTTTAGAGGAAAAACATTCAGTCTTTTATCATTAAGTATGGTATTAGCCTTTTTGTGGATATTTTCATCAAATTCAGGAAGTTCTCGTCTATTACAAGTTTTCTAAGAATTTTTACAAAAATAAGTATTGGGTTTTGTCAAGTGTATTTTATATATCAATTGGTATAATTATATGATTTTCCATCTTTAATCTGTTGATATGTTAGGTTATATTGATTTTTAAATTTTATATAAATCTTACATATGCGAAATAAACCCCTTTGTCTGTATATAAAATATATCATTACTTTTATATTTTGTTGGAGTTGATTGGCTAACATTTTGTTGAGGAAATTTACATCTCAGTTTATAAAATATATTGTTTTGTAGATTTTTTTTGTACTGTCTTTTTCTGGTGTTGATCAGTGGCTTTACAAAATGAGTTGAGAAGTGTTTCACATTTTCCATTTTATTGAAGAGATTGAATAAAATTGCTATTAATTCTTTTTTAAATACTTGGTATAAATTTGCAGTGACTCTGTTTGGATTTGGAGATTTTTTTTGTTTGTTTTATTTTTGGTGGGGAATGCTTTTTAATAATGCATTCCTTTATTATCATAGAGCCATTATGGAAAGGTTATCTATTTCAATTTAATTTGGTTGAGTTTTTGATTATTTGTGTCTTGAAAAATTAGTCAATTAAGTTGTTGAACTTATGAGCATAAATTTGTTCATAGTACCTGCAGGATCTGTACTGTATCCCCTATTTCTTTCCTGATGTTAGTAATTTGTGTCTTCTCTCTTTCGGTCTTGCTAAAATTTATCAACTTATTTATTCTTTCTCAAAGAAAAATCTTTTGGTTTTACTGATATTTCTCTATTTTCAATTACATTGATACTGTTATTATTGTTACTATTTCCATGCCTTTGCTTACTTTGTCTTTATTTTGGTCTTCTTTTTCCTATTTTCTTGAGATAGCCAGGACATTTATGAGAATGGAAAGTGTTGCTATGAGCATTTCACTCAGAGTGGGTAGGTGTAAACTGGGGTTTCCTGGGCAAATTAGGAAGTATTGTCATCCCAATGATAACCTTTAATCAGTGAGGCTGTATGAATTATATCCAGGACTTCTTCATTTGCATCTCAAAGATTTCCAGCCTTTGATGTTTTATCTGTACTGGGCCTCTTACTTTTTGCCTTGGGTTACTGTTACTAATCACAAAGAGCACAGAATATTTTCTGTCAAGTTCTCTAATGTTGCTCTATTGGCACGGGCTGGTCTGCATTGTTTTCTCTGGCACCAGGAGATGTTTGACTCTTAAATGTTTCAGAGATACTAGGTAACTTTTCTGGTATACTCTGTGCCAGACCCTATTGTTGGCCATGTTGGCCAATCTATCACTAACTCCTTGAAAATTATGAAGTAAATATCAAAATCTACATTTTGTAGGAATGGAAATTGAGGCTTACTAAGGTTAAATCACCTGACTGGGAAGCATGCAGTGAGTGGAAGAGATAGGAGTTAAGATGAGAGATGCGTGACTATCATATCTTGTAGGTCTCCAGGGCAAGCTGCCTGTCTTAACACCTGCTGGTTGTACTAATGGGGGAGAGTGCTCTATTAATGCAATCAGATCTGTATTTTGTAGGAGGCCTCTCTGTGTATTTGATTATGAATGAGATATGGTGATGTCAGAGTAATATATGTGGTTGTTTTGATGGAGGAAAATAATAAATACATTTGAATTGTTTTAGGAAAAGATGGGATTTGTTAAATGTCTTTTGTGCAGTCACAAGATGAAGATCTGAGGAAATGATATTCAAGCTACATTACCCCAAGAGAGGGAATTGACAGCGTCCTAAACAATCAATTTCTTACATAGGAAATATCACAAGCATACATTTACTATCTTGAATCAAGTATTATACACATAGGCCAATAGGTAATGGCATGATCAATGAGACATATGGACAGAATTTGGGAGTTGAAATATGATGGAGATAATCAGCAAAACTCATTAGAAAATGAAATGATTATATTCAGACTCCCACCAAATCTGTCCAGCTTCTTTTCATCTGCTTTAAAGTGAAACAAGTGGGGATCCCTGGGTGACGCAGTGGTTTGGCGCTTGCCTTTGGCCCAGGGCGCGATCCTGGAGACCCGGGATCGAATCCCACATCAGGCTCCCGGTGCATGGAGCCTGCTTCTCCCTCTGCCTATGTCTCTGCCTCTCTCTCTCTCTCTCTGTGACTATCATAAATAAATAAAAAATTAAAAAAAAAATAAAGTGAAACAAGTGATTTATTTTCCTTTCTTCCATTCAAGCTAAGATATAAAACAAACACATTCATTCATCCATCCATTCATTCATTCAAAAAACATTATTCCACAGCCTTAACTAAGAAGCAAAACCTGTTGATCACTCCTTAAGTGCAAAGAACTTTTATGATTCACCATTAAAAAGGCAAATAACCTAATTTTAAAATGAGCGAGTGACTTAAATAAACATTTCTCCAAAGAAGATATGTGGATGGTCAATAGGCACATGAAAAGATGTTCAACATCACTACTCATTAAAGAAATGCAAATCAAAACCACAGTGAGATACCTCTTCACATTCATTAAGCAGAAAATAACATGTTGGTAAAATTGTAGAGAAACTGAGACCTTTTGTGCATTGCTGGCAGAAATAGAAAATGATGTAGCCACTGTGGAAAATAATATGATAGTTTCTCTAAAGAATTAAAAATAGAATTAGCATATGATACAGCAACTCAACTATTGGCTATATACCCCAAAGAATTGAGAGCAGTGATTCAAAAAGATATTTGTACACTAAAGTTCATAGCAGCATTATTCACAAAAACCACAAGTAGAAAAAAACCCAAACGTCTATTGATGCACGAATATGTGTATAAATGTATTATGTGTGTATAAATGTGACTGTATCTAACATGTATCATATATGTGTATATTTATACATTATACTTACCTAGAGCTGTCAAATTCACAGAGACAGAAAATAGAATGGTTGTCAGGAGCTGGAGAAAGAACAAAAGGGGGAGGTTACTGTTTAATATTTGGAAGTTTCAGTTTGGAAGATGAAAATTCTGGAGGTGAGTAGTGGTCATGGATGCACAACAATGTGAACATTATTACTTCTGCTGAACCATACCCCTAAAAATGGTTGAAATGGTAAATGTTATGTATATTTTACCACATTAAAAAATTAACATCTTATATATGTAGAACCATCCCCTAACTCTCCATCTTATATCATCAAAGCAACATAATATACTAATGTTTCATATGTTTCCTGAAAATGGTCTATAAAATCTCTTTAATTTTTATTATGTTATCTTATGATATTATTTATTACTTTAGTTATTATGTTTGTAGACTTGCTTCTGTCCATTAGAGAATGCTATTATTAAAAATGCTATGAATTATTATTGAATGAGATAATATGAAATATAAAAAATAGTTTACATGTATTGATCTTACCACATGCCAGATGCAATGAGTTTTACATAGATTACTTCATTTAATCCCCACCACAATTCTAGGTACTGTCATTTTTGTCATTGTACCAATAAGCAAATTAAGGTGCTACATGTTTTAATAAATTGTCTCAAGACACAACACCTGTATTAAAAGGGTCTCACATTTGAATCTGGGTAGTATAACTCCAGAAGCATGCCATTTTTTTTTTTTTACTAGTTATTTGGTTAGATCATTAATCTTGATCTTGTAGGCTTTTCTATTTTCCCTGGTGACTTTGTAAAAACTTTTGTATCTCTAAGCATGTGCCAACCCTATGATAAGCACTTCCATTCTTTTCCTTAAGCTTCAGATGCACAAATTCCAAAGCTGGAAATTTTGCTCTGTTTGCCTCTGACTCTCCAGTGTTTAAATCAATATGTGGTACATGATAAGTGTTTAATAACTTTAAATAAATGAGTAACACGGAGAGAATGAACAATAAGTAAGAAATAGAATCATTACCAGTTCTGTGACCAGGAACCATTCTTCCTTCTCTCCCTTGTATGACAAGGAGCCATTGAACACAATGCCATCAAGTTGCTATTCAGACAAATTAATGCAGACTAATAAATACTAATTCTGAGTTTCCCCAGATTTCCTATTTTCTAATGGTTCTTTTTTTATGTCAACACTGAAATGGGTCAGCCTCATTTAGGATAGGGTGTGGGGGCAATAACTGCACTGACTTAAGAGAGAAACCTAATGAAAATATGATTCCTTTGTATCATGCAGGAAGATGCCATATAAAACTTTACACACAAACGTTCCTCTTAATGTGATTTGAATACTAAATTTTTAATTAGTGTTATACTTCTACCTCTAAAATAAAACTTAGCAAAGACTGCATAGGTCTGAGGAAATTAAGTTCTGAAACTTTCCTTCAATACATTTCTTAATAACAACAGCATAACTTGGGGAGGTGCTCTTTAAAAAAAAATAATAGGGATGCCTGGGTGGCTCAGTGGTCGAGCATCTGTCTTTGGCTCAGGGCATGATCCCAGGTTCTGGGATGAGTCCCACATTGGGGACTTCTCCTTCTGCCTATGTCTCTGCCTCTTTCTCTGTGTCTCTCATGAATGAATAAATAAAGTCTTTTAAAAATATTTTAAAAATTAAAAAATAATAATTCATGGCTCAAAGAGAAACATGGATCATGGGGCTTGTCTTGGTGGTGTTTGTGTGATGAGTTAAAAAGGAGGACAGTTTTCACATTGACTCAAGAAATAGAGTCAGATATTCTATTCCTGATGGTAAAGATAATGAAAGTTAAATGGAAAAATAAGGCTATTTTGCCTCACTTTACACCAGAAAAGAAGAAAAGAACACACAAACCAAAAATAAGTGCTTTATTTTAAGTAACCAGGTACTTGAGGCTAAAGCAATTCTTTATACCTTCCTTTGTGTGAAATTATCCATCTCATTCAGGTAGAATTGGTTTTGTTACCATTATTAAGATACTTAAGAAACAATGGTTTTTATTTTCAGGAGAAAAGTGTGTTTGTTCTTTATTTGTTGTTCAGTAGGTTGGTTGACTGCTATGAGGGCGCAGGTGTGAAGGCTGGCTAGATAATTGTCCCAATCAATTACTTTTCTCCATTGTGTAGAGTTGCTCTAAATAAGGATAGTAGAGTGGCAAGTGACCAGGGTTGCCTGCTTTCTGGGTAATAACAAACTTCAAATCTGACAAATAGCCTGGGGCATCTCACTTGTAACTCCAACAAAATGGATGATGTATCACTAGTTGACTGGGTGTTCTACATTTACAAATGAGACAGAATTTGAGCGTAACTTTGAATTATTAAAATGAAGAAGATTTATTTCCATACCTTGTATAAACAGATTTAGCAACAGGATGCATTCTAAAATATAAACACACTTGAATATAGCGAAGTGATCATGCTTTTGGTCAAGAGCGATTTTGTTTTTATTGTGTTTTGTATGAAAACATAACCTATCTGTTATTCATGTGATTAAAACAAATTTGAAAGGATTAATAATATGCTATGTGATTAGATGTTTAGGCATTCGAACATATATGCAAATGTATGTGGGGAAAAATTGGAGGTAAATACACCCACGTTAGCAGTGTTGATTTCTGTTTTATGGAACTATGAATATATTTTTCTTTTTGTATTTCAAATTTTCAAACAATACTATAAAGAAGGGCACCTGAGTGGCTCGGTGGGTTAAGTGTCTGTCTTTGGCTAAAATCATAATCCCAGAGTCCCAGGATTGAGCCTCCACATCAAGCTCTCTGCTCAGCGGGGAGTCTGCTTCTCCCTCTGACCCTTTCCCCTCTCATGTTTTCTTTCTCTCTCTCAAATGAATAAATAAAATCTTAAAAAAAAATCTATAGGGGCATCAAAGTTGTTCAGTGGGCTAATCGTCTGCCTTTGGCTCAGGTCATGATCCCAGAGTCCTGGAATTGAGGCCTACATCAGGCTTTCTGTTCAGTTGGGAGCCTGCTTCTCCCTCTCTCTCTGTCTGCCACCCTGCCTACTTGTGTTCTCTCTCTCTCTGTCAAATAAATGAATACAATCTTTAAAGAAAATTCTATAAAGAGAAATAGTGTTTTTTTCCTCTTTGCTTTTTTTTTTTTTTTTTTTTTTTTTTTAACGAGAGAGTGAGCAGGATTGGGGGAAGGGATGAGGGAGAGGGAGAAAGAATCTTAAGCAAATTCCATGCCCCACACGGAACCTAACACAAGACTCGATCTCACGAACCTGAGATCATGACCTGAGCCAAAATCAGATGTGGAGGCTTAATTGACTGAGATAATTAGTTTTATAATGAGTTATGATTGTACATTTGTTTGAGGAGCAGGCTCACTTTCACCATATGGCAAATGAATGAGCTTTGACTCAACCAGAGCTGAGTATTATTTTAGGTTTGAACATAAATGTGTTAATTTCTTATATATGAAAAAGCACATGCTGTGTTACAGATTTTCAGAGTGGGTAGGATAACTATCTTTCAAACACCTTGCTTTCCACTCAATAAACTAAAGAGAATAAGGATTTTTGTTGTGAAAGTCATGGTTATCGACTTCACAGATGTTTACTGAGAACATATTATGTATCAGGAATTATTCTAAGAGCAACAGAGAATCCAGCAGTGATACAGACAGAAATAAAGACAGACAGAAATGAACTTTTTAAAGGAACTTATATTCTAACGGGAGGAGAAGACATAAGAACATTTGCTATGCAGTATGTGACAAGATCATAAGTGCTACTGAAATTACAAAAAAATTATAACTGGACAAGGGAAATGGTGAGTGTTGGGAAAAGAGTGAAATTATAATGTGGCTAGTCACTAACTTCGACTGAAATGGCATTCGAGCAAAGACTACTGAAGTAAAAGTAAGAAACGTAGATACCTGAGGGAAGAGTGCTCTAAGCAGATAGATCAGCCTTTGCAAAGGTTCTGAGGCAAGAGTGTGTCTGGCATAAGCAAGCAAGCAGAGAGTCCAGTATTTCTAAGGCAGAGTGAGTCAGGTAGAAAGTAATAGGTGATAAAGTCAGAAGCAATCAAGGACTGGATGCTATTGCCTTGAAAATTCTGGTAAGAAATCCAACTTTTGTTTTTGTCAGAGCAGAAATGTGACCTAACTTAACATTTTAAATTATCATTCTGGTGGTTGTGTAGAGAATATTTTGTAGTAGGACAAAGGTAGAAGCGGGAAGACCTCTGGAAATCTAATGTGATAAACTATGTAAGAGATGTTAATAGCTTGAGCAAGAATGCTAGCAGTGGAAGCAGTGAGAAGTGGTAAGAATTCTGGATCTATTTTGAAGACTGAGTCAAAAGCAATTCTGGTCTGTGGAGGAGAGACCCTGAGGATGATCCCAAAGTAAGCACCTGAAGGGATGCAATTTCCATCACTTGAGATGAACATAACTATGTGTGCAACGAAGTATTATAGACAGCAGGACTTCTGGTTTAGATATGTTAAAAAAGAGATGAATTTTAGGTATTCCTTGGGGAATGTTGAGTCAGTTTTGTGAGTCTGCATTTCAGAAAAGAAGTCAGGGCTGAAAATCGAATGGATGAAATTATTGACAAAGAACATTTTTAAACTTTGTAGACAAGTCTGAAGGGTAAGCACGAGACATATAGATTTTTACAGTTCAGTTTGATGCAGAAGCATCAACAAAAGGAACTAAGAATGGGAAAAAAAAGGGGGAAAAACTAGAAATTAAACTTTCTTAAGGAGAAGGAAGTTATCAAATGTGCCAAATCCTGGGCCAGGTAGGTAGACTACAATGACAAAGAATTAACCACTGACTTGAGCAACATGGAGGCCGTCTATGACACTAGCAAGAAATGAAAATCTGACTGGAAACTGTTTGATAGAAAATAGAGGGAGGGCAATTAGAGCAAGTAGAGACAACTTCTTCAAAGAATTTTGTTTAAATAGAAGTGAGAAATGTATGAGAAAGTAGAATAGTAAGTATAAATAGAGGAATAGGGATTTTGTTTGCTTGTTTTAGAAAGAGAGAAATAATAACATAATCTACTTGCCTTGAAATGATCTATTAGAAGATAAATGGCAAAGTGAAAGAGGGAAGAAAACATGAATGGTGTCCTTGAGTGAATGCTTGGTGCTCAACCAAGGAAAGCCTGAGTATAGGAACACAGATTCATATAGTATTTTTATTATTATTTTTATAGGTGTTCAATTTGCCAACATATAGAATAACACCCAGTGCTCATCCCATCAAGCACCCCCCTTAGTGCCCGTCACCCAGTCACACCCCCCTCCCACCTCCCCTTCCACCACCCCTAGTTCGTTTCCCAGAGTTAGGAGTCTCTCGGTTCTGTCTCCCTTTCTGATATTTCCCACACATTTTTATCCTTTCCCCTTTATTCCATTTCACTTATTTTATATTCCCCAAATGAATGAGACCATATAATTTTTGTCCCTTTCTGATTGACTTATTTCACTGAGCATAATACCCTCCAGTTCCATCCACGTCAAAGCAAATGGTGGGTATTTGTCATGTCTAAAGGCTGAGTAATATTCCATTCTATACATAAACCACATCTTCTTTATCCATTCATCTTTCGATGGACACCGAGGCTCCTTCCACAGTTTGGCTATTGTGGACATTGTTGCCATAAACATCAGGGTGCAGGTGTCCCGGCGTTTCACTGCATCTGAATCTTTGGGGTAAATCCCCAGCAGTGCAATTGCTGGGTCGTAGGGCAGATCTACTTTTAATTCTTTGAGGAACCTCCACACAGTTTTCCAGAGTGGCTGCACCAGTTCACATTCCCACCAACAGTGTAAGAGGGTTCCCTTTTCTCCGCATCCTCTCCAACATTTGTGGTTTCCTGCCTTGTTAATTTTCCCCATTCTCACTGGTGTGAGGTGGTATCTCATTGTGGTTTTGATTTGTACTTCCCTGATGGCCAGTGATGCGGAGCATTTTCTCATGTGCTTGTTCGCCATGTCTATGTCTTCGTCTGTGAGATTTCTGTTCATGTCTTTTGCCCATTTCATGATTGGATTGTTTGTTTCTTTGCTGTTGAGTTTAATAAGTTCTTTATAGATCTTGGAAACTAGCCCTTTATCTGATATGTCATTTGCAAGTATCTTCTCCCATTCTGTAGGTTGTCTTTTAGTTTTGTTGACTGTATCCTTTGCTGTGCAAAAGCTTATCTTGATGAAGTCCCAATAGTTCATTTTTGCTTTTGTTTCTCTTGCCTTCATGGATGTATCTTGCAAGAAGTTACTGTGGCCAAGTTCAAAAAGGGTGTTGCCTGTGTTCTCCTCTAGGATTTTGGGGGAATCTTGTCCCACATTAAGATCTTTCATCCATTTTGAGTTTACCTTTGTGTCTGGTGCAAGAGAGTGGTCTAGTTTCATTCTTCTGCATGTGGATGTCCAATTTTCCCAGCACCATTTATTGAAGAGACTGTCTTTTTTCCAGTGGATAGGCTCTCATTCAGAATAGAAGGAGAGATAAAGAGCTTCCAAGATAGGCAGGAACTGAAAGAATATGTGACCACCAAGCCAGCTCTGCAAGAAATTTTAAGGGTGACTCTTAAAATTCCTCTTTAAGAGGAAGTCCAATGGAACAATCCACAACAACAGGGACTGAATAGGTATCATGATGACCCTAAACTCATATCTTTCAATAGTAACTCTGAATGTGAATGGGCTTAATGACCCCATCAAAAGGCGCAGGGTTTCAGACTGGATAAAAAAGCAGGACCCATCTGTTCGCTGTCTACAAGAGACTCATTTTAGACAGAAGGACACCTACAGCCTGAAAATAAAAGGTTGGAGAACCACTTACCATTCAAATAGTCCTCAAAACAAAGCAGGGGTAGCCATCCTTATATCAGATAAACTAAAATTTATCCCAAAGACTGTAGTGACAGATGAAGAGGGACACTGTATCTTACTTAAAGGATCTATCCAACAAGAGGACTTAACAATCATCAATATATATGCCCCGAATGTGGGAGCTGCCAAATATATCAATCAATTAATAACCAAAGTTAAGACATATTTAGATAATAATACACTTATACTCGGTGACTTCAATGTAGTGCTTTCTACAATCGATAGGTCTTCTAAGCACAACATCTCCAAAGAAACAAGAGCTTTAAATGATATGCTGGACCAGATGGATTTCACAGATATCTACAGAGTTTTACATCCAAAATCAACTGAATACACATTCTTCTCAAGTGCACATGGAACTTTCTCCAGAATAGACCACATACTGGGTCACAAATCAGGTCTTAACTGATACCAAAAGATTGGGATCATCCCCTGTGTATTCTCACCATAATGCCTTGAAATTAGGACTAAATCACAAGAATAAGTTTGGAAGGATTTCACACACGTGGAGATTAAGGACCATCTTGCTAAAAGATGAAAGGGTCAACCAGGAAATTAAGGAAGAATTAAAAAGATTCATGGAAACTATTGAGAATGAAGATACAATCATTTAAAATCTTTGGGATACAGCAAAAGCAGTCCTGAGCAGGAAATACATTGCAATACAAGCAGCCATCCAGAAACTGGAAAGAACTCAAATACAAAAGCTAACCTTACACCTAAAGGAGCTAGCGAAAAAACAGCAAATAGATCCTACATCCAGCAGAAGAAGAGAGTTAATAAAGATTCGAGCAGAACTCCACGGAATCGAGACCAGAAGAACTGTGGAACAGATCAACACAACCAGGAATTGGTTCTTTGAAAGAATTAATAAGATAGATAAACCATTAGCCAGCCTTATTTAAAAAAAGAGAGAGAAGACTCAAATTAATAAAATCTTTTTTTTTTAAGATTTTTTTTTATAGGAGGCACAGAAAGAGAAACACAGGCAGAGGGAGAAGCATGCTTCATGCAGGGAGCCCGACGTGGGACTCGATCCAGGGTCTCCAGGATCAAGCCCTGGGCTGGAGGCGGTGCCAAACTGCTTAGCCAGCAGGGCTGCCTTCAAATTAATAAAATCTTGAATGAGAATGGAGAGATCACTACCAACACCAAGGAAATACAAACGATTTTAAAAACATATTATGAACAGCTATACGCCAATAAATTAGGCAATCTAGGAGAAATGGACACATTTCTGGAAACCTGCAAACTACCAAAACTGGAACAAGAAGAAATAGAAAACTTTAACAGGCCAATAACCAGGGAGGAAATTGGAGCAGTCATCCAAAACCTCCCAAGACACAGAAGTCCAGGGCCAGATGGCTTCCCTGGGGAATTCTATCAAACGTTTAAAGAAGAAACCATATCTATTCTACTAAAGCTGTTTGGAAAGATAGAAAGAGATGGAGTACTTCCAAACTCGTTTTATGAGGCCAGCATCACCTTAATTCCAAAACCAGGCAAAGACCCCACCAAAAAGGAGAATTACAGACCAATATCCCTGATGAACATGGATGCAAAAATTCTCAACAAGATACTAGCCAATAGGATACAACAATACATTAAGAAGATTATTCACCATGTCCAAGTAGGATTTATCCCCGGGATGCAACGCTGGTTCAACACTCATAAAACAATCAATGTGATTCATCATATCTGCAAGAGAAAAAACAAGAACCATATGATCCTCTCAATAGATGTAGAGAAAGCATTTGACAAAATACAGCATCCATTCCTGATCAAAACTCTTCAGAGTGTAGGGATAGAGGGAACATTCTTCAACATCTTAAAAGCCATGTATGAAAAACTCACAGCAAATATCATTCTCAATGGGGAAGCACTGGGAGCCTTTCCCCTAAGAACAGGAACAAGACAGGGAAGTCCACTCTCACCACTGCTATTCAACATAGTACTAGAAGTCATAGCCTCAGCAATCAGACAACAAAAAGAAATAAAAGTTATTCAAATTGGCAAAGAAGAAGTCAAACTCTCCCTCTTCGCAGATGACATGACACTGTACATAGAAAACCCCAAAGATTCCACCCCAAAATTGCTAGAACTCATACAGCAATTTGGCAGTGTGGCAGGATACAAAATCAATGCCCAGAAGTCAGTGGCATTTCTATACACTAACAATGAGACTGAAGAAAGAGAAATTAAGGAGTCAATCCCATTTACAATTGCACCCAAAAGCATAAGATACCTAGGAATAAACCTAACCAAAGTGGCAAAGGATCTATACCCTCAAAACTACAGAACACTTCTGAAAGAAATTGAGGAAAACACAAAGAGATGGAAAAATATTCCATGCTCATGGATTGGCAGAATTAATATTGTGAAAATGTCAATGTTACCCAGGGCAATTTACACGTTTAATGCAATCCCTATCAAAATACCATGGACTTTCCTCATAGAGTTGGAACAAATTATTTTAAGATTCGTGTGGAATCAGAGAAGACCCCGAATAGCCAGGGAAATTTTAAAAAAGAAAACCATATCTGGGGGCATCACAATGCCAGATTTCAGGTTGTACTACAAAGCTGTGGTCATCAAGACAGTGTGGTACTGGCACAAAAACAGACACATAGATCAAAGGAACACAATAGAGAATCCAGAAGTGGACCCTCAACTTTATGGTCAACTAATATTAGATCAAGGAGGAAAGACTATGCACTGGAAAAAAGACAGTCTCTTCATGTAGGTTTTTAAAGATGGTATTGGAGCAGGTGGAAATTCTTTTCTGAACACTTCGATTTTCTCACTGAAGTAGGAGACTAGACATCAGACTAAATACACATTTGTATTTAACACACTGAGGATATTTTGTGCTCCAGATAATGTGCTAGGCCCCGAGGTAAATATAACATATATTCCCTTGCTTTCAGTGACTTTGTACTCTAGTAAATATAAACAAATAATCCTAAAAAAATTATGAATTCTATGCTATGAGAAATACATGCTCTATGAAACTACACAAGAAGGGCCTTTAATCCATTTAATCCATCTAGGAAAGCCAAGGTAAGGTGGCTTCCCTCAGAAAGCAATCTCTATGTTGAAATTGGGATATTAGTAGGAGATAGTGGTTTGGGAATTGGAAAGAGTACTTCAGGTAGAAGAAACAGTGTGCGAAAAAGCTGGAATATGAGAGTTAATATGGCAGTTCAAGGAAAAGGCTATAATGGTAGGGCAGAGGATTAAGGTTGAAAGAGGCAAGATTATGTATCCTCTTTGAAAAGTTAAAAAAAAATAAAAAGCAATGTCTTTTGAATATCTGGAAGGGATCTATAGGGGAGATGATATGAACAGATTGACATTTACTCATGGGAAAGTCATTGACTCAAAGGTGAAGAATGTAGTGGAGTGAATTGAGAAGTCAGAGCAGCTTAGACTACACTAGTGGAGTTGGAGGGAGTAGGTCAGACTCCTATAGCAGCAGTAGTGTTGAAGGAGGTTTGATCCACATGAGAATATTAAGAGAGAAGAGTCAATGCGACATAGTTAGTTGGGGTAAAGGAAATGAAGTGGCAGTGACAGGGTATGGCTTGATAGTAACTGAAAGAAAAAGAGATGAAAAACAAAATTGGTGGAAAAAGTTTGGTGCTGAGTTATATTTTCAGCAATGCTACATGGTGATCAAATGGAGTTTTGAAGAAGATAGGAGCTTCAAGGAAGGTTGTTTGAGGGATCCTTGGGTGGCGCAGTGGTTTGGCGCCTGCCTTTGGCCCAGGGCGTGATCCTGGAGACCTGGGATCGAATCCCACGTCGGGCTCCCAGTGCATGGGGCCTGCTTCTCCCTCTGCCTGTGTCTCTGACTCTCTCTCTCTCTGTGTAACTATCATAAATAAATAAAGAAAAAAAATATTTTAAAAGGAAGGTTGTTTGATAGAAATTATAAATTTGAAAATCATTGGCATAGAGATAATTCAGCTTGCAACAAAGAAAAAAACTTCAAAGAACAAACTAGGCTGACAGGTTGATATTAAGATCATTGTTAACTGTTCTTATCACTAAGCCTAAAGGCCACTGTCCTTTTGTTCAGGTTTTTCTTTTGTTCTTTAGAGGGCCAAATACCATGTTCTTTTAATGTTTCCATATAGAATTTTCATGCATTTT
The DNA here is from genome assembly GCF_018345385.1 of Vulpes lagopus. NCBI lineage: Eukaryota > Metazoa > Chordata > Mammalia > Carnivora > Canidae > Vulpes > Vulpes lagopus. Next base: position 31,212,223 of record NC_054838.1, on the reverse strand, counting down.
GATGAGTAAAGTGTGTAAATATCATATAATTAGCCTTGGCACTGTTAATTTCTTCAAATAGAGTGTGGCATATACAGCATTTTCACCTAAACTGATTTTACTAGTCCTATTCTCTAGCTACTAATTTTCCATAAAAGCTTACTTAGAGGGAAAAGAGAAATAAAAGCAAAACATGTTTTATTAGAATTTTGGTTAAACTGAGCTAGATTGTCCACAGTATGAGAATTCATTTACTGTTAATATGGCCTCTGTTGCTAATTGTCTTTCCCTACAAATCTAGCAATCTCTGTGAAAGGTTAATGCTGCAGGTTAGTAGCCAATGCATCCACAGCTAATATATCCAAATGCCTTATTTTTTAATGATCATATGTGTGCTTTTCAAGAGGCTGTCTTTTTTAAGTCCAGAATCCAAATAATCAAGCATTAAAATAAACAAAAAAAAAATTAACATTTTATTTATTTATTCATGAGAGACACACAGAAAGAAGCAGAGACTCAGGCAGAGGGAGAAGCAGACTCCATGCAGGGAGCCCGATGTGAGACTCGATTCCCGGACTCTGGGATCATGCCCTGAGCTGGAGGCAGATGCTCAACTGCTGAGCCACCCAGGCGTCCCACAAAAGATAATTTCTTAATTTATTATATAGAAGCTAGAGTTCTATATTCCTAAACCCATTTAAGTTTCTCAACATACTGTCCAATTGGTGTTATTATCTTTAGTGCAGATTAAAAAAAAAAAAAAATAGGTGCCTGAGGTTAGGTAATTTTCCAGAAGTGGCATATCAAAGGAAGCAAATTTAATATCCATGTACTTTTGGTTATAGTGTACTACTTCCCCAAGTCCAAAAAGCAAACAAAAATGCAAGACATTATGGATAAATAATACTTCAGGGAGGTTTAGAATTCATTGGCCATGCAAGCAAGAGTTATTGACCATTGGTTCCAAAGAAGTATACGTCTTTTGTATGGAAAGAATACCAAGGATTCTTCTCGTTGTCCTTTTTTTTACATTATTATTGTGTGCATTTCCCTGATGCTTTGGTAAGAATTTGGAGTCTTTACAATGAAAGATGAGACCTTTATTGTGACAGAACAGCAATCTAATTTATCTCTGACAAGGTTCCCCCTTCATGCCGCATAAATGGAGTGCCAGCTTAATGATGTCATTCCCTATAATGTAGAGTATAAAACAAGGAGCAAGTCGTCTGGGGCCTGCACTGGAGAAAACAATGAACAATGTCTTTTAGTTTCCTGTGAACACCACTGTGAAGGTTCCTAAATTTATCCCTAGAGTTTCAAAAAGGTAGAGATTGAATCTTGCACTGAAATGAAATGAGCCTCACAGGATCGTTCTAAAGATAAAATGAGATAATTTGAGTAATGAGATCTAGCATAGTAGTGGCCAGCACTTAATACATTTTCACTTTATTTTCTTTTTCTTCCTTCTGTTTCTAAAGTTGATTACTTCAGAATTTTGTGAGAAAATCTGTTTTTGCAATTTATTCCTAAAATTTAGTTCTCTAAATAAGAAGGGAAAACCTACAATTTTCTAGTTTTCAGCGTTCTATATGCTAACATCTAATCTCATCTAGCCTGTAGGGAATAAATAAATTGACAGATCTGCTGAGGTTAAAATATTGAAGTATTTATGTTAAAAATATATAAACAGCAGCAGAAATAAACACAATATTCCAATGGAATGTAATAAGTAAAAAATAAACTTAAAGTAAAAATGGAATAGAGAGAAAGAAATAAGCTAGCAGAAGCTAGGCTTTATAATCATGTAGCTGATTTAAAAGATTTTTGGAATTTTCAGGAACTATATGTGAAAAAAATATACATTTAGGAAAGGAGGAAAAACATGGGAAGATACACAAGGTACAACAGTGTGGCATGTTTAGAGAACTATGTAGAATTAAGCATCGGTAAAATAAAAAGGCCAAAACCCAGAGCTGAGGTGGGGTCCAGATCGTGGTCCACCTTGTATGCTAAAAAGGTGCACTTTATCCTCAAAGCATAATGGAGCCACTGGAAAGTTGTAATCCTAGGAATGCTATGATGTGACCTGGGTTTAAGGACTAACTGGCATCAGTGTGGAATTTTTCAAATTAACAGCCAAGTTTCATCCTCAGCTCCTTTCTATCCCTCACATTCTTTCCATATCAAATGAACACAAAAGTTTGTTCATTTTGCCCTTTAATTACCTCTCAAACCTTTCCACTCCTCTCCATCCCTCCCAACACACTCCTGATCTGAGCCACCATTACATCCCACCTGGATTTTGTATGGGTTTCCTTACTGATCACCCCACAAACCCCTTTTCCTCAGGTCCAATCCATATAGCTTGTACCCAGAGGTCCTTACAAACTGCAGATCTGATCCTGTCACACCTTCTCTAAAAACCATTCATTGCCTTCTCATAACTTTACACAGAATAATCTGCAAGACCCTGAAGAACCTTGACACCTTCCCCTCTCCCAGTCTATTCCATCCTTTCCATAATACTGACCCCCTGGTTTTCCAAACTCCAGCCCCATGGAAGCCCAGTTTCAGACTTTTCCCAGTGCTCTTCCTCTGGCCCAGGACATGCCTCTCTGACACCATCTAGCAGTGACACCCTTCCCTTCCCCTGGACTTCAGACTTCTCTTTCACTCTCACTCATTATGCTTCCCTGTTCAGTGTTTGTCTTCTTGCCTAGGCAGGGAGGTTGCAGGGTTCATGTTTTCTTTATTCACTGGTGAAACCCAACTGCCCAGTATGGCCCTGGTACACTGCAGATATTTAATGAGCTTGTCCTGAATAAGCTTGCTGAGTAAGTTAGTAGAACAGGTTCTCTCACTATGCTGTGTCATTGCTATAAGGACACACCAAACAGGATCCTTTGTCCTCAGGGTACTCACAGTCTGGTAGGTAAGAGAGAATAATGACCAAAATGTAATCATCTGTGATTCATCCTACTGCAGAGGGATAAACAAGGTCTATGACAACACAGAGTAAAGAGTAAACAAAGCACAATCTCCATGGTAGGGGTGAAGTACTAGGGGAAAAGTATTTTCTGAGAGGAGTCAAGACACTTTTGTCAGGCTGCTAGAACCTCCGGGAAAGGGAGAAGGCAAAGATGTGTGCTATATAAAACAGAAAGTGGATCTTTAGTGTCCATGGATCTAGTAATCACAGATTTGAGTATTTGATAGTAACCTTTAGGGATAGAGATAGAGAATAGCAATAGATTTAACTTTCCTGAACCAGAAATACGAATTGTTTGTTCTGCAAGGTGAGTATGCAGAGCTGTTTGCTAATAAGTGAACCCAGCAGCCCCACCAATGTATCAGTTAATAGCTCCACAGTTTTAAAATATATTGCCATTTACTCAGAATAGTTCAAAATACTACTTTACATAGATTATAAATACTGTATAGATACTCTTCAGGATTCACTGACATTCATATAGCTTGAGACATAATCCTCCTAAGTTTGAAGAAGCCTAATATTTTGAGCATTAGAGTATATATTATATATACCTAGTATATATGTACTTATTCATACACTTACAGTCCTATATACATAGAATATATAGTAATAAAATAAGAATGGTTATTATTTATCAAATACCACATTTAACTTTTTTATTGTGGTAAAATAAATATAGCCTAATATTTACCATGTTAACCACTTTTTAAGTATACAGTTTGGTGGTATTAAGAACTTTGATACTGTTGTGCAACCATCACCATTATCCTCCAAAGTTCTTTCCATTTTCCCCAACTGAAACTCTATAGCAATGAAACAAAAGCTCTCTACTCTCCCTCCCATTTTCCCTCTGGCAAATACCACGTTGTCCTCTGTATTTATGAATCTGTGTCTGTTTTTGATTATTCATTTGTTTTTAGATTCCACATATAAGTGAAATCATATGATACTTACCTTTCTCCATCTGAACCTATTTCATTTAGCATATCTTCTAGGTACATTAATGTTATCATGAATGGCAAGGTGACATTCCTTTTTCTTGATGAATGAGATCCCATTGTGTATATGTACTATTTCTTTATCCATTCATCCATCTATTGATGGACACTTAGTTTGCCTCCATATCTTGGCTATTGAAAATAATGCTGCAATAAAAATAAGGATGCATATATTTTTTTTCAAATCAGTGTTTTTGTTTTCTTTCAGTGAATACCTAGAAGTGGAATTACTGAGTTTTATGATATTTCTATTTTTCAGGTATTTTTGAGGAATATCCAAACTCTTTTCAACAGTAGCTGCACCAGTTTACATTCCCCCAACAGCGCATAATGGTTCCCTTTTCTCTACATTTTCATCAAAATTTGTTACTTCTGGTCTTTCGGATTTTAGCCATTCTAACTGGTGTGTGGTTGTATCTTATTGTGGTTTTCATTTGTATTTCCCTGATGATTGTGATGTTGAACACAACATCTCGTGTATTATTGGCCGTTTCTATATCTTCTTTGGAAAAATGTCTATTCAGATCCTTTGCCCATTTTTATTGGATTATTTATGTTTTTTTGGTGTTAAGTTATATGACTTTTTTTTTACTTTTTTAATATATTTTGGATATCAACACCTTATCAGATAAAGCATTTGCAAATGTCTTCTCCCATTCAATAGATTGCCTTTTTGCTTTGTTGATGATTTCTTTTACTGCAAAAGCTTTTTAGTTTGATGTCCAATTTTTTTTTAAATTTTTATTTTTGTTTTCCTTGACTAGGAAGATGTATCAAGAAACATATTACTAAGGTTGATGTCTAAGAGTTTACCACCTATGTATATTTTTTAGGAGTTTTATAATTTCAGATATTTAATCTGTTTTTAATTTATTTTTGCATATGGTCTGAGGAAATAGTCCAGTTTCATTCTTTTGCATGTATCTGTCCAGTTTTCCAAGCACCATCTATTGAACAGAATGTCATTTCCCAATCATCTATTCTTGATTCCTTTGTCATAGTTCAATTGACGGTATAAGTGTGGGTTTATTTCTGGGCTCTCTATCCTGTCTTATCGATCTATGTATTTATTTTTGTACCAGTACCATATGGCTTGGATTACTACAGCTTTGTAGTATATCTTAAAATCAGGGATTGTGATACTTGAAATTTGTTCTTTCTGAAGATTGCTTCAGCTATTTGGGGCCTTTTGTAGTTCCACAGAAATTTTAGAATTATTTATTCTAGTTCTGTGAAAAATGCTATTGGTATTTTGATAAGGATTACATCAATTCTGTAGATTCCTTTGGGTAGCATGGACAGTTTAACATATTAATTCTTCCAATTCATAAATATGGAATGTGTTGCCATTTATTTGTGTCATCTTTAATTTCTTTGTTTTGTGTCATCAGTCCCTTACACTCTTTAGAGTACAGTTCTTTTACCTCATTGGTTAAATTTATTCCTGGATATTTTATTATTTTTGATGGACTTGTAAATATGATAGTTTTCTTAATTCCTCTCCTAGCTAGTTTGTTATTAGTGTAAAAAATAGAATGGTTTTCTATATATTGATTTTGTATTTTTGCAACTTTACTGTATTCATTTATTATAATAGTTTTTGGTGGAGAGTTAAGGTTTCCTATAATCACCATGTCATCTGCAAATAGTGGTAGTTTTACTTCTTATGAATTTGGATGCCATTTGTTTTGTTTTGTTTTTTCTTTTCTGATTGCTTTTTTTTTTTAATTTAAGATTTTATTTATTAATGAGAGATACAGGGAGAGAGAGAGTGAGACAGAGAGCAGCAGAGACACAGGCAGAGGGAGAAGCAGGCTTCATGCAGGGAGCCCGACATGGGACTCGATCCGGGGTCTCTAGGATCAGGCCCAAGTTGAAGGCAGGGCTAAACCGCTGAGCTACCTGGGCTGCCCTCCGATTGCTTTTGTTAGGACTTCCAATATTATGTTCAAGAGAAGTAGTGAGAGTGAGCATCTATATCTCTTTTTGATATTAGAGGAAAAACTTTCAACCTTTTATCATTTAACATGTGAGTTGTGTCTTTTTTCGTATATGGCCTTTATTATGTTAACATATACCCACTTTGAGAATTTTTATCATTTTATCATACCCTCATTTATACCCACTTTGAGAATTTTTGTCATTAATAGATGTTGGATTTTGTGGAATGCTTTTTCTGCATCTAATGAGATGATATTATTATATGATTTTATCAACATCATCATGTGATGACTTTAATCATCAGCACATCATTTAATCCTTCATTTTGTTAATGTGTATTACATTGATTGATTTACATATATTAAACCATCCTTGCCTCCCTGGAATAAATCCTACTTGATTGTGGTGAATGATCCTTTTAATGTGTTTTCGAATTTGGTTTGCTAATATTTTATTGAGGATCTTTGTATGTATGTTCATCAGGGATATTGACCTGTAATTTTCTTTTTTTGTAGTGTCATTGTCTGGTTTCAGTATTAAGATAATGCTAGCCTTAGCATGAATATGTTTAAACACATTTCTTTCTTTTACTTTTTAGACTAGGTTGAGAGCGATAGGTATTACTTTTCTTTAAATATTTGTTAAAATTCACCTGTGAAGCCATTTGGTCCTGCAGTTTTGTTTATTAGGAGTTTTTTGTTTTGTTTTGTTCTGTTTTGTTTTGTTTTGTTTGTATTTAATTACTGACTCAATTTAAACTTTTCTGTTCAGATATCCTGTCTCCCTGATTCAATCTTAGATGATTGTTTCTAGAAATTCATCCATTTCTTTTAGGTTGTCAAATTTGTTGGCATATAGTAATGGTCTCTTAGAGTCCTTTATATTTTTGTGGTGGCAGTTATAACTTCACTTTCATTTGTGATTTGTGTGTGTGTGTGTGTGTTGAGGGGGTCCTCTTTTTCCCATGATGAATCTGGCTGAATGTTTATCAATTTTATGCTTTCAAAGAATCAGCTCTTGATTTCACTTATCTTTTATATTATTGGTGGGGTTTTTTTGTCTTTATTTCATCTGTTTTAACTCTATTATTTACTTCATTCTACTAACTTTGGGATTTGTTTGTTCTTCTTTTCTTAGTCTTTTTAGGTGTAAAGTTGAACAGTTGAGATTTTACTTATTTTTTGAATGAGGCCTGAATTGCTGTAAACTTCTCTCTTAGAACTACTTTTGTGCTTCCAGTGGTTTTGAACTGTTATGTTTCCATTTTCATTTCTCTCTAGATATTTTGGTTTTGATTTTTTTCATTGACTAATTGATTATTCAGTAGCATGTTGTTTAACAAATCCCATGTGTTTCTTGTTTTTTTTTTGCTTTTTGTAATTGATTTCTAGTTTTATACCTTTGTGGTTAGAAACTCAATATGATTTCAATCCTTTTAACATTTACTGAGACTCGTTTTGTGGCATAACATGTGATCTCTCCTGAAGACTGTTACATGTGCACTTGAAAAGAACATGCATTCTGGTTTTGGATAAAATGTTCGGTTATTATTTGTTAAGTCCGTGTGATCTAATGTGTCATTCAAAGCTGTGTTCCTTATTGATATTCTGTCTGGATGATTTATTCATTAATATAAGTAGGGTATTAAGGTCCCCTACTATTATTACATTACTATCAATCTCTCCCTTTATGTCTACTAACATTTGCTTTATATAGTTAGGTGCTTCTATGTTAGGTAGATAGATATTTACAACTATTATGTCCTCTTGTTGGGTTAATCCCTTTATTTTTATGCAGTGCCCTTCTTTGTCTCCTATTACAGGCTTTATTTTAAAGTCGATTTGGTCTGATAAGTATAAGTACACTAGCTTTCCTTTGAGTTTCCATTTACGTGGAATATTTTTTTCCATCCTTTCACTTTCAATCCATGTTTATATTTTCATCTGGGGTTAGTGTCTTTTAGGTAATACATAGTTGTATTTTTTTTTGTTATCCATTCAGTCACCTTATGTCTTTTGACTGGAGCATTTGGTTTATTTACATTTAACGTAGTTATTGATAAATATGTACTTATAGTCATTTTGTTAATCATTTTCTAGTAGTTTTTATAGTTCTTATCTATTCTTTTTCTCTTACTCTTTCCATGTGATTTATGATTTTCTTTAGTGCTATTGCTATATTTATTTCTTTTTATTTAAGTCTTTGATCTATTATGTATATATTTGTTTTTATCAGTGAATTTTTTCTTTCATAATCCCTTTCTAATTATGGACTTTTCTGCTTAACAAAATCCCCTTAACATTTCTTGTAAGGCTAGTTTAGTGGTGTTAAACTTTAACTTTTCTTTGTATGGAAAATTATTTTATTCTTCAATTCTGAATGATAGCCTTGCCAGGTCAGGTATACCTGGTAGCTTTTGTTTGGTTGGTCATTTGGTTTGTTCTGTTTTCCTTTCAGCACTTTGAATATATCATGGTACTCTTTGACCTGCAGTTTCTGCTGACTTTTTTTTTTTTTTTAAGTTTGGTATAGACTTACCAGGTTTTCTCTATATATAAATGATTTTCTCTTGCCATTTTTAAGATTATCTCTTTAGCACTGCCCAAGTGGCTCAGCAGTTTAGCGCAGCCTTCAGCCCAGGGCCTGATCTGGGGACCAGGGATGGAGTCCCATGTCGGGCTCTCTGCATGGAGCCTGCTTCTCTCTCTGCCTGTCTCTCTCTCTCTCTCTCTCTCTCTCTCTCTCTGTGTCTCTCATGAATAAATAATTAAAATCTTAAAAAAAAAAAAAGATTGTATCTTTGGCTTCGATTTTTGTGATTTCATTTATTATGTGTCTTCAGTCGGACCTCCTTAGGTTCATCTTGTTTGGGGTTCTCTGTTCTTAGACCTGGATGTCTGTTTTGTTCACCGGATTGGGATAGTTTTCAGCTATTATTTCTTCAAATTAGTTTCTGTCCCTTTGTCTCTCTCTTCTCCTTTTGGGACCCTGTATAATTTAAATGTCATTATATTGGATATTGTCACAGCTGTCCCTTAACCCACTTGTTGGTTTTTTTTTTTTTTTTTTTAATTTTTGCTCTATAGTTTTGGTGCTTTCCACTGCACTATGTCCTGAGCTCGCTGATTTGTTTTGCATCCTCTAGTCCTCTATTGATTGCCTCTAGGGTTTTTTTCATTTCAGTTACTATATGTGTGTGTGTGTGTGTGTGTGTGTGTGTGTGTGTATAATCTCAGACTGGTTCTTTTTTTATATTTTCTATCTCTTTGTTGAAATTTTTACTGAGTTTATTTACTCTTCTCTCAAGTCTGCTATGATCTTTATGACCATAACTTTAAGCTCTTTATCAGGTAGATTGTTTATCTCCATTGGATTTAGCTCTTTTTCTGGGGTTTTGTCCTGTTCTTTTGTTTGGATCATATGCCTTTGTCTCCTCATTTTGTCTGACTCCCTGTGTCTCTCTCTTTTTTTTTTTTTTTAATAAACCATATGTTAGATTATCAATTGTTCCTGATATTGAAAGTAATGGCCTTATGTAAAAGGTAGCCTGTAGTGCTCAAGTAGCACAATCCCACATGGTGACCAGAACTGACACTGACAGTGCCAGGGTTATCTTCTGTGTGGACTATGGGATCTGTCCTATTGCGGCTAAGCTGCTACTGCTGCAATCAGGCTGGTGGACAGGACTGTCCCTTAGCCTGGTTGTCAGCAGTGATTTAAAACTACTGTAACACACTGTTGGGCAGGGATTATCCCTGGCACAGCTGGTTCAGCCATCCTTATGCTGCCCTTATTGGTGTGTTTGTAGGTGGGGCTTGCTCCCAGTATAACTGAAAAAGAGGCCAGGCTCTAGCTATTGTCTGTGTGCTGTTGGGTGTGGCTACTACCTCCCCTCCTTAGGGCAGGAGTCCCTTGGGAGAGGAACCTGTCTTGCTTGGGCTGCCTGTTGACTATGACAGGGAGTGGTCATTCTGAGGGGACCCGGTCCCAACTAAAACTACCCACTTGGCATGGTGGGGTAGGAGCTACTTTGGAGTGGTACCTGCTGGTGCAGGTACTTTAAGAGGGGGGCTGGGCTCCAGGGGAATGCTCAGGCAAGTCAAGCAGTGCTAACAAGGCAGATGGAGAGTGTAAGAACTTGTGCACTCAAGCTTTAGGCTAGAAGCACTGAAGGAGGACAAGAAAAATGGTGCCTGCCAGCACCTCCAATCCCAGAGAAAGATTTTGTAGATCCCTACACCTCTGGCACACATTCTAAATTTCATAAATAAATCTCCTTTAAGTATGCCCTAAGTGCTTTCCTAATTGTGCTTCTATTCTGGGTTTCGGGCCAAGTGATATAGCATGTTAGCTCTAAATGGAGTGGAGACTCCATTTCCTAAGACCCTTGGGTTCTCTTGGAATTAAGCCCTGCTACTTTTCAAAATCAGATATTATAAGGGCTTGTCTTCCCAGTACCTAATTTGAAGATTTATCCTCTTGCTTTTCAGAAAGGACCTCTATGCTTATGATTTCTCTCCTGCTTGTGGATTGTTGCCATTTAAAGGGGTTGGTTCCTTACTGTGTCTCTTCCCTTCCTCCTTCTCTTTTCAATATGACCTGTTCTTTAAGCTTTTAGCTATGGAAGATCTGCTCTACCAGGCTCAGGTCATTTTCAAAGTGAGTTGAATTAAATGCAGCAATTGATTTGTTGTGACCATGGGACAAGGTGAGCTCAGAATCCTGCTATTTCACTATTCTCCTATCTCTTCTCCTCACACTAAATATTTTTCACATATTATCTAACTGTATCCTAAAAAAAATTTCAAGATATTGATGTTAATATGCTATCATACAAATGAGGAATCTGAAGACTTCATAGGTTAGGTAACTTGTCCTGTATTTTATGTAAGAACTATGATTTGAACTCAACGTTTCAGAGTTCACAACCCATTCCTCAAAGCAATATGATATATTGCCAAAATAGATATAATTGATATCTTATGAAACCATAGAAATGAAGAAAAATATTAAGGTTCTTTAAGGGAATAAATGAAAGAGATAATACTATGACAGAGAAAATAGTCCTTAAGCTTCAAAAGCAACTGCCTGCTTGTATATTGAGTTTGTTGGTTTTGCTTTCAGCAGGAAGTGCAGTCTGCATGACTAAGCTTTCCCACTGCTATGGGATTAATTTCAGGTATCAGAGGTGTGTTGGTGTGCACTAATGGCTGGGTCTAATGCTTCTGGAAGCACACCTCATCCCTCATGCTATGATAAGTCTTCTCTGTTGCCCTTCCATGTGTAAAATAGAATAAGCTTCCTTGGTATTGTCTTATAAAATATATTACAGAGGACTTAGAGTGGAATTGCTTTGTTTTACAAGACAAACAGAAAGGGAGCCAGATAAGTCTGAACACAGATTTGCATATCTTTTCCACGTATGTGGGTTTATCTATTATTTGTTGTATTAAAAAAACAGAAAACAGTGTTGAGTGTGCCTAGGCTTTTGATATAGGTTGACTCATTCTTGTTGATCAGAAGGGCAAGTGATAGTAACATATGCACAGGCATCTTTACTTTAGGATTTCCCTAATAACTACCCTGATTATTATTTCTTCTTCCTCCTCTTCTTCCTCTTCATCATCATTGTCATCATCCTCCTCCTTCTCCTTCTTTTTCTTCTTCTTCTGCTGCCGCTGCTACTAGTCCTAGTCCTAGTACTATTGGTACTAGTTATTCTTCTTTTAACTGAGGTATAATTGACATAAAACACTATATTAGTTTCAAATGTACAACATAACAATTCCATATTTATATATATTATGAAGGTGTTATTACAATAAGTCACATTAATATCTATCACCACTCATAATTAAAGAATTTGTCTTCTTGTGATGAGAACTTTTAAGATTTACTCTCTTAGTAACTTTCAAATATGCAATACAGAATCATTATAGCCAGCATGCTGTATATTATGTCATCATGACTTATCTGTTTTATAACTAAACGTTTGTACCTTTTGACTCCCTCCACCCAATTTATCCATCCCTTGCTGCTGGCTCTGGCAACCACCTTTATTCTTTGTATTTATGAGTTTGTTTTTTGTTGTTGCCTCATTTCTTTGTTTTTAGATTGCACACATAAGTGAGATCATGCAGTATTTGTCTGTCTTTTTCTGATTTATTCACTTAGCATAGTGACCCAATGTTATATCTATATTGTTGCAAATAGTAGGATATCATTCTTTTTTATGGCTAAATAATATTCCATTGTGTATATATACCACAATTTATTGATATATTCATGTGTTGATGGACACAGGCTGTTTCCATATATTGGCTATTGTAAGTAATGCCACAAAGAACATAGGAGTGTTTATCCTTTCGAGTTTATGTATTTGTTTTCTGTAAACAAATACCCAGAATTTGAAGTACTAGATCATATGATAGATGTATTTTTAATTTTTTGGGAAACCTCTCTACTGTTCTTCATAGTGGTTGAACCAATTTACCATTCCACCAAGAGAGCATGAAGGTTCCATTTTCTCCACACCCTCACCAATACTTATTATTTCTTGCCTTTTTGATAGAAGCCATTTTGACAGATATGAGATGTATCTTATTATACTTTTGATTTGCATTTCCCTGTTGAACAATGTTTCGTGTACCTGTTGGTTATCTGTGTGTCTTCTTTGAAAAAATGTCAGGTGCTACTTTGCCCAATTTTATGATTTTTTTCTATTGTATGTATTTTTTTTTTAACATTTTGGATATGAATTCCTTTTCAGATATGTAATTTGAAAATATTTTCTCCACTTCAATATGTTGCTCTTACATTTGGTTGATAGTTTTCTTTGCTATGCATAGCTTTTTTAGTTCACATAGCCCCATTTATTTATTTGTGCCTTTATTGACTTTCCTTTTGGTGTCCAACCTCAAAAAATTATTGCCAAGACCAATGTCACAGAACTTATGACTTATACTTTCTTCTAAGAGTTGTGTGTTTTCATGTCTTACATTCAAGTCTTTAATCATTTTGAATATTTTTTGTGTATGATATAAATTAGTGATCCAATTTCATTCTTTTGCATATAGCTGTTCAGTTTTCCCAACACTATTCATTGAGGAGACTGTCCTTTTGCCATTGTACATTCTTGGCTTTGTTGCTGTAAATTAGTTAATGTGTGTGGGTTTATTTCTGGGCTCTCTATTCTGTTCTGTTGATCTATGTGTCTGTTTTTATCCAATACCATACTGTTTTGAATACTATACATTTGTAACATAGTTTGAAATCACAGAGTGTGATGCCGTCAATTTTTTTGCTCAAGATTACTATGGATATTTGGTGTCTTTTGTGATTTTCCCCAAATTTAGAATTGTTTATTCTTGTTCTGTGAAAAATGCCATTAGGATTTTAATAGGGATTGCAATGAATCTGTAGATTGCTTTAGATAGTATGGAAATTTTAATAACATTAATTCTTCCAATTCAAGAACATAGGATATCTCCCCATTTATTTATATCATCTTCAATTTATTTCATCCATGTCTTATAGTTTTCACTGTACAGGTTTTCAGCTTCTTGGTTATATTTATTCCCAAATATTTTATTCTTTTTCATCCAATTATAAATAAGATTGTTTCTTAATTTCTCTTTCTACTGGTTCTTACTAGTGTATAGAAAAAAATGATTTTCTGTATATTGATTTTGTATTTGCAACTTTACTGACTTCATTTATTAGTCACAGCATAGTGAAAGAACCATGTCTGGTATAATATAAAGGTGTTTATATATATATATATATATATATATATATATATATATATATATATACTACTTCTTCTTTATCCATTCATCTACTGATGAACACTTGGACTGCTTCCATAATTTGGCTATTGGCTGCTATAAATATAGGGGTCTATATTTATTTCCCTAATGATGAATGATGCTGGACATTTTTTCATGTGCCTGTTGCCACCTGGATGTCCTCTTAGCTTTAACTTTTGATATGTTAATTATAAGGTGTTCTATTATGGGTTTCTTTGGGTTTATCTTATTTTGAACTGTCTGGGCTTTTGTGGATATGGATAATTTTCCTTCCCTAGGCTAGGGAAGTTTTAAGCCATTACTTATTCAAATAAATTGTTCCTCTTTTTCTCTCTTTTCTCTCTGGAATCCCTATAATGTGAATATTAGTTCACTTTGCATTGTTTCTCAAGTATATTTTTGGCTTTTTTTTTTAAAGATTTTATTTATTTATTCATGAGAGACAGAGAGAAAGGCAGAGACATAGGCAGAGGGAGAAGCGGGACTTGATCCCAGGACCTGGAGATTGCAACCTGAGCCAAAGGCAGATGTTCAACCACAGAGCCATCTAGGTGCCCCATTTCTTAAGTATGTTAAGCTATCCTCACTTTTGCTTTTTCTTTTTTGCTACTCTGATTGGGTGAGTTCCTCTTCCAGGTCTTTAAGCCCAATGATTATTTTTTCTGTGTCATCTAGTCTTTTATTGAACCCTGTAGTGTATTTCTCAGTTAAATTATTGTATTCATGAGTTCTATGACTTCTGTTTAGGAATTTCTTATATTTTTATCTTTTTGTTGAAGCTCTCACTGAGTTCATTTTTCTTCTCTGTTTATGTGAGTACTTTTATGAGGGCATACTTTTATGACCAGTTTTTTGAACCTCTGCTTATCTCTAATTCACTAAGATTTTTCCTCATCTTGAGATTTTATCTTATTCTTTTATTTGAAACCTGTTTCTTGGGGATGCCTGGGTGGCTCAGAGTTTTAGCACCTGCCTTCGGCCCAGGGCATGATCATGGAGTCCTGGGATCAAGTCCCATACTGGGCTCCCTGCATGAAGCCTGCTTCTCCCTCTGACTATGTCTCTGCTCTCTTTCTCCGTGTCTCTCATGAATAAATAAAGTCTTTTTAAAAATGTTTTTTAAAAAAGAAACCTGTTTCTCTGCTTTTTATTTTCTTTTGTTGTTGTTGTTGTCATTATTTTTCCATTTTGCTTGACTTCTTGTATTTGTTTCTGTGCATTCGGTGAAACAACCACCTCTCCCAGTCTTGAAGCTTTGGCCTTGTATAGGAGATGGGTTCAAATCTGCCCTAGCTCTTAGTTATCTCTCAAACCTTTGTGATTGTCCAGGAAGCTTATTTTATTTTTAATAGCTCCCATTAGTAGAGGCTGTGCCAAGACCAGTCAGTGTCCCAAAGGGGAGGATCTTGGCACTTAGCTTCAAGCTTATGGGAAACCAGAACTTTAGGCAACAGCTTTTAAAAATATAATTATATACAATCCTATGGAATTTTAACTGTTAGCACTGCAGACCCCAGAATCAGGCAATCTAGAACTGTCTTCTGGAGAGCACTTGCCAAAAATGGGGCTCCAGATGACTACAAGCTTCTTTCTGGGTAATTCTAGTGAACTTTAGTGAGGCAGAGAGAGAGAGTACAAAGATGGTATTCCCTTGCCTACATTTCTGAGAGCACCTCCAGAGGCTCTAGATATATACCTAGCTTGCAGCCTATTCCAATGCTGAACCTCCAAGACTAACAAATAGTCTTCTTTCACAGAAAGGGAATATATTTAAGTCTGCTCTCTGCAGTGCCCTAAGGATGGTAGTCTCCCAATAACTGTTTCTCTGATTGTTATAGTCCTATGGGACCTGGGCATGCACGTCCTCCTGGCCACAAGAGCCAGGCAATCAAGGGGCATGCCTTGGGCAACACCTGTAAATCCAGGGCACCAGACATAAAAACTGTATAACCTGACATGTATAAGAGCCCTTGTCTGATAGTTGCTAGAGCTCTGGAGCATGGCAAATGGAGGGCACAAAGTTAGTACCTGCCCTCTAATGTCTCAAGAAAGGTTTTACAGCCAGCCTTTAGATGTGTGTTTAATTGGAAGTGTGTCCCTCAGGCTGTAGCTATGATGATAAAGTAATAGGCTCTTAAACAGAAAGATTGAACTCCTGGGTCTGTTGCTTCTTTCTGTGCATGGGAGTGCTAGCAATTTAAGAACATTTCCTGTGTTGCTTATATGCCTGTGGGACCATAGAGTATAAGCTCTCCTGGTCACCAGAGCCAGGTGATGTAGAGGTGTCCTCTGGCATTAACCACAAAAATCAGTACCATACAAGGGTATAAGCTTCTTCCTGTAAGATACCGGTGACCTGGAATAAGGCATAAGGAGAGCAGAAAGAATGTATCTGTCCTCTGCCTCTATTCCCTGAGATTATTTTGGCACCTTTAAGGGTGCCAAAACAGAAGGCTGCCCTTCAGGCCAAAACTCCTGGACAAGCGAATAGGCTGTTGTTTCCAGAAAAAAAAAAAAATAGGGTCTTGCTTCAGTTTGCTATCCATGCAGTGCTCTGAAAGTGTTATTCTGCCAAGAACTGTCTTTCCATTTCTTACAGTCACATGGGAACAAGAATGAAAATCTCCTTCACCTCCAGAGACAGGTGAGCAAGGGGCATTTCCTGTGGCAACAACAAAACCCTGTCACCAGACATAAAAACTGGAGCACCAGGCATGTGTAGGAACTTCCTTCTAGGAAATACTGGTGCTGTGAACATAGCAGGAGGAGAAAGAGCAAAAATGGCACTCTGGTTACAAGACAAATAGGGAATGCAAAGATAGCACCTACTAAAAAAAAAAAAAAAGGGAAAGAAAAGAAAGGGAAAAAGAAGAGGAAAAAAAAGGAAATAACAAGGAAATGGGGATAGGAGATGGTGTTCACCAGCTTTAGCAATGCAGAGGGAGAGTGTGCAAGGTAACGCCCATGGGAAAGGAAAAACAAAACAAAACAAAACATGAAGATACTTGCTGGCTTTAGCAAGGCAAAAGGAGTACAGGTAGATTGTACTCACTGGTCTCTAACCCCAGAGAGTATCCTAAACAGGCTTCTGTCCCTCATACTAAAGTTTTAAATTAGGAAATAAGTTTTTTTCACATAAAGTCTGGGTGCTTTTCAATGGGCTACTTCTGCTTTGGGCTTGGAATGCATGAGTCTGCAGACAGGCCATTTAAAAGTTGGTGTTACTTAATTTGCCAGAGCACTGTGGGTCTCAAGGGCAGAAGTCCTGTTTGTCTTCAAAGCCAGATAGTTTGGGGACTTGTGTCTTAGGTGTCAGTCTTAAAAGTCAGGGTGTCAACAGCGAGATGTGAATGTCTTGTTCTTTAGAAAGAATCTCTGGGTTTTGAGTTTTCTCTTGATTGAAGGTGGTCACACCAGTTCACACCACTTTTTACTTCTCCCTCTACCCAGAAGAAATTGTTCCGTATATAGCTGTACATTTCAGCATGTCTGTTAGAGGAGTTGAGTTCTGTTTCTTCCTCCTTTGCCATCCTCCCAGATCTCTTCCTTATACTGCTTGTGTTTTGCTTTTCTTCGTGTCCATTTCCATGGGCCCACTTCTTATATTTAGTTCATGAGACATTCTGCTGGACTTATGTTCTGATTAGTACCCTTAGTTAAGTACCTTGAAAGTTTTAGGTAAGAGCTTCCCCACAGAGCTCTTCCAGACTTAACAAGACTGTCCATTTGACACTTCCCATCATGGTAGGCAAATCAAACATAGTCTTCCAACTTTAATAACCTTTAGCACTAAGGATTGTGGAGATAAATGAAGACTGCTCAAGTTAGAATAAACAGCACTTGCTTAGTCCCCTAGGTATTCAGAGCTATAACAAGAGTCAGCCACCATCACTTGTGTTTGGCAGAAACTCAAAGGCAGGACAAGGAGTCGTAAAACTTTATAGTGAAAAAAAAAAAAAGGTAGGCTTCAGGTCTGCTCTGATTGGAGGTTGTTGACATGGGAAGGCTAGAGGTAGGCTAATTAGAACAAGGCATTCCTGTATGGTTGACTGGGGGAGCATATGTAGCTTTTTCTGGTAGGCTTGAGATGGAATTAAAGACAAGATAGGTTGGCAGTCATTGACCAAATCCTAACTGGTTTGGTCCCATTGCTGTTGAGGCTGTGGTTTGGCTTCCTCAGCTAGTTGCTGCAGAGACTGTGAGTCAGAAGTCTGGCTATTTTTCCAATTGCATATTAAGTCTTTTCAGGATGCACACATGGTTAAATATTCTCCTTGGCTTCAGTGACCTGGATCTATCAAGGGAAACTGAATTGTACGTAGGTATATTACAGTAAAAGTTACAAGACACAGATGTAGTAATAGGTATGTGTGCAAGGTATAGTGGTAGTATTGTTTGAGAGAGAGATTATTATTGGGAAAGTCAGGGAAGGATGAATCCTATGCCAGGATTAGTAGAATTTTGCTATCCCAAGAATAAGGAACAACATGTGTAAATGCAGAAAAATATGAAGTAACAATATATGTGAAGAGATGTGACTATTTATTTTGGAATTTTGAAATACTATGCTAAATTTTGAGAATATGGCTACACTCAAATCCCAATAGGACATTTTATACCGTGCTAAAAAGTTTAATTACTCTTAAAAGAATGGGGATCAAAGAAGGTATTCTCAGACCCTGGAATGGTGATGTCCAGTTTGCTAAATGACAAAATATACTGTCCAAGATGCAGATATTTACAAAAAAGACCTTGGGATGTCCTGTACACAAGGACTAGAGAAAAAATGGAGCTAAGGTCAGTAACAATATGTTGGGAAGAATGGCTCTGTGTGGTTGAAGATAGAACAGGAGTGTTAGAAACATGCTCCGAGTACACCTGGATGCCTTAGTGGTTGAGCATATGCCTTAGGCTCAGGGCATGATCCCAGGATCTGGGATTGAGTCCCACATCAGGCTCCCTGTGGGGAGCCTGCTTCTCCCTCTGCCTGTGTCTTTGCCTTCTCTCTGTGTGTGTGTCTTTCATGAATAAATAAATACATATTTTAAGAAGAAGAAAGAAAGAAAGAAAGAAAGAAAGAAAGAAAGAAAGAAACAAACAAACAAACAAACTCCAAAATCAGGGCATGGTCAAGACAGGGAGGTAGCAGCCTGTAGGAAAAAGAGCAGGAGAGCAGGGTGGTTGGGTACTTCCAGAAACCAGTATCTTGCTCACTTGAGTCTGTCTTATAAGGACTAGGTATGAACATTCTATTTTATAACGATCAGTATTTTAAAAAGCTACTCAGCATGAGACACATAAAGGCTGAAATAGATGCCCATTTTGAACATACAAAATATTTGTAAATATGATTATGATTGCTCCCTTTTTATTGTTAGCATTTACAATAATAACACAAATAATTAGGAATAAATGATAAAAGAAAACATAAAAAATGTTTGTCTTTCAGCTAAAGATCTCTAGTGCCATGCTTTAGAACAGGGGCTAGCAAATGATGGCCCATGGGCCAAATCCAGCTTGCTCCATTTTTGTAAAGACATTATTAGAACACAGCTATATCTATTCACTTACCTATTGTCTATGGCTACTTCACACTACAGCGGCAGAATCAAATCGTTACAAGATATGGTCCCCAAAACCTAAAATATTTACTGTCTGGACATTTACAAAAAAAAAAAAAAAAGTTTCTCAGCCTCTGCTTTAGAACCTAGGGACAAATAGAGCAAAATACATTCTAATGGTGTGGCATGAAAATGAACACAGTGAAACAACCATATTTTATGTGCCTAGATCTTCATAGGAAATATTCTCAATCGTGTGATATAGATGAGGAAGACAAGGCTCAGAGAGGTTAAGTAATATTTTGAAAGCATACAACTAGTATAAGACTGTGCTAAGTTCTGTAATGACATGAAAATGACATGGCAACTTGCTTTTGAGGAATTAAAAGCTAGTGAAAAATTCAGACATGTAAATATGGCAAGGTATGCCATATATATGCACTAAGGTATGTGAAGTGGTATTACACGTATAATATATAGAATGCAATCTGATGTTAAAGTTAAGAACACACCTCTCAAAGCCAGACTGCCAGGGTTGAACATCTGGCTCCAGTACAAGCGAGCTGTGCCACCATGGGCTAGTTACAGAATCTTTCTGTCACATACTTTCCATATTCATAAAGTGGAGATAGCAGTCAATTACCTTATAGGAGTGTGAGGATTAATACATTATTTCATTCAGTGTATCCTATTGAGCACCTACTAGGTGACAGTATTCATTGAGGCACTTGAGATACTTCATTACACAAAACAACACTCCTTATTTTTTGAAGCTTACTATC
Source organism: Vulpes lagopus (assembly GCF_018345385.1). Taxonomy (NCBI): domain Eukaryota; kingdom Metazoa; phylum Chordata; class Mammalia; order Carnivora; family Canidae; genus Vulpes; species Vulpes lagopus. The sequence continues at coordinate 31,192,162 of NC_054838.1, read as the reverse complement.
TGCCAGAGGGAGACAGGCAGTAAACAGTTAATATTGTAAATAAGTCAATTGTATGAAATGCTAGAAGAGAATGAGTACTTCTGAAAAAAAAAAAAAAAGAAAAGAGAGGAGAGAATGGGGATCCATAGCACCGAGCAGTGGGGAAAGAGTGGTTTGGGAGAGCCTCACTGAAAAGTTGTGGTTGTAATGAAGATTTGGAGGAGGTGGAGGGTTGGCTCTGTGGCTGTCTTATCAGAGAGAACAGCAGGCACAGAGGTCAGCAAGAGCCTCGATGCTGCCTGAGGTAGTGTCTAAGGAGTAGCAAATGGGCCAGAGTGCCTGAGATAGAATGAGCAAGAGGAAATTGGTGAAGAGGGGTCAGAGAGTGTTTGGTTCACCTAGTACTTTAGGGACCTTGTGAGGACTTTGGCACTTACTCTGTCTAAATGTTCTTCCAGGGTTTTGAACAGCAAAGAAGATCACGCATCAACATTTAGAGTAGTGTTTTGCCTGTCTAATAAGAAGTACTCAATGCATATTCATTGTAATTATTATTATTATTACTATTATTATCATGGTGCATCAGGGAATGAAGGATAACTCATTGTCTATGAAGGAAGTCAGTGATATGAAACAGGAGAATTAAATTGTTATTAGACTGCAATTAGTGTCACACCAAAGAATTTGTACATTATTGAGAAGACCATGAGGAACTGAACCAATTTGAAAATCATAGTCACAGGAGGACTATGGAATCAATCTTGAGCAAACCCAATTTGAAGGATTAGTATCATACCATAGTTTTAGTTAAGTCATTTGTCATATTCATACCACAAGGCAATAAAAATCTCCAATATTAATAAATATCTGTTATGACCTATAAAGGCTTCTAGTTGCTTTACATGTATTGCTTCCAAAACTCTAGAAGTTGTACTTTTATCTCCATTTTATAGACTGATAAACAAAGACCAAGAAAGATTAAGTGTTTTGCCCAAGATTATATAGTATCTTAGTTTGGGTTCTCTCAAAACCAAGGGACTACTTACAAGCTAATGTATGTGCTACATGCAAACTCAGAGCAAAACAATGGTACAAAGGATGGTGAAGCAAGAAAAGAAAACATAAGGTATTGTATTACCCAATTGACCACAATTTTAGAAGACAACACAGCCGAGCTGGACAGCTTTCAGACAGAACTTACAGATCCACCATGTCTCAGAGGGGAAGAAAGGAAGGGCATTTATCTGATGGCTCCTTCTTGTCTTCCTTTCTTTGATTCCAGTTATCCCATAGGATGTTAACTCCCTTTTCAGTCTGGATGTGTTAATTGGCAAACTCTGGAGAAAACAGATCCTCATTTTCTGGCATGGTGCTTTACACAGGCCCCCATTTCCTTCACATGGTGCTTCCCACAGGAGAGCTTATCAGCGCCCACCTGGATACTGGAGCAGTTGGGCTTGTACATGGCAAGCATGCTGGAACCCTGCCAAAGACTGGCTTCCCTTTCTGGGAGGCTGAGGTAACCAGTGTTATAAGAGGAGGCACGTGGCATCATAGCAGTTGCTCTCCTTTAAGCAAGTGGGGTTCACTGGATGTTTGTGGTTGATAGATTCCTGACAAGTGCATAAACTGGGTCAGATGCACACAGCTAGGATATAGATTTTCCAGGAAGAATAGATTGAACCAGGAAGTCTGATTCCAGAAACATCAAAATATGTCCTTAACTGCTACTGCAGACTGCCTACTAAGGCTACTCCAAGAAAGGGTCACAACCCTTTAAACAAGGATAATTCAAAGAAATCAAGATTTTAAATTCTGCCCCATTCAACATTACTGCACAGACTCATATGTTTTGGTCCTTCATATTATGGATTTTCATTAATAGTATGTGATTTTTAATAAAACAATGTATCAAAATCTAACCTTACAGAAACAAATCAATTTTATAATAATAATTACTATCATATAAAACTATTTCTCTTTCATACCATAAAAGCTTTTGCTTTACTAATAACTTTTTTGCTCTAAATGGTGGTACATATTGGACCGATTTATAGATCATTAATTATTTGGTATAGTACTGTAGGGAAAAGAAATAATTCGAGTTTATTGACAAGGGCACCTTCACATAAGGATTTAACCACAGATCATAGTGTCAGAGACTTTAGGGTTCATTTAGGCCAATCTTTACTCAAAGTACTTAAACACTTCAAGCGCATTAAGGAAGTTGCTGACCTGGAGCTGTGTCATTCTGCTGTTTGTCAACTCTAAGGAATAGTAAGACCTATATAGAGGAACAGTCTTTGCTCATCACAATTTCTAACCCCTTATATTTGAGAAGAAATAGAATAATTAGTAAAGTAGAATCTATTTATCACATATGCATTAAATGCTTATAAAATTTTAAAACATTGTTGTAAATGTTGTGGGGAATAGTAAGTTACAAGTGACAAAGTATGTCCCCTCTAAGAACTCACAGTAGTAATAGATAACATTGTTATATGCCCCTCATAGGTATTACTCATTAATTCTCAAGTCAATCCCACGAAGCAGTCCCAGAACTATTCTTATTTGATAGACATAGAAACTGAGACTCTGAAAGGTTAAGTTCTACACAAAGTTATTTAAAGAGTTCATGCCTGGGATTTTAATACAAGGAGTTTAGCTCCAGAGTCCCAGACTTTAGCTATAATATTAACTGGGAAAGAGAGAATCAAGTTTGATGTCTCTGAAATGAAGAAAACTATATGGAAAGTGTTATAGTAGAGTCAGAAACAACATAAGATCTGTGAGGGAAGAAGACATTAATTCTAACAGGTGTGTGTGTTGGGAGGCCATAAAGAGAGGGAATCTTGATTAGATTGGTGTCTTGAATTACTAAAAAACAAAGTAAAGGTCCATTGGGGATCTTTCTAATGGAGATTAAGATTTAGTTATTATAAAGTATTCATATGTTCAAAGATTTCATAGAACAGCAGAAACTTACAGTTTTGTTCCTGGCAATAGAAATCCATGGTGTAAGTCTAGAATTTCTTTGTTATCAATTAAAGCCTTAATCTTTTTTTTTATAACACTGTTTAATAATTAGGAGTTTGTCTAGCTGCTCAAGACAGAAATCCTTGATCTCATCTGTGTCTCTAATTTCTGTCTTCCCTTTTAAATCTACCATAAATCCCTATCCTTAAAAAGCTCTGGAATCATTCAGTAGTTTCTAGCCCTAGACCACTCTTCAAAGTCACTATTATCTCTGAACTGGAATGATATAGCAGACTCATGGTTAATATTCCTGGTTCTTCTCTGCTGTCCTTTGAATCTGATCGTGTAATATTCCAATTCAGTTATTGAAGTGATTCCTCATTGGTCTTTTAGGATATCTATATAGCTCAACATGATCTGGAAGCTCCTAAAAGCCGCAACCCATGTTTCCTATCTAGCTTCATCTCCCATCAGTCCTTCATGCTTCTTCAACCGCTTCTCACCCCCGGTTTATACTCCCTGGTCTAGCCTATATACATTTATAATAAGCTCCACTTGTCTCTATCTCTTATATAGGCTCACTCTTCTACCAGGAATAACCCTTCATTCTCCCAAACACTGGCTGTTTTGTATCACTTATTAACTTGTGATTTTATATATCCTTTAGGTCTCCACTTAGATGTTACATTCATTGAGTGGTCTTCTTGAGGGCAGGCTGTTCCCCAACTTCTGGTTGGATAGCTTCCTCTGATTTTCTTTGATAATCTATACCATCCCAACTGTATCATATGTTTCCCTCAAATCTAAGATTTGAGAAGAGAAACTTTATCCTTCTCAATGCCCATCCCAGTGCCTCTAATATAGGAAATAAATAAGTTGATGGGAAGGGAATGAACTAATCTATTATTTTCAACTCCCTATTATATGCCAGGTATATATATATTACATCTAAATTTTATAACTAACCAAAGTACATAATGTTGTTTCTATGTCGAGAGGAGGAACATGAGCCCAGTGTTACTTCTGTGTTCCCTTAGGTGAAAACAGCTACATAGACCATGTTGCTTTCCACTTTCTATCAATGTTATGAATATTTTATAGCTCAAATGTAAGGTGATGCAATGATCCCTGCTAAATTAAATACTGTGTGTTTCAGTTCCATTTTCTGATTATAGAGACGTTTTTAAATCCTGATTGTTATATCCAATAATCCACTAGCTTTGTGTAAAGCACATACTTAATAACTCTTCAATGTCTTAATCCAAAGAAATTATTGATTTTTTACAAAGATAAAAAGTATTGATGACTAAAGGGAAGTCTTTAGGGAGTTAGCTAGGAGAAATATTAAAGTTTTAATTAAAAATGTGGGGCTATGATTATTTTACAAACTAACAATCACAACTGATAATTTCTTCTTTTCTATGTAGACATGAGAAATATTTTATGGTAGAAATAAAATATTATGATGATAAAATTCTACTTATCTAAAAATGTAATACCTTTCATATCAAAACCTAATTCATGGTACTTTCACAGAATTTTGTTTGTTTGATAAAAAACATGCTAGTGCTCATGATCACCTTTTCCTTATAAATAAGAAGCAAACTGTGAATAAAACAATATTTTCTTGTTGCTTCTCTGCCTTATAATAATTTGCAGTAGTTTTAGAGAGGTTATTAAAGTAATTATAGATTTCCTTCCCTTCCCTTCCATAATTCTCTTGCTTGGGATCATGTCTCAAACAAACTTCTAGTTTCAGGGTTGGCTTCTAGAGGAACCCAGTCTAAGACTTTATCAGTTATGTCAGATAAAGGTACAAATTCCAAGCTGGTGCTCTTTAAATTTCATCCTTTTCTTTAGAATGTCCTCCTCTAATTGGGATGCAGAGAGAAAGAGAGAGACAGACAGACAGACAAGAGAGAGCATGAGCATGAGCAAGCTCACTCGATGCATCCCAAAACTTTTATCACCTAAGATAAGATTTAACCTATCATGTATAAAGAAAATTTACTAGGCTACTAGTTACTACATGTATATTTGATTGTTGCTATATACTGAGTTCCAGCTTACAATGCTGTAAACTTTGTGGAACCTCCACTCCTGTCAAAACAGAATGGGATAGGATAACTTGCGAGCATCACAGTCAAAGATGTAAATGGTCCCAAGAAGGTGTTTACAGCAATCCGAAGTAATTCACTTGGCAAAGGCCATTTTCTATACCTGATTCTTGCTTAACTCAGGGTGCTGGTAACAAAGATAAATGATGCCATGACAATTGGCACTACAAGCAGGCTGACATGTCACAGAAAAAAGGCCATCAGTTCTGATTGTTCGCCAGCAGTTTATTTCTCTCTCCCTCATCAGACTAAACATAGCAGCAATGATGAGTGTGTGATTTATACTACTCAGTAGTAGAGCTTGCACACATCCTTCTTTTGAAGGAAAATGATGAACAATACCTGTGACAGGTTCCTTCCACTCAAACATCAGAATCGTCTGATGACTTGAAGAAGAGGTTAAAGGGGAGTGTCTGGTCTTTGCTTGTCAGACAAAAAATAAAGGGGAAATATTTTATTGGAAACATTATGCGCTCTCCAGTGGTGGTGATGAACTCTGTTCAAGGTTTTGAGAGAACCAAAGTATCCTCATTGATACTGTGACATATGAGAGACAGATTCACAGTTTCTTGCTTCTGTTGAGCTCTGTAGGAAGTAGATTGATGTGATAAAAAGAGCACAATTTTGGTAGTTAGACCTGGGCTAGAATATTGTCATTGCCACTTTCTGAATGTGACAAATTTGGCAAGATGTCTTCACCTCTATAAGCCTCAGTTTTCTTAATTGTAAAGAGCAGTATTAACAACTATTATACAAAGTGACTGTAGGACTTAAGCTTGAAATTATAGAATTTTTACAGGCACATAGATGCATGTGAGCTACATGATATAAGAATACAGACATTTTTAGTTGGATTGGTTTTACATGAGCCTCAATTACTGATTGAAAACCCTTCATATGCCATATGCTGTGTTGACAGTGGAAACTCAAAGTTGAGTAGAACATACTTGTCTGCACAAGAGTTCACAGTCAAGTTTGGGAGGAAAAATCTATTTACTGCTGGAGTGTCTATATATTTTCTGCTAAACACTTGTTTTTCTTTTCTTTGTTAACAGAGAATTATCACTCAGCTTTTATCCACAGACAATGCGGGTCTTTTGTTTTGCCTTCCATCCCACATAATGAAACATATATGCATGTACCTGGAGTAATATATTCTGTAATAATGTGTTATACATATATGCGTGTGTAATATAATTAAATATATTAATATGTAATAAAAACCTATCTTGATGATGATAAGGAAAGGTGATAATTTTACTCTTTTATCAGATAAAATAAAATCATGTTCTTCGAGGAACAACTTAGACGTAGTCAAATAAGGCATTACCTATAATATATTTTCGTTCAGTCTTATTATCTGATACCTGAATTTTGTCATTGGTAACTCAAGCAGGATTTGCTTGCAGGCAAACTGTGGCTCTCAGTGCAACAAGCAGGACAAAAGAAGCTATGATGGGGGGAAATCAAAGGCAAAGGGTAGCAATTCAGATACTGCTGATTCCTTAGGGAAAATGAATGGGCTTAGTTCATTTGGGCTTGATTATTGCCAAGGCCAGCAATCACAGGGACTGATGCCATAGGTAAGGCAGGGTGATGTGGTCCTTCATGTAGGGTAGTGCTCACAGTCAGCAAGGCTGCAGCATTATGTTTGTAAAAGGTTTGTAAAATTTAAAGAATTCTTACTTCTGACTGAATACAGTTGATTGTTGAATAGTGTGGGGGTTACTCAAATTTGCATATATCTTTTGACTCCCCCCAAAAACCTAACTACTAATAGCATATTATTGTCTGGAAGCTGTATCAATAACATTAGTCAACACATATTTGTATGTTATATGTATTATATACTATATTCTGATAATCAGGTAAGGAAAAATAAAATGTTACTAAGAAAATCCTAAGGAAAAGAAAACATATTTACAGTACTACTGTAAAAATTTCTTATACAAATGAATCCATGCAGTTCAAACCCATGCTGTTCAAGGATCAGCTGTATATGCAGGAAATGGTTTATATTCCCTGGGGTGGAGTTAGAAAATATTGGTGAAATTATTCTTGAATCTGAGTACTATACATTAGAATAACCTGAAAAGCTTTTCTAAAACTAAACAAAACAAAACAAAAAAAAAAGCAATGTCTAGGTCATACTCCCTAAGTAATTAAATCACAATCTCTGGAGTGGAGTCATTTTATTATAAAAATAATTAAATATACAGAAAAATTTAAAAAAATTTACATGGAACATCCATGTATTTTCCATTTAGAGTCTACATTTAAAAGTTTGCTATACGTGCTTTATCAAATACCCACCTGCATACTCATCTATCCATCCAGTAATCCATTCTATTTTTGGTGTATTTGAAAGTAAATTGCAGATATTAGCAACATTTCCCTAAATACGTTAGCTTGCATCTCATTAACAAGAATATAGTATTATATACAACCTCATTTGATTTATGAAGTTGTGTATGCGGGCCGGCCCCGCTGCCTGGTCTGCGGAAGCAGCTGCGGTGGCCAAGCTTCCACACCGTGGCCTTTGCCCTCTGGGGGCAAGTGCGGTCCCAATGGGGTATGCGCGCGATGCTCTGTCATAGAGGACGAGCTGATATATAAGATGTAATACACATCTCTCTAGTGTCCACTTGCTGAATTTTAAAAATGCATGCACCACTGTAACCCAGACTTTTTTCAAGATATAAATAAAATCCTACCATGGTGCTACAAAGTTTCCTAAGCCCTTCCCTTGTCAGTATCTTGTCCCTACTCCCCAGAGGCAATCATTATTTGACATTTTTCTCCTACTACAGATTAACTATTGCCTTTTTGAGAACTTAATACAAATGGGTTTATATAATATGCACTGTTCTGTGTAAGGCATTATTCACTTTGCATAATATTTTGGAGGTTCATCCAGGCTAATGCCTCTGATAGTGTTTTTTTTATTCCTTTTTATTGCCGAGTAGTATTGTTTGACATAAATATACTGTTTTAAAAAAAAAATACTGAGGTGGGCACTGGACGGGATGAGAACTGGGTGTTATTCTGTATGTTGGCAAATTGAACACTAATAAAAAATAAATTCATTATTAAAAAATAAATAAATAAATTTTAAAAATAAATAAGTAAACTGGTTTTTTTTCATATATTCTCCTTTTGATGGGCACTTTGGCGGCTTTCAGTTTTTAGCTATGATAACTGATCCTTCTATAGGCATTTTTTCACAAGTCATTTTGAACTTTTTCATTTTTCTAGGAGTGGAATCATTAGGCCATAGGTCACATTTCGTTCAGTTTTATAAGAAAATGCCTGAACATTTTGTCTAGATGATTAATTTTTTTATCTCCACCAGTAATTTATTAGAGAATTCTAGTTATTCCACAACCTCACCAACACTTGGTTTCATTGATCACTTTAATTAGAGTTATTCTGACATATATATGTTGATACCTCATTGTGATGTCAAATGATATTAAACACTTTTTAATATTCATATTGACCATTTATCTATCTTCTTTTGCAAGGTGGCTTTAAAGTTTTGGCCTATATTTTTGAGTTCTTACCTTTTTACTATTAAGTTTTAAGAGGTTTTTTTGTCTTGCTTATGTATTGTTTTGTTTTGTTTTGTTTTCTTATTTATTTCTCTACATATCCTGGACACCAGTTTTTTTTTTTTCAGATACATGCTTTGTGAAATTTTTTCTCTCAGCCTATATGTTGAGCATTCATCTTCATGGTATTATTGTTCAATGAAAGAAGTTTTACATTCTGCTAAAGTCTAATTTATCTTTTTTTTTTCTTTTACAGTCACTGCAGTTTTAGGCTAAGAAAAATTTCTTTTTCAAAACTTTGCAGGTGATTCTAACTTGAGGCCAAAATTGAGAACTGGATTACAGGGATCAGTGAGTTTCTCTGGCAAGCTATAGCATTAATCAGAACACAGAAACATTGAGTTTTGGATAAATTAGTATATTTGAAAGAAAGCTGGCCTTGAGAGATTCAGGTGCCTCAGCTTAATCCCAGAGCATAGGTTTTGGTGGCTACTTAAATCAGACCCTCTCAGAGTTCCCAACATGTTTTCTGACTAGATTGTGATAATTTTAAATTCTGGACAAAATGGAAGTTGTAATATTGGGGGTATCAGTGACTGTAGTCAGTCAGGAAAAAGGAGAATTGAGGATTAAAATCCTTAATACCTTCAGCATCCTATCCCTACCAGGAATAGATTCAATATCCTGGGTCATATAATTTCCCTGTACTACTTTTATGGAAGAAGTTATGGGAAAAACAAAAATTAAACCTAAAAAAATATTATTGGCAAGTGTTAGGTTAGTTTAAGCTTAATTTATTTTTTATTATTTATTTTAAAGATATTATTTATTTATTCATGAGAGACAGAGGCATAGGCAGAGGAAGAAGCAGGCTCTGGAGCCTGATGTGGGACTCAATTCCAGGATCCTGAGATCATGACCTGAGCCGAAGTCAGATGCTCAACCACTGAGCCACCCAGGCATTCCAGTTTGAGCTTAATTTAGGACAGAATCACAAAATCAAAATGCTTAGTAAGGAAAGGTAAATTAGCTCATGGTAGTACTGGTTGACATTTATGAAATACCTAATGTCTATCACCAGTTGGTGAACTGTGGTCAACAAGCCAAATCTTTCCCACTGTCTGTTTTTGTAAATAAAGCTGTATTCTAACATAGTTACCTCCTTGATTTCCTTTTGTCTATGACTAATTTTACACTGCAATGGCTATTGAGTAGTTTTGACAGGAACCATGGCCCACAAAGTCAACAATATTTACTATTTATCCCATTCCAGAAAAGTTTGTGGACATCTGTTATCCATTATTTTTAAATTGTATAACATAGCCATAGGAAAATGTCTTACTTCCATTTCAAAGTTGGAGAACTGAAGCTCAATGAGTTTAAGTGACTCATCCATGGAAGTAAAAGGAAGACCAACATGTATGAATGACTTCAGTGTATATACTCATTTTGTTGCACCATATTCTCCCCCTCAGTGTATAGAAGGATGTAAATAAGATAATTTTACTTATTAATGATCATTGAAAGAATTTGACATCCTTTGGATATTGGAAGACAAAATGAGTGATCAATGTTGAAGGATTACAAGAAAGTATCAATATGTAATTAATCATACTTAATCTAAATGCTAGATTTTATGGACATAATCTGAACTACACTTTGCAGTCCTATGTTTAACATTGATTCCTTCTTTGGACCAAAGAGATAGGACATATATGAGACCCTGTAATGCAAAGCAGGAATGGATCACAAGCCATTTTCAGAGTAGGAAGAACCTTTGGCTACTAAAGCACATGTGGTGGAAGAAACAACATTTTAACTAGTCCTTGACAAATAGGTAGAATTTAGACTTATAGCACTGCAGGCAAAGAAGCCAATTCATGTGTAAAGAACAAGCTAAAGTTCAGTTTTTCTGGAAAGTAGACTGTAGGAGGGATTGCTAAAAAAAGTCAGAAAAGAAGGTCACTGTTAGATAATAGAAAGTCTTGAATGCCTGGTTAAGAATCTGCAAATAAGTGGAGAAGATTTACAGCTAGGATGACCAAACATCTTAATTTGCCTGGAAAGCAATTTCTGGGGTACGGGACTTTTAATGCTACAACCAAAACAGTCCTGGGCAAATTGGGATGGTTGGCCACTCTATTTACACCTTACCCCCGCAATGCACACACACTCTTTTATAGTAGCTTATGTTCTGGCAAAAATAATGCAGAACTGTAATCCTTACTAACTCCTATGTTAAAGCTTAATAAAAAATAATCTAAAAGATCATAGGAAAAGAAAGGATGGATTGAGTCAACTGGAATTTACTTGAGAATGATGTGAGAATTTGCTACTGAATTCATTATCAATTATATTTCATTTTAGCAGATTCCAGCATTACTGATACGCAGTATGATAGCTATAGAAAAGTGTTATAGACCAGAGAGGCTAATTAATAAAACATCCTTTTCTAAGGAAAAAAAAAAGTGACAAATAATCAAGCAATCTCCTTTGTGAATTGGTTTTCAGATACAGTTTTTTTAATTAAAAATTATCTCATCTTATTTTTTTGTTCTATGTTAATAAAGAGTTTTAAATTATAACTAGCACATTGGGCATTATTACAAACTTTGATTACTTAAGGACACTTGATATAAAATAACATTTGATTTATTCTTTTTTTTTTTTTCTCATTTAATCACTCAAGGGAGAGTTTTTGAAAGCCTACTAAAGGTGGGAGAAATCAAGATAAATAAGACAAATGCCCTAACCTCAAGTAGCTCAAGATCCCCTTAGAAAGAAAAAGGTATAAAAAACAGATATTAACAAAACAAAGAGGTTAAAAAACAACAATAACAGTAGTGAATGCATATTAAGTTTTGTGGAAGAAAGGAATTATGTCCACTTTAGATAGGGTAGTCAGAGAAGTCTTCACAGAAGAGGTGACATGTGAGAGGAGCCTCAACAGGCATTTAGGCATACATTAGTGTCCAAGTTTTGCTTTTAGAGAAATGAATGAATAAAATGGAGGAATTAGATATGAGAGTCTGTACTGAACTAGCAGACAGGCAGTTGGGTCTTGGTGATACTTGTGGGATACTTATGAGAAAGTAGAGGAAGATGCTGGTAAAAATCAGTGTAACCGTGGAATGGATATGGATCAAGGAGTAGGGAATATGAATGCCAGGGCTACCACTGTGTATTGAGACTGAGGAGAATGACAGTTGAAAGGATCACAAATGCTCTGAAGTGATCAGTAGACTAAGAAGAAATGGCAGAGAAAATATACAATAGGTAGACAAAATTCAGAACACTTTGAATCTCAGTGCCAAGTAGAGATTTAAGCATCCTAATGCATTGTTTTGGAGATGGTAGACCAGCCTATGCATTCATTTCTTTTTTAGGATTTTATTTATTCGTTTGAGAGAGAGTGAGTGAGTGAGTGGGAGAGAGAAGGAGAAAGAATCTGAAGCAGACTGCACTGAGCACAGAGCCCAACATGGGGCTTGATCCACAACTGCAAGATCATGACCTGAGCCAAAACACTTAATCTACTGAGCCACTCAGGTGCCCCCAGCATATGCATTCTTGAGAGCAAGCTCACACTCTTTAGGAAAAGTAAAGAGTAAAATTTGCTGACTCTATAACCTAGGTATTCTACTTTTGGATCTGTAGTCCAAATAAAATGTTCAGATCTGGAAGGGGGTTTTACAAGGTAGTAGCAAAATGTTAATGTTACCTGGCATCTAATAAAAACTGTAGCACAACTGCACAATGTTAAAGTTGGAAGAGGTCCATATATACTAAAGTACATACCCATTACAACTTTGTGTTGAAAAAACCAGAATTTTTTTTTTTTAAATTTTTATTTACTTATGATAGTCACAGAGAGAGAGAGAGAGACTGGCAGAGACACAGGCAGAGGGAGAAGCAGGCTCCATGCACCGGGAGCCCGACGTGGGACTCGATCCCGGGTCTCTAGGATCGCGCCCTGGGCCAAAGGCAGGCGCCAAACCGCTGCGCCACCCAGGGATCCCCGAAAAAACCAGAATTTTTTCTTGGGAAAATGGGCACAGGGAGCATTGCAGCTTGTGAACTACTGTGAAGTGGTGGAATGAGGCTTCAATATCACATAGAAAACTGTATGTAATGCGAGTGCAAGTGTGGATGGTTCATAACATGTGGTGAATTGAAGTAGCTCTGTGTGTGTGTGTGTGTGTGTGTGTGTGTGCGCGCGTTTTGTGTATCCCTACAGGGCTCCAGTGTGTGTGTGTATGTGTGTGTGTGCTGTATATTCCTACAATGTTCCAGTCTGTGGGGTACAGTTTTCTATATTCACCTGATGTTTCTCCTGGACAGAATTATGCATAAAGAGAAATTTGTGTTATGCTTAAACTGTTCTCTATGTCAATGTCATTGGAACAAATTCATAATTTCAAAACAAGCATTATAGCAGAAATGGCTACGTGAATACATCCAAATAAATGAGAATAAGACATTGTGAAATGGAAAAAAAAAAAACCCAGTATATAAAATAAAGGAGGGGATTTTCATGGACTGATGATATTAATTGATAATATATCTGAATTAAAGAATATTATTAATCAATCTTTAATTCAGAGGGAAAGAGAGGAGGAGGGAGTAAGAGAAAGGAGGAGTAAAGGAGAGGAGAGAGATTGGGAAGCGGGAGGGCCAGAGAGAGATGCTATATGGCCAAGGTGAATATTTCAGGGAAGATCCCTAAGAAAATCCAGGATGCCTGAGATTGTTTTCATGTGTAGTGGGAGCTAACCAAAAAGAGTTTATTAAAAAAAAAAGAGAAGAGAGAGCTGCAGAGGATCTTAAATCCAGGTATCGACAGTAAAGAATGGCATTAGTGATGGAAGAGTGCCATTGCAATGGCCCAGGAAGCTAAGCAACATGATCGTGCAGAACTAGAGACAGAAAGACAAAGAGGATTGAAAGAAAAAAATCCACACAGATAATAGTTGATAATAAACAGGAAGTTGATCTCTAAATCAGCCAAAGACGCTAGTCTGAGTAAGCTCCCTCGCATTTTGAGCTTTGTGAGTGGTAATACCCATATATCCTTCCCAATATATAGCTGACTGAAAAGAGCGAGCAGATTATATAGCTGAAAATCATTGATGCTGGGAAGTTGCAGAGAATACCCAATAATTTAGTGACTGCCGCTCAGCATGATCACGGGACACAGAGGGATGGTTATGGGGGAAGACAGAAACTGTAAAAGGAGATGCGAAAAGTAGTCTGCAGAGGAAATAAAAATTGTGGATTCAAGGACAAAAATGAGAAACCAGCCTCTGGATGGTAATGAACAGTAAGACAGTTGATGGTAAAAATGAAAGGTGATAATGAATCACTTTTACACAGATGAATATTCACTGGGGTGATATGGCTTAAAAGGGGGAAAAAGTGCATTCTAGAGATTGAAAGATCCTGCAGTTGGAACAGACTAGCTAATATTTCTCCTTTGGAATGATGTGGGCTGGACTACAATGTAAAAATATGTACTCCAAAGTAAAACGAGAACATTTTGATTAAAGGCTATATATAATACCAACCAAATACAAATAATGGAGGGAGAGGGTTATGGGGGGGGGGGTCGCTTAATAAGGGCCAGGTAATGTGATGCATGGTTATTTGCTTGCCAAATTAATGTGATTATGCTTGAGTAACCAGCTCTCAGGATGTTCCTTATTTCTCAAAATCTACATAACATTGAATTTCCTCTCCTCACCACCTACCTGTGACTGTGGACATAGAGTGCTTCCCTAAATATATTAAAAGATCTCTTTTCATGGCCACTCACATGGCAGGGTACCTGGTCTGTCCTGAGTCGTCTTTGTTGACCTACACTTAGAACTCTGGTTCTTCCACTTCTCTAAAATTAACACTCCTGGGACATCGATGCCTCAGTTGGTTCAGCATCTTTCTTAGGCTCTGGTCACGATCCCAGGGTCCCAGTATCAGGCCTGTGTTGGGCTTCCTACTCAGCAGAGAGTCTGCTTCTCCCTCTTCCTCTGCCCCTGCTCCTCCCCCACGAACCGTGCTCATGCACTCTCTCTAGCTCTCTCAAATAAAATCTTCTAAAAAAAATCAACACTCCTAATAAACATGTATAAGTCTTTTAGACTGTCCTTAAGATGTATATAAAACAGAGAAGGGTTTATATCCTGCAATGTAACCAACTTAGAATAGAATATTAAGAAATTTTGCTCTTATGATGCCCTTAGTTAATGCACTGTGGAGTTTCATACATCTTTAACCCCAGTTGACTTTAGCAACTCCCCATTAGGGTCTTCTGTTGCTTTTCTTCCCCTTTTTGTCTTCTAGGTTCTTTTGATCTCCTCCTCTGTTTCAAGTTTAGTTTTCCCACATAACATCCTATCCTTCTTCCCTGAAGCTGTGGTGACAATCAGCTAATACCAGAACTTATCAAGGTGTTTTTCTGTAAAACCGTTCTTTTCCTAATAGAAATTCTGGTTGTCAGAATGATAAATTATTTCACTTCTTTACACTCATTTTAATGGATAACAGTGAAAGTTCAGCTAGGTTAAATGACATATACAAGATCACAAACCTACTAAGGAAGATGAGCCAGTACTCAAGGGGTGTTATTGCTAATGAAAAGGAGAAGCATATTTTGAGTGTTCCTGATGAAACAGGCATAGTACCAAGAGAGCCCATTGATTAACTACAGAGCTATCCATAGGGTCTGATTGGTTCCCCATAGATGCAGAGACATAGCCACATGCTAGTTTGCTCTGAGAGCATGCAGAGCCCTGTCTGCAATTTTGATATTTTCTTGTCCATGAAATTGATGCATTTTTCTCTTCCCCACTCTCTGTTCTGAGTTTTCTGGTTATTGGGAAGTCCAGTTATTTTTTGGATTATGGATGGTAGCAATAAAGAGGATATCTTGTCTCTGATTTGACCAACTGTTCTCTTGTTTCCTCTGTAAGGCTGGCAGTGTGAGGGTAGTTTTGGACTTGCCTGTCTAACAGGCAAGACTGTTAAGACTAAGATGTCTTTGTAATCAGTCTCTCTATGCATGTGGAGAAGTGTGGTGAGAAAACTGCTATCTGCAAAACATTGCTTTTTTTTAGGTGGGAAAAGATTATTTACATGTTCCCTTCTTTAGAGATTGGCACTTACCAAGATGGTGCTAGGCTAAGCCACAAAGTGACATATGGATGGGCTGTTGTAGTATCCTAGCAGGAACTTTACACAGGACTTATTATGGCATATTCCTGGCCCCAGGAGTTTCTTGGTGTCCTTATTTTCTTGCAAACCAGGCCATGGAATGAATATTATTCCTCACTCCTTCCCAAGAGGTATTTGTTTTAGCGGTAAGAGCATATCCTCTGGGTTCAAATTCCATCTCTGTCATTTCCTAGTCGTGTGACTTCAGGCAAGGTACTCAAAATACCTGTGCCTCAGTTTCCTTGTCCATCAAATGGGGCTGTTGATGGTAGTACCTATCTTGTAAGGTCAATATGAAGGTTAAATTAGTTAATATTTATAAAGTATTTATAATGGTGTGTGATGGGTATAGCAAAATATTATAAGTGCCTATTAGATTAAAAATAAAATATATGACCTCTGAGGATGAGTAGACATGGGTCTCAAAAGTTAAAACTTTCCCCTAGCCCTGTGGATCTGGGTTTGGTACCCTATCTCAGTTCTCTTGGTACTTTTGTTCCTGATACATATCTCACTTTATTGAAATGACCTAATTCATGACTAACTACAGATTTCCTTAGTGAAGAACACTTTTGATCTGATTTATTGTTTTATCCCTACTACATAACACTGCATAATTAACTGAAGCCCTTACTATTTCAGTCTTCTGTCTATACTGCAAATTTACTTTTAGAAAAGTAAATGAAAGAGGGATTGGGAGTCTGTCCCCTGCTTTTTCATTTCTGACATCTAATAGAAAGCCCAGGGGATGCCTCTTCTCTTCAGAAATCTCCTTGTCATCATAAGGAAAGAAGCCATTCAGTAAGTAAAAAATAATTATAATAGTAAAATTAAAATAAAATAAAATAAAATAAAATAAAATAAAATAAAGTAAAATAAAATAAAAAACAAAAGCCATGTAGAAGAATGAGGTCCTCCATACTGGGCCTACAGCACTTTCTAGAGGATCTGTCTGGGAACAATCCCCTTTCAGCTTTTCCTTCTGTTACCTGTGGTGATTTCAAATTAGGGTAGATTGAGGTCATTTAAAAATCTTGTACAACTTATCCAGGGACCAGTGAGGTGGAACTGAAGAGTTTGGAAATGGTCCAGGTTATTTTGAGGAAACTTGGGGCTAAGAGATCTGGAGCTTCTTAGAGCTACCTAATTTCCCTGTGGAAGCTTCTGGCAAGTGTTACACCATTGGTAAGACCAAATAGCTAAGGCAATTTGGCATGACCAGAGAGAAATGTGCTTAAGGGGAGATAAACTCGTTGCTAGTACCATCCACATTGGGAAAAAAATTGAAATTCACAGTAAACTATTTTGCATGTAACTGCTCATATTATAAATATAGAATTGGAGCTTCAGAAAGTGAAAAATAATCATCATTAACAGTAATGGCAAATAATAGCTTTGAAAGACCAAGTGTAGAATTTCACAGATGAAGTACAGAATTTTACACTTAGATACACTGAGGATTATATATTTGTGTGTGTATGTGTATGTACATGTGTGTGCATTTGTATGTTAATTTATAGAAAACTGTTTTTAAAGCATAAGTTTCACCTCTAACAAAGGCAAATTATTGAGTTCAGCAATGAACTGACTCTTTCCAAGCTCCTCTTACCCATTTGTCCCAGGACTGGACACACTCATGGCTCTCACCACACTTTGATTCCAGAAATACTGTGGAAAGAGCTTAGGCTTTCTAGTCATGCAGACTTGCATTCAAATTCAAGCTTCTCCGTTTATTTGATGTGTAACCTGAGACAAGTTAATCAGTATCTATAAACCTCAGGGTTTTATCTAGAACAACTAGGGAGTAATGAAAATATCAATTCTTCAGAGTAGTTGGGAGAACCAAATGAGAAAATATCTCTTGAATCACATGTCTCAATTCTTCTCAGTTAACAAGATCCACTAAATATTTACTGGATCTTCTAATTTATGGTAGAACAGATACCCTAGATCAGTGACAGTAGCCTGTGTGTTCTTGGTAAGAGTGAGAATCTGGACTTTTCTGCTTTCATTACACTTTATAATACATTTCATTAGGCTCTTTGCAACCCAAAGAACAGAGTACTGCCAAGACAAACAGACTTCCTTAAGGGGTGCTACCATAACTACTTTATATTTTATTTTGCAAAGGACTTTTTGTATAGTAAAAGGCCAATAAACATTTGTAAAATGAATTAATTAAAAACTAACAAGCCTGAATCCTCAATTAACAAGGTGTTGTTATTGTATTTTCCTACACTCCACTGAGGAGGAAAAACACCCAAACAAACAAATAATGACAAGCTACTATTGGAATTTAAGGGAATTCAATTGTGCATGAGCATGTGTGTTGATTTTTTAGGTATATTCTTGGGTAAAAATTCAATAGGATACACATACAAATTTTCTATTTCTTCTGCATCTATATCTTCCCTAGATTATGAAAATACATCCTCAGACAGGATATTTGATTACCGCATACATTTATTGATTTGGGAGAATATGGTCAGTGGGGGAGAGGAGAAGAGAAGCAACACAGAATTGGCACTTAGACATCTGAGTTCTGATCCACAAATTAACTGTGTAAACTTGGATAAATTGCTTCCACTCTCTCAATTAGTTTTTCCATCAGTATGATGAAGAGATTGGATTTGATAATCTAGTATTTTCCAGTTCTAAAACTTTTATAATTTTGTGGCAAGAAATGTGGTTGTGATGCTTTAGAAACACTTGTGAATGCCTCTGTTATAGCATTGACAACATATATAGGAATGTTATGTTTATATATATGCTTGCTTCATTAGACTGTAAACTTCTTTAGGACCTGTCTTAGAGCCTAGGACAGAGTAAATTTTAAAACATTAGCTGATTTTCATTAATTATACTGCTCAGATGTATCAAGAAATTTCCAGGTTAAACTTGTGATTCAGTTTGTCTCTTAAAAAATGACAACTAATGACAATTTTCAAGTGGCCTTACATCCTATAAATTTAAATGGACTTCAGATAAATGCATTGACCCAAGGTTAAAATTAACCAATTAAAACAATTTCAGTCTGCCATTTTTCAAACGGTACAGGTGTACACTGCTGAAAACAGTCCCAATTCTTCCTCATAGTGGGGGATATGCAGAACACATGGCTCTGCCTTCAAATTTACTGCAGTCAACATTTTTATCTGTGGCTTTGCCAAAGTTCTAGTAGACAGTTCATCAAATGCAAGAGTGACGAGAATTTGGAAAGAGAATGCATATAGTTTCTGACTGAATCAGATCTAAAGAGATTTTAACAGGCTGCAATAAGACTACTTAATTCTCACAAAATGCCGTTTAACAAAGATGAATGCTCTCTCTAGAGATAAACACACACACACACACACACACACACACACACAAATGTGTTTGAACAGGGTCAGGGAGCTGTGGTTACAAATACAAAATATATTAAGTGTTCTAAAATAATTATAGTAATAATCATTACAAGAGTAGTGGTCATTTTTTGAGTACCTA
Source organism: Vulpes lagopus (assembly GCF_018345385.1). Lineage (NCBI taxonomy): Eukaryota > Metazoa > Chordata > Mammalia > Carnivora > Canidae > Vulpes > Vulpes lagopus. Next base: position 31,172,847 of record NC_054838.1, on the reverse strand, counting down.
TTATATGCCACTATCTCAGATGCTTCAAACTCTGAATTTGAAGACCAACACCTTTCCAGCATACCATATTGGAAGTGCATTTAAGACAACAAATGATAGGATTCCTAAAATGCTACCTGATTTGGGAATGAATTTAGTTAGGTGCTAATCAAGCCTGGTTGGAATTTGTGTTCAAGTTTAAATTTCACAATTTTATAGGCATATAACAAGCGTGTTCCAGAAGTTGAGGGGTCTAGTAACTTTATTTTCTAAGGATTCTATATGGATTTCTAAAGTTACTCCATATAAAACTCCGCAAGATACCACGTGCATACACCTGTGATATGGTGATTTATTATAAGAAATATATATTTTTGGTCTCTGCCCCTATTCTGGCTCGCATCTCCAGAAACCCTTGGAATTTCCTGTTGAGAGCAATAAAAGTGTCCTTTGTTATATTAATAAAGTGACTTGTGGAAACCCCCTAGGAATGGGAGCTAGTTGCCAATGAGCCAAACTCCAGATTACATGGAATTTTTAGTCTTATCCCCTGACCTCCAGGAAGTGGGTGTGGGGCTGAAAGTTGAATTAGTTATCAATAACCCATGATTAAACAATCATGGCTATGCAGTGAAGCCTCCATAAACCCTGAAAGGACAGGGTTCAGAGAGCTTCCAGGTTGGGGAATATGTGAAGATTGGGAAGAGTGGCACACTTGCTGAGGGCATGGAAGCTCTGTACCCTTTGCCCATACTTTGCCCTATTCTTCTCTTCCTGAGTTATATCCTTTTATAATAAACCAGAAATCTAGAAAGTAAAATATTTCTCTGAGCTCTGTGAACTGTTACAAATTGAACCTGAGGAGGAGGTCCTGAGACTCTCTGATTTATAGCCAGTTGATCAGAAATGCAGTTAACATGAGCTTCTGACTGGTTTCTGAAGTAAAGGCAGTCCTGTAGAACTAAACCCTTAACTGGGGGAATCTGATGCTCTCCTGGTAGATAGTATTGGAATTAAGTTGCATTGAGTTGAATTCTGGGGACACCCTGCTGGTGTCAGAATTACTTGGTTGTATGATAGGAACCCTCCACACACACATACTTGAATTGGTCTCAGGACACCAATTTAGGAGGTATGATTCTGACCCCTAAAAGAGTATGGTTAAGATATTTCTGTAGATCCATTGCTTTCAGTTTTTAAAATTTACTTCTCATAGTAATCCTACACATTATCAAATGATAAAACTGAGACTCTGAGAAGTTAAGCAACATGTCCAGCATCATACTTTTAATTAGTAGGTATGTGATCCAAACATGGATGATTAACAATTCTAAATAATACATCTCCCCCACATTTTCCTAAGTATCTGCAAATTGGGGCAATTTTAAAAAGGCCTTCAGTTTTGGATCTTTTTAATTATTAAAGGCATCCATATTTATTGTGGAAATTTGGGAAATAAAATAAAAATAATAAAATAGTAGAATAATACCATCCTTAACACGACCATACATAAAATTACTCTTAATATTATACTGTATAATTTTGTGGTATTTGTGTACATATATTTTATGAACTACATACATATATAATTAAAAACAAACATTATATACAAATTTACACACACATACAAATATATATAATTTGCAAGAGGAAATGGGACCAAGTACTCTGTGGTGTTCTTTGTCTTTGGAAAGAAAATTTCCAAAGTCTAAATTTCTAAATGTTCTTCTAAAACATACATTTTATTTGCTTCAGCCTAAAGAAATATTGAGAGGACATGAAAATCCATTTTTATTGACATGCAAGTGGAATGATTCCCTCGCAAAGTTGAGACCCATTGTCAGTCATTAGGGACTGAAGAAACCTTCTGCTCTGTCTGCCCTCAGACCTGGAGATGTATCAGAACAGTTCAGATTAGTCCGTGGTTTCTTTTTGCTTCTGGGCCTGCCTGATCTAGCCCCTGTCCAGCTAATTTTGTCTCTCTGCCCTAAATATTTTGGCTTTATTATCTCCCCTAAAATTGCCAAATGCTATCCAACCTCGTATTCTGAGTACTTGACATTGACAAGGTCTAAAAAGTTTTCATTAGATACTTTGATCTCTGCTCCAACATAACCTCTTCAGGTGTCTTTCCTGACTGGCATACCTGGGGCAGCTCTGGCCTTCCTTTCTTCTTCTCATTGCCCAACATTTACCCCACTTTGGTTTCTGGATCCTACTTTGTTACCTGCAGTTGAATCGTATTGCACACGTATTTGCTCATTGCTATTTTCCTTCTCTTTTATTAAGTCTAGGGGCCATAGGATACTTCCATCTTGTCAGTAGTAACCTAAAAAAGTGGCTGGCATGGGGTGGGACCCAACACGTGCTTATTGCACAAATTAATAAGCAATAAGTTCAACTATATGGTACAGTGGGCTTGTACCATATAATTAGCAAAGAGATTATATTTTATTTGGAGCTGATTGGGAAGCCATGGAAGAGTTTGGAGTTGCTTACTAATATTTCTATTGTCCTGATTTGAGGGAAATCATTTAAGAGAGTGAAATTTACCACAGAAGTGGACTTGTTCTTTTCTATTGGAGTTTTTAAGAGAATAACACAAATCAGAAGTTGTCCTGAAGAAAGGCCAGGAAGAACACCACTTTGCCAATATGAGAAGTCTAAAGAGGGAATAGGAGAATAGGAGAGAATAGGATAGGAGAGACCCAAATGGGGGAGGGAGTCATGGGGCACCTGGGTGGCACAGTTGGTTAAGTGTCTGACTCTAAGTTTTGGCTCAGGTCTGACCTCAGGGTTGTGAGATCAACATGGAGTCTGCTTGAGTTTCTCTCTCCCTTGTTCTCTGCCCCTCCCCACTTCACTTTCATACTCTTTCTCTCTCTCTCTTACAGAAATAATAAATTAATTAATAACAAAAACAAAAAAAACCCCAAAAGAATAAAAAAATAAGAGTCACTTCACAGTGGCACCTAATAGATAAACCTGGGGAAACTCACAAGTCCAAGTCCAAGTGCTAACATTGTCTTTCTGAGGACTTTTACACTTATTTAAAGGGTCCAGAGTAAGCAGAAACAATCTTATTTATTTATTATTTTTAAATTTTATTGTGACCCTGGGATCACTACCTGAGCCAAAGGCAGATGCTCAACTGCTGAGCCACCCAAACATCCCAACAATCTTATTATTATTATTAGAAGAAGAATAATGTTAAGCTTATTCATTGTCTATGTGGATAGATATTATAAGCCTCAGAAGTTTTCTATTTACTTGCATTTTTAAGATCCCGTGAAAGAAAAATGCAATCAGGTTGTGATTTTTGAGGAGAGAGTTATCCATCAGCATTAGAGTCTTGATGAAGCTGCATAGATTTCCTAAGAAAGATACTTCTGCAAAGGTGATAACATAGTTATCTCCCTGTCACGTAGTATAATTGATAGCACTATTCAAAATTAATGGACTCTGGTGTGTGGTAGATTAATGCATGGTGTGCTCAGAGCAGAAACCTACCACTTTTGGGATTTCAACCCAAATCTGGAATTAAACTAAAGTGAAAGGGGGAGACTTTGTGGCTAAGGATACAGCAAAGACAGACAAGTTTTACATGACACTGGCCATAAAATTAGGCTTAACAACCCCACAGTCCTACAAATGAGACAGAAGTATGTTCAAAGGAAGCCCACACTTCTTACTAGAGTCATTTTTCGTATTTATTTCATTACTCAGAGCTCATAGTTCCCATTAGTGGCTCTGCTTGAGCTCCTGTAAACCTGGTAACATACGGTGCTTAAGAAATATTACATCAATAGGGAGTTTCTATTGGTCTTCTGTGACCTAGATTAATACTGGGACAGTTTAATAGACACAAGTTGGCAAGCTAATAAGAACAAATTTACTAGCAGATGTCGTCAAAGGGATGATCCTTTTCTAGCTGGATTGTGGGGGAAGTGAGGGTAAAAAATGAAGTCAAATCAGGAAGAAGCAGAAAAATGGAAGGAGATAGAGCCCACAGAGGCTGCTACTCATCAAGAAGCTGATGCAGAAGCAGCAGGTTGTCTTGTTCCCTAAGGACTGGACTGGGAGAAGAAAGTATTTTTCTCTAAAGCTTGAAGAGAGCTTGCCCAAGGAGTGAAATGGTGTATATTATTGTGTTTGTGTGTGTGTGTGTGTATATATATATATATATATATATATATATATATATATATATAAATTCCTGATTCCTGAATATACAAAGCAAGAATTTTGAAGCCATAGATATTTTGGTTTAAACCCTGGCCCTTTTATTTGTTCTGTGTATCATTTTTGGACAGTTATTTAAACTCCTTAGGTATAAATCTCCTTATCCATACAATGAAAGCAAGCAAACCTAATCTATAGAATCATTGTGAGGAATAAGTCAGATACAATATGTCAGACACAGAGCACACTGCCTGGAACAGGGACTGTCATTGACACCACTCGGTTGTATCCTGTACAATCACAAAAAGGCACCATTTGCATCTTTATAGGCCAAACTTTCAGCACCCCTCCATGATACACACTTCCATCTTCACTAAGCACCTTGGATAGCAGCACTCTAAGTCAAGTGGTCTACTCATTGTCATCTCTCAAGGTGTCTACTTTGAAAGTGGGCAAAATCAAGATGGTCTGTGATGTTTACCACACATATTCTGGTAAAAGCAGGGATGAGAAAGGCGAGCTGGGGCCAGTTTCTGGGTCAACTGTATGTGCTCTTCCCTCCATTTCAGATAAGATTCTTCCCTCATAAAGTCAGACATTTTGTGGCTTATCAGGAAGTATTCCATGATGCCTTACATGCTTTTTCACCCCATGCTGAATTAGATATCAGTGTCACAGGTTATCACAGCCTCCATCATTGTTCCCACAGGTTAACTATCTCAGTGGAGCTGACCCTCTGTATATTTAAGATTCTTTTTTAAATTTATTTATTCATGAGAACAGAGAGACAGAGGCAGAGACACAGGCACCCCAGGACCCTGGGGTCACGCCCTGAGCCAAAGGGAGACCCTCAACACTGAGTTACCCAAGGCTCCCCAACATGCTATTTTTTATGTGTTATTATCTATGACTCCACAACAAGACTGTGAATTCCTTAAAGTATTCATTTATCTTTATATGTTTAGTTCCTACAACCATGTCTGGCACATGTACTGTTCAGCATGTGTTTATTAAATGAGTGAGTACACAGAATATTATATGCAAATCTAGTAAGACATAACCTTGAGAAAGCACCAAATGCTTCTGAGCCTCAGTGTTCTCATTTGTAAAATCAGAGATCATGCATACCTAAAATGTGTTGAGCTACATGAAACACCTAGCCAGAGTATGCATTCAATAAGTAGAACAATGGCTTATTACTGTTATATTATTCTAAAAATCCTACACATATAACGTAAAAAAAAGCATGATTATTGAACAACTTTTGAACATATAGTGCAAGCCATGGAGTCCCTCCATTCTTGAGGTTTCTGTCCCACAAGATAACATTTTCCCTTTTTTCACCACAGGAATCTGTTTCTATTTTCATTTTGCACTCTATCATAACTTCTTACATCTGTTCTGTCTGACACACACAAATCCATTAAGTCTAATGAATATCTATTCTGACATCATGCTGTTTAAATACGGCTAGTGTGCCTAATGATTTTGCTTGTAACAGTGACTCTGTGTACTATGTATTTCTAAAATTTAGCAGAGCCAAACCTCAGTTTAATATCCCTTAAATGTAGAGAGTAGCAGTTAAATTTCTACTAGTACTTTTGAATATTGATTATATAAAAGATACAGTACTAGCCACTGAAGAGGGATATAAACTTGAACATGGCCATGCTTCCTCCCCTTAAAGTTCAAGATGTTAGGGATGCCTGGGTGGCCCAGTGGTTGACCATCTGCCTTTGACCCAGGGCGTGATTCCAGGGTCCGGTATCAAGTCCCACATTGAGCTCCTTATGGGGAGCCTGCTTCTCCCTCAGCCTGTGTCTCTGCCTCTGTGTGTGTGTGTGTGTGTGTCTTTCATGAATAAATAAATAAAATCCTTAAAACAAAGTTCAAGGTGTTAGATCACATAATATATGTGTGATCACACAGTATATATGCTAAGAGACACTCAGTGATAGTCTCCATAATAGTATATCAGATCTCTTGAGTTAAGGAAACATTGGTTATGCCAGGTTGGGAACATATGCTTCGAAAATGGAGCTGAATAAGATATATACTCTGTTTTTCTGGAGCAGGTAATTTACTGATTAAGAGAGAATAACACCACATTATGTCAGTATAGGAGGTTAAGCATTTTATTAGCATTGAAATAAGCATAAGGAATATTGGTGATAATAAGCAGTCAAAAAAATTGGACTAGAGATTAAAGAAAACCTTGAGAAAACAGTGACCTGAACAAAGTTTTGTTAAAAAGACTGCTAATGGGAGTGACCACATTATGATCTTGTGAGAACCAAAAAGAATCTATTTTCTAAATTTGCTTAGAGATTTTATTTATTTATTATTTAGAGTGGAAGTAGGGGAAGGGGCAGAGGAAGAGGGAGAAAGAAACTTTAGCAGACTCTGCCCTTGAGCACAGAGCCATATATGGAGCTCAATCCCACAACCTTGAGATCATGACCCTGAGATGATGACCTGAGCCGAAACCAAGAGTTAGGCACTTAACTGACTGAGTCTCCCAGACACTCCCCCTAAAATAATCTTTAACTCAATGCTTCACATAGAATAAGTCCTCAGAGTTAGAAAATATTATTATAAAATAAAATTTTTAACAATCATTATCATTATCAAATAATTATTTCTAGGTGGAAACAGTTGAGGTCAAAGGACATTCTAGGCAGAAAGAAAATAGGAGATATAATACAAATGTTTGAAAAAGGTTGGTGTGTATGGAGTTACCACCAACTGTGGTATTGAAAACACAGCTTAAGGGTGAGGATTGGTGGAAATTAGGTAGGGGCAAGATGTAGGTATGTCATGCCAGGCAACTAGATTTTATGAGGAGAGGGATCCCTGGGTGGCGCAGCGGTTTGGCGCCTGCCTTTGGCCCAGGGCGCGATCCTGGAGACCCGGGATAGAATCCCACGTCGGGCTCCCGGTGCATGGAGCCTGCTTCTCCCTCTGCCTATGTCTCTGCCTCTCTCTCTCTCTCTCTCTGTGTGACTATCATAAATAAATAAAATTTAAAAAACAAATAAATTCACAATTACTATTCTCAAATGGGCTTTCAAAATTGCTTGGCAATCCTGTAATTCTCTCGGTAATTCACTCTGCCATTCTCAAAGACAATCATTTAAAAAAAAAAAAGATAGATTTTATGAGGAGATATGGTTTTAAGAAAGCATGTGACTCAGATTTATTTTTGTGAAAACTACTTCGCCACCACGTGTAAGATTGATTTTAGTGGTTCATGAGAGAACACAGAATAGTTAGAGGCCAGTGGTGCAAGTGAGAAGGGATGAAGGCCAGAATGTTGGGCAGGGCTAGAGGAGAAGGAGTCATGGTGAGGCCATTCATTTGATGACTTGCTTGATGAAAATAAAGGGGAGACAGAAGGATCAATGAGAATACCAGGATTTCTATCTGGATGGATGGTGGCATGGAGAGAAGCATAGTTCAGTTTGGGTCATATTGACTTTAAATTGCCCAGTGGAGAAGTCCAGCAGCCATTTTCATATATACATCTGAGCTCAGGGAAACCACCACTGTTGGATATAGTGGTTTGGGAGTTTTCTGCAAATGGAGACCATAGGAAACTTAGCATGGGATGAGATTGTCTGAGTAGAGCCTGTAGATGTGTAGAAGAGGATGAGCTAAGTATAAAACTGGATAGAGATTTAGGACATATTCAGGTATGCAATGGCCCTAAATAGAAAAGTGGCAAGATCAGAGTGGTCTTTAGGAGCCGAAAGCTGATGGCTGCCTATAGCAATTACCAACAACAGTTCATAACAAACAGCTGGGATCCCACAAAACAGATTTCCTGGCCCCACTAAGGGAATCTGATTGAATATATTTAGTAGGGGACCTACGAACTGCATTTCCCAGCAAACACCCAAAGACCCAAAAGCAGAAGTTTCAGAGATTGTACTTTGAGAAGCACAAGGGATATCCGTGTGTATCTAGGAGAAGATGACCTGGGTAGCTTGATTGCCAAAGTTTGTGCTGGAGGAACTAGATGTGAGCCTCCTCAGATTTGCTTGGCAGGTAAGTGACAAAAAATTCTTGTTACCAATCGTCAGTTATTTCCTGAGCCAAAAATACTGTCCAAACCCATGTCAAAACTTCACATACCCGGTGCAGAGTTTGCAGACACAAATAAAAGTCAGGCTGGGGAAAATGAAGGAAATCCAATGCAATATATTTGTATTCTGTCGCTGAGGCACTGTCTAATGTTGCTGTAACTATGATGTATAGGTCTATCAAAGCATGTATTACCATGGTCTGAATTTCCCGACTGGAGAAAAATGATTAATGTAGAGATTTGCATTCAATGTGGGCTTGGACATCAATATTTCAGCTTAGGTAAACAGGAGCTTTACCTAATTTATTGGCTCTCATTATGGATGGCTTGTAGAAGCCAAATTCCCCCTCTGCCTCCAAAATGACCTTTCATGCTCTACAAATCAATCTAGAAGAAGTGAAGCAAGTTGGTTAATATTTTAGGGAGAAAAAAATGACTTCACATGTCAGAGACTTAATTGTTGTGATTTCGACCCATTTTGAAATTAGTTAACATTTGCTTCAGGCCTCTGACTTCATGCATTATTTATTTTCATGCTGGCCTTCCTTAAGTCTCTCCATGTGCAATATGCCTGTAACATGTTTGAAGCTTTTTCTCAATATTGCACTTGAATAATAGCATCATGAGGTAGAAAATGTAAAGACCCACATTTGTCACCTCTCCACATATGCAGGCATATGCACACGTACAGACAACTGTGTGTGTATACCCCTGCGTACACATACATATACACCTACACTCATACATATACACCTGGTTTTAGGCCAAGCTGCTTTTGAGTATATTTTAGCTCTCATTGGCAATGTTTCAAGGTGTTACAGCCAGCATTACAGAGCAATTTCCCTCTAAGAGTTTTATGTTGCAAAGTATGTCAGAAGTTAATCAAAGGGTAACAATGCAAAAGCCTGCACATACGCTTCTTGGATACTGGAGCCAGTCCGGGCTGTCAGTCACTGCCAAAACTATAGCACACATGGGCGTATTGCTCCTTTTTCTTTCCTGTGAGAAAATGTTTCTGCCCACAAAGGTCAGTGCTTTTATGGCATAAATCTATTAGCCTATTGCTGTGGTATGAATCCCAAGGAGAAGGCATCTCGTCAGCTGTCTGGCTCAGATGCAAAGTCTTCCTTGCAGCAGAAGGTCAAGCTCTGCATCTTGCCTCTTACTGTCCACATCAGCTTTGGTCTGTCCTGTCATAACCTCTGTGTCCCAGTGAGTAATCACTTACCCTTGGCCTTGAAAATGACTATCCCATTACTGGTTCTGTGTAATCACAGGAGAAGAGTGCTTTTGGAATCATTAAACTAGCTACGCCCTCCAGCCAGTCTAGATGCCCTCGGAGCTTGGATGGGGTAAGGTTATCCATGAGAACATTCTGTTATGCCAGCTCTGTGAGAGAAGGGCTATTTAGCTCTCAGAGAAAAAAAAATGCTCAGAATTTCCTGTGTATTCCCAAAATGTTTACCACCTTCTAATCACCTACATTCCTTTAGTCTTGACACTCATTTGAAGTTAAACAAAAACCACTGTAAAGATGAGGCTCGACAGCTGTTTCCCAGATGTACTAAAATAACCATTGCAGCTGTCTGAAACTAGGGCATTTGCATTTGCATCAGTTTGGATTAAATCTTTCATTGATTTGGGTCATCATTTATGTACAAAGCTCATAGAACAAAGGATGTGCATGTCCAGAGCAGCTGTTTTAAATCTTTAAGCAAGGATATAGAAACTTGAGATTGCATTCACCTGCTAAAAATGTAATCTTACTGCAGATAATCTTCAGTGCACAGGCTTTTACTGAGTATCTACTATGTTCATAGCACATTTTCTCTATATGCTAAAAGCCCAGTTATCCTTTCAACTTTACTGTCACCTCCTGGAAGGTGGTTCCCAGAGTTAGAATTAATTGATATATTCCCTCTGGGATTTGGTTCCAAACTTATCAAATGTGGATATAATGGTCTCATTTCCCAGCAGTGTTCATGGAAATAATTGCTATGGTATCCTGTGCCAATTGGAAAGAGGGAAGGAAGGAAGGAAGGAAGGAAGGAAGGAAGGAAGGAAGGAAGGAAGGAAGGAAGGAAGGAAGGAAGGGAGGAGGGAGGGAGGGAGGTGGGGGGGAGGGGAGGAGATGGGAAGGGAGAGGAGGGGAGGGAGGAAGGAAGAAAGAAATGAAGGGAGGGAGGGAAGGAGGAAGAGAAATATATTTCTATTAATTCAAAATGTATAGTTTTAGAGCAAATATTTATACAATAATTTATAATGCAGAAGAACTACTTTGTTAGCTCTGAATATTTTATTTTAATATTCTCATATATTCTTTAGTGTGGAGCTTATCAATATCCCTTGATAGTCTTCAGATGGAAGAATCTGAAGTCTTCTAAATCCAAATCCTAAATTCTCACACCCTGATTTTGTTACAGAGGACAAAAATCTTCATTTTTCTTGAATTTCTTTTATCTTAAATTCAGAATCCCAGATCCCCAAAGTATCTTGGTTTTCCTCTTACTTATAGAATCCTTCCCCAGGGGTTATTTTCCCTTTGTCTTGAACACTGTTCTACCAACCACCCTAGATCAGGATTTTCACATTGGCTTTTCTTTCCTTGTCTTATGTCCATAAGGCTCACGCTTATCTATATCAACAAATCCAGGCTATCTTCCTAGTGCAAAGACTATTATTTATGGCTGAAATCTTGAGACACCTTAAAAATACTTCAAATGCAACATGTTCAAGACAGAATATATTATCTTTCCTGCCAGGACTTTTCTTCCTACACAACCCATCTTGGTTCATGACACAACCATCGTCCACTCAGTCTCTGGAACCACAAATCCCTGTGTCTTGCTCAATTTCTCTCTTGCCTTCACCTTTCACATCCTGTCAATCTTGATTCCAAAAATGCCTTTCAAACCCAACTCCTCACTAGTTGCCTTCCATTTTTCACATGGACTCTGGCACAATACCCACACTGAATTCATTTTCATCAATTTGCCTGCTGCAGGCTCATCTTTCTGTAATGTTACAGACATTCTCTATCTTAAGGTAAATAAACAAATATGTGTGTGTGTGTGTGTGTTATGTCTCTCTCATCTTCAGGAAAAGTAGTTTTCTAATTAATCATAGCATTCACTTATTCATTTATTAATCATAACATTCATGCCATTTCCTCTTCGAAGCTGACATTCATCCTCATCCTAGCACCTCGCAACACCCATCCCAGACACTTAGCTCCACACTTTCTAAACACAGAGTCTTCTTGAAATTTTCAAATGTAGCATTGCCTATTCACACCTTCCCCTCCTCACCCCCACCACCATGCTTGTGCATATGTAGTTTTCTCTGCCAGGCAGGCCTTCCTCCCTGCCTGATGAACTATTGCTCATCTTGGAAGTGTGAGTTCTATAAAGACAGTCCTAATTCCTGGCACCCAAACACAATGAATGTTCTTCCTTCTGTACTTCTGTAGACCCTGGGCTTCTCACTATTAAGAACAGTGTGGTTGCTTTTCAGATTTCTTCCTTTCACCTACCAACTCAAGCCTCCTCAAGACACTCTTTTCAGGGGATCCCTGGGTGGCACAGCGGTTTGGCGCCTGCCTTTGGCCCAGGGCGCGATCCTGGAGACCCGGGATCGAATCCCACATCAGGCTCCCGGTACATGGAGCCTGCTTCTCCCTCCGCCTGTGTCTCTGCCTCTCTCTCTCTCTCTCTATAACTATCATAAATAAATAAAAAATTAAAGAAAATAAAAAAAAAATAAACAAGAAGACACTCTTTTCATCTTTAGTATCTGACAATTTGCTTCCAACTTAATTTTTTTATTAAATAAATGAAACTTTCATTTTGTCTAACTTAAATCTTGATATTTTATTTATTTATTTGGCCTTCATTCTGGTGTAAGACCTATAGTTTGTTCCTTTAATTATCTTTTTTAGTGCAGGTTTTATCCTTGGTTCAAGAAAGATTAATGAAGTCACTGTGGATGCATGATGGGGTATTAAATATTTTATATATATGTTAAATTCCCATATTGTAATTTCTTCCACTAGTGAAAAAATTAACCATGTAATATTCTACTTATTCAGATATTAATTTCTTTTAATGAACTCTTATCAGAAATACAATGTGTCCCAGACACTATGTGGGGTGACCAGGGTGCATAAGTGACTGTATTACCGTTAAAAATTAAAGAAATGTTGATGTAGTCTAAGGTGTTTTGCTATTCAGAAAGTCAATTAATATCCTAAGAAACTTCAGTTACCATTCATCTCTCTCAAAGACCAGTGAAGAGGATTGGAGGACATGGTCCCTAAGCTTCATAAAATTGTTTTCTCTCCTGCTCTTAAGCTCCATTTACTTAATAATCCCTCAGATTTCTTATCAATCCAGAAACTAGCCAAATACCTAATTAATTAGCTTTTTCTCCTCTTTCTCACTCCCTCTCTTATTTAGCCTTTTCTGACCTTTTGTGATGACTTACCTTTTAGTTTGCTGCATTACCCCCAAGCTGTGCACAATCTTTGACATGCATTTCCTCTTCTGTTTCCCTCTTGAGAATCAACTCTCTTGGCTTCATCCTTCCAAACCCCATCTCCTTCTCTTCCTTTGTAGTTCTAGTGTTCTCCATCGGTTACCTGAATTCTGCTTCACAGAAGGGTAGAAGTGAGAAGAACTATATTCAAATGAGGTGGAACTGTCTAGAAATGACAAGGGACAATCTATGTGAGCAAAGTCCCATTGTGGGGGGTTTTGTTTGTTTTTTGTTTGTTTGTTTTTAATAGAGGCGGGGTTAATTGTGAGCATACCTGTTAATAGTTTTTGTCTTATCAGTGACTCAGCTGTGGTCACCTCCTTCATGCACATACTAAATCATCAACCATTATATTACATGAAAAATGCTATGACAGAATTAAGTGCAGGGCATTCTGAGTATGTCTCAAAAAGTATCAATTTTAGTCCTGGTTTAAGAGAAATAAGGACAAAAGTATAAGAATGATCAGTGGTTGTGATGAATAAATTTGAAATGACACGTTTAAAGTTTGTTTGGTGACTATATGTCAATGTTAATTGGAACCTGTAAAGGAAATTATCTGACAAATATATTAAGTTCAAGACTCTCCCTAAAGCACATTATTTATTAGTGATCAGCTTTTTTAGTTAGGATTCTTACATTGGAGGTGTGGATAAAATGCCAACATGGATGGAATGTGACTAGAATAGTGTCCTCTGAAAATCTAAGAATCTTTCTTTTTCTAGTGGAAGTTTTGTACCAATTTATCTTCTCTTATGATCTTAAAGAAGACTGATTTCTAATACTGACATTCCATGTGTCTCATAACATATAAAACCATAAAATGTCTTCTATTGAAATGTTACATGAAGAATGGAGAAACAATGATATTGAAGATATTAATGCAGTGTTAGGTTTGTATATATTTGAGTAAAAATGTTTACACTGATAGTTTAAACATATAAATGAGAAGATTTTTCACCTTGACCTTTGTGAATGTGAATGTGTATCTTATTATTTGACGTTCTTGGGATATTAAAATAAAACCCATGATTGTAAGTCATAATAGTTAGAATGATTTGAAGATACAGAGTTCTTGAATTTTAGAAGAATCATAAGGTTTCTACTGAAACTGCTTTGTACTCTTAATCCATTCATGGGGAATAATAACAGAATGTATCAATCATGATTAATTATGCATTTCTTTGAAAAGAAAATAAACATAGTCCAAAGAAGGCTTCTTTATTACAATTTTTTTAAAACGTATAAATCTTACTGCATCAGAATGTTTTCAGTATTCTTTCATGCTGAGGAAAATGCTCATGCCAAAGTTTGTGATTACAGATTTAGGATTAGACTCATCACCTCCATATCAGTGTGAATTAAAGTTGCTTATTAACATAGGGGTGATATCTTTGGAGAAGTCAAATCATAGAAGAACATACACATGTTTTTCGCTTGCTATTTCAGAAGCATTTTGTAATTATACTGGATTCATTTGCTAGACCCCTCCCTGAGCTAATGAGGTCTGATACTACTGCGGCTCTTTGCTTTCAGAAAATTGAAGTTAGAGAGATTAAATGACTCTAAAATGACTCTTGTTTCATCTTGCCAGGTCGTTTCTGAAGGCTAGGCTCAACATGGGTCTAAATTTTATAGGTGGTGTTTGAATCACTTGATAAGAACATTATTTTTTTTTATAAGAACATTATTTTCTCTTACTGCATTTTTGTTCTTTTTCTGAATTATAGAGATTCTTGATTCGTGCTGAAAGAATTGAACTTATCTGATGCTTATGTTACAGATTTTATTTTCGTGTTACATTCTTCTCATTCTGCTCCCCTTTCTTAGATAAATCAGCACTTTCACTGGACTGATTGGACTGAGAAGGCAAGGCTGAGTGAGGTAAGCCCCTGGTGAGCTGCCATGAGCACCCACATGTTAGGGCCAACAACCTTGTGGAGAACCTCAGTTTAACCAATCTGTCTTCATAGTGTGCTAGGTCCTTCCCTGATGTCTTCCTTGATCAGACTCCCACAAACAATCACATGGGTAAAGCAATTGCTGTTTTGGTCCCTTGGGCTCAAATTGGTCAGCAAATGTGGCAGTGTACACATATAGAAAATACATAGACAATTTATTTGAGCTGGTTAGGAATTGTCAAGAAAAGGTGAGATGGTAGGAAAACATAGCTGGATCGTGATTATCACTCAGGAATTTGTCCACTTGCTGTAGGAAAGGGAACCAGGATACTACAGGGTTTCAGGACCCTTCCTACCCATTTTGCAGGGAAATGACATGGAATCCTCTTACTGAGTAGAAACAGATGGTTTGACACAACACATGCTTTGAAATCAGTTCTGGAACTGGGAAATTTAAAAAGGGACCTCACAGGACCAAAATAAGGTATAACTCCAGTGAGTGCCAGCTTCTCTGGTAGAATTTGGATTCTAGGAAGAGCCTTTAAGTACGTTGGCTTATTGGGCTTATTGTCTCTGGTTTTAAATTGCTTTTCTAGTGCAAACTAAATGACTTTTCTTTAAACTAATAGAGAAATATGTAAGTAAAGTCTTTAAAATATTTATGCCTGTTGATCTGTTTCAATTGGGGATAATCTCTTTTAAGGGACTCATCAAAAACAAATACTAACATTTATATTAAAAAATGCTTACTGAGTCATTGCTTATAATAATGGAACATTGGGGAAAAACCCTACTATCCAATAATTAAGGCTTGCAAACTAACTTGTGATATAGCCACATAATGGAGTATTATGTAGCTGTCAAAATTATCCTAATAGAAAGTATTGAGGCAAGTGAAAAAGCACTATTAGAAAATATCTATTAGGGGATCCCTGGGTGGCACAGCGGTTTAGCGCCTGCCTTTGGCCCAGGGCACGATCCTGGAGACCCGGGATCAAATCCCATGTCGGGCTCCCGGTGCATGGAGCCTGCTTCTCCCTCTGCCTATGTCTCTGCCTCTCTCTCTCTCTCTCTCTCTCTGTGACTATCATAAATAAATAAAAATTTAAAAAAAAATAAAAAAAATATCTGTTAGGTATGACCTCAATTTATAATGGAAATTAGATGGAAAGAAAATACAGCAATTGGTTGGTTCTAGGATGCAGATGTATTCCCATTTTATCATTGCAAAACTCAGCATGTGTCTTACAATTAATGGAACCTTCTAGTTATAATTACAAGCATTTGGGGTTTTTCTGTTTGTTTGTTTTTTAGTGTTACATAAAATAAGGTTGCACCTCTTAGATTTGAAAAACTAATAGGCCAATATAATAGGTTCAGATTTTACTGCGTGGCATTACTATGTACTTTCCCCCCTCAATGAGGGCATGCTTGTGAGTGTATGCACACATTTAGAAAAGAAGTAATTCTATTTCAGTCCACTGATGTGACATTCTGTACACTCTCACCTAGTAAAATTTTAGTTTATCTAGGACTCTCTATTCAACACCCTAAGCAAGTTTCTAGGGTCTACCTGGGTCAAAAATTCATATGGGATCAAGTTAATTCTTCTCCAGGATTCTGTTTGGAAATCCAAAATACTCAGATCTATCAATGGACTTTTGTACCTTCCAACAACATGAGTCCCTTACTCATCCCAGTTCACTCAGAGAATTCTTGGTGTGTGACTTGCCCATCAACTTTTCTTCAAATCTGAGTCTCTTTCTCTTATCCTGCTCAGTCTGCTATTCTCCACTTACATTCATAATATATGCTAATAAATGTTCCTCATGGGGGCTGGGAGCTCAATGAGAAGGGTGTGGCTTAGAATTCACAAACTTAGGTTTGAAACCTGTTTCTGCCCATCACTAACTATGTGACCTTGGGCAAATTACTAACCTCCCTATAACTCAGTTTTTGTCTTGTAAAGTGGAAATACCAGTCCCATAGGAATGTTGGATGGATTTCATGAACTAATGTGTATAAAGCAGTAGATACATGTTCATATGTCCAATAGATATTCATTTTGCTTTCTTTTTTATTTTATTGATATATGGCTTTGGCAAATAGACATGACCTCTCACATAGTTTTCCAAAAGGGTTCTCATCAGTGCACACTTAATTCATTTCAAACCCAGGAGACTTCCCCATGCCTTTGCTACCTGGGAAACCTTTCCAACTACACTTCTTCCACTTACATATAAAAACTTCTTCAGGGGATCCCTGGGTGGCTCAGCGGTTTCGCGCCTGCCTTTGGCCCAGGGCACGATCCTGGAGTCCCGGGATCCAGTCCCGCGTGGGGATCCTGGCATGGAGCCTGCTTCTCCCTCTGCCTGTGTCTCTGCCCCTCTCTCTCTCTCTCTCTCTGTGTCTGTCATAAATAAGTAAAAATAAATCTTAAAAAAAAAACAACTTCTTCAGAGTTCTACAAATTCTAGCTTATACCCCACAGTCATCTTTCCTCAATTCTATTATCCTTACATAACCAAATTAACTCCTTTGGATTCTAAGCTGACTGAATAATTATCTTCTCTGCACTGACTCTTACAAGGTTGAGTATAATGGAAAGGGTGGAAAGGTAGAGAAATGTATGAGATTAGCAATAGGATTTTCTAGTAAAAAGCAAAATCCTGGGGCCTACAAGATAGACCAAAGAAAAGTGAGTTCTCTCTAAGTAGCTCCAGAAAAGTATCTTGAATTAGAGCTCTGATTTTCTAATTTTCTTAGGACCTCTGCATCCTAACCTAATCCTGTTGTCTTATTTGTTGTCACCTTACTTTGTGCTCTTTCTTACCCATGTTTGCCTTAATGGTTTACATTCTAACCCTACATTCTCTCCACCGTACTGTCTGATTCAACCTTATATTTCCTTATAATTTGCTCAAAAAATTTTCCTTATATTTAGTCTCTAAAAAAAAAAAATTCAGTTTGACATTCAGACTTCATTACTATGATATTAGGCCTGACTTTATTCATTCTTTTTCTAAAACTTGCCCTATTCTCCTATTGCATCAGAGACCTCAGATGGTATAGGTCAAAACAGGGACTCATAAGAACATATCTTGGGATACCTGGGTGGCTCAGTCAGTTAAGTGACTGGCTGCCTCTAGGGTTTGGCTCAGGTCTTGATCTCAGAGTCATGAGATGGAGCCCCATGTTAGAGTTCTGTGCTCTGTGGAGTCTGCTTGAGATTCTCTCCCACCTGCTCGCATACTCTCTCTCTCTTTCTCTCTAAAGTAAATAAAAACTTTTTTTTAAAAAAGGGCATAGCGGGATCCCTGGGTGGCACAGCGGTTTGGCACCTGCCTTTGGCCCAGGGCGCGATCCTGGAGACCCGGGATCGAATCCCACATCGGGCTCCCGGTGCATGGAGCCTGCTTCTCCCTCTGCCTGTGTCTCTGCCTCTCTCTCTTTCTCTCTGTATGACTATCATAAATAAAAAAATAAAAAAAATAAAAAAATAAAAAATAAATAAAAAGGGCATAGCTCTACCTCTCTTTAGAAGGAATTGGAGAACTCAAATAATGTTGAGAAAAAAATTAATAATGCTTTAAAGTACATCTATCGGGAAAAGCTAAATGGTTTTATACAGGGAGTTATGGTGCTGTCTACGGGGGAGTTTCATTTTAAAATCTGGTTCCTCCTCCCAATTGGGGTTTATAACTCTTTCCCATTACTGAAAAATGTTGACCTGAGAGGGTGAACCATAACCATATGAAAAGTACCACAAAGAACTTCACAATAGGTAAGGGTTAATAGTCTACAAAAACAGAAAACTATGAGAGTTTAAGGTCCTCTAGGAAGAAGCAAACATCCTGGGAAAGACAAGAAGGGCAAAAAGAATACTGAATTACAAAATGCCAGTTCTGGACGTAGTACATTTACTCCCACAACCACAGATTATCACTAAATTCTTTAATGAGAAAGAATTAGAATTTAATAACAAAGCATAGAGGGTAGGCTTCAGTGCAACCTCATGTTTTACTTACAACCTGTTCTCTAGAGCCAACATTCTTTAAGTGAAGACAAGCAAATGAAAACAATATATGCAATATATTCCTTAAAAATGATAACATCCGCTACTATTTATTAATCATTGTCAAGCAGTGCTGTGAGCACATGGATTCTTTCATTTAATGCTACAACCACCTCTGCAGCAGCCACTGTTGTTCCCCAGTTTTTTCAGTTGGGAAGAAAGCCTGAGGCTCAGAAAGGTAAATTAGCTTGCCAAAAGTCCCTAAGTTAGGAGCAAATAGCTTTTGGATTTGAATGCAGCATGTTTAACAGTGCATACTGAGCTCTTAATCAGGAGGTCATATTGCTTTGCATAGTGAAGAGTGGAGATAGGATTTACTTGGGAGAGTTTGGAAGGGTGAGGAGGAGTGGAAAACCTGCAGAACTGGTGGGTGTAAAGTGGCTTAGGAAGGTGCAAGAAGCAGTAGCAATTCCTGCTCTTCCATGCCACTTCTCCCAGGCTCTGCCCATCGCTACCTCCACCCAGTCTTATCTTCTTACACTTACTATTTGTCCCAAGGAGGCCATACTAATCTCCCCCATTCTCCCACTGAGTAACATGTTCATATTTTTTTATGTGGTAAATATATCTCCTCCTGAAGCCTCCCAACACTCCTTCCCTTAAAAAACAAAAACAAAAAAAACAAACAAAAAAAAACCCCAGCAATACCTTGTTTGCTGCTTGAAATGTGTGAAATGTGATTGTGTTTACTTTTTGAGATTGAAACCAATCACATACAAAAAATACCTTTTTAGAGGAGAAAGATGTCAGTTCTAGCTGCATTCAAATATCCAATCTTTTCTGACTCACATTGAACAACCTTGAGCAAATCATTCTCTGGTTTCTTTTCTCTGCTTGTGCTTTACAGCAGCAGTGAGAAAGGCTGCTCCAAGTATGGTACGATCACTCAAATATTAAAGCTTTTTACGCTCTTTGCTTCTGTTCATTCTTTCTTTCCTTTTGATCTAACAAAACTTCTTAAATTATAAATTAGAAAGTTGAAGCTTTTTTTTTTTCCCTTTCCAAGATAAGGGAAAAATTTATGACTTCAAAAAACTGTAAGTAGCATAGGGCAGCAGACCACATCAATGTTTTCATTTGGTATGTGGCAAGAGATACCCTGAGAAAGATACCACATTAGGATGATCTCTTATGGATTTCTGTTTGTTTTTAAATATAGTGAAACAAGCTAGTTGTTTTTACTTCGAAGATGAAATATCTCCATTCCCTTTTTAAGAATATATAATCAGCCATTTTACAAAATCCAGCTCTATTTTGCCTCTTGAGATTTCCTAGTACATCAGCTGGTAGATGATTACTTTTCACCCTTGAAACAAATGAGAGAAAATTAGTCAATCTAACAAATAATATAGTGGGGGAGTTAGAAATGGAGTTCTTTTGGGGGGATATCACTTTCTGCAATACAATTGGCTAGTCATTTTGAGAATTTGTCTTGTTTGTTTTTATCTTTTCTGATATGTAAGAGTGTAACCTTCAGGTTACATCTTCTGGCTGTTTTTCCTCCTTGGTCGAGGTGATCTTCTGAGCTCTCCTGTCTTGATGTGCAAACAAATATCAAGGGATTCATCACACTGAAGTATGAATAAACATTTGTCTTCACACTAGCATCGGAACTTCTTCAGAGCAGGGAGCAATGCCATTTCCTCCCTTTATCTACCAGTACAGTATGAGGCAGAGTAGATACTCAGTATGTGGTTTTGGAAATAAACTGAATTTGGCTGTACTTTAATGGAAATATGATTAATGATGGGGACATTTGTCCAGGATGTTTTATCTCACTGAATGGAAGAGAAAGTCTAGAGGTGAATTCCAACACACAAATAAAATGACAAGCATAAAAACATACTCCAAGTATTTCTTCCCTTCCTTAAGCCAAGAAAAAGTGCCAAAATCTCATAAGAACAAGTTGGCCCAAACTATGTTTGAACAAGTCAGAAAAATTGTGAGAATAGGATTTTTTTTTTCTCACTGCATCATTTCTGAAAAAGAATGAAAAACATAGTACAAATTTAGGGAGTTAACAAAGACACTTAACTTCCATGAGGAAAAAAGTAGCAACAAATAATGCAAAAGCGTAAAAACCCTCAGATGGTCTTTGCATGATGATCTCAAGCATTCTAATTTATCCTGTGGGTTTGTCTGTTTTTTTTTTTTTTCCTAAGCTCTAAAAGATACTATTGTATAGTCCACATCCGTGGCCAAACAGCTGATGTATGATGTCCAGAAACCCTCAGAACAACTATTAAGATAAGATGTGACATTAATAATGATGCTTCTCTGAATTAGAATAGCACTTCACAGTTTATAAATATTTCTACATATAATATCTGAATTCAGTCTCATCAAAATTGTATATGGTAGAAAAACCATGTCCTGCTATTTTATCCCCATCTTACAGAAGGCAAAACAAACCCTCAGTATCTCCCTTAGGATAATAAGGCTTTAAACCCATCTATGGCTTCAACAGCTGTGATGAGAGTCAGCCATGAGATGCCATAGCAACAGGCAGGACCCGACCAGCTCAGTCATTCAGTCCACCACCAGGGTTTGATACCGATACCAAGATTTTACTTGACTCATGCCAAATACAAATTTAAGACAAACAGCTGAGTTCCTGCAATACAATAAATATTTTTTGACCCTTCTATGATGTAGAGTCACATAGTAAATGTGTAAAGCATTAAAGGAAATATTATTTACCGATTTTTTATATAGTTGCAAGCATTTAAAGTGGTTACTTGAACTTCTCATAAAACTCCACAGAGCCAGCATTATTACGTCTATTTTCTACAATATTTCCAAAGTAGCAAAGCTATAAAATGTTGGAGCTGGAACTTCAAACCAATTTTGTCCAACTCCAGAGTCCATTTCAGGACATCATCCTGCTTTCCTGAAGATGCAGCAGGGGATGTTTTTTATTACTAAGACTCCTAGAAAACCTGAGTAGGTCTTTGAGGCAAAATGTGCTTGAAAATAAAACATTATTTCCAAGTAGTAGTCATTATCAGCTCATAATTGAAAGCAGGCTTGAAGAAATGCTACAAACCAGTGTGTTCTGACACAAAAGCTGTTTGCAGGCATGTGGTTGTGGTTCCAATTCTCACTTTGTAAACAGTCAGGTTAACCTGATTTGTTTCTTCTTTGCTTTTGTTTCTTTGAAATTGATGTCAGCTTCATTCGTGGTAGGAAATTGGTTGTTCCACGGCATTCAAAATCACATGTTTGCCTCACCTGTCCAGCTGAATTTATTTTATTTTATTTTATTTTTTTAATTTTTATTTATTTATGTATTATAGTCACAGAGAGAGAGAGAGGCAGAGACACAGGCAGAGGGAGAAGAGGCTCCATGCACCAGGAGCCCGATGTGGGATTCGATCCCGGGTCTCCAGGATTGCGCCCTGGGCCAAAGGCAGGTGCTAAACCACTGCGCCACCCAGGGATCCCAGCTGAATTTAAAATGGAAAGACTTGACTTACAGCAATTGTATATACGATTTATATAAGACATGTGTATCTGCAGATAGATTAATTTGGTCTAAAGTTGTTATAATGACAGGATCCCTGCATGCCAAGTACAGGATATGATAATGGAAAGAATAAGGGGTTTCAGAATCCAGCTGTGCTCTCTTTTAAAACTGAGTGACCTTGAGGAAGTCATTCCTCTGCTCTGAACCTTGGTTTGTTTTCATGTTGTTACAAAGATCAAATAAGATCTGAAGGACTCTAAACATGAGGTTGATTGTCATCATCATCTTTGTCATTAACAAAACAATAGTAGGAAAAATATTTTGATAAAAGAGAAACAGTATTCTCAACAATATTTTTGTGAAGATTTAGATCAATTTATTCACAGGAAGAAATAGAAACTACAGTAAAATGGAGAAATTTGCAAAAGATAGGATGTTAAATCTACATTTCCTCTCTCTTCCTTGTTTCTCATTACCTTAACAGTGTCTCTTCCTTTCTGCATTCCTTTCCTCTGTAATCTCTTTACCCTAGCTGAAGAGCAAAGAATAAAATGTTGTGCTCCTAGTTGTTTCCCGGGGTTATGGTGGGGTGGGGTAGGAGCTAGTGGCAGAGTAAAGCTAGCACTTAACAAGCAGTTGGCAAAGTCTCTTAGGAACACAGATAAAAAAGGAAGAAGGTGATGTAGATACACTATGGTCAAGCAACTTGAAGGTCAGGAAAGGGCCAAGGATAAAAGGAAGATGGTAGGACTTCCAAGTGTGGTTGGAGTTCACCTTTTTCACAATTACAGGGAACTGAAAGCTTTTCAACTTCACAATCCTCATCTAAACAGCTTTTGTTTATCTCAGAGGGTAGATATGGTAATTACATAAAATAGTATATATAAAATTGTTTTGAAAACTATGCAGTCCTATACAAATGTTATTTTTAATATCACTATTCCCTTACCCTTATCCTTACTTTTTTAAATATGGCTTGTTGACATAGGTACTGCTCACAATGGTTTGCCCGAAGACACTCCTTTTCAGGTGTGGTGTGCAGTGTTTCACAAGAGTTAACATAATCATCATTTCCTAGCAAACTGTTCTTACAGATCACTAACATGCTATCCTATACTCTTTGTTAAATACGATTTTTTTAAACTTACTCTAAAAAAATCAGTGCAATGATATTAAAAGAATTTTATATGTCCATTTATTTGTCTTTAATTTATGCAGGTATATACTGAAAGCAAACTATATGCTAGGCATTATGCTGAGTTCTACAGATAAAGCAAGCAAACTTTGACAATAGCCAGCAAGGATATGAGGGATTAGACTTCACATGATACCCTTATTACACATATAAAATAATTTTTCTCTGGACCATTCTTTTTCTTCTCTTTCTCTTCCTTTCCCTCTCTCTTTCTTTCATGAAATTTTAGAAATTTGCAATTTTAGAAAGAGCCTAGGGGATTCTTATGATAGTGATTGGAGGATTTTGAAAACCACTGTTAATAACCATTGCTGCAAAAAAGACATTTGTAATATATAATGTGTTCTTTCTAACTCATAAATTTCATTAATTAACAAGTAGTTGAAAAGACCTGTTTGTTTGTTTTTAATTAGCTACTAGATCCCACATTTGCTTATTCACTGTTGAAAACTGTTTCCTTACTGAGGCCTAGTTGATTCAAGAGGCCTAGTTGTGAAGTTGAAAATGGATCTTATCTGCATTTTGTCAACATAAATTCAAGCCTTTTAATGGCCAAAGGCAAAGATAGACTTCTTGGGTCTGTGAGCCTTTCTGATTACAGTGAGAGCATGTCAGTCAAGTCTAGACTCATATTTTGGTTCCACTATCTAGAACCTAGTCACAATCTAGTGATTTTGCCCTTCTGAGCACATCTTTGTTGCTGTCTAAAAACTGGGAGTATAATACTGGTCTGAATAGTGTTGTGCTTAATGAATGGAATAGTGTATGTGAGCATGATCAGCACACTGGTGTTGAGGAAATGGTCAAACCAATGAAAATCCACTCAATGTTGACATCTTTTAGATTAAAGAACCAAGGTTTTTTTTGTTTGTTTGTTTGTTTTTGTTTTTAATCCCTTCACCTATTCAACTCCTACTCATTAGTAGGATGAATTTGGAAATTAAAAGAAGTCATTTGGAAAGCTCAAGATTCTGGCTATCTTAATTTTCTTTAATCTGTCTATGAAAGGGACTTGAATGGCAAAGAAAATGAGAAGACAGCCAGCTCCAAGAAATTTCATGTATTATTAAATATCTTCAAAAATATTACCTTTCTTCTGTCCACTTCACTCTTCTTTGTCTTTCATATTTAAATCTTAGGGCAAAAATAGGAAAACACAAATATATTCCCTTTCATTATGTTTAAATTCTAAAAAAAGAAGAGGCTTTCCTCATTAGAATGAAACATTCTTTTATTTTAAACACTCTTATAATAAAGAAATTTTGAATATGAAATAATTAACTGTTAAGATTAGTAAAATAATAATATGATTATAAACAATGCGATAAGTAATGCTATTATTTAGATATTAATATATCAAAAGCAATACTATTTGGATATTTGAACTGCATGTTACACATCCCATGTATTATGCCAAGTAGTAACATTAAGACATCAGCAAAGCAAGTATTAATTTTACCCATTTTACAAATGAGGAAACTGAGGTGCAGAAACACAGAAATTATTAAATGCAGGAGATAGAACATGAATTCTACTCAACAAATTTGCTGTTCTTTTTTGTTCAAAATAGAATCACATAAACAGTCATAATATTTCAATTCTATTATTCTTCTTTATTTCCCATATGCAAGGCAAAATCAGCTCAAAACAAGTACAGCTCTTCAAAGGAATTTATTTATTTATTTATTTATTTATTTATTTATTTATTTATTTATAAAGATTTTATTTATTCATTCAGGAAAGACACAGAGAGAGAGAGAGGCCCAGACATAGGCAGAGGGAGAAGCAGGCTCTCTGCAGGGAGCCCGATGGGGGACTCGATCCCAGATGCTCAACCGCTGAGCATCCCTCAAAGGAATTTATTATAAAGCAATTTTATACAGAAATTATTGTAGGGCTTTTGCTCTTAAAAAAATAAAAAAGTGAATATACTCATGATGCTGGTCCTCCATGAACTCTAAAAAAAGAGATGAACAGGTTAGAAAACTAAGTTGAGAGTGCCTATTCTGAGCTAGCCACTATGTGCATAGGCTATTTTGTTTCATCTTCGCACAGAGTTAATATGTGTTTTCTTGACTTTACAGATGGGGAAACAGATTGAGGTATAGTTTGGGACATACCTTACCCAAGTAGACATAGGCATGAGGAGAGACAAAGTCTAAACTGGAAATTTGATTCATGTGACTTGAAGAATAATGCACCTTTCTCTCTGTATCTTTCTGCCTCCCAAGAGGGAAACAAATGATTTGTTGGGTTGATGTCACCTCCTCCCATACCCCTTTCCCCTATCTGTTGAGAAGGTTGAGTGGATCTCAGGTATACTGTGGGATCCATGGCTTTACAGTAAAAGGAAACAGGCCTCCCTGCACCCTCTTCTTTCTTGTGAAACAAATAGAATATTATTCCAAATTGCACCAAATGGCAGGTGCAAATATATACCAGTCTAAGGGTTATTTATATATGTAGTAAGGAAAAAAGAGAGAGACACTTAAGTCTTTTTTTTTTTAAGATTTTATTTATTTATTCATGAGAGACACACAGAGGGAGAGGCAGAGACATAGGCAGAGGGAGAAGAAGGCTCCATGCAGGGAGCCGACCTGGGGCTTGGTCCGGGTCTCTAGGATCAGGCCCTGAGCTGAAGGCTGTGATAAGCCGCTGAGCCATTTGGGCTGTCTGACACTTAGGTCTTAAAAAAAAAATCAGATAGATTTGGGGCTGAGAGTATCTTTATCTGTATACAGATGGATTCAATGAAAATTGGTTAAGCCTCATGCCTTCCAAAAAGGCAGATGACTCACTCATTCCAGTCGTAAATGGTTAAATTTAAGAAACACTTTTCTGAGAAAGAAAGATAATACTTTTAAGGAGAATTGATTGACTAATGCCCAAAGGAAGAGCATTCTCAATTTTATTTCCTCCAGAGATCTTTGAGCCACTCTGCAAACCAATACCTAAATGACATGGAGAGAAACTAGATGGAAATGAGCCATAAACAAACTGAAAACTGGGAACATTGTATAGCCATTATCTGAGCCGTTAAAACTCCAGCTAAGCAAGAGGGTGACCAGAGCTCCTCTACCTTGCACCTGAATCACCAAGCCTTTCATGTATTCTTTGGGGTTGCTTTGGAATCAGCTCAACATTTTATTTTGCCTTATAAGTGTGGGATAGTGAGAGAGTCATAGCTTTGGAGTCACACAAAATTCAAATCTCTCTTTGCCACTTACCAGCCAGAAATCAAAATTGAAACCCACACTCATGTGGCTCCAAAGTCCTTGTTCTTTCTTTGAATCACATTGTCTTTAAAAGTAGACATTTCTCAGCAGCCCTTTGTAATATCTGATATGCCACCCTTGGAAGCAATTTATAGTTTAAGAAAAGGAAGACTAATATTTATTGAGTGCCTGTATGCCTATCACTCTGCTAGGTACTCATTCATGTGTGTATAAATGTAAAAATATATACCAATATATATACCAATACATATTGGTATATATATTATATATATTATATCCTTACCAATATATGAGGTAAGGATACAACTGGGGCTGGAAACTAAATACACACACAAACACACACACATATTTGCATTTGTATTTATCTATCAATCTATCTCATACAATTGTATATGTACACATACTCATATATATATATATATATATATATATATATATATATACACATAAGTATCTTACATAATTAACACAATAACTCTGCTAGTAAGGATCACATCAATTAAAGTATACAATTAACAAGTTGCTACTGGAATTTGGTTTTAGAGAAACTTGATTGCAAAGATAAAGCTTGTTCTACCATAACATGCAGCTTTGGGGGATCAGTGATCCTTTCAGTTAAAAAAAAAAAAGTGTTTTTCTAGTATAGGAAAACCTAGAATAATAAATTCATGCTGGTACCCAGTGAGGTCTGTAAGCATTTTGAGGTTAGGGAGATTTTTTGTTATATCCTACACTGCACTCCATGTGCTGCAAATGTACAAGAAATATCTAATAATAACAACCACTTAGAATCTTTTAGCATCTGGGGTGTGTCTGAACAGTACAAGTCTATAATTATGATATCTTACGGTTAAAAGGTCATGAATCTTAGTATGTATTTATTTATTTATTTATTTATTTATTTATTTCCTCTGGCAAGTTTGTAAATGACAGATTGGAATAGTTGACTTCAGTTTTGTGACTTCTCCTTAATTGCTTTTATTTTTCTCCTGCAATGGGACTTCTCTTGTGATTTTTAATAAAGCTTTTAGCAAAAATATGAATCAATTAGCAATTTTCCACCCCTTTTATGAATCATACACCTTTCTCCCCTCTTGTGAAAGGTACTTCTACATCCCAGGGCATAGACAAAGAACTAAAGCCCAAGGTGAGAATAAAGGAATTCCTTTGAAATACAAATGGGATAGGGATGAACCTGGGGCTGGAGACCAATCTTTTGGTTTCCTGATCTAATTAGTTGATTCTCTTTGATAATTATGCTAACTATACTATTTTCTCCATTTCTTCCTTCCTTCCTTCCTTCCTTCCTTCCTTCCTTCCTTCCTTCCTTCCTTCCCTCGCCTCCTTCCCTCCCTCCCCTCCCTCCTTCCCTCCTTTCTTCCTTCTTTCCCTTCCTCCTTCCTTCCTCTCTCCTTTCTCTCTTGTGTACATATGAAAGGGGAAAGTGTACTGGCAATTTGGAGAAATAAGATAAGGTTTAGAGGCTCAAGGAGAACTAAGTGGTCTGTAGGCTGCAGAAAGTAAAATGGTGTGTGCAAAATCTGAAATGGTAGTGATACTGTCAGTCTTTCCTTTGTTTTTAGTTCCAGTCTTGACAAAGTTATACAGGTTTTTTTACTGCTGCACAACAGAATGAAATCCCTGGCATATGCATCCCAAATTGTGCAGTTTAATGTTTTGGGATATACAGGAATCTATATATAATCTAGCATAGTTCGGATCATCACTATGTTGTTTAGCATATTTGTTACATCAGGCTGATATGTTGGATGAAACCAAGGTCTCTTAGTAGCCAGAAAAGGGAAAGTTGTAAAGTAGAAGGCATAAGGTCACTCTAAGATTTTGGTAAACCATGTGTTTTGGATGAAAACACCATGCAGATTCAAAAGTTTAAAGTGCTTTATACAGAGGACCAGATATAGAGTTCAACTAGCTATAGACTCTTTTAAAAAATAAATTTTGGTGGAATCCAGAGATTCCCTCTTGGAAAATAAGAATTGTTATATTTAAATCATGTCTGTGCAGGATGAGAGAAAGGAAGTAAATCAGGAAAAACTATGTAAGAAAATGAAGGGAAAAAAGCAGGAGGAAAGAATGAGGGGGGTTTGGAGGGATAGGAAATATTTGCCAGTGGGGTTGGACAGTTAAGCTAGAAGTCTCATTTTGGAGTGGAATGTCAAAGACAAGTTTGTCCAAAGTTATGTGTCAGCCAAGAGAAGGAGAAATGTAAGCTTTGTTTCACAAGGTATTAAGTGTGAGTCAGGTTGCAATTCAGATCATGTGTCAGTTCTGGGGCCCTTGTGCTTTTTAGCCTACTGCGCTTGAAGGATTTCTTATTCATCTATCTATGAGTTTTGCACTGGAAAGCCAATCAATCAGTATCTGTGGAAGAGAGAGGAGGAAGGAAGGGAGGAAGAGAGGGAGGGATGGAGGACAGACCCAAAAAGGAGAATCAATAAGATTGAGAACCAATAAGAAGTTCATCCATGGAGGGATGCCTAGGTGGCTGAGTGGTTGAGCGTCTGCCTTAGGCTCAGGCTATGATCGCGGATTCCAGGATCAAGTCCCACATCAGGCTCCCTGCAGAAAGCCTGCTTCTCCCTCTGCTTGTGTCTCTGCCTCTCTCTGTGTCTCTCTCATGAATAAATAAATAAATAAAATCTTAAAAAAAAAAGAAGTTCATCCATGGATAATTTGTTATATACATTTTCCATTCAACAGACTATGACACAACCATAAAAGTATTGCTGGATATGTATTATGGCTTGACATGAAGACATGTTCATGATATAATAAATGGAAAACACAGGTGAAGCACAGTATTTTGGTAGCATATTTATTTGTTTAAAATATGTATAGAAAAAGTAGGGAAGTGCATTTAACAATGTCAACAATTATTTTTCTTTTCTTTCAGAATTCCCCATTTCCTTCTAATATAATGCCATTTATGACTTTATGATAACAATCATAGTAATAATAATTAAATTGAAATACATGAGAGAAAATAGGAGTGTTCTGGATAAGTTCTAGAGAGAGGTTATCACACCTGGGCCACATTTCTTGTAGGTGCCTCTAGCATCTTTATGTAGTTGGATGTGTTTATTCACATCCAGAGGACCTGGGGGGGCGATGCTCACAGGTGTTTACCTTTCAGCTCTCTCAGGTGGTATTAGACTGTTCGTCCTTTTCTATAGCTGGAACATGCTCTCCTGTCTTAGTATTTCTATTGCATTTTAGCCAAGGTTGCTCAGAAGGGTGAAGGGGGGATGTTGATAAAAATAACTTGGACCCCTTATAAAATGGAGTGGATAGGTAAATTAATGAATGAATAAATGAATGAATGAATGAATGAATGAATGAATTGTAATTTGAAATCAGAGGTCCAAATGCAGTTCAGCTACCAACAGTCTTTAATGTTTTAGCATCTGCCATCTTCCAAACTTATTTGCTTCATAAAATAATTATAGCGATATATATGACTCTCAGAAATATCAGGAGAATTAAATGAGATAACATGTAAAATTTTCTTCATGAACTTTAAGCAACATAAACATGCTCCTTACTTATCTGGAACACAGCTCTTTATACTTTTTCCTGTAATAATTTTCCTGTGTGCATCATTTCCTCCAACAAGATTCTAAACTCTTTAAGCATTTGAACACAATCTGGTTGAAAGCTGTCTCCATGTTTTTTTATCATACTGTCTTGCTCCATAATTGGTTGCCAATAAATATTTTATTTGTTTTATTTATAAAATGCTTATACAACATCCAACCCTATTGGAAATATTCTCTCAAAGTAACTCATTTAATCCTCATTGCAACTCTGTGAGGCAGGTACTACTATTATCCTCTCACTAGAGACAAGGAAAGTAGGGCACAGTGGGTTTAACTAACTTGCCTATAGCCACAGAGGTAATGAATAAAGAAGCCAGATTTTGAGCCCAGTTACGCTGACTCCAAAGTATATAAAATACATTTAAAGAGTTACCATTATTATATCACCAGAATGGATAGAAAGGAACTTCTTTGAATGGATAAGATAATTAATGCAATTTATTAAGCAACCTCTATGTGCCAGGCACTATTCCGAATGATTTATATCCATTATCTGATTTAATTCTTTGAAGGAATATCAATATCCTTATTACCCTTCCTCTCCCACTTACATAGGAAAAGATTATGTAAATCTTTGAAAAAAATCATATCACCATAGCAAATTTTTATTAAAGAACATTTTAAAAGTCATAATTAGATTTTAGGTGATAGCTTTATTTAGTCCAGACTGATTTAATTCATTTCCACTGGGGCAAGTACCTGTGGGCTAACTGGAGATAGAGGAGGCAAGTTAAACCCATAGATTCTAAATGTTACGACTCACTCATATTGCTCTCAATATTAGCCAGATATTTCACCAGATATTTCCTCTTAAAGAGAAGACAAATGAATTTAGGGCCCAAGCTTAGAGTAGCAATCTGAGCAGAAAAGAGGATGGACTTTAGAATCAGACAGCCCTGGATTCAAATCCTCTGTTACTCTGTGTGTGTTCATAGGCAAACAACTCAACTTCTCCTGGTCTCTCTGTAAACAGAGATTAATAATACTTATATATTAGAGCTGTTGAAACTATAAATGCAGCCATGCAACTTAAAGGGCCAAGAAGAGTACTAGGGAAGGGAATGAGCTCCTGCAATGGGAAAAGTGAGAAAAATGGCCTGTAAGAGACTGAAAGAAAGCACAGAGCAGGGCAAGAGTATGGCAAATGACACGATCAGCAATGACCTTATCATGCAGAATCTAGTGAGCCATGGTAAGAATTCCTACTAAAAGCAGTGGGAAGCTTTCAAGGGCTTCTAAAGAAGGAAGTGGTATGTTCAGGTGTGTTTATTTTTTAAAGATTTATTTATTGGGACACGTGGGTGGCTCAGTGGTTGAGCATCTGCCTTTGGTCCAGGGCATGATCCGGGATTCCCAGGATCAAGTCCCACATCAGGCTCCTTGCATGGAGCCTGCTTCTCCTCCCTCTGCCTGTGTCTCTGCCTTTCTCTGTGTCTCTCATGAATAAATAAATAAAATATCTTTAAAACAAAGATTTATTTATTTATTTGAAAGAGAAAGAGAGAGAGAGCATGAACCAGGGGAGGGGTAGAGGGAGGGGAATATAGAGAATCTCCAGCAGACTCCCCACTGAGTGAGGAGCCTAATGCAGGGCTCCATCCCATGCTCCTAAGATCATGACCTAAGCTGAAATCAAGACTCGGAAGCTTAACTGACTGAGCTACCCAGGAGCCTCTCAAAATACCTGTTTATTTTTTAAAGAACTCTTTAGTTAAAGGATGCATGCAAAAATTATATAGTTTTACTTTAAATATTTATCCAGTTTGACTTCTTACTAAGTGTCAAGGACTATAAAATGTTGATTTTTTTCTTCTATATTACCTAGTTTAATTTTTATACATCCTGAGAAAAACTGAACCTAAAATATTTTACATTTTACAAATGAGGAACTCAAGTGATAGGAGAACTAGAATTTGAGTCCAGGCTTACCTGACTCCAAGTGCTCTTGACACCAACTGGCACTCATTGCTATCACTCACCGCTATGTGTAGCAGTGTAGGGGGTAGGCAAAGAGCACCAGGAGTGTAGGGTCTCGGACAGATATACTTTAATATAACCCTCATGTAGGTCACACCTGCATAACCCCTTCTCTTTGAACACAGCTAGATCTGGAACTTGCTCTTAATATGGCAAAGGTAAAAGAGATATTCATTCCCATGACAGCATTATGTTATGTAAGACTGCTTTAGCAGACTGGAGCACAAGACTCTTCTACTGGCTATGGAGAAATAAGATGCCATGCTGTGAGAAAGCTATTTGGCAAGGAACTAAGGGCAGCCTCCAGGAGCTAAGAGTGGATACCTGGCTAACAATCAGCAAGAAAATTGTGCCTCAGTCTTACAACCACAGGGGACTGAATTCTGGGAACATCTACCTCATCTTAGAAGAGGTCCCAGGATCCAGAATAAAATGTGGCCCAGCCAACACTTTGATAGCAGCCTTGTGAGAACCTGAGAAGAGGAGGCAGCTAAGCTATGCCTGGATCACTGACCCACAGGTCAGTGATTGTACACTAGTACAGGTTCTGCTGTATCAAAATGAAAGAAGAAATTGTGGCCACTTGAAGAGTAATATTTGACTCAAGGCTGCCCAATACCTGGAAAGAGAGAAAATGAAAGAAGAACAAATTCTTCAATGAAGATTTACAAGTCAAGCCAGAGATAGATAGGGCATAGATTATAACTGTAAAGGATACAAGGTGGGGTTACCTGTGAATTGACTCAAAAAGCTCCAATTCTACCTTTTACGTTTTTCCCTTTTCTAGACATTCTGTGCTTATCTTTAAGAGTAATTTTGGATTTTACCATACATAATACAGGAAGATAGAATTCCTGATATTTAGTTTTTTGTCCCAAGTGACTTTTCTTTAGCTAAGTTCAACTGTTTATTTACTTATTTATTTATTTATTTATTTATTTATTTATTTACTTACTTACTTACTAACTTACTTATTTAATATTTTCTGAATAGTCAGCCAGAGAACACATGGACTAGGTGCTTATTCCATATACCATGTTCACAAGTAAAACAGAAATATTGAGCCATTAATTGAACATTTTCATCCATATTTAGGGTGATTATGTAATTTTTCTCTTTTCCTTTGAAAAATGATATAACAATATAAAGATATTTTAAAACAATGTTTAATGAACTATACTATTTCCTATATATGTGTTTTTTTTTTTTACCAGTCATTATCCATATGCATTTATGTGTTAGAAAAGTATAGTCTTAATGAGAATTTTTTTTTTTTTTAGCTGAAAGAAATAGCAAGCCCAACTAAAACTGACTTGTACTATAGGGATTGTGATCTCGTATATTCAGGAAGTCCAGAGGCAGAGGTCGTTTATTTAATGCCGGTTTATTCAAGGTAAGAAGCTAACAGAGATATAAAGGCACTTTTGCCAAAAAATATTGGGGAAAAAAGTGGCTATCGAGGTCAAGGTTTTAGTTTTTTTCCATCTCTACAAACTGCTGTAGTCAATGTTGGTTTCATTCTCTGGTCAAAAGATGCCTGCAATGTTTGCAGGTATCACATACAGATAAGATGGTGAGCTGAGAAAGCAGAGAGAGCCCACATCTTCTTGCAGCTTTCTTAAGAGCAAGGCTATTTTTTTTTTTTTTTTTTTTGTAAAAGCCCTCATCAGATTTCAACTTTAGCTCTTGAGCTAGATGTTACACACCTTGTCCTAAACCAATCACTGACAATGAGAATGGGATACCCCTAAAACAAGTAAAACAGGCTAGAAGTTGACTGCCTACAAGATGAGGCAGGAAGATAGCAGAACAAAATCAGATAAGGCACCGAGGGAGAAACAGATTCCAAGTGATGTCTACTACAAAGTGCATTGCATTGTGTTTAAACTGCTTTCCTACATCATCTTAAAAATATATATTATTGTGATGAAATACCATAATTTACTAACCTTTGCCCTAATTCTTTGTTTAATTTCAATAGGTTTATACAATAAAATGTGAGATCATGTTTTTCAAACCTCAAATTTCTTTCAGTGATTTCTAGGGATTAGAGTGGGTGAGATTTTTCTATGAAGCTAGTTTAAGTTATACTAGAGAAAAAAAGTTTTATATGAATTGAACATTAAAGAGATGATACTACTATTTTAAAATATCATCTTGGTATTTTAATTAGCTCTCAAACTAGTGCTCAAACAAACAGTAAAATATATATATAATTTTTCTGGGATTGAGCACTAGGCAGTACAGGCAAGGTCCATGACAGGCTAATTTATTTGTAATTAGACCCTGCTAGCATTTAGTTTACTTATGTTATCTCAGACTCTCAAACTTCTAAGTAAATTTTGCTTGGGAAAATCCCAGAATTTTTTCAGCATTTTTAATATCAACAACAACAGCACAATCTTCTCCATTTATTGGGTGCCTATTATCTGCCATTTTATCTTTTATTATTATAATTAACCCTAAAAAATCAATATCATTACCTCCAGAGATTACCTGTAAGTAGATTACAAAAGGACACTTTCTAGAAAGTGGTGAAAATAGCTATCTCGTCTTTGTTTTCTAACTCAAACATCCATAGCATTTCATTGAGCTAAATTGCCCAAAATAGTAGCTGCTTAATAAATAATTGTTGAATCAGTGAATGAAAAAATTTTAAGCTCAAATGAGTGTTTTTGCTCCCCTGGATCATTAAAATGCCATTTAAATATCACACCATATATTCTCTACCAATTAAGGTACATTTAGCAGAATATAGTCTGTTCAGTTTAAATTGATTCACTTGATTTGATTTGGTTTGTTGTAATAGGTGAAAGTATGGTCCTCCCCAGAGCTTTAAATAATGTTCCTAGTTCTCCCCAATCGCCCTACCTAAAGTATAGCTAATTATGTAGGAAAAAGAATCTTCTCCACAGGAAAGTCATTTTGTCTGCCTGGCTATTTTAGATGGAGTTTATTAGCAGAATGGAACCAGTAATGAAAGGATGGCTAACATGGGTGACCTTTCTCATTAGTCACAAAGATCAGAAGGCATAAAATTGTGGAGAAACCTTTCCATCCTTACAACTTTGTTAGGAAGAATTGCAGATTAAATCCATAAACTCAGGACACTACCATCTTGAAGCAGAGCACTTTCAATTTCCTTTGGAAGCAGGCAAGCAACAAGTGAGTCAGCTCCTATTTCACATGCTCACTGACACGAATCTTGTCAGGATTCGAAGTGTAGTATGAGTTTCTGTGCATTTGTACATGTCTGTGTATGCACGTGTGGGTCAGCCTTATTTTGCCTCTCGCATGCTCCTGGTTTCATAATTATGATCCAGTGAGTTGTATTCACCTGTTGCTGCCTGGAATCCTATACTCATCTGAAGACTGCTGTCAGCACAGGCTAGACACCACAGTACAGTTGTTGCTAGAGATGATGAAATGATAGATCCTTCATAACCTCAATCACTGTGTGTCTTAAGCCACCAGGTATCTGCCACCATGCCACTCACTTATGCTTCCACATGAGTGTTTAGGAAGTAAAAAGGGAAGAAATTTAAGGGATGTTACACTGGTTGACTTCCTCATATATGCTGGCTATAAGGCACTTTGTGTATCACCTTCTTAGTCCTCCCAGTGATTCTTCAGTTAGATATTATTCCAGTTTCACAGATGGGAAGCAAGGACCCTGGGAGTTAAACTGCATACCTGGGATCATAAAGCCAGTAAAACTGCAATTGCAACTCGGGCCTCAGTTGAGGAGACAAAAAGAAATCTAGAGATTTTTGTAAAATAAAAACATTATTAATGGGCTCTTGATATAATCACTCAGCAGATTAATACAACTGCTTCCTATTCTAATAAGTATGTAGCATCCAGATGACACATTGTTATATATTATGATCTTATTGTAAGCACACATCAGAAATAGGATGTTTAATGCAGGTAGCTGTATTTATGAAACATTTAAAGACTTCTGTGTGTACACAGAAAAATGCTGAAGGAATAGAGAGTTCAGAAATTATACGACAAGAGAATTTTTTTTATAAACTACAATCATAAAATACCTCAATCTAGCTGTCTCATTGGAGCACTTGAGGCTAAATACCAAAAGAATTAGTTCCCTTCCCAAAGATCACTGACCTTTCCACTGCATCAAGTGATGGTAATAAAACATTCTCAGGAATTTTCCTTACAAGGAGTCACACCTCAGGCTGATTTTAAGTCAAAGGCCTTGCCTCCAGAGTTCAAGTAGTATCTTCCCTTGAGGTAGCGTAGGTTCCCCAAGAAAATGACCACATTCCATTCAGTCCTAGGAAGAGGGTCTAAGAAGCTGTAGATTCATATTAGGTAAAATTTTATAAAGATTATAAATGTCTGACAACAAAAGGGGAAAGAAAGAAAACTCCTATTCTCCTTCTCAAAACAAAGTGATCTGTCAAAATCCCAATATTATGGGATAAAATCATGTCTTAACTGTCTCAAAAAGGAGAAATCAATGCTTGGATACATTCGTTTTTATTTTAGGTTACAATTAATAATTGTCAGAGATGAATACTAACCTGAGTCCGTTTGACTCCAAGCTTGTGTTCTTGATTTCTAGCCATTGGTTCCCAGAGACATTTAAGTGGAAATTATTCAGTTGCCTGTCAGGGGTGTGTTGAAAGGAACCTCACATTGGGAAGCAGGCTGGTCTTCGTAACCTCTTAGATCTTTTCATTTTCTCAGCTTCTTTGATGTTTTGATGCAGCTGGGTGACATACTTAAAAAACTCAGGTAAGGCTAATGATGAAAATTGGTGCTTAAAATAGAGCTTTGGAGGCTTTCACTTACCTTGATCTTCTCTGTATAACTCTGTGGATGATTGGCATTTGGCTCCATTAAAGGTTTATACACCATGGGCAAAATGTTAGAAATTGCTCCCTCCAACCTTATTATAACATGGTTCTTGGCAGCTAAGCCACATGCCAACTCCTGAGTGGTTTACTTGGTGTGAAGATAATTACTCTAGGGTTAATTACAGAATTCTTCCAGCTTTATTACACAGATTCCTCAGAGAGAGTGTCTATTTTTTTTTTTTTTTTTGGATGCAGTATGTAAGACTGACTACATATAAATGTGCTGTATCATTTGCAGGCTTGAATCCATATAATTGAATAAACTTCCAAGAGGCTGAATGGTGAAGTTTACTTGGTTCTTCCATTCCTACCTCCCATTTCTTTTTTTAAACATTGTGGGCATACAGTGATAGTGTGTTAGAAATTTTATAGATTTACCACGGGCTAATTGGACACATGAGTTAGAAATTATGAGATTTTTAAAAACTGTAAATTCCTTTCTCTGAAACATCTAAAACTATTGAATATTCTCATTTTAAGTCCTTTTTCTGCATTGTCTCCAAAGTTTTGTCAACCAGATTTTTTTTTTTTGCTTCAATTAACAAAAACCATAGAGGGATTTAAATAATGAGGACATCATATGATATGTAACTTTCAAATTACAAAAAAAAATACAGATATAAGGATATAACGAGTGGGAATTATATAAGCTGTCTGGCTCTGCCTCTTTGGATTCTCTTTGTTTTCTTCTCAGTGTCTTCCCTGTCTTCAGGGTGGCTCATCATGGCTGCAGAATGGTTACCAACTGCATGGTTACCAACATGGGGCACCATGTTTCTCAGTCCACATTCATTGAGAGGAAATGAGAGATATTTCTTATCCATGCAATATGAGTCCTTCATTTAGTTTATGTGGCACAACCTAGGTTACTGGACCAGTACGAGTGTAGAGAGAAATGCCTCTGCAAATCTGGAATGATTCAGAATGATTGAAATTTATTTCTAAAACAGATGTTAGTTCACAAACTGACCGTTACACATGGAGGGCAAGGAGAAACCAAAGAAAGAAGTAGACTACTACAGATTTATAGATGACATGTTTTAATAAGCAAAGGAAAGCTTTCCTTGGGGGCAAGGGGGCATGGGACAAGTGAATGTCTGCACCTACACACCAGAATTTTTTTAAGTTTATATAG
The DNA here is from genome assembly GCF_018345385.1 of Vulpes lagopus. Lineage (NCBI taxonomy): Eukaryota > Metazoa > Chordata > Mammalia > Carnivora > Canidae > Vulpes > Vulpes lagopus. The sequence goes on along the minus strand of NC_054838.1, from coordinate 31,134,584 downwards.
AGTCCTCAGCAACACTTTAGTCTCTAAAAGCATATGTTTCGGGGACATCTCCCACTGTGAGAATGGTGGACAGAATATAAAGTTAAAGGACAGGAGAGGGGGTGAGCAATCTCTGGTAGCTTGGGTTTAGCTTGTGGGTCAGCCAGCAGTCATGTTCTTTTCATTACCTCCTGAAGCATGGGGATGGATTCAATTTCCATTCTGTCTTGTGAGAAGGGCAGAGTGGGTACCTGAATGTCACTGGTGTCCTGCTAGCAAGCAAGGAGGTGTGATACGTAATGGATAGGCAACCAAGGTTTCCTTTATGCAAGACAACACATTCTTCCAGTAACTCCTCACTCTCCTAAGCCTTCACAGACGCTTCAGTGCTGGTGTTCTCAGGATTCTATACTTGAAATTTTGTTTTCACTCTAGAGATGATTTGTGTGTTATTATATAGCATGCATATCTATATCATAGATGTATATGACTAAGGGAACAGACTCTGAAGCCAGGCAACCTAAATTTGAATTCCATTTGATTATGCGTTGCTTGATTCATCTTAAGCAATTTCTTAAATTCTGTATGTCTCATTTTCTTAAAATGGAAAATTAGGACAAAAACAGAATTTATCTCATAAGGCAAAAGGTTTTATAAGGATTCAATAACAAAATATGTAAAACTCACAACAGTCTCTGGCCTCATTTTAAAAAACCTTCCTTATGGTTCTTCAGCCTCAAAAAAAGGTTAATATGAGCAAAGGAAGGAAAAAGAGAGAAGACAAGGCATCATGTCCTGTTTCTTATTATTTTATTTCAGGTTCAAAAGGACAACAATGATAAATGTTTTAAGAAACAACTTGTGTTTCTTTATACTCCTTCAAAGGAGGAAATCAACATGCATTGTGATCTTGGTATATGCTGAGCGCTGCTGGGGGTACTTTAAATTCACCTTCTTTTGTAATTTCCTTCAAACCACATGAAGCAACATTGTTGTTATCCTTTTACAATAAAAGATCCCAGGCTCAGAAAACATGAAGTAGTTGCCCAAGGACAGATAGTACATAGGGAAATCAGGATTTGAAGTCTGATTAGTGTAACTTTGCTTGCTTATTTTTACTTATTCCTTAGACTGTGGTTTAATCATTGTTTCTTCTTTAATGCCTTTTCTGACCACTCAGACTAGTTTCTGTGATTCTTTGCTTTCAGAAGAACTTCTGCTGCAGTGGTATTGTTCATCACATCACCTTGTCATTTTCTGATATTGTCACATTTTTAATGTGTTTTCCCCCGTAAGACTATTTCCCACCCAGAGACTTTTACCTCCTGTTATGTTTTCAGCAGACAGCAGCCATATCAGTAAGTGTATATCGAATGAACAAATAAATTAATGGACAGACATGAGAGTCTTTAAATCCTATGCTGTTCTTTCTTCTGATACTTAGATCTTCAGTCTTTCCTTAACAGAAATGTGCCACTTTGGGAAGGAGGGAGATGTATGTGTGCATGTATGTGTGTGCATATATACGAAAACCAAATGATTTGGCAAAATCTGATTTACATATACTGGAGAGAGATTCTATATAGATATATATTCTATAAAATAGGTCATATTAGTGTAGATATAGCTAGTCTATAGATTTATCTGTATCGTCTGGAGATATTCTAGTAAGCTAGAACTCCAAAGGACCTCAGTACCTTACTTCTTCCCACTTAAGGCTGGGATGGTGTAGACTGGAAAAATGAAGGACAAAAAGAAGTAATCAAGAAGTCCCTTGATTAATATCGGGAGGAGATAAGGCGTACTTGAATTCTTAGGTCTCCTGCTCTTAAATGAAGATCTTCCTTTTAAACATTTCTGCAGGGCACACACATCTGGTTATATCACTTTGTCAGATCACTTGACTTTCCTTTGTAAAGCAGAAAAAAATCTTGAGAAAACTTTAGATTATAACAAAAGAACAAAACGTACATGTATATGTGTGTGAAAATGGAATACAAATCTTATAGTTTCTCATCCCCCTTTATCTTTTTCTTTTCACTTGTTTTCCCCTTCTTTGTTACTATTCCTAATTATTCATTTATCAGGGGCATGCATATTATACACAGTCAGAAAATATCAATTTATTGTAAAGCCAAAGATTTAGATATTTTATGGAACGGGGAAAATGGGTTCTAAGAGAAAGGTTTGTGGTTATTCTCCAAATTAACGTACAATATATAGAAGCACTGAAGGAAAACAATTTTTATTTTCACAGTAAGTAAACACTGACTTTGTCACTTTAAATAGCTCTACAGCTTTCTTTGGAAGGCAGGTAAGGAACACTTCATAAAAATAAATTTTATGGATGCAATTTATTTCTTACATGTTGGGTTATTCATAAATCTATTAAAGCCACTCAGATGATTAGGTGATCATATTTACATAGCAAATATTTACTGTCTTGTAAGCATTAAGTGTTATGCTGAGTAAAATGCTAGATGAGTCTTAGTTATTATTCTCAAGGAGTTTTCCATCCAGCAACACCAACCTTATGTATGGTACACACCAGTTTATGAAGGTTGTCGTTATTGTCACTTTTATTTGCATTAACACATGTTGATAGTTATAACAGTCTTAAAGCAAGGTGGGTGGGTATGTTTTTTTCATTTTACAAATGAGAAAATGGAGGTTTAAGGATGTTAAGTGACTTGGTTCAACTCAAAATAGTTAAATGATGCCAAGATTTGAATTCAAAGCACTAAACATAATACCCATGGACTTCACACAGCACCATGCCTTAGATTCTAGTAATAAGGGAATTTGCATCACTTTGTTTCTTATATTATGAAGCTGGAACTTCAATGTATCTTATTAGTATTAATAGTCTAAAACCATAACACCAACAAAGTGAAATGCTATCACTGCATAGTTAATTTTTCTTACAAAGCACATCATTTATCATAGTATTGAAACTCATTTTATGCATATCAGTTACTACACTGGATTGTGTGTCTGTATCTTGCTTTCTTGGTATTTTTTTTTTTTACCTCTCCCTTCCAGAAAACAAACAAAACAAACAAACAAACAAACAAACAAACTCCTGGTATTTTTACATATAGTGCTTACTCAATAACAATGTGTTAGGTTGAATTATATGTGTCTACCTCTACAAGACAGTTTATTATAGTGTTAAACAAGTTCTGATGTCAGACTCTTTGGGTTTCAATCCTATCTCCACCACTGATAAGCTTTGTGACCTCTGGCAAGTTTCCTAATCTCTCTGTGACTTTGTCTCCTCATCAAAAGCAAAGATGAATGTAATTATGTCATACTGAGTCCTTATTAAATGTGAAGATGTTCGTAGCACACTGACAGCTTCAATTAGAACTGAATTTCTTTTACTTACTCCTGTTTCTTTCTCATTTTACTATTGATCTCAACTTGATTATATAGAAAAATCTCCTGGCAACCTGCGTAAAATGTAGAGTCCTGGGCCCCACTTCCCAGGTAACTATACCCTGCAGGCTTGATGTGGACTCAAACAATTTGCATTTGTCCCAAGCATTCCTGGGTGACTTTGCTGTACGTGGTCCACCATCCACATTTCGAGAAACTCAGCAGTGGGGTACTTACATATACATTTTCCTGTGCAGTCTGCATACCATTCCCGGTCCCTGTCCTGTGTCCTGGTTGGGTGACAACACTGTGTGTTTTCATAATTCCCTGAATTCTTACCCTCAAGATGGCAGGGACATTCCAGGTTTCCAGTCATATTCACATTTCAACCCTGCCCAGCATCTTCACTGAATCATTGAGTCTCTAAAAGCTGGAGGCAACTAAGCTTTTTCCACTAAACCACCAATCTCTCTAATTTCTTGGAAGGTACCTTGAAATGTCAAACGGACCTCAGAAGCAACATTTTCAGCATAGCTATTAGTGGGTAGACCCACAAGCCAGTTTCCAGGAGTTAAATGCTGATGACAGTTCCTTCTTTAGAAGGAAAATAGAAAAGAAGAAGAAAAGTTAAGAAGCTCATATTAAAATTATGTACATGTGGAGTTAGAATGTGGCACTCATGCACTCAGATGCCAGAAATCCTTCCTGGAAAGCTCATATGTAAACAAAAGTTGGGGCTTCGGTAAGAAAGTAAAGAAAAAAACTGAGCTAAGCCAGCTCCTTGACTGGAAGGAGCTGTAAATAACAAAAATTGCTTCTGCTTCTCTAGTGCTAAGTGCCAGGCACTATGGCACGTATCTTCTGCCCATTTTACAGGGTCAAGATCTTATATAGAGATACGGCTAGGCAGAGGTAGAGATAGAAGTAGCTCAGCCTCTCTCCCTCCCCAACCTCATAAAAAGAACACACTAGTAGTCTCGTTGGCTTCTTTACCATGATATTTCTGGCCAGGTTATCTCTGCCAGAAAGGACCTGTGGATCTTAATAGTGCCATCTCAAAGAATAATTCAGCCTGATTGAAGGAGAAGAGGGGAAGTAATTAGTTAAGAGTATTAACTGAGTTACAAAATGAAACCCCTTTACTTACTTCCCTTTAGTGAAAAGTAGAAGGAAGAGGCTTTGAAAAAAGGAGGAGAGATGCCTGGGTGGCTCAGTAGTTGAGTGTCTGCCTTTGGCCCAGGGCGTGATCCTGGAGTCCTGGGATCAAGTCCCACATAGGGCTCCTTTCAGGGAGCCTGCTTCTCCCTCTGCCTGTGTCTCTACGTCTCTCTCTCTCTGTGTCTTTCATGAATAAATAAATAAATTTTTTTAAAAAAAAAGAAAAAAAAGAAGGAAAACAAAGCTGAAGTATGTTGAGTAGAGAGAGGTTTTACTTTGTTTTAGTGGTAGAGATCATTGTTAGGTACAATCCGTGCTCTCATAAATTAAGGGGTAATATGGTATTCTAACCTACTGGCTGAGAACACAGTCCCTAGGTTTACATTTCATCTGCCTCACTTACTTTGTGACCTTTGCAGTTACTTAAACCCTGCATGCCTTTGTGTTTTGTCCTACCTCGTTTTCTCTATAAATGGTGATCGTGATGGTGCGCTATCTCTTTGGACTGGCATCAAGAATAAATTATTTTAATGTAGGTAAAATGCTTAGAAAAGAGCCTGGCACACAATGACCACAACTGAAACATTTGCTCTCATATTCATGTCTGTATTCTTTAAGCTGTGAGCTCTTCAAAGTATGGAGACATATCTAATTGTTCCTCATTCCTTCAGTTTCTAGCATGGGACCTGATTCCGAGATGAATTAGCTATTCAGATGAATAAGACTCTGTGTTTTTCCTTTTTCACGAAATTCATTCCACTAAGCACCATACAGGAATAGTTCTGAGTAGTTTAGGATCATGCCAGAGAAGCTCAGGGTTTAAGCACTTTTCTCGTTCCAGGTATTAGAGGGGAAGTTTTTGTTATTGTTGTTTTTTGTTTCAGTTTGACCACACTCAGAGCCTAAATCCCATCCAAAGGAAGAAATGGCAATAAAAAAGTAGATGGAAAAAGGTAAGAGAAAGAGGGATGCCAAGATAGAAAATATTTACTAAAAGTCACGGGTGCCTGTCCTGCTGCAGACATCATCTCTTTTAACGTAGAGGTTTTTTTTTTTTTTTTTTTTTTTTTTTTTTTTTTTTTTTTTTAGCTCTCTCTTCAAATATTTGCTTCATTTGAAGTACTTTGTTTACTTTATTTTGAGTAGGAAGTGCATTCATGAACATGAGTGCAAGGAAATCCACGCACACTTCCCTACACATGCACACTACGTAGGAGGAAGAGAACAATCTTCATTTTAACACTTCTGGATGTCAATAGAGATGTTCCATAACAGTAGCTACCTTATTGGTGGCCTGCTGACTATTTCTATTCTAGCAAAGAATGGAATGAATGTGATTAATATGAGGTACTGCAGAACACATTCTGTCACTGACCCAGAAGAAAGCCTCTTTCAACTCTCTGAAATTCTCGCTTTTTCCTGTTTACAGTATGTGGGCTAACCAGCTGTGTGTTTGGTTCTTATTATGAATGGATGGATGGATGGATGGATGGATGAATGAATGAATGAATGAATGAATGAATGAATGAATGAATGAATTTTTCCTGTTCAAGAAATCTACTCAACTCAAATTTCTGTACCACACTGGGCCAGGGAATGAATGTTTCCTGAAGTCAGAGAAGAAGGAAGTTTGTTCCAGTTTTACCACAATCAGCAGTTAAAGCAGGTGGTGTGTTTAAGAAAGCAGTTAAATCCCAGCATTTAAGCCTGTCATGATCTTCATTTGGTCACTTTATAAAGAAAAATCTCTGACCATCCTTTTCTGGTGAAATTTGCTAGGAAAAATCCATAATGAGGTCTGATTATTGGAGGCTTAAAGTTTCTTTTCTGGCATTCATTTAAAAATAATGAAGGCTCCAAGCCACCTTAACAATAGATTTGATTTGACCTGACTGATTAAAAGGGTCAATGGGAGTTCATTTTTTTTCTCCACTACGGGTGGTGGGGGGGGGGGTGGGAGGGGAGGTTGTGGGGAACAAACTTAAGAAAAATAGGCCTTCTGCATCTCTATTAGGACATCTTTGTGATTAGAAGAGTCAGAATTCACATACAGCTGAGCAAAAGAATTATTGAGTAAAAGAACCTGTACCACCAAACTTTAGTCATCTTAAGTCAGGTGGAAAGCCTTTTCTGCTGTATTTGTTTTATTTGCCTAAGTTGTCTTTATGGAAGGAGTATATAAATAATTATATCAAGAGTAATTGAGAAGGTTTTCCATTGCTGAACATTTTGGTGAAGGTTAGTCTCAGATAAAGCACATGCACCTCAAACAAAACCAGCAACCTAGATTAGGTTTTACAAGCGGTTTGAAGCCAGAGAGCACTAGAATGAACAATAAATCTGTCACATATTGCTGTGTGATGTTGGCTGAACTACCTAACTGCTTGAGACCTTAGTTTTCTCATCTGCAAAGTGAAGTTAATACTTAAATAGCTCAGACCCTCAATATATGGAATGATTGTGTTGTCATTATTGGTTTTGTTGTTGTTATTTGATTATGTTTATACTTACCTGGCCTAGTATCTATTTCTGATCCCATCTACTCAATGAAATATTCTATTCTTGCCCACAAAAAATGAGCAGATAGACTCCACTCTTTAAAAATGCTATTTAGGGCAACCCCAGTGGCCCAGTGGTTTAGCACCGCCTTCAGCCCGGGCGGTGATCCTGGAGACCGGGGATCAAGTCCCATGTCGGGCTTCCTGCATGGAGCCTGCTTCTCCCTCTGCCTATGTCTCTGTCTCTGTGTGTGTGTGTGTGTCTCTCATGAATAAATAAATAAATAAAATATTTAAAAATGAATAAATAAATAAATAAATAAATAAATAAATAAATGCTATTTATTTGAAGTCCACTTATGAGTCAGTTACCTGAACACTAAAATGATTTTCTTCCCCATGTTAACAATAGCCAACTCATTTCAAACACCTATTCTTTGCCAGACTTTGTGCAAATACTTTACAAATATTATGCGTTAATCTCTATAAAAGTCCCATAGAAAATTTTAAAAAGAGCTAAGGCTTAGCAATGGTATTGTTTTCCAAGGTCACACAAAGGTGGTTTATAGCAGCACCAAGCCCAATCCAGATTTTCCCAACTCAAAATCCCTGTCTTCTTTTTATTGCACCATTTTGCCTTTCAATGGTCAGAAAAGTAATGATCCAGGACAGGATGGCTCAAACATGGGGCTAATTTGCAAAAGCTCACCAAACTCAGAATGTAGCTAACTTTTAGACCATTGTCTCTTTGTGTTGGTATATCTCAGGAAGCCTTCAGGTACAAGGAACAGGAAAACCTGACTCAAACAACTGTACAGATGGGGAAATTAATCACCCCACCTACTACAAAATCAGAGATAGGAAGAGTATTAATCTTAATTCACTTTGTAGTGCAACAGCACTTTAAAGGTCCAATGTCCTTTCCATCTCTCCTTTCTGCCTATTCAGTGTGACTTTTTTTTTTTTAAGATTTTATTCATTTATTCATGAGAGACACACAGAAAGAGAGAGAGAGGGGCAGAGACACAGGCAGAGGGAGAAGCAGGCTCCATGCAGGGAGCTGGTCGTGGGACTCCATCCCGGGTCTCCAGATCATGCCCTGGGCTGAAGGTGGCACTAAACCGCTGAGCCACCCAGGCTGCCCCATTCAGTGTGACTTTCATGTTTGTCATACTAAAATGATTTCTGAAGGTCCATATATCATATATGGATATTTCTTCCTGTATCTCTTTCTTAGGAATGTTGAATCGTTTTCCAGAAGCCCCAGTAGACATTTTTAATTTTTTTTTCATTTTTATTTTTTTTTATTATCTCATACTAGGATTGGGATATATGCCCATAATAAACAATTAATGGCAAATAGATTGTGATTATTATGACAGGCTCAAACTTTTAAAGTGGGATGGATGCTGGTAACACAACCAATAAACCTCTCAAATGCATGTGTGTGTGCATGTGCACGTGTGCACACACATGTTGGGAGCCACATGGAGGGATCTTGCAATATTTCTAAACACAGTGGATAATATCCCTACTTCTCTGAAGATAGAGTAGCTTCTTATTCTTCTTAGTGGTATCCATTCCAACGTGGAAATAGAGAATATGTGACCAGCTTTTACGGAATTGAGAATACTCCTTCCAGCTATTTAAGTATATGGTAGAATCCATCAGATATGAGAAGTCAGGTTTGATAAAGCCAGGAGTGCCTTGACTATGGTCCAGTTTGTTATCACTTGCCACTCTCTAATTGAATAGGAGTGGCAATTGGATAAATTAGATAAGCTCATTCAGGGGAATCACTTGAATAAGAGAATCTGCAGTCATAATGCCAAAGTCTTACTCATAAGGAGAGTCCTTCAACAGTACATTTTAAGAACTGTGATGAGTTGATTTATATTGTATAGAAGTTTCAGTGAGGTCTCCGTCAATATCTTCATTTCTTTTTGGATAAACACTTTGGATTGGTATTGCGAAGGAGTAGGTCTAGGCAATTTTCCAAATTGATATAACTTTTACATTTTGACTATCAAACTAGAAATATGTTTCATGAAAATTTAGTGTTGATTTATTTTTAAAAATTAGCATTCTAATAGGTATATAGTGGTACCCCACTTGAGTTTTAACTTGCTTTTCCCAAATGATTAATGATGTCTTGTACTTTTTCATGTGTTTGTCATTTCTATGTCCTTTTGATGTGTATAAATATTTGCCCCATTTTTAATTGGGTTATCTGTCTTTATTTAGGATTTAATTGTAGGAGTTCTGTATATGTTGGTGATACAACTCCTTTGTAAAATATGTTCTATAAATATCTTCCCAAACTATAAACTATCTATTATTTCCTTTACAAAATCTTATATTAAGCAGAAGTTTTAATTTTGATTAAGTCTAATATATAAAGGTATAATTTTGGTGGTTAGTCTATGTCTTAATCTAAATAAATTTTGTGTATACTTAGATTGCAGAGATATTCTCCTATATATTTTTCTAGAATTTTAGCTTTTATGTTTATGTATATGATTAACCTCAAAATAATTTTTGGATATACTTTGAGGTCGATATCAAGGTTATCCCCCTCTACTTTCTATGGAAGTGCAGTTGTTTGAGCACGAGCATCATTTGTTGAAAAGATAGTCCTTCCTTCATTGGTTTGCTTCAGTGACTTTACAAGAAATGAATCATCTATAAGAGTTGGTCTATTAATGGTTTCTTTATGAAATTCTATTAACTGATAATCTCTTTTTGCTAACACTTTGTGATTACTGTAGGTTGGTCTTGATTCCTGTAAGTTTGGAAGTTAACATTATTAGTCTTCCAACTTTTTTTTTTTAATTAAAAAAATATTGTCTTTATTATTCAAGTTTTTTTTACATACAAATTTTAGAATTCATTATTAATTTCTACCAGACAGCCTGCTGGAATTTTGATTAACATTGCAAGGATGGAGGATAGAGACACAGATATACAGATAAAACTAGAAATAATTGGTATCATAATAACAAAATAATCTTAGTAATGTAACCGATAGACATGATAGATTAATGACATAGCTGGGTCTTTTAAAACAATCTCCAAATAGAACTTTGCAGTTTCTGATGTAAAGTTTCCACATGTTTTGGTAAATTAATTTCTAAGTAGCTTTTGTTTGATAATGGTATGATAATGATAATCATTTTCCATTTTGCTCTCCATTTGCTTATAGGTATTTAATTAATTTTTGTTAATTAACCTAGCCTCCTATGCTATTGTTAAACTCATGTTATTACTTCTGGTAGGGGTATTTTGGTATGTTTCTTATCAATTCCTGTAAACATACTCATATCATCTGTGAATATTTGAACTTTTCTCTTGCCTTTATTTTTCTTACCTTTTATACTGGATTGAAACATCTGTATGATTTTAAATAGAAATGGTAATAAGAGATCTTAAGGGAAAATATTCATACTGTTCTATTACATATAATATTATTGGTAGGATTATTATATATGCCCATGATCATGCTGAGAAATTTTTATTCTAACCCCAGTTTGCCAATAATTTTTGTAATGAATACATGTTAAATTTTAACAGTTCTTTTTCTGTCCACTCCTTCTGGGACTCCATTAATATCTAAGGTTAGTCACTTAATACTGTCCCATAGCTTACTGATCCTCTGTTAACTTTACTTCAGTGAATTTTTTTTTTTTTTTTTACTTTTTTTATGCTTCAGTGCAGAAAATTTCTATGTCTCTCTCTTTTTCATTATTAGATTGGCAGTTAATTTTATCCAATGAATATTTCATTTGAGGTGTTGGATTTTTCAATTCTAGGAATTTTATTTTACTCCTTTTAAATATCTTCCTTTTCTCTTCTCTTCATACTCTAGCTTTTCTCTACCTCTTGAACATATTTCTTTAAAATAGCTGGCTTAATACCCTTACCTACTAATTTTGTGATTTTGATTTGATATGCTAATACTTTTTCTTTCTTTCTTTTTTAAGATTTTATTTATTTAACCAAATAATTTTATTTATTATCCACAGAGAGAGAGGCAGAGACATAGGCAGAGGGAGAAGCAGGCTCCCGGGGAGGAGCCTGATGTGGGACTCCATGCTAGGACTCCAGGATGAAGACCTGAGGTGAAGACAGATGCTCAACCACTGAGTCACCCAGGAGTCCCTTGATATGTTAATACTTTTTCAAAGTCTTCTTCACCTGTGTTGATGAATATCATTCTTTGGTGTTTATATGTAGATAGATAGATAGATAGATAGATAGATAGATATCAGGGTAGTTTATAAATTGAGTTGGCAAGTTGTTTCTCTATTTTGTGGAATATTTGAAACTTAGTTACATATATTTTTTTCTTTAAATGCATGATAAAATTTACCATTGAAGTGACTGGTCTGGTAATTTTCTTTCCAGAAGATAATTCAATTATAAATTCATTTTAAAAACGTTTAACTTAAGCTCACACTACTTTAATTTCCTGTTACTTCCTGCATCAATTTTGGCAATTCGTATCTCTCAAGAGAACTGTTCATTTCTTCTAGGATTTTTTAAAATTATCAGCATGAATTTGACTAATATTACCTTTATATGTCTTTATAATCCCCATAAATCCAGTGGTGATGTCTTTTTATCATTGGTAATATTCTTAATTTGTGATTTTTTTTCTATTTTACTGACCACTTTGCGTTTTTAAATATATATTTTCCAAATGCAACCTTTGATATTATTTTTCTATTGTGTTTACACTTATTACTCTGAATTTTCTTATTTAGTTTTACTTCCTTCTACTTATTTTGGGTTTAATTTGACCTATTCATCTATACTTTTCAATTGAAGCTTATTTCTTTGATTTGAGAGCTTTCTTTTTAGTAAAAGCAATTTTTTTAAAAAGCTCCTTATTTTAGGGATGCCTGGGTGGCTCAGTCAGTAAAGTGTCTGCCTCCCGGTTCACATTCTGATCCCAGCGTCCTGGAATGGAACCCTGAGTCACGCTCTCTGCTCAGCAGGAAGCCTGCCTCTCCTTCTCCCTCTGCCAGCTGCTCTGCCTGCTTGTGTTCTCTCTCTCTCTCTCTCTCTCTCTCTCTCAAATAATAAATAAATAAAATCTTTAAAAAGCAAAAAACTCATTTTAGGTGGATTCCATTCATTTTGATAAGTTATATTTTCATTTTCATTTCACTTAAAATATTTTCTAATTTACCTTATAATTTATTTTTTTGCTCCATGGAATATTTGAAGTATGTTGCATTGTTTCTAAATAGTTGTGAATTTTCAAAATGTTTTTTGGTCTTGATTTTTAATGTAATTTTGTTGTGATCAGAGAACACACTATATATCATTTTGGTATCCTTTAAAACTTTCTTAGAGCTCTTTGTTGGCATAGCATATTACTTTTCTTAGTTAACCATTCATATGCTCTTGGTAAAGAGCACATATTTGCTGCTATTAGGTAAAATGTTCTATAATGTAAATTAGAAAAAGTTTGGTGATAATGTTCTAATGTTCTCTAAAGTTACTGAATTTTCGGAGCTACTAGTTATATCAATTACTAAAAAAGGATTTTTAAAGTCTCCTACTGTAATTATGTATATTTGCATATTTTATTTTTCTTTCAGATTTGTCTTCTCCTGTGTTATGAATTGTGAAGCTCCATTTTTAGATGGATAAAAATTTTTTCATGGTCCCTAATAAATTGGCCTCTTTATCATTACAGGGCATTTTTTCATTGCTGATAATATTCTTCACTCAGAAGTCTATTTGTTTGACATTAGAGCAGTCACTCCAGCTTCCTTCAGATTGATGTTAGTGTAGTCTATCTTTTTGCATTCTTTTAACCAATTTGTGTATATTTGTCCCACATCTTTTGTTATTTTTTCCTATATTTTTACAAGTGTTTTTAGTAAATAATATTATTCTATTACAAATATCATATTGACTTCTAAGTACATTTTTTCTATATTTTATGTTGTTAATGATAACTCTAGATTTTATAGTATGCATATATAACTTATTATAATTGACCAGCTATTAATGTTATACCATTTCATAAATAACATGATGGTTATAACAGTATATTTCAATTTAGTCCTTTCTTGTCCTTTGTTGTATTGACATTATACTTAGTTCTATATATGTTTTAAACCTCATAATACATTATAATTTCTCCCTTAGTAGTCAATTATCTTTTTTAGAGAAATACATACATGCATCTATTTATGTGCCAATTTTGGTGATCTTTATTCCTTAGTGTAGATCTGGGTTTCCCCCTGGTATTGTTTTTCTTTAGTTTCAAGAACTTTCTCTGGTGCTCTTGGTAGGGCAGATCTTTAAATTCTTCAGCTTTTGTTTGTCTGAAAAAAATTAAGGTTTTACTTATTTTTTAAGGATGTTTGTTGGTTGTACAATTCTAGATTGATTTGTTCTTTCTTAACATTTAAGAAGAACATTCCATATTTTTCTGACTTGCATTATTTCTTATGCAAAGTCAGTATAATTTCTTATTATTGTTCATGTATATAGAATGCAATTTCTTCTTCTTACTACTATACTTTATCACCGGTTTTCAGCAGTTTGACTCTGATATGCCTGGATGTGATTTTCTTTTATTTTTCCTGCACAGAGGTTTGTTGAGCTTATTAGATCTATTAATATTTTTCATCAGATGTGGTGAAAATAGGGTTTTTTTGAATTACACTTTATTTTTATTTCATTTCATATTATTCCATTTTTATTTTATTCCAGTATAGCTAATATACAGTGTTGTAGTAGTTTCAGGGGAAGAATATAGTGATTCAAAAATTCTATGCATTGCTCAGTGCTTGTCACTACAACTGTACTCTTTAATACCCATTTCCCCACATATTTCCCCTGTGGTAACCATCAATCTGTTCTCTATAGTTAAGAGTCTAATTCTTGGCATGTCTCTCACATATGAGTGAAATTATATGGTATTTGTCTTTCTCTGACTATACTTATTTCACCCAGCATTATACTCTCTAGCTCCATCTATGTTGTTGCAAGTGGCAAGATTTCATTTTTTTATGGCTAAGTAATATACCAACACACACACACACACACACCACTTCTTTATCCATTCATCTATCAGTGGACACTTTGGCTGCTTCCATATCTTAGCTATTGTAAATAATACCACAATAAAAAATAAACATGGGGTGCATATACCCTTTTGAATTAGTGTTTTTGTACTCTTTGGATAAATACCCAGTAGTGTGATTGCTGGATCATAGAGTAATTCTCCTTTTAATTTTCTGGGAGACCTCCACGCTGTCTTCCACAGTGGTTGTACCAGTTTACATTCCCACCAACAATACATAAGGGTTCCTTTTTCTCTGTATCCTTGCTAAGTTATCTCTACCTGTGTTTTTTATTTTTAGTCATTCTGACAAGTGTGAGGTGATATATCATTGGGCTTTTGATATGCATTTCCCTTGTGATGAGCAATGTTAAGCATCTTTTCATGTGTATTTTGGCCATCTGCATGTCTTCTTTGGAAAAAAAATGTCTATTCATATCTTCTGCTTATTTTTAATTGGATTCTTTGTTTTTTGGGTGTTGAGTTGTATCAGTTATGTATATATTTTAGATATTAACACTTTATCAGATATGTCATTTGCAGATATCTTCTCTCATTTTGTAGGTTGCCTTTTAGTTTTCTTGATTTTCTTTTGCTGTGCAGAAGCTTTTTATTTTGATGAATTCCCAGTAGTTTAATTTTGCTTTTATTTCCCTTGCCTTAGAAGACACATCTAGAAAAATGTTGCTACAAGCCCATGTAAAAGAAATTACTGTGTGTGCATTCTTCTAGGATTTTTATGGTTTCAGATCTCATATTTAGGTCTTTAATCCACTTTGAATTTATTTTTGTGTATGGTGTAAGAAAGTGGCCTAATTTCATTCTTTTGTATGTGGCTGTCCAGTTTTCCCAACACCATTTGTTGAAGACACTGTCTTTTCTCCATTGCATATTCTTGCCTCTTTTGTCAAAGATTAATTGAACATATAATTGTGGGTTTGTTTCTGGGCATTATATCTTGTTCTATTGATCTGTGTATCTATATTTATGGCAGTGCCATACTGTTTTGATTACTACAGCTTTGTAATATGACTTGAAATCTAGAATTCTGATACCTACGGTTTTGTTTTTCCCTTTCAAGATTGTTTTGGCTATGCAGGGTCTCCTTTGGTTCTACTTTAGTATTTCTTGTTCTAGTTCTGTGAAAAAATGCTGATGGTATTTTGATAGGGATTGCCTTAAATCTGTAGATTGCTTTGAGTAGTATAGACATTTTGACAGTATTTGTGCTTCCCATCCACGAGCATGGCATATCTCTTCATGTGTTTGTGTCATCTTCAATTTCTTTCATAGCTTGGGATCCTTGGTATAACTGCCATCAGCCTTTCCTGTTTGAGAGAGGATTTTTCAAGAAATCCCCACTTATATCACCATCACAAGGTACCACCATCTTGCCACTCAGTAGTCCACTGACAGAATAATTGCTCAGAGACTGTTTTGGGTTGCAGTACACTTCATTCTCTAGGGCTGGCTGGTAACCTGTATAGGTGACTTCTTCACAGAGTCATTGTAATCAAGAATCTGGGCCTTCATTGGTCAGAATGTTCAATTTCACTTTGCAGTTCTTTTTGCATGGCCTGTTTTTGTGTTTTGAACTGCTTATGCTCAAATGCAATAACATTGTCTGCTTTCTTCAGTTCTTTCTGAAAAAAAAAATCCTTTTATTGAGCTCAGGCTCAGGAGATAGCTGAGCTTTGTGGTTTAGGAGATACATGTTTTCATCTCTAGTCTCTTGCAGTTGTTTTGTAATTAATTTTGTGCCTGAAGCTCTAGTTTCCCTTCTTTCAGTAACAAATAGTCACTCATCTCTTTTACCTTGTCTTTCAGCAGGTGGTTTTGCTTTGTTATTGCCAAAGATTGGGCTTTGACAGACTCTAATTCAAGCTCAAGCTCTTTGACACCATTTACAGAGTGATTAGGTTCTTCCTTTTTTGAATTAATAGCTGTGAGCTTCTCTTGCACATGTGCAGCTTTTTTTTTTTTTTTTTCTTTTTCTTTATTCTTCCTTTCATCTTCAATCAGCCTGTTAGTTCTGGTGATAGAGCAGTCTTTCACTTCAGGTTGATACTTGAGAAGTTCATTCCTGAACTTCTAGTTATAGCTCTCCTAATTCTCTTTACATTCAGCTCCTGCTTGCTAATGTGTCAGTTATGCTTTAATTTTCTTCTTCTTGTAGCCTCTGAGCCAATTCAAAAGTTTCGATTCATTGCTTCAGCTCTGCTTCTCTGCCTCTTAGCAAATCTCTCTCTTTTATTAGAAGCTACCTCTGAGCATAAATTTCTTTGGTTTCAATATCTTGGTGCTTTTGAATTCTTTCAAGAGACATCTTTTCCTGAGAAATGAGGTTTCAGCTTTTGCTTGACAAGCTCGCCTTGGTTTCACCTCTTTAAGTTAAGTTTATTCCTAGGTATTTATTTCCTTTAAGTTAAGTTTATTCCTAGGTATTTTATTATTTTTGGTGCAATTGTAAATGGGATCACTTTCTTAACGTATCTTTCTGCTGCTTCATTATTAGTGTATAAAAATGCAACAGATTCTGTACATTGATTGTATATGCTATGACCTTACTGAATCCATTTATCAGCTCTAGTAATTTTCATGTGGAGTCTAGGGTTTTCCATATATATTATCATGTCATCTGCATATAATGAAAGTTTTACTTCTTCTTTACCAAGTTGGATGTCTTTTATTTTTTCTTGTCTGATTGCTGTGGCTAGAACTTCTAGTACTAGTTTGAACAAAAGTGATGAGAGTGGACATCCTCATCTTGTTCCTGATATTAGAGGGAAAGTTCTCAGTTTTCCCCCATTGAGTTTGGTGTTCATAGTGGGTTTTTCATATATGGCTTTTATTATGTTAAGGTGTGTTCCCTCTAAAACTACTTTCTTGAGGGTTTTTATCATGAATGGATATTGTTGTACTTTTTCATGTGCTTTTTCTACATCTATTGAAATGAATATATGATTTTTATCCTTTTTCTTATTGATGTGATGTATCACACTGATTGATTTGTGAATATTCAACCACTCCTGCATCTGGGAATAAATCCCCCTTGATCATGGCAAATTACTTTTTAATGAATTATTTGATTCGGGATTTTTACACCTATGTCCACCAGAGATATTAACCTATAGTTGTTTTGTTTTGTTTTGTTTTGTTTTGTTTTGTTGGTGTGTTTATCTGGTTTTAGTACCAGGCTAATTGAGTCCTCTTAGAATGAATTCGGAAGTCTTTTTTCATCTAGTTTTTGCAGTAGTTTGAGAAGAATAGATATTAACTTTTTAAATGTTTGGTAGAATTTACCAGTGGACTTTTGCTTGTAGTAAGTTTTTTGATTATCAATTCAATTTTATTGCTGGTTATAGATCTGTTCAAATTTTCTATTTCTTCCTGATTCAAATTTGGAAGATGATATGTTTCCATTTTTCTTAGGTTGTTCAATTTGTTGGCGTATAATTTTTCATATTCTCTTATAATCTGTATTTCTGTGGTGTCTGTTATTTCTCCTCTTTCATTTCCCATTTTGCTTGTTTGAGTTCTCTCTCTTTTGATAAATCTTGCTAATGTTTTATCAATTTTGTTTATCTTTTCAAAAACCAGATCTTGGTTTATTGATCTGTTCTCTTGTTTTTGTTTTCATTTTTTTTTTTTTTTAGTTTTTATTTAAGTTATTTCTCTCCTAATCTTTATTATTTATTTTCTTCTACTACTTTTGGGTTCTGTTTGTTCATATTTTACGTTAGCTCTTTTAGGTAAAAAATTAGGTTGCTTTTTGAATGTTTTCTTCCTTATTGAAGTAGGCCTGTGTTGCTATAAACTTCCTTTTTTGAACTGTTTTTGCTGCATCCCAAAGATTTTAGACCATTGTGTTTTCATTTTCATTTGTCTGCATGTATTTTTGATTTCCTCTTTGGTTTCTTAGTTGACTCATTCATTATTCACTAGTGTGTTATTTAACCTCTGTGTATTTGTGTTCTTTCCAGATTTTTTCTTGTGGTTGATTTCTAATTTCATAGTGTTGTAGTCAGAAAAAATACATGGAAAGACTCATCTTTTTAAATTTGTTAAGACTTGTTTTGCAAGTCTTTAATGTGTGATCTATTCTAGAGAATGTTCCATGTGCACTTGAAAGGAATGTGTATTCTGCTGTTTTAAGATGGAATGTTCTGTATATATCTGGGCCAATGCGTCATTGAAAGCTACTGTTTACTTGTGGATTTTCTGTTTGTTTGATCTATCCTTTGATATAAGTGAGGTATTAACTGCCTTAAGTACTTGGGCACTCTTATGTTGGGTGCATAAATATTTATAATTGCTTTATCTTCTTGTTGCATTGTTTCTTTAATGATTATACAGTGTCCTTCTTTGCCTCTTCTTACTTTTTTTTGTTTTAAAGTCTATTTTGTGCAATATTAATACTGCCACCCCAACCTTCTTTTGACATTCATTTGCATGATAAAAACTTATCCATTCTTTTACTTTCAACCAGACCTATTTTTTACTTTAGGTCTGAATTGAGCCTCATATAGGCAACATATAAATGGGTCTTGTCTTTTAAAAAAAAATATTTTATTTATTTATGCATGAGAAACACACAGAGAGAGAGGCAGAGACATAGATAGAAGGAAAAGCAGGCTCCTCGCTGGGAGCCCAATGTGAGACTCCATCCCGGGACTCCAGGATCACACCCTGAACCAAAGGCAGACACTCAACCACTGAGCCACCCAGGCATCCTGGGTCTTGTCTTTTCTAACCATTCCATCACCCTATGTCTTCTGATTCGAGCATTTAGTCCATTTACATTCAGAATAATTATTGATAGGTATGTATTTATTGTCCATTTCTTACCTGTTTTATAGTAGTTTTTTATAGTTTTCCTCTGTTCCTTTCTTTTCTTGTTCTCTTCTTTCATAATTAGTTGACTTTCTTTAGTGACATACTTAGATTCTTATCTCTTTATATTTTGTGTGTCTATCACTCGTTTTTATCTTGGTTACTGTTCAGTTTATATATAATGCTTCTTCATGTAGCTATCTATATTACAGTGATGGCCATTTTAAGTTTTAACCCATTCTTTATTCCTTTCCCCCCACACACATTTTAGACATATTGTATCATATTTTTCATCCTTTTATTTTGTGAGTCCCTTCATTATTTTTACAGACATAATTATTGTTACTGCTTTTTTTGCTTCCTACTTCCATTATTCAAACTTGCTGCCTTTCCACTCACAAACTGCCCTTTAACGTTTCTTGAAGGGCTGTCTTAGAGGGCTTAAATTCCTTTAACTTCTGTTTGGGAAAAACTTTACCTTTTTATTCTAAATAATAGCCTTGCTGGATAGAATATTCTTAGCTGCAGATTCTTCTTTTTCTTTTTTTTTTTTCCTTTTGCACTTTGAATTTATCATGCCACTCTCTTCTGGCCTGCATAGTTTCTGTTGAAAAATCCCCTGATAGCTTTATGAGGCTTCCCTTGTATGTAATTGCTTTCTTTTCTTTTGCTGCTTTAAAAAATTCCCTCTTTATCACTACATTTTTCTATCTTAATTACTATGTGTCTGGTTTTGAACTTCCTTGGGGGAATCTCTGTGCTTCCTGGATGTGGATATATGTTTCTTTCCCCAGCTTCAGGAATTTTTAGCAGTTATTTTATCAAATAAATTTTCTGCCTCCTTTTATTTTTCTTCTCCTTCTGGGAGCCCTATAATATGAATGTTATTATGCTTGATGAAGTCACTGAGTTCCCTAGGTCTATTCTCATTTTGCATAGCTTTCTTTCTCTCATCTGCTCAGCTTGATTACTTTCTATTACTTTGTCTTCCAGGTCACTAATTCATTCCTCTGCTTCTCTACCCTCTATTTAGTCCATCTCATGTATTTTTAATTTCATTTATTGTATTTTTTCATCTCTGATGGGTCCTTTTTCATGTTAACTCTTCGTTAAGAGTTTCACTGATATCTTGCACCCTTCTCAGATCCAGTATCTTTATGATCATCACTTTAAATTTTCTATCAGGCATATTATTTCTATATGTTTTACTTAGGTCTCCTGCTGTGGTTTTGTCCTATTTTTTACTTCAGGCATATTCCTTTGCCTTCTGATTTTGTCTAAACTGTCTATGTCTGTTTCTGTGTGTTAGGAATGATAGCTGTCTCCTGCACCTGAAAGTAGTGTCTTTATCTAAAAGAGATCTTGTAGTACCCTGCTATGTGGTGTCTCTTTCACCAGATCCTGGCATCTCAGGAGTGTGTTCTATATGTGATGTGCACTGTGCTTTTGTGGCTGAGCTGCTTTTTCCTTCAGTCTAGTTGTCTTCAATGGCTTTATTTGCCTACTGTGGGCAGTATTTAGTCCCTATGATATTAGTAGGCCAATCTAAGGATTCCTTGGACTTGACTTGATTCAGACCAGGCATTTGCCAGAGGTGTAATAGCACCAAACTGCAAGGCACATTCCTTATATTGTCACCTGAGAAGCTTTTATTGGTGGGCAGAGTCTGCAGTTAGACCAGTTGTCTGCCTCCAGCCCACTACTGGTCCCCCTGTCTGACTGATATATATGGTTATCTTTCCCTCTCTCTGAGGCAGAAGTAACCTTGAGTGGTGCTGGCCACTGTAGGGGCTTTACTGCCAGACCTGTGGCACCACCCTGTATTGGAGAGGGTGGATTTGCAAAAGCATAGCACAGGGAGCAATGGGGTACAGTGGTGGTGCTAACAAGCTTTGAGTACTACCAGTCCTCTGCAGGAGGGGTACTGCAGTGACTGGACTGAGGCAGGCTGTTCAGAGAAGTGGATTGGTAAAGCACAGTGTAGGGTACTGACAAGTTAAGCAGCAAGTCCAGCAGATGGGTAGGTGTTTATGTTGGCCGGAGGCAGAAGAGGGAAATGGTATCTGACATTTCCTTTCTTCCTAAAGGAGTTTCCCAATGATTTCTTCCAAATAACCCTTCTATATGCCCCAGGTGCCTTTGAACCTTCGGCTTCTATGCTGTATCTCCAAGGGTAGGGACTCCATTTCCTCTAGCCCACCTGCTCACCCAGAGCTGAGCTGCTTTTTTTTTTTTTTTTTAATCCCATCTTTTAAGTCGTGCTGGTTGTAACAACTCACAAAATTCAGCCTCTATGGTTTCCAAAGCCAAATGTTATGAGAATTCATCTTTCCCAGTTGTGGGGGTCTTTTTCTCTCCTCTCCTTGTGCCAGTGGTGTGCCTTCCTCCCCACGGACAGTCCCACAAGTCTGTTTAGTTCCCAACTGTGTCTCTGCCTTTCCTCTTCTCTTCAGAGTGGTCTCTTCTTTACATTTAGTTGTGGAATCTATCCTGCCAATCTTTGGGTGGTTTTCTGGGTTATTTACACTAATGTGAGTGCTATTTAGTTGTAACTGTGGGGCAGAGTGAGTCTAGGGTCTTCCTACTCTGCCATCTTCCCCAGAAGAGCTGTTTTCATCATTCCTTTAACATTTTCCTGCTTCTCATTCTCTTCTGGTACTCCCATCAGAAATTTTGGCTGTTAGGTATTTTCAAACAGATGAATGAGGATGTATTCCCCCACCCTCCACCTTCCCATCTCCAGTCTTTTAACTCTTTATGCTTTAGTCTGTAGAATTTCTATTGCCATGTCTTCAAGCTTATTTCTATTTTCTTTTGAAGTGTCCAATCTAATGGTAAATGCTTACTGAGGATATTTCATTGCAGATGCTGTGTGCTTTACTTTTATAATTTTTCTCTTTTCTGATAGTTTCCATTTCTGTTCATATTTTCTATTCATTGCTTTAAAGTCTTTTTCTGCTAATTTTAACATCTCTGGATATATTTATGTTTGCTCTTTTTAATATTTAAATAATTTAAATTTTAAATATTATATTTTTCTGCTTTTTCATGTGTCAAATAATTTGTTATTGTATTTGACCATTGTGGGTATTATATTGAAAAGATTTTAAATTTTGTTTGTTTTTCTTTGGAAACTGTTGATTTTTATTCTGACATAATTTACTGGAAAATCAGATTGATTCATTAAAAAATCTGATTTTAAGTTTTGTGAAGATGATTCTACCATAGTCCTTATTATAAGACCGATGTAACTCTTTTTCTAAAAAGTGTTTTTTTTTGTTTGTTTGTTTGTTTTTTTTTTTGTTTTGCTTTTTGTTTTATTGAGGAGTCCTAAATTCAATACCTGGGTTATTCAGGAGAGTTACTCATCTGGACTGCTCAAAGTGTCTGTATCTTTCAATATTGTACTGTCAGAGGGATTTCTACTTCCTTGCAGCTTCCTAGTAGCTGTTCTCCTCCTGGCCTTGAAAAATCTCACTATACACATGTGTAACTTGGTATTTAGCCAAAGAGTAAAGGACCTCCTATCCTTATTTTTAGTACTACTTTGTGTCTCTCTATCTCTTACAAATTCCAGCTGCCCCAACCTGCAGTTGTTGCTTCCTGCCTTAGCAAGGCCACCATCCTCTGCTTAAGTTGTGAAAAATATTGATGCTGAATCCCAGCTCATATCTCCTAGATTGTATTTTCTTGGATTTTTGAAAGTCCACAGTTCTTATCTGTTTAGATTCATTGTGGGGAAAAACAAACAAACAAAAAGAACTTTCTAATTTTAGGAAGATTAGGGGAGACTTTGTGAGTGAAAGATCAATTCATTTGCAATATTTCATGTGACAAATATTTAAAATATGAACTAGAGCAGCAGAAATGAGATTGAAAGACATGAACAGATATCAGGGATATTTAGGAAGTTACCATATTACCATATTTGTTTATAGATAAAGGAAGGAAAAGGGACAACATCTAACACAATCATTAGCTCCCGCATGATGTTGATAATAATGCCACCAAAGAAGAAAGCAAGTACATAAATGGAATGATGACTTCACTTAAACATATATTTCATTTTGCAATGTCCTGATAAAATATGATGAGGACCTGAATTAAGACAGTAAAAATGGAGACTGGAAAAAGACAATAAACATAAAGTATATCTATCAAATACCATTAACAATATTTGGTGTCCTACAAGATGTAGGTAGGAGAGAGACTCAGAAGTTTCTAGTTTAAGTAGTAATGCAGTAAATTGAGATTGAGAACACTGTTGAATGTGCTAGTTTTGAGTTGGAAGTATTGGGATGATCGGGGCAGGTAATGAATTCTAAATTGCACTTAGTGATTTTGAGGACACATAGGCAAAAAAGTCTATTTAGTGACCAAATATGTAGGCATAATGGCAAGGAGAGGGATATGGTTTAGAAATAGAATATTTATTTTATTGACCATTTTGACCAGTCAGCTGTTACTTTGCACATTATGAAAAAGCAAAGCAGAGCAAAGAGTTAGTTGTGAGTCCAAATGATGAGCAGATTGTAATACAAAAAAAGAAAGAAAGACAAAAGAAAAAAATGCATTTGGGAAAATTCTAAACAGTATGTGTGTATTGTGTGTGATTACCTTTTTTCTGGTGTTGTTATTCTGTGTCATTGCAATCGATGTAATTGGATCTTGTGCATACTTTACAACATGTGTTTTGCCCAGATGAAGAGTAATCACAACAAGTAATTTGAACTTGTCATTTGGTAGCATTACTATAAATGGCAGGAGAATATTTCGTTAAATCTTTATGACTTGGATATGCATTTTTGTAACCATTCCAAAAAATTTACTAGAGGTGGCAGATGCCTGGTGGAAATCTTCTTGTTAGACTGTTCTTGTGGTGAAAAAAAAAACCCATAATGGACATTTTGTCCTCCACTCTCCTGTGTATTTTTACTCTGTAGAATCAGAGGGAAGCACATCACCTGCTTTCCTGCACACACATATTTAAACATATGCACATCCTATAGGTAAATAAGAATCTGAATACGGAATGATTTCTGTACTACTTTGCTATTTGGGGGTGGAAATCAAGTCACCAAGTCTCTTCTGCAGTGGGCTTACAGTTTTTCGAGCACTCTGTTATCTATCATGCTTCTCTGTGATTCACTCTCTTTCCTATAGTTGGAATGCCCATCTACTTTTCCTCCCTTGTCCTGGTTCCCTGTCTGTTATTGTTCAAGATTTTCTTGTAGTGTTCTTGCCTTAGACTGATGTAGATACTCCCATGTGTGCTTCTTATGTGATTACTGTAGGATACTATATGTGTAGGACACTATATGTGCAGCATTTGAGCTCTTATTATTCTGTTATGTCAGTTACTTAACCAATCCGATATATGACTGTGATCTTCCTGAGATCAGAAACATTTTCTTACTCATCTTTTTATAGCCCCAGTATATTGCACTGTGCCTAGAACACATGACAAGCCTTTAACTGACCACTCGACCATCACTCCTAACCCTGAGTGAATTTGTCTTTTTATTGGTCAACAAAATCAGAACTTTCTCTTGGGTAAAAGTGAGGAGCAAATAGGCATGTGCTGAACTCTATCCTAGGCACTATAGAGATTTACAAACCCTGTCATGAATTCTTTGTAATTAAGACAGAGTAACGTAAGTATTCAATCCATGTGTAAATAGAAACATCTAATAAAATTTAAAAAATGGAGTGGTAAATTCTCTTGAGAGTCTTCATGGGAGAAATATCATTGTCTCTCTGTTCTAGAAATATGTAAATTTCTCTGGCCAGAAAAGAGAGTGTAGCAAAGATTGAGCAAAGGCAGAGAGGCATGGGAACACAGGTACCACTATGGGGGGTGAGAGCTAGTCAGTTTTCTAGGGCAACTGCTTTAATAGAGAAGGAAGCAAGGCCAAGATGCTGATCTGAAATGGGTGGAATTAGGTAGTAAATGCAGTCAGCCACCAACATGAACACCTGCATCTGAAAGAATTATTAAAATTGCTGTAGGTATGTGCGTGCTATTATGAAAACAAATTTAGTGCATGTCTTTATAAATTTTCATTTATTGTGAATATTTTAAACCCAGGTTATCAGATACAAGAAAAAAATACTGGACAAACGACTTATGGTAATTTGAAAACCAGCAGTAATAAGCAGTTACTTTTCTTTAAAAAAACACAACAACAAATTATGTAGGGAGACGACACTATAGGAAAACTTAAATATATATATATATATATATATATATATCACTGGTATATTATATAAATTATAGATTAAAATTAAAATTTCAGTATGTTGGCCTTGATAAATTGAATATTGTCTACTATTCTTTTCCTTTTCATCCACCTTCCTTAACTTTCTGTTTCTATCATTGTAATCTTTTGCATAATGTCAGGTTTAGCCAGTAAATTTCTCTATAAGAAAATAGAAAAGAAACAAACAAACCTATCTACTGCCCATTCCTATTAATTGACAACAGTAATGACATACTAGTATTTGTTCTCTTACCTAGTAGAAGTGTTATAGAGGTCTATCCATTGCCTGGAAACTTGATCTTGTCAAATGAATCAATAATGAAAGTACAAATTTATATGAAGGGATATAGGTAAATACCTTTAAACAGTATCTACCATCACAAGAAAGATACATTCAAATCCTAAACCTCAGTACCTATGAATATTATATTTGAAAATAGGTTGTTTTCTTTTTTAAGATATAACTAAGTTAAGGTGAGGCCATACTCTATTAAGTGTCCTAAAGTCAGTAACTGGTGTCCTTATAAGAAGGCCATGTAAAGGCATGACTCATGTAAAAGATCTTGTGACAGCAGGCATATATTGAAAAACAAGCCAAAGAATGCCAAGGATTTCTGACAAACATTAGAAACTAGGAAGAGATAAGGAAAGATCCTTACCTAGAGCCTTCAGAAAAGCATGGTCTCGACAAAATCTTCACTTTGGACTTCTAGCTTCCCAAAATGTGAAATAACAGATTTCTATTGCTTTAAGCCATTTAGTTTATGCTAACTTGTTAGGGCAGCCCAAGAAACTAATTCAGTGTGTTAATATAGCACTCTTCATGCTCACTAAATGAGGTGTTATAGTATGAAGTGAAATCCCTGAACAGCTCTAGGGAGTGCACCTATACCAGTTTCCTTTAAGAGAGAGAAACTATAGAATTGGCACAACATGCCAGTCATAGGCTTTGATTATCAAAGAGATAATGATTGCCAGTTCCAACTCTAATCAGTTGTGTGACACTGGGCAAAACATTTATTTTTTTTAAAGATTTTATTTATTTATTCATGATAGACACAGAGAGAGCGGCAGAGACACAGGCAGAGGGAGAAGCAGGCCCCATGTAGGGAGCCCGACGTGGGACTCGATCCCAGGATTCCAGGATCATGCCCTGGGAAGAAGGCGGTGCTAAACCTCTGAGCCACCCAGGCTGCCCTGGGCAAAACATTTACTTCTCTCACCTTCATTTCCCTATCTATATAATGGCACTAGTTGGCCCTTTTCTATGGCCTAGAGAGATTAAGTCCTTCAGGATAGCACAACTAGTAGGATATAGAATCAAGCCTTTATGGTTCAAAGGCTTCCAGTTTATCCCACAAGGAAATATATATGTAATATGTACCTGCTCAAAAGATCTATGAAAACTCTAAAGGAAGTTCAGCCATTCTGATAGGCCAAATCAGTGAAACTTTTTCAAAACAAGTGGAGTTAGAGTGGCTACATCTAGCCCAAGGAGAATTTTGATAGGTGGCAATGTCAGGGGCTATACAGACAAGTCAGGGAGTAGGACTCAAATCCAGCAAAGATGCTGAGGCTCCAAAGTGGGTGGCTTTTGCTGTTTTAAATGAACAGCAAATAGACCCATGGGATTAAGTAAATGTAGTAGAAAATGAGGTCAGAGAAGTAAGTCAGGCCAATTCTGCAGGGCCTAATTACTTGCTGAGTTCTGGAATGCATTCTTGTTACCAAGACACCATTGAAGATTTTTAAGCAAGAGAGTAGCAAAATATATGAGTTCTATGAACATCATTCAGTAATTCAGATTTAGTCATTTAAAGGTATAGTTTATAATAACATAACATTATATAATACATATCTATATCACAGGTATTGCATGCATAGTTATATTGACATTTATGTTTATCTTTATCTGAAAGGATATGTACCAAGCAGTGATTATCTCTAGTAATAGATATTTGGGCAATGCTTACTTTTACTTTTTACTTTTTTGGTTTGTGTTTCCCAACTTTTCTGCAATGAACTGCTTTTTATGTCAGTAACATGGCAAAATTCAAGCTAGGGACAAAAAGGCCAGAGGAAGAATGTAGCAGTAATTCAGAACAGAAAAGGTAAGGCCCTGTGCCATGGCTGAGTCCAAAGCAGGCATGAAATACATTTCCAGGTAGAAGTGACAGGATTTGACAATGATTCATAGGGGGAAGATGTTGAAGAGGTGGATCTGAAGATGACACAAATATTTCTGTTCAAGACAATAGGAAGGGTGGAGCTTCCATTAACTGAAAGAGGGAGATCCCAAAAGAAAGAGGTTTGAGCAGAGGGTCATGAGAGGTATAGATAATGAGGTTAGTTTGAGACATACAGAATTTGAGGTGACAGCTAGACTGCCATGATTTTGAGAAGAAGTCACAAGGGCTATCCCAGAGGGCCAAAGTGTTGAGATAGAAGGAGACAATAGATATGGTAAGATATTTCCAGAGGAGCTTTAAAAAGCCAAATGATGATAAGTATAATCATCTGCCTGGTAATAAAATCTCAGAAGCCTTCTGATGTAGGTAGATTCACATGAATTGTTTTACTAAGAGATATAAAGTGATGCATTCTTAGAAGATAGATATAATTCACAAATTATAGTTAATGTGCTGTGGAATTATTAGGCGTTCAAATATAACTAAAAATGCAGTAAACTCAACCACCTCATAATAAGGAGCTGACAAGCGACGCAGAAAGTCTGCTTGAAAAAATACATCCCTGCTGCTTGTCACAGTGTCGTCCCAGATTAGGTACATAAATAAACATGTCACTCACAGTGTTTTCACATACTCCCACAAGACTGTCAGCAAAATGGGGTAAGAGAACAAAATCACAGGCCTGACTAACAGAATCAAACAAATAATAGTAACAAAAAGGAAGAACCCTCTTGGCTCAATGTTATGTGCCTATAGATTATGGAGGAAGAGCCCATGTGTGTCTGGGAGAATGCAGCAAAGCCTGCCCATCCTCGTGGAGTCACCTTCAGAGTCTAGTGATCACATTGTTCCTTTTGGCAGCATTTTGAACACCGTATTAAAAAAAAAAAAAAGACACCACACACACACATATGCCATATTGCCATGTCAGTAGCAGAGACTATCTGGCATTGTTACTCTATTGTGTGACCTTCTTGCCAGATGAGTGAACAGAAACCGTGATGCAGATGAATGAGAGTTTGATCCATAAGGTTTTAGTCAAATTGCTCATATTTTTGAGCCTCAGCTTCATCAGTTTAATTGGGATTATGATAGCAATCTACAATGGATTGGGAGAAATGACTTACAGAAGGTATTCAAAGAGTTTAGAGTGTCCTAGTTAAAAGTGGAATATTGGGGAAAAAATTCATCTCTCTCCCTTCTGAAAGCCACCTGAAACAATAGTAAAAGGTTAAATAGTAAAAGTACAAAGAAGCAGAAATTTACCAGGATAAAGAGAACAGAAGAGTAGAAAGAAAAAAGAAAAGGAAGCTGGAAAACAGAAGATGAGTAGGAATTGATTTAGCTGACATGAGAAAACTGAATTCTAAGCCATTTACTGGGACAATTGGAAAGCAACCGTGTTTGTGCCAGAGATCTTTAAATCACTCAAGAATATGCAGCACGAGGGACTTCTGGAAACAGGAGTAGGAGCAAGTGGGGGAGGATAAAATTGGTTGAAAGCCTCTTTAAGAAGAGGCTAGATCCTCCTATTCCATCATCTAGACTATGTGACTAAACAACAGGATTCCTTTCTTTTGCTTCCCATCAAAACAGAAGATTAGATTATTTCTTTAGACCAAGTAAAATTGTGTCTTTGCTTCAGGATATGATACTGAATGAAAATAATGAATAGAAGTAAAAATTTGCATAACAAAATAGAGTTGAAATCCAGCCTTCCTCCCCTACTTGACTATCATAATCCGGATAGCTAGTTTAGACTTCCATTCTGGATCTTGGAATTCCACCCTGCCCCCCACCTACCCCGATGAAACGTTTTAGATCAAGAGAAGCATTTAAAGATACTGATGTTAAGTCACTAAACACACTTACACACACACACACTTACACACGCACGCATGCACGCATGCACACAAGTTTTCATATGAAAACCAGACCAGGGCAGCCCAGGTGGCTCAGTGGTTTAGCGCCGCCTTCAGCCCAGAGCCTGATTCTGGAGACCTGGCATGGAGTCCCATGTAGGGCTCCCTGCATGGAGCCTGCTTCTTCCTCTGCCTGTGTCTCTGCCTCTCTCTCTCTCTCTCTCTCTCTCTCTCTCTCTCTCTCTCTGCGTCTCTCATGAATAAATAAATAAAATCTTAAAAAAAAAAAAAAACGGACCAAAACAAAGAGAAATAAGCAACTGGAGGAACAGAGACTATGCAGGAAAATAGAAAGATCAAAAGAATCTGTCCTTAATATTTCTTATGAATATAAAACCCCAAATAGGCTGTTCTATGTAACATGTAGTCTTAGCCACAAATGCCTATTTAAGTTCAAATTAAGTAAAATTAAATAAAATAAACATCCTGTTCCAATAGGTATTGTACTTAGAAGCATATAACGTAGAACATTTCCTTCATAGCAAAAAATTATGTAAAGTACTAATGAAGAATAAGAATTAGGAATTAAAAAAAGAGGCTTCAGAAATTAAAACCATGAGAAGGAGAACTGGAAGATACAGGTAAGGAAATATTGCAGAGTAGAACAAAATACAGAGGAGACAAAAGATAAGATTCATCTAGGAAGTCCAAAACCAAATTAAAATGTCCAGAAACATAATCAGAAAGAGAGCAAATCACTTAGATAATGTCCTAGAATTGAAGGACATGCTTTTTTGATCAATGTCCCTGTTCATGAACCTGCATAATGGACAAATTTGACCTATGTGAAAGTACACTACTATAATATTTCAGAACACTGGGAAGAAGAAAATCCCAAAATATTCCAGACAATGGGGAAAAATGCATAATATATGAAAGTTTAGAAATCCAAATAATTTTGCATGAATTTATCAATAGCAACACTGGAGCTAGGAAAAGAAAGTTATTACTAATCTAGAATTCTATATATAGTCAAATATATCAATTTTATGGGTAAAATAAGGATATTTTATATGCATACATGGTAGGACTCAAACATTTAGCTCCTGGAGGAGATGTTCCACCAAAACAAAGAGTAACCCAAGAAAGAGAAGAAATGAGATTCTGGAACTGCATGATCTAATTTAAGGGAATGGAAGGGAGAAGGAAGAAGGAGTAAAGAGAAGGTGAAAAAGAGAAGGGATTTGGGGATAATGGTATGAAAGTGATGAGAGAGTCCCAAATGACAGCTATCCACTAAAGATAGCAATGAGTGTGTGAAGAAGGTGAAAATGCCTTGGAGAGATGTCCTCAGTACACTAAAACTGAGAGAATTCTGATGTATTTGAATATATTGAGAAAAGATATGGACAACTGGAAGAGAACTTGAAATTTAATTATAAAGTGCCTAGAAAACTAAGTAAATATATATCCTATTAACTTTAAACAAAACATAGTGTATGATAACATAGAAAAAGTAATTATAGTATACTATATGGCTAGGCAGTGAACCAGTTTCACATACTCAAATAAATATAAAAATACTGAATATTGAACTAACAATACTTCGGATAAAACTATGTTGAATGGATGGGGGCAATGAGAATTCTGCATGTTATTTTTAAGTGTAAGAACCATATCTTCATAGATAGGTAATACCAGAATCTAAAAATCAATAAATAACAATATAACATAACTTAGAGATAAGGTAGTAACATTAAAGTATGTTTGCCTCTGCAAAACATTACATGTGAGGAAGGGGGTTTAGAGCATTGCTTGTAGACAGTTTGACTTTTAGCTATGTACATCTATTATTTTGATAAAATTTTTGAATATTAGTATATTAATAAAAGTTTAGCATGTTGCATGACATATATCAACTCAATAAATGGTAGCTGGATCTGAAACAGAAATATAACCAACTTTATGTTTACTATGACTAAACCTTTTTCCTTTTAGAAAAGGAAAACCACTATCAAATACACATAATTAGAAATGTTTATGTAGGGGCGTCTGTGTGACTCAGTCAGTTGAGCATCTGACCCTTATTTTGGTTCAGGTCATGATCTCAGGCTCCTGTGATGAAGCTCTGTATCAGGCTCTGCAATCAATGGGGCATCTCCTTGAGATTCTCTCTCTCTCTACCTCTTCCTCTGCTCTGTCCCCACCCCATGCTTTCACTCATGCATGCAAACTCTTTCTCTCTCAAATAAGTAAATAAATATTTTTTTGAAAAAAGAAGTGTTTATTTAAGTTTATTATGTTGAAGTAAATTGTCCTATAGGCCTGGAATCACAGAGCAGTTTTATCTAGAACCTACAGATCCATAGATATGTTTTCCCTCTTCTTTTCTTCCTATTCTTTCTCCATTCTCTTTCTCTCCTTCTCAACTACCTCTCCCTTTCTCTCATCTGTTCTCAGTATTTTAAAACAAGATTTTTTGTTAGCATCTCTTGGAAAGAAGAAGATATGGCATTAGTGGCCCATGTTCTTACATGGCAATAATGAGCTGAAGTTAACTAGTGATTTCCCCATTTAAATGAGGTATATGCTCTCCAGTTTGCCATAGACCTACAACAACCTTTTGCTTCTTCCTGAACCTGACTTTATGAAAGTGCATTATTTATCTGATATTGACATGGGAATAGTGAAGTCTGCATTTTCAACTGTCACTTAAAAAATGAGGAGCCATTTTTACTCTGATGACATTTACTATTGGTTAAGTCTTATATGCCTATTTGCATTCTGATGCAAATGTCAACTTGGCTGGTGGATATGAGTGGAATTTGCAGAAGGGACTGTGACTGGGGACATAATGCGAGAGCCACTATTACAGGGAGACACATTTGGCACCTGGGCACTTGATGAGATTTCCTAGGAGCCAGGGTGTCTGGAGATGGGGACCCTTGACCGGGGTAGTAAGAATGTGTGGGTGTGGTCCTTCAAGACTGCTGTGTGATTCTTGTCAGAAATGCTGGAAAGTGGCAGAGATAACATGAACAGAAGGATCTCTGTTAATACTCTAGAATCCCTACATTCCTTCCAAAGATATGCTAAAGTCAGGGAGGTCTTTAGTATCAGGGGTTTTGAGCTTGGCTTTATAGAGGATCTACTATATAGATATAGTTCATAATCTATGTGGGTAACACATTAATAAAAAATTAGAATATAGTAGAAACATGATTTTTAGAAAATGCAAAGAAAGCACAGAACATAGAAAAGGGCTAGCTGACTTTGTAGGGACTGAAAGAAAGTTTCAAGGAGTGACATGTAAAGATCATCTTGATAAACCAGAGATCAATAGATGGATTAAGGGGAAAATTCACACTGTAAATAAATTTTGAGAGATTTAATTTACTTATCAAATTATTTAATAATTTATTCATCCATTCAATTCAGTATATAAAGGACATATACAGTGTACACAGGATGTACAGACCTTGTTCTCAGAAAGCTTACAGTGTAGTGTAAAAGACAGATACATGCAGTTAGCACAGTAGAAGCTAATAAATGACAAAATAGCAGTAAGTAAAAAAAGTAACAAGGATGCTTGACTCTCTGAGGAAGTCAACAGCTCTAGAATGATTACTGAATTCCAGAGAAACTGATTTCTCTGAGAAACCATGATGCTATGATTGACTTTTACAATGAAGAGATAGAGAAGAGGAGAAATCTGATGAGCTAAAAATTAAATGGTCTAAGGAATAAAAGGAAGAAAATATATCCAAAAATAGTGAGAACTATTGAATCAGAGATTGACTTTTTGTTAATAAGCTTTTAAATATATATATATATATATATATATATATATATTTAAAAGCTTCTCTCTCTCTCTCTCTCTCTCTCTCTCTCTCTCTATATATATATATATATATATATATATATATATATAACAAAAAACAGTGATCTAGATCAACACTTCCTAGAATATGTTACCAAAGTTTGATTCCTTGAAATACATTTCAAAGTAAAGCTCCTCTCTTTGACAAAGCCAGGCTTGATCTGCCATATACACTACTATTATGGTTCATTGGGCATAGTATACATTCCTTAATTTTAAGTTACCCTAGGTTGTCAAAAAAGGCAAAACAGGGATCCCTGGGTGGCGCAGCGGTTTGGCGCCTGCCTTTGACCGAGGGCGCGATCCTGGAGACCGGGGATCGAGTCCCACGTCGGGCTCCCGGTGCATGGAGCCTGCTTCTCCCTCTGCCTGTGTCTCTGCCTCTCTCTCTCTCTGTGTGTGACTATCATAAATTAAAAAAAAAAAAAGCAAAACAATAAATAAATAGATAGATAGATGATAGATAGATAGATAGATGATAGATAGATAAAACTTGGGAGATCTAAAATATTTGATTTTATGAAAAAGACCTACTAAATCCACTCAGCCATTTCAAGGATTAAGAAGATTCTGTGCAGCAAAAACATGAAATGTCCTTTACTGTTGAAGCAAAGAATCATTACATTTTTATTTAGTCTAAAAACTTAGGGATGCCTGGGTGGCTCAGCAGTTGAGCATCTGGCTTCCGCCCAAGGTGTGATCCCAGGGTTTCAGGATTGAGTCCCACATCAAGCTTCCTGCATGGTGCCTGCTTCTCCCTCTGCCTATGTCTCTACTTCTCATGAATAAATAAATAAAATATTTTTAAAAATTTAAAAAAATTAAAACTTGATATATTTGCTTCAGTACTATGATATAAAAGTCTTATGACTCAGAGTTAGACTGGTTGCTTTATATCTAGGCAGTATAAGATGTGGAAAGAGAGGTTTAGAGTCAAGTGGAACTGGACTTGAATTCTTGCATTGCCATCTAACAGGGGAAATATAAGTCAAGTAAGTCAAGTAACTTCTTTCTTCCGACTTTATTTTCTTCATTTGTAAAAGAAGAATGGTTCTGCCTCACTTCCAGGTCTTTCTCTCAGTAGCCCGTGCTTACCTTAAAGCTATCTGTTTATAGTTTGATATCACAGTCCTTAACTAATACTATCTAAGGACCAGCAACTATATCTTTTTTTTTTTTTGTCTTCTTCTTTCTGTATATTCAGTATCTACCAATCCCTGTATATTCAGTTTCTGTGCGCCTGGCACATAGAAGGCATGCAACTGATGTTAATGTTAATAAAAGAATCTCCTCGAATGAGTGACAGTAATAAGAATTCTCTTCATTACTGATAGTCTTTTCTGTCGCACCTCGTACATATATGCTCACACATACCCCATACACCAGAGGCACAGTTTGATGCTTTTTCAATAAAAAAAAAAAAAATAGCTCAGTCAACACAGAGAGACACACGGCGATGCCATGTGGTAGTGAATGCAGTATGAATTAAAACCATGGCTCTTTTATTAGCTGCTTCAGAACGGGCCCCCTCATGAGCATTCAATTTAGATTTAAAAGAGCAAGGAGGAAAGTTATTGCATTCTAATTACCTTTAACTTCCACCTTTACATGGTTGGTTAGAGATGACAGGATAACTGCCAACTGGGTAGAGATGTTTCCATGAGAGAAGAGGGGTAGATGTTTCAGTGTCCCTTCCTCCCACCTTTCTGGCCCAATAGGTTCCATCATTTTCACTTATCTCATACTTCTGATAATGTCGCAGGGTCAAAACAGCCTCAGTATAAACAAGGAACAGTCTCTCTATATCAGTCATGAAGCTGAAAATCTAAATGTGGCAGATAAGTTCTACCTTAGTAAGATAGTAAGTTCCCTTCCTCTCGAGTTGTCCCTCCTTGTTTCTCTGTGTGTTCCCATAATGCCACATTCCCCCATTGTAAAAATATATTTTATGTCTGTTTCTTTCATAAAGACTATGTTGGTGGTAGATAATGAGTTTTTAGATTTCTTTATTCTTAGGACTAACACATAGCAGTTATTCAATACATGTTTATTGGTTGGATAAATGATACAATCAAACATGGGTGGAACAACCCAGTTGGCCGGGAACATATAAGTATCTGGTACTTAAAGTATCTGGTACAGGTGGGTTCTCATCTCTGTTCTTCATTTGTACAGCTCTCAGTTATTGGGCTCTAGAGATGCAAAGCAAAGGGCTTCTTCCTGCCAAATCCATCTGTCATCCTTGATTATTAATTCTTTCTGCTGGTGTGGACCGAAAGAAACCAAAAGAAACTCACTTTCCATTTTTTCCCCTTAGATCCTTAAGTCACTTGGAGTCATCTCACAATTTAGGTTTCTGTTCATTGTCTTGGGTTGAAGAGACTTCTAGACAGAAGTTACATCTAGCTCTCAAGTGAAGCTCCTGAGCCTTCCTACTCAAGATGACATTGAGAAAGTGGAAGAGAGAGAATAAATGATTTTTATACATTCTTTTATTTTTGCCATAATGATTGCCCTATGAGATAATGGGTAGCCTGGAAGTAGGTTGTTGTGGGTGGTGGTTACAGTAACGTAGACCTAGGATCCATTATTGCTATGACACCAGGCAGATGTTTCAACGAGAGGCCTGGAGAAAACAGAGAAAAGATGTGGTTGATGACACATTATAAGGACTACATGAGACACATGATCTTATTTAACCCTTAGAACAATTTTATGAAGTGTTACCATTATTCATTTTATAGATGAGGAAATGGACATTGAGAAAATTTCTATAATTTGTTCAAGGTCACACAGCTAGTAAGTGGTGAAACCAAACCTCAAATCCATCTATGGTTGGCTTATTCCAATAAGCATGTTATTAACTGCTATGCCATATTGCCCCAGGCAGATGTACATGATCTTAGAAAAAATGCTAATGTACTACATAAATGCAATGTTATTCTATCTTTACTCTTGCTAAGCTAGTGCTAAATTTGTTTTTAAAAGAGCTGTAAACTTCAGTCCCCAAGCCTAACATCTGCCAGAGCTTTATTTTTTGTGTGTGTTTTTCCTTTATTATTATTATTTTAGTTTAAGAAATTTTCCAGTATCTCATCTACATCTTTCTAGAACATATGTAGGTTTGGGGTGGGCAGAGTTGTGAAGGCTGATTAGATATCAAAGTACCAGCTGTGGGTCTCACTTCTGCTATTCCCTTCCTTGGCAGTCAAATAAGCACATACAAAAAATAGAAATAATAGAAGAGAGTGCAATATTTTAGTTATGCTCTCCAAAAAAGTAGACAGACTTTACATATCCCCATTATTCATTTGCCCCACTGTGTTGCCATGGGACAGTGAGAGAGCAGAGCAGCATGTGTGTGCACTATTGAAGATGAACAAAGTAAGGGAGATATTATACATGGCTCTTCCTCCTGGATGGAGAATTTATGAAAATGGCTTGGTATCTGATAAAGATACCAGAGAACAACCAAAACTCTGAACTAAGTCTGCAATTTCTCTGACAAGATGAGCTCTAGAAATACTGTGTGATGACAGAAATGAGGATTCCAATTTACAATTAGCATAAGCAAATACATGGTCAATGACATGAATCTCTGAAAAAGAAAACCAAGTCCCCATTAGCTTTCCTAACCGGTAGTTTTTTTCATCATTTTCTTAGTGAGAAATTATATTATGAATGGTAGGCCCTGTAACTAATCTCCTGGTCCCCAAAGCTTGAAGCATAACTTTTTCACTAAGGTGTCTAAACATAACATTACCTGTCCCCAAATGGCTTTTTCTCTTGACTCTCATGCTTTTCATGAACTCTGTATTCCCTGTGCTCTCTGAGCATCTCACCCTTCCCTGTAGTGACTGATCTTGTGCCTTTACATATTGTTGCCTCTCATCAAATTGCTTTTTCCCTTTCCTTTTCGCTCTGCCGTGCCAAACTTCTTGAATGATATCATTTTTTAAGACCTGACTTATATGTCACCTCTCCTCTGAAGTCTTTCTCAATTACCTCTGTAAGTAAGACATTTTCTCCTTTGAGGTCCCACTGTGTTCTGATGGCATGTGATACATAGCCTACCAGAATGGAAGCAGGTTTTACTGACATATCATAAATGTTTCCAATATATATTGAATACCATGAGGGATAAATAAAAATGGAAGAAAATATCTGTCTTCCTTATGTTTAGAATTATAATGGAGAGACAAACAACAGACATGCAATTATTATAAATATAATAAAATTCTGGATCTTTATATATTATAGAAAGAAAAGATAAAGTATAGAGTGGAAAGTAAGAAGGGAAGGTGATCAAAGGCCTTTGAGAAGATGACTTGACTGGGACCTGGATCATAAGAGCTGGCCAGGTGAATATTTGGAAGTGCAATGTTCATGAATGAAGCAGGAGTATTTGGGAATATGTGAGGAACAGTAAGAAAGATGGTGTGGCTGTGGAAAAGTGCAGAAATGAGATCAGAAAACAAGTCATGGGGTTAATAAACATTGCCCTATAGGCCATGGCAAGCACTTTGAGTTCTAAATGTGAACAGAAACCAT
The DNA here is from genome assembly GCF_018345385.1 of Vulpes lagopus. Lineage (NCBI taxonomy): Eukaryota > Metazoa > Chordata > Mammalia > Carnivora > Canidae > Vulpes > Vulpes lagopus. The sequence goes on along the minus strand of NC_054838.1, from coordinate 31,096,912 downwards.
GGAGGGCTGAAAGCAGGAGGGTAATATCAAGTGATTGACTTTGGCTGCTGTGAAGAAAGGATCATAGGGGTGAGAAGAGAACAGAGTTAAGGTAGAAGGCTTCCACAGTGCTCTAGAGTGAGGAGACAGAAGCCAGTTTGAACTATACACTTTAATCTATGTGCTCTCTTGAGCCAGCCTTACTTCTGTGTCTGATGTTCTCAGCCCTTCCTACTCAGACCGTTGCCCTTGGTGTCCCAATATCAGAAATGCTCCTCCAGCTAGTAATCTAGTCCCCATCCTTCAGATCTCATCTCATCGGGGATGTACTTAAAGAAGTTGTCCCTGATTATTCTATCTGAAGCCTGCCATGTTAGAGAGCTTCTGTCCAACCCACCAGTGTGTTTCCTTCACAGCAGTCATCGCTGTGAATATCTCTCTTGTTTATTGATTTGTTGATCCATTCATTGTGTTTATCCTCCGCTTGAATGAAGAAGCATGAAGACAGGGGTTCTCTCTGTTTTTGTTCACTTGTATATACCCCATTGCCTAACAGCCATGCCTGGTACATCAGAGGTATTCTAATAAGAATTTGTTGGTGAGTAGATCATAAATAAGAAAGTGACTGAATGAACTAACCAAGTAGAGTAGGCAGTATGGGGCCCATAGGAAGCATACTTGGCCCAATCTTGAAAACTTAGGGAAGAATACTTAAACGAGATTTTTATAGATTGCAGATTCTATTTGAAGGAAAGTAACTTTCAACATTAGTTTTCAAAGTTTTCCTCACTTAAGGACCTGGTAGAAGCATTTTGGTGTTTTTGTTTTGTTTTGCTTTTCCAGATATAATGTAAAGATCATCTCCCATTCAATCTTCTCTTTCACTCCACTTATTCATGGGAAAGCCCAAGAGCCTCTGATCCCCAATTTGTATACCAAGTTTGTTTTTGCCTCACACCAGGTCAGGCTGGATTTAGAAACATATTGAACCATTTATGCTATTTACACAAAATATCTGCTTATGCATTCGTCAGGCTTCTTGCAAGTGCCAAGCTCAAATGTCTTTGTTTATTATCACTAGATCATCAAGGCATTGGGTGCCATCTTTACTAAATATCCTGGGAATTGGTGTGGCAGCTGCATCTCTGCCTCATTCTGCATTCTGATATGAGTAATTGCTCTTCCCCAAATTTCTGTGCCCAAAGTTATACCACTGGAAAAGATTGGATCCACTTAACACCAAAACAGATTCTTATTTCATTATATCATACTACAGAATGACATTTTATATCTCAACACTAATCTCTTGTTGGTGTTGATGGTTTTGTTTTTGTTTTCTTTGAGAGGAGGCAATATGTGAAATTACTGAATAGAATTTTTAGTAGGGGCCAGGATCATTTAAGGATCTAATAATCCATTGTCATATCATGCTTTACCCTAACTCCAATCTTGAGTTAAGTATCACTATGCCCTTTTCAGCTGAAAAAAATTGTGGAGGAAATATATCCCACCAAAGTTCTCATAGCTACTAAATCAGTGGAAGTGAGTTTCAATCCTGTGTTTGTCTAAGACCCACAAAGCCCATTTTATGTTCTAATCTTCTCTAATCCCTATATTATCATCACTAGTCCCAATGAAAAGGCTAAACATTTAAAGATAATCCTGCCAAAGTTCCAGGACCTGTACTTGTCTTTAGATATTTTGTCGAGTATAACTGTCTTCTTTTATGACTTTTTTCAACATCTCTATTGCTTGATTTTCAGAAAATTATGAAGAATGTATGATTTCTCCCTAGATGTGCTTATAATTAACCCTATTTCATTTGGTAAACATTTATTGAGAATTGATTATGTACCAAGAAAATCATCACACAGTGAAGATATTTAGATGAATGAGACACAGTTCTTCCTCTGGAAAAGTTTATATCCTACTGGGAGAAACAGCCATTAAAGCAATTAATTATAATGATCCATGAAGTAGTTGAAATAAAGACATGTCAGATATAGAAAAACAGAAAAATTACTTCTCCTAGGAGGATCTGGAAAAACCTTCATGGAATAGATGATATTTGAATATCCATTGAGGGATAAGTAGGCATTTACCAGGGTGTCTTGTATACCAAGTGGTTTTATAGCAACAAGGTGTAGCTGTATGAAGTGTTAATGCTTTGGGACTATCACTGGCCCTGTGGTGAACAAACTGTATAAATAAGAGGAAACAGAGGGGATATGGTAAAGGGGATGAAGACACAGATTGTTGTAGGGAGCATCCTGCACTGGCATACTAAAAAGTTTAGGCTTCATAAAGCCACAATGGGATATTACCTCATACCTGTTAGGATAATTATTATCAACAAGACAAGAGATCACAAATGTTGGTGAAGTCATGGAGAAAAGGGAACTCTGGGGCACTGTTGGTGGGAATGTAAATTGGTACATATAGTAATTTTGGAAAATAGTATAGAGTTTCCTTTAAGATTAAAAACAGAACTAGCATATGATCCAGCAATCCCATTTCTGAAAATATATCCTAAGGAAATGAAATCACTACCTTAAAGAGATATGTGAATTATCATATTCAAAAAAAAATCTCATATTCACTGCAGCATTATTCACAATTGCGAAGATATGAAAACAATCTAAATGTTCATCAATGGAAGAATGGATGAAGAAAAATGATGAAGAAAAAATATATATGCAATGAAATATCAGGGGTTTTTTAAAGGAGGAAATCCTGCCATTTGCAACAACATAGATGAACGTGGAGGGTATTATGCTAAGCAAAATAACCCAGAGGAAAACATAATGTAAGGTACCAAATGTAGAGTCTAAGAAAAAAAAGAGTAAATTCACAGAAACAGGGACTAAAATGGTGATTGTCAGGAGCTGGAGGGTGGAGTAAATGGGTGGATATTGATAAAAAAAATATATAAACTTTAAGCTATAAGGTGAATAAAGTCTGAGAATCAAATGTACAGCATGGTGATTATAGTTAATAATATTGTGTTGTATACTTGAAATTTACTAAGAGAATAGATTTAAGCATTCTCATCATGTATACACAAAGGGCAACTATGTGAGGTGATGTGTTAATGAGTAGATCATGGTAAATATTTCACAGTGCATGTGTATATCAAATCATCACACAGCATACTTTCAAGATACATAGTTTCACCGATTACACATCAGTAAGCTGAAAAAACAACTTCAGTCTTCATCTGGAAGAATAAGGAACACTTGGAGGTTTATGGAGTAAAGGGAGGCTGTGAAAAAGATAAACAGAATGTTTCAGATAGATGAGAAGTTCCTATTTCTGTATATTTACTAGGAATGCAGACCGTATGCTAGAGAGAACTAGGGTATCCTTTCTCCTATTTACCTCACATGCCAGCCATACTGAGCTTTCCCTTATTGTCCTCTTGTGGATCCCCCATGTTAGATCTGTACTCATGGAAGGTGCCAAAATGTTGTTCACCAGAGGAGGAAAGTCTTCCAGCATCCATAAAACTCTGGGTCTCGCTGTTTCCTTGCATTTTGCTCCAATCTAACCATTATATTTGCTAAGGTTTAAACAAAAAGACAGGGAACTATAGGTTTTAAGAACATGGGCTCTGGAACTTAGCTGCAGAGATTCACATTCTGGCTATGTTGCTTATTAGCTGTATGAGATTGGAAAGGTTCCATGACTTCTCTGTAATTCACTTTCCTCATCTGTAAAGTGGTGATCATAGTATGATCTACCTGTGTGGTGGTATGAGAATTAAAGGACTTAATACATGTAAAGTACTCCAAAGAGTACCTGGCACAGAGTAAGTACTCCATGAGTATTTATTATTATTCTAGTATCCAAAATTGGTTATAAATTCTAAGATGCTCAGCCATTGTAATCCCTACTGGGAAGATTCCTGTAAACAAATTCGATGACTCTAAAATATGACTCCTATACTAATGCTAGTTTCTTCCCCAAGAAAGCAAAGTCAGTGACACTTGCTGAGTATTTACCATATGCTGGGTACATTAACAAGAATTATGGCATTTACCCTCACAACCACAGAGTGCTTGATATATATATATATATATATATATATATATATATATATATATATAGGGGCATATATATATCTTTCTTTTTTTAAAAAAAAGAATGTGTATATCAAATCATCACACAGCATACTTTCTTTTTTTAAAAAATTATCTTTCTTTTTTTAAAAAAAGGAAAAGGAGGCATAAAAAGTCATGTCACTTGTACAAGGTCACACAGCAAGTGTTGAGACAGAGTTATAAACAGGGTAGCCTGAGAATAAATTCAATGTTTTCCCTACACTACCCTACCTTTCAAATTAGAGAGGTCAGAGTGGTTTAATATTTTTATCCCCTGTAGTTAAAAAAAATAGAGAGAGGGTATCACTATAGACAAATAAAACTCCATCTTTGTGTCATTGCTATAATTTGTGCTCCTAATGTTTTTATAACAGATGTTTTCTTCTAAATTCTTTCACATTTCCAGTCCCATTTGCTTCCTATAGCAGTATATATATTATTATTGCCTTTTTATACATGATAGCACTAGAAAACCAAGACATAGCACCTTTCTTTGCCCTGGATTTCTCTGAATTGAATCTTCTGGGTATGCATTAGGTCATTCAAAGGCTTTTTTGATGATGGGCCAGGCTTTATCATGATTGTGGACTCTGCTTTTTTTGGATTTTATGGCAGTCGTCCACATTAATACATTGTTGTTTGTCAGGAGCTCTAAACATCATAGTGGAAATATCTTAGTATCAGGATAAACCAGAATGGTACAAATAAATGTGATTAAAAGTTATTGAAACATTGTCTGTGTCAAGCTCAAGAGCCAATTTGAGAGCCATTAGGCATAAGGCTACCATTTTTAGAGTCTAACTTTGTGGTATAGGCTTGAGATGGGACCCAAAGTACTTGGTGGTCCAGTAGGGATATTCTAATTTCACCTTATATGTAATTATAGGGTCAAAGTGTACATGTTTAAATTGAGGGGGAGGGCTGTGCATTTAACACTGTCATCTAACTCTCAATATTATTTATTATATCCACTAGTCAATATGATATAATTCAATTTTCTAGAGCATTATAGAATTTACCTTTATGACATGCATTAGAAATAAGAAAAAAGTCATTTGGGCTACAGAAGGAAACATTGATTAGATTAAAACCACACAGTAAATGTCTGACTCTTATTCATCTTCCACATCAGTCACACCTGTGTTGTATGGATAAATCAATGTAACATTCAATTGTTGAACATATGCATAGTTCTTATGTGTCTACCAAATTGGATGTCTTCTGTCAAAAACATGAATTAAAGTTTTTCATATTTAACCAAGATATTGCCATCAAATAATGTATGTATGTGACTTATATGGTAGAAGTGTAGTGAGAACTATCTGCTGGTTTTTACTTATAATGTAAACCAAAATGAATCATGAAAATCATTTTTAATATTTAATTTTCAATGGAATTCCCACAAAGGTTCATAAAAAAGACAAATTTTAGTTCTATTTTGGAAAGAGTGTTCCAGGCAGAGAGAACAAGCATCACAAAGGTTCCAAGTTGCATCCATGCTCAGCATGTCCTAATAAACAAGGAGATGGCGATTAATTAAGAGGAGTGTGGTAAACACAAAATGATGTTGATAAGCAGGGGCAAATTGTAAAGAAATTTGTAGGCCAAAGCAAGAGAAAGAGGGAGCCACTAAAGAGGAGTAGCAGGATCTGCCTTATGTTTTAAAAGGATAATTCTGGCTGTAAATTTTATAGGCTTCAAAGAGAATAAGGGTGGAAATAAAAAGACTATTGGAATAGTCAGACAAGAAATGGGAGTGAATCAGGTGGGAGTGAGAAGGATGGTCAGATCTGGATATATTTTGGAGATAAAGGCTAGAGCATTTCATGATGGGTAGAAGTGGAGTGTGATTGAAATAGACGAACAAGAATAAATTTAATTTTTTGACCTGAGCAACTTGCCCACTCAGGAACAGTTCAGTTCAGGACATAGTAGCTTTGAGATAGCTATTATATCAGTGCAGGTGTTCAGTAAGTGGTTGGATGTCTGAGTTTGGAGTTCAAGAGAAGGGTTCTAGGCTAAAACAATAAGTTGGAGAGTCAGTGCCATATGGATAATGTTTAAAGTCATGGGCCTAGAGATTACCAAGGGAGTGAGAGCAGCTAGAGAAGAAAGATAACCAAGGAGTAGGCCCAGAAGAACTCCTATCTTATAAGGCCAGAAAGAAGTGAGTTATCTAGTAATGGAGACTAAGAAGGAGCAGACATAAGGTAAGGAGGAAAAAACAAGAGTGTATGGTATTCTTATGGATGAGGTAGTGACTGTTTCAACTGGTGCTAATAGTTCAAGGCAGATACAAGGGCTGAGAATTGACTATTGGATTGACAAAAAGTATGCCACAGGTGGTCTTCATTTAAGCAGTTTTGGTGGTAAGGTAAAGATGGAAGTTCATCTGGGCTAGTTTAAAACTGAGGAAAAGGGATCCCTGGGTGGCATGGTGGTTTAGTGACTGCCTTTGGCCCAGGGCGTGATCCTGGAGACCCGGGATTGAATACCACATTGGGCTCCCAGTGCATGGAGCCTGCTTGTGTCTCTACCTCTCTCTCTTTCTCTCTCTCTCTGTGTGTGATTATCATAAAAAAAAAAAAAAACTGAGGAAAAGTGCTGGAGGTAAGTATAGATAATTCTTTTAGGAAGTTTACATGTAAAGGAGCTAAGTACTAGAGTGGTAGTGGAAGGTGAAAATTGGCTACAAAGGATTTGTTTGTTTGTTTGTTTCACTATTAAAGAAGTACAAGAAAGAAGTTATGCCAATGAGAGTAGCTTACTATAAAGAGAGAAAAATGATGATGTAGAAAGGAGAAGAATTGCTAGGATAGTGGGAATGGATTAGGATTGTGTAAATATGTCTGGCAATCATAAAAGGTAACCTGAAATCCACAGTCACAATTTAAAGGGAGAACAATCAGTCTGGATTTTTTGTTTGTGTATCTTTTGTTTTGTTTTGTTTTTTATAGCCACAGTCAGCTGCCAGATTTAGGCACAGAGTAAGTCCAGGGTTGGACTTAACAAGAGATTTGCCAAATGAAAAAAAAAAAAAAAAAAGAGGTTTGCCAAATGAATTCTGCAAACAATAAGAGGGTTCAAGAAGTTAAGCTTTCATGCAAAAAAGAGATTAACATGTTGATGATAGAATATAAACTGTGTAAGGAGGGATTATAAATGGCAAGGAATGGAAATGAAATGGTTAGATAAAGGGATGGGAGGCCTTCGTGCCATAGGAGGATTATTGACATTGGACATACCAGGGCAAGTTAGCTGGAGAGCTAGGAAATGGTACCAGAGAGTTGGATACATTACTTTGAAATTATAGGGCTATTACAGTTATGGTGAATAAGATTTATGGGGATCTAGGTGGAAAATGGCAAATTGGAGCTCCTGGGTGGCTCAGCAGTTTAGTGCCTGCCTTTGGCCCAGGGCATGCTCCTGGAGTTCCAGGATCGAGTCCCATATCAGGCTCCCTGCATGGAGCCTGCTTCTCCCTCTGCCTGTGTCTCTGCCTCTCTCTGTGTGTGTCTCTCATGAATAAATAAATAAAATCTTTAAAAAAAAATAAAATAAAACCTCAACTCCCTCCTCCAAAGATGTCATCGTCTGTGCTACATTTGCCACTTTCTTTTTTAAAAATATTTTATTTATTTATTCATGAGAGACACAGAGAGAGGCAGAGACACAGGCAGAGGGAGAAGCAGGCTCCATGCAGGGAGCCTGATGTGGGACTTGATCCCAGGACTCCAGGACTCCAGGACCACACCCTGGGCTGAAAGCAGGCTCTAAACCGCTGAGCCACCCGGGGATCCCCTGGGAGTTGAGGTTTTAGAGCTGAGAGGAGATCAAAGTGTTAGAAGGATTATTTATTTATATATATTAAAATATTCTAAGTGCTAAGACATAGTATTATTGGAGAAAATGACAATGAACTAGGAATGAGGGGTGATGATATCCAATGCTGAAGGTTTACAGAGAGAATGACAGTAATGTACCCATAAATATATAACAACCAGCTCTCTGGAAAACGAAATAGAAGAGCCCTGGTTTTTAGTGTATGTCATTATCTATGATGCAGATTGCACCATGGTGCCTGCAAGCTACTGAGAGAATATTGCCAAACACAGAGTTGGGAAGAGATGTGCACAGTCAACTATCACAAGTAGGTTCAAGCCAGCTTCAGCATGACACTAGAAGAGTGTGGTATAAGAATCATCTGGAAATGGTGCTGAGGAGCGGAATGACCTTGGCTCCAGCTGTCAGCTTGGTACCAGGCCCATGGGAGAATAAAAGATCCCCACTTGGGAAGACTTGGTGGGAAGTAGAGACCTATGGGTGGTAAAGGGAAGCCAATTTTCTGTAAGTGCAAAAAGTTGAAGAAAACATTCAGAGAAGAGTTTGAGGATATAGAATATTTTACCAGTGATAGAGCCTGAATTCCAGAGGGTTCGGTGGAGGAATTTTAAGGTGTGAAAATGAAAGGAACAAGAGATTCTGCATTATGGAGATAAGAGCATAGGAGATGAGGGGCGACCTGTGCATCTAAGACTTTCTGCATTGGAGGGCAAAAGCAGCAATAGGGTGCATCTGGAGCAGAGTTCTGTTAGACTCAGATCTGTAGTGGTGACAAGACTGTAAGTGTTAGTGTGCCTATAGCATGTGTGACTGGGTTCTCTCCTGACCCTTGTCAGAAATGGATATACTTACTCCCAAGGGCTGGGGCCCTTTAGACTTTCATCGTTGGAGCTGAGGGTATCAGAAGAGGTCAAGGTTACTCAGACTGTTTGAGTACTCTTTTGTCCCTTAAATGGCCTCATTATCCAGGGTCCCCTCCTTAACTCATTAGGTTGGCTAACTTCTCTGCCTTCCAAGTTCCACGACCCTCCATACATCTCCATCTTGCTGTTGCTCCAATATGATGGAAGTCCTTGAGGGCAAATCCCTTTAGTCATCCTTGCTTTCATAGCTCTATGTCAATGCCTAACCCAAACCTTGAATATAATGGCCTTCAGAGAATGTTAAGGGGAATCATCACCATAATAAGACTTATCATTTGTTGAGATTTTATTATGTGCTAAACTATGCTAAGGACTTCATAAGATCATCATGTAATTTTCACATGCCTGTTTTATCCCCCATTTTATAGAGGGAAAAACTGTAGCTTAGTGGATTAAATGACTAACTAAAAGTAAAAAACTTTATAATTGCCAGAATCAGAGTCCTTTATTTGAGATTATGCTTTAGCTTTTTTATTAGCTCTATTTTGAAGGAAGCTGTGTCCCTATGTAAATAAAAAAGAAGAGTTTCAGAATTTCTCAGATTTACAATGAATTTAACAGTTCTGACCATACTCCAAGATTCTCAAGCAGGATCAGATTTAGTGTTTATAATCCTAAAGGCACCTGATCTGACAGGTTTAGATGAAACCAGGAGCAGTCGAACTGATAGGGTCTGCCAGCTGGTTGCCACACATCTGGTGAGGAAGTAATCCGATAAATCAACCTAAAGATAAGCCAGATGTTAGCCTGAATCAGGGAGAGTGACAGACATTTAGCAGTCAGAAAGAATAAGATGTCAGTAACCAAATGCTAATGATTGGTGCAAAGTGTTCCTTGTAGATTTTTTAAAAATTCCAGGTGGAAACTTAAATCCAGTTTAACAAATATAATGAGTATATAAGATGTATTGTGTCAAAATGAGAAAAGAAAAAAAATATTTTCAAAGCTGTGGTCTCTGTCCTTGTGAAGGTCAGAGTTTAAAAGAAAAGAACATGAAATAACTGTCCTGTGATATATGAATTGTTATAGTTGATGAGGACACCAGTGTGGACATTGATGACATACAGTAGGAGCAACTAACACTGCCTAAGGAGGATCAACAAAAGAAAACAAGATTTTATCTGAGGCTTAAAAGAATAGTAAGAGGTTACAAGTAGAAAGGATAGGATAAATCTTCCTGGTAAAATGAACAACATGAGCAAAGGCAACTGGCATAAAGGCATTTCTAGGTATCTAGAGATAAGTAGCTCTTTTGTTGCACCTAGAAGACTGGCTGTAAGAATGGGGAATAATATACCTACAAAGGTTTCCTGGGCCTTGGATGCTATGCCAAGAGTTTGGACTTCAAAATCAACATAAATTTTCAACTGTGTCAACTATGTACTTATTGAATTCCTAAGAGAGCTAAGAATTAGTTATGGGAGATAATTCAATCAGGTAGGGTATGACACTTACTACCTATAATGAACCTAGGTACAGCTTAGGGAGTAAAACATAATGCATGTAAAATTTTTGAAGAACAAATCCATTTCTACAAAACATATATTGTTTAGGAGTTCCCAAGAAAGGCAATCATTGTGACTTGGAGTCATCAAGGAAGGCTTCAAAGATTAGGGTTTTTGAGCTACCTACCCCCCCCCCAAAAAATGGGTAGAATTTGAATAACTGCATTTATGATTGATGATTGCATAATATTTTTAGTTTATGAACTCAGAATTTCCCATTATCTTCCTTGTCCTTACAACTTTGTGATAGGCATAAAATAAAGATTGATGCCACAATTTCACATGTGCAGAAGCTCACAAGGGCTAAGTGACCATCATTGCACAGTTAAGCTATAGCAAATATAGGATCTCGGTGCAGAAATGCCTAACTCTATAGCCAGGCATCAGATTCTTATTAATTGGGAAGCCATCAGAAAAAATTATTAGAGCAGAGTAAGAAAAACATCCTTGTCCCCAGCAGAGGAGTCCAAGCTTATGTGGATGTGTTGATATACAGATGAGCAGAAACATACCTTCTTTATTGAGAGAAGCCCCAGAATCCAGTGTGACTCAGAGAACACCTGCAGGCATGGCTGTGCATTGACCATCTGTCCTGAGAAAATAATGATCTGGAACATGGAATCAGGTTTATTTACCCTCTCGATACTCTCTTACACCCATAAAATGCAAACCCAATATTAGATTTGGCCAAGGCTGCAGGAAGCAGGGGACACCACTTTTGAGAGTCTCATACTACAGTCTTAGAAGATTTGGAAACATCCTAACCCTGGTAACATGTTCCTTGTCATGATCAAGATTTGCTTGACCCTACCTTTGCACCCCTGCATTCCTAATTAACTAATTTTTTTCTGGACTACATGCTAAGAATCATTTTCTAATGAAAGTGGGAGAGGAGCACACCCTATGTGCCAGGTACTTGGCTAGTTACCATGTATATAACAGCCTCTACAGAAGTCCTGAAAATTATATGCATTTGTGTCTCTAGCCTACCTCATGGTGGTTCTTGATTTTTAGCTATCTTTGGAAATAGGGAAGTAAACATGTAAGAAGGGCTAGTATATTTTAACAGCCCTTGAAAATCCAAGACCTTTACATGCATTACCCAATTTAATATTCAGAATAACCCTGAGATGTAAGTGCCTTTATTATTACCATTTGCAGAGTTGAAAAAATTAAAGTCCAGAGTTCAAATAATCTTCCTATAGTCATATGGCCAGTAAATGGTAGAACTCAGTTGGAAACCAGATGGCCAACCTCCATTAGATCCCAGCACAATCCTGTCTTATAATACGAAAGGAAAGATAAATGCCATTTGGACCAAGAAACCTAAACCCAGTCCACCACCTTTTGGTGAACTGAGGTAAAAAGGAAAATTCACTCCTTGCAATAAAGAGGACCATATACTTTTCATCTCTGGTGTGCAGAAATAGCCAGTTAGTCTCTTTACTATTCTTTATTCTCATCTGGCCTATAATACAGTAATCATTAGGGTAGAATATGCTATCTTTTGAAAAATTGTATGTGTATACATACATATCTGTATACATATGTGTACACACTTAGGTCATACGTGCATATTTTTCTAATTATGTAAAATTTCTTTTTTTTAAAGGATTTTATTTATTTATTTATTCATGAGAGACACACAGAGAGAGGCAGAGACATTGACAGAAGCAGAAGCAGGATCCTTGCAGGGAGCCTGATGTGGGACTTGATCCCTGAACCTAGGATCATGCCCTGAGCTGAAGGCAGACACTCAACTTCTTAGCCACCCAGGCATCCCTAATTGTGTAAAATTTCTGAGCACATTGTGTCAAGTATCCTCAAAACCATTGATTAGATAATCCATTTTATCTCTGATTCTGAGGATGCCCCTTGGTCTGATTCTTTTGAGCAAAAGAAACAATGCTGCCAACCTTGTGCTTGAACAATGGAGAACGGGTAGAGAGGGGGCATTTTTGCCACTTCTTTGGGCTTCTCATCCTTGTAAAACTTGGGAAGAATTAGGGAATAATAAAGTAATGCATGAAACAGAATCATAATTCAGTCTAATTTCAGTTCCTTGTTAGCCTTATGATTCACAGCCTCTTATTTGTAAAATTAGAACATCTACCTCATAGAGTTGTCATGAAGATTAAATGAGAAAATGTTTCAACAACACCTAGTAAGGTATCTAGCCCATTTTCTTTTGTTCATTTATTTAAACCTATTATGATGTTTGTTTTAGCTTGAACATAAGATTTTTAAAATTTCCAAAAAGATACATGGGTATAGACACAAACATTTTTGAGTGTTTTCCATGTATCAGATATTTTGCAGAGTGCAGGGTAGTCACCAAACTGAGGACAGACAGGGGGCTCTGTGTCCATAGGTTTATTCTCAGGTAGAAAAAGCAGCTATAAATACATCAATTAATTCTAAATTGTAAACAGCCTTATCTATTCAGGAATATGGTAGAGTCATCTAAGTCTTCTCTGAAGAAAAGTGAGATTGGAAAGAAAAATGAAGCTTCCAGAATTTAGGCAATGCTAAGACTATTATGTATGTGCTTTATTAGTAGAGATGTGTTTCTGATCCTCAGTCCAGCATACGTGAGTTTAAAGTAAATGCATATGTCTTATCCCGGCTACACCTTCATCCCTAATTCTTTTCTTTCTTGGTCATATGAATAGATTTAACTGTGACAAATCTCAAGTAAATGTACTTAAATATAAGAGATTTTTTAACTCATGTCCTCTCTCATTCACATAAGAGTCTTGAGGTAGGTTGGTTGTCCATAATTGCAAGGACCTAAACACCTTCCATTTGGTCTTTCACAGTATATGGTCTTTTATCCCAAGATGCCTTATTACACAATATAGTGTCTATAGCTCCAGTCATCACTACCAGCTGGTAAGAAGAAAAAAATGGACAGCAAGGGCAGTTCATCCCCCTTTAAAGGTATTTTTGAGAAATAACACATCTGTGTACAAAGGAGAATGATAAATGTAATATATATCCTAAGCACCCCCATTTTTTAGATGGGAAACCTGAAGAGCAGAGAAATTAAATAATGTGACCAAAGTCATATTGCTAGAAAATGCATGGTTCACATTTATACCTAAGCAATCTAGCTTCAAATAACATTTTTTTTTTTTTTAGCACTATTACACACACTTGTCCTCTGGATTTCTTGAGATAGTTTACACTTGTATTCCATTTTGAAAGATGAATAAGAAGCTGATCAGTTGAAGAAATTAGAGAAAAAAGCCCCTCTGAGAAGCAAGGGCAGAACATGCAAAAGAAAGGACTCAATGTACTCATGTGTACATGGGTAGATGCATCTGTTTCTTCACTGACTGTTCTTTTAAAATCAGTAGGATCAAGAGGGTAGGAACACATGTCCCAGTGCCTGGCACTTTGAGAAAACTCAGTGAAATTGAGTTTAGAGCAAATGTCAAAAGTGTGTCTGCAAAAGATTACACAAGAGCCTTGTGGGCCATACTAGCCTTCTGTTTGGGGACAGCATAATCAATTAATGATATAACTGTTGATTTCACCAAAACATTTGATGCAGTCTCTTGTAAAAATTTAATTGCAGACTTAATTCTTGTCTTCCACATGGATTAAAAGGCAGCCAGAGGAGAGGGATAGGAAAACATACCAGCAATATGTTCATTATAGAAAGGTGTCTAAATGGAGGACAATAGTGATTTTTAGTTGTGTTCATTGTCGTTAGAAATTATCTGTATAGATGAATCAGTACAAAATTTTGATCATTAAAAATCACCAAGTCTATATTAACAGGAAGACTTAATTTCTTACCACTTCAAACTTAACCTGAGAAAATATTTACTGTAGCATTAGGCACTTCCCATTCCTACCCTGTGGCTATCCAAGCCATACATTTGAGGATAGAATCCTAGAAGTTGAATCTATCTTAAAGTAAGATCAGTATTCTCAGCTGAATTATTTTACAGATGGCCTTACATAAGTTATAGAAAAAGTATGCAACTTCTCAAACATCCTATGGGATCATTTAGGTTATGACAATCATTAGTTTTTGGATCTTTGAATTCTAGGCAACTGAAGAAATTCAGGACAAGAAGTAAAGATACTCTTACTATGGTCTAGGACTCTTTCAATGTTTCAAAATTAAAGAGCCCAGAGAACCTCAAGGACATGAAACTATGAACACTATGCACAATCTTAAGGAACATACATTTAAATTGCCTTTTCTTGGATTCCTGTAACATTTTAAATATTCTCTTACTTTCACATATATCTCCAAGCAGAGTGATTATTTTCTTACCTCTTTTCCTGACCCTTTTTTTCATTTGCCTTTCTGTAGCCCTTCCTTCTATCTACCTTTCTCCATTCTTCTCTGTTCGTAGGAGGCTGACCAGTATATTATCTTTGTCCTTTGGCTTCAGGTTGGCTTCAGCCAATGGAAGGCATTGGGAAGAGGTGAAAGGGCAGGTGGAGAATAAGCTCACATCACCATGGTACCTATACCCCTCTTATTGAAGCCCACATGTCCATCAGAGCACCCCCTTCTCCAGGGTACTTCTTCCACTAGTCTATTCATGAATGGTAAAGACACTCAGGGGTACCAGTGCCAATATCATGCCGCTTAGCAAATATACAACTACCAAAATGAAACAGAGTGCCTAGCACTGTAAAACTATCAGCAATGTTGGAGAGTGTGCTTATTCTTTCCTCATAGTGAGAACTCTAAAGGGAATAGAAGGAGCAAAATTGATTACATTAATATGCATGTACAAACTTCAGAGGGAAAATCTTCAATTAAATGTTTTAAGTGATATATATGAAATAAGAAACTTTGTATCAGTTTGTGCATAATAGTATAGAGAACAGCTTGATGGTTTAGAAAGAGCAGCAGATTTGAGCTCAGGGCACTTGCCAGTTGGTTATATTTGTGAAACTCATTTTCAGTTCACAGTGTACCACCTTTGCTCAAAACATCTATGTGGACTTCTAAATTGTTAACTCAAAGACAGGGTCGCTTTTTCATTCAATTTAGTATTTGAGTCCTTAGTTCTCTATACAAAACATGAAATAAGTACCAAAGATTTGTGTGTGTGTGTGTGTGTGTGTGCATGTATATATGATATTTATGTATATATATTAATATGTTTGCATGTATATGTATCTGTTACTCAAATTTTTGATGGAATTTGCCCTTTTTAAATGGAAACTAGGATAAAACTTTTTTACTATAATAGAAAATAAACAGCAACATGACTAATAATTTTAGGTGATATGCACATGGTTTGGGTACTTGAGTCATTTCAGGGTACGGTATTAGGAAACAGAAAAAAACAGAATCATTCTGCAAAAGGCAAGGAATTAAAAAAAAATACTTACAGGTAAGATGGTTACTAGATAAGGATTAATAATACAATCCTGGATTTAAGTATTGGATGATATTGAAAAAGTTCCAACCCTCCTTACCCCCATATCATTCCTCTCTCTTTTTTAATCTTTAACTTTTTTTAAGAGAGAGAGAGAGAAAGAGAGAGAGCAAGGTGGGGGGAGGAGCAGAGGGAAGGAGATAAAATGAATCCCATGCAGGCGCCACACTCAGTGCAGAGCCCAATAAAGGGCTCGATCTCATGACCTTGAGATCATGACCTGAGCTGGACAAAATCAAGCGTTGGACACTTAACTGACTGAGCCACTCAGACATCCTTCTTCTTCTTCTTCTTCTTCTTCTTCTTCTTCTTCTTCTTCTTCTTCTTCTTTTTATCTTTAAAATGGAGATGATAATAACAATGTTCTTGTTCTGGGATTGTGGTTATGAGATGAGTTGTCAAATACAAGGCATGGAAAGTATAGTGCTTAATAGAAGATAAAACATAAATATCAGTTTCTATTATCATTAAAGTCGTCATCATCATCATCATCATCTTTACAAAGCATTTAACATTTTTTTTAAAGGTTGTATTTATTTATTCATGAGAGACACACAGAGAGAGAGGCAGAGACACAAGCAGAGAGAGAAGGAGGCTCCATGCAGGGAGCCTGACATGGGACTCGATCCCAGGTCTCCAAGTTCACACCCTGGGCTGAAGGCGGCGCTGAACCGTTGAGCCACCCGGGCTGCCCAGCATTTAACAATTTTAAGAATGGTAAAGCACCTAATATTTATTATGAACCTATCACATGCTAGACCTCCTATTTCTTATGGTACTGCATTTAATCCTCAAATCAGCTCTGTAACAAGAGGTAGCATGATAAAGCAAGAAATCAAACTTTGCAATAAGAAACATTTAGGTCCAGATCCTAGATCTGCCACTTCTTAGGTATGTGACTTTGCCAAATTGCTTAACATGTTTGAATGTTTATGAATGTATCTATAAACCTGAAATAATAATAATTAAGTTGTGATGATGGTATATAGATTAATGCAAGTGCCTATCAACATGGGCATGTGTGAATATAAGTATGTAGTGTGTATGTATAATTTGAGAGCCTAAAAATCATTTCTTAAATTATAATTAATCATATTATCCCATTACCTCATTATTATCATAAATGAGACAAAACTAGGCTTAGAGAAATCTCATGGTATGCCCATGCTCAAATGCAGTTGCAGGGCCAGAATTCAAGGCCAAGCACACATAAATGTCAAAGCCTTGTTACAATGGCTCAGATAGTATCTTTGCCAAGATTGCAACGTGGAATGAAGTAGAGGAAAGGTACATGAACAGTCCACACTTTTTACTAAATTAAAATTTACTAACCCAAACCTATCTTGAATTCAAGTTGCTTTAAATTGGTTATTTCTTTTGGTCTCTTGAAGTCTTTGAGGCATCATTTTAGAGGATTTCCGTATACATAATATATTTATCATTTCACCAGAGAGATTGTGCCACTTCTTGATAAAGGATAGAGGGCAATAGAGTAGCTCTACAAAGGGGAATTTATAAATAAACAAATTAATGCATAAATAAGATAGTCCACATTTCCATTATAAATATAATTTCCAAGAAAAAAACAGAAAACTTAAAAAGAATGTTCCAAATAGTACAAATGCCTAGAATTTACATTGATCTAATATGTACTGACATTGTTCCAAGCACTTTATATACATCATTTAATTCTCACAAGAACTTTATGAAATAGGTGCTATTTTAGTTTTCATCTTGCATACAAGGCTACTCAGTCACAGATGTAAGTATCTTGTCCAAGATTACATAGCTGGTAAATGGCAGACCCCGTACCTGCACCTAGGCAGCTGGACTTCAGAGTTTATGCCCTACATCAGTCAGTTCTTGGAGTAAATTAAAGATAATAGGCTTATGCCCTTCTTAATTATTTCTAATTTATTTCCATTGCATAGTTATAGCCATCATTATTTTAACTCTGTTTGACTACTATCTATTTAGTGATAACCTGCTAGGATCCAAGCAAAGCTGCACATGCCAGAATTAAAAAAAAAAAAATTAGCAGTACTGCTTAAGAGCTGGGTAGAGATGGATATATAAACAAAGTGATGAAATTCAAAAGGATCGAAATTCTCAATCCCAGGCTTTTCTCACCTTGTGTATTTTGCACCACTAGGGGAAAAGAATCTAGTTTGAAAAGCTATATTGCTTTCAACTAAAACAAAAATTGATTGGGAGCTTTCTTTCTTTTTTATTTCGGTAAGATAAGTTTGAGTCAAAATCAATACTCAGAAGAGCTCCAAAGAGAAAGAGATGTTCTCTGGGTACAAAATTCGTGAAGGGGTAATTCATTCCAGTGACAGTGGAACAGTCTATGAGTGTTTCTTTAAGCAATTCAGCTTTCAGTAAAACCTCTTCAAAAGAGTACAGGGTTTCAAGAGAACCTGGGAGAGGAGGAAAAAAGCCAACACAATGTCATGGTCATACCATGACCAAATTCTCAATCCCCTTTCCCCTTCAGAGCTGGGTCAATTGATTTCTAACCTGCCAAATACAAGTAATTTCTTCACCCATTTTCTGACAGCCTCATATTTGGCAGCTGGGATTTAATCAGTTTGTATTATAACGCTGAAACTCAAACGCACCTGGCCTTTGCTTCTGATGATCTTTACCCCTGTTTGTGTATCTACTAATTTTGATAAATGGCTGATGCCTGGTATCTTTTTGCCAACTGCATGACCTAGCCATTCAACAGGGGTTTTAGATCTTGCTCTTAAGGATGTATCCTCATGGGCACCACAGTCTTGGTTGTTCAATCCAGGATTCATTTATTTATTCCTCATCCATTCAATTAAAGATCAATTAAATGCATATTATAAAAGATATTTTGCTGTGTGAAGAAAGCATAGAAATAAGATAAAATATAGACCTCTTGTTGGGAGATCAGAACAAGGAGAGATTTGAGAATTTTGTTAAGTTGTATGGTAGAGGGGTATGTAATGAATCATAGAATCTTGTAATAGGAAATACCTACCCTTTGTGGTCCATAGAAATGTTGCTGTAGCGAGTGGCTCTTGAGCTAGGTTTTAGAGAATGAGTAGGAATTTTAAAAGCAAGAGAATGAATGATGTTAAATGCAGAGCAATAGTATGTGGAAAATGTTGAAGTGGTAAGATATGTTATTATCTCAAGGCACATAGACTTGCCTGGCTAATGAATGTTTAGAAAAGTGACTAGATTTTGTCAACAATCAGAATCTGGAGGACTCCATGTTCAAATCTAAGTTTTAGGGACTTAATTTCAAAGCTATAGGAAATCATTGAAGGGGGGGGGGAAGCTGAGGCATGCATGGTCACAGCATGTCTCAGAAACCTGTTTCTCTAGACCCAGTTGTCACACCTAGAAACCTTAAGTATACACAACAGAACCAGGCAAAACTGACCTTGACTGGTGCCTACATCTTATTAACTGTGCAATCTTAAACAACCACCTTAGTCTTTTAAGATCCAGTGTCCTTATCTGCAAAATTTGAAACTCTTCTGCATCATAGACTTCCTATGGTAATGAAATTGTAGATTGTTGGTTTCCCAATGATTTGTATTTATCTATTCATTCAATTAAATAACATAGTAAGCACCTGTGATGATTAATTTTGTCTATCAACCTGCCTGGCCTAAGGAAAACATAGATAGCTGGTAAAAAAAAAAAAAAATCTTGTGTATCTGTGAGGGTGTTTCTGGAAGACATTAACATTAGATATCTGGGAAACCGTGTAAAAAAGATTACTTTCACCAATGTGAGTAGGCATCAACCAATGATTGAGGGACTGAATAGAACAAAAAGGTGGAGGAAGGACACATTTTTTTTTTTTTTTTTTTTTGTTAGAGCTAAGACATCCATTTAATCTTTCCCTTGGACCTTAGCATTTCTTTTTCTCAGGCTTTGGGACTTGGACTGAATTTTATCACTGGCTTTACTTTGTTCTCCAGCTTGCAGATGGCAGATCATGGGACTCTTCAGCCTCCATAACCACATGCAGCAAGTCCTATAATGAATCTATCTATCTATCTATCTATCTATCTATCTATCTATCTATCTATCATCTATCTATCATCTATATTTGTCTCTATGGAGAACCCTGGCTAATGCAGCATCTACCCTGTATCAAGTAGTGTTTCAGAAGATACAGTGGTGAACAGCAAGAAGTCTCTGTCTTCCTGGATTGATATTCTTGCAATATCTGACACATAGAAGGTACTCAATGAATATGTGACAAATGAATAGATATGCATTATTTGGTTTTCTATTCCATCCAGATGTATACTTATCACTTTTCCCATATAAAATAAGAACAGACTCTCTCCCTTTATATAATTTTGCTCTGATCTGGAATATTATTTTCATCTTTGGTGGGAGACTCACGTGCTCCAATATCATTAGTTATGTTTGCACTTTTGCTGTGTCATTAATAAGATAGTTTGAGGGTTTTTCAAACATTTTTAGAGAGCTGGTTTTTTTTAAAGATTTTATTTATTTGTTCATGAGAGACACACAGAGAGAGAGAGGCAGAGAAATAAGCAGAGGGAGAAGCAGGCTCCATGTAGGGACCCCGATGCGGCACCCGATCCTGAACCCTAGGATCATGCCCTGAGCCAAAGGCAAACATTCAACTGCTGAGCCACCCAGGCATCCCTAGAGAGATAGTTTTAATTGTACTTAAGTCTTTATTTTTCATAGTGCTTGTGATTCTTTGAAATCACCACATTTTTTATTGGCTTATCTTTTAATTATCTATCTTCCTCTATTGTAAGTTCCATGAAAGCAGGTGTGATATCTCTTATTTCCCACTGTATTCCTACCATATTCCCACTATATTCTTACCGTAGTAGATTCTCAGTAAATAGTTTTGGAATGTAAATGCTTATTGTTCCTGTCCTTGGCACAATCAGTTAAAAACCACAATCGGGGATGGAACTGGAGGGTATTATGCTGAGTGAAATAAGTCAATCGGAGAAGGACAAACAGTGTATGTTCTCATTCATTTGGGGAATATGAATAATAGTGAAAGGGAATATAAAGGAAGGGAAAAGAAATGTTGGGAAATATCAGGAAGGGAGACAGAACATAAAGACTCCTAACTCGGGGAAATGAACTAGGGTGGTGGAAGGGGAGGAGGGCGGGTGTTGGAGAGGAATGGGTGACGGGCACTGAGGTGGACACTTGACGGGATGAGCACTGGGTGTTTTTCTGTATGTTGGTAAATTGAACACCAATAAAAGTTAATTTAAAAATAAAAAATAAAAAAAAAATAAAAACCACAATCGGTTAATTGGTTAAAAATCGGTTATAGAAGATATGTAAGCTCCAGATGAGTGATAGAATTAGATGACTTTAAAACTCCCTTTCCACCATGAATGTTCTTATTCTAAATTGTGAGCCTCTGAAGAAACTTTTTTTTTTTTTTTTCTTTACCTTTTAGAGCAGTGCCACTGCTTTAGGCAGTCAAATGTTAGGAGATGGGCTGCAATTTTCTACAGTACTTTGGATACATAAAATGGATTCAAGAGAAGGAAAGAAGCAATAGTGAGGTGGTAAATAGCAATATTAGTAATGCTAGGCCACCTTATATGTTCCTGCATGAAATCAAATTTGTATGGTATATAATGCAAAGTCTATCTGATATGCTTAACTACTTGTAAGCAGTTAATATTTGCATATCACCATGGAATAGAGACTCTAGCAAGGTCATTTAACAGTTACAGGGCAGAAACTTTCCATTTTGTTAATCACTTACAACTCTAATTTCACACTACATCAGTCCTTTTACTCTGGTCCACAGCCCTTCAAAATCCCATTCTAAAAATCCACAGGAAAACATCTGTTCATAATGTGCTACAAAATAACAGCCACTGATACTCTCATAAAATCAGAAATTTAAGGGCCAGAGTAGTACTTTTGGCACCATTTTTCTAATCCCCACCTTGATCTACCTGCACTTGCCTAGACTTTCCCTCACCAGTTATCTCCATTGGCCATCTCCAAATTTTCTTTCCATCTGCCCTCTGATGACTTCTTCATAACCATTATTTCTCAGTCTTTTCCTTTCCAATTCTCAGCCATGCCTCTCAACTAAAGTACAAGGACTTACCACAACTCTTGGCATCAGTAGTCCGTTGGAAACAAGTCTCTCAGCACTCACTGGAACTCTCTCCAGTTCAAAACACAATGAGATACTCCCCAGACTTCCAACCAGTTCTACTAATGGGCTTCCCCACAGGAAGAAGTTCAGAAAGAGGGATCCAGAGGACATGGGTTCCTTCATGGCACTGTGCCCATTTGACAGATAAAGACAACTGCATGTTGAGTCTCATCTCCAGTCACTCAAATTAATATTATAAGCCAATGCAACATTTCCACTTGGCCTTAGCAAAGGAATTTGAATGTTGGCTATTTTCGACATGGGAAGCTTTGATACAGCTTCATTTATAGAAGATGAGATGACATTGCAGACAAAGAGCTAAGTTAAGGAAGTCAGACCAGTAAATCTGAACATAAAGTCAATGAATATCTCATTTTCATGGCTTTCAAACAAAATAAAACAGCTTTGCACCCTGTTCTCAAAATGATACTTGGTTTCACCATTTTCATTTTCTTGGCTTTATTCATTGTCATAAGGCAGGTCAGGGAAAAAAGATTCATTTGTATCTTGTCAAACTACATTTGTTGCCAGATGCATCATGGTTCTGATTTCACAATGATATCCTGATGTAATCTGATTTTTCAAACAAATATGAGTACTATCAGTTACCAATGAAACATGGGTTGTAAGAAGGCCATTGAACCAATACAAGGGAGGCTCTTCTTTTTTCCTTTCTTTCCTCTAAATTTTCAATATTGTTTTTCATTTATTCTTGGCATGTGAGCTAATTTCCTCCAGATCACATTAACACTGTTTATTGAGTGTTAGTGCATTAGCTGAATTCCAAGCTCCTGCTGGTACAGAAGAGTGTCCTTCTAATGAGAAATGAGAGCCAGATATGGAAAGGTTTTAACCACCAAAATCATAACAATGGCAATTAAATGCAAATGCAGAAAGCAAATAAGCAATATTTTGCAGCCGTTTTCTAAAGCAGAGTTGCGATAGTGGTTTTGTTTCCCAGACACTGATTCATGGGCAGTCATAGCAAATGTTTATTACTTTCTACTCAGTCCTGTTTCAGCAATCTTCTTCACCAACAGTAGGCATTGTTAATCCTCTTTATAACTCCATATCAAACCATCTTTTTTTTTTCATTTATTTGATTAAACACTTATTTTTAAGCACATTAATTACTTATTAGCCTCTGAATTCACAAGAGTAAACTCCTCAGCATATCCCTGAGGGGATGTTCTTCATTTGTCCCTCCAGTTCCACTCTTCCACTTATTTCCATGATCTTTGGCTCTGGCTGGATTCCATCAGTGGGAAACATCAACCAAACATCAAGGGGAGGAAAGGTAGTAATTCCGGTGATTGTTGACAGTGCAGTTGTTGAAGACTGTGGCTTGTTTATTGGGCAGCCCTTTCCTCTCTGGGCTCACTCTTTGTTTCAGGGCAGGATGGTTGTTAGCCCTAGGCACTTCCTTATCCCTTGGGACTTCTTTTCATCCATCCCACAGGTTTATGCTCCTATCTTTTGTATTAAACTCTCCTTAAATAATGCTGATATATGTCTTTTGTTTCCTGCTTGACCTAGATTGTTACAACTTTAACTTAAGTGTCCTAGGACCTTTAATGATAATGCCTAGGCCTCAGACTCCTGTGTGCTCTGTACCCCCTTTCATTATACTTCACTTGACCCTCCCTGATGGCCTAGTCATTAGGATTTGGTACTCTCCAACACTGCACTTCACCAGAAGCCATTGATTCTCTAAGTCTCTCTAGTATCTACCCAGAACTCCTCAAACTATAAATTCCTCTGAACTTGTCTATAGTTTGTTATTTTTTAAATCCATACTACATGTCATATTTTAACATAATATCCTTAAAAGACTCCAGTGTAATGTAAACATAACTTTTATATGCACTGGGAAACCAAAAAATTCATTTGACTTGCTTGCAATACTTCCCTTATTGCAATGGTCTGGAACAGAATTGACAGTATCTTAGAGGTATGACTGCAAATGAATGAATAAACAAATGAAAAGATGAACAAAGCTCACATCCTACTATTATAACAAGTAACTTCAGTAACACAATTAACTTACTGTTTTGGTTCAAAGAAGCATAGAGTGCTTTGGGAACCAAGAAGGTTCCCATCCTGGTGTTCTGAAGCAGGGAGATTAGGAGTGAATGGTCAGAGGAGGCCTCTTAAGGAGATGATATTTGAGCAGAAACTTGACAAATAATCAGGAGTTATAAAACACAGGTAAGTTGGAGTTAGGGAGCAGAGTTTCAGAGAGTGAGAGCAGCCCATGCAATAACACTCAGATGAAAGAAACAGTGAATAAGTGGAACTGGATTGTAGGAGCATCTTGGCCAGAATCTGAAGACAAAGCTGGAGAGGTAAATGTTAGCAATTTACAGAAGTCTTTGCAGGCTCTGCTAAGGCTCTTAAAGTTTATTCTAAAAGTAAGAAGAGCATGGGAGATTTAAAATAATGGGGAAAAAATTCACTGTCAAGGTAAAGCACAACCTCCTCTAATATAATTATGTAAAGCTCACTAATTTTCAAAATTCACCAAGAATTGTGTATTTCCTAATCCTGCAAGGGGGGATACTGCTCCTATACACAGGAAACCCCTTTGCTTCTCTCTTATATGGATGCTGCTCTGGTTTTATCAGTTTGAGGCAATTTTATGTTTTGCTGTCCCATATACAGCCTCCCAACCTCCCTCTAGTTGCGCTACCATTCCTACATGCATTCCTCTGCGTGAGCTGTTTCCTCTGTATGATTGTATACTTCAAGCTGTTCTCCTCATGGAAAACCCATGGTCACATAGTAAGAATGAACTCCAATGCAAAGCCTTCCCCACATCTAGAGGGCATGATGAATTGCTCTGCCCTCTGTGCTCCCAACAGCATGCTTCTGTAACAGCTAATGCCAATTATACAGAAGTTGTAAGTTTTAATATGCTAACGTGAATGTCAATGTCATGAACTTGTATGTAAAAATTATACAGAAGTTATCTGGAGACACATCAGTAGTTCTCAATGAATACTTACCATACTTTCCACCTCTAGGATATCCACAGTGCATAACAAATGGTAGATGGTAAACTAATGCTTATCAAATAAAAGAGTGAAATATAAGAGATGCAAGGTGTGACTGGATGGGGCACTAAAGGTGATTGAGCATGAGGGAAGTACCCACAATGCACATTGCTCCTGACATTGCAGCAATCATTTGTGATATCTTGAGAAACTGAATAGACAGTTTCTCTTCCACGTTCAGGTTGCACATTTTTCACCAGTGCATGCTCAGAGGTAGAGTCTGAAACCAGGACAAGGATTTGAGATGTGTGAGCACCACTTAATTTAGATTTTATACTGAAAAATGCTCTCACATCTCTAGAAGCTAAAACAGTTTTAAAGCAAATTAATACAGAAATTAAAAGTACACTGAGCTACAGAAGCTGTGGTACCAAAGTGCCTATTGGATAGGGTATAGGAGAAAAGTAAGGTGTGGGAAAATGTATGCATGCAAGTTTCATCCAATATAAAGTCCTTATGAGGAAAATAATTGAAAGAGGATACTCTTTTACAAAGGCTCCACAGGGTTCTATCGCACTTGCAGTTTCAGAGAGAATCCTGTCTCCTGGGGGAGGGGGTGGGAGAGGAAGAAAGAAAGAAAAAACTGGAGGAAAAAAAAAACCCATATGTTTGACATACAATCACTTGCTGACTCAGTTTTCTGTTGTTGTTATCCTAAAACACCATTTTCTTGATTGGAGTTTAATGGGGAGAGAATGTTACAAAGAAAACATTTAGATTCCACAAACTGAGTGTTGGTACACTGGGCTTCCTGCTGGGTGCTCTCCAATTCATTATCTAATCCATACATTGCACAGTGGTGGGGAGGGGAGGGGAGGGAGCAGACACCGCATCATATCTGTAAGGCAACCCTAGACAAGAGAAAGAGCTTGCCCAAGGCCATGTGGCTAGTGACATCCAAGGTCTTTGGCTCCTGAATCTGGGCTTCTTCCTGAAGGACAGCAGACTCACTTTCTTCGGTCTAATGGTAACACCACTCTAAGTGTCAGGTTCCTCGTCTGCAAAATGGGATGAGTAATGCACAGTACTTGTAAGCATTCATACATCTATGTTACGGATGAAAGAATTGAAGTAAAGAGAAACTAGGACCCTGCACAGGCTGCCCAGCGAAAGAGTTGGAGTTAAACTCAGGGGTCCTGTGTCAGAGGCTGTGCTCTTACCAGTCATAGTGTTTCTTAGTCTCTTATGTTACCTGATTTGCAGGACTTTTATGATTATGTGGAATTAACACAGTTTTTGGCAAGTAGCTAGGCTTAATAAATAGTTACTATCGCTGTCCTCATCTTTATATTGACTCTCTCTCTCTCTCTCTCTCTCTCTATATATATATATATATATATATACACACACACATACATAGATATATGCATGCTTAAGTTTATATATATGCATGTTTACATATATAATCATATATGTACAAGTTTATACATCCATATACACACACACTAATAATGGATTAGGAGACCTGATTACTTTATAAAATTATCATTACAGTTGTTTCCAAAGAATCTTCAATGAGGTGCAAAACACTGATCTCTTCAGACCAAAAAAAAAAAGTTCATGACATTGACATTCACGTTAGCATAAAAGCTCTGTGAGGTCCTGGAGGAAGAAAAGACATTTAAATTGTTTTTCCCAGTATTTCATGTTTGAAAGTACCTATGTGAGGTCTTCAGCCTGACAGATGTTGTTAACCAGAATATTACTGGTTCCCCCAAAACCTGGAACTGACTGTCACCCACCCAAACAGGCTTATCTGTATGCCAGGGTGGTATTGCATTTTTCATCAAGAGGTGCTGTAGCTTGGAGACCAAGAGTCAGTCCCGAATTCTCAGGGCTTCTTCCTTCTGGAGAAAAAACTAAGTTGTAAGTCAGGAGGTTTCTAGAAGAGCATGTAATGAGAATCCAGAGAATATCATTGGCTCTCCTATGGAACATCTGGCTTAAGCTCTGCTACAGCCTTCAGAATGACAATACTCTGTGAAGAAAGAACACTTGGCCTGCCGCCCTGGATCTTGGTCTTACTATCTCTGTGACCTGTGGCAATGTACTCACCTTTTTGGTACTGAATCATCAGTTGTAACCATGGCATAATACAGGGTTGTTTTGGCAATTAATCAAGGCAATGAAAAATGTTCTCAGTATATGTTGAACACATGGCAGCTATGCAGATAATTGAAGACTCCCTCCCCTTCCTATTGCAGGCTATTTCTGAGCCAGGTTTGAGAACAAGTAGGTAAAAGCAGAAAGACCAGTCATAGGTGTATAAAAAGAGAGGTCAGATTTTAGGAGGGTTGTCTAAACACTTGGCTCTGTCATCATAGCCAATATTCACTGACTGACCTAAACAATTTCGAGGAAATGGTTTTTTCTTTTAATTTTTTAAATTTTTTTAAAACACTTTTTCTTTCTTTTTTTTTTTAATTTTATTTATTTATGATAGTCACATACAGAGAGAGAGAGAGATAGAGGCAGAGACATAGGCAGAGGGAGAAGCAGGCTCCATGCACCGGGAGCCCGATGTGGGATTCGATCCTGGGTCTCCAGGATCGCGCCATGGGCCAAAGGCAGGCGCCAAACTGCTGCGCCACCCAGGGATCCCCCGAAATGGGTTTTTAAAGGATAAAATATTAAGCCCTGCCAAAGAAACACAGCAACTGATTCAGAATTTATATTTATATATGTCCTCTGTTTACTGCCTGATTCTCACCATTTATATAACACATAATCCAACTTCCGTTTGCTTTCAAATTTATGATTTGCTTCAGAATTAATGCGATAATGCCATTGTGCATGGGTAGGCTGACTACACATAGAAGTCTGGTCATGGCAGTGCCATGAACCACTTCTCTTGCATTTTAATGATAGTTACTTTTCTGAAGTACCTACTTTGTGCCAGTGCTGAACTAGGATCTTTAGGTAAAACTGATCATGAAATCCTTATGGGAGTCTTTGCAGATGATGAAACTTAAGCTAAGATATAGATCAGGCAGTTTGAGAATACACAGGCTTAAGTTTCGTTTTTAGGTGGTGATTTTTTAAGGCGCTTTGTAACTAAAAAGTAGTGGTAAAGCCACAGGCTCTTTTTCTATCACTAGAATGTGTGTGCCCCTTAGAGTTGGAGGTGCTATTTTTCATCTTTCTATGACCAGTGTCTGTTACTCTATCTAATGCAGAGTGGGTTTGAGTAAATACATGCTAGGGTCCGTGGACAACAGTTGGAAACCAACATCTCAGGGCAATTATTAATAACATGATTACCTTCCCTTATTTAGGACTAAGAAGAAAAACACACTTCACAAATGCCATATCACATATGTGAGTTGAGAAGGATCTATACAGAGTCTAAACTTTAATTTGCAAATCAAGGAATTAGATCCTTATTCTGAAAATTCAGTTTCCTGGGCTTGCCTGTCAAAGACAGTATTCACAGATTAGAATCAGAGAAAGCTAAAAAGACTCTCCCAACTCACCTATTTATTTAAGGTTGTGTATCAGCCACAGAAGAACAATATTTTACAGAATATGATCATGGAGGAAGGTTATTTCCTCCTTGAATTTTCTTTCTTTCTGAAAATGGTTTGTCATCTTGTAACCTTCTCCCAGGAACCAGGAGCTAGCAAAGAAACATATGTGAGCTCAGAGGAGGAAAGGTGAGGATGTTCAGAGAGAGGTTTTAAACCATAGCAGGTTCTTTGGATTGTACTCTGAGAGATGAGAAGAAATTTGGAGGAGTTGGAGCAAAGGTATGACACGATATAGCTTAAGTTCTACAAGAACTACACAGTTGCTTTATGGAAAATGAACTTCAGAACAACAAGAATAGCAGTGAAACTAGCTAAGGAGGCTACTACAAAGCCCTGAGTAAGAGGCAGTGCTGGCTTGCCAAATTTCACAGGAGGTAATAGTACAGATAGTGAGCAAGGGGCCTTTCCATGCTTTCCTAGGCTTGAGGAGTTTGGAAAGCCACAAATAGCTTTTAAAAAAAAATTCCTTATAGGCTGGTTATATACCACTGTGGGGGTAATAAACCCAAAATGTGCAACATACAAGTAGAGGTTGGGGCAGAAAAAGGGTGGGGGGAGATCATCAGATGAAAAATTAGTCTTGGGCAGCC
Organism: Vulpes lagopus; assembly: GCF_018345385.1. NCBI lineage: Eukaryota > Metazoa > Chordata > Mammalia > Carnivora > Canidae > Vulpes > Vulpes lagopus. Next base: position 31,067,803 of record NC_054838.1, on the reverse strand, counting down.
CCGTGGCTCAGAGGTTTAGTGCCACCTTCAGCCCAGGGCGCGATCCTGGAGACCCAGGATCCAGTCCCACGTCAGGCTCCCTGCATAGAGCCTGCTTCTCCCTCTGCCTCTCTCTCTCTCTCTCTCTGTCTTTAATAAATAAATAATAAAAATAATTTAAAAAATTAGTCTTTGAAAATGATTTGTACACTACAACTGTATGCTCAATGAGGACAGGTGACTTGCTTGTTTTATTTTGTATTGCTTTTCTAGTGTCTGGAATATGGTAGACATTCCAAAGAAATTTCTAAATGAAAGATAAATCATATGGAAGTGAACGATTTATCAACAGAAAAGACATAAAGTCTAAATAATCTTTAGGCCCCTTTGCTTTCAGTTGGTTTTATCATTGTTCCATATTATTATATATTTTATTCAGTCAAAGCAAAGGTCAGATTAAGTTGGTTGTGAATGAGAAAGTTTTCTGAAATTCATGGGCTGGATGTCTAACTAGATAGTAAAAATGATATTCAGAGTGGGGAGAGGTACCCATTGGTGATATGCTGAAATGTCCTCTTTATCCACCCTGTCACCATCTTGGTTAGAGTTTAAATGTGTAGGTAAAAGCACTAAGTATCATAACAAGTTGTTGATTTTGCCAGGGAGATTCAGTGACTATGGAAACAGGAATCTTTGCAATGTTTTAATTCTCTTTGGTTGATTGTGGCAATTGGGATTCCCAACAGAGTAAGGATATTAGTGCTTAATTTAAGACACCTTTTTTTTTTATGAAGTCAAATGTTTTTATAGTTCATGAAATATAGCTTGAAAATGGAAGTTAAAGGCAATGTGGAAAGATAATTGAATATAAAGATTTATTAAGCAATTTCATTATTTATGGATACTGCATAATTTTTTACAACTTAAATAGATATCATTGTTATCCTTTTTATTCTTTCTTCTAATTTATGATGCACTGATTCCTCTCCATGTGAGAATGCTAATGTGATTGTAACAAAATCTCAGAAGAATATATCTTTTTTGATGTACTATTTTATTGATCTCTGCTGTAAAATGGTTTCATGACTTATGCTCTCTGTTGGGAAATGACCCATGAGGATTAGACTTAATTGGTACATTTCATATTTATTTTCTGACTGATCACACATTCTAATTAATTCAGGGGTATCTATCCTTTTTAAATAACTCATTGTAGAACAGAGTAACCCACATGGAACACAGGCTTTCAATTCAGTGACCAAAGGTAGTCTCAACTCTACCATTTACTAAAACTAGGTGACCCAACAAGGCATTTTGTATTTCAGTTTCTCAATTTGTAAGATGGAGAAAATAGGGCCTACAGAGTAAGGTTGTTTTGAGGAATAAATGAGATGACATTGGTACATAGTGGACACTGCTATGTAATCATCTACTTTCCCATAACAATCTCACAAATGTACTTTGGTTATTTTTATAACTTATGGGCAAGCAGTTAGTACTCAAAGACTGCTGACTTGGTTTCCTCCCTTGTGAATCTAAATATATATACATACATGTACATATAAGAAAATATATATGTGTATAAATAAATATGTGTATGTATACACACACACACACACACACTCACCTATGCAGTTTACCCTTGAACAATACAGGTATCAACAGTGCAGGTCCTCTTATAGGTGGATTTTTTTTTTAAATACAATATAATGCTATGAATGTGTTTTCCTTATGATTTCTTAATTACATTTTCTTTTTCCTAGGTTTCTTGTAAGAATACAGTATATAGTACATAGAACATACAGAACATGTGTTAATCAACTGCTTATGTTATTGGTAAGACATCCAGTCAACCATAGACTATTAGTGGTTAAGTTTTTGGAAAGTCAAGAGCTATAAGCAGATTTTGACTGCTGAGTGGTGTGGGGGTGGGGTGGCACCCCTAACCCTTGTGTTGCTTAGGGGTATATAGTTATATATATAGGTGATATACATAGTCACTCCCAACACATAACTCCATTATTGAAGATTCTCAGTTAAAATGAAATTGTTCAGTCCTCTTTGGTTTAGTTCAACAAATGGAAATTCAACACCACTTTGATCCTGGCCAGTATCCTGATCACTCCAGTTCCGGAGACTCCCTGCTCTCAAGAAACTCAGAATACAGCAGGGAGGGAAGTGAGTTGGGAATTATCTGTTTCTTAGATATGTATCAGTGCTCCTCAGTTCTGGAGTATCACAGTGTTGATAAACCACTTCTTTACAAGGCAGAGTCGATAGGCTAGTGTTGACCTGAAAACAACAAGGGCAACAAACAGTGGACCTTCAGCAAGCATTCCTGTTATAAACCAGCTCCACCTGACTTGATGAGCTGCCACTTTTAAGATGGTGGACCTCCCTTCCCAGTCTTCTCAGCCAGGTGGCCAAATTGTTTCTTCTTCAGCCCCATCCTCTAACATTCCAGGACATGAGATTTGAATCTTCACACACATTCTTTGTCTTTTCCTGTCACCCATTCATGTCCCTAGAGCTCACCACTTTCATTAGGCAATTGTTGGAAGGCATTTGAGGACCATGCCATCTATTTATATAACAATCTATGTATTACTCATGATCAAAGAAGGAATGCAGTAGGGCTTCACGTCCTCTCATATGACCCAAATTTTAAGACTTTTGACAAACCAAGCTTCTTAAGTTTGTGATTTGACATTTCATCTTTTCCCTGTTTCACTGAAAATAGTGCTGCTGGATTTCCTCTATATTTTACCCTTTCAGTGTTCTCAGAGGGTTTCAGTAGAGGATAGTGGAATGAAAATGCCTTTATGCTAACACTTTGGCCCGAAGTTCAAATAGACCTGAATTTAAATTCTGGCTTTACCACATCTATCTTACAGGCTTGTATAAAACATACAGATGTGGTGTGGACACAAACATGTGCGTGTGCACACACACACGCATATGTACTTTGAAAAAAAATTGCAGCAGTCTCTCTGAGGCAGAATGCAGTGTTATCACAGAGTTAAAACTCTCTCTTCATCAAAATCCAACAATTACAGAAATTAACAGGTATAGGATTTCTTTGATTTCATCTGTGTGGGCATGGCTTCTGGAAGAACCTTGTTTAAAAAATATATTTATATATATATATATATATATATATATATATATATATATATATATATATATTAGAATAGGACTAAAAAATAAAAAATAAATTAAAAAAAAACATTCTGCCTATAGTAACTCTACAATACCTGGAACAGTTCTATAAAGGAGGTTTATGTTCCACTTTGCAGATTAGAAAGCTAAAGAAAGATTTGGCCCAAGATCACTCATATAATAAGTATCAGAGATCTAAGAGAAAAATTTTGTATTTCTCTAAGATGATTGTGCTCTTTTTGCTGTGTCATAACTGGTTTTATGACTGGGATTTGACTAAGACCTTTGGTGAATGTCCTAGTAAGAAAACATGAACAACTATATGATCAAGAAATGCTTCTTCACAACCATAATAGGCATTTTGATTATATTGTTCACATAAGGCTGCCAACCCTTATAAAAAACATTTACCACTATCCCCTGTCTCCTCCGTGACCTCTAGAACTGTAAGGCTTGCAAAGATTCAGGAGAAATATTCTGAAATGCTGATTTTCAGTTTAATTATTTTTCTGGAAGTGTAAAATTCAGACTGTTTCCCTGCTCACCCAGTTGTGAGCATTTGCTGTCAAGTTTAGAAATTTGAATAAGCTTCGATGATGGTTATATAATTTAAGTTCCTGTTCACAATCTTGATTCATTAGTGTTCAGTCAGCATGGAATATTTATTGAGGTGCCAGGTACAATGTACATTATCAATCAAACACAGAACGAAAACAGGGATTTCAATGTGAATGAAAAAAAAAAATCAGAGACCTTAAGAGAGTGATAGAATTCTTTTTCCTACATTGGACTCCATCAAGCACATCTACAATATGAGAATCATAATTTTTATTCCTCTTTTTTTAAGTTCAAATATTGTATAAGAAAGACGAAACAAACTCATCAAACTATCCAGTCTCTATGAAAACTTTCTTTTCAATTCACATTTACTTCTTTGTAACATGTTTTATTTCTAATTCATGTAATGTCAGTGCTACATTTATAAGCAATAATTTTGAACTTACAAAAGAAGCAGATAATGATATCTACTATTTACCCAGCATTTTCATATTTATTGGGACTTTGTTAAAATACTCCATTCTTTTGATTCAAAGGAGTCATGTAGTCAAGTAGATGATACCAAAATTCCAATGTAAAGTGATTGAAATCAGGCCTCAGCTGGCTCAAGGCCAAATAAGATATGAGAAATGTCACGCTATTCCATAGCTGTATTTTCCATTTTCCTACAACATGTATCCCAGATCTAGCTATTTTTCCACAAAAAATAATTAATTAATTAATTCCCTTTTTCTACTCATCACTGGGTTTCTACCTGGAGACTACAATCTGTACAATAAAGAGTAAGATTTCAAATGATCTTTTCCCTTATTTGGTTTATATTTAGGGAATATTTTTTAAATTCCAGTTACTTTGAATGTAATCTGTAGTTATCTACATTTTGTAGTCTAGAAAAACAGGCTGACAAAATTTCACTTGGCCAAGATCTGCTGCTAGTCAGTCAATGGCAAACTTAGATACACATGCAGGCAGCTGGCTGCCTATGATCTTACCGAGAAGCATCCCATTTCCCCCCATTGCCCTCGCTGTCATCTGCACCCGGTTTCATCATACCAAAACCTTTGTCACCAGGAAGATGCAGATAAAGGCAGAACCCTCTGACATTGAGTAGATCAGAGTCAAATGTGAACCATTAAGATTAAGATGTTCATATTTCCGGAAGCCTGGGTGGCTCAGCGGTTGAGTGTCTATCTGCCTTTGGCTCAGGGCATGATCCCAGTTGGGGGATTGAGTCCCACATCAGGCTCCCTGTGAGGAACCTGCTTCTCCATCTGTCTATGTCTCTACTTCTCTCTGTGTCTCTCAGGAATAAATTAATAAAATCTTTAAAATATATATTTTCATATTTCACATGTTGTGCTGTCATTTGGTGGGTTTGAGTATAAAATGTCCTGAATTTGAGACAAAATTCTGAGAATTCTTCCAGTAGAACATGATGGTGTTCCCAGATGAGTAGTATATTAGAATTTTGTGGTTGCCTTTTACAGTATATTTCTAGACTTTATTTCTGATCTCTTACTCTAGGTGTGAGGCCTAGGAATCTTATGTTTAAAAGGCTCCACATATGACTTTTGTGGGGTGATTACCTTTTAGAGAGCCAACAACGGACATAGTCATACCAAACCTAAAAATAAATGCTAGTAACACAAATAACTATATAGGTGAGTGGTATTACTTTAATGTATATGTAAAAAATTAAGTATCTATCTGAAATTATATATTCTGTGTATTTGCTTATTTATTCCATTAATGCTGTTGTTTAAACAGCTATCGGATTATAGCTGTGGCAATTAGTAATAATTAATCATATGATTAATTAACCAAGTAATATGCATGAGAAATACATAATATTTTTGTATTTATTTTGTTCTCTGATACTGTAATTAACTCTTTTTAACTCTGCTAGAATTTTAAATTTTATAGTCTACAGTGTTGTGTATTTTTAAACTACATAAATGCACATAGGTATAAGACATCTTAAAAAGAAAGCATCAATAAGCCCTGTGAAGTAGATATCATTCACAGAACTTCAGCCTTTAACATATCTTTCTTGTATTTAATGTAGTGGCAATACTTAATACAGTCAAACATAAAATTCACTTTGACATGCAGTTCTGTTTTATGAAGCCCACATTCAGTACTACTACTTACTAGTAGACTTTAAGACTTGCAGGAATCCATTTCCTTCTTTCAGAAGTAATCATACACTTTGTATCTGCAGGCTTGTTTTGAGAGATCATTTGTTTATCCTTTGGGTCCTTTGCATCTATACGTTCATCACACTCCTCATAGCCAAAAATCTACATCATTTTTAAACACTCTGAAGCACACTGAATGTTATCCTAAGTTACAACTCTTTCTCAGGGAAAATGGTTTTAAGTACAGATAATTTGAACTTCTGAAAGTTCTGAACTTCTGAATTCAATTAGTTGGTTTCTAAATAAGTTATAGTTTTATTGAAGAAATTGAGAAATAAGTATTTTACTTGGCTGTCCTTTTCTGGCGATATTTTGTATGATTGTTTTTACTTCTGAAGCAGTCTTAATTCTAATATATGAATCTCTCTCTTTTTTTATTTCCCTTATGTGAATTTTTGTTGCAGCCTAGATTTAACATCACACATCATTCTTTATGAGCCCTTTATGACATCTTCAAAGGTCATCACACAGCTTTGAGAAAAAAATATATACATTACTGTTTTATTATAATCCTTTCTCTATTTTTATCCTCAATGTATTAGATGTATTAGAGAAGGATTTTCTTCTTGTCCCAAACTTTGAAAAACAATGTCAGACCAACATTTTAGCATCTTTTGTATGGCAGGTAACAACGATAACCATCACTGTAGGCACATGCCTAAAGAGATTTTTTTCCCTTAATTTCTATAAAGTTGAAAATTTCATTAAATGCTCCTGCACATCTTCAGGAAACAGAGAAGTGACCAGATGCCCATTATGAAAGCATCCATTTTGCAGGTCAGCAAATTATACCCCTTTTTATCAGTGGACATAAAGAATGTAGGACAACTAGAGGATCTTTTAATTTTCTTTGATAAGAAGTCTATACACTAAAAGGTATTTGGCAAATTTACATTTGTGTTGTTTGTTAAGCATGCAGATTAGGGATCACAGTCTAGTTTATATTTAGACAAAGTATCAAGAATCTTCATTTTATGTTTTTCTGCAATGTCATGAAAATGTTCATACAAATCAAGAAAATAATTTGAAAATATGCTTTTCAAATCAAAGTACTTCAGAGCTAGGGGGAGTTTAATTTATATTGCTATGATTCAATGTATCACTCACAATACCTGTTAGAAAACGTACTCATTAGTAGGATCTCAAAGAAAGAGCTCTGCTCTGTGCGGGACCAACTCAGCTGTTATCAAAGTTTCCCTTTTGTTTGTCATGGTACAATTTAGTTGTAACCTCTGAATCAGGAGCTGTAACCTTTCTATATTTCATACAACAGTCAAGGAAACAACAGTATAATGTGTGTCCATTCATGTGGACATGTATCCCCAAGCTAATTCAACTGCTGTTATTTTTTCCTGAGCATTACTGTCTTGGGGAGATTTTTTTAAAAAGCCAAATGAAACAAAAACAAACAAAACAACAAAAACAGAATCTTTTGATTATTTTAGAAGTACGTGACTAGCTTATCCTGAAGTTATAAAATTTCACAAATTCACATCTCTACTGTGCCAAAATTCTCAATTCCTGTATATTGTGTATGTCTTGTACATATTAACTTCTGTATATTATGCAGTATACTTCGTTTAGATCATTTTCCTCCCTCATCCAGTTGTATATGTCTTTCCATCAGTCATGAAAGAATGCAATTGTTTCATTTTCTTTTTTGGTGTCTGGTTCATGCTGGTGTTTGTATTGTCATCATTTTCACTTTCCTTTTCCTTACCTGACCTCCTAGAAAACATGGCCATAACATTCATAATATTAAACATTAACTAGCATTATCTCAATACAAAACACAACAGTCATTCTACAGGCACAGGCACAGGAGGACTGTTAACACTCCTGATTGCAGTGCACACTTAAGTCATTTATTCACACCATTGCCACAAAATGAACAGCAAATCTCAGCTGCCAATATTGTGGTCAGAAGAAAAAGAAGGGATCCCTGGGTGGCGCAGCGGTTTGGCGCCTGCCTTTGGCCCAGGGCGCGATCCTGGAGACCTGGGATCGAATCCCACGTCAGGCTCCCGGTGCATGGAGCCTGCTTCTCCCTCTGCCTGTGTCTCTGCCTCTCTCTCTATCTCTCTGTGACTATCATAAATAAATAAAAATTAAAAAAAAATTTAAAAAAAAAAGAAGAAAAAGAAGAAGAGCAACAGCAACTATGAAAGATAATCTATTCCACATACATTTGATACTAACACATATTACTTTCAGCCACCTTTTTTTTAATGCTGTCATATAGGTTTTGTACTTTTTTCCTGACTTTTTATACCTTTCTTTTAATACTGTGGTTGGTCTTTTGCATCCTAGGACATGGTTCCTTGGGATGTCAGACATTCATTGGCAAAACTGGAGCAATCCTAGGCAACCAGGATGATTGGCCACTCTACTTATTGGTCAGCATGGTAGTAGAGCCCAATTGGAATGTTTATTATTAAACTTTCACGCCACCATAACAGTCTTGAGCTGTCCTCTTTGTCTAGCAGTTCTGATTGTGGTCTTATTCCCTAATATCAAGCATCCAGACAGAGCACCATTTAGGAAAAAATTAGGTTATTAGGAGGGAGCCACTGTGAGGTGTGGGGTTTAGAAGACAGATTTGACTGGGAAAAAAAAAAGAACATTGTCTATGGATCAGACTGAGAAAGACAAATACCATATGGTTTCACTTATATGAGGAATCAACAAACAAAACCAATAAGTAAACAAACAAACAAAAAGCAAGAACAAACCCATTAATACAGAGAAGAAACTGATGGTTGCCAGAAGCAAGAGGGATGGGAGGATGGGCAAAACAGTTGAAGAGGAGTGGGAGGTCCAACTTCTAGTTATGGAATCCATAAGTTACGGGGATGAAAGATACAGCATAGGGATTGTAGTCAATGGTATTATAATAGTGTTGTATGGTGACAGATGGTAGCTACACTTGGGGTGAGCATAGCATAATGTAGAGACTTGTTGAATTACTATGTTATACACCTGTGACTAATGTAACATTGTGTGTCAACTATACGTTAGTTTTTTTTTAAAAAGGTGATCTAGAAGATGATAAGGACACTCATAATATATCATTACTTTTTAAATTATTAAGCCTAAAAAGATCTAAAATTATTAAGCAGCAGTAAGACCCAACTCTGTAACAAGGCACCAGTGGTGCTCTTTTGAGTTAGCTTTTGTCTTACTCCAGGCTTTTCTTCAGCCTTGACATTTTTGCAGCCTAAGTTTTAACTCCTTGCTCTTTCATTTCTCCTAGAACATCATCCTCCCTTACTCTCCTATAGTGAGACTTCCTATCCTCTCCCTCCAAAATTTCTTTTCTCCAGCTGTCTGGTTGGTGAACATCCATTCATCCTTTAATTTATAGATATTATGTCCCTTTCTCCAGTAAGTTCATCCTCACCCCTAGCCTAGGATGAATGCTTCCCTTACCTAGAATCTATGCTTATTCTCATCATAGAGCTTATAAAATCCTGAGACAATTGTGTGTTTCTGTTGCTAGATTCTGAGAGCATACACCCGGTTTTTACCTTTGTATCAACAGTTCCTAGGATTACTTGTGGCATGTGTAAGTTCTTAATAAATGCTTGACAGTGGTCTTGAATAAATAAATGATCAGACTAAATAAATGCATAAATGAATGCCAAATATTGCTATCAACCACCATAATGATGTGATATATTGTTATTTCCTGAACACATATGAGCTCTTTAGTAACCTACCTATAACTCATTCCAAAGAACCTTTCAATCATGATGACAGAGGGTTTTTTGTTTTGTTTTATCAATTAAAGCTCTGTATAAATAACTTCTTTTAAAAATTAGGTTTAAAGAAATAAAGTAAAATAAAATTAAGTTTAACCATATGTAGCTACTGTTTTGGTCAATTCACAGTGGTTGAATATGAACACTTCAGTATCATTTAATCTAATAGATACTATTCAGAAAAATTGGCAAACATTAGCTATCACTATACTTAAAGAAATAACCACCTCTATTAAAATGTCCCAGAACTTTCAAGGCGGATTAGTGTGAACCCAATTGTTACCCTAGGAAAAGGACACTGATACTAAAGTACTGGACTTTGGCACCATGTTCTGCATAAGTATGGAGATAAGGCCTCTTCTTTTTACACTGCAATTGTTCAGGAAGGCTGTAACATTCATCACAAGATTGTCAGAAAGCTTAAGAATAGCAAAGGGATAATCTAGTACATGGCATGAACCTATGATTGAGTCTACATGGTAGAACTGGAGGCCAGCAGACATGGTTTGTTTCCATGCAATGAATGCCAAGTATCACCCACAACAAAAATACATTCTAGACATTTCTGTTTTTTAAAATTTAGGCCACAGAGGGAGAACACAAAATTATTCTTCCATTTAATTACTTAATAACATCTCATTGGATGATTAACAAAGGAAACAATTATTCCTTTTAGAAGAATGTGATTTTTTATTACAGAAATCTATTTGTTTTCTATCTATAGCTTTGTAAAAAATTATCACAAACTATGTGGCCTAGTATATCTTCCATTTATTATTTCATAGTTCCGTAGAACAGAACTTGAGCAGGTTCAACTGAGCTGTCTCTGCTCGTAATACCACAAGACTGAAATCAAGGCTGTCCCATCTAAAACTCAAGGCCCTTTTCCAAACTCATTCAGATTGTTGCAGTTCTACAGTTCACTTCCTTGTGGTTGTAGTACTGAGGTCTCTTTTTCCTGTTGGCTGTCAGCCAGGGTCACTCTCTGCTCATTCTTAGAGAGAGGCCACCCATGTTCTTCCTCCTGTGTTCCACTCCATTTTCAAATCGGCAAAGGCACATTTCTGCCTTCAAAAGCAAATTTTTCACACTTTGAATCTCTCTGACTTCCCTTCCTGTCACTAGCCAAAGAGAAGAAAACTTTATGCTTTTAAAGGTTTATGTAATTAGATTATATCCACCTAAATAATCTCCTTGTGATTAAATTAAAGCCTAATGATTATTAACCTTAACTTCATCTGCAAAATCCCTTTTGCTATGTTATAGTAACAAAATCAGGGTGTAGTATCTCATGATATTCAGTCCCACAGATTAGGGTGAGATATTTTGGGGGGCCATTTTATGATTATGGATGATGTTGTAGGATCATGAACCCTAAAGTAATCAGATGAGAACAACAATGTTTTTCAGACAATGGGGACAGAACAGAGGTTGCCTGTTTGAGTGGATGCTGTGTTTTAATTGAAAACATAAAATGGGAGAGAATTGACTATTTTAGTGGCCATATTGGTACAGAAGAGGATGTCAGAGGATGGGGTGCATTAAAAATAGAAAATGGGTACCAGGTATGGGTCAAGCCTTCACTGCTGAAGTGACCAGTTTACTGTATGTAGGGATTATGTGTTTATTATCTGTTTATCTTTCTTGACTTTAAGCTTCTTGAGGGTTAGGACTACTTTTAATTTATCCCATAGCTCCCCTACTGAATGTAGTACATGGCACTAATGGGTAAATGGATACATAAAAGTACTAACGCATGATTTGATGAGTCACTAGGTCAAATAAATTCATTAAAATGAAATAGGCAGGAGATCCCTGGGGGGTTCAGAGGTTTAGCACCTGCCTTCAGCCCAGGGTGTGATCTTGGAGTCCCAGGATCGAGTCCTGCATCGAGCTCCCTGCATGGAGCCTCTTTTCCCTCAGCCTATGTCTCTCCCTCTCTCTCTCTCTCTCTTTCTCTCTCTCTCTCTCTGTGTCTCTCATGAATAAATAAATAAAATATTTAAACAAATAAAAATAAAAATAAAATGATATAGGCTGAGGAAAGCACCAGCATGAGCCCAAAACAGGTGTTTCTTAACTTAAATTTTCCAAAATGCACCTCTCCTTAAAAGCACCACTGTTCAACGCTACTTGACACCCTCAACCCTAAGAACATTAAAGTCTTTTTCATCTCTAGTTTCCCAAATGTGGAGAGAAGAATCTTGCTCCTGCCCAGAAACCATTGATATCTAGATAGGAATGAAGCCAACATCTTCAGAATAAATGTTTTTCTCCCTTCCAGGACTCAAACATCTCTTCTACTTGGATGTGACCATGCTATAGGTTCTTAAAACTTTCTTAATGTGAATCATTTTGGGGACACCTCTGTATTAGTTTTCTATTGCTGTAATAATAAATCATCACACACTTAATAGCTTTAGAGCAACACAAACTTAATATCTTTTCTTCCATGGCTCAGGACTCTGGGCAGGCTCAGCTCATTCCTTTCTTCTGCATCTCAAAAGGCCAAAATCAAGGTGCTGGCTATGCTGGACTCTTCTGTGGAGTCTCTGAGGGAGTAGCTGCTTCCAGGATCATACAAGTTATTGGAAGAATCATGTTCCTTGTTGATGAAGGACTGGGGTTTACATTTCCTTGCCATCAGCTGGGGGCCAGTTTCTAGAAATCTTTCTCCAATCTTTGTATGTGGGCGTCTACATCTCAAAGCTAAAAGTTATATGTCTAATTGTTCTCACATTTGAAGTATCTCTGGCATTTCTTTCTGCCCCATCTGTCTTGCTCCCAGCCTGAGAAGAGTTCTCTGTTTATAGGCTCATGTGAGTCAACTGGGTCCACTTGGACAGTCCTGGTTATTTTCCCTATGCTAAGGTCCACCATAATCTTAATTACATTTATAAAGTTCCTTTTGTCATGTAACATAAAATACTCACAGGTGAATGTCTTTGGAGAACCATTGTGCATACTATACCATCTATTTTCTGGATCAGAAATACTAGGGAGCAGGTGGATGTGATACAGGTGGGGCAACTCTGATCTGTATTTAAATACTGACTGTAATTCATATCTTCTCTTTCAGTATTACCTGTTGAAATCTTTGTTGACTAGCTTCCCAGAACCCCGTAATAAGATTTTTTCATTCAGTGTCAAGTACTTAACAACAAATTTCTGTTCATTTACTCAATCAGTTATATACTTGAATACCTCGCATAGGCCAGGTACCTTAAGGAGCTCTTTGGCTACAGTCTCTGCCGTTAATGAATTTATAGTTCAGTATAGAAACATATACATAACTAGATGTTTATGATATGGTGTGCTAAGTGAGGTGCTGGAGTTAAAATAGGGTGGACCATGGGGATACGCAGCAATGGCAGATAAGCCAGGAAAGTGCTGTGTTGGGTGCCAATTATCATATGCATGTGTCAAGAATATTTTTTGTTTTGGCAGAAAGTTGGCTATGTTGTAGTACAGCTGGTTAAGAGAGGAGCTTAACAGATTGTCAGGGAACTATTAACCAAATATTTTATGCAGTGTCAAAGGCACAGAACAGTGATAAGCACATAGAAGGCAAAGTTTCTGCTCAGAGAAAAAGGCAAACACATTTGAACATATGACATCACTCTCTTTGGCACAGTGTGCACTTATATATTCCTGTTGCAGAAAGCAGTGATGAAAAGGGTAAATTAAATGTGTGGAGATTCGTTTATATGATAGGTAGACTCATCTTTTCTAGCTTAAATGAAGTCTAAATTTTTTTTTTAATATTTTATTCACTTACTTATTTAGAGAGAGCATGAGCAGGGGGAGGGGCAGAGGGAGAATAAGAGAGGGAATCTCAAGCAGCCCCTGAGATCATGACCTGAGCCGAAATCAAGAATCTGACATTTAACCAACTAAGCTACCCAGGTGCTCCTAAATCTTCTTTTTAAAATCAATTTTTAAAAAATTTTAAAATTTTTCACCAAATTAACTTGACTGTCTTCCATGCAGCACTTCTTTGTATTTTAGGAGTGTGCTAAGAGACATTGTTTAGTACATTAAAGACTCAGTAATGAGCAATATTTGTTACTATCTTCAGTTTAAAGTGGTTCAGTTGGTTAAGCATCTGTCTTCAGCTCAGGTCATGATACCAGGGTCCTGGGATTGAGCCTCATGTCAGGCTCCTTGCTTAGTTCCTCCCCCTGCTTATGTGAACACTCTCTCTTACTCAAATAAAAAAAAAATTCTTAAAAAAAATAGTTTCTTTAGCTAGTCCTTAAACAAGTTTTACAATTGATTATCTGACTATCCTCTGAAAACTACTACGAATGATGACTTGGCAATGTCACTTAATTTCTATGAATCTGAGCATCCTCATCTGTGTAAGGACAATTTTAACCATCTTTCATGTCTTTTATTATATTGAATATTTTAAATATTATAATTATTGAAAGAAATAATTCTTGGCAAAATAAAGCATTTAATGACATTTTATTGGCACAGAAAAGTTTAGTAGTATGGGCAAAAAATGCAAAATAAAATGTGTTATGTGAAATAGATGCTTGTAAATTCATATGCATATAAATATGTAAGACTTTATTGTGACAGACAAGTCTGTTATAATATACTCTCTTGCAATCCTTCTGGCAAACTTTTCAATTATGTTAGCACTCATACGTTCTGGGCATAGACTTTAAAAAGAACAGATTTTTTTTTTAATCTAAAAAATTCCCAAAGGCTCTGATGTTGCAGATATGCTTGAATTAAATGTTTACTGAATCTCTACTATATACAACAGTCCCCTGGGTACTGCAGATACAAAACTGAATAAGGCAGGAACCCTGACCTCAAGGGAAGTCTCAGGCTTAGAGCAGAGTTTCTCTGTAAATACATGCTAGGAGTTTTTCACAAGTAATTGGTAACTTCAGGTAGTTGCATGTAATTGCAGGGTTTCTGAAAGATTTACATGTTCTTGCTATAAAGTGTATCCAAGGTTTTCTCTAGACCTCTCTACATGCTCACTCCATGTTCTGATATACTTTTACATGGAAGTCGATGTTAAATATTCAATTGGTGGGCAAGGAGTTGGATGTGGGTTCCCAGGGCTAGGATGAGGAAGTATTTTAAGCCTTTGAATGTAATCTATTCTTCACATCAAAATTAGGAACCAGAGCCTAGTAAATTTGTTTTGAAAAAGCTGAGGATGACAAAAACAAAGTCCCTTTCCACACTGTCTTTTATTTGAAGTATCTTCATAATCATTACACTTCAATAAGTATATGTCCCAAATATATCAGAAAGTCAGCAGCCACTCTGTGTTGCCTTAAGCCTTGTACATGGCACTGAGATACCAAGGTCAACAAGACAAGCATGTTTGTGACCTGCGTGGACCTTATTATGCTTTTTATCTTTCCCCTTGGCTTCCCAGAAAATCATATAGAAGGCAAATGCTAAGTAGCAGGCACAGATTCATGTGAGGTAGAAATATAAGTCTGTTTTCCTATTGCACATTGCAGTGTTTTGATTCCAAGCTGTTTAAGCCTGATGCAGAAACTAAATCTGGTCACTTTCAGGCAAATTCAGCATAAGGCAGTGATTTCCTAATCTACCTTGTGTATCATTCAATCACATTCTGTTCAGGTTCCCTCTCAGGAAGCTCTGCAGGGCTAGCTCTGTTCTGGGCACAGTGCTGTGGAGGAGGAGAGTCCCTCTGTCCTAGAACTTGATCTGCTTTGGTTTCACTCCCAACAAAATCTACCGCACACTCAGTGTAAGGAGCTGAATCACTGCTGGGAAGCCTTCAGAGGCCCTGAAATTGAACCCTTGTGGTGATGTCTTGGTGCCCTGAACCCCAGGGGTGACTACTCACATCATATCTTCTTGATATGCATTCCCTTGCCCTTGTTTTTCCATGAATTTCAATCTCAGTGTCTCCTGTATCACTCAGTCCAAGTCACTCACTTGCTACAGAAAATTTCAGGCTATATGCTCTGACACATAGCACCCTAACATCCCTCATTGGTATTTACCTATCAGATGAACACAGGGCCTAAAGGAGGTCCAGCTGGCTCTACCCTCTAATCCCCCAAATTTCAAAGAGAGGGTGTCTTATACTTCTTCACCCCTTCATCCTCATCTGTTTTTAGCCTACGGTGGGTGAGAGTGGAAGACAAACTCACTATGCAGCTCTCTGGTGCTTCCTTCAGCTCTTTCCGTAATTACCCTAAACCTGGAAGGGTTCTCTAGTCTAGAGCTGTGAGTTGGGGTTGGAAACATGGCTTTGTTGGCTTATCTTCCCCTTCAAACATTTTCTTTCTTATATAAAGACTTTTAGTTCTTGAAAGTTTCTGATAACTTTTTATTAATCATCATTAATATTTTAGGTTGATGGCAACTTCATTGACACCTTAGTATTATAGATTGTTACAGAGAGGAAGACATCCTTAACTCTCTCAAACTATTATCCTATTATTAGGGCATATAGAGCTGTGTAGATATAAGGGACTAAATGCCGCATTTCTGTATTTCCACGACACCATGTTCACATTTCTGTTAGTTACTTAGTGTGGTTTCTTGCACACATTAGTGTGTTAATGCAGTTTCCACCACCAAGCCATAATTTCTTCAAGGACAAGAGGCCATGTTTTACTTATTTTTCTACCCCAGGACCTAGAACAGTGTTTTGTATGCTGTGGGTACTGTAAATGCTGGCATTTATCAAGCTCTTGTTGTGTGCTCTGCATTGGGTTGAGGGCTTTGCAAGCATGGTGTCTTTTGATCCTCACAATCCACACGAGACAGGTTATGACCTGTGTGTTACATCTGAGAAACTGAAGATCAGTTTTCCTCAAGGCAAAGAGATTATAAGGAGAAAAGGCAGAAATCAAGCCCAAGCATAACCTCTATATCACATAGCCTCTAAGTTAGTATTTGTGTATATAGAACCCACATCCTAAATCTCTGAGTTCTAAATATCTGTCTCATCAGACTAGGTTTTGGACATATCTGGGAACTCAACTACAACAGGCACACTGTTTGATTAGCAAAATGATTAGACTGTAGACCATTTTTTGTTAATTAACTGATAATTAATTAATTGAATTGTCTTAATTTATTTAGGATATTAGAAATGGTATTTCTGATTTTGAATCCATCCATGATTTTACCTTTCTACCCAACTTAAATTAATTAAGTTTTAAATTTCAAGTATAACTTATGGAATGTCTGTGACATTCTAGGCTTTATGAATATGAAAAGATTAGGACCAGTGCAAGGGAATTCATAGTCTAGTAGAGTAAGTAAACAGAGTACAGTAACCATTTAATGCAGTTTCCAGCCTGTATGTAGGGTCCAGAATTATCTCAAAGAAAATTTAACTTTGTGGTGGGGAAGAAGGATTTGGTAGTTGAAAAATGCTTCCTGAAAGAGTGTTTTAGAAAAGAGTGATTTAGGCAGAAATATCAATGAAGGTCTTGGGAGCCAAACCTCTTGATGGCAGTCAATTCCCCTAGCAATGTCTTAGGGAGTGGGGGAGCTGCATCTTGCTTGGGGCTTAGTAATGTGTGTGTGCAGAAGATGATTACTTTATCAGGCCTGAATCAAGACCACTGATGTTGACTTTATTCAAGTACAATTATTAATAGTAAACAGAATGTTTATATAACTTTTATTTATTCTACATCTTATTTCAGCCATCATTTAAGGCACCTTCTCTAAAAAATATGCAGCAGTTTAAAATATACAGAAAGAAAACATACCTAAAGAAATATACATAAAGAGAGAGAAAAAGGGAGAATGAGGATTAAGATGGAGATATGAGCCCATGCATGATATTGATACATGAAATATTCAGCTACTTAAGTCCTGCATGATTTCTAGAAATGCACCTTACAAGTTTGTAAGTTTTTTAAAAGCAGGTGCAAAGAGGGGACCACAAAACTCCAGTGCCCACACAATAAAAAATAGAATGGATACTCAGGGGCAACATCACTGTTTATTTCTATTATGGTGACCAAAGAAAATTCAGGTCAATGTTTAATGTGATGAGCATTGTGTTCAACAATATTCTTATGGTGGATGATTCTGGATAGTTGAATAGGGTTGTTTTTGTTGTTGTTTGTATTCTTTGTCAGTAAGTATTGATGGCATCAAGCTGAGTCAAAGTTTAGTAGGCACACATCTGCTAGGAGGTTAGACAGGATGATGACTATTGCAAATATCCTCTTTTATATGCAGTAATCCAAGAATGGGGTTAAGTGTCCAGTAATAGTCTTTAGGCTATCTACTACATGTACCATTTCCTTTAACCAAGCTTTTGGCGCGCGTGTGTGTGTGTGTGTGTGTGTGTGTGTGTATACATGATAGATAGGCAGTATATATGAGGCTATTTTCCTGAATAACCACCAATATACATCTATTTTATGTTTTTTATGAATTCAGATGCTTTCATAGTCAACTGAACCACAGGCAGGATTCATATCCTCTCATGAAAAAGGAAAACCTGAGAAAATTATATAGACTTCCTCCATTTAATTTCAGATTATAGAGTAGAATCCATAAGATAAAGATGATCGACATTTTTCTCAACATTTAGTATTGAATAAACTCTAGACAGATAGGTGAGAATCCAGAGAATTCAAATCTTCAGCATAGTCTAAAGAGTTTGAATATTTGTTTATTCACTCATTCAATTAGTCATTGAACAAACAATGTGCTTTTAGCATCTAATCTTTAAATCAAGTGTAACTAAGCACCCCCTACTCGGGTCATTTTATGTGTCCATAAAATGAATGACCTAAAACATAGAATGTCCTGATGTGCCCTACAAAACAAATGGGTTGTGAAATGCACAGCAAGGCAGTTGAATCTGCTAATTTCTGGATAAGATTATGAAATACAAAAGTCCTCTAAATATAGAGAGATATCTACCTAAATTGAGCCTTTTACTGTAGATTTCTGATCTGTAGCCATCTTTCTAGGAGGCACTAGACAGCAAGCAGTTGTCTATTTAAATCCCATGTTACAGTAATCCTCCCTTATTCCCAGTTTTCCCTTTTCATGGTTTCAGTTACTTATGGTCAGTCGTGGTCTGGAAGCAGATAATCTTCCTTCTGACATACCATCAGAAAGTTATTAGTAGCCTATTCCTAATCACAGTGCCTACATCATTCACTTCACTTTATCTCATCGTGTAGGCATTTTATCATTTTATGTTATAAGAAGAAGGGTGAGTATAGTATAATAAGATATTTTGAGACAGACATGTCACATGTATATAGTTATTATTATAGTATATTGTTATAATTTTTCTACTTTATTGTTATCTCTTGCTGTGCCTAATTTATAGATTAAACTTTATCATAGATTTGTGTGTGTATATATGTATAGGTAAAAAAAAAAAACATAGTACATATAGCATTTAGTACTATTTGCAGTTTCAGGCATCCATCTGGGTTCTTGGAACATATCTCCCATGGATAAGGTGGGTGGTGGTTGGAGGGGTGTTACTGTAGCTGCTGTAGGTGGAAAGACAACCTAATGCCTTCTGATGGTCCAGCTGTCCCCTGCTGGTATTATCTGGCAATGCACTATATGAAATTGATAGTTCTACTGTGCCTGTGGAGGAACTATGCAAATAAGACCCACCCACAAATCACTAGGTACTGGTATCTGGTGTTCCCAGTGTTAGTATAAAACCCCCTTGAAGAGCTGGCATTCTGTTTGTTGCCCAGGCTCAGGCTGATTTTCCTGTGTTTGCAGAGGGTATTCATACTCTAAAAAAATAAACAAACAAACAAACAAACAAAAACACTTGCCTCATACTGTGTCCTAATAGATCTAGCCCAGGCATAGCTCTCCATAGTTGATCAGAGGCAGACATACAGGATTTTGAATCACACCAAAACTTCTTTCTGGGGTTTGTATGAGCCTTGCGCTACACAGAGACATAATCAAAATGTTAATCCTCTAGGTCTCTAGAATGAGAAATTAGATATCAACTTATTTAGGAAGCCTCAAATTATTTAGATAAAATGTTTAAAAGACCAAAAAAATTTGATTTTCCTCTCTAAAAATCATTATCTAATCATTTAAAAATCCCTTGTTTTTTCTGAGAATCTAATTTTTATTAATAGGCAGCCTTTGACAAATATCAGTAACTAAGGGACACTATATACAACTGATACTTCTTATCCTAATACTTGGTCCTAGTCAGAAGCTTTTTTCAAATGGCAAGGAAAGCTTAAATAGAGCCGTAAGAAAACTCTCATTAATCCGATCTTCCCTGTGGTTGTAAAGTGTATGGCAGTGGTCAGTCCCTAAACTACTAGTTCCTAAAGCGTGTTGGCCTGAGAATTCCCCAGTCTGCAAGAAACTGACACACATTGCAACTATGGCAGTAGGGCAATTATTATGTGAGACAAGAGGCCACAGTTGTAAACTAAAAACGAGAGGAAATATTTTTAGTTGAAAAAGTTATGGAAGGAAGGAAGGAAAGAAGGAAGGAAGGAAGGAAGGAAGGAAGGAAGGAAGGAAGGAAGGAAGGAAGAAAAGAAGGCAAAAAGGGAAAGGGAAAGAAAGGAAGGGAAGAGAAGAAGAAAGGAAAGAAAGAAGGAAGGGAGAAGGGAAGAAAGGAAGAAAGAAAGAAAGAAAAGCATTAAGGATCAAAACTTACCACTGAAGTTAACTCATAAATAATTCTTCGGGCAAGAAAACTGTCCCTAGTTTCAAGACCCACTATATGCTTTATTCTTTTCTCATTGTTTTGTTTAGAATATGATAAGCTAATTTAAAGATGCAGGGATAAAGAGGTTCCCTGTTGTGATTATCTTCATAATGTCAGTGGAGTGGGATACAAAATCCAGACCCTTGATGGGACAGGGAACAAGGATGAGGGTTCTAAGGTAAAATAAGGGAGAGCCCCTGGAAACCTTCTGCAAAAATAATGATGTTTTATGTATCTTAAATTCTTCATTTATTATGCTCTCATGACATGGGGGAGGGGAAAGACAAAGAGGAGAAGAGACACAGGCCAGTGGAGCAAAACCAGAATGATGCTACCTCTGCACCTCCAGTTTTCTCAAGCTGGAAAATGGAGTTCTGGGGAAGAATTTCCATTTCAAGTATTTTCATAAATCCTCAAACAATATATGATTTCTTACTGCTTTCCTACCTCTGCCCTCCACCTTGTTTTTTCCTTCAAGGACAAGTATCTTTCAAAGATCATTGTGCAAAAAAATTTAGACCACAATAGGCTTGCACCCATCTTATGCAGCAATGCTTCTAAGTGGGAAAGGCAGTGATAGAGGACTTGGATTTAGGAGAGCCAGAATCAAGTTCCTTCTCTTCTAACCTGAGAGATGTGTGACAAGAGTAGAATGCTTTGCCTTGACTGCATGGAAAGACATTATGAGATAGATTCATATAAATCTTGCTATTGAATTTACTGTAAAGATATTATCAAATAAAGTTTCAGTGTTTCCTTTATAGAGATCCATGGAAGAAATTTCTCTCTGATCTTGATACGAATAGAACAGGAGGATAGCAGTGATTCCCAGGGGCTGAAAACACAGGCCTCAGGTAAATTGGATCCTGGACAAGTTATTTAACTATTCTCAGACTCAATTTTGTCTTCTTAAGATGAGCATACTAATAATTATGACATGGGATTGTTGTGGAGAATAAATGACATTATGTTACATGGAGTAATTAAGACTGTCTATAATTTAGAGTAGCCACACCATAAATAATAGTTGGAATAATACTAGCTATTATTGAGTTATAATTTATTACAGAGGAAAGATACAAAACAAAATTAGCAAAGGGAAAAGATGTATGAGATAAAGTCTAGGGAAACCAGACACAGGCTTCCAAGAGTTCTCTCCCAATGAAATCACACAGGGCACACTAGTTCCTCTCCAGTAATGAGTTATGACAAGTGTGAGACATTTATCAGTATAGGAACCCACCTGAAATCCCTATTCCCAGAGGCCAGCGATGGGCCAACCTTGGCAAAAAGAACCTTTTAAGGATTTGGTTTCAGAAGTACTATGTTAACTCTTCTCTGCAAATCTCCACTAGAAATGGTTTATAATTTAACAAATATGTGTTAGATACTGATTTTTATCCTAGTTCATCTTTACTTATGTGTTGTTTCTATTTCCTAATTTATTTTGTATCTTGTTTTATATGCATTTCCAAATTGATTCATATTTTTTGTTTGAAGATACTAGGTTCATAAAAAAATATTTTCTGGATGGATATATAGAGTAAGATTAAATAATAGCTCAATTTCTAACATATAGCAAAAACCAACTAATCTGCCTTTGCCACTCACTTTAGCTGTTGGAACTTAAGCAACCCACCTCCATGCTCGAGGCCTTAATAGTCCATCTATAATATCTTCATGGAGTGAGCTCTAAGGTTCCTTCTGGCTCTCACATACAGTGGAATGCACCTGAGATTTTAGACAACCATCCTCCCCTCCTTGCTGAAGAGGGCATACTCAAGAATTTCATTGTCTAGGGACACCTGGGTGGCTCAGTCAGTTAGCATCCAACTCTTGATTTTGGTTCGGGTCAAGACTCAAGGATCGTGAGATCAAGCTGGGTTTTGGGCTTCATGCTCAGTGGGGAGTCTGTTTGGGATTATCTTTCTCCCTCTCCCTCTGCTCTTTCTCCCAATTTGCTCTCTGTCTCTCTTAAATACATACATACATACATAAAAGCTTAAGAAAAAAAAAGAATTTCATTATCTAAGGCTGAATCCTGACACCACTGCCCATTTGGCTTATTTACTGCACCTTACTAGACCCCAGGTTATAGTCTGTAAGATGAGGGAGATCCCTCATTAATTCATTCCAAGTTTAAGTGCAAAAATACATGTGTTTTAGATACTCACCTAGAACATTATAAATGCTTGATAAATGCTTGCTGGCTTTCATATAATCTTGCCCTGCTTGGGACTCAACCTTTTTAAGAATTTTCCTTTAAATTTTCATCTTCTGAGTTTTAGGGATCTGTACCTTCCTTTTGAAATGAAAATCCCTCCTTGCCCCAAAATAAATAAAATATTTCAACAGAAATATTTGGTTTATTAAATTGTTTTTCATGGTAAAATCTGACCAAAAAACAAACAAACAAACAAGAAAATGTTTCTTATGGGATGGTCAGGAAAGTTGTAGAGCATCAAAACCCTCCCTGTGATTCTAATGTAACTATACGAAGTTAACAGCTATATTTTATGTCATTGACCAAATGCTTATGTATAACTTGAGCAGAAATTACATGAGCATTAAAAATATTACTTATCTTATGCTACTTCCTAGATTGAAACATTGGCTCCAAAGGCATAGCCCTTAAGTTTTTCTCTCTGATCCCCGTCTCACATTCAGACCAGACTTTAATCAGTGTTCCACAAAGCATCATCCAAAACTTGCTGTTATTCCCATTGGCCTAAGGTAGAAAAGCTTGTACTTTTAAAAATTGGTTAAGAACTCTGTCACTTATTGCTAGTAATCTAAAGCAAGTTTCAAACCTCCCAGCCTCACTTGCTTTGTTTGTAAAAGGAATATAATCATATTGCAGGTCTGTATGGCTTCTATGTAGAATTAAATCTAATAGCAGTATAATATATGAAGCAAATACTCTGCACACAAGTACAGTTTGATCTATAACTAATATTCTAAGTTGCAGTGATAGCATTTATTTAATAGGCTTTGGTGTCTTGATGGCATCCCTGGTATAGTAGTTACCACAATCCACCTGCAAACATTTTGCATATCTCATCACACCAGCAAATAAAATATTTTTTCTTGGGTCTACCTCACCTGTAAACACCTTGAGGATTATGATTGTCTTTCATTTCCACATCTCCACTGAATCCCCCATTGAACAGTGCTATGTACTGAGTTGTGTCACCTCCCAAAATTCAGATGTTGAAATCCTCAAATACATTAGATGGATACATAAGTACATGATCAGAGAAAGATGAAGTCAGGGCTGAGACAAAGCTGAGTTACTAGAGAAACGACCGATGTGCAGAGCTGTCGGTGTGAAGCCTTCATCTACTCATTCAGAAATCATCATTACTGCAGTAGCTAACCAGGTTCTATTGTTGAATGCTTAATACATTCAAGTCTTATATTAAGTACTTTATATGCATTATCATGTTAAATACTCTATATAATATTTAAGGCTTTTTATAAATGGAACCATTTTATAGAAGAGAAAACAAAGACTTGGAGGTGTTCCATATTCTACTCAATGCAAATAGTAAATAACAGAAAAGGAGTATCCAGAGCTCTTGTCCTTAATCATACTAACACTAGCTGTGTCCCCTAGAATAATCAGATCAGTGTCATCATCATCATTATCATCAACATCATCACCATTTTTATAACTTCGATGTGGAAGAAACCAATTTATAACAATTAAAATTCTTTGCATTTCTTATCATTCTTATAAAAGTTACTCAGTGGGAATTATGTTTTCTCACATTACTGGGTAAAAACTCTAGGTCTCGTGACTCTTCTGCTCACAATCAGGTATCAGAAAGTTTTAAAGTCACAAGTTACAAATACACTGTAAGTCCAATACAAGATTTTTTAGCAAAGTTTGTGCTTAATTCAGAATGAAATCTTGTCTTCAACTTACTTTAGGTGGAGGAAGCTGGCAGTTGGAAGTAATGATATGGCTGGCTCATTTATTTCACCACCCAGCTTGCTAACTAGTTTCTGACTGTCGAGGATGATGAAGAGAAATTTTACTTCAATTCCTAGTTTCTTAATTTGACTTCATAGTCTTCAGACATACAGATATTTATAAGACATGCATTTTCTCATGCACAGTTTTGTGATACTTCAGAGATTTCCATTTGTGAAGATTTTTCTACTGCAGTTCACTTAACCCAGGCAGAAGCATCCCTCTTCCTGATGATGATTTGGCACTTTTTAAGTCAGGACTTGTCAGCCACACTCAAGTGCAGTGTCTAGGGGTGGAAATCTCTTCTGCCCTTTCTGTAGGCCTATTAAATGGACCTCAAGATAACTCCTGCTTCAGAATTCTGTCCTCTGTGATCCACATCTGAACCATAGTAAACACTTGTATATCCTTTGTCTTGATTAATTTGGGACTTGCAAGGCGAGCCCAAGATAGCAGTACTCTTTTGTATCCACTCTGAAGCAAAGAGTCAGCCAGGTTCTTGCCTATTAGCTATCCCAGGCAAGAGTAAGATTCCAATTCAGGAACACACACAGCAAGGTCATAGTCATCCTATCCATGTTCTATGCTTGAAATAAAGGAGATAGCACCCCCACACCCAATACCAATCCATATGGCTCTTCCACTCTTCTTATGTATTCCAATCAAGTAAAAGGATTCAAGGGCCCTGAATGCTTTTTTTTTTCCTTTGTTTGTTTTTTTTAGGGGGAGTAGGTTTTTAGGGGGGAGTTTTTACAGAATGAATTTTCCTTCAAACATTTTGACATCTAATATTAATCATATTAACACTTCAGTTGAAAATATAGCACCACCATTAATTGAGCACTTACTAGCACAGATCATGTTCAAGTTAGTGGAATGCAGAGATTAATTCTGATTTCAAGATATAGTAACTGTATGACCTTGAGCAAATTATTTAAGCTCTCTATGCTCATATTCTGCATTGGATTTGTAGAGATCATGTAAATTCCTTATTCATTAGATAATTGTGAGCATTAAATGAGCTATTGTAAACTGTTTAAAATAGAATCTCATATAAAATAAGTGCAAAATACATGTTCAGAGGAAAAATGCATGTCTTTCATAGTGAGGAGGGGATAGTTATCATAGACCAAGGGTGTCATCCAAAATGCTTACATATACTACAGTAAATACAAAATAAGTGAAATGGGTCAAATATAAAGAGTAAGGAGCTGTGAAGTTCATGAAGTAGTAGGGAGCCTGTCCTCTCTGAAGGTACAACTGCTCTGAGCCTCAGGTGACTGTTCATTTGGGGGCAGCCAACCCATTACAGTCTTTTTTTTTACTGCTTTTTTTTTTTCCCAAGAGAAATGGAAATTCAGATTTTTTACATAAAACTGGCCTATTTTAAGACCTTGGCTATTTTTTTCCTTTCTTTAAACACTTAATGTATTTACTTGTTAAATCCCTCCATTGGCTGACAGTTTGAGATCTCAAGCATGGAGGAATGAAGACATTACCTTGGATCACAGGGAAAGGAGCCACTATCTCTGGAAAGAGAACAAAAGAAAAAGCATCTGATCCTTTCAGCTGCATATGTTTTGTTCTACTTGTTTAGTTTTTAATGAAGAATAAGAGTGTGTCAAGTGAAATGCTGTTTTCAAAGATCCTCCCACCCATGTATAGCACAGGGTTCAAAGTCTTTGAACCAGGCTCGAAGTATTGGGGATAGGAGCAAGCCTGGCTTGTTCAGAAAATGTTGAAAGCTGTAGTGAGTTATATTTAGATTTCTGACATACAAAAGCAGTCAGATTTCCTTATTCTTCCATTTAGCTGAATATGTGTTCTTAATTATTGTTTTGGGAACAAATGCAGAATAGAATGGCAGAACTGGAATCCCTGAGATGGAATAAAACACTAGTCTACTTTGTTTAAACAAACAATTCTGTTATTCAAGTACTCAGTTATCATTTCTATTGAAAATATTTAATTTTACTCCTATTTGCTCTTAGCAAACATTAATTCTGATATTCATAATGTGAAAAAGTGAAGGTATAGAAATCAGGAAAATATTATAGTTTATTTACTTAAATTACACATTATAAAAAATTCTTTCAGAGAATTAAAAGGACCATTCTGGTGATTAAAAATAATTTCATGTTCTGATTATCCTGGTGCATTTTTCCTGTTCCTTAGCACTTACGGGCCTTTATGAAGTGGTGGGTTATAGAAGTTCTTAACATG
This sequence comes from Vulpes lagopus, assembly GCF_018345385.1. Classification (NCBI taxonomy): domain Eukaryota; kingdom Metazoa; phylum Chordata; class Mammalia; order Carnivora; family Canidae; genus Vulpes; species Vulpes lagopus. The sequence goes on along the minus strand of NC_054838.1, from coordinate 31,041,247 downwards.
AGCTAATGGAATTGCTGACAGCATATGCCATTTACCTTCATGAGCATCTCATGAAGAAATGGTACAATGCCATACACCATACTGTCAGAGGAACAATTATATATTTAATCATTTTAGCAGCAAAGCTTTTCTCTTTGTTATAAAGAAGGACTTGGACAAGAAGAATATTTTAATTCATGTTTCACCTGCATTTTATTTCTACTTTGAAATTCCCAGTGTCTTGTATGGAAAGGCAAGAGGAGCAGTAACTGGGAGCAAAGGTTTCCCAGTTCTGGGTTTCACTGCTCATTTCTCTCCTCACCAGCTATATGGCAGTTAGGTAAGTTTATAAAACTTTCAGCTTCAGTTACCTCTTCTATTTTTGTCTTCCTATATTTTTTTTTTTTTTTTTTTTTTTTGCTATTTGGGGTATTCTTCAATTGACTTATCAAACAGTGCTTAAATATCTACCAGATACAAAATACTTATCTGCCACAGTGGGGACAAAAAGAAATAGTAGTAGTACCTAGATTGACCCTACACTCTAAGAATTTTGTTGGTGTTTTGTGCCTCCTCGGTCTGGTAATAATTGTATCTTATGATGACTTGAGATGCCCTATCATCCCAACCATTTTAGGCCCTATTAAAAGACCTATTCAAGATCTCACTTCTAAGTGGTAACCTCAACAAAACTGTGGGGAGACATATTAATGAAAATATCCATTGTGTGCATGCCCATGAGCAGAGAAACCTGCACCCTGGGAAATTGCAATGCTACTTGTTGGGAAGAGCAACGTTTTCATTTTAAGTACTCATTAGAAATCTGTGAAGTCCCCTCCCCCACAACACACACAGAGTGAGTTTTCTTTTTTATTATTTATTTTTTATTTTTTTTAATTTCTGTACATATTTTATCACAGCAGATGCAATTGGAACTTCCAAATTGGTCACAGTTAGGGCCAGTGCCAGTTGCAGGGGAGGATGAAGTCCAGGAAACAACAGCTACATTTCTACAGGGCTGAGACATCAACCCATTGTATCTGATGACTAGCTCACTCTGATCAGAAGCTTTTCCCACATATGTAGCTGACTCAGCTGGCTGCACAAAACAAAGCCAGATCTAATAGACTTGAATGTGTATGTGAGGAAAATAGACTGAGGGACTGCATCTTTTCTAGAGAGCATTTGATGGCTACTTGAGACCCTGATAAGGCGTAAGGGGTCCAGGGTGAATGAGCACTATAAGGCCAGTGCCCTCCCACACACATTCTACTTCCAACATGCCAAACTAGGAGATATTGGTCTCTTCCATTATTGTCACCTCCCAGTTTATACAGTGACATGAAGGGAAAGATTAAAGACTGCCCATTCCCTTAGAAGACCAAGGACTTGAGAGAAGGATATGAGATCCAGTGGTTTGCTATACAGCCTGGGTAGACAGGCACCTTAGGACAAAATTGCCAGTTTAATAATCTGAGTCAAGTTGCCTCTTACCTATTAGTCTGTTTCCTATTCTATAGATTGGGTAAAAATAATAGTAACCACATTATAGGAGACAAATAAAATAGTGCAGGTATTGGCTTATAACAAGCAATTCATAGATATTATGTGCTTTAGTATAAAGTTAATATTATTATCAAATTGTTTAAAAGTATGAACCAACTATTGTAATGCAACGCATTTAATACAATAGTAGAGGTATATACAAATTCTCTTCATAGTAGCCTGGGGCTTTCAGGAAAGCTTTAGAGGAGGAGATAAATACATTGAATAAAAAAGAAAGTGTTTGAGTCAACCAGAGGATGTAGTTATGTTAGAAGGTTAAGGGTGGGCTCAAAGAGCAAACTTTGCAAAAGGATGAAATGTGAAATGCTGCAGCATGTTCAGGGAACTGTCAGTTGTTCGATTCGACTTAAACACAGGATCTGAAATGGAAAGGCATGACTAGAGATGAGGCCACAAGGGTGGGCAGGAGCCACATCATGAAAGGTCTTGTTTCCATGTATTTGTATTTAATTGTGTCCATTAGATGAGTCTTCAGGATAAACATGACAGTAATTATAACACCTCACATGTATATATAGATTTAGTACTTTAGACCATGTTGTCATCTACTCTTCGATTTGGTCAACTTGCAGAGATAACAAAACAGATATTTGAATCCCCCTTTCTCAGTCTGGGAAGTACTTCAGATCAAAGAATAGGGATGCCTGGTTGGCTCAGTGGCTGAGCATCTGGCTTCATTTCAGTTCAGGGTGTGATCCCAGAGTCCTGGGATAGAGTCCTGCATTAGGCTCCTTGCAGGGAGCCTGCTTCTCCCTCTGCCTATGTCTCTGCCTCTCTCTCTGTGTCTCTCATGAATAAATAAATAATTTTAAAAATCCATTTTTAAAAAGAAGATCAAAGAGTATAAACCTTCAAAGGAGTTTTCCTTAAAGATCAGGGTATGCTTCCATGGGCCAACCCCATTTACTGGGTTCCTCCTCTCAAGTATCTATAACAGCAGCCACCCAAGGCAAAAGACTCCTCCATGCCTTGCTTTCTCTCTTCTTCTGCTTCTCCATATATTTAGTCACTAAGCTATACACCTCTAAACTTACTACTTTCAGTCCAGCATCTGATATTCTATTCTTCTATATTATTCTTTTATAAGATAATATTGCTATTGTGCTCAGCTCTTCCTCACAAACAAATTCTAATTAATTTATGCGGATGGAAGGAATAAAACAGAAAATCAGCATTAGGCAAATATCACAGTAATAAATGTTGATAAAATCTTCCAGTGGATGTTCAAATTCATGGAAGAAAGTTTTAATAGAAATAGGATTTGCAGGAATGCCTGGATGGTTCAGTCAGGTAAGCATCTGACTCTTGATTTCAGCTCAGGTCATGATCTCAGGGTGGTGAGATTGAACCCCCTATCCGGCTCTGCACTCAGGACAGAATCTGCTTGTCCCTTTCCCTCTGCTCCTCCCCCGACTCGTTTGTTCAATCTCTCCCTTTCTTAAATAAATAAATAAATAAATAAATAAATTCTTGAAAAAAAAAATAGAAATAGTATTTGCAGCATTCCAATGTATGTCTTGCATAATACATACCAACTGCAAAGGGAAAGATAGTTGACAGTTGGAAAAATCCAGAAGATGCCAACTTAACCATGTAAACAAATTTAACCTCACTGGTAATAATTTATAGCAACATTAGGAACCTCTTGATATGAAAGGACACTGAGAGGAACACACATCATTTTTAAATAATTTTTAAAAATATTTATATTTATTTATTCATGAGACAGAGAAAGGGGGGCGGGGGGCAGAGACACAGGCAGAGGGAGAAGCAGGCTCCATGCAGGGAGCCCGAGGTAAGACTCGATCCTGGGTCTCCAGGATCATGCCCTGGGCTGAAGGCAGCGCTAAACCACTAAGCCACCCAGGCTGCCCAGCACACATCATTTTTGACAAAAATTCACAATCTCACTTTAGTCATCAGAAAATATCAAACAAATTCAAGTTGAGGGTCATTATACAAAATAACTGCTCAGTGTTCACCAACATGTCGGGATAATGAAAAAAACAAGGAAAGACTTAGAGACTGTCATAGACTAAAGGAAATAAAAGAAAGATAACTAAATGCAATGTGAGATCCTAGGCAGGATCCTGGAACAGGAAAAACTAGTGAGTTTTGAATAAGGTCTGTAGTTGAGTTAATATTATTGTACTCCTATTAATTTCCCATTCTTGACCATTTTACTGTGGTTGTGTAAAATGGTAACATTAGGGGACATGGGGAGAGGGAAGCAAGCAAACTCTTGATATGATATTTTATAACTTTTGTCTAAGTTGAGCATTAGTTCAAAATATTTTTTTAAAAAGATTCACATATTCTTCATTCCTCTGGTCTTGTGACAGAACAAAATCTTAGCATTTCATCAGAGTAAGTCCCTTTCTACCTCTCCGTGTCCGTTTCCCACCACTTCCCCACCTGCTTTCCTACTGTCTCGACTTAAAACAGTTTCTAGAATACAGATCTATCTCACTTATGTGTATAAACATTTTATAGAAGTTGCTCTTTCTTTTTTGAATATCCTTATTCCTAAACTCTAATCAGATGGCAACATCGGCTACAATATCACATAAGTCAGACAGAGAAAGACAAATAATGTATGATATCACCTATATATGGAATCTAAAAAAGCTGAACTTAGAGAAACAGAGATTAGCATAGTGATTACTAGAGGTGGTGGAGAGAGGGATGGTTGAGAGATGTTGGTCAAAGAGTACAACTCTCAGATGGTTCTAGGGGTCTAATGTGTAGCATGCTGACTATAGTTGGTAATACTGTATTATATACTTGAAAGTTGCTAAGAGAATAGATATTAAGCATACTCATCACAAAAAAAAAGGAATAGTGATTATGTGACATAATGGAAGTGTTATATGATGTTAATCATTTTGTAATATATAAGTGTATCAAATCAATAAGTCACACATCTTAAACTTGTCAGTTATATCTCAGTTGGAGGAATAAAAAAAGAAACAAGACCCTTGAAAATTCAAGGGACATAATTGCTGGTCATGTGACAGGAGTAGGTCTACATTCTATACACACACATCTCTTAAAAACTTTAATGTTCATCTTTTCTCTGAGGGTTATGTTAGTAAGTGATGGTGAGTTGGGTAAATTGTTTATGCTATGATCAATTCCTATCAAGGGGATGAATAATAGCAAATTCATTAAAATTCCTCACTTTTGCTATTTGAGCAAAGGCTGCTTAATATAAAAGCATCACTAACTAGGTATAAAACTGTTAGTAAGACTTGAAAAGACAAAGGAAACACGAAGGTACCATGGAGGTGGCAACTGTAGGATGCGAAGGGAAAAGACTGGAATTCTTAAAAAGTTTGGAGGAAGGGTATAAAGAACTGCAATTCACATTTCAGGGGGTGGGGACGGCTGGCTACACTGCGGGTGTTCCTGCATCTCAGCTCAAAAGAAGGTGCTCCTGAAGAGAGTGTTCTGCTCGGCTAAGGCTGGCATATCTGAAGGGGCCATGACTAAGCCGCAAGGGTTTGCTGCGAGGGCTAAAATCCTGCAGACTGGATTTAGCCACTATTGTGGGGAGGAACCACTGGTGGTTTCCAGTGCTTAGGGAACAGATGACATAAAATAGGATATTCTTTGTCTGATTCAGATGTCCTGTGATGAGCTCATCCCACCTTTCTCAAACTGACTCTTCTGTGCCTATTTCCAATCCATCTTACAGATACTTCTGAGATCCCCTTGCTGAGGAGCTTGACATAAATGAGGACAAACTGAAGACACCCTCTAGTGTATGTCTTCATCCTTGGCAATCTTGAGAGTGAGGATTCCCCCCATTTGCTATCTACCACTGGGCAGCACTCATCTGATCACTGCACTAAGCAAAAAGGGAAGGAACTAATGGAACACTGGGGGCAAAGCTGTTCTGTCCCCAATCTTATAGGTAGAATCCCTGTGGAGGGGAGGTAGCAGATATTGTTGCTATTAAAATGATAGGTGATAAAATAAAAATATCTCTCGTCAGAGGTAAAACTTGCCTAGTTATTAGTGACATAACACATTGCAAAAGAAAATGTCTATCTTTATGTATTATTGTAGTTGATTCTCAAGTAATTGTGTGTTCCAATTAGTAATAACAACTATACAGATAAAAGCACAGAGCTTTAGAGAGTTCATGTGACCTAAACACTATCACAGGTGTAGAATATGAGTAGAAATATGGAATCACATAGTAAACAGAACATGAATTTGGAGTCACACCATCCATGTGTGCATCCTCATTGTCATTTGCAACTTGAGAGATGTAGGTCATAATATAATCACTGGAGACTCAATTTTTGACCTGAAAAAAAAATACTATATTCCTTTTAATATTGTAAATTCAAGTGATATGAAACATTTAAAATGGCTTTATTGGACCTGGAAAAAATCAGATACTTATTATTTTCTTGTGATAGTTATTGTTGTTATAATTGTTATTTTCATAGTGACAAGGGAGATGATGATGCTTGCTTAGCCAAAATTTGAACTGGGGACTTTTGTCTTTAGACACTATATTCTCCTTAGACTTGCTGCTTCCCCTACCTCCCGTAGTATCTTTCTCTCAAGCATCAAGCAAAGGAGTTTAAATTTAATTTTTATCTACTTTTAAATGTGATTGAAGTCTACATGTTCATACCAATTTGGATTGGCAACACCATCAAGCAGTCTTACTTTGGTGTTTGTGCATGTAAAGAAAGACTGAGGGACAACTAGCTACACTACATAGAAAAATAAAACCAAAACAGTTTTCCATTATTACAGGATAAGCAGAGAAAACTCCATTAGCAACACCACTCAGTCACTCAGGCAGGCCTAGAACATCAGGGTGTGTAATTGAGAGAGCTGCTGATACAGAAACCAAGAAGCTATGCGAGCTGTTATCCACTTTGTGACTCTAAACACAAAGCAAAACTCACCTGGAAGGTTCAGAAAGAGTGTGTGTAGATCTTTAGAGCCATAGCAAGGAACTTAACTTCTGCAGTAAGGAAAGGATGGATGAATGCAGCTCTGGCAAGTCTGTTTTCTTTTAGGGGTTTTAACTGATTATGCATTGCTAAGACCTTTGTTCCAAACAAAATTAGAAGTCAAGTCAGTGATACTCTGGGCAGCTCACACTAATAATTACCTCTCTTACAGTAATGACTTTTTAGTGCCAGAACTTTCACTTTCCATTTGCTCATTAGAGGTTTCAAAAGGTTATGTGTGTTATTTCACTTTTCAGAAGCTGAAATGCTACCAAGTTGCTTAAATGTTTGTGTAATTGAGGCTCCCATTCATGAAACATTTAATCAGCATCGACAGTAATAATAATAGCTCCCATTTGTTGAACACCAGAAAACATCAGGGTATATGGGGATCCTCTGTACATATTTTCCCTGACCTTTAGAATGACCCTGTTAGGTAATATGATCCTTACTTTGTGGATAAGGAAACTGAGCCTCAGTGTTAATAAACTTGCTCACTGCACAGTAAGATGAGAATCAAACCTATCTCTCTGATCCTAAACCTTGTGGTCTTATACCCCAGCATACTATCTATAGGCGTATAACGTCCCCAGTAGAGTAAAGGCAAATTCAATTATATAGTTATTCCTATGACACAGAAAAACATCTTTAAGTTCCACTTTTCTCCCATCAAGAATGAGCTTTGTATCCATTTAAATTCTTTCACCACTGTTTGCTTGCTAGCTGCAGAAGCGCAGGCACCTTTCTCTCCTGGAGTGTGAGTACTACAATCACTATCCTGGAGGACTGCATTGGGCATTCATTGGGAAAGAACAGCGTGCCTTTCTCGTGTGTGTGTTTGCTCACTTATCTTATTTAATAAGATTTCAGTGAATGCCTGGGAAAGAGATGTTGTGCTAGGCATATATTGAATGATTAATACATGCTCTTTCCCTTTGCACTTTTGTCTCAGAAAGTCATCATTGATTGACAAAAATTTGTAATATCGAAAAGTACTATTACTCAGTTTGGTGCTGAAGTCCCAAAATCCAAGATCAGAGAAGGGGGTTGTGCTGAACAAACTTGCATGAAGGAGAGAGTATTCTTTGAAAATTCTCTCTTTACCAAGAACAGAGCTATTCATTTTGAACTGTGGATATGGATGTATCATAATAGTGGGGGGGAAAATCCATGTCGAAGAAAGGATATAGGCATTGTTCTACCAAGCCGAAAACTGAGCCATATTTTGTGACAGTAATTTGGGTTGAGATCAGCCACTATTCAAAGCCTTTTGAACATTTTACTGGTTTAATTTTGAGATAAAAATGTTTTGCTTAATGAATATTCAGCCAATATGTCTGGCATAGTATTGTATCTTAAATGTTTAAAGTCACATTCGTCACTAATTTATGAATACACCACAGCATTTCACTTCTGGCCATTTGTGCACAGTCGAAAGCTACAGCTGAGAAATTCAAACCTGTGGCATGCTGAATATAGGGCAAAATGTTGTCTCCTACTTGGATCCTTGAGAGTCAAAGCTGTAAAGGGAATGAGTTTTGAGGAATGGAAATCTACACTCAGTTTCATAAGGCTAAATGGGTTATTTAAAAACATCTATCTCAACACCTCGCTTCAGAAATCTGTGACCAGGGAAAGAGACTTATCCAATCCCACAACAAATGGCCCCAAACTGAACTTTTTGGGACATGCTTGCACAAACTGAAACATACCATCATGTCAGTCAAGTAGGCAATGAGAAAGGGTTGCTTTTGACCTGTACCCATCTCCCACATTATCGGGGTCTCCAGGAGGAGAGGAGACCTGATACAGGAGGGAGAGCTGATACATCATTGATGCTGGAGCTCCTTCTGTTATTCCACACTGCCTCTCTATATGGAAGAAGTCCACATCCCAATTGCTTTATTTTAGATACAAATACAGTTCCTCATTCAACTCTGTATGCTCACTTTTTACCCTGTTAAACAACCTTGAAAAGTTTTTATATTTCTCAAGAACTGTGTGGCTGAAGGTCAATGGCTGTTTCTTACTGCTGCTCTTGGAGTTTCCGTAAGAGGTGACACATGGCATTGGCACTTGCACATCAAAGTCTGGTCTTCATTCTAGGCTAGAACTGTGGCTGGAAGCCCTTTCCTTATCCTCTGGAGGTGGCTTCGACAACATCAAACTTGAGTCAGTGAAAATACCTGATGTTACCCAAATGTCAGCTCAGGGATGCTGGCACATAAAGATCTGGGCAGACTCTTCTCAGATACTACCAATTCCTAGGCCCAGAAAAGCTCAAGCTCTCCCCCAAACTTCCATTTGTCTTAGGAACTTGTATGTTCCTCTTCACCTTCCAATACTTTTGGCCATTTAAGTTGGCTCTATTTTGCTCAGCATCAATCCACACAAAACCTAAAGCATTCACTGATTTCCACAAGGAATCTGTAGATGCTTAACACCACGTGAGCTTAATAGTCTCCAAAGTTTAGAGAGGAATCACATTCCTTCACCTAAACATTCTATTTTTTACTGATCCCCTCCCTCTCTTCCCTGTTCATTCCTGTTTCCCTCCTTCACAGTGCCAAGCTCCAGTTTATTTTCCCCTGTAGCATGTAGAGCAATTCTGTTCTGTGTCCTAAACCAAAATCCAGCAAAGTGTTCAAGAGTCACAACTGAAGCAGGGGGAAAAAAGTCATTCAGTAAATACTACTGCCTCTTTTTTAAAAGATTTTATTTATTTATTTGAGAGAGAGAGACAGAGCATGAGCATGAGCATGAGCACAGGGGAGAAGGCAAAGGGAAAGGGAGAAGCAGACTCCTTGCTGAGTAGGGAGCCAGATGAGGTGCTCAACTCTAGGACCCTGAGATCATGGTCTGATACAAAAGCATCTGCCTTTGTATCAGACCATGGCTCAAAAGCACCTGAGCCACCCAGATGCCCTCTACTGACTCTAAAATTGAGTGGTGCTACACAGTGATGTCTGGGTATCCATATGAAGAACAAATAGCCTAGCACTTGCCTCCACACTTTTATCTTTGGACAAGGAATTTTTGGTTGGTGAGGAATATCCTCCCTAGAGGAGAGAACTCCTTTCTGGTTATCCTCTGAGGAGGAAGAAGGATGTACAGAATTCTGATACTGTTCCTATCTCATAAAAATCAAGGGCGAAAATTCTGAGACCAAAAGGAGAAAATGGCCATCCATCCATCATTCATTTTCTTTGGGCAAAAGGATACAGTCAAAAGGCAAGAGACTCCAGAAATTTTAAGTTCGTAAATGATACTTCTGAATTTGTGCCTTTAAAGCCTTATTCAATGATTCTGCAATCTCTAAGACATCTAAAATCAAATGACAAAAATTTGCCTCAAGGGTGTTACCTTCAGCCTGAAATATCTCGCTCTGCTCATCCCTAAGGATGCCCCACACATCCTTAGGTTGTATTGGCAACCTTTGTATTGGCTCAGTTTTATAAGTGCTTATGAACAGTCTTCTCTTCCTTGCCCCTTTTGTTGAAGTCCATGTTAGAACCAGTCTGAATAACCTGGTTTCCCCTTTTCTTCAAAAGCAGTGTTGCTTTTCCTTGGCCATTTTGGATCTTTGTGATCTTTCCCTCTGGTGGCAAAAGAAGAAAGTAGGTTTACCCACAGAAGGACAGTTGGTTCCATGTCTGATCTCTGTTCTCAGTTGCTGCCTCTGCTTTCCAGTACTGTGTGCCTGCCATGGTCCCTAAAAGGCTTGCTAGTCCCCAGCGCTGCCAGGAACCATACTTTCCCAGTGACACAAGGTGCCTTCCTCGGAGGAGAGAGAGGAGGAAAGGATGCCTGGCTAGCAGAGCTCAGCTAGTAAATATGTTGTCACCTATTCAGTCATTGTCAGAATGTGCAGGTGATTAGCATCAAGGATGTATACTTATCAGCAGGGAAAAGTAGAGGAACAAAAGGTATAGGCTCTTAAATAAAATTGCCCTCACCACATGTACCTTCACCTCAAGTTTTGGTTCAGAGAAATATTGGAAATCTTGCTTCAGAGACTTCTGCATTGGCCTGGCAGAGAGTATCTTTCAGGGAGTCAAGGCTTGGTTTGGATTCCCAGGAGTCTGATTTAGGTATTTCCTGAAGTTAGAAATAGGAATTACAAGTTAATATGTGAGAATAAGAGGCACCTGGGTGGTTCAGTGGTTGAGCATCTGCTTTTGGCTCAGGTTGTGATCCTGGGGCCCTGGGATTGAGTCCTACATTGGGTTCTTCACAGGGAGCCTGCTTTTCCCTCTGCCTATGTCTCTGCTTTTCCCTCTGTGTCTCTCATGAATAAATAAATAAAATATTTAAAAATATATGTGAGAGTAAAAGTAAATACACAAAAAATAAGAATTTTAATTTATATCACTATTTCCAAAGGTAGGAGGTATGATGAAATACATGGTATGATTTCAGGAAAGGACAAATGGATGAAAATTATTGGAGACAACACACACAGGGGAGTGTCAATTGATGAGAAAAAAAGATCAGATTATGAGAGTCCTTGGGAACCATGTTAAAAAGCTTGGACAGCATCAAAGATCAATTGGGATTAATAAAGGTTTCTAATCAAGGGATTTACATGGCCAGATCTGCATTTTAAAAAGACTAATCAGAGGAAAGGTTTGAATGGATTGCATTGTAACGGGGAAATGGGGAATTGGGAGCAAGATTAGGAGGCCTTTGGAGTAACTGAGGCAAAAAATGATGAAGGGATGGGTAAGGGTGAGGCAGGGGCAGGTGAGAGAGGACTGACTCTTTTTAGGGTATTAAATGTATGGGGTTTGATGAAATGTAGCTTAGGAGAGAAGTGAAGGGAGACAGTGACTACATGAGACTTTATGCTTGGAAATGTATCAATTTGTAACCAATCACAAAGGGCTGGAACAATATCCGCAGGGATGTACCCAATCAGATGTCCCAGTGCCTGTGCATCCTTAGTCCCCCTCTTGGGAAGCCTGCGAGTCAGAGTGAAGGGTCTTGAATTTTGAGCCACTTGCCCATACTTAGAAATGTCACTCACTCACCAAAGAGGTAAACTAACCAATCAGCTACCTCAGGTAAGTGCTTCCTTAGACTGTGAGTTAGAGAATATCAATTCAAGATTTGACATTGGAAGGTACTAGAGCTCTGAACTTGCTGTGAATACCTCTTTGTGTTAGTGAAAATGCCTATCCCAATCAGTGTGGTCACAGGGATATTCTTCCTCAAATCCCCTTCATTTTCACATCTTGGGTACATGTTTTCATGTTGCTCCTCCTTTGCCCTCTTTTTAGGATTAATTCCCATGGAAGACATCAGACCATTTGCACTATGCTAATGTGGTCAGAGCAGTGAAAATGTGAACTGAGAGTTTATTCAGAGGACAGTGTAAAGTCTGGGTGTAGTTATGGTATATTCCTAAATGAATGACACAGATATCTAGGAGTCTAATTATTTCCCTTTACATACATTCCACAGCAGATCAAGACACTGACTGGTATGATTTCTTTTTTCTAAGTCTGAGCATGGGGCTTAAGACTTAAGACTTAAGGCTTAAGACTTTGGCTTAAGACCAAAGAAATGTATGTGCATTGCATTCCACATTACAGTTGCCTCTGGATTCAGATGGCCTGGGTTCAAATCCTGGACTACTGCTTAGTTACTGGGTCAGGTTAGACAAATCATGTAAAAACCTGTTTTCTCACCTGATAAAAGAAAATTAAAATACTAATCTCTTCTTTATAAAGTGATTAGCAATGTTAAATGAGACTAGTAAAATACCTAGAACAGTCTGAGTCACATTGTATAAATATATAATATAGCTGCGACCATCCATTATTACTTTATTATTATGGTTATTATGGAGGTTTGGAACCTATGGCAATTAATCTCATGTACAGAATAGGAGCCAATATACCCATTTTTCCAGGTTTGTTGTAAAAAGTACATAGAACTAAATGAATTTAAACTCTAGCCTATTCATCCCGTTAAATGTAACCTGCATGAAGATGGACTTTTTATCTATTTTGTTTATCACTATATCTTTGTCTAGAAAATTGCTGACCTAGAATATATATTCATATGTATTTTTAAAACAAATGAGGGGTGGGCAAAATCCCTAATTTCTCATTTCCACTATCATCTAGTTTAAAAATAAAACAACCTTCTCTTCCCTCTTTAAGCCACTCTTGATTCCAATCAAATCAACATTGTTAGTGTATATTTTTATCACCTTTTTTTAAGTGAAAAGAGGCACCTAGGTGGCTCAGTGGTTAAATATCCAGCTCTTGATTTTGGCTCAGGTCATGACCTCAGGGTTGTAGGATCAAGCCCCACATTGGGTTCCACACTCACGAGGGAGTCTGTTTGAGATTCTCTCCTCCTTCTGTTCCTTCTCCCACTCATGCTGTCTCTCAAATAAATAATCTTAAAAAAAAAGTGAAACAAAACTCAGTCTCAAATGCTTCCATTGTTTAATTCCATTTTTTTTCCAAAGTTGTTTCCAATTATTTATTTCAAGTTACCTAAGTAAACTAAAACATTTAGTCTTTTACAGATATACTGCACAATTTCCTATACTTGAGTTTTGTTCATGCTCTTCTGTCTAGATTAGTCCTGTTTAATGGAATATTCTGTGATAAAGAACATTTTCTATATCTATGTCACTAAATACGATAGCCACAAGCTACATGTAGGTATTGATTGAGACTAGAATCTGGGCTAATTCAAATAAAAAATTGAATTTTTTTCATTTATTCTTATTTTAGTTAATCTAAATGTAAATATTTGCAGGTGACTAAGGCTATCATATCAACCAGTTCAAGTAGAGATTGCCTCCTTTCAGCCCCAAACCTCCATAGCTCTATTCAAAACTCCCTCAGGAATTTGAATCTTTCTTTAAATGGCCATACCCCAAATATATAACACTACAGTGCTACATCAAGAAACAAGAAGGGGTGCCTGGGTGGCTTAGTCCAACTCTTGATTATGGCTGGAGTCATGACCTTGGGGTTGTAAAATCGAACTCTGCAACCGGCTCCATGCTGAATGTGGAGCCTGTGAGCTTGCTTGAGACTTTCTCTCTCTCTCTCTCATTCTCTCTTTCTCACTCTGCCCCTCCCCCATCATGCACACTCTTTCTCTTAAAAAAAAGTAAGAAACAAGAAAAATCTCCAATGAAAAACAATCTAACTTTACATATAAAAGAACTGGAATAAGAACAAACAAAGCCCAAAGTGATAGGAGGAAGGAAATAATAAAGATCAGAGCAGAAATAAATGACATAGAGACTAAAAATATATAGTTTTAATGAAATCAAGAGTTAGTTCTTTGAAAAGATAATCAAAATTGACAAACACTTCTCCAGACTTATCAAGAAAAAAAAAAACAAAGGACCTGAATAAATACAAACCCAAAATGAGAGGGAAGTAACAACTAAAACCATAGAAATACAAAAGATTGTAAGAGAATACTATGAAACATTATATGCCAACAAACTGGACAACCTAGAAGAAATACAGCCTCCTAAAACTCAGTCAGGAAGAAACAGAAAATTTGAACAACCTGATTACTAGTAATGGAATTTAATCAGTGTTCCAAAAACTACCAAAAAATAAAAATTCAGAACCAAATGGATTCACAAGTGAATTCTATCAAACACTTAAAGAAGAGTTAATAACTATTCTTCTCAAACTATTCAAAAAAAAAATAGGAAGGAAGCTTCCAAATATATTCTATGAAGCTAGCAGTATCCTGATACCTAAGCCAGATAAGGATACCATAAAAACAAAACAAAACAAAACAAAACAACAACAAGAAAACCACCACCACCACTTACAACAACAAAACCTATAGGGCAATATCCCTAATGAACATAGATCACAAAAATCCTCAGCAAATATTGACAAAGCACACTCAACAATACATTAAAAGGATCATTCATCAAGTAGGATTTATTTGGGCCATGCAAGGATGGTACAGTTTTTCCAAATCAACCAACATAATATACCATATTAACAAAACAGAGGATGAAAATTATAACACCATATAATACCAACATTAATAGATGCAGAAAAAATATTTGATTAAGTTCAACATGCATTTTCATACATTGAGAATGTAAAGATTCTCGACAAAGTAGGTTCAGAGTGAATACGCCTCAACATAATAAAGGCTATATATGAAAAACTCACAGCTAACATCTTACTCAATGATAAAAAACAGAGTTTTTAAGATCAGGAACAAGACAAGGATGTCCATTCTTGCCACTTTAATTTAACATAGTACTGGAAGTCCTAGCCACCAACAATCAGACAAGAAAAAGAAATTAGAGGCATCCAAATTGGTAAAGAAGTTGTAAAAACTTCAGTATTTGCAGATAACATGATACTATATATTTAAAAACCCTAAAAAAAGAAAAGAAAAGAAAAGAAAACCCTAAATACTCCACACACAAAAAAACCCCAGAAAACCAAGCAAACAAAAAACAAAAATAAAAACCCAAAAACCTACTAATAGTAATAAATGAAATCAGTGAAGTTATAGGATACAAAATTATTACCTAGAAATTGATAGTGAGAAATTCATAAAACCACTCCATTTACAATTGCACCAAAAAGAATAAAATATAAAGAAGTAAAAGATCTGTACTCTGAAAACTATAAAACACTGATGAAAGAAATTGAAGATGTCACAAGCAAATGGAAAGATATTCCATACTCATGGATTAGAAGAATTAATATTTGAAAATATCCATGTTACCAAAAGAAATCTAGATTCAATATACTTCTTATCAAAATATGAATAGCATTTTTTTCCATAGAACTAGAAAAAGTAAAATTAAAATTTATATGGAACCACACAGGACCCTACATAGTCAAAGCAATCTTGAGAAAGAAAAACAAAACTAGAATTACCACAATTCTAGATTTCAAGCTACACTACAAGCTGTAGTAATCAAAACAGTATGATACTGGACAAAGATAGGCACATAGCTCAGTGAAACAAAATAGAGAGCCCAGAAATAAGCCCACATAATCAATTAGTCTATGACAAAGAAGGAAAGAATATAGTTTCTTCAATAAATGGGAAAAAAAGACAGTTTCTTCAATAAATTGTGCTGGGCAAACAGGACAGCTACATGTAAAGAATGAAATTAGATCACTTTCTTACACCATACATAAAAATAAGCATTTGGATTAAAGATCTAAATTGAGACCTGAAAGCGTGGAATTCCTTGACTAGAATACAGGCAATAATTTCTCTAACATCAGCCATAGCAACATTTTTTTTTTTTCTAAATATGTCTCCTATGGCAAGGGAAATAAAAGCAAAAATAAAGTACTGGAATTACATTAAAATATAGAACTTTTGCATAGCAAATAAAACCATCAACAAAACAAAAAGGAAACCTACTGAATTGGAGAAGATATTTGCAGATAATATATCTGATAAGGGGTTAATACCCAAAACATACAAAGAACTTATGCAATTCAACACCAAAAAATCCACCCAAACAATCCAATTTAAAAGATGGGCAGAGTACCTGAATTGACATTTTTCCAAAGACATACAGATGGCCAACAGACACATGAAAAGATGCTCAACATTACAAATCATTAGAGAAATGCAAATAAAAACACAATGAGATACTACCTTACACCTGTCAGAATGTCTAAAATCAAAAACATAGGAAATAACAAATGTTGACATGGATAATAGAGAAAAATAAACCATTGTACACTCTTGGTGGGAATGTAAATTGGTATAGCCATTGTGGAAAACACAATGAGGGTTCCTCAAAAATTAAATATAGAAATTACCATATAACCTAGTAATTCCACTGCTGGGTATTTATTTAAAAAAAGTAGAAATGAAATAAATCATTACTTTGAAAAATGTATGTATACTCTTATGTTTACTGCAGCATTATTCACAATATCCAAGATATGGAAGCAAAAAAAGTAGCCATCAATAGATGAATGAATAGGGAAAATGTGGCATGCGTGCACACACACACACACACACACACACTCACACTCACACTAGAATATTGTGCAGATGTAAAAAGAATGAAATCTTGCCATTTGCAACAACGTTGAGTGGACCTACAGGGTATTATGCTAAGTGAAACAAGTCAGACTGAGAAAGACAAATACCATATGATTTCATTCATGTGTGGAATCTCAAAAAAGCAAGCAAACAAGCAAACAAAAACAAACAAAAAGCAGAATCAAACCCATAATACAAAGAATAAACTGATAGTTCTTAGAGGGGAGGGGTGGGGGATGGGCAAACTGTGTGAAGGGAAGTAGGAGATACAGACTTCAAGTTATGGAATTAAAAGATAAATCTAAAAAAATGGCCATAACACTTTAACCGTAAATGGCTTATGATACACACATTTCTACATTTAATCTTAATTACATGGCTTATCTCTAATGCTAGACTATATGACCTTGGAGGGGATGGACCTCATCATTTGTACTCCTATGCCCACACAGTGCACAGTATAGGCCATTCTACAGAGTTTAAGCTAATAAATATTGTTGTTGGACTGTTTGAAGATTTCTTGATTGATCAACTAAATCAATAAGTTATTCTATTAATTAATTAAGTGAAAAAGGTTTGACTTCTAAACTACTCTTGCTAGATACCTTTTATTTGGAAGGAGTGAATCATCACTTAGTAATCATTCTTTTGTTCTCATTAATGTGATGCCCATATGATCTTCATATGGTTAGTCTGTCAAACTGAGAAGCTAAACTCCATTCTACTTTTACAAGATAAATCACAATTATATCTAAGTAAAGAAGGAAAGGGAAAGGAAAAGGGAAAGATAAAGGGAAGGAAGAATCAGTGGTACCAAATAAAATTTGTGGTACAAAAATCTTTGGAATTTCTTTAGCAATAGAAATTACATGAGAACTAAAAGCTACTTAATGAATGCACAATCTTGGTTATCATAAATTTTATTTTGAAAAAGAAGTTCCTCATTTATCAACTCCCCAGAGCATATGTATCCCCCAATACATACTAAGAGATGCACAGCCAGCTTATAATTTTAGAGCTATTTAATGTTCAGGAAAATTCTTGATACCTCTCATGAAAAATAGTCCATCTGCAAAGGATACACTATAAAATAACTTTGATACTCAGAGTGTCTAGGTGAAAGGTTATAGACTATTAAAAGGCAGGAAGCTATCATACATCTTCCTAGGTAGCCATTTTTTTTACTGTAAAACTCACTAATGTTCCTTCCTCATAAACATGTATAAGCAATTTATAAAACAACCTTTATTAATTGGTCAGACTAGCACTGTCTTTGGAACATATTAGATATGTAATAATTTTTCACCTAATGATTTAAAAAATGAATGAGTAGAAAAATATATTTATCTCATATATATGAACTCATTCCTAGGAGATACTAAGAATTCCTGTCTGCAAACTGATATGAAAATGCATACAACTCGATAGAAAAAAAGAGCAAAAGACTTGGACACATCACAAACAGGATATCTAAATGCCCAATAAGCAAATAAAATGGTACTCAACATCATCACTCATCAATGAAATGCAAATAAATATCATAACGTGATCATTGCACACCCATGGAAATCACAACATTTAAAGATAAACAATATAAGGCACTAGAATTATAATGATAAATAATAAAATGCAATGCCTGCCCTCATGGTGCCTAAATTATTCAGAAAAAAAAAATCAGAAAATAGAAAAGCACTAAAAATATGGTAAGATCAGTTTTATGATGGTTAAGTACAGAATGCTCTGAAAAGCAAAAAAATGACATGTTTCTTTGCTAGAGAACTGTATAGTAGACAGTTATAGACAGGGGTGGGTAGTTACCAAAGGAGGATCAAAGCAGAAAACTATAAACTACTTTTTGCAAGAATGCCACCTCAGAATTCTCAAACCATTAAAATTTATGTGCAGTTCTCTAGTATTATTCCAGTAAGAAAGCCCTGATAATTTTAGCCCTACACCAGGTTTTTTTTTGACTCCGCTACTGTTGCAAAATGTGTTCAAGGAAATGAAATGGTGGAATAATTACAGCAGTCCCCATCATGGTAATTAGCTTGCATTCATGTCTCCCTGGTGCTTCCACCATGTATCTGGGTCTCCTTTGAATATCAACTTATTTCATATTCTTTTTAGAATGCTTATTGGTATGAACTCTGATGCCGTTGAGGTAAAGAGCATTTTATAGAGAATGGAGAAATTTTTCTTTTATACTTTCAGAATTTTTAAACTAATGTCTTTAATTAGATCAAATTTCAATCCGTTCCTCTTTGTTTGGAGGAAACAAAATCTGTACTTACTTAGCAAATATTTCTCACAGTTTATAGGGCCTGGTGAATGTTGATCTCAATCCCAGTAATGCTTGACCATGAGATCTAGAAAAGAATGTGGAAGTCCCTCATCCGAACATATATATATATGATCATCCATACACCTTCCTAAAGCCACTGGGTTGATCTCTTCTTTTTCCCATCCAAACTGGCCATGTGAGCCCTTCAAAGTAAAGCTGTGGAGACCTTTTATCCACATTTATCACTTTTCCACAAGGTTCTGAACGGAATTCTAAATTATTTAGTGAGCACCAGTTAAGTGTGCTAGTTCATTTAATTCTCACATTCACCTTACAGAATGAAGATCTTACCTTTATTATGCAGATTAGAAAAAAAAAATGAGGCTCACAGACTAAACTGCCTTGCCCAGGATCACAAGAGCTAGCTCATGGTCGAGCTGTGATTCAAAACTAATTGTCTTATCCCAGACTAATATTTCTATTACTACATGCTCCTTATAAAGTGGCCATGCCTTGAAAAGTATCAGTCACTTTCTCCACAATTAGAAAGTCTCCTAAGATGTTCTCCTCCAGAATGGGCTTTAAAGAATGTGACGCGGGATCCCTGGGTGGCGCAGCGGTTTGGCGCCTGCCTTTGGCCCAGGGCGCGATCCTGGAGACCCAGGGTCGAATCCCACGTTGGGCTCCCGGTGCATGGAGCCTGCTTCTCCCTCTGCCTGTGTCTCTGCCTCTTTCTCTCTCTCTGTGACTATCATAAATAAACAAAAAAATAAATAAAAATAAAGAATGTGACGCTATATATACCAATATATTGTGCTTGGATTTTAGGGCACACTCAGGTGAGACTATTTCTCTATGAACTTCGAATCTAGATTATCATCCAGATTACATTGCTGGAATGTTTAGACTTCCTTAAGAAAATATAAACTGGGGGATCCCTGGGTGGCGCAGCGGTTTGGCGCCTGCCTTTGGCCCAGGGCGCGATCCTGGAGACCCGGGATCGAATCCCACATCGGGCTCCCGGTGCATGGAGCCTGCTTCTCCCTCTGCCTGTGTCTCTGCCTCTCTCTCTCTCTGTGACTATCATAAATAAATAAAAATTAAAAAAAAAAAAAAAAGAAAATATAAACTGGACTACAAATTTATATCAGATTTGGAGAGGGTATTTTGAACATCACTCGATTCAGGACATTTTAGGAAATCAAATATTACCTTTAGGTGGATTGTTTTCTATAAAGGACATTTACAGATTAAGTACACAGATACGTTCTAATTGTCTAATCATGCTATGCTGTATTCACCACAAAGACAATTTCCAATCACTCACTATGTTTTAGTGTGCCCATATTCTTTATCCCATTTGTGTAACATCTTACTGCTCAAATCGGTGGTATAATGTTCCTGAATGACAACTGTAATGTGATATTTAAATCTGTACAAATAAGTATTTATATAAAAATATTACCTTTAAGCAATGACTTCCATATTGGAAAAAAATTGCAGAGCTTTTCTTTTCAAACTCAGGGCTATGCACAATCTCCATATTTTAAACAAGAAGGTGGAGCTGCTCTGTGGGAGCAGGATGCCCTCTGTCTCTGGCCACTCCTTACCCTCAGCCCCAACTTCTTCTAATATACATTCTCTGACCCCTTAGGTCTCCATGGAGTACAGTTTGAAAATTGTCTGCTAAATTCAAGTATAACCTAAGTTAGAACGCTATAGAAGGGTCTACTGATAACATCCACTATCTCAGAATGATTATTTAAAATTTCACTCAGTTTAAGGACTTATTTTTATCCAAATTCATCAGTCATCACAGAAGCAGCATATGCCTTTTCCAGCACTTCTGTTTCTCTTCCCCCGCCTTTCTCTCTCCCTGCTTTTGTGGGTGCTATATGTGAAGAGGGAGGTGCATTTAAACTTACACTTCTGAAGCTTGGGATGTCAGGTCATAGCTGATCAGTTCAGTTGCCCAAATCTTTAACTCTTGTAATTGTCATATTTTAGGTCTCACATCATTATGCAAAGGCGGTTCTCTTTTTCTTGCACTTTGTATTTCTTTGACCTAAAACTAAAACTGAGACAATGTAACTTGCAAAAAGTCAACTGACCTTCCTACCTATAACCTCTTTCCATTATCTCAAACATTCAACAATGCTTAATTAATGTCTGTGTCCTCTCTTCTGGCTGAAGTCCCAAGTCCTCCAGCTCAAGACAAGATGAGAATAATCACAAACCATGCTCCCCATACCCAGCAATCTATCAGCCTGCCTACCCTTCGTTAAGTCCTGCTGTATCTTTTTTTTTTTTAACTTCCTTCAGTGTGAATACATTTTTGATCCGATTAATCTCTCTTCATAGGACAGAGTATAAAGAACGTAAAGAGGGCAACCTGGGTGGCTCAGCAGTTTAGCACCGCCTTCAGCCAGGGCCTGATCCTGGAGACCTGGGATCGAGTCCCACGTCGGTCTCCCTGCATGGAGCCTGCTTCTCTCCCTCTCTCTGTCTCCCTCTCATGAATAAATAAATAAAATCTTTAAAAAAAAAAAAAAAAAAAGAGGGGGATCCCTGGGTGGCTCAGCGGTTTAGGCCTGCCTTCAGCCCAGGGCGTGACCCTGGAGACCCTGGGATCAAGTCCCTCGTCAGGCTCCCTGCATGGAGCCTGCTTCTCCCTCTGCCTGTGTCTCTGCCTCTCTCTCTCTCTCTCTCTCTCTCTCTCTGTCATGAATAAATAAATTAATAAATCTTAAAAAAAAAAGAAAGTAAAGAAACAATTTTTCTTAGAAATAGTTACTCTTAGTATACAATTACTGAGTTATGTGGGGAACGTCTATAGGCCTCAGTTTCCCTTCTTTGTTCAGAGATTATTGGTATCTATCTTGCCCCTTGGCTGTTTTGTCCTGGCTTCGAGATAAGGGAATATGTCTAGATCAAGCATTGTAAATCTTGTCTACAACCACCAAATGATACATTAATGTATCCTGTAGAAGCTTTGTGAATTATCTGAAATGACGTATCAAATTTATATTTTACACAAGTACCCATATATTAATGGGGGAGGATCCAAAATATTTATCATTTTCTTTAAAATAACATATATTGATATAGTCAGTGGACCCTAAGTGGCACATCGGAGTTACCTATAATGTTTCATTACCTATAATGAAAAAATAAAGTATTTTGGATCCCATTCCAGACTTATTCAAATCTTTGGGTACAAATGTGGAACAGATATTTATAATTTTAATACACTGCCCAGAAAATTCTGCTGAGTTGTCCCTGGTTCATAGGCTAGTGAGTTGTGAACCATTGATCACAAACTACTATTATCGAAGCTAAAATGATAAGATTCCAGATCTGCAGTATAACTGACAATATGTATTTCTTTATGAATCTCAGATGATATTGTTTTTGATTCCTGAACACCCAGGTGGGGAAAAACTGTGGGGAGGGTCTATAATCTTTATCTATAAACCACCTCTTACTGCTCCATATCTTTATTCATGATCTTCGAATCAAGGATGTTAAATGTAATTAATGTTCAGTAAATATTTATTCAATAAGTGAATGAATGAGTGACATGTGAAGAGAAACAAAATCCAAAATATATTAACGCTGTGATTAAAATTAATAGTCTGTCCTTTAAAAGACCCTTCTAAGGACAGATTTTCTATGCAGATGAATTAATAAATAGCATAAATATTTGTGGCTTGCATCAGATGTAATGAGTACAGAATACTGGATATAAATGTGAGCAGCAGTGATGAAAATCTTTCATTGTTGCCCCCAGCAAATAACTTATTACTCAGCTTGGTCAAGTTGTCCAGTCTTGGCTTTGAAGACTGGTATTTATTTCCTTCCCATATCAGAGGGAAGCAATGTTTGGCATAGCGTCATCACAATATAATTTAATTATAATTGAATCACATGCTTCTCTGAAATTATTCAGAAATACAATTTGTTGCCATATTTTTTCCTCCCCCTGTGGAGTTAATCTGTGTCATTAGTTAGCATATATTATGTTTTTTTTTTTTTTAAGATTTATTTATCTATTCATGAGAGATACAGAGAGAGAGAGAGAGAGAGAGACAGAGAGAGGCAGAGACACAGGCAGAGGGAGAAGCAGGCTCCCTGCAGGGAGCCCAATGCAGGACTTGATCCCAGATCCCAGGATCAGGCCCTGAGCCAAAGGCAGACGCTCAACACTGAGCCATCCAGGTGTCCCATTGTATATTGTGTTATCACAGAGAAAGTATTTTATTGACAACTGTATGACTTTGGGCAAATTATTTAAACAATCCAAGCTTCAGTTTCCTCATATGCAAAGTAAGGAATATTTTACTTACCTTTCACTTGTTGTTCAGAAGATCATGTGTATTGATCAAGCTCAGTGCCCTGAATAGGAAGATTTACATTATTATTGTAAATAAATTTATTACAAATGATGTATTATTTCTGTAAATGATTTAAATATACATTTTCATAAAATGACAGCTTACAGAAATAAGTTTTTGTCACCTACCTTTGTCCTCACTGTAGATTTATGACATGGGCAGGAGATGTGCTCATCCACCTATTTTATGCTAGTGAACCATAGATGAGAACATTTAACTGACCTTTTCAAGTGATTTTTGCATTCAGACAATAAATAACAGAACCTGACCTTTAACCTAGACCTAGCCAAAATGTTCATTGTTCCTTGTTTTACTATACTGTATAATCTAGGGGACTAGGTGTCTGCTGGGAACAAAATTGAAAATAATATCATGCAATAGTTATTACCAAAATGATTCAGAAAAGCAGAGAGCCATGCTGAAATGAAGAGGGAGAGGCCGATGAATTGGATATTTTACATTAAGGTGGCAGTATGGCCATTCCATCTGGGTAGAGAGAGGGCACAGGTATACAAAAGTATTTGTCATGCTGCCAGACATATAGACTTGTTTTCAAGTCCAACTTTATAACATTTACTGTCTGGTCTTGAACAAATCACACTTTCTCAGTTTAGTGTCTTTTATCAAATGCAAAATGGGGATAACATTACCTACTTGATTGGTTTATTGTAGAGTTTAAATTAGGCAGTATATGAGGAATAAATTAGGGGACCAGTAAGTGTTAGTTATCTTTCTCATTATTATTTTAGTGAGTTGTTCACTTCTTAGAAGAAACAAACTTGAGTTTGAGGTCACCCTTTACCTTTTCACAGCTTTGTGATTTGGGATAATCTTTTTTTTTTTTAAATATGCTTTTTGAGAAAAACATCAACAATAAGAACAAAAGCAACCATAGAAATGCCTGACCTAACTACATTTTAAAAATGATAAATAGAATACAAGTTAATGGATGTAAAATTGCTTTTGAAAAGGTAAATCATTATACATACTGAAGTAATTATAAAATATGTTTTACCATAGAAATATTTTACTTTTTTTTTCAATTGTTCATGGCTCTGGGCTGCTAAGTCTGTGTATAAACAGACTTGTGTTAAATGGTAACCTCTTGCCTTTCACATAGATCCATACAACTTATAAATGAAAGTGCCCTTTGGAGAAACAATTTCCTTATCAAGCCTGAACACACCAGGCCACCAAAATGGGAGCACAAATCACCTGTGCTGGGAAAAGCTTTGCTAATTATTTTCAGTAATACTTATAGTTTCTTTATGATTACAAGAAATAATACATGTTCTATGTAGGAAATTAGGGGGCTATATATATAGTAAAAATCACCTGACACCCCAAAACCTAGAGAATATCTGTTTTGCTCTCAATCTCCCAAGTCATTGTGAGAACACTCAGGCTTAGGAAGTTTATAAGGTTTTGCTTTCCTCTCAAGGGCAAAAGCTTAACAGTAGTGCTGTTTCTCCGTGGAGTACAGCATTTCATAGTTTGTATATCATGCACCCCCAAGTAATCACAGATGTAAAACAGTTGGGCCTTTCAACAGCTCTGCAGTCATTGAGAGAAATCCTTTTACCTTCACAGAGCAGTAGAGTTCCTTCTAGACCATTTGACCACACTCACTCTGTCCCCGCAGCCGAGTCTTCTTCTAGAATTTATCCCCAGCATGATGGACCAAATATGGAAACGATAAAAACATTATGTCTAGGTTCAGAAATTGAGAATCTTGTCTGGGGAATATCTATTTTTGCTTATTTACCTAACAATTTTACCTGATATTCAGCTAACCTATTTGTTTCTGGACTTAAATCAAACCGTGTAAACTACAAAATGCTACAAAATGAACATACACTACAATAGCTGCACAATGAACAATAGGTACAAAATGAACATATACTACATGAGTCCTCTATTATTCTGGGATGTTTTTGATCACTGAAGTGTAAAAACAGCAACCTCAGTACTTTAACCAATGAAGACATTTATTGTCTAGATATAGGATAGATCCAAGTCTCCACCATGTCCTCAAAGGCCCTCCTACATTTTTGCTCTGCCAAGTCAGGATAACGCCCTTGATCATGTCAGAGTTTGTGCCCAAGAATCATTTCAAGACAGGCCAGCCACAGGCAGAAGTTTAATATATTTTCTATAAGTCCCTTATTTTTTTAAAAAAAGAAATTATTTATTTATTCACGAGAGAGACAGAGAGAGGCAGAGACATAGGCAGAAGGAGAAGCAACCTTCCTGTGGGGAGCCCCATGCGGCACTTGATTCCAGGACCAAGGGATCACCTCCCCCCCACCCCCTGGAGCCAAAGGCAGACGCTCAACCACTGAGCCACGCAGGTGTCCCAGTCCCTTTTTAAAGAAAGGAAATTATTTTTAGATACTTCTCAGCAGACTTTCTCTCAGGCCTTATTGACCAGGATTGAATCAAATACTATTCCAAAAACAATTGGTGGCATGGCAAGTATTATCCTAAGATAATACTTATTTGGTTTTATTTTATTTGTTTATTTTTAAAAGATTTTATTTATCCATGAGAGACACAAAGAGAGAGGCAGAGACATAGGCAGAGAGAAGCAGGCTCCGTGCAGGGACCCCAAAGTGGGATTCGATCCCAGGATCACGCTCTGAGCCAAAGACAGGTGCTCAACCTCTGGGCCACCCAAGCATCCCACATATTTGGTGTTAAAAAGTTATGCAATTTTGACCTCTAAAATGTTTGTGAATTTTTCTTATGGATTACACATTCTTTTTAGTAGAATGTAAGAGCTTTCCCTCACATTCATATTATACAATTTTCTAATTCCTACCCATCTAAGTAAGGGCTATAAAGAGTAGCTCATAGTTACTTACATACACACACACTTTTTATCAGATTCACAAAATTACTACAATTTTAAAACACTGTGTTCACAAATCTGTGCAGGAAGAACAGTCCTATATTTTGTTGGAGGTAATTAAGCTAGTAAGATCTATATGGAAGCCCTTTAGCAATATCTTTCAAAATTTCAGTATTCTGTATCTTTTACCCAGTCATTCTAGTTAAAGCAACTCATCCTCAAGATACATTTGTACATTCTGAATGCCTGTCATTATCAAGATATTTATTTAAAAATATTTATTAAGAACCTATCATTGACCAGGCCACATTCAAGCTGTTGGGACTTCTTTTAGGAGCAAAATAGAAAAATATCCCTGCCCTTACAGAGTTTATATTTAGGTGCCACATTATATGTGACAGTAAAGCACTGAATGATGTCAAAGATAGAAGCCAACACGCATCCATAATACATGAAGCTGCTTTCCAAACAAGGGAGAGTTTCTATAAAGGACTCCTAATTCTCTTTTTAACAAATTTATAGCATTTTGCTTCATAATATACTATAATTCAATTATTTATTTTATTAATAAAAAAAAAGTTCCAAGAAAGATTTGGGTGTTTTGTGGCCATTTAAATAAGTAGCATCTAAAACCAGGTTTTAAGCACAAGAAGAGAAAGCCTTATTAGTACTAATATGGAATGATCTCCAAGAGGCATTATTAAACTAAAATTAGAGGAAACAATATTTGTATTTGCTTCTGTAACACATGCAATGCTTCTGGAAGGAGGTATAAGAAATTTACTACTCCCTTCTAAGGAGGTAGAGGCAGGGGAACTGGGTGTCTATGGGAGTAGATGGAGTTGAAGACTTTTCACTATAAATATATTTTTGTTACTTTATGATATTTAAAAATAAATATTTATTACTTAAATACTTTTACACTTAAAATATAAAGTGTTACTATATTTGTATTATAAAAAATATGTATTTATGTTACTGTTACTCTTACTGAAAAATCTCAACTTATATTTACTAGCCATTATTTGTTTGGATTCACATAGAAGTTGCTTTGTTTTTTGAGTATTATTTCTACTACATTTAGTTCATTGAAATATTTTTGCCAGTCTCTTACTAGTTTATGCTGTTCTTTACTCAATAAGAAACTTTACTTTTAATCAAGTCCAGAAATCTTTTCTTGAAACCTATGTGGGCTTTTTGTGTTTTTGGTTATTTGTTTACAAATTTTGCTTAAGAGCCCCGTACAGGCCCCAACACCGTAAAGACAATCAAGTGTTTTCATGAACCTTATATTACTTTGAATCCATTTTTATTTATTGTCATGCTTAGTTTAAGAAATGGTTCCAACTTCAGTTTTGTTTCCTAATGTATTGTATGAAGCAATCAGTTATTGACTCACTGATATGTGAAGTCTGTTCTTGCCTTTGTGTGAGCACCAGGATGGTGGTTCATCCATGGCTAATCCACCACTATTAAGCCTCAGGATGTTGAGATCTTTCTCAGCCATGTGTCATTTCTTTCCAGGCATGGTTTTTTTTTTTTTTTTTTTTTAAATCAAAACTCAGCTGAAGACTCTGGGAGATCCTCTTCAAGTCTCTGGTCCTCTCTTGAGCACCATTTTGTCTCTGGTGCTCTTTTGAGCACCCTTTTTCTCTCCAAGAGTATGTGCTAAGAACTCTAGCCACGGGGATCCCTGGGTGGCGCAGCAGTTTGGCGCCTGCCTTTGGCCCAGGGCGCGATCCTGGAGACCAGGGATCGAATCCCACATTGGGCTCCCGGTGCATGGAGCCTGCTTCTCCCTCTGCCTGTGTCTCTCTGCCTCTCTCTCTCTCTCTCTCTCTCTCTCTCTCTCTGTGACTATCATAAATAAAAAAATAAAAAAAAATGTTTATAAAAAAAAAAAAAAACAAAAAAACTCTAGCCACTTTGGCAGCCTAGAATTCCAGCTTTGGCTCCTCAGCCAAAGCTCCACCTGAGTTCTTTTTCTTAGTGCTCTGGCCTAGAAGTTCTCTCCAGGCAGAATGGGGAGGCAACCATAGAGCTCACTTTGTTTTTCAACATCCAGAGATGTTGGTCCTGTGGTGCTTGGTTAAGACTCTTGTATCTCAATTTTCAGTTTCAGATAGGAGAATAAGTCCCAACCTTTCTTAATATGTTAAGAAATAACATATTAAGGTAAATCTCCAACTATGTTCCTATTTTTCTATATATTCCTAGCTCTTGCTATACTTTTAAGACATTTTTTGCACAGTCCTCTCAAAACTCCACTCAAATTTTGAATAAAATTGCATCTAATTAATAGAGTACCTTAGGGGGTGACCTCTTCACAAGGTTAAGTAGTTGTATTTATCCATATAGTAAGAGTATTTATATATTTAGATCTTGTTTCAATTCATTTATTAGAACTATATTTTAAAATATTCTTCTTGAAGTGATTTTTCTATTCTTTATTAGTTTAATTCTGAAATACTTTATTTTTGTTAATGCTATAAGTGGTTTTATTTTCTTTTGCATTTCATGGTAGGCTATTAATATAGAGGAATACTCTTGATTGCATATCTTGAATACAGAGCCAGAAATTATGTTTATGTTCTCTAATTAGCTCCAAGAGTTGCCTACTGATTCTTTTTAATAACCTGCATACATCATGCTGTCATATGATTACAATTTTGATACTTCCTTTCCAGTCTTAAAATTTCTTATTTCTCTTTATTTTTTAAAAAGATTTTATTTATTTATTCATGAGAGACACAGAAAGAGAGAGAGAGAGAGGCAGAGACACAGGCAGAGGGAGAAGCAGGCTCCATGCAGGGAGCCTGATGTGGAACTCAGTCCTGGGTCTCCAGGATCAGGCCCTGGGCTGAAGGTGACACTAAACCGCTGAGTCACCTGGGCTGCCTATTATCTTTCCTTCTTTAATTAATGCATTGTGCATTGTTCAGTATCACTACATTAGTGATAGATGGAAATGTATCATGTCTCTAACCTTACGGAGAATGGCCTATACTTTAATATTTAACTGTGATTTTTTTTTTATTTTTTGTTAGTAGGCCACCATTAGTAAGTAAAGGATGTTCCCTACTCAGTACTTCTAGAAATATTTTATATTTAATCAGATAAAAATGTTTAATATTATCATTTTTTTCTAGATCTATTGAGATGCAATGAACTGTATCACTACATTTTTCAGACATTGAACTATATTACCGAGCATTAATTGTGTATGGACACACATACATGCATATAATGTATATTTTGAGAGACCAAAATTATTTTCTTTTATTTTCATCAAAAGGGGAGATAAACTATCATGGCAGGATGGTTCTAATCTTCTATTACTCAAATTTTGGGCTCAACTTCAGAAACAGTAACCACATACATATTTGAAAGAGTAGTTTATGATCTTTGGGCATTCGTGTCCTCTTCTGTGAAAAACAAGATAGGGATGAGATTCAGGAGTAACATTCTATTATATCTTGACTCAAAAGCTCTTGAGGAGATTACATAAAATCTTGGTTTCCAGTGAATTCCATCCCTACCTACATCCTTGCCTCTTTCCTTAAACCTCATCTTGAGTTAGGCTCTCAGGTTCTTTCATGATTCCAGGTATTTGCATATACCATACCTTCTGCACAGGACAACCTTCTTGTTTCATTAGTTATTTGATTAACAGCTTATCCTGCCTCTTGTTAAATTAAGAAAATTAAAATTTACTCGAAAGGTAGCTCACAGCACAGACATAGAGGACTCAGAGCAGTGCTGCAAGTCTGAGCAGCAGGAAAGCCTTGGCCATCTTATTCAGCTGTCACATAAAAAATCGACTCACTCACATATTACTAAAATGAGAACAATGCAGAGAAGATTAACATGGCCCCTGGGCAAGGATGGCATGCAGATTTGTGAACTGTTTCATATTTTCTATATTACATATTCAAAGTTGCTAAGAGACTGGATCTTAAATGTTCTCACTACAAAAAAGAAACACTAATTATGTGATAGGATAGAAGTATTAGGTAACACTACAGTGGTAATTATATTGCAATATATAAATATGTCAAATCAACATTGTATACATTAAACTTATCCAATGTTATATGTGAATTACATTTTAATTTTTTTTTGGTTAAAAATATCTACTCCAAATGATTTCTTCTTCAGTTTGTTACTCTTCATTTAAGATTCAAAATCCCTAGGAAAAGACTGTGGTTTGTCTTGCTTATATTCTCTACCATCCATTGATGGAGGCAGGAGCCCTGGACCCCTAAGACTGATCACAAAATTGGAAAGACCATTTTCTAAAGGAAAATGTTTCATATTAGAAGAAGAAATGAATTCTGGCAATCCCCAAACAAGAAATTTTCACTGTATTTCCATACCTCATTGTTAGGTTAAGCCCTATTTATTAATCAAGTTCTTGTTTTGGAGTCATAGCTTCATATAAGAATTAAGGACCCTGTTTCCATTTCTCCATTGTGTCTCATTTATTCTCTGTGCCAAGACATACACATCACAATATTGTATTCTTGTTATTGTATTCCCTCCAGAGAGCGTTAGATACTTGCTAGTAGAAACTCTAACCTAACTCCTAACCCTAGCTATGGCTTCCAAGATTTTAGCACATACTACTTGACACATGGTGGGTAATTAGTTATTATTTTTGGGAAGGAAGGGAGGGAGAGAAGGAGGGAGGGAGGAAGGGGAAAGGGAAGGAAAGACAGAAAAAAGGAAAGTGATGAAAAAGGAATCTAGAACAGAACAAATGACAATTCAGCATGATAGAGAAGGGTTTGAGTGATAACCATCCAAAGAACTAGGCTGCCTTCAAGGTGATGAATTCCTAGTCATGGAGGGCCCTTAGTTATAGTTAGCTAACCATGTGACCCATAGGCTATAGAAGGAATCGAAGCTCAGAATAGGAAATTGAACCTGAGGAGTTTTAAGGTCCCTTTCAACCACAAGAGTCTGATTCCCTAATATAAGATCCTAAATGATGAGGACTTGGTAGTTAATGGCTGGGGTGGAGAAAGTGAAACTCAGTGAGACCAGATCTGAGGGAACAGACTGATCTATACGTGGGGAAAATCTGTGTTTAACATTTGTGTATTCCTGTGCTCTTCTAAGCCCTCCCTGATCTGGTAAACACCTGTGAAGAAACAGTGGTTGTCGTCCAATGGTTGCCTTAAGAATAGTTTGACTCTCATTTCTTGTAATAAGTGCACTAAAGACATTAGGAAGCTACTGGAATAAGATAGCCTTGTAGTTTTTTGATGTATACCTCAAGCCTTTAAAAACTAAGAGAATATGTGTGTCTAACTCAAAGTTCCTCAGACCTCTTGGGATCTTTTCAACATCAACAGACCTCTGATATTTGGATTTGTTTTGCCATTGGCAAAAATACTACTTCTGTTGCTAAAGGGATGCTGGGAACTTCAGATGGCCTTTTTGAAAGTGAGTAGATTTAAAAAACTAATATTTTTGTATTTGGTGTAAGTTAGGAATTTGTATATTCTTTTTCTTTAGAACAGACATGCATATAATACTTGCTGGTGTAGTTCCATATCAAATAGCATTTCAGTTTGTTTTAAATGAGTAACTTTTTTTTACTTTTTTAAAAAAGATTTTATTTATTTATTCATGAGAGACACAGAGAAAGAGAGAGGCAGAGACACAGGCAGAGGGAGAAGCAGGCTCCATGCAGGGAGCCTGATGCGGGACTCCATCCTGGGACTCCAGGACCATGCCCTGGGCCAAAGGCAGGCTCTAAACCGCTGAGCCCCTCAGGGATCCCTAAATGAAAAAAACTTTTAAAATCAAGTATTGAAGTCATTCTTCAAATACCAAATTGCCTAGAAATTACCATCCTTTGACTTGCTCTGATATACAAAATCTCATCATATAAGACAGAAATGCGACATTATCAAGTGTTAAAATAAGCTGTTTACCCATTGTAAAAAAAAGAGAATCATTATAAAACATGCAAAATTGAAAAGATTACTAATAGAACTCTACACAATATCAAGATACAAATTAGAACTGTAACCATTTATCTTCATTAGATAACACATCCTAGTTAACATTTATGGATACTTGAATTTTAGTCAGTATTCTAAGCAGCAGTGTTTTAGTTGTGTCCATATTTCCAATAGATAAGCAAATGGTCAGAAATCAGGATGAATAGGTACTGCAGCTTAGAACCAGGATGGAGAATGGAATTTCTAATTAGAAAGGATATGGAGGGGAGCTGCATCTAGAAGGAAGTACTTTGTATGGACATCCCATGTTTCTTTGGTGTGGCTTAAAGAGGGAGTGACAGGATTCAGACAAAGGCCTAAAGTCATGGTCACCATTCTCAAATCATTTCTCGGTTAGCTCTTGTCAGAAAGATAAAATAAATTTCCCAGGGGTACCAGTTATGTCTGTTATGTATTCCTGTGTGTGTGTGTGTGTGTGTGTGTGTGTGTCTGTGTGTGTAGTGGAGACATGATTATATCTGGGTAGCATTTTACAAAGTAATTTCAGGTTTATTCCCTTTTCTAGTCCTAAAACTTACCTGAGAAATAAGATGGACTTATTTTACAGATACACATAAAGAGGTATACTGTGCCTAAAAGGCATATTCCAGGTGATTTGCCTAGGTTTTAGAATAGCTTAAACAGAAAATCATATTCTCCTTCCACAAACTTGTCCTTGAGCCTCAGTGTTTTCGTGTCTGTACTATCTTACAAATTGCTGAAAGATTTAACGAGAACACATATAAATGCATGGCACATCCTAAGTGCTCAAAAAAGTGGCCACAAGAAATCTTCCTCATTTTCTAGGATCTCTCCAAAATGTCAGATTGTATTTTCTAGAGCAAACACATTTTTTTTTTATCTGTTACCTCATTTACTGGATCCATGTAGACAGTCACTATGAATGTACTCCACATTCTATGTACTTGTCACACTGGGTAATCACATCAATGAAGCCTTTGTTCAGGGTTGTGCCATCTTGCTGCTGCCATTGCTACTAGTACAGGTCAACCATTCAGTGTGAAGACAGAAACATATACCCATAAATACTTTCTGCATATAAACAGACACATAATGGCCAGGAAGTAAGGGTCAGCAGAAGAGAAACAGCCCCTGCCCTTTTGTCATTTGCCCCTGACTGACCAGATAGTAGGTTTGACCTCTGAGAGGTTGTATCTAGTTCCTTTAGTAGTGAACAAAAAGGTACAAGGTGGAGGCCGGGGGATGTAAGCTGACTGGCTTGCAGATTTGCACAGTTAGGTTTGTTGTTTTACCTGCTGCCAGATCTAATTATCACTAGCTAACGTGACCAAACATTTTGGTTTTTTAGGGTTGAGGGGTTTCCTGGGATGTGTTACCTTCGGTGCTAAGGACAGCAAAGTGTCAAGCAAACTGAAACCAATGGTCACTTGAAGCCTAGACCAGTTTGTTAAAAACTGGAACATGGTAGGCCTCCTTGGGAAGCTCTTTACCTGCCTCTGCTGGCCAGCCTCAGCCTCACCTTCTAGAAGCCCGACGCAGAACCCATCTGCATTAGATGATTGGTTTCCTGAGTTACATTCTTCTCATTCACACCCCCGCAGAATTTACAGGGAGAAAAAGAGTTAATGAATAGATATTTATAATCCCAGTTAAATTTTTCTCCCATATTTTCCCTTAAACTTTGGCACCTGCTACCACTTCTCTGCTAGCAGAAAACAAAAGGAATCAAAAAGAGCAAACAAATGTTAATGAGAAAATTCAGAAACAGCTGAGATGCTTAGTTTTCAACAGCTTTCTTTTTCCATAAACATGTGGACACATGATTTTTATTTTCTCTTGCGTATTTATTACGGGGTTATATTTTTCTGGTAGTAAACCCATTTCTATTAATGGTCAACAAAAAAGTAAAGGCTAAAAATAATACTAATAAATGCCAACGTTTACTGAGTACCTACTGTATGCTGGGCATTGGACTGAGGATTTTTATCAGATTAATTTGTTTACTCTTCACAGCAGCTCTATGAATTAGGTCATAGAGCTCAGTCAAATGAGGCACGGAATGGTGAAGCAACTCACCCAAGTTCAATCAAATGGCTGGTGAAAAAAGAGCTCTGATTTGGAGCCCAAAGGTCTCAGTGATCGATCTGGGAGCTCATGCTGCAGTACACTTCACAGGGGATCACTCAAGCATCATTATCTTCAGGTCCTTGTCCGCTTGCACAGCTATGGGGACCCATGGCCTGGCAGAAATTGCATCTAACCCGTTCGTGCCTTCAGCCTTTGAAAACTGTGAGCATTTTTCCTTTTGTGCCTACAAACTCTCAGAAGGACACAATGTGAAGAATACAAAGGTTTCCTCTCTTTCCCCCCTATATTTCTTAGAAAATCAAAGTCCTGAAGAAACCTAAAATAATACAATGTAAGTAAAATTATAAAATGCTTCTTCCAGGGGTGCCTGGGTGGTCAGTCAGTTAAGCATCCAACTCTTGGTTTTGGCTCAGATCATGATCTCACGGGTCTTGAGATCGAGGCCCCCACTGGGCTCCTTGTTCAATGAGAGTCGGCTTAGGATTCTCTCTCTGCCCCTCCCCCCACTCATATTTTCTCTCTCTCTCTCAAATAAATAAATAAATAAATAAATAAATAAATAAATAACATAAATATTAAAAAATAAAATATGTTTCTTCTGGGACATTACCCGGTACCCCTGCTAAAGGGTACAATGAAAGGACATGCTAACATGAGAATCAGACAGCCCTAGGGTTCTATCTCCAGTGATGAGGATTTTCAGGCCACATCAACCTGGGGAAGTTGTTTACCTTTGCCAAGTCTCAGTTTCTTCATTTATATAATGGAGACCACAGTATGTACCACTGCCCCTTTCCCATAAAGGCATCTGTTTCCCAGCACCTGGTTATTCCTCCCTAATTGGTTACTACTCTTTATAAGCAAGATAGTTGCAGAGAATTCGTACTCCTGAGCAGAGCTTCTGTCCTGAGCCCCTGTGTGTGTTCTCTATCCTGGCAAGAAAATGGAAGGGGAAGTAACATTTACTGGTTCTGACAGTATATTTCAGACACTATGGAAGAACTTTATTATTTTACAGAGTCCTCGTAACACTCATGGTGTGCATTTAGTTTTACATAACAGATGTTCAATTACAGTGGTTTAGCCAAGTGGCAGTTTTAATTTTTCCCTGCAACAAGAGGTATTCTGGAGCCAGGATGTTGGCTCCAGGATTCCTTGGAGTTGTGATGTGTCTGCCCAGCCTCCATCATTGCCTCTGTGTTCCAGACAAGAAGAAAGAGAATATCAAAGAGCAGAGGGTGAATGCCGGCGGAGTCAGTCTGCATTTGAAAAATGTTCTCCAAAGCTCCAAGGATTGGCCTTCATTTATACCTCGTCATTAAGAATTATGTCACAAACTGCAGAGAAGCCTGGGAAATTTGGTTGTTTCAACTGGGGGTATGTCCACCCTGAGCTTAATTAGGGGTTTATTAACAAAGAAGAAAATAAAAATTGACATTGAGGAAGCTACCAGAAATGTCTCTAGCATCATGCTCCCAATTCAGTGAGCATGCAGTGACTTTAATTATCCATGTTCACCTGTTTCAGAGAAAATAAGAAGCCAAGCCCAGGTAACACAGTCATAGCTCTGTCACCACTGCTTACTCTCTTCCATCCTTTTGAATGGTCACTGCCCTTAACAAGGCTGTTCCTTCCTGAAGAAGCTGAGAGAGAGCATCTTGTATTTTTTTTTCTTCCTCAATCTCACGGATGATTTGGAAAAGAATTTTGTGTGTACCTCATATGTTCCAGGCACCATTTCAGGCATTTGTTTTCCCCTGAGGAGGTTTCTCTGCTCAGAAAAGGTAGGCCACCTTTCCATGGCCCCATAGCTGAGAAGTATTAGAGCTGAGGTTCAGTGGCAGGTGGGTCAGGCTCTTCTCTCTGCATCACATAGGATAACCAATCAAGAGTATTTAAAATTTAGTTTGGCGCCTGCCTTTGGCCCAGGGCGCGATCCTGGAGACCCAGGATCAAATCCCACATCAGGCTCCCGGTGCATGGAGCCTGCTTCTCCCTCTGCCTATGTCTCTGCCTCTCTCTCTCTCTCTCTCTCTCTCTCTCTGTGACTATCGTAAAATAAAAAAATAAATTAAAAAAAAAATTCAGTAGCAGGAATCTCAAAGACAGAACCATCTTCAAGAATGGTAATACGGGAGGGACCCCTGGGTGGCGCAGCGGTTTAGCGCCTGCCTTTGGCCCAGGGCGCGATCCTGGAGACCCAGGATCGAATCCCACGTCGGGCTCCCGGTGCATGGAGCCTGCTTCTCCCTCTGCCTATGTCTCTGCCTCTCTCTCTCTCTGTGACTATCATAAATAAATAAAAATTAAAAAAAATGTTTAAAAAGATTTGTTTTAAAAAAAAAAAAAAAAAGAATGGTAATACGGGGATTTCAAACAATGGTCTCACATCCTGGCCAGGTGTGGATTTTTTTTAATTGTGGCCCTAAATCAGAACAGGAAATGTGTAACAGCAAAAAGTTTTCTCCCTTTTCTAGTTTGTATTATATAGAAACCCAGTAATAAAAATCCTCACCATAACATAGATCTCATATTTCATGCACATTCTCTCCTCTTGGTTTTTCTAATAACCCGAAACAGTGGACCAGGCAGGGACATAACCCTTGTGTTTGAATGAAGAAGTGGCTATTGTTCAATGCAGAAGTTGAGATCATAGCCTTGAACCTATGCTTTTGAGTATTATCTCTTGTGTTCCTTCCATAAACCCAATCTCCCAGGTCCTAACTAAAGGAGCTCTCAGATGGAATATGAAGCAAAATTGCACTTTGTGAAAAACATATTTTGTGTTAAGCATCTAAATTAGTGTCTAATTTCCTTGTCAATCTTGTATCAGGAATTATTAAAAACATTCAGCCATTTTTCTTTTATCCTGAAAAAAACATTACTAATCAATTTACTTAGGAAAAAAAAATATTATGCACTAACAAATCACTTGACATTTTCTTAGACTAATCTTCTGCTGAAATTAGTGCCTTTATATTAAAATAAGTAATTAATAGTTAATTGGAATTTATGTCAAACATTTTTTAATAAGCAGCATATTTAAAAAAAAAATCTAATGAATAAACCATCATCTTTTTTAGTAGCATTATTGACAAAGATTTGTTCAGCACCTACTATAAGATCTTGTAGCAAAAAAAAAAAAAAAAAAAAAAAAAAAAGATCTTGTAGCCCATCATGGGAATGAAAATGTATAGGTTATGAGAATATAAGTACCCTTAAAGCCACACTGACCACAGTGCCTTGCACATAATCATGTGTTCAAATATCGATCAAACTGACAAATAAAGGAAGGGAGCAAGGAAGGATATACTCATTCATTTGGGAAAGAAGAAGGCCTTTCTTCCTTTTCTAGTGTGTGTCATAGTAGCCTGGTGGATAAGATACCTAACAGGAGACATGGAAACTTTAATCCTTCCCTGTGCCTGGCACAGTATGTAGCAATGGGATTGTACACAGTAAATGGTTGCTGGATGAAAAAATGCATGGATACATGTTTCTGCACCATTATAGTTCTTCCTTAGTCTCCTTCCTGCCCAGGGCTCTTGCTCTCAGAAGAACTCTTCCATTATTTTGTCATGTGTGCTTGGTTGAAAGATACTGAGATTAGCCCTTCTAAATATGACTTCCTTCCAAAACTCTAATCTCCCTTTCACACACTGCTCTTCGTCCTGCTATCCCACCTGGGCAAGGGAATTGGAAAGCAGATAGCATCATAAGGAAGCACTGGTGTGTTGAGAGGATGGGCACACTTACTCATTCTTCCGCAGACTTGCTGGTTCCTCATTTTTCCTCGACACTCTGCCCACCTCCCCCACCCCCTACCCCACAAAAAAAGCCCTTTTGTCCTTCCCTAATTAGTTATGGATCAGAAAAGTAGATATGGCCCTTTTGTGGTCTTTAATTAATTAATCCCTCGTGAAATCTCTTACTGTGGCATAAAAACAAAAGGTTGCAAGCTAATTACCATCCTCATTATTAGAATCCAAGCATGGAAAAATGGCTTCTTCTGGGATTCCTTTGCCTTCTTTGTCCAAGACTAAATCTCAGAGCAGGAAAGTGTTGGCATAGTGATACATTTCGATGTTAAAAAAGATAATGAGCAATACCAGGTGATTAGAACAGAAACTGCAGGTGATATAGAGGAATTTGGTAGAATCTTTGACTTCTCCTAACTCTTCAAAAAAACAAGCCATTACACTGTTGTGGAACATTTTAAGTATAATCAAGGACGCCTTAATTTGGGTTTGAAAGCTGACAGAATTAAGTCACTGTGAATAAATAAAGACACGTGTATTATCCTTCAAGGAATCATACATGTGAAAGTAAAGGGGACCTTAGGAACCCCAGTCTCACCAGCCTGTTAGGTGATCCACCCAAAGCCACACAGTGAGGGAGGTTGTACACATGTGCACCCATGCTCAGGCGTGTATTGATTATTCCTTAGAATTACCATGGGAGAGGAACTGCCATAACCACCACTTCATCAGTTCCAGGACTCATATCCTTTCCTACTTTAACATCTTTGAATTGGACATGGATCTTTAATATCTGAAAATCTCCGTGGGTAACTATTAAAGTTCTTCCAGTGAAGTTTACTTCTAGTAGTCACATGGGGACATTATCAACCTGAGCCCACTTCATAGTTTCTGCTTGAGAGGTTTTTGTTTTTGTGTTTGTTTTGCTTTTTGTTAGGGGTCGGGGTGTGTGGGCATTGTAAATCTGGAAAGCAAGGGGATCTGCACCCTTGTGGATCAAGGTCTAAGGAGAGATTCCTCCACCACCAAAACTTAGACATGCACACTTACTGGGTGCATCTCATTATTTCCCATGCACCGAGGGCATAGCTAGAGATTCATGTGGGACTCCTTAGGTTGGCATTTTTCTTTCTTAGCGCAACATAATATAACTACATACCAAAGATTCAAGAAGAGCAGCATTATTACCTCCCTAATATCCATGATGAAGTCGAGGCCTGGAGAACTTAAGCAGCTTCCCCAACACCACATTAAAATATAACATTGGGAGGCACCTGAGTGGCTCAGACGGTTAAGTGTCTGCCTTCAACTCAGGTCATGATCCTGGGGTCCTGGGATTGAGCCCCACATTAGGCTCCCTGCTCAGCAACGAGTCAACTTCTCTCTCTGCCCCCCCCCTGCTCATAGTCTCTCTCTCTGTCTCTCTCTCTCTCTCTAATCAATCAATCAATCAATCAATCAATCATTGAGATTCAAACCCATATCTTCCTGATTCCATGTTTTCTAGCACACCACACTTTACCCAAACACAGCTGTATAACTTTAAAAAACAAAACAAAACATTCTCCTCTTTGTGTGTTGATTTTCTCATATAAGAAATGAAAATGGGTTGAGGAAAAGAATTTCGAAAGGAAGTAATACTTGTTAACTTGCATATGTCTGACACAGGCGCTTATGCTTTTGTACCTATCTAGCAATCAAATTAAGCCTAGCAGTTAAGTTTCATTTAATCTACTTTTACAGATGATGAAATTAAGACAGATAGGTAGAGAAGCATGCCCAGGATCACACAGAGTTACTGATGTAGTCTAGAGTTGAACCCCAATAAGCCTGACTCATGAGCTTTGCTGAGTCACGTTGGTGCTCTGAATTCTTGGTACAGTGTTCTTCCCTATGAAAAACAACTCATTTCTGAAATGTAGGATTGCCATAGTAAACTCCTTCCTGGGATATTTCCTTGCCATAGTAATATTGTTGAGGGATTCCCTGTGGTACATCATCAGTGTACATTGTCCTTTTTGCATATGGCTTGTTGGCTATTAGCAACCACTTCTGTCCCCCAGCTAGATTTGGCCAGAGGCAGAGCCTAGACAGAAGGACAGAAGAATCCACAGGAAGACAGATGGTAGGGTTAGCTCCCAGCCACCTGTCATAGTAATCATAGGCTTTGCCCTTTCTGCAGTACCATAAATCCAGGCCACTATTGCATGGGGCTAGGATCTAAGGTCCTAAAGTTTAGGAGCTATTTGAATTCTTGGTCTCTGCCTTTAACAGATGTCCACAACTGGGAGCTGCTCTCCAGACTTTTTTTTAAATCAGATTCTTTTCCCTAAAAGTTAGAATATTCTATCTGTGCTCCCATTTTAGAACCTGCTTTAGAAATAGCTTGATTCATCCATGGATGCCCTCTCCCCTTAGTCAGGTAGGTCCAAGGCATGATGCCATTTGAAATGCAGAGCTCAAAAAAGATGCCAAAAGGGGGCAGGAGGGGGAGGTTCTAAGAAGTACCTACCTGGGTTCATCATGAAGGTGGCTCCTCTCAGGGACAGATTCACTGTAACCAAACACATGAAGATTGATGTATAAGATCAGAATACAAACGTGTTAATCCACAATGACAGATATCAGTAAGAGAAATTCAAGTCAGCATAGATCAGACCACAAACTCACCTCTTTTTTGTGACCAACTCTACAAAGTAGTTAATAAAAGAATGATTGGTAAAACAGAACAAGGACAGTTGAAAGTGTGATTTTAAGTCATATCTTGCCCAGAGCTCTCTATCCCTCCGTAATCAATGGCTAAAAGTGGTTAAAGCACAGATATTAGAGTTAAATGAACCAAGCTTGGGATCTCAGCACTGCTCCTTTTAGCCAGGTCAGCTTCGGTGAACACTTTATTTTTTACTTGGCCTCAGTTTTTCTACCTATAAAATAAAAATAGCACTGTGTACAATAATAGGAAGAAGAACCACTTATTAGGGGCCTAGCACAGTTTTGGCACACTACAGTCCCTTGATTCTTAGATGTTGTAAGTCATTCTCAAAGTTTTCAGGGACAAAAAAACAGCAGAATCCAGTATGCATATTGAGCATAAGACTTGAGCTTGTTTGCTTCAAAACTAAAAGCAATGTAATTTTTTGAACCAGGAAACAATGGTCATAGACATCAATATATGGTACTCTTGTTTTTATGGTCATTGTTGTTACTACTGTTGCACATGCGGTGGTGACTAGCAATGTCCTTTGGTTGAGACCTTACCTTCTTGCACTGCACTGGGATGAGCACTGCTTTCCCCACCCACTAGTCTCTCCTCTCCAATATCAGAGTAGATCACCTGTCAGACCATCTACATTCCTGTGTTATGGACTACTGTCTCTTTTTCTAAGAACTTGTCAGCATAGAAAGTAGCTTCCCAAGAAGTGGGCTATTCTCTGACACACAGTCACTTTGAGATTGTTAGTAAAGCATCCTGTTATCAGGGAATCTTTGTTTGCAAAGTCACAGGCAGCCTCAATATGGAAAAAGTCTCTCCTCCTGTGCTCCCTGTGAAACTTTCTCTACCCATAACCCATTAGGAGTCCAGTGTGGACAGTTGCAGGGCTGTCCATTTGCAAAAACTGCCAATGTTTTGGGGAAAGCTGAAAAGAATCAGGAACATGCAGTCCCTCTAGTGTTCCCAGGGAATTCCAAATGTTGAACTATTCAGGATATTCAATCTTAAAAAAGTGTATTTTAAAATTCATTCAATTAACATAACCCATTTCAGAAAGTTTGCCTAATAGAGAAGAGAAAAAATCAACTATATTACAAAACCATAATACAGCCACATTTTGATACATTTTTCATTTTGATACATTTAATTATATTCTTTTTCCTAGGTACAACATAGTTATAATGTACATACTTTAAACTCTTTTTTTTTTTTTTTGTTACTTAATCTGTTATGTGCATTCTCTACTTTGTTGTGTAGAAACTCCAGAGTAAGACATATGAAGCCCTTTGGGTCTGGCTTCCTTCTTTAGTCTCACTTTCTCTACCCCAATATCATCCTGTCTCATCCATACTGAACAACACATAGTTCTTGAACATTAACCCTTAACCAATCCAGCTCTCACTCTTCCTTCAGCTGATGAAGCTTGCCAGCGGGAAACAGAATTCACCTCTAATTGCTCAAAGGAAGAGGCTCTAATGTAGGAACCACTTCCTGAAGGTGAGTTTAAAGGACCAAGAGAAGGATGGAGAGGAAAAGAGAAAGACACTCAGCAACTAGCAAGATGGGATTCTTACTATCCTAAGGCAAGATAGTCTGGGACCAGCTGAGATCCCTGTCCTAGAATCTCAGAGCAGGGGCCACCCACTCAGGTGCTATTGTCATGGAGAGACACAACTGATTGAGATGTGATTTTACAGTAGGGACAGAACAGAGTGGAAACACCCCATTTATCCCCGCACCAGTTGTCTTATTTCCTGATAGCATATCCCATTGGCAAGCATCAACCAAAAGCCAGTGGGCAAGTAAGGACTAGCACTACATTCTGCAGATATCAGCCATCCACGGGGGCACAGAATAGCAGACCAGAGGAGGACAGAGAACGGACAGCAGCAGGGAAGTCAAAGGGAGAATGACTCTCACTCCTGCTTCATTCTGAGTTATTCTCCAGGTTTTCAGCTTAGATGTTATTTTATCAAGGAGGTAAGAATGGGTTAGTTTTCTCTTTTTTTGCTCTCATTGCTTCTAGTGTTCACCTCAAGATATTACTTGAATAAAGTAACTTATGAATCAGTACCATATCTTCTTTGGTATTATTTAAACAGTAATAAGCAGAGTCTTACACATAATAGGCATTCAATAAATCTTTGCATAATCACCATTTCTAAAGTCTTCAAAATATTTGTTCTAGGAGTGGATCATAATGTACTTGGCCTTTCCCCTATTGGATTTTTTTATTTTATTTCTTTCTTTATTTATTAGAGGAAGAGGGAGAAGCAGACTCCCCACCGATCAGAGAGCTGAATACGGGGTTTGATCTCAGGATTCTGGGATCATGACCTAAGCTGAAGGCAGATGCTTAATGGACAGAGCCACCCAAGTACCTCGCAACCCTCACAATTGCATTTTTTATTTCGTAACTGTATCTTGTTCATTGTTTCCATGTTAGCCTCATTTCTCTAGCTGTTAAACTCTTTGAAGTCAAAAAGCCAAGAGAGCCATCTCTCTGGATAGTGTGTACACACATGCGTGACCAGGCAAGCTTTGGTAGACCTGGGATTAGAAGCTACCTCAAGTGGTATCAGGTACCTCCAGTTTTCCAAAAAATGTCTTCATGTTCTCCTCAAAGCCCTTACCTCAAAAGCTTGTTCACATGCAACAGAAGAGTTCTTCCTCTTAGTTCACAGAGAAAATAGAATTCATTAGACTACATCTCCAAAGCATTGTGCCAACAAGCCATCAAACCAGCTAAAATTACCACAACTCCACTTAGCACTGGCTGCCCACTTCCTCATACTAGGGGAGAATCTGTCCCTGTCCTTGACCTGTTCTCCCTGCTAACTCATTCTCTTTGACTAGATTGCACTAAACCTTACTTAATGCTCTGTCCCAGGAAATTTGGTGAAAGAGGGCTAAAAAAAACAAGCAGTGGGAGTTTGTAGGTCTGGATTCTTGCTATATTTCCTTTACTGAATCATTGAGAGATGCTAGACAAGCACTGCCCCTCTGCCCCTCTCTGGGTAGTTTCCCTTCTATGATAAGAAGGTCTCAGTTATATGGTCTCAGTTCTTTCCAGAGGTTAAGGGTTGGGTTCAAATTCTACTTTGATCATAGGTAAACTGGGTGTTCTTCATCATTTTTTCCCTCTCAACTTTCAATTTCCCTGCCTTTAAATTGGGATCATTAAAGCTAATTTACAGGTTTTCTTTTTCTGTTGTTGTTGTTGTTGATGGGCTTTTGTTAGGGCTAAATAAAATCAGGTGGTAAAGTAGTTGCTCAATGAAAATAGTGGTCAGGTGGTCACAGACATGGTTGAAATAGTAGGATTGCTCTGACGTTATTGTAAGGATGAACACATAAAACAACAGGTAAGGAGAGATGAGAAGGAGGGGAGAAAGAATCGGGGAAGGAAAGAGGGAAGAGTTTGGAGAGATAGTGTGTATAGAAATATAAGGAAATATAATTTAAGTCACTGCTTTCCAGTTAAAGAGGCCACAATCCAATTTAGCTTCCTAAAGTTTGGTGTGACTTCAACATTTAGTGAAAATGTGTGTTATAAATAGGCATGTAAATGACTCAGCATGGGGCCTGGAAGTTGGAGGCAGCTTTTGGCAGAGGTAATAATGAAGTGAATCCCATTAGTGATGGAAAGGCAATTAAGAAAAACCTCAATGAAGCTCCAGATCTGAGCATTCAGCTGAAAGATTGGGATTTTGGAGGAA
This sequence comes from Vulpes lagopus, assembly GCF_018345385.1. NCBI lineage: Eukaryota > Metazoa > Chordata > Mammalia > Carnivora > Canidae > Vulpes > Vulpes lagopus. The sequence continues at coordinate 30,996,891 of NC_054838.1, read as the reverse complement.
TAAAGGTTAAGCACCGGGAGGCTGTTTATAATGACTTTAATTAGATGGAAAATGAATTGTTTTGCTCTTTTTATCTCTTCTCAAGTTTGCTTTTTAAGTAACAGAGCATCTGTATCAACACTAAGGTGCACTTGTCAATTGCAGGGATCACGTGTAGGAGGAGGTGGTTAGCTAATGGCAGCGATGTCCTAATATGGTTACACTTCCTGCAAGAACATGAGAATTCCAGCCATTTCAGTCAACAAACCCCAGTGCCTAGGTGGTATGCTTCCTTACCAAGGAGGATCTTTTTGTGACTTGACTTTTCACAGGGCACTTACACCCTAGCAAGACTCAGGTTGAACATTGCCTTAAATCCCTAGAAAAATGTGACACAGCATCCAACCTAATTATTGTTTGAGACTGCACTTTGAGGGACAAGGGAGCCCTTGGATGTTGGCATTTAAAAACCTGGTAGAGTAAAGGGAAGATAATGCATAAATTACTTTAGATCTTAGAATTCTGTACCATGTTTGTTGATATCAACAGAAAAATGAAACATGCACTATTGTTATAGATATTAGATGACAGTTTAAATTTATAAAGTGACACATCTCATCCTAAATTTGAGAAAATATTTTGATTAAAGTACTAATATCCCTATTATACAAATAAGGAAACCGAATATCCACCAGGTTAAGTGATCTGCCTAGTGACTCAACAGCTAATAAATGGCAAGAACAATACACAAACTAAAGCCTTATATGCCTTTTGTGCTCATTTCCTCCACTAGACCATGACTGACTCGTAAATAAGTAACAGCTGGATGTGCCCTTAGAAATGATCTTATACAGCAAAGGAGAAGCAAATGTCCAGTGGCTTTTCCGGTGCTGTTTAGTGTGTAGCTAGAACGAGAGCCCACCTGAAGAGGCCAATGAGCACACCTGAATGCGTATACAGAAAGGGAGAATGGTGGGTCCTTTTACAATACTTCTCATGCCACTGTGGATCATAAAATAATTTTATTATTTCAATGATTGAAAAGTATCAGTTATTTTTAGTTTTGAAAGTAACCTGGAGGTTGGATATCCCCTGCCCAGCTGGCAGATAAATTTCCATGGCAACTGATTATTAGAGATTGATTCTAGAGGCAGACAGTCTACAGAACACTGATTTTCAGCCTTGGCTTCACATTAGAATCACTAGGGAGCATTTAAAAAATACTGAAGCCTGGGGTCCACCCCTAGAGGTTCTAATTTAATTGGTTTGGAATATAGTCATGGCATCAGGGGTTTGTGGTTTGGTTTGGTTTTGTTTTTTTAGGTTACTCAAATAATTTTAATATGCTGCTTGGTTGAGAACTGCTGCTACAGAACATAATTTTTATTTTTTTAAATTTTCTAAGGATTTTATTTATTTATTCATGAAAGACAGAGAGAGAGAGAGACAGAGACAGAGACTTAGGCAGAGGGAGAAGCAGGCTCCTCGCAGGGAGTCGGATGGGAGACTCGATCCCCGAGCTTGGTGTCACGCCCTGAGCCAAAGGCAGACACTGAAATGCTGAGCCACCCAGGCACCCTAGAACATGATTTTTAAAGAATATATGTGGTTTGTGTGATTTCACTACCTGGGAGGATGTCAAGATATTTTGGCTATTTCATCTCCTGCCTTCCTTCTTCTCTTCTTTCCACAAATACTCACTGATCATTCATTTTGACACATTGCCCAGCATCAACCGCACCACCATCACTGTAGTTTAAATCTCCTCGTCTCCCATCAGGAGTATCTGCCATCTTTCTAAGTGGCCTCCCTGCCTCCATGCCTCCTCCCTACAGTACAGTCCCATCCAGCTGGCAGCATATGTCCTCAAAAATGCTTCACTGCTTAAAATTTCTCAGTAAATCTCTTTAACAATTATCACAGAATAAACGTGAGACTTTATAACATGGCATACAAAGCTCTTATCATCTGGCCCACTTCGTCTTTAGTTGAAGTCTCAAAATGAGGAAGCAACACAGAATTTGGGGCAGAGTAGGAACAGAAACCAAGACCACTTAGTATCCAGGATATTCTGCAGCATTTCATGAAATACTGGATTGAGTTTTGAAAGTCGTGCTAGAAATAAGCCAATGATTGAAAATGCTTATGAATGCCCTACAATTCAGTCATTAGAGGCCAATTGTAACAGCCATTAATTATACTCTTGGCATAAGCTGGTTTTTGTTTTGTTTTGTTTTTCCTGAAGGAGTTAGGACATGTTTGATCTTTTCTTTCATTAAAACATAAGGGCCATGTTGCAAGTGACAACTCTTTTGAATCTGAAGTTTTGGTCAGTTTTTCTTCCTTTTATCTATGTACCTTTTATTAGAATATATTGTAGAACGCTTCCCACAAGCACTGAAAACTTTTCAGATCTGTTGTATTCCTGTGTTTTTAAAGAGAAAATGTCAGGGGAAGAAAATGCAATCTTTCTTTGAGCAACAGCAATGGTCACTAAAAATTATGTTATTTGAGCTGATTCTTGGCGAGGCTTCTGAGGGAAACCTGCAATGTGCTCAGTCAAGGGGAAAGGGTCATGCCATGACAGTGGGCAGAGGCTAAATGACACCAGTCACATGCTGAGGGATTTGGAGACTTCTGTTTGGTCTGGACAAGCTTTGACATCTAAGAGAATCTGATCTGAGTATTGGTCTTTTTTTTAAAGCTTTTATTTATTTATTCATGAGAGACAGAGAGAGAGAGAGAGAGAGAGAGAGAGAGAGAGGCAGAGACACAGGCAGAGGGAGAAGCAGTCTCCATGCAGGGAGCCCGGCGTGGGACTTGATCCCGGGTCTAGAGGATCAGGCCCTGGGCTGAAGGCGGTGCTAAACTGCTGAGCCACCCGGGCTGCCCCATTTTTTTTTTTTTTTCTTTTAAACACATTGCTTTAAGTATAGCATCTGATCTCCAGCTGCTAATTTGAAGTTTTGGACTGGGAACTGTGAGCTCCAGGGAGCTAGGCAAAGCCTAAATGAATGACTCTGATCCCAAAGAGGCGCTAGAACAAAGTAGGAGATCAAAGAAAAGGCTCAGTCATCTGTATTATGTGAACAAGGCAGGAACTGGAAGTATGCTTAGAGGATGGGTTCCCTAAATTCATCCCAGATTTTGCCACTTACCATAGAATAGAAAACGAATCGTAAATCCCACTTTCTTCAGAGGCCTGAAGCTACTACACACTCCATCTACTCACTTGCAGTTGTCGTGTCTGTGGCCTGATGCCCTTTTCTGTAAAACGGTGGATGGCTACAGCACCTGCCTCACAGACCTGGGTGCTGGGAGGCTGAGGCCAAGCCCTGCCATTCCTCCTCTCAGTGACCAGCTGGCCACACTGAAGGACTCAGGCAAAATCAGTTCCATTTGGCAATGCACATTCTTATTGTGAAATATTTTTCGGAAACAATATTATAGTATAACAAAGTATACAAAAACAATAAGCAGTATAAATTGATCATTCCTAACATCAGCTTTCTTTTCACACATTTCCTTTTTGAGATATGAAATCTAGCATTGATCCTCAGTCATATTGGTATAAATATATGATTTTGTTTTCTAAGAGCTTGCTTCTTATTTATGAGTGTAGAATTTGGGCCTTACTTTCAATTTTCTTTAGCTAGGTTTTGGGCCTTTATACTCTCGTTAGCAATTTCCATCCAGAAAAGAAATGCACTCAGGTGAGACTACATTTGCCATAAATGAGCTACTACATATGGCATAGAAACTAATAAATAGCCCAAGTGTATTTGGAAGTATCTGTGATAACTAACTGCATGGTTAACCCAAACAAATGGGCAGAAGGTAGTTCTGTTAACTTTTGTGTGCTCTAAAACAGAAAATAGATAGGTATTGCCAAACCACTTTTTCAGGTGAGGAGTATGGCCCTAAGATTCACCCAAGCTTAAATCGCAAAGCTTCTAGAGAAGATAGGAAAGCTTCCCTAGAAGATTTCTGGATGACCCATTGGGATGGAATTTGGGCCTGCAGGTTCTAGCATCTTGAGAGAAATACTGTATATTTATAAAACCCTAAAGGTAGGGATAGCTCTCTTTAGGCTCATGCGGAGGGAGCATTAGAGAAACACTGGAATAAGTGCTCTTCCAGTGTCTGCCCACAACTCTCTCTGTATTAGTAGAGATACCTATTAGGTATCTAATAGGTAGTTTAGGTATGAGGCCAAGGAGGTGGCTGAGGAAATCAAACTCAGAGACAGCATGGACTAATTTCTTATTTCACCCTAGTTCTAGGACTGTGGTTCTCATGCTGTACTGAGTATCAGAATTGCATGGAAATCTTAATAAACCGCAGGTGTGGAGCTCCACCACCACCCCCAGAAGTCATAATTGAATAGGTCTGAGGTGAGTCCTGAGGATTTGCATGTCTAACAGGCCCTGGCAGATCCTGATGCTGGACCACTGATCTGGGATACACATTTCTAAATAATCCTTCTCCTATCCTTTCTCTTTCCAAAAGGGTAGATATGGGCTAGGTTAAGAAACTTTGCTGCTAATCTGTTTAATGAAGTAAACTCCCAACAGACTCAGAATTTCAATCTTTCACTGAATTACAAACATCTGAAATCTAGCTAAAACTCAAGAATGATTAGAGATACAATGGAGAAACTTGTATAGGTGAAGTGAATCATCTAAGTTTACACTAGGGGCAGAGGCAAGGTTTAAACCCACATCTCTTGACACCAAATCCAGGACTGTGTCTAAAACACTAATTATGACTGGGAGTTCTGGGACCAATGACTCCTTATGGCCCAAATGATAATGAAAAGAAAACAATTACACTGTAACTCCATTCTAGTATAAACAGCAGGGAGTGAAATTAAGTTAGGGAAAGCTGATGGCCCCTTACTGTCAGTGAGAACATTGACAAATCTATTTCAGAGACATTCAGTTCAAGCCTGGACAAACTCATCTCTCCTTCTTGTCTTTTTCTTACCTGGACCATCTGGATGCATTCTGCTTTTCCATAGACCTCTGAGTATGCTGAGTTTTTCACTTTGTTAAATATAAAATATAAAAGCAGGTTTCATTGATGAGGAAAGCTAAATTTGTGCAATCATCAAAATCAGTAATGTTCAGGTTTGTATCTTCACAGCTGTCAGTCTACTTGTGATCATATAAATGTTAACTTTTCTTTTTCCATTTATAACTGCTAAGATAAGCAAGTGATAAAAACCAGAAGGAATGGGTGTAAACAAGTGTCTTTCTTATCATCTCTCCCTAAACTGCACCTTGGTTCATGCCTCCCCACAGATTTGCATCTTCTCCAAGTTTTTTCTTTTTTTTGATCAAGATGTATTTCCCCAAGATAATATAATATTAAGGGAAATTCTGGTGCCAGCTGTTCTAATAAAGCATTTATTTCACCTCTGCCATCTTGTACTTGGATTGGCAATGAGGTATTGTAAAAGAATTCTAAGGATAAAGACTTATAGATGTTGGTATTGCGATGGAATCTTTTGCTACCTAGTTTCTACTAATACACCATTATTAGATCCTCAGGCTCTTCATAGTTAAGTTATAATAATTACATTGACCCTGACCAGGATTAGAAGAAGGAGATTGTAGCCATATACAATTCTTTGTAAACTGTAAGTGCTATAAAAATGAAAGGCATTGTCATTAGTTCTCAATTATGAATCAGTAGAATACTTTCCCTCTCATTCTCTCTTCCCTGCCTCCCATCTGGACAGCTTTGGCTTATTGTCTTCCCTTTCAAAGGGATCATAAATGCATTTCTGGCTTATTCCCCAGAAGCAATGAACACTTCCCAGTGTGGGGAGCCACTTAACATATATAAACAGGCATTGGCATGGAGTTCAACAGGGACTTCCTGCACTGGGGTCCAGCCAGAGGGTGATGACTCATCTTACTCTTCTGCAGAATTCTCATGGAGAAAAACATCAAGTCTTTTCTGCTGACTTGAATTGAAGGAAAATAGGGTGGATTTTAGAAACTCTATGAGTATCGACTTAGCTCTGCATTACTTTAATGGGCCATAAGTTATCAAGGCAAGTGTAAACCTCACCAATAAGTCAACTTCGCTATTAGTGCCATGCAAGCCACCAGGGAAAGGGATGGGAGCTTCATGTCCATTATTGATGTGAGTTATTGCAGCAACCCTGCAAATTACATATTGTTATTTTTACATCACCAATGCAAGAACTAGATTTCATAAGATTAAATAGCTTGCCCATAGTCATGCAGGCATCGAACAGCCAAATCAGTCTTTGCCCACATCTTTGGGCTACACTCGATGGAAAGGCTGTGTAGTAAATAGTTCAGAATGAATAATGTGGGAGTAAATTATGTGGGTTTCAGCCCCCACTTGCAACTTAAAATCGGTGTGCTTGCGAGTGTTATTTGATTTATTTGTGACTCAGCTACCTTTGTTGTGAAAGGGATGGTGATATTTTAGACAGGTAATAGACTAAATGTGTTGAAACTTGCAAAATGCCCAGTACATATGAAGGCCCAATTCTAATGAGCTATTATTAGCATATATAGTAGTTTTGGCCTCTAAAGTAACTATAAAGTTATCTACTTATTCAAGAAGGCTTTACAGAGCATCTTCTGTTTGCCAGGTGCTATGCTAGTAATGAAAGGTACTGGTGATGTGATGATGAGTAAGTGATGGCATGATTTCAACTTTCATTAGTTCAGAGTTTTGTGAAGGCTCAAAAACTATTGCCATAAGTTAAATTCTTCAAGAGACTCATGGTCATGCAGCAGTGAGGAGAAAGATGAAGAGATTAAATAGACTTACTGGAATCTGGCAAATCCTCATAGAATTGGTTGCTTTTAAGTTAGAACCTGAAGTGTTCATTCAGTGCAACCTAAAGATTGAAATTTTACACTAACCACATGAGTGAAGCCATAAGGCATACAGCAATAACATGGCATGTTTAGAGAGTCTGCAAAAGGAAAAAAGCAATGAACAGAATAAAACCAATGATGAAGGTAGAAATACTAGTTGAGGCACATTACAAGCTACAATGAGGAATTTGTAATTAATCCTGAGAGCAGTGGAGAAACATTGAATGTTTTTAAGATTATTTGTTTATTGAGAGAGAGAGAGAGAGTATATGCTTGAGCTGGGGGAGGGGCAGAGGCAGCCGGAGAGGGAAAGAATCTCAAAAACTCCCCCTGAGTGCAGAGCTTGGTACTCAGCTCCATCTCAGGACCCTGAACTCATGACTTGAACTGAAAACAACTGACTAAGCCACAAAGGCATCCTGAAACACCGAATTATTTTAAGCAGCAGAGTGGCACCATACAATTTCTATTTTCCCTTTAGAATCTTCTTTTTCTTCACTCTCTGCCATATCTCTCCCCCCTTTCCTTTACAAATAAAATTTAGGAGAGCTGATTGATTTCTTAGACAATGGCACTGATAACAATAAAAAGAATAGATGTTGTAAAAGTGTCAAGGGGCAGTTGAAGGTGAGTAAACTACATAGGGGACTCTTAACAGATGAGAAACTGAGTTAATGAATACCAAATCCTACTATGAACCAAATATCATCCTATAAGATAGGAAAACAGTATTTTAACAAAAACTTCTGCCCCTCATGAACCTTACATTGTGGTGAAAGGAGATAAAAACTAAATCAATAAGTAAAAAACATGTATATATATGTGTGTGTGTATATGTGTATTGTTTTAAAGATTTATTTATTTACTTGAGAGAAAGAGAGGGAGCGAGTGTGAGCAAGGAGAGGGGCAAAGGGGGAGGGAGAAGCAAACTCCAGCTGAGCAGAGACCCCAACAAGCTGGATCTCAGGACCCTGAGATATTGACCTGAGCAGAACCCAAAAGTCAGACACTTAACAGATTAAGCCATTCAGGCATACACCCATGTGTGTGTATGTGTGCGTGTGTGTGTGTGTATTATGTGTGTCTGTTTATTATGATGACACAGCATAGATAAAATAAAAATGGAGAGGGGAAGTGTAGGGTTGCAATGTTAAACAGTAAGGTGGGTGATGCCCAGGACAGGCGTCCCTCCGAAGGTGCAGGTATGATTTAAGCAAAGACCTGAGAACACTGATCCACACTGCTATTTGGGGAAATAACATTCCATTAAGGGGAGCTGTAAGTCCCTGGGGTGGAAATAGGGACCTTGAGCAGAACAGGATAATTGAAGGGTAATCAGCAAAAGGGTGAATAGCAGGAGATAAGGTTGAGGAGATAAATGGACTGTAGGATGGGTGGGAACAGATTGTGTAGAATTCTATAAACTGCTGTGAGAGTCTTGACTTTTATTTTAAATGGAAGTGATGGGCTATTAAGGGATGGCTCAAGAGAATTCTTTAAAAATCCATATCCATAGGAAAAGACTGATTATTTTGTAATGACAAGGTAGTCACCAAAGGCAGTTCCAAACTTCCTTAATTGATAAATAGACTGGAAATTACCAGATCCCATATTAAATCTGTTTAACCTATCAAAAACAATGCACTTCTGTGAATAATACCCTTTGCAGATCCCTCACATCTGACAGTCAACCAACTGGGAAAGGACTTAGTCCAATAAACACATTTCTGAGTGTCGACAAACCAAGTCTTACCTACAGTGATACTTTCTCCCTTATGGCAACCCTTTCAATACTTTGAAAAGTCTGCCACTCTTTGAAATCCATACCTGTCCTAGTCTGAACAGCAAACTCTCTCTTACTTAAGTAAGCAATAAATTCAGCTTTGTGACTTTGCTTGTTAGATAGTTTTGCTCCACAGATTAAATGGTGATCTCATTCTTAAAATTAATGAGGGCAGAAATGCTATGAACATAATCTATATACATTCTCTCTTATGTATCTCCAGCTATACAGGAGTAGGTGCTACTCAGTGCTTGAAAAAATCATGTCAATATGGGAGACATGGCTGAGGGGGAGAAGTATAACTACAGAAGTGGTATTTGAAGTGAGTTTATAAAACATTTAGGAGTTAGCAGAAGTTTAAAATTAATTGTATGGAGAGTAGAAAAGAAAATGAAAAATGAAAAATAACTCCAAGGCTTTCATATTGTTACAAATGGGTAGGGTAGATGGGAGTGTCAATAATTGAAATGAAGAGCACAGAAAAAGAAGCAAACTTGGAGTGTAAGGATACTCTTTTGGACATGTTGCATTTAATGTACATTCAAGATATCTAACAAGCTTCTGGAAATATGTAGTAAAGTATTTCACTGCAGACAAACCTGAACATTTAGGTCAGTGGTTTACACATTTACAAGCCACTGAAAAAAAACATTTGCAATAGTGAATGGAAGAAGGAGTTGATAGATAAATGTCTGAATAAGTGAATAAAAGTATGTGGGAACAAACAAATATTTGAAAGTTGGGCATATAGTTGCTATTCCTACCAAAAATCCTGAAGCAGATTTCAAAGTTAGTTTGCATACTTGCAAAAAAAAAAAAACCCAAAACAAAAAAAAAAACCATGTTTCATCAACAGAGCAGCCTCAGCCTAATAAAAAAAAAAAAAAGGAAGAAATAAAAACCTGTAAACCCAGTGAGACTTAACTGACTTTTGTTGAACATGCCTCCACACAATAATCAGCAATTTTATAGCATGTCAGTCAGAACTTGGACAGAGGACTCCAAAAAGATCCAAAAGCGTTTTCATTTCCATCCATCAAAATTAACAAGGAAACTATAAGAAATGAACCTATTGTATCCGAGGCTGGCCTCTGCAGCTTTCTGATGGCTTCTCTTGTGAGACCACCCATTCCACTGTCTTCCTCTCTATAAGCCAATAAATGTGCACATGGATCTAAATATTCTCAAGGAGGAGTCAGATGACTAGTTTTTGCTAAGCTCTGGCATTTCCTTGAGCAAATTGAGTAAGTTTTATAGTTGTCAAAGTTCTCACCTTTAAGAAAAAGGCAGGTTAAGTAGCTATGTTGTAATCAATCCAGGGTTTTGCAAAAACTTAAAGGGCTATCTGTTAAGCCCTTCTTTAACATATTCATTCATTCAGCAAGTTTTTGTTGAGTACTACCAGTGCTAGGTATAGGGAATTCAGAGGGAAGCAAAATCATGCATGGTTCCTGCCTCCACATGGCTTATAGTTTCATGATGGTTCATGATGGATCCAAGGTATTTATCAATATTTAAAATAACTAGATGGATTTATATGTTTATATATGACAGTCATTGATTATTTGCTTCATTGTTTTCTGGCTAAAATTTTATTCACTCAGTAAATTTTACTCAGGTAATCTCGTGTTATCTGTCACTTAAAAACTCAGGTTGCCAGAATGTGTGTGAGTGGGGTAAGCAAGTGTCCATGGTGTACACTGTATTTGGAGCCCCTGGATTATATATGTAATTGCTAAAACCACAAAGCATGCCCAGTGTTTAGGGACTTGGGCTCGGGATCAGGCTAAAATGAGCTTAAAACCTAGATTCTCCACTGACTAGTTATTTGGCTCTGAGCAATTCACTTATCTTCCACAAAAAAAGTAAAACAAAGCAACCCAAAAGACCCTAAATTTTATGTGCCATTTGGTGGGATCATTATTCGCAAGTTATGTTGTTCTCCTCACAGTTCTGGAAGTAGGCATTATGATTCCTTTAGACAGGTAAGGAAACTGAGATTGAGAACAATACGGGAAGACTCAGAGCCTATCATTGGTGGGGCAGGATGCAACCCAGGATTTTGACTTCAAGCCCAGCTTTGGCTTACTACACCCTCTCTCTATCCCCCAATCTCGTCTTTGTGTCCCCTGCCATGCCCAGCGCCGTGCCAAGCTCTAGGTGGCGCCAGTCCTCCCAACACTGATGAGGAAGCAGCTCCTCCCTGGTGAAGAGGAGTCTGACCCTCCATCCAGCTCTGGAGCGCCAGTTCCCTATCACAGGTGTACTTCTGCAACACCAATTAATCTTCCCCTTCTCTGAATTCCGAAGCTGCCAAAGCCTCTCCTCATTGTCAGCGGCTATCTTGGAAACCTCATTTTCAACGTGTTCTCCAACAACAGCAGCAATTATTCTTAATCATTATTTATACTAATTTGATGCTTCAGTGAGATTATGTATTATGCTTGTCTTTCCTAATTTTTTTTTCTTTTTCTTCCTTTCTTTCTTTCTTTTTTTTTTTTTTTTTTTTTGAAACTGTAAGTGAGAATCAATGTAAGGGATTGATGTCAAGCTTTAGGTAGCTATTAACATGACTGGGGTTATCTAACCTTATTATGTTGATTGTAGTTTCTCTTCTGGATCTTCTAGCAAACCCTCAAATTGATTTTAAAATGCTGCTATTGACCTAAAGATTCTTAACAACAGGAGGTTGAAATGCCTTCCATTGTTATGCTTCCTGCTTATAATACCAATTACTGTTCAAAGTTTGCAGCAGGAAACTTAATTCCATTGCAGATATCAGTACAGAGTCAAGGGCTCAGTGTCTCCTAGGGACAGACATAGAGCAGAGGGGTGACCTGTCATTCAGTTCCAACTTTCACACCTGGTAGAAATCCCCTTACCCACATGCCTGTGGAGAGCCATCCAGTTTTTGCTCGAATGTTGCTTGGGGGCTGCTGACTCAAAAGAGGAACAGTAGAGAACTTGGGCTGAGAGCTCAAAGGACCTGAGTTGAAGCTTTTGCTCTGCCACCAGCTGATTTTTGTGGCTTTGAGAGTAAAGCCTGATCTATTGAAGTCTCAATCTCTCCATTTGTAAAATCAGGATATTAGGCTCCATCTCAGGAAAAGTAGTATCTACCTCAAATAAGAGTCAGTGCTTGAAAAGAGCCAAAATTAAATACATAATTTGTGATTGTGTGTATGTATTTGTGTGCAAGAGACATGAAGGTACATCTCAAGGACTGTAACCTTATACCTCAGCCTTATAGAATATTTTCCCCAGGGCTTCTCCTAAGTCATATGTCTCTGATCTACAGGCCTTCAAGTTATGCCTACTGAACATAAGAACTGTGGCTCCTCCTTCTTCTCCCTCTCCTACCCCTTTTTTTCCTTCTTTTTTCTTTTCCTTCCTTTAATTTCATCACAGAAGTGTTCTCTATAGTAGCTAGAACTTTTTAGTTGAAGAGGAAAAAGCCCCACTAGGTCTAGCTTGAGCAAAGAAGGGAATTAGTAGATTTGTGCAGACTCTCACAGAGCAACTACACTGCACCGTTTTTTTTTCATTTCTGTCCTTCTTCTTTTTTTCCTCATAGATGATTCAAGTATTTTCTTAGGCTGCAGACTTATATTCTTTATGTGCTAGAAAATGTGTGTTCCTAAGTTTTGTCCCTTTCAAGTTCAATTACCAAGGACATTCTGCCCCTATTTAGAATCTCAGCTAAAGGCACTAGTTTCCCCAAAGAGGGTCAGATGCACAAGCATCGAGGGTCCTGAAGGATGGCTGCTCCTATGGTCACCATGTTTATGCAGAAGGGTGGGATGGGGTGGGATAGTTTTCTAAAGAATGATATAATAGACAGCCCTATAGACAGACACTACACATCTAAATGGTTATAAAAGTGTTTATGCTACATTTCAATTTACCTTTTAAAAACCCTCTCTTTCCCTCAATCTGATTTTGTTTCGTTTTCCAAAAATGTTATGTTATACACAGTGTAACTCTAATCCCTGTTCAAGATGACGAGTCTTTTTAAGTCTATTTTTTGTAGACTGATGTTTTCCAAGCACAAATACTACATGCACTTCAATCATGCTACGGATTGAAGTTATTAGGTGGTGGAATTTCAGGTCAGCTTTTAAAGAAATGATTCTGGCCCTGGCCCCTCCTACCTGCATTTTGCTGTCCTCTGCTCAAGTGCCCTTACTAGACAGTGAGTAGAGCCTTGCATTGCTCAGAGTTGAAGAGGCCTGTCTGCCTTCCTACTTTCAAAAACCTGCGAAATCATCGTAAGAGATTCTATTTCACCATCCTCGATGCTTGGTGTGGTCAAGGGAAAGGGTGGAAAGGCATGGCCCACACATAGCTGTGTGACCCTGTGCAAGTTAAGTAACCTCAGGGGCTGGTTCTTTCATCTTCAAAATGAAAGGGAAAAGGAATAGACATTTACTTAATTTGTCTCATTTTTGCCAGACATGTTAAGTGCTAACTTCACTCCAATCCTTCAAAATAGATATCAAAATTACTAAACTGTAGAAATGAAAGAATCACCAGCTACTGGTTAAGGAAGAGTTCTAGGCTTCAATCAGAAGGTCTGGATTCAAATTTGAGTTTATCAGTCTAAACTGGAACAATTATTTTATATCTTTCATTCCAATGTCTTTTCTGTAAAATGAAACATTTTTCATTTTCATTTTTCAGACTTTCTTTGAAAGCCTTGTAAGAATAAAAGATAACCTGTTAAGCATTTGACAGGTGTCTGTCATGCAGTGAATGCTTAAGAAATAGCTGTAGTGGGCAGCCTGGGTGGCTCAGTGGCTTAATGCCGCCTTCAGCCCAGAGCGTGATCCTGGAAACCTGGGATCGAGTCCCACGTCAGGCTCCCTGCATGGAGCCTGCTTCTCCCTCTGCCTGTATCTCTGCCTCTCTCTCTGTGTCTCTCATGAATAAATAAATAAAATTTAAAAAAAGAGAGAAATAGCTGTAATGTTAGTGTGTGTGCCTGCATAAATGTGCATGCATGCACGTGTGCACACATGTGTGTGCACCTGCACATGTGAGTGTGTGTGTGTGCGTGCACATGGGAGCACCTGTGCCCCTGTGTGCTTGCGTGAGTCTAATACTAAGGAAACAAATCTGGTTCCTGCTGACATTGAAACAGCCCTGGAACAGTGAGGATTTAACCACAAACCACCAGGCACAGTAATTCGTAACATTTGACTTTGTTACTTCTCTTATATAACTCTTATTTGAAATGACTATTGTTTTTCTCTACCTATAAATACATAATATTTATGCTGTCTGTTGGCTGTCCATATGGGCAATGACACAATCTGTTGATATATCTCATTTTCAGTTCTGGAATATGAATGCCATTTATGGGGAGTGCGCCATTTATAAGGAGTCCTCATTTTTGAGGAACCAAAAGTGAACTTTGAGTATAGCTGTCATATAAGCCATATAAAAGCAAAAATATGTCATTTGGAGCATGTTCTCCAAATTCAATGATAGATGATTATTTTTTCTCAATTTATATTGATCCACATAGCTCATTTAATTATTAATTAATTTAATAATTAATTTAATTTTCAAGGGCTGAAGTAAAAATTGGAAAAATAATACAATATCCCAAATAATCACTTAAATGTTATTAATTGAGCAGTCAGTAATTATACCATTCCATATGAGTCCTTCCATGATACTTTATATATGTTTTGTCTTTAATCATTGCAGTAAGATCTTTGCTATAGATGGTGGCTCTAATGTTAAAGATTAGAAAGGTAAAATTTAGAATGTTTTCAAGGATTAAGGAATTTGCCCAAGGTTCAAAAGACAATAATGGCAGAGCTACTTTCTCAGGTCTATCTGGATGCAGAACTCTCAACCACCATGTTAAACAGTACCTGCCTATATTGCAATAATACTGTGATAAATTATATTAGGTCCTAAGGTTATAATGTCCCCCCCAAAAAAAAGAGTTTTTGTCCTCAAAGAGGTTAGACTCTATAACTGTGCTACCCAGTATGGTAGCATGTTGAGCAATTGAGATGTTGCTAGTTCAAATTGAGACATGCTATAAGTGTAAAGTATACACTAGATTTCAAAGGCTGTACAGAAAGAGGAAACAATGTACTGTACCTCATTGATAAGTTTTATATTGACTAGACGTTGAAATGACACTACTGACTAAATTGGATGTATTACTAAAATTCACTTCATCTGTTTCTTTTGCCATTTTTAATGTGGCTAATGGAAAATTTTAAATTAATATGTGCCTTGCATTTGGTAGCGTGGGTTGAAGAGGCCAAAGTAAACAGGCAGCTCTGATGCATTTTGAATAGAGTTTCAGAAGATAAGTGCACATGAGAAAAGCTTAAAGAATCAGGAAAGTTTCCTGAGAGAGATATGAGCTACAAATGAGTAGTTATTACAGAGTCGAAAAGAAGCAAAAGGTATTTCAGGAAAATAAAAGAAAATATTTCATCCCAGGAGGAAGAAATAGCCCAAAACATTTAGGGAACATGAAGACATTTAGTAAAGAGCAAAGAGTAGGAAGACAGTCATGCAAATGCCTCTCTGATTATAAAAGGAGAATTTTTATTATGAAAGACTGGGAGCTACTCAGTACTGGGGATCTTGAATAGAACAAACTCCACATGTATCTACATAAGGAAACTTTTCCATCAAGCAAATTCTGGCTGTCTGGTCAGAGCCAGCCCTGACTTTAGTAAAGAACATTAAGGAAAGCTACTCATAGTATTATTGACTGGAATTTTGGACTTTGGTAAATTGTATCTTCTGCTTTTTGTCAAATATATTTCTTAGGTCTAGTTTTCTTAAAACTGCCTATAAATGACTCAAGCATAATTAAATTCTTAAATCAGGCACGCACACACATAAAACCTATGAAGATTGATATGTGTATAGATGTTGGAATCAATATTGTATATAATCCTAGATGCTTCTCTCTCGTCTTCCACTTGAATGCCTTCACACACAGATTTTACTCCATTGAGGATGCATGCTAATACTCTTCTAAGCCTGGGGTAGGGCAGGACAAGCAGATTATTTTTCACAAGAAATCAGGAAAGATCCTGCTTTTTGGAGTGTCTTCCAAAAGGATGCACCTAATTGGAGAACAAAAAAATTTTATATATGAAAGAAACTATATGTATGAGGAAAAAAGTCAAAAGATCAGAGTAAACAGTTTATAAACACACGTTTCTTAAAGCCTTCTAAAAGAGTAAGTTGTTTCCCAGTCAGTGTCCCTAAAACTGAATTCTTGCTTCCAGCCCATTCACTGCTGTCATTACATAGCAATTCTTTATGAATCTGTGTTCTGTTTATCACTGGACTGTGGGCTCCCTGAAAACTGGGACCTTGCTGTAGCCTCTGTGTTCTCACAATTATCAAAACAACTAGGGCCTCCCCATTATTCCACAGATGCTTAAATGAGTGGGAGAAAACATGAATGAATGAATCAGGCAATCTATCAACTAAAATCTCAGCTCTATCATGAACTTGTGAAGTGTCCTTGGGCAAGTTACTAATTGTTTCTGTTTCTATTATTATTATTATTATTATTACTGCTACTACTAGTAGTAGTTTACAAACTGTATGTATGACCTCAGAATTTCCTTGTAAGCTTAATTTTCTGTGGTCCTATGCATTCAGGGATATAAACTGGTAAGACTCTCTCCTCTTCTTTAGCTCAATAATTAGGAATAAAACCACAAAAATGAAACAAAAGAATAGCAGTAACATTACCTCTCTGTCAGATTTTAAATCTATTTAGTAAGACAAGTATGACAATGACTTTTCTTCCTTTATTTCATTCAGAAGCCCATCCTTTCATGAGCAAATCAAGTTTACCCACTTGGTTTTCAGTGTGTAAGGCTGGGTTTAGAATATATGTCCTTAAAGATATTTAAGTATTCTTAAAAATAGAGGGAGAGTAGAACCATGAAGCCATAAAAAGTGATCAAGCTGTTCTATCACGTTAATTCAAAGACTCAAGAATTTTCACA
This sequence comes from Vulpes lagopus, assembly GCF_018345385.1. Classification (NCBI taxonomy): domain Eukaryota; kingdom Metazoa; phylum Chordata; class Mammalia; order Carnivora; family Canidae; genus Vulpes; species Vulpes lagopus. Next base: position 30,980,257 of record NC_054838.1, on the reverse strand, counting down.
AGCTATATAGACATGTGCCAGCTCTCTTCATGTTTCAAATAATACCCAGATCACAAACACTCAAGGCATACCAGTTAATAATATGTGAAGTAAAACAGGTATACTTGAAATTATGGATGGAAGTTTTCCTATATTTGTATGCTGCTTTCTTTCTTTTTAAGATTTTATTTAGTCATGAGAGACACAGAGGCAGAGACACAGGCAGAGGGAGAAGCAGGCTCCAAGCAGGGAGCCCTATGTGGGATTTGACCTGGGGCTTGGGGATCACGCCCTGAGCCAAAGGCAGATGTTCAACCACTGAGCCACCCAGGCGTCCCTGTAGCTGCTTTCTGTTACTATGTAGTGGTGGAGGCTCTCAGTGAGAGCATTTTCCATTTTCATTTATCCTTCCTGAAAGTTCTTGGGATAATTCTAACTAGCATTTATTCAAGATCAATTTTACAAGGAATAAGTCATTTTCTATAAGACATAGACTTGTGAAAAATACCTTAAGTCACTCTTTTTATATTGACTGCTTCCAAATTCAGAGCTAAAGGTATTTTATACACTGTAATTAAGTTGAAATGGTGATATAGTGGTTTAATACCTTTTTATGAAATTGCCGTACTTCTGACATATCACATATTTTCATGCTCTGAAAAACTCTAGCATAGTAAATTACTCTGAGAATCACATAGCACCTATTTTTTTTTACAGAGCAGAAATTTCCATCAAATTTATTTATCCATTCAGTGCACATTTACTGATCAACTAGGATGTGTCTAGATGCTTTAATATAAAGATAAATACTAGAGCTTCTGCCTTCAAGATTGCATAGTCTCATTGGGGATATGTATACACACACACATATCTACAGCACAGACACAGATTATTAAAATAGTGTTAGATAATTGATAGAAATTGGCAGAAAGACAGGGAACTGCTTTATTTAGAATCATCAGAGAATTGGGAATCAAGACAGCATTAGGCACACAGGAAATCTATTGGGAGAGGACAGGGATAAGCCTTTAAGATCAGGATATTGTTCTGATACCTATGGAAGGAGAAAGAAAGAAGACTTGAGATAGGAAGCATCTCAGATTGCATCCAAATTCCAAAAATGTTCAGTCAGGGCCTTGGGGGAATCCTCAATCCAGAGTCATTCAGTGGAGGAGTTGTGCTTTTTGTTAGAATGGGCCTGCCTTTATACTCCATATGTGTTCTGTCACTGGCTGGAAGCAATCTGAACAAAGAACCTTGGCAGGAATGCCCCTGTGAATCCAAAGGGGCAGAGGCTGTGACCATCAGTCAAGCAAGCTGTCCAGAGCCATAGATGTGAACGGCTCATTGTCATGGTTGATCCAGATAACTTTGACCATTATAGGAGATTAGTAATGTCTGCTTAAAAGAGATGTGGTATCTCTCTGATCTAAGATTTAAGAGTGAATATAGAGATCCTCAGATGAGGGCTGATAAGGGGCAAATTATTCCAACAAAGAGGTATAGTTCAAGTTAAATCACAGAGGAATGCAAGAGCTGGTTATGGACTCAGTTATTAGCAGTTTTATACTGGCAAAGCATAAAAAGTAAATAAAGTAGGAAGTGGAAAAGATGAGGCTGGTGAGGTCAAGCAAAGGCCAAATTAAGAATGAATTTCTTTTGCAATATAGTTATCCAGTGAGAAATGGGGAGGCATTGCAAAGATTTAATCAAGGAATGTCATAATTATGCATGAATTTTACAAAATTTTACTAAATCATTCTAGTAGCTACTCAGAAGGATAGACAAGAATAGGGAAAACTAGATCTATTTGGAAAGGGTTTTAGTAAGGTTAGCACCTATGTTAGAACAATGATCAAAGGAATGACAAAGACAAAGGGCACATATTTAGGATGTAAACCAAGTCAGATTTGATTGTGGGATAATGTAGAAAGATTCCAGGATAACTTATAGTGGTGCGTCTCAGTTGTCTGGATAGTAATGGTATTAATAATCAAACTGAAAAAAGTAACATAGGAGTGGTATCAAAGAGTGTATGAAATGTGACATAGTCAGTTGAGTGAGTACAGAATTTTGAGTAACACCAATTTTCTCAGATAGAAGAGAAAGAGCTCACAGAAAAAATATCATTAGGTAGATATGAGGGGACTTCAGATGCATTAGAATGTATAGCAGCATTAGGTTTCAAGAAGAGTGGAGTGCACAGTGGTGTGCTAGAGCTACTAGTACTGGCTTATGAGAACTGATTATTACAGTTTTACAATTTTATAAGCCAGTTGTTAAGTGTAGCCATTACTAAAAATTGAATGATACAAACTTAAAATAAAATCATTTAAAAGCAAATGTAATACATATTCAAATCATTTTCTAAGTAGTTTACTAATTTTCCTATTATCTGTGATCTCAAGGTTATTTACATCTCATATCTGTATGGTGAAGATACTATAAGAGTTTGCTACTATATTTCTCTTCCCAGTTCCATGTTTAGTAACATTATGTCGGAATCTTGAAATTAGCCAGACTAGGAATATTTTTATCATGGTAATTGCTAAACGCTCCAAATAAAGATCGTTTTGCTTTGTTTTGTTTTCTTGGAGAACCCTCTATTGATGGAGTTCTGGTCATGGGTAATCTAGGAAGTAGTTTCAATCTAGATGCATGGGGGCAAAGGTAGTTCGTTAAATACAACTGATGCCTTATGGCACTGGGCTTCATCCTCAGGAATGGATGGAGACCAGCTACAAGAAGTTTGAGCTTGCTATAGTCTCAGGCAAGTGAGTCAATAGGAGAGAAGAGGATAAAATTACCCTACACTTGGAAAGCATTAAAATATTATAATCCTCCCATAAGGAGGATAAGCGAGCCCAGATAAATGACCTATCTTGTGTAGAAGAAGAGTTACTTGTCTTCTGGGCTTGGAGAAGAGAGCACAAAGTATGGGTATAGATAATGTGGTAGAATGAGTATTAGTAGGGAAATGAAACAAATGGAGTGTCAGGTCCTTAGGTATCCCCAGTGAAGTAGGAGCCTTAAAGTCATTCTCTGGGACTGAGTTAAACTGGACTGGAATAGAAGTAGGTACTAATAAGCACAAGGAAAAGACATTGCAAAGACTCAGCTAAGAATGGAGACCTTAAGAATACATTGGTGCTTATCTGAACACCTGGACCCCATTGCTTAAGTGTATGTGTGGAAGAGGTAGATGACAGTACTCTTTAAGGTTGGGATGTTTTGGATGAGGAGTGGCAGAAAGAGAAGGATGAATGGCATTTAAAAGTACTGGAGTGGAAGCACCTTCCAACACAGGACCCAGATCAACACAGGACTCAGAGTAGCTAAGGAAGATCAGAAATAAATTAAAAGCCTCACAAAGAAGAGGTGGTATTTGACTAGAGATTTGCTAAGAAGTCATGGAGACCCTGGTCAGTTCAGTTTGGCACATGTGTCATAGAAGGGACTAAAAGGCAGGCAAAAGAAGCCCCAGTGAGAGGAAGTAGGAGGACTCTCCTAGATTAGATCATCGTGAAACTGGACTTTTAATAGTCAGATTTTGCCCAAGGGTTGGAGGAAGTGCTTATGGAAGGATAACTGGTATTTGTGCTCTAAACCTTGAAGTGACCTACGGCTGATAAGGCCAAATTTTAAAATAGAGTAAGTGAAAATGTACACACACACACACTTAAAAAAAAAAAAAAACTTAATGAGTAAGCATCAGTTCAGAATCTTGAACTATAGTGGTCTAGACCTGGAAAGGGGAATCAGGAGCACCAACACTTGCAACTGTTTTTTGGGGGTTTGTTGTTGTTTTTTTAAGATTTAATTTATTCATGAGAGACACACAGAGAGAGAGAGAGAGGCACAGACACAGGCAGAGAGAGAAGCGGGCTCCATTTCATGCAGGGAGCCCGACGTGGGACTTAATCCCAGGTCTCCAAGACCACACGCTGTGCTAAAGGCAGTGCTAAACCGCTGAGGCTGCCCACCTGCAACTGTTTTGAAAGTGATTGCTCCCTTATTCAGAATTCAAGCTGTTAGCACAGGAAATTCAGATCTGGCCTCTCTCATTAATTAGAGTTTAAGTAAATTATCTTTCTTTTCTAGGACTGGTTCCTTTCTGAAAATAAAGGGTTTGAATAGCATGACAGCCTTGGCTTAGGGATCCTATGAAGTGAAAAAAAAAAGTCAAATAATCTCAAGCAAAAGAGGTTTATTTGGAAAGTACAGGAAAAGTTTGTACACCTCAACCTAAGGTGGCATAGCTGCATCTCACTTCACCAACTTCTGTGTGTGAGTGTGTGGGGGTGTGTGTGTGGATGTGTGCGTACATGCACGGGCACGCATATACATGTGCATCTGGAGCCATTCATCTCCGATTTATGCCACTCTTTTTGGCTGTGCGTCATTTGCTCTTTCCCTTTGCAGACTGGTTTTCTCCACTAGTTTTCAGTGACAGACATTGTCTTTAACCTCTGAACCTGCTGGGACATAATGCCTCCAGTTCCCAGAATCCTTTGTATGCTGTTTTTGCTTTCAATTCCTGTACTGGGGAAGGAAGGAATCCCACTCATTTACCTTGGATCAGGTGCTCAAAAAGATGTGGTATGGTGGCCAAAAATCACTAGACGCAAACACATCTGAATGGAATCATGGAGGCCCTTCCCAAGAAGGAGGCAGTAGCCTTTAAGGCAACTTTGTTTTCTAAACATATACAATTATTTAACTCTTCAAGGTTTTTCATAGGTTTTTGATACGTTTCTACAAGGTACTCCTAGATGTGTTATTCTGTGAAGTTCTTTACTACATTGCCTTTCCCTCTTACATATCTGTCTCACTAGCTTGTGGACTCCCTTTGTTGCTGTCCTCTGTGTGACACGGAGTCTGTGTGATGAAAATGTGGATCACTGGCTTCATAAGTCCTTCCTTCACATGCTGTCTCTAAAGCCCTGATTCCTAACAAAGACTTCTACTTCCCTGAGCTCCTTGATTTCAAAATACTCAGTGGGGTAACTATATTCACCACAAACACAGAAATTATATGTGAAGACTGGATGTGTGTCAAGAAATAGCCGAAAACAAAAGAACACAAGCATAGAGACAACTGGTGAGAAAGCCACAGAGAAAAAGCACGTGGCAAAGTTACAGCCTTTGAATTCTATGCCAACCTCTACCTCTACCTGACCTTACAGAGCACTGCCTTTTTCTCTTCTTTTCTCTTTTATCTCATCAGACTGGCCACAGCCAAGAGTGTAAACAGTGCTTTGTAGAAGGAATCAGAGGGTGATCTGAAAGTGTAGGAGAAGGATCCCTAAGCCAGCTAGGGGCGGGTAGGGTTGTCGGGGAAAATAATCCAGAGGAAGAATCTAGAAGTCTCTTTATTTATCATAATATGAAATGAGCCTTCACTGCTGAAGCTGGAGACAGAAATCACAGAAGCTGGGCATATTATTTTAGACATGTTTTCTCTGCACCAGATTTCATAGGACATGGAGTCCCCTTCTTCCCATTTTCCCACCTCTTCTGCCCACACATAGATGTCCCTCACTCCCTGCAGGCTGCTTACATCAAATCCTGGTGTAGATGAAGAGGGCAATCTCCCAATTACCCAGACTCCCCATGGGCAACTCTGGTGTGAGTTCAAGCTTGCTTCTTGTTCTTTACTTGATAAATTCTGACAGCATGTCAGCTTTGTCCTCTCTTCAATAGCCATCAAATATTGATGGGTGGAGCAGGTGTGCTTCCTGAGGTGCAAATAAAATGATGGTCTGAACTTTAAATCCTTTTTAAGAGCATAATTCTACTATCATCAGGATGGAAACATGGAGCTGTCTCTCTCATGTCATATTACGGTTCTAGTATGACAGAGTGATAAGCTGATTCCTGACAAACACCTGGTAAGCCAAGCTGGAGCCCAAAATGGTGGCACAAGCTTCCTTAAGGCCTGTACAATTCCACTCCTAAAACAAAATTGTAAATATGCCCTCTAGTGAATCTCAGCGAGGGCAAGGATCACTCTGTCCAAAGCACTTCTTGAAAATGCTTAGGGGTACCTCTAGTTGTGTTGATGAAGAAAAAGGGATCATTGCTGGCATTCAGCTATCTGGAGGCCAGGGACAATTGAGCCCTGGTCCTCACTGTGGAGAATTGCACTGGAGAAAATGCCAATATGATTTTGTATCTAAACTAGGCCTGATCTCCCGGGGCATGCACAGCAATGCCTGAGACTCCCTTTCCTCCACCCCAGATCCTGAATAGGTCACCAAGCCCTCTGTGAATCTGTCATCTAAATCAATGGTCCTCCACCATTTGGTTCACACACCCTATGGAGAATTAAGAAAAATAGCTATATATCCCCTCACACATTTTTGGTTGACATCTACAATTTTTCATCATAAATGTAAATAGTTACAAAGGATATAACTTATAGCATATTATAAAAAACTAACATTTAAATGTAAAACTGTTATATCACTCTTCTAAATGTATTCAATACAATCTAGGTACTAGAGTGAGTTTAATACCCACCATCATCCATTTTAAAAATACATGAAGAAGCTCTTATTTAACAGTAAGAAATCTCATTTGTTGCTTTTTTCCCTTGAACTTGTATTTCCAATCCACTTTCCCCCAGAATTATATCTGAATATATTTGTTACACCTCAAAGTCTTTTATTGATCAACCTATCAAACTTATCTGAAACAAAAATATGTATGTAAATGAGATTATTCCCATTTCCTGGGACATAAAATTCTAAGTGTTAGTTTTTTTCTTCTAGGCTGAGTTATTATTACGATCATTACTCATACATTGATCAAAGCCACATACATTTTTTTTAACATTAGCAAATTATTAGAGATTCAAAACAAATTTTTATTGGAAATGCATCTTGGAGAAATCATTTTTTTTTTCAATTAGCGCGTGTATCCATGAATGAATATTACTTAAGGATAGAATAAAATAGGATTCAACATCAATTTTCTTCTTATTTTTCTATTTGTTTTTCAAATGTAAGCACTTAGAAAATGCTTTTCCATATATAAGTTGGATGGGAATTGACAGATTTTGTTATAGCAACTTTCTTGATATTTTTTAAATCTCCTTTTGAATAATATCTTAAAGATCATAGTGAGATCTTTCATCAAAAATCATTTTAATGATACATAGTTGTCATTTTTATTAGATCTCTTTCCTAATGTCATTGAAAGCAAAAGAAGCAACCCCATCACTAAAGGATTTATTACCTGAGCTCTGGCCTTCTCTTCTGCAACTCTTCACCAATCTTCTAAATTGTCTTGTGTTTGGTGGTCCTGAGGTGTTTGCTGCCAGAGAAGGAGGCTTGGTAGACGAGAGGTCCCATTTCTTATATAGAGAAAGGTATTTTCTCAAGGAAAGGTAAAATAAGAGAACTTACTTTATGTGTCCCTTAACCCCATGAGTTTGCTTAGACAGTAGAGGCTTAGGAGAGATCTACAGGGAAATTGTAACAAAAACATCTGTGTATGCCAGTGCCTCTCACAGATTTTTTTGGTCATCCAAGGATACAAATTGCAGTTTAAAGTTCACTATTGTAAAATATAAAATAATCCACTGTCTCTTCTTTATCCCCATATATTTTGCTCTGTGTAGACTTCTGTCATCTGTCATCTACACCAGTTTTTTTTAATATATTGTGAGAAATATAATGTGGGCTATACATGTAATTTTATCTTTTCTAGTAGTCATATTAAAATAGTTTTTTTTAGGGATGCCTGGGTGGCTCATGGTTTGAGCATCTGCCTTTGGCTCAGGGCATGATCCAGAGGTCTTGGATCGAGTCCCACATCGGGCTCCCTACATGGAGCCTGCTTCTCCCTTTGCCTATGTTTCTGCTCCTCTCTGTCCATGTCTTTCATGAATAATTTTTTTTTTACTTTTTTGGGGGGGATCCCTGGATGGCTCAGCGGTTTACTGCCTGCCTTCCGCCCAGAGTGTGGTCCTGGAGTCCCAGGATCGAGTTCCATATTGAGCTCCCTGCATGGAGCCTGCTTCTCCCTCTGCCTGTGTCTGCCTCTCTCTCTGTGTCTCCCATGAATAAATAAATAAAATATTTTTTTAAAGTTTTTATTATTATTATTTTTTTAGGGGCACCTGAGTCACTTAGTGGTTGAGAGTTTGCTTTTGGCTCAGGTGGTAATCCTGGGGTCCTGGAATTGAGTCCTGCATCAGGCTCCCCACAGGGAGCCTGCTTCTCCCTCTGCCTATGTCTCTGCCTCTCTCTGTGTCTCTCTTGAATAAATAAATAAAATCTTTATAAAAATATAAACATTTTTTAAAGGTACTATTAACATATCATTTATTTAACCCATTATATGCAGAAGATGATCATACATAAAAATTAATGGTGATATATTTTATATCCCTTTGTATATGTCCTTGAATTTAAGTCTTTGAAACCCAGTGTATATTTCGCATTTATAACGCATCTTAATTTGGATTAGCCACATTTTAAAGGCATAATAGGCACATGTGGCTGCCAGCTACCATATCTCAATGCAGCTCTTTAGTATGATGAAGAACACCTACTCGTCCCTTCAATTTTAAATGACTCTTTATCTTCTTTAATACAAAATCTAAACTCCTTAACATGGCCTACATTTCTTGATGATCAAGTCTTAGTATATATCTCTAGTCCCATTCATCACTTCTCCAAGCTCCAAAGCACTGAAATATTCCATGCTCTGCACACCCATTTTTTCTTTCTTATTTGGTACTCTCTTCACAGATCTTGTCCTCTGTGCCCCCTCCACATTCACCTCTATTCTTTGAGGTTTAATACTTGCCACAGAAGCTGGTCTGAATAAAGAGCTTATTTATTTAGTGAATAAGTTACTTGAATGTGTCTAGTGAATGAAATCTACCCTACAAAGGTGGGGGGACAGCAAATTACATTTGTAGAAAGCGGGTAGGAGTGCTTGTGGGAGGACATATATAATGTCTCCTTTGCTTAAATGCAAAGATTAAACGCTTCTCTAGGTTACAAGGAAAAAGAAACCTGGCTGAGCAATTGTGTCTGCTTCTCCTATCAGATCAGAAAGGAGCCTGTGAAATGAAAATGAGAGGAAACAGGAGGATTGCACCTCCCTCCATCTACATGAGCAAAACACCTTCCTAAGCCCAGCTCTCCAACAAGCTGTTCAAAGCAGTTTGCAGACTATCTTTAAAGCATGCAGTTATCCCAAAGGGAAAAGTAAAAAAAAAAAAAAAATGCAAGTTCCCTTGACTATGCTGATATCTGTAGAGATGAGACATACCATTCTCTCATGGCCTTTAGACATAATCAATGGTTCCAGTATTGAAGATGGATAATGAGAGTTGTGTGGCAGTCTCCCTTTCTGGCTATTCATATCACAGAGAGCTTTGTCCAAAATTAAAAGATGTTATCAGTCCACAGAACCAGCCATATTAGGGTCCCAGTTCTTTGGATAATTGAAACATCCATTCCATCGCTTTGAACCTTTGCAGGAACCCTAAACTTTCAGAAAGCTGTTTGTTGTTGCTTGTCCTTTTCATAGCAGTGCAGGTTGAGGTCAAGAGAATTGTTGAATTCATCCTTGTTTCCCATCTCATGGCGTACAGAAGAGGATAATAGATAATATGTATTTAATACACTAAATTGAGTTGTTTAAATTACCTAATGATTACCTAATATGCAAGTGCTTAAAAATACATATCCCAGGAATAGGAAAAGATATGTAGTCATTTATTTAAATAAGCTATTGAGTCATTAATATGTGCATAGCACTGTGCTAGGATTTAGAGATACAATGATAAATTAGGCCATTTTCTTACTGGGAGGATTTTAAAATCTAGTGACATACCTGATAGCAGAGAAACATATGTAATATTTGTTAAATAGTAATGTAATTTTGGGATTTGGGAGCTCTAGTCCACGGTAATTATATTACCTGCAGCCAATGAATGATCAGCACAAAGCAGGTGCACAATGAATTTAGGACGAACGCATAATTGGAACTGTGATTTTCCCCCCTTTCTTTCCATAATGCCAATCATAGTTCTCTCTCTTCAAAAGGTTCAAGAAAAGAGAAGAGAGAAAAGTAGGGAGAGAAGAACAATTTTCTGCTTACTTGATCAAGCCAACATTCCAGAAAAACCCTTTCCTCTGTTCTTTTCCACTGCAAAATTTAACTGAAATTCACCCTTGCGACATACCAGACACCTCCCACCAGAATTATTCTTTAGGATCCTTTTTGGTTATACATATTTCTTGAGAAAACTGAAAAAAAAATCTATTTTAAGAGAACAGTCACTAGTGTTCTACTATCCTGGGGGCCCATAGAGGTCATTGTACTGAGAGACTGCCTGGGAGGTACTCAGGTACTAGGGAGATCATGACTTTGTTATTTGGAAAACTCTGCACATAAGTAATTTGTGGGCAAATTTATGTTTGCCTAGAAGACCACGTCCACATGTGGCAAACAGGGAAAATATAATATTTTGCTAAATTTGCTATTAAATTTCAGAGTATTTGTTTCCCATCATTATTAATTGCCCTGATGTTTGTGAGCAAACAGAAGTTTTGTCTCTCTTACCTAATTGAAATTTCATTATAAGCAAACAGAAGTGTTGGAAATGACCATATATGTATGCATATACACAGCTACAGTCTTTTAAAACATTTATTCATTTAAGAAAGGTGATTGAATTCTTTCTGGGTGGAATGCAGCATAATTGGTGCTGATGAAGGAGGGCCTGCCCAAGATCTAGCTGAGATCCTACTGTGTGTTTCTCTCTTTACATACATGTACACTACTATTAAGTCCTAATGATTATCAGTGGGTTTTATGGTCTTATCTCCATTTAAAAGAGGAGCCAAACACTCAGAGAGGTTAAATAATATACCCAAGGTCACACATTAAGTGGTAGAGCTAGAAATTTATACCTATTTGCGCAACTTTAAAGTATGATTTTTTAATCAATGACCTTGCTGTATCAAATGGTACACAAAGATAAGTGGCATTTCTTATCCCCTTGCAACTCCCACTTAATCTAAATCAATTGTTCTCAACAAGGGGCCACATGTACCCCCAGGGGACATTTATCATTGTGTCAAACATTTTTGATTCCCCTGACTGGGTGTTGCTACTGGCATCTAGAGGATAGATGCCAGGGATGCTTTTAAACCTACTAGTGTGCACAGGGCAGCTTCTCACAACAAAACATGGTCCAAAATGTCAGTAATAGCTGAGAGAAACCCTGATAGAAGTGAGAATTGAAGATATTATATTAGCCAAGATTTTTTTTTAGTTCTAGAAATTAAAAAATCCCTACTTTATGTATGGGATTAGAATATTTTATTATTAGAAATAATAATAATTTAAAATAATTTATTAGAAGCATATTGAAATATCTTGTGTCATTAAAAAAGGAGTCAACCCCAAGACTCGGGATTGGGAGGTTGGTTAAGGGTTTCAGTAATAGGGGGTTCTGGACTTTTCTCTCTAAAATGCTGCCATAAACATGCCTCGTTCAGCTTCTAGAGCATTTATTCTCTCCCTCTAGAAAAGAAAAAAGTCAGGTTAGTTCAGTGTGGGTCAGGTGACTGTATATTCTGGCAAAATATGACCTACTCGTGTGTATTAGAGAGCATTCCTAGAAAGGGCAGCCTCCCCAAGATAGTTTCCCCATGAACTTGTATTCATTTACTTCTGATATGAGGCAGTACGCAATGTCACTTGACAATGTAGATAATATATGTCATGTAACTTCCAGGTAAGATTATATAGATCTTAGGTACTCAGTGCCAAACATTAAGTATGTAACTGTTATTTCTTAAAGCCCATGGTATTGTTTTGGATTCTAACTACATGATCACTCTAGGCTTCACTGCAGTTGGGGCTTGACGAGATCTTTAGATCTCAGAATGTAAGTTAGCTGCTAATGAGCATAAATCCTTTTAATTTAGTTCTTTAGGAAATTGAGCCTTTGCTCATGGTCCTCATCTTGCCTGCAAAGCTATCGACCCAATTCTCTCATCCCAGTGCCATAAAGCACTACAATTTTAATTCAGATTTCTATTTGGCAAGTGTTTATAGAATACCCATTATGTTTAATCACTTCATATTAATGTTAAATCCTTCTGTTATCTCCCAGTAACCCCATGTAGAGAGCAGGTTTCCTATAAGTGAAGTAATCCACCTAATGTCATAGAGTTAGTGGGTAGAGGAACCAAGACTCAAATGCGGGTGTGCTGGTTATTCTTTTTCACACTTCCCTTACCCTACCAGTGTTTAGTCCTGCCCTGTTCTGTGCCCTGAACCCAACCCCTCCTGACAATTTAAGAAGTTCTTTGTTCTCTGATCTCTGGTAGGGTTTGGCAGATGGATGGCAATCACAAGAGACAGGCTAGTAAAGGGAGGGAGGTGTTAAAGTATTTTTTCCCCCCTTCCTCCCAGACACCTGGTTTTTGGCATTAGGTTCACCCTCTATGACTTCAGCTGCTGGTGAAGGAAACCAGATGCAGGGCTCTGGTTCTACCAGATCCCAGGGACCCTCTCTTCTCCCCTCCACCTCTCAGATTAGTTGTGAGAAAATATCCTTACTCTTGCTTGTTTTTCCCTGGACACATTCTTTTTTTTTTTTTAATAAATTTATTTTTTATTGGTGTTCAATTTGCCAACATATAGAATAACACCCAGTGCTCATCCGTCAAGTGCCCATGTCAGTGCCTGTCACCCACTCACCCCCACCCCCCCCTCCTCCCCTTCCACCACCCCTAGTTCGTTTCCCAGAGTTAGGAGTCTCTCATGTTCTGTCTCCCTTTCTGATATTTCCCACTCATTTCTTCTCCTTTCCCCTTTATTCCTTTTCACTATTTTTTATATTTCCCAAATGAATGAGACCATATAATGTTTGTCCTTCTCCAATTGACTCATTTCACTCAGCATAATACCCCCCAGTTCCATCCACGTCGAAGCAAATGGTGGGTATTTGTTGTTTCTAATGGCTGAGTAATATTCCATTGTCTACATAGACCACATCTTCTTTATCCATTCATCTTTCGATGGACACTGAGGCTCCCTCCACAGTTTGGCTATTGTGGACATTGCTGCTAGAAACATCGGGGTGCAGGTGCCTGGACACATTCTTTATTGTTCTATTTAACCTTGGCTGTATCTATGAAAATTGCATCTTCATTCATTTCCCTTGACTTAAGCCCTTTTGAGTGGAATTCTCGACATTATATTCTAGTTTTTTGTGTGATATAATCTATTCCTTCCACAGATGAGGGTGAGTTGTTTCCCTGTGTGGACTGCCACTCTCTAGGGCTCTAAATGGAAGAATGAGAGCTCCACCCAAGTACCTCACTTAAAATTAGGCTATGGCTAGAGTTTGAGAGATATAAGTTGCCATGAGTAGGTTCCTAGAATATCACTTCTCAAATTTTATTCAGTGTCTTTTAGAAATATTAGTGGTCCCTAAATGACTTAAATGTATATACTTCTATAAAATCTGAACTGTGTTTTTCTTGGCTGCTAGAAAGCTTAGAGCAAACTTTAGTAATCAATTACAGTAATTCTATTTGTTTATTTTTAGAGCATTTTATTACCACTTTGCTGTTTATTTTATTGCCATTTTAGTATGTATTGTATATATTTAACACATTTCATGTGCTTTTTGAGGAAAGATGGCTTATATGTTATTTATAGTAGAAAGACAACTTGGTGAAAGCAAAAACACTGGAATTAGACTAGAGATTGTTTCAACATAAAATCGCAGAACCTCTTTAAAGTTAAGTTTTCTCATCTAGGAGGGGTTCCCAGGAATATCCATAAGGGCAGTGCAAAGACGAAAGTAGAATAGTATGGTACTAGTACAATGTAGTATATTGTAGATACTCCATAAATGTGTAATAAATTGATGAATAAGTAGAAAACAAATACTAGGAATTCTTCCAAAATCAGCAGGCAACTCTCTGTATTGACATTTGGTAGATATTCCTGCTAGTTAGCACTATCATATCCAATGATTTTCACGCAACCAGAATTCAGAATTCAAGAGCATTGGTAGGCTCTGGGACTGAAGAGCTATGGCTGGGCTTCCTAGATGGTTGGGGTAGGGAGAAGGAGGTGGGGGAAATTAAAAGGGGTAGGGAAAAAAAACGTACCTGTTAACTAGAAATTAAACTCAACATCTCTTCCATACTTAATGAAATTGGCAAGAGCAATGAAAATCAAGCCAGGGTATCAGGATCCAGACCAGACAAATATGTGTGTATGTGTTTCTTTCAGGCTTTTTTCCTTACTAGTGTATGACATTGGGAAGCTATAAAGATTTTTAAGTGACAGCTTTTATTTTAGTTTTGATGTCTAATCTGAAAATGGAGATAATGATAACATTTATAGATTTGCCGTGAGGATTACACATGAAAACATTTGCCAATGTGCGTAGTAATCTAAAAGCCACTGTATTATGGCTTTTTAATAATAAAAATATTGTTCCAGGCCAGAGTAGTACAAGACATAAGTTTGACCTAATGTGATGTCCCCAGAGTTGACTTAATGACAATGACACAGAGACAGAGGGGCTATGATAGAATTGAGACAGCCATGATGCCTCTTGAGCTGGAACCAGAAAGAATGACCACAAGTTAAGATGGAGGTGGAGACTGAAGACTCCTCAGATAACATCCAAAGCCCCTAGGAGACTGTTGACATTGAAGGGAGTATCTGTTGCCCAGAGAAGAGATTGAGGCTAGGGCTAGCGGCTGCTTGTTAAAATCAGGTTTAAGAATCCACAAAAAGGCAAGATGACTATTTCTGTAGAGTCTATTTAGAGAATTTTAAAACATTTTGCTTATATTAGGAAGAAAACATGGCTACATTGTGTAAATAATTCAAATTTTAAAATAAATGTCTAAACAATACCTAAGATCATAAAGACATTTTTGAATTCGGAGTTTGCCTCTTTGGGCTGTGGTCCCAGGTCCTCAGTATAGATATCTGTGCTCCTCCGACAGGAATGTGCTTTCAAGGACACATTTGAGAAGCTCTGCTTTAAAGACATAGGTTCTCTTGACTTTGGAATTGAGTATATTTACAAAGCAGATGATCTTGAACACATCATGTCACCACTGTGAACCTATCTGTTAAATGGGAATAAAAATATCCAACACTTGTAAGGATTAAAGAATGTAACTTTGAAAATCTCTGTGCACCTGGTCCAAAGGAGGTACCAAATTAAGTGAGTTATTTTCTCCTCCTTCCCACCTCTTTGTACATTGTGATAAAACCAACTGGAAAGCAATGATACCTCCCCTGTATATTTCCTTTTCAGCAGCAAATCCTTGGTTCAACTTTACTGGATTCCATAGCTCGGTAGGCAAGCCCTGGGTGCAACAAAAAATTATGAAATGCAATCTGTCTCTTTAATAAAAACAGGGAAATTACAAACATAAAATTCATTCATAAAATACAGAAATAATTAGTTCACTGCACTGTTCACAATATCCTGTTTCTAAAGTACTCTAAACCAGAATATTCCACAGAAACTCACGGCATTTATTGATCTAATTTATAGTTTTATGTTGTTTGCTAGAACCGTAGATTATCAAGACTAGATGATATTAGCCCATGAAATTGAGATTCATCTAATACAAATACAAATTCCATTTATTCTCCACATGTTAAGCACCCAGTTTTCTTTCAAGTTCAAATAAAGATACTGCAAATATTTACAGGTTGGTGTTTATAAATGCACGAAAGTAAGAGATGGGAGTGAATACTCCCTCATTTCTTCAAAAAAAAAATCTAACAAAGCTTGAAAGAAGTGAATTGAGGATAGTTAAATGAATGTGCTGCTTCACCTACTAGATAATAAAGTTAAGGAGCTCATTAATCCCAACAGTGTTATCAGTTACAAACATAAGAAAGAAGAGACAGGGCAATATGCTCAAAGAATTAGGCTCACCTGGGTTTCAGTCCCAGCTCCGCCGTAGATGTTGCTTAAGTGTGCAATTTGCAGTTCCTGTGTTTATGAAGATGGGCATAATAATCCTCACTTACAAGGTTGTTTTTAAGACAGAACCACAGATGTCTGCAAAGTATTGAGCATGGTGCTTGCACATGGAATGTGTTCCATACATGCTGCTTTCCTTCTTTTGAGTAGATTTCGACAAAATAAGGGACGATAGAGCATCTGTATCATTTTTTCCAAAGTTTTTAAGCCATAAGATTTCCTTCCCCTCCCTACTTTTTTATCAATGAAAATATATGTGGTAGCTTATTTTGTAAAGACTCCTGATGAACAAAAGTTTACGTATGTGCATACAATATGTAAATACAAACATACACACACACACATATATATTTGTTTAAAGATTGTTGAATGTTGAGTGAGGATGAGGAAGCTGAAAATATTAGTAGTATTAAAGAAAAAATAAGTTTTCAAGATGAGGAAATGAGATGGATCTCATCACAGCAGCAGGATTGGCTCTGGCTTCTCTGGACTCAGAATGATGGGGCACAGTCAGGTGTGAGGTGAGAGGAAAATGGAAACCCTGTTGTCCCACTAAGGAGATACATACCTGCTCTGAATTTCTGGCTAATCATCTGAGGACTAGATTCACTGAGGTTCCCACTTACTTATGTCTTTATGTAAAGGAAGGCATCCTTTCATTAACTCTCAAAATCTCTCATTTTTATCACATTAAAGACTTTTTTAAACTGCATCTTTCCACCTTTTTGCTCCTAGTTTAATGAAATATCTAAATGTGGTTTTTCATTAGGATCTCATAGCTCATACAAGTACCCAGTCCTCAATAAAATCACTGTCAAATAAATTATATTTGCACGATTCTGTTAGTATTTCATATAATGGTCTTTATCAGGAAGGTCATAGTTCAGCCTTTTAATATCTTACCAGTCTACAAAATATACCCTTATACTTTATTGTAATATACTATTTTCACCCCTAGAATTACTCAACATTTGGATTTGAGGAACATCTGCTGCCCTGCCACATGTCAGCATGGGTGAGGCAGAGTGCTGAGCCGATAAGATTCAGGGGAGAGGTTAGAGTGCTTTGGAACAAGCCTCTTTTTCTTTATTTCTCTCTCTCTTTCTCTCTCTCTTTTTTATCTCTGTCACCCTCACTACACACTCTCTCTCTGTCTCTCATCTCTGTCACCTTCATTTCATTGTCTCTCCTTTAAAACGCTTCTTGCATAGGAGAGAAAAACGTGTTGATATAGAATGTCACAGAGTCAGACTTAAAAAAAAAAAAAAAGAAAGAAAGGTTTCATATAACACGTTTTCTCACTTGCTCCCTTACAATAAAATGAGTGTTCTATGATGGGAAAAGTGTTGGTGAAGTATATTAAAAAGAATGGCTTAAAACTGGGGCTTTCAAATTTATAGAGGAAAGGAAGCAGTATAAACCCATGTAACAGTCTAACAAAGATGAGCTGGCTTTGAACTCTGGCCCACCTGAAGCTGAAGACGCAGGAACCTGGCTGCATTCAGTATTTATTAGTACCTCACATACATAGCATCAGAAGTGGCATTTGAATTGCAAATTAAATGTTTTCTATTGTTCTGCTGATTCTTTAAACCATATCTATGTCTTGAATTATCTGCCGTTTCATTTTCTAAGTAGTTTCTAGAAAAACCTACTTTAAATGACTAAAAAAGTCTTTCTAAGACAAAATGGAAAAGCCAAGGTTGGTGGTATAATGATAACCATAACAAAAACAATAGCACTACTAATTTTAACAGTGACAGGGCTCTTCAAAGAGCAGCATGGTGCATTCTGGACTTCAGAGTTACACAGACCCCAGTCGAATCCTGTTGTGACCTTGGGCAAGTTATTTAATGTTAGCTTCCTTTTACATAAAATAGGAATAGAAATTGCTATCTATAGGGTTGTTATGATAATTAAATATGATTGTATATAGGCATTGCTTAGTATTAACCTAGATAATAAAAACTATTAGCACTCTTTGCCTTATTTTTGCATTTTATGAAAATCTAAATTGCAGATGAGGAAATTGAGACACAGATCTTGAGTATACGATTAAGAGGAGGGAGAGTCACAATGAGAATTCCAGACGTTTTGCTTTACCTCACTCATTCACCATCACAAAATGGTTCACCGTAATGTGGTTTCTCTACCCACATATGGTTCATCAACAATACCTTTTAGTTACTCTTACATTAGAAGAGTAAAGTCGATTGTGCTTCTTGGGAGCTTGCTATATAGTCAAAGAGACCTATTAAACACAGCGAGACCTAGCCAGAGTGTTATAACTTGGGCCAAAAAAGTTTAATTCAGCTTGCACTATTGTGAGGGTGTTAGAATGACCAGCATTAGCCATCTGCTGAGAATATGAGTGAATGGACAATTGACTTATATCTGAATTTTCATTATGTGTGACACATTATTACGAGATTTTGCTGTAGTTAAATTGGTCAAAAAAAGATAACATTGATGTGAAAACTCTAACGGCAGTCATAATAATACTAACTATGGCAGGGAAAATTCTGCTATAACACTGATAAACACTTTTTTACCATATAACCTCATCGCTGGGACATACTAAGACTACATTTTGTACCCTCCCTTGCACTGTGTAGTGCACACAGGAGGACTACACTTTTACTGTTTCCTTTGCATGTGGCTGGATGGCTTCTGGCAGGTATAATGAGTGTCAAAGAGATTCAGATAGCTTCCAGACCAGTCTTAGAAAAATCTCATGGAAGGCATGGTAGGGACAATGTATTGAGTGCATGGGGAAGACAGGGTGCTGTACTCACCTCTCAAAAAATTGCTGACAATAAGAGTCTGCAAATCTCTACCAATGGTACTATGACAAACAACCCTTTACTGGGTTAAGCCTCTGAGATTTCAGAGGAAGTACATTTCCACAGCCTACCCTGGATTGTGGCTAATCCAGCAACTAGCACTGTGCACTGATTGTATACCAGGCACTACCTCAAGCACTCTGCATATCTAATTTCATCTTCAAGACAGAGATAAATGCTAACTATTATTGTTATAGCCATTTCTCAGATGAGAAAAATGAAACTTACTGCTGCTGAGTGATGTGTCCATGATCCAAGAAGCTGGAAATGTCTGAACTAGGATTTGAATTCATGTCTGTGTCTCTAGAGCCTGCCAACATGATAAGCAGGTGATCCTTCCACATATTAGGTAAATAGATCATTAGTTTGTAAGTAAGAAATCTCAGTAGGAGAGTCTGCTAATCTGTTTACCAGAGGTCCTGGGCTGTGAAAAGGAATGGAGCCCAGAGGGGAGCATGGTAGTAAGCTCCTCAGAGGCCATCAAGGTGGTCCCAGGATATATGCAGAGGCTTGTTTCTGGAGAAAATGTTGTCTTCAGTGGTGCTGCAGAAAAACTGCCATAGGATCAGTTGCATGAAACACTTCTGGGGCGGGGAAAAATCTTTTGAATCAGATACTTAGAGGAGGTAAGAATAGGGATTGTGGCAATATCTCCTGTTCGTCTTCTTTTATATTTTCAATTAATATGGATTTTTTATGTTTGTTGGGCAGGGATAGACATAGGATAGAAGATATTCAGTCCCTTGTTATTACTATGCCAATTACCTGGCAGTAATCCCTCGTGGCTATGTGAGTTGCCTGGTTTTCTAGAACAGGTTAGCCAAGGAAACACAAAATATAAATTATTGGTTTAAGTTTTTAAGAATCTGCTTTTTGTTTACTTTTGGGTAATGACTTTTTTTCGGCGTGTATGTTAGGAGGTGCATTTATATAGAAAAAATCATGCACACAGACATACAGATATATATATATATATAATGTGTAAATATGTTGTATACATGCATATGTACATGTAATTATATAATGTATATGTATATTATACATAACCATGCATACATACACATATATAAGTGTGTGTGTGTTTGTATGCATATAGTAGTAAACATAACCTTGAAAATACATGATGTCTAATATGAGAAAAAAATTTAAAAAGCTCTCAGGGACAGATGTCTCTTAAAATCTACAAACATAAATGCATAGTTTAGCTCTCTGATAAAAAGCAGATATAGATACGGCAACAGATGCTGTTTGAATAATCTTACCAATTTGATGAAAAATAGTTCTTTGAGCATTTACTAATTACTAGCAGCTTGGTGCATGATTAGAATAAGGTTTAGAAAATATTAACAAATGCATAGGTTATCTTCTCTTTTAAAACTAAACTTCAGTTCCCAATAAATTCTGTTAAAAATAAACAGCTCTTGAATGCCATCCCTGTACCTGCTCATTCTGCTGCAAGGGAAATTCAAAAATGAATGATACAGCATACCTGCTCAGAAAGAATTGGCAAGCTATTGGGCAGACTGATCACGATCAGTGTTTGATCTGCTTCTGCTTTCCTGGTTCTTTTTTGTGGAATAATGTTAGTTTCCCAGCATGGTACCTTGTGGGATGCCTCGCACCCAGCATCCCAGCTCCTTACCTTACCCTCGCTGACCTTTCTCTATTGGGCCTCCCAGCTCCGGAAACTGAGGACTCAACTGTGTCTGGCTTGCAACACACCAGGGAAAAGGTGTTAATTCACTTCTTAAGATTGTTAATTAGATGTGGAATACTTGACTCCATCCTTCCAGTGCAAGGGAGAGTTGGCGCATTGCATATTTTAAGGAAGACTTTAAGCAGTTCTGTGGAGCCATTGCTGTTGTATCTTGTGTCTTTCAGATCTGGAATGTGAAGTTCGAGGAGGGCAGCAGTGTGCGTGCCTTTCTTGTGTTTCAGGGTGACACTTTGAGTTAGGGGGGGCCGTTGAATTTTGGTTCATAGGTTCCTCACTCTGGACAGAGTGTGGATGGCTTACAATAGCCTTCTCATCTAGGGTTAAGTCACAAGTATGCTGCAGGATTAAACTGCGTAATAGAAAGAAAGACATAAACAATAACTATTGACATTCTTAATGTCATTTATTATTTAAATGGCACAGAAACTAAACCCTCTTGCTCCCAGAAATAGTTAAATCTTGTCCAAATGTTTTCTAAAATATTATAAATTATCTATCAGACATGAGTTCCATTTTGATAGATTCAAAGAATAATTTATAGGTAAAAAGCAGCAACTTAAATTATAAAATGCTATCTTGTAGGATATCATACTGAAATCTCCCTTACTTTAAATCTTTCAACATTTTTTCATAAAATTTATTTTTAATTAATGTTTTAAAGATCACATATAATCCAGGAGTTGTTTTCTTACTCATACTTTTGCCAGTTAATGATCCTTTAAAACATCATTTATTGGTTTCCTGCCCTTCAAAGTTTTTTTTTTTATTTATTTATTTTTTTTATTTATTTTTTATTTTTTTGTTTTTTTTTTTAAATAAGGATTGTGTCTTTCTTTTCTTTTCTTTTCTTTTCTTTTCTTTTCTTTTCTTCTTTTCTTTAAGATTTTACTTATTTATTCATGAGAGAGAGAGAGAGAGAGAGGCAGAGACACAGGCAGAGGGAGAAGCAGGCTCCATGCAGGGAGCCCTATGTGGGACTCCATCCGGGGTCTCCAGGATCACACCCTGGGCTGAAGGCGGAGCCAAACTGCTGGGCCACCAGGGCTGCCCCCCTTTAAAGTTTTTAAAACAGGAATACATCAACAGATATACAGGATGTGTTGTGCTTTACACTCATGGTGAGACATCTCAAGCTGTGGTCCACTGAATGTGAGTTATAACCTACGACATTCAGGGACTTCATGAGGTCCAGACTATTTTCATAATAATACTATGTAATAAGAAATAGTACTGATAGTAGGAAACCTGTTAAAGTGAATTGACATTGGTACTGATGGTAACCAGTGAAATCAGTCGTGTTTAAAATTGCTAACCTTTAGTGTGAAGCAAGGCAATGGCCCCAAACTATATAAGGTTCATGGTATTATCCTCTAGTACCACTCTGAGTTACTTTTTAAAGATTATATTTATTTATTCGTGATAGATACAGAAAGAGAGGCAGAGACACAGGCAGAGGAAGAAGCAGGCTCCGTGCAGGGAGCCTGATGCAGGACTTGATCAGGACCCTGGGATCACACCCTGAGCCAAAGGCAGATGCTCAACTGCTGAGCCACACAGGCGTCCCCACTTTGAATTATTTTTAAAGCTTAAAAATAACTTAATTATTTATCTTAAATGAAGAATATCTTTGGTGAACTATTAAAAATTATTAATTTAATAAATCCTGAGCCTAGAGAACACATACTTTTTGTTATTCTGTATGATGAAATGGATGCTCACGTAAAGCAGTTCTGTTGCAGATTGAAGCACTAATGGAAGCACTGGTTTGTGTTATGAGCTGAACTAGCCATAAAGGAAAATGTGGTTATTTATACTTGGTTACTTGAAACTTGGTTCTAGAAAACTAGACGTTTTCTGGAAAATGAAGAAAGTGAACCTGTCACTTTAAGGAAAACACTGACAGTATTTGTTGCCAAGGACAAAATTCAAGCTTCCAAGTAAAGTTAGAACTTAGGAAAGTCGTATTCACTACCTAAAACTTGACAGTTTTTAATACTGAACAATTTTTCTGTTGCGATCAGGGTGACATTAGAAAATGCAATTTTTTTTTTTGGATATTGTGTAGTGAAATGCATCAACATCAACATTTGGAAGATCTACATAACTCAGTGAATCAATATTTATCTAAATGCCAAATGCATGATATAAAATAAGGGGTCAAAGATCCACCAGAGTCCACAATAGACCAAAAGATTTTAATGTAACACAAAAATTTCATCAACATGCTTTCAGATACTACACTGTAAATAAGTTTTTTAAAAACTCCACTTGTCAAGTTTGAGTGCAGTATCAATTGTCTGAAAAAGCTATTGAAATATTCCCTTTTTTTCCAATTATGTCCATTTGTGAGGTTGTATTTTCTTCATATAGTTCAATGAAAACAACATTTCAAAACAGCTTGAGTGCAAAAGCAGGTATGAGAACTCAAATATCTTCTATTAAGTCAGATATTTTAAGAAAAGATTCAAAAGTGTTAAACAAGGATACTCAATTGAATTTTATTTGTTGTTTGATAAGACATAATTATTTTTTTATAAAATTACATTATTCATGTTGACGTAATAGACTTGTTATTTTAAATATATTAACAAATAATTATTTTAAAATTCTTGGTTTTAATTTTAAAGTCATAAATATTCACAGATATAGACTTTATAAACTAAAGTGTTTTGGAGTCCTCAATAATTTTAAGAAGTAAAAGCAGTTTGAGAACTGGTACCTGAGAGGACTTGGAAAATATGCAAAGAGTTAAGTCTATATATAATAGCTATAATAGTTCTATTATCTATTGACTGAACACCCTGGTTAACTTATCAATAAATATTCTGTGTGTCCTTACCAATAAATATTCATAAAGTTGTTTTGCCTCTTAAAAGATTTAATGGCATATAATAAATATACCCATTATTATTGGACAAAAGCAGTAATAACAAAAACATAGACAGATTAATTATACCAAAAGAAATTGCTACAATTATCTATTTACATTATCCCAACCACAATGATGGTTGCCTCCAACCTAAACATGTTAAAAATTTCTTGTGTATATTTTCTTGTGTACATTTTCTTGTGTACATTTTCTATAATCGTTTTATTCCTTCTTTTATTCTTTTTTTTTTTATAAAGATTTTATTTAGGGTCATCTGGGTAGCTCAGTGCTTTAGTGTCTTCCTTTGGCTCATGGTCCTGGAGTCTTGGAATTGAGTCCCTCATCAGGCTTCCCAGGAGTCTGCTTCTCCTTCTGCCTGTGTCTCTGCCTCTCTGTGTGTCTCTCATGAATAAATAAATAAAATCATAAAAAAATATATTTTATTTATTTATTGGAAAGAAGGGGGAGGAGCAGGAGGAGAGAAGAGGGAGAAGCAGACTCCCCACTGGGCAGAGAGCTAAGGTCAGGACCCTGAGATCATGACCAAAGCAAAGGCAGACACCTAACCAGCTGAGCCACCCAGGCGCCCCTCCTTCTTTCATTTCTAATGTCTCAAGGAATAACTTCCTCCTAGAGTCTTTATCTTAATGATCAACAATGTATCTCTTCTCTCTCCTATACACATTTCTTACTTGTATTTCCTGTATGTCTATGTATCAGTCCAAAGATAAGCAATGTATGTTCCTTATAGGCAAGTACAACATGCTCAATTTCATTTGTATTCCAACACTTTCTACCACAGTTCTTAGTCCATTCAGGCTGTTATGACAAAAATGCCATATACTTTGTGACTTAAGCAACTGACATTTATTTCTCACAGTTCTAGAGGGCAAGTACAAGATCAAGACACCAGCAGATTTGGTGCTTGGTGAAAGCCTGCTTCCTGGTTCATAGATAGTACCTCCTACGTGATGGCAGAGGCCAGGGAACTCTCTGAGTTCCCTTACAAGGTCACTAATCCCATTCATGAAGGCTCCTTCCTCGTGGCCTCATTATCTCCAAAGGCCTGACCTCCAAATAACATTACTTTGGGGATAAGATTTTTTTAAAAATATTTTATTTATTTATTCATGAGAGACATAGAGATAGAGGCAGAGACATAGGCAGAGGGAGAAGCAGGCTCCCCACAAGGAGCTGGATGTGGGACTCAATCCCAGGAACCCCAGGAACATGACTTGAGCCAAAGGCAGATGCTCAACTGCTGAGCCACCCAGACACCCCGGGAGATAAGATTTTAGTAATCAATATCTGCAGGATTTAACTGAAATAGCTGATAACATGAATTATTTCAATAGAGTTATGATTGATTACACGACTAGTCCTTAACTAAAGCATAAAAATAGGACAGCCCTGGTGGCTCAGCGGTTTAGCGCTGCCTGCAGCCCAGGGTGATCCTGGAGACCCTGGATCGAGTCCCACGTCGGGCTCCCTGCATGGAGCCTGCTTCTCTCTCTGCCTCTCTCTCTCTCTCTCTCTCTCTGTCTCTATGAATGAATAAATAAAATCTTTAAAAAAAAAGCATAAAGCATAAAAAAGCATAAAGCATAAAAAAAGCATAAAAATAAAAGAACTTTGTACTCTTCCTTCTTTTCCTCCCTCCCATCTACCTCTTCATCAACCTTCCCATCCATCCCACATATATTCAACATTAATATGGAATATATCATATTCCATATAATACAATATGAAAAACTATTTAATTCTAAAATGGCAGTGATTATAAAATGGACCATCAATTTAACCATAGCTTAGAAGAGAGGGATAAGGAAAAACAATATAAAATAGATATCATTCTTACAAAATGAACCAATAAATGAATATTTACCTACACAATTACAAACAATAGTCTTTTTAAAGTATGACTGTCAAAATTTTAATCTAAACCTTTGCATTGAGCCTAAAAAGTTTTATGCATGAATCACTTTCAGCCACCAACTAATGCATAGCATCAGTGACAAGGTTTTGCATCCCTTAACCTCTGCTTGTCATCCAGACCGTTTTGTCATATTTCAGACTGATATAATAATTTTGAGCCAAATAAAAATACCTGGGTTTTTCCACATTTGGATAAACTTGGCATTTTGAAATTTCTGTAACTTGGATTATATATTATGGGAAGTGAATAGCTCCATTTCCAAGTAAGCCAAAGGCTTTTGACAGATAGATGTTATGTTCCTGAGTGGTAGTCCTTCATGATGCATAAATTGGTCACAATAACCTCTCGTAGGGTTCAAAATACCATTATCTATTCCCAGAAATTTGACAGTTTCTACTAACTATAATTGCAATGCCTGCTGTATGATAGACAATCTTTGACATACAAAATAACTTTTTATTTCAGTGGAACTTCATAGTACTGTATAATCTTTTTGAAGAAATTTTAAATGACAATTAGGGATCCAAATTTAAGTCAAAATTTAACTCTGTGTAATGCTAACAGTCAAAGTAATCCAACTCAGGTAACAATAGTATGAATGTAGCTAACTGGTATATGCAAAGGCAAAGACAAGAATGTCACCACACTTTTCTGCCTGGTGGCTGCCTTTTTTCTTTTTCACAAATATTTTAAAGAATATTCCAATATTAGATATTTCAAAGTGTGAACAATGGGTATCTTTATATAAATATACATAAGTTATATACATACGTGTGTGCATATCTATAACATGTATATACATACATAGCATATATGTGACATATAGTCTATATAGCTTATGCTGTATCAATTGAGTTTGCTCAGAGTTATATATCATTAATATCACTACCAATGTGAGTATGAGATTGTTCTCTGAAAAGTAGCACAATTGTTAATAATAGTATTCTGAATAAGAATAATTGATTTTGTTTCCTAAAAATATGTATCTACTGCCTTTATGATAAAACTCCTCATAGGCTGTTTTGAGGATAAACAGCACTTTCACATGGCCTTGTTAAAGCAAAAAATATTCTGACACTTGTTAAAACAATAAGGATGACTTTAATCAGCACTATCACAATAGGTGTAGAGACTATTGCAAAGTCATCTTTCATTAGGATAGAGAGATTGAGTTCAACCCCGAATACAACAAGGAAAAGCAGAGATTTGAAGCCAAAGAACAAGATGAGGAGGTTGGTAGATGGAAATTTAATACAAGGCAACATCAAGGATAAAGGGGATTCCTGGCTAAATTGACCTGACCTTCTTCCTGAAGGCAGGCCTGAGTGATCAGACACTACCTGGAGGATGAAGAACCTGATCAGAAATCAAGAGTGATCAGATTCTGGGGTATCTGGGTGGTGCAGTCAGTTAAGCATCCAACTCCTGGTTTCGTCTCAGGACGTGATGATGGTATCATGAGATCAAGCCCTGCACCGTGCACTTACTCATCGTGTGTGTGTGTGTGTGTGTGTGTGTGTGCTTAAGATTCTCCATTTCCCTCTGATCCTTCCCCTCGCTCTCTCTCTCTCATTCTCTTTATATATAAAATTAAAAAAAATAAATAAATCTTAGAAAAAGAATGATCAAATATTGAGGATAAGGGCTTCTGGCTAAAGTGGCTTACAGTATTCTTGTTAAAATTGACCAATGCAGAGATGGACACGGAGACACTGAAGTCCAAAAGTCAAGATGTACTTGGGAAGAGAATTCAGAAGAGCCTGATTAAGACTAACCAAGGACAGCAAACAAAGATGGCTAAATTGCATTGAACAGTAATGCAAAACAAGGTTTCAGTTTTGTAATCTAA
This sequence comes from Vulpes lagopus, assembly GCF_018345385.1. Taxonomy (NCBI): domain Eukaryota; kingdom Metazoa; phylum Chordata; class Mammalia; order Carnivora; family Canidae; genus Vulpes; species Vulpes lagopus. Next base: position 30,953,052 of record NC_054838.1, on the reverse strand, counting down.
CTGCAGAGAGGAGGGGGTATAGAAAGAGGAAAGAAAAGATGGAAAGAATGAATTTAGATGGAAAGAATGAATCAAGGTGATGAGAGGTTGAAGCCCAGCGAGAGGTTGGTGAGAACTGGAAAGTTTGCCTTCCCTATTGTAAGGAAGGCGCTTCAAGGAATTTTAATTTTCTTTTTCTTAATGTATAATGCATGCATCAAATGCATGCTTCTTAAGTGTTCAGTTTGATGAATTTTTATATGTGTATATATTCATATAACTTGTGCCCAGATCAAAATATAGAACATTTCCAGTTACTAGGAGGCCCTGTTTCACCATTTCCAATTTGTAACACATGAGAGGTGCCCAATACCATGACCTCTGTCTCTAACACTAAGCTTTGCAAAGCATTTTACTTACTTTTCAGTAATTTTATTTTAAATATAATGGTACAAGTTGACATGAGCGAGATGGAGCATTTGAGGACATCTACACTGTTGTCTACTGTGAAATACCATAATAGCTATGTATGTATGGAGCATTTACTCTTGGCTCATCACTGTCCCAAACACTTTAGTTAATAAGTCATAGATAGATAGAGATAGAGATATATGATACTTAGCTGTAGTTTAAAAAATTAAGACACAGATATACCACATAAAAGGCCAAAAGATAGACAACTGTGATAGACTCGGTATTCAGATCCAGGCGATTGGATTTGCACCCGAGAGTTTAACCAATGCTGTTTGGTCCAATTCTTAAAGTTTTCAGGCTATAATTACTAGCAATATGGTTTACTAAAAACATTGAACTAATATTTTATACACCAACATTTCAGCCATGGCTCTTAGTATTCCCAGAATGGCACTCCAGGCCAAGGACAATCTTTACATCTCTGTCTTTGGTGGAAAAGTCAGGATTAGCATATAGTTCCCTCTGGTATAGAAGCTCATGAGTTTTCTGCATAGGATATGAAACTACTTGGTGAGGGTTTCTTACACAGGATGGGATTTCCTATAACTACAGAATGGTTTATCATTATGATATTTCACCAGCTGGTTCACTTATATGGAGTATTGCTACACAATACCCACAGAAGATCAAATCAAGAAACGTATTCATGGACTCCAAAAGTATTCATAAAGTTATCACAGCCTCAGAGGTGATTGTCTAGAACCTGTAAGGATGCAAGGTAATAAACTTACCCTCTTCTCATTTTTACTTGGTTACTTGAAGACCACATGGAGTGGACTTGTATCTGGTGAACTTTTGTATAGAAAAGTGATTTTATTATCAATTTTTTATTAAAGTATAGTTGATTCACAGTGTTACATTAGTTTCAAATGTACAACATAATGATTTGACAAGTCTATATATTATACTATGTGCACTGCAAGTGTAGCTACCATCTGTCACCATATAACACTATTACAATATCATTGACAATGTTCCTTATGCTGTGCCTTTCACTCTCATGATTTTTGCATTCCATTAACGGAAGTCTGTATCTCCCACTCCCCTTTGCCCATTTTGCCCATCCCCAAGTCCCCTTTCCTCTGATAGCCGTTGGTTCTGCTTATGGATCTGTTTCTGCTTTTTGTTCATTTATTTCTTTATTCATTTGTTTTTTGTTTAGATTTCATATATAACTGAAATCATGTGGCATTTGTCTTTTTCTGTATGACTTACTTCACTTAGCATAATACCCTCTAGGTCTATCCATGTTGTCACAAATGGCAAGATCTCATTCTTTTTTATGACTGAATAATAATTCCTCTGTGGTGTGTGTGTGTGTATGGTTACATCTTTTTTATGTATTAGTGGACACTTGGGTTGCTTCCATATGTTTGCTTTTATAAATAATGCTCCAATAAACAGAAATGTGTTTATCTTTTAGAAATAGTGTTTTCATTTTCTTTGGATAAATAGCTAGTCGTGTAATTACTGTATAGTATGATATTTCTATTTTTAATTTTTTGAGAAACCTCCATACTGTTTCCCACAGTAGGCCACCAATTTACACTCCTACCAATAGTGTGCAAGAGTTCCTTCTTATCCCCACATCTTCGTTAACACCTGTTATTTCTTGTCTTTTTATTTCTAGCCATTCTGACAGGCGTGACTTGATATTTCATTGTGATTTTGATGACAATGATATTATCATGCAAGGTTATGTTCAGGAAACTACATGGGTGCTATTCAGGGCTGTGCTGCCTTCAACCTAGTGCCAGCATTGCCAGCATCCTATGGGTTATCCCAGTTTGACAATTCAGGTAATTTTTGTCACTATCCTTCCTGTTCTTATGCTTCTATTATCCCAAGTACCACTTTTTAGGGTCAGAAATCTCCTTGCCACTTCTAAAGACAGTTCATAAATTCTTTGTATTTTAACCTCTCTCCTACTGATTACTATATAAAAACATATACAGGATATAAATTTGGGGGAGGGCCAAAGTTCCTTACAAAGTTTCCCCTCACCATTGTTCCTTTCTCACTTTTGGTTTAGCCCATGTTCTCATTAATAGCCAAAGCCTAATGAAATAGACTTTGAGCCTTCTCTACTTCAACATGATTCTGTCCTCCAAGAAGGTCATTTTTCATACTTCAGGTTTAAAAACAAAAGTGTCTTAGACTACAAATGAGTGGGAACATGAAATGACTTATTCTCCCCAACTGAGAGTGCCAGCATGTGGAAACTTCTGGGCTCATTCAGGAAAATCTTGGCCCTGTTGTCAGTTCAGAGATCTTGCTATCAATAACTACCAGAGTAAGTGGGTAGACAGAGCACTGAATCAAGAGTCAGGAGCCCAGTGATAGAGCCTGAGCTTTGCTCTCTAAAAATTGTCTTTGACGAACTACCCACTACATGCTATCCACATTAGGAAAATTGAGGTACAGAAAGATTGGCAAGAGTACTTGCCTAAGGTCATGGCACTGGTTAGTAATCTTACCTAGCTTTAAACTCAAAAGACCATGCTATCCCACTTCATTTAGATCTTCTATTTGGCAAAATATTCAGTAAGTACCTACTACTACATGCTAGGTCCTGGGTTAAATAATGGAAAGTGTAGACATGGTCATTGACCTCAAGTCAAGGGGAAAGATAGATATTAGCATAATTATACAAGTTTCTCACCAGTGGCAAAAAGAGGTCCATTGAGCTATGGAAATAACTAATGGAAGAATCTGAGCCACACTGATAGGGTTTGAAAAGGCTTTTTTTGAGAAGTAACCACTAGGCTGACATTGAAGGATTAATAGACAAGATTAATTAATAAGACAAGGGGATGGGATCCCTGGGTGGCGCAGCGGTTTGGCGCCTGCCTTTGGCCCAGGGCGCGATCCTGGAGACCTGGGATCGAATCCCACATCGGGCTCCCGGTGCATGGACCCTGCTTCTCCCTCCGCCTATGTCTCTGCCTCTCTCTCTCTCTCTCTCTCTCTCTCTCTCTCTCTGTGACTATCATAAATAAATAAAAATTTTAAAAAATTAAAAAAAAAGACAAGGGGAGCAGGGAAACAGTGTGGGACAAGGGAATAACATGTGCACAGAAAGGCCTTGTGGCAGGAAGAAGTATTGACGTTAGAACACTCCAAAGGCTAAGTGCCAGTCAAGGATAAACATGGGGCAAAATACTGTTTGAGAGGTCAATGGGATCAGTACAAGCAGGGCTTCATAGGCCCTTACAAGAGTCTCTCCCTAAAGGATAGCAGAAAATCTTGTAAATATTTATCATGCTTAATAAGACCAACTCTGTTTCAAAAAGATAAGGAATAGCCAAGGAAAACTTGAAGGAAAACAAAACTTGAGGATTTACATGCTAGATATGAGGACCTACTATAAAGCTCAAGTAACTGAGAGAATGTGGTATTATTGCAAGGATAGACAAAATAGATCAATAAAACAGAATAGAAAGCTCAGAATCAGATCTACACATTTAAAATCACTTAATTTTTTTTAAAGATTTATTTATTAGACAGAGAGAGAGAGAGAGAGAGAGAGAGAGGCAGAGACACAGGCAGAGGGAGAAGCTGGCTCCATGCAGGGAGCCCGACATGGAACTCGATCCTGGGTCTCCAGGATCATGCCCTGGGCTGAAGACGGCGCTAAACTGCTGAGCCACCAGGGCTGCCTCAAATCACTTAATTTATAGCAAGAATGACATTGCAGTATTGTAGGAGTAAGATGGTCTTTTAAATAGTGCTGTGAGCTTGAGATTTTATCTATCTATCTATTTATCTATCTATCTATCTATCTATCTATCTGTCATCTATCATCTATCTCCATATCCATATATACCTGGAAAAATGAAACCTAACCTCCTACCTCTCCCCGTATAAATTGCAACTCTGGGTGAACTATAGATCTAAATGTGAATGATAAACCATAATAAAAAAAGAAGCTAGGAAACACACAGACACAGGTGTGCATGCACACACACACATACACGCACAGACACACAGGAGAGGATCTTCATAAACTTAAGTAGCTGGAAAATTTTTGAACAGGACATAAAAACGTACTATTAAAAAGAGGAACTGATAACTTTCCTGTATGTAGATTAAGGACTTTTATTCTTAAGAGTGAAAAGGCAATCCACAGAGTGTGAGGAGTTATCTGCTATACATAAGGAACTTGAATTCAATATATATTGACTATTCTTAGACATCTCTAAGAAAAATAAAAACAATGCAATAGAAAAAAGGTATGAGTCATTATTTTAGAAAAAGATGCTAATGCTATTAGTCATTAGAGAATGCAAATTAAATCGAGAATGCACTATCGTTGGTAATTACCAGAATGGTTAAAATGAATAAGACAAATAATGTAAAGTGTTGGCAAAGATATAGAACAACTTAAAATGCCATGCAGTGCTGGTGAGAGTGTATGTTGCTGTAACCACTTTTTAAACTTTGTAAAACTACTTGTCACTATCTACTAAATCTATGCATATTCAGACCCTATGATTCAGTACTTCTACTGTTTGGTATATACCCAATAGGAATACATACATAAGCTCATCAAAACACAACTACATGAATTTTTCTGGTAGCACTATTTTTAGTTGCCTAGAACTAGAAAGTACCATGTGGTGAGTTAAATTATAGGCACTAAGTATTTACCCCTGGGTCTACAGGCTCTGTAATCTGACTTAACAGTTTTGACCATGGATACAGGGCACTCCCCTCCTTGACCCTGAAATCTTCCATGTGGCATGCTTTAGCCAACAGTGTGTTACCAGATAGGAATTGATCAGAGATCTAAATGCTTCTCTGTGATTGGATCTGTCCTCTGATACCTCTGCCATTGCTGCACCAAGAAGATGTTCCAGAACTTCATTAGTCAAAAAAAGGATGGGAGACACAGGGAAGAATAACCCAGCAACTCACAAATACGTGGCAAGACAGATTGACCCACCCGAGTTCACAGTGGGGCTGATGTGCTCCTCCCAGAAGCCTGGAGGTATCATTTTCATTAGTTTCCTTCAGTCAAGCATCTCACCTTCCCCAAAGCTTCAGTCTACTACCCCTAGGCTTAAAGAAGATACTGCCGAGAGGAAAGAAGTATTTAGTTCATGCATGGAAAATATGCATCAAATCATTTCTTGAGTAGCCAAGTGACCCCAAACCGATCCTGCTTCCCACATTCCCACATGATTGAGTCCAGAGAATTGTAAAGAAAAGATCACAGGTTTGGAGTCAAACTATATGAAACAGTTTCCCAAGCATCATTATTAGCGGACTGTGAGCAGATCTTATCTTTGTTTTGAACCTCAATTTCCCTACATTTAAAATGAACACAATGCCCTCCAAGTTGAAGGCTGTTAGTTTACACACATGCTCTAAGCATTCCTTGCCTTTACTCAAATAATGATTACAATGTCTTCTACTTTTACATCCATAATAAACTTCCTTATAACAACTCTGGATGACAGACATTACTATCTTCATTTTACGAAGGAAGAAACTCAGGAAAACTGTTTAGACTTTATTTGTAAAGGATTTGGAGTTCCAGTGCAGTTAGAAGTAGGGAAACAACTGGAAGATCACTGTAATTGTCCAAGTAGGAGGAAATTATGATGTAAACTAGACAGGTGGAGAGAGGTGAACAGATTCTAAAGACATTTGGGATATAAAACTGGCTGAATTTGGTGAGATTGGACTTAAGAGAAGTATGAAGCATAAAGAAGGAGATTGTGACTTAATTCTCTGGGTATTGGGAGGTACTATTCACTGAAATTGGGAACCCAGTGGGGAGAACAGGTTTAAAGGATGATAGCAAGTTTGTTTTGGGACAGATTGAGTGGGAAGTAGTTGTGATGGGTCCAGATGGATATGTTTGAAAGGCAATTGGGTAAGATCTCAATCTCAGGAGAGACATCTGAGCTACTTATAGAATTGGAACTTATTCTTACTTAGTTGAAAAAACCGGTTCAGAAAATATACCACTTTAGTTGTATGTGCTTCAGTAAAGCACTTAACCCTTCTGAACACCAATTTATTCATCTTTTAAATAAAATAAAATAATGTGACATACGTTGTCAAATGAATTCTGATAAAAGTACAATTACATAACACGTGTAATTAATTTGTAAACTTTCAAGTGCTACTTAAATGAAAAAATTATTACTCATTGTTACTACTACCTGGTTGGAACAAACCTTCCATGGCTGCTCAAGTCTTAGTATCCCACTGAGAATTGGTGGAGATATTTTAAAATATTATTATTTGGGGTTATTCTAGTATTTTTAACATCCAAATCAGGGCAAAATAGATAAAAGCTAAAGATATTGAATGAGTTGGGACACCTGCGTGGCTCAGCGGTTCAGCATCTGCCTTCAGCTAGAGTGTGATTCCGGGGTTTTGGGATCTAGTCCCACATCGGGCTCCTTGCAGGGAAGCTGCTTCTTTCTCTGTCTCTCTCTCTCTCTCTCTGTGTGTGTCTCTCATAAATAAATAAATAAAATCTTAAAAAAAAAAGATACTGAATGAGTTAAGTTGTACTATTTCCTAAATAAAAAACGAACATTTCAGGCACACCCAGGAAGCTTTACTAAAAAAAAAAAAAAAGAAGAAGAAGAAGAAAAGAAAGACTACAGTTTCATGCTCATGTGATGAGAGAACTAGCATTTGCCTCCTCTCCATCAATAGCAGGATTGGTAATTGAAAAGAAAATATTCTCTTTCTTGGACATCTTCATTGTAATATATACTTCTAGATAACTAAGAGATAAACTTGATTTGCTGTTAGGATTAGTAGTCAAAACTATTAAATGTTGGAGGATACCTGCCAAAACTAAAGCTCATCACTTTAGAATGCTTAGTCTAAAGCCCTTCTTTGAAACACTAATCAGAGAGCAGGATCAGTTGCCTATCATGGCCCCTCCTATCTTTTAAAAATAAGATATACATCTCCAACATAAGATAGGATATTTTTGGGTTCTCTCTAACCAAGGGGATGTGTTTCACTTATTCAGAAGTGTGTATCAAGTCATTATATATATATTTTTTTAAAGGAGTGGTGTTAAGGGCACATGGGTGGCTCAGTGGTTGAGCATCTGCCTTTGTCTCAGGTCATGATCCTGGGGTCCTGGGATCGAGTCCCACATTAGGCTCCCCTCAGGGAGCCTGCTTCTCCCTCTGCCTGTGCCTCTCCCATGCTTGGTGTGTCTCTTGTGAACAAATAAATAAAATCTTAAAATAAATAAATAAATAAATAAAAGGAGTGACTACACACACATCTGTCTTACCTGGTCTGTAATTATTATCTATTTTCTCAGAATATTATTCCTATAGGTCCCAAACCTCACTGCAACCTTAAAATACAGGTTTTGTCTCCATAACTTGGCTCTGTTTGTGCAGCTTGGACTATAATCCATTCATATATGTACAGAGTCAAAGGGCTTGGAAAGTCAATCTCTTCCCTGAATTTAATTCAATTCTACCTACACGCATCAATTCCCTCTTTGCACCAAGCCCTAAACTACTAAAAAAGCTATTGTCATGAAAATCTCAACTAACAGAGATGATTGATAGGCAGAAATGAGAAAGTATGAGGAATGCTTAGAGATCAGTGTCTGTGCAGAAGCACCAACCGGAGAGTCCTGAAAAATAACTGGACAGGTAGGTGGGGAGAAGACTGAAGAGCATCAGGAATGTGAGAAAGGCCTGGACTGAGATGTTGGGTTAACCCTTACCAGCTTCATGATCTTGACCTAGTCATTTATTCCTTGTAAGTTCAAATTTCCTAATTTATAAAACGTACACCATCAATAGTACCATCACCACCATCATCCTCATTACTGTTACTAGTGTGGTCTGGTCATTTCATTGTCATCATCATCATCAATGGTACATCACAGGATTTTTGCAAATTCAATGAGAGGATGCATGTATTATGTAAGCATGATGCCTACAATACAGAAGGCTGCCTGGCTCCTTTTCCTTCATCTTAAAGGCCACAATGAGATTTTATGGATAACATGTCTGTGGGGCTCTGTGCATGCTTTGAAAGGAGGCTTTCTACTTGTTTGGCAAGAGGGAAAGAAAAGTGTGAAGAAATAGGGGCAAACTATAAAACTTGTCCATCTCCAAATTTGTTGGAGACAGCTGCACATAAAGATCAAAATTCCACATAAGAAATCAGGTGATTAGGCCAGCCTTGTAAGACCTGGAAGTAGCAAAATATGGCAGCAATCTGGAACATTGTGCTGGAGGATCTTGGAGCGTTCTTCAGGATGGAGGGGGCTATTTGGATATTTTCGTTGTTGTTGTTTATTTATTTATGTATCTTTTTTGAAAAGAAATGAAATGTGTTAAAGAAAGAAAGAAACAACTTAACATTGGGGTTATCTTGTATAAGACCTGGTAATCAGATTGAAAGCTGCTTCTGGCTTGAGGCACCTTCAGTAGCAAGCTGTCTTTCCTGATCTGTCAGTAAGTGTCACTGGAGCTGGTTTCATGTGAAGCGGGGACAGATCGGAGTTCCGCCTGCCATGGGTAGAAATCACCTTTATTATCTGAGCTGTCTCTCTGGTGAGTGTGCTGTGTATTTGTGTGTTTTTTCCTTTCCATCTCCCCCAGTCCATTTCCAATACTGAAGGTGATGTAGGAACTGATAATGGAATGACCTTGAGGCCAAAAAAATGCGGAGTGAGTAACGTTCAATAAAATGGACTATGACAGGTATTTCATAAAAGAGGTTTGCGAACAGATGACTTTTTACAAAGAAAATAAACTAACATTGCTTTGTTGTTCAGGTGCCAAAGTGATTTGCTTTTCTCTGCTCTAGCAGATTCTGATTGACTTTTTTCTCTTGTGAAAAATGAAGAAAAGGAGAGAAAAAGATTGCTTTATGTGATCTATTCAATAAGAGGGCAGACCATTAATAGGTTTTTTTTTTCTAATTTTGTTACTTCTATTAATGCTAATGGAAGAGAACTTCAATTTACTTAAACTTCAGAAATAATATCCATCATGATGCTCATAATATTTATTGAACACTTACTACATGCCAGTCACTTTATTAACTACTTTGTAGGCATTATCTAATTTGCACACTAACTCTGGGAGGAAATTAGGACAGAGAGAGTGTAAGTAACTGGCTCAACATTTAGGAATAAAATTGAAACTCAGACTCAATTATCTCTGAAACCAAAAATTTGTGCTTTTAAATGCTGCTTTTCTCTCTTTTTATTAATTCTTCAGTAATCTCTGCTGTAGGTACTTACCGTGCTTGTAGGAGTAATAACTAATGGAACAAGGGAGAGACCTTGAAAATAATTTGTTATGGGAAACTACAACAAATATACAGGCATCAGAGTGGTTTAGTATGGAGTGGGAAGAGTGGGAACATAGCAAACCAGAGGATATTGACCTGTAGAAAGATATTGAAATGCAAATTAAATCAACCGGTGTCATGAGGGAATGCAGATCCACAAAATGTCTATATTTTCTGATTTTTTTTCAAGAGCAGCTAAAAATCCAGATTTTAATATGATCTTTTCCAAGTTGAGAAGTAATTATCTTTCTGTTTATGTATGTCTTAAAGTATTATACAGGTGAAAATAAATATGTCTATGATATAGATTGAGCTATTGGTCTTCTAGTAAATACATGTGGAAAATACATGAGAAAATATTTCCTACATGAAATTAGATTGGCCTGGATTTTATTTCCACACCACCACTTATTAGCATTAGGAAATTGGGCTAATTCAGTTTCTCTGAGTGCCAGTTTCCTCATCTATAGAATATAGAGGGTCTGATTAAATCTATTAAGTTTATGGAGAAGATTAAATGAAATAAAATACATAAAGTTGATAATACAAATTTAGCACACAGTTGACTATTTTTTTTCTCTTCCATCATCCAGACTACAGGAAGATTGATCAAGTAAAGCAAAGTATTATTTTGTTGGGAGTATCTAGAATGGCTTACAGAGAGAGTAGCATTTGAGATGGACCTCCAAAGAATAACAAAGATAGGGGGAAAGTAACACTTGTGGAGATAATAGTATGGGTAAAATCCAAGTGTAAACTAGAGTTTACAACTCTAGTTTTAATGAATGGCTGGAGATTAGACTTGGAGCATATACTGTGACCATGATATAGAAGACTTTAAAAGTCAAAGAATGGAATATAATAATAATGAATGCAACTGAGAACCATTATTATCATTATCTGTTACTATTATTATTAATTATTTATGGAGTAGCATTATGAAGTTGACTAAGGAGATCTACTTTGCAGCACCACAAATAGTGCTTGTTAGGGAAAGACCAGCAGTGTAAGAATAATTGACAGGTGACTCAGCTGATTTCAAGATATGGTGAGTAAGCTACAGTTAGTGGAAATGGAAAAAGAACTCTAAGCATTTCTGAAAGGTAAGTGGGAGAAATCCAAAAATTCAACTCTCTTGGGTTTTGGAATTGCTGATTGGAGATGGGGGGCAAGAAACAGAGAAGGATCAAATGAAACCTTAGACCTGGGAGGACATAATAGTGAAGGAACTTTGCAATCTAGTTGGCCCCAAATCCTTATTATGCCTCCTGCTGCCTGTGTGACTTAGGATAAATTACTTCACACTTTGAGTGCCAGCTTCTTCTTGTGTCAAATGAAAATAGAAATGCATAGCTGCAGTGTTGTACTGAGAATTGAAGTGGAATGTTTAGGGGTGCCTAGGTGGCTCAGTTGGTTAAGTGCCTTCAGTTCAGGTCATAATCCCAGGGTCCTGGAATTGAGCCCTGCATCGGGCTCCCTGCTCAGTGGGAAGCCTGCTTCTCCCTCTCCCCTTACCTGCTGCTCTGTCTGCTTGTACTGTCTGTCAAATAAATAAATAAATAATAATTTTTAAAGTTTAAAAAAAATAATGAAGTGGAATGTTTAAGTAGGACAACGCTTAAATACAAGTATTACATACAAGTAGTCTCACAATAAATGTAAATACCCTATTTCTTTATTCCCACTCAACAGGGTGCTCCTTGGAGCAGGATATAATTTTCACCCTTAGTCTCCATCGGAAATGCTTAACTCTTAGATCACCCACCCAATTGCTCCATTGGTCCTTTTCCAGATCAACAGAGGGCAACAGAGAGCTGAGACTGGACTTAACTATCTCATTCCTTTAAGGAATTTTTCAAGGAGAAGCCTTGCATTTTGGCATGGCTGAGTGCAGTGTTCCATTAAAAGCACCTATAACTTTATATATGACTAATAAATAAAAAATAGATTTTAAAAATGGTTCCATATTTTCTGGGTGCTTTGGGCAGTACTTCAGAGGATGATGTCAAAGTTCAAGAAACCAGGAACCTAAAGGAAAATTAGATATCAGAAGATTCCTGTAATTTGTATACTACCCAAACAGAAAATGAGCCCTATTTAAAAGTTTGTCCAATGAGACCTTATACTCTGAGCATAAGATTCCTGATTCTTTCTTATGAAATCAAGAAAGGATATAAAAACCTATTTAATGTAACAATTATGTAAAGAGTCTCCAAAGGCCTGGTAATAATGTCAGAAGAATGCCACCAGGTGACTGGATGCAAATTCAGTATGTGTACATGTACATACATGAAATGAAAAAACAACAACCACCAACACTGTGATTGTAATTTCACTCCACTCCCTCTTTACAGAGAACTTGATGAATTTCATAGCCCAGAGTATCTAGTGGAAATGTTGCTGTGTTCTTCCAACTCAGAAGCTGTTCTTTTATTGCACTGATTCTAAAAAGTCTATGATCACTTTCTGTGTCCCACGGTGCCTTTCATTGGGCTTCTTTTACCCGTGTTGATAAACTAATTTGCAAAAACCATCTTAATTTCTCTGTCTACAGTTGCTCAAGCTTCAGACTTGGGGAAAAAAATCCTTGGTAATTGCATTTCGATGGTGCTAGCTCCTGCTGTGGCTTACTCGTTTCTCTGTGCAGTGCTGGGACTCAAGGCGGATCCTTCTCTAGTATGCACTTCACAAACATGCTTGCTGCCTTTCCAGGAATGGACTTGTCTCTTTGCAGTAGTTTGGTTATTGAGAGAGATATTGGCATAAAAAGATGAGCTCTATTGCTGACTGCTACCTATAAAAGACTTTTCCTTTGTGAATAAATGAATAACTCACAAACTAGTTCAATCAGACATTCTCAAATTCCAACTCAAGGATCTATTTCATGCCCAGTTAGGCATGAGTTTTATTATGATTCTGTATAGACTTCAGAACCCTTTCTGGCTTAACTGAGGCAACCAAACACAAAGTAACCTTGTGGTGCATTTGTAATTGTTGGAATATCTGCCATGGGTTCTGGCATATGGCTGCTGTCTTTCATCCATTCTCCTGCTTGCCAGTGGGGCCAGACATGAAGAGAGAGGTCCCATGAAAAGGTTTACATCTGATCAGACTCATCTTTGAGGGGGAGTGTGCTGCTCTTCACATCTGTTCCTTTGGCCGGAGTCATTGGCAGTGACCAAAGGATGGAAAATCCACTCATCTGCCTTGGCAGCCAAGCGGACAGGGAGAGAGCAGCCTTCCAACCAGAATATGCAGCCAGTTGGCAGAAGGCTTCATTTCTCCTCTTCAGGATACCAAGTTATACCTGGCAGGTGAACAATTCTCAGAGCACTGCTAAAACTAACAGCATGTTTTTCTTCTTTTCAAATACTCTTGACCGGTGTTGTAGAGGAGGCTACTTGGATCAAATGTCTCAGATGAACTTGTGATTGTGTTATTTATATTAAAAAATTAATAGCTAAAATTATTAGGTGCTTACTATGCAGTGTACTGGTGCTGAGCACTTCAGTTACTGTATCCTGTTTAATCCTCCCAATAATGAGGGACTATAATTACTGTACCCATTATTTGGATGAGAATATAGACTTAAAGAGGTGAAATGAATTGCCTTGGTGTTTTTCTCAAATGATGTGTATATTTTTTAAAGAATTTATTTATTCATGAGAGACACAGAGAGAGAGAGAGGCAGAGACATAGGCAGAGGGAGAAGCAGGCTCCATGCAGGGAGCCCAATGCAAGACTCAGTTCTGGATCCTGGGATCAGGACCCAAGCCAAAGGCAGATGCTCAACTGCTGAGCCATCCAGGCATCCCAATGTGTATATTTTTTAATCATTATAGCATTCTAGTAGATGCTGAAAGAGCTATGGAATTATGTAGGAGCCCTATAAAACTGTCAAGGCAGATGCTGATATATATCCTATATTCTGATGAGGAAACTGAAACTAAAAATATGTGAGTTACTTGCCCCAGATTTCACTGCTAGGAAGTCTTGGAGCTGAATTCATACCAGGTCTTCTGATTTTGAATGCATTTTTCACCCAGTATAGCTAAGCTGCTGGAACTTTCAAAGCCTTTCTAAGGTGAAAGGTAAAAAATCCATGACCAGACTGCCTGTGTTAGAAGGAACATGGATTAGTTTTGAGTCAGCTGCATTTACCTCTCTGAACCAGAGTTTCTTCATCTTAAGAAACAAATAAATAAAACAGGGATAAAAATGCTTGTAAAGCCCTGATGGGGATTAGCAGTGGTTTATCAAAGTTTTTATCCCTATTTCTGGTATATTATGGACACTCAAAAAGTAGGAACTTCTTTCATGTTTAATCTAAGTGAAAAAAAAGTCAGAAATGATATGAATGCACTATTGATGACAGAGCTTTATTTGTTCGCTTGCTTATTGATTATAAGTGGAGTGGTAGTAGGATCTTACCATAGATCCATTCCCATTTCTTCCAGAGTTCATATTTATTTTGTGGGAAGAACGAGGTAAGATTTTGAAAACACCTTCCTCTCTTACTGCAAGAGAACTACAAGACAGGTTCTCTGGCAAACGTGTTTTAACAAGTAGGGTTTATTACTCAATATATCACTCAAGATTAAGTATAGAAAACAGATGTTGCACTAGATATTTTAAGTGAGAATGGATTTTTTTTTTTTTTTTTTTTTTTTTTTTAGAGAGAGAGAGAAAATCAGAGGCTTACAAACTCATTGCATAGTGTAAAGGAATGCAATCTAACCTGGATCTCTAAGGACTCCCAAATAATACAACTAACCCAGAAGGAGGCTACCACCCCCAGGCTACCCCTGGAGCTCTCATACACTCTAACGTTGCCATCACTGCCATCCCCATTGCAGACACTCGACTATGGAGACAGTACAACTGTATCTACACACCAGGGAATGAGAAGTCAGGTGCAGGAGCATCTGCCACCAGGGTTGCCCTTGCTTTTTCTAGCCACCAAGCAAGCTGAGCATGAGGTGCTGCTGCAGAGAAACTTCATGTTCCCACTGTACATACACTTTCACAGAGACAGCCAAAAGAGAGAAAAAAACATACCTTCTGTCTCAATTCTGTCTTCAGATTTCAGGCAAATATGTCCAATACAACTCTACATCCAGGACACTAGATAAAGAGGTCTAACAAATGTTTGAGCCTTGCTTTTTAAACTTCTGAGAGAAGTGCCTGGCTGGCTCATTCAGTAGAGCATGAGACTGTTGATCTCAGGGTTGTGAGTTCAAGCCCCCTGTTAGGCATGAAGCCTACTACTACTACTACTACTACTACTACTACTAATAATAATAATAATAATAAATACATTTAAAAAAATAATAAGAAACTGAACTTCTGAGAGAAAGAATTTGGGATGGAGGTTGAGTGATCATCCACATACTCAGTGTCTTACTGTAGTTTTGTGAATGGCCCTTTTCTGGACCAGAACCTGGTATGTATAATCATATGGAGGAATCACTTCAGGATCCTGGGAGAGTGATTTCACATAACTAACCATCAGGTTATACTCATTTGCTTTTTTTTTACGATTTTATTTATTTATTCATGAGAGAGAGAGAGACAGGCAGAGACATAGGCAGAGGGAGAAACAGGCTCCCTGCAGGGAGCCTGATGTGGGACTTGATCCCGAGACTCCAGAATCATGACCTGCAAAGGCTGACACTGAACTGCCCAGGTGCCACGGGTTACTTATTTCTAATGAGGGATTAGAATCTGGAGTTTTTATTGTGAAGGTGACATGGAATTATGTATAAATTACCTAACATAGAGCTTGGTATATCATATATCCTCAATAGATGGTAACTTTATATGAAATATAACATATAGGGATCCCTGGGTGGCACAGCGGTTTGGCGCCTGCCTTTGGCCCAGGGCCCGATCCTGGAGACCCGGGATCGAATCCCACGTCGGGCTCCCGGTGCATGGAGCCTGCTTCTCCCTCTGCCTGTGTCTCTGCCTCTCTCTATCTCTCTGTGACTATCATAAATAAATAAAAATTTAAAAAAATATTAAAAAAAAAGAAATATAACATATATACAGAACTTAATACAGTAAAAATATGTATTGAAATTATGGATTGAATTATTTTGGAGTAAATTATGTTCCAGGATTTACCAGCCTCCCCAAATGTTTTGCAGGATTTATTCTAAATGCTTTTTTTTTTTTTTTAACCTTGTTTCATTTAATCTTCTATGAGTTAGGTCCTGTTTTAATTTGGTTTAAGGAAGATATGTAATCTTATGTGAAGATACAGAAGAAGTCTCAGCAATTTCCTGAGTATTCGATATTCCTCATAGCATTTTGAGGTGACTCACATATACATGAGTATGTTATTGCAAACATAGAACTTTCAAGTTGCATGCTGGCTGTTGCTGGGACATCAATCCACCCAAAAAGA
Organism: Vulpes lagopus; assembly: GCF_018345385.1. Taxonomy (NCBI): domain Eukaryota; kingdom Metazoa; phylum Chordata; class Mammalia; order Carnivora; family Canidae; genus Vulpes; species Vulpes lagopus. Next base: position 30,936,884 of record NC_054838.1, on the reverse strand, counting down.
GAGAAATACTCTACCTTTGTTAAAATAAGCTGTTCAGGGCATGAGGTTCAAACATGCCTAATCTATCTGAGGGCTCACTTTGAGCCTATCAAATAATTTATATAACTTAGAGAAAGTGGGCAGTAGATTTGAATAGCAACAAAAATTTCTAATATGTCTATTGGTGGGAACTTCCAGAAGCCAGCCCATCTACCTATACTTTGTAAGATTTGTAAATTGGGACATTAATGAAGCCATTTCTAGATTCATTTGCTAAGTATTACAACTTTGATGGGTTAGGATTAATAGGAAAAACTGCATCTGTATACTTTCTATGAGAATTGGAGAAGCTGAGCTCTAATGTACCTTTTTAACACAGGAATATGTAACTAAATTTATTAGTCAGACTCAAGAGCCCATGACTCCATACCAGATACCTAATTAATACCCAACCATAACTTTGTCCAATGTAGTGGAATGTTCCCCTCTGTGAGCTCAGCATGGCATAGGAAACAGTGAGAAAGTAATGACTTTGGTTTTATATGGACCTAAAGTATTTCTTCCTTCCCCACTTCTTTGTGATCTGACATCTCACATCCTCAATGTCCTCCTATGCAAAATGGCAATATTTATATACTAAGCTGTTATAAAGATTAGCATTTTTAATGTTTATAAGATGAGTGTATGATAAAGAGTATGTACTTAACAATGTTGCTGTTGTTATTTTTTTCAATAAAATGATGCAGTAAGTTTATTGAAATTATTTTTTCCTGTTTCAGTTAGGATTATATTCAATATTTAGTTAGATTTTTAGGCAAATGGCAGAAAATTCTCCTTTCAAGAAACTCTGGGTACATTTCTTTTTGAGAATGTTTAGCTTGACAATGATGGAGAAAGAATACTCAAAAATTGGCATGCACTATTCAGAATATAGTAACTAAATGAAACACTTTATTTTCATTTTCCAGAGTATTTATCTGGAAACAGTTTCCTATTTCATGTTGGCAAAATATCCTACCTCAGTGACATTTTAAGAGAAGATGGGTGGTCCTATTTGGGATGTATCATCTCCTTAGTGAAGTCCCTTACTTCCACCTCCAAACTGTCAAATCAGAATTAATGTATCCTTCCAGCTCTCTGAAAAATGCAAGAGTGTCTAGAGAGGGATCCTATTCTGGTGGAAATAAGATAGAATTTAGAACCATAACACATCAGGTCTACTTTGGGCTTGAGAATAACCTTGAAAATCCTTAAACCCCTTTGAGCCAGTTTCTTTGCCTATGATGAAATAAAAGCTGGTTTATAGATTTTCTGTGAGAATTAGAAACAAGCCAGTGTCTCTCACAGTGATGCAAGTGGTTGAAGTGCAGCCTCTGGAGTCCAGCAGCCAGAGTTTGATCTCTACTTCACAATTGACCAACTGATACACCTTGAGCAAGCTACCTAACTGCTCTGTAGCCTACTTCCTCATATGAAAGAAGTAAAGAGGAGGGATTTATAATCCATAGATTTATAAGATTTATAATCCATAAAATATTAAGAGGATTGTTAAGGGGATAAGGGATCGAATGAGAAGATGCACATTAGTTACTTAAAGCACTTACCCAGGAACTAGGCAATAAATATGAAGTATTGCTATAATTGTTTTAATAAACTGTTGATTTCATTATGACCCTCCTCACATTGTGCTCAATGATAATTTGCTTCCATGTCTGTCATACTAGCTAGATGACAAGTTCCTTGAGGACAGATGCCATGCCATATATATCTCTGTTACGCCAGTATCCAGCATGATATCTTGCACAAAATAGGGACTTAGAAATACCTGATAAATAAATGAATGATTTTTGGATCATTTTACAAAGGATTCAGAGTGAGTAAATGTTGCATTCACTGCACTTTAGCATTTGCTATTGATGCTCTGTGATGCATCCATCTCTGTGTTACAGGCTGTTAAGATATAGAAAGATTGAGTGTATCTATGTACTTGGCTTGAAAATGCTTATAGTCTTTAATTGGAAGCTAGCAAGGAAAGAGATCATTAAAATGTGTGAAAGCTCAATGTTATCTTAAGGTACTTTTCATATCTACAATTGCTATTTAGGAGCTCATAAGTGTGATCTCAAGAAGCACGTGTATCTCTTCTTCCATGTAAAAGTAAACCAGGAAGGGATTAAAAGGCATTGATTCTCATCTCTAATAGCCACATATTTGCTGTATAACCTTTGGTAAAATAATCAGCTTCCTTTGGATCAAATTATTTATATGTAAAACAATCTGTGACTTTATATCTTTAGTCTTTGTAAATGTCATTCATTTCAAATGCCTTCACTTAGATATCTCAGAATACTTTCCCAATGTGCTTTATTGTAATGCATATTCAAGAATTAAATATTAGGTTCTATCTTGACATTTTCTACTTAAAACCCTCCAATTGTTTTTCTTATGCCCTTAGAATAAAATCCAAATTCGTATCTAGGCCTACAAATTGGTGCATGATCTAACCCTACTGGCTACCACTCTCACCTCTGTTCACTGCTCCCCTGTTATACCAGTATCCCCTCTGTTCTTTCCGGCCCCACAAACTCTGCTTAATCTTTTCTTCCTGAACAGCTCTATTCCCCAGATCCCCACATATCTCACTTTTTCCTTCTTTGAGATCTCTGCTCAAATGACACCTTAAAATTTTCTTCCTTGACCATTTTATTTTATCTATAATTGCTCCCATATTCCCCCTTTATACAACTTTATTTTTATTCATGAATCCTTTCCATTCTGTAATCTATCAATTTTTGTATACATGCATGCATTTACAAATCTGTCTTGAATGGCTGATCTGTTCCTTGTTTTGAGAGGGATCCTGTGGTTGCAATAATAAGCAGATGAGGCACAGAATCTGTCCTCAAAGAACTGTGTCTAGTGGGAAATACAGAAAAGAAAGGACACTACATTTTGATGACTTAAGAGCTATGATGAAAGTGCAGAAACAGTGCTGTGGAGACAAGAAGTGACCCCCAGCATCTGGCTGAAGGCTTGAAGAAGATGTCTTAGAGAGTGATACCTAAAATGATACTCGAAGGTTGAGCAGGAATTAACTTACTGAAGAAGATGAGGAGAACACTGAAGACCAGGTTCATAGATTCAGAGAAAGAAAGGGAGTATTGGCACTTTTGAAGAATTGGAAGCTACTCAATGTGGCTAGAATGTTGTGTTTGAAGGGGAAAGAAAGTGAGAAGGAAGAAGTTTCATATGGCTTGAGATGAACCATATTGGTGAGTTTGATGTGTTATTAGGAATAGTAGAAATCATTGAAGAATTTTAAAGGGAATGGCTTGATAAGATTTGCTTTTTTGTTGTTATAGGATGTTAAATGGACTAGAAGGGATACTGTTCAGTTAAGATGCTGCTGCAGTGGTATGGGAGAGAAACAATAACAGCCACAATGAGGAAAGTAGTGGTGAGAATGGAGAGAAGCAAATATGTCTGAGAAGGAGGCACATAGTGGCTGCTCAGAATTGAGGCATGAGAGAGAGGCAGGGATCACACAGGACACCAGCATTTCTGGTTGAATTCATGAGAATCACTTATTGAGGTGCAAAACACAGGAAGATAGGTGAGTTTGGGTGGGAAGATGATGAGTTATATTCTCACATTCCTGTAAGACTTCCAAAAGAAGATAGGCTAGATATCTCTAGTTTCTTGCCCCAGTTACAGATTATTACATCTTTTTTAAATGTTGAAGATGTAGCTGCTTTATGTCTTGAACAAATCTTCCTCTTTTATCATTAGTGCACTGAGTATTTGATAATTTCTTCATTTGCAGGCGTTTCCAGTGAATATTTGAGCTGTCTTGAAATTTAGAAGCTTGTAAGTTAAACAGTCTTATATATATATTACATCAATAAGACACTTAACCTTGCTAGCCTTCAAGGGTCTAATGTAAAATAAAATAAAAGCAGACATGATGGAATTTGGGGCAAGTAGAAATGCATGTAGAGCCCAGTTTAAATACCTACTAGTACTGTAGTTAAGGATAGTGGGACATGTACCCAAAAGCTGCCTTAGTATCCAGCAAGTAAATTAAGGAGCTGTTATCATCACATCAAATATTCTACTCTATTTTCCCAGTGAATGTATTCATCTTCGCCATTATGCCTGCCATCATTATAACTAACAATTACTGAGCAAATATGTCAGGCATTATGCATTATCTCTTTAAATAATCAAAATACTGTTGTTACGAGTAAGCACTATGTCATGCCCACTTAGAGATGAGAAATCTGAGACTTGGAAAGTATATTGTATACGATCAAAGATAATAAGCCGTATATGATGACAGAAGGTAACTAGACTTATTGTAGGGATTATTTTATAATGTGTGTTTGAAAAAGGCAGTAAGTTGTAACATCTGAACTTAAATCATGTTTATCATGATTATTTTGTATTAAATTATTTTGTATTAAAATTGTCATAGCCCATGTAAATGATGTTACAAAGAACCTATTAAATCTAATAATGTATAACATCTTTGATTACATAGCCTCTTCCATATATACTTAATATTTAATTCTACATGTGAGGCAGACCTGTAAATTAGGAAGGAAACAATATTTACCTCAGACTTGTTAATGTTAAACAATTTTATAAATAAAAGGAGTCAGGCATTGACTGGTATAGTAAACACCATCATCATAATTCTAAATTTTCATATGAACAAAGGAAAACAAGCTAAGTAACTTGCTCAAGATCACACAATCAGTGATGATGGTGGAGCCAGGATTTAATCTTAAATATATGGTTAAATGATCTTTACATGGAGCCTCATCTAATGAAATTGGCTTCCTGAGCAATAAATGGCTTACATTTGGTGGTTGTCAACAAATGACAAAATCCAAATTTTATTATTGTTTTTTCTTCCTTTATGATCATCACATAATAGAGCTAAAAAATTGTGTTAAATATATTTGAATACATATCCATTTTGCTATACACTCCAACTCAGAAGTCTAAGTAGCATGTAATTCACTGAATGATTTAAACACACACAGAGAGAGTAAAAATGTCCACTTATGAATCTGAAATGCAATTTACAAAGAAAGTTCACAAAGGTGAGCTCTATGAGAAAGAGCAGGCATCTGTCTTATATATAATTGGAATTCACAACACAGTAGAGTATAGTTGTCATGCATCTGTTAAAGGCCAAAAATTTATTAGAGCAAATTAAAAATTATAGACATTGCTTTTGGATAAAGGAATCCCTCAGTAATTTGCAACACCACTGGGAGAAAACTGTTCAAGAAAGAATACTGAGGGCGGATCACAGGCAGTGACAGATCTTTATGCTCATGCAATACTCAGTATTGTTTGAGAATAATTTTATTACTTTGCCTTTTTATTCAATAAATATTTCTTAGTGGAAGGCCTGGGTGGCTCAGTGGTTTAGTGCCTGCCGTCAGCCCAGGGCATGATCCTGGAGACTTGGGATCGAGTCCCATATCTGGCTCCTTGCATGGAGCCTGCTTCTTCCTCTGCCTGCATCTCTGCCTCTCTCCCTCTTTGTGTCTCTCATGAATAAATAAATTAAATCTTTAAAAATAAAAACAATAATGCATAGTTTGAGGTGGATGGTATAAAGGTTTTTACTGTAGTGGGCTCAGCTCTTTCATACCCTGAGCCTTCCTGTGCAGGAATTGTGGTACAAGAGGATGAGTACAGTCAAGTGGAATCCAAACAGAGGCAATCATGGGGAAGTATGGTGGGACCAGCAAGCCAAATGTTTGTGTGAAAAGAGCTCATCAAGCAAAGGCTTGAGCTAGGCCAGCGCCCCATCCCAAAGAAGCCCCATCTTGATCTTCAACATAGTAGAGTCAACAGAAGTTCTGGGTAGCCTGCCTGGCTTGGAACTGGATCACAAGCAGTTACTAGAGACCCAGTTGCTAGAATTTAGTCCCTGGGGAATAAAGACTGTCAAGGTGAGCTGGTTTCTGGGAGTTTTTGTAGAGTAGTAATCCTAATGAAAGAGCTGGAAAACATGATCAGAGTCTGACTTGTAAAGTCAATTTGTAGAAGAGCCACAATAGCAAATGTTGGTGGAACAATGAAATCCTGGACAGTTCTGAATAACGTATTAATACCAACAAGCAAGAAATTCTAGCCTCCAAGTGCTCGAAGGGCTGATAATCCACCTACACTACTACTGAGACCCATACTTAGAATCTTAATACGATTAAGACTATTGGCTTCACCTATGAATTCAATTCAATTTATGAATCCGTGCTTTGGCACCAGATGGCCTAAGTTCAAACCTTAATTCTGCCATGAATAACTGTCTGTGGATGAGATATTTAACCTCTCTATGCCTTAGTTTCCTCATCTGTAAAATGAGATTAATAATAATAAAAACAAAACAAAAAAAATAATAATAAAAACAATTAAAATAATACCTATTTCGGTAACTTTCCCTTCATTTAAAATTAATCATGTAGTCTGAATACTTAGCTACATACCTCTCAAAAACTGCCAGCTCTTTATTTTCATTCTGTTTAGCAAATCAATGAACAGAAAAGTGAAAGAAACTAATACTGTTCATAAATATTTCTTAGAAGCAATAATTATTCACAAGGATTTTTTGGGGGGCCAGGGAGGAGGATAGATAGGGACGTTGCATTATAAGAAGTGGTAAACGCTATTCAGAGATCTGAATCAGTTTATTATTTTTCATTCCTTCCCTTATACACCATGGCATCAATGAAACGGTCATTTATTGAGCAGCTACTTTATTTTAGACCATGTATTATGATGTTACATAACACACTATCTTGTATGGATTGCTTTAGGCATTTACCAAAGTGTGTGCTTGGGAGGGTGTGTTCTTGGTGCTTGGGCACATGAGTGAACACAACAGGCAAAAATCCCTGCCATGGTGGAATTCTCATTCGAGTGTGCATGCCCACAGATTAATAGGGTAAGGATTCATGTAAAAAAAATAAGTTACATTGTCATTTGGCAAAAGATGCATGTATAAAAGAATAGCAAGGAGTGAGAGATTTACTCTGTGGTTGGAAAATGGCCTGGAGAGAATTGGTTCCTGAAGAAAGTGCCATTAGAGATAGGCTTTGAAGGGTGTGTAGAACTTCACCAGGTAGTCTAGAGAGAGGGGACAGGCCTTTTTTGGAGTGGAGCAAGTACCATGTGTGAAGTCACAATTACTTGAGAGTCTACACAAAGTCAGAGCACGTGATCAAAGAAAAGGAACCAGGAAGGGTAGCCAAGAAGAGAAAGGAGACCAACGGGGGAGAATTAGAAGAGAGGAGAGAAGAGAAAAAATAAAGTAATAAATTGAGTATTGGATAACCTTGAAAGTCAACTCAAAAGAAGTCATTTTAAATTGATTTAAAAGGCAATGTAGAGCCAATGGAGCAAGTGTGGCAGGAATTGGGCAGCCACTATCAAAAAAGCTATCAAAATGTTCGGGCATGATTTGTTCTTAATAAACCTGTGGTACTCTCAGCCTGTGATTCCATTGTCCTCGGAACGGTCATAGATTTTGTTGGTTGGTAATTTTCCATTAGCTCCCTAATTACTGATGCACTCCAAGAGACATTCTCTTAGACAGATAAAGGCCTGATTATGGGAGACTGGGGCTGATTTACAGTGTTTATGAATGTCCTCTGCTTCCATTCCTTCCCTAATACATTTGGGACTTTTTTTTTTTTCAAACCGTAAGAAAATATTAGAAAAACTGGCATTTGTGATAAGTTTCATTTTAGAAACAGCTCGTTTTTTCTTTAGAGTTAGGTTTTGCATTCATTTTAGGCTGTAGTGTTCCATGCTTTTGTGGATGCCTTTCAGCAAAGTATCTTGACTGTTTGAAATCCTCATCTTGAAGGATTTTGAAACTAAATGACCTGTTCCAAATTTTAATGTAAACTGCCACATTCATTTGTCCATTCATCATTCCGCAAGAAGCTTTTGAGTGCCTACTAAGTTCTGGACTCTCTTATATGCTCAGGAAACTGATAGAAGATAGAGTATTTTAAAAAGATCTGCAGTTTTGTGGGAAGGGAGGCCAGGAAACCTGATATCATATGTGCTGTAAGAGATATGGTGCAATGTGTTGTGAAAGCACAGATGTAGGCACCTCTCCTAGAATGAAGGCTGTGAGGAAATTGCTTTGGAGGAGGTGAAATCTCAGTTTTTTCCAGGTGTTAAGGCAGAAGATGGGCATTCTGAGTGTTCTGGGCCTAAAGGGTGAAGAAATTCACATGAAAGTTCTAGCTAATAAGACTGAACTAGAGTATAATAGAGGAAGGAATAAAAATAGGCTCAAGAGGAAAGTAAGAATGAGATACTCAAGGAAATCACATTCCACCCTAAGGAGCTGAGTTTTATCCAAAAGGAAATGAGAAACCATTGAATTATTCTGGCAGGGAAGTACAGCGTAGAGCTGGGCATTAGGACAGTCCATCATTCCAGCTCCTCTACCTTTCCTCCGATCAACCTGTATTTTCCTGTCTATACCTACTGTCAGCTGCCAAAGCTGGATCTCCCAGAGGACAAGGGCTTAGTCTCTTTGCATTCCAGTTCCAGGGACTTTTCTACCAAACCTCAGCTTCCTTCTTAGTGAGAGCCTTCTGAACCCCTGCTGATTGTAGAGCCTAGGAGATTCTGAGCTGCTGATTGATTTGATTTCATTCTACTGTAGTGCATGTAATTTCATGCTTCCAAGTCAAAGACATTTTCTGAAAATTCTCCAATCTCCTCAAATTACTTAGCTTTATATATTTATTCCTGGCCTCATTGGACTCTAAATAACCCAGTTTGGGAGAAAATGCTTGGCATGGGAAGCTCTGGTCATCAAGATTCACCAATTACTTTGATGAGCTCTCTCAGATTGTTAGAAGCTGTCCCAGTAGAAAGAAAAAAAAATAAAGTTGGGGCATGTTTTCAGACCAAAAAAAACAGTTTTCTGGTGATACCTATATACTTCTCTGCAAAGAAAGAAAGGATTAATTCTTCTTAACAATAAAGAAAAATACACTTTAGGAATAAAGTGGCAGGATGCCTCCAAGAATTTGATAGATAGATGATAGGTAGATAAGCTTTTCAATATAATAGTATATACTTCAATAACATTTTAAAGTCATCAAAATAGAATAAAATATAATTTAAGAAAATGTTTTCCCAAATCATATCATTGTTAATATTTTCAAGAACATTCTTTAAGATATCTATTTACATATAATCAATGACATAGTTTTAGAGTGACAAAAAATTATAAAGATCGTACAGAGCATTCCTATACACCCCACATTTAGTAGTCCCTATTATTAAATCTGATTTTTAGTGTGATGCATTTGCCACAATATTAATGAACCAGTATGGTATATTATTAACTGAAGTCCATATTTTATTCAGGCTGACTTAATGTGGTTCTTTTTTGTTTGTTTATCTATTTCAGAATGCCATCTAAAATGCATTATGTTTATATTCATCACGTTTCTTTAGGCTGCTTTTGGCTAAAAGGTTTCTCAAACGTTGGGAAACCTTGATAGTTTTGAGGAGTTCTGGAAAGGTATTTTGTGGAGTGTCCCTCAATTGGGATTTGTCTAATTCTTTTTCTAATGATTACACTGGGGTTATGGATTTTGAGGAGAGAACCGTAGAAGTAAAATGCCATTTTCCTCCTACCCTATCCAGAATACGTACTAACAACATGGTTCATTACTGTTGATGTTGAGTTTGATCACCTGGTTGAAACAGTATTTGTCAAGTTACTCTTTTGTAAAGTTACTCACCCTCCCCCACTGCTCCCATCCCTGATCCATACTGTAGTCTTCAGGCTACTGCATAGCCTGGACAGATAAAGAATAAAGATATATGCTCCTTGAGGATAAAATACCTCTTTGAGGTATTTACCTCCTTTTGTATCCACATAAATTTTTTGGTATTGGACAGATTTATTTTTTCTTTCTCATTACTCAACTGTTTATATTAGTATGTGCTTATGGATATTTATTTTATATATCCAGGGCTACTTTATTTCAGTTTTGTTGTTCAGATTGTTTTAGCTTTGGCCATCAAAAACTGTGTCACTTGTTTCCCGTAACCTTTTGATCTATTCCTATCAGTGTGTGTGTGTGAGTGTGTGTGTATGTGTGTGCGCGCGCATGTGTTTTAGCACTTTCTTACTCTCTGGCATTACAAGATGCTCCAGGCTCATTTTGTGTATTTCTATCCCCAGTCCTAGAATTGATCCTTTCCCTAAAGACCCTGGTTTCCTTACTGGAGAATGATGCTATAAACTAACTTCTGAGAAGTATATGCGCCTGCTGCTACGGGGTATCATCGCTTCTGGGCCCTCCCAGCTAATAGAGCAAGGAATTATATAATAACCCATGTGTGTACACATATTTGTAAATATCTCTATACATAACCATCTGTATTAGCTATATTAAGCTAAACATGAGTTCATACTGATGTTCCCAACTCTAATCTGTTACCACAAAGGACTTCCTAGACTCCTCCTCTTGCTCATTTGTTGCCCTCCCACTCTAATGGTGGAAAACCCAACTCTTACTTTCTTCTGTCCATTTTCTCAATTGTTCAACTCCAGTATACACACGGAATGGTTTCAGAACTGTTAACCCCCAACCTCATGTAGAAGAAACTTTATCAACTGGAGTACAGTGCTTAGGTATAATTCTCTGCTGTTTCCATAATTTATTCCTTAAATAAAAGTAAGTAGGTTGAAAATATTCTTTCAAGACAACAAATAAAGCCCTAAAATATAATTCCAATATTTATGTGTAGGCTGCATTTGAGTAGGTTGTGTCATGTTTTGTAAGGCATTGTAAGACTTTTGGCATTTTCTCTAAATGAAATAAAAAGCAACAGGGGAAGGAGAGTCCTCCAACTCTTTAAGATAAATCTGGCTATTATATTTTATTTTATTTTTTTTTTAATTTTTTTTTTTAATTTTTATTTATTTATGATAGGCACACAGTGAGAGAGAGAGAGAGGCAGAGACACAGGCAGAGGGAGAAGCAGGCTCCATGCACCGGGAGCCTGACGTGGGATTCGATCCCGGGTCTCCAGGATCGCGCCCTGGGCCAAAGGCAGGCGCTAAACCACTGCGCCACCCAGGGATCCCTGGCTATTATATTTTAAATTGAAGTCAGAAGAGAGGGCTGTTGCCTGTAGCCAAGAGATGATGGTGTCATGGGCCAGTGTGGTAGCAGTAGAGTTTTGGAATGAGGCCATATTTTAAAAATCAATAGGATCTGCTGATAGATTGATTGTGGATATGAGAGAAATAAAATCAAGGAAAACTGATCTTATTTACTAAAAGATATGGAGATCAGCTGCTGACATGGGGCTAACCACAGTGGCAGGAGGGTTATGTTTGTTTTATGTTGGTGGGAGGTGGTGATAACCAAGAAATATGTATGTGTCATGTTAAATTTGAGATAATTTAATTATATTCAGGAAGGGATGATCATTGATTGGTGAATGGCCACCAGGTAGATGAGATCAAATAATGTATTTATACTAGCTAAAAACAGATTAGTGGGCCACGGAGTAGGTCTTTGGAGCCAGAATGTTCCTCATATCCCAGGTTCAAGAAACCAAGTCCGCCCCTTCCTCTTCAGCATCATTTCCCCTGTGTATAAAATTCACCCATTCCTTTCCAGAGTATCCCTCAAGGTAGACCTAACCAGGGCCTGTCGCTCAGTGGCTTGTCTTGTGATAATACAATGAGCTGGAGTCCTATACCTGAGGCATCTATAGTGGTACTGATACAGCTCAGCCTTATGAGTTGATTCCCTCCTCTGTTTCTGGCTTACCTCATTCCTTCAGATCCTCTTGCATTTTATCTGTTTATATGTCACAGACTTAACACATGCTGCCTTTACTAACATAGATCTTTTCCCACTTCTGAAATTTGCCTTCAGATCTGTTTTGCCTAAGCCATATTTGATGTATTTAAATTGGAGGATAGATAGAGTTATTTTTTAAAATTATCTATTTAATATTTAACACTTGTTAACTTTGGACATGCCTTTTGAACTATCTGGCCTCAGGGTTCTCATTTGTAAGATGGGACTGATGGCACCTGGTCTGCCAAAGTACTAAGAGTCCTAGTAGCAATTGATATTTTATTTCAGTGTTTTCAGATGATTTCATATCCATCACTTGGCTTTCACTCTAATTCTGTGTGGCAGGTATAAATCCCTATTTAAGAGTAAGAAAAAGGTAGCTCAGAGAGATTTAGAGACTTACACAAGGCAATTCAGCTATTCAATCAACAAACATGTGCTTCATGCATATTAATAGACTAAGAGCTATTCCAGTTGCCAGTGATAAGAAATAATGGTAGAGGCACTCCCACAGCCACGTTTACCTATGGTAAAAGACAGAGGTACAGGGATGCCTGAGCGGCTTAGTCTATTAAGCATCTGACTTCAGCTCAGGTCATGATCTCAGGATCCAGGAATTGAGCACCCACATCGGGGTCTTCGCTCAGTGAGGAGTCTGCTTGTCCCTCTGTCCCTCTTCTCCTGCTCATGCTTGTGTACTCTATCTCAAATAAATAAAATCTTTAAAAGAAAAGACACAGGTACATATAGAACATTGTCAAATGCAATATGAAAGCCATCAAACATTTCACCTCACAGATATTCTGCAAAAATTGGAGATGTAGCAAAAAGCCCTTGCACAGGTCAAGTAGCAGATATTCAATAAATGTCAACCAGTACAAGTGTCATTTGAGCAGTGGCATTTGAGGTAAGCATAATTATATTAATTGTTATTTATAGAGTGTCTATTGTGTTCTATCAGTATTTTAAAATATTCTTTTCATTAGAATCCTTTCATTGCAAACAATAGACACCAATGAGCTGGCTTATGCAGGGAAGAGGAGAACTTATCATAACGGATACAGAGCTATCTCATGGAACCAGCTCAAGGACAGGCAGGCAGCCAAGCCTCACAAAGGAAGTAGAACCAGAAGTTGAGAAAGTTACAAGGAACCTAGGGACTTTCCTCTCTAATTCAGTCTCAGCTTCTCTCTGCACATCTGTACCAGTTTTATTTTTCTGCATATCAGTTTTTTCTGCTAGCTGCTCCAAATCCTGTAAAATGTCCACTCTCTGCCTCTTCAATTTTAGCTTTGGTTTTTGTTGCTGCTATTGTTGCAGTTTGTGGTGGAATTTTTGTTTTCTGTGTTTTTTGTTTCTCCTTTTGTTTTTCATACATCCCTCCACTCACAGATAAGTCTGTTTTAAAAAAATATGTTATTTATTTATTCACGAGAGATGCACAGAGAGAAGCAGAGATGTAGGCAGAGGGAGAAGCAGGATCCCTGCAGGAGCCTGATGTGGGACTTGATCCCAGGACCCCAGGATCACACCTGGAGTCAAAGGCAGATGCTCAACCACTGAGCCACTCAAGAATCCCTCAAAGATAAGTCTAGAATGAATTAACATCTTACAGGCTGAAGTCCAAACTTCTGGTGATTGGCTCAGTTTGAGGTCCACCCAACTGTGGTCTGGGGACACAAGTAAATATTGAAAATGTACCTCAATGAAAACCTATTTTATCGAGAGAAGGAGGTTATAATTTCCAGAGTAGAAGGATGTATCATTGTGAGTAGAATGTGTACCTTGAAAGGGTATATTGTTTTTCCAAGCCCCATAGACCCCTGCAAGTTAGAAAGGTAGAAGTCATTTCCCATTACACAGTTGTGCAAAATGAGAATCTTGAATTCATTCCCTCAACAAATTTATATTGAATGCTGACTGAATACCAGGCATGGAGCTAAGTGCTAGGAAACAACAGATTTTAATTGTAAAGATTACTTTTTATCAGGGATTACAGTTGTCAGATAAATTATTATATAACACATATGCAACCTAGTTTTAATAGGGGCTATGCAGAAGTGCAGGTTCTATGAGAGTGTATAGCAGAGGAAATGGACCTATCCTGGAAGTAGCTAGGAGAGCATGAAAATATTACCCTATGGAAGTGAATTTGAGTTGAGCTCTACAAGATGAGTATCGACTAGTTAATGAATAAAGGATGTGTCAGGGAGATTTCCAGGCAGATGGAACAACATGAGAAGTCAGAAAATTCAACATACCCAGTATAGGCAGAGTCCTAAAGAGAAGATGAGAAGAATGGTAAATGATTAGTAGTTGAGGTCGGAAAGGGCAGAAACATAAGTAGTTTAAGACATATGTTCTTTAGTGCAATTGAGCACCTTTAAATCTTTAAATCAGAAAACTAACATGATGAAATTTTGTGTTCTATAAAGTTATGTGGGGAAAATTCATTGAAAGAGGACATGAGTAGATGTGGGGAAATAATTCAGAGGCTACTTCAGTGGCCCAGGAGAGAAATGGGAGCTAGGACAATGGGAATACGTAGTAAGGAGACAGAATGACACAGACTATCTTCTTTATCCTAATTTGACTTTGTAGAAGTAGCTCATTATAATAGGCCAAGGAAAAGCCACTGAGATACAGGAGCAAAAAATTGAACTGGAATTTAAATCTAAGTCACCTAACTCCAAGTTTTATCCCATTCTATATGACAGGACATGCCTGAAAATAATGACCATTTTATTATTTATTATCATAGGATGATATGGAGCCAGTGAAAAGGCAAGTCATACACAGCACAGTATGTAACAACAGTGAATCAAGAAGGAAAGAAAAATTATCTCCTGAGACACACAATGTTGAATTCAAATTCAGAAAGGCAAGGTGTTTTGCATTCCCTCAATGTTTTTTTCCCCCTTTGCTGCTGTATTTACTTTACCATGACACATTATGTATACATACAGATTCTTCATAAAAGAGATACCCCTTTTTTTCCTATTAAAGAAAGCTTTCTCTCCAGTTTTTAAAAGAAAAGTGAAGATGAAAGACAGGGGAAAAAATTATTTGCCAACCGACAGGAAGCCCAGGAGCAGGCTGATGCAGGAGCACGCACTGTACCTTTTATTTTGTAGCGATAGCCAAGGTTTTCATCTCTGCAGGGATCTGCTCAGAAATTCCCCTCATCTCTAATGAAAGCATTCCCACTGCTGAGGCTGCTATCAGAAGAAAGCTGATGAAGGGGAAACTGCAGCTCCAACGAATCAAGAAGTGGGAACCCTAACTTTGCCCAAAAGTCCATCCTTCCCTTAGAAGGTGGTGGTACTTTTAGGTTATGTGACTTTGGACAAATTACTTAAGCTCTTGGTGTGTGAGTTTTCTTATCTATGAAAATGAGCATACAAATAGCACTTTCATTATAGGATTGTATTAAAAATAGAATGGGGACCAAATGAATGATTATTGAGATGGTGATAAAAAAAAACATTACTTTTTGGTTCCAGATTATTTTACAGTTCATAAAACAATGGAGGGAAATATGCTGTCTCAGAGAGAAGCCCCTGGTCTCCAAGATGAGTGTGTAGTCATACATAACTCATAATCCACATAATTCAGTACATAGAATGTAGCTACAACCCCAAGAAAAAAGAGATGATTTAGATGTGGTCACTAGTCTCCTCTTCTCATTCCCTCTGAACTCATTTCAGTCAGATATCCATCTCTACTCTTCCATTAAAGTAGATCCAAACAGTGTCACTGATAACTGCAGTGTTGATAAACCCAGAGGTCAATCCTTGGTCCTCGCCTTACTTGTTTTATCAGCAGCATTTGACACAGGCCATAAATCTCTGTTCCTTGGAACATTTCCTTCACTCCTCTTGTTAGGACATCAATCTTTCTTCTTCTCTTCATTCATGTTCTTCTTTGCTGGCTCATCACCATCCCCTAGATCTCCAAATGTTGGAAGGTTTGGGGGTTCATTTCTCAGATTTCTTCTACTTCCTATCCATGGTTACCCCTACCTGATGTCATTCAGTTAGAGAGTTTTAAAAATTACCTGCAGTACTTTGTGGTTTTTACATTTCCAGGTCAGATCTGTCCTCTGAACTTCAGACTTGTGTGTGCATCCAACTGCCTATTTGACCTCACTACTCAGCTGTCTGACAGATATCCAAAATTAAGAGCTCCAACATTGAACTTCTTATTCCCATCATTTCATAATCTCTTTCCACAGTCTATCCCCTCTTAGAAAATTTCAACTCTGTCCTTCCAGTAGATCAACAAAATCTCTAAAGTCATTCTTGATTCTTCTTCTCTTTCTCTCATACTCTGCATCCAATCCACCAGCCATTAATGGTGTTCCTATCTATAAAATATATTTGCTCCTCACCAGCTTTATCTCTATCACTCTGGACCAAGACAGTATCATCTTTAGCTTTGATCAATGGAAGAGGCTCTTAACCTGGTTCACTGCTTCCTATTTTGCCTCCTTCTGTCTATTTTCAACACAATATAGTAATTTCTTAAAATGTAAATTTAATTATGCAGTCTTCTGCCCAAATTTCTCTAGTGGGTTTCCATTTCTCTTACATCGAACCCCAATGCCTTATATAAAGCCTGTGAGGCTCTCTGCGGTGTCATTTGTTATACTCTATCTCGTCCTCATCTGTCTCTGTTCATTCTGTTTCAACCATACTGGTCTCCTTGGGCTACCTTTACATCAGGGCACTGAGTTCCCTCTTCTCCATAAATTATACTCCAACCCTGGCCTCATATCTCTGATAAAATTTCCCAATATAGCCTTCTCCAACCCTGTATAAAATTTTACTTACCCCCTTAACTGGCTGACCTATCCCTGATTTATTTTTCCACAGTATCTTTTACCATTTCATATGTTACATATTCATTGGCTTGTTTTCTCTTCTACTCGAATGCAACCTCTAAGGGCTGAGATTATGCTTGTTACCTCTGCCTGTAGCCACCAGACTGGTACCTGGCATAAGAATAACACACAGATAAATATTTGTTAAATAAACAAATGAATTAAGAGTGCTCTTTCTGCCCTTTTAGATCTCACAGGTTTTGTTCAATAAGTTCAACTGATATTTTGGGCACCTAATCAGTGCCAGACCTGGCTCTGAGGTTGGGAATGTGTAACACGTTAGGAAATGTGGCTTCTTTCTTTGGAGAGCTGACAACCTGGTAGATGAGACGGATAGGAGTGTTGGACTGGGTGCCCCTCTCCCCTCTAGCACCACCAATACTTCAGGGCATGAGAAAGGGCCAGTATGTAGGTAGCTAACTTGTGAAATGATTCAGAGATGAGAAGAACACTGAAAAGAGTGAAAGAGGGAGGGTGCAAAAGCTAATGTGAATGTATGGTGCCAAGTTCGACATCTTATGGGAACTGGAGTTCAAATCCACTATGCTTCTCTGAGATGTATGATAGACTGTGTCTCAGAATTATGGACCACCAGCTCCCAATCCCCACTACTTGAGGGATGCCCATGGTGTGGTAGCTCCCTCATGCTTCTAGGCTACGTATGCATGAGTGCCAGAGGTGTTGCAGGAGCTCCCAGGAGAAGTGAGAGATGCTCCTGCAGATTAACAAGGTACTGTTGGGCTCACATCTGAGTGCCTCTAGGCCACACCAATGGGCAGAGCACATGAGGCATCCAAAACAGTATGTAAAATAAGCAAGAGTGCAAGAGGTGCTGTAATATGTGCTTAAGATAAGTAAAAATAGGGTGTTATTCTGTATGTTGGCAAATTGCACACCAATAAAAAGTAAATTTATTATTAAGAAAAAGATAAGTAAAAATAAAATGCAGTTAAAGAATAAGGCAAGAAGAGATTGATCACAGCTTGGGACATAAGGGGATAGTAGCATAATTTTAGCAGGGAGCAGGAAAGATGGGTAGAAGTTTAGACTGTGAATTCATTTCCATGCTTTTCATGAAGAAAAATCATGGGAAGAAGGGAATAACCCATTCATTTCAATCATTTCAATTCAACTCGTTCTATAAAGTTGATCTCACATGCCTGGGCATAGTAGGAGCTTAAAAATGTTTGATGAGTGATTATAAACCATAATATGGCACAAACTACGAAGGATAGAAGAGTTAGAAGAAAGGGGGATAAAAGTCCCATTTCTTTGCATTTACAGTCCAGATGGGGGAATCAATTTTTACATGTATTTTTATAGAAATGACACCATTAAATAATTGCATGCTGCTTGTTAATTATATGTCTTTCTTCTCTACACCCTAGTTTTTAAACTCCAGGTGCTATTTACAGAGTGACCCAGTAGAACTTCAGGATACCCTTTCCAAAAATTGGTATGATGTTAGCGCTAAAGTAGATGGCTTGTGCATGTTCTCAATACCTAATTGCAACAGATATACACATCCATGTTCTACTCATAAATTGGACTACTATCACAATTACCATAGACTAGGTGTCTAAAACAATGAATATTTATTTCTTATGGTTCTATGGGCTAGAAGTCTGGGATCAGAGTATCAGCATGGTCAGGTTTTTGGTGAAGCCCCCCTTCCTGGTTATGTTTTACATGGCCTTTCCTTGCTGTGTGCATGCAAAGAGAGCTCTCCAGTCTCTTCCTCTGTTTAGAAGAGCATTAATCCCATCATAGGAATTCTCCCTTCATGTTCTCATTTAAACTCAATTACCTCCCAAATGTCCCTCCAAATACCATCACATTGGGGGCAAAGATTTCAATATATGAATGGCGGGGGGTGCAAACATTTAGTCTATAGCAAAGTCTTTACCAACGTCTTCTTGTATTTCTTATCAGGTTGCAAAGCTGGAATCTAAATACAACTTAAAAATGGTAGTGCATAGAAAGAGCCCTCAGAAAGTGGGAATTGGGGGCAGCCCAGGTGGCTCAGCGGTTTAGCGCCACCTTCAGCCCAGGGCATGATCCTGGAGACCCAGGATCGAGTCCCACGTCAGGCTCCCTGCATGGAGCCTGCTTCTCCCTCTGCCTATGTCTCTGTGCCTCTCTCTCTCTGTCTGTCTCTCATGAATAAATAAATAAAATCTATTTTAGAGAAAAGAAAGTGAGAGTTTGGACTATAATAGCAGGAAAGGGATTCCTGACAATTCGACTTATAGACATAGCTTAGGAAGGGAAGAAAGATTAAGTTCAGAAGACCAGAGAACAACACTGTATAAATGCCTTTTATCCCCAGACACAGTGATGGGCACAAAGGTGCAAACATGAGCAAATGACAGCCCCACAAGGAATGAGACACCTAAAGTAAGCATGTTGCTAAGTAAACAATTGAGTATTGAGATGAGGACATTGATATATTTTGGTCCCATAAAAAACTTTATCCCCTTCATTTTTGCTTAAAGTATTGACCAAATAATATAAACAAACAAACAAACAAACTGATTTTATAAATATATACTGATAGATTGCTATTACACATAGGTACAGTTCCACCATAACCTGAATTTGTAATACAAATAGGTTTTTGTTAAATTAACACGTAAACCACTTTTTTTTTTTAATTCAAAATGTTTGATTTGAGTACTAGGTAGAACTATCTTTGTTGATAGATGGATGCAAAGATAAATAGGTAGATGGATGGATGCATGGTTGGATGGATAAATAGATGATAAACAATCCTCAGCTTCAGGATGTCCCCACTCTCAACATAGAAGCAAGCATGCTAGTCTAAACCTAACTCTTGCACCTGCCCTGATTAGCAAGAAAGTGAACGTTGTGGAGCAGGAAAAGACTGATGGTCGAGATGGACGGGACAGAGAATAAATCTAAATTTGGTGCAAACGCCATGCTGGGAGTGTCCCTGGCTGTCTGCAAGGCGGGGGCTGTCGAGACAGGGGGTGCCCCCGTACCGCCACATTGCTGGCTTGGCTGGCACTTCTGAAGTTATCCTGCCAGTTCCGACTTTCAGTGTCATCCACGGTGGTTCCCATGCTGGCAACAAGCTGGCCGTGCAGGAGTTCATGATCCTTCCCGTTGGTGCAGCTAACTTCAAGGAGGCCATGCACATCGGAGCAGAGGTTTATCACGACCTGAAGAATGTCATCAAGGAGAAATACGGAAAAGATGCCACCAATGTGGGTGATGAAGGTGGATTTGCTCCTAATATCCTGGCGAACAAAGAAGCTCTGGAACTGCTGAAGAATGCCATCGGGGAGGCCGGCTACACTGATAAGGTGGTCACCGCATGGATGTAGCTGCTTCCGAGTTCTTCAGGTCTGGGAAGTGTGACCTGGACTTCAAGTCCCCTGATGACCCCAGAAGGTACATCACGCCTGACCGGCTGGCTGACCTCTACAAGTCCTTCATCAGGGGCTACCCACTGGTGTCTATGGAAGACCCCTTCCACCAGGATGACTGGGAAGCTTGGCAGAAGTTCACTGCCAGCGCTGGAATCCAGGTGGTGGGGGACGATCTCACCGTGACCAACCCAAAGCAACCCAAAGATTTCTGAGGCTGTGGGCGAGAAATCGTGCAACTGCCTCCTGCTTAAAGTGAACCAGATTGGCTCTGTGACCCAGTCTCTTGAGGCGTGCAAGCTGGCCCAGTCCAATGGGTGGGGCGTCATGGTGTTGCATCGCTCTGGGGAGATCGAAGATACCTTCATCGCTGACCTGGTGGTGGGACTCTGCACTGGGCAGATCAAGACGGGTGCACCATGCAGATCCGAGTGCTTGGCCAAGGACAACCAGATCCTCAGAATTGAAGAGGAACTGGGTAGCAAGGCCAAGTTCGCCGGCAGAAGCTTCAGAAACCCCCTCTCCAAGTAAGGTCCAGGTGGCCTACCCTGTGGTCCTGAGTCGGCTGTTAGACCTCTGCTCCCTGGGGCAGCTCGAGACCCCCAGCCCAAAGTGGCAGGACCTGTGCTAGTTAGCTGCCCTCTCCCCTCCCTGTGATGTTCTCAAAGCTTCCTTAGAATTGCTACAGAAGCCAGACTTGACCATCTGGAATCCTGCTGGGAACCCTAGCTCTGTAAACATGTGATTGGTCTAAATCATTGCTTTCTCACCTCACTTCCAGCAAGTGTCTGGAGCCAGGTCTGTCTACGTAATAATCTCAAGGTGTCCACAGGCAAGATCCCCAGTGGTTTTATGTGCAGAATAAAAAGGCCTCAGTGACCCATAGGAAAAAAATAATAATAATATAGCGATTGTCTAGTAAAGATACACATAATATTTAAGTGTAAAAGAGGAAGCTACAATTTTCTGCTTGAAACTGTGAGGTATGGATCTAGGACATTTTTGTTACAGGAAATGACTTTTGGGTTCGTTCTTTCAAGAGAAGAGTTTCAACATATGAAAGATGGACATTTCAAGCAGAGGAACAGCAGAATCAAAGGACAAGTGTGAGTTTGCTTTGCAGTATGCTGAGGATCCTAGTAGGGGCTTGGGAGGAGCTTGGCAGTGCCAACAGAGGCAAGACTATAGAGGCCTCCGCGGCTATGGAGCCTGGCCTTCATGAGGTTGGGCTACAATCCCCAGTTCTCACAAGGGGCTCCTTAGGACATGTGCCAAAGACATGTAACTGTGAACAAGCCTTTGTCCTGGGACATGTTGCACATCAGGATATTAAATCTGCTAAAAAGTAAAGCTGTTTAATTTACTTTAATTCCAGCATTTTCCAAAAATCCCTAAAACACACAAATATTTCTTTCTTCACCCCTCAACATCCATTTGAATCCTGTAGAACACTCAGGGGACTATTTGGAATGGAAAGGTGCAAACAAGGCTTTATGCCATGCTGACATCAATTTTGCCTTTTTAGACGTCACTCCAGCTACAGTGAGGGGCATGGAGAGGAAGCCTTCATTTTGGCAGCAAGGAGATGATGGAGAAGCTGTCAGCACTTTAACTGGAGAATTGAAGAGGGATTTGGGTCCTGGTGACAGAAGTGGGTAAAGGGGCATATGGGCAAGTTTTAAGAGATGATTTGTTGAGATCTGGTCACTTATGGGCTTTGGGGACACGGCGTGAAATTGTGTCTCGTGTTCTGACTTGTGGAATGGGTGAACGAATGAGATGCTAGCAGGGAGAGAGTCATCTTGAGGCCCTCTGAGTTAAA
Source organism: Vulpes lagopus (assembly GCF_018345385.1). Lineage (NCBI taxonomy): Eukaryota > Metazoa > Chordata > Mammalia > Carnivora > Canidae > Vulpes > Vulpes lagopus. The sequence goes on along the minus strand of NC_054838.1, from coordinate 30,914,933 downwards.
GGTCTCTATAGAAAAAGACACACTAGAATACTAAGAACCTTCCATCTTTCTAAGAAAATTCCTCCTGTTTCCTCCTCTGGCAGGGCCAGCCTTCTTGGCCCTGCCTTACCTCCTTCGGCATTGCTCTCCACATCTCACTGTCCTGCTGTCCTGAGCTTGTTCTCCAAGTATGCCATGCACATTCACAGCACACATTTGCTTCCACGGTTCTCTCGGTCTAGAATGATCTTCCTGACCTTATGAGTTAGGGATTGTCTTTAACTGGTAGTAATGGAGGCCCAATTACAGTGGCTTAAAAATGTGCAAATTTATTGTCTCATGTTTAAAAAAAAAAGTCCAGATGATGAATAGGCTAGAGAGTGTTTTTGACCTCACAAATTTAGCAGGAATGCCACTTTTTCTATCTTTCTATCCATAGTTCTTAGCAAGAGACTTTTATCCTCAAGGACACAGAGTGGTTGGTGGAGTTCTAGTCATCACATACATGTCAGGCAGAAAGTAGAGGGAAGAGAGACACAAATGTAATAATCTACATACTCTGTAACTGTATCCATTCATGGATTCCCCAGTAAACTACCTAACAGTTCACCTTTGTGTCTCATTGACCGTCTCCAGATATAAGGTGACTAGGAAATGAAATCTAGTCTTTCCCTGTGATATATTGCTAAGAACAACAACAAAAAGAAATGCAAAAGGGCAGGTCTTTTTGTTAGAAAGAAAGAAGAAAATGCATACAAAAGAGAAGTCTTTAGAGTATTAAATGCCACATTTTATGACTCTGCTCTATTGATCTAGTTTCAAATCTCCCCCCAGGTCTTTGAGAAGAACTTCTTAAAATCGCCCTTCTGCCCTTCTGCATGCATATTGCCTTCCACTCAGCGCTTATTTGTGTTACGCTTGTCTCATCCTTTCTCATTTGTTTGGCTTATTTCCGCTGGCTCACGGTGACCAAGATCCACTTTTTATTAGTCCCTGTGTCATCTTTTGATCTCTCTGAACCGGTATCTGACACCATCCCTGGCCTCTTGTAGGAACTTAGGAGAAACTGAGTGTAACCCATGGTTCTCTTACATCAGGATGTCAGAATCACCTGGAAGGCGCATAAAAATACAGATGGGTGGAGTGCCTGGGTGGCTTAGTTGGTGAAGCGTCTGCCTTTGGCTCAGGTCATGATCCCAGGGTCCCTGCTTTCTCCCTCTCCCTCTTCCCTGTGCTCTCTCTCGCTCTCACTCAAATAAATAAATAAAATCTTAAAAAACAAATATAGGTGGTTGGACCCCATCTCAGTTTCTGATTCAGGTCTTGGTCTATGACCTGAGATCATGCCTTTCTAACAAGTTTGCAAATGCTGCTGCTGCTGCTGCTGCTACTACTACTGCATCAGATCTTGTTTTGGGCATCTTTGTTGTAAAGATCTCCTACCAAATCTTGACTCTCACCAGATCCCATGATCCATGGTACTTTCTTAGTGCCAGGCTGGCCAGCTATACATCTATCATCTTCTCCACAGTCCCCATACTTTCTTCTCTGCATTCTGACCTTTTCCCTCTCAGTAAAAGCATCCTAAATAAGTTGATGGTTTGTTGGCTGAGGGAGCCTTGTGTTGTAAATGGGAGACTGGCTGATGAAAGTCAAGAATGTAGTCCGAGTTAATCGTACTACACGTAGTCACTCAGCCTTCCAGGTTTCAGCCTCTGCCACCATGACCTTCACCTACTACATTCTTTCTTCCCTCTTTTGGCAGTATGTTCAAAGAGTCCCATGTACACTCACTCCCCTGTCAGCCCTCGGAGTGTTAATTTTCTTTGGGGAGGTTGTGTTAGCCCTGAGAAAGGCTGCTTGTTGCTGGGAGAACAGCTAACCCCACACAAATCCTCCCAGTGATGTTTATGAAATATTTCAGTTAAACTAAGAGATTTTCTCCAGGCCAGTAATTATTGTCATTAACATTTAGATAAGTTGGCTGTTCCCTGCTCTGTATCACTCCGTGCTTCCATTCTCCCATAATGGAGTAAGATGGAGAGGACTGGAGAATCTCAACCCAAATGTTCTTTGCTGATAAGGCCCACTGCCTCATTGAGGATGGTTCCTGTATTCCACACAGCTAGTATCAGTCAGTCTTCCTCCTCCTGCTCCACCATATTCCTCTGCTTGGGTCCATGATGGTCCTGAACCCTCTTGCTTCTCATACATTCTCAGCCAAAAGAAGGTTCAGCTCTCTTCCTTCTTGTGAACAAAAATGAACTCAGTTGGGGCTCCTGAGCTATGTGGGTGTCTTCTGTTGCTCCCTGACTCATACCCCAGGTTCCATCTCCTACAACTGGGTAAGGAGTCGGAGACCCCAGTTTTGAGATTTGAGCATTCAAAGCACAGCAAACCTAAATCTCCTTCTAGACTTCTCAAATACCAGTATCTGTATTCTATGTCTACCACTTAGCTTCCCCACCCCCACCTCAAGTAGTTACCCATGCTTAGATATAATTCTAGCCAGTGTGTTCTTATCACAAAGCCTTAATCTAGTGGTATACAACGGGCTTTGGAGTCAGACAAAATGAGTTTCAATGTTATAAGTTAGGTGCAGCAGGTTAAGAAACTGAATTGGATTCAAGCCTGCAAAGTGGAGATGACAGTGTATAGGCTTTAGTGGCCGGCAGGTATCAAAGGGAGCATACCCTTGCAAGAAAGTAGCATTACTTGTGCAGCTCTTTTGGGTCAGACACTTTAGAGATGAGATTTGCAGGTGGGCCTACCAGTCTGTAAGTATCAAGAGCAGTCTCATTAACTTTTAATTGCCCACCTTAGAATGGGTGGCCCATCTCATGGCTGACTCCATGGGCCAACTCCAAGCAATTCTATCCACGTTACAGTTTTACTTATTTATTTTTGGTTTTCATTTTGAAAGTATTCAAATTGACAAAAAATTTGAAAATGAAATAGTACCTTTCTTTTGTTTTACCTTGTGCCTTTTTTTTTAACCTTTTACCAATCACGAATATCTTGACATACTGGCTTTAAACATCTCGCTTGACTCCTAACTCTGGGAAACGAACAAGGGCTAGTGGAAAGGGAGGTGGGTCAGGGAGTGGGGACTCGGTAACAGGCACTGAGGGGAGCACTTGATGGGATGAGCACTGGGTGTTATACTATATGTTGGCAAATCGAACTCCAATAAGAAAATATACAAAAAATAATAAAAAAATAAACATCTCTCTCTATTTCTCTCTCTCTGTGTCTCTCTCTGTCTACAGACCACACACACACACACACACACACACACACACACATACATGCAAACACGTTTTTGTTTTTGTTTTTCCTAAACAATTTGAAAGAAGTTGTAGAGTTCAAATCAGGTTAATCCCCTCATCTGAAAACTTACCATTGAAATGAACCATTAGCTACACCAAAAAAAACACATTTTCGTGGCCTGATGTGAAAACATTTTCCTGGCCCATAGACTTAAGGGAAAGTGGCTGGGAAATGTTTCCTGTAGTTTGGGGTCTATGTCTGTAAGCCAGTCTGACGTCTCCATCACTCCTAAAACTTAGGAGAGATTCACAAAAGTAATGTCTGCAGAGGTAGTTGGGCAAGCAAATAATTAGTCACCCACACTGGGATACTTCTAAAAATGAATACTGAACAAGATTGCCCCTGGTTAATGGAGAAGGAAGATCACCTTCAGACCGCAGCACTTTTTGAGGCCCCAGAGCAGTAGGGTCAGAAGCCAGGAGATGTGTGGGTTTATGTTTAACTCATGTATTAGTTCGTGACCCTGACCACATTAGGCCTGGTTTCTCTGCAGTGTTGCAGACAAAAACATACTTCTCACCATATTTTGAACAGGGTGAAACACTAAACAAATATTTAGGAGGCTTATCCATGGATATTCATGCATTAATCAGCAAGGCAGCCTGATTCTATTTTAGTTTAATATATGCTCTAATGTCAAGCACAGTGGCTAGGACTTTACCATTTTCATAGAAATCCCTGGCCTTTCCCACCTCTTCACCATTTCATATGCCATTTCCTCTTCTGAAATGCCTTTATTCCTGTCATTGTCTCAGAAACTACCTGTTCCAACATCCTGCTGAAACATCACTTCCTCTAGGAAGCCTTCCTAGATTTTTACTCACAGAAAAGGAGAAAAGAGATTTTTTACTACTCCAAACACCCATGGCACCATGGTTCTCTCCTGTCTTTGAGAACCTCTGGTTACAGGTATTTTTCTGCATGAGGAATCTTCCACAGGAAACTGGATAGTACTTGAAAGCAATAATTGCACCTTTTTTGTCTTACTTTATCTTACTTGGAAAAAATTAGACTACAGATGTCTTTCAATTATCTTTTAGCTATAAGTAAAAGAAACTAGGCTCAAAATGCTTTAAATCACAAGGAAGTTTATTATCTCATGCAAGCAGAAGCAGAACGTGAGGAAAGCTCCTAGTGAAGACCCATCAATCAGGGCTCCCGCTTTGACCTCCTTTCATTGAGGACCACCGAGATTGCCAACAGAAACTAGATACATACATTTCCTTGTTTAATTTAGCCTACACAGAAAGAAAAAGGAAATCTCTCCCCTAAATAAGGATTATTTTCCTGTCTTTCAATCAGATTGGGTCAGTTTAGCTGAACTGTGCATGCAGACCAATAGCAGTTGCTACAAAAATGTCATGCTCTTGAAAGAGAATTCTGAAAAAATGGGCATAGAATTTTCATGACTGGAGCACATGGGTACCTCAGTCAGTTAACCGTCCGACTCTTGATTTCAGCTCAGGTCATGATCTCAGGATCCTGGATCCAGCCTGCCATAGGACTTTGAGCTCAGTGGGAAGTCTACTTGAGGATTCTCTCCCTCTCCTTCTGCCCCTCCCCCTGTTCTCTGTCTTTCTCTCTCTCAAATAAATAAATATTAAAAAACGAAAAAAGAATTGCCATAATTGATTTAGACTTTCAGTAATGGCTGATAGGACTTTTTGCAATGAGAAAACACTCTACTCTTCACTGGCCAGCATAGCAGCCACTGGCCACATGTGGCTCTTAGGTACTGGAAGCCTACAGGCACAATTGAGAAAATAAAGGTTTTATTTTAATTAATTTTAATTAATTTAAATAGCTAGTGGGTACCATATTGGACCGAACAGGAGAGTGATCAAGATACAGCCTGGAGCTGGAGACAGAGTCAGATTGTCCTGAGTCACATGGGCTGTAGTGGGCAAAGAGGAGCCATGAGTGAAAATGAGGTTCTGTTCAGGAAGGAACAGAGGGAAATGGGCTCTGATTGGACAAGCACATCCTCTATCCTGGGGCTGCTCAGAGTGTGGTCCATAGATCAGAAGCATAGAAAGCAGCTGGTAGTTTGCTAAAAGAGCAGAACCTTAATCAGATCAATGAATCATAATCTGTATGCTCGGCATATTGCTCATGGTTTGGCATAAAGGCTCACTGTCTAAAGGACCTGGATTCCCAGCCTGACTCTGCCATTCATCAACTGTTACTTAGGCAGCTCCCTTAAGCTAGGTCCCAGTTTCCCCATCTCTAAAACTTGTGTAACAAAACTTGCCTCACAAGGTCATTGTGATTTTTGAAAATGAAATGTTCATGAAATGTTTAGGATAGCAGAGAATATCCATATATGCTCATTAAATCATGTTTTTGCTGGCCTGTCCTCTAGAAGAGAGTCTGTCTCGTGCATGAAGAAATCGTCAGTCGTTGCCAAGACTGTGCATAATAGATGTTCAATAATGTGGGTCGAAATAATAACAGCATGAATGACTGATTGAGTGAATGATTAGATAATCCAGTGCCTCCCAACTCACAGATGGGTCAATAGTATAAAAAATTATTTTTTTGTAATAAATATAATTACTTCACATGTAATATCAGATCAATATTTGATTTTTCTATTTTGATTGAAATAATTTCTTACCTTGATTCTCTTGCCTAGAACTTCATTCTTAAGGGGGAGCAAAAGTACTTTTTTAATTTTTTTGTAGGATCTGCATTGCCAGGCTCTTATCTTACAGATCATTGCAAATGCCCTCTACATGCATGCCCCTGCTATCTTTGGAAGCATTTGCAAAAAGGGAAGGCACTCATGTCCACACTATAAATTAGGCATTTAGCCATGTGCTCCCTAGTGGTAGCCTTCACATCCCTGGCTTTTGGGCTTGCTTAAGTATTCAGGCATTTGACCTCATCGTCCCCCATAGACTCTGATCTTCCCAGTTTTCCACAGCCAGATTAGAAACTTGTCCAGCACATCCTTTGCCCCTCCACCTTGTGAGACAGATGCCATTCTGCTTTGAGATAATGTACTGCATACATTCTTGTTAAGCCTAGTAAGCTGAGAACTACTGTGAATGGCCTGGTGTTAAGAAAGAGAACAGATCCTGCTCTAAGTGACCAGAGTTTGCAGAAGGCTTTGCCAGTAATCTGGGATATGATCTATCATCTTGAGTGACTTACAGTGTCTTCAACCCTCCATGTTCTCATCTGTTAAAGGGGCCAAGAAAAGAAACAAACACCCCCCCCAAAAAAAATTTCACAATGTATAAAACTTAAAATATTATAAAAATGTTAGACATTTTCTATTTCTATTCCTTATTGTACCTATCTAGCATTCATTTATTCCTACAATCAATTATTTACACATATTTATTATCTATCTACTATGTAGATGATTCTATACAATGTATCCAATGTTACCAAAGTAACAAAAGACATGGTCCCTGACCTCAATTAATTAACAGTCTAGGATAAGACTTAAGAGGATCGTGAGCACAAAGATGGAACTAACCAGGGAAACATGAAGTGGTCAATAAATGCTTTCTGAAAAAGCAGATCTCTAAGGTGATTCTTGAGAGATGAGTAGAGATTAGCCAGACAAATAAGGGTGGAATGATATACCAGACTGGAGGAACAACAAATATTGCATTTATTTTGCTTTGTTTAAAGAGAATTATAAAACATTTTGCCTACTTTAAATAAAAATCTAAAGATTTTTAATTCCAGAGGGGCTGTTTGTCTGTAACACGGTCTCCTTTCTTTACCTGACACCTGATAGAAGTGAAATTCAGAAAAGTGCACAGGCATCTTCAAGGTCACACAGGCTGTTAGTGGTTAGCCTGACAACTACCAACACCTGATCCTGACCTCTCTCTCTCTCTCTCTTACATCATTCTGCTTCTCCAGCCCAGGGGCCAGGTGACAAGTTAGTATTCCTGGTCGCATAGACTCTCTGTCAACACCAAACACGAGTGAACAACCAATACTCCTCAGCCGCATCCAGGTCATTTGTCAACAGAATCTGTGTAATGGATGTTTGCTATAAGGAAGAATTTTAAAAATTAGATCTGGGAGTTCTTAGCATATTCCCACCTGACACTGCATTCACTTACCTTCCCAGAACTCTTAAGCTTAAGAAAAGCTTAATTAAAATCAAGTCAATGGAGAACTGTCTGAGAAACTAACAAGACAACCCAGAAATAAATTAAGCTTTTTATCTTCCTCTGCCTTTTTGTTGTTCTGTCATTCTCAACCCAACCTTTGATTCATGTATACCATATATACATATGTATATGTGTATATATATTTATATATACATATACATATACCTTATTTCCATGAATTAAATAAATAAGCTCCATCTTTCTTTGTATGCATATTTCATTTTCCTTCTAGTCACAGACCTACCATAGCCTCTGATTTCAGAAGCTCATGTTTAAGTCTGAGGCATCTGGGTGGTTCAATAGGTTAAGTATCTGACTCTTGATTTTGGCTCAGGTCATGATCTCAGGGTCATGAGATCAAGCTCCCTGTTAGGCTCTGTACTGAATGTGGAGCCTACTTAAGATTTCCTCTCCCTCTCCCTCTCCCTCTCTTCTTCCTCTTCCCTCTTGCTTACAAGTGTTCTCTCTCTTTCTGAAAATAAACAAATAAGGGATGCCTGGTTGGCTTAGTGGTAGAGCATCTGCCTTTGGCTCAGGGTGTGATCCTAGGGTTCCAGGATCAAGCGCCACATCGGGCTCCCTGCATGGAACCTGCTTCTCCCTCTGTCTGTGTCTGTGCCTCTCTCTCTCTCTCTCTCTTTCTCTCTCTCCCTCTGTCTCTCATGAATAATTAAATATTTTTTAAAATAAACAAAATATTTAACAAAAGAAGAAGAAGAAGAAGAAGAAGAAGAGAAGAAGAAAAAGAAGAAGCTCCTGTTCACATCCATGTCAGCTGGCTTCTGACTTCTGAATTACTTTACTTGCAACTCCTGGTCCATGAATCTGTGGGTCAGGTAGGGAGCTTCTCTATGAGTGTATGCCAAGCACCCATATCACAATCCAGAGGTCAGGCAACTCTTCTGGAAGCTCCTGGAGCTGATAACTGGTCTTGGATGTGGATAGCAGGTATTTAGACTCATCTGTCTTGAAAATAACAGTCGTAGAAGAAAACACATTTACTTTAGCTGCATTCTCTATATGTTCTGTACAGAGGATGCCTGTAAGCCTTGCCTTAGGGGGGAAGACCAGAGAGGTGAGCTGGGAGTCTCGCACTCCCACGTCTTCATAACTTCTCAAGCATGCTTTGAAGAGGCAATGTTTGCTTTCATCTTACACTCAGAATAAATGCTTGGGGATCTAGTAATATGTGGACAGAGTGATCTTGGCCAATAATCCTGAAGTCTGCATGTCTTTCTTCTTTCTCCACCTTCCTTTCTTTTATCCTCTGATTTCTGCCTTATTCTCCCATGCTTTCTCTCCTTCATTCCATTACTAATTGTTTTCTTTTTCCCTTTTGCTCTTTTTCTTTCCTTCTTTGTCTCTCTTTCAACATGGACACTGACAATTTATTAGGTCCCAACTAAAAGCCAGAGACTTTTCTGGGCACAAGAGATAAAAACACAAATATCACTTGAATAACTATAGCCACACAAGGAAGAAAATGTCCTATGGTATGTGGTTTTGTGGAAACACAAAGGAAAATGGGTGGATCTTAACTGGAGTACCAGAAAGGATTTGTTTTGGCAGGTAAGGTAACTGAAAGAGGCAGATGAAGAAGTAGCAGATATTTTAGGTCAAAGGAACAGCAGGAACAAAGGTACAGAATGTGAAACACCAAGATTCATAGAGGTGAGGCTGTAAGTAAACAAGTCAGGGGGCTTTTCAAGCCATGCTAAGGAGGATGGGCTTTATAAATGAAGGAATAGAAAGTCACTAAAGAATTTTGAGTGAGGTCATGATATAATCAAATCTCTGTGTTAGAAAACCACTCTCTGGTATGTGGAGTGTGATGTGGAACAGGCCCATTAGGATTCTATTGTATTCTTGAAATGAGAGTTGATACATATCTCATAAAGCCAATGACATAGTAGATGGCATAGTGACACAGATAAAGAGGATAGAAAGGAAAATATATTAAGGTGGCAGAAGCTTTAAAACTTGACATATGCTTAAATGGAAGAATGAGTAAAAGGAAGTGGTACAGTATGATTACAGATTTTCAGACCCTAGAATTTGGTTGGATATTGGAAAAGTTCATGAAAATGGAGATGAGGAATGAGGAGCTTCTATATGGAAGGGTTATAAGCATTTGGGGTTGAAGTACCTGTGGGACATACATTAACAGATAACTATATTGATCTGAAACTCTGGCAGTCTCTGATTTCATATTTGTAATGGAGAAATTGCATTTAGTTGTTTTCATTAGAAATTGTATGTAAATCTCCTAGCAATCTCTTAGCACATAAATTCTTCTAAAATATTAATTATTCCTTCCTTCTCCTTATATATGCCTGTATATATGCTGATAGTGCTCTGTTTGTACCTCTTAAGGATCCTAAGGGGCTGCATGTATTCCTTAAGAACTTTTATGAAGGGGTTGCCTCCTGGAGTGAAACCCTAAGATCAGCCACACATAGAAGGTCAGAGCAGAGATAAGTAATTGACACTATCTTGGCTCCTGGGCTGGTCTAATTAAAGGTGAACTTATCTAAAGAGTACTTCATCATGTTTTTCTTTATCAGTAAACAGGTTTGTTCTGTGAATCCCTTCAGCCATTAATATCAGAAGAAAGGTGAGGGCCAAGGCCACAAAGATAGAGGAGGCTAGTGAAAAGGAGGGACAGAGGACTTTGAGTTCTACTTGTGATGCCAAAAGGAGAGAGATTAGAAGGTTCTTTAGCTTAGGTAAGCTGTCTGACTCCTTCAAAGAGCCCTCACCTAGAAGAGGTTGGGCTGAAAAGACAGCAAAACAGCCCCCGAAAAGCTGTGGGAGAATAGAAGAGACAGGCTGTTCCTCTTCCCTGCTCTAGGTAGCCAGCGGGGATGGCAGAAAGGAAAGGGAGAAGCCTTCAGGGGGCTAACTCTGCAGAGAGTGCAGATCCAGGGGTTCCCAAATGACTCGGGGCAGGAGCACCAGAGGTGTGGAGGAAATGATGGACACTCAGAGGTCAGTGGCCAAAATGAGGCAGTTACTCAGTATGGAGTATCTCAAGACAAGAGACTGTCATCCAGCACTACAGATTTTATCAGTAGATGCCAATGCCATGCTTAAAACAAAGACATACATACATAATGCATTTAAATTTTGTTTTCTTTAAAGAAGAAACAGGTGCAGAGGGACCCATTCAAACCTGGAAGATACTAGTAAGGACACGCCCCCAAGCTAGAAATCCTCCCATTGCTGCCATGAGGTTGTGTGACCTTCCCCCTGCACCAAAATGCCATGTGAAGGAGAGAGTGGAGGCCAGGAGACCCTTTGGAGGAGAGAAACAGCCAGTGGTTGAATGTTGAATTTGATCAAATAGTTTCTCCAAAGAGAAGGTGTTTGGTGGAAATAACCCACAATATCTTAAAGAGGATAATGGTGACTAAAGATCTCACCCTTTGACCCCACTACTTCTGGGAATAAAAGCTTGTAAAATATTTCGATCAGTTCCTTTTCCTAAAGGAACAGCAACATTCTTTTGCACACCTAGGTGGTAATGAATAAATTTTAGGCCCAGCCGCACAATAATATAATAATCAAATCCAGCAAAAATGGAAGACTGTGAACCCTGGGAGTGCAGCTGAAGCAGCATTTTGGGTAGCGAACATTCTGGGCCAGTCAGAGCATTGATCTCAAAGGCAAAATGATTTTCAATGTAGAGGGGGGATTATGGCCTTGGAACTTCAAGTATTTCTGATCCCCTTGGCAAAAACCATCTCTACTGTGAGAATGTTGGATCCCACCATGCTCCCTGGTACTAACTAGCTTCTGATTCATCTCACTTCCTCATTCACACTCTACAACCACAGAGCCACTTTCTTGATCATCTCTTGGCTCATTAGGTTTATCTTCAGGAAGTAGTGTTCTGGTCACAGGAGGTTTGGAATCTGTCTTTCATGGTACACTTAGAAGTGGCTTATAATTTGATTTCCCATGTAGCTTGACTCCAGGAAGAGAATTTGTTGATTGTCCGTCCCTGTGCAAACTTCCTACTCTCAGAAAGTTCTATTTTTCAAACTCCTCCCTGTCTCCACTGCTCCCACCCTAGTCCAAACCACTGGTCAACCCTCACCTAGACAGCTGTACAGCCTCCTGGTCATTGTTTCTGCTTGACCAAATCTTTACAACTGAACTCAGATCATGTGACTTTCCTGCTCAAAACACCCCTGTGGCTCACACTCAAAATAAATTCTGAACTCCTCATGTCCCCTGTGGAGGCTGAGAAAAATTAAGGCCATCCCACCTAAAGTTTAGCATTAGCACAGTGCAGCCACCTTAGGCCCCTGTGAATAAGAGCTGAACTTTATGGCAAAAACTGCAAAATGTCCTCAAAGTCCTCTGGCAGGCAACCCCATATCAGAAAGACAACAGAGCCCACACCTGTGGTAGAAAGTCCCATATTAGAATGAGAACAGAGCTCAATGGCCTTAAAAGCCCCATATCAGGGATCCCTGGGTGGCGCAGCGGTTTGGCGCCTGCCTTTGGCCCAGGGCGCGATCCTGGAGACCAGTGATCGAATCCCACGTCGGGCTCCCGGTGCATGGAGCCTGCTTCTCCCTCCGCCTATGTCTCTGCCTCTCTCTCTCTCTCTCTGTGACTATCATAAATAAATAAATAAATAAATAAATAAATAAATAAATAAAATTAAAAGCCCCATATCAAAATGTAAACAGAACTTGAGAAATTCCTCCGCCCCTTCTGAAAATCCCCTAGACCAGCCTATAAAAAAAACCAGCTGTAACCCACCTCGGGGTCCAAGTCCCTGCTCTGCTGTGTCGGGTACACTTGGACCCAAGCTCGAACTTGTAAATAAACCCTCGTGCGCTTGCATCGGTGTCGGCTCCTTGGTGGTTTCTCAGATTCGCAATCTCGGGCACAACATCCCCCCATGAGGACCTTCAGGTTTTGCCCCTGCCCACCTCTGCATCCTCCCTCCTGCCTCTCTCTCTCATTCATCTCCTCTACCATATCGTCCTTGTCGCTTTGTCCCTACACCTGGATCTTCAAGGCGACGAAACTTTGCCTTTCTCCGTATAGTGTCCTAATCACAGGTGCTCTTCCAACCTTCATGTGTTTCCTCAGGTGTCATCTCATCTTCAGTTCCTGACATAGCCCCCCTTCCCCATTACTTCTGAGCATAATATCCGACCTTACTCTTTTTCAAAGCATTTATCACTGCATAAAGGTATATATTACATTTTTTTTTTAATTTTTTACTCCTCCATTATTGCTCAAAAGCCTAACAAAGATTAAGTTTACTACTGTGCCCCTCACTTCCAAAATAGTACTTGGCGCACAGGAGTTCAGTGAATACTGAATGAATGAATGAATGAATGAATGTAGAACAGTATTAGCTTTCTGATTCCACCTATGATCCTCTGTGCATGTTAGATTTCTCTCAACCATGGGGACTATAGTGAGTCTGTCTCTAGTTTTCTAAGCCTGGAGTAAGATCCTGGAATATAGCTAAGAGAGAAATGTGGTTTCCATCTCTTACTATGAAGTCAAGATGGATTTGAATGCCAGGACTCTACACAAGACACCCTTGTTGGGCTTCCGAAACCACTCCTTATTCCTGGCCACAATTCTCTGGTCATCTTACACTCATCTATTGTGCTTGTTGGACCCAGAATTTCTCTGAGACAAGACTTGCTTACCAAGCACCAAGCACAATATCTTGACAATAATATGTCTTCAAAGATTAGCTGTTTAAGAGATTGCGCCCTCCCTTATGTTCTTCTTATCTTTACCTCTCTCTTTTGCTTATAGTGACATGCATTTAAATTTCCTCCTGTCTTTACTACTCTATGATAAAGACGATGGGTAATCAGAAAGTTGAGGAAAGGTATCACACTTAGAGGGTAAACTTTGGACTCAGATCTGAGTTTGAATCACAGCTTCCTAATTTACTATTTGTGTGACCTTGCACAAAATGGTAAACCTCTCTGGCTCTCTCCTTCGTGTATCAAACAGGGATGATGCTAGCTACTTCTCAGGGATGTGAAAGGAATTAAAGATAACACATGCAAAGCACCTAGCAGGTGCCTGTTAACCTGTTTAACTTCCTACCACATTCAGCAATTCCAGGTATGGTTCCATGGATGGTAGACAAGTATATGCTTGGAAGCTTAGACTCTGAAGCCAGATTGACTTGGCTCAAAGCCTGTGCTCATTACTTATGTTCTCCAGTGCATGCCACATAAACTCTCTGTGCCTCAGTTTCCTCATTACTAAATAGGTAATAGCAGTACCTACATCACAGTGTAGGGCTCAGCAATTAGTAGATTCTAACACACACACACACACACACACACACACATTTTTGGGTATTAGTGGACATGATGTACCTTTTTAGTTGAAAATGTGTAATAAAAAAATTTTAAAAGCCCATCAGGATATTCTTACCTCTCTACATGCTGGAAATTCAACTCTCCTCCTTTGACTTTCCCCTCTAAAACCTCTTCATTCCCTCATCTTTCAGCTTATTTTATCTCTTTAATATCTTATTGAAAAGCATGTCTTTCTCCTCGTATTCAGTATTTTTTTGTGTCATTATGAGCTGTAACTAGCGGATCCAGTCTGTGTGAATGATTCTTTATCAAATAAAGCTGAGTTACAATGTACTCTTGGGAGCAAAAGCTGAACTTTGGTGTTTTTTCATCAAATCATATTTATTAAGATCCTGTGTTCCTAGCAATATGCTATTCTTAAAAATATTTCAAATATAAAAATTCCGCAATCCCATATTGAGAGAGGCTTTAGAAACACAAGGAACAAAATGAAAACAACTGTTGTGTTGTAGCTATGACCATGTAGGTCATTTAATTAATTTTTAAAATGTCTTCCATATGGTTGCTATGTTATCTGATTAATAAATTGGGGAAAATTAAATTTATATTTCTGTATCTCTTACCTAGCTAGCTCTGGCTCTTCTGAAAGAATAAAGCAAGGTGTCTTTTAATGTCTCATTATCCGAAGTTTTCTCTAAATTTAAATTATTATCAAGTAATACTTATTTGCCAGTTGTTATTTTAAAAGGTCACTGGGATGAAGATTTTCTGAAGGAAAATGCTGTTGCAAAATAAACATTGCCCATCACTCTTCTATTAAGTTTATGTTAAATGATTTTTAAAATGTATCATTGCAGTAAGCCCCCTGCAAACCTTGATTCCCATAAAAATAGTTATCTCTAGCTTATCTCTTGGAAGGGAATTACAAACAGTTATCTATGTGCACAGAAATTGTTTTCTATCTTTCTATTTGCTTTGTGAGGTAGAGGAAATAATACAACCCTGGGGTCATGGAGTTCTGTCTTTGAATCCTGACTCACCACTCACTTAACTGAGTTGCCTTGGGCACATTACTTGATTGTTACAAGCTTTATGTTATCTGCAAAATGGACAAATAATCCCCTACTTTGTAGGATTGCTGTGAAGATTAAAGATAACGATGTATCTAAAACACCCACCTCACAGAAGATAACCAATAAAAGGTAGGGGGTTTTAAGCATTGCATATATTAAATTTTGCATAAAAATGTGAACACCTGCCTGCTTCCCAGGAAACCTCATTTGAGCAAAACATAGTCATACAGTACAGCTAATGTGAAATAAATGGAATAGAATATACATGACAGAAAAAGGAAATATTGTAACAAGAACTAAGCGTTCATTCCAGCTCTCTACTTCCAGGCAGCCAAGGCAGTAAGCATAATTTTCATGAAAGAACAGAGGGAAGATGTAAGAGCAAAGAGAGAAAGCAATGTCCTGGTAAAGTACTCTAAAACATATTTAGCATGAGGATCTTTAAACAGAACATAAAATCATCTCACAAATTAATGCCTGATTTGCAGCTTTATAAGAAACCAAAAGCATTTTTAAAGCATTTCATTTTGCCCATTTTACAGATAAAAGAACTGAGTCTCAAAAGTTTAAGCAGTAAGCTCAAGATTACACTTTAATAAGTGGCAGAGGTGTGATTTTGGCCCAGGACTTCTGTCTAGCATGTGTGTGTGTGTGTGTGTGTTGTTTTGCCTTTAGGGCTGCACAGAGGGAAAAAAGTGTTCATGGACATTGTTGTCAGAGAACTAGCTTTTAGAGAATGAAGCTCAACATAGATTTACCCCTCATTAAGATTCCCAGTTTCATGAAATAGGTCATTGTGTACTAGCAGAGGGATTTTTAAAAAGATAAATTTATTTATTTGAGAGAGAGAATGAATGTGGGGGAGGGGGGGTAAGGCAGAGGGAAAGAATCCACACAGACTCCCTGCTAAACACAAGGCCCAACACCAGCTCAGTCTCATGACTCATGGGATTATGACCTGAGCCAAAATCATGAGTGGATGATTAACTGAGCCACTCAGGTTCCTCCAGAAGGATTTGTTTTTAAAGATCTAAATGGCAACTTTTAATTGGGGGATGATCCTTCTGTTTGTAATATTACATATGGCATGGGATCCTTTTCAGTTTGTCTTATGTGTTTCCTGAAAAATATGATGCAAATAAGTGACTATGTACAAAACTTAGATCTGCAGGAATAGTTCACTGTACTAGAACATGTCCATAAATATCAGACATTCAAGTAGATACAGCTTTCATTCCCTTATTTAAAATACATATATTTAGAACCTGTTAAGTAGCATTCACTGTTATGAACCCAAAAGGAGACACAGTGATGAATTAAACACAGCAAACACTTTTGAGGACATCACAGTCTAGTCAGAAAGACTGATGTATAAACAGGTATAAAGCATTGCGATTAATGCCAGCTAATCATAGTTTAAACCATATGTATATTGCTAACTTAACAGAATATAGGTGGCCCATGGTTAGTTCAGCAAAACAAAATAGCCATCAGGGACATGAGGTTGGATTGCCCAAGAAGCAGACTCTGAGATTGATTTTAGATTGCAAGAGCTTATTGAAGAGTGCTACCGGGATCAACATTATAGAAGAGAAGGGGAGGAGGAAGCGTTAGGCAGAGAGAGAAATCAAGCTGTTACTAAGGCCCAAGGACAACATCAACAGACCCCAAAGAGGAGGCCTGTAACCAGCCACAGCTGTCTTCCATTGGGATGAGAAGGCTGGGATTTGTAGCTTCTGAACTCCTAAGTCATGGAGTCACCATAGGAAAAGGATGTGGCCTTAGGCAAGGTAACTGTGCAGCTGAGACAATCCCCAAGTGACTGAAGGCTAAGGGTCACCTGCTAAAAACCTTCCCAGCAGCGGGGACAATTGTGTTTGGGCCCTATAGTGACATCTGGATGGCACAACCCAGCAA
This sequence comes from Vulpes lagopus, assembly GCF_018345385.1. Lineage (NCBI taxonomy): Eukaryota > Metazoa > Chordata > Mammalia > Carnivora > Canidae > Vulpes > Vulpes lagopus. Next base: position 30,898,178 of record NC_054838.1, on the reverse strand, counting down.
CCACCACAGGGACTTGGGCCCTGCATCCTCCCCTTACACCATCCTCAGTATGTTGGGGTTTTTTTGTTCTCAAAATATCTCTTTTTGGGTTGCGTGGGTGGCTTAGTCAGTCAAGCATCTGTCTTACACTCAGGTCATGATCTCAGGGTCCTGGGACCGAGCCCCAAGTTGGGGCTTCTCTCTTTCCTGTTCCCCCTGCTTCTTGTGCTCTCTTTCTCTCTCTCATTCTCTCTCTCTCTCTCTCTCTCTCTCTCAGTCAAATAAATAAACAAAATCTAAACAAAATTTAAAAAGATCCCTTATTGCTCATAAGATCCTACCTGCCTTCAAATATGACATTCCCACACAAGAGCATACAAGATAGGGAGGAAGCAAAGGGACCATTAGCTCATACTACTCTCTCTTCAGAGAAAAATCTTTTCCAAAGGGTCACCAGAAGGATTCTGTCTACATGTCATTGGCCACAACTGCTGCCAGGAGACAGATAAGGTTTGCTATCCAGGAAGACAGAAAATGGTCATTGGGTAGTGTTATGGACTGGATGCCTGTGTCCTCCAAATTTTATATATTGAAATCTAATCCCCAGTGTGGTGATATTTGAAGGTAGGGCCTTTGGGAGGGTGATTAGGTTATGAGCATGGAGCCTTTGTGAATGGAATTAGTGTCCTTAGAAACGAGGCTCTTAAGATATCCCTCACCCCTTCCTCCATGTTTGGACACAGGGAAAAGATGGCTACTTGGGAACCAGGAAGCAGGCTTTCACCAAACCCTAAATCTGCCAGCACCTTGATATTGAACCTCCCAGCCTCCAGAACTATGAGGCATGAATGTTTAAACCACCCAGTTTATAACAGTTTGTTAGAGCAGAACCGCTGTCCTAAGTAGCTGGGTTGGAACTGACCCTGGTGCTATAGTGGGATGTGCGAATTGCATGGGTGATTCAAGGGTGGAGGTCCCTTGCAGTCCACCGCAGAGCCAAAGAGGGTAATCACGTGGCATCCATTTGAGGCTTCCTTGCTCAGATTTATTCCCAGGGTTGTAGTTCTGAGGCAGGCAATTCTGTGAAAGCTAACATCACTCAGCCTCAGTTTCTTCATCTGCAAATGGGAAATAATCATTTTTTTAAAAGGCAGTTATAGCAGTTATGGGAGATAATGGAGTTGAAAGCATGCTATAAACCTAAGGAATTAAGAAACTGGTAGGTAGGAATAGTGAGTAATATTACTAATACCACCTACTGAAATTCATTAGTGTAAACCCACAAAAACAGAAGAACTTAATACAGACAGATTTCAATAAAACATGCCATTAATTTAAAGACATGATTGAAAAAAAAAAAACCCTTAATACTTTTTGTGCAATGATCTTTATCAAGCAAATTTGATCCTGTTTTCTTTCTGGTTAAATGTTTTCAAACAATCCCCAAGTCTTCTTGTTCAATGTTAAGCTCTTCACATTAGCAGACAGAGGTTTCCTGGTCATGCCCTGTTTTCCTCTTAGTTCCATATCTCCTAGACCCTCAATCTCCTCCAGCCGCAAAGTCCCATAGTTCCCCCCACACATCAAATCTCTTCTCACATGTTGTCTTTCTCCCTCAGATGCCTGTTCCACACCTATTCACCTGTTGCCTCTCCATCCTTGACACTGCCGAGCCCTCTCTTCATTTCTCATGCCTCCTCAATTTTTCCTCAGATTGAGAGGCCATTTCTGGAGCTTGCCCTGGGAACATCACTGTCATAGCACACTCTACACTTTGTCATTTTCATTTTTGTATCCTCAACATGAAACTCTGATCTCCTTGATAGCAGGAGTTATCTGACGACAGGGGTCTGATTTGTCTCTGTCCACCGAGTATGTACTGTGTTCTCAGTACATGTGTGTGTGTATTGAATGAGGGCACTGCATGCCATGTCTCGATATAGTTTGTAGATGTCCAGTGTTATTAATATCATGGAATATTAGAGTCACACTGCTTCAGTTTGATCTTGAATCTACCATTTTCAAGCTATATGGCCTTTAGCAGAGAGTTAACATTTCTGTAAAAGTAAAAAACAAATAAGAAAAAGTATGAAAGACACCTAAGAGTGCCAGGCACAAACACTCAATAAATGTAGTCACTATGACAATGATGATGATAATAGGAAGAAATCCCATGGGTAAACATCAAACCCCTCATCTCCTCTGCTGTTAGATGTCAAATATTACTTTGAATTATTCTTTGACTCCAAGAATGTGTATGGGATTCTTTATATTATGCTAGACATATAATAGGAGACCAAAGACTATAGATTGGTAATAATAGTTAATATATATGTGGCACTTGCTATGTGCCAAATAGTGTTCTACAGGTTTCCATATACATTAACTGATTAATTCTCATCAATCCTTTGGTAGCTGCCGTTGTTATTCCCATTTTTGTAGATAATGAAACTGAGACACATAGAGGTCAAATGACTTACCCTGGTGGTAAGTGGCAGTCCATATTCAGAATCTGTTCTCATTATTATTATAATATCATAAATGAGTAAGTGAACGAATATATCTCATCAGTTAAACACATTCAGCAAAAGGATCTCTACATCCTGTTTTCAAATCCAATATAACTTAAATTTATCAATCTCATTTTTTTCATAAAAATGATTTTCATGTAAAACCAACATTTTACATTACTTCTGCTTTCAGTTTTCCCACAGATCTACTACGAAGTGGAAGTGAATCACATAGAATGTGATGCTAGAACTGAAAAGGTCAACATGTCTGCATCTCTGTTTAACAATTAAGAACATATAGATTAGCATATTAGATCAAACTGGTCTTGTTGTCTGGGGCCCACCTTCTAGCTAAGCGCCACTACCAACATCCCCATTTATGAGCTTCTGTATGACCCTGGACCAGGATAATTAGGTGAAACATTTAACTACATCAGCCAATAGCAACAAATTAAAGAGTAAATTTGAAATATGGTAGGGATCAAAAGCTAAAGAATAACTTGGCAAAGGAGTAAAAAGAAGGATAAAGTGTAGTCAGATATGGGAAATGAGTCAGGTGCTGGAAAGCCATAATAATCCACAATAGATTGTGAAGTGAACAGAAGCAGGTCAAAGTAAGTGGTACCATTGAGACTGCTGTGGTGATTCTTTTATAAATGTCTAATTAAGACATTGGGGAAATTTCCAAACATCCCAGTTACCCTTAATAACCCCTTACAAATCTGTCGTCAGTGAATTTACCTAAATCACAACTTAAAATGTTAACAAATTTAGCCAGAAACTGAATGTTGAAAGAGAAGAGAACTTACAAATCATCTAGTCATCTTTTTCATTTTAAAATAAGTCAACTCAGCCAAGAAGTTGGTCTATAATAACTCAAAGTAATATATTTTATAAGATTGTAGCTGATGTAGAAAGTGATATTTCCTTTTATTCATTCTAAACTTAGTGTTTTTAATTTTCAAAGCTATCCCCCCACCCAAATCTACTATGGGAATACTATAATTGAGTAATAAGTCAAAACTCCCATACAGTTATAAACTCCAGTCTTGCATGTAAAAGTCCTTAATTTATGAAAAATGATTTTCACCATTTCATAAAGGAGCCATCCATTCACAAATGAATGATTGAATGTACATAATGAATTTCAGTTGAATGAATGCAGAGTGGCACCATCATTACAGTTACTTTCGGATTTCTAATACAGGACTTTGAAATGTGTGTTGCAAGTAGAGACAGTGCCAGGAATTGGGGCTGTATTGTTCCCTTCAGAATTTCAAGCTCTTTCTTAGAGATAAAGAGATTGAACAAGTTGGCATCATGAGCTTCCCAGTGTGATGCACTGAGGATAGATATTACTTATGTAATGTTCAGGAAAAAATGCTTAACCTGAATCTAATCATGGCAAAATAAGCAAGTCATATAAAGGTATATTCTGCAAAATAAATGGAGTCTAAATGTTAAAAAACAAAAAAAGTTCGATGAACTTTAACATTGAAGGAGAATACTGACATGATGACCAAATCCACTGTGATTTGTGATTGAAGCTTGCATTAGGAGAAAAGCTATAAAGGCATCTGGGTGGCTCAGTGGTTGAGCTACTCCCTTTGGCTCAGGTCATGATCTTGGGGTCCTGGGATTGAGTCTCCCCACATCAGGCTCCCCACAGGAGCTGGCTTCTCCCTCTGCCTATGACTCTGCCTCTCTCTGTGTGTGTCTCATGAATAAATAAATTAAAAGGAGAGACAAAAGCTATAAATTACATTATTGAGAAAATGAGATAAATTTAAATATTGAAGGTACATTAATTAATGAAAGTGTATTAATGTTAAATTTTCTGAATATGATCACTGCATTGTGGTTATACAGAGCCTCCTTGTTCTATGGAAATACATGCTGAAGTATTTGGAGGCAAAGTTTCTTAATGTCAGGTATTAACTGGTATTAACTCTAAAATGGTGGGCCAAAAAAGTGATGTATGTATGTACAAATGTGTATGAATGTACATACACACACACACACAAATGTACTTACATATACAGTAAAAACAAATGTAGCAAAAACAATGGTTGAGTCTAAGTGAAAAGAATGTGGTTGTTCACTGTACTACTTTTGTAATATTTCTTTACACTTGAAACTATTTAAGATAAATAGGAGGAGAAAAGAGGGTTTAATACTCTAAGCCAGGTAGAAAACATGAAACCTGTACAAAATAGGCAGTAAACAATGTGTCAAATGAACGAACAAAAGGATGAACATTTTAGGGATACTCTTCATGACCACCTTCATATTTCTCACCCTCATCTGTAAGAGCCACAAAAATCATCATTAATAACTTCTTTGGATTAAGACCTTATCTTATTCAAAATGTCTAGTTAAGATGAAAATATTATTGGAAAGATCAACAAAATATATTGCCCCTTATTTTCCAGGTAAACCGATTATTTTCTTGCCACAGTCCTTAGGAAAATTACTTACTATTTTCATTCTTCAATTTTCTAACCTATGAAATCAGGAAAATAACATACTTTTTGCTGTAAATTAAATAATTGTGAGGATCAATTAGGATAATTTATTAAAATGCTCACAATTAGCACTTAATGAATGCTAGATATGATGATGATGATGATGATGATGATGATGATGGTGATGTACAAATTCTGTTTGCTTTCCTGGCACATTTAAAGGCCATGCTTTCCATATTACTTTCCATATTGCTATTTCCTGGCCATGCTTTCCATATTACTCCAGTATAATCATAATCATAATATGACAATTATGGCTGAACAAAATAGTAGGAATGTTCTTGTGCCCAACAGTGTCATAAATGTTTCACTACATGCTAGAATTTTATTCTTGTAAACTTCCTGCAGGTTGTATCTATTATTAACACTTTTTTTGATGAGGAAACCAAGATTCAGAGTAGTTAAGAAACTTGCTTAAGTTTAAATACCAGTAGGTGAAAGAGCTAAGATTGAATCCCAGTCTACCTGACTCCACACCAAAGCCTTTAACCAATGCAGCATTTTGGCTGTGAATCTCTGTTCATTTTAGCTAGGTAAGACTCCACTTTGAACCTCTCTTAATGTACATATTCATTATGCCCATTATAGCAACTCTATTTAAGTCATTTTCCCACAGTAGATTGTAAATATAGATGATAGATGATGTCAGAAAAAAATAGATGATCTAAGAGGATGGACTTCAATTGGGGAAAAGAAATTTCAAATGCAAGTTTGGACTCCATCCCCTTCAAATGCGTAACTTTGGAAAAGCCAAGTATGTATTTTGAGCTCTAGTTTCTTATGTATAAAATAAAACAACAAAAAAAATCTTATTTACTAACTAATGCATGAGTATGGGATAGGGAAGGGTTTGGTGAAAATCATACAAAATAATGGTTATAACAGCAAATATGATTCTCATGGGGGAAAACCTGAGAGCCTTTCCCCTAAGATCAGAAACACGACAGGGAACTCTACTCTCACCACTGCTATTCAACATAGTACTAGAAGTCCTAGCCTCAGCAATCAGACAACAACAAAAAAATAAATAAATAAAAGGCATTCAAATTGGCAAAGAAGAAGTCAAATTCTCTCTCTTTGCAGATGACATGATACTGTACATAGAAAACCCAAAAGACTCCACCCCAAGATTGCTAGAACTCATTCAGCAATTCTGTAGTGTGGCAGGATACAAGATCAATGCCCAGAAATCAGTGGCATTTCTATACACTAACAATGAGACTGAAAGAAGAGAAATTAAGCAGTCAGTCCCACTTACAATTGCACCCAAAAGCATAAGATACCTAGGAATAAACCTAACCAAAGAGGTAAAGAATCTATACCCTAAAAACTACAGAACACTTCTGAAAGAAATTGAGGAATATGCAAAGAGATGGAAAAATATTCCATGCTCATGGATTGGAAGAACTAATATTGTGAAAATGTCTATGCTACTCAGGGCAATTGACACGTTCAAAGCAATCCCTATCAGAATACCATGGACTTTCTTCAGAGAGTTGGAACAAATAATCTTCAGATTTATGTGGAATCAGAAAAGACTCTGAATAGCCAGGGGAATATTGAAAAAGAAAACCAGAGCCAGGGGCATCACAATGCCAGATTTCAAGTTGTACTACAAAGCTGTGATCATCAAGACGATATGGTACTGGCACAAAAAAACAGACACATAGATCAATGGAATAGAATAGAGAACCCAGAAATGGGCCCTCAACTGTATGGTCAACTAATATTTGACAAAGCAGGAAAGACTATCCACTGGATAAAAGACAGTCTCTTCAATAAATGGTGCTGGGAAAATTGGACATCCACATGCAGAAGAATGAAACTAGACCATTCTCTTGCACCATACACAAAGATAAACTCAAAATGGATGAAAGATTCTAAATGTGAGACAAGAGTCCATCAAAATCCTAGAGGAGAACACAGGCAACACCCTTTTTGAACTTGGCCACAGCAACTTCTTGCAAGTTACATACATAAAGGCAAGAGAAACAAAAGCAAAAATGAATTATTGGGACTTCATCAAGATAAAAAGCTTCTGCACAGTAAAAGAAACAGTCAAACAAAACTCAGAGACAACCTACAGAATGGGAGAAGATATTTGCAAATGATCTATCAGATAAAGGGCTAGTATCAAAGATCTATAAAGAACTTCTTAAACTCAACACCAAAGAAACAAACAATCCAATCATGAAATGGGCAAAAGACATGAACAGAAATCTCACAGAGGAAGACATGGACATGGCCAACAAGCACATGAGAAAATGCTCCACATCCCTTGCCATCAGGGAAATACAAATCAAAACCACAATGAGATACCACCTCACACCAGTGAGAATGGGAAAAATTAACAAAGCAGGAAACCACAAATGTTAGAGAGTATGTGGAGAAAGGGGAACCCTCTTGCACTGTTAGTGGGAGTGTGAACTGGTACAGCCACTCTGGAAAACTGTGTGGAGGTTCCTCAAAGAGTTAAAAGAGCTACCCTAGTACCCAGCAATTGCACTACTGGGGATTTACCCCAAAGATACAGATGCAGTGAAAAGCCGGGACATCTGCACCCCGATGTTTCTAGCAGCAATGTCCACAATAGCCAAACTGTGGAAGGAGCCTCGGCGTCCGTCGAAAGATGAATGGATAAAGAAGATGTGGTCTATGTATACAATGGAATATTACTCAGCCATTAGAAACGACGAATACCCACCATTTGCTTCAACGTGGATGGAACTGGGGGTATTTTGCTGAGTAAAGTAAGCCAATCGGAGAAGGACAAACATTATATGGGTCCACTCATACGGGGAATATAAAAAATAGTGAAAGGGATTATAGGGGAAAGGAGAGAAAATGAGTGGGAAATATCGGAAAGGATGACAAACCATGAGAGACACCTAACTCTGAGAAATGAACAAGGGGTAGTGGAAGGGGAGGTGGGCGGGAGGATGGGGTGACTGGGTGATGGGCACTGAGGGGGGCAGTTGACAGGATGAGCACTGGGTGTTATACTATATGTTGGCAAATCAAACTCCAATAAAAAATATACAAAAATGGTTATGAACAACCTTATAAACTATAAATTAGGAGGCACCTGGCTGTCTCATTTGGTAGAGCATGAAGCTCTTGATCTCACAGTTATAAGTTTGAGCCCCACACTGGATGAGAGATTAACATAAAATCCTTAGGCTATAAATAATTAGATAATACTAATAACAAAATATTTACCAAAGATAAAAAAATCCACTGAAACTAAAACAGTATGCAGTGTATATGATAACAACGTGTATATATATATATATATAATATGTATTATATATATGCCTACATTTAATTTCATTTATGCTATAATGCACACTTATATAAAAGATATATAGAAGGATGTATGTATGGATTGACAGATAAATAAAATCAATAAAGCATAGGGAATTTCAATTTCTGGGATGGTAGTAGATTATCATTCTATATTTCTTACTCATTGAGGTTCAGTATCCTCAGTGGTATAATGTGAATTATATCTCAGAGATAGCTGAATTAAGAATTAACAATAAGAATTAAATCCACTGGGCAGCCCTGGTGGCTCAGCGGTTTAGTGCCACCTTCAGCCCAGGGCATGATCTTGGAGTCCAGGTGGGCATCAAGTCCCACATGGGGCTCCCTGCATGGAGCCTACTCCTCCCTCTCCCTGTGTCTCTTCCTCTCTCTCTCTCTGTGTCTCTCATGAATAAATAAATAAAATCTTAAAAAAAAAAAAGAATTAAATCTACAAAAGTAGCCAACAGTGTTTAGCAAAGTTTCAAGAAATCATTATTGGCCCAAATAAATGTTAGGTTAATCTGTGTCAAATCTATTCATACTTTGTGAATGTTATAAATGTATAAAGTTATATAAATATATTTCTTACTGTTTACCATAATATATATTGGTCTCCTAGATACATGCAGGATTTGTCTCTCAGGAATGGGTCATTTGCAAGTAAATTCTGAAGGTGGTAAAGGACATAGATGGAATGGCAGTCCGGGGACAAGTAAAATGATGTTAGCCTTTCATCAAAACAAAAACAAAAACAAAAACTTTTGAACTATTTTCTAGGGAAGTCTAAACATCTAGATGTTCAGTGAGAATCTGTATTGCTATCACTCAAAATGTGAGGGCAGCTGTGGTTTCCATTTTTAGCAAATTTCAGTTTACAGATTATTCCACAGAGTGACAGAGGAAGTTTTTCAAACAGACCCACGGTAACAGTCATCAAAGGGCTGAGATTCCAAGCTTATAGGCTGGGACTTCAAGCAACTTGAGTGCATTGTATGGGCTTCTCCTCTGGGTCTTTCCTTACCATTTTCCCAGTTGCAAGAAGAGATCTTCTCACTGGACCAGTTAAGGTCAGGCATCTACTCCAAAACCAATCGACTCTGGCCAGGAATGGAGGACAGATGCTTAGCAAAGTATCACCCCTATACACTAAAGGTCTAATGATCCTAGAGCAGAGGAAGCGTGCAAATCATGCAAATGCTACGCTGCACTATACTACTGCTAGCCACTATGGCTTCTAAAAAAAAAGAAAGAAAGAAAGAAAAAGTAAAACAATTAAATAAATTAATTTTAATAGAAGAAATTATTATTTTGGAAATTGGTGACAGATTAAGAATTGAAATTTCCTATGCTTTATAAACACGCCTGTGTGTGTGCTCACGTGTGTGTACAAGTGTGCTCCAATGAGTATAACATGGTAGAGTATAGTAGAATTACAGCTTATAAGTAAATCTAAGCTATGATTGACTTGATCAGTGTCAGTGTTATTTCCTTGCAGATAGTTTCCATTTGCCAGAAATTAATGGGAACAGAATGTACTATTGTGGATGATGAGTTTCCAAAGATAGCTTTTATGCCACTTGGCCAATTGGACACCCCACCTTGGCCCTGTTGGGCTTATTACTGCCATTCAGACATCTGAAAATCTCTTGACAATTCTCCTCCATACCAAACGGAGCCAGCACTTTCAAATGGATCTCATTAGACTTCTTATAAAACCACTACACAGTAGAAGAGTTTCCATCCCAGAAGGGTTTCTTCATTCGAACTTATCAAGCCTCTATACAGTTCTGTTCCTGATTAGCAATTTGTTCTCCTAAGAGCTTTAAAGATACACCTTTATATCTCTGTAATTTCAGCCCTTTCCCATTTTCCCTTTATCAGCACATTCAAATGTATTTTACTCTTATCTTGGATCTGTCACTCAGCATATGTCAACTTTAAGAGCACTGGACTATAGCGGTGACTGTCAGTAATGTTTCAGCTTAAAAAAAAGGGAAGGGGGGGGTGGTCAGAACACATGCATTAGATCTCAGAAAGCTGCCCGCCTTGATATATGGCATCCTAGTATGCTATTCTAAATTATTTCCATCAGACAAGCAAATGTCAATCTGCAATCTTGTCTGGGAGGAACACAGAAATTTTCTTTGACCATATGCTATCAAATACCATGTCTAATCTAGCCATACCATGTTTTGCTTTTAATACTTCTAAAGCTTTCATTTAGGGTTCTTCTTTTTTTCTAACTCTTCCTCCCAAAAACGCACATACTAAGCCATACATTTTTTCTGTGAGATTTCCTTACAACCATGCTTTCTGTCTGAGGCATCCAACCATCCATTCCCTTTATGTTCAGTCCCTGGGCAAACCTTGATCATGTCCTTTCCACATTTCTCTGAAGGTTCTAATCTTGCAACTGGCTCCCAAACTCGACTGCAAGCCCTCTACGGGCAGAGATTGCAATTTGCGTCTGCGCCAGGGTCTAATGCATGTGTAAATAGCCCAGACTGTGGTCCTCAAATTTTCCCTGTTAAATTGATAGTTGGATGAGTAGAAAGCTGGATGAATGGATTGATGGATAGAAAATAAATAACTATTTTGGTTTTTTCTTTTATTATGTATATATATATATTTTTTTATTATTATTATTTATTTATGATAGCCACAGAGAGAGAGAGAGAGGCAGAGACATAGGCAGAGGGAGAAGCAGGCTCCATGCACCGGGAGCCCAACGTGGGATTCGATCCCGGGTCTCCAGGATCGCGCCCTGGGCCAAAGGCAGGCGCCAAACCACTGCGCCACCAGGGATCCCTCTTTCATTATGTATATTTTTTATTGGAGTTCGATTTGCCAACATATAGTATAACACCCAGTGCTCATCCCCTCATTGCCCGTCACCCAGTCAACCCATCCTCCCACCCACCTCCCCTTCCACTACTCCTTGTTCGTTTCCCAGAGTTAGGAGTTTCTCATGTTTTGTTACCCTTTCTGATTTTTCCCACTCATTTTCTCTCCTTTCCCCTATAATCCCTTTCACAGTTTTTTATATTCCCTGTATGAGTGAAACCTTATAATGTTTTTTTGCTTTTTCTAAAGGCACGGGGGGGATCCCTGGGTGGCGCAGCGGTTTGGCGCCTGCCTTTGGCCCAGGGCGCGATCCTGGAGACCCGGGATCGAATCCCACGTCGGGCTCCCAGTGCATGGAGCCTGCTTCTCCCTCTGCCTGTGTCTCTGCCTCTCTCTCTCTCTCTCTCTCTCTGTGTGTGTGTGTGACTATCATAAATAAAAAAATAAAAATTAAAATGGCACAGGGGAAGATGCCTACACATAGTAGGAACTGAAGAAGTAAAAAAAAAAAAAAAAGTAGGCACTTAGTAAACTTGAGTTAAATTGGTATCCCAAATGTGAGGCAAAGTAAGTTAAATAGATAAATATAAAAGTCTTTCAAAAGATTACTTATTTGGTCATTTAAAAAGTAGAAAGTAGAAGCTATAAATAATAATGTATGAATTAATACATTTCAGAGGATTAGAGAATATCTATTTACATCTCATTCAGCAGAGAAGGAATTGAACTTTGACTCATATAAAGTAAAATTAGCTTTTCTAAAACTGTAGTCACGATGACAGAAAATAGTATTTTGTTTATTCTGTGATCACTTTTAAAGGAAAGCTTGAGATATGTTGGATCACATCATAGTCAGTCTGTTAATTGATAGCTTTTCTCTACCTTACTTGTGGATTTGGAGTCAGAACAACTTGTGTAGAAGTTTTGGCTTTACTACCATCTAACTGTGTGTCTAAAACTATATTGAATGTAAACATTAAATGATCAAATACTTATTGAGTGCCCACTATGTGGCAAACAACATAAAAATTTACTGATTTTTTTTTTGATAGTTGAAGGAGAGGGTTTTTTTTTTTTCAAGTTTTTATTTAAATTCCAGTTAGCATGTAGTGTAATACTAGTTTCAGGTGTGAAAAAAAAATACTAGTTCAGGTGTGGAATTTAGTGATTCATCACTTACATACAACACACAGTGTTCCTCTCAAGTGCCTCATTAATCCCCATCATCCATTTAACTCATCCCCCCTCCCATCTCCTCTCCAGCAATCCTCAGTTTGTTTTCTATAGTTAAAAGTCTGTTTTCTGGTTTGCCTCTCTCTTTTTTTCTCCCCTATGTTCATCTGGTTTCTTAAATTTCACATATGAGTGAAATTATATGGTGTTAGTCTTTCTCTGACTGACTTATTTTGCTTAGTATAATATTCTCCAGCTCCATCCACATCACTGCAGATGTGATCTTGGCAAGTTTCCTAACCAGTCTATGCTTCAGTTTTATCGTCTCTAATGTGGGGAGAATGTATCTTCCTCAGGTGGTTGTAAGAATCAGTGAATTTGTGGCTGAGTAGTATTCCATTTTATACTTGTCATCACCGGCTACCATATTAGTTTCCTATTGTTAGTATAGCAGATTAGCACAAACTTGGTAGCCTAAAACAGCATACATTTATTATCTCACAGTTCTGGAGGCCAGAAGGCTGCAATTCATTTCTGTAGGCTCAAGTCAGGATGCTAACAGGGCTGGTTCCTTCTGGAGATTCAAGAGGAGAATGTGTCTCCTTGGTTTTCTAGCTGCTAGAGGCACCAGCATACCTTGGTTCATGGGCCCTTCCTTGCACCCTTCAAACTCTTGTCTCCAATATTACATCTACTTTCTCTTCCATGTCAAAACTCCTTCTGTATCCTTCCTGTGAGGACAGTTATGATTATGTTTAGGACCCACCTGTATAATCCAGAATAATGTCCCCATCTCAAGATCTTTAATTTAAGCACATCTGTGAAGTCCTTTTTTGCCATGTAAGGTAACACTCATGGGTTCCAGTGATTCGGATCTGGGTATATTTAGGAGACACTATTTGGCCTACCATAGCCATTGAGCTGGAACTAGGATTTCAAGAATTCTGGCATTATCGATAGCCAGTCATTTCATTAGTGTGCCATGCTGCCCCAGATAATGGGTGCAGCTTCTCATACAACAAGAATTACAAGAAAGGATAACCTATTCAGTGTAGCCTAATGAACGTAGGGTAAAGTGCCTAATGGAACCTGAGGGAAAGGTGCAGTGGAACCTCAGGAAAGTCCCAAGTACATTGACAAGAAGACCTTAGGATATATATTTTGGGGTTTATCTGCATATCTCACCTATTTTTCTCTCTTTCTTTCTTACCTTTCTCTGCTTTCTGCAATCCCTATGGCAGGAAACTGTCACGACATAGTTTTACATGTTTACATTCTGTCCACACCACAAAACACAAATGTGTCCTTTCTCCTTTTCTTGTAAGTGACCACAGTGCTGAGGGCTGGATCACATAGTATAAATATGGGCTCCCAGTGAAGTGAGATCAGAGCTTGATCCAATGATCACAGAACATTTTTTTTTTAAGAGTTGAAGCTTGAAAGCTGAGCAGCATCCAAAAGTAACTTCCACAGCTTTCATCTGTAAAAGCTCCCTGGAAGCAGTGACTGTAGATTCTACTTTGTGTTGACATCCAGGAGAAATGTGACAGCATTTATTTGATCTAAGTCTATAAGAAAGTATGGCAAAATTATAAAAGCAACAGGTCCCAAGATAGAAAGGGAGAGGCCCCGAGAGATTTTATCTAATGACTTCCAAAACAGCTATTACATTTATTTCCTTCTTTCACTCCTTCCTGCTTTCCTTCTGTCCTTCTGCTTCCTTTCTTCCTTTCTTCCTCCTTTCCTTCCTTCTCTCCTTCCTTCCTTCTTTCATTATTCATTTCTGTCTTTTAGCCCATTGACGAGAAAAAGTTATAAAACCAAAGAAAGGAACTAAGGTTCACTTCCATGAAGGCTTTAAATGCTCATCCTGGGAGCCTGGGGTGGTGGTTAAGGGGTCACCCTGGCTAAGCACACAGCTGAGGATGTGTATCAGCTGATACAGGGGATCTGAAATCACCCATACAGAATCAGGGCACAATTCAAGGCCTCGAGACAGGTTAGGACACCATAATCCTAAGCATTGGTAGCATAACAGCAGATACTTTGAAGTGGGGTGGGTACTTGAATCAGATTTTCAACCCATGTAGTCATAGTGACTAAAGTTACAGATATTTAAAAGGCTAAGTTTGGGTGGCAGTTTCTATATGACATCTATTGACAAAGCTAATAATCTTAGAGGCAAAGCAGACAAGACTATTATTGTCCCTGTCATGCACTGATCAGGAGTAATGGAATGTCACTTTTTCAGGTTCAAAGACATTCCTAAACATTAAGTATTAAACAAATAAGGATGTTCTTAGAACTCACAGTAAGCACATTACACAGGAATGAGAGTTAAAATACAAATTACCTGGAACTGAGCAAAAAAGGGCAACAGAGCTTGTTGAAAGTGTACAAGTTGTGGAGCGGTTAAGGCTTTGAATCTTGTCTCCCTCACTTTCTAGCTTTGTGGCTTTGGGCAAGATATTTTACTTTTTTGAGACTCCCTTATGAAGTAATACTTGCTTTGTAGGGATATTTAAAACATTAAATTAGTTAATGTAATAAGAACTCAACCAAAATCCTTCCAGTCCTCCTTTTTCTTTTGCCTCAATCACTTTTTACTGGACTCATATTCACATCCCTCTGAAGACTAGCTCATGTTAACCGGCTACCATTAATCCACCTATTCTCAGTAGACACAAAGTTACCATTCACATAGGTTTTGTTGCTTAAAAAGCAAGTTAAACCATCATCAAATGTTTAATGCAAATCCCTTCTTTGTCCATATGTTCTGAAAGCCATTGACCCGATTCCTCAAACTATTGGCAGGAAGTGCAGATCTCAATTTTAGATGGAATTTCTGTATCCCAGAAAACATCCAAATGACTTACTCTTAACACAAGCCATCACAGGCAACAGAGACCATAACTCTAAGGAAATTATGAAATTATGTTTTCTGCCCCACAAGGTGACTGGAAGGAAGCCCATAATCAGAGATGGAAGGATGGTGAGAGCGAATCTGACTTTAATGAGGACACAGATTGGGAACATGGGAGTTGGAAACCATGAGAGACTCGGTGGGGATACAAGGCAGCCAGAGATGGGAGGAATAGTCACTGGCATGGAAGAAACAAGGGAAATAGCTAAATGATATTTTCCAGCAACTGTGGCAGGATTGCAGAAATGCAGACATGAAGCATGGTTTGATTGTATTATAAAAAGCATAGCATATGTTCTATAGTTAATGAATCCAATTCAAAATTTTAAAATATACTTGCATGATATCTGAAACCAGAGTACACTAAATGACATCTTATTGAGTAGGTGTATTTACATAATAATAATAAATGCCACCTATTTATTATATACCCTCAATACCTGCCATTTTATGAAAACAAATTCAGATGAATTAGAAAATAAGGAGCCAAGATAGGCATAAAATGATATATTAGAAAACAGAAAAACAATAAAACTGACAAGTAAATTTAAGAATTGCTCTCTTTGAGAAGCAAGGAATCCAAAATTGCAGAAACTGCAGTGAACCTGAAAAATACAAAGAAAGAAAGTGCAAATATATAACATTTGTAATGGAAAGGGTGGGGAGTGGTATCACAGATGTCAAGGAAATAAAAATAATCATAAAAGAGTTATTTGCAAGGCTAAATAATACATTTCAACATTTGGATGAAATGAATGATTCTCTAAGAAAATGTTGACTCCATAAGGGACAATCTAAGCAGTTGACAAAATTGAGAAAGTTATCAAAGATCAATGACCATCAGCATGCTGGGGCTGATTAGCACTGATTTCTTTTTTTTTTTTTTTTTAAGATTTTATTTATTTATTTATTCATGAGAGAGACACACACACACACACAGAGAGAGAGAGAGAGAGAGAGAGAGAGAGACAGGCAGAGGGAGAAGCAGGCTCCATGCAGGGAGCCTGACGTGGGACTCAATCCCACGTCTCCAGGATCAGGCCCTGGCTGAAGGCAGCGCTAAACCACTGAAGATCGGGCTGCCCTAGCACTGATTTCTTTTTTTTTTTCTTTTTTTCAAATTTTTATTTATTTATGATAGTCAAAGAGAGAGAGAGGCAGAGACACAGGCAGAGGGAGAAGCAGGCTCCATGCACCAGGAGCCCGATGTGGGATTCGATCTCGGGTCTCCAGGATCGCGCCCTGGGCCAAAGGCAGGCGCCAAACCGCTGCGCCACCCAGGGATCCCCCTAGCACTGATTTCTGAAAGAAAATTGTGCACATCTCTTCCCACCTCCAAACTCAACGACATCATGAGAATGCACTTGAAAGCAGCCATCGTGGAAGTATTTACACTATGGAAATCAGCAAATACTACAAAGAAGAACCACTTAAAAAAAAAAAAATGCTACTAGCACACCACGAATTGCAGTCCTAAAAAATATCAGGAGGAGATGAATTGACCCAAACTTTTAAGGACCAGACATTTCAGTAATTTGCAAATGTTCCAGAGCAGAAAAGAAAAAGCTTCCCAAATCTTTGTCTAATGAGCCTTACACTGATAACAAAAAAATGCAGAAAACTATAGATTAATTGCTTCCTGTATATTAATGCAAAACAAAAAGAGAAATTTAAAAAAAAGCAAAAATAATTCCACATCTTATTATAGACTAACGTACCACAGCCAACTGGGATTCTTTCCTGGAAGGCAAGAGTGGTTCTGTAGTAGGAACAGGAACTCCATTAATTCAATGCACACTAATAAATTGGTCAATTGACAAAGTGTGAGGTCTGTCCTCATGTGACTGAGGTGAGGAGATGAAGAAACAAATAAATTATTTAAAATATAATTAAAAAGGAAATAAAAATTGTGCAACTACAGAGGGAATGCTGAATTATGTTCACTGGAAACATTTAAGTTGCTACTTTCTACTGATTCAGCTACCCATATATATGCAAATATGAACAAGTATAGAAGCCCCCTCCTTGTTTTAATTTGGAGACATATATGATGTATATCTTAGAATCTTTCCATTAATTTAAATTTTAGATAATGATTATAATGAAAGAAAAAAGGGGAAGAGAAAAAAGAGATTGAGGAAGCAGGATGAAAAGCAGTAGTAGGAAGATGAATGGAAGAAGAGGAAGAGAAGAAGACAAATAGAAAGCAAGGGAGTGATGAAGAAGAGAAAAAGGAGAGAACAAGGGTAAGAAGGAAGGAAACTGCATTCAACCTTTCTTTTCCTCCTTCCTGGTTTAAAAACTCCGTAAGGAACATCATCAGTTTTGGTTCCTTGGAAAACAGCATCTCCCTCACACTCGGACAAGTGCATTAAAGCACAAAAGCTCTTGCTGCCCGGGGAGGAGGCAGATAATGAAGGGGATGAAAGACCCCAGCTCTGAGGTTTGTGGTGGGGTGGCCAAATTCTTGTCAAGTCAGTCAGGACCACCAGGGTCACAAGTGCCTGAACTCACCAGCCAGTGGAATGTGCCTGCTGTGCTTCTGAATGCAGCTGGTAATTGTCCCAGAGGAGTCCGGAGAAGAAAGGAGGGTAGGGCTCTTCAAAGTAGCTTAGCAGCTCTGAGTTGGCCAAACCTTCCCAAGGGGGCTGGAAACCAAAGTGAATAATCTTTCTTAAACCAAACAAGTCTAAACCAAAGGAGGAATGAGGAGGGGAGGGGGGGGCTCGAGTTCTCCTGATTTGTGTTTCTCTTACTCAATTGACAGAGCAAGTAAAGTACTAATATCTTTGACTCTAATATTCAGGCAATATTAGATATTGTGCAGATATTGTGTTCTGGATGTTGTACTTCTCCTCATAGGAGGAGGGAGAGAGGAGAAAAGTAAGTAGAGAGGTGGTAGTAGTTACAATAGGTGGTTGTATAATAATAGTAGTGCTGATGGTCATAGGTCATGTTGTGGTTGTAGTTACTGCAAATCATCCATTCAAACCTATTTTGACTAAATACTTCAGGTACTAGGCAACAAAAACAAATGTGATAGAGCTATAATATGTGTGTAAGACAAAGAGAAAAGACTTAAAAACTTTCTAGGATGATCTCAAATCTTCTCAAAAGCTTTTGAGAGGAACTCTTAGGAAACTAAAGAGACAAGAAAAAGAGGAAGAGAAGCAATACAAAAGAATACTATGAGAGCTTACAAATTGTGAACACTTTTTCTAGGTGCTTGTTATGGACTGAACATGCCCTCCCCAAATTCATATGTTGAATCCCTAACCCCTAGCAGGTCAGAATGTATGGAGATGTCATTAAGTTAAAATGATGCCAGGGTGGGCCCTCATCCAATCTAACTGGTATCCTTATAAGAAGAAATTAGGACATACAAAAAAGTTACCAAGGATGCATGCACACAGAAAAACAAACAAACAAACAAAAAACAAATTAAAAAACCCTGTGAGGACATAGCATGAAGGTGTCCACCTACCAGCTAAGGAAAGAGGCCTCAAAAAAGAAAACAACAACAACAACAACAACAACAACAAAAACTACTGACACCTTAACCTTGGACTTCTAGTGTCCTAAACTGTGAGAAAATTAAGGTGTCTTATTTTAATCATTCAGTCTGTAGTATTTTGTTACAACAGCGCTAGTAAACTAATACTGTGTGCAATAAAAGTTTGTATAAGGGAGTCAGAGCGGGATGGAAGAAGCGAGGGAGGAAGGAAGGAAGGGATGGAGGAAAGAAGGGAGGAAGGAAAGAAGAAAGGAAGGAAAAGAGTAAAAAAGGAAGAAAGGAAAGAGGGGAAAGAGGGAGGGAGGAAGGAAGGGAGGAAGGAAGGAAGGAAGGAAGGAAGGAAGGAAGGAAGGAAGGAAGGAAGGAAGGAAAGGGGGAGACAGAGCAAATCTTATATGTCCTTACTTTATCAAGGTGGTAAATAGCACAATTTATTTCTAACTATCGTACATCATTTCCTAAGCCAGTATTTCTGAATGTGGTCAAAAGTAATAAAATTAGGGGGTGGAGTGGGGAGATACATTCCAGAATGTGCTTAATTTTGGAGGTTTAAATTAAACCAATTTTTCATTCTTGTGTTTCTGTCTTCTTACATAAAAGATTATTTGGTGTTGTGGTATTTGTAAGAAGTCAGGGGCTACCTTGTTGATGCACATGTTATTTGCTTCTCCCCGCATTTATCCCTATCTTCATACAGTCGCACACACAGAGGATATTATGAGATATATGAATAATCCTCAGGATTAGTATACTGACTGCTTACTAAAACCTGGATGATTTAGCAATTTTTCCGTTTACCTTTTCATTTTTCTCTGTTCTCTTTTCTAAGGGGAAAAAAGTAAGATTGCAATAATATTAGTTGGTTAAAAACGTTTCCACTTGGCAAATTAAAAGGAAGATTAAAAAATCATGAAAGCATTAACATGCTGGCTATGTATATGCTGAGCATTTGGGAGCAAATCAGGAAACATAAAGATGCCCCAATGATTAAGGTTGAATGATAGGCTGCTAAGTGTAAAGACTCATCCAAACCATGCCTTCAAGGGCTCATTCACTCACCAGTGCATTGCTCTGAAGAACTCAGCAGTGAAAATGGAGTGACTTCCTAAGAGGAGAGACAGCCAGAAATAGAACCAAGAAAAATGAATAGGCACTACATCAAAATGGAGTTGCAGGGGGGGACCTCTGGCTACCAGAATCTGACCCATTCTTCGATGTCCCACTCAAGTGAAAAGGCCAGGTCTCCCAATCACAAGACTTTTTACATTTTTGAGCCTCATTTTCTATTCTATAAAATGGGAATCATCATATTTGTTTCACGGGATGTTCATTTAGATACTGTAGGGGAGGAAAAATAATTTTCTTCTATCCTAAGTTCTTGGCTAAGACCCTCCTGTGATAAAAAGACAGATTCACAGGAGAAAAAAAAGTATATATAATATATATATTTATATATAGCAGTCCTATGAAGATACGTGGGATTTAGAAAGCTGCCAAATGATTGAGGCTCATATACCACCCTGAACTGAGGAAGGGGATAGGGGCCTGGGCTTTCCAATGGGGATGTGGGAGTTCATGGGAAGCCAGAAGAGAATGTTTGGTGCACAGAGGTTGCCCTGCCAGCAGATAAGTTTCTCAGGTAAAAAAAGTGATCTCTAGTAACAGCTCTCTTCCTGGTACAGGCCCCCTTTCTAATGCAAATTTTCCTTACAAAAGGGTAACTTCTACTCTGCTTTCAGAGCTTCTCCTGCATCTGCAATTTCTCAAAATAATCAGCTCAAAATAATCCTTATGCCAAAGAGACATATTTTGGGGTGATATATTCTGCTACCCTTCAATACAGATGTGATAGGGACTAGAAAAGCACTTTTTATTAAAGTGTAAAGTGCTGTGCATGCAGGAGACAGTGGTGGTGTTGATGACGGGGAAGAAAACTTGATGGGATTGGTGGCATTATCTTCAGAAATCTGAGTCATCATCACTTCAGGAGTTGTCTCTACTCTTCCTGCCCCCACACACTCCCAGCCCCAGCACTTTCCAAAAGGAAGAGTTGCCAACTTTTTCCAGCCCCCATACCTCTGGCCCTTCAACCACACAAACAAGGTATTTCTCTTTTGCTGTTCCCAGTAGGACTTCAGGCTTTATTGATTTCAGGCATCCGCACCCGCCTTTCCTGCTTTCAGAAATACTTCTTCTTGAAGTATTCTTCAGATCCTCAGCTTTCACATCATAGCAGTGAACAGTTTCAGACTCAGTGACTCCCATTATCTCTTGTTGTAAAGCAGAGAAATGAAACCCTGGGCATTAGTGAGTGATCTACTCACTGAGCCATTGTATCTCTCGGTGTTCACGGCCACAGGCCCTCAATATGGCCAGCATTTAAGGGAAAACATGACAGAAGGGAACCTGTTCCTATGGACTGAATGTTTCTGTCCCTCAACAAATGCATATGTTGAAACCTACCCCCTAGCATGATGGTATTGGAGGTAGGATTTTGAGGAGGTGATTAGGTCATAAGGATGGAACCTTCATAAATGGGATTAGTGCCTTGATGGAAGAGACCCTAGAAAATTCCCGAGCTCCTTTTGTCATGTGAGGACACAGCAGAAAGACAGCTTCTATGAACCAGGAAGCAGGTTCTCACCAGACACCAAAACTGCAAGCACCTTGATCTTGGACTTCCCAACCTCCAGAGCTATAAATTTCTGTTGTTTATAAGCTACCCAGTCTATAATATTTTTTTTTATTGTTATAGCAGCCTGAATGGACTACAACCCCTGTGAATGCACCATCATCCACACATGTTCCCAGAGCACTGACTGTATGCCTGGCTCTGCACTGGTACTGGGGAAGGCAGGTAGATGCATATGACTAGATAAGGGAATGTAAATATTCATGGGGAAATGGGAATTATATGACATAGCTTCAATTTGGGGCTCCAATTATGGGAGAGAAAGATAGGGGCAAAGTGTTTCTGAGCCACTAAGGAGGGAAGGGGATCTTTCTGCTGTGTTCATGGCAGGTGTGGATTATTAGAAGTGAGCCTTGAGATTGGGGAACATTTAGAATTGGTGATAGCAGGTGAAAAGGTACATTTCAGTTGGGATGAGAAACTTGGACACAAATTCCAGGTCATGTCTATGCTGGGATTTAAGAAACCAGAGGCCATAATAATAAGCATATTCTTTTGACTAATGCTAGTCATTATTCTAAAAACTTAGTGTATGTTTACTGTAATCTTTGTAACAGCTCTATGATATAGACATCATTATTAGAAAGAGAAAGAATGAGGAAATAGAGAGGTGGAGTAGAATTCTGGATCAGCATGTGCAAAAGTTAACACAAACACAAGATTTAAGGTGAATAGTAGAAATTTCAGAACAGTTTAAGCATGAGGATAAGTAGTACATGGCAAAACATGAGATGGACTATAGGGACATGCACAGTGCATCACAAAAAGCTCCATATGCCTTGTTCCAGAGTTCAGCCTTAATTCTCAAGGCAATGCAATTTTTTTAAAAGGTCCAAAAAGGTTTAAAAAAGGTCTAAAAAGGAGCCAATGGGATGACGATGAGGAAATAGATTCCAGAGACATCTAAGGAGTTAAATGGTTGGGACTCAGTAAATACTTAGATGGGTGAAGGGGAAGAAGGGATAAAGTTGAGGATGACTGTGACTCTAAGGCATCTAGCCCTGAAGACTAGATAAAAGAACTACCATTCAAGTTAGGAAATTTCAGTGACAATGGTAATAATCATAGACTCTTAATGTGTCTCATTATCTCCAATCTTCTTCTGTTTCAGTTCATTTTTTATATTGTCTGGCTTAGCAAACTATTTTTGATGATACTGCAATTATCGTTATAAAGTCCACTGTTTCTTTAAAAACCTGGCATTGCAGGGAGGGAAAGAGAGAAGTAAAGAGAGGGAGTATGGAAGAAAGAAAAGAAAGGAATGTTCAAATCCAATTTCAAGCAAGAGATTGATGCTTCTTATTTCAATCTATATTTTGCTACTACTTGAAAGTAATGGTAAAAATAATAACTCAGTAGTTATTGCAACCCTTTTAATAGCCAAGATTATTATTAGACCTTTTCCACAAATTATTTCATTTAACCCTCATAATGATCCTCTTAACTAATTTATCGTATAATTATCCCCATTTTTCAGATGAGGTTAAGTAATTTGGTTAAAGACAGATATATAGTAAATGGTAATTCTAGAATTTGAGCAAGGTATTTTGGTGCTCTAAGACCGTCATTCTTCCACTGTGTCATGACAAATGTATTTTATAGACACACTCAAAGGACAAAAAGTTTATGTATGTCTAAGTGTGGAACTGATTTACAGAGAAACTAGAGAGAAAATGTGCCCTAGTATTCTCTTCATAACTCATGGTCTAACTTTGACAAGGTATGAGGACTGATTGATTTTCACATGTTGACTGCTTGCTCTCCAGCTGTACAAATACAATTTCTGGAACCCTAGGAGTAGCCCTAAATAGGTTCCATTTTTCATTTTGTAAAACAAGAACTTGGTGACTGCTGAATAGTAAATGTTGACAGTTGGGCAGCAGAGTCTTGGAGGAACAGCACAGAAAAACCCAATTGGTATTCTCAAAATGACACTGGACCACAGAGAGCCTACCAAGACTGAGGCAACTCCATCTGGCCAGAGAAGTCATTTGGTGGCTGACTCCCTAAACGCCTACTCTCCTTATTTTGTTTCTTCTCCATTGTCATCAATGTGAAATTCTGTTGCTGGCTTGGTCTTGACGCCTTCTTCTCTTCATTTGACTTATAGCAGCTCCCAGTGATAGCCCTGAACACACCCTCCTCTTGGACCACTAGCACTATTCAGTACCCAGGCACTCTTTTCCTGGCACTGACCACTGGCATGTGCTTCCCATTCGATACTGTGCTAACCCAATGCACCAGAATACAACTTTGCTGGTGTGCCTATATACTGGGAGAAAATGTGGTGAGAACAGAGATGCATTGCCTAATACATCTTTACTGAATGTGTATATAAAGCTACAAATATTCAACAACAACTATGACTACTACCATCACCACTACTATTACTGAAATAATTCTAACAAAAATTACTGGCTTTTTTGAAAGCTACAATGTACCAGGCACTTTACATACATTATTTCATTTAATCCTCCATCTTCTGATTACCTGATCCAAGAGCTTAGTCTCTTACCCAACAAGAGATACTGCCTGCCACAATCCTCCCAGGTCTTGGACAGGATGAAGCACTATATCATATTTGGGAATGAAAAGAAAGTACAGATAAGCGTAATGAACAATGGGAATTAAGGCCCTAACAAGAAAAAGCTTGTGGCACTAAAGAAATCATAAAATATTTCATTAGAGTAACTTAAAAATAAATCCGGTAAAAGCATGTATATAAGCACACATGCATAGACTCTATTCTGGGGTCTGTAATTTCTTCAGTTTTAATTAATCTGGTTCATGTTTTGTGTCTCAGAATCAGACCTCATTTTAAATCTCAGCTTTACCACTTCCTGGTAGAAGGACTCCCCACAGTTATTCAACTTCTTCAAACCTTAATTTCCTCATCTGCACAAAGTGCTCAATTATGTCTCCTTCCAAGAATGCTGTGAAGATTGAATTGAAGTATTAAACATGCCTGTCAGAGAGCTTGGCACATAGTAGAAACTCAACAAATGTAAAATGTCAAAAATGCTACCTACTCTGAGGTTTATCCTGAAGCTTATATATCACCTAGGAGTGGGGCTGACAAGATGTTGAGACTCAGTAAATGTAGACTTCCTTTGTCCTCTGGGGATACAATGTCAAGGAGGCAGGTAAGAGCTCTCAGGAGCAGCTGTGGCATATATGAGACTCCCCGAGGAATCACATGCCTCCCAAAGTGCCCAGGTGTTGCCCAGGTGCCATCCTGCTGGGAGACTGCAAGAGCAGAATGGCCCTGGAGCTTCCAGTGCTCCATTCTCCATCTGGATGCCCTTCCCCCAACACAACTAAGATGAGGAAGGAGGACCAGCTCATGCTTTCCAAAGTTTGGCATAAACCTCTTTCTTCTGAATGCAAGTATTATGTGTCCCCTCTATGTGCATACTTGGCAAGGTTCTTTTTTAGTCTTTCTTTCTTTCTTTCTTTCTTTCTTTCTTTCTTTCTTTCTTTCTTTCATTTTTTTCTTTCTTTCTTTCTCTTTCTCTCTCTCTCTCTCTCTCTCTCTCTCTCTCTCTTTCTCTCTCTTCCCTGTAATTAATTTAATATATTCAAGCTTGGGATTGAAGATAGTTGGAAATGTCCTTTGTACCTCACTTTACTTGGAAATAAGGACAAAGAAAAATGAGTCTCTGTGCTCTCAGTTTACATGTGCTTCATTCAGTCTATATGTCGTTAGCTAGGATCTGCTTAGTATAACTATAGCAGAAAAAGGAAGAGAGAAAACATGAATTTCTGGAAAGCCCACATGTATTGGGCTCCAGGATAGGTCTTCCCACCGTTTATTTAATTCTTACAAAAACTCTTTAGATAGATAGGTCAGATTTAAGTAGCGTCTTCAAAGCCATATACCTAGTAGAAGGCAGAGCAAGAATTTCAAAACCAGGCCTTTCTAGTTCCAGTCTCCATGCAATAGCCACTATGAGGCTTTATATAAGCTACTTAATTTTATAAATGAGGAAACTGAGTCCCAGAAAAACAATGTACCCTGTAGCTAATGACAAAGTTAGCATTCAAACATTGAATTCCTGACTCCTCTCCAAAGTAATTCATTTTTATGTCTGCTTACTCTCCTCTCAACTTTTCTTATTTTTATAAATACTACTTTACCTCTACTGGTCTTGAAGAACAAAATCTGGGGAAAAAATAGTACTACATAAATGAGAAAACCAAAAGGTTTAAACCAATGAGTGCCCTGAGAAAGTTACAAAGTTTTTTTTAGAGGAAACACCAATGAAAATATACCAGACAGGTCTACTTTATATTAGGTAATCAGGGAAGGCTCTTTGAGGAAGTGATATTTAAACTGAGACCTGAAAAAAAAAATAAATAAATAAACTGAGACCTGAAATGCCAGGGGGAAAACTGGTGCAATAGTTCTAGAGCCCAGTGAGTAAAAAGCACAGGCAGATGAATTCAAAGAGGCTAATCAAAGAACAGATATTAGATGTCATTAGAAGCAAAATGGGAAATCCTTGAGGCAACATAAGTGGGATTTTCACAAGGCTATTCAGCTGCCATGTAGGGAATGAATTATAAATGGGCAAACTTGGAAGTGAAGGGAAGAGAAAAGAGGACAGTGTAGTTATCCCCATGAAAGAGGATGTTGATGTAGAGTGGAGTGGAGATGGAGAACAACAAGCAGATTTGGAATTTATTTTCAAGGAAGA
The DNA here is from genome assembly GCF_018345385.1 of Vulpes lagopus. Lineage (NCBI taxonomy): Eukaryota > Metazoa > Chordata > Mammalia > Carnivora > Canidae > Vulpes > Vulpes lagopus. Next base: position 30,872,015 of record NC_054838.1, on the reverse strand, counting down.
GTCAAAGACAAATATGTAATCTTAATGAGGGTAAGAATTTTTTTTATTGTTGTTGTTCTGTTAATATCTGTATTAGTGCCTAGAAGAATGATTAGCACACAGAAGGTACTCAGAAAATATTGGCTGAAAAATTAATGAATTAATAGGAACCAAGATGTGACTTGGTTTGGGCTGCCATCACCAAATGCCATACCCTGGTAGGTTCACACAATGCATTTATTTCTCACAGTTGCAGAACCTGGGAAATCCAGGATCAAGGTACTGACAGATTCCATGTCTAGTGACAGCTCTCTTCCTGGTTTGTAGTTGATTGCCTTCTTGCTGTATCTTCACATAGAAGAGAAGAAGAGAGATAGCCTATCCCATCCTCATTTTATAAGGGCATTAATCCCATCATGGAGGCTCCATCCTCATGACTTTATCTAACCCCAAATACCTCTTAGAGCCCCCCTCCAAATGCCATTGCACTGGGGATCAGAACTTCAACATATAAATTTTGAGGGGACACAAACATCTGATTTATAATATGGAGAAAAAGGGAAAGTGTGGTATCAAGAACAACCCAGGTTTTGGTTTAATCAGGTAGATGGATGGTTGTATCACTTATTAAAGATTTAGAAAAAGGTGGGGGCACCTGCAAGAATTTTGGCAGTTCTATAAAGTCTATGATGCATTTTAGATATTCAGGTGGAGATATCAAGTAAGCTTCCAGTTTATGAGTCTGATCCTCAGGAGAGAATACTAGAAGCTATTATCAAGTAGAGATTATTTAAATTCTTGGCTTGTCTGAGACAACCCAGGGAGACAGTATGGACAGAGAAGAGTAGGATTCCCTGGGACTGAGCCTGAAGCTTTCTATTTGCAAGTGAAATAGAAGAGGAACTAGGAAAGGTTAGATTGCAGGGGAAGTGTTCTCCATTATTTGAGATGGTGTTTAGTGGTCAAGTAAGGTAGGGATCCTAATATTACTACTATCCTAGTATCAGTAGTAGTAATTATCATCATCATCATCATCATCATCATCATCATCATCGCCAACATTAACTGAGTGCTTACTCTGTATCTGGCATGCAATTCAAATGCTGTATGTACTTACACATTTACTTCTCATAAATCTAAAAGGTATGTAGAATGGTTAGGCTCATTTTTCAGGTAAGAAAATTAAGACACTGAAAGATTAAGTAACTTTTTGAAGGTCACATGACTGTTAAGTTAGCAACACAGGGACTTAAGCCCAGGACTATGTCTCCAGAGCCCACCGTCTTAACCTTTATCCTATATTATACAGAAAGATGGAGAAGTGACCTTAAGATTTGGCAGCTTGAAGGTCACTGGTAATATGACAAAAACCTTGAGGGGAAAAACCAGACTGGAATGGGCTGAGAAAAGAAAGCAAAGCTACATAGTAAGAACAGTGCCTATGGACAAACTCTTTGAAGAAGTTTTGCTGTGAAGGGGAACTTAAAGATGAGGCAGTGATTCAAGGGGATTATAGGGTCATGAAAAAGTTTTGTTGGTTTGTCTTATTTTTTAGAGAGAAGATAGTAGAGCATGTTTGTATATTGCTAGAAATGATCCAGTGGAGAAGTAGAAATTGATGTTCAGGAACACAGGGCATAATTGTAGGAACAAATTCCCTGAGAGAGTGAGAGGGGTTAGGATACAGGCCTCAAGTGGAGAGTTGGTCTTAGATGAGAGAAGGGATCATCCTTTCACACCAGAAGAGAATACAGTTTGGTAATAATGTAGCATGAGTATCAGTAGATATGGTGATAGAAGGATAAAGCCAAGACAGAGAGGCCCTCATATATTTGTTCATCTCTGTACTCCCATTACCTAAAGCAATGATTGGTGCAAAGTAAGTTAAATATTTGTAGAATGAATGCATCCAAGATGGCTATTAGAGGAAAGCCTAATTGCCTCCATTTTCTATGTCATGTAGTAGGTAATAAAAGTAAAGGGCAAGAAGTGGATTTGAAGACTAGCAAAAATGCAAAATATTCACCTGCAGAGTGAGAAGACAGGTGCAGTATGGAAGGCTATTAGATTAATTAGGAATTCTGGAATACCCATTGGAATTTGTGGTTATACTCTTAAACTGAAACCAGACAACATAGTCGTGTGTATTTCAGGATGTTTAGTTATTCAGGTGCAGGAACCAAGTTGATGGGTAGTTAGATTTAACTGGGGTTAAAGTTCTGCCAGGAGAGCAGGATAGAAGGAAAAGAATAAACTATTATTGCAAAGGAGTGGTTGTAGTGCTGTGTCATGAGACCTCAGGTGGGTAAGAAGAAAACTGAGATAAATGAATGAAATGGATATAAAACAAAAGTGGAAAGATGGAAGATCTTAATGGAGATGAAAGATACTAGAATAGGGATAAAAATGTAAATGAGACAAACATAAAGGAATTGGTGAAAGAATTGTGGAATAGGGTCAAATTATTTGTGTTGACAAAGTTAATAGCATGAACGCACAAATAGGTGTCTGAGTTGTGTGGTGGGAAAATCACTAGAGCCTATTTTAAAGAATGGAAAGGGTTAGGTGTAGAATGGGTCATCCAAACAAATCTTGAAATCACTAAGAATGGTTACTAGGATAGAGATGAAGAAGAATAGCAAAACGGGTGTTAAAATCATCAGTGAATGCAGGGAATTGATGAGGGGGCAGGTCATTCATGGTAATAGGGAGAAGGAATAGGTGCTACAGTCGAATGGTACCATTTTCAAAGGAGTTAGGATTTTGAAAAAGGAGGAAAATGAAAATGTTTGGAAGAATGGAAAGAAGGACAGCGAACACTCAGTTCCTGGCCTGGGGAATAAAACAAACAGATCCACACTAAAGATAGTTGTAGAAAAAGCAGCAGTTGCAGTTGCTGGACAGGTGGGGTGACAGGTGAAAATAATAACTTTGAGACCCCAGCCTAGGAATTAGAAGAGTGTGGTGCCAGCCAACTGTGGGTTCCAGAAGACATAGTGAAAGCACTTAAGTGATTTTAGAACACCATGAGGGTGATGACTGAGGAGGGTGTCTGGGACTAGCAGCTCTACAGAAGGATGGAGGGCAGATCAATGCTGTCTATGGCCCTGATAATCTAGACGATGCATAATTGTCTAACATGGAAAACAAGGGACAAATCTGCCCTCCAGCAGCTCATAGGAGTGTGACAGCTCAGGAGATGAGCGAAGGCCTATTCTGGAGATAGAACTTTCTAGGGAAAGTGGGAGCATTAGCCATTCAGGGAGTCTTTTCTATTCCAACCAGCATAAGCATGTGCTAGCTTCTCAGAGACTAGGACAAGACCTCGGGTGGACTGGAGACTCTATAGTGAATAGAGCATTGAGATGATGTTCTTGCCTATAGTGAATTGTGTCTTGAAGGGGGGAGAAGCCCATACATCTTTACCAGGCTATGACCTCAGAATGGGTGCTGAATATTTGGTAATTTAATTCTCTGTTCTACATATATGATATAGATCCTAAATACAGTCTAGCAAACATTTTTCTAATTACATTTAATCCTACCCTGTGTGTAAGTATATATTTTTGTATACTATCATAGAATCTTTCTATACTTCAAAGCCAGGTAATCCTGCATTTGAATTCCTTCCTTGGTCTTTAAGAACTAGGCAGCCTAAAAAAAAAAAAAAAAAAAAAAAAAAGAACTAGGAAGCCTGAGTGGATATTGTCAGCCCTTCCTTTCCCTGTATCCTAGACCCTAACATTTCAGTGGACAGCCACTGACCTCAGATGCGTGTGTGTGCATTTCTTCGAAGGTGGATTTTCTCTAAACCAGAGAAGAGACCACTCTGCCCCAGCCTCTCAGCAGACTAGAAGAAACAGGAGACTAGCATCCCTGGGAATGGCTCTTAAGCAACGACTCACACAGGTTCATGAGTGACATCCAGCTTCCTTATCTCTCAGGTGGGATAACCCAGTAAAACCAGAGTTTCACTGTTGGATTAAGCTCCGGTGGGTCCCAGTAGACCATAGTTCTACTTCTCTACTTCTACAGGTGCAAAGACTTCTTGTTTCTGGAGAACCCAAACCAAGACAGTAGCTCTCCAAGTTACCAAAATTCTCTGAGCCTGTTTTCTCCTTTGAAACCCAGGACTAGTAGTACTTTTATTTTCTATAAGTTCATTTCAAATTTTAGTGATAGACTGTGAATGAGACACTTAGTATGTTTGCTGGCACAGAGTGGCCCTGGGTCAGGATGAAATGTCCTTCCTCCTCTTCCTCACCCTTGCAACATTCAGGATGCCTCACAGCACAGAGAGGCAGTGAGAGAGGCAGGGGGGGTTAGCTAATCAGTAGGAAGTGCGGAGGTGACTTTGCCCATCTGGGAAGAGCCCTGAACTAGTCTGGATTTCAGTAATGAGGAATTTGGCAGGAGTATACTTCAGGTAACTTGCAGGCTTATTTATGGTGACTAAGTTGTTTTATAATAATAAATAATGAACTATTTAAATAATAGTTTAATTAATATTTAAAAACTATTATTAATTACATAATAGTAAAATCACATTTATGGTTTCAACAATGCAGCAGGCATATAGGAAGTGAAAGAAGTAATATCTGCCAGCAGCAGCCACAGGGACAATGTAGAAAGAAGATTCTAACACATGTATAGAAGCTTCTGGTACTTTTTATCAAAAAGGATTTTGTCTTCAGTGCTAGGCTAAGGAATTTGGTTTCCTGAAGGCAGATTTTTTTTTTTTTTAAATGAAAGTGTTGCTTAAGGCCCATCCTGCCAATCAAAATATCAGAAATGAGCCATAAACACAGGCAAGGGAGTTGAGTTCCTAATATGTTTACAGGGCCTGAAACTATGGTATAATGAGCCAGTTTTATCTAAATCTCTTCTAAATGTGGAGCTGGACATTTTCAAAGGCCAGTGTCACCTCTCAGGAATGAAAGAATGAGTCTCTTTTCCCACATTTCTTTGTCATTGAGGTGATTTGCATGAAAATGGGATTCCTATTACTTCTCTGCTTCTTGGGCTTGTTTCTTTCTTCAGAGCTGAAAGTTAGACTGTGGCAGACCAGCTTCAGGCATTCATAATTAAAAATAAGCAGAGACTTAAAAGAACTCACTGCAATTAAAAGAGTAACCTCTGCATTCTGGGAACTGGGGAGCCAACCTGAGCTGTAATTATGTTATATAAAATGTGACCAGGAGCTCAAAGGAGAAGCAGCAAGAGCAGGGGGGCACTGGAGAAAGGAAAGCTGGGCCACTGAGAAGGGTCATTAAATTGTGGAATCAAGACACACACAGTAATGTGGAATAAGCAAGTTTTGCCCGATGGCTGGTCAAGGAAAGCACTGAGGATGGAGGAACCACAGAGGTCCTGGATGAGGATGCTCTTGGAACAGTCTGTTTTTTTGAATTCCATACTAGCATTGAGAGGTGTTCTCTACCCCTCCTGTCTCTACCCCACCCCCACCCCCTTCTTTTGGTTCATGCATTCTTACCCAACACTATGGATCTTAAGGGTAAGAACAGCCAGAGACCAAGAACTCATGGTGCTTCCTCAGTGGCCCATTTGAGCAAATATCTGCTGAGCACCTACTAAATGCCAAGCCCTATGAAAATAGAGGTGAATAAACAGGATTCTCCAGGAGTTCCTACCTCAGAGTGAGACAGAAGGGTAGAACAAATTAAGTATAAGAGATTGGGATGAATACAATAATAGATACATCTGGTGTAATACTCTGTCATTGAACCCCTGCTCTGTGTCAGACCTTTGGGAGTGTTGTCTCTGTTCCGTATAATACCCCCATTCAATTAAATGTATCCATTCTGACTGCATTAATTGAATGATGAGAAAGTATCATGTACATGGTATTATTACTAGATATTAACTCTCAGAGATCTTAAGTGCCTTGCCAAGTTATATAATTAAAACATGTCAAGCCTGAGATCTTTCTGGTTCTAAGCCCACGCCAAGCTCAAAAATCACATAGAAGAAGGGACATTTGTTTCTATATAGGAGTAGGCATGGTTTGGAGAGGAGAGGAAAGAAGGAAAGTAAGTAAAGATCTCAAAATAGAGGTGATGACTGAGTCAAGTTTAAAGGGTTTGCCAGAAAGTCCAAAAGTGGGTAAAATAATGTATGGACTCACTCTGTAACTCTATTCTATTTCATTATACTTTAACATGCATCTTCTGATCCATTTTCTTGCTTATGGGAGAAATGCTCCATTTAATGCTGTTAAATACCTGTGCCCTGGATACTTTAGGTAAAACAGTTGTCATAAATATGCCCAGATAATAGTGAATTTAGATACTGCATATAGGTGTGACTATGCCATATGTATGTTGCCGAAGATGAAGGTCATGTTTTCAAAAAGGAGAACACTGTTTCTTAATATTAATTCAATCATTCATTCACCACATCCTTTATAAATAAATGTACATTCACCTCAGGCAGGGAGCCTCTTGGAGTTCAGAACTATAATCTCCAACTGCAGGCATGCCTGCATGGCTCATTCAGTTAAGCATCTACCTTCAGCTCAGGTCAGGATCCCAGTGTCCCGGAATCTAGCCCCATGTGAGGCTCCCTGCTCAGTGAAAAGCCTGCTTCTCCTCCTGCCTTTGCCTGCCACTCCCCCTCTCTCTCCGCTTGTGTCCTTTCTTTCTCTATGTCAAATAAATGAATAAAATACTTATAATCTCCAACTACCCACCTGACAGTTCCATTTGGATTTCAAGAACCTTCAACACCATGCATCCAAACCTGGCTTCATCAGTCATCCCAATCACTTCTCCTCTTATTGCAGGCTTTCTTTTTCTTTAGTGCCCATGGTTCTTGGTCATAATGCTTTGAAGAACAGGTAGACCAGATGAACAGTGGTGGGCAGCAAAGCAAAGTTTACTGAGCAATAGTACAAAGCTCCAGAAAAGGGAGGGGACCTGAGAGGATTGCCACCAGAGTTTCTAAGTCTAGGGTTTTTTATGAGAATGTTGACAAGCTGTTTTAGTCTGATTAACCCTCCATGTGCCTATCGCCCTATCAGGTTTTTGTCCACACACTCATCTACCTATCAGATAGTCGTTCAGGTGGGAAAGGGGAGAGAGCTCCTTCCAGGGTAGTGTAGAATAATAGGATGGGGTCTTTTTCCTTTTAAGGGTACTTTCTTCTTAGAACAGGGGCCTCTTGCCCCTGCCTGCCTTTCTTCTGACTATCCTCCATTATTCTCATGTTTCCAGTCTTGATTGGACATATCTCCATTCACACTTCTATCAGAGCTAGGATCCAGGATCATGTATACATCCTCCTCATCTTCAGACACCCATTCTGCAAATTACTGTGACCCAGCTCTCCTCTCTCCATTCACTCTATCTTTGTTAAGACTGTCTCATATCTTATCCCAACTTTCACATGACCCTTCTTACTAGTATCCTCATCTCCAGGCTTTCCCCACTTTAATATTCCCTTCATAGCATGGTCTACTATAGAACTATGTGTATATGGCTTTTTCCTTATGTAGACTCCAAGTCAGTTGCAGACCAGGGTGATGTCTTCCTATTCAGCATGTATTCTAGGCACCTGACATAGAGTAGGTGCTCAGTAAATGTTTGTTGCTTGTTGGACCCCAGGGTAGGGCAGATGGAGAACAAGAGAAGAGCCAATATGTAAGGGCATTCATGCCAAAATATACATCTTCTATGAAATTATTTATAATTAATGAGGGACAAAAAAAAGAGCAGGGCTTCTTAGAAGGGTAACAACATACCTTCTATCTCTGGAAAAATGGGTATTTCCTTATATGGATAGCTACCATTTATCACAGGAATTTTCTGCACCAAACAATAATGGGAGTTAGTGAGTGAATGCATAAAAGAGAATAAGAGACAGAAAGACAGAGAGAAAGATTAAGGGAAACATCAAAAGCAAACATTCACTTCAGCACTTTATATGTGTCAAGTTTTCTTTTCTTTGTTTTTTTAAGATTTTATTTATTTATTAATTTGAGGAAGAGAGAGATAGAGAGAGAGGCAGAGACACAGACAGAGGGAGAAGCAGGCTCCAGGCAGGAAGCCAGATGTGGGACTCAATCCCAGAACCCCAGGATCACATTCTGGGCCGAAGGCAGACACTCAACTGCTGAGCCACCCAGGCATCCCTCAAGTTTTCTACCTTGAAATATATATGTTTATTATGCTTTTAATCTATAACAACCATGGTGAAGTTGGCATTATTATGAGATAACTGAGTCCTAGAGAGATTCAATAGGTCATACAACAAGGCCATAGTAGAGCTGGATTAGACCTCAGGTCTCCTGGGTTTGAAGCCCAAGTCATCCCCTAGAGAAAGTTTTTGATGCTAGGATGGTAAAATTGAATAGTTAAGATGGCATGAAGAGTCCAGGCATGCCTGTCTTTTCTGAGTTGGCCCTTTTATATGAAAGCATCATTCAGAGGCCTGGGTTTGGGAATAAAAGGAAGACTGGCTTTTGTTATCTGAGTGCATTTGACATCTCCATCTCAAATACCTGTTATGTTCTGAAAGTTGTAGAATAACTATTTCTCGTTGACAGAATTTAACAGAAACGACACATTGCAGCATCAGAAGAGGAAATAGGAAAGAGAATGTTCAGAGAATAAAAGCAGAAGTGATGGAAAAAGACAAGCCAGGGTAGGGACCAGAGGGAATGACGTAGGAGTTCGAGACAAAGAGCAAGGAGATTTTTGATCCTAAAGTTTGGAGTGCCTGCCAAGATAAAATGTGCTAATGTTAAATGAATTAGAAATGTAAAAGTTTGGGATGCCTGGGTGGCTCAGTGGTTGAGCATTTTGCCTTTGGCCCAGGGTGTGATCTCGGAATCCCAGGATCAAGCCCCACATCTGGCTTCCTGCCTGGAGCCTGCTTCTCCCTCTGCCTGTGTCTCTGCCTCTCTCTCTCTATGTGTTTCTCAAGAATAAATAAATAAAATCTTTTAAAAAAAGAAATGTAAAAGTTTATATTTGTGCTACAATTTGACCTTAAAATGTATAACTGTTTTTTTTCTCAACATAGGACTATTCAAACTATCCATACCTACATGTCAGGCACAGATTGTCCATCACAGATGCAGTGTGAATATGATGGATATGGTCCTGGATAGTGGAGGAGACAGACAAATAAAATAAAGGCTGGTGGGGAAATTTTAGACTGGGGTTCTGGAGCAATGGCTGACTCTTAAAGGAAAAGAGGAAAGAGGCATGAATGACTATGATAACCATATGGAATGGAGAAGGTACTGAGCTTTGAGGGACTGGTCTCTATAACTGAGCAGGGGAACTTGGGCAGTACTAACAACTGAGGCAAGGCAGGTAATTTCTATTTCACAAATAAGGAAACAGGAGAGTAGAATCGGGTGAGCTGGTTGTTGCATCATTCATTGTCAAGCCACACCAGGGTCCAGGAATCATAACATATTCCCTGTTAAATTTTTACAGAAGAGATTCTTTCTTCTTTGAAGTTATCAAGACTGATTTTCAGACTGCAGAGAGTAGAGCAGTCATTTCTGAGAAGAAAATGAAATACAAACAATTCCATAGCCCATTGGTGGTTTTGATGATGACCTCCCGAATCTATCATCACATATTCTAGACTCAAGTTCTGGCTCCAATACTGGTATGGCCAAGTAATTGAAAGTCACTGAGACTTAGTTTCCTTATCTGACTGATCCGTCATTACAACCTACACATGCACACAAACACACATTCACATAATTAATGTTAACATTAGGGAAGAGAGTGGTATGGAAAGTTGACAATAGCTAAAAAGTGGATGTAACAGTATAAGTTTCTAAGAACAAGAATATCTATGAGTTATCTCTTTTTTTTTCTTTTTCTTTTTTTGCATATTTTTTTTTAATTGGAGTTCGATTTGCCAATTCATTTCATTCTTTAGCAGGAAACATTCCTTCAATTTCCAAACCCAAGTCAGAATCATTCTCAAGCTTCCACATCACCCTGCACAGGCTTGGTACATACTACTTTATATTTGAATATGCTTTTTCTATATTTTCCTCTTTGACCACATTGATTATCTTGAAAGAAGTATTTTGTTCAGTTAATCTCTGTAATCCCATGGCCAGCACAGGGTATAGAGTTAGCCCTTGGCCATTTGGTTATGAATTCTATTGAACTAGAAGTTCATCAAGGAATACTATGAAAACTCAGAAGGCAGAGTGTAGAAGTCTAACCTGTCCAGTACTTTCCCCAAGTAAACAAAACTATAACTGAAGCAACAGAGACTAAAGAGGTCAGCACATTGTCTCTGATAGCAGTGCTGAATGGGACCAGGACCTGTGGGAACAGCCAGGCATATTTCAGGTCATTAATCACATGAACATGCTGGTTTTGTGTGGCATCTCTTTATGTGGTTTTCAATATGTCAGATATAACCTGGAGTTATCCCAGTTGGATGACCATTGACTTTGGAGAATTTTATAGTGTTGGTTTCTTTTTCATGCGAGTGATTTGGGTGATTAACATATCCTCTCAAAAATAGGTACATCTACTCTCCTGAATTCAGCTTATTGAAATAACTACTGTCTTTTGCAGGAAAAAGTCCTCTCTGCCAGCTTTTATCTGGCCTTCCAGAGAGGCTGAAATGTTACAGGCCGTCAGTCTCATATGGTTGGACAATTTGTGCTCTTCTCTGTTTTCACTTTGTATTTGCATTTTCATTTCTCTAGTATAGTTTTTCCTGTAATGGAGTAGCTGGTGACTGACGGGGCAAGGAGGTAGGAGTCTCATACATCAGTTGAATCAGAGCTGCCTGCTGCCTGGCATGTTTCAAGGCAGCCACGTACAGCATTCTTTGGGACCTACCGTCCTTGGGATACAGGGCTTAGTGATAAAGAGAGCAGGGTCAAAAGGGTGAGCCTGTCTGTGTCATATAGAATTCAGACATATAGCCTCCTTCTCTAAGAGGCTTTTTATTTTTTTGTTCATCTTATTGTTTTTGTTTTTGTTTTTGTTTTTGTTTTTTACAGGTTTTTGTATGTGAATATATAGCTGGGCTTGGAGGTAGGTGAGAGGATACTAGAAATGCAGAATCTGAGCAATCAAAAGGATATTTGAAGTTATAAAGGACGAAACCCATTCTATTTTGGATCTCCTCAACAATATCCCTTTCAAAGTTCTCCTAGTCTTTCCCTAAACGTATCCAGGGTAGAGAATTCATTACTTAGTAATATACACAGAATCTTCTCTGGGCATATTTGATTAACAGAAGAGCATCTATCTTTCTCTCACTTCTACTAACTACACATATAGCCTTTTAAAGGAGTTAAGATACAGATTGGATTGCCCCATGTCTTTTTCTATAAGGTAAATATTGCTTATATAACATGATTTTGGTTTCCTTCAAGGCCCCGTTCATCCCCCTCTGACTGTATTCCAGCAGGTCGTAAAGGTCAAACATCAAACTACCTACCTCCATGAAGCATTCTGACATCTCACTGCCATTAATTGTCTTAGTAGGAGCCCAAGTAGTAACCCATCAGAATTAGTATGGTTTATGCCAAAGGATTCTGTGGTTCAGTCCATTATAGTACCTGTCTCATGGAACTGTTGCTAGTTTGTTCCTTTGGGCTGCCTTTGACCATGGGCACGTGACAAAGATGATTTCATTGACTTTAATTATGGTAAGTACTGTTGCAGGATTTTGCTCACTCTCTGTTATACAGTATTACTGTAGCTGTCTGTCTTGAACACAGGGCTGGGGGCATGACCAGATATTGGGCACTGGGTGAGAAGAAGAATGATTACCAGAAGATTCAGTAAGACAGGTAGACCAGGAAGAGAGACATCTATGGGAATCATTATATTTTGGAGAACAGAAAGATGTTTTTGGTTTGGGTTTTGTTTTTTTCTCCTCTCCTCTCCTCTCCTCTCCTCTCCTCTCCTCTCCTCTCCTCTCCTCTCCTCTCCTCTCCTTTCCTTTCCTTTCCTCTTGAGACCATTAATGATACAATTCTAGGTTCTGTCATGCCCACTGTGGCAAATAGGTCTTATAAATATACAGAGATAGGGTCTAACCACCAGAAGATTAGCCAGGCTAGGAGTTCAAATGGGATAAAAATTATAATATGTAAATTATAACATATTGGACAATTCTCAACTGATTGTCTATTTCCTGAGACCAAAGAGCCTAGAAGTGTACCTAGGAAGCCCAAAAGCCTGGAATTACTCATAATCATTCTCAGAACATGTTCTTTATTATTACCAACACTTTCTACATTTCCTGGCACATAGTAGTTATTTTATAAGCAATATGTACTGCATCTTTAAAAAAACTCCTCGATCCCTGGGTGGCGCAGCGGTTTGGCGCCTGCCTTTGGCCCAGGGCGCGATCCTGGAGACCCGGGATCAAATCCCACATCGGGCTCCCGGTGCGTGGAGCCCGCTTCTCCCTCTGCCTGTGTCTCTGCCTCTCTCTCTCTCTCTGTGACTATCATAAATAAATAAAAAATTTAAAAAAAAAAAAAAAAAAAAAAACTCCTAGTCCTTTTTTTGTTCTCAATTTGGTGGCATGGATATACTGAGAATGACTTAAAAAATAACCATGACCTGGAGTGCTTTCTATTTTTTTTTTTTTGAAAGTTAATATATATTGGACTTCTCTAGCACTACTGGTGTATAATAAACGTATAAATTTGCTTTTTATCCCTGTTTTCTAGCATAGAGATCCTAAAACCCTTGGAATTTCCTGAGTTAGGAGTGTCTTTTGTTACTCATAAAGAGCCCCTTTGGAACATACCTGAATCAATGCTAATGAGGTTGCTCAAGGAGAAGCCTCTGGATAGCTTCAGGATACTGGCTAGGCATCAGAAAGACCAAAAGCACGCATATAGAGTGAGAACTACTTTTTCAGCCTCGTGCATAGCTCTAACAGGTGTCTGTGAACCTGACAGGTTCTACTGATGTGGTAGAAAGTTTGATGTCTTCATACAGAGGTTCTCTTGTGTACAAAAACAGTGGCCTAGTATACAACTAATATTCAATGTGCATCCCTCACAAATACCATATATTCTGAATCTCAGCTTTCATGGATATATATGGGATACTGTTATCAGTTGAGGTGTGCCCCCCAACACCTCTCCCATTCAGATATTGAAATCTTAACCCCCAGTATCTCAGAATGTGGCCTTATTTGGAAATAGGGTCATTGAAAATTTAACACTTAAAGGGAGTTCATAACAAAGTAGGATGGGTCCCTAATCCAATGCAACTGGTATCCTTATGAAAAGGAGAAATTTGGACACAGACAAGAGCACAGGAGAATACCAATTGAAGATGAAGGCAGATATCAAGGTGATATACTATCTATAAGCCACAGAACACCAAAGATTCCCAGCCAACTGCTGCAAGCTGGGAAAAAGATCTGGGGCATAGCCCTGTTTTGATCTTGGACTTAAAATCTCCAGTACTGTAGGACAATAAGTTTTTACAGCTTAAGCCACTCAGTTTGTGGTACTTTGTTACGGCAGACCCCAGTAAACAAATATAGATACTAGTATTATATTGATAAGCTTGATTTTTAAATAAGGTTTAAAAGAATTAAATATGATAATAAAGAACTTGGTATGGAGTCTGAAACAAAGTAAGTGGTCGATGTTTATTCATGAACATCTTGAATAAGTAAATAAATGGACAAATTAATTTAAAATGTTTCCATTGCATCTCCACAATTGTTGGAGAAACAGAGATGTTGACCTCAAGAAGAAACATAGCAATTATTATAAAGGTCAGAGTCTATCCCTGGAGGCTGAGAGGGTTTGATGTATGTTTCTCTATTCTCTTCTGGAACTGTCTATGCTCCAAGATCAATGCCTGCAATGTTGTCTTTTGTTGCTTTGTATTTTGAAAAGATCATGCAAGGAAAGGCAGCTTTGATTTGGAAAGACAGATGGCTGAGTTCTATTATCTAACCTGGTTGTATTTATTATTTTCATCCAACTTATCTGTTCTATCTAAGGAATCCTAGACAAGACACCCATTATTAACAGGGGAAATTGAGAATTTACAAAAGGTACTGGATCTCTGCAAATGTGGCCCCTTTTTAAATACATTCATCTTGAGAGTCATCTTGTAAAAATCATCATCTTGTAGAAATCAAAGTGTTCAAAGAAAGCCATGAATGTTGACATCCAAGAACAAAGATCACAGTTCACACATAAATTTGGCAATGACTAAAGACAAAGAATACCTGTTAACTGAGAGTATGGGAATATGGGCTTGTAGGTGTTTATATTGGATCAAATTTTCAGTAAAGCAAATAGGGAATGTGTATCAAAGCCATAACAATGTGTATTTTTTATAAAACACAGCAATTTTATTTTATTTATTTTTCATATTTTAAAAGATTTTATGTTTAAATAATCTCTATATCCAACCTGGGGTTGAATTTATAACCCCAAGGTTGAGAGTCACATGCTCCACCAACAAACCCAGCAATTTCATTTTAAAGAATAGATCTTAAGGATATTGGGTATGCAGGAAAATATTGTGTAGTATGTTTATTGCAATGTTGTTTATAAAAACAAAATTGAAAGTAATTTAAATGGTTAATAGTTAAGGTTAGATTAGATAATTAAACCAATTGTTAGATTAATTATTAAAAGCCATAAAATGGATTTATATGCAGACATTGAAAAATGACATGGTAAGAGGATATCTAATTAATTAAAAAGTATGATATATTATTTATTTTAATATTGTATATACATCCATATCTATCCCTAAAGAAATGGCATTTTATTCCACAACATTTATGAGTAGGGCATGTTACAGTCCTGTATTTCTCTAAACAAAATTAAGTTCTCTACAATATCCACCTGCTTTGCTTGGTGCTACATCCATTCTTAGACACTAGTGAGTGGTATCCATAAGATGCTTACAGGAACCTTAGACTTAATGTGCTGCCAAAATCTGGGGGTAGTATTGCTTTCTTAAACCATTTTAGAGATGATCAACAACCCAAGCCCATTTCTTCTTTCCAAAGCTGGTGGCCCTACACACTGATCATGAAGATATTTTACTGCATCTCCTAAAACCATGACGCTTAGTATAAACTCCCTCTTGCATCTATATACTACTGTCTGAGAGGTCCTGCCACAGCTCACAGAATCTTTGTGGAAACAGTATGCTAATCCTTGACAGTAAGGGTTAAAAGTCTTCTCAGCCTCAAGGCTTCTTACCCTTTGAGGTTGGGACATCTTGTATGTTCTCAACTCCAAGTACTATCTTCAGGTCAAACTGCGCCATACAGTGTTCCTTACTGAGTCTGAAATCTTTGTTTCCTGGGGGGTGTGGGCTGGGAGATTGTGGGAGGGAGCAGCTCATACCTAAAGAGAGAAAATTCTGACTTTTCTTTCATGGGTGGGAAAAACAGATGCTAAAATCAGTTCTTTCCCTGATAACCAATTATTTAATCAGCTTATTACAGTGTTGAATGTCAACAGTCAGATGACCTTGGGATGAGCTCTTTTCTTTCCATAAGACCAAGAGCTACTTGCTTACATTTTTCTGCTTCACTTTCATTATCTGTACAAAGTGAAAATTTTAAATATGACCTAATATTACCTACCCACAAGTAGCTACCACAGGTTGGGCATTCCCTTGGGAAGCCAACTGAGACAGAGGTTAGCTTGTAAAACTTTACTGAGGAATCTTATCTGGAGGAGCATCAGCAGATAAAAGATGGCAGCTGGCTTGAGCAGAGAGAGAAGTTACAGCAAAACCAGCCCCAAGAGGAGCTCTGAAACTGCCCTTCACAGCATTCCCAAGTTTGAGTGAGGAGAGGTAGCCCTTTCTTCTCCCAAATGGGTCAGTATTGGATGAAGGCTGGCCCTGGAAGGCGATGAGGATTTGGGAGGGAAGCTATTCTTCACAGTTGAGACAATTCTTGGTGAGAGCTGACAGCCAACACTGTCAGCAAAGCATTGCCAGCAAGCCAACCTCGCCAGCAGTTGGAAAATCTGTCCTTCAGTTCTGAAGGAGAGCTCTGGAAGGTGCACAGCATCTATGATAGTGGTAAATAATATGACATTTACAAACAAAATAATGCCTAGTTCCCAGCACATTTTAAGAGCTCCATAAACATTACCATGTATTTGCTTCTGCTTTATTAATATTCTTGGAATATATATGCTAAAGTGTTTAACTTGGTGGTAGAACCATGGCTACTTGCTGTTTTTTTCTTTGTGTTTTTCTATGCTTTCAATTTCATAGTTCTCTCTTGCCGTGGGCCACCTTCCAACTACCTGATATAGATATGGGCAGATGTCAGACTTACTGAGTAGCTGAGCTGTATCCTTTGAGGTAGGAGGAGCAACATATCATTCTACTCATATTTCTTTATACCACTTTTATTACTATTGATTCCTATGTCCAAGCACATTCTCCCAACACCTTACAGAATTTGGACTTTCAGAAGTACCTCATAAATGTTTATTGAATAAGTGAAAATAAAAATACAGTATCATCTCATGTACTTCTTGCATACATTCCTTCCTCCATTCATTTGGTAACTCCTGCATCTATTTATTCACTTATCCATGTGTTTATTTAATAATCATATATGAAATTAATATCCTGGGCCAAATATTATTCTAAGGGCACAGCCATTGCTAAAAGTAGATGTGATGACTTTTAGATTGATGTGATGACTCGTGAGATAGTGTATGTCAGATGGCCTTATAATCTTTAAAATGCAATATTAATTTTTATTGCTATCCATGGACCCCTGTCTTATTTGTGGGGTATATTTTTGTGTTCCTTTTCATAGGAAAAAATCTAGAACAACATGTATTGTTTTTCTCTTACACATGTACCTACCAGCAGTTTCTTTCTGATCCATGTCAATGGTCCTACCTTAGCACACTTGACCTCTTCAGATTGCATTGCTGGCTTTCTTAAGCATTAAATAACTGGAGGAGAACCACTGGTTGAGGTCAAATCATTTATCAGGATCAATAGCTTTGAACTGACTCTGGGTAGATGTGGTACGCTTTCCATATTGAAAGGTCAGAATCTGTCAACTAGCAGGAAATGCTCTAAGCTCAAATAATGCATGTCAGGATAACATAAAACGTTGATTGCATTATCCAGGGGCCATTTTGAAACATCCTCATTCTTTGGGTCTAAAATAGCCACTAGATGGCACTGCTATTTCAAAATGGATTATCTTATAAAAGAATGGAAGTACCATTACCATATTCAGCCCCCCTCTTTATCCCTGTCTTGTTAATGTATACATTATGCATGTAAACTGGACTCAAGTATCTGTTATCTCTTATCCTGTCAGTTTTTACATAAAATATGGAAGTAGTAATAACACTTGGTCTTCTAGTAATGGGTAGTATTATTCTGTATGATAAGGTATTGTGTGGACTTTAAAACCTTGTATAGATATTAACTTGTCTACTTATTGCCAATAATGTAAGTCAAATGAATATAAAGTTATAAAAATAGATAATGTATCTGATAACTATTTCAACAGCTAAGTTTCATAAATTGTAAGATGACAAGAATGGAAATATTGAAAAACTCCCTAAATTTCTATTTCAAAAACCCAATTGAAAATAATAAAAGATATTTAGGGGGGGCTTATCTAAGTATTGCATTATATATCTGCATCTCTAAGCTTTCTTAATTCTAGGTATACCTTTGGTCTTTAGCAAACATCAGAAGAAAACTCCATATGCATTTGTTGTAAAATATATTGAAAACATTATTCATTGTTATTTCATATATGTAACATCTCAGGAGGCAAGTATCCATTAGAATTGAGTATAAGGAAAATGATGAACTGGTCTACTACATTTTAGCAGATAATAACAGATTATATAATATATTATCTATCTATCTCCTTGACTACCAGGAGACTCAGAGCCATTTTTAACATTCATCCCTGTAACTGTCCTCCTGCTTACAGTATCCTGATTCTTCTTTTCTATGGCTCCAGGTCTGTTTCTTTTATGGAAAACTTAACATTTGACTTTTCTTTTTATGATCTATCTCAAATCTTTTATGGAATGGGTTAGAATAATGACCAGTAAAAAAAATGATAATTATTTGAAATGTATTTTAAAATGCTTTAATTTCTCAAACCAGTAAAAGTCACTCATTTTCTTTTTGCATGATACCCTCTAGGTATTGAAAACAAAAGTAAACACAGCCTTTAATTAGAAACTGATGTAGTCAGAGAGACAAATATACCATATATTGTTAAATTGCTTTGCATGGTATTATTTAATTTAGTGCTATGGTGAGTTTGAGGATATCACAAAAGACTCAAAGAGATCCCTGGGTCAGAGAGATATGGAATGGCTTCATGCGGAAGTAGGGCTTAAGAATGTTCTCAGGGTCAGAGAGTATTTAAATCAGGCAAAGAAAAGATGGGAAGAGAGGTAAGAACCTACTTGGTATCTAGGGAACAATTAATCTGGCTTTAGCAAAGAGTTTTTTGCATAGTCTGAGCATTGAAAGTAAGATTCTGAAGACCTGAATGCAAGGCTGAGGAATTACTGCTCCTTATATAAATGTAACCTGTGTAAAATGCAGGCTAAAATCGGTAGCTCCTCATAATCCATGGCCCTTTAAATAGAGCACCTACTTACCAAACTAATTGCTTATTCTTAAGTACCCCCAGGCTGCTCCTTGGGCTCCACAAATAATTGAAAGACCAGATAATCAAAAATGATCAGCGTGTAGAAGACATTACAACAAAACTCCTGGAAACCTGTTTTGAATTTACCTTTGATGAAGTCCAAATTAGTTGAATATTGACCATTCAAAAATATTCCTGTTTTTATGGGATCTGTATTTGTGCTATGCCCAGGTTGGTATCCCTCAAAATTAAGGTAATATTCATGTTCTCAGTTTCCTGGAACTTACTTTTCTTTTTTTCCTTTGTACTATTCCAAAGACTTAGTTCAAAAAAGTTAATTGTTTTTGGATTTTTTTGGATTTTTTTTTCTTTTTAATTTATTCTCTCTCTCTCCCTCTCTCTCTCTGTCTTCCCTCCTCCTCCTTGTTTCTCTTTCTCTAAAAGAGTGGAAAAGCATTAGGTATCAATGAACTTATTTAATGCACCAGAGCAGTTGACTATTTTACCTATTCAGTGCAGAGAGTCTCTCAGATATCTGAAATAATTATACCTGTTTTCCCCAAGGTAAACAGCCTTTGTTCATCAACTATGCCTTATATGACATTGCTTTGAGCTGCCGCCCTCATAGCTATCCCTAGACACTTATTAATTTTCTCTGAACACATTTCTATTGCCATATGGATATACTCTTTTTAAAGTACAGAAGTCAGATCTGACCACAAAAGAAAGCAGGGTCATCTCCCCTATTATTCTAGTTATTATTTATTCATTCACATTCATTCATTCAATAAATATTTATTAAGCACCTATTATATGCTAGGCATTTCATCTAACAGATAACTGTGTCTCCTCCCATGGAGCTTACAACCTGAGGGAAAGAACAATATGAAAGAAAGCAAATTGTTCATGCAGTGACGATTATGTGGAGGCTGTTTTGGGAGTATGGAAGAGCAGGAAAGTGGTGGTCAGGGTTGTCTTCCTTAAGGAAAGCTGAGACCAAAAGAATGAATGAGTTGGAAAGATGTAGAAAAATGGAGGAAAAACAATCCAGTTGTCTGGGATGGAGTAAGGTGTTAAACTTTCTGTGCCTCAGTTTCCACATCTGTAAAAAGGGAACAATAACAAAATCTATCACCGCAGAGTTGTGGGAAGTAAATGAGATAAAGGAGTTAGAAGAGAATCAGCCTAATGACAGTGATGGGGATGACTTTTTATTGTAGAGAAGGGAGACACATGCTAGGCGTGGTAAGGAAGCTGAATGGAGAACAACGGGTCCGGAGGCCACATAGCAGAAGAGTGGGAAGAGAGGCCATTTGGACCCATGTGAAATAGAGCAGGGGCTTTTTGGACGTGGGTCTGCCTTTGACAGAATGGAGCATACTCAAAGAGAGAGAGTGCAGCAAGCTCCCATTCTCCCCATCCTGCCCTTTGCTCCTCTTGCTTTTTAGGTGACCTGGTTATAATGGGAATGCTGTGAAGTGACTTTATCATTTTGATTTGGTGATATTGCTCTCTCTCTCTCCATTCATATTAATTTATTAATATTAATTTATTCTTTCATATTAATTTATTCTTTAATTGGGGTGATACCTAAACCACACAAAACAAGTGCCCTCTTACCCCCTTGGAATTACTGTCAACCTTTTTGTGCACGGGTATTTGTTAGTGTTTCAGTTCCCCTTCCTTCTTCCAAGATCAGCTATACACAGTTAACTCCTTTAATCTTGTCTCACCCAGTTAGTCCCATTTTCTTAATCATTTTTGTTCCTCCTCTCACTATTCCCTTGAAAATTGCTTTATCTCATGGTCAATTTATCACATAGCCATTTAATTTTTACCAGGCACATAAACCCCTCAGTGGAAATAGCACTGAGAAGCATATTTGCACTCAGTGAAGCTCCTGCTTTCCTGAGTATATTGCTCACTCTTGCCTTATAGATTGGTTTATATACATAGCTCAAAAAGTTGAGTACAATTAGAAGGATTCTGTTTGCTAATAGCATTGCCATCTTGCCTATTCAGTCTGAGAGGAAGAAGGACCTATGCAGAGAGTAGAGCTGTAAAAAGAACCTGGACTGTAGCATTAGGCAGACCAACCTAATAGTGATGCAATTGACTCAACCTCTCTGAGCTATAGAGTCTTCTGTATTTGGTGCTGGTTATGCAGTAGTTCTAGCATCACATTTGCAGGGTCTAAATCTCCACTTTGTCCCCTGCTAGTGCAAAGACCTCAGCTGACTGACTTAACTGCCCTTTGTCTTAGTTTTCCTATATTTGAAATGAGGATAATGACCATACCTCTGTGATAGGGATGTTGTGAAGATGAACTACAAAGACCTCATAGCCTTGTAGGAGGTGAGAGTTTAGTAAATATTCAAATTATCTTCTGTAAAATGGTACAGAAAAATTGACCTAACAAGGTCATGGTGGACAAGGTCATTGTGGATCATCTAGCTATTTTAAAATTTCATAGATTCACTAAATAGGAACTTTCTGTGTTTCACATGTATTTACTTTCATGGATGCACCACGTAGAGTTAAATTGAAAAAGACAATCATCACATGACTAGTGGAGGATACAATTGACTAATTACCATTTCCTTAAAGGAATGGTTGCTTTCTAAAGTTTGAAGCAATATAAGAAACCACAAGGAAAAAACTGACTTACTCGGTTACATACAATTAAAATATGTATGTACGAAGGAAAAAAAAACACCATAACAAATTAAAGAAAAAAGAACATACTGGGAAAAATATTTCCCCAGATATACCAGAGGAAATTGTTATAAAAAGTAAGTGAGATGATATATGTGAAAATGTAGAGTTAACTATAAGACATAATAAACATGTTAATATTATTTAAAATTATGGTACAGAGCAATTAAGTCTTAAGCACCAGACACGTAAATTTATATCAATCTGATGCTATGTTGGACCTCTCTGTACCTTATTTTTTTTTTAAGATTTTATTTATTCATGAGAGAAACAGAAAGAGAGGCAGAGACAGGGGGCAGGCCCCCCACCTTGCACCTTAAGATCCCCCTAATTCCATGGTTTAGGGATGATCAATGCCTTAATTAATGGGAGAAGTCCCATTAGTCTTGTGTCATCCCTTTCCTCATAGCTCCTAAGTTCTAAGCACTTGAGTTTCCTTGGGGCTCTCTTTATAGTGTCCCATGTCAAACACAGTCCTTCTCCCCCAAACGAATTCACTCCACAGATGTTTTGAGTATAGAAACCTTAAGGAGAATTTGGAGTGTCACAGGAAGAAACAGGACGTCACTGCCAAGCGTTTGCCATCTTTTTTGCCCTCCCACTCCCTCACTCTCCTCTCTCTTTCTCAGGAACAAAGGCCTTATCTTACAAGGATGATTTCTTCTCTTTCTTTTAAGCCCGTGAAACCCACCTCAAGTGGACTTATTGCGGCAATTTCTGAATAAAGAAGGCCCTTTTCCTAAGGTAATTCTTATATTAGCCTCTAAGAGGATTAAGTTTTCTCAATTTAATTATGTATATTATTTTAAATCCCCCCCAAATACTTGTAAGTTATGGCCATTCTTGTATTTGGTGCACAGAGAAATGGAAAAAAAAAGAAAAATGAAATACCTACTCAAAATTAGATATCAGGAGGTGACCATGTGGCCTTAATAACAATGAAAGCAGTGATATCTAAATAGTATATATATAAAAGATATATGTGCAAATAAATGGGAGAAAATATTTATATCCCAAGTGATTTGAATGATCAGTTCTCATAATGAAAAATAGAAGCTTGGGGCACCGGGGTGGCTCAGTGGTTGAATGTCTGCCTTGGCTCAGGTCTTGATCCCGGTGTCTTTGGATGAAGTCCCACATCGGGCTCCTCACAGGGAGGCCTGCTTTTCCCTCTGCCTATGTCTCTGCCTCTCTTTCTATGTCTCTCATGAATAAATAAATAAAATCTTAAAAAAAAATTAGATGCTACTCCTTTGCTTCTATCAATATAATAGCATTATTTGTCTTACTGATAATAACAGTAACTATAATAATAACACATAACACAAATTGAGTGAATATGGACCAGGTACCATCCTAGGTGCTGTATGTATATTGACTCACTTAATCCCCACAACAATCCAACCAGCTAAACACTGTTATTTTTCCCACTTTATGGCTGAAAAGCAAAAGCCCACAGATAAACAACTTGCCCAAATTCACAAACTCAGGGACACCTGTAATCCAGTTACTTCTAACCTCTGCACTAATCCAGAATCAAAATTCACTAGCACTTGCAGGTGAAACCTTAAAAACCATACCATAGCAAGTCTCAGTTTTACATTCTTTAAATTTATGAAATATTTCATTTAAAGCAATAATACCAAGTACTAGTGACACTGTGATAAAACTGGAGAGATGCATATGGTGAGTGGTCACGGATACTTGGCCTTTTTGAGAGACAAAAATATGATTCATATTCTTTCACTTAATAATTTATCTTTGGGGAATTTATTGTAAAGAATTATATATGTAAATTTATTTAAATTTATATATGATGAAGATATAAGCCATGCTACTCATTGCAGCTTAAGTATCTGACAGCTGAGTAAATAAATTATAGTACATCAATGCAATGGAAAATATAATGTGATCATTAAAATTTCAATTACAAACTATACATTTACATGGGGAAATTTGCATGTATAGTGTTAAGTAATAGAAATCATTGAATGGAGATATGTATTACATTACTATTTAAAAATATGTGTGCTGGATGCCTGGGTGGCTCAGCAGTTGAGTGTCTGCCTTTGACTCAGGGCATGATCCTGGAGTCCTGGGATCGAGTCCTGCATCAGGCTCTCTGCATGAAGCCTGCTTCTCTCTCTGCCTATGTCTCTGCCTCTCTCTCTGTTTCTCATGAATAAATAAATAAAATATTTTAAAAAATAAAAAATAAATAAAATAAAAATATGTATGCTTATGGACAAAGACTTAATAATACAAAATATATGAAGTTAAATTGGTGAAAGACAATTTTTAACATGTTTATTTTAAAATTATTTTTGTGTTGTAAGTTTATTTGCATACTAAAATAAAATTGGTAGATAATATAGGGAATCAAAAGGAGGATATGCCATGCATTATTTATGGCTACTCTAGAGAAGGAATCTCATCTTGGAGAGGAACTGAGGCCAAGCTTATCATCAGCATCGATGCTCTAAACCTCCACAAACTAAGTAGTTTTTCCAGCCATCCTTTATTACTCGGTATCCCTCAAGCATTCCTCTCCAGAGAGCCTTTATGGAGCAAGAGTTGTCAAGGGGAAACTGACAAGCTCAGCTTCCAATTTCCTCATGAATTGGTACTCTTCTGTGTCACCATTATGATGACATGTGTCCTATCCTTTATCCAATTGTGTTGGGGTTGGCAGAGAATTGAGAATCCTTGTAGAAAACATTAAATAATCTTATCCAGAAAAGTTCTTGTCTAAGCTGCATTTCTCCTCCAAATTCCTACATTGCCCTGTTTTGAGGCATGAAATGTCTTACATGTAGATTGTCTTTTCACAGAGACTGAGAGTTCCTTGAGGACAGATAGGACCTAGCTCTGTTCATTTTGGTGTCACCAAGTTATAGTGATTTGCTTCACAGCTCCCTCCAATTCTGAGTGCTTTTTCCTCTTTTCACTTGCTAAGTCTTTCTAGCTCTGGTTGTATGGTCACCTCTCTGTGGAGGTTCCCAAATCTGATCAGGCAGAGAGAGGATTTTCTGTTTCTCACTCATGGTAACACTCTACATACTCTTTGCTATATTTCTGATAGAGAATGTTTCATTCTACAATGGCAATATCCTGATAGTTATTGCCAATTACACAGCTTAGACACTTGGCAAATTCTTAAATATAACTACATAAGGAAGAAAGGGAAAGCCTTTGCATTCATCCTACCCCCTGCTAAGCACCATTTATATAAAGTATGCTTTATATATCTCTTGATTTTACCAGCTATGTAAACATTTATTACACAAGGAGTCTTACCAAACATACTATTCAATAATATGCCTTTTTTTCCTCACATAAAAATATCCTATGGATAATTATTCATCTCAATTCATATAGATTTAGTTTATTATTATAAATAGATCCATAGTATTGGCACACAATAACTTATTTAATTTTATATCATTGGATATTGAATTCAATTAACGGACAGTTGTATTCATTTATTCTGTTGTATTCAGTTATTCACTATTCTTAAATACCACAGTGAACATTCTTACATATACATCTTTCTTCACTTGTCTACTTGTTCTAGGACAAATTTCGAGAAGTGAAATTGCATATAAATCCATATACATATTTTAAATTTTAATATACAACATTTTAATTAGCTAACGTAATTAATTAACTACTTGAATTAATTTAACATATTAATATATATTGCCTACTAAAAAGGCTGTAATAGTTGAAACCCCCCCATGAGATTTTATTAAAGTCATTGGTTTCTTATACCCTTGCCAGTATTGATTATCTTTATATTATAATTTAAGTATTTATTTCCCCACCTTCATACTGGCCTGATTTTAAAAAGGGCAAGGATGGTTATTTATCTTTTTTTTTTTTTGACATACAGTTAGTTTTGTTTTTAATACATATGAACATGTGGCTAATGGAAGGCATTCTATTTCTAAAATAAATGTGAACATTTTAAAGTGCTAAATTGTGAAGTGATTCTATATACTCTATAATGTACTTGACGGAAGGATTAGGGACATTGGACCCACAGAAATGGCAGATGTAATTCTAGTTCTGTGTCCTATCACTGTACCTGAGGCAGGGCACACAAACTCTTGGAACTTCAGTCTCTTCTTCAGCAAAATGAGCACAATAATCTCTCTAAAATTCTTGAACAGCATGTATGTAAAGATTGAATTTAAAAATTACATAAGATTTGCTACTCTCCATGAGGCTGGCAAAATAGCAACATTACTATCAACTGGTTGCTGATTATAAATGTAGAATCTTAAACTACCTATTGAACCAGAATGTGCATTTTAACAAGATCTCCTCCAGGTGATTCTTATCCAGTGTAAAGTTTGAGAGCCACTTAATAGAAAACATTAAATACAACATCAGATGCAAAACATGTAATCAGTGATATAATAATGACAATGATGATGACAATGATGTAATGTACATAAAGTACCAGCACTTAATATACCATAGTATAATTTTTATTAGTTTTTTCAAATTTAAAATAATAATCATGGGCTTCTGCAAAATGCTGCATTTCTTTAATATATGCAAAAGTTCCATTTGGGGGTGTTAAGTGATGTGCTATGCAGTGGAATGAATGTGATTTGCACTTGGCAGTTCATTTGGGAGGCAGTGGAGCATGGGCCTTGGGAACCAGAAGGGGCTGGATTAGAATCCTAGCTCTGTTTCTCATTAGCTGGCAGGTTCCAAGCAAATCACTTAATACCCTTGAGCTCTACTCTTTTCAGTTGGCTGCATTGAGACTCTTAATAGTTTACTTGAATAATACTATGAACACAACTTTGGCATATTTCAGGGGTCAGGAATAATATCTGTGGACAGTTGCTGTGTGATAAGTGCTGGATAGTGCTCTAAATGCCTTGAGCAGTTATTTAATTAACTCCTTGTGAAATCCTCTGAACTAATTATTTGTTATCATCCCCATTTTATGGAAGCATAAATAGTCTCAGAGTTAGGTTAAGTCAGTTGCCTAAATATACTAAACCCAGATGGCGTGATGACATAGCCTAATCCCTCCCTCTCTTCATCCCTCCCTCCCTCTCTCCCTTCCTTTTTTCCTTCCTTTCTCTCTCTCCTCTTTCTCTTTCTTTCCTTGTCTTTCTTTCTTTCTTTCTTTCTTTCTTTCTTTCTTTCTTTCTGTCTTTTCCCCTTTATAATGCTCCCTTCAGAAAGTGATGCCTGAGCTGTTTTAGGAGAAAATAAGAGTCTGGTAGGTGCTAATTCTGATTTACCATCTTCCAAGTAACTTTTTTAAAATTTTTTTCCCTCTCATATTCTCTACCCTTCTGTTTTTCTCTACTCTTTCTGTCTCTGGAAATCATTCCTTGTTCAACTGGTGGTACCCAGAACCTCAGTATGGCTTCATCAGTGATGTTGGCATTATATCAAAGATCCATGATCTGAAGAGTATTTCTTTCCTCCTCATTGTCTCGTATTTGACAGAGCTTTTAGCAGGTTTATATTTCCTACACCTGTAGATAAGAATACTTAAAATACTTATGCTGAATAAGTATCAGGCACTGTTCTAAGCAATAATTTCATTAATTCAGTCAGTTTCTGTAACAACTCAATGGTATAGGTGCTAGAGTTATATATCCCTAATTTACAGATGAAGACACCGAGGCCAGAGAATTTTTGTGACTTGATCAAGGCTACTCAGTTGATGAAGCTGAGATTCAAACCCAGACAAACTTGCTGTAGATTCTATCCTCTTAACCATTATACCTATTGCCTCCCTCCTGACTCTCAAAACAGTATTGAGAGATCAGTAGGAAAGTGTGAGACTCACCACTTTACAGATGAGCACAAATTTTCAGGGTACTATATGATTTGCCCAGGGTTACATAGATCTAGATGTGGGGTAGGGATTAAGATCCATGTCTCCAGGTAAAAGGCTAGCTGAATCAGAAAAGGAAACTCAGGACAAACAGCCACAGAGGAAGCCTGATGGAATTTGAGTAGAAACTGAGATCTGCAACATGCCCAAAGAGAAGGGCCCGCCAGATTCTCTGTTGGATTTAATTTGTCATTTATGAGTGAAACAGTTGTCTTCCTTCTTCCCACATCCATTCTGCCATCAAACGATCAGTGTGATCCTGCATCTGGAATCATGTTTGACTCTGAATTTGCAAAATTTGTTTTTGTTCTTTAATTCAGGGTTCTTCTGCCTTTCCTAACAGGCTGTCCTTTCCCTTTACATCATTGTCCACTGAGACTATGCTAAAAGAAAAAAAAAATAGGGATCCCTGGGTGGCGCAGCAGTTTAGCGCCTGCCTTTGGCCCAGGGCGCGGTCCTGGGGACCCGGGATCGAGTCCCACGTCGGGCTCCCGGTGCATGGAGCCTGCTTCTCCCTCTGCCTGTGTCTCTGCCTCTGTGTGTGTGTGTGTGTGTGTGTGTGACTATCATAAATAAATAAATAAAAATTTAAAAAAAATAAAGCTTTAAAAAAAATAACCCTCCAATGAGCTTAGCAGTGTTCCTTTTCTCTGTGGTGTGTTCTTAACGTGTCATTTCTGTTTTCTAATTATTCAATCAATTGTTTTCTCCCCTCTTTTTAAAAATCGACTCTCTTCCCATTTTCCAGATCATATAGCTTATAAATGCTTTCCATTTTTCTTTGATTCTGGGCTCTAATTTGTTCCCCAAATGTCAACTGTCAGCATTTTGAGAATCAATGTTTGATTTTAAATATTAGATCCTGCCTTTCTCTTTTAGTAAAAAAAATAACAATAATAAGTGGGAGTCCATTTTAGAATTAATAGGAAAAAATTTTTTAGTGTACAAACCATTATTTCCATTTAATCTGATTTTATTTTTAGTGTAAAGTGAGGAGGGAAGGTATTATCTTTTTTAATAGAAAAATAACTTGAAAAAAAAAAAAAAAGAAAAATAACTTGAGCTTCCAAGAAATTAAGTAAGAGAAATTAAATGAGTGACTAAAAGAAGAAAGCTGCCATTCTGCTAGGCCTTCTTATTTCTTTTTCTGCATAATATATGGAGAGAAAATAGGCTAGCACTTGCACTTGAATTGTCCCTATCCTTCTTAGTCTCTGTGTAAACTTGAGTATACCAAATACCCTTTTCCAAATAGGTACATGTATTAGTTAGAGTAGAGGTGATTTGAAAGTATATTGCCCACACTTGAAAACAAATTCAGCATTGGGATAATTTAAATAGCTAGAGTGCTTCTGGTTTAATCAGGTAGGTGGATAGTGCTAATTTTAATAGGAAGAGAGAAGGTGAGATTAGCCAACTGTCATTTGATCTTGTGAATCTAGGGTTTAGCGGATTGGGTTGGGTAGCAGTTGTGTGTTCCACGGTGTCTCTGTATTGCAAATGATGTATTACCTTCTCTTGAGTGACCAAATGCATTCCTTAATCCAGGAAGATACCACTGGGCTCTTCAATGTGGTTCCTTTAAAACATCCCATTACAATTGCATTATTCCATCAAGTCCCCAAGTTACCTTTGTGATAAAAAAGATACTACAGGGATCCCTGGGTGGCGCAGCGGTTTGGCGCCTGCCTTTGGCCCAGGGCGCGATCCTGGAGACCCAGGATCGAATCCCACGTCGGGCTACCGGTGCATGGAGCCTGCTTCTCCCTCTGCCTATGTCTCTGCCTCTCTATCTCTCTCTCTATGACTATCATAAGTAAATAATAATAAAAAAAAAGATACTACAAAAAGGAAGTTTTTTTTTTTTAATTTTTTTAAAATTATTTATTTATGATAGTCACAGAGAGAGAGAGAGAGGCAGAGACATAGGCAGAGGGAGAAGCAGGCTCCATGCACTAGGAGCCCGACGTGGGATTCGATCCCGGGTCGTGGGATTCGATCCCGGGTCTCCAGGATCACGCCCTGGGCCAAAGGCAGGCGGCAAACCGCTGCGCCACGCAGGGATCCCAAGAAGGAAGTTATTATAGTGCCTAGTAGCCTCTGCATGCTCAGTAGAAGTCATGAGAAAGGACTGAATTGGGTAAGATAGGACCACTGATCACAATAGACACAGTATGTGGAGAAAGTAGTTGTGTTGAGTCCTGGAGTTTTAGAGAAAATGGGCTGGTGTGGTGGAAAATGTAAGTCAGGGGACCCCTACTGAGTCATTGCCCTCTTCTGTTTGTAGGTTCCCCTCCTTTCTCTTTGTAATGCTAAAAATGAGAGGCCAGACTACAGTCCTATGATTCTAGTAGTCTAATTGAGGAGCTAGGGCTCAGCAGGTGGTAGTGTATCTGGGGCTTCTATGACATGGAACAATGTCTTTGGCTCATTTTCCCTTTAATAAGTGGACGGAGACAGTAGTGAATCTATGAAGACACAGTCCCTCCTCCTCCCTGGAGGGAGAATGAAATATTAAAAGACTTTATTATTGTAAAGAAGCAGATAACAAGACAATCAGGACCATTAAAAATTGACAAAGCACCAAGCCCAGATAAATTACATGGCATCATGCTGAAGGCAATGACAGGGGAATGGAAAAAGCCATTGGCAGAGATGCCTGGAAGATCAAGAGAGCCCACACACAGACATAAGCATTATCTGCAGTCTGAAAGCCAGGCCCAGGCCCACGTATGAAGACACTGTGATGCTAAAAGGTGCTCAGATTACATTTTCCCAACTGGATCTTGTCGTGCCCTTGGAAGACGTTCTCTATCACTTCATCATGGCACCAGTTACACTGTTTCTTATTGGCTTGATTTTGTCCCCCAAAAGAATGTGGACTTCTCTAGAAAAAAGCCTTATTTTGATGACTGGCACAGAACAGACATTCAGTACGTTTATAGAATGACTCAATAAATAAACAAAAGTAGTGGGGCATGCAGGCTTTGGCTCCAGTTCCAAACTGAATTCCCTCAGAGAACTATATATTTTAGGGAAGATGTTTGTAACACCTTTCTCAAATTAAACATAAAGAATCTTTATTCTTGCAAGAAATTGGCCAACTCCTAAAGGGTTCTAAAAACAGTATGACTTTTGCAAAATAAATTTGAGAAGAAAAATCACATGACCAGTAAAGGCTAACTACTATGTGTATGGGGCTATTCTTAAAGGCTTCATTTTCAAGTGCGTTCAAAATGTGCGTATCTAGATAGTAAGTGTTGTGACTAGTTCCCCTGCCTTGATTTACAGAAGAGGTAAAATTCAGAGAGATTAAGTAGATCATAATCACAGAGCACAGAGGACAGATTGGACTTTATGCAAAGTATGTCTAAGTCCAGAACTCATTCTCTGTGTATTATGCACAACTTTGTGAGATATGTATTCTCTGTGCATTATGTCCTAACTTTATGAGATACTGGTATTGTTAGGCCCTTGGCATAGAAGGCAATTAGCATCATGTCAGACAAGGCTCATGGTCACTGTCCAAGTTAATTTGTTGTATGTATTAAATGATAGTGAGTGTAAGAGTGCTGTCCTTTGAACATGCCTGACAAGTTCTGAACTAGGTCCCTGTTCTGGAACTCTGGCACTATTTTTCAGACAGGCTCCTTCTTCATTATAGGTGTCTAGATGGAACTCTGACAGGAGAGAAGGGAGATGCATGACCATCCTCAATGAAAAAGAAGACAATTGAGATTTAGAAAATATGTAGCGTCCCAAGATCATACTGGCCTAAAAAACAGAAAAGCCTGGAGTCGATGCACAGCCTCCTGTCTCCTTGTCCAATATCATTTCCACTAGTCCTCAGCTCAAAGCAACCCTGAGACATTACAGATCTTAAGGGGTGAGGGAGCACGTGCTATGGAGATAGATTGTCTTGGATCTGAATCCTGACACTGACACTTACCAGTTGTGTGACCTTGGACAAATTGCTTAATATCTCTCAGGCTCAGTTTCCTCTCCCATGTAATGAGGGAACTAATACCTACCTCACTGAGTTGCTCTGAGAATTAAATGAATCTGTGAATTAATTAACTTATTCTCTGCATTGTACCAGAAAGGACTCAAGGTGGCTTACAAGGACATGATAATATGATTTAAGAATGGAGGAGAAAAGAAATAAGAGTAAGACAGGAGATAGGGGACTCAGTCCAATACAATGGCTAAGAATAGGTGCCCCATTTTCCTCAAAGGTGTCTAGTAGCCAACCCCAGACGGGAAGCATTGACAGCTATAGTGTTTGCAGTATTCACAAAGTAATAACAGACTCATGACTTACAGGGAGCATAGTTATATTTAAGATATAAGATATATTTTATATTCTTATATTTAATATATAAGGTATACTTATATATATTCCAGGTTCTAGGTACTGCATTAGGCAGTGCAGTCAGTACTAAAAGGCAGACATGGTCCTTGCCTTCATGGAGGTAAACTTTCATGACTTCATGATGTCAGTGTAATGTCACATCCATGATATCCTCTTTACCTAAAAATACAAAGAATAAATGAATTGCATAAAATTTTACATGTCATTCTTTGAGCAAAGGGTCTGACACACAGAAAGTGTTTAATACTGGGTTGTTCACATATTAACAGATATTCATTAATCTATAGCGTCTATGTTTATGCCTTTTCTAGGCACTGGGGATATGCAGTGTACAGACCAAACATCCTGATCTATGTCCTAGTTGAGGAGAAAGATAAGATCATTATGTAAAATATGTGTTATAGCAGATATTGATAAGGGATGTGTGGTGAAGAGTGCTGAGCACAATTCAAAGAGAATGGCCAGGGAAAGCCTCACTAAGAAGGCAATGTTTGAGTTCAGACTTGAAGAAAGAAAGGGAGGAAGCCATGAAGGTTCTAGAGAGTATTCCAAACAAAGAGAACAGCTAGTGCAAATGCCAAAGGCTGGTGCACGCCTGGCAGGATCTATGCAGTATTAGGGAGAATTCCTTCAACTGAAAGAAGTAGAAACTCAACTCCAGACAGGGTAAGCAAGATATTTACAGGAGAGATATTTGCCTGAGTGGTTCATAGAATCCAAAAATGAGATGCAGGACAACAGCCATTCTAATTTGGGAAGCTCCAAGGCAGAACCAGGCCTAGTCTCCCAGCAGGCTTTCTCTCTCCTCTCTTCTCTAGTCATTGGCTCTGTCCTCTTGTTCTTTCTCTATGCAGATGGAACATGACATGGTGGCTGGCAGCTGCAGCCACATCCTTATAGCCTTAGAACCAAGCAGTGGAATAGCTATACTTTTCCCTGCCTATTATTGCATAAAAAATGTCCAAGCCCAAAGGCCACTGTGGATGTAGAATGGGACATCGTATGATTGGCTGAGCCTGGGTTAGGTGTCCACCAATGTGGTCTGCTTAACAAAGTCTGACATTGAAAGAGGGTAGAGAAAAGGGAACTGGGCTCATTCAGAGTGTACCAAAAAGTCCTGCTCAAAGTAAATGACTTTCCCTAAGAAAAGCAGTTCATAAATGTCACAGGAGAGACTAAATCCTCCTACCCTATCAGAAATCATTAGCATCCTAGTTAATCTGACGTATGAATAAGAGCTTAGATTATTCTGTGTTTCTGTGGATTCCCAAGAGATATTTTGCCATTTCTCTCATCTATACAGAGGACATTCTGTTCATTGTCATATGCCTATAATGATCCTATAATCTAAAACGCTTCATGCTTATGATGCTGAGTGGTATGCTATAATTTACCTCTCCTTTGTTGTCATTAGAAAGTGCTATGAGCTTTCAAACAGTTGAAAAGTAGGCCACAAGTACACAGAAAACATCCAATAATACACAAGTTAATTTTAAGCATGGTCATTTTTTATGATAACAATAATTATGATTGAAAAGCAATTTAAAGAGCAAAAGGCAAAAATGCATGTTATATAGTGAGGAGATTTTTGTGAGATATTCTGGGACAAATTGGCATAGATTTATATAATGAAATGATGAGAACTAGGGGCATGTTCCCACACTGTGGTCATTTTAATCAGGATATGACCATCTGCCCAAAGGATGGACTGCCTCAAATACACACATGTCCTCTGGCTTCAGCCAAAAAGAAACAACAGCGGATGTGATGGCTAAAGAGGTGGCAGATACTGAGCCTAGGATATTAATTTCCCTTTCTTGGTTTTTACAAGGATACCTCTATCTCTCTCATTCTCTCTCTGACTCTGGAAAATCATTCTCTCTTTATGGCGTTTCAAGTTCATGCAGCTTGGTGGGAAGAGTGGTGGTGGTGATGGCTCACAGATATTATGAGCCCCAGTGCACTGCCCTATCCCCTGGCTACACCTTTGTAAACTATTTTTCATTAAACTCACCTCAGATTTCCCAACTTGAGAGGCTATTTTTTTGTCAGTACACTAACCCCACTCCCCACAGTCAAATTCTTGCTCACTTTGCAAGTGCATTATAATGGCATTAATCCTACTCATCTTGACTTGAGATATGTCTGTAGTCAGATCTGCTTCTTATTTTCTTACATTTTTGGTAATTCTCAGTCTTCATCCTAATATACCCCCTGAGCCTCCATCTCTGCCTAATTCCTCGTTTTTAAATCCCTTTCTAATGCCACCTCCTATAAGAATTTTTCCTTGAGGGGCACCTGGGTGGCTCAGTTGGTTAAGCAACTGTCTTTAGCTCAGGTCATGATCCTGGGTCAGGTCCTAGGATCAAGCCCTGCATCCAGCTCCCTGCTCAGCCAGGAACCTGATTTTCTCTCTCCTTCTTCCCCTCCCCTTTTTGGGCTCTCTCTCTCTCTCAAATAAATAAATATTATATTTTTTAAAGAAGCTTTCCTTGATTCACTGTTAGATGCAATCTTGTCTTCTTCTAGACTCGTATAATTTTCTATCCAACCACTACTGTGGCACTTATTTCTACTCTATACAGATTTTTGTTTGGCCCACATCTTATCTTCATTAATTAGCTGCTGAATTCATGCCTTCAGGATTCACTTCCCAACAAGAATGCCTTGCACATTTAAAGCATTCAGGAAATGATCTGTTGATTGGAAGAATGAATAGATTGCTGAATTTCACTATCACTTAAGACAGTTAATATTAGACAACTGCTCCCACATTTTAATATCATATCCATTAATTCCGCTAACATCTCTGGAGGACCCACCACATGTTGAGAATTGTGCTAGGTGCTAACTATTTCATGGCCATAAAAAACCTACATATAGAGAGTATATATTCATTGATCCTACAAATTCATAAAAAATATCTCTCTTGATGTGAATTTTTAAAATCACCTGTGCAAAAATATATAGGGTCCTTAGAACACATCTTCATCAACCCTCAACTCTTGTTCCTGCTAGCGCTGAAATTAATTCTCCATTCTCAATAGTATGGATGGTAATTTCAACTTAAATATAGTCTGTACCCATATAGAGCTATGAAGCTCAAATCTCACTGGCTTGTTAGAAAATCATGTAAGGAACTTTAAAGTATAGATAAATTCTTGTCTCATTAGTCCTCACCTCTACCCCAGAACTGTTGGATTGGCATTTGGATTGAGAATGGTGACTGATTTGAAGTTTACCACCTTCCCCCTTTCCACCTTTCTTCAATTATGACTCCATTAACTCTGCACTTGTCTGAGGATTGGTGTTCAGGAACCATTGTTTTAACATAAATTTTATTTTTATAGAATCCTTATGAAGAAAATAAGGGGTTTTTTCTTTCTGCTTTTAATGGAGATTCCAATACATGAAGTGAATTGGAGAAAGAAATAAACAATCATTTTGTTGAAGTAGGAACGTTAAGACTGTCTAAACATATTTAAAAAGTTTCAATCCTAAGCATAAGCAATATGGAAGAATAGGAAGCTCAAGTCTCTCTTTCCTCCAATGGAGACATCAATTCAGCAATACATAGACCATTTCCTTTGTGAAAAATCCAGAAAAGTTAACAGGTAGCTACACCCGAGGCAGCATGAAACCAGCTGGATCAAAGTCTATAGGAAATTTCATGGCATTTATTTGTCCAAGTCCCACCACTAACATGGAAAAAGTGGAAGAAAGCCCCCAATTCACAGCATCTCCCTGGGCAGGGAAAATGTTGAAGCATTTTCCAGTATTTAAAATTTTCAGAGAACTGCGTGGGGGATTTGTTTCTTTCTCATTCATCTTGGATCATTGATGGGACCCAGCATACTCTAGATGCCTAGGGTAGGGCCTTATGAGAACAAAATAGAACAGGGCAGGGGATGCACAGTACAGCATACAGAAGCTGATGTAGCTCGGTGTCATATTCCTCAGAGGGGAGAGAGAAGAGAGGAGTGTGTATTCATGTTCTGGCTTTTCAGGGAGCTGTCTGGATTCTGTCTCACCTGATTCAGAGTGCTGACCTGACCCAGGATACTCTAGAAGCCTCTGAGGGCCTCTGAGAATAAGTACTGGGTGGCTTGGGCAGCTCCAGAGAAACTGCAGTAGTGTCAACAAATACCAGAGAGAACAGAAGATTACAAACTCCTAAAAAAGAAAACCTGCATATCCCTCTAATTGGGAATTTAGTACAAGTCAACAGAAGATGCATCCAAAGAGAAGGTTTGAGTGGCCCTGAGAATATTTAGATGGGCTGATTAGTAAAGGTTTTCGTTTTTATTTTTCCTGTAAGAACTCAGGCTGTAAGTAGTGGGAAATGTGTATGTTTGTGTGTGCATGTGTGTATGTTCGTATGTTTTCAAATTCAAGGACACCAACACAGAGTAAAAAGCACATAAGGACAGGGAAATTTGGTCCAATCAAACAATTGCAACAAAAAAAAAATCTTCAGAAACCATCCCCAAAGAAGTTGAGGTATATTAATTACCTGGCAAAAAGTTCAAAATAATTATCATAAAGATGCTCTGTGAGTTCAAGAAAATGATATAAAAACAAATGACAACATCAAAAAGAAAAAAATGTAAATTAAAAATAAAAGAAATTTTGGAGCTGAAGAAAATAATAACTGAATTGAAAAAAATAATAAGAGTTTAGTCACACACTTCATCAAGCATAACAAAGAATCAGCAAATGCAAATATAGGTCATTTGAAATTATCCAGTAAGAGGAACAAAAAGAATAAAAGAAAAGCAAATGAAGAAAACTTAAGAGATTTATGGGTACTATAAAATACACCAATATGTGCATTATGGGAATCATAGAAGGAAAAGAGACGGAGGAGGAGTAGATGCTTGTTTGAAGAAAAAATGGCTGAAAACTTCCTAAAACTGGAGAAGAAATGGGCATCCAGATTTAAGAGACCCAAAGGATTCTGACTAAGATGAAACTAAAATGATCCACACTGAGACACATTATAATCAAATTGTCAAAAGTCAAAGACAAAGAAAGATTTTTTAAGCATAAGGAGAAAAGCAATTCATCATGTACTATGGAGACTCACTCCACAACACTCAGCAGATTTCTCAGCAGAAGTGTAGCCAATCAAAAAGGAGTAGGATGATATATTCAAAGTGCTGAAAGAAGAAAACTGCCAACCAAGAATGCTAAACCTGGCAAAACTGTCTTTTAAAAATAAAAATAGAGACTTTCCCAGAAAAAAACAAAAGCTAAAAGAGTTCATCAACACTAGGCCCACTTTATAAGAAATGCTAACAATAGTCCTTTCCGTTGAAATAAAAGGACATAGGCCAGAACACAAAAGCATTTGAAAATATAAACTTTGAGGGGGTACCTGGGTGGTTCAGATGGTTAAACATCTGCCTTTGGCTTAGTTCATGATCCCAGGGTCCTGGGATGGAGCCCCACATTGGGCTTTCTGCTCTGTGGGAAGCTTGCTTCTCCTCCCTCTGCCTGTTGCTCCCCCTGCTTGTGTGCTCTCTCTCTCTCTCTCTCAAATAAATAAGTAAAATCTCCAAAAAGAAAAAATATAAAGCTCGGTGATTAAGTAAATATATAGACAAATACAGAATATTATAATAATGTAATGTCAGTACATAAACAACTTTTAACTTAGGCATAGAAATTGAAAGACAAAAGCATAAGTAATAACAATAACTATAAAAATATGTTAATGAATACACAATATAAAAAGATGTAATTTGTGACATCAATAACAAAGTGTGGAAGAAGCAATAAAAAAAGGTAGAGCTTCTGTATGCAATTTAAGTTGTTATCACCCTAAAATAGACTATGTTTTGTATAAGCCCTATGGTAACTACAAAAAAATAACTTTTGTGTAGCAGATACACAAAAGAAAATGAGAAAAGAATAAAAGCATGTCACTATAAAGAAATCAATAAAACACAAAGGAAGATCTCAAGAGAGAAAACAGAAAAGCTATAAGACAGAAAAGAATTAACAAAATGACAATAGTAAGTCCTTCCCTATCAGTAATTAAGTATAAATTAATTAAATTTGTCAATAAGAAGATATGGAATGGCTGAAAAAGACATTCCATACAGACGATAATTATTAAGAGAGCAGGGTGGCCATGCTGATATCAGACAAAATAGTCTTTAAGTCCAAAAGGGTCACAAAGACAGAGGACATTATGTAATGAATAAAAGGGTCAAATCACCAGGAAGATATAACAACTATAAATATATGCATACCCAGTATCAGAGCACCCAAATATGTGAAATGAATATTGATAGAACTAATAAGAAATGGACAGAAATACATTAATAATAGGAGATTTTAGTATCCCACTTTCAATAATGGATACAACATTAAGACAGAAGATCAATAAGGAAATAGGACTGGAACAACACTCTAGACAAGATGGCATTAGCAGACCTAGTCAGGGTATTCCACCCAACAGCAGCATAATACACCTTCATCTCAAGCACACACAGAACACCCTCTAGTAAACATACCATGTTAGGTCACAAACCAAGTTTTAACAAAACCTTTTTTGAAGACTGAAATCACATCATGTATCTTTTCTGACCATAATGAAATTAAACTAGAAATCAATAGGAGGAAAACTGAAAATTTCACAAATATGTGCAAATTGAACAACGTCCCCTTGAACAACCAATGGATCAAAAAGAATGAATCAAAAGAGGAATTAGAGAATACCTTGAGACAAATGAAATGAAAACATAACATAGCAAAACTTACAGGATCTAGCAAATTGGTACTAAAAGGAAAGTTTATTAGTGGTAAATACCTATATTTAAAAAAAGAAGAAAGATCTCAAAACCTTCTCCCAAGAAGCTGGAAAAACAAAAACAAAAAATTAAGCCCCAAATTCCAAAGTTAGCAAAATGAAAGAAATGATAGAGTAGAGCAGAAATAGCAATATAATAAGGTCCATATATGAGAGCCCCATAGCTAATATCCTACTCAATAGTTAAAAACTGAAAACTTTTCTACTGAGATTAGAAACAAGGCAAAGAGATTCACTCTTGCTACTTCTATTCAAAATAGTGCTGAAAGTCCAAGCCAGAGCAATGAAACAAGGAAAAGAAGCAAAATGCATTCAGATCAGAAATGAAGAAGTAAAATTTTGTTCTAGATGACATCATTTTAAATGTAGCAAGTCCTAAAGATTCCACATAATAATAAATGAATTAAAAGTAAGATGAAAATGAAGTTTCAGGCTATATAATCAAAATAAAATATTAGTTGATTTTCCCAAAAAGAAATTAAGAAAACAATACCATTTGTAATAGCATCAAAAATAAAATACTTAGGAATAAATGAGTGGAAAATAGTATACTGAAAACTTACAAACATTGCTAAAAGAAATTAAAGAAGGCACAAATAAATGGAAAGAAATTTTCTGTTCATGGATTGGAAGACTTAATGTTATTAAAATGTACACACTACCATGAGTAATCTACACATTCGATGCAATCTTTTTTTCGTTCAATGCAATCTGTATCAAAATACCATTGGTGTTTTAAGAAAAAAAAATTTCTAAAATCCATATGGAACATAAAGAATCCCAAATAGCCAAAATAGTCTAGAGAAAGAACAAAGCTGGAACTCTCATGCATCCTAACTTCAAAATATATTACAAAGCTACAGTAATTAAAACAGTATGATACTGACATAAAGGGAGCTGTATAGACCAGTGGAAAAGAATAGAGAATCCATATACAAACTACATATAGAGAGTCAGCCGATTATTTAACAAGAGTGCCAAACTGCACAATGGGAATGGGACAGTCTCTTCAACAATTGTTGTGAGAAAATTGGATATCTAACCAAGAAGAATAAAAAGGCAACCTGTGGAATGGTAGAAAATATTTGTGAACCATATATCTGATAAGGGGTTAATTTACACTATATATAAGGAACACCTACAACAAAATTGCTAATGAACAAATAACCCAATTAAAAACTGGGCAAAAAGCTTGAATAGACATTTATCCAAAGAAAACATACAAATAGCCATATAGAGGGCCAATGTGGAAAGATACTTAGTGTCACTGATAATCAAGGAAATGCAAACCAGAACATACAACTTCACACCTATCAGGATGACTATTGTTTAAAAAAAAAAAAAAAAGACAAGTATTGTGAAGGATGTGGAAATTGGAACCTTAATATACTATTCATGGGAATGCAAACTGGTGCACACTTTGTGGAAAACACCCTGGAATTTCCCTAAAAAATGAAAAACAAGTACCATATGATTCAGCAATTCCATTTCTAAGTATTTATCTGAAGAAAATAAAGGCACCAATTTGAAAAGATACATCCCCCTCACATTCATTTTGGCACTACTTATATTCATCAATGGATAAATCAGTAGAGAAAATTTGATATATACTTGCAATGGAATATTATTTGGCTTTTTTTTTTTTTTTTGGCTTTAAAATAAAGGAAATCCTGCAATATGTGACATCATGGATGGACCTGGAGGGCATTCGGCTAAGTGATATATGATAGAGAAACACAAAAGCTGTATAATCTTCCTTATGTGTGCAATTTTAAACAACAACAGCAAACTAAGTTCCTAGATACAAAAAACAGATTTGTAGCTGCTAGAAGTGGGGAGATGAGTGAAAGGAGTCAGAAAGTGCAAACTTCCAGTTATAAAATAATTAAGTCACGAAAATGTAACGTATAGCATGGTGACTGACTATAGTTAATAATACTGTACTGATAATTGAAAGTTGCTAAGAGGTCTTGAAAGTCCTCATTACAAGAAAAAGTTGTAACTATATGTAGTGACAGGTATTAACTAGACCTATTGTGGTGATCATTTCATAACACATACAAATATTGAATCACTATGTTGTACAACTGAAATTAATATAATGTTATATATCACTTATAGCACAATTAAAAATAAAATAGTATCTTAAAAATAGTTTTTATATTGATTACATGTTGACATAACACTTTGGGTAAGTTGAGTTAAATAAAATCTAATAATGGGCACCTGGGTGGCTCCTTTGGTTAAGTGTCCAACTCTTGATTTCAGCTCAGGTCATGAACTCAGGGTTGTGAGATCCAGCCTTATGTTGGGCTCCACACCCAGTGCTCTCCATCTCTAACTTAATTAATTAATTAAAATAAAATGGGGAGTATAAACTAATATTTTATAGCTTTTGAATTTACAAGGAGATTTCACATACATTAATTCCTTTAATCACTGCAGCCATCTCTAGAGGAAATTATTGTTTATATTTCTTTTACTAATAAAGAAACTGCATCAGAGATTTAGTACCTTGCCTAAGGCTATAACTAAATCTGTCCCAGGAATCCAACCTAGAACTCCTGAATTCTGTGTGCCAGTGGTTTTCAAAGTGGGGTTCCTGGACTGGCAGCGTTAAAGCCACCTGAGAACTTGTTAGAAATGCAAATTATTTGGCCTTACTCAAGACCTATTGAAACAAAGTCTCTGACAGCCTGCCTTTCAACAATCCCACAAAATGACTCGTGCTCATAAGGTTTCAGGCATGTTATGAGAAACAAATTAGATAAAAGATCTGAAAGGAATATATAAGGGATAGACAAACCATAGTAGCATTATTTGTTCACTCCCTCTTTCTTTTCTATTATTTGTCCTCTGAGGGTGTAAATATTTAAATGTCAACAAAATAGACAGGAAATTAGGACAAAGAGCAAAATCATGAGGTGGCCACCTTGACTTGCTACTAATAATACCAAGAATCAATGACTTGACAATAATAGCAATTGCTGTTTTCCCTAAACGGTTCTTGATTTTTCTTTCCATGTAAACAGTGATTATGAAATTGAATTCCCATAATTATGATCAAGGAGTGGTAATGAAAAACTATTTTGTATGAAAAAAAATTATCTATTTACAGTAAGCACTGCTCTGTAGGATCTGATTCTGAAGGACTGTTTTATCTCCTGAGGAAGTTTCTTCCCAAGGACACCACTAAGTGAAGGCTGCTTGTTCCTCCCACATTTCAATCCAGTTCTTTGCATAAAGTGAGCCCACAGGAACTTCAGAACAAATGAACAAACATACCACTAACCACAAGCCAGGAGTATAGAGGTTCAAATTCTTCTAAATCCCCAAAGCTTCCTCTAAATGATTACTTTATTCTCTTTGAAAGTGATTCTACTCTACCATCCTGGATGTCTTCTAGGATATCTACTACCTTCCTGGTCATTTCCTCTTATTCATTATAAATACCTGGTATTTGATTCATAATCTTACCTTATACCCAAAGCTTTGTCATCATAGAAGTTGTTGTTGTTGTTGTTGTTTTTTAAAAAAAGATCTAAGTTTTGTGGATCACCTACACAGCATCCTGCAATCTCACCTTCTAAATGTTCCAAATTCCAAATGCTTTTGTCTCAAACAACCTTAACCATAAACTACTTGCTTACCCTCTGGGTCCAGACCTGGCCACCACTGGGGTTTCTCTACTCTGTTGTATCAAATTCATATTACACTCTGTCTCCCAGTCTTCTGGTTCTCATACTGAGTGATTCCCACTATAAACTCACTGAAAACCTCAAGACATTCTAGTAGTTCTTAGCTTCTTCTGATTTCACCTGTTTCTTTTGAAGCTTATAGATGCATGTGATATATCACTTTTGTCTCTTGACAGGAAAGTGACAAGATTTCATGGGATTTTAAGGTAATGCATGTAGGAATGAGTAGTGACATGTTAACTGGACTAGAAGGTGAAGAGTCTAGGGTAAGGGAGAATGCTAGTTTGTTGTGTACAAGTTGAAGTATGGGTTTTTAA
The DNA here is from genome assembly GCF_018345385.1 of Vulpes lagopus. NCBI lineage: Eukaryota > Metazoa > Chordata > Mammalia > Carnivora > Canidae > Vulpes > Vulpes lagopus. Next base: position 30,829,612 of record NC_054838.1, on the reverse strand, counting down.
GGTCACACTCAGCCTTGATGAGACAGGAAAAAGGGAAGTTCAAAAGGCTACGTAGAAGAGATGGTATAAAGAGAATCAAGCATGAGTTCTCTGAGGGCAACAATCTTATTTGTTTTGTTCCTCATTGTATACACAATTTCTAGACATTGCCTATTTCGTACATAATTTATTTGTTAATTCATAGGGATGTGTTAAGGATTAAATGGAGATTGTATAAAGCTTCATAAAAATGAGTATCCCAAAAGATCTAGGCAAGACTTCTTGTAATCTTGCCTTAAAAGTTGCACAGCATCACTTCTCCTGGATCCTACTGATGACAAGTCATAGGTCCAGCTCAGATTTAAAGGGAGGGAACTGTACAAGGATATGAGTTCTAGGAGGCATTATTCATTAAGGAGAAGGGAATCTTTGCAGAGTAACTCAAAACTCAAATAAAAGCCTTAGTAGAAGTGTTATTTCTTTCCCTCTTCTTTAAGTTCTGTATAAAACAAAGCTCAGAACTCAGTGCTGCAGTGTCATCATATGTAAAGAAACTCATCCTGAATATTGGAATTTATGTTCCAATATTGTGCGGTGATTGGGTGGCTTAGTCAGTTAAGCAACCAATTTTTGATTTTGGCTCAGGTCATGATCTCAGGATCATGAGATCAAACCCCGCATCAGGCTCTACACTGCACATGGATCCTGCCTGTGATTCTCTCTCTCTCCCCCTCTTGCTGCCCCTCCTCCTGCATTCTCCCTCTCTCTCTTTCTCTCTCTCTCTAAAATAAATAAATAAAATCTTTAAAAATAAATAAAAATAATTTTAAAAAGGAAAGAAATTCCAACATTTGCTAAACTTGAAAACATTCAGAGGGATCATAATACATAGTTTCTGGCAATCCTTTTCCTAATGTCCGCAACCATTCTTAAGCACTCTGAGAGTCCTGAGAAAGCCCCGCATGCCTTTGCCAAAAACATCCTTTCTCTCATTGATGCCATCCTGTGCCCTATCTTACCTATCACTCCCCTCTCACTGCTGCATGCCACTCAACAGGTACTATCATTGTGTGCTCTTGACATAAAGCAGCCCCTTTGAGTCATTCCTCCTGAAAGAAATGTCTGCTTACTAGAATAATAGATTCCATCAAAACCAAAATTTTATTATTATTATTATTATTATTGCCTGTTTTAAGGATAAATGGTCTTTAACACAAAATATCTGCTGGTGCAGTGCATGAGTTAAAATCGTAATAATCACAGATATGGTCGAGTATGATTATATTAATATTTTTGCCAAACACTGACTTGGCCTTGATGAAATTCTGCTTCAGGCCTGTCCTTTCTAGAAGGGCCTGTTCTCTCTACTTAAGCATGAATGACTGGAAACAAAACTCCTGCCCCACCCTTCCGTGAGGCATGGTCATAGGCAGAGAAGTGAAAAGAGCATGGCAGGCAAGGGTTAAGAAGTCTGTGTCTGAGTATTGATCTCTTGTGTGGCCATGAGAAAGATGCTTGGATTCCAAGGGAAATGCTTCTCAGACTGACTCTACTATGCATGTGTATCATCTGTTTATTGGGGATCGTTTATATGCAAATCCTGATTCGGTAGCGCCGAAGGGGGCCTGGGCTTCTATATTGCTAAGCAGCTCCACATGATGCTGATGCTGCTGATTTATGAACCCCGCTAGAGGAGTAGCTCTAGATCATTCTTCTCTCATTTGGGAATGGGAATAGTTTTATGTATTCATCTTTCTCCCACTTAAAAAAAAAAACAAAAAACAAAAACAAAGGACAAAAACAAAACCTTTGTTCATTTTCTAAAAAAAATTGAAATCCACACTTTTTGCTGTATTCCTTAACGCAGCTTGTGAAACTCTTTGAATCAGGTACAACCTCATCTCCAACTACTCTCTATTTCTCCTAAATCTATAGTACTCATCATCCTTCTTCATGCCATGTTCCCACACACCTTGACAGGTAATCCTTTTCTTTTAGAACATACTGCATGCTTAGCTACTAGGCTGAGCTCCTTCAGCAGTGCAAATTAGCATCACGTTAATGTTTGTAGCCCAAAACATATGTTGGCAAATTGAATTTAAATTTAAAAAGAAATATATATATATATAATTTTTAAAAAGAACACAGTTGCATTGTGTTACATCTGAGCAGATTCTTAATCTACTTGTCAGGGCAGTGACGCTCCGGTTAGTGTCCAGTGGGTAGAGACCTCGGTAGATCACTTTGTGGCACTTGAGTTGCCCAGAGTGGGAGCAACGGTTTTGTCTCACTCTATAATAAAGATTAGGCTGTCAAGTGACTAACAGTAATGTGGGAGTCTGAGATGACAGCAGGATTGAACTGCTGCGTGCAGAACCTATGGAGGGAGAAAATTATGAGGAGGTCATGGTACACCTGAAGCATTCCCTTTGAATGATGTAATATGGAACCTACGTTGACCAAATGAGTTACCAGAAAAGGAAAGAGAGAACCTAATAGGTATTGAACGCCTACTATGGGCTAGATGTTTTTATACATTATTCCATTTACTTCTCACAGTGATTCTGCAAGGAAAATATTGCCATAAGAGTTCTAAAAGTAGTTATCATATGATAAGCACTTTATCCACATTATCTTACTTGGTGTTCAAGCAGCATTACGTTATACTCTTACACATCATTTTATAAATTTCTAGCTGATATTTGCATTTCAACATGTATCCAACTCACAAGAACTCTCAAGGGTTAGTTTTCTTACTAGGCCTGTAAGTTCCTTGAGACTCATATTTTACTCAGAGTCACACTTCTCAGAACCAAATATGCTCACTCGGTTTCAGTTGAATTGAATTTTTCTACACCAAGTTGCCTTAATATCTCTTTGAGAGTTGAGAAGGTGTACTCTTTATTTTTATATTCTCAGTACCCTGTACAGTGTTTTTGCATTCCAGGTAATTTATAAATGGTTATTAGAAAAATATGTGGGTAGATGGATGAATCAGACAGACCAGGGAAGAGATTAGCAAGTTTCCTCCACTGGATTTGAAGGTGAAAGAGGGGATAGGAGGTTTAAAAAAAATAATGGGAAAGAATCTTGAAAGTCAGTATCTAAGTGAAATGTTTGAAGAAGATTATTTTTGCCATTATGTGCAATTTAGGTCAGAACATGGAGGTTGGGAAGTGATGTATGACACCCTGACACAAAATGCTATGGTGTTTCTCTTCATTGTTAGGATTACTTATGGTCACTTTATTTCTACCATAGCAATGATAGCTTCTTCCATGCAGTCTATATCTTTTGGATCCAAATCAATTTGATCAAAATGGTGACATGAGGATAATATGACTTGAGTTGTTCCCTCAAGCAGCTTGCTAACAGGAAATAAATATATTACCTTTATGAACAGAGGCAACCCAAGACTAAAAGAAAAGAAATACACTGAGATGGGCCATAGGCACTCACAGAAGGGAGAAGTTAAGATAATTGCACACTGTGGTCAGCTTGAGTGGACACACTGCCCGAGTGAGTACACAGAGTGAGGGGAGGTTGAGTCAGGAGCTTGAACAAAATGGAAGAATACTTCTCCAAAACAGAAACAAATTTTATCCTCAAAGTAAAGATAATGAAACTGAAGTTCAGAAGAAGGACAGAGTAAATTGGATGAGTGGTGTGGCCAGAATTCAAGCCTAAATTTCCTAATACCAAAACCCAGAACCTTCACCTTTTGGCCAGTCACTTTCATGAATTAAGGTGATGTTGGAGAATAGAGAAGAGAACACAACTGGGAAGAAATTGATTAATAGTAGTAATACCAGTAGGAGGTACTTAGCCGCATTCTCCTCCATGCACTTTACATACAGTGACTCCCTCAATCTTCACAACAACCTGTCTTACAGATGGATAAACTAAAGCCCAGACAGGTTGAATCATTTGCCCAAAGTCACATAGCTGGTATGATTTGAGTCCAGGCAATTTGGTTCCAGCATGTGTTTTGAAGTAACAGTTGCAGAAAGAGGGAATAGAGATGAAGAGGGATTAGTATTTTCTAGATGCACCAAAGTCTTCCAGGAATGAATACCTCAGGACTAAGTTCTACTAAGGGTCTCTCTTGAGTCAGAAATATGATCCTCCCTTCCTTGCTTCCTTACTCTTCCTTCCTTACTCTTCCTTCCTTACTCTTCCTTCCTTACTCTTCCTTCCTTACTCTTAAAAACAGAAAAAAAGAAGGAAAGTAACTAAAAAAAAAAACAACAAACTGCAATTAACATCCTTATCACTTGAATTCAAAACGAAAATTTAAAAACAGCTGAAAGGACTCCTTTGAAATGAAAAGGAAACTATTTTAGATTACAAAAAAAGTATACTAATTAAAAATGATTGATATGTTATTTTGTTAGTGACTCATCTTACCTTGCTACAGTTTCATTCATTTCTTGTCGACTAATGAGCTCATTGAAATAAAGAAAGGAATTTAGACTGAACTTTAATTTTCTTTAGGGTTTCACACATGTTTACATTTCATTTTAGTTATTAAGCAACCCCTATAGTTTACTTCTATTTTCCTTTTAATTTGAAACTAAAAAGACAAAGAGAAGAAGAACTCATAGTCTGGCTGAGATATAGGCCTTGTTTGTTGGTGTGTGTTGATGGTTTGAAATAATGGAAATTCCCATCCCTTATTAATAAACACATTATCATCAAAGAAATAGAAACATTGGCCAAATATGGTCACTGATAGTTGGTGGAGAAAAGTACTCAGTACAAGCAAGTTTTCCCACTTTTTTTTTTTTTTTCAATATGAAAATAAGACTGGAATTAAAATGGTCGTCCTTGTTCTGCCTTGGTCCTTTTTAGCCATGAGATGGCATCCCTGAGCTTCCCCCAACTCCTTTGTTATGTGGAACATAGGGGTCCTCTAGGGTACACAAGGGATGATGTGGAAGAGTGCTCTAAGATGTATGATGTCACAGAATGCGTGACCTTTTTAGTATTACTTCTAATTTCGGAGCATTTCATCCATGGGAAAATAGTTTAGGCAGTCACAAGCTATTAAGGAAGGTCCCACCTCCAGATCCTCATTCCCATTAATGTGACATACACTGTAGTGGAAAGAACAAGGCAGTATAAAACTGGCTCGCTGACTTCTTTTTAAGTTTTTTTTTTATGATCAACCTTGGAGGGGTTTATCAATTTTATGAATGTTTGCAAGGAACTTAATTTTAGCTTAATTTATCTGTTACCATTTTTAAAAATTCATTGATTTCTGTTGCTTATTTTTTCTTCTACATATTTTGGGTCTCATCTCAGCAATGTCTGTACACTGGATGGGACACAACTCTCACATCCCCTACCCTGTGCAACCATTGATATTTCTGGTTAGTTCTCAGCCTCACAGCAGCTGTGCAATGTTAGGCTCATCATATGCTCATTCTGATCATGCATTGCCTCACACGTGATAACCGTCCTGTACTTCTGTGATTCACCCCCTGCATAGTTCATTCAGCCTCCCAAATACCTACTCAAATTCAGCAGCAGCCCCAAACCTGGTCTTTACTTCCTTACCCATGCTGTCTTTTTGTTCCACTTAGCTGTGCTGCAATCCAGAAAAAGCACTTAGGCAGAAAGCTGGAGCACCTTTTTGGCTCACCTCATCTCTCAAAGGCCACAGTCTCACATTCACCTATTGTCCAGTGACTGGAAACAGTGCCCTTGTATATTCTGTCCAGTTTTATAGTTTTTATTTTTCAGTAGTAGGAGAAGTTGAGTGCCAGTTAGTCTGTGTCATGGTTAGAAACCAAAGGAGCACTGTGTTTCTAGGAAGTGGGAACATTGGGGCCTAGTAATGGATCACTTCCAATCTGTATCCCCATCTTTATTAGTTTATCTGCCTAATTGATATTAGCATCTACATTGAATTTACGCACAGAGTCTTGGTGAAGACCAATTTAGATAATGGTTGTGGAAGTGTTTTGCATGCTAAAATATGTGTTATAGAAACGCCTGGGTGGCTGAGCAGTTTAGTGCCACCTTCGGCCCAGGGCATGATCTTGGAGACCTGAGATCGAGTCCCACATCGAGCACCCTGCATGGAACCTGCTTCTCCCTCTGCCTGTGTCTCTGCCTTTCTCTCTCTGTGTCTGTCATGAATAAATAAACTTTAAAAAATCTTAAAATATATATATGTGTTATATAACAATCATGTGACATTAAGCATGAATATTTTTCATTAACCACATATGTTTAAAAGGATTAGTCAGTATAAAAGATGAAATAAGTGTTTTCTGGCATGTCAGAAAGGGAGATAAGAGCAGGGGAATAGCATTTATAATTAATTACTATGTGCCACATGCTATACTTGTGGCTTTATTTGAGCAACCCTATAAATACACATATTAATTTTATTCCCATTTTACAGATGAGGAAACAAAGGCTCAGAGGGGTTTAAATCACTTACATAGTCAACAAATGATAGATTCAAAGACTGATCCATGGATTGCAAAGCCTGTGCTTTGGAGGTGTTTTTCAAAGATTTCTTTCTCACACTGAAGGGCTTTGTATAAGCATCTAGACCATATCGCTGAACCCCTGATATTTGCCACCTGAAGAATGAAACATAGCCTATTATGGTGTCCTATTTTCTTCTCAGTGCTGTATTTTTTTCCTTTGGACTTGTTGGAAGTTTATTGTATAAATGGTTCTGAGGAATGTGAGAATTATTAGTGATAGCTGTATCCTCAAATAACAGAGTCACTCATTTGTGTGTGTGTGTGTATGATATTGAGTATGAGTATGTATGTGTGTTTCTGAAATTGCTTCTAAGTAAATCCTCTCATTTTTTACACCAGAAATCTGGCTTTAAATAAAACTATTAAATGTAGTGTAAACATTACTAAATTGGGATGTTAACATTTAAAAATTGTTCCATGCCTTTTTAATGTGTTTTGCTGTTTTCCCTGCCTAATTACCATTCTTCTCAATATTTATATGTTAACATGACCTTTTTCTGATTGAATAACTTCAATTGGGTCTCAAGTGTTCACAATATCTTACTTTTACAATTAAATTATGTTCCAAAATGATGAACAAATCCTATCACAGGAAGAAGCAGGGTGGTGTAAAGGGTGTGACATCTGTCAGAACCTCACAATCATTGTTTTTACAAGTAAGAAACAGAGAACATAAGAAGGAAGTCTGCATGGACAGTATTTGAATAGTTACCATGTAGGCACTGTGCTGGGAGTTATTTCATATATATCATCTCATTTAACATCCACAAAAATCCAACAGGGAAGAAATTACTATCACTCTCGACAGTAATTGACTCAGAGGGGAAACAAGCTCACACAGCTCACTGTGTAGGTGGAGAAGGGATGTGCCTCCCATTTCTTTCTGATATACAAGCCCAAATTAGCTTGTGTGTGTGTGTGTGTGTGTGTGTGTGTGTGTTATACAAATGACATTCAATGTCTTTTTAAGAGTGGAAGCTTTTATTAAAAAGATTTATTTATTTACTTATTTATTCATTTATTTGGGTGGTGGGGAGAACAGATTGGGACAGGGGCAGAGGGAGAGGGAAAGAGAAAAATCCAAAGCAAGCTCCACACTGCGCAGCCCAGCGGTGGGCTTGATCTCACAACCTTGAGATCATGACCCGAATTGAAATCAAGAGTCAGTAGCTTAACTGACTGAGGTACTCAGGTCCCACTAAAAGTGGAAACTTTTTGATTTTGAGAACTCGAATGTATTAAACAGATCCTTTGTGACTGTGGAACAGTCTCCTATCCCTTCCAGTCTGGGTTCTCCTTCTCCAGCTCTCCCATCTGCTCTATAGCCCACCCCTAAGTTACTCACCATAGTTCTCAAAATGGAAATTTCAAACTTCCAGCCCTACTTCCAAAAAATAAAAATTTACTCTGATGTAAGTAATTAATGGTCTGTGTTTCAAACTCCAATTGTGATTCTCCAGGGGGAGTTTAGAAATAACTCAGAGGGGCATCTTTAAGAAGAGTGACCAGCCTCTTATGGTGACTATTTTTCATTCATACAGTATGTTTGCCAAACCATCCCTATGTCACTTTAAAGTTAATCATATGTGGTATAGAATGCAAGATGGATGGTTCTTTACCAGTTTGGCCTCAGATTCAACAGACATTTATTAAATGTCAGTTATATGCTACACACAATGCCATTTGTTTCCTTGTTCATTATCTTACACAAATTTCTGAGGAGATTGATGTCACATAATGAAGGCTCTACAAGGGATTCTAACTAGTGTTAGAGTCAGACAACCTGGTCTGCCCATCTAGGCTCTACTACTTGCTACCTATGAGGTCTGCCTTATTAAATACAGAAATAGTGATAGCTATCTCAGGAATATGTTATGGAGTATTTAGTGACATCACATCTTTTGGTATCAACCAATAATCTTAAAATTCCTTGATGAAGGCTAGTTTTCTAGTAGGTCACAGGTACATTTCAGGGGCACATGGCCTTTGGATTTTCTTATTAAGTTATGCTGGGGTATAATCACATTATCCAGGGTGTGTTTTACTTTACCTCATTCACTGTGACCATGCTTCATTGATTCATTGTCTTTACTTCTGTCCATTATAAAGATCTGCATTCCCAATTTGGGCTTTTTCTTAGAATAACTGCTTCTTTTTTTTAATGATACCTCTTCTATAGACTTAGTGCTTTAACCTCCTAAATTCTGCTTATTAACTCTGGTCCTCAGGCGGTTCTTTCATAAACTTTCTGACACTGAGCTAGCCACCATCTTATCCATCAGCTGTTATCTTCAAATAGAAAAGTGATCTCTGGACTCCTCATTTGCACAGTGGAATAAACATTCCCAAGACAATCATTTACATATACATTATATTTGAAACGATCATTGGCTAAACCTTCCTAGAGACAAAGAAGGAGTTGGTTCATGACTCTCTTGTGACTTAAGATCTTTTTGTGTGTGTGTGTGTGTGTGTGTGTGACTTAAGATCTTTGAAGGCAGGAGTGAAGAACTTGTTACCACCTACAGTGAGTTAGGCATGAAGGAATATTTATCTTACTCGCTTCTCACAGTGAAGTTGAAAAGTGGGTGATGTTCCTCCCGGTTTATTGTTGAACGTGAAAACGCGCTGGCAGTGGCTCATTTGTGTTACTTCTCTCTCTAAAAGTGAAGTAAATTAAAGGAGAAAGAGTCATGAAGAGCTAAAAGCTTTGCCACAGATTACCCAAACCTAGAGCAAAGAGTAAACATCACAGACACTCCAAATCAAAGTTGTTTTGCCAAGCCTGTCGATAGTATTTTTAGTGACTTAGCAAGCATGTGGTACCACAGAGCCTTTCAAGCACTAAGCCATTATTAATGCCCACTCCAGAAAAAAAGGAAAACAAAACAAAAAGGAAGAGCTCCTGTTCTGTAACAGTCCATGGTCCCATCAGAACTGCCCACAAAGCTAGTTTGGGAACTCAAAATACTGTTAATTAGCTCCGGTAAAAATGATGTTGTTTGTAATCAAAACCATTCCAAGCCTTACAGAGCTAATGTTCAGATGACAGATAGATATATAGCAAACGATCATTTCAAATAAAATATATTTATATGTAGTTAGTTCTCACTATGAGATCTCCAGTGTGAATTGGAAAAAGTGTGAAGCCAAAGGGATGAGGTCTTAATTGGCTTGAAAGAGGGTATTCTTTGGAATCGTAAGACTTGAAACTGAGATTTGGATCTAGCAATTTACTGGTAGTATCATTTTATGCAAATCATTTTTTCTTCACTACGTTTGGTTTTCTATAAAATGGAGGAAACCAGTAATAAAATATAAAAAAAAAATTCCTGTTCTTTTTACCTCTCAGAAGTGTTCAAAACATCCCATGAGATGATGGGCATGAAAATGTTTTATGCTGATTTAGTAAATGGGCATGAAAATGTTTTACACTAATTTAGTGAATCAGTAAATACTTATTGAGTACTTACGTGTCAGATACTGTTAAGCTCCAGAGTAGTATACAAAAAGAATTACTTTTGTTGTGGTTGTGGTATTAGCCATGAATTGTTTCCTAGTCACCAGAGAATAACTGTTGAATATTCATTCTGGCACCTAAATCCGATTTCTAGCTTATCTTCACATTTTAGGAACAACATTAAGCCATGTGCCATTCCCTGAACATCCAAGTCCACTTACACCCAAGTCGTTGTTTCTCTTTGAACGCTTGCTTTTCCCTCATAATCCAAATCATGCTCATGGCTCACATACTTCTATTGAGATTAAACCCAAGTGAATTTAGCCCCCAAGTCATCTTCTTTTTTTTATAATATATGCCTTTTCTTTTCAAGGCTTCTCAAATTTTAATGTGCATACAAAGCACCTGGGGATCTTGTTATAATGCAGATTCTGGGAGTCTGCATTTCTAAAAATCTTTCAGGTGATGTTTGAGCTGGCAGTTTGTGGATCACACTATGAGCAGTAAAATCTTAGGATACTAATCCTGGACTTAAATAATTCATTGCCAATAATGCACAACTGTATTTTCTTAAATTAAAATTTACTGGTAAATTCCCCTCTGTGAACACTCATGTAAAGGAAAGTGCCTTGTGGTTTTCATGAAATAAGAGATAGGTGAGCTTAGATACATCACATTGCATCCCTGGGCCTAGTTTTCTCATCTGTAAGACAAGAACCTGACCAATTCCTCACCCCCAAGTGTCCCAATGAATATCTTCAGTGCACTGCCTAACTGCACTATACAGTCCTTTTTAAAAATAATTATTTTTCTTTCACTGATTTTACCTTTCCTTTTATTTTTTAAGCCTCCTTGAAAGCTCTTTCTATGGGTATTATCATGGAACTAAAAAAATGTCAAGAGGCAATTGGTGTTTTTGGTTGTCAGAGTCTCTGCTAAATTAAAGGTTAAATATTCCAAAATCAAGGCCTTCTGAAGGAAATCAATACCCCTGAGTGCCACCAGTTATTATCATCTCTTCCTCAAGTGCCACGCTTATGATGCATTTCTTTCTGTCTACCTTTCATAAATTTGCATCTTTTCTCTTCTTCGTGGCAGAGTAACAAGAGCACAGATTTCAAAGTCACACATTTTATTAAATGTGGGCATTATAATTCCAAGACGGCCTTTCTGAGACAAAATTTCCTCATCTGGAAATCTGTGAAATGGAATTAACAACAAGAACAATAATAATAAGAGGAAGAAGAGAAAGAAGAAGATGGATAAAACTGTCTAAGTTTTATGAATGTCAACCTCAACCAAACACAGTATCTGGCTTGTAGCAGGGGCTTTGCGGATGTGAATTCCTCCCACAGCCTATCCTTAGTCATCGTTTCTCTTTCTGTTTCTTGTACTCTTTTCCAAACGTATTATTCTCCATTGGGCTTTATTTACCTTCATCATCCAAAAAATATGTGTGTGAGTAAATGAATGAATAGGTAAAAGAAAGAACTAGCAATGTGAGTTACAAGGATAATACTTGGCATTTTTATTTTGACCTTCTATCTTTTAAAATCTCTGAAGCATTTTCTTATTTATTTGCTTATGACATTCTTGTAAAACATTTTTTTTTTTACCTTTCTTACTGGACACACTTTATCTATGGTTCTTGTGTTCTTATGCTTTGTCAATATAACTGAGAGCTTCCTGAGGGCCAAGACTAGTTCTTAGTCATCTCTGACATGGAAATGTTGGGGTTCAGAGCCAATGGTCAAGAAAGAATTCTTAGGATGTTTTCATTGCAAAAAGGTAGTTTTATTCAAGCATGGGAACAGGACTCATGGTCTGAAAGAGCTGCCTAGGGTTGTAATGAGTGACTGATTATTTACTTTCAAGTTGGGAGGGGGTTAGGGACTGCATACATCTCTAAGGAATTTGGAAACAAGGTTTCCTGGACCTTGAGGGGACTAGCTATTGTTAGGAAAAGGTCATTTATTACTGTCTAGTACAACATTAATCATGAGACTCTTCAGATGTATATCAATGGGCCACATGCTTGGAGGAAGATTGTTAACGTGTATCTTGGGGAGGGGGTAGAGATAAAGGAAGTTTCTAAAGGAATTTTTATATGTTAAAGTAGACTTACCAGATCTTGGAAGGTCAGCCTAAGACTGCCTTTGGCCCTTAGCAAAAAGTGTCAACATGGAGGCAGCTGAGTTCCCAGAGGAAGGTCACTCTGCGTGTTTCAAGGACTCGTCAATGGGTTCTAAGTAGAAAGGAAATTTAATGTTTTCCTTTTGCCTTTTTTCCCCACATCAATCTCTGCCTTAGCTGTGTTAAGCACAGTGCTTGGCACACACAGTTCCCTCAAAGATGTTTTGTTGAATGAATGTATGTGAAAAGGAAAGAAGGAAGAAAGGAAAAAAAAAAGAAAGAAAGCAAATGAAAATGAGTTTACTTTTCTAGATTGAAAGTGGCTTTTCTTACACGGTGCCTGGCACATACTAGGTGCTCAAAACATATTCATCAGAGAAGTATAATTGCCGATTTAAGCCTTGGGTAGATTCCCAAATGCCAGGCAGGTGACATGAAGTGTTTGATTTGGAAACTTGCAATGACTAACACTAAGAGTAACTGGGGAAAATGGAGAAAGAGAAACCATCTTCTTTCAGGTCAGAGATGTCAAGCTTTCATGTCATTGTCCGCCCTGCCTCTGCAGGCTGATGGTTGCCAAGGCAACGGTGGTGCCAAGCCTTCGCATTCACGGAGGTTTCCATTGATAATTGCTAATGTGAACAAGTGCTGGCTTGCACTTTACACCTGCCTGGCTTGTAAGTCTACCTTAATTGGATGTGCCAAGATTGAGGAAGAAGTAATCTGCCCTTTCAAGACAACTGACAGGGAGATGAAGTGTTGTTTGGGCCTTTATTGTTACAATTTTGCTGACAAAATTACTATGAACTGTCTTCTCTGGATGCATAGCCTGCGTTTGTTGACAGAACCCCAGTGTTTATCTTCTAAGGGTGGTATATTAAGTCAGGGGAAACTTTGATGAAATGTTTGGAGTGGTTTTGTTGGAAATTCACTTGTGTGTGTGTGTGTGTGTGTGTGTGTGTGTGTGTGTGTGTGTGTGTGGTTTTCTTCTCCCCAGTTGCTGTGGGGAGAGTTGTGGCATTGAGGAGAAACCTGAGGATATGGGGAAGTAGAAGGGGGTAAAAAGGAACCAATCACCTACTATGGCCAAGACATTGTGTCGGCCTTTCTAAGGCACTGGTCTTAATCTTCCCCATTCCTACAAGGCAGGTGTTAAAATCTCCAGGCTACAGTTCAGAAAACTGGCTCCTAAGGTGAATTTCTCTGTTTGAAATCTCAGATGGAAATCCAGGCGCGTTGTCAGGAATCAAAGTCAGGTCTTCTTGAGAATAAAATCTGTTCCTTTATCTATTCTTGTCTCTCAGTGGGAATTTGGACAAGTCACTTCCTTCCTAACTATAATTTCTCCTTTCTGCTTTGTGAAGTCTTCCCAAAGCAGTCCCCTCCTTTCTGCACCGGGAGCTCTGTTAATATTTAAACCTATTTATCTCTGTTTAGAAAACATTGACTGAGAGCCTACCAGGTTTTAGGGACAGTGTTAGGTGCTAAAGACACAGACAAATAATTTGAGTTATTTTATAAGAGCCTCCCATCTAGGAACAGATGGCCTTCAATTAGAGAGAGTTGGTTAAAAAAACGAAGTCTGCATGTGTACTGTTGAGTATAGAGGAGAAGAATTTTACTAGGGAACGGGGCCAGCAAAAGCACAGAGGAGCAAAATAGTATGCCTGGGCTGAAGAACTGCAGACCATTTAGTATTTAGAGAGCAAGGGCTACTGGAGAAGCCGACAATGAAGAAGGGGCTTGTGATGAAGTGTGGTCGTAAACTCAGAGATATGAGATTGGTCTTCTTCTTTGCAGTGGGGAATCTCCAGTGACACATTTATGGCCAGGATCAGCAAAATTTTTCTGTAAAAGGCCAGAGACTAAATATTTTAGACTTTGCAGACCCCATATGGTCTCTGCCACATATTCTTCTTCCTCTTCTTTTTTTTCTCCCTTTTTTTTTACAACCTTTTAATAATCTAAAACAAAACAAAACTTCTTCACTTGCAGGTATAAAAACACAGGCTACAGGCCACATTTTGCCCAAGGTGGTAGTTCACTGAATCCTGCTTTATGGCTCTGTCTCCAATGTGTCACAGTCCTCGTCACCAATTTGATTTCTCAATTTTCCTCTTAAAATTTAATGCTTGGTTAAGATCAATATATATTATCTCATTTAATCCGCATAACAATCTATTTATAAGTTATAAAAGCTTAATGATTTTTTTTTAAATTAAGTAAACCCTGAAGACAAGCAGGAACACTTCATAATTGTTCAATGCCTTTTCACTAGTAGATATTTGCTAAATTTTTAAAAGGTAAAATGGTTGGATTTTTATTGTGGACATAAGTTAGCCCTACAGGACTTAAATTCTAACTGTGCATAAGAGCTACCAAACAGAGTTGTATACTCTTAATGATGTATAGTGTACCTATGTGTAGAATAAGGATTTCTTAAAGTCAGTTTAGGCTACATGAGATTTTTCACTCAAATGCTGACTTCAGAAGGAAATTTTCCCCTACTAAGGTGTGCTTGGTGTGTCTCACAATATAGTGAGACAATTAGTTCTCCAGCCCAGATCTGGAATCTCTAAAAATGCAATTCATATTTGTTTTAGAAGTCAAGTCACAAAAAAAAAAAAAAAAGTCAAGTCACATATTAAGCTGGTGATTGGTAAAAACAAAAACAAAAAAAACTAGCATGTTTTCACTTGCACTATGGCCAAATCATACCTCTGCCATTCTCTATAAGCAAGATTATGTTGTTATTGCTCTTGTTTATTTCTAATTTAAATGCAAATCTTTTTTTTCTACTTACCCCTATCCAATTTCATTGCCTTTATTTTAGCTCCCTGTTCAAACAGTTGAGGTTATCTTGAATCTTTGCTCTACCATCCGCCACATTATTTGTCCTTCCTAATTTCCTAGCAACTCAGAGTTGGAGGGTCCTTGCAGCTCTTCTATCAGCTGAGGTTTGGGTTGGCACTACAGGGCCACCCCACTGTGTGTGTACTTCCCGTGGTGGAGAATGGGGAAGGGAATCAATACTTTCCACTGCATTATTGAACAGCTCTAATTGCTTTAAAAATGGGGTAAATGGAAGAAGCAAACACACGTTGACTCTCAGCAATTTGTGTATATAATGTTATCTTATTCTCCAAACAACCAAGTGAATTAAGGATTCTTATATTGGCTATCCAGATGAGAAAACTGAGGATTAGAGAATGTGCATTTGTTTGTTGCCCTAGTTGGTAAGAAATGCAGATAAAATTCAGTGCCTCTCTGACTCCTAAGTCCAGAGATAGTTCCCTGCTTCCACAGGTGCCTCATTATCACTAAAGATCTTTTCTAATGTTGGACCAAGTTTCCTTTCTTTTATGCTATGTTCTCTGTGCTCTCCGGAACAATGCAGAATAAATTAGCTCCCTCTTGTTCTGCCTTTGGTTGTTAGAGAGCATTATTCATAGTCAGGGTAATGCAGCAGCTGACAGACTCTCAGGAGGATGAAGAAGTGGACCTGGGGGCTTAGCACAGCATAAGGCTATGGACAAAAGTTTTGACACAAGACAAATTTGGGTTTGAATCCTGGCTCTTCTAGGTAGTTTGTGACCATGGTCAAGTCATTATCCTTTCTCTGAACTTACTTTACTCAGTGTAAAATGAACAGTATAAAAAAAATTGTTTTAAAGAGCCCTACCTCCTAGTGGTGTTGTGAGGATCACTGAAGTGGTGCTGCCAAGCATGACACAGTGCCCTGTAGAGTGAATGCTGCCTTAACAGTAGCTTTTGTGTCATTCCAGAGTATTCTGGGTTTTTTTTGTTTGTTTTTTGTTTTTTTTTTTACAATAAACTGTGTTCATTTGTCTGTGTCTGACAAGGCAATGCTCATTACTTGTAACTATCTTTTTCTTTGTTACTGATGAAAATATTGAATAACAATAGTTCATTAATACTTTCATATTTTCTAAGTGCCAGAGGATAACTAACATCACATATATTACCTCATTTCATCCTCATAATATCCCTGGAGGGTAAATGCTATTGTTATCATACCCATTTTCCAGACAGGTAAACTGAGTCTCAAAAAGTTTATGCAGTTTGCTCAGGGTCCCACCTCTAGGAATTCAAACCAAGGCAGGCTGGCTCCAGCATCCTGCTCTTAACCTCTGTGCTCAACTGCTTCAGAGCAGCCTGGGGCCATGGAAGCAGAGACGTCATCTCACTCTCATTCCAAACGCTACTCAGCAATTATTTCCTCTCATTATTATTATTTTTAGTCTTTCCCCAAGTCCCCGATACTTTGTGTTTTCCATGACTTGTCCTAGCTCCCTCAAAAATGCAAAATTAATTCTCACTTAATTTTTCTAATGTTAGACCAAGGTTCCTTTCTTTTATGCTATGTTCTCTGTGTCATCCAGAACAATGCAGAATAATTAGCTCCCTCTTTATCAAGGAAGATAAAGTGAACAGTTTATCTTCTTTGAGCCTGTTCCTCCATCTATAAAATGGAGATAGAGATACATAGTCAACTCTTTTGCGAATACTAAATATAGTCATTCAAACCAGGTGTCCAGATCAGCATCTGGCACACCTGAATAAGTTCCCTTTGCTAACTACCTACAGCATTTGCATTAAAAGAGAAGATTCGGCAGGATAATTACTTAATTTGCTTGCTCACCAATGCCTTATAAACTGCCTACTAGATGTAGGGCTTGGTTTCTACATTGGATGAAACAGAAAATATTATGCTATAACATTTTAGAAACTGTAAGAATAATATGGATAGTCTGGTGGGAACCTAGAAGGTCAAGTAGGGCTTCCCAAGAAGGAGAGGAATTTGATCTGGGTGTTGAAGAATGATTAGGAGTTATTCAGACAGCAGGGGGAGAAAGAAGACCTTCTAGACATAGTCAACTGGGAATAGTAATAGAAAAATTGTGAAGAATGCAAATATTGGCTTATTTACCCAGTCTGCTGGTCTGCCATTCCTAGGAAATCACACCTCCCATTGCTTCATTTTTTTCCTGCTAATTTTTATTTTACAAGCAACATAATAAAAATAAAGAAGTTAAAATCAATGCACCAATCTAATGCATTGAGTGCTTTAATTTTTCTGTTTTGTTTTCTAGTCATTATCAGTGAGATTCTATTAAATTTTATCTTTTTATTAACCACTCACTATTGTTACAAATGCTTTGTTCCTATTTTTGATATTTATCATTACTGGTTTCCTTTCAATGACTCTTATTTTATGTATTATGTTTTATATTTTTTAAACTTTGAAAAATTCCAAGGATAACTATCTTGAGACATTATCATAAAGTAGCCAAGTGCACAGACTTTGAATAAAATGCCTGAGTGGAAACTGTGATGACACAAGTACTTTTTTTTTTTTTTTAACCTTGGATAATTTATTGAAACTCTGCTCTGGTTTTGTTATCATTGTTATTATGTTGCTTTTTTCTCTCTAAATGAGAATTAACAATAGCTACTTCATATTTATTTTCACAAAAATGAAACAGGTCACAAAGGAAGCACTGAGTCCAGTGTCAAGTGATTAATGATGGCTCTGATTATTAACATATAATGCCTATTTTTTTACATAAATATAAATATATATGTGAAGACATTTGATTGATTTGATTCTTAGCCGGGAACAAAAGATACATATTTCATTCTTTATTCCAGCCCTATTATTGTCTATCTTCTGCTAAGAATCTTACAAGATCACCCCATTAGCAGATAGTTTGTTTATTCATTCGTTCAATTTGCTGAATGCCCACTTTGTCCTAAACACTGTCGTAGGCTCCTATGAAGCTCGTGGTCTGGATGGGAGTAGATATGCATATGTGACAATGCGATGTGATAACCATCTGTCTACTGCGAGGACTGCGTGAGGCACTGTCAGACTCAGAACTCAACACTTCCTTTTGGTCCCCTGGAGCCACCCCCTCCCCCCTCAGGGAGGTAGCCCCAGCCTCTTCCACTAATCCTTAACCCTGTCTCCACCCATATGCATGCTTTCTTCTGGTTCTCATGACCAGAAGCTCTTGTTTTGTCTCAGGATCTGTGCACATGCTCCTCCTCTGCCAGAGACCCCTTACTCTTTACATGTTGCATTTCTCATTGTCATCTCAGCATAAATGTCATTTTCTTAGAGAGCCCTGAGCCATCTATTGGCCTGTTGCTCTCCTTTTTCTTTTTCCATTCTAGCGTCTTCATCATTATCTTCTTAGGACATGTCAAGTATATAATTGTATACCATCCCCTCAGGCTGTGAGCTTCATACAGAGGCCATGTTTGTGTTCATCTCCATTCACACAACACTCAGTAGAGTAGAATATAGAAAAGACTCTGTAAAATATGTCTTCAAAGGATAAAAATCAGGGAAGGTGAAATACATGTGCATTGAGACTCAGACGAAGAGGGGCGTCTGGGTGACTCCGTGGTTGAGCGTCTGCCTTTGGCTCAGGTCATGATCGTGTGTCCTGGGATTGAGTTCCACATCCATCCCCTGACAGGGAGCCTGCCTCTCCCTCTGCCTATGTCTCTGCCTCTCTCTGTGTCTCATGAATAAATAAATAAAATCTTTAAAAAAAAAAAAAAAAGAATCTCACCAGAAGAGTAAAAGTTCACCAGGGATATAAGGAGAAATCGTCAGTGGTGAAGTGTCATGTTTTGGAAGCAAGCACACAAATTTAGAATCCATTCTTATTTGTCTTCAAATACTGGTCTTGCTACACCTACATGAACTCACGCAAATCATCTCAATGTTATGGCTCATCTCACTTGCATCTGTGAAATGGAGATAATAGCACCAAGTTGTAAAGTTGTTGTGAGAGGTCAACCTAAGGTATCCAAAGCATGTGGGTCGATCAACAAATAACTTTATTATATGTGTCCTCAGATGTGATAAGGAGGATCATGAATTGTGTGGACTGGAAATATTCTGGCATAAAGAGTTCCCTTGTCTCAGTCTCAGAGGGGAGAGACAATGGTCTGACCTGAAGCATTTGGCCGTTGTGAGGAAAATTGAATTGTTGCAAAGTCTTCAGAAGTACAAAATGCCTACAGCAAGTTTTTGAAGGTCAAAGATTTTTAGTTTGTTTTTCATAGCATCCAGAAGATGTAAACTAGTGGTTCCTCCTTATCTAAGGCACTCATCTCAGTATCACACATGTGCTAGTTCACTTAATCCTAACCATCTATGGCCTGTGATTTCCCCAGCTCTGCAAATGAGGAAGCTGAGACACAGAGATGTCAAGAAACTTCAGGACCATGGGGTTAGTAAATGATGAAGCTGGACTTCCAGCCAAGTAGTGGGGCATCACCAGTGCACTGCACCACCTGTGTGTGCCAGAAAGCCCTGTGGAATTTGAATTGTTGCATATATGAGTTCAATTCCCTACTCCACTACTTACTAATTGTGCTGTGTGAGGCAAGGGTTTTAATTTCCCTGATCCTCTGTCTCTTCACTTAAAAGAGAAAGACGATATATAGTTTGAAGGAGGTTGTGATATTTAAACAAACCAGCATATGTGCTTGGTAGGTGCCAGCATCGTAGCTGATGCTTGGTGAAAGTGTCTAACATTACTACTCACGATTGTACTAAAACCTGCCTGTGGGTTTTGACGTAGCTAAGATTTTATAAGCCTTGATGGCTGTTAATTGAGAAATATGCATCCGTGACAGGTAATCAATACCCTCATTTGGCAGTCAGGTTCCAGATGAAATAAAGCTAAACGATGATGCAATTAGAATATACAAACAAATCCCCCACAGAAGCCAAATAAACTTGACTGTTTTCTCCATCCTAATCATGCCACCGTGTTTGGAATACATCTGGAAGGCATTTTCTCGGTAAATCTGGACCCAGCTAAATAAATAGAGCTTCTTCGTCGGCTGTTTGCTTACCTGCTTTCTCCTTGGAGCTCAGTTTCCCTCCGCCCAAGTAGACAGCACGTAGGCCTGACTCCCTCAGTGTGAAGGACATGCCACACACCTCACTGACAAACAGTGTCCCCTGAAATTCACTTTGTCATTTCTTTCCTAGTTCTCAGACACAATGACAATAGCTGGCAATTTAAGTGGGGAAATAGTTTGGGAGGCAGGTTCTCAATAATCTCTGGCAAATCTTTCTTAAAAAATCCTTTTCCTTTATTGGAGCATACAAATTACTTAACCACTATGTGCCTGTCTTTGTGGTCACCCTCATACCAACCTGCAAATTTTTTGTTCTGTATTCACAACTGCAGCTTATTAACTTGAAAATGCATCATAACTGCCATATGCCAATGACTATAATTAACCATAACCTTAGCCAATGTTTTAGCTAAAACAATAAACAATGATTTAAAAATAGAAAGAAAATCCTAGATCCTCTACTTATTAGCTCTGTGTCTTGGGCAAGTAATGTTAGTCCATGAGTCTCTGTTTTCTCAGCTTTCAAAAGAGGATGATTATAGTACCTGGCACTCGGTATGATAGAAAGTCCAAGGGATATAATAATAGTAATAATAACAATAAGCTCACATGCATGCTAGTTATGGTTATCATTGCCACCCTAAATTTTAAGTCAAATTTCAGAAATGAGACTAATTTGTGTCATTTAACTTTTCCATAGTGCTTTCTGGAAGGTTTGGGATATGGCAAAGAACATGAGCTGTAGGGTCCTACAAACTTGGATTCATATTTTGTCTCTACCCCTTCTGCATGACCTTACATAGTGACCTAACCTCATTTGCAAGATCTTTAAAGAGTTGTTTATGAATATGTGACTCCTCCCAGAAACTTGGAATTTTAACTTGAGCTAAAGCAAGAAAACTTGTGAGTGTGTTAGAGTACATAATCGTTATAATGTACCCATGAAGGTCTTAATGCTAGAATGATCTGAAACTGCTTGCAAAGTAATTAGTCATAGGACCAGTAAACTGGTCCTCTTGGTATCATCTTGTCTAATTCATTCATTGTGTAGAGGAGAAAACCCCAAGGTTCTAAGAAGTTAAGTGACCCACCTGAGATGACAAAGCTAGTAAAAGGCTGAGCCCAAGAGGTGAACCCAGTTATCTTAGAGTGATCAGTATTCCAGCTTAATCTGTCAGAGCAGAAGAATGAAATAAACAAAGTAGTTATTAATTTTAGATTAGAAATAAAGGTGGAAAGAAAGGCAAACAAGGAAGGAAAGGAGGGAGGAAAGGCGGGAAGGGGGAGATAACAATGAAATTGAGTACATGGCATCATTTGGGGTGTGTGGAAGTCCAGTGGTGCAGATTATAGTGGAACCAGTGGGATGAGGTGGTGAAGAGGGTGCTCAGAGGTGAATGAGGTGGACTCAGGTCCCAGCTCTGCCTCCACAGGGCTGGGCAGTATGCAAAAAGGGACTTCACTGCTTTGTGCCCAGGTTTTCTAGTATCACACTCTCTAATCGGTCTGTGGTAAGGGCTAAAGAGATGATTGATATAAAATTATTAGTACAGAGCTTAGCACATAGGAAATATTCCATGCATTTAGCTCTTCTTATTATACGTGAAGTTGAGTGTCGTCTCTCTTCTATTTTTAAAGCTGTTGTTTTGAAGTCATTAAGATATCTTGGTTTGTTTTGTTTTGTTTTGTTTTGTTTTGT
Organism: Vulpes lagopus; assembly: GCF_018345385.1. Classification (NCBI taxonomy): domain Eukaryota; kingdom Metazoa; phylum Chordata; class Mammalia; order Carnivora; family Canidae; genus Vulpes; species Vulpes lagopus. The sequence continues at coordinate 30,807,930 of NC_054838.1, read as the reverse complement.
TTTGTTTTGTTTTAGTTAAATGCCATGGAGCTAACACTTTGAAAAGGTGTTGGAAGTAATTACAAAAGAAGCAAAGGCTTGGGAAGGGGGCTGCAGAAGAACTGAGCATCAATGTATACAGTACCTCCTAGGACTTAAGGCGCTGTGGAGAGAGCTTTCCTGTCTTCTACTTAATCCTTAGCACAGGTCTATGGGATAGGTATTGTTTCTCTCATTTTACAGATTAGGAAAATAAAAGTCTGAGCAATTAAATCATTTGGCTGAGGCATTTCTGACACACAAACCTTTTTCCTCTCCCTTCCAAGGTATAGTCCCTCCCCACCTATGTTTCCAGAAATCATTAGAAAAAAAGATCTAAGAAAACCACCTATTACTGGTTATTTGTTTCGTTGGATTTGGTTGGTCAGTTTTGGTTTTTAGGCAGCCTATTGTTGCTAACCGTCCTGTATCATTTCTATGAATAACTCTCATTCATTTTCCCATCCCTTATTGGCTTCTGAAAACTGTGAATCACCAGATTTAAAAGTAAGAAGTCTCTGAGTTTACATGTTTTTCTGTGTTTTCTCATACGTAGGATAAACAGTATTGCTGCTTACAAGAAAGCTTGAGTTACAACATTCTTCTTGGACACTGATGGAAATGTCTAACTAAGGTAAAATAATATATACTTTAACTGAATATTATATATGACTAAATTTATTATTTTTGCTCAAGTGTGATTTGCCAAAACATGTCGGTAGACAAAGGGAGAGGGTAAAACAGTTTCTTGTACTCTTTAGTTTGAACAGAATCCTGTGGATTAGAAAGTGGCATTCTCAACAGACTTCTGTTAGTAGGGTCTATCACAGTTAGTAGAGGTGATTGGCATTAAATGTGTAGATCTGTGGGTTTGAATGGATTGGTTTTCTTCCTTGTATTTTTTGTTTTTTGTTTTAATTTTTGGAGAAGTCCAAAGGAGAGGACTGAGCCTTTATTTGTAATGCTAAGGGAATGCTTAGCCCTTCAAAAATTCTTGCAGGTCAGATTCCCTCTGTTTAAGTAGACTGAAATAGGTTGCAATTAAAAATGAGAAGAACTATATTTAAGTAAGGTTAAGTAAATTGTTTATTGTAAAGGAGGAAAGATTTTTCCTCTATCTCCAGTTTAATACCTGGAGTTTAGAGATTAAATTGACAAAAGACAAATTAACAGGAGAAAAACATTATTTACGTGTGCAAACCACATACACATGAGCATACTCCATGAAGAGTAATTGAAAAGACTGGTTATAGTTTGGGACTTGTATACCTAATTTAGTAAGAGAAAGACAGGGGGAAGGAGAAGCTCCTAGGGGAAGAAAAAAAATGGGTTTCTGTAGGAAAGACAAATGGGTTTTTTTTGGCGAACAAACAGAAGATAAGAAAGTTTGTGATAATACTTGTCTATACTGGAATGAGTGGTCTTTCCATCTTCTTCAGGGCTTTAAAACTCCCCAGGAGAGGGGATTTAACAGTAGAATTACTTTTGGTTTCTCTTCTGAGAGCTCACCCACCCTGAGGAGACAATTTATGGCTGTCCTTATTTCTCTGAAATTTCTGCCTTTAGTCAAATAAGGGAAGATCCAAGAAAGGCGGCTTTTTTTTTTATCTGTTGAATCTCAAATGCATTCAGCTTACAATAATTTTTATGCCTACTTTGCGGTCCCAAATAGGTCCCCACATCAGCTATCAGAAAATATACCTACTTTCGTCTTTTTTGTGTGTTAACATTTCCTTGTCTGTTATCTTTGTAGGTTGGAGTGATCAGCATTTAGCCGTGTATGTGTGAAAATACAATATCATATTTTAACAGAAACTCATAAGGGTTATTGGATATTCTATACTCTTTCATATTTTAGTCCTTGATTTCAACCATAGCTCATGTCTAGGAGAGAAAATTCCAAAGGAAATTATGTGGCATATCCCTGTGATGGTGACTCTTTCAGGGTGCCAAGAAGAAAGCTGATACCTCATCTCATAGGAAATTATTTTAGAAGTAGCTGGAAGAGTAAGGAAACAGAGAAAACCACCTGAGCAATAACATAGGCAGGCTTTATGAAGACAAGGAAGGATATTCAGCATTTAATAGTGGCCCAGATGTATAGCCCAGGCTGTTTTCATCCTGCCATACCTTTGTAACTGCCTAGAACCCCCTCTGACTGTAGCCAGTCTTCCACACTTGTAACTCAGAGAGATACGAGCCCTGCTCTCCATTCCAGTTGTTACAGATGCCTTGCTTCTGTCTGTCTCACAGCTTCTGTGCCATGCTGAAATGCACCACACTTTCATATTACCAATGTAGAAAGAACAGTTTGAGTTGGTTTGTCGCTACCCATTATAGGACATTCTAGTGAGAAGAGTCCTTGTGTAAAACATCCTGTAGGTCCCTGGATTCTCCTATGTCCACAACACAGCTCTTTGTCTATACCTGTTGTAAAATATGTGGTCTAATGAATTCTGGTCAGGGTAACAAATATATGTGGCTTCAACATGACAAAATGAAAGAAATAGTCTTGGGCCTCTTCCAAGAGTATCAGGTATTTGTAGAATTCCCATTCCCATTAAGGGGATGCTGGTTTTCTAGTTCGATCAGACCATTGGTCACTGCTTCCCCATGCATAGCAATATACTTTAGGAACATTAGCAGAGCAGAATTTCCTTGGTTATTATGTGGGGACATGACTGAAACCTGTTTGGATTTATCTAATTCCTAATTTCCATTGAGTAGGAAAACACAAACGTGGACCATGAAGAATAAAAGGCAAGCTACAACTCTATGACCAGCAACAGAAGGAAAAACCTAAGGAAAGGAGTGGTACCTAAGAAAGAACTTCAAAGGGATACTTGATAGGAGGGTCCAGGGAGTGAGATATAAATGACCCCAGGCTTTCCCATAGGTCTAGCTTTAAGAAGATATGCTGGGAATCTTTGAAAAGCAAAGAAGGAACAATGGAATGTCCTTTTCTATAACTCAGAGGTCCAGAGTCTGAGTGTAGTCAGTAAAAGACAACTTTGATAACACCTTTGATTTATCCACCACTAAAGGATTAGAGTGGCCTCAGATAGGAGAGACCTGAGAGAAACATGAGAGAGAAATGAGTCAGGGAATTAATGAGTTCCTAAGAAGAAAGTTGTTATAATCCCCCTCCCTGCCTCAATCCAACCTTCTGATGACTTAGAGTGATCTAAGATTGCAAATACTACTGTTTCTCCACTTTTCTAAAGTATTCCTCTATGAAAACAAATAACAACAGATTTTTTCTTTCACAGAAAAAAAGAAGTAAATGGATAAGATTTTTCTCATTTTAAAACCTTCCTACTCCTGTTTTCTTTTAAACCTTTGGGACTGGCTCTTATTCTGCCTTCCATGTGCACCTGCCAATGACCAAATTAATGAAAAAGCTGTAAATGATGTTAGTGGAAAGATTCAGAAATAAGTGATTGTGCTTAAGTCATGATATATTTTTTTATAGATTTGAATTGCCTTACTCTGGTTTTCTGTTGCATTTACACACAGCAATCTAGTCATATTTTCTGCTCATAAAAGTCATATGTACTTTAGATACTGGGATTAACTGTGTCTTTTGTACTAGGGCTGTGTAACGATCATGGTGTTGTGTGACTTCCAGGTGTTTTGCCACCTGGACGACGTACAAAAGCACTGGTCAGGATCATAGTTTCCATGTGTGACTGCAACACGTGGATATGATATTTGTTATTATTGACCGTGTTTCCCAGAACGTCTTTCTGAAGCACTTCATTAAGAGTTCTCAGATGCAAAAGCGTGTATTTGTCCAGGTTTGCCAGGCAGAGAGCTGATGAGTCTTGGGATGTGATAGGCTTCGGGTCACCCAGTCCCCACAGAGACACATGGTACTCTCAAATAAATGTGAGCCCAATAGTTGCCCAGGATGTACTGGGGGTGACTTCATCTTCTGGGAAACTGTCCCTAGTCAAAGGGCAAATGGATGACCTGGCACTGCTCTTACAAAATTGAGGGTAAAGCCACTACAAGAACAGTTAACTGGGCCTGAGAAAGGAACTAAAGATGTGATCAAAAGTATTTGAGTCCTTCATGTATTCCTCAGGAATAAGATCAGCTGAAGAGCAAAGTCTCCATGCTGATCTTTTGAATGTAAAGGACCAGTTTCTGGGAGGAAGGAGCCAAATTGCCTCTGCAATTTCAAAGGAACTGGTTTGCATCAGGTCTTGAACAAATGAGGAGAATCTAGGATGATCTACCCAAACAAAATCAAGTCTTTAGTTACCTCTGTGGCCATGTGTGTGTAGAACAGAGGGGCTAAGACCCTAGGAGAAGCATCCGGTGATTAGAAATTCTCTACTAGTGACCTGTTGCACATTTGGAGTTTATCACAGCTCTGAGTGTATGTTTAGTGTGATATGCTCTCTCTGAATATCTCTTCCTTGTTTGAATTTTCTGCCACTGGAATATCTGTAAAGTAGTGTGTTTGTAAGTCAGTCCTAGCGGACACACTTCAAGGGTGGTATCTATGTGGTTCATACAGAAGCTGAGCTTCACCTGTTACTTGTCTGCCAATGTCAGGGTATTCATCAGCACTGACTGAGGTGAGCCCTATGGCCCTAGTGCCCACAAACAGAAGCAACGATTTAATCACCTCTGAGTTGGCGCCAGGTATCTTCAACCTTCTATTGCATTTCCTGGCCCTATCTGAGCACAGAGTTGGCTGAGGTGACCCTCCCTCACCCTTATGAAACAGAAGGTCTCACAAATCTTTTTTTTTTCTGACCTTTCTCCCAGGAGACCATGTAGTGCCTGAAATGCTGTGTGCAAGTTTTTGCAACTTTTGTCCTGTAAGAAAAGGTATTTGGTATTGTAGCTTATAAGCAAAACCCTAAAATCAGTCTGGGGAACACAGACTGATTTGCCACCCTTTCCCCCATCACATTTGTAAATAAAGAATCAAATAGATCTTCCCCCGCTCCCCCAAACACATGCCGCTCTTACCTCCTCAGCACTCCAGCAGGCAATCTTTTCTCCAGAATTGTCAGGAAAGCACTGGCTGACAGGTTGTGTTATTGCTTCTGATCCCATTGGTCACATCATGTAACATCTTAACTCCTAACCTAATTCGATGGATGCAGCTTGACAGGGCATAACATGGATGCTGGTCCAGCTTCCCCAGTGTGTGTTTAAGACCCCACCTCCCTGCAGGCTACTGGAGCCTGCACAACATTCAAAACACTTCAGGGCATATTTCTTGGTCAAAACAGGTGCATAGCCTATCCCTAACTATAGAGCTAGATTCTTGGAAATAACTGTGGCCATGCTTGTCTTCTTGTTTTAAGAAGGTTTGAGATCTTAAGTCAGAACAAGAAAAAATAGGGCTTAGGGGACTGAAGTTATGGTGATCTTTAGAAAGCATTTTAATTTTTTCATATTCAATACAATTAATAAATCAATAAAAATGGCAAACTCAATAAAGAGAATATCAATTACATTTTTTAAATTTCCAATTTAAAATTGGAGAATTGAACAATTCTACTCCATGTACTGTCTCTTCCCCAGGAGACACTTTTATTTTATTTTATTTTATTTTATTTTATTTTATTGTAATATTTTATTTTTTATTTAAATTCAATTAGTCAACATATAGTACATCATTAGTTTCAGATGACATTTTCAATAATTCATCAGTTGCATGTAACTCCCAGTACTCATCATATCACGTGCCCCCCTTAATGCCCATCACCCAGTTTCCCCATCCCCCCACCTACCTCCCCTTCAGCAGCCGTCAGTTTTTTCCCAGAGTTAAGAGTCTCTCATGGTTTATCTCCCTCTCTGATTTTTTCCCATTCAATTTCTCCTCCTTCACTTATGGTCCTCTGTACTATTTCTTATATTCCACATATGACTGAAACCATATGATAATTATCTTCCTCTGACTTATTTTGCTCAGCATAATACTCTCCAGTTCCATCGACGTTGATGTAAATGGTAGGTATTTATCCTTTCTGCTGGCTGAGTATTCCCAGAAGACATTTTTAGCTTGTGTATTTGTTTTACTGTGTTGTAGATTACTGTATGTTAAGAGAAATTTAGGTTTTTTTTTTTCTGTGTTTGGGTTTCGTCTGTCTTTCTGATTCAATGGTCCAGAGAGTTTGCTTCCTGGGTACTACCTATGTGCCCCAAATGTGGGATCAAAGCATCTGCTGTCAGCTCCTGAACACCTCCAGTGCCTCCCTCCTACCCCTTCGAGGTGTAAGGGGAAGAAAGTTACATTCAGTTACCTTTCCTTCTGTTCTGCCCCCAAATTAACTCTTTAAGTCTTTTATCTAGTCCAACTCCAATTATTTCCTGACGACTTTGGCATAATCTAGAGATATCTAACTTTGAGTCCCGTCTCTAATGTTCACTAGCTGTGAATTCTTAGACAAGTTACCTAACCACAGAAGCTTCAGTTTCATCATCTATAAAATAGGGTTATGCTCTTCAATTACATTGGGTGGTCATAAGGATTACGTGGCATGGTGAATATAAAATGTGTAGCACAATGTCAGACCCAGAGGACATGCTCAGCACTAGTCATGTTTAGGAGTCATGGTTGCAGTGGTAACAAGTGTGGACTTTGGAATGAGACTCATCCATTTTCATTTTCCACATCTATCCACTACTACTCTTAAGACAAAGCAAGCTTCCTTGTCTGAACCTCACTTTCTTTATATATAATAGGGGAATATAGTACAGTGGGTCCTTTCATAATAAGATAAGTGGTTCATAAAAATTCAATCCTATAAACCAAAGAGCTACGTTAATGAAATTACTGGAGTGAGCCGGTATAGCCGGCTGGCTGGCCATAAGTTTAGAGTCCACCTGGGCAGTCCAAACCCTTCCAGCTTCTGATTGTTGACTTAGCGCCCTCTTTTGCAGTGGTGGAACTTCCTGCAGTTAGATGTGGCCTATCTTGTCTCAGCCTGTTGAGCCAAGAGATTAGAAATCCAGGGTCCCATCTTTAGATTCCCTGGTTTCCAAACAGGATTGACTGACATTTTTTTTGACCAACCTTATCTCCATCCAGCATAAAATAAGAATTTTATCCAGGCTCTGTGTCTATATGAAAGTAGGAGTTAGGCAGAGGGTAAGAGCTAATTATATATGAATTATAATATATATGAAATTCCGATTGGCATAATTGTGATCAGTATTTATATATATTATATATTGATATGTGTATATTATATATTATATATATGAAGTCATTACATTGGGGTATTTTCTTATGGGACTTTATTATATCTATCTTTAAATTTTTGTGTAGTTAAATGAGATTACACATTAAACAGACCGTCTCATTTCATTTAGGCTACTATAACAAAATATCACAAACCAGTAGCTTATAAAAAACATAAATTTACTTCTCACAATTCTGGAGGCTGAGAAGTCCAAGATTAGGGTGCCACCGTGTTCGAGTGAGGGCCATAGCTGGGTGCCTTTTCACTATATCCTCACATGGTAGAAGAGGTCTAGGGATTTCTCTGGAGCCCCTTTCATAAGTACTAATCCCTCTCATGAGGAGTCCACCTTCATGACTTAAGTACCCCCCAAAGCCTCCACCTACTAATACTATCACTTAGGGGTTAGGATTTCAACATATGCATTTGGAGGAACACAAACTTTCAGACCATAGCATGCACCTAGCATAGCTCTGGAATATTCTTATTAAATAATAAGAAATGTTATCTTTTTAAAATGTTATTATTGATGAAGATATAACACACAAGTTGAAACAAAAGTTCTTGAGGTTTCCAGAAAAGTATAAAAAAGAAAACTGGCAATATAGACCAGAATTTCCTCTACTAAGAATTACAAGTTGGGAAGAGATTACTGCAATTCTACAATATTAGGCTTCATAAAATTTACCACCTAAAATAAATACCTGCAGTTCATGAAACAGATTTGAATTAAATATATATGATCAGCCCATAGCATTTTGGCTTTAGCAGATTGACAGCACAGGCATGTCTCCGACCTTTACACACCCCTCTGGCAGAACTTATGTGACTCCTTACCACATAGTCAAGACTTGATATTGATTTTAATAGAATTTCACCTGCAGAGAACTGAATGATTTTCCTCACATCTATATATTCTGGATGAGTCCTGACTGCCAGAGAAGAAGGGGCAGCTAAGACAATAGGGAAGATCCCTCCCACCATAATCTCTCTTCATCAAAAGAAAACCCGTCTTCACCAAAAGAAGGGACGGGTGCTGTACTGGGTTTCCTCAGATACATTGTTGGTGCTCAAGGCACAGCCATTGTAGCATAATCTTTAAATCATTCTTTGAATAGCAGTTTTAGTTCCTTTGCATAACACAGGTCTGGAGTCAGAAATGTAAAAGGCAAGTGGCAGTCGCTAATTCTAAGATGTTCAATGAAGAAACAAACAAAAAACCAGACACATATGTAAACATGAATCCCACCAAGAAGAGGGTGGGCTGGAGAGGAAAGGGCTTGGAGTCAGAGAGACCTGTGAAGCTCATGGAAACTTCACAATGAGAGGAGGGACAAGGGTGCTGGACAGGGACTGTGTAGTAGAAACAGAAGGGGAGAGAGGAAAATTCTGAGTTGAAAGCATAGGGGGGAAGCGTAGCAAAGGAGACAACTAAGAAACTCAGAAAACCAAGGCTCTACGAAAAGAATAGCTTTGAATTTTCCAAATCAAATTGGTTGCATTTCTCCCACTGTCAGATCAATTTCCAAGGAGTCTAAGTCTCTGGTAATTCATTTCAGCACCTTTTAAAGCATCTGTGGTGATCAGTTGCCTGATGCATTAAGAAACAAATGACTGACGGGATATATGTATTTTTAAATGTTGTGTTATTTATTTTCTTTTCTTTTTGGTCTTGAAGTGCTTTAGAAGTTAGAACGAAGCTGTGAGTCATATGCTGCCTAGCTAGGGAGGCAGGAGGAAGAGGAAGCCGTTGCCAGCTGATAGAAAATCAGGTTTTAAGTCCTATTTGTTTTCCAGTGTCTTCATGATGTGACATTAGGAGATGATGGCTGCAGTTACAGGAGGACATTTGTTCCAATGATGTTCATAAATATACTTTGTTAGGCAGTTCTATCGAATCCACCTGCTTTTCCTTCCCTCTCTAAGGACAGACTGCTTTTCAGATGTTTGATTTCTTTCTCTCAGATGGGACTGTGCTGACTGAGAATCTGAAACTCAGTGTGAGACATGGAATATTAAATCTACCTGCAGTATTTGTGTGGGAGGGAAAGGCAAGGTGGGGGATGAGGGGACAGCCAGGGAATGCTAATCCCGTAAGACAGCCTTTGCATTTGAGGTGAACACTAGTGTGCCCAGGTGGCCATTGGAGGCTGGCATGAATGGAGAGTTGGTTGTTGAACGTTTGGCAGATCTCTTTTCGTTCTAGATTGGGGCTTTGTTTTTTAGATCAGCAGAGATGTTGAATTCTTTCTTCTTGGAGTTTGTGAAGAACTTTGGGGAAGAGGTCATACAAAGAGATTAAATGGTCTTTATCTGTGAGCTGAGACTACCATTGCTCACCTAGCAAGACTGTTATAAAATCAAATAACGTGGAATATTTTTAGCCTACCAGCTTCAGGCTGGCCTAGGGTCCTGAAGGATGTCTGTCTTCTGCCTCCTTTCTATGAGTGCCTGGTGCATGAGAGATGGCTCTGTAGTGAAAGTGTGACACATTAACGTATACCTCAATGTATAGACAACTCCCTGGGGATCTTGTGGAAATTCCGATTCTTACTTAATAAGTCTTTATCAAGGCCCAAGATTACACATTTTTAACAAGCTTCCAAGCAATATAGATGTGAATGGCCCTTGGACCATGCTTTAGTAAGAAGAACCTACCAGAATGGGGTCATCAGATGCAGTAGGCAGGAGGAAATGGAGAAGAGGCCTCTACTGTGGAGTCTGGCCTTGCAAGTGAAGTTGGGTGCTTCAAAGGACACTGTCCAACTATATCCAGTAAGCCAGGTGTGGAGGGGGCAATTCCTATAGCAGAGGAAGTTTTGTGCTCTTTGTGGGACTTGACTGTGGTGATGAGATCAATACTAGTCTTGAGAAGATCAGGAAGCGAGGGGATCTGTGTCGTCATCCTCATGTGTGAAACCCCAACTGCTCCCGATTATCTTGGCATGAAAGTCCAAATAACTCACCATTTACCATGTCCTTCGTGAGAATGCCTCTGGTTTCTCATACCATTTCCTCGCACACCCCTTTTACTTTTCCACACGTGTTACACTTCCGCACATACAGTCTTCTGCCTGGAATGCTCTTTGCTTGCTGCTGCTTTGCCTATCTGGCAAACTCCTACTCACCTTTTGAATTCCTTTGTAAAATCAGCTTCTCTGTGAAACTTACGTTGACAGCCTCTCTATATTTAAATCGTTAGCTTTATTTCTCGGGACTGAAGTGATCTCTTGCTGTACGTCTTTTTCTCTGTAACCTGAAAGGCCCTTGAAACCTGAGTTTTTGCTTTTTTAACTGCCTCTGTCTTTCTTAGGGCCTAGCACAGTGCTGGGCAGTGGCAGTCACTTAGTAAATTCTATTTAAAGGGAACAGAAGAAAGGTAGAAGAAACAGGATGCAATGATTACAGCTGCTCTGGAAGGGTGCCTGTGAGCATGAGGGGTTTTCTCCAGGAGAGCCTGGGAATAGACCAGAGAGGACCTTCCTGTGAAAAAAGTTGCTATGCACTAAGCAATGATGAGTCTGTGCGTATATTGTGCAGTATGGGCTGTAGGAGCATCCTAGGTGAGAGGGGTTGACCCTATCACTGGGAAGAGAAGAGACTGGTGCTCTGTGATTTTCTGAAGTTCTTGTGCTCTGAACCACTGCTAAGCCCACTTTAACTGCTCCACAGACATAGAGTCTTCTTTTTCCTCCCCTAGATCCCACCATCGCGTAATAAGTAGTTAGGGCCAATGCTGAATCCTTGAAATCCTGCTTAGCATTTGGGACAGAAAGACATGAAGTTGAGTTTCATCCAGTCATGGAGAACTTACACTACAAAAAAGAGGGGAGAAATGCAGCCTTTTCTGCATGAATTCTACCCTCGGAGCCCAGGGCTTGTTTCCTCTGTCTCTGCTTCATCTGAGGTCATTGACCATGACTAGTTTTCCAAATGTGTAACCGGAGTTCTTTGGTCCTGAGTCCATCAACTGTATATAGGTAAGGCTTTATATATGGTGTTTTGCCAGCACCCTTTTGTCAAAACAATTCGTGGTACCAAATGATGGAAAATGCTCCTAAACGGACACTAGACATGAATCCTTGCTGTGCTGCATGCAAACCATAAGAAGTGGAGTAGTTGGACTCTCTGTATCCCGGATTCTTTATGTGTAAAGTGAGAATAACAATCTCTACCTCAGAGGATTGCTGTAAGGATTTTTAAAAATGCTGTTTTATTCTGTTGTTTCTATCTCTTTCTTATAACACCCCTGCCAATAATATTACCTTGAACATTATTAAAAAGCAACTTCCTCAATTACTTACTTAGTTTCACTTCTGGCTGACTCAACCATATACTAAAATATAAGGTTACCATAAAAAAATGACTTGGTACCAAAGAAGAAAAAGATGTAAATATCAATGCAATAGAATAGAGCTCCCTCAAAAGACCTAAAATCTATACCAGCATATAAAGAGTAGTGACTCGACACATGTGACATTCATAATATTTATCATAAGCAAATCAATTTACAAAACAAAGATCGACACATTGACAGACAAAATGGCTAATGAGGGTATTAGAAAAGAAATTCACAGAAAACAACAACAACAACAACAACTGTGGCCAATAAGTCTATCAAACTCTTTCCAGCCTCTCCTATAATTATTTTTTTCATACAAGGACACTAGTACTTAGAAGACGTAAGTAACTTGTCAAAAATCATTCAAAGGGTAAATGGACCATCCCAGCATGGACGTGGTTTCTTCTAGTGTCTTGTCTTTGAAAGAATATTTTCTTGCTATTGCTATTTTTGTCTGTTTTGCCTTTCCAAATAAAAAATTTGTCAACTTCTTCTTGAATTTTGAAATTAAAGTAAAATAAAATTTGAAATCCTGCTGGAATATGTACTGGAATTGTGTAAAATCTATAGATTAAAATTAAAAAATTGAAACCTTTAATAATGACAGTTTTGTTATTTATACATCCATCTCTTATTCTTTAAATGGAAATGTTTGTTTATTTCTTCTCTGCCAGGAAATCTTCTGGGTACAAGTGACAGAAAAATGAACAAAATATAACCGGTACCCTCAAGCACTTTCTTTACCAGTGTAGCGGGTAGACAGATACATAAATAAACAATCTTAAAATTAGCTTTGTTGAGTACAGCTACTTATAGTAAACATGTTTTGTTAATTGTAACAAATACTATCCGATTTATAAAATGCCTTTGGTGTATAATCATGCCATCTGCACATAATAGAGATTTACAACATTTTATCTAAAATCCTTAAGGCCAGATATGTCTTGCAATTCAGAGTTTTGAATGTAATATGGTGCATATTCCAAATATTACCAACAGTCTGGGAAGAAGCCCATAATCAAACATATTAATATTATTTCTGCAGCAGTATAAACATTCACATTAAGTGGCTTTATAGCAGTTCAAATCAGTTTGTCTATCAAATGAATGATGAAAAGTGCTCAATTTTCAGAATATTTTGGATTTCAGAATTACAAACAAGATTTATGGATCTAGGATACTTTTTTTCTTATTAATATGTATCAATTTTATTTCTCCTTTTCTCTTATTGCATCAACTAGATCTATTTAAATAATGTTAAATAGTGGGCAGACTGGACAGACTTGTTTTATTCCCAATTTAGAGATCTGTATCTGGTGCCCCTAATAAGGAATCATTTGGTTGAAGGTTTAAAATAGGAATATTCACCATATCAAAGAAGAATTATTTTATTCCAACTTGAGAAATGAAAATGTTAAATTTCATCAAATGTATTTAGGGGATGTTGAAGTAATTATCTACTTTTGTCTTTTTATTTTTAGTCTACTGATAAACTTCTATTGCATTATTCAGTTTCCTTATATTGAAACTGGGTGAATTCTTATTGGGTTATTGAATCAGCAATATTAAATTGTTAAACTGTATTGTGAAGTAGTTAATTTACAGTTTTGAATCTATGTTCACAGTTTAGATTGTTTTGTTTTCCTTGTTTTCTGCATAATATCTTATTACCTTTGGGGATCAGGACCCAATCTGCCTTGTGGAATGAATGAAATACTTTCTCCATCTTTTACTCTCTAGAATATATTATGATGAATGCATTTATGTATCTCTTGAATACTTTGAATTTAATGACCAAAAATCTCTCAAGATCTAATGTCTTTTGGGCAAACAGTTTTCAAAGAGTTTTCCATGATTCTTCTTAGTTCTTGTTCGGCTCTGATTTTCTATTTCTCTGTAACTTTCCAAACTTGATTATCTTTTTATTAGATTGGGAAGATTTGAAGTTAGAGGAGGCATTCTTACCCTGCCCAGCTGTGAATGCATATGTCTTTGCATTGCAGAATTTATGAGGGTTTTTATTTGCTCTTTTAATTGCCTCGGTTTTTGTTGTTGTTGTTGTTGTTGTTTGTTTGTTTTTTTTAAACTTGAGACTTCATTATAAAAGAGATTTGATTTGGCCCCAAATGTTCATCAATTTATCTTTCACTGTACTATCTTTGAAATGATGCTTTTAAGATCAACTGGGTTCCCAGAAAATCACTGCCTGAAAGAACATAAGAGATCACCTGGTCTACCCTATTGATTTTGGAAATGGGAAAACGGAGGTCTCAGCTGGTAACATAATTTACACAAGTTAAGGTGTCTAGAACAAAACCAAGCTCCACTTAGCTAATAAATGCCTTTTTGAAGTAAGCATAGCAATGGAATATCATACAGATATTCCTTTTCTTGCTGAATTCAGAACCATTGTCTATGCCTGTATCCCAAGTATCATGCCCTCCATTATGCGTGTGGATAGGAACACAAAAGCCTCATGGTGTCCAGCAACCCAATGCTTGTGGCTGCCAGCCATTTAGCTCTTGTCTCCAGGGATAGGGAATCAGATCGATCAAACTCTCAGTCACAGGCACGCTATAAAAGGAAAGACAGGAACAATCGCAAGCACTGTCAGTAATCCTGAATTCTTCTTTCAGTTTATATCACTTGTATTCATATGAAACATTGCCCAAAACCCTTTTGAGGGTATTACTTATTTGTTTCATTAATCACATAAAAATTACCAAAACATGCAACAGTAAAGGTGTGACTTAAAGGAGAGAGAACTATATTTGCATAGGTAAAGATCAATCTCATTGATTATGAAGATGGCTGTTTATGTTACACTGGATGTCCAGTACCTGCCATACTGTATACTAAAGGCATGGAATTATATTGTGGCCAAAGAAAATGTAGGTTCTGATACTCACTCTTGCCTCTATCAATAAGCATGACAAGAGTGGCACTTTACTATATGCACACTCAAGTACAGAAAATGAGTCAGTGAGCTAATCTGATTCTCCAAGAGCTGGACTAAATGAAACTTCTGTTATTTTCATGGTATTCACTTGAGACCAGATTAAATGACTTTTGCTTTTAAATTTTTCTGGGCAGTTGAAATCACCATGTCTGTTTCTTCTTGCATAATGAATATACAAAAAAAAATTAAAGTTGCCATGCTGAAAAACATGAATGCTAAAAATACATTCTCATCTCCTGTCCCATGGGTCTGGGCCAGCATAGTCAGACAGGCCAAGGCTTGAAAGGGCAGAGAGCTTATCTGAAGGATGGGAGAACAAAGCACTAGTAGGCAAATGTGTAAGGAAGTCCTCCTCTGAGAAACTCAAGGGATTAAAGCTTTTAAAATTTGGACTACCAATGGTTTTGAGTATTGAGCCCAAGGCAGGAAATTGGGGGTGAGTGGGTTTGCCAAGCTGGGAAGGTCAAGATCTACATTGACAGAGTCTGAATTTTTAAAAAAATGAATAAAATGAGAATATTTTGTGATGGGGATAGATAATTAACCGACATAATGAGTATAATGCACTTAGTACAGAGGCATGGCATATAGTGCTTGTAAGTGTTAGCTGTTATTAGAAAACAGATTTTGAAATGTCTTATTTTCATTCATTTAAAACTTAAAAACAAAAGTATACACTGTGTTCCTTTCCATCATCAAATCTTGTCAGCTAATGCCTACAAAGTATTTTCCAAATCTGATTAATTCCTGCCACTTCCAGGACTTCTTGTTTAAACCATAATCATCTTTCAATCACAATAGCTCCCGGATTGGTGTCTCCATTATCTCTGTTGCCCCGCACTGTGTCCATCACCAAGAAAATCATCCAAGTCCCTTCTTTGCTCAGTCCTTCTTTGCCGATGGCTTTCTAGGGCACTCAGCAGTGGACACATACACTTTAGCATGGCCTGGGAGGCCTCCACATGATCTGTACTCTGGCCATCCATCAGCTTCATCTCTTATCATAACCCCTCACTTACTCTACTCTTCCAGCAGATATTAGAGGAAGACAAACTAGCTCCTACTCTAGGCCCTTTGTGCTTGCTGTGTCCTCTGCCATAACTATTGTCTGATATGTCATCCAGTCTCTTCTTTCCTTCAGGTTTTTATTAAAACCAAAGCTTCTTAGAAACAATTACTCTGATGACCCCAATACCCAAAATCTTACCTTTTCCTCCTTCTCTGTCCTTTTGCTGTTTTCTTTTTTTTTTAGCATCCATATCTTTTGAACCCCAAATTTTACTATACGTTTTATTGATTTTCTAGTTTGTAGTGTGTTCCTCCTATAAAATGTAAATTTCACACAAGCAGAGATTTTATCTGTCTTATTTACTGTCATGTCCTCTGGGGTCTGGCACCTACTATAGTAGGTGCTCAATAAATATTTTTGGATAAATAAAGAATGCAAAGGCCTTTCCAAGTACATGTATTTGTATTCGGAACAGCATGGCAAATATAATACAATAAAGTACAATAACAAAAAAGTAGATGCAAATGTTAGAAGAAAAAATGTTGACAAATAAGAAACTAGGGGAAAAATTTTCCATGAAGTTCACTTCATAATCATGTTTGTACACTTGCTAGATAGGTTCTATACTTGACTTTGTCAATACTTTTTAACAATCTACTACGTACCAAGAAATCTCAAATATGTTGTATATATATATATCAACCAACTCCAAGGAGTTGATATTATTCTGCCCTCTGCTTATCAGAAAGCCATGGTAACTTGTTTACTATCACTCAGATAGTGGAAGCCACAATATTCAAAAAGGATGTTAGTAATAGTGTCTCTCAGGCTTTCCCATGTCCACTGACACATTATGAAGGATTTCATTCCTTGCTCCACTGCTTTCTAGCTGTGTGACATTATTCAGATTAGTTGACCCCTCTGACTTTGTTTCTTTTGTAATATGAAAGAAAGTAGACTTAGTCTGCCTAACCTGAAAACGTTGTTGCCCATTTAGAAGAAGTAAAGAATATGAAACAATGATTAAGGAGGTAAGCTCTATCGAAGACTGGCAGAGAGAAAAATCTTCTATAGTGGGAAAACGTTGAGCCAATGGAGAAAGAGAAGCTGAGAAGATAATGAGAAGAGTTTGTTTGAGTCCTGTATCCAGTCATCCCTGAGGCCAACCATTTACAAATAGTAAATCTCCCAGTTTTACTAAAAGTAGCAGGGTAGCTGTCATTCACAATATATACCTGCATAATTAACCTAGAACTCCCTACTGACCTCCTAGGATCCTTGCTGATATAGCTCCCATTATATGGGAGCCTTTTCTGCTAACTCGATCTATACACATTTTTGGCATCTGACACTATGGTCCAGGAGAGTAATCCTAAAAAAGACTGTCTGCCCTCAAAGATTTCCAAGTTAATCATAAAAACAAATATTTAAAATAAATATATGTATATCACACATGTGCGAAGTGAAATTGGCTTTGAAGAAATTACATTTGAAATGAGCCCTGAAGGATATATCAGTCTACACCATCTCTGATTTATTTATACAGATCCCCCTTTAAATCAGAATTTAATATCTTTTGCAAATCCAATCAAAGTTTTAGGTAATGTTCTTAGAGGAAAAAATGGCATTTCAGGTCAAAGGGTCATGTTAGGCTCATAAATATATACTAAAAATGTCATATATCTTCTAGTGCTACCTGTCCATGAATATATACTCTACAGAAATGGTTCTTTTCCTTTGGGGACTCATACACATCTTAGAGAAACTAGTATAACCCTTTACACAGAAAAATGTGTTCACAAAAACTTTGCATACAAAATCATGAGTTTCTTGGTACCTGATTTAAATTCCTAACATGCAAAATGAACCAGTGATCCCTTCAGTAGGCCTCTCTTTGAGGTCAGGACTACTGATGTCCACCCACAGGTAGGTGCTAAGTGCTTCTGTCAATAGGATCATGGCAGAAATGAAGAGTGATGTGCTAAAGAGCTTTACAAATATGATTTGCCATATATACCCTGATGTCCTGAAGTTATAACTCACTAGATGAAGCTTCTAAGGAAAATAAGCTATTCAACCTGACTTGAATTTCCAAGAGTGAGCTATTCTCCAAGAAGCCAGCATCTAGCTCAGGAGTCTATCAAACAAAGGTGAGTTATGCAGACTCTATCTGTAGGGCATTGTACATTTCCTCTCCACTGCTATACAAGATGCTTCCTAGCCATAGTTATTGAATTAATCAATCAAATTTTATTTTTATTACACCATTCTGGAAAATCCACTCATACCTCTTTCCAGTAATACTGAAAAGAAAAATAATCCATACCACCCAATTAAGAATAAAACATATGTCTTCTTGATAATGTCTGAGAAGTGGCGGGTCCAATGGTCATTGGTTTTTGAAGTTACTCAACATCAAAGGCAAGATAAACTACCAGGGTAATACCTGTAAGCAGATAAGTTTCATTATAACCACTGGGGAAAAGAAAGAAGAAAGAAAAGAAAGAAAACATTTTAAAAAATGAGAGGTCTCTGATGTCCTAGTGTCTACAGCCAGATGCAATAATAATAATAACATGCATTTATTGAGCACTTTCCTTTCTACGAGTTCAAAGAGCTGTACCACATAATATTTAATTTACCCATACCACAGCAGCCTGATTTATGACTTCTCCAGGGCCTGGGGCTTGAGAAAGCAAGATTGCTCATCGATGGTCTTAGCTGATTAAAGTTGCTGAGGCTGTATTTCCTGGCATTAGAAGAGAGAGATCTAAAATCTAGAACAGGGAAGTGGAAGATGGTTGTTTTTGCTAACATAGAGTAAAGGCATAATGACAAAATGAAGCTATCCCCAGAAGCGAACCCACCAGAGGCTCTCCTGAGTGGCATTACCCTGTGAATGGGCCCAGGCTTTGGCTGGCATTGCCAGCCTTTTAGCTCCATAAATTCTTTCTTGTTAGTAGACAAGGTTTGATGTAACTCAAAGGACTTTCTGGACTATAACCCAACTCATAAGATGCAAATGAAAATTCAACCAGAATATCTATCAGTGTATTCACTCATATAGCAAATACATGCTTTTTAGTTACTAAGTGGCAATGTTTGCTCACCAGACATCTGTCTGGTTTCCCAGTATCAAAAACGAAAACAGAAAACAAACTTGAGGACCAAAGTAGTGGTTATTTGATACATATGGGATCAGATCGAAGGGAATTTTTTTTCTGTTCCTCAATGTCAACGGTAACTAGACTTTCTCTCTCTCTTCATCCCACCTCCTTTCTATCTACCCCTCCATTTTTCATTTGTATATACAAGTCTTTGACATATGATTTTCTCCACCTACAATACTCTATCACCCACCTCCCCCACACACACACACATTTTGCCAACTCTTAATCATTCCATAAATGTCAACTCCCCAGGAAGTGTTTTCTGAGGCCCAATCCCAGGCTAAATTCCAGTATGTGCTCCCACAGCACCATAGACTTCTCTCCACATCGTAAGAATTTACATACATTTATGATATAGCACTTAAAATATGGCATAATAGTTAACTTATATTTCCCATGACACCATAGTTTCTGTGTGGACAGAGACGAGTAGCACCTTATTCATCTTTCTCTCCACAGCACCATAAGGTATCTAGCATTTTTAGCACATATTGAGCCCTTAATAACAACACAAATTACTGCTAATGTGTCTTCAGCATTCAAATGCAGCAGATACTGTACTATGCATTTTGCATGTACTATCTTATAAACTCTCTGCAACTTCCATTTATGTACCATGGTCACCATTTTCAGAAAAAGAAAATGAAACTCACAGAGACCATCACTCTCTTAGTCTGAGTTCCCCAGAAGCAAAATAGGATTCAGATGCAAGTAGTTTATTTGGGAGACAATCCCAAGAACTGGACTCATGCTTTTCATGACCGTTTTTGTACACATGTGTTAAATAAGTAGATAAAAAGAAAAAGGAAAACATAAAGTGAAGAAATAAAGATTGTCACAAAGGATTTTTTATCAGAGCTAAAATGAGGTTTGATGAAGCTGCTCTGTGTAGCAACTGGAATGTTCATGCTTTCTGGATTCAGCATGTCTTCCCTTGGGGATTGCTATACCACTCTGTCAATTTTCTTTCTCTTTATACTTCTCTGATAAGAGAACTCCTCCATGTTGACACTCTATATCCTTTCTTCAGATATGATAATATACTGATTTGGAAACAGTCAAGTCTTGACCTATCCAGAGAGTCATGATGTTTCTATGGTGACCACCCATATATCAGCTCTCAGCTGGTATGCATTGATTTTCTTGATCAAAAGCTCAGTTTACTGAGGGCACAGTTTATAGTTGCCAAAAAGCCCTGTATCCTGCCCATATGTTTCTTCTTTATTCTCTCCTTCTTTCATGCATATCATCTCATTCCATGTCATTTCCAAAATTAATTTGCAGTCCCAAACTTAATCAATCTATTTTACTGGTGAGGGAATGGCACACCTCTCATAATGCAATAGCTTTGTTTTGAGAAGAGTGGCTTGTTAATTCAGTCTTTGTCAATCAAATCCTTTTGTAAAACAAAGAATTATCTCCTGCAGGTTATAATCTCAACCACGCTATTAACCAGGGTTTGTATGCTTTCTGCACTTTTGTTTATTAGTGAAATAAATCCTCAACTTCATTTCAACAAATATTGATGGAGTACCTACTGTGTGTCAACCGACTGTGGTGATGATCAAAACATGAATAAGATACGCTTCTTGTTCTTAAAGTCTAATGGGAGAAACAGACATAAAAATACAATGTCATTATGTAGTGAAATGTGTTATCATAGAGTTAAGCATAGAGTGGTCTAAAAAAAAAAACAGGTACAACATAAAACAGAGAGCC
Organism: Vulpes lagopus; assembly: GCF_018345385.1. Lineage (NCBI taxonomy): Eukaryota > Metazoa > Chordata > Mammalia > Carnivora > Canidae > Vulpes > Vulpes lagopus. Next base: position 30,787,502 of record NC_054838.1, on the reverse strand, counting down.
AACAGGAAGGGCAAGAAAATCAGAGAGATTATGTACAGGACATGTTTGTGACATTAGGTTGAAAAAACAACTCTTGCAAATGTTCTAAGATATAAGCATGCATATTTTATTCGATTGACTGCCAAAGTCCCTTTGATCAAAGAGAAGGTTGGAGGGTAGGTATACTGGCCATTCTCCATCTGCTCTCCCCCCTCCCCACCACAAAAATATTAGCTCACGTCTGTGCTATGAAAGGCCCACATCTCAGATTACCTTTCTAACTTGGACTAATTCCTCACTGAGAGCCAGGTGGGTTAAATGCAGACTCTTTCCTCAGGTAAGAAATCTGAACTTTATTCTACAGGCGAGTGACATTTCAAACTATGTTCCATAGACAGGGGTTTAGAGAGGAGGAAATAAAGCAGAGAGCAAGGGACAAACAAGTGCTGTCTGAGTTCTTTACCTGAGCTTCAACTGAAGTACCTGTGCTCATTCCTGCTTTAAGGTGAGATGTATGAGGTAAATTTTGCCCAACAGAGGCCATGAGAGGAAGGAAGGAAGGAAGGAAGGAAGGAAGGAAGGAAGGAAGGAAGGAAGGAAGGAAGGAAGAAGGGAGGGAGAGAGGAAGGAAGATGGAAAGAAGGGAACAAAGGGAGGGAGGAAGAGAGGAAAGAGATGGCAACTTGGAGGCATAGAATTTGAAAGGTTTTATACAAAGGAGTGAAATGATCATGTTTGTGATTTAAGAAGGACTTTTCGGTCGTAAGAGTAGGACGTGAAATGGAGGGTGTGACATTGAGAAAGGAATACCAGCAAGGAGGCTACTGTAATATCTCAGATAGATGATGAGACCCAATCTAGTACTGTATTTGTGGTTAGGGAGAGGAGGGGTTGGAGTCAAGATATTGTTAAAACATATAATTGTTAGTGAGGCATTGCCTTCCGGGAAAATAAAAATATGTGTCAGAAGCGTTGTTGTAAAGATCAAATACTATGAAATATGTTTTAAACGGCATAGAGTAGTGCAAATATTAATCATGAGTGTTATTTCTACTAGATTATAGCTCTCTTTATTCCTATTCAGTATTCCTTCCACAAGCCCCTCCCATGATTCATTGTAAATTGAGCTTTCAACTAATTGGATTTGCTGAAAGCAATAGAGAATGCCATTTGGCTACTTCCTCTCTAGGGAATGTTGATATTCAAATCTCCAGGTCATTATTTAGCATCCCCAGTTCCGACATGGGAAATTTAAAATTGGATCTCATGTTAATCTCTAAAGCAAGCTCTCATTTGCCTCCAGAATGAGCAAATATTTGAACTTGAGAAAGAGGATCTTTTCTGCAACCTACAGCAAGCCTTTGACCAAATTATCCAACAGTGGTAGATCCTGATATTCTGTAGGAGTTGTGTACTAATTGTGGCTTATACCCTATATTATTAATAATGAAAATTATGATAATGAAAATTATGATGATGTAGGTGTTAATTGTTATATATACCATCATTTAGCACCTACTCTGTGCCAGGAAATATGCAAAACACTTTCTATATTAATCATTCGATTTAAGCCCTACAATAATGATCAGTATCATCACCATTTTATACTTCAGGAAAATGAAGCTCAACAAATATAAGTAACTTGTCTAATATTATCTAATTAATAATATATAGAAGAGAGATTTGTTTCCAGCCTAGTCTGCCTGGCTCCAGATCTCAAACTGTTTCTAGATGAAAGCATCAAGTACCCAGAGTTCTCTTACTACTTACCCCTCCCCACCCCCCAAATCTCACTAAGAGAGTCCTGGCCCTATTTCTAGGCAAAAAGTTTTGCCTAAATACTCTGGCTCTGTCACAGTAGAGTGGATCTTCTACTAGACTGGATTGACATTGACTGTCAATACATTGACCAGGCCTCCATAAGGGTCTTACACACGACAAACAAGGTGGCATTGTCTGTCACTCTCAGAAATGTGGGTTTAATGTGTCAGACTGGTGGGAGATGGTGACATTCTTCTAGTTTCATGTTAATGTGGACTTTAGACAGAGAGAAATCAGGTAAGAGGATTCATAGTATGCACCCAAGCTCTTTTACTGTGACCTGAAAACCATACACTGAAGTTATATAGAGGACTTGAGTGGATTAATGGTAGAACCAAGCCAAGTTTACTCATGAAGCTTTCAATTCTCTGACTCTATTTCCAAAGAAGAATATGCCTCAACAGTGTGGTTAGTTCCTTTTTCCAGCTCTTTTTCTCAACTACTTAAGACTGAAGGCTTTAGGGGCCCCTGGGTGGCTCAGTCGGTTATGTGTCTGCTTTAGCTCAGGTCATGATCTCAGGGACCTGGGATTGAGGCCCGTATCAGGCTCCCTGCTTAATTGGAAGCCTGCTTCTTCTTTTCCTTCATCTGCTTCCCCTGCTTCTGCTCTCTCTCTTTGTCAAATAAATAAATAAAATCCAAAAAAAAAAAAAATTAAAAAAAAAAAAAAGATTGGAGGCTCTGAAACCAGACTGCTAGCATATATAGCCCTGATCAGCCACTCCCCTACTACCTGGTCCACAGTGAATTTTTTAATTTCTCTGAACCTACTTTCTCTTCTATGCAATGGGAAAAGTGACAGCATCTTTATCATGGGGTTTTCAAGTAGATAAAAGTTTACATTCATGAAAAGAATTTAAATTAAAATAGAACACAAAATGAGAGCTTGATGCATATAGATACTAATATCATCATATATACATATGTATGCATTGTATACATATATATTTTCAGGTTATGGAGAGACAGCATAATGTAACAGAGAATGACTCAATTTGGAGTCCTGTTTTGAAATCCCTCCTCGTAAGTTCCCTGAGTCGCCATTTTCTCATTTATAAAATGTGGAAGGACAATCACAGCTCATTAAGTAATATAATATGTGTAAAGAGGTTAACACAGACTTGACATTTAATAAATGGAAGTTATTATTCTGGAGAAGGATATGGTGGCCATGGAAGCATAGGAGAGATGAGTAAGAGAGACAATTTAACTGTCATTTCTTCCCCCTTTTCCAAGAATATATTTTAAATGTACTGCTTAGCTCATCTGACCCTCAGTTTCCTCATTTGTAATATGGAAATAATAAACCTGCTGATGCGTGTACATTTTATAATGACAATGTAGGTGATAGATAATTGTAATTTATGTAGATAGAAATAGAGATGCAGGTGTACACCTAGAAGTAAATGTGGTTTAAGTGGCTAGAACAGTGCCTATTATATAATAGTTGCTAAATATATTCTGGCTTTCTTTTTTATTCCTTTCCTTCTTATTCATATTTTCACATTCATATCTCTAGATCCTGGATTACTTTTCACTCCATATTATAATGATCCAGATTGATCTTGACCCCTTTCTATACTAGATTACAAAATACAGTAAAATCATTGGGAATATGAAATATCTGGCTCACTTTGTGTCTTTCACAGTCCCCACAAGATACCTGACATACAGAAGAGAGTCTACAGATAGATGTTGAATGTGTGTTGCTTGTCAGTAAGTGGAGAAAAAATTCAAATCATACTTAGCAACTGAAGGAAATAAGCAAGATGATTATAAAGAAAGGTGTGAAAATATTGTCTTGACTTGAATATGAGGAACAAGAGTATTAGCAGTATCGATAATGGTCATAAGATTTAAGGTAAAAGGAGATGATGAACATACTGATTATCTACTATATTTTGATATACAATAACTTAGCTAACTAGTCAACGTTATGACCTAGGTCATGATATTTTCTTTTCCTTCTAACTTTAGCCATACTACTATAGTAGTCTGAACACTTCTTTATAGCTCCTTTCAAATATCCCATGTAGGGAAGCCCAGGTGGCTCAGTGGTTTAGCATCGTCTTCAGCCCAGGGCCTGATCCTGGAGACCCAGGATCGAGTCCCATGTTGGGCTTCCTGCATGGAGCCTGGTTCTTCTTCTGCCTGTGTCTCTGCCTCTCTCTCTCTCTCTCTCTCTCTCTCTCTCTCGGTCTCTCATGAATAAATAAATAGAATCTTTAAAATATACATAAATCCATGTATAAGTTATATATGCCACTTAGTATGTGTAGATGGTGGCCATAAAATGGAAAAGGGATCACAATCCTACCAGGCTATAACCCAACATCTGTTATGATTTTCGTTGGCCTAGATTATGATCTTCTTTTTTTCTTTAAAAATTTATCTATTTGAGAGAGAGAGAATATGAGCAGAGAAGGGGCAGAAGGAGAGGGAGATAAACAGGCTCCCTGCTGATTGGGGAGCTTGATACAGGGCTTGATCCCAGGACCCTGAGATCATGACCTAAGTTGAAATTAAGAGTTCGATGCTCAACCAGCTGAGCCACCCAGGCACCCCTGGATTATGTTTTTTTTTTTAATTGATGGGCACAAAGGGTTTAAGGAAACAATCATTTACATAAAAGCATATGTAATTTTGAGAAGATAGTTCAGCCTGGATCCAGGACTAAGTAATGGAATCATTTAGTGTCCCTCACTTTGAACTTGTTTTGCACCTTCCCTCTTCAACATTCTAACCCTTTCCAAAAGGATAATGACCTTTTTTGCTATTTCTGCTTAAAATAGCCTCGATTTTCTTAGGAGTACTATGAATACATGAAATATCCTAGGCTCCTGCACAGTGTGTAATACATTTTCAAAGCAAAGTGGTAACTAATAATTATGATGATAAGTAATATACTTGGTATGATATATGCCAGGTACTCTACTATGAACTCCCACTTTATTTAGTCCTTATAACCACTAATGATTTAGATACTATTATTATCTGCAGCTTAAAGATGAGGAAATTGTGGCTTATTAAAGTGAAGGAATTTGCCCAAGGATAACATTTAGCAAACAGTGGGTCTTGGATTTGAACACAAGCAGTTTGACTTCAGAAACCATGTTATACTGCCTCTTTATATGTATATTTTTTTACTATAGAATTCATGATTTTACTGAAATATTTGCCCTACTCTTATTGAGAAATTTAGCAGGTAAATGTCGTGCTGGGCAAAGAGAATACAGTCAAATAAATGCCCTGTATTCTCTAATACTTAGATCTTAGTGCAACATGTGTAGTGTGCTTTCTTTCCTTCAGGATTTTTCAATGTTTATTGAACATCTATTACTTTCAAGACTCCAAGCTAGATACCAGGAGCTCCTCCCTCAGTGACCTTCTAATCTAGTGCAAGGAAGGCAATTACAATGTGTTCAGGGAACCATTATGACCCCATCACTGGTCTCACTCTGCTTTACTCTGTGAGGACATTATAGAATTGTATTTTTTGGGCCAGATGCATCATCAGAAATTCCTCAACATAGAGCTCCAGTCAGATACTACCCATTAATTGGATTTAATATTTGAAATGAATCCTGTTTGCTACCTTTATCTAGTACAAAGGCAGATCTGGAGCTATATATGAGCCAGAGGAGGAACTCAAGGGGATCATAGAGTTCTAGGATTGGTCCTTAAGGATCTCCCAATCCAATCCTCTAGCTTTTCCAATAGGGAAATTAAAGCCCAGAGAAAGATAATAAGAGGCACAGAGTTGGGAACTCCAGGTCCTTTCTACCAGACCACAGTATGTTCCCTCTACCTGCCACGTTCTCAACAGTGAAGTAGAGGCAGCCAAGCCTGGGATTTCCTGTGGAGCTGAAGAAAATGGGCTTTGCACTGATTTTGCAAGTACCTGCAAAACTTCCCCAATGAGGAGGCCAATTGACCTGGGGTGAGGAGACACTGGGTTCCTTCCTAAAGTCTGGTGCTGATCTGCTGATTTTTATGTCATTTCTTTTAACTCATCCTTTTAATTAACATGTTAAAAAATGACATGTCTGTCATTTCATGCCAAGTCTCCCACACCTTCAGCTTGGCACACTAGGGTATGAACTTGGAATTTGAGGTATCTTTGAGCAAAAGTTCAAAATGCTAAAATAGGAAGCATTAATGGGTAGAACCACTATGTGTGCACTTACCAGGATCAATTTTCCACTTAGACAGCTTTTGCCCAGTTGTGCTAACTACTAACCAATCTATACTTCCTAATGGATCAAAGCGGAAAGGTCAGGAATCATAAAATCATCCATTTCCCACTCATTAATATTCGAGTGTGGGCTCTTGAACCTGCCTCACACTCCATGACAACAAAGACTTATTTATAACCAGGTTACAAGAAGACGAACAGCTCTAACTATATAGAAACATGGGTTTGTAAGCAATTTTCTAAATGAATGAATGAACCAAATAGTACATGAAGACATGATAGTTGACTATTGACATGAGGAATTATGTAAAGGGTCAGAATTGAGGAGACATGAATGTCTCACTCACCACGTGCCAAATCTAAGGGTGTCAAAAAACTCAGTAAACAATATAAATAATACTTAATGCAATATTTATTTCAATTTAAATTAATATAAAAGTTCATGGTAAAATATCAAAATGTTAAAGACAGAATCAGTTGTAGTATGTTTACAATGAAGAGAGGTATATTTATATATTAAGTAGAAGATCGGGGGACTTTGAATAAGAAAGGAAAAACAGAGCTAAAACCCTGCCTCTGGAAATCATTAGCTTATAGCCTTGGGGCTTTTCATTAGCCATTGGCCTCAGTTTCTTCATTATTAAAAGGGAGATAATAGCTTCCATTTCACAACATTTTTTAAGGATTATAAACACTTAGGACACAGCTCCCAAGTTTGTGTATTTCATTTATTTAGTTAGGATTATTTGGAACATTTACAACGTCCCTAGCATCATGGACAAATTACAAAAAATAGAAGCAAAAAGAGGAAATAGAGGAGGAACTAACATGGTTTGAGTTCCAGATACCGTATCAGACACTTTACTAATCCATTCCTGTTTGGATGGAGACTGAACTGAAGACATTTCTACAATGGGGTAGACTCCCTCTGGACCCAGACTAAATGCCTTCTAGGGTGAGAAGTAGCATCTAGTGAACAACTACTTCATGATAGGATTTTCACTCTTAATCTAATTGAACTCATATAGATCTTGTGTGTGTGTGTGTGTGTGTGTGAGAGAGAGAGAGAGAGAGAGAGAGTATCAGATGCCCGTGTTACAAGTAAGTAAACTAAAATTCAGAAAGTCTGGGTTAATTTTCTGAGATCACAAAGCTAATCAAGAGCTGAGCTGGTTTTCAGGTTCCCAATGAATTGTTACCACTAACATACTTTTTTGTTTATATGTACAAAGTAGAAGCCTCAAAGGGGAGACACTCTTACACAAAAAGTAGAGTTTTACGGGAATGCTAAATAGGGAAAGATTTAAAGAATAAATAAAAAGTACAAAGAGGTTTAATCTCTTTAAATTATCCACATAAATCCAAGAAATATGTGGCATGCATTAAGTACCCCATTAAATTAAAAGATGTATTGAGACACTAACAAAACCAGTGTTTACTTGGAGGAAATTAAGAATAAAGTATGAAAATTGAAGTAGGCTCACAGAGACACTGACTTGGAAGGTACTAAAATAAAAATAGGTGAATAAAAGGTCATCCACAGAGGGGGGAGAACTATAGGTAACCAACTCACAAGTTATGCAAGGGTTAAGTGGAATAATGTGTGCAAAGATCTTACCTATAACAAAGTAACACATACAACTGTTGTTGTTAATATTTTTATTTGGAATCAGATAGATCTGCATTTGAATTCCATATGTGCCATATAAGGAAAGTAAGCTTTGATGTGGATTGAGTTTTTCCAGTTTATAAAACAGGAACCAAAAGAAGCATCTTAATTTTTGTTTTTAAGATTCTATATCTATAGACACTGGCTGAGTGCCTAACCCATTCTAGATATTCAGGAATTGGTGGTTGTAGTTGTTGTTGTTGTCATAACAGAGAAAGAAAATTGTTTCAAATAAAGTTGACAGTACTTGTTTTTGCCTGCTAAGAGAACTGGCAGCATGAGTCATATCAGTGGGAAAATAAATGTCAAAGATATTCCAGGACTGTTCCAGAAAACACTTGGGGAAGTAGAAAGAAACCCAAAATCTTAAACCTGCTGGCATATCTTGTGAGTGGCTGAAGGGTAACTCAGATGTAGATGGACCTTCCCCTTAGCAGATATAATGAGTTTTGGATACGTAAAGGGAGGCAGGTGGTAGAAAATTTCTATTTTGATTCAGTATAACCTCAAAGCTTACAAAATCACAACCATCACCCAGAGGCATGTCTCTATACAACACACATCTGGATATTCCTAAACATCTGGATGACTGACTGCATTTTTTTTTTACACTTTTACCCAAACATTTGGGATCAATATCAGAAAATAGGGGCAGAATAATGACTTCAGGGAAGCTGTCAGATTGAATGTCTATAATTGAAGTTTGGAAAAGTAACACCCGGGGTCTGCTATGTGACAGAAGAGCTGAGAGAAGTAAATTGCCTGTGAGCCAATAAGGAAGGCAGGTGTGATTGTGATTATGAGTGATTTTAGTCCTCCTAATTGTTGTCAGGAAACCTGTGAGACATTGGAGCCAGGAGGAAGGAATGACTGACATCTAAATGATGAGTTCCTGGAGCCATGTGTCAAAGAGACCCCACCAGGGATAATTCATTTCTGGATCTAGTGATACCTTATGTCTTGGATGTAAGTGAATAAGCAACACTTCAGCCATTTGACCTAACGTCCAGAATTGGATGTAAATAGTATTATCTAGAATTCAAAGTCAGTTACTGGTGAGACAGGCATCCTTGATAAGAACAAAGTCATCTGAAATTACATGCACACCTTTTGAAACATCTCATAAAAAAATTAGGAATTAACAAGGCTGACAGCAGCCAAGGTGTGGATAAGGCAGCAATACTCCAAAAGTATCTTAGTTCATGCAACCAAAAATGTTAGTGCTGGAAAGGACTCGGATTATCACTACCAGGGGTCACAGACAAGCAGCCTGAAGGATGAATTAATTTTCCAGGGGATAGATTTTCTTTGCTATGCTGAATGTTAAAAAAAAAAAAAAGTATATAAATCTCTTGGGACACCCTTTAATTAGCCACAGTCCCCACCACTCCTTCTTGTCTTCTTCCTGCATTCGGGTGCTTTTCCACACTTACTTTAACATTACCACACCACAGAAAGCATTTTAGTTTGCAAGACTTGAAACTCACCCTTTGTTTTGAAGATAAGGAGTCTGAAGAAAATTTAACATTACCACCTATTTTCAGTTTGGCTGTGTACCCAGCATGGGGCTAGACGGCCCATTAAAGCATTTATCAAATACTTTTGAGCACTTGTTACATACCAGACTCACTTCTAAGTCCAAACTATATAAGATGCTGCAATCTTTGCATTTCTGGAATATACCGTCCAACTGAGGAAACACCTAGAATAGTTTATGGTATATGCTCTCTGACACTTGCCTTCTTGCACCTTTGGGCTTTCAGAAAATGAAAAATTACTACACGCTCTCTTGTTGCTCTTTTACCATTTTTGGTTTCATGGTGTGTTTTTTTTAAGATTTTATTTATTTATTCATGAGAGAGAGAGAGAAACAGAGACACAGGCAGAGAGAGAAGTAGGCTCCATGCAGGGAGCCCGATGTGGGACTCAATCTTGGAACTCCAGGATCATTCCCTGAGCCGAAGGCAAATGCTCAACCCCTGAGCCACCCACGCATCCCGATTTCGTGTTTTTGAGCTGCTGATCATTTCTGCATGAACTGGAAATGGTTTTTACTGGAATGGAGTTCAGGGGATAACAAACATCCAAATCTCTACACAGAGTTGTCAGGGGAGCCCTTGGCTTTCCTAGGAGACCAAGAAATGTGGTTTTACAGGAAAAAATTCCTATTTTTTAACCTAAATTCACATATGAATAGACCATAACTCAAGAAATACTTTCTGGCTGCTTGTGAAGTGTGATAATACACTAATAATCCTTGCCAGACACTTGCTATATTCATAAGATTGTCATATTACAACAGCTTCATAGTGTGGTTCTATTATTATTTTTGACAGATGAGGAAACTGAGGCAATGGCGTGAAGTTCACACAACTAGTAAGTGGAAGAACCAGAATTTAGATCCAAGTCTATATGCTTGCATAACCTTTCCATTACTCCACTTGTGTCCTTTTCAGTTTTGCCAGCCAGAAGAAATTGTTCCTGTGAGAAGAGGCAGAAACCACAAGGCCATAGCCTTGTCTTTATCCTATAAATATCAGAATTTCACTCTACTAGCTATGACAAAGGAAATGAGAGTCCAGTGAATGCTTCTACAATTTAGTTTCATCAAAGAACGGCTGGGGCCGGAAGAGATGAAGATTTGTACCTCACTCGGCATGGTATTCTTTGCCCTGATGCATTATAGTGACCACAACCTCTGATTATGTGTGGAAAAACTGGGAGTGTGTGAGGGAAGAGTACTCTAGACACTCCAGAAAGAAGAACCCTTGAAACAGATCGACAGCTATTGGGTTTTAATTTGCTAAAGACCTTGGGGCTACAATGCCATGGGGAATATAGTGCGGGGGTGATGGAGAGACCTCAGGTGACTTTAGATGGATGGGGTTTCTCAGTTTCATGAGCCTAAGACTACAGAAGCCAACCATCCCCCCGCCCCCCATGAGAACTATCATTAGCCTTCTGGGTAGTAAAATCTTCTCCAAGATCCCAGCAAAAGGATGATGGTCATTCTTGGATTTATGTGGTAGTGTAGACTTTTATCTTTTTTCTAGGTTTCAGCTATTTTATTGGTGTGATAGTTAATGGTAATATTTTTGGTTGACCTTTCCAGGATACATGGTAGGCTTGAATTTTCTGGCTTCCTTGTATTTGAGTGAGTACAGTTCTGGCAAATATGTTTTGAGCTGCAATGTAGGACTTTTTAGAAATCTCTCTTTCTCCTAAGTATACTCAATATGAATTGCTTCGACAAAATGATGCTGGCAAAACACTGTATATAAAACCTTACCTATATATAGTTGTTGATATATTTCCAACTATGGACTCAAGACCGGTTGCACATTTGGAAAACTACTCATGTCTCTGCTTCCTCTGTCTCAGATGAAGCAGAGACAGAGGAAGCAAGCCCTGGGCTCAGAGGATAGAATTCATGCAGAAGAAGCTGCATCTCTCTTTTTTTTTTGTAGTATAAGCTATCCGTGACTGGATGAAACTCAAGCTTATGTCTTTCTGAACAGTATCTTGGCTCTTTCTTCTGGTTCACTGGCCAGCAACTTTCAAGGAAGTGGCTTCTCCATTAACCTGAGCGTCCAACGGTCTATATTTAGGCAAAGCATCTTCAACTGACAGTCATCACAGTGGACTTCCAGAATGGATACAATTTTGTTTTCTTTAAAGCCACTGAGAGTTGGAGGCTGTTAATTCTGCATCATAACCTAGCCTATCCTGAGCACTAAAACTGAGCAATTGGGAGAGGCTATGTGAGGTAATATGAGATAGAAGCCATTTTATACTAGAATTTTCTTAAAGACAATGTATTACTAAAAAATAAATAAAGGCTCTCTATTTTGAGATGATATTTTATCACTTTCAGTTATTGAGTGTTACCAGCTCTTTAAAAAAAAAGATTTTATTTATTTATTCATAAGAAACAGAGAGAGACACAGGCAGAGGGAGAAGCAAGCTCCATGCAGGGAGCCCGAGTGGGACTCCCGGGTCTCCAGGATCAGGCCCTGGGCTGAAGCGGTGCTAAACCACTGAGCCACCCAGGCTGCCTGAGTGTTACCAGCTCTTAACAGACATCCAACTCATACATGGTTGTGAAAATTAAGCTCAAATTTCTTAAGAAAATATACACATGCATCTAATCAAGATTTATTTTTAAACATCAGTTAAAAGTAAAATTTCGGTGGGGATAAAACATGAACTTAGAATTACATTATGATATGGTCACATCTGTACTGAGAATTTTTAAATGGCTTCCTTTTGCATTCATGACCACACTAATTCTTTAGCCTGAACAAAATAAATCTCTCTGTGACAGAGTTCCACATTTATTACTCTAACCTCTTCTCACTACCAGATCCAGCTACATACTTATTATGAGCATGAAGAGCCCTTCATCCCCAGTGTTTACACTTGCTGTTACTTCTACCTGGAGCACATTTCCCTTCCTTCACCTTGCCATTCTCCATTTCTTTGACTTTCATCTTGGTTATAATCACCTTCAGTAAACTTTCCTTCTCCCATTTACAGTAGGCCAGGAGTTCCCAAACCTCCTCTAGATGAGTATGAACCACATTGCATTGAAATCATTTGTATATTGGTTAGCCATCCTTACTAACCCATGGGATCCTTGAACATAGAGGCTGTTTTGTTCCTTGAATATCCCAGCTGCCTAACACAGTGTCTGGCACATGGTGTGAGCTCAGTAAGTATTCCATGAACTGATAAACATAATTAGATAGAATAAATAAATTTATCAGCTTAAAGGCTATATAATCTAAGTCACAAAGTCATTCTTTGGCCAACAAACACAGTATGAAGTGTCAAAACAAGTATTTGATTCCATCATTCCTTGATTTAAATCAGGCATTTCCTCTCGATAAGGAAATTAAAGAATGTGTGATCCTATTTCTTGCCAAATGTGTTGTGCTATAAAAAGACAACGAAGAATTAGTGAATTTTAGGAAGTGTGAATCTTGCAAACAATTTAAGATCGTTTTGGTATGAGACCATAAAGTGAAGTAAGTACCATGGTGTAAGGATAACTATCTATGAAAGTACTTTAGTGTATGTTTGTTGTGTGCAAATTTTAAGCACATAGAAATAAAGTGAGGGCAAATACCTGTACTCACTGAGTCCAGTGAGAAAAAAGAAGGACACAAGGAATTCTAACAAAAGGAAGAAAGGGTACATGCTAGCTCAGAAGCACAAAACAGACAATGCTAATCAGCATATTAAAAAGGGAAAGGAAGAAGAAAACCTAAAATTAAGCATCAATTAAATATTGGCTATTTTATACATAAAATTTCATTTAGTCCTAAAAAAATGACATGGAGTCATTTTGCTGAGATGAATAACATGAGGCTCAAATAGTTTTTATAAAACCTACCCCAGGTTTTACCAGGTCACACTTGCCCCTGGTAATGTTGGAATTGAAAGTCTGGTGGCTAGACCATACAGCCCTTCTTGTGATCACACCATGGTTTCTCTAAGCACACCCTGCCAACTATGAACTTCAGCGTTTCCTGGAGTGCTTTTAAAAATGAAAAATTGTCAATTTTGATTCACAATATCTGGCACTGGAGTCTGGGAATCTGCATTAAAAGACTAGTTCCCCATATACAATCTTAGGCATGTGGGGAGTACCTTTGCATTCATTAAATCACATTTCTTCCTAGTTGAAGAGACTTGAAGGGAAGCCAGTTTAGCCTGGCAGTATATGTCCCTTATCTGGAGATAAGGGAGACTAAGACTTCATTCATCAAAACAACAAACAAATTAGAACCCTTATCTTTATTCAATAATGACAGTTATTATAGGTACAACAACAATAATAAAGGAAAACAACTCTTCTGTGTTCCAGATCCAAGAACATGTCTTATTTAGCACTACATCTGATTCATCTCTGATTACCCAAATTAAAAAAAAAATAGTGAATAATAGGTACTCAACCAAAGTTGGTTGAATAAATGAATTTACCATGTAAATCTATTTCATCTGTACATGGAAGTTAAAAAGGCAACTCCTTATGTTTTCCTGCAAAATGCTGTTCTCCAAAGGAAAATGAAAGCCAATCATGACAAATGCTATCACTTCAATCAGAATCACTACCAGAATCGGTGTGGGTTTCTGTTTGATAATAAATGCACTTTATCTCTTGCCTGTTTCCAGCGATCCCTAACTTGGTAGTGATCTTTAATTAGGGGATGTCATACATTGAGTTCTCAGCAGTTACTCCAGATACTCTATGGGTCTCTGCTGCAGATAAGAAAAGCCATAGATTCCAACTGTGAAGCTCCGAAGTCCTTTAGCCTCTGGTTTGTACATGGTAGAAAACACAAGCTGTGATCTTGATAAAGAACTGGAACATTAAAAAATGTTAACCTTTTTCTTTCTCGTGATTCACAGTATCCCAGTAATCATCAGCAAAATCTAGCAATATAAGTGATTTCTACCTGGACATTCTTCCTTGGATATCTCACAGTATCTCAAAAGTATTATGTTCAAAGTTGAACTCATGAGGCTTGCTTCTGTTGTTTTCAGTGTCTTTAATATCTCCGCCATCCACCAAAGCACCCCAGCTAAAAATCAGGGAGTCATATAGTATCTTCTTTCACCATCCTCACATCTAATTAGTCTCCAAACCCTCTCCATTTATATCTCCTAAGTTCTCTCCTGTCTGTTCATCTGTTTTACCCCATCATCATTTCCTTCATCTAGGACACAATTCTCTCTGCAGCTTGATTTCTAGTTGTCCCAGGATGAGTTTTGTCACATTATAACCTACCTTTCTCAGTGTTGTCTGTTTTTGGACTAAAGCTCAGATCTGGCCATGTGTATCATTCTCTAGGTTCAAATTTATAGCTAAATATATATATATATATATATATATACATATATATCATATTATATATATAATTCATCATATGCATATGTGTATGTATATGTAAACAAACACACCCACTATTTCAAATCTACCTGCCTTTGCACATATTGTTTTCTGTCTCTGAAATGTCTTTCCTCCTGTGTGTCTAAATTGTTTCTATTCATTCCATATGCACCCCAAGCATCCCCACCACGTGAAGCAATCTTAGCTATCCCCTCCCACCTCTCCCATCAGTTAGTCAGTCCTTCTCTCATGACTCTTGTTCATATGTGTGTGTGTTTCTCTGTTAGCATTTACTGCACCGCCCTGTGACTGCATGCTCATTTATTTTATTCCTAAATACACTGTGCATTTCTTTTAGGAAAGGCTGTGATTTTATTTTGCCTCTCTGCTGTTTCTATTAGGGTGTCTGGTACATAGCAGGTATATGTTTCGCAAATCTGTTGCATTACTTGAGCAACACAATATATTAGTTAGAGGAAAGAAAAACATGTATCCAAAATACTTAAGCAGTGGTCATTCTTAACAGATGATTTTTTCCCTGTTTTGCTCAGATTCCCATACCATTTCTCCTATTGAAGACCATTTGATAACTAATGTAAGCTGTAGGATAAAGTCCTTATATCTAAGCCTGAAGTTCGATGCTTTCCACAGCTTGGTCCCAGGTTGAATATTCAGTGTCCAAGCACCCAAGCTCAGCACATACTATACCCTCTATAACAGTGTGTTGTGTGAGCAGTTTCCCAAGATGCCCCTAAAGGAACTACTGGCTATTAGCTGAAGTAAACAGCCATATCCCTGTGTCACCTCTAACGAGTGCCACAAACAGATACAGCTGTAAGACAAACCCCACACACACCTGAGGCCCATGACTCATCCAAGTGTGAGATTTAATTTTCAGTGGAGGGTATTTGGCTATCTAGACATTTGTCACATAAAACCTTGCGCTACAGTTATGGCCTAGAGCAAGAGGTAAGCACCAGAACACAGTGTTTATCTGGCATCACGGAAAGATTATGCATGTCCTGAAACGTGTGAGAACTTGGCTTTGTATGTGAAATATAGATGACTTCTCAGCATTATATTCTCTCAAAGGGTGGGAAAGTGCTAAGGACAAGGAAGTCTTTAGTGGAATGACTGCAAAGCAATGTTTTATTTTCTTATTTCCCTAAAATTTACTTTTCAAAAACAAAATGTAAAAGAAAAATAGATTTTATATCTATATGCATTTAAGTCATTTAAGTGTTCTGTCAAAACATGTGCCCAAGATAAAAAGGAGTTTTTATTAAAGCACCCTTTGGGATAGTATAAAATGGCAAACAACTTTAATGTCCATATATGGTAGATTTCATAAACAAATTAAGTAATCTCTGTGCAACAGGAACACTATGCAATCGATAGGACTGAAGGTGTGAAATAACATGTGCTAATCTGTGACATTGTTCATGAGGGATTTTAATAAAACATACACAATATAAACTGATTTCCAGCTTTAGAAATATGTGCATAATAAATGCATACATAAAAATACTAGAACGACGAATATAAAAATGATAAAAGCCACTACACATGGGTGATAGGATGACAGATAATTCTCATTTTCCTCTTTTTCATTCCTATATCTTCTGTTTTCTGTAACAGCACCTATTACTTTGTTAGTACTCCTAGATTTCTGTAGCAGCTGCATTTCAATTTCTTACTCCATTTCTCTTCCTTCACTTTCTCCTCCCTCTTGTGGCCATACTTCAAAATAAGCCGAAATCTTTGAAAAACAATAAGATTTAGCCAAGAAATCCGTCATTTTGAAAATAACCGTGTTTGCAGAATGCCTGACCATTTGGCAGAGTACATCTGTGCTTGGGCTATTTCAGTAGTTTTTCTTCATATAGGCTTTGGGAGCCCCTCCAGAGACTCCCATTTTCTATTGAAAGGAAATAGGACACCTAGTGTGGCATTCATAGTTCTTCATAATCTGGCCCAAGCTCTCCAGGTCACTCCTGCCCCAGCATGGCCTGGATTCTCAGCCATCTTAGATTTACATAGAACATTCCCTCGGCATGGAACATTCTTCCTCCCTCTTTGTCCTTCTATCTTGTTCATCTTCAAGGCAGAGCTCAAATTCCCTATGCTCTGTGTTCTGTTCCAGCCCCACTTCAAGCAGAATTCATGGCTATTTTCCTCTATGATTCCTCTACACTTACAATGGTGTGTTGAATCCAGCCTGTAAAGCTTATGAGGGCCAGTTGTTAAATATTCAATAACTTTTAAGCCTATTTTTAAGTTGTTGGAAGCTTTAAATTTTTTACTTATTTATTTTTCAGATTTTATTTATTTATTTGAGAGATAGAGAGTTGGGGTGGAGGAGATGCAGAGGCAGAGGGAGAGAAGGAGAATCCTCAAGCAAACTGCCCACTGAGCTGGGAGTGTGACTCTGTGCTTGATCCCAGGACCCTGAGATCATGACCTGAGCTGAAGTCAGATGGTTAACCAACTGAGCAGCACAGACGTTCCCTGTTGAAGCTTTTTAATTGGGAACTTGAAAATTGGCTGGGGTGAAATATTTGCACCAGAGACATTGGCAAATGAGGGCTTAATTTCCCCTAGACAATCAGTTTCCTAGCACATCATTGCTCTGCACATGCTTTCATTACAGTACATGTCCATTCTCACCTGTTATAATTAAAGAATCATTCTCTCCTATGAAATTGTGAACTCACTGAGGACAGGGTCAATGTCTTAATCTTTCTACATCTTAGAACCTAGGAGGACTGGCATATGGCAGGTGATCAATAAATACCTATTGGAACAGATAGAGTTGCTCTGACACACATTCACTAAATTACATTTGGAATTAGGCTATAATCTTTTTTTTTCTATCTTTGATATTCTTGTTTCTCATTTCCAAAGCTAACAAGATTTAGCTAAATAACATTCATTTTTATTAACATTCTTAAATATTACAAAATAATTGACTTTTTCAGTGTGGCAGTGATGGTGATTAGAATAGAAAACTCATAAGTATATCTTTCTTTATTATATATAGATACGATTACCCTCATATCTTTACTTCCAATAGCTTTGCTTAATAAAAAATCTAAGGAGAGCCTCAGGAAGGCATAATATGATTTTAATATACTTAGCTTCAGAGAACCTCTGATGGTTAATTAAGAAACTTTCATCTTTGAAGTAAAATTAGAAAAAAACTTATTAACTAAAGGATGCAGGGTCAATAATAAGACAGCTTTCCTTTTGAACATTCCATCTAATCAATCCTGAGAGACTTAAGACAATTATATTTTATCAGAAACGCAGAGAAATAAGCACCAACAGGGGACACCGAGTGGCTTTGGGCATTCCGTACAAAACAGTCTTAGGAAATGATCAATCCCTTCCTAATCAGAGTCATTTTATGAGATGACAAAAAAAAAAAAAACACATTATTTACAAAGCCACAGGAGTGAAAATTACAGTCTAAGGATTAGGAGGCTCAGTGTCTGTATTTGAAAAGCTGTCATATTTAGGTGCATTCTCTCAACTAGAAGGCAGTCCAAAAAAATGCAGCATTCATCCATGCAATTGTTCGTCTGTTCGTCTGTCCACATACTCATTTTTATGTTGGCTATAATAAAAAGTGAGCAGGTATGGAATTTCAACCCACTTGGTTTATAATAACAGCCCCACAACTCACCTGCTGTGTAGGACTACGCAAGTTTATGTCTGTGAATTAGAGTTTTCTCTCTTTAAACAAGTATAGTGCTGACCTCATAAAGTTTCTGTGAATATTAAGATAACATGTTTCAAGCATATAGTAGACACTCAATAAATGTTATTGCTTTAACTCCTACCTCCTTCATTTTTATGCAGGTTTCTTATAAACATATGCTCTCAACATATTGCCCTCTCTTTGAGACATTTGTCATCTGCTTCGTAAAATCAGGTACAGAAATGTGAAATTAATAGAAGATAGCATATTGTAATGAGGGGAGCACTAGATTAAGAGAAAGGAATACTATGTTCTAACCCTATATCTGCTATTGATTTATCATGTGGATTTGAACATGTCCCCCAAACTCTCTGACCCTCATTCACGTAGCCAATATTTATGAATTACCTATCCTTCACCAGGCATGTAGCTAGACATTGGAACTCTAGAGAAAGGTAACCCATGGTCCCTGAGCTCAGAAGCCACCATACAAGTGAGGAATACACATGCGTTGCAAAATAAATAAAATCTGATAAGTTCTATCATGACATTGCCTATCAAGTGTCAAAGGATGAGGAACATGTCCAGCTAGCTTACACTCATCTATGAAAGGGAAATAAGACTGCTTATTTCTACAGATTTTTGTGAACAAAAGATGAAATTAAGTATATTAAAGCAATATGTAACCCAGCGAGTGAAGTGAATACTCACTTTTAAGTGAAATATGAGATTATGTGGTATTTCCCACTTGTGAGTAGGACAGGGTATTGTTTTTGTTTTTCTTTGTGGTTCGTACATTGTAAGTGCTCAACAAATAGATAATGAATGAATGTATACAAGAATACAGAAATACAGAAATTCAGAAAAGTGAGTGAAGGGTTAGACTATTTGGGGAGGACTTAAAGGACTTGGTGGATCTATAGCCAAATTTAAAGCATGAAAAGGACTTGAAGAGGTAAGGAGAGTATGCAAACAGATAGAGAACAGCCTGAACAAAGATTGATATAATAATATTATACTAGCAAATATGCTTTGGGTATGAAATAAAGGTTAGGCAATGTGGTTTATGCTTCAACCATTACTTATGTAATCATTACAAAGGCCTTCCTTGCAAATTGAAATTATTTTTATTTTCCAGTTTAAATTCAGGAAAGGTATCACCATACTTGCATAAAAATTGAGTATTAACAGTTAGAATTTGAGCCCAGGTCAGTTAGACTCAAGATTAAAAGAATGAATGATCCAGGAATTTTATAAGGGTACAAATTGGCTGAATTGGTGCTTCAGAGTACAATCTTCATCTTTATGGCAAAATGCTCTTCTGGTTTTCCCTTGGCAACTAAACTGCCCCTTCCTTGTCTCCTTCACAGGCACATCTTCCTCTACAGTTTAAATCCTGACCTCATCTCAAAGAATAGCTCCAATATTTGTCCAGATGTATGAATCAGGAACCTAAGGATCATTCTTGACACCTCTCTGCTCCTCCAGCACCCACTCCATGTGCACACACAACCCTAAAACTCAATGGCTTAAAATGATAAGTGTTCATTTCACACAAATCTGAGGAATGGTGATTTAAGTCTGTGGCCAGGTGGTTCATTTGGTCACAGCTGGGCTTATTCACCTGTTTCCCGGTCATCTGGTTGTTGCCTGATATAGAATGGCCTCGACTGGGATGACAGTAGTGATTTGGCTTTTCTCCTCGTAGCTTATCTTCCTCTGGTGGGCACAGTCTCATGGCTGTGGCAGAGGGTAAGAGTCCACGCAAGCCCAGTCACACAGGCACTTTTCAAACCTCTGTTTGTGTTATGTTATCTAACCATCCATTGACCAAGGCAAATGACATCTGCCCCTGACCCCTCAAGCTTCATGTCACCCTGATTCCTTCACCTCCTTAGTTGCAGTCACCTCTACTCTTCCCCACTCATACTCAGAGTTTTGTACATTTTCAACCCATCTAAAACACAGTCCTCTAATGGCTCTCTGCTCATCACCAATGATCATGCAAATCTTAGGTCATATATCACTCGCTCATGAAAGTTGAAAAAGACAAATAATTCTCTAATAGGCTCTCATGACACCATATAATCTTCTTCAAAGCTCTTATCACTGCTGAAATGTTATGTATATATATATATATGATTATTTAGTCATATTTATTTATTTATATATATTTATCATATTTATACATGATTATTTAATCACATATATACGATTATTTAATCTCAGGTTTCTCAACTAAAGTCAATGTTATATGTAGACAGGAATCATACCTGTTTTTACTCACCTTTTTGTACCCCCAGCCCCCAGTTTAGCTCAGTACCTGACACACAATCTGTGTTTGTGTGACACACACAAACCAGATTAGGCAATCTGCAAATAATTAATGAATGAATGAACAAATAAGTAAATGAATACAAATAATAAATACTAAGGATAAATTTAAAGATTTTAAAATTTGAAAGTTTTTTAAAATAAATATATACATACATACATAAACAAAACCACTTAGAATTTTTGTTAAAAGTAGTCCAGGCTACTTCTTAGCTATTCCTGAAACTCATCTTGCCCTGTACTAAGAAGAAATTAGTAAAATACAAATCTAATCTGGTCATGCCCTAAACAAGGTTCTTCAGCAGCTCCCATTGCCAATAAAATAGTTAAGGCTAAGATGGCAAAGTAGGAGGATCCGAAGATCACGTCACCCCATGGATACACCCAGGTAACAGCTATATTAGTGCAATTAACCTGAGAAATGACCTGAGGACTATCAGAACAGACTCTCCACAGTTACAGAGAGGAGGCCACATTGAAACCGGTAGGAAGGGTGTAGTCTTGGTCAGGAACTAAACTAACTGCCACGACTAACACAAATGGGAAGGACAGCACAGCATGTAGAAGGGAGAGGAGCGAGCCCCACACCAGGCACCCACCTGCACTGGAAAGATCAGCCTCCATAACATTTTGCCTTTAAAACCAGTGAAGCTTAACTTCATGACTTTGTGCAACCTTCAAGGCTTAACTCCAAGTACTTTAAAAGTCAGCAGGGATAGTCAAGGCTCTAATTAAGCCCCAGGTGGCTACCCTGACTCACCCACTGTCTGCCTCTCTGCCTTGTCCTCACCTAAACAGCACCCATTCATAGTGTTCTTAGCCACCCATGTCTTTCCTTCTTGATTTCTGTGTTCGCTGCTCCTACTGACCTCTTCTGCCCAATCAACTCCCAAGTCATCCTTTTAACTCTACTCTAATATCATTCTGGAGAAGCTTCCCCAAACATCTGCGCCCTGCCCCTAGACTGTGTGTATATGGCTCTTGTTGAGTTCAAACAGCTTTTGTATAATCTCCCCTTATTACAGGTCATCACTTTACATTCCATTATACCAGGGCTTGCCCCCTTCTCTGCTCCTCCTACCTTCTCTATAGGGAGGTTCCACCAGAGCAGGAAGGAACATTTACTTCTGACTTAGGATGAGGTCAGTCACGAGTAGATGTGCAATATTTGTCTGGTGGGTGAAATGGATAAGTGAATGGATGAGGAAGGACCAGCCACCTTCCGTTTTGGATTTAGAAAGAAATGTAAAGACTGCTGACTGCAGAAACAGAGGCAGCTAAGCAAACTAAAGGAGCTCAGAATCCATTTCAGGACTGTTCCCTCTCTCCTCCAAATGCCTTCTTTATGATTAGGGAGAAAAACTAAAGTTACTGACTGTGGATTTGATAGAAACCTGAAGGTGACCTGCTAGCTAAGCTCTCATCTGTCTGCAGTGCATTGCAAGGGTGAGAGGAGAAGAAATATCCTGCTATGAAGCACAGTGATGGGAACCTGTTTTTTGGGGCTGGACTACCCTGCATGTGCACCCCGGGTCTGCCACATATTAGCAGGGTGACCTTGGACAACCTCTCTTTGCCTGATTTTTCTTCGTAGTAAAATGGGTACAATGTTTTATGAGGATTAAACAACATAATGTAGCCTATTTACTGTGTTTTATAAGGATTAAATGACATAATGTAGTCTATTATTGTGTTACTTGCTGACCCATGATTAATAGTAAATGTTAATGTGCTTCTTCCCTCTTTCCCCCCTTTCTGTCTTCTAGGGGGAACTAAAACATCTTAGGTTCATCCTTGGAGCAGGGGATTGAAAAGTGTCTCCTTCTTCTTACTGAGAGGAGGACCCCTTTTGTCCCTCTGGACCAAGTTCAGTATCAGTGACTACTCCCTCCCAGCCTTCCATCTTGTCAATAGTTTGTGGCAGGATTTTCTGGTTTGCATTTCCAATTCATTACTTCTAAAGAGAACCTTTTAGATGAATAAGGGGGAAAAAAGAAAAAAGAAGCCTCAACATCTATTCTGTCAGAAAGAGAAAGAAAATTCTTTATTTCCATTTTCTGCCAGAGAGCTGATTCAGCAGCTCGCCACCCTCCCCATCCTAACTCCATTCTTTTTCTTTATTCTAGGCCCTGTTCTCATTATCCACAGCGTATCTCTGTCAGCAACTTTATCCTCCCCTTTTAAATAAGGAGCAACCCTTTTACTCCCTCTTACTATTGAAGACTTGCTGCCAGTTTGAACAAGATTGCCCTACCAGGTCCCAGGGTGTCACACCAGGTCTATTGCAGCCCCCCCTCCCGTCCCCATGGGATGGGGTTTGTCTCTCCCCACCCAGCTACATCCCTCTTCCTGAGCCAATGACAACCTGTTTGGCCTTTGTGAAGACCCCACTACTGAGCAGAAGGCAGAGTCCTGATTTAGTCTTGCTGCCCTGTGATTGGTTGTTGGTATATGTTTCTCTGCCTGAAATGACAGTGCAGCTGGACTCTGTGGCCCACCGGGCTAATAGGAGCCCACTTAGCTGAGACTCTTATCTGAGTCCAACTCAGTCCAGGCAGAGGGACACGGCCTATGCAGCCAGCCTCAGTGAATCCAAATTCCTGCCTTGGCCACTTACTAGTGGCCACTTACCAGCCTTGGGCAAGGTAACATGAACTTTCCGAGACTGAGGGGTTTTCTATGTAAAATGAGGATAACCTATGATGATTCAATGTTTAAAAAGAGAAAGAGGGCAGTCCGGGTGGCTCCGTGGTTTAGCGCTGCCTTCAGCCCAGGGCATGATCCTGGAATCCCGGGATCGAGTCCCACGTCGGGCTCCCTGCATGGAGCCTGCTTCTCCCTCTGCCTGTGTCTCTGCCTCTCTCTCTCTCTCTGTGTCTCTCATGAATAAATGAATAAAATCTTATTTTAAAAAAAGAGATAGAGAAAGAACAAGAGAGAATGAGAGCAAACAAGGGGACAGGAGAGAGAAAAATAATGCCAACCAGAGTTCCTGACACTTCTTGGCTACCAGGTAAAAGTGAATGACCTCCGTCTCCACCTCACATATCTCTGTAAGGAGGTTATACTCTCTCCCCTCTGCTTCCTTAGCTGCTGCTATTCAATTGAAGTCTACTTCAATAGAAGTTTCTCAGATGCACATATTGGTCTGTCTTATATAAACAGTATCTCTAACTTTTTACCTTTGGCTTCAGTAAGAAATGTTCTGTCCATCTGCCCTAGCTCCAAAACCACCAGTTGGGTAGGTCAGTCTGTCCTAGAGCTGATGGAGTAGTATCGAATGCACAGCTTAGGTGTTACTCCCTCCAGGAAATCTTTGTCTATTAGACTTAGTTGCACATGTGCTTGCGGGCAGTGCAGTGCCTCAGAAACAATAAATACTTCCTCATCAGACTTCTTAGTGAGCTTAGTATAATTTGTTATTTCCTGGTCTTCTTCCACACTAGATTCTAAGCTAGTAGAGGAGATAAGGATTCTGAGCTCCTTGCACAGTGGTTGACATTAGCTGGCACACATTAAGGGGTGTTTAATGAATAAATGAATGTCATAAAAGGAACAGGATGAAACCTACCTGGAGTAGTTTGGGGAAGTGACTGCATTTCTTTAAGCTAAGAGGAGCAAACTTAATCTTCCTGGGGAACAGAAATGACATTTATGGTCCGAGAAAAATTAGGGTATTTTATTTCACTCAGTTACTGACTTAATTCCTTCATATCATTCTCTCAACTTTGATGCCATATTTTCATGCCCATTCTACAGACAAAGAACAGAAGGACTGAAGGACTGAGAATTTAGGTCACCTACTTAAGGATGCAGAGCTAGTACTCAGAAGGTCAGAAATTCAAACAGTGGTCTCTAACACCACATCCCACTACCACTTACAATTCGTAATTCTTGCTTGCAAAGGAGCTATCGGTCCCTCTGCTCTTGGAAACCAAGGCTGAAAAGGAATGAATCTTTTCCTATGCTAAGTGACAACTTTTTAAAGAAAGCTTTTACCTAATGTGAAATGAAAACATTTTCTTTATGAGAAATATGCAATCCATATGTGCGTTTATATTTCAAAGCCCCCAATTTACTAGGATTTCTCTAGGCTGTTTTTGTCAGGGTTTGAAAAATAGCTCCCTGTGATTTTTTAGATGTGAGTTAATATGGTGATAAGCACCATAAAGTCTCTGGGAATAACACATCATTAATTTACCTCAGAAAATAAGACTTCAGCGACAAATAAACCTCATAAGGGCTCTGTGGTTAAAGTAGCTTGGCGAGCAATGGCTATTTGAATTGAATGAAATTAAAGGTAAAAAGAGTACAGCAAATGTAATAAATAATTATTTTATGCAGCCGAACAACACATAGCCTGTTTTATGAAGGGTCCTTGACTAAGTCGAAAGGAAAAACAAATTACTGGAAACATTCCATTTTAGTGGGAGGCAACATTGTGTTCTGGGAAGAACGTGGAGTTTGTAGAAGGCCTAATTTAAATCCTTGCCTGGCCACTGATTAATTTTTTGACCTTGAGAGAGTAACTTTCACTTTCAAACATCTTGATATCTTGAACTGTAAAATGAGAGAACTGAATTCTAAGATCTCTCCAAAAAAAATAAAAATAAAATAAGATCTCTCCAGCCCTATTGACACTTAACTTTCTAGAATTCCAAGGATTTTATGTCACATGGTGATCAGAAACATGAATATAGTCTCAGTGGGGAATGTGGTTCATTAGACTGAAATGAACTCAAGGGACTCAGGCGGCAGGGTGCTCAATAATTATACATAAATTTTGGAGTAAATTTGACCTGGGCTTCAGTCCTCACCCCTCCACTTATTGGTCATGTGATTTCAGATCAATTTGTTCAACTTTTAAAGGCTCTAACTTCTATAAGATTGTATATGACACTTCCCTCAAAGGGTTGTCATGAGGATTAAATGAGATAATATATATAAAATTCCATGCATAGTGCCTGTCGCACATCAGATATGTAATACAAGTGGACCTCTACTGTCACATAAAGAGCCTATCTTAATGTCTTCCCTGGTGGGGTTGGAGGCATCTTTCTAGAGATGTGAGTGGCAGTGAGAAGCTGAGCTGAGCTGATTCCCCGCTGAGACTATATTCATGTTTCTGATCACCATGTGACATAAAATCCTTGGAATTCTAGAAAGTTAAGTGTCAATAGGGCTGGAGAGATCTTATTTTATTTTTATTTTTTTTGGAGAGATCTTGGCAGTGAGAAGAAGCTGAAAAAAAAAGCTTTTTTTTTTTTCATGTTTCTCTAGTAAAAGGCAATCTAGAAAGATTACCTCCTGGGTGGTAATCTGTGGGGTCCAGGGAGTTCTCATGAAGCTTGCAAAAAGTTTTTGCAGTTATTAAAGCCAAAACAAATCAGAAGTGTATGGAGTGAGTCAGGGACAGGTGTCAGTGCTGTAATCAGACTTGGGAATCTGACTGAGGACTGGAATCATAAATTTGGGAATCAACAGCATATGGGTAGTTTTTAAAGCTGTAGAATGAATAGATCCCCTAGCCACTGGTTCTCAACCTTGACTACACGTGGGAACCACCCGGAGAGCTTTTAAAAAACACTGATGCTTCAGTAACCCTCAGAGATTCTTATGTAATTAGTCTCAGGTGCAGCCTGAGCATCTGTATTATTAAAAGCTCCCTGTATATTTCTACTATCCAGCCAAGGCTATGAACCACTAACTTAGGGGGAATGTGTAGACAGAAGAGATTCAAAGACTGAGTTATGGGCCTCTTCCAACATTTAAAGTCTGTCATAGTAGGAGGAGCCAGTAAAAGAGGGAGAATGGGTCATCTCTGAGGCTGAAGAAAAACCACAGAATTCAAGAGGGAAAAGAAGGGAGGGGTTGCTAAGGAAAGACTATTTAATGCTTCTGAGAGGTAAAGTAAAATCATAACAGAGAAGTGATTAATGGGTGTGCTGTCATGGAAGTTCCTGCTGGAAGTAGCAGAGGAAGTTTCTAGGAGTGGTGAATGAGAGCCCTGCTTTTAATCTCATTTTGCCTTCTTTTGATGCCAAGCACAGGGCTGGGCATATGTTTGATTGAGGATTGGTTGAATGGGCTCTTAACACTTATTATATTTAAAAACCGTTTCTGGAATAGGTTAAATTTTAGTATAAAATAGGTCTATCTTGATACAGATGCCATTAATTCATTAAATGATGGATGGTGCTTCACTTGAAAACTTTATGCTATATTCTCATTATGCTCAAGTTACTAGACTAGATTCAGAACTGCGATATAAAGCCACAAAGGTTGTTCCCTGGACAACTTCAAGAGTCACTATTTACAGAGACTACAATGTAAATGACATTTGGAGTCCTGTGTGTTCAACCTGCATACTTATACATGGCAGTCCTGACTAGAAGCTGCTAGAAAAAGGTTTGGAAAAGAATGAAAATGATTTTTGTCATGTGTCAGGGGCATGCTTTCACATTCATATACTTCGACTTCACACTCCTCTGAACAGTAGGGTTTATTATTTCTCCTTTTTATAGATTATTAAAAATGCAAGACTCTAAGGAGTCCTAGAATATACAGGTAGTGGAGCCAGATCTCATGTCAAGTTCATAGGTGGCATACATACCAAAAACAAGAGTGAGTATTATATTGTGGCTCTAATGCAACATTATGGAAAGTTAATACTAGTTCAATGAATATTTATTAAGTACCTAGCATTGTTAGAGACCCTTGGAATAACATCATTAACCCAAAATACAAAAATCCCTGCCTTGAGGAATTCTTGGTTTTCTTCTTATTACCATTCTACCTACTGGCTCATCCTGAATATCCACTGGTTTGAGCAACAGACCTGAGAGTCTGGGCTGCACAACATACGGTCTGTGACACTAGGCAAGTCACTTTGCCTCTCTTCCTCCGTTTGCACAATGTGGCACAATAAGCCCTGTTTAGAGTTTCCAGGTGTGTTGTCGTTGAATAAATAGAAGTCTCCCTGTCACCAGTAAACAGGAATGGAAATAGATTTTAGTGATAAAGTGCAATTGGAGCTTAAGGCAAGAGATTCCAGGCTGGACTGACAGATGAGGGAAGGCGGTGGGTTGGAAGGCCCAGGTTGCTACCTGAGATATCAGGGCTAGGCTTGCTACAGGAGAAGATGTTGCTGCTCCTGCTGCTTTGTTCAATACCCTTCATGACCTGTAATTAGTAACTCCTTCTCCTTAGTCTTTCCCTTGGCTTCCTTCATGGTCCTGACGAGCATCTCCAAAGGGTTCTCACCTTGCATCCACACTGTGGTGGTCTTGGTCTCACTGGTTTTCAACCCAGCTGGCTGATCAGTCTAATAATAGTGCTCATGCACTATTTTGGCCACATGGCCTCTTGATATCTTGTAGTAAGATATCAGTCTCCATCAGACCTCAGTAGCATCCCAACCACTACTGTTCAAAAGAGGCAGAGTTCTCTCTGCAGCTGATGGCATGCCCTTAGTCCAGAACTACAGGATCTATGCTGCATCTCTCCTTTTGGGGTTTAACAGAGACTTCTTGTAGCATCTCTCTCCACAATGGTTACTTCTAGTGCCACAGAACTTGAATCATATTGAATCATATTGTTTCAAGCAGCATGGATGCTTCAAATGCAGCTACACTTTTTGAAGAATCCTTTCTCACTGTGGGTCCTAACGAAAAATGGTATAAATTGTATACCATGAACCAAAGGCTCTGTTTCTCTAGTAAAAATCAACATTTAAATACCAGCTTAAAATGCTACCGAATCTTGGTTAAGTTTGAAGTAGTTTACTAGAATCTACAGGGTTCCATTAGATGTTATGCATGGGTTAATTAAATGAGGGATATCATGGGAGAGAAGAGGACTACCAACCTTGCATTATATCCTTAAAGTCACTTTAATCTACTCAAGACACAATGTTGACTTTTTAAAAATTGGATTGTGGCTTACATACAGCTAAATTCACCCATTTTAGGTGAACAATGAGTTTTGACAAATGTATATGGTCATTTAACCACAACATCTGTTGTGTTTCCTCATGTCCCTTTATAGCTGATCTTCTCCCTCAAATAAGTGACTTGTAATTTCCAGATTTGATGGCTTTTCTGGATGTTTTATGCATTTTTAAAATTTGTAATTTAATTCAATCAGGACAAGAGGATGCGCTCTATACTATGGATAATTATTTTATGGCCTAGATTATGGTCTTATTGGTGAAAATTCTGTGTGCACTTGAAGCTGTATTCTGCAGTTGTTAGTAGAGTGTTATGTAAACGTCAATTTGGTTAAAGGGATCGATCTTCTATATTTTGTCTAATTATTCTATGATTTACTAGGAGAAGGTGTTACAAATCCCAAATATTACTTAGGTATATAAGTTTTGATGTCATACATGTTGAGGTTATCTTTTACATGAGTTTATTTTTATAATTTTGCATTTTCCTGGAGTATTGACTTTTTTTTTTAATCATTCTGAAGTGTTTCTGCTTGTCTGTAGTAAAAACTCATTGACTTGGGGTCTATTTTTGTCTGATACTGATATAGTCACTCTGACTATCCTCTACTTACATTTTATAATACATCTTTTTATTTTACTTCCAGTCTTATTGTGCCTTTGTACTTAAAGTCTTTTAGAGACATGAGATATTAGATTATTGCTCTTTCATTTCATTTGGCAATCTCTGTTTTTTTGTATATTTATATACAATGTAATTTTATAATGATTGTATTTAGACCTACGGTTTTGTTCTTTTTAAATTTGTTTAATTTTTTTCTATTACTGCTTCTTGCCTTTTTGCATTAACTCAATATATTTTAGTATTCCATTTTAGTTGCTTTATTGGATTTTTAGCCCTATCTATTTTATGATTTTAGTGCTTACTCTAGAGATTACAGACAAATCTTAAACTTATACCTATATAATTAGTTAACATTTAATTACTTCTGTTAAAATAAGAGAACCTTATATCAGTGTGTTTAACTCCTCCATTCTTAGTGCAATTATTATTTTTCTTTAGTCATATATACTTTAAAGAAATTACTGATTATGTGTTTGAGAAAGAGGGAGAGAGAGAATGTGATTTTAATATTTATCCACATATTTACATTTCCAGGTGTTCTTCATTCCCTTCAGTTGGTGTGAATTGCTGTCTACTATCATTTCCTTCAGGCTTCAGAACTTAATTTAGCATTTATTGTAACTAATTTATTGCTGCCAATAAACTATTTTCATTTTTGTGTATATGAAAATTACCTTCATTTTTAAGGATAGATTTACTATCCTTAAAATTTTCAGTTAATAAAAGTTTGTTTTGGTTTGGTTTACTCATCATTGTCCCCTTAGAATTTTGAAATATTTTTCAATGTCTTGTAGCTTCTGTAATTTCTTATAAGAAGTCAGTCAACCTTCTTATCTCATGCATATAGCATATTTTGTTTGCAGGGAGGGTTCTTAAGGTTTACTTTTTATTTTATCTTTTAGTGATTTGACTTTAATATGTCTAAAGACAATTTTCTTGTGTTTATTCTACTGAGGGTTCATTATAACTTTTAATTATTATATATTTTAATATGTTCTTTTTCGTCAATATTAATTAGAATATGCAACCAAATTTAGGAATCTAGTTTTATTTTTTTTTTTAATTTTTATTTATTTATTCATGAGAGACACAGAAAGAGGCAGAGAGAAAGGCAGAGATGGGATAAGCAGGCTCCATGCAAGGAGCCTGAAATGGGACTCAATCTTGGGACACTGGGAGCACAACCTGAGCTGAAAGCAGACATTCAATCACTGAGCCACCCAGGCATCCCAGGAATCTAGTTTTAAATTTAGTTTCCAGGCATTATTCTTCAAATTACTTTTATTTTTGTCTCTATTTGAGATTCCAACTAAATATATGTGAGGTTACTTTTCATTTTTTCATAGATATTTGAGAGTCTACTTATTTTTCTTCCAAATCTTCCCTTCCCCACTCCCTTCTTTGGATTGGGTAATTTCTTTTGTTAATCTCTTAGATTTACTGCTTCTGTCTTTTTCCATCTCAATCTATTGTTGATACCATCAAGATAATACTTTATTTCAGCTATTTCATTTTCCTGATCTAGATTTTCTATTTTTAAATAGTTTACGTTTCACAGTTGAGATTTTTTTTTACCTGTTCATTTATTTTAGCATATTTTTTTACTTCCACATATGTTCTTTTAATTCCTTAAATGTATGTAAAATATATGCTTTGAAATTTTGTCTGCTAAAGTTACCATCTTATCTCACACAAATTCAGTTTCTATTGACTACTTTTTTTTTCTAAATAGAAGTTATAGTTTTCTGTTTCTTTGCCTGTTTACCAATTTTTGGTTGAAAGCTAGACATTATAGATATACCCTATTGGCTCAGGATATGTCATGTTCTCCTGATGGTTATTGGGGTTATATTAGGTGGCTAATGAACTTTGATTCAAATTTCAAGCTTATTTTTCCCCATAGCAAACAGCTGCTGATGTTAGTCCCTGTTACCTTTCACTATTGATCTTTTAGTCTGGCTCTTTGTATAGCCTCCTTGTGTTTGAGAAATTGCGAGATCAGGCATTGGGAAAAGACAGTGTTCACTCTATGGTTTCCTTACTTCTAGGGATATCTCATAATTGCCAGTTGTTCTGCCAGCTTTGGTCTTTGTTATTTTTTTTCTTGCATTTCAAGAATATCCAGCTTCAGATTGTTGCCAACCGAAATGATCATGGTTGGAGAATGCACTTAGTAAAGAAAGCATCAAATTCATATACCTGTTTATATAGCTATCATCCATGAGTAGACTTCTTTCAGGTCTTCTTTTCTTCCTTACTTCAGAGACCCCTATGTTTTCTTCTACATATGCATGGTTCATCTGCCAACTAGCAATTTAGGCAGTTTATGCATTGAAATTAAGTCTCACCACTTCTAAGTTTTTTTTTTTTCTGTATTTATTTTACCTGCTAGAATTTTCTCTTTAAATTCTCAACTGCTTTTCCATCTCTGAACAGCAGTTTTTCTTACCATGCTTTTCTGCAGCAAAGCTGCATTTGTGAAACAGTGTCCCTGAGCCACAAAGCCACAAATTCACAATGCCTACCACTTCTAGTTTTTTTTTTCCCCAAAAGTAACTCTCCAGTCTATTTTTGCATATTTACAGGTTTTTAAAAAGTTGTATCAAGGGGCACCTGGGTGGCTGAGTTGGTTAAGCGTCCAACTCTTGATTTTGGCTTGAGTATGATCTCAGAGTTTTGAGATGGAGCCCTGCAACTGGCTCTGAGATCAGCAGGGAGTCTGCTGGAGATTCCCTCCTCTGCCCCTTCCCCCACTCATGCATAGGCTAGCTTGCTCTCTCTCTCTTGCTCTCTCAAATAAATAAATCTTTTAAAAAATTGTATCCAGTGTTTTTATGATTGTGACATATAGGTTTTCATCTGACCATTGTGTCTTCCATCATTACCAAAGTCTAGCCCTGACTCAGCAGGGCACTTGCATGATGAAGTTGGTCTGATGCTCCTTGAAACCTGCCTTAACTGCAGGCAGGAATCTTCCTGATCAGACAGGAGCTACTTTCAACAACTTCTAAAGATTCTTGAGTTCAGAAAAAGTGTCTATAATATGGTTTTTTACTTACTATCTTGGCTAGGATAGGAGCAGGTCTAAGAATTTCAGGAACTTCTATCTGGGCTTTCCTACTACCATAGCTCTTACTCTAACAGCTAATATCAAGGAGCATTCTGGCAAATTCTGAGGATATCTTTTTAAATTCTATAACCAGACAACCAGGGAAGTGGTCACAGGACAGTTAAGTCTACTGTGAAATAAACCTGTAGCAAGACTCCATTTATTACTTGACTCCATATGCCTCTACTGTAACAGAGACCATGATAGCACTTTAAGTCCCCAAACATCACCATCAACTTGGACCCATGTATTTTTCAAAAGATCTGGGTTTTAGCCTTTCATAGTTTAAAGTCACCTATTAAATAGTTACAAGTTCCTTTGGGGAAGAGTCACTATTGTATATATTTGCTATGGTGCTTTAGGCCTGGTTCACATGAGGCCTTTAACTCCTATTCTGTTGATGAAAACTGGGCCTAAGAACTAGAGCAAATCCACTCGAGAAATGGACAGAAGACATGGCTAAGAAGCACATGACAAAATGCTCCACATCAGGGAAATACGAATCAAAACCACAATGAGATACCACCTCACACCCGTGAGAATGGCTGCAATTAACAAGACAGAAGACAACAAATGTTGGCGAGGATACGAAGAAAGAGGAAACCCTCTTGCACTGTTGGTGGGAATGCAAGCTAGTGCAGCCACTCTGGAAAACTGTGCGGAGGTTCCTCAAGAAGTTAAAAATAGAGCTACCTTACCACCCAGCAATTGCACTACAGGGTATTTACCCCAAAGATACAGATGTAGTGAAATGATGGGACACCTGCACCCCAATATTCATAGCAGCAATGTCCACAATAAGCCAAACTGTAGAAGGACCCATGATGTCCATTGACAGATGAATGGATAAAGAAGATGTGGTCTGTATATACAGTGGAATATTACTCAGCCATCAGAAAGGACAAATACCCACCATTTGCTTCGACATGAATGGAACTAGAGGGTATTATGCTGAGTGAAATAAGTCAATTGGAGAAAGACAATTATCATATGGTTTCACTCATATGTGGAATATAAGAAATAGTGAAAAGGATTATAAAAGAAGGGGGAGAAACTGAGTAGCAAAAAAATTAGAGAGGAAGACAAACCATGAGAGACTCCTAAGTCTGGGAAACAAAGGGTTGCAGAAGGGGAGATGGGTGGAGGGAAAGGGTACTGGATGACAGGCATTAAGGAGGGCACATGATGAGATGAGCAGTGGTGTTATACTAAATATTGGCAAACTGAATTTAAATTAAAAAAAATAAAAGAACCAGAGCATGTCT
Source organism: Vulpes lagopus (assembly GCF_018345385.1). NCBI lineage: Eukaryota > Metazoa > Chordata > Mammalia > Carnivora > Canidae > Vulpes > Vulpes lagopus. The sequence continues at coordinate 30,753,962 of NC_054838.1, read as the reverse complement.
AGAAACTTGGCAAGCCATCATGTCTTTTCACTGGTTCAGCTGGACTCAGCCTTCTGCTCAACCATTTCTGATCTGTTGGTTACATATATTAAGCAACACTCTTGTCCAATGTCCATCAATCTTACTTCTAGAAACATTAGGCATTATAGGCCTCTGCAAGGTTAGTTCCCCTGGCAGCTTTTCTGCCCTTCTCCTCCTTACAGTGAGTATCACCTGCTTGCTTCTGTAAGTTAAATGCTACCACTTTGCTTTTTATATTCTGTGATTTTGTTCAGCTGGGGAGTTCAACTAGGGAGTCCAGTTCTATACCAGTTCAACTGGGGAGTCCAGTTCTATACCTGCATGTATTACTATCATCCCACGACTTCAGAAAACAGCTATCACTGAGTTTCTCAACAATACTGATGTCTCCATAACCAGAGCAATCATTTTTACTTTAGCAAATAGAGTGCTTTCTAGGCCCTCATGAATAACATAACTAGATGGTAGGTCTTCCAATCCTATACAGCAAACACACTATAAGCATGTCCAATTATCTTTTGAGCCCTTCCTCTACAGTTTATCATGGCAGTTCTAGCATCTATGCTTTATATAAACCAGTGCTCCACTATGAAGGGAAGTCACATGGTTAATAGTGGTAGAACCAATCCTGCTATAAGAAAAAGCTCAGCTTCTCTCATCACGATAAAAAAAATCATAGTTTTATTTTGCTACAGGTTGATTTTTATTTATGGTTTTATCATTTGGTTGATTGGCTGGTTAGTTTGAATTAAGTGAACGAGTCTAAGAAGTTTTGGGTTTTATCTCTACAAAATTTTCTAAGCAGATGAATTCTTTAGAGAGACAGTGACAGTTTAGAAGTATTTATAGAATCAAGAGAGAAAAGTGAAGTGGGTTGCAGAGGGTGTTACAAATGACATGCTGTGATTGGAAAATAATAATAATAAACTCCTGTTGTTCATTTGTACAAGGTTTGAAACATGTATTGAAGCCCACACTCTAATCCATATGGATTTTCATTTTCTCAAAACACAATAATCGTCTTGCCTTTGTCTGAGGGGATTTGAATTGCACGAGTGGTGTGTGACTCCACTGGTTCTGCAAAGAATAGTCATGACTGAATGGCCTCCTCTGGGACTCTACTTTGGATTGAAATTCCAGAATAATACTGTCTCAAAGCTTGTTTTTAGCCCTAGAAGTTAAAAAGAGAGTCCAACTACATGAAGATACAGGTGTGTTACTCATACATATTGACTCAGGAGGTTTTAAAAGCATCTGTTTCAGGACTGTATTTTCACGTTGGTCTGTGTTACTGTGTGTACTTAGCCATATCTCTGGATCTCTGTGCCTTCATCTGCAAACTGGGAGTGATAATACCTAAGTTGCAGAGTTATTGAAAGGTTTCTCAACCGTGGTACTATTGATATTTTGGGACAGATAATCATTTGTAGGATGCATAACAGCATCCCTGACCTCTACTCACTAGATGCCAACAGCACTTTCCATCTAATCACTCATGTCAACCAAAAATGATTCCAGGTGTCTACCCTCAGAACTGTATTGAGAACCACTGTGTTATTTTAAAGATAACAACAATATAAAAATAGCACATTTTGTTTATTGTGTGTTTATAGTGTGCCAGACACTATTCCGAGAACTCTATATGACCATGTCATTTCATCTTCAGAGAAGCCCTGTGATAAGACGGGTTGTCTTATCATTATAGTTTTGTAGAAATGGATACTAAATAACAAAGAGGTTAACTTTCTAGGGTCAGAGTTGAACTCAGGACTCTTGACCCAACAGCCAGCAGTGCTTTAAAGCCATGCCAAACACAGTGGAGTCTCCTGAGCCATAGTAGCAACAGCATCACCTGAGAGCTTGTGGAAGATGACCTCAAATGGACTGAATCAGAACCTTCATTTTAATAAGATTCAAGGATTCAAATCTCTAAGAGAAAGAGAGAAAAGAGAGACCTTTTAAGAAAGTGGTTCACAGGATCGTGGAAATACAAGCCTAAAATTTCAGGGTAGGCTGACAGAATGGAGACCCAAGGAAGAGTTGAAGTTTGAGTCCAAAGGCAGCTTGCTGATATAATTTCTTTGTGCTTGGGAGAGGTCAGTATTTTATTAAGATCTCTAACTGATTGCATATGACCCACCCACATTATGAAGGGTAATCTGCTTTACTCAAAATTTACCAATTTAAAAGCTAATCTCATCCAAAACATGTTTTCACAGAAACATCCAGAATAATGTTTGACCAAACATATGAGTAGTATGACTCAGCCAGGTTGACACATAGAATTAACCATTATAGTGTTCAATAACTATTAGCTTCTATTGTTCCTGTTAAATAGATGAATAGAAAAGTAAAACCTGTTTTTTTCCTTAATCTTTCCATTTTACTCCCAAGGTATTCAAATTAAAGTATTAAAAGAGTTGTAGAGTCATTTTGTCGGTTTCAGGGTTCTAAGAGCACTTCTGATCAACTAGAGACGGAGTTGTGAAGCCTGGAGGGAGGAAACTGGATCCAAGGGGCACATTGGATCAATAGAATTAAATAACACCTTAAATCCTGACAGATCAGGCTCTAATCGCAGCTCTGAAATTTCCCTGGGTAACCATTGGCAAAATGCTCTCCCTATGTGAATAAGAATAATAAAAACATTGCAGTGCTCTTGTGAGGACTGAAGATGTCATCTCAAATACACCCTGCTCACTACCTACACAGAGCTGGTGAAGAAGTGATTCTCACTCATTTGTCTGTCTTTCTGCCCTCCCTGCCTTCTTACCTTCTTCTTCCAACCCTTCCTCTCTCCTTTCATTTCTCCCTTCCTCACTCTCTAGTTTCTTTCCTTCCTTCCTTCCCTCCACCTTCTCTCCCTTCTGCATTTCCTTTCTTCTATCTTTCTCCCTTCCTCCTTTCCTTCTTCTCTCTCTCTCTCTCTCTCTCATCCCCTCCTCCCTGGCTCCCTTCTTTCCTTCTTTCCTCCCTTCTTTCTTTCCATCCTTATATCCATCCATCTTTCCTTTCTCCCATCTATCTACCCTTCTTTCCTTCCTTCCTTCCTTCCTTCCTTCCTTCCTTCCTTCTGGGCACCTTTGAAAAGTTAACGGATACCTTTTTATTCTAGATGCTAGATACTAGATACTATTCTAAGGCTAGTGGCACAAAATAAATAGAAACATTATTCTACTTTCTGTGATTCATAACATAGTGGGGGACACAGAAAGGCAAACAGATACATGTGATGTTACATGAAGCTCTGACAAGAATGAAGATGCATATACAAAAGAAGGCCAAAGTCGGACTGAGTGAATCAAGAAGGCTTTGCAGAGGTGTCAGTGTTTGACAAGAATCTTGAGGGATGCATCAGAGCTTGCCTGGCAGATGAAAGGAGACAAGATCCCTTTAAGATGCATGGTCATGAATGCCTTTCCTGGCAAGGGTGCAAGGCCCTTTGGTTTCTGGTGGCAGGGAGAAAGGGCTATGGGTGGGATGAGAAGAGAAAGCAGATAGAAGCGTTAGATTTGGAAGGGACTTACCTGTCACATGTGAGAGTCTGGACTTTTACCAACAGGCAATGGAGAACCATGAAATAAGGGAGGAACATAGCTAATAATATTTGTACTTTAGAAAAGATCACTTTTTAGCATCGAGTAATGTAAGAAAGGATGGACTCCCTCTCTGTCTCACACTCAATACTCCTGACATCAACATCCTTTTTGGCTCATTCCAACCCCCTCATACACACACACAATTACCTGGGAAGGATTCCAGGTAACCTGGAAAAGTCAATTTCTCTCTTATTAAGTAATCCTGAGTCTCTCATTCCAGAAATAACCAAAACTTTGGTAATAGCAGTTTCTGAAGTAGCTCTAAACTTAGTCAAAGGAAAAATAATGGACTTAGAAAAGAAGAATTAAAGGAGGCTGCTTTTTCAGTCTTACCTTTTTATTTCCCACACATGTAGCAATTTTGATTCAGTGCAAAAGCAAAACTGCCTTGTGGATAAAGTCACCTATCCTAATGTTAAAGCTCACCTGGGATCCCTGGGTGGCGCAGCGGTTTGGCACCTGCCTTTGGCCCAGGGCACGATCCTGGAGACCCCGGATTGAATCCCAGTCGGGCTCCCGGTGCATGGAGCCTGCTTCTCCCTCTGCCTGTGTCTCTGCCTCCCTCTCTCTCTCTTTCTCTCTCTCTCTCTCTCTCTCTCTCTCTGTGACTATCATAAATAAATAAAAATTAAAAAAAAAAACTCACCAAAAAGCCCCACCGTAAGTTATGCAATGGTAAATGGATGCAATGTTAAATTAAAGCCAAATTAATGGGGTAGTAATTAATTACTTATTATAATAACTCTCAGAGTTGGAAATCACTCAAGTCTGTGACCTAGAGTTTCCCATGGGACTCAGAAGGTGGAAATATCTTGGCTATGAGACAAAACTGAAAGATGAAAGCCAAAGTTGCAAAATAATATGTCTGGTCCAAGCTGTCCTAAAGAACTGCAGTGTGGTTCTCTGCTCTTCAAGAACAAGATAACTGTAGAACCAGTATATCTAGGTTCCCAAGGGCCCTAGAGGCCAGGCCAAGTAGACAGAGGAGCCCTTCACAGTGTAGTGCCCAGAGCACAGTCAGGGGAAGCAGGTATACAAGCCTGGTCTCAAATCAGCTTTGACACTGTACACTGCTAAAGTCACATTACTTTACATCTCTGAGCCTGTTGCCTAATCTATAAAATGTGAAGAAAATCAATCCCATAGTCTTGGTTTGCAATGAAAATGGGCTGGTGTATAAAAAGCATTTACTAAGCAGTTAATGTCAAATAAAGTGTTTTTTTAAATAAATAAGTGAAGAAATATTTGAATGAACATCAAAGTATTTTTTTCCAACTTCCCAAGACCAAAGGGAAAGAAAGATGGCATATGACAGAGCAAAGATGACTTTAGCAATGAAATTTGACCTGATAAGCACTAAGGTTCAGGATGTGTGTGAGGCCCACTGGGATAGTCCACCCATGACTTGCAGTATTCCCCCTACTAAGAAGCCAGGCCCATAAAGTATCTACCCTTCTAGTTCTTACAGTTAAGAAAGTGTAACCATTACTAAGCTATGGCCTTTCACTTACTTAAGTTAGATCAACATTTGGAGCAATTGGGAAATGTGCCCTTTTCATGGAAGTGGTTCTATTTCAGGAAAAAAAAAAAAGCCACTAAAGAGACCATAAAGGTCTCTGATGTTAACTCCTTGTCACATTCTCATCAATAACTATTCTAATGTCCAGCCGCTTTCCTCCGTCCCCACTCCTGACCAGCAATCTCTTATGTTGCACTCTCTAATCTGAGCAGATGGCTTCCTCTCTTAAGGAGAGAAGGGCTATCTGAATCCCATCCCCCCAGTCTCTCTTATTTCCATCTTTACGCTGCATCTCACCTGTTCTTCATCTCTCCTCTCTCCCTTCCATTTGAGAGGAGGCAAACATAAAGTAAGTTGCAACACGGTGAAGTGCAGGATTATAAATACATGCAGACATTAGAAAAAAATTTCCATTCCAGCACTCACTGCTCACATAAAATTGAGTCTCCGTATTTTCATCTATAAAGTGGGGAGTGTAAATAGCTAACTGCCCTTTTCTCAAACAACATAATACATGTGAGCTCGTTGGATGGTAGTTATTAAAATTAACACTCACTCAGCAACCATTCTTACACATACACATATTCACATGAATTTAATCTATGTGAGATGGACTCCCATCCCCCAAAATTATGTGATTTGGGCCTTCATCTAAGCAAGGTCATCAGTTTTTTGTTTTGTTTTTTTTTTTTTGTGGGGAGTGAGGGGAAGGAGAAGGAGAGAAATTAAAATGAAGTGTTTTCTGCATATTTTAAGAGCCTCAGCCCTTAACTACCAACTATGTTGCTTGTTTGTTATAAAATATGTCTACTTCCTACCTTCCACTTCCATTTTCCACTTCCAATTACTTTTCCTCCCTTATCTATTTCATTTGTCATCTCAGGCTCATACACATTGCGAAGATTATCTCAAATGTCATCCATTGATTGACTGATTCCACAAATGTTCATTAAGCCCACCTATGTTCCAGTCAGGAACATCTTAGATAAAACAAAATAAAGCAAGTTAATAAACAAATGAACAAATAAACTAAAAACAGCAACCACAGCACAAAACAGAAAAATCAACTGTACTTCAACTCTGGGATAGAATGAATATGCCATATATATTTTTTATGTAGAGGCCATGTGAATCATCCAGTATATTAGAAACTTACTGTTGTTTCTAAATAATTCATTTGATAAGGAAATATAAGTGTATTTTACTTCTGGAAACTAATATTGAAGCAAAACCAAACAAGGAATAATAATAATAAAAAAAATGGTAAGATAATCTTCCAGAGCAGCCACTGTGACCTGCCTGTAGGGTCTTCCTCGTCACTCACATCAGTCTCTGTTTTGGAGAACACAAGAAATGGCCCTGCACCCCACCCCCACTGTAAGACTCACTTCTCTGTGTTAAGCCAAAGAATAGCACTGGATATTTCCGAACACTCCAGAAGATAAAAGACCAAAAATTCAAAAGAAATAAATGGCATGATTCTTCAGTTGGATAAACAGGTCTTCTGTCCACCCTCACTTCTGGGACACCTGTGAATCACAGCTCAGCTGACAGTCTCTGCTGAGGCAGATAAGACAGGTGACATAGAAGTGTGGCCTTGATGCTGAGAAGGAGGCAAGCTAAGTTAGGATCGCATAGCATCTTTATCCTCACAAAAGCGATGTCTTACCTTATGTGTGAGTAGCTGACCAACATGTCAGTTCTTGAAAACTTCAAACTGAGAACGACACCCTCACTAGGACTCTTTCCTTCTAGAAACAGTTCTTGCTTAAATTGGTTATTTTAAAAAAATTGCTACCAAAATGATAAATAAGACATTCTCATACCAATTAACACCCTCTTGATAACATTTATCTGAAAATGGGAAATTATTTTTTATTCCATCTAAACAGGAGAAAATGTTTACAAAGTTATTATTGAATGTGAGAGCTCTGTCTTACTAACTCCACCTGCCAACAAGCTTTTTTGGAAATAGGAGTAGGTAATTATCTTATTCACACTTATTTATCAAGCATTTTGCAACAACACTTAGAATTTGGGGAAGAGACTCTTGTAGGATGATGGGCTTTAGCAAATGTGTAGGCTTTGTCTGAGGGACCACTGCTGGGCACATTACTCAGAAAAGAAAAGAAAGAAAGAAAGAAAGAAAGAAAGAAAGAAAGAAAGAAAGAAAGAAAGAAAGAAAGAAAGAAAGAAAGAAAGAAAGAAACCTCTAGGTTTCCCAGACAATTTCTTTTAAGTGGGGGAAAGATAGTTGAAGAAGAGGATAGATATGAAAAAGAATCTCAAGAAACTCAATAGATTATTCTTTCCCTTTTCTCAGAGCCCAAGTGCCCTGATGAAGGGGAGCAGTATTTGTACATGGAGAGGCACTTAAAGGAAACTGAGAAGACTTTCTTCAATTTACACAGTGAGATGGTGAAGTTAAATGAGGCATGTGTAAGGCATTTATTTAAGGTTTTCTCCAATCTAGTATCCTCCGTAAGGATGATGGTGATGGTATTTGCTACTTGCAAGAGTATTGTAGTGAGGATTAGTTGCCTCTGAGATGCAGAAACAGATTTAAAAACTGTGGGAGGCAGCCTGGTCCATCCAAATCAAAACAGCTATTAACCTGTGCTTTGATTGACTTCGTGTGCAAACTACCTCCATCTTATTTTCTTCACATACTTGATTAGCACCTTTCTACATCCACCTCTTTGCTCTAGTCTCACTTACATGTTAAACTTTAGTCTCAGTTACAAATTAAAGTTTTTTTTTTTTGCAGGTAAAAGTCCCTACCACTAAAAGAATTTGCAAATCCTAAGAATGGATAGTGTCTAAGGGTACCTGAGGTTTTTTTCTAGTCTAGGATTCTAACTGATCAATTGTCACCATGTATGATGGCTCGGTAAAAAGGGATTTTATCAAACTCGTGATCTTCTCTCTGCCAGCTGGGCTACTGTTCCTCAGATATGCCTGCTCTTGAGAGTCAGCTGAATTCTCAGAATGAAGTTCTGGTCATCAGAATTCAAGAGTTTCCTGTATTTGGTAACATTTCCTTTTGCTCCTGTTTTGTTTTATAAAATGCTTTTGGACTAAAAAGTCTCAATCATACTAAAGTAGCAAATGAAGGCACAGAATATTCTAGGAGCACCAATATAGCAGTACATGCCTTTTCTCAAGCCCCAAGCATGCAGTGAGAGTCATCATCATGCCTCTTTTCCTGACAAGGACATGAAAACCTGAGAACATAGTGATTGCACAGGACAAGTTGGAGAGTGAGCAGCAGTGTTAAGATTTAAGCCCAGGACTTTCTGGGCTCCATGCAGGATTTATTCACAAGGCCACATTGTATGCCACACCACTCTGCTTAGGCTGAAAACCCAAAGTTTCAGACAGTTCACCTGAGTTCTCTTCAGTGCCCTGGAATTCACCCAGTAGGCCTGTGACCTAAGGCAGTGGTGTTCCCTGAGCCACAGACTTCTGAAAGCCATTGGCATCCACTGTACCCAGAAGTGAGGAAAAATCAGGGCCTCTTCTCAAAAGTTAGGGGTTCTAAGGATTATTGGAGATTTTAAACTAGTTGAGAAAAAAAATCAAAGTATATAAATGAATGCAATTAAACAGCACTCACACTGAGCTCAAACTTGGGAACAAATTTAAATATAAACTCCAAGTTATGAATCAAAATGACAATAACCATCATAAGAACTATTATTTATTGATCCACAACTATCCATATGTCCTCTCTCATTTATGCCCCACAGCAAAGTCTTCCACAGCTGTGACCTGTGAGGAGGACATTATACAACCCATTTACAAATAAGGACATGGAAGAGCAGCTAGGCCTAGTAACCTACTAATCATCACACAGTACGAAGTTCCCACTCTCTCTCCCTGTGGGAAACCCATTGTCATTCCATTATTCTGTTCTAACTTTCTTCTGATAAAAGGGTAGGTGTATCCAAATCTGTGCTTTATCCCTGAGTTATTATACCTTAGGCTTTCAGCTTTTTCTCTTCTGGGACCAGATCTGATGGAATCTCATTACTGTGATGATTGAACCAAAAGGACTTTATCTTTCTGCATTTGGTGCTTCATGCCAAGAATGACATGAAGAAGAAGAAAAAAAAAAGCCCCACATCCATTAGCATCCACAGTGCTCAGGGAATATTTGTCAACGTCTGGAGACATTTTTGATTGTCACAACCGCAGGGAGGGGGAAGCTACTGGCATTTAGAGTGTTGCTAAATATTCTACAAAGCATAGAATAGTTCCCCAAAACAAAGAATTATCCAGCCCAACTGTCAATAGTACTGAGGTTGAGAAATCTTCCCCTAGTCCTGATGCCAGGCACTTGGCTGATTATAAGTAAGCAATCTTGATTTCCTGCCCATCCTAGTTTAAATAGCATCTCCTGGTCACTATTCCCTCATCAGACTCACTGATATTATCTTATGCATTTGTTCACATAGATATTATCTGTTGCCTGATGCAGATGTAAGCTCCAAGAGGGGCAGGATTAGGTCCCCCTGACCAGAGTCTCTCTAGGCCAAGGCATATAGAATACAAAATTGATAGATATTTGTTGACAGTGAATGAATGAATGAAGGAATGAATAAATACTCTGTGGAATGCTAAAAGAAGTCACTTCTATTCTTATAACTGCACACAGAGACCACAGTTCTCCCCTTTCCTACAAAGTGTGCTTTGGACTTTGAGAGACTGCCCTGGCTACAGGCCATTAAGCAGCACACATTCGGCCTGCTGTCCTTTATCCTCTGAAATTTTCTGGGCAGTTTCACAGATCTGAAGAGTTTTGTTGAACCTCGATGCTACTCTGTGCTTTTCCTAACTAACCACATAACTGCATCCTAAGATCCCCATCATTCATGATTCAGGGCTAAATACTTATATCTACAGGTGCTTTGCACTTCCACGGTCTAAAACCTCCAGAGCCAAGAGCTTTGAGGAATTGAAGTTCCTCTGAATCTCAAGTATAGGAACTAGACACTTGTGATGTCACTCTTCCCAGCCTTAAATAAAAGTTTGCTGTGAGGGGTGGGTGGCTGGAGGGGTGGAAGTCATGGGGAGGGGCAGTTGCTCAGCTTTAGGCCTGTAGGAGGAAACTCTGTGTTGCAGCCCTGTGCCAGGACTTGTCAAGGGGTCTGGGGGAGGGCATCCAGGGAAAGTTAGGACTGTGGTGTGTGGGAGCCACTGGGACATGTCCTAGAGGAAAAGTCAGGAGCCCAAGGTGAGTCAGAAAAAGATAACATGTGAGCACCCTGGGCCACTGAGGAAAGGCTGGCTCTGGGGAGAAACTGAGTTCAGAAAGAATACAGACCTAGGAATAGATTAAAAATCCAGATCTTGGTGCCTGAAATGCATCAAGCAGTGAGACTGAAGGGGAAAGAGCAGGTACCTAGACAAAGGGCCAATGTAGGAAAGAACGGGAATAGGAAGGGAGTGGAAATGAGTGTTCACATAGTGTGGTGTGCAGTATGCTAGATCTCTCATGCTGTCTCGAGTACTAGACTTATACTCACTTTCTTATAAAGGAAACTGAGATTTTTGAGAAGTCAACTTCTTCTCTTTCTTAAACTCCACAAGGAGAGAGATCAGATCAGTTCAGCTTTATTCACTGCTGTATCCACAGTGCCTAGAACGTGGGGCCTGCCCAGGGCAACTTGCTGGCTGACTTGAACAAAGTTACCTCTGGTGAAGGGTGAATAGCAGAAAGAGGGCATTCAAAATCCTGTCAGCAAGACACAGCCCTTTCCTGTACTAGACTGCCTTCCTTGCCAAAATCAAGTCATAAATCAGAGAGAAGTTAGCAGGAGCAATGATGTTTAGGCACTAAATCTATTCAAAATAGAGTCACTACTTCATTTGTCTCTGAGTCTAAAAGGTCTAGCACTTGGCTTTTGCCATTTTTGGAAAGATTCAGTGGTTTCACCATTTCTCTCAGCTTTTTTAAAGAGAAGAAACGTTTAAAAAAATTGGAATTAGATTGGTTTTTAGCCGACTTAATAAAAAGCTGAAAGATGAACATTAATTTCAAACTGCTCGTACATTGAAAGTTGGCTGTGTCACTTCCAAATTGCATAAAATTATTTTAGAAGCAATATGTATTTATTCTATGACTTTTTATAAGATCAAATAAGCACCGTTTAGGTATCAGATGGCCTGTTGTGATGAGCACTTCATCATTATAAACTTAGACTTTTCTTTGTTTTTTTCAAAATAATTTAATTTAAAATGCATTTATTGAACAGCCTTTATGGTTAAGGCCAGAAGCAGTAAGACAGGAGGATAACAGGATCTGCTCAGGTTGTATTCTCTCAAAGCACCCAGCAAGGAAGGAATCACTAACAAGCAAGAGGGCGTGCACAGGGCCAAAAAACTGAACACACCCATGAGTACAGGTGGGTTTGCAGTTAACTGCAGTAGCAAAAGTGCTACTGGTGATTGTCCTGGTCTACTGGCACAGAACCTCCCATTTCCTACAAAACAATCACAGGTATTTCTGGAAATTTCTAGACTATTGTGTGCTGTCTAGGATTTCCACTCTAGCTGACCATTGTCATTCCTCCCTGAGTACTGCTCCTGATGGCGAAACCTGTACGAAAGTATCTTGTGGAATGAGGGAGATTGCCGTTCTGTCTCTTTTATATGCGCTCCCTTCTATAAGCAAGAGCCTGAAATAAGGATGTTTCTGTGTGCCCCTAAACCACTCACCAAGTTTTTAGTGAAACAGGTCTTCTATTATTTTGCTTATTTTCATTTAGGGTAGTAGTGAAGAGTATAGATGTTGGAGACAAACTTCCTAGGATCATGTCCTGATACATCACTTACTAGCTGTGTGACTTACAAAATGACTAATTTATCTGTACAATGAGGAAGATAGTAATTCCTAGTGTAGTAGTTAAAATTAAATAAATGAGTATGTGTCAAATACTGAAAACAGTACCTAACACATAGTAAGTGCTATATTTATATCAGCTATTATTATCATTAGTTAGTGAGTAATAACTTTGCATAAATAGTGCTAGCTTGATTATTGTATGCTTCACCATGTGCCAAGGAGTATACTGGACATTTTGTGTTTAATCCTCTCAGTAGCCCATTAAGGCAGGAATTACTGTTACCTCACCTTCATAGCTGAGGAAGCTAGGCTTAGGAAGGTAAATAACTGAGCAAATGCACACAGCACTCAAACTTCACTCCTGGCTGGTGGACTGATGCCGGCATCTGTGGAACCATGGGGCAACAGGAATGGTATATCAGATGTCAGCCATTCTGCGGCACTCAAAGCTTCTGACCCCCTCCAAAGACCTCAGTCTTGATCCCCAGTAAGGCATGTGCATTCTTCTCCCTTTTAGCTGAGTTCTCTCCAGGAGGCACCTCAGATCCTCCCAACAGCATGATGTTTGGGGGAACCTCAAGTCACTCCATGGAACTAGAGATATGGTGAAAAAGGAAAGCATGGAAGATGAAGCTGAAGAAATGAGGAGCCAGGTCATAAGTGTATGTCCTTCTCAAAAGTCTGTACTTAACCCAACATGCCAGCATTGTCCACACTGGGCTCTGTGAACAACTCCTGCTGCTACAAAACAGAGGCCATAGAGAAAAAGAAGAAGGAATTCAGTGATTAAAATAACTGCATGAAATTCCAGGTTAATCAAAACATGTTCCTTTACTATAGGACTTCTCAGAGCTTTAAAAGATCCTGATATGTATCCCAAAAGGGGGAATGTTTGCCATGGAACCCTTCATGCTCACCACTTTATCACTCCCCAGTCTGAAGCCCAGAGTGTTCTCAGGACAGATGTTTCCCGGAACGGCTTTATGGGACAGCTCCTGAAATGAAAAGATATTAGTAAGGGTTCTATCAGCAGAACCACAGCGTCAGATTTATGATAATAATTCTCGCAGAAGTACAAAAAGGTCAAGCTTAGAGGCCAGAAGACCTTCCAAAGACGGTCACAAACTCCAGTGAAGAGAAAACAAGGTTGTAAATCAAGGCCACAGGTGAAGAGATGGGCAAAGAAGGGCCGCCCCCTTCTGACTGGTTCTCTGACTCTGCCAACGTGCTACCCTCACACTCCTCACCCTGCTTCTCAAACTCTGTTCTCCAGTTGCCCTGAACTTCTCAACTATCTGGCCTCTGTATCTTTACAAAACCTCTTCCTTCCACTTAATGACTCCCTAGAGCACACATGCATCGGCCTGAGCCTGAAGAACTTGTGTTCATCAGCTCAGGTGTCATCTCTAGGAGTCTCTTCCTCAAGAGACACCTCCTGACCTTCCCAGGCCTCCATAAAGCAGCTCATGGCTTACACAGCACTTGTCCCAGGTTGCTTGGGAGTCCTGTTATTTGTCTTTCTCCCTCTCTAGACTTTGGGATTCTGCAAGGCTGGAACCAGGTCCCACTCATCCTTTTGCTTCCGTCGCTGAGCTATATGAGTCAAGCACATAGAAGTGGTGCCATAAAGTTTATTATGTGCACAAATGACTTGTTTAGTCTTCATAATAATTTGGGGGGTAGATTTTACTTTTCCTACTTTATGTATAAAACAGAGTGCCAGGTGGATTAAGAAACTAGACTAAGTTCATATAGTTAATAATCACATTCAAGAGAGCTAAGACCATCTCCAAAAAGCATTAAATTTATCTTTGGGCAAAGGAGAAAAAGTAGGGACTTCTAGGGTGATGTTAAGTATGTATCCTGGAAGGCTCCCACTGCAACCCTATCTCCCCTCCATGACAAACCCCAAAAGTTTCCTGAGCTATGGCCACTCAGAAAACACTGAGCAGCAGTGTGAGGCTGGAGACAGCACTGACAGTAAAATGGGAATGTTATTGATAGAGGTATCAAGTAAGTTCAGAAGGGGCTTGCAATAATTTAAAATGTAAGTCTATTTTCAAATTCAACTATCACAAAGTATCCATTATAAATCTGCATGTCCTCTTACCTTCAGGGAATGGTCCAGCTTTTTAAAAAAAATGTCATAGAGAATTGGGTTTCAAACAGCTGACAAATGAGGTCGTGTTTGCCCACCTGAAGCAGCTAGGAGCAGGAATAGCCAGGATGTCAGTCTTAAAAAGCTCTGTGGGCCCCATTCAGGCGAACAAAATGCCACGGATATATTCTAAATGGGGATGTATGTTCATCCATAAAATACAAGGTTAAGTGCCAAGAACTAGGCAGAGACGGGAATGGAACAGGAGCGAGGAGGGTCCTGAGTGTTCGCAGGGAATGTTAGAAGAATCCTCTCAACTCACCTGCCTTTATAGAATTTTGCATGCATTTTTTGATAATGTAATGAATGAGACAATTCCAAATCACTTAAAGGTGTAAGCTGAAGCATGTTCCACAGGCAGAGCACTGAATTAAGACACCTCCAATGCCAATTTGTTTGATTTGTACAGCACCCCTACGGAAGGTGCATTATTATTTCTAATTTCCAAACCAGGAAACTGAGTTTCAGAGAAGTTCCCTAGCTTGTACACAAGGAAACAAGAATTTGGCCCCACATGTGTCCTAAAACAAACAAAAAAAAAACAATATTGCATACAATATTACAGATATTACATATCAAGTGTTTGCCCTGTCTCCCTAACCCTGCTCCCAAGGAGCACTTTTTTTCAGTATGCCAAAGATAGCTCCTCACTTTCCAGAACTGGGAGAGGAAAAGATTAAATTTAAGTGAGTGAAGCTTGTTAAATGCAAGACTATTAAATGCAAGCTTTTAAACTGAGGTATTGATGTTAATATGTTGTTTCTCAAAATGGCTTGATGATGGCCTAATTCAGGTAGACTTCCTGTGGAGTACTAAGTTTATAAATCAACCAAAGGGCCACCATTTCTGATGTTTGCAATTTAGTTTAGCAAAATGTAATATTTAGAGTCAAGGTTATTTGGCAAAAGGGGCCTCCAGAAAGATAGTAGCCAGAAGCCCTGGTTTTGAGCCTTAGTTTCTCTCTTGAAGAACTCAAAAATAAAATTGGGAACAAATAAGACAAAAGATATAAAGATTTTTTCCTTTTTCTAAACTGAGGGGGACTCAGAAAGTGATGGTTACAGTTTCAATTTTACCCTAAGCTGTGTCCACTGACAAACCTTAATCTATAAGTAACCTGACCTCCCCATTGGTGAAAGTCTTTTCATAAGAACATTAAGTTGCTTATTTTCTAGCTGATGCAGTTTTATTTACACTTTTGTTTTTGATGTCTGTTTGTCTTTTCTTTTTTTAGAGAAAGAAACTGCATGAGCAGAATGGAGGGGCAGAGAGAGAGGGAGAAGGAGAGAATCATAAGCGGGCAACATGCTCAGCGCAAAGCCCCATGTGGGGCTGGATCTCATGACCCTGAGATCATGACCTGAGCTGAAATCAATAACTTGCCATTTAACCAACTGAGCCACCCAGATGCCCCTCATTTACACTTCCAAGAGTCAGACTACCTCTACCCAGTCCCCAATATTCAGTCATTCCTTTGTTCCCTCATCAAACCTAAATTCACCTCACAAAATGCAGAGTTGTATTAGTATTACAAGGTTAATGATAGGGCCAGGTAAGCCAGGTTCAGAGGATAGAAGTGAATCATTCATCTTGTTATGTCCAAGTTTGCATTATTGCAGTGTTTCATCATTTTCTGGGGTGGGCCTGTACCAGGTCACCCTCCCACACACACCTGGGAGGGTAGAGTTGGGGGAAGCAGAGTGGTGGAGAAGAAAGTAGATAGGGTTAGACTGCAGAAGGCAAAGTTCTTGTAGGTAAGGAGCTGCTTATAGGCTAGAGAAGATAATATATTTGCAAAAAATAATAAAAGTGGCTCCAGCAGCACTGCACTGGTATAGGCCAGCTGCCTCTTTTTCTGGAATTGGTATATTAACCCCTACCTGGGATCCTCACTTACAGTTGCATCTTTTCCAATGTGTATAGCACCTTGGCCCCCAGATCTGATTATTTTGTATCACTTACAGCCCCAATGGGAAACAAATGTCATATTAAAACTAGATAATTCAAGGTAGATTCAATAAGGAGACATTCAAAATGATGTGGATAGGGATGCTTAGGTGGCTCAGTGGTTGAGCATCTGCTTTCGGCTTGGGGCATGATCCTGGGGTCCTAGAATTGAGTACTGCATCAGGCTCCCTGAAGGGATCCTGCTTTTCCCTGTCTCTCTCTCTCTCTCTCTCTCTCTCTGTGTGTGTGTGTGTGTGTGTGTCTCATGAAAAATAAATAAATACATAAATTAATTAATTAATTAATTAATTTTAAAAATGGTGTGGATGGACTGTACTGCAGCACACCGTTAGTGACAATGAGATGCACCATCCTTAAGTGTGGAGTGAGGAGTAAGGAGATGTCACTGGAAATGGGAAGGAAAGAGAACTACCAAGCTGGTTTCTCCGAGAGTCTGCAATATTGGTAGAGGGGTAAAGCATGTCTGAGATGACTATGCCAGAAAGGAGCACAGGTACGACAACTTCACTCCCCTCCATCTTCCCCTTCACCTCCTGTTGGGGCATCAGTTGGGCAAACCAACCAGAACCAGAACCCGAGGGAGACTTGCTATACTGACAAACAGCAGAGTAGAAAGGGATGGCAAGTGGATCTGCAAGGGCAGCAAAGGTGTCCAGCATAGACCTTTACTTAGAACCCATCTGGGAGCTGGAAATGCAGAGAAATGGTATTGTTTCCACCCTGGAGGAAGCTACTGTCAGCAGAGAGTTTGGAGATTAGAAAGCTACAAAGGAGTCCCCAACTCGGTGAATGCTGTAAGGAATTTATTTCATTTATCTCTTCTTTCATCAGGCTTTCCCTGGAGGCCTCCTCTTTGACAGGCAGATGCAGGCCTGGAGGACCCTGGGTTGCAGGGATATGTAAAAGACGCAATCCATACTGTCTGTGAACTCATTATCTGTTTGCAGAGAAAGACGTGCAAGGGGTAAACCACAACACACAAAGCTCCAGGGCCTTCCTTCTCTCCGAGTATCCGAAGGCCCAGCTCACAGAGCACAATTAGTTCTGTCCATCTTTGCATATATTTGGACGGTAACTGGTTTAGACAGCGGCCTCTGTTCATTAGGCTTAGGAACTTTCCATGTCAGTTAATTTGATTAATATCAGAGAAAACTCAATTAGACTTGTCAACTTTTTGCATATGACATTTAATATCTATTAAAATTATGTCACCTCCATCAGCCAGGGGACCTATTTTCAGTTTCTCCAGACTGTCTACTTAAGAACGCTTAACACCCAAGCAAAGGTGATGGAAAATATTTTCCTATCCTTTTCTGCACACTTTCTTAAAACTGGTCTAACGTAATTATGTAAAGACAATTCTCATGTTTATTTGTCCCTTGCTTCCATTTTCTTAGAGAACTATACTTGAAAGAAGAATATACAAGGCTGAAGGTTAATTGTCCAAATAGTACTTAAGAGAGAGGCAAGGAAAAGGAAGGTCTATACAGGTAGGGAGAATCCTTAGGTTAGTGGGCTTGTTGAGGGATTATTCATATACTCGGTTGTCACTTCCAAACAAGTACACCATTTCTGGGTTAAAATGAGGCTGTGAACTCCACAAAGAATATTATTGCAGTCCATAATAAAATAGAGAAGAATGTAAAATTCTATTTACTAGTGGAATTTCTTTATAGTAGAAGCTTTAAAGCTCTAGATGGAATTACTACAAGATATGTAACACACGTGGAAATGTAACTGCATAACCATATCATTTCAAAGCAGGAAAGAAGCCTAGGGATCTCTGTATTTAATGTCTGCGTTTATGTTGCTATTCTACAGTAACTTTTGTTTCTGGCATCTGTTCCACAATTTGCATCCTATCTACTGGAAAACTCAAATAATTAGCTCCTAAAAAAAAAGGAGTATATATCAGAATTGTTTGGAAGATCTCTTTCAAAATGCACACACAGTTGCATCCTGCTGCAGAGTTTGTGGTGGAGCCCAGAGCCTCCATTCTAAAACATAGACACAGGTCATTTTAAGAGGCATCTTCACATAAGAAAGAATGCCCTAAAATGTCTTCAAATAGTCTATTCTGCTTCATACTTCTGGGCATTTGATCAGGCCCTTTCCTGACTGTTGCTCTTGCTTGTTTGCCTGGCAAATGTCTAACCCTTCCCTGAAGTCCACCAACCTCTCTAAAACCTTTCCCATCACCCTCTGTATATTTTATATACTTGAAATGCTTGCACTATCACAGGGCCTTGTAATGTACGTGGTACTTTTTTTTCCTTTCACACCAGTCTGTGAGTTCTTTGAAGGCAGGAAACGAGTCACATCTTTGACCTCTGAGAGACAGTATCTATCCTGTAGTATGTGCTCAATAAATGCTTGTTGGTTGGAATTGAATTGAATAGATATTAAATACATTTAGGTTATCACTTCCTTGGCTTTGTTGCTCCTATTAGACTCCATTCAAGGATTATTCATACAACAGTTGCAAATTTAGAGATCCCATGTGGTTCAGGCTAATTGTGGCAGTACATTACTAAAAAGAGAAGGAAACAAAAAGTCTACCATTCTAATTTTACCGGCATCTGTAAGAGACATTAAATGAGATTCAATTTAACTACTGACACGGCTTGCAGATTTTTCCTCATTCTCCCCCTTTTTTGTAATTTCATACCTCGCAGACCAACCCCCTAAGTCTTTCCCTTTCATTTTCCCTAATGCCCAATGCCCTACCCACAGGGGTTCTCTTTTCCTCCCTTCCTCCTTTCATGCTGTCACTGTTTATCTGTCTCTTCTCTCACTTTTCTCCAAATTAAGAAGGCAAGCACTATTCCTGTCCTCACCATCCTCTTCCCACTGTTTAGTCTCATACCTCTCTGGTCCCAGTTTTGTAACCTGATCTGTGACTTGAACAAACTAATACTTCTCCCCCAGCCTCATTCCTCACTAATGGATAGTCCTCTAAAGATTTGTATTTTTAAGCCTCAAAATGTCAAAATAGGGTTATAAAATGAGTGATGTGTTTTTTTAAGTGTTTACGTTTCATGAACGATCACATTTAAGATAAAAATGGAAATGGGTTCCAAGAATAATTACAGGATTTGCAAAAATCCTTATTCAGAGTATGCCAGAGGCAGTGTGTTTTGATACTAGAACACATGTTAAGTGTTTTGGGTTTTGTTTTTCTTTTTCTTTTTTTTTCTTTCTTACCTTCAATACATCCAGTGTATCCCTGCATCTGGCTGTCTAACCTCATTTGGAGAGAACATCAAAAAGGCTTCATTCAGGGATTGTTCGTAAAGGAATAGCTCACACCAAGTTTTCCATCTGACCCTAAATCCCACCATTGCTAATAAAGATCACAGAGCAAAGTACACCTGGAAATATTCTGTGTCAAATCTGGGTTCAAATTATGGCTCTTCCGCTTCTTAATTTTGTGATCTTAGGTGAGCAAGCAGCAAGCTCTCACTTCCAAAGAGAGCTCTTCTGCCTTTAAAAGAGAGTGTGTTTTTATTCCCTGAAGGCTGACTGTTTCCCAAGAAAGGGTATGGACGTTTGAGTGCCTGACTCCATCAGGAAGGTAAGTACCAGAAAGTCCCCTAGGACCTTAGGTAGGGTCTGGGAGCAGAGGACTTACTTCCAGCGACAGACAAGTTACTCACTGGCTGTACAACTTCCGGCGAGTTACTTAGCCTCTCTGAGACTCATTTTTCTCATCTGTTAAGTGACAGTTATAAAAGAATGCATTTCATATAACTATCATGAGCACTAAATAGATGAAATGAGATAATGTATGAGCATATTAGCAGCACCTGCATAAATTGACTATTAAACCTGTGTGTGTTTAATAACAATCGGTGTATCTGCCCTTGCTTGGAGACTCAGCATGCTTAGAGGGATGAAAGAAGGAGAACAGGAAAAGTTAAGGGAAGAGATTTGGTGGTGACAACCTGGCAGTGATCAAGTGATTGGCCGGGCAAGACTCCAATATCAGTACCTGTGTTATGCTGCAGGGGGCACAGAAGAATGCCGATGACTCCCCCGTTGTCTGCTCACTTCCTTCACATAACCCATGCACTCGAAATAGTGTCTAGCACATAACAGGTGCTCAATAAACACTTGATGAATTCCCCATGCTAAGTAGCTAGCCGTCTTGTGTACAGTGGGTCTTCAATCACTGCTGAAAGAATAAAAATAATAAATGTAACTAACATTTATTGATCCTTTCCATATTCGTGCACTCTTCTAAACTCTTTATATGTGTAATCTCATTTAGTTGTCACTTGCACACTGTGAACTAGGCATGTTAATTAATGCCTTCTTTCAGAGAAAGGAAATGAGGTACAGATAAGTTATATGATCACTCAGCTGAAAACTGGTGATGCCAGGGTTCTGCACCAGCCACTGTGACCTAGGCCACGTGAGCCTTAGGAATGCCAGTGATTCTCTTTGCTTCTACTTTTAAGTTCAGTAATATCCCCAAGGGTGGGGTGCGGGGTGACAGTGGATTGAATGAAAAATAGGCTCAGTTTGCTCATTGTTATTAGAGATCATAACTTGTCCTCCCTATTATAGAAAAGAATTATTTTGAACATCAATAAAGCTAATGTGAACTACTATAAAGTATATTACATTTTACATTCTCTATATTGTAATGGAACTAATAGAACATTGACTTAGGAGTTCACAGACCTACATTCAAATTTTGGCCCCTTTTTATTAGTTTTATGGCCTTGGGCAAGTCACTCTGCCTTGCCTTTCTCATCCGTAAAATAAGAAATATTATACTGACTTTTGGGGTTATGATAATCATAAACGAGACAAAGCATGTAATAAGCCAAAAAACATTGCATGTGTAGATAGACAAGGACTAAATGTGCTTTTTGTTTGTTTGTTTTATGTAGACTGGTTCGTACGGTCGGTGCCAATAATTAATCAGTGACTACTGTGGTTTCTTTAAATGCAGCAGGACTGTGATTATAGTTTCTTGAGTACCTACTACCTGCACGTCTCACGTAGAGAAGCTCAATAAATATAGCTCCTTATGCCCACACCTTCAATCCCTGAAGTCACTGCAGGAGATTCAGCTCTACTTCTTAGCACAGTGTGCTCCCTCTGACCTCATCTAAGTAGTCCCTCTAACTGCTTTCTGCCTCATCATCTGTAAAAGTAGCATGCGTCTCCAGACTTGTGTTTTAATGAATATTTATGGTGTAATTTACACTGGTGTGAGATACACAATGGCTCCTTTCTGCATTGTTAAAAGATCAGGAATTTTGTGTATGGGGGGAGTTGTGGGTGGGTAGTATTAGTATCTAGTTTCCCTAGTTGCCATTAAGAAAATGTGTGCTGTAAAGTTTAGTGGAGTGGGACTCTAGGGTCTGATTCATGCAGCAGAAAAGCGCCTTTACAAAGACTTCTGTTTTTGTCTTCCAGTTACACATTTTGTTCCAAGAAAGTGCTGATCCCATTTGAGTTAAATATTAACTTTAGAACATTTTAGCAACTCATTAAGTCTCTTCTTTTTTTTCTCACTTCACTTGCAGGTGGAGTTCATTATAGTTAAGCTGGAGGGAGTCCTATAATAAATTCAGTCTCTCTCTCTCTCTCTCACACACACACACACACACACACACACACACACACACACACACTGTCCTTGTAAGAAGCATGAGACAGAATTATTCTATGTGTGGACCAGTGGTTCTACGGGGCAAGAGATGTTGAGCAATATCTGAAGATATTTTAGGCTGTTACAATTCAGGAGGTGCTACTGGCATTCAATAAGTAGTAGCCAGTGATGATGCTAAATATCCAACAATGCACAGGAAAGTCCCCAGCGATGAAGAACTACCCAACCCCATATGTCAGCAATGCCAAATTTGAGAAACACTTGTGTAGGCTAAAGAGAAGTATTTTATCAATGACTCTGTTTCTAAGACTATATATAGCCACCCCTGGAGAAACCTAATGACAAGTTTTACACTAATTTATTTTCTGGCCTCAAGGACCTTGAGACCAATGTTGAATGTTTTTAAATACTTATAAGCCTAAGTTTGGATCCTGGTGATTCTATATTTTGACTATGTGACCTTGGACAAGGTCTTCACATTTCTGATACTGAGTTTTCTATTTTTTTTTAAGTGATAATACCTACCTTGGAAATCTTTATGCAGATTATATATGGTAATGCATTTATAGCCCTAAACATGTCTGATACAGCAGAGGCTCCTAAAAAAATACTATTACTCTATCTTTTTAATAATCACTTAGCTGAAAGGATTATCTGAGAACCTTGAAATTGGCTTACAGCCTCCAAGTATTAAGTTTCCATGAAGACTCAGGACTGCTCTTCCATTCATGCAATATCCATTGTCAAGAGGAGACTATAAAATGGAGCTATGTGCAGGGAGTTGTGAAAGCATCCCAAAGGGGCATGTAACCATACCTAAGAGAAGGGGAGAGAATCACACAAGAGGAAGATGACTGAGTTATGCTTAAATTTTTAAGACTCTAAGTGAGTTATCTAACATAGTCTCGAATATCTGTTAATTTATTCTACTTTCTCACTGGCTTTAGTCTTTATTCCTTGAACAAACTGTTGATATTCCTATCATTAGCAATTGCATTGATAGTTTAATTAAAATTTGAACATTCCATCCAATTTTAGCCACCTGCTGTCTTTTATATCCACTCATATTTCAAAACCACAGAATGTTCCCTTTTTTTAGGATTTGGCCATATCTGCTGTGATTGGAACAAGAAGCCCAGAAAGGCTGTGTTGATGGAGCTTGGCAAATGGCCATTGATCTGGGTTCATGGCACATTTGTGACTTCCACACACCCAAAAAGTATAGATCTGGAAAGGTATCCTTAATTACAACAATTACAGGGAAATCTCTAGTTGAAAGTATTTACTGTTAGTGGCGTAAGGTCAATCATCTCATTACTTATGAATCTATTTGTGTTCCTGTTAGCAACTGAGTTAGATATTTAGATCAATGTATTCTTAGCCTGCAGTTTCCTCTTCCTGATAAACACACTGAACTCACATTGGAGTGGTAAATTATGTTTAAATGAGAAATGATATACCATTTACGTGGTCACCAAATAATGATATTTCTGATTTGTAGCTATTATAGAAAATTAAAAGAAGAGATGAAATTGCAAACTGCCACAGTACACAGAAAGATTTGATGAGAAAGGTTGGAAATAACTCCAGGATTTCTACCTGAGTTTGGAGTATTTACTACTGTGTCCTTTGAATCCTGTTCAGTTGATGAATGTATGGAAGCTTTACATTCATTGTGTGCATGTGTCTCATGTTCTATTGTGAATACTTTAGGGGTAGGATCAGAATTTAAGTCACCTTAGTACACTCAATGCCCAACACTATACCTGGCATATACAATAGGCATTCAATAACTATTTGTTGAATATGTTATTTGTTTATGGACTAATATTAGAACCAGGACTCTGTGGACTCCATAGCTTATCACCACTCATTCATCTAGTTGGCCAGTGTAATAACTTGTAATCATTCTTGACTCCTCTCTCTTTTTCCCACATTCCATATCCAACCCATTAGTAAATTATGTCAGTACTACTTTCAGAACACATCTTCAAATCTGTTATTTCTCTCCACATCTACTACTTCCTCTCTCATCCAAGTCATCACTATTTCTCACTTGAACTGAAGTTCTTATCTGAACTTACTCATCTCCCAGGGATCAGATTGAGTCAGATGCTCCTCTGTGCAAATCTTTTAGAGGCTCTTTACCTCAGTTACTATGAAAGCTCAAGTCCTTACAAAGAAAAACATGACATGGAACATTGATACCTCTCTCTATCATTCACTCTATTCCAGCTGCACTGAACTTTTTTGTTGTTCTTCAAGATACAAGCACGTTCTCCTTTCAAAATGTTCACCTTTTCTGTTTCCTATGCCTTGATTAGTAGTCTATAAGAGTTCTCTTGACTCATGCCTTTTCTTTCTTTAGTTCTCTGCTCTGTACCACTCCACCTAATTATAGTAGCCTCAATCACTTGTTATTTTATTTTTTTTTTGTTTTACTGTTAATTTATAACAGTTATGCCATCCATCCATGCTGGACTAAATACTGTCTGTTTCCCAAAAATGTAAACTCCTGTGAACAGGGACATTTTTAGTTCACTGCTGAAAAAGAGTGGCCTTAAGAGCTGTTCGGTCATATGCTGAATGAGTTAATGGAAGGAAAGGAGGCCAGTGTATTTGGACCATAAGTGAGCAACAGGAAGAGTGGACCACAGTAGGTAGTTCACAGATGGCAGCTCATGTTGGTCTTCAAATCATGCTGTAGAGTTTAGATTTTATTTTAAGGGTCAATAGAAAATCCATAGAAGGATTTTATGTAGAACAGTGATAAGATATAAACTGTTTTAAAAATATTAGCCACATTGTAATGACATAAACAAATGAGCTACTGGGGACATAGTGGATGAAAGGAGAGCAAGAGTGGAAATAGGGAAACAAGTTAGAAAGGTCTTGAAATAACACAGGTAAGAGATGAAGACAGTGTGGGCTAGAGTAGTGGCTATGGAAGATAAAGAGAAGTGAATGCACTTGAATTTTGTTTCAGAGACAATAGGACTTGACATCAGACCAAATATGGGGCAAGAGAAGGTAGAGGAAAGGAAAATAATAACTATAGTTACTGTGTGGTTTTTAGCTTGAACAGCCTAGGGAATGGGCAATGTTACCTATCAGGAAGGACTGAAGGAACAATAATCTTGTATGAGGGAGTCAAAGCTCTATTTCTAACACTTTTTCTTTTTTATTTTATTTAAATTTAATTAATATAGTTTATTATTAGCTTCAGAGGTAGAGGTCAGTGATTCATCAGTTGAATATAACACTCGATGCTCATCACATCATGTGCCCTCCTTAATGTCCTCATCTAGTTACCCCATCCCCTCACCTACCTCCCCTCCAGTGACCCTCAGTTTGTTTCCCATAGTTAAGAGTCTCTTATGGTTTGTGTCCTTCTCTGATTTCATCTTATTTTATTTTTCCATCCTTTTATTTATGCTTTTCTGTTTTGTTTCTTAAATTCCACATATGAATGAGGTCATATGATAATTGTCTTTCTCTGATTGACTTATTTTGCTTAGCATAATACCCTCTAGCCAGGGTGGCTCAGTGATTTAGTACCGCCTTCAGGCCAGGGTCTGACCCTGGAGACCTGGGATCGAGTCCCACCTCGGGCTCCCTGCATGGAGCCGCTTCTTCCTCTGCCTCTCTCTCTCTCTCTCTCTCTCTCTCTGTATCTCTATATCTCTGTCTCTCGTGAATAAATAAATAAAAATAAAATCTTAAAAAATATACCCTCTAGTTCCATCCACATCATTGTATATGGTAAGATTTCATTTTTGATGGCTAAATAGTATTCCACTGTATATATAGACAACATCTTCTTTATCCATTCATCTGTTGATGGACATCTACGCTCTTTCCATGTTTGACTATTGTGGACATTGCTGCTATAAACACTGGGGTACAGGTGCCCCTTCAGATCATTACATTTGTATCTTTTGGCTAAATCCCTAGTGGTGCAATTGCTGTGTCCTAGAGTAGCTCTATTTTCAACGTTTTGAGGAGTCTCCATGCTGTTTTCCAGAGTGGCTGTACCACCTTGCATTCCTACCAGCAGCAAATGAGAGTTCCCCTTTTTCTGCATCCTCACCAACATTTGTTATTTCCTGACTTGGTTAATTTTAGCCACTCTGATTGGTGTGAGGTGGTATCTTGTTGTGATTTTGATGTTTTAAATATTTTTTCAAACATTTTGAGTTTTAAGTAACTACTAGCTATATAAATGAAGAAGGTCAGAGGCCTTGGATATATAAGCCTGGAAGTGAAAAAGATCTGGGATATAGTTATAGATTTGAGACCCATACAATGATAGATGATACTTAAGATCATGGGGCCAAATGAAATTATTTAGGGAGAGATATATAGAAGAAGGCCTACCCCTCATTCTCACTGAAAATAGAATGGAGTAAATACTCTGGCAACCATTTTAGTCTATTCCTTAAGCAGGTGACCTAAGGAGATGTAGAAGACAGTATATCAGGAAATATAAACAAGAAAGAAAAGGTCACAATAAAAAAAAAGGGGGTCACAATAAAAAAAGAAGAAAGAAAGAAAAGAAAACCCAAGTCTGTGTTAATGAGTGAAGGAATCAGAGCTGTTTAAGGAGGGAAAGGACATGAAGAGGGTTTTGGATAGTTTAAAAAACTAAAGCAAAGAGTAAAGGTCTCAGAGAAGTTGAAGAATTTCAGAGTGGTTATATTTGAGAATGTGATCTAAATATTCAGAAAGTAGCCAGAGAATGTGATACTTTGAACATCTATGCCATCATGTTGCCTTGCCATTTAGCAGTTTATTTTCAGCCTCTGTTGATGTGATTGCTCATATTGACTTCTATTATAAATCTTTATAAATTTATGTATGTGAAGATTTGTCTCTTTAAGATTCTCTAAATGTCTGATGCTAATTACTTATGACTAGCAAAAGGCTCTTCCACTTCTTTACCCACCACTACAATACTCTTTTCCTGCTCTGAATGATTTGTGCCCTGTTACTATCTTTGCCCACTTCTCCTGAGTTTCTGTGCTTTCCCAACGCAGGGAGCAAGTTACATGTATTGTGGGAAGAACAACTTCTTGGTTAAGGTTCTAGCCAAAAAACAGCCCCCAGCATGCAGCACTATGTCACTTCCTGTATATTTCTGTTTGCTGCTCTTTGTGCATGAACATCTCCAGGATAATTCTATTTCATCCCATTAGCCTATATTACTACCTAGAACAATCAACAACCAAGTAGGTGCTAAATAAATAGTTGTTGAGTCATTAGTGGATTTATGCCTTTAAGACATGCCTCTTTCGCCTCACATGTTAACCAAAAAGAGAGCCAAAGCTAATGTTTAAGAATATCTAAACCAAATGTGATCTATAAATTTAAAAACACTCCTCCTCTTAACAATGGAGAATTTCTTGAGCAAACATACTGTGGACATTTGCTATTGTTTTCCATGGGTTTCTTTTTTCTTTATATTATCTAAAAGTAATCATTTATAATGTATGATCTATTTATATGTTAACACTATTTGTTCTTAAAAAATAGTGCATGATTTGAATATTTGCTCCAGCCTATTACTGCTTCACTTGAAAACACATACACACACACACACACACACACACACACACACACACACACAGAAATTTCATTAAAATCTTTGTGCCTTTGAGGATTATCATTATTTAGTCACTTCCTCCTGTAGGAAATCCTGGCTGTTCATTTGTGGCATAATAAGTAGGCTGACTCCAACAGTTAGACTTCTAAGGGACAAAGCCCAAGGCTCACCCCTGTTGCAATACCTATAAGAGTGTCTGACCAACAACAGTTGCTCAACAAATATTCCTAAGTAAATGAATGAAGAGACAGTCTCTTTAAAGGAGCTGCATATCTTACTAGTAGCAAGAAAGAATGGAGAGCTGAGAATCCAGTGATATTTGCTTGTGAGTGTGCATGTGTATGCATAAGGGAAGAGTGGTGCCAAATTGGAGAAGATCAGGTAAAATCAAACCAGAAGATCATATTGTAGCAGAAAATTAAGAGCTTGGGAAAGTGCCGGAATACGGCACTCCTCTTTGACTGGCTGACCGAGTTATTTTCTCTTCATTAGCCTTTGACAGTCTCTGGAAGGAGATCATTGTATTTAATGGTCCAGAAGAAGAGAAATAAGCATATTTAGCAGTGACATTTGTGAACATTAAGAACAAACTTTGAAGTGGACAGAGAAGTATTCACATAATGTCTGGATAAATGAAGCCATGTAGAGTTTAATCATTAAGGGTATACATCTCAGGGTATTGAGGAAAAGGTTTCTTCTATGATAAGGAGAAACATGCTGTGTAGAGTGGTTTGAATGTTTGTATTCAACCAGCAATGATAGGCAGACCCTCCAATAAATTATTAACCATGTTCATTCAACAACAACTGGGTACTCACTGCAGAGCTAGCGCAGTTCTTGGCACAGGGGATAAAGTATGGACTAAGTGACGTCTGCAGCCTTCATGGAGTTTGCACCCTAAGGAGCTAATGGATTTGTTGCAAATATAAAACACCCAGGCTACCTGGCTTACATATGAGGGGGAAAAAAAGGTTTATCATATATTTTTGCACTAACATTGGAAAATTGATAATAATTTCTGTTTGATGTTGACAACAACACCTGTTGGCCCATGTCTACAATTCTGTGTGACATGCAAATGCTAGAAATTTAAATTTCAGAAATGTCCCCAGTGCTCCAAGACCAGAAAGAAGAGCTAGATATTTAATAAAGTACAGGGCCCAATGATAGTAGATATTCAATCAATGTCAATTTGCTTCTTTTTTTTTTTCTATCACATCTCTTTTTTCTTTATAAAGTTGCCTGAGTGCTGCCACTTGGTTTAAAACTGAGAGAAGCAAAGACACATTAATGGAGACTATGAGAAATAAGATTTAAAGCATGTATTAATATGGGTTATTTTATTCAAGTGAGTAACCTAGTTCAACCCTAATGTGGAGAAAGGCAAAAGAGAGGAAAAGATCCCCTTCAGACATGATTAACTGTCAATCATTCTTCTGTTAGTGGCTGAAGGGCAATGGGAAGTGCAATAGTTCTGATCCTGCTGATTAAATCAAGAGCACATAGGTTTGAAGGGCAAGGATGGAAGATTAAGTTAAATCACAGAAATTCAAGTTGAGGAAATAACAATTAAGTCGGTCAGCCTATCTCCTGCCAAGGAAAGGGAACATTTTTAGAGAACCACTTTGTCACCAGTGTAGTGTTGACAATTGAAATTCGAAAGGCTCATTCGATTCATTCATTCCACATGTATTTACTGAATGCCCATTGTATACCAGAAACTGTTCTAGGCATTGAGAGTAAAGCCACGAAGAGTCAATGTCTGTATCTTCATGAAGCTTATGATATATTCTGGAACTAGATGATAAACAAATACATTAAGTATTGGTAGGGACAGTGTGAAGAAAAATAATTTAGAGTTAATGCCCAGAATGTTATTTAAACTATATTCCATTGGGCAAGTAAGTTACTGAGGCCAGCAAAGATTTAGTGGGAGGAGAAATAGAATTTGACTCCATCTTTTAAAGAGAGGTGTAGCCAGAATTTAGTCTTCTTTAATCTGCCAGACACCTGTGGAGAACATAAGCAGGAGAGCTAGAAGGTCTGACTAACATTTTAAAAGGCTCACTTTGACTACTATATACATAATAGACTTGGGAGGAGAGGGCACAAAGGTGAAAACAGAAAGATCCATTGTCCGTATTTCATCTTAATTTACTTTGACTTTTGGGCCTCTCAGCTCTCATTAGCAAAGTTATAGCAAAAAAAAAAAAAAAAGGATGGCACATAACTCAGGATTGCCTGCATATTGATTGATTTTCATATGGAATACAATATGTGATACAATATCATTTACTCATTCAGCAAATACGGTGTGAGAGCCTATTATGCCCCAGCACTGGGTCGCTGTGATGGGCAGCCACAACGCCTGTCTTCAGGGAATTTACCATCTAGTTGGGAAAGAGATGAATAACATGTAAATTTCAGCATAATTTCTAAAGGCGTAGTGTCAGAATTGTGGTTTCTCAGTATTCATGGAAAAAGATCAATCTTGGGATGCCTGGGTGGCTCAGT
The DNA here is from genome assembly GCF_018345385.1 of Vulpes lagopus. Classification (NCBI taxonomy): domain Eukaryota; kingdom Metazoa; phylum Chordata; class Mammalia; order Carnivora; family Canidae; genus Vulpes; species Vulpes lagopus. Next base: position 30,724,108 of record NC_054838.1, on the reverse strand, counting down.
GGTTGAGTGTCTGTTTTTGGCTCAGGGCCTGATCTCAGGATCTGGGATCGAGTCCCACATCAGCTCCTTGCACGGAGCCTGCTTCTTTCTACCTGTGCCTATGTCTCTGCCTCTCTCTGTGTCTCTCATGAATTAATAAATAAGATCTTCAAAAAAGAAAAAAAGAAAGAAAAGAAAAGAAAAGAAAAGAAAAGAAAAGAAAAGAAAGAAAAGAAAAGAAAAGAAAAGAAAAGAAAAGAAAAGAAAAGAAAAGAAAAGAAAAGAAAAGAAAAGAAAAGAAAAGCATCAATCTGGTATCTACTTGTTTACAAAATATAAAACTCCACTTTTTTTTAACAAAATAGCTGCTTCCCAGATTATAATCTTGAAATTAATCATACTGATATTTATAAAGCCCAAATTATCAAACTGATGATTTGTCTAAAGTGTATGATATCTGTCTGCTCTTAGAGGAATCCTGAGCAGTGAACTGAACCACTAGAGGGCTATACTTTGCTTTAATCTTTTCTACGGAGGCCTTCTCCTAAATTGACTTTAATTGCATATCTGTAGCTTCTCCACTTAATGAAATTACTCATTTTTAAGATCCAGTTAAATATTATGCCACCTCCTCCACAAAGCCTTCCTTGATCCTCCTCAGTGAAAATCCCATAGTAGATTGCTTTTACCTCTATTTAATGGACTTAAACATGTATTTAATTCTTCCTTTTTATATAATTAATATCATCATTAGTAAAATGAAGAAGTTTTAGAATCGTAATTTTTAACCACCTATTATGTGTCAGGTACTAGGAAAGATAAGGTTCCTATGTTCCCTCTAATGTTGACAGAAATTCTTTAGAGATAGTTAATATTGCATTCATTGACAGAAAAAGAAACTGAGATTCAAAGAGTTCAAATGATTTTATCTAGAGTTACACACTTAATGGTTTATTTTAGGATCCAGACTTCAACCTTAACGTAGTTTGGACCTTAGAATGTACTGAATAGTGTCCCCTCCAAATTCATGTCTACTTAGGACCTTCCAATGGGATCTTATTTGGAAATAGAGTATTTGAAGATGTAATTAAAATACAGATTGAAATGGAGTTATGGTGGATTAAGAGTGAGCACAAAATCCAATGAGAACTTCTTTATAAGAGTCAGGGGGAAAAAAAAAAACATACCAAAACCTGAAAAAGACACAGGTGGAAAAAGGTGATGTAAAGACAGAGGCAGAGACTAGAGCTATGTTATCATCAGCCAAAAACCACTAAGAGCCACCAGAAGCTGAAAGAGATAAAGATGGGATTTTCCCTGGAGTCTTGAGAGGGATTGTTGCCATACTGACAACTTGGTTTCGTACTTTTGGCCTCTAGAACTCAGAGAACAAATGTCTATTGTTTCCAGCCATCCAGTTTGTGATATTTTGTTATGGCAGCTCTTAAGTCCATTCTCTTTTCCTTAAACGTCTTTCCACTCCAGAATTGTACCTTTATTTGTCATAGGATTTAAGAGTAATCTTTTAACTTTCACTATGGACTTTTAAAAAATGCTACCCCACCCCACCAACTGCCTCCTGAAAAGAGGTAGGAGTGATAGAGGGAAATATTTCAGGATGATTTTGGTGGCAAGTTGCAGACATTCAACTTAGACTAGAATAGAAGAGGGAATTTATTGACTTCTATCACAAAATGGAAGAAGAACAGGGATGTAGGGGGGCCTCCAATATGAAAGGAGCCAGGGTCTGGAGCTCTACCAAGTCTCTCTCTCCATCTCCCACCCCTTCATCCCTTTGTAACTGGGCTTCGTCTCAGCCAAAGAAGAGGCAGAAAACACCTGTTGTTCCCATCTCACCAGGTTAGACCACCATGTACAAAGGGACTTTGTCCTTAACTTCCAAGTTGAAAATTCCTGGGAAAGGTTTGTGATTGGCCCACTCGGATCACATGCTCACACGTGTATCAAGGAGGCAGAGTTCTGAGCTCCACTGTTCCCGCTAGGACTATGCAGTAACAGCAGGCACAAAGAACATTTTCCCAAGAAATAGGATGCTGTGGTCAGAAGAGAAGTGGGTCACTGAGGCAGATCTAGGCATCAATATTGGTGTAGATCGTTTCCATGTAAATGGTACTCAGCTAAATTCTTGGCTAAGACTTTTGCTTGCAAAAGGCCAAAAAGAGTGAAATGAAAATATAGACTGACTATATGTTTCCAAGCCACTCATGAGTGTCAATAAAGATGTTAGACTCTAATATAAGACTTTTTTTTTTTCTTCCAGAAGGGCCAGTGGCTGGTAAAAGCTCTTTTGAATAGATGTGGAAATGCAAGCAGTAGAACTTTCATAATCCAGATTATATCACGCAGACTTATGTAAAAGAGCTGTTCCAATAAATAACAATGATCTGATCTTTTTTCCAAATATTGCAGATTGCAGTATCTTCAGAGCTAACTTCCTCTCTGATTGCAAAGAGCACAATGAACATAACAAAAGAGAGAAAAGAGGTGGGCGAGTGCAAGGATGAACTGTTTTCGCCTCGCTGTGCCTGCTCCTCCATGGGGCAAGGCAGGCTGGCTGGGGCAGGCAACAGAATTGCAGGGCCACTTAACTGCTTCCTCTGAAGGGCCATCCAGAGGAATTTGGCATCATCCCTTTGCCGAATTGAGGACAAATCTCCAAACATTTACTTCTTAGGTAGATTTGGCCATCCTTTAAGAATATAGTTTGGGTCCAGGATGGAATCAACTTTGGAGAATAACCCAAGGTCATATAATAACTAATGGCTTTCCTCTGTCTCAGTCCACTAAGGATTTGAGACAACCTGCAAGACTAAATACAATATAACAGAAAGATTGGCCAATACTGGGACCAGGGAGGTGGCCTCTTCAATAAAAGTGGGCCTGGGCTTCATCCCTGCTCTGACAGGCTCCGGAGGCCCTTCTGTTTATCAGCACCACATGAACAGCAATGTAAACTAGTGGGTCCTACAATGGGTAGGGCAAAGTCAAAAGAATAGGAGCCTAAAAACTCAGCATGTTGGAATGTAAAATTAACCGTGTGTTTTCCTTACATTGTTGATACCTACTTGGGTGTTTGGATGGATGATTTTTGATAATTGAGGACATAGATTTTGTTCATTTGCAGATGAATGATCATGGTAAGGAGTGCTAAAGCATCAGTCTAATGGCAGAAACCCCACTTGGAGCACCACCCCATTTCTCCGATGTGATAAGGCACTCAACCATTCCTTACTGATTGCATGATCACTGTTGTAGCTGCATGAATGGCTCAGAGACGAGTATCTCCTGGCTTCTACCAGGTGGTCCCAGGGCTGCTGCTTCCTCTCCTGAACGCCTTTACCAAATCCAAGGAGTCACCACCAGAATGAAGTCCTTTAGGTGGCAGCTTTGCCTTGTAGGAATACTGGCTCTGGAGGGAATACATAGAACAAAAATATATGTGCATATATTCATATACACGCATACAACATTTTCCGTAGCCCCAGGCCCTGCTTTAACCACCTGCTCTGGGCCACACCACGGGCTTGGCATCACTGAAGCCTCCTCCACCTCCAAGGCCTGACTCCCCCATAACTTCCTTCCTTTCACAGCCTCCTTTCCATCCGGCTCTGACTCCTCACTCCCCCTGTATACATTCCTACTGTAAGAGGTATCGACTCTATATCCAATTCTAAATTTACTCCCTCGATTAATGCTGGAGGACTCTGAAAAATTTCTGAAAAGCTGGTTTCTAACTATACTATATAACTTCTTATGTTTTGCTTTTGACATTTCACTGAGATAGATAGTGGGTGGTTGCCTCATTTATAACAATCTCATCCACTTATTTTTATACACATTTCTACAGGCCCTTCATTTCACAGAATAAGGTGATTATTGTGGTAAGGAAGATAATACTAGTGATCATAACAAGTAAAAATATGAAAGTTATTGAACCACTCTATGCCAGGCACTGCAATGGCTGCTTTTACTATTTTATGTCAGTCAATCCTCCAGGAAGGTTGTGAAGTGGTAATTACTATTCTCATTTTAAGGACAGAATCTGAGGTTCTCAGAGGTTAAGTTAATTGCTTATGCTGACTTAGCCTTAAAGATAAGAATCCGAGTTTAAATTCATGTGATCTAATTCTAGGTGTCATATCCCCTCAGCATCCCCTCAATTGTCTCTTAGGTTCTGTACATTTCATAGTACTTCGTACTTAGAAGCTAGAAATAGAGAAAAATTCTCACTTCTTCCCATTGCTTATAGGTATCAGGCGACTAGAACAAAATAATGCATTTGATTGAGGTCAGGACCGTGTCTTGGGTACTGAACACTTATGTGGTGATAGCAGATATAGTGGTGAACAAAATGTCCATGTTCTTGCCATCATAAGACTTGCTCTTTAGTGGGGGAAACACATTCATCAATAAATGCCCAGAATTCCATAGCAAAGAGGAATAAGTAGTGTCACAGCTGTGACAGGGATCCTGACCAGCTAGAAGAATCAGGAAGTAAATGGGCTGGGGAAAAATAAGTGCTCAAACATAAGGAATGACAGGTGATGAAGGAACTTGGTGGTCGTAAGAACCAAAGTGAGACCACAGTGGCTGGAGTTCAGCAAGTCGCTGAGAGTGTCTCAAGATGGGTACAGAGGTGGGCAGGGACCAGCTCAGGCAGGGCCTTCAGATTTTAGTCCCAATTCCAAAAGCACTGAGAAGCCACCACGGAGTCTTAAACATGGGATATGATCCAATTTGTGTTTTTAGATGATGGTATGTGGAGAACAGATGGGGCGTGGGAGTAGGCAAAGTGGAGGCAGGGAGACGAGGTAGGAGGGTGTTGCCATTGTTAAGGTAAGATGCCAGAGACTCCAGCTAATGGGATGGTAAAGAGGGTGGACAGAATCTGTTTTGTTTACCCTGGTGTTTCCAGCACTTAGTATCGGTAGCATTTATATTGATAAATGAAGGAATAAACTAATGATGCATTTCAAGCTCTCGGTAAGCCTGTCCACTTCCATTGTATCCCGTATCTTTGTAATTAGGTTCGGTGACCCTATCAAATCAGCTATCCTTTTTATTACTATTATTACCACTCTTATAAAGGAACACTTGTTACATGTTTATTTTATGCGAGGCACTTGCCACGTGCGCTAGGTATGGTACATATATTATTTGGTTTAATCATCCAGTAGCCCTGTGTTTTAAGGCATTTCATTTCCATTTTATAGACTAGGAAACCATAACTGAGGAGACGTCAGGAACAAAAACTTATTCTCTCAACTGTATCAATCAATAAATGAATGTAACAAATTCAAAGAGGGTTTAATTTTAAGGTGACTCATTTTAAAAGTACAGACAAAATATAGGAGGACCGCAAAGGGCAGTGTAGAAACCCAGGGGTAGCTGAAGGAAAGCTGATGCCACCCTATTTCTGGAAGATTTGGCAGTGGGGGGAAGAGGTTACTGGGGCCTTGAAAGAGAGAAACATATAGAGTAGCCTATCTTGGAAAGTACAGTAACCCTTGACCAAGGCACACAGCCCATCCTAGAGGAGCATCCGGTGGGAACAACAGAAAAATAAACATTCTGACCCCATTCTCTTTCCTCCCACTACTGTCCTTTTGGGGTTCTCCATTGGCTGAACCCAATGAAGATAGAAGGCGCAAGAGCCTAGTTAACATAGTACATACAGGACAGCTTCCTAGGACAGACAACAACATAGGAAAGGATGGAACTGAGAAGCAAACAGATGATACCTGGCAGTTAAACCAATATTTATTGACAGCCTGTGGTGATGTTAAATATTGTATATCAACTTTGTTAGGCTCTGTTGCCCAGATGTTTAGTCACACTCCAATCTGCATGTTCCTGTGAAGGTATTTTTTGGATGTTATAAACCTTTAAATTAATAGGCTTTGAGTAAAGCAGATTATAATCCATAATGAGAGTGGGCCACATCCAACCAGTTGAAAGTTCTAAGAGAAAAATACTTCTCTGGAGAAAGAAGGAATTCTGTCCCCAGACTATTTTCAGGCTCAACACTGCAACATCAGCTCTTCCCTGGGTTTCTAGCTTGCCAGCCTGCCCTGCTGATTTTGGCCTTTCCAGCCCCTACAATCACATAAGCCATTCTTAATACTTCTCTTAGCCCTTCCTTTCTTTCTTTCCTTCCTTCTTCCTCCTTCCTTCCCTCTCTTTCTTCCTCCCTCTCTCTCACCCTATACAGAGAGAGAGAGAGAGAGAGAGAGAGAGAGAGAGAGAGAGAGATGGGCTCTGTTTCTTTGGAGAACACCGACCAATAGACTGCCATACATTAAGCATCGTGCTAGTCCTTGGTGATACAAGAACAAATCTCCCCAGCCCCTGTCCTTAAGAAACTCACTTTCTGGTACTGTGATAAATCATATGACAAGGTAATACAGGACGCTTTATGAGCAGAAAAGAGGGACCCCCTTACCTATTCATGGCAGGGATGGGAAGGAAAGCAAAGGGAAGTCAGGAAATGCTTCCTGGTGTTAACTCTGAAACGTACAGTTCCATAGAGACTGAACATTAATCTTAATGGTCTAATTCTAAAACCGAGGCTATTTTCATCCCTGTGATATTTGCCCTGTTTTCCCATCCCACCTTCACCCCCAGCAGTCTGTGCTAGCTAGTTGATATCCACAGAGCACATGTAACTCTGCTACATTTGTGAGAATAATGATTTTCAAATGAAGGTACACATTTCTGCATCTAACATAAGGGAAGATCACATCTATTTATTTTTATGAACAAGATTTGCCCATACTCCATTAGTATAAATACAAAAGTTCTCAGGAGCCATGCAATGGGAAGAAAAGGTCTCCAAATTAGTGCAGGGCACCTGGGTTCACAGCCTAGCTGTGCTACTTCCCAGCTTCGTAATTGTAGGCAAGTCAATTAACCTCCCTTGTTCTCATCAAAGGCTGTTGTGAAGAAGGAAAAAGTATTTGCAAACTTTAAAGTTCTTCACATGAAGAGATAAAAATTATTGTTGAAGATTTTTTTCTCTCTTTCACTTGAAATTCCTAAAAGGCCCTCATTTTAATATCTCAGTTCCCTTCATTTTGCCATAAAACTACCTGAGCCCAAAGTATTGATCATTTGATTCTTTGAGGTCCAGGATTTGTCTGTGATCAGCAGTCTCAAAGTGAAAAGTTTGATGTACCTTTTCTGAAATGCTTTTTCCAAGGATCAGTTTGTTTGGACAAGTTTGTCCAATTAACCTGCATGTAGCATACATGTGCATACACCTTTGGGTAATGTCCAACAAAGACAAAAATAACTTTTCATGTCATACTGGGTGGTCTGATTTAAGGAGAGAAGCCAAACACCAGAGGCAGCAGGCCAAGTGCTGGAATCCAAACTGTAGTTGCACCTGTCTGAGCAGCCTCCTCTTAGCTGGTAAGTTTATGGAGCCAGCCCTGGGCACCAGCAATGCCTGTGCCTCAAATTATTTCTCACCTATTGTCTCCCAGTGTCACTGCTCCAGGTCTTATTTCCTTATTGACACCTGTGAAGACCCCAGACTATCTTGCTTGACCACGGACTAACATGCAGGCATTGACTCTCACGTTGGTTTTACTCAAATGTGTCATCATCATAATGCATTTTCTTTGTGCTTGACCAGACCTGACTCCCTTGCTGTCCTGTTTTGCTCTCCTAGTCCTGGCCCCAGGGTTCAGGCTTCACACTTGGATTTCACCTCTCTGAAACTATGTAATAAGGACACAAGACTGAACATGTGATCCAGCATGTCTAAACCTTCCTGAGTCTCTGTTTCTTCCCCAAGATGGAACTAAGTTCCTTCCATCTCTGCACCTGTGAGTTCTATACTTGCAATCATCTTTCTTGGTACCAGACACTAAATGGTTGTTTTCCTAAAATATATGGAACAAGTAGCTAGGACTGACCTCTGCTGACAAGAACACTATCCACCTTGTGCCTGTTACCTGTTGTCATGGAGTCAAGCTCTATCTCTGACTCAACAACAGAAATACCTTATTTGTAACTGTGCCAAACTAATGCGTATTAGTTTTTCTCATTTGAATGAGGCCCTTGTTTGTTTTCAAACCAGGAAGGCAAAATACAGGTAATAAAAAAGCCCCAACTACTGCTGTTTTACATTTTTTACTGTATCCTCTGCCTGCAAAGTCAAAAGTGCATTAAAAAGTAATATTGTGCTGAGCTCAGACATATGCAAACGTCTCTAGATATCTTGTCTCAATAAAGTTTATAGAATGCATTCCCAAAGGTCTGACAACAAAACAGAATAAATCGCAAGGCTCATAAAAATATAATGCATGCCTATTTTTTTTTTTTTTTTTTGCTTACATAAACACTAGCAAATGCAATGAGAAAGGGAGTGTCTGGGCTTAAGAGGAGGCTCCTTTTCATAACAGCCCTTTTTATCATTAGCCACCAACACAGAATGAATTAGCTCAGAAAGCCACACAAACATGGAGACATAAGGAAAGAGGGAGGGTTTGAATACATTGCAAATGGTTAGAATCTTTCAGGCATTCTTTACTTCATTCAATAAATTGCCTGGCCAATTTCTTTACTCAACCTTTTAACCAAATTTTATTGACTATCTGCTATACCAAACCTGATGGCAAGCCCTCTGAATACATAAAAAAAAAAAAAACCCACAGATGCTCTTCTCAAGGAATTCACAATTGTGTGATAAAGAAGCACATGCAGAAAAACTAACTATTAACAAGTGCTATAATAAGAATAGTATTTCTTCAGATTTTCAATACATTGATCAATTATGCGTATTTGGCTAATGCCAAAATAATTATGCCCAATTTGGCAAGCCAAATTTTATTATAGGGATAGCAGATGTCTAACATGCTTGGGATATAATTGCCAATATTTATTTATTTATTTATTTATTTATTTATTTATTTATTTATTTTTTATGATAGTCACACACACACACACACAGAGAGAGAGAGAGAGAGAGAGGCAGAGACACAGGCAGAGGGAGAAGCAGGCTCCATGCACCGGGAGCCCGATGTGGGATTCGATCCCGGGTCTCCAGGATCGCGCCCTGGGCCAAAGGCAGGCGCCAAACCGCTGCGCCACCCAGGGATCCCAATTGCCAATATTTATTAAACACTCGCAGTGTGCCAAGCTCTTTTCAAAGCAATTTATATTATGGACTTCGGAGCAACCTTAAATATCGGTGCTATTATTCTTTCCAAGTTTACAGGTGAGGAAACTAAGGCTGAGGGAAGTTAAATGACTTGACCAAAGTCACATGGCTTCTAAGTAGCAGAGCTAGGATTTGAACCTTGACAGTTAAGCCCCAGAAATTGCACTCTTGTTACCATACCACACCATGTGTCATGTGTGTGCTATGCAACATCCTGAGTTTATGGGTAATATTTCCCCTGTGTTGCTCAGTCCCTTGACTGATAAGGGGTAGAGCCAGGATTTGATAAGGCAATTGTAATTGTGGAGAACATTGCTGTCTTCAGAACTCAACCACTCCGAGATGGAGGGAAAGCCCTAGTCATTCATTTAACCTGAATCCTTTTCCTTAGCAGGTAGACTCTCAGACAGAACTCATACTGAGGCAGAAATGTCATATAGCTTTATTATGTTAGCAATTTCACATCATGTTATATCAGGATCTCCCTGTATTAATATTTCTTTTCTCTGAAAGATCACATTACCGCTTGTTCCCATCAAACAAAACTCTTGAGTTTCCTGTAAACACAGCTCCTGGGTTACTTGCAGTCTTGCCCAAGCATGGCAGCCTCTTTGCTGAAAGAATGCACATGTAGTAAGCCCTAGACTGAATTTTCCATAGGTTAGCAGCACTCATAGGAGCATAGATACTTATAAATTGGAAGAACAATAAAAGATAGAGATAAAGGAGAACTCATCAATACTTCTATCCAGTGAAAGGGAATTATGGCACAATGGGCAACAATAAGATACCAGGTATAAGCTTTTTATCTGTATTCCTTATTTAATGCTGAGAAATACTTCCAAGGGTACATGAAGAATATCCATTTGATAAATAAATACACAAATTAATATCAAGAAAAGTTGAGAAATTTGCCAAATTCCACATAGGTACTAGATGCAAGGCCTGTGCTCTGTCTACAACACTCTATAAATCAGATCCACTTTATCCCTAGTCCAGCCTAATTTCTTATATACACTCCAGACTATAAGGCCTGCAACAAATGTGAGGTCATCATTACCATTTATGTAACATCAGCACGCCACCATGATAAGCATGGATACAAGCAGTAGAGGGAGATATACTGATATTGCTCAGCCTAAGAAGCAATGATGTGTTAGAGTGAAGGTAAGCTTTGCTCTTCCCCTCCAAATATACTGCATTCAGACAAAAAAAATTGAATATAAAAGTCCAATCCACTTGGTGTGCAATTCTGTTTGTTTAATAAGGTGTGCTTACATCCCCATCCTTCCATGACCTTCTAGCAGAGCTCTGTGGGACCAAGGGGAAGATGCATGCTGGGAAAATTGAAATAGTGCTTCACAGCCCTCATCACATGGAATCCTGCATCCAGGTCTGCTCCAGAGAATACCTCTGATAAGCTAGTAAACTGAAACCTTTCATTAGGAATTATTGTAAATTTTTGCTCATAGTATGAAGTATACATGTTACTTAGACCTAAATAGGTAAAGGGAGAGTTAAACAAAAGCAAAGTGATAAGGTCAATTCTTGTGACTCCCAGACATAAATTTTAATTTTGTCAAGGTTCACAAAGGAGGAGAAAGGAAAAGGAAAGAAATCTCACATAGTAGGTCTAGTTTGGGTTCTGTCTCCTCTCAAGTCAGAAGCCACATGTTTCCACAAGGTACTAGGTTTGACTGGAGCTCACAGACATACAACTGCCATTATCATCAGTAATGAAACCATTACAATGGAAGGCAGTGTGGTTTATCATGGGAATTTTATTTGCATATCCTATGTAATTCCCAGGCTCCTGCGGTTATTTCAAGTTAAATTATAGGGTAGTTGTGAATGTCTCAACTGGCTGTTTGGAGCTGTCTTAACACCTGGGTGCCCGATAAGACTAGTTTTTAGGGTTCCCATAATCCATGTCATGTGCACACAGGGTTTGAGTCTGTATAAACACACCGGTGAATATTCCTAAATACAGAGGCACAGTCAGATAAAGGGCTACTGGAAAGAAGTTTCGCTAAAGGGAAGGAGAAGAGGGAATAATTTGATTAGTGTAGGACAACAAAGCTGGGGCTTTGGCATTAGGCAACCTAGGCTCAAATGCCAGCTAGAATTATTCCTAGCTTCACTGGTCCAGGCATTTAGAGTTGTTAAGCTTTTGTTTTACCATCTTAAAAAGTATATTTGTCTCCTAAGTGAATTTTGCATTATGTTTTTGAAAAGACAAATATATAATATGGTAGGCTTAAGAAGAACTGAAGAAATGTATTTTCTTTTCCTTTACATATATAATTTAGCAAGTTTCTAAAAGAAAAAATCTGTAGGTATTTTTAACCCCATTTATAAAAGAAGAAACCAAGAATTCTAAAAACATTTGACCAGGTGTGCCTGGGTGGCTCAGTTAGTTGAGCATTGACTCTTGATTTTGGCTCAGGTCATATCTTATGGTCCTGGGATAAAGCCCTGCATCAGTTCCATGCTCAGTGAGCAGTCTGCTGGAGATTCTCTCTCTCCTTCTCCCTCTGCCTCTATGGCCGGCTTATGTTTACTCACTTTCTCTCTCAAAATAAATACATCTTTAAAAAATAAAAATAGAAAATAAAAACATTTGGTCAACTTTCCCAAGGCTAGGATAATACAGACTCATATTTTTACATAGGACCTTTCCTTGGTGGTCGGAGCTCTAGGCAAGGAATTTTTGTGTGACTCTTATCTGTAAAAACATGTGAGTCACTCAAAAGCAACGTGCCCACATAATCCCTGCAGCTCAAACTCCCAAAATCCCGCTCAATTAATAATGCCTTGTTAGAAACTTGCCCCTAATTTTACCAGAATCCAAGTGAGTTATTCTCCCCATTGCACAGATAAGAAAATTGAGATTGCATTGGATATTACACATGGGAACCAGGACCTGAATCTGGATCTTCCACCTACTAGACTACCATATTATAGGGCACCATTTTGGACTGGATTCTTAGTGGAGTTATTTTCCAAACATGAGACTTCCATTTTTTATAGCCCTTAATTGTATTCAATCGTTGGTCGGTTATATGGATCAATATACTATCATTAGACTCCTTATTTGGAGTGGGGATAGAAAGTAAAGAAAGAACATCACATAATAAAGTGTGCTAAGTCAGGACACCTGGGTGGCTCAGCGGTTGAGCATCTGCCTTCAGCTCAGGGTGTGATCCCGGGGTCCTGGGATGGAGTCCCACATTGGGCTCCCTGCATGGAGCCTGCTTCTCCCTCTGCTTATCTGTCTGTCTATCTGTCTGTCTCTATCTCAAATAAATAAAATAATTTTTAAAGTGTGCTAAGTCAAGGGGAAGAACTCTTCTGTGTTAATTAAGTATAATTCCTTGACTTTTTTAAGTCCTGGACTTGCTTAAACCTCAAAATTTTGAACTCCTCTACTGGACTAAGGATGTTGGCAGAAATCACTATACTTTTCTGAGCCTCTGTGTTATTCTTTAGCATAGTAGATCATAGTGGTTGTTGAAAGTTATTCCTAAAGACAAAATATTCAAATATTTGGCATATAATAAATGTTCAATACAATGATCATTGTTCCTAGTGGCAGAAGTAGTAAAGATACCTTCCTTTTCTTCTTCCCCAGGTAATTGTGAAGATAAAACACACTAATAATAATCAGGAAGGTTGAAAAAATGTTAAACATCTGCAACAATGCAAGCTTTTCCACCACTGTATTTTATAACATCTCCTCGAAATAGCTGAATAAGTTCCTTCCTTTCCTCAGCATGATGCTTACAGCTTATGGTTGGTACAAAGCTTCACAGAACAGAGATAGATAGTTAGGAATCTGAAAACAGCATTTCTCAAAGTATGCTCTAGGAACACTAGTCCAGTCATATATTCCATTAATATTAAGTGAAATAAAAAACAGAAAGCGTAAGTGGTCAAATAATATGTCAATATGTATATTAGTGCAATAAAACTTACAAACTGAAAATTTTTGCAATAAATAAATATTTACATGTGACTCATGTTGAGTTTTCTTACCACAAAGAAATAAAACCAAAGGACACAAGGAAACTCTCGGGGGTACGGGATATGTCCATTACCATGATTATAGTAACGATGTGATGGCAGTTTGCCTATGCTCAGTATCATCCAGTTTTACACATTAAAGATGTTCAATCCTTCTTATATCAGTTATACTTATTAAAAATGTTTTTTTAAAAGAGAAATACTTGGACCCCCTGGTTGACTCAGTCAGAACAGCATGTGACCCTTGATCCTAGGATGGTGAGTCTGAGCCCTGTGTTGGGTGTAGAGATTAAAGGAAAAAAAAAGGAAGGAAGGAAGGAAGGAAGGAAGGAAGGAAGGAAGGAAGGAAGGAAGGAAGGAAGGAAAAAGAAAGAAAGGAAGAAGAAAGAAAGAAAGAAAGAAAGAAAGAAAGAAAGAAAGAAAGAGAAAGAAAGATTCTTTCAAGAAGATAAAAAATTAAAAAAGATACCTTACATGAATTTAGCTAAGATCCCAATTTTATTGAGCCCTAGAGCCATTTTGTTGAATAGTTGTTACATACCACAGGAACACTGTTTATTTACATGACTAGACCTGGACTTGTGCCCCCACCAAAACCACACTGGTTTTGAGGAGATACTCAATAAAATATGTAAGCATATTGTTTACCAAGTTTTTGGCTTTATTAAAGTCAAGTCATAATGATTTTTTTAATTGGTCAGGAAACCAGAATTTCTGTGGCAATCATTTTGCAGGCTGAAGGTAAGACAGCACAGGAAATCTGTCTATAAAGAATAAGTGGGGTATATGAGAGTCACTTGAGTATGACCTCTGTCATCCCCTTATCACCAGGATACCTCAGACATGACTGGCCAGGCCAGTATCCTCTTTCTCTTAATGGCCAGTGAAGTACAGGGGAAGAACAGAAAGGGAAAGAAGGAAGGGCACAAAATTTTGGAGACTTCTATGAAACTTTAATGAAATCATGGTATTTCTTTATTAGTTAAATTATTTGAATAGAATGCTTATATATTATAAAGTCTGGGAAATTATTTATGTATTTCCTCAGCATAAAATAACCTGGTTAACCTGTTCTGCCTCTTTCTGTTTACTGGAACATCCAACAGTAAAAAAGATAAGAGAAGAAGAGAGGAAAAAGGGAGACGTGAAGGGGAGGAGAAGATGAGGTATTGATTTTTGTCCAAGTGAATTAGCCACAGAGTAACTGAGACGGAAGGCAACAATAACCTCGGCTCTTTTAAAAGTTTTCCAAGTGTCCTTCTTCCCTAGTGGTCATCCAGTTCTGGTCTTATCCTCTGACTCAACCAAGTCCCACCTCTGCAAGAGTGGCATACATTGGGCCAGAGCTCCTGGGTTTGTGTTTCAGGCTTTCTGAGTGGTGTCTTACAAAGGTCTTACAAAGATTATTATTAAAATCATAACTTCAAGGATTTTTGAAAATCACTTATTTTTAAATGTAGTACCAAATAATGACTGTAGACCTGGAAATATTTTAGCATTTTCCTTTGGACAGATAGGAGTTTAAATCCTGGCTATATCACTTGTTAATTATGAGACTATGGGAAAATTACTGTGGATCCCTACACTTTATTTTCCTCATTAACTAATTGGGAGGATAGCTACTTTATAGTGTAGTGGTAAGGATTAAAGACTAATTTATATAAAGTGTCCAGCTTCAAGCCTGTTACATAATGAACCTTATAGATATCTATTTTCCCCTTTCTCCAGTTCCCTAAGCATTGCTATCTTTTCCTCTTCTATGGGTCATCAGTGGCAGACAGCTCATGATCATATCAAGTAAATAAAAAAAAAAAAAAGATTTACATCTATGTATATTCCCTGAAGTAATCCCCAAAGAACATTCCAGCCCATTACCTTCTTCCTTCTACTACCCTCCCTCTCTCCTCCCCCTTCCTATCTTCTTCCTTTTTCTTTCTCCCAGATCTCTGTCTCCCAATCTCCTTTGGTTCTTAGCCTGAAAAGCGACTCGATGGGGCAAGTAGTTCAGAAGTGGTGACATAGTGCCTGGGGACTCGTGATGCTTGTGATTAGTTTCATCTCTCTACTTCCTACCTTTGTGAAACCAGCTCAGGTTGCAGTTGCAGGAGCCAACACCAGGCTTCCTAGTTCTCTGAAGTTCAGGCAATCCTGATGTTAGTCCCCATCACCCCTACATCGTCCTTTTTGAAGTTTAGAGGAAACTATAGAAAAATACCTGAGACTCAGCAATCACTGGGTAGCCCTGGGCTGTTTTCCATGCCAGATACTAGATCTGTAGAAACTATAAAATTCACCCAGAGAGGGAAAAGGAAAACAAAAAAAAAAAACAAAAAAACAAAACCCAGTATGTAGGTCTACATGTTACTACCTGGTAGACAACTAGCCTTGTTTTCGAAACATTTCTGGCTGTACTCTGGAAACTGGGTTCCTGGCCACCTAAGCAGAAGCACTTAGGGAGGCTAACGTATAGATAAGTAATAGCTGGGAATTTATCTCTGCATGGCAAACAGAATAAATCCAGTATGAAAATCATCATTTTAGTAAAAGAACAGTATATGTGTTTAAGGGAGAGTAGGTGGTATTGTTACTTTACATTTTGGCAGATTCATTGTGAAAAATTCAGTTCATAGCGTATCACGTGAGGGGTAGGTAATACATCTAATAGTTGGACTAGGATCTATTCTTTGATATTAAGTAAGAGTCAGAAGAAAAGTGAAGGCATTTAAGAGCCCAACTATGGGCCACTGGCAAATGTAATCTCTTCTAAACCTGGGCTGTCTTCTCTGATAACTTACACTGGAATTTCTCATGCTCACATATAACACTAAATAAAAGGTACATGTCAGTGGATCTCACCATGAAAAATAAGAAATAGAAGTAAAGCTTACCACTTCTCAAAACTTATTACTGAAAAACCAGCTATAAATTATATTTTTCCATGGAAGAACCAACTTGCATATTAACATATGAACTCTTTGTTCCTGCCAGGATGAGGTGAAAGCATTCATTTGCATAGCAATGCATTAATGTTGCATTTTTAAAAATAATGTATTGTACAAGTGTGGATAAAACAAGAAAAAAAAAAACCTATCCAAGTCTGACAGGGCAGCTTGTTTTCTGCATTTAGGGGAAACGGAATATTTTAAAAGGCAATAGATGACTTTAGAGTATGATCCTTAATTTAATCATAAACAAATCCCATTTGGGGCCTCTGTACTCACCTAATTTGGTCATATCTGACTCTCTACACCTTTGCCTTTTATCCCCCTAAATCCATATCACCTACACCTTATCAAAGGCTTTTGATAGGGTTTCTTGTAAGAGAAAAAAGGAGAAATTTGTGGGAGGAACAAGAGTCTAATTCTAGAGTAAGAAGCTTATGGACTAATTAGGAAGTGATAGAAGGTGAATGAATGATAGCAAAGCAATAAATGTCTGAAAGTTCAGCCACAGAGTTCAGAAAGGGACCTCTGTATGATGACAGTGATCTATAGATAAGAAGGGCAGCAGAGGCTTCAACGGCCATGCCCAGACTCTGGCTTCCCAGTGATGGGCCTAGTGCAAAGCTAGGAAACCATGTGCACACACCTATGGTAACTGGGTGGAACTACACAGGGGACAAGGGTTATTTGGTATCTGAGGCCATGCTGGCTTGTATGGCATAGCCATTGCTCTCTTGGCAGTATCGGGTGGCCTTATAGCAAATAAAACTGATCCAACAGACCTTTCCATGTTTCTCAGCATCTATACGAGTCCAGGGAATTACAGGGCCACAGTCCCCTAGAGAAGAGACCAGTGGAGAAATGGACCTCATCCCTAGACACGAATGCTCTTTCATCTACAGCTGGCCTTCTCAATAAATGAATAATGAGCAGGGAGGGAATTCTATATTCTAGGAATGTATATTTATCTAAGCTTATAAATATGAATGGCATATTTGGTAATAGAGAAACATGTTTTAAATAAACTTTTTTAAAATTTTAGAACACTTGGGACACCTGGGTGGCTCAGTGGTTGAGCATCTGCCTTTGGCTCAGGGCATGATCCCTGGGTCCTGGGATTGAGTCCCATTTTAGGCTTCCTGCATGGAGCCTACTTCTCTCTCTGCCTATGTCTCTGCCTCTCTCTCTCTGTATCTTTCATGAATAAATAAATAAATCTTTAAAAAAATTTAGAACACTTATTCTTATGTGACCATTGTGAAAATGGCACAGAGGTTCCCATGTACCTCATACCCTCTACACCCAGTTTCTTCCACTGTTAATATCTTATATCAATATTGTATATTTGTCACAATTCATGAACCAATCTTGATATATTATTTTTAACTGACATCCATTCTTTATTAAGATTTCCTCATTTTTCCAGAATGTCCTTTTACTGTCACAGGATCCCATATGAAATAGCATTTTACATTTATAAGGCATGCCTGCTGGGCTCCTCTTGGTCATGACAGTTTCTCAGACTCCTTGGTGCTGATAACTTTGACAGTTTCAAGAATTACGGGTCAGCGATTTTATGGAAAGCTTCTTGAGTGGCATCTGTATGTGTGTGTGTGTGTGTGTGTGTGTGTGTGTGTGTTTTCCATAATTAAAGTCAGTTGATGATTTTTGAAAAGGAAGACCACAAAGTAAAGTAATATTTACATCACATCTTATTAAGGGCACTTGTTATCAATATGACTTATGACTGTTGATGTTAGTCTTGATCATGTGGTGTGAGACAATATTTGCTGGGTTCTACTACTGTAAAGTTATTATTTTTCTTCCCCCTTCATTCTTTTACTCTTTAAAAGAAAGCCACTGGGGTATCCCTGGGTGGCGCAGTGGTTTAGCGCCTGCCTTTGGCCCAGGGCGCGATCCTGGAGACCCGGGATCGAATCCCACGTCGGGCTCCCCTGTGCATGGAGCCTGCTTTTCCCTCTGCCTGTGTCTCTGCCTCTCTCTCTCTCTCTCTCTGTGACTATCATAAATAAATAAAAATTAAAAAAATAAAAAATAAATAAAAGAAAGCCACGGTGTGTAGTCCACACTTAAGGAGTGATGAGTTGTGTTCTATCTCTTTAAAGGAGAAATATCTACATAAATTACTTGGGATCCTTCTATATGTAATATTTGCCTATTCTCATTATTTATTCAACCATTTATTTAAATGGTGGATATTTATTTAAATGGTGGGCTCATGCATATTTATTTATACTTTGGGTTGAAATCCAAAACTACCTTATTTATTTTGTTGTTCAAATTGTTCCAGCTTTGACCATTAGGGACTCTCTCAGTTGGCCCTTGTGTACCTTTGACATACACTCAATATCAAGATTTGTTTGGGGTGGGTGTGTACATGTGTGTGTATGTGTATATGTATGTGTAAACTTTTGAGGACTTCTTTACTTTCTTGCACTGTAAGATACTCTAGCTTCATCTTGTGTATTCTCTGCCCCAGTTTTAGAATCAGCCGTTTCTCCAAGGATCCCTGATTCCTTTTATTAGAAAATGGCATTCAAAATCAAGATGTAAGTGCTAGTTTTGCTCTTTGCTGCCAACATATCCTTGCTTCTGGGCCCTGTCAGCTGTCAGAGCAAAGAAATACATGTGTGTATATCACAGTATCTAGTACACACTACAGGACAATTATAAATTACTGCTTTTACTGTGTTTTTCAAAATTTCTACAATAAAAAGAATTTCTAATTAAATGGACATGATTCATACATAAGTAACACCACATAACGTAAGGATTCTGATTTGTAAGACCAGAAAATCATTGAATATCTATACAGAGAACTGGACACTGATGTACACACACACACATACACGCGAAACCATCCCATTGGATGCAAATAGCCTACACAAAATAAATGTTAAATTTATTTTATGTTAACATTTAACACTTAACATTTATAATTGTCTTATAATAATTGTAGATGATCCTGAGATATTTCTAGGCATAATGGGTACTAAATAGAAATTAATCTTATAATAGTTATTATTACTCAAGATGTATAAAATGCTACAGGTTTTTTAATTTATAATTTTGACTTTTCTTTAAAATATTTTTGTGTATAGTGTTTTATTATATTCATTTAGTACCTATAGCAAGCTTCTCTACTGGGAGGAATATTATTTCATTATTAGGTTTTTTTCCTTTCTGAATACATGATATTTGTGCTGGTAAAAGACACATATTTTTCTAGTCAAAATTTAGGACTCGTGAAAAAAATAATGAGGAAAATAGAATGATCAAAATTTTAGCCTCGGATGTGCAAAATGGGATCTAAACTCTATGAGAGAAGATATTTTACAAGTTCTTTTGTTTTCTTTAACATAATAAAACCTGGGGATCCCTGGGTGGCTCAGTGGTTTGGCACCTGCTTTCAGCCCAGGGCATGATCCTGGAGACCCGGGATCAAGTCCCGCATCAGGTTCCCTGCATGGACCCTGCTTCTCCCTCTGCCTGTGTCTCTGCCTCCCTCTCTCTCTCTCTACGTCTCTCATGAATAATAAAATAAAATTTTAAAAAAAACATAATAAAAGCTGAGTATAGGGCACCCATTTGGAACCCACAATTGTGAGCACTCCTTCTACCTCTGACAGCAAGGCCTAGAGCCCTGCTACTCTGGGGCTTGAGGGAGGTATGATATAAAGGAAGATAAAGAAAAGATTTTTCTTTTCTGACTAGGGTGTGGTAAAAAGGGAAAGAGAATATGTGTCTCACTCTCCCTCTCTCTGGGATTAAGCGGAGAAAGGAGTCTGTATACCAGTTATACTGAAGATGTAGGTGTTGCTTCCACTTCCCATTTGGGACTTAACTCAGAGTGTGGTCAGACAGAGGGTAACTCTGACGATTAACTTTCAAGATTGTTCTTAGTTCCCATGTGGTGTAGACTCAGAGATATTTGAGCCAACACACCCTATCAGAAAGAGATAACTAATCCATGTTATCATAAGTTTTGTTGTGGTTTTAGATTTTTAAAATTATTTTCTCAATATTCTAAGAACTTGAGTCATTCGGATTCTTAGACCCATTTATAAAGTCATATGAAAGGGATAAAGAATATGAGATTTATATTTATTTTTTAAGATTTATTTATTTATTTATTTGAGAGAGAGAGAGAACGAGCAGGTGAAAGGGCAGAGAGAGAATCTCCAAGCTGACTCTCCACTGAGCACCGACCCAAACTCAGGGCATAATCTCAGGACCATGAGATCATGACATGAGCTGAAACCGAGAGTCAAAGGCTTAACCGACTGAGCCACCCAGGCACCCCAGGATTTATATGTAAAGGAAGTCACTTTTAGAAAGCATAGAGTTGTGTCTTGTTCTTTTATCTATTCCGGCAAACAGTGCTTTTTACTTAGGATGTTAATCCAGGGGCACCTGGGTGACTCAGTCAATTAAGTGTCTGTGTTCTGCTCAGGTCATGATCCCAGATGGGATGGAGCCCCAAGTTGGGCTCCCTGCTCAGTGGGGAGTCTGCTTCTCCCTCTCCCTCTGCCTCTCCCCCACTCTTGCGCACTTCTCTGTCTCTCTCTGTCTTTCTCTCTTGGTCTTGCTGACTCTCTCAAATAAAAAAAAAAAAAGAATTTTTAGTCCATTTAAATTTAATATAATACTAATATGGTTGATTTATGTCTACCACTTTTTTTAAATTTTTTTATTTATTTATGATAGTCACACACAGAGAGATAGAGAGAGAGAGAGAGAGAGAGGCAGAGACACAGGCAGAGGGAGAAGCAGGCTCCATGCACCGGGAGCCCGACTGGGATTCGATCCCGGGTCTCCAGAATCGCGCCCTGGGCCAAAGGCAGGTGCCAAACTGCTGTGCCACCCAGGGATCCCTATGTCTACCACTTTATTATTTGTTTTCTATTTGTCCCATCTATTTTTTCGTTTCTCTTTCCTTTCTGCCTTCTGTTTTGTTAACTAAAATATTATTTCAGCTTCATTTTAATTAATTTTTTACTTATAAACTATGCTTTTTTTATATTTTAGTGGTTGTTCTTGAAATGAAAATATGCATCCTTAACACTTCATAGTCCACTTAGAGTTAAATTTGTTCCACATTATGTGAAAGCCATGTAACTATGTAATTCTGTTTAACCTATTCACCTATGCTAGAGTCATCATATGGACATATGTAATCATCATGTGCATTGCATTTATGTATGTTATAAACTCCACAATCCAATGTTATCTTTTTTCTCCCCTTTAAACAGACATCAGACATGTATATTTTAGAGGATATATAGACTATCGTATTTATCTGCATATTTACCATTTCTAGTGTTCTTTATTCCTTTCTAAGTTTTCCAGCTGTCATAATTTCACTTCTACCTTGAAGAACTCCGTTCAACATTTCCTGTGGCATAGGTCTGCTAATAGCAAATCCTGTCAATTTTCATTTATCTGTTATGTCTATTTTAGGCCTCATTTTGAAGAGGATATTGTTGTTTTCCAGATAATAGGTTCTTGATCTTTTCCCCCTAAGTGTTGTGCCTTAAACATTATGGCTCAGATATTGTAGAAATTTCAGTTTCTGTTATATTCCTTTGACATATGTATATTTATTTATTTATCTGACCGTTAACTTGACTGAACTCAAACTTCCAAATTCTGGCTTTCCTCTGGTATTCATCCTCTGAAATCTCTGCTTCTTTTACCTTATTTGGGAACTGGAATCTACCCTATTGGCCTACTTTGCAGGGCAGTGGGAAATTTGGGCAGAGTTTACATTGCAGAATTTAGCGGTCTGCTTCTTTGCCTTTTTTCCCCTTAGATTTCTTCCCTCATTTTTCCATTCCTATCACAACAATAATCTCTTCTACTGTGTCTTCAAGCCACCAGGACTGCATGTTTTCCATCTGAGTTTTACCCTTGTATTATGGTATCAACTAAGGCCTGCTCGTAGACAAAAAGTCATTAAAAAATGGCTCAAGAATAAACACCCATTCCTGTTTCTGGGTCCTTTTGGTTGTTCTCCTGTGCCTTCAAGGTATTTTTTCCAGGGTTTATAGTTATTATGTAATAATATTCATCTGATAGGAGCTATTCCTTGATTCTCGGTAGTGGGAATTGTCCTCCCCAATGTTTTAATGTGTATGATTATTTCTAGATAAATCTTATTATAATTTCTATCTAGGGCATATTTTAAAGAAAAGTTTTAAAAATTAAAACACAAAGAAAATAACAAGAAAAGTTTGACCAGAGGGGTCCGAGGATGTCTGTAACCCTGGACAGGGTAAGGTAGTGTGTATCTCTGAAGAGCCATGGGTCACTAAGTGAGATGCAAGCATTCTGGGCCAGGGATTTGCAGGCAGCAAGGACAACATTCTTTTTTTAAAAAAAGATTTTATTTATTTATTCATGAGATACATACATACAGAGAGAGAGAGAGAGAGAGAAAGAGGCAGAGACACAGGTAGAGGGAGAAGCAAGCTCCATACAGGGAGCCCGACATGGGACTTGATCCCCGGTCTCCAGGATCAAGCTCTGGGCTGAAGACAGTGCTAAACCGCTGAGAAGGATAACATTATTATGGCTAGAACATCTTAAACAGCAGAGGTTCGTTTCAGTGGGGCAGAGTGGCTAGAGGGCGATGGGTGATGAGAGATTTGGAAGATGAGGTTCATTACACAGGCAGGGTTTCAAATTGTGTAAAGAATTTAAATTCATCCCAAAAGTTCCACTTATGTTCACAAATTCATTGATGAGATTAAAGCTGAAGAGTAGCATAGTTCCATGAGCATGTTAGTAGGTTCACTTTGACAGGCTTATAAATTGAGAAACACAGAATGAGAGTAAGACCAATGGCAACGACCAGCCAGGATGTTTCCACGTCTAAAATAAGAGCAAACTGAAGAGTTCTAACCATAGATATTTGTAATGTGCTATGGGAGCCTAAAGGAGAGTGTCATAAATTCTAATGGTAAGAATCAGAAATAATCAACCCACAATAAAGAGAACATTCAAGCTAGAGCTGAATTACATTGTTATGAACTGAATTGTATCCCCTCAAATCCATAAGTTGAATCTATGACCCCCAATATGACCATATTTGGAGAAGATAGGGCTTTTAAGAACTTAAATCGGTTAGATGAGGTCATGCAGTGGGGCCCTAATCCAATAGAACTATGAAAAGGAAGAGACACTAGGGATGTGTGTACACAGAGAAAAAGGCCACCTGAGGACATGGTGAGCACACAACCATCTGCACACCAAGGAGAATGGTCTCAGGAGAAATCAACCCAATGAGTACCTTGATCTTGGACATCCAGCTTTCTGAACTGAGGCAAAATAAATGTCTATTGCTTATGCTGTCTAGACTGTGGTATTTGTTAGAGTAGCCCTTATAGATTAAGACATGCAGGTAGTTCTTAATTTTTAGTCATCTATCCATCCATCCGTCCATAAATTCTTCCATGCATTCAATAATTCTTTATTGAGGATTAGTTATTTGCCAGAAAATGTACCACATAGAGAGGCACATATATAAAGAAGACATAAAAATATATTCCTCATTTAACCTTAACTTACCATCTTAAAGGCTCTGTCTCTAAATATAGTCACCCTGTGGGTTATAGATTGAACCTATGAATTTGGGAAACACAATTCAGTTCATAACATCACATAATTCAATTTTAGCTTGAATGTTATCTTTACTGTGGATTACTTCCTAATTCTTTTTTTTAAAGATTTATTTATTTATTTCTTCATGTGAGACACAGATAGAGAGAGGCAGAGACGTAGGCAGACGGAGAAGCAGGCTCTCTGTGGGGAGTACGATGTGGGACTCTATCCCAGGACCCCAGTATCACGACCTGGGCCAAAGGCAGACACTCAACCACTGAGCTACCCGGGCACCCTATTTCCTGATTCTTAACCATTAGAATTAATGTCTCTATCATTTGGAGAATAGCACAAGTATCTATTATAAATATTAATATATATCTGTGAAATATAAATATCCTTGTCTTATTCTTTCTCTTGTTCTCCTTCCACCTGTCCTTTTTCTTCATGTGTCTTCTTACTCCTCAGACTATGAGTGATAATAGTAGTGACATTTGTGCTGTCCCTGCAGTGATGGTAATCATTAACACTGGTCAAGAGCACCATCCAAATGGAGGGAACCCAATTTAATTACCCCCTACCAGCACTTCCCAGTAGATGCCTCAATCTGTACATCTCATAGTTCTTTAGAAAATGATCAAAGTTTTCTGTTGAAATAAAAACTCACAGGAAGAAAGCACAATGCCAAAGCAAAACCACTCACTGTATTTCCCTTTTCAGGGGAGGTATGCATTGAGGATGTTTATGAGCTTTTGTAATCACAAACCATTCTGTCATGATAACTGCAGGCAGTCTTAACCCAATAGTCACAGAAAAGATAACAAGCCAAATGATAGCATTTCTTTATTCCAACTGCTAGCTATAATACTAGCTAGAGTATTTTCAGGGAATATATATATATCCCTATCACTGTTATTTAACTGTACTGGGAAATTTTGGTATCTATTTTGTTTTTTCCTTTCAGTGACTTACCATCAGTGTAGGTAGCGAGGGGTATCCAATCACCCAGCAAATAATTATTTGATAAATAGTCTATTACTAGGGAGGCAGCCTATTGCCGTGTTCAGGGCGTGGATTTTCTAATTAGGTAGATCTGGGTTCAAATACCTACTGGTCTTACATATGAAGTAATGAGTTCACCCTTTTGAGCGTCGGTTTTCTCATCTACAGAATGAGGATTGATGACACAGTATTTGTAAAATATAATCCCTAGCACATGGTAGGTGATTCAAAGTTATTAGTGTTCTTCCTCCTGCTTACCTATAGGTGATGCCACTGGGTTCCCAGCGTATCCTGCGGTTGAGTCTGCTGGAATTATAACAAGATTAGCTTAAGGGAACTTACTCACCAGCCTGATCAGCGGAAGACCCAGGGGGCTGAGGTAGGTGCCATTCAGCAGACACATGTCGCATTTGCTATAAAGGCACCAACCCCTTGAAGGCACCTCAAACCTCATTCTCTCTCACAGAATTTGATATTCATGCTGCTACATCAAAAGGTTGGGGCAGCTATTATGTATTAAAATGTGTCATTTTAAATTGCTTTTTTTGCTAGCACTAGCAATATAGATATTGAAATTTCTTCAGAAAGTGCTTATCTCATCAAGACTAAAATTATAGTATATGAAATACTAATTACAGTGTTATGAAGAAGGTTGAACTTTTCTGTGACATTCTGTCTATTAGGAGAATACTAATTTTCTCTCTTAAGGCAGATAGAGACACCCATTATAAGAAATGCAATCCCGTCCCTTCCTCTATTGCCCAGTGCCATTTTGACAGAGTGACAGGATAAGAGCTCTACCTCTTGGTCTTGGTCTAAGTCATCTGTACATTTGCATATACTTCCAAAGGAGTATAGAAATTGAAACCAAATATGCCCCAGACTGAGTTCAGTGCAGTGGGAAATACGTTGTAGAATGAGCTCTAATGATTGTTCACATAGCCAGACTATTTATAGTTTAAAAATGTATTTTAAACTAAATGAGTTAATGCTTTCAAGATACTTGTAAGTTTGCCTGGCACGTCATAAATGTTCACTAAATATTAGCTGCTCTTAGGGTCTTGTCATTATTATTATAATCCTATGTAATATCCACAATCGCCTAAGACCTTTTATGTCCATTTACCAATATAAATGACTTTTCTGAGGTCAGAAAGAGCTAATAAGCTGAGGATAGAGCTTGACCTGAGATCCTATAAACACAGTTTTCAATTAATTATTTATTTACTTAACAAATATTGAGTGCCTACTGTGTGCCAGACACTGTTCTGCTGCTGGGCACACAAAAATATGTAAGTTTCAGCTCTTCTCCTGGAGCTCCCTAGCTAAGGGAGAAGATGAACTAGCAACCATCCACTGTGAGGCCATCTGGTCAGAGCCATAATAGGGCAACCCACAGCACCATCACAAGCAGCCTGCTTTCCTGCTCCCCAGATGGGTGAAGACCAACTGCAGTAGGAGCCTTCTCTAGGTTAGGTCATCTTACTTACTTACTTACCCATGTCCTTGTCTGAAAAATGAGGATATTGTGATGGTGGATACATGTGTCCTACCTTAAATAAAAATTTTCTATTTCAAAAAATTGTCACCTGCCCAGTATGATGCTTTTTCAGAACAGAGAGATCTTGAAAATTGAAGGGTAAGAGGGTTGACTTACTTCTGCTTAAAGCAGTGTTTCCAACCTTGTCGGCATCATAATGCACATAGATGATAACAGTTACGTGAGAGAAACATTCGAGTAAAGGGAATGGGCTCCATCTCCCTTGACACCTGAGGAAATCAATACCCTGACACAATAGTAGCGCGTTTGAGGCACACGATTGTGTTGTTGTGAAGGTTATTAATGTCTGTTAGTCAGTTTCTTCATCTCTAAAAAAGAGGGTGGCGATTTGTCTCACAAAGCTATGGTAGGAAGAGAATGAATTGCTTAGATAAGCCTGGTCCGTAGTAAGCACTCAATAAATGTTAATATCTTTCACTGTCTTTTCTTCCAGATATATATAGAAAAGCATTTTCTTGGACTCCTTCCACGCTGTTGCTTTATTTCAACTTCTGGCATTATTATTATTTTGAGCATTTAATTTTCTTCTGATTTTCTGAAAATCAAAATAAATAATTAAAAAGGGAGAAACTAGTTTGGCATGTATCCAGGATGAACAGCAACAATTAGAAAATTCAGGATTTTCATTCCAAATCTTTATCAACTTACTTCCCACTGCACAGAGGTTCTGATTGTGGGAGATTTATTTAAACCCGAAATGTTCAATGGCCTATGAAGTCATTGCTTCTGTGCACATAATCCATGGCTCATGTAGTGTGAACAGGCTGAAGAAAGCTCTAGTTTAATAACCAAGTTTTACAGCAATATATTTTTTTTTGCTTCTCAGATATAGAACATTTTTATTTTATTTTTTCTGAATTCATTTTTACTATCATAAAATTGCTACATGGACATGTGGACATGATTTAAGAATTCAAATACTACCAAGAGGATTAAAATTTAAAAAGGAATTGTACTTTGTCTCACCTTACACCCAGTTTTTGGACTCACACATATTTGAACGATTCACTTGTCTGTTTTCATTGGTATTGATCGCTATATGTCTAAATCAATCGCTTATATTACCATTTCTTGATTTATCCATTTTAGAAATTTTTTATTTGTTATAATAGAGGATATTTTGGCTCTCATACATGCATGCTTTCCTTTTCTTAACCTCTAATAATAGTTATGTTACATTTTTTTTCCGCTGGAAAATCATTAAAACTTTATTTTGCATTTAAAATATGAAAAAATTATGGAGTATACTGAAAATTTCTATAATTCCTTTAATCACCCATATGCCCATCATTTATGAAATGCTCTAAATTTTTAAAAAAATTAAAGTTTTTTTATTCATATATTTTTTAGAGAGAAAGAGAGAGTGCATGAGCTTGGGGAGAAGTAAAGGGGGAGAGAGAAGAAGAAGGAAAGAATCCCAAGCCGATTCTATGCTGAGTGCGAGCCCATCAGGGCTTTATCTCACAACCCTGAGATCATGACTTGAGCTGAAACCAAGAGTCGGATGTTTAACCAACTGAGCCGCCCAGGGGCCCCTAAAATTTTTTAATCCAGTATAGTTACCATACAGTGTTACATTCATTTCAGGGGTACAATATAGTGAATCAACAATTTTGTACATTACTCAGTGCTCATCACAGTAAGTGTACTCTTTAAATCCCTTCACCTATTTTACACATTCCCCCCACCCACTCACCCCTCTTCTAACCATAAGTCTTAACTCTAAATTCCACAGTTAAAAGGTTTTTTGTTTTGTTTTGTTTTTGGCGGGGGGGGGGGTTGGTTTGTCCTTTTTAAACATTTTCATTTATTTATTTGAGAGAGAGAGGCAATGCACACAAGCAGGAGGAATAGTAGAGGGAAAGGGAGAAGCAGGCATCCCACTGAGCAGGGAGCCCAATGCGGGTCTTGATCCCAGGACCCCAGGATCATGACCTGAATAGAAGGCAGACACTTAACTGACTGAGCCACCTAGATATCCCATGTCTTTTTTTTTTCCTTTGTTCATTTGTTTCTTAAATTCCACATATGAGTGAAATCATATGGTATGTGTCTTTCTTTGATTGACTTATTTCTTGGTGTTATACTCTCTTGATCCATCCATGTTATTGCGAATAGCAAGGCTTCATTCTCTTTTATGGCTCAGTAATATATATATATATATATATATATATATATATATACACACACATATCACATCTTTTCTATCTGTTCGTCTATTAATGGATATTTAGGTTGCTTCCATATCTTGGCTAGGGTAAATAATGCCACAATAAACATTGGGGTGCAGATATCTTTTTGAATTAGTGTTTTTGTATTCTTTGGATACAAAGTACTAGTGGAATTACTGGATTATAGAGTAATTCTATTTTTAATTTTTTGAAGAAATTCCATACAATTTTCCACAGTGGCTGTACCAATTTACATTCCCACTTACAATGCTCAAGGATTCTTTTATCTCCGCTTCTTGCCAATACCTGTATTTTTTTTTTCTTGTGTTGTTGAGTTTAGCCATTCTGACAGGGATGAGGTGATATCTCATTGTGGTTTTGATTTGTATTTCCCTGATGTTGAGCATTTTGTTACGCATCTGTTGCCTATCTTAATGTCTTCTTTGGAGAAATGTCTTTTCATGTCTTCTGCCCATTTTTAATCAGATTTTTTATTTTTCTTTAAAGATTTTATTTATTTATTCATGAGAGGCAGAGAGAGAGAGAGAGAGAGAGAGGCAGAGACACAGGCAGAGGGAGAAGCAGGCTCCATGCAGGGAGCCTGATGTGGGACTCGATCCCAGGTCTCCAGGATCACACCCTGGGCTGAAGGTGGTGCTAAACCACTGAGCCACCAGGGCTGCCCTAATCAGATTATTTATTTATTTATTTATTTATTTATTTATGTTTACGTGTGTCAGTTCTTTATATATTATGGATACTAACCCTTTATCAGATATGTCATTTGCAAATATCTTCTCCCGTTCAGGTGGGGTTTTTTTTTCTTTTCTTAGTTTTGTTGCTTGATTCCTTTGCTGTACAGAAACTTTTTATTTTATGTAGTGCCAATAATTTATTAATTTATTTTTGCTTTTGTTTCCCTTGTTGTCACGAGGCATATCTAGGAAAATGTGACTATGCCCAATGTCAAAGAATTACTGCCTGTGCGCTCTTTTAGGATTTTTATGGTTTCAGGTCTCACATTTAGATTCTTAATCCATTTTATTTTTGTGTATGGTGTAAGAAAATGATCCAGTTTCATTATTTTGTGTGTAGCTGTCCAGTTTTTCCAACACCATTTGTTGAAGAAACTGGCTTTTTTCTATTGCATATTCTTGCCTCTTTTGTGGAAGATTAATTGACCATATCGATATGGGTTTATTTCTGGGGTCTTTATGAAGTTCTATTGGCCTATGTGCCTATTTTTGTGCCAATTCCATACTCTTTTGGTATAGCTTTGTAGTATATCTTGAAGTCTGGGACTGTGATACCCCTAATTTTGTTCTTTTTCAAGATTGCTTTGGCTATTTGAGGTCTTTAATTGTTCCATACAGATTTTAGGATCATTTGCTCTAATTCTGTGAAAAATGCTGTTGGTATTTTGTTAGGGATTGCATTAAATCTGTAGGTTGGGGATGCCTGGGTGGCTCAACAGTTGAGTGTCTGCCTTTGGCTCAGGGGTGTGATCCCAGAGTTCTGGGATTGAGTCCCACATCAGGCTCTTCGCGTGGAGCCTACTTCTCCCTCTGCCTGTATCTCTGCCTCTCTCTCTCTCTGTCATGAATAAATAAATAAAATCTTTAAAAAAAATCTGTAGTTTGTTGGTCTTCTTAGCATCTTGCCCTCATTCTCAGTGACTTTTGATGTGGTATTTCTTCACCTGTTGAGATGGTCACTCTGGGCCACAGTCTGGAGACTTGTGTTTTTCACTTTTGTGACAACTTCTTTCTTTTCCTTTCTAAATTCGGTGGCGAGAGAGAGAGAGAGAGACAGAGAGAGAGAGAGAGAGAGAGAGAAAGAGGAAGAGAGAAAGAAAGAAGGAAAGAAAGAAAAAGACAAGGAAAAAAAACAAATAAGGAAATTTGTTTTTTTGCACTATAACAACAGAAAAAACATCCAGGTTTGAAGATTAGAAGGATTTAGCAGGGATTTTTTTTTTTTTTTCATTTTTTGGGGAGTGAGTGGTGGTGGTCGTTCAAAACAAAATGTTTTTGTTTTTGTTTTTTTTTTCCCTTACACTTTTATGGGGAGGAGTAGACGATTTTACATGAAATGATTTACAGTTGGATTTTTTTTTTAATGTAGATGTCTTAGTTGAACAGAAAATGTTTGTTTCTGTGTCTAGCTAGTTTCAGGGAAATAAATTTCTAATCTCAGTTAAGTATTTGTTAGATGTTAGATCTCCTTTTATTTCCTTTTTTTAAAGATTTTATTTATTTATTCATGAGAGACACAGAAAGAGAGAGGCAGAGACATAGACAGAGGGAGAAGCAGGCTCCCTGTAGGGAGCCCAATATGGGACTCCATCCCGGAACTTCAGGATCATGCCCTAAGCTGAAGGCAGACACTTAACAGCTGAGCCACCCAGGTGTCCCAAATATCCTTTTATTCCCTATGCTAACTTTCCAAATTTGCTTTTTAGCTCAACTTTTGAAATAAATTTTGGAACTTTTCTTTAAATATATCTATTTTTAAATTGAACAATAATAATTCTAATTTTCTAGGACATTTTCTTTTTTACCAGTTATATTTTTTTAAAAAAATCATATCCTGGGGGATCCCTGGGTGGCTCAGCAGTTTGGCGCCTGCCTTTGGCCCAGGGCGCGATCCTAGAGTCCCGGAATCGAGTCCGCATCGGGCTCCTGGAATGGAGCCTGCTTCTCCCTCTGCCTGTGTCTCTGCCTCTCTCTC
Source organism: Vulpes lagopus (assembly GCF_018345385.1). Lineage (NCBI taxonomy): Eukaryota > Metazoa > Chordata > Mammalia > Carnivora > Canidae > Vulpes > Vulpes lagopus. The sequence continues at coordinate 30,692,890 of NC_054838.1, read as the reverse complement.
TCTCTCTCTCTCTCTTTCTGTGTCTATCATAAATAAATAAATAAATCTTAAAAAAATCATATCCTGTATTATTTCAAGAATTCAATATCATCTTTTCTTGCTCTTATTTGAATTTTCTCTAGCTTCTGTTTCTTTGGGGCTCCGATCATTCATTCATTCATTCTCTCTTGTTCCCTCTCCTCTCTCTCTCTCTCTGTCTCTCTCTCTCCCTGTTGAAGGTATTCCTTCAATAGATGCCTATTCACATTTGAAAATGACTAAAAAGCAGACTGAAGATTGTCTGGGCAGGGGGCAGTGAGTGGGTCCGAAGTGGCTTTGATGAGGTGCCTAGGTGCCTCAGTTGGTTGAGCTTCTGACTTTTGATTTTGGCACAGGTCATATCTCAGTGTTGTAGGATCAAGCCCTGCACTGGGCCCCGTGCTCAGGACAGAGTCTGCTTCTCCTTTTCCCTCCCCACGGTCTCCCTGTCTCTCTCTTTTCAAATACATACATACATACATGCATACATACATACATACATACATAGAATCTTAAAAAAAAAAAAGGACTAGCTTTTACTCCTAGGTTCTATTTTAGGGACATGAAATGGCAAACAGGCCTTCTCTCACCATTGGAGAACCTCCATGTGTTAATATCTGTATGTCTTCTCACTGGGTTTTCTCCTTTATTTTTTCTACAGAGGAATCCTCCAGCCTTCAGCTTTAGAGAGATAAGTTTTGTTTCTTACATTTATGAGCAGGGAGAGGAAGAAAGCTGAGGGCTCTATAATTTAAGATGCAGACCCTTACACCATCTCCCTATATTTTCAGCCCCACATCTTACTTCTATCCTCCTCTGTGCCTGGTATACAGGAATCCAGAGCATCCACAACTCATTTCCCTAAAGTATAAACCTCTGATCTCCTGGGGGTGGAGAAAAGGAGAGGGAGAGGAAATAATCTCTGTTCATAGGAGTGCAGAAATCACAAGATGATATGAAGAATAACTGCTTTGCACACTGATGTTGACAACCTCCTTTGTTCTCATTCTTGTCTTCTTTGATACCTTCCTAAGTGCTACAAGCTAAAGTCTTGGGATCATAGGAAGGACCCACTGATTTCTCCTTTCCAGGTTTAAAGGTTGTTGTGACTCCAGCTCAGCTCTGCCACTTACTACCTCCCCATCTACTTCCAAATTTCAAAAAGTTTGTAGAAATCCCTTGTCTGCTCTTTCCTCCTCTTTATTCTCTTTGCCATGCTCCTTTTTTAACTAACAAAAAAATTCCTTTAATTTTATTTTAATAGAGTTTAAGGAGAGAGAGAAAATAAATGTATATAGTCATTCCATTCTGTTATAACTGAATTCAAATATGACATTTATTATCTACTTACTTTTGCTTTTTCATTCTTTAAGACACATTTAATAGTCATTGAGTGACTACTATAATAATAAAATTATAAGAACAACATTAATAACTTTCATTCTTCAAGTAATATAGTATTTTAGAATTTTAAAAGCCCTTTAGCATTTAATCCTCTGTGTGGAATAGATGTTTTTATTCCCATATTACACAAGATAATTGAGGTTAATAGAGTTTAAATAATATGTCTATGGCTGTATAGTTGGTTGTTAAAGGGCCTAAAACTGAAACTCAAAATTCCTGACCCTTACTCTGGTACTCTTTTTGGACATTATAAAAACACTTTGATAACCACTTGTGTAAAGTGTAACTATGAACAAGATCTAAATTTGGCCCTCAAGGAGCTCTCAATCTAAAAATAAGAAAATCAGATAATAATTTATATTCTATAAAAAATGGAATAATTATTTCAAATTAATAGATTGTGCCTCCAAGATAGATACATTTTCTTAGAAAATGAAAGAGAAGGAAGGCTTGTTCTAATTAGAAATATCATGAATGTGGACATTTGAGATCTGACTATGAAGAAAGTATATACACTTTTTATAGGCAGATGGAGGAAGGGCTTTCCTGAATGGACGAAGAGAATGAGCAAGTGCGTGGTGGAGGCAGTCCTCAGCCTACTGCTCTAACAGGTGAGCTAGTTGTCTGTTGCAGGATGAGTTGACAGAGGTCAATTAGATAGGTAATTTGGAGCAATACAGAAGTCTTGAATGTCTTGCTAAGTGGTTCAAATTGGTTGATTAAAAAATAAATAAATAGAATGACATGAAAATATGATTGCTTTTTCTTTTTTCTACCATTTTTTCCAAATAATTTTATACTTCCTAGGTATAAACTTGATCCTTTTTTTTAAGATTTATTTATTTTAGAAAGAGAGAAAGAGCACACAAGTGAGGAGAAGAGACAAGGGAAAGAGAGAGGGAGAAACTTTAAGCAAACTTCTCACAGAGTACAGAACCTGATGCAGAGCTCGATCTCACAACCCATAAGATCACAACCTGAGCCAAAACCAAGAGCAGGAGGCTTAACCCACTGAACCACCCAGGCATCCCATCTAATCATAAACTTGATCTTGAGAACATACTGAGAAAGAACCAGATTTCTTCTGTACTCAAAGCATGAGAAATATGAATAGATTGGAAAACTGAGCAGCAGAGGACTGTAATAACTTTCTTCCCATGCACAGATTTCAAAGATAAGGAAACTGAGGTCTCGCAAGGTAGATGAGCTGCAATCCCTTTCATAAACATCATAACACATAGTTCTTACTTCTGTAATAACAACAATCTATATTTTTGTAATTCAATACAACCATTAGGATTAGACTTCTGAAAAAATGTCATGGAAGAATGATTCATATCGTAAGAACTTAAGACATTATGAAAAATAAAGATTTAGTAGGAAGGGGAGCAGGAATAAAAACTATGAAAGATTTTATTTTCATATTTACCAAAATAAAAGAGTAATGACAGAGCACTCAATATAGATAACATTAATGATATTTTATGTATCCTAAATGAAAAATAATGGCCTCTGAGCAATTAATTTTCATTTACTACCCCTTGAAAGTGTTCAGGGTTTGCTCCCCTGTGGTTTGTAGAATAGCTTTGTACATTTGTTTTGTGGATGTTATGCAGAGCAAGCAGCGTTTGTGTCTGTTTTTCCTCCACACAAATGTCTTTTTGTTTTATGGCTAGAATATTTGAATGTCTCTTCTCACAATTGTTTCAAAATACCTAGGAACAATGAATATGTAAGATGGGGAAAGTTCTGGTGGGCAGGTATCTGAGCCTACTTCATAAAACCATGGTTGTGTTCTGAGCTCAGTTACTCAGAAGTTCAAGTCCAAGCTTCTGTGTTGGCTCTCAGATGCTTCTGCTTCCCTTACCTTTCCCAAGTCTTTATTACAAATACACACACACACACACACTTCTCTTATTCTGTGTTGCCTCCTTTAGAATTTCCCTAGTTTCATTCTTTTCTAATTACCCTTGAGAGGAGGTTCACTTCATTCTCAAGTCCTGAACTGAAGCACTTGTGGTTGCCATAAAGGTATGCAAAAGCAAACACTTTATAGACAATCTTCATGGAAGTTGTCGTTTAAAAGAATATTCCAATCTCAACTCTCCACATCCTAGCAACTCAAACATGTGAGGAGCTCCAGCAGTTTATTTGCTTGAAAAGCTTCAATTCCACCCCTTTCCTCAGACTGAGATCAGCCATGGAGGAAAAATGTAATTTTCACTCTCCAGAGGTGAGAAGCTCATCCAGCTCACTGAAATGGGAAACACATGCAGAAGAGATCTTGGGGTCAGGGGAACGTGGCCACACAGCTCATCTCAGTAGAACTGGCCTTTAGCCTTGTTCATCACCAGCCCAGAAAAAAATGAGATATAGATCTCCAGCCTCTGCAGAAAATAACACATTGTAGACACTCAGAATGTGTATGTACCCAGAAGACAATAGAGCACTCCCTTCCGACTAATTCTGAAAAAGGAAGAAGCATCTAGAAATGACATTATCCACTGGGACATTAGCTGAGAAATATGAACCTTGAGAATTTTCAAGGGAAGAAAGGTAATAGATAGTCAAGAGACATTTACCTCCCCGTTTACATACCTCCCACACATACCCTTCAGAATTAGAAAATGATTTGGATACAGATAGTTCATCAGTGCTAAGAGTTTTCTAAGTTCTTTCAAATATTTGGTGTCTCTGAACCAAACCACAGGTCTGAGTATGGTAAAGTAAATATTACTATTCCCTTTCTGTAGATGGAGAAACTGAGGTTCAAACAAGGAAGAGGATAAATGCACGTGAATATGCACAATGCCAGAAAGCACACATGTTCCATGCACACAACAATCTCATTATTCTGCATTCTCAACAATAGGATATGGTCATGGCATAGGATGTTGGACCATTTTCCAGAATACAAAAGATTAATATTAAATTGTCTTGAGTCATCTCCACAATATGTGAGATAAAAGATCTAAATAAGGTACAAAAATCTTGAGAAATAATCAATAATTTCTTCCCTTTACTTCCCTTTTTAACTGTTTTATTTGTATTTTTATTGAGGTGTCATTTACATACCTTAAATGCATAATTCAATCAGTTCTGACAAAGGCATGCACCCATGTAACCTTGAGATGAGATAAGTATAGTCACCATCTGTCACCAAATGTTATTACAATATCATTGACTATACTCCCCATACTATACTTTTCATCTCTATGACTTATTAATTTTTTTTTAAAGATTTTATTTATTCATGAGAGACACAGAGAGAGAGAGAGGGGCAGAGACACAGGCAGAGAGAGAAGCAGGCTCCATGCAGGGAGCCTGATGTGGGACTCTATCCAGGGTCTCCAGGATCAGGCCCCGGGCTGAAGGCAGCGCCAAACCACTGAGCCACCCAGGCTGCCCAACTTATTTATTTATAACTGGTAGTTTGTAACTCTAAATCTTCCTTGTTTGACCCATCCTTCCACCCCTATCTGCCCCCTGGCAATCACCAGTTTGTTTTCTGTATTTATCTCTTTGACCTTCTTACCTTTGCTTGTACTAGACCATGATCTGGAATATTCTTACCATCTTCTCTTCCTAGATAAGTCCAACATTTGAGAGCCTCAGCCCCTCCTCTGAACTCCCATAAAACCCTCAGTTTATAGCTTCATAATGGCTTTGGCTTATCTGGTCTTCTTGTATGGAGCGCTCTTCCATGCCTGAATCTACATATTTAACAGGGAACTGAGCCATAGATGTTCAATAAATATTTATGAAATAAGTCAGAGAGATCTGGTTAAGTTAGGTACCAACCCAGGTCATAAACCAGTATAGTTTGCATGTGGTAGGAAGGGGAAAGGGGCAATGGGGATACAAAAGAGGTAAGAAGATAGTACTATGTATCTGTCTCTAACTTTATAGGGCCAAACTGGCAAAATGACTCCCCTCTTGTGAGGTTTTAACATAAGAAACAAACCAGAATCAATACCAACATTCTATAAACACTATTGTTAAGTGACAGTCACCTTGCTAGGCATTTTAAGTTATTCTAAACCCCTAATTAAATTGTAAATAGTAACCAAATGCATTTGTCTAGTGTTTTATGGTTTCTTAGGAATACATACATTTATTATTTGGGGAGGTGGCATTATGTAGTGGTTAATTGCATGGAATCATTATTTGCTTGGATTGGAATTCTGGCGCATTTATTTACCTGTGAATTTGGGCGAGTTTATCAACTTTTCTAACATTCTTGTTTCCTCCACCACAAAATGCAGACAGGACATACCTTATAGGGCTTGTTGTAATTATTAGTGAATTTCTAATACATACTATATTTGTTTTATTTATTTTTGATTCACAGGAAGCACTCCAAAAAATTTAACAATGATAGAGTTAATAATCTTTTTAAAATTTTACATACAATCCTATGAAACAGGATGGGGAGATTTTGCTATTGCCCATTTCACAACATAAAAATTGTGACTGAGATCATTAAAGTTCTAGTAGCTTCTAATTACTGAAGTAACTTTTCCAAGGACCCAATTACTACATGAATGTAGAAATTTGATTCCAGGTTTTCAGATCCTGAATTCATTCTCTTTTCTCTGTAATATACCCCTACAACTTAAAATAGTGCCTCACTGGTCTTTCTTGGTTTGCTGTTTTTGTAGAATCAGCCTTGGCCCACATTTATAAAAGGCAAGTGAGGACGAAGGAAGGGATTTGTGTTCAAATGAAACGCTGCTATGAGAAAAATTTTATCTAACCAATCATCCCTACTGAGCAAGTTTGAAGGGAAGCAATTTTCCTATTCTCTGCAAACCATTCCCAATTACTATGAATAGTCAGTAAAAAATAAATAAATAAATAAATAATAATGTTGGTCTTACTACTTTATTAAATGTCTTTTGAAATGATATCAAAAGAGCTTTATTTATAAAATCTTGTAAAGGTATGAAAACATCACTAACTACAAAGATAGATGGTTGAAGTAAAATGGGAACTGATCCTTTTTGACAAAAATTCCTAGTCTGACAACCCTGCCTGTTTCTCTCTTAAATGTACCTTCTGAGAATTTGGCATTAATCAAACCACATTTTAAATAGACTCTTACATTAAGGAATGCGCATTTGTCCTCAGAGATAATGCTGAATCTTTTTTACTCTTTATCAAAGCACATTTTAATTAACTGGCAAATTAAGAAATACATTCCCTGCATATAATATGAAGAAATATATTCACAAAAATAAATAAAACAGGACATTTATACCAAAAGGATATAGCTTTATCTAGCTGCAGAGTTATAAAGCTCTACTCTGTTTGAGACTACATCTAGTTTAATGTATCTGGGATCCAATTTAGCAAGTATATGACACTATAAAGAAGGTATTACGATTTTATATATGTTTTTAAAATACATATATTATTAAAATTAGGATTAATATATGTATACATACTATATAGACACATAACATGTATATGTATGTACATATTATATATGTGTATATTGTGCATAGATATATAACATTAACATTTTTCCCCTTAGCTGGAACAATGTGTCTATATCCTGAAATGTGACATGGTAACTCATTCTGTAAACAGTCCTCAACCTGTTAAGCCACAATGATTTCAGAGGTGATGGAGGGAAGGGATATTGTCCTTCAGTCCAAGACTTTTACTGAAAAGACTCCATGTTCAAAGAATAGTATTATGTATTTTATTTTATAGAAGGGTGAAAGGGCAATAATAAAAATGTGCTCTTCTAGCCCTTAAGGAACATAAGTTCCAATTAGTTATGTTGAATATTAAATAACAAAATTTAAAAATGGCATCAATAATTTACATTTTTGCAGTACTTTGCCATTTTCAAAGTGTATTTATAACTGTTGTTGCAAATGACCCTCACACCAAAACTGTTAAATAGGATTTGACTCAACATTACTTTACTAGGATATGACTAATGAAGTAGATATTATTATTAGCTCCATTTTTTTTTGATGATTTTAATTATTTAGTCATGAGAGACACAGAGAGGGACAGAGAGGCAGAGACACAGGCAGAGGGAGAAGCAGGCTCCATGCAGGGAGCCCACTGGGGGACTTGATCCGGGGACTCTAGGATCACGTGCTGAGAGGAAGGCAGATACTTAACTGCTGAGCCTCCCAGGCGTCCCATATTAGCTCCATTTTATATTTTAAAAAATTTAAAAGAGATTCAGAGGGTGAATTGACTTGGCCAAAGTGACTTGCTAATAATGCTTCAATTTAGCCTTAAATCCATTGGACAATGAGATTTTAAATCCCACTTCCCTGGTTGGCAGAGAAAGCCTAGAAGCCAGGAAAATTCATTTATCTTAGGAGTCAAAATGGCACAGCCAGATCCTGACACTTTTCAAAATCAAATGCTTTTCTATATTACCATAGTATATTGTTCGTTTCTCTGCTCCACAGCACCCAGTATAGAGTGACATGTAGTATATTTAGTTAACTATCCATCTCTCTCCTAGAGACAAGTTTCTGAGGGCAAGAACCAAGCCGTTGATCACTGTGTTCCCAGTGCAAGGTCTTTACACGGTGCTTTCCGATTCTTTTCACAGTCGGAAGCTGGTAGTAAGGCAGAGGAGAAAGCTTCTCTACCCTTGCAGTCTGTGCCCCTCTAGTCATTAGACCTAGCCCTGACCTAAGTGTCAGCTCACACTCAGAATTCTGAGTGTAGTGCTCATTTTCAAAGCCGAGGACCCATCTCCCTGATTTTCCTCCTTTTCTGAAAAAGTGAAGAAGCCTGTGCTTGCCCTCTGATTCATCCTGCACCTTAACTAGCTGTCCCTGTTCTTTTAATCACTTTAAGAATGAACGCCTCACCATTCTCCACGTTGACTTTGGGATTGTACGAGTGGTTTTGTGGCCCACGAGAGTAAGATGGAAATGCTTGGAGAGCAGGCACCTGTTCTCATGAAGTTTTAAGTAGTGTGAACCTCATGGCTGCCAAAGAGGTAAACTTGAAAGTTGTACTTTCCACATTGTCCTTTAGCCATTCAAACTGCAGTTCTGATATCGGGCACTCAGGCTATCTCCTCCTGATGTGTTTATCCCTATGGTTTTCGTTGGATTTCCATTTTCTCCTGTATCTGGTCACGAACTTTATTTTCCCATGGTCCACTGATGTCTGCAACTCACTCTTAGGGCAATTTAGTTTGGCCTTTCATCCCTACTTTCTTCACTCACCTCCTTAACTCTATTAAGAGATTCAAAAGAACCTGACTTTTTTTTTTTAATTAATAAACTTTATTTTTAGGTTCATAGCAAAACTGAGCATAAAGTACAGGGCTTCCCGTATAACCTTTGCTCCCTCCCATACATGCACAACCCCTACCACTAGGAACATCTTGTACCACAGTGGGACATCTATTACAATCAATGAAACCTCCGTTGAACATATCATTATTACCTAAAGTTCATAGTTTACATGAGGACTCACTCCTGGTGTTCTATATCCTATGGGATTGGAAAAATAGCATCATACAGAATAGTTTCGCTGTAGAAAAAATTGTCTGGTCTCTGCTTATTCATCCCTCCCTTCCCTGTAAACCCTGGCATCTTCCACTGATCTTTTTACTGTCTCGATAGTTTTGTTTCTTCCCAATGTCATACAGCTGGAATACAGTACACAGCCATTTCAGATTGCCTTATTTCACTTAATAATATGCATTCAATATTCTTCCTTTTCTTTTTATGACTTGATAGCGCAGTTCTTTTCAGCATCATGTAATATTCCATTGTTTGGAGGTACCACAGTTTATCCATTCATCTACTGAACGGCATCTTGGTTACTTCCAAATTTTAGTAATCATGAGTAAAGACTTTTTTGGAAAAACACAAATCAAAACAAAACAAACGGGATCCCTGGGTGGCGCAGCGGTTTGGCGCCTGACTTTGGCCTAGGGCGCGATCCTGGAGACCTGGGATCGAATCCCACGTCCGGCTTCCGGTGCATGGAGCCTGCTTCTCCCTCTGCCTATGTCTCTGCCTCTCTCTCTCTCTCTCTGTGACTATCATTAAAAAAAATTTTTTTTTAAACAAGCAAACAAACAAACAAACAAAAAAACATTTGGTAGAAGCCTGACACTCTGCTGGGTACTTTTACATGGATAATCTTAATAACTCTCAGAAATACTTATCATGGTGACTGTTCAGAGAAGCTAAGGCTCAGACAAGTTAGGTGACATGACCCAAATCATCATGGTGATGAACGACCAGCAGGACTAAAACTACACACATTCCAACACGAGGTCCACAGCCCATCTACTGCACAAGCATGACATGCATACCACTCTTCCACCTTCTCTTGCCCATGACCGTCATTGCTAGTTTACTATAGCATTCATCCTGTGAAGCCTAATTCAATACAAGCTGCCAATATTCCTCAATTACAATTCTGTCAAGAAGAAACCTGGTTGACATCCTTGCTGTGAAATGGTGTCATATATCTCTTAAGAACATAAGCATTCAACCTTTGACCACATTCTGGCTGACACCAGTGAAATATAGATTTTATTAGGATTAATATAATGCTCTAATTCCAAAAGAAACCATTTATCCTCATGACCCTTATAATAACCTTCTGCTACATTGATAATAATGCCTTAATTCTGTTAAATTATGGAAATTCAGTCTTAACTAACCTTATTCACTCCTACCTTTGTTTGTAGCAACAGATAGAATGTTCTAAAAGTTGGCCCCTTTTCTACTCACAAATGTTTCTCACATATGCAAGAAGAAGTTGAGCTTCAGTTACCAATTCATGCAGAACACAGACCTTCTTCTAGTGAGGACTGCAGACCAGCAGGCAGAGCCTCAGAAAGGCCATTTAATCTAAGTTGTCTTGTGTTGGACACCTCACACTTTTCTATATTGATTTAGGTGAGGTTCTAGATATACCAATGGCACCTAATTTTCTGTCTTCTGTTTTAGTATATGTCCAGTATTATGTTATATAGTTTTGGCATCTTGACTTAATGACATCTCAAATATTTCTATTGGAGATCTAGTGTTTTCTATGCCATATGTCCAAGTGCCACAGATTTAGCAGCTTAAAACAAGATCCTGCATGTATTATCTTCTAGTTTCTGTGAGTCAGGACCGTAGGCACATCTCAGCTGTGTCCCCTGCTTAGGGACCCACTAGGCAAAAATCAAGGTGTTGGATGGACTGCACTGTCATCTGGAGACTGGACTAAGAAATAATATGCTTCAAGTTCACTCAGGTTTTTGGCAGAACTGCAAGTGAGTCTGCTAACAAGAGAGTTACATATAAATAGTCTATAGATAATATAACTTAATCAAGGAAGTTGATCCCATAACCTTTGTCATATCTATTGGTTAGAAGCAGTTAACAGTCCCTGTTTACTCAAAAGGAGAAAATCACAAAAGACATGAATACTAGGAGTGAATGATGAAGACCTCCTTGGTTTGTCTACCCCTAGGAATTAATACAATGTGAAAGAAAGAGAATCAGTAAGAATTCATAAGACCTAGGACCTCATCAGCCCCTCATACCAAATAACATTTTAGATCTTGGACAAACTGGTATTGTAAGAATTTAGTTCCTTCACCTGTATACACATACGCAACAGACACACACATATGGTTAGATGATCCCTGAGGGTTCTATAAACTCTAAAATTCTATAATAAGTATCTCCATGGAAGTGCAGGATGGTATCAGATTTTCCCAAGGTCAGTGACTGAATTCTAGCCAGTGCCTCAACACATGGTATTTACTAATTTACTGACTTCAGCAAGACAATTCAAGTGGTTCTAATACAGCCATCATAAATGCATCCAAGATATTAATAATGAGAATATCCATATTGCCAAGATTTTTCTTCCTCATTGATTCAATGCTAATTGCTATTCAATATGAGAAACCTGAAATAGAATGTTCTAAGTTGCTTCTCTTGGTGTCCATACACCCTAGGACAGTGGCCAGCACATTATAAGCACTTGGGAAATTAACTGAACAATGATTCTTGAGCTCTCTGTATCATTGAAGCTTCAGTGATTGTTCTCACAATTTTGAAAGTGAATAGATTTCAGAGAATTTGATTTCTTTGAAATATCTATTGGTATCTATGATATTTTTGATACTATTGATATGTATAACATTGGGTACATAACCTAAATTTTCCTTTTGGAAAAGCACTTCTTGATTCTAATCATGATAATTAGAGAAGAAGCAGTATGATGTATTTAGGATATATTTAATTTGGTCTCTTGGAAGAGAGAGAGGGGTGGCCAAAGTCTTCTGTCTTATCAGAAAGTACTGGATGGTACCACAGGATGGTGAGTAGAGAATATCTGGCATCTAATCCCAACTTTGTACTTACTTATTATGTGTCCTTGGAAATCATCTATCTTTGTTAAACTTTAGTTTCTTCATCTGGAAGATGTTCTAGTGATTTTCAAAGCCCACTTCCACCCTTGGCAGTTTGTGATTGGAGTAATATTCCTTAGGTTAAGATCTGACCTGGTATTTTAGCTTAATTGTCATATCATGAAGTAGAAGGAGGAATCGTGATTTACAGAATAGATACTAGTCCTCCAATATGAAGGAATAGCCTAAACTTCCTGCCAGCACTCATATTTAAACAAACTCCTCCTCACCAACACCACACAATATGTCCTAGGAGCCATCCATTCAAGGTTTTGACATAGTCATGAATCTTCAACTTTCCTCGGAATATCCAGGAAGTCTTAAGCCAAGTTGATGATGACGTTCAGACTTCACGGTTTAAACTCCTGCCATGCTCATTCCCCCTGTCTTATATGGAATCTCTGATGATATGCGGATGCAGCCCTAGACTCACCGTAGTGCCATAGCCAATATTAATTATGGCCAGAGGGATATTAGCAGATACTGAAATATTCTGAGAGGGATCTAGAATAAATCTTTGTGACATCACCAAAAATGCCTGGGAAAAACCAGTGCATATGTACAGTCCCATGAATGACTACTAGGTGCCAGTCACCCTCCTGAGAAGGAGAATTCAAAGACAGATACACTCTGCTCTCAGGATAACATTTCTAGACAAGAAAATAAATAAGCAAACACAATAAATAGCATAGCAGAATGTGATAAGTGTGATGATAAAAGTAGGTGAAAATTGCTATGGAAGCAGAGAGGAGGGGGATGTGATCAAGCTGAGGGAAACTATAATGAAAGGCTTCCTTGAATAGGCAATGTGGAACTAGGGCTTCAAGAGCAGAAAGAAGTTAGCTCACAATAGAAGGTAGGGGCATGTGTGTGTGTGTGTGTGTGTGTGTGACATATGGAACAGGCATACATAATTAAAGACATAAGGAGTAACAGGAGATGCACAAAGTTGTGAAATAGCTTGATGTCTTCAGTAAAAAAAAAACTATAATCGGTATGGCTAACATGCAGAGTGCTCTGGGGAGTGGGAGAGCCAGGCTTACAGAGCTGGGGTGAGCTCAGTAAGGAAGAGCCCTGCTGAAGAATGCCAGGCTGTTGGGTCTGGGTGTTTTCTTAGGGGAAATGAGAAATCTATAAGCTTTTTCACCAGATAAAGTATGCATTGTGTACACTCGATATCCTCTCTTCCAAGAAATTTTTTTCTTAAGAACTATTTTAAGGAAATAATTTGGGTAAGTGCACAAAAAAGAAATTGATGTAAGGGTGGAAGAATCTTCCTGACAGTTTTGTAATAAAAATTTTAAAGTTGAAAAAAACCACATAGGAAACTTTTAGAATAAAATTTGGAATATCCATTAGGTGGACTACTATATAGGTCTTGTATTGACATGAAAGATGCCCATAATACATTGTAGAATAAGCAACCCAAGTGATACCACAGTATGAACAGTATAGTCTCCTAAATATAGCCATGTACCCTCTTATATGTCTTAAAAAACATGGAATGATAAATTCCAAACTACTGGGTGTCCTCAGGTTTTACACCTTTTTTTTTCTTTTATAAATTTCTGTTCTATTTAAAGTTTTTAAAATAAAACAATAAAAGCATTTCCATTAAAAAATAATATTATATCTGGAAGATTACTGTACCTTTTTGTAGGGATTGGTATGGAAGAGTTTATTAGTTGGAGCCAAAACCAAAGTGTACTGTAACAAAGACTCACAAATTACAGTGTTTCAGACAAAATATAAATTGATTTCTTTCTTATGGAAAACTTCAAGTAAGTAGGGTAAGCAGCCTTAGCATCCACAATGCCACCAGGGGTCCAAGCTAGCATTTGTTCTTGTCACAAATGGTGTCTGAGATTTTCTAGGCCTTCCTATTTTCAGAAGTTGAGAAGGTGAAGAGAGAAGGCTCACGACAAGAGTCTTTATTAAGATAACTTGGAATCCGCACACATCACTTCCTTTCATACTCATTAGGAAGGATTTAGTGATAGAATGAATTGAGGGTTGGAAAGAGTTATCAATCAGCACAAGGAGCATGGTTTGCAAGGCTGGTATAATCATCCAACGAAGGGGTGAGTTTTTGTTTTGTTTTGTTGTTGCTTGTTTTTAAATGAGCCTCAGGTGCACAGAATTGGATTGATTGCAATCCTTGGCTCACAGTATATGTTCTCATCATTGATTCATGCAAGGACCTCATTTGTTTATTATAAAATAAACCCCCACCCCACCCCAAAAGCAACATTGGCTGGGTTTTGCCATTAATAAAGTACCCTTAAACTCAATAGCTGAAAATAACAGTGATTTATGAGTTCATGATTCTATGGGTCAGTGATTAGCCTGGGCTCACTTGGGTAGTTCCTGAGGTTTGGCTGGGTGGTTTACGACAGCCTCACTCACAGTTTTCTGGAGGTTGCTGCTGACTGTTGGGTTGTACTGGTTGTCAGCTAGGCTGACAGGGCTGGCTGAGCCATGTTTCTCCATGAGGCTAGTTTAAGTGCATCCACATGACAGTGGTTGAAGCGCTCCCAGGATCAGTAGGGGAGGGCAAGTTCAAATAAGTTTCTATCATATTTGCTTTAATGGCCAGAGCCATTTCCTAAGCCCATAGTCAGTAAGGGAAAGAACTACCCAAGACTGCGGATACAGGGAGACATGGACATTGTGAGACCATTACTACAATCCACCGTAGTGAATAACCTACATCAACATGTACAGTCCCATCTTCACCTATCTCATCCTTCTACTTTCCCCCACCTAAGACAATACTATCCTGAAACTTGAATCCATCAGTCTCATGTTTTCCTTTATATAAAGTATTTTTTGTTTGTTGTGCTTGATTTTAATTTTAAGAAAAGTATCATGAACTATATAGTCTTTGTGGATTACGTTTTTCTATATAATATCATATTACTAAAACACTCTATTGTTGTTTAAGCTATTTGCTTTGATTCTTGTATAATACTCCAATATACAAATATACCATATTTTAACTCTCCTTTCATCTGAGGGTGGCATTTGGATTGTGTCCCAATTTTTGCAACTATGGATAGTAGTGCTGTGAACATTCTTGTACATGTCTTTGGTTACATATATGTCAGTGTTTCTCTTAAATATATCGAGGAGTAAAATGATGAACACGTCATGCTGCAGATTAATGCCAAATTATTTTCCAAAGCAGTAATGCCAATTCGCATTCTTACCAGCAAAGTATAAGAGATCTTACTGATCCACAGTCGCTTCATGACTCAGTGTAATATTGAGAGGCTTCTTAATTTTACAATTTAAAGGAGTGTAAACGTATACTTCATTGTGGCAGGGATTACATGAACTATCATTCATCACGATTCTTCACAACAGGACAGTAGAACTGGGACTGGAGCCTGCTTAATACCCTGATCCCTGTCCTAGCCCAGCTCAGCTCTGGCTTCTGCTTCTCTGGCATCCTCTGTGATTGAAGACCGTTAAGCCCCATGGCCACCCCCAATATAGTTATGATATAAAGCTCCTTCCCAAGTCTGAGACTACTTTTGATTTCTTTTCTTTCAAAACTTTCTTTCTCTGGCAGCCTGGCTTAGGAAAAAGGACCTTGTATGAATTGTACTTCCCGTACTTAACTAGTTGCACTACCTTGCACAAGTTATTTAATACTTCTGTGTCCCAGCTTTCTCACACACAAAATGGATATAACAATTTCCCTTTTGTTGTGAGTGTTATATGTGGTGACATATGCAAGAGGACATGCAGTATTTGGTGTCTAAGAGGCGCTCAAAATTGGAAGCCCTACTGATGATTCAGCAAGCCCTCCCTCTGGGCTGCAAGTTGAAGGATCCAGCCTATCACAGCATTAAGATGAGATAGGTTGGATGTGCCTGAGGTTAAATAGCTGTTTCAGTATTCATTCATGTCAAAGGAAATTGTGATTTCACTGTGGTTCATGAAACCATAGTCAGATCTGACAAATTCAATCAGCTAATTTTTAGGCAAAGTCTCAATGATGATAATGTAGATCATTAGTCACTATTCCCCCAGTACATAAAATATGACAAAGCTCAGTGTCAGGCATTTTCACAACTAGCATTAACAAGGAAAATAAGGTGATTAAGGCTCCCTTTGTGCTGCTTTGCTCCAAGAGAGAAGGGTGGGGGTGGGGGTGGGGAGAATGTACCAGGTCAAGAGATCTAACTTAGAAACACAGCTCTGCCATGAGCACATTGAGTCATTGTGAAAATATTTTGACCTCTCTGGGTCTCAGTTTCCTGAAGAAAGTTTAAAAATACACATTGATAACTGTTTGTTCATTGATATAAATTGGACAAAGCGATGTCCAGGATCCTTGATGATCTCCCGCACATTCGCCACATCTCAGCTGAAGAAACAGCTGTTCCTCCTTGGAGTCTTCACTACTGCCCCAGACTGGGAAGCCCTGGGTCACAAGTTCACAGCTTCCAGGGGAAGCCACTTTAAAAGGACTCGGGACCATAAATGGGCTCAATGAGGCCTGAATAGGGACGCAAAAATGACTGCAGTTTCCCAGGAGTCCTTGCTTGCAGTGTCAGTGACGGTAGAGGCTAGGAATGCCTTGATCCTAAGAATGAATGACTCCTGGTGAGCGTGGTGCAAGCCCTCTTCTACCTTTTATGGTTCTCTTGTTGATGTTGTGTGGGTTTGCCTTATGGGTGAGTAGCCTTTCCTTGGAATAATCTTGTTATCTAAAGCTAAATCCCACATTGCTATTGCTTGACTTAGCTTTAGAATACTTGTGTTAGAGGACTTACTTGAAGGTCTATCATTTCCACTCCCAGGACCCAGATAGGTATGGAAGAGACATTAAAGCATCACCATACCTCCTCTAATTAGTGCAACGCAACGAGGTCTAAACCTGTGTTTTAAGACTCAGGTTCTGAAAAAAAAAAAAAAAAAGATTCAAAGATTCAGGTTCTAATCCCATCTCTTCTATGAAAAGCCTCTGTGATTTTCAGTGAATCACCTCTGTTTTCTGGGCCACAGTTTCTTTATTTAGAAGACAGGGATAATAATGTTTGTCCTGTGTCCTTTGCAGGACCACTGAGAGGCTGAAAGGAGATAATACATGTGGTTTCACCAGGCCTTTGATTTGGGGCTTGTTATTACCAGGAAGCATCTCCATCTATTTCTGCTGTGGTCGCTGGTTCTCAGCTCCAGAGAGCCCTCACTAATCCTTAGCTGATGGGAGACACTCATCTGGATACTTTGTGTTTACACAGCACTTACTCAGAGGAGCTAAAGGCAATGGGGCTTCTCTTCTGCACCATCCCTCGGGGGATTCTCATGGTGTAACAGCTCAGAGCTCAGACATATTTTGTAGGATAATCAGCTCAAACTCTTCTGGTTGGTTTCAGCCCATTTCCCCTGCTACACTCCCTGGGACCAAACTTCTCTCTTCAGCAGTGGGGAGAGCAGAGCTGGTGCCAGATTATCCTATTACTGAAGCTACCCAGACTATAGCTGCTACACATTGTGCAAATATATTTCCATCAGGGTCCTGATACTAATTTCTGGGGTGCCACACTGCATTAATGGTTTGTGGCCTTTCCTCCACTGCATCGGATCTGACTCCACCCCTTCTAGTGAAATGAGGCCACATTCTAACTGGGATGCAAAAGATATACTTTTGTTCATCTGCAGCCACATACCATAGTAATTAAGAGTATATATTTTGGATTCCAAGGGAACTGAGATTGAGAACTCTATTTGCTGTTTACTTGTTATATGACCTTCCACAAGTCACTGAATGTCAGTTTCCTTAATGTAACATGTGGAGTCATATAGACCCTCACAGGGTTGTAGTGAGTATTAAGTGACCTAATTTATGTAAAGTGTTTAATATAGTGCTGGCACCTAGTACAAACTCAGTATGAGTAGATACAATTATTCCTCTTTTATCATGTAATCCAAATGATGTCATTCCCAACTTGGGTTTCAAATCCATTCAAATACAGTTTACTTTGTCAGTTCCCTGAACAAGCACTTGTATGACTTCTTGACAGGAAACCTGATATCATCTCTTGAATTCTTCCCTCATATCCCACACCTTGCCTATGGATTATCCAAGATCCCTGGGGTGTATTAAAACCAACAGGAAGAACCAGAGTCGGCCACATGGGGTCACTGTGGAAGACAGGCTCTGCTCAGCCTGAAATTGCCCAGTGCCATGAGGATGCCCTTGTGAGGCAGCCTTCACCCCATCCTCACCGGTCCCCTGCTTGCTCTGAATCACAGGGTAGATGGGCTTATCACGGCAGGTGGGAATTTCCAGGCCTCTTCATCAGCTGACTTCCCACTGGCTGTAGCCAGTGCAGGGGGCGCTATGGAGACAGTGGAAAAAGGTGAAAGGAAGATGCCAGGGTGCTTCCCCCCGCCCCCCAGTCCCTCTCTGTCTTAGGCTTCTGGGTCAGATAACACCTCCTAATTCCCTTCCCTTGTTTCCTCTGCTATTGCTAATTACTAGGTCACCCCATAGCACTCCACTTGGCTTCTCATTGTTCCAAGGTCTGCATAATGAGTTCTCTGTATTAAGACTGGCATGGTTTCTGTTTGCCTGGTCGGACCCTGACTGAAACAATTGGCTGGATCCCCACTAGTACTATGGGGGTTTCCTATATTAGCACCAAGTTTACAAATTTTGTTGCCCATGCATTAATGCTTATCTATTGCTTGCACCAACAAGACACCGAGTCAGGGTTATTACTGAAGACTGAGGAGCTCCCAGACTCAGCCTGGGCGGTACTGGCCTCGGGATTCTCCTATTCCCCTGTGTCCTGTGCTGAAACGGGGCCATTAGCCGCACTCCCCTGCTTTCCTGGTGGATTCTCCTTAGCAAATCTTGTCCAAGAATTTTCCACCTTTACATTTCTGAAACAGGATTGGAGTCACACACCCTTTATTCTCTAAAGGATCTGAAATCCTTCTGCAAATTAATCTCTCATCTCTCTGGCACCCAGTCCTGTATGACAAAGACCATAAAACTATATCCTCTAATCTTTCCCTGAGGCAATGGATAAGTCATTCCTTGCCTTATAAATGCATAAGGGAGGCCACCAGGAAGAAATTTTTCTAAGGGAACCACTGGGCACTAGTTAGTGAAGACGAACCTGGGTATCAGCTACCACCTCCTCTTTGAAGCCCACCTTGCTTCTCCCAGGCACTGTTTAATCATACAGCCCTCTGTTCTACTGCAGTTCCCTGTCGATGCATCTGTTGTAGTACCCACCCCCTTGTTTATAACTGTGTGTGTGTGTGCGCGAGCGCATGTGTATCTTGTCATCCTGTAGAGAATGAGTTTCATGAATATTGGGATTGTGACTGTTTCTCATGTGCCTATCACAGTGCCTACCCAGAGGACTTCGTTATATGTTTAATAAGTTTAATAAGTGAAGGAGAGAAAAATTAATTTTTTAAGATCTTATTTCTTTATTTGAGAGAGAGAGAGAGACAGCAGAGAGGGGGCAGAGGGAGAGGGAGAAGCAGACTCTCTGCTGAACAGGAAGCCAGGATGCAGGGCTCGATCCCAAGACCCCAAGATCATGACCTAAGCCGAAGGCAGACACTTAACAAACTGAGCCACCCAGGCACCCCAGGAGAGAAAAATTAAATGACTAAATGATATACTCATTAATGGTTGGATGAGTGAATTGTTGAATGAATGAATTGTTGAATGAAAGAAGGTAGAAGAGCGCATAATGCCTAGAGAGTTAACAGTGTGGAGATTACAAATCTGAAATTGTTTATGCTCATGCTCAAAAACCTCAAGGGACCTGAATTGCAAGTCTGTTTGAAAAAACAAATGAGAAATATGAAAATCCTCTTAAAAAATTATGAGGGTTTTCCAAAATTGTAAGACTGCAACTCAAGTCTTGCTCCTCCAGATTGCATTCACTGCCATCTGCCCCCTACTCACCCAAGGATTAGCTGCTGAAAGCCATTCAGTCCTCATGTCAGTGATGACCAGGGGTGTTCTTCCCATTTTATAGATAAGAAGACATTTATAGATAAGGAGACAATAAGGAAATTTGTCCAAGATCCTTCACTTAATTGAGTGGACTAGTTTGGGTTTGCACCCAAATCTCTGCAAAGGCCAAGGTGGCCTTTTTCTATTCCCCCAGACTGTTTACTGAGAAGTACTGTTTGCTACAAAAAGCGGGGATGTGATTTATCTGGGTAGCTACAGGGAGGGATGTGGCTGCCTGACATAACTGGATGGGGGACACTGCTTTGGAGAATGTTGTGCTACATAAAATGGAAAATGGGGTGGGGTGGGCACTGGGGGACGTATACTAGAGATCTCTAGCAGGGACTGAGGAAAGCCTCAACAACAGGATGGTTCAGGCACACTCTGTCTTTTAAGATTTTAATCCTCTTTTAGGTATTTTTGGTTTGGTTTTTTGTTTGTTTGTTTTAGGTCAATTGATTTTTTTCTTTTCCCTGAGAAGCTGTTTGAGTACCATCTGTCACTCACTAAATTCGATGATAGGTTCACAGCAGCTGTCTCAGGAGAGTTTCCCTCTACCTGTCACTTCCCATGTCCGCCTGTGCTCACAGCATGTTGGTCAGAGCAGGGATCCAATCCCCCATCCCACTGTTAACTTGCTCTTCATTTCTTCACTCTTAGACTCACTCACTCATTCACTCCTCTGCTCACTTGCCCTGGTGCAGATCTGCCATCAAGCTGCAGGGATGGAGAAGTCACTCATTCACTCAGTTGCTACTTCCCTCATTCATTCATTCATTCATTCATTCATTCATTCATTTCATAAACTCCTCCTGAGCTCAGTGAAGCACACAAACCTGGACACAGAGAATTACAGTAGCACCCTCTAAGAATCTTCATGAAGACGTGGAGTCTCCACAACAGCATGTGGAAGCATTGTGAGGGAAGAGCTAGCCCAGCTCTGCCTGGAGGGGAAGGGGAAGGCATTACCAAGGGAGAGAATTCCCAGTTAGTCTTAAGAAAAGAATTAAGGACGCAGGTGGAGAGAGGGAAATGGATGCAGGTGGAGGAAAGGTACGGCAGCCAGGCTTGGAGGTTTGAGCGAGGCTGGGGCAATAGGAGCCCTCCCTACCCCGTGTGGGGGCGGGAGGTGGGCCTAGAAGAACACTTGAGAAAACAGCGCGATGCCAGGCAGGGGAGACAGGCCATGGGACAGAGGCAAGCCAGCAGAGCTGCAGGCGGGAGGACACGCCAGAAGCGCTAAACAGGAGCCGTTCAGGGACCTAGTGGGGACAGCCACCTCCCCTGCCTGTTTCAATTTTGCTCTGTCTGCCCTCCCTGCGCCCTGCTGGTCCTGTGGCTCAGGGCATCTGAACCTCACACCAGCATCCTTGTAGGTGCAGCAAGGCCACGGGTGACAGGGACTTCAGTCCTCGCCAGAGTTTTTATGACAACCAGCTTTCTACCTTCGGTCTCTGCTATCTCATCTGCAGTGTTCTTATTTGTCTGTTTTCAATCAGCAAATGTCTCTTCCTAGAACGTCCTTCTTCCTGCAAATGCTTCAGGGCCGCATATGGTCTTCCAGCTAGCCTTACCAGGGCTGTGTTCATCTTTAGGCTCTCATAATACTTCAGTCTGTGGAAGTACTTCTGCCTGGAGGGAGTCACGTGAAATAAAGAAGCGTGCTCTTGCCTGGAATGCAGACTCCAGGCACTAGCATTACCGCCTCTGCACCCCCTGCACCTGGATAGCACCTGGCTTTTAGTGGCCGCAGAGACATCATGTGCTGACCTGAGCACAGACCCCGGAGCCAGTCAGGGCTGGGTTCCTTCTGACCTCACACAACCTAAGGGTTATTTACCACTAAGTTGAGTCGTTTAACTTCCGATTCCCAAGCAGCACTGACAGGTTAGCCATCAAGCACCCAGCTAGGGCTCTAGGACACAGGAGGTGCCTCCCCAAACTGTGTCTACTAATAAATACCCTTTCTTTGCCTTCTTTTCTCTTTGCCCCTTGCAACATGGGAGCCTAGGGCATTCCGCTACACCAGATGCCCATAGGGCAAATCTAAAAATCAAAAATCTAAATAAACTAGATTACAGAGCTTTCGCAAACCCTTGCCATCCCCATGAAAAAAAATGATCACAGGGAGCAAAAATACATAATCAAGGGGAGAGATAAATGTCACGCAAAATTGGCATCTCAGAATAAGAGGCGAGCGCGCCGCATTCTTCCCTATAATCGCTTCGTGGAAACATGTGCAGCGCAGCATCGGGACCAGAGTATATTATGAACCCCCGCAGACACAGAAATTTTGTGAGCTGTAGGTTGCGGGAACCCACAGAGCTGGGAAAGCAGAGGTTTAATGGTATTTTAAATGTTTTGACTATACAGAAGGCAGAGTCTGCAGTCTAATCTTTTTCAGAATACTTGATGCGCTGCAAGCAACCGTGGGTCCTGTTCACTCCCTAGCCATCTGCACTCTGAGCAAGGCAAGATCAAAGGGAAGGAAGGGGGACTGCACGTCTGTGGAACTCCTACTATGTGCCTGGTGCTTTCCTTAGGCTGCTTCCTGTAATGCCCCCTGCCCTCGGGAGGTGGGTGTGTTCTGTGCCCACCTCTGGGCCTGGAAGCTAACTGATGCCTTCAGTCCCTTCTCCTGCTGCAACCTCCATGACACACTCCCAAAGGGTCTCACAGAGTACTCGCGCTCCGACATGCAAATGTGCAAAAGTTAGGTTATGATCAAAATACCCCTAAACTGACTCTTCGGCTGTTAAAATTAAATCGTTCTGTGCACACATGTTTGTAGCATTATTTACAATAGCCAAAAGGTAGAAGCAACCCAAGTGTCCATCAGTGGGTGAGTGGATGAGCAAAATGTGATCCATACATACAAATGAATTCTTATTCAGCCTTAAAAAGGATAGAAATTTAAACACATGCTACACCATGGGTGAACCTTGAAGACATTATGCCAAGTGAAATAACACCAGTCACAGAAAACAGATACTCCACAATTCCATTTATATGAATTACCTAGAGTCGTCAAATTAATAGGAACGGGAGAGTAGAATGGTGGTTGCCAGAGACTGGGAGGGAGGGGAAATAGGGATTTGTTTACCAGGTAGAGAGTTTCCGCTTTGCAAGACAAAAAGTTCTGGAGATTGGTTGCACAACAATATAAATCTGCTAATCACTACCTGTACAGTTAAAAGTGGTTAATATGGTAAGGTTTATGCCATGTGTATCTTATCACAGTTTTTTAAAAATTAAATCATTCAAAACTTTGGCACTTATCATGTCAAGATAATTTCCTGAAATATTAACTATGTTTTGTTTCCTCCGAGGAGGAAAAACAGATGGAAAGAATGGAGGCTTGACAGCCAGGGTCTCTTTTGGAACCTGCCTCCCCCCAACCCCCAACTCTAAGAAAGAGGCCAACAATTCTCGTTCCCTTTCTCCAGAGGAACCTGCACTTCCTGCCTTTTATGAGAGGCTATTCCTTAAGCTGATTATACTCATTGTATAGACAGAGAACAAATTAAAAACCTTTCAGAGTTGTAACTAGGGTACTAGGAAGGGAGAGTCAGGAAAATTAAAAAGCAGAAACCAGAAAAAGAAAAAAGAAAAAGAAACCAGAGAAGATTCTGGAAGGCATGAAGAAGGCCACAGAGGTCTAGGGCTGCATGTCCTGGGTATCCCAGGAAACTCTCAGCCTTAAGTTGAGCCCCTCACCCACCAAAGGCAGCAGCACCTTTGCCAAGCCTGGGAGATCAAGAAGCCTGGACCTGGCTGCCAAGACTCTCAGCCTCAGCAAAGGCCCAAGTGCCAACATGATATAAAAGAAGCAGAATTGCTGAACTTGAAATGTTGAGGCCCTAGGCAACTACCTTTTTATAGCATGGCTGCTTCAGCCTAAAGTCCTAAGGGCCCTCTGTAAAGGCTACACTCTGCCTAAGACTGGTGGAAACTTTCTCAGCCTTGAGAGTAACAAACTCCAGTATTTTCTGAGATTGGATTTTCTATGCTTTTTGAGATCAAAGATGTATTTAAAGTCATGTTAAAAAAAAAAAAAGTCATGTTCAAAGTTGTGTTTAATTAGATTTTAAAAAATTAAATGATGTGGGGTGCCAGGGTGGTTCAGTCGGTTAAGCCTCTGGCTCTTGGTTTCAGCTCAGGTCATGATCTCTGGGTCCTGGGATTGAGTCCTGCCTAGAGCCTGAGTCTGGCTCCACCCTCCGCACAGAGTTGGCTTGTCCTTCTCCCTCCCCACCTGTTTCTAGGCCTGCTAGCACATGCTCTCTCTCTCTCTCTCTTTCTCTCAAATAAATAAAGTCTTTTTTAAAAAATTAATGTCTTATTTGTACACTTGAGTTTGTGGTTACACAGTTATATTCATGAAAATTTACTCTTTTTTTCTAGATTTTGTTTTTCTAAAGACTTTCATATATTTTAATTTTATTTGAGTATAGTTGACACATAATGTGACATTAGTTTCAGGTATACAACATAGTGATTTGACACATTTCTATGTTATCTTGTGCTCACCACTAAAATTTATTAACGAATTATTTGCACATATCTTCCTACTGATCTTCTAGATGCACTGTAAGTCTTGATGTTCTAATTACACGTTCAGGAACCTTCCCAGATGGCCCAGAGCCCCATCGCATCCCAGCTCAGGTGGACACTGCCTGGAAGAGAGCTTGCTCTAGCCTGACTGGTTCAGGGTTCTGTCTTGATAGTAGGGTCCCTCAGGGGGTTGCTATACTCTTCTATATATTTCTCACTGGACTGTCCCTCCTCTCTTTTCTCGTGTGAATGTACCTTGCTCTAGACTCCAGCCCTAGAGACCCGAAGTCTTGCTCTGTCACTTAAATATCACACCAATTTGATTGCCCCAGCCCCTACCCTTTCATGTCCATACAGCCCAAGTACACATTTGAAAGAGGGGACAGAGCTCTTAAAGGAAAGCAAGACTCAAATAAGTTGCCATAGGTCACCTAGGGACAGCAGGAAAGCCAGGAGTCTAAAACAAAGTTCATCTGGCTCTGAAGCTTATATTCTCGTTTATATACCAAGCTGACCCTATAATCAGTGCCTTACACAGTCATACAATCAATGTCGGTTAAATAGTTTTTATTTCTTAAAGTAAAATATGTAAGTAATGAAAAATACCAATAGTCTTTCCTGAATGATAAATGACTGTGCATCAGTTTCCTGTCTTGTTGCCGGGAGAGGTGTTTTGGAGAACAGGATAAACTCTCTTCCTACTAACTGGCACTAGTGTGACCTTGAGTGAGGCATCTGACCTCTGGTTTCCAGCGATCTCTTCTGCTAAATGAGTGTCTGTAATGAAATGGTCCCTAAGAACATTCCAAGTTTGTGATTTTTGTAGCCCTGGCCAGTCCCTGGTTCCCCAAACCAAGGACAAGGTCCTGACCAGCACTCTCCCCAAGCCTCCTTGGCCATGGATGGGTGCTCCTCAGGACCAGTGTGATTCCTGCAGGAAGCCTGGGATTTATCAGGCTGACACCCAGAATACCTTTTGTCTTCTTACCTCCATGAACAAAACAAATCCATCTCTGTCACAGGGACATTTCTTCCCTTTTCCCCAGACATAGCAGCCTGGTCATCACCCAATGGTAACTTTTAGTTTCTTGCCCTCTTTACTGCAGTCCAGAGGGGTTCCTCATGGGTCCGTATTTGCTACTCAGCACCATGTGGGGTGGCATCACTGAAGTGACAACTCATAAGCTGCGCTTCCTCCCTCCCTTCTTTCTCTCCACCTTCTTTCTTTCTTCCTTCCTCCCTTCCATCACTCTCAAACAGTGCCAGGGTAGAGATCCAAATTTTAAAGCCCCTCCCTTTAAGAAGCTCAGAGTCCAGCGTTGGAGAAGTTTGAAGCAGGAATAAGTGCCCACTCAAGGCCTGGGCTGGGACAGAGGAGGGTTAGTTCGGTGTTGGGAGCAGGGGAGGGCAGGTCTGCAAAGATTTCCAGGGGAAGCGGAATATTGAGATGATTATAAAGGATGGGAGAGATGTTTGCCAACTGATGGTACGGGCTCTCCGGACAGAGGGCTCAGCCTTGACAAAGGCACAGGGTGGCTGGACTTCCAGGAGAAGAGCACAGATGGGAGGTCAGTGAGCTGAGTTCATCCACAGCAGCTATGTGGGGGTGCAGAACTCTACCTCCCGTCCTGCTCTCCCCTGGAGGAGAACCACTTTGCCTCTAATTCATTTTCATTTTATATATTTTTCTTTTTTAAAAAAATGTACCTGTTTATTTCTGTGAGTTCACAGGTGCACGCATATGTGCAGGTAGGTGTCATATGAAAGAATAGCGGACTTGACTTTACCTCCATCCCTTTCTGTTGAGCAGAGCCCAATTTATTTTTTATTTTTTTATTTTTATTTTTAAATTTTTATTTATTTATGATAGTCACACAGAGAGAAAGAGAGAGAGGCAGAGACATAGGCAGAGGGAGAAGCAGGCTCCATGCAACGGGAGCCCGATGTGGGATTCGATCCCGGGTCTCCAGGATCGTGCCCTGGGCCAAAGGCAGGCGCCAAACCGCTGCGCCACCCAGGGATCCCCAGAGCCCAATTTCTGCACACAAGTTTACCCTGACACATGCGGTGGGGAAGACAGGGCCAAATTCGAACCCAGGTCTCTCTGTCTCCAATAACCAACCCAGTCTTCCAGCTGCTTCTCACCAGTTCTGGGAGCTGGAGGAAGTGGATTAATCCCTGTGAAATATGGGCTCCTCCTGTTTAAAACCCTAATAAATACCACCTCGCCACATTTTTTTGTGAGGAATTACAAAATGAATGTGCCCAGAAATACCTTCCTGATTTGTCTTCCTACACTCACTACCCTCCTCTCCCGTGTTCTTCACCACCAGGGTGATCTTTTCAAAATGTGAAACTTTCCTCCACCCCTATCATCGCAGGCTTATGACTTCAATCAGTGTCCTATTCCTCTTAGGATAAATACCAAGGTTCTGTTGTGGTCAACAAAAGACTCAGCTCAGACCCTGTACTCTTACCATACTCTTACAGTTCCGGAAATGTTCCATGTCCCTCACGGCATCGGGCTTTGCAACCCTTCAGCAAACTCCTACTCATCTGTCAGAGCCCGCTCAAATGAGACATCTTCAGGGAAGCCTCACTAGGGTCCCTGTGAATCCTGTAAATGTTCATGAGGCACCAGGTCACTTTCCTCTTAGCCCTTACCGTGCTAGGATCAGATAGTTATTTGATTAATTCTGTCTGCCACCAGTTATAAGGTCCATCATATACATATCAAATGTATAAGTTTTGTTGTGTTTACCATTTTAATCTTTGCTCCTGATGCAACGTTTAGCACAGAGTAGACATTTAATAAATATGTACTGGATGAATGACATCGTTAAGAGTGATATTTCTCCTACCTAACAGAAAGGGATGACATGTCCAGAAGCAGGGGCCACTGGCTAGGTCTCTGAACTCCATTTTATTAGCATAAGTCACATAGGCTGAAGTCCAGGGAGACTGACTCACAAGGGACTGAATAACATAGACCAAAATATCAAAATTTTCATTCATAACCAGAGGATAATTGCTTATATATATTGCACTAATTGTTAATTGCATATAATATATGGCCAAAAAAGAGGAGGAAAGATAATAGAGTAGCAAGATACCAGATCTTGTGATTTTTTTTCCAAATAATGCTCCTCGTGGGGCACCTGGGTGGCTCAGTCCGTTAAGAGTCTGCCTCTTTGTTCAGGTCATGAACCCAAGGCCTTGGGATCCAGCCCCACATCGGGCTCCCTGCTCAGCAGGGAGTCTGCTTCTCCCTCTTTCTCTGTCCCTCCCTCCTGTTCATGCTTGAGCTCTCTCAAATAAATAAAATATTTTAAAAATAAATAAATAAATAATAGAATAATGTCCCTCTTAAGCATTTTACCTAATCAATAATGATGAAGGTGATGGTAAATGATAGTAATGATAGTAATGAACAGAGAACAATTAACATTCACTGAATACTTAAGTACCAAGTTTTCTGCTAAGTGCTTCATTTTGTCTTTATCACCCACCATCACAATGTGGAGACAGGTAAGATTGATATCCTTGTTTTGCTGGTGAAGAGTGTGAAGCATAGAAAAGTTAAGCAACTTGCTTGTTGTCACACTCAAGGAATTTGAGCAAAGACTGAAATCAAGAACTGATTACTGAAGCTGAATGTTGTACCCTGTTCCATGGGCCGGGTCTGTAACTTGTGGCTGAGGACATTGGTTACACAACCTCACTCAGCTTCAATCTCCCCTTCTGCAACACCAATTCCAAACCTATTTCCCTTGGCAAATTTTCTGACAATTAAAAATGCTGTTGCAGGGACACCTGGCTCAGTGGTTGAGCATCTGCCTTCAGCTCAGGTCGTGATCCCGGGGTCCTGGAATTGAGTCCCACTTCGGCCTTCCCACAGGGAGCCTGCTTCTCCCTCTACCTGTGTGTGTATGTGTGTGTGTGTGTCTTTCTCTGTGTGTGTGTGTGTGTGTGTGTCTCATGAATAAATAAATAAAATCTTTAAAAAAAAGTGCTGTTGGGTAGGAGGGGCACCTGGATGGCTCAATCAGTTGAGCATCCAACTCTTGATCAGCTCAGATCCTGGGATTGAGCTCTGTGTAGGGCTCCGTGCTCAGTGGGGAGTCTGCTTGGGATTCTCACTCTCTCTTCCTCTCCCCCTCCACCTCACAAAATGAATAAATGGATCTTTTTTAAAAATGCTGTTGGTGGGATGCCCGGATGGCTCAGTAGTTGAGCACCTACCTGCCTTCAGCTCAGGTCGTGACTCTGGAGTCCTGGGATCAAGTTCCCATTGGGCTCCCTGCATGGAGCCTGCTTCTCCCTCTGCCTGTCTCTGCCTCTCTCTGTGTGTCTCTCATGAATAAATAAATAACATCTTTAAAAAAAATGCTATTGGTTGGGAATGTGCTTCATAACCATAAAGCATTTTTGTAGAGGCAATATGCTAGAATTACTGATTTCACTGATTAAATGAGTTATTTTTGAGAATCTGGGTATTTTTCATGGAAGACATGCAGCCCCCATGTTTATGTGGCCCCTACATGTCACCAGGAAAAGACTGACAACTCTAGTATCACATGTATATTATTTCACTATATCCAGTCACCATGCCTCACACTTTCATCACATCTTTATTTTACTTTTTAAAATCAATGTTACCTTTTTTAAAAATTCTTTTAAAATGTAAAAAATTTAAACTATCACTCCCACTGTTGTTCTCATTTTGCTGGTAAGGAAACTGAGATACAAAGAGGGTAAGAACGTTGCTTAGGCCCTAGCACTAGGAGGTGATGGAGGACACTTCAAATCTGAGCAGTCCCAGACCTGGCCCTTAAATTACTATCCTGTGCTGCTTTTCTAATCAGCAGAACAACAATTAAGCTGTTACGATTTTCGACAGAGTGTATGGAAAAGAGTGCTGTTTATCCTTTTTAATGCAATTCACCTGACACACTTGGAAAACACATTGGATGAACCAATTTATGCTGACAAAAGGAGAAGAGTAATTAGTTAATGACAATTGATTTGGGCCTCCTCCATCATCCGCAGGAAGCTGATAACTCAGTTGGCTTCCCTCCCCTCCTCTGCCACTCCTTTGTTCATGAGGAATCATGCCCCCCCAACGTACATCATTAGCTGGGAGTTATGTCTCCTCTCCTTTTATGTGTGAGCTTGGAGTCACCATCCGCCTCGTGTAGTGAAAGAATTAAAGAAAAAGAAAAAGGCAGAAAAGCAGGACCCACCAAGCTGTTGAATAGGAAAAAAAAAGTCCATAAAGAGGCACTTTTATTTCATTGTCTTTAAACCAACCTTTGTGTGCTGTCAGTGCTGTTATTAGCCAGCTGTTTAGTTAACTGAAGTATTGATCTGCCTGTCACACATTCTTTGTCTGTCGGGAACAAGGGAAGGTGCTGACCCTTCCCAGGAAGCGCTGGTGACAGGTTTGTAATTTGATAATCGCTTGTTCAGGCAAGATTTCACTTTGTTCCTCGATGTACGTCCCCACAACTGGTGCACCTTTGAGGCCCTTGCTAATGCCACCTTTTGCCTCCTGGAAGCCTTGGTGTGGGATAAGCCAGGGTAATGCAAGAGCCAATTGCTGCCTGTTTGGGCTTCCTTTCATGTTTTCTTACCAGAGATTAGGAGTTTGTGTGGTTTCAATAATAATAATGAAAAAATAACCACTTATGATTTGTGGCTTTTGCACAAAAGGAAAAACAGGCAGATAAAGTTTTACTGCAGAGGGTAGGCAGTTGTTCCAAACTTGGGGAATAAGATTTTAGATGAAGCGAAATGCATTAGTGTGGTAGCTATCAAATTCCCTGGCTTTGGAACCAAAAGCAGCGTGCTGTGTCCGGTTTTAAGCTCAAAGCTTGAGCAGAGAAAAAGGAAAACATTATTCCTCCTATCACTTTGTGTTCTTAGCACAATAGAATAGAGATGAGAGAGCCTGGATTTGTTGAACAGTAGGAATTATATTCCAACAGTGTGGGGCTTAGTAAAATCCACAAATATGTTTTTTATCCTGCATTTTCATTCTGACTGGTAAGCCTCTTGACATTTTAATAAAACTTATCATAGACGGCTGATTGAATTATATTTATCAAAGTATTGGCAAGTCAGTGTAGAATGGAGGAATAAAGACCCCATTTGGCTGCAGACTAGGAGTTCTAACTACTCCATGAATTAGTTTGATTTTTGGCTTTTATAACAGTGTTGCGTGGTAAGCCTCAGTTTCTTCCTCTGACACAAGTGGATAATAATGGGATTGATTGCACACAAATACCGGGCATGAGCTAAGCAGGGTGTCATCTCTTGCACTGCTGGAAAATCGCTCTGGACCCCGGCACTCAGGGAGCAGCTCCACATGGTGCAGTATACCCTTATCTACAGGAGCTGTCTGCCTACCGTTTCCAAGAGAGCGCATGTGTGAATACATTCGCCACCATCTAATATCAAGTGTTCCTAGTGACATTTTTTTTTTCTTTCCAGGCTGTGTTGGAACGGTGGTAGGGATGGGGGGCAGGAATGACCTCCTTGTTTCCAGGCAGTCCATCATTGACCCAGGCATCAGACCCCGGTCTGTTCCCTGTAGGACAGGTAGCTGGCTCGTTCTTGGCTTGAGACTCATGTGCCAAATTGTGGTGACTCATCAGGAAGAACCTCGTAGGGCTGCCATCCTTAGGAGGGACCTGTGGACATGGAAGACACAGCTCCACAGATCCTCCAGGATCCACAATATTCCTCTTTATGTAACTGGGCTTTATTTAACTTTGTTGCTCTGCATTGAGCTCCAACCAGCTTTGGGCTTATTCCCTGAAGGAGCCCTCTAGCACACCACTTCCATAGTTGGCCCTCAGTTTCACAGACCCAAATCAAAGACAGCAATGTCCCGCCATCTCTCTTTTGCTTGTGGTGTAGCAGCTGGAACACCGTCCATCCAGGCTCTGACATGAGTGGTCAGCACCTGTATATGACCAGCTTTCCACGTGCAGCATCCATCTTGGCCACAGGTGGCACCTTCTCCCCTCCCCTTCCAGTCTCTCTGCTAACCAGTGGCTCCTCCAAGCCCCTGAGACACAAAAGCCAGACACCTTCTCAACCCCTCACAGTCTTCCCTAAAGATCTATTGATTCTACGTCCTTACTATTTCTTCACCTTCCTAGTTCAGGCCACCAGTTCCTATTAGTTGTAATATCCTAAAGAATCTTCACTGGATTCCTTGGTTCTGGTCCTTCCAGCTCAGTACCTGATTTAAAATCCTATGATTGTGGGGCACCTGGGTAGTGCAGTCAGTTGAGCATCCAACTCTTGGTTTCAGCTCTGGTAGTGATCTCCAGATCCTGAGATGGAGCCCCAAGTCAGGATCCATGCTCAGCACGGAGTCTGCTTGGGATTCTCTCTCCCTCTTCCTCTGTGCCCCACTGACATGGTTATTCTCACTCATCAGAGTGACTCCAATGTACTTTCTTTTTCTGTCTCTCTAAAAATGAATCAGTAAATCATAAATAAATAAATAAATAAATAAATAAATAAATAAATAAATAATTCATGTCATTGCTTCTCATTACACTCAGGGTAAAACCCAGCAGCCTGAGGATGGTCTGCAGTGCTCATGATGACAACTCTCTGCACCCACAGTTTACAGCTTCTCTCCTCACATCTTATCCTCCTGCCAAAAAAGAAACTGAGCAGAGCTCCAAACACACTCTGCTCTCTCTTCTCCAGATCTTGCCATCAGATCCCTTGGGCGATTTGTTTGTTTAATTTTTTAAAATAGTATGTACTATTTGCCAAGTATTTCACAGATATTAACTCATTTAATCCTCAGGACTACATTATGAGGTAGCTTCTGAGGAAATTGGGGCACAGAGAAAAGAAACTATTCTCACAACCACTCAAGGTTCTGTGCCAACTTCTAGGTTCTCATATCATCGTGGCTACATCTATCATACAGAATATTATCAGATCAATCAGAATTATCTTTTTATTTATCTGTCTCTCCTGCCCCACCAGAGATACCCTTTAGACTGTGAGTTCTGGGGATCCCTGGGTGGCTCAGTGGTTGAGCATCTGCCTTTGACTCAGGACGTGATCCTGGAGTTCCAGGAAGTCCCATGTCTAGCTCCCTGCGGAGAGCCTGCTTCTCCCTCTGCCTATGTCTCTGCTTCTCTCTCTGTGTGTCTCTCATGAATAAATAAAATCTTAAAAAAAAAAAAAAAGACTGTGAGTCCTGTGAAGGCAGGGATCTTATTTAATGAAAGTTTGTTACTCTGGGAGAGATCCTTGGTACACTGCATAGCAAGCCTGCAGCCAATGAACCAGACCCTCCCCCAACCTATATACGCTATTACATAATTTTATAAGAATTTTTAACGTCATAATAACCATACATTTATTCTTACTCATCAGAATGACTCCAATGTCATCAGCCTAAACTTCAATTTTAAAAGGGGGTTAATTTTATTTCAAACCTATCAGAACTTTAGAAGATTTGATATTTAACATAGTAGGACATTTGAAAAAATTTAATGATATAATATGTAAACTTTAATTATAAGAAAGTGGTATTTTATACTTATACCTTAAGTTTTGAATGTATGTTTTACTTTATAATTAATAATTTAACTTGATAGTTTTTAGAGTACATATCAAATATGAAATTTTTAAACATAAGGAAAAAATTAAGGGATTTTAACTTGTTTGGACAAGTTAAATCACAATCACCAGAATCAAAATGATCCTCTCTGTACGTGAAATTATTTGGGGAAAATTTTTTTTAAGATTTTATTTATTTATTCATGAAAGACACAGAGAGAGAGAGAGAGAGAGAGAGAGGCAGAGACCTAGGCAGAGGGAGAAGCAGGCTCCATGCAGGAAGCCCAATGTGGGGACTTGATTCCAGGATCACGACCTGAGCCAAAGGAAAATGCTCAACCACTGAGCCACCCAAGCGTCCCTATTTAGGAAAATATTTACAACAACCTAAATCATATGTATATATGTTATATATATTCTCTTCCTTCTTTTCCTTCAAAGGTTGTTGAGGTTCTACCTTTATTGGAAGCACTGTGGGTGCATATAGTACCTTTGAGCCACACAGATGTATAGTAATACAAATATAAGACATTTTTTAAAGATTTTATTTATTTATTTATTTGAAAGAGAGAGACAAAAGAGAAAGAGAGGGAGCATGAGAAGGGGAGAAGGGACAGAGGGAGTGGATAAGCAGATTCCCTGCTGAACAGGGAGCCCAACATGGGACTCAACAATGGGACTCTGCCTTTGGCTGGGACCATGACCCAAGCCCAAGGTAGATGCTCAATGGACTGAGCCACCAGGTGCCCCAATACAACAGATTTTTAACAATACAGATATAACACCTGCACAAATGCCTCTAAAATTAATTAGCATGTAAATAAATTCAGGGTTCTCACAGTGTCTGGCATTTGCTACCCTAACTGAATCTCTAAGACCTAGGGAAGGTAAGCAGAGCAGGAAAGAGTTAGACGAAGTGAACTGGGACTTTGCAGTGAGCAGAGCTTACCCAGGTTCCCCTGCTGGAAAGTAGCAGACATTTGGACTTGTTACTACATTTTCAGTGCTCTTCAACTTGCTGCAAAAACAGAGAGACATTCTGATGTTCCTTCACCAATGTCCTCAAAATCAGAGGGAAATCTATAAGTAAATCTTAGCATTCTATGGTCACCTTTTATAAAACATGTTCCTTGTTAGGGATGCCCATATCTAAAGCATTATTCTCCATTCATGGTGCTTGAATGATATCCAGAGGCAGTTGAGGGTCACACTCTCACATTCCAGCTGACGGCTCTCAATCACATACCCACCGCCTCCTCCCCAACCCCATCTTAGTCAGGGTGATTCTTCTTTTACCACACAAACTGTGGTATGTCAAAACAAACAAACAAACTGTGGTATGTCCATACAATGGAATATGACTCAATCATAATAGGGAATGAACTCCTGAAACACACGGCACCATGAATTATATATTAGCAAGTGTTATGCTGAGAAGTTGAAAGAAACCAGACTTAAAAGGCTATGTGATTTCATTTACATAGAATGTCATCATTCTGGCAAAGGCAAACCAGAAACAGATCAGTGACTGCAGAGACTGGAGGCGGGAATAGAGATAGACTGGGAAAGGATATAGGGGAATTTTGGGGGGTGAAGAAATTATTTTATATCTTGACTGTAGGCAGTTACAATGACATTGGGCTTGCCAGACACCAAAGCTTTTAAGTGTGGATTTTACATTATGTATCTCAAAAAAAAAAAAAAAATCAAACTCTCAAGTTTGTTGCTGGTCAAAGGGTCTCTGTGGTGAGTCTGGGAGTCAGGCCTCAAAGATGCTCTACTATTTCCCTCAGGGCTTTCTTAGTGTAGTCATCTGGCTTCTGAACTCAGAGGAGAGCTATTTCCCTTTTAAGGTTGAGTATCAGTAGAGCTTCCAAGAGAGAGTACTGGCATGTCTCAAATCACTGTCCTAAATTCCAGGGCAGTGGCTCTTATACTTGGTGTATATTAAAAGAAACTGCTTCAGGAAACTCATTCAAATAGCTCAAGTTCCAGATATTCTGATTATGTATGTCTGATGTGAGGCTCAACAATCTATGTTTTGAGGTAAAAAATGATGCAAGAGATTTTATCACACTTAGACATACGTTGTCAAAGGCATACAGAGGGGAGATCAGCTGGATAATCTACTCACGAAGCAAGGTATATCATTTGAAGATCTTGGTTTCCAAACCAAGGCGAGATTTAGGTACTCCTCCAAGGGGAGGCCATCCTCTTCTACCTCTGAGGAGTGCTCAGCCTCAGAGGCCCAGCAAGAGGCAGAAGAATCCCCTCTTAATGGGCTGAACCCCTTACCCCTCAGTCCTATTGCCCATCTCAGAGCTTGCCTTTTCCTTGGATAAGTGATATAAAGATCATACTTTGCCTCTATGCAAGGCCTCGTGTGGCTGAGTAAGCCAACCATATCAGAATGCAATGTCTAAGATGTATACTGAGGGACACATATGGAGCCAGAGATCATGTTATACCAGGGAGAAAAAAAAATCCAGGGCAGAAGTTAGTTCTGCAAACCCTTAGTCCTATAATTGAGAGAGTACAGCCTTTGGAATGAGAACAACATGGGCTTGTATCCTGACTCTGCCTCTGGTTATCCATGTGACTTTGGGGAAGTCACTGAAACTTGAACTTCCATTTTGTTTTTAATAATGGAGATCATAAAATTCACCTTCTAAGAATTGTAGATACATTTCAGGAATAGTAAAAGGTTATTTTTTTTCTTTCTTCGTTTGTTTTCATTGAAGCAAAACTCATATATAGTAAAGCACACATATCATAAGGGCACAGCTTGATGACTTTTTGCACAGTAAACAGAGCTGTGGAACCACTGCCAGATAAAAACATTTCTGGCACCCCAGAAGGCTCCCTTCTGTCCCCTTCCAGTCTGTAACCCCCAAAGGGTAACCATTCTTCTGACTTCTATTACCAGAGATTAGATTTCCAACACACAGCTTTTTGATAGACATCAATGTTATTATTGTGACAGGGTGAGGCAACTGTCACTAAATTACAAGCAGATGCTTCTTAAACAGTGACCCCATTGGAGAGCTTGATAAAAGATATCTGGAATCAGTGACACATTAGAGGATTGCTTAAATCATGTTAGCAGTAGGAGGGGGGTTAGTCATGCTGGGGCCATGAAGGGGAAACAGCATTCACCCTGCTATGAATCCATGTGGAAGTAAGCCCAGCCTTAGTGAAATATTGTGTCTGACACCTGAAGGATGAAAGCTCCAAGGGTCATATAGATCACCGAGGAAGGCAGACAAACAGATGCAAAGTTTACAGAAGGATATAAAATGACTTATGTGATGTGGCATATAAAATTGTGAAGTGCAGTTATCAGCATGCTCTAAGCCTAGACACACAGCCTTCACATTGTCTCAATTTTACCTCCAAAATTAGTACCTAAACCATTCATTCTTCTCTTCTCCAATCCCCCAGCGACTGCCCTCCCATTGCCTTATTTAGCAGCTTCTTAAATGGTCCCATCTTAAATCAGCCCACTTGTCCCCAGGATGATTCTTCTCCAAACACACTGAATCATGTCATGCCCTTCTTGAGAGCAAATGACTACATTTACCTTCAAGTTAGATTCCAATATGAATATGATATATAAGCCCCTCGCTTAACTTCTCTGCCATCAGAGAAGTCAAACTCAACACCCATTTCATTTGCTCTACACCAACCTGCACCAGTTTCCTGTACTCTTAGGCTTCCCAGACTTTCCCCTGCCCTGTTCTTCCTTTTCCTCAGTACAACTCTAATCCTATCAAGTCCATGGCCCTGTCACCCCTTTGCTGAACCTTCTCCCACCCAACTCCTTCTTTACCAGGAAGAGTCCACAAACTCCTTCTACTGTACCTACAAGGCCTTATTTATACATCATGTAGCCTTTACCATGATCTTATGTATTGAGCTGGCTATATACCTGGATATCATTACAGAAACTGGCTTGGCTGGGAGGCATGTAGAAGTGCAGGAAAGGGCAGGAAGCTGGGGACACTCCATACTAAGTTTAAAG
The DNA here is from genome assembly GCF_018345385.1 of Vulpes lagopus. Lineage (NCBI taxonomy): Eukaryota > Metazoa > Chordata > Mammalia > Carnivora > Canidae > Vulpes > Vulpes lagopus. The sequence goes on along the minus strand of NC_054838.1, from coordinate 30,655,879 downwards.
GACTGAGCTGTCCATGGAAGCTGTCTTGCTAATGGGACCACCTGCCCAAACTTCACTTTCCAAGTTTGGGTGGCAAAAATAATGAATTTGGTCTCAATGAAACTTGGCATCATTTTCTGAGGAGGCTTACTGGACAGTGGGAGATGACAGCCAGGCTCTCCAGGTAGAAGTGTGTCATAGACAGAATTTCAAGATGCCCCCAAGATTTCCCAACAAATCCCCCAGACTGTGAACATGATGCCTTTTACTCTCAGCATCAGCTAGTGTTACATGGCATAGTCATACTTAAAATAAGGAGATTACCTGGGTGGACTCCTGACCTAATCACATAAGGCCTTTAAAAGCAGACAGATTTCTCTGGCTGCTCACAGAAGGGGACATCGGAGTGACTGGAACCATGAGCAGGATTTGACACAAGGAGGTTCCCTGTTGCCGAGTTGAAGGTCTCATATGGCAAGGGTTTGAGAGTGATCCTCAGTTGACAGCTAGCAAGACAATGGGTACCTCACTCCTACAACTGCAAGGAGATAAATCCTACCACCACCTGAATAAATTTGGAAGTGAATCTTTCCCTAGAAGAGCCTCTAGATGAAGAAGCAGCTGGTTCAGAGACCTGAATAGAGGGCCAAGCTAACATGTGCACAGCCCTTAACTCAGGAAAGCTGGGAGATAATAAACTTGTGATATTTTAAGCCTCTAAGTTTGTGCAGCTATAGAAAACAAATGCAAGGTGATATTTGTAATCCAACCTAGACCCTGGTAATCCTGACCTAGAAAGCTGTAAGGAGGAAGAGGGATTAGCATGAGTCATGTGGGAGAGGGACTCTGGCTGGGCCACTACTCCACTTTGAAACTTAGGATGCATTCAGGAAATGAAAACTGAATAAAAATTTAAGAGACAAGGACAAGTGGGAATGGTAGCTTGTTGGCTATGGGAGTGCTTAGGGTCATTCTAGACACATGAAGATCAGGTTAAGGCAGCCAGATTTATGCCAGAACCCACCTGCTAGAGATGGGGCAGTTCAAGGGCTACTCTTCGCCAAGTCAGCTGTGAAACTGTCCTTAGTACTTACCAGCAGAGAGGGCAGAGAAAGGCAGACTGACAAAGCTCTGCCTCCCAACTAGAGTGTAAACTGGAAAATTCTTCTCCCAATGACTATGTCTCATTCATGTTTGCAGCCTTAGCCTGTATGGCAAAATCTGGAATAAGCCGGGTCATGCTATTTGTCAAGTGAGAATTGTGGAAATCCCATGTGCTACAGAGTTGAAAGTCTCTGTATGAGCCATTTGGCTCCCTTCATAATTTATTGTAATTTAATGGAAAGACTATGGGGTTTGTAGCCAGAGAGACATGAGTACAAGTCCTGATCACCATTATTAACCTCTCTGAACCTTATTCTCTTGAGTCCCTCCTGCATGCTGGGCTTTGCAGATGGCCAATGTCAAGAAAATAGTCTGTTTATTTGTGGATCTTCCAGTCAAACCCATAGCAAACTGCTGAGTCTGAGTTAATCCAAGAAATGTTGTAATTGAAGCACATAGGTGAGTCTTGTTTCCTCCTGTGTTTGGATGGTACTTACATGAAATGTGGGGCTTTAGGACATCAGCTGTGGGCAGAACAGGAACACAGTGCTTTATAATTGACCTAGTCTTCACCAAGCTCTTTGCTGGTTATTTCACCTCTACCAGGTTGTGAACTTAGGTAAGTCAATAAGTCTCTCTTGCTGAGTTTTTCATCTGTAATGTGGGGGTGTTCTGCAAAGTAAGTGATTATAATACAAATTAAGTGAGTTAATATTTGTAAAGTTTCCCAGTGCTATAAAAGTTCTAGATAAATATAAAGGTTATTTTCACTATACGGCGTGGAATGAAATGCCCATTTTGTCAGTGAAGAAATTGGAACTAAGAGAGGAGATAAGAGATTTATATTAAAAGTAATCAATCCATGTATTTATTTTTTTAAGATTTTATTTATTTATTCATGAGAGACACACAGAGAGAGGCAGGGACACAGGCAGAGGAAAAAGCAGTCTTCCTGCGGGGAGTGCGATGTGGGACTCGATCCCAAGGCCCTGAGATCACGACCTGAGCCAAAGGCAGATGCTCAACCACTGAGCCACCCAGGCATCCCCATGTATTTACTCAAAAAAAAAAACAAAAAACAAAAACTCAAGTCTTGATTAATATTAATCATCACACATTAGCTCAATACCTATTGAATACAAAGCACTGTACAAATTTAATCAGCACATTCATTTTACAAATAGTATCAAATACTGTAGTAACATTAAGACTTTAAGAAGAATATGTCATCGTCACTGCTTTCACAGAGCTCAGAGCCTAGACATGGACATGCAAAGAGTGGAAGTCCTAAGGAGTTTTGGGGCTGCATGATGTCCCTCTATATGACCCGATCTAAGCTGAGTGCATTCTGGAATCTGGGGGTGGGGAAAGAATAGTTGGCATGATATGTGTTCTGGCATTTACATTTTTAAGAAAATTATACTAGAAGGAATCAACATGCCAGCTCTGCTTTATAAATAACAAGGTGTATAATTCTGATGTCCCAGAAGGAGTAAGGACTTTACAGAAAAGTATCATTCCCTGGTCTTTCAACTTAACAGCTAAATGATTTTGTGCCAATTAGCTACCCAGAGCCCCAGTGCTCATATCCGCAATCTGAAGCCAATAATATCTACTTTAAAGAGATTTGGTGAGAATTAATAATGATGATGTGTGCAAGACTACCAGCACATTACTTGACACAAAGGAGCAACTCACCAAATATTAAGTATCACCTCCATTCCCATTCTGCACTAAAAAATTGGCCATCAGGACTCAGAATGTTATCCATTTAGCATTTTTCTAAATTATATCCTTTAAATCATGGATCTGGGAACAAATACATTTAGAATCAGTACATACTATGTCCCCACTCCTGAATATTAGCAGATAATAGTTCTAGGAAGCCCCACATTCAAAAATCTCTTCATACTTGTTTTTTATGAAGTTTCCATATTTTTTGATCATTGAAAAAGTTCAGCACTGAATATTTATTAGTATCTCTCTGTCCCATCACTCTATTGTTTTTTGCTTCACTTATTTGCTATTTCATCAGCGAATGAATACATTCCATGGAACTGTTTGGGGAAAACAGTGCCACACCCCTCATCCCCAATTTTAATGTGACAGTATAGAGACAAGATTCTAATACAGCTTTTCTCCCTCAGAATACAAATATCCTTTTGAGAATAACTGCTTCTGAGTTTTTGGATCTCAGAGAAGATTTTTGTTTGTTTGTTTGTTTACTCACCTAACTCACTGGCCATGTTAAATACTTACAAGGGGAGTTATCTCCATTAAGACTGTGGGTTGACTATCATCATCATTATTATTGGGTATTTTCAAAGATTTTATTTCCTGAATTGGAGATTCAGAGACTTATGAGCTCTCTATAATTCAGCCTCTTTCATGGCCTATCATTTGAGAGAGTTTCTTAAGGAGACAGGACTGCCATCTCAGTACAGAAAGTGGAGCAAGACACCCTCCTATTGCTCTTCAACCTCTGTGGTAGAGCTCTTGCACTTTCCCTTAATCTGTTATCTCCTGGGACATGCTTAAGAACCTTAAGAAACAGGCACCCTGGAGGCAGAAGAAGTACAACCTTAGAATCTCTATATTATTATATAACATTTATATTTATCTCTTCTAGTTTTCATCCTGACACTATGATTCATTGATTATATTGTCGTGTCATGTTACTTTTAAACTTGATTTGCCCCAATTCTGAAATGGGTGTGTTAATATCTGCCCTTCCTATTTCACGGGATTGTTCCTGGAGTGCAGTTACAAATTAGAGAAATGAAAGCTGCAGAACTTTCTGGAAATCCTAGGAGAGAGTAAAGACAGACCTACCTGCATACCCTAGATGACAAAAATGGAGCAAATCAAGGTGTCAGTCTTAGCCAAGCTCTCTCAGTTGCAGGAAAGTTTTACTTTTCTTTTGGCTTTCTTTTGACGATTCCAGGGTATAGAAGCTCTGAGGCCTTCAAGTCAGGCTGCCCAGAGCCAGTCCCAGTTCCCCTCACTTCCTCAACTTCCAATCCAGGCCATCACAAGATCCCATCGATGAAGCCTCCTTCCCTCCCCTCGAACCTCACTTGCCATTCTTGTCTTCATCCGGGTCTCCACTTCTCTCTCTTGATGCATTTGGCACATGAACTTGCACCCTGCCTCAGAGCTGGGCAGTCTCTAGTCCATTCTCCACCCTGTGGTGTCTAGAGTTATCATTCCAAGGGGCACACCTGACCATGCTCTGTTCCCTAAATAGGCTGTATCAGAGGACAAACAGCAGGAAAGAGGGATGCGCTTGAAAGGATAACTGAAGAGAGCTTGATGGATGGAGAAATTATGGAAGTATGAGTAGGGAACTTGGAATTGTAGGGGTAGGAAAGTGGCTGCCTATCAGAGGTTGTGGACTTAGGTAGAGAAGCACAGCCATTGTCAAACTCTGGCCCAGCAGGAAGAAGCAGGAAGAATAGATTCTGGACTGTCTTCTTACCCTTTGCTCTCTTACTAGCGCCTCCCATTGGCCAAATGCAACTGGAAACCAGAAGGCAAGACAGTGCAAGTAAGTAGGTGTGTAGAAATCATCTTCCCAGAGCACAGAACAGGGCAGAAAGAGAGAGAGAGACTGAATCTGGAGGAATGAATGAAAAATATCTGGCATACATGCCATATACTTCGTGTATCTATAACTTTGCTCAGGCAGTCTCCACTGTCTTTCATCCTTGCCCTATAAAACCATAGATTATAGGTCCAGGTCCTTATACTGTTTGCCCCCAATTCTTGCTTAAATATCACTTCCATTGTGAAGCGTTTACTAACTACCCTCAGTAAGAGTCCATGACTACATTCACTGTGCCTTCTCAGCATTTAAAGTTTCGAAGACAGTGTCTGAGTTGAAATCCTAGCTCTTCACTTGATAGCTATAGACCTTAGTCAAGTTCCTTAACAACTTGATGCCTCAGTTTCCCCATGTGAGATATGAGATAATTAATAACAGTTTCTATAAGGTATTGTGATAACTACGTTGCATATATGTTTAATGCCTGACAAACATCTACAACAGTACCTGCCACACAGGAAGTATTTCAGAGATAAGAGTTATTATCATCATCATCATCATCATTGTCATCATCATCATCCCTGCACCCACACAACCTATTTAGTGGCATGATTAGCTCTTGCATAGTCTGCTGCGCCAGTCACATAAGGGCAGACATTTCTATTACTTTGGATACTTGACATTCAGCTTATTGCTTTGCGTGTAGAGGTGCTCAGTAAATATTTGTGGTCTTGAATTGAACTGAAGATGAAGCAAAGCACACTATGTGGGTGAAGTGTATCTCCCCACCCTCCCCCCCCCCCCCAGTCCTAAAAACTTCCATCTCAGGACCTTGAACCTGCCAACAATGGACTGGTATTGGTTTACTCCTTGTTAAAGCCAGGAGTTATCAAAGGGCCTTAATGGGCATCTCTTAAAGTGCATGCGTTTAAACAAAGACCCTGATTGAGAGCCTTAATGTTCTCAGTTATTGGCGTCTGGAGAATCAATGCAAATCTTTATTCCATCATCATTTTCCTTGCCACATTACTACTTGATCCTTGATCTCTATGGATTCCAAGAATAATATAAATTAGGTGTATAGGTCTGTTCTTAACATACACTCTTTGTATGACTACAGACAAAAATATAGCTTGAGGGGAACAGGAGAGTACTTCTTTAAACACATTCACTATTCAATAAAAAATTTTCAGGCAAGCTATTGATCGGGTGTTTGCTACTATTGATGTAAAGAAGTTAAAGGAAACAGAAACTGAGATCCTGGAGATAATGGGTGGAGCCTTTTTGCTTTTTTTTCCTTCTAACATTTGGAACAAGCCAACCCCCACCTGATCCCACTCCCAAATTTAATTGCCCCAGTGGAGGACTAAACTCTGCTCTGATTTATAGAGACAGGAAATAAAATTCATTGATACATACTACACACAAGACCTTATGTGAAAAACTTTGTCATATTCTACTTTTTTTTTTTTTTTTACAAAATCCTGTGACATTGGTAATATAACGTATTTGCATTCATTGGGGATTTGTCATAAATAGCACACCTGGAAAGCAAATGGGTCTCTGGCACTATGCTAGTACTAAGGATGCAATGACGATCAATATAGACACTGCCCTGGCCTCAACAACCCTATAACTGGCTCTGCACAGTTCTGTTCTTGAGAAAGTTCCCATTATTTCAAAATTATGCTAATTAAAAACAATTATTTTGATGTGGAGAAAGTGTAATAAATTAGAACGTGTTAGATTTACAGTAATGAAGTTAATTTTCTCACAGAACATAATAACATTGTTTTGTAGATATAAGCTATTTTGTTATCACAAGCTGTAAGATTATAGCTCTCCTGAATGGATAAAACCAAAGTTCCTCCTCTGGGAACAAATCACAAATACGCAGGACACTCTGGGAAAGGTGAGTGGCTGAAAGTTTCTGAGATACAGAAGATAAAAGGAGGGAAGGTAAAGACATGTAACCATAGAGATAGATTTGGGCCAATCATATGGTGCCTCAAGCCAAGGGGAACAATAAAGGGGTGTGGCACCATTAGGCACTCATACTGCATTCATATAAAATATTAATCTTATGGGTTTAAGGGCCATCTGGATGGCTTAGTCAGTGAAGCATCTGACTCATGATTTCATCTCAGGTCATGATTTCACCTTGTGAGATCCAGCACTGAGAGTCTGCTTGAAGACTCTCTCCCTCTGCTCCTCTTCCCCATGCCCACCCCCACTCAAATAAATAAATCTTTTTGTTTTAAAAAATATATTTTATTTACTTATTCATGAAAGACACAGTGAGAGGGGCAGAGACACAGGCAGAGGGAGAAGCAGGCTCCATGCAGGGAGCCTGACAGGGGACTAGATCCCCGGACTCCGGGATCACGCCTTGAGCTGGAGGCTCAACCGCTGAGCCACCCAGGCGTCCCTCAACTACATAAATCTTAAGAAAGATCTTATAGGTAGAAAACAAAAGCAAAGAAATTGAAGAAATGAAGGTGGAAACAGGCAGAAAGTAATTTGAATCATCCAAAGGAAACAGCAACACCAGAAGGAGCAGGTGCAGCTCCGCTTGAGCTTGGGTGGGCCTGGGGGAAGCTTGTTAACAAGGTGCAGGAGGATCACCTGTGGAACTTGCTGACTGTGTTGATTCCAGGGCCCGGCTCCCAGAGACTCTAATCCAGGAGCTTCCTGGTGGGTCCGTGGGTCTGAACTTTAAGAAGAAACCAAGGTGGGGCAGCCCGGGTGGCTCAGTGGTTTAGCGCCGCCTTTCAGCTCGGGGCATGATCCTGGAGACCCGGGATCCAGTCCCTCCTTGGGCTCCCTGCAGGGAGCCTGCTTCTCCCTCTGCCTCTGTGTCTCTCTCATGAATAAATAAAATCTTAAAAAGAAGAAACCAAGATGATTCTGATAGAAGAGGTCCTAAATTTGTAGTACTGTTAATGGAGCAAATTAAGAATGCTAGTGGCAAAACCATGAGAAAAATAATAGTTTTAATGAAATGGATAAAGAAAGGATACAGCAAAGGAAACAGGATGACATGTTTTCCTACAGCAAAAAAGGAGAGTCTTGGTAAACACTGCAGAGGATCATGAAATGAGGATGGAGAGGAAGGAGGATAACAGTACTCTGTAAAAGATGAGTAAACCAGTTCAAATCAATTTCTTTCTTTCCTAAATGTTTTTGAATTTGAACTAATTGCTTTGTTTGGAGCTGTAACTTGAAGAATTCAGAAGACCAACAAAATTTTCCCCAAAAATTATTTTTAAAGGAAACTTTAAATACACATTGTTGATGAAATAATGTCATCGTGAATACCCATATATTCAACACCCAGATTCTATGGTTAATATTTACTCACGTAATTACATATCTACCTATCTATCCCTCTCCCCATTGTTCTACCACCGACTTTCAGTGCATTTCACAATTAGAGATAAGAGGACTTTTCTCTCTGAATATTTCAGGATGCATATCACTAACCAGAGTTCAACATTTGTTTAGTTCGTAAAGTAAAATTTGCAACAATGAAATCTACAATTAAGTGTACGTTCACTGAGTATTGACCAGTGCACACAAATTACTCTCAAGATAGGAAATGTTACCAATTGACCACTCTCCCAGAGGCAAATAATATTCTAAATTCTTCACTTGGCATTAGTTTTTTTCTGCATTAAAATTTCATATAAATGGAATCCTTTAGTATGTTCTATTATGAAAGGCTTAATTCACTGAGCAAAATGTTTTTGAGATTCATGTTGATATACATATTAATTTTCACTTGTGAGTAGTATTCAATTAAATGAATATCAGGATTTTACCCATATTCATATTGAAAGTTGCCAGGGCTATTGCCAATATTAAGCTATGAGAAAGTGCTGTAAATACTCATATACACATCTTCTATGGATATGTATTTATTTGTCCTGGGTAAATCCTCAGGAGCAGTGCTTTTTATGTATCTTGGTCACTATTTCTGAAATATATGTTTTGCAAATAGTTTGCCCTGTCTATGGCTTTCTAATTTATTTTCTTGATGGTATTTTTTTGATGAGTGAATTTTTTTTAATTTTGGGGGGCACTTGGGTGGCTCAGTTGGTTAATCATCTGCCTTTGGCTCAGTTTGTGATGTTGGGGTTCTGAGATCTAGCCCCACATTGGGCTCCCTGCTCAGTGGGGAGCCTGCTTCTCCCTCTCCCTCTGCTGTTCCCTCTGCCTGTGCTCTCTCGCTCTCTCAAAATCTTAAAAAAAAAAAAAGTTTTTAATTTTGGTGAAGTCCAGTTTATTGTATTTTTTCTTGTATGGCTATCGCTTTCAGTGACAAAAGACACCTACCCCTGAAGTCATGAAACTATTTCCACCAAAATCTTTATAGTTTTACCTCCTAGTCTATGAATTTCTTTGAATTAATTTCTATGTATTGTTTAAGTATGGTTTCATTTGATCCCCCACATGAAAACCCTGTGATTCCAGCCCTGTTTGTTCAAAATTATTTTCCTTTCCCATTAGACTACTTTGGTGTTTTTTGATTTCCCCGCCCTCCTCCTCCATCCCCCTTCCAAATCAATTACCATGTAAAGGTAGCTTTATTTCCGGCTTCTCTGTTAAATCTCTCTAACCCTATACCAATACCACTATCGAGATTATTATAGCTTTATGGTAAGTCTTGAAATTGAGTAGTGTAATTCTTCCAAATTTGTTCATCTTTTTCAAGAGTGATTTGAATATTTTAGGTATTTTTCATTTTGATATAATTTTAAAAATTAGTTTGTCGATTGTGACTTCCCTTTTACCACCTCAAAAAAAAAAAAAGCCTCCAGAAATTTTGAAAGAATTGAGAGCTCAATGCAATCAAGTCCTCCAATTCATGAACATTGTATTGTGATAATGTGATTTATAAGAAAAACATAGTTGGTCTTTATGGCACAGAGTTCCTAAAGTCCTTGGAATTTCCTAGGCAATTAAAGCTACAAAGGTATCTCTTGTTATGTTAGTGAAGTAACTTTTGGAAAGCACCCCGGAAGGTTGGGGCTGGTTGTCAAGGGAAGGGACCCTGTGATTAGAGAGATGGAACTTTGAGTCTCACCCTGCCCTCACCATGAGGGAGGGGAAGGGGTTAGAGTTTGAATTCATTAGTCAGTGGCCAATGATTTAGTCTACCCTGGGTACTAATGAAGCCTCCATTAAAAACCCTAGAGATGGGGTTCTGAGAGCTTTCAATTGGTCAGCTGTGAAGATTTGGGGAGAGTGACACACCTGAAGAGGGCATGGAGCTTTCCCTATTAGTTGCCCTATGTGTCTCCTCCATCTGACTGTTTATGAGTTACATCCTTTCAGAATAAACTGCTCACCTAGTAAGTAAAATGTTGCTCTTGAGTTCTGTGCACCTACCTCTCTAGTAAATTACTTGAACCCAAGAATGAGGTCCTTGGAACCCTACAATCTGCAGCTCACTGGACAGAAGCACAGATGACAGCCTGGATTTGCACCTGGTGCTAAGATTGGGGAGGGAGCAATTTTGTACCCTTAACCTGTAGGATCAGATGCTCTCTCTAGGTGTAGATAGTGCCAGAATTCAGTTGAATTGTAGGATACCCACCTGGTGGAGGAGAACAGCTTGTTGCTATAAAAAATGTCCACACACAATTGGGTGCAGACCTTATGTATATCTCCCATTTATTTATGTCTTTAACTTCATATTCTTTTTTTTTTAAGATTTTGTTTATTTTATTTATTTGAGAAAGAGAGAGAGAGAGAGCAGGGGAGAGGAGGAGAGGGAGAACCCAACTCAGGGCTGAATCCCAGGACCCTGGGATACTGATCCCAGGTGAAAGCAGATGCTTAACCGACTAAGCCACCCAGGCACCTCTATGTCTTTAATTTCCTAACACAATATTCTGTAGTTTTCAGTGTAGGAGTCTTACAAATTCTTTTTTGTTAAATTTATTTCTAAGTATTTTTAAATGTTGTTATAAACGGATTTCTTTGAATTTCCCAGTTGCTTAATGTTAAAATTATAAAAACTAGAATTGATTTTTGCATATTACTCATATCCTGCAAACTTGCTAAGCTTACTCATCAATTTTAGTAGTTATTTTGTAAATGCCTTAGAATTTTCCACATAAACAAACCAGGTTATCTACAAGTCAACATGATTTTACTTCCTTCTGTCTTTTGGCCTTATGTTTATTTTTCTTACCTTATTGAAATACCACCAACCTCCAATAAAATGACAAATAGAAATGGCAGAAGGGAGAGTTTTGTCATGTTACTGATCCTAATGGGAAAGTGTTCAGTATTTAACAATTAAGTTCTATTTAGCTATAGATTTCTCAGAATGTTTTCTATCACAATGAGGAAGTTCTAGTTGGAGAGTTTCTGGCAATATTGATGTTGAATTTTCCCAAGTGGTTTGTCTGTCTATTTGTAATGATGATAGGTTTTTTTCCTTTTTCTTTTTTTAGTAATGGTGAAATACATTGATAGGTTTCAAAGTGTGAAATGAACCTTGCATCACTAAGATAAATGCTTTGTGATCACAATGTATTGTCACCTTTAGGTATTAGTAGATTTTATTTGCTAATATTTTGCTACGAATATGTGTACCTGCTTTAATGAGATATTGTTCTTGTGTCTTTGTCCAGTTATGGCATTAGGGTTATGCCCTAATTTTATGCCCATAAAATAAATTTGGATATCTTTCTTCTTCCTCTATTTCTGAAAGATTTTGTGGAAGACTTGTATTTCATCTTTGTACGTTTGATGTAATTCACAGAGCCTGGGTTTACTTTGTGGAATTTTTTTTTAATAAAAGTTTGTTTTGTTTAATACTCAGATTTGTTTCATTTTGAGTCAGTTTTGGTAAGTTTCACTTTTTAAGAAATATTTCCATCTCATCTAGGCTGTGTAATTTCCTGACAGAATGTTCTTCATAAAAATTAATCTATTTGAATGTCATTCCTAATTTTGGCAATTTATATTATTTCTTTTATTTACTTGATCAGTATAAATATAAATAGAAGTTTGTCAATTCTGTAAATGCTTTCAAAGAACTATATTTTCGGCTCTGTTTTTTTTCTGTTTTTTATTTTATATGCTTCCATATATTTATTTCCTTTCTTCCACTTCTTTGACTTTACTAAGCTTTTTTTCTAGCTCTTTAAGTTGGAAATGTAAGTTATTTCTTTAGGATTGTTCTTCTTTTCTACTATAAGTATTAAAGCCTGTAAATTTCTCTGTAAATTTGCATTGCTCTATCTGCAACATACAAATTTTGAAATATTGTCATATTATTATTTGGTTTAACTCTTCCTAATTTCCCTTATAATTTTTTTCCCTTATAATTTTTTTCTTTACTTCTTTAGCCTATGGATTTTTTTTAAATCAGCCATATCTAGATAAAAGAATTTTTATATTTTATTTCAAATATGATACTCTACATGCCTTATTGATTTCTAGTTTAATTCCAATTTAGTCATAGGACATACTATTCACTTTTAATCCTTTTAAATATATTGATATTTAGTATATAGCCCAGAATATAGCCCATCTTGGTAATTATACAATAGGAACTGGGATTAAAAATAAAAAGTGTATTCTGCAGACGTGGAATAGAGTGTTCTAGAAAGAGCAGTTATTTCAAAGGAGTTGAAAGTGTTATTCTCATTTTACAAATCTTTACTTTAAAATATATATAAATTGGTAAGAGATGGCTGTTAAAATCCCTGTATATTGTGGAATCGTTCATTTTTCCCTTTAATTTTGTTTCTTACATTGTGAAATTATTATTTGTTGCATAAATATTCATAATTGTTATATCTTCTGAATGGATACTTTTATCATTATGAAGTGGCCAACTTTGGTCATACTTTGCTTTGAAGTTGACTTTATCTGATATGAATATAGTCATTCCAACCTTCTCATTCTCACTACTAATGTGATATTTTCCCATTCACTCTCTTCCTACCTGTATCTTTATATTTAAAGTATGTCACTTTAGATGCCATATACAATATGACAATGTCTGACTTCTAATTGAAGCGTTTAAGCCTAATATTTAAAATAACATTATGATATTGGGTAGATTGGAGTCTATCATCATTATTTCATGTCTGCTCAACTGCTGCTTTTCTTGTTTTCTCCAATTCTGCCTTCTCTTGGATTATTTAATTTTTAAAAGTTGATTTTAACTTATTTATGCCCTGATTTTTTTGCCATATTTTTAGTGATTGCTCTGGTAATTACAATATAGATTCTATATTAGTTAAATATAATTCAAACCACTTCACATAAGATGTAGGAAACTGTTATGTTGTGGATATATTTGTACTCTTCCCATCCCTTGTGCTTTGCTGGTTGTACGCATTACGCCCACTTATAAATGTCACAAGACAACGTTGTAGTTGTAATTTTGTGATTAAGAGTTGTATGTATTTTAAATTAAGAGAAAAATAATATTTTACATTATCCACTTATGTATTACAAATGATGCTCTTCATTTCCTTCTATCTGATATCATCTGAATTGTCATCTGTCATTTTCCTTCAAACTAAAAAATTTCCTATAGACTTTCTTTAGTGTGAGTTGGCCAGATTTGAATACATCTTTATTTTGGCTTCATTCTGAAGAATATTGTTGCTCATTGTAGAATTCTGGAGGAGGAATTTGTTATTCTTTTTAATAATGATACTGGTGGTGGTGGTGTTGTTATTTGTTCCCTTTCTGTACATTAAAGGTATTGTTTGACTCCTTTCTTGAAGTAAAAGGTCATTTAAATTGTTATCCTTCTATATATTATCTTTTTTTTTTCCTGACGGCTTTTCTCTTTATATGGGGACATGACTATAATGTGCCTCGGCATGGTTTTGTTCTATTTATCATGCTTGATTTGTACTGAGCTTGTCAAATTTAAAAATTTCGTCTTCCACCAAATTTAGAAAATTTTCAGTTATCATATGTTCAAATAATTTTTTCTGCCCCATTCCCTCAATCATTCCCCTCCAGATTCCAATTATATTTTTGTTAAAATTTGTGCTATTGGCCTATAGGTCACTAAGATGTTTTCAATATTTTTTTTCTCTTCAAATTAGATAGTTTCTGTTGGTTAGTTTGGTTAACTGAGCTTTTCCTCTCTCGTATTCATTTTTAAGTTAAGCTTCTCCAGTGAATTTTTATTTTGGATGATTTTTTTTTCAGTTCTCTACTTCCCATTTGCTTATTTTTAATACCTTTTGAGGTATTTACATACCATAAAGTTCACCTTTTTGAGTGTACAATTCAATTATTTGTAGTGAACGTGAAGATTTATTAAGCCAGGGCAGCCCAGGTGGCTCAGCGGTTTAGCGCCACCTTCAGCCCAGGGACTGATCCTGGAGTCCCACATCAGGCTCCCTGCATGGAGCCTGCCTCTCCCTCTGCCTGTGTCTCTGCCTCTTTCTCTATGTCTCTCATGAATAAATAAATAAAATCTTTAAAAAAAGATTTATGAAGCCATCAGCACTGTCCAATTTTAGAACATTAACTCTCACCCTACAGAAATCTCTAGTATCCCTTGCAGCCAATCCTTGTTGCAGCCCCAACCCCAGCAACTTCTCATCCAAATTTTCTCTCTCTTGCCTTTTTTGGGTTATTTTACAAAAATGGAATATGTTGCCATTCATCTGACTTTTTTCACTTAGCATAAAGTTTTTGACGTTCATTCATGTTAAAATGTGTCATAGTTTCTTTATATTGCTGAACAGTATGCCATTATGTGGATATGCCACAATTTGTTTATCCATCTACCAGTTGGTACTTAGATTGATTCTACTTTTTGCCTATAATAAATAATGCTGTTATGAACAATCACATCTGGTAAGAGCTTACTCAGCATATTGGACACAGAATCTCCAGGCCAATAAAGTTTTAAGTTTTCTTAAGTTACTTATCCACATCAGGTCAAACTTATATTGTCAGAGAACCACATGTGAGGAGTAATTGAAAGAGAAAATGCTCTGTTTAGCAGGAGATTTACTTTGCATTTAACACTTTTATGATGTGAAAGGACTCTGCATCTGTTTGAATATTGGAGTGTTTCAGGGATTAGAAGTTCTAGTGTTCAGAGCTAAAATCTGAAAATCATTCCAAACAAACTGTGAGGAAAAAGTATGGTTTCACACAATTTACTAAGCAGATACTGGTGGGAGAAGCTCCTAATCAATGGGCATTTTTGATACTAAAATTGTAGGTAACTGAGAGGTGAAAATCTCTCTCTGAAGCTTAGCTCAGAGCTGAAGAAAGAAAACATATTTTCACTGTAAAATCAATTCAATTTAACAGAAAAGTAAGAACTAGTTAAGGATACTTAATTATACCTTTGAATTTATTCAATCACAGCATTTGCTCTGATGAAATAACAAATTTAAACAATTAATAGTGCTTGCTAGAATTTCATTTAAATTGAGCTATTTTAAGATGATTAATTTTGCTATCAAAAGTTCTGGAAATATGTTATTACTTCTAGAAATAAGCGAAGCATGAAAACTTCTACCCTCACTTCAGAAAAAGCATCCAACAAGAGTCCTGCACAATCATAAACTTTCATGCTTTTATTATAGTAGCCAGCATGAATTGAATGAACCACCATTCATAAAACAACCATTAGGAAGAAGTGCAGCATTGTGAGATAGTAATACATGTATTTTTAGAAATCTGACTTTTTTAATAGTTGGCATGTGTCAACACTTTACCCGGTTTCTCATGTACCCTTTACAGTAGCCTTGTGTCATGGACTCCACCATCCTTGTTTCTCAAAGGCCTCCTTATTCATAGAGCTTGCATAGCTTTTCTGAATCATTTGGTGAATTGATGATGAAGCCAGAACTCAAATCCACTCTTACATCATTCAAAAGTCATCATAACCCTGGGTATCTTAGAAACTCTTGAGTTGGAAAGGCTATGAATTATAGTATATAATGGTGAATTATTCCTTTTAGAATACTTAAAATCTAAAAGCATGAAAGATAAAGAGGATGTGGAATAATTCATATGCATGTGGAAATATTTATGCTGAGAATGGAATGCCGATTTCTGGATAGAGTAGGGAAAACCAATATGAAATGTGAGATTTCTGTACAGACTCAGCCAAACAGTCCACAAATGTGTTCATTCAGTCAATTCAGACATTGTATATCGACCATCTACATCCACTTATATTTGAAAATGTGGTTTTTCATTTTTCTAAATGATACCATATTTGCATTTTAAAATGAACCTACAACAAATAAGTTCAATGCCTGACATAAAATATATGCCCAATAATCTTAGAACCTCTGCTACTTTCTATAATAATAGCTTTCGCCTTAAGAAGAAAGGCAGACAAGACACAATGGTAAGTGAAGTGAATATCTACTAAATGCAGGGCACCTTCCTACGTGATTGTATATACGTCATCTGAATTAATCTCTACAACCAAGCTAGGACAGTAATATCCTTATCTTCAAAGGTAGAGCAGAGCCTAAGTTAAGAGAAGTTATCTTGTAGTTTTTGTCTACCTTCTGATAGCCGTAATGACTCAAACCCAGTTGAATTTGATTTGTAGGATTCTAAAACCCGTCTTCTAATCCGTGTTCAATTCTAAAATCGAACTGATACTAAGAGACTAAAGTAGTTCTCATTTAAGTATTAAATTTTGAATTTTCTAGAAAGTTAAAAAGAAAAAATAAATAAAAAAAGAAAAAAATGAAATTACTGACCAAGAGAATCATACCACTTGCCATTGAAATCATACTCTCTTCTCCTGCCCTGTGAAATTCTGTAGGAGTTAGTGAAGGGTCCTGAGCCAATTGTGTCTGTTGCATGGGAGGTATGGGTATGTATTAACTGGTGTCTCTTTGGAGGTCTCTAGAGATGTCAATTACCTACTTAAAGCTTGCTCTGTATTTGAATAACCAGTGTTTCTCACGAATAGATAATTTAAGTTTAGGATCATACTTTAGAGCTAGAACTTATTAAGTAAAAAAATCAAGCAGCTGTCTGAACAAGAAGAAATAGAAATGTAAGAAAATGGTAGATTCAGAACCCACAGACTAGAGACAATAACCATGACAACATTTTATTTTTTTTTCATGACAACATTTTAAAGTGTGAAAGTATAATAATCTAGTTGAAGAGGAAGACTCATCTAACTATAGAGTAAACAGGTTCCAAAGACTAATTTAATTAATAAAATTAATAAGGACACTAGCATATAATAAAGTTGGTTTAAAGGTAATTATTTGTAGAGCTGAGTATGTATAGGCATCACAGAAAGAATATTAGAATTTGTTGCTACATTCAAATACAAAACTGCTCAATGTCCTACCTGACAACAAAACTGTTACCTTTATCTGCTGTGAAAAAAAAAATCTACGAATTAACAAGTAATTTCACAGTTTGGGCCATAATCAATAGTAAATGTCAAAACAAGCAGAGTGCATTCCCATAGAGAAGTAAATAATCCTTGGGTGGGCTTGAAAACTATGCTCCCATGTAACTTTGAAAAGACATGAAGTTATCCTTTTGATTTCCCATATTAAATTTCCATTTGAAAATAGCAATCAGGGGCACCTGGGTGGCTCAGTCGATTAAGTGGCCGACTCTTGTTTTTGGCTCAGGTCATGATCTCAGGGTCCTGGGATCAAGCCTAGAGTTGGACTCCCGGCTCAACTGGGACTCTGTTTGAGGATTCTTTCTCCCTTTCCCTTTGTGCCTCCCTTCAAATAAATAAATCTTTAAAAAAGTGAAATAAAAAAATAAAAATACCAATCAACTAGAAATGAGCAACATCAGTTTCTTCTAGAATGCTTATGTGTCCTCCACCTTTCCAGAGCTCCCACCGCTGTAGACATCTATACTCTTTCCACTTTTACTCATTTAAGTTATTAATCAATGCATGAGAACTTCAGTGTTTGCCAACAATCAGCTAGAAGATATTTAATATTTTCTAACAGTTATTATGATCAGGAAACTTACACATTATATCTCATTTATATAGAGCCTCACACTGAGAGGAAGGAAACTCAGTATCAAAGAAGTATATAATGCCAAGATCAGTTGTCAGAATTGAGATGTAAACCAGATCTGTTGTCCAGTCTACAAGTTTTCCGGTATACTGTCCCATCAAGAAGGTAGAAGTGGTTGAAAGGTTTCATTAAGGCTGAGCTCTTGGGGCCTGTAGGAAAGGGGGAGGGGACAGAGCCTTACCCAGCCCCTGCCCACCCCAATCTCAGTTAGAACTTCAGTCGCTAAAGGACAGTAGATTATTTCAGACTTTAATAAATACAGAAGCCTGTGATCAAACTGAAACCAGGTGCCACAAAGGAACAATTGTTATTCTGCTTTAAAATGCAGTTTCTCAGGATACAGATTACAGGAAGACTTAAAGTTGCACCTATTTAAAATATTTGTTTCCCTCTGTAAAAAGATTGTTTACACTTTATTTCATCACCAACTGAGATATGTAGGCTTGCCTGGCTTTATCATGAACAAATATTAAATGCGGGTTAATGGTCCCAAGAGGACAGCTCATGATTATTTTTCTGAATTATTCATTTGTTTTATACTTCAATCTTTTCATGTTAGTAATGATCTATTGAAAGTTTTGCACTTGTAACATCCTTTTCATTGATGTTTTCATATGAACAGTATGGATTCCGTGTCCTTCTCTAGTTTAGCATTATAATGTTCAAACCTATCTATTAGCATGTCACAGTCCTCCATTTGATTACAGGCCCCTCAGGAATAAGCATAAATGCAATGCCAAGTTCATATTAAGAGTATCGATTTTGTTCAAATGAACTGAAAGGTTTTCTAGCTTTGCCCCCAAGAATAAAATAGAGCTTAAAACCTGTCTAAGAGTAATCACAGAATTCAATAAATAAGACTGGCTTTGTTAATAGGTTGGTTGATTGGTGAAATGCAAACATACCGTATAATCTAACAATTTTGTTAGGAGCTAATGAGGCTTAGTGAAAAGCACATGAGCTTCGAAGTCAGATTAGTTGCCACTAATTAACTGGGACAAGTTACTTACCTTCACTTGTTTGATCATCTGTGGTTATTTTTAATTTGCACCGTTTGCTGGGCCTGTGTGTGCTATGTGCTCGGACAGAAGGGTGAGCAAGAGAGACCTTGTCTCTTCTTCACTGGGCTTTCCATGGAAGCAAAGTCTATTTTTGTTGAGGAAGATACACTATCACATAAGGGCAGTAAGTGTTCAGGTAGTTGAAGCACAGGGGTCACGTAACTAAGCCTGCAAGTGGACAGGGAAGACTTTCTGGAAAAAGACACAGTTGGGACTTGAGCGTTTTAACCGGGGTTGGAGGTTAAGCCCAGTGGAGTAGGCAGAGGGATCAGTGGAGGCCAAAAAGAAAGAGAGGAGAAGAACATTTCACAGACAGAGGATTGCTTTCTTTTCCCACTTCCATAGCTGTTGCTCAGAAAGTGACTTTACAGCCAACTCTAACAGAAAACACAACTTTCTTCCAGAACATGTTAAGGATTCTCTACTATACATGGCACCCAGATAACTGCTATCTTCACTTTGAATTGAACTCATTTTATCTTTGGAAAAAGGGAAATAAAGGCAAAATATAGGACTATGGAGGGAGGCTGGAGGGAAAGTGCTTTATACTCAATAAATACATTTTTACCTTAACCCAGGAAATTGGCCCAAAGAATCAAAACTTGCCTAAGGTCACATAGCTAGTAAGTGACTCTGCTAGATTCAGATCCACATGGTCTATGTTCTTACTCACGATGAAAGTCTTACCGTACTGATTGTCTTCTGCTTGTGGATGAATGTAAAAATACAATGCAATTGGGGCAGCTTATTTGGACTTTGGGTCCGACTAAGATATGCCCAGAGTTTACATAAAGAAGATCTTAGCAATGAATTATCAAGATAATTGATACAACTGGGATCAATGCTTATTTTCTCAGTTTTGGGTTCTGCTGACTCCCCACCTGCCACCCCTATAAGAGGCTTTTTTCTGTGGACAGAAGAGCTTCCTGCAATGATGGGGAAAATCTTTTGTCCCAATCTTTTATCCATGATAACCTATAATGTCAGGACCACAAACTATTTTCATTATACAAATGATAAAAAGCTCACAGTTTAAGTACTTTCGCTAAGATGAAATAATAAATGTGGTTCAGCTTTGGGTCTTGAACTAGTCTGGTCCTAGCTGAACAAACTCTCCTCTGTGTATTTCCAAAGTCCTGCAAGATGATTCATAGAAAAAAAGATATCCATTAGCAAAGAGTTTGTGAAACAAGGTGTTATTTAATATACTCCTTGTAGACTCACTATTAATAGAGTCAAACTTCTGAGAAGTCCAATAATAAGCTTATTTAAATTTAAGTCAGTATTTAAAAAACCTGTTTAACTACTACAAATCTCTGTTCTCTTCTCTGAATAAGGGGAGAATATGACTTACCGAGTAGAGTTTTAGGAGAAAGAATAGAGTTAGAAGAGAAAAAGGAAATTTATGGCCAGACTCTGCCCCCAATGTGGATGTGACCTGGGTACATCCAGACTGCTGCCTCCCCCTCAGTTTCTTATATTTAAAATATGAATAACAATATCTATTCACTAAATTGTTTTTTAGTTAGGAGAATCTCAACCGCATTTCCTGGTACATCGAAGTTGCTAAATGAATATTATCTCTCTTCCCCTACTCTCTCTTATTATTTCCTACATTCCTCTTTCATTCTTCTTTTCTTAAGGCCACCTTTCTTTCCCTCCATGCCTTGTCTGCTTTTGTTCCTCAAAGCCCTGTCCTTCTGTCAATTACATGCTAAATGTGATTAAAGAGAAAGGGATGATAACCCAAAATGGAATTCTTTTAAAGTAACCTTAATACCTTCTCTACAAAAGTCCTTGAAAAACTGACCTAAAGGAGAGAAGACAGGTCTGTACCTCTTTACCCTTGAGGATTCTTTCATTTCAACCATTTGGAAAGGACTAACACAGCACCTCCCAGCTGTCAGCATGTTCTGCAACAGTGAGCACAGCAATCCTGTTCTGGGGCAGATCACAGGATCCCTAGTTGTACCCTTTAAATTTATATTTTACTTGACCAAGCTCTGGTGGAAAACTTTGTGTCCTTAAAATTGGAGAGGTTTGGAAGCATGTAGCCTGGCACCTAAAGGTCTTAAAAGAGTCTGATCAAAGGATATCAACTAATGAACAGAAGTTAAAGTCTTTGAAAGCTATTGATGATTTTTACCAGCTTATGTTTGTTCTTGGGTGGGGAGTACTTCTCTTGAATCCTAGTTACATATATGCAAAATATGAAGGGACAAGTAGAATCATTATACAGGGAAGATTTTCACATGAGGAGGTCACACCATCTAATGGTCATTAAACAACTGTGTTTCAATGTGCCAACCCATTGCCAGATTGCCGGTGACTACTAGAGAGATGGTGTTGTAAACTGAGTAACACAGGTAAAACTTAGTTTCTGAGCTAAGCATGAAGTGACCACAGCTGAGACAGAGATGCAAAAAGCAAAGACTGTGACAACCAACCTTGGTGTTACACAGATCTTCGTTTGACTACTAGCTCTATACCCTTGGCCGGTTACTAACCACCCTGAATGCAGTTCCACATCTGTCAAACTGTGATCATTATGCCTGCTTTATAGAATATCATGTAAACCCATGTAAAAGTAGTCTACAGAATACTGGTAAAATGTATCTGTTCAGCTATATTAGCTTGATTGAATGGAAAGGAAATACTTTAGTGCTCAAAGATTCATCCACCTGGCACCTTGGCCTGATGGCCACTGCATAAATGTCCCCTGCAGGGGAGAGCCTAGTACCTCATTGTGACCTACTGTAATGTTACATTGTTAGACACAGCTATAAGGAAAGTGAACTCAAATTTACTCCAGCCAATATGAGCGAGGTATTTTAAATATGGATCCTTAATTATCATATATTATTTTATTCCTTATGTTTAAACAAGCTTTGAACAAAAAAATCCATAACAGTTTGATAAAAAAACAAAATCATTTTTTGAATGAGTCAGTCCTTAGGATGGGGATTAATTTTACCATTGCCCCTATTGTTGCTATTAATAGTAAGCACCTACATTGTGCTAAAAAAAAATACTATATACAAAAAATGAAATATTGATTTTAAATTACTTTCTTGGGCTGTTGTTTGGACTAAATATTACTATACCTACTCCACAGATAAAGAAATTGAAATTAAAAATAAAAGTAACCAATTCAAGATCGTTCAGCTAAGAAAAGCCAACCTGCGATGTGAAACCAGATATATCTCCCTAACTCTTTCCTTTTTGCAATCCTTTCTCTTGAATTTTTTTTCCATTTTCTCCCTTCACATGGGCAGCATACCCACCTCATGCCTCAGGTGTAAGTACAAAAAAACTTGCCCTCCCTCCATACCAGTATATTCCAAGATAACCTCTTCTGCAAGTCTGCTAATCTCTCCACACCAGGAAGAAACTCCCAGGCCCTTAGAGTTTAGAAAGGGGCATCCAACCCTTCAAGGGCAGTCATAGTTAATGGCAGCTGCTAATTACCTCTTCTGTTTCCTTCTGGATGAAAGGAACAAGGTCAAAGATGCAAAGAAATTAAGATGATTTGCCAGTGGGACAAACTCAGGACAAAGTAAACTCAGTGACCCAAGTGAAGACCATATGGAGCAATCCAAATACAATGCATATGATAAATTTTTGTCAACACTGGCTACTGAGAGAAGGCAAGTGTGGTGATTCTTATTTATTCATTCACTCAAACATCATTTACTTATGGCTTGTGGGAAGAGAACCAACATTTATTTGGCCCTTCATGCCTTTCTCAAATATTTACTAAACATTTACCATTGCCAGGTGGTGTCCTAGGGCCTGGAATAAAACAATTACCAAGATAAACAAGTCCCGCTCTCATGGGGCTAACATTCTAGTGAAGGGAAGACAGTCAATTAAGGTAAAATGAGAAAATGATCAGATAGTAATAACAACTATTAAAAGAATTAGAATAAGATCATGTGAAATGAGTATGTTTATGTGAGATACTCATGGAAGTCTGGAAAAAGGAATGGCTGGAAAGAGGCAGCCATGTGAATTTTGGATGAAGAAACTCCAAGTCAGAGGGAGCATCTAACACAAAGTCCCTATGGCAGGAGGAAGCAACCCTGTGTGTTCAAGGAATTAAGAAATAAAAAATAAAATAAAAATAAAGTGTTTAGGATGTAATGAGCAAAGGGGAGAGTTTGCGATGTGATGAAGTCAGAAACATAGGAAGGGCTGCGGGACAGGACCTCCACTTTTTCATAAACCATGGTAAAGGACAGGGCTGGTGATATAGACGTGCTGATCTATGGTATTGAAAGCCACGAGACTGAATGAGAGAACCAAGGTACAGAAAAGGACCAAGGACAAAGGCCTGGGGGTAGTCTACCATTTACAGACAGCAAAGGAGACTCAGCAGGAGAGGTAGGAGGTAAGTCCACAAATTCTGATATTAGTGAAGCCAAGAGAAAGAAGTATTTTACTGTGGGCAGAGGAATCAGCCATACCCATCACCGCTGAGAGGAAAAGGGACAGAGCAGTGAGGTGACCATAGGGGAGGATTGCTCACTTTGACATGAATGACCTCTGAAGATGGTAGAGGTAGAAGCTTTGACCAGAATAGAAAAGGTGAGCAATCAAGTGAGGATTGCTCACTTTGACATGAATGACCTCTGAAGATGGTAGAGGTAGAAGCTTTGACCAGAATAGAAAAGGTGAGAAAAATCAAGGGTAAGAAGAAGGTATAGACCTCTAAGAAATTTTCTTATTAAACAAAAAGGCCAATTCTGGTCATAGCTGGAAGAGAATGTAGTGAAAGGAGGAATGTTTTTTTGTAAGCCATAGGCATTGTATAGCAGGTTTTTATTTTTGTGGGTTTATATTATCTGGAAAGGAAGAAGAAACTATTGATATTCAGGAGAAGGGGGTAATTTTGGAGCAGAGGCTTGGAGATAATGAGAAGAAATGACATCTAAAGCAACGTGGAGAGGGTGATCTTCATCAGTGCCTGTTCCATGATTGGCACTTTCGAAAGACATGAGCCTCAAAAGCACCTTATATGAGAGATGGTATTATCACCATTTATATGTAAAGAAATTAATGAACTTGATCCCTGAGATCCTACAATTATCAATGATTTTCTCACTTCTGGATTCCATCTGCCCACATCAGATGGGACATTAAATTTCTACTCTCCGTGGGAAGGTTTAACATCAATGACCTTCAAAGACCTGGCCTCTGTCTGACCCTGCTACATAATCAAGTGTCACTATGCTAGAGCAGCCTTGTAGATCCAAAAACACCGACAACTTGCCATTTATATCTTGTATCTTGTTCTTATGCAAACACCCACTTTCCTCTGTAGCAAACATTCTACCCATCTCTCTTCCATCTGCTTGGTTCCTGTGTTTCTCTCAAGACAATTCAAGTATCCCTTCCTCTACCCAGGCATCATTGACTCTTATTTATGCTCCTTTGGTCTTTGTGATGTGATTGGACATTTATATTCCTGCATTCTCAACCAAGCTGGGAGATCCTTGAGTTGCAAAACTTTTGCCCAGCCTAGGACTTGACGTAAAATGGTAACTTGCTGAGTATTTGTGGAAGGAGGAAAGGAAAGACGATTCATGCTTAGCACCATGGCTGATGTATTCATTTAAGTCTTGCGAGCACTTGAAGACCCAATCTATCAAATATTTTCATCACATTATTGCTATGAGGAAGTGAGGACTCCCACTCTTTTATTCTGTCCCATTTGAATAACCAAGCTTCCTCCATCCAGGGCAAGAAACTATAAAGAGATGTATAGGAGTCACCTTTGGAAAAGATGTGGGAATCCACATCTTAGCCCAGGTGCAAATTATTTTGCTGTACACATTCTTTGAAGAACATTGGTCCCCCTACCATGTCCTATGGCCCAAGACAAATGAAAATACATACTCAGCTGCTATTAAGTGGAATTCACAAGGATGAATATTACCATTTTTTTAAACTTGAAGACCTAAAATACATTTAGCTTCAATTCAGCTTCAATTGTTTTGTAATATAAAAGGAAATTAGGTAAATTATCCAGTGAATGTTGATAACAATAATCTCTCTTGCTTGTGTATCGCATATTCTTTTGCCATTCTTAAAGCAGTCTCATGTACCTATTTCTAAATAAAATTTCAATAAATATCATGGGAATCAGAGTAAAGCAATCTGCGTTCTACTTTTCATGTGCCTGCTAAGAGCAGTCCTATAAGATATATGGAGCCATACGGGACAAGTGCTATTGTTTCAGTTCTGCAGATAAAAGGATAGAGGCTGAGACTGTTGTGCACATCTACAGCATAAGCTTTTCAACTTCTTGGATAGAGCCTTTCCCAAAACAGAGATCTATTTCACCAGAGCAGAGGAAGGCCATTGACAGAACTTCCATAAGTGAAACTAGGGAGTCTGAAGAGCCAGGGTCGAAATGTATCTTACCATTTCATGAAGTAGAAATGTTGGGTCCCTTAGAACTTAACATTATTGATGCATCTTCAATAAAAAGTTCCAGAGGTTAAGTAAAGGTCATCATTCATGATAGCAGGAGAAAGGTTTAGTGGAATTAACACAATTGTACAATCTTCAGCAAGAAAAATTTGAGCTGTCTTGAACCACTTCTAAGTTCATAAATCTATATTGCCCCCATTAAAGCATTGTAGATGCAGAAGCAAAGACAGAAACCCAGGGAGTCCAGCAACCTTTTATAGCAGAATCAATTAGGTATGTACTGTGCTTTTAAAATGCACCACTTCATATTAAGGAGCTTAAGGGGTGAATAACAAGCTCATAAAATGTTAATAACTATAATGACTATAGCTTTGGCAACACCTTTAACAGTGTGGAACTGTCATGGGACCAGAGGTAGTAAAATGCCCTTGGAAGATTGCTGGGCATAGGGAGGGCTTGAGTGGACTGAAGAGGAACACTTAGATCACCCCTGCCCCCTGCCTTAGCTACTTTGGACTGGGTGGGAGATAAGCTCTGGCCTGGTCCTTTGGAAGCAACATCATGTCCCCTATTGCTCCTAAATAAACAGATGGGAGTTGCTCAGTACAGGAGCAATGAGCCGAGAGTTAACATATCTGAGCCAAGATGCTTTTGTGCCACCAGCTCACTGGATGGCTTTCAGAGGCTGGCTTCTCTAAACCTCAGTATCCATGTCTTAAAAAAGAATCCAAAGCATTCTCCATTCGCTTTTTTCAACTGTATGAGTTAAAGGGCACTATTATCCCAATTTGGCAGATGTTATGGTCTTATTGTTTCACCAATATCACGTAACCAGCATCCACAATCTCTGTACTCCCCTGCTCGATGGTGCTGCCAATTGAGGCAGGTCTACATTCCCCTTGAGACTGTGCAGTCTGTAATTCTGTGTACCATAAGTCACTAATCAAGGTTAAAGCCCACATCTTCACTTGGAGTCTTGGGAAGAGTTTTTGTGAAAATAATACGCACTTTACTACACTAACACATAATTTTTTAACTTTATGAGCATCTTGTTTGACTCTTAGAGATTCGATCTCAACACTAATTCTCAAAATTCAAATTATTATTCTAAAACAGTATGTCTGGCCCAATGCTACTTTTAATGGCAATATGAAACAAATTTCTTAGTAGGGTAAGATGAAAACTATATCTGTTCTAAAAGCATCACAGACTATTTTTTTAGAGTATTCTCTGGCTTAGAATGTATGGGATAAAATCTAAGACTGAATAAAGTGATGAATATCAAAGAAAGTAAACACCTGTTTACTATATCTCTCTTCAACTGAGAGAACCACAATACTATCAAGGGCTTCTCTGCTTGGTAGCTTCCTATTTACCCTGGGATACATAGCTCAAACAGGTCTGCTCTGTGGAGCCTTCTGGGCCTGTAGATCACTGATTTCTCCTCTCATCAGCCTCTTCATATCTAATATAGGCTTTATGGTATTGTTGGCAGGCCTTCTGGCATTGTTTGTGAAAGGCAATTTAGAACCATGTTAGGAGCACTGGTGCTAGAGTCTGATTGCCCACAATGGAAACTAGCCAGATATTAGCCCTATAACCTTTGCCAAGCAGCTTGGTCATTCTGTATTTTCCTTTATTTATTTGTCTTGCTGTCTGGGAGAATAATAGTATTTACTTTTTATGGTTGTTGCTAGGATTAAATGAGTTAATCCATGTACTTAGAACCTGGAGCACTTAGACGTTAATTATACTATGGAAAGAACATGAGCATTGGAATTTAACAGAGTTGAATTTAAAACCCAGCTCCATCTTTGCTAGTTGTGTGACCCTAGGTAAATCATCTTCCTGCTCTAAACCCTAATTTCCTCATTTGTAAATTAAGCCCACTATTCCTATTACTTTCCTTGAAGGTTGTTGTAAGATTTCTGTATAGTGTAGATTACCTACTATTTGAGACTGAGTAGATAGGCAATGGCAGTGGCATTGGTGGCAGAGTGGCTGTGGTGTGGTAGGTGGTGTCAGCATCAGTGATGGGAGGGCAGGGTTAGAGTGGTGATGGCAGCGAGGGGTGGGAGTGATGATGCTAGACTTGGTGGTTCTAATATTGTTGACCTTGGGGATGGTGGTGGTAGTGGTGCTGGTAATGAAGGTGATCTGCTTACATATCAGTCTGCCAAGTTAGACTCAAGTCATCTGGGGTGGTAAGAGAGTCTTTCTCACTTTGGTGTTCTCCACACATATCAATAGGCCCAAGTACAAGCCATGTTAAAGATCTCATGCCAATTGATAAGGTTAGAAAGAGCCACTCCTGGGCTGGACTGGGTATTCAGCAAGTCTGATTCTCCTTCTGGATGCCCTGAAAGCAGTAGCATTTTGTGTTCTGTATGGTCCAAAGGGGAGTTTTGCAACAGGATCTGATACCTATTTTTAGCAAAGGTCAAGGTTGTTTAATCTGATTGATCGTGTTTAAGATAAAGTGTGTGAGTAATGATAGAATTTCATGGAAGTCACATCAAAATGAGTTTCCAGGCAGTGATCACAGAGTGCTGGACATACTTAATCCTATACATTAATAGAATATAGGTACTTTAAGGAGAGATTGCAGTATCTTGCCCCCAAGGGGTTATATCATGTGAATGTCCAAATTAACACACATGAAATGCTTTAATCAAGATCTGCACATAGGAAGCTCTCAAAGTACTGGCAGATAATGTTATTATTAACCGTCAATATCATTATCACCATTATCAGGCATAGACAGCTAAACTGGATTTTAGTGCCAGACCCCAGTTCCAATCTCATTAAGAAGTGGGGACAAAATACAATGTAAGAGTGAGGAGCTCAGAAGTAGAGGCAACAGTGGCAGCAAAATGATATTGTGGAGAAACTCCACTGTATAGACCAGGCCATCAGGATATGCATGGTATACTGGAAACCTGGCAGGCTAGGGATGCATGGATGCCTAGCTCTCCCTGGCTGTCCTGCATTCATGGGACCACATGGTAACCCAACATATTCCAGCCTTCCCTTCACTCTTGCTGGTTCTCTTTATGTTCTCTCTACCCTGATCAGAGCTGGCTGGACCTTGGGGTCTGTAACTGAACAAACTGGGCAATGTCACAACTTTGCTGCAGAAAAATACAAGGCTTAGCCCGGTTCTGGCAAGCCAAGAGACATGCCAACAGCTAAACATAAATGGGAAAACCCGGGGGATCCCTGGGTGGCTCAGCGGTTTGGCGCCTGCCTTTGGCCCAGGGCGCGATCCTGGAGACCCGGGATCGAATCCCACATCCGCCTCCTGGTGCGTGGAGCCTGCTTCTCCCTCTGCCTGTGTCTCTGCCTCTGTGTGTGTGTGTGTGACTATCATAAATAAATAAAAATTTAAAAAAATTATTTAAAAAATAAATAGATAAAATTAAAAATTTAAAAAAATGGGAAAACCCAGCATTACACTTTTAAATCAAAGCAATTCCCTTTCCAGCAAGGAACACAAAACTCCTGGCTGCTCCCAAAATATAACTTTTTGTCAAAGGTAACAATCTAAGAAATGATGGTAACAGATTATGAGCATGCACGCCCCAGTATTTACTCCAAATACATGAGCAGAAATATGATGTGGACTGTGAATCTTTCGTATAATATGTTCTCAAGATATCAGCTATAAAAGTGGGTGTGTGTTTACATATCTATACAAAATATTTGAACAGAAAGTGCTAGTGTTTAAAAATCTTAATATTAGCTACTGTGAGCCTTTCTTAAAATATAAACTTCTCAATTTAAAAAATGAATTTTTATGTTTTGCATGTTTTTAGAAATTAGCTGTCAGAAGAAATATTGTTTCAGTTTTAATTATTCTCCCCAACCAACCCAACCCTCCCTCCACCAAACATCACCGGTTTTGATTGTACATCCTTTCATTTTGTGATTGATGGTTTTAGAGTCTAGAGTCTAGTCTGTTCATTGTGAATAAAGTTTTATTAGAACATAGTCATGCTCATTTGTTTGCATATCGTCTGTGGCTGCTTTTGTGCTACTGACAGCAAAGTTGAGTAGCTGGGATAAACCGCACAGCCTGCAAAACCTACAATTTCTAATGGTTGATCTTTCATAGAAAATGTTTGTCAATCCCTGATCTGCTCAAATTATTCGTATACTGTGTATTCAAATGGAATGGAGAGCTTTTAAAAATCCCAGTACACAGGTCTTACCCTAAATCAATTAAATCAATATTTTTTAGTTCCTTGGATCATTCCAACATGCAGCCAAGGTTGAGAACCTTCACTCTAGGAAGCCCCCTTATAAAAACAGAACCTGTAGTTCTGGTTCAGTAGAAATACTCTTTGAGTTTAGTTTCTTATCAAATGAGATTCAGACTAGCTACCTCTAAGGTGGTTGCAGATGCTCAACTGTTTAATCTTCCATTCAGCCCCCCCCCCAAAAAAAACCACATATACACACACAAAACATTAATAAATTAAAATTTAAAAAACCCCAATAAGTAGCTATTCCCCTCTGATAAGTATTTTTCTCACAATTCTTTACATTCTCATCACAGTGGAGAATCAAGCCCCTGGTAAGTGTTGATATTCTTTAACACCTGCTGTAGGATCTTTCTCATATATGAAGGTTTTCTCAAGCCTCTGCTCAGAGTAGGCAGCCTCCACAATAATGCAGACTGCGTTGAAAGAGGGGACACAGATGGGGACTGGAGGAGTGCCTCCAGGTAGCAGAAGGCAATGAATATTCAAAAAGACTGTTGTGTATGTAAATCAGAAGATTCTTATATAATAATAAATGTGATTCTACCTTACAAAAATTTCCTTATCAACTATACTCCTATCTTTAGATCATGGACCAGCTAAATCAGTGGGTCTCAAGAATGAGCTGAACAACTTCCAGAATCCTAACTATGGTGGGAGTGCATAACAGAGAAAATACACCACCCCACACACACCCACACACCTACACACACAGCGGGAGCATGCACATAGAGGAATCAGAACTCAGTTCCACTTCTGCTGTTTCCTATATCCTGTGATCCCAAACTGACTGGCTTATTTTTCTGAACTTCAGGTTTTATTATGTTTCTGGTGTTGTGTGTGTGTGTGTGTGTGTGTGTGTTTAAGTGTGATTATAAAAAGTTGGATCACACAATGTCTGAGAGCCCAATTTGATGAATCTGTTACCTTAACTCACTTCTTAACTCATCCTGTTGTTGTTCCCTGGAGAAATGCCTCATACTCTTCCTTAGCCCTAGACACTAGGCCTTTTGGCTAATGCACAGTTGAGTAAGTAATCCAATCAATGTTTCATTTTATAGGTATTCATTTGACAAGTGTTTGAGCCTCTCCTTTGAGCTAAGCCTTGTTCTAGGTACAGGGGAGCCCGGGATAAAAAAGATAAGATTCCCATCCTCATGGAGTTTACATTTTTATGGTGAATCTGAAATGCAAATCCCTATTAATAGCTTACATATTTCACTTCATTTTATTTTTTCTTTATGGTAAATGCAGTACTTTTACTATGCCCATATTATAGGTGAAGGAATGGAGTCTTAGAAGTTTTAAGATCCCAGAGTCAGGACTTTAACCTGTGTCCTTGGAATCTACATCACATATATGTTCCACTAGGCTTACTGATTCTCCCCTGCCTCCATGCTGGTAACCTTTAACAGATTAACATATTATACTACTCGAATGTAGTAACACGTTTTCCAATATGTTAAAGACTTGTTTCTCCAGGTTGCCTCTAATAACTTGGCAGAAAGCACAGTGCCAGGGAGAGGTAATGGAGACAGATATGAATGGATGGCATGTGAGGATTGGAATAAAAACAAAAATCTAACAAGTTGAAGCCCCATCTCTAGCCTTTTCCCAACCTTTCATATTCTGGGCTTCAAACATAGTGCATTGCTTATGTGGCAGATTCTATTTTTCAAATACCTCTTCTTCCAGAACATTGGCAATAAGCCATGAAGAATCAGAGTCTACATTACTTCTTATACCTGGGTGGGCCATTGCGACTTTCCCATCTAATAGATTTCCAAGATTGAGTTTCTCTTGGGATACCTACTCTTAGAATCTGGCCACTATCTGTGAGGAAACTCAGCCTCTCTCTGCTTTGGCTCCTCTACCCTCCTGACCCAGCTAATTCCCATTCATCCTTAGATATCACTTCATCTGAGAAGCCTCACCAGATTTCCCAAGTTCGGGTTCAATTCCTCTGGGAATCTCTTAAAGTCCTGATAGTGGAATATACCATATTGTATCTAACTGCCTGTTGCCCATCTAGACTGTGAACATCTTGAAAGCTGGAGCTGAATGTGGATAGTATCTTCTGCAGCTAGCTCAGTACCTGGTACAGAGTGAACACTTAAATACCTGTCAAGGTAATGAATCATGTGAGTACAGGAGAAGTCAGCACATCTCAGCAGTGGGCCAGGGGAAAAGAATTATGGATTTTAGTTCCTGCCAGGCTTAGTATTTATTCAGAAGTGGAGCAGTGTCACTAAAGACTCTAACACGGTCTTAGGCCTCACTAACAGAGGTCTGGTATAAATAATAAAAGAAGTGATAACCCTGTTGTAGGAGTTTTTGTTCCGAGTTCATCTACAATATTGTTCATTTTTTCAAACCACCTTCAAATATATTCTTTTCATTGCCTATTCTTAAGAGACAAAATTGTATCTTGAACAGTGGTTTAAAGAAAGGAATATTTTGCCTGGAGAAGAAAAAAACTCAAGGGGGGCCCGACTACATTGTAAAATCACTGGATAGTTGTCCTGTGAGGAAGGGGCAAGCTTGCACTGTTTGATTAATATGTAATGCCCACATCAGGTGACATTCCTGGAGGAACCCTCTAGCAAGAAAAAAAAAAAAATGTTTACCTCAGTCAGGAGTGTGTGATTTAAAAGATAAACAGTTTTATATCTTCAGTCTAACATAGGAAAACCTTCAGATTTAAAAAATGCTGTTGGGGGGGAGGGGCAAGATGGCGGAGGAGTAGGGTCTCCAGGTCACCTGTCCTCAGCAAATTACCTAGAAAACCATCCAATCATCCTGAAAACCTACGAATTCGGCCTGAGATTTAAAGAGAGACCAGCTGGAACGCTACAGTGAGAAGAGTTCGCGCTTCTATCAAGGCAGGAAGACGGGGAAAGAGAAATAAAGACACAAAAGGCCTCCAAGGGGGAGGGGCCCCGCGAGGAGCCGGGCTGAGGCCGGGGCGAGTGTCCCCAGGACAGGAGAGCCCCGTCCCGGAGGAGCAGGAGCTGCACCGACCTTCCCCGCGGAAAGGGGCTCCCCGGGAATTGGAGCAGGATCCCCAGAAAGGCGGGGACGCCCTCGGGCTCCCTGGGACAGTAACAGAGGAACTGCGCCCCGGAGAGTGCGCCGAGCTCCCTAAGGGCTGCAGCGCTCGGCGGGACCCGGAGCAGCTCGGAGGGGCTCGGGGGCGGCTCCGCGGAGGGGGCTGCGCGGCCCCGGAAACAGCTCGGCGGCGGCGGCTCGGGCGGAGGAAGAAGCTCCGCGGAGGGGGCTGCGCGGCTCCGGGAACAGCTCGGAGGGGCTCGGGCGGCGGCTCCGCGGAGGGGGCTGCGCGGCTCCGGGAACAGCTCAGCGGCGGCGGCTCGCGCAGAGGAAGAAGCTCCGCGCGGAGGGGGCTGCGCGGCTCCGGGAACAGCTCGGAGAGGCTCGGGCGGCGGCTCCGCGGAGGGGGCTGCACCGCCGGGAGCGCGAATCCAACAGCGCAGGCCCCGGAGCACAGGGCGCCGGGACACAGCCCAGGATCCGGCCTCCCCCGGGACAGGCAGAGGCCGGGAGGGCCCAGGACAGCAAGGACGCTCCTGCCTGGAACTGAGCAGATCAGCGGCCCCGCCCCGGAGCCCCCAGGCCCTGCAGAAGGAGAGCCCCGGAGCTACTGCGGGGGCTGGATCCAGGGTCCCAGAGCTGCCCCCGCCACTGTGGCTTCCTCCCGGGGCCTCACGGGGTCAACAACCCCCACCGAGCCCTGCACCAGGCAGGGGCAGAGCAGCTCCCCCAAGTGCCAACACCTGAGAATCAGCACAGCAGGCCCCTCCCCCAGAAGACCAGCGAGACGGACCAGTTCCAAGGGAAGTCAAGGGACTTAAACTACACAGAATCGGAAGATACTCCCCCGTGGTTTTTTTTGTTTTTTGTTTTTTTGTTTTTGTTTTTGTTTTTGTTTTTTTTGTTTTGTTTTGTTTTGTTTTGCGCTTTTTTTTTCTCTCTTTCTTCTTGATTTCTGATTGCTTCCCCCACCCCCCTTTTTTCTTTTTTCTCCTTTCTTTCTTTTTCTTTCTTTTTCTTCTCTTTTTCCCCTATTTTTTTCTTCTTTCTCTTTTTTCTTTTTCTCTTTTCTTTCCTTCTCTCCCTTTTTCTCCTTTTCCCAATACAACTTGTTTTTGGCCACTCTGCACTGAGCAAAATGACTAGAAGGAAAACCCCTCAAAAAAAAGAATCAGAAACAGCCCACTCTCCCACAGAGTTACAAAATATGGATTACAATTCAATGTCAGAAAGCCAATTCAGAAGCACTATTTTACAGCTACTGGTGGCTCTAGAAAAAACCATAAAGGACTCAAGAGACTTCATGACTGCAGAATTTAGATCTAATCAGGCAGAAATTAAAAATCAATTAAATGAGATGCAATCCAAGCTAGAAGTCCTAACGACGAGGCTTGACGAGGTGGAAGAACGAGTGAGTGACATAGAAGACAAGTTGATGGCAAAGAGGGAAACTGAGGAAAAAAGAGACAGGCAATTAAAAGACCATGAGGATAGATTAAGGGAAATAAATGATAGCCTGAGGAAGAAAAACCTACGTTTAATTGGGGTTCCCGAGGGCGCGGAAAGGGACAGAGGGCCAGAATATGTATTTGAACAAATCCTAGCTGAAAACTTTCCGAATCTGGGAAGAGAAACAGGCATTCAGATCCAGGAAATAGAGAGATCCCCCCCTAAAATCAACAAAAACCGTTCAACACCTCGACATTTAATAGTGAAGCTTGCAAATTCCAAAGATAAGGAGAAGATCCTTAAAGCAGCAAGAGAAAAAAAGTCCCTGACTTTTATGGGGAGGAATATTAGGGTAACAGCAGACCTCTCCACAGAGACCTGGCAGGCCAGAAAGGGCTGGCAGGATATATTCAGGGTCCTAAATGAAAAGAACATGCAACCAAGAATACTTTACCCCGCAAGGCTTTCATTCAAAATGGAAGGAGAGATAAAGAGCTTCCAAGACAGGCAGGAACTGAAAGAATATGTAACCTCCAAACCAGCTCTGCAAGAAATTTTAAGGGGGACTCTTAAAATTCCCCTTTAAGAAGAAGTTCAGTGGAACAATCCACAAAAACAAGGACTGAATAGATATGATGACACTAAACTCATATCTATCAATAGTAACTCTGAATGTGAACGGGCTTAATGACCCCATCAAAAGGCGCAGGGTTTCAGACTGGATAAAAAAGCAGGACCCATCTATTTGCTGTCTACAAGAGACTCATTTTAGACAGAAGGACACTTACAACCTGAAAATAAAAGGTTGGAGAACCATTTACCATTCAAATGGTCCTCAAAAGAAAGCAGGGGTTGCCATCCTTATATCAGATAAATTAAAATTTACCCCGAAGACTATAGTGAGAGATGAAGAGGGACACTATCTCATACTCAAAGGATCTATCCAACAAGAGGACTTAACACTCCTCAATATATATGCCCCGAATGTGGGAGCTGCCAAATATTTAAACCAATTAATAACCAAACTCAAGAAATACCTTGATAATAATACACTTATACTTGGTGACTTCAATCTAGCTCTTTCTACCCTGGATAGGTCTTCTAAGCATAATATCTCCAAAGAAACGAGAGCTTTAAATGATACACTGGACCAGATGGATTTCACAGATATCTACAGAACTTTACATCCAAACTCAACTGAATACACATTCTTCTCAAGTGCACATGGAACTTTCTCCAGAATAGACCACATACTGGGTCACAAATCGGGTACAAAGCTGTGGTCATCAAGACAGTGTGGTACTGGCACAAAAACAGACACATAGATCAATGGAACAGAATAGAGAACCCAGAAGTGGACCCTGAAATGTACGGCCATCTAATATTCGATAAAGGAGGAAAGACTATCCATTGGAAGAAAGACAGTCTCTTCAATAAATGGTGCTGGGAAAATTGGACATCCACATGCAGAAGAATGAAACTGGACCACTCTCTTTCACCATACACAAAGATAAACTCAAAATGGATGAGAGATCTAAATGTGAGACAAGATTCCATCAAAATCCTAGAGGAGAACACAGGCAACACCCTTTTTGAACTTGGCCACAGTAACTTCTTGCAAGATACATCCACGAAGGCAAAAGAAACAAAAGCAAAAATGAACTATTGGGACTTCATCAAGATAAGAAGCTTTTGCACAGCAAAGGATACAGTCAACAAAACTAAAAGACAACCTACAGAATGGGAGAAGATATTTGCAAATGACATATCAGATAAAGGGCTAGTTTCCAAAATCTATAAAGAACTTATTAAACTCAACACCAAAGAAACAAACAATCCAATCATGAAATGGGCAAAAGACATGAAGAGAAATCTCACAGAGGAAGACATGGACATGGCCAACATGCACATGAGAAAATGCTCTGCATCACTTGCCATCAGGGAAATACAAATCAAAACCACAATGAGATACCACCTCACACCAGTGAGAATGGGGAAAATTAACAAGGCAGGAAACAACAAATGTTGGAGAGGATGCGGAGAAAAGGGAACCCTCTTACACTGTTGGTGGGAATGTGAACTGGTGCAGCCACTCTGGAAAACTGTGTGGAGGTTCCTCAAAGAGTTAAAAATAGACCTGCCCTACGACCCAGCAATTGCACTGTTGGGGATTTACCCCAAAGATTCAGATGCAATGAAACGTCGGGACACCTGCACCCCGATGTTTCTATCAGCAATGGCCACAATAGCCAAACTGTGGAAGGAGCCTCGGTGTCCATCGAAAGATGAATGGATAAAGAAGATGTGGTTTATGTATACAATGGAATATTACTCAGCAATTAGAAACGACAAATACCCACCATTTGCTTCAACGTGGATGGAACTGGAGGGTATTATGCTGAGTGAAATAAGTCAATCGGAGAAGGACAAACAGTGTATGTTCTCATTCATTTGGGGAATATGAATAATAGTGAAAGGGAATATAAAGGAAGGGAAAAGAAATGTTGGGAAATATCAGGAAGGGAGACAGAACATAAAGACTCCTAACTCGGGGAAACGAACTAGGGGTGGTGGAAGGGGAGGAGGGCGGGTGTTGGAGGGGAATGGGTGACGGGCACTGAGGTGGTCACTTGACGGGATGAGCACTGGGTGTTTTTCTGTATGTTGGTAAATTAAACACCAATAAAAGTTATTTAAAAAAAAAAAAATAAAAAAAAAAAAAAATAAAAAATAAAAAATGCTGTTGTGTGTGTTGGGAACGGTAGAAAGCTGTGTTTATTTTTCATATTAATTAAGGTTTATTTTGAGAATGAATGACACTGTAGAGGCAGGAAATTGGCCCTATGATCCAGGGGTATGTTTGATTTCTGCACTGGAGGAACAGAGACAAGAGAAATGAACCAGGGTCCTTGGGAACTTTCACAGACTGAATTCTGCTAGTTCCTGAACATCAGCCCTTGGCAGAGTTCTGCCTGGCTCCTAGGTGTGATTGTTCAGTGCATTAAATCATCATCTATAATCCTCATTACTATCCAAGTAAGAGGGCTGCTTAGTCAATAGCAATTAGGCTCGCTGTGCAGAGTGATTACCAGCAACCCTGCATCTTCTATAACTTTGGCATTGATAAAACTCTCATCTCTAGAGAGACTTGGAGATCTTTTAGACTAAAAAATGAAGGGGTGAGGGCACTGGCATTTCCTGGGTGCCTGCCTTGGGTCAGACACTGCAACTGGCACATTTAATCCTCATATCACAATCTCCTGAGACTTTAGCTCTTACTGTCTCCACTTCTCAGTTGAGGAAGTGAGGCTCACAGAGGGCAAGTCATGCCCATGGGACAACACAGCTGATAGGACTAGAGCTACTAGTTTAGGTCTATGTGACCCCTGTAGCCAATGTGCTTCCCACTACACCACACTGCCCTCTTTCAGCTCATGTTTCCTGAGCACCTATTACAGTGTGTGTTAGGAAATACAGTCTATGTGCTGAGGGAGAGAAGCAGAGAAGAGGCATGTGCACAAATAATGTAATCCATGATGAGAAGTTACAGAATATAAAAGGTGACAGGGCACTATAAAATAATTCAAAGAAAGGGAAGTTTGCTTCCAACCTGGAAAGATTTCCTAAAGGAAAATCTAGGGAATCCTGTGAATAAAGGATCCTGTGAATAAAGATGTAATCACGAAGAGCCTATGATGTTGGTTTTCTCTCCCAGAGTGTACCTGAATTCCATTATTTTGCCTCCTCCTCTGGCCTTCTCAGAGAACCTAAGTAGGGAATTAAGATGGGTTTTCCTTGTCTCCTGCCTTAAACTTGGAGTCAGATCTTTTCAGATTTTAAAAAAATGTGCTATATGCTATTAAAGATATAAATATCTATATAAATCTATATAGTGAACAATAAAACACACCATTCCCTTAAATAAATAAAAAACAAACTTTACTAGTCTGGTTGAAGTCCTATCTTTCCTTCCCTGCTAGCATTTCCTACCCTCCCTTTCAAAGGAAAGCACTATCCTGTGTTTGATGTTGGAAATACTCCTTCATATTTGAATGTGATTACCATACGTGTGTATATATGTTCATACTTCGTGTATTATAGCTAGTAGAAAATGGTACTTTACCGTGTTTAAGTCTTTGTTGTTGTTATATAGGAATGAATTTGGCATGTACACATTGATCTTATATCCAGAAACATTACTAACTCTGTTATTCTAATAATTTGTCTGTAGAAGCCCATGTGTTCCTTAAAAATGTTTACACATATATTTTAATTACATAATATTCTATTGCAGCTTACATGTCAATACAACAGTTATAGTCACGTTCATGATTTTAGGTGTAGTCCATTCATATGCCATTTTATTGTTGTGTAGTATGTTCATTAAATATGCTATATCATTCTTTTAATGGTCATTTAAGTTGCTGATGGCTTTTTATAGTGTTTTTAAGTTCTACTTTTCATTTCTTTGTTTTAACTACTGAACACTCTTATATGTGACTTTGTGTAAACCAGTGAGGGTTCCTCAGTCTAGGGTATATCTTTCAGCGTTTAATTGCTGTGTATGAGTTCTTGTTACACCATATGTTGACCAACACTTGATACTGTCAGACTTTTTAATTTCAACCCATCTTAAAGATGTAATATTATATTCCAAAGTAGTTTTAATTTTCCTCTTTGAGTTTACCGATGAGGTTTAAGATCTTTTCAGTTTTCTTTCTGCGGTTGACTTTTATACTGCAGATTAACTAGAGATCCAATTTCATAGTTTCCAAATCCATGGCCAATCAGCCGAGCAATATGCACTGACTCATCCATCCTTCACTCATATCTATCAGTATGCCACCTCTGACATATGCAGTTTTCAAGTATAACTCTGGGGACTATTTTATTCCATTGGTCTGTTTGTTTTTCTGCACCATTTCCATTGCCTTTGTTGTTTTAGTTTTAGTTATTTTTATTTTTAAAATTTTTTAATTGAAGTCCGATTTGCCAACATATGGTATAACATCTAATGCTCATCCCATCAAGTGCCCTCTTTGGTGTCTGTCACCCATTTACGCCATCCCCCCTCCCGCTTCCCCTTCCACTACCCTTTGTTTGTTTCCCAGAGTTAGGAGTCTCTCATGTCAGTCGGAGAAGGACAATCATCATATGGTTTCACTCATACAGGGAATATAAGAAATAGTGAAAGGGATTATAAGGGAAAGGGGGGTAAATGAGTAGAAAAATTAGAAAGGGTGACAAAACATGTTTTAGTTTTATTATAAGTTTTGTTATAGCAGGGTATATCTACTTACTTTACTTATCAGTAAAAGAGTAGTAAGGCACTTGCCTCACTATTCTCTCTTTCCCCAGGTTAGTCTTTTTGCCCATGGTACAGGTGGGTAAGTCTCCTCCCAAGACCCTTGGCAAATGGTACTGGTTCGTACAAGTCCCATAGAAGGACTTTTTATGAGCAGTAGATATTGAATTAGAAAAGAGAACACAGGGGCCACCGTGATGCTAGTATCAGCCCTCTTAATATTTTAGATGTGTCTTTGATAGTGTCATATGGCTGAGTTTCATTTTTGTGAGTTTACACTGACAAATATTTATTGTGATTACTGATATATTTTCATTTCTTTATATCACTTTATTATTATTTTGATGCTCTTTATGATTTTATTCTCCATTAATGTCATCCTTTATTTAGTCTTTCCTTCTGCTGCTCTGGCAGTTTTATACCCTATTTCTACTGTTAAATATTTCTTGTACTCAATATTTTTATCTTCCTCTAAAACAAACTTTAGATTACTTTTAATGCGAACATTCACTTTTCTATTTGCCAGAAAGACTTCCTGTCTCCCATATTGTTATTTTGTATTCTAGTTTTATCTTTTTTAGTCATTAAAGCTATATATTTTATTATCTTATGCAATTTTTTGAATAAGATATATCATACAATTTATTTATTTATGTATTTATTTATTTATTTATTTATTTATTTATTTATTTTGCACACAGGTATAATAATATACTTGCTTACCTTTATATCTTGCATCTCAAATATTTTCTCTAGGTTTGACCTCTTATTTTTGGTATATTCTGTATTATTCTTAAATTTCTCTAATGAGGATATATTCATGGTGATTTTCTGTTATTGCTTATTCAAAGAAAAACATTATTTAATTCTTTTCCTTTAAAGAGTTTTGTTGATTACACAATTCTAGGTTGAACGCTGTTTTTTCTCAATGCCGTGATCATCTCCTGTCTTCTGGCTTTCATTGTTGTTCCTAAATCCATTCTTAATCTTTTTATTTTTACACTCTTTTATTTTTCCCTCTCTACTTTCAAGATCCTCTCTTGGTCTTTAATGTCCTACATTTTCTCCATGATACATTTGAGTATTTGTTTTTATTCATCACTTGGGATCTCTTTGTTTTTTGATTTGAAGGATATATTTTTAGCTAGTTTTAGAACATTCTCACCTGTAAAATAATATTATATTGCCCTTTTGAAATTCCCTTCTAAATCTCCTATTAAATATTTTAGTCCTCATTCTATTGTCCATGTCTCTCAACTTTTTCATTTTAGTTTTCATTCATGTTGTAGTCTGTATAATTTCTTCAGACATCTCTTAAAATTCCCTAGTTCTTTCGTTATTTCTACTCTGCTCTTTACTAAATATGGAAGGCATTTGGGAGGAGGAGTGTGTAATATTTTAAAAAATATTTTATTTATTTGAGAGAGAGGATGTGATGGGGTGTGGAGACAAAGAGAGAGGGACAAACAAAATCTTGTAGATATGGAACCTGATGTAGGGCTTGATCTCACAATCCTGAGATCATGACCTGAGCCGAAATTGAGTCAGATGCTTAAGCAACTGAACCACCAGATGCCCTGTGAGTGTGTATATTTTTAAGTGACAACTTTTTCACAATTGGCTGCTCTGTAAGTTCTTTTCAAATACCTTGAGTTACTTTTGATAATCATATTTCAGTTTCAAGTTTCTATCTCATATTTTAATTTGGAATAATTTTAAATTCCCATACATTTTGT
The DNA here is from genome assembly GCF_018345385.1 of Vulpes lagopus. Lineage (NCBI taxonomy): Eukaryota > Metazoa > Chordata > Mammalia > Carnivora > Canidae > Vulpes > Vulpes lagopus. The sequence goes on along the minus strand of NC_054838.1, from coordinate 30,614,916 downwards.
ATAATAAATCACAAAACATGAGTCTCTGGTACCTCATTCTGTTATTTGTGTTTTCCTCCATCTTGGTGGCTTAATTTCTCTAAGGGGAATTTGTGTTTATACCACTACCAAGAACTCTCAGGCACCGTAAACCCAAGATTACTTTTAATACATTTTATATTTGAGATTTCACAAAACACATAATGTAGTTTCAAACTCCAAACCTGCTTGAGGTATGGTCTATAGTTATAAATTCCCACTGATATATATTTCCTCTGCCTATAGAGTTAATGCCAATAAACAAACAATTGTTCTTGTGATTTTCCTTTTCTGGCAGGTTTTTCCCCCTAAAGCATCTTTTAATGTGGCTATAGCCTTTGAGGTTCTCAGCTATATGTAGGAGTTCTTAGTTTTAATTCTTCATCCTCTGTGGGTCTAAAACCATTAAAACTCAAACTCTAGACAGCTGGTTTTGGCAAATGCCCCCAAGCCAACCACTCAATACTTATTTAGAACTAAGGTTTATCTCCTCTCTATTTGTGATCTCTGGAGATTCTCTTATGTGCATATGTAATGGAGAATGCAAGTGCCAGTGAGCTTGGCTATAAACTAAAACTTGTTTGTTATTAATCCAGTGTCTAGTATTTTTAGAGATTTCAGAAAATATCACCTGCCACTTTACTGGAAGTATGTTTGTTTTATTAGCTAAGGTGATTGATATACTTTTAATTTGACTCAGTGTTTACAGTGCAGAGTCTGTAAAAAATTATAGAAGAATTTATCAGGAAATATCTGAATGGAATTCTATCGACAAGAATTTGGCTTCTCACTTCACCTGGAAAGTGAAGAGTGTGACACTCTATTAGTAAACTTCATTCAGGATTTGGTTTAAATGTGACTTCCTCAAGGAACTTTGATCATTTTTTAAAGTCGATCCCCCCTCCACACACACCTACATTATTATTATCTGTCGCACTCCTTGTTTCTTTTATTTTTTAATATGCTTAAATTTTTTGCTTGCATTTATGTAATGTCTATCATCCCCTGTAGGATGCAATAGACCATAAGCTGTATAAAAGCAAAGATTATAACTGCTTTATTCACCACCGTTTCACTAGTACTTTAGAGAATGTATGGCCCATAGCAAGAACTAAATAATTAACTGAATAAATGAATAAATGAAAAGATACTTTTTATTTTGATTTATTTTTTTTAAGATTTTATTTATTCATGAGACACACACACACACAGAGAGAGAGAGAGAGAGAGAGAGAGAGAGAGAGAGAGAGGCAGAGACACAGGCAGAGGGAGAAGCAGGCTCCATGCAGGAAGCCCGATGTGGGACTCGATCCTGGGTCTCCGGATTCATGCCCTGGGCAGAAGGCAGGCACCAAACCACTGAGCGGCCCAGGGATCCCTGAAAAGATACTTTTTAAACATCTATCAATTCAGTAATCTTTGCTACCTCTTTCCCTACATGTTTCTGAAACATATGAATGAATAGAGGGAATAAGAGAGTCTAACACAAGAATCATTGCTATTTCCAAGTGACCTATTATAAGCTAACTTAACAGTAATCTGAAGTTGTTTCCTCTGATACAATCTGTTTTTTAAACTTTATGTCAAGTTACCAAAATATTAAGTTGGCACAAGAAATTATACTTCAAGCCAATATCTTTCTCTAAATAATTACTAAATCTGAAGTGGGAGCAAAAATGATGTTTCTGGATAAAATCATTGCTGCTATTGTTTGTTGTTGTTATGTTAAAGGTGCTTATTGAGCCAGTACCCTTGGAACTCAATTTTTCTTTTTTTGTTAAGATTTTATTTATGTATTCATGAGAGACACAGAGAGAGAGAGGCAGAGACAGAAACATAGGTAGAGGGAGAAGCAGGCTCCATGCAGGGAGCCCGACGTGGGACTGGATCCCGGGTCTCCAGGATCACACCCTGAGCTGAAGGCAGGTGCTAAACCGCTGAGCCACCCAGGGATCCCTCAATTTTTCTTTTTATGCTATCAGTGTCCAAACCATTGGGTGATTAATAATGTCAAGTATAATCATGACAAAACATTTTTTAATTCAATCCTTACAGCCACATCGTGTTGTTAGTTCACTTGGTATGTGCACATTATAGATAAGGTAACACTCAAAGGAATATAGTAAAATTGGATTAAAAAAAAATCTTTTCTTCTGGACCAACACTCCAGTACCGTACAGCGGGAGTATCCACCAACTGGCCCAGTCTCTGAATGTTATACTCTGCAACAAAGATGACTTTTTGGGGAGCAAGAGTTCATTGAGTGGTAGACCATGCTCAACAACACCTGGCTTCCATGTGCACACACAGTTCATTGAACTCAAGGCAAGTGAAAGAATACTGCACTTTTTCCTGACTTTGTTACCCTGCACTAATATATTTTATCTAATATAACAGAGTTAAATTAATGGAGAGGGTGAAAATAGAGGGTGAAAATGAATGTGTAATTTACTAAGGGTTCTATATCACACCTGCATCCAGAAATTGTCCTGAAAACTAGGAGAGAAAAACAATAGGAATAATATACTTTGTACGATGCACTGTGTTCTGTGCTATTCATACAGTGGTTGGATTTTGTCTACCCATGAAAAAATATAAGGTCAAAAATAGTAACTTCATTCATAGCTGAGGAAATTGAAACCCAGAACCATGGTTAGTGATGCTTCTGTTGTGTAACTGGCAAGCGGTAGAACTGGGATTTGACCCAGTTTATTTTATTACTTTGTGATGTGGCTGGCATTATGTTGTGGTTGTCATCTAAAAGAAGAGAAGGGAAAACATGAAGGAAAGAAGCCTGATCTTCACCTTAGAGTCCAGGAAGGGGGAAGGGGAAAGAAAAAGACTTTTCTAGGCTTAATGGTGCCTGTCAGTGTAAATTTATTGTGTCTACTCTGGCACAACACTATGCAAGATGCTAATAGGGATGAAGTCATCTTCTCATCTCCCATTGCACTTTGTCTTTGCCTCACCAGGATCACTGAGTACTCTGATACACTGATTTATGAGAAAAATTTACCTTTATGTAGCACTCTACTCTTCATAAAGGACTTTCAGGGATTATGTCATTTGATGTAATTTATGAACATGCTTTATTTGTTCTACTAGACAGTTACCTCCTGTGAACCATGTCTGATTCAACTCTCTATCTCCCCAGGTTGACCCTCATTGCCCCAGTCCTAACTGAGCAAAGGAAATTGCAAATAATAGGTATTCCAAAGTCTGGAACTGGTGGTTTTGTTTTTTAGATTTGTTTGTGCTCAAGAAATAACACGTAAATAAATGTTCATGGAATTTTATAATTGCCTCCTCCCAATCCAGTGATTTCTTTAGACACAATGCTATTCTTTATCTGAATGCAAGTCCTATCACAAACAGTATTCCATCAACAATTTCAAACCTCTTCGGAAATAAGCAGTGACCTAAGTCCTACTCAAGCCAACCCCTCTATTTGAGCAGCATTCTGCCATAGTGTTGACTAGAGGCCCTATCCTAACCTTGTTCCATTTACCAAAGGCCCGTACCTCCCCAGGCTCCTCATAGCTTTGAGTCATGATGAGGCGATGGTAGGTGTCAGGCTTTCCATGGACAGTCTGTATTTTGCCCTGGTGGCTGTGGCTATAGTACACGTAAGTTCCCTAGTATCAAGGAGCTTGGGCTTTCCATCTAGTTGGCAGTTCCAGGTCTAAGCATTGAATTGGAAATTAATAGTATTATGGACTGAATTGTGCCCCCACTCATTCATATGTTGAAGCCCTAACCACCAGCACCTCAAAATGTTGGCTATATTTGGAGATAGTGACCTTAAAGAAGAAGCTAAATTAAAGTGAGGTCATTGGAATGAGCCCTAATCCGGTCTGACTCTTCCTTTTAAGAAGAGTATATCAGGACATACAGGAAACACTAGAGATGTGCACACACAGAAGAAGGGTCATTTGTGTACGCAGCAAGAAGGTGGCCATTGGCAAGCAAGGAAAGGGGCCTCAGGAGAAACCAAACCTGCTGACATCTTGATCTTAGGCTTCTAGCTTCTAGAACTATGAGAAAATACTTTTTAGTTGTTTAAGCCCTGACAAGCTAACACAAGTAGCATTTGGTAGAATAGCTCAGATGTTGGGCAGCCTGGGTGACTCCGTGGTTTAGCGCCGCCTTCAGCCCCGGACCTGATCCTGGAGACCTGGGATGGAGTCCCACATCAGGCTCCCTGCATGGGGCCTGCTTCTCCCTCTGCCTGTGTCTCTGCCTCTCTTTATCTGTGTCTCTCATGAATAAATAAGTAAAATCTTTAAAAAAAAAAAAAACATGCTCAGATGTAATTTTTAATGATCACAACAAATCTAATATTAAAACCCTTAGATGTGTGATTTTTTTTTTTGCCAGTCCCTCTTTCATGCCTCCATATAAAAGCAAAGAGGTGGTAAGCATAGATTAGATGGCAAAGAGTATAAAAAAAGAACTGTGGAGGTTCACTGATTCAGAAAAACGAGAATGGGAGTGATCGGAGAAGAGATTCTAGAGGTTACACTTAAGGTGAACCTTGTTTGATGGATGGACTTTGCAGGAAAGAGCAGAAGGTCATATTGAATAAGGGAAAACCACATGCACCTTTGTCTTTGAGCACTTGAATGAACAGTAGACATTCAGTGCTTAATAGTTGAATTAGGAAAGACTGAATGACTGAGGATGGGAGTCCTTCTAGTACCTATTAAGAACCTACTGTGTGCTGGGTATTATGTTAGACACTGGAAGTACACAAATAAAGGAAAAATAATCATTGCCCATGAAAAATCAATAGGCAAACAGGGGACACCGGCACATAAACAACTAATAACTATACAATATGATAAATGCCAAAAAATGGAGTGTTAGGGAAATGAATAAAAAGAAGCCAGTAATCAGGACAAAGCAGGGAATGCATCACCCACAAAATGGCTCATAAACAGGACCCTGAGGAACAGCCAAAGATCAGGACTTCATATAACAGGATTCCTCCAACAAACCCATCCTAGGGAGAGGGAGCACAGCAGGGTGCATATTCTAAGATACAGATGTGTCTCTGAGAGAAGCAAGTGGGACCAGATGATAAAGGTCTTGAGGAATATTTTCTCTCTAGCCTCCTTATTTTTCACTTGTTTGTGCTTATTTAGTTGGTATTTATTTAATTGGCAATATAGTTTCCCAAAGATTATTCAACCAGAAAATTCATTAAACTCTATTACAATGACCACACAAATTAATAATATCTCCTTGTTCTGCCTAAAAAAGAGATTTGCAGCTGTGTCTGTGCATGTTTTTTTTTAAACAATTACTGGACAGCCTACTTAGAGACACCAATTATAATAAACATTTAATTCTCCACTTAATCAGTTGTCTTAGATTTGCTGTTTCTCATCTGTGAACCAGTCCTGCCTTTCTTTTGATTCCCTGCTGCTCCTGGGGAAGATGTGCGCTCAGGAGACCTGAGAATTAATGAGACATTCCTTAAGGACATTTGTGGGGCTTTTTTTTTTTTTCTATCGTTTTTGGCTAAACCATTTTCTTAGTTGATGGAAGAAAAAGCAAGACATATGTGCTGATCCTCCGGGAAATTCAGCCAGGCTTTTCACTCTGCTCAGGTGTGTACAATTTGTTGCAGGCCAGTATGTTGGCTTGGCGGGAGGGTGGGTGTCCGTAGAGAGTGATGTTTTGACAGACTGTTTACTGCCACTTGGGCTATACCTGCAGGCTGTTTGGGAGCAGCTGGTATAGAGGGCCTGCTTATTTCCATCATCTCCATCCACGTGGATAATTAGCAAGGCTGGCCCCAGGCCAAGTGGCAGAAGCAATGATGTCTATGGTCCCTGCAGCTTCCCAGGCCCCTCCCGTACCCCATCCACTTCCTCCTGCCACCTCCTAACCCCAGGCTCAAGGAATTCAGCACATAGGAGCAGTAAAGAGGTTGCATGAACCAACCCCAGCCTAGCCTTTAGCAATTAGTCTGGTGGACTGAATACCTGCCTTGGTATCTGAATCTGTCTTTGAGCCTTTTTTTTTTCCCCAGGATTAGAAAGCCTTTTCTTGTTTTGAACAGAAATTCATTCACTTAATCAATATTTATTGAACACCTACTATGTTCCAGGTATAATTCTAGTTTAAATGGCTCTCATGGGATAATTTAGTCCCAGAGGAAAAGAGCCTCATTTCCCTTATTCCTCCTAACATGGTGGTAAGTTCCCTTCCAGGGAACTTGTGTTTGCATTTTCACTTGTTGTTCCTTAGGTTCCCTCAGTCATAAGCCTCTCCCAGATTCACCCATCTTGTCTTCTCTGCTCATCACATACAAGTGATCCATCACCCACCTACTTGCAGCACAAGCTGTCAGGAGCTGCATGATTTCATGCTCAGTAGTGTTCATTGTCCTCTACCTAGAATGCCTTTCCCTCTTTGACGTACTTGCTGAACTCCTCCCCTTTCTCTCTTCACACATGTCTCTTGCTACACCCTGGCTTAAACACAGGATCATGACATATTCACCTTTTGCTCTTAACAGCTGGCCCAGTAACTGACCTTTAGGGCTCAATCAGTGTTTATCTACCTCCTGTATAGTTCTCTTTCAGATCAGTAGAAGGCCCTGTGAGATCAGTGAAGGGAGCTACCATGAGAAGATCCTCACACTACATCAGGGCCAGGAGTGCTGGAAGCTCCTACTTCTGCTCAGGCCTCACCATGGCCTCTAGTTGCAGCTCTTCCAATTTTGTATCCTCCTCTTTCTGATAACAGTAATCGTCCAATCCGGCCCTCTTAGCATGTTAGCTTTCTCTGTTCATCCTGCTCTCCTCCACTGGATGTTTAGAGAATTGGGACTAGCTTTCCCTACACCACACCAAGGTCCCAGGACTCTAAGTCTGCCATCGAGCCCATCTGACTAAACCCCATCCTCAACCTGTGCTAGTCTATTGCTCATGTACAGTGTGGGACATAGACATTCATCCATTCTCCTGGCACACACCAGGAAGACAATTGCAATAGCATCCACTCCAGAACATCCTGGAAGCTTATCTGGAATTTTTCTTTTTTAAGATTTCATTTATTTATTTGAGAGAGAGAGAGAGAGAGAGCAAGTGAGAGAATGTGTGGGGGGAGGAGCAGAGGGAGAGGGAGAAGCAGAGTCCCCACTGAGCAGGGAGCCTGACTTGAGGGGTCAATTCCAAGACCCTGAGATCATGACCTGAGCCAAAGGCAGACATTTAACTGACTGAACCACCCAGGAGCCCCGCTTACCCGGAATTTCTATGACTGTGTTCATCAGTCTCTGAGAGCATCTAAGTTCCTATCATCTGCCTTCCAGTCTTCCCTTACCACCTACAGGTACCTTTTTTTTTTTTTTTTTTTTTTTTTTTTGTGGTTCATAGGAGAAGCTATACTCTAAGCCCACCAGGCTCATGATTTTCTTTTGTTTCTTTTGTCTTTTTGGTTCTGCTGTTAGCAAAAGTCTACTTATAATCTCAGAAATCTATACTCTAACTCATTATTACTTGTGAATAATCTCTATTACCCCGAGTTCACTGCCTGTGGAACACTTGCCCTGTTGCATCTCAGTGAGCAAGAGCAAAAAATAGGGGAAAAAATTGTCTACCATGAAGACTGTAGTCACCATAAGTAGTAAATGCTCAATAATTACTAGTTTTTGTTACAAGGAAATCAGTGTTGTTAATTTCCATCTGTGAAGTGATCAAACTTTAGCACATATTCAGTCTAGAAGTTATAGATTGGTGGCCTGCAGATCAAAGTTGGACTGCACACTTTTTTTTCCCCCAGCACTGAGTTTTAAAAATTTTGTATTTGAGCCCTGTAGGTAGGCTCCCTACTACTCTTTGGTTCACTAAGGCCCCACTGCTTCCTATTGTCACATAAAACACGTTCATGACCTTCACACTCCTGAAGGCGTTTTAGTTCCAGTCCAACCCTGTCTTTTGAGGATCAGAGAGCAGCAGTAATTTGCTCAAGGTCATATAACTAGTTAACAGCGGTGCTAGTGGTAGAAGGCTACTGTCTGACTTGTAGTCTAGGGCTCTTCTTCTATAACCAAGGTGCCTCCCCAAAATACCAAATACAGTTGTGAAACTGGAATTGAATTTTCTTAGTCTATAGAAAGGGGAAGGAAGGAGACTCAGATTACAGTAAAACTCCAAATTGTACTGGCTCTTGTCCAAACCTGTATCCAGAGGAAATCCATCCCACTGTAAAAGCTGGCCCAGTTATATCTTAAAGTCCTCAGTTGAAGGGGTGTCATGTGTGCCCAAAAATTCACCTGTTGGCTAGTCACCGCGTGGCATTTGGCACATTCTTCCTCATCCTGTCTGCATCTCTCTCTACTGTTGATCTTCTTTGGCCACAGTGCCATTTGAGAGTAACCCATGATTGCCCCATCCCTATATTTCTTCAAAGAGTGTTGTCAACCAGTGCTCTCAAAGCTGTGCATCCACAAATTCTGCTTTCCTGTGCCCTACATAGAAATGCACTCTTGAAAGGCCCACCTGTGATAATCTGCATGGGGAAATGCTTGCATGTAGGCCTTTAGGCCAGTAACTTCACCTGTGCTAGCTAAACATATTCATCTCCTTCACTGTTAGCCAGGAACCCTTCCTACTAGAACCTTTGCATATTTATTTTCTTCTATGAACCTCATTTATCCCCTCTCTAGTAGGGTCGATCATGCCTCCATCTGAGGGTTGTTGCCAAAATTATAAAAAAAAAAAATTATATGTGGCGCTAAGTGTGAAAGTACCCAGCAAGCTGCAGCATGCTGTACAAATGTTAGGTCTGTAGGTTTATAAAGCCTTCTGTTCTCAGCTTCCACTATTTACCAGTATCTCATGTTTATTCATTTTGTGGTGTGTGTATCTATTTTTCCTTTTAAAAAACAAACATGATATTTTAAAGTTGAAAGCCTAAACAAATCCATTCAAATTTGCATAGCTCTTAGGTTATTAGATTCTTGGTAAACGTCATAAGTCTTCCATGTGTATCAATTTGCAATTTAATTCAACTAACCACTATTGAACACTTACTTCTGGGCCTTTACTGGGTATATGCATGTGTCCATTCTCTGAAATCATTTAACAGGATCTAGATCACATTGTATTTTATGATAAATAGAAAATCTAAGAAGATATTAAGTGACATGAGCCACAACTAATGCTGAATATATTGGGTTTTAGTGTTCGAAAAGCACATCCTGTGAACACTTTGAGAGTCACACCAGCTAGACTGGAGCCTAAGCTCAGCACCAAATTGTTGTATAACCTGAAGGATGCTCTGTAAATTTTTGGAGCTTCAAATTCCTCATTTAGACAATAATTGAAGATGATAATGTTATACTGTAGGTTTGTGATCAGGAATAAACAAGATCCCAAATGCAAAACACCTAATACATTTTAATATCTCTTTGTATGTAATATTTTAAGAAAGCTGATGCCTCATACCAGTACTTTTATATATATTTTTTTAAGATTTTATTTATTTATTCATGAGAGACAGAGAGAGACAGAGAGAGAGAGAGAGAGAGAGAGAGAGGCAGAGACACAGGCTGAGGGAGAAGCAGGCTCCCCACAGGGAGCCCAATGTGGGCCTCAATCCTGGGACTCCAGGATCACGCCCTAAGCTGAAGGCAGACACTCAACCACTGAGCTACCCAGGCATCCCACAAGTGCTTTTTTAAAGCTTTACAATTATTTTCTCATTTTCTATAAAGATTATTGTCAGAATTCAACTTGTCTGTTAGGTAGTTTGCTGAGACATGGCTGTTTTCCATTGCATTCATCTGGGTCCTCTAAGAAGCAGACCCTAAAACCAGATTGAATATGCAAGAATGCTATTAGGGGGATGCCTGTGTGAAAGAAGATAATTTGGTCAACAGGGAGGGCTGGAAACCAAACAGATAGCAAGGCAAGTGTGTGACCCCAAGTGAACAAGGGAGGGAGAGAAGGTCTGAGAAAAACATCCTAGACTTCTATGTGATGTGAGTCAGATCCAGCAAAGCCAGTGGGGAGCCCTCAAGCCAAAGTCCGTTTGGAGGAGACTGCATCCCCCAGGAGCTGGTCCATCTTAGTATCCCTGCAGTGCTCAGTCTTTGCGCTGGAGAAGCCTGTGGGAGGTGTAGACTTGGCACAAATCCGACACGAATATGAAAGAATAGTAGCCAGAGCCTTTGGTCAGTTACTGCCCACAGTTGGAGGTGTGGAGGTTCATTGTGCCTCCTAATGTTTACAGCACTACCCAGGAACGCCTTTGTTCTCCCCTCAGCAATGGCTATTCTTACAGATCTCTTTCAGTGCTCACCTATCACTTATTTCTCCTTTATATGAAATTACAATAACCCTAAAGGTGACAAAACAGGAAATCAGCTCAGCAACACACTGGTCACTTCTGACTTTTCTGGGAATGTGTTTGACCCAATTTTTAGTGATGTAATCCAGTTGGTCCTGATGCCTAGTAGTAGTATAGCTCCTACTTCATCGACTTAAAATTTGGTTAAAAAAATAAAATAATATAAAATAAAATAAAATAAAATAAAATAAAATAAAATAAAATAACAAAACAAAACAAAACAAAATAATAAAATAAAATAAAATAAAATAAAATAAAATAAAATAAAATAAAATAAAAAAGTAAAATAAAATAAAAACGATTTGGTTAGAACTGGCTCTGCCTCTGCCCAGCTATTTGTGGTCAAGTCATTTAACCTCAGTGATCTCCCCTCTTTTATAAAGCATACATTATAATACCTATCCCAAAAATTGTCAACATCAAGAATTAAATATAATAAAACTAGAAAACTAACAAGTTGCTTAGCATAATTCAGACAATTGATACATTTAATAAATCACTTGTATTTTAGTGTAATTATCATTATCTTTTACGATCATCAGCTGCATAATAAGCATTAGTGAATGAAATCTCTATGTAGTGTTAATAAAATTAATGTTTGCCTACCTAACATAGTGGTTAGTCCATGCCAGGTAACCAACAGATATTAGTTCCCTTTCTTCCCTCCTGTTTCTCTGACAATTTTACTTTGCTCTAGCAGAAGGATTTTTCAGCATATTAAAAAATTCTGTCTTCTTCAAAGAGGCCGTTTGTCTCCTTTGTTTCCTTTTGGGCACCACAGACAACAGCAAACTGATGGGAATTCCATGAATTCATCAAGATTCTTTTCTATATTTGTTGATGGCCTAACTGATGCCAAACAGCAGGAATTCTGCTATGTACATAATTGTTTTTGCCCTCAAGAAACCCATGATCTGAGGGTGGGGGGAGATAGGAGGGCAGCACTGTAAGTTGTCTGTGCCTTGGATGATGGTGATCCAAAAATGGTGTAGTCCACTATGTTGGGGAGTGTGGAGTTGTCAGGGGGAAGCACTTTCTTTTTCTGTCTTCTTTTACCCCTCTTCCTCCTGCATCATCGTCACCATTGTGATTCTAGATATTCGTTGACCCAGAAAGCTTTCAGGTACTGTGCCAATTTCTTTATGCAAATTAACTAAATTAATCCTCATCATAATATTACATGGTATGTATCTTCATTCCATAAATATGGAGTCCGGATCTCAGAGAAGTCATTTGTCTAAGACTCACCTATCTACTGACTAGTAGAGCCAAGTTTCAAATCCAGATAATCTGGATTAATGGCCCACAGACATACCCTAAGATAAATGGCTCATACAGGAGAAGATGCCTAGGCTGGATCTTGAGTAGTGAGGGATTCAGCAGGTTGTCAATCCTAGAATACGGTAGGCCAAAGGAGCAACACGTGCATGGGTAGGCAGGGCAGCCTATCTAGGCTTACTTGTTATGAGTCTTGCATATCACTTAGCCAGTGTTTTACACATAGTGAGCTTTCAGTAAATTTGTTGAATGAAGGGAAGAATAATTAAAGCTATGCATGCTCTGCAGCCTTCCATCCACCAATCTATCCCCCTCATCCTGATTTCTCTCTGATTCCATATCAATCTTTGCCTCAACCAGGAAGCTTTCTGAGGCTACCCTTGTGCACAGCGACTTCTTCCTCCCCAAATCCCTGCAGTAGTAAACATCTGTAACTCTCAGGTAGCACATAATTATAAGGAATCTTGTGTATTTATCATAATTTCTTTATATTAAAGATTTGTTTGTTTATTTTAGATGGAGGGAGGTAGAGAGAGAACCTCAAGCAGACACCCCACTGGGCACAAAGCCCAACATCAGGCTCAGCCTCACAACCCTGAGATAATGACCAGACCTGAAATCAAGAGTCAGATGCTTAACCAACTGAGTCACCCAGGTGCCCCTTCCTTCCTTCCTTCTTTCCTTCCTTCCTTCCTTCCTTCCTTCCTTCCTTCCTTCCTTCCTTCTTTCTTTCTTTTCTTTCTTTCTTTCTTTCTTTCTTTCTTTCTTTCTTTCTTTCTTTCTTTCCTTCTTTCTTTCTTTCTTCTTTCTTTCTTTCTTTCTTTCTTTCTTTCTTTCTTTCTTTCTTTCTGATTTTGTTTATTTTAGAGAGTGAGCACAAGTGAGGGGGGAGAGAGAGAAGCAGACTCTCCACTGAACAAGGAGCTCTATCTCACACCCTGAAATCATGACCTGAGCCAAAATTAAGAATTGAGGCTTAACTGACTAAGCCACCCAGGTACCCTTTTTATTATTTTTAATGGAAGTATAGTTGTCATGCATCTTCTGTATTTGATAATCTTCCTACTCATCTATCATATGGACTCCCTGAAAATAGGGTCCATGAGAAGCAGTATGATAGAATAAAAGAGGCAACAGTTTGGGGTCAGACAGATCTGCATTTGAATTACCCTCTAGCTCTTCTCACCATCTGTGTGACCTGGGAGTGAGGTTACATATTTTGAAACTTATATTCAATATTTTTGATGGATATATTTTTGTATTGTTGATATATAATTAACATACATTGTATCAGTTTCAAGTATATAGCATACTGATTAAATATTTGTATATATTGCAAAATGATCACTGTAAGTCTAGCTAACATCCATTGCCATCAATACATCAATAGATTATTTTTCTTGTGATGAGAACTTTTAAGATCTACTCTCTTAGCTTTCAAATAAATTATAAAGTATTAACTGTAGTCTCCATACTATATATTACTGAGCCATGACTAATTGTATAACTGGAACTTTCATTTCATAACCATCTTTATTTTGCCCACTCACTCCCTACCCCCTGCCTCTGGCAACCACCAGTCTATTCTCTGTATCTATAAGTTTGAGTTTGGGGGAAGGTTTTGTTTTTTTTAGGATTCTACATATAAGTGAGATCATACCATATTTCTTTCTCTGGCTTTTTTCACTTAGCTAATTCCTTCAAAGTTCATCTGTGTTGTCACAAATGGCAAGATTTTCTTCTTTTTCTATGGTTGAATATCCCATTGTGTGTGTGTGCGCGCGCCTATGTGTGTCACATTTTCGTTATCTATATATCCATCATTCACTGATAGACATTTACTTGCTTCCATGTCTTACCTATCATGTATAATGCCACAATGAACCTGGGTATGCAGACATATTTCTGAGTTGGTGTTGTTTCTTTTGGATAATTTAATTTGGATAATTAAATTTCAATTTCCCAGAAATTGAACTGCTAGATCATTTTTAATTTTTTTTAAGAAACTCCATACTATTTCCTCCAATGGGTGCACAAATTTACATTTCTGCCAACAAGACACAAGCATTCTTTCTCCACATCCTCACAAACACTTCTTATTTCTTGTCTTTTTGATGTTAGCCATTCTGACAGATATGAGGTGATATCTCATGGCAATTTTGATTTACATTTCCCCAAGGATTAGTAATGTTGAACATCTTTTCATGTACTTGTTGGCCATCTTTATGTCTTCTTCGGAAAACTGTCTGTTCGGTTACCTGTCCATTTTTTAATCAGATTGTTGTGGTTTTGTGTGTGTATGTTTTTTTGTTTTGTTTTTGTTTTTGCTATTGAGTGGTAAGTTTTTTTATACATATTTTGGATATTAATCTGTTATCAGATATATTATTTGCATATGTTTTCTTCCATTCAGTCCATTGTCTTTTCATTTTGTTGATTGATTTTTGTGTATGGTGTAAGATAGTAGTCCAGTTTCTTTCTTTCACCTGTGGCTGTCAGTTTTCCCATCACCATTTATTGAAGGGACCATTATTTCCCCATTGTATAGTCTTGGCTCCCTAGTCTTAAATTAATTGACTGTAAACGTGTGGATTTGTTTCTGGGCTCTCTATTGTGTTCCAATGACCTATGTGTCTGTATTTATGCCAATCCCATGGTATTTTGATTATTATAACTCTACAATATAATTGGAAATCAGAAAGTGTGGTGCCTCTACCTTTGTTCTTTCTCAAGTTTGGTTTAGATATTTGGGGTATTTTTTCCTTCTATATAATATCTGATCCTAGGATAGGATATTAAATAGGATAATATCTGATCCTAGGATAACATACCTGATACCGTTTAGTTCCATGCCCAGCACACAGTCCCTAGGTCAGCGTGAATTTATTCCCTCTTGTGCTTCTTTATTCACATATTTGCAATGAGATTCTTGGTAAGTAGACTGTAAGGATGTGTAGTGACACGTTGAGAATGCTGTAAACCCATTTATTCCCATCAGAGACCACTGAAGACCTAGCCAAGCCAAAGAAGAATTGCAGTATTATGCCTCAGGAGCCTGTTCTCAGAAATTAAAAAACAAGCAATGTGCTGTGCTCTAGTGGAAGTGTAGCACCTCTGATAGTTGACAGTGCTGTGAATAGAGGTGATAGGGAGAGGTTCTGTGCAGCTATACTTTGGTTTGACCAGTGGTTTTGTGAAGTGTATGCTATTTTTGCCTTATGTAAATTGTCATTTGAAATACTATTTATGTATTTGAAGTGAATTTTACATTCCCTCACACACTCATTTGTATATTCAACAAATATTTATTGACTGCTTGCTCTGTGCAAGGTTCTCTGAACTCATATGGGGACACAAAATTAAAGAAAGAAGGACTCTGAGCAACAGTGAAAAAGCTTTGTTTCTGGAACCTGGCAACATGGGTTCAAATCCTGACCACATCCTCATCAGTTTGGCAATTTGTGAAGACCATCTGAGACTCAGTTTCCCTATCTGTAAGATGTACATATAAGTAGTGATTGCCTAATATGGGAGGTTATAAAGATTCAAAGAAATATTCTAAGTAAAATATTTACTGTGACACCTGCTGCACACTGATCATTAAATAAATGCTTGATTGTATGTATGTGCAATATGTCACATTATCTGATTTTTAAAGCTAATAAACATACATTTTTTAAAAACTCTAAATGAAATAAAAAAGATCACTGATGACCAAGAAGATTTTTTTTTTAGCCCTTGAGGGAATTTGCGGTTTCTTTCCAGTTATTGTTTTTGGACAGTTATTATTGTTCAGTTATTATTATATTGTATTAATATAATACTTCTAGGAGCCCATCAGCAGTTCCTTGGCAGAGGGTGTAGGTGGTAGGTGGACAGGGGTCAGTGGGAATGACTTCACAGAGGAAGTGGCATTTTACCTGACAGGGAAAGGTAGTCATAGAAGAGAAACAAGAAGAGAAAGGGAAGAACAAAGTTGTGAAAATGATGAAGTATGTGAGGTCTTGCAAGCAGTTCATTCTTTCAGATGAAAGAATTGCAAGTGGCCAAATGTCAGAATTCTAAATGGCCAAAAAGACTTAAGTGTCATTTCTGGGGTCAATCAGAGAAGAAAAAGGTGGAAATATTGATTGAGATAAGACTGAGCAAGGCCTTGACTGACATAAATATTTAGTGTAGTTTATAGGTTCTCTAATCCAACATATCATCTTCTAGACCAGAAAATTGGGGTTCAGAGAAAATCTAACAGCTGGCTGTTTCTTTAGTGCCTTATAAAAAATGCACTCTAAACATGTGGCTTAAACATGTTTTATTTTTTATTTATTTTATTTATTTATAATTTATTTTATTTATTATTATTAATTTTTTATTTTATTTATTTTTAATTTATTACTTTTTACATTCAACTGGTTCAGGCAGCATTTGCCTACTTCATATTGTGGTCAGACAGGGTACTGTGTAAGTTAAAAGTTCAAAGTGGCTTCAGCCACATGGCTGGGTACTGACAGCTAGTGAAATATCAACCACAGCCTAATTCTCTTCCATGTGGAGCACCCTGGTACAATGAGCTATGAAGCAATGTGACCACATGGTTGCTTGGGCTTTCTCACAGAAGCCCAGTATGGCAGTCCTAGAGCAGCCAAGTTACTTACTTGGCAACTCTGTATTTTCAGAATGCAAAGGTGGAAGTTGTCAAGCCTTCTGAAGATCTAGTTCAACAAGTGATCGAGTGTCAGTTCCCCTGCATTGTATTGGTTAAAGTAAATTATGATTAAAACAATCATTTGTTAAAATATCTTCTCTATAAGGCTTCCCAAGTTCAAGGAGATTATATAAAAGCATATACGCCAAGAGGCATGGTTTATTAGGGACCATCACAATAACAATCTTCCACATTGAATAACTTCCCCAGACTCAAAACCAGTTAGCAAATATGACTTTTGGAATTAGATCCCAAGTCTCTATCTCCTTTCTTTCAGAAATGACATGATGCCTCCCCATCAGGTTGTGATGAGGAAAATGTATGATGACCCCACCACCACAGAGCTTGAATAAAAGCAGCTATTACCCAGCAGCTGCTAGATAGTTATATTCTTTAACCTAAGAGTCCAAGAATACAGCTACAGTCATCTTTGCAGAAAGCAACTCCTCTGACCTTCATGGTTGGATGAGGGAATGAAAAGCCCCTAGACAACTAAAGAAATTACCGGTGACATAGAATCCACTTTTGATGCCAACTGGCAAAAAATCATTAAAAACAGTTACCATCTTCTGGCCAAAGCGTGAGAGCTATTCAATTCAGGACTAATGAACATGGCACTATTGATCTTCTAAGACCGTGCAGGACTGATCAGTATCCAAGCCATAAATTATATTTATGAAGACATTCAAATAGCACACAATGATTACTTTTTCTCCTGAAAGTTCAGAGTAGCCACAGAGGCATCAGTTTTGCACAAGGTGATAGAACTACCTCTTCCACAGTTATCTGACCAAGACAAGAAGATGGATATTCATCGTATTCATCGGCATAAGGCACAATCTCATTTTGTTGACTTGATAGCTTCTGCTGTGTCTTCCTTCCTGAATATTTCATCTCTTTAGAGAAGACAATATGTGAAATCATTCTTCATTTAGTTTCATCTTTTTAATTTTTTTTAATTTGACAATCTAGGAAACCAGTAAGAATCTGTGGGAAGATGTATTTGAGAACAGGAAATGAAGCTATCAGCTAAAGGAGTTGCAAATACTCAAAGAAGCAAATGCTAGTAAAATGTCCATGCTAGAGTAGACAATCCCTAGAAAGAAGGTCAATTTTTCATTTTTCTTATAAGAAAACTGAGCTCCCACTTGTGAAGTAACTTGCTCAAGGTCATACAGAGGACATTTTGCCTGGTGCCAGTTGGCAGCTGGACACCCTACCTTTATATATATATATATATATATATATATAATTTATTTGTTTGTTTATTAACTTAAGAGAGAGAAAGAGCATCAGTGGGAGCAGGGGCAGAGGGAGAGGGAGAAAGAGACTCTCAAGCAGACTCCTTGTTGAGTGCAGAGCCCACTAGGGGCTGGATCTCATGACCCTGAGATCATGACCTGAGCCGAAATCAAGAGTTGGATGCTCAACTGACTGAGCCACCCAGGTACCCCATGGACATCCTACCCAGAGAGGCCAAGTTCCCCTCATAGCATATTGCCTACCTTGCCCCATAATTTTTTATCTTAAGTGTTTGAAAGCTATGGGTGTGTGTGAGAAAAACCAATGACCTGGATATTGGAAATCCAGTATTTTAGTTTAAAGTGTAACACCAAATCACTGTGTGGGCTTCAACAAAGCACTAACTTCTCTGGACCTTAGATTCTCCATTTCAAAAAAAAAATTAACTGAAATGAATCCTAAATTCCTGTTCATCTGAAAATTCTGATTATATTTCCTGATCAGGTCTGAGAAGACCTGGGTCTGTGGAGGCTAAATAGGAACATTACACTTTAAAGGGAGTGAGGAAAAAATCAGCTCTAAACTTACCATTAGAGGAGGCTTTGATCCCCCAAAGGAATGGTTTTGCAGTAGCTACAGAGGTCAGCAGCTGTGGGAGGCTAATTTAGGTTGTCTCTGGCTCATTGGCAATCACGAGGCTTGATATGTATTTGAAATAAACTAAACATTCCTAATCACCTCGAGAAAGGGATAACTCATTATAACTGCACGCTAAGGAACTCCAGTGACATTTATTCCGCATTTGTGTACAAATAGATTACATTATTTAACTAAATCAGTTTGGGCAGCTGGAAGCTACCAGTGCACTCATTTATCCCTGCGGAAGATTGAACAGTGATTAAAAGAGAATACCTCTTTAATTCCAGATGTCATATACATTCCACAAGGAAAAGGTTTTGTAGAACTTCGTGATAATAGCCTTCCACAAACCGAGCATCTCCTATAATGTCACCACCACATTTGAAGGTGAGGAAAGGAGCCATAAAAGCCAGAGAAGCCCATTTCTATGGCCATCTGGGACAAATCCATTCTGGATTTTTCTTTTACTTTCATTAGGAACATGCTATTCCACACTCCCCCCCCCCCCCCGCCCCCCGAAGTGCCTAAGATGATCATAGTGGAGAACCAGAACCTTCTGTCTGATGGTTTGGTTCCTTAATTTGGCCATCTGGAATTCCAGGGAGCACATGGTTTCAAAATGTAAGCTTTCAAATGGGGACAGGGCCACATGGGACAACCTGCCATTTGGGACACATCTTGGTTCTTCTAGCCTTGGATGCTTTTGTGCTTGTTTCTCTCTCGATTTGTTTTTTCTATTTTGTCCCAAAAGAAGGTGCTAAATGGATAACATTTGAAACCTCTCTTCCCATGGCATAGAGAACTCATTTCTGACACGAACAATTGAGTGCAATACAGCTGGTGGGCTTTGGCGGAGCAACTTGAAAACTGATACAGAGGAACTAAAATTTGTTAAATATCTATGATGAGTCAGAAATTGTGGGAAGCACATTACATAATCCTCATCGATCCTCAGAAGTGGCTGCAAAGCCATTTCATAGACCATGGGACCTGAATAATCACACAGGGCCCACACTTAGAAGGACCATCTTCTTGTCACCATCATAAATTCTTCATACTTTTCTAACAGAACCCCTCTGCCTTTCACTTTGTACTGAGCCCGGCAAATTCTGTTGCTGGTCTTACCTGGCTAGATAGGTATTATTATTTGTGGGTGCATATGTGTTAACAGATTAAACAAAAATAAAAGGTCTGCTTATCTCAAACTCAGGTCTTCCAAACTCTTTCCTTTTTATTATTCTGAAAAAGAAAACTAGGCATTATGTATTATATGAAAAGACATGCTGAATCTTTACCTTAAAACATATCCCACCCCATCCAAGGGAGGAGAGGTAAGATGGGAGATGATAAAGTAATGATAATAGTAAGAGCAACAGCACTGAAAAATATATATTTCTGTAGGTTTCTTGTATATGTTTTTCTTTACATCTATACATTTGGACATGTGTAAATGATGTGAATATACATGAGAAAATAGCTAATTATATCCAAGCCTCGGAAAACCATAAATCAAATAAAGTAAATTTTTATTATTTCAAATTACAAAGTCATTTCCATCATACATTTAAGTGAGCTAATGTGACTTGTGTTGCATCACGTATTTCTTAAAGAGAAAAACATTTCAGATGGTAAACAAGTCATGTTTGAACATTAACTATTAGACTTGAGGCCATTATTAAATAACTGTGTTTCTTTTTCTCAGAAAACCATGTCCTCCATTTAGGATTAATATACTTTGGGCTATGTTCAAGCCTTTGGTGTTGAGATCCAAAATTTTAAAACTACATAAATAATCAGTATATATACATGAAGCAAATATATGTTGAACGCCTATGTGCTAGTCACCGTTCTCACACAGAATCAAGAGATTAATACATTAATTCATCAGATATTTATTAACTGCCAGTGTGTGCTAGGTATTGCATTAGCCACCAGCAACAGATGATGAAAAGGTAGCTATTTTGCCCTGCTCTCTAAAATTTTATAGTATAACAGGAAAGATAGATATTTTTAAAATAATAAAAGCAAAAAAATACATGTATCAAGCATGATATGAAAGATAAATGCAGTAGTTTTGGGAAATCTTTTTGATGGACTTTCCTTGGAGAGGTCAGAGCGACATGGAATCACAAATGGAGCAAAGAAATCAAAAGAGCAAAGAAAATACTAAGTTAAGGGAACAAACAACAAGGTGCCAGGATCCAGAGGAAGTGGCATTCAGTCCAGAGTGGTGGTTGGGAATCCAGGATACCACTTGGTCAGGATCCTCAACTGAGGCAGTCTCGGAGTCTAGCACAAGGCAACCCCAACTCACCACCATGAGGAGCCTCAGTTTTTCTCTCAGTGGTAAAGGTGTTGCCGAGGAAGGGATGGCAGGCTCCGCGACCTGTGAGTTTTCTGTTGACTCTGATAACTCTTTGATTTAGTGATTCTAAGAGGTGGTGTGGAATGAGATTGAGAGAAGAGGAAAATAAAGAAACAAAAGACTGAGGACTACTGGAGCGCATAACACATTTTAACAACAGCACCATTTGGCAGGCATTGCATTGGGTGCTTTACATGCTGTATTTCTACTTCTCACTGCAGTGGCATCATGTCTTCATCTGCTAATCTCATTGCAGCTAATGTGCAGCTATTCAATGTCTTTTGCTCTATGACTTTTTTTCTGGCTGCTTCCCAAGCTCTGATCTGCATCTCTACTCATGGAGGCAGCTACTGCAGCCGTGTAACTTCTGATATCTCTGCCTTCAGCCCACCTGCCATATGGTATCCAAAACTGCTTTACTAAGAGAAAGACCTGACCATTTCCTGCCTTAGAACCAAAGGGAGTTTCCATCCTGTCTAGGAGATGGATCAAACACTATATTTGGTGCTCATCATTATCTACAGCCTATCTCAACCCACCTCATGGCCTGACCCAACACACCATACCGACTGATGGAAAGGGAATAAAATTTAAAATTGTCCGTAGATTCAAATCCTGAGTTTTAATTAGCTGAGCAACCTCAGGCAAGTTAATTAACTTCTCTGAGCTTCAGTTTCTTTAGGTTTAAGACAGACTATTAAATGAGAGGGTAAGAAAGGCAAGCGCTCTGCTCTAAGAATTTCCACACTTGGCAGAGGAAAGGCAAAGGGGAAACAATCACCAAAATAGAACACCGTGTCATTATTTATGACCATAAGAGGAAATTGGCAATGTTTATACTGCCGAGAAACCAATAGGACTGTGACTAGTGTTTCATAATTGACAATGCTTGTCTCATGTGCTGAGACATTTCTAGATCATTTCTAACAGTTAAGTATTCTTTCCTCCAGAGTGTTGAAGCCTATTGGGTTGTGGGGGTGAGCTATTGGTTGTGTCCTGGGAGACACAGGATACCCCTTCCATCCCCTTGTCTTCCTGCTTGGAACTGTGTTTATATGTTCAACAAATCCCTTTTCACTTGAGGGAGACAAAGACAGTTGTAGTGCATGCAGTTTGTTTTAGTAGCCATATACAATTGGCTCCCTGTCTAGGAGCTATAGCTCCTCTAGAGCTTCTCTAGAGCTTGTCTACAAGCTATAGCTCCTCTAGAGCTTCCTACTAGCTCTATGACCCTGTGCAATTTAACCGCATTGAACCCCAGCTTTCTCATCTGTAGAATAAGAATACCTAAATGTGCAAGTATCCTGTAGATTCAAGATGGTGATGTCTGTCATGCATCTTGCAGGAAACCTGGCAGGTGGTCTGCAATTAATAATTAATATTCATTAAATTATTAATAATTAATATAATTAATATCTGACAAACTTCATCTATTAAAAGTCTCTTGCCAGCCTAGTGTTGCCTCCAAATTCATACTTGTCTATCCTTGGTTTTGGTGAGTCCATTTTGGCATACGTTGAGCGGGCCTTGTGTTCTAGATCTTGACAGGGTCTTTTCCAGCACAGACAGTTCTTTTAAGAGGATACAGAATTCTTTTACCAGGTTTATTCCTATATCCAGAGCTTCATTATGATTCCATCGTCACACTAATTTCATTCAGCTCATGAAACATCTGTTCACATAGCAGATCAGCCCCTTTTACAGATATTAGTCTAAATGAGTTCTACTGTACTCATGGTAATCTTTTTTTCCCCCTCAGCAACTGCCTAAATAAACATTTGCTCAATATGGAGCAAGTCTTTGAGTTGAAGGGGAAAAATGATCTATATTTCATAATCTCCCCCAAGGCATGTTTCCTTCTTTTAAGGAATGCAACTATGCAAAAAAGAAAAAGCAGAGTAACTTCTGTGATTTTGTATTGTTCACCGTCATATGAATACATGGCTATCCGTGAGTTCAGCCATTGCCTACGAATACCCTGGACGTAGGTGGCATTCCACTGAGTTCAGGTCATTAAGCATTTACTGAGGACATATTTAGTCAGGTTCTGGGGAAAAGATCATTGGTACAGACTGTACGTTCAAGGGGCTTATATTCTCCTAGAGATAAATGTGTAAGGACGTATCACAATACCACTCTGAATTGAGTGGTATCAATCCAGACTATACCCCTTCCAGACCATGAATGGTTAGAATCTACTGTCTGCAGAAATCCAGAATATTCTTTTGTTGCTAAAGCTAATGAATCTTTAAGGAGGACTTTAAAAAGTCCTCTTTTTATGTGACAGCCCTAAGTTCTTGATGTTCTTGACAGTCTTCCTTCCTGACATTCTCTCTGGTCTTAAATCCTATGACACTAGCTTTCTTCCTAACACTCCTTTTCCTTCACAGGCTCCTGTTTCTCCCCGACTTTTCAGGTACCAGTATCTTTAATGGCTCCATCCTCTACCCTCCTTTTCTCCTACACGATCTTCCTGGGCAAGTTCATGTACACCGTGGCTTGTACCTCTGCTTAAGGACTGATAATTCATAAAACTCTCTCTTTACCGTAGATTTCACACCTAATTATAGACATGTATTTCCAATTGTTCACTTGATGTTTCAGCCTGGATGCTCTATGTGAAACTTAAATTCAACTTCTTCCTCAAACTGAATTCGTCATTCCTCTCTCCTACCAAAAATGCTGTCCTCCTACATTATTTAATCTATATTGCAAGCTATAAACCTAGAAACAGTCCTAGATTTCTACATTTGTCCAAATTCCCTTGTCCAAATACAAGTATGTCTTATCTTTTCTCTCTCTCTTTTTTTAAAGATTTAATTTATCTATTCATGAGAGACACAGAGAGAGAGAGAGAGGCAGAGACACAGGCAAAGGGAGAAGTAGGCTCGGTGCAGGGAGCCTGACGTGGGACTTGATCCCAGGTCTCTGGGATCACACTCTGGACTGAAGGCAGTGCTAAACTGCTGAGCCACCCGGGCTGCCCTCTCTTCTCTTTATATACACTTTCTAAGCCTTCTCCCTCTTGCCCTTGTTTTTGTATTTTTTGGTTTCACATTTCTCTAATGTGTCTACATCAGACCTAGCAAAATATTTATAACAAATGCATCTGTGTTATCACTTTATGAAAAGCTTCAGTGGTATCCCATTGCCAGTTCATTCTTAAAATTCTTTTCAGATCACCAAGGCCATTGGCAGTCTGATGTGTGTGTTCTCTCCTTTCCTTCTACCATTTCCCCATCTTCCAGCTTGTACTTCATGAATTTTAAAAATCAAACCATTAGTCATTCTCCAAATCTTTTGCCTGTGTCATTGCCTATGTCATTGCCTCTGCTCACGTTTTCAAACACTTCGTATATGACAGGTCTAGTGTCCCTCTTGTCCACACAGCAAACTCTTTCTCATCTTTAAAGTGTCTGTACAAAATGTCACTTCAGTGAGGCCTTCCTTACTTTTCTCAGACTTTATATTCTACTTATATTGGAAAAATTTACCTTTTCGGTTTTCCAGAAAACTGAGTTCCTTCAAGATAGGGACTCTCTCTTTTCACCTCTGAAGATGAATGCCTTGCCCACGGCAACCATTTCATAGATGTTTGTTAAATAATGTAATGGAGAAAATGTATTTACCTATAACAGTTTGCATATATGTCCGTGTGTACTGGGTAGATAGATAGCATGCACCCTTATAATTAAAGCTTAGTTTATAGATTTGGACTCATAACCTTGGCCTTGAAGAAGCTATTTATTTCATTGATAGTATTTCAGCAATAATTGCAAGATATTGTTATATATTGGTCCCATGGTTAAAAAAAAATAGGTATAGTTTTCCAAAATAAGCCTTAAAATAGTTGTCCTCCAATTGGGTTGGGTGTTAACATATTACAATTTATTGAAGCACCTAAATAGAAATATTTTCCATTATTAAACATTATCTATGAATCACAAATGAATAAACATGAAAAAATATGCAAACCTTTAGATACCTTTCTTCTAAATGCTAAATTTTATATTGGTTTTCTTTTTTTTTTTTTTTTTTTTTTGAGAGAGAGCAAGCGCCCATGAGTTTGGGGTGGGGCAGAGGGAGAGGGAGAGGGAGAGAGACTCTCAAGCAGACTCTAAGCCTGGTGTGGAGCCCAAGGAGGGGCTCGATCTCACAACCCTGAGATGACCTGAGCCTAAATCTGGAGGCAGATGCTTAACCAACTGAGCCACCCAGGCTTCCTGCAAACCCAATTCTTAATCATTATTTTCATTCAATCATAAGTTGCACATTATGGCACACTTAGCTTTAAGGTAAGTAAATTTCACTGAAGTATTAAATATATGCAGAAAAAATATACAAATTATGCTTTTAAAGCTCAGTAAATTTATAAAAGCAGCATTACCAAGCTCAAGATGTAGAACATGAAGACATTCAGAAGCCTTTTCTGTGCCTTTACCCATTTTTAGCCTCAGCCAAGGTCACTATTTTTCTGATTTCTGTCACCATGATGGCATTTCCTTTAGTCACCAAACACAGCACTCCACTAGGTTTCCAAATAGAGATAAAAAGGAGGGAGGTGTAGGATTAGGTGAGCTTTTAAGTCCTTTCCAATCTTGAGATTCTATATGAATGTGTTTGTATTTTTCCTCATAGCTTAACTTCAATATAATTTTGGTATAGCCCTTTGAGTTTTCCTTCCCAAATATCATTTTTTAAAAAATCTCTACCCTTTCTCTATCATTTCCTTCCATTCTCTATTCCAAGTAAGTTTGAACACTCGGTATTAGCACTAACTTTTAAAGTGTTGATCAAAATAGAGCAACATCATAGAAAGTTTGGGCGATAGAACCAAAAGATGCATCCATGAACCAGCCATCCTAACAAAAAAGCATGTCAGTTTGGCGAAGTATTTTCACACTTGCAATGTATAGTTACTTACAATAGATATCATCTCTTTTTGTAGAATAAGCATTTTTTTCATGTAAAAGCCTAGTCAATATAAAGATTGGTGCCTGCGTAATATTAAAGTAATAGATTCATCACAATTTGTTTAAAGAGCAACTTAGGTAGCTTCCAGAGTTTTATTAGTATATATAAAGCTATGTTGAACATCTTTTTGCATATATCTGTATTCTTCATTTCGATCAACAGGAGGACAGATTCCCACACTTTTAAGGGTGGCACACACATTCTTGTTCAAGAAAGCTCCCAAACACTTCCAGCTTTTCACTTTTCTGGGTAATTAGAGGAGTGATGGGTCCTCAGGAGCAGAAATTTGGATTTCATGAACTTTTCTGGCTTGAAAATCAGAAAGCAAATAAACCATTTCTGCCTGGACTAGATCAATTAGACACTCAGACATTTAACTGAGAAAATGGCCTGGGGCTAAACTCTAGCATAGCTGGGCTATAGCTGTCACTGTACCGCGGACCAGTGATTTCTCTGTCCCCTCTGGTTTGTAAAATAGCCATCCAATTGATTTACTGTGATTATCGCTGCAACTTGAGGTTTTGGCAAAAATCTATTGTAAAGAGTACAAGAGCTGAAAGGAAACATTTAACTTGTCAAAAATAAGTCTGGATAGGAAGGCGAGACAGAGAAAGTAAACACGGCAGAGAGGTGGGTGGGAAAAAGGAGGGAGACTAGTGACGGGGGTGGAGGAGGGGGAATTACAGAACTTGAACTTGAGAACGAATTGTCCCAGAGATCATTATAGACTATTATCTGAACTCTGAAACTTTGTTTTAAAATTTCTCAGATACTAAGTTAGAGAAAAACTGAATTCTGTTAGCTGATTAATTTAACAGTATGAAATTAGGAATCGATTTTATTTTTGGCACTCAATTTTTATCTAATTAGTTTAATAGAAGTGGTTTATTTAAAGGAAGGAACTGGTATAATTAAAATTTAGAGAAAATGTAGTGTTTACTGAAAATCGGAGAAACTGTCTCTATGTGCAGACTATCTTATTGGTGAAATGTATTACCTTAAAGACTATCCCATATTCCTTCCAGTACACTCCTAGAGACATCAGTGACCATTTATGGGATGAGCCAAAGGGAATGATCAGAAAAGATCCATATGCTGATGAAACAGTTGAATAAAGTCTTGAAACATGACCAGAAGTTCACCAATGAAGTAAATCATCGCTTGTTTAATGAATGTTCACCAAGTACCTCTAATAATAATCTAGATATCCAGTTTAGGGTCTGAGGTGGGAGAAATAAAGCGATTCCTAAGGGCATGGCCACATACCCATAATTTCAACATACTAGGGAATATGTTCCAGTAAGAGAAGGAAGAGAGATGAAAGAGAAAAGGGAGTAAAAGAAGTAGAGTGCTTGGAGCACTCAGATAAGATGGAGCTTCAGGGAGGACTTCCTAGTGGATGTCTCATGTGAGCTCACTCCTGTAGTGAGGTGAGTTTGGAAAGGAGTAACAGGAAGGGAGCAGTTCAGACAGAAGAGGAAATAAGAAATAGCACATTTGGAGAATGTGGAGTATCAAAAGGGGACGGTGAATATATTAGATGAGGTGAAGGAGGCCACAGACACTAGAATATAAAGCATCTTTAATCATAGTCTGTTTGCACTAGGGACTGGGAATTATTGAAAGGTCTTAACAGGAGATCCACAGTGTCAGAACTGAAAGGAAGGTGGATCACTGTGAGCCTGAGTGGGAGCATATATGGAAAGGTCTAGGCCTAGAGGGAGTTAACTTCAGTGAGGAGGTTCCAGCAAGGCTTCTGAAGAGAGGTTGTCAAATTGTTATCTGCAAAGGGCCACATAGTAAATGTTTAGACTTCCCAGGCCACACATTCTCTCTCCAACTATCAACTCTGCTGCTGCAGCACAAAATCAACCACAGACAGTACACAAATGAATGAATGTGGCTGTGTTCCAGTAACGTTTTATTTATAGAGAGTGAAATCTGAATTTCATATAATTTTCACATATGAAACACTACTTTCCTTCGATTTTTTTTTAAGCATTTAAAAATGTGAAAAGCATTCTCCTGGTTCAGGGTATATAGGAGGGCAACCTCATCTGATGTAGTGGTGGTAAGAAGGGAGCTAAGTAGATGGATTTCAAAAGCAGCTACTATAGGAGCCCATAATTGGTTGGCTTTTTCTGGTTAAGGAGGAGTGGGGTCCAGAATAATTCTCAGTGTTGTGGCTTGAGACCCTGGGTGAGAGGTGGGGCCCTCAACATAGAGGATGCAGGAGAGGAATTCTAACAGCATGAAGTGCAGCTGACAAATGCCTTCCTTTCTCAATGATTCAATCTTCAGGGAGCTTGGTATGTGGAATCTTCCTAAGGAAAGTATTTTGAACTTTGTGTGCTTCAGGCAATTTTTTTTTTTTTTTTTTGTTCTTGGCAAGTACTTGCTTACCATTTGGGGGGCAAAAGATTTTAGAAAATGGCTGAGAGAAATTAATGTTCATTACTAATATCAATCTTTTAAAATATGTCACTTCCTTTGACATTTTCAGAAAACTGTCTCAAATAAGCCCCAAATGCAAATGTGACCCATATGCCAATGCCATATATCTAGCTGTGTACACACTGCATTAAAAAGCTCTCTCAAGCTAGAATTTTTTATCATTCCTGCATGGAATAACTCTCATGAAATAATTAGGAGGTACACAAACTAATGATAAATGTTAGCTTTTTGAAATGGGTTTTGATGAAATTATCATAATCTGATTATGCAGCTTCAAAGAACCTTTCCCAAGCTCAGTTTTTCCTCGTCCGATCCAATCTGCTACTGTCTGTGGCCAGAACAGCCTCTGCATGAGGATTTATTACGAGGGCTTAGAACTGCCAGCAGAGTCAGTTCTCCCTGAATCATAAATATTCATGAAGGAGAATAGGTACTGGTATGGCTTCCTGCCTCCTGGGCAACTCCAACATTCTGGTCAAGGCTGCATCCTGCTAAACAAAGGAGAAAGTAAGAAGTGTTCACACTGGAAAACAAATTGCAATTTCTTTTCAAGTATAGCCAGGAAGAATGGTATAGTAGGTCAAGATAATGTGTTTGAGTCTAATAAGTCTAGATTCTAGTTCTGCTGTTTGCTTTACCTAACTATACCTTAGTCAAGGTACTTGAATGCTCTGAACAGATAAAAATCATAACACCCTGAACAGCATAACACCTAGAACATACAATATACTAGTATTTACTATTATTATTATTATATTACTAAAATCTCAGGGTATAATTTTAGATAAACTCATTATAGACAATACTTAATATTAAATCCTAGAAAGTCACTAGGAGATGAAATGAATCAATTGTTTTTTTGTGAATGTACTATAGTTAAAACTTGGCTTTTTTGCATATTGTTATATAGTAACCTTGTAATGAATTAATAACCATCTGCATTTTATAGATGAAGACAATAAAAGCTCTAAGGGATTAGTACAGTAACATCACTATATTAGCCTGGGACATTTAGGCTCTGCTGTGATAATAAAAGAATTACCTTCTCACATGTGAGTAAAATAAAGCTTTCTTTTTAATTATTGTTATTAATGAGGTATAATCGACATGCAACATTATATTAGTTCCAAGTGTACAACATGATGGTTTGATGTTTGTGTATATTGAGAAATGATCACAATGAGTCTAGTTAATATCTGTCACCACACATAGTTACAGAGTATTTTTTCTTATGAGAACTTTTAAGATATATTTTCAGCAATAACATGATATTATTATTTATAGTTATCATACTGTACATTATATCCCCAGGACTTATTTCATAACTGGAAGTTAAGACTTTTTGATACCTTTCACTCGTTTTGCCCACCCCAGACTCACTTCGGGTAACAACCAGCCTGTTGTTTGTATCTGAGTTGTGTTTTTGTTTTTGCCTTGTTTTGTTTTAGATTCTACATATAAGTGAGATCATACAGTATTTGTCTTCCTCTATCTGACTTATTCACGTAGCACAGAATCCTTAAGGTCCATCCATGTTGTCACAAATGGCAAAATTTCATTGTTTTTTTATAACTGAATAATATGCCGCTGTACACACACACTGCAATTTCTATATCCATTCATCCGTTAGTGGGCATTTAGATTGCTTCCATATCTTGGCTATTATAAATAATGCTGCAGTGAAATGCAGTGAACATGAGAGTACATAAATCTTTTAATGTTTTCATTCTCTTATAAATAACCACAAGTGAAATTGTTGGATTATATGGTAGTTCCATTTTTAATTTTTTGAGGAACCTCCATACTGCTTTCTATAGTAGCTGTACCAGTTCACATTCCTACCAACAGTGCATAAGGTTTCCTTTTCTCTGCATCCTTGCCAACACTTGTTATTGATCTTTTTGGTGATAGCCATTCTGACAGATGTGAGCTGGTATCTCATTATGGTTTTCATTTGCATTTTCCTGATGACTGTTGATGTTGAGCATCTTTTCATGTACCTGTTGGCCATCTATATATGTTCTTCATATGTTCTTCAAGAAAATGTCTAGTTAGGTCCTCTGCCCATCTTTTGATTGAATTTTTTCCCATGTGATTGAATTGTATGAGATCTTTACATATTTTGGTAATTAACCTCCTAGCAGATTTGCAAATATTTTCTCCAATTCAGTAAGTTGCCTTTTCCTTTGTTTCCTTTGTTGTGCAGAAGCTTTTTGTTGTGATGTAATCCCACTTCTTTTTTTTTTTTTTTTTTTTTTTTTTTTTGCTTTTGTTGCTCAAGTTTTTCTTAGGATCATGTAATTACAAAGAAGTATAACTTGTTGCTCTAATACATTACTTCTGATTTTTTAAAGCAATGATGTGTTCAGTGATAGCATTTTATATACGCCATCACACTCTGTGATAAATTGAGCCAGAAGGATTATTATCCCCATTTGCTAGATAAGTAAACTGACACCAAGAATTCCTTATCTGGTATCACACAACAAGCTAACATTAAACTCCAGTATTCCTGATTCTTGGGATTGTGATATGAATCCTATACACTAACATTTGTGTGAAGTGTGTGAGATGCACCTCCAAAAATGTTTGAAGGACAAACATTATATGTTCTTATTCATTTGGGGAATATAAATAATAGTGAAAGGGAATAGAAGGGAAGGGAGAAGAAATGTGTGGGAAATATCAGAAAGGGAGACAGAACATAAAGACTCCTAACTCTGGGAAACGAACTAGGGGTGGTGGAAGGGGAGGAGGGCGGGGGGTGGGGGTGACTGGGTGACGGGCACTGAGGG
This sequence comes from Vulpes lagopus, assembly GCF_018345385.1. NCBI lineage: Eukaryota > Metazoa > Chordata > Mammalia > Carnivora > Canidae > Vulpes > Vulpes lagopus. The sequence goes on along the minus strand of NC_054838.1, from coordinate 30,584,084 downwards.
GGGCACTTGACCGGATGAGCACTGGGTGTTATTCTGTATGTTGGCAAATTGAACACCAATAAAAATAAATTTATTATTAAAAAAACAAAAACAAATATATTCAGAAAGCAAAAAAATGGAAAAAAAATAATTTTTTTGTTGTTGTTGTTGCAAGACCTGCCAAAGGTCTAAAGGTACCAATGTATTATGAGTCTTTAAGTGGAACAATATATTTCTTTTCCAAATCTTTATGGCCATAAAACCCTCTGTTCTTGGAATGTCTTATTGGACACAGGACAGCCTTAGTGAGATATTGTCCATCATACTACAGACATTTCACAGAATATCAGACACATGCCCTCTCCCATAATCACCCTTCAAAAAGAAATCCAGACAAAGAGCTGTTGCCTTCCACAAGTATAGAGCCTTGAGTGTGGAATGCTGCTTCAGTATTCTTTGAGGAAGCAAAAGAATCAGCCAAGTTGGATATTCCTTCTCACTTACTCTCCCATCTTCCTCATACACACTCAAAGCAAACAATTCATGTTCATTTTCTAATCAGAATTCCACCCTAGGAGAATCATTCCACTCTTACCACGTTTGTGAAACGCAGGCCTCTTTGTACAAAGATAAAGCAGGTTTCTTTTCTCACCACATATTGCCTATCTTTTGAAATACATTTTGTGGTCCATTCAGTCCATTTCCAGAGTATGAAAAGAACAGCACATGGTAATTAAAACAGTCACTCTGCACACAGCACTGTAATCATAATGAGTGGGATTATGGGCCTACTTTTCCCCACATGTTTATTTGCAGATGCATTCACTTTGATCCACATATCACACTGTGGTGCCTATGTCCCAGGCTGTCATAATTTTCTGCTTCATGTTTTACCATGCAGGGGCTTCCTCTTTCTTCACTTGCACTAAGGAGGGTCTGATTCAATGGAGATAGGTTGGGGTAGATTGCTCCCATGCCCTTCCATCTGTCTACTCTGCTCACTTGCCTGGCCCAGATAGGTTCCCTTGCTCCTAATACAACTTTATTAACCACAAAACCATACTTATTCTCTTCCAAAACACTGTCGCCTATATTGAATACTTTGCCAACCTTTGAAAAAAGCCTGCATCTGTTATGAAATTATTTTATGGCAACAAAGTCTATCCTTAATTAACTGAAAAAGTAGTCAAGACTAACAGAAATGAAATAATTTGCCTGAATTCACACATCTGATAAGTGTGGGTGAGAATTTGAATCCAGGTTTCTCTGCCTTCAAAGCTACCCAGAGGGGGGACAATGGAATAATATGGCTAAGATTGTGAGTTTTAGAATCAAGGTACAAGTCCCAGCCTTGCCCTTGATTAACCTGATATATGTCCTTGCACCTCAGTTTTCACACCCATGAGGATGAAGATGTTACCTACCTTGCAGTACTGCTGTATGGATTAAGTGAGGTATCACAGATATTGAAGCTACTAAAGACAGTAAGTGCTAGTTCCCTTCCTTTATATCATAATATAAACCTGATCTAGGTCATAGGTTATTGTGCTGATGAGTAATTTTTTCCTGCTTCTTCTTATATTTCCATAATTTACAAAATTTTACTGTCTGTCATGTATAACTCAATCAGAAAAGTGTGTATGTGTGAATTTGTGTGTATCCCCACTCATTCATCCATACATACAAAATATAAATAGAGCAATCAAAGAGACCCAACTAACAATAGAAGGAAAGGTAGGGAAGTGATATTACCTCCCTCACTTACATTCTAAGTGAAATTCTCAAGCCCTCACCTGTTTTTACAAGGAGACACTTCTTAGGCAGAGTTCAGCTGTCCTTGCACTGCACTGTGGGGTGGGACACTAGCCCACTTCTATCCCTCAAAGCCTACTTCCAATTTCTTGCCCTACCATGGGGATGTGAATTTGTGGGTTCCCTTTGAGAGGCAGATGAAGAATCTCATTTCTTGTTGGGAAGTAAATAATTTATCCCTTATTGTGGAGCTACCGTTCTTAAAGAGCCAGCTTATGGTGTGGATGAGGGGATGGTGCTAAATTTGGGAGAACTGGAGTGTCTTCTTGGCACCACACCCGAGAATTGTCCCAAGAGCAAAGTTCTGCCTCTCCCTTATGCCACTGTATGTCCCTGAGCTATATACCTCAGCTCTAGGAATTTTAGTTTCTGCATTTGTAAAAAGAGAATAATGCTTCAGAGGACTACTTCAGAGGACTTGTTGAAGGGATTAAGTGAGTTATTGCAAAGATGAACACCATATCGGCAGAAGTAATTATAACATGATGATGATTTTACTTATGGTAAGACTAGAGGTCCCAACTCACTGTAGCTTTTTAATATTGGCCTCACATTCTTTGAATAAATAGGCCTTAACCCCGTTGGTTCACCTGGAATTGTTAGAAATCACATTTAACTATTTTCCTCTAGAAACAAAGAATCAGTGTATGTCACACTCTCATAAGGTCACTGAGAGACTGTGCATGGGGCTCTCATATGTGAAGGTACTACGGCATGCACTGTGCTGGGAGTATCCACATACAGTCCCAATAACAACCATACAAGGTGGCTATCAGAATGGGGGTTTCTTTCCAATTGAGGAAACTGAGGCACAGAAAATTTAGAACATGCTCAAGTTCAGATGCAGTAGGAGTCCAGATAAAACCTCAGGTCTCTATCCCCAGAGCCCTGTTTTCTTCTGTTGCACCACTCCACCCCTTTAGGAGAAGGAGTCTGGAGGGAACTGCCACACGCAACCTGTCATTTCCTAACTCTAGACATGACAATTGATTCTGAATAGAAGAAGAGAAAGAAAGCTCTACTCATCTGTGATTCTCTTCCATCAATGTTCCATAGGTCTAGAAGGAAGCCAGCCCAAACATGTAACAGAAAAATAACCATCAGAGATTCAGAACTTAAAGTTGTTCTATACTGAATGAAGAGCTAGATTTTTGGTATTCTTTCATAAATATTTGTTTCCTAGACACTTATTAGATGCAAAAGTAAAATGCATACTTCGTAAATATTACTTGCTATGGCCTCTCAATGTAAGCTGTATCCTGAAAGCCCAAGACCCCATCCTAGGTCATTTGATGACATTCTCTGTCTCTTGGGCAAGTCATTTTTGTCTCTCGGGACTCAATTTATTCACATGTAAAGTGAAATTAGCTGCTGAAGCTCCTCAGCTTTAGTGTTCTGTGGGTCAGTGTTTATTTATTTGTAATTTCAATATCCTCTCCATTTCCCCCAAAGGATATTCAGAGGCAAAGAAAAACACCAACATGCAAGTAGAGAGTAGTAGTTAAAGGAGGAATCAGCAACCATCCAGAGAAAGGGGAGATAATTGTGCTAAAAACATGGATGAAATAATTACTATAATTGAGCAATAAATAACATTGTAATTTATCTAGGCCTTTAATTAATTAGTCTGCAAGTTGGTACTTTTTTATCTGTTTACTCCACTTCCAATCTTGGATATTCATGATAAGGAGGATCTAGGGAAACCAGTCTTGGACTACAGCAGCAGGGAAATGGGGAGGGAGATACTTCTTATTATGACTAAATCTCTAAACCTATTCCAAATGTTAATTGAGTTCACACATTTGAAAAATTCAAAGTGAAAATCTAAGTGTACTCTCTAGCTCTCAAACCACTGTCTTATTTGTAAAGGGACACCTCGTAGAGGCCTGAGTGCCTTGCTTCGTTTGTCCATTGGATGCCCTGTTTTATGTACTTCTTTGGCCTTGGCTCTGACTTAATTCATGTTTCTCCGCCACCTCCTCACTGGACTGTGAGCCTGGGGACAGTGACGCCTGGTTCATTTTTGCAAATAAAAAAAAAACTGTGCATGAATGTATAATAGCCAGAATTATCTGATACAGTCAACCTAAACTGCATATTTTATTCATTCATTCACATCTCCATTTATTTCACAGACATTTATAGATCTCACTGCATGACCAGCTCTGTGCTAGGCACAGGGAGCTCTCAAGACTGACAAGAAGCCATCACTTAGAGTAGCCTTATAGGTCTAGAGCAGGGTTTCTCAGCATCAACACTGTTGACATTTTAAGATGGATAATCCTTTGTTAGCGTGGCTATTCTGTGCATTGTAGTATGTCTAGCAGCACCCCTGAGCCCTACTCACTATATGCCAGTAACACCCTCCTCCCTAGTTGTGACAGTCAAAAATGTCTCCAAACATTGCCAGATGTCCTTAGGTGGCAAAAATCTCCCCTGGCTGAGCACCCTTGCAGCAGAGAAAGCCAGAGGGTTTGCAGGCTCATGAAGAAGGGAGTACCATGATGTCCCCAGCTCACAGTCAGAGCACAGCAATGTTGTCCATGGATCTGGAGCCAAATGGCCTCCATCTGTGTCCTTGTCTTCTACTTTCTAGCTGTATGACTTGGGCCAGTGACTTAGCCTTTGTGTGCCTCGGTTTCGTTATTTGGAAAGTGGGGATAATATTACCTGCTTCCTGGAATTGTAAGGATGACAGTGGTACATGATAATGGGTTATTTGCATGCCTATCTCCCTTTGAGTCCGTGAACTTCTTGAGGGTAAGAGCCTGTGCTTTTATCTACTTTTCTAGATTCAGAACTACTTTGCCTCCCAGCTAGCTCTAATATTAATAAAGGAATGTGAAATTCAAACCCTGGTTCTCTTACCCAGTTAGTGAACCAAGTCACATAAACTCTTAGCACCTCAGATTCTGTGCTTATCAGTATGGAGATAATAGTGATAAGGAATTACCAATAACTATTGAGGGTTGTTGAGAAGAATACATGCGTTAATCGATATTAAAAAGTCTTTTTCACCAAGTATAGTCCATAATATATATTCAAATAAAAGTTTGAATCTCAGAACAGATGCTGGAGAGCAAGGCAGAGGGGATGTCCATGCTCTCTGCTGCAGCAGGGCGCGGGGGGGTGGTGGTGGAGAGAAGACACTAGGTTGTCTGGCCCAGGAAGACAGTTCATACCCAGAAACAACATCTGTTCCATAGCAACCTTGTTGGCAGATAGAATATTGACAGTCCAGCCTTTCCTGCACAAACAAGTACTGCATATGAATTGGGCCACCCAGCCGGTTCTGATAGCAGCATGCCCTGATGCCCACCAGGCCCCTGACCCAGCTGTGGGTGCCTTTAGGAGGCCCAGGCAAGGGCAGCAGGGGACTTCTGTTCACGCCTTCCACACTGCCAGCAGGTGGTTGGTTCTCTTTCACCTCAAACCCTCACTGCTTCAACTGGACTTTGAAATGTCTTCAGCCCAGATTATCAACTTCTTCCCATTCTCAAGAGAAGGGCTTGTCCCTAGAAGTCCCAAAATTGTCATCTGTAAAACTCCTGGTGGTGGCCCGTCACCCAGCTGTAAGTCCCCTTCCTGAGATCTGGCCCCCATTCACCTCTTCAGCCAGTCTCTCTCCACTCTGCCTTATACCCCACACTGGGCACAAGGAATCCTCCCAAAATCTTGGCACTCTGGGGTCTTGATAATTTTGCACATGAAAGTTTGTCTCCCTAGAACGCCCTCCCCTTTGTCCATGCAGAGACTTTGCAGTCCTCCTCAGTACACCTTGAATGTCACCTCCTGTGTATTCACCTAGCAGCATTAAATGGCCCTTTCGAGGGGCCGTGTGTGCTACGTTCACCTCTGTTCTAGAGATTCATCACTGCATTATCAAAATGCCTAGACGTCCGTTTGGTCTCCTGGCGCATGAGATACTTGAAGGCCTGGTCTAGGTTTTCGTTTTTCTTTGAAAATCAAACCTGGGGATGCCTCCCTTCTCCTAACTGGCACCGTTGACACTGCCCCTTCTTTGTTACTCATCAACCCCCTACACCAGCTTCCACAAAAAAGAAAATGTATTCACTCCAGCCATTGTATGAATTTAGCAATTTCATTTCAGATTTGCAGAGACATGGGGTGAAGCTTCAGCTTAGCCTGTGGTGCATCAGTTTCACCAACTCCCAGTTTCCCAAGATTCTCCTGTTTGCCTTCTCCTCTTCCCTTAACAAATCAGTCTTGGTGTTGCTTCATGCAGAGCAGCTTCATCAACTTCCCTGAAACCTTGGGCACAGCAGATATCCCATCTCCCCAGGACCTTCTGCCATAGCAGACTAATCAAAGCAAAATCCAAAATAGTGGGTCTCTTTCTAGGGAAATCATTTGCCTACTGGGAAGAGAATACATTTTTTTTTTTCAATCTCACTCTACCTGTATTCTCAGCAAATGATATGGGACTTGACTCAAAATAGATGCTTCTGGAGTGTCTGGATGAATTGATCTCAGATGATATGGGTGAAAGTGATTATAAACCCGAAAGAATCTACAGAATTATTTATCATATCAATCCTATTATTTCATGACAATAGTATATAGTTGGATACAAGCTGCCCTCTTTTTGGCTTCCCTTTATAAGATGGGATCCCAGTCCGGACATCTCAGGTTCCTCCTGTGGTTCCCCACCCTGTTGAAGGAGATGACTGGTCAGGCACTTTGACTGTGGCAGGGAGGTCTAAGGCAGGAAGGAAAGCTGACCCTTTCAGGGCACTGTAGAGTGATAATCTTAGTGGAAATGGAGTCTCTGGTTCGAGGAGCAAGGAGGCATAGATTTGTTTCTTCCTTAGTGGCTTGTGAGGGGCTAAGATCAGCCAGCACTTGCCAACCTGGGGTGGGAGGCCACATGCTGCTGCAAAAGGAATAAAGAGATCGGGAGGCAGACAGACTTGATTTTGAATGTGACTCTGATAAGTGAACTAACCTTTCTGTGCCTCAATTGCACCATTAGTAAAATAATGGTGATAGGACACCTCATGTGTCCAGGAAACCGAATCCTAGAAAACTCAATTCTCCACCTCTCTTGGTCTTTAGTAGAGAGCTAAGTGGAGAGGACAAAACCGGGCAAATAAATGATTATTAGTTTAGACACTTGTCTCAAACACTGTGTGGCCTGCTCTGGCTCTCAAGGGCTGAGCTGGATTATGCATGAGACGTCAGGATGACTGAGCTCTCAATTTCAAAAGTTAGGCTAAAAATTGGGAGGAAGAAGCCATGTAGGAAAACAGAGCAAACTCTAAAGGTATGAATCCCAAAATATTCAATGCAAAGAGAGAGAGATTTCCCTCAGAGACCTGGCCTAGTCCATTTTCCTGGCACAGAAAAGGCATCTGTGACCATCAGTCTGGTGATTTGGCCCATTCATGTCTCTGAACCATTCTGCCATCATGGGTAATAGAATCCAGCTCTCTGTATCGCCTCTTCTCATACCCTCATCCCCTCCCTCTCTGTCTCAGAAGCCACATTCACTAAGAAAGGAAACATCATTGAGACCTCCAGCCACTGTCCAGTGCAGGTTGCCACTTATTTTCACTACTGGCTTGCAGACTATGGCTTTCACTGGGTCAGCCAGACATCATCAGTGGCCCATTTGCTATGGCCATAGCGAAGAAGGAATCATGGTACAGTACAGTTTTCTGCCATAAGACTGCTAGATATAGCAGGTATTCATGGGTATACTTAACCCATGAATACCTAACACAGGAAAAACATAAATAATGCACACTTAGCTCATCTATTGGTCACTATGGTTAATTGGTACAAATTAAAGATGGTGGCTTTCTAAGTAATTCCCAAAAAATTATTGAAGAAAATATGGAAATCTCTGCTAGCTCTGAGGTGCCTGCTGCCCTCTGGGGTTGCAAAATGCAATGTCTTTGATTTTATAGGTAATAGTGTTACACCTTATGGTACAGACAATGATGCAATAATAGCCTCACCCTATCCCAGGCGATCCCAACTCATCTGAGAAATTTCAAGTTATGCTGCCATGGAGACCAGCATAGTGCTTATAAATAGGATTAAAGCCACGCAGACCTCATTTGAGTCCTAATTCTCCCACTTACTGCATTTACCATTGACCTTGGCAAATTAAATATTCTGAATTTCAGTTTTCTCATTTGTAATACAACAATTATAATACTATGTACCCTCATCAGTGTTACCGTGAGGATGAAGTGAAATAAAGCCTGCAGAGGACATATCACAATAACTGACACACAGTCAGTGCCCCATAAATGGAATGATTTGCAGTACTTGTAGGGCTGGTGGGAGTAGCAGCCGCACTGTTAGCCTAGAGCTCTAGACCTGTACATGTACAGTGAAGGCTCTGAAGTAGTAGCTGTTTTCTCTTGAAGACTAGCCCCAGGTGCTTTCACATTAAAAGTTGACATCTCGGGGTGCCTGGGTGGTTCAATTTGTTGAGTAGCTGACTCTTGATTTCAGCTCAGGGTCATGGGATTGAGCCCTGCATCAGGCTCTGCACTCAGCTCAGAGTCTACTTGAGATTCTCTCTTTCCTTTCCTTTTCCCCCTGTGCTTTCTCTCTCTCCCTCCCCTGCTTTCTCTCTCTCTCAAATAAATAAATAAATAAATAAATAAATAAATAAATAAATAAATAAAACCTTAAAAAATTAGCATCTCTGACTGCCTAGTGCCCTGGGAGACCAGGATGTCCAACAAATCCCTGTCTGGGTTCCATCATTCAATGTCTCTGTCCTCCCTTCCATACATTAACTTAGGCCTGCTCCCAGTCAGTTGGTTGTGTGCCCCCATTTTCCTGTTCTTCTCGGCCTTGTGCCAACAGAGTCCTCCACTGAAAATCTGGCTTGACCATAATATAGGTTTTCCTTGATCAGGCACTTTCCATGTGCCAGATACTTTACCTGAATAATCTTGTTTAATACTTAGGACAGTCTATTCCTGCTTCACTCATTTACAGAAGAGTATTCAGAGTTGTAAAGGTGGTAAAAAATAACTTCCTAAGCCATTATGCTGGGAAACAGTTGAGCAGATATGTACAGTAGATTCTCACACCTCACCGAACATTGCCCATTCTGCACTCTCATTCTTTGGTAAATAACTTGGAAAATGATAATGAGGATGACAATAACTCCTATCTCTCGGATTATGTCAATGTTGCCATCTTACTGCCCACAAAGAAGGGATTTTTTAAAAACAAGGACCTTTCATCCACGAAGAGGGGTAATTTTGATGACAGGAGGCTGACATCTCTACCTTGTCATCCCTGGGACAGGAAACATGTGAAGATAGCATCCAAAAGACTCCATGGCCTTTGAGCTCCATGACTAGCCAGGAGCTCTGCCTTGAAGTTCTTCTAGACTCACTGATATACAACTTTGGCCCTTTCCGTCTCACCCTCTTAATGCATATCTTGCAGGAATGAAAACCTTCCTCCTTCTACAACTTTGTTATTTTTATTCTCCAGTATAAAATGTTCACTTAGTACCTTCTCCTCATTGAACTCATTACTGTCCTGAAAGAAAGTACTGCTGCAGTCTTCAAGTGAAGACAAATTATTGCTCCAGACCTCTGTGGTAGACATTTGGGTCCAGGTTCATTCTACTCTCATTCCCATTGTCTCCACCACTATTGCAAACACTACCATTCTCATTTTCAATGAGAATTCGCTGTTTCCCTTCATTTAGAACAGAATTTTCATAGGTTTCTAAAAACCACTGCTAAAGACATGTTTTATATTTACTTTTTAAAAAAATTATTTATTTATTTTAGAGAGTGAGAGTGTGTGCACACAAGGGGTCTTGATCTCATGACCCTGAGATCATGACCTGAGCCAAAATCAAGAGTCTGACACTTAACTGAGACACCCAGATACCCCCTAAAAACATGCTTTTTAAAAAATAAATGTTTTTCTTTTAAGATTTTATTTATTTATTCATGAGAGACAAAGAGAGAGAGAGAGAGGCAGAGACACAGGCAGAGGGAGAAGCAGGCTCCATGCAGGGAGCCTGACATGGGACTCGATCCCAGGACCCCAGGATCAGGCCCTGGGCTGAAGGCAGGCGCTAAACCTCTGAGCCACCCAGGGATCCCAAATGTTAAGTTTTTTTAAAAAATTCCAGTTAGTTAACATACAGTGTGATATTAGTTTTAGGTGTACAGTATAGTGATTCAACACTTCCATACAACACCCGGTGCTCATTGCAAGTGCACTCTTTAATCTCCATCACCTATTTCACCCATCCCCTACCCTACCTCTCCTTTGGTAACCATCAGTTTATTCTTTATAGTTAATAGTCTATTTCTTAGTTTCCCCCTTTCTTTTTCTTTCCCCGTGCTTATTTGTTTCTTAAATTCCATAAAGAGTAAAATCATATGGTATTTGTCTTTCTTTGACTTCTCTTTCTTGGCATTATACTCTCTAGCTCCATCCATGTTGTTGCAAATGGCAAGATTTCATTCTCTTTGATGGCTGAGTAATATTCCCTTGTATATATACATGACATCTTCTTTATCCGTTCATCTATTGATAGAAACTTGGGCTGTATCCATGACTTGACTATTGTAGATAATGCTGCCATCAATATTGGGGTGCATGTATTTTTTAATTGATATTTTTGAATTCTTTTTTTTTTCTAATTTTGAATTCTTTGGATAAATACCTTGTAGTGTAATAGTGTAATTGTTGGTAGGTTAGTTCTTTTTTTTTTTTTTTTTTTTTTTTAGTTTTATTTAGGGTATCCCTGGGTGGCTCAGCGGTTTAGCACCTACCTTTGGCCCAATCAAGACATGATCCTGGAGTCCCGTGATCAAGTCCTGCATCAGGCTCCCTGCATGGAGTCTGCTTCTCCCTCTGCCTGTGTCTCTGCCTCCCTCTTTCTGTGTCTCTCATGAATGAATGAATGAATAAATAAATAAATCTTTTAAAGAAATATTTATTTATTTGACAGAGAGAATGACTGGCGGGGCTGGCTGGCAGAGGGAGAGGAAGAAGCAGGCTCTACCTGATGTAGGGCTTGATCCCAGGACCCTGGGATCATAACCTGAGCTGAAGGCAGCCATTTAACCCACGGAGCCACCTGGACACCCTTTGGGTTAGTTCTATATTTAACTTTTTGAGGAACCTCCAGAGTAGTACTACCAGTTTGCATTCCCACCAGCAATGCAGTTGGATTCCCCTTTCTCCATATCCTTGCCAACACCTGTTCTTTCTTGTGTTGCTAAGTTTAGCCATTCTGACAGGTGTGAGGTGATATCTCATCATTGTTTTGATTTGTATTTCTCTGATGATGAGTGATGTTGAGCATCTTTTTATGTGTAAAGACAGGCTTTTAAATTCTAACCTAAGGATATCATTTTTTAAAAGTCTCATCCATTTTACTCATTGACTCAGCCAAAGGAATCCAATTTAAAATTTTATTATACTCCACAAATACTCATGGATCATTACAAGTGCCAAGACCTGTGCTAAGCCCTGGGGTAATTGACATAAATAAAAGACATAAATAAGACATGATTCTGACCTCAAGGTAAACACATTCTAGCAAGCCACAAAATTGCAGAGATGAAAGGGGCTTATAAACAATATAGGAAAACTCTTTAACTTTCAAAATTAGGAAGTTCACCATAGAAAGGAAATTAACTTATCTCAAGTCACTTGTGTAAGGGATGGTAGAGCCAGGACTATAACCCAAGCCTAGTATCTGTCTACATTATTCTGTATGGTCTATCTCTAGAAATTCCTTTTAACATCCTAATCAGCTCAGCTCTGTATAGCTTCACTTTTAGTACACATGTTGCTAAATGAGCAATGAATACATGACCCTTCATAAGCCACCTCCTGTAGGTCCCACTTGTCTCTCTAGGCCAGGTGGGTGATCTTCATCAGTGCCTCCAGGCCTCCAGGCTTTCCCTTCCATAGATTTTATCACACAGTTTAGGAACTGTCTTCCTAATAGACCGAGATTCATAAAGACAGAGGCCAAGTTCTATTTATTCCTTTCTCTCCAGTGTTCAGCATTGAACTTGGCACAGAATAAGTACTGAGTCATTTTTGCTGAATGGATAAATAAGCACATGAATGAAAAAAGTCACACCAAGCTTGAAACTCACTTTTGTGTGTTATCTCCCCCCCCAAATCTGTATATATATCAAAACATATAGATAGATATAGATTTATAGGTAGATAGACATCTAATAGCGCCTTTACTGACGTGGCGATAGAGAGTCTGGATAAGAGAGCTCATGACATATAATGTCTTCAAATGCAGTATCTGTTCCAGCAGAATCAGGATTGGCATTATGCCATGCATAGGATGGAAAAAGAAAAAAAAACAGCTAAATAAAAGATGTTATAGCCACACCAGGAGGTTTATTTTTAACTCACTGTGTTTATTTATGCCTTGCATCTACTGGAAATGAAATCAAGTGAAGCCTCAAAACAAAGGACTTTGTATTTTATTGTTTTATTTTATTTTAAAAATGAGAGGGAAAAAGTGGGGAATAAGAGAGGTCAGATGTGAGACTATGACATTCTGTGTTTAGCAACTTTCACCAGTTACAAGAAAAGTGTAATTTGGAGATTGGAAGGCCTGGGTTCTGTGTTTCACTCTGCTGTTAACTTGCTTGGTCTCTGTCTTTAGCAGGGGCTGTGACTTTTTTCTCTTAGATCCTCAAGTTCTCAATATGTCAAATGGACAGATGAGGACATGGACTAGGTCGGATACTTTCCAAATTCCTTATGAACCCTAGATCTCTAAGCATACTTTCTTCAATGTGTTTTTTTTTAAATAAAGATTTTATTTATTTATTTGTCAGAGAGACAGAGAGAGAGAAAGCATATGGAGGGGAGAGGGAAAAGCAGGCTCCTCTCTGAGCAGGGAGCCCAATGTGGGGCTAAATCTCAGGACTCCAGGATTATAACCCGAGCTAAAGGCAGGTGCTTAACTGACTAAGCCACCCAGATGCCCCTCTTCAGTGCCTTCTTGAAGCCAGAATCACAGGGTTGAGGCAAACCCAGAGGCTACCCAGGGGCCAGCGAAATGTACTTCCTTGTTTCTGCTGAGGCCACTGCAAATAGTCTTAGAAGGAAGATTATTCTTGTTCCTTTGATTTGGTAAGATGAGCAACTTGCTTTATTAAAGATACAAGTAGTTAACATTTATTTAGCCTTTCTTTATTGTCAGGCATTATGTCAAGTAACTTTTATGCATTTCATTTAGTCTTCAAAACCACCCCGTGAAGTAAATCCTATTTTATTGCCATATAGGAAGAATTATTCATAGGAAGAGAATAAGATTTGAAGTTCAGTGACTAATCCAAGGTTACAAAGACCAAAATTATCAGAGGCAGGATTAGGACCTAGTGCTCACTGATGCCAAGGTTCTTGCTCTCAACAGAGCATTAAATTCTAGGTGTTTGAATCCCAGTTGTCTTCCTGAGGCTGTTTCCTAGCATGGGAATACTTTTTGTGTATGTCTCATCATGGGGAGCAGAAACTTATTCATTTTTGGTGCCTCACAATTGGGAATCAGGACATGAAAAACTCACATGCCAGGTTAAGTTAGGATTTATCTTGATAGAAATGGGCAGCCTCTGGAGGTTCTTTCTTAAAAAAAAAAAAACTTAAAAATAAAAAAGATTTTATTTTTTTATTTAGTGGCAGACATCACAAGCCAGGGGAGCGGCAAAGGGTAGGGAAAGTGTTTCGAGCAGACTCCACACTTAGCACAGCATCTGATGTGGGGCTCAATCTCAAAATTGTGAGACTATAACCTGAGCTAATATCAAGAGTCAGACATCCAACTGACTGGGCCACCCAAGCACCCCACCTCTGGAGACTCTTAAGGTATCCATATTCCAAGATTTTCTTCTACCTTTACCAAGAACAATAGTCTTCTCAAGAAACTCCTGGGGCTCACTGCTCTTTGATTCTCTACACCTGTCCACTTTGACAATGATTCCCTTCCTTCAGGTATCCCTTATAATTCACTGTCTCTAATTCTTTGTTTATACCATTCTTTGATGTGCCCCCATGCTTATGCCCCCTCATCCCCAGCCTACACAAGGGATCTCCCCCATGAAGCTACTACTGCTTCACTGAGAAGAGCTCCCTTCTCTCTTGTGCTCCTGCAAAGAAAGGGAAACAAAATAGGTCTGGGGATAGACAGGAAGAAAACTAACCTGACTTAGTATCTGTTATATACCAGGCATTAGGCTGCTTGCTTGCTTACACTACCTGCAATGTTTCAACTACCTGGCAAATAAGAATTACCTGACATTTGAAACGAGGCTCTGAAAGATGATGAAACTTGCCCATAGTCATAGAGTCAAATTTACAGGTGGGTTCATGGTTCAAATATAGGTCTCTTTGACTCCAGAACTCACATTTTAAAAAATATTATATCACATTATGTCTACACAAGATTCACAATAACCTCATAAAAGGAATATTTTATTAACTCTATTACTCGACAAGAGAACTTGAATCTGGGAGGTAGGAATCTTACCCAAACCTGTTGAAATTCTCACAACTAGTGAGGACCGAGCAAGTCAGACATGAGAACTAAGGTTGTGCTTCTGTTATAGAGGAGGATGGTGCTGTATATTTAACTGCATGAAGTCCCATATATTTCCTAGGTCTCTGATCAAACTGTACAGCTCTTGAGGGCAGGTATATGCCAGCTTTCTCTTTCACCCAGGATATAAAATCTTAATAGCCTAAGATTAATATACAATCTGTACTGAGTAAATATGAATTGGATTGTGAAATAAGAAAAGGAATGCTTCATCTACCATGTTTGCATGGTTTCCTAGTTTCTCTAGAGTTTCCTCTGTTTTACGTTCACATGTTATTTTTCAGGAGCCTCAATTTCCTTATCTGAATGGTGGAGGTAATACCTTCCTGGATTCTTGCTGGACAAATTTTGCAGGCAGAGTGACTAAGTGCTGGTATATAGTACGTACTCAACAAACAAAAGATAATATGAGAATGTGATATAAGGGACGATTACATCCTCATAAATTCCCAATGGCTTGGACAGGCCCAGAGGACACTTAGTCCCAATTTGGAGTGAGGGAAAGGATCAGCAAGGCTGGTGACCCCTGTAATCAGTCTTTCTCCTCTCTCTATCTCTCTATCTCTCTCTCTCTCTCTCTCACACACACACACACACACACACACTCACTCACTCACTTCTGGAAGAGTTGAATTACACTGAACTCCTTACTCATCATTCCCCCACTTGCTCATATTGCCTCCCATCCAGAGAATGTGGTTGTTTGCAGCCTGTGGCTGAGGAATCTTGATGAGGAATGTTTATAGGAAAAGAAAAACTGCAAGTGTGTGAAAGAACCTAAGAACGCAAGCAAGGCAGCACTTCAGGAAGAGACCGTCAGACCAGGGCTTAGCATAGAAAGGGAATAAAACCTGTAGGATGACAGGATAAATAAATAAATTGGAAAGACCTAAATCTAGTCTTCATCTGGAAAGTTAGAAATTCCTAATAGGTAATGAGGTATCTTTTTGGGTATGAAGAGTGTGGAGTGTTGCCTCCTCCACCACTTGGCAACTAAATAAGGAGTGTGATTCATTTGTTTTGATTTGCTGAACACCTAGTTAAGCGTCATGAGAAAAAAATAAATAAATGAGGGAGAATTGGAACAGGTATAGCTAAAGCATGTGGCAGGTTTAAGTAAGTGCATGTAGTTGAAAAAACCATATCACATTTTGGTCCTGCCATTTACTAGCTGTATGCTCTTGAGCAAGGACAGCTCTTCTTGAAAGTGGTAGATAAAACCAGGGTGTCCTTGGAAAGAGATGAGTGCTCAGGGGAAGGAGGGGAAGTGCAGGGAATTTTACATGTGAAAATTCCTTTACTCAGTTTAAGTTCTCTTTTAAGGCCCATTTTGGTGCTTGTATGTCTCTGACACCTTTCTATTGTGCAGGTACTCCCTATTTTCTTACATGTATATATTTTTTTGAAATAAAGAGGCAATAGATGTTAAACTTGGAAACTTAAAACAACAATATTTATTGAGTAAACTATTTCTCTTGTTATAGTGTTTATCTTTAATGATACTGCTTTTTGATCTATTTAGTGATAAGACTTTAAAGTAAAAGAAAGTGAGTCATGTTCAATGTAATATTAGCTAAATAGTAGAGGTGGTAATTGAATAGATGGATGGATGAATAAATGGTGCCCTAATCATCCCTAAGGCTTGGCTACTCAAAGTATTCATAGCACCTGGAAGCTGTTTGGAAATGCAGAAAACTAGGGTGTTCCCCAGATTGGATGGAATCAGAATCTGCATTTGAAGGGATCCTCAGGTGCTCCCTGTATACATTAAAGTTCTTCAAGAAGCACTACTGTACAAATTTACTAGTTCTTTCCAATTCTTCTTTTCCATTAATTAATTAATTAACTAACTTATTAATTTATTTATATTCAGTTTGCCAACATATAGTATAACGCCCAGTGCTTGTCCCATCAATATTTCTTAAAATGATTCTATCGCAACAAAAGATTTTGAGGGTATCTTCTCTCCAAGGTTCCTTATTCACCTTTTATTTTGTTAAGTATTTAAAGAAAAATAAATACATTGAAATGAAATGAAAATGTTCTTGGTCCTCTAGGGTGTGGGCTTCTGCATCTGGCACACCTGCATTTGGTCCTACTCCCCCCACTTACTAATTGTATGTACTTGAGAAATGTATTTCACTTGAGTTTCTTGATTTTAGTTTCTTCAAGTATAAAATGGAGATTGTGATCCTTTATTCTCACTGCTACTCTAGTGTGTGCGCACACACACACACACACACACATACTCAGTTCTATTAGTGCCTGAAACATAGCAGCACCCACAAATAAAACTCATAAAGTCACTTTCCTTTGCCTCCCATCTGTACCAGACACTCTAGGTCATGTACCATGATAGGAAGGAGCACATCCCTTCAATGGCAATGAGGCACCTTGAATGCCTGATTTGGGTTGTGAGTGCCAGATAATTCAGTTGACATCAAATCGTAATGTTTTTGCGAGTGCATGCCCCAATTACCAAATTAGCTATTAAAGCGTCCTTGCAAATGAAGCATTTCTGCCTTGCCTGCATCTTTTCAGGATGCCAGTTCAGTGCAGACCAGTTCCTGGAAGAATTGGGGACTTCAGTGAGCAAAGGGCAGGAAGAAGCACTGGAGTTTCAGCAGCTTTCAGACAGTTTGGGTGGCCCATCTTGCATTGCTTCTTTCTTAGCAGGACCCAGGAAAAAGCATATTCATGCCTTTTTCTCTGTTTACTTCAGCATGAAGAAAGAGTAATAAAGAGCAAGCACAGTTGATGGTCACAGCGGCTTGCCTTCCCATCCTGGCGCCACTAGCTGTGATGTGAGACCAGAGGCAAGTTACCTAAGCTTTCTGCGTCTATGTTTCCTCAACTCCAAAAACAAAGATAATCATTTTAACTTCACTAGCACGTTATGAGGATTAAGTGAGACCCAGTATGTATACGTACCTAGCATGATGCCTGAGACATTAATGTCATAGTACCAGGTACTCAGTCACTAACTGCTCCCCACTTCATGCTTCAAATTCTAACCAGCCAGATAGACTGGATTTTAAACCCAATTTCTTACACTTCCTAGTGTGTAACTTTGGTTGAGTCATGTTACTTAATTTCTCTAAGCCCGAGTTCCCCCACTGTAGAGCGGGTAGTGGGAAGGGGCAGGTAGGCAATGCCAGCTTTTTATGAGAACTGGGGAATGCAAGCGAAGCACCTGGCACAAGGGAGATCGAAACAGTACAGTATAGGTGTTCCTGAAGACATGTTAGCACCTAACAGTCAAGGACGTTGGGCTCAAGTTTTCCTTCCTCTATGTGGCCTTTTATCAACCCGTCTCTTTTGCTAGATCCTCCACACTTCCTACACCTTTATAACTTGTGGTGCTCAGGCACAGAATCCCTTCTTCAACACTCCCTCCTTAGGTGGGCGTGTGGAATCCCTTGGTTTTAAATGTTGTCTATAGCTGATAACTCTCAAATTTAAATCTTCAGCCTGGGCAATTTCCCTGAACTCTAGACTTCTAAATCCTACTGCTTATGTAATATTTTCCCCTTGGAAATCACAAAATCTTCTTAGATTGGCACTACTCCAAATTGTCTCCTAAGTTCCACGTGCGTCACCGTCAGACCTGCTCTGCTCCCAGTCTTCCGCCTTCTCAGTGTCTCAGGCCATAATCACTGGAGCCATTTTTGTCCCACCTCTCTGTCCCACACCACACCCCATGCCTGATTATCACAAATTCCTGTAGCTCAATCTGCAAACACCCAGAATACAACCACCTTTCACTCTCCTAGTTCAAACCAGGATCATCTGTTTCTGGCCTTGGTCCCCTGTGACCTAGCTATAAACTCAGTCACGATGGTCTTTTAAAAATGCAATTCGTATCTACCCACTCTGTTATTTGACTTTCAACATTGCTCCAACTCAGAATCAAACCCAAACTGATGCACAAGGTCTTACACACCCTCTGTCCCCCAGCTCCATACTACCTTTCTGAGATTGCTTTTTCCCCACTTCCCACTCATTTGGATCCATGTGTTGTATCTTCACATGCAAGCTCCCTTTCTCTCAGCATTTGCTCCATGCTCAGCCCAGATTGCCCTTCCCCCAGTTATCTGAATGGCTTATTCCATGTCATTCCCATTTCTGCTTACGTGTAATCCTAAGAGACTTCCATAACCACCATTGTCTCCCCCCACTGGTGTTACCCTGCCTCCAGTGGCATTTATCTCCAACTGATGTAGTCTGTTCTCTCTATTATAATTCCTTAACAGAAGAGAGTTGGTACCTAGCATTGAATACCTAACAGGTATTCAGTAAATATTTATTGAATGAATTAATTAATCTATCTAATTCATTTTCCTCATTGCATGAACACTTTTGGCATGTGTTACTCAAAATTCTACTTTGGTTGTCAACTATTATGCAAAGGATAAGATGCACAAATTACATTTGTATAGAATTCATAGTTTGCACAGCCCTTTTTACAATAATTATTGCAATTATTACAAAAAATATTACCTCCTTTGATACTCATAACAATTCAATGAGAGAAAGACATACTACACTCATATTTATAGATGATGAAACTGACGCTTACGGATGATAACTAATTTGCAGAAAACCATACATATAATAATGGAGAAATCAGGACTTGAACTCCAGTCTTATTACTCTTGACCTAAGATTTTTTCTATGAGATGTAAATACCTTACCTTTACTTATTAGCACTGCTATGACACTGATTCAACATAAGTAGTACTTTTCTTCCCTGGAGAAAGGGGTCAATTCTGTGTATTTCTTTTATAACTCTATTTTGCCTAACACGGAGTAAAATACGAAATAGGAGCTTATGCAGTAATTGTTGGCTACAAGTATGTATGTACATACCCAAGCCCAAATGTCACAGAAGTATTTACTTCTCATAATATCTTAAATGGTCTACATGGGAGATTTTTATCACTCTTTAGGCTCAACTTTAAGGCAGACTTAGCCCTCCATGAAAAAATGTGGTGGAAAGTGGAGGAAGACAGGAAAGGGAAAAAAAAAAAAGATTAAACAGCTCACAATATGATAGAGTACCCAAAGGATTGCAGCAAATCAGGACTTGATTGAGAAATATACAGGTCTGGCATAGGGTTAAGAATTTTGGGTAAGGCTCAGTGGTTGAGTGTCTGCCTTTGGATTAGAGACAGTGATCTGGTCCTGAGATTGAGTCCCTCATCAGACTCCCTGCATGGAGCCTGCTTCTCCCTCTGTCTGTATCTCTGCCTCTCTTTGTGTCTCTCATGAATAAATAAATAGAATCTTTTTTTTAAAAAAAGAAATTTGGGTAGGATGTGGTAGTGGGAAGCTTGAACAAGCAGTGTACCTATAGACAGGTGAATGGTATTCTCTTAACCAGTCATCCTGGCTTGGAGGAAAGCACTTGTCTGGGAGTTGGCGCCAGAAGAAAATACTGAGCCAGGTGGGGTGTGCCTGCACCCAGAGTAGACTCTTCCCAGCAGGAGAGCTAAGGTGAAAGTAAGGTTATGCAAGAGAAGCCCAGTCAAGGGTGACTGTATCAGGAGAGCCCTACAGGAAGGGCACTACATGTACTGGCAGGCAAAAGCCTTTTTTACTCACCTAGAAGCCCATCCCTCCCTTCTAGCTCTCGCCCAATCTCCTCAGGCAGCATCCTCCCTGAGTGGCTCCATGAGCTTCCTGGGAGGGAGAACAGCCCCTGCCTGGGCTCATGATCTTGGACAGGGCCATGAGCATCTGCATCTAGCGATCAAGTCTCCAACAAATAATTTCCTGCAGGCCTATTTGTCTTCTGTTTCAGCCCAGCGGAACCGGGGTCTATAAATTTTAGTTGGGATTCAGGATCATTTTCTAGGTCAGGGATGTGTTGCATATCAATAGTAGAACAGAGTATCAGCATGTTCTCTTTGCACAGAGTCCATTCGTCCGCTGCAGTGAAACAGACATGCTCAGTGGGCAGCGGTGGTTAGGGTGGCCATAAACCTCCGCAGCGGACAGGAACTGCAGAGATGGGAGACAAATGAACTGCTTCAGAGCAGGCCCAACACTTCTTTCGTGGGCTCTGAAGGCCTCTGCAGGCAGAGTCCAAGCTGAATCTTGCTAATGGCAAGTCTGATATTTATACTTGCCTTGGCATTCTATTGCAAGTGTGTTTAAAAATCTGGGGTATGTGTTGAACATGTGGGCTTTATGGTCCTATGCAAACACAGAGGCAGCAAAATGAGAAGTCTCCTGGGTCAGACCTGGTTTTAAATCCCAACTCTGCCCCTTGCTGTGGGACTTTTTGACAAATTGCTTAACCTGTTTAAGCACATTTGAAAGGACCCAATAAGGTAAACTTTATTATATAGATAAAACAAGATGAATCAGAGTGTCTGATCTATAGCAGGCACTCAGCAGTGTGAGGCTTGTTTAAAATTAGAAATACATGTGTGGAAATGGCAATAAGGCTTAGACTGGCAGCATAGCATTGGAATTTTTAGAGAAGAGATTTCAAATCACAGCCAATCGTTTGTGAATCTTGGTTCTTCCACTTACTGTTCAGCAGTCTGGGGTGGGTTATTTTCTTTTCTGTGACTAGGGGATAAGAGTATTGCCCATCTCATAAAGTTGTTGATAAAACTAAAAGATGTGATGCCTTTAAAATACAAAACATAGGATCTTTTGCATAGTAAGACCTTAATAAATGTGAGATAGTATTATACTTTGACTGTATAACCAAAGTATTAAACTTTTAATAAGAGATATTATAACCCTGCCAACCTATGAGCATGTAATTTATAGTTGTCTATTTATTATCAGGGAAAATAACATAATAATCATCTGTAGTTGTATTGTTAATCCAATTGACTGGAACCTGGTTTTATTGGATCTTTATTAGGAGTGTGGGTGCTACATGCTGTGATAGGTACAAAGATGAATAAAGAATGAAGATAAAATTGATGTACCAAGCACGATGCTAAGGACTCTCAGATGGATTATCTCATTTAACCTTTTCATATACTTTATATTAGTTCTGTTAGGAAGACTGGTTCATGGTCATTGTGGAAATGTTGGAAAGAGAAAAAATATATTAAAAAAATTAAAATCACCCATAACCACTGTTAGCTAATTACATATTTCCCCCTTGTCCTTTTTCTGTGCAAAGTTCATGGTCTATTTAAACCTTAATTCCCTCATCTATAAAATAAAAATAACCAGGAGTGGTTAGACAACAAATGAGATCTTTTAAGAAAAGGATCTCAGTGTCAGACATTTGGCAGAGGGCCAAAATTCACTGTGACCTTGACGTTCTATCATATATGATTAGTTTTGTAAAACTTTAAAAACTAATAATATCCAAGAATGAGACTGAAGTAGTCTTTCAGAGGCGCCACATAGCCCAGGAATAGATTTGGAGCATCTTCCTAGAGTGGCAATTTACTCAAAGACTTATAGCAGGCGATGGTAAAAAAAAAAAATATATATATATATATTTATTTATTTATAAATATTTATTTATTAACTTCAGAGAGAGAGAGAGAGTGTGTGTGTGTGAGAGAGAGAGAAGGAGAAGGGGAAAGGGCAGAGGGAGAGGGAGAAGGTTCCCTGCTGAGGAACCATCTAGGACCCCAGGATCATGTGACCTGAGCTGAAGGCAGGTGCTTAACTGACTGAGCCATCCAGGCACCCAAACATACTATTTTTTGTATTAAAAGTTATGTAATTATTAGGGTGCAAAATTCTTCACAATTTTTAAAATAAGAGACCACAAAGAAGCATTGCACTTGCACTTACAGGTGGGCCAGCTCAGACTAAAACCCCAGCCCTGGGTTATATTTCCTTTCCATCATTATGAACTTTTCCATGGAAAATTTCAAGAGGCACAGCTATGGTCAGTGTTAGATGTTACACGGCTTTGGTCACATGGAGGGTGAGTTGGAAGGATTACCACAAAGGAGGAGCCCACTGTGAAGCTTGTACAACAGACTGGGTGGCAAGTGATGGGAACAAGAATGAGGGAAGTGGTAGTAGGGATGAGGAGGAGACAGGGCCTAGAGATTCCAAGATGGACTAGAAAGAACCTCATTATTTTTCACATGTGAAAGAAGAGTTGGGTGAGAGCAATCCTCAAAGGTTCTCATCGGGTGGCTGGCAGCCCTGCAGGGACTGCAGAGTTATAAAAATGATGCAGATACCATGAGCATTGGTAATAAATAGCAGAGATCTATCTGCTTTGCAATAAAACCTCCCATTCACCCTGCCACCTTAATTAAAACAAAACCAAACTCTATTGTACATATTCCAAAACTATTTTTAAATCAAAGTTCTTTTTTCTTAAAAATGTTTTCTGTTTCCTTGGAAATTATTTTAAGAATCATGCTGTCCTTTATAGGTCAGAAGTTAACAACTGCCTGCTTTAATCACTAGCTCTTAGATAAGGAGGGAAGTGTGTGGCTTCGGGGAATCATTCGGTGAAGACTGTGTGTGTCTTAGGGCCTCTGTGCGAGTCGTTGCTTTTGCTGCAGAAATGAAAGTGGGACCACATTTTGGGAACAGAGCCCACTGATGTGAGGGCACGTTTTCTCTTTGACAATATCAGGGCAAAATTAAACATTCATAATATGGTAATTAAGAGCTGAATAATTTACTCTAAACCAATAAAGTAGATGTTGGTAGTGTGATAGCTCCAGAATGAAACACAGTAGAGGAAAAATAACAGTGTTTGTTCATTAGCTATAAGCCTGAACTATGCAGTGCACACTGAACAATTTTCCTCTGTTAATGACCGGAACTTGGAGAACGTGCCCCCAAAGCCACAGGCATTCAATGGGAAATCTAGCACACACCACCCAGTCCTCTGTGGTGAGGGCTATAACCAGGGGCAAGTCACTGCACTAATTTGTGCCTCAGTCTCCAAATCTGACGTTAGGCATGAATAATTCCTGTCTTATCAATAACACAATTTCGTATCTAAAAGATGGCGATCTATTATTATCACACCAGGCCCAGAGCAGCCTTGCAGGAAGCCTGATGTGGGATTCTTTCAAGATGTTCACCACTACACTTGCTCTGCATAGTGCTAGGCTATCTTCCTGGAATGCTTAGGTCACTAGGAGAGGGAATGAAGATGACGCATTCAGAAGTCCATAGAAAACCATAAATCCACTTTGTAATCTCTGAAAATCTCAGAAACCCTCAGAGTGCCATCATAATCGAATACATATTCAGAGTCCATCATAATCAGAGAGAGAGAAAGAGAGCAGATGGGAGGAAACCTAAGTGTTCTCCTTTATTCTTCTCTGAGAACCCCAAAACTCCTTTTGTGAGCATGGGCCAAGTTCTCATATACCATCCCTTTAGTCTCTATCTTGCTTTGAAGCTCTCTTGTCCAAGTCTACCTCTTCTTGAGCCCAGTTTCTCTTCGACTCCTGAAAGTGCCCTGCTTCACTCTTCACTGGGTCAACAAGTAGTGCAGCCATGGTTAAAAGTCAGAAAAGGTGCCACCCAGGAAAGAGACCAGTGCCAGAGTTAAGGTTGCTGAGAACAGGCAATATGTACACCAGGCTCTGGTTACCATGTTTATTTCCAGCAAGATGAGAGAAAGAGTGCACAAAGTCCAACCCTGTGCGTGTGTCCGTGCCCTAAGGCCAGCAGATCCTGTCTTCAGCCAGTGCAGTAGATGTGGCTGCACACACTCCACTGGATATTACCGTGGAGAGACCCCAGACCTCTCCCCATGGGGTCTGAGATACAGAAAGCTGGGGTCATGTCTGAAGGCAAATGGCATGTGTACGTGAGCAAAACAAAGGGGTACGCAATGAATTTGAAACAGGGAAAGCTATTCCCACACAAGGTGAGAAGCCCAGGACAGACTGTATAGGCTTTTTATCTTGTGGTTGGGTGTATTCCAAGCCCAAGACCCATCCTTATGCCACTGAGTGGGAGTTGAAAGACCTTATGCAGGAGACTACCTTTCCCAACATGGCAAAGATCCTCCTAGACCTTTCCTACCTTCTTATAAGTAAGACTTCAACAAAACTTAGATACAGGAGGAGAGCCCCATGTCTGTAGGTTTTACTCTCCATTTCCCTTTGCTGAGGAGGGTGCGTATTGAAGTCTGGAGCCCCAGAAGGAAGGGCCAAAGACAGAGCTATACCGGGGCTCTGTACTTTGGCACTTGCCCAGTGGGCTGCTATTAGGATTAAATCAAGTATTTTTCATGCCTGGTTCCAGTGCTGGCACAGAATCAGGCTCAACCCTGGATATTTATAGAGGTTGTCAATATTAAGCTGGAACTTTGCAAGGTAGACAGGTTACTGCTTCAGGGAACTTAGTCTAGTGGGAGAGATAGGCTTTTAAGTGACTAATGTATGGGGAAGACTAAAATGAATAGCTTTATGGACATAAACTCAAGAAAAAAATTATACTAAAAATGGGTAAGTTTCAGTATTTGGAGATTGAGTGTTGAGCCTAACTGGGAGAACAGCATGAACACATGGATGAACATGTAGATGGTGTATGTAGAAAAATTCACAAACTCTTTGTGACTAGAGTGTGAAGGAACACAAAGAAATGATGAAAGGAAGGGCAGATGGGCCTGGTCATAGAATGCCTAAAACACCAGACTAGAAATATTTCAGCTCTACCATATAACGGAGAGACATTGAGTTTTTAGGAGGAGGGTAAGGGTGTGATCCGGAGAGTTGCATGTGGGTAGAAGTCTCCCAACAGGATTCTTCGGAGTCATCTTCAAGACCCCCTGCTTGTCTCCCAACTGGAGTTCTCTTAGTGCAAATGGCACATAGTATGTGCACAATAAGTATTTATTGAATAGATAATCGAATAATCATCATTAGCTTTTCCTTCTTCTGCGCATCAGGAAGAAAGAATACCCTTGTAAATTAAGTGGTTGATTTTGGGACTGAGAGGGAGGCTTTACAGTGCTGGCTCTGTGGTCTGTGGCTGCTATAAGGTCACCTAAACTTTCTGGGCCCCATTACCTCTCAAATGAAGGAAATAAAGAAAACTCATCTGCCAGCATTTTAGAATGAGGACATGTTAAAATTAAGGGAGAACATTGATAGCCAATGTCCTGATGTGAGGATGATTATATCTCTCAGTCTGGTTGAGGTAGCTGAGACCTGTGGCCCATTTGCCCTGCCCGCTGCCTTCCAAAGAGTGTAGAGGGACAGATGCCCTTTAATGTGCTTCTTTCTACAGAGACCGTGTTTTGAAAGATGTTTTGTATCAAATAACCTGTAGTTATTCAGCAAAAACTAATTTGTCCCATTATTTTTGTTAATCGGAAATATGTATCAGCCAATCAGAATTTATGATGTGGCAGCAATAGGTTACTAATGCACTAATTTGATATATTCCAGCTGAAAGCAAAGCAATTTGTTATTTTAATTAACCTTAATATGAGTAAATGTGTTATGCATTCACTTTTTTTGGAATGTAGAATGGAATGTAGTTCCCATTAATATCTTTAAAATTTCTTGTATATCTTAGAATGCTAGGTTGAATGTCAACAGTAAAGGGCTCAGTTATTCTACTTGTAAACAGAAAAAGAAAGAAACAACCAATCCAACATTGCCAAACTTAGCTGAATATGTTAGTAAAAATGATACTGTTGATTCATTCATTTATTTACTATCTCAGGGGCACCTGGGTGGCTCAGTTGGCTAAGTGACTGCCTTCGACTCAGGTCATGATCCCAGGGTCCTGGGATCAAGCCCCCCCATTAGGCTCCCTGCTCAACAGAAAGTCTGCTTCTCCCTCTCCCTGTCCCCTAGTTCATCCCGTCTCTTGCTCCTGCTTTCTCTCAAATAAAAAACAAACTTAAAAAAAATATTTACTATTTTAATAAACATGTATTCAGCTAAGTGTACATGATAAAAGACATAGTCCCTCCCTTGAAGGAGTTAATTTGCTTGTTTTTAAAGCAAATACTTATTGCATATCTATTGGATATCAAGTCCTATGGTAGACATTAGACCTCAGGGATAGAAGATGTTCTTTCAAGAAGTTCGTGGTTTAGTGCAGTAGTTCTAAACCTCATTCACATAACACAGCCAAAGAACATAAACTCTATCAGAATTACAGGCCTTTTACAGCAATAATTGTCACGGTGGGAGCAGAGGGAGAAGGAACCCCATCGAGGAATCTCAACAGTGGGTTGAGCAAAAGGCTCAGTTAATTTGTGAGCATATACCACCACTACCACCAGCACCCACATGCTTTCATAGAGGAGCTGCTCAGCAAACATGTCCTCCACCCTCTTGTCATCGCCAGTCTAGGTTAGCAGGCTTAGAGAAGTAACCCAGATGGACAGGGATTTATTTCACCAGGACCTCTTGAACTCCCGGAAATTCCCATCCAGACCATCAGAGAAGACCATAATGTTGTTCAGATCTTTCTCTACAGTATCTGCCCAGCTTCTCTCACATGAAGCTCTTGATGATTAATTCCCAGCAGGGACTAGGTTATTAAATATCCCCATGACCATTCTGTTATTCCCTTCAGTGTATTCACGTAAGTGCTAAAGACAAATGGACTCTCTGCCATTGTAACCACTAGGAATGTGTGGGAGTTGGGGATGGAGCATGGCACTAAGTTACCTGCTGTGTCCACCTCCAAAGCAGCCTTGTTTGCCTAGCTATTGAATTCAAGAACTTCAAACACTGAACATCATCCACTGATGATGCAAAAAAGCTGGAGAGAAAGATGTTAGGAGAGTGGTTTTGTAGATGACTCTGTCTGAGGACTCAACAAGGAATAACAAGAAAGGGCTTTTGACTTTGCAATTCTGCAGGTTAATGAAATGGAACAAAGTAAGCCGAACCTCTCTTGCATCGATTTGGTCTTTTCATGCTTTCTCTTGCTCCAGGTCAGCTCAGAATGTGTACAACAGTCATTTTGTAAACCTCCTTACAACTTCTTTTAGTTATGTTATGCATGTTTTGACTAGCTAGTTTGGGGAGTTGTCTATTTATTTATAGGTAAAACATAGAAATTTAAAACTGGGTTTGGAACTTGGCTCTCCAATTATTTTGTTTGCTCTGGAACAAGTCGCAACGTCCGTAGGATGAGTGGTGAATGATTAACCTTAGCTATCTTATTTGCAAACCAGGACAAAATTTGCAAAATAACCAGGTCTGCTCCGCTAGTGAGTGTAGTTATTATGAGGAAGTTGTCATGACTGTACAGTGCTCCATCTATAGGTATATCTTGCTTTTTTTCCATAGTATTTAAAGTGGTGTTTACTCTCTGATTTTCTTGACCAAGTCTGACCATTCAATTATTTTGCTGATCTTTTCCAGTACTTCTTATTTTCTCTTTCTGTAATATTAAGTTTTATCTTTCATATCTCTAACTTCACACTTTCTGATCTATTTTACCATACTTTTTCTAACTTCTAAGTTATCTGGCTTATTCATCTTAAGCCTTCTTTTGTAATGCACATATTTAAGGCTAAAACTTTCTCTGTAGTACAACTTTACCTGCAACCTGCAAAATTTTATATGTTGGATTTTAATTATTAGCCCTTAATATATATGTTATATATTTTATATAAATATAAACACATATATATGTATATTTAATTTTCATTGTATCTTCTTTGTCCTGCGAGTTATTTAGAAGTATTCTATTTTGGGGGAGCCTGAGTGGCACAGTTGGTTGAGCAACAAACTCTTGGTTTCAGCTCAGGTCATGATCTCAGAGTTGTGGGATGGAGCCCCATGTTGAGCTCCATGCTCGGCAAGAGGTCTACTTAAGATTCTCTCTCCCTCTCCCCCTGCCCCTCCCACTCATGGGTGTGCCCACTCGTTCTCTCTCTCTTTCTCTCTAAAAAAAATAATAATAAATCTTTAGAGGTATTCTCTTTTTAGTTTTCAATGTGTGGGGATTTTATGTTTATAAAATCCCTTATTGACTCATAATTTAATTGTATTGAGGTCAGACAACATAGTATGATAACAGTTGTTTTTAATACACTGAGATTTGTTTGATATTGATTAGTACATAATCAGATTTGTAAATACTTCATGGGTTTTTGAGAAGTATGTATATTTACCAATTGACTTGCTAGTGGAATTTATGTCTTTTAAATCAAGTTTTAAATTGTTTAGATATTCTAAATTTTTCTATTTTTAATACAGTTTCTATTTGACCTACCAATTATTGAGAGAGGTATATTGATGGTGGAATTGTCCATTTTCCAATCTATTTCTACCAAATCTTACCTTATATATTTAAAATTGTTGAGATATATGTAAAATACTATATATTATATGCATGTAAGTTTAGGATGGTTGTATGTTCTGTCATTATGTAACCTATATTCTAAATAGTATCTTTTCCCTTAAGCTGTACACTTGTTCTATATTTTTCTTGGTTTATATTCATCAGATGTATATTTATCATTTTATTTTCATTTCTGCATCCTAAAGTTTTATGTTTATCTCTTAAAAATGACCTATAACAGGAAGTGTGGTAACTCCTATCTTTTATCTTGTTCAGATTCATTGGAAAATGAACTTGTTTTACCATCTCTTTTGCTTTCAATTTGTCCTGCTTTTCAAATCTTCTTTTCCTTTTTTCCTTTTCATTTTTTGATTAAGGGAATTTATTTGTGGATTTATTTATTTACTTGCCTCTTTCACTTCCTTTACCCCCCACTGCTTTGGAACACAGATTTCCTTAAGTAGTTTCCTTTTATCATGCAAATTTAATGCTGTGTAACCTTCATATTGTAATCCCCAAGCAAGACAATAGCTGCATAATATTTTAACTTTGATCACCTGCCCCGTCTTACATGTTATTATTGCCTACTATTTTAGTCAGGTTCTTTATAACCCTTAAATAACACTTCACTGTTATTTTATACAGACACTATTTCAGTTGATTTGTCTACATATTTACCAATTAGTTTCCATTACTTCTTACATCTCACACCTTCCCTGTAAGATCATCTTCTTTCCTACTGAGTTTCAACTAGAAATTCCTTTAGTGAAGGACTATTGCTCAACTTTTAGTAAATTCAGCTTTTCTTTCTCTAAAACTATTTTTTATTTTATGCTTGTTGTAAGATTCTTTTCCTGGGCACATATGGCTAGCTTGAGATTTATTTCCTCTAGTATTTTAAAGCTACTGTTTACCATGTTCTGGGTTCCGTCATTTTTTTCTATCAGTCTGCTTGTCTTGCTTCCACAGGTGATGTGTCTCTTTACCACTTGGCTTCTTTGAGATCTTCTATTGATCTTTGGTGGTGTGTATTTGCCTGACATTATGACCAGTTGTGGCTTTCTTTTTATTTGTCCAGCTTGATAAATTTTGTGTTTCCTATATCTCTGGACTTGTATCTTTCATTGGGTCTGGAAAATTCATAGTCATCTTTACAAATGTTCCTTCTCTATTTTCTTTCTTCTTTTCTCCTGGAATTCCACTTGTACACATTAGATTTATTATGTCTTACCTATCTCTTCACCTCTCTTCGTAGTTTCTCCCATCTGTGCGGTCCTCTGGGTAGCTTCCTCAGCAGAGCAAGAACTCCTAAGGGATTATGTCCCTAGGTGTCTGGTGACCTTTGATGGAGAGCCCGTATTTGATTGCTCTTACACTGTGGAAATCCCAGGGGCTCTCATTGGGATCCTTTATTCCAGCAAGGACTTGCACTTGCTTCTGTTTGGGACAACTATGTTGGGGTCCCTGGCAGTTATCCTACCTGTCACTGGCCTTAAACAGTATTTCAATTTCAGCACAGATGAAATTACAACACCCTATATTTAATTCCTTCAATTTAGGGAAGGGTTGGTAGAGTCTTAGAGTTTTCTCTTTAATTCCTGAAAGCCCAGCAATACCTTTAAATGGAGTATTTTTATCTAGCATCTTGTAGTTTCAAAATAGGACCTTTAAAAGTCTGTGTTCTACTATACGGCCCGTAACAGAAGTCTGTCCTTAGCACTCCTTACATAGCCCAGATAAGAAAGCAGTTCGATTCTCTAGGAAAATATTAACATTTCCTGGCCATGATACCCTATTTATTTTTTTTTTTAATGATTTTATTTTTTTTTTTATTTTTTTTTAATTAACTTTTATTGGTGTTTAATTTACCAACATACAGAAAAACACCCAGTGCTCATCCCGTCAAGTGTCCACCTCAGTGCCCGTCACCCATTCCCCTCCAACACCTGCCCTCCTCCCCTTCCACCACCCCTAGTTCGTTTCCCCGAGTTTGGAGTCTTTATGTTCTGTCTCCCTTCCTGATATTTCCCAACATTTCTTTTCCCTTCCTTTATATTCCCTTTCACTATTATTCATATTCCCCAAATGAATGAGAACATACACTGTTTGTCCTTCTCCGATTGACTTATTTCACTCAGCATAATACCCTCCAGTTCCATCCACGTTGAAGCAAATGGTGGGTATTTGTCGTTTCTAATTGCTGAGTAATATTCCATTGTATACATAAACCACATCTTCTTTATCCATTCATCTTTCGATGGACACCGAGGCTCCTTCCACAGTTTGGCTATTGTGGCCATTGCTGATAGAAACATCGGGGTGCAGGTGTCCCGACGTTTCATTGCATCTGAATCTTTGGGGTAAATCCCCAACAGTGCAATTGCTGGGTCGTAGGGCAGGTCTATTTTTAACTCTTTGAGGAACCTCCACACAGTTTTCCAGAGTGGCTGCACCAGTTCACATTCCCACCAACAGTGTAAGAGGGTTCCCTTTTCTCCGCATCCTCTCCAACATTTGTTGTTTCCTGCCTTGTTAATTTTCCCCATTCTCACTGGTGTGAGGTGGTATCTCATTGTGGTTTTGATTTGTATTTCCCTGATGGCAAGTGATGCAGAGCATTTTCTCATGTGCATGTTGGCCATGTCCATGTCTTCCTCTGTGAGATTTCTCTTCATGTCTTTTGCCCATTTCATGATTGGATTGTTTGTTTCTTTGGTGTTGAGTTTAATAAGTTCTTTATAGATTTTGGAAACTAGCCCTTTATCTGATATGTCATTTGCAAATATCTTCTCCCATTCTGTAGGTTGTCTTTTAGTTTTGTTGATTGTATCCTTTGCTGTGCAAAAGCTTCTTATCTTGATGAAGTCCCAATAGTTCATTTTTGCTTTTGTTTCTTTTGCCTTCGTGGATGTATCTTGCAAGAAGTTACTGTGGCCAAGTTCAAAAAGGGTGTTGCCTGTGTTCTCCTCTAGGATTTTGATGGAATCTTGTCTCACATTTAGATCTCTCATCCATTTTGAGTTTATCTTTGTGTATGGTGAAAGAGAGTGGTCCAGTTTCATTCTTCTGCATGTGGATGTCCAATTTTCCCAGCACTATTTATTGAAGAGACTGTCTTTCTTCCAATGGATAGTCTTTCCTCCTTTATCGAATATTAGATGGCCGTACATTTCAGGGTCCACTTCTGGGTTCTCTATTCTGTTCCATTGATCTATGTGTCTGTTTTTGTGCCAGTACCACACTGTCTTGATGACCACAGCTTTGTAATACAACCTGAAATCTGGCATTGTGATGCCCCCAGCTAAGGTTTTCTTTTTTAAAATTCCCCTGGCTATTCGGGGTCTTTTCTGATTCCACACAAATCTTAAAATAATTTGTTCTAACTCTCTGAAGAAAGTCCATGGTATTTTGATAGGGATTGCATTAAACGTATAAATTGCCCTGGGTAACATTGACATTTTTACAATATTAATTCTGCCAATCCATGAGCATGGAATATTTTTCCATCTCTTTGTGTCTTCCTCAATTTCTTTCAGAAGTGTTCTATAGTTTTTAGGGTATAGATCTTTTACCTCTTTGGTTAGGTTTATTCCTAGGTATCTTATGCTTTTGGGTGCAATTGTAAATGGGATTGACTCCTTAATTTCTCTTTCTTCAGTCTCATTGTTAGTGTATAGAAATGCCATTGATTTCTGGGCATTGATTTTGTATCCTGCCACGCTACCAAATTGCTGTATGAGTTCTAGCAATCTGGGGGTGGAGGCTTTTGGGTTTTCTATGTAGAGTATCATGTCATCGGCGAAGAGGGAGAGTTTGACTTCTTCTTTGCCAATTTGAATGCCTTTAATGTCTTTTTGTTGTCTGATTGCTGAGGCGAGGACTTCCAGAACTATGTTGAACAGCAGTGGTGAGAGTGGACATCCCTGTCTTGTTCCTGATCTTAGGGGAAAGGCTCCCAGTGCTTCCCCATTGAGAATGATATTTGCTGTGGGCTTTTCGTAGATGGCTTTTAAGATGTCGAGGAAAGTTCCCTCTATCCCAACACTCTGAAGGGTTTTGATCAGGAATGGATGCTGTATTTTGTCAAATGCTTTCTCTGCATCTAATGAGAGGATCATATGGTTCTTGGTTTTTCTCTTGCTGATATGATGAATCACATTGATGGTTTTACGAGTGTTGAACCAGCCTTGTGTCCCAGGGATAAATCCTACTTGGTCATGGTGAATAATTTTCTTAATGTGTTGTTGGATCCTATTGGCTAGTATCTTGTTGAGAATTTTTGCATCCATGTTCATCAGGGATATTGGTCTGTAATTCTCCTTTTTGGTGGGGTCTTTGTCTGGTTTCGGAATTAAGGTGATGCTGGCCTCATAGAACGAATTTGGAAGTACTCCATCTCTTTCTATCTTTCCAAACAGCTTTAGTAGAATAGGTATGATTTCTTCTTTAAACGTTTGATAGAATTCCCCTGGGAAGCCATCTGGCCCTGGACTCTTGTTTCCTGGGAGGTTTTTGATGACTGCTTCAATTTCCTCCCTGGTTATTGGCCTGTTCAGGTTTTCTATTTCTTCCTGCTCCAGTTTTGGTAGTTTGTGGCTTTCCAGGAATGCGTCCATTTCTTCTAGATTTCCTAATTTATTGGCGTACAGCTGTTCATAATATGTTTTTAAAATCGTTTGTATTTCCTTGGTGTTGGTAGTGATGTCCCCTTTCTCATTCATGATTTTATTAATTTGAGTCTTCTCTCTCTTCTTTTTAATAAGGTTGGCTAATGGTTTATCTATCTTATTAATTCTTTCAAAGAACCAACTCCTGGTTCTGTTGATCTGTTCCACAGTTCTTTTGGTCTCGATATCATTGAGTTCTGCTCGAATTTTAATTAACTCTCTTCTTCTGCTGGGGGTGGGGTCTATTTGTTGCTTTTTCTCTAGTTCCTTTATGTGTAAGGTGAGCTTTTGAATTTGAGATCTTTCCAGTTTTTGAATGGATGCTTGTATTGCGATGTATTTCCCCCTCAGGACTGCTTTTGCTGCATCCCAAAGATTTTGAACGGTTGTATCTTCATTTTCATTAGTTTCCATGAATCTTTTTAATTCTTCCTTAATTTCCTGGTTGACCTTTTCATCTTTTAGCAGGATGGTCCTTAACCTCCACGTGTTTGTGGTCCTTCCATATTTCTTGTTGTGATTAAGTTCTAATTTCAAGGCATTATGGTCTGAGAATATACAGGGGACTATCCCGATCTTTTGGTATCGGTTCAGACCCGATTTGTGACCCAGTATGTGGTCTATTCTGGAGAAAGTTCCATGTGCACTTGAGAAGAATGTGTATTCAGTTGAGTTTGGATGTAAAGTTCTGTAGATATCTGTGAAATCCATCTGGTCCAGTGTATCATTTAAAGCTCTCGTTTCTTTGGAGATATTGTGCTTAGAAGACCTATCCAGGGTAGAAAGAGCTAGATTGAAGTCACCAAGTATAAGTGTATTATTATCAAGGTATTTCTTGAGTTTGGTTATTAATTGGTTTAAATATTTGGCAGCTCCCACATTCGGGGCATATATATTGAGGAGTGTTAAGTCCTCTTGTTGGATAGATCCTTTGAGTATGAGATAGTGTCCCTCTTCATCTCTCACTATAGTCTTCGGGGTAAATTTTAATTTATCTGATATAAGGATGGCAACCCCTGCTTTCTTTTGAGGACCATTTGAATGGTAAATGGTTCTCCAACCTTTTATTTTCAGGTTGTAGGTGTCCTTCTGTCTAAAATGAGTCTCTTGTAGACAGCAAATAGATGGGTCCTGCTTTTTTATCCAGTCTGAAACCCTGCGCCTTTTGATGGGGTCATTAAGCCCGTTCACATTCAGAGTTACTATTGATAGATATGAGTTTAGTGTCATCATATCTATTCAGTCCTTGTTTTTGTGGATTGTTCCACTGAACTTCTTCTTAAAGGGGAATTTTAAGAGTCCCCCTTAAAATTTCTTGCAGAGCTGGTTTGGAGGTTACATATTCTTTCAGTTCCTGCCTGTCTTGGAAGCTCTTTATCTCTCCTTCCATTTTGAATGAAAGCCTTGCGGGGTAAAGTATTCTTGGTTGCATGTTCTTTTCATTTAGGACCCTGAATATATCCTGCCAGCCCTTTCTGGCCTGACAGCCCTTTCTGGCCTGCCAGGTCTCTGTGGAGAGGTCTGCTGTTACCCTAATATTCCTCCCCATAAAAGTCAGGGACTTTTTTTCTCTTGCTGCTTTAAGGATCTTCTCCTTATCTTTGGAATTTGCAAGCTTCACTATTAAATGTCGAGGTGTTGAACGGTTTTTGTTGATTTTAGGGGGGGATCTCTCTATTTCCTGGATCTGAATGCCTGTTTCCCTTCCCAGATTCGGAAAGTTTTCAGCTAGGATTTGTTCAAATACATATTCTGGCCCTCTGTCCCTTTCCGCGCCCTCGGGAACCCCAATTAAACGTAGGTTTTTCTTCCTCAGGCTATCATTTATTTCCCTTAATCTATCCTCATGGTCTTTTAATTGCCTGTCTCTTTTTTCCTCAGTTTCCCTCTTTGCCATCAACTTGTCTTCTATGTCACTCACTCGTTCTTCCACCTCGTCAAGCCTCGTCGTTAGGACTTCTAGCTTGGATTGCATCTCATTTAATTGATTTTTAATTTCTGCCTGATTAGATCTAAATTCTGCAGTCATGAAGTCTCTTGAGTCCTTTATGGTTTTTTCTAGAGCCACCAGTAGCTGTAAAATAGTGCTTCTGAATTGGCTTTCTGACATTGAATTGTAATCCATATTTTGTAACTCTGTGGGAGAGTGGGCTGTTTCTGATTCTTTTTTTTGAGGGGTTTTCCTTCTAGTCATTTTGCTCAGTGCAGAGTGGCCAAAAACAAGTTGTATTGGGAAAAGGAGAAAAAGAGAGAGAAGGAAATAAAAGAGAAAAAGAAAAAAGAGAAAGAAGAAAAAAATAGGGGAAAAAGAGGAAAAAAAGAAAGAAAAAGAAAGAAAGGAGAAAAAAGAAAAAAGGGGGGGTGGGGGAAGCAATCAGAAATCAAGAAGAAAGAGAGAAAAAAAAAGCACAAAACAAAACAAAACAAAAAAAAACAAAAAAAAACAAAAACAAAAACAAAAAAAACAAAAAACAAAAAAAAACCACGGGGAAGTATCTTCCGATTCTGTGTAGTTTAAGTCCCTTGACTTCCCTTGGAACTGGTCCGTCTCGCTGGTCTTCTGGGGGAGGGGCCTGCTGTGCTGATTCTCAGGTGTTAGCACTTGGGGGAGCTGCTCTGCCCCTGCCTGGTGCAGGGCTCGGTGGGGGTTGTTCACCCCGTGAGGCCCCGGGAGGAAGCCCCAGTGGCGGGGGCAGCTCTGGGACCCTGGATCCAGCCCCCGCAGTAGCTCCGGGGCTCTCCGTCTGCAGGGCCTGGGGGCTCCGGGGCGGGGCCGCTGATCTGCTCAGTTCCAGGCAGGAGCGTCCTCGCTGTCCTGGGCCCTCCCGGCCTCTGCCTGTCCCGGGGGAGGCCGGATCCTGGGCTGTGTCCCGGCGCCCTGTGCTCCGGGGCCTGCGCTGTTGGATTCGCGCTCCCGGCGGTGCAGCCCCCTCCGCGGAGCCGCCGCCCGAGCCTCTCCGAGCTGTTCCCGGAGCCCCGCAGCCCCCTCCGCGGAGCCGCCGCCCGAGCCCCTCCGAGCTGTTCCCGGAGCCCCGCAGCCCCCTCCGCGGAGCCGCCGCCCGAGCCCCTCCGAGCTGTTCCCGGAGCCGCGCAGCCCCCTCCGCGCGGAGCTTCTTCCTCCGCCCGAGCCGCCGCCGCTGAGCTGTTCCCGGAGCCCCGCAGCCCCCTCCGCGGAGCCGCCGCCCGAGCCCCTCCGAGCTGCTCCGGGTCCCGCCGAGCGCTGCAGCCCTTAGGGAGCTCGGCGCACTCTCCGGGGCGCAGTTCCTCTGTTACTGTCCCCGGGAGCCCGAGGGCGTCCCCGCCTTTCCGGGGATCCTGCTCCAATTCCCCGGGAGGCCTTTCCCCGGGGAAGGTCGGTGCAGCTCCTGCTCCTCCGGGACGGGGCTCTCCTGTCCTGGGGACACTCGCCCCGGCCTCAGCCCGGCTCCTCGCGGGGCCCCTCCCCCTTGGAGGCCTTTTGTTCCTTTATTTCTTTTTCCCCGTCTTCCTACCTTGATAGAAGCGCGAACTCTTCTCACTGTAGCGTTCCAGCTGGTCTCTCTTTAAATCTCAGGCCGAATTCGTAGGTTTTCAGGATGATTGGATGGTTTTCTAGGTAATTTGCTGAGGACAGGTGACTTGGAGACCCTGCTCTTCCGCCATCTTGCCCCTCCCCCCCCTATTTATTTTTTTAATTATTGGACACCCCTGCCTTCATTTGACCTCAGGAATACTAATGGGAACAATTAGAAAAAGAGATCCAGAACTTTAGCTGGAAAGAAACTTAAAGATCAGAGCAAATCAAGCATGCCCTTTGAATACCCTCTACCATCTTTCCAGGCCATTTGGCATCCCCTTATATTCACTCATTACAGGGAACTCACTACGTATGAAGAAGCCTGTGTATCCCTTTGTTCATTCAACTAGACCTCAATATATCTACCAAGAGAGAAAGAGATATAATGCAAGGAGTTTCTTGCCCAATCATGGGGGCTGGGTAGGCAAGTCGAAAATCCATAAGATAAGCCATCAAGAAAGGTGGACTGAAAACTCTGATGCAGGTGCTAAAGCTTTTTCCATAGGCAGATTTTCTTCTGCTGCAGAGAAGTCTCAACTTTGTTCTTAAGGCCTTTCAGCTGATTGAAATGATCTCGTCCATATTATCTAGGATAGTCAAACTTACTTAAAATCAACTGATCGTAGACATTAATCACATCTGCAAAATACCTTCATGACTGCACCCTGCTTATTCCCTAGTTATGCAACTGAATACTCGGGTACTTGGGCTTAGCCAAACTGTCACATAAAATTGACCATTATAGGTGCCTTTTCTATACCAAGAACTGTATTAGGCATTTTACATTTTATATCTTTACACCTTTTAATGGCCCTGAATTAAATACTGTTATTATTTTTTAAATATTTTTATTTTAATGATGTGGAAAATTGCCTCTCAGGAAAGATAAACAATTTAGTATTGTTATTTTTAATACATGTGGAGAAATTGAGGCATGAAAGCTTAAAAT
Source organism: Vulpes lagopus (assembly GCF_018345385.1). Taxonomy (NCBI): domain Eukaryota; kingdom Metazoa; phylum Chordata; class Mammalia; order Carnivora; family Canidae; genus Vulpes; species Vulpes lagopus. The sequence continues at coordinate 30,546,291 of NC_054838.1, read as the reverse complement.
AACCAGTATTCAGCATATATGCAAAGCCCCTAAAAAACTGTTACATTTTAAAGCTCAGTAAATATTAATTCCTTGTTAAATTGTTCTGGAGCTATCTTCATTTTAAGAAAGCTGTTAGTATCTGTGCCTTTCACTGGAAGTGAAGTGATACTACATTCACTCCGGATGGGCTTGCACATGAGTATGTGTGTGTATTTGTGTGTGTATTTTGGAAAGGGCCATACTGGGTGGTACTATAATGATGATGTCACTAGAGGGAAAGTCCCTATATCTTGTGCTCACTGGGATGTTGTTTCTGTCTGGAAGTGCTTTGATTCCCCCTTGAATTAACATAATATGTTATTTTATTTGCTGGATTTGTTTATTTTTGATCACAAGAAATTCCTGTGCCCCTTTTCTCTCAAAAGCAAGCCATTCTTTACATGCATAAATTAATATAGTTGGAATACTAAATGCATAATCAGAAATTCTACTATCCTATACACATGGTTTCATGAACTCCTGGGTCATATGTCAGAGGGCAGCTGGAACAATGCCAGCATTGGGTTTGAAGGATGACAAGGCAAGGAAGAAGGGTAGAGTGGACATCTTTGCTTTCACTAGAATCACTGGGGAATAGGGCCAGACTTAGTGGGATTCTTTGGCCCAAGCAACTTATGTCATTGTGACTAATCATGATTTTCACAAGAAAAGTAAATATCACAAAATATCTTTGGACATATTTAGATAAATAGGCTTTCTCGGGACACCTGGATGGCTCAGCAGGTGGGCGCCTGCCTTCGGTTCAAGTCTGATCCCAGGATGCGGGATCGAGTCCCATATCAGGCTCCCTGAGAAGAGCCTGCTTCTCCCTCTGCCTATGTCTCTGCCTCTCTCTCTCTCTCTGTGTCTCTCATGAATAAATAAATTAATCTTTTAGATAGATAGATAGATAGATAGATAGATAGATAGATGATAGATAGATAGATAGATAGATAGATAGATAGATAGATAGATAGGCTTCTGAAATTAGAATCCAAACAGTCTCTGTGACTTACTCATCTAAAATGAAATTTTCTTTTTATGTAAATTTTGGCATAAACAGTCTTTGAGGGCAAAACTAAAATTCAAAACACATGATTTCCCAAGTTGTGTGAACAATCATACAAATAACACTTTTTAAATAATACTCTACAATCTATGCAACATCTAGACACTGTGATAGAATAAGAAGAACACTGTACTCAGAGCTATATTTGGTGTTGTGAGTTGTTTTATTGTCCCCAGGAGTATCTCATCCTCCTTACTGCTCCTCAGCATGATGTAGACTTAGCCACGTGACTGGCTTAGTCCAAGAAGTGTGAATGAAAATAGGGCATTGCATGGCCCCATCCTGTCTTTTCTCTACTAGATAGCAAGGCCTTTCCCTCTATAGTCTGGGGGCATAGAATGGCATGGATATGAAGCCAGCCTGCAATGAGCATGACAGTGAGTGAGGAAGGCTTTTGTTGTGTGAGCCACTAACATTTTGGGACCATCTATTACCACAGTATTATTTAGTGTAAACAAATGGACATATCTAGGTTTGATTTCTGACTCAATCACTTATTAGATGTAAATCTCAAAGAATATCTTAAAACTCTGTAACAATCAATTCACTCCTGTTTTTGTAGATGAGTAACCAATACCACCTTTGGTGAGTTATTGTGAAAATAAATGAAAAAATTATAAAATAATTCCTCGGCACACAAGCAAAAAGTAACTTTCTCTCATAGACTGTGTATGGAACACAGTAGGTACCCCTACTATCAAAGCTAATATCTTTCTGTCTGGAAAATTCCAGCCATCCAATGTATAGCTAAATATCCCAAAGACAAAGGACTCTTTAATTTCTCTTTCTCATCCTTCTTCTCTGACCCTTTACTTTTTTGAGTAAAACGGAATTTTCTTTAGAGATGGACTAAACCTAAATTCAGGTCCTACAAAAATAGACATTTGTTCTGAAACTAAAATTCTGTGAAGGACAGTGTTTTTAATTTCTTTTCAGAGAATAGCATTTTTTTAAAATTTTTATTTATTTATGATAGTCACAGAGAGAGAGAGAGAGAGGCAGAGACACAGGCAGAGGGAGAAGCAGGCTCCATGCACCGGGAGCCCGACGTAGGATTCGATCCTGGGTCTCCAGGATCGCGCCCTGGGCCAAAGGCAGGCGCCAAACCCCTGCGCCACCCAGGGATCCCGAGAATAGCATTTTTAAACATATAACATAATTAAGTTCAATCAGCAAACTAATGATACATCAGAAAAAAAAAAAAAGCCACTGTTCAAAGTTTATATTGAATGACCAAAACCCTTATAATTTTAATTGTTGGACTTTCAGGCTGAAAAAGCACCCTCCCTGGAAGAAGGAAAAACCCAAGTCTACTACATTTTGTACCAGTTGTCAAGTATGAACTACACAGCTCAAACTACACAGAATAAGGAAATGACAAATTCATGGACATAATTACATTGTGCTACTTATCTGCTGAGGAGCCCATTTTAGAAAACCCAGAGTAGCTTGAAAAACAGCTAACATAGCAAGCAGGGCCTGCAGAGGAGGGAGCTGACAATGTCTCACTGTGCTGGGGAAACACAGGGAAGGAGTTAGCTTGCCCTGGTTTCCTTGGAGACTCCACTGTGTGTTCATCCTTATTGGACTCTGCTTTGCCACCCACACTCAGTCAGAGCCTGCAAGCTGGCCTGGGCCCCAGGTCACACTGAGAAACCCACCCAGAATGGAAGGTGGGGGTGGGGGTGGGGGGAGACACAGGAAGGAACAGCCATTGACTAAGCACTGCCATGTGACTTTCCTTCTCTAGATGTTAAAGGTTTTTGCTACTTAGACTTCATGTCTCAGAAGATTCTGAATCTTAGAGAGCCCAGAACCTTTCAAAAGTCTCACAGCCACTCGCTTATCTTTAATATCCTCTCACATCTGGGATTAATTAAGTAAAAAGCAATCCAAAAACGGAGTGTCAAGAAGCAAGGCAAAATGTTAGAATATTAATAGCTGCCACTAATTTAGCCTTGATAAGATCCTGGCATTTTAAGTAGGTACTTTAATCCTCACAAGAACCCATTTTACAGATGACAAATCAAAGGATTAAAGAGGTCGAAGGAAGTCGCTCAAGGTCACACAGTGAAAAAAGACCAGTGCCACAGTTCATACCCAGATCTGGCTTGGCTTTAGAACCGGGGCTCATTATTACCTATCCCCCTGAGCCGCGTGCCCATCTCCTCTGATGCACTACTTCAGGAAGCACTTTGGAAAGGGGTGAGAGGGCAGCCCAGGTGGCTCAGTGGTTTAGCACCGCCTTCAGCCCAGGGCCTGATCCTGGAGACCCGGGAGTCCCACTCGGGCTCCCTGCATGGAGCCTGCTTCTGCCTATGTCTCTGTCCCTTTCTCTTTCTCTGTGTGTGTCTCTCATGGATAAATAAAAATAAAATTCTTAAAAAAAAAAAAAAAAAAAGAAAGCAGTGAAAGATGAACTTCATTTGTTTTTCCCGAGGTCTGTTATGACGCAGCTGGCTAAACAAGGAAATAAAAACCGTCTCTTGTGAATTGTTAGGCATTTCGTTTTAAATAAAGAATTGGCTTACTTCTGTAAAGAGTGTGAAGAAGTATTTTATTTTTATTATTATTCATTAGAATGGTCACTGAAAGGGAGGCTGAAAAGTGGAACCTCTTCTTCAGGGAGAAGGCTGAGCCAGGTCATCCATGGTCTGGCTGTCCAGCCAGATTTTTCCCATTCTGCTCAAACACAACCTACTCCCGTAGTCTCTCTGGTTGTTCCCCCAGGAAAAAGCTACGCCTGCTTCTGTGAAAGACCAATTAAAGAAATCATTGAGTTCTCAAGTCTGGCCCATTGTCAACAGGGCTTCTTTATCACGAAAGGTGCTAGCCTTCTTGCCTTAAAATATCAAAAATGCCCTTTTTTCTTAGAGTTTTTTTTAAAGATTTTATTTATTTATTCATGAGAGACATAGAGAGGCAGAGACACAGGCAGAGGGAGGAGCAGGCTCTCTGTGGGGAGGCTGATACAAGACTCAATTCCAGGACTCCAGGATCACACCTTGAACCAAGGGCAGACGAACAACCACTGAGCCACCCAGGTCCCCCCAAAATCCCCTTTTCTTCTCCTCCTGCAGGTACCTGATTCTGCATCTTGGGAGAATTATAAAGAAGGGTGGGCATTCTCCTGTCCTGACTCTGAGGAATGAATGAAATCACTTTCCCTGTCAACTCTACCCTGAAAGTTCATGTGACCTACTGGGACCCTAGGGTCGCCTGAAGCTCTGGGATGATGGAGCTGAGTCACTGCTATGCTCCTACCTGCAGCAATCATCTACTGACCAGATTATATCTTCAAACAGGCAATACACTGTCTTTTGTTCAGGAAAATTGGGGAAGGCAAGGGTGACTTAGCTTCCACGAGCATCTTGCTACTTAAAGTCTACCTGTAGACTAGCCATATCAACATCACCTTTGAGTTCAGTAGAGTTACACCTCAGGTAGCTGAATCAGAATCTGCATTTTAAAAAGACACCTATGTAGGCTGTATGCACACTCAAGTTTAAGAAGCCCTGAGTGGAACACTTGTTTTAGCTACACACTGGTATTGTAGTATTGCCAGGAAGTTTTAAGAATTACTGGTAACTTGTTTCCACCCCCCGCCCAAATTCTGATTTAATTGCCCAAGGGTATGCGGGGGGGCATTGGGATTCCTAGAAGCTCCCTGGCTGGCCCTCATGCATAGTCTTGGCTGAAAACCACTTCAAATTCCTAATCAGTGAAAGCATTGATATTGATTATTCTAAAGGAGAGGGTCAGGTGATTATAGAAAGATTCATACGGGAAGTTGTGAGCTATTACCTAGAGCTGAATTGGTACCCAGTCCTTTTTCCATTGGAAAAGAGGGATTGCATACATGAAATCTGAAATAAAGAACCTCAAAATCTCCCTAGGAAGATTAGTCATATAATAAGGTGCTAATGGCCTGACATCACCAATCAAGAATAAAGTAATTAAGGAAACGAGGACTAGGAAAAAGTTTGGGGGTTTAACCTACTTACTAATGAGCTTCCATTCAGTCTCATCTCATTCCTGTGACCTATAGCCAGCCAGATGTTTCTTTAATCCAAATATTTTCTCTCCTCTGGAATTATATGAAATCGTCTACTCTGAATCAAAAAATATTCCTCACAGCAAGATCTCTGCAATCAACAATTGCCACAACAGCATTTCTTTTCAGCTAATAGCTTCTAGAATGCCTGCGATGAGAAAAAGCAGGTTAAAAAATAGAGGATTTTTTTTGTGTGTGTGGTTTAGCCCAAGGTTTAATACATGCAGCCAAAGTAGATACAATAAGGAAGTGGAAATGAAATGAAAAACAGGTGACCTGCCTAATTTGAGGCCCAAGGAGGTCCCATAATGGGGAGAACAAAGTAGTAGAGTGCTTCTCTGACTGATACATTTCCTTGCACCAGCGCAGACTGCATGGCACAGCTCCTTTAACAAATAACCTACCTGGCTACATTTTTCTTAGAGTCGAATTTGTGCAACACATTAATTCTAGAACTTACTTGTTGGAAAAGGTATTTAAAAACCAGTGCAATGAGAGAGATGCCACTTTCTATTTATTTGACTGCGTGTGGCACTACATTTAAGGCTCCTTCCCAATCAGTGGGGGACTTTTAGAGATTCTCAGAAACATCTTGGGCTTAAGGAAGTTTCAAAATCAGAAGAAACTAGATAGGCAGAGCCAGAGAAGTATAAATGCAAGAGATAGCATGGGACTATAAAGTTTCCAGCATCAGGAAATAATTGCCTTCCCCTTCCCAACACTGAAAGAAGACATCTAGGGCCACGAATTCAAAGGGCAGATGGTCTGTTTTCTCTCTCCTATATCTATGTAGAATGGCTTCAAGCTGGGCAGCCTGAGTGGCTCAGTGGTTTAGCACCGCTGTCAGCCCAGGGTGTGATCCTGGGGACCTGGGAACAAGTCCCATGTCAGGCTCTGCGTGGAGCCTGCTTCTTCCTCTGCCTGTGTCTGTGCCTCTGTGTGTGTGTGTGTGTGTGTGTGTGTGTGTGTTTCTCATGAATAAATAAATAAAAACCTTAAAAAAAAAAAAAGAATTGGGTTCAAGCTTCCAGACTGATGGGTTAGGACTTAATACAATCCTCTTAGGAGTTCTTGTACTGTTCTTACAGCTTTTTTATAAGTTGAAAATTATTTCCAAATAAAAACTTGAAAATCCCAAATAAATGAGTAAAAAAAAGAGTGTGATCCCTTCATTTTCAGCACTGTGCTGGATTTTGGTAAATCTAGAGTGGTTATACCCATTACCTTGTATCCAGAATGATCCCATACTGTTACATGTCTTTGACTTGCTTATGTTATTGGCATATTTATCTGAACTTCTACTAGACTGTGAACCCCAGGGTAGAAACCATGTCTCATTCACTTTTTATCACATATACCTAGAAGAGAGTCTGGAATAGGATGAGCTCTGTTTCTATAATGGGGAAATAAAAAAGACATGGGTAGGTGTGAAGAAAAAAACATCAGAATTCCTAAAATTCTGTGTATGAAGAAAGCATGAACAAACTGAGACTAAAGAAGGAAAATCTGCATATTTTAACCTACTTGTTTTATTTATTTAATGATTACTGGTTTATTCTGGTTTCTATCACTTCTTGAGTCAGTTTATTCTATCTAGGAAATTGTTTTGTCTAATTTTTTCCAATTTATTGGCATAAAGCATTTCTAAATAGTATTATCTTATGGTTTAAAAATTTTAATACATTCATAATTTTATCTCCCTTCATTTCCTAATCTATTTTTTGTATCTTCTCTTCTCGATTAGTCTTCCAAAATGTTTATTTTGTTACTCTTCCAAAGCATCAAATGTTGAGTTGGAGTGTTTTTTTGTAAGATTTTATTTATTCATTCATGAGACACACACAGAGAGAGAGGCAGAGACACAGGCAGAGGGAGAAGCAGGCTCCCAGTGGGGAGCCGATGTGGGACCCAATTCCAGGACCCTGGGATCACGCCAGGAGCCAGAGGCAGACACTCAACCACTGAGCCACCCAAGTGCCCAAACATTGAGTATTTTAATCCTCTCTTTGTTTCCTGTTTTGTATATTTTTGTTGATATATTTTATTATTCTACCTATTGTATCTGCTTATTATCTAGTTTTTGTTTTTTATCCCTCTCATCACTGAAGTTGGATACTCAGCTAATTTTGAGCCTTCATTTCTTATGTGTGTAAAAGACGTAAATTCCCTCTGAGAACTGCCATATTTGCCATTAAGTTTTAAAATGTATTATTTTATTCATCTATTTGTAATTTTAATTTCCACTCTCCTTTTTTCTTTGATTCATTAATTAATTAGAATTGTGTTTTTGAGCTATCAACCTAAGACAAAATTTCTAGATAGCCTTTGCTTTTGACCTTTTTCTTCTCTTTGCATTGTGGTAAGAGAGTATTTTCAATGTTACTGATTCATTGATGTGTACTAAGATTTGCTTTATTTCCTACTGCATGATCAAATGTTTGCAACATTACATTCCTGCTCAAAGAAGAAATACATTCTCTAGTATGTTTATTAGATCAAACTTGTTAATATTTATTACTACCATAGTTTAAATAGCTTTTTAAAAATATTTTATCTATTAATTACCAAGATAATTGTGTTAAAATCTCTCAAATTTAACTGTAGACTTGACAGTTTCTTTTTGTACTTTTTTCAGCTTTTGCTTTTCTTATTTTAAGGCTACTCTGGTAAATTGTACAAATTTAAAATTGATACAGGTCCTGAAAAATTATTCTCTCATACATTATATGATGACCCTTTTTACTCCTAATAATGCATTTAACCCTAAAGTCAGCTTTATTTGGTTTATTCTATCTATACCAACATTATTTGATTAGCCTATCTTTTTGCCAAAAATATATTTTTCCATTCCTTTATCTAAAATATTTTTTGTGCTCTTGTGTTTTACATCAGTCTCTAGCCAAAAGACAAATTTAGATTATTTACATTTGCTGTGACTATTAATGATTTACTTGGATTTATTTTTATTATCTTATTACTTTTGTTTAGCACGCTCTCTCTTTCCGTCTCCCCCTTCTTACATTAAAGTTAAATTGATCAGATTTTCTTTATTCTGCTCTTTTTGATTCTTAAGGTTTCTAGGAAGTAATCCATTCTATTTTCTACTTTCTACTGTTTTGCTGTCTACCTTTATGTTTTCAAGTTAACCCTCCTTTCTAGCGACACAAGGACCTTAGAACACTTTGTCCAACTCACCTTTTCTATATCACCTATTATTGGTATCAGGTGTCTGAGTTTCACCTTGTTTTTATTCTCCGTAAATTAAATATTGCTATCAAGGCTTATTATAATCAATGTTTGTTTCAGATTTCTCCATGTTAACTGGATTCTTTAACTTATTATTTCTTGATTCATCCCTTGTCTTCATGGTAGTTTCTATTTTCCTCTCCCTAAAATAGATCCTGTTGCACTTTTAGGCAAATCTCCTGTTAAATTCCTTCAGTTTTTGTGTATCAAAAATATATATATATATTTGTCTTCACTCTGAAATGAAACTTTAACCAAATATAGAATTCTAGGACAATAGTTTTATAATTTTTTTTTTAGACTTTGAAGATATGATTCCGTTGTTACCTTACTTCTTTGCCGCTAATGAGAAATATTTTTTTTTTAATAAAGATTATATTTATTTATTCATGAGAGACACACAGAGAGAGGCAGAGACACAGGCAGAAGGAGAAGCAGGCTCCATGCAGGGAGCCCGATGTGGGACTGGATCTCAGGACCCCAGGATCACGTCCTGGACCAAAAGCAGACGCTTAACCGCTGAGCCCCCAGGCATCCTTGCTAATGAGAAATCCGATGTCAGAACAGGGATATTTTCTTCCTAGGTAATGTGTCTTGTGTCCATACTGATTTAATCATCTTCTCTCTACTTTGCTTTCTGTCATTTTACTGGGATGGCCTTTGGTCGAAGTTTATTTATTCTGCATGGACTCCATTGTGATTTTAAATTTGAGGGATTATGTTTTTCATTCATTTTACAAGTTGTTGTAGTGACTTCTTCAAATATTACATCACTTACACTTTCACACTCTGGTTTTTTTTTTCTTTCTAATCTACTAGACATATTTTGGTTCTTATTGTATTTTCCACATCAGTTAATCTCTTTTATATTTTACATCTTTTTTTCTCTCAGTGCTTCATTCTGAATAGTTTCTTTCCATATATTTCTGTTTACTAATTCCCTCTTTATCTGTGTCTAATTTCTGTTTATGCCATTATTTTACTAGCCTCTCATTTCACAATTCTTTTCACGTCTATTAATTTGTTTGCTAATTAGCTCTTTATCAAAACTGCCTGTTTGTTACTGGCTTATTTAAATTATCATATTTATCAAATTTTTCTGTTATCAAGGTTCTCAGTGATTAAGATTCGTACTCCACAAGTGCTTTTGCATTTGTTTCTGCCAGATGCTTAAGGAGTGTCACCAAACCAGAACCAATCTAAAAGGAGTTTCTTAGCTCAGAGTTTCCTTGATATAAAGTTGGCCCCCTCTTTTAAATTTGAACCTTAAATAAGCATGAGGCACAGATCCAAGATTATTTTTTTTCCACCCTCAATCAATGCTTAGATACAGGCTCCAGCATGAACTTGCATACAATCTCTTTGCCATCTCCCCTGATGGGGGAAGATTGTTGTTTTTGTCTTTCATCCTTTGATGATCTGGGAATTATATATAAAAGTCTTAGCTATAACTGCCTGTCTCATGCAGGACCAAGATATCATCTCATGTCTCTAAGTTGTGATAAAATATTACAGAAACTGATTTCCATTCCTACTCATGTCCTGGCCCCAGGCAGCAACACCATTAGCTCTCTCAGACCATGTGTTCAGTTCCTACTTCATGGCTTGAAACTAAAGAATTATCTTTCTTTATTTCAAACTCCACTTCAGCATTGAAAGCACTTTTATCATATTTATTTCAGTTGTATAGGTGTCATAACAGGGGTGCTTATAACAGGATGTTACTCAAATTTTATATTCTGCTATATGTATTGCACCAGGGAGGTCTTTGTGTGACTTTCCCATTGTCCTACACCTTTTGCCATATCTTCTATGAAGTGCATATAAAGAGGATGGATAAGGAGGGAGAAAGTAAGGGGAAAGTACGAGTGCCAAATAGGGAATTTTAAGTCATATAACATTCCTGGCTTTGTCTCTACTTTGCTACCTGGAATTTGGCAAATTGTTATTTCTTTGAGTCTTGTATTTTTTAATTCATAAAATAATGTGTTTATGTAATAAAAGATCATTATAACTCTTGTTGGGTCCCTTTTTGAGGACTCAAAATATGCCTGGCACTGTGCTATCTGCATTGTACTATCTGTCTTATGTTATATACTCACACAAAATTCCTTTAAGAAAAGTATTGTTGTCTCTATCTTTTGGGTAACAAATTGCAAATAAGGAAAGTTACCTAATCTGACAAAGATCTCAAAGCTGCAAATGGAAAAGCCATGATTTGAACACAGGTCTGTTTGATTCTGAAGCATACTTCTTGAACCCTATGTAATTTCCCCCTTATTTTCTACTGGATGACTGTGAAGATTCCTGTCATTTCTGTCATTTCTCACCTCCTCTGAGTCTCTAATTGGTCTTCAATTCCATACGTATGTGTAAATTCCATTTTTCACCCATTATTGTGCAGGGTCTCAATGTTCTCATCTCTACAGATCTAATTCACTGCTTGTCCGTCTCACCCCAGGTCACTGCCATGTATAATTATCAGCTGAATTAGTATTATGTGAGTGTTTTAATACAAAGTCCTTGAAATATGGTTTCTGGAGGGCTGGAAATGATTCTACATATATTCATGCACACATATCACAACAAGACCAGACATGATGTACAGTGCTCACTGCCAAGAGCTTCTTAACAAGAAAGGATGTGGGGTTGTTTTTTCATAGGCACTTGTAGGGAGTGAGATCAAAGATACATTTAATTTTCTCAGAATGAAAATGGCCCTCCCTCTGTATTAGATGGTTTATAATATAGCTCCTTTGGCAGTAAAATCACATTGGAGGGATAAAAGGAAAGAAAGAAAATAAGTAAAGCATATCAGAGCCCTAGTGTTTATTACAGCACTGGTTCATCAGATTTTTCTAGTTCATTCATTGCTATGATTCACACATTTATTAAATAAATAGTTATTAGGCATTAATTTGTTTGCTAATTATTTCCTGAGCACCAGGAACTTTGCTGAGCATTGAGGATAAAGTGGTAAATAAAACAGAGTAACTGTTCTTGTTGAATTCACAAACTGTTGGCGAGATGAAGAGTGAACAAAGAACCACTCAAAAGAATGTGTGTATGCAAAAAGCGCTAGCTGCTGTGCAGAGAATTGGACAGTGGCTGGGAGTGGCATTTAGAGCAGTGGGAGGAGGGTCCAGGAAAGCTCTTCTACAGCAGGGAGTTGTAAGCTGAGCCCCTTGAGATGTTAAGGGTAGGGGAAGAGTAGGTGGAAGGTCCTGAGCCCAGTGAGAGGTTGGCACTTTCAAGGAACTGGGGACAGGCTCGGGGGTGACCCAAGGTAAGGCGGAGTCACTAGGGAGGGACAAGATCACACTCTGATTCTTTCACCACATTAAAGATTTGGGTTTTCACACTAAAAGGAACCCAACAAAAATTTTACATTTTAATGATTTGACCTGTTTTATCCCCAATCACCATATTAAAAATAATACTGGACAGTGTCAGAGTAGAAGGCGAGAGAGCAGTTTGGAGATGTCTGCAGAGTCAGGAGGAATGACCTAAGCTAGAGTATGGTGGGAAGGATGAAGGGATGTCACTAAAGACATATCATGGTGTTAGGTGAAGGAGGTGGATGCCAGATTGAATGTGAGAGGTATGGGACATGGTATTTTCAAGGGTAATTCCCAGGTTCCTCTTATAGACAACTAAGTGAATGGAATCACCCTCTACTGATATAAATGCTCAACCACAAGTCAGAGCTTCAGCTGAAAGCAAGTCCTGGCAGTTTAGACTGGCAGTTACCACACAGGGCCTGGGTATTTTGGTTGTGTTTTATGAATACAAATTTTGATAGTGAATATTATTGAGTGTTTACTCCCTGCAAAGCACCGTTCTAAGCATTTATATAATGACTCACTTATCCTCATCACAGCATCTGAGACAGGTAATAATGTTGCTATCCCATTTTAAAAGTGAAGAAACTGAGGCACAGAGATTCTAAGTGCCTTGCCTAAAATACCTCTGCTACCAATTGCAGACTTTGGATTTGAACCCATATAGTCTAAGGCAAAGCTCATGTCTCTAACTGCTTCTTAACCACTCCATTTTTTTCCAAGAATTCCCTAGTCTAGTTTGGAGAAACACACAAAAACCAACAGTATGAGAATAGTATGAAAAAGGCTGTAACAAAACTCACTAACATTTAGTGACAGGAGAGGGCAGATAAGTGGCCGATGCACAGGGTGCTAAAGGGACACAGAACAGAGACTTCTTTCATTGAGAAAATAGCTTTAAAAGAATACTTTTTAATATAGTGGAAATTTACACAGAACACAGGACCCTTACTGAATGATGAATGTCTTTGAAGCAATGTCAGCTTTGAAACTCCAGGATGTCTCCTTGGCACATGGTAGGTGCACAATAAATGTTTCATGAAGTCGCCTGAAATGAAAGGCACCGCAAGCAAGGACGCTGCCTCATGACGCTTAACCGACTCTGCTCTCTTTCTACTAGGAGCTTTCACTTCTGCACCCTCCTTTAACAAATAAGACAAAGATAGTGGCTCATACACAGAAAGAATAACTTTGCCAGGTCAGCTTTATAGTCTAAGTCCCCAGGAATGTGTTTGATCTAAAAGCACAGACTGTCTGCATTCTTGGTGAATTTGCTTGCAGAAATCTTTAATGAGTTTACCCATAAACTAGCATTGCTTATTATTTTCATTATTAGGCAGAATTTAGAATGCTATTTTAGAAAAGAATGTGCAGACATATATGCACAAACAAAACCTGTCCCTTTCATACGTACTGCATTTGAATTAGGCTTTTCAGGAATTTCCACCCAAAAGATTTTACATTATCTCTCCTTTGTGGGTGGTCAATGACAGTTCTGCCAAAATCGAAACAGAAACTTTAGGAGGATTACAAGATGTTTGTGTTTTCCCAGCTGACCATGCCCACTCTCTCTCCAGAAACTCTGGGAGGCCCCCTATGTGAAATTAACATGTTTTGTCACTCTGTGGCAGACCTTGGCTGGCATTCCTTACTCTCTAGGGTTCCCTGTACTTAATCAAAGCTATCCTCCTTTCTTATTCCAAATTCCAGTTTCTTAAGAGAGGCCTATTGATTTTACCCCTGAAATGACACAATCTTATTTTCAAGTGTTGGGATGTCTCTGCAAGTGATGAGCAAGGAGATTTGGGACAAAGTAGAGTGAAATTAGTATTGAACTATTCTGTTCAATCGAAAAACAAAACAAAAACATATATTGAATTCCTCTGTACCTAGAGTATGCTAGTTGATGGTGCTAAAAGATGAATAAGACACCTTTCCCTTTTCAAGGAGCTCACAGTCTAGTAATGAAGGCAGGCATGGAAATGAATCATTTTAATAACCCAATGGAAGTACAATGATTGGGTAAGTGTAAGGTGTTATGGTGCATGCCACAATCATGGGAATGGTAAAGGCTTTTTGGAAGAGGTGATACCTGGATTTAATGTAGAAAGAAGAATAGGCAGGAGTTAGCCAGATGAAGAATCTACTTCCAGATATGGGGTGTGGAAGGAAATCATATTATAGGCTGACGGAATATCTAGATATGATAGGCAACATGTTGAGTATATATATGAGGCACAACTTGTTGGATTGTAAGGTACAAGCAGAGGGCAAAGATAAGGCTGGAGATGGGCTCTGTAAACTCTCCTAGGACGTGTGAATTCTGTCTTGAGGGCACTAGGGAGCCATTAAAAGAGTTGAGGTAAAGGAGTATCAGCGTTAGATTATTGTGTTTAAGTAGACCACTCGGGTAATGGCGATTTCGTCACAGCGGCCACCAGGGGTCTTCAGTCCTCACAAGGATCAGAGCACTGGGAATAGTTAGCCTGATTGTTCCATCAGAGCATTTGGGAAACACAGGAGCCTTATCTACAAGATCTCAGTAGAGGTGAGAGGGAAGAATAGGGAACAGGATTACAAGGCTTCACAATTCTTTTCTTTAGAGCATTTCTAAGTTTTTTTTTTTTCCATTATAATTGTAATTTCATTCCCACCAATGTTTTATGAGAGTAATGTAGAGATTTCTTGGAAAAAATCAGCTCTAAATATGTCTACTTTTCTCTGAGTTATAAATCTACCTCTTGGGCCAAACATATTAATATCATCCCAACAGCAATTGCAAGGTATTTTCCTTAATTTTTTTTTTCAACAGAGCATCTTTAGTGCCCTTCACAGACCTCTAATGCGACCTGTCATAATTTATTTGGAAATATATTATGGAATTTGTCACCCTCCATGATCTCAAATGGTATTTCCAGAATAAGGATTTAGTTCTATGATTAATATTTTCTCATATAAATTCTGTTTATTTTCCATATTGTTTCTTTTTTTACTGTTCTCCCATTGGTCCTTTGTAATAACTGACCATGTTTGTTTAGCAAAGAGTAAATGTTCATTTGCATATGTCTTGTTCCTTGTTAGAAGCTAGAAGGTGGCCTTGCCCTTTTGCAAGCTGCTTGGTTACTGTCGTCCAAATTGAGTATACGAAATAAATAAAGGGCAGTGTCTTAAAGATGCAAACCTTATGTCTTAATCTTTCACTCTCAGCTCCATTCCTAACCAGATTTCTAGATCTATAATTGAAATTAATGTAGGGCAAGAGTGGGAGGATGAGACATTTACTCTAATTTAATAATTTCATTTTTTCAATATAGGAAAAATTTTCCTAAATTGGCCCTAGGCTGACATTTGATAGGGATATATCCTGGCTGGTGGGAGAATAGGGAAGTGATACACACCCCCTAAGTCCTTCTGGAAATCTACTTTACTAAAACTTAGAAGAAGGAGGAAGAGGAGGAGAAGGAGGAGGAGAAGGAGAAGGAGGAGAAGAAGAAGAAGAAAGAAGAAGAAGAAGAAGAAGAAGAAGAAGAAGAAGAAGAAGAAGAAGACCAGTAAATTTTGTTATGGATCTTCACATCTTAAGATGTAATAATGACAGACAGGCATGTCAAAACTATTAGTGTTGGAAGTCAAAGCTATTATTCCATTCTTAATTCAGGTGATAGATATATCCCAAGCCAATACACTTGTATCTATAAAATACATATTTATACATATTAGAAGGTAGACATGCTTTCTATACCTATTTAATTCCTATTTTTTTAAAGATTTATTTATTTATTTATGATAGACATAGAGAGAGAGAGAGAGGCAGAGACACAAGAGGAGGGAGAAGCAGGCTCCACGCCGGGAGCCCGATGTGGGACTCGATCCCGGGACTCCAGGATCGCGCCCTGGGCCAAAGGCAGACACTCAACCACTGAGCCACCCAGGGATCCCCTATTTAATTCCTATTTAATTGTTAATTACCACTATATATGAGCATAAATTTGAGAATTTGTGAAATTCAATTTTTCACACTGGTGATAACAGCCTGAAACAACCTTGTACAAAAATATTACACCCCTAGTAAAACATTTTTGTACTTTGTATTTGGCTAATTTTTAAATGCCATTCAAGGTATGTATATTTGTTAC
The DNA here is from genome assembly GCF_018345385.1 of Vulpes lagopus. Taxonomy (NCBI): domain Eukaryota; kingdom Metazoa; phylum Chordata; class Mammalia; order Carnivora; family Canidae; genus Vulpes; species Vulpes lagopus. The sequence continues at coordinate 30,530,424 of NC_054838.1, read as the reverse complement.
TTTGAATTTTCCACTCATTTCGTTCTGCACTGAAGTGTATAATATGGCCACTAGCAAATGATAAGAATGTAACCAAATACAAAGAAGATGTGGTCATTTATCATTTTTTACATCTCCACTGGGATTTCTAATAGTCATCTCAAATATAAGTTAATTCTGCTGTCTTCTCCAACCTCTCTCTCTGTCATGTGCCCTGTCCCACTCATCTGTTCCAGATATAAGTCCTCTCTCAGGTCAATCAAACATCAGCAAGTTTTGTCAATTTAACTTCCAAAAGACATTTAGTGCCATCTTCATTTCTTTATTCCCCCATGCTCATTGTTTTGTTATCATTTTTAGTGCTATCTACTTCTCTTGAACTAAAATCCAAAGTCCTCCACAAGTTTCTATGTAAATCTCATCTGCCACTTGCCTTGTTCAGACAAACTTGGTTGAATCCTCAATTACCATTAAAATTATTTACTGCCAAGTAGCTCTGATGATTTGAAGTCTACTTAACATCTCTGAATCTTAGTTTATTCATCTGTAAAAAAGGAGGTAAGGATATTTACTACCTCAGAAAGATACTGTAAAGATTAAATGAAATTAGGCATGTAAAAGGTTAGCCCACTGAATCAGACCTAGCGGGTAATCACTTTCAATGAGTAGATTTACTACCTTCAAGCATGATGCTTGTTCAGTTAATCAGTGTACACCTGGGTAGGAGTATGCTTGCAAAATGTTGTAGAACTGTAACTCTCTTCCTCTCAAACAAGTGCTGATTTTTGGTTACAACAAGATCAGTATTAAAAAACTCAGCTCAGGGGACTCCTGGGTGGCTCAGTGGTTTAGCGCCTGCCTTCGGCCCAGGGTGCGATCCTGGAGTCCTGGGATTGAGTCCCGCCTTGGGCTCCCTGCAGGGGGCCTGCTTCTTCTTCTGCCTGTGCCTCTGCCTCTCTTTCTCTCTCTGTCTATCATGAATAAATAAATAAAATCTTAAAAAAAAAAAAAACTCAGCTCAGAATTCTCCTTGTCCAAAAAGACATCTCTATCCACTTTAAGACTGTTCATCACACCCTCCAATGAGTTATGTTTGTGCCTTATGATTGGGAACATATTGATATTTTAAGGTGCCCAGATAACTATCACCACTCTACTGTACCCACATGTGGAACCAAATAAGAGACCAACTGAAGTGGTAGCTTTATAACTGAACAAGAAGCTGAAGATAAGATTTGATGAATCTCAGAACCGACATACAAAATTGGTGCTGAAGCCTTCCAAGTTTCTTGCATAGTAGGGGACAGACCAGAGGACATGCTCTCTGTGGACAGGTGGATTGAAAAAGAAGAGGAGAATGAGGAGAAGAGTAGCTGAGCTGGCATTATGTGGTCATTCCGCGACCCAGGGGGCAGAGGTAAGACAAGAAAAATTGCAAATGTGTTAACACCAGTTGGCATCCCTCCAGCTGGAGTCATGGAGCCAGTGGAGGAAGTTCCTTTTCTCTATCCCACCCTATTAGAGCTACCGCAGGCTCCAGAGACAGTCCTCACTCTACCACTTATAAACAGAGACACTTCAATCTCTCTTAGCCTCTGTATCCTCAAAAGTACAATGAGGACAATAATAACAGTGTCTACCCCCTAGTGGGAAGCTGGAACAGAAAGAGTGCAGTAAAGCACTTACCACTGTATTTGGCATATAATAAATGTTTTTAGTTCTTGGCTAGTACTATTTTACTCTCTGTTTGAAACTCTCATTGAGTGAGATAAGTAGATACAGAAATGAATAAATACATTAATTAAAATGGAAAAGGGCTGTCAGAAAAAAAAGATGCTTGGGCAAGATTTTGAAGAACAAGCAAGACTATTCCTTGTAGACCATGGGTCTTCCAGGAAGAGGGGGGAGAGCCTGGGTAGGATTTTAACTTTCATGGTCCCTGGGCACTTTTATATTTTTGCTTTCATTGGTCTTGTCTGATGCTAAAAAAAGAAAGAAAGAAAGAAAGAAAGAAAGAAAGAAAGAAAGAAAGAAAGAAAAGAAAAGAAAAGACAAATACTCTATAATATTTTATGGCTGCATTGGAATGAAGACTGAATTATGAATTCATGAATTATGTTCATTTCTTCTTCTAATTTGTTTTTTTTTCTTTTAATTAAAACAGCTTTGTTAGCCCCTAAAAGTATCATGGTCCTTAGGCACTATACCTCTTGTGCTCAACAGATAATTCAGAGGTGGAGAGACCATAGGGTAGATCCAGAAGGAGACACAGCTTAAAATGCTCGGAGAATTATAGGAAGTGTGATGTAATGGAGCCTCATAAGCTTTTTGAAAACAATCTAAGAAATAGATGTTATAGCAAGATTCAGAATTTGTATGTAAAAATATATAAAATTAAGACAAATTTTTTTAAGACAAATTTTTAATGAAACTGCCTACCCTTACTACCTGTGATGCACTCTCCTATTTTCTATTGTGTGCATGTTTTTTTGACACTGATCATGACCTACTAAATTTGTTATTTTATAAAAGTTGTGACTTGCATTTGGAAACCCTTGGTGTAAGAGAAAGAAACAGGAGGAGGGGTGGAGAAGGAGCCAGGACGGGGTATGGAAGTCCTACATTGTATGCTGGGTCGAGGGCATTATCCTGAGGTATGAGCTCTGGCCACACTTCATGCACAGCCATGAAGTGATCCGATGTGTGTATTCAAAAGGTCTCTCTGAAAGACGGATTGAAGGAAGACGAAGACTAGGCTGAAAGCAGAGAGCCCACTAGTAAGGATGCTGCTGGAATTATCTGGCAAGAGATGGGGATTTCAAAATAAAGGGGTGGTTCCAAGGAAGTGAAGAAGAGGCAAGAGTTAGAAAACATTCAGGAGGTCAAGTTTCCTTGGCCCAATGATGTTTATTTCAGTTTCATTTCATATAAGAAAACCAGAAAGCCAAGAAAAGCTTCTTACTTTCCCCATTCTCTCATGAGGCTTACTTAATTTTATATAAATATATATATATAAACAGATGTCAAGAGGACAAAAGGACAAAATTTTAATCAGTTGGAGAACTAGTTCTAGAGTTAACCATATTTCTACTCCAGGTTGCATCATTTACAAGCTGAGAAAGCAACGATAACCCCTTTACTCTCTGCAATTCTCAATTTCCCCATCTGTAACTTGGGAGTGATAATAGTACTTTCCTTCCAGGGTTGTTGTAGGCACCAAATGGAGGTGAACACGTATAAAGTGCTCCGCACACTGCCTGCATATATAGTAAGGCACAGATTAAATGGAGACTATGTTAAAGATCGAAAATTACGTCCTTATCCTATAACTCTGGGGGAATAGGAGGCAAATCCAACATTTTAGTTAAAAGGAAAAACAACTTTGTGTGACTTTGAATTAGAAGGCTTCTCTCTGTTCAGGAATCCAAATTAAATAGTTCCTTCTAGCTGAGTTGTGTATATGTGTGTGAGACAGACATTTTATTACTTTAGAGTCATGTGGCTTATACATTCTGTCTCACTGTTATCTCTTAACCTGACCCTCTGTGTAGTGTCCTGTACCTTCAAGTAGTCTCCCAGGCCACGCTTTTAGAAGATTGCAAAATATTATACCATGGATTAGTAGCAAGGACCAGCAACCATTAGACTCTTGACTTGTTTCCGATTGAATCCTATGGATTTATTATTTTCAAGTTATTTAAAAATCATCCATCAAGTTCTCCTAAGTTTCCCTTGCTCCCTTTATTCCTGCTAGTTTACTGCTCTTGCGAAGAGAAGGAGGCGGGGGGCGGGGGTGGGGAGCGTGCACACACATCCAAAGCCTTTGAAATGTCTACCATCTTCCAAGAGCTGTGAGTAGTGCAGTAATGAATTGCTTTGAGGTTAAGTTATCTGACTGCCTTGTTATGAGAGATCAAACCTGAAGGTGTGTGTTTGCTTCCAATTAACACCAACCATTGGGATTTGAAAATCATGTATTTCATTCATTAACCTTCAGGATGGCATTCAGAGGGGAGAATGTTTGAATTTACAACCTACAAATTATAAATTCATCAAAAGCAATAACATTATTGTAATGCTCATGTTAAGGACCATTAGTATCCTTAGTCTCCACGGCAGATCGTGAGGAGACCGTGTCAGCCCCGAGGACATCTTCTCTAGTAATAAGAATTTTTTTATACTCTGCAGTGGAGAGAGATTTCCACATGCCTGTTCTCTTGTCATCTCCACCATAACCCCAGAAGGAAATAGGCCAGAGGTGGTTATTCTCATTTGATGCATTAAAAAAAAAAAAAAAAAAAAGTCTCAGGAAGATCAAGGGCTTTGCCCAAAGTGACACTCTTATGAAATGGCAAAGCCAAAACTTGAAATCCAAACTTTTTACCTACTAGCCCTCCTTTCTTCACAATTCTCCAGGTTTGCTTTTTCCAGTATTGAGATGCACAACATAAAAAGAGCCATATGGCCCAGAGTGTGAAGCAGGAGATTTTATTTCCTGGCCCGCGGTCTTTTAGGCTTTGTAGGAAATACCCATTAACATTCCACGGACACAGGTGTCGCAGCCTTCTTTGTCCTCCCTCTCTTGCATCGCACATACTTTTGGGAAGTGGGAGGTATAGAAGGGTGGGGAGGGTAGGCAGCACTGTAGCATATCTTAGAAGATCAGAGATTTCAACATCAGACACACAAAAGTTGGACTACTTAAACTTCCCACTCCTCAGTTTTGTCATCTGTGAAAGAGTAACCACAATACCTATTTGTGAAGCTATATTATATGTGTCTAAACCTGACATCCATAGTAAGATCCTTTAATTATTTCACTTAAATCCAGAGGAAGGCTTTTTCGAGTTGCTTAATCAGCCACTCAAGAATACCAGGGTTTGGGGTCAGCAAGTCTTTTGTTTGACTTTGCTTTGCTTTACCTTCATGGTTAATATCAGATCTTCACATCATAATACCCAAAGAAGGAAAGAAGGGATTGGGTATTCTCCTTGTACATCTCTCACTTTCCTTTTATTAGAGCAGAGTGGGGAAGGGTCTTTTCCAGAGGCCTCTAGCAAGCTTCCCTTTCATCTCCTTGGCCAAACTAGATCATATGCCCATCTCCACACTTACAAAGGAGAATGGGGTTGTCATAACTAGTTTAGACTACCCTAGGGTAGTCCTTTAGGTCCTGAGCTGGAATCATCCTTCCTCAAGCACATTGCAACTTATATATGAAAAAAAAAAAAAAGAAAAGAAAGAAAGAAAGACAGTAAAGTTCCTTCCATAGGCCAGGCAAGAGGGTGAGCCAACACCTGGTGAGGAGGTACCCAGTTGGACTACCACAGAAGGTTTGTGGTAGTTAGAAAAATTGACTGCTAAGAGCCTAGCATAGCACCTGGCCTATAAAATGTCTCAGTGAATGCCTCACATTGTTACCAACTTAGTAAGTGAGATCCCCATCCAATAATTCGGTGATTTTGGGCATGTCATTTAACCACTCAGCTGGTTTCTTCATATTCAAGTTGAGGTTAAGAATTACTACTCCACAGGGTTCCTGAAAAGGTCAAAGATGGAATATCTGGGAAAGTGTTTTCTAAGTTATTGAGTGCTCTGAAAATGCAAAGTATCATATTTAAAATTTAGAGTCAAAGCTACAAAGTCACTTGCAGCAGAGTCAGGCTGCAACATTGTGACAGATATTCCTCTGACGCTGAATGTAAGATTTTAATGTGTTTGGCAATGTAATGCTGATATGCAAAATACGAGTCATCTCATTGTTCTGGACATTTAAAAATACCTGCCTTTGTTCTGAGCCATTTGTACTTAAATATTGACACGCAAAAGAGACTAACTTTGCTGCTTTCTTTATCAAATTTCCTCTCACTACCCAAAACCTGAAATCACCAGTGATGTCATTTGGCTCCCTGCTGCCCAAGTCCTTGGGCCCCAAGACCCACTAAAAAGGCCAAGTGTCTGACATCCAGTTGCAAGAGTATCTACTCTGTTCCAAAGATATAAATGAATATATTTCCTTTAATGTTTTCAACAGGGCTACAAGGTGCTTATTTTTATTCCCACTTATCAGAGAAAAAACAAAAACTCACTGGGATTAGATTACCTGCTAAAATCACATTGCTACAAATGTGAGAGCTTGGATTTTGGCTCAGTACTCTTTGGTTCTGAAGCTTATACCACTTCAGTTCCTCTACTTTCCCACCTTTTCCATAAAGTCCTATCCAACTGAATAGCATGGAGGTGATGTTATACCTCCTCCTCCTGGCTTCTTTGCCTGACCCATCGACACAGTCAATGCTACATACACTCCGTTTACTCTAGAATTCCATTTGAGAGACTCCCTATTAGTATCTTCCTATGAAGCTTGGAGCACACTATAGGGCAGCCCACATGCACCCATCCTCATGAGGCTTTGGATATAGAATATTTATTGGAACATGATCCTTGGGACAGAAATGCAGGTGTCTATACTATAATGAGATCTTAAAGTTAACTATTCAGTCTCTAGTGTTTCTAAGAAATAATAATCTCTTACACGTGGGGTTACCGCATTTTTATTTATTTATTTATGTATTTATTTATGATTTATTTATTTATAAAGATTTTATTTATTTATTCATTAGAGACACACAGAGAGAGGCAGAGACACAGGCAGAGGGAGAAGTAGGCTTCCTGCGGGGAGCCTGATGTGGGACTTGATCCCAGGACCCCAGGATCATGACCCGAGCTGAAGGCAGACGCTCAACCATTAAGCCATCCAGACGTCTCTGCATTTAATATTTAAAACCCATTGGTACAGAAGGCTTTGTTATGTTTTTTTTTATGGATTAACAAATGCAAACCAAGACTCAGAAATACCATGTGATATTGTCAGTATTCTGCATCTTAAAGAATGAAAGTTGTCACAGTAGCACTACGTAACACACAACTTCTAAATCTTACTGGGATGCAACAGTAAGTGTTTATCATGTGCCAGGGTCATCTGGGATTGAGACTTTTCTGATTTGGGCTGAGGCCTCTCTGTATCTAAGAGTTGGCTGGCTGGTGGCTGATCGAGAGAGAGAGCAGTGCAAAGTTACATCGACAAAGGGTGTGCTTTTAAGAAAGCATAAAAAATTGGTACCAGCATTGTGTTGTAACACTAGAGATTTTTAAACTATCATTAATGCTTTTTAAACAGTATTGTAATAGATAGCCCCCACAACAAGATGCAAGGTCATGTCTACAGTAATACTCCAAGGTATAAGACTCTCGAAGTATAACTGCCAGATCCCATTCTAGCCTGTAAACAAAGTCCCTGTTGTTTCTGGGAGCTCCTAAGCCTCACATGGATTTGTGCTCGTGAGCCAGTCTTCTTGCCACAGTGAAAGCAGTGGCATCCATTATGTTCTTACTGTCGTTCAAGCTGGCTAAAAGAACCTCTTGATTGTTTCTGTTGAGGATATTCCTTATCACATCGCCGGGGTGTCTGCCACCAGTGCTTTCTTCTGTAGTTCTGAAGATGCCACTCCCAGGTTTGTGGGACAGGTGCTAGGGCCCGTCCAAGATTGACATGAAGGTCCTCTCTCCAGCTCTGTGCTACACTTTGACACCAAGACCATAGCCTCTTCAGGTCTGCCCAAGGTTTTCTGCTTTCACCTCTCTGCTCATCATCTGCAGCAAGAATTCAATAAGAAGTGTAAAAAAAAAAAAAATAGTAAGCTGCTTCTAAACACAGATCCACTCTAAGGAAACAATTCATGATTCCGAATGCAACAGCTGCCTTCAGGTTAATGGAGGCTTCATACTGTCCCAAGACAAAGGGTAGGCATCTGTTTCACATTTGCATTACTAAAAGGTCTATTTTTTATTTAACTCATATATATATATATATATATATATATATATATATATATATATATATATATACATACTGCAAATATATATATATATTTACCTTGGGGAGTCCCAGTGTAATGCCTGATCCATTTTGATAATTTATCCTAAAGCAAAAAGAAAAAATGTCCTGGAGGTAAATGCAATTCTTCCAGTGACTCAGAACTTGAAATTTTACTTAACAATTATCTGTTCAGGGCAGTCCCGGTGGCTCAGCGGTTTAGCGCCGCCTTCAGCCTGGAGTGTGATCCCAGAGACCCAGGATTGAGTCCCACGTCGGGCTCCTTGCGTGGAGCCTGCTTCTCCCTCTGCCTGTGTTTCTGCCTCTGTGTGTGTGTGTGTGTGTGTGTGTGTGTGTGTTTCATGAATAAATAAATAAAATCTTAAAAAAAACTATCTGTTCAATCCTATCCTATCTCTATTCCTTCTTCCTTCTTCTCTATCCCAGTTATATTTATATCAAAATTTCAAAATCATAGGGGTCTCGTCTTGACACATACTTCTGAGTGATAAATGTGCGGAGAATGTATTGTAGATGTGATGCTAAGATAATTTTCATCATGCTTTTTTGCTTGGAAATCCTCACCAATTGGATCAGTTTTGCTCATTGCTTTGGCAAAAGGACTGTTAAGAATTCATTTGTCACACTTCTAATTTTCTGTACTATAACCTATCATAAGAAATTGGAGATATATGCTGTTGACATTGGTTCATTGGTTCAATAACATCCCTATAGCCTCTGCTTTAGTATTCCACAATGGCTGCTCCAGCCTCCAGGATCCCATATTATTTAATCTAGGAAGAGTAGGAGGAAGGAGGAGGAGGTGCCAGCCATATCACTCTTTTATTAGGAAAACCAAAAGCTTTCTTAAAATACCCAGGCAAACCTCCACCTAGATGTTGCTGACCAAGACAATCCTTTGCAAGGCAGTCAAGAAAGGTGAGCAGTTGTCTCCCTTGGAACCTAAATGGAGACAAAGGCAAAGGTAGGGATTGGATGCTAAGGTCACTGCACTAGGCTCTTCCTCAAGCATTGATACTGCAAAGAACAGATGGATCACAGCTCAATTTTGAATTTCAAATTCAGATTGTTTCAAATTCATAACTAGACAATAATCTTGACCTTCAGGTTTGTTGGAACAAAAGAAAGATGTTCTCTAAATTGTCCAGGTTTTCTATTACCTAACAATGTCAAAGCTTGATCAAATAAGGTAGATTTCTAACAAGCAGGAAAGGAAATAAATTGCCAAAAAATAGTAAGGAAATTTGAAGGTCATCCTAACATCCCCAACTTCCTAGGCCTTGGACAAGGCTGGAGGAAAAGAAGTGAATGAAAACTTGAGACAAATCCTAGATTGACTGAGGGAAGACCCTACAACATCTGAGCTGATACCTGTAGTAAGCTCTGGTCAGACTACTGTATCCACCCCTCCTGTGCTTTGTACAGAATGACAAAGATACATGTGCTGACACTGATGGTATAGGAAGACATTGTAGCCAGAATCAGATGTTAAATCTAGTTTGGCTTGTTAAAAGTAGTTTTAGCAACAAATACCCACCATTTGCTTCAATGTGTATAGAACTGGAGGGTATTATGCTGAGTGACGTAAGTCAATTGGAGAAGGACAAACATTATATGGTCTCATTCATTTGGGGAATATAAAACATAGTGAAAGAGAATAAAGGGGAAAGAAGAGAAAATGAGTGAAAATATCAGTGAGGGTGACAGAACATGAGAGACACTTAACTCTGGGTAATGAACAAGGAGTAGTGGAAAGGGAGGTGGGCGGGAGGTTGGGGTGACTGGGTGATGGGCACTGAGGGGGGCACTTGGCGGGATGAGCACTGAGTGTTTTTCTATATGTTGGCAAATTGAATATATATATAGAGAGAGAATTGAAAATTGAAAAAAATATATATATATATTAGTTTAATCACCTCCTAAGGTAATGCTGGAGTTTTAGAAGTGACATTGTGAAGGGTTAAGAATCTTGGTAAGCTTCTACCTGGGACTTCTGAACTGAATTGAATAATTCCCCTCTTCCCAAAATGCATGTCTTTCTGGTACCTCAGAATATAACCCTATTTGGAACTAGGGTCCTCACTGATATAACTAATATGAGGTCATACTGGTGAGCCCTTAATGCAGTATGATTAGTATCCTTATAAGAAAAGCATAAACGCAGAGTGACACACTCAGAGGGAAAATGATATGAAGACACATAGGGACCAACACCATGTAATGACAGAGGCAGAGATAAGGACCAGGCAGTTGGAAGCCAAGGAAGGCCAAGGACTATCAGAAATTTCCAGAAGCTGGGAAGAAGTAAGGAACAGATTCTTCCCTGGAGCCATCAGTGTGGGAACATGGCCCTACCAACATTTTGATTTCAGACTGCGAGCCTCCAGAGCAGTAAGACAATGCATACATGTTCTTTAAGCCCCTTGTTTGGGGTACTTTGTTATAGCAGTCCTAGGAAACTGATACAGCTTCCTACAGCCTTACAGTGCCTTACATTGGAGAGGCTGACAGCTCTGCCGTACCTCAAGTACATCTCTTCCTACCAAGCTCAGGTGTTACTCACCTCTGTTGAGGGCTCAGTTTCTGAGCCTTCAGCCCCATCTCCATGGGGACTCTACAGTGCTCTCTTTTTCTACAGCCCATTCCAGTGGAGGGGTGGATGTGAGTATAGCGGAAAGAGCATAGCCAGTGGCCAACTTACCTTTTCTACATTTCATGTGAGGCGTGTCCAGTAGCAAATCATCTCCCAGGAATGCCTCAAGATTAGAAATATGGTCCTGATTAATAATTTGGGTGCCTCCATCATCCTTTATTCTCCCTCTCTACTGCAGTTGATAACCAGGGGATCATCAAGCCCCATTGTTTCTACCCCCAGTTTCTCCCTTCTCACTCCTTTCTTTGCCCCTTTCAAAATCCTCAATTTTTTTTCTCCCTCCTAAGGCATTTCATTGCCCTAAGTCTTACCCTTCCGTATTGGTTGCCTGTACTATAGCCACAAGAGTCATTCTGTAATGAAGTTTTTATCACTTTGTGTCCTTGTGCAAAACCCTTCCATGGCTTTTCATTGGCTTCAGTGCAAGTCACACATCTTACTCTCAGTTCAACCTCTCCAGGAAGTAGACACCACGTGCAGAATTAGAAATGCAAGAGATTTGTGGAAGAAAACCCCTCTGAGGCATAAGGGGAAGAGAATAGCTTAAATAGCAAGAACATCAGGCTGTGGTGCAGACTGGACATCTGTGAACAAAACAAAAAATGTCGGGAAGGAGGGAAGTGCTGAAGACTGTAGTGCGGTTCTAAGAAAATTGCGGTCTGTCCAAATGCAGAGCCCCAGTGCAAAGATTGCTCTTTAGAGGAGTCCTGTGTTGGATAGGAATGGCTCAGCTCCTGGTACCCCCACCATGCTCAAACGTGAGCATCTCTGTGAACATGAGGCCTCAGTGTGAACCCAAAAGTGTGGTGGCTGGAGACTGTCAACCAGCTAATACTCTTCATAGCAGAATCTCTCATAGAAGTGGAGCCCAGTGGCCCACTGGCAGAACTACCACAAACAAGGGCCTCCATCATCTGATCCTTAAAAATCTCCTCAAACCCTCTTCTTTTAGCTCCAAGACATAGACCCTGAGTTAAGCTACAGAGCAAGTGAAGTGGGTCATATTCTCGTGCTTTGACACTTCTGTGTGTGCATTACTACCTCCCTGCCTATAATATCCTCCTCCTCCCATTTGGTTACCTGGATAGCTCTTCTTCCTTTATGTCTCATTTAGCTTATATGTTCATTTCTCACTACTACACTATGAGTTCCTTGAGGACAGGGTTTTCTTTGTTCATATAGTCATTCCCTATTGAAAAGCACAAGTTCTTAAGCTTTGTGAGGGTTCACTAAATGATGAATGGATGAAAGGATAAAAATAATATCTTCCAGAATATCATAAAATACCAGTGTTGGAGGAGATGTTTGGAAGTCACATAGTCAAGTCTTTGCAAGCAAAGTCCCTCATCTATCTCAGATGGGTGAGAATTTCTGGAGCATTTGAATATTGACAGAGATAGAGATTTCTCCAGTACTTCCAGTGATCGTGTTTCTTAATGTTTAACTTCAATTTCCCTTAATGCTGTTGTTAAGCCTAAGAACCAAATTAAGAATAATGCCAGCGATGTTCAGGCAACAACTTATCACACAAGTCCTAAAGCAAGTTATATATCCATTATCTTTGAAATACAAGTAAGTATCTGACCAGCATAATTGTTTCTGTCTACACAAGTGACAAAATTAAAACTAATGTATGCACCATAGCACAACAATTAGCTTAGTGTGACTAATCTTGGTTGCTTTTTTATTTCTGTTGTCACGGTCAATCATCATTTGTTTCCACAAGAGTCTTCTGCCTTCTTTGAAGTCATCAGTGCCTTCAGTAACTAATAATCGGCTAGAAGTCCCACAAGTACGGTTGGTTTTTGTAACAGCAGCCATGTTTATACACTGGCACCAGCAGCCAAGATTAAAGCTAACAAAAAATTATCTTCCTCAATAAATATGTAAACACATCATAACAATTCGTTTTGTTCATTGTTTTCTATAGACATTAGAGGCTATTTCTGTGGACCTTTCCTTCTTTATCTAAAATCTAACCATACTCAGTGGGGCTAGACAAGTAAGATCCAAGGAAGAAAGATGAATGGAGAGAATCTAGTGTTGTGATTGCTTCTGGCTGTAGACACATAGGGACTGCTATCTGGGAACTTCAGAAGTCATGGGGGCAACTAGGGAGAAAGCCATAAAACTTTGGCTTAGAAGAACAATGAGATTCTTTTCTTTAAGTCTCAAGTTGGGATCAAGTGAAAGAAACAACAATAACAACAAAATCAGCATTAAGAAGCATACTCTTATTTTAGTCGTAGATTAATGAGATCTGAGTTATGCTTACAAAACATTGGCTTTTGTAAGTGCTATACAATATGAGAACACATGTCTCTCAGCAACTCTTTTGGAGTTGCTTCACCCAGTAATGCCACTGCCAGTGGCCAGATGCACAGGATAACCCACAGCTACAAATTGGATAAGATGGTATCATCAGGAGGGCTTGCTAAGGAATGACTTATGAAATATTGAAATAAATATAAATTGGTATCATGACACTAGAGGGAACCAAGAAACTCTAGGTTTAGGTGAGAATGCATCTTTTCAAATGGTTTGCTTAGTGATCAAATGACATAGTACATGAGTCTCTCTTTACAAAGAGTTTCTCAGACATTTTCTAGATGTAAAAGGTATTTGTATTTTCACCTGTTTCCATGATAATTTATTCATGCCTTTCTTCTTGCCCTCCCTTCTTCTCCCTCTTCTTTTTTTCCTCCTTTCTCTTTATCTCATTCCTTTTCCCCTCCTCTATTCCCCTTCAAAATTCCAAGGCACTGTTATTTTGAAAGTCTCAGAAATCTGGCTATTTTGATTGAAAATACTTATCAGAATGTATTTTTGAATCTATATAAATATGGCTATAGACTCAAGAAGAAGCCTCCTTAACATCGAGAAGAACTACAAGACAATTCAGACTTTGCCAAGCAACTGTTGTGTATCTGCCCCAGGCTATGTGCTAGGGCTTGGAAATGAGTAAGAGCTAGTTCCTGCTCAGATATATGTAAGTGCAGTGGGACAAAGACTTATGTTAGATTTATATACTGCTATATTGTATATGTAGTAGAAGGATATAAGAGAAGAAACCCAAGAATTCCTTCTTGGAAGTGATACTTGAGATGAACTTTGATTTTTGATATGGATGGAACTGGAGGGTATTATGCTAAGTGAAACAAGTCTGTTGGAGAAAGACAATTATCATAGGGTTTCACTCATATGTAGAATACAAGAAATAGTGAAAAGGATCATAAGGGAAGAAGGGGAGGGAAAAATCAGAGAAGACAAATTATGAGAGACTCCTAACTCTGAGAAACAAACTGAGGGTTGCTGAAGGGGAAGTGGATGGGGGCTTGGGTAACTGGGTGATGGGCATTAAAGAGGGTATGTGATGTGATGAACACTAGGTGCTATACTATAGGTTGGCAAATTGAATTTAATTAATAATAAATAATAAATAAATAATAGTGGTTGACAAGCAAAGAGAAAAGAGAGTATCTTGGGCCAATGAAAGATCATGAGCAATGGCACAGAGAAGAGAAATTAGTTCAACATAAGTATCTTGGTAAATAAGGAATTGGTAAAAAAAAAAAAAAAAAAAAAAAAAAAAAAAAAAAAAAACTGAGGCTGGAAAGGGAGGCAGGGTCCAGATTGCAGAGATTCTTGTGGTCCTACTGTATGGCTTGAATTGTCCAGTAGGTCATGAGGAATCAATGAAACCTTTTAAGAATAAGAGTGGCATTTTCACATTATAAATGTAGGGAGATCACTACGGCACTAGTCACATGGACAGCTGGGAAGAGGAAGAACATAGAGTCTCTGGACAGTGATACCACCAAAGAAAATATTGCAGTAGTAGTCCAAGGAGAGATGATGATCTCTGAAGTAAGTAGTAGATAGAAGATGGAGATAGCAGAGAACTCTCTAGGACTTGATGACCAGTGGATGTGGGGCTGAGAGAGGAGGGAGTTATGCTTTAGGGACTATTCACCGTGGTGGGAAATATGGGAGCAGGAGAAAGTCTGAAGTGAGGGAAGGGAGAAGAGGTTGTATTTTATTTTGTCCATGCCAAGCAAGTCTAAATTGCTAAGGGGAAGGCTAAGTGAGTAAGTCCAAAAGGCAGTTATTATTGATCAACAGCTGAAAACAGCAACAACAAACTAACTAACTAATCAGAAAAAGGAGATTGGGAGTCATCAGCCTGGACATGGCCTTGAAGCCCTAAGAATAGATGAGTCACTGTATGTGGGATCATTACTTTTTCATCTCTGGTTGAACAAAACCGATTCCCTCTTTTTCATGTATGATAATCACTAACATGTGTAGAGTCCTTAACATCCCAAAAAGTGCTTTCACAAACTTTATTTTATTTAAATCTCATTTCTTATACCACTTTCCCTTGTGTATATTATCCCATTTTGCACACGAGGGAAATGAAGTCAAGAAGTCAACTGGTTAAAAAAAAAAGTCAACTGGTTTTCTCTGTGTCACACAGCTAATAAATAAAGAAGCTAGGGCAATAATTCTGGTCCTCTGGCTTTAAATTTTTGACAAGCTTAGGTTTCATGTTGTGTTGGTTTCACTCCTAATACCGTAAGTTGAGAGAAGTCTTTCGTATACCACTGAATTATGCCTGGCACAGTGTTTAGCATATAACATAGTCATATCATAAATTAATACATTTTTGCCATCATTTTAAAACTATATTCCTATAGTTTAATTTCCCCCAGGTTTATTTTGATCAAACAATTTCACACCTGAAAAGGATAGTAGTCTGAGCCAAACTAATTTTCTCTTCCTCTATATATAGATGACCTTGTTAATTCTTTCATTCCAGAACTTGACGTACAGAATTGCGATCATTTGTGTGTCTGTATCCTACTTTAGACTATGAGCTTCTGGAGGGCAAAGGCACCATGAATTAATAATTAAATAAATCTCTCATTTGCTTAGTTATTGTCAGTGGCCACACAATCCCCTTACCCATTCCTGGCCACAGCCGCTCTGATACTCTGGTCTGAAACTTGTATGAGTGTCCATTGCAGTAATCAGATTATCAGAGTATAATTGTCTCTTTGTACCCCCCTACAAGACTGTGAGCCTCTCAAGACAAAAATCATGTCAGTTTATATCTGTCCCCAGCGCTGAGATGCAAACAATTATATGACAGCAAGTTAATTACTATCAAGAAAACCTATGCAGGAAATGGAATCAATACTTATTCACTGAATAAATGAATGAGCAAATAAATGCAAGATAATTTTAGTTCTAAAATGTCAAAATGAGGACCTTAGAAACTTAAGAACTTAGAAACTATTCCTTCTCTTCATTTGCAGATAAGAAAGGTAAGACCTAGAAAAGAGAAGGAGCTAATATCGCAAGGTCCCATACATCCAGTCAGTGGCTCCAATGCCCTTACCCTTACAGTATGCAGAGAGTGAACCAAGACATAGGAGAGTGCAAGGGGAGGAGCACATATTGAAGACATTCTATGTCTGCAGCACCTATTAGGACATGCAGAGAAAGGAGGGAAAGCAAATGTGAAATGAAATGTGACCAATATTGTCAGTTAAACCAAAGTGAATGAATAAAAGAATTAATCATTTCAAGTGGAGGCAGGCTTTGGCTGAAAGAGAAGTTTGAGGCTTAGTTAAAAGTTAAAAACTTCTCAAAGATGTATATCACTTTAGCAAGACAACAACAACAAAACCCAAATAGCTTTCCGTGTTTATATTTCAACACAGAATTAGAGGCAATGTTTAAATATTAGCAGTGCCAGCAATGCCAGCAACAATTACAGCATAGTTTCGCTGTTTACTCCCAAAAACTCTTAGAAGTTGGAGCACCCAGAGCCAGAAAAACTAATAACAATAATCCCTATAATTGAGTACTCAATATAAGCTAAGCATCATCATTAACTCATTCGACCTTACAGTGACCTCACAGACTAATACCCATATGTGTATTTTAGGTATGGGGGAACTGAGACACAGGTTACCCTTGGTGCCACAATTGGCAAATGTGAAACAGCAAGATTTACTCCTAAATATTTTGGATGTCAAATATATCCTGTAAACCACCCTAATGATGCTGAAGACCACATCTGACTGCCAGAAACCCAATCCAAGGGCCACTTTGGTGGGCTGCATATGCCCTCCTCAAGTCACGCCAGCCTCATTCTTCTCACAAAGGGAACACTGGTAAATGTGTCAAGCTTCTAGGAAAGGCATTAGGCAGTTGTGACATGGAAACATTTTTAGGACACTGGGAATGGAAAGAAAAAAGATCCACAAGTCACATGTGTGTCTCGGGTAATTAAAAACATGCTAATAATTAACTTTTAGTGGAGCACTTTTCAACCTCTTGAGGAAGGGCTCTTGAAATGGAATCCATTTCAGCCTCATGGGGACCTGGGAAGAAGGCAGAGAGAGCTGCTTATCTTTCTCCACCCCATAAAAGTGGAACCTGCAGTTAATGGATTTAAAATGTTGCCTCGATTTGCTAGGCAAATCGAGATGGGATTTGACTTCTAGGCTTCGGACCTACAGCCCATGCTTACTTAAACATGCTACTCAGACCATGCTTTTCCTTATGTGAAGGAAAGAAAAGGGAAAGCTAATACCTGTTGAACATCCACTGTCTGCCAGCTATCCCACATTTTACAGGGTATCTTACTGAATAATTTCTACTCTGTTATTGCCTCCGTTTTACAGACAAGGAAGCTGAAGCTTAGAACCCAGTTACCTGACTCAAAAGACACAGCTAGACTCAGAAATCTGGCTTTTGCCACTGTATTCTGATGCCTCCAGCAGTTTCTCCCCTGTATCTTCCCCCTCTCTACTCACAGCTAGTTAGTCATATCCTCTGGGGAATACTTAGAGCTCTCGAGTAGGGCATGGTAAATGGGCCCATTGGGCTACTCTCGTAGAGTTGTCTTTAAAATACTCCATTGCCTCCTTTCATATACACCTTTAAATCCTTTTCCTCTTCCTATGTCTTTTATTTCTGTAGTATTTCTATTATTCCCATTTTGTAGAAGAGAGAACTGATGTTCTAAGAGGTGAAGTTAACTCAACTGAAGATCACTCAGCAAGTGTGCAGTAAAGTCGGGGTTCATACCCCAAAGTTCATGGTTTTTCTAGTACACTATGAAAGTCGAATGATTATCAGAAGGATGCCTAATAACCACAGCAGTGGAGCAAGGGACTTGGATGCCATTGAAGAATGTTTTACTCAAGCTTGAAAGACAATAGAATGATCCCACTTGCTCTTAATATCTACATTTTCTGAGTTCAGTTTCTTGATTCTTGATTCTCTTCTTAGCTCGGAGTAAGATTTATCCTGATGGGCTTCTGACCTTTCAAGATCCCTCCACACACTTAACTAATACAGTCATTGATTTTTTTTTTTAAGCCTGTGCTAGCTGCTCTAACAGAAATCCCCAAATCTTAGGTGCTTAACATGATAGCTTATGTCTTACACAGGTAAAATGCAGACTGCTTGACTGGTAAGCATCTCTACTCCAAATGGTGATTCAGGGACTTAGACTTTTTTCATTTTGTTCAACGTGTGGCTTCTAAGGTCACCATGCCCATTTGCCTAATATCAGGAAGGGGGGGGAAATGTGGAGGAGAGGATTTTTTTGCTCCAAGCCTAGAAGTGGTAAAAACCCTTGTAGGCACATTTCATTAACTGGAACTCAGTCACATGGCTGCAACTAACTACAAAGAAGTCTGGGAAAGTTAGTCAAACTGTGTGCTCAGGAATATGAGGGTCTGCCCCAGGGACCACGACATACCTGAGGCAGAGTGAACCTAGATGACTCTTACAGTTTCCTTTCTCCAGTCAAGATTTAATCATATTTTCCTGAGAATATGTCCAGTGCTTCATGAGCCATCTCCTAATGCCTCACTTCCTTTCTACAGGTGTCTCAACCCAGCATCACATTGTTCCCTCCCAAATCAGTGAGGTAGGCCCCTAAAACTCCCGGGGTAGAGAATTTGCAATAAGAGAGTTTATGAGCATATAAAGAAAAAATGATTTATAAAAAATTATACAAGTAATTTTTTTTCTTTTTGCTGATATAAAATGCCAAGCAGTGAAATAGGGTATTTGTTCCACAAACATGCATTTGCCAGAAATGTCACATTATTTTTCTGTTAGGATAAATGTGATTTTGATGTCATTCTACCAAAGTGGTAGAGAAGTCAACCCAATCTTTTTTTTTAAGATTTATTTATTTTTGCATTTATTTATTTGAGAGAGAGAGAGAGAGAGAGAAAGAGAGAGAGAGAAATACTCAGAAGGAGAAGGAGAGGGAGAAGCAGATTCCCCGCTGAGCAGGGAGCCCAAGGCCGTGCTCAGTTTCAGAACCCTGAGATCATGACCTGAACTGAAGACAGACAATTAACTGACTGAACCACCCAGGCACCCCTCAACCTAGTCATTTTAAAAGTTCTCCCTCTTCTCATCTTCTTTCCAACATCTCTTCTCTGGACCATTACACATGCCTTATAATAGGCTTCTTGCTGAAGTCTTGCTATTCTTAGATCCATCTTCTAAACTACAGCCAGAGGAAGATTCCCCTTCTCGAAACCCTTCTACTTCTTACCTCCCCAGATTATCTCATGCCTCCTCCTGCTTTATGCTTTATGTTCTAATGATATCTGCTTATACTTCCCACTTAGCATGTTTTTGCTCATGCTGTTCCCTCTGCTGGACATGACCTTCCCATTTGTCTTCATTTGCCAAAAATAAAGGTAGTGACTATACGTTCTGGTGTCAGATTGCTGCAGTTCAGACTCTGGTTCCACCATTCACTAGTCCAGTGAAACTAGTGAAACCATTTAACCATCCGTACTGTGAGTCTCTCATCTGTAAAATGGATAGTAACACCAACTTCACAACATTCACATGGACATTCATGAGCCAAGACATGTAAAAGCACTTAGATTACTGCCTAGCACACAATTTATGCTCAATAAACCTTGAGTGTCATTATTAACTCCTACTCAACTGTGAGACTCATATAAGACATCATCTCATTCAAAGAGGTTTTGCTGAACTTTTATCTCTCTGTTCTCATGTGTTTAGTTCTCATGTGTTCATCCCTTTCAGTCATAGCATTTCCACATTATTGTGAAATTATCAGGTTAGATGTCTTTATGCCATAAATCTTGGGGAAAAGGGACTAGATTTTATTCCTATTTTACTCCCAGTGGTTAAAAAACAATACCTGGTATGTAGAAGGTGCTCAATAAATGCTGATGAAGCTTAATTTATAAGCATAAATGCCATCCTCCAAGCTTATGTCAATACATGCAAATTCACAATGATTTATTCAAAACTTTATATTTGTCAAATAGCCCACAGCTGAGCTTGGCATAAACACCAACTAAATGATCCTTCATGAATATAGTAAACATTGGCTTCTATGTTATTGAAAAGAGCACACAGCCATACCATTATACTTGATGGCAAATAGTAGGAGATATATAGATATAGACATATAGTTTGTACTTCATATTTTTTTAAAATAACAACTACCTTACATTAACAATTTGTGTTGCTATTCTGTATAAAGACATAAAGAAAACTTGGTAGGTGCTCTTCTCTATATTGCATAGACTAGGGTGTTTTTAATGCATACTTGTTTCAAATTCACATCTCATCATGTGCCCCACATATAATTTGCACTACCCTGCATAGATAGGAATAGAACACCTCAGTAACTCAGACAAAAGTTTTTGTTGATTTTCATTATGGCCTACTTGAAGAATGAACTTCAGATATTGATGCCACTATACTCTTTCTTTTATCCACATTTTATTTTCTTCCAAAGAGATAGAAAATTGGTGATAATGGTTACAATCTGTAGGAAGGTGGCTCTTGGATAAACATCAAAAAGAATGTTGTAATGAACAGGTTTCTTGGTCAGGTAGTGAGTGGCCCACTTCTGGGAGGATTCAAACAAGGCAAGCATGACTGTGCAGGGGAACTTAAATGAAGGAATTCTGGACGAGAAGTTTGAAACAGATCTATTTTAAAGACCCTAACAACACCAAGAATAAAAAATTCTATTCTGTACTTCTTATTTTAAAAGATTTACTTATTTATTTGAGAGAGAAAGAGAGCATGCAGAGGGAGAAGGAAAAGCAGACTCCCCGCTGAGCAGGGAGCCTGATATGGGGCTCCATCCCAAGACCCTGGGATCATGACTTGAGCCGAAGGCAGTTACTTAACCAACTGAGCCACCCAGGTACCCCTGTATGTCTTATTTTAACTAGTGCCTAGAGCCACTCATTAAGAATAATCACAAAAGAGGATGCAATTCATGCCTAACAGAGTGCTGGAGGTGGAACCTGAGAAGCCAAACTGCCTTTGAGCCAAAGGATATGCACACTGGGGCAAATCTGAGAGGTCAAGAGTGGGTTAATGTAGCTTTTAAATTTATTCCATATTAAATATCAAGCCACATCAAACATCACACAAGATTTTAGGTTTCTAGTGTCTCTTAGAAAAGCCACTCTGAGACCACCATTGTCTAGTGCTGAGAAGAACCTGCCTCCTTTTTTTGATTTTTTAATGTATATTTTATTTGAATTAAATTTGTCAACATTTAGTATAACACCCACTGCTCACCTCATCATGTGCCCTCCTTAGTGCCTGTCACCTAGTACCCTTTCCCTCCACCCATCTCCCCTTCTGCAACCCTTTGTTTCTCAGAGTTAGGAGTTTCCCATGGTTTGTCTTCCTCACTAATTTTTCCCCACTCAGTTTCCCTCCTTTCCATTATGGTCCCTTTCACTATTTCTTATATTCCACATGAAACCATAGGATAATTGTCTTTCTCCAATTGACTTATTTCACTCAGCATAATGCCCTCCAGTTCCATCTACATTGATGTAAATGGTAGGTATTCATCCTTTCTGATGAATGAGAAATATTTCATTGTGTGTGTGTATATATACACACACACAAACACAATGTGTATATATATATACACACACACACAGTATATATATAGTATATATGTAATATATATTATATATGTATGTAATATATATGTATATATAATGTATATATATGTATATATGTAATGTATATATGTAATATATATATTATATCTTCTTTATCCATTCATCTGTTGATGGACATTGTGGCTCCTTCTACAGTTTGGCAATTGTAGGCATTGCTGCTATGAATATTCGGGTGCAGGTGTCCCATCATTTCACTACATCTGTATCTTTGGGGTAAATACCCAGTAGTGCAATTGCTGGGTCATAGGGTAGCTCTATTTTTAACTCTTTGAGGAACCTCCACACAGTTTTCCAAAAATGGCTGCACCAGCTCGCATTCTCACCAACAGTGCAAAGAGGGTTCCCCTTTCTCCACATACTCACCAACATTTGTTGTTTCTTGTCTTGTTAATTTTTAAAGCTTGTCTCCTTTTTGTACAGAGCATATGTATATATTTTGCTACAGCTGTCACCATTCCGTCTTGTCTCCCTGCTTTTGTCCCTCTGGGGTCACTCACACTCCCTGCCTAGCCCTCTTAGGCATTTGACTAAAACCCACAGAACAGAACAATAATACACAACAATCCTAGAAAGTCTCCAGGATTCTAGAGTCTCCAGAAGTGTCCCCACTTCTTAATAAAATGTCTAGTTGTGCTATTTTTACTGTAATACTTCAGAAATTGCTATATATGAATATAAAACACATGCAAAATAAAATGCCAGGTTTAGCTCCAGGGGTTTTAAGAAAAGTGATACATTTTTAACCTTGCTCTTTAAGAAATATCATCGGCTGTTTCAAGGTTCATATACAGTTAAGGCAACCTGTCTCATGCAAGCCACTCATTTTACCATTAGTCCTTCCTGCTCCTCTGACCTCATTTGCTGGTAGTATAATTTGTCTTACAACCCTACATAAAATCACTCCATAAATAATTTTCTCCAAGGCTATTTTCTCAAGAATCATGTGCAAGGAAACTGCTTATATTCTTTCCCCGATATAGAGCAGAGGTCACCATGCCTTCTTGTTTAATTTCAGTGCAGAACAAGTGGTTCCCTCTTTGACTTCCCTAAAGGAGAACACAAGTGTTTTTTCCATGTCACCGTTACCTGACATTCCCATCCAGTTTGCCAAGACTAGTCATTTATCTGCAACCACAAAGGGAAGCCATTGAGGTGACACTTCCATGTTCTCAGGTAACCTGAGTCACTGAAGTAGGGTGAAAACTTCATTCAGGCAGAGAAGACAGGGAGCAAGCTCCTTTTAAGTCCAATGAAAGAAGGAGACATGCTGAAGGAGACACTGGGCTGGTTGTCTCCAAGCAAAATTGTGGATCTGATTGAGAGACACAGAGAATTCTCCTCTTCTTTCATTTATTCCTCAGCTGCTTTACTGAACATCTACTGTGTGTCAAAATGAGATAGTTCTGGTTCTGTGCCAAGCTTTTGTGTGCATTAATATATTTAATTTTGACAAATCTTATGCTGTATATATTCTTAATATTCCCATTTGACAAAGAGGAAATTGAGATTTTAGAGACGTTAAGTGATCTGCTGGAAGTGACAGTACTATTAAATGGTGAGAAAAGAATTTGAAAACTTGCAGGCTGACAGAGAAGCCCCTGTCTTAAGCACTATACATTCCAGACATTTTATAAAAGATAAATGTCACTGTATACGTATAAGGCTGTGGGTGCATTACAAGGGTACTAGCAGTGTGAGAATTCCTCACACCTCTACTCTTAGGACCTCAGGGTCTCTACTAAGCATTTTTTCCAGTCTCTTTCTCCCCAGCCAACACTTCCTCTTTTTAAAAAAAAAAAAAAAGATTTTATTTATTTATTCATGAAAGACACACAGAGAGAGGCAGAGACAGGCAGAGGGAGAAGTAAGCTCCATGCAGGGAGCCCGATGTGAGACTCCAACCTGGGACTGCAGGATCATGCCCTGAGCCAAAGGAAGATGCTCAACGACCGAGCCACCCAGGTGTCTCCCAACACTTCCTCTTATCCTACTTCAAATATGCTGACAGCTTTATATGAAGTCCAAGTCATGAATGCTGTTGATAATATCACTATTATCAGCCTATTGGAATTTAACAGAGGATCGCTTGAATTGACATCAGCCAAGCACCTTCTGATTAACCACAGCTTGCATTTGTGATCCTTGCTACCTCTTTGTTCAGTGGACATTATTATTATTACCAATATTTTCCCAGAAAATATTTGATAGACAAGTGAAGTGATTTGGAAGGCCATGATACTTGGGGAAGCCACCAACGTTTCAGCTCAAAGAGAAACATAGTTTTTCATTCACATTTCATTTTTTTTTCATTCACAGA
This sequence comes from Vulpes lagopus, assembly GCF_018345385.1. NCBI lineage: Eukaryota > Metazoa > Chordata > Mammalia > Carnivora > Canidae > Vulpes > Vulpes lagopus. The sequence goes on along the minus strand of NC_054838.1, from coordinate 30,506,557 downwards.
CAACTTTAATGAGAAAGGCTTTTTGACACCCTCTAATCATTAATAATTTTGGGGATGTGTTACTTCAAAAGTGTAACAGCCTTTTCAGTCCTGAGCTTAATAGCTTGAGAGTCCCATGATGGGGCAAGTCAGGTACAGCAAGGTAATTTGCAAACCTCCTCATGACTGAACATACTGGACTCTTTCTCCACCTACTTGCCTCATTCTCTCTTCCATTTCTTTATTTTCTCCTTCTTCCCTCCCTTCCTTCATTCCTCTGATCTGATTTGCATTCTAGCCTCTGCTGAAATGAACAAGTATAATATTGCAGAAAAGAGCATGAGTTTTGAATTTAGATATGTTCAGGTTTGACTCCCAGTTTGGCCCAGCTGTGGACACTAGTCTTGGATCTTTGAAGTCAGTGGTTCTCAAGGTGTGATCCCTGACCCATCAGCATTGTGTGGGAACTTGTTAGAAATGTAGGCATGTAAGTCCCACACAGACCTACCAAACTTGTCAAAAATGAAAATACTCGGCCCCACCCCAACCCCAGAATCTTCTAGGTATGGATCCCAGTAATCTGTAGTATAGCAAGCCCTCCAGGTGTTTCTGATAAACACTACAATGTAAGAATCACTTTCTTTGAGGACTAAGATAACACAAAGTATATGCAGTGTCTGGCTTCATACAGGATGTTAAAAATGTGGTGGTTTTTAACATTTAACATAACAAAAATGTGGTGGTTTTTAACATTTAACATAACAAAAAAGTAGTGATTGAATAGACTGATAATAATGGAGATAGTAAATGCACAGCCCATAACATTATTGGAAGTCCTAGTATATCATGTGTGTAATAAATGTTAGCTTGCTTCCCTAAACCCCCAAACCCACCTCACACATCTACTGGCCCAACACAGATATCCAGAAACCAATGAAAAGCTAGAGTTTCTTCCCTAGGGTTCTTTTCTTGCTTGTTCCTCAGCCCCACAAGGCTACCAGCTCTTAGTGGCAAGGACAAGACACACAGTCATCTATATATGGGCCTTATTATTTTGGTTTTCCAAAATACAATCATTAAACAAGGAAAATCTGACTGGAACCAGATGCAAAGAGCCTGGTTAGCAACACACCACGGAAGAAAATATAGAGCCCATTTGAGGCAGGCTGCTTATTTTCATGGCACTCACCATTCAATGGCTTCACAGGGGAGGGCAGGAAAAACAATGAAACAAAGGAATCTATAGGATTTGAGGGGCACCTATGATTAGACAAACTTGCCAATGAAACCTGTTCAATATAAACCTGAAAATATAAATATTAAAAATGTTTCTTAAGTCTTTTTATGACTTGATAATCTTTAAAAAATTTTCATAATCAACACCTCATTGGACTCTCACAGGGTTCAGAAAGGGAAAAATACTGTATTAATACTTCATAGTAAAGAAATCAGAGAGAGATTATATAATTCAACCAGGACCACACAGTTGGTAATAGAGCCAAAACTGAAACTCAGAGACATCTCTATGTTCTGTTTGGAATCCCTACCCATTCATTTCCCGACCCACTCCACCTCTAGTCTGACTAGATCCTTTAGGATCAAACTTAAAGTGCCACTCCACTTGGTCTCTATAGAACAGAGTCTTTCTTTCCTCTAAATGTACAGATTTTCTGTTCCTTCTATTTATTTATTCCTTCATTCTGCAGCAGTAGGAATGTCAGCAATGGGATGTCAGGTATGACTCAGGCTCTATTCCAGGCACTGAGCCTCTGAGGAGTTGACATTCTGGTATAACACATGAACACTAAATATGTAACATGTGGGACACCTGGGTGGCTCAGTAGTTGAACATATACCTTTGGTTCAGGACATGATCCCAGGGTGTGGGATCAAGTCCCACACTGGCCTCCTTGTGGAGAGCCTGCTTCTCCCTCTGCCTATGTCTCTGCCTCTGTGTGTGTGTGTGTGTGTGTGTGTCATGAATAAGTAAATAAATAAATCTTTAAAAACATGTAACATGCAATAAATTACATGGAAACCTGCATAATTATAGGATGTAGTAGGTGCTATGAAAGGGAGAAGCGACGTGCTAGGGAGGGGAATAGTAGAGATCTACTTCTAACTTGGGGCCAGCAACCATCCTGGTAGCAGCTGGTGGCAAAACCATGACAAGACAGAGTAATAACACTCTGAAGGCCCTGAGGTACATGGAAGGAACCAAAAGAAGGTTGGTGGGGCTGGGGAATAATAATTAGGAGTGATAGATAAGTCAGGGGCTTATAGGGTCCAATAGGGGGTACCATGATGTGTTACTAAAGATTCCTGAGCAGAAGAGAGATATAATGTGATCTGTGTTTTAACAAAATCAAACTGGTTTAGGTATGAAGAATAGCTTAGAAGGAGCAAGAATGGTATTTGGGATATCAATTGGGAGGTTACTGAGGGGAATAGAGGCAAGAAGCCTAAGTTGGAGTAGGGGATAGTAGGAAGAAAGTAGGTGACTTTGAGGCAAACTTTGGAAATAAAATGAAGCAGCACTTGGTAATGGTTTGATACAAGAGGGGAGGAGAGGAAGAAATCAAGAATAACCCATGCTTGTGCCCTAAACGAGTGGATAAATGGATGGATGGATGGATGGATGGATGGATGGATGGATAGAGGTGCTTTGCACCCAAAGGGGGGAAACTTGAGGAGGGATGAGACTGGGAAAGGAGAGACACATTATTGTTTCTCTCTTATGGTTCTAATTGGAGAATATTTTCAATATCATTTATATAAACATATATTTTGTGTTTTTATACTGTCCCAGAGGACTGAGTCTGGATGGGTTTTATTCATTAGTTATCCATCCACCAAGAGGCCTAATACTGTCCCTAGACCCTAGCAAGAGTTCAGGGAATATGGTTGGTTGAATAATGAATCAAAATGGTATTCTAAATTTTTTTAAGATTTTTTATTTATTTATTCATAAGAGACACAGGGAGAGAGAGAGGCAGAGACACAGGCAGAGGGAGAAGCAGGCTCCAATGCAGGGAGCCCGACGTGGGACTCGATTCCGGGTCCCCAGGATCACACCCTGGGCTGAAGGTGGCGCTAAACCACTGAGACACCCAGACTGCCCTGAATCCAAATAGCATTCAGCCTAGTACCAGAAAAATGGTAAATGCTTAGTAAATGTTAACTATTGTTGTTACACAATAACAAGATGCCTTTTGCCAACTGACCCTGAATCTCTCCAAAGCTTCCACAAGGATTAATGCAAGACAGTTTAGTGTATAACCAAATCCCCAGGTCCTGACACATTTATAGTTTAACAAAACACTGAAGCTCCTAATTAAAAAGTAATAAGCCTGTCTATTATGGCGACACAGCGTGACGGGGCAGTTGCATGTGCTACAGCTGTTACCCTGCTCTGCAAGCTTTGCCCTCAGAGCTTTCAATTAAAAGCAGCACTGAACTCACTCCTCACACCATATGCAGATCCTAAAAGCCTTTTCTTCTTTCTTTGTAAAATGTTAAATGAAAGAATGAAGAAGAATCTAAGACACACACACACATACATACACACTTAGTAGCCAAAAGTATATAACCTTTTGTTTCTACCTCCCCATCCACCTTGGTCCTTGACTTGCTACATGACATTGAACAACTTACCTGACATTTTTGCACTTCTGCGTGTAATTAAAAAAAATAATAAAAGTAAAAAGTATACAGTGCAAAAGCTGATGTTACTCTGCCTGAGATTGGGTTTAAAGTATTTAATGCTATTCCCAAACACTTCCAAAATATCATGCTGAACACAATTTTCATACTTGTACTAACAATAGAGAAAATTCAATGCCACAGTAAGTTAGTAAATTTAATTCTATTACATTACCAAACACTTGCAAGTTTTCTAGTAGGAGCCATTTTACTCTCAAAAATGTAAGAAGCAAATTGTATAATGTGGGGTTATTCAGGAAAGTAGGCTAATAGTACATTTCTATAACTTAGGCAGTCCCGTAAATGGGACTAAATGGGCCAATGCAACATGGCTTAAGAGGTCCTGGGACCTACCTACTTTGTAGAGCCCTCTTTTCCACAGCTTGCCATACCAACCTATGGTCCACCTTTAGCAATTTGCAGCAGTATCATGGAAGGGCTATGTATAATTTACTTCTTCCATTAGGAAACATCTCACAGAAATGTGAATATTTAGCTCCATGCTTATCTCAATAGGATGTAAATTCCATGAGATCAGAGTAGTATCTGGCTTTCTCACCAGCATATCTCCAGTAATTAGTGAAATAATTGCCACATCATAGGTCTTCTAAAATACTGTTAAAAGAATTAGTGCAGTCATGAATACACAGGGCATGTAGAGTTGGACAAATGTGAGCTCAAATCCCTACTCCACTAATTAGTCATGTGACTTTGACCAAATTTCTTGTTCTACCTGAAATGAACTTTTTGTATCTGGGTTCAATATCTTTCTGAAAGGTCTTGAGGATCAAGTAAGGGAACAAGTATAGAGCATTTAGCTTAGTGACAAGCATGCTATAGGTAGGTAGTAAATCCAGGGTCCTTCTACCCCACCTCTGATTTTGATTCAATCAGTACCAATTTAACACATGTGTCAGACCCCAGCAGGCTGATGGAGACACAAGAAAAACTACCCTATAGTCTTTACCCTCTTTGAGCTTATATACCAGTTAAGGAAATAAGTCACAAACATGATACTTTTATTTTTTTTTTAAGATTGATTGATTGATTGACTTGAGAGAGAGCTGTGAGCATGTGCATGAGTGAGGGGGCGGACAGAGAGGGTGTAGAAGAGGGAAAGAATCCCAAGCAGACTCTGCACTGAGTGTAAGCCCCTGTCCCAGGGCTCTATGTACTCCTGACCTCAGATGCTTAACCGACTGAGCCACCCAGGTGCCCCAAACATGAGACTTTTAAATCAGTACTGCCCTCAGAACCAGAGAAGAGAGGACTCTGCCTCAGGCTATGCACTTTAAAGGATCCAGCCCTGGCTTTCCTGGGGCTGTGCCCCTTTCGAAAGGGTGAGGATTCTGTGTGGCCAAAGGTTCATGTATACCCAGAATTCATGCCCAAATTGTAGTCCATGCTTTGTAAATGAAACCCCAAACATTTTCCCCCACACAGCATTAAACCTTCTTCCAGGACATATCCAGGCCTTTCTGGCATATCTTCCTAGGTCAACTGCACTTCAGGTATGTGGACACTCTCAATATGAAAGGTAGTCAAGGAAAAGGGTTTTTTCAAAGGATATGACATGGGTTGAGCATGCAGACTGAGGTGTCCACACATGAGCATATACATGCTCCTTGAAAGTATCATGTGACATAATGAATGTAAAGCATAAATGCAGAACCTTATAAAAAGCATTTGATAAAATGATAGAAGAGATTGTAAAGATGGAATACTCAATTCATATTAAATCAAATCCAACAGAGTAGAAACGAGCAAATTTCAAGAGGAAGTGACACTTGAAAGCCATGAAATATTTGGACTTACAGAGATGGGGAAATGATCAATCCAAACAGATGTTCAAGAACCGGGAAATTATATGGCTTTGGAGATGAGTGAGAAATCTGTTTTTTGTTTGTTTGTTTGTTTGTTTGTGTGGGTGGGTGGGGGATGGGCATACTCTAGAAATTAAATTTGGAAAACAAGTTGAAGTAAAGAATTAGTTTTCTATCTCTGCTATAACAGATTGCCACAAACTAAGTGATTTCACATAACACAAATTTATTTTCCTACAGTTCTGGAGACAGGAAGTCTCCTACAAATCTGAAGGCCAGATTTTAGCCTCTTCAGGGCTAAAATCAAACTACAGGGACACCTGGGTGGCTCAGTGGTTGAGCGTCTGCCTTCGGCTCAGGGCATGATCGCAGAGTGCCAGGATCAAGTCCTGCATCAGGCTCCCTGCATGGAGCCTACTTCTCCCTCTGCCTGTGTCTCTGCTTCTGTGTGTGTGTGTGTGTGTGTGTGTGTGTGTGATGAATAAATAAATAAATAAATAAATCTTAAAAAAAAAAAAAAAAAGTACAAAGGTTCCTCCTGGAGGCTCCAGGAAAGGATTTGTTCCTTGCCTCTTTCAGCTTCTAGAGGCTTCCAGTATTCCTCGAGTTGTGGCCTCATCAGTCCAGTCTCCGTTTATATCCCCACATTGCCTTTTTTCCCCCCACATTGCCTTTCTTATCTCTTCCCTCTTAGGAGGACCCTCTGATTAACATCAGGCCACCCAGGATAGAGGATAATCTCCCTATTTCAAAATCTTTAACTTTATCACAGCTACAAAGTCCCTTTTCCTGTGTAAGGTAATTCAAAGGTTCTGAGTATTAGAGCAAGGTCATATTTGAAGGACATTACTCAGCCTTGCATGGTTGTCAAGTCCTCCAACACCAGATTAAGTCTAGATTTCATTCTTCAAAGAGAGGTTTCAGGATCCCTGGGTGGTGCAGCGGTTTGGCGCCTGCCTTTGGCCCAGAGCGCGATCCTGGAGACCCGGGATTGAATCCCACGTCGGGCTCCCGGTGCATGGAGCCTGCTTCTCCCTCTGCCTATGTCTCTGAGCCTCTCTCTCCCTCTGTGACTATCATAAATAAATAAAAATTAAAAAAAAAAACAAAAACAAAGAGAGGTTTCAGTCTTGCTGATAGATATCAGCCATATAGGTGGGAAGTTTGCCGTTGAATGTACACATGTGCCCATTGCATGGTGGGGAGGGGGTACTGCAGTGGCTTCAGGAGCGTGTTAATCACTCAAAAAGCCCAAACTTACTTTCAGCTGATGATTGCCATCTAGAAGTATAGATCTTTATAACTAATCTCCCAGTATTTGAATATCGATCGCAAGTTTGCTTGTTTGTTCATTTGCTTGACTATTAAGCTAAAAAAAATAAAAAATCTGCAAGCTGGATTTGGTCTGTTAGTCACAAGTGTAAGGGTTCTGATATGAATAATGCAAGACCTCTAAAGTTTTTAAGTAGGGCGAAGACAAAATTTGAATTGTGCTTTAGGGGCACCATAAGAATAGACTGAGAATGTCCAGTTAGGAAATGGTTCTAGGAATCCATGTGCAGAACGATGAGCCTGCAAAACATGCCAGTAACATGAGTGATGAGGATATGAAAGGGATTAATGAGATAGAATTGACAGGACTTAAAGATCTGACTGAATGGAAGGTGAATAAAACAAGCTGAAGATGACACCAGGGCTTTAAGCCCAGAAGATAGGGTACTTTGGTTCCCCATCACCTTCTCTTCTGAGGCAATGTGTTTGGAGGCTTTTCAGGAATAGCACTGTATGATAGCAAGAATATAGTCTGGTCAGGAAATCTAAATCCTGCCTTGGCCCAGCCATCCTTCACTGTCTTGAGGTTCCTGTAATGAACAGATGAGTGAAGGTGAAATAGGACAGAGCAACTCTTTAGTATCACCTGGAACTCTGGCCTCAAATTCCACGTGAAAAACCTAGCAAGCCAGGCCAGACCATGCAGATGGCTTTTTTGTTCCTGTACCACTAGTTAAGGATAAATAACCCTAAAACGAATCAAACCTTACACCTACTTTATTTTCCTGAGATGTACAAACCCAATTATCTGCACTAACCAGAGCGAGAGACTGAGAGGCCACATCTTTCAGTGTTTGAGAAAAACGAGCAAGCAAAGGAGCATGAGCACTGCTTGATACAGCCCAGGGGCACCTTTATCACTCCAGTCATATGGGATGCTCAGCCTTTAGCCATGTAACCGAAAGCAAAAATGATGGTATGAAAAACAGTGATAAGGAGAAAGGAGTAGAGAAGAACTAGGGAGAGAGGGAGGGAAAAAGGAAGAAGACACAAAAGAGAACAAGGAATAACATTTAAAAAAAAGGAAATAACATTTTTATGGTACTTGACATTTTATGAAGTGCTTTACAGGCCTTATTTCCCCTGATATTTACCTTTTGAGATGAAAATTTTTCATTTTACCATCAGGGAAACTAATTTCCAAACAAGGTAAGTACATGATTTCACAGTCATTAAGTGACAGATGCAAGATTTCAGTCCAGGCCGTTCTTTGATCACCTAATATATGCTTGGTACTGTGTGTCTCCTTAGTGTAAAAAGCTAAAAAGGAAAGTCCTTGCTCAATAAAAACTATCCATAGTTGGGAGACCAGAGACCATAGACCATTACTATGGAATAATCACTAATATCATAGTGCCTGGTAAATAGTAGGAACCCAATAAATACATGCTGAATTGTAAATAAGCAAAGAATGAATGAAAAACCTGGGGTCCAATGGGGGACTGGATGAAAGTGTGGTTTGCTACAGTCCTTGCTTACTTTTCCTTCTAAAATTATAACTCTGAAAGTCCCCTACCCCTGCCACATGCTTCCCCTTGTTCCAAGGTCTGATTCTTACTTGCCCTTCACACATGGCAATGTGAATCATTAAGAGGAGGGACTGCCCACCACCATTCTCCTTCCAGTCATGTGTGCCCAAAGGGGCTCATATATGCTGGTGATGCCTGTACAACCCAACCTCCCCAACACCCAGTCTAGTTAGTCAACATCAGAGTGAGAGTCTTGAATGGTTTTCTGGCTACTTGGTCATTCAATTTCAAAACTCTGCCTAGAGACAACCATCAAGTACCCCAGGGATGACCAGGGAGTTCCTTCACTGCCTTATTATAGCACAGAAGCTAAGGATGCAGCCTGAAATCTTAGCAGTTTCTTATATCTGTTTAACCTTGGGCAAGTTGCTTAAACTTTTCATATCTCAATTTTTTCATCTGTAAAATGCAGATATAATAGTACCTAAAGTTTCACTGCCAAGCTCTTGAGAGAAACAGATGAGGCAATACATATAAAGCTCTTAGCACTGATGCCTGAAATATAGTAAGATTTCAGTAAATGTAGTTATAATGGCTATTTTTATCTAGCATCATGCTCTCAGACATTGCTGCCAATGCTGACTCAGTGCTGAAAGGCTGACCTAACTCAGGGTATGTTTCTTGCCTTTCCTGGAGAGATAGCCTGCAGACCTGTCTTGATATACCAGAGCTCTGATGCCATAACCTAGTTAGTGCCTCCAAGGTCTCCTGACAAACAAAATAGAAATGGCCTATTACCTACCTAATGCTAAAGTGGTAACATTTCTTGCTCCTAACTTTTAAAGTCTTTCTTCTTAGGAAGTTTGTAAATAGGAGAATTTCTTCAATTTTTTTAAAAAGTAAGCAAAGTTCTCAAAAAGAAAGAAAAGATTAAGGAAAAATGAAAGAAAAAGTAGAAAGAGAGAAAGAAAGAAAGAAAGAAAGAAAGAAAGAAAGAAAGAAAGAAAGAAAGAAAGAAAGAAAGAAAGAAAGAAAGAAAGAAAGAAAGAAAGAAAGAAAGAAAGAAAGAAAGAAAAGAAAGAAAGAAAGAAAGAAAGAAAGAAAGAAAGAAAGAAAGAAAGAAAGAAAGAAAGAAAGAAAGAAAAAAGTTCTCTAAGCTCGGGTTATCTTAAAATGTACATTTCACCAAATATTAATATATCTACTGTGTATCAGGAACAGGTAATAAAAGATTTAAGAGACTTGAGATACCACCTTTATCATATATTAGACTTTTCTTGTATTTTTGTCTATTTCTGGTCTTTCCGTTTTATATGGTTGTCATGTCCATCTGTTCATGTAATAATACATGTTCTAATTATAGAGACTTTTTAAATTGTAGAGACTTTATAATATGTTCTATCATTTGTTAGGGCTAGTTACTGAATAGACTTTGGTATAAAAGGTATTCAGATAACTTGAGGGCCATTTGAACAAAGATGAAAATAAATCTAATTCTCACACCACACACAATTTAAAGAAATGCAAAAGGGCTATATATCTAAAACAGTGAAATAATAAAACTACTAGAAAAAAATAAGTGAATAATCAGTAACTTGACTATAAGGAAAATTTTTATAAAAATAATATAAAACATGGGTGCAATACATTGGTAATTTGGCAAAAAGTAAATCATGCATGATTTAAAAAAATAAAGAAGCATTCCTAGCCCTCACAAACCAGAGGAAGAAACATACATATATTCCTCTGAGGAATAATTTCAAATGGAAGATTTACTAGTTTATATTATGTTTACATAAAATGTCTCATTTTTTCAGAAAAAGACAAAATTAATGAGTTAATAAATGAGACATTGTAGAAAAATGTATTGAATCATTGGCTTTTAGTCAGCTGCGTTTGGGTTTAAATTCCTGCTCAAAAAATAGCCCAGTATTACCTTGGGCAAGTAACCTTTTAATCCTTTTTTTTTTTTTTTTTGGTCTGTAATATGAGGTAATAATACCACTTACAAAAATGCTTTAAGGATAAAATGAAATAATACGTATAAATGATTTAAGACAACTCAAGAGGAATTAGATAGGTAATTATTATCACAATTATAAACTCATAAACTTCAAACAAAAAATTGCATTAAAAATCATAATACAGTTATATGTCAAGTGCTATATCCCAAGAAGAGATTCAGACATAAAGGTTTCATGTTCTTCCTTTGAACAATAGTTAGGATTAGGGCAAGCAGCTCCTCCACTTTGCACGTGAAGCAGAAAAATGTGATTCTGGAGTGATCCAAAGACAGAAAAGATGGCAAATACAGTCCAATTATCACTTTAACTTTAACAGATGAGAAATACGGCTGGCAAAACACTGCTACTGCGTTGGTTGGCTCTCCATCTATAAGCTGTGGCCGCACATCTCCTAGTCCCTTGGGGCCAGAAACAGATCTTAGAAGGACTCTACTTCACATTTTCTCACACACAGAACCTCTCCCTCTCAGAGCAAATCCACTGGGTATCTGTGAAGGTGGCTTCTGTCACTTCTGGAAATGCTCTGATTTATCCAAGCAGATTCACAGTACATCCTTAAAAACATTGACTCTCAGAATATGAAATAAAATCTCATTGTGCACAAATAAGTTTTAAAACAAAGTTTTATTGAAAAATAATTATAATAAACTACACATATTTAAAGTATACTTAGAGTAAATTCTAAGTGATCTCAACTGCTAAAGCACATTCTCTTCCTTTTGATAGTACCAAATTCTCAAAGTTAACAGCACATTATATAGAAGATATAGAAATGTGTTGTTCCTTCATCTTTCTCAGAGAAATGAGTGAGAGGAAAAGAATGTGGATACTATACTCTGGAGTTACAAAATCCCAGTTCCAAAGATTAAACCTTTTGCCTTTTTGTTGTCTCCTCATATTCTCATCATATCCTCAACATCTGCCCCAGCCTTTTCTTCACTAGCCGCTCTCCCTCAGAAACACACACATGCAGTCAGTACCACCACGTCCTAGTATTTTCCTTACTATATCTCTCTCGGATTCCTCTGCTTCTCCCCATTCTTCTCCTACATCTCTTAGTCAGGCTGCCAAACATCTCCCACCTGGATTGTGCAACAGGCTCCCCACTGGTTTCCCTACTTTTTGCCTGTGTCCCTTCAATCCGCTATCCTCCAAAGTCAATAATCTTTCAGAAAATAAAACTTGACCTTATCACTCAACTGCTCAAAACTCTTCCAATAGCTTCTCCTTAGGGTAAAGCACCAAATCTTCTCTGTATTTTTCAAGTCACTATATAGTCTGGTTTCAGCCTCAGTGGAGAACTAGTGCTTTCCCAGTACTGTCTGCCTTGAAGAGTCCTTCTCTCAGTAGGGAATCCATCCTATTAGCGACTCAGTACGGTGGTTAAAGTTGTGAGCTTTGGAGTCATATTCCTTAGGTCCAAAGCTTTGCTCCACCAAACCATGTTATGTTCAGCCTTTTCTTAACTTCTTCATGAGTAACCAACCCTGTTGTCTTTCTTTCAAGGATAAAAACAGTGCATAACTCATAAGGTTGTGAGAATTAAATAAGGCTTATCACATAAAAACCTTAAAACAGGTCCTCATACATAGAACACTCTTTTAGTTGTTATTAGATTTACTCTTTGGATATTTATGTCAAATAAGCTTCAGGAGTAAGGTATGAGGGTATTAAGCAAGGCAATGTAGTCAGGATGCCTAGAAGAGTTCTGAAATGGGGTCTGCCCTCTGTAAAGGGTACTCTCTTTTTTTTCTTTCTCCTACTCTACCTCATGGTCCTATTTTCTCCCAAAAACTAAAACAGTTCTCTTCTGCATCACTCTCAGTTCTTTCAGGAGTACCAAGGAGGGACCGCAGGTTTGAGAAGACAGTAATTTCACTGGGGTTTGTCATTGTGAGTTTTATTAAGTTGGCACTTTTATTTCTAAAGTAGGAGCTTTGTTTTGTTGTTGTTTTCCCTTTTTCATCCTTCCCTTTCTTCTGTGCAGTTGCAGCTTTTAAAGACTTAATTAGAGCAATAAAAAAATACCAATTTTGCCTTTCCCCCTTTTTAATAACAAGTAAAAGTTGAGAGCCAGCTGTGGAGGAATGCCATTTGAAAGCTGCTACCAATCTGAAGTTTCATTTTTCACTGCTTCAAGGCACACTTGAAAATTAGTGCTGACACATGCAAATGAGTTTGTGATGGAGGAAAAAATATATAGATATAGTGCAAGGTGCTCTGAAGATTGTTGGGGGAAGTAAAGATGACTTGTGTGGGAATTTCTGCTTGATATTGGGGGGAATGAATGAAAATTCTTATTCTCTTATCAGACTTTTTACTTAAAAGACCTATGGGTACTTTGCTAGCAACTCCTGGGTTTGGAGCCTTCCTTGCTCCCTTCCCGTAGTTCTCTGACCTATGTAAGCCTTCACACCTTTCACAGGGTGGTCATCTTCTTCCATGATGATTTTCAGCTGCGTATGCATGTGGAGTTGAATTTTCCTATTTGGATAATGTTCTGAAGCAGGTATGTAGATTTTTTTCTACCTTAAAGTTAAAATAAAAATAAATAAGAAAATTAAATATTTTCAAACTTTTTCTTCAAATCTCTGGCTAAGAAGTATTAACAATTGAAATCACAATACTTATGCACTTTTAGAGAAACCTACAAGAAATGGAGTCTAGCCAAGGAAGAGTGACAAAGATAGGACACTGGATAACCATGCCAGAGAGGTGATAGGAAGGAACTGGGGGTATGTAATGTAGAAAACAGAAGAATGGAAACGGTCACTTCAACCTGACATGGTTTATTGAAGGAATGTTTTAGTGAAGCCCTCAGGCCTTTCTAGCTGGCAATTCCTGGGCCTTCTTCCAGATCCAGGCCAGCAGTGTAGCCTCCCTGTTCTTGTTTGCAGCAAAAATTCCACTGGCCATCATGCCCTTCTATGGCTACTTCCCCATCCCTTCATCCCCTATCCATTGATCTTCCCAAGCCCAACTCCCTATACAATATTCTAGTTAAGAGCAAGGGCTTCCATGTCTTCTAATGGTTCAAGATTATGCTCCACCACTTGTTGCACAGACCATGGACAGCAACCCCCCCTCCCCCATTCATTCATTAGTTTAACCATACATTCATTCTTTTAGCAACTACATATGCAGTCTTGGTCTGGGCCAGTCATTTACTCTTTCTCAACTTCACGTTGGTCTAGGAATGATGATAGTCCCAATCTCACCCTGTTATTGTAAGAACTAGAAATCATATACGGAAAGGGCTAAGCACAATGACTGGCACATGGGAGGTGCTCCTGAAATGGTAGCTATAATTATCATTATTTTTTTTCTGTCCCCAGAAGGGAGCATTTAGGTCCCATGTGTAGTGATGATCCCTCCTAAGACTGGATGAGGGATAATGAAGTTAATGAATTCCTCAGCCAGATAAGCAATAATGTGAATGGGGAAAAATATTTGGTGTAGAGATGGGGAAATTGAGAGGATAGGAGAAAGAGGCAGGCACCCCAGGCAGCTAGGATCTTCTAAAGGTAGATATCTTCATCTGATGCTCTGAGTTTTTGTTTTGTCATGTTCATTTTCTGTTGGAGGGAGGTGGTTTTTACCATTTGTGTAAGTTACAGAACAAATAGGCCTGTCTGTGGCTTTTGTTTTGGAGTTTTTAATCTTTGATCTAGTATCACTTTTGTGTTCTGGAGATGTTTCCAGCAGGGGCCAGTCCCTGACTGAAGTCTTGTGACATGACATCAGGTATCAGAGCATTCCATGGGCATGTTTGCGGGCATACTACTCCTGACCCCACAGCAACCTCATTCTGTTGCCACATGTGACTTTCCCATGACACCCTGGTCCCCCACATCACAAGTCTGCCCTGTTTCTTTTTTTCTTTCTTTCTTTTCTTTTTTTTCTTAGATTTTTTTTTTTTGAGAAAGAGAGAGGGAGAGAGAGACAGCACAGAGGGTGAGAGAGAAGAGAAGCAGACTTCCCTCTGAGCAGAGAGCCTGATGAGAGCCTTAATCCCAGAACCCTGAGCTCATGACCTGAGGTGAAGGCAGACACTTAATTGACTGCGCCACCCAGGTGCCCATGCTCTATTTCATAGTAACTTGTATACTTCTCATAGTTCCTCCTCACCTTGAAGCCAAAAGTTTAAGAGCAAAGTCTCAAGCCTGTTCATTTCTTCTTGCCTGAAGTTCTTGGCACATAGTAGGTAACCAGGAAGTGTTTGCTATATTAAACTGCAGAGAATCAAATAGGCTGTGCTAGGATAGGATAGTGTAGGAAAAATAAGGCAGGATAGGGCAGGACAGGATGAGACAGGACAGGATAAGCAAAGGTAGCATGGGGGGGGAGAAACAGAAGGGTATAAAACTCAGAACTGGCAGATATCTATAAAGTAGAGCATATTGATATTGAAAGATACAGTTTACATTAAAAAGCTGCAAAATTCAGTGGATTACTTATTAGATCATGGATCAGGAGTGAAAATTTCTAATTGAAAAATCAGCTATATTGAAAGTCTATATTGATAGACTTGAAAATTTCTAATTGAAAAATCAGCTATATTGAAGTCTATATTGATGACTTGAGGTGGTTGTACTTTTTTTAACCATTTTTGTAAGCCTATATAAACACCTAGGCAGTATCTAAACAGCCAAAGAGAATGTGGAATTGGTAATGGACCAGCTGCTACCCAATATTGCCCTTTAGCTGTGCTTTCATTTTATTAGATCATAATAAGTGCAACTAAAAATGTTTTAATATGTCTGTATTGCTTAACAGCCTGGGAATAATTTTAATTATTATTGAGTTTATCATTGTGACTATGGTACACTCTTCCTTTGAATTCCTAGAGACTATTTAAGATGCAAATGATGCTAGCTTTTTGAATAATTGCTGGGATTGGAAATTCACAATTCAGCCCCTCCCTGTCAAACACACACACACACACACACACACACACACACACACAATACAATAATTTCTTAAAAATGCAAAATTATATACATGAAAATAGAATGATTACTATTATATTTAGCAAAAGCAGTAGTTGGCAACCAGGCAAGGCATGCTAGGGGAGTCCAGAGCCAGGCCTCACAGAGACAACTGGGCAAATGAATGCTCAGTACTCATTGAAGGATATAACTAAGGAAATTGTCTATATACAAGGATGATTAATCAGAGGAGGAGGACTGAGGTGGGAAAAGGAGGAGGAACCACAGACTCAGCAGCAGTCTAAGCAGCAGGTAGTACTTGCACCCAGGTGGTTAACAGCAACTCTTAAAGCAGATCTCCAGGTGTTAACTAAGATCCCTGTTTCTAACCAGCACATGATCAAGCAGATTCCAGGCTTGGGAATGAGAGTTGTAAGGACCTAGGAAACAAATGAATTAGGTCTCAGGGTAGAGGCAGTTCTAGAAGGAATAAGAAGTACTAGAGAATAGAGAAAAAGTTCTGTGCCCCCTGAGCCAAAGTCCAAGTTTTATTCAAGCTCATGATCTAATAGGGCTGAGGTTCCTGCTCATGAACTATATGAAGGATTGAATTTACTTAGAGGCATACCAGAACAGGGGCATGTAATAGCCAGTCTGGAGAAGGCAAAAGCTGGTATGAACTTGAAACCATCACTAATAATTCAGCACTTCTCAAATCTAGCTGATCAGAATCACCACACCTAATTCCTAGGGACTAGGAGTCTAAGTCTTTAAAATGTTCCTTTTAGGTAATACTACTGATCAGCCAGTTTTTCAATCCCTACCCTAGGGGAAAACCCATCCTTGCTACCTAATATCTGGGGCCAGAAGGTTAATCAACATGCTTATTTTGGCTTCTGCCAGTGATCCTCCAGCTATTTTTTTCCTTCTAGGAAACATTACAAGAGGGAAATACTCTGCTGCATAATTGCATAAAATTTTGATGAGCAGCATTCTTAAATGTATCAAAGGTGTATAGAATGAAAATTCCTAGAGATGTGGGGCACAAGAATTTGCATGCTTAAATTCCCCACTTGAATCTTACTGAAAATCATGAGTGCCAGCTTCTTGGACACAGGGGAGGAACTTCGCTAAAGTGCCTAGCACATGAAGATGCAAATATCTATTTCACTGATTTTATGTATTATATTTTGCTTTTTTTATGGTGATTTCTTATTTATACATTATACTTAACATAAAAGAGTTCAGCGAGATAGAATTTGGGAAACAAAACCACTAACGTGCACATAATGTCTGCAGTATGCCAGGGACTGCACTGGGTAGTTTACAAATATTCTACCATTAATTCTTCATCGACATGTTCAAGGTAGTGCCCAGCATGTAGGGAGCCTCAGTGGTGGTTGGGTGAAGGGCTTCCCTACAAAAGAAAAACCATACATTTAACCACAGTACTTCCTCTATTGTCATTTTTAATCCAATAAATAATTAATAACTAACAAGCACCTACTATTATTTTTAGGCACCATGCTAGATTCTAGGGGTAAGATAGTGAATAGTGTAACTATGAGCTAACACTCCACCAGGAAAGCAGATATAAACCAATAGTTTCTCAATTAATCAGTTAAAATTATGACAGTGCTACCAAGTAAAAGCACATAGTGGTTCAAGAACAGAGACCAAGTGTCCTGATCTGTCTAAAGAAAATCAGTTAGGAAATGACATAAAAGGGGCTGACCTCCCACCAGAGGGATCAGCTGGTGCATCCCTCCAGAGGGGCACACACCTTACTGTTCAGTCACCCTTGAAAATACAGCAAATCCAAGACACTGGAAAAAGAAAATACTTTTCGCATGAAAATGACTTGGATCAGCTTTAATTTGTGAGTCTTAGGAGTAGAATTCAGAGGGAGAAGAATGAAGCTTGGTCACACCTTTTGCTAAAAGCTCTACTGAGAAAGAAAAAAAAAAGCTAGGGGTTTAATACAATTGTATGAAGATGTGATCTTGGAGCTGTAGCAGCAATTTTGTTGCCATGAGATGACTCTCTAAGGATAAACATTCAGTACTCAAGGATGTCAGAGTAGAAAGATTAAAAAAAAAAAAATCTTTAAAGGCATCATTGAGCCACTTCCCAATCCTGGAAGAATCTATTTCCAGATAAATGTGTTAATGACCTAAGGCATTCTTTGTCACATGCTCTGTGATTTGTTGCTAAATGCATGCTGACTAATACAACAAATGTGGCAAAAGAAACAAACTAGAGCCCTCTTACCCCATTTGACACCTGTGTGTAAATCAGAAAAGGTACTTCTTCCTCTAGATGGATTTTGGGTCCCATTTTCTTTGTCAGGTTCCCTGGTCCCATAATCAATCACCAATTTGCCTCCTTATGATATACATGGGAGGGCTGGTTCTGTTCAAAGGACTCAGGTTAAGGTACTAATTCCAAAGAAGCAGGAGAGGGCGATGAGAATTTCTTTTGCTTTCTCTCACTTGTTGACTTAATTTGATTTTTAACTGACTAGCTAAAATTCAGGCTGTTGTTGTTACTGCTTTTCATTTTAAACATAGAATTTGTTTTAACTCTGAATTCAATATTAAATTGTCCATTTAATATTCCACAGTGCACCCCAAAATACAACTCTGGGAGAAAAAAGAAAATGACATTAAACAAATGACATTGTTTATTAGAGTGGAGAGAGGAAAATCTGTGTTTAGGTAACACTTAAGATACTGAGAAGAATATTTATTTACATTTGATTTCAACATTTTCTTGCCTAGAAAAGGACCAAACAATAGTTCTTTTAACCTACCTCATGGATTCCAAAGGGAATTTTTAGGGTAGTATTTGCCTGGTCCATCCACTTCCAACTCCTAGGGCGTTTGCCTGGGCCATCTGCCCCCAACTCCTGCAGTGCCCCATATCTGTAATTAAGGGGCCTATCATCTTGCTCACCTGCCTCCTTACCTTCCCTGGGACCTCACCTCAACCAGTCCTCATGTTCTCAATGCCCTCTACTGTTTGGGTCCATTCTCTCTTTCCTACGTGTGCTCTTCCCTTCATGAAGTGATATTAACTCCATGTCTCTATTTCTCAGATTTCAACTTTTTTTCAGAGTTTAATTCCATCCCATTCAATGCAGCTAATATTTGTGAAGGCCTACTACATACTTTAAGTATATCAAGTTAAAAGAAAAAAACAAAACAGAGCTGCTGACCTCAAAGATTTCCTTGTCTCAGCAAGGAGAAATATATAAACCAATATATTATAGCATGGTATGGAAAGTATGGATATAAGCAGTGATTATTGATGGTTATGATTATGATAATAGCGCGAATGCTCTGGACATCATCATCATTCAGGTATTTATTGAGCACCCTCTATGGAGATAAATAATTTTGGTGGATAAAATGAACATGGTTCATGCCCTGGTGGAGTTTTTAAGGGGAATGAAAGGCAATAAACATAACAAATTCATACTTTTAAATCATGGTAAGACAGTGAAGAAAACCAATAAGGAGAATAATGGGGAAGGGCTACCTAGGCAGGTTGAAAAGTGTCTATTTGGATTTAGGCATCTTAGGTAGAAATCATATATCCACAACTTCCTCACCATATGATCTTAAGGAAATTACTTAGACTCCGTTTCCTCAAAATGGAAATAATAATTCCCATATATTCCAATATTATTCCAATAATAATAAATCTAATATAAGAATCAAAGATAATAAGTATAAAATAATTAGAGAATTCCTGTCCTACTCAGTGAGGCTTCAGTAGAGCTTGGCATCATTATTCTATTACTGCATCATCTTCTAAACTTTCTGAGCTTCTAATGCTTCTTCCATCAATGAAATAACAACATGGAGCTAAGAGTGTTGTGAATATGCTCTGCACAATGTCAGCTACTGCATCATGCAGTAAGATTATGAAGGTGTTCATGTGACTATCACCATCATTCTTGACATTGTTTAAACTCAATATTGGGTTGACCATCGCAAGCCCTTGTGGATGAAATATATTAAAAGTATATGCTTCCTCATTAAGCATAGGTCGACAGGAGGCCGCTGTATCCTGTATGGTAGCTGCTCACCACATGTGTCTGATAGCATGGACAGCGCAAGTACAGAAGATTTCCGTCATCACGGAAACTTCCATCGAACAGTAAGAATTTCGAATTCCAGACACAAAAGGCAAAAAGTTTATACTGTGTAAGGACCTCTCAACACCAGATATTAGGGGTCTGGCGGGCCTTTGGGGACCACTTTAATCATTCCTTTGGAATATGCACTATTAACAACCTCTCATATTTGGGCTGCATTTGCAGTTTTCAAACCATTTTTGCACTTCCATTACTTCATTTGCCCCTCCAACTATCCCTGAAGTAGGCAGAAGGATATCATTATCTCCACTTTACACTGGAGAGAAATAATTAACAAGAGTAGTAGTAGCAACTGCTGACACTAATTGAATGTTCACCTATGGTTGTATATTAATATGGTGCCAAGTGCTTTAGTGCTTTTAATGAGATAACAAAGCTCAGAGAAGTGATGTGACTTAACTGTATACACTCAGTGAACCGGGGACATGATTTGCACTTCTAGCCCAGTGCTTTCCACCCACATCTCTCCATTTCTACTTACATGAGTTAAATTCCAGCTCTCCATTATTACAGAAACAAAGTTTGCCCAGTGACTAATTTGTCAGAGCAGGACATGCAGTAGGGGCTCAGCAGTCAGGGGCACATCTACTTGATCTCCCTACCCATGTAACTTCCAAATGACTTACCCTCTCTCCTGCTGAAAACAGTGCATTGCATGAAGAGAGACTTTCATTCCTATTCAGCCTCAGTGTCCTTGTCAGCAGCTGCAGGAACAGCTGCTCCCTCTCAGGGCTACCCTCTTCCCCTGTTTCCCGCTAATTGCTACCAACTAGTAGAGCAGCTATGAATATTATAGGCCTTGTCCCCTTCGACAGCCTCTATCCAGCTGTTATTATTCCAGGCCCTTCTTGTTCAAGGATTCAGATTTGTTCTGTTTGGATGATTAATTCTAGAATCTAATTGTTGGGTATTTCAAAACCCTATCCAACACACTTTAAATCACTGTGTCATATATAACTTGAAGCATCCCTAAGCAGGCATAAGGCTGAAAAAAATAGTCACCAATAATCTGAAATGTATTTATTGTGGGCCTATTGTGTGCCAGGCACTGTACTGAATTTTGAGACCCAAGGGTAGGCCTGGCTCCCCAAGAAGAACCATGTGTCCTTTGTCTAAATACTTAAAGTAATAAAAATCAATCTAACTGTTAAATATAGGCTATTCTCCACTGTTGACAAATCTAACTTTACAAAAACCTAGATACTAAGGTTCTACTTTAGAATTCTCAAACTCTTCAAAGTTTTATGCTGGAACATGGCAGTATAGGAGATCCAACCTGTAGCCCATTCTGTCTCTTCCTATCCATGCTGCAAGAAAACTCCGTTCACATGCACATGGATACTTCCACCTAAATGCTCAAGCCTATCCAGACCTCCACAGGAAGAGACTCCGTGGCTACTCTTTAAGTCTAGGGAGCATACAAAAGCAGGTGCATACCTTCAACTCTTGGAAGGGTGGATGTGGGAAAGAGTCTTGTGTGAGGTTGGGGTCATATGAGCAGGGCGATGTGTATATATATATATATATATGATGCCTAACAAAACATCAGGTATATAGCGAGATATATCACTAAGTAATAGCTATTATTGCTCCATCATATATGGAATTAACTATGTAGTGTCTATTTAAAAGCTACCTAAGGGGGGATCCCTGGGTGGCGCAGCGGTTTGGCGCCTGCCTTTGGCCCAGGGCGCGATCCTGGAGACCCGGGATCGAATCCCACGTCGGGCTCCCGGTGCATGGAGCCTGCTTCTCCCTCTGCCTGTGTCTCTGCCTCTCTCTCTCTCTCTGTGACTATCATAAATAAATAATTAAAAAAAAAAAAAGCTACCTAAGGCATTGTATATATAACAAAGCACAAATAATGTATCATGTGACTCTGGCATTATTTCAGTGCCTTCTCACTATGGCCTAGAAAATTCCTTACCCAGGACTAACCAAAGCATTAGTTCCTTTTCTCTTTTTCATTACTCTTATATTATGCATCATCCTGCTTTTTGGTCCATGGCTATGAACATCTCCTTTCTACCTCTGAGGATTGGTCACACTCTGGTTTTATACCAAGTAGAGCTAGTTCTCATTTCTATTTTAGTTGTTCAACATTTTTACTTTAAATACAGACCCTTTATTGATTGCACTAATATAGCTCTAGTTAATCCTGCTTTTCCAAAGCATGAGTACTGTGCTGGAGTATGCGAAGTCAAACTCTCTGCTCAGTCTCCACTGCCTCCTCAGGCTTTTTCTCTTTCCTTATAATACACGATGAAAGTAGATTACCTATATCTCTGTCTACATATGTGGGGTTGGGTGTGTGTGTTTGCATGTGTGTAAAGGTTATTTTTCTCCATCCTTTGGACCAGGAAAATTATATATATTATATATATTTTTTAATTATATATAAAATATATATAATTTTAATTAAAAATTATATATATATAATATATATATATAAATTTGTATTCTAATTCAGTTTCAACACAGTATTTTTTCTATTGTAAACACACTTGTCTTAGAGAATGTAGGTCATGAAGAACAGAAATTTCAAGTCTTGTTTAAAAAGTCCTTTCTTGGGTAGCCCGGGTGGCTCAGCGGTTTAGCGTCACCTTCAGTCCAGGTCGTGATCTTAGAGATCACGGGATCAAGTCCCATGTCGGGCTTCCTGCATGGAGCCTGCTTCTCCCTCTGCCTGTGTCTCTGCCTCTCTCTCTCTGTGTCTCTCATGAATAAATAAATAAAATCTTTAAAAAAAAAAAAAGTCCTTTCTTTGTCTCTGGTGAATGAAGAGGAATTTCGTGGAAACCAAGTATAGAAAATCTCTCCCAATCTTCATTCTTTCTCTCCCCTAGGTAAGATGCTTAACCCCTGGTCCCTAGATTATCAGCCTTCATGAGATTTTGGGTTGATGAAGTCCCAAACTTGGGTTCCATCTTTTCTTAACAGTATTGTTTCAGTGCCCAATACCTTCCAACTCCAGTTTTTTAAAGGAGAGAATCCAATTGGCCCAGTTCATAGGTTCAGCTGTCCAGCTATGGTCCAATCAGCTCTGGTCATACCAACACTCCAACTATGTGTGGTTTTAGATAAAAGACCTGACATTGTAGAATAAAATCACCATATCTATGAGGCTCAAATAATCATTATTAACTCAGAGTCAGTGGGATTGGTAATATTATCCTTCTCCTTTACTGTATTACTCAATTATTCATCACCCATTTCATCTAGAAAAATGGATATTCATCATCCTTTTTTTTTAATTTTTATTTTTTTTATTTTATGATAGTCACACACAGAGAGAGAAAGAGAGAGAGAGAGAGAGAGAGAGAGAGGCAGAGACATAGGCAGAGGGAGAAGCAGGCTCCATACACCGGGAGCCCGACGTGGGATTCGATCCTGGGCCTCCAGGATCTCGCCCTGGGCCAAAGGCAGGCGCTAAACCGCTGTGCCACCCAGGGATCCCGATATTCATGATCCTTTATTACATTATATTTAAATTATTTTTCCTCAAATTTTATAATAATTTTTGGGAAAATAAAAATAAAATATTCCAATAAGCTCAGTATTCCAGGAAAAGTATAACTATGTATGATTTTATTATTGTAAATTATCTGGGAATAAGGAGGAGCTGGTAATTAAATCAGAATTATAAAATTAACTCAACAATCACTAATACTGCCATTTAGTTTTAGGTCCTTTTATATTCTTATAGTAAAAATTATTTTAACAAGTTCAGCTTTTTTCTGTGTGGTATAACATAAACTGCAAAATCATAAGTTTTGTTTGTTTCTTTGTCAGCAGCTTTTTTTATATGTATATTTTTTATTGGAGTTCGATTTGCCAACATATAGTATAACACCCATATAGTATATTATAGTATAGTATAATCAACAGTGATTATCCTGTCAAGTGCCCCCCTCAGTGCCTGTCACTCAGTCACCCCATCGCCCTGCCCACCTCCCCTTCCACTATCCCTTGTTCATTTCCCAAAGTTGAGTCTATCATGTTTTGTCACCCTCTCTAATTTTCCCACTCATTTTCTCTCCTTTCCCCTATAATCCCTCTCACTATTTTTTATATTCTCCTTATGAGTGAACCCATATAATGATTGTCCTTCTCCAATTGACTTACTTCACTCAGCATAATACCCTCCAGTGTTCCACCCACGTTGAAGCAAATGGTGGGTATTCATCCTTTCTGATGGCTGAGTAATATTCCATTATATATATAGACCACATCTTCTTTATCCATTCTTCTGTCGATGGACACCAAGGCTCCTTCCACAGTTTGCCTATTGTGGACATTGCTGCTATAAACATTGGGGTACAGGTGTCTCGGTCTTTCACTGCATTTGTATCTTTGGGGTAAATCCCCAGTAGTGCAATTGCTAGGTAATAGGGTAGCTCTGTTTTTAACTTTTTGAGGAACCTCCACATGGTTTTCCACAGTGGCTGTACCAGTTCACATTCCCACTAGCAGTGCAAGAGGGTTCCCCTTTCTCCACATCCTCGCCAACAGTTATTGTTTCCCATCTTGTTATTTTTCCCCATTCTCACTGGTGTGAGGTGGTATCTCATTGTGGTTTTGATTTGTATTTCCCTGATGGCAAGGGATGCAGAGCATTTTCTCATGTGCTTGTTGGCCATGTCTATGTCTTCCTCTGTGAAATTTCTGTTCATGTCTTTTGCCCATTTCATGATTAGATTGTTTGTTTCTTAGCTGTTGAGTTTAATACGTTCTTTATAGATCTTGGATACTAGCCCTTTATCTTATATGTCATTTGCAAATATCTTCTCCCATTCTGTAGGTTGTCTTTTACTTTTGTCGACAGCCTTTTCTGCTGTGCAGAAGCTTTTTATCTTGATGAAGTCCCAATAGTTCACTTTTGCTTTTGTTTCCCTTGCCTTCATAGATGTATCTTACAAGAAGTTGCTGTGGCCAAGTTCAAAAAGAGTGTTGCCATTTTGATGGATTCTTGTCTCAATTTAGAATCTTTCATCCATTTTGAGTTTATCTTTGTGTATGGTGTAAGAGAATGGTCTAGTTTCATTCTTCTGCACGTGGCTGTCCAATGGTTCCCATGCACCATTTATTGAAGAGAATGTCCTTTTTCCAGTGGAGAGTCTTTCCTCCTTTATTGACCATAAAATTCAGGGTCCACTTCTGGGTTCTCTATTCTGTTCCATTGATCTGTGTGTCTGTTTTTGTGCCAGTACCACACTGTCTTGATGACCACAGATTTGTAGTACAACCTGAAATCCGGCATTGTGATGCCCCCAGATATGGTTTTCTTTTTCAATATTCCTCTGGCTATTTGGGGTCTTTTCTGATTCCATACAAATCTTAAGATTACTTGTTCCAACTCTGACAAGAAAGTCCATGGTATTTTGATAGGGATTGCATTGAACGTGTCAATTGCCCTGGGTAGCATTGACATTTTCACAATATTCATTCTTCCAATCCATGAGCATGGAATATTTTTCCATCTCTTTGTGTCTTCCTCAATTTCTTTCAGAAGTGTTCTGTAGTTTTTAGGGTATAGATCCTTTACCTCTTTGGTTAGGTTTATTCCTAGGTATCTTATGCTTTGGGATGCAATTGTAAATGGTATTGACTCCTTAATTTCTTTCTTCAGTCTCATTTTTAGTATATAGAAATGCCACTGATTTCTGGGCATTGATTTTGTATTCCGCCACATTGCTGAATTGCTGTATGAGTTTTAGCAATCATGGGGTGGAGTCTTTTGGGTTTTCTATATACAGTATCATGTCATCTGTGAAGAGGGAGAATTTGACTTCTTCTTTGCCAATATGAATGCCTTTTATTTATTTTTGTTGTCTGATCGAGGGACTTCTAGTACTATTTCTCAGCATCTCTTGATGTATTCCAAGATCTTGAACTATAGTGGGAAAGAAGACAAATGTTTCCCTAAAACCTAATATATCCTGATCCCCAGTCCATTTATGCTCCTTTAACTCTCACTGAAGCCCAGACATGGATGCAGGAGAGTTAAGATATCTGTGGAAGATAATGGAATTCTTGCCTCCCTTTACAAAAGGGTTATTTCATATCCATAAACCAGTGAGGAATAGTAGTGATAGAGATTCCATGATTTAAAAAGACAGATTTTCTTTCATAAATACTATATTTCACTTTATTATTCCATGCTCTAAAGTCATTTCATTCTAAAATAACAAAGAAATGTCAATCCCCTAGAATATGGGGAGCTTGCTGAAAAAATATGACTTGCTGTAGACTGAAATTGCTGCTGTATCTATGTCTAGAAATTAGATATCCAATCATGGTTCTTTATTATTCTTTGAAAACACTTAATTCTGTTATTCAACATTGAAATTAACAACCTTTTCTCAAGCACCTTCTCTGTGCCAAGTTCTGTGCCTGGCATGCAATGAGACTTCAATGCCATGGTCTTGCACCCAAGTGTTTATTCAGATAATGAGAACTAATTCTCAATCATTTTTCTCTCTTGCTGATGAAACTCTACAATTTATAGAATTTATTAACATTCTTTATAGGTCGTAGGAGGACAAGAAAGTGGAGTTCAATGCAGAATAAATATCCCAGCTCTGCAATATTAAAAAATTATCTCTGGATTTATTTGTGCTGTTGAAAAGTGGTGGTGAAGGGACAGTAAATGTTACTTATTTAGCACTCTTTGTGTTTAAGTGCTCCTCATGCATTATAGAGCAATGTCCACAGAGGCCAGGCAGTATCTGAGCGTGTTCATCACTATTTGAATGTCTTGGGGATTCTGGAATGAGGAAGGGAAGGAGAGGGCGTGTTAGTGGATATAGGCAATGTGCTTACTGGATTTACTCCAGACTCAAGTCCTGGAGATAAGTTCACACAGGCTGCACCTAAAAAGGTCCTTCTTTTCCTCTCAAAGCACTTTTTAAAACCCATATGCAACGTTGGTATCTTCACTGCAGTCATCCTAGTACATTTTGTATGTGACAGAGATAACACAGAGCCTGATAGTTTCCCTATTTACATGTTAAGGCTTTAAAGAGAAGGAGGTGAAGAATTAAAATGCATAGCTGGCTTCAGAGTCCCTACCAGGCATCATGTTTCAAAGACATCCACTGCCTGAAGACCCAAATTCAGGGGAGAGGCTGGAGTGACTGCTCTTTACTCACTGGGTGACCTTGGACAAGTCTTACATCCTTTCTGAGTATCTACTTTTTCATGTGTAAAGTTATGTATCTGATTTACTGTGGCAGCAGGAAGGATGTGAACAGAGGCGATGCACAAAAGATTTAATAGTTGATGAAGCACATATACAGTGGAAGCAAAAGGGATTGGGACCTTAGCCCTCCAGGACGGTCTAAAGGTGTCCACTGTGCTATGTGTTAACTCTTTGGGTGCTCAACCAAAGAGAGGTAGAGGGGGTCCTAAAGAAACAGCAGGGGGGCCTGGAGATGGGGTTAGCAGAGAGGGGTAATGTCAATCATTTGTCTTGGAGCAACAGCTGTTAACCAATCGCAGCAGAATTATTTGAATACTTTAACAACTAATCCTGCTATTCCTGTACAAACCAACTAAATAAATAGCCTGGGCTTGAAGATTAAGTAAGTTTGTCTATGTAAAATATTTCATATTTGGCCCCACTCAAAGAGGTAGGCACTCAACAAATGTAGCTTGCTTCTTCCCTCTCCTGTTTGTTATGCAACCACCAGGTCCCTCTATGCTATACAACAGGATCATTCCTCAGATCCTTGGTCTACATAGCTTGTCTCTCTCCACAGTGGGTTTTTGTAGATATGAAACGTTTCAGTTTGATTCTCAAAACCTCTGAGTCAAAGCACTTGCATGCCTTTTGCAGATACAATTCCACACTGGCTTTTGAACTGGCAGTGTGCTTGGAGTTGAGACCAGAACTCTCAGAGCATGAGGTGGCTCTGACATGGTGGAGAGCACAGATCACAGGAATCTCCAGACCTAAGTTTGAGAATGATGGTAAGATTTTGGGCACACTGCTTCCTCTAGGTGAGCCTTAGTCTCTTGCCTGAATAAAAGGAGGGATTCTGGCTGAGATTAGTGGTTCTCAGCCTTGGAAGCTCAACCACCTGGAAGCTTTAAAATAATGTCTGTGTGCCACTCCCAGGGACTCTGATTTAAGTAGTTTGGGGTGAAGCCTAGACTTTTGGGATTTTTAAAAGTCCCCTGGGTGATTTTGATGGGTAGTAAAAATTTATAACCTCTGGAAAAGATGATCTATGAGCTTCAGTCTGCTCAATATATTCAATTAGCCCCGATTCTGTATGTCCTTAAAGCCCATCAGAAAACTGCATTCGTGTAGTATTCTCTTAATGATCAGGCAACAGGAGGCCTGAGAGCTAATGAAGAAGAGAGCTTTACTGTTTATCCAATATGTACTTTTGCTGTGTTATCACCAGAATTTACTTTTGTATAAGTCTATTTGGTTGTTTTTTTTTTCTTATTTTGTGGAATTTTGTTAAAGTATATAATTTCTCACAATGATACCAAAATGGTGATTTATAGTGACTCCATCTTTGAGGAATGACTGAGAAAGAACAAAATTAAGCTACTGTGTAGAGTTGGCAAAATTGTCTTTTCTTAGCTAACCTCCTCTCACTAACCCCTGCTATTGATGATTCCAGGACTTCGCAAGACTTTTGAACAGAATTAAATAGATTTATATGCCTCATGGATTGTTAAAGAGGGAAATAGTGAGATATTAAGACTATAGAGTAATCTGGTCCCTAATGGTATTAAGTTCAACATGTGCTGGTTTCTCAAGTGACTTTTATGAACAGCAGGGTGGTGAAGGACAAGGACCAGGTTCAGACGCAGCTCTACCCCCTTCCTGTCTGAATGCAGAGGCCTTGCACATAGCAAACACTATTTCTTGTTTATCCTTTGAGGTAGCAATTAACACATAAGAAAATATAAAATGGCAGCCATGAGAAACATGAAGAATCTCAGAGGAGCAGACTTTTAAAGGCTGAGAAAAGACTCTCAATTTAGTTCTCTCCTTTCAAAGACCAGGAAACTGAGCCCAGGGAACTGAAGTGAATTCCTCAGTGTTACACAGTGAGTTACCTGGCAGAGCTTGCACTTGAACCAAGCTCATCTGGCACCCAGCCCAGGGCTCTCTCCTGTGTGTCACAGCAAACCAAATGGAAGCCAAGATTGCAATCAGATGCAAGAAAACCCCTGCTACAGTAGCTTAAACGAGTAAGAGATTTGGCTTTTGAATGTAGGTCAGGGGTAGGTGCCTGGGGCTTGTGTGGGTATTCTCAGGGACTCAGACTCCTCATTTTATGCCCTGCCATCCTCAGCATACTCTGGAGCCCAACTACCTCAGGCCCAATCCTGCCTTTATCACTTGTTAACTATGGAAATGTGGACAAGCTACCTCATCTTTCTATGTCTCAGTATTCATATTTTAAAGTAATAATTGTTATAAGATTTAAATGAGTTTATCTATATAAATTGATTAGAAACATCTAGCTTAAAGGCAAATTATGTCAGCTATTGTTAAGGTTGTGGTTTCTGTTGTTACAAGATAGCTACAGTACCATCAGACATCATTCCTGCTTTACAGACAGACAGGAGGAAAAGTGCCCTTTTATTGTCAAACTTTGTGTTGTTGTTGTTTTTCTGTTTTTTTGTTTTTAGAGAGTGTGTGTGTGTGTGTGTACATGAGTAGGGGGATAGGGGCACAAGAGAAGCAGAGAGAGCTCCACACTCACTGCAGAGCCCAACACAGGGTTCAATCTCACCACCCCGAGATCATGACCTGAGTCAAAATCAGGAGTTGAACACTCAACTGATTGAGCCACCCACACACTCTTAAACTTTATTCTTATTCGAGAAAACAAGCACTTTTATTGAGAAATCCCTCTTGCACCTTATTGGCCAGAACTAAGCCACATGCCTATCCCAGTCTGTGGGATGTGTAGAAGACCACACAGACACATTGCCATCCTCAACAAAACAATGTGTCAGTAAGAGCAGAGTGAATGGATTGAATACAAATTCTCCAGTGATCTTAAGATCATTTCTCAGGATCTTTGCTTAATGCCACAGGTCTTCAGACTTCCTAACTATAATTTGACATAAGGATCCCTGTCCTGACTAACTCAAGGGTGCTTGTGAAAATCAGCTGATGCATCATGAGGTATTTTGCCAGTTCCAGAGCAATCTGCACATATTTCACTATTTAACTACTTTAGGTAGTGAGAGCACAGCCTTTATTCCCAAAACATGCTGATTGATAGATAGGAAATGATGGTGTTCCAAAAAAGGGGGGGGGGTGGATTTAACTGCACAGTGCAAGAATAAGCAGATTGTCCCAAGATGCCAAATTCTATTTGATATCTTCCTGTGTCTTACTGAAGGGAAAAATCTTATGGCTTATAGACAAAGGGACAGAGACTTAGGGTGTACAAGACAACACCATAAGGAGCAGTAGTGTGGAAAGCCATCTTTTCTTTCCTTATAAGACATATTAGAATGTAAGCGCTTATTCTACATCTCTTAAGACTCATTGAAAAGAGTGAGCAAATCCCATATTTTGAAATAGTCAAGAAGATTACCGAGTGATGCTTTGTGATATATATATATATATATATATATATATATATATATATTTGCTTAGGTTATATATATATATATATAATGTTAGTGAGTCTATGAATAATTTCATGTGTGTATGTTTTTTACTTCTGTGAGTATATACTATTTGTGTTTACCCATCCTTTCACATACCTTTTGTGTCTACTGTGTTAAAATATGTGTGTATAAGAACCTATAATCTTACAGTCAAATTATTTACAGACATTGTTAAATCCACTTCTTAATATTTAACCATCAAAATTATACTACTGAGCAGTAAATTGTGGTGCTTCCCTAAGATGTAATGACTTCCCTGTCACGAGAGGAATACAAACAATATCTGAACATCCACCTGATGGAGCTGTGGTAGAGGGAATTCAAGTTTCAGAGGCTGGACAGGGGTGAGAGGCAGGAGAAGAACTGAATTAAATGAACCTTAAAATTAGGATTTTGAATTTTATAATGTGTAAGTATATGAAGTTCCAGCTCTCCCTATCATATAGATATAAATCAAATCTTCAATATCCTCATCTCAACTAGATATGGATGCAAATATGGATTCATACCGTGTTATATGTAATGGAACACTTACTTTGTGCATTATTATATCCTGATTTATATCCTTTTTTTTTCTGAGCTAATTGGTGAAAAATCAATCTCACCTTTTCTGAACAAAAAGAAACAATAGACATCAATTTGATCTGATGCAATCACTTCACAGACTGAAGCTGAGTTCAAGGGAAAGAGATGTACTTAAGGTCATTCATCTAGACAACATCAGCTTTCCATTCTACCAAATGGAATATGTACCATATTCTTTCAAAAAATATGTACCAAAATGGATATTCTTTATGAGGCTTGATTCAAGGTCTGAAGAATTGCCTCTGAAAGAGGCCTAAGTTAAAGTAGTCAAATGAGTACGTTCACAAGGAGATAGTATCAAGAAGAAATATTTTCAAGTTATCTTTCAATGAATGGAATGACCTGAGAAAGGTGGGCATCTCTCTTTACCATGGGTGTTCAGTATGTTCAGACTTTGCAGACATGTTGCAAAAATACTCTTGGAATGGCTACAAACATTGGTTAAAGTAATGGTGGCTACTATAAAAGAAGAACTCTGAAATCTCACAAGTTTAACACAATAGCAATATATTCCTTATTCGTGTGAAGTTCATTCAGAGACAGGGACTGAAATGCTCTGCTTGATACAGTCATTTAGAAACTTTGGATGATGGAGGCTCAGCCATCTTCAACATGTGGCTTCCAAAGTCACCTGGGTATCAACATCCTAGTTAAGAAAAAAAAGAAAATTAGATATTCTTTCATAGGCCACACCTGGAAGTGGATCATATCACTTCCTCCTATTTTCTGTTGGCCAAAATCCAAGTCACATGGCTGTCTGTATTCAATTTTAAGGGAGGCTGGAAAATGTAATCTAGCTCTTTGTGCTGAGGAAGAAATGGAGTTTCGGTGAATAATTTACCAATCTCTACCATGATGAGTGTGGACTAGATGATTATTAAGAACTCTTCCCCTCTTTTCTGTATTTTTCACAACTCATATTTCCATGTCATTTTGTATTGTATTTTTTCTAATTTTCCAGTTTACTAGTTCTCTTCAGTTGTCCTAACCTCTTAGTAAATCCATCCATTTTATTCTTAATTTTCATCTCTATATTTTGAAGTTTCAGAATTTCTATTTGGTTATTTAATAGGATTTTCAATTTCCTGTTGAAATTCTTAGTATCATTCTTTTATTTCCTTGAATGCATGAAGCACAGTTATTTTAAATATTTCTGCCTTTCAGTGCCAGTATATGGATCCCCAGTAGGCCTGCCTCTTTTGTTTATTGTTTTTACTGATTTTCAGTCCTTTCTCTTATTTCTTATGCCTTGTTATTTTTTACTAGATGCTGGTCATTTTATATTAAAAATTGTAGATTTAATTTAAACTTAAGATAATGTGTTTTCTTCCAGAAAAATACATAAATTGACTTTGGGCAGATTTATTAGTGTCAGTAGCTATCTTGGATCAATCCAATTTGAAATTGAGAGGTTTGGAAGCTAGACTTTATTCTCTTGTAAGGAAAATCTATTTCTGGAGTTGACCATTTCACCTAGGTACAGACATTTAAATTTTAAATAAAGGAGTTCATCAGAATCACACCTCATAGCTTTGGGAATCTAAACCCCATTTTTTGCCATTTTCTCTCTGAGAATCCGTTGAAATCTATATATAACTTCTTAGCTTCTCCTATGCCTGTTCCAGAACCAGCAGACACTTCTAGTGGAAAACCACCCTATATTCTGGGCTTATTTCTTAGAACTATAATCACAGACCTTTAATTTTTCAATGACTTTGCAACTGCTTTCCATTTCTTCAAACTATATATTTGTTTTGGTTTAGCTTTTCTAGGTATCATAATAGAATGATTATCAATTACTGTACGTATTGTCTGGCTAGCTAGCTATAACCTGTGCTACAACACACTCTCTTCTCTTCATAATACATTTTGACAACTTTTCCATACAAGTATATATCTGTCTTATTTCGTTTTATTATTTCAGCCTGTTACATTGTATAAGTACACACTGCTTTTTTTAACCAGTCACCTATTGATGGACGTTTAGTCTCTTCACAGTTGTTCATAGCAAATATTTTTATGCATGTGTATAAGAAAAGTTCTAGAAATGTAATTGCCACATGTTATAAAATTGTCTTCTAAATGATTGTACCAATTTATATTTCCACCAACAGTATATAAGAATGCATATTTCCCCATAGGCTTACTACCACTAGATTCTATCAGACTTATAAATGTTATAATCAACTTTTAATTGTGCTTCCAGATTCCATTCCTTTTCCCCTCCAGTCTAATCTCTACATTATGGAAAAATACATTTATAAAGCATAAAATCTGATCATGTCATGTTCTTATTTAAAAAATTTTTGCCTCCCCACAAAGGATGATTGCATTTGCACAGACTAATGCTTCCTCTAGTCTCTGCTACATCCCAGCCCCATCCCCTATGTAACCTCACCTATACCTTACTAGTCATATTCAAGTTTTTCTAAATATGCCACACTTTTCCACACCTTGGCACCTTTGTATAATATCTTTCTTCTCTCCAGGATGTCCTTTCATTGTTTACCTATATAGGAAAAGGTAAACTACAACACCTAGCTCTGAGGTTACATATCAATTCTTTTAAGAAATCTTCTCCTATGAGCTTTACTACCCCTCACCTGCACCCATACATAGGATGCATCGTCAATTATTCCTTCCTTTACATAATATTATTCCATCTATATATCTCTCTTGTTGCACTTAGAAACTGCATTATATAATTGTAAGTCTGCCTCCCCCACAATTAAATTGTGAGTTTGTTCATGGGAGGAGCTCTGACTCATTTATACTTTCCACTCCTGTGCCCAACAGAATATCTGGCACAGAGATAGTAATCAAAAATAATTTTTCAAAGAATAAATTCAGCACATGTTATCTCTGTAAAATGCTCCCATTAAAACTGTTTTTCAAAGCTACCTCCAAGCTTCTAGGACTGGAAAGAAATTCTTTGACCAAAGTTCTCTTTGGCCTAGATTTAGCATTCAAATCTCAGTCTAAGCATACTGAAACTCAAGGGGTTTTAACATTTGAGGTTTGAGTTATTAGATGGAATTTATACTTTGGGCAACAGTTTTCCCTTATAAAGCCATTTGTGTTCTTGACTATATGACTTCAGGGAAAATTAGAAGTTGCTGGAAATTTAAACTCTAAAGCTCTTCACAAAAACTATTTACTTTGGTAAACTTGATTCTACAACTTCTACAACTCTCATCAAAATTGGCAAATGTTTTGAATCTAGTTTGACCTCTGGTGTGGGAGCTTCCATGTGTTTACTCTTTGTACAGTACCTCTCAAAATATACACTTATTTTTTAGACCAATTTTTTGGCAGGCGGGTTTCTTAATGTCTAGATAGAATTCTAGGAGAAGAAAAGCACAAGTGATTTATTTGTTTTAGGAAAATGAATCTGTTTGCTTACCAAGGAATATTTTATCACCCTAAGGACATAATATTTTCAGCCTATTTCAATGTTGTATACCACAGGACCCAGAAGACTAAAATACACCAGCTATGATTGTAATCTGTGACTCATCTTCACCCCTAAGGGGCTCTGATTTGCTATACTCCAGTGCCTCATCCATTTGAAAGTTAATGTGATTAGATCCTATTCCTGACTAGATGTCCCATCTACAGAGCATCCTAGACATGATAATTATTATGGTAAATATGGCTTTAGTGTTATTCATTTGAATTTAATGCAGGTCTCAGAACCAGAGGGGCCTGCAATGGCAGGAATTTTAAAGGCCTTTTCTTGAATGACCACCTTTATCAGAGCATCTCCCATGATGGAAGACTATCACCTATTCCCATGTAATTTAGAATGTCCTTCCTTTATACCACTTGAGAAGAAACATGTTTCCTGGTTGTTTCTACATGTGGACCCCAGGAGGAAATCCAATCTTCCTCATGGTTTTTGTACTGGTTTTGTTTTTTCTTCATTATGAAAACCCTCTGAATACTAAGAGAATCCTCTCCTGTATATGCTGAGCCATTCATTTTCCTGCTGAAAATATCCATGCTCTTTCAAACTCCCCTTAAGACTTTGGTTTTGAGTCTTCATATTGGTCATTCATTCTGCTGGAGATGTCCAAGTTGTCTGGATTATCCCAACTGTTGTTAAAAGGGCCCATTCGATGGATTCCTTGATGGATGAGCAAGGACCAGAAAACAAGAAAGAAGAGAAGCATATTCCTTCATTCTTGCTTCCTAAAATAACCTTAATAATAGGTTCTCTGTATTCATACAAAGATTCTGGGATCCCCTTTTTCCCTCTCCAGTGGGATGACCTTTTCCTCTACATTATTATGATCTTGCAGAGACTGCTTAAAATTTTGTTCTCTTAAGGGGCTTTCTGTGAAGGTTTCTATCAGCTCTTGTCTATCCCAAGGGAATTAGGTGACAATGAAGTGACAAACTTCAACAAGCTTGATATTTTTGCGTCAATTAGATCCAGGCTCAAATATTAATTCTGCTTTTGCCTGTTGTCTGTACTTAGAAACAGTACTTTGTATCTCTGAGCCACAAATTTCTCATCTACAAAGTAGAGGTAATCCTGATTTTCATTATGCCCTGTTATAAATTAATGTTAATATATGTACAGAATGTAACACAATTCCAAGAAAATATCAGATGCTTAATAAAATAGTAGATTTAATTTTTTAAAGAATATTCTTCACTTTGTAAATAAGTTCCAATTCTGGGTCTCTTACAAGGCATAACATTTTAGAAAAGGCATTTATTTGACTCTCTTATTCTCATTCCAAAATTGCATAATAATTGGACCTATTGTCCAAGGTATTTTAGTTTAATAAATTGAAACAACATACTAAAAGAGCTCTCACAATTTATTAAATATGATAATGTCCCAGAGGTAAAAATTCTAGAGGAAATACTCTGTTTAATTCAGTTTCATATTCCCACCAGGATATCTGGCACACAGATACTATATCTTTCTGTAATACTCTCTCCATTACCCAACTCAAAATGTTAGTGACTATCTCTTTTTCCCTGTTGGTGCTACCCCAGGATGAGGGGAGCCTGAGGAAGTAGAAGCAGGCAGAATTGTGGAAAGTATTGCCTGCAGTGCCCTCAAGGAGTTCCCAGGCCAATGGGGGAGAAAAGATGTCAGTATCTATTTGCGTTACAGTATTAGAATGAGGATATGGGGGGGGGGGGGTTGTAGCATAAGAACAGACATAATCAACAGATGGAGAAGGAAAGCATGAGGAAGGTGAATGCGATCAAAAAAAAGCATACCACAGAGTTTTAAAAATAAGTAGGAGCTGGCTAATTAGGTCAATTTTTTTAAAATCATTGATTTGGCAGAGAAAGTGCACTAGCACAAGCAGGGGGAGCAGCAGGTAAAGGGAGAGAGAGAAGCAGGATTTCTGCTGAGCAGGGAGCCCAATGGGGGGCTCAATGGGGGACTTGCTCTAGGACTCTGGGATCATGACCTTACCTGAAGGCAGACACTTAACTGATTGAGCCACCCAGGTGCCCAAGTAAGGCACTCTTAAAAAAAAAAAAGAAGAGAACATTTGCAAAGGCACAGGGTTTCTGAAAAGCAAATATTTTCATAAGACTCAAATGCAAGAGAACATCAGGCAGCAGAAGCTTGTGAAGCCAGACATGAAGAAACTCACATTCTCGATTGGAGAATTTGGATTTTATCCTGTAAGCTGTGGGATGCTACTGAAGGTCTTTGGTCAAAAGTGTACTCTTCTGATTAGAGTTTTAGGAATATTTTACCAGGGACTTTATGGAGGAAGGATTGAAGCATGGGAAGAATTAATCACCAGAGGACCTCAATTAGGACTATGGTACTTTACCTCCTTCCCACTCCTGATCCTTAATATATCTGAGTCATTTGAGCAGAAATTCAGAATGTCAGCCTTTTGGCAGTAAAACTCCAAAAGAAATCGAAATGCCTGGAGAGATAACTGTTGCATTTTATTTCTTTTTCGCACTGCTACTTTGGCAGGCCACAAAGATAAATAGACTCCAGACCCCAGAAATCAGTAAGTAGCACCCTTGCTCATTTCCTCCTCCCCCTCACATAAAATGCTTGCTCTTTTTACTGTAAAGACTGCTGGAGATTCCTGGTAATTAGCCTTGGCTTCTTCATTAAAACACCCCACCAGATTGTGAGCTGTCTCCTTCAACCCAACTTCTGTGTGTTTGTGTTCATCGAAGTCCTTCCTGCCCTGTTTTCCTGGAATGGAGTGTGGGAGTGTGAGGATTGTTTCCATGGCCACAATTTTCAAAGCCAAGAATGCCTTATTCCAGGACATTTTTGAAGAAGGTGGTATGTGCACATGGGGTGTGCAAGTCATACTTGAGTTACAAGCGTTGTAAGCATGAAGCATTTCAATTTGGCATATGTGACAAGCCCTGAACAAGGCCAAATGTTTGTGTATTTGAAGTGTATAGTATAGTTGCTGTGCTGCATCAGGACCTTTCTTATGCCAGGGATACAGTTTGTAGTTTAGCAAACTTTGTCTCTAATGATCTTTCCTAGAACAAAAAGCCTTGTATGTGCTCAAGTTACATGGAAGATAAATGCATTCAGTAGCTTACCTGCTGGTACATCCTACATACTGAAAATATAAAGGTGAATAAGACTAATACATCATCCTATACTTATACTATCCCATTAATAATGGCTACCCTATACTGAATGCTTATAATATGCCGGTCATTATAGAAGATGCTTTCCATTTGTTGTCTCTTCAATCTTCATAAAACTCTAAGAGATCCAACTATTCTCTTAATGTGGCAAAAGGAAGTTGAGGTTTAGAGAAGTTAAACTTCACCAAGTTCACAAAGCTCCCACAAGTTCAAGCTGGGAATCTCCACAGCTCATCTTTTCATCAAACTTTCTGAATTAGGAACGCAGAGAGTGTGGTGTGAGAGAAGCATGTAAACACAGCAAGTACAATTCTGAGTGATAAAAGATGATCCTACAATGGCAAGAGAACACAAAAAAAGACAGCTGGGAATGAAATAAGTCAATCGGAGAAGGACAAAAATTATATGGTCTCATTCATTTGGGGAATATAAAAAATAGTGAATGGGAATAAAGGGGAAAGGAGAAAAAATAAGTGGGAAATATCAGAAAGGGAGACGACATGAAAGGCTCCTAACTCTGGGAAACAAACTAGGGGGTGGTGGAAGGGGAGGTGGGTGGGGGGTGGGGGTGACTGGGTGGCAGACACTGAGGTGGGCACTTGACGGGATGAGCTCTGGGTGTTATTCTGTATCTTGACAAATTGAACACCAATCAAAAGTAAATTTATTTTAAAAAAAAGACAATTGGAATATCAGAGTAGGCTTTGATAAGGGGAAGATATTTGAGTAGAGTTCCGCCTGATGGAGTCCCTACAAAGGGGAGGGGAATGAGCATTTTGGGAAAGGGTGTGAAAGGACTGAAGTTGTGGAACAACAGTACCTTCTACATTGTGGGCGTTCCAATGGATTGCATCACAAGGAACTGTGAGAGGTTCAGGCTGGCAGGAAGGCAGCTGCTTGGAAGAGAGTGACAGAGAAGAATGAAAGGTATTATGGAGCCAGATTTTGAAGGATTCTGTACAAGACAATGCTGAATTTAGATGGTATCTTGCAGTTGAAATTTCATCCATGTATCAGTGGCAGAACCATGTGATAGGCCTCTTAAAAATGCAGGTATCAATTTTCCCAGCACCATTTATTGAAGAGACTGTCTTTCTTCCAATGGATAGTCTTTCCTCCTTTATCGAATATTAGTTGACCATAAAGTTCAGGTCCACTTCTGGGTTCTCTATTCTGTTCCATTGATCTATGTGTCTGTTTTTGTGCCAGTACCACACTGTCTTGACGACCACAGCTTTGTAGTACAACCTGAAATCTGGCATTGTGATGCCCCCAGCTATGGTTTTCTTTTTTAAAATTCCCCTGGCTTTTCGGGGTCTTTTCTGATTCCACACAAATCTTAAAATAATTTGTTCCAACTCTCTGAAGAAAGTCCATGGTATTTTGATAGGGATTGCATTAAACGTGTAAATTGCCCTGGGTAACATTGACATTTTCACAATATTAATTCTGCCAATCCATGAGCATGGAATATTTTTCCATCTCTTTGTGCCTTCCTCAATTTCTTTCAGAAGTGTTCTATAGTTTTTAGGGTATAGATCCTTCACCTCTTTGGTTAGGTTTATTCCTAGGTATCTTATGCTTTTGGGTGCAATTGTAAATGGGATTGACTCCTTAATTTCTCTTTCTTCAGTCTCATTGTTAGTGTATAGAAATGCCATTGATTTCTGGGCATTGATTTTGTATCCTGCCACGCAATCAAACTCAACACCAAAGAAACAAACAATCCAATCATGAAATGGGCAAAAGACATGAAGAGAAATCTCACAGAGGAAGACATGGACATGGCCAACATGCACATGAGAAAATGCTCTGCATCACTTGCCATCAGGGAAATACAAATCAAAACCACAATGAGATACCACCTCACACCAGTGAGAATGGGGAAAATTAACAAGGCAGGAAACCACAAATGTTGGAGAGGATGCGGAGAAAGGGGAACCCTCTTACACTTGGTGGGAGTGTGAACTGGTGCAGCCACTCTGGAAAACTGTGTGGAGGTTCCTCAAAGAGTTAAAAATTGACCTGCCCTACGACCCAGCAATTGCACTGTTGGGGATTTACCCCAAAGATACAGATGCAGTGAAACGCCGGGACACCTGCACCCCGATGTTTCTATCAGCAATGTCCACAATAGCCAAACTGTGGAAGGAGCCTCGGTGTCCATCGAAAGATGATGGATAAAGAAGATGTGGTCTATGTATACAATGGAATATTCCTCAGCCATTAGAAACGACAAATACCCACCATTTGCTTCGAAGTGGATGAACTGGAGGGTATTATGCTGAGTGAAATAAGTCAATTGGAGAAGGACAAACACTGTATGTTCTCATTCATTTGGGGAATATAAATAACAGTGAAAGGGAATATAAGGGAAGGGAGAAGAAATGGGTCGGAAATATCAGAAAGGGAGACAGAACATAAAGACTCCTAACTCTGGGAAATGAACTAGGGGTGGTGGAAGGGGAGGAGGGCGGGGGGTGGGGGGAATGGGTGATGGGCACTGAGGGGAGCACTTGACGGGATGAACACTGGATGTTATTCTGTATGTTGGTAAATTGAACACCAATAAAAAATAAGTTTATTATTAAAAAAAGGAGGCTTCCAAAAATAAATGCAGGTATCAAGCCACAACTAGGGGGTGGGAGGTAAGTGCTAGGGCTGGAGGCTGAGCTGAGTGTCCCTGGGAGCTCTACACCTAGTGCTGCTGCTGTGGCCCCGGGCTATAGGAACACATTTTCTTTTACTGACTCTTTTATCCTACTCTGGGGAGCACACCCCTTTCTCAAGCCCCTGAGTTGGTAATGTCCCCTTTCTCTATAGTTTAGAGAAAATGCTGCACCCTCTTTCTTAACCTCCAGTCCTGGGGTTTTATCTTAATTTCCAAAGCCCCTCAAACTGAGGAGGTATCCCATTCCCAAGCACTCCCCACACTCTCTTTTCTGAGCCTCCAATCTGAACACATTCCCTTTCAAATTTGGGGGTTTGCCCCCTTATGAAGTCTCAAATCTGAGGTCTAGTAAACAAGTTTTGGGGGTGCTTCTATTCCCACAAACCCAATAAAGAATCCCCTTCTGTAGACCCTGGATCTTGCAACATGCTTTCCAAAATTTCTTACATTTAGGGGCTGCTTCGTTTCCCCAGCCCTTGAGATCTGGAGGTATGCCTCATTTCCAGAGTCTACCAAAAATACAATCCAAATTCTGAAGCTTAAAGATAGATATTTGTGAACTCCAATAAAAAAATATTTTTTTTAAAAAGATAGATATTCGTAGTTGCACAAATAAAGGAATTCCCTACTGACAACAACAAAAACAAAAAGCCACACAACCCAGGACATCCTAATTTTTTTGGACAGTGATTATCAAACTTTAGCATTTATCAGAATCACTTGGAGCACTAATTTATAAAAAAATACAGAGACCCTACCTCTGCATGTTTACCAAGTTTCCCAGATGTTTCTAATACTTTCTAACATTTGAGAACTACTTGTCTATAATAAAAATTAATCTCTAGTTTTATAAGTTCTCCAGGTGAGTTTTATATGCTGCCAGATTAGAGTATCTATAGACATAGCAGAAAACTAATAGAAACATTGATGCCATTGCTTAAATAAAAGGTAGTCAGAATTATAACAATGAGTTTTTAAAATACTAACATCATATTAAAGTTAAAAACAACATTCAGGTCTGGTATTAGAGAAGAACTCCCAGAAAATCAGTATATCATAGCAGACTCCATCTCTTTATCTGCAAAATGGGAGTCATGAAAGGACCTATCACATGTGGTTCTTATAAAGATACATATAGGGTCGTGCCCCAGACAGGCTACAGGTGTACTTTCTTTCACTCTACAATAGTTTGCATTTTTTGAATGTTAAGTAGTAAGTGGTCTTTTGTTTTGTTTTGTTTTAAATCTTGCTTCTTTCTCACAGCCTGGTTGTTTTGAGATTTATTCTTATATGTATCAGCTGTTCATTCCTTTTGGTTTGTGAGTGGTATTCCATTGTATAGATTTGTGCCAGGGTTTGTTTGTTCATTTATGTATTGATGGATATTTGGTTTCTACTTTGAGGCTATTTTAAATAAAGTTGCCATGAACGTTCATGTAAAAAGAAAAAGACCAAGCATGTGCACGCACATGCACATGAGTGCTTGTATGTATGTGTACACACAGAGTAGTTTCTCAAAGACTCCTTCTAACACTCCTTGCCTAGCACAAGTACTACCCTTTGCTACTTCAGAATTTTTCCGCTCTTACCTTGGAATAGGCCTCAATATTATTTCATTAAACTTATTTGAACATTTTTAGGGTAGAAGAAAAGAATGAAGGAAACATGACCCTATCTCTAAATTTAGGAATCCAACTTTAAAAAATAATAATAACAATGTAGTTCACATACAGTGTTTATTTGTCAGGTACGTCATTTGAAATATCTTCTCTCATTCCATAAACTGCCTTTTAGTTTTGTTGATTATTTCCTTTGCTGTGCAGAAGTTTTTTGTTTTTTGTTTGTTTGTTTATTTGTTTGATGTAGTCCCAATTGTTTGTTTTTGCTTTTTTTTCCTCTTGCCTCAGGAGACATATCTAGAAAAATGTTGCTATAGCTGATGTCAAGGAAATTGTTGTCTGTGCTCCCCTTTATGATTTTTATGGTTTTGGGTCTCACATTTAAGTCTTTAATCCATTTTGAATTCATTTTTGTGTATGTGTAAGAAGTGGTTTGGTTTCATTCTTTTGTATGTGGCTGTCTAGTTTTCCCAACACCATTTGTTGAAGAAACTATCTTCTTGCCATTGAATATTCTTTCCTATTTTGTCAAACATTAATTGACCATATAATTGTGGATTTGTTTCTGGATTTTCTACCCTGTTCTATTGATCTATGTGTCTATTTTTGTGACAGTGCCATACTGTTTTGATCATTACAGCTTTGTGATACAATGTGAAGTCTGGAATTGTGGTACCTCCAGCTTTGCTTTTCTTTTTCAAGGCTGCTCTAGCTATTTGGGGTCTTTTGTGATTCCATATAAATTCTAGGATTGTTTGCTCTAGTTCTATGAAAACTCCTGGTGGTATTTGCTAGGGATTACATTAAATCTGTAGGTTGCTTTGAGTAGTATATATATATTAACCATATTTGTTCTTCCAATCCATAAGCATGGGATGTTTTTCCATTTCTTTCTGTCATCTTCAGTTTCTTTCATAGGTGTTTTATAATTTACAGAGTACAGGGCTTTTACCTCTTGGCTTAGGTTTATTCCTGGATATCTTATTATTTTTGGCACAGTTGTAATAGGATTCTTTCCTTAATTTCTCTTTCTGCTGCTTCATCATTGGTAATGGGAATGCAATAAATTTCTGTGCATTGATTTTGTATCCTGCCACTTTACTGAATTCACTTCTCAGTTATAGTAGTTATTTGGTGGAGTCTTTCAAGTTTTTTACACACAATGTCATGTCACCAGCAAATAGTGAAAGTTTTATTTTTTCCTTACCAATTTAGGAGGAAAACTCTAAGTTTTGTTTTTTCCATTAAGTATAATGTTCACTGTAGCTATTTTCTTTTACTTTTGAAAAAAAAATTATTTATTTTAGAGAGAGAAAGGAAGAGAGTGGGGAAGAGAAAAACTTTAGTAGGCTCTTCCTTGAGCTTGAAGTCTCACACAGGGCTTGATCTCACAACCCTGAGATCATGACCTGAGCCAAAACCAAGAGTCTGATGCTTAACTGACTGCACCACCCAGGGGCTCCTGTGGGTTTTTCATTT
Source organism: Vulpes lagopus (assembly GCF_018345385.1). Lineage (NCBI taxonomy): Eukaryota > Metazoa > Chordata > Mammalia > Carnivora > Canidae > Vulpes > Vulpes lagopus. The sequence continues at coordinate 30,463,519 of NC_054838.1, read as the reverse complement.
ATGGCCTTTATTATGCTGAGGTATGTTCCCTCCAAATCTACTTTGAGGATTTTTATCATGAATGTGAGTTGTACTTTGTCAAATGCTTTTTCTGCGTCTGTTGAAATCATTATATGGTTTTTATCCTTTCTCTTATTGATGTGATATATGATATTGATTGATTTGAGGATATTGAAATATTCTTTCATCCCTGGAATAAATCCCTCTTGATTGTGGTGAATGAATTTTTTAATGTATTGTTAGATTTGGTTTGTAAATATTTTGTGGAGAGTTTTGTATCTGTGTTCATCAGAGACACTATCTTATAGTTCTTTTTTTTTTTTCTTTGAGGTCCCTTTATCTGGTTTTGGTAACAGGGTGATACTGGCCTCATAGAATGATTTTGGAAGCTTTCCTTTTCCTTCAGAGTTTTGGAATACTTGGAGAAGAGTAGATACTAACTCTTCTTGAAATGTTTGGCAATTCACCTGTGAATCTGTCTGGTCCTAGACCTTTGTATGTTGGGAGTTTTGTTACTGATTTCATGTCTTTGATGGTTATTGATCTGTTCAAATTTTCTATTTCTTCCTGCTTCAGTTTTGGTAGGTTATAGGTTTCTGGGAATTTATCCATTTCGTCTTGGTTGTCTGATTTGTTGGCATGTAGTTTTTCATAATATTCTCCTACAATTGTATTTCTGTGGTGTTGGTTCTTATTTCTCCTTTATCATTTGTGATTTCGTTGGAGTCCTTTGTCTTTCTCACTTGCTCACTCGCTCTCACTCTCATTCTTGCTCTCTCTGTTTTTGATGAGTCTGGCTAGAGGTTTATCTGTTTTGTTGATCTTTCAAAGAAGCAGCTCCTGGTTTCATTTATCTGTTCTATTTATTTGTTTATTTTTAGTTTCTATATAATTTACTTCTGCTCTATTATTATCTCCTTCCTTCTGCTGGTTTTGGATTTTGTTTGTTGTTCTTTTTATAGTTCCTTAGATGTAGAGTTAAGTTGCTTATTTGAGTTTTTTCTTGCTTCTTCAAGTAGGCCTGTATTGCTGTAAACTTCCCTCTCAGAACCACTTTTGCTGCATCCCAAAGGTTTTGGATCATTGTATTTTCATTTCCCTGTACTTTTTGATTTATTCTTTGATTTATTTGTCAATCCATTCATTATTTAGTAGTAGTATGTTATTTAACCTCTCTGTCTTTGCACTCTTTCCAGATTTTTTTCTGGCGGTTGATTTCTAGTTTTATGGTATTGTGGTCAGAAAAGATGCATAGTAAGCACTCCATGTGGAAGACTTAATATCAAGGACCCAGAAATAGGAATGAGTTTGACATGCTCTAGGAACAGAGAAGCCATTGTGACAGGAACTTGGTGGATAAAGGGAGAGTGAAGGGAAATGAGATAGGAGATATAGGTGAGTCCAGACATGAAGGGCTGTGTTGGCCACCACATAGTTTGTGTTTCACTCTGCTTGCAGTTAGAAGTCATTAGAGGATTTTAAGAAAGTGATACCTTCCACTTCATGTTGTGAAATGTTTCCTCTCTCTGACAGTTGTTATGGAAAATAGATCATGGGAGGGGCTAAAAGAACTAATGCCAGGATCCAGTTGAGGCATGGTTGTGGCTCTGAGACAGAATTGTGGCAGTCAAGATGATGAGAAAGATCACACATTTCAGATGTTTTTAGAATTTGAGTAAACAGGACTTACTGATGGTTAATAATTAGGTCTGAGAAAAAGAGCAATCAGCAGTGACTTCTAAATGTTATGTCTCAGCAGCTGGATGGGTGGTGGTACAATATATTCAGATGGGACATGGTTGAGAGAATCTGTTTTATGTGTTTAGAGGCCTGGATAGTTGCTTCAGTCATGTTGTCTGAGATCCATATTTGGCATCCAAGGAGAGATATTGAGTAGGCAGGTGATAACCTGTACAAGATTGGGATTTAAGGCCATGTATAAAGATGAGATATGAGAGGAAGATAAGAGAAAGAAAAGAATGTCATCTAGGACTGAGCCGGGAGTATGTCATAGGAACCAACAGAAGATATTGTTTCAAAAATGGGAAAATAGACACCCATTGGGTTAAAATGCTACTGGGAAATAGAGTAAGATAAAGAATTGACTTTGATACATTTAAGATCTAGATCTCTGCTGAATCTCAGTGCCATAAATAAATATATGATTCTAAATTGTGATAAAAGCAGCAAAGCAAAACAACAGGAAACTAGAAGAGGGATTAATGTAGCAAGTGGATATTGGAAAGGGGTCAAAAGGGATTACAGGAAATAATATACAAGGTGGGATATGAAGCACAAATACTTATCCAGGTGAGAGTGGAGGAATGTACACCAGGTAAAGGAATAGCATGTGTGAAAGCTACATAAGGGAAAGAGACTGGTACATTTCCAGTACTAAAAGATCAATTGTATACAGGTTCAGGCTTTTTGTCACCAGGAGCAAAGTGAAAAGAGATGAGGTTGATAAGGATGAACAGGGACCAGTTCATGCTGACCCTCGTTTGTCTCATTAAGGAGCTGTTTGCCTTTCAGTCCAAGTGCACTTGATAATTTTCCAGCACAGGTGATATATGGCCTAATGTACAATTTTAAAATGCTCTTTAAAATATTTTGATTACTATGGTGTGGAAAAGAGATTTTGAGGAGGAAAGAATGGAAATCGGGAAGCCAACTATGAAACCATAGAAATTGTCTGGACAGGAAATGACAGTGTCCTAGTCATGGCCCTAGTAGAAAAAGGAAGAAAGAATCAAATATATTTGGAAGTTGGAATGCAGATAATAATACTAAATTCACAGTCCCAATGAAAAATAAAAGTGATAAAATATGTGAAAAGCAGACACAGAATAATCATTCAATGATTTATGAATGTTCCTTTCTCTCTTTTTTTTAAAGACTTTATTTATTCATGAGAGAGAGAGAAAGAGAGAGAGAGAGAGAGAGAGAGAGAGAGAAAGGCAGAGGCAGAGGGAGAAGCAGGCTCCATGCAGGGAGCCGGACGTGGGACTCCATCCCAGGTCTCCAGGATCACGCCCTGGGCCAAAGGTGGTGCTAAACCGCTGAGCCACCCAGGCTGCCCTGAATGTTCCTTTCTCAATTCCTGTATCTCTGGAAAGGAAAATCCATGGGTAATCAAGGAATATAGGAATGGAAACAAAGCAAGATGGCTAAGAGAGTAGGTTTTGGAAACATGCAGATCTGCCTGTCTAGCTTGCTGTGGATTTACAGAGGAGCCTTTGGGCACCTGGATGGCTCACTCAGTTAAACATCTGACTCTTGGTTTTGGCTTAGGTCATGCCTTAGGGTTATGAGATCAAGACCTGTGTTGGGCTTTGTGCTCAACAGAGTCTACTTGAGATTCTCTCTCTCCCTCTCCTTCATTCCCTCCCTCCGCTCACACACTCTCTCTCTAAAATAAATAATCAGTCTTAAAAAAAGAAAAGAGCTTTGCACATAGCAGATAGTCAATAATTTTTTAATGGTACGGTGATTACATGACCTTAGACACATTCTGTGATCTCCCTAAAACATAGTACTCTCTTTATTAAAATGATGATGATAATAATAAGAATAATACCGCCTCATAGAATTATAGTAAGGTATAAATGATACTACATGTGATACTAGCTGGAATATTAAATGAGGTAATATATGGGAAAATGTCTAGCATGTAGTAAGTGCTCAATAAATTAGCAACAGCTGTTAGTACCTTTGATGTTACAACAACTACTGGCAATGGTACTAGTATCCATTGGCAGGTAGTAGAGAGATGTCACTGTAAAAATACAGAGTCAAGATTCTGAAGAGCTTCATATGCTATCGTAGAAACTGAAATTACTGGTTTGAGATGTTCTTTTTAAATCTAAGTATTTACTGCTGTAAATTTCCCTGTAAGTACTGTTTTAGCTGCATGCATACATTTTTAATATTATACTCATTTTTATTCAGTTCAAATATTTAATGCCCTTTTCATTTACTCTTTGACCTATGGATATTTAGATGTGTGTTATTTAATTTCTAAATGTTTGGAAATTTTCCCAATGTCTTTATTATTGATTTCTTTTTTTTAACTTCTATTTTATTTATTTTTTAATAATAAACTTATTTTTTATTGGTGTTCAATTTGCCAACATACAGAATAACACCCAGTGCTCATCCCGTCAAGTGCCCCCCTCAGTGCCTGCCACCCACTCACCCCCACCCCCCGCCCTCCTCCCCTTCCACCACCCCTAGTTCATTTCCCAGAGTTAGGAGTCTTCCAAGTTCTGTCTCCCTTTCTGATATTTCCCACTTATTTTTTCCCCTTTCCCCTTTATTCCATTTCACTATTTTTTATATTCTCCAAATTAATGAGACCATATAATGTTTGTCCCTTTCCGATTGACTTATTTCACTTAACATAATACCCTGCAGTTCCACCCACGTCGAAGCAAATGGTGGGTATTTGTCATTTCTAATGGCTGAGTAATATTCCATTGTATACATAAACCACGTCTTCTTTATCCATTCATCTTTCCATGGACACCGAGGCTCCTTCCACAGTTTGGCTATTGTGGACATTGCTGCTAGAAACATCGGGGTGCAGGTGTCCCGGCGTTTCACTGCATCTGTATCTTTGGGGTAAATCCCCAGCAGTGCAATTGCTGGGTCGTAGGGCAGGTCTATTTTTAACTCTTTGAGGAACCTCCACACAATTTCCAGAGTGGCTGTACCAGTTCACATTCCCACCAACAGTGTAAGAGGGTTCCCCTTTCTCCACATCCTCTCCAACATTTGTGGTTTCCTGCCTTGTTAATTTTCCCCATTCTCACTGGTGTGAGGTGGTATCTCATTGTGGTTTTGATTTGTATTTCCCTGATGGCAAGTGATGCAGAGCATTTTCTCATGTGCACGTTGGCCATGTCTATGTCTTCCTCTGTGAGATTTCTCTTCATGTCTTTTGCCCATTTCATGATTGGATTGTTTGTTTATTGATTTCTAACTTAATTCCATTGCAGTCCCAGAATATGCATGGTATGACTTGAATCCTCTTAAATTTTGAGACTTGTAATATGGTTCAGAATATGATCAAAGCTGGAAAAAGTTTCGTGTACACTTGGAAAAAAATGTGTATTCTGTTGTTATTTGGCAGTCATCTATAAATGTCAATTAGGTCAAATTAATGTATAATTGATCTACTAGAGACTTACTGCTTTTATTTCTATTTTTTTCTATAAATTATGGAGGACACAGTGATGAAATAACTGACTATAATTGTAAATTTGTTTATTTCTCCTTTTAGTTCTATCAGTTTTTTTCTTCATGTATTTTGATAACCCATTTCTTAGATGCATAAATATTTAGGATTCTCATATTCTCTTTATTTTTTTAACTCTTACTTATTTAGGTAATCTCTACACCCAATGTGGGGCTCAAATTCACAACCCCCAGATCAGAAGTTTCATGCTCCTCCAAATGAGCCAGTCAGATGCCCCATAGGATTTTCATGACCTCTTGACGAAATGACCCCTTTATCATCGCAAAAAATCTAATTTTATTTTTGGTAATCTACTCTTTCTGATACTGATATGTGCTATACTTGCACTAAAGCATCCTTTTACTTAGCATGGCATTTTTTTTTCTCTACCCCTTAAGCTGTAACCTACTTGTGTTCCTAAATTTAAAGTGAGTTTCTTGTAAGCAACATATAGTTTAGGTCTCATCCTTTTTTAAGTCCAGTTTAATAATCTGGATCAAATTGGTATTTAATCATTTAATGTGACTATTGATCTAGTTAGATTTAAATTTAGTAACTTGCTTTTTATAGTCTGTGTCTAAATTCTTTTATTTGATTTTTCTTCTTTTTCTCTTACCTTTTGGAATAATTGAATAGTCTCTAATTCCATTTTATTTCTCTTCTTGACTGAGCTATAACTCTTTTATTATTTTAGTGATTACTTTGGAGTTTAAGGTGTACATATTCAAGTTATCATAATATTTCTTTAAGAAGTCAGGGTAAGGGACATCTGGCTAGCCCAGTTGGACTACCATGCAACTCTTGATCTTGGGGTTGTAAGTTCGAGCCCCATGCTGTATATAGAGATTATTTAAAAATACAATTTTTTAAAAAAGGAAAAAGGTCAGGGGAAGATAGTGGGAGTAGGAGAATCCTAAGCCCACCTGTCCCATGAATATATATAGGTCTCAGTGCAACTCACCCAGAAGACAAACCAAAGATTGGCAGAAGAGACTCTTCACAGTTAATCCTAAAGAGGAGGCCATATGGGAAAGCTATAGGAAGGGCAGAGTCCCAGGTGGAAACCAAACTAACTTGTGAGACTAACCAAGGATGGGAGGGACACCACACCCGCAGAGAGGGCAGAGAAGCAGACCCTGCATGGGCACCCCAGACATGGGAAGAGGAGTAAACATAACATTGGGCTTTAGAAACCAGAGAGACTTAATTCTGTGAGTTTTTATAGTTGGTAGGGCTTAACACTGAAAACTTTAAAAATCAGCGGGCTTGGCTCTGGGATTGCTGGAGAGCTCTAGGAAACAGTTGGCACCTTAAAGAGATAAAATAATAAACAACTCCAGGGAGAAAACAGTATAAAAGCAGCAGTCTGAAAAGTGTCTGGGGTTTATGGGAAGAAGGTTTATTTATAAATCTTGGAAAAAGTGCTGTGGGGCAGAGATCTTTAGGAGATTTTCCAAGAGCCAAACAGCAAGTATGCACTGTTTTTCCCATCATCACCCCATGCCTCACCAAGCCTAGATACCTGATACTTGTAGGAACCAGCACAATCCCTCACCACCTAGCTTGCCAACACTTTGTGCCTTACCCCTGCATTTTCCTATGGAGCCACCCCATTCAATTAATCTCACTCTGAAGGAGTCCCTCCAAAGCAGTGCCTGATGGGTCTCCTTTTTTTAAAGATATTTATGTATGCATGTACTTGAGAGAGAGCACTGGCACTCACAAACCAGCAGAGGGGCAAAGGGAAGAGGAGAGTCCCAAGGAGACTCCCGCTGAGTAGGGAGCCCAACTTGGGACTTGATCCCATGACCAAGAGATTATGACCTAAAGTGAAACCAAGAGTTGGCTGCTCAACCACCTGAGCCACCCAGGCTCCCCCTGATGTATCTCCTTCTTCAAGCAGCCCTGACAGGGACCAGCACTCCTCCAAATCTACTCTTGCCCTGGGAAGAGGAGAAGATGACTTCACACACCAGTTTGACGGTAGCCCTAGCAGTGGGCTAGGAGTAGACATCTGATCTGAGTGGCAGTCTTGCCCACCAACAGAAACTTCACAAAGGACAGCAAAAAGAGCCCTATAATTTAGGGTCACTGCAATCCCACCAGACAGACAGAGGGCAGATATCTGGTCTGACTGCAGGCCACCAATGAAGGTTTCTCACAGGACAACCCAAAGAGAGGGCCCTGCAGTCTAACATCTCTGCAAACAAAATGAGGTCAGGCATCTGGTCTGACCCAACTACAAGCCCATGGTAGCCTCAGGCTGGCCCCCAAACAGCACAGGGATCAATTCCTGCCCCAAATAGGCAAAGGGAACCATTGGAGCCAACTGGAACCACACACACACACACACACACACACACACACACACACACATATACACACACAGCCTTGTGCTGAGGAAACTCCTTCTAGACAGTAAACTGGGGCAGTGCTAAATAAGGCTGAACATATTTGTTTCTCTCCGATCAAGTATGATTCTTTTGCATTGACCAATGTCCAAGTCTGAAAACTATTTTATTATTTTATCCATTTTTCTCTCAGTTATTTTGGACAAGAGGTTATATCTGGTCCCAGTTACTCCACTTTGGCCAGAATCCACAGATTTGATTTTGATGGTCTGAAGACTAGATGAGGAGTTTATTATACTTTATCTTTTAACAGGAGCAGTAGAGAACAGATGAGATTCCACTTCCACTGGGAAGTATAAGATGTGTTTTAAGAAATTCACCTTGATAATTATGGGGAAGATAGTTTGAGAAGAAGAGAGACTGGAGGCACAGTGGTAGATTATTATATATATGGTTATATGTGGTAGATGATAAGCTTTCTCTGCAAATCTAGGGAATAAGAACACATGCGTTAACTTTCACTTGTAGTAGGGAGGAAGGATTGTGTTAAGTGCTTTCATCGATTGCTTTGCTTTTGCATGAAAGGGTATGAGAGGAAAAAATAAATAAATAAAAGCAAATTAATACAGAGAAATAAGCCTGAGGCTAAGATTTGTTAAATTCACAGCAGGATAATTGTTCCTTTTTAATGGAGATTTTTTATTATTATTATTTTGAAGTATAAATGGCAATTTTACAAGGGTTATCATCTCCTCTCCCTCCTCCCATCCTGAAAATTGGAGGGGAAAAAACCAGAATTCTGATGTTTGCCAAATTCTATCCATTTCTGGTCTCGTTTCCCCATACTTACCCTTCTGCACACATAATACTCAAGAAGATCATTGATAGGAAAAAGAAACTACCCTACTAATGTTTTCCTATTCAGATCTAAACACCTTTTCCACAGACTTTAAAATTGAACTGGACAGAGACTAAGAGAAACTACATTTGTGAACAGGCCTGCCAGGACCCCTGGGGAATAAGAGGCTGATCTATTATTTATTCTTTCTACTTACATTATTTGGATTTTCAAGATGAACCCAAATACAGTGGCCTCTGGGCACTAAAACACAGGAAAAGGCAATGATTTATTGACAAATAATGTTAACAACACAAAGGTAGTCTGGAGCAAAGATGATGATGGTAGTAATAGTCAAACTGCTGACCATCAGGGACAGTGTATCAGGAAAACAGTAATAAATTCAGGTTGTTTTCATACATACACTTACAACCAGCAGCAACTTTAGAAGAGGGAGCTGAGAATGTGGTATAGTTTGGACAAGAGGAGACAAAGAATATATGACTATCGCAATTAGAATACATGTTATCTAAAGCACAATAGTTATTTATAGATCTTTTTCAAACTCATACTCTCTTTAAGGGCCTTACGCTGTAGGTATAAAAGCTTTTGTAGTTACACAGAAAATAAAACTGAATTTTAGAGATGGTAAATATCTTGTTCTAGATTTCTTCTGCCTTATACTTCTATACACAACTCTTTCGCCTTGTGGTACAAGGCCTCACACATAGTAGCAAAAATTCCTATGGTTCTACTTCTGGGGTCACTTAGATTCATTCTGTGGGGTCTTTTAAGTTCTACTACAAACCCCTGTGTTCTATTCTGGAGACTCTGGTTTATGCCCAGTTACTTCCTACTTGGGATTGCCTATAACAGAGCAATTGATTTAGTCTGTTGGAACTGTGAGCTTGGAGTCTGTCTTTCTATCCTAAGGAGTTGCAGTTTATCCCTATGTTGAGCTCTGACTCTTAGGATCCCAGCCTGGATGGTGCATGTCTAGAGAAGGAATTCAGTTACTAGGAGATGCAGGATGTAGGAGTCTGCAAATGTCTGTTCCATGTTTACAAAGCATGAACTTAAAAAAAAAAAAAAAGCATGAACTTTAGAGCCAAAACTAACCTATGTTTAGATCTTAGCTCACTACGTACTAGCTGTGTACCTGGGGCAAGTCACTAAACCTCTGAGCCTCTAGGTTCTCTTCAGTAAAATGGATGCAGCACTACCTTACAGAGTATTGCAGGATTTCTCAACCTTGACATTTAGACATTTGGGGCCAGATAATTCCATATTTTGGCAGCTGTCAGTTGTAAAATATTTAGCAGTATTCCTGGCCTCTACTAAATAGATGCCAGCAGCACCGTCATATCCCATATTGTAAAAAATCAAAAATATCTCCAGAAAATGACAAAAATCCCTTATGTGGCAAAATTGTCTACAAACAAAAATTGAGAACTGCTGGGCTATTACAGGTATTACAAATAATGTATAGAAAGTTCCTTGCACATAGTAAGTACTCAGTAAAAGGAGCAATTCTTATCAATATCATGGTTACCAAGATAATACAGCTATGAAATGGTAAGAATGGGCCTGAAAATCAGAGTCTCTCACTTCCCAGTAAGGACTTCTAAAATAAGAGATACATAGCTCTTTGAGGAAATCTGTGAAGTCAAGAATAAAGCAGTGAGCTGAAGAGATTGATTGAGTTAGAAAATGGACAAACAATTAAATTTAAAGATGAGCAATTAAAAATATTTTCCCATTTAAAAATACAAATGGCCAATAGGTGCATGAAAAGGCACTTAAGATCTCTAGTCATCAGAGTAGTACAAATCAAAACTGTAATGAGATGTCACCTCACACCTGTTAGGACAGCTCTAATCAAAAGGGCAAGAGATGACAGATATTGATGAGGATGTGGAGGAAGGAAAACCCTATGTACTGTCAGTAAGAAAGTAAAATAATACAGCCATTATGGAAAACAGAATGGTACTTCTCAAAAAAATTAAAAATTTAACTATCATATGATTTATCAATCCATTCATGGGTATATATCCAAAGGAAATCAGGATCTCAAAGAGATAACATGAACACTTGTATACATTGCAGCACAATTCAGCACTTGTCACAATAGCCAAGATATGGAAACAACCAAAATGCCCTTCAGTGGATGAATGGATGAAGGAAATGGAGCATACGCACATGAAGGAATGGTATTCAGGCATAAAAAGGAAGCCCTGCATTTGCAACAGTATGGATGAATCTGGAGGGCATTATACAGAGTGAAATAAGCCAGAAAGTAAAAGACAAATACTGTATGGTATCGCTTATATGTGGACTCAAAGAAAAGAAAAAGCCAATTTCATAAAAGCAGGGAATAGAATGGTGTTTTCTAGATATTTTATTTAGACCTGGGGGTAGGAGGCAGAATGGAAACAGCAATGAAGAACAAAGGATACAAATTTTCAGTTGTAAAATGAACAGGTTTTGAGGATCTGATGTACAGCATGATGACTGGTTAATAATACAATATTGTATATTTGAAAGTTGATGAAAATAGATCTAAAGCATTCTCACCACACAAACACACAAAGAGGATTTATGTGAGGTGATGAATGTGTCAGTTACCATTATATTGGTAATCATCCTACGGTGTATGTGTATACCAAAACATCACGTGGTACGCTTTAAATACATTTGTCAATTATTCCTCAATAAAGTTTAAAAAAAAAAAAACTCCACCATGCTCCTAAAAATTAAGAACTCTAAAGAACTTTTGTTTATATGGATTATATCTGACAATACTTGCTATACAAGAGATTAAAACTAGAAATTTTAAAAATATTTGTCGACCATTTAAACTAATAATAAACATGGACCATGTTAACATAAATAACATAGTTAAAAGTAACTATATATATTACAAAACAAAGGTAAGTTGTATTATATTTTTCAAATCTCTTTAATGTGGCTTAATAGAAAATAGCTGTGTTATCATATCTGCCACTACATTGAGTCTGTTACAAAAATTATAGATTATGTAGCCTCTGGAAATCTCTTCTATATCCGTGAGACAATGAGAATAGAATATTCTGGCAAGTAACATCCTCTTGTTACTGAGATAATAATGTCTGACCTCACAAATCCCTTGAAAGTATCTTGGCGACCTACCAAAATCTTGTATCCCATTGAGAACCATTGGACTAAAGTCAGGTGTGGGTGTGGGGTCCATAAGAAGAGAGAATTCCAAAGACAAGACTGGACTGCTATTTAGGGAGCAGATGGTGAAGGGCAATGACAGCCCTGCTGGGGTGTTGAGACTTTATTTTGAAGGCCAGTGTTTCCCAAACTGGTGCTCAGTGAAATATTCTGAGTAATAACAGTAGTAATGTGTTGGAAAACATGATTGTTCACCAAAAAGTTTGGAAAATGGCACACCATGTCCTCTCATAAAATTCACAATTCACATAGCACATTCGTGAGCCCTGCTATAAAAAAAATAAAAGTAAAAAAATTAAGTCTGTATAACCTGGTGTCTCCCAAGTTATTGAGCAAGGAAATCTCACTCACTGCACATCTTTTGACTCTCCCCCCAGAACACTGTTTTGCTGGGCACTCCATTGGTCTGGGGGACCATCAGAGGGCTGTAAGCAGAGCAGTCTCAGGTCAGAGTGCACTTATAGAAATAGGTCTCTTGCTTTTCTGGAAATTATTCTTAAGGGTAGAAAGACTGAGGTAGGAAAACTAACTAGAAGCTTGTTGCATGTGAGAAAGGATGATTATTGGACAAAGGTTATGAAAAGAGCAAAGAGAGGGAGATTGGATTTAGAAGACAATCAGGTGGTCTAAATTAGTCATCTCCAAAACAGGGCTGATCTCATCCTTTGTAGGGCTCCTCTTTGTTGCTTTTATTTAATGCTTTCTTAATTACTATTTTTGTATTTGTGTATAATGGGCCTAATTCATTTTAAGAGTAACAATATTAAAAATCATAGCAAATCAGATGACATGAGTTGTAACCAATTAGAACAGACACCCGGTCTAGGGGCCAGAGCAGGGTTCTGCTGATGGTCCAGGCATTCACACCTTAAATGCTGCATCATGGTAAGGTCCAGTACCCCAGGAAAGGAGTTGGGGTGGCCACCCTGTAGAGGAAGCACCGAACTGAACAGCTGATACAGCCAAATCATGCACACAACTGACTGTCAGCCAGACATGTACATCTTTTTAAGTATGTGTATAAATATAAAATACATTCCCTGGAATACATGATATTTTTAAAAAATGAATGAAGACTGCAGTCTTGCTGTGTGTAAAGCGTGCTGCTGAGGCCTATGCATAGTTTTCTTAGTGTGGTCTGGTCAGGGTAACAGGCCCAGGGCTATCCCTCTCTCCTGCAGGCCATTTATTTCTGTTGATGCAATTGAGAATCTATCAGTTGATTCAGAGACTCTTCAAGGCAACACTCAGGGACCAGAAATTTCTAGGCCCAGTTTCAGGACTGGTTTTACCTCTACCACAGGAAGGTAGGGGGTTCAAGTATATGTTTTTACTCCTGCCTGGAAATGCCTCTATGAATGTAGCACCCAGACTTGGAGGAAGCACCAAATGATATGTGGAAACCACAGTTTGGCTTTGCAGGAGGTGAGGGATTCCACTGGGTCTGATACAACAAATGATAAACACCGCTTTGGATCACTGCCCAAGCTTTTTTGTATCTCTTTGGTTGGGAGGAGAAAGCATGTGCTGGGCTCTACAAGGGCGATTATCAAGTTGAGTAATCCACTGAGTGAATGGAATAAGCTGGATGCCACTGCCCTCCATCACACCCCTGCCTGCCTGCCCCCACCCCACAGCTTGGTCACACACAACTCCAGAACACTGACCTGATGCTTATTGAGAAGGCAAGCAGTTAACCAGGCAACGAGCAGTTGCAGCTTTCCAAAGTCAAATTGGTGGATGGATCAACATCTTAACACCTTCCAGAAGAGAGATGACTACAAGGAATATGGTTTGTTTATAAAGAAGGTGGGAGAGATAGAAGAGAAGAAAGGAAGAGAAGCAACAACACTGAGCCAAAAGACAACTATTTGAACTTTATTATTTGTAAGTTAAAATGTAAGTGTTAAAAGTCTAACAACACATGTTTAAAAAGCATGTTTTAACATCGGTAGTTCTTGTCAAGCTGGAAATCACCATCACCTGGCCCACACATGAGGAACCAGAGCCACAGAGGTGCTTGACTGAGGTCATGGAAAAAGTTAAGAGACCCAGCACCTGGGTTCCTGAGCACCTACTCAGTGCTCTAATGTCCTCAGAAAATATTGGATATAGTCGATTTGTTCTCTTGAGAGTTGGAATTTTTAAGTGCTTTATTCAACAAAGAGCATAGCACTGGAAGTCAGGAAACTTTTGGCCAGAAACATGAAAGCAAGAGTAGAAAGGCTTCAGGAAGGCTTCTTAGTGTCTTGCTTGTCAGTTCATGCATTTGTAAAATGGAGAGAACCCCTACTTCACATGCTTCCCGGGACCCAGAAGGATTTGGTGCAGGTTACAGAGAAGAAGCTCTTCCTTGCTTGTGTCCTCCTATATCCTTTCTGTGGAAAATCCTCTTGAGCCCAAAAGAAAGTCTAAACATTTGAGATGTTCATTATTTCAGAAGTCCCCACTGACCACCTATTCTATTCTATTCTATTCTATTCTATTCTATTCTATTCTATTCTATTCTATAGACTTTTGCTTTTTTAGATCTTAGAAAACAACTTAGAAAAGTGTTTCTAGGGATCCCAGGGTGGCGCAGCGGTTTGGCGCCTGCCTTTGGCCCAGGGCGCGATTCTGGAGACCCGGGATCGAATCCCACATCGGGCTCCCAGTGCATGGAGCCTGCTTCTCCTTCTGCCTGTGTCTCTGCCTCTCTCTCTCTCTCTCTCTCTGTGACTGTCATAAATAAATAAAAAAAAAGAAAAGTGTTTCTAGACATACATACACATACACACACACATACACACAATTCCTCCAACATAAGACAAAATTTCTTACTTGATAATTGTGTCCCCATTTTATTAAAATACTTCACTTGCTTCTTCCTAGGTGCTGACTTCTTAGCTCCTTCACCTCCTGAATGTGCTGATAGCAACTAACATCTGTGCAGAATCCTACACCTCACAGAGTGGTTTTCTATCTGTTATGTGCCATGGCTGTGGCAGACAGACTTCATGGGTGTGGATCCCACATTCACTCTTAAATATCATTACCTTATGAAGGCCTCAGACTCCTCATCTGTTAAAGCACAGAAAAAAATATGAAAGTAATACTGACCTCAGAAAATGGTTTCAGGTTTAAATGAAATAAATTATAATAATGACTAACATTTATTTAGAATTGATTCTTTGCTAAGCATCACACTGAGAAATAAGGAGGGGGGGCATGGAGTTAGCTTTTAACTTAAATGCGAATCTATATAAAAGTACTCAGCAGAAGTACTGAGCACAGTGCTTGGTATAGAGTAAGCAGCAGACAGATGTTAACTTTCCATATTATCCCTGCCCCTACTACTGGTAACTCATCGCAGGAAGAGTAAGGAAGGAGATGACTTCCCAAGGAAGGAACTGATTTTTAGAAGAGTTAAGCCACTTGCTGAGGCCAAGCCTTTTTGCAAAAGAATTGAGAGCAGACCATAGTGCAGGAAAGAGGAATAGAGAAAAGGAAACAGGGAAAGAAATGCTATACTCCCCAAGAAAAAGTCACAGAATGCCAGCTGGTCAGCAAGGGAAAAACTTTAGGAGTTGAATATGCCTTGGGTTTACAGTGGGTGATTTCCATTGTAGGAGCTTTCTCTATAACTGTGGAAGACAGCCTCCTGGAGTGTCTGCTCACCAGCCCTGTCAGGAAAATGTGACAAGAGAAGTTAATTTCATTTATATCCTCGAATGGCATTATTAAGCAGTTGGCTGTGCTGAATTTAACTCTGTTTTCCTTGTTGGGGCATTTCCTTTAAACTAAGTACCCTGTTGAAGACCTTTTTAGTATATATTTTCCAAATATACAAAACAATATTTTTCTGCACTATATTTTATGTGGCTGGCTTATTCTTTATATAAATATTTACTGAACACAAACCTGTGTTACGGTTGCTCTGCTAGATGTGATACACTGGGGAGATCTAGGACAAGTACTTGAAGATCTCAGAATCCTAGAGGACAGTCATGAAGGCCCAAGTAATATGATGGGAAGGGTTTTGACTCCTACCAAGGATGCCGGATGTTAATTTGGGGCATTAAGAAGCCACAGAATGATTCTAGGTGGGGACTTACATGATTCAGTAGCAAGGACAGCTTTGGAGGTATGTAGGAGGAGTTTCAGGTAGTGATCCAGGCAAGAGAGAAGTACATTGGCAAGGGAGTGACATTCAGTGAATAAAGCTTGGTGATCAATCGCATTTGACCTGTTAAGGAGGGGACATGTAGAGAATGTCTGCAAGGACATTCCCTTTTGCCTCCAATGTATTCATTGAACAGATACTCACTGAGTACCTACCATGCGTCAAGATTCGGGCCAGGGGTTGATGACAGAGTAGTAAAGCCCAAAGACAAATGATAGGGTAAGTATGGAAGGAGCCATGGAAGCATAGAAGAAGACTTCCTGCTCCAGAAAGGAAGCAATATCTGAGAGACATCTGAAGAACAAGCAGAAATGAACTAGCTGAGGAGATAGAGAGGAAGGAGTGAGTTGCAAGCAGAGAGTGCAGCGTGTATACAAAGACCTTGTGCCAGGGATTTTTTTGCTATTTTTTTTATAATTTTTTTATTTATTTATGATAGTCACAGAGAGAGAGAGAGAGGCAGAGACATAGGCAGAGGGAGAGGGAGAAGCAGCCTCCGTGCACCGGGAGCCTGATGTGGGATTCGATCCCGGGTCTCCAGGATTGCGCCCTGGGCCAAAGGCAGGCGCCAAACCACTGCGCCACCCAGGGATCCCTGTGCCAGGGATTTTAATGAATGCCCCAGAGACTGGATGAAGCTCAGTGTGGATAACATACAGTAGATGGGAAGAGATGAAAAATGAGGATAGAGAGATATGTCTTAGGGAAGTCAAGGGAAGCACAATAAGAGGATCACCACCATTTCCCCCAACCATTCCACCTTCCCAATGACCTGGGGAGTCTGGGATTCTCAAAGAGATCGGGACTCTCTGGGGATGGAGTTGGAGATCAAAGACTACAGCTTTAGTATCTGAGATGACCACAGAAATCTCTTTCCCCTCCTCTCTCTCTTATTTTCCTCCTTCTCCTCCACCCTTTCATTCTCCCCCCACCCATCCAACAACCCATATACTGTGTTTTGCTTTACTTTTAGTCCTTCATACTGACTATACCCCCAGAAGCTCCTTCAGGCCACTACTCAAGCATTATGCCCTCTCTGAAACCTTTCCAGACCCTGAGCAAGTTGAATTAGATGCTTTCTCTACTATGTTTCTATAGCCAGGAATCCCTTCTTTATCATTATTCCAGTTTGTCCATCTGCCTTTCCCTTTAGATGCAGAATTCCTTGTGAACAGAGACTGTGTCTCATATGCCTCTGAATCTTCAGTATCTAACCAGAGTCTGGCATCCTTGATGCTCATATAAATGTTTGTTGAAAAATAAAGGGGTGCCTGAGTGTCTCAGTCACCTGCCCTTGGCTCAGTTCATGATCCCAGGGTCCTGGAATCAAGCACCACATCAGGCTCTCTGCTCAGTGGGGAGCCTGCCTCTCCCTCTCCCTCTGCCTGCTGCTCCCCCTGCTTGTGGTCTCTCTCCCTCTCTCTCTCTCTCTCTCTCGCTCTTGCTCTCGCTCTCGCTCTTGCTCTCGCTCTCTCTCTGTCAAATGCATAAATAAAATATTTTTAAAAAATAATTTTTAAAATGTTTCTACTTAAGCATAGAAAATTAAAATTCTCTAATATCCCATATAAGTTTTAAATATCTCTGAGTCAGTGGAACTTCTAGCTTAGGATATGCTGTATAACCAGCCTGGACTTAGACAATGATATAGCTAACATCAGCACATATTTCCTGCATGCCTAACAGATTTCTAAGTGCTTTATGTTTACTAACTCATGTAATTCTCACAATTCCAAAACAATGTGGCAGACAGGGAAACCAAGATAGAAAGGTTAAGTAAATTTTCCAAAGGCACACTAGTGAATGATGGAGCTAGGATTGAAACCCTAGCGATTTGACTCCAGATGAGTATAGTCTTATCAAAGCACAATTTCACATTGTCCCAATTTATTTATTCTGAAACAGCAATATCTATGTCTTTGTTATAGATGAAGAAATTAAGGGCCAATAAAATCAAGTTATTAGTTTTACTCCCTAAAGAAGGAGTCATCAAGATCCATCTAGCCACCTTCTACAAACATGCTTGGTTCTTGTATGTGCCTAAAGGAACTATACCCACGTGCCTGCTTCTGCTGAAGCTTTAGCCCCAAGCCTATATGAGATACACATTCTGTCCTGGTAATCTTGGTAAAAACTTTGGGGGAAGAGGATGATAAGGATATCTAATATCCTTTCAAAATGTTCAAGGTTTTGAACAGAGGAAAAACTAGGTGTTCCATTTGCCTTCTTTGGGCCCACCATGAAAATTTCTCTCCTACCATCTAAGCTTGGAAGAGGTAGGACTCTCCAAAAAATTGGTACTCTTCATACATGCACCTTCCCAGCATAGGATGAAAGGAATAATCCATAATGAGAGGAATCTTTTGTGTTTCTGATGTTGAAAAACTCCATCCATTGTTGTGATAGCTTATCTCTTTGAGATCACCATTTTGTCACCAATCCATATTTCTGCTTATTAAAGATTATTTCCATTTTGAGGAGGGAGACTTGAGTGACCAAAGCATTATACTGTGACCAGTGCCACTGATCTTACCAGGGCCATGCATGTCAGCAGACCTCTTGTTCTTTATGAGTATAACACAATCTTGCTTGTCTTTATTTTTCTCTTTGACTTTCATTGGAATCCATAGGAGTAGAAGCAGGGTCAAACTCTTTCCAGATGTAATTATTGGAAAGAAATACTTTTATTTCAGTGTCTTTAGTTTTAACATTGAGGAACGCTTGGATTGAAGTACTAAAAATGTGAGCAGGAGAAAGGACTCAAGCATATTCCTCATTCTTATTTGTGACTTGGATATGAACATTGGCTTCAGGTTGAAAGTTGGCAGCACAGAAGTATTTTAACAAAAGTAATTTGAAGCAATAAAAAAGGCAGTTTGCCATTTTTATATAAGTAATAGAAGTTCAAAAAAGGCAAGTAAGAAAAAAATCAAAGCATTATTAGTTTGGGGATTTTTATTGTACTCTCATAACTAAAAGAATAAAAAGTTCCATTTTTCAAGGGCAAAATCTATAAGACAGTTCTGAGTATGGATGGCCACAAGAAAAAAGCCAGCAAAAATATATATACTATGAATAAGTCTGATTCCCATGTCTGGCACATGGAGTTAATAGTTAACAATTAAGACAAAGCATGTTCACATGTGTGTTAAAAGAAGCATGCATTAAGCATTCATATTGCACTATTCCCTAAGGACAAGAAAAAAAAATGAAGAGAAAAAAGTAGATATTACAAGACATTATTTTCACTTTCAGAAGGAGGTTAAATAGCTATATACACAAATGCTACAAAGCAGAGAAGTAAAAATGGGCCGTGGTAAGTATGGAGGTGGGCATGGAAAGGGTGGCAATCTGGGAGTCAGAGGGACTTGAGTTCAATTCCCACCTCCAACAGTGTATGTGATGTGGACAAATTACATTATGTCTCCAAGTGTTGGGTTTTTCATCTACAAAATAGGAACCTGTGCCTTGCACAGTTGTGAAACATGAGTAACATGCCACACATGTAAAGCATCTTTGCATTTGCCTGGCTCATTGCAGGCATTCAGTAACTTATTTCTCAGCCCCTACTTCCCTGTGATAGGAGTTTGGAACTAGCCTCTAAGATGCTCACATAGTCCTCCTCTTGCAATGAAGAAACAGAAGCCAACAGAAAGAAAGTCAGCTGCCAAGTTGCCAAATACTACATGGCGAGGGCATAGTCACACAGTATGCTAATTTAAAAATAAGTGCTGGTGTTGGACTTGGGCCTGTGTTTGTCTTTCACTATATCAAAAGGCCTCTCTAAATGACCCAACAAGATGCTGATATTGTACTGTCAAAAAAAAAAAAAAAAGAACAAAAACAAAGAAAAACAAAAAAACTATCCTAAAATACCACATTTAACGGGGAGAAGAAATATCTGTACTCTTTTGAGTATTTAATATTGTTTCTATAAAACAATACATAGGGCAGTACTTTCACTATTCCTATCAAATTTAATTTTTTTTTTACTGAAAAGACTCATCAAAAGAAGGCGTTTTTAGGGAATGAAGTAGGAAGGAACTGATGAGAGGCCATATGGAGCTTCTCCAGAGAGAGGTGTATCTGAATTCAAGAATGAGAGTTGACCCAGGAGAGGAGACTGAACAGAGCTGGGAAGGCTTTCAGAAGCTCAGAGAGGGGCCCCTGGATGTCACTGTACACCAGCAATCAGCAGGCATGGATGACACATTTGTGGTTTTCCTGCTGAAGTGACCATAAATAATAAACGATTCGAGGGTAATAAAAAAAAGAGGGGGACACTGAGTGTGATCACCATTCAGGGAGTCCTATGGGAATACCTGTAACAGTAGCACTGGTGAGATGCTATGTAAGTGCTTTATATAATTTACTGTGCATATACCAGGCACATGCATAGGCATTTTAGTACCTGTTTCGCAGATAAGAAAACTCTAGGGAAACAATGGAAGAGACAAGAGTCAACAGCTAATTAAACAGTCTTGGAATGTGAATCCGTGCTCTGTCACTTTCTATCTGTATGAATTTGCTGAACCTCAGCTTCCTCATTTACAAAAAGAAAAAAATAGATAATCACACTGAAGTATTGATGTAAACATCAGAGATAGTAAATGTAGTGTCTAAGCAGAATCCTTGGTATGGAATAGTGGTAGGTGCTCTACAAGGCATATAGTAGGTGCTAAACTAAAGTGATGGGTGGATAGGAGGATGGATGGATGGATGGCTAACAGACAAAAACACATAATGAACTAGCACTAGATAAAAAACAAAAGATGGCTGCTGAACATCTAACTTGGGGCCCTCGATTCTACATTTTAGCTTGAAAAGAGCCCCAAAAAGGGTAGAAAACACGTATGATTAATCCCATTTGAAACATGAATAAACCTGAATTCTGATCTGTTTCCTCGAGCTCATTCATACAATTTGATTAGCCAACAAATATTAGTTGAGCACCTACTCTGTGCCAGGTACTATTCTACACATTGGAGACATGGTAATGAAACAGACAAAAACCCCTTCTCTTGAGAGTAACAGGTAATAGACAATAAGTAAAACAAATAAGATTATATTCTTACCTTGAGGAGATGGAGCAAGGACAGGAATCCATATTTCTGGGGCTACAAGATTACATAGACTAGACTGGAATCAAGACTATGTATATCTACTACCCACAGACTCCCAAGTCATAAGATCAAATACTCACAGCCACAGCAGCCACTTTCTGAACTCAATTCTGCGTCTCTTAAAATTGCACATTTAACTGTGGCATGCATGGGGCAGAGGTGGTGTCAAAGTGCAGAGGTCCCCCACCCTGTTATAGCTTGATCCCAGAAAGCCCCGAGAAGAGCTGATCACAGGGCTTTCAAACCAACGGGAAAATTGGGGTCACTCGTTGCTCTATTGTGTTGCATTAGTTGTGCTGTGGTTTCATAGCTTCATGGAAGGGAAGCAGATGGAGTCCCTGACCTTGGGTGTTGACAAGCTAAAAAACAAAAAATATCCCCCAGGCTCCATGTGGTATCTGGATAATATCACACCATAGCTAAAGGCCAGACCCTGGCCAACATTCAAAAGTGATGACAATGGGTTAGCACCAATGTAATGATTATAACTGTTCTGTTAAGCACTTGGTCTATGCCCAGTCCTGTAATGAGGGATCCAAACCACAGAGAAAATATGACCTCAACCATCTGTAAAACAGAGATAGACTTAAAATTCTTACCACCCAATTATCTCTTAGTCTGTCCATTTCTCTCTATTCTCACAGCTATAATTCTAGATTAGATCACCGTCATCTCTCACTTGAATGGCTTGAGCAATCCTCTAACTGCTCTCCCTGCCTCCCTCAATGGTTCCTGCTGCTCTGTGGCAAAAGCACACACCCTTGAGCATGATTTGCAAAGTCCCTCTTTTGTCCATGCCACAGCCACACTGAACTCCTTATAACTTCCCCAAATATGCAACTTTCCCTCTAATCATTAGAATTTCCTTTCTTCAGCTGGCCAACCCCTACACATCCATTCTCTTATCTGAAGTGTTACCTCCTAACATTTAACTCTCATTTTAATTCTCCCTAAATTCTAAGACTAGGTTGGTGGTTCCTCCCATGTAGTACTCTCCTATAACTTGGCCTTCTCAATTGGGAAACACGGAGTAAGTAACTGAATGTCTGTAATTAAATTAATTACAGTCTCCCAGAGACCTAACAGCAAAGTTGCGTGCACTCTAGTACTTATATCGCTGATCTTTCTCTCTTATTCACCCCCAAATTAGACCTACTCAAGAAGTAAGTGTGCTTACCTACACATTTCAGGCACAAGGGTAGATGGATGGTGCCTTTGCCCTGAACAGTGTGCTGTCCATGAGCTTTCCCTCCTAGGAGTGTATTCCCACCCCTGGATGGTAATTATACACTTCAGTCAGGAGAAATGGACCTCTGAAGTTGATTCTTTGTTCTTTCTACTTCAACTCACAACTGGGGCATCTAGGTGAATTTAACTTCGTGACAAATTGTTTCATTTCTTACTTAATGGGTTATAAAAAGCACTAGGCTCTCTATATCATTGTCCCAGTAGATGCATCAGGGTAGAAGTCTATGGGGTCCTCTGCCACTATACATCTTCTAGAAATAGATTTATAGAATCTTATTCATGATAGAAAAACTTTAAAGATTATTTGACCCCAAACCCACCTTTCCTTCCTTCCTTCCTTCCTTCCTTCCTTCCTTCCTTCCTTCCTTCCTCCCTCCCTCCCTCCCTCCCTCCCTCCCTCCCTTCCCTTCCCTTCCTTTCCCATCTTTTCCCTTCCCCTCCCTTCCCTTCATTCCTTCTCTCTTTTTATTTTTCCTTCCTTCCTACATACCTATTGTGTATCAGACAATATGCTCAAAATTGGGAATTTAATCTGGCAGAAACAGATCAGCTTACTTTACAAAGCTTATAGTCCTTCTAGACCTTTAGAGAAGTAGTCAATCACAATACCTTTTGCTAGAGAAGGACTCGTTCATTTATTCAAATGTTTACCCATTTTGGGACATGTGCCATTGGAATAAGAAATAATTGGATCCAGTTTCTGTGAAATAGTTATGTTCTATTGAAAGCTGTGTTCTCATTTGGAATGTCAATTGTGATTAAGAAAAATCCAAGTTTATGTGTGTATAGTTAATATGAGAGAAGTTAACATGTCTCATTATCTGAGAGTTTGGCACTGGATCCAGCAGACATTAAGTGCTAAATAAATATTTATTGCAAAATCTCTCCTTGCTTTAAACACTTCCTCACCTTGTCAGTATTTATTAATCTTTCTTTCAAGTGCCTTTTGGCTTGACCAAAAACATAAATGAATCATCAAAGGCCAAAAAGATAGAGAACCAACATATATGAAGTGACAGATTTTATACTAGGTCCAATGGTACTTACAGTATCTCATTTATTCTCATGGAAATCCTTGAAGTTGCATATATATCACCTTATTTTGCCGATGAAAACTTAAAGCTTACATAAGTTTCAGTGGCTTTCCTGGTGTGATATAGCTGGTAATTATGAAGCAAACTGGGATCTGTCTAGTGTTCTCTTTAGTTGTGTACTGTGTGATCTGAACAATGAACATTCTAGAATTGATTTACACAGCTTTTTGGGATAACCATCCCACCTTCTTTAGGTGACCATTTTAATGAGTCAGGTATGATTTTTATGTTTAAATTTGTGTCTTCATTTTAAAACAGTCTCATTACTTTAAATGCAATGGTGGTATTTAATGCTTTATCTTGAATGATTATAACTAAAATTCATCCCTATTTTTTCTTTAATTTACATCTCCAAAGCTCTTTCTCTCTGATTAAGAAGACTCTTTGCACTAACTCTGAAATTCTGGCGGCCCTGAATTTTTATTATCTCTCATTTTCATGTTTCCTTTTAACTTACATCAAGTGTAGGCATATAAATCCCTTTTATCTTATAACCACTGCCTAGCAATGTTTCCTAGAGTAACTGCAATTACCCTCACTATGAGACCATTATACTTGGATTTGTTGAGATAACACCTTCCCCACCATCCCACCCCCAGCATATTAGTTAGGTTACTTGATTTTAAGTTACAGAAACCAGCCTGAAGTGGCTTAAGCAGAACAGTGGGATTTATTACAAGAGAAAACTGTTGTCTCCAAAAAAAAAAAAACAAAGTCAGTAATACAAATAAAGCTCAGAACACTATCTGGACTCTCTCTAGTTCTCATCTCTGTCCCTCTTTGTGTGGCCACTTTTTATTCTTCCTTTGAGAATTGGCTTTCTTTGGTCTCTGGTCCACAAGAAAAAAGCTCCCAAATGTACACACTACAATTCAGCCACCCGAAAAGAAAAACCCTAATATTCTTGGATCCAACTTCCAAACTTCTTGGGAAAAAACTCTGAGGACCAAGATGGCAGCACTTGGTCCAAGCAACTGTGGCCAGGAATGTAGTATCTTTATTCAAAGTAGCTGCCAAGAGTCTATTGTATGATAGGAGGTATGGGGCTTAAATAGAGATAATTGTAAACTGATCAGATTCTGAAATGATTCTGCTACTTTGCCTCATTAAATAATCTATTTTCTTAGCAGTTTTCTAACGAGGAAGGTAAAGCCAAAATCAGAGATTTAAAGATGATAGTGATTGTTTGCAGCAACTATGAAGGGGACTTAGCATGGTGAAAATCATGAGGGCAGGGACCACATCTATCTGTTTATAGCTGTGTTCATAATGTTCAACATGATGTTTGGCAGTCAGTGGAAATGGGAGATCTACTAATTAAAGGATTCATAAAACTCAAGGGAAAAGTGTTCATTATACTCCCTCCACTGATACAAAATGAGAGCAAGAAATTTAAAAAAAGAGAGAGAGAGAGAAAAGGAAAAGTATTTCCAAAGTTAACATATTAGAGAGAGCACTGGAGGATATTCTCTGCCTGATTGGCACATAGAAATTGTCTTGCTCCAAGTGAGCCCTGGATCAGCATTTTCAGTATCTAGGATTTTAAAAGTGGCACTAGTGTTTGGAAGTCTTTTAAGGCCTTGGAGGCAAATACTGTATATAATCCAAGAAGCTCTATTTATATATACATGTTTATAATGGAAGAACCTTCTTCATATAGGAAAGCTTGAAAAAAGATGAGCAGTTCCATGAGCTGTAAATAATTAAACACTATTCTCTATATAGAAACCTTTGTATTCTAAAAATTCATACCCTTCTGATTATTTCCTATAGCAATCTAGATTATTGAAAATAAAATATTTTCAAAATATATCCTCTTGAGTGCATTTTGTTTTGTGTAATTTCTTGATTTGTTTTTTATTATTATTTTTAAGTCTCTGTATCTATTTGTAAGGTATATACTTTATTCACCTGGACTTCGTGTGCCTTGTTAAATGAATATAAATAGTAGTTTTGAGGGAGAGTAGGAATAGAAGAGGGGAATAATAAAAACATCCTTTAGTTTGAAGTTAGGTGCATGCGTTCCCCTGTTAAGTTACTGTTTATTCTCAGTCAAGTGCATTTATTTAAAAATGGGTGATTGGGTTCAATGATCTTTAAAATTTGCTTGTACTGTATTATATGTTTTCAATTGGAACATATTTATTGACAAGGAATTTCTGGAAAGCAAATCTTTAAAATAGTACTAAGTATGAGAAAGACATGGGGGGAAGTGGTCTTAAGGTGGCACTGTTTATAATAGGAGAAACATAGAAAAAAACCTAAATATCCAATATAAAAAATGATCACATAAATCCGTGGTCTTTCCTATAGATAATATGGTAAAGTGTTTTAGATCAAAGTGGGAAGGTGACAGTGAGAGTCTGACTTGGGGCAAACCACAGCTACAACAGGAACTAACTAGAGTGTATTTAGAGAAGGCACAAAGGCTAGTGAGAAAACCAGAAATAGTGAAATAAACTGGGGGAACTGGGGATGTTCCATTGGAAGAAGAGGAAGCTCAGGGATTTAAACTTCTCTAAAGTTGCTGTGAAGAAGAGAATAAAATGGTTTGTAAGGTCACATGGGAGAGAACTAGGACCAATGGATGGAAGGTTCTGGAAGATCAATGTCAATATTAGAGATCAAAGACTTTTGTATAATCCAAGAATGAGATATGCTGCCTCTGAAGAACATAAATACTCTACCATTGGACATGTGCAGTATGATTCTGCTGAGATGGGAATGTAGAAGAATCTGAAGGACTATATGAAGAAGTTCAAAGACCTTTAAAGTTCCAGCCCTGAGGTGGTCCTAAGAATTTTGGTAAAAGAAGATTAAAGCAGAAAGTCCAAGGAGAAGAGTATCATGTGACATTGTTTACATAGGATAATACTCAATGTCCTTTTAAACTTCATTACTGTCTTATTCTAGACCCACTGAAGCAACCAACATAATTCAGAAGCTGTCTACTTCCCCTGATGTTTCTATTTGGGCTACCACATTTTCCTTTCGCCCTTGTATAGAATTTATAATCTCCCTTTACAGAGAAATTCATGGGAAAGATTATATTGCCTCCATAATGAACTCAGGAGTAAACAGATCTAGGACATATAGGTAAAACTGTTTATCATTTTTAACTTGAGCAATGTGCACTCATTAAAGAAAAATATTTTAAAAAATCTAGAAGAGCATTAAGTAGGAAAAAAAAGTCTATAATTCAAGTATACAAGTGACCAAAGAAAGTTAACATTGTGGATTTTCCTTCTTGTCATGTTCCATGTCTTTGTAGGATATAGATTTAATTTAACACAAGAAAGTTCTTTCTGTGTTTGATCTTCCAGCAAATAATTAAATGCGCTTTTTCAAGAGTTAAAAATTCTTCAGTGAAAAGACTGAATAATAATCTGTCAGGAATATCATAAAGGGAAGTGCCATCCTTAGACAAGAAGATCTAATCAGGAGTTGACAAACTTTTAATATATATGGCCAGATAGTAAATATTTTAGGCTTAGCAGGTCATATAGTCTCTATTCTAACCACTTAACTCTGCTATTGTAAGCACCAAAGCAGCCACAGACACCATGTATACAAAATGGGTATGGCTATGTGCCACTAAAACTTTATCAAAACAGGCTGTGTGCCAATAAAATTTTATCAAAACAAGGCTGGTTTTAGCCCATAGGCTATAGTTTGCCAACCTCTTAAATTAAACCAAATGGCTTAACTAAACCAAATAGCTTGTTGGCCTTTTATAGCTTCAATGCTTTTATCATAACAAAATGAGCTGAAAGCCTTGTTCAAAACAAATGAGAGTTTTGGCAGACTCCTATAGTCACCTGAGTTAAGAGACTAGTTCAATAAAGTCCACCTAGACAGGTCTCATCAGGAAAATACTAATTTTTAATAATTAGGCACCAATAACCCAAACTAGAAGGCTGAATAATAAATGCCTTGAGAAAGAATAGATTTAGAAAATCAAGACCAGTCACTTGCACCCTCTGAAGATAAAATCTAGGCAAGAAGACTGGAAAGCAAATATTTATAATGAACTTAGCTCAGGGCCTAGTATATAAATGCCTGATAAATAGTGAGTAAATCAATTTATTATATTCTAATATGACTTGTTATATCATAGAATATGATATAACATATTCTAATTCATTCAGTCTATGTTGCTATTCAACACACTTACTGAGTGAGTACTTGTTATGGGCCAGGAAGTCTACACAGTACTGACAGCATAGCAATAAATAAGATCGATAACAATACAAAACTATAAATGCCAGATTAAAGACCAGATTCTTTGATAAAATTTCACAACCCAAACCATTAATGCTCAAGTAGAATTAGAAATAAAGTGCTATAAGAACGTGGTGGGCATACACCTGCATCAGGCCATATAGGTAACATTGGTGGTCAGGAGCGGCTTTTGGGAGAACGTGATAACTGAATGAGTCCTAAGCCTGAATGGGGCCAGGCTGGTAAGAGGTCTTATGGCAGCTGGGAAGGCATGTCTTTCTAGCCAGAGGGGTCCTCATACTCAAAGGCCTATGGGTGAGGGTGAGTGAGTGATTTTCTAGAGATGCAAATGAGTTAGGAAGGCCAGGAAGGAGACAGCAAATTGAGAAGGCACAGAGCCTGGAATCTGTTCCTGAAGAGCCCTATAAAACCTGGTAAGGAGTTTTGCCTTGACCCTTAAGGTGGGAAGCTATTTTAAGCAGAGGAGTACCTTGATGAGATCTATATTTCAGAAAGACCAGCAAAACACCTAATGGGACATTAGAGGGTTTTCATTAAAACTTCGCCAGGTATTTCTGGCCAAGGGTTGGAACTGGCACCAATGTGTGGGCCAGAAAGCATAGCTGTACAAGAGACATACAGGGTTGTGACTAAAGAAGTAGAAGCAAGGTAGTTCTACTATGCATTTCTCCCTTTCCTCCTTACCACATACTCAAGTCTTCCTTGCAATACAGTTCTACCAGAATATGGTCAACTATGTCCCTGGTTAAAAATGTCTCCACTTCCGCAAGAGTAACGATACCTTTTCCTCTTTGTCTTTACAGATCTGTCATTGAGACAGCGTGGATTTGCCACAGGTCCATCTCCCCAGATAACTGGTTTTGTTGGTGAGTTATATGATTCTTTATCTTCTGTTTATCACCTTTGGTCATAAGCCAAGTTATGGTAAAAGCTTGACTCAAATAGTGCTTTTTCTTCTTGGGCCATTTTGTGTTCATGATTCTCAGACCTCCTGCCAACACCTTCAGAGTTCTGTCCATGCTTACAGCTAGGTACACCACTGGGTATATAGGTATTCCATATCCCTTTAGGGGTAAGCCCTCTTTAGGCCAGCATCGAATTGCTGATCAGTTGTGTATAATGCAAATGTTTGTGATGCATATATAAAATTTAAATCCTCTAGAGATTTTTTAACATCCAGAGAAATCCTGTTACAAAGTGACAAATATATCTGAAAAATTAATAAGCATTCCTTTTTTGTCTTCTTCAAAATGTGATCATTTATTCACATTGGAAGTGTGCCTAATACTCAAAAATGAAACTTTGATACCACAGCTGCTTTTGTTTCAAATGTCATTGAAATGTTGATGATGAGATAGTTTTCCCCAGATTGGAAAAAAATCACAGGTAGACATTAAAATGAGATATTTCAAGACTTCCTGAAAAGCTTTCAGACCTTTCCATAAATTGCATTCCTTTAGAAGAATGGAATATACTTCTAGACATGATATCCATTCTGGACTTTTTCAGAGCTTGTTTTATAGTTTTTGAATGATTGACTGGGATGCTGTTCTGGCTTTTTGTTCTGTTTTATTGTTTTGTTTTTGTTTTTGTTTTTTTTTGGGGGGGAGAGGCAAGTACCTAGAGGTGGGTGATAAGAAGAAGGTCTTTTATTTCTATAAAGAAGAGTTCATTCTGGAGACTGTTGTTCCTTGCTTTTAGCACAAAATATTTATTGATGTATAAGTGCAGATTGAGAATAATAAACGTACTCAGAAGGCAGTTAACAACACGTTTTTTAATACCCACCCATTTGCCTGTATGACTAGTAATAATTTGGAGAAAACAAAAATAGGTTCAAAAAATATAATTCACTTACTAATAACTGGTTTCTTTTTGTAGTTCTCTTCCCTTTATTAGTACCTTTGTCAATGTTTCACTACCTTTTTATGCACTCATAATTTTTTGGAGCAGTAATTTTTGGATTTTCTGGGGCTGCCATAATTTTTTCTCCTTTCTCTCATCGATGTATTAGACCTTGCACTTTGATTTGGGTTTCAGAAAATAAAGTCAATACATGCCTTCCACCCACCTGCTTCCATATTCCTCCATCCCTTCCCACATTCCCATCACCATACCTCACAAAAGCCTTACTATTTTTACTTTTGATTCTAGGCCAATTCCATTTCATTTTCCCCTTCAAGTACAATGTAATCACTTCTGGATTGTTGGCACATTGTTGAAAACATTGGTATACTCAAATCTTTTCAGTTTTTTTAACATCATAAAAAGCAAAATCAGAATTGCAATTACATTTGAAAAGCATATTACACATGTCTTAAAATCCCAAAATGCCATCTGAAATAAGTTGCAAGGAATATTTCTGGTGTGTCCCTCAGCACACCTGTAGGAATTATTTATATATCTACGATACTGTTTAATTTAGTTCGGTTGCTAACATTAATATAGGACAGAGAGTATCAAATGGTTCAGTACAATTATTACATAACAGGAAATGTTAACTTCATTCAAAAACTTCTGTTTTTACCTTTATGGCAAGTTGGATAGAATAACTTGTCCAAAATATCAACAAAAATATTTCTGTAAATACTCTATAAACAACAGAAGAATATTAGTGCTAGTACCACAAGAATGATTACCCCTGTAGATGATGTGTTTTGGCCATTTCCTTCAGGTTTTTGAGTGGTCTGGTGGATTCTAAATTTTCCATGTGAGACTCTTAAAATCGAAAAAAAATAATCTAAGTAGCACAGTCAATGAATGCTTTGTTTTACTTTGAGGTTAAGGTTTACTCAGGATTAAAGACAAATAAATCTGTTCTCATCCAGCATTTACCTTTACTTTTAAATATTCCAATAGCCACTCAATAATTCACATTGGGCTAATGTTTTAAATTGCTGTGCTGATGTGACATGAATACTGTCAAAATTAAATCATTGTATATTATTCTGCAGTGGCATGGCTATCAGATACTATATATTTCTTAGTTCAGACATTTTCAACCACTGGTATCTCTCCTTAAGATGTATACCAATATCAAGAATACAAATCTTTCAGAGCTAAAGGTGATTCTTGGCCAGATTTCTCTTGGTTCTAGAAATGATACGGTCCTAATTACTATTCTTGTTGTCTTGAATGATTCCCACCAGGGTGGGCAACCTGAGTTAACATTTGATGGTGGATCCTCCACTGGCCAGGATTAAGGAAGTTGTGGGACTGGCAAGTGTATTTCCTTAACTTTAAGGCAGTATCGGTTAAGAAATGGACCACTGATTCAATGACAGTGTTCAGGGGCAGTGACAGGTGTAGTTACTTGTGCACTACTCTCTAGTAGTGCCTATTATCTAATCAACAGACTTAATTTATCTACTCATACTCACACCACTTATTTTAGGTGTCACTGTCAACATTTGAGTCTAAATCTTCTTCATCCTTGGGATTCTTTGGAATCTTTTGGCTATCAGCAGTTACACATGCATCGCAAGGGGAGCTGAGTTTTCATCCATTTTAACACCTTTGCAAACGATGACGTGATTTCAAGGCAAGTGGAAGGAGACCACAATTGGATCTACATTAGCATTGTGGTGAGAGACATAGTTTTCTTTTTGCTTAATTGAACTAATTATCTCTCAAGAATTATTTTTAGAAGTCAGCCTTAGCTTCTGATAGATAGACCTCAGACACCTAAGTGGTAGATCTTCTTGAAGCATGACTTGTTAGCTTCCACCTCTATTAGATGCATAAATTCTGTGAACCACTGGAAGATATTTGGTGATACTGCTAACGTTAATTGCACTGCCTGGGATGTGCAGATCATTGTCCGCCTGTCATAACTCTTTGCTATCGTGTGACGCCATAGTACAACCTTTCTGGGGACATTTTGAGCAATTAGTATATATCTAAATTCAATGTAAAATTCCAAATGTAGTGCTACCGATGCAAATATCTCATCCAAGACATCCATTTGAACAGCTCTACCTTCTTCACATTGCCAAGTTCATAGATATATATGCAATAATAACTGTGTCACAAATTATTCCTCTTCCTAGGAGCTAGAGAGTTCTTTCTGGCATCCCTTGTTATACACATTGAGGTTTCATCAAGTGTTCCTCCTAGAACTGAGGAAATAGAGCAATTAACATTTCAAAGGACAGTTTTCTCCGTATAAACAAAAAAAAGACAAAAGCTATGAACAATCACTCCAGTACCTATAAAGATTAAAACCTACAGTATTTCCTCTTTTGTTCTCATCCCACCCTCCTTCCTCTCTCTAGAAGGAAACAAACTTATTATTACTGTTTGTGTGATAATTTTCCTTACAAGCTAAGACAACAATTTGAGGTTAGAGTATTTATTTTCTGTGAGTCTGTACCTAGGGTGACCACACATTCAGCCCAGAACAATCCATGTGTATGCCAGCTGTCCCCATGTAATTGTTAAGAGGACTCTGTTTAGCTCTCAGAAGAGCCAGGTTTGAGTGACACATTCTCTGCATGGATACGGAGCCCCAGTCAAATCCTAAAATGCTTCCAGCTGAACAGGTACCTGTATTGTCCTTATGTCCATCAACCCAGGTGGCTGAGGACTGTGGAAATGTCATTTTCCTCATGAAAGAAAAAGAAAAGGAGATCGGGTATAAGTTACCCAAGGAAACTAAAGAAAGAGTTTTAGAGGCCTCAGTTTGAAAGGTGACAAGGACTCTTGCAGATGGTCTGAGTGGCAGTTAAGAGGAGACCTGGCCCTGAGAAGGCAAGGAGCCAGGCAGGAGCCCCTGGGTATGTGCCATTCCTGAGGCCCCACACTTCATTCTTGCAGGGTTAGAAAATCTGTTTTATGAACATCGCAATGGCTCTGTTCCCCCTATTTATTCTGTTTTTTTCCTTTGGGGTTTCCTTTAGTGCTTGGCAATGTTATTTTGAAAGATGTCAGTTGCTCCACTACACAAATAGGCAACGTCTTTTCTCTAACCCGAAGCAATATTTTTAAAGGCAGAACATCATAGAAACTGATCATCCCCAAGAGCATTGGAGATCCCAACCCTTGGGGGCAGAGGAACTCAACGGGACAGGGTCCTGACCATCTACATACCTGAATACGGAGCCAAGTTCTGTGCATTATTAAATGAGTGGAATATTCCCTCACCCTCACTCCTTCTCCACTGGCCTCCTCTCCCTCTGCCTTCCCTTCCACATTTTTTTCCTCTATTTCTTCAAGTCCCTTCCTTGTAGCTCTCTCTCTCCACTAATTACAATGCATCTTAGATAGAGTTTGATGAACACCCCCTTCATTTTAAAGATAAGCAAACTGAATATTCTAAACTGTCTCTAAATGGAAATAAAGGAAAAATGATGTTGGTTTGAACTAAAATATTTTTTAAGATTTTATTTATTTATTTATTTGAAAGAGAACCCAAGTGCTGGGGTGAGGGCGGAGGGTGGTGGGCAGCAGAGAGAAACGCAGGGGCTCAATCTCAGGACCCTGAGATCATGATCTGAACAAAAGGCAGATGTGTAACTAACTGAGCCACCCAGGCACCCCTGAACTAGAATAGTTTTATTTGATTTTAAATTCATTTATCACTAGCTCTCTAGGTATAAATTACTTTTGTTTCAGTGTGTAGAGAGTTTTACTGGTCCTTTTTTCCCTCTCTCTCTTTCTCTCTCTCTCTCCCTCTCATAATTTGGCTATAGTCTGTAAGCATGAGGCTTGCAAACCAAGGTCCTTATAGAGGAGGTGGCCAGGGAAGCATGTTGGCTGCTAGGCATGTGCTACATATGGTGGTAAGGGATGCACTCAGATAAGCAGCAGGCTATTCTAGACCCCATGCAATCATCTCTTTGACAAATATTTACAGGGTGTCTACTAGGTACCAGATGCTGCTGGGCCCTGGGGGTTCAGTGATGAAAAAGATGATTAGGTGAAACTCAAGATGGAACTCAAAGATCAATAAACAGCACAGGTGTAGAAGATGGACACATCTGGCCTCCAAGTGTGACTTAGCCATTTACTTGTGCAGTGCTGCAACGTGACTTCACTGTTCTTGCCCTCAGCTCCCTTAGTGGACATGCCCAGGACTGCTCAGAGGGAGTTAAGGGATTCATTTGAATCAATTTTGTGTATTGTGAGAGGTAAGGATGAAGGGTCACCATGGGTTTCTTGTTTTTTAACAGGAACTTAGCTAGTCCTGCATATTTGTTTACAACATATCCTTTCTGGAGTCTAAGTGCCCAGCCTCCAGTAAAAATCTGTGCTGAGTCTCTCTCTAATGGGCTTCCCTGGGCAAAAACATTGCACACATTTCCTGCATTTTTGCTGCTGGAGTGTGCCACATGTGCTCCCTCATGGGAGGGAGCAAGCAGGAGAAAACAGGTGTGCAGATTCCTCCAGACTCCACCTGCTTCTTTCCCCCTTATAATCCAGCCATGTATCCTTTACTACGTTACTGTAATAAATCTTAGCCATGGGGACAACTAAAAATACTCCTTTCTGGCTACTGACAAAAAAGTGTTTTTAGCAAGTGTTGGTGAGAATGTGGAGAAATTGGAACCCTTGTGCACTGCTGGTGAGAATGTAAAAGTGCAACCACTGTGCAAGATGAGATGACTGCACCTCAAAAATTAAAAATAGAATTGCATATAATTCAGCAATTTCACTCCTGGGTATATGCTCCAAAGA
Source organism: Vulpes lagopus (assembly GCF_018345385.1). Taxonomy (NCBI): domain Eukaryota; kingdom Metazoa; phylum Chordata; class Mammalia; order Carnivora; family Canidae; genus Vulpes; species Vulpes lagopus. The sequence goes on along the minus strand of NC_054838.1, from coordinate 30,429,334 downwards.
ATTGAAAACAGGATCTCAGAGGTATATTTGTACACCCATGTTCATAGCAGCATTGTTCACATTAGCTACAATGTGGAAACAATTCAGGTAGTCATCAATGGGTGAATGGATAAACCAAATGTGGTGTATACACACACACACGGGCACATTCTAAATATAGGTAAGCCGTGAGGACAGTATAGTAAGTGAAGTAAACCAGTCTCTCTCTCTCTCTCTCTCTCTCTCTCTCTCTCAATCTCTCTCTCTCTCTCTCTCTCTCTCTCTCACACACACACACACACACACACACACACACTATGATTATACTTATGTTAGGTACTTAGAGGAATCAAATTAATGGAGACAGAAGATAGAAGGGTGCTTGCCAGGGGCTTTGGAGAAGAGAAGAGAGGAGGACTTACTATTTAGAGGGTATTGAGTTTCAGTTTTGCAAGATGGGAAGAGTTCAGTGGATGGATGGTGGTGATGTTGCACAGCAGTATAAGTGTACTTAGTGCCCCCGAAATGTCACTTAAAAATGACGTATAATAAATGTTATTTTACCATAATAAAAAAAAAATCTCCTTTCCCTATTGGATGGATTTGACGCCTTTATTGAAAAATAAAATGACTGTATACATGGAAGTATTTCCATCTCTCTGTTCTGTTCCATCAATCTATTTATTGATCTTTATGTCAAGACCACATTATCTTGAATACCGTAGGTACATAGTAAGTCTTGAAATCAGTTAATGTTAGCCCTCCAACTTTGTCCTTTCAAGATTGCCTTGGATATCCTTGCATTTCCAAAAACTTTTAGAATCAGATTGTGATTTTCAAAAAAAGAAGGTTTCCTGGGATTTGATTGGGTTTATGCTGCATCTATAGGTCAATTTAAGATGAGTTGATTTCTTAAGAAACTGAGAGCATTTATTTATATCTAATTTCTCTCAGTAATGTTTTGTAGTTTTCGGTGTAGAAGTTTTGCATGCATTTTGTTAAATTTATTTTAAAGTAGTTTGTTTTATCAACACTATTATAAATGAAATCTTTTACATATTAGCTGCTAGAATATAAAACTACAAGTGATTTATGCATATTGACATTATGTCTACTATCTCACTAAATACATTTATTAGATCTAATATATGTATTCTAGTGGGATTTTTTTGGATTGTCTAGGTATTTGATTATATTATCTGCAAACAGAAACAGTTCTGCTGGTTCTTTTTAATTTGCTTCTTACCAGTATTTCTCTATTAGGTATAATGCACACTGTATGATTTCTGTGGGAGTTAGGGAAATTCCTATCATTCCTAGTTTTCTGGGAGTTTTTTTTTTTTTTTTTTTAATGAATGAGCCAGGAATTTTGACCTTAACAAGCTCATAGCCTGGGCTTTCTACTGATAGTCCAAGATTTTTTTTTTTAATTCTTATTTATTTATGATAGTCACACACACACACACACAGAGAGAGAGAGAGAGAGAGAGAGAGAGAGAGGCAGAGACATAGGCAGAGGGAGAAGCAGGCTCCATGCACGGGAGCCCGACGTGGGATTCGATCCTGGGTCTTCAGGATCGCGCCCTGGGCCAAAGGCAGGCGCCAAACCACTGCGCCACCCAGGGATCCCGGGAGTTTTGTTTTTAATCGTGAATAAGTTTTCAAATTTATAAATTTCTTTTTCTGCACCACTTAAAGTGATCATCTGTTTTTTTCATATACTGTGTTAATATGGAAATAATATTAACTGATTTTTAAATATTAAAACACCTTTGAATGGTGGGGCAATAAAAAATCCTACTTGGTCATGATGTTTTATCCATTTTTATACTGTTCATTCATTTTGCTAATCTTCTGTTAAGTAGTTTTGCATTTGTGTTCCTAGGAGATCTAGTCAAATTCCATAATGTTTTGTGAGGTTTTATGCTGGCATCATAAAACAAGTTGGAAAGGTTTTCCTTCTGAATTTTCTGAAATGATTTCTGTAGAATTGGTTTAATTTTTCCTTTAATGTCTGATAGGATATTATTTCTTTCATTTGACACCTGAAAGGATTCACCAGTAAAATTTTTAGGCCTACAGTTGTTTTCTTTGTTTTTTTAAGGGGAATTTGGTAATGGGTTCAATTTATTATTAGACGTAGTGTTATTTAGATTTTATTTTTTTTGAGTAAGTTTTGCTAAGTTGTATCTTTGAAGGAATTTATCTAGTTTTAAAGTGTTGAATTTGTGGAACAATGTTATCCATAATATTCTTTTCATGTCCTTTCCATGTCTATAGGATCTATAGTGATTATTCCTCATTTATGTCTGGTATTGGTAATTTGAGTTCTCTCTTTTCCTTGATCTGTCTAGCTAGAGTTTTACTAAGTTTCCTAGGCTTTTTAAAGAATTGACTTCATTAATTTCCTTTATTGCTTACCAGTTTTCTATTTTCTTCATTTCTATGCTATTTTTACTTTTTTTTCTACTTACTTTGCATTTACTTTGCTGTTCTTTTTATGACATCTTAAGCTGAAACCAGAGGTCACAGATTTTTTTTTAGCTTCCTCATTTTTAATGCAAGCATTTAAATCAACAATTCCTTCTAAACACTGATTCAGTTCCATCCCAGAAGTTTTGATGTTGTATTTTTATTAGCCTTTAAGTCAAAGTATTTTCTAATTTCCCTCACGATTTCTTCTTTGATCCATGTATTATTTAAAGTCTACTGATTAATTATCAGTTGTTTGAGGTATTTCTAGATACCATTTTGTTACTGATTTCTAGTTAATTCCCCATTGAGGGCAGAGAACATGCTTTATGTGTTATCAATCCTTTGCAATTATTATTATTTTGTGTGTGTGTAATCTGTGGTCCAACACATGGTCTATCTTGATGAACACATACACTTGAAAAGAATCAGTATTTTTTAGTTATAGAGTTTAGTGTTCTATAAATATCAATTAGGTCAAGGTGGTTGATAATGTTGTTCAGAACATTTATTTCTTTCCTTTCTTTTTTCCTAATTGCTGAGGAAAGGGTGATAAAGTCTCCAGCTATGACTAGAATTACCTATTTCTCCTTTTTATTCTGTCAATTTTAAATGTCTTCTTTATGAGTGTTCTTTTATCATTATAAAGGGTCTTTCTTTTTCCCTGATAAAGTTCCTTGTCTTGAAGTCTGTATCAGTCAGGGCCCAGAAATCTCACAGAATTTGAGCAAGGCAAGCTTTGTATAAAGGATTATTAATTAGTAACAGGGAATTAATCACTAAGGGGCAAAGAGGCCTCTAAAGAACACAATAGTGTATATAAGGAACAGCCACTGCCTCTGGGACTGAGGGATAGTACCCAAAGAAGAAACATATTTTGAAGAGCATTAGATTCAGACTTTGTTAGAAAGTGTGTGACTTTGGCACACTGGGTGACAAAGAAGCTCTGTGAAGGGCCACAGACCAGAGCTGGTATGCACACTACAGCACTGATGAAATTTCCTAGGAAATTGCTTACTGAGGTATCACTGAGGATCAGTGGAAAACCACCTCCTTGAGGCACCAAATGATCTCTCTGGGAAGAGGCCTGCTAGGTGCTTCTGAAACCCCACTGGGACTGTGTCTCTGAGGCACCTGCCCGAGTCACCAGAATCCTAACTGGGGTACCGGTGTAAGCTGGCTAAGAAGCCATCCACACGGGTGCCACTGACATTCAGTGGCGGGTGAGCACCACTCCATGTCCCACACACACCCTGTTGGCCACCACAAGCCCCAGGAGAAAGGAGAAAAACCACACCAACCAGGGAAAGCAGCCCATTCTTCCTGCAATGACCCTGCAGCGCCCTCTACTGACAAAACTTACCAAAGGTAGCAAAGGTGAAATATTTACAGGGTCCACCTCCAGTACCACAAAGCAGGCCAAGGAGGATGGATTTGGAGCTGATAAGCAATAAATTGATAACTGGCAATAGGTGCGGTTTGACATTAAATCAACCAGTCCAGCCTTTCTGTTTTCTGTTTGCATAATTTATCTTTTTCCATCCATTTATTCTCAACCAATCTATGTCTTTATATTTAAAATGTGTTTCTTTTAGAGAGCATATATAGTTGGTTCTTGTCTTTTTTAATCCATTCTGCCAACTTCTGATTTTTAACTGGAGTTTTTACTCAGTTCACATTTATTATAACTATTGGTATAGTTAAGGTGTTTTAGGTCTACTACTTCACTGTCTATTTTTTATTTGTCCCCTCTCTTTTTGCTTCTTTTTTTCTTTCTTTCCTATATGCTTTGGAATTTTTAATATTTTTTAGAATTCAATTTTATCTTATATCTTGACTTTTTAAATTTTATCTCTTTGTATTTTTTTAAGTGACCACTCCAGTGATTACAATATAACTTTAAGTTTACAATAACTTTTTTCTAGACTTGGAGTTAATGTTGCAACACTTGGCATAAAATATAGAAACCTTGCAACTCAATAGTTCTATTTATACTCCCCACCTACTTTTGTGTTTATTGTGCTTACCATATTATTACAACTATCTACATTATAAGCCTCCTTCTGTATAAACAGAATTATACTTTTTGCTTCTGAAAGGTCCTAAATATTTTAAATAATTTAAGAGGAAAATACAGTCTATTATACGTACCCAGATATTTACAATTTCCAGTACTTTTTATTTTTTCCCCAAAACTCACGTTTCCATCTGGTCTAATTTCTCTTCAGCCTGCAGCACCTCTTTTACTAGTTCATATAGTACAGATCTTTTGACAAATTCTCTTAGGCTTTTTTTCTATATCATTATTTAAGCTTTATTTTTGATAGAAAATATCAATGGATATTCTTACTCTGGGTCATTTTTCTTATAGCACTTCAAAGATATTTTTACCACTTTCTGGACTCCATAGTTACTGATGAGTAGTCAATAAGATTCTGAATTGTTACTGTTATGTAATGTGTCATTTTCCTCTGGGTCCTTTAAAGTTTTCTCTTCATCTTTGATTTTCAGCATTTGATTTTAATTTCCCTAGATGTGATTTTATTATATCTATATGCTTGGAGTTTGCTGAATTCTTGATTCTGTGAATGTAAGTCTTTCCCAAAGTATGGAAAATTTCAATTGTATTAGCCAGGGTTCTTCAGAGAGATAGATAGATAGATAATAGGAATTGGCTCACATGATTATGGAAACTAAGAATCCTACATAATGCCATCTGTCTGTAAGCTGGAGAACCAGAAAAGCTGGTGATATAATTCTGTGTAAGTCCTAGAAATCAAAGGCTGGCAGTGCAATTCCCAGTCTAGATCTGAAGGCCTGAGAACCAAGAGTACAGAGTACAGGTGTCTGAGGGCAGGAGAAGATGAATGTCTTGGCTCAAGCAGAGAGAGCAAATATACTCTTCCTCCACCTTTTTGTTCTATTCAAGTCCTGAAAAGATTGGATTGGTGAAGGTGACCTTTTTTTTCCCCCTCAGCCAATTCAAATGCTAATCTCCTCTGGGAAGACTTTTATAGACATACCCAGAAATAATGTTTTACTAGTTATCTGGGCATCCTTTAGCTCAGTCAGGTTGACACGTAAAACTATGCCATCACATCAGCCTTTATATCTGTAAATAATTTTTCCGCCCCATTCTTTCTTTCCCTCTTTTCTTTCCTCTGGATATCCAGAGGAATCCGTTTATTATTCCCTTTATACCTCTTTTGAGTCTCCTTTCGTTTTTTTTCCAATACTTCTTTTCCTCTCTGCTCTCATTTTGGATAATATCTAAATTCCTCTCTGTCTTCTCACTTTTGCTGTTATCCCCAAGCAGTGAATTTTAATTTCACATATTGAAATTCTCTGTTTGATAATTTCCATTCAGATGTTTTGGTAGTGTCTTTATTAATATATTTGTCTTTCTATTCACCATAAGCATATTTTCTTTATTTCACTGAGTTTAGTTCTAGCACTGTCTTTAAAACCCTTATCTGCTAGTTCCAGCACCTGGGTAATCTTAGGATCACTCTCAGTAGGTTGTCTTTCCTCTTGCACCTGGGCTATAATTTCCTGGTTCTGGTATATCAAGTAACTTTGGATTTTATCCTGGTCCTTATGATTATTATGTTGTAGAGCCTCTAGATTTAGTTACACTTCTGTAAAATGTTGATGTTTTTGTTTTAGCAGGCAATTAACTTGGTGTCTCAATCAGTGTTTTTCAGAGAAATAGAACCAATACATATTATTATGATGCAGAAGATTTATTTTTAAAAATTGGGTCACACAATTAGGGGGCTGGCGAGTGTGAAACCTGTAAGACAGGCTAGAGGCTGGCAACTCAGGCAGGATTTGAGGTACAATCTTGAGGCAGAATATCTTCTTCTCCAGGAAACCTCACTTTTTGTTCTTAAGGCCTTCAACTGATTAGATGAGGCCCACCCATGTTATCAAGAGCAGTTTCCTTTACTTAAAGTCAGGCTATTGTAGATGTTAACTGTATCTACAAAATTCCCTCACAGCAACACTTAGAGTTTGATTAAGTAACTGCATACTATAAGTTAGCCAGCTGACACACAAGACTGTCACACTTGTTAAGTCTCACACTGCAGATTTGCACAATTAGAGTAGACATGGATCCTTCAAGCCGTAGGTACAAGCTATTCCCAGTTTGTCTCACACATGCAGGATTAAGCCAGAGACTTGAACAGGGTTTATAAACAGAATATGTCTCTGTCTCTTTTTTGAGATTTCTTTCTCATTTTTCAATAGCTGTGGTTACCCTGAACTCTGTTATGGTATCCTCCCTCATCTGTCGTTCAGTGACCCATAGTCAGCTGTAGTCAGAAGCAGGTGATCCTCCTTTTGATGTATTGTCAGAAGGTCAATTGCAGCCTATCGCTAATCGCAATGGCTACATCATTCAGCTCACCTCAGCTCATCATGTAGGCATTTTGTCATCTCACATCACCAAGGAAAGAACAAGTACAGTACGATAGGACATTTTGAAAGACTATATTCTTGTAAATTTTAGTATAGTATATATTGCTATAATTGTTCTATTGGATATTAGTTATTGCTGTTAATCTTTTACTATGTCTAATTTATAAATTAAATCTTATCATAGGTATATACAGGGGAAAACATAGTATATTCAGGGTTCAGTACTTTCTGTGGTTTTAGTGTCCGTTGGAGATCTTGGAACATACACCGTGTGGGTAAGGGAGATGACTATATTTTGTTCTTTAGGCTGAAAGAATTATAGGGTTTGTGTCACAGCTTTGCCCACTCTACATAAAATCAATTTGGTCTGTCCTCCTATTAAAAGCTGTAAAAAAAAAAAAAAAGCTGTAAAAATTAAAAAAACACCCCATGCTAATCCCTTTTCCCAATTTTTAAATTTCCCTCCAGAATCTGCCTGCTAGGTTTTCACTTTCCAGTGCCTACAGGACATTATTTTGTTTTGTTTTGTTTTGTTTTGTTTTTTTGCTTTTGCACTTATCTATTTTTAAAAAATATTTTACTTATTTATTAGAGAGAACGTGTGCGTGCACAAGTGGGGGGAGAAGTGGACTCCCAGCTGAGCAGGGAGCCCAATATGGGGCTTGATCCCAGGACCCTGGGATCATGACCTGAACCAAAGGCAGATGCTTAACTGACTGAGCCACCCGGGCACCCCCTTGTTTTTGTATTTATTCCACAATTTACAGTTGTTATCTGTGAAAAGGTAGCATCTGGTAGGAGTTTTCTTGGCTATACTGAAAACAGAAACCCCACTTACATTGTGAATATTAAATGAGACAACGGAAGAAAAAGCCTGGAACATTTGTGGCACATCGTTAGTAGTGGTAGGACGGGAGCTAACAGAGTGGCTGTTCTGGTTAACCTTTTGTCTCATAGCCAAACTGTGGCTTTCAGGGTTCCAGGGTTAGCAAGTCTCCAGATTCCTCAGGAGATAATCCCTGAGGCGCAAGGCAGGCAGTCAGTCACGGTCAGAGCCAAGGTTGTTTTCCAAAGCTGTATCCAGAGTCTTCCAGGAATCAGTGCTTACTGGGAAACCAAGGCTGCCATCTAATTGTGAAGATGAGACTGATCCAAAAGTTTCTCAAAAAGCAATAAGAGAAAGCTGGGGTTTGGCAAGCACTCCAGGCTAGACCATAGGCCTGCTGCTATAGCGTAAGCTTCATAAGGGCAAGAATTTTTGTCTGTTTTTTGAATGCCTATAGTCTGTGTCCAGTCTGGTGCTTGGCACATAGTAGGGAGTCCATAAACACTGCTTGAATGAATGGGCACCACTTGTTCTAACCTCTGCTTGATGAATTTGAAATGCTTTTCTGAATAAAGATGTTCTCAGAGAAGAGAGTCTGAGTCTGTGGCTAAGACATTACCAGTGGCAGGAGAGAAAAGGCTGACAAGGCAGTTAAATGCCCTTCTCCATAGAGCCTCCCTCAGGCAGCTCAGCCAGAGGAGTTACCTTCTATCTCGGCTTGTCCTACAGCTGCAAACATTAAGATTGAATGAATGGCCTGTGTACAACCTCTATTTGAGGTTTCATCAACATCTTGAAACAGTTTGAGATCGTTTGGGGTTTGGCACCACCAAAAGCATGGGCTTTGCCAAACCCTCATTTCCTTTCATGTTTCAGCCCCAACACCCTTAAAACAATCTCGAGCCTGTTGACTCTACTTCTTCATTTTCACTTCTGTCATCAAAACATTCACTTTAAACATATCACTGGCAGTCAGAGGCATCATCAACTCTCGATCAGGGCAGTGAGTCACCCAGATCTGGATGATTTCCCCAACCGCTGCACTGATCCCTCTCTCATTTTCACATCCCCTCTGTCTTTCCCAGCTACAAAATTCTTCACAAAGCCAGCGGCATCCACAATGCCTTAAAGGAGACTAACGTTTTTTAAAAATACATGCTTGTTGGAAGTTACTGGGGAAATTCAGATTAATATAGATCAATCCAAAGAAACCACCCAGAGATAAGCATAGTGAACATGAGTCCTTCCTTCCCATAGTTTTTCTCTGTTGTATATTTTACTCAGTTGAGATCATGCTGTCACATAGTTTTGTATCTACCATTTTACTTAACATAAAAGGAAATCTCATGGTATTCAATGTTATTCAGATCTACAGTTATAGTGCCCATGCTCATGCATTTAATCATGAAAGTTTTACTGAACAGATGTCTAGTAGTGAAGGCAAAGCCCCCGGCCATGGTGTTGGAGCTTAGGGCGTCACGGACAAGATGCACAGTAAGGAAATCACTTTATAAGTTGCAAGTGCAGAAAAGAAAACTAAGATGAGAAAGAGGCTATGCATGCTGCTTAGAGAAAGTCTGTGGAGATGACAATAAGGCAAAGGTCTGACTAAAGTGTGGCTCCATAAACACATGAACAATAATCCACATGACCACACACCTGACAGTGAATGTTTGGCTTGTTGAAAATATACCACTATAAAATATCACTGCTGAACAATTCAAGGTCCACAAGCACTTTGAGCTGAGTGATACTCATGGTGAATAAAGGGAAGAAGGGAAGAAGGAAAAAAAGAGAGGAAGTCAGAGGAAATGAGAGGACTGCTGAGAGGAGAGAGGGGAGCTGATGTGCGCATGTGTGCATGCATGCATGCGTGTAATACGGCCATACCTATGTCCATTGGTAACACCTGATAAAGGAGTGGAAAAAAAGATGCTTTCCTGAAGGAGTAGAAGAATCAGCAGGAATTCCTATTTTATTGCCCAAAAAAGGACTAATGTAAAAGAACAGGGCTCTTTTACAGCAGCCTAACATTTGTCTCTGGTAAATGTTCTCTTCTCCTCACTATTACGCTCCTGCCCTCCACAGTGTGGCTCTCTTGGCTGTCCATGGCTAGCCAGAAATCCCTTCTTAGATTTCCATATAATTTATCTGTACCAAACACAGTGTTTGGTAATTAGAAGGGGGTTAAAAAAAAAAAAGACCATTTCCTGAATGAATAAATACCTTAAGAATGATACTTAATGTAGTCTCTCCTGTATTATCATTATATATCTAATTTTTTTTTCCCCTTGTAATGTTGTCAGGTCTCTAGGAAACAGCCCTTTATCTTCTGTGTTTACAGTATTTTCTGCAATAAAGAATATTCTGTGTTGAGGAAGAAAGGATGAAAGGAGGTTGAGGTAAGACGTAGGTAAGCCAGGAAAAGCAACTACACAAAGGCCATTGCAACAGGGACCAGGAATCCCACAGGAACAAGGAAAAGACAAAGCCAGACAAAACAAAAGTAGAAGGATGAGGGAGAAAGAGGAGGACAAGAATTGAGTCAGATGCATGGACAGCCACCCTGGCAATGGACAAACTTTAATCTTGAGCCATTGTCTGGTCTAGCCAGAGAGCTGCATGTCTACTATTGCTAGGCATAAGATGTTGCAAATCTGAACTGGATTCTGGGGGAAGAAAGCCAAGGCCTGTCTGGTTCTAGTACAAAAGACATAAGGTTTATAAAAGTTACAAAGGAGCACCTGGGGTGGCTCAGTCGGTTAAATGTCCAGCTCTTGATTTTGGCGCAGGTGGTGATCTCAGGGTTATGAGATAGACGCGCAAGTCAGACACCATGCTCAGCAGGGAGTCTGCTTGGGATTCTCTGTCTCCCTCTCCCTCTGCCCCTCACTTTGGGCTCTCTCTCTCTCTCTCTCTTAGATATGGATATCTAATAGGGGACTTAGATATAAGTCATATAGACTTATAAGTCATATAGACTATAAGTCACATAGACTTATATGGATATCTAAGAGAGAGAGAGAGCACAAAAGTAACAACAGAGCAATAACAAGTACCACCACAATTTACACTTGTTTACTGAGTACTTATTAGGGGTATATTAAGGGTTTTTAAATTTTCATCTTATTAACTTTGCAAATACAGCTAAGAGAGGTTAAGTAATAAGCCCAGAATCACAGAACAAAGAAGCTGCAAAGCCACAATTCAAACCCAGCTCAGTTTCAATGGGAAACCCATGCTATAGCCCGTAAAATTGCCTCTCTGTAGGACAACTAATGCCTGTCAAATGTACTTCAGATGTTGTTTTATGCTTTTAAATCCTCATTGCAATCAGAAGCCCAGTCAGGTGGCCCCAGTCTCCCTGGGGTCCCCCAAGGAGCAGACATCAGAAGGTAAATCTGATCAGCTTCATTTGTTGCTCGGCTCAGTATGGTCAAGGCAGTAGGCTGTGTCGCTGCTCAGTGTCTGTACAAGGCTGTATAACCAACCCCACATCCTTCTTGTTTACTGACAGCTCACCCTTTGCTGTGTTCTGTGCCCACAATCGCCATGCAGCAATGTGTCGTCATGTATAGTTGGCATATATGCCTTAAAATTTCTGGATGGATGGATGACTTCCTAGAAGGGGACTTTAGACGCATGATTTAAACTAACTGAGGTAGACTATACACAAATTTGTCAAATGCTTGTTTGTAAACTGCTTCTGCTATTATGTATGAGATTTTCCTTTAGCTTCTTGCTAAAATCCAAAGAGTCAATTCCATGGATGACTAGTCCATAGCATGGACTTCACAGTGAAACTGAGCTGGGTTTGAATTATGGCTTTGCAGCTCCTATGCTCTGTGCTTCTAGACTAGTTACTCAACCTCTCTGTTGAGTAACTTTTTTAAAAGTTAAAAATTAGCTTTTTTAAAAGTTAAAAAAAATACATATTTTTTAAAATTGAGATATAATTGGCATATAACATATTAGTCTCAGGTGTACAATATAATGATTCAATATATGTGTATATTGCTGAATGATCACCACAGCAACTCTAGTTCACATCCATCACCATGCATAGTCATAAATTTTTTGTGTGTGATGAGAATATTTAAGATCTATTCTCTTAGCAACTTTCAAATATACAATACAGTATTAATAACCATAGTCACTATGCTGGACATTACATCTCCAGGACTTATTTTATAACTTTAAGTCTGTAACTTTTGATCACACTCACCCATTCTCCCCAACCTCTCACCTCTGGCCACCATCAATCTGTTCTCTGTATCTATGAGTTCAGTATTTTTGTTTTATTTTGTTTCTAATTCCACATATAAGTGACATCATATGGTATTTGTCTTTCTCTGTCTTACTTATTGCACTTAGCAAAATGCCCTCGAGGTCCATCCAGATTGTCATGAAAGGCATTATTTCTTTGTTTTATTTTTGTTTTGTTTTTTGTTTTTTGTTTCTTTTAGTGGCTAAACATTAATCCATTGAATGTGTTTGTGTGTGTACACCACATCTTCTTTACCCATTCCTCTGTCAGTGGGCACTTAGGTGATTTCCATGTCTTGGCTATTGTAAATAATGCTGTAATGGGCATGGGATGTTTTTATCTTTCTACATTAGTGTTTTTACTTCTTTTGGATAAATACCTAGAAGTGGAATTGCTAGAGCATATGGTAATTCTATTTTTAATTTCTTGAGGAACCTGCATATTGCTTTCCATGGAGTCTGCACCAATCTACATCTCCAACAATTCACAAGACTTTCCTTTTCTCCACACCCTTACCAGTGCTTATTATTTTCTGTCTTTTCGAGACTAGCCATTCCTAGAGGTGTGAGATCATATCTCATTGTGGTTTTGATTTGCACTCCTTGCTGATTAGTGATGTAGAACACCTTCCCAAGTATCTGTTAGCCATCTGTATGTCTTCTATTAAGAAATATCTGTTTAGTTCCTCCGTCCATTTTTAAATCCATTTTTGAAATTTTGCTTTTGAGTTGTATGAGTTCTTTATGTATTTTAGATGTTAACCCCTCTATGCCTTATTGTCCTTATTTTGAAATGAGAAGTAATAATGCCCCATCCTGTGTGAGAGTTAAATAAGATGAAAATTGTAAAAGCCCTAACATACTCATAATCACTCAATAAATAGTGGGGATTATGGTGGCAGCTGCTGACATTTTTGTGTTGCTTTCACCATCCTTATGTCCTTTGCACTGGAATCAGATAGGCCTTGGTATTCTCCTTCCATATATTATAAGTTATTATTTTCCTTAACCCCGACATGAACTTCCATCATCATCTTATTTACTCTTCAAAATAATTCTGGAAGGAGCATAGAGGAAGATACCAGTTCTTGATTTTTCAAGGACACAGAAAATCTTTTTTTGGGTCAGCCTGTGAAGGAAGGGTTTGATTGTGTTGCAAGACCAAATAAGAAGAGCTTAGCACAAGGGTGGTTACTATGGTGGGCCTTCAAAGTCTTCGTGCAGTATTGCTCAGGAAGAAAGTTCAGGTACTCATCTCCATCCTAGCAGATCCAGCAAGCTTGTGGAATATCTTCAATGCCCTTTAGATATGGAGTACATTCACGCATATGAAGCTCATACTGCATTGGTACAGCAGGAGGGTGTCAGGACTATAAAGATCCACATGAAACAAGGCGACCTGTGGTTTGTGGGTTGCAGGGGGCATGATGTTTGGAGTAGAAGCGCCACTCATCATAAGCTACAGCTGTGTGTCTTTACAGTACTTAACAAGCATTCTCTTACTGAGACTCCACCTTGGAATCAGAACAGAATCAGCAGCTTTTGTATGATCTAAACCTTGGGTCTCTTATCATGCTATATCACCCATGTGCACACATACACATGGAGTAAGCCTTGTCATCAAGTGACTTTTTAATATCGGACTCTTTCTGATCACCGCAACTGAAATCGTAAGCTTCTCTTCCAAACGAATGGAGGTGTCAAGTGAAAATACACATATTTCTAAGATCAAAACTTGAGCAAGTCATCCAAACTTTGCTCTATCTAATACAGTTGACTCTTGAACAACACAGAGGTTAAGGGCACTGACCCTCCATGCAGTCGAAAATCCACATGTAACTTTGGACTCCCCAGAATGTAATTACTAGTAGCTTATTGTTGACCCGAAGCAATACTGATAATGCAAACAGTTGATTAATGCATATTTTGTATATTATATGCCACATTCTTACAAGAAAGTAAGCTATAGAAAAGAAAATGTTATTATGAAAATTGTAAGAGAAAATACATTTACAGCATTGTACTGTATTTATCCAAAAAAAAATCTTCATATAAGCAAACCTGTATGATTCAAACCCATATTGTTCAAGAGTCAGCTACATTTTGATTTCTGCTTATATAAGCATAATTCTTTTGCAAGTTTTTGAAGGGTAATGTATAGCAACTCACAATTAAAGGCATGCGGGAGTGGGAGGGGTTATTGCTTGTCCTCAAATATTTGTTTTAAATTAAATGAACCATGTTTATTTATCAGAAGGCTTTTATCCTGTTTTAATACTACAGAACATGAAAATATTTTTGCCACTCATGGCAAACCAAGAGCAGATATTTGTGCATCCTTTGGGTTTGCAAACCTGGTTGTTAATAGTTTTACACCCAAATGAAGATGGTAGAGGCAAGTAAGAAAAGCCTTAGATCAAGAACGTGAGATTATACGTTCTTATAATGTGCTGAATGATGGTTGGCAGTAATAATGATTAATATAATTACTTATTTTTTTAATCTAATTTTACACATGGCATAAAATTTTAAAATCTAATGAGGGTAGAATAAAATGAAAAGTAACTATTTCTCTCTCTACCCACTTTCTAAGCCCTACTGCCCAGAGAAAGCCATTTTTAATTGTTTCATTTTTAGTTCTTTGGCAATTACTACCATAAGGCTAAATAATATCTTTATGCTTTTGCTTTGTGATTTTTCTCCTGCAGACTATATCTTAGCTCCTTCCTTTATTTTTTTTTAAGATTTTATTTATTTATTTGAGAGAGAGTAAGAGAGTGAGCATGAGTGGGGTGGAGGGGAGCAGAGGCAGAGGGAGAAGCAGACTCCTTGCTGAACAGGGAGCCCGATGCAAGACTCAATCCCAGGATCCTAAAATCATGACCTGAGCCAAAGCCTTTGCTTAACCAACTGAGCCACCCAGGGACCCTTTAGCTCCTTCCTTAAAAGAAGAATTTAGTGCCCTTATATCACTTCCCATTTGTCCTCCCTTCCTCCTGGGGGTTTAATTGCTGTATTTTCCTGCTCCATGCTAGATTCATAAGCAGTTTTTATGTTTACCTTGATAACTACAAATATTAAACTTAAACTTCAGGCTTTTTTCTTTTTTCTTTCTTTTTTTCTGCTAATCAAAGTGTAATTTTTACTTTTTTTAATTGAAGTATAATTAACATATGGTGTTATATGAATTTCAGGTGTGTAGTGTAATGATTCAACAGTTCTAGATATTACGCAGTGTTCATCACGATAAGTACAGTGACCATCTGTCACCAAGCAACTCAGTTTCCTTAACTCTAACTGTAGGTGATATCGACAGGTTTGCCTCTCTGTAAGAGGAAACCAGCTCCTCTGTACTTCCCTCGACCTTTCTTTCTTTTTAATCAGTGATGCCATTATTTTTATGTTGTCAACATTTTAGGCTTCCCAGATAAAACTCAAGAAACCCAGTTAAACTTGAAGCTTAGATAAACAAAGAAAGACTTTTAGTGCAACTAAAATAAATGTCTTGCATATGATTTAGTTCACTTATTTCATCTTCCTGGAGAAAAATCTCATATCCAAAGAGGATAACGAGCTTCACACAAGCCCAGAACAAAAGCTGGAGGTAGACATTTTAGCCTCTTTTTCCTCTTTCCCACCACTTCCTTCCTTACCCAAAATCTTTGGGTTTTATCCCACATTGGTACTTTAAGGATGCTGAATCAAAGCCTAGAAAGGAAGGTGGTATCAACAACTTGCAGGCATTTCTCATCTTACAGTGATGGATTTGCTGTGCTCACTAGGATGCCTCTGGGCAGAAGGCTTTAGAGCTGGATAGACTGAGGTTCAAATTCCAGCTTCCCACCTACTGCTCTACGACCTTCGGCAAATCTCTGAACTTGCTGAACCTCAGACCTCATAGAGCCTACTTTGTAATAGTTAATAAGATGAGCAAACACAATAGATGTGGAACCCTGAATGCTGTGCATGAGGAAGCCCAGCAGGTGCTCCATAAATAGGAGCTTGGGTTTTTACCAAGAAAATGAATCCAATGACTAACTCCACGTTTTGCACATGCATGGGAAAGAGACATTATAAAATTAGCAGACAGCTTTGTCGGTGCCCCATTTACTAGCGACCCTCACTCTTACTCATACTTCACTGTTTCTGTTGTCTTTATGCATTTCTTCCATCAAGTACGTGCATTTCTAATTCTCCTAGGTACTAGAGGGCTTAACACATGTTTTGTCTTTTCAATTTCTGTTTAAGAAACTCATTCATCCCTGGCCTTCTCCCTGTTTTTTTTGTTTGTTTGTTTGTTTGTTTTTGTTTTGTTTTGTTTTTCTCTCTAAATATGCGCTGGGTCATATCCGGCTGCACAAAACCTGAGGGGGGAGCCTTGCAGTCTCTCTGGGATCGTTGCAGCAACTGCCTAGCCTGTCCCCTTGCCTCCTGTCTCTGAGCTTCTGACTCATCATCCTACGGTCCTGTACCGCTCTCAGGGTGACATGTCCACATTGCAGATCCTACCAGGTGGCCCTTCTGCATAAATCGGCCACAAACCCAAGGAGCCCTGCTGGAGAGAGTCCAAATTCCATGGCCTGGCATTCAAATGGCCTGAGTATGCCCTCAAACTTTACTTCTCCTTGGCCTCCCCTGTGCTTTTGCTCTAAACACATCACCATCCTTCTCGGAGGGCATCACCTTCACCTGGACTCTGCCCAGAATGCACTTACTTTCCTTCTCCGTGTAGTAAGCCAGTCTGAATGCTTAATGCCCTGTTCAAATATCACATCTACTGGGGCACTGCTCCCACCCCCATCCCCAGTAGGGTTAGTAAATCCCTTTTCTACAGCTTTCTGCTAATATACTCAGATACTCGGTGCCTTTGAGATATTATCCATCAAGTATATGTCAGAACCATTAAAAGTCACTGAGGGCTAAAAATTGGCATTCAGGCCTTCCTCTAAGATGAAGTATCATCAGCTTATTTTAGTTGTGGATGTTTACTCCTCTTCCATCCCCTGCACACAGATTATAGTATATTCCAACAATATCCAGTCTTCAGCTCTGCTGCTTCCTGACCTATCACCAGAGCGATACCAGATACCCTGCTCTGCGAATCCACTGTCAATTCTGGTTTCCATCCTGTCAAAGCTTTAGTTGTTAGGTCCAACACATACTTCTTATATTTCACTTACCACTTCAAGTTATCTTATTTATACTCTTGCATTGCCTATTAGACTGGGACATCCTCTGCATCAAGGACTGAATATAAATGTATTTTTTAATCCAGCAAATGCCGAGCAGAGTGGTAGGTTCACAGTAGATATCCAAATACATAGTTGAGTGAATGAACAAACGAATGAATGTGAATGAAGGAATGAATGAACGAATATGTAAAGTTTATGGAAATAGCTGACCAAATAGCTAATATATCATAGCGACATGCCACATGAACCAAAGTCAACCATTAAATGTCCCCCAAGCAAAAGCCACAAGAACACTGTTTCATGTCATAATAAGTAGAGCATGTCAGAACTATAAAGTAATCTGTCTTCTCTGCAAAAAAAACTTCCTTTTATATAAAGAATTTTCAAAGCTGTCAGAAAGGTGACCCTCCCGATAGGTAATGAGAGAGCAGTGACACGGTTTTCAAGGTGTCAGTTCCGGGGTACTGGAAACCAGAAGGATTGAAGGCTCCTGCAAAGTCTCGCTGAGCAGCACAGGGTGGTGCCTGACAGGCAACGTCACTCAGTGCATAAAGCAACCATGGATCATGGTGCCTGATGAAGCCTGAGGCTCATGCACAGGCTTATACTGGGGAATCCAAGCACACGAGACTGGCTCAGCCTTGAGGAGTCTCCTGGCCCACAAAGAGGGGGTTGAGGATTCTCGGTTGCCCAGTCATCAAGAGGAGGCAGGGACATTGATAGAGCTCTGACTTTTGAGTGTCTACTCTGTGCATCAGATTATGTCATCCTTATAGTAATTGCTTTCCAGGGATCAATCTGACTTGTCCCATTTCACAGATGGACAGACTACTCAGAGTATTCAAAGCTGAGCTTCCACGACAGCTAAGTATGCAATAAGCATGTGGATAGTGTGCAAGAACTGAAAGCAAGAGAATGGTAGTCTAGACCTGGGTGTGCCATTTACCGGCTGAGTGACTTTAGATGTCTGAGCCTCAGTTTGTCTACCTATAAAATGAAGATTGTGTTAACAAGCCTTATAAATAGGTCCTTTTGAAAACCAAATGAGATAATATATTTGGAAATTCTTTGTCAATGAGTGGATGTTGTCATTTTTGTCAGCCTTAAAAGTCAGCGTCCACATTTTAGAACCTGTATAATTGAAAGAAATCAGATGTATACTTATAAGAAAATGCCTGATGCATAATGACTATTATTTATCTAGCCAGAACTCCTCAACCTTGGCATTATGAGCATTTTTAGACAGATATTTCCTTACTCTAGGCAGCCCATCCTGTGGATCATAGGCTGTTTAGCAGCATCCCTGACCCCTACACACTAGATACTAGTAGCATCTTCTACCCCCTAATGTTTCAGGAATTGCCAAATGTCCCCTGGGCATCAAAATCTCCTTCAGTTGAAAACCACCAGTCTGTGTATTCATTATATGTTAGATTGTGCTAATCATTTTATATATCCACTTAAACCTCACAACACTCCTAAGAATTAGTATTAAGTAATCAGCACTATCTCCATGTTATAAGTGAAATGACATTTCAGAGAATGTATTTAATGTACCCAAAGTTCATGCAGAAGATTGGGACCTGGATTTGGGCCAGGTGTCCCAGACTCTAAAGACCATGAGCTTCATTCCACCCAGCATGGGTAGCTTTGGGTTAGCTGACAGACAAAAGAGTTGCCAAGTGTTAAAACTGGCCAAGCCCCTCCAGGGTAAATAAATTTCTCCACCAGCTAACAATAGGACTTGTTCTTATTCTGATGCCTCATTCCTCCGGTTATCCAACTTTAGCTCACTAGGATGATATTTATAGCATTGACCTTTAAAGATAGGATGGTCTTTTGAACCTCAGAAACTATGGAAAGAGTTTCAGAAGCAGCACACTGGATTCAAGCCTTTTTGTTTACAAAGCCCTTGTCTTTGCCTACCACAGATAGCCCTCGACTATGTAACATCTGACTATTAAGCCACCAGAACCTCTGTACCGTATGCACCATTGTCATTCAGGTGATGAAATGAACACTGTGAATGTGGGGTTGCTGAGCCCCAGACAACAGTTACATCCTCATCTTCATCTGTGATGACAATAGCAGTAGTGATAGCTCTAAGAGCTAAGTGACAGCTACAGAAAGTAAGAGTTAGGTCTTATTACCAAAATAGGACTGAGTCAAGGACAACAAATTTCAAACCTGTCCAAAAAGTCAAGTCTGGTCTCAGCTGGACACATTTGAGACTGAAATATGCCAACTTGTATTGTGCTGTGCAAGAAAAGAGCCAAATTAGACATCATTTAGAAAATGAAAAGAGTGTAACAACCATTATATCTAAAAAGTAAGATACATTAGTGAATGTTTCATGACTTTTAGCTTTTTTAATATTTTATTTATTTATTCATGAGAGACCAGAGAAAGAAGCAGAGACACAGGCAGAGGGAGAAGCAGTTTCCCTGCAGGGAGCCTGATGCAGAACTCGATCCCAGGACCCCAGGATCAGGCCCTGAGCCAAAGACAGACACTCAACCACTGAGCCATTCAGGTGCCCCCATGACTTTGGGCTTTTCAGAAAATGTCCTATGCTATAAGTTTCTTGATTGGCATTTTTATGTCTCAACTCTCATACCCATTTTTCAAGCACACACAGAATTAAGTGAGGTATGCCATTCTCTCGAGCAACCTTCCATTGCATCTATTTTAAAAGTCCAAAATTTCAAATCTCATATTCCCTTGACTTCTTTAGTCCCTCTCTGCCCTCTCTCCCCATCTCTCCTCTCATCTGACCTAAAAAGTGATCATCCAGAAGAGTACTTGGGGAAGGACACTTCTCTTGGCATGAAGAATGACTACAGTATGAGATGGCATCTGTCTAGCCGCAGACTCAGAATCTGCCTGCAGGTATGTGTAGACATTACATCTGGCAATAAGAAGAAAACCCTGTGAGAGTATTGAGAATGGACGAAAATAGTCTGTGTCCATAGAGATGAAGGGAGAGAATGGAGTCTGAGCCAGAAGGGTCGTGCTGTGGGCTCTGCATGAGAGAAACACACACTGTATAAACCCAGACATGGACAATATGACTTCATGCTTTGGGAGGTCCTCTCGTTTGGGAAGAAAAGAGCATTCAAGCAATTTGGAGTCCCAGGGCCAGGGCTTCTTTCGGTCAATGCCTCTCTGTGAGTCAGCCATGGCCTACTTCTCTTTGTTGATTGGACTGAATTTTAATTGGCTACCCCTCCACTCCTTCTATGCCGCCCCTTTTGGGAAGCTTGCAAAGAGGTTAAATGAATTCACTAAGGAAGTGAATAGTTTTACTGGAAAGCAAAGTCCCTGGCATGTTGGGATGCCATCAGGATGGCATTTCTTTCTCAGATCTCCTTCTCATGGCCCATGCTCATCATTTTACTTTGGAGATGCCATATCAGGTCAGTAGTCTCTGTCAGCGAACAGAAAGAGATAGGAACAAATATTGATTCAAGGAATTAGACCCACAAAAAAGAAATCGAGTCCTCTTGCTGCCAGCCAAACAGGGCATCCTCTAAATGAATCTGCCAACAGAATAAGGTAAATCTTGTACCCAGTCAAGAGAGACAATGGTCTGTGTCTTTGTCATGCCAGAGAGGAAGTGGCTTTCCATCCCTGGGTCACCCCTGTTAAGTGAGTTTGAGTAAGTGGTGGCAAGAGGTTGCTGAGTGGTGGGCGGAGTGCTGACTGTTCCACCAGCTGATGCTAATGAGCTCACTTCCAGCAGAATGCAGTGGGAATACACAGTGGAAAAATGTCTCTTCCATTCCACAAAACTGAATAAGCCTCACTCAGTGCCAGATCCTGTGCTGGGTGCTAAGAAGCTAATAGTGGGGCCACCCTCTTCCTACCCCAATGGAGCCTACATTCTAAGAACCAAGGATAGAATTCAAGGGAAGGAGGGGGGACAAAAACAGCAAATGCATTCATTCCTTCAGCAATTATGGAATGAGCACCTCCTTGAATGAGACACTAATGTGAACCCTCAGGATAGAGGAGTGAACAATGCAATTACAGCTAGAATTTATTCTGAAGCTTAATCTAAGGTTGCAATGTTCCCTAAAATATGGCTATAAGTTTATTATTATTGGCACCATTTTTAATTAAAATTTTATTGAAGTATAGTTGACACACGATATTACATTAGTTTCAGGTATACAACACAGTGATTCTACAGCCCTATCAGCTATACTATGCTCACCACAAGTTAGCTACCATCCTACCATAGCCAAGATGTGGTAGTCCCATTTCCCATCCAAGGAAGTGAGGAAGGAGAACTAAGTAATGTACTCAAACTAATAAGCGATAGAATTGGAATTTGAACATGGACCTGGGTCCAAACCTTAGAGGAGGGAGTGCCCTGGAGGGATGGGATGTTTGTAAGAGCCATTCTTAAAAGATGATGTTTGAGCTGAGAACCTGAATAACCAGAACAAGGCAGCTGCTGACGCTGAACCACACTCTGTGCTGGGCCTGTGAGGTGTTTCCTTCCTCCCACAGCTGCCACAGCAGGCAGGGCATAGCATCCTCACTTCCAAAGAGAAAATGGAGGGCAGCCCAGGTGGCTCAGCGGTTTAGTGCCGCCTGCAGCCCAGGGCCTGATCCTGGAGTCCAGGGATTGAGTCCCACGTCTGGCTCCCTGCATGGAGCCTGCTTCTCCCTCTGCCTGTGTCTCTGCCTCTCTCTCTCTCTCTCTCTCTCTCTCTGTCTCTCATGAATAAAAAAATAAAATAAAATCTTAAAAAAAAAAGAGAGAAAATGGAAACTCACTCACTTGTAGGTAAAGCATACTAGGGTGCATGAGTTTTATGTGACAGTGCTGGGATTTGTGCACATGTATTTCCAACCCTAAAGTCTGTGCCTTAGCCACCAGCCACATTGTGCCACAAGATGGAAAATATTGCCATATTTATATCTAGAAGATTGGGAAGTCGATGAGCATAGATGTGTCTTACCTGGGACAGGCCGAATTGAGAAAAAGGCAGCCTAATAGGGACCTACAGGATAAGTTCGCCTGTTTTATATAAAGAGTTGGGTCTGGAGTATAGGAATTCTTGAGGCATATAGAGCATAAGCAAAGGCACAGAGGTGCTAAAGACTAGGGGGTATCTAAGAGGTAGTACTTGAGTATAATTAGAGCCACATGCTAAGGGTAGAATGTTAAAAGAAGAAACTGGATAGCTAGGTTGGGGCAAATTTTAGAGAAAGTCAATTGCTTTATGAGATTGGCATTCAAAATAAACTATATTGAACATAGTAATAAGCTCTCACTATATCATGAGACTTATGGGATGCATTTCAACCACCATTTATTAAGTATCTCCTACACATAAGGTTCTAAAGTAGGAGCTCTGGCTAAAATAAATGCCTTTTTTTTCTATTATTATAGCCAAGTCTCTAATGTTTATTAATCTACTTTCTGGGCCTCAGAAGTCTGCTGCACAAAGCCTAACTCAGTCATTGTTTTCTGGTTGAGGATCCTGCCTTAGGGTCACCAGCTTGAGCATCCATTTTCATTTCAGAGTCTGTGGATCCAGGAGTAGAGAAGATTGGAATGAAAATCTGTATTGACCTCAGAGCAGTTTTGAAGTTACTTTTTCTTAAAAAAAAAAAAAAATCTTATATCAGTGCATTTTATTCTGCTTTGCCTTTTTCTAAGAAAAAGAGCAAAATGAAGTAAGCGTGCAGAATGAATCCTGTAAATAGCAGACTCCCTGGTTAGGTAGTGTCTGTCTGGCCGACCATAGTTTCACTGTGGATGTCCATAGGCAATGGCTGAGTGACCCAAGAGGCTTGAGCCTAGTCCCATTTGGCTGCACCTATAAACAAGAGATAATAACAGAGACTACATTTTAAAAGAGGTAATGTGGGCAGCCTGGGTGGCTCAGTGATTTAGCACCGGCAGTGGCCCAGGGCATGATCCTGAAGACCTAGGATCAAGTCCCGCATCGGGCTCCCTGCATGGAGCCTGCTTCTCCCTCTGCCTGTGTCTCTGCCTCTCTCTTTCTCTCTCTCTCTCTCTCTCTCTCTCTCTCATGAATAAATAAAATCTTTTTTAAAAAAGAGTTAATGTATATAAGTGCTTGGCATATAAAGTATATGAGCAAGTACTCAACACACAATGGATTGAATTATAATTATCACTAATAATAATTATACCAAGCATTACATTTGAAGTGTGCAGAACGAAGTTGGAAGGAAAATTTGCTAGTGGGACATAAAGATACCCCTTCTAAAAGACAAATGACCCAAACCACCTTCCAAGCACCTGTCTAAGCACATACACACAATGATCGCTTTTAATTATCAAGCCACAGATAGGTATTAGGACACTTATTATGACTTACTTTATTTTTACTTTATTATTACAAAGAGATAATAACAAGTGGGATTTGCTTAGAATGGGGAGGAAATATAGGGGACAGGGAATCTAGCCAAATGAAGTCAAATTCGTACAGTCCATAGAGTAGGAAAGAATTTAGTATTTTTTTGGAAACAATAAAGGTGCACAAAGCCAAATGCATAAAAGGCAGCATGATACAACATGAGGATGAAAAGGAAGGGAGTGGCCAGATCATACTAGTCTCGTTAAGAAATTCATACTCTTAATTAAAATATCTTATAAAACTTCTTTAGTACTGGACATGAGGCTCTAGTTTGGGGACTAAGTGAATAGAAGATGCCATATCAGATAGGCTGGCATCTAATTCTCATTCACAGAAAATTAGATTTACAGTATTTAACAATACTAGGATTTTGAAAAATGGCATAACCAGAAATTTGGAGATAGATGAATGTAAGAATTGCTGCGGCCAGAATTTTCAAGAATCTTTCTCTCATGCTGACCACATGGCTGCCATTACTCCCAGCATCACATCTGCACTCAAATTAGGATGAAGCAAGCATGGCACAGTGTTGTGACAATTGCATCTGTATCATTTTATCAGGAAAGTAAATGGTCTCCCAGATCCATCCACAGAAGACTTATGCTTACATGACATGGTTTCAAATAAGTCACATGTCCATTCTTCACTGCAAGGGAGTCTGGGAAAGTGATTGGCTAGATTTGCAGTTTCAATATTATAAGTCAGCAAAGGAGAAGGGGTTAGATATAGCTTCTGACTAGTCAGTTAATATGAGCCCTAAATACAACAGTGAAGGGATTCCCCTTTTATAATAACCAGTAGTGTTAGCTGTATGCCAATAAGAAAAGGTAAATCGAAACAATAAATGGAAAAAAGACTTGCATAATTTTTGCCACAGAGAAGGAAACACAAATGTCCAGTATACACTTAAAGGTAAATAACCAAATGCAAACTGAGGCCATATCAGCAATAGCAATTGGAACATATATAATACTGTTTGAGGATATTCGAGAATGGAGATTTCTATATACTGGATAATGGAGTACAACCACTTTGGAAAACAGTATTATATGTGTATATCTTACAACCCAGTCTACTCCTGGCATATGCCCTAGAAAAATGCCTACACATGTGTACCAGGAAACAAATATAAAAATTTGTATGACAGCATTTTTCTTTTGAAATAGACTAAGAAAACTTGAAAGCCAAATGTCCATCCACAGATTAGACAAAGGTGTAGTATATTCACACAATATTATACAGCAATGAAAATTTTGAAATACAGTTATGTATAAAATAGCCAGAAAAATCATAGATGTATAATTGAACAAAAATAATCTGGAGGGAAAACTTGTAGTAAAAAACACTACTGTTACAAGATGCAAAATAAGCACTTAAAATAAAAATATTGTTTAGGTGGTTTAAAAAACAATTTTTAAAGCAAGGGAATTATAAACAGAAAAATTAGCATAATTACCACATGGTGGAATTTGAGAGGAGTTCAGAGATAGGGTCAACTGCACTTGTGATATTTGATTCTGTAAGTAATTGTTCATTTTATATCATGCTTTATAACTTACATATACGTTACTTCTAGTCCTTTTTATGTGCCTAATAGCATACAATAAAAAAATTTAAGACAAGGCAAGTTATAAATCAGTGTTGAGAATATGAAATAATTATAAATTTCTAATCATAGAGATAGAGATATAGCAAGAATATAAAATGCTGTGTATAGATTAGTGGTAGTTTAATCAATACCAATATTTCATTGCTGTATAATATTGTGTGAATATATTCTTCCTTTGAGCTTCTCTGTATTTTCCAAATTCTACAGTGTTTTTACATTATTTTAGTTAAGTAGAAAAATGTGGAAAAAAATGTTACTGAAAAATTTTTCAAGTATTGCTGTTTAGTTCCTTACTTTGAAGATTTGACAATTCCTGTTCAATTGTCACTGAGTTCCTTTAACTGGGCTTTGGCAAATATCCCTGAAAGTTAACAGATTTCTTTCAATCTCTCTCGTGGCTCCCAAAACATGTTCAGCAGCTTTCATTATCCCCCAAATCTGCTTCATCCATTAAAGGAAGGAAGTTTTTAAAATATTTTGGAGTGATAGTAGATTAGGATGGATGAAAGGGAAAACAAATAATGTTCTAACTGCTTCAGAAAAAAATTATTACCTCTATACCTTTAAATAACTTTCATAATCTTCTCATAATATGGGGCCTTGTGTTTATATCATGGATACTATCTGTGGTGAAGGAAATAAATTAGAAAATTAGAAAATCCATTCGCTTTTGCTGGATGTTTTCCTACATCAGGATTTATAACTTTAGCTAGCAAAAGCTTTCCTATTTGCAGGTGACAGAAGCTGCCCTGTTCCTGCCCTCTGTGTCAGATCCATGGGCTTCAGAGTCAAAACCAAGACTCAGGGCTCAGTGAGTTCTAAGTCTTCCAAGAACAAGAGTTTCTTTCTAGTGTCAGAGTATTTTGCGGAGCCCACGACACTAGATAATTTTATTATCTCTTGATTGGGAAAAAGATAAAACAGATATAATAATTTCAAGAATGATGTGAGTCATATTTTATCGGTTATAGCCACATCTTCATATATACAAAAACATAAATCAGATATGAACCAGAGGTTCTAATTTTTTAGGCAGCCATCAATATTCAGTTTCTTTGTGGCTTACCAGATTCCTTATGGGGACACTCTGAGATGGGAAACAACAGACATAAATTGGCATCAGATCATTTTGAAAACCTGAAGCTTAGAAAAAGGAAATGGCTTTTGGAAGGCAACTCCACTGGTTGGTGATGGGGTTGGGATTGAAATAAAGGCTTTTTAAAAATTTCAAATCCAGTTTATCCTCAAGGTTTCACCCTAACTGCACAGATATTTCTGGGGCTTCCCTTTCTACTCCTATAGACACATTCAATTACTTCCTGAGTGATTTATAAAAATAACACTGCAAGATTCCCATCTATATGAGATATCTATGATAATCAAACTCTTACACATATAAAAAAAACCGTGGTGGTTGCCATGGGCTGGGGGGGGGGAGAAATGGGGAGTTCAATGGGTATAAAGTTTTAGTTATATTAGATGAGTAAATTCTAGAGAACAGCTGTATGGTGTCTATAGCTAATGATACAGTATTTGCACTTCAAAATGTAAGAGGGTAAACCTCATGTTAAGTGTTCTTGCTACAGAAAATCAAGTAAATAAGAAAGGGATATGAGCATAAGCAAACTTTGGAAGGTATTGGACATGTCCTATATTGTGCTAATGGTATCAAGGATGTTGGGGTATGTCCAAACTCATCAAACTGTGTACATTCAATATGAGCAGTTTTTTGTACATCAACTATACCTCAATAAAGTTGTTAAAAACAAAAGCCTTTGCAGGTGTGCATGAACTATCTCCAATTGACTATGAGAAACAAAATGGCGGTTATGAAAAAGAATTCCATCTTTACTCTTTCTTTCAACAAGCATTTATTACACAACCAAGATGGGACCACCCTGATGGCTAAAACTATCTTAAGGAGCTATCAGCCAGGAAGGGGAGAAGAGAAGTATTCAAATAATGACAGTATAATGTGGTATCAGGCAAGCGACATCTATTCCAAACTCTGTGGGAGCCCAGTGGAGAGAATGAAGAATTGTTCCCTGAAACAAGAAAGGCCAACTCTCAAGAGATAGCTGAAAATGGCCAAGTTGCCCTGAGGCTTCTTTTCTTCAAAGGAAACTATGCCTTCATCTCTTCCTGAACTTGGTTTCCAGAATCTCACTTGTCCTCCTTGGAAGATGGTCCAATTTGTCTATACCTCTAAACAGGAAATGGACCTCTTATGTTCTGGCCAGGCCTGGTATAGTGAACCAGTCATCTTTCTGATTCTAGACACTCCCTTTTATCAGCAAAGAAATGATAAACACAATTTAAAAACAAAGCAAAGTGCCCAGGGAACAGGTCAGTGCAGGCAGAAGGAAAGCTTTTCTTTGTTGCTGCATTCCTGAGCCACTTTTCTGGCCTCAGCACTTCCTCCAAGGTGAAATGGCAGCCATCTTCTAGCCAATGGGGGGTCAGTGTTCCTACAGGAGCAGCGGGCGTTCTCCAGTGGAGTGACTGAGGAAAGTGAGTAAAGGGAGTAATTATAAAGGCATGAGCAGAGTAAAGACATCCAACAAGGCACAGAAAAGCATCCAGAGTGAGTCTGAAGGAGCAGTTTGGGCAGCGGTTCTCAAAGCCAGAAACCTGTGGGGTTCCCTGAGACTCTTTTTAGAGGTCCACAAGGTCAAAACTGTCTTTACAGTAATACATTTTTTGCCTTTACAGTAAGACTCTCCCCACACACGCTCTTATTCTCTCATGAGTGCACTGTGGAGTTTTCCAAAGGCAACATGACTTGTGATAAAGTCATTGTTCTGTTGGCTAATGGAATGTATGTTTGTGAATTCTTGTGTTTAAGAACTCTCAGCTTTAATTTTTAATATGGTAAACAGTGAGAGATAAACAAAAGCTCTTCGGGGATCTGCAACAATTTTTAAAAGTCTAAAGAAGTCCTGAGATCAAAGGATTGGAGAACTGTTGGGTGACTGCATGCTGGAGAGAGTGGATAGAAGATGACTGCCTGGCAGGACCAGGGAAGCCACCACAGCAACCTGGTGGAGCAGGAGCCTGGGAAGTACACAGCCCAGCGATGTCACCTCCCTCCACCCAACCTGCCACCAAGGGCCTTCCACTGGCCAATACAACTCAAAATCAGAGGGCAACGGTGGCTGTTCTCTAGGGCACAGACCTGGGTAGAAAAGAAGTGGATCTGGAGGAGCCAGTGAAAAATACCCACGCATTTGGAGATCGGCAGGAAATTTTTAAAACAAAAAAAGAAGGAAGGAGACAGAGGCGAAATGGAGATCTTTCAAGATGGGATCCAGAGAAGAAATCTCCAGACAGCTCCTGAGTATTTTGCTCTATTCATTTAGCTGGCTAATGAAGGAGGATCCGGGTTCAAATTCTGACTCTATGATTTTCTACATAGGATTCTTTGAGCAAGTTTATGGGTCTCTCTGGGCTCAATTTCCTCATCTCCAACATGAGATAATAATATCTAGCTTGGAGTACAGATGACAGGGTTGACCGAGTTAATATAAATGCAGCACGTAGTAGCGACCCTTCACTAATGTCTGTTTGCCTTTATCCCATATGTGCAAACTCCTGGGAGGAGGTTCCAGTCACTCTTGGACCTCACATGGGGCTCAATTGTAAACCACAAAGACTGGGACTCTGATCCCCCTCATCTCTTTCTGAGGGTTTATTGCTGGGTTAACTACTCAGAGTGGATAGACATTTGGATTGAAAGAAAAAGAACAGCCATAATAAAATGTCGTATAAATGCTAATTATGTCTTGTGGGAATTAGTTCTTTGAAAAGCCAACTCTTGGAATCCTAAGAGTTCATTGAGAGGAAAAAAAAAAAAAAAAGAGGAAGAAGAAACATCGAATTTCTGCAGGGTTTGCTGATTTGCATGTCTTCCCCTGAATTTCTATCATCCTTCTGTGGAGCTCCGTTCTCCTCTGGTGGGGGTAAGAGACATTTGTTTGAGCGGGAGATTGAGGCTGTACGTGCTGCACACTGGTTTTTCTGCCCCCTTTCTGAATGTTTCCATTTGTAGAGTCCGGTAAAGCTATAGTCGCTACAACCCTTTGATTCTTCCATGGGATGTTCAACGTTAACACTTGTTTGAAACCTGCTGGGAGCATAAACCCTGCTTAACAGAAATAAAGGTGTGATTAAGGAGATAATCTGGTAACTGTCAGTCACATTTTGCAAAGTTATTATCTGGTTGCAAATCTCTAAGTATTAGGGGCTTCACTCTTCCTTTTCAAGGAACACTCATTGCCTGTGGCCCCAAGTGAAGGAATTTTATTTTCCCATTTTAATTAGTGGTGCACATGTCTACAGTTCCAACCCCTTCAAGTCTACCTCTTCCCCACCCCCAGTCACACCCTTCCCTCTCCCTCTCTCCCTAGCCTTCCCCCCCCCCACCTTCTCTCCCTCCCTCTACACACACACACACACACACACACACACACACACAAAATGTGGACATAATAGAAATTTAAAATCAGAATCACTTTAGTAAAAAAGTGAAGCCCCCCATAAACCAGCTCTAGGCCAAACTGCAAATTTGTGTCGATTAGATGACATGCAGTTATTCAATTACAGATCAGATGGAAACCGGGCAGCCAATTTGCCATTCCAATTGATAGATGGGATAAGGGACAGCGGCACCATTGTTGAAATGCAAATGATTTTTAATTCCAAACACTAGGAGAAAATGAGATTGATCAGGAAGCTGGTTTTTCCTCCCATTACTCAAATGGGTAAATAGATGATAGATACGATGGGGTGGGGGGGCACATATCTGGGCGAAGGCTGTATGGGAGCTGCTGTTTCCTTGTCACGGAAGACACTTAACAAACAAGTTTTGTCTTTCTTTTCTTTTTTTTTTTATTTAAGATTTTTATTTATTTATTTGAGAGAGAGCAAGAGCAGGGGGAGGGGCAGAGGGAGAGGGAGAAACAGACTCCCCGCCGAGCACCAAGCCCAACACAGGGCTCTATCCCAGGAACCCAGTCATGACCTGAGTGAAGTCAGTTTACCTGACTGAGCCACCCACGTGCCCCCACAAGTTTCTCTTTTTCAAATAAAGCAGGTTGAACTAGAGAGTGGGCTCTCCTCCCGTATATTGGGTTTTCTGTTGTTGGTGATGAAGATGACAAGTCAGAGGAGTGGCTGTGGAGAGGAAGAGGAGATAAACATTCCTCAATCCATGAAGGACTTTGCAGAGCTGTGATTGCTGCCTCAACTCAGAGATCCCTTCTTCCCCCACCCCGTCCCTGCTCCCACTGTATCCCTCCACTCACATACATGCCTGTGCACACATATGCACACTCACTGTCACACACACAGTCATCTCTAATGCAAACCAAGAGTAAATGGTCAGATTTCATACATTGCAATGCTTGCTCTCCCACTGAGCTTCCTGTAGGTGTCTGAGAAAGCACAAATCTCATTTTCCTGAGACTCTGCTACGGTGAACCAGCTCTGCAGTGGAGTAGAAAGGAAAGGTGCTGGGAGTGGGTGATGCTGTCAGCAGCTCTGATATGGAAGACAGGAAGAAGAACTAGAGGCAGCAGGAAGATCATGAGTTTGGGGTCAGGAAAGTCGTGTTTGAGATGTGTTGGGGATAGCCACATGGACATGCCAAACACATATCAAAAGCCAAGGGCCTAAAAAAAAAAAAAAAATCAAGGGCCAGTGAGGAGCAGGCTCAGATCTCAGGGCACTAACGACATTTGTTTAATTATCTGTTCAGTGTCCATCTGCCCTGATAAATGCAAGCCTGTCTGTTCACCCCCAAACTCTGAGTTCCTGGGTCAGTGGGTAGATATGGAGAGAGGGGTGGGGAGCCCGAGCCCAGCAGGATGAGAAATTGGTGATTAAACAGGCATCACTGGTCATCTACTACTTGTCCCAGCAGCTAATAGGCTATATGGCTCTAAACTATAAACCAGCTTCTCAGATTATTTTATAAGTCTTTACCAGAAAGGAAGCAAATGGAAAGAGACTAACATTTATTAAGTATCCACTATTTGTCAGGAAGAACAAAATCCTGGGATTTCTACCTTCATCCCCTGCTATTTCCATCAGAGTATTCTTGCTGAGCAATTGCTGGAGATCTCTCATCTTGCTGGAACATTCTGACTGTTGACTCTTTAACAGATGTTAGTTAATAAATGAACTGTCCTAACTTGCTCCCTTCTTTTCCTTTCTATTCCCCAGCCCATCTTCTGATCTGACGCTGGTATGTTGTCTGTTTGTTTTTAAACAGATCACAGCACATACCTTCCCTCTTTTTCGCTTTGAACAATCCTCCAGTTCTACTTCTAACTACCCTGAGAAGCTTCTCGCATTGTTCTGATGAGCCTCTACATGTTCACTGGTCTGTCAGACTCGAGAATGTGAACAACCGATGACTAATAGGACCCTGGCTGAGCTCTCTCTGCCTGAGAGTCTAACATGTTCAGAAAATTTTACGTGGTTCAAGATAGCTTAATTTTAAACTTGTGCTTAAAATCCTGGCAAGGAAGAAAACTCACAGCTGCTGATCAACTGTGAGCCACTGTTCTAGGCCCTTCTTGTAGATCATACCTAGTGTGACCACCCAATCTGGTTTGCTCAAGATGGTGCCAGTTCACAGGGATGTCCCGGGATAATTCTTGGCAGGCCCACCCTCCCCACCTCCTAGTGTGTCCCTGTTTGAATGGTAAGCTGTATATGCACCCTAACCATACCTCACGGTCTCTCATTATTGTCCTCTGAGTGAGTATCTCCAATAATCCCATTTTTAGATGAGAAAACTAGGCTCAATGAGGTCAAATCACTTGCTTGAAGTCTGACAATTCTTGCATTAGAGTCTAGTTTCCAGCTTAGGAATGACTGATTTTAAAGTAGGCTTTCCACCATACTGTGAGTAATTCAATATGAATTAAGAAGAATAAGATGATCAAAGTTCTTGTTTCCAAGTGAAACACGTTTTCTGTATGATCATGGCCCAGTAATTCCTATTCTGCAAATAAAATGAGCCTACACAGAAATATTTTTCTCTGTTATTGATGTGCACCTGGCAGGATTTTAGACAGGATCAGCCCTTAATAAGATTGGCAAAGGGAGAAAATTTGGCTTTCCTGCCTGCCTTAACACCTCTATTTATTTTCTCTCCACTTCTCTAACTCTGTACTGCTCCATCTCCGCTCCAACGAAACTAGGGAAACATGAGACTCCATCAGCACAGAGATCTGAATTCAAGTCCCAGAGTGAATATATATAGCTATGTAATGCAAGCAAGTAATACGGCCTCTCTATACTGCAGTTTCCTCCTGTGTAAAATGAATAACACCGTCTGCTTCATCGAGTTGTAGTAAAGATTAAATGTGAGAACATATGATGTACTTGTGCCACGCCAAGACATTGTATGTATCCAACAGATAGTAGCCCCTTCCCTGACTCAGCAAAGATCTGATTTTCCACCTCAATGTAAGGGAAAAGGATTCTCTTCCCAGACTATCTGTTACCACTCACTTAGATCAATGGTGAAAAGATATCCGGACTAGAGAGATCGGGGGGTGGGGGGGATTGGAAAAGGGTCCTGTAAGGACCTCAGTAATCTGTTGTCATTGTTAATACTGTCATTTGTTTGTTTCCCCCAAAAGATTATAAACTCTAGGAAGGCATGATTACGTCACATCATACACCTCACTAGTGTGCCATTTGTGATGAGTCTTGATGAATCAATAGAAGTTTACCCAGTGAAGAATAGCAAGGACTGTGTGAAGAGCAGGTGCAAAGTTGTAGAGTGTGGAAGGAGCCCAGTGAGTAGCCCTGTGTGGCTGGACTGGTAGAGACCAAGGTAAGGCCATTCCCACCTACTGAGTATGCACCACGTACACAGCGCTGCGCTAAGCACTTTACGTGGACTAACTCATTTAAGCTTCACAGGAACTCAGTATGAGGGATACTCTTGTTATTCCATTCTGTATGTGGTGGATGAAGCCCCGGACGGATTGCACAAGGATCTGAACCCAGACATTCTGATTGTAGAGCTCAGACTCTTAGCAAGGGATTGGAATGAATGAAAGAAAGAAAGAAAGAAAGAAAGAAAGAAAGAAAGAAAGCAAGCTGATGCCACATACTGGGCTCAGACTTGAGGGGATCGCTGTGGGCTAGAAGAGAGGGTTGATTTTCATTCCGGAGGCGCAGGTGGTAAAAGCCTTCTCAGGTGCCAAACCAGGGCAGGTACAATATAGACAAATGGTTGAATTTAAAAGTGAATAAATTTCCTAATTGACCCAAGTCATTCCTCTTTCTGGCTTTGGGTATTTGCCAGTGCTTCTCCAATTACTTTAAGAGCTTTTGTGAAATTCTCAATGTAATCTCCGAAGAAAATAATTTTAAAAACACATATGTGTTAATGTGAACTATTCATGAACAGTAATATGCTTAAGTATATGTGAGTTTAAATCAGTTTCAGTTGGAGGTTTCTTTTTGTCTTTTTTTTTTTTTTACATTCCAGAGGTACACATGTATACTTTATTCACATTATTCATTCAATAATTCTTTTTTTAAGATTTATTTATTTGTTTATTTATTAATGAGAGACACAGAGAGAAGCAGAGACCTAGACAGAGGGAGAAGCAGGCTCCCTGCAGGGAGGGACCATTCCAGCTTAGTCCCCCTGATGTGGGACTCAATCCAGGAATCTGGGATCACACCCTCAGCTGGAGGTAGACACTCAACCACTGAGCCACCCAGGTGACCCGTCATTCAATAATTCTTGAGGTCCTAATACAGGAGAGGAAATGTGCTAGGTATATACTTTGAGACTAATAGCCTGATAAATATCATCATCATCACCTCTGAGTGTTTCCTTCATGCCAGAAACTATTCCATATAATTTATATATATTCACTCAATTATCCACTGTAATAGTCCTATAATACAATTACCCCATTTGAAAGATAAACTGAGTAAATTGTCCCATGGAGCCCAGACTTGTCATCAGAGCAGATCATATTAATCTTTTTTTCCAGGTCATATTAACCTTGATAGTATACATAGATTCTAAATGTATGTTTGTGCTAGTAGATTCTAAGTATATATTTGTTGAATGAATAGAACAATTATTTGAAGTACAAAATATTTTTCTGAGCTTATATCATGCATTTTTCCTGTGCATCCTCTCAATTAGAAATAATGTATGTGAAGAAGCTTAATTTCTACTATAGGAGGTAAGATATGAACACCAATAAGAAGCTGCATAGTTGTTTGAAAATATGCTTTAAAAATAAAAACCTAAGATGATTAAAACTGAAATGTAAAGAGGGGAGATTCACATTACATGGAGAAACAGAAATGGTTTGTGGATGAGGTAACACTAGGTTGAGCCTTGAAGGATTTATGCACACAGAGATGGGTGCTGGAGAGGCAGAGCAGAGAGGAAAGGATCAGTTAGGAAGGTCCCTGTAAGAAGAAGCACAAAGGGAGGAAAAAACACAGAGCCTGTATGGCGATAATGGAATATTTTTCTTTAGCTAAAATGTTGCTGCTCAAGGGATCCTTGGGTGGCTCAGTGGTTGAGTATCTGCCTTTGGCTCAGGGCATGATCCTGGAGTCCTGGGATGGAGTCCCGCATCAGGCTCCTTGCATGGAGCCTGCTTCTCCCTTTGCCTGTGTCTCTGCCTCTTTCTTTCTCCGTCTCTCATGAATAAATAAATAAAACCTTTTTTTTTTTAAATGCTGCTGCTCAAAACCACCTAGCATTGTTTTTCTGCTATCTTTACATTGCCTTTTAATATCAGTTAGGCCTATATTCAGATACAAGTACACAGAAAACCCAAATCAAGTGACTTAAACCTAAGGGTTTATTTTCCTCACATGACAAGAATTCTGGATAAATGGATGGCTGTTGGCATTGGTGCAGACTAGTAGCTCCTCAATGTGGGACTGACTGGCATCTTTGGGATTCTCTAAGCCTTTCCTTCATGGTTAGGACTCAGTTGTCCTAGCCTTGGGCACTATGTCTGAATTTAAGGCAGGAATCAGGGGCAAAAGGAGGTTAAGCCACACTGACTGGTCTCTGCCTCTAGTCATGGGAGTAAATGCTTTCCCAGAATCCCCCAGCAGACACGTACTCATTTTTAATGGCCAGAACTCTGTCACACTTATCTGCAAGGGAGGCTGGGAAAAGCAATATTTGACTTCTGAAGATTCTCTAGTGTGAGAGGAAAAGAGAGAAGGGGGTTGAATGGAGGTTGGGTCAACCAACCAGCAGTGTCCAACAGACGCTAGTAAGTGCATCACCTGAGTGTTTACTGTGTGCGCATCACAGACTAATCACTCCACATACCTATATCTTAATGTTCATCACAACAGGTCTCTGAGACCTCCATTATCATCCCCATTTTACCAAAATCCACCCAAGGTTCAGTCATTTGCCCACAGCCACATAGCTGACAAGAGGCAGAAGTACAGAACTGTTTCTAGCCTGGAACTTAGCCAGGATGCCCTCCTGCCTCCCAGATGGTGGTGATCGCTGACTGACCACCAATGATGTGAGTAGCTTTGCACATTTATTATGTCCGTTGATTCTCACAAAAGTCTATGAGTGGTTAGGAATTCTATCATTTAACAGATGAAGACACTGAATCTGAGTGAGTTTATGTGACTCACCCAAGGTCAGTCACGTTCTTCTAGATGGCTGAGCTGAGATTCATAGCTCAGACTCCTCATTCCAAAGTCCATATCCTTTCTTCTGCGCTGTGCCACATTTTATTGCAATTTCATTGGAAAAATAATTCCTGTTTATCCCGTCCAAAATGTCTCCCATCTGTCCCTCCTCTCCAGTCCACAGCCACTTCCTTGGCTCAGGCCCTCATTACTGTATAATTAGACTATTCTAGAAATCTACTAAGCAGTCTTCATGCTTTTACTTTTTCCTACCAGATTTGCCTTCCCAAAACATAAATCATATCATGTGGTCCACCCTCTGCTCCATGGCTCCCCACTACCCAAAAGAGAGTTCAAATTTCTTAACCAAAGCTAGCCTTCAACAACTTCCCTACCTGACTTTCCATTTCTAAGCCACCCTTTGCTTTTGACTCTTACCCTACTCTCCACTGCAAGAAGGCTGACCTTGCCAAGGTACCAACTTAAAACAATTCAATTCAGCCAGTCCAAATGCCCATTCCAGTGGGACCTTGACGGAGGAAAGGGAGCCTGGTTATAGGTGCGGGGAAGGAACATTCCAGTGGGAAACAAAGCAGAAGGCATGGGGCCGGAAGACAAAGAGTTTTAACCCTCCTATTAGTAGTTGCAGAAAGGAATGTCATAGTGGAAAATCACAAGATAGAGTGCTGCCAATTAATGTATTCAAATTCCAAACTGAAAAAGCAAAAAAAAAAAAAAAAAAGTCATATCCAGCCTTATATCAGTGTGTTCATGCCAATCTTAAAAGTGATTCTTGAGTGAGCGTCATTATCTAATAATTTTAACTAATTCTCCCAGAAAATCATTTCTCTAATTACCATCTTACAAGCAAAGTTGGCCAGCTAGCCATAGGAGAGTCAGCCTCTGCTTTCCAAGTCCCTCACAATTAGAGATGGAGTCAAATGTGGGTATAATGGAAAGTCTTTAGCATCAGAATAGACATGGGTTTGAACCCTGGCTGTGTGTGGCTTTGGACACATAATTCACTCTTACTATCCGAGCCTAAAGGTCCTCACCTGTCAATAGCAGACAACTGAGCCTCTCTCTCAATGTTGTCATAAGGCCTTGAGAAGTCTGAGGGAGGAAGAATGGAAATATCAGTGTTCAAGCACACCCAACCCCAGTCACTGCATGCTGCATGGTTTTGTGGAGGAAATTGCTAGAAACAAGCCTCTACCAACCTGAAAGTTGTCAGGGCAGGAGCCACAACCAGCCTGGAGACATAGGTCAAAGATAGTTTGTTTCATCTGGTTTCATTTTACATCTAAACAGTGGGGGAACTTATTAAACCATACTCATAATATGGAAGCCAAACTGCTCTTGCACAGCAGAATACGGAATCACCCAGTAAGGGTGACTGAACGCAACACAGCTGGATCACTTAGTGCCAGCCCTCGACTGCTCAGCATAAATGGGCCAGATTCTGGGCTTTGCTCACCTGTTTACTAATTCTGTGACCTTGTACAGGTCAAAGCAAACTCTCTGCCTCCTGCACAGCATCTTTAAAATGGACAAAAAAGAGAAGATGGCTATAATAATAAAAATATGAAAATAATTTTTAGAACTACATTCAATTTTAATTATTTGGCCATAAACCATCTCAAAATGTGAGGCAGATTATTGATGTTGTTATGTTGGTCCTTCATACAATAGTCAAAGTCATCGAAAGGCCCTTCATAAATATTTCTGTCCTCAGGAACTCACATTCTAGTGGGAGAGGATGACATGTGCATAAATCACTCTAATACAAGGTAAATAGTGGTAAGTATCGAAAGAAAGGTACAAGCCAAAAGCTCTGGGGACATGGAAGCCCGGAGATTAATTTCTAATAGGGAGGATCTAAAAAGGTTTCATGAAGGAGATAGGGTTTTGGTTGGGCCTTGAAAACTTGGGAGAGCTTTGATTTATACCATCTTGTCTTATGCCTCAGGAAGCACCCGTAGCTTGCTCCTCTCACTTGACTCTGTGCTTCTGAAGGGGAAGGACATTGATTTTTCATCTCCCATCACCAGCTCCCCAGCATAGGGCCTCACAGCCAGTTAGTGCTCCATAAACGTTGTTTGAGTCCAATTAGTGGTGATGATAAGAAGGAGGAGGAGGAGCCATTCATCATATTAATAGTGTTTGTTCTTTATCAAATTCGTGTTGTGTCAGGTGATTTAGGGCAGCATCTCCTGGACCCTCACACCAACCCCTGAGCAAGAGGTTACCATCACACACTTCACTTCCCACCTCCTGCTGGATTCACATATAGGTCGCTTGATTCCCGAACGCAAGACCCCAACATAACATGAGGACAACTCTGGGAAAAGTCTAAGTACAATATGTTTTATGACCTTTCTGGTGAAAAAAAAAAAATTCCTTCAATATAGCAGTTATATATCAGTCAGGGCTCTCCAGAGAAACAGAACCATAGGCCGGATTTCTATGTTGAATCTTGAGGCAGAATTTCTTCTTCTCTGGAAAACTTGAGCCTTTGCTCTTACTTATAGCGTTCAACTGATTGGAGGAGGGTATGGAGGTTAGTCTGCTTTACTTAAAATCAAATGATTGTAAATGTTAATACCATCTAAAAATATCTTCACTATAATGTGTAGACTAGTGTTTGGCCAACAACTGGGTACTTGACATAAAATTAACCATCATAAAATTAACCATCACAAGATGTAGAAAAATAGTGACCCCAGAGAGATTTTTGTATTTAGAGCACTGTAACCACCCCATTTTTGTGTTGTTTTTAATTAGTTTTTAGGGGGAAAAAGCATAAGAGTAACAAAAACAGTTTGAAATTCTGTACATTTGTTATGGGAAAATACACTTTTCTCATAAAACAAAAACTAATTTTTTAAAAAAATTCATACAAGAATAAAAAATAAAAGGAATAAAAATGCCATGGATTGATTTAAACATCAAAATGTATTATGCATGTTTAATTTTATTTTTTAAGATTTATTTATTTCAGATAGAGAGAGTGGGGGGAGGGGCAGAGGGAGAGGGAGAAGCAGACTCCCCCTGAGCAAGTAGCCCAACGTGGGGCTTCATCCCAGGATCCTGAGATCATGACCTGGCCAAAACCAAGAGCTGCTTAACCAACTGAGCCACCCAGGAACCACATGTTTAATTTTAGAGAGTTTGCTACATGAAAAAGAGTGTTTGACTCTTCTGGTATATGCGTGCTGACCTGTTTTAAAGAGGTTTCTAGAAGACCAGCACAGGGAGATCTTGAGTGTCATTTTGTGTGACCTCATGCATTACAGATGGGAACGTCAGGACCCAGAGAGGGCACTCCAAGGGCACAGCT
This sequence comes from Vulpes lagopus, assembly GCF_018345385.1. Lineage (NCBI taxonomy): Eukaryota > Metazoa > Chordata > Mammalia > Carnivora > Canidae > Vulpes > Vulpes lagopus. Next base: position 30,390,162 of record NC_054838.1, on the reverse strand, counting down.
TGGCACCTCAAGAGAGTGGTACAATGGGACTTCTGTACAGTCTCTGGTGGGGCTTCATTTATCAGGCTTATTATCCAGTTTTATTATCAGAAGAGAAAAGAAAGATAAACACACAGGAAGCCCACGTTCTCTGCCATAGGGCTGCATGGGCTGTACTCAGACCAGCTGTGAGCCAGATGTCTGCCCTCCCCAAAGGAGCTGCAGGGGGCTCCCTGCCTCTCAATGAGCATATGAGGGAGAAGAGGAGGACTACAGGACAGGGGGAGTCCCAACCCCTTCGGGGACAGGACGAGCTGCTGAATGCCCTCAGTGCTACATGGAGGGAGAGCAACAGGTGAGCCATGAAGGGGTTGAAAAGAGTGAAGCTGTGACGCCAACGTTCTGGGTTCTAGTCCCTGCTCTGCCTTCTGTTAGCTGTAAGTTTGCTTTTCTGGGCCTTAGTCTTCTTCCTCTGTAAAATGGACCAAATAACAGCCCAACCAAAAGCAGGCAGATAAATCCAAAGATCTAGGTTCGAATCCTGTCTTTGCCACTTCCCATCCATTTGTCCTTGGGTCCTGCACGTAGCCTCTCAAACCTCTGCTCGTACAGAAGAAGAATTCTCAGTTAGAATTTAAGAGAAGTAACTCATGTGAAGTGCCCACCACCTCATCTGACCTGCAGAGTTGGGAGCTCAGTAAATATTCCCGCTCAGTTCCCCCTTTTCCTCTCCAAATCCAAATTCCAGAGACTGCAGCTTTCCAAAGCTGCCTGAGCACACTCTTTGAAGACCCGCTGGGTAATCCTCCCTTCACCACCTCTCCACCCTAATCAGTCACTCAGCAACAATTTCTGAAGGGCCCGCCGTGGAGTGGCACTCTGTGGTCATGTCCCAGCCTTCACAGAGGCCGCACACTGAACCTCCCCGTGCCACACCCTCAGCCCGACAACCCACAGACCGGCTGTCCCCAGGAGATGACATCTTTTAGCTTCATGTCGATGGCATGGCTGGCATCATTCCTAGCTCCAGCCCGCATCCTGGGAGAGCTTGCCAGCATTCTCCAGTGGGAAAACCATGAGCCTTGCAAGGCGGGGTAGAGTGGAGGCCTCAGGGTGCGTCCTGACAGCTGGTGCTACTGAAGTATCGATGACATCCATCTGCCCACACTTTGGAATCTAGGTGTGGCCGCCTTTGTGTCTGTCTCCCAAATAGCAACAGGGGCCCCCTCCTTTTCATCTGTTGAGGGACCCATAAGGTGAGGTTTCTTAAGATCTTTGTTTCTGTCCGGTGAAATGTCAGTGGTCCCAGGGGAGCCCCCAGTGACGTCTGGAATCCAGCGCCCAGCTGGTCTCTGTGGGGCCTGAACCACACCTGTGCTCTGTGTTTGCCTCATGGAAACCGGGGCAGGAAACAAAGCACTTCCTCTGGAGCAGGAGCCTGCGCAGGGGCTGATTATAATCTGATTTCCAAGGGCTGGCAGCCCTGGCACTCTTCAATGAGTCACACTCAAGTCCAAGCTCATCAGAGACACTGGCTTGTGGGGTTGCTCAGGGGAGACAGTGCAATCAACATGCATGTGAACAAGGAGGGGGCTGGGAAAGCATCTAAACTAACCTTATATCCTGGGAGCCTCCGGCAATGTTTACTGCTCAGGGCCCTTGCCCAGACGCACGCTGGCAATCAGCCCCCTTCCTCTTTCTGCTTTCTTCCCTCTTGAGCGCTAGAATGCCCACTCCATGCCTGCGGGCCCTCCTCAGCAGAGTCTGGCTGGAAAAGGGGAGGCCAGATCTGAAGCAGTGAGGCCGTACACCTCAACACCAACCACCCCCCGAATAGACAACAGATAAGCCTTCTGCAAGTTCCCTGTCTGGGACACAAACTCAGATAACCAAGTAACCAGAGGGAGGAAGCACCTCAAGTTGTCGGATTGGAGTGCTCTATACCCCTCATCTGTGCTTCCCGATGCCCTTTCTGTGAAATATAAGGTATGGGACACACTCTGTCTCATTTTCATTTCTGACGGTTGAGGTCATCAAAACATCTTCCACGCTGTGGACCTAAAACGACCTTTCTTTCCAGGACTAATTAGGGCAGAGGCTGCAACTAAAGCCAGACAATAGATCCCTCTGGCCTCTAGGCAGAGTCATATGCCCCTGTCTGGGAGATCTCTGGCTATCTACTCATGCCCCTTCCTTTTATATGTGAGAAACTGAGGCCAGGTGTGTTTAAGAGATTTGTCAAGATCACATCCTATGGGTACGTAGCCCAGATTGGAACCACGGCCTTCGTCATGCCACTGTTTTTATACAAGCCCCTTCCTGACCTACGGATTCTCCAGATCCTATCTTGATTATCTTCACTCAGCATCCTAAGAACACATCAACACTTTTTATGTTTGAGGGATCATATCCCAAATATACATTATAGGGTGGGACATAACACTGCCAAAACTTTTAAGTGTAAATTCCCTTCAATTGTTTGAGCACAAAGTTCCTAATTCTCAATATTCTTATTTCTTGAACTTCCAGATTGAGCCAGTCTTCTCTGAGCAACATGCTGGAACACAAATAGGCTCGATCCTCAGAAGCATCTAGATTAACAAGCTTTCTCTGTTCGGTTCTTGGGTGACAGGGATGGTGTGATTCACTAGAAAAAGGTACTGGGGTGAAAGGACAGAGAATGCTTTTTGGAATTAAGTATAGCTGTAAAGTGTGGCCAAGCATCTTGGTATTGTGTGACCCTGGGAAAGTTGCTTAATCTCTCTGAGCCTCAATGTGCTCCTCTGTAAAATGATGATAATTATACTTACCTCTCAGGATTTGGGGGAAGACGTAAAAGCTGATGTAGGTCAAACACTCTCCATGCACTAAACAGTATTTCTGTACTGAGTTTTTCCACCTTACCCCATCATATTTTTTAAGTAATAATAACGACTATTTACAAAGATCATTTTGCTGTGTGGGTATATAGTCTAGATACAGGTAGAAAAGAGTGCAAATGGCGTCAACAACAACAACAACAAAATAAAAGCCATGCAACGAGATCCCCACTCAGCACATCTGAAACCCTGACTTCCATCTGCCTGCTACCAGCTGCTTTCTCAAGCCCAAGTTACTTACAAGTCTGCCCTTCAATGACAATCTCTAGAACACAAATCATACTGCCTCCCCCCACTTACAGCTCTAACAGAAAATAAAATAGTAGATACTGTGCCCTTGGAAGGGTTATTATTATCTAGAGCAGTACTTCTCAAAAGACGTAGGGCTAATGCAAAAAGTAGAGTTCCCTAACTGAGTAAGTTAGGGAATCCTGGACTAAAGAGGTTTTTTTTTTATTGCGGAACTTCTCCAACCTTTTCACCTGCCCGCTTGCATCAGGAATCTTCCAAGACTAGGCTAGAGTGTGCCACGTTTCCCAAGAATATTTGGCCACTAAACTTCTCTATTTTTGAAGACCATATCGTGGTCCCAGTGTTCTATAGGACATACTTTGGGAAACACTCAGCTGACATGCTTCAAACTGCTTCCACAGCCTAGAGAATGGAAGATTTAACTGTCCCACCATTTTAGCTGCATGCAATATGCAATAGAGAGAGGCAATTTAGTAGCATAAAGGATAGCTTTTAAGAGCAATTCCTTCTGGCAGCAAGAGGCAAAAAGGGTAGGTACCAAGCCTTAAGAACCTGGAGCCAGACTCTAATGGCATTAAATGAAGGTGCCATTGGGAGGCCCAGTGTGCCCCAAACAATTATGGGAGGTTTCAGCTTAGAGGTGGCACCCTGAGGACAGCTAAGAAGCAATGTATTTGAAATGGCTAGATTTTCTTTCTTTCTTCTTCTTCCTTTTTTTTTTTTTTTTAAATGCTTCACAGCAAGGGGTTGGGGAGTGTAAATCAGAACTCTGAAAGCTATGGCTTGGAATTGAAGGCTGGTCAGGAACATGAGCAGATAAGCTCAGCATCTTCTATGCAGAAAGGATCCTTCTGAAAACCACCATATACCCAGGACCACATGTGGTTAGGTAACATGGGCCCTGTCAAACCTCTGGACTTTGGTACAAGCTGCTCCCTCACCTCACATGCCCTCCACCTTCATTCAGGACTACCCTATCTCAATACCCTATACCTCATCTACTATTGTTTTAAATCAGTCACTGTTATAAAACCAAATGTAATACAAATACTTCTCATCCCTTCCTTCTCCTCATAGACTCAAACACCTGCTCCACCACCAAATAAATACACTGAACATAAATATCAAGAGCAATGCAGAATTTACTAGAGGGGACAGTGAAGGGATCTACATGCACATCCACAGATAACTACTCAAAAGTTGTTTTTGGTATTTTTTTTGACATTTCTTATCTACCCTAGGCCTTTTTTCTGCCATGCTTTTTTTTCTTACCCCTTTCCTTGCCCAGGGGGACTTTCTGTCTATTTTACCTTGTATGCAGTATATAGCCTTGCTGGCACCTGTCTTTTATTCCCAGATCTAAGAGATTAAAGGCAGGGATAAAGGCAGCACAAGAAAATAGAAGGAACATTATTACTGAAGTCAATACAGAACTCCATGCAGATTCTTGCTTTGCAGCTTCCTAGTTAAGGGATCTTGGTCAAGTCACTTCAATTTTCTGAGACTCCGTTTCCTTTGGGGGAATATGGGGATGATAATGCGATGTTGCATGGTTGCTTTGTGGACAACAGGAAAAGAGGAATATGAAACACATAGCATGGTGCCTGGCACAGAGCAGGCACTCAATGAATTGCAGAAACAATGGTTCAGAGAGGAATTGGGAAGTGTCTGCATCCAGATGGTGGCTATTAGAATAGGAAAGGAGAGACAGGTGCATGAGACATTATGTCTCAACATAGACTGGGGCTGAGCCGGAGTGAAAGAAAGTGATGACAGGTCTCCGTTAAAGAGATTAAGTGCTTGGCCTTGCATGAAGCTCAGAGTGCCAGTCATGATGTGGCTTGACAGCTGAGCATCAGGGACTGCTGTGAAAATAAGCCAGGTGTCTCCCAGGGCCCGCCCTGGGGATAAAGGGCTGTATTAATTAATTAAAATAATAGTTGTAAATGTGCTTGATGTTTAAGCAGATAAATGACAGGGCCATCTAATTGAGAATGTGAATGGAACTGTTAATAAATGGCCTTTTGATTGTAGGTTTTAAAACATCCTTTAAAAAGTCATGGTTTGTTTTAAATTTTGTTTGCAGGTATATGGGTTTCATATTGCTTTATAGAGTTGATTGCTAGGGCATAAAGTGGACGTGCTTGCTCTAATTTCAAACTGGTCACAAGTGACAAAGAACAGCACAATGTAATACTTGGCTCCTCCAGATAGCAGAACAAATCAAGAGTCTGAAGGTCTTCAATCTTAGCCAGTACTTTGTACCAAAAAAACTTAGCCTTTAAAGTTAGATGAAAAAAGGGGATCCTTGGGTGGCTCAGTGGTTTAGCGCCTGCCTCTGGCCCAGAGCATGATCCTGGAGACCTGGGATCAAGTCCCACATTGGGTTCCCTGCAAGGAGCCTGCTTCTCCCTCTGCCTATATCTTTGCTTCTCTCTCTCTCTCTCTGTCTGCTCTCTCTCTCTCTCTCTCGAATAAATAAATAAAGTTAGATGAAAAAAAGATTAAAATCCTAACTTTGACCCTCAAGAGTATAATTTTGGCTGTATTATTAAACATCTCTAGGCCTCAATTTTCTAGTCTATATAATGGGTATGAAATTTATGGTTGTTCTTAGACACCATTAATAAAACATAAAGTAACGTGAGTGCCTAATACTTTTAATGCTTAGTATATGTTGATTTCTCTCCCTTAATGATCAGATTTACAGGATTCACATTATTGTGAGGCTTTATACGGGTGAGTGGAGGAGACAAGAGGAGACTGTTGAGAACTTTATGTAGGACTTCAGATGTCTATGGTTTGTCACTGGGAGTAGAGTAAAAAACAAAGAAAACTCAAGATTATATGCCAAGGACTTGAATTCCACTTCAAGGCTTTGGTAGGCTTAGTTGCATGGTCGTAATATGGCAGTGGACAGAGATACACTGTTTAAAAAGAAGAAAGAAAGAAAGAAAAAATTCTAATGAAAGAAGGGCCTGAGGCTGTCAGAGTATTAAAAAGCTGGACATTTACACAGTGTGGTGGACATGTGAGGTAAAGCATTAGGAACTGGTGCAGGGGGGATCCCTGGGTGGCTCAGCGGTTTGGCGCCTGCCTTTGGCCCAGGGTGCGATCCTGGAGTCCCGGGATCGAGTCCCACATCGGGCTCCTGGCATGGAGCCTGCTTCTCCCTCCTGTGTCATTGCCTCTCTCTCTCTATGTCTATCATAAATAACTAAATAAATAAATCTTAAAAAAAAAAAAAAAGGAACTGGTGCACGATTGAGCCTAGCAGGGCCGCCAGAAGTCTCTTAGATGCTGGGAGGACCACCAACACATTTTTTTTTCCTTGACCATCTTTTACTCTGAAGGGAGAGAGCACAAGGAGAATTGCTCCTTGGCACCCAGCCACAGAGCTGAGTGGTATGGAATCATAAGTGATAATGCCCATGTAACAAGAGTTTTGGTAGAAACAAACTGTGCCATGTTGAAGTCAAACGAGGTCAAGACTTCTGGCTTCAGCCGTCATGCGGTCCTGACTTTCAGAAAGCAGATTTCTAGAACCTCAAAGTGACCCTCAGCCTCCAAGAAAACAGACTCAAGTTTACAAAAGAAGGATTCCAACTGTACCATCTTAAGGGACCCAAGAAGTCAGGAAAGGCTGCATGGATACCTGTGGTTTCACAGAAAGTCAAGATGCTGAGCTAATGACCTCATGAATATTGCAGAGCTAAGCATGCCTGGGTTTGAATGTTAGATTCTTCACTATGAACTGTGTACGCTCTGGCAAATTCTTTAAGCCTTCTGAGGTTGTTTCCTTATTCATCACAAACAAACAATACAACTTATATTGCAGTGTCTCTGTGGTGTTAAATGATATATGCAAAATGTGCCTCCTATTGCTAGAACATAGAGGCTACTCAGGTAAAATATGAGGCCCCTCGCCTTTCACTTCATAGGATTATTTGGCAGGTCAACTGGAGGAAAGCCAGGGAGGACCGGATTTCAGAAGGGAGTCCGCAAACTTTTTCCTGCCCTGTGGCCAAGATAATGGAAGGACAGTACTTTATCCTAAAAAGGTGTCTTGAACGGTGGAGCTGCCAGTCTGGTTGGGGAGATTATTTTGGATGTATTGGATAGAAGAGAAAAGTTCAGGGAGAACTTTCCCAGTCACACTGTGCAGCCAGCCACCTGCTGAAACCCTGCCGAGAGAGATGAAAGAAGGCTTGCTATTGGAAGATGCCAGCAGGGCCAGAAGGACCCTCACTTACTCATCAGGGAGAGCTTATAGGGTAAGCTATAACCTTATAACCTATAAGCTATAAGGGCTCTCTACTCTGACTAGCCACTATCCCCTCTTTATAAAGTCTTTGCTCTTACCACGTTGGTTTGGCAAAGAAATGACACTGTGTTTCATGTATTTGGCCAATTTCTTTAAGAAATTGGAAAGGGACACCTGGATGGCTCAATCGGTTAAGCATCTGACTCTTGATTTTGGCTTGGGTTATGATCTCAGGATTGTGAGAGTAAGCCCCACATCGGACTCCACACTAGGCATGGAGCCTGCTCAAGATTCTCTCTCTCTCCCTCTCCCTCTGGCCCCTCCACCCAGCTCCTCTCTCTCTTCTTCTGGGAGGAAGGGAAGAAGGAAGAGAGGGAAGGAAGGAGGGGATGGGAGGAGAGGAAGGAAGGCAGAGAAGGAGGGAGGGAGGGAGGGAGGGAGGGACGGACGGACGGACGGATGGAGGGAGGGAGGGAGGGAGAAGGCCTTAACACCTTAAGGCCACAAATGCCACCTGGAAACATAGAATCCATATAAATTCTGTCTTGAAAAGGCAGACTAGTAGAGGAGGAACCTAGTTCTAAATCTGCCAGCTTATTAGCTCTCTGACCTTGACAGATAGGCTAGAAATCTCTAGTCCTTAGTCTCCTCATTTGAAAAAGGGGGAATGGTAGGGGGAGATGTGGAACAGAGGGAGGACCTATCTTAATTTAGTCTGTTGTAAAAGCTTATTTAAATGTGAGAAATTATGAATTACCAACATGGTGAAGTGGAAGCATTAGCTGGAATGTGTTGAGTGATGAGCATGTGCCAGCAATTTTTCCAAGCCCTGTATATTTTTAATTCTTCAGTCTTCACCTTCCCACAAAGTAGGTGCTATTCTTATCCTCATTTCATAGGTGGGAAAACTAAAATGCAGAGATCTTTCATGACTTGCCCAAGGTCACAGAGATGGTAGGTGTCAGAATTTGAACCCAGCCCATTGGCATCAGAGCCTGCGGGCTTGGCCCTGATTTCTGCCTTGGAGCTGAACAGACCTGGTTGTTACCTGAGGTCCCCTGACTTATGATCTGCTTTGCACAAGCCAGATCCTTTAACTACTCAGGCCTCAATGGCCTCATTTACAAGGCAGTGGTCCAATTTCCTACCTCAGAGTTGTGGCAAGCATTTGGGTCTGGTATGTGTAGCCGGGGCAATTAAGAAGAAATAAGGTGGTGGTACTGAAAGGCTAGCTGTGTTTCTATGGGCCTTGGCTTCCCCAAGAGTAAACAACAAACCAATGGGAAATGAACTAATAAAAAATGATTTAACAAATTGTTTTGTTGAATGAACAAAATCCTTGCATATTATGATAAATACCAGGAGGAAGTCGCCATGGTGACAATAAAGAAAGGGAAGGGAAGGCAATGCTGAAGAGCCCCTACATCAAATAGGAAACCGTGGGAATTGTGTTCATCTTGTGGCAGGGGTTCAGGGCCTCTAATAATGATGGATGCAGCTGGGAGCTCTGGGAAGATTTTATTTGAGAGAAATAATGGAACGATGATGCTTGCCCCAAGGGTGGCAGGCAAAATATCCCATGCACACAATTTCCATGGGTAGAATCAGTCCTAAACAAATTTGGCTTCTTTACCTCTCTCTTGTTGTCATCTCCTGATTAGATAGCAGTAGCCATGGGAGGGAGATACGATTAAATCCCTCTCCTTTTATTTGAGGGGGAAAAAAGTGTATCACAGTGATCGAATTGGAATCAACACTTAGGCATCTCCCTTCCCGCCCCCCAAAAAAGAAGATTTTAATTTTAACATAAAAATTTGATGAGCGGAATATGCAGCATTGCCTGGGTCGATATCTACATTTCAAATGCATTTACAGTCATTACTGAAAGAATCTCCACTTGGTGAACCATTAAGACAAAGCACTGAGTAAATTAGCTAAATCGTGCCTAGGGTAACCATTCCGCAGGGCTTGTTGGGAAAAGATTCTCTTCCTGCAAGTGATGATTGGTAAAGGAATGTTTCTGGAAAATGACCCTTTTAAGAAGGAGATAGCTACTAATCAGGAGAATGCTAAATGGAGACAGGGAGGGGGGAGCATATGGAATGTACTGGAATGTGAATAGATAGACCTCAGCGAGTCTCCTTTCCATGTCACCAACCAGTGATGTGACCATTTATTCCACAAATATTCATCACTCACCTACCATGGGCAAGGCAGTGTTCTTGGCACTGGGGACTTAGCAGTTAACAGAGGAGATAAACAAACCCCTGCCCAACCAGGATTTACATTTATCCAGGTAGGAAGGGATTATTATGAATTAAATGTTTGTGTCCTCCCCAAATTCATATGTTTAAGGCCTAAGCTTGATGGCATTTGCAAATGGGGCCTTTGAGAGGTAGTTAGATGAGGTCATGAGGTGGGACACTCATGTTGGGGTCAGTGTCCTTAAAAGAAGAGGCACCAGAGAGCTTAGATATGCTCTCTTCTGTTATCTATTTCTCTCTGCCTTGTAAGGGCACAGCAAGAAGGTGTCTACTTGCAAGCCAGGGAGAGAGCTCTCACCAGAACCCAAACATGCTGGCACCCTGATCTGGAACTCCTACCCTCTAGAACTATGACTAAATAATTTTCTGTTTTTTAAGCCAAGTCAAGTCTGTTATAGCATCCCAGAGTGACTTAAGAGAAAGGTAAATAATAAATACTTAGAGTATATAGTATGCTGGCTGCTGGGAAGAGCTCAGAGTAGAGGGACAGAAGAGAGAAGATGCTGGCCATGGGTAGTGGGAGGGAGTGCATGGGTAAACTGCAATTTTAAGTTAGGGTGACCAAGGGAAGCCACCCTGAGCAAAGCTCACAGTGGTCACAGAACTGAAGTTAAAAGCACAGTTTACTTATTATTATTATTTTTTTTTTTTTTTGGCTGTCAGTTACATGGTTCTAAATCCTAGCTCCACCTGTTACTAGCTAGATGTTAGGGCAGCACCTTGCAAACTGCCTTGTACATAGTAGATGCTCAATAAGTAAAATTTTATTTTTTTTTAAGATTTTATTTATTCATGAGAGAGAGGCAGAGACCCAGGCAGAGGGAGAAGCAGGCTCCATGCCGGGAGCCTGACATGGGACTCGATCCCGGGTCTCCAGGATCACATCCTGGGCTGAAGGCGGCGCTAAACCGCTGAGCCACCCGGGCTGCCCTCAATAAGTAAAATTTTAAGATGCATCAGAATTACCTAGAGGCTTTTTAAACTCATATGTGGGTTACTCACCAGAATTTCTGATTTATTAGGCCTGGAGTCAGCTGGAGATTCTGTATCTCTCTCAAGCTTCCAACAGACGCTGATGCTGTGGGACTGGGTACCACAGTTTGAGAACTACTGCACTAGTTAAGACACACTACTCCTAACCTTAGCTTCCTCTGCTGAAATCTGGAAATGATAATGCCTCCATCACAAGGCGGCTGTCAGCGCCAGACACATAGTTCTCAATAAAGGATGGCTACTGCTGCCTGCGATCATCATTCTGGCCCACAAAGGTTCAGCTGTCTGGGCCTCAGTTTGCTCAACTATAATGGGCGACCCTATACGATGAGAGGTAACTTTGTACCAAAGCTCAGTGGAGCGGCCCTCAGTCTGTCCTGGGGTTCGGGGTCACAGAAAGATTACCAGAGACGACACTTGAGCTGAGTCTCGGTGGGTGACTGGACATTAGCGGAGATGAAGGGTAGAGAGGAGAGTCTTCTGAGCTGGGGGGACGGGAGGTGTGTACAGAGGCATGGCAGCAGGACATAGCACTACATGCTCACAGAGCTGCAAGTGTATGATGCATGGAGATAGCCACAGAGCTTCTATGAGGCTTGGCAAAGCAGCTTGGTTTTATCCTGAAGCCATGGGGTGCCAATAAGGGTTTGTGTGCAGTTCTGTTGAAGAGTGATTTCCCAGAATGGTGTAGAGGTCGGGCTGGAATGGAATGGCTGTGTCTAGAGGCTGAGAGACCAGTGAGAAGGACAGGGCCACAGCTGTTATTGGGCAGGCTTCCTCTGCGCTACAATGTCTGGCTGGGAGAAAAACGAAGTCAAAATCAAGCCCACTCCACTCATGGGGTTGGGTCTGCACAGAGGAAAGTCAGCTCTTTCTAATGTGTCTGTCCAGATGGATCGCTGTTTTCTGATTTGTACCTGAACTAGCTGTAGAGGCTTGGCAGTTGACTCAGTCTAATCAGGCTGCTCTAACAGGGTACTATAAACAACCAAAATGTACTTCTCATCATTTCAAAGGCCGGGAGATCCAACCAAGATCAAGGCATCAGCACAATTGGTGTCTGCTGGACAGCACTTCCTGGTTCATAGATGGCCATTTTCCAGCCATGTCCTCAGGTGGTGGAAGGAGAGGAAACAGAACTCTCTGGGGTCTGTTTTATAAGACCACTAGTCCTAATCATGGGGGCTCTACCGTCATGATCTAATCACCTCCCAAAGACCTCACCTCCAAATACACAACATGCATTTGGCAGGGGGTGGGACCAGAGGGGCATAAACATTGCCTCATTAGCAGCAGGTGTTACTCAAGAGGTGCAAATTCCTACATTAGCCAGGAACTAAGAGAAAGGCACCTACCTGAGAGCGAGTTATGAGTAGGAATGATTGCATCAATCTCTATTTTTTTTTTTAGCAGATGAAAAGTCAAGGTCCAGAGAAACTGAGTGATTAAGATGGTATCACATAGCTCACAAGTGATAGAACCAGAATTAGAACTCAAGCCCCCTGTTTCTAGGTCCTTGATTCTTTGAACAAAAAGCCCAAACAACCTGAAACCTCTGTTTTCAGGACACAAGTCCTGAAAGGATCTGAGACACAGTATTGGTAATTCTCATTTTCTGAGTCTATTTCCAGCCTTTGCTGGGCTGGTGGACTGGACCATGTGCTTTCCATATATTATTGTACTTAATTCTCTCATCTGTGCTCCCAGTTAGGCATTGATGCACTCCCCCTCCCCCACCATACTATAAATGGGAAAGCAGAGATGAAATTTTCCAACTTTTCCCAGCTATGCACATTGCTGTAAGTGACAGAGGAGAACTCAAACCCCAGAGCCCATGCTCCTTCCATTTATACAACATGAATTTCTCCATAGATGAATGATGGAAGGAACATGAAGTGCTAGCTGTGCATAGAACCTGAATTCTCCTAACTCTGAGCCTCACTCTCCCTGGGTAACAGATGCTGCAAAGACAGTATTTCCTCGTGTGTTACTTCTGCCCAGCTCACGTAATGGAGACTGGAATAATGCCTGGCAGGACACACCTTTCGTGTATTTGTTTCTGAGGCACATTTATGACCGTGACTACTACATGACTATGAAAGCACAGCAGGCTCCCTGTAAAACGACACCAGACTAGCTCCTGTGAAATCTTGCCAGCTGTCACTTAATATCATAGCCATGAAGGCAGACTGGAAAGGAAAAAAAAAAAAATCCTGGTCCTACTGCGTGCCAGGCACTGCATTGAGATTGATCACTAAATAAGAAAGCCATAACCTCAGGCCTCATTGCACTTAATGTCTGGAAGGCAAAGCCATTTTGAACAGTTAATTCCCAGTAATTACACTATATTATAAACTCCCCAAGGACAGGAGTCATTTATTTTGCTCACCGATACACAAGAGCAGTAGTGACCCATGAGGAGACGCAGCCCGACTGTGATGAGCACAGCTGGGTGAATGGGGGAAACTAACCTCCATGTGCCTTTGCAGGCACAGAGTACTTGCTCAATAAATGTTTGTTTTTTCAAATGAATGAAGAGAACAATGATGTGCAGTCATCATTTCAAATGGGGACACAGAGATGTACGTATGAGAATGTAGAGCTGCGGCATTTAACCTAATCTTGTTTGATGTTAAAACCTATTTTGAAGGCTTCAAGTCTTGTACCGTCTACTCAGCTCTTAAAAACTCATCCCCCAACACTGTGCATAAACAGTACATGTCTGTAGGTTCCATTTAGCTGGCAAACAGCCAGGGTGCTCTTGTGTCTAGCATGTTTGTGGAGTAGAGGTTTGGCTCATTTCTGCTTGGAATTAGTGTACCTTGAAGCCAGTCCTTTTCTGTACCACTTCCAAATTTCCCTTTAGTTCCAGAGACCCCCAACTGCCATCTTCCTCAACCACAGAGAGAAAAGTAAAAAAAAAAAAAAAATCCTGTTATGTTATTATCCAGAGCCAGTTGGTCCTCACTGGCATCCTGGAGCCACGTGGAGCTCCCTGGAAAGTGGAGCAGGACCTGCCACAGAAGAGCACAGAAAAGCCACAGAAAAGCAGGGTGGGGACTGAGAACAGAGGAGGGGGCTTGGGAAGATGTGAACCAGCCATGACTCAATCTGAGCTTGTAGAGCCCTAGAACCTTCTTCATGCAAATGTTTAAGGCATGTTGGGTATGGCGGCATGGCTCTCTTCTTGGCCAGAAAGCCAAGCCTCCATCCATCTACCCATCTGTCCACTGACTTAAAGCACAGTACCCATGCCTTGTGCCACAGTGAACGCTGACACCCCTCCACCACTGCAGCAGGACTGAGCGAAGGAAGCCAGGGAGAAAAGGCTGCCGATGTCGCTCCCACTTCCCCACACTACCCTGTGTCCCTCAGTCCTACCCTGGGAGAAGTTTGTTAGCTCAGTGATCGACTGGCCACATAGCAGAGCCATTCTTCTTAAAGCCCCAGGACCCTGAGTTCTGAATATCCCTAGTTCTTACCAAACAGTGCAGGGGCAGTGGTAGACTCGGATTAGCAGAATCCCAAAATACATTTCTTTGCAAAGATTTGTAGGAGCCAGCTCTAAGGCTTTAGACTGCATCAGACGGGTTTTCGTATGTTTGCTCACTCTCAGCGAATACTCAGTGGCCCCCACTACAGGCTGAAAATATGGAGGCCAGCTCTATCTAGGGGAGTTGACAGACTGATCTAGTGATCATGATTAGAGTAAGACAGTGAGATTCACCTTCTAGCACAGGAACTCCGCAAATGTGTTGAATAAATTAATAAATAGTAGACAACCCAATGAAATTTCAGTATCTTTCTACATCACTGCTCTTTGACAGAATACATTTAGGAGTATCTCTCACTCAACCAATTCAAATTCTTTCTCTTTATGGAACACATCCTGACCTCTTTACCCCCAGAAGACTCTTCTCTGGCAAATAGTTGTTAACATATGTTTTTGCCCACCAGATGCTGAGTTCATTGAACCCAGGGATGGTCTCATTCATCTGAGTGTCATCAGCTTCTTGCACAGGCCCTGGTCTAGATCAAGCCCTCAGAACATGATGCTGAATTATTGTTAGATCTTGTAATTTACTCTCTTAAAGTATCAGGGAGGAGGGGAGGTGTGGGCTATTATTCCCATCATGGAGATGACAATGCTAGGACACACACATCTCCAGTGACATTTCCACAGTTACTTGGTGCTAGAGCAAGAAGCAAAACCCTGGTGTTGAGGCTGCCCTCAGACCTCTCCACTCCTTCCTCCCCGCTCCAGCCGGTGATCTCTCACAGAACACAGCTCTTTTGCTCAGAAAAGCTTGCAAATAGACCTTCTGAGATGGGAACTCATGGGTGCCAGAGCTTGCTTTTAGGTGGCCAGTGAGCACCAACTAACTCTGCATAATAACATAACATGATTTTTTTTACTTTTCTCTGTGGTTGAGGAAGATGGCAGTTGGGGGTCTCTGGAGCTAAAGGGAAATTTGGAAGTGGTACAGAAGAGGACTGGCTTCAAGGTACACTAATTCCAAGCAGAAGTGAGCTAAACCTCTGCTCCCCAAACATTCTAGACACAAGTGCACCCTGGCTGTTTGCCAGCTAAATGGAACCTACAGACATACACTGTTTATGCACAGTGTTGGGAGATGTTACACAAAATCCAGATTTCAGCCTGTCTTTAAAAAAGAGATCAGAAGTGTGACAACCCAAATGGGTTCCATCAAAGCTGGGCAGTTCGCTGCCCTCTTTTGTATATGAGGAGTGCATTCTTGTTTGCCACAGTCCCTACCACTCCCTATCGTTCCCCGTTCCTCAGGCTATGATGGCTCCCTTGACTCATTTGCATTGCCTTCCTGGCACCTGTAGGGCTTTGAGTTTGCAACATCTGTATGAGAGAAAAATACTCTCTGGAAGAAAAAGACAGAAACACCTGCAGGGAGCACTTAGCCATGTGGCAAATGTTGCAACAATCTGCAAAGTCAGAAAGGGTACAAAATTATTATCCCCATTGATAAAACTGAGGCTCAAATAGGGTAAATCTCATGACCAGGTAAGAAAGCAAGTAAATGGTAGAGCCAGGATTCAAATCCTGGCTTGTCTGAGTCAAAACCCTATACTCTGTCTGTGCTATGCCTCTAAGCATTTATTTCCTTCCCCTCCCCCCACCCCCTTCCCATCCCCTTGGATTCTGAACTTGAATGCTGACCCAGAAGGTCTAATTCATTTGCATATTAATTGAATGTGGTCTGAGAGAAGGGTCATTGGTTCCAGTGTACTGTCTAAAGTCACATTTCAAAACCTCCTAGGTAAACCAATGTGTCATTTGCTGGTTGTTCTTGGTTAAGGGAAGGAGAAAGAGAAATAATTAAGTTACCTGGGCATTTGGGCTTCAGTGTTCAGACCTCTAATTGTTAAAGGCAGGAAACTGATAATCAAGGGGCGGGAGCTATGCTTTCATACATCAAAAACCCCTGTTTGTTGCAGATGTGACAAGAGAAGTTACAACTAAAGAGAGGGATGTGTATAATTAAATGTCAAAACATCTTTTGAAAAGTGGTTTTTAACTCCTCAAATCTCCAGGCGGAATAAAAAAGAGAAACTCTAATAATGCTGGTTCTGCCTCCCAGGAGGCCACTAAGCCACTGTTCCCAGCAGAGACCCAAGAACACAGTCCGACTGTTGCCACTTCCCCTTGTCCATAAATACAGAGCTAAATGCACAGAGACCTTCCACGTGGTGGGCACTTACATACATGACCTCATTCGATCTTCACAGTCAACCTTCAAAATGGGACTTAATTACATTTTACAGATAAGAAAACTGAGGTTCAGAGAAAGTAGCTCCCCATTTCCATCCCATCCCTCAACCCTCTGCCTTTAGGCGCTAGCCAGCTGCTTCCCACACAGATCCTGTAAGTCACCAGAGGGTGGGGAAAATGTAGAAAGACAAAACTATGAAGACTTCAATAGACCTGGGTTCAAATTCTGACCTAGTGGTGGAAGCTTGGTTAATTTAATCGGGACTCTCTGGGATTTATCTTCTTCGTCTATAAAATGGAAAGATGGGACTTTCAGGATTTTTCTGAAACTTAAATGAAATAATATATATAAGTGCTCCTCATAGCATTAGGTACTCAGAAAGTGGTATTGAATTCTCATTACTAACTTAAACTGGCTGCTTCCCTGGTATTCTCTGAGAGTGAAAGAAACTTCATTTCTTCCGTGGAATAATGGCTTCTTCCATGTAAAAAGGATTTCGGTGTTTGGCCAACAGGAGAACATGCCTGTGGCTGAGCTGAGGTGACATCATGGCCCAAGCTCTGGGCTGAGAGTCTGTGGGACCTGAGTGTGGGTCCTGCCTTTGCCACTTAGTGGCCATGGAACTTGGGTCAAGTTTCTTTTACCTATCAAGACCTTAGCTATCAAGTCATTAAGTAGAGCTAATAACTATTCCACAGAATGGGTACAAAGATCAATGAGGTAAGAGTCTTCAGCAAGAAATTGAGAGAACATGTGAAGAGAACTAGTGAAATTCTTCTCTGAAGGCAGCATTTTACCCCCTTTGAGGGACTGGATATCAGTAGCTCTTAAGCTTTTGAGAGTCACAAATGCTTTGCAAACCCAGTGCAGTAATGGAATCCTCCAGTTCTCACATGTGGTGCACATGAGACAAATACATACAATTTCAGGCATCCTTGGGCCCCTCCAAAATCCATCTGTGACCTCCAATGGAACGATTGGTTTGGCTCTGCTTCCCTCCCTTTCCCATTTCCAAGCCTGCAGACCCCTTCCTCAACTATGGATAGGTCCTACCATGGCTGCTAATGTTTATTTTGGGGACCTGTTGGGATGCAAGAGCAAGGTAGACAGAGCAACCACAGGTACATACCAAGCTGACTGCCAGGGTAGGGGAGCTCAAGACAGACAAGTATGCCCTGAGAGACCCAATCCACCCTTATAAACCACCCCTTCCTCCATCCTCTCCTACAGGAGTATGTGCCAAAGGAAGAGGAGACCAAAGAAGGGCTGGAAGCCAATGGGAGATTTGTCCACTAGGCCTCCAGAGCACATTCTGAAACTAATGCACAGAAGCAGAGGACATAGAGTTCCAGGGAGCATAGGAAAGCCACGAGCACCTCCAAACTGAGAACCATGCCTTCCTTTTGCCTGTGCTACCAATGTCCAGCACAAGGGTGCACAGGCTCAGTGGGTAGATAGATGACATTCTAATGAGATAGAAAAATCTGAGGACATAGACCCGATTCACGTTAACAAAGAGGAGTTGGACTAAGAAAGCATTAAAGTCAAACTGAGATCCCAAAAGTTTTCTATGAACCAGCTCTGTCAAAACTACTTGAGCCATTTGTTTTAAAAAGTGCATATTGCTGGATCCCACTGCAGTGCACTGAATCTTAATCTAATGGGTGGAGCCTGAGAGAGTGAAGAGAGAAAGTGTGTGTGTGTGTGTGTGTGTGTGTGTGTGTGTCTGGTGCTATATCTTTCCCAGGTAATTGGTATATCCTGGCTTGGGGACTACTTCTCTCCTTCCTTGTGAGTAGAATCTGATCACAGAGAGTTCATCCTGGTAGCATGATTTATCCAGGTTCAAGTCCCACTTAATAGCTCTGCAATATAGGGAAGTTTCCTTGAGGTAACAAAGCCCTGTTATCTCCTCTATCCCATGGAGATAAGGACACAGAAAACTTCAGGCCATTGTGATGGTTCGAAAGTGCCCAGCCTACTGTGTGGCACCAACTGAGCTTTTAGTAAGTGTTAAGTGTGGCTGGTGGGAGCAGAACTAGAACAGGGAATTGTTAAGGCATTCATAGCAACCACAAGAAGTTGGCACATCAGGTGCTCATAATTCCTGTTTTAAAGATGACAAAAGTAATGCTCACCATGGGCTTGGGGTTCAGTGGTGGAGGCAGGATGTGCACCCAGACGTATTCGCTGGCTTAGATGCCCACACTTGTGCCCAGTGCTCTTTGGCCTCCCTGTAGGCACAGTTTGTTGGTGTCTGGCATGGAACTAGGACACGCAACACACACAGGACATAGCTTGGATTGGCTAGGGTGTGAGTTGGACCAGGCATGGGGGGAGAAAGGGCTGCCTTTTGTGGAGCAGCCCCCTCTCCCCTCATGGGCCTTGGAATGGACTTGGCTGCTCAAGTTAAGTGGCACGCTGACACCACTTGGCATAGGCAGACAGCTTTATTAGATGAAGGGTCAAATGCAATAAAATGCTTGGAGGCTTTTAAAAAAACATTAGAAACATTTACCATGACATTATTGACAATCTGGTTAATAAGCTGCCTGGACTAGGTGATAGTGCTGGGATCAGCAGCTTTCATTCCCCACCTCCTTCCCTGGTGCTCCCAACATATTCGGGTAGTGCCTCTGATGGGATGGTTATTGCTCTGCCTTGCATCGGGAGGAGCCTCCATTTCCAAACTGAAGAAGCTTTCAAGGGCAAGGACTAGCTTTTTTCCATCTTTGTATCTCCAGTATTTGGCACATATTTTGGCAACTAATAGCACCAAATAATGAATTGACATAATGACTCTTTCTTTTAAAGACTCACTTTTTTTTTTAATGTTTCCACTAATATTTTGGTTCCTTCTAGTTTTATCTTCTTATTTTCTTCCTTTTCTGAACTCTCATCCCTAAGGATCCATTTTTCATCCTCTGATTCTCCCTAACACAAATAATTTAATATAAGAATTTACAAAGTGACTCAACTCCAACAATTAAGTAAATCTTACTGAATCTTGCTGGATTATTGGGTAATTCTCCCCATTTCCACTCCCTGGGAGTTAAAGGGCCTATGTGTTAGCAAAGGCATTCTCTTGGTAGAGCATTTGGACTCATCCTTTGGCCATGAAACAGTGATCATTTCTAGACATAATTTTAAATTTAAAAGTAATGCTAAACTGCCAATAATTTAGCTCACTGTCACAGTGAGCATGCCTGTGTCTCTGTGGGCCTGCATGTTCTCATGGGTGTAATTGGGGTAAAATAGAGCCAAGGCTGATACAAGGATTGAATGTAATAAAATGATCACAGAAAAGAGCTATATGTCTTTGTAAGAGGAGCAATCCTAGCTTCCTCAGGCTTCTCAAGTTCATATGCTGCCTCCTGGGTAGTGCATTGTTGGAAATGCAACATTTAATTCACAGAACATGTATCAAGTATCTAAGGGCCAAGCACTCCCTGAGGCACTGCAGATGAGAGAAATGACAAGGTGCACTGCCCTGCCCTCCAGCTGCACACTGCCTGTGAAAAGAGGCAAGTGCAAAGTTAAAAAAAAAAAAAATCCCACCCTAATGGAAAGCACAGAATGATCTCTGCTTTCGAAATAAAAATGATGGGTCATCTTAGAAAGATCCATAATGCAACTCGAGATTGTATTGTTGTTTACAAACATTCACTCTCTCTGTCTGGGAGAGGATTATAGTTCCCTACCCCATTGATGGCAGACTTGGTCATATGACTTATGATTCACCTGGCCAAGGAAAAGTGAGTGGAAGCAAATGTGCTACTTCTGATTAGAAGCTCCAAGATCTAGCATGTGATCACCATGTCCTCTTTCCTCTTCTCCCCTGATAACTGGCTGTGGAGCTGACTTGCAGCTGACCTGCAGAAGCTAAAGAGAAAAAGGGAATAAAGAAAAACCCTTGGATACAGTAAGCCACTGAGGTATCATGATATCCTGGCCTACGCTGACAGACACAGGATAAAAGACAAAGGAATTCCAAAATAGAAGAAAATGCTAAAGCAGAGGCTTGAAGGCAGATGAGTTATAGGGTTCCATTGAATAAAGTTTTCAAGACTGAGAATATACCAGAAACATAGTGGGTAACTAAACTGGGTAGGCCAGGAACGCATATTTAAGCAGCTTTGACCTCACTCCACACTCAGGGAGGAGCTACACAATCACTTGAGCAGAAGAAGAATGATAGGCTCAGGAACCCTTCCCCTAAACCAGAGAAAGACATGACCAGTGACCTTGCCACCGGCCAGAATGGCTGAGAAGGTACAAATGTGGAGTGTGTAAATGTTATTGGTTTTGAAATTATTGGCAGGGCAGCTCATATGAACCCGCAGCCGCAGAGCCCAGCTTAAAACCTCAACCCAAAGATATTTATGTGCCTGCCCACAGTAGTCTAATTACTCTGTATCAAGTACTATGTATCAAAATACCCTTCAAGATTATAACAGGTTTAATTAAATGCACAGTGAAATCCACTTAAGACGAGCTAATTAGGTAGAACCTGATTTTCCTTCCTGCTGCGTCTGACAGACATGAGGACATCCCAGGGAAAGGGCAGCACAGAAAGAGATGTTGAAGGAGGTGGGGGTCAGAAGCTGGTGCCTTTGGTGCAGCATCAAGACTGAGGTTTTTCCCAAAGACGGGAATGTGGAGTTGGGAAAGGCTGTGGAATGAGCCCAATGACAGCAATCCTCTCCTACCCTAGGGGGGTACCCCCACCCTTACTCTTCCCCAACTCAGTAAATGGCAATTCCAGCCGTTTTTCCCTTAGGCCAAAGACCCTCAAATCATCCTTGAATCTTCTTTCTTTCCCTTGCACCCCACCTTTGCTCTATCAGCCAATCTCACCAACCTGGTATTCACAACACAAAACGGTTGTGAACACTCTCACCATTCCACTGCCCCTGCCCTGGTTCAAGCCAACATCATATTTCACGTAAATGACTAACATCACCTCTCGGCCAGTCTCTGTCCCCAAAATATATTCTCAACCCAATAGCCAGATGGATTATTTTAAAGCCAGATCATGTCAGTCTTCTTCCCAAGACCATCCAAGGGCTCCCCAAGTCATTCAAAATAAAGTTCAACAAAGGTCAGTGACTTACAAGGTGCCATATAGTTTTTTCCACATGCAAAGCAAATTCCAAATTGGGGGCCAAGGTTCTGATGGACGAGCCACTTCTCTAAGCAAGGCCAAGTCCTAGATTTCTGGACAGATACTGCTCAGAACTGGACATAGACGTGGAAATGAGTAGTTTTACTCTCAGCGGGTTTCTGGTCTTGTCAGCAAGAAAGACCCAAATATTAGAGACTCAAATATTAGAGAACAGCATGATCCCTGACAAGGTAGAAATAAGCGTCAAGTTTCAAGGAATGTCAAGAAGAAGCAGCTACTCTAGTCTGTGGGGAAATCAGTTCTGATGGCCGTCAGTTCTAATTCAAGTTGATTCTTTCACCACTGATATTCATTAGGTACCGGATTTAAAAAATAATAGACTTGTTTGTGTTTTAGTAAGTGTGTAAGGTATAATTCCTGCCAGACATTTCAGGATCATGATAATGTCCAGGCAGGCCTCATTGCATTCTTAATCCAATCATTCCAACCCATCCACATACTGCATGTGCCACGAATACATAATGGGAAGCAGTGATCTCTTCAATGAATGACGTTGGGAAAACTGGAGAGCCACAGGCAAAAGAATGAAATTGGGCCCTTTATCTTACACGATACATAATAATCAACTCAAAATGGATGAAATATTAAGGCCTGAAACCACAAAACTTCTAAAAGAAGGAAAAGCTCCTTGGCATTGGCCTTGGCCATGATATTTTGGATATGACACCGGCAACTTAGGCAATGAAAGCAAAAATGTACAAGTGGGACTACATGAAATGAAAGAAACTTAGTGAAGGAAACAATCAACAAAATGAAAAAGCAGCCTATGGATTGGGAGAATGTATGTGTAAACCATCTATCTGTTGGGGGTTAATATCCAAGGAGCTCATGCAATTTAATACCAAAAAACTAAATAACCCAATTTAAAAATGGATAATAGACCTAAATAAAAAATTTTCCAAAGACGCACAAATGGCCTACAGGTGTGTGAAAAGGTATTTGACATCACTAATCATCAGGGAAATGTGAGGCAAAACCATGGTGAGCTGTCACCTCACACTGTTAGGATGGTTGTTATTAAAAAAATAAAAACAAGTATTGGCAAGGATGTGGAGAAAAGGGAATCTTTATGCACTGTTGCTGGGAAAGTAAATTGGTGCACCCATTATGGGAAACACTATGGAGGCTCCTCAAAAAAACAAAAAACTAAAAAAAAAAAAAAAACTAAAAAAAAAAAAGAAAGAAAGAAGAGAGAAAAAGAGAAAAAAGAACTACCATATAATCCAGCAATCCTTCTTCTGGATATATACCCAAAGGAAATGAAGTCAGTACTCAAAAAGGTATGCACCCCCCCATGTCCATTGCAATGTTACTTACAGTAGCCACAGTAGCCATGGAAATAACGTGTCTATCAATAGATAAGTGGATAAAGAAATTGTGAGAAATATATTGAAAAGATATATATATATATATATATATATATATATATATATATATAAAATACAAAGAAATATTATTTAGCATTTAAAAAGATGCTGCCATCTTTTTCATCATGGATAAATCTGGAGGCCATCAGACACAGAAAAAAAAAAAAAAAAAACCATGATCTCACTATATGTGGAATCTAAAGAAGTCAAGTACACAGAAGCAGAGAGTTGAGCAGAGGCTGCTGGGAGGTGGACCAAATGGGAGATGTTGGTCAAAGTGTACAGAGTTCTATAGGATGAGTAAGTCTAGAGATCTAATGTACAAGTAATGACTATAATTAATAATACTATACTGGAAATCTGCTAAGAGAGTAGATTTCAAATGCTCTCACCACATAAAAGAGAAAAGAATAGCTGTGTGATTACATAGGTATGTTAATTAGCTTGACTATAGTAATCATTTCACTATATATGTATATCAAATCATCATTTTGCATACCTTAAATATATACAACTTATATTTTGAAAAATAAAAAATTATAAGATCAAGCAAAAACTGAAAACTATGTGGGCAGTGTTCTGGCCCAAACATGATCAGAATGCCCTGGTTTCCAAGTTTTCTGATATACCTCTATTGTAACAGGGCTTTGTGAGGTGTTTGGCCAGAGCATTGGGCAGGTTGTGCCAACCAGCTCCACAGTTCAGATGTTCCCTGGACTGCAGGAGACAGAAATGGGCCAGCTGAAGAAAATTGCATGAAGCCACTTGCCCCAGAAACACTTGCAAGGGACCCCACTGTAGCCAATAGAAGGGGTTGGCCTTGGCACTTGCCTCATAGTAGATGCTCCCTAAACGGCTCAAAGTTGAACAAAGACGGGGTTCCTTCCCAGACTCCAGTTCTCCCTCAAAAGAGATGGGGAAGTCATGATCTGCATTATCATTGCTTTAGTCAGCATAAATGTAAACAAAAATGTTTAAAAAAAAAAAAAAGCAATCCGGAGTCCTGCCCCTGCTGCACCCCTGACTGGCAGGCACCTATAGAGGCCAGAATGGAGATGAAAGATCAGAAAGACCCTCTGCTCCCTCCCAGGAGGCTTT
The DNA here is from genome assembly GCF_018345385.1 of Vulpes lagopus. Taxonomy (NCBI): domain Eukaryota; kingdom Metazoa; phylum Chordata; class Mammalia; order Carnivora; family Canidae; genus Vulpes; species Vulpes lagopus. The sequence continues at coordinate 30,366,134 of NC_054838.1, read as the reverse complement.
GTAAATGGCATCTAAGCCTTCATCACAGCCTTGGAAAATCAGGGACAGGATGAAAGAGGTGGTTTTGTCATTTTTCCCATCACATGGTGTTTGGGCTGGGTTTTTTTTTAAATTTCTGCATAGTTTGTCATTAATTATAATCTGTAAAGTTTGGTAGAGACACAAAAATGCTAACACATACACATCAAAGAGAGGGGAGTTTTTTTTGAAGCATCTGATTCAGCAAACATATCTTAAGCATCTAGTATATGTATCAGATGCCTTGCTGAGCACTTTTAAAGAGGAAGCCGGGAAGCCATATAACCTTTCATTCAAACCGAGACTCTTTGGAATTGAAGGGGGCACGATTAATAATCACCTGTGGATATTGGCATAGGTCAGCACCATCCTGGGCAAACCAGAGGTATGATCCCCTAGTTGTATCTCACTGTCTGCAGTAACCCTGAATGAAAATCCTGGGGCTCGGAGAGTTTGAGATGCCCAAGGTCAAGCATTTGAATCTAAGTCTGTCTCTCTAAAAGCTTGTGCCAGCTCCATCCCATGTGGGAAAAGTAACTATAATACAATGCAACAGTGACAAAGTTCATTGTCAGGTGACAGAACGGGAGGAAATGCATTTTACTGGAAGAATCAGGGAAAATGTGCTGGAGAAATGTGCCATTTCTACCTATTCCTGAGAGGTGGGCAGGATTCGGACTCACAGAGATAGAAGCTGCACCTCTGAAAGGTGGGCAAATAAGATGGGCAGGTGCTGGGTTTGTAGAAGGACCTACCAGGTAAAGCAAGTTCCTGCCACCCAGGATGGCCAACGGACAGGAGCTAAATCTTAGTAACTTACGTGACCTTTGACTTTTTCTTCCTTTCTCAGAGACATAGAAGCAGAATACTCTAGGGGCACCTGGGTGGCCCAGTCAGTTAAGCATCCAACTCTTGATTTTGGCTCAGTTCATGATCTCGGGGTCATCAGATGAACCCTGGGTGGGGCTCTGCATCGGGTTATGGAGACTGCTTTAGATTCTCTCTTCTCCCTCTGCTCACCACCCCACCCCTGTCCCAACCCCGATTGCATGCACACACTTTCTCCCTCTCAAATAAATAAATAAATCTTGGGATGCCTGGGTGGCAGTGGTTGAGCGTCTGTCTTTGGCCCAGGGCGTAATCCTGGAGTCCTGGGGTCGAGTCCCACATCGGGCTCCCTACATGGAGCCTGCTTCTCCCTCTGCTTGTGTCTCTGCCTTTGTGTGTGTGTGTGTGTGTGTGTGTGTGTGTGTCATGAGTAAATGAATAAAATCTTAAAAATAAATTAATTAATTAATTAATTAAAATCTTAAAAAAAAGAAGTGGTATATGCTATAAAATTTGCAAGGCCCTGTGCAAAATGAAAATACAAGGCCTTTTGCTCAAAAAGTGTTAAGAATTTCAAGATGGCGACAAGATGGTTTAACGGCAGAGTATTAAACCAAGCCTGGGGCCCTTGCAAGCATGGGACCCTACGCAGCTGAACAGATTGCATGCCCATGATGCCGACCCCCACAGAACACTTGTTTCTGCCTGAGCTCTCCCTGCATATGAGCTGTGTAGAAACAGCCTGAAAATTTCCCTTTGGTCCAGGCAGCAGAGTAGGTGGAAGATGAACACCTGTTCTCTGCCTCAGTAAGATCGGGAATTCTAGAGATGGCCCTGATTGTCTGTCTGGAAATGTCTGTTCCCAAGACCCCATTCTTTCTTTTCAGCCCTGACAAGTGAAGAGGATCTATTTTTCTGGTGCTTTCCTCTTTGCTTCCTTTCATTTGGTTCACTCCCATTGTGGGGGAATATGTCTTAGGGATGCAGTTTTCTTGGGATCTGTGGGCTCAAAAGGGGCTTTTGAATCATCATGGGTGCCTCTCTGTTGTCTTCTTCCCTCCTTTTCCTTACAAAAAGACAGTCAGAAATCTGCATATGGCACCCAGAAAGAGATAGGGGCAGGTATTTATCATAAAACAGACAGGTAGCCTCTGCCTCTGATCCCAAAAGTTGGGAGTGTACTTAGGGGATTCCCTCTGGGTCCTGTCATACAAGCTGGTCGACATTCAGTAAGACAGTAGCGCTCCATGCCACACCTCCCGGGAAGGGAAATTCAGGTTTGCCGCAGAGCCCATCTGCAGTGCCTGCCATTCATGGCCTTTTGGGAACCAGCCCCTGCCCACCTGTCCTTGTTCCTCTCCTGCCACCGCCTGTGATGGATCTGAGGCTCCAGCCAAATATTTATTCCCAAATGTTCCTTGTGCTTTGGGCCTCATAACTTGGCTCCTACTGTGTCCTCTTCTGGAACTGCTTCATCGACATTGGTGGGCAAATCCCGTTTATCTCTTGAGGCCTGATTCAAACATTTTCACCTGTTTCCTGAGTTCTTAGCTGAAGTGATCACTCTCTTCTGAATTCTCCCAGAATTTTCTCCAGAACACTCTTCCTTTATAATCTCATGGGTCCATGCCTCTATCAGTTGGAACTCTCCATTACAAAGGACTCAACTCCAGCTCACATTACTGTCAACTAAAATGGAACTACACTGGCCCTTAGCTTGAGTTAAGGCAATTTCTTGGATCTATTCCCTCTGAGTGGGTTCCATGCTCCAGCTGCTTCCCTCATAGTAGCTGGCTGGTTGTGCAGAAGCCTCAAGCCTCATATTCTTTTTTCCAATACAATGGAAGCTGAGGTCCCCTCCAGTACCCTCAACACCAAGACATAGGGCTCATATTTTCTCTCTGTCAAGGACTGGCTTGAAAGTGGTCTGCCTCATGAAAAAAGAGACAGAATTGGCTCAGATGCCCACCCTTAAATCAATTTGATCAATATGATCAAGCAAGATCCAGGGCAGTCTTGGAGTACAGAAAAAGTCATCTAACCCAGCTTTTTGCAAGGATGAGGGCCAGAAAGACTTCTTGGAAGAGGTACCACCTGCACTGAATTGTGGGGGATTTGAGGGAATCCCCAGAGTATCTTATTCAGTGTCTGGAATGGGATAGATTTTCAGTAAATGATTGATGAATGGATGCATTTATATTTATATATATATATATATATATATATATATATATATATATATATATATTAAAACAAAGTCCAAGCCTTTTCTTCGAGGAGGACAACTAAATTAATTAAGCTTTGATCACAGTGACCCACTAAACAGAAGGAAGAATTGTTGCTTGGAAATCTGCAAATCACTCATTTTTGGTTAGAAAATGCATCATGATTGATCTTCGTGCATCCTAATGTTTTGTCTAAGCTAAGATGGGAGGGTGTTTGCATTTCAAGTCCTCACTGGAGTCAGTAAGAAACTGTCAGAAGTAACTTAAATCTTGGACCATAAGTGACATGAGTACTAAATGAAATGGATAGATCAGCTGGGATCAGCCAAAAGTGAGCTGTATTCAGAAGGAAATCCCTACGTAGCATAATGAGTTGCCTGTTATTTGCCTCAACTGTAAAATCAGGATAATAATATCTACTTTATAGCACTGTAGGAATTAGAGATTAATGAATGTAAGCATTTAGCTCCTGCCTGACACTTCATATTTCCTCAAAACATCATACTTGCTGTTTTGCGGTTATGTTATCATTGCTTTTGTTGTCAATGATGCTGTTGGTGTTCCCAGAATGTTGCATTGGCTCTTGCTTTCATCCCTTTATCCATGATGCTTCTTCATCCAGAGCTCCTTTTACCGCCAGGTTAATTCCTATTCATCTGTCAAGTGGCATTGCCTGCATAAAGCCTTTCTTAACTATCCCTTCCCTCAGCTAGTGAGATGCCATCTCTGAGCCCTGCTTGGACACAAGCACCAATTACCCTGGACTCTTACTGCTGGTGGTTGTGTCCATCTCTCCCCCCGTCCTGGGACTTCCCCCTAGCCAGCTATTATTGTTTGTCTCTAGTTATGAGCACACAGCTTATGTTCTACACATGTGTGCTGACGGAATGAAAGAATGAATGAATAAGCTACAGAAAATTATGTATTTATAAAATATTAGAACCAGAAGATCTCCCAGAGATCATTTCGTCCGATCCATTTTAGAGAAGGAGAGGCAACGACTTGCCCAGGACTACACCACAAGAAATAGGGCAGTACTGAACTTAAAACATGGGTACCCTTTGGTTCCAGACACCCTTGGTCCTGTGCTTCAGAAAGAATGGCTAAGGGTGAATTCATTAGGGCCAAACCTAATGTAACATTTCCCCAAGGATGATGTGCTGAACATTAGCTCTGGGACAAAATGCTCATGAGGACAAGTAGGTTTTGGAAAAGTTCTCTCTCTCTCATCCTCCTGAAGATTCTCAATGTACTTAAACTTGCTAAAGGCTTTCAGTAAAGAACCTTGTCTAATTATGTCTAATCCAATTTGTCCATAGACTCCCTCCCCCTCCTTGTTTTCTTTGTTCCTGTTGTTTGGTCTGTGTCTTATTTTGACTTGTGCTCGATATATAGTAGCATTCCATGGAACAATATTTTGAGAAATGTTGGCCACACATGGGTCACCCTGGATGAATTGCCATTTTCCACGGTCATGGGATATTACATCTGAAGACAACCTTAGAGAACATTTACACCTACTCCCTCATTGAACAGTGGGGGAAGCAGATTCAGAAGGCAAAATGGCACTATCTGCATCATGCAGCACAAATAGTAACACATCCACTTTTTAATGTCATCAAATTAAGTTTGGTCAAAAAGTGGTCTATTAAAATCATGTGGTCCAAAACTCTCCCTAGACAGCTGAAGTCTTAAAGAGTGACAGTTTAAGGAGCTGTGAGCTGAGTTTCAGGGCTGGACTATGAAGGGGCCCTAATGTCTGCTGCCTGTTGGAGAAGTGAGAGTCAAGTTCCTTCCCTCTCCCCTGCCAAGTGACTGACTGCTCTGGGTCATCTTGCTGTTATTCATTAGTATACAACTCCCAGATTGATGGTGTGCCTTCCCATCAGGGACTTCTGATTGCTTTTCACGTAGGATCAGACTTAACCTTATGACAGTTCCTTAGACCATTCTTGACAAATGGAGAAAAAAGGATTAAATAAAAAAGGTCAAAAGCCTTGCCTAACTCAGGTGTCACCTTTAGTCAGAAGAGGAAGTGCCACAAAATTCCTGGTGTCCTGCAACCAGGTTTGAAACTCCAGTCTTTTCTACTCCTGCCCATTTCACCATCTTCTTTTTCCTTTATCACCTAAACAGAATCAGGGGCATGTGTTCCAGGCTCTTGAACCCCTCCTTCCTCTACTCAGCCCATCAAAGCCCTGTACATAGCTCAAGACCTAATTCAAAAAGCACCCCCTCTGTTAAATTTCACCCTAGCCATGAACTTGGCAGCTCACTTGCCTCCACATTAAGACGGATCATATCCTGACTAAGATCTTAAGCCTTCTGTTCACATTGAACTCTTACTGTCACCACTGGTTTCTTGGGTGCAAGATCTTGTTTTATTTCTTCTACATCCTCTCTACACAGGACCTTGGGATTCAGGAGAGCTCAAACATAGTCCTTAAACTGGAAAGGTGGAATAGAATTCCCAGAATGGCACTGAATAGTCATTATCTCTCTGAACCTCAGTTTCTTCAAAGGTGAAATGAGGACAACCATGCACAGCCTGCAGGGTCGTTATGATGACCAAATGAGACTTTGTGGGCAAGTGCTTTGCAGAGTACATTGGAATGCACTCAGCAGCCGATGACTACTAGCAGACTAGGATCAAACCCCACAAGCAGGGATCCCTGGGTGGCGCAGCGGTTTGGCGCCTGCCTTTGGCCCAGGGCGCGATCCTGGAGACCCTGGATCGAGTCCCACGTCGGGCTCCCGGTGCATGGAGCCTGCTTCTCCCTCTGCCTGTGTCTCTGCCTCTCTCTCTATCTCTCTGTGACTATCATAAATAAATAAAAAAAAATTAAAAAAAAAAAACAATATGTATTCTGGAAAAAAAAAAAAACCCACAAGCACCCTCATCAGCACACAGTGCATCGCATACTCTACCCTGCCACCATCCCAACATTTAACCATCCTCCAAAATCTTTACAGAACCATGTGCTTTTCTTGGTTCCAACACTATGCCAGAAACTTGAATATACTCCCCTATACCTTCTTTACCTTAAATGTCACTTCCCTCAAGGAGTCCCTGATCACAGGTATCAGAATTGACTGCCATTCCTTATCCTCTATTTTAGCATTTTTAATTATGTTTAGCTATTCAACAGTGTATGGGCTTGTCATCCTCTTTGGATTGTGCCTCTATACCTCCAATGTTTACAACATGGTGACTAGCCCACTATCAACACTCAGTAAAGGATGAATGAATGAATGAATGAATGAATTTATCTTTTTTTAAAAGATGTATTTATTTATTTGAGAGAAAGAGAAGAGCATGAGCATGAGCAGAGGGACCAAGGGAGAAAGGGAAGCAGACTCCCTGCTAAGAAGGGAGCTTGACTCAGAGCTTGATCCTTGGACCTTGAGATCTTGAACTGAATCAAAGGTAGACACTTAACCAACCAAGCCACCCAGGTACCCCAATGTATTTTTTTATCTTAAGAAAAAATCTATAGCTCTTCACCAAACAAACCCCATTTATAGCACTTATCCCAAAATAATGTGGGGTTTTTCTTCATCTACTTCATGGTTCAAAGAAAGTTTATAAATGCTTGTAGACTGATACAAAGCTCTACTCTTGGTAGAATATTTGGCATATCTTCCATGCTTCCATATTCATATTGGGATGAGATATACCACAACACTCCTCTAGTTAGAGATCAGAGATCCCAAAAACCCAATAGTGTGAGATGTCCTCTCAAGTCCACCAATGAGGAGAAAAGACCTCTGGAATTTTGTACCAGCTACCTCACATTAAAGCTTCAGGTGTGAGATGGAACTAGTATTTATGGAGTTTCTCCAGGCACCAACCACTGTGCTTTGGGGAAGGAAAGAGTTTGCTGACCACCTCTCAGGTGTCGGGTGCTGGTCCAGGCATTTTCATATACATGATCTGATTTAATCTTCACATAATCCTGTGGGGTAGTAAGTATCCTGTTTTTCAGACAGGAAATCAAAGACTGAGAGAGTTCACAAGACAATTAAGTGGGTGCCGCAGCATTTGAATCCGGAGCCAGGTGTCCCCAAAGTCTATGTCCTTTTCCTCACACCATCTTACAACCAATGTCAGGAAATTCCATGCCTGGACAGTAGCGCCATCTCCGACAGCACTGGACAGATGAGGCTGTGTTAGACACACACCCACCGCAGCCACAGCTGCCCTCACGTGTGATACATCAAAAGCAGGGACCCATCTCTGGATCATAGGCATCCATTTTTCACTTATAATTGAGAATTACCTTTCACGTTTTTCCCCACCACCATAAAACTCCTCTATATTTATTTCATTGTTATTATCAGTTTCATCACCCTAACGATTATTCAGTATATACCAAGTGTCTCTGATGAAACATGCAAGAGATGAAAAATCCTTGGGTGGGTTGGCACGCTTCAGACTGTTAGTGTATTATTCATTAGTGTATTAATATTGCATGGACTGTATTTTTATATGCAATTTAAAGAACAGGTAGCTTAAAATGGGAACAAGACAATATTATCGGATCAATCAGAAGCTTGAGCTTTCACTCAGAGCTTTTAAATGATCATTCCAATCTGTTGGGTGAGAGAATGTGTTGTCAGAAATGTGATGTATCTGCACTGGCTATTTTCAGGAAAGGAAAATGCATCTCAGCCTAGAGAGGGAGGACTGTTAAATGCTTTTTTGCAGTATGCAAATGCAGGGAAATGGGGTCAAGCCCAGGTCCATTCTAGTAGGAGACTGTCTCAGGCCTGGTTGCCACAAAGATGGAGGGTGGGTTTTGAGGTTGCCGTGAGGGTATGTGCCTTGGCTCTCCCAAATCTTTCCTTGGTAGGAGAGCTCAAAGTGCTCAGGTGCATTTTCATATAAATCCCTATGCATGTTCCTGAAAGCAAGAATGTACATGATTTTTACAATTTGAAAGATTCAGAAGGTAAGGCCCTGTCAACCCCTCAGCCACATTCAGGCAGTTCCCAGGAGAAAGGTCCCTATATCCTCAATATCTATAGGCTCTTTTCCAGGCACTATTTCACTAAAAGCCCCCAAAACTCTTCAAGGTAGAGAGCAGAATGGGGTTATCCCAGTTTTTATAGATGAGAAGACTGAGGCCAATACTATTTGAGATGTCTTTTTTCCAAATTTTCTGTTGTCTCCACTAAAATCTACTGCAGGTAAAACCACTGTCAGAGAGCCCCAGGGTAGCTTTACGCGAAAGGCCTGCTCGTCCCTGCTGCATGCGTGCTTGAGCCATACGCCTAGGTTGCTCTGAAGGAAAAAGCTTGGGATTGAGACAGAACTTCTTACTGAAGTCCCGGCTGAGAGGCCATGGACAAGTCACCTTCCCTCCTTCTGAGTGGGTAACTGGTGTATAAAATGAAAAGATTTGATTTAAAAGCCACGAACTCAAATGCCTTGCCAATTGGCAATAAGAATCAGTAAATCAAAAAAAAAAAAAAAGAATCAGTAAATCAGGACATTTGCATAGCAAGATAATGAGTGATTTTAAAACATTTAAAGATGACGATGGCCAGGCAAAACCCTTCTATTGGCAAAACCTGGCACAAGGCACCTGCAAGACATGGGAGCGTGAGCTCCAGCCTGGCAGTCCCTTGCGGCTCCTTTTAGAATCAGCTCTGGCATATGCAGTCTTAATCACCACAGCAGCCTATTAAACTAAGTGCAACATCCATAAGCACGAGGGCTCCAGAAAATATACACTGCCACTCTCTCTCTTATGGTTATTTCTGAACTTAAAATCAAGCTAAATACCTGCTTTGAATAGATTGATACAGACATGAGATTTCGAAGTAGAAAGAACCTAAAAGTTCATTTAACATGAACGTCCTATTTGATAGGAGAACACAACCAGAAAGAGGATGGGAACTGGCAAAGCTCACGCAGCTACTGAGGCCTACTTATTTGTGTGGGGCCCCAGGACCCTGCTCACGTCATCCAGAGAGTCTGGGATCTGCCAAGGTAGGCAGTGGGAGCCAACCCTGCAGTGGCCCTTGCCCCCAGCGCCGGTGAATACAGGAACCAGCGCAGATACAGGGGCAGTAGGCAGTGGCTGCCCTCCGAGCCCCATACACGTGCCCAGAGAGCTGCAGGAGAGAGACTGTAAAGACAGTCTTGTCTAATTACTGCCGGCCGTAAAATAACTTATCATTTTTCATTGTCTCTGATAGCAGGAAGGAAAGTCTCTTAGGTACTGTACTTCCTGAGACCAGAACCACACAGCTCTATTACATGTTGTGGACCAATATCTGTAGAGATCATTCATTTCGACGTTGTCTTCACAAGTGTTCATGAGTTCACTTATTCATTCATTTATTCATTCACTTATGAATTCTTCTGTGAGTATCTTCTTTGGGCTGGGCCTCATAGTGGGCTGTAAAGAACCAGAGATGAATGAGACAAGGGCCCTCATTAGCAGCCAAGGGAAACAAACTTTATATTTACTGAGCATCTAGTCCATGCCCGGGTTGGTAACAAATCCTGCCTATTTAATCTTGACATGGGAATTATTAGACACCTCGCAGATAGCAATCTGAAGCTCGTAAAACCCCTTGCTCATTATCATCCAGCAAAGCAAGTGAGCAAACTGCAGGTCCACCTGGCTCCCTGGCTCCTACTTGTCCTATATAATACCATGGATCTGCACAGAAAAGGGTGGGGGATTGGGTGATCAAAAGGGAGCTACCAGCCTTACCCTCCTCCCCTTCACTCCCCTCACCTCCCACCTTCCGTCTCCACATGCCTCGCCCCTCCCCAGGAGCAGCTAGGGCACACCCTGTTAACTTCTCTGCCCTGGAGAACCGTTTCTGAATTTCTCAGGCTGTTCCTAATGTATTGCAAAAACTGTCGTCCCATGACCTCACCCCTATGAAAAAGGATGATGAGAAAAATAAACAATAACAACTTCTAAACAGCAAGCATCTTCTTTGTTCCAGGCATGGTACTTGCCAAACCTTATCTGTGAACCTCACAGGACTTTGCATTCATAGCCCTAACCATAGATGGGGAAACCAGCCTCCCTTGAGATCCCCACCGTCACCAGCTAGTGAGTGTCCAAGCCTAGATTCCAACCTGGTCTACATGACTCCACATGGCACCTCCTCCGTGCTGCCCGCTGAAGTTCATGCCAACTCTGAACCTGTCACTATGTGTGTTTTTTTCTAATACAGCAAGTCAGAGAAGTAGGCTTTGAGTATCTTCATTTAATACATGTAATGAAGGCTTGGATGGCTAAGACCACAGGGCTAGGAACCTGGATTCCAAACTGGGCTCTGCTTGTCTCCAAAGAGTCTAACCACCCAAAACAAAGTCTTTGGTTTTGACCTTTTCCTGCACTTCTATTTTATTTCTTTGAAAGATTTTATTTATTTATTTATTTATTTATTTATTTATTTATTTATTTATTTATGAGAGACACAGAGAGAGAGAGAGAGAGAAGCAGAGACACAGGCAGAGGAAGAAGCAGGCTCCATGCAGGGAGCCGGACGTGAGACCCGATCCTGGGTCTCCAGGATCACACCCTGGGCCAAAGGCAGGCACTAAACACTGAGCCACCCAGGGATCCCCCCTGCACTTCCATTTTAGAGAGGAAGGGCCCCGCCCCCAAGCCAGAGCCAAGCCAGCCTCTCACCCTCTCACCTTCTCTTTGTCTTGCCACCACCTCCAGCCTTCCTTCCCACCCAGAGCTCACCGACACACTGGAGCACACTCCCTCTCGCCCCCTCTCTCCTACTTGCCCGCAATCCAGTTTCTGTGGCTACACACCTTCTGAAGGTGCTCCCTTAAAGGCCACCAGACACCGCCTGCCCATCAAAGACAGAAGTCTTAAGCCTCACCCTCACGTCCCCCCCAGGGGTCACCTCCTCCTGGGCCACTCCCACAGGGCGGGTCTCCCCTTCACTCCTGTGCTGTGACTACACTGTCTTGGTTTTCCTCAAACCCAACCGAGTGTTATACTATATGTTGGTAAATCGAACTCCAATAAAAAAAAAAAAAAAGATATAAAAAAAATAAGACTATGAAGGAAAAAAAAAACCCAACCAAAGATTCATAGAGCTACGGAAATGTTCAAGCATTGTGATCTGGAACCCCTCCCCAAAGCAGGAGTGCCGAGGTGGCATGCAGTCAGCTAGCCCCCTTGGGTGCTCTCCCTGCAGTGGCCAGCCCACACCCTGGCTCTGCTTGGTAACTGTTATAAAAGATTCATTTGTGCTTAGTGCTTCTCTTTTTGTATTCTCATTCTTGGGTTTTTTTTTTTTTTTAATTACAAAAGCAGTTTATGTGCATTCTAACTAAAGCTGAACAAGTAAACATCTCTATGTCCTCCCCTCCTCTCCCTTTTCCACACTTTTCCCCATGTCCGTAAAGATATAGATATGTGTCTGGGGCACCTGGGTGGCTCAGCTGATAAAGCATCTGACTCTTGATTTCAGCTCAGGTCATGAGATCGAGCCCCGCCTCCAGCTCCATGCTGGGGGTGGAACCTGCTTGGGATTGTCTCTCCCCCTCCTTCCACCCTTCCCCCCTAACATTGCACCCTACTTCACTCACACATGTGCTCGCTCTCTCTCTCTCTTTCCCTCAAAAAAAAAAAAAGAAAGAAAAAAAGAAAATATACATATGTGCCCAAACACCATTGTTGTTATTTGTTTTTACTCTCAAAATCATAATATATGCATTACCCTTGCTTTTCTCATTTGGCAGTAACTTGTGAGAATGCTCAGGTCAAAATTCATAAAAAGATATAAAACTAACTCCTATAACATAATAGCTATACAATATTCTGTGGTATAAATGTACTACTATTGATTCCTTATTCCCACCTTAATGGACATTCGCATTATTTCTAAGTTTCTTTGATTAACGTTTTGTATTGTTTGCTGCAAAAAAATTCGCTATAAATACATCTTTACATATCAATCTTTTTAAGTGTAGGATGGATTTCCAAATCTGGGGTCAAATGGCATATGTCATATTAATTTCAAAAGCTATTGTCAGGTAACTTTCCAAACCATCCCTAAAGCATACGCCCGGCAGCAGTGTGAGACCACCTATTGCCCTACTGCGTCCATGCAAATAGATCTTGTTGCTGTCTACAGTGTTTGCCAATCTAGATTGTGAGAAGTGATATCCCACTGGTGCTTCAATTTCTATTTCCCTGGCTGCTAGTCAGGGGGCGGGGGGGGGCGTCTTGGGCATGTTCATTTGCCGATCTGATGTTCTTTCCCATGAATTGCCTGTGCAAAACCTGTGGGCCATTTTTTAAATTAAGTTACTTGACTCTCTCCTATCTGTTTGTGAAAGCACTTTATATCTAGGCACATTAACCTAGGTCCTGGTAACCTTATTTCATATGCATTGCAAATATTTTTCCAAAGAACCATTTGTTTCACTTTGTTTGGGATTTTGGCCTTTGTTTATGGTACCCTGGCATGCACAAATTTCAAATCCTTATGTATCCAAATATATTTATCTTTCCCTTTCAGGCTTCTAAATTTCCTGTCTTGTTTGGGAAGGTTTTCCTAACTCCCAAGTTTATACAAATATCCTGCTAACTTTCTTTTTTCCATTTGCATCTTTAATGCACCTAGACATTATTGTTGTATACGGTGCGAAGTAGGAGATTCACGATAACACTGGTTGCCTGGATTGAGTCTGAAGCCGCCTCCCAAAAGTCTTGACTCTGCGGTTTATGCTGCACAGCCCAAGTTAAAACTATGGGGCCCCAATCTCGGTTCCGGCTTTTTCCACTTTCTCCCACATAGGCTGAATCCCCAGCCTTTGACTGGGTTCCAAAGAATCTCACTTGGGAAGACTTGTGACATTTTATTTTAATTATAGTACTGGTTTATTTTACTTTTTTTTTTTTTCTATTTCCTTTTCTACATTGTGAGTCCCCTATTGCTGTGAGTTCCCCCTGAAGCTTCCCAAACCAAAATAGCAAATACTTGTTGTGTTGAATTCCTATCCCTACACCTCAGATGTCAACGCCCTTCTCCCCCCTGAGGTCATAGCACCCTCCCTAGTGCTCTCTGGTGCCAGAGCACATCTGAAGTGTTTTGTCCCATTTGCCTGGGGATGGGAACATGGGAAAGTGCCACTCAATTAAGCCCTTTTGGGTTTCCTTGGAGCACTTGCCAAAATCATAATTGCATATTAATTTGCAACTTGAGTGGGTTTCCATAATTGCTGCTGGGGGATGGGGTGGAGAGTCCATGTGCCACCTATGTCTAAGAGAGGAAGAGATGCTGCTGAGTCACAAATTTTCCAAGAAAGGAAGATAGAAGCCTCTCAAAAAACCTTCATGTCGTCAGCCCCAAAGGCATGCTAGGTATCACGGTGCCTTGTTTGTGCTTGGCTCATTTTCATGCACATGTGTACCCGTAGGCTCTAGGAAGATGCTCAAGAAAAAAAAAGAAAGAAAACACACACAGAGACCCAGAGAGCAGAAAAAGGAGTTACATCCTTTCCATTCAGTCAACATTTAGTGGGGTGATTATTATGACTTTTGGGTTCTGACCCTACTAGTTGATTAACATTTTACCAACTATAAAATGGGAATGGTAATTCTACCAACTTAGGGTGCGAACGAAATGAATCCTGAGAAAAGTCTCACACAGTATCTGAATGAGCGCTCAATAAAAATAGCTGCTATCATCATCGCCAACATCTTCAGCAGCAGCAGTGTTACTGGTTCAAAACACTGTGTGAGGCGTTGAGGATAAAGTGATAAAGGAATGACACAGAATTCTTGCCCCCCAAAATCCAAATGCCTAAAAAAGAGAGAAATCTGTTCTAAGCAGGAACAGGGGTTTGGCAGAGGAAACGGGTATGAGATGCGATTTATTAGCAGGACTGGGAGAAATGGGGCAAGGGGGAGAGTTTAAGATGATCGTATATGGTGAGTGGAAATGGAGTATGAGATTAGAAATAGAGGGTGAAAATTTGGGAGTTCAAACGAGGAGACCAAGAAAGGATGGAAAATTTTCAGCTCTATGCACTCCTCTAACACCGACGAACCTTGGAGGGTGGCTCCTTGTTGGCTGTTGGGGCCACAGAAAATGAATCAGTCATAGTCCCTGCCTATGGAGGCCACGTCTCTGGGGCACCAGAACTTCGGTGAAGACAGCAGATCAAGCTATGCAATCTCTCCTTGCAATTTGGTTCTTTTAATACCCAGCACAGAACGTACCTGGGTTTGGGAGTGCGGTCACAGCTGCCTGCTTCTAATTTCAGAAGGGCCTCCAAATCTCAAGCCCAAGCTGTGACTACTGGGGTCTCCCCTCTCCTCTGAGACCTACCTCTCTGGCGTGCCTAGTTGCTCTGTGACTAGCCAAGTACTTGGAGTACCTGATGCTGCAAGTACCTCCCGGTTCTGCTGTCCCGGGAGTTCTCTCCCTCTGGATGCACTTCACCAGAGGCGTAACCAGTAACCAGCAAATAACCATTTGTAAGATGCATCAGTGGTTTCTTTAACTTACCCGACAAGCATTGATCGGCTGCCAGCCACTCTTCCAGAAGTGAGGTCGCTGTCATGAACAGATCAGACAAGTGCCCGCTCTCATGAAACTCCCTGTTTTGTAGGACAGCAGACGGTCCACAGCGTTGTCGGGGAGAAGCCACTGAGTTTTAGGAAGAAAACAGAGTAGGCTTAGGAGGCATTGGAGAGAGCTACATGAGATGGGGTGGTGGACTGAAAAATAATATTTAAGCAGAGGAGGGAGAAAGGAAGGGAGAAGAGAAGGAAGGAGTCAGTGGGTTCACCATTTCTCCTGAGTTAGAATAAGCCTAAGCCACCATTTGTGCATTTGGGGCTTAGAGAATCCATGTGACCTGATCCTCACCCATGGTGTTGCCTACCAGTGCCTTAGGAGCAACCTCCAAAATTTCACATACCATGATCCAGAAGGAATCATTTATTCCTGTTAACAAGGTGCCGGACCAGAACTTCTGCAGCTCCTAAAGATCTTACACATGGTTCTTCCTTTTCCATGCCTGTTACTGTTTACAAATTCTTGCGCTTAATAACCTCTTATTTGACCTCTAAGAGAGCCCGGGAAGGTAGGTCAAGTTATCTGGTACAGTCCTTTGCTGTTACAGATTATGAAGAAGAAACCAGTAGAGGGGAAGGAGGCCTATTGAGGCCCAAGGACCTGCAAGTGAATCGTAGGCAGTGGGACCCAGACCTCCGGGCCCCAATCCAATGCTGTTCTCCTCACCACCACTCAACTTCTTGGTCAGCGTCCAAAGATCATGGGAAGTGTTTGACTTTCTCTTTCATAGCCAGCAAAGAGTACTCAGAAAGCCAAGGAAAACTGTCCACCTTATACATCTAGGCCCATGTTTTATAGATCTTTGCTGTTTTTCCATCGCATTGCTCTCTCCAGCTATCCCACAGTCATGGTATGACAGAGGGTGGACCAACCTGGGTCTGAATCCTGCTCTGCTTATTTAGTAGCCATTCTACCCCCTTCAGCCTTATTTCATAATCTGCAAAATGGGATAGCAGTAGAATCTGTCTACAGTGGCCAAGCTTTGCTGCAAGAACAAATAAATACCCCCCACACCTCAGTGGCTTATAACACAATGTGTTACTTGCTTATGCTAAGTCTGATGTGGGTAGGGTAGCCTTCGTCTATCTTGTAGCTACCCATCTGGCTACCATAGGACCTCTGAGATTGCTGTGGCAGGGAAGGAAAAGATTGGAGGGCTTAATAGGAGCTCTTACAGTCAAGACTGGAAGAGATATAGTGTTGACCCATGAACTCTTGACTAGAACTTAGTGGCCCAAAGTTACTGCAACTTGGAGTGGAAAATACTTTCTTGTGTCCTGGAAGTACAATGGTATGATGGACACACAGCAGTGTCTTCACTATGCTGCTTCACAGAGTACGTGTGATGATTATATAAGGTCAGGTTGCCAAGGTGTCTTGCGGTCAGTATCAGGAAATGGCAGCTGCTCAGTAAAATGTGGCTGTTGTCATGTCATCACCAGCTAACTTAATTCTGGGTCCAAGCAGGGCTGGGTTAGCAGCAAGCATTCAAAGCCACGTCTCCTCTCTGGGCCTCAATTTCACCAGAAGTGGAGTGAGGAGGATTGAAGTAAACAATCTCTCTGGCTCCTCTCAGCTCCCTGAAAATCTTGTCACTGGACTGTTTCCTCCTCACACTCACTAGTTCAAGAAAGCAGACAAAACAGCTCTCTTTCCTAGTGATGACTCTAAGACTTCTTTTTTTTTTTAAGATTTTATTTATCTACTCATCATAGAGAGAAAGAGAGAGGCAGAGACACAGGCAGAGGGAGAAGCAGGCTCCATGCAGGGAGCCTGATGTGGGACTCGATCCCGGGTCTCCAGGATCAGGCCCTGGGCCGAAGGAGGTGCTAAACCGCTGAGCCACCCAGGCTCCCTCCAAGACTCCTTTACAAAGCTTAGAGGAGTCCTGCTAAATGGGGTGGAGTTCCCAGAAAGGCCTGAGGATGACCTCATAGGAATTTGATGATCCTTCATCCAATCCTGCCACCTGGTAGCTTTACAAGCTTAGGTGTCATTCGGCATCCTGTTGTGCAGGCCTTCACAGGAGGATGGACTCCAAGAGTTTTCACTGGTGAGGGAACTCATGCTGAGTCACCATGCAAAGGCCTTGTTGTCATTGTTGCTTTGGAGAGAGAAAGAATGGAGCATCATGACCCCTTTTCCGGTTCTTCTCTCTTCATTATTTTACATATTGGTCTCCTGTGTAGAGTGTTGCTCATAGAAACACTTGTGCTCATAAGAGAAACTTCAGAAATCACTCCCAGAGAATCCAAGACACCTGAGCTTCTGTCCACTACAAAGGACATCCCCACCCCCGTATCTTCAGACAAAGTCTGTTGGCAGCCAAGGCTGAGTCTCTGCCTACCTTCCTCAGGAACTATCCCTAGGCTCTGCTAACAAGTCATTAAATAAAGTAGGGCAACCCCCTTTCATTTATTTAGTATTTATTTAAATTTACACAGATCTTGCCTCTTAGTCCTAAAAGTACTTTTTAATCTTAGTTTTACTCCCTGGACTCCAATCAAGCTTTCCCTTCTCATGCACCATGAAGGCCTAGCATCTCCTCGAGCTGATAACTCTCATAAGCTGCACAGGCCTTCCTTGCTCAGAGGCTGGCAGCAGCAGCAGCAAAGACCAGATGGAGCCCAGCCCCACAGGCCGGACGTATGGTGTGAGAAAGTTCAGTCTACCCTACAGCTGCCTTACCAGGAGCCTTGGTTTCTGGTCAGTTCTGTCAGTTTTCATTCAGGCAGCCTGGCCAACCACAGTGGGAGTGGGGAATCCAGAATAATAACAGTAGTTACTAGCATTTTGTGCAGAATTGTGTTCCTCCTTAGTGCCAAGCATTATTCTAAAGTTCCTTACATGAATTCACTCGTGTAGTCTTCCCAACATCACTAAGAGATAGGTACTTCTTTTTACTCCCATTTTAAATTGAGAAGACGAGCTCAAAGACAGGCTGTATAACTTTCCCAAGGTCCTGTAACTTATAAGTGACTCCACTCCTAATCTCAACACTGTCTAGACACCATACATTTCACCTGTGCTCACTGATTTTTTTTTATGATTGCAAAACAGTCAACCACAGGCACATGGGAAGGGAAACCAAGATGAAGACAGAAGTTTCCAGGCCCCGAGGCTGACTGAGGTGGAAGCTGAAGGGTGAGAAGGACTGCAGGGGTGTGTGAGTGACCCCATTTCCCCCTGAGACCAAGGTTGACCCAGCTGGCTTGGAGTATCCCTTCTCTTCATGCAGAAAGTGTTCAAGCCAGAAAGTTCTGAAGAGCGAGGTACAGGGCTCGGCATGCTTCCTCCCTGGCCCATGTGCCCTAATGGGCTGCAGGCAGCCGGCTGGTGGCTGGATCTTCAGTGAGCAGAGGGATTCAGGGAAACCATAGAATCAACAGGCAAACTCCCTAATTCCTGCGTTGCCCTTTGAGTGCCTGTTGAGCAAAAGGGAAAGCCAACATCCCCTTTCAGGCAGACTGGGTCCCAGCTGCCTGCAGGCCACTCAGTGAGGACCATCCTGACACTCAAAAATGGCAAAGTTAATAAGGAGGGTGACACCTGCTGACATTGGCATAGTGAGCTACTAGTCACGGGACACTTTCAATTCCATTTCATTTAACCTCACGATGCCCACATGAAGTTATGTTCAGATTTATTTTGCAGATGAGAAAACTGAAGCATAGAAAGTGTTCATAATTACCCAACTTACACAGCTGGAAAGTTGCAGCCTTTCTAGGATGAGATCTTTGCATTACCAAATGGCTAAATCCTAAGTATTTACATGCTCATATAGCCAGTCCATAAATATCCAAATATTATGTGCCAAATACTAGGGATATGGAGTCAAAGTGAGACCTGCCCCGAGAGGCATAGAATCTGTATTATATTTTACAAGAAACCTTGAGGAGACAGTGGCCTGAAGTAAGTAAGTAAGAATTTCTGGAAGTAGATAGCAGGCACCACGGGAAGTATGCAGATTTGGCCATTGGAGAGCCACCAGGTGACTTGGACAAGTCACTTCCTTTCCGGGTTCTCATTCCTTCTCTTATCCTAGAGCCAAACTGCCTGTGTTCAAATCCATGCAGCCTGCCTCTGTTTCCTCATCTGTAACTGAGGGTACTCTTGGTACCTACCTTACAGAACTGTGGCAGAGTTTAAATGAGTTACTAATTCAATTATTATTATTCAATAAATGAGTTATTAAGTCATTACTTTTAATTGAGTTATTACATGTAAAGTGTTTTTAGGACAGTGCCTGGCACACAATAATCATTCAATTAATGTTAGCTCTTGTTAATAATGTTATCATTATTATGAAAATGGTGATTGGGCTGGATAATCTCAGAGCTCCCTACAGAAATGCAGTTAGCCAGCTACAGGTGAACCGGAAGTGACTCTGAAAGGCAATACCTACTCCTGAGACAATGCCTGGTTTAAGGATAGTCTAAAGAATGCTTTAGGGCCCCTCGTTCCTTTCTACGCTGTCCCTCATTTCCACTCACAAGCCTTGTGCCCCAGCCTTCTGATGTTCTTGAGGCAGAGGCTGTACCTCCCATCTTTTATCCCCAAACTGCATGCAGAGTCAGGTACCTAGGATGCTTTCAATCATTCTTTATCAAGTGAATTAATGAATGAACAAACCAAAGGGATTGAAGAAGATTCTATGCCCTGATGAGCTGAACATGTAAGGAAGGATTTCAGTGACATTTATTTTCTCTGTCCTGGTAACATGCTAATGAGCTGGAGAGCTCTGACTAAATTGCGATTTCCCAAAATGAGTTAATTAATAAACTGATTTTGGGATGATTAACAGGGGGGCACAGTTAACATGATTTTAATGGGAAAGCGTCAGTGAAGCACAAACTCATTAGCGCAAAACTATTTCCTGCCCCAGCAGGCTTGTCACATACTACTTTTTATGGAGGAAGCAGGAAAAGCCACAGTTATAGGGATTGGGCTCCTGAACAGCCTGGAGTCCCAAAAGGCAGCTCACGCTCCTGAAGGGGTATCTTCTGTGGTGTGTCCTTTATAAGTGGACTCTCTGCTGACTTCTTGCTGGTTTCAATGAATCACCGACTGCTAATAAGCAGGCTTGATTCCTGAAGTCCGAGGGTGCTATCATTGGAGGGCAGCAATAGAGTGTGTATAGCCTAGCTCCGGTTGGCCCCCAAATATCAAAAAATAACAATTGTGGTGAAAGTACTATTAAATAGTCTTTACAAAGCACTAGTCTTATATGAAAAATGGAATTGTAACATTATTTCAATTTTGAACAGTTATCATGAGAATCAGCATTAATAATTCAAAGCTGCTCTGTGCCAGCCACTACATTAGGTGTCTTCCCCGAGGGTGACCTAGTCAACTCCACTTCCAGATGAGGAAACTGAGGCTCAGAAGAGTAAAGAGAATTCACATATACAAGAATAGTTCCAGAAGCCAAACTTAAATACACTGTGTTACTACAATCTTAAAAGTGGCCTTAAGAGATGGATCAAAAAGATATTAATGTCCCCATTTTCCTGGTGAAGACAAGGAGGTGATGACTTGCCCAATGTCCTAGGGTCAACAAATAAGCCAAGTGGACATTTTGGATCAGCTTCAGAAAATAAATCCTGCATTCTTGCTGTGACACTCTACTTCTTGGTATACACAATGTATAAATAGAATGTGCAGAGCAAAACAGTGCTAAATGTCCCTGATTCGAGGGGATAAGACCATGGTAACTAGAGAGTAATTGAAGAGTCTGTGCTGGAAATGAGGTATAATCAAAATTCTGTTCTGCATGGGGCAGAAGACCCAGTTTTGTAATTTTGAAATAGTCCTTGAACCACGGAGATACCTAGCCAGCAGATTTCTGAGTTGATATGGATCTGTTAATGATATACAATGAGAGATAGCCAACTTGGACACCTGAAATTTGGTTGTATAACAGAGGGAAAAGCAATCAGTGGAGAGGGGGAGAAGAAGAATCCTAAGACCTCTTAGCAGACCACCAGTTTGTCCCTAAAGAAGGTCTGTATTAAATCTAGAATGCTTAAGCTGGAATGGACCTTAGAAACACATTAGAACAGATTCCCCAATGAATATCTCTTCCAAAGACGAGAAAGCAGACATCTAGAAAGGTAGATTACCACATCCCTGGCTGTATCAGGAGGCGATGGCTGAGCCCGCATCAGAATCCAGTTACCCTGGCACCCAGTCCAGCCTCAGCATTATTATTGCCTTTTAACAAAAGGGTAGGAGAAACAGAAGAGAATAACTCTTGTTTAGCACTCACTGTGTGCCAAGCAAACTTTGCCAGGTCCTTTTAATATGTTATTTCATTAAATCCTCTCAATCCTGAGAGGTGGATGGTATCTTCCCTGTTTTGCAATTAAGGGCATTCAAGCTTAATGAAGTAACTTGCCTATACTAGTCAGCGGCAGAGCAGGAACTCAAATCTTGATCTGCCTGATTCTAAAACTCATGTCCTTTCCACAATACCACAGGCCATCAAACACATCATTGTGTACTGAATGCCAACCTGCCTCTGTCCCGTCAGAGACTGACTTTCTAGTTCCAGAGAAAGATTTAGATGCAGGCCCTTTATACAGAGTGAAGGGCTTTATACAGAGACTAGAGGGTTAAAACCCTTCCTGTCCTCCCCAGACTCCACGAGGAAGACAAAAAAAGAGAGTCCACGTCTTGCTTTTCACCCCTTGAGACACATACAGCTCAGTCCTACAATGGAGAAGTGGGTGGGAAGATGCCCTGGCAGCGGTCCCCAGGAAACCTTCAATAGGAAGGAAGCGTCAAAGGACTGACTCTGATGCAGCAGCCCAAGCTCAGAGCAGGTGCATGTCTTATAGCTCAAGCTGCCATAAAAAAAGATAGCTATGGCACCCTGTGCATTCATGGGTGCTCTGGGTGTGGTTCTGATCTTTGTAAAAGTATCCAGCCATCAGGGCTCAATGGCCCAGATACAAATAAGTCCACCAGCTCCATTAGAACATAGAGCTAAACTCAATTTCTCACTCACATTTCATAACATATTGCGCCTAAATAGAAATGGCTACAAGATAATCAGTAGCATCAGCATCAGATCGTAGATCTATAGGCTCCAGCTAAGCTAGCAAACAACTAGTAACCACAGAAAGAAAGCATCACTGCCAAGTGTTGTTGGTTTTTATTGGGGGGGGGGGGTACAAGGGAGTAGATAACAAAAGGAGTTTATTTGGGCATCTGGGGAATGAAGACATAGGCCTGTGCTGAATGCTGGAAGGACATGGTGCCAAGTTGGTTGAGATCTCTGTGCTTGAAGAAACTTAGCAGATACAGATGCTGCTAATTCGAGGGAGAAAGCAACACGCGTCTAAAAGAGGCATAGATGGTATGTTACCGATGTGGAAGATGACAATCAGCAATATATGATTATTAAGTTTAATCGTGGTAGTAGTAATAGTGGGAAATATGAGCTACCTTTTGTTAAGCATTTATCATGGACCAAGCTACATGCTAAAAGCTTTACATGCTCCTTTATGTGCTCAGACGACTACTAATATCAACCCCACCTTACAGGGGAGGACACTGAAGTTCACAGTGGTTAGGTAATTTCCTAAAGTTTCCAGATCCAAAATATGAACTCAATATAGACTCCTGAGCCTCCACATGTAGCCATTATATTAAACACTTGTGTGGCCAAGAGGTTATCTGTTGGTCCCTGGCCTCTTAACATCAATATGAAACTAGCTCAAAATCCCATTCTAAATCCTATAAAGAGTCCAACACTTTCATGAAGAGTGTTGCAAAGTCCATTGTCTCCAGTCCTACCTTTAGTCCCTAGAGAAGCTCTACTCAAGAGCTACCCTGCACCTGAACTATCACCTGTCTATGGAAACATTTGTCTCTGGGTCTCCTGCTAAGCAGAAGGCCTACTTCCAGAACTCTCCTGGGCCCGAGATGGCAAGTGGCAGGTAGAGTGAAATGCACCTGGCATAATAAAAGCTCCCTTCATGTTCCCTATAATTTGGTGGTTCAATCAAGTGATTATATAACTACTCCCTGAGACAATGTTGGCATTCCATCTAGGAAAAGTATCTAAACAGAATCAAAGGCCAGCAATTAACCTCTTCCTTCAGTGGTTGGGAGACTGGGCCAGAGGTGTACTTGGATTTTTTTTTTTTTTTTTTACTGAATCTTTATAACAACAGAAATGGACAGTCTCCCTCTAGAGATCCAGAGGCTTAGCTCAAGGTAACTCTTGCAAGCTTAAAACTTCATTGGGGGGTTCCTTTATTAATCTGTAAAATGTCATGCAAAGTTTGATATCTAGTTCATTAAGCATGTATTTTAGTATAAAAATACTTTAATTACTTATCACTTATTAAGGGTTTTTTTTTTTTTGTCCCCAGTCAGTGATTCGGAAGTAAGGGAGGTATAGGCTAGGAAGTGTAACTTGGAGCTTTACAAATGCTGTTTTGTATGATTCTCACAAGAACCCTAAGAGAAAGCTATTATTATTGCAATGTGCTAGTCGAGAGGACCAAGATGTGCAGCAGTTAAAATGCTCACCCATTGGCACACAGCTACTGAGAGGAGAGGGATTCTAAGGTCAGCATGTCTGACCCCAAAGTATAAGCTCCTAAACAGGGTGGATCCTCTGTTGGCTTTATAAGGTTTGCTGAGTAGCCATCTAGTTATACGCCTTTATGGAAAGAAATGTCTCCATCCAGTTTAACGGATGGCACTTAACTTGAGGAAAAAGATAGTGTGACAGCTCACCCTGCCATCAGAGCCCAGAGGCCCACAGAATCTAAAAGACGATACCATCAGATAGAAGGAAGCCTCCCAAATCAGCTCCCAGAAAAGCTCTATTAGGTGCTCCCGTGCACCTGGGCTAACCCCACCTGTGCAAACTTCCACCACAATTTCCCAAGGCATCACTGTAGTAATTAGCCTGGGCTGTGGTGGGGTGAAATGCACCTGATAAAATAAAAAAAAAATCTTTGGATAAAAACACTCCCAAATCAGATAATATAGATCTCAGCAAGTTGTCCAGAATCCAGGTATGAAAAGAGCTCAAGCAATTTGACTACAATCTGCAAAACGAAACAAATCCTGTGTGTGAAGATAAATCTCCTTCCTCACAAGCCCGATCCCACTTCTTTCTAGAGATTTGAGGATCACTTTTCAAATACACGGGGAATTTTCAAAACCAAAAGAGAGTACAGTTTCAGAGAAGCAGACACAGCATTTACCTTTGGGTTGAAGTTGATGATAGTGTGTTAGGGAATTGATGGTGGATCCCAGTGTTCCCTGCCCCTCACCATTCACCATGGAAGGGAAAACATTAGCATCAGAGGGACCTGGACTCAAAATTCAGCACTGCCACTTTCAGTTATGCAGTCTGAACAAGTTGTGAAACCTGATCACTTGTTTTTCTCCTCACTTCCCTAGCAAGACAAAAGAGAGAAGTGTGAGAGCAGCTAGAAAGCTCCTGTACATAGCAGGGGCTCCACAACCTTGAGGGAGCTTCCTCCTCTAGCTACACATCCTATATTTTCATGCCTCCAAAACTCTGCACAGGCTGTTTGTTTTGCCTAGAAGGCCTTTCCTCACTTTCTGCTTAGAAAAATACTGATCTTCCATGGCCAATCTTAGAAGTCATCTATTCAAGGAAGCCAGCTAGGTTAGACCTCACACTCTCAGTCACAGGAACCCCAGCTTTTCCTTCCGTGCTCAAGAACCATTAGTCCATACTTGGAGCAAGGGATGATTTAGAGAAGCATACATGAACTGGGACCAGCAGCCTTCTCTGTGCATCCTGAGGCCTGTGGCCTCGTTTGACACAGCAACTGCTTGTGCGATGACAGACAGGGGAGATGCTGGCTGGTGCCATGACCCAAGACTTCTGCAATCCCTGTGCCACAGTGGCCGGGTATCTACTCTGGGCAGGCCCTTTGGAAGATGCAAAGATGGATCGGTGAAAGACTCACCTCCAAAAGAATCCATTGCCTGAGAGCAGAAAATATAGGGACACAGAGACTATAAAATTCAGATAGAAAACCAACCAAGTCATTAGAGTGACTCAGACTAAGTGCTGTGGAAACTGAGAAGGGAAGCAAAATAAACATGCATACAGCAACCAGTGTGTGCTAGACACTGTGCAAAGTACACTTACAAGGTCATCTCCCAGCCAACCCGAGAAGAAAATGTTATCAATCCCTATTTTAGTGATGGTAAATCTGAGACTGAAAATGGGTTCAGCAACATGGCCAAGGTTATCAGGCTAGTAGGGAGTGGAATTAAGATGTGAGCCCATGCTGCTCCATGCTGCCCCCCTTCACTCCCCAAACTTCAACTTGCGTGTCATCATGATAACCTGGGAGCAATGGCTGCAAATCTAAATGACACTGTTTCCTTATATTTGAAAGGAGAGCAATCTTTTCATCCCACATTCAGACGGTGCATGTAACAGCCTGTTATTAATATGCTGATACCCTGCATTAGGGCCTCCAGGTCAATACTGGCTCATTTTGTCATAATAAATGAGTGCTTAAGTCAATGTGGCCCAAACTCCCATTGCCTGGCTCTCAGTGCCTGTATTAGGGCAGAGCTGATCACCTTCTCTCTGGCTGAACACCACCCCACCCCGTGTATATAAATGGTACATAGTTAATTGCCTTCCACTTCCAGAGAGCCAGGCATTTGGAGCTCCCCCTCGCAACAGTTCTTCGGTACTTTATCTTCTTGACAGCCAGCCTATCCATCACAGGGCCCCTTTCATAATTTGTATTGATTTGCATTTATCCACAGCAGAGCCCATTTGTAGACCATCACTGGGGTTCTTGGTCAGTTTTAATGACCAAGGAGACTGTCATTTGGAGTTGACACAACTTCAAAGCATCCACGTGAAACTCAAGAGTGTTCATCCCACTCACCTTGGTAGCCCCAAGATCAGCCCAATCTCAGTGGCTTTAAATAATTTGACCACAAAGTCAATCAGAACTTGTCTCTCACTCTGCGAGTCTGAGCCACATGATCCGAGGTACCATCTCCAACATGGCCTTATGGAGATTAAAAGCATGGGTCACTAGTTGGCAGACTGAAGCCTCATCTGGCTCACAGAGGGGATGTGTTTGAACCACATGGTATTTTAATTAGAATTAGTTGGCAACATAAAAAATTGTGTGAGCTATCACACACAAATCAGATTTTTCAGCTTTCCATGGAAGCTGAATATCTGTCTGGCAGAGCCAAAGCCACTTGCCCACATCATGATTATCAGCTGAGATATTTGGTGGCTTCCCTTTCAGAGACAGGTCTCCCTGCTTCAGATGGTCTTTCCTCCACATGCTTTTGTGCTTCTGTAATCTTCCCAGTCCCTTTTGACATTTGAGTGTGGGGCCTCTAAATATAACAGACTGATGTTCAAGTCTTGATTTCCTTGGCAACCAGCTGTATGGATTTGGGCAAGACAATTATACTTTGAGCTTTTGTTATTCATAAAAATAAAGAAGTGATTCTATTCATTCTTTTGTAATCCGAGCTAGACACTCTGCTAGGTATACTAAGGATACAAAAACAAATTAGAGATAATACTTACCCCCAGGCTTATTATTTGGGATAACGAACGAAAAGGTATTTCAAAATCATGTGTCAGTGTGCAACAATGCAGAAATGTGCAGGGTTCTACGGGGCCCACAGAGGAATCCCCCATTCCAAAGATGAGAAAGACGAGGAAAATGACACAAGAGCGATGCCTGAGCAAGGGCTCAGGGGGGAGAACATGTGCAGGACATGTTCAGGGTACAAGCCAGGGTCTACTCCTGACTTAGGAGAATAAGAGACAGAGAAATTTGAAAAACCTCAAGTGCCTCAATGTAAAGACTTTTTAGCCTTTGGTCTCTGGGCATTGAAGAGCTGCTGGAGATTTGGGAGGAATATGGCCAAAGAGTATATTATAAGGTCACTCTGAAATGAATTGGACACATGGGCTCTTCCTGCTTATGTGAAACTCCCAGGCTTGGCCCGAAAAGGCTGTGACTGATGAGTTAGAGTTCACTCTCAGAATGGAAACTATCAGGTAGCTGATATTCCCCTGATTTGTCAGATCTGATGGGAACTGTAGGCTAGAGGCCAGCGGGAAGGGCATGTGGGTGTGGGAAAAGATCTTCAAGGGTAGAGATGCATTTGGATGATAAGAAACTTCGGAGAATCCAGGTTGTTCTAAGGGTAGATTGTCTCCTGTGTGCCAGATGGTCAAAACCACGACACACAACTGAAATGGCAGCTGTCATTTACCTCAAAGAAGACCACACATGGCATTTCTAGCATCAGTCTTGACTTCTTGTTTTACTTTTAGAGTTGTGGGTGTTATAGTTTTATACGAGAAAGAAAAAAACCAACAATGGGGCTTACATTACAAACATGAGGGGGCAGACACTTAACAAGTAAGCATGTCGATAAGAAAAACAAGTCAAGCCCATGAAGCAAGATTTGAAGAAAATGAAATAGGACAATACAATAGAGAATGCCTGAGGGGGAGTTTGAGAGGACGCTAAAGCAGAGCCTTTTTCAGGGAGGAGCATATGCGTTAGAACCTGAGAGCTGAGGTAAAATCAACTTTGGAAGGACCTGAGGAAGATCATCGAAGATTCCACAATCTAGCAAGACCAAGTCCAAGAGCATGGAGAGGGAACTGAGTCCCAAACAGTGGAGCTGCTATTTTGCCATGAATTCCAGCAATACAGGATGCACAACAGTGCCACTGGGGAGGCCCTCATCGCCATGTGCCCAACAAATGAAGAGGAAAAGAGATCCTCTCCACGGCTTTGCCAAGCTTTAATGAAAATGTCTATGCTCTATTGGAATTAGGAATGCTGAGACAAAAAACAACACTTTTGTTGTAATTCCTTGTCCCCATCTTCTCATCTCCCCATCCTGCATCATGTTCATATCGTCATCATCATCCAGATTTGAAGCGGATGCAGATCCTGGCAAATCTCAGATCATATTTTAGAATGAGGACATGTATGCCCCCACTTAATTGATTAGATATAAAATAGGAAAGAACCAGAACAGGAAATTAGTTCATGGCTATCAGATAAATAACTTGCATGCATCACCTTCACCTCCCTTGCACATGGCAGACATTCTTAATGGATCATGACTCTCTTCCCTGCTGAGACCAAATGTGACTGCAGAATCTATCCCAACTTCTGGTTCCAAGCAGCCACAATAAATTGACCAAATTTGGAACAAGAGCTAAAATCTGTTTGTCAACCCACAGCTTCAACTATTCACTGAAATAAGATAAGACATTGATGCAGCTAGGTGGAAATGGAAGAGCTGTTGTACCAAGCAATGTATGCAGAAATATCTTTGTTCCCCCATCCCACTTACCCACTCCCTACATACACGCAAAGCTCTCATCACTCATTTATTTATTAGCTTGGATAAAAAATGGTCCATGTCAGAGTAGCTATGTATGGTAGTTACCATTCTGACACCTCTAGAGAGGAGAGGAGCAGTCACTAAGTCTCCTTTGGGTCCATGTCATCGAGTCTTACCATCTCAACTGCTGGCAAAGAGGACTTAAGCTGCCCAGTCAAAACCCTATAAAAAGAGCCTAATTTTTAGGAATTCAGGCTCGGAAGCCAGATGCCCAGGTTTGTATTGGCTCTGCCATTTCATAGTTGTGTGACCGTGTTATTCAACCTCAT
Organism: Vulpes lagopus; assembly: GCF_018345385.1. NCBI lineage: Eukaryota > Metazoa > Chordata > Mammalia > Carnivora > Canidae > Vulpes > Vulpes lagopus. Next base: position 30,337,783 of record NC_054838.1, on the reverse strand, counting down.
TGGGCCTCAGCTTTCTCATCTGTAAAATGGATATAACAAGTATGCCTGTGTCAAAAGGCTGCTGAAAGGATAAAATGAGTTTATGCACACAGAGTATTTAAAACCATGCCCACTACATAGTGGAGGCTTAATAAATGTAAGAGTATATAAACAGAGTAAGACAAAGCAGAATTCAGAGGCAGCTGAGGTTCAGAAAACCAGACAGGAAGTTTGTCATCAAGCAGTGAGGAGCTCTGGCATCTGAAAGGACAACCAGGAAGAGCAAAGCAGGGTCCAGCCCCAGGAGGGACCCTGTTATCCTGGGCGTGGAGTGGACATGGGCTCCAAGTCCAGGCAGAGCTGGGTCATAATCTCAGGGTAGCAGCTTCTCAGCTGAGTGGCCATGAGCGAGTCATTTGACCTCCAGAAGATTTGAGTTCCTCGTTTGTGACTTAGGTACAGATATTAATGTCTGGCTCATCAGCTTTGGTATGAAGGCCAAGCATGAGCTTTGTGCCCAACTCCGAGGGCATGTTCGCGAACTGTGAGTTGCTGCTCAACTCTGAAGGTTCTCAGGGTCAGGGAGTAAGGAGAAGATGGGGTGGAGTGGAGGTGAGGAGAGGGGGAAAAGTGCACAGTGCCTTGAAGGGGACTCCAGGTGGAGACTGGGAGTCAGCTGCTGGCAGAAGCTCCATCATCAGAACATGGCAAAGTCAGAGCCAGGACCAGAGCCAAGGCCATATGCTGTGAGTTGCATGGCTTCAGGTTGGATCCTTAACCTCTAATTTCCAAGGGCACAGAAGGTCTTCAGAGTGGTGAAAGGGACCACATGTGGAGGCTACACAGCAGGTGCTCAGCCACAAGAAAGCCAAATCTCCTGGATTCTTTAGAGCTATGGTTTTCAACCTGTTTTCTCAGGAACTGGGAGGAAGTCCAGGAGAATAGGGCCCTGCATATTAGCCAGGGTCGCTTTAGTTTTACTTGTTTTATAAACTGAGATTCCATGGAGTTTTGCTTAAAGGTAAAGTCATGCTGCTTTTAAAAACAGTTTCAAAACCCCTAATTTAAGGCATGGAAATCTTGACTTTGAGAATCATAGCAGCTTGGAATTAAAAATCCATTTTAGGAAGCATCTAGTTTATCTTCTCAAAGCAGGAAAATATTCCCTGCCACCTGCTAGGGCATCATCTAACTCCTTCTTGGGCATGTTTGTTGACAGGACATCACTACCTGGTAATGCCAGTATGGAGCTCTCTAATTATTAGAAAATTCACCCTGTCATCTTGAGATGAAATCAGACTTCCTTTGGCTTCTATTCATTGCTCTTGTTCTGGCCTCAGGAAACTGACTCGCATTGGCCCCCACAGCAGGCTGTCCATTACCTTTTCTAAAGAACCTGTCTGCTTACATCATTTTCCTCCTGAAAGCACTTCTGTTGCTCCAGTACAAGCCTCCTGGGTGTGGGAAACATGCTATATCCACCACTGTACCTCCATTGCCAGGTAGAAGGGAAAAACTGGGGGATGGGCAATGAGGAGGGCACTTGATGGGATGAGCACTGGGTGTTATACTGTATGTTGGCAAATTTAATTTAAATTTTTAAAAGTGTAAATAAATAAAAAAAGAAAAAGAAAAAAAAAGAAAAAGAAAAGCTCAATATATTCTTCATAAGTGTGTGGATAAAAGGATAGATAGATACATGCATACTCAGGCCCTAACAGAACATTAATTAATTCAGCACCATCATTTTCTTAAAGAGCCACGTACAGCCTGCAGAAATTGTAGAATTACACAAGGATGCTTAGTGGCAGAGCAGAATCAACATCTAAGTTTCCTGATGCTGATATGATAGGATCTCAGAATCTGAGAAACGACACTAGGAATTGTGATTTGCAAAAGCACCTGGAAAAGTATGGTTTGTAAACCAGAGCAGAGCTGGGGAAGGATGGAGGATGATTCTGAAAGCACACAGGGAGATGACCACACAGACCCCAGTGCCAACTGTGTACTTTACAGTTAGTCAACTCCACAAACCCTGACTAACACTATGAATAAGGCTCTATGCCAGGGCCTCGGGGAATCCAAGATGACCAAGTCTCCTTAAGGAATGTGCATTCATAACTAGGCATAATCTAAGGCACCCCATGCCATGTGCTGTTTCACAAGTGTCAGCAAAGTCCTATGAGAAAGCAGAGGAGAAAGTGATCATTCCCCCTGGGAGTATCCAAGAAGGTTCTGTGGAAAAGTGGACTTTTTTTCTTTAATTTAATAGATTCGACATGTTGCATTTGGTTAATTTAAAATGCACTGCATGTTACTTTGATACATTTGATATATTGTAGTGGGATTGCCATTGAAGCCATATTTATCACATGGCATCAGTGCAGCGCAGCGATGTTCATTACGCTGTGCATTAGATCTCAATGGCTTCTTTACTATTCGTTACAAATTTGAACCCTTAAACACCATCCATCTTAGCCTCCCATTCAACATTCCCTGGTCACCACCATTTTACTTCTGCCTTTTTTTTTTTTTTTACAGATTTGATTATTTAGATGCCACATATAAGTAATATCACACAGTACTTCTCTTTCTCTGACTTATCTTGCCTAGCATAATATGCTCAAGGTCCATCTGTATTGTCACAGCACGGTATCCTCCTTACGGCTGAGTAATATTCTATCGTGCATATATACTGCATCTTTTTTTTCAATTTGTTCACCCACTGATGGGCATTTGGGTTGGTTCCATATCTTGGCTGTTGTGAATAATGCTGTGATAAACATGGATGTGTGTGTCCTCATCGAACTCCCGTTTTAATTTCCTTTGAGTATGTACCCACAAGTAGAACTGCTGTATCATATGGTAGATTTATTGGAAAAGCAGTTATCTGAGTTAAGTTATAAGTGGTGAAAAAATTATGTGAGTAGAGGCAAAAAGTCCTGAAAAGAGGAAGAGGAGTGGCATAGCTGGAGTTGTAGAGGACAGGTAGTGTTGTGGTAAAAGATGCTATAGAGCGTCTGGGGTCTCACAGAGGAGCCTCAAAGCCCAGCTCAGGACTTTGCCTCTTTTCTATGCCAGGAAGAGTTACTGAAGGGTTTCAAGTGGAGGAGTGATGTAGTGAGACCCATGTTTTAGCAATATTGTGGGCAGCCTGCCCTACAGTACACCCAACATGCCAGGGCTGCACAGACTCCTCCCTCTCTTTGCATGAGGAAAGCCAAGGCTGCCAGTTTTCAGCACCTGTGGCAGCCTTGGAAGTTTCCTTTAGCCATTGAATTGAACAGATGGATACACAGGGATTAAGATAACACAGGTAGCAGAGACCTCGATCCATCCTCTTTCTCTCAAAGGTTGATAATGGATGCTCTGACCATAGTTGCTGGAAGGCTCACTATGGGCTCTACGTGTACTGTGGGACAAAATTTCCAGAACCTTAACGTTCCAGACAGTTATGATTTAGATCTATCGACCACGAGACATTGGCTTCTCTAAGCAGAGGCATAGTAAAATGGTGGTGGAACCAATAACCCAATCCTTTCACTTTCTAGCCTTGTGATTTGGGGGCAAACCCCTTGGATTATCTAAACGCAATCCCTTTATCTTCAAGAGGGGAATTATAATACCTATCTCAAGAGGATTATTGTAAGGATTAAATATAAAACTCCTAGCCCAATGCCAGCCCAAAGCAAGCAATCAGTAGATCAGAAAAATCCTTTCCCTTCTTCTCCTCCAGAACAGGAAGCAAGACTTACTCCATTTAGCTCCTCCAATGTCTAGCATACAGTAAGGGCTTAATAAATGATCTGTGAGTGAACGGGTAGAGCTTGACATCCCATTTGTGACTTTTGCACCAACTAGTTAAAGCCCCTTAATTCACCTTTCTCCTCCCTTGCCTCTCAAGGTGCATCTTTCCTTTTTGGAACATGAGATGCAATTTGGATAACTCATCTGTGACTCACCATGCTGAATGAATAGAATACTGTTCTACTGCCAGCTGTTTTGAGTGGTGCAGCTGCAAGGTATGGTGGAAGTACAGATTTAAACAAGAAACCACAGAGGTGTCTTTTCATGGAGCCCTATGTTTTCTCACATTTAATTAATATAGAAGTCAGAGAGCTCTGGAACCATTTGTCATCACTGCATAAAGTGGTCTGGGAAGTTTCACTGAAGCTGATACAGCCTGGGGAAAATGAGTCATAGAAGGTCTGAATTAAGAGCTAGAAGGAATGTTAGAGATTGTCATCATGACAGTGACTTATATAGCACGTAAAAGGTCACAAGCCACTTATTCACAGGCACATGATGTATATATTTTGCCCCATCATATGCCAGAAAGAAATAGTTAAGGGGGCCTATACACACATGCTGACATTTATTACCAAATTACATTGTACAAAACACTGATAAGTCATTTATATATAGCATCTCATTTACTCCTTGAAATAGCCCTAAGTACTACTTAGTACTTACATAGGAGCAATTCCTGTGGATCTGCAATGCCCAAACGAAGTGTGGGGTCATGTTAAGCCACTGGCAAAGAGTGTGGGGTCTATAATCAGAAGCCCCCCACTCACTTCCCAGCTTTGCCAGATCCTTGCCCTTTGACACTGAGCAATTGCCCGAGTGTCTCAAGCCTCCATTCTTTTAGATGCAAAATGGGGGAAATTATATCCCTTCCTCATCAGATGAGGAAGACTCACTGGGATAATCCAAATAAGTTTAGAATAATGCCTGGCATGTGATACATGTCCAACGAATCCTACATAGTATTACTATGTGATTTACCCAAGTCCACACAGCGGGTAACCAGTGAGAGCTGAACCCCAGCCATCCTGACCACGAAGCTGTACTCTCCCTGCGAGCTTATTGCTTTTTCTTTTTCTTCCCACAGCTTTGTGTTATCCTCATTCTACTAGTTAGAAACTCGAGACGCAGGGAGGTTTAAGAATCCACTCAGGGCCACAGAATTGGTTCATGACAGGGCCCACAGAAGACTGAGGTCTTCTGATCCCAAAGTAGAATTGCTTTGCTTTGTATGACACCATCCCTGCCTCCCCCCAATCTTCAAGCAGTTCTATATTGTATGTTCAGAAAATCAAGGTTCAGGAACGTTAAGCAACTTGCCTGGTGATCCTCAATTACAAAGCAGCAGAATGGGGGCTGAAACTCAGATCCCAGGCTCCCTCATTCTTTCTCAAGGATTCTTTCCTGTATAGTACACTCCACTGCCTCTCAGGGAGATTGAGAGGACAAAAAGAAACAGAGAGGGAGAAACCCACGGACAAAGATACAGACACAGAAATAGAGATGGACAGAGGAAAGATAAAGGAAGAGAAAGTCAGAGTCCTATAAGCTAAGAACATCTTTTAATCTTTCTTCTTTCTTCCAAGAGGTCCTTAACATGATGAAAAGTTGGTAATTTTTAAGAAGAGCGTGAAAAGAATACGGTTCTTGGGCAAGTCTGAATAAATCAGGAGCAGCACTGAAATCACTGAATCATGACTCTGACAAGCTTAAAATTGTTCAGTCAAAATCCTTACCCCTCTCCACCCACCTCCTGCTCCTGATCTGTAGAAAAAGCCAGTGTTGGAAGGAGGATTATCCAGGTGCCCTTGTGCCACCTGGATGTGAGAATCAACTAATTAAACACTCAGAAAGTAGAGATGAGCGTTTCTCAAGTACAGGTTCCCATTGCTTCTTAGAATTACTGCAATCTCACCTCTACCTGTTGAGCAGCAAAGGTGTCCTGAACAGGACAGCCAAGGGATTTCTAAGCCTTTAGCTGCATTACTGCAGAACCCACCATTGGGGAAAGGAGGGGCACTGATCTGGATAAGCCAGGCCACCAAACTGCTCATGGGAAAATGAAATCCGGGGTCTTCTCTCCTGAATTTGCCTGTGATCTGGCACCCAGGGCAGTGACTGACTTGCTACTTACAAGATGCTAAGCAAAAGGACCCACTGCCTTCTGCCTACAGACACACCTTCCCAACACTTTGCCTGTGCGTGTGCTTTTCCTCAGCCGGATATGCCCTTTCTGCAAATCCTCATCTTCAGTCCTGACTCTTCCTACCAGAGCCCAGCTTCGATACATTTTCTCCACAAGTATTCTTTATTCTACTAGCTAGAGTCGATCCCTCCATTCTTCAAACAGGCATCGCATCTTCAAGTTTCTCATGGCTCTCGTAACCTTATTTTTCATGAGACTTTCTAAAGAAGCCAAAACATTTATTGATAGTCTACACCAAGGAAAGAGAATATTTAGTAGATCACATGTGCAATTCAACATGGATCAGCTTCCCATGCCCAGAGGCCCCATCTAGCAGGCTCAGTCCTGCCTGCTGCCCTCAGCTCAGGAAAGAAAGTCACTGTTCCTCACAAAAGGTGTCCACTGGTTGGCCTAGGGCAAGCACTGAACCCAAGGATGGCTTCTTTATGAACTGTCTAGAGACTCATTCATTAATTCAATAAATATTATAAGCAGTTATTATATGCCAGGCATTATTCTAGACCCTGAAAAGATGACTGAAGGCCAAACAAGGTCTCTGCCCTCATGAAGTTTACAGTTTGGGGTAGATAGCAAAAAATAAAACAATAATAAAGACAGAAGTCAGGTTAGTAATTAGTACTTTGGAGAAAGGGAAAGGAGGGTAGGGGGATTTGAAGAAACACAAGAGGGGCAGGAGTATTATCATACATAAGTGGCTAGAAAAAGTCTCTCTTAGAAAGCACCATTTGAGCAGAAACCTAAAGCAGATAAAAGCGTGGGTGTGCTGGTTAATTTTATGCATCATGACGGTCCACAGATGCCCACATATTTGGCCAAATAAGATTCTGGGTAAGTCTTTGGGGGTGTTTTTGGATGAGTATAACATTTAAACACCTGAGTGTTTAAGAGGAGTGAAGAGGATTGTCCTCCTAAGTGTGCGTGGGCTTCGTCCCATCAGTTGAAGGCCAGAATAGAACAAAAGGCTGATGCTTCCCTGAGTAAAGAGAGATGCTCCTGCCTGACTTCTTTCAAGTTGGGACATTGGGTTTGCTTCCTGCCTTCAGGCTCGGACTGAAACATCAGCTCTTCCTGGGGCTTGGGCGTATAGGCCTACCGTGCCATCAGCTCTCCTGGATCTCCAGCTTGCCAAGTATAGATCTTGGGATTTGTCAGCTTCCACAATCGCATGAAACAATCCCTTATAATAAATTTCTTTCTGAACATATACACATTCTATTGGCATCATTTCCTAATGCAGTGAGCCATGTAGATGCATGTAGACTTGGAGGAGAGAGACATCCAGCCAGTGGGAACAGTGAAAGCAAAGGCCCTGGGGTAGGGGTGTGGCTGGATGGCTGAGAAATAGTGAGAGCAAAGGGAGTAGGAGACGGGTAGCAGTGTTGAGGTCACTCACCAGATCCAAGGTAGAGGGCTTTGGGTTTCATGCTGTGTGAGATGGAGTCTTGGAGGGTTTTAAGTAGAGGAGTGACATGTTCTGACATCTTTTTAAATAATCACTCAGGCTGAGGTCAAAACAAGGGATCATTTAGGAGGCTATTACAGTGACCCAGGAGAGAGAGATGATAGTGTATGAATCAACGTGGGGTTGTTCACTTCTACACATAGTTTGAAGGCTAGGATATCTGTCAGCAGTTTGGTTAGGGAGTGGTATCAGGGATAACTCCCGGTGCTTTTGCCTGGATGTCTGGAAGAATGGAATTGCCATTACCTGAGTTAGGGTGGGCTGCCAGAAGAAGGGGCTTGGGATGTGGGCCAGGAGTTTGGTTTGTGATGCCATTGCACATCCATGTACAGATGTCAGACAGGCTATTAAATATGTGAGTATGGAGATGTGGGGAGATGTCCAGACTGCAGGCAGAAATTTGAGAATCATCAGTACATGAAGTATTAAATCAGGAAGCTGGATGAGATCAGCAAAGAGGAGAGTGGGAGACAGAGCAGAAGAGGGCCCCCAGCATTTGGGTCTATCTTTTCCAAAGTGAGGGTTACAACACACTAGTGAATTATAAAATCAGTTTGGAAGATAATAAGCAATACTTTTTTTTTTAATGGGATAGAAAGACATGGAAAATACCATAGTACTTTGAATATAGTATTGTTTCATGAAATATTTTCCCATGTATCTGTTTATAAAAGAAAGGTTCATATATCTCTTCATATAAAATGAGTGTTCATATATCTGTATTTGTGTATGGTGTGCATATGAATATATATCTTTACCTCTTTTTTTTAAAGATTTTATTTATGTATTTGAGAGAAAGAGAGAGGGCATGAGCCAGGTGGAGGGGTAGAGGGAGAAGGAGAAGCAGACTCCCTGCTGAGTGGGGAGCCCCATGTGGGACTCAATCCCAGGACCCTAAGATTATGACCTGAGGCGAAGGCAGATGCTTAACTGACTGAACCACCCAGGCGCCCTATATCTTAATGTAAATATATCTACATAATATATATGTCATATAAATATATATACCTGCTCATGATGCAATGTATATTTTTAACACTAGATCATAATGAAATAATTTCTTTCAAATGTGAAAGTCATTGTTTTCACAACCCAGTGATGTATCCTAACAGCTGAGCTCTGCCCCGCTGGGGTAATGGGGATGATTAAAGCGCTCCCACTGGCCCCTCTGGGCATGGATCCGGAATGACAGGGCTGGCCAGTCAGCACAGAGTGGTCTGGAGCGGACAGGCAAAGAGCATGGAAGTCTCCAGAAAAAGAAACAAAGCAGTGCCAGAGTATCTTCTCCCTGAGGCCACCTTTCTTTCCGTCAGCCTGTGGCTCCATCTGGGGCCCACACATGGGGTTCCTGACAAAGCCTTGTGGTTGCTACCTTCCCAACAGGCTGATCCCTGCCAGGCTGCAGCCCCAGCAGCTAACTTCCCTTCTGGAGCTCTCCCCCTTCCCTATCCATAAGAGGATGCTAATCCTCTTTTGGGGGGAGATGTCATGAAGATAAAAGAGCAAAAAGCAGTAAATGCCTTGCGGAAGAGGGAGCCCCCATGCTCCTGTGTGCCCTGCGGTCTCTGCCAGTGGGCTCCGCGCCTGGCCATCGAGCCCAGTGGTGGCGCAGCCCGGGAGCTGGGGGACCCCGAGGCCTCACCCCCGCCCTGCGGAGGAAGAGCCCCCGTGCAGGTCCCCGCCGGCTCTCCCACAGGCTGGGACTTGGCAGGAGAGGCGGGCGCTGGTCAAGGGCCCGGACCAGGCTACAGTGCCAGCCCGAGAGAGGAGACACACACAGGGTGGCTTCGGGGACTCCAGGCGTTAGAGGACCAGCGCTCGGTCTTCTCCCCCGTTCACTTTCTCCTGCAAAACGGTGATGTGCTTTCAAGACCAGGGGAACGTGCGTTTGGCGCAGATGGGAGGGAAGTGGTCTAGACGCAGGCTCCTGTGTCTCGCTCAGCCCAGCCCAGAAGCCCACGAGGACCCAGGGCCACGGGAAACCGCACGTGGTCGGCTGGGTCATCAGGTTGCAGAATTTGGGCTCAAACCTCTTGATTTCCTGTCTTTGATTTTTCCACTGTGTGCCACTGCCTCAGAGAGTCCTAACACCATCGTGGTCTCCAGAGGGGGAGCTGCCCCGATGTGGCTGTTTGCCCAGGGTGGGCCCCCAGGCCTTCTGTCCTCACGGAGGCTGCTCAGAAGCTCCTAGAGGACGCCAGCCACATTGACCCAGCTTACAGTGCCGGATTCCCATGGAGAGTCCTTTCCAGATCCAGGACAGCCTGGTAGCTGCCACCTGCTGCCCCAGAAGGATGAAACCAGCTCGCCCTGCAGAGGCCGGGGGCCCCAGCCTCTAGTGCCCACCCACAGTAAGGCAGGTTGTGCCTGGTTCCCGGTGGAATGTGTGTCTTTCCACAATGTGGGAACTTTCTTTTTTTTTTTTAATTTTTAATTTATTTATGATAGGCACACAGTGAGAGAGAGAGAGAGAGAGGCAGAGATACAGGCAGAGGGAGAATCAGGCTCCATGCACCGGGAGCCCGACGTGGGATTCGATCCCGGGTCTCCAGGATCGCGCCCTGGGCCAAAGGCAGGCGCCAAACCGCTGCGCCACCCAGGTATCCCCTGTGGGAACTTTCAAAACCAATTTATGTCATTCAAAGTTTAAGGCCAGAATAAACTCTTGTAATTTTATTTCATTCTATATTCTAGAACATTCAAGCTCTAAAACTCAGTCAAATGGGTTTCAGATCAAGAGCACCTAGCTGTCGGCTGCCCCATGCTTCACACATTCTAAGGTCTAGGTGTATTCTCTTTATTGTAGATAAATATTGTATATTTTAACTTCTAGCTTTTGGATAATCTCAATAAAAGGCACTCCTGCTTATGTAAATCACATAATACCCAAAATATAAAAGAATTAGGCCAAACCTTGCCATGATCATCCTAATCACACTAATTTCTGCCTCCAAATTAATTTTTGGTTCACCTTTAAGTATTTAAATCCTGCCTCATGGTCATGTGTCTGCTCATCATGCATGTGTTATCCATCCTGCCCCTAGGCTTCCATAGCACTTCACATATACCTCTGTGATTCCCTTTATGACACTTTGTTTTATGTTTCCTATGTGTATCTGTCACTTCCCAAAATGACCGCAAGCTCATGGAGAGGTCTGGATGCTCTCCTGAGCACCTAGCACATAGTAGGTATAGTGAATATTTGCTGGCTGAATAAATTTATCACCTCAGTGTAGCAAATATTTATTGAGCAAGTAGTATATACTAACCCCTATACTAGGTGCTTGAAACAAAATTATTCCCCTACCTTTAACTTTCTCACACTCTAATAAGGAAGTTCAACATTGAATAAAGAAACACAGGGTTGAGTACAAAATGGTAACATGTTGAAGATACAGACTTAGCCCGACTGAAGGAGTGATTATTTTTCATGAAAGAGTGGAGAAGCTTCTGAGCAAGAGAGATATCTGACCTGGGCTCTCGGGGATAAATAGGATTTCAACAGGTACACAGTAGATACGGGTGGGTGAAAGGGGAAAACATGACTAGACAAATTAATGAAATTAACAATCAATGAGTGAATTAATGCAACTTCTGTGTATGGATCTTATGGTCAGGGATGTTTCTACAATGCTGTGAGCTTAGTGCCAAGCATTCAGTACATTCTCGGGGACTGTTGGCGGCTGATAGTGAAAATTACTTATGCCTCCTGCTCGCACAAGTCACAGTCACAATGCAGACATGCCTTGGGAACTGTCAATGGTAAAATAAGGCAGTTTTGGAACACTGTGAGTATGAGGACAATTGATATTCATCTTCTTTTTCTCTTTTTAATTTTTCTTCCTAAGGACGGTTGAATCTAATTTAACATGTTAAGCAATTTGTACAAATGAGCCAGACTGCCTTCCGGTGCTGAGGGGAATTCCAGAGGCTATATTACACAGGAATGTAAGTGTAGAGCAATCCAGTTGATCAAAAATGAATTAGCCAGAGAGTGCCATGAGTTATGTGATCAGAAAAGATGCTTCACAGGAAGATGAGGTAATTAAGGATTTAGTCTTAGAAAAGGCAGCCAGAGACAATGTAAGCTAATGTCTCAGTCCCACAGTTCAAATGCAGAGGCACTCAGGAAAGCTCACCTACCAGTGCACGGCCTTCCCTGTGAGGCCTCTGGGATAAATGAGGTGAGGCCTGTTCCCTGACCATTCTCCCGATTCAAAGAAACAAGTATGATTGTAAAGAAAACAAGCATTTTTTGAGCACTCGCCACATGATGGTCACTGTGGTGTGTCCACAATATCATAACCCACCTTCCATTCAACACTGTGACATAGGATTAGCCTCATTTTATGGAGGAAGTGGATAGATGGGTACAAGGCACCACATCGCCACAGAGACAGGATTACCAACCCCACCAAGGGCAGTCTGAAAGGGTTTGCAGAGGAAGCTCTATCTCATTCACTCAGTCATTCGTTTAAATGGCGTTTAGTGAGCAATTACCAAGCACTGTGGTAGATGCTGGAGATCTAGTCCTGAACAATGAGAGATACGGCCCCTGCTATCGTGATGCCCACAACCGGGGATAGGAGGTGGATTTCAACAAATCAGTGTGTAAGTGCAGATGAGAGTAAGTGTTCTGAGGCATGGTTTTCTGAGAGTGTATGATGGGGAAGAGTCACTGGGGGCTGGGGAGGGTCACCAAAGACTCCCTGAGGAAGTGATCCTTGAGCTAGGGAGGAGGGGATGGGCTTTTTAGGAAATGTGGGTGGCAGCACTAAGAACTGTAGTATAAACCCAAAAAATGCCCTGTAGAAGGAGAGGGCACAGCACATTTCAAAACCAAAACTGGGCCCAGGACCCAGAAAGCCAAGGTGAGAGTGGGATGGGGGAAGGCTGGTGCTTTGAGGCATATAAGTCATATGGAGGATTCTGGTCTTGTCTGAGAGAAATTGATGGCAATCAGATTAATAACATGAATGCATGGGCATCATGAAAAGATAACTCTGGCTACCATATATACAACGACCTGAAAGGGAGACAGAGTGCGTGCAGATTGGCCAAGGTAGGAAGTTGCTGAGGTATCCATGCAACCTGGGATACAGCACTGCTCGGTGTAAAGGATGGGGGTGCAGGTGCAGTGACTCGAGTCACCCAGCAGAGAAAATGACAGTGTTTGCAGATGGACTGGAGGATAACACAGCTGAGCAGGAAGGAGCGTCAGGGCAGGGCAGGACAAAGGCGAGGTTTCTAACTAGTGCCCACTTCTGAGGTGAAGAACAGAGAAGAAAAGCTGAGTCCTAGGAAATAGTGGGAGATTCAAACAAGATGCTGTATTTCAGAATTCCAGTGCAGAGTAGACTTCACTGGGACTCCACTCCACGGGGCCAGCATTGCCAGGGTGAAAGGCTGATGGGCCTCCACTCTAGGTGTACACTAGGTGTAGAAAAAAGATTTCTCCTTTGTTCACTGATCTTCCTTTGTGACTGTACATATTGCTAACGAGCTTTCTGGAGAGTTACTGCTTATTGAAAAAGATCTTTTGAAGTCTGGGTTCTCAGTACTCCTCAAGCATCTGTCATCCCTTCTTCTTGGTATATAACTGGCCACATGCAAAAATGCACTAGTTCGAGCAAAGGAGGGGACTGCTTCCCAGAGAACGGTAAGATAATGTGATTTGCCCGGACCTGCCCCACTCTCCTGCAAGCTGAAGCAAAGTTCCAGGTGATAGAGTTGGATATCCATCTGAGTTAATACAGAGTGAAGGGACATCAAGGGACTAACTTCTCTGGTCAACTCTTACGTGGAAAGTTCTAGACTAGCCATTGCCTTCAGCAGTGCTACAATGGATTCTGCAGCTGTCTGGGAGTCAGGAGACCTGGCTCCCAGCCACTAGTTCATGATGGACCCTTGAATCAACCTCTTGGCCTCACGTTTCCCATGTAACAATGATTCAGGATTACTCATTCTTCCCAGGGTAAGGATTTCCCATTAGCTTGGTGTGACAGGAGACACATTTGTCACATGTGACAGAAACGTAAGCTAAATTTGCAGTTACCCAAGTATATGCTTCTCATCCCACTAACTGCTATCCCATAAAGTAAAGCACTTTCTTTCCGGAGGATAATAAAAGGAGATAATGGTGGGGACAGGAGACCCTGAAGGAAAAGAAAGGCTTTGGCAAGATGGAACAAGTCTCTAGTGTTGACCCTAGCAAAGGCCTGCGTGCAGAGCTGTCACTGGAGGAAGTGGAATCAATCACTAAGGAAGCCAAGCTCCATAATGACAAGTGGATGAGCAGGGAGGGAAGTAGGACAAGCATCAGTGTTTGTTTGTTTTTGTTGTTGTTGTTGTTGTTGTTGTTGTTGTTGTTGTTGTTTTTCTGATCATAATGATAGCTTTGTCAACAATCTGTGAAGTTCAGGGAAATATTAAGATGTGGAGGAGAAAGGATCCTTTATAATTCCACTACCCAAAGGTGACCACTCTTCTACCAGTGTCTTTTTAAATAAATAGATTATTTTCATTGTTGAGATCACACTGTACACACCCTTTGCATCCTATTTTTGTCACATAGCATCGTATCTAGTAGTGTGCTAGAGCTGGCTCATAGTTCTTCATGAGAGCCCAGCTCATCCCTTACCAACTCTCAGTTCAGTGACATCGCATGGGGACCTTGGAGGGAATACTTATACCACAAAATTGGTAGAAACTACAAAGTAGGGATGTTTTATTTTTCTCAGAGAGCTTGTTGTTAAACACTTACTAGCATATCACTGATTATATAGTAAGTATTTCTTGGGTCTCAAAATTTTCTTAGTTATTGAAAATTTAACAACTACATATTAATCTTTACTGAAATCTTAATTTCTAAACATTATTTTTATTTTCTCACTATTTTAAATAATACTGTAATGAACATCCTAGTGCATAAATATTTTATATTTCTTATGATTTCCTTAGCTAGATCCCCAGACGGGGAATTATTGGGTCAAAGGATATGAACATGTTTCAGGTTCTTGAAATCTATTGGTAAATTACTTTTCCTGAAAAGTTATGTCAATTTTAACCCCACAAAAAACGGGTGAAAATGCCCATTTAACTCACTAACATTAAATGTGTTACTACCACACAAAAGAGAGAATTCAATGCAAAAGAACATCTAGTCAGAACAAATGTTAATATAGAAGGACTGTATAAAATGAAAACTTTCCACAAGTGCCACAAATAAAATTAACAAACAAAAAACTAATCTAAAATGTGATTAATTTGATATATGGCAGGCTATTAAGTTTAATATAGAAAGAGTTTCTGCAAACCAATAAAAAACACAGATCATAATAAATGAGCTAAGACTTTGAATATACTAGTATTCTAATTCATCTTCGTGTTTCAGTTTGAGGACGTTCACGTTTTTAATTCAGAGGGCAGAAGCACAGTAAGTCTTGGGGTGTCAGTGCTCCCCTGGCCAAGTCTCTACTGTATCTAGTTATTTGAGCAGTGCTCATAAATGGGACAGGAATTTACTAGCATTTGTTGTCATCTGAATAAAACCAAATTCTCTCTTCTACTAAAAAAGCCATATTTAACACAAGGATCATGATATAAATAGGTCATGTAGTTAACCATTTAGAAAAAAGAGAAATTAAGAGGATGGAATACCACTCTAAAAACAATTCCAGCAGAACAGATGGCTCTTCTTTGGTGAAACGGAAGCTCTGTCGATGCTGCCCACCTCTGAGGTTCCTGAAGAGCAGTTCATGGTTCTTTGAAGATTGTAGCTATTTATATAAAGTTCTGTCTCAGAGACTGTGGAAACTGAAGGAAAGAGGAGAAAAAGCACCCAAGGCACCCATTGTCCCTGGATGTCAAACTGCTGTCAAGAGTCTGGGTTATGTATAAGTTAGAGAAAATTAGTCTTCCTGCCAGCAGAAATTGGAGCCAAAGAGAAACACATTCTGGTTTGCAGTACTTCCCATTATGTAAATTGCAGGATACCATGTATGGAAGGTTGTAACCATTGGTTAAGTGTGTGCAGAGTACCAGTCAACGTTGGTCTAGATTAATGGGGAACCAAGGCAACGATCGTCATTGCAAAAAAAAACAAAAAAAAAACAAAAAAAAACAAAAAACCCTCTAAATCTTTTGGATACGATTGTCTGAGATTAGAACCAGAAACAAAATAATGGACTAATTTCTGTAAATCAGGAAGGAGAAGAGCAACAAAAGCGTGTTGTAAAAAGCTTCATGAAAGTCCAGAAAGCTTCATGAAAGAAAATGGAGATGAGCTGGGCTTTGAACCAAGGATAAGACCAGAAGAGGCTACTATCTGTTGGTATTCTATACCACAGTTGTTTCCGGACCAAGATCAGCACACATATACTTGCACAAATAAGTTAAACAACATCCTGAATATGATTAAATTATTTGGCGTGAATAAATGGTTCACAGGGGGCGCCTGGCTCGGTCAGTATAGCGCGTGACTCTTGATCTCGAGGTTGTGAGTTTGCACCCCATGTTGGGATTACTTAAAAATAAAATCTTTAGGGGCACTTGGGTGGCTCGGTTCATTAAGCACCTGCCTTTAGTTCAGGTCATGATTCCAGGGTTCTGGGATTGAGCCCTGCATCAGGCTCCCTGCTCAGTGAGGAGCCTGCTTCTTCCTCTGCTCTTCACCCCATTCATGCGCGCACTCTCTCTCTCTCTCTCAAATAAATCTTTTTTTTAATCTTTTTTAAAAAAATAAATAAATCATTCACAGTCCATGCATGAGCTGACCCAGCATGGTCACTTCACTGAAATCTTGAAAATAGAGGGGAAAAGGCTATGGTTTTGGTTTTAGCCCATTCAGCATTAATAAGCATTTAGCTTTTATGTCCCCCTATTTATTTATTTTTTATTCCAGTAACATATACACCACATAAAATTTACCATTTTCACCATTCATAAGTGTCCAGTTCAGTGGCATCACGTCCACTGACATTGTTGTGCAACCATCACCACAATCCATCTCCAGGAATGTTTTCATCATCCCAAACAGAAACTCTGTACCCATTAGACAATAACCCCCCCTTCCCTCAGCCCCCACTGACTAGCATTCTACTTTCTGTCTCTCTAAATTCAACTAGTCTAGGTAACTTATATAGGCAGAGGTATTCCACTTTTAAAAAATTGTCTGGGGACCATTAGTTTCCAGCAGGAAACAGATGGCACGCTCACATTGGATCGTTGAGGTGAACTTCCAGAAGGGAGTATTTGCAAGGATTTAGGCAGGATTTAAGGAAACTACAGGGAGGATGCAAACCATGTGAGTAACAACAGCAAGGAGCTGTTACCAGCTGTAGGCCTATAGGGACAATCTCCAGAACCAGAAAATGTGACTGTGGAGAGCACCCCTGACAGGAGCTGTAGCCTTTACTGGAGGGCTCAACCAGCCCACATGACACTACAGGGTGGGAGCCAGGGACCAGCTACCCTGACCTCCACTACCCCCACCCTGGGACCCCTGCCAGTGCCTCCCTCGGCTAAACACAACCAGGTGCCAGAAGTCGAGGGAGCCCACCCATGCAGTCCCTAGAGGGGTGGCCTCTGGAGTGCAGGCAGGGTAGAGAAGAGTCACACAGGGATGTGGGGGTCAAGTGAAATAGATCCAGCGTCATGACCTCCTTTGACATATACTAGGCAGTGTGATTAATGTGATGAGCCAGAGGTTGAATACACAATAAATTAAGGAGATGGTGTGGGAAGAGGAAGCAAAAACAGTATTTTAGAACTTATCAGAAAATAGTCGTAAGCATCTCATTATCTGTCAAAGCAAAATAAACACCCCAAATCAGTGAAATAAATGGGTCTGGTATTCAGGCCGTGAGCATGAAGCACACAAGGCAACTACTGCATTACCACCGACTGTCAGAGGCAAAAGACAACTAATTTTGTTCACTTTGATCATTTCCCATATGAGGACTCTGAGATGTGGAAGTGGGTGATCCCTATATCCTACACTTTTCCCAAAATTCTACCTACTTGACAATGTTTAAATCACTGATTCTCCTTAACCTCCTGTTCAATTCACATTAACTATGACTTTGAACTTATCCCTCATCTGGATCAGCTTCACCTCCAGAACCTAGAGGACACTTAACTTCCCTGACCTTTGGTCTCCACACGTGTGGCAGTATATTTGTCAACTGTGAAGCTCCAGTGACTATAAAGGGATAGAGAATGTGAGTGTCCTGTGAATGTCAGGGCCAGGAGGCCATAGAAGAGAAAACACCTCCAAACTATGGGTACTGGGTGGTCACAGAAGGTTTTCTGGAGGAGGAAAGAGTTTAACCAGATCCTGAGGAGAGAACAGGATTTGGAGAAGACCCAAAAAAGGGCATTCCAGGATATCAGTGAGCACACATTCACAAATGCCTTTACTCACAGAGTCGAAGGATGCTGTGTCACTGTTTGCTCTGCTGGCTTCTTGGTGCATCGGTATAGAAGCAGGTGGCCACTCCCCACCACCACCACCAACACACACAAAGCATCAGGCTCAAGTGGAAAGGCCACTGTGTCACTCCAGCTACCTGCCTTTTATACAGAGGCTGTGAACCAGCACTCGGGAGGCCTGGATCTTATTCCAGCCCTGCCCCTGCTACTTCCTTGGGCGCTTCCAGAGAGCTTCACAGCAGCATGAAGGCAACTTCCCTTCCCCGGGCCTCAGTTTCCTCAGTGGTAAAATAAAGCAGTTGGACTAGAGGATCTCCAAGTTTCCTTCCATTTTCATGACTTTGTGACTTTTGCTTCCAAAGACTAATTTGCTGATGTCTACTGAATTGTCCATCTTCTCATAAGTACTTAATCTTTTTCACTTCCTTTTATTTCTTTGAGAGAGATAGAGAGGGAGCATGAGCAGGTGGGAGGGGCAGAGGCAGAGGGAGAAGCAGGCTTCCCCGCTGAACAGGGAGCCCAGCTGGGCTTGATGGGGGAGGGGAGCAGGATCATGACCTAAGCCAAAGGCAGACGCTTAACTGACTGAGCCCTGTAGGCGCCCCATAACTACCAGTCTTGTATTTTCTTCTTTGAATGAATATTCAGACTTTATGCTCCAGCAGGTCCCAGCTTCTTCAAGTTCTCCAGACATGCCATGCTCCCTTTCAGGCTTTTGGACAATCCATCTCAAATGCCTAGAACTATAGCTGTCTTCCCTCAGCCCAGCTGCCAGGCCTTCTATGCTCCTTACTCTGGTTGCATTTCAACTTTTACATTTCTGAATTTTACTACCCAGTGTGGTGCTATGCCATTGTCCCTTTACCAATCCTCTTCCCCTCAGGACTGCAAGTGCCTTAAAATCAAGGGCCTTACCCCAATCATCCTGTACCCCCTGCAATTAACCCAGGGCTTAGTTTAGGCCTGTTTAATGAGCAAACGCATAAATAGGGCTTTTACGGTCCAAGGAACAGACATCCTTGCAGGGCTCCAACCCCTCTAATCAGGATGCCTGCTTTCTCCACGCCCCTGTCCTGTTCTTCCCTCCCACTGCCCGCTGGTGTGTCTCTACACCATGATTCCTGCCTTCTCATTGTTTTGCTCCCACCTCACTTCAGCTTGCACATGGCCTGTCCATACTCCTCTGGTCTCTATCTCTCTGATCTCTCAGCTTCAGCTCTCACCACCAACAGTCTCAGTTCCCTGGAGATTTCTTGGTTCTCTTCCCCAAGACGATATGTGCCAGGGTCCCAGTTGATCTTTTTGTACCAGACCACATCGCAGGTCACTGACGAGCCTCTATATTGGCTACTTTTGATTATTTCAATCAGCACTGTCCAGAGGGCAAAATCATTCATGTATATAACTCAGGACTTCAGAGGGTGACACCTTCAGCTTGGGCTCTAAGCAGAGTAAGTTGGACCTGTAGGAAAGATCTTCAGAGCTGACTTCCACCTCTGACTTCAGGCTAACCTCCCACAGAGTAGCTGCATTACGATCGAGCCCACAAGTCCTAACCCCAAGGGTGAGAATGTTGTAAGCAATTCCCAAAGAAGAGATCTTCCCAGATGTGGCTGCCAGAGACATCATTTGATATTTGGAGGCACCAGGTGTAGAAACCAGTTTGCATAAAAGACCTCATTGGCTAGCAGCCTGCACCCAGCCCCATGAATGTCACCCAGATGCCAGCCTGCAGTCTGCAGCCCTGGGACATGCCAGTACTTATGCCGGTCTGTTTTGAAGGGAATCAAATGTTCTCATCTCTGATTTCCTATAATCGCTCCCAGAAACGAACACCAAGCATCTTCTTCAAGCCCTGGTGAGGCTCTGGCCAAATGTGCCTGGAATGTGAAGGTAGCAGAAGCATGGACGGGACAGCGCCCACAAGCCGCCTCTGCTCCCAGACTGCCAGAACGGATTGGAAGATTGATTTAGAGAGGGCCCTTTGTAATAAATTGTTCCTTTCTTCACTCGCAGCAGGGGGCCAGCTGCTGCCAGCGCGCTCAGCATGGAGGGCACAACTGTGGATTCAGAACTCGAGGAGAGCAGATGGGCGGCCTCTCAGCATCTTGAGGATGGCTGCCAATTTGGGTTTGTGCTGCCATTTGATCTATTTTTTTTTCTCCTGATGCTCATATTATGCAATGTGCGGAGCCACGTGGTGTCTGGGAGAGAGCACCAAACCAGGAGGGCCAGGCCAGGCCGGTTTCCCGAGGGTGCTCCTAGTTGCTCTTCACAAAGATTGGAGTTCCACTCTGCATTATGTCCTCTATTAACTGCAACAGTCCCCAAGCCCTGCCCTAGAAGAGCTCACAGTCCCATGGGAGACAGGCCACTAAACAATCACCATGCACTGTTGCAAATGCAGTGATAAGAGCACAGAGCCAGGGAAACGCTATTCACGGAAGACTTCCAGGAGGAGGTGAAAAGTAAACAGAGAATGAAAAGTAAATAAAAAGAGCACCTGCCAGATGGAGAGAACAAAATAAACAAAGGCCTGACCATACACAAAAACATTCATGTGACGTTTATCCAGTCAGTCCATACAAGGGTATGGCCACATGCTGTTCTGCTTTACAAGAGAGAAAACAATGAGGTGAAGAGCAACAGGAGCAAATCCTGGAATGGTAGGTAGGGGCCAGGCTGTGCAGGACTGGGAATGTTGTCCTTAATAAGTGGTGTGCACAGGTCAGGGATCATGGCAAGTAAGTTTGATGGCCCATCAAAGCTTCCGTTTCCTCCATTGCGTAATGAGGGCTTTAAAAATGTCCCATATTCACTTTGCAGGGCTATTGATGGGATCCTTCATTCCTTATCACTTGAACATGTATTGAGGGTCGTATATGTGCCAGATGGTATAGAAAGGCTGGGGATGCAGAAAGAAATCAGGCATTATTACTACCCTTAAAGTGTCTACTATCTAGGAAGGAGCGAACCAGAGGAAAAGTTAATTAACCAATCAACGAAGTGAGGGTAGTTGGGGCCACAAGGAAAGAAGAGAGCAGAGCAGCTAGCATGTATTGCATGGGCAGGCATTGTCCTAGATGCTTTGGGAGATTCTACAGTATGTAGCCTTCCCAGAAGCCCTCTTTGGTAAAGTGGAAGGCACAGCTGTCAGAACACCCCATCCCAACGGGATCACAAACTTCATGGGAGATAGAAGTACTGGCCAAGAACTCGATGTCAGGCTTATCTTCTTAGCCATCCAAGACTTGAAAAATGAGCTCTTAAAAAATATCCAACCTGACTCTGTTTCAAGCATTTGTTTTTTTCACTCTTTAAAAGAGAATATTCACTTGCTCTCTTGACTCTATGATGAAAACTTGATTTACAACACTCCTGAAGAACTACTTGAAAATGCTTTTGAGGCTAGGTATTTTGGGGTGAAGGCAGTTTCATGCTGAGATACCTGTTGGCAAAATAATTCATGCACAGAACAGAAATGAATTTTTTTTTAATTAGAGGTTTGTTTCATGGAATATTCATCACCTCTGAGGTTATGTTTTACATTATTCTCTGGCCTCATTGCCGACTTACTGTGAAGCAGAATTGGACTATTGAAACTCTAACAAGAGCCATAATTTTCCCCAGAATTCATTAATTAGCATCATCATTAATGATAATTACAAATGAAGTCACCTTTTTCATTCATCCATTTGATCACTGATGCAATCACTCAACAAATGTTTATTGAGCATCTAGCATCCATTAGGCACCACTCTCAGTTCTAGGCATATGGTAATAAGCAAGACAGATGTGCCCTGCCACAGAAGGATCTTGGAGTTTATAGAAAGAAAACAGGTACTAAACAAATAAACAAAAATATGTGACTATATGATTGCACTTGATATGTTGCATAGCATATACAAATGATGTGTGTTATCACTGAAGTACAATATGCTTTAAGAACATAATGTAGGGAGATCTAACCTAATCAAATGTTCAGGGACATTTTCCCTAGAGGAAACCTCATTTATCTGAAGGATAAGTAGGTATAAGTGAGGCGAGGAAGTAAGCATACTCCAGAGACAGAGAGCAGTGTGTTAGAAAGAAGTTTCCATTGATTTGAAAGACAGTGGATATGACTATTGAGTAGTTAAGAAACCAAAACTAAAACAAAACAAAACCTCACTGTGACTGGTGCTAAATGAGCAAGGTAAGGAAGAGCAAAGTGGGCCCAGAGAATGAGATGAGGAGGAGGAGGATGGAGAAGACAGAACTATTACAGGCAGGCCCACAGAGTCCATTGCTGCTATGACCAGTTAGTGGACAATCAGACCTAAAGTCTCATACTCAACTTCTACCTAGTTCAGGGCAAGGCTTCAATAAAACACCAATAATTACATATTACACAATATCTTCCTTAGAGACTCACAATACAAGATTAGGGTACTAACAGCTCTGAGGACTCCTATAACTAAGGCATGTAATTATCCCAGCACTTCCAAAAGAAACCAGGCTAAAGAAACATATGAGCCACTAGAGTTCCAAAGAACACAGGGAACTGCTCATCTAGTAGACTGAGTTGTCCAGATTTAGAGTAAATTCTGACTATGATATTTAATAGCTGAATTTGTCCTTAGACAAATTCTCACCTATAAGATAGTGATGCCAACAGCTGTGTTAAAGGTTTTCTATGAGCATAAAATAAATAGCACACATAAAGTCTCCATTTCAGTGACTAACACATAGTAGCTGTTCAATAAACACTAATTGACTTCCTTTATTCTGTGTAGAATAAAACAGATTAGGCCACACTTTGAGGAATCTTTCTATCATAAATAAACATGAGACAAGAAAATTTCCTAGCAGTAAAGAACAACTGTCTCCAATTGAGAGAATTCCTCAAGTTCTGATTGTGATGCATGCAAAAAGGCTTACATGAAATCATATCCTCATGAAACTTCTGAACTCAAAGACTATTTAAGAGAATATCCCAGAGCTTCCAGAGAATGAGAGGTCATGTGCTGAGAACTTGGAGTCAAATTGGTCTCAGAATTCTCAAGGCTACAGTCTGACATTAGATGACAAAGGGGAATTGCTTTCAATATTCTTAAAGAAAATCATTTTCAAACTAGAAATTTATACCCAGCCAAACAACCACATAAGTTGAAGTATAGTAAGACAATCAAAGACGAAAAGTTATATTTTATTTTTTTTAAAGATTTTATTTGTTTATTCATGAGATACACAGAGAGAGAGAGAGAGAGGCAGAGACACAGGCAGAGGAGAAGCCGGCTCCATGCAGGGAGGCTGATGTGGGACTCGATCCCGGGTCTCAGGATCACGCCCTGGCTTCAGGCAGCGCTAAACTGCTGCACGACCGTGGCTGCCCTACAAAAAGTTTTATGGTGCATGCATTCTTTCTCAGGAAAGTAAATTAAGAAATAAGTTACAACATAGGAAGCTATGAGCTGCAGGAAATGAGAAACCAACACAAAAGAGCCACAAAAGGACTTCTCAGGATAAGGATCAAAAAAAGACACCATATACTAGCTGTGCAGCCATTCTGGGAAGCACACAGTTCACACTGGAATAGAGGGATAATCTCTAGGAAAAAAGAAACTGAAATTGATATGTTTGAAGTTATAGAAAAATTACTGATAGGTAAGTGACAGAGTTGTAGAACATGTGGGGGAAATTAGATTAGTGGAAAGTATGCAAATGAGAAAGCAAAGCAGTTATTACTTTTTAAGAAGCAAAGTATAGTACGAGAAAGGAGACACTGTTGGATCCTGCACAATAACCATAAGTCATAACAGAAACCCTGATGAGGGGTGCCTGGGTGGCTCAGTCAGTTAAGCATCCAACTCTTGATTTCAGTTCAGATCATGATCTCAGGGTTGTGAGATCCAGCCAGCATCTGGCTCTGCGCTCAGCAGGGAGTCTTGAGATTCTCTCTCTCCTTCTCCTTCTGCCCCTTCCCCAGTGTGTGTGCATGCACATGCATGTGTTCTTTCTCAAATAAATAAATAAATAAATAAAATCTTGGGGGAAAAAAAAAAGAAACCCTGATGACTAAAGGATCAAAGTATGCAATAACTGCTGACAGGAAACAAAAGGAGAGCAGGCCCTCATTGACTGTTCAAAGAAGTCAGTATCAAAAACATGTAAATCAATAAATAACAATATAAACATATTATTTCCAGTGTAGGGATCAATATTAGGAGCAACAGTCAGAAAAGACCTACTGAAACAGAGATGAAGGCAGCCCAGGTGGCTCAGCGGTTTAGCGCTGCCTTCAGCCCAGTGTGTGATCCTGGGGACCCAAGATCGAGTCCCACGTCAGGCTCCCTGCATGGAGCCCACTTCTCCCTCTGTCTGTGTCTCTGCCTCTCTCTCTCTCTCTCTCTCTCTCTCTCTCTCCCTCTTTCTTTCTGTCTCTCATGAATAAATAAATAAAATCTTTAAAAAAAAACAGATGAGTGTTTTCTAAGGCACACATTTTACATTATTTGGCTTTTAAAATATTTATGTATTACTTTGATAAAAACAAAATTTAATCTTAAAAGAATACAAACTGTAATTGTAAAGTAATTAAAGTTACAATCATGTAAAAATAAGGTACGCGCATGGACAAGGCCTAGAGGAACACGTAGCAAATGGAAAGGGCTTGATTGGTTAGTAATATAATAATAACCAAAGATAAGGACAGCCTAAGCGTAGGAGTCAGACGAGCCTAAGAGAAGGTATTGACTTCAAGGCTCACTTCCCTCATCTGTAAAACGAGGATAAAATAGACCCTGTTTCATAGGAGTATTATAAAGACTACATCAGAGAATACCCATTAAGTTGTCGGCGCAGGATTTGGCCTGCGTGATCACTCATAGAGGACACGTTTTGTTAAAGAAGGAAGAGAAGGAAGATAGGAGACCGAGAGGGAGATTTTGTTGGGCCGAAATCGTGGGAGGGAGGGCCATGCACACAGCCTTCCGAGCGGCGTGCCTTCTGGGCAGGCTGTCCTCTTAGTGACCATCTACTTAAGGGGACTTTGTCAAGGTTGACAGGCTCAATTTA
The DNA here is from genome assembly GCF_018345385.1 of Vulpes lagopus. Taxonomy (NCBI): domain Eukaryota; kingdom Metazoa; phylum Chordata; class Mammalia; order Carnivora; family Canidae; genus Vulpes; species Vulpes lagopus. The sequence continues at coordinate 30,312,842 of NC_054838.1, read as the reverse complement.
ATATACATTTAAAAGAACTTAGCTTGTTTCCTCAGTTCCGAAAAGGCTGTCAGGCCTGGGAGAGGGTCAGCTCTGCTGCAAGGTTAAAAGACCTGCTCACGGAAAACACTCCCATGGTCCAGCGCCTCCCTAATCGGTCCATTTCGCTTTTACAGCGTCCAGGTTCTCACTTGGAAAATGCTCTTTGCCGCACATTCACATCGCTGAAGGCCCAGATCCTGCCAGGTGAGAGTTACTCTGGGCGTAATGAGGCTCTTCCAGGCAGTGTTCAGGCTCCTGTCCCAGGAGGTCCGCGCTGTCAGGCCGCTTCTGTGGCCTCAGAGCGGCCAACAGAGACCAAGCACTCACGCCCCAAGGGGCCAGTTCCCCTCTGTGAATTCTGTTGTGTTTGCTTGTATAAAGCAGACCATGGGACAGACGGAGGGAGCCTGGTCCAGCAGGGAAACATGGAGAGTGGAACTGTGCTGCTAATAAGCTTTCAAGTGGGGACTCGGGGCCGGGTCTGGCTGACTGCCAGTCCTGCACTTGTCTCCAGACCCCACTCAGCCTGGCCTTCAGACAGGGCACCAAGTAGCATGGAAAACAAGTAGGAAGAGTTTCTAGGTTTGATTCCGGCTTTTCCACTTTCTAGTCCTGTAAACTTGAACAAGATCCTCCATCCCCCTAACTCTCGGTTTTGTCATCTATAAAAATGGGATAATTGGGTAATTGACCCTTGTCTTGATGCCTTCGTGGGCATGCTCACCGAAGTGGGTCTGATATGCACAGAGTTAAGAGTAGAGGACAGTGGTACTTGCCAAGGAGCAGGTAACAGCAGCCCTCCTTCTGAGCTCAGGCCACCCTATCTCACGTCAAGGAGAGCCGGGCGTATCAGAACTGATCCCTGGCAGCAAGCCCAGGCTCACCTGGAACCACCCTCCTGCTGGCTGGCTTCACTGTGACCTCACTGCACACATCTCCCTGACTCTTCTTTTCTCTAGCTCTATGCCCTGTCCCCTATGACTGCTCTCCACACTCTCGACCAAGCCAACTCTCTTCATCTGAAGCTCAACTTCTCATAGCCCTTGGATTTGGGCAGCGCCCATCACTCCAAGTTACAGACACATCTGTGGCCCCTTCGGTGAGTTAGAGTCCAAGCCAGAGGATGGAAGCATTGCTCCAGTCTCAGATGTGGGCCACGGGCTCCTCTGGTCCCAGGTTGCTCAGTGCTGCCCTTCAGAATTCCTTGGCTCACCCTCAGGGCGCGCCTGACAAGCTGCAGCTCACAATTATGTTGAAGGAAAGTTTTCTTTCCTGGGATCCCTTCTGCTTTCAGAGTGACAACCTTATGACTGGCTCCTAATTAAACATGGATTGGAACAGGGAGGGAGGAAGAAGAACTGAGAAAATTTTTAGGTGGGAAGATGGAGATGAGAGAGAAGAGGAAATGAAGGAGGGAGAGTCTAGAAGGTGAAAACAGGAACAGAAGGCAGGGAGGGGACAAGGAAGAGCAGAGGCGTGTCTGCTTCCTGGGCAGTCCCTGTGCCATGGATTCTGGGCTCCTGGCCTGGCGCTGCCACATAATGCAAGGATCCCTGGATTGGCTGAGGCCTGGGATCTAATCCTACATGGTCGTTCACTCAAGCAAGTCTTTGTATCCTCTGAACCTTGCTGTCCTTGTCTGTAAAACAAAAATAACTCCACATGCCATGTAAGATTGTTTTGAAGATTAAAGGTGGTATGAGGAAAGCAGGGGTATAGTATCTGGCACATGGGAAGTGCTCGGCAAACCATCAGCAGCACGAAGGTGATCATAAGCTCCTCTGGACAGGGGCTGCCCTGTTGCTGTTGCAACAACTGTAGCTCTCAGGGACACCATGATGCTGCCGCTCACTGCCTCTCAGGAGCAGCATGATGCCAACTGGCCCTGCTCCCTCTGCCTTTGGTGAAGAGGCTCTGCCCTCCAACCACTTTTCCTCCTTTGCTCCATCTCTTTTCATTAGTTTTGTTGCAGCGTCTCAAGGGGGATACCTAGTTTTAAAAACTCGTTTAGGCTTCTGAATTAACACTTGAAAGCAGTTGTAACTTCATAAGCCAAACCATCTGAGGAAGTGTGGTCATCTCAGAGGACGTGATCTCACAGCATCCGCATCTCATCAGTGTGTACGGTGTGTACACACAACTGTGCACTTGGGAGGGGACATGGTGCCCTCAAGACCACACACATACCCACGGGTACATGTGACATCAATAACTCCAAGTCCACTTTGCACACCCCTGTCCTCCAAGGAACCTTTCAAATTCCTAGCTCCTGTGTGCAATTAAGTCCATTAGATTGGCTGCCGTAATTGAGTTCAGTTCGATTTCTCACTTCAGGCTGGGAAAATTATGTGTAAGGAAAGATTCACATGCCTTTCTAATCAGGCAGGGTTGACAGGAGAAAGAAAAAAAAAGAAAAAAGAAAACTTCTGATCACTCAACCATTAAACAAATGGCAGTGACAGTGCCAGTCTAATTACTAGCTTCCTATCGGCTTCTGGTAGTATTAAAAAAATATATATCCCAAATGGGTAGACCTCCACATTCCAGAAACCAGTGGCTTCTCCCTTTTGCCCCCTTGGCACAAGCTGCTTGGACACAGTCTCAGAACAGACAGTACTTGAGCTCCTGATGCTCAGTGGGAGTAGCTCTAACCCCATTTTTTTAGCTCACACCACAGAGCACCACACCTTTTACTACCATCAGCTACTTTACTCCTAGGCTCCTCTTCTGGAGATAAGCATTCAAAATACAGAGGAAGAGTTCATCACAGTGTTATTCACAATAGCCAGAAAGTAGAACCATCCCGAGTGTCCATCAACAGATAGATAAACAAAAGTGGTGTATTCATACAACAGAATAATATCCAGTCATAAAAGGGAATGAAACCCTAATACATGTGGCTGTGTAGATGAACACTGAAAACAGAATGCCAAGTGAAACGAGCCAGATACAAAGGGAAAGATATTGTATGGTTCCGCTTACAGGAAATATCTAGAATAGATACATTCATAGAGATGGAACGTAGATTCAAGGGTACCAAGGGCTGGGGGTAAGGAAATGGGAAGTCACTGCTTAATGCATACAGAGTTGCTGTTTGCGGTGGTGAAAAATGTTAAAACTAGATAGTCATGACGGTTGCACAACATTGTGAATGGAATTGGAATTAATGCTACTGAATTGTACATTTAAGAATGGTTAAAATGGGACGCCTGGGTGGCTTAGTGGTGGAGCGCATGCCTTGGGCCCAGGGCATGATCCTGAAGTCCCGGGATCGAGTCCCACATCAGGCTCCCTGCATGGGGCCTGCTTCTCCCTCTGCCTATGTCTCTGCCTCTCTCATGAATAAATAAAATCTTAAAAAAAAAAAAAAAGAATAGCTAAAGTGGCACATTTTACACTATATGTATTTGCTATATTTCTAAAAAAAAAAAAAAAAGCTACAGAGGCAGAAACTGAACCTCATTTAAACTACTGTGTCAATTAGGATTCTACTGGATTCAAGTGACAGAAAGTTCGGTCCAACTGACTTTGTAAGGGGGAAATACACTGACTCACAGAAACTGAGAAGTCTAGGGCTAGGGCTGGATTCAGGGCTATGTCGGCTCATTTCCGTTTGCCCCTCCAGATCCACTTGCTACCTGCCCTCTGTCTCAAGAACCTGCACTCTCTGCATCACATTACCTTGCTCTGACCATCTCTGGCTTCCAGTAGGCATGGCCAACAGGAACTGCCAACACAAGTTTGGAGGGAGGGAGCAACAAGAAGCCATGGTATTTATTGTCCTGAATCCCTCCTCACAGGGTCACCCTAGGCTGGCCATATCCCTCAATCCTAGGTCACTGTCTGTCTCAAGGTGGCCCACTCTCCATGACCCATGCCTATACATTGTAGTAACTACTCCTTACATCCCTTTGAACCTCAAGGTGGTAACACCTCCACTATTACTGGTCCTGGGTCCCTGTGGCATTTTTTGCACTAAGTAGCTCATCACCCTACACCTCTGCCCACAGTGCATAGTCTCTTTATTAAACCTTCCTCATATGATCTAGTTCAAGAGAACCATCTGCTCCCTTTTGGACCATGACTCTAATGAGATCTGTAATGTATCTTTCCTGTTGGGACCTTGGCTCCCCATCTCTTAGATCCATCTCTTAGATCTTTTCCTGGACTGGCCTCAGCCTTATGTGTTGGGCTAACAGGAACAGCTGCAGCCCTTTTCATTCTCTGTTTCAGAACCCATGTGAAAAACTGAGATTTTCATCCCAAAAAATATTATCAAAATTCCCATGTGCTCTGAGTGACCCTGAGTGTGACACACACACACACACACTCACACACACCAATGCAGCAGTGGCCAGAGGAGGGCTCAGTGCTAATGGGCTTGACTCACATGCCCCACTGTGTGGATGCACAACGAAGGGAAGAGCCGTCCCCAGGGGAGAGTCAAGGAACCTTTACTGTGATAAGTGATTTAATATAAGCAATATATCTGGTCTTTGCTCCTAAAACTCTCAGAATTCCCTAAGTGTTGGAAACAATAAAGGTGTCTTTTGTTATGTTAATGAGATAACTTTTAGAATGAACCCTAGGATGGAGACTGGTTGCCAGGAGAACCAACCATGTGATTAGAGCGTTGGAACTGTTAGTCCTGCCATTCCCCACCCAGGGGAGGGAAGAGGGGCTGGAAGTGGAATTAATCACCAACTGCCAATGATACAATCAATCATGCCTACATAATGAAGCCTCTATAGAAACCCAAAAGGGGGGCACCAGGGTGGCTCAGTTGGTTGAGCATTGAGTGCCTGTCTCTTAATTTCAGCTCAGATTATGATCTCAGGGTGCTGGGATTGAGCCTTGAGTCAAGCCCTGAGCCTCATGTCGAACCCCAGGTTGGGCTCTACTCTCAGTTTCTGGCTCCATGCTCAGTGGAGAATCTGCTTGAGATTTTCTCCCTCGTTCCTTTCCTCTCTCTCCTTCCTCCCTCCCCCACACGCACTCTCTCTTTTAAATAAATAAATAAATCTTAAAAAAAAAAAAAAAAGACTGGGTTCTGAGAGTGGTTGGTGAGCACATGGAGATTTGGAGAAAGTGGCATACTGAGACAGGACATGGCAGCTCTGAGCCTTTTCCCCATTCATTGGTCTATGCCTCTCCTAGGCTGTTTCTGAATTATGCCTTTTAAAATAAACCAGTGACCTGGTGAGTAAAGTCCAGTAAGATCTTCTGAGTACTGCGAGCCACTCTAGCAGATTAGTCAAACCTAAGAAGGGGGTCTTTAGGACCTTCCAGCCAGTCAGGAGCATAAGAGATTGGCATATGAAGTGTGGGGGAGGATGGCCTTGTGGACTGAGCCTTAATCTGTAGAATCTGATGCTATCTCCAGGTAGATGGTGTCAGAGTTGAGTTGATTATGGGATACCCAGCTTGTGTTGGAAAATTGTTTGGTGGTGTGGGAGGAAACCCCACACATTCTAAATGGATGCAAAATACTAAGTACCAAAGAGAGAGTAAATGGAAGCAAAACTACAGGTGCACAGCAGCAGTCACCGTCCTAAGGTCTCACAACTGATAAAGACTCACAACTATTTGCCTGACTTCCAAGCCCCAGTGTTTTCCAGTACTCTGCTCTTTCCTTGGCCACTTCCCAGGAAAAAAACCTTTCTTCTAGGAAGTTGGGCCAACACTCAGGATAGGGTTTCATGTAAGTGTTAGAGTAGGAGTGATCATAAAAGCCAAGTCAGGGAGAAGAAGGGGCAGCCTGTGCTCAGCTAGAGAAGGGGATGGGATAAAGCACATGCTCCAGCTCATCCAAGCTTGAATAGCTCTCTCAATTTTTACTTCCCAGGATATGGCAAAGCATAACCAGGCACTTGCCATAGAAGATGGGTAGAGAAGGAAAAGTTGGGCCCCAGAACCAACCAAGGAAGGAATCAATGTGCTGAGAACACGGGGAGGAAGCTGAATTTGGCAGGCAGAGTGCGACCTCTGGAAGTCAGGGCAACAGTTGGCTTTTAGGTCAAAATAGGAAAGTAACTAGGAATGAGCGTGCCTCAGAAGTCCAGAAAAACAATTAGGGCATGAGTTAGCCCCAAAAGAAGCAATTTGCCTGGAAAGCTGTGCTTGAAAAAAACTCCCAGAATAGTTACAATATTTATTTTCTTGCACTAATCAGGGTCCATTCAGTCTTTCAGAAAATACTTATTGAAAAAAAAAAAAAGAAGAAAAAGAAAATACTTATTGAGCACCTGGCTCCAGGCTAGGCACTAAGTATGCAATGACAAGTCCTGCACTGAAAGGTGGCATTTGATGCTGTGATGTGGTAAGCACAGGGATTGTGGGAGCACCGAGGAAGACCACCTGACCAACTACAGGGAGGAAAGTAGGGAGGGAAGGGGCCATGAAGGCTTCCCACGTGATGAAGCACTGGGAGTCCTGAAAGGGTAGACAGACTGAGGTAGAATAGAAAGAGCTAAGAGTTTTAAGACATGGATTCAAATTCTCAGCAGTGTCACCAGGGTACTTTGGACTCTTATCAAGTTATAGAATATCAAGACCCTATCAGTAAGTGGAGTGCCCCATTGGGAGTCGTTCCTTGAATACTATCACCCTGAACTACGTTGAATGTCATTCTCTCAAGGTCACAAAGCACCCTTGTGACCCCCATCATAGCACAACCTGTCCATTCATTAAATAGATGTTTCCTGGGTGCTGACTATGTGCCAGGGATGATGAACAAAATCCTCACTCAGTGTATAATCATTATGTATTTCCTCCTCTGTTCTGGCCATCCCCAGCCCCATCCACTGGGTTTTAAGAGGCTCTAGAGTAAAGATCATGTCTCGTGAATCCCCAGTGAGTAACACACAGCTCAAGAAGTGCCATTTACAATGGAAAAGTAACTACAGGAACGCAGGAATGAATGAATGAGCTAAATGATCTTTAAGATCACTCCCAACCCTAAAACACAACAAAATCCTTCAGATGATAAAGCACGGTACATCTATTTGAGGGATCAGGGAACAGGAAGAGATGCCTAATATGAGCCAGGAAAGTCTTCTTCGAGAAGATGATTCTGTAACCTTCTGAATATCACTGCTGACACCATCTTTACCTGGCCTTTAAGTATAGGACTCTTCTGATTTGGTTGTTGACAGAGTCAAGAGCCTGCTGCCTTTAGCCCAACTCACAGGCTTAAGGGCCCAACAAAAGTCCAGAGTACTCACCATTTCAAGAGAGAAAAAAGCTCTATAGTCATCTTTAATTGTATCTTCTCTTTTTTTTTAATTAGAAAAGAATTACTTGATCATTATAAAAAATTAGAAAAGTCAAGCAAATTTCATCTCGAGAGTTAACCACTGATAACATGTTTTCATATTCTTCCCAGAATAATTTTTAAGCATATTTTATCTTCACATCTTATTATTGATAATTTTTTCTAAAATTTGTTCTGCTTGATTTTGCTTAACATTACATCGTAAACATTTAGCCATGCCATGCAAATGCCTTCATAAACATCATTTCAAATTGCTACAGAACATTCCATCCTATAGAGAGGAGTCATAATTTACATAACCAATCCCAGATCAGACATTTAGATTATTTCCAGTATTCATTATTATAATAAGCAGCCCCGTGATAAACTACCGAGTCAATGGCAGGAACGGTTTTCAAGTGCTCACTCTTCGAGGCCCAGTTATTTTCCAAGTGATGTTGCCCCACTGTGGACTCCCCCAGCAGAGCACAAGGAAGTCATCTCACCATTGGTCCCTCATCTTTTACACTGTTATCCCATTTTCACTGTTATCCCTTTTTCTTCTTCTGAACCTGTGTTCCAGGTCAGAGAGACCTGGGGAGGGAATGGAAGGAAGGCTGGATTGATTGCTTCTAGACCCTTCTCCTTTACCCAGCAAAGAAAGCAAATCCGCCTCAGGCCCTGGAATTTTAATTAACCTCCTAGTATCAGAAATCTGATCCCTGAAGTTAGTTATTGCTCTGAGCTCAGTACCAGGTTCCCAGGAGATAACAAGAGAGAGACTGCACAGGTGATTTACAATAGCTGGATTTGATTGTCCAAATAAGAAATGATCTGGGCGATGAGGAATGGCCTTGACCTTCTGGGCAGAGAGGCCACATGACTTCTGTTAGTTCTGGAGCAGAGGATGAAAGAGCCCATTAGGCATATTAAAAAGTATCCAACTCACCTTCCACAAGTTTGCATCAGGACCAAATACGCCCTGTGACATGACATTTCAGGTGTAGGCACGAGTCTACATTGCCAAGGACTAGGAGAGGCCAGCTTACATCCAGCTCAGATGAACATCTTTGATCAAATAGACTTGAGTCTGGAATCACAACAAAGAGAAGCAGAGCCTAGAAGGAAAGTAGGACACTGCAGGAATTACAGACTATTAGAGAAGTCACCCAGGTTACAAATGAAGAAAAGGCTCTGAGGAGGAATGTTACTAAGTAGTCAGTGACAGAGGCAAAGTAGAAACAAGCCTCCCTGACTCCCATCAGTGCTCTTTCTGCTGTAACATCCTGCCTGTATTTTGTTCAGAGTGTTGGTCAATTGAGTTTTTGTGGAAATGTAGTCATAATGAATGCCAGATCATCTGGACAAAACAGTTTTTAAAAGAAGACATGCTCCCCAGTGTGCCAAACTCTTCTTTTCTACCCCCATCCCCTCTCCCCCAAGCTACTTTGGTCCAGCAGAAGTGCAAGGATTTTTGCATATGGGAGGATACTTTTTTTTTTTTTAATGCAATGCTCCCTGAACTCTGTAGTCTGGTGATATTTTTCTCCCTCCTTGGCCTCCATCCCCAATTCACACATAGACTTCCGAAAGAAAGTCATACCCGGCCTAGACTAGGCAAGATTGCTGGTCTTCTTAAGGTTCCTTCTTAAGAACTTTACAGCAAAGTGGATCTGCATCGTGAAAAGTTACCACAAAGACCAGCCGACCCATAGAGCACTGGCACCACTACCAGAAGCCAAAATCTGCAACTTTGCAGTTTACTCACTGTTTCCAGCCTGCTTCTTCATCTTTCAGTTGAAGAGGACCCCACTCTTTCAGTATGTACTTCAGGCATTATTGCTGGAATCAGCTGAGATAATATGTGAAAGCTCTTTGTAAACTGTAAAACACTCCCCAGCAGTAAGCCAGACGTGTTCTCTGAGTAAGAAGGTACTGGGGGTGAGGGTAGGAGGAGTATAGCTTTCAAGGTAAACAGCAGCTGTTTACCCCCCTTTCTCCCCTGCTCTGAAGATCTGGGGATCTTCCTGAGCCATCTTGTGGCAGCTGATCACTTAGAGCAGTAGTTTTCAACTATTTTTTTTTAAAGCTAAGAATCCTTATTTGTAAAGAAATAGTTCACAGGACCCACAGGTACGAAATGGATGATAGCAGTTTTGCTTTGGTTAGACTGGAGCTAGAGGTGGGGAGGTGGGAATAGCCATGTCTTTGTTTTTAACTCCTCAGGTGCCAACTCACAAAAGCTGAAATATTTGTCAACTTATTCAGAACACATTTACAAGTACTCCTGAACATTTAAGTCCTGGCCAGCCTAAGTCTGCTTCCTACCTCTGAGGGATCAGGGAACAGCTTCTGCCCACTGGACATGTCCACGTAAGATAAAGTAAGGTCTTCCTTTCTAGGCTGTGAGGTTTTCTTTTAAACTTTTAACCAGTTAGTGCTCAATCTCTCATTCATTCATTTAGTCATGTAATCATTCAAGAGCAAAAGATTACAAGGAATCTTTCAGAGTAGCCAAAGTCCTCATCTATAGCAAAAGGCAAGTAAACATAGAAGAAAGAACTCCATGTTTGAAGTTAGACTGATTCGGTTCCAGTCTTGTGTCCAATTCTTATTGTTTGGCTAATCCTGAGATAATCTCTTAATAGCTCCAGGCCTCAGTTTCCTCAATGGTAAAATGGGGCCAGTATTGCCTCCCTCCCAGGGTTGCCTGTTATGAAAGACCATGTAGCCACAGCTCAGGGAACATTCTCAGAAAGCATCCCCAATAAATGTTTGTTTCCTTAATGTTTGTCTCACCAATTACACTGTAAACTGAATGAAGGTAAAGACTAGACTTGGTTTGTTCATCGTTGTATTTCTAGAACCTAGCACAGCCTTGGCACACAATTTCATGAACAAAGGGCTGAAAATGATCCAAGCACCATGCCAAACACTTGGCCTGCATCAGCACCATCAGTAAATCTTCACATAAGTCTATCATAATTACTTCTCCTTACATGTGAGGAAACCACATCTCACAGAGGCTCAGTAAATTGTCCTAGTTCATACAAGCCAGTAGCAGACTGAACCTGCACTTAGGAACCACATCTCTCTGCTCCTGAGGCTCTGCTTTAGCCATTCCATTATACACAACTGCCTCTAGCTGGAGAACTGGAGTGGCCTGTGGAGGCCCATGCTTAGATTGCACTTCTCCAAAACTTGGAAAAGGACAGAGAAGGCCCATCAGGTGTCCAGGTGGAAAGATTAGTTGAAAACTAAAAAGAAAAAAGCAGCAGTATTCAGAGACTATCATGTGGTCCTGGTTTGTAAGGGCTGCATAGCCAGAATGAGATTGGAGCCCATTCACAGGCAGCCTTGACCACCAAGGTGATGATGTGGAATTTGTCTAAGGGCACTGAGAACCCCTGAAGGGTTTAAATCAGGACAGTGACAACACCAGCTGGGAAAGAGCATTCTGGCAGCAGCATGGAGGAAGGAAGGGAATGGAAAGAATGCATCTAGGGTCCATGGAGGCTAAGGCTTAAGGCTTGTTTCAATCAAGACTCCCCTCTGTCATCATCTAGCTGTGTGAGTTTGGGTAAGTGACTTCCCCTCTCTGCCTTCGTGTTGGTATTGTGGGGATAACGTAGTACCTGCCTCGCAGGGCTACTGTGAGGGGGGAGTGGGATGAGGCATAAACAGTATCTGACCCCCACTGGGCTGTTTTTATATAAGTAGAGGTAGGAAGAGAGAGGATTGAGAGCAGAAGCATTTCAGAAGAGTAATGAGAAAATTTGGGGCTACCTTTCCAAGGTAAGGAAAAAGAGAAAGATAAATAGTCAAAAGGTGCTGGGTATTTGCAGAAATGGTGATGTCATGAGGGAGGATGTAGAAATAGAGCCCCCTCTGCCCTGTTCAATTCAGAAAGCACCATATGCTGCTCCTCCAGCCGTTTGCTAGGTATTTCGAAACACTGCCTAATTCTGTGTCACCCCAGACCAGGAATTATGCCTTAAATTTCTAAAATTAAAAAATATATAAAAATGAAATAATAAAATTAAAAAATAAATTTCTAAAATAACATTGAGAGAAATCAAGAAAATCCTCCTGTTATTTTTTTCTACTCCTATTTGTCATGATTTTTCATCATAACTAATATCTACATGGTATATTTCAGCTTGGAGAACATTTTTCATCTATATTGTTGTATCAGGGATAAAAGAAAATTCATCAACCATAACTGGATTATTGAATAGTCTGAACTAATCAAGGCACAAAGACAAACAGATTTTTTTTGTTCTCTCTATTCACCACCTTCAGTCATGGGGTCAAATGTCCCTCCCCTAGCCCTTAGCGACAGCTTTGGTAAATTCCATACTCTCCTGGTTGCTTTTAGTTCTAAAAATGTCCCACCTTGTTTGAAACTTCAGTCCCATGCTCTAATTAATGTTCACCCGTCCTCTCTCCACAAGGCTGGCCAGGCTTCAGCCTCAGTGATTCATCATGGAAGTAGGGAGGAGGGAAGCATGCCTGAAACTTAAAGTAGGGGATGTAAGATGGAACAAAACAAGTTTTTTTACTTGTCTGGGTTCCGTTGTGAGCATCTCTGCTCTGAGCTTCTCAGGCTAAGTACAGCGTCTGCTGGATGGATGGCAGGTAACCAAACACTGGCTCCATGGTGGGTCCATGTGAAAAAGCTTGAGAGGACCCAGCAGGGGCAAGAGATCTTCCTAGGGTTCAGTTCTGTATGGGGGAGGGAGCTCACACTCTGACCAACCTCTTCTAAACCGGCCTCCTCTCCCAACTGCTATTCAATGTCCTCCCCCCACCCACCACCACAGTGTCTTCCAGCCTTGTCCTTGTGGGTGATCCTTTCACCAAGTTCATGGACTAAGCTGATGACTCTCAGTTGAAGAATTTCCCTCTGTGTCCCTAGTCTTCTGCTTGAGCAGCTGTCAGGGTTTGTGGGTGAGGAGGTCAGGGCCAAGACATGTAGCCACTGAGTACTTTTCTTCCCATGCAGCACTGCACCCCTTTCTTCCTGGCTTCAGAGTCTGATTCTCTGCTCTCCATCACTCACCCCAGGTGAAGGGTCTGTGACCTCTCCTCCTCCTCCCTCCTCCTCTCCCAAGGAATGGTTCCAATGTGCAGCACCAGCTCGAGGACCTCCATGTGAGGTGAAGCAAGGGAAGGCAGGAATGAGAGCAAAGGGTGAACAGAGAGCTCACACAGGCTAGTTTTATGAGAGAGCCCAGACATAACTGGTGTCCAAAAGGAAGTCTCCAGGGAAACTACTAGATGCAAAAGATATTGAGAAATGGAGTGGTGGAGAAAGCATTGTGTAGTTCGTTGTGTTGTGTGCTAGGAATATATTCTATATTTAATGTGTTTGAGAGAGAATATGGTAGAAATTAAATTGCTCATCAATTACTTTTAATGCCATTTGGAAATATGACACTAACTAGGGTTGGTCTTTAAGCAACTTATATTACTTTTCATGAATCTTAATGCTGGTGCTATCATTCCCATTTCTAAGATGTGGATAGTGAGGCACAAAGAGGTTCAGAGAATTGTCTGAAATCATAAGTTAATAAGGAGTAGATTCCAGGCTCAAACTCTAGCATTGATCTAACTCTAAGTACAAAATTGTTCCATGACGTAATAGTATTAGTACACCATACTGAAGAGAACACTGTGACTCACAAAGTCTAACAAAATCAGAATTGTACAAGGGAAAATGCCTCCAAAAATGGTAAGAATTTCTATAGGCTGTTGGGGACTCCCAAAATCCATCTCTATGAGCTGAAATTGGAGGCACTTTGAAAGTCACCTTGAAGAAGCAAGCATCAGTACCCCCCACACAGATGCCCCTTCTCCCCACCACAGCTTCTCATATTCAGAGCCCAAAGAGCCCAGTCATAGTTACCAGGGCCAGACCTCTGCCTTCGGCCAGACTACTCCACAGAAATAAAGAGGCACTTCCATAGAAAAGTAGAATCTCAAAGTCCATCTCCAAATACAGGCACCTGGAGAATGGAGCGGGCTCTGAATTTCACACCAGTACACAATGGGAGAAGGTGGAAATGATGTAATATAGCAGCTTTGCAAGAAAATAAAGCAGTCAAGAGCCAAACAGGATGGCTGAGCTGTGAGGAGCCACCTGAAGCTGAGAGAGCCTTACCCAGAATCCAGGACCCCTTATTGGAGGTCATGTTGATGTTCCTCAGGCTGCAGAGACCACCTCTGTGCTTTTATACAGGTTGTGCCTCCAAAAGCCTTCTATCACTTGGCCGAAACAAGATGGCACTCTGGGCTGGGAAACCCTCTAATGCAACATTTCAGTCCTGTCGTGGTATTGAGGAAACATCCACATACACTGAAGGTCAAACTCGGGTTCATCTGGTACTTCTTAGAGTTTTTATTTGTTGTTAATTTGTTTTTTATTTATTTATTTATTTATTTATTTATTTATTTATTTATTTAATTTGGATGTAGTTGGCACACAATGTTACCTTAGTTTCAGGTGTACAATTCAGTGATTTGGCAAGTTTCCACATTGTGCTGTGTTCACCCCAAGTATAGCTACATCTGTCCCATTACATCGCTACGACAATATCATTGACTGTATTCCTTATGCTCTGCTTTTTATTCCCATGACTTACTCATTCCATAACTGGAGGCCTGTATCTCCCTCTCCCCTTCACCCACTTCGGGGGGCCCTCAGTCCCCTCCCCTCTGGCAATCGTCAGTTTGTTCTCTGTATCTATAGTTCTGATTCTGCTTGTTTATTCATTTTTTAGATTTCATTTATGAGTAGAATCATACGGTATTTGCCTTTCTCAGTCTGACTTATTTCATGTAGCATAATATTCTGGTCCATCCATGTTGTCTCAAATGGCACAATCTCCCCTTTTTATGACTGTGTAATATTCCATCCTGTGTGTGTGTGTGCGTGTGTTTTCCTTACTTATTCTTCTATTGATGGACACTTAGGTTGCTTCCAAGACTTGGCTATTGTAAATAATGCTGTAATAAATATAAGGGTGCATATATCTTTCTGAGTTTGTGTTTTTGTTTTCCTTGGTTATTACCCAATAGTAGAATTATTAGATCATATAATATTTTTATTTTTTTATTTTTTTAAAAGATTTTATTTATTTATTCATGGGAGACACAGAGAGAGAGAGAGACAGAGACAGAGACACAGGCAGAGGGAGAAGCAGGCTCCATGCAGGGAGCCTGACACAGGACTCAATCCTGGGACTCCAGGATCACCCCCTAGGCTGAAGGCGGTGCTAAATTGCTGAGCCACCTGGGCTGTCCTATCTTTAATTTTTTTGAGGCACTTCCGTACTGTTTTCCACAGTGACTGCATAAGTTTACATTCCTACCAATTGTACACTAGCATTCTTTCTTCTACACATCCTTGACAATATTTCTTATTTCTTGTCTTCAGGATTCCAGCCATTCCAACAGGTATCAGATGATATCTCATTGTGCTTCTCATTTGCATTTCCCTGATGATTAGTGATGTTGAGCACCTTTCCACATATTTGTTGACTATCTATATATGTCTTCTTTGGGAAAATGCCTATTCAGGTCCTCTACCCAATTTTTAATTAGATTGCTTGGTTTTCATTTTTTGTTTTTTATGGGGTTTTTTTTGTCTTCATTTATACGAGTTTGTTATATATTTTGGATATTAACTTCTTATCAGATATATCATTTATAAATATCTTCTCCCATTCAGCAGGTTGTGTTTTTATTTTGTTGATGGTTTCCTTCACTGTGCAAAAGCTTTTTATTTTGATGTAGTCCCAGTAGTTTATTTTTGCTTCTGTTTCCCTTGTCTCAGGAGACCTGTCTAGAAAAATGTTGCTACGGGCTGATATCAGAAACATTATCCCCTCCATTCTCTTCAGGTTTTTCATGGTTTTAGGTCTCACATTTAGGTCTTTAATCCATTTTGAGTTTATTTTTGTGTATGGTGTTAGGAAGTAAGTCCTGTTTCATTCTTTTCCAGTAGTTGTCCAGTTTTCCCAGCATCATATATTGAAAAGATTATCTTTTCCTTGGTATGTATTCTTGCCTCCTTTGTCACAGATTAATTGGCCATATAAATGTGGGTTTATTTCTGGGATTTATATCCTGTTCTGTTGATCTACGTGTCTATTTTTGTGCCAGTACCATACTGTTTTGATTATTAAAACATTGTAGTTTATCTTGAAATCTGGAATCATAATACCTCTAGCTTTTTTCTTCTTTCTCAGGATTGCTTTAGCTATTTGGGGTCTTCTGTGGTTCTGTATAAATTTTAGTATTATTTGTTCTAGTTCTGCAAAAAATGCTGTTAGTATTTTGATAGGGGTTGCATTGGACCTATAAATTGCTTGGTATTATGAACAATTTGACATTAGTGCTTCTAATCCATGAGCATGGAATATCTTTCCATTTGTTTGAGTCATCTTTAATTTATTTCATTAGAAGTAGAGTTTGATTAGAAATTTGCCTCTTCAGTTAAGTTTATTCCTAGATATTTTATTCTTTTTGGTGCAATTGTAAATGGTGTTGTTTTTTTAATTTCTCTTTCTGCAACTTCATTGTTAGTTTATAGAAATGCTACCAATTTCTGCATGTCAGTATTGTATACTGCAACTTTGCTGAATTTATTACTTGTACTGGTTTTCTAGTGGAACTTCCAGTATTTTCTATATATGGTATCATGACATCTGCAAATAGTGACATTTTTTTTTTAAATAGTGACATTTTAACTCCTTCTTTACCAGTAAGAATGCCTGTTATTTCTTTTTCTCATCTGATTGATGTGGCTAGGACTTCTAGTGCTATATTGAATAAAAATGGTGAGAGTGGACATCCTGTCTTTTTCATGACTTTAGAAGGAAAGCTATTTTTCACCATTGAAGATGATGTTAACTCTGGGTTTTTCATGTATGGGCTTTATTATGTTAAGGTATATTCCCCTTAATCCCATTTGGTTGAGAGTTTTTATCATGAATGGATGTTGAATCTAGTCAAATACCTTATCTGCATCTACTGAGAGGGTCATATGATTTCTAGCCTTCATTTTGTTGATGTGGTGTATGACATTGATTGATTTGTGAATATTGAAACATATTTACATCCCAATAATAAATCCCACCTGAATATACTATATGCCAGTCACTTTACTGTATCTCATTTTGTCCTTACAATAATCTTGGGTATTGGGAATTTGATCCCCAACTTATAGATGGAGAAATTAGGAAGCACTGCATATTTGTGACTTTTCTCAGCCTTCATTTTATGATACCATGAGATTGACATTCTAAGGGGATACAGCAGCCATGTATGACAGGACTCCACAGTTTACACAGCACAGGCACTCTAAATCCCAGCTGCACAGCAGGGCCAGATGGGGAGCACCAGAAAGGGGAGGGCCAGAACATTTTTGGCCTGTGAAATGAGGTGGGGAAGCAGAGTATCACTGTGGTATGTTTGAGCACAGTCAAGTTAAAAGAGGGAGAAAGAAAAGAAAAGAAGAGAGGCAGGGAGGAAGGAGAGAAGGGAGGGAGAGAGGAGAAAAGAAAAAGTAAGAATAGAAAAAAGAAGAAGAAAAACGCATAAAAGGAACCAAGATCTTTAAAGAAGACATATTTTGAACCCATTGTGAAACTCCTCACTTTCATCAGGAATGGGGGGCGGGGAATTGTAATCGAACAATAGCTCTTTAACTGGGCAGGGCACTGTGTCAATTTCCCATGTGTTTCTACATCCATGATGCATTCAGTCTTGAGGTATATACAAGAGGAAAGCAAGGCAGGATTATTAGTTCCGTCTTACTAGTGTGTCTTAGAGACGAGATGACTTGAAAGATCACACACTGAAAGGTAAAGCTGGAAGTGACTGCTGTGGCTGTCCTATTTGTCATTATTGTTTCTGTTGTGATAAGCAAATCTGATCACATCACTCTCCAGATGAAAACCTTCCGTTGTCTTAGAAAAAAATTCCAAATCTTCATGATCACTGCCCAGCTATCACATTCTGCCACTTATCCCAACCTCCACCTAAACTGAGTTCCAGAATTTGCTAAGTTTATGGCATCATGCTATTTCACCTCACCATGGCTTTGCATTAGATATTCCTCCCCACTGAACCACACCCCTAACACCCCCTCGCCCCTCATGTCTCCAAGCTCTCTAGGATACCTTATACTTTCAAGACTCAGCTCATTCATTTCCTCTTCTAAGCAGCCTTTCCCTTCCCTTTGTTTGGACTCACTGGTAAAAAGCTTTTGTTTGTTTCTTTTCCCATATGTGAGTTAAAATATATCTTCCCGTAGCTTTCACTGACTCATCAATCCCTTAGAGAACATATACAGAACACATACATATAAGTCTGCCTTCTTCCTCCAACGCTGTTCAATATTTAAAGACCCCAATATTATCTCCCCCAAATTTCTACTGTTCAGATTTGACATTTCATCTCCTTTCGTTGGACACAAGGCATGGATTCAAGTTCTTCATCATTCTGGTCACTCTTCCTAGCACATTTAAACTGCCATAGCATATATGCAGGAGGGAACAGAATATTCCAGGTGAAATATGACCAGCACACAATGTTGGAACCAACAGAGAACCAAAATGTATTGAGCTGCATCTAACCTTCTGCCAGCTGTTTTATTGACTTTATCTTATTTTATTCTCCATTGAATGATGAAATGATATTATTGTCTCATATTTACCAATAAGGAAATGGAAGCTTCGAAGTAATAAATGACTTTCCTTAGGATGCACAGCTAGTGGTAGCAGAGCAGGAATCTAAACCTTGATCTGAACAACACCAAGCCCATACTCAAATTATTGCATAATCAGAATCATTCCTTATCCTCTAGATATTTCACTTCAATTAACTCAGCTACACAGGGGAATCAAATATAAAAAGTATAGCCTGTTTTCCTCCTGCTCTGCCAAGTGTCCAATGATCATCTTGAATTTCCTAGAACCTAGATAGGTTTCTGATTTGTAAGGTCAAATCTGTGATCTCAGTTCTCCTCTTCAAAAAAATTAAAATAATTGATGTTCCCCCATTTCATCTGCTCTTCAGCACCTCTCTTAGTGTGCCAGTTGCTGAACAAACATGCCAACTAAAATAGTCACATCTTTAGCAGTCTCCATCTGCTTTATTGGTTTCTTCAAATAAAATAGTACTGTGATGAATAATACCATCTAATTGTAAATATGCACAATGCAGCCCAAAAACCACATCTTCAAGTGGCTTCCAAAGTGCCCTGATGGGGACTACAGACCTCAAAGGCTCTTAAAAGTATCCATTGAAAGTAATTTGAGCAGGGACCACAGTCTGCTTCTTAGACACACGAAACACCTATCTCAATGTCTTCCACTCTCTGCTGCAACCAACATCATCCACGCATTCTGATATGGTATGGAAATGACTATATCCAGGCATTTTCCACTACATCACAGCTACCCAATTAAAGACGAATGGATAGGTTAAGCAAGGGATACAGATATGAATCAGGATAAGTGGATAAGATGATGACAGGATAAGTGGATGGACATTTGAGAGTTAGGTAGATAAATGGATAGATGAGTGGAAATATAGGATGAATAATAATTGAAAGAAGAAAGGGAGGGAAAAAAGAAGGGAAAGAGGAAGGAAGATTCAGAGCAAAGCTATGGTATTCTTGAAAATTTACAGCAAAAAAAGGAAAACTTACAGCAGAGAATTTAAAAGGGCCACTTGGTAAAATGTCAGAAAACTTTGAGTACTTACTATGCCCCAGGCAGTGTTCTAAGGATTTTATAAAATTATTTCATTTACCCATAATAGTAGCATTTTTACTCACATATTAACATAGATGCAAAAACTGATAAAATAAGCCACAATAAATTTTCCTCTCCTTAACTACCCAGAACCAGGTCTGTCATCTAGAATCACACAGACCAGAGTTCCCCTTGTTCCCAACAATCCAATATTCAAATTAAAGTCAATAAACTCTTTTTGAATTCTTATACTATTCAAGGAATTCTATTTGATACTGGAGATGTAGAGGTAATAAATAAGACTGAGCCCTTCAAAAACCTCATGGTGAAACAGAAGAGACAGATAAGCAAATTTGTAGATTATAGTGTGGTCTGCTAAACAGCACACACAAAGAATGTTTAGAGTTTCAAGAAGATATAAGTGTTGGCCCTACAAGGAAGGAGGGCAATAATCACATACACCACTCCTGATGCTCCCTTCTCCAGGAGGAACTTTCTGTTCTTTTTTATAGACTCTTTTCCTAGCCATTTACCAAACTGGCCACCATTTTCCTGGTGGTTCCAGTTTGTCTACAACTTCCTACAATGTGATTCCTGAGCAAATCTGATTAGGGAGGAGTAAGGATGGTGTGGAGAAACATTTCCTGCCCCATCCTGTATCCCTATTGCTGGAATAAAATGATTAACCAAGAAGACTATGGAATTAGAAATCCTAAACTGCTTCCTAGATAGTATATTGGTTTGGTCTGTGTATGTGCTATTGGCCTCAACAGCCAACTGCACTGCTAGGAAACACTATTCTGCATTGCTAGGAAACAGTAAGAGGAAATAACATCATGTAGCCTATCTTTACCAGTTCATTTTGTCTATTTCTATTTTAGGTAAGATTTCCTTTTTTTATTTTTTTAAAGATTTCATTTATTTATTCATGAGAGACACAGAGAGAGAGGCAGACAGAGGCAGAGGGAGAAGCAGGCTCCCTGCAGGGAGCCCAATGAGGGACTTGATCCCAGGACCCTGGGATCATGACCTGAGCCAAAGGCAGACGCTCAACCAGGCATCCTCCTTTTTTTTATCCTAATCCAAATATGACTTAACGAAATGTGTTACATTCACATCAATACCAAGAAATATCACTCTATCCTGTATTGAATTTCTGACAATAGCCCATTCATTGTTATCAAATGGAAAGACTGACCGTGTATTACCAATTAGTTGATGATAGCTGAAGACTACATCTGTGCTTGTCCATATTAATGAATATGATGAAATTAACAGTACATTGTCTCAAAGCACATATTATCAGGTACCATATTTTTCCCATACTTAATTTACAGGGTCATGTACTCATAAAAGAGTATGGTGAGTCATCTCTTGAAATGTAAACTTTAAACAGTATAATGATAACATTCCTCACTTGTCTAAGTTCCCTACAAATCCTTAAAGACCCAACCCAATCCTTTTTCCTCTCTGGTGGCTCCCTAGATCAGTGATTCTCAAAGTGTGGTCTCTGGACGAACAGCATCAGTATCTCCTGGAAACTTTTTAGGATTATGAGTTCTTGAACGTTACCAAATCAGAAACTCTAGAGGTGGGACCCAGGAAGCTGTTATTTAACAAACTTTCAAGGTAATGCTGATTGATGCATGCTAAAGTTTGAGAACTGTTGCCCTAGAGGAGTGGCCCCTCGGGAGTTTACAGTCCAGTTTGAACCACAAACATTCATAGAGAAACTGCTATGAAGCAAGTCCTGAACTAGGCACTGGGGACTGGTGACAAAGATGGATAAGACACAGAACGTATCTTTGAAAAATTAACATCTACTGAAAACTACAAATAAATCGAAGCAGAGGCAGAATAATGTAGTATTGTGTTACCTGACCAGAGGTGATCAGTAGACTCTCTTGACAGATGATAGATTGATTGATCAATTTCCAGAGATTCAGGAAGTCGAGCATAGATACCAGGAATCTCACCCTGCTGGAGAACACTGTTGTGGTTAAGAGCACAGGTCTAAAGCGAGACTGTGGTATAAACCTTGCCTCTGCCCTTTGTTAGTTGTGTGATCTTGAGCAAGTTGGCCACTCTGCTCAGCAAAAGGATAAGGTGTATTAATAATTGGCATGCGGTCTGAAGCCTGACTTCCTGGGCTTGGAATCCCAGCTCTACCACATGTTAGTTGTGTGACCTTGAGCAAGTTGCTTAAACTCTCTATGCCTCAGTCTTCCTACCTGGAAGACAGAGTGCTTGATAAAACAACAGCAAGGATTAAGTCAGTTATGTGTATAAGGGACTTAAACAGTGATACAAGCTATGCAGGGTTGGTGGTGTTGGTGGTGGTGATGGGCTCAAATGGAAAATAAAATAACACCTTATTTTACAGGGTTGTTGGGTAATATAAAATGAGAAACTGCAAAAATGAGAAGTATTAAAACATACATACTTACTCCAGTTCTATCTTAGGATTTACTTTGTTTTGTTTTGCCTCTTCTGTGCTTACCTCTCACTCAGTAAATTCACAGTGAGGAGAAATGGCTGGTCAAGGAGCATTCAAGTATCTTGGGATATTCTAGATAAATAGCATAACAACAACATCTTAATATCACTCCTTAATGTTATTCAACTTCCCTGTGACTTTTTATTTCTTCCAGTGCTATGTATACTAAATCTCCCAAGTCTTGATAATATAACTACAAGCACTAAACTTTTGAATGTGTGTCATTCTAACTTTACTTCTCAGACTTCATTGTACATGTGAGTAGCCTGGAGATCTTGTTAAAAGGAAATTCTGATTCTATACATCTAGAGTGGGGTCTGAGAGTCCATATTTATAACAAGCTACCAGGTATTGCTGGTCTATAGCCCATACGTTGAGCAGCAAAGCCACTGATAGTTCCTACCAGGCCTTTCTGCACCAAGTCCCTTAATGCTTTCAAAATTTCCACATGTGGAATACCAAATATTAACAGATTCTCCTTTGAAGCTTAACCCATCATCAATTCCAAGCTCCTGAAACTATAATGGAGCCCTGGAAGAAGCATTGGAGTGGGAGTCAGGAGGCCTAGTTTCAAGTTCTGCTTCTCGTCCTCCTCATAAGCCATGTGATCTTGATAAAATTACCACCTGTCTGAGTGTTTCTAAGATTTCCCAACTATTCTTCCTTGATATCCCTCACAGGGTGCTGTGAGAGTCAGAGGAGATATTGTAGGTGAAAGCACTCTGTAACTAAAGCAGAGCACAAAAAGAAGAAACTATTGCCAAATTTACAGCTAGGTATGAAAACGCAGGTTCTATGTCTTCATTAGCACCTTGAGCCAGAAACCTGGAATGCAAACTCACTTCCCTCCTCTCTCACATTCCATCTACTCTCAGACCCAGACCTTAGCATTGGTCAGGGTGCAGAGGCAGAAAGGAGAATTCACTCTATCTAATTTAATCAGAAAGGGGGGTATTGTGCAGAGGTCCGCAAACTACAACCCAATGGCTAAATCTGGCCCACTGCTTACTTTTGTAAATAAAGTTTTATTGGAACACGGTGATACTCATTTATGTGTTGTATAAGGCTGCTTCCTCCCCTTAATGGTAGAATTGAATAGTTATAACAGAGACCATATGGCTTACAAAGCCTAAAATATTTACTAACTGGTCCCTTACAGAAAAAGTATTCTGACCCCTGACTTGTAGAACCACTGAGAATGCTGAAGAAACTGACACTAGGCTGAGCTTCCAAGAATAATACTCAAAGCCACATGGTAGAAGCAAGCTTCCAAGAGAGCCACTACCTCTGCTGTCATCTGAAGCAGTAGAAACAGGAGGTTGCCTAACAGGGTAGGAAGCTAACAATGCCCATGATGGCTGCAGTGTGGTACCCACTTTGCTATAATAAAAATAACCCACTAGGGACCCCTGCTATCGCTACACACACACATACACACACACACACACACACACACACACACATACATAAATGTCCATGACTGTCCTTGCCAGCAAAAACATTAAAATCCCAGCTGCACAACATTCCAGCTTGCACGAGTATATCTTAATAGGAAAACCTAAATCACATCTAGGCCCCAGTGATAGAGAAATCTGGGAAATAGAGTTTTTAGCTTTCTAGGCTCTCCATCATAGGCAGGCATGATACAAGGAGATTGAAATGGATGTTGAGCAAACCAGTATTCACCAGTTCTCAATTAGAAGCAGATTCTGTTTGGGCTTCATTCCATTCCATAAGATTCCCTAGTTTTCTAGGATTCTCAAATGGAGTCCTTGCTTAATAATTCCAAACCTGTTTGGGTTCCTTTCCCTAACTGTGCCTGAAGAAGTCCTATAAAATCAGGGCTCTATAAGTTCAAGGAATTATTTGTTGAGAACTGAAACTACCCAGAGCTCACTAACAGATTGTTTAAGCACAGATATGTTGGTACAATTATGAATAACTCAAGGACCAGCCCACCCACAGTGAGATGCCTGTGAATCCTTCAGTGGGAAGCTGCACTGAGATCCTGCAATGCGACTCTAACCTCTTAAGTGACTTGGGGAAATCTCTCCTCACTATCTAGCCTCAAATCCCAGAAATGGCTGTTTTCTCAGGTCCCTCCTCCCTGTAAAAGTCTATGATTCTCAAAACATGTTGGTTCCCAAGAAATGCCAATGGGATTAGAAAGCATGCTGAATGGGATCAGGTTGTAGAAATCCAGGATTTCATTAGCCCAAGGCAGAGGAAGAGGTGGCCTGGAGCTTCAGTATCACATGGGAGCCAGGTTCAGTGTACCGGATTAGTAAAGGACCTGTCTCCTGGAGATTATCTGTTTAATTCTACATCCAGAACAGCCATTTCTGAGGAAGTGCTGACCTGTCACCCTCGCCTAGGGGTTTAGCCACCCCTTCCCAATGCCTCACTCCTGCTCTGTCTTCCCTCAATTTCATTCTGACAGCTGAAAAGATGACAGTGACAAGATGGACACAGCCCAGGAAGATAAAAACAATGTGAAATGCAGAGATTGGGAGCTTATCAACCAAACAGGACATGGGATATAAAAAGTAATCAACCTGAAGCTCTTATCAAAATCTCTTTCAGGGAAAGGTTTTCAAATTCTGTCATTGCTCAAGGAAAAATTATCGGATTATTATAAAGGCATTTCACTCGCTATGCATTCTGTGCACAGAGAATGTACACATTCGTGCTAGAGGCTACAGGTAGTTTATGTCTTAAGAATTATGTCTGGGAATTTTAATCATCACATTCCTTAAAATTAAGACATAAATGATGTACACGCACAGGCTTACCGAGCCCATTGCCATCACAGTTATAACACCCCCTATAGTGTTCTTAACCATCATGCTAAATATGTTGTGTGTGCTGTTGCATGTGGTCCTTTCAACAGTTCTATTATGCTTGATATTGCCATTTCCATTTTACAGATTAGAAAACAGGCTCAGAGCAATTGCCCAAAGCCACACAGGTAAAAGGGTTAAAGCCAAGCTTCCTATCCAGGTCAGCACCCCTCCAGAGCTCCTGTGATGCTTAGGTGGACCAACACCCTCCAATGTCTTCTTTCTATCTTAGGAATGAAATCCATACTCTACCGTCCCAATTGTTACAGAAAAGTGCAGTCTAAGAAAAACTTTTTGCTGACTCTTAGCTGTACAAAGGGGAAGAGGCCTAGGAGGAGCCCTGAGAGCCCCAGAAGAGGGAATGGGCCAGCCAGGCCACTAGAAAGAGAATTGTCATCTGTGGAAACCTCCAAAACAAGGCCACTTTCCCACCATTCACTCCTCCTTCAAAATATTGCTAAACAGTGGCATGACTTGAAATATGCTATCTAATTTATGCATTCAGCAGTTTGCCCCTGTGGGGCAATCTGTCTTCTTTAATTGTTCAAAGCACGCCTGATGCAGTCAGTGCATTCAAAATAATGTGTTTGAAGAAAGCTAGTTTGGAAATTTTCTTAACCACATGTCAGCAAACCTATCTGAGCAATTTTCTAGAAAGTACAGTACATAGCACAGCATCCTAGAGCCAGAAGATACCTTGGAGGGCATTCAGATCAGTCAGCTCCGTAAAAATGAAAAAACTGAGGGCTGGTGAACAGGCAGGAATAGACTCGCTTGACAGCAAGTCACCGGCAGGGGCTCCTGGTGCCCGTTTTTCAAGGGCTCCTTCCACCTGGCCACAGTTTACAGGTTGCCTGTGGCCCAGAAAAAGCTTTACTCAGGCAACCTTGACATTCGGCTAAGGGCAGGCAAGATGACAGTTGTGCATTCTTAATGATTTAGGAAAATGCTTATAATATTAAAGGAAAAGAGTAAATTTTAAAACTGTATTAAAAACTGGACTTAATGATAGTTGGGTTTTTTTTAATAAATTAGAAGAACAACTTTAAGAAAATGTGTGAACATGTTTATAGTGATTTTCTTAGAAAGATGAGACCATATATGCATGTTCCTATTTACTAGTACTTCTCTATACTTTCCAGATATTCTGCAATTAATATAGATTAATTTGCTAATCAGAACAAAATGTAATACCCCCTCCCAGTGCTAGAGTAGTGAACGCTGTCTGGAAGAATATCCTCTTGTGAGAGCAGAGCCTCTCTCAGTGAGCCTCATGTGGAATCCAAAGAGCCAACCCCTGCCTTCAGCCTAAGAGGTGGAAAGTCTGAATTCCATTCTGGCCTGCCACTGTGTAAAGCTGAAACAAGCCACTGCCTTCTCTGGGTCACTTTCTCCCAATCTGCAAAATGGGGAAGCTGACCCCTCTGAGCTTGAAGGTTCCTACTCACCCTGGCATCCTGCGGAAAATATGTGCTGTTCAAGAGACCTAGACAGTATCTAGAAAGAGAGGGGCTTGGTTGGTCCCTGAACATCAGGCCTTGGTGAGCATAGGAGCTTCTTAAATGGAGTCCTTCAGTGTTTTGGATGCCGGCCAGTCAGCCAAGAGGCATAACCATGGAATGCAGCAGTTAGAGGGGCTTTCATCTTGGGGTGAAGGCCATTGTTTTTGTTCAGTGGAGTGTGGAATGAGAAAGCTCAAGAAAGGATCTGGAACCCCATCTGGAAGGAAACAGTCCCAAGGTCCTTGCCCCGCTGAGCCAGGAGTGCCCTGGAGACCATGGCCACACTCTTCTCATACATGGAAAGATATCAGGCCTAAGACCTTATCCCAAGTTCTGGAAGACCATGATTTTGTTTCAGGGAATAAAAAGAAATTATCAAATAAAATGTTTCTTAATCCATACATAGCTCAGGCATTAATCCCCCCCCAAGAAAAAGCCCCCCAGTCTTTACCCAGCCACCTCCAGGTTAGACCACACACTCTTCCTCTGCACCCTCAACATCCTGAGTTTCTCACTGTCATGAACTAACTATCTATTTAGAACTATTTTATTGTGTGTCTTTCTCAGGCTGTGAAATCCTTCAGGCAGAGTCAAGTTTCATTCACACAGCACAGAACCTGGTCATTATAGATCAGGAGTCAGTAAAGTATGGCTCACAGCCACATCTGGCTGCTGCCTGGTTTTGTAAATAAAGTTTTATTGGCACACAGCCATGCCCCTTGGTTTACCTAGTGTCAATGGCTGCTGTTGCTATATAACAGCACTGTTGGGCATTTGCAATAGTGACCCTTTTCAAATCCTGCAAAAGTTAAGATATTTACTATCTAACCCGTTAAGAAAAAGTTTGCCAATCCCTGCTATATTACTTTGCTAAGGTTGACATAACAAAGTACCAAAGACTGGATGGTTTAAACCACAGGATGGTTTCTCCACTGTTCTAGAGGCTGAATGTTTGAGATCAAGGTGTTGACATGGTTAGTTTCTTCTCAGGCCTCTTTTCCTTGCCTCTTTTCCTTGCTTATAGATGGCTGTCTTCTCTTTGTGTCCTACCACAGTCTTCCGTCGGTGACTATGACCTAGTCTCTCCTTACAAGGACATTAGTCACATCACATTAGGGCCTAACCTAGTGATTTTAGAGTAACTTAATTACCTCTTTAAAGGCGCTATGTCCAAATACAGTCATATTACGAGGTACTAGAGGTTGGAACCTTCATATATGAATTTGAGGGAAATATAATTCAGCCTATAATACCGTGGTACAGACTATCAATAAATGATACATGAGCTGAGCCTTTTTGCCTATAGCTGGGCACAGAGTTTGTGCTCAATAAATGTGTTTCGCTTCCCTAACACTCAACAGTAATCAAAACAGCTTCCTTGAAGTTTCAAAGGCTCATGAGGGCAATTTCTACAGAAATGGAAATTAAAGATCTGTTTATTTTAGCATCTTTCCAACATTCATTCACTGATTTCTGGAAAACTCTTTCACACCCTCAGTTGTGCTCTTTTATAAGCTAGGGAGTTTCTATGTTGTACATTCCCCAATCAAAAAGGTTCTTCTTATAGTTTGAATACTGACAACAGCAATGTAAAAGCTGAAAAGAAAAGGCATGAAGCCATAATAGAAATGCTACCACAAGGGAGCCATGCCCAGACACCGACAGAAAGAGTGTGATATGAGTTTTACACATCTTATTTGTGAAATGCCAAACCCCTAAAGGAAAGTCAGCTATTGCTCCCCTCCCTGTTGTGTTCAGAGCAGTCACAAAGCACACATTTCCAAAGTGTGACACAGAAATTAGGCAAATGGCTGAAGGCAAGTAAACCCCTAGCAGAGGGGTGTCCATGCAGGACTAGCGAGACCAGGCATCAGTGGCATCTTGACAGGGTCCATTTGGGCCTCATAATGTTTCTGACTTGCCTTAAGTAGAACTAACCCCTCTTGATTCTGTACTTTGATAGTCTGTATATCACTAAGACCTAGAACATTAGGGGCTTAATATTTCCGGAGTGCATGATTCTCAGGCATCTTGGGAAGACCTTTGTTATAGCAGGCAGTATTTTGCATATCCTAGATGTCAGTCCTGTCTACTGGAATGCAGTTTCAACTCTATCTCATGTTTTTTCCGTTTCCAGTATTTGGCACTGGCTTGATAAATGGTGAATATTGTTTCCATTTCTAATCTTATGTTGTTCTATAGTAAAATCAAAAAGGAGGGGTTAGAGAGATACATGAGGTTCTAATAGGTACTTACCATGTTTTCCTTGAAAGGTGTAGCTGTGCTTGAAAATGCTGACAGCATATGTCATTTTTTGAATACCTATCTATTACAGGCACAGTGCTTGGCATTTTTGTAAATGTGTTACCATTTAATGCTCCCAGTAACCCCCTGAGTTTGACACTGTGATCTGCTTATGGGAGGCCACATAGCTCAGTATCTAGGAGCCTGGGTCTTGGAATCAAACAATTTGGATACAACTTCTTAAGTAGCTGAGTGGCTTTACGTAACCCAGTTGGTTATCCTCTGCTTCAGTTTTCTCATCTGTAAAATGGGAATAAAAAGAAAACTCAATTTCCCAATTTTAAGGTTTATTATGAGGAATGAGTGAGATACTACATAATATAAAATAAATTAGATAATACATATAAAAGGCTTTGTACATCACAAGAGCTCAACAAGGGTAGCTATTTTTTTTTATTTTTATTTATTTATGATAGTCACACACACAGGCAGAGACACAGGCAGAGGGAGAAGCAGGCTCCATGCACCGGGAGCCTGATGTGGGATTAGATCCTGGGTCTCCAGGATCGTGCCCTGGGCCAAAGGCAGGCGCCAAACCGCTGCACCACCCAGGGATCCCGGGTAGCTATTATTATTATTACTATTATTACCTATTTTATAAATGGTCAAGTGAGCTCATCTAATTTGCTTCAGTAGATGGTTGTTCAACTCCTATTTTAGAGCAGGAAAGAAAAGGGACAATGAGTGTTCTCAACTGTACTAAAAGAACATGAAAATATATGACTCCTCATCTGTTATAGTGAGTAGTATGTATTTCTTTCCAAGAACCACAGAACCCAGTTTGCCTAGGACAGTCCCAGTTACCCAGTTACCCCAGTGTAATTATCAATAACACTCCCTTTCACTTTCAAAAGTATCCCAATTAGGATGGTAAAGTATATGCTTCCTCCATTTATATAGAATAAGTAAAGGTTTTCTAGTCATGAAGTTTGCAGTTCAAATCCTGCTCCACAACCTACTAGTTGCACTCTGTGGTAATTTCCTTAACCTCTCTGAGCTTCACCTTCTCATTCTATAAAATGAGGACAATAATGCATGTTTTGGGGTGTTGTAAAGACTCGTAAATGGAAATGGAAACTTATACTCATAAGTATGGAAATCACCTGGCACAAAGTGGATTCTCCATAAAGGTGAATTCTCTTTCCCTTCCTCTCCTCCTCCATTCACCCAACGTGTATAAGTCAGAAGAATGTGGATTCTTATTTTGTAGTTCTCTGAGTGCCTATTTTGGTTATATTTCCATTTAATATTTCAACTCAACACATAAGAATGGAAAAGAATGTTCCATATCCTAAAGGTGATACAGGTGTTTTCACAAATAGCTCTAATACAAGGCAGCTTATAGTAAGCCCTAAAGAAGAAATACAAGATGCCATAGGGTTTTAGCAGGGAGTAGTCACCTCTGGTTGGTTGTTCAGGCTTTAAAAATAAGTAGCACTGGAGGAGGAGATTCTCAAATCGTGGATAGGACTACAACAGACATAGTTAAGTAAGGCCATTCTAGCAGAGGAAATAACCTGAGGACAAGAAAGTGTGGAGGGCACTCTAGGAATGATAGTAGCCAATTTAACTGAAATTTGAGCAAATTGGGAGCATCTTGTAGAAGGCCTTGAAAGCTAAACTAAGCAATGGGGAGCCACTGAAGGTCATTGATGAAGAGGGCTGGTCTTATCATTGCTAAGCTTTAGGAATAGTTAACTATTGAGTAGAATTGATTGCAGGTAAGGCAAAGATGCAAGACATGGGGAGTTTAGTTAAGAGGCTATTATAAGAGCATTGTTTAGTCAGTTTTATAATCTAGAGTTTAGTTCTATTGAACCCTAACCCTGTAAATCCAAAGAAATCAAGTGTATATAAACAGAATTGTATATACTAATCTCTCCTTTTTCTAACCATCCATCTTAAGAGAAAATTAAATTGCTTTTAATTGTCCAATTTCTCTTCATAAAGCCAGGTTGATTGCTAGACAAACAACCACAAGAGAAGCGTTGAAGAGCTCACTTGTCTCTTAATTCAACAATCATGCATTCATATGATAGATGACATTACTTCCTCTTATGTTTTTAAGGAAATTATCCTTGTTTTTCATATCTCTTTCTGTCTTCATCCCTCTAGTCCCTATAGTGCCTTCATCTCTAAGAGACCGACTCAAAAACACTGACCTGAAATTCTCTCACACGTGTTGCCTGTAAATTGTTCCACTGTGAAGGGAGTCTGAGACTAAGTTCCTCTTAAAGCAGAACTAAGGTCATGATTTGTATATAGGTTACAAATGAGAATGTGATCTGAGTGTAGAGATGTAAGAGTAAGAGAGAAAGCCTAATAAGATGTGATATTGAGTTGGTGACCACTAAAGCAACTGGTTCTAGCTCCCACCAGAACTTTCCCAGAAGCCTTATGAAATGTATTTCACAATCAACTACCTGAGGGATAAAAGGGAGAAGTATTTATACCTTGGATCCTTTCTCTCATTGATCAAGGATGGTACCATAGGTGTCAACTACCCTGAAATTCCTAATTGCATATATGTGAGTAGAGGAGATTCCATAAGGTATCCTATACCATGGTTTTTGAGGAGTCCCAGGAAAGGAATGAAAGATCCATGAGGCCCAAGGTAAGGTGCTGTTCAGTCATACCTATACAAAGCTGTCAAAGCCTGCATGAAACTCATCATCAGGGCAGAAACTGGAGTAAGAAGTTGGGCCTAGAAGAGGCTAGGGTAAGACACAGGAGGGAGGCATTCAGTATATAAGTTTTGTCCAGAAAGAAGCCACTCTAACCTGTGCTGGTTGCACTGTCTCCATATTTATAGAAGTCCTCTTTGATAACTAGAAATCCCAAAAAAGTGGAACTCTAGTTGTATATTTGGGAAAAAATTAAGGATTGTGAGTTTCTTATGGATGATATTATAAGCAAAGTGCCAAATGTTGCACTCAACAAAAGTTGAGTTTTGAACTTCTTATACAATACCATCAAGCCCTTTCCTGCCTTAGTAAGCATAGTAATCATCATTGAATCTTTCCTCTGTATATGCAGCATACGATTATATTATGCTAGATACCAAGAATCACAGCTTCTTCCTTTCTTTCCATATCAATGACTTCTTAATACCAGCTAGTACTACCTTCCCATTGTTTTTCAGATAACTTTTCATTCTCCCTGTGATCTTAGACACAGACCCTTATTAATTGCTTGGTAGGATTTAAAAAAAAAAAAAAAACCTCTTTAATTCCATTTTCTTTCCTTTATAATTCAGTTCTCTTCATCTGTAAAATGAGAATAACAGTAACTACTACTTATGGGATTTTCATGGGGCTAAAATGAAATCTATGAAATAATGCATAAGCTTGGTGCTTGGCATATTGGAGTATTTAAGATTGGGTTTGGCTACAAATAACACAAAAATGGAAAATTACAGTGGTTTAAATAAGATACAAGTAGACATTGCTTGTTCTTTTTCTTTTGCACATAAGTATTATCTTCCTGCTATTATGTGATTAATGGTATTAGACTAGCCTTTCTACCATAAGCAACTAAGAAACTGAACAAACTATACAACACAACTTTTTCAGACATTAGACAAAAGACAGTGCAAGTCTGTGTCCTTGAAATAAAGGAAACAAAGAAGGTGGGACTCATGATTGCCCTGACTTCTATCTGGAGGCTTTTTTTCTTGAACAGTGAGGGAAACCTAAGAAAAATATAAAGTCTTGCAAAAATAGAGTATTTAGACTGAGGAAGCTGAAATGCAGAGTACAGTACTAGAGAAGAAGAAGCTATAGAGAAAAAGAATTCCAAAAATTCAGCATAGTTATCCCCTGGAGTTTTTGGCATAATATTAAGCTGCACATATGTAGGATGAGGCCAGGCAAAGAAAAATTAACAGAAAGAAAATAGCTATGAGAAAGCTGAAAGATGAGCAACTCCCAGAATTTGAATTGCATTGAACTCAACACAGTAAATATTTATTAGAGATTCCAGAAAGATGGCCTCTTAGGAAGAGAGCTAAACTATCCTTAGAGTAAAAGCTCTTGACTTGCCCTAAGAATAACAACAAAAAACTTTAAGCCTCAAAGAGATCAAACTGATCAATAAGTAAATTAATTGCTTGCTAAAGTTAGATTCAATACTCTTTAAAAGAAGATAACAAAAACCTAGACATTTTAAAATATAGTATGCAGAGGCACCTGGGTGGCTCAGTCAGTTAAGTATCTACCTTCGGCTCAGGTCATGACTCTAGCATCCTGGGATCAAGCCCCACATCAGGCTCTGCATTTAGCAAGGATACTGCTTCTCCTTCTCCCTCTGCCTGTCACTCCCCCTGCTTGTGATTTCTCTTCCTCTCTCTATCAAATAAATAAATAAAATCTTTTAAAAAATAAAAATAAAATATAGTAGGCATAATATCCAGCATTAAATAAAAACTACTAGACATGCGAAGAAGCAGGAAAATGTGACCCATAATAAGGGGGGGAGGAATCAGTCAATAGAAAGAGATACAAAATTTACAAATATTTTGGAATTAGCAGAGCATGACTTTTTAAAAGCTATCACAAATATGTTTGAGGATTTCGGGGGAAATGTGAACATAATGAAGAGAGAAATGGAAACTTTTTAAAAGGACAAATAAAACTTCCAGAACTAAAAACTACAATATCTTAAATGAACATTTACAAAATAGGTCTACCAGCCAATTATATTCAGCAGAAAAGAGCAATCAATGACCTTGAAGACAAGACTATAGAAACTACCCAAACAGAAGCATAGAGAAAAAACTGGGAAAATAAGACCAAGACTTACTAATCTGTAGTATAATACAAAGCAATTTAACATGCATGCAATTAAAGTCCCAGAAATCAGGAGAGGAGTGGAGGACAAAAAACAAACAAAACATTGAAATCCTAATGCCTTAAAATTTTTCAAGTTTTAAATACTTCAAAACGTATAAACACACAAAGAAATCACAACAATGCACATAATAATCAAATTGCTAAATATCCACAATAAAAAGGAAATTTTAAGACCTGTGAAAGAAAATAATACATTACATAAAAGAAAAAGAAAATTGAGAGTGACTACAGACTTATAGCTGGATGTAATTCAAATGAGAAGGCAGTGGAATAACATCTTCGATGTGACAAAATAGGAGAAATCTGGCAATAACTCAGTCTAGATGTAATGCCCAATAACATCAGCCACCTGAGCACTGTATGTCACACTGTTTCCCCCTTCTCAGTGCAGTGCTTTCACTGTGGTGCAAGATGGCTGTTCAAGCCTTAACCATCACATTCACATTCCAGCCAGTAGAAAAGAGAAAAAGAAGAAAAAATGCCCCAGTGCTTTTCTTTAAGGACACTTCCTCTAAGTAGCACACAAACATTGAGTGGAACTTAAGGGAAGGGAGGCTGGGAAAGATAATCTTTTATTTTAAAGATTTTATTTATTTGTTTATGTGGGGACGTAAGTGAGGGACAAGTAGATTCCTCACTGAGTACAGAGCCTAATTCGGGGCTCAATCCCACAGTCCTGAGATCAGCACCTGAGCCAAAATCAAGAGTTGGAGTCTCAACCAGCTGAGCCTCCCAGGCATCCCTGGTAAATATAGTCTTAATTCTAGTGGCCATGAATCCAGATATAAGTCTGGGGTTCCATTATCAAAGAAGATGGGGAAAATGAATATTAGGGATACAGCTATCATTGTCATGGTAGATAGTTAATAAGTGTATTTCATTTCTTGATGCTTCTGTTAACAAGCTGTCATCTTGAGTAATCAACAAATCCTCATAGATAAAATGAAGGACCTGAAATAGATAATATGTAAGAGTCCTTCCAGTTCTGGTTATCTTTGTTTCTATCTGATTTCTGTTATAAACTGACACATAGTAGGCATTTTCTTATTAGAACAGAAATCAGCAAATTCTGGTTTAAAATACTAAATTTTGGAAATAAAGTTTTAATGGAACCAGTGACACTTGCACAGTTACTGTTAGTGTCTATAACTGCTTTCAAAATACAACATCAGAGTTGAGTAGTTATGAAAAATTGTATGGCCTCAAAGCCTAAAATATTTACTATCTAGCCCTTTACAAATAAAGTTTGCCAATTCCTTCTTTAAACAAATGAATTGATCTGTGTGACCAAGCAGTTTATGAAAACTCTGCTTTCAGCAAAATATGTCTTCCTTTTCCTCTATTCACTTTTTCTTTGGCTTATTTTCTTTAATTTAAAAATGAATACAAAAAATGAATACAGTATGGTCTTAATTTCTGCAGATTTCAAGGGAAACAAATGTAGGTCCTCTGCCAAAGAAATAAGTGATGGAGTGTTTTCTTAATTCCTGAAAAAACTTTCATCTACCCTTGAAATATCAGGCTTTAAACACAGTAATCTACCTCCCCAGAAATTATACTGCAATATATACATATTGTTTTGGAACATATCCCAAAAAAGCGAGCACATAAGGGATAAAATCTTGGCAAAAGTCCTCAAAATAATTCTGCATTTGTAAAATATGTTCTTACATCAAGGAAAGTATCACATCCCAGGGGAATCACAGAAAGAAGTGTAAACCAGGCAAGGTCTGCCCGGAACTCAGGCTAAAGAAAATCACTAGCCTAACAACTGTCCCCTGAAGCAAATGCCAGAAGTTTAAATTATGTACACTAAAAAAATAGTGACATACCTGGGCCTGATTCATGGTGGTTGCAGTGCAACAGCCAAAGTGCCCATCACCAGTGGATGCCCAAGTTTCAAAAAGTGACAGTCGTCCATAGTGAGGGCTTGCTTCAGTGGTTTCTCAGGTAATGATGGGCAAGGGCCATCTCCCTGGACAAGAAACTGGAAAATACCAGCAAGGTGACTTCTAATGAGTAGCTAGAACATTGATCAAGCACCCAGAAAGAGGCCCTATCCTTGAACTGAAGTCAAAAAGGACATGCATGTAGGGCAAGCTGCTTTTTAGTGATCCCACAGGAGCCTGGATTTCCTACTCGGAAGCATCCTTTCGTGGAAAGAACTCATTCTCTGGAGTCAGATAGACTTGAGTTCAAACACCTACCAACCACTTCTAAGATGTAAAGCACAGGGTGATGTATGTGTCATCTCTTAGCTTCAGTTCCCTCATCTACGGATTGAGAATATTAGTTGTCTTGCAAGAATGTTAGGATGACCACAGAGGAAGTGCTTGGTAAATGGTAGGTACTGCAGTTGTCGCTGCCATCATCATCATTATTTTGGCACCCAAAATGTTAGGTGTCAAGATTAATCCCCACATTTGGATCAGCTCTTGACCAGGACTAACATGGGAGCCAAAAGATCTTCTCTAGAAGAGCCTCAGACACTGTATACATATATACAGCCTTCTCTAGAAGGCTGAAGATATCAGCATCTATAAAGAAGTGGGACTGAAAACTTAAAGAAGAGTAAAATTTCTGTGGCTTTTGAGTTATTTAGAAAGACCTTGGCCCTGCCCTGGTCAATAGTGTCCTTAGAAGTGAGTGGAGAGCAAAGGGGAATACGATTGACATCCAAGTCATTTCCATTGGTAGAGGGAGAAAATGCAGTCCCACTTCTTATTATTATTATTATTCCCACTTCTTAAATATATGTACACAGCGTCTGAGGCTCCACATTTCCTCTCTAGCCTCATTTTCCACTACTCTGACTCTCACTCAGGCTGTTCCAGCAACCACTGTCCTCTAGATTCCCTTTGAATTCTTCAGATTCATTCATATCTCCTGTTCTTTGCTGCTACCTCAGACTAGGTGGCTCTTCCTTCAGAGGTCACTGTTTCTTGCTCCTTCCCTTTATTTGACTCTGTGTTCCAATCTCATTTTTTTTCAGACAGACCATCTGTGACCTAATATGAGACCCTTCCTCCAACCCACACCCTCTGCCCACTTATTTTGTTTCATGCTTCTCCATAGCTCTTATTTCCTGATACATTATACATTTATTTCCTTATTGTCTATTTCAACCCATTAAACTGTAAGCTCCAGCAGCCCGGGTGGCTCAGCGGTTTGGTGCCGCCTTCGGCCCAGGGCACGATCCTGGAGACCCGGGATCGAGTCCCACATCGGGCTCCCGGTGCATGGAGCCTGCTTCTCCCTCTGCCTCTCTCTCTCTCTCTCTCTCTCTGTCTGTCTCTAATAAATAAATAAAATCTTTTAAAAAAAAAACTGTAAGCTCCATGAAGCTAGAGACTTTGCTTTGTTATCTAATGTCGCTTCCCCCTTTAAATATAAAAGATATGCAATAAATATTTCTTAAATTAAATATTTGTTAAATGGATATACCCCCTTCCTCCAAAAAAAAAAAAAGGCACCAAATCTATAGATTGTAGAAAAATAAATATCCTTAAAAGAAGAAATTCAAGGGGTACCTGGATGGCTCAGTCAGTTGAGTGTCTGCCCTGGCTCAGGTCATGATTCTGGAGTCTTCAGTTCAAGCCCTGTGTCCAACTTCCTACTTGGCAGGGAGTCTGCTTCTCCCTCTCCCTCTGCTTCTCCTCCCCCCACTCATGTTCACTCTCTTGCGCTCTCTCTCACTCTCAAATAAATAAATAAAATGCTTTTTAAAAAGAAAGAGTTCAAATAGTGATGGGGAGAGAAGAGGAATGATTATCCTAGAAAACTTAAGCTATGGGCACATCTGGTGATGAAGGCAAAAAGAGAAAAGGGAAATCAATGATAATCAAAGACTGCAACCACCATTTTATTCTCCGTATTTATGAGTCAGTTTTTGTTTATTCATTTGTGTTTTTAGATTCCAATTATAATGAAATCATATGGTATTTGTTTTTGCCTGAATTATCTCATTTAGCATATACCTTATAGGTCCATCCATGTTGTTGCAAATGGAAAGATTTCATTCATTTTTATAGAGGAGATGACACGTAATGGAAATTTTCCATGTAATGGAAAATTACATATATAATATATATAATATATTATATATATATATATTCATCACTTCTTGATCCATTCATCTACCAGTGGGCCCCTGAGTCATTTCCATGCCTTAGCTATTGTAAATACTGCTGCAATAAACATAGGGGTGCATATACCTTTTGGAACTAATGTTTTTCTTTTCTTTGGGTAAATACCCAGTAGTCAAATTGCTGGCTTATATGATATTTCTATTTTCAATCTTTTGAGAAATCTCCATACCATTTTCCCCAGTGGCTACATCCCCACCAACAGTGGACAAGGGTTCCCTTTTCTCCATACCCTCACCAACACTTGTTATTTCTTGTGTTTTTGGTACTCGCCATTTTGACAGGTATGAAGTGATATCTCATGGTGGGTTTTACTTGCATTTCCCTGATGATTAGTGATGCTGAGCATCTTTTTATATATCTGCTGGCCGTTTGTATTTCTTCACTGGGAAAATGTCTATTTGGATCCTCTGCCCATTTTTAATTAGATTTGGGTTGTTGTTGTTGTTGTTGTTGTTTTTGAATTGTGTGAATTCTTTATATATTTTGGATATTAACCCCTTATCAAATATATCTTTTGTAAATATCTTTTCCCATTCATTAGGTTGCCTTTTCATTTTGTTGATGGTTTCCTTCACTATGCAAAAGCTTTTTAGTTTGGTGTGCTCCAAATAGTTTGTTCGTTGTTGTTGTTGTTTTGTTTTGCTTTTTGCTTTTGTTTCCATTGCCTGAGGAGGCATATCCAGAAAAATGCTGTTAAGACTGATGTCCAAGAGATTACTGCCAGTGTTTAGGACTTTTGTGGTTTCAGGTCCTACTTTTAGGTCTTTAGTCCATTTTGAGTTCACTTTCATAAAGGTTATAAGCAAACGGTCCACTTTTGTCCTTTTGCATGTAGTTGTCTAGTTGTCCCAACACCATTTATTGAAAAGACTGTCTTTCTGATTTGTATATTCTTGCTCCCTTTGTCATAGATTAGGTGAAGGTTTATTTCTGGGCTCTCTATCCCGTTCTCTTGATCTTTGTGTCTATGTTTGTGCCAGTAGTGTACTGGGTTGTTGTTGTTGTTGTTGTTTTTTAATACTTATTTATTTTAGAGAGAGAACATGAGCAGGGGGAGGTGCAGAGGGAGAAGGAGAGAGAGAATCTCAGACAGACTCCCTGCTGAGGATAGAGCCAATGTGAGGTTTGATCTGATGACCCTAAGATCATGACCTGAGCCAAAATCAAGAGTTGGATGCTTAACCAACTGAGCCACCCAGGTACACCAGAAAAGATAAGGTTATTAAAATTCAAATTTAAATCAAGCATTTGTAGGACCCCTCTGCAAAATTCTAACATTTTTACATTAGTTTTACCTTAGTACACTTCATCAAGCATCAAGTGGGACTGTAACAAAGGCCTCTGTACACAGCAACCCAATATACCAGGGAATCTAAGCTCCTTCTAGTTTGACTCCTTACCCAACACAGGAATTCCAGCCATAGCATTGCAATCAAATGATCCAACAGACTCCGTTGGAACATTTTCAGAACAAGAAGCTCACTGCCTAACATTGTCACCTATTTTATTGTTGGATAGTGTTGATGATTTGAGAATCCTTCCTTTTATCTGCTTCCTTGGATTTCTACCAACTGATCTAATTCTCTTATCTCCAACCACACAGAATAGGCCTAATTCCTTTTCCATCTGACCATCCACTTGAAGACCACATATCTCTCCTTCTCTGATTCATTCTCTGATCTCCAGTTCTTTCACAGGGTGCTGGGATATCCGAACAACAGGGGCAAAACTTTAAAATGTAGGTGTTTATAGTGGAAAGAATCCTAAACTTAGGGTCAGAATAGTTGAGTTTGATTCCCAGCTATGTGACCTTGAACTTCCTGAGACTCAGTTTCCTTACTATAAAATGAGCATAATGATTATTATTATTCTTAGTATCAACATGGAAGAGATTTGATATTGACAACTGCAGCATCAACAATATTATGAGACTTTTCCCTAAGGAGTTATAAAGGGTAAGAATAGGTCTTTCTCTCATCTGCCCCATCCCTACCATCTCCACAATCTTAGGCAGATTCTTACTGCTCTTCATGCCCAAGTTATATTTTCCACTTCAATATCAGAGAAGAGAAAGCAATGCACAGCCAGAGTTTCACCAGTGCATCAGTGTATAAGGTTTCTTTCCCAATCTACTTAGGGCAAGGTTTGCAGTGTACAAAAAAATGTATTTTCCTTCTTCCTGCTGTCAGGTGAAGTTAGCTCCCCATCTCACATCCTAGAACTGATGCCAAATGTTGGTCACAATTACCAGCACTGGAAAGGGGGCAGTCTTCAGTCCTTTCAGAGTTTGGTGTTTTAACCAATAGCAAGGGAAAAGCCTGGGAGAAAAATTCAAGATAAAATATCCATGCCTTTCTACTAACTCCTTCAAAGGAAAGCAGAATTTTACTCACATGTGTAAAGAGACACGGGTTGCTTTGTTGGGTTTATTACCTTGTTTGCAAACAGGACGATTTATAAACTTAGTGAATACCATTCAAGTTTCAGAGGAGAAAGCTGCACCGTGAAGTCTCCTGGAGGTTCCTGAAAGTAATTCACGTGCACATCATATTTTGAGAGGCTCAGTCAGGCTTGAACGGTGCAGTAGGTGTTTCCTGGTACTCAGTAGCTTATGAATATTTAAAGGTAATAAATGTCAAATTAAGTGTTTAACGATCTTGTTTACATGTGAAAGTCCTTGAGAAGAGTCTGTTAAAGATGAAGCTGATACCAATTTCAAAATGTCTTTATTCTTTTTCCTTTGGGGACAAGAAGGTGTCCTTTAATACAGTAGGGATTTTGTAGCTGCTGAGTCCTAAACTTTAACAGTAGTATAAGGAGGTGTTTGAATTTGTTCTTTAGAGTTTTAGGGTTTTTCAAAAAGACACTGTTTTCACTGACAAAAAGAGAGAACTTCAGAAAGAAACTTCCCCTGCTTTAACACTTGCCAGTTTTCTGGAATTAATCTAGCTACAGAAAGGGAGTCCAATCAAACCTTGGTCTTTAGCATTGGACAGAGCAGGCTATAAACCCTGCCTTTGTGGCTTATTAGCTGGACAATCTCAGACAATCCTCCAGCCTCTCTGAGACTCAGTCTTCCTTTTCTGCAACCCACCTCAGTGCGTAACTAGTAAGGTTCCAATGGCATAAATTCAATGAGGTAACAGGTGTAAAAGTAAATGACACACAAATTCTCAAAATACGTTTGTTGTAAGATTATAATTATTGAATATGTTCACTGTGCAACCTATTTTGTACATGAAAGACTAAAACTCCAGCAAATGAGGGAGCTTCCAGACATTAAAAAATATATATGCTCTTGTACTGACAGCACAAGAATACAAATGAAAGTTGTCAAGTTCCATCAATTTAACTAGCAAGTCCGTTGCCATACAACAGAGCTCCTATCAATCCTGAGTTAGGAACCCATTGTCATAAAGCAAAGGGCACTGGACTTGGAATCAGACAGCCTGATCTGAAGTTCCCTGCTGTTCTCTGGATGAACTTAACCATGACATTCCTCCCTTCTAAGCTTCTTTATGCACCAGGAGTAGCAATAACACCTAGCTGTTGGTGTTGACATATGAGTCAAATGAGAGGCCTGCATAAGAGCCATGAAGTGTTACCGTTGTAGTCGTCTATTGCTGCACAAAACAAAATAAAACAAAACACATGACCCCAAGACTTAATGGCTTGAAGCAACAAAATTTATTGGCTCAGCTGGGTCTTCTGGCTCAGGATCTCTCATAGACTATAATAAAGGGTGAGGGGTTACACAGGAGGCTACAGACCAAAGGCAAGGATCAGTGAGTGCCACTGCAGAAGCTGCCCACCACAGTCACCCAGATCTGAAGTTACCATTTCAGTCATATTGTGAACTTGCCTATTTGCCTCCATGAAAACTTTAGCCACATCTTTCTCCCTTTGTCTCAACTCCTGTTGGCCTGATAGACTGACCACCAGTTTAACACTTTTTACTTCACCATGGCCATTAAGAAGCCTTACAATAAGAATAGATACAATACAATGAAAGCATAGTGTGTGATGAAATATAAAAGAGGAATTTATACAATATATAAAGGCTAAATGTCAAAAATTGGAGCTGGAGAAAGAACGCAAATATAAATGCTAAACAAATCTATAAAGATCTCTCAGATCTGGCTCTGAGCTTCATGGGGGACAAAACCAAAAGAAAGACCCAGTTAGTTAATTACCAGAGGAAGAAAGAGAGCTGTTTCTCAAGGATAGAAAGTATTTCCTAGCAGTTGATACTTTTTTAAAAAAAAATTCCTTATGAGATATACAAAATGATTTAGTCAATAAAGACTTTAACATCTTCCCTGCAGAAATTCAGAAAACAGTTTCATAAGGCAATTTTTGTATCATTTCTCAATAAAATCCTAAAGCATAACTGCCAAATTCAAGGAAAATATGATACAAATACAAAGCCTTTTGGCTTTGGCATGGTTTGGCTTGATCCAGGATTAGGATCTAGAAGGCTTCTGATGTCAGATAGGTTTATCTTGAATGCCAAGCCCAGATAATTGATAGCGACTGCCCCACAGGCTGTAGTGAGAAGGATTGTGAGCCCTTATCTGAGCTCAACAGGAAAGAGTGTGGTGATCAATTAGTGATGTCTGACACAGGCACTGGAATTAGGAGGGATGGCACAGACTCTGCATGGACTCTGGCCTGGGGCAGGAGTCATTTTTTTTTTCACCAGAGTCCACTGCTGTGAGTCAAAATATACTGCAGCCCAACTATGTCCACACTTATTTTCTTCTCTGATGAAAAAGGGCTCAGAGGCAATGAAGAATTAGGTGAGCCGAAACAACAACTAAAACAGGATAAAGCATTGCTTAGATAATAGAATAATCAATAAAAATAAAATTTAACAGTGATTCCACATACTGTCTTTATCAAATCGAAAATGCAACCGAAGACTCATACTACTATATGTACATTAATAAAGGGGGGGGGGGACACCACTAATTAAGCCATGGCACAATGTTGGGTTTTTTTAAAGATTTTTATTTATTCATGACAGACACAGAGAGAGAGGCAGAGACATAGGCAGAGGGAGAAGCAGGCTCCCTGTGGGGAGCCTGATACAGGACTCGATCCCAAGACCCCAGGATCATGACCTGAGCCGAAGGCAGATGCTCAACCACTGAGCCACCCAAGCATCCTTTTTTTTTGCTTTTTTAATTCTGTATCTTAGAAACGAGGCACATTGTGATTGGTAAAACAATATCAGCAATTTAAAATCCTCAACTCTAGATGATATGGATATGCTCTGGGGATAAAAAGCCCTGTTTCTGAAGCATCCCTGGATGACCTCTATCTGTGTGTGCACTCGGTGTGCCAGTGCTGCCAACCAAAGAGAAAGTCCCCTCCCATCACCATCTCAAGATCTTCTGTCATTTATTTTTTCATTTAATCACTCAGTTAGTACCTACTATGTGTCCACTGTGGTTGTTCATGTCATTTCAAGGGGTGTCACAGACAGAAGAAGCTGGAGACTAAACCCAGAAATTCTTATTCTTGAAGCCCTAGACTTCAGACTTCTAAGAAGAACTTCTTCTAAGACAAACTTCTTCTAAGCTTGGTTAATTTTGTTTCCCTGACCATATTATATAAAAATTCCCAGGCAGATTTTTCAAAGGCAAAGAATTTATGTGTAACTGCCTCAAAAAGCCACTTTTTAAAAATATAGAAGTAAAGAGAAAGGTTCAGTATAGCTACCTAGTGTGTAGTAGATACTAAATAAGTGAGGAGGCTGTTTTTTGGTCTCTGAATTCTCTATGAGTTGTGATTAATCAAAGGGATGTCCCCTCCACTGAGTGGTGTTAATTAG
This sequence comes from Vulpes lagopus, assembly GCF_018345385.1. Lineage (NCBI taxonomy): Eukaryota > Metazoa > Chordata > Mammalia > Carnivora > Canidae > Vulpes > Vulpes lagopus. Next base: position 30,269,827 of record NC_054838.1, on the reverse strand, counting down.
TTGGACACTGAACGTGGAGACCTCCCAGCATGGGGAGCTGCTTGCCCTGTCCCCACTGTGCCTGACTCAGGCCCACCTGGGGTTGCAAGGGAATGAGTTCTCCTGCCTGGTGAAGAATCCCCACCGATCCAAATAAGGCACCCTGATCAAGCAGTGCTTCCAACAAAGGAGCCAGGATGCCAGGGCCTGTAATGGCAGAGATAAGAGGAGTCAGCAGTAGTAATCCTGGGAACATTCCCTAAAATATCCCACCGTTTAACACTCTCTCAGTTAGGTACATTCCTCTTCCCATTATCTAAAATTCCTAGGCAAGAAATTACGTTCTCTGAAGGTGACCTCCCCAGAAAATGACCACCTAGAGAAGCAATGCATCTCCACCAGCTCCCTCTGGCCCCTTATGCTATGGCAGGCACGATAATGGGTCCTCAGACAGGCCCAGAAAAATGGTACCTCCCAGTTCCTTCCCCAAAGAAGCATGTGGTCTTACAAAGGAGACAGATAATTGACTGAGAGGAGAGCGGAAATCACTGCAATTTACAGCATAAATTAATAACCACTTTTGCTTTCTAAGAGGATGGGACATAATTTAATTTGTATCAGGATTATTTCATTCCTAAACTGCTCCCTTGCCCTCACTGAGATAGACAGGGGAGTCATGAACTCAAATTCCTAAGTCCCTGCCAGTTTTTTATTTCTGCTAAATAATAGGCTTGGAATAAATGGCCCATTATTTAGCAGACCATATTACTGAATCTTTGGACATAGCAAAGTAGACCTTGGTGGGAGGGAGAGTGGGGAATGGAGGAGAATGAGTAGCTGGAAAACCAGAAAAGCCTAAGGGGAAGGAAATAGAGCAACCTGACTTAATAAACCCCTCCATCACCTCTAACCTGCAAGTCGGCTGTATCCGCAAACACCTATGAGCAAAGGGTTAAGGGAAAATAAAGGGAAGAGTTTTGTCACCCACCTGTAGCACTATAAAACCAAGACAGACCAAAGGAATGGTAAGATGATCCATTAATAAGCAGAAACTGAACCTTGGATGCAGAAGAGACTAAGAAAACTATATTCATACTCTTTTCTCTCTGCTTCTTGTTCTTTCACTCTCTCTCTCTCTCTTTCTCTCCCTCTCTCACACGCACACACACACATACACACACTCAAAATCATCAGAAAGAGGGAAAGGATTTAAGGCCCCCATTGCCCATGGATGGGCTTCAAGTCAAATTTATTTGAGTGTCAAAGGATAGAGAACCTCCTCAACTGGCATTTTGGTCATATATAAAACCAAGGAGAATGTAGTCCAGGATGAAAGGTGTGCTAACTAAGAAGGTAGACAAGATACTTTGAATTTGCTAGAACTAAATAAATTCTTTGAGCTTTATAGAAGAAACTAATCATTCACTCTGGTCAAAGGATGGATAAATGGTCAGGGACTGTTGATCAGGCCTTTAACAAAGAATCCCATCAACCACCTGTGGCACTTCTCTCTGGTCAGAAAAATGAGAATTCACCAAATGCAGTGTTCTAATCAAGAACTCAGGTTCCAAAACCAAAGTACCAGGCTCAAATCCTGTGCTCTGCCCTGGGAAATGTTGCTTGGATTTTCTAAACCTCCTCTATAAGATTTGGGTGATTATGTTTCTCAGCATTAAATGAGATGATGTAACGTGCTTCACAAAGTATACAACACACAGTAAATAATCCCTTAAGGGTTGGTGCTTCTGCAGTACCAGCTGGCCTTCCCGGGGTTAGGCTGAAGAATCATTAACCACACTGAAATGATTTACTCCCTGCCACTGCTCACTTGGAAGGCAAGGATACAGAGTTTCCCTGTAAGAAGTGTCTCCCTCATGAATCAGAGCCTGCAGGTCTAGCTTTGGCCCTTGGACATTTTTGTTTGGCCCTGATTTATAAACCACTGTTTGTTTTCTCTGCCCAAGGTGCCTTCAGTGGCATGGTGTACCTTTCCCAAACAGTGGCTATGTAGGGTTTTTCTGGAGAGCAGCTGTGTCTCTTTTTGAGGAGCCTTCAACATCAGTTAAGTTAAATTAATGTCAAGAGTAGGACCTTATATTTTAATCCAGGCCACCCAAACAAACTGGTCAAAATGGACACAGATATTTTAAGGTTACACAGTAACACTTCCACTGAAAGAAACTGGATTCTATTTTTATAGATCATTACTAGTATAACCATTATCATCAAAATCATTATTCTCCTCCTCCAGAGTGCATTAGTGTCCCAGGGCTGCCATAACAAAATACAACAAACTGGGTGGCTTAAAACAGATAGGTATTCTCTGGTGGCTCCAGAAGCTAGAAGTCTGAAATCAAGGTGTTGGCAAGGGTTGGTGTGTTTGGAGGCTCCAGAAGGAAAATCGTTTCCATGCCTTTGTCCTAGCCTCTGTTCATTGGTATTCCTTGGTATGTAAGTACATCATTCCACTCTTTCCTTTCATCTTCACATGGTGTTGCCCTGGCTGTGTCTCTATGTTTCTGAATTTCCATCTTCCAATAAGATGCCAATCATTGGTGGAGGACCCATCGGAATCCAGTGTGACCTCATCTTAAGAAAATTACCCCTGCAAAGACCTTATTTCCAAATAAGGTCAGTTTCATAGGTTTTGGGTAGACATGAATTGGGGCAACAACATTCAACTTAGAACACAAGGTAGTGATTATTTTGGAAGTTCAAAACTCACACCAATCATTAGAGGTGGTAGTGATGGAAACCACAAGTCTTTTTGAGAATTATCACCCATGACAATTACCCTTGTCTGAAACGCTATCAGAGTTACAGATGACAAAAACTGATGTCTCAAAGTCACACTGAGGATGAATAGGTCCTTGATCTCTAGTCCAGGGCATTCTCCTGTAGTATTACAATTAGCAATAATCATACCCCAGGTAAAACTCATGATGGCTATGATACTGTCACTGCGCAAAGCTTCCTGTAGTATTACGTAGTATTAGGATATACGTGATCACTTATGTTTCAGTGTATTAATTCTGCCTTCTTAATAAGGTGAGATACTCCTACCCACTTATAAATAGGAATAAAACAATTTGTAACTCATAGGCTCAACATGAAGATTAAATGAGAAACTACACATAAGGCACAGCTAGCAACATAATAAATGTTCAATTAATGTTAGTCAATATGATAGCTGTGCCTTTTTCATCTTCAGTTTCCTCCAAATTCATAGCTAAGGGTAGGATGCACAGCCAGTGAATGATAAAACTGTAAAGTATGATAAATTGAGTTGCATTAGTATTCTTCCTAATGCAGTCATTACCGGTGATGCCATCTAGTGCTATCATGATATTTGGGGTTGGGCTCAATTCAATTCAATAACCATTTATCGAGCTGTTCCTACACATCAGGCACTCATCTAGGCATTGAGGATTGATATGAAGTGCTACAAAGAAGAAAAGGATACAGTCTTTGTCGTCAAAGAACTCAGAATCTTCTGGTGTATTCATAGTGAGCTGCCATTCAAATCACAGCACGGTAGATGTTATGGAAGAAGGGAAAGTTTAGTGCTTGGACAGAACAGACAATATATTGGGTTCTGCCTGGGGTACAGAGTAGAGTTTCTACAGAGATGCTTGTAGAATGGGGCCTCCAGGAGAAGTAGACATTTGTTGGATGGAAAAAGCTTCCCAGGCACGGAGAATAGCAAAGGCAAAGGCATTCACATATGAAAGTTGTTGGTGAATTTGAGTTGTAATAGGTATTCTAATGAAAGTAGACAGATGGTATGCATTGGGAGAGGGTGAGAAGAGCAGTAGGCGATGGGAGGACTAAGCTGAGACCAATTTTGAAGCCTCTTGCATGCTGCAGCAGGACACAGATAAAGGACATATCTTCACTGAAGGACAGACTCCTCCTAGATTTCACTCCTACGCCCACCATGTACTAGCAGAACTCTTCAGGCAAGTTTCTTAACCTTTTAAAGTCTCAATTTTCATCTATAGAGGGGGGTAACTATGTCTTCTATACAGAGTTGCTATGAAGATCAGATAAGATAATGGGAAAAAAACTTTAAGCCCTGTACAATGAACAGTACCTCTATTTTAAAAAATGGAACTTTCAGGGATCCCTGGGTGGCGCAGCGGTTTGGCGCCTGCCTTTGGCCCAGGGCGCGATCCTGGAGACCCGGGATCGAATCCCACGTCGGGCTCCCGGTGCGTGGAGCCTGCTTCTCCCTCTGCCTGTGTCTCTGCCTCTCTCTCTGCCTCTCTCTCTGTCTCTCTGTGACTATCATAAATAAATAAAAATTAAAAAAAAAAATGGAACTTTCATTTTCTGAGCAGACATTGATTCTGAAAAAAAAAAAAAAAAAAAAAAAAAAAAAAAAAAAAAAAAAAAACATTGCTCAATTGCCCAAGGTGCTGATTTTTTTTTTCACCAGGCAGTAGGAAGTCATTGGAGGTTTCAAGCAAGAAATTAACAAGTCAGGCTTGGCATTAGAAGAACATCATGTAAGGCAGCCAGAGGCTGGGAAGAGAGGCAGATGGTGTCAGGCTAAACCAGGACACTGGCAAGTAGGATGGGGCCACGGGATGGATAGAATACATAGCAACAAAAGGAGCTGACAGGGCTTAGTGACTAGATAAGAGGTAAGACCTAGGGGGGCCTCCAGTTTTTCAGTTGGAAGATTAAGTGTCATTAGTAAGGGCACAAAACTCAAGAGGAATAGAAAGTTCTGGAAGGGGAGGTGATGAGTTCACTTTTGAACATTTTGATATTAAGGGGTCTGTGGACAATTGGATGAAGGTGCCCAGCACAACACTGGCTCTAGAGCTAGAGGAGCTAGATCATCAGCACATGGGCAGTATAGCTCATGCCTTGGCACAGGAGGGCACACCCATTACAAGTGTGCACAGAAAGAATAGAAGGAGGCAGAAAACTCAACCTGGGGAATCCCAACACTTAGGGAGTGAGACAAAGGAGAGGCAGCAGAGGAAGAGGCACAGTCACCTCTAACTCTGCCACTGAGTCTGCCTGCATCTCCCTGCATTTTCAAGCTGAAAGGACCCTTAGTTATTCCGTAAGTCAACCTGTTCCCGAATAGATAAGGAAACAGGTAAAGTGACTGGCCCAAGTGACCGCATGACAGAACTTGTGGCCAGACGAGAGCCAAAGCCACCTGACTTCAGTCCAGACTCCCTCCTCTGCCCTGGCTGCTGTGTTTCCCAGAAGCAACCAACGTGTCCTCTCCCGTCTGGGTAGGCGCTCAGCTAGCTAATATTCTTTACAACTCTACAGCAGCCTTATTTCTCTCTGTCTGGAGGAATGACCGGTGACAGATTCTAGTCAGCTAATGAACCAGCAGCAGTTGTCTGCCGCGACTTCTTAATTTTCCCCAAATGTGAGTTCTCGACACGTGGCCACAGCTTCAGGCAAAACACATTGCACTCCCAGCGAGACGCCCGGAAACCAGGGGGAGACTGATGGGGGCTCCTGGTGTGCAATCTGTGACTCCGTACTTGAGTTGAGTCTGGAGGTTATGATTAGAAACCAGAATAAACAGGATAATCAGTATTTCCTTCTGATGCATGTAAAGTCAAGACTGTCCTAGAGCCCGGCCTGCTCAGGATTCCTGAGGGCTCCAAGCAGCACCGGAGTGGCCACCAAGGGGGAATTCACAGGACCTCCTCCTTTGGTCTCTACGATCTCAACACTGGGATAAGCAGGCCAAGGGAAGCCTGTACAGAGCACTTAACTGCCAATGCAAGACGTGGTACTGCACTAAGCTGGCATTAAAGGATAAGCACGAGATGAGATCAAACCTCTGCCCGAAGGGCACATTGGAGGTGTCCAGTGAATGCTTAGCAGTGCCTCTAGCCCTAATCTCATTCCTGACTCACATGCAGGGAATATGCCATCTCTATTCAAATGTCTCAAAAGTCTTTAAAAAAAAAAAAAAAAAAAGGCATCTCGGGTGGCTCAGCGGTTTAGCGCCGCCTTCAGTCCAGGGCCTGATCCTGGAGACCCGGGATCGAGTCCCATGTCGGGCTCCCTGCACGGAGCCTGCTTCTCCCTCTGCCTGTGTCTCTGCCCTTCTCTCTATATATATATTTCTCTCTCTCTCTCTCTCTCTCTCTCTCTCTCTCTCTCTGTCTCATGAGTAAACAAAATCTTAAAAAAAAAATGTCTCAAAAGAATACCTGTGATTCCTACTCCCTGACCATGAATCTGCCCCTCCCTCATCTCCCTCATATGACCCTATGGAAACTCTCCTGGCCTCATGGCTCAGGCCAAAAACACTGGGCCTTCCTTGATGGCTTTCTCATTCCCTACATCCTCCATCAGCAAGTCGTTGGTCCTTCCCTACAGTATATACCCTGAGTCTGCTCACCACTCATCTCCCCCATCATTGCTGGCCTGCCTGGATCCACCATCAACTCCATCTTACCCCAGGCCAACAGTCCCCACTGGTCTGCCTCATCTCCCTCTCTTGTCACCCCATGGCCTGCTCTCCATCTAGCGGCCAGTGACCCTCCTGAACCCTAATCAGATGATGGCACTCCCTGTTCTCTGTCTTCCACGGGCTCCTCCCTGCTGTTTTCTCTGTATAAAATAGTCTTTAGATACTTAACTCGATTACTCCTTCCATCTGAGTCTCTGCTGGCACCTCCTCCCAGGAAGCCCTTCCTAACCATTATGTCTACAATGCACTCCTAGGCACTGTCCACCTCCTTATTCCACTTGGGGTTTTCCCCTGATCATTTGTCTCTATTCATCACCCCCATTGAGACATAAGCTCACTGAGCACAGGGACTTCTGTCTTTTGTACCATTCTATCTCCACCACCTAAAAACTACTTGTCACACCGTGAGTGCTCAATGAAACTTGGTTAGGAGACAGGAGCAGAGGGAAGGAAGAGGGGAGAAAGGGTTATTGTATATGAGGTTATGTAACCCTCACAAAAGCCATAGAAGGAGGCAAGGCAAATTCCATTCATATTGTGCATTCCCCCGAAGAACCCAGAAGAATTAGGCCAGTCACACACAAGCAGGTGCTGACTACCTTTTGATTGGTTGATCAACATGTAATCACTTTTTTTCACTCTGCCAATCACCTTTAATTTTTAGAAGACTTTACAGGGCCAAATTAAATTCTTATTACTTCAAAGGGTCAGTACTGGACACCCCTATTTTAAGCAATATTATGTTGACTGTTAATCATTATCCCTTAATTACCAGTCTAAAAGTTTAGAATTTTAAAAGTACTTTCACATCATTATTTCATGATAGGCCAAACAAGCCCGGGTAGAGAAAAGGAAAACCTTGTTTTTCCTCTTTTTTTTTTTTTTTTTTTTTTTCAGTTGAAGTCACTATGATTCAGAGAAGTTAAGTGCCTGGCAAAAAGTCTCACAGCAAGTCATTAATAAAACCTGAATTGGAGTCCGAGTGTCCTTCCTCCAATGTTATGGTTTCATTGTGCTGGAAATAACTGGATTATCACATCAGAAAACATATGAGGTCCCCTAAATCTTTTATCTGCTGCTCCCAAATGCTTTGCTGAAATGGTTTATCAGAGAAGGTGACCTTAGGCCAACTTGACCTGAGATGACTGGGTGTTAGGAAATTGCCATCTCTAACAATGATATGACCAGAAGGTAGGCACCCATGTGTCACTTTACAAGGACTGACTTTTTTTTAACTATTACAGGAGTCATTGCCAAGGACAATTTGCTTTCTATTAGCAAAATGGAACCTGAAATTATTCAAAACTGCTATTAATCATAGGATGGAGAGGTCCCCCTACTCCCCCTACCAGAACTGAAAGAAGACTGATCCTCTGAATTAATGATGTACACTTCCAACCGCACCCTGGACAAAAAGACAATAAGGAGAACTTAATTAAAATAATGAAATGCCCTGTAATTAAGGGGACTCTTGTTATTTCTATGGGAGACATTGCCCCTCTTCTGAATATCCAAAGAGTATTTAGCAATAGCATTTATGCTAGAATCTTGAACAATGCATTTTAGGATTTTAATTGTCAGGAAGATTATCACAGTCATGTCCAGACTTACATAGCATTTTTTTTCTTTTGCTAAAACAGGATAATACATGAATTTATCATTACTTCAGAAATGCAGTATTCTTATGTGAAATAGATCTTGCTCCATGTCCTCAATCTCTTTTTTTCACCACCCGATGAATTAAATTCCTGCTGTCTTACTGTCAGACATTTTGCACTTAGAGAGCCCTTGGAGACCATCTAGTTGAAACTGCTTGGTTTCTGGATGTGAAAGCAGAGATTCAGATGAGCTAAGGGTTGCCTTGGTTTTCTCTTTTGTCAAAGGTGGACTCCCCTCTCATCTTCCTTTTCAACTTCTCAGCCATGTGGCAGGGTTCCCACAACATCGAAGGGAAGGACAAACACAGAAAGGCGCAATGATCATAAGCTCAAATGATCAATATTCACACTCACAAAATTGTCTTCTCTTCATTACTCTGGCATTTCAGGGCACGTAGACAGAGATGAGAGCAAAAGGATCAAAATACAGAGATGGACATTCTTTCTCCCAAGAAGGGATGGAATGTTGAAGTACTGATATCATCAGAAAAATCTGAACAACAAAAATAGAAACCTTAGGGCAAGAATCAATAAGAGGAAAGATTGAACACAAACGATTACACAGTATTTCTTGTGCACCAAGCACTATTCCCAGAACCTAAGAATTTCACATATGTTAATGAGCTAAAAGCTCCTAAGGCAAGTATTATTATTATCTCCATCTTACAGATGAAAAAACTGAGGTTCAGAGAGGTGAAATCCCTTACCCACAGACACTAAGCTAGAGAGTCACAAGGAAGGGTTTTGAACATACACAGCTTTGTACTGGAGATGACATTCTTAATTATCCTGCTACCATTGCTTGTTGGTCATAGTCTATGGGTCTCTTTACTGTAAAGTAGCTACTGTCTCTAAGGAAAAGAATACACTCAGAGCTGGAGAAATGTTAAATGCCCCTAAACATCTTGTCTTTAAATTTCCTAAGACTGGGTCCCATTTTCCTGGGGCTTTTTCCGAATAGGACATTTGCAAAAGGCAACTTTTCCAGGTACCTTTGAGAGCCTCAGAGCTAGATGTGGGGTAAGGTGGATATCTAGAGAAAAGGAGAAAACGGTCCTATAATTATTATGATTCAGATGCCTTACATATCCTCATGATACCCTCATCCAACACATGAAGACCATTGAGGCTTAGAAAAAAGAACTTCCCCACCGAGGATGACACAGCTAGTGTTTAGCCAGCCAACATTTGTGGGGGGTTTTCTGTTTGTTTTTCCCTGGTTGTACCTGGCTCCACAGTCCTTGCTCTTAACTGCTATGCTATATTGCTTGTCAGATCTTATTTTTATGCTGAGTTTATGGTCAATTATGTGTTGAGTTCATAGGGCACTCTGTGAGGCACAGGAACTGCTAAAGAATGTGGCTTAAAGAAGCCATATTGGGCCAGGGGCAGGTCAGCTGGGATCCTAGAAAGGCACTTGAGGGGATCCCTGGGTGGCGCAGCGGTTTGGCGCCTGCCTTTGGCCCAGGGCGCGATCCTGGAGACCCGGGATCGAGTCCCACATCGGGCTCCCGGTGCATGGAGCCTGCTTCTCCCTCTGCCTGTGTCTCTGCCTCTCTCTCTCTCTCTCTGTGTGACTATCATACATAAATAAAAAAATAAAAATTAAAAAAAAAAAAAAAAAAAGAAAGGCACTTGACTGGCTTGGGTTGGCCATGAGGTCAGCCATCCCAAAGGTAATTTCTGTTGCATCAGGTTCCTCTGTATAGCTCTGTGCAAAGTTGTAATTGACTATTTAAGCCTTGTATAAGGCATACACTTTTCCTAGAGTAAACCATTCTTCTTACACAACACTCCCCAATCCCCCCACCCCACCATAGGGAAAATTACAATCATTAATCTCAATGAAGAGAAATCTCAGACTTTGATTTCCTTACCATGGGTCCCCATTATTCATACTTTAAATATTTGGTAGAGCTAAAATGACAGGTATAGAAATAAGTCCTCAAGAAAAGGAAGGACCAGGACTGGTAGGTACTGTTTTCTCTTGGCTTGGAGGCCACACTTAAAGTACTTACCCACCTGTTGTTTTGGAGCTTGAAGCTATAATACAGACTTGACTCTACCGCATTCCAAAAAAAGAGTTGATTTCTTGCCATAGACCTTTGTGGCAGGGTGCCTTTGCCCACACTTCCTTCCACCAAAACCACCTTTTCTGACTTTCTTTTCTTGGCAAATCATCCTAGGTCATTTAAGGCCAGCTCCAAAATCTACTTCATGATACCCCCATCTAGAGAAACATACCAAATGTATATCCTAGGCATTCTGTCCAACTCTTCTAGATTCCTGGTTACATGTTGATCTACCCCAGATGCCCAGTACCAACTTGAGAGTAAGAACCAGCTCTTCCTCATCTGTGCTGGAAGCCTAGCCATTCAGTCATAGCTCTTCAGTCCTAGATGGAATCGCCAGTACTTTCACAGCCAAGGACATTTAAGGTACAACTATCAGGATAAAAACATCGAAGTACAGCAAAATGAAATCAAAGATTCCTCTGAGATCATAAGCCTAACTGTACCTGGCTAGCCACAACCTCTTACAATCTTGTTGAGGAACTTTTAGAAAACATGGTGCAACAGAGTCATTAATAGTTATTTCACTAGAGTTTGCACAGTGAAAATAAAGTGAAAGTAATTCAGGTTAACTTGGAGCAGGCCTGGCAATAACAGGAATTCCTACATGATCCAAAGCCTTCCCAAAGAACCAGTAACTGTGCTTCTCAAATTAGGGGGCACTTGGAGGACACAGATCTACATTTCCCTGTACTTCAGTTTCCTCCTTCGTAGAATACGAATGGCAGTCACACACATATGTACAGCAAAGAGATTATGTCAAGCGTTAACATGATAGTGTAGCAGAAAAACACTTTCATAGATGGCAAAAGTGAAGCTCTAAGAGGCTCAAATTGGTGTTCACCACATCCCTTCTGATTCAGGCATTGTCTGAGTGTTTCTACTTATAATGTCTCATTCAGTTTCCCAACAGATATCTGACATCTTTTTTTTCTTCCCATCTTCCAGAAATGGAAACTGAGGTTCTCTTTTAAATCAGGGAAGCCAGGATTTTTAGTCTGGATCTTCTGTCTCCTTATAGAACTTACTCCCTTACAGTGTGATACTTCCAATGGGAGTATTTCCATGTGAGAGGACTGTTTCCTATAAAGCTAGAGGAACAAAGATATATTGTACCAAGCCCCTGACATTCAAAAGACCATGGTCCGAGAGGGAGAACTAGATACACAGCCTTGAGTGGTGGTAGAGAGTGAAGGTGAAGGGTGTAGCTTCTAGACTTACTTCTACCTCTTACCAACTGTGGAACTTCTGTTCCCACTTATGTGGAACTTCTGTGGAACAACTGTGGAACAAGTGATTTAGTCACTCCAAAGTCTCCTCATCTGTAAATGATGATAAGAAGAGGATCCACCTCCAAGGATTCGGGGGGAGAATTAAATGAGTCAATTATTCACATTAGCACTTGGCACACAGTAAATGCTAATATCCACTGCCATTAACAGTGGTAACTCTCATTTGCTCAAAATACCGTAGTCCCCGGGAAAGAAAATGAGAGCCAGAGTGTGAAATGGAACAAAAGAAGGGCCACCTATCTCAAGCCTGAACACCTATATGGTTTGAAGGGGAAAGGGGCAAACATTGAATCAACCCCTAATATGAGTGAACAGCTTAGATTAGTCAGGGTTTACTTCATTTGATGTTGTGCTTTGATTTGCTTTATGGTGTTCGGTTTCTGTTCACCAAGGGACTTCTGTTCACAATCAGAAATGTTTTATTCAGTCAGAATTACTGATGGGGGGGCCATGATTGGAGAGTTAGATAGAAGTGCCAAAAAGGAACAATGATAGAAAAAAAATAACACTTTTAACTTTATATCACATTTATAGTAACAGCTCATTGGACCCTCAAAGCAATGCATGGAGCTAAGTAAGACAAGTAACTTCAGACACATTTTATAGATGGGGAAACCAAGACTCTGAGCAATGAGACAGTAGGGAAGGAAATTGGCAATTATTAAGCAGCTACTAGGTAGCATAATTTAACAAATTGTGTGTGTGTGGCTACCTGGGCTAGGACCTAGAAACACAAAGCTGACTAAGTTACATCTCCTACCCTCAAGGAACTTGTCCACAGTCTGATAGGGAAGCACTGATTGAAGACAATCATCTCAGTAAAGATGAGTAAGTAAAAGGATGATAAAGAGATGCATAACATAAATCAGAGTAATCAGGGAGTCTTCACAGAAGAGATGGCAGATAAATTGTTATAAAGCTTGAGTAAGAGTTAGCCACACGAAGAGAGGAGAGGGAGGATGTTGCCCAGGCATAAAAAAATAGCATACTGAGAGTGTTGGAGGGAAGGTACCACACAGCATAGATGACAAGAACAATTCTGGGTCCCTTGAGTATAGGATGAGAAGCAGGGCAAGTAGAGATGGACCATGACATGGACAGTTGGGAGGACTCAGATTCAGGTCACCTGAGGCTCTGCAGGTCATCCTAAAGAGGTGGGATGTTTTCCTGTAGGTGATGGGGTGCCACTGGAGAGGTTAAGCAGAGCAATGGCATATTCAGTTTGTGGTTTTGAAAAATCATTCTGGCAGCCATGTGCAGGATGGGAAAAGAGCAAGGGAAGGCATTTAAGGCTGGAAGCAGAGAAACCCATGTGGAGGCTACTACTGAGTGGTCCAGGGCAGAACAGACAAAAGCCTGAACTGGACAGTGGCAGTATAGATGGAGAAAAAGGGAGGAGCTCAAGAAGGTAGAGTCACCAGGACTTGATGCCTGCCTGGACACAGGAAGGAGGGGCAAGGCCCTTCATTCATCTCAAACTTCCCACTGTGACTTGCTGACAATGTCACCTTGGAAAGGAGTGATCAGATAGAAAATTGAAAAGATAATGGGCACAGATTTCACACACCAAATCTCTAAGGACTCAGAAGGAGACAGAGGTGCAAGATGCTAAATACTGCTTACTTTTCAGATTTTGGTGTTAAAACGGTTGTTGCTGGGTACTTTAAAGCTCCACGTAAAAATATACACTCAGATAGAGATGTGCAGTCTTCATAAATTCCTAGTCGATTTCTTTAGACTTGGGACACATTTTCTAAAATATAGGTTGGAGGGGGAAAGAAAGTAAGGGGGGAACGACATTTTATTCCAATCATTTTATAAACAACCTGACTTTGCTGATGGGAAAATAGACCTTGAAAAAGTGCAATTCATCAATACAGCAGAGGTCAAACTCCAGTAAATAAAAGAAAATTGCTATAATTGCTGATAAAATGCAGCTTTTGTCATTACATTTATGCATTTCAATTGCAATTAGATTAACAAGGATTTTAAGGGGGAGAAATTTCCATTGCAAACTACTTTTCAGATTAAACAAGCAAGGAGTTTCAGAAATAGCTCAGAATCTACAATCATGGGCCCAGAGGGATAGCCAGGCCAGGTTTTCTACCTCTATAATCCTCACATCTCATCTCTAGTGAAGTGGCTATATTTTCAGTCTGTATTCCAGTGGTGTTTGTGGGGAGGAAGAACAGTCCAACTGGGGTATAAGCAAAAAGGAAATACACTGCAGAGAATATAAAAACAGTGATAAAACCAAAAGTCAAACTGCCTTTTATTAGCCCCATGTCCTAGCATTTCTAAACAATGTCAAGGATAACATACTCTTCCCAGGGGCTTTCTGTTCCTATCATATTACTTGGTAAGCTATTGCCTAAGTCATTGAATTTTTAAGCCAACTATAGGGCTCCATCCAACATTTGATGATAGACACCATTCACTCTTTTATTCACTCATGAATTCAGCAAGCATTTGTGCATCCCACCTAACCCTCATCATTATCCTATGAGGTAGATATTTTGGTTTTTTGGGGGTTTTTTTATTTATTTTTTTTTTGAGGTAGATATTTTGGTTCCAATTTTGCACTGAAAATCTTGAGGCTCAGAGAAGTGAAGTGAAGAAATTTGCCCAAAGAAATCCATAACATAAGTGTCAGAATTTGAACCTAAGTCTGTCTTAGCTCCAAAGCCTGTGTTCTCCCACCTTATCAGTGCTCTTACAACAGTCTATCCAAAGCACCACTGATCTTTTCCTAAAGGCAGGTCTCTGCCTGTCACTCAACAGTGTCTGCTCAACACCCCTCAGACTTCCTTTAAGATCAGTTAGCCTTGAAGGTAGGTGAAAGTGGGGTGGGAAATTGTTTAAGTTTCCCAAATGCAATTGAGAATTAATTGTTTTTAACCTGACAAAAAAGCCCCTTAAATTACTATTTTTGTCTTAACAATTAGAGGGAAACAAAATATTTCTGTCATTGGGAAGAAAGAATCCAAAGGAAGAGGGGAGGGATAGGAAAGTCATTTTCTAAGTGTATTGGGAGATGCACACCTTACTCTCATTTAAAAAAGAAATGCTAGAAGTCAGACAAAGATAAAGGCCCAACAGAAAAACGCTACTCGTGAAAATAGCATAAATTTAACTCTGCAATATTCCCAGAGCATCAGCTTTGTGCCTAGGATGCCAAAGGGCTGGAAACACAGTCACATATTAATCAGGATCCAGCTCACAGAGGTCATATTGCTATGAAGGGTTTGTCCTGCCTCTCCCACCATAAGGGATGATATTCACATCCCTTGTTCTTCCTCCAAATAACCAAATTTTTATAATAACACCAGAAAATTATGACAAGGAAAAATCTTAAAAATTAGCAACCAAAATCATACCTCATAATCATTACAGTACTGTATAATTGTTAACAGAGCATCAGTAAGGATCACTTCTTATCAATTAGGGCACTCAAAAGATAGGTTGTGTGCAATTGTTGGCTCACTAGCTATTCTTTGCATATAATTATCATGCTCAAGGGAGGCTATGGATGCAAATAAGTGAGAATGCATGAGAAAGCATGATGTTCTGGGCAAAGCACTGTGAGAGCCCAGAGGCTGGTCAGATTTCTTCCAGTTGAGCTAGGACAGATTTCCCAGAACTGATGATCATTATGATGAACCTTGATAGAATTTTGACAAATGTGGCTGGGATAAGAAGAACAGGGTTTTAGGTGAAAGAAATAGCTTGACTAGAGGCACAGCCATGAGGAAAGCATGGACAACTTAAGGTCCAAAAACTAGACCCGCAAAACCAGACACATCTATAATAGAATTAGGAGTTAGGTGGAGAAAAGCCTGGGACCTTGAATGCCAACATAGTACCTAAATCTAGCAGTTTCCACAAGACATGCTTCTCCCTCCTTAAGCCAAAGCAAACTGAGATTCTCATTTGTTGAGCCATGCCCCTTTTAAGGAGCTTTCTCATTGAAAGGTATTTACTATTAAGCCCATATTGAAGGTATGAAAGGGGTTCAAAGCAGTCAAGGTACAATAACTAACAACTAGTAAATGTGTAATGAGCACCCAGGTTAATGAGATTTAAAAGGCTGTGGCCCTTGTATTACACTAGATTACCCTCAAAGGCTCCCTGCAAGCAGTCAGCTCTCTGGTTTCAGCCAGCCACCTTTGCCAGTGGTGGTGAGAATCTGGCATCTAAACCTGGTTCTAACGCTCCTGATCAGGATCTGAGGCACTTAGGTAACTGAAATCAAGGTATCCAAGGGTGAGTTCCTTAAATCTTCACCTCACTTCTAATCAAGGACAGCCAGCCACAAGCTTTGTACCTAAGAGATTTAAATGTAAATGATAATAATGCCTAGCTTAGAAAGTTATCATTAGGTTTAAATAATATATGAATGTAATTACCACTTTTTTTACACATAGTAGGTACCCAGTAAATTGATATAATTATTCATTCATTTAACAAATAGAATTATAATAAGATGTTACCCAAGCAGTAAGATTAGCAAAAATGGCAGAGTGGGGAGCTGCAAAATTTCTACCAAAAAAGTGAATAAATTGGCAAATGCTGTAAGAATGAACTTTATCAGAACTTGGGAAATAAAAGTTTATAGCAATTACATAAATGTTTAATCAAGAAATAATAGCTAGGGATCCCTGGGTGGCGCAGCGGTTTGGCGCCTGCCTTTGGCTCAGGGTGCGATCCTGGAGACCCGGGATCGAATCCCACATCGGGCTCCCGGTGCATGGAGCCTGCTTCTCCCTCTGCCTGTGTCTCTACCTCTCTCTCTCTCTCTCTCTCTCTCTCTCTCTCTGTGACTATCATAAATAAATAAAAATCAAAAAAAAAAAAAAGAAATAATAGCTAAACCTTGGCATTTGCAGTGCTTTTTATTGAATCACTAGCTGACCTCTAAGTTATCAGAACAGAGACTTCAATGGCTATATTGGCAAAACAGATTAGAAAATTCACAAAAGTCACCGAGCAAACAACAACTACAACAGTCACCAATACAAACTTTGGGGAGAAGGGAAAATCTGTTTTCCAGAGTTACCACGTAATAATATTCACAACGTCTAGTTTTCAACAAAAATTATGAGGCATACAAACGAATAAAAAAGCATAACCCACACACAGGGAAAAAAAGTAATTGATAGAAGCTATCCCTAAAGAAACCAGACATTGAAAAAAATAAAATAAAATAAAATAAAAAATAAAAGAAAGAAACCAGACATTGTACTTATTAGATACTTTGATCAACTGTTTTAAATATGATTAAATTGCTGAAAGAAGCCATGAACAAAAAAAAAAAAAAACGAGAGTAAAACTATGTCTCACTGAATGGAAAATATTTTTTTAAAGACAGAAATTGTAAAAAAGGAATCAAAAAAACCTCACGAAATGAAAAATACAATAACTAAATTGAAAAATTCACTAGAGGGATTGAACTACAGATTCAACAGGCAGAAGTAAGAATCAATGAATGTGAAGATATGTCAACTGAGATTAATCAGTCTGAGGAGCAGAAAGAAAACAGAATGGAGAAAGGTGAACATAGGGATCCCTGGGTGGCTCAGTGGTTGAGCATCTGCCTTTGGCCCAGGGCGTGATCCTGGAGTCCCAGGATCGAGTCCCACATCAGGCTCCCTGCATGCAGCCTGCTTCTCCCTCTGCCTGTGTCTCTGCCTCTCTCTGTCTCTCATGAATAAATAAAATATTAAAAAAAAAAAAGAAAGGTGAACATAGCCCCACAAACCTGTGGGATACCACCTAGTCATACCAACATATGCACAATGCCTGTTACAGAAAGAAGAGAGAGAAATGGTCAGAAAGAATATTTGGATAAATTATGGCCCAAAACATCCCAAATTTTATTAAAGACATGAAGCTACACGTCCAAGAAGTTCAACAAATCCCATGTAGGATAAACTTTGTAAAAGCACCACACTAAGACACATTACTAAAACTCATAAGCTGAAGATAAAGAGAAAACCCTGAAAGCAGCAGGCGAGAAGCAATTCATCACATCCATCACATACCAGAGATCTTCAATAAGATTTACAGCTGTTTTCTCATCAGAAACCATGATGGCTAGAAAGCAGTGTAATTAAATATTCAAAGTATATCCAACAAAAGTATCTCTCAAAAATGAAGGGTAAATTAAAACATTCCCAAATAAACAAGAACTGAGAGTTTGTCGCAAGTAATCCTTCAAGAAGAAATGCTAAAGGGAATCCTCCAGTCTGAAATGAAAGAACACTAGACACTAACTTGAATCCACATGAAGAAATGACGATCTCTGGTAAAGGTAAATATAACATAGTAAATATACAACATAGGTGAATATAAAAGCCAGTATTTTTTAAGATTTTGTTTATTTATTCATGAGAGACACAGAGACAGAGAAGCAGAGACGTAGGCAGGAGAAGTAGGTTCCATGCAGGGAGCCCAATGTTGGACTCGATCCCAGAACTCCAGGATTAAGCCCTGGGCTGAAGGCAGGCGCTAAACCACTGAGCCACCCAGGTGTCCCAAGCCATTTTTAATACATTCTTGCAACTCCTCCTTTTTTCCTATATTATTTAAACAACTACATAAAACAATGACTATATGTTTATAGTGATAACCACAGTTATATAAAGATATGATTTGTGATAACATTAAGAGAAGCAGAGCTATATATAAAAGCCATGTTTTCATATGCTATTGAAACTAAGTTGCCATTAATCCAGACTAAATAGTTATAAATTAAGACATTAAATATGATCCCAAGCAACTATTAAGAAAATAACTAAAAAATATATAGCAGAAAAAAACAAGAAGAAAAACAAAATGATATGCTAGAAAATATCTATTGCAAAAGAAGACAGAAATGGAGGAACTGAGGAATAAAAATATGTGACACATACAGAAAACAAAGAGCAACATGACAGGTACAAATCTCACTTTTTCAGTAATAACATTTAATGTGAATGAATTAAACTGTCAAATTAAAAGACCAAATGGATTTTTTTTTAAGATTGATTGATTGATTGATCTAAGACAGGGGGAGAGAGAGTGAGCAAGCACAAAGAGGGAGAGGGAGAATCACATTCCCTGTTTAGCAGGAAGTCTGATGCAGGGTTCAATCCCAGGACCCTGGGATCATGACCCAAGCCAAAGGTGGATGCTTCATGACTAAGCCACACAGGCTCCCCAACAGAATGGATTTTAAAAGAAAAATCCAACTATATGCTATATACAAGAGGCTCACTGTAGATTTAAAGTGACAAGTATGCTGAAAGTAAGAGGATGAAAAAAGTATTACATACAACCATCTTTGGCTTCAATAATGGATAGAACAACTAAACAAAAAGTAAAGAAGGATTGAAGTTTAAATAAAAACTTAAAAAAAAGAAAGCAAGAAAGTAGAAAAGTTAAACACTATAAACCAATTGGCTCTAATAGACACTTTTAAAATATTCCATATAACAATAGTAGAATATACATTTTCCTCAAGTGCACATGGAACATTCTCCAAGATAGACTATATGCTAGGCCAGAAAACAAGTCAAAATAAATTTTAAAAAGGTTTCCAAAGAATTCCAAAGACATTATGGAAAAAAGGTATGCAAATGCAAACAAGTCATGAAAAGGTGCTTAACATCACTCATCATCAGGAAAATGCAAGTAAAAACACAATGAGGTATCACCTGACACCTGTTAAAATGGTTGCATGCACCCCAATGTTTATAGCAGCAATGTCCACAATAGCCAAAATATAGAAAGAGCCCAGATGTCAACGGACAGATAAATGGATAAAGAAGATGGTGTGTGTGTGTGTGTGTGTGTATGTGTGTGTGTACATATATATATAATGGAATATTACTCGTTCATCAAAAAGGATGATATCTTGCCATTTGCAACAACAAGAATGGAACTAGAGGGTATTATGCTAAGTGAAATAAGTCGGTCAGAAAGACAAATATTGGGGCACCTGGGTGGCTCAGTGGTTGAGCATCTGTCTTCAGCTCAGGTCATGATCCCAGGGTCCTGGGATTGAGTCCCACATCAGGTTTCCCACAGAGAGCCTGCTTTTCCCTCTGCCTATGCCTCTGCCTCTCTGGGTGTGCTTCCCATGAATCAATAAATAAAATCTTTTTAAAAAAGACAAATATCATATGATTTCACCCATATGTGGAATTTAAGAAACAAAACAGCTGAACATAAGGAAAGGGAAGAAAAAATAAATTAAGATAAAAACAGAGAGGGAGGCAAACCATAAAGACTGTTAACTATAGGAAACAAATTGAAGGTTGCTGAAGGGGAGGTGAAGGAGGGATGGGGTAATTGGATGATGGGCATTAAGGAGGGCACTTGATGTAATGAGCACTGTGTGTTATATGCAACTGATGAATCATTAAATTCTATCCCTGAAATTAATAAAACAGTATATGTTAACTAAGTTGAGTTAATTTAAAAAATAATATTAATGATCCTAGATATTATATATGACCTGAAAAAAATATTATCAAAAACTAAGAGATAGCAAATCCTGGCAAGAATATGGAGAAAGGGGAACTCGGGTATACTGTTGGTGGGGATGTAAACTGGTGCAGCCACTATTGAAAACAGTCTGGAGTTTCTTTCCTCAAAAAATTAAAAACATAACTACCATATGATCCAGCAATCCCTCTTCAGAGTATATATCCAAAGGAATTGAAATAACTATCTTGAGGAGATGTCTACACTCCCATATTTATTGCAGCCTATTCACAATAGCCAAGACAAGGATGGATGGATGGATATGGAAAATATGATATATATATACATATAATATATATACATATATATATTGGAATGTTTTTCAGACCATAAAAATAGAAGGAAATCCTGCCATTTATGACATCATGGATAGATCTTGAGGCCACTATGCTAAAGTGAAATAAGTCAGACAGAGAAAGATAAATACTGTACAATCTCACTTATATGCAGAACCTAAAAGCACTGAACTCCTAGAAACAGAGAGTAAGTCAATGACCACCTGGCACTGTGGGAAGTGAGGAGAGTTGGTCAAAGAATACATACTTTGAGTTATAAGATGAATAAGTTCCAGGGGAAAAAAAGTTCCAGGGATGTAATGTACAGCATAATGACTATAGTTAATAATACTGTATTGTATACTTGGAAGTTGTTATGAGAGAAAATCTTGTGTTCCCTCCATACACAAAAAAAATGGAGTTTCTGTGAGGCGATGGGTATATTAACTTACCTTACTGAAGTAAACATTTTGCAATTTATAAATACATCAAACCGTCACATTATAGACCTTAAAATTACACAATGTTATTTGTCAATCATATCTCAATAAAGTTGGAGAAAAGAATATACTCAACATTACTCAGAGAAATGCAGATAAAAACCACTAAGATACCACTGAACACCCACTAGGACAGTTATAATTTTATTTAGGTAGGTATATATCCAAGATAACCAAAAACAGATGTTCAAGAAAAAAACATGCATGGAAGTGTTCATGGCAACTTTATTCATAAGAGCCAAAAAGTGGAAACAACCAAAAAGTCCATCAAATGACAAATGGATAAACAAAAGTTTATCCAACAGGGTGTTATACTATATGTTGGCAAATCAAACAAAACAAAACAAAAAAACACAAAGGTTTATCCATACAATGGAATATTATTCAGCCATAAAAAGGAACGAAGTATTGATACATGTTACAACATGGATAAACTTGAAAGCATCATACTAAGTGAAAGAAACCAGACACGAAAGACCACATATTATATGATTCCTCTTCTAAGTGATGTCCAGAACAGAACAGGCAAATCCATAGAGACAGAAAACAGATTAGTGGTTGTCAAGGGTTGGGGGGCTGGGAATAGTTGACTGCTTAATGAACAGGAATTTCTTTTGTTGTGATGTAAATGTTCTGTAATTAGATAGTGGTGATTGTTGGACAATATTGTGAATTGATTGAAACAAAGCCACTGAAGTTTATACTCTAAAGGGGTTAAAATGGTGAGAAAAAATATGCATTGGGTCAAGGAAGGGTAGGAGACGCAATCCTCAAGGAATAGCCAGAGTAGTTTCCAGGATGTGATATATACATAACAAAGGATAAGACATGTCCACCCCAATTAATCAATCAAAAGCCATGAAGGAAATGAGAAGAAAACAAAATATCAGTTTAAAATATTAAAAATTTATGAATATTTCAAAACATGAAGAACAAAATTAAAAAGCAAAGTATAGAATAAGAGAATATTAGTAAAAGAACAGGACAGATGGTTTTGTGTGTTTGTGTGTAATGTACTACTCATAAATAAGAAATAACCATAGAAAAGGTATAAAAACATGAACAAAACAAGAAATACAAGTAGCACCTAGATTTGCAAAAACAGAAACAAAAACAAAAACAAAACACAGCAAACAAACAAACAAAAAACCCATTCGACCTCTCTAGTAATTAAAGAAAGGCTAATTAAAAGGAGATGCCATCTCCTTTTAGTCCATCAAATGGTTATTTTAATAGTAATACTCAATGCTGCAATTGTCTAATAAGGCACACATCATCACGTATTGCTTGTATAATTATAAACTATTATAATCCAGAAAGAAATTGAAACACAGGTATCAAGGAGCCTTAAAAATATTCAAACTCCAAGGTATGCCTCGGTGTTTCAGTGGTTGAGTGTCTGCCTTTGGCTCAGGGCATGATCCTGGGGTCCTGGGATCAAGTCCTGCATCAGGCTCCCTTGAGGAGCCTGATTCTCCCTCTACCTATGTCTCTGCCTCTCTCTGTGTGTCTCTCATGAATAAATAAATAAAATCTTTAAAAAAAAATATTCAAACCCTATCTAAGATTCCATAGCTTTTAAAAAATGAGAGATGTAGGGCTCCCTTGGTGGCTCAGCAGTTTAGTGCCTGCCTTTGGCCCAGGGCGTGATCCTGGAGTGCCGGGATTGAGTCCCACATCAGGCTCCCTGCATGGAGCCTGCTTCTCCCTCTTCCTGTGTCTCTGCCTCTGTGTGTGTGTGTGTGTGTGTGTGTGTGTGTGTGTGTGTGTCTCATAAATAAATAAATGAAATCTTTTTTAAAAAATGAAATATGTAGGCATGGACTGAAATACAAGGATTTTTTTGTTGGAATATTGGGATTTTTAAGTAAAGTTTTCATTGCTCAAACAATAAGTACGAAAAAGAGCAAAATAATCAACCAAATTGTTACCACCTAAGTAATAACTGTCATGAAAACAAGGTGACCACATTCCAGATACGTTTCTGAACCTGTATCCAGAAAGATGAGTAGGTGAGATTGGTCAGTAAGTGGGTAGATGGGAATAATATCATAAAATAGTCCCATATAATACTATTATTAGGAAAACAAACATTCCACTTATTTAATTTATGGAACAAAATAGAAAATGAAGTGAAACTAGGTTATTAAACTTTAATGTTTCTTTATCACAAGACAGTTCATTTATAAGACAATACCTTTAAAAATACTGTGTTGGTTTCCTACGGATGGTGTGACAGAGACCATGAACTAGGTGATACAATAGAAATTTATTATCTCACAATTCTGGAGGTCAGTAGTCTGAAATCAAAGTGTTGGCAGGGCCATGCTCCCTCTGAAATCACTGAAGAATCTGTTCCAGGCTCTTTCCCAGCTTCTGGTAACCTCAAGCATCCCTTGACTGGTAGATGGCCATTTTCTTTGTGCCTGCGTTTTTCCCTTTCTATAGGCACCCCAAGCATTGGATTAGGTGCCACCCTAATGATCTCATTTTAACTTGATTACCTCCATTAAAAACTCTTGTCTTGGGGGCACCTGGCTCAGTTGGTTAAGTGTGAATTCTTGATTTTGGCTCAGGTCATGATCTCAGGGTCATAAGATCCAGCCCCTTGTCAGGCTCCATTGTTCAGTGGGGAGGCTGTTTGAAGATTCTCTCCATCTTTCTCTGCCTCTCCTACCACTTGGGCTCTCTCTCTCTTCAAAATGAATAAATAAATCTTAGAAAACAAAACCCTATCTTAAAATAAGTTCACAGCCTGAGGCACTGGGGTCAGAATTCCAATGTATCTATTTAGGGGGATATAATTCAACTTTATAACAAATTTATAAATGAGATAAATCTCCCTTAAGAAAAAATATTCTGAAAAAAAAAAAAAGAAAAAATATTCTGAAAATACCATAAGAAGTTTGAGTTAATGTTTTTAACTCCATGGTCCAATTTTAGACAGTATTGATTGGCCCTTTGCTATGAAAGATAAAGAAATTTGGATTTTTATAATATTTCCTCCATTTCCTCCTTCCCTGCCTTTTTTTTCCCAATTTTGGGGTATATCAGTCATTTTGCTTTTTTGACATTTATAATATTTAAATTCTGTTATATAACTATAATTCCTGTATTTGTTTACTCTCTGGTTTATTTTTGCTTTATTTAAATTGATTAGGGCAGCCCTGGTGGCTCAGTGGTTTAGTGCTGCCTTCAGTCCAGGGCGTGATCCTGGAGACCCGGGATCGAGTCCCATGTCGGGCTCCCTGCATGGAGCCTGCTTCTCCCTCTGCCTGTGTCTCTGCCTCAATCTCTCTCTCTCTCTGTGTCTCTCATGAATAAATAAATAAATTCTTAAAAAAAATAAAATAAAATAAATTGATTTAATGCTAAGAGTTCTTTTAACAAAGATATCCATTCTAGAGATTGGTTCATCGTATGGTGGCTAAATGCCATCTACTGGCTTTTTTTTTTTTTTAAGAGAGGGTTCTTATTTATAACCTCTGGGTTCCTAAAATTTTGAAAATAGAGTACTCCTCTATTGCACCTATGTATAACAGACAATTTGGCTGAATATAACAATCATGAGTCACACTTTCCCCCCATGGGTCTTGTAGACTGCTCCACCATCCTCTACCTTTGTGTATGGTACCAACTTTCCTGCTACATCTTCTCCATTCATGCTGTCAATGGCTGGATTTCAACTGAGTAGTTTCTCTGGAAGGGTTCCTAGATGCTGAGTCCCTACGTTTCATTTTGGAATGTCTATCTTTTGCCTTTACACTTCCATAATCACTTGGTCAGATAGGTTCATATTGACTCCCTTTGTCATTCCCTCAGAACTCTTTAGGCATCAAACACCTTTGAGGTTAGCTTGATTTCCCTCCTTGAATGTGACTTGATTTTCTGATTAGATGTCAGAAGAATCATGTCTTCATTGTTCAAGTTTGGCGATAACAAGATACTCTCTCTCGTTTATCACTCTATTTTCCTCTGGAATATGGTATGCCCTTTCAATCCTTAGATAACATAATAAAATGTATTTTTGATTCTACTTGGGTTGTCTTCAGGAGAGACACTGATTATCCTTGCTCCTGAATCAACTTTAGTCCTTCACAGCTGTTATCATCTTTCTGCCTGCCTGGCTCTCTGTCCTTTCCCTTAGCTTTCACCATTATTTAGAGCAACCCTTTTTGGTATGCCAGAAATACAATTGTCAGCTGTCTGATTTCATTCTTTTTAAAATCGTTCATGATTTCTGTGTGAGTCCTCGATTTCCTTAGTGTTATGAACTCTCCTTTCATCTTATTTGCAGTGGGGTTGCCATCAAATTTCTTTCCTTTTTTCTTTTGGGGTAGGGGAAGGGCTGAGATGAGTCTTAAGCAGGCTCATGCCCAGTGTGGAGCCCTACATAGGGATCAATCTCACAACTCTGAGATTGTGACCTGAGCCAAAATCCAGGGTCGGACAATTAACCGACAGGGCCACCCAGGCACCCCAAGGTTGCCACTAAACTTCTCATCATTGGGCTCTTTTTTCACTCGATTCCGCTTCTGGTTAAGTTCCTCTGGAGTGCAAAATACACATTGGAAGTTTCCTTTTTTCTTGGGTCATGTTTTCTCCCGGGTGGAGATTTTCATTTGTCTTGTGCAAGCAATAGCCTTTCTTTCATTTGTTTGTCTTGTTCTTTCCATATGGGATGGGGACTATAATGTGTTTGCTTAATTGCGACATGGTTGCTTTTCATCTCTCCCCTGCTTGACTCAGGTGGTTCTGACTAGACTTTCTATTTCTATGCAATGTGGTTAGATTTTTCCTAGACTCACCTCCCACCATATCTGAGAGCTGTTCTTCCTTCTCTAGCTCTGTATTAATAGCTGTTTTATTGAAGCACAAGCACTTTTTGGTGGTCTTAGGCAGTACTTCCTAACAGATTTCACAGCAAGAACGTAATATTCTAGAAAAATCATGAGCTGGAACAGACTGCCTGCATTGGCTTTCATCCTAAGGTCCCGGTGACAGCGAGTGGAGGATGTGCTGCTTTTCTCTGGACAGCATGCTCACACCCTTTCTCCGCTTCTCTCCAGATGCAGGGTCATTAAGGAGAAGCCTAGCACTTGGTTCAGCCACCTGCTCTCCCCAGTCCAGCTTCTGACTTGGTAGGATTGACTTAGGAACCGTACCACCAGGTTCAGAAGCTTTCCTTGAAGTATATGCTATGAGGTTGGAGCTTTTTCCTTATTTGGGCTCCTGATGATTTGATAGAGGAGGGCAAATGAGCAGATTCTTTATTTAGTCAAAAACTAGGAGAGAGCAATTGTTCAACTGTCGTCATTTTGCCACCTTAGACAGAAGTCTCCCAGAATTATTTATGTAAATGAAAAGGTACAGAGAATCTAAGTGCTCGATAATGGCAAATTATTTAGATAAGTAATCCTTATCCCTGCCTGGTAAATAGTCATTAAAGATATTTTTGAAATTATTTACTAAATGAGAAAATGAAATTTTCAGTGTCATACACACTAGAACAAACCATATGTACAGTATGACCCATTTATGTTTTGGTTGTTTAGAGAGCGGGAGGAGGGGGGGGGGAAGGAAGGAAGGATGGAAGGAAGGAAGGAAGAGAAGAAAGAGAAAAGAAAGAAAAAGAATCCAAAGAGAAGATATGCATATGCATATGCATTTTTAGAGCCTGGAAGGAAATACACTGAAGTGTTGAAGGCTGTTATTCTGGGTGGTTACTTAACTTCTTGCAGCTTCCGTTACATCCAGGGAAACAGAAACTGCTCTGAGTATTTGAAACAGAGGGAATTTATTGTAAACTGGATATACAGGAGATGGAGAGCTGAAAAGCCCAACAGGGAAGAATGAGGCAACTCAAAGATTAGCCACAGCAAGAAACTGCAAACCCCACCTGTGAGGTCCAAGGGAGTAGTAACGAGGTTTCCACAGCCCAGGGCTGGGTCTCCCGCGGATCCTGGAACCATGACCGCCTTCTGGTGCTTCCTAGGAACGTGGCCTCCCCCCCACACTTCGTCCAATGGTCCCCAACTGGCAGCTCCCAGGGGAAGCCAGCCAGCCAGGGTCAGCACCCCTGCCAAAAGAAGAGAGGAGACAAAGTTTCAAGAGATAAATCTGATGGGCAAACAGGACCAAGTCCAGGAGTTTCCTCTCCCATAAAACAGGTGGAAATCTATCTCAAGGCATATTTGAGAAGAATAATGACTAAAAAGCCCAGTGTCAGGACCAAGGCTCACCAGGTCAGCCCCCTTCTTCAGGGACAGAAGGATGCCAGGTGCCATGGGCCCCACGAAGGGTGTTAGTAGGTGCATGGAGGCATCAGAGGAAGGTGGGCAGGCCCCTGGACATCTCAGGGGCACTGTCCAGCTGGAGACCAGGGGAGCAAGGGCCAGGAGCTGAGGCATAGGCTGTAGGGTACTCAGACCGTGAGAGAGCCCCGGAGATGGGAGAGGCATTGTCATTGCCATGGCGGGGACGGGGATGGGCCTGCCACCGCTACATGCAGGGAGCTCCATGTCACACCTCTCCCCGCCCCTGTCCTGAAGTCTACCCCAGGAGGCGCAGTAGCCATTGCTACCTGCCCACACATCTACCAGCATCTCAGCAACGGCTGTGAGAGCAAACCTGTGAATACCAAGCATATGCTGACAGCACCCACCCCACCCCCAAATCACGACACCCCTCTGTGTGGGATTTCTCAGAGTTATTTGCCTCATCCTTTTCTTTTTCTCTCGTTCTTACAAGTGTGGGATCATAGCCGCCAAACAGCCTCCTTATTAGCATCAGAACTATAGTCAAAACACATTATGCTTGGCTAATACATTTATTTTTTATGTAATGGAAATGCCATCAAAGCATAGTTAATCAGAATTGAATTAAATCATAATTGGAGCTCTTGTGCACAAGGAAGAGAAATTATTCTTTATTGTTGCAGACTGAAAGTGTGCCAATTGTAATTCACTTTTTTAAGTAAATGACCATTGTTGCCCAGAGGGATGTGTCTGACCCTGGCTCTCTAACACAGTCAGTGCCAAGATACTGCTTCGCCACAGAGGTGGCAGTGATGGGAGAATGCACTCATCCAGGGTGACCCTCCTAGCGGGCAACCTGACCAAGGCTTTTTACTTCTGTCTACGAGAGATGCCCTCACACCTCAGAGAGGGACTCTGAGAAGAGAATGAAAAAAGTAGTCAGAGGGACATCTGGGTGGCTCAGCAGTTCAACATCTGCCTTAGGCCCCGGGTGTGATCCAGGAGTCCCGGGATCGAGTCCCACATCGGGCTCCTTGCATGGAGCCTGCTTCTCCCTCTACCTGTGTCTGCCTCTCCTCTCTGTGTCTCTCTGTCATGAATAAATAAATAAAATCTTAAAAAAAAAAAAAAGGTAGTCAAAGCCTCTGGTCTCTGGTTAGTCCTTGGTAGAAGGAGCTCAGAGCCATATCTGATTCCTGTACCATGACCTGCCCACCATAACCAAGGCTCCAATGCCTCCCAGTCTGGCTACTCAGTGGCAATACAGGGAAATTCTTTTAAAATACAGATAGAACCTTCCATTGGCAGAATCCATGGGAAGCTACCTGGTTCCTACCTAGAGCTTCTTTTTGTTTTAAATTCAAGTATAAGGGATCCCTGGGTGGCGCAGCGGTTTGGCGCCTGCCTTTGGCCCAGGGCACGATCCTGGAGACCCGGGATCGAATCCCACGTCGGGCTCCCGGTGCATGGAGCCTGCTTTTCCCTCTGCCTGTGTCTCTGCCTCTCTCTCTCTCTCTCTGTGACTATCATAAATAAATAAAAAAAATAAATAAATAAATAAATAAATAAATTCAAGTATAATTAATATACAGTGTCATATTAGTTTCAGGTATACAATATAGTGGTTCAAAAACCCTATACATGTTTCAGTTTCCACCAAAATAAGTATGCTCTTAATTCCTTTATCCGTTTCACCTATCCTCCCATGCCCCCACCAACCCCCCTTGTGGCAACCACCAGTGTGTTCTCTGCACTTAAGAATCTGGTTTTTGTTTTTGTTTTTTTGTCTGTCTCTTTTTTCTTTGTTAATTTGTTCCCAGAGCCTTCTTAATCAAGCTTTCTAGAGATAGGGTGTGAGAGTCTTCAGGACTTTTGATAAGCAGCCAGGTTCTGATGACAGCCAGGTTGGAGAACCACTACACTAGACCTTAGCGATCCTCCTGGTAACTAGAGCAACTGTGCCCATGTGTGTGTCCAACAGAGCAGGCTAAAACAGACCAAGCCAATCGTTTCTTAGAGGCCTAGAGAACTTTCACATAATTGAGCTCAAACAAACTCAAGAAAGCATGTACACACACATACATATATGCACCCAGTGGAAAACTTCCATCACCAGACCACAAGGCTCTTAATCACTGTCCTACCTCAATGTCTGCCAGGAAGCTGTTGGCATCCCCCTCTAGGAACTCCTTCTCCTTCCAAGCCATGAGTTAGAGATATTTTTCTTCTCCTCCTCTATAGCACATGTAGAAAAAGTGAGAATCTTTGTAATAACCCTGTAATGAGGGTGGGAATGATGGCCTGGGCTATGAGTCTGATGAACCTAACAGTCCCCACCCTTGGCAATGACTCATGACCCAGACTGGACTCACATAAGTGTTTACTCAGCCCTGCCTTCCAAGAGCTTCTAGGCCAAGGTCGCACACAGGATGGGAAGGAGTTGGAGCTCAGCATCCCTAGGACCTTCCAGGGACTTTGAGCTCTCTTGGTAGGGTCTCTAAAAGCAAGGCCATCCAGAAGTGGTGAGGGATGCTATAGCTTAGAATTATTACCTCCTGAGCACTTATGAGTCAGACAAAGTCATAACCTACAAGCATAGACACTGTTACTTTCCAGTTTAAAAGACAAGGAAAGTGAGGCTCAGACAAACTGCCCCATACCATGGCACATCAGATTGCAGCAAGAACTCAACTAACATCTATGTGCTCTTCCCATTCTGCTGTGTATATTCCCCCAAAGTATGTGCATCTGACCAGAAGAGCAGGAAGCACGGCAGAGAGGGGAGGATGAGAAAGCCTCTCACTAAGGGGAATCTTTTACCCACACACTGATTTATAAACATACCGCCTGGGGGATTTGCAAAGGCTGGATTCGTTGAATGAGAAATTTTTACCGGGGGGCAGGGGGCGCGGTGGGGGGTGGACCAGGCAGGGAAGGACAGAGATTCAGGAAGGAACTTGGATTTAGAGTCAGACAGCCCTAGGTTTATTCCCATCCCAGCTCCTACAATTCCTAGCTATGTGTCCTTGGGTAACTTAGTTAGCTATTCTGGGCAGATTGCCCATCTGTAAAAATGGGAATAATACTTGCCTCATGGGTTACATAAGGGTTACAGAAAATGTGTGTGAGTACTTAGCATCAAGCCCAGCAAGTAGCAGGTATTCATAAAGTGTTAGCTGACACTGGCAGTGGCTGTCAGAGTAGTAAAACATCCAACAGAGTGCCTGACACACAGTAAAAGTGCTCCATACATAGTATTGCTCAAGTGCCTCCTCCTAGGCTCAAGCGCCACAGGCTTTCTGCAACCAAAGAATCTGGGGACCTGGATTCTGGGGTTAGCTGTGTCTCTTACAGGCTTCTTGTCCTTAGGGGTGGTCACATTACCACTCTGGACTCTGGCTTTACCCTCCCTCAACTTAATAAGCTGAGCTAAAAGGATGCTGCTTGAACTGCCCTTGGGACACACTGGGGTGTAAGTGCACATGCACTGAGTGGAGGGGGCCTCGTGTCCCATTTCATGGTGTCCAGAACCTAAATAGGTGAGAACAGTTTTCTGCAAACTGATGGGGTCAACAGGACTTTGCAAGACCACCCCCTCCCCAGTGGTTATGGCAGGCTCTGAATTTTCCAGCCGTGGTCTCTAACCACTGAAGAAGGGATGACCTGATAGTGAACTTGGTTGAAATGAATTACGATTCAGTTACAAAAAAAAAAAAAATCCCAAAACAATACACTTGAGACATTATAGTTGGGAGGCAGGCAGGAGACATTACAACCAAAAAATAGAAAGCAAAGAGGGTGAGAGCTTTTAAACATATATATTAAGAGCATTTAAAGCTAGCAAATGGATTTTTTAGGTCCAAAGTGATTTTTAATGTTTGATGGCAGAGACTTAATCCTTAAGCTTGGTTTCCAGTGGCCTTGTTTTACGCACAAATTTCCAATATTACAATTTAAAAAAAAAGCCTATTTTTCTCAACCCACTTAAAAATAGTAACACCAGCTCTTCAGCCAGCCTCAGCACTGCTAACACACCTGACCACCGTCTCCCGGCATTAACCCTTCAGCTTCTATTGTTAACCCTCCCAGATCTCCTGCTCCTCTGCACCTCTCTGCCAGAGACCCTCCTCCCCTTCCTCCCCCCGCAGATCCCCTCTGTCCGGAGGGGAGCCTTGTTTGCAATTCCTCAGCCTAATTGCTCGAGACCACCTCTGGTATAGTCAAAAGTTTGAGGCTGACCTAAAAGTGGAGATTCAAATGTCTTTTTGCTTTCTTGAAACTACTGTTTCTTTTTACTTGGTGGCTTTGCCAGAATTCTTTATCAGGGTAATAAAGGATGATGAGGTAAAGAAGAGGGTGGGACAGTGGCAAAGGGGCGTTTGGGTGAGGAATGGGGGTCCTGTGATGACCAAAAAGAACACAGGTTGGGGGAAGAGAGAAGGAGTGGCAGAAAGAAAAAAAAAAAACATATGGCCCACTTAGAATTTTAACAAGGCTGGCCTCATGGGCATTATGTAATTTCTTGAGTTGATTTATATGCTGCCTCACTCTAGAAAA
This sequence comes from Vulpes lagopus, assembly GCF_018345385.1. Lineage (NCBI taxonomy): Eukaryota > Metazoa > Chordata > Mammalia > Carnivora > Canidae > Vulpes > Vulpes lagopus. Next base: position 30,238,251 of record NC_054838.1, on the reverse strand, counting down.
GATTTGAGGAAAGTTACCCAAAAAGGGCATTCATAAGCAACATAAGAAAAATAAGAAAAGGGACAGAGGAAGAAAGAAAAAGTAATTTGTTTAAACAAAATAGGAGAAAACAAATAGGTATAAAACCTAGCACCCAGGCTTCTGGGCCATCAAGGCAAAGGGAGTAATTTGATAGTTTGCAAGGGGCTTCTCATCACAGCAGAAGAGCAAATGACCTCTCCTTGGCATGGGGCACGCTTTTCCTATATAAAAGTCAGTGAGAGATTCCTGATGTGGGACACTTCCTAAAATCAGGAATGACATGCAAGTGTGAAAAGACAATGCACACGCTGCTCCCTGTTTATTCAAGGGAGTTTGCTACGAACCAAGGACTTAGTCCCACAGAGCAACCCAGAGGGCAGCTTGGGGTGCCAAGTAGCCAAGGCAAGAGAGTGCATCTGGTAGCACTTTGATCATAGCCAAGTGTCAGACCTTTCACTAGGGCATTAAAAAAAAAAAAAAGTGTTCTACTTTCAGGTTTTTACAGGATGGGAGGGGCCTTGAGATCAATAATATGGAAGAAAATATTCCCTGGGGGTTACTTATATGTATGCCACATCAAAATTCAAAGTGTTATTTCTGTACATTTACAGCAAAAATTGTGCCATATCTATTCTGTGGCTTTGTTCACCTCCTGGCCCAGCACTGACAGTCCCCAGCAGTTTGCAAAGCACTCAGTGGTGGGTCTGTGTGGCCACCCCTCAGCCTCCTCCCACATCCCGCTTCTGGGACCCAGGCTTTGGAAACTGGTTCTAGAGCCGACTTGGGCGTGAGTCACACAGGCTGAAAGAATCCTCAGCACCAGCCCTCTGACCGTCCCCATTTTACGAAAGGGACAACTGAGGTTTGGAGAAAGTACATCACTCGGGAAGCAATTTGGTGCTAGTAGTGAGGTTGGTACCCAAATAGCCAGTCAGAGGATTGATCACAGGGCCACAATTTCTGTGAGCTTTTCAGCAGCCCTGATATCAAAGGAAATGATGGTCAATTCACAAGATATACATGAGATTGAAGACAATTGATTTTCCCCAGAAACATACAACTGTTTGTGATATTGAAACCGCGAAGGTCTCTCAAGGATCCTCTAGTTATACATGGAAGTGATTAGAAAGCTGTAAGTCACATTATTTTATCATCTATTAGGCAAATAATGCTAATGAATGCAGTAGGTAAACCCCCGAATCTCAGTGACTTGACATGGTAAAAGTTTATTTTCCATGTGACAAGTCACTCCTTCACCCTTTGGCTCCATGATCCTTGAAGTCTGGCCACAGTAAGGAGCAAGATCACAAGTAGGAGGTGTCTAGGAGCCAAGCCCGGCTGGGTCACACCCCCCACACACACCCACGTTCCATCGGCAGGCCTGGGTCACATGCACACACCCCACTGCAAAGATGGCTAGGAAATTGGTATAGCTTTGATGTCGCTGAGCACTCATGCCACATGGTTTTTATATCCCACGTTTCTCCTAGGCCCCAACTCTCTTTCCCCTCCCACAGTTCTGTGGGTCTCTGTGGCTCTGGCGTGCTTTCACCCATCTCCCAGGCAGCCTACGGTACAGGGCTTTGGAGAAGATTATACAGGACAATGAAGGGGAGGCATTTATGCCAACTCTCAGCTCCCTGCACAGTGGAGGGTCTCCATGTTCTTCAGCTCCATGTGGCCCTGTCAAATAGGTCTCACGATTAATGGCACTTTACATTTCTCATGAATGTCAGTGCAGTATGCCCTGATCACTTTACCATCATTAATAATACAGACACACCCCTGGAGGCAGGCACATGCTAGTGATGAGGAAATGGAGGTGCATACAGAGGTGAAGTGTCCTCCCAGGGCAGCCCTGTAAAAGCGTGTAAACCAAGGAATGATTTTTCCAACTTTAGAGCTATTAATTCTCATTCTTGCTGGAGGAGAAGGCTGACTCGAGACCTGAAAGAGGAAATAAGACAGGAGGCTTCTTTGATAGGACCCTAATAGGTTTGATGGCAATCCTTCCAATGTCCACAACCCGGCATGAGTTAAAACTTAGTTCTCACATCTGTGGGCTTTATGACCTTGGGCAAGTTATGTAACCCCCCCACCCCGCCATGAGCCTTAGAGCATGCCTCAGTTTTCTCATCCCTAACAAGAGGAAAATAATACCCATTTCACAGAGATTTTGGAAGGGTTAAATAGGATGATCCATCTCAAACATCTTTATATCTGGAATCTGTCAAGTGCCCTAAAGGTGCTGAATAGCAATGATGATAGGATTATTAGCACTTCCAAGCACCATTTCCAATTCCATTGCTCTGTCTCTAAAAAAAAAAAGGAATCGTCTAGTGCTCTTATAACACCCATAGTGCCTAATATGGCCTGAACCAATAACAGAGGTTGTATGAATACCTGATGATCTACTAAAGTTGTACAGAAAACCTGGTAACAGTCTGAAATCCACAGAGCAAGTCATGAGGAACTGGACTGTGGATCTGGCTGTCATTCATTCCTGTCCCTTCTCTCTTCAGACACAGATCTCTTCTCAGTCACACTAAATTCCAGATGGGCCAAAAGGTAGTTGGCCATAAGACCACCCTCTCTGTACCTCAGGGTCCTTATCTACGAAAGTGGAGTGAGGATTGTTCCTGCCTCACTGGATTATTATGAGGATTAAATGAAAGAATGCACGATACATTCCTGGCCCCATCCAGGCACACCTAGAATGTTAGCTATTTTTAGAAGACTAAAATGGTGACTCTCCCTGCGAGTGATACTGTCTTCTGAATAACTAGCAGCTGGGATACTGAGGATGAAGACTCAGGGCACTCATGACTCTAACTGGGTTGGAAAGGTCAGGATTGATAGCAAGGGACAGGGTCCACACAGAATTACACAAGGCAATTCTGTATCCCCCACAGCATGCAGTACAGGGGCTCGGCATTTGTTCATGGAGAAAGAAATCAGAGGGATGGCATGAATTAAGTGTGGTGACCAGCTGATATGAATAAAAAGGCACCAAGCATCTAATGAAATTACACCAAGACACCTTCGTATCTGAAATAGACCAAGTGCCTAAAAGACGTTGGATGACAATAGTGATGCTGATGGCAGTGATTATTAGCAGCTCTAAACACCTTGTCCATCTCAAATGCTTCTGTCACAATGTATGTATTTTTCGAGATTTTATTTATTTATTTATTTGACAGAGAGAGCACAAGCAGAGGGAGCAGCAGAGGGAGAGGGAGAAGCAGGCTCTCCACTGCACAGGGAACCCGGTGCAGGACTCGATCCCAGAACCCTAAAATTATGACCTGAGCCAAACAAACTGAGCCACTGTGGCACCCCGCCCCCCCATCACAATATATTTTTAAGAAAAAGGTATCCTGCACCAAGCTGAGCATTCTACAAACATAATGTCACTTATTTCCACCCTCTTAATCCTGCAACAGACATTTTATCTCCATTTTATAGATGAAGAAACTGAAGTGCAGAGGGTTTGAACCACTTGCCAAAGATCACCCAAGTAATTGGTAGGGCCAGGAGCCAAACCCAGTTCTGTGCAGCTGCAAGGCTGGGGCTCTTCCCCACAAGCTGCACTGCCCTGCCAAGGCACACTGGCTTCCTCCCCTAGAAGCTGCCCTGGGAACACTGGCCTTTGAGCCTGTGATTGTTCAAAATAACCAAGGGCTGATGAATGGAATCCCTGCTCGGAACCTTGCTTTCTCTAAGCCTCAGGCCAAGAGTTTAATCACCTTGTGTTTCCGTTTCTTCATCTATAAGCAAAAACTTATACTTACCTACACACAACGGGACTAGGAAGATTAATCGGATGCTCCAGAAGTGCTTTTAAGATGAAAAATATGGATTATTTGCATTATTATTTTAATAGCCTTGGACTTAGGTATCCTCAGTTTACACGGAGGTGGAGAGCTTGGAAGAGGTAATTGGTAATATTCATTTTCTCCAGTTTTGTCCTCTGAGCCAGGCAGGAAAACATAGATACTTCCTGACCTGAAGCTTAGGGTGGATCACCCTGCACCCAGCCTGATTGTGCCATGGCCCCGCAGGCCGAGGGCCATCCACAGTCATCTGAGAAGCTGACATCCAAAGAACCATAGAACAGCTGTCTGTCTACCACCAGGCCCCACAACCAGGATATGAGCAGACCAAGGGCAGGGATGTTTTCTGTTTTTATGGACATATCCTCACCACCTAGAATAGGGTCTCATACATAGTGGTCCTAAAGAAATATACGTCAAAGGAATGAATGATCAGAGTGAGTGAAGGAGTGAGTCAATCCATGAATGAACAGAAAATAAAAAACAAAGGAAATGTCAGAGAATAGAGAACATGCAGGAGATTCTCTTGGCCTGAAAGGAGAAGCAGAGGAATCTTCCAATGGCTGTCCGAACTACGAGCACCTACTATGTGCCAGGCACTGTGCCAGGCACCAGGATAGAAACAAAATTTGACAATTCCTATTCTCAGGGAGTCCAGTCTAAGAGACAGAGTATCAAGGTCATTGGAGGTTATAGTACAGTTGGTATCGGCTCTGGGAGACCACTAGAGTGTCACACAAGGGACCAGTTTCACCTGGAAGGTCAGGAAAGACAGAGAAGTAGCATTACAGCTGGCCGCATGGAAAAACAGAGTCTCCCAGGGATGAGGTAAGGAAGGCTCCTGCCGCAGAATGGAAGCCCCATGAAGGCAGGGATTTGAGTGTGTTATTCACTAGTGCATCCCCACATCCTCAGCCCTACTATAGTAGCAGGTGCATAGCAAGATCCTATAAGCGAGTGTTGTGCCCTGTATTACAGACAGGCTGTAGCAGAAGCAAAATTATGAACTTGCAAGGATGATGAAGAACTACTTTGTGTTACAGGGAGGCGGGAATGTGTTGTTTGCCCGGGAGGAGGAAGGTAGTAACAAGAGATGGAGCTGGTAAAATGAGGCAAATTTGGAAGGGCCTTGAACATTACTTTCACACTCAGGAATTTGGAATGTTTCCTGAACTCTGTCCTTGAATATTTCAATTTAATATTTCGAGCAAAAAAATTTTTCTTCAGGCTTTCCTCTGCCAGGCCTGAGGGCATGCTCATAAAATGTAAAATCTGTTTAAATAATTAAATCTGTGGCCAAGAGCAGTGGTCAGGGTAGAGGACGCTGGCCTGTGACATCGTAAATCACTGCCATTCCTGGTACTTGGCTCAGCCCAGGAGTGTCTGGGAAAGTGGGTGAACAGACGGCGTGGCCCTGGGGCAGCGGGGAAGCGCCGAGTCAGCGCTCCAGACTTGGTTTGGATTGAATTATGGAGAGGAGGCAGGACACTCATGCCACCATCCCTCTGGCAGCCCATCATCTTGCTGACAGATAGAGGGGGGCTTTGACGCCCCCTCTGCTCTTGTCCCCTCCTCAAGGTCCACACCCCTCTAACCCTGACAGGAGGAGGGGATGGGGCCGGGACAGACATAGGAGGGGCCCCACTCAGAAAAAGGCCCATGAATTAAGTAATCTGTGGCCCCAGAGGTCTGTGAGTTGGAATGAGAGAGAATTTAGGAGAGGAGGGGGAAGTAGGGCCACCTCTACCCTAAGGCCATCAGGGTGGAACCCTGGCTCCCTGGTTAGCCCAGCTACGTTCATCTACTTACTGGTTTGGAACTGAGCACCTACCATGTGCCAGGCTCTTCACATATATTATTTCCGACAGTGGTTAAGAGTAGAGACCCTGGCTCTAGACAAACCAGATCCCAAAGCTAACTCTACCACTCAGCTGGGTGAATTCAGGAAACGTATTAATCAACCTGTGCCTCAGTTTTCTCATGTTTATTTTCATTTTTATTTTTTTAAAGATTTTATTTATTTATTCATGAGAGACACAGAGACATAGGCGGAGGGAAAAGCAGGCTCCCTGCCGGGAACCTGATGCGGGACTCGACCCTGGATCCCGGGATCGTGCCCTGAGCCAAAGCCAGACACTCAACTACTGAGCCACACAGGTACCCCAGTTTTCTCATTTTAAAAAATGGGATGAATAATAGTGTTGTTGTGAGGATTCGGTCCTATGATCACATTCACGACAATCACTCTAAGCACGGCCTGTCTCATGGTAAAGGATGTATAATTGTTGCCTTTTTGACCATCCAACTAGCAAGTATTCACCAGACATCTGCCCATATGCCAAGGTCTGCAATACATGCTTTAGGTATAACCTCATTCGTTCATTCATTCAATTGGTATTAATAGTACCTACTACTTGCCAGATCCCTCTGGATTATATCAGGGATTCATTTTAGAGGCAAGTATTGAGTTTGTATTCTGAGGCAGAACAGAGCCAGGGATTTCCATAGTACATAATTTCACTAATGCTCCCTATATTAGTTTCCTAAGGCTGCCCTAACAAAGCACCGCTGGCTAGGTGGCTTACACAATAGAAATTAATTGCCTCATAGTTCTAGAGGCTAGAAGTCCAAAATCAAGGCGTCTGCAGGGTTAGGTCCTTCTGAGAACCATGAGGACCATGGACCTTCTGCTCCATGTCTCTCTCCTGGCTTTTGCTGATGGTTTGCTGATCACCGGCATTCTGTGGGTTGTAGGACCAACAAACACCCTGATCTCTGCCTTCGTGTTCCCTGTGTGTGTCTGTGTCCAGATTTCCTCTTTCTATAAGGACACCAGTCTTTTTAGGTTGGCGTCCACCCCAGTGACCTCATTTTACCATGACTGCCTCTGTAAAGACTCTGTCTCTAAATAAGATCACATTCCGAGGTACTGGGGGTTAGGACTCCCGCATTTCTTTTTTGGGAGATACAATTCTACCCATAACACTGTCTAATGATACTCTTTTCCTCTAAGACTTCACATGCATTCTCACGCATGCAACAAACATTTGCTCTAGTGGGAACCAGGCCAATGTTCTCTCACCCATCCGCTCTTTGAACAAATGTTTCTTTCTTAAATGTTCTAGACTCCATTATAGGCACTTCACAGACAGCAACACAACCTACTTATGCTGCACATTTTACAGCCAAGGTGCGGATGTCTTAGGACTTCAGGTCTACTTCAAAGCCCACAATCTTCCCAAAGTGCCCGCTATCTCCCAAATTTGGGGATCTTTGCTTCTTCTATGGCCCATGTCAAGGATAACCCATTTTCTTCATCCTTGGTGTCCAAGATCTGCAGTGAATATGCTGCTTGTACTGCAGAGCAGCCGAACAGACAATTAGGGAAAAAAAAAAAAAAAAAAAAAACAGAAAAACACCGCCAAGAATGGACAAAAATCCTATTAGTTGTTTGGCAGAGCTAAAAATAGCCTTGCCCTGACTAGTTGAGGGGGCATTTGGTGCCACAGCCTGTCTCCAGTGTACAAAAGGAGTGGGGAATTGCTGGCTGTGGTGGAAGCTGAGTTAGGATAAAAGCAGAGGAGGAAAGAATAGACAAGTTCACCCTTAATGAGAAATGACCTTCATAACTCCCTGGGTCTCCCTAGAGTTTCCTTTGTAGAATATTACATTTTTCCATATCTAATTCCAATCCATCTATCTTATCACTAGTGTGGAAATATTAATAAAGATAGTTTTGTTTAGATCTTTCATTTGTTATAATATATATAAAATGATTTTCTGCTCCTTTTCCTCTTTATATTCTTTTCTCTTGTTTTATAGGGTCCTTGATATTTATATTAATATAGTTAATGTCTCATCAGATAAGACTGACACTTTTGGTCTTTTGCTGTCCATAGACATCCTGGCAGGGAGCTGGACAGGTCCTTTTCTGCCCACTAAGTCTTATGGCCACAGTCAGAGCTGGCTAGTAGCTTCTCCATGTCATACCTCACCCTGAGCTGGCCCAAAGCCTTAGTCCACAGCTCTGGTCCTGCAGTAGTGGCCTGGAGTTCATTTTACCCTTCCATCTGTTTTCCGCCTTTTGGATGCCCCTAAGTCCTGGCTAGCACCGACTATAGGGGCTGGGAATTTTCATTTGGTTTCACGTAGCCTTCACCTCTGTGTTGTCCCTATCTGGAAGCTTAGCTAAGAATTCAGCACAAGCTTTGACACATTCTGCAATGTGAATCTGGGTCTTCCCTCTCACTAGCCTTGTGCCTTTGGGCAAGTGGATCTGCCCTTCGAAGTATAGTTTCCTCAAGCACAGAAGGAGATTGCTGTACCCAACACAGCATCACTGGTACAGTTAGTTAGAAGGATGATGTTATCCAAAGTTCAGAAACGGTAGATTTGCTTACTACAACATGAAGGTAGAGATTCTATAAAACCTAGCTTTTACCTAATTTGGACTCCACGTTTGTTTGGTTGGTTGGTTGGTTTTAAAGTCACACTCTTACCTGATTTGATACAACAAGTGAAAGAAGGAGGGACAGGGGCAGGTGTCATGAGCCCCATTTCCCAAAAAAAGAGACCCAGCTTGCTGAACCAGCATGGAGCCAAAATTGGAAGAAACCTGAAACATCCCCTGGTCCCTAATACAGGTAACAAAAATACAGGTGACCAAGATGGGAACAAATTACCCCAGGCCTGAGAGAAAGCAAGCCCCTGACTCCCTGTCCTGGGCTTTCATGGTTCCCTCAGACTGCTAGGCGCTGGTTAGATACTTAGCGGTCACACACATTTTAGTTCAAAATCAAATATCTTCTTCTGGAAATTATAATGAGAAGTTTGGGCATAAGCCTGTTGGGGAAGGCCAAAGCTTTCCTTAAGCAAAAGGCAAATTAACAAACATTTCCTAAGCACCTCTGCCCTCACCCACCCCTCAGCAGCCACAAGAGCCGTCAGCCCTGTGTAGGGACGGACACCGTTGCCAAGGCCATCCCCTTGTTCCCACTGCCTGCCATGCTTCTCACCTCACCTCCTTGGGTCTTTGCTCAAAGGTCATCGTCTCTGACTGGCTTTCTCCAACGCCCTATTTAAAACTGCCAACCCCAAAACAAAAAACAAAACAAAAAAATGGCCAACCCGTGAGGCACCTGGATGGCTTAGTCAGTTAAGCATCTGCCTTCGGTTTAGGTCATGATCTCAGGGTCCTGGGATTGAGCCCTGTGTCAGGCTCTCTGCTCAGCAGGGAATCTGCTTCTCTCCTCCCTTTGTGCTCCCTCTCACCCGTGCTCACTCTCGCTCAAATAAATAAATAAATACGATCTTAAAAAAATAAAATAAAACTGCCAACCTATCCCACGCAGCACTCTATCCTCTCCCTATACACCTTCAAAATTGCTATAAGTTGGGATCCCTGGGTGGCTCAGTGGTTTAGCGCTGCCTTCAGCCCAGGGCCTGATCCTGGGGCCCCTGGATCAAGTCCCATATCGGGCTCCCTGCATGAAGTCCGCTTCTCCCTCTGCCTGTGTCTCTGCCTCTCTCTGTGTGTCCCTCATGAATAAATAAATAAAATCTTAAAAAAAAAAAAAAAAAAGAATGCATTAAAAAAAATGCTGTAAGTTGGTTTATGTATTACCTCTTTTCTCCCACTATGGTGTAGGTTTCCTGAGGGCCTAAATTTGTTTTATTCACTGATCCACCCCTAGGACCTAAAACAATGCCCTGCACTTAGTAGTTGCTCCTTAAATACTTCCTGAGTGAATGAACAAAAGAATGAATGAATGAGGGAGAGAGTGAATGAGTGAAGGAATCTAAAGACCATCACACACAATTTTTTTATAGCAAGCAATGGACACTCACATAGCTAAGAAGGAAAAGTCTGGAAAAAACAGAAATAGGGCCTTATTTTAGCTTTGCCTTAGTGGCAGTGGGACTGAGTAGAAAGATAGCTTTCCAGGCAGAGCGACCAGCACAAAGCCTCAGTGTCAGGAAACCAGATGACAAGACTTGGTGGCAGTGAATATTTCCAAGTAGCCAGAGAAGCATTTTGCAATGTGTATTTTACAGAGCACCAAGCCTGCGAGATGCCCCTTGATGAAAGGATTTCTTGTTGGGTTCAAAGCAAGACAGGCCAGAGATTCAGAATCCATGGAAACACCTGGGTTCCTCAGGCATCACCTCAGGCCCCTCTTGGCTCAACATATGCTCTCTCCACTTACGTGTCCTTACCACTAAAGATGAGGATGATAATTGCAGAGTCACTGTGAGGATTACGTGAAATAATGTACTGATCACGGTGCCAAGTACCTAGGTCCTCAAAGTCTAGGTCTAGTAGGTCTAGTACAGTAGCTCCAAGTGCTGACTTGAGAGGAGGTCTGGGGTGCCATCTCGGCTCCCCTGCTGACCAGCTGGGTGGGTAGAGGCCAGTCACTTCACTTCTTTGTGTCTCAGTGTCCTCATCCATAAAATGGGGATGGAGATAGCACCTGCCTCCTAGACGTGTGAGAAGGAAAGGTTTTAATACACTAGAGATTGGGGAGCAGTGCTTGGCACTTAGTAAGTGCTTTGTTAGTGTCAGCCTTGGTTCAAACTATGAACTCCTACTGTTTTCAGTAAGAACTGGCCGGGGTCCAGCTGAAGGGCTTTTGTGTCATGAATTAGCATAACACCGGCTCTGAGAAGTCCCACAACAAATAGACCTGCTGAGCCTCATTCAGTATTTTTCCTATACTAATTTCCACAAGGAATGGTCCCTTACTCTCCAGTTAGCCTATTAACAATCCAAATGCTTGTTTTCTGGGGGACACACCTTTGGGAAAATGTGGGCTGTGTTTCTAGGGGCTGGAGAGACTGCAGGTGGGGCAGAGATGAGAGCGAGGCCTTCAAGCTGTTCATCCGTCTTGCCCTGGAAAGCTTGAGAGGGGATAGAGGGTATCAAAGGAAGGAGGGAAGTGACCCGGTAATAGTCACAGCTGAGGAGGCCCCCCGTCAGGCAGGCCCCGTGGATTGGGGCGACCTAGACCTAGGTCAGGGAAGCCAGGGAGGAAACTGCGGCCCAGCTGAGACAATGGCCCAGCTTAGAGAAGCAGCTTTATTTTATGTTATTTTTTTATTCATGAGAGAGAAAGAGAGAGGCAGAGACACAGGCAGAGGGAGAAGCAGGCTCCACACAGGGAGCCCGACGTGGGACTCGATCCCAGAACTCCAGGATCACACCCTGGGCTGAAGGTGGTGCTAAACCGCTGAGCACCTGGGCTGCCCGAGAAGCAGCTTTAAAATGGGGGTGGTGGCTGCGGTCTAGAGAGGGAGGGTACTTAGAAGAGGTACTTGGATAACAGAATGTCAGGGAAAGAGCAAAGGGTGTGGGGCGGATGGAGTCAAACCCTCAATGCCAGACTGACTATAGGAGCACAGCCTTGACTCTGGGAAACCCAGCAATGAAAGGAAAACCTGTGGGCTTCCCAGTGCCCCCCACACACACAGACACACCACACACACACACCCCACCCCTACCCCTGCCACACACTGAACAGGAAGGATGGAGTCATCCCAGGTAAGGGCTGGGGAAGGTCACTCAGGACAACTGTGGGACTCCTCTCAACTCAGGAACACCGTGGAAGCCACGAGAAAGCAAAGGAGAGCTAAATCCTTACTAACCTGAGCCCTGTGCAGCAGCACTTTTCCTCTTCCTCCCCATCTAACACGTTACACATGCACGCACGCATGCACACACATGCACATCCTCATCTTCTTGACACATGGCCTGGCAATGGCAGTGGCCACCCACAGCTAGCATCTACCAAGTACTTCCCACGTGCAAGCACCACGACGGGCTCCTTCTGTGCTTCTTCTAGATCTCTCTGCGTGGTAGTGCTCTTCTTAGCCCTCTTCTCAGAGAAACAGACCTCAGGAGGGCAGGTAGCTCGTCCCTCTGGGAGGAGCAGCCAGCAGCAGGGAGGCAAACGTCAGCACCCTGCCCCATACGTGCTGTAAGGAAGCTCCCACAGACACAGATGCAGCGGGACTCGCTGCAGAATGGCCTCGAGGAAGTCATGCTCCAGGGCCTGGTTCCTCGCCTGCAACATGGGAGCTGAGTCCCAGGCGCTAACTATTACTGGTGAGTTAAACCCCCAGCTTAAACACCAGGCCCAGGCACCAGTGGTCCTCATCCCTCCCAGAGGCTCGGCTTCCTGCAGAGGGATGGCTGCCACCGCCAGCACCGCCTGCATCTGTCACCCCAGGAGGAAGAGGAAGCTCAGGGGGCTGAGGTTGGAAGTTACAGGCAGGCCCCTCAGAGCCCAGCCCTCAGGCAGGCTGCCTTCGGGCTTGGCATTTTCTCCTGGCACCCCTGTGGCCAGGCTCTAAAAATAGCCTTCTATTGCTCTGCAGCCAGCCCAGCTCCCCTCTGAGGATTCTCGCCCTTTGTGGGTAGTGATCGGCAGCTTCCTTCTGACTGCTGTTGGCAATTAAAGCACTAGATTATCTCGGCAGAGGCTGTTCCAGAACCCAGGCTGGGCCCGCGAGGCTAGAGGCGGCCACGGATCCAGCGTCCCATCTGAGTGGTCTCCAAGCCAGCTGCACAGGCTGGGTGGCCAGGATCCTAGGTTGGGGGTGGGGGTGGGGGGACAAAAGGGAAGGAGGAAGGGAAGTAGGAGAGTGGGATGGAGAAACCATCTCAGAAGAGGAGGGCAGCTGGAGCCAAGACAGAGAAAATCATGAAGGGGCCTGGGTGCTCTCTTCCAAACTGGACTAGTCATGAGCCAGAACAAAGAGGGAAAGTCATGTGCAGAAGGATATGAATTAGCACAATTGTAAGAGCCACCCATCCCTGGCAGGCTGCATGCTGGCCCCAGTGCCAGTTGCACACTGCACAAAGGCCCCGGGGCCAGGGTGGTTAGTGGGGCTGAATTTAGTATGCGCTGTGTTGCCCAAACAAAGGGATACGCTTCTGAAGACCTACTTCACAAAAGGCGCTCTGTGGATCAGCCTTGGCCCCTATCATTGGGCGTCTATGTATACCCAGCAGAGTTTTAAGCATATTCTGTTCTCTCACTTCATCCTCAGAGTCCTGACAGGTTGGTTTTATTTCCCCACTTTACTGAGAGCCAGAGTGCAGTCACATACCCAGGCGCCCAGAGTTAGAGAGCCACAGAAGTGGGTCTTGCTCCCTGATCCCCCCGAGCAGAAAGCTTATGCTGTTGACACTATGCTACTGGAGTTAGTTATAACAGCAGCCATGGGCAGATGGATTGTTATGACAGGCATTGTGCTAAACATTTTACATACGTCTGCTTCTCAGAATAACCCCACAAATGGGAAAGGTCATCTTCAAGCTGTGGATGAAGAAAGCTGATGGGGGCATGCTAAGTACATTGCCCAAGGTCACCTATTAAATGGCCAAACTGGGATTCAAACCAGAGTTTCCCTACTTGAGATCCCTTGATCCTAACAAATATAACCCAAAGCCATCTGAGGTTTCCTAGTCCTTTAAAAATTACCTAAAAAGGGACCTATAAAAAAAAGAGGGGGGGGGGGCTGTAAGCCCCTGATCTACACATGGGCCCTCTTCAGACATCTGCAAATTCCCTGGAGCTTGGGTTTTTCACTGCACAGCCAGTTCTGATTTCTTCCATTTGCAACAATGGCTCTCACATCGCTCAGCTGACCACGGAAGACCAGGAGTGACTGGCCATAGCTTCCTGGGGGCCTTTCCTAGCCAGGCATGCTTCATTCCAGTCCAATCCAGGGCACGACCCTTCAGCTTTGATCTTCTCGCAGGTATGCCATAGACTTTATGGAAGTCTGGGAGATGGCAAGGGTTGACATCACAGCAAAGGAACATTTGCCTCCTCTGTCTTTAAAACCCTGTAGCCACCCCACCTGCAGGACCTCCTCACTGGCCACTGCTCCCCGTGGGCAACAGTCCTCTGCCAGCTGGCATAGATGCTCCTGTCTCTTCTTCACCCTCCTCTCCTCTGCCTCACTCCACAATTTTCTCCTAAAATCTTATGCAAAGCAATATAACTTGATGTCCTTTCAGCCTGCCCCTGATCTTCCTCTGCACCCCCAAAGGAAGTGGCCTCCCATTGTATTTTCTTAAATTCAGTTCTCCCCCTACAATGAACTCCAGTGCCAGTTGTTAAAATATGTTTCTTCACCCCACTTCACCCCTCTGATACAATGCCACAGATGGAACAGGCTGCTTAGAGAGGCGGTGTGCTCCCTACCACTGGAGATATTCAGGCAGAGGCAGAGGAGACAGATGTCAACAGTATCCTTCAAGAGCACCAGCTCTGAAGTCAGACTATCTGAGTGTGAATGTGGGCCCCATCACTCCTTCCTAAGCCTCAGTATCCTCATCTGGAAAATGGGGAGAATACTAATGCCTACCCCACCTATTGGTAATACCTCCCAATAATCACCACATATTGAAAGGATTGAATAAAGTGATGTCTAAAAATGCTGATTATACCGGCTGGAACATAGCAAGACTAAAGTACAGATTATTGCTCAGATTATGAGCTCAGGTGCCTGCAACAAAGTACTAAAGACCTAGTGGCTTAGAAACAACAGAAGCTGATTTCTCCAGTTCTGGAGGCTAGAGTAAGGTGCAGACTGACTCCATTTCTGCTAAAAGCCCACCTCTCAGTTTATAGCCATCCGTCTTCTCTTCGTGTCCTCACATGACTGAAGGGAACATGAAGCTCTCTGGAGTCTCTTTTGTAAGGACACGAATCCCACTCATGAGGGCTTCAGCTCATGACCCAATCACCTTCTAAAGGCCCCACCTCCCAGTAGCATCCGACTGAGGGAAAGGATTTCAAAATATGAATTTGGGAGGTGAAACATAAACATTCAGTACATTGCAACTATCATTGCTTTTTGCTTGTATATTATTACTATTATTTTCTCCCAACCCTAAGATTTTCTAAGACTCTATTTTTGTTCTCTGCTGTATCACCAGGGTCTATCTCAAGACTTGACACACAGTAGACATTTGATAAATATTTTTAGAATAAATAAATGAGTTGAAGGATGGGCAAAAAAAATGGATAAATGAATACTAAGAGGATTGTCCTATACACCAGAAGGACATCATGAATCATTACTTCGTGCTCAATGGTTTGATTTCAATTTCTTGCTATTTATTGTGTGTATTTTCATATCTGCCTGGTGTTACAGACAAAAGAAAGTACAGTCAGTTCTGCTATAATGCCACATATGTGTTCTACAAATCACTGTGCTGTGCATAATGGTGCACAAAAAAACCATGGGTTTACAAGGGAAATAGAGTGAAGGGCACCATATTCCAAAATCTCAAAAATGGCACAGGTTTTGGTTTTGTTTTGTTTTGTTTTGTTTTGTTTTGTTTTAAGATGGGAACCTAATAAAAATAGTAGCATAGTTTTAAATATACCCAGTGGTTAAATGCAAAAATCCTGCAGTAAACATGGTACTTTACTTTGAAAAAGACCAGCTGTTTGCTTGTGGAAGTGGACATCGGAACCATGAGTTGTTGTGAAGGAGAATTATGTGAAATTGGACAGAGAGTGAGGACCCAGATGTGGATGGGTGTGGCTCACACCACAGGCAGTGAACTAAGGGAGCTGGTGGGTGTTTGACACGTATGCATGTGTATGCATTTGGCTTACTCCTATGTGGCTCTGTCCAGATGGGTTTTTGGCATTCACTTAGTGTTTTTCACTGGGGAAAGTTGCATTATGCTCATGTTGTTCTCTACTATAAAATGCGTTAGAACAAATTCCTATTTTCAAAACAAGCATTTTAGCAAAACTGACTGGAGGTTGTTCAATGTTTGTATTTTACTGCTTATTAGTCTTCTTCATGTTTCTGCTTCCTACCAAAAGTAAGCTAAGTAATTGGTGCCCCTTCCTTCCAGTCATCCATGTTTTCAACATATGCCTGTTGAGCACCTACTGTGTGCAAGCTCTGGAAACACAGGGATAAAAGTACAGGTGGTCTCTGTCTTCATAGAGCTTACATTCTAAGGATAGAAGCAAAAAAATAAGCAAAATATTTATACAGTACTTCAAATGACAAGTTCTGCTCCTTGGCGGGGGCATTTCTAAGCTCAGTAATATTGAGTTCTCCTCCATGCCACACGTCATCCCTCCCTGCAATAAATCACACTCAAGGCTACAGTGACATCACGGTTCACACTGGGGGCACCTGCCCTTACAGAACAAAGTGTCAGGTTGGCAGAAAGAAAGCCTCATGCTTCCTAATCAAAACTGGGCGTGTTCTAAGAACCCGGTAGAGCACAAGAAGGCTACTTTGGAGGGTAGGTTGGTCTTCATTGGGTATAAAGTTTTCCCTACACCCCAAAGAAGGGCCCTCATCCTGCTGGGAACTTTAGACAATGCAATGGCAATTTACCTGTCCCTTGCTTAAAATTCTTCAAGACCTTCCCATTTCTTTTAGTTAAAAATCCAAATTCCTTGCCTTGACCTAAAAGGCCTGATATGCTCCAACTCTGATATTACTCTCCACCTGCATTTCACTAAGTCTAGCCACATTGGCCCAGTCTTCATTTCTCAGCACATTGTCTCCTCTGGGCCTTTACACTCACTGTTCCTCTGCCCAGGATGCTCTTCCTTGGGATGGTTCACACTCATCCTCTCCTCAGAGAGTCCTTCCCTAGTATTTATGTCATCAAAATGTTTCTTTTCTGCAGTTTTGATCATAATCTCTAATCACCTCCTGTATTAGCTTCCTACTGCCGTTGTAAACATCACCGAAATTGTAGTGGCTTAAAGCAGCACAGATTTATTCTTTTACAGGTCTGGAAGTCAGAAGCCTAAAGTGGGTGAGCAGGAACATAATCCTTCTGGAAGCTCTGAGGGAGAATCCCTATCCCAGCTTCTAGAACTGTCCTCCAGGCCCTGGCTTGTGGTCCCTTCCACCTTCAATCACACAAGCTCCATCTCTGTCTTCCCTGTCACCTTTTCTTCTCTGATTCTGGTCTTACAGGCTCCTTTTTCCAAGAGCATTTATCATTACATTGGAACAACCTAGATAAGCCAGGTACATCTCCCTATCTCAAAATCCTTAACCTTATCACCTCTGCAAAGTCCCTTTCATCATGTAAGTGGCAGAAGCCTCACAGGTTTGGGAAGATTTGGATGCAGACACCACAGAGAGGCAAGAGGCGGGGGTGTGCATCTTTATTCAGCTTACCATCTCCTGCTTATGTATTTATTTACTCGTTTTCTACCTCCCCACTTTGCTCTAAGTCCAGTGAAAAAGGGGCTTTCATTGTCTGATTCACTACTGTTTTCCCAGAACCTAGCATAATTCCTGGCACATAATAAGTGACCAATAAATATTTCCAGAATAAAGAAATTAATGGGTGGGTTTTTTTAATAAAGCTATAACCAATATCAATATTTTTTAAAATATTTCATTGATTTATTTGACAGAGAGAGTACAAGCAGGGAGAGTGGCAGATAGAGGGAGAGGGAGCTGCTGAGCAGGGAGCCCCACATGGGGCTCGATCTCAGGACCCTGAGATCATGACCTGAGCCAAAAGCAGACATTTAAGTGACTGAGCCACCCAGCTACTCCCTAATCTCAGTATCTCAAAATTATTTATAGACAACTCTGTATTCTAATTATAGGGTAAGAGTACTAAATTTGCAACTAGCTAGCTGTGTGACTTTGGGCAAATTGCAAAACCTCTCTGAGGCTCCGTGGCCACATTTGTAAAATTAAATACAATAAAAAAAGACTTACCTTGAGATACTGAAGGTATTAAATAATATTATGACTAGGAAAAGTACTTAGAAACAGTAAAGCATTAGCCGTTATGATAATTACTGTTACATAGATTATAGATGAGAAGACTGGGTCTAATAGGGAAAATACATGCATAAATAACTAACACAAGGCACATGTATGCGTTACTAGGGTTACTGTGTGCTGAGGGAGAGTGTAGAGTCTAAAAGAAAAAGTTAATTCCAACCAGAGAGCTAGAGAAGATATAGTTATGAGTATTATGGAGTGACCCGAATAATGGCAGGGAATGACAGAGAATAGGAAAGTATAAAATTGTTGCCAAATTTAAATAAATCCCCGAGAGCAGCAGAGGCAGAAAAGGGAGAGGCTAGAGGACCCATTTGCAATGACCATCTGGCTTGTTAAAACTGATTAAAGGTAAAGAGAGAAATCGAGATCTATGTCCGTGGCATGAAATGACTCCTCAGATGAGTGGGTCTGTGAATTGCAGGCTTCCCTTGCTGCAATCTCTGAAATATCCAAAGACATGATTTCAATTTATAAAGAAAATTCATTTGAAAACTCCACTTAAAGCAGCCTTCATTGAGAAATGTTCAACATTGCTCAATTACTTTATTAAATCCCTTTTTTTGAATGTGTTATAAAGGGCAGTATGGTGTTCTGCAAAAATAAAACAGGCTTTGTTTCACGACCTAACTGGGGAATAGGGACAGGGGTATGCTTTCTATTCATCTTAAACCTTTTTAAAATTTTTAACATTTTGTCATACATTTAGAGGGAAAAAAAAGTAATTAGGCTTTGGAGTATGAATGACCTGAACACAGACGTTGTTTCCACTGCCTCCTGGCTGTGTGATCTTGAGTAAGTTATTCACATTCCCAAGACTCGATTTTGCTTTCTGGAAAATGGCAATAATCATGACCACCTCACAGGTATGCATGAGAATGAAAGGTAGCATAGGTAATGTCCCCTGTTCATGTCACAAAAACTGTGTCATAGCAAGAAGTCAATGAATGTCAGTTCCTTAATGCAGAAAATTAAGAAAATCGCTCAGAGAAGCAGATCCTGGGAGATTGTCAGTGCTTTGTTCCACAGTGTTATAAAGAAGTCACGCCCCCTTCTGGGCCTGTGTCCTCTTCTAGAGAACAGGAGTTTTCATCTAAGACTCAGGGATACCAAAAATGCTCTCTTTCCTGCTGTCCTAACCAATAGACTTAGCTGCTAGATACTTTCTTGCAGAATATTCTGAAGACATATCTAGGTTCACCAGAGAAGCTTGCCTAGCCGGGCCTGCCATGGTCTGGGTTCTAGGAGTGAGGGTGCACAAATTTGGTATTTGCTCTCTGGAGTTTCTGACCTTTGAGAAACGCTGGCAAGTTTGCTTCAAGACAGCCTCTTCTAAAAGTTATACCACACACACACCACCACCAACCATCACCATCAACATCACCACCACTTTTACCACCGCTACCACTATCATCACTACTACCACTACCACCATCACCACCATCACCACCACCACCATCACCAGCACCTTTACCATCACTACCACTATCATCACCACTACCACTATCATCGCCATGATCACCACCACCACTGTCACCACCACCTTTACCACCGCTACCACCGTCATCACCACCATCACCAGCTTGGCAGGCAAAATTGATAATGAGCTCCTCTGTATTTTCAGAGCTATGTGTAAATATCTTCATTATCTGACTATTGCCTTGACTTGGGGTAGGTATTTGTTTGTGTGCCCTTCTGTTCCACTAGGCCCTAATCCCTTGAGGGCAGAGGCCAAGCCTTAATCACTTCTGTAAAATCAAAGAGGAGGCAAAATATTGTAATGGAATGAGCTTCTGCTGTAGTCTGCCTTCTGGGTCCACCACTCCAAGAGGCCTCAGACCTCAGACAAGTCATTTTACTTCCTGGACCTCAGTTTCCTCATCTGTAAGGTACAACGATAGCTCTTCGTGTCTTAGGTATAGGAGCCAAAGTGGGGTTAGGATTGAGAGACCAAGTGGAAGGCTACCCCAGGATTCAGAGAGAAGAAAGACCTAGGGAGAAGCAAGAATGGACAATGCACCACACCAAGAATGGGGTGTCAGGTCAGATTCAGCCTGAGGCTGGATGAGCTGGCCCCAGCCCTTGGAATGAGACCCAAGAATTGCATGGAACCAAACTCTCTGCTAATGTACCTCCTGCCTCTTGCCTTTTTCTGGTTCCCCTTTTAAACTCCTCCTCAACAACCAAGAGCTATAGGTCTAATCCAGGAGGACTGGTGAGAAGGCTGACTCAGGAACAAGGTTATGGGGACTGGTTTTAGTAACAAAACTGCTGCCAAGTCGAGCACAGGTGGTGGGATGACTGCTCCCTGGAGCCGCCCTTACCCCTCCCACAAGTACCTGTGGTCAGTGGTCTTGGCAGCCTGCGAGGATGGAGAACCCTGCAGGTCAGAAGAGTCCGTTCCCTAAATGGCAATTGATTGCTTCCTGGGTGTAGGACTTCCTGGAAGGTCAGTGAAGTGGGCCTGGCCAGGACCTGCCACAAGGAGGAGCCCAAGAGACTGAGGCTAAGGGTGGTGGGGGCTAGGCCCTGTTTGCCGGGAAGGAGGAGGCTACCTGAGCAGGAGGCTGGCGGTGTCCTGACGCACCCTGGGCTGCCCTCAGAGAAGCTGCATCGTCTCAAGAGCAAAGACAGGCACTACGCTTCCACGACAGGAAGAGGGCAGGATGCATGGAGCAAGGCTGGAACAAAAGGATCCAGTGCCCTGCAGAGCCAACTCTAGCTTTCCCAGCCTCATTTGTAGGGGAGCATCAGCCAGGCTTTAAGAAGCAGGAGCAGGGGGCTTGATAAAGGCCTCTTGAAACACTAATATTTATTTCCCACAAGTACACCTTAAATTCAGGCACAAGGGAGAAACAAGATTTCATTCCACTTAGAGCTTATTCTTCTTAATGCTGATGAGTTGTAAGATGAGCATTAGTGGGACATAAAAAAATTATGATCATGATAACAACAATAATAAAAAGCATTTAAATTTGTAGAGCACTTTATACTTTACAAAATGCTTTCTCATTCATTAGCTCATGTGAGCCTCGTAACGGCTCCCTGGGGAAGGCAAGATGACTGTCATTATTCCATTTTATGGGTGAGAAACTAGCTCAGAGAGGTAAAGTGACTATCCTGAGATCACAGAGCTGGAGAGCCAGAGGTCGCTCCTCCCAGCGGGGGTCTCTTTCTGCAGCCTTCGGAGGGAGGCCTCGTCAGCCTGCTGCGTCTCCCGTGTTCACTGCTCGGCCACTGTCCCCTCAAGGACAGCCTGGTGGATATGGCAGGGCGCCCTGATGGGTGGGCCGTCACCCCGCCACGCAGCTTCCACTGGCCCTCTGCTGACAAGGGAGGAGGGGGCCCGCAGACGTGAAGCGCACAGCGCTGGCCACGTCCTGCACCAGGATGCTCTGCACCAGGATGCTCTGCACCAGGATGCTCTGCACCAGGATGCTCGGAACGCGGCACCGCTGACCGCGGCTCCAGGACTCCAGCCCCTGGGAGGCCGCCCTGCTGCGGCCTGAGGCAGCCCGCTCGGGGCAGATGCTGAAAAGCCCCAGACATCAAACATCGGGGGGGTGGGGCAAGCAGAGAGGGAAAAATCAAGAGACGCAGATGGAGAGACAGAGGAGGACTGGGGGCGCCCCAGGAGGGCGGGGTTTGCAGGAGGGCGGGAAGGAAAGGGAGCCCGCAGAGAGCAGGTGACGGGAGCACAGGAAGGGAAACGCCGGCTCGGGGCCAAAGGAGAAGGGACAACGCACGGGGGCAGGAGGCGACAGCGCGAGATGGGAAGCGTTTATCTTCAGGAGAGCGGCTGGGACCTCTTAGTCTCCAGCCCCCACAATGTAAATTGTCCTTCCCTCCCGAGTTAAGCTTAGACCACTTCCAAGGGCTCACGGGCTCGGCTTAGCCGCAACAAAGCAGCTGCCCTCGGTGCAGGCGAGCGCGGCGCACAGCGGCCCCAGGGCGCTGCCCCCGCGGGCCCGGCCGGCGGCCCCGCTCACAGGTGCGCGAGCCCGGGCGGGGGGGGGGGGGGGCAGCCGTGCGCAGGCGCGCGAGGACCCGGGCCGCCGCCGCCTCCGCTCGCGGCCCCACCACCTCGGAGCCGGCGGCGCGGAGGCTGCGATCTCATTGGCTGAGCGGGCGGTGGGCGGGGCAGAGCCCTCGGAGGAGGAGCGGCCGGGCGGGTGGGCGCCCCGCGGCCCGGGGTGGCCAGGTCCCCGCTGCAGGCGTAGTTCCCGCCGTTGCTCTCCCAGCCGCTCCTTGCTCCGCCCTCTTCTGCACTATGTCTAGCGTTGTATTAGAATCCGGTTCCTGCGACTATTGCCGTGCAACAGATTGCCCCAAAATTCACCGCTCAGACAGGGTAGGCCAAACGGAAAGAGCTGGTCTCCACTCCACGGTCCCGGTGTCTGGGGTCCTCCCCTGGAAAGGCTCAAAGGCTAGAATCATCTGGAAGCATCTTCCTTTCCGTACCCTTGCAGTTGGTACCGGCTGTTGAGTGGGGCCTCAGCTGGGACCATTGGCAGGACACTGACATGTGGCCTGTACTTTTCCATCTCATGGTGGACGTCTTAAGGGACAGCCTGGGGATCCAGAGGCAGGTGCCAACTAACAAGGTGGACCGAGCATGGCATTTTAGAGCCTAACCCAGGAGCTTGCCTCGTAATACCACTGCTCCATCCAATGGATGACAAGCAACCCTGAAGCCCACCCAGATTCAAAGAAGGGGAAATTAGACTCCAGCTAGAACTAGGGGTACAGGGATGGAGGGGCAGCTGGCAAGATTCTAGAAGAGAGGTATCATTGTGGCCGTCTTTGGCAAATACAATCTGTTACAAGTTCTGGGATTTTTTTTTTTTTTCTTAAATCATAGCAGCAATTCTGTAAGGTAGCATTATCCCCCATTTTAGGGATGAGGGAACTGATCTCAGAAGCGTTAAGTAATTTTTCTGAGATGCGTTAGCTAGCAATTAGCAGAGCAGGGATTTCACCCAAAGCAGATTCCAAAGCTCCTGCTCTTTATAACTACATTTTATTGCTTTCCTGAAACAAGAATAAAAATGACAGCTTACACAAGCCCTTACAGTCCTTAACTATATGCGAGACACTGTCTTAAGCATTTTTTGTTCTATATCTCATTGAAAAAAATGAATTGCTACTACTTATTGAGATTACTATGTGCAAAGCATTGTGTTAAGTACTACAGGCGTAATATCTACAATCCTCAGACAAACAGCAGTAAGAGGCAAGTATTATGCCTATTTTATAAAAGACAAAACAAGAGAGAGATGATGCGACTTGCTCAAGGTCATGAAGCTAGGAAGTGCCATAGCTGGGAGTCCACCTTGCATTATCTAAAACCAGAGCAGGCTGGCAGGCAGCGTACCCTGGGTGGGAACCATTGGTTCTACACTAGAATGTGAGCGTGGTAAGGAGACGGAAGGCTCTCTTCCAAATGGTGTGAACTTTGCTCTAGAAGGATGTCTGAGAAGCTAGGAAAGCTCATGCAAAACAGGACTTAGCCACAATGCATCTGACTTCTAAGTAATTTCAGGTTTTTAAGATATCAGAAGATGACCTTACCTTCTCAAAGTTGGACAGTACATGGGGGTAAGGAATTAAAAGTGTCCTCTGCCCTCAAGAACTCCTACTTCAGAGGGGAATACAAGATGAACACACAAATGAGTACATGTATGGAAGAGATTATGAGAGGTAGGGGGCTAAAACATGAGAAAAGCTATTATTTACTGAAGCAGTGAGAAGGGAGAAAGGAACAGGCAGAGAGATCAAGGAAGGCTTTCTGGAAGAAAAGAACATTTAAGTGGGATCTTAAAAGATAAACAATTTCATAGCACAGAGATGAGAGAACTCATCTGCTTGCTTTCCTCCATCTTCCACCTCTACCTCTTTCCAAAGTTTTAATCTCAAAAAGCTATCTCTTTAGAGAGAACTAACTAAAACACACTAGAGTGTCAGTGATTGCCCCATGAGATATTTTTACCAGTGAACTCAGAGGAGAGACAGAGTCTTATTTGCACAAGGGACATATGTCCTTCTGAAGAAAATTTTGAAGGAGACCTGATAGCCTTTAATCAAGTTCCAAAAATGCTAAGATTTAGACCCATCCCAATATTACCCCCCCCCAAATAAGATTACCTAACAAAAGACCCTTACTCTTCAAGAATGGAAATTGCTAGAGATACATAACAGTGGTCTGAAAGGAAAGCTCTCTATCCCTATCCAGGGTAGCGGCCCTCAAACCTCCTCTAGCCTGACTGCACATTTCAGGGCAGCTTTTGTCAAGATAGCTTGTTGTGTAACCTAAAGCAAATCATTTGGTTTTGATAGGACTGTTTGCACAGCTGTAAAATAGGAACAATTTAAAATGAAATTTTAAGGTTTCGTGACATCTGTAGGATCCCAGTGTTTCTACCAGTCAAACATTACTTGAGAATTCCATCTGAGGTATCACATATGATTTACACATATTTTTTAAAGTCTTGTTAAAGATCGATATGTAAGCAACCATGTGCCAGCATCTCTTTACACACCTTGCCTCAAGATAGCTGTACTGTAACATGGGTTTATAAGAATCCCCAGGAATGGGTGCCTGGGTGGCTCAGTCAGTCAAGCATCTGCCTTTGGCTCAGGCCACGATCTCAGGGTCCTGGGATCAAGTCCTGCATCAGGCTCCCTGCTCAGCTGGTAGCCTGCTTCTCCCTCTGCCTGACACTCCCCCTGTTTATGCTCTATCTCTCTCCTTCTGTCAAATAAATAAATAAAACATTTTAAAAAATTTTTAAAAGAATCCCTAGGAATTTTGAAAGTATCATGAAAACACAATACCAGTGATATTTATATTCATTTTTTAAGTTGAAAAGAAAAGGGAAACTTTCTCTGCAGATACCCAGAAAAGTTGAAGCAAAATGAAACATAAGTTAAAAAAAAAAAACCTTTATATTGATATCTTAAAAGCGTACCAAATATCCATCTTCTCTTCAATTATGGGGGGAGGATTATATTAAACATAAACTAAGAAACTCTAAAATCAGGTGATGCAACAGGCCATCTTGGTGGGCCAGGATTGTCTATGATCTAATGTTTGTGAGACTTGGGACCAAGGATTAAACGTTTGTGGGAGGTATGAACATATCCTCAGTGGTGTTCTGCAGATAATAATTCCTGCTGTTAGAGAGCAGCAGCAGAAGTTCCTGAACAGGGGATGTGAAGCGGGCTGTTGGGGTTGCTTTTTATTCCTGATGCCCTGTGATGCTCCTGATTTTGCTGCGGGGGACAGGGGGCAGAGCCGCTGTCCCCTCGTGTTTTTTGTTGTTTTTGGGGCTTTTTGTTTTTTTGGAATGAAGCTTCCTTGCTCCGGAAGAGTGGAATACCACAAGAAACAATGCATTAGTATCAAAATCAAGAGGCCAGTTTGGAATTTCCAGCTCTGGCATTTGCTCACTAAGTGCACTGGGCCAGTCAACTGGCCCCCAGGCTCTGTGTAATGAAACCGAAGATGTAGGGGTTAAATGATGAAAGCGTGTGGAGGCTCTTCAGGATACAGTCCTTGCTGTGCATTTTTTAGATCCTTCAGATCCTTCTTGTGGACAAAGGGGTGATTTAAGTCAATCCATAAATTACACATTTGCAGTTTTTTAATTAGTCCAGGAGGGGTCTCAAGGTTAAACTGCTCAGCAAGCAGGATTGGGAAAGAGCCTGGAAGCTGGGCCACGGCCCAGGAGATGGTACTCCTCCGGGAGATTGTGAAATCTATTTTGCCTAGAGATTTTGGAGAAAGGGTTAGATTGCTCTCTGGGGTAGGCAGGGCTACAGCAGGGAGAGGGGCGGGGTCCCTGGTGGCTGTGGGAGAGGGCCGGGTGGTGATCCACTAGGCTTCCCTACCTTTCCTCCCACCTTTGTCTGCAGTTGAAGAGCTGCTCCCTTGTACTGGCCACACCCTTCCAACTTCCCAATCCCCACCTCAACATCTCTTTCTCTCTCTCTCTCTCTCTCTCTCTCTCTCTCTCTCACACACACACACACACACACACACACGCACGTGCACACATGCACACGCATGCACACACACATGCACACGCATGCACACACACATGCCCCTGCCCTTCCCCCATCCTCAACCACAGCAGTGGGGCTCTCCCTCAGCCAGTCCTAACTAATGGTTAAAGTCCCAGTATTCAGGACCAGGGTTCACAGAACAGACACTTAAGAGTGGATGCAGGGTTATCCGGGCAATAAGCCCCTCTCTGTCACTTCCACCGCAATATTAGAACTTGCATAGGAGAGAAAGGGACAGAATAATAGCCTTCAGGAGACAGGTTTCAATATACATTTAAAGGGCAGTGATGGAATTTAGAAGTTAGATCTAAGTCATAAGGAATGTCAAAAATTTGGAGGTAACATTTTAAAACCATGATACAACACATTAAAATACCTAAATTCGGGATCCCTGGGTGGCGCAGCGGTTTGGCGCCTGCCTTTGGCCCAGGGCGCGATCCTGGAGACCCGGGATCGAATCCCACGTCGGGCTCCCGGTGCATGGAGCCTGCTTCTCCCTCTGCCTTTATCTCTGCCTCTCTCTATCTCTCTGTGACTATCATAAATAAATAAAAAAATAAAATAAATAAAATAAAAAAATAAAATATCTAAATTCTTGGAGTTTGTTACCAAACAGAGACAATTTTGCAACTCTTTTTTTTTTTTTTTAATTAATTTTTATTTATTTATGATAGTCACAGAGAGAGAGAGAGAGAGGCAGAGACACAGGCAGAGGGAGAAACAGGCTCCATGCACCGGGAGCCTGACGTGGGATTCGATCCTGGGTCTCCAGGATCGCGCCCTGGGTCAAAGGTAGGCGCCAAACCGCTGCGCCACCCAGGGATCCCTGCAACTCTTCATCTGCATTCTTCCCACTGACCTCCGTAGCATGAGCTGAAGTTGACAAGACTCATCTCATTTCAATGGGGCAAGAGGTCTAGTTCACCATGGTGAGACCCGCTCCCCTGGGGTATCATCCTAATGACCGTCTGGTCTCTGTCTGTGGGTAATTTAAAATCTCAAGGACTGAAGTTATAAGCTCTCAAATCAGTAAATCTCGGTTTTAATCCTATTTCTATACTACATATCGACTTTGGGGTTTTGAGCACACTTACTAACCTTTCTGAGCTTCAGTTTCCTCATCTTAAAAGTAGGCATAGGGGTGCCTGAGTGGTGCAGTCATTGAGCATTCAACTCTTGGTTGCAGCGCAGGTCATGACCTCAGGGTTGTGGGATCGAGCCCCGTGTCGAGCTCCACACTTTACACAAGGTCTGCTTGAGATTCTCTCTGCCCCTACCCCTGCTTTCTCTCTCTCTCTCTCTCTAAAACAAATAAATCTTAAAAAAAAAAAAAAAAGCAGGGACTCCTGAGTGGCTCAGCGGTTGAGCGCGTGACTTTGGCTCAGAGTGTGATCCCGGTTTCCCAGGTTCGAGTCCCACGTCGGGCTCCTTGCATGGAGCCTGTTTCTCCCTCTGTGTCTCTGCCTCTCTGTGTGTCTCTCATGAATAAATAATAAATAAAATCTTTTAAAAAAAAAAAAACAGACATGGGGCGCCTGGGTGGCTCAGTTGGTTGAGCATTTGCCTTCGGCTCAGGACATGATCTCGGGGTCCTAGGATCGAGTCCCATATCAGGCTCTCTGTTCAGCAGGGAGTTTGCTTCTCCCGCTCACTCTCCCTTTGTGCTCTCCCTCCCTCCCTCCCTCTCTCTCTCAAATAAATAAATAAAATCTTTAAAAACATAGATATAAATTAGTTCCTACCTAATGGACTGTCATGAGGACTAAATGAGACAGACAATGCATTCGATATGTGTCTAGCACATAGCAGTCCCTCAGTAAGATAAGTATCATCACTGTTATTATAGTCACCATCACTACCGTTAATACTCCTGCCCTCACTGGGGGTATTCATTCATGCATGTCCTTGAAAATGAATTGAACACGCTGGACCAGTGGTTGCCCACACTCAGCCTGAGCACCAAGCATGGTGCCCCATCATTCCAAGTAAAGAGCGTAGGCTATGCCCACAGCTCGGCAGGGAGATTGGAGAGGAGGCTTCTACACTGGGTGAAGAGACAGATGGATAGTAAGTTCCCTTCCATCATGAATATTGGGGTATCCAGTGGCACTGTTGGCAGTTTTACATTTCAAGTCATCAAATTGTCACAACAGCCCTATGAAATAGATTATTATCGATTCCAGTACACAAATGAGAAAACTGAAATTCAGAGAGGACAAGCAACTTGCCAAAGCCTCCAGAGGGGATGGCATCAGAACTGGAAGCCAAGACCTCTTTCTGTCCCTTGCCGGAAGGTTATTTCTTGGTGATTGAGGAAATCTTTGGAAGTGGTTTTGCAAACTGGCATTAAAACAAGGCTCTCTGCTGTTAAGGCTGATTGTTAAACAAGCAAAATATATGCTTCCCAAATGGATATAGTCCTATTCTTGGGCACCAGGGCAAGGTCCTCAGGCCCAGGCTGAACTGGACTGGACTGGACTGGATTATTTCCTGGAGCCCAAAGTATTAGTCTTTGTCTCCCTAGTGGCTGTCTCAATAACCTAGCACAGATTTCTCTGAGCCCCAGGCCCCTCATTTGTGGCAGGGAGAGAATAACCATCCCCAACTCCTACAGTTGTTAGAACATTAAGTGAGTTTCTATATGTAAAGCTCTTAGAACAGTGCCCACCACCTGGCAAGTGCTATGTCTTTGTTGGCTGTTACTATTATGTGGGTATCAGCACTGATGTGAATTCCACACAGCTCGCTCTCCTATCCTGCCTCCCATATATGGAGTTGCTTGTTTTGTGTCAACTGTAAAGCAAATGTAAAGGAAGGGAGGGAACAAGAGAGAGGGGGAGGGAAAGGAAAGCAGCTGACTGCACGGTGGAGGACAGGATTACTGTCAGGCTGCCCCTGTAGGCATCTATCACTGTAAAACAATCCAAATAGGTAAGATGGGAGGCAATGGAGTCGAAAATCATAAAGTATTAAAATTCACTTATGTCTGGAGCCACAGCTCCTGGGCCTCCTCTGAAGAAGGCTGTGGCTTCATCCTGGCACAAAAGAGAGTAGAAAGATCACTGTCCTGAGAATCAGCAGCAGCCCTGGTTTCTAGACCCTGCCAATCACTCAGGAAATCTTTTGTCCTTCTCTTTTTTTAGAGAGGGGGTGGTGCGGAGGGAGAGGGAGAAAAAGAATCTCAAGCAGAATCCACACCAAGCATGGAGCCTGATGCCCACCCAGCTCTCCATCTCACAACCCTGAGATCATGACCTGAGCCCAAATCAAGAGTCAGACTTAACCAACTGCACCACCCAGGTGTTCCAAGAAATCTCTTGTCTCTCTGGACCTCTGTTTCCTTGCTCACTTAACAAAAGGATGGTTTTAAATACACTGGAGGTTTACTTCCAGTTCTATGACTGAAGGAAGCAGAGTGAAGGAAAGGTGACAGGCTTTACCATAACCTCGCTGGGCCTCATGCTTTCAAGGATTGGGCTCAACACCATCAGAGCCTTCTCAGGGAATCAATCAGTGATTCCCTGACCTCTCCAATCAAAGGCATATCCACTGTGCCTCAGAGAGAGTCCTTGTCCCTGGAGAAGACAGTGAGCACACTCTCATTTTCCAGCAAGTATGAAGGCCCCCTCATCTTGGGCTTATTTGAAAAGGCAATCAGGACAACTTGTCGGCGGGTTCCCAGGCACTTCCATTTTGCAAGCTCATGAATGATGAGCGCTTTCAAGGCATTCCCAACCAGAATCCAGCCAGGAAGACATGACTAAGCCCCACCACCCCACCCCACCCCCTGTTTTGCAATCTAATGCTCATATCTTGCAAAACCTTCAGATGAATTGAAAGCACAGGCAATGAGATCAAAGACCAAACACAAAGAGCAGAAGAATGCTTAAGCTGCAGACACCACAAGAAAGAAAACCCAAATCTCTTCTGGGGGTCCTGAGCAAATACACGGAGGAGCCGGTGTGGAGCACCCCACAAGAACTCGGAGATGAAGGAAGGCTTTTTTTCTGAGACTCACAATGCATAGCCGTTAGCATTATGTCCTTGAACAGGATGCCTGTGGGGTAATCCAGAACTAGCTTTATTCAACCTTCTCTGTATTTCAGTTACCCTTTCCCCTCATAAAACTCTAAGGTCCACCACTGGGTAGGTAATCAAAGGGCCTCCTGTCATTTCTGTCACGAAAAAAAGGCTCAGTTCACTAATTACTACAAGGAGCCCATGTAACAGTTATAATGTCCAAGTTCATTTAAAGTGATAGTTTCTTCCATTCCCTGTCCCCGACCTGCTTCAGGGTGGCCCCCTGTAGTGGGCAGGTGCTGTCAGGGTTGAAGCAAAGAAAGGAGAGCGAAGGGCAGGCAGTTCTTGCCTGAATGGTGCCCTATGGGCTGTGAAGGGGCTCTCTGGTCTGCTTCTGAGGCCACAGTCCAGGGGAGGGTCACCTGCGATTGTCTTCACCCACCAAAGACTCCTCCTCTGAATGATCACTTGTAACCCCTTCCTCAGTCCTTGGGTATCACCCTCAGCTTCTTCCTGCCTTTCCTTGGCCCCTTCAGGTGCCCTTCATTGTGAGCATGTGGACCTGCCTGGGCCTACTTTTTTCTCAGATAACCCACTTCTGGTGCTGAGAAATTCTGGAAAGGCGGCTCTCCCAGGTCTAGCACCAGAACCTTTTCTCCCTGGTCTGTGCAGTGAGCCATGATCGCTTGCCCTATAGATTTATAAGGTGTAAGTTAGACATCAGAGCAAAGTGTCCTCCGTGCTCGACAGAAACATATGGAGTTCTTGATGGCCACATGGAAGCCCTCACCTAGACACATGGAGAGAAGAGCAAACCAGGGGCTCGAAGCTCACTAAAGGCTCCCTCCAGAAATCCTCCCCAATTTTCCCTAGGCCACTATGATTCTTTAAACCCTGGGGTCTATGAATACCACATCTGATATACTTCAGCTCTATGGATCTTACATTTCACTTTGGAATTAGCAATACAAGACATACTTTCTCACAGAGTTTCAGCAGAAACAAAGAAAAGAAAAGTCACCTTTTAACCTCTGTGACACAACAACCCAAAATTGAGCAGGCTAGAATCAAAATGGCCCATGAATGGCTCAGTCGGTTAAGCGTCTGCCTTCAGCTCAGGTCATGATCCTGGAGACCCAGGATAGAGCTCAAGTCATGATCCTGGAGTCCCCGATAGATGCACCCGGGTGCATCGGGTTCCTTGCTCAGTGGAAAGTCTGCTTCTCCTTCCACCCCTCACCCTACTCTCTCTCTCCCTCACCCTCTCAAATAAATAAGTAAAATCTTTTTTAAAAAAATGGCTCATGGGTCAGCAGGATTTGCATGCAATCACACAAATATTTCACTTTTTAAAGAAAGAATGTGTATATAAAACATATTGTTGGCGATAGTCAATGTTGGGTGGTATATCAGTGGGCACGTGTTATATTTTTTTCAAAGATTTATTTTAAAAAGAGAGAGGGTGAGCTCACTTGAGCGGGGGGAGGGGCAAAGGAAGAAGGAGAGGAGAAAACCTCAGGCAAACTCTTCATTGAGCTGAGATCCTGACTGGGGCTTGATTCCATAACCCTGAGATGAGGAACTGAGCTGAAATCAAGAGTTGGATGCTTAACCAACCAAGCCCCCCAGCATCCCCCAATGTGTGTGCATTTATTTCATTTTGCAATGTGGTAGGCAAAATAGGCTCCCCAAAGATGTCCACACCTTAAGGCCCAGACCTGTGGATATGTTATCTTACACAGCAAAAGAGAGAGTAGAGGTTGAGATGGGAGCATTATCCTTGGTGGTCCAGGTGGGCCTGATGTAAGCACAGGTGTAAGAAGGAGTCAGGAGAGTCAAGGAGGGAGCCCAGAGAGGTAGGGGCCCAGGTCTGAGTGATGTGGTTTGCTGGTCTCAAAGGTGGGGGGGGGGGGGGCGGCCATGAGCCAACAAGTGCGGGCAGCCTCTAGAGCTGGTGCCTTCAGGTATAACACAGCCCTGCCAACATCTTGATTTTAGCTCAGTGAGACCCATTGCAGATATCTGAGCTCAAAACTGTAAGATAATAAATTTGTGTTGTCTTAAACCACTAACTTTGCAGTAATGTTATAGCAGCGATAAGAAACTAATATAGGCAATTTCAATTAAAACCATTCAATAAAGAAAAGGGGGGGAAGAGAGAAAGTGGAAAGGAAAAATAATATACAATACAAAGATGCTTAAAGGGACAGCGATTGTGCCTGCCCTCCTGCCAACAGGGTGTGCCCAGAATGGACCTGCGGTGGGTTCATGATGCTACTTCTTCATTTGGCCCCAGTTGTAGCGAGAGCATCATGCCACACTTGTGGCTTCAGGAGACCTTCAGGGACAGTGATCATTCTGTGCAGCTTTCCACATCTTCTTGTTTTGGGAACCTGAGTCCTACACAAGCACCACTATTCTATTGAAACTAAGTGGAAGTTGAGTCTAGTGGTTCAGAGCTTGCACTGTGGAGCCACACAGACTGGAGTTGAGCGCCCTTCTGACCCTTGTGGCTGTGTAACCTCAGACAAGCTACTGCACCTTCCCTACCTCTGTTTCCTCACCTGTATGACAGAGAAATAAAGGTCCCTTCCTCCCACAGTGGAATGGGTTAAATCAGACAATGAGTATAGAGAGTCTGGCATAAAGTAAGTTCCTAATAAATGATGGCAGTTAACACAACTGGAATTATTATTGGGATTATATCTGCTGTTGGGACAGAATAGCCCTCCAAAGGCTCATTTGCTTCCCGGATAATTTGCCCGCCTCCAGTACCCCTTGCACAAGCTCATTATTAATAAGCTCCCTAATCTTGTTTGTTTAGTAGGCAAAGTCTTACAAGAAATGGGGTCCTGTGGGGAAAATAATGAAAAGAGGGTCCTTGGTAGAGAAAAGGATGGGTATGAAGGACCTCATTACCTTACAAATATAATTCAACTGACGCACAAAAGGGGGAACTCATGTGTTCAAAGATAGTACCACAGGAGGACAGACATAGGGCTAGGGCTTTCTGGCTTCCCAGCCCCCTTGCAGCTTCTTTTCCAGCCTCACACATATGTACAGACCATATCTAATTGCAGGGCTGCTTCAAAACTTAAAAAAACAGACTTTTCAGGTCAGTGGTGACTCTGTTTCAAACTAGGGTAAATGTGCAGATTCCTTGCTCTGTCTCCTAGTGCTTTGTATCTCCACTCCTTCAGACCTGTCCTGAAATGCAAATAGCAAATAGCAATGTCACCTTTACAAAAGGGTGTCTTTTCTGTGTTTTCACCATTCCAGCATCTTTCACAGCTATCACTTTTTTTTCCTTGCAGAAATTTATTAGAAGACCAAAGAGACAAAATTTTTTAAGCTACCAAGAATAACAAACAAGCTTTTTCTAAAGTAGGCAAAGGATCAAATTAAAAAGCAGCCCCTATAGCCAATGATGAGAGCTCTCTTCTGGAGAGTATCCCTCTTGCCCCCCAACCCAACTTGTCAATGACACAGCACTGATTCTCAGGGAGGGCAAGTCTTGGGCCTTTTTTACTGAAATTTGGAAATAATCCTGAGTCATTTAGGGCCAAATTTGGTGAATGTGCTGAATGGCCAAGTGAGAGACAGTGAATTCTCCTTGGGATGGGAGAAGAGGGCTGGGCCTAACGATTTCTGTGAAATTCTTAGACATGAGTTCCCCACTCTGGAGAAGCTGGTCCCAAAGAGGGGAGAGCCCCCACAGTTTTGACCAATGGTAAAGCTTTGACATTTGTTTTTAACTTGGAGAAGAATTTAAAAAACAATGCCCACATTTGCTGAACACTTAATACATGACTTATACATACATGTGTAATATGCATAAACATAAAATCCTCATAGCTTTCCCTTTAATCAGACATTATTATTAATTATTATCATTATTGTTTTATAGATGAGGAAACTAAAGTTGATAGAGGTTAAATAACTCACTCAAAGTCATACAGTTAGGAAAAGGGCAAGCAGGACTCAAACCCAGATCTCATGGGGTCTAAAGGTCCTGCTCTCAATCTCCATGCTGCTCTGCATGTAGAACTTCTATAAACCACAACCAGCAGGGGACACTGACTGAGAAAGAGAAGGAAGAGAACATCTTAAAACTTTATGGGCATGTGTTTATGTCCCTAGCTGTCTGCTGCATTCATTTATTCAACAAATAGACATAAGTCCCTACTTGGCTTGAAACCGGGTGATTAGCATCAAGTATTGAGAGGTGAGCAAAACAAACCCAGTCTCCGCATGGTCCCTCAAGCTAAGAGTCCATACAGGGCTATGGACATTACACTTTGAAGCATTTTAAAAGAACAGCAACACGATCCCCAGTTTCACTTAAGAAAGATCTCTCTGGCTATGGGGAATTAGATAAGACTCCATCAATATCAGGTTGAAATGAGAAAAACAACAAAACAACAACTTGTATGAAGGAGGCCAATTCCTCCCTCCTCTGCCCCTCCCAGCATTTTGTTATTCCCTTTTTAAATGTTAAACAAAGTTGTTTTGCTCTGGTTTACAGGCCTGTGAGCACCATGAGGTCAGAGTTTGTCCAGTTTCGCTTCCCCAGCAGCAAGCAGATTGCCTGGCATGTGACCGGTTCCACAGCAACTTTTGTTAAATGACCAACTCCTTGTTCCCATAACGCTGAATTACATTCATTACTATTTGAGAGATGAAAAAAAAGCCTAATCCAGAAAAGACTTTAAATGATAGAGAAAAAAATGATTATGCATATCCTCTAACCAACAGTCCAGAGTACAATTACTTTTGGCCTCTAGGCCTTAGTGAAATATGGCTCGTGTTTGCTATGGTCACTAATGTCAATCAGAGGGAAAGATTCATTAGTGGCCAACAGTGTAGGGGATGAGCGTGTGTTGATCCTGCTCTTGGTCATTCATTCCATGATAAAGTACTTAATTAATGGCATCTGATTTCTCTTTGAAGTAGAGTAAAAATGATACCATTTAAATATAATAAAGTGGAAAATTGTGTTTGTGTTTATTGTTTCACTTGCAAGGCCAATTCTCAGAATTTCTTTCCTTTTGAAAAACCCTTTTAATATGTCAGGAGGCATAATGAGGAAATAGAAGTTAATCAAAAATTATGGTAAGAACCAAAATGTCAACATAGACGCAGCTTCTCATTTGCTTATTGTTGATCTTAATTAAATACTGCATATGTTCATATTTTTAAATTACATATGTATTTTAATCTATTCCCTTCCCAGTTTACAATTCCAGTTTTTATTCTGGGAGCTCTTATCTTGTATCTATTACTTTGGGAGGCAGCCCAGTCCCAGATCTTTGTGATAGCAATTTCCCGGCCACCAGGGCCATCTCCTCTGTGGGAATGAATGGGAATATGTTCATTCATTCACTCATTCATTTATTCAGGAGTACACCTGAGTTCTTCCTTTTTTCCAGGTGCTAGATTAGCATCTGGGAACACAGAACTGAGTAAGACACTGTCCTTGGTAGAGAGTCCATAGTCTGCCAGAGAGAGCAGACCAACCATACTCATGTTCTGTCATTATGTAGAACACTTTCTGAATGGGAAAACTTATACTGAAAAAACGTAAGTCATACCTGGTAGATTCAAAATGCCAACACCAGTGCGATTCAGTCCACATCACACTTTCCTCTTTCTGATGGCATTGCCAAAAATGCCAGAAAGGTTCTAATCCTAGACTACCTCCCTGGAACACTGAAAGGATGCTATGCATAATGGATTTGAAATATTTTAAAACCTGTAAAGTGCTGTTCCATAAGGAAGAACAGTTCTAACAGCAAGGCTTGTAAGGTACTCTAGAGTTCGTGCAGGGTTGTAAGTTCCTTTACCTCATAGAACAGGCTGGGCTGAAAAATGTCATCTCCATTTTTCAGGTACAAAAAAGGAGGGGTGACCAAGGGACTTACCCATGATGCACAGTTTATGGGCTGTAATTCATAATAATAATTCTCTCTGTTACCATTGCCCTGATTTAATCAGATGGACTATTTTAAAACCTGCAGCTCAAAGCCTGGTGCATGACAGGTGTGCAATGAATATTCCTTGAAACTGATTTCCACCAGCAGTTTCGAACATCACCAACACCAATCCTCCAAGTGATAGGTGTCCTTCTGGGAACATCACAGAAGAGAGAAATAGAGTAGAAAGGATGTTTGACCTCCTTCCAATAAACCAGTGATGGTCCACTATTTATAGCAGTATGTCATGATCTGTAGTGAATTGTGTGTAAGTAATTTTTACTAATAATAGCTTATAACACCATCTGATTGATGTTTGCTAATGATTTACTTTTCTAAATTAGAGCAGATTCATGGTTACTTCTATAAAAAATGTTCCCCACCCCCACCCCTCTCTCTCATATCCAAGTATGCTTTTTTGGAAGAAGACAGGGGGCAAAGGTATAGCCAGGCAACAATGGGAATGGAGTCTCTTTGTTTGACTGGACCAGACAAGTCCCTGCTCACCCAGTAGCCAGCACCCTCGGTCCTGGAGTGAAGGAAGAGGCCTGAACAATGCAGAATAAGCTCTTGCAGAGACCCATCTGCAGAGGATAACCCTGTGTATATTAACCAAAGGATATCAGAAAGATGGCTTGTTCCTTGGCAGGTAGGGGAATGAGCCAGTGGAAGGTCCAGCCACAAGCAGCAGCATCACAGTCCCCACTGAGTCACCCCAGCATGGCTGGCAGCGCCGGAAGCAGCCTCCAGCCCTTCTGTGGGGACCAGATTGACAACAGCTGGACAGGATGACAAAGAGGCAGAGTCCCAATCAAATGTGGGGAATGTGAGGCATCAGAGACCTAGAATGTTAGAGGGAAAACCGAGGCAGATCAGTAAAAGCAGGACTGGAGAATGGAGAAATGCTAACAGAATGAGGCCACATGGGTACAGGCTTACCTTGTAAAACTGTTTCCAGGATCTTTGGCAGCAAAACTAATTCTAGACTCATCTACTGGTGGAGAAAGCCGTGAATACCATCCTCAACCAAGGGGCACTGAGAACAGGATGCAGACCCCCTCCTGCCACCTTCTGACCTTTAGCCTATACTGACATTGTCCACACCTGACATGTTGCTCCCTTCCTGGCAGTGCCTTCTCCTCAATTCTCTGTTGGATCTTCTATTTCTGATTTCATATCGTTTCCTTTATCCTGGTCTACTTCCTTGTTTGGGGGAAAGGCATACTCCAGGAGCTTCCCGAGACAAGATATATAGAAAGGAAAATGTTTCAAAGCCTTGAATATCCTTTTTATTTTTTAAGATTTTATTTATTTATTCATGAGAGACAGAGAGAGACAGACAGAGAGAGAGAGAGAGAGAGAGAGAGGCAGAGACACAGGCAAAGGGAGAAGCAGGCTCCCTGCAGGAAGCCCAACGTGGGACTCGATCCCGGGACTCCAGGATCACGCCCTGGGCTGCAGACAGCACTAAATCGCTGAGCCACCCGGGTGTCCCTTGTCTTATGATTCTTTTTTTTTTTTTTTTAATTTTTATTTATTTATGATAGTCACAGAGAGAGAGAGAGAGGCAGAGACACAGGCGGAGGAAGAAGCAGGCTCCATGCACCGGGAGCCCGATGTGGGATTCGATCCCGGGTCTCCAGGATCGCGCCCTGGGCCAAAGGCAGGCGCCAAACCGCTGCGCCACCCAGGGATCCCTGTCTTATGATTCTTAATGAAGTTTTCTATAGCTTATTTATTGTAAGAAGACAGTATATAATACATATAAATTATGTGTTAATCAGCTATGTTACTGGTAAGGCTCTGGTTAAGAGGAGGCTATTAGTAAAGTTTTGCGGGAGTAAAAAATTATATGTGGACTTTCAAATGTGTGGGGCGGTAGGTGGAGGGTGGTTGATACCCTAACCCCAATGTTGTGCAAGGGTCAACTATACTTCCCTCAGATTTTAGAGGGCGTCATTCCACTGTCTTCCAATTTCCAGTTGAGCAATCCAAAGATTTCCATATCCCTTATCCCTTGTCTGGTTCTAACTCCTCTCTGAAAACTTGTAAGATCTCTTTGTCCCCAGTGTTATGAAATTTCGCAGTGCCTCAGGTGAATGTCCTTTCATCCATTGTTCTAGGCACCCATTGAGCCCTGAAATCTCAAAACTCATGTCTTTCAATTCTTGGAGATATTCTTGAACTATTTAATTGATGATTTCCTTGCTCATTTTTTGTGTCTTCTCTTTCTGGAATTCCTATTAATTAGATATAGAATCTCCTGTCTGTCTCCCATTGACTTACCATTACTTTCATACTTTCCATTTCCTTGGGGGTTTTAATTCTTTTTTTGTTTGTTTGTTTGTTTGTTTGTTTGTTTTTCTCTACTTCTCCAGAGATCTCCTTAACTTTAGCTTTCAACCCTCATAATGAGTGTATCTTCCCTGAAAATTTTTCATGTTTCTGCTGCCCATGAGGACTCCATCTCTTCCAAGTGCTTTTACTTGGTTCATTCTGTGTCCACTTTTCATACTCGAGGCTCACCTGTGTGTCAGCCAGTATTTAAGAAGCAGAGATGAAAAGATGGGCGAGCATGCAGACGGGGCTGGTCAACCTGAGTGCTATAGTGGGAAGAGTGAGTTGACCTCTGTGTTGGGAACCCCTGTCATGGATCCCTTTAGTTCTTTCTTCTTGGAACTAGTCAGATTCTCCAGAGAAGATCCTCCCAATGCCTTGGGTGGTAGGCATTCCCCCTAAAATGTCCCTGTGCTAATCCCTAGAACCTATGAATGTCACAAAGGATTTTGCACATATCATTAAGTTAAGGATCTTGAGTTAGGGAAATGAAATTGGATTATCCAGGGGACCCACTACAATCATAATGGCCATTGTCATAAGGAGACAAGAGACTCAGAGTTAAAAAGGCAGCCCCGGTGGCACAGCGGTTTAGCGCTGCCTGCAGCCCAGGGCATGATCCTGGAGACCCGGGATTGAGTCCCACGTCAGGGTCTCTGTGTGGTGCCTGCTTCTCCCTCTACCTGTGTCTCTGCCTCTCTCTCTCTCTGTCTTATGAATAAATAAAATCTTAAAAAAAAGACATTATTAATAAAATAAAAAATAAATAAATAAATAAGGAGCTATGACTATGGAAGCAGAGGTCGAAGTGATGAGGGCCCACAGGCCAAAGAATCCAGGCAAGCTGTAGGACTGAAGAAGCCAAGGCAAACAGAACCCACCTAACACCTCCAGAAGGAAGACATCCCTACCAACACCTTGATTTAAGCCCATCCATCCCTTCATATACCTTGATTTTAGTTTAGTCTAGAACTGTAAGATCATAAATTTGTGTCATTTGATAATTAGAGCAGCAATGGAAACAAACCTAGCACAGGCTGATGCTGGGAGCTGGGGCTAGGACTGGGGATAGCCTTGGCTTTCCTTGGGCAGATATGTGCTGAATGTCTGCATTCAGAGTGGTCCGCTGCCTCAACTATACCTGGTAGCCTTCAGTCCAAAGAAACTCCATTGAACACTCATCTTCTCTAGAAGATAAATCTCTGGTTTCTGCTGGGACAGGGAATAAAGGCAACCTCCCAGAAATGTGGAGCCAGGGAAAGGGTCTAGGGATCTCACTGCTCCCCTCCCTTCAGCAGTACCTGGAGCTGCCAATCCCTGACCATTTATCTGTAGGTTCTTCAGTGGAAATCAGGCCCCCCAGCACTGAGTTTAAGCCTGGCTTTCTCCAGTCTATTGTCTATTATTGCATACTTGCCAGCTGCTCAAATGCTTTCTCTTCTCTCCCATTCTCCTTGTCTTCATCAGATTGTGTCTTTCATGCAAAATGAAACAAACGAAGGGCATCTGTGTGGTTCAGTCAGTTAAACATCTGTTTTTTGCCCAGGTCATGATCTGGGGTCCTGCCCAGCCCCATCGTTGGGCTCCCTGTTCAGTGGAGAGCCTGCTTCTCCCTCTGCCTCTCCCTCTATGATCTCTCTGGCTCTCTCTCTCAAATAAATTTTTAAAATATTAAAAAAAATTAAACAAACGAAAGATCCCAGTGGTTTTAGTATAGTATCCAAGGGAATAAAGCTAGCACATGTGCTCAGTCCACCACCTTCACTAGGAAGTTTTCCCTTGAGGGTTCCTTCAAATTCAAAATCTGAGCCCATATGGGGAAGCCACACAGAGCTCACACACCCCTCTCCCTCACCATGGAACACTGGGTCTCTGGTTGCAAAGAATCAAGGTCTTCCTTTCTAAAGCCCTTCCTCCTGATTTCTGTCACATTGGCTCTAGGAGATTCAGGGCTATGCCCAGAGTGGTTGTGGTAGTTATGAATGAGCAGAAAGACTTTCCTATACCTGTGAATAGCCATTATTCCTAACGCCCCCCACCCCTCAACCACCCTGGCCTGACCACTGCAGATGCTCCCTGGCTGTCCTAGTCTGTGAGGGCTCCCATAACAAATACCACAGACCAGATGGCTTAAACCACAGAAACTATTTTCTCACAGTTCTGGGGGCTAGAAGTCCAAGAGCAAGGCGTGGAGGGGGCTGGATTCTTTGGAGGCTTCCCTCCTTGGCTCTCCCTCCCATCCCCACTGCCTCTTCACAGGGTCATCCATCTGAACACACCCCTGGTTCCCATGTGGGTCCTAATCACCTCTTCTGACAAGAACACCAATTGGATTGAATCAGGACCCATTTTAGCTACATCACCTCAATGAAGATCCTACCTCCAAATCCAGTCACATTCTAAGGTCCTGGAATTTGGGGAGGACACAGTGTAGCCCACATCATGGGCCCTCTCCTGATTCTGGCCCAGGACTCTTGACTGCTCTGTGACCCTGCCATAACCGTGGTCACACATCTAGAATAGCAGCCCTGGACTTGCCACATTATTCATTTCTCCTTGTAAGCCTGGGCCATGAAACCAGTCCCGCCAGGATAGCCACAGACCCAGGCCCCCTACCTTAGAGCATAATGGGAAACCATGAAGCCCTTTGTGTTCAGTGTCATATTTTTATGTCCCCGCTGCTAAAGATATTTTTAAATAAAAATGAAAACAATATATACTGTATACCCGTATTGTATAGGACTCTAAAAGAAAAATTTTCATTTATTCCCTTGAAGGTCTGGCCTACTTCTGTTCACATTTCAAGTTTCAGTTAGAAAAGGAAGTAAGAAACCTTCGGACAATGGCTGCTGAAACCCTAATTAGATGGGCCTTAAGAAAACGTCCACAGAGGGTAGAAACCTTCACGGGAGAGCATGTTATGGTGGATAAAAGCAGAGGTTTGGGAATCAGATAGAACTGCATTTAAATTCTGCTTCTACCACTCACTAACTGTGTGACCTTGAGCAAACCACTAAACCTCTTAGTTTCCTCATTTGTAATCATACATGGCTCACAAGGCCTCTGTAAGAAACAAGCGAGTTCAGGTACGTGCGGTGTCTACACAAGGTCTGGACAGGAGAGTGCGATGCTCCCTCCCCTACCCCTCGGACCCCCCCCCCCACCTGCGGAGCTCTGCACCGCACCCCGTCAGCCAGACTCCTCCCCACCTCTGTGCTTAATAAAATCCCCTTTCAGCCAAAGGAGAGTGTTTGTGCAAATCCTATGTTAATAGATTCCTTTGGCCAATTCACCAGGCAGGTTTTACATTTGAAAGAATATTTGACAGTTTCTCTCAGCCTTTCTCAGGGCCCCTGGGGAAGGTCTAGAAACCTCTCAGGATTAACATCTGGCTCTTGCCCCTCAGACCAGCTCCCCGTGCCTGCTAATGCGGTTCTCCAGCTTCTCCCTTTCTTCCCTCTTCCCTCCCTGCCAGAGAAGGTAAAAGCAACCTTGCTGACAAAAGTTGGGGAAAGAAATTTAGAGGGGAAGGAGGGAGAAAATGAATATTTACCGAGCAGTTTTTGTTTTTGTTTTTTCCTGTGAGGTACTTGACAACAATAACTTCATTTAGTCTCCCCAACCACTGGTGAGGTAGACATTCCTTCTACCCACTTTACAGGTAAGAAAACTGAGACGCAGAGAGGTGAATTCACTAGAGCAAAGCCACACTAAGCGGCAGAGCGTGATGCAAGGTGTCAGTGAGGATGTCTCTTGGATGTTCCTCAGCAACCCTCTGAGCATCCAGTACTTTCTTTTTGTGTTATGGGTTCCTTGCAACTATGTCTTCTCTCCTTGATTCTTTGAAGCCAAGAGGGGTGCTTGATTGTTTTCCTTTCACCATCCTCCATGATGCCAAGCACGCAGTAGGCACTTCGGATGTGTGTTTAGTGGATGAAGAGATAAATAACAAATGAACATATAAATCAATAGGCAACATATCGGGCAACCCGGGTGGCTCAGCGGTTTAGCGCCGCCTTCAGCCCAGGGCCTGATCCTGGAGGCCCGGGATCCAGTCCCACATTGGGATCCCTGCATGGAGCCTGCTTCTCCCTCTGCCTGTGTCTCTGCCTCCCTCTCTCTCTCTGTATCTCTCATGGATAAATAAATAAAATCTTAAAAAAAATAGGCAACATATCTATGAATAAATGAATCTGGAAATGAATGGATGGATGGAAGGATGTAGGAACAAACATGTAAGAAAAAGTGAATGCGGCACATGGATGAAGTTGCATGGATGGCATGAAGGAGTCATAGATGAATGAATGAATGAATATGTCAGTTAAGGTGTGAATTAGTCAATATAGACAAGTGAATGCATACTGAATAGACAAATGTATGAAAGTGACTGAATACATTAATACACAAATGAAAGAATATAAGGAGGAGTGAATGAATGAATGACTACATGAATGAACTGGTGGATGCATACATGCGGGAATGAATGAATGAGTGAATGAGCCAACAAATAGGGTATGAATGAGGGACTGCTCCACCCCCTTGAGTGTGCCAGATCAGGATCAGAAAACCTGAGTCAGAGCACCAGCTGAACCGTCAAGAGGCAGGGTTCAAGTTGAGGCCGAAGGTCTGAGGGTGGGATTGACGGTGGGCACCCTTCTGTGCCCTTCTGCGCCCTTTGCTGGGGGGTCCCCTGGAGCATCAGCCACATCTCCTAAGCATTGGGCGCAAGCTGGTCGCCAGGAGCAGGCTGGCCCCAGCCAGTAGGAACTGTGGTCAGGGCTCCAGGCTCCAGGGCTTGACTAATCGCCTTCGCCCTTCTCCCCACTTCCCCCCAGCGCCCCGCTCCCCGCCAGCCCAGAGCACAGGCAGGCAACCACAAGTCAGGAAGGTGATCCTTGCACCCAGGAACAGCCAGCCTCCTTAATGAAGAGTCTGCTGCAATACCTTCGCAACGGGCAGCAACTCACAGGTTCGATTACAACAGGCTGAGCGGCTCCAGGCTCCCCAGTGCCGGGGCTGGCGGGGGCACCCAGCCTCCGAGCCGCCCGAGGTCCTGGCTCTGCCCGGGCTGGAGGAGCCCTCGTCTTCACCAACGCCCCGGCCCCCGCCGCTGCCTGATGGGCTCCTTTGCTCCTCTTTTCTCTCCACTTCAGAACCGGAGCCGAGGCAGGGTTTGGGTGACTGACACCTTCTCCCCCCTTGGCCCTGGGCGCTGATTCCTTCCAGATCGTGGCAAACCGGTATTTCAGGTCCCCGTGGCAACCCCGGGGCCCTGCCTCCCGGGGAGGATCGCACGTCTCCAAAGGACCCCGAGGAGTCAGGACTTCTGGGTGAGAATCAACAGCTTCCTCTTTGTTTCTTTGCTGCCACATTCAACGTGGGTCGCCGCCGTTTTCCGAGCTGAGAGGTTGATGGGGAGGGAAGGCCGGCCTGGAAGTTAGAGGGACCCGGGAAGAGGAAGGCTGTGTTCAGCCCTGGGCTGGGGTGGGGACCAGGCGAGGGCAGAAAGATTCCTAGGCAGCCACTTCCCACTTTCAGTTTTCACTCTGGTGCTGCCTGCCTTATGATGCCACCCTGGGGCAATGACCTCTGGCCACTGGAGGTCAGGGTGTCCGTCTGGCCTCAGACTTCGGTCAGTCATTGAAGTACTGGTCTGAGCTGTGCTGGTGCACCCCGAGGTGTCCTGGCTCACAGCCACAGCTGAGAGGCCGGGGAGGGGACCCAAGCAGGCCCCATGCACTCAAGAGTTGAGGAGGCCATAGTGTTCAGTGGGACATCCTTCATCTCTCCTTGAAAACTGTCTTTTTTCCAGAAAGGGCTTTGAACAGAGTCTGGGAGGTCTACATACCTATTTCCATACCTCCCTCTCAGCCACCCCCCCCCAACTTCCTGGCTTGTTTGAGGGCGGAGGCAGGAGGAGACAGACCTTCGCTGCTGTGACTAACTTCAAACAACAGCCACCAACAAAGATAGCGATGTGCAAAGTACTGATTTTTATTGGACACTTTGGGGAATATAGTTGTTTGTCGGGAAATGAAAGAGAATGTTTGTGCTTATAAAATTATATGGAAAATCAATGCGGTGTTAAGTATATTTTTCAGTTATTTG
Source organism: Vulpes lagopus (assembly GCF_018345385.1). NCBI lineage: Eukaryota > Metazoa > Chordata > Mammalia > Carnivora > Canidae > Vulpes > Vulpes lagopus. Next base: position 30,194,087 of record NC_054838.1, on the reverse strand, counting down.
AGTCAAGGACTGTTCTCCAGCCAATTCTAGCAAACTCTGAGGGAGTCAGAGTTGTCCCTAAGCACAGCCCAGGAGGCTGAGCAGAAAGGTCAAGCTGCCAGTTACTGCTATACTTTTTCCCCAGGGAAATGCCCAAGTGGGCATGAAGTGACGGGGCCCATGCAAAGTTCCCAGTGTGGTTGTTAGACTTCAGTTACCAGCATCAGTGCTGAGGCTGTGCTAGACAGAGTGCTCTGAAGTCTAGACCTCATCTCTAGTCTTCTTGAGCTCCAACCCAGGGATTCTGAGCACCAACTCCCTGTCACAGAGGGGAGAGGAGAGGAGATTCGAGCTATCTGAAATATGAGAGAGAATGGGAACTCCATCTTGTCTCAGTGGTTTACCAGTTGTCAACTGTCAGAAGTGGGGCACTTGGTGTTTGGTCCTCCCAAGTGGCATCTGGGGGTCTGTCCAGCTCTGGACCTTGGACAAGGAGAAGGCCCTGAGATGGAGGGCACAGGAACAGACAGGGCATCCGCTCTTTGCAAAGCATTTGCCATTGTGTTATCACTGAAGATCTTTGACAGGAAGGCATGCATAAGCCTAAGAGGCCAAGCAAATTAGAACTTTTAGAAGCTCAAAAGTTGATAGGCAAGAAGTTACAACAAAACTCCCACTTATGACTAAAATCCTTTACCAGACAGTATTCCAATTATTTTGACACTGAATTGGGAACCAGACAGCCTGCTCTGCCCTTCTCTGCTGCATGGCTTAGGGCAAGTTACTGACCTCTCTGGGCTCCCTGACCCCTTTATCTGTATACTTTATTATAAGAAGCTCCTTAAGATATCTCCCTGCTCTAAATCCTGTGATTCTATGAGGAGAAGGTCTTACTGATTACTAGAAGTGATAGTTCAGGGAATGGAGAAGACTCCTGGACCGTTATGTCACTTAGTAGCTACGTGTCTCAGGTCACCAAGCCTTCCTGCGCTCCAGTTCCCTCATTTAAAAAATGGTTTTGTGAGTTTGTTTATTTTTCAGCTAACAGACTTGCAGTGAGAATTAAACGTCATGCATGCCAAACGTTGAAGGCAGTGCCTGTCACATCAGATACATGTTGGCTGTTGACATTACAAAAGTAGATGAAGAAAACAACACATTTAACAAAGTATCCTACTGCTCAAAACACTTAGGGGAATGGTTGTAAAAATAAATAAGAAATCTCAACTAATTATTATCAAAGACCAAAATGATCCCTTTATAACTTCATGATAAATATAACTGAAGGATCAAGATATCCACTGCCAAAAACCAGTAAAACAAAAGATGTCATATCCAAATTCTGTTGTTATTATTTTCTACTATGGATCAATTTCACCATCTGTGAAATGGAGGCAACAACCAAGGGCTGTTGGAGAATTAACTATTATAATAATTACAAAGGATCTTTCACACAGTGCCTGAGGCACTTGATAAATGGTACTAGTTATTATGTTGGCATTTATTATTCAAAATCCATAATTACAAAAATAAAGAACAAACAAAATCGAAATCTGTTTTTTAACATGATACTTGGGCCCTGTTTTCTCCACAAGAAAGCTTCTCTGTGCCCATCTTCTTTCATGTAGTCGTTCACTCTTTGTTTTTCAAAGTGATGGGTGGAGACAAGTGAATACATTCCCTGGATTCTGCTCAAGTATTAGAAATTTCTCAAGGCTCTGGCTATGTTGCAAACACCATCCTCAAATACTTATCTCAGGACCAGAACCTCCTTGCAAGAGAGCAGTGAAATTTGGGGATAAAATGTCCTTGGCTGACAAGACTCTGCCAGCTATGATTACCATGTATGGCAATCACAGTCCCAAACACATAATGCTAAATATTGGTGGTTAGGACAAGAACCACAAATCCCTTAAAAATAAAGGGGATGATTGACCCTCTTCTTTTTTGTTGTTGTTGAAGTATCATTAACATGCAACGTCATATGAGTTTCAGGTGTGCAACATAGTAATTCGCTAATTCTATACATTACTCAGTGTTCCCCACGATAAATGTAGTCACCATCTGTCACCAAAGTTATTGCAATATTATTGACTATATTCCCTATGCTATCCTTTTCATCTCTATGACTCATTTATTTTATAACTGGAAGTTTGTACTTCTTAATCCCCTTTACCTATTTCACCCATCCTCCCGCCCACATCCCCTCTGGCAATCACCAGTTCTTCTATTTAAGAGTCTGTTTGGTTTTTCTTTGTTTGTTTGCCTGTTTTGTTTTTTACATTCCACATGTAAGTGAAATCATATGATATTTGTCTTTCTCTGTTCTTACTGGTATAGGAATGGATGCAACAATATCCATTTTTTTAAGATTTTATTTATGAGAGAGAGCAAGCATGCAAGCACAAGCGCACAAGCAGGGGGGAAGGGGGAGAGGGAGAGAGAGAAGCAGGCTCCCTGCTGAGGCAGACGGTTAACCTACTGAGCCACCCACATGCCCCTACAATATCCCTTTTGATGGTTTGAAGGTTCTGAACCTCACACTAGTAGCTAGATTCCCTGCCCCACGTCGGGCCTGAGAAGAGGAGTTCATGAATGTGCTGAAATTGAAGTCGATTTCCAAAAGAAGAGTAAAAAAAGTTCCAAAGTCTTTTAAAAATCTACCGATCAAAATTAGGTAACAAAAATATCTTTACCGTGTATTTTCAAATTTACTTTCAATACTATTTGCTGGTCAGTTTTGTCCTGTGATTTCTCTGTGAGCCTCTAGGGTGGGCTTCTTCTTCCTTTACTGGCATGGATACAGCATTCCTATCTCTCCCACCCATTCTCACCCACACACTTAATGAATTACAGTTCCCTTAGCTTTATGATCTTTCCTCCCGTGCAAAAGACAAAGGAGCAACAGGTTAATTTAAAAGCTCTTTCTTTAGGAAACAAGATATATTATGATCTCCATTATGAGGAGAGAAAAAGTAAAACCAAATTAATAAAAATAAAAATACCATTCTTAAGGGTAGAAATATAGTAAAATTTGGATTGTGGTTATCTTCACACGATGAGTGTAATTTTTCTGTGTTTTTTGTATTTTCTAAATTCCCAATGATGTATGTATATTATATTAAGTAAAACATTTTAACAGTTCTAAAAATAATTTATATATTAGGTAATAGTGCTTTTTCAGCACAGCATGTTTCTACTCATCAAATCAAATAGTAACTAACAACATTTCACCTTTGTGGTAGCAAATGTCTGACTGGCGTTGACCCCACTTTTAAGTAAATTTCAAAATGCATTTTGCATGTTACCACGTCCATGGTGTGATGGCAGTAGACAGGCATGCTCTGACTGTTTCGTCTTCAGCTCTGGGTTAAGGCTTACCTATAGGAGATTCAAACCCTCACAATCACCGGTCTGACTCAGCAGCTACTCTGTGTGATGGGCTCTGTGTGGAGCTCTTGGGGCTGAGGTCTGTGTTGAGACTTTCTTCGTGGGCCTCCAACACAGGTTGCCTATACATTTTCTTTTTGGATTTGTTAACAAAAATTTGGAGAGTTCTTTCTTGATTATAAGGCAATACATGTTTCTTATAGAAAATGTTAAATGTAAAGAAGATAATAAGACACCCCACAATATCATATTTCCTCAACTCAAAAATAATCACTGTAGGATCCTTGTGAATTTCCTTCATCGTTGTGTGTGTTATATGTATGGGAAACAGTTTAAGTAGTTGAGATTATATTGTGTTTATGTGTGTGTATATTATATATACACACACACACACACACACACACACACACACACACATATATAATGCAGAGGATATATATCACCAGCATTTTCTAATGCCATCATAGCTCTTTGTTATAGCAATGTTTGTGCCTGCACGGTAATACCTGGACCACATTTCATTTAGCCAGTCCTCTTTCCTAGGCATTTAGATCTCTTTACTCCCCAGTTTTTGTTAAGGGAAATAACACCATGCCAAACAGACATAACTCATATTTCCACCTTTGATTATTGCCTTAGTATAGATTGACAAAGTTGCAATTAATGGGTCAAAGAACACTGACATTTTATTTTATTATTATTATTTTTTAAAATATTTACCCTTCATTTATTTATTTTTAAGATTTTATTTATTTATTCATGAGAGACACAGAGAGAGAGAGAGGCAGAGAAACAGGCAGAGGGAGAAGCAGGCTCCATGCAGGGAGCCTGAAGTGGGACTTGATCCCGGGACCCCAGGATCACACCCTGGGCCGAAGGCAGGCGCTAAACCGCTGTGCCACCCAGGGATCCCCAACACTGACATTTTAAAAACTTTTTATAGTCAAGGACAAATGAAGTGGAACAATAATGAGAGGGAACTATGTGTGTATCCAATCGGAAAAAGTGAAAGTATTTCCCGCATGCTTACAAACACTGGGAATTATTTTCTTTTTCACCTTTGATGTATTGATATACAAAAACTAGTCCTTTAATAGTGTTTTAATTTACATTTCTTTGATTATTAGTGAGATATAGCTCTATTTCATGTTTATTAGCCGTTTGTCTTTACTCTGCTAAGAATTCATGCCCTTTGTCAGTTTTTTCTCATCAATTCATAAAAGATCCATCTCTATTAAAGATATTAGGCCTTTGTCACTTCTATTAAAAATATTTCCTCAGGGTTATTTGCCTTTTATTTTTTAATGAATTTTTTGACGTGCAGAAATTTAAGCCTTATGTAGTCAATCTACTGATATCTTTAATTGTGATTTCTTCCCTTTATTATCCTTAGAAGTGCTTTCTCATTTAGAGATCAGATAGATACTTGCAGCATTTTTGAGTTTGTTTTTATAGGAATATACAAATAAAGTGTGAGCTGTGGCAAAGGATGAGTCCCATGAATTTTATCAGGTAGCTAGGGCTTCAAGAGGCTCTTTCTACCTCTTGCATCATTAGAACCAATTGAGCATTTGCTTTTGAGACATACCTCGTGGTTCTGGAGATGCAGGCGCAGGGTACAATAGCAAGTGGGGATCTGCAAAAAATCCGTGAACAGGGATTTTGAGTAAGTAGGCACGGTGTTTCTACTGTCATGTACTAAGTGCGATTTTAAATGTTAGTAACTGGGAAGTAATTTGGCAGCAGGGCCTCCTAAATGCTGGTCCTAAAAAGTGAGTCTGAGACAGTATGTCTGTGTGTGTGGAGACGTGCATGCCTCCCATCAAGCCCGGCCGCTGGAGGGATGCGGCTGTGGTCTCAGGTGGCAGATATGAAACCAAATGATTCTGAATTAGATCTTTGCTCTGGGTCACATCTGACCAACTCGATTTTCTCCTGTCATTTTGAGGCAATGATTTTTAGCTTATTTTGGACCTAGTGACTTCTGCACAGAGGAAGAAATCCTGGCCCTTGAGCAACAAGCAGCTCAATAGTAGTGGAAAAACATGGGCTTTGGAGCTCAACAGACCACAGTCCGACTCTTTGCTCTGCCAGTTCCTGGTAATGCGGCTTTGAGCCTTAGTTTCCTTGCCTATGAAATGGGGATAAGCATCAGCTTTCATGATTTTTGTGACAAGTACAATACTTCATACATGGCAGATGCTCATTGCCTGGAAGCTTTGGATACATACTGATTTGCAGTATGTCTTTTGGGTCTCCCATGATAATGCAGAGGATTGTGTGTGTGCCAGTCCACCTGACAGGCTTCTCAGGTGCCACCAAGCTACCTGATTTCTCCCAGCCAAAATCGGGAGAAAGGATTTGTTTTCTTCAGACTGATGAACTCATATATGAGAAAATCTGTCAAAGGTATAAAAGAATCACATCCTGTTGTACATTTAATGATTTGCCTTTATTGAAAAAAATAAAAATCCAGAAAGTCAGAAGTGTCCCGAAAAAGCAGGCATGCCCAAAGTCCCCTTCACATTGGAAACTCTTTAGATCTTCCTAGAAGGTGGCTCTGTTTTTAATTATCTACATTATTATTTGAGCATAGTTTGCTTATGTGATAATACTGATTCAATATGTTACCATAAACAGTTACTTTATTATGGGAGGCACTAATTATTAATTCTTCTTTGGAATAATATTTTAAAATCCTTGTGGCTTTCTTAGGTATTAGATAGAATTAAATAAGAATATAATAATAACAAAGTGAAACTGTCGCTCTTTATCGAGTAACTACTAGGCAACAGGCACCGTACTAGTCCCTGAGGTAGAGTAAGGGGGGTGTGGGTGTGCTAGCAAGGAGAGGGAACAGCCATGCCAGTGAGTTAAGTCAGCTTTGCCATTAAGGAGTTAAGTCATACTGGGGAATAAGATATAGATGTGAATGTTTCAATGGCTATGTCAGATTTAAGTAAAACTTCAATCCCTGGCTGCCTTCTGAGTGTTTTAAGAAATAGTGTTATAATCCTTAAGTACTTATGACATACTTGAAAGGCAGTAAATAAAATTTAAGAATCAAAATGAAAAACTTCTTGTATCATTGCATAGAGTATAGAACCTCAAAAGTACAGGTCCTGTAAGGCCTCTGAGGAGAGGGAGACCTTCCAGATGGCACCTAGATCTTTGTTCTATAAATGCAGGAAGGAGCTGAGATTACCAGGAAGGGGTCTCTGACCTCCTTAGGCCCCAGAGCCAAGTTAGAGCAGACCTCTCAGTTGCTTCACTTCCTGCCCAGTGCTCCTTCTTCCACACCATGGGAACGCATCCGGAATACCAGCACGCCTCCAGCAAGGGGGTGAATTCTGCTGAAGAGTCAAGACAGAATCGAATTCTTCATGTAACTGGGAGAAGTTACCTAGACTCTTCGATCCTCAGTTTTCTCATCTGTAAAACAAGGATTATAATAACCCATTTAGCTTTGGTGCCAGATAGACTATAAGGAACACATGAGCAATGTTTGTGGGGGCCTCTTAGAACACCAGAGGGAGAGCTACACATGTAGTTACTTTTAAACCACCGTTAAAATGACAAAGCAGGGGAAATAGAGTCAACCTCTCTGGTTTAGAATAGTCCACACATCCTTCCAAGTCATGCAGATGATGACTCTGATTTCTATCTATCTTTGTTTCTAAATAGCAAATTAGATAGGAAAGTGCCTACATAGTTGAGAGGTCTTTATCTGATGCATTAGACCAGTGCCATAAAAAAATTTCAATCCACACAAAGGGAAAGGCATTGTTTGAAGGAGAAGAGCGGATAATTCTTAGAACATGAATTGTGTGTGTCATATTGTCATGCCCTTTGCAGCTTTAGGAGCCTTTTGTTAGTTTGAGAATAGAATAATGTAATATGTATAGGTTTACTCATAAAATTATCATGTTGGGAATTCTAAGTTTAAAGGTATCATCTACTCAGACAGTACTTACATATTTATTCATTTAATTTACTTAAGACAAACGTCTAGTGTGGTCACAAATGGAGTGGCCAAACCTGAAGGAAGCCCCAGCTCCCCATTGGTGCCCTGCTTGGAAGCAGTGGGCAGTGAGCTCACCACAGCATCGCCAGCATTAGTATAAGAATAAAAAGCCAGGGTTTTCTGGATATGGGGTCCTCACAAGTGTTAAGCAGATTCAGAAAGTACTCATTTTCCCAAAATGATCAAATGTGGTAGTGTGGAGGGAAAAAAGTATTTTCTAGAGACAATTTTTGCCACGCAGAACCTGGTCCAATCAGCTGCAGTCAAAAATATGTATTTCTTCTGACACATGCTTGCACATCACACTTCCACCATCCCAGCCCACCCTCAGCAGAGAATCTAGCAGTGTAGAAATGCTTCCATATGCCAGGAGCTGGTTTCTCCATTTTTGCTGAGGGGGAATAAAGAAAAATGTAGTGGAGTAGCCAGCTTGTATATACGACTAAACGGTTTGCTGTAGCACATATAGATTGAGTAATAGCAGCCCTGAGAGTTAACCGTAAATAATCTTGTGAGCCTGTAGGCCCTGGTTCACTGATTATTGAGGTTTTGCCACAAAATGGCCTATTAGCAGGAATTTAATTATAATTTACATAGGTTATGGCAATAATCTAAAACAGGGAAAACATGGCTCAAGAATTCTGAATTTAAAAATATTTAAACTGGGACTTGACATACGGCAGACAGAGGTTGGCATCAGAAGTTATAGAATCTAGTCTCAACTCTGGCACTTGCTGGGCAATCTTGGACAGGCCACCATTCCTCTCTGGGTCAATTTTGTCAATGAAATATGGACACAATATGAATAAAAACACCTACAGAGAGAATTGTTGTACAACAAATGAAATCAAGTAAGCAAAAGTTCTTTGTCAACTGCCCAGCATTCTGCAGAGACCTGTGCTGCTGTTGCTGGTCATAGGCATGATGCAAAGAGCACTGACCTTTTTTTTTTTTAAGTTTTTATTTTTATTTTTATTTATTTATGATAGTCACACAGAAAGAGAGAGAGAGAGGCAGAGACATAGGCAGAGGGAGAAGCAGGCTCCATGCACCAGGAGCCCGACGTGGGATTCGATCCCGGGTCTCCAGGATGACGCCCTGGGCCAAAGGCAGGCGCTAAACCGCTGCGCCACCCAGGGATCCCCAAGAGCACTGACCTTTGAGCCAGGCTCTCTGAGTGCAACTCTGAACTCCACCTCTTTGCATTAAAACTCAGGTTTTCTGTTCATTGGCTTCAATTTCTTTATATGTAACGTGGAATCATCAACAATGCCTATTTTGCATTTTTGAGGTAGTATACATGGAAGTATCTGGTAAACTGTGAAATACTCCCCAGGGGCCATACCTGCATTTGCTCTCCATGGCATTCTTCGTGCTTAGCACAGTGGCTAAGGCATTGGGAACACACAATAAATAGGTGCAGAATAAGAAAAAGAATGATTCTCATCTTTCATATTGTCTCAGAGCTCAGGGCACAGTCAGGTAATATGTTGTTTCCAACCATAAAACCTCTTTCCAATTCCAGGGTTAGGCAAGCCACAACTTGTTTTGTTTTATATCTGAAGGGACATGTGCCTGTTTCTGCCCTTTCTGTTCTGCTCTCAGATTTGGAAATGTAATCAGAGAGAGGAGGGAATATTTGTCTGAAGACACACACAAAGCTCTCCTCTTTCCTTCCTATGTGGATATGTGTAACAGTCTGAAGATCCGCTGTTATCCCGAGGAGGCCCACTTGCAGAGTAGGTCCTGGAAACTTCTGCCTTCATTTATGAGGAGAGGGCCCACTGGAGGCAGAAATGGACACTGCTCTGGGATTTCAGGGCTCCGCTGCTTGCACTACACGCATAAGACTTACAAAAAAATGTATCATCTTCGTGATTGTAGATAAAAAGCCATCTTATTGACCCAGTCTTGGGGAATTACTTCAGGGGGAAGTCAAGTATTCTGACTTAAACATCTGAGTCATCGTTAAACAATTTTCTTTTTGACTTTTCTTCCAAATTTTATTTTTTTATTATTGTTTTTTTCTTCCAAATTTTATTTTATTTAGGATTTTATTTATTTATTTATTTATTTATTTATTTATTTTATTTATGAGAGAGAGAGAGAGAGAGAGAGAGAGAGAGAGAGAAAGAGGCAGACATAGGCAGAGGGAGAAGCAGGCTCCATGCAGGGAGCCTGACGCGGGACTCAATCCCAGGTCTCCAGGATCAGGCCCTGGGCTGAAGGCGGTGCTAAACCGCTGAGCCACCTGGGCTGCCCCTCTTCCAAATTTTAATTTAAATTCTAGTTAGTTAACATATAGTGTAATATTGATTTCAGGAGTAGATTTTAGTGATTTTATTACTCACATACAACCCGAGTGCTCATCATAACAAGTGCCCTTCTTAATGCCCATCACCCATTTGGCCCTTTCTCCCCACCCCCACCTCCCCTCTAGTGACCCTCACTTTGTTCTCTATCATTAAGAGTCTCTTCTGGTTTGCTTGCTTCTTTCTCTCTCTTTCTCCTTTCCTATACATTCAACCGTTTTGTTTCCTAAATTCCACACATGAGTGAAATCATATGGTATTTGTCTTTTTCTGACTGACTTATTTCACTTAGCATAATACACTCTAGCTCCATACATGTTGTTGCAAATGGCAAGATTTCATTCTTTTGGATGGCTTGGTAATATTCCATTGGACTCATATACCACATCTTTATCCCCTCATCAGTTTGTGGACACTTGGGCTCTTTCCATAGTTTGGCTATTGTTGATAATGCTGCTATAAACATCGGGGTGCATGTACCCCTTCAAATCTGTATTTTTGTAGCCTTTGGGTAAATACCTAGGAGTGTAACTGCTGGATTGTAGGGTAGCTCTAATTTTAACTTTTTGAGGAAACTCCATACTGTTTTTCACAGTGGCTACACCAGTCTGCATTCCCATCAATGTAATCAGAGGGTTCCCTCTTCTATCATCATTTCCTAATCAAAAATATTTATTGGTGGAAAAAAAATTACCAGAAAAGGGTCACAGATTCACAAAGACATTAGAAAACCATAATTAATGAAAAGATTTCTCCTTCAACTCACCTGACTCTATGCCTTGCCCCATGCTTTCAATATCTGTAAGAGTTGGAATAGCCTGCCAGACAGATGCTGTTCTCAATGATATCTTTACAAGTATCAAATTCCCCAATTTGATACTTGCAAAGATGTCTTAAAAGGAAATCATGAAATTGCCAAACGTTTTAGAGCCCTACCCCATAGTTTTTGGCAGTTGGCTCCATCTTCTCCCTCTTACCCCCAGCATTAGACATCTTTGCTTATCTGACTAGCAAAGTCAAAACATTCTTGTCTTTAGACAGTCCTGCCAGCTTCCCTAGGAAAGCCTGTTTGGGAGGTTTCTACATTGGCCACCGACATGGTTTTCTTCTGCAGGGGGAAAAAAAGAAAATTCTTTTCTTGTCACACATGGATTTGTACTTAAAATGGGCTGCATGCAACTGTAACATCATTTCATTTCATCTAATTAATGGCTATCGTGGGTAAAGTAGAGCATTATGCTTAGAATTCTATGCACAGAATAATTGCTCCAGATATATGTATAGAATGTTACTGATACATATAGTAATGGGAGTTTTGACAATACTGTGCTTTTAAAGCCTTTTAAGAATGCCGTGGGCATGTCTAAAATAAAAGCAGTGTGAAATGAGAATTTTAAAATGCTACTATGGGTATGAAATAAAGCTGAGCCTTAACCCTTGTCCATGCTGGATATGATATTAGCTTAATCCTCATCCTACTGTTTAACCTTAACTTAGATTTGTTCTTTCATCTCAAAATATATTTATTAAGCATGTGCTGGGAATGAGGCATACAGTAGCCAATGAGACAGGCACCTGACATTTTAAAGTTGCAGAACTGCCGGGAAAACTAATACTGAAGAAGCGACTACTGGTAATTCTGAGTGTTGTTTTAAAAAAAAAAAAAAAAAGTGAAGCCTAACATTCAGGTTTGAATATTCTCTTTTTTGGGACTGTTATAAATATCATCCTTAAGCTTATGCTTCTTCTCTGCCTGAAGAGTCCTGCCTGGCTTCCCTCTGAAGGGAATCTTTCAGACAAGTGTCGTGCTGTCTCACGTGTTCCCTGACCCCTACAGGTAGGTTTTAGGGGCTTTTCTGTGCTGTTTCCAGAACATAATCCAAGCCCTTTATTAAGAGGCTGTTTTGTGTCTTTCAAGGGCTCTGGGCCTGAAATCAGGTTCCTAGCATTGGAATCTGAGCTCTACCTCTTATTAGCTTCTTGATCTTAAAGAATTAAGAATTGCATAGCCTCTGGCCTCGATTTCTCCATCTCTAAAATGGAAATTTATAATGGCATGTAAACCCTCAGGATTGTTGAGAGGATTGAATGAATTAATCATATGAAAAGCACTTAAAATAATGCCTAGCACGTAGCAAGTGCTTATTAAGCGTTGAGTCTTGCTGTAATAGCAGTAATTAACACTTTACATTAAGACTCTTTAACATAGGGATCCCTGGGTGGCGCAGCGGTTTAGCGCCTGCCTTTGGCCCAGGGCATGATCCGGGAGACCCGGGATCGAGTCCCACATCGGGCTCCCGGTGCATGGAGCCTGCTTCTCCCTCTGCCTATCTCTCTCTCTCTCTCTCTCTCTCTCTCTCTCTCTGTGACTATCATAAAAAAAAAAAAAAGACTCTTTAACACAGCTGTCTTCCTCAATAGATGATAAAGTCTTAGATTTCTGGGCTCTTCATTTATTCATCCCTCCGTTTCTGGTACTTGGCACATGGTCTGGCACTTAGTAGGTGCCCAGCCAGTGTTTGCTACATGAATGGAAGAGTGGTAAGTCCCCACTAAACATGATGCACAAAGTCCAGATCAAGGAAATGTAGGTCAAAGTCATTCGAGAGACTGGACCATGCCCCTATATATGATTTTGTTCCGTTTCTTGGCGAAGAACCAGTAAGCCAAAGTAAGTTAACTGTACCTTTGAGAAATCTCTTGATGGGCTCCTTGGCTCTTTTATTTAAAGACGTACTATCTTCAGGTTCCTTGGCCACCACAGTAAATAACTGACATGTCTTTAGATTCAGTCATCACATTCTTTGAATGAGAAAACAACCTCTTTTTTTAATTATGCCAAGCCACATGCAGGAGAGGCCTACAACACAATGCAAATTCATTTTGTCAAGTGTCTCTCATCACAAGCTGCATCCCTGGCATTCAAGTTAAATAATAAATAATACAGGGTGAGGTGTTTGGAGGGGACAAAGAGGAGGGGAGTTAAAGGAGCAAAACAAAGAGGGAAGGCTATGAGAATGGAGAACCTGGAATCAGATTTTAAAGGGCCTCCAACTCTTCTTCCAGCTGTGATTGTTTGGGAATGTTCCAGAGAGAATGGATAGAATGGGGATGTGCTTTAGCAAATGGCATGAACAATGCCTTTGATTTCATGGTGATGACACAACCGTACTATATTTGTTGTGGTGCTTTGAAGTGCAATCCCATGCAGGGCTTCCTATTTGGAAAGACATCTCAGCAGACAAAATGCTGTCCCCTCTCTGCATTGTCCAAAGAGAATCAAAGCAGCCACTGGGGACTTCTGATGGGTACTGCGGAGTCACCCATGTCCCAGAGTTGGAGAATGAGAGGCCTGAACTTACAATAATGAGAAGTACACTTACTGATGTTCGCTGTCGACAGGCAGTATTGGAGTGCTTCGCGTAATCTACTTCAGGGGCCGGCAAACTGTGGCCCTTAGGCCCAAGCTACCTGGAGCCTGTTTTTATACAGTCTAAGAGCTAGAATGTTCACATTTTTAGAAGATTGTAAAACAAACAAACAAACAAAAAAACAAAAAGCAGTAAGTATAAGAATATGCAATGGAGATCTTATGTGGCCCACAAAGCTGAAAATAGATACTCATTGGTCTTTTACAGAGAAGTCTGCTGACCCTGACTCTGTCTCATAATAAAGTCAATTAGATAATATGAGCATTCATTCTCCCCCTGATGTAATTTGGAGACTGCATCTTTGAAAGGAATAAGTACTCAACTGACATTGCCCAACTAGTCACTGCAACCACTACCCAGGAAACACCAACAGAACTACTTACAGGACTTGTGAAGACAACAGATGGGTATTATGGGACTGCTAGGGGCTGCAACAATGCAGAGAGCACAGACTCCTTTAAAAGGACAGTCACGGGCACCTGGGTGGCTCAGTGGTTGAGTATCTGCCTTTGGCTCAGGTCGTGATCCCAGGGTCCTAGGATCGAGTTCTGTATCAGGCTCCTTGTGGGGAGCCTGCTTCTCCCTCTGCCTATGTCTCTGTCTCTCTCTTTGTGTGTCTCTCATGAATAAATAAATAAAATCTTTCAAAATAAAAAAATTTTAAAAAAGACCTTCACAAGGCAGGTCAAGCCAATAGTGGCTCTTTAGGAATGGGTGACCCTTGATGCCAATTTTCTGATATTTCAAGAAAAGCCAGGAAACTAGATTTTATGCAAAAGCTCCTTAATTTCAAAGGCTGGCAACTGATTCAACATTTCAAAAATATTGTAAGGATCCAGAAAAACATGCCTGTGGGCTGAATACAGCCCAAGAACCTCAAGTTTGAAACCTCTGTGTATGACTGTGAGTTCATTTGGTCCAACTCCTTCACTTTATAGTGAAAAAACTGAGAATTAGAGGAAGGGTGAGTCTTCCTCCTTATTTTTGTAGTTTTGTAAACAATGAGAGAGGGTTACTGAAAAGTCCAAGGTCACACAGCTAAGTAGAGACAGAGGTGGGTTTCCAACCTCAGACTCCAGTCTTATTCCAGTACTTTCCTTTGGCCTTCTGATGTACTTAATCTTTGAGATGACTCTCCCAGTCTCCTTTACTATGCCTTGTGTCATACTTGGAGCATGGCTCTAACTGGATTAAAACTAAGATTCACACATAGCTGGCTGTGTCTGGCAAGTTAGTGGGTCATTGCCCCTTCTACTCAAGTTGGAAGCTGGCCTGAGTTAGACTTGCTTTCAAGTGGTGAATGGGTGGTGAATTCTAGGATTGCTGGGAGCAGAGGCTAATGAGGGAGAAAGAGATACAGGAGGACAGAAGTTTTATTTCTCTAGGTTGGGAAGCCTACAGGCTGCAGCTGGCAGCCATTTGTCACAAGGAACCTGGGCGATTTAGGGCTGTTGCTTGGGATCCAGGTGACTTTGAGTGAGAAGGGGATTCTCTGTTTCTGTAAGGAACACAGTACAACACCGCTGAGGGCCTGCAGGAAGGAGCTCACTGCCTTTTCACACCTTGAAAGACCTGTGTTGCGGAACACCTAGAGCTACAACTCCAGATGTGGCATGCTCAGGGAAAGCCCTAGAAGCTGTGGGAATGCTCAGGGGCTACCTTCACGTGATTTCAAAGCCAGTGCCAAGAAGTGAGCATCGTGCAGCCAGAGCACCAGAGAGGGCTCTAGGTGCACTCATGAAACACCGAGACTTCTGGGTAAAGGGCATGGTGGGGAGAAATGAGTATCTGATGGTCCTGCTCGTGTACACGTGGGGAGGAACAAGTAAATTAGGTACCATTACTGTTCCTATGGCCTCTTTTGTACCTGGGAAACTAGGTGCCACAGGATGCAGCTGCCTTAGAGAGACCACAGTCTGAAGCTTCATTACTTAAAGTTCAACCTCTGGGGGCTCCCGGGGGGCTCAGTCAGTTAAGCGTCTGCCTTTGGCTCGGGTCATGATCCCAGGATGGAACTCCTTGTGTTGGGCTCCCTGCTTAGCAGGAAGTCTGCTTCTCCCCTCCCCTCTGCCCCTCTCCCCTGCTTGTGCTCTTTCTCTTCCTCTCTCTCAGATAAATAAATAAAATCTTAAAAAAAAAGTTCAAACCTTAGACTAGCAGCATCAGGCTCATCTGGGAGCTTGGTAGAAAAGCAGAATCTAAGCCCTATGCCAAACCTACCAAACTCAAATCTGCACTGTAACAGATTGATTTGTGAGCACAGTAAAGTTTGAGAAGCTCTGGCCTTGGTATTACAAGTAACAGCTCTAGACAAATGTGGGTTTTAATCTGAGATCAGCCACATCTTTGTTGTGTGATATTGACCAAGTGATTGAACGTCTCCACCCCTCTATTTGCTCATTTCTAAAATGGAGATAATAGTGGTACTTATTTATAGGTTTGTTGTGATGTTTAATTGAGATGCCACGTAAAGCATGGTGATTGAGGCATACACATTCTTAGGAAAATTAGCCATTGTCATTACCATTATGACTTTCTATAATTCAGAACTTGTCACCAAAGCATTTGTTAAAGAGGCTTCTCTAGCTCCCTGCCCACTACCTCCTCCCTCAACAACCCGGTGAGATTTCCTCCCACCCCCAACACAGCCTGCCAGTAATCATAATATGAAAAATACCACTGATATTCTTCAAAAGACTAGGAACTAAAAACACAGACCGGAGAGCATCCCAGTTATCCTCACTATGCCCAATAAGGCTGGATTCTATTGAGAAGTGAGGAAAGTCAGGCTCTCAAATCCATGTAGGGCCCTGGGTGTGGACAGCAGAGCTACAGTGCTTCTCCAAAAAAAAGTTCAAGCCCCTGGAAGTGGCTGAACGACTCTTAAAGTCTGGCCTGAAAGAAGGGTTTGGACATCTGCTGCACATGGAGGGTTTACTGTATACTTGTACTCCTACTTGCTCCCCAACACCTACTAAAATGAAAGAGAAATAAATAAAAGGCACAAAACACAAAACTACAAAGAAAAAAATAATTGGAGCAGAGACAATAGGATTTTGGGGTTTTTTGTTTGTTTGTTTGTTTGTTTGTTTGTTTTTAAAGATTTTATTTATTTAATCATGAGAGACACACAGAATGAGAGGCAGAGACACAGGCAGAGGGAGAAGCAGGCTCCATGCAGGGATCCCCACGTGGGACTTGATCCCAGGTCTCCAGGATCACTCCCTGGGCCGAAGGCAGGCACTCAACCACTGAGCCACCCAGGCGTCCCGACAATAGGATTTTGGATCTATAAAGGAGATGGGCAAGAAATAATTGACTTAGGCAGACCTGAGGAAGTAAAACCAGAGTCTCAATGGTGAAAGCCTACAAGCTGTCTCATTTCACTGTAGAGCTCCAGGAAAGGAAAGGAAAATTGGGAGCTCAGGCACTTCAAAAAGTAAAGGGTCTGGGTTGGTTTGAATGTCTTAAGATTGACTCCTGTGTCCTGCTCTCCTCCTGAGTGCCTGTCCTCTCTCTAACAAAGAGATGACTGGAAATTTCCTGTCCAGGGTAAATGAGTGAATGAGAAACTGGATGTGGGGAAAACAGCATAGCTAAGGGTAGATATATTGTCCTGAAAACAGGAATGAAAGGAGTAAATGAAATCTGTATAGAAATAGTGAGACTGCTTCCCAGTCTCTTCCCCCTTGAAGCTTCTAGAAAATCTTAGCAGCCAGTCTTGTCCTCCTCAGGAAGAGATTGGAAGGCTCCTTTCTAGTAAAACGGAATGGCCCTTCAGAAAAGACTTAGAGAGATAGTGTTAAGGAATTATCAGTGAATTAGCCAGGTGATCCTAAAGGCAAGCCCACTAGGCAACAGAGTTTGCTCTTACATGTTAAAATTTCTAATCAGTTTTTAGTTAAATAGGCATGGGTAGTCTAGATCACCTATATCTGATCAAAGCCCTTACAATAAAAAACAAACACAAAAGCATAACACATTTTGAAAGCTCAAAAAACTTAGAAACAATGCAGGGAATGGTAAAAAATTTTACAAAATATATCATTAATATCCTTATAGAGATAAAGAAAGATATGTACATGAAACAAGAACTGGAGGCTGTTTAAAGAGAAAAATATTCAAACAACTGAAACAAGTCCTGAAAATTAAAAATATGATAGCAGAAATAAAAATGTCAATAAATGGGTTGGTAGACAAAGCTAAGAAAACCTCCCAGAAAAAAACAGACAAAAATATGACAGACAGGAAAGGGAAGATTAAAAAATTAGAAATGGTTTATGAGCTCCAATATCTGAATAACAGGAGTATTGGAAATAGGGAATAAGAAAATCAGCAATGAAATATTTCAAACAAATCCCTCAGAGTTTCTGCAGTAAAAGAACCTAGCAACAGTTCAGCGCACTGGAAGAAAGAAGACTCATGTCATCCATCGTGTGATTTCTGAAGAAATTTTCCAAAGAAAAGAGAAGATCCTAAAAAATTTCAGTGAGTAGTAGATGGAAAAGGTCACAAAAGCAGGATAAAGAGGCAAAAATGGTATCAGAGTTCTTAAGAAGCAAAAGGACAAAGGAACTATCAATGTCCTTAAAATTATAGGGAATTTATTTCTAACCTGGAATTCTGTGTCCAGCCAAATAAGATCTCAAAAAATTCACCTCCCATATGTTTGTTCTCAGTGTAAAGGGTAAACAAAAAAAGGGAAGACATGAGATCTTGTAAATAAAAGATATGAATATCGGTATGAGATCCAATAAAATTTCCAGGAATACAGTAGAGCCTGACCCTAGAACAAGAGCCATTCAGCAAGGCTCCAAGGCTTGCCTCCAGTCTATATTGGAACCATTTAGACAAAAGGAAACCACATTTCGATGGCAAAGGAAAGGAAGGCAAAGCAAATATAAGGGATGTGAAGAAACTAGTAGATTATTTGATGGATTGGAATGTACTGAGAGAAGATGTATATAACCTGATAGAGAGTTTGGGGATGAAATGATGACAGGTGCCTAAAATACTAAATGATTCTAAGAGAGAGAGAGAGAGAGAGAGAACCAATTGTTAACTCAAGAGGAAGCAAAAATTAACACAAGAAAGTACTGCACAGTACACTATATGGCTCAACTCAGAATAATTGTTACAGAATCATAATAAAGGAAACACGAATGTTTAAGCAAAGATTATGAAGTAAGTACATTGAGAGGATGAGAAGAAGTCTCTGTCCAAAGAGGAGAAGGACAGTTAAATTATCATCTTCAATAATATATAAGGTACATTGATAATAACTAAGAATTGAAAATTTAGAAATTGCAGTAGAAACACATTATCTAGTGATATGGAAACAAAAACCAGAAGAAACAGCTCAATTAGTTGAAAGTGGCTGCCTCTGGAGAGGAAGACCAGCAGGTGGAGGAGGAGATGAAGAAGAAGGCAGGTGGCTACTATTTTGTATTAAAATCCTTTTAGAATATTTGACTTTGAAAATTATGTAAATGAGTTACTTTGATTAAAACTAAAAATTAAATTGAAAAATAAGTTTTAGCATTTTAAAAAAGATTTTATTTATTTATTCATGACAGAGAGAGAGAGAGGCAGAGACATAGGCAGAGGGAGAAGCAGACTCCCTGCAGGGAGCCTGACATGGGACTCCATCTCAGCACCCTGGGATCACACCCTGAGCCGAAGGCATATACTCAGCCACTGAGATACCCAGGCATCCCAAGTTTTGGCATTTCTATGGGCTTCCAAACCTTATGCTAAAGAAAGATGGTTCTGAGGATAACATTCTAAGCAGCAGCAGGCAGGACACTGCAGGGTCTTCTTGTCTTACTATAAAACAGAAGCATAATAACAATCACCCAGAGCCAGATATTATTCTAACCAAGAAGTCAGTAGCCCTGGGGTGCCTAGGTGGTCAGTCAGTTAAGTGGCTGACTCTTGACCTCAGCTCAGGTCAGGGTTGTGAGTTCAAGCCCTGTGTTGGGCTCTGCACTGAGCATGAGCCTACTTAAAAAAAGAGAAGGAGTCAGAAGTCATGAGTTCTAACCTTGATTCTATCATATATGATCCTTTTAAACCTCTATTTTCTTTCTTTCTTTTCTTTTCTTTTTTTTTTTTTTAGATTTTATTTATTCATGAGAGACACAGAGAGAGAGGCAAAGACACAGGAAGAGTTAGAAGCAGGTTTCTCGCAGGAAGCCTAATATGGGACTTGATCCCTGGACCTGGGATCACACCCTGAGCCAAAGGCAGATGCTCAACCACTGAGCCACCCAGGCATCCCAAACCTCTATTTTCTTTTCCTATAAGACAATATTCCTATTCTGATGCCTTCACAGTGCTGTGATGATCATGAAAGATAATGGATGTAAAATGCTTTGTAAATTGTAAAGCACTCCACAGATGTAATAGAATATCATTATTCTACCCACATATAAGATTGGCAGACAGTTTACTATATTGTAATTTATACCATCTGGTTTATTTTTGCTTTTTAGCGAATTTTTTCTTATAGCAAAAAAAAAATAGATTTATTATGGAAATTTTATAAATACTAAAAAGCAAAAAAAAAAAATAGAAAAGAAACCAAAGGAAAATAAAAATTACCTTTAATTGCATCATCAAGAAATAACCACTGCAAACTTCTATATTTTTGATATATACATATGAAATAAATATTTATTATTTTTTTTTTTTATTTAAATTTTTTTTTTTTAATTTTTATTTATTTATGATAGTCACAGAGAGATAGAGAGAGAGGCAGAGACACAGGCAGAGGGAGAATCAGGCTCCATGCACCGGGAGCCCGACGTGGGATTCGATCCCGGGTCTCCAGGATCACGCCCTGGGCCAAAGGCAGGCGCCAAACCGCTGCGCCACCCAGGGATCCCTGAAATAAATATTTATGATTTATATATACATTTGATTCCCACTAAAATAAATATTGTGGCTATTTTCACAAAATAATAAATATTTTTATATATAACATCATTTATTATTTGTAATGGAAGGAGAGAGATATAGATAGAAGACTGAAGAAGTTAAGTAAAAACTGAATTAGAAATAATGGAATGAACAGATAGTGAATTTTCATTTTTAAAATATTACCTAAACCTGCCAATTGAAAAAGGCTGTAAATAATACCAGCCCAGTAGCAACAAGCAACTTCTAGTAGCAAGATTGTGGTTTCTAACTACCATTTCCCACTAAAAAACAAAACAAAACAAAGTAACAGGGTATTCCTAAAATGGATGCTTTCATATCTGAAACAGGATAGGTACAAGATGAACCTGAAACACCTATTATTCCAGGGCAGAGGTGGAGAAGGGGAAGGAGGCTATCAAAGACCCGGGAGTCAATATGAAGATGTTCCTACTGGCCAAAGATGGGGCAATTTGAACATCAGTATGAACAATAACTAAAATGAATGAAAATACATCAACCATATTTAAATACATGAACTCATAATGACACTTAAAAAGAAAAAGGAAAAGAAAAAAAACCTCTTTGATACCTTGGGAGAATACTACAGAACCAAACCATTCTTTGGGAACCTGATAAGTAAAAGGAAAGAATCAAACATTTATCCGGCCTCTTTAGGTCACCAAATAGTTCAAGAGAGGAAGTTTTTCTCTATAGATGTATTCCAGTGAAGAAGGAATGAATATCAATGAATCAGAATATGACCAATAGAACCTCTAGGTGAATGATGAATCTAGTCAATAAGCATCACAGGTTACTAACATCACAAAGACAGATGGCAGGACACAATAACATCTAGACAGTCTTATCCAAAAGAATTAACTCTGAATTCTAGAGAATCAAGCTTCTCTAGAACTAATTACTAATTTACAGGAAATAGAAGTTGTAGAAGAATGGTTACCAGAAGAGTGCATTCACTAAACTCAGCTTTTTGGAGACTCTCTTGGACAAACAACCCTGTCTTTGTAAGAAGTAATGTACAAGCAGGGGTGAAAATAAATGGAGGAAAGCCTATCAGAAGAGATTTAGTAGATACATTAGCCAATTGCAATGCATGAAGTTTATTTGGATACTGATGCAAACAAACTGGAAAAATACAAATTTACGAAACAAACAGGTCATTTTGAATGGTGACTGGACCACTGATGACATTAAGAAATTATTGTTTTAAAATGTAATAATAGGGACAGCTGGGTGGCTCAGTGGTTGAGTGTCTGCCTTCGGCTCAGGGCGTGATCCTGGAGTCCTGGGATCAAGTCCCGCATCAGGCTCCCCACAGGGAGCCTGTTTCTCCCTCTTTCTATGTCTCTGCCTCTCTCTCTGTGTCTCTCATGAATAAATAAATAAAATATAAAAAATAAAAATAAAAAATAAAATGTAATAATATATTTGGTTATTTTTTAAATAGCTCATATTTTTAGAGATATTTACTAAAATATTTACGGACAAAATGAAATGATGCTTGGAATTTTCTTCAAACTAACAGGGGAGGCAGTAAGTGAGGAGGAATATAGATAAAACGAGATTGGCCCTGAATTTTATAATCATTAAAATTAGGGGCACTTGACTGGCTTAGTTAGTAGAGCATGCAACTCTTGATCTTAGGGTAATGAGTTCAAGCCCCATGTTGGGTGTGGAGCCTACTTAAAAATAAAATAAAATAAAATAAAATAATTATCACTGAAATTAGGTGATGGGTATAATTTGTACACCAAACTTTGTATTTGTCTCACATTTTCCATAATAAGTTAAAGTCACAAAAATATGTACTGTAAATTCTTTCCAGTTCTTTAAATATTCTTCTCATCATGGTCTATAATAGCTATATAACAGTTCATTACACTAGATTATTTACTAATTTGTTGACACTTAGATTGTTTCCAATTTGTTGCTGTTACTAACACTAATAAAACTCTTTTATATCTTTACATAAGTCCATCCATGATTATTTTCTCTTACTTAACTCCCTCAAATGTAGACATAGATTCCTGGGCTGGAAACTTCACACAATGGAAAGCTTTTGGTAAATGTGTCTATACTCTCTTTTGGAAAGGTTTTGCCAATATCTACCCATTGGCGGTATAGGGAGAGAGAGTATTTTCTGGGCATGTCACATTTCTCTAATACTTTCCTCATTTGATAAGCAAAAAAATAAATAAATAAAAAAATAAAAACAAAAAAAACCCCCACACTTTGAATATTATTGTATCTTGCATTTTTTGGAGTTACAAGTGAGTTAAATATATATCATGTGCTTAGCTTTGTACTTTTTAGTAAATTAGCTTTTTATATTCTTTGCCTACTTTTCTATTGAGATGCCTTTTTCTTATACATTTGTAAAACCTCATTATATATTAAAGATAATAGCACTTTTTTGTGTATGTTTCAAATACTTCCTCAACATTTTATTCCTTTGATTCTTGTCTTGGTTTTATAAATATACAAACATTTCAAAAATTTTATAGCAAGTTTTTGACATTTTTCTTTAAAATTTTTTTCCTTTTTATGTCACATTTAAACATGACTTCTTTCTTCATCTCTAAAATGATGTAAATTGTCACCTGTTTTTCTTCTAGAATTTTCCTTTTTTATATTCAGTGTGAAAAAATTTAAAGGGATATTATAATGGAGAGGGATCTAACTTCTTTCCCTCTAAAATGATTTGTTGGTTACAATGGCACTGTAACTGAAAGGTTCATCCTTTCCCAACTGATTTGAAACTTCCACAATTTTTGGGTTGCTTCTTTTTAAGAGTCAACAGACTTGACAGTTATAAATCTCTTATTTAACATTTTTGAGCAGCCACTGCTGATATCAGGTTAAGTGCTTGGTATTTATTTAAATGAATATATCACAATCACCATGATTGCTGTGGTTAAATTCAGATGGTTTATCTGTATAATGAAATAGTATGCAATTATAAAAAAAGAATGAGAAGGCATGTATTTCTAACACATATTGTTATATGGAAAAAGTAGCATGCAGGCCAGAATAGTGTTTATTTGGGAATTGATATTAACTCTACTCCTTTTGTCCCACAGGCTGGTAAGGCCTAGGAATGTTGGATTAAACCTGACTTGGGAATATTAATATATTTTATTTTATAGGGCTGTTATAAGAATTAAAGGTATGACTATGTATAAAGCATTAGGTAAGCATCTGGCATCATAGTCATTCGAATCACCCTATGGAGGCTTTGGTAATTTAGTGAAGGCCTTTGTGGTTACTTTTGTCTTTATGTTCCTTTGTTACATTTTGTTTTTGTTTTTGTTTTTAAGATTTTATTTATTTATTCATGAGAGACACACAGAGAGAGGCAGAGACACAGGCAGAGGGAGAAGCAGGCTCCATGCAGGGAGCCCGATATGGGACTATCCTGGAACTCCAGGATCACGCCCTGAGCCAAAGGCAGACGCTCAACTACTGAGCCATCCAGGCATCCCTGTTTCTTACATTCTCGATTACCTCTGGACAAATGGCCTCTGGACCAATAAACAGTTCTAGTAAAGGCTGGAGACTTCTAAGACTAGGAAATGGATCTGATTTAGCTTGGAGAGGAACAGCATCTGCCACCTAGTCTAACCCGCAGAAGAAAAGGCAAATTCACATCAAGTGCAAAAGAAGTCTGTTAGGCAAGTAAGAAAAGAGGACAAAAATTAGCAAGAAAGGAAGCCTTGGCTGAGGCATCCTCTTTGGAAAGGATCACATGGCCTTAAGCACACAGGAGGAAAGCTCTAAGAGACCCCCTTTTGAAGAGACCATTGCCAGCAGCCCTTGGAAGGGAAATGTTATGCAAGTGATGTCAGCTGATACAACGCCTCTCTGCTGTGAAAGCGGGGGCGACCTAATCAGAGAGGATGCTTCCACTGTGGAATTCTATCAGCTAGTCATCTTGACCACAACAGATGCTGCTATTTTCTGATCAGAGTTTGCCCTGTTATCTGGGCACAAACGTCCATGGAGGAGCACAATCAGAACCATTATGTGCTCCTATGAATCTCAGCTCCACTGCCTGAACTACATGCCCCCCAAAACAGAAAGCAAGCATTGGTAGGGGATGGAATAAACTCATGTGAATTACCCATCTTTCACAAGTGCTCATGTATACACGCCCACAGGCCCTTCACCCCTGAAGAAGGATGGGAGGCAACATTCATTCGCTTGTTTCAGAAATATTTATGGAACTATCTACTCTGTGCCAGATTCTATACTAGATGCTGGGGATCACAACAGTGGCCAAGACACTCATGGGACTTACTCTGCAAGTTATATTGCAACTTGGGCAGATCTTTAAAGAAAAAGTAAAAAAACTCATACACAAATAATTGCAGCTTGTGAAGTACACGATGAAGGAAATAAACAGGGTGTGATCGTGGAAAGTCACACGATGGCCTGCTCTAGACAAGATTAACCACAACATCAAATGTACTGTAGTGGTTCATGGGAGAGCTCACTTCACTGCTACTGGTGTTAATCCCATCCATCCATCCATCCATCCATCCATCCATCCATCCATCCAATACAGTATGGTGGCTAAGAGCCTGTACTCAAAACAACCTAAACTGGAATCTGGCTTTGCCATTTATTAAACATTAGTGACCTTGGACAAACTACTTAACTTCTTTACATCTCAGTTTTCTCACCTATGGAATAAGAGTAATAATCATACCTACCACATGGTGTTGCTCTTAAATTTAAATGAGATAATGTCCTTTACAGGACATTGCCTTTAGGCCTGGGCACAATGCTCAATACAGGCTAGCTATTTTGTTACTAGTATCTGTTCCTTCACTCCATGAAGGAATATTTGCTAAGAACCCCTAAGTACTAAATACTCTGCTGAACATTGGAGTGAAGATGGGGAAGGAGAAAGATCCAACCATTTCTCCAAAGGAGAAGATGTGTGAGAATCCAAGTAGAGGCTTCCTCCTTTTCCAGCAGACATATTCAAAAGCCATTGTTAAATCCCCAAATACTAGCTTTGAATTCCCTCAAGACAGAAAGGCAGCTCACAGGGTAAACTGAGTTACCTGCCAAAGAATAATAACCAGCCGCACTCCTTGGCTTTTAAAAGTCGGGTTATGCTGGGAAAGGCATGGTCCTGGGAATTCTGGAGAGGAGGAGAATCTCATTCTGATTCTGTTGAGCCAGAGCCACACACACTCCAGTTTACTCACCCTCCCTCCCAAGTTACCTTCAGGAGTTGATGAGAGAACTCATATTGGAAGTGCCACAGCCACATAGAAGGCTTTCCAAAAATGTCTCCTGTTCTGTCTTTAGTTCTACCCACTGTTTGCCTCTTTGGGTTTCTGCTCTTCCCTGCAAACTGGAAGTAACAGGATCCTAGTGGGAAGGAAGGCAGGGGGTACAAGGCTTGAGTGAATCAACAGATGTGGAGGGCCCTTGAAAATGTGACGGCTCCGCTTGTGTAAGGTATTATTACCTGTGCACATAGTAAACATTTCTGTGAGATGAAAAATCACAGATGTTGAGGGAACTTTACTGGGGAGCCATTTACAGCGACCTTTCCTAAGAACGAGAACGTTCTTGGGCTGGCACTTTTCTTGCCCTCTAATTGTGGACATTTGATGGCACTTATCAGTGGGTGTCCAAATCCTATGTAACCAGTTTGTGTATCTGATGTAGTGTCAGACAACAGGCACGAAGCATTGCCCCTTGCCCCCAAGTGTCTCCTTGCCTGAAATACCTGCTTTCTGAAACGATTTTACAGTAACTGCCAGTTTATGAAGAGAAGAGGTTTTGCAAATAAATACATTCCCTAATTAAAACTTGCCCTTTAAAGACTCACACTTTCTGGGCCCCACTACAGGTTTTCTTTTCCTTGTAACGTAGCATAGAATCAATAAGGGCAATGCAAACGTCTTTAATATATACAGTTTCAACAGCTCTAATAACATATCTGCCTACGTGAGAAAGAACGCCTCCTCCCCCTCTCCAGCCCAGCTGATAATTTCCCCTGATTTGTTAAATGCCCTCTTATTTCACTCTCAAAGATAAAGCTTAAAAGGCAGTCTTCAGGGGGAGTGGGAAGGGTGGATTGAAAAGCAATAAAGTAGAAGAGGGGGGTCACAGCCATATTTTTTAAATGACAGCTTTTAATTTTTGTTATGAAAGTAATGAATGTTCATTGTGGGAAAGTTAGAAAGTATCCAAAAAGCCTGAAGAAGAAAATATATATTACTCATAATCCTATCACCCAGAGGCAACCATTGTTAATATTTGGCATGTTTTTGGTGGTTCTTTTTTTTTTTCCCCCAGATTTTTCTCCGGGAAGATTTTTTATGCAGTTAACAATTTTGAAGTCTGCTTTTTAAAAATTTTACATGGATAGCATTGGCATTTTTCCACAGCCTGAGAAACTCTGCAAAGAAAGAACTTTACAGTGGCTATATAATATTCTGACAAGGCTGTCCCTCAACTTACTTACCAACTACTTGACCATTTAGGCTGTTTCAATTTTTTTTTCTTGTTATTGCAAATAAGGTACTGCTATTATATCTAATCTATTGGTTTTGTTTGCTTCTCTGGGTAATGCGTGGGCTGGCAGTTTGGAGGGTCTTAGGCTGGGTTTCCTGTGGCACAGAGCAACCATCCAGGAGAATATCAAGCTGCTACAGAGTTAGATTACAGCATGGTAACAACTGACCTTAGTCTTCCCTCTACAACCTCCGCTTCCTTCTGAATTCTCTTGACATGGAAGCAGACAGTCCCACCCTCCACCCAGATACCCAAGCTTGAGAACTAGGAGTCCCTTTGGATTTCTTGCCCACCCCCACTCAGCCAGTCACCAATAACTGTTCATTTTATACCCTCGATCTTTCTTAAATCTCTCTTCCCTTCTCCATCCTCACTGCAATTGCCTGAGTGTACCTAAATGATCTTAACTGAGCAGCTCTGGTCTTCTCGGGCCTTCAATCCATTTCTCTACACTGCTGCCAAATTGTCTTTTTCAACTACTGAAGATCACATGGCTCCTTCTACTTAAAAGTCTTTGATAACTCTTTGCTCCGGACCCTCACCCCCTACCTAAGCTTTTTTTTAAAAAAAATATTTTATTTAAATTAAATTTGCCAACATACAGTATAACACCCAGTGCTCATCCCATACGTAAGCTTTTAAGATGTTTGAGTTCCTCAGGTTCATTCGAGCCCCTTCAAGATCCAACCCGACCTACTTGTCTAGATGGTCCCAAGCACTCCCTTCATGTGCCAACTCTGAGGCCATAATGTGCCACATGCTTTCGTTCATGTCCCTGTAGGTTACCTTTATTTAAAAAGCGCCTCCAAAATTCAACTTGAATACTACCTCCTACAGGAAGTCTTCCCTTACCCACCAGGATTTGGTTGGGTAATCTTCTGTGCTCAGACTCTCTCTGTCCTTTAGGCGGAAACCTACCATACTGTGCATCTCTTTGAAGGTGGGGATTTCTTCATCTTTAAACCTCTAAATACTTCAGTCATGTAGGTCTTAAAAACAAGGAAAGTAAAAAAAAGAAAAAAAAAAAAAAACAAGGAAAGCCTTCTCCATAAATACAGTGATTATCAAGATAAAGAAATTCACATTTTCCTATTAATGTCCCAATCCAGGACCACGTGTTACCTTTATTGTCAAGAGAGCTAAGCCTTTCCTTTAATCTAGAACCGTGGCAGAGTCTTTCTCTTTCACGATTTTGGTGTTTTTGAAGAGAACGTGACAGTTATTTCATTGAATGGCCCTCAGTTTGAGCTTGTCTGATGTTTCTTCATGATTCGATTCAGATTATTTATTTTTGGCAGGACTACCACAGAGGGGAGGTTATGTCCTTCTCAATGGGTCACATCAGGAGGCACATGATGTCTACCGATCACATTACCAGTGATACTGACTTATTAATTACTTAAGGCAGAGTTGGCCAGGTGTTTCAACTGTAAAATTACTGTTTTTCTCCTCTCGAAATTAATCGAGGATTCTTCGAGACTATGCAACATATCTTGTTTCTCATCATACTTTCACCTGCTAATTTTAGCCAGGGCCTCTGGTTTCCCATCAGTCAAATGAGGTGCACAGAATGAACAGTCCAGAATGAAAATTCCAGAATTGTCACTCAAGGGTTCTTTTATTATCCCCTCTGCCATGGGCTTCATATTTGGAAAGATTCTGTCCACCAAACAAGTGATATTTCTCAAGGTATATGTGACTCATTTCCCTATTACACATTCACCAGACATGTCTACTGCACTCCGCGCTCACAAAGGCAAGGCTTGTTTGCCTCACCGCTGGATGCCCAGAGCCCATGACGGTGCCAGCCACAGGGTAGGTGGTCAACAAATATTTGTCAAAGTGCCGAATCTAACTGTCAATCACAGCTTGTATAAACCATTTGATATCTGCAGTGAAGACAAAAAGTTGATAAATGCTATCCAAAGGCAGAGACTTGACATTTTAGTCTCCTAGGCTTTGTCACTGGTCAGTGTTCAGTTATGAAGATTTTAAAAACAGATTGAATGGAGGGCACGGAAACCTCCCATCCACTCCTACCTCTGTCCCTGACTTTCTGGGAAGTCTCAGTTAGGAGATGTTGAAGGGGCATCCCAGCACCCCAAGTTTATAATCTCTGTGATGCCTCTGTCATCAGCAGACAGCAACTGGCTAGACGGGCCTCCTGGTCATCATACAACAGAGTTTTTAAAATATCCTAGGCCTTGTTTCACACTTCTGTAACATTATCATTGTCACATTTCCTCCTTCACTGCACACTTTAGGTCGTGGAGATATAATGTAGTGGATCGTGAAAGGAGTTTTAAAACAGGTTGCGGGAGGAGAAAGGAAGTCACGTTGTTTGAACTTCAGTATGTCCGGTGCTTTCTTTGCTTTGTTCTCTCCTTTAACCCTCACCATAAGGGGTGAGATAGGTATGACCTTCCATTCTACAGATGAGAAACCCGAGGCAGGGCGAGAGGTCACGGGGAGCACGAGGTCACAGGGCTAACATGCAGCGGGCTGCGGTGGGAATTTTCTCCAAAGCCCTTGCAAGTTGCCCGTGCGCCAAGCTGCCTCTCCCACCCGCGAAAATGCCCTTCTCCAAATGTGCTGGCGATCACAGCCCAGAAACGCGAAGGACAAATCTCTTGGACCACGTTCTCCGCAGTTATTTTTTAAATGATTGTTATCACGACTGAGTAGCTGTTACCATGGTTTTAGGGAAGTTGTCCGAGGGAGGGCCTTTCTCTGGGCATCTTGCGAGCCTGAGGAAGGAACTCAAGTTCTCAGCTCTTAATTACCTCTGGCTGTGCTGCAGCAGCAACGCGAGAGGGACTGACCCCGGAGAAGTGTCGAGGGTGTGAAATAGCATCAGGGGGTGGCGGGGGGGGCGGGGGAGCCGCCGGCCCAGGAGCCCCCGGGGACGGGCGAAGGGGGTGTGGGGGGGAGGCAGGGCGAGGGGCCGAGGGGCTGCACCTCGGAGGCACGGGGCAGAGGGCCTACGCGGGAGGCCAGAGAACAAAAGGCAGGGGGAGAGGAAGTGGGGGAAAGTCGGGCCGAGCCAGGAGAAAGTTGGAGAAAGGGCCTGGAACAGCGAGCGGAGACGGTAAAAGAGCAGAGCGAGGGAGACACTGAACCGAGACTACTGGGAGGATTCGAGAAAGAAAAGGCAGCACGAGGGAGCGAAGATGGAGAAGGGAGCGCAGTGCAAGGAGGCCGGGGAGGCGCAGAGCCCCGGGCGCGCCGGGCGGCGGCGAGGGCCCCGGGAGGCCGCGCTGCCCCGCGTGGCGCCCCCCGCGCCGTGGCCCTGCCCTGCCCTGCCCTGCCCGCGGCTCGCCCACCCCGAGGGCTGCCTCCCGCCTCCCATTCATGGAACCTGCGTGTGCGTGTGCGTGTGCGCGCGCGCGTGTCTCCTCGCTCGCTCGCTCGCCCTGTGTGTGCGAGAGCGAGGGCGGGGGACGGAGGCAGGGAGGGGGGCGGAGGGGAGCTGTTCAACACACTCACACGCGCGCGCTCGCACGCAGCCGCCCCAGCCCCCAGAAGCCTCGGGATTGCAGCTGTTTCATGTGGGGCAGCAGTGCTGGCAGGGACGCCGGCCGGGAGCGGCCGGGAGCGGGAGCGGGAGCGGGAGCGGGAGCCGGAGCGGGAGCCGGAGCGGCCGGGAGCGGGAGCCGGAGCCGGGGCCGGAGCCGGGGCCGGAGCCGGGGCCGGGGCCGGGCGTGCGCGCGCCGCTGGAGGCTCGCTCGGGCTCCGCTGCCCTCGGGGCTGCTGTGGGTCTCGCTGGAGCTGAGCGCGGAGCCGGGACCCGCTCCTTCCCGGGCGCCCTGCTCGGGCTCGCGGAGCCGAGGAGCCGCGCCGCCGAGCGCCGGAGGAGCCCCCGGCGCGGCGCCGAGCCTCGCTGCCGCCCTCCTCCCCGCGTCCCCGGCGGTGGCAGCCTGCAGCCACGGTAAGGCGGCGCGCCCCGCTCCACGGACAGCGCCTTGGGGCCCGCGGCTGCGTCTCGCCGGCTCCCCCGTCCGCCCTCGCTCGCTGGCCGCGGCGGGGTCGGGCCGCTCGCGCGGGCGGCCGGGGGCTCCCGGAGACGCTCGCCTGCCCCTCGGCCCGCGCTGGGGGAGCTCGGGGGGAGGCCGCCCGCGAGGCGAGCCGGTCTGGAGCCCGAGCCCCCGTCGCCGCAGCCCCCGGAGCCCGCCGCGGACGGGAGTCCCGGAGCCGAGGTTAGGGGGGAGCCGGGAGGCGGGCGCGGGGCCGGGACTCCGGACTGCGGGTGGGAGCGAGGCGGCGCGCGCGGGTTCGCCTCCCTGCTCACCGGGATCCCCTTCCCCGCCCCGGCCCCGGCCCCGGCCCCAGCCCCAGCCCCAGCGTCCGCAGCCCCGGCCCCAGCGTCCGCAGCCCCGGCCCCAGCGTCCGCAGCCCCGGCCCCAGCGTCCGCAGCCCCTCTGCAGAACCAGCCTGGGAGGTGGCGCCGGGCTCTGGCGGCTGCAGCCTGTCCTGCGGGGCGAGCGCCGGCTGCAGCGGCCCCGTGCGCGCGGCGCGGGGAGCCGAGGAACCGGAGGGCGACCCCGGCCCCGCGCCCTCCGCAGCCCGCGCGGCGCTCGCCCGCCCTCGCCCGCCCTCCCTGCAGCGGCGCGGACGTTGCCTTCCCGGTGAGCGCGGGCTGCCGCCGCGGGTGGACGCTCAGAGCGCTCCCGCGTGAGTGTGACTGCGCGCGCGTGTGTGTGTGTGTGTGTGTGTGTGTGACCACTCGCACCCCCGGCTCGGACAAATGTGCTCTGCTCCGTCATTTTCCTCGCGTTTTACAAATGCAGTCTAATGAAGGAAGCGGACGTGAAGGTGGAATTGGAGAGTGTGTGTGCGTGTGTGTGTGTGTCTGTGTGTGCACGCGCAAGCAGGGAATACACAGCCAGCCACGGGGGCCAGGGACGGTTCAACCGGGAGTCCTCCTCGGCTGGCAGGTAGGGAGGGCTCCGCGGGCCGCCCCTTCTCCTGTCCCCGCCCAGGCGAGGTTGGAAAGTACTGGAAATTCAGCTGCGTGGTCTCTAACTTTGGAAGTTGGCTTCCCTTTCAGGGCGACGCGTTCAGGCGATGTGTGCACCCTGGTACGTGCGGACCAGGGTATCGCCACTGGGCTGGGTAAAGAGCCCTCCTTACGACCGTGCCAACCGCCCCCCGCCCCCGTCCGCCTCTCCGTCTCCTTCCCACCCACCCCCAGCCCTGACGACGTTTGTAGAAATGCAGTTTTCCGTGAGCCACCGTTGCCGCGAAAGGGCGCATTAAAGTAGCCTGCTTTTGGTAGACCCTGCGTGCACCCTTGGATTTGACGAATCCACGCGATCGCCTTGCTGCTTTGTGGAAGGCGGCGGCGGGGCACGCTTGGGATTCGAGTGCGGGGGCGAGAGGGTGCCCGAGCGCGGAGCTGTGCGGCGGTGCACGCAGGGTCCGCGGCGCGGCATCGCGGGCAATTATATAAACGGGCCCAGGGATTACCCAGCGCCGTGATGCGAGCACCGCGCTCGCGAAGGGCGAGACTGAAAGTTTGCCTGCGTGGGGAATGTAAGTACCGGGGCGCACCCATCCCGGGACCGGAGAGCAGGGAGACACCTGGCACCACGGCGCCCACTTCCTGGATCGCGTTGGGTGCTGATGCTACTGTCCCCAAAGAACCGGTTGTTGAGCTGGGAATGGAGTTAGAGGCTCCGGGATGGGTCAGAGAGAAAAAAAGCCGGTCAGAACCCAGGGCCCATGGGGTCCCCCAGACCCCGAGCCTGCCTCGGGAGGTGTTGCGAGACCTTGCAGGGGATGCTCTTTCAGGAAACTAACTTTGCCTCCCGGGGAATCCCGAAGCCTCGCTTCTCTGCCCCCCTGATCTCCTCCGACCCCAACGCATCTTTCACACCCAGTGTCTGTCCTCCGTGTGTTTAGGAACCTGCCTGAGCTGTTTGGTTCACCTTGGAGATGCCAAGCGTGCCAGCCGTCCGGACCCAGTCTGGCGGGGGTTAGGAGGGAGAGTGCTGGCCTCCGCCAGGCTTGCCACCCCGGGCACCCCGTCCTGGCTTCCTGGGCAGGCTGGGCGCCCCTGGGGTAGGGTGGGGAGCAGTGCCTTGCACGGCTTCCGCCCCCTCGCTGCTCTCCTACGCGGACTGCAGTTTGCTTCTGTTGCAACTGCTTCTCAGAGCTGCCGCAGCCTGTAGCATGTTGATGGTCTTTGATAGAGAAACCACAGTAGTGGAAGTGCTCTTAAATCGCTGTGGTTTTTTTTTCGCCTGTAGAGGGATGAAGCGCCCCAGCCCTAGAGGCGTGCGCCACGCTGAAGTCTGAGGCTCAGGGGCCCTGAACTCCCTCGCCCCCCGCCCCGCCCCCCACCCCGCAGGCCGGAGGCGGTGGTGTGCCCGGGTGGACGCGAGGGTTTTGTTTTCGCCACGTTCCTCCGTCCCGAAACCCTGCATGCCCTCCCCCTGACATCCCGGGGCTGTCTGAGGGTGTTCCGCGCTGCAAAATAAATCCTCCCTGCGCAGACCTGCGGGGCCGTTCGGATTTCCTGCCGCTGCCATGATCCTTAACAACGCGCTCCGCCGGGGAGACTCCCCAGGTGCCGGCCGGCCGCGCCTTGACCTTGCCGGAGGCGCCCGTAGCCCGGCGGCCGGGGAGGCTCCGGGCGGGCCGCGCGGGGGCGGGGGCGGGGGCGGGGGGCGCCGCGGAGGGGCTGTGCTCGCCCGGCCGGGGCGGGAATCCGGCGGGGCGGCGGGGCGGGGCGGGGCGGCGGCAACCTGTTTCCCCGCGCACTCGCGCTGCTCGGCCTCCCGCGGCGACTCGGGTCGGCGGCGCGGGCCGAGGCCCCCTGCGCTCTCCGCGGTCCTCTGCGGGGGCCCCCGCCGTGGAGCTCCGGGGAGGGCCGAGCTGCGCCGCAGTCCGCGCGAGCCGGGCCGCCGGCGGGGGGGGGGGGGGGGCGGGGCCAGCGCGGGAACCCCGAGCCCGGCCCCGCGGCGCCCCCCGCCCCGCCCTCCGCGCCCTGCGCCCCCGGCGCCCTCCGCGCCCTGCGCCCCCCGCGCCCCCCGCGCCCTCCGCGCCCCCGCGCCCCCCGCGCCCCCCGCGCCCCCCGCGCCCCCCGCGCCCCCCGCGCCGCTTAGCCCCGGAGCTCTGCTCGCCGAAGTTCGGGATGTTTTCACAGGTGGTGGTGGAAGCAAGTTTGTGCGCGCGCGTGTGCGCGTGTGTGCGCGTGGGGTGGGGGGGAGCGCGCGAGCGCGAGGGAGCCTGCAGGTGGGGCGTGCGGCGAGGCCGGGCTTGGCGGAGGCTGGGGTGCCCCCTCCGTAGCGTCCCGAGGCGGTGGTGGAAAGCGCCCGCTCCCCTGGGGAGGGGCCTGATGCGCGCCCTGCCTCGGCGCCGGGCCCGGGGCGGACGAGCGCAGCCCCCCCGCGGGGCCCGGTGTGCGGCCGGGCCCGGGGACGGTCGCCCGTGGACGCCGCGAGCCTCTCCAGGCAAAACTTAGGACGGGGATGGTCCCGCGGCCTTAGGGGGCCGATCCGGGGAAGGGGTTATTCCCGGCGTGTGTGTTTAAGCGAGCGGAGCGGAGTGGGGGTTGGCGTGTGAATTCACCGTCCTCTGAGGGTGGGGAAGTTGTCGGGGCTGGAGGGCATCGGTTTCAGAGATTCTTGGATCCGTCTGCCAGCCTCCTGTCTGGGGATGGAGGGTACAATGGGGGCACTAAGCCTGCAAACCGCCCTGCTGGACTGTGGAGGTGGGGGAGGGTCAGCCTTGGTCACTGCGGGGCGGGGGCGGGGGATCCAGGGAGCAACCGAAACAAGTATCCTCAGAGGCCAGTTCTGCAGCGAAGGAAATAATCTGGAATATGAGGTAGTGAGCTCCCCACTGAACAGGTGTTGCAGGGGGAGATCGGCTCCTGCAGTAGTGGGCGATTTGGATCTCCGAGGGCTCTCCCCCAATAGGTCGGACTCTCTGTGCTATAATCTCTTTAACCCTACCTGGTTTTGCGGGGCTAAACTGATGGGGTGTAACTTCAACTCCTTTATTTACTGGGTAGAAATCAGGGTGATGTGGCCTTAGGCAAGTTAGCTTTGGAACTTCTGTTCTCTCCTGTAAATGGGAAGATATTCTGTAGTTTACGACAAAACAAGGGTTAGTGTCACAAAACGTCACTGATGATCATTCCCTTGCGCTTCCTTCATCCCTTTCCAGCTCTGTGCACTTGTTGGGTGGGGGTTGGGCAGGAAAATCAACAGCCCAAAAAGTACCAGCATCTACAGTCTATTTAAAAACAGCCCAAGTGCTTGAAACAAAAATATCTTCTCTTTTCTTAGAAAAGTCATTTCCAGTTTTGTTAGAATTTCTCCCTCATTGAATCCCTTTTTATGACAGAATTATATCCTTGTGCAGATTGGCATGTTACATAACCTGATATTTCCAGATCAAGAGTTAAAAATATGGGAAAGAGGGTGATTAGGAATTTAAGACAAAGACTGCTGGACACCACAAGCAAGGGACTCAAGTAAGATGCCCTCTTACACTCTTTAACTCAGAGGGGTTGAAGAAAATGAGATTGAGTATCACCTGGTATAGATCCTCACCTGGGTACTCAGCCCCCTAGCCAGTTCCAATAACCAGCTACTCTGCCTGGATCCCCAGCTGGCCACTGTTCCTGTCCCCATCTCCCACATCCATAAATCTCAAACGGGAAACAAAAGAACAATGGGATTTAAATCACCTCCTTGCAGATTTGATTCCAAGAGCCTAGCGGGGTAAATCAACGTCAATTCTAGATCTGAGAGACCGATTTTTACCTGCCTTCTTACATGGTTTATCAGGCTGGCTTATTGTAGCTGAAAGCTGAATCACTCTATCTTTTCTCTGCACTGACAGACTGCTAGGGAGGCCACTTGGAAAGCGACATGTGCCCCAGTTCCCAGGATGTCCAGCATATTATGGATCCCTGAATGTATAGTTTTTCATAAGAAAAGCTTCTAATGAAACAGTGTTAAGTGTAGATTCTTACATCTTCAGGTCCTCTGGGCCTTATATACTTATTAGTTTGTTACAGTTCTTAAACTTTTATTGTCTTAAACTTTTATTGTCTTATATATGTGTGTATATATATATATATATACTTTGATAATATATATACATATATATGTGTATATATATATATATATACTTTGATAACATATATACATATATATATATATATATTCACAGTTGCACGGTAAGGCAATAAGGAGAAAGCAGAAAATAAGTTTCACCACATTTTGAGTTGTAACTTGTGACTTTATGCATGTAAAAAGATGAGATCATGGTCGTAATATACTGAATATGTATTTTCATTTAATGATAAGTCTTTCCATGTTATGACATTTCTCCCTATGGCGACATATTTAATGGCTACATAGAACCTCAGTGTTGTAATATGCCATAATTTATTTAAACAGCACTGAAATTTTTTGACTTCTTGTTTATTTTTAGTTGTTCTTTTTTGATTGAAACAAAGCTGCAGTAACCACCCTTGTACACACTGTGTAATTTTATTATTTCCTGAAGATAAATTCCTAGAAAGTAGGATTGCAGGGTCACAGGCATATGCCATGCTAAGACTTCTGTCACACATGAGAAGCAGTAGGCTTCTAGTGATTTCTACTTTGTCTTTTAAACCAGAATATGGCTGTTTACTTTGCAATCCCTTATAGGCTTGGGAGCCTGGGTAGTAGAGGGAGGTGAGGGTGACAATCAAACCTCAAGCCAGGGATTTGCATAACTTTGAGCTGTTCTGCTGAAGTGATAGGCAAATCCTTTCTGGAGAACATTTTTCTTCCCTGGCTGTTTACGAATCATCACTTTCTGTAGCGCTTCAGCCAGCAATGGAGTTGAAATATGTAAATATGTTCCTCTGTATTGTAGGTGGGGCTGGCTCCACAGTGAATGACAAACAGTTCCTCAGAGAAGTGTATGTGTCTAGCATTTGCTCAGGCAGTGGATTTCACCCCTCCCTGCCCTTCCCCCATCCCTTTTCCTTTGGCTCAGAGGCCTTGGAATGGCCGCCTAGGAAATCTGACAAAGGAAACAATTGGGACTACCC
The DNA here is from genome assembly GCF_018345385.1 of Vulpes lagopus. NCBI lineage: Eukaryota > Metazoa > Chordata > Mammalia > Carnivora > Canidae > Vulpes > Vulpes lagopus. The sequence continues at coordinate 30,157,415 of NC_054838.1, read as the reverse complement.
ACAGCAAGCTTATCCCCACCCACTGCAGGGCATTTTGCTGAAAAATCCGCCCAACTGTCTTTCTTCATGGTGCCTGGGCACAGTAAAAAATTAAATTAATGTGCCTACATGCTGTTTCCAAGGTGGAAATAGTTGCACATATCTGTCCATCCTAGTATGGGCCAGTTCAATGAAAGGGTGTATTTGTCAGTCTTGCTTTCACGTGTCAAATTTCTGTGACCCAGAAAAGATTTGTTCCCTGTGGTTAGATGACTCGTCATCTGACAAAGAATTCAGTGGAGCCACGGGGGGAAATCCAGTCCTCCCATTTCTGAGGTGTCCCCGTACTCAGCAGGAGACATCAGGAGTTCCTTTAGATCAGAGAGAGGTCACCTCAGCCTTGTTCCGTGGTGTGGTCACCATGGAGGAAACCCACTCCACTGGTTGCAGACTCTGAATTCTGACAAGTGTTTAGATGCTGCCTTTGATACTGACACCTCTCCAGTTTCACTAGGGAAGGCAATGGAACCTTTTTTGTCCTTTGTCATGTTCTGAACATCAAATCAGGGCCTTTCTTTTATTTGGAAAATAAAAAAGGAAACAGGACATAAATGTAGCAGGATCTCAAAAGCAGTTGTGCAGTGCCCCCTACTCCCTGTCCTCCTGAGTCTTGCGTTTGCTTTGTGGACTGGGCGGTAGCTTATTGCTTGCGCCCACAGTGGGAATGATCGTTAGATTCAACTGATATATCATTATAATCCTCAAGAACATTGGGTTTTAAGAATGTTTTCTTTTAAAGAGCTGAATTTCCTGCCGTGGAATGATTGTCGATTCTAAAAGTCTGGTCTTTGAACCCCTTGAAGTCAAGCAATAGGGTTGCAGCTAACACATTATGGCTTAGGGTAAGACACTTAGCTGTTCTTGGAATCAGTTTCCCTCTCTATGAAATTAGGTTGTGAGGGGAGTGTGGATTTGTGTTTTGTAAGGTAGTACTTCTCAAACTTTTAATATGTGTGTACATCACCCAAGAGTCTTGTTAAAGTTCAGGTTCTGATTCAGTAGATAGGAAGAGCGACCAGAGTCTGCATTTCTGATAAGCTCCAAAAGGATGCCATGATGCTTGTCCCTGGTCCACACTTTCAGTAGTAGCCAGGTTTCTAGCTACTTCCTATCTGACATTATTTCAGAAAGTGGTAATAATGACCACCAGATGTCAAGAGAAGCTGTCTTATGTTTATAGATTGGCACTATTAAGTATTAACCATTTTGGATTTTGAGGATTGGCATCTTTCAGCAGGCAGAGTAGGGAGGGACACGGTTCTATCATCCAGTGGTTGTCGAGGTGGGAAAAGGATGGAGCAAGAGTCCATCAAACACATCCCGAGTGCCTTCTGTGTGGTAGGTAGCTGCTGTTACTCCCATGCTCTAGGTGAGGACACTGAGACTCAGTAAGGCAAGCGATTTGCCCAGGGTCGTGCACCCAGGACTAGCATTGGATCATAGGCCTCTCTGGCTCCAAAACCCTTGTTTCTTCTAGAATAGCAACTTTATAACTTTCTGGAATGCCATGTAATTATAACTGAGTGCTTAGTAAAGTGTTTTTCTTTAGAAGTCTTTTTACCGGGTCTACTTTGAGAGTGGATGAAGACATTTAAAAATTTGCTTCATTATCATGCAAGCATTGAAAGTGCTTAAGAGCTTAAAAATAATTTGTTCAAGTTGGTTAGATATCCGCCCTCCCCAGTCTTGTTTGTATTATTAATTTGATCATCAAACTGTGACATCAAAACCATTGTGAAGGTACTTTTCAGTATCTTCTGATTGGTGGAAACTTGCAGATGAAAGGAGTGTGTATTGATGAGGTCCACAGTGGAAGCTATCTAGTTCAGAGTGAGTCAGAAAAACTAGCTCTTTACTGAATAAACTCAGCCCTCCTCTGGCCTGTGGATGAGAATTGTTCATTTAAATGTTTTATTAACGTGCAGTTATTCTGAGAACCAGTCAGCAATGCAGCTCTTTGCAAACATTAATTAGGTGATCTTCACATCACCCCCACATGGCAGATAAATAGCGTTAAACCTGCATCTGAGAGAACAAATGGACACATGGAGATGATGATGGAAGTGGCAAACTTTTGCCTTGCAGGACTTATGGTAGAGAGAGGTGGAATTAAGAGCTTACACAAGTTTATCACTTAATAAATATTTATTGGGTGATGCTCTAGATATTCCAGAGCTGCACTGTGCAGTGTGGTAGTCACTAGTCACAATTTAAATTAAATTTAATTAAAATTAAATAAAATTAATAATTCATTTCCTCAATCACACTCTCCAGATTCCCAGTGCTCAATAGAGAATAGTGGCTATCATATCAGACAGTGCAGATATGTAATTGCAGAAAGCTCTATTGTGTAGTGTTGGTCTAGTAGCTCAGGATAATGAAAGACTAATGTAAAGATCTCTGCCCATGTAGAACTCTCACGTAAAATTCCCTAAAACAATAGCTGACATGTGACAATCATATAGCCCAAGCTGTGGCTGAGTACTGAGTACCCTAGTAGTGGTTAGGGACCCGGCTCCTGGAGCTGAGTGTCCTAAATTCAAATCCTGGTTGAGCCACAGACTGATGAGGTAGGTTATCAAACATTCTATGTCTCTTTGCAGAGAGACAATTTTTCACTTCTCTTATTAGCCAAGATTATTTCTAAGATGATGCTAGATTCTGGAGAGGGTGCTGGGAGACAGGTACTCGCCTTTGCTGCTGGTGGAAATGCAAATTAATATACCCTTTTAGGAAAGCAATTTGGCAATAACTGTCAGTAGTCCTAGAAACACTTGTTCCCTTTAGCTCAGTATTCCAATTCTAGGAATCTAGCCAAAGAAAATAATCAGAGATGGGCAGAAAAGATGTCAGAATAAAAATGTTCATTGCCGTGTTATTTATAATAGTGAAAAAAAAAAGATAAACAATTGGATCAGACAAGTAAAGTATGGCAACCAAACAGTGGGATATTATATAAAGATTAAATGTCATTTTCAAACATGTGTTTTTGTGACAGCAAAATGCTAAAATAAAATTATGTTTTAAAGAAATAATGCTGTACTCTTAAAATCCCAAATATGTTTTTTAAAGCAGGCATTCATTGAAGTGGGACTAAAAAGATATAGACAAAGTATTAAAAGTAGTGACCTGTGTATTAATAGTATTTTTGATTGTCTTGGGACCATTGTTTTAGCTTTTTCTTCTAAAGTTTTTTTTTTTTTTTTTTTTTAAACTGAACCAACCTATAAAGTTTGACAACCCGGTGCCCCGAGCATTCCAGCTCTGTCCTCTTTCTGTTATATTGTGTGGTCAGAGACTCCCTGCTTCTCTTAAGCTGCCCTTCGTAGCAATTTTGGAATTTCTAGTTGATCCAGTTGTGTTTGTAGACCTTCAAGGCCAGGATGTACTTCCTAATGTCCAACCTTAATTCCTTTTTATGGCCATTTAAGTCCCATTTGACCGTGCACCCTGAGGTGATTCAGACTGAGCAGCATGGAGTCTTGGGAAGAACATCAGCTTTGAAGCCTGCAAGACCTAGGCTCAGACCCTGACCTTCATTTCTTTACTGTATGACCTTGAGCAACCCTTCTGTGCCTCCACGTTCTCCTCTATGAAATCAGGAAAGCAGTAGATCCCATCACATGGCTGTGAGGATTAAGTGTTCACTTCAGTAGAACATCTGGCACACACAGGTAAATAAAGACGCAAGTGACTTCAGGGCCTGGTGCACCGTGCAGTCTAGAACATAAGCTAATTTATTCCCCAGCAAACTCGTGAAATCAGCAGAATCCCCACTTTCCAGAGGGAGGAATGGGGCATCTGGTGGGCACATGACACGGGCCCTGTCACATGGATTTATGAATGGCAGAGCTGGCGGTGGACCCAGTCTGGCTGCTATGGAGTCTCAGGCCTTCTTTGGTACAGGCTCACCAGCTCCTTTCCTTGGTTTCCCTGGATGTGCTTCATCCTCGTGCTGTGTAAGCGCTTCAGCATTTCCCAGCCATGCACTCATCCCTTTCAAGGAACAAATAAGACAGAGATTCCTTTTTGGTATGTTGAATGATTATAATAAAGACCCGCATGACTAAAAAAAAATAGCCACGAGCTGCCTAGTAACAGAGGCAGGGATGCTCACCCCAGAACCATTTCCTGGGAAGTATATAGGATCCTTGGCCCTGGAGACTTTCTGCCTCCAAAGATCTGCCATACTTCACATGTTGACAGAATGAAACAGGTACCCCATTTGTGGACAGCCCACACTTTGTGGGACCTTAGGCAAGTTATTTCCTATCTCCGAGGGTTAGATTCCGTATACATAAAATGGGGATAATGATGAGAGTTTGTGAGGGTTGGTGGCAGGATTGTCATGAAAGAATGTCCGTGGCAGTTTTGTGAGACCTTGTCATTGTTGAATCAGCATCATTATTTCCAGAACCTTTGAAGTAACTTATTTCGGGACAGCTAAGTCATGGGGCCCTTTTTCTCCACCGGGATGGTCCTCCCATATACTTGATTAAGTGCTTCCTAAGGCCATATAAGACAGGAAAATGCCAGCAGACTTGGGCTTGAATTCTCTGCTTTGTCGTCTGGTAGCTGTATGAATTTTAGCAAGTTACTTAGATTCTCTGAACTTCCATGAGTTTTTCATTTATAAAATGAGTTGGTGTGGGATTCGTGGAGTAATTTGCACAGTGCCTAACAGGCAATATCTTCTTTGTGACTGGTAGCTCTTGGCTTTGCTGTTTTTTTTTTGTGACCTCCTCACCCACTCAGCTCCTGGTCCTCTTGGTTTGTGCTTCCAGAGCCTTGACTATACTGTCAACACAGGTCAGTGGTGGACAGTGCTATGGAGGGGAGACTGAGAGGGTCTGAAGGAGCCCTCCTTCAGATTTTACGGTTTTGGCAGGTCAGACTCTGAGAGGACTCTGGCATCCCTGCCTTTTGAAAAAACAGAGGTGTCTATAGAAGTGGAAAAACCAAAATGCTCTAGATTTAGACTGGTAGATTCCAGCTCTGACCCTTTGTCACTTGGCACCAGCTTATTCATGATGATTCCTATCTTTTTATATATATATATATATATATATATATATATATATATTTTAATTTATTTATGATAGTCACAGAGAGAGAGAGAGAGAGAGAGAGAGAGAGAGAGAGGGGCAGAGACACAGGCAGAGGGAGAAGCAGGCTCCATGCACTGGGAGCCCGACGTGAGATTCGATCCCGGGTCTCCAGGATCGTGCCCAGGGCCAAAGGCAGGCGCCAGACTGCTGCGCCATCCAGGGATCCCTGATGACTCCTGTCTGCTTCTCTGAGCTGCTGTCAGCTGCTAGACTTTGAGTTGCAGCCCAGTGCCCAATACAGTGGATCCCAACCCTGGTTCTGCATTGGCATCACCTGGGAGCTCTTACCAAACACCAGTGCCCTAGCCCCACCCCAGAGTGCTCTATAATAGCTGGAGCTGGGGCCCAGGTGATGCGAAGTTACAGCCAGGATTGAGAAATGGTGCATAAGGTAGAGCCTCATTAAATGTTCCTTCCCTCCCTTCTTCAAAGAAGCATAAAGGGATCCCATATTGAGTAATTTATGAAGAAGGTGACCTAATTTATTTGAGCCATGGGACTACAGATATAGTAATCAAGGCTTCTTTCTCATTGTCTCCCTGCCTCCTGGCAAACTGGGGCATCTGGGTCAGAAAAGTGTGGCCTTCTCATTCAGCCTGTTTCCTCATTTTGATGCAGTTGCATTCTGAGTGCTGAAAAGGCCTAGCTAGGCTTTGCCTAGAGATATTGTGATATTCCTTTGACCTGGTTTTACTCCTTTTATGTACACTTCTGGGCAAAGCCCTGTTAACCATTCACACACAACCTCCACCCAGCCAGCAAGGCCTCAGGATTCCTGGTGTAGAAGAGGGAGTATTTGGTCTCTGCTCCCTGTGAAAGCCTTATCCTATGGTAGTAGCTCTCCAGGATTGGTGCCAGAGTTTTGACATTGCCCAAAGGCCTGGAAGCCCTGCAATTCTGGATGGTTTGGGTGATTTTACATCTTCTAGATAATTAATATTTGCTTGCTGCCTTTTTTTTTTTTTTTTTTTAAGATCATTTCAAATTCACCTCAAAGGGGGAGTGCTGTATTCTGGAGACGACTTTGTAACTTAATGTGGATAGACACTGCCTGAGGACTTGTTAAAGTGCCGGTTCTGATTCAGGGGGTGGAAGGAGGGAAGCCTGGGATTCTGCATTTCTAACAAGCTCCCAGGAGATGCTGATGCTACTGCTTCAGGTCCCATAGGTTCCAACATTTGATCTTTCCTCCTGCTACTGCCTTCTCTTCCTTCTCATCTCTCCACGTTTGGGAGTAGCAGATGTGAAGTGCCGCAGAGCGATAGAGTCCCGTTGGTTTTGCACATCTCTGTCAGCATGGTGGAGTCCTCACTGGTGGCAGCTGCACTGACAGTAGACATACTCAGCAGTGGTCATTCTCATGGTGCCACAGAAGGATTCCAGTTCTAGGTATTCTGCTGTATTCTTCAGGCTTCTTTCCACATTCTTGCCAATGCTTGTTGTTTCTTGTGTTTCCGATTTGGCCATTCTGACCGGCGTGAGGTGATAGCTCATTGTGGTTTGGATTTGTATTTCCCTGATGATGAGTGGTGTTGAGCATCTTCTTATGTGTCTGTTGGCCATCTGGATGTCTTCTTTAGAGAAATGTCTGTCCATGTCCTCTGACCATTTTTTAATTGGATTATTTGGGTTTTTTTGGTGTTGAGTTGTATCAGTTCTTTATATATTTTGGATGCTAGCCCTTTATCAGATATGTCATTTGCAAATGTCTTCTCCCATTCTGTAGGTTGTCTTTTAGTTTTGTTGATGGTTTCCTTCACTGTGCAGAAGCTTTTTATTTTGATGTAGTCCCAATAGCTTATTTTTGCTTTGGTCTCCCTTGCCTCGGGGGACCTATCTAGAAAAAAGTTATTATGGCCAGTGTCAGAGAAATTACTGCCTGTGCTCTCTTCTAGGATTTTATGGTTTCAGGTCTCACGAGTAGGTCTTTAATCCATTTTGAGTTTATTTTTGTGTGTGGTGTAAGAAAATGGTCCAGTTTCACTCTTTTGCATGTGGCTGTCCAGTTTTCGCAACACCATTTATTGAAGAGGCTTTTTTCCCCATTGCATATTTCTTTACTTCTCTTGTCTTCTTTCATCTTCTCAAACTCATTAAGCCTTGTGGCACATTGTAGAATAGGTAGCAATTTTTATTACTAGGATAAGTATTACCTTGAAAATTTTATAGTATTTATCATGTTTTTCTTTAATGTGTTTTTTCTGATTGTACCAATATGTAAACAATAGAAAATTTAGAAAACCTAGTGTAACCCAGAGAACAAATGAAAACAACCCATTATCCTGTCGTGGAGAGGTAGTTCCTTCTAACACTGTGTTTTTCTCCCCATTACTGTTTCTGTGTACAGGCCTACTTTCCCCATCCCCCATTTCCCCTCCCTGCCACCCATTTGGAGCTGATCTTACCACATGGTTTTGTAACCTTACGATAGCTTGATCATCTCCCTATACCACTGAATTTTCTCTCCAACATGACTTTGAATAGCTATGTAGTAGTCCATTATAAGATATATCATTATTTATTTGACCAATTTCCTGTTTTTGTTTTCCATTTTTCACCACCGTAAATAATGCTGAGATCAGTGCTTTTTGGTACCTATTTATGTTCTTCAGCCCAATTTCTTTACTGAAATTACTAGGTCAAAGATTATGCAGCTTTGTAGGGCTTTTGATAGGTGTTGCTAAAGGCCCTGTGGAAGGATTGAGTCTAATTTAAGTTCCTGTCCGTGTGGTAGGAATTAGATCAAGGAAGTGATCATCACTTGCATTTTATGTTGGCAGTTGTCCCTCGCCACGAATGCCAGGTATCACTGGAGACTGTCAGAGCAGACAACCCCCACTGGCACCCGCCCCTGGCCAGTGTGTATGGAAGTGCACCACAGGGTTGAGATGGTCACTGGGCTTGCCCCAGACCTCATTTGGCTTCCTGGATCTGCAGTGGTATCTCTTTTTAAGGAAAGAGGGAAATAGAGCAGAGGGTATCTGCTCAAGTCTCTCCCAAACTTTATAATCAGACTGTACCCAGAGCTTGACCAATTTTCATCATCTGCACTTCACCACCCTAGTCACAGCCCCATTTCTCACCTGGATGGGTACAGTTGTGCCCCTCAGTGCACTCCCTGTTTCTGCCCTGCCCCTTTGCAGTTTATTCTTTCTTTCTTTTTTTTTTTTTTTCCAGTTTATTCTTAACACAGGGGCTGGGGTGATCCTGGTAAAGATCCCACATCAGAACCTATTGCTCCTCAGTTCAGAACTCAGTAATGGCTCCTCATGTCCTTACATGACCTGTAAAGGCCTCCTTCAATGCCAGGTCTCTCCTGCATCTCTGGCCTTACCTTGCTTTGTTGAAACGAGTCAGGCCCAGTCCTGCCTCAAGTCTGTTCTTTCTGCCTGGAATATTCTTCCCTGGACATGTACATGGCTAGGTACCTCGAAGTCTTTCCTCCAATATCATCTTTTCAACAAGGCCCACCCTGACAATTCCATTGCATTGGTAACTCCCTCCTTCCTGCCCCCAGTGTTCTAGACCTCTCTTACCTGCTATATATTTTCTTCTCTCTGTGGGCTTTCATACTAGTTTCGGGACACCTGGGTGGCTCAGCAGTTAAGCGTCTGCCTTCAGCTCAGGGCTTGATCCTGGAGTCCCAGGATCGAGTCCCACATCGGGCTCCCTGCATGGAGCCTGCTTCTCCCTCTGCTTGTGTCTCTGCCTCTCTTTATTTATTTGAATAAATAAATAAAATCTTAAAAAAAATACTATGTTTCATCATTTTAACAAGATTACACTGACTGCTGTGTTATGAATAACCTGAGTATGGGGGTGGGTTGGGGAGGTGGGAGAGCAGAGCATGCTCTCTAATTTGCTTCTGTCTTATACTGATGGATTATGGAAATGAAGGCCACTCATGAGAACAAGCAGAGGCTACAAGGGAGTCAGCCATGATCACTTGCCTTTGGTAAGACTCAGGATCAGGCAGAGTGGTGGGAAAGTTTCCTAGTGAAAAAAAAATAAAGGTTTTGGGCTGCTTGGACTGGAGGCCATTGGGAGGAAGAAGCTGGAGGCGATCTAACTAGAATCCGGGAGCTGTGCGTGACTAGTTTGGGAAGCATATTTTGCTCATTCACAGTGGTCCTGAGTGGGTTTAAATTTTAAAATATAAGTGGAGCAAAACAGTAAAAAGCTGGCAGGTTGTTGATCAAGTCTTGATCGTTTGGGGCTGGTTGCTGCAGAGGTTGGGGGTTAGAGTTCTGCTTTCCTGTATGGTCTGGCCATTGTCTGTCTGGTTCACCTCTCAGGACTATTGTAAATCTCCCCGGAGCAGCAATCTCTGCCTTTTTTTCACGGAGGTAACTGTTCAAGCAGGTGACTTCGAGTCCTAGAACAGTGTTTGCCGATAAGAAGCTCTCAGTCTTTGTTGAATTGTGTGCATTTGGCTTACATGACCTCATTTTTTTTTTAAAGATTTTATATATTAATTAGAGCAAGCAAGAGAGAGAGAGAGCACAAGTAGGAGGAGGGGCAGAGGGAGAGGGAGAAGCAGACCCCTCACTGAGCAGGGAGTCTGTGGGGCTTGATCCCACGATCATGACCTGAGCTGAAGGCAGACGCTTCACTGACTGAGCCACCCAGGTGTTCCACCTCATTTAGTCCTTAAAACCAGTCTACTCTGGCAGGAGAGATGCGCACCATCTTCCGATGTCTGTTTCAGCCGAAACTTTAATAGAAGATGTTTTGCCTCTCTTGACACCTGCCTGCACTGATGAATGATACCTTGTAGGAAGAATTAATTTAGGTTCCTAGAAGGAGAACTTGCCTCATAACCTACCCCTGAAGGTGGGAAGTAGGGTGGGAAATTCATTCTATACTGGAGTTTGGGTGGTGGTCTCAGGCATCAAAGCAGGTTTCTGAGGCCCCCACATTCAGGCGTGTGTGCGTGCCTCTAATTTACACTACATTCTTGGAACTTTTCAAGTTAAACTGTTGCCATGGTAACTCTCATGGTTGTCATTTCTTGATTTGTTGTTGTCACCCGTCTCAGTTTCCCATCTCCTTAATAATAGAGAATTAAATTCACTTGTTCAGAAGTGGACCCCAGAGACAGGCCGGCAGAGGCCAAAGAGAGTATGTGATGTAGGGAAGGCCAGCAGATGTCACAGAGCTGACATCAGAAGGAGAACTAAGTCCCTGTGAACAGACCCTGTCAGCTAAGTAGGCCATTTGATCCCCACTATGTACTGAGCTGCCTACTGTGTGCTGAATATAGCCACTCTGCCAGGCCAACTTGTAAGGCTCCATCACCAACTAACTATGTGAGCAGTGGAGGCAGGATTTGAATTGGGGTCTTTCTGGCCCTAAGTCTGTGTTCTACTTCACTATTCCAGGAGTCAGGAAAACATGACCAGGGGGGTTGTTTCATAGATGTAACCAACAGTGTTTCCCCAAGGGCTTCAGAGGCTGAGGGAGGCTAGAGCCGAGTGGAGAGCTGGCTTCAGTTCAGCATCAGGAAGAACAATTCTCCTAAGTACTATACTGCCTGTGGAGGGAGTGAGCTCCCCATCATGGGAGGTGTGCAAGCAGGGACCGTCAGAGTATTGGGGAGAAGCTTCCTTCAGGAAGTGGGAAGTTGGACTCACTCTCTTCTTTAAAGATTCAGTTATAAAAAAAAAAACAAAACAATAAAGATTCAGTTATAGAAAGGCTGGCTCCCTTGGGTGGGGCTGCTCATCTCAATCCTTGGCACCATTATTGAGTACACAGTACACTGATGAATCAGTCAATAAGAGTTTGCTGAGTGAGCTCTGCCCCAGAGTAGGTATCATTCAGGACAGTGGGGCAAGAGAGTCCACTAAGACCTCAAGCTACTTAGGATATGTTTAAGGGTAGTACCAGACTTGAATTTAAGACTGACCTTAAATCCTGGCTGGACCATCCGTAGACATGGTCAGTTTTGGCACCATTGACTAGATAATCATTGTGGGGCCCATCCTTGGTTGACACCCACCATGTGCCAGCTCTTGTGACCTTTGGCAGATTAAACAAGCTCTAAGTCTTGGTTCCTTTCTCTTGAATGAGGAGTAACAATACCTGCTTTCCCACTTCAGTGGAGTAACAGTAACTGAGCTTTTAGCACAGAGCCAGGCACACAGTGGAAACATCTGAGAAAGACCGCCTGCACCCAGGTTGACTGGGACAGGCAAGGAAAGCTTCAAAAAGAAAGAAGCGTTTGGGGTCCGACTTGAAGGATGAGACTGTGTTTTTTGAAATGACAAGGAACGCAACCTTCCTCTCCTCTTCCAGGCTTCCTCGCCCTTGCTGATCACTCCCTCTGCTCTCCTATAAAGGTGGCCAAGGAAACTCTCTGAGACCCTGGGCTCCTAGGAGCAGTAGGTTTGGTTCTCGCCTCCCTAACATGATTGTCCCCGTGCTTCCTGCTCTGGGCACATGCCTAGACCTGCCCCTGAACCTGGAGCCCGCCAACAACAGGCCCTGCTTCCCTGTCTTGTTAAGTACGACTTGGAAATTTGTTTCCCTGCAGCTCCCTTGCAAGAAAAAAAAATGCACCGAGTAAGCATTCAGATCTGGCTTCGACATGACAGGAGCTACAAATGCAGCTGAATATTTCATGAAGACCTTTTTCGTACCTCATACTCCGCTCTTACGGAGGGTGGAGGGGAGAGACACAGGCTCGGGAGTCAGACTGTCTCAGTCTGTGTTCTACTTCCACCACTCCGTGGTGGAACTCTGCGGTGGGTGTCTCCTAACTTCCCAGGGCCTTGGTTTCCTCATCTGTGAAATGGAGAGGCTTGCAACTAACTTGGGGTTTGCTGTGAGGGCTATAGAAGGTACTAGATGTTAAGTACATGGCAGGGTGCCTGGCACATAACAGACACTTGGCAAATGTTAGCTTCCCATTTGGATCTTTCTTGTTCTTTTCCCCAGAATTTGTGCTTTTAGCCGTAGCATAGTCCTTCTGGGTGACACAGGCCAATGGCATGGGCCTCCTATAGGGATTGATGGGGCTCAGGGCAGCCTACCAGCCTGGTGCTTCGAACCTAAACTTTGGAATCCAATCCAGCATCCTTGAAGAGCTCACCAGTTGGTCTCGTCAGAAGGCAGGATGTCGAGAATTCTCTGCTCCTGTAGCGCTGCTGAGCATACTGTCAATTCAAAAATAAACCAGCCTATCCAAAGGCTGGTTTAAAATATAGAGGTGACAAGCAAATTCCTGCCTTGCCTTACAAAGCTGAATAATTGGAAGAGCCAAAACAGAAGCCTGTCGAAGTTCCCCTGCCCCAGACCCGGCCCCAGCCTCAGGCCAGTCCCAGCTCCTCCTGTTCCTCCCAGGGAGCCAAGGTTGCTGTAATGAAAACAAGAGGAGTGTGGTGTTTTGTAACTATTTTTATACCTACATCAGACTTGATGTTAGTGCTTCTGAATTATTGAACATTTTTCTTTCTCAGCTGGCCTCTCCAGCAAGTTTCTCTCTCGGGGCAGAGGGAGTTGTTATGTAGGAAACAGTGGAGGCAGACAAACATTGGCTGCAGGGCTTCTGCTTTCTTTTCAGGGGAATGACTTTATTAGGTGTCCTATTATGAACTAGGGGCCTCATATTAAGCTTAGGTGGCAGGAATTCTGGGCTCTGTTTTACAGACAGAAAATGGAGAATCAGAGACACTAAGTAACTTGCTTAAGACCCCTAGCAGGAAGTGAGGGAGTCAGAATTCAAACCCAGGTCTTCCTGACTCTATAGCTGGTACTTCTCCTGAGATGGACTCTTTCCTCTTCTGTCCTTTGCCTCTTTTGTGTGTGTGTGTAGGCTAACTCTTCCTGTTGGCCTGCCAGACACAGTATCAGATCACCTCCAAACCCTGTGTATGGTGTGTGTATTTGGTGGGGGGGATGGAAGTGGGAAGAAGGAGCTCAGAAGCAGAGAAATGAGAAGCAGGGATGAGGAGTCTCTTAGTCCAACTGCTCTATATTGGAATAATGGGGAGACTGTCACTGCTTTTAGTGAGAGGTCTTTTGAGTGCACTTTGCAGGCCCTGAGGCATTTTGACACCACTCTCAGCACCACCTGTAGGGTGAGACCCCTCCCTCACAGTCCAGCCATTTCTTTAAAGTGGTATCTGCACTTTGGGCCTTTTTGAAGGGGGTGATGATTGGCAGCTCTGAACCACCCTGGACAACGGGAGGGAGTGAACTAGACTCTTATCATCTGCCTCTCATAATTAAAGTCCATCATAGACTTTTAATGGATATTTTGAACTAGACATCCAGGCTTGAAAGGAATCCTGCTGTAGATTGAGATCAAGTCTCCCTGCAGAGGCAATGTCTCGCTGATACCTGTTTTTATTTCAGAGCCAAGGAGGATTACACATTTTCCATATTCTGTTCCTTTAGCTCCCATTTAATTATTGGTGACCTCAAGATGACTCGCTTCTAAGCATCTTAAAATCCTCATTCTACCTTGTGAAAACCCTGGTGGAATTATCGTATGAACTCACTGAGAGATAGGCTTCTGAAAATCAGCCAGGAATACTTATTTCAAAAGTGCCCATCGTTACAATATCAATAAAATGCACTGGAATAAAGCAGTTGTTAGTAATGCTAATAACAGCTGTATTTTGATAGCAATGCTTTTTATGACTGTACCAAGTGATATCACATTCTGTTAAATAAAGTAATATTTGACACAGGCAAATTCCTTGATATTAAATCCCACAGAGCTGTATGAAATACTAGGCCTCCTTCACATATATGTATTAAAGCAGCCTTGCCATGTTTTTTCTAGATGACTCTATTTATGAAAACTTGCAGACTAGGTAATGGAAAGACATTCCAAGAAGGCTTCTTATGGGAAATAATTTGATGTAAAGTTTTATGAGCATTTAAAAAAATGACCAGGGTGTTTTCAAATGTCTCAGCTTGTGATTTTGTGAAGAGGAGAGAGGAGGGAGAGTCATATTTTAAAGATACTAACCTTGTGCCAGAAGCTTCTACGCATGCCTCGTTTCACCTAATGCACACATAAACACTATGGAAATAGACACTGTCAGCCCACTTTTCACTTATGCAACACTGAGGCTCTGGAAGGTTAAGTAACATTCCTAAGGCTACACTGCTGGTAGGATTAGGATTAAACCTGCATTTATCTGACTCTGGGGTGCACGCTGTTCCCTCTGCCCCACATTGGTTCCTAGAACTGGGTTTTAAGCAGTTTTTTTTCCATATTGCATATATATGCGTGGGTATCAGGGCATATAGAAGGGCATCATAGCTTTATTTTTCCCACAGGGGAGAAGAACCTCAAAAAAAAAAAAAACTGGTTTGTGTCCAAATGAATTTGCAATTTGCCAAAATGGACGAGTTAAATGTGTTATTGGACTGCAGGAATTCTCAGAGCCTATGCTAATGCTGGTGTGAATCTCCAAGAGACATAAACAGTGCATACAAATTCCCAAACTTCCAGCATGAGAGTTAAAAACCAAGTTTGCAGAATGTGTCCAACGAGCAGCATTGTTTCAAAAACTGTTTAGGAAGTGCTGACTCCATGGGTTACTGAATTGGCAGGGTTATGATCACTGTCCCTATCTTAGAGAGGTAAGTCAAAGCAGAAGACTGCCTGGGCTCTGACTGCTATACTTCTTGGGTATTCTGAATATCTCAGTTATCCTTCTAAGGCATTAGTCACTCAGATACCTAGAATGGCTCTCTGTTCCAACCTTCCCCAACCTATTTTATTAGAAACATCAAAGAATTTAAATACAAAGAATAAGGATTTAACATTTTCTTGTATGTTAAGTCATCAGGAGGGAGAAAATTTTTACCTTGCATTGCGAGGATTTGGATTGTTGAAAGAGCTAAAAGACAAAGATAAGCTTTTAAAATCATATATGAAACAAAGAGGACACCGTGGTTTGGAATCAAAATATTTAAATCTGTCTTTCGTTAAGGGAACTAAAAAAAAATAAAAAAAGGTTTCTCTTCTCTCATATTTTTTCTCTCTGCTTTCTCATATGCATGCATGTGCACTCACGCGCGCGCGCACACACACACACACACACACACAATCTCTCAAGAGGTCTCATACCCCAAACTCCCACACCTTGGATTTGGAAAGAAACCGAGTAAGGGATAATTCAGCTCACTTGTGTGGCTGGAGAAACTGAGGACTCAGAGAAAGAAAGGCCTTGCCTCAACCCACAAAACTAGTTATCTCATGGGCCTTCAGGCCGAGGCGTGGAGACAGGGATAGTGTCTAACATGTTTTGTTTTGTTTTTTTAAGATTTTATTTATTTACTCATGAGAACACAGGGAGAGAAAGAGAGAGGCAGAGACATAGGCAGAGGGAGAAGCAGGCTCCACGCAGGGAGCCCAAAGTGGGACTTGATCCCAGGTCCCCAGGATCACACCCTGGGCTGAAGGCGGTGCTAAACTGCTGAGCCACCCGGGCTGCCCTATCTAAAATGTTTTGAAGCCCTACTGTGTGGCAGAGCCTAATCTCCTCACCTCCTTACGACCAACCCAGGAGAGGGATGTTACCATGGTTTCCATTTGAGGAGATGAATTGGGGAAATGTTCAGCGACACAGCCCATGGTGGGTAACTGGCCATACAGTGGGATTTAAACCCACTGCAAAACCTGTAGCACATCACAAGTCCAGAACGCAGTTTTCTTGACTGCCAGCCGGCTTTTACCATCTCACCCACCTCCTATCCCTGACTAATGGGGAAAGAGCTAGGGGTTGACCCGGTTGTCTTGTAACGAGGCAGGAGGGATCACAGCTACCTTTGTGTGGTGGTTGCTGTGGGTACCATTCTGAACATGGACGAGGGGAGCAGAATGCCTATCTGTGGGCGTAAGTGTCCGGCTCCCTTGTTCCCAGCGGCTCAGGTGGTTTATAAGCAGTGGGGTGAGTCACAGAGCAGACAAAGGCCAATGACTCAGCACAGAGAGGGAGGTGCCATTGGTTCTTAATTCCACATTGCCATGGCTTGCCAGGGTGGTTTCGGATTCTTTAAAAAGCCAGGTAGGTTTTTAGCTCCTCTGACTGATATAGATGTAAGTGTATCC
Organism: Vulpes lagopus; assembly: GCF_018345385.1. Taxonomy (NCBI): domain Eukaryota; kingdom Metazoa; phylum Chordata; class Mammalia; order Carnivora; family Canidae; genus Vulpes; species Vulpes lagopus. The sequence goes on along the minus strand of NC_054838.1, from coordinate 30,141,194 downwards.
TGAAGACAGGGTAATGGTCCAGCTGCTTTCCATAGGCTTCTTTTCATCCTGTGCTTCACACACCGTTATAAGCTAAGCCTATGGTAAATATGGCCTGGATTGTCAACAATCCAATGACTTAGGCTTCCTTCTAGGCAGGACCTCAAGGGGCCACTCTCTTATTCAGGTGATGCGCCATTACTAGCCACCTCTTTGGGACTCCTTTTTGGGAATTTGGGAATGCAGTCATTCATTCACAGAATTTCTTAATTAACATTTATCAAGACTGTCCAGTCAGTATTCCAGGCACTGGTGGTGGGCCAGGTCAGGGGACACGATGACCCCAGCCTGCAGGAGGTTGCAGTGCATTGGAAGACACAGCTGTGTAAAGGAGTGATGGAAGAAGTGTGTGAATGTGGAGGGAGGCATCCCAGAGGGTCGGCCACCTGTGCATGGGAAGGTGTCACCGAGGAGGTGGGGCTTGCGCTGTGTTGCGGGATGATCAGAGACGGGCAGGGTAACAGTTGAGAACTTCCAAGTGGAGGAAATTGCATCTGCAGATACATAGGGAAATGGGAAATCAAGTTATTTCAGTTGGACTCTCAAGCAGAGGACGTTGTATTGGGAAATGAAGTGCTGTGAGGGAGAAGAGATTGGCAGAGGTTCGAAACAGGCAGCATTGACCTTCAGAGCGAGTTCATAAGCCATGTGGCCGACTGTGTCCCATCAGAGAGAAGTGGCATCTTGCAACGTGATGTTCTCCATGTTCCTCATATTGCAGTCCCAGTGTCTTTTGCTTATTTAGGAAAATCGATCGCACTTTAAAGAAGCAGGTTTACCACCATTGAAAAGACTTCTCCAAAGAGATATTCTAGACTGATATTTTTCAGTGGAAGCTTCTGCAGTGATAGAGATGTCCTATATGTGTGCTCTCCAATAGGGTAGCCATTAGTCTTATGCCGCTGTTGGGTCCTTAAAACGTGGCTAGAATAGAGCTTTCAATTTTATTTATATTTTATTATACCGTCTATATTACTGTATTACTTAATATGCATAAGTATTTACCATATTTAGATGTTTGCTTTTTTAAAACAAGATTTTGTTTATTTTAGAGAGAGTGTAAACAGGGGGAAGGGGCAGAGGGAGAGGGAGAGGGAGAGAATCTCAAGCAGACTCCCTGCTGAGTGTGGAGCCCAGCACGGGGCTAGATCTCACGACCCTGAGATCATGACCTAAGCTGAAATCAATTGCCAGATGCTTACCTGATGGAGCCACCCAGGTGATCCTATATGTTCACTTTCTCCTGGGCAGTGCTGGGAGAGTGGGAGAAAACAGATGAGCCCATTGCAGCTGTAGACATTGTGGGACATATGCAGTGGGAAAAGGAACTGCCTCAGCCAGGGAGAGTGCAGGTTGGGGGTGCCCATATCTGTCTGGGACCAACAGAGTAAGGATGTGGAGAGAAGAGACCTTCTTCTTAATGGACTTTGAGAGTTGAGGAGTTTTCCTATTGGGGATGGGGAGGGGATGTGGAAAGACTCCTCAGGCAGAGGAGAGGACACAAGAAAAAGGACAGAAGCTCTGGGAGAGGATATCCACCAGGGAAGTGGGGCAAAGTGAGGTGGCCTCAGGAAGAAGGAAGGCCACTGGGGAGGTTGGACTTGATTCCGATGGTTCAAGGCAACTCCATATAGATGATGTCACATTGTGAGGATCAGCAGGAGAGTTGAGCATCATCCAGGATGGCGGGAGGCAGGAATACTGTTCTTCGAAGGGCTGCATAATTCTGTAGTCATGGAATTTAAACACCATAGTTCAAAGCCAAGATTTTAAATCAAAATGCAGACTTGAAATGTCTTCTACTTTAGGTAGAGCTCGCCTCATTATTTTGTCATATTGGTTGTCACTCTTGGGTTTGTTGTTTCCTGCGAGTAGATACAGATTAACAGCATCCCGGTGGTAGAGGGTGTATTAGGGAACAGCCCCGTAGGAGCCGCTGACACCCCAGAGCGGCTGCTGGCCTGCTCATGGCTGTTCAGCTTGCCCTTGCACCTTAATGCTAGAATTTAATCCCTGGGCTAAAGAAAACTCCAGACGCACTTCCATCCCTTGCATAAGAGTCAACATCTGGAGATACATTTGCCTTTAAAGAGCAAAAATAAAGTTCTTTTAAATGATTTCTTCAGTACAACATAAACGTTGACATTCTTGTGCCAGCCTTTGGATTTGAGGCTCTTAGTTAACTACTTTCCAGATATCTGTTTTGCTTTTAATGTTATGCAGTATTGATATATTGATCAGGGCCTCAGCCACAGTGTATCTTGGCTAAACTGTCCTGTGTCCCTAGCAAATAGGAATGACTGTCTGAGTGGCAAGAAAGTGTCAATGTTGCATTTGTCTGCAGTGTCTGTCTTGTTGTTGTTGCTGCTGTGGTTTGGTTATGCTCGTTTTGCCAGTGCCTAGGATATAAAATGCAAGCCTTGCTCAAGAGCAGTGGCAGCGGCAGGGTGCACACCCATGCCCTTCTGGATATAGAGCAGAGGCCTAGAATGGGACCTGGCGCTGCCGCTAACCAGCTGTGACATGGGGCAAATCAACTGAGCTCATAGAGTCTCAGTGTCCCATCTGTAGAACTGGATCTTAATGCCATCCTCATTAAGTCACTATGAATGTGACAGGATATGGATATAAAATTCACAGCATCCTGTCTGTCACACAGGAGGGCAACAATTTAATAAGTGGTAACCGGCACTATTATTTTTATGAAATTTTCATGTCCTACTTAAAGACGCAAAGAAAAAATAGGCAACAAAAGGATGCTTTTGTTGGGGAAATGAAAATTAAAACTATAGTAAGATGTGACTTCAAACACCCTTTAATGCCTAAAAATTAAAAGACTGATTATGTTGAGTATTGGTGAGGATTTGGGGCAACAGAAATGTAAAATGCTACTACTACTTTGGAGCAGAGTTTGGCAGCTTCTGAAAAAGTTAAATGCACACCCCAGATTATTAGCCATACATTCCACTCCAAGAGACTCACCCCAGAGAAATGAAAGCATGTTTCCATATAAAGACCTATACAAGAATGTTCACAAAGACTTCACTGGTAACAGCCAAAAGCTGTAAATGATCCAAATGCCCATCAACAGGTGAATGAGTAAAAGAAATGTGGTGTACCCTGCAATGGAATACTACCTGAAAATTAAAAAGGAAAGGATTCCTGATAGACCCAACAACATGGATCACTCTCAAAATAATTATACTGAGTGGAAAAATCCAGACCAAAAAAAGAATATGTGCTGTCTGATTCCATTTACATAAAATTCTACAACAATGCCAAGTGATATATTGTGATAGATAGCAGATAAGTAGTTGTCTGGAGAGGTGAGGGCAGAAGGAGGGTATGGGAAAGTTTGGTGTGTATGGGGGTGATAGATCTGTTCACTGTCTTGATCGTAGTGATATTCTCACAGTTGTATGCTGATGATTCAAACTCATCATGTACAATTTAAACATGCACGGTTTTGTACATCAGTTATAGCTCAATAAAGTTTTTTTTAAAGATTTTTATTTATTTGTTCATTCATGAGAGACACACACAGAGAGAGGCAGAGACACAGGCAGAGGGAGAAGCAGGCCCCATGGTGGGAACCCGATGTGGGACTCGATCCCGGGTCTTCAGGGTCACGCCCTGGGCAGAAGGCAGGCACTAAACCGCTGGGCCACCCAGGGATCCCCAATAAAGTTTCTTTTTTAAGTTAATGTACACTGCAAGAAAAGACAGCATACTCATTAACAGGGGTTTGTTTACTAAATGGTAAGTTAGTCCCAGATGCTACCTTAGTGAATGGAGTTTTAGACCCTTTGCTCTACCACTCACTGTGTCACCTTGGGCAAGTTACTTAGCCTCTCTTAGCTGCAGTTTTCCATATGATGACCCTACATCACTCCCTTGTGGTACACACAGCCCGTTAGCATGGAGTCCAGCACATTGTGGATGCCCCAAATTGCTCTTTATAATGATGGTACTATTTGTTATGTAGAATTGTTAGATACCTCAAACCAACTATAAACAGATGAAAATCCCTGTGAATCAACCTGAATGAAAACTAAATTGACCTGTACTTCTCAGGGCATAGAAATGAGTGCTTCCAAAGTGCTCTAGAACAGTCTGTTCCCTTTGGTGGATTAAGCATGCTTTAATTTCACAGATAACCGGTCCCATTCAATAAACATTCTTTGAGGATTGGGAGAACTTCCCAAAGGAAGTGACTAATCACAGAGTCCTAGAATCGGATGACACTGGAAAAGCCTCTTGTCCAAAACAGTCATCGTACAAGGACGACCATTGAAGTTGGTGAGGAAGGTGCCTTGTCCAAGGTTACAAAGTGGTGGGGTCGGGAGTGAACTAGTTCTCCAGGCCACCCAGCTAGCATGCTTGCCTGTGTACCACGTGTCTTTCCCTCTAAGCCAGACAGCATTTTACCAGCAACAAGGTCAGCTGAGGCTGTGTCTAAATGATCAGACTTAACGGATTCTGAAAGAGGAAGTTTTATGCTGAAGTCTTAGATTCATGGAGCTCAGGGGGCAGCAGGCCAAGGTTTTGGCATTCTTTGCCCATGACCCACACAGGACTCTGGTTGGGTTCCATCTCTCTACTCAGAGCCTTCATCTCTGCCGTATGTTTCAGATCCATTTATATAAGATTGCTTTGGGAATGCCTGTTTACAAAAAAAATCGAAAAGCCAGTTGTGTTTTTATTGCTTTGGCCATATCATGTAGGGCTAAAAGAGTTACATCTATTTCCCGTGGCGAGCAGCTTGGAAAAGTAAATTCTTGGAGGCCCAATTCCAGCAGATTGACGCAAGAACCTTTAGACAGAGCACGGATACCCCTTTATGCATTCCATGCTCAGCATCTCTTACTTGTGAACATAGGCATTAACGAGGAATATTCAGATGGTGTCCTGAGATCTGTTCTTTCTCCTGGTCCTGGTCTAGTCCTGTGGGATTGCAAGCAGCATTATTATACTCCTGGGTGACAGTAAAAAAGTGAGGCTTCAGAGAAGTTCGGTGGCTCCTCAAGATCACGAGTTCCTGTGCAGCAGGCGCAGAGCCCATGTCTCCTAGTGTGAATCCTGGCAATTTGTTGTGCCAGGCCAGCTATTCTGGGATTTCTCTTAGGGCCTTGAGCTTGAAGGAGGTGCATTCCAGTGAGTGTGTACCTGCATGTGTGTATGTGTGCATGTGTTTGCATGTGTGTGTGTGTTGTGGGGGAGGGTGGTTGGGGTATAGGGCAAGGCCAAGGGATTTTTTTTTTTTGCTTCTGAAAGCAAAGTCAAGTTGAATTTTGAAATATGGAGTTAAATTATATGTATCGTGTGTTTCTGTACCTCTTTTTTTTTTCAGTTCCCAATATAGGATGCATGAACAAGCTCTATATAGAGCCATAGGAATTGATCTTTCTTTTTCTTAAAATATTTGCCATATAAGCTACATCCTCATATGTGTGTGTATGTGTGTAGATATCTATTTTTTTCCATTTTGTTGCAGATATGAGTTTTTTGGGTAAATACTTCAGAATGCCTCATCTAAAAATAAGGGCTTTATTCTCCATAGCCATGATATGCTATTTACACCTAAGAAAATTAATAATAATTTACAGTTGTCGTTGTCCAAAAAATGCCTTCATGGCTTTTTTTTTTCCTCCTCAACTAGGATCCAAAGAAAAATTATGCATTACATTTGGTTTGTATGTTGAATCAACACTTAATAAGCAGACTTCATGAGCTGGAATCATCTCCAAATTAGAGTAAAAAGCCCTCTGCCGCTGAGACAGCTGTTCAGTGACTGGCCATGATGGTCTCCTGGTAATATCCATGATGCCCCTCCCCGCCTCCAGGTCTGCTGACCAATCAGAGGAATCACTGTGTTGGGATGGAGATCTCAGGGAGACAGGGAAAGGCAGAGGGATCTAGTTTCCTGCCAGCAAGGCTGTAGATTCCACAGCAGCTGGAACCAGGGTGACCTGAACCCTTGGCCAGTGACTCAGGAAGCAGGGAGTTGCTGAAGGAGTTATAAACAACCTGCAGCATGAGACTATGACAAGCTGGCCTTGGGAACAGGGGACAGTTGCCAGGGGGTTTGGGAACCCTTTGTAAAATAGGACTAGATTTGGCACACAAAGCGGCCTGAAATGTGTGCTTTTCCTTAGATTTCTTTTTCTGCTTCTCATTTCTATTTTTTTGGTTGTATACCTTTGAAAATGAACATGTCCTTGCAGATATCTAGAGATTGATTGATTGATTGATTTTTTTTCTGTAGACAGATTCGATGGCTGTATGTTACTACAACATTGCTAAGACAGAGAATACCTGACACTTCACTTGGGCACCCACCCCTGGTACCACTAGTACTCTGCCCTTGCCTTTGTTCCATAGTGACCCTGACCCGTGCCCCCACCCCCTCTGGACTGAGCATTGTCTAGAGTTGCATCCTTAGTGTTGGTCAGTGCCTAAATCATAGTGACCCAAAGTTCTAATTGCTGGGCTTAGGCAGAACTTTGTGGGGAAACATAGAAAAAGAAATGAACAGAGGGGTGCTTGCTTCAAAACATAACAATTAGGTATGTTTTCCAAAAGGGTTGTGACAGGGAGTTCTTGGGAGATGTGGTAAGTATTTATTGATAAAGACTTTTCGTGCTTACAGAACAGCACTGTCTTAAGCACTTTGATACCTCGTTTCATTTTCTTACAACCCTCTGAGCTAAGGACTGTTATTTTTCCTACCTTATATTTGAGGAGACTGAAGCATAGAAAAGTTAAGTGATTTGTCCAAGGTCACATGACAATAAGCAGAGCCAGGACTTGACCGCAGATACTCTCTCTGGTCCTGAGTCCCCTCTTTGCCACTTCACTGTGTGTTGAGTGGGGTTGGGTGTTCCAAGATCGGGGAAGTCACTCCAGTAACCCAAAGTTGTTTACCAGGGATGGCAGTAAGGCTGTCAAGGCTAGATAGCAGAGGGCCTGTCACCTAGCTTGGCCACCTTGAAGGAGCAAGACACCTTTGCCATTCCCAGGGCCTGATGCTTTACACTCTGGGTATCCTTGTGGAGCAGGATTTCAAGGAGTGTGGGTGCCTTGTTTGAGAATGCTGCTGGACTTTACAAACTGGCTATCAGTTGCTAATAGAGTTGAGAAGACCATGTCCTTTTGTGGTGTTTAGGAGGTCTTCAGAGCTGTCATAGTGGCTACGCCACTCCACCTGTCCCTCCTCGTGACCTAGCTTTGTCACAGGGCCTGATTCGCGGGCAACGGGCTAAGCCACTGGACATCTGCTGTGTCATGCTGGAGCCAAACAGAAGTGCGGCTCCTCTGGGCTCCCCTGCAAAGCTGGAGTCCAGGGGCACTAGCTCCCACTGTCATGGAATTCCTTCTCGAAGATGAATGTTTGTTGGTTGGCGTTTAGTCATGCCATTCGGTGGTTTGAGTCACTCCAAGTGCTTTCCTTTCAATGTTGACAGAGCTGAACTAGGACCATCAGAGGAGTAGCTTTCCCGAATTGGAAGGGTGTTAAAACATCTAATCAACTCCAGTTGCGGCTTTGATCACTCCCATTGAACAAATGTTTCCTAAGCTTTATAGCAGTGCCTGGAGATGAGATGAAGAAAACCTCAGGGAGCTTGCAGCATAATGGATGCTCTTCCTTCCTGTCTTTTTTGAAAGGAAAAACAGGGAGGTAGAGGGCTGCTCCAGGAAAGCCCTGGGAAAGCAGCCACCAACAAGAGCAGGACAGTTTAGCCTCTGGATTAGACACACCCAGAATTTGATTCTTAGGTTCACTACTTATTCACTCTGCAGTGAAGAGCTAATTGCTTCATTTCTCTGGGCCTCGGATTTCTTAGCTGAAAATGGGTTAACAGTACCTACCTACCTCAAAGGTCTTGCCTAGGCCAGTGTTCAGGGCATGGCATCACAAAATTAAGAGGATGGCCATTCTGCACAGGGGTAAATGTCCTTAGCAGGCCCATAGGGCGTTACTGGGTCACAACCACACAGCCTTTCGAGTTCACTAGAAGCCTAATGAAGATCGTGTGGCCTGGAAAGGATGGAGAGTTTGGGAGTCAGACGGCTCTGCATCCATCCTCCTATCACTCAGGCTTTGGGCAATCATCTACTGTTACTGAGCCTCACTTTCCCTGACTATGAAATGGCCAACTGGCCTGTATGGTCAGGACCTACCTGGAAATACTTACTACATGGAGGTAGGAAGTAGAAGACAATGCAGAATATGAATGTTGATGGTGTAATGTAGTGACTACACCCACTAGCATGAGTGTGCGTGCCTGCATTTGTGTGTGTAAAGGGGCAGGGATGATTAGCAAGGGAGGAGGGGAAGGGGTGCCAGACATGGAGAGAGGTACTCTGTCTCCCCTTTTTCTGTGGAGCATAGGATTTACTCTAGAGACTGAGATAGAAGAAAAGCGGAAGAAACAGGATGAAAGGAACGCACACTAAATGACTACCATGTTCCAGGCACTTTATATCTTTGAACTTACATAGCTTGCTGCCTGTAAGGCAGGCAGTACTGTTCTTTGTTTTCACATGGTCCCAAGGAGAATCAGAGAAGGCAAATAATTTGCCCAAAGTTTCACCAGCTCTCTGAATTCCAAAACCCTTTGCATCAAACCCCTCTGCCTGCTCATAGATAGGCATTAGGATCAGACTATATTTGGGGGAAAGAAAGGGAGTTGATAACCAAGAGGTGAGAGTGTAATCCTGTTTATATAAACTGTTCTAGGAGGAAGCTATTTCCAAATGGCAAACATTTATTCACTTTGCCAGTTAATATTTGTTGAGCACCACTGAGGCCCAGTGCCAGGTGGTGGGGATGGAGCAGACCCAGGCCATGTCCTGACTAAGGAAAGTAAGATGAGAAAATGAATCCAAGAGTGGTGAGAAAGGAAATTAGGGTGCTATGAGAAAGGACTAGAGGAGTGAGGGGCAGTCTCGGTCTGGGTTCTCCCCAAGCAGACCCGAAGAGAAGGAAGTGGGTATAAGTAGTTGATTTGTGAGGTGATTCCAAGAGGCGTGACAAGGGAACAGGGAAGGGGGATGCCCAAGGGAGGAAAGCTAATAGAGTGTGCATGACCAGGTCACCGCTGTGGGCAACAGGCCAGGCTCAGTCCTTCAAAGACCCCCACACAGACACTGAAGCACTTGTTGGACACTTGTTCTATCAGGTGGCAAGGAAGCCAGGGTACCCATCTGCCAACTTGTGCTCCTAGTTGGTTGTGGATTTCTCCCAGGGATGTTGACTTCCAGGAGCTTCCATCCTGCCCCATGCATGGGTTTCCCATGCCAGACAGTTTCTAGCAAGTGCCTGACCCGAGGTATGAAGGCTCCAGGTGTGGGGACTGTCCCTGGAAGCTGAAGGCATGTTGAGGGAGTCTGAAGTGTCTGTGATAGACGGCATGGTCAGAGGGGCAGCATTTGAGACTGGAATGAAAGGGGCTGGCAAGGAAGGAGCCAGGGTGCTTACAGCCAGAATGGTTCCTTGAGCCATTCTTCTTCACTCTTTCGTGGTAACTTCCAGGAGTAAAGGCTCATCAGCCTCGGCCCTGCAGGTGCAGATCACTGGCCAGGCTGGGTCTCTGCCATCCTCCATCTCTCGTCTGACCTCGCTCTGGGTCACACAAATATTTGCACTCTTCCTTAGCCAAAGAACTCACAAATGGCCTTAGAACTAGACCCTCATTAGATGATTTAAGTCCAGCTCGGTACCAGGATCCACCTTTCAATGCTTACAGATACTCACGGAACAGCTCGAAATGTGTCCCGGCACTCCACCACCCCACCACACTGCTATATTTAGCCCCGAGGCCAATTTCCAGCCCTTAATATATTCTGCTTTTTCTGGAAGAGAAGCTCATAAGATTTGTCTCTGCGGCTTATTTTAAAACCAACAACAACACACAACACACACACACACACACACACACACACACACACGATATCCCCACAGATGACACTTTATAAATCAGGCTGAGAAAGATAAAAAGGACTACTTAATACTTCCCATTTATTCCATTCAGCAGTCAAGTGCTTTACAATGCCCATGCAATTATATTGTTATTTTATGATTATTAATCCTGCAGTGAGCTCCCCAAAAAGCCCAGATGTCTTGAGGCACCTCTGGTTTTGCCTATAAGCTGTCCATGAGTTTCTTCTGGGCTCCATGACACTATCCCCGAGATGGCAGTGCTGGGCAAGAGTGGCCTTTCCTGAGCTGCCAGCAATGGACTTGGATGCATTTCCCATCATGTAGATCTTCCTTTCTTGTCAGGCACGGTTTTCTAACATCTTTATGCATAGAAGAGACAAACATGAGTATTTGGGATGAAATATCATGATCCTCCAAAATAGAAGCGTACATTCTCTCCTATGAATCGTGCATCAATGACATTGATAGAGCCAATTTATGGAATACTTACTACATCCCAGGTATTTGGGAGATCATGCACATAATTTCATTTATTGTAATCTTTACAATGACCTCATCCAACCCAACAGTGATACTCTCTTTTATGAAGGAGGAGCTTCTCCTCTATGACTTTTCCCAGATCACACATAAAGCAAGTGGAAAAATCAGGTAGAGGAAAGATTAGATTCTGACCTTGGAGTCTGACCTGAGGGCTATAATTTTAGCGCCCAGGATTCCCCAAACCAGGCATTTCTCTAAGTGTGATCTCCAGACCAGCAGCATCAGCATCACTTGAGACCTCATTAGAAATGCAGATCCTGGGATGCCTGGGTGGCTCAGTGGTTGAGCTTCTGCCTTCGACTCAGGGCATGATCCCGGATTCCTGGGATCGAGTCCCATATCAGGCTCCTTACATGGAGCCTGCTTCTCCTCCCCCTGCCTGTGTCTCTGCCTCTCTTCCTGTGTCTCTTATGAATAAATAAATTCTTAAAAAAAAAAAGAAATGCAGATCCTCAGGGACCCCTCTTGACATGACTAATGGCAAACTCTAGGGGGTAGGGTCTCATCCTCTAGGTGATTCTGGTACAGTCCAAAGTAGGAAATAACCATCATCAGCCATTTGTTAACTATGTATATATGGTTACGCTTTGGAGGAACTGTGACATTTCCTCTCCTCTTCGTGAGTATAATTAAAGTGAGGAAAATTCTAACATTTATTTTTTCTCAGGGTACCTGGGTGGCTCATTTGGTTAAGAGTCTGCCTTCAGCTCAGGTCATGACCCTAGGGTCCTGGGATTGAGCCCCACTTTGGGCTCCCTGCTCAGCGGGGAGTTTGCTTCTCCCCCTGTTCCTCCCCCCTGCTAATGTGCATGCACTCTCTCTCTCAAATACATAAAATCTTGACAAAAACATTTATTTTTTCTCTAGTAAGTATGTCTTTCAAATTTGGAGGGGTCTAAACTCTCAGCTCTCTGGACTTGAACCTAGGTCTCACTGCTTATTAACGGTGTGATCTTGGGAAAGTTATTTAACCCTGTAGGTCTCACTTTCTGTATGTTGCAGATAATGATATCCATTACAGGATTTTTGTGAGGATTAAGTGAGTCAGTGTCTGCAGAAGTGGTGAGCAGACTGTCAAGTGTAGCATAAGAATCCAATAAATATTAGCTAATTGTTAATAATTATATGATTGGTTTGCTCATGTTAGCTGTTAGTAATAGTAGCTAAATGGTGTAATGCTTTTTAAATTGCATCCTTCATTAAGGAGTTCAGCATAAGTTTTATAAAATAGTTTTATAGAGCTGATTGGAATGACATTTTTAAACCCTGCCATTCCTTATATTTGAATCTTAGCAGTTAAGTATAGCTACCAGAGTAACTGCCTAGAAGAAACCATGAGTACTACCTTAAAAACTCATTTATGGAAATCTGACACATAGTAGGTGCTCATACATGTTTGCAGACTAATGAATTGGATGAATGATCCATCCACAGATGTGACACCTAGTCCAAACATTGCCCACACACACTGTCAGGTTGTGGTGGTGTGGGGGCCAGAAGCTGTCTCTTATTCTGTTATAGGCCTAGCACACAGCATTGGGTCTGGCACAGAAGTAGATGGTGAATGATTACTTCTTGATTGAATTTTTTTTTTTTTAAGAAATGCTTATATTTTTAATCTCTTCTATCAGTAATATGCTTTGAGATCTTGTAAGCAAAGATCAAAGTAAAAGTATATTTCTCTCCCTAGATACTCTACTGCCCAACATTTTTTAAAAGGGAAGTTTTCAAAGAGTGATCAAAGACTTAGGAGCCAGGAGGCCTGGATTCTTGGTTCTGTTTTGCTGCCAGGCTTAGATGTGACAAAGGCCTGTCACTTAACTCTGAGCCTCTTTTATTCGTGTGTAAATGGAGAAGGTTGGACTAGATCAGTGTTTGCCATGGGGGCTGATACCAAATGGTGGTGGATGTGTTACCTAAGCAGAGTGTTAAATAGCAATGAATCACATGGGCAAAAAGCCCTGTTTCAATTCCTTTTCAGTCTTTGTGATTTAGTCAAGGAGAGAGCCTGATTGTGTCACTAGTAGGTATTTAATATCTCTGGGACACTGGCTAATCTCCTGTAACAAAGCCCTGAGTTTGGATAAGGAGGCAACAGTATTTACCTTGTTTTGTTTTTATGGTTTGATTTTTTAAAGATTTATTTATTTATTTTAGAGAGAGTGAGAGCACGAGTGGGGGAGTGGCAGAGGAGGGGAGGAGAGAGAGAGAGAGAGAGAGAGAGAGAGAGAGAAGCAGAATCTCCACTGAGTGTGGAGCCTCACACAGGGCTCTATTTCAGGACGCTGAGATCATGACCTGAGTGGAGATCAGGAATCAGATGCTTAACCGCCTGAGTCACCCAGGTGCCCCTCATTGTTTTTATTTTTATTTTTTTAAGCTTTTTCTTCTATCCATGAAGACATGGTGTTTTTTCACTTACCGTAATGAGGTGCATTTTCCCTTTCTGAATAAATTGAATCAAGAAACAAAAAGTAAGTTGATTTGAAAATTAGGTTACTAATGGTGCAGGTAGTCTCAAAGACATGGGGGAATCACGAAGATGCAACAGGAAGTCTAGAAGGTAGATGAATGCCAGCAGACCTCCAGCTAGGAGTCAATGTGGTAAGGAGGGGACATTCCTTTTGGTCAAGACCACATGTCAGTGCAGTCAGACCAGGAAGGGAGGTGGGGAGCATCAGTCCTGGCATGGTGATGAAGACCAGAGCTACCTGGCCACCAGAGTGAACCCTGCCCCCCCACCAGCCGCCGCCCCCCCCCCCGAGATTCTGGTCCTAGTTCTTGGGTAGAGCCAGGGGTGTGTATTTGTAGAAACCTCTATAAATGATACTGTCGTCAGCCAGTGTTCTAGATGAGGACATAAGGTTCAGTGCACGTGTAGAATCCAAAAATCCTTAGGAAAGAACCAGAAATGCAGGGAAAGTTGATGGGCAAAAGTGTTCACCACAGCATTATTTATATGCACAGATGGCAGGAAAGCACTCACCTGCTCAACAGTAAGATAAAAGTTAGTTATGGCATCCCGGGGACAGAATATATATAGCTGTTCAAAATTATAAATATGGGATCTGGTAGAGAGGTGGGAAAATAGAGTACAATATAAGGAGAAAACAATACATAATTGCATCTATAGCATTATTTTGACTATAAAATGCAGAAGCAATTTGAAGTAAATATGTTAGAGTGTTAATAGTGGCTATTTCTGGCTAATGTGATTATGTGTCTTTTAAAAATGCTTGTCTATATTTTTCCACAGTTTTAAACACTGAATATATGCTCCCCCCCTTCATATTACAGACATCAGTGAGATGGACCTGATTAAAATCCTGGTTCTGTCCTATTGATACATGACCTTGGATAAGTACTTAACCTTGTGAGTGTCAGTTCCCTCACCTGAAAGAGGGCGAGTGTTCCTTTCTCATGAGCATTAAGTGAGAGGTGCAGGTGAGACATGTATCAAGGTGGCTGGCTCAATGAAGAGTACCTGGCATTCTTTAACCATTGCCATACCCTGATAGCTCCATCCTTGTCATCTTCCAATTCTTACTACTGCTGGTGAACTTGGAAGGTGTAACATCAAGCTGTAAAAACTTAATTCTGGGGGCCCCTGGGTGGCTCACTGGTTGAGCATCTGCCTTTGGCTCAGGGCGTGATCCCCCCAGGGTCCCAGGATCAGTCCCCTATCAGGCTCCTCCCCGGAGGGAGCCTGTTTCTCCCTCTGCCTATGTCTCTGTGTCTCTCATGAATAAATTAAAATCTTTAAAAAAAAATTAAGAAAACTTAATTCTGAAGGTGCCCCCCCCAACTGCATAAACACGCAAACATGTGCAGGATTAGGAGTGAAGGAATGTGCACGTGCACACTCCCAGCGCTGAGCACCCACTCTGAGAGGTCTCCACATCCACGGCTTCGCTCGCCAGAGCACTGGCCTCAGCCAACAGACACTTACTGAGACACCATCTCGGACAGACTCTGCTCAGCCCTCCACACCTTTCCTCTCCGCAGCTTTTTAAAAACAGGTAAAATTCACCATTAACCATTGTGAAGCGTGCAACGCATTGGCCTTGAGTCCATTCACAACGTGGTGCAACCATCACTGCTGTCTAGTTCCAAGGTTTCCGCTGCCCCAAAGGAAGCCCTGGAACCAGGAAGCGGGCCCTTCCCCATTGCCCCTCCCCCAGCCCCCAGCACCCCCAGATGGGTTCTGTTTGTGCAGCGGTACTTTCTGTTTTCACTGGAACCATCCATGGGTCAGACCTGAATCCTGCCTTCTCTTGGCTGGTGCTCATTGGTCTTTGCCCTTTGCCAGTTGGCTCAAGATCCCTGTGAAACATGAGTGGACTCGACCCCCACTTCCTTCAAACCAGATGATCCCAGTGAAGTCATTTGAAATACAGATGTATTTTTTCTCATAAAGGATTTGGGGCTTTTTAGGGGGAAAGGGTGAGGCGGGGCTCAATCCTAATGTGAGGTGATAAGTCCACAGGAGGGCCCTTTGCCAAAGGCTTTTGCCCTCAGCTGGCCGTCTTCTCTGAGGGTCAGGTCCTTCCAAGCATTGTTCCTGCTAAGCGAGGAGGTGGAGGTAGAGCACACCTGGCGCTCTGGCCTGTGTGTTGCTTCCCTGGGACTACCCTGCTCTCCAGGAACGGATCCTGGTTCAGATTCTGGCTCCGTCTCTCTGTAGACATCTGACCTTGGTCAAGCTGACACACACTGCGAGTCCCAGTTTCTGCCTCCCCCAGGGAGTGATCCATGTGAGTTTGTGGTAGAGGATTAAGTGAGATAAGGGCGGTGGGAGGTCCCGCAGGAATCTGTTACCATCATACCTTTGCTTTGCTTCTTTGGACATAAGGGAGTTTGTTGGAAACAGTACCCAAGAACCTAGAATCAAAAGACCCCCACTTACCAATCAGTGGGCCTGTGAGAATAATGATAAAGATCTGGGCAAATCACTAAACCTCTGGCAACCCCCTCCTCACAGGATGGGAATAGCACAGCCTCCTTTGCAGCACTGTTGGGGGAATGAAGTGAGTTCATGCATATGAAGTGCCAATGGCCCTTTCTGATCCATGTGGTTGGTGCCAAACATGTCTTTATTACCTTTCCCTAAGGTCAGGAGCTCAAACATCTTCATGGGCCCAGCTGTCTACTAAACTTGCAGGGTGGCTAGTGGTTAGGGAGGACAGGTGGTGGGGGTACAGGTGTTAGGTGGAAGTTGCTTCTTGGGCACTGGCAATTACAGGACAGTGGAACAGCATTGCAGTTCAGTTTTGTTCTTTATGTGTAACCTAGCTGGTAACAATAATGGGAGGGGGGCTCGATTTCACCAGTGAGTTGCCCCCCCCTTTGACCCCCTCTCTTTAGGGCAAGCCTCAGTTTCTTCATGTGCAAAATGGAAATATCAGTGCTTTCTCTGACCATCTCCCAGAGTAGCTGTAAGAACAAATGAGATGAAAAAAATGTACATGAGAGCATTTTGTAAACTGTAACGTGCTGTGTAAATGTAACTGATTATTATTTCATTTAAAAGACATTGTCTTGTTGGTATCTCATCAAAAACAGTGCTTGTCCTTTCATTTAGCCAAGGTGATGGTTAGCCGCGTGTGTCCTGAACATACATGGGGAAATCTCAGGTTAGTAGGGCTTTTGCTTTGTCCACGTGGTCTCCGAGCTGGAAAAGATGGAGCATTCCTTCACTAAAGGGCCATATCTTTTGAGTCTATTGACAGCATGTCGTGTGGAACTCAAAATTGCCTTCGTGAATGCAGATAGATTGCATCTATTAGTTCCTTCTTGTCATCATGACCTGTCAGAAGGGAAAATTAAATGTGCCTACAAATATTTCAATATTTATGCTGTGTGCAAGGTTTAATATTCATCTGGAGCAGTGAGTGGAAAGAGAAATAAAATCCACATCCTTTATTTTGGACCAGGATATTGCTCAGTTCAGCAAGAATTCTTTGAGCACCTTGTGGGAGCTAGGGTGTGTACAAAGTGCTAGGGTCTACAGAATAAAGACTCCAAATTCTAACACTGACAACTTTCCATTTGCATATTCCTTTAGAAGCCATGGGAATCAAGGTCAGCTCCGGGCCAGTGATGAAATCTGCCCAGAGGTTGGCAAGAGGGAAGTAGGTGAAGTGTACCGCAGACTAGAGCAGAGGCATTTGCAGTGAAGTGGGAGAGAAAGAAGTGTAGGAGGGAGTTCATCAGCCGTCAGAAACCCACCCCTACCTGTCGGGATGTGGTATGTGCTTGTGAGCAGGACCAAGAGATAAGAATCGGTAGCTCAGAGTCATAAAATCCAAAAGGCATTGAACATTTGCATGAGGAAAATGACTCTTACCAAGTGTATTTTTTCCAGCAATGAAAAAAATGGATTTACAAACATATTGTTAACAGCTGGGAAGGGGAGGGCTCTCCTGATGGGGTGGGTGGTGAAAATAAATTGTAAAGAATATGTTGCTAATTTAAGATTACTTTGATAATTTAATTATCACTGATATTCGATGTTTTGAATATGTTGTTGACGTTTTTTTCTCAATGTCAATGTAAAAAATATGATGATTTCATAAGGTCACTCGTGACTTCATTCCCCTAACCCTCTTTTTTCCCCAGTAAGGTCCTAAATTCCTCAAGCCTGACTTCTGCCCCAGGGGATTTCAGAAACCTGACCCCCATGGTTGGCGAGGGACTGCTGTGTGTGAAATGGTAACTGCCCTCAAGGAGCTTACAATCTAGCTGGGGGTGAACGGCTTGCACATGAACGCAACTAGACTGTGAGCTTCTAGAGGGCAGGGACCTTACCCTAGTCATCTCTCTTCTCACCCTGCACACCCTCCCTGAGGGACCTCATCCATCCCATGGCGTCAACCACCACCTGTGTGCTGAGGACCCTCTAGGCCTGGACCATCTCCCGAATGTCACAGCCCGCTCTCCGACCATCCACAGTCGTGGGATGTGGGATGCTCTACGGGCACTGCTGACTCGACCTGCTCACCGAAACCCAGCTTGTCCTCTCTCCTCTAGGCCAACCCTGGCCCCGGGGCTTGGGGCTCTGTCCCCCAAATCAAAGATCCAAGGGTCACTCTAACAGACTGAGCTTGATGGGAAAATGCTTATGTCTCAAATGTTACGTAAAAAGGGGCCTATCAAATTGTTTAGACATAATGGGCTCATTTATGTTAAATACATAGACTGAAAGAGAAATGCTCAAGTATGTGTCAGTAGTTGCCTCTAGTGGTGAGAAATGGTTGATGTTTTCATTTTCTGGCACTGTTGTGCTTTCTAAATCGTTTGCAAGAAGTATGTATTACTTTTATAACTAGCAAAAATGTCTACCAGAAATGCTTACAAGGTCTCAATTTGAGTGTCACCTTTCCTGGTCAGTATCCCTATGTCTTTGTGTCCCCCCCGGAGCCTGAGACTCTTATCAGCAACGTCAGCACCTGTACTTATCCTGTTGTGGGACTTTTCCCGCTGTGTTCTCTTTACAAGTTGGTTTCCCCTCTAGACTGTGAGCCCCTTGAGGGCAGAAACCAGGGCTTATTTGTCTTGTGTTCCCAATGCCTAGCACAAGGCTGACACAGGTAAACACTCAATACATGTTTGTTTTTTAAAACGGAGAAAGAGAGGGAGGAAAGGAGAAAGGAAAATTAAAAGGGAAAGGACATTGGGATTCTCAATTTTTTTAAAAAAAATTCTATAGATCCCTTTTTTTCTCTAAGACCCTTTATTTTTTGATCTGTTGAACCAATGCATTTTAAAAGCAGTAGTTTAAATATTTCTCATTTTTATTAATCAAAAATGATGTAAATGCCAATCGTTGCTCCCCTAGGAGTCTGGCACAGGTAAGCCCTATCCCAAGCCAGATTTGGGCAGAGCGCCCCCTGCCTGACACCCAGGGCATGACACTTAGGACTGTTGAATCCTGGAGTTGAAAGCATGTTCTATAGCATCTCTTTAAGTGGACAGTGGTGAACTGTAGTGTCTACAGGAGGGGGAGGAAAGGGAACAGATATAATAGGAAAACTAACAACAGCCAGCTTCTACTGTGTGTTTACTCTGTGCCAGGCTCTGTGCTAAGCATCAACATGCGTTATCCTTTTCAACCCTCAAAATAGCACTGCGAGGTAGATGCTATTATTATCCTCATTTTGTAGATGAGGAAACTGAGGCTTAATGATAAACTATATGGGGAACTGTGGTCTGGTGATTGCAGCACTTGAGTTCAATGTTGCTTTCCTCTTCTGGAGTTAGTAGGGGAGTGTTGAGGGGAGAGGATGAGAAGGTGCTCGGTGAACCAGTGGGGGGCATGTGCACTTGGAGAGCCTGGTTTGGTGAGGTTCTAGAATAGTGGTGCTTAGCAGTACACAAAGCCCTTCATGAGGTTTGAGGCACCCCTGAAATTGTAGGCGATGGGTTTCATAATATGTGCAGTTTTCTGGGAAATTCTTCAAAGGAGTCTGTGTGGTTAGAAAAATACATATATTAGTTAAGAAAACCATGGACTGGAGAAGAGTTGTAGTGACAGAACCTGGCTCCACACTGGGAAGGATTTAACCATTAAGTAATTAAGTACCACCAAGCAGAGAGAGAGAGAGAGAGAGAGAGAGAGATGTGGTCTTGTTGCTAAAGCATCTCTGAGAAGTTGGAGAAATAATCAGAGTGTGTGTGTGTTTGTGTGTGTGTGTGTGTCTGGTTTTCTGTGTCTGGGTGTTTAGAACCAACTGATTACCAAATCAATCAACAAATATTTATTCAAGTAGAGACCTGATAGCTCTCTAGTTTGTCAGGGTTGTTTAAAGAAGGATTTCTGCCTTGTGTGGGAGTTAGGGCTAATGGGATAATAATAATTACCATTTATTGAGTACTGGCTGCGTGCCAGGCAACTCTGCTGGGCACTTTATATACACTAGTCCACTTAATCCTCACAACAACCCCAGCAAGGAAGGTTTTACAACCCAACTCCACAGAGGAGAAAGAGAGTTGGAATGTTTTACCTAATGTCATAGTAGCTTTAATTCGTGCAAGTAGAGGAGCCAAGTTTGACTGTTTCCAAAAATCCACATTTTCTCTTCTGTTTTTCTTTTTCTTTATGGGCAATGTGTGTGTTTCCACCAGAAGTATGATCCGTGAACCTACCAATAAATAAAAGTTACTGAAGCAAAGACTTGGTGTCTACCAGTCAGCCAGGCTGTTTCATAAAGGGCACTTTCCCTGGGCAGCATGTTGGACAGTATCCCCACCGAGATCTCTTCTAGCTTTAAGTTCCGATCTCAGATTTCAATAAATCAAAGTATTTAATTATTCTGACAGAGCAGAGAATATCCCCCCCCACCCCAAGCTCCTCCTCCCTACCCTTTGTGGCAGAGATCACCATGTCTCTCTGCCTTCCTAAGATTGATCCTCATTCATATTTCAAGGGAGAAGACAGTAGCCATGTAAATACGGAAACAACTACTCATTTCAGCTGATTCTCCTTACCCTGGGAAGAATATGGAGCTATAGATTTCTGCTGTCTAAAGTAGTTGGAACCTGGGACACCTGGGTGGCTCAGCGGTTGGGTGCCTCCCTTCAGCCCAGGGCTTGATCCCGGGGTCCTAGGATCGAGTCTCACATTGGGCTCCCTGCATGGAGCCTGCTTCTCCTTCTGCCTTTGTCTCTGCCTCTCTCTCTCTCTCTCTGTGTCTCTCATGAATAAATAAATAAAATCTTTTTTAAAAAAGATTTATTTATTTATTTATTTATTTATTTATTTATTTATTTATTTATTTTAGACATAGAGAGTGAGAGAGGCAGAGACACAGGAGGAGGGAGAAGCAGGCTCCATGCAGGGAGCCCGATGTGGGACTCGATTCCGGGACTCCAGGATCGCACCCTGGGCCAAAGGCAGGCACCAAACCGCTGAGCCACCCAGGGATCCCCTAAATCAATAAAATCTTAAAAAAATACAATAAAATAGTTGGAACTCAGGTGCCCAGTGGGTTGGTTTGACTTCATAAAATTGCTGGCAAATCAGAGGAAGAGATGACAGGAGAAGTTGTAGCAGTCCTTTGCATCAGTGAGATTGGCCGGCTTCATGCACCTGGCTGTGGAAGCCATGCAGGGTACCTGCAGGGACATCCCACTGATGAACAGATCCTCTTCCCTCCTGGAGGATGGGGCCAGGCTCGCTGGGCCCATGTGAGCTCACTTTTCCCCGTGGAATTACCACCCTTCCCTTTATGAGCCAGCCTGCTCAGCCCTCTGTGCAGAAGGGATAGATGGAAGTGCCTTCTCTGCATCCCCTTGGCCAAACCCTGCTTATCCCTCAAGACTCAGTTCCCTCATCCCTGCATTGGCAGCTCCTTATTTGTCTACCCCAGATCTGCTTTACCAGCCTCCTCTGGAGCCCCCACCTCAGTTCTAGAACCTCACACAATGTGGCTTTTATTTTATATTTTTCAGTGTCTGTCTTTTGTCTTCTATTACAGAGTCAAGCACTCAAATATGTCTATCAAATGTACCTGGATAAATTCTGCCATTGGCCGGGAGCATGTTTTCTTTAAGGTCAGGTCGTATTGGGTCCATATTGCCGAGTACCATCACCTGGGTAGCAATGGAAGAAGCCCTCGTGTTTGTAGAGCAGTTTATGGCTTCCAGAGCGTGTTTGCATCCCTCTCCCCACTCACTCCCCTTCACATCTCTGCCAGTGAGCAGTAGCAAGTGCTATTAATATTCTCATGATATGGACGAGAAAACAGAGCTACAGGGAGATGAAATGATCAGCTCAGGGTCATGGAATTGCAGCAGTGGCCTCCCGTCCACATTTCCATCAGGGCCCTGAGAGGGAGGGATGGGGAAATATCGCTGACTTTGAAAAGCACCTGACCCAAGTCTCAACCCAGATGAGACCCCCACCCTCATCCCAACCTGGTCTGCCACTTAAGAAAATTTTCAGGCAGGTGGAACCTTTGGATGTTGAACCCTGTTTTGAACCTGGGGTGGGGGCGGTGAGGGTAGGAGATGTCATCCTAGATTAAAGGACGCATGTGGTGGGGTGCTGGGAAACACAGGAAAGAAGGGAAAGCATAGAACTTGCAGCAATCTCGGACCATGTTTCAGATTTTACACCTTCTGTCTGGGTGGGCTTCTTTATAATTTTTCTTGTACAAGCTAGGGCTAATGTAAATAAAGATGCATATGGAAATTCGTTAATTTAAAAAAAATACTCTCTCGGAGCTTTAATTCTTCTTTGGGAGGAATGATAACAATAATACCTTCTGTGCGAGGTTGTCATGCCGATTTAATGAGAAACCACATATAAATGGGCCT
Source organism: Vulpes lagopus (assembly GCF_018345385.1). NCBI lineage: Eukaryota > Metazoa > Chordata > Mammalia > Carnivora > Canidae > Vulpes > Vulpes lagopus. The sequence goes on along the minus strand of NC_054838.1, from coordinate 30,119,356 downwards.
TGTGTGGCAGCGTACAGTTGGCATTTTTAAATGCTAGGCTGTTTCCCTTCTAGCTCTCCACCATGCAGCCTCCCTGTGACAGTATCTGTGGATTAGTTTGCTGATGACTTAGAATTTTTTTTAATTTAAATTCAATTAATTAACATTTATTACTGGCTTCGGAGATAGAGGTCAGTGCTGGTGACCTTTAAGGCTCAGAAGAAGGGAGGGAAAAGAAGTCCTTTACCCCCACCCCTCCCACATATTGGACCATCAGAACTAGCCATCTCTAAAGATTTTTTTTTTAAAGATTTTATTTATTCATGAGAGACACACACAATGAAAGAGAGAGAGAGAGAGAGAGAGAGAGAGAGAGAGAGAGAGGCAGAGACACAGGCAGAGGGAGAAGCAGGCTCCATGCAGGGAGCCTGACATGGGACTCGATCCCGGGTCTCCAGGATCACTCCCGGACTGAAGATGGCGCTAAACCGCTGAGCCACCAAGGCTGCCCTAAAGATTTTGAGACAAGACACCTGTCCATTCTCAGGAGTCCTGTGACTACCAGACCTGAAGACTCCTTGCTTCTGCCTTCGTGGTTCCCAGAGCAGCCCAGCTGTTTGTACCTCCCCTTGCTCTGGCTCTATATCTTATCTCATTCCTTGTTGACTGTGAGTGGCAGTTACTTCTGGCCTGGAAGGGAGTTATCCTGCCAAATATTTGAGAACAGTGGATTAACTCAGGAAACAGCATCTCTAGAGGAGCAGGACCGGAACATCTGTGGTGTCATCCAGTGGCCATACAGCACAAGGTCGAGAGGGCAGGCTTTGGGGGCAGTCAGATCTGGATTAGAATCCTGACTCTGCCTCTTCCTGGCTTGTTCAGGTTACTCAGCATCCTGGACTTCTTCATTTGTAAGATGGCAGTGTTTGTAAGAATAATACCTATGCCATAGGGCTTTTTTGAGGATGAAATAAAATCGGGCCTGAAAAACCACCAAGCACATTGCCTGGTAGGTAACTGACTTTTTTTTTTTTTTTTAGATTTATTTATTCATGAGAGACACAGAAAGAGAGAGAGAGAGAGAGAGAGAGAGAGAGAGAGAGAGAGGCAGGCAGAGGGAGAAGCAGGCTCCATGCAGGGACCCCGATGTGAGACTCGATCCCAGGACTCCAGGATCATGCCCTGGGCCAAAGGCAGACACTAAACTGCTGAACCACCCAGGGATCCTGGTAACTGACTCTTATGTCCCTAGCTATGGCTAGGACCGGATGGGCCTTGACTCCTGAGCTCCTGCTTTTCCCTGAATGTCGGCCTTTTGAATCCTTCGCTAACCCCTCAAGCCAGTGCCAGTGGTTCCCTTCCCATGCCCCATATGTCTGCCATGTGAATAGGAAGTACCTGCTGAAACTCCTCCATCCTTGACTTGGCTCTGAAGCCACTTGGCACATCATTTGGGGAAATGTCATACAAGGAAGGAATGAGAGGCAGAGTTCCTTCTGTCAGTGATGGTGGCCCAGTCTTCCTCTATCATTGCCCCTGTAGACCTGGAAAGCAGCTTTCCTTTGAATGTGTCTTTCTGGGCTTTGGTGACTCATCAAGTTACTTAAGCTGTTCTCTGTCCTCTGCCTCTGAGAGATTGGGAGTGTGAACCAGAGAGGAGAGAGGGGTTGAGAGGCCCAGCAGCCACCATATCTGTAGGTCAGAGGGAATAATGCATTTTAATGGGCTGGGAACCACACAAAAGGAGGGGAGGCAGATGTTTCAGCTTGACCACTTATGGGCTATTGTATCCCTAGCTATTCCACTGCCTGCCTCCCAATTAGGACTGCAATTTGGCAGCCATTTCCTTGCTCCTGGGCAGAATGGGGCTCCTGCAAAAGTGTGAATACCCAACCGAGCTGCTTTGGGAGCCAGGAAGGCAGAAGTGACGAGGCCATTCAGGTCTGCTGATCACAAGGCTTTTTTTTTTCCTTTTTCTTTTTTAAGAGAGAGGCAGAGGGAGAAGCAGGCTTCCTGCAGGGAGCCCAATGTGGGACTCGATCCCGGAACCCTGGGATCATGCACTGAGCTGAAAGCAGAGGCTCAACCTCTGAGCCACCCAGGCATTCCCGATCATAAGGCTTCTATTGAGGACAATCCCCCTTGTCTCAACTTTTAGGCAGTGCTGGCTCCTGAGTGGCCCAGTACTTGGAGAGTTTTGTATGACTTTTCCCCTTCTCCTGGGGCTTGCAATGATGAAACAAGGAGCAAACCAATCTACAGATACTCCCGAACAAGACTAGATAGAAAGCATGACACAAAGAGCTAGGAAAGGCAACACACAAAAGTATGCCCATTGGAGCATACCACTGGGGAAAGTATTGAGAAATTGAGACTCACACTGTCGGGGAGGTGGAAAACCGAGGAATAGTTAGGCTGGTTGAGAAAAGCTTATGGGACCAGGATTTCGTAAAATGTATTGGCCACGAATAAGTAAAGATGAAAGGAAAGGACAAAGGCAGGGGAAGTTCTGAGCAAAGATACAGTCAAGAAAATAGGGGTATCTGGGTGCTCAGTCAGTTAAGCATCTGATTTCAGCTCAGGTCATGATTTTGAGGTCCTGGGATTGAGCCCCACACACCAGGCTCCCTCCTCAGCAGGGAGTCTGCTTCTCCCTCTCTCTCATGTTCCCCCTCTCAAACAAACAAACAAACAAACAAATAATCTTTTTTAAAAAAGAAAATAAATGCATGAGGATCTGTTATTCATCACATATATGCTGAGTGCTCAAAGCTTCTTATGTGTATGGTCCTTACACCCACAGTAAAGTAGGACTACAACCATGTCTCCATTTTGCAAATGGGCAAACTGAGGCCAAGGAGCTCTAACTGGCTGTTTAGCTGCTTGAGAACAGGGAAAACATGTTCCATTGCTCTCTGTATGCTGAGTACTGAGCCCCAGAACAGGCCTCTGAGAAATATTCAAAGGCATAGTTGGGCATGTAGCCGAGCTAGGATTCTAACTCAAGGTTCCCCAAAGCCTGTGTTGCCTGTCTGTTTGCTGGGATGGCTATAAAGTATTTGCAAATGAGGGTTGGGTGATGGGTATCTAGAGAGGGATTGGGAGAAATCCAAATAAGAGGATGAGATTCTTGCCAAAGCCTCTGGGAGTCATAGAAAGTTCTTGAGCTGAGGAGTGACTGGATGCCTGTGACCTTTTAGAACTTGTGTGAGTTTGTCATGGTGAGCCGGTGGCACACTTAAGGGTCATGTTTTCTGCTCTTGCTGCATTTCCTGGGAGCACGTGGATGCCACTTCCCCACTGATACCTGTTTCCTGCTGGCAGTTTCTTGTTCCAAGTGCCCTCTCTCTAGCCTATAAACTCTGTGTATTCGGGAGTGGGGTCTTTGTACTCACCTCCATTCCTTCCATGCCTGGCCCTGGGATACGGTGGGTTCTTAGCTATGATGTGATGCATCAATTTTAGAAAAGGATAGTCAGTACTAGTTTGACTCATTCTCGGAGATATCTTCCAGACAACAGGTCAGTGTGAGCACGGGATTGGCAGGCAAAGGCTGATGTGAAAGAGATGGGAGCAAGTGTAAGCATTAGGGGAGGAATTAATTCTTTTTCCTCCCCAACACTTTGATCATCTGTTAGGGAACTTTCTGTGCGGTAGCATGGTTGGCATGCTACTTTCTCAGAGCTGCTGTAGCAAAGAACCACAAATGGAGTGGCTCAAAACAACAGAAATGGGGGTGCCCAGGTGGCTCAATGGCCCAGGTCATGATCCCGGGGTCTTGGGATCTAGTCCCACAGCGGGCTCCTGCATGGAGCTTGCTTCTCCTCTCTCTGCCTGTCTCTGCCTCTCTCTCTGTGTCTCTCGTGAGTAAACCAAAACAAAACAAAAACAAATCTATTCTCCCCCAGTTCTAGGGGCTTGACGTCCAAAGTCAAGGTTTTGGCAGGGGTGGTGGTTGCCCACAGTCTGTGGCGGCCCTGACCTGTAAGTAATAAATGCAGCCTGCCCCTGTCCTCCCATGGTCGTCTTTCCCCTTGCACATCTCTGTGCCTTCACATGACATTCTCTGTGTTTCTTCTCCTTTATAAGAACACCAGTCCTATTAGATTATGGGCTCACTGGAATCCGGATGATGACCTCAGTTTAATTTACATCTTAATTACCTGCAAAGACCCTGTTTCCAAATAAGGTCACCAACCCAGGTCCCAGGGATTAGGACTTCAAAGTGTGCTTTTGGGAGACACAATTCAAACCCCAATAGTTGGTTATCATATATTAGGGGTAAATAGAATAATACATTTATCTGGTATTTTACAGCTCATGAGACAGTGATTATCGCATTAAATTCCTACAAAAATCCTAAGGGTAAGTGGCATAATCACCTCTATTAGAGATGCCAGAACTGAGGTTCAGAAGGTGATTTGCAGAAAATCATACAGCTAGGAAGTGACAGGAGAAGAACTGGAAGCTGGGAAATCCAACTCAGATCTGGCCTGTTCCCTCTGTGCATCTGACGTGCAGGAGCTGCTGGGGTGCGCGGCTGACTAAGTCACCCCTCCACGTGTGCCCAGAGCGCTCATGGCCCCTCAGGAGAGCCAGGCTCTCAGTGGGTGCTTGCTGGCTCCACCTACATTCCAGAGCTTGCTGTTTCTCTGGAGAGAGCCTTTAAGGATAGCAAGCCCCACAGTTACTGAGCATCTTAGAGAGTAAACCAAATTTTGGGAGAACTAGGGTTTAGCTGTCGGCGGGCATTTCTGTGGGGGGAGGCGCTCATTTCACTCCAGGTTGAGGGGAGCCAGGGTGGCAATTCTCATTTTCTGACTTTCCAAGAGCAAGCCTGAGGCCAGTGTTCAGTCTCAGAAGCTTCTTGCCTTCTTGTCTGGCCCCCTCTCTCCTTCTGGCCTACCCTTTCTCTGTTCCTCACTCCCTGACACAACTCAACAGTCCCCTGGCTTCACCACCTTCTGGAACATTCCTTCTCCCCTTTTGTCCAGCAGTTACAGACTCAGCTTGTCTCTGGTTCCCATGCACATCTGGGAGTTCCCACCTCTGCTCCTTGTGGGACAGTTTTTCCCCAGGGCCATTTTTCTCAGCCTGCCTTTCTTTCATCCTCCCCTCATTTGCCATTGTCACAACGGAGAAGCTACCAGGAGGGCTGGCACCATCTTGCTATGTAGAGGCTCCACAAATGGGAGACAGAAGCTGTGCTTTCACCCCTTCCTGGGAGATCATGACACTCTTCTAATCACCGAGGACAGATGCATGATGCACAGCTTTGCTCACATCCCAGTTAGTCTCTAAAGGCATCCTGTGAAGAAGGTAGCATCAGCTTGGCGTACAGATGAGGAATGGAGGCCCTCAGATGCCTGGCAACTTCCCAGGGGCTTGAGTTTGCATATGACCATCACCATCTGCCAGTCATGTCACTCTGGGCAGGCAAGCTGCTTCCTCTGCGAGCCTCGGGGCCCCTTCTCTACAAGGAGGTGACCTCTATTCTGCAGGCTGTTTGAAGGACCAGGCCTAGTAACCACTGTGAGCATACTTGCCTGGAGCATAGTAGGCATTCAGTTCATTGTAGGTGGATTTTAGAACAGAAGGAAAGGGGAACCTTGTTTCCTACAAGGAAAAGAAGCCAGGCTGTTGAAGGTGAGGAGGAGGGACAGGACCTGTGGTGTCCAGGGGGTAGATGAGGGAGTAGGGGTGGAGCCAGGATCCCACACGGAGTCACACGAGGTAGACAGCCATGGAGACAACATGGATGATCACCTGGTTCTTCCTGTCTCTTCGCTCCCTAACCATGTGTGGATCACTGTGTCCTTTCCCAGTGTTGCAGTGCTGGGGATCCAGATTTCATTTGGGATGAGAAGTGAGAAAAGGCAGCAAGAAAGGTCAGGCTGGGTGCTTGAAGCCACCCAAGAATCAACCTTGTTTGACGAGGAGGAAGCGCAAAGGTCTATGCCTGGTGCTCCTGGGTCTGGGAGCAGGAACTGTGCAGAGGGCTCTGCGGTTTGCCCTGGGCTGCTCCACACGTGGATAGCGGAGATCAGGACCCATGTTTCCCATTGCCAGCTTAGTACCCTGTCCCCCTGTATGCCACGGGGATGAGGGGTGTGGGGCTGGTGCCTGGATAGCACTTGGGGAGATGGGGGCCCTTTTGGCTGATTGTCCACTTCCTGGTTGCTATGTTTGTGTGTGTGCTTTTCTTTTTGACTCTAAACCTTTGCCATCTGGGAGCTTATATAGAATCATTATATGGGTGTGTTTCCTTGCTGAGACTTTCCTTTACTAGGAGGGGCTTTTCACTAGCAAGCAATGCAGCCATCTTGCCTGCTAATTTAGCCTGTCACTTCAGTGCCCCAAGGCTATTAGCAATTTACAGAGTGGGTATCTCCCAATTAGCCTATGAAGTAATTATTCATTTGCCTTTCTCCTTCTGCCTCCAAGTGCACAACATGCCTCCCTCCTGCCCTGCTTCAGCACAAGCCTTCCAACCACCCTGAATTTCCCAGGGAGCAAACATCCGAAGGAGAGTGTGAGCCATCAGGGCTGTGAGACAGAGCTTAGGGCTTCCACTCCCACGGAACCTGCCCCACTTCTACACCCGTCCTGCAGTGTGCCCGGGGCGAAGCCACCGAGATGCTTGCTCTCCTTGACCTCAGACGTCCAGTTTCTGTTCTGAGAACAGTTGGATGGAGTCTGTGTTGGTTATAAGGTCGATGTTTTTTGAACTATCCACCGCATAATAAGAGGAAAGCTGATTTTATTTCTTGGTTCTTGCTAGAAAACACCCCCTATTGACTTTTCAAAGAGAAATAAAAAGTCATTTGGTTATGGGCAAACACCAATTTTCTGTATCTTTTGGTTGAAGGGATGAGAGGAGTGATTACAGCTGTCCTGTGGAAATAATAAATGCGTGTCCATAGTCTATCATCCAAAGCCCTTGGGGTCAAATGTGTTTCAGAACTTGGCATGGTTTTAGATTTTAGAAAGGAACTAGGGTGTGTATACTGTATATTATGTAATACGCCCGTGGAGTCTGGGGCAGTGCTCCATAATCAAACCCATTAATTTTTCTGCAGTGAACTGTTCACACTAAGTGGAAGAAATAAAGACAATAAATAGCTTCACATCACTTCGGGTCACGTTTTGTCACCAAATGAGTTATTAAAAAATGAAAAATCTTTTGAGTTGAGAATTTTTTGAGGGTCAGGATGGGTAAGAGCCTGTGGCTCTATGATAAATATTTACTACTTCACTATTTAAATCCATATAGAGATGAGACTCGTCTGTGCAAGGCTGTAAAAATCAGCTTTCTGGAGTTCTTGAAGATGTGAGGTATGCTGGGGGAACCTCGTTCAGCTTGGCATCCCAAGGCAGGACCTGCAAAATGCTCGGTGGGTACACATTCCAGCAGGCTCACTGTTGCCACAAGGTCTGCTGGATCCCAGTAGCTGGCCTAATTGCTAAAATTACCATAGAAAATGAAAATAACTATCAAACAATAACAATAGCTCATGCTTACAGAACACTTACTATTGCCAGGCACTGTTCCAAATGTCCTACAGATTTTAACTCACTGAATTCTCATGACTACACACTGTCAGATATTTTTATAAGTGACTCACCTAAGATCACACAGCTAGTAAGTGGCTGAGCTGGGCTTGGGTCTCCAGCATTTACACTTTCAGCTGCACTGCCTCTCTGCATTGTCCACTCCAGCCAGACTCAAGCAATAAGAGGAATTAAGACTGCCCAAAGGGAACCAGCCTAATGAAATACTGTGCATTGCTGAGCACTTATCATGCACCAGGCGCTGAACTAAGCACTTTGTATTACCCTGTTAAGCCTCTCAACCATATAGAGAAGAGTCACAACCTTCCTTTCCTAGATGAAGGAACTGTGGCTCAGAGCCATGAGGACATGGCAGGATCAGGATTTGAACCCAGGGCCAACCAGCACTGGAGCCAAGGAACCCTATGGAGTGAGATTACAGGTGCTGGTATCTAGGAGCTTACATGGAGATTCAGGGACATATGTGTGTGACACAGAGACAAGAAGGACATTCTGAGAATGGTTAGGGGCCAGGCAGGTGGTCTTGGCAGAACATAGAGTGGGCGTGAAAAGACTCCACACTGGCTAAGGTTTAGTTTCTCCCTGGGCCTGTTTCCTGTCTGTAAAATGAGGAGGTAATACCCACCTCACCTTCCATACTGGGTGGGACTTGGGGTTCAGGGAGCCAAAGGATTTTAAGGCACAGTTCAGTTCTTTGCTTTTTTGTGCATGCGAGGATGTACCAGGAAGAGAACTATCTTTAAGTGTGCCAAAGACCAAATGGGATCTTGCAGAAGAAGAGTGGAAAGCAAAGGGGCTCCAGTTGTCTCCCTCTACATGTGCTGGGACAAGCTTCAGGGTTCCCCTCCCTGGTCAGGATGGAGACATGGTGGTGCTGCTGCCTCTGTCTTTGGTGGTCTCAAGGACACCTGGAATTCCCTCACACATACATCAGCCACCAAGCCCTGTGTATGTCACCTTCTCCTTCATCCTTTGAGACCTGGGCCTGCCCACCCCATCTCCATCCCATTGCTCTGGTTCATGTCACATTTTCCTGGGCCGACACCAAAATGATGGCCACTTCCCTGCCCTCCCTAACACAAACCCACATGTTATGCTCTTGCTCCAAACCATTCCATCTCTCCCCATCAATTATGGCAGAGGTTAGCAAGTATTTTCTATAAGAGGCCAGGTGGTAAATATTTTAGAGTTTGCAGCCCAAGAGGCAAAATTGTGGATGTTATGTGAATAATAAAAGAGAAAACAAATTTTTACATACCTTTTTTTAATGAATGAAGCTCAGAATATTATAGTAATCGAATATCGTTTTTGTAATACGGGTATACAGAGGAGAAGGATGGAATTTCATTTTTAGGAGAGGAGATACCATTTTGATTAATTGGAGTTCAAATGGGGGTTTGCTTCACTGGAGTTAGTAGTGTTCCTGACCATGAAATTGATTGCAGTTGTTTACTGGTAAAAACCATTCTTAGTTCTCAAGGTTAAAGTAATGGCTTTGACCCCAGGCCTGTAGTTTGCACATCCCCGAACTATAGCAATGCCTCTCCATGCTGGCTGCATGTTGGACTACCACCTGGGCCACTTCTAAGAAGCACTGATGATGGGTCCAAGCCTAAGCCCACTAAACAAGCATCTGCAGGCACGAGGCCCAGACTTGAGGATGTCTTGAAGATGCATAGAGATTCAGATATGCAGGCAGGACTGAGAACCACTGGCCTGCAGGATAGAGTCTGTGGAGGGCCCACCCTGATCTGGTGCTGCCAACCTCTCCAGCCTCTTCACTGGATCTCCTTGTCTACCCTCAGTTCTGGCACTGCCAGGGCAATTTCTTCCTTCTGGGTTTTGTTCACATTGGCCCCTCTGGAAATGTCCATGTCTAACTCTTCATCCTTTATGCTCTAGCCCAGGTGGCCTCTCCTTTCTGGTTCCAGAGCCCCTTGTATTTCTTCACATGTTGGCATGCAGTGCCCACATTATAATTGTCCATTTACCTATTGGAATCCTCCAGACGTCAGCCCCATGAAGGCAGGGCCTAGACTCCTAGACTCCTAGACTCCCTCTTCTCTGGATGCCCTGTGTCCAGCCAACACCAGGCTGACCCCATCCATCCATGCTGAGTCAGTGTTTGCTGGACGAGGGGAAGAATGCAGGAACCAGCTTGGGGGTCCTAGGTCGGGCCCTGCCCCTGTGAAGAGCATGCCCCCGGTGAAGGACCGCGCCTGGATGTGGTGGGGATGAAGGGGCAGCGTGCTTGCTTTCCAGTTCCTGGTAATCAGAAGTTTATTTTCTGGGAATCTCATGTTTTCTGTGACTTGTACTTTCTCACATTGTGACTTGGCACTGGTTTTAAGGAAACAGAGTGGTTTTTCCTTGATTTTTTTTTTTTTTTTCTGTCTGTGAAGAATTTTGCTGCTGGAAAACTTAGCCCATGTGTGGTTAGAAGAAAAGAAAGTGCGGCTGCCATCTTGGCAGGCAGCATCCTGCTGTGTCCTTTCTGTCATCTTGATGCAGCCCTTGCTGTCACTGTCCGGATCAGCCCTGATTGGGCACACTGCTCTGCTGCTGCGACTCATGCCTGGTTCTAACCCACTGGAGGTGGGATGGCTTTCATCTGTACCCAGACTCTCCAAACATTTCAAGACTATCTGTAAAAGGCCCTGGCCACCTTCAACACTCAAAGTATCTTTTGTTTGCGTCTTGTTTTGTTTTGTGGTGGTTTATTTTTAAATACACAAAAGGTAAAGTGATGGCTCCTGTAGGTCCCAGGTTGTAAGAGACTCTTAGGTATAGTAGTGAAGGAAGGGGAAACTTGTTTACAGAGCGCGTGCTCTGTGTGCCAGGGGCCATATGTGTGTGTATGCCTTTTTAAAAAAAATTTTATTCTTGCAACAACTCTGCAAGGTAGGTGGTATTTCAATTCCAATTTTTACCGAAAAGGAAACTGAATACCAGATAAAGTGCCTTGCCCAAAGTCGCACATAATTAAAAGGTACGGCAGCCAAATTCTGTGTGCATGTAAACCTTTTATCAACATATAATATGCATAAACAAAAGTACACTACCTCTAAATGTATAGCTCAGTGAGTTTTTCACGGTGAAAATACTTATGGAAGCAGAACCTTCACCACAAAACAATGTTAGCACCTCCTGAGGTCCCCCCCTGCTGGGCCCCTCTCAGTATGGTTCCCCTCAGTTCCAGCAAGGATAACTGCTATCCTGACTTGGGACACTACAGATTTGTTTTGCTTGTTTTCCAACGTAATAGAAATGGAGTCATGGAGCACATTCTCTTTCATGTCTGCTGTGTTTACTCAGCCTTCTATTTGGGAGATGCATCATGTTGTTCCACACGGTGGTAGTACGTTCATTGTCTTCTCTGTAGGTTTCGTCCTAGTAGAAGTATCTGTTATTTCTTCACTGTACTGTTGGACGTTTGGTTACTTTCCAGTTTGGGGTTATTGCAAATAGTGCTTCAGCAAATATTCTTGGCATATCTTTTGGCATGAGTTTCATCCAAGGATTGGAGTTTCTGGTTGTAGGATACATGTTCAGATTCAGTGGGTACTGCGTATTGTTTTCCAGAGTGATTGTACCAACTTACCCTCCCACCAGAAGCGTATGAGAGTTCTGATTGCTCTGTGTATTCCCTAACCACTGTCTTTTTTTCACTTTAGCCTTTTTGGTGGTTTTAGAGTTGTATCTCAGTGTGGCTTAATTGGCATTTCCCTAGTATCTAATGAAGTGGAACACTTTTTAAGTATGTTTATTGGAACATTGGGATATCCTATTTTGTGAAGTACCTACTCAAGACTTTTTAAAATGAGACTGTCTGCTTTTTTCCTTATTTATTTGTAGGAATTCTTTACATATTCTGGAACAAGTCCTTTGTCAGATAGTGACAATCTCTTCTCTTATTCTGTGGCTTGTATTTTTGCTCTCTTAATGATATCCTTTGATAAGAAGAAGCTGCTAATTTTGATGAAATCCAGCTTTTCAGGTTGTTTTTCCTGTTTAGTCAGCACATTTTATGTTTTGTTTAAGAAAACTTCGCCTGCTCCAAGGTCATGAAGATGTTCTCTTGTGTTTTCTTGTAAAAGTTTTATTATTTTCCCTTTTACATTTAGATTTGCAGTCCATCTGGAATTGATTTTCTTGTCTGGTGTGAAATAGAGGTCAAGGTTCATTTTTTTATATGGATAACCAAGTGGCTTAAGCAACATCTATTGAAAAGACCCCCTTTTCTTCCCAGCACTTTAGTGTCATCTTTGCCAGCTACCAGGTGACTGCACATTTGTGAGTCTGCTTCTGGACTCTTAGTGTCAAATATTTTGGCCCGAGTTGATTTCAAAGTGTATCTTCTTTTCATTATTCTATAATGGAAAAAATGTAAGTGATTTTGGAACAAGCTAAAGAGGAAAGGTCATAATATGCTGTCTTTGGGGTAGGAAGGCTATCTCAGAGACATGGCAGGTACTCAGAGTCATCCTCAGTGGCAAATGGGGTTGGCTGGGCCAGAGGTATGGGGTAACCAGGAGGGAGGAGGCACAATTATAACCTGTATTACACACTAAGGTGTTAGGAAGTGAGTCTGAAACCCATGACCTTTGAAAAGCTTTAGTGGGGTAATCTCATAGGACAGGAGAAAAATAGTTTTCCTATAGCTATAAAGTAAAGCAAATTGGAAGACAAGGGGTTATTTGTTAAGTAGAGTTTGTAACAGATTTTAATGAGGGTACATACTTTGTATTTAGGGATTATTAGCTCTTCAAAATCTTGTTCTAACTGGGTTATTAATTATATTCTTTGATTATAGAAGTTAATCCATATATACTCTCTTCTTAATAGAGGATTATACTTCCTGTAGATGAGGCACAAGTAAATAAAGAGTCCTTAATAACTTAGCTTCTTTCGGGTTTCTTGATTGAAAACTCTTCACCCTCTGAGTTGAAACTACATGTTCTAAATGGTCTATGGACATCATTGACCATCTGGAGAAACACTCAAAATGTGGATAGTGAATGTACATCAGTGGTTCTGTCTGGGCTGCACATTTGAATCACAAAGGGGGAGCTTTGGAAAAAAAAATGCTGGTTTCTGGATGGCAGCCCCAGAGATTCTAATTTGATTGCTCTTGGGAGCAGCCTGGACATCAGGATTCCTGAAAACTCTTCCAGTGATTATAAGTTGCAGCTGCAGTTAAACCCCATAGGCTGAAATCGAGTGGCTTCACTCTCCTGGGACTTGCCTTCCGTTCACTCCATGCCAGTTTGGGTGGCAGCTTTCACTTACTGTCCATTGTCATTGTTCTGTGACAGCAGGCTCTGGGATATGCAGGGATCTCTCACTACGGGTTCTTCCCAACCATCCATTCAGACACCCCATTGAGTAGGTGGGAGATCAAGGATGGAGAGAGGTAGTGGTTGGTGTATGTCCATACAGCAGGTGAGCCAGTGATGGGCTAAGACCAAAACCCAGGCTTTCTGAGTCACAGGCAGACCTGGCAGTGTCAGCAGAAGGACAGGGATGAAGAGAAGTGCAGAGAAGTGGGTGCCCTCACTGGATGGAAGGACTGAACAGGGAAGCTCCACAGTGTGAGGAGCAAGGACAAGGCTGGGCATGGATCAGATGACCCATGCCTGATGCTAAATGAATCCACGAGGCCTGCCTGCAAAGCCTTGTGCTCTTACTATTACATTATGACTCTCTTTCACCGGAGAAACACTGACTAGGTCCTACTGAGAAATGCAAAGGAATCGTGTGCCCCTGGGGCCCTCTGCTGTGTGTGCATCCTGTGCGTCATCCTGAAGCCTGGGTTTAGAAGGCTGCAGATTAGTATTGCTGTGGCATTGGGCCAGGATCCGCAGTCACCCAGCTGAAGTGCACGTGGGCGTGTGTGTGTGTGTGTGTGTGTGTGTCTGGTTGGCTGTGTTTTAGCAGATGAATCAGGGGGAAGGGAAGAGTGAGGGACCGGTTATCTTTATCCTAGTGCAGGTTTCTGTGGTCATTCAGTAGAAATATGTAGTTCCATAGTCTGGCAGTGTCCAAGGGCAGGGACCACGCCTTCTGCAGCCATTCAATGTTGTACCATGGTGTCTTGGACAGGGCTCAAAACGCAGAAGTTTCTCAGGGCAGGTTTGCAGAATGAATGATGAATTGAAAAATCTCTATTATTCTTTCTAATATTTTGTTGACCAAAGATGTGGGTAGCGTGGTGTGCTGCTTTAGATGAGGGTAAAAGACAGAAACATATATGGGTACATAGTGGGTGGTAGGGAAGGGAGGAGAGGAGAGAGAAACACAACAGGTGCTTCTCCTTGGCTGTAGGACACCCTCTCTTGCTGAGCACCCCTGTATCTGCAGAGCCCACACATGGTACAGAGTGCCAGAACACATCAGTGAGGTGGTGACTGAGCAAGTATATTCCTTACCTCATTTGTGGCACGAGCTTAAAATAATGGCAGTTCTTTTCCTAATTTGCCTACTGTCAGAGTCCCACCAGAAAATTAGAATTCATCACAGATGGTTCAAATGAGGAGACTTTAATGAAGGCGCTATTTAGCAGACATGGGATAGGGTTGAGGGAATAAATGAGATGTTGAGGCCATCTAGGTGGGTGGAGCCCAAACCACCCCAGGTCTGAAGGGCCAAGGAGAAAAAGTGGTATTTCTGGAACCCAAGGAGAGTAGGGGTGTGGGGGGGAGTGGAATGCCCCATTGAAGAGGCTGTAGGCAGGAGCTGTGGTTGTGGAGGATGCAGCCCCAAAGCAGAGAGGGAACGGAGTAGAAAGCCTTTGGTCTTCTGCTCTCCCATCTCTTCAAGTGGCTTCCATCAGCCCAAGTGCTGGTGCTGCCTTACAAAAAAACCCAAGGGGTGCATCCACTGGGACATCCTCCCTGGCTCAGAGTAGGGCATAGAGAGGTGGGACATGGTGAGAGGGCAGGTGGTGGCAGTTGGAGAAGCCACCACACGTTCAGGGTAGAGTCTGTGGGGGCAAAGAGAGACCCAGGAGACAAGGAAACAGATCTGTAGGCAGAACATTCCTGCCCTCCGTCCCTGGGGAATGTGAGCTTCAGGGAAGTAATTATATCATCTCCAGGAATCTCATCCTGGACCCATAATTACATGTACAGGAATTTTTTAAAGAGTTGATGGCAGTGGTTTTAATGTCTCATAAATATTCCTCTAAGGAATCTCCCCACAAGAGAGGAGTGGTTTTGTTTTTTAGGCCTAGAGCCAGCCCCAAGCCTTTGGAGATGAGGCTCCCAGGCTCTTCTGGGGAGGAGATCTCATGGTAGCACCCTTTCCCTTCCTCCCTAACCCCCAGCTCCACTGGGCTCAGGCATGTTGGCTCCAGGTGCTCTGGACCTCGGAATCCTTTCGATTCTTCCTTGTGAGGAGCTTCCTTCAGGAAGTCTTACCAGGGACTTACGGGTGGAGTTACTGATCTCTCAGAGCTCAGGGGAAATGTGGGTGCTGGTAAAAGCTTCTTTGGGAACTCCATTTTTGCTTGTTTTGGTTAAATTCTGGACTAAGAGTGGAATGTGCATAAGTAGGAGGCTTTTATTCCACTAAAAGCAAAGTGTCTATAAGGCAGAGGGAGGAAATATGAAGCAGAAAAACAGGAGCATATGTTGGAAGCCCCCAGGTTAAGGAAAAATGTTCACTGAGACTGTCTCCTCTACTCCTCAGAGAACCCCCTGACAGGGCCACTGTCTACTCAGTTGAACTGGCTCAAGAGTTGCCCAGGCTGATGACTTAGATTTGAATCTCAGCCCTCCCATTATGAGCTGTGTGGCCTTGGGCAACTCCCTATCCATCTCTGATCTGTTTTCTCCTTTGTAAAGTGGCATCATAATTATGCCTGTGTTGAGATAATTTATGCGAAAATCTTCTATCATTGGGCATATGCCTAAAGTTCCTAAATGTAAGCTGATTTTGAAGCCACTGTTTGGAGTGAACCAAAAGCTTCATCCTTTCTGTTCTCATATGGCCTTGCTTGTAGCTCCGCCTCAGTGCCTCCCCACTCCCTTGTCTACCTTCCCCACTAGCCTGGCAAGTCCTCGGACCCGAGTGCCTGCCTTTCGTACAGAGTGGGAAGCAGTCATGATGTATTAAACGAATGATGGAATGGTGAGCAGGTGGTGGGGACTCTGGAAATACAGGGCTGGCTCTTACATATTTGAACCACTGCAGAAGCTGTGGCTATCATGGACAGGGAGCCCTGGAGCATTCCAGAGGCCTGATGCATTGAGAGAGCTGTGCACACTGGCTCTTTTCCTCCTGAAGTTTTTTTCAGGCCATTTATGCTGGAGCATGATTGCAGAGTTGGCTACAGTTACTGCCTGCCTGAGGGGGCCTTGTTTTGAAGTTCTAGGTTGGACTTAGCTGCCCCCTGACCGACCACTTGAGAAGCCTGATAATGGCAGGGAATTGGGCCACCCGAGGAGGGCAGTTACCAAGGATGGGTGGAGCTGATACCGCAGGAAAGTCAGCAGGACTATTCTTGTGCCGAAGAGTCAGGACTGTGGGGGCCTGTCCCCGGATCTCAGAGCCTCTGGAGAGGCCCACTGTGTGTTGGTCTCCTGCACTGGGCCTTAGCATAAGTTGTCTCCTTGAATTCTCACAGAACTCTAAGGGCCAAGAAACCAAGATTCAGGACGCTTTACTATCCCTCTGGTGGTCACACAGCATGCATTCGGCCCCAGACCTTGCTGCATAGCCTCTCATACTCAACACTGCTTACTCGACTTCCAGTTGCACACTGAGGAATCTTCAGTATCCAATTCTGAGTCATGGATCTGCTGCCATTCCCTGAAGAATGAATGCAAGGAGCTGAAATTTCCCCAGGTCTCTTCACTGGGGCACCTGTGCCAGGAGATGCTTTGGCTATAGAAGCCTTCTGTGATCAAGTACATCTGGGAAATTGTCCCCTGGGAGAGTCATAGTGCACATTTACCGGTTTAAGATCCTGAGATGTCCTGCAGTGAGGAAGCCTTATTGAACCAGCTTTTCCCAAGCCTCTGTGGCCAAGAACCTCTGTTCGTCTCTGTTAACATATTGCAGAGCCTAGTAAATGCTGAAATAGGTGCATCAGCCTTGTTCCTAAGATATAACTCGGCACGTGGGTCCCCAGGGTGGGGAACCCTGCCTGACACTGCCTAGCCCCTGAAAGAGCTTGGGACTCCCACTTCCAGGATTCAGAATCATAGTCCAGTCCTGTATCGTCCCTCATTCCCATTGGTTTCACACTGTCTTGAAGTGGAAAATACCCATGTATGCTGCTCCCAAGAACTACCAGTAACTTAAGAGAAAGACAAAAACCAGAACTTGTTTGGGTGATTTTGATTTGCTTTTCTCATTACGTGTTTACTGCATTTCCAAACATGTCTGCCATCCTACATCCTTCTATAAAGGGACTTTGGGAGACTCACATGCATATGTGTTGGGGAAGAGAAGGTCATGTAGACAGAGAAAGGTTGTTCCAGTTCCCTCTGCCCACCTCGTCCTCTACCTCTGACGGCTTTTCAGAGAACAGAAGAGGAGTAAGGAGCACTTGAAGGCAGCTGGACCACCACATGTCCAAAACAGAGCCCGAATTGCAGTGGTCCCCCCACCCTGCCCCCACAGAGCCAGAATCTTCCCCATCTCATGCTCATCTGTAAACAGCACCACCAATGGTCCAGTTCCTCAGGCCTGAATTGAGCAAGGCATCTGGATTTCCCTTGCCCTCACCCCCCTCAGCCCATCCTCTGTCCAGGGTGGTTGGAGGAAGAGCATTTTGGTGTGTGGGCTCTGAACCCCAGTGGTCTTGGTTCAGATCTCGCCTGTACTCCATCCTGACTGGGTGGTCTTAGGGAATACCTAACCGTTTTGGTCCTCAGTTTTCTCACCTGGAGATAATAGGAGGACTGACCTCACAGGGCTGCTGGGAGGATCGCATGAGAGAGTGAATAATTAGTGCTTTATACAGTGTTAGACGGCACTCAGATAAATGTCAGATATTATCAGCACTCCTCTCATCTTGATTGGTGTTACCCTGGCCCAGACCGTTGTCATCTCTCCCTGAGCCATTGTAGTGTCCAAACAGGTCCTATTCCTACTTTATTCTGTTTTAAATCATTTTATTTTTTTATTCATGAGAGACACAGAGACAAAAAATAGGCAGAGGGAGAAGCAGTCTTCCCACAGGGAACCTGATGAGAGATTCGATCCCAGGACCCCAGGATCACAACCTGAGCCAAAGGCAGATGCTCAACCACTGAGCCACCCAGGTGCCCTCCACTTTATTCTAATACCATTTCTACCCAGCTACCAGAGGGATCCTTTCACACCATGGATATGACAACCGCAGTCTGCTGCATAGAATGTTCCAAGTAGATTTATCATCATACTTGAAGTGAAATTTCAACAACTCAGATGTGACCTGGCCTGTGAGGTAGCTCTTTGACTGTGATGCCATTCTCACATTCCTTGTGCTGTTCAAGGCACTCTGACTTCTGCTCTGTTCCTTTAACCCCTCCCGCCCTTGGCTATATAGCAGAATTTGCGTACACTGTGGCCCATTCTAGCATGGCTCACTCTTCTTTAATGCACCTGTTCAGGACCCTCGCTCACAAAGGCCTTCCTCTGATTGTCCTTTTCATCCAAATGGACATTTCCTCACAGCTCTAGTTATCTTATTTTTTCATTTATTGTCAAGTGCCCCTGTGAGCCCTGTAATCTCTGTGAGGACAGGGACTTCAGTTTGCCACTCTTGTTCCCAGAATGAAAGCAGAAGGAGGGATAAAGATGGAATAAGTTAAAGCCTGGCAGAGCCATACTTTCCCCCATCTTCCTTTTATCATCTGCATTTTATAGATAGGAAAATTGAGCTCCTTTCTCAAGGACTAGAATTCAGACTCAGGAAGTCCGGGGCCTCCCACCCTTTAACCACCCACTCTGCCACCTCCTGGCTCTTATCCATCTGCTTTCGTTCCTCCCCTTTGCCCCATGGAAGGGCTCGATGCCACATTCAGGCTGCATGTGAAGCAGGAGAAGGAACCAGACATCCCATGGGTGAGGATGGGTTTGGAGCTTTGGTAGGTTTTCTCCACATCTTTAGGATCTAGAGCATGAGTGAGAATTCCCGCAAAACAGCAAAGTATTAGTATTTAGGAGAGAAACGATCTTTCTTTTAGCTCCCAAATTTGTGGGCAATACCAGAAGCTTTCTATTTCTGTTTAATTTTTTTTTCTTTGTAGATAAGTGAGTCTAGATGAGTGCTCAAGGAAGGCATAGAGTGTAGAGATAAGAAAATGAGAATGTGCCTCAGTTGTGTGTAGTGTTTGAGTTTGACCTCTGCGTTATGGGGAAGACACACTTATTGGGAAAATACCCTGGACAGGCGCCAGTAGGATGGGGAAAGTGACCCTGGAGGAGTAAAAGAATTCTGTATTTTGTGACGAGGCTGCATTTCCTTGTGTTTGTTTCTGGAACATTGTAGCTTTGCAGTAAAGCTTTGTAGAAAACTTCCTGCTTTCTGGAGAGCTCAAAACACCTCTCTCTTAGGAGCACGTTAAACTTTGATTCCCCTCTTAGAAATGCTGGCCAGTACCGCCTCCTGGCTTGTGCCTGGTACACAGTAGGTGCTTGGGCAGCGCTATTACCTTGTTATATTAAAGGGAGGGCAGGAGGCATCTGCATGGGGTGGCTGATTTGTGCTGGCAGGGTGCCAGGGCTTGTTGGTCCATGTCCCCTCAGTCCCCCGGCAAGTGTGCTGGGGGTGACTGTTGCCCTCTCATCTCACCCGCTAGCTTGCCCGGGATAGGCTGTCAGGGTGAAGCCTGTTGAGAATCCTTGTTGCAAGAGGGCCTGCTGAGTCTCAGAGCTGGGATGACGCCCCAAGTTTCTCATCCCCAGAACTATCCACTCCCCAGTGGTATGAGTTTCCTGTGGCAGCTAAAACATTACCACGGACTGAGGGGCGGGGGTAGGCAGGGGGAAGGGCCAAACAGCAGACAATTATTCTCTCACAGTTCTGGAGATTGCAAGCCCAAAATCAGTGTCACTGGGCTGAAATTGGGGTTTCAACAGTGCTGTGCTTCCTCTGGAGGCTCTAGGGGAGTGCCTGTTGCTTGCCGCTTGCAGCTTCTGCTGGCTGCAGACCTTCCTTGGTTTGTGGCCACGTCCTTCCCATCTCTGCCTATCTTTACATCCCTTCCTCCTCATGTGAATGTGGGCTCTCTCTTGGAAGGACATTTGTGATGGCCTTTAGTGCATACTCGAATAATCCCCGATAATCTTCCCATTGTGAGATTCTTAATCACATCTGCGGAAACTCTTTCTCTAAACAGGATAACATTTCTGGGCTCCAGGGGGTCATCATTCAGCCTTCTACCCTGGCTCGAGGGGCTGCACAGGGAATATGCACAGATCCTGTTCTGGGAGCAGATGTGCATGGGCAGGAAGCAGGGCTGACTGTGAGCCACTCAGAAGGGACACACCGGCCCAGCAAAGGCAGGACGAAACATTAGCATTGTCATCCTCCAAGAAGAGAGACATGCTTTGGCTTCTGATGAGAATTAAATTTGAGATTCAGTTCACTCATTCTTTCATCGGCAAGTTTTTGAGCAGACATCCTATGGCCAGTCCTCTGGGTCCCATATTCCAGACAAGGAAACCAGTCAAGGGACTGTTAGATGTACTGCACCAAGGGCTGGGATAGAGGAACGTGCCACTGACAAGGGCGTTTCAGCCCTTTCTGGGAAGGCTTCCAGGAGGAGGCACGACTTGAACTGAAGCTGCAGCATAAGTAGGAGTTGGCCAGGTCGACCCCAAACAGGGAAAGAGCAGCATTTACAAAGCTACCTGATTGAGACTGAATCCGCCCTCTTCCTGTAGAGGTTGCCCCATGGTCACTTTACGACTGAGGTAAACCTCGAATGAGGGCACGTAGAGCCAGACATTTCTTCTCCTTGTTACTGGTTTAAGTGTACGTGGCATCCTTCCCCCTCACAGCACTCCTCATGAGTAAAACTCACCTGAGGATAAAGGGACAGATTCTGCGGGACCGCAGGGCTCGTCTCCCATTGGATGCTGCCCTGCTGTCCCATACAGGTGGCCTGAGGTGGGCAGACGAGCAGACTGGTCAGCCTTGAAATCTAGACGCAAACTGGCTGCTAATTAGAGACTTGTCAGGGCTAAGAAATCCAGTCCCATGGTGTTCTCAGTGTTAACACACCTTTTCTTCTGAAATGCAA
This sequence comes from Vulpes lagopus, assembly GCF_018345385.1. NCBI lineage: Eukaryota > Metazoa > Chordata > Mammalia > Carnivora > Canidae > Vulpes > Vulpes lagopus. The sequence goes on along the minus strand of NC_054838.1, from coordinate 30,098,567 downwards.
AAGCGCATCCCGTGTTTCTCGCCGTGTGAGTGGCAGAGTGACGCTCAGTGGGGAGACTGTTCCCAGTATAGAGTGGCCGGCGTTTCTCCTACCCACTTGCTCTCCCAAGATCCACGATGTCCTTCCACCTGCAGCACCAGCTCTTTCCCGCCTCCTCTTTGCCGGTGTGCTTCCTCCACCCAGACATGGTTTTCCCCCCTTCTGCCCCCTTCATCCCTTACCAGCCTTCCCGTCTCAGGTTAAAGGGCACTCCTCTTACTGCATTTACACACCTTTGATTAAATAGGTATGTGTTAATTGCCTAATACTTTTCATTCTGAGGACAGGAGTCTCCAACTGTTTGTTGACTCAACCCATACTACGCATCAAGCATACCGTAACTGTATGTTGAGAAGATGAAATAAAAACAAAGTCAAAGAAAAACCTCAAAAGTATTTAATGAGGTAAATGATTTAACATCCATGACACATCTGTGTTAGTTAATAGTCTTTCACCTTAAATTTGTTTTGAAAAATATTTTGTTTTTAGAAAAGCCTATAATGTTGAATGGAAGAAGCACAGTAAAAATCTATAGTGTAATCTCAATTTTATAAAGTTCATATGTGTTTGCTTAAAAGCCTATCAAAATATTGGCTATGGATTGTGAAGCTATGAAATGATTGTTTGTGTTTTACTTTTTAAATTTTTCCAAGTTTTCTTTAATGAGAATATACCACTTTAAAAATTGAAATATCAGTTAAGGCTACTTTGAGCCATCTGGTATCCTGCTCTTTTCTCACATGTAGTCCTAATCTTTTACACACACATTATGGGCTTACTGGGAATGAATTGGAGGTCCCCACTAGAATGATTTAACCAATTAACTTATTCATTAACTGCTGTGGTATCTTATATGTGCTGGACAAAAGATTTAGAATAATCCTTATTATGAACTGGACAAAGGGAATATTTGAAATCCTTCTCTCTCATTCCTTTCCAACTTTTCTCATGGAATTCCCACAGGGACTAATACCCAGAAAAAAGGGCAAAGTGGCTTTAGACTCTTTGAAAGAAGAATGAGTTCAAGGCGTGCTCATAGTCCCAGCCAGAGTAGAATTCTCATGAAGTGTGTGTGTGTGTGTGTGTGTGTGTTTACTAATTATCCTAGACTTTCAACTGCATTTACCTTCTTTGTAATGCTTTCTCGGAGCTTGTTAAAACTTTTTTTATGGTATTGTGCTTTTCTGAATACTACAGCTATTGTAGAAATTAACCTGTCATTATTTTTCCTGTTAAACTATCAAAAGAAAATTTTAGTAATAATTTCTGTGAATGAGTCTGTGGCAAAACTAGCCTTCTTACATAATCTCAACCCTTCTGGAAAACTTGTTGACAAAATTTATACCCTTGACTCAATGATGGCATTTTTTAACTCTTACCTTAAGGATATGATTCAAGGTAAGAAAAAAAACAAAACAAAACAGATTTTATACCTAAAGGTAGTATTACACTGTCAAGTAAAATAGAGAAAAGTCAGAAGCAAGGTGAAGTAGATCTCTAGCAGTAAGGGAGTGGGTTTTCTGGTAATCGTGTTCACTCAGTGGGCTGAATGCAATCGTTTGAAATGATGGTTTTAAATAACAGGAGGTAGTATGTAAAATGTTTATCTCCTTAGATTTAGTTTCTGTGTTGGCGTGTGGATATATGTAAATTTATGTATAAAGACTTATGACTTTGTCATGTAGGGACACAGACATCTTTTCTGCAGCCACCCTAATCCCTGCCATAGCACACATGGGGCTTACTGCCAGAATCACTGTTAATTACATGTTCATAATTGTGTGTGTTGGAGGTGATGAGGAGCAGTCAATGCGGTCACAGAGCGGAAAGATTAATATTTGAAGATTCGGTCCTCAAGGAGTATCCTTAATTTCCCTGAATTTCATTTTGGTAATCATTAGATGACCCTTGTCCCTGACATGGATTCGTGGAAATGATCTCTCTCCTGTTGGAGTTGGTGACCGGCACTGATTGTTCCCCTGGCGGGCCTGCATATCCCCCTCTCTCCCACCTGCCCCCACCCTCCAGCCTTGGACAGCGCTCTACCCTAAATGTTCTGAAATACTTGCTTTCCTCTACCTGAGAATGCTTGGAATTGAAAATAATCAGTAATAATCATACCCCTGAGATTTGAACTAAATCTTTTGACCTTTAAATTAATGGTTTCTTGGAGATGACTTTGAACTCCATGGTGACCTGGACCTTTACATAAACTATTTCAGGAATCAACCACCTCACCATCTTTTAGAAAAACAAAATACTCTTTATTTTATAAAATGGTAATTTGTATTGCTGAGAAAGTGCAGGAATTTGGTCATCTCATATGCCTTCCCCACTTGCTGCTTTTTTTTCTTCTCTCTGTCTACTAATCACCTCCTCTTTGAAATGCTCCTTAACCATTCACTCATCCACCCTATTTCCATTCATTCACACCTTCATTCATTCATTCATCCATCCACACATATATCCCATGAATGCTTTTTTTTTAAAGCTTTTATTTATTTATTCATGAGAGACACGGAGAGAGAGAGGCACAGACACAGGCAGAGGGAGAAGCAGGCTCTATACAGGGAGGGTCCATGATGTGGGACTCGATCCCGGGTCTCCAGGATCACCCCCTGGGCTGAAGGCGGCGCTAAACCGTTGAGTCACCCGGGCTGCCCCCATGGATGCCTGTTGAGCAGCTACTATACTGTTTCAACTGCTATTCTTACCACTGAAGATACAGTAGTGAACAAAAAGACAAACATCTCTTCCTTTTATATATTTAATGTTTTGTAGTACATGTGTATCTTTTACAATTAAAAAAAAAAATCTTCCCTAATGAACAAAATAGGCAAGAACTCCCTGTTCCCAGCAATTAGCCACCTCTCTTCTGTGCTTTGACAACATCTCCATTAATACACTTTACTAGCCTCATTGCTGACTGCCCTCCAGGCTGTGGAAGCAGGACCCTTGCTGAATCAGCCTGTATCCACACTGTCGTGGCTCACTGGCCATCTCTTTTGTATATCACACTGTAAGTAAGTTTGTCAAAAGGAAGGGGAGTTATGTGGAATCTGATATTTGTTGAGAACCTACCACATGCCAAGCCCATGTCCTTATGAACTGTGTATCCTGTCAAACAAGCATCTTGTTCCCATTTTGTATCAGAGGAAATAGGCTTAGAGAGGTCAAATGACTTGTCCAAGTTCTCAGAGTTAGTGGGTGCAGACCCTTAACTGATTCTGTTACAGTCTTCTCTGCTTACAGTGTCATCTCAGATAAAATTGGTTTCTGGTCTCACACCTCAGTGATTAGCAGCTGAGGGATTGGCCCCATCTCCCTACCCCATGCCCCTGCTGATTTATTGCGGGAACCCTTGGAAAGGAGCAGGTTCTGATACAGCAAAGCTATCCGCTACCCTCAACACATAATTTTAACCTCCCCTTCTTGCAGATTCTCTTATTACGTTTTACTGCAAAAGAAAATGGTTCTGCCATCCAAATCCCATCATATGGATCCTGGCTTTATTACAGACCCTGGGATGTCCATCTATTAAGTATTGGATTGACCTTTTGAGACTGAGATTGGAAAAAATAAAAATAAAATCACCACTCAAAACATATTTCATAAACTGGGGTAATGATACAAAAGTCAATCTGTCTCTGCCAAACTTTTTGTGACCCTTGTGAAAGTCCAGGAAGTTCATCTGTGCATGAGTGGGGGTACAGCCAGAGACGGAGCCCGTTTGGTCCAGCTCTCAAAAGATGCATTGCCATTTCCAAATCCTGTTCTGGCCTTGACGTCTTAAGGCTCTTCCTCAATTAATGGCAGCTGCTGTTCTTGGCTGCCTCTCATCCTTGCACATTTGCTGAATGCTGTTTGGGGACCATTTGCTCCAATCATCAGGACAAAAGGGTAGCTCTGAGCCTGGGGGCAAAAATGAAGCCTCTTTTCTTCAGAATTACAGAGGTTTGGGGATATGGGTGATCACATTTGTTACATGCATTTCCCAGGGGTTTCTGCCTTCCATAATAATGACCATCAACGTATAACAACAACAGCTCTGATTTCCTTTGTGCCTTTTCAAAGGAACAACCACACACGTGGGGACCACAGTTCATACCTCAGGGAGGGGAGCTGCTAGGAGAGGAGGAGCAAATATCCTGGGCTGCGGTGAAGGGCAGACGCTTCATGTAGATTTTCTGTTTCTAGAACAGGAGGTAAGAAAGCTCGTGAGGGGTTGTGAGTGAATCTTAGGAGAGCTGGAAGCCAACCGCGAGCCCTGTGTTTAAGGGCTTGGTATGCTCTTGGGTTGGGAGTAAGGCCAGTGCCAAGCTGGTAAAGGTGCTATTTTTTTTTAATACATCAGAGCCCTAGAGCTGAGCCCATGGTGCTTCCAGTCACCACGCCAAGAGCAAACCTGGCCCTTCCCCAATCTGTTCCTTGAAAGTATTCAATGGACTTGTGTCTGGAAAGACCCTTTGCAATTCGAAGGTGATCATGCAGCATGGTTACTATTAGTATTTTTGTCCTGGGTGCTGGGGGTCCTGCAGACTACTTTGGTTTTATGGATCAGCAAGTCAGGTGGTGCAATCTGGTAGAAAGGTGCTGGTTCTGATCCGGTGCTTAGTGGCTGGGTGATCTTGAGCAAGTCATTTCTCTTTTCCGAGCTCTATTCCTGCATCTGTAAAATGGAGACTACTTCTAATTCAGAAGGGTTTTGTTTGGATCAAATTGGAAGATGAGAGTGAAGGTGCTTTGCAAATTGTGGAACTTTCTGTATGCACTCCTGAGATGAGGTAGAGGCATTTTTACTATAAGATGTACTATAAATTAAATCAATTGATGATGGGGAAATCTAGTCACACCCTCTACCCTCTTCATTTCCACCTGCCCTGACCTCGTTGTCTTTAATTGGTCAGGGCTTAGTCCTAACTTCTAAAATGGTATGCATCCCCTACCCTCTTTTGGCTTTATCCCTGTTTTACTTTTCCACCTAGTAGTCATCACTCCTTGACATTGGGTTTTTATCTGTTCATTGTTGCCCATGGTCTGTCTTCCCCCATTAGAATCTAAGCCCCTGCAAGAGCAACTGAATGATCATTTGTTCATTGCTATGTCCCCACTGCCTGGAACTGTATCTGCTAGTATACAGTAGGTACTCAGTAAGCATTTGTAGAATGAAGGAATATCTACATCGTTGTTCTGCCCTCACTGTGAAGCCCCCTTTTCAAAAGGGAAATGATGCAATAGCAAACAAGACAGGCTTCTTGGCTCTGAGAGGCTTAATCTGGAAAATGTACTGACCTCATGAGCTACAGACACGTAAGATGCTGGCTGAAGTATGTGGTCTTGAGAAAGCAACTTCTCACTCCCAGCCTCATTCCTGTATGAAATTCACCAAAGTGATTAATTGATTGTAAAGTCTGAATAAGTCACTGAGTTCACTACTGGCATCCCATTTCGTCATGCACAGAGTAGAGATGACACTGCCAGCTTTACAATGTTTTTATGCCACTTTGATCAATGGGTCTCAAAGAGAGCAGGAACAGTGGTGATGAGTGTGGGTTCTAGATCCTTCTTGAGATGTGGGTTTGCTAGGGGCGGAAATCATGACAACATTGGACAGCTTAGAGGTGAGGCAAGAGAGGTTATCATTTACTGAGTACCTACTATGGACCAGGGTTGCCCATGGATCAGGTGCTTCATATATATCCAATTATAACATCATAATCACTACAAAGAGGGGTGCATTCAGCAGCACCACCCCCCCGCCCCGGCCCCCTAGCGAAGGAAACTGGGCTTAGGGGAAGTTCTGTAGCTTGGCCAAGTACCACAGCTGCCATATAAAAGAGGCAGGCAGACTCCAGGTCAGTCTGACTTCCAGGCCCATCTCGTGCCTCTGGGTCCCAGGAGCTGCTTTGGAACATCCCAGGGTTGGGGGGGGGGGTGGCTGTCAGCTTCTGGGAGCCAGGCCATGCTGCTCTCTGAATGTGTATGTTGGCTTCTAGTAGGTGAAAAGCACCAAGCCACAGCCACCATCACCAATGCCTCTCAGTGCTGTTGCTGTTCTCAGGCCTCAGATTCCACCTTCACACCTCACCTGGCAGGAAACATCCCACGTGGGCCTCTCAAAGCCCATTGTTTTGAGCTGTTGATTCTTTTTTATCCCCATCTCCCACTCTTACCTCCCTCTCCCACGTGTTTGAAGTTAATCCCTTTATTTATGTGTGTTCTTTTAAAGCAGGTATTGTTTTGTGTACACATGGTTTTCATCTACATAGTGATATTGTGCCGTAGGTCTCATTCTGCTTCCTACGTGGAGCACTTTATTTCCATGGTCCATCCATGTTGCTGTGTATACATTTCAGCCCATTGTTTCTAACTGCTGTAGAATCATTCCTGTGTGCATTCAGTACCTTTCCATATGCATTCCCCCAGAGAGGGACACCGGGATGGCTCTAGCTCTCCACCACTGCGGGGGACATCCTCCACATGCCACCTAATGGGTCTGTGTGAGAATTGTGCTGATGTTACAGGCTGTGAACCAGGATAGAGAGCACATGTGGACTTAACTTGACTAAAAGTAGTTCCAGATTGCTCTCCTCTGAGGCTGCCCTGGCTGGTCCATGCTCATCTTCACATGAGGCTTCTTATTTCCTGTATCCTTTCATAGCCGCCAGCACTTAGGGCAGAACTTTTTATTTTTGCTACTCTGATGGGTGAGGCTTGGCTTATTGTTTTTTAATGTGTTTGTTTGTACTTATTTGACTATAAATGAGTCTGAGTATCTATGGAGCATGCTGGCCCTTTGGGTTTCTCTTCATTGAATTCTCTATATCCTTTATCCCTGTGTCAGATCAGGTTCCTGACATTTTTCTGTAAGGAGTTCCTGGTGGATTCTAAATATTAATCCCTTATCACTTTTAGACAAGTATCTTCTCCTGAATCTATTCATCTATTAATTTTATTGAGCAAATACTTTAATTCTGGGATTATCAAATTCATCACTTTTTCACCTGAGAATGTATGTATTTGGGGGTTCTGAGAAGTGCTTTCCCCTCAGAAGATCACAAAGATATTCTATATTTTCTTTGAATAACCTATGGAGGCAGAGGGAACATCAGCCTTGTGTTCCTGCTAGCAGAGGCCTGAAGTTTATGAATCCCAGGCTGACATGGAGGGTAAAGTGTTTTGTTTTTTTTCCTTCAAAGGACCCCATAAGCCAACAGGAAGGCAATTATGCAGAGAGGACTTTAATTAAATTTTCCATTTTTTAATTTTTCTGAACTTCAGGGGTGCTCATACCTCACATCACGGAGGCAATAGTTAATGAGTGGAGGTGTCCCTCAGGAGCTCTGCTGCTATAACATCTTGAGATGAGGAGCCCTGTGGCCTGTCTCCACTAAAATCTGATGACCATTGGTATCCAGCACAGCGATGCCTGTGCTGTCTTCAAAATTAGTGGGAAAGTGGGAGAAGACAGGCCTGTGCTGTCTTGATAATGGTGTGGTGGGCCCAGGCCTTTATCAAGGGTGCCCATCTCTGGATGGGGGTGGGGCATAGTGGAATGTGAGCAGAAGCCTAGCTCAGGGAATGGAAGGACCTCTGTTATCTGTTATCTGCTGGGCTTCACTCACAGGGCCTGTTCCTTATGCATGTGAGTCTAAATGACAACAAATCCTAGAAAGTCAAAACAGGACGAGGGAGTTTTGAGTGTTACCCTGTCTGTAAACCCTCTGTGAAGAAGTACCTTATGGATCACCACATGGCTTGTGAGTTGGAGATCCAGGGCCAGAACCCAGGCTTCTTAAATGCAGGCCAGAGCTCTGACTGCTCCACTTTGAAAGATCCCAGGCTTTGGAGACAGACAAGCCTCAGTTTGAAGCTAGCTTTAACCAATTGTTAATTTAATAATTATATCAGTAAATGTACCTACAAAGTGATCACTGCTTTAAATGAGATATGCTCAGAGCTGTTAGATCTTGGAGGAATTGGACCTACTTTCAGATGAGAGAAGGTTCTAGGGAAAAAATGAGCTGAAGTCTACAGATGAGTCCAACCTAACCTAGTAGAGAGGGGAGAGCTTGTTGAATGGTTGGATGGATGGATGACGGATGGATGGATGATGGATGGATGAATGACTGTAATTCTGGGTTTAAGACCTTAGCCATTTCCTCACCTTGTTCTTTTTCACTCTGGGCCCAGGGAGGCCTATGGGGAAATTATAAAGTCAGTGGATGGAGAGGAAAGGACGATTTCTCCATTATCAATCCTTTGAGTGTTTCACTGAAAGCTGAGTCCTCATTCTATTGCAGTTCTCACATCTCTCCCTATCTGTTTCTTTGAACCCTACCACTGGTTCTTGGGAAGAGAAAATAGAAAAGAAGAAGGAAAAAAAAAAAAAAACGAGGGAAAGCAGCGTTCATCGTGCTGAAAGGTAATGCTCTTCTCTGAATGTCAGAGGATGAGCAATTACACATGCTGATTTCATCCACTACTTAACTCTGGGGGTGATGGCCGCAGTTTAAGAGGCTCTGGCGGGTTAAGTGCTGCAGCACTAGCCCCAGTTCTGAAGCTTCTCTTGGAAACCCTGGAGACTGGTTGGTAATTCGCTGGTGTCCTTGCAAGTGACTCCTGGCCCTGTCAGCTGCGAGTCACAAACAACCCGGACATCACTCCTGGGTGGGATGTGGCCTGTTCTTTTGTTCTGTGGGGACCTGAGACTGTTAAGAGAAAAGAGGGTGGGGAAGAGATTCTGCAAAGAAATGCAAGCAGACGAGAACAGGCTTGCATGTGCGGCCAGTGCTGAAGTCTTCTGGACAGAGCTTATTTGTTCTGGAACCAGGAAAGGACAGAGAGGAAAAACAAAAACAAAAACGAACATTTATTTGGCATTTAGTGTTTGCTACGTATCTGTTGCCCCTGAATATAGTCAGTCCTCACAGATATTGTCATTCCTATTGTGCAGGTGGAGAAATTAGTTTAATTAACTTGCCTAGTACAATCCTGGTGATAATAACAGAAGTTAGTATTTATATGCCAGCCAGGCTAAGCTCTGGCCGTGTATTAACTGTTTTAGTCCTGACAATCACCTTGTAGGGTCAGTGCTGTGAGGGTGCACATTTTTCAGGTAAAGAAAGTAAGGCACAGAGAGGTTAAACATGTTGCCCTTGGCTAGTCAATGGCAGAGTTGGGATTAAAACATGGGCAGATTGGCTCCAAGTGCCATGCTGTAACCACAAGTATGGAGGTTGGAAAGCAGTTCTTACAAACTCTAAAAATCCTTGCCTTTTCAACTATAACCTGCCACCCTTTTCCTTGAGAAGAACATTACTGTTACAAACAACAGTACAGGCACCCATTTACTGAGTGCTGGCCAAGAGCGAGCATCGGTCTTGTTACTCCCGGACGCTCTGTATCTACTTCTCATTGTCTCTCGCTGAGGTTGGTGGAGACCCAGGCTCAGCGAGGTCAAGTGATCCGCCCAAGATCCCACTGCTGATTATGGCTGTGGGCTGCTTTCTAAGTGAGATGGTTTCACTTACTGGCACATTCATTACATTTATGAAGTCATTCCTGGGACCTTGGTCAATTGAATAAACAGTGGTTCAGGCTGTACTGTGCTGGGGGACAAGAGATGAGGCCCGTCCAGTACTCCTGCCCTGATGGAGCCCCTAGTCTTGAGGGTGGGAGAGCTCTGGCTTTGTGCCACCTCCTTTCTTCCCACAGGACCCAGCAAGCTGGAAATGATAGGACTTTGCCTCTTTCAACACCATGCTGGCTCTCTTTTGACTAAAGCAACAGCAGCCTCCACCTGCTTCAGTCAGATCTAGTTACAGCCAGAGAATATCTCTATTATTATTGCTATTAATCTGACACAAAGAGGGTTTGAAACTCTTGATCCTAAGACATAAAAGACCTCCCAAAAGGAGAGATCAATAACCATCCAAATTGTGGCTTTCTGAAAGCTTCAAGAAAGAAGTTTGGTTTTTTTGGTTGTTTTTTGGTCAAAGCAGGCCATTTGAATGTCACATTTGTTCTGTCTCTTTTTCCTTTTTTTCTGGTAATTTGGATCAAAATGATGATAAAATTGCTCCATTTTAGATGATTTCAGCAGGCTGTTGACACATTGGATTAGCATAAGTTATTTCCAAAGCCCCAATTCATATAGCCAAAAAAATTATAAGCAAATAACACACACACACACACACACACACACACACACATATATTCACAAGTAGCTATTGACCTAATGATGGCAGTTCTTCCATTGTACCTAATCAATAGCAGATGTGCATCAGGGAAGGTGTGATATGTATTAACTCCTGGCAGGAGGAAGAGATGTTTAAAGGAACCATTTTCTTAGACTCTCCTAGAGAGAAAGAGAGAGGGAGGGAGTTGGGGAGGGAAAGAGAACGAAAATAATCTTGCACCATACTGTGCAAATGTCCTCTTTCTGGCTGACTCACGGGAAGTGGCTGCTTTTAAAGGAATCGTCCAATGAGAGTGTCAGGGCTCCTAGCAGACAAGCATATATTAAGGTCAGAAGGAAAAAAAAAGAAAAAAGAAAAAAAGAGCATTTATTGAGCAGGGATTCCTTTGCAGATATTAACACATAGAGTTGCTCATTTTAGCTTTCCAATTTTGCCAAGCTAGTTAGACTTCAATTCCGTCATTTCACAGGTAAAGAGATGAAGGCCCAAGGCAAACTTGTCTTAGGTGATCCAGCCAACCTGTGTCAGGATTAGGATGTGAACACAGATTTGAGAATTCCAAGTCTTGTTTCTGCCTTTTGTGGTACTTTCTTTTTTCCGTTTTTTTTTTTTTTTTTTGCTAGAGCTATATAAATGACTCCTATATTATTGTTATCATTATCATATTATTATCATTGTTATGATCAAAAGGAGAAGAAAATATTGATGTCTCAGATGGTAGCTCTGAGTGGGTGCCTGCTTGTTGATGGATACATGGCCCTATGACTCTTGGCAGAGCTCTGGAATGTATGATAGGGGCTTTTCTGTAGCAACTGGTATCATTTGTTCACCATCAACCATTTATTGTAATGTCATTTCTCCTGTGTTTAGATATATTTCAATTGTTGGCTATCTTACAGGGCCTAGAAATACCAAGGGGAATAGATCACATGCCTTGTCCTCATGGAGCTTACTGTGAATGTGAGGGAGTCACGGAAGTTAACTGCCAGGCACAATAAAGGGAGGGTAGTGGGTGTGGAATTAACATCTAATGTCAGAGCCAGAGGTAAAAATGGATGTAGATTATATTACCCTTGAAAACTTTGAAAAGCGAGATGATCACACCATGAGAAGCTTGAGGGAACTATGGATTTACATTTCCCATCATTATCAGTCCAGGGCACCCTCTCAATCCAGGGCAGGTGCATGGGCTCCGGGATTAGCAGGTTGCTTACAGTATTGGAGTCTCTCTGTGAGCCCCTGCAGACTGTAGAGTTGAAGCTGAATAGGAAACATGCTTCTGCGGTGCACTCCCCGCCCCCCCCATACAGGGTGGCAAATGCCTTGGCAAAGTTACTCAACGGGCTGTGGGAGCCATGACCAGCCTTGGCTTTCATCAGGAAGGTGACCTTGAGAGGACAACTCCAGGCAAGGGTCTTGAAGAATGGCTGGGAAGCTTCATACCTCCACGAATTCTCTCCTGAGTCACCAGTGGAGACCCTGCCAGGTTCAGAGTTGGGGGTGGAGCAGTTGAGGAGAGGTCTGATGGAAAATGCATGGTCTATAAAATGGGCACATGAGGGCCTATTGTAGCTGTTGCTTTGAGGATTAAACAGATTAATCATTTAGAGTCTAGACCTGCATTGTCTAATTGCCATCCACTTGCTTTCTATGATTCTTGTGCACTTGAATGTGGCTGGTCCAAATTTAGATGTTCTGTAATTATAAAATAGAAACCAGATTTCAAAGACTTAGCACCAATTAAAAAATGCCATATTTCCCAGTAATAATTTTTCATGTAAATTACATATTGAAATAATAAAATTTTAGATCTACTAGGTCAAATAAAATCTCTTATTAAAATTGATCCCATTCATTTCTTTTTACTTTTTAAAATGTGGCCATTAGAAAATGGTAAATTACTGATGCAGCTCATGTTTTATTTTTCTTGGGCAGTGCTGATACAGACCAGCATCTGCAAATAATAGCTCAAGGGCCAACTGCGGCCACTGCCTAGTTTTGTAGGGGCCATGTGCTAAGAATAGTTTTAATGTTTTAAATGATTAGGAAAAAAAATAAAGAGAAGAAGAATATTTGTGACATGTGAAAATTACATGACATTCCAATTTTAGTGTCCATAAATAAAGCTCTGTTGGGGCACAGCCATGCTCATTTATTTGTATACTGTCTGTGGCTAGTGCTACTGTGGTAGGGTGGAGTAGCTATGACAGGCCATACACAGCAGGGACAGAGAACACACTTGGGTGCCCACAGAGCCCTATTTATCCACCTTCTTACCTTTGCTCAATCTGTTGCCTCTGCCTGCAGTCTTCTTGAGTTTGCCTTATTCTTCAAAGCAGAGCTCAATGCCACTGTCCTCAAGAAATGGTATCTTTGGGCAGCCCGGGTGGCTCAGTGGTTTAGCACCGTCTTCAGCCCAGGGCGTGATCCTGAAGACCCATGATCGAGTCCCACGTCAGGCTCCCTGCATGGAGCCTGCTTCTCCCTCTGCCTGTGTCTCTGACTCTCTCTCTCTCTCTCTCTCTGTGTGTGTGTGTGTGTGTGTGTCTCTCATGAATAAATAAATAAAATCTTTAAAAAATAAAAAAAAGAAGAAATGATATCTTCCTCCTCTGCACTTTCAATACCGATAGGTACCTATGGAAAGTTACTCTACTGCAGGGAGCCTCAATTTTCTCATCTGTAAAATGGGAATGAAAGTTGCCACTCCACTGCTAATCATAGGGATTAAGCAATGTGTAGTGCCTTTCATGTAGTGAGCACTCAATAAGTATTGTAGTTACTGCTGCTATTATTGCTTGAAAGTATCTTGTGGAATTTACTGCCTTCTGAAGGTTGGCATATCCCACCATGATCTAAAATACCTGTAACATGGCTTTGTTCTCTTTGGGGACATGGAGAACATTCTCTCCCTTCTGCATCCTCAGCCTGGACTTGGGAGGGGTGTAGGAAACAATTGTGACACATGTGAATCGATCTTTCCCTTGTATCAGATATAATGATAGACAAACACACACTCACCTCCTTTTCTTCATCCCCCCTGCTACCACCCTGGTCCCTGCCACCCTCCTCTTCTGTCTAGATCACTGTTCCTATCCGTTTTCTCACCACCATCCTTGTCCTCTCCAACCAGTGATGCACTGGTCAATATTTAGCAACTGGCTGTCTGAAGCAAAGGGGGGCTGTGATAACATGATGTTACTAAGTGTGGAGTTGGGAAGAGGTGCACATAGTGACTCTCTCCAGCGTGCAGCCCGCTGCTGCCCACCACTGCCTTCAGCTCTTTGTCTACTCCACTGCTACGGTGACTTTTCCCAGGGGCCTCCCCTGCTTAGAGCCCGTCGGTGGCTTCTCATTGATCTCAAAATAAAGTTTCGAGTCCTTAACCCATTTTTAACCTTACATGACCCAGCTCCCACTGCCTCACCACCCTTATCCATACCACAGGCTTCCCCTTACCCATGTAGGGGCATCCTTGTGTTCTCAGACATACTGTGCCTCTGCAATGACACTTCCTTCACTGACCTTCTCGAACCCTCCAGAGATCTGGTGGAGATGCCCTTGTTTTTATGCTGTCTTGGCTCCTCCTCCTTTCCTCTGTACTGCCATTATTGTTGTAGATCACTAACTCAGTAATTAGCTGTTAACACTCATCTCCCCATGGGATTAGAAGGTCCAGAGGGCAGTAGGCATGGTTATACCGTCCATTACTGTGTCCTCGGCAGCTGGCACACAGCTTGGCAAAAATGTTTCTAGACTAGATGGTGGAAGTGAGTGGAGCCTGGTTAAAAGGCAGTGGAGGTCAGCCTCCTATTGGTATTAGACTTCTATTTCTGACAGGAATATTTTTTAACTTCTCAGAATATATTTGATTAGGGGACCACTTGGGGTTGATTTTCCAACTGGCCAGAGGGAAGAGGTAAAACAGTCATGGTTCTCAACCACTGCTGAACAGAATCTTCTCTAGTCCAGAGAACATGTCTTGAAGCACATTTGGTAGGTACATCCTTATACATCCAATAAGTAATTAATGATAACATTTTCAAACCACTTTACTAAGATATGACTGACACACAAAGAGCTGTAGATATTTAATGTATACAAACTTGATGTGTTTGGAGGTAAGCACACACTCACGACACCATCATCCCCATAAACTTATCTACCACCCCTGGAGGTTTCCTTCCATCTGGCAGGATTTAAACACCGAGAGTCTCATTTTCTTTAAGATCTCATGATTTCAAAACCCTCCCAATTAGAAGAACCTGGAATCATTCATAATATAATTGCTGCTGGGAGCTCTGAGGCTGACTTACTCATTAGGGGCTGTGATGGTCCTAAGAAGGAGGAAGGCCAATGGGCTGGCACTTTTACTTCATCAAAGACCATACAAACACCTTCTCTCAATTCTTTGGGAAGAAAGTTGGCACAACAGAGAGGCACTTACCTAAAGTCTAACGAGTATTTGGGGGGCAGCCGTGGTACTTAACATCCTGGCCCAAAGCCTCTTGATGCTGCAATTTTAAGTGCGACGAGTTGAAAAACAATTTGTTACTTGTACTTTGCTAAATCTTTGTAATTACATATATTTTTTTTCCCAAAGTCTGAGTGGCAATCCCATATTTATCCTGCAATCAAAGCCATTGTGGATTATCAGCTAAATACCTCATTAAGAAGATTTTGAAACATGTTTCCCAGAGGTTTTTGTTTTCCTCTTTAAAACAACTACATTTTAAAGAAAAAGCAACATATCTGTTGTATTGAAGATGTCTCTTGCTGAGTAATTTCAAGTATTACTATGAAGTCTACTTGAGAAAATAGATAAATTGTAGAGAGTTATTTTTAAAGCAAATACAGGACAACTATGGTGGTAGGTGAGGCCACAGGTATGAGATGCAGATTGGCCTGGCATTTGCAGCTCTGTGTGACCTGAGCCTCAGTTTCCTTATCTGTAAAACTGAGATTACAGTGCTTACCTTGAAGAGCTGTTGCTGAATGAAATGAGATAGAGCAGGGCCTGGTAAGGAACAGACATTTGATTAATATTCATTTTGTTGTTGTTGTTATTCATATTATCATCTAGCAATTTACTGCCCACCAGTAAATTTGCCCCATTCATATTTTTGCAGTATCCTTCTCACACCTGTGAGGATTTTAGTTAGTTATATGTGGATCTTGACACCACTCTTGGTGGAGGTAAGTAGAACAAAACAAGAGAGAGATTTGGCCTTGGGAAGGGAAAAAGTAAGGTTGATGAGGGAGGTAGAGGAGAGAGAGGGAAAGAGGAGCTCTCCAAGGCTGAGCACCTCATGGCATGCCCGGGCGCAGATAGAAGGTGCTGGCTTTAAGCAGGGTGACAAGGTTTTGATGTGCTCAGGCAAGGGTGTGTAGGCCATGGGCACAGAGACTGTGTCTGTCTCATCCACTGCTTTATTCCTAGTGTCCAGCAAGTATGTTCTTTACAGATAAAAACATTAAATTCATTAGGAAGAAGGACCAGGTCTAGAAAAAGTCCTTTGACTTAGGTATTGCTTGCAACTAATCAAAGTCCACAGACGTCTCACTGAAACAGTGTGGGAGGGAGATCCTGAAGTGTTTCTAGCTAGCAAAGACCGGAATATGAAAATGAAATGTATAGGGCGTGTTATGTAAAAATAAGATGTAGAAAATGGCCCTTTTTTTTTTTTATAAGTATGTACCATCTGTTATTTCTAGTTTAGTTTAGTGAAACGTGGAGAGATTTCATTTCCTAAGTTTATTCATAACCTTGGACCTGCAGCCTTATTTTTTTTTCCAAAATAATTTCTATGATAATTACACCTTAGTGAGAGTCTGCTATGTGCCAGACACTGTGTCAGACACTTTGTACATTGTTTTATCTCCTCGTCGTACCAACCCTGGGAGGTAAGCATTTGATCCCCGCTTTTCAGATGAAGAAATGTGAACTTCAGGGACAGGTGTTTCAGAGACAGATTGTACTATGGCCACACAGCTGGGATGTGTCGGAGCCCTAAGTTAAACTCAGGCCGGTCAAATTCCAAATCCACGTAGTCCCATACCAGAAGTTGTCTTCTGACAAGTGTCACATTTCCCAAATTCACATTTTTCTACCTACCACGATGAGTCCCCAACTCAAATGCCTATCAGGATCAGGCCGGTGGAGCAAGTGAGCTGGGTGGGGACTGCGGCAGTGGAGAATCCATGGTGGCCTTCTAGAGAGGGCAGCTGCCATTCAGCTCCAGCTCACTGTGGCTGAAAGGGAATGCAGGTGTTTTGCCACCACACCTTTTCAGGTTACAAAACAAACTGAAAATCCAGATTTTTAGGTGAAATGCTAGGATCTTAATTTATTGTCATTTAATGTGACTTAAAAAAAAAAACTATGCAAGTCCAACAAAACTTGCCAGGGCTGTTTTCTGAGGGGCAGTGTGCTCATTTCAGCAGCTGCCACTGCTAACATTTTAGAACCCTTTCCTGGGAATGTTGTTTGGTACATGACAGTGGGCCACACAAAAGCAGTCTACGAGGAATCGTTAAAGTTTATTGACTACTAAGTATGGACTGGCACTTTACCTACATTATTTATTTAATATCCCAGCACTCCTAGGGGATATTATCTTTCTCTTACTAGTAAGAAGCAGATTTAGAGAGGTTCAGAGACTTGCCCAGAGTTAGAGAGTTATGAGATAGTGTAGTAGGCCTCAAACCCAGGTCTACCGGTTCTAACTCTGTACACCTAACCTCTGTCCTGTATTGTCTTTCACAGATTTTATTGTTACTGAAGGACTGCTCCAGGCATTTATTTGTTCAGTGCCCATTGTTCCCCAGGATTAGATATCAGAGAATGTGGGAACTTGTTCTGGAAATGAACACTTTGCCTGGAAAAGTGTCAGTCTTCCAAGTCAAATGCTTTGTGCATTGTGAAACCTTTAATTTTGCTCCATTATATTTTGGGTCCCTGAGGGATGGATTGCAGTTAATGCTTTCCTGCTGATTAGAGCATCCTATGTATGTGTATATGGTGATTAGATGGTGGGCTTTGCAGAGTTAGCTCCCTGACGAACAGGTAGTATTTTCTTTCCCTCTGTTGAGGGAAAGAAAGTGCAGCAGCTGTCTGCACTCATTATTGTGTTCAAGCCTCTGTACCTAGAACTGGGATTCCAAGGGAAATGATGCAGAACTCCCAGTTACATGAGTTCTAAGATGTGTGAGAATAGGTCCTGCTGATTGTGTCCCCTTTGCTACTTCTTAGGTGAGTCTGCCCAAGCTGTTTAATCGGTCTGGGCCTCAGTTTCTTCGTCTGTCAAATGGGAATGCTCTTTCCCCACTAACTGAATGTGGGGCTCCAGTTCAGAAGATCTCCTGAGATACATCTGTTTTTGCTCCCATGTCTGTGATTCTTTGAGTCTCTGAATATGTGCGGAGTGTTGAGGAACTCAGGACCTAGTGTTTAGATGTGACTTGTAATTAAGCACATATGTCCAGTATGTATGGTACAGATTTTATTTTTCTGTGTGGCAAGCTAGTTGTCCTGACATCATTTTTTGAGTGATCTACTCTTTCCTCGCATTGATTTGAGTTGCTGCTTCCAGTCTGTATCAAATCTGACAGCTTCAGGGCCTGCAGGGCCTTGCTTCTGTTGGTATATTCATTTATCCCCCTATCTTGAACACAGTAAGTAACATGGTTTGATAGCTGGAAAAGCAACTGACCCTTTGTTGTTCTTCTGTTTCAAGGTAGTCTATCTTCTGCCAGTCAGGGTCTCAACAGGAAATAGATGGCATATTCAAAGCAGGTGATCCAAGAGGGTTTAATGAGAGGACTACTTATAGAGGTGTGGCCTAGGACAGGGCCTGTCAGCGATGGTGAAGTTCCCAGCCACTGGTAACAGTGGGGAGCCCAGGGTGGTGAGGGAGGACATAAGTGCTGTCATCAGAGAATACAGTTCTTGGATAGGGATGTGTTGTAGTGTTTGAAGCTGATGAGGGCACGGTTTGGTTCATCCTTCAAAGTTATCACTCTGACATTGTGGTGCAGATGGGAATGAGTCCAGCAGAGGACTAGGTTTGAAGCTTAGTGAGGATGAGCACTCTAAACTCGTAAGTCTCAAACAAATTACATTTTACTACAGTAAACACAAAGGATGTCTTTTCAGCTAAAGACGCTAGAAGAATCTGGGAGATGGTCATTGAGTTCAGCTCTGTAAGCTTCCCAGACTCCTCACAGTGGTGGCACTGATATTATACCCCTCAGACCTTATACGTCCATCCACATTACTCCAAAAGTCCCATAAAGTCATCTTAAATGCCATCTGGGTCTGACATCTGGGCTCTGGGACCAATGCCTCCAGCGCCATCTTGCCATGCCATCACAGGTTGCAGGATAATTGCTAGGCATCATTTACACAGAGTCACATGCATCTCTATAATGTGACCCAAGGCTGTGGCATGCACAGTAGTTTGGTCTGCTGCATTATAAGGCCTTGAGGTTACTGGGTAGGGCGGGCCCGGTAGTTGCCAACAAGAGTAGTTGCCACTTTTTTTTTTTTAAAGATTTTATTTATTTACTACTGAGAGACACAGAGAGAGGCAGAGGCAGAGACACAGGCAGAGGAAGAAGCAGGCTCCCTAAGGGGAGCCTGATGCAAGACTCAATCTCAGGGCCCTAAGATAACGACCTGAGCCAAAGGCAGACAGACGCTCGACCACTGAGCCACCCAGGCACCCCTAGTTGCTATTCTTTATCCAGGCAAGGCTTATAGGAGGCAGAAATCACTTGGGGACCATTTTTAGTTCACTCGGGGACATGATGGTTGTGAGATTCCTATAATACATTCTGCAAAGTGGGCATGAGGGGTTAATTTAAGAAATTCCCCCCCTCAATTTATGATGATATCTCATAGATAATGAGAAGGTCTCATTTATAGCCTGTTTATTCATAAAAGTTACCTTTAAATAAAGTCTCAAAAGAATTGGGCCTTCATATGGCTGAAAACTTGACAGCCCATCTAGCTGCTCATATCCCACACAGAGACCCTGCAACTTGATCATTGTAACTGGGATTCTTTCCTCGATTTTGAGGGTAGGTAAGTGGGATAGCACAGTCCTTCATGGTCCTTGGTAATTACACTGACTACAGACTTGGCTGCAGACAAATGCCCATTTCAGCTGAGAAGGGAGTGGTTGGCTGGAATCAACATGCTGATCTAATGTGGAGAGAAATGTCATCCTGCTTTTCTATCTCATGCGTGCTCTTTTTTGGATGACCTATATCCTAAGTTATTAAAATTTGGGGGGAAACATTTTAAAACTTGTGAATTGCACCAAGATTTTTGGAAATCAGTTTAATAAAGCATTCAGCCCAGTGTGATGAACTGGGACTCAGGAATGGGAAGATGTAACTTCTGCCCTCCTGTAGTTAACAGAGCAGTCAGATGCATAAATAAACGATGATATGGCAATATAAATACTATCATCGAACTGCACATAGTACTGTGGGGACCCATGGAGGAAAAGACTGTGGTTCTGGATGAAGAATTTGAATAGGGATTACTTTGTATTAGAAGAGACTTTCATGATGATGATGATTTTTATCTAAAGGAAGAAGTAGAGAGAGGTAACAACAACAAAAAAGACACATTTTTTAAAAACATTTTTAAGTCTGAGCTGCAGTGCCTACCCTTCTCCGCCCCCATGCCCCAGGATTCTAGCACTTCCCAGCAGACTTTGTCTCATTTATTTAACTTATTAAAGATTTTATTTATTTGAGAGAGTGAGAGAGAGCGTGAGTGGGGGTGGGGGTGGGGGTGGGGGTGTTGGGGAGAGGGAGAAGCAGGCTCCCCACTGGGCAGGGAGCCTGACATGGAGCTAGACCCCAGGACTCTGAAATCATGACCTGAGCTGAAGGCAGACGCTTAACCCACAGAGCCACTCAGATACCCTTAATTTATTTTTATATGACGTTTTTTGTCTTTGTTTTGTTTAGCTTTTATTATGAAAAACTTCAAACTGATACAAAACCAGAAGCTAATATAATCATCCCCATGTGCGTGCCACCCAGCTTCAACCATTATCGATACCTGGCCATTGGATTACACTGAGCATATTATCTATAAATACTTCAGCATGCATCTTTAAAAAGTAAAGATTTCCTCACCATAAAAATAAACCAAAACTATGATCATGTGTAACAAATTGTCAAGAAGTCCTTCATGGCATCAGGTATTCACTCAATGGCCCTGATTGTCTTGTAGAGTTTCATAACCAGCTATTTCTTTTTAAAGATTTATTTATTTTAGAAAGGTGGGAAGAACAGAGGGAGAGGGAGCAAGAGAATCTACAGCAAATTCCCCACTGAGCACAGAGCCTGACACAGGACAGTGGGCTTGATCTCAGGACCCACCCTGAGATCATGACCTCAGTTGAAATCAAGAGTCATAGGCCTAACCGACTGAGTCACCCAGGTGTCCCCAAAACAGTTATTTTTAATAATACATTTATTTCTTCTGCCGATAAAAGAAAATGGGCCTTCTTATTTTTTAAAAGAAATCCAGCTTGCAAAAGTGCATAAAAGTACAATGAAAAATAAAGATTTTGTGGGTTTGTTTTTTTCATTTTTACTATATTATCATTAGTATCTAGCATAGTGCCTCTGTCCTGTAATGGGTTTTCAGTGAGTGTTTAGTGAATGAAAGGAAGGGAAGAGGGAGACAGGGAGCTTGAAAAGTTAGAACAGAAAGTAGAAAGGAAGACCTGAAACTCTAGCCTCACCACTCACATCAATTTTTTGAATGCAGCTTTTTATAAAAACATAGTTTGGTACTCCTGTGACCATACTGTGTTGCAGTTATGTATCCTGCTTTCCCCACGTGGTGATGTAAGAATTTTTCACTGGATCCGTGGGTGAATGACGGGACAACCTGCCTCTGCTTTAGGTCCTGAGCGTCTGAGTGTCCCCAGTCCTGACCACGGCCTCCTCCCCGTCTGGCCAGAGCTCCCTGGGGAGAGACCTTCACCTCACAGGCTGCCCCATAATCATGGCTTCCCAGGCCTCTGGGCAACACATGTAATACTGGCATTTACACAGCTGGCACTGTGCTAAAGGTCATTTTTAAAATATTTATTGTTTAATTTCCTGAAATTGTCAACCCCATGTTAGAGGGGCAGTTTTCTAAGTGGATGAAGAGGTAATAATTTTAAGGCATTTGGGAAGATTCTTCATCTAGTAGACTGCTGAGATTATAGCCCTGGTTTTTGCAGCGTCCAGAGCCTTGAGGATGGGAGTGCTGTGAAGGAGTGGTATTTCTGGGAGCAGTCCCAGATCCTGGTAAATCAGGCTCTGGGCATGGTAATTACTGTGTTAACATTTCAAAGTGGAAACATTTCCATTCCATTTAGTCTACTTCCCATCTCTCAATTAACCTAATGCATAGTGATACAGGAGCTATTTTGATGTTCCAGGAATTGAGTGTTCTTGTGGCATGTCTTACAGTTTGTATTTACCTGTAGGCACACACCATGCTTGGACACATGAAAGTCTGGTAGGTAGTTGCTGCTAGAAGTGGGCCAGATAATTTGAGGGGTTAAAAACCCAGGGCATAAATTTGACATCTCCCTCCCCCACAAAATCATCAGTTATATTTTCCCCCTTTCCTCTTTGGAAGCAGACCTTGGCATCAAGTAATTGTTCCTAGAATGATTTCGTACCCACTGTGCCACAGACAGCACTTTGCAATTATGCTCTATCAGTAGTCACTTGGCTGTTTAAAATGTCTCCTTTATACTTGAGGAACTGCCAAGGCCGTGGGTTATGGTCAGGGTGCTTAAGAGCAGGAATGATCAACTCAACTCTTGATAAAGATGTCTGCAAAACTTGGGTCCTCCTAGCTGAGTTGAGTCAATGCTCAGTGGGAGTAGAGGATATCTCTACATGATGTGTAGCCTCATGTTATTCCCTGGAACCTGGCTTGGGATTGCCCTCCTACTTCCTGCCAGGCCATGTGCCTTGCCTGTATATCTTTATTAAGAGGGCTGTCTCTAAAGTTAGGCTGATATCAGAGCCCATGACATCAGTGGACTCAGAACAGAGGGAGAGATATCTTGAACCAGATCTGCACCATGTGCGTCTTTTGGGGACACTTAAAAGAATGTGTCACATTTGAGAGCATGCCATTTCTTGAGAAACTTCTAAGTAAGAGGCTGTAGTCCTCAGCCAAGGCATGCGTTACTGTGTTGTGCAGTGGACCGTTTCAAGGGGGCTGCCTATGGGCAGCCCCGGGGGCGCAGCGGTTTGGCGCCGCCTGCAGCCTGGGGTGTGATCCTGGATACGGGGGATCGAGTCCCACATCGGGCTCCCTGCATGGAGCCTGCTTCTCCCTCTCCCTCTGCCTGTGTCTCTGCCTCTCTCTCTGTGTTTATGAATGAATAAATAAAATATTTTTTAAAAAAGGGGGCTGCCTGTGTCACTGATGAACTGTCTCCTGCCATGCTGGAGCCAGCACTTCATCTGCTCCATTTCTGGCTTGTTGGGGTGGGGGAAGGAAAGAAGGGGGAGAGCATCTCTGCCAGGGTCCTGGGGCAGCTTTTTCTTGTCTACAAAATAAGGCTAACACCTACTCCCTAGCAGCATTCTGATGTTACAGAAGAAGAATCTTTTAAGATATAGTAGGCATCAAAAAAATAGCTCTCATTATGTTATAATATCTGTTGTGCATATATAATGGAAATGGATACATATGGATATTTAGTGGAAATTGTTTCTGAGAGATTGTGAAATCAGATTGTGTGAAACAAAGAACCAAAAAAAAAAAAACACCAACCCCAAAAGCCCACCAAAAACATTGTTCTGTTAGATAGAAACATGAATAGGAAAAGTTCTGCAGATTATTTCCTTACCCAACACAAAAACATTTCCATCATTCAGGACTAACAATAGTGGTGATGGTAATGACCTTCGTTCATTTGTGAAGGCCACTTTACTATTTACAAAGCCCTTTTATATCTGTTATCTTGCTTGATCCTCCTAATGATCCCACTAGACAAATATTATGGGACTTATTATTTCCATTTGACAAGAAAGAAACCTAACTCACCAGGGGGCTTATGTGGCTTAACTGGGGTCAAATGGTGAGTAGAGTCAGAGGAGGAGTCTGAGCAGCCCCAGAAATAGTCTTGTGTTTTCACCCTGCTGTCAGGTAGGCAGTGGGGTGGTGGTGGTGGTGGTAACTACCCCGTATTACTATTGACTATGCACCAAGATCTCGGACAATATTTCACATGTATTCACTTGTTTGGTCTATACAGCACCCCAAGAGGTAGGCACAAGTATTATCCCCTCTTTAGGAGATAAAGAGCTTGCGGGTAGAGAAGGGGGTTACTGGCCTAAGGTTACCCAATGCATTAGGGGGACATGAATCCAGGATTCCAGAGCCCTCTTAGAACCACTACCCACCCCCACCCCCTTACAGAAAAGGTGTCTACCAAAGGGAAAGTTCTCTCTCCTCTCCTTGGATCCATGTCTAGATGCAGGGATGGGGACCTTCTGGCTGGCACCCACATCTTGCACTTGCTCAGCTCAGATGCCCTTGGCCACTGATGAGACCCACCACCCAGGCGGTTCACAGGGCCCCTGCCTGGCTGCACTCCGAAGGCTTCCAGAGCTGTAGATCTCAGGAGTATGAAGGAGGTGCTTCTGCCAGATTTGGGTCCTTGAGGTAGAAAATGCTTTTTTATTTTTCCCTGCAAGTTTTTGACTCTGGCTGCTAAAAGGATCAGAGTAATTTTCATTTCTCATCTTGACAAACACTCAATTGTGTAAATTTGTTCTGCTGAGGCCCCGTGATTCATCACTCCTGTCTCAGGTAATTCAGGTTTGAGCCGAAACTCTGATTATAGCCTGCTAGCTGTGTGACTTTGGCTAAGACACTTAACCTATTTAGGTCTCTGTTCTCCATCTCTGTAAAATGGGAGGCTATGACATGTGACTCCCCTTCTCCATGTAATCTTTTTTTACATTTTTGTGAATTTTTAAATTAATTTTCTGTGGGCCTTTTAAAATCTTTTATATCCATATCGTACATTTGCATCATAAATTATTTTTAACAGCTTTATTGAGATACTGTTGCTATAAAAATTACATATATTTGAAGTATACAAGTTGATGTTTTGATACGCATGTACCTTGCAAAATGATCATGTTAAGCTAGTTAATGTATTTGCTACCTCTGTAGTTACCATTGTATGTGTGTAAGGGGGCATGAGATTTCTTTCAAGATCTGTCCTCTTAGCAAATTAAAAGCATACAGTACAGTATCATTACCTATCATTACCTCGTGATTTTTGTGAAGATCAAATGAAATTGTATGTATGGAAATTCTTCATAACTCACCAATACTCTGCACACATAGAATATTATTTTCTTCATGCCAGCTTATCTTTAGGACTGACTTAAACCTTTTGGACTTCAGATTCTTTTTGTTTTGTATTGTGTTATTGGTTTTTTTGCACATTTCACATTGAGAGTTATCATGTATCCTTGAAACTTTAATTTTTCAGTAGTAATCAGAAATGGTCCTAGTTTTGTCTTCTGAAGCTACTGTAAATTAGGGTCCTTTTATACATGGAAACACTTAAGTATTTAGAGGCAGGCTACTGTGTCACCACTCAGTCTTTTTTCTAAGGAAAATGCCGCTAGCTCCTGGAGCCACACAAAACAATGGACTTAAGCTTTGAAGCAGGCAGAGCTGACGGATTCCGCTGCTTTGTGTAACTTTATGTGGCCTCACTCAGCCTTAACATCCTCCCTGGTGAAATGGCACCAAGTTCTTATGGGAATCTGAATTGAAATAATACGAACTTGCCAGAGAGTACATTCACTAAATGTTCATTTCCCTTCCCTTCCTTCGAGACTTCCCTGGGATTTATTTATCAAGACCCTGGATACAGTTTGTCAACCAGCTCTGCCTTCCCTAAACTTACCTATTTCTTGGAAATAGCATAATCTAATGCTATGCTGCTAATGTAACATAATGTTGATAACACAAAGATGCTATTTGATGAGAGCTTCTGATCTGCCAAGCAGACTGTAAAGTGCTTTTATGCCACTTTTTTTTTTTTTAAAAACTTAATTCTCAGCCTGGGAGAGATAATCATCATAAACCCCTTATGTACATGGAAAAACCAGAGTCACACGGAAAACAAACAACAGGCCCTAGATTTAGCCCCTAGGAACAAAACAGTGGGGAATCTATGTTGTATCCCAGAGGTAACTTCTGTAAAGGGCCCAAGATGGTAAGTATTTTAGGTTTTGCCAGTCACACAGCTTCTGTCACAACCGGGTAACTCTGCCTTGTAGAGGAAAGCAGCCACAGATGATGTGTAAACAAATGGTTGTGGCTGTGTGCCGCTAAAACATTCTTCGCAGGAGCAAGGAGCTGGGTCTGGCCCACAGGCCAGTTTGCCAGCGCCTGCTGTCTACCACTGTACTGGCCTGTCTGCTCCTCCCCGCCCCCCCCCTTATTTTTTTTCTTACTCTTTTACTTTAATTGCACATCTCTGGCCAGTTGATGAGTATTTCCTTTGTAGCTTTTCTTGGCAGTAGGTACATAAGCTATAAGCCATTTTTACAGCATTTCTGATTTGCCTGATTGATTAGAAGTGTTTCTCCTGTACCAGGAGGCACGTCAGACTCATTTATAAACCGTGATGCATTAGAGGTCGTCACAGCTCCAGGATGGCATGTTTGTGGAGTGACAGATGAGACTTAGGAAGTCAAGCAATTCACAGAGTCCGCTGTGTCAGGTTCAAGGCGAAGGCTGTTTTTCCGCACCCCCCGGAGAACCACATTACAGGCCTGTCCAGAGTGAGATTGCTTAAGTCAGAACACCTTCCTGGGCTGGGCCATCACAAGGGAGTCTCTCTCTCTCTCTCTTTCAATCTCTCTTTCCAGATCATCAACCAGAAGCCTTCCCTGTAAAATCTGTTTTATCAGATAGATTTGAAGGGAAAGAGAACCCCTCAAAGAAAACATTTAAACTAAATTAAACTGAAAAATAAGGTTATGGAATGTCACAAAGGATCTGGCCCAAGGGAGGGAGATGTGTGGCGTTCTCACTTACGGTGAATGTTGCTCCTCTGCACCTTTGTGGTGCCTACTGTTTGCTTTTCTCCCCCCATAAAGTAAAAGTATTTTAGGGCCCACAAAACTCCATTTCCCTCCCCTTTGCCAACCCCCTTCCCCAGAGGCAGGTTATCCCAATATCTAGGCGCCAGTCTTGTTCATATACTGCTGCCTGGCCAGAGGGAGTATCCATCTGCGGGGGTTTCCCATCATCCTCTCTTTCCTTTGCATTGTCTTTTTCCTTCCTACTTCTTCACAGGGCACTTGGGCTTGCTGCATGGTGGTAAGTCTGTCTTGTATCTGTTCTTTCTTCTGCCTCCTGCTGGCTGCTTAACTCCCTCTTGCTCCTTCCCTCCCTTCGCTCATCCATCCCTTCCTTCTCTCTCTCTTTCTCCTTTCTCCCCCCTGGAAAGAACTCTTGGAGGCCAGAGTGGAGGCTGCCCTGGGACTAGCGAGCAGCCCTCACAGAGAGCACGAGGCAGGTATCCACCCCGCCCCCACTCTCCCTGGCCATCCACCTGGAACCGCAGGCCCCGAATCTTCCGTGGGGGCCGCACATCCTGCTGTCATTCCATTCGCACAAATCAATTAGCTGCAGGCAGCCATGCTGTGTGGCTCTCTTTTCCCACAGATGTCACTGGGCAGTGGTGTGAAAAGGCCATTTGGAGAGGGGGGCTACTTGGTGGGGGTGGGGTGTGAGTGGGGCTGGGGAGACTGGAGGGAGGAGGGCACCCCGGGGTTCCTTGGGGTCTGGGGGCTCTGTGTCCTGGAAAGTTGTGGTCCTATTCCTTGTGCACACGACTGCTGATCGTGTTTGGGTTGAGAATTCAGCTGAAACCAGATGGTTGCTGGCATTTTGGGTCCCCTTGCCACAAGCCTTTCCTACCCTGGGTGCTCCCCCATTCCCCAAGCACTGCCCCCTCCAGCCTCTTGATTGACTCTGGTGCCAGCAGAGCTGGGAAGGAGGGTGAGAAGTTGATGTATTTGGGAGATATTCAGGAGCAAGATGATCCAGAATTCAGTGCCGGCTGAATTACATCTTATTAGGCATCAGATATGTGGCACGTATATTTCCCAGAACTTGTATACAGGTTATCTCATTTTATGAAATAGGTACTATTATCTTGATTTTCCCAATTAAAAGGCTCAGTTTAGTTTGGGTTTGAGGTGTGACTTCCAGGTTTTCCTTTGTTCTCGTGGCATCAGCACAGGGTTGTCATCTCCTTGGCTCCAGTCAAGGCTTGTTGAACTATTGCACTGAGCTGGGGTTGGGGCAGGGTGGTGTACGTGACTGTGCCATTAGCAGAAAAAAAGGGATATTCTGGGAGAGACAGGCTTGGTTTGGTTGTAGGGAAAGTGATTTGTGATTCTGTATGCCTGCCACTGACTCTGGCCATTGGGATAAAGACTCAACAAATCAGACAAAAATCCCTGTCCTCAAGGAGCTTGCATTCTAATAAGAGGAGATAAACAGCAGGCAGGCAACCTAGATGAGGAAATTATACCAAATGTGATGGGGTGATACATGACAGGAAAGCAAGAATTAAGAAATGTGGGGATGGCATGGGGTGGAGGCCACACATCAAAATAAGGTGTGATTTGAACAAAGACCTAGTGGAGGTAAGGGAGCAAATCTTGTGAATACCTGCGGGAAGAATGTTCCAGACAGGTGGGCCTGTACTTGATGCATGGGAAAAGAGCAAGGAGGAGAGTAGTAAGAAGGAAATGAGATTAAAGGCCACTGTAAGGATCTAGCTTTACTCTGAATGAGTTGAGGACCATTGGAGGGTTCTAAGCAGGAGAATGCCATGATTGATATAAGTTTTAGCAGGATTATTCTGGCTGCTGAATTGTAAACGTGCTGAAAGGGCATGATGGTTGTACGCAAGGGACAAGCAGAAGTTGGATGGCCGTGACAGTATTCCAGCCCACAGGTGCTCCCATGGAGTAGGGTGTCCGCAGTAGAGGTGCTGGGTGACAAAGACATGCCCAGGTGATCCCTATTAGTGGTCAACCTGGAGTTAGCATTTAATTCATGTGACTTGATTAATGAGAAGAGAAAAACCGGGAGATTTGAGCACTTTTACTTAGTGTGTGCTGGAGAGCCAGCCCCATTCTGAAGGACCTGTGTAGATACAAGCTTTCTAATGCAAAGCATGGTTATCTGTGAATTTGTTTTATATCCCTCACTAGCCTAGAAGTTCCCTGGGGGCAGGGACTACATCTCTTCCATCTCTTTAGTCCTGGTGTTCAGGTCAGAACTTGGCACTGTTGATTGGATAGGACATGGGATCTTGATCTCTCCACAGACAGTTTCCCTCAAACCTGCGTCTGGTTTCGTAGATCCAGACATGAGCCTTGGCGTTGTCACAGGCTGAGGTGGACAGAATATGTGTTCTCTTCTGCTCTACTGCACAGCTGCTATGTGGGTCTGAACCATGTTTCCCTGTTTATAAAATGAGGGCCCATTCATTCATTCAACAGCTAACAATCCAGAATGCGTCTCAGGGAAGGCTTTCCTGGTCATTCAAAATAGTTCCCCCAACTCTCTCTCCCCTTCTCCAGCCTTTTTTTTTTTTCTTGAGAGAGAGAGAGGGAAAGAGCATGCCATGCACGTGAGTGGGGCAGGGGCAGAGGGAGAAGGAGAGAGAGAATCTCAAGCAGACTCTTCACTGAGTGGAGAGCCCAATGTGGGGCTCAGTCTCAAGGCCCTGAGATCGTGACCTGAGTTGAAATCAAGAGTCAGATGCTTAATTGACTGAGACACTCAGGTGCCCCTCAAGCTTTATTTTTAAATTCATAACACTTAAATTCATAAATTCATCTGAAAACATGTTATTTATTAATTTACTTATATATTATCTATCTCTCCGGCTAGAGTGCAAACCACATGAAGGCACTGTCTGATTCACTGCTAAACCCTTGGCACTTGTAATAATGCCTGGTGCATGGAAGGGGCAGAGTTTGTATTTATGAATGAATGAATGAATGAATGAATGAATGAATGAGGGGATTCAGGTCAACAGTCTGTGGAAGTGTGATTTGCAAACCATAAAGGGTAAAACCAGTAAAAGGGGTTTTTATAAATGTGCCTCACACTCCAGCACAGCTCTGACTCTTCCCACGGCATTTTTCAAGGCAAACATGAGTGAGAATTTTTTTTCTATTTGGGTTTTCTTCAAAGAATTCTGACAACCTAATTTAAGAGAATTTTCAGGTGCAGAATTCAGTGATGGATCCTCATCTCCTAGCAACCTCACACAAGAGCCACTTACCACGTGAGAAAGGTGACAATTTCAAGTGGGTGTGCTAAGTGTCAGGGATGTGCATGGCACTGAGGTGAGTGAGGAGGAGGGACAGGGAGACTTTCCTGGGCCATAGCAGGGGGGATAGACCTGGAGCAGGAGTGAGAGCCCCCAGAGTAGATTTGTCCCTTACTGTGGGCCTGGGAAAAACCATTTCCCTCTGAGCCTCATTTCCCCCATTCACTGAGGTGGCTGACAAGATCCCTTCTAGCTCCATCCTCCTATGATTTGCATTTTTAATTGGACATGCTGAGGATAATCATTACTGTTTATTGATGTAAGCATTTTCTATTATTCATCAAATACTCACTCAGGCAGTGTGAGATAGGGTTGTAATTAGCCCCCCTTTCCAGGTGAGAAAACTGAGGCATATGGAGGTAAGTAATTAGGGTCACTGTATTAGTCAGCTTGGGCTGACTAACATAATATAACAAAATACCACATGGTGGCTTAAGCAACAGAAGTTTGTTCCTCAGAGTTCTAGAAGCCAGGAAGTCCAGAATCAAGGTGCTGGCTCCTTCAGGTTTTCGTGAGGATTCTCTTCCTGGCTTACAGATGGCCATGTTCTTGCTGTGTCCTCACATGGCATTTTTTCCATGCCTGCAGATGAAACGGAATCTCTCTCTCTCTCTCTCTCTCTCTCTCTTCCTCTTTTTATGAGACCTTTATTCCTGATATTCAGATCCCACTTCGTAGCTTAATCTAACTCCAGTTATCTCCCAGAGGCCTCATCTCTGAATGCCTCACACTGGGTATTAGGACTTTAACATCTGAATTTTGGTGGGGGTGGGGAGCACATGAACATTAAGTCCGTAACAGTCACAGAGTTAGCAAGTGATGGAACCAGATTCCAACTGCTGTGGTTAGCTGACCCCTCATTCTGGCTCTAAGGCATCTTGCATGATCCCTCTGCTTTGATATCAGATGCCAATGAAGGAGATTCTGCTGAATTAGAAGTGGTCTTGGAGAGACACTGCTTGCCGTTAGGATCTAGGATCCTCCATGAGATTGGAGACCATTACCACTGCTCACTGGTGTTGCATTGCCCACCTCTGTGTCCTTAGCATGTAACCTTACCAGAACAGAAGAGATAGTCAATACATATTTCTTACCTAATGAATGACTCTGTTTAACACTGATGGCTACAGTTGTACAGAAAGCTCAAAAAATGAGCCCCACCACCTGGGTGGCTCACTTGGTCAAGTGTCCAACTCTTGGTTTTGGCTCAGGTCACGATCTCAGAGTCATGAGATTGAGTCCTGGGTGGGGCTCCATGCTCAGGGCAGAGTCTGCTTGAGATTCTCTCCTCCCTCTCCCTCCCCCCTGCCACTCCCCCACTCGTGTGTACACATGTTCTCTCTCTCTCTCTCTCTCTCTCTCTTTCATGTAAGTAAATAAATAAATAAAATCTTGGGAAAAAGAAAGCTCAAAAAATTGTTTAGTCCAGGAACCCTGGGAGGACAGGGGCCCTTGAGGCCTCATCAAGGGAAGTGCAGGGGGTAATGATAACTGAACATTTCATAAATGCCATGTTCTTGCAGCTGGCTTTCATGTAGTTTACCTCATTTAAACTTCACACCAACCTGGAGATAAGTTTCTTTTTTTTACGGACTGGGAAACAGAGGTTGAGAGACACATAAAGCCCCAGGAGCTGTGGAGGAGAGAAGAAACTTGCCAGAGGTCACACGGATGTCTGGAAAGTGTGGCCGTCTGCAGGACCCATTGGAAAACAGTGCAATGCCAAAGTGCCATGATGGTGAGGTCCTCCTTGGGAGAGGCACTGAGACAAGCTCCCAACCCAATACACCTCCTGACTTTCAAGTCAGTCCCTTGCATTATCTTTGAGTTTATCGTGAGGAAGAGTGCATGAAAGTCAGTGTTACATCCTTGTCCTCAGACATAGGCATACTAAGAACTTCAGTGGTTGTTCAGAAAATGGATAGGAAGTCATGAGGGTTTGGCACGAGTGGCTCTAACATGTCTCTAACATGTCCTACATGTCTCTGTAGGACCAGTGGAGAGGCACCATTGTGATGGGCTGGGGATAAGGGATGAGGGCAGAGGGCTGGAGGACCAGCCTGGAAGGTTCATGTGCAGAGCACGCACACTTGTGACTTGGATAGCACATTTATGGAGGGTGGGCTAGAGTGGAGACTGATGGAGTTGTACAGATGCTAAGGCACCCCACCCCCGCCCACCGCCATCCCTTGCTAATACCACCTCTGACTGTGGAGAGCAAAGGGCAGTTCCTAAGAAAGATCCATCCCAAGTGATGAACAAATTGGTCTGAAAGGGGAGAAGCTAAGTAAAACTCAGAATGGGGCTTTCAGGACTGGTGTGGTGGTGGAGGTTTCTGCAAAGGCTAGCTGGCGGCTCAGTGGGAAAAGGACAGAAAGAAGAATGAGAGAAAACAGACGAGAACAATCATGAGATCAGGGCCTGGGGCCCAGGAGGAGGTAGGGATCACAGGGCTTTTTCACATTTGATCAACTGGTATCACATGGTTATATGGTTGCAAATCACTTTCAGATGCTGTATTTTATGAGCTCTTCAACTTCATCCCTATGGCAGTCAGGGGAAATGGTATTATGTCCATTTTATAGATAAGGAAAATGATATTGTCCATAGTTAAGTGGTTTTCCCAAGAAAGTTATGAGGAGACAGGAAGAGAAGGTGATTTTTAAAATTCCAACACCAGTTCTCTTTTGCCTCCCCCTAATGAGAGGAGGTGACTACTAAGAATTTGGCTTTGGGAACAGGGACACTGCAGCTCCTTTTGCAGAGGAGTTAATAAGGGCAGCAGCAACCCCAGCCCTCATCTCCCACTCCGGGCACACAGGCACATGCACACCTATGCACATACCCACATGCACGTGCTGCTACTAATACTAAGGCTGCCGCTGCTACAGCCATCACTGAGTGCCTACTGTGTGCCAGCTGTCACACTGAGCACTTGGCATCTCAGACAATCCTGGGAGGTAGTTATGGTCATGTGCATTTTACAGGTGCGGTAACCTAGGTGGAAGGGGAAGAGATTACCCAGACTTGGAGGGCAACTGCCTGACATATTAAAGCCCTATGTCTCAGACCTAAATCAACAAGTGGCATTTGTTTTCCTCATGGCTAATTATCATCACTATTGGGGGAATGGTAAAACCTTCTCTAGAGAATTACACAGGCTGGCATAATGGAATAAGCTGGAATGGCCCTAGGGGTTTTATTTGGGAATATCCTTTTGGCCTCTCTTATATCTTTCAGACTAAAGCCAGGTAGTTAGGATACTTTGGAAGGACAATATATATATATATATATATATATATATATATATATATATATATATTTTTTTTTTTTTTTTTTCCTATCAGCTCCATGGAGTTGTAATTAGACCTTCCCCCTCCCCTTGGGGAAGGATTTGAGAGTCTGCATTTAAAAAAATATATATTTATTTATTTGAGAGAGAGAGAGTGAGCGAGAATGCAAGAGCAGGGGGAGGGAGAAGCAGACTCCTCACTGAGCAGGAGCCCAATGAGGGCCTGATCGCAGGACCCTGGGATCATGACCTGAGCCTGAAGTCAGATGCTTCACTGACTGAACCACCCAGGTGACCCTGAGAGTCTGCATTTTAAGAAGTTCTAAGATGTTGCTCTTATTGCCGGGTTTGATTTTTGTTTTTTTAAGATTTTATTTATTTAGAGAGAGAGAGCACAAGTGAGGGGAGGGCCATAGGGAGAGGGAGAGAGAGAATCTCGAGCAGACTCCCTGCTGAGTGCAAAGCCCACTAGGGGCTCGATCTCATGACCCTGAGATCATGACCTGCCAAAATTGTAAGTCAGACACTTAACTGATTGAGCCACTCAGGTGCCCTATACTGCGGTTTTTTTGTTTTTGTTTTTGTTTTTTTTTAACTATGAAGAGTAAGGGCTTCATTTCTGAGATCCTTGCAGCTCAGTAAGACCATTTGAAAGTCCCAAATTGACTATGCTAACGTACATACATACCTGCATGTGTTGTGGTCCTAAAATCTGGGTGTGTAATTGGAATTATTGATAGGATATAATAATAACGTATCATTTAAGCACCTAATGTGTGTAGGGAACTTTCCAACGATATGTGATTGTATTAGTTTTGTTTTTAAAGATGAAGAAATTGGAAATCTGAGCATTAGGCTCTCATAAATTTATGTAGCTAAGAAGTGATGAAATTGAAATTTGAAGCCTTAGTCTCCTCTGAAGTTTATACTTTTTTGCATAGACTCAAATTATTAATCTGAAACTACCCAATAATTGGTAGATGAAGACTCTTGATACACTGGGCCATGAATTTCTCTTCTTATTATAGAGACACATAGGAGAAATGTGTCTTGGAAATTGTCAGAACCTTTGTTGATGTTCTTATCATTAATAATCAAATAATATGAAATTTAATGACACTAATAACGTGAACAAATTTGAGAAGGTAACCATGTAAATCAGTATTTAAACAAAGCGCAACATTTGTAATGACATCATGTAAATACATGAGGAAGAAAACCCAAGAACAATGAATATCCATTGAGAAAAAAGCCCATGGCATTAGAGAAGAATGAGACAGGAGGAAAAAAACATCCATGTTGCTTGGCTTTGCTCCTTCCCCTTTGGGTTCAGAAAATAGAATTGAGACAACACCAAAGGGGGTGGGTAAAGGGTTTGAACAATGAATACACATTACCAGCATCAGCTGGGTATCTTGTTAACGTTAACCTGATGCATTGCAAGTGAGCTGCAGTTAGAACAGTAATTACAGTAAATAGAATCCATTTGGAATCCTCAAGCAAATATGAGCAGGGAAGAAAGATGGGCTGAAAAAAAATCCATTACCCTTTGGAAGTTATGGAAGCTTTGGATGGCAGCAATTTCTACTGTGAATTGCATCCGACTAAGAAGCGACGACTTGAATGAATCTATCTCAGCTCTCAAGTGCATTTAGATGGTAAATAAAATGAATTACCCCACCATTCCAGCCAAGTACAGTTTCCTGAAATATTTGTCTTGGTAATTTAGGTAGAAAATTTAAGTAGAATTGGGAAGGTGGCCTGTCTATTCTGTTTCCT
Source organism: Vulpes lagopus (assembly GCF_018345385.1). Classification (NCBI taxonomy): domain Eukaryota; kingdom Metazoa; phylum Chordata; class Mammalia; order Carnivora; family Canidae; genus Vulpes; species Vulpes lagopus. Next base: position 30,063,816 of record NC_054838.1, on the reverse strand, counting down.
GTCTTGGGCTGATGGTTTTTCTTAGAAAAATGAAATATTGCTAGTCTGGAAGGGTCAAAAGGGCCAAGATAGGATGGGAAAAGGTACAGAAGGATTCTGAGACTGTCAACATAGTCTGCACTGTGGAATGTTGGTCAAAGAGAAGTTTCTTGCTTAAAGACTCCAGTGTCTGTTCACCATGGCCAGTCTAACTATGGGTGTCACCTATGGGTGTCTAACTACAGCCCTCCCATGCAATCTGTTCTGGAAAGCTCCGCAGTTGCAGCCAGCTCAGGTGAGGTAGAAGCATGTGTATGAGTCAGACTTTGCAGGCCCCTGTCCTTCAATTCTCTGGCTTTACCCTCACCCCCACCCCTTCTGCCCCAGGACTGACCTGAGTGCCCAGGTCAGACTTTCTTCCCTGGAGTCCTGACCTCATCTCCCCCAACTTTTGGGGAGGAGACGTTTCTTCTTTGGTCTCAGGCTCATGGAAGCTTCATGCTGTGAGCAGCCCCCATTGCCACCTATGTGAGTAATGGCTGAAAAGCTCATAGGCACTTAGTCTGGAAATCTGGAGACTTAGAGTACGTTTTTCGCATATACGTTTTTTTGACAAATATTTATTAGGTGCCTACCTGGAGCCAGGCTCTGTCCAAGATCCAGGAACGTTTGTAGTACATTTCCTCATGGTGGTCTCTGGCGTGCCCCACTGGTGGGAGACTGGCTTAAAATAGGAAGAAAACATTGACAGACAAAAACAGTAAACACTAAAAGCAGCACCTCCATGAGTGCAGCTGGGCAGTGTCTGGGATGGGATGCCCAGGCTCTCATGAGTGTTCTCTGTGCCACTGAGGGGAGGCCTGCCCCAGTGGACACCAGCCCTAGCAGACCCCAGCATCATCCTGGGACTCAGCCCTGTCTCAGATCTCAAGCTTTCACTCTGAGGACTCTGGATGACTGACCCTAGACATCTTCTTGTTGATTGGGTGCCAGGACAGAGCTAATTAGCACTGGTAATGGGCTCATTCATTTTTCAGAGAGCCATGGACAGTAAGGAATCAAAGTGGGGATGGGGAAAAAAAGAATAGTCTGGTTTCGACCCACTTTCTTTTTTTCTTTAAATTTGGCTCTGCGATCTCTTTAAAACACCTACACATTAGCTTACAGTCCTTTTTTTTTTTTTTTTTTGAAGTAGGCTCCACGCCTAGTGCAGGCTCCATGCAGGTCTTGAACTCACGACCCTGAGATCACAATCTGAGCTGAGATCAAAACCTGAACACTTTGCCAACTGAGCCACCCAGGCACCCCTGGAGTCTTTTTTAAAAAGGTGAATCAGGGCCATTTTTATTAAGCATCAGCTGAGTTCTGATATACCCTATTTGCTGCTTTCTGTAGGTTCACATGCTACTTTTTTAATGCTTAGAATCACCCTGTGAAGGAGAAAATGCTGTTATCCCCACTTCACAGGTAGGAAACAGAGACTCTAAGCGTCAAAGCTCAGGATCTGGAGTCGACAGACCTGGGGGTGAGACCCAGCTTTAACATTTCCCATTTGTGAGACCTTAGACGAAGTCATTTCATTTCCCTGAGCCCTTGTGCTTTTCATTAAAGGATAGGATGATTCCAAATACCTGCTTCATAAGGTCTAAGAAGGACAGATTAACAGGAGTGCAGGTAATGCACATCGTGCAATGTGGACACCAAGCAATTATTAAATAAATGCCCTTTCTTTCTCACTCCATGGGCCAGTAGGAAGAAGCACCCCATTCTAATCCCCTTGTTCCCAGGATGCTCAAGCTAGAGGTTGGCCACAGAAAGATCTTAGTCATGTTGGAGGTGACCTGGGAGCGGGGAGGCCTCAGGAGCTCACCCCTCTCCAGCCTCTATCAAGTGGATTACCTTGGGGCAGAGCCACCAAACCGTTGAGACTCGGCACAGGGTAAAAGTTGGAATCACATCCTCAGACAATTGCACAGATATCTCACAAAGGCCTGGTTCAGGCCAAGGACAGGAGGTGAAGTATCGTGTTCAGGCTAAGCTGCAGGCTCCAGGGCATGGGCAGGGGAAGGACACATTTGAATGTCACCAAGAATGCCTGAAACTAACAAGACCAGTTGGAGTCCAGATGATCCCAGCATGGCATCCTGGCCCTGGCCCCAAGGCCTAGAGTGGTACTTCTCAGCCTTGCCTGTTCTTTGGGATCACCTGGGGACCTCTGACAAATACACAGCAATGCCAGGTGCCATCCCTGAGAACTTTGAATTTGACCAGAGGGTAGCCTGGACCCTGGGGTTTTAAGGAGTCTCCAGATGATTCTTTTGTGCAGCCAGGGCTGGTAGCCCCTTGGACTTTCAGTTCCTAGTCAGACCTAGAGGCCCCCAAGCTCCTTATTTCCAAGTCGAGTTTCCCTCTGTTCTCCCTAGGTGCCCACCCTGCTCCCTTCCTCCATCTCCACCATCTCCCCTCCCCTTGATCATTGGACTGCCGCTCCCAGATCTTAGAGGACCCTATGCTCCCACATTCTCAGAGGCTCTGTTCCCTGTGGGACCTTCTCCCCATGCCTTTGCTGAGCCCAAATGCACACAGAGTCCTCCCCCCCCCCCCTTCCAGGTCCCATCAAAGCCACACCTGGCTTTGACAGTCACAGGCTGCATTCTGGTAGCCCTTAGCTCGGACGGCTCCTGTGTTGTATCAGAGAGCTATCGCAGCCGGGGGGCTGGGTTTTCCTCCTCTGTGATGGGAGTAAGACCTCCTGCCAGTGTGCTGCACAGCTTTGTTGTGAGATTTGGAGGACAGGGACAGTGTTCACATGCACCCAGTGTTCTTCTGTGCACATCCTCATTTATCCTTACCAGCACCTCCCCTGGCGGGGGGGTATCATTGTACCCATCGTAGAGATGAACAAGTTGAGGTTTAGGAGCATACATTCATGGGAAGCCACCCAGAGCTTTCTTGATTCTAAATTCCAGGGTCCCATCCACTTTCCTGTGCTGCCCAAAAGGAAAGCTTCTAGAAAGGATACAATAAAGTGCTTTATGTTAATGTTTCAGATAAAGTCATGTGAGTAGAAGTCTTAGTTTCTGAGGACAGGCATTCCATTTTCTACGTCTTCCACACAGCAGGGTTCACTATGCAAAAATAGTTCTTGGGTGGGATCTGATTCACATGTTTCCTGAGTGTTGGAGGCTCATTTAACCCAGGCTTGGACCAGGTACTGGGACCCAGAGACAATCCAACATCTGCTGTAGGTATCTAGGTAGCCCTACTTTGTGGTGAAAGAGACCAACTCTTAAATGTAGGGGTGCCATAGAGTACGTCCTAGGTTCAAGTACCAGCTCTGTCATGTACTACTCATGCCATTTTCTTTTGGCTGGTGGCTTAATCTCTCTGGGCTTTACTTTCTTCCTCTGTAAAATGGGGATAATTGTACCTTCCTGGCGGGGTGTGGTAAAGTGAAGCGAGTAAATCCCTGTGTGCACATAGAATAGGCCCGACACATGAGCCACAGTGTAAACATGGGGTTCCCTGGAGCCCAGGGATGGGAAGACAAATCCTGTCCGTGTGTATTGGTTTCCGATTGCTGCTGCAACACATCACCACATACTGAGTGACTTAAAACAACACACATTTATTACGTTATAGTTCTGGAGGTCAGAAATCCAGAGTTAGCCTTGCTCGGCGAAAGTCAAGGTGTTGACAGGGCTGGTTCCATCTGGAGGCTCTGAAAAAAGAATCCATTCCCTCACTTTTGCGGTCTCCTAGAGGTACCTGCATTCCTTGGTTTGGCCTCGTCCTTGTATCATTCCACCCTCTTCTATTCTCTACCCCTAACTCTGATCCTTCTGCCTTCCTCTTCTAAAGATCTTTGTGATTACACTGGGAACCTCTGTATAATCCGGGATAAGCTCCCCATCTCAAGATCCTTAGCTTATTCACATCTGTAAAGTCCCTTTTGGCATGCAAAGTAACATACTCTTAGGTTTGGGGAATTAAGACATGGGCATTTTGGAGGGGGCATTATTCAGGCAACTGTAGAACAAGCCCTGCCCAGGGAGAGAGGTCGGGGATGACCCCTCGAGGAGGCACATTTCAGCTGGTTTTTGAAGTACAAGTAGGAATTTGCCAGAAATTCAAGAAAGGGCATTCCAGATAGAGGAAAGGTCTCCAGCGAAGGCACCAAGGTGTGGAAGAAAAGCCTGTGACATTTAGGGGAGAGGTGAGAAGTTCATGGCGACAGGAATGTGGGTGTGAGGGAGGGAACAATGGGTGGGCAGCCCTTTTATGCTGTGACCCTAGAAGCAACACATGTGGTATGATAGCAGCTGCTGGAGTCCTCTCTGCAACATGACATCCTGCCCAGGGAATCCTGACATTCCACTCTGGCCCAGACCAGCCGGCCTCAAGGGTATCATGTTCTAGCCGGGTGGCATGTGTGTCTGGCCGTGAGGAGCTGGTGGTCCCCGGGGCTGTCACATTTGTCTCCATTTCATTGCCTTTCTCTTCAGCTCCTGAGCCCTCCCAGAACAGCCCCCCAAACTTTCCCTGACCCCACCTCCCCTGGCTCCCAAGCTGCAGAGCAGAGGATCACCTCCAGTGATGGAGGACGAGACCCAGTGCCCATTTATCAGAAGCCATTTCCCTTCTCAGTACCTTCTGAAGAGGTGGACCGGCAAAGCAACATTCCCACAGAAATAATTTTTCAATTTCTTATAATAGGACATAAAAGTCGGCCCAGGGAAATTGATTCCATTTGGAGCTTCCTTTGTAGGACACTTCATCTTCCATTGCGGCCTCTGTATTTCAGCAATTTCTAAAGCCCGAGGAAGTCTCCTTTAATGTTTTTCTGCCACCCTGGCAGAAGGCTTTTGTAGCTCAGCTGAATGGCTCTGCTGACCTGTCACTTCCTCAGGCCCCAGGGGTGGGAGTAGCAGGCACCTCGAAGCCCCCACCCAACCCCAGGGAGCAGCTTGCCAGCTTCCCCTCCGCATCCACTCTGGTCCCCAGCACAAGGGGGAGTTATTTTCCTCCTTTGCTTTGTCTTCTCCATCCTCCTCCCCCCTTACCCCCTCCTTCCCTTTCTCTTCTACCTTTCCTTTTTGGTATTGACCAAAAAGCCATGGTATTGACTTCCTTCCATTTTGTCCCTCTTTTGCTCATTCATTTCTTCCTTCCACCTGCCTGCCCCCTTTCCCTGGGGTTACGTCCTTTGCTCAACAATCCCGTGACCCGCTAGGTTTCTCAGTGTCTCTGGATCTCAGCTTCTTTATCTATAAAATAATAATGTGCATTTCACTGCTTGGTGAGAAGGGCTCCACAGTTAGGTGTTCAGCAGACCCCAGGGAGAGAGAGAGATGTGGGGTGCAAGGGAGCAGGTGCAAGCCCTGGAGCTCGGCACAGGAGAGCCCGAGCTTGGTGCCAGATGAGGAAGGTGCAGAGCTGCCTCCAAACTGAATGATAGGATGGTGGTTTGCAAAGGATCAGTACTTTTCAGTTTGTCAAGACTGACAGACTGACCTATTCCCATGTCTGATCTCCAGGGCAATGCTTTGATGGAGATAGAAGAGGTGTCCTGGCCTGGTCAGTAGATGAGGGGACTGGGGCTTCCTCATCTATGGGACAACCTGTGTTACCCACCTAGGAAGTGGGTACTCACACCACAGTGACCCTTGTGTGCTTTTCTCTGTTGGAGCATGTAATGGGATGGCAAGGATGGTCCCAACCCTTTCTCTCCTGCTTGGCCTTCTGCCTCTCTCCTGACTCTGGTGTTAAAGTCTGGGGAAAACCAGGTTATCCTGGGTCCTCCCAGCACTCCGAGCTCCAGCTGTCACTGTGTTCTGTGTGAGACTTGACAGGAGGTTGCAAACTGGGTTCCATCATCTCCTACTTCAAGGCTCTACCTATGGCCCCAAAATGAACTAAGTCCATCACAGAGTAAACATGAGTTTGTGCTAGCCTTGAACCAACAGCCCATTTGAATGCTCTGAATAGGCAGATGTGATTCTCAGCTGGGTGGTATTATCTTTCTGGAAGGGAGGACACTTAGGCTTAGTTAAGCCACTTGCCCAAAGTTTAGCTGGGACAAGAAGTGAGTTCTGACCAAAGACTTCAAACCTGTTGGTTTCAGGGATGTCCAGCAACTGGCTCAAGGTCATCCAACAAAGTTAGAATTCATGTCTCCCTAGATCCCATTCCTGAACATCTTTTATCCCATACTCAACCCACAGTAAGGGCAGCTCAGGTGGCTCAGCAGTTTAGCGCCACCTTCAGCCCAGGGTGTGATTCTGGGGACCTGGGATTGAGTCCTGCGCCGGGCTCCCTGCAGGAAGCCTGCTTCTCCCTCTGCCTGTGTCTGCCTCTCTCTCTCCCTCTCTGTGTCTCTCATGAATAAATAAATAAAATCTTTAAACTGAAAAAAAAAAAGAAAAACAACCTCACAGTAATTTAGGCTGCTTTTGTGAAACCCTGAAGCCTCGAGCCAGCGCCAAGAGAGATAGTTATAGTTAGCTTAAGTCCAGTTTCACCTGTGAGGGTGGCCCTGTGGTAGAAGGGACAATGTCTCTGTCATTTGTGCCCTGATGTGGCGATTGGGGCAGGGGCAGATGTCACTTGTCGGAGATGCTGTGGCAGGAATTCCTGCATCTGCAGTCTGGGTGGCAGTCAGGGGCTAGCCTGTTCCAGGGATTTGAAGGTCCTCTGCTGCCTCTCAGTTCCAGCGCTGACCGGGAATTGAACCCAAGCTGACAGCAGCTGCTTTCCACAAACAATTCCCAAGGGAGAAGGAAGTGAAAAATTTCCCAAGAAGAATCTGGAATCTCAAACGAAGCAGCACTTATTGCTGTCTGTGGGTGATGATATGCAAAACTCCCTGGTTCTCATCATGGCTAGAAAGTCCTGGGACAGATTAATGGATTCAGTCATTCATTCGGCAAACAATTTTAAGCATCTTGCTGCAGCAAGCCCTCGTCTAGGCTGTGGGGAGGCAGCAGTAAACAAGATAACACTGTCCCCACACTCTCAGCACTCACATTCTAATGGAAGAGACAGATGAGAAATAGATTGTCATAATATCTGTCTGTCCGAGTACCAGCTTTTTTTTCCCTCTGAGGATCAGTGGATAGTTACGTAGCTACTCACAGCTTGAAAAGCAGTGAGGTTCGGGGAGGAGACAACAGAGCTTGTATTCTAAGCACCTCACTGGCCTGAGTCGGGATAACCCTGGTCTAGCCGTGAGAAGCCAGCAAATGTCAGTTTTTCTCTTGTGTCTTGGGTCTTGTTCTGCAGAGTGAGGATAACAGTACCTAGTTGGTACTGTCCTGCTCGTGGTCATCGATTGCAAGGGACAGGGAGGCGCTGAAGCCAACCCAGGGAAAGAGTGGCTTATGGTAAGGTAGCAGGGATCTTTTGGGAGTCCAAAGGCAATAACCCTAACGCAGCAGGGACTCACAGAAACAGAAAATGGGATGTTGCCAATAGCAAAGGCATCCATGTGGTCTCTCCCTTAGTGGCTGGATTTTTCTCTCTGCATTTCTGTTCTGTTCTCCCCTCTGCCCACCCATTGCCTTTACTCTTTCATAGATGGTTGTCCCACAGAGCTGTGACTTGCAATGTCCTGTCCTGGCCATACTGGCCTTCTCAACCCTGACGAACTCTTAGTAACTCCTTTGGGTCTTTCTACCCTTTGCTAGTCACCCAGTCTCTCTGTTCCCCAAATCCAGTTCCCAGTCCTTCAAGGAGGACTCAGAGTGAGACAAACTGCAGATTACTGGACAGCCATTGATGGGACCCTGCAGAGGACAGGTGACCACCCCCACCCCTGGCCCAGTCAGCTGTGATCATAATGGGACAGGTTCATGTGATCTAAAACATGGATGGCTGCAGATGGGACAGTTCCTCTTAGAAGGTAGCAGTGGTGTGTGCTTCGCCAGAAAACATCTGGTACACATCTGCTTCTTCCGGGCTGCCCTGACCAATTAAATGAGCTTTTTGTTTTTGTTTTTGTTTTTTTAAATGCCTAGCATGCTGACTCCCTGTACCCTGCAAGGACTTATCGAATGAGTACTGTTTGTAGAGACTTTTGGTAAATTGTACAGTGCAGCCCAGATGTGAGGTGTGAGGATTGCTGGAGGCTACTGACGGAACTTCTTTGACTTTTGCAAAGGCTGGCTTGGCTGGCTTTAGGCCAGCTGTTTTAATAGGAGAACGATTAGCTTGGTAACCTCCTTGTTCTCTCAGCTATCGCCTTTCCCTGGGGCCTGGGGAGACTGTGCCTTGAATGTGGATTTCTCAAAGTGGCTCCTTGCTGTGTCCCTGAGTGGGGCTAGGGCTCAGCCTTGGAAATTACCGTCTGTCTCCTCCTGCTGGGCATGATTGAGTAAGTGCTGCCGCCTCCTGTACTGGCCAAGCCCAACAGCTGGGGCCTCCTGGGCTGCTGGCCAGCAGGAATGACAGACAGCTCTCAGACGGCTTCTGCCTTCCAATGGTTCTAGAGGAAGGAAAGGTGGAGAAAAATGGAAATGTGTTGCCTCTATCAGGTCTGGATCTCTACATTCCTTACATATTGCATCTTTATAGCAATATTATCAAGGGGACGTTGTAATCCCCATTTTACAGATGGAAGTAATGAGGCTTAGAGAGATTAAGTAATTTGCTCAAAGTGGTAGAAACCAAGTGGGAACCCAATCCTGGCTCTCTAGGCTCCTCAGTGCATTGTAGTAATAGCTTACAAGCATTCAACCAGCCAACTGTTTCTGAGCACATACTGTGTGCCGAGTATTGCCTGATGTGTTACGCTTTTAAAATCTGTTTTCCACTTATCATCCAATACTCAGGGAAGTGAGAATACACGATGGTTCTTGTTATCCCTGATTAACAGATCAGAAGCTAGAGGCCTAGAGGAGCATGGGGGTTTCCTCAGGCAGCCTAGCTAATTAGTGGCAGAGCAGGGTGAGGAACTAGATCCCATGACTACATGTGTGGGGTTCTGTGGACCAAACCAGTCTTCCCTCTCACCTCTCAAGACACTCATCCATAAACCAGGGGGAAAGTATCCAAAGATTAAAAAAATTGCATCTGTTTACTTCCTGTTTAGTTCAAATTTAGCTGATGCCATAGCACATATGTTTTTCAGACTTGGGGTCAAGCCTTGGCTTGCCAACTACTGTGAAATTCAGGTCCCTCATCTGTAAACTGGTGATAATCCCCATGATGGCACTTGGCAAACTACTTTGGGAGTTTAGACAAGGAGTCAGCCAAGAGGACTTCTTGGAGGAAGCAGCTCCTAGGACTGCCACCTTGAAAGGAAGCCAGCAGTCTGTTGCTTGTAAGACCTCATCCCAGTGATTCTTACGTACCTATGAAAGCCTGGAAAGCCTCTCCCAGTCTTTCAGGTAGAATGAGTTGGTGTTTCTGTAACTGAGAATTGGGGGAGGGAGTGATAGGCACTTAGAACTCCCTCCTTTTCTCTCAATATGAAGCTTTCCCAGACTCTGTCTCCTCCAGACTCCTCCCAGGGCAAGAGACATAAAGGCCCTCAGTGAAATACTGAGATGACGTGAAGTATGTCCCACTGTGGCCTCCATGCTTATAGAGTCACTGTCATGCTTTCCTGCCATGTTCTAAGAAGAAACATTAGCAAGCCTTGAATCCTGACTTCAAACTTTCCCTTTCCACCTAAGCTGAATATGAAATTGATGCAAATATGCTCAGGGCTGGTTTGGGGAGGGTGAGAAGATACAGCCATTTCTTAGTTTGTGTCTTCTCCGCAATGCTAATCAACCTGTCTTGTAGCAAACTAGCTGTTTCCTAGCAACGCCAAGCGATAAAGCAGGATGGCATCTATTTTGAATCTTCCTGAAATGACCTATTGACTCTCTTGGAGAGTGAAAGCCATTGCCTTGAGATCATGTTGCCTTGCCAAGGGGAGGGGACTTTCCCCCCTGTTATGGCAACAGAATACCTGGCAGGGTTCTGTGGCTGGGCTGGGCTGCACCACATCCCTATCATGAATATGGACCTGTTCCCTTTTTCATTCATTCATAGACTCATGTATTCCATCACACAGTGACCAGGGACCTCTGTTCCAGCAACCAGGCCAGACACTGGTGTTTCTAGAGAAGCATCAGACCAGGTTCCTGTCTTTGGGGAGAGATAGGCTTGTAACAAATCCCATGATAAGTGTTATCATCAAGGCAAGAACAAAATTAAGCCTTACAGGAGTTTACAGGAATATTCTTCAGAGTTGTAGGTTGAACCAGGCTTTGAAGTATGAATAAGAGTTTTGGAGGTGGTGAAAGAGAGTAAGGCATTTGTTGGGAGGTATAGCTTAATGTGGTATCTTAAAGGTGTAAAAAGAAACAGTGAAAAGTCAGTGACATCACTAATAAAAAAAGGTCTCCCTTGGTATCTAATGGATATCAGTCAGATACAGGGTTCTTTCACCAAATAGGAAATTCAGGCTTCAAGCTAAGTAAACCTTTTGATGATAGGCCTTTTCAGCCATATGCAGCATGCTAATGTTTATGGTGATTTTTTAAGATCATAGATTTGTTTGCAGCATTTCCTGACTCACTCATTTCTCAGGACACTTAGACCATCTTTTAAGAATAGGATTCTTTGGAACCTACCTCGAAAAATGCTAAGCTAGAGTAAGGTTGTTTTCTGGGGATGGTTGGAGACCGGTAGGGCCAAATCCTGCTGGGTCTTTCATGGCATGGAATGAAAATGGAAGTTCACCCTGAAGGTTGTGGGCAGATGGGGTAAGATTTTCAGCAGGGCCCTGGGGTAGAAAGTACTCGGCACAGAGGGAAAGTGAGCCAGTGTTGGGGGATGGGGAGCCTGGAGGCTGAGATTCTAGATTGGAGGCTATAGTGATTGTTCCTCTTTGGTGTCTCTCTTTGTGGGTCTCTAGGCATCCCTTGGCAGCTGGCCTCAGTTGGGGACTCAGACCTCACCGAGGGCAGTCACATTCTCACACATTGTTGAGAACCTCCAGCTGGGTACACACTAAGGTCCCGCTGAGTCCTGCTGGGCTGTCTGTGGCACTGTAAGCCATGCCTCTGTTTAGTAGCAATTCTTTTCTTGGAAGGTGGCCGGGACCTGCCCATTGGTTCTGGTGCTTGTGTTAGGGCTGTCATTCTGTTTACTGTCTGCCACAAGCCCAGTTAGGTAGTCAATGGTGTTTGCTATACTCAGCTTTGATGTGCTCAGGAACTGTAGCTGACTTGGAGTATTCTTTGTGCTAGGAAAAGCGGAAAGTGTCACCAGGATATTGGATCAAAGACAATAGTCCGAAACAATAGTCTTGTTCAAAGGACAGGGAATTTAACAGGTATGGACGTGAAACCCTTTAGTAAAAAAGCCTAAGTTCTAGAGCCAGACCTCTATGGGCTCATGTCCCACCTCCATGACTTCCCGGCTGGATAATCCTAACCAAGTCCTTTAACCTCTCTGAGCCTCACCTTTCTTGCTATAAAATGGAAATAGTAATACAAATTTTTAAATGTCTGTAAGATGTTTAGCATGTAAAATTGACTCAATAGATGTTAGGTGCAGTTCCATTTTTCTTGGGTCTTTAAACTCAATATCCTAAGACCAGACATGGGTTAGTAGCTGCAGCTGTGAAAATGATTTTCACGGTTTTGGTTGAAAAGTTGCTTGTGGGAAGGCTGCCAGCAAAGCTGATATGAACATAGGCTCCATCAATAAAAGGAGAGATCCCAAGTCAGAGAGGGGACACTCCCAGCCACATACTTATTCAGGCTCTGTTCAGAGATTACTCTCCATTCTGGGCAGTAACTGCAATAGGGATATTAACACACATCCATGCTGACAAGTCAGAAAAGAAGGACCTAGAAACTGAACACATAAAGATTAGATGAAAGAGCTCAGGTATCTTAGCCTGAAAAAGATGATGGGAAGTGCTCTGGTAGAGGGACACTTGTATCCTTCTATATCCAGAGCAGTGTCTGACACATAGTAAGTTCTCAAAAAATATTGGATGGATGAATGGAAGGATGGATAGATGGATAAATAAACAAATGGATGGATGGATGGATGGATGGATGGATGGATGGATGGATGGACAGATGGATGGACGGACAGATGGCTGGCTGGCTGGATGGCTGGATGGCTGGATGGATGGGTTAATGGATAGAAAAGTGGTTACAGAGCTGGGGAGACCTCATTTTGAATCCCCTCTGCATCATAAACCAGCAGGGCCTCGGGATGGTACTCAGCCTCCCTGCACCTGTTACTCAAGGCTATTGGGAAGCCTGCTGCACTGTGCTTTCCTGAAGATTCAGTGTAAACATGTGTGTTAAGTTCTGAACATGAGCTTACTGTCTTGGAAATGTTCAGTGAAAATTCTGCTTTGTTCCCCAGCCATACCCATTTTGGTGGCAAAGTACATCACGTGGAAGGGAATTGGGTTTACCTATAGTTTCAGAGTGGGACAGGCAGGTTGGAGTTCAGGTGAGTTCCTTAAGATTAGAGCCATTTCAAGATGATTGCTGTCATAGGGTTGCTGTCATAGGAGTGAACTCCTAGTCCTGGGGAACATGTGCAAGCTGAGGTGGCAGTTTGCTTAATTAGCACAGCAGAGAGGGATACTGTGTGTTCAAGGTCTGTAGCACTCAGTAATTACTCAGCTTTTAGTCTCAACTTAAAGATCTGTGAAATAGGAAAACACCAATGTTGGCCATAAGTTGTAAAGTGACAACAGAGATTGCAAACGGCTACCCCATGGCCACATTTGGCCGCCCAGATGGATTTTGGTGGGCCTGTAAGGTTGGCCTGTTGTTTGTTTAGAGGTTTCACATGGAAATTCAGGTTGTTCAACTTATTTTGAGAAGAAGATAGAAGAGGTGGGTGATTGAGCTGTCATTTTTACTGACCCCATGGAGTTGAGATAGGGCCTGCCTTTAGCTCGCCCCACTCCCTGCCACTCCAGTTGTCTCTTTGAAACAGAGGCCAGACCTGCTTTCTGGCCTCTGAAGACATTTGATTTGTGCCCTTAGCCCTCTGTTAAATTCTGGGCTTTTAACCTTGCAATTCAGCATATAATCTGCAAATAAACCCCCTGCGCTCTGGAGGAGCTGGAAAGGCAGCCTGAAATGGTGGCTGAGGTTTACTTCTGGGTGTGGAGCTGCTTTGGGTCATGTCCCAGTTCGGCTGCTTACTTGCTGTGCTGTTCCTGGGGGGTTACTTAAGCTCTCTGATCTCAGTTTCTTCAGTTATAAAAAAGAAATAATAGTCAAACCTCCTTTACAGGTGTGTGATGATCACATTTGTGCCTGGCACTGGGTACGTGCTTAGCAAAGAACATCTATTTTTGGTAAAGCAACACATCCTAGTATAATGTGATTCATCCTCCCAAGCTGATTGGGTTTTTGCTGTAGTGCACCAGAGCACCAAAACCTGACCATTTTCTCAACAACAATGATTCCAGAAGTGTCCTCTCCACATGAGTAGCAGAGGCTGCTGGAACTGGAGCCACTGTGTGGCAGAGGAGGCTGGTTGACCAGGAGATGACTAGCCAGGCCCTCCTTGTGTGGAGGGCAGACAGGCTGAGCTCCTTAGCCCCTGAGAGGCTCCCCTGTCCCATGGTTGCAGGAAGTGTTGTGATTTACCAGGGCCATTAGGCTTTGTTTGGCATCCGACAGTTTATAGCCTTCCCAGGCTGAGGGGGAACTAATATGTCACTTATATTTGTAGGACATCTAGAAATGAGTCCATGGGATTTTTTTTTTCCCTCCTGGCTTTTTTATCCCCTCTCCTCCTGAGTCTGCTTGCGCTGTGTGCAGTAGGTATGGGAGCAAGGGATGGCGTCTTGGTTCGGTTTGCACCCTAACCCTCTCCCTCACCCATCCTGAAAGCCCCCTCTGTCATCAACATAGGCCTTTGAAGTAAGGACTCTTTTGTGCCTCCATTATACAGGTGAGAAAATGGAGGTACAGTGAGCTTATTGGAGCTACTTGCTCACAGTCTGGGCAGCAAGAGCAGAGTTTATACTTGGGACTCTGACCCCAAGGCCTAGGCTCATGAATCTCTATCAGTGTGGGGAAAAAATGTTGGCCATGTAAAGGAATAAAAAAAAAAATCATTTATCAAGCAGAGACAGGTCAGCCTGTCTCCACCAGGAGAACACACTGGCCATTGTGCAGAGCATGGCTGGGGCAACGTAGCAGTCGTGCTTCTCTCGCTACACTCTCTCTCACCGAATCATTCATCCTGAACAGGCCGAGCCAGTGCTCCTCCGCTCCCTGCAGGCCTCTCCTTCCCTCCTTCCTGGTCAGGCAAGGGAAACATCTGGTTCCCAGCTCTCATGTGAGAGTCTCACTTCATTCGTGTTGTCTCACCCTCAGGATTTGGCAGAGCAAGGGGGGCTGGGGTGTCCTCTCACCCTGAGTGGCCTCTGCTGCTCTGGTGAGAAAGTGGAAACTGGCCCTTGGCCGGGGTGGCCCAGCAGCTGAGAGTGTCAGGCTGACTGCCTGGGGTATCTGAATCCCCGCCCTGCCACATATTAGCTAAATGCATTTGGACACAGCTTAATGGCTCTGAGCTTCATTTCTTCATCTGTCAGCTGCATCACAGGATCATGATGGTTGCCTGTGGGACCCTTACCTCTTGACGCTGGTGGCTGTTATGTCCCTTTTGCTCCTCACCGTTACCCTCGGAGGTTGGTAACATTACCATTCCATTCTACAGGCAACGAAGCTGAGGTCACTTGTTCTTGCCTTTGTTCTTTTTTTTTTTTTTTAAGATTTTATTTATTCATCTCACACACACACACACACACACACACACACACAGAGAGAGAGAGAGAGAGAGAGAGAGAGAAAGAAAGAAAGAAAGAGAGAGAAAGGCAGAGACACAGGCAGAGGGAGAAGCAGGCTCCATGCAGGGAGCCCAATGTGGGAGTCGATCCCGGATCTCCAGGATCACATCCTGGGCTGAAGGCGGCGCTAAACCAATGAGCCACCCGGGCTGCCCTTGCGTTTATTCTTAATGAAGTTTTGTGTGTGTGCCAGGCTGAGTACTGGGTGCTGAGGAGACAGGGAGGACTGGGTCAGCCCCCAGGGAGCCCAGAGCCCGAAGCCTCCTGCCCCTCAGCCCAGCACTGCTGAGCAGCAGGGCCTGGGGTCTGCAGTGGGCTACCCAGCCCAGTGTGGGAGAGCTGACACCATGCAGTGCTTCCCAGGGCTGCATTCACTGGGGCCACATGGACGCCAGCCACTATGGGAGTATTTACACCACAGAAAATGGCCAATAGGGCTTTTTATTTTTTTTTTAAGATTTTATTTACTTATTTATTCATGAGAGACAGAGAGAGAGAGAGAGGCAGAGACACAGGCAGAGGGAGAAGCAGGCTCCATGCAGGGAGGCTGAGGCGGGACTCAATCCTGGGTCTCCAAGATCACAACCTGGGCTGAAGGCAGGCACTAAACTGCTGAGCCACCTGGGCTGCCCCAATAGGGCTTTTTAAATATTTTCCCTGAGAGCTACTCATTAAACATTTATCAGCCCACCGTTATCCGAATCTCTCCACTTCCCTTTATTTCCATTTCTACCCTCCTAGCCCAAGCCACTTTCATCTTACTCAGCAGGTTCTGCTCAGCCCCCCTGCATGCCCTTCTACTATCCGTTCCCTACCAGGCAGCTGGAGAGATCTTTAAAACATGTAAATCAACTGCTGTCACTCCTTTCTGTGAAACCTTCCCGTGGCTTCCCAGAACACTCAGAATAAAAACCAAACTCCTCGCTGAGGCCCACACAGCCTACTCTACCTGCCCTGCCAACTTCTGATCTCATCTCCCCACTCCTCTGCTAACCTGGCCTCCGACACACTGGCCTTCTTCCTGTTACTGGAAGAAGCCAGCACCTTCCTGCCACAAGGCTCTGCACTTCTCCTGCTGTTGAGAGCCTCTGCCTCCAGCTTTTTGCAATGCTGTTTTCTTCTAAGAAGTTATCCATTTCTTCATGCAAGTGCCGCCTCCTCCGAGAAGTCCTCCCAGCATAGACAAGGCCTTCTGTCTACAGACCCCTGCCCCTCCCCAAAGCCACTTTCAATTGTATCTCCCTGGGTCTGTTTACTACTTAATTTGCCATCTCTCCACCAAAACCAAAAGCTCTACATTGCCTGTGGCCAAAGGTGCCTTGTCAGAGGTGCTTAGCAAATATTCATTGGAGGAGTGAATGAAAGTCTCACTTGCCCAAGAGAAGGCACTCTGGAGGAGTTCTCCCCCCACCTCACCACTGTGGAGCTGGGGGCACTGTGATAGAAGTGCTGGCTGTGTGTTGGGAGGGGTCTGAAAGACAAAAGGTTTGGTTTCTAGAAAACAAGAAGAGACATCTTGCTAAAGAAGTTTTTCAAATACCCTCCCTATGCTTATATACCCTTGGGTCCCTTAGGGTGACAGAGGGGGCTTGATCAGGTCATGGGGCTGTCATTAAGTGCACTGAAGCATTCACTCCCTAAATTGTGCCCTGGAAGCATTTCCCTTCACAGTCCATGGGCAGAGCCTAGAAACCTTGAACTCTCAGGCACTTTCCTATTTAAGCGGCATTTAAGAGACAGTGGTAGAGTTGCCTCTGGAGATACAGAGAAGTCGTCGACGTATCTGGATGCAGATTGATGTGCTTAGACTGCTTGCTCCAAGGAAGGAGACTTTTTTTTCCATTGGTCCCTATGTGGGTCTGGATTTGTGTGAAGGTCAAGCAGGGGCCAAAAAAAAAAAAATCTTATTTCAAATTCTAACTCTGCCCTTATTAGATTTATGAGTGACTTTGGGTGAGATGCACAAATTCACTGTGACTCACTTTTCTCAGCTGTAAAATGGGAATGATAATGGCACTAACCTCACTGGTGTGTTTAACTCACTGTGAACTTAAAATTGAGATTGACTTAAACTCAAGGAGCTAATCGATCTGACTGTTGCATACAGAATGCTTGTGGGGATAGTGGTGATGGATGAATGGATGCATCGTAAAATGCTCCTTTCCAGGGTACTTTTGCGACTGGCCCTAAACTTTCATTTAAGGCATAGGAATGAAATGAGAGGTAATTGACTTGTAGACCTTCCTCATTGATTCAAATTAAACTTCACTATCATCCAGTGGTAAAACGCTTGGCCTCTATCTCAATCATAGTATTTTATTTCTGTAGAAATACTGCATCCATTAAAATTATCCATTTCTGTGGCACTTAAAATTGTCAACAGAGTCTTTTTGCTTCACCTTCTCGCTGACTTATATAACCTCACTTTGCTAAGGCTGGGGGAAAAATGTCTAAGTGCTTGCGAAGATTAATGCTCTGTTTTAAGTGTCAAGACCTGAGTATATTTCAGTTTGGGGCAACCCCTATCTTTCACTGATCGTCTGTCGCAGCCAGAGCATTCAAGGGAAGGAACAGCACTTAGTAAGTTGGGACCCCTGCCCTTAAGGAGCTTATCATCCAGGGTTTTTTTTCCCCCCTTTTTTACTAGTTTAGTAGATTGTGCCCTAATTTCTAACATGGTTAATAGATATTTCCCCAAACTCATCATATACCTAGCACTTGGGTTATGGAGACAGAGATGAATGAGACCTGGCACCTTCCCAAAAGGAGGCATCTGCCTGGCTGAGGAGGCAATCATGAACTTGAAGGAGCTCCAGGGAATGGGAGAAAGAGACACAGCTGAGTGGGAACTGCGTCTGGAATGCCACGCCTCATGGCTCTCAGGGTGTTGGGATTCTGCGGGAGAGTGGTGGCTCATGAGTCCCACGCATGGTGTGTGGCTGCCGTTGAGAATCCGACCTCAATCTGGCAGCGAATGGGACAGGAAGAAGGAATGAGAAACAGATAAGAAAGTGACCATTTTTCACAAAGTGCATTAAGTGCAGTGAAAGACAAATGAGCCAAGAGCTTGGGGATTTCAGGCGAGGGTGGGGTATTCTTTGGACTAGGGGTCCAGGCTGGGTTGGGAGAAAAGGAAGCCTTTGAGGGGACCATGAGGGTGGAATAGACCCCCACTGGGCAGGGAAGGCCTTTAGGCAGTGGTGACTGTGAGCAAAGGCACAGTGTGGGAAGGTCTTTGGGTTAACCTGGCATGGCTTGCTTGGGCGAGGCTGTGTATAACAGGAAAAGTAGAAGCCAAGTAGAAAGGCGATCAGGGCCTTACTCATATAGCCCTTGCATAGCCCTCTCGGACTTGTACTGCTTTCTTCAGGGAGTGGGAGAGCCTAGGATGGATTTTGAGCCAGGTTTCTCCTTCAGAGAGGTGGGACTTAAAAAAATTTTTTGTTGATTACACTATATTAGGAAGTCTCTTCCCCCTACAATATGTTCCTGGGATAAGACACACGTTTCTTCTCTGAGGGCGGTGGTTAATAATAGGCACACGACCCAAAGTGGGAACGGGAGAAGCACGCAGAGATGCAAGCGGGCACGCATTTAATGAGTTCACAAAGTGATTTTGCTTCCCAATTTTCACATCCCCCCACCCCTCCCACCCTGGTGTGAAAATTCCCTGATGGAAGGGTGTCTCATGCTCCCTTGAGGATGGCAGGAGCTGCAGGGTGTGGTGGTGTGACTTCTGTTGAGGGTTATGGAGCCTTTTGGGTGTATTGTCATAGAGATGTGAGGGTAATTCGCCGAATTGCCCATATCTCCACTCCAGTGAATTCAACATAACTGGCAGCTTCTGTTCACTGAGTGCCTACCAAGTAGTGGGCAGCGTGATCTCTGTGAATACTTACAACATCTTGAAAGGCAGGTGTTGGACAGATGACACTGCCACTCAGAGTGTGTTACTTGTATATGCTCACACAGCGGGTAACTGGTAGAGTCAGAATTCACCAACCAGGCATTCTGTTCAGAGCACGATGTGAGGAAGCAAAGGATAAAGCAGGGGGATTGGCATGGTCTTTCACTTCAGCTGTGAGCTCCAGTTCCATCTTGGCCAGTTGGCTTCTCTGAGATTCCTCGTTGGTAAAATGGATATGGATGTTCCTCCTTTATAGCATCCTCAACAAGATTACATTAGAGTGTGTCTGGCCCACATGAGGCATCCATAGATGTTAGCTGCTCTTGGGGAATCATTAAACTTTGGGAGGCTGGGGCCCCCACTCTCCTGGCACAGGGCAGCACTCATCTCAGGTACGGGGCAAAGCCAGCTTCAAGCTGTCACCACAAGCCTTTCCCTACGACACCTTCTCTCTTCCCCTGGCATGCCAACTTTGGAACATCTCAACAACTTATTCAGACAATGGTAGATGAGGGAGGGGCACCAGAGCAAATCAGTGTCCTCTTCCTCAGAAAGTCTATTACTGGCCACGTAGCACTTTGCCAGGACCTTCCCTGGGAGCAGCTAAAGGCACAGAGAGGCAGAGTGGCCCTTTTTGACTTCCATTTTATCTGAAGCCTAAGGCCAAGCAACTGACTCATCACTGTGGTGCTGGAAAGTCCCTTTCTCATACTTTCTGTTTCTCTTCTGTAAAACTATGACAGATATGGCTCTGGGGGAAAGTAGCAGTGTCACCTACTCAGAATAATCAAGAGTGCCTAGTCCCTATGCAGGGTTCTCCACAGGAATGGAGCCAATAGGATATCTGTGTATCTCTCTCTACTATACAGCCGTACATATATCCACGTGTCTGTGTGTGTGTACATGCATGCACACACACGTGCATGTACACACACACAGGTTGAGGGAAAGACAATGAGAGATTTAAGGAATTGGCTCCAACAACTGTAGGGGATGGCAAGTCTGAAACTGTGAGGCAGGCCTGCCTGCTGGAGATTCAGATAAGAGTTGAAGTTGTAGTCTTGAGTATGAAATCTATAGGGCAAGTCAGGCAGGCTGGAAACTCAGGCAGGATTTCCATGTTGAATCTTGAGACAGAATTGCTGCTTCTTTGAAGAAATCTCAGTCTTTACTCTTAAGGCCTTTAGCTGATTGGACGAGTCCCACCCACCTTCTGGAGGGTAATCTGCTCTACTTAAAAAGTGAACTGATTGTAAATACTAATCTTCTCTAAAACAATATCTTCACAGCATCTACACCAGTTTTTGACCAAATAGCCGGGCACCAGAGCCTAGCCAAGTTGACACATAAAATTAACCACCACAGTCCCCAAGAAACCTTTTCCTTGATGGCAAGGCACCTTTCTTAGAAAGCTCAAAGGCCTGATGAAGGACCCACTTTGCTACTAAATCCCCAGACCCAGGAAATCGTCATCAGATATGTGGCCAGAGAGTGGAGCAGTGTGTCTGAGCAAGAGTCTAGTGCTGGAGTGGAAAGAGCTCTAGATGGATTGTCAGAGGTTCAGGTCACTTACTCATTTATTTGCTTGTCCATGCAGCTGCTCGGCCACTTTTACTAGATGCTGATTGTACATTGAGCTTTGAATTAGGTCCTCTGGGACCAGAGGTGAGAAGGAAAAGACTGCTGCCTGAAAGGGATGGCCCGTACACAAGTAATTCCGTTATAGTAAGTTCTCAGCACCAAGTCAATAGGACTTGTGTACAACTGTGCTTTGTAAAATCCCATCAGTCTAGATTGAGGCTCGTTATGAAAAAGGATCCCCTGTGAGGTGCCTATCATTACAGCCCGTGAGTCTTAATCCTTTGTGAGTCGTGGGCCCATTGAGAATCCAGCACAAGCCATGGAGCAGACCCCCAAACAGCACTCACCCCAAAACATACCTCTGTGTCTTGTGGCCTGTTTTACGAGGTAGAGTTACCAGGATAAAGCCCATCTGGCTTACAGGTCCTTTCTATGAGCCTTTCCCGTGAAATTTCATCTCTTCTCAACGTTAAGAATAAATGTTCCTCTCCAGAGAAGTTGGTTTGTTTTTACCTCGTAAACACAGAATGGTGTGAACATTAATGTCTCATTTTCCCTATAGATTGCTATGGAGTACAGGATTAAATCCGAGGTCAGCCTGTTAAGAGAATTAACCTCATTCCTGGCTTGATTTTGGTCATTGCCCTTTTTTCCCCCCATTTCTTCTCATGTACTACTGCTTGATGCCGAATTGCAGTTTGTTGTGGTTGCGTTAGGGTTTTTTGTTGTTGTTGTTGTTGTTGTTGTTGTTGTTGTTTTTTGTGCCTTCTTTTTAGCTGCTTAAATACTCTTTTTTGGCAACAAGGCAGGGTAGGAAGATACAAACAACTAACAACCTACCACTGAGGAGCATCCAAGGTGCTGTGAGACCACAGAGGGGAGAGCACCCAGCTCAGTTTGTCTTATGGAGCAGGAATGATCAGATCCAACACATAACTTTCAGATCCCAGTGAAAAAAAGAAATGCGGAGCCTCTCGTTGAAGACAGCAATAGCAGAGCATGAAACTGAGCCTAGGGTTCTTCTAAGCACGGACTCTGTGCTATTGCACAGATTGTACACCCATGAATCCGGACCTGGTTAGGGAAGGAGGCTTCTCAATTCCACTGACACTCGAAAAAGCTGGGGACGACTTTGCTAGCGGAGCACAGGAAGGGGAACAGCTAAGTCCAAAGACACAGAGTGGAGGGAGATTGGTCATGAGAGGGGATTGCAGCAGGAGGGGATGCAGGGAGGGTAAAGGCAGGTGAGGGCAGCCGGACTTTATAAATCACTGAAAGCTGTGCCTGTACCTGTCATTCATATCACTCCCAGCCCCAGATGGTCCACATGAAACTAATTTCACATGGATCTCCAGGCCCCACATAGTCACATTCTGGCCAAGACCCGGGATGTCCTCATCCGCCCTCTGCCCTACCGTCCCCAGCAGCACGACATTCCACACACACTGGGACAGGCCAGCTGGCTGTTGGTGATGTGACATCCATACAAAGGCCTTTTAACACCTCAAGTTCCTGACTGCCCCAGACTAGCTGCTGAGGTGGGGCAAGCTCCGAGACGTGTTTGCACACAGCATCCCATAGTCTTTCTGTAACTTGGAGACATCAGCAGGGCCTCACGAATTTCTGTCGCCTCCATCAGCACGTCCCAGATTGTCCATTTTTGGCCATTCCCTACCTGTGTGGAGAGTCATCAAAGACAGCCCCGTGACAGGTTGTTTGAGCTCAGACAGATTGCCTGCTCCCTCCCGGTGACATCTGCCTCTTTCTGTGCCAGCAAGAACCGGGTAGTTAACCCCCACCCTCCTCCCTGCGATTTCTTGCTGCTCTTTTACATCACCTTCTCTGATAAATCATTTGGGACATGGAACTATCAACAGTGTTGCCATCAACCCTTTCTACAGGTCCCTAAATGAGATCCCATGCTGAAGCATTTGAGTCTGTTTATTTGCCTGCAAATGTAACAGTCAGAGTGTTGGGGTAGTCACACATGTTAAATTCAAGAGCACTTTTCCTCTCCTCCCCTTGGCGGTAGAACATCTCACATAGGTCATTGCAGCAGTGGGCGTTCCGGTGCCTTCCAGTTGGATGGGTGGAAGGGGGTCCTGCTTAAAACTCTTACTATCCTCACAGGTAAACTGAGGCCCAGAGAAGCCAAGGGGCTTATCTAAGGTGGTATAGCTAGCAAGTGGTGAGCTAACCTCTCAGCCGGGTCTCCTTCTGCTCCTGAGATGTACTCACTGATGGGGTGAGCCATGTCCAGCTCTTAGCTGGGTGTCTCTGAGCACAAGTCTCATTGCTTCTCAGAGCCTCCTTTCCTCATCCCTCATTGGGGATGCCACCACTTTTGGGTCAAGATTGATAAGAGGATGCTAACAGAAGCATTTATGTAGAGGCAGCCAGCACAGTTCTAAACCATATGACCGGGGGCTGGTTGCATAACCTCTCTAAGCATCAATGTCCTAGTGTCTAAAATAAAGGTGGTTGGAAGGATTTAAAAACCTGACTTCCAACAGTGCCTGGAGCATTGTAATAATCACTATGTAAATGTTAGCTACTTTCGTTATTATCATTTTCCTCGTTATTGGCATGGAGTAAGCAAGCCCTTAGTAATCCTTGTTCCCCTTTTGTGTGGGCAGAGCAGCAGCATGCCTAGCATAAGGGCTCTGCATATAAACAAACATTAATTTAAAAGTTGCTTCTGCCTACCAGCAGTGTGACGTGGGACAAGCATCTCGACTTTCCCAAGCCTTAGTGTCCTTATCCAAGAAGTGGGATAGCAGTCATCACCTCGAAGAGCTGCTTGTGAGGACTGGCAATAACTCACCTGTCACATCGGGCACGTTCCAACATTTATAGGAGTTCGTATTTCTTTCTCAAGTGTAATTTTGATTGATTTCAGTGTAAAATTCCTCCAGGCCAAGAGACAGGCAGCCTTCCCCAAGCCCCGCCTGTTGCTACAGGAGCTGTTGCCCACAGTTTAGGTCGTTTGCATCATGCAGCTGTACCTCAGTAATTCCATGTGAGGGAGGCATGATGAAAAAGCAACCAACACGGACAGCCCAGGGATCTTGGCTAGTCTGGTGACCCAAACCTCCACTGGTCCACCCTGAGTGCAAACACCTGCATTCGGTTGCAGTCCTGGGATTTTACCAGAGGTAGGAGGCTGCAGCAGAGGGGAAAAGGAGAGCCAGTGGGCTCTGGGGCCAACCTGCCCCACCCAATGTGGGCGACGTACTGGCTGCTCTGCCAGAACCTTCCATCGCATTAAAAGGTACGTGTGTAACAGAGGAGTGAGTGAGCCCTCAGGCCCATTACTCACTCGGGGAGTCTCTACCCGGTAGGAACATCTTATCAGCTAACTGGATGCATCGTCCGGGTGTTCACCTAGTGCGGACTCAGGACTAGGGTCAGAGCTTCAGTATGGAACAGGTCGGAAGGATATTGGCTTCACGTGCATTTCCACTTTTTCAGGGTAGAGAGTGTGGTGGTCAGTACTGGGCACGCCATCAGTACCCACTTGCATCTTTGGGATGTAGAGAGATGGAGTCCTACTCAGACACTAGATTATTGCCCGCCCTTTGCTTTCCTTGGGTTAAAGGAAAATGAGGCTGTTATGTGTTTAGCACAGAGACACAAAACTCCAGATCAGGCTGCATGTTGCTGGCAGTCCCCTTCAGTATGTCCCAAATTGTCCACTAAGTGGAACGAAATTAAGTTGTGGATATTTGACTTTCTTTTTACTTACGAAGATGGTGATTTTATATGGAACTACTTAATTTGAGATTTTAGTTATTTGTTTCTTGCTGCAAAAGAAAGGAAGGTGCTGCTCTTTCAACATGTCCTGTATGTGCTGTAGGTGCAGTTTGGGTCTCTGGATGCAACAGGGTGAGCCAGCCCTTCTGAAATGTGCACTGGGATCACCCATCTCTCCTCCTACTTCACAAGTATTTTGACTCTGAGGGGTAATGGAAGTTCATGAACCAGTAGGTGCAGTGTGTTTCTTGTGTCAGCTAAACATCCTAGTTTGAGGAAAAAGGGATTTGGAGTCCAACATGGCAATACTGCCGCTTACTATTCTGTGACTGGAGGTGAGTTATGTACTCTTTCTAAGCCTCAGTTTCTTCATCTTTATAATGGGAATGATATTAGTCCCAATCTCATTGCTAGGTTTTTGTGTAGATAAATGAGACAGTGCACCAAAGCTCTTGACACTGTCGCTGTTGCTACATGGTAGATACTGAAATGCCACGGACCTGGAGGCTGAATCTGTGGCTACTGCTGGGGCCCAAGTTGGATAGGCCAAAAGACTTAGGGAATCACATCTACCCTCCGCTGATTGGCCACACTCCCCCCTGTTGTATAGGCCCTGGGAGCTCCTCCTTGTACTGGCTCATGAGAACTGACTTTTAATTGTTCAGGGGTTTTGTGAACCAGTTATTAAACACAGACATTATTAAAGATTAAAATATATAAATTTACACTTAAATAAATTATGTTAAGAAAAGGTATAAATAATGAACACTCACCACTTCCTGATTATTTTACTACACTGTGCATTGTTCCTGAAGCTCCATTTTATCTGTATGATAGAAATACTCGTGATAGTTGTACTGCCTTTGTCTTCCCAGCTCCACTTTCAGTGGTTCCTCTTGGAGAGCTTGAAATCGGCCATGGCAGGAACATTTGGCCATAGGAGGAGTATTAGCACTATGGAAACCAATAAGTGCTACAGATCAGCTCCTCTGCTCACCCCCACAGAAAGCCAGTTGTTAAATATTAACCAGCTGCCTCTTTGGGTAAAACATACTAATAAGCTTGGTTTTTCATTGTTAGACAAGTACTGATCAGAAGATCCTTTATTATATTCAGCTGAAAAGTGTTCCTTCTAACTTGAATTCGACTTGGAATTTTCCATGATTAATTAGGGAAAATACTAATTTTTTTTAAACTGGTAAAAAAATACCACAGATGAATACCCTGGTCGAAGACAATGTCTTGGTGCCTTTGTATACCTACCTTATTCATAGTGTGCGGAGCGTGATAGGTGCTGGAGAGATTGTTATTGTGTTAAGTTGACTATCTTTGTATTCCGATGCGGGTTTTTAAAATATCATTTCTCCAGTGGGACTTTTCATCTAAGCATTAACTGGTTTCAGAAATTCTTTAATTGTGATGTTGAGGAAATCCAGCCTCCCAACTGAAATGTACTTAAATTTTTCCACTTGGAGTATTTGGTGTTTGACTCTTGTAAAATCTTTGACTCAGTCGAGAGAGAGGAAGCAGGTCTCATTTTGAGGCACTGTGGAAAGCCACTTCCTTTCCAGATATCCTTCTTTGTGAGTGACCAGCCACCAACACAGGACAGTTCCTTCAGTGCCAGACACAACCAGGGAGAGACGTCAGGCTGCTCGGGTATAAGACTCAGAGAGATGAAAGCAGCAAGGTGGTAAAATAACCAGAAGCCCAAGGTAAAGAAGGTTATTGTGAAACATTGGGGCTTTTGAAACTGAGGTAGAAAGGTGGCTGAACAAGTTAGCATTTTTTTTTTTTTTTTTGTCAACTTGGTTAGAGTTTGGGAGTGAGACACTCTCTAGAGTTCAGATTCTGGTTGTGTTTTGCTGATGAGCTGTGTGACCTTGGGCTGTGTGACCTTGGGCAGGTCACTAAACCTCTCTGAGATTCTATTTTACTGTATCTGAAAATAGGGATTGTGATACTCAACCCATTGTTTGTCAAGGGGATTAAATAAGGGATCCCTGGGTGGCACAGCAGTTTGGCGCCTGCCTTTGGCCCAGGGCACGATCTTGGAGACCCGAGATCGAATCCCACGTTGGGCTCCCGGTGTATGGAGCCTGCTTCTCCCTCTGCCTATGTCTCTGCCTCTCTCTCTCCCTCTGTGACTATCATAAATAAAAAAAAAAAATTTTAAAAAAAGGGGGATTAAATAAGATAAAGATATGAAGGCCCAGGAACATCCTGGGTATCAATAAGAATTAGCCACTCCACCTGTAAAATCAAGACAAGTTTTTGCCAGACAACCTAGGATTTAAGGGACTTAAAATACCCTTGATGAAACAGGTACTCTGTCTGTATCAAAAAACATTTTGCCTTTATAGCTGTAGATAGGATTTTATAATTTTCATATTATAAAATTACAGACTGTCTACGTTGAGTTTATCATAGCTCAGTACAGAGGGGATGGTGGTCTGAGTCTGCCATTTTGCAGAACAAACACAAGTTTCCATGTTATGTCTTCTGTGAACCTGAAACAGTATGTGGATGTTAACAAAGTTTTTGTCTCACACCGTGATTTCTATGCAGAATTTCCCAGAGGGGGAATATTAAGCTCAGTATTTTATAAACTCCACTAGCCTGAGAGAAAATTGTTTTAAAAGACATTTTTTGTCATCATCCATTAGACATCAATTTCCTAGGCAAACTAGAATGTAGGACACTGTTGTATAAATGAAATAACAGGTGCATGGCAAGAGGTTAATAACTCCCATTGCCCGGTTTTGAAAAGAAGAAAAATCACGGTGTCACTTCTACTCTTGACATTTTGTTCTGTGTCACCTCTTGAAGCAAACAAAATGTCTGTGCATTTTAAAGAGGCCTCCATTTCTTTCTTTCCAAAGTTCTCTAGAGCTGTTCCTCTAAGTAGTTTGGTTGTGAGCAACGGGAAACCTGAGAAACCAGAAACGTGGCAGTGGTGAGGAAACGTTGACTTTGAGTCTTGTGCACTCCCTACTGTTTGCCCTCGACCAGCTTCTCTAGGGCTGATGGTAGTAAACCATCAGAAACACGTAGGCATTCTCAAGTATGTAAAACCAACTACACGTGCTGATAAATATAAACTCACTGCAATGTCTTCTCTAAGTGTGTGCGGTATAAATGCTTACAAAATTTTACTGAAAGAAAAAGGAAGACCAAACAAGAGCACTTCAGCTCTGCAGACAATAGCACTCACATCCAACCCTTCTGCTTTCTTTCCTTTCCTTTTCTGTTTCTTTCTACTCTCTCCCTCTGTCACCCTTTCTCCATCAATCTCTGCCTCTCTTTTCTCCCACTATCTATTTCCTCCTGTGGTGTAGAATATTAGGAGGTACTCAGAAAAAAAATCACCATTTTCCCTAGACTACAAGAAAAGAAGCAGTGGATTTCAGGCTTTTCAAATTGCAATTCTTAGTAATAAATACTTCTTAGATCCTGGTTGGTATACCCAACATGTAATAACATATCTTGCTCTTAGTACATGTGATGAAATCTGACATTTTAGATTCTGTATGCTTTTTTTTGGTCCATTCTATTCTCTTCATTTTATTTTTTTTAAGATTTTATTTATTTATTCATGAAAGACAGAGAGACAGAGAGGCAGAGACACAGGCATAGGGAGAAGCAGGCTCCATGCAGGGAGCTGACGTGGGACTCGATCCTGGGTCTCCAGGATCAGGCCCTGGACTGAAGGCGCCAAACCGCTGAGCCACCCAGGCTGCCCCCTATTCTCTTCTTTAGAAGTGCTATTTTCAATGCAATATATTAATTTTTTGACTCAAGAATGGGATACAACTTACAGCCTGGAAACACTGGCCTCGAACAGTATGCCTCGGACTTAAGTGTTCATACAAACCACCTGGGGACCTGATAAGTGGCAAATTCTGATTCTGTAGGTCTAGGGTGTGACCCAGGACTCTGCATTTCTAATGAGCTCCCAGACGACACTGATGCTGTTTGTCTACGGACCACATGTTGAGCATGTTTCTTCAGCACAGGAACTGTTCAGCACCATGGACAGGAGGCCCTCAACCAACCAACAAACTTTGAGTCACCCTAAGTGTTTGGCCTCTCTGCAAGGCATGTGACACCTTTGATGAGAAAGCAGAGGGACTTTCCAGAGGCTGCCTGACCATGTAGAGCCTCCTCTCTTTCTCTTTTTCTCTTTCTTTGATGAAGCCCTTGGGGCAGTAGCCCAGTCAAAGACTGGCACACAGTGAAGGGCTGGAGTCCCTGACAAGCTCTGCTCAGGGATATAACCCAGCTCTTCTTGTTTTCGTCCTGACTGTTCTGGTTTGTTCCAGGTCCTGCCTGGTGACTCACTGCAGCTCTGCCTTTATTTGGGGCCTTGCAGAAAAGGCTCAGAATGCCCTTCTGTCAGGTCCCCCTTTTGGTGAACTACTCTCACAGTATTACTCAGCTTAAATAATGAGGCATAATCTTTGCCTTTGCAGGTGTTTCTGTCACCCTTTGTACATAATTCTGTTGGGAATTCTAAGCACATATTATTCGAAGCATCCATGTCTTCCTATCTTCCCCCAATCTTTCTTGGCCCTGGTCCCATTAGAATCACCTGGGCAGCTTCTGCAAAATACTGATACCCAGGCCTCACCCCAGAACAGTTGAATCAGAATCTCTGGGTAGCAGTGCTGGGTAGTGGTATTTCTTAAAGTTCCCTCAGTGACCACAGTATGTAACCAGGGCTGAGAATCACTGCTTTAGTCTGTGAGCTTCATGAGGATACAGATCATGTCTTATTCCCTTTTCCTCCTCCTCCTCCTCCTCCTCCTCCTCCTCCTCCTCCTCCTCCTCCTCCTCCTCCTCCTCTATTCTAGCACCTAGCATAATATCCTGGACTGCTGTTAGGTATCTAATGAATAAGTAACTAATAAGTAACATAATTAGCTAAAATTTCTTAATTTCTTTAGCACCTACTACATGCCAAGGACTAAAGACTAGCATTTTCCTTGCATTACCACACTGATACTCTCAACAGATCTATGAAGTAGATCTTATTTATCCCAGTTTGCAGAGGAAGGAACTGAGGCTTGGAAAGGTTAAATCACTTGGCCAAGGTCACACAGCAAATGTAGAGCCAGAGTCTGAGCTTGCTCCAGGTGGCTTGGAAATTACACCACCAGCTTCTCAAGGTCAGGCTCTAACACCTCTTGTTAGGGAGACCTAAAGCCACAGATAAACTCAATTCAATTCACTATTTTTCCACCATCAATTTACCTAGAGATTTAGGAAAAACACAGAATTCTTATTAATATTATTATACTATTCTTCAAAGTAGTAGTATCACTTATTAAGTGTCTTCTGTTTATCTGGCACTGTCCTTAGGGATTTCTGTCCATTCCTTTCATTATCCACTGGAGCTTCATGGTGAGTCTACAAGGCAGGCATTACTATTCCCACTTTGCAGATGGGAACATAGGCCTAGATAGGGTAAGTGGCTCTTGCAAGGTCATCTGGTTTAAAAGTGGCAGGATTTCCCCAGGATTTCCTAACTGTGAAGCCAGTCGCCCTTAACTGGCTTAACTGCACTGCCCATTCTGTATTTGCAAAAACACCCTTGGCATGATTATCTCATTAGATTCTCAGAACACAAGGGTGACGGATGACATGGTTGGAAGAATGACTCAGGCTGCAGAGTGGAGGATCGATGATTGCAGGGACTGGCCACTTGAGAGAAGAGAACATAAGTGGGGTCTCCACAGACCAGAAGGGCTTCACATGGAAAGTGAAAAAAAAGTGGAAGTAGCTCAGCCTTTATTGGCTTCCCCAGAGCTCCCAGAAGCCTTGGTGTCCCTCCCAAAACAGTGGGAGAGGTGAGTCCAAGGCAGGGCCATCACTCTGCTTGCTTGTGGAGAGAAACAGAGGAGCCCCTGTTGTTGCCACTGGAGCTCCACAATGATAGATGGAGGGCCATTTGTTGAGCAAGAAGCCATCATTCATGGAGGACAATGGCCCACTGGGACCCAGCACATTTAGAGAAGAGCATGAAGCAGACAGAAGCGGGATTATGTGAAACAAAGCCAAAGGAAATATGTTAGGAGTCTGATTTCCAGAGCCTTGAAATCGGCAGGAATGAAGCTCTTTCTGTGCAAGGGTTATTAGCAAATGTATTTGAGCAGAGGCAAGTTCGCTAGCTTCCTGGTGTCCATTACCAGCAGACATTGGAAATGATTGTGTAGGATTTAGCAGCAGATTATCCTTTTGAAAGGCATTATGTAGGGATATATTTTGGTAGCGAGGGCAGGTCTGATGCATGTAGTTTACTGTGCTGTGTGGTGCAGAGCCGACCCAAGGAGACCGGGGCCCATGGCTTCAGAAGCTTCAGCTGGGGTTTCCTTTATGTGTCTGGAGCCCTGGTCCCTTTGCACAGCACCTAGGAATAAATCAGCCAAAGAATTAATTTCACTTGGCTTTGGAATCATAATCTAAAACACTAGAAACCTCCCCACTTTGCAGTAATTGAAAAAGTTAACATTGAATATATGAATAGGGGCTTATAGTTGTAAAAATAACTGAAGTCAGGAAAGTATTATGTGGAGCCTACTTCCTTGCCTTCTAATTTTGGGTCAGGGAGCTGACCAGCCACACAAACGGATTATTTCTGATATTGGCTAGGGATGGGTTCTCCTGAAGACAAATTGTGTGAAAGCCTTAATAAATACAGAAATAGGTGGCAGCCAGTCCTGAGGGTGACACAGCACACAGTCACTAAGTCTGGGCCTCCTGCTAAGAATGAATTTGCTTGCCCTGGCAGAGAAGGCTGCGTGGGGTGGGGTTGGGGGTGGGGGTTGGTGCTTCTCATGAAGAGAAGGTGAACAGCCCACTTCAGAATGTGCTGTGGCAGGCTTGGCAGGGATCGCTTCCATTCTTCCAGGTGCTCATCCCATCTTGTGTCTCACCATGCCTGGTGGCAGTCTTCCAATGAAGGGGCGTTGGGAGTACTTGCTGATCGAGCCCTTGCTGACTGCCTGGTTCTTTGCTGGGCACCATGAATATAAAGATGAATGAAGTCAGAGGTGGTGTTGCTCAGTGGTTAAGATGATGATTGCTGGAGGCATATGGCCTGAATTCAAGCAGAAGCTCTGCCACTTGCTTGACCTTGGGCATATTACCCGACTCTCTGTGACTCAGTTTCTTCATCTGAAAAAATGGGAGTACCTGCAAGACCTACCTTCCAGGGAGGCTGTAAGTATGAAGTAATCTAGTATACACAGAGCCTCAAATAAGCCAATATATATATAAAGCATTTGCAGTCATGCCTAACATATAGCCAGTGTTATATCCATGTTTCCTACTGCTGCTGTTGTTGCTGCTGTTATTACTATTATTCAGAATATGTTTACTGAAATCTCACTCTACATCAAGCCCTGTGTTGGATGCAAGGGAGATGGCAGTAAACAGGACATGGCCTCTGCCCTCATGGACTCCCTGTTAGATAAATGATTATGTGGCTAGAAGTGATCTGAATCTGAGAAAGATTCAGGTAGAGTGTGGTGAGAAGTCATAGTTGGGAGGCATTAAGACAGCTTGATGGACCAGAGAAAGTTTCCTGGAGGAGGAAGCCCTCATTGTGGGCTTTGAAGAATGGAAGGAATTTCTTTTCTTTTCTTTTCTTTTCTTTTCTTTTCTTTTCTTTTCTTTTCTTTTCTTTTCTTTTTTTATTTGAATTCAATTTGCCAACATATAGTATAACACCCAGTGCTCATCCCATCAAGTGCCCTCCTTAGTGCCCGTCACCCAGTTACCCCATCCCCCACCCACCTCCCCTTCTGCAACCCTTTGTTTGTTTCCCAGAGTTAGGAGTCTCTCCTGGTTTGTCTTCCTCTCTAATTTTTCCCCACTCAGTTTCCCTCCCTTCCCTTATGGGCCCCTTTCACTATTTCTTATATCCCACATGTGAGTTAAACCATATGATCATTGTCTTTCTCTGATTGACTTATTTTACTCAGCATAATAATACCCTCCAGTTCCATCCACGTTGATGTAAATGGTGGGTATTCATCCTTTCTGATGGCTGAGTAATATTCCCTAAGGATAGCAGGGCAAGGATGTGCATCCGCCCTGCCTTGGAGGAGCTCTCCTTCTTATGAGAGTATGTGGAAACCCAAGAATGGTTCAGAAACTCACTTGGGGCCCTGCCTCAGAATTAACAGCCCCAGAGAAGAAAAGAGTATGTGTAGTGGCTGATACTCTGAGCATCATGGGACTCTGAAGAGAAGGAGACAGCAGAAGCTTGAGTTGCAGGAAATGCTTCTCACAGAGGGCAGAGGAGGAGGCACTGGAGAGGTTTGGATTGTTACAGAAGAGCAACAGCACGAGAAGAGGCACAGAGACAGGAATGGGGAGAACAAAAAGGACAAGTGGACTTGAGCAGAGGTCACAGAGTGCACCTTGGGAAGGGAGGCTGGCCGGTTTGATTAGAGAACCTGGAAAGGTTGACTCTACTCTTTGCCTTTCATCTTCAGGCCAGAGGGTGGCAGGTGAATTTGATTTCACTCTGAAGATTTTTATGGGCTCATAAAAAACGACATATCATGCGCTTGTAAAATATTAGCCCAATTGACAAAGTAGGATTAAAAGGTCCAATAGAGGTGAGCCCGAGGAAATAAATAGTATATCGAAGACATTTGTTCCTCCTCTGTGCCCCAGCTGCCTCCAGCACTCAGCACCCAGCAGCGCTGAAGTGACAATGGTGGGGACCAGGAGGTGGGGAGGGTACAGCATGCACTGAACTGAAATGTCATCCCAGTCCTGTGAGGTCCAGGCATGGATACTGAGTCAGAGCAGTTGGATAGGTGTGAGACGTTGAGTTCTTACTCCTGGCATCTACTGCAAACATTTCGGATGCAAGGGAATTCAGCGTTGGATCTTGCCTAATTAGAAGCTAGAAATACCCAGTGTATGCACTCAGCAGTCAGAGTGGTTCCTGCTATTTGAGCTAGTACTAGTAGATTGAGATATGCATTAACCTGAGGACTTCAGTCTCCAAGCAGGCACTCTTTAAACCAGTGTTTTCTGGGGGTAACACATAAATGTAAATAATATTTTAAAAATAAAATCTGAAGAAAAGTGAACAGAACTCTTTCCCTCCTACCCACTTAGGAGGCATAGTGCCTGGGGGTTGGGAGTTGGGATGGCCATAGTGCCTGGGGCCATAGTGCCTGGGGGTTGGGAGTGGGGATGGGGCCTTTGGGCTTCTCTTCTGCCTTTTGCATTTTAATGCTTTTCACAGAGAGCACCAGAGAGACCCCACAGTGGCTCACCCCTTCCTCTCAAGCTGCCAGACCTGTAGCAGGAGCAGGTCTAGAATATCCGGACTAGGGGTTCCCAGTGGGAAAACCCTTTATTTAAAGCTCCACCCCCTGCTACTCTATCCCCTGCTACTCTACCCCCTGCTCCTCTGCCTTATTCTAAAATGGCTTAGAACAAGCAGGATGGAAGAAGGTCATTGCTAATTACCGTGGTGGCTTTGATAGAATGGAGAAAACTCTGGAGATGTGTGGATTGACTTTGGTCCTTTTTTCTCCTTCCTGCTGTGAATGGACCTCACTTACTGAATTCCACACCGCCTACTTCTAAAGCTTCTGGGAATGGAACAGGGCAGTCTGTGAAAGCGTCCAGTACGGAGCCTGGCACAATCTGGATGCCTGATGGCTACTTAGTTCACCTCCCCCTTTTGTTCCCATGAGGGATTATCAAAGTAACAATGCTCTTTCTTCACCCTTGTTTTGGTTGGTCTTTGATGAAATAGACTGAAGTCTCCGTTTTTTCTCAGACTCAGGACCATTTGGCACTTTTACTGGCTGTCAAGATGGTGTTTGGGTGTTTGGTGAGCTCACCCATAGGAGTCTTTATTTGCCTCCTCCTTAGGGCTCTGCAAGAGGGATGTGTACCGCGCATCGTCCACTGCTTCATTCAGCAGAAGTGTGCAGAGCACGGCCAGGCGCCGGGCCCGCGTAGGGCTCCGAGGAGGCGGAGCTGGCTAAGGCAGGTGCCATGCCCTCTGCAGCTCCCAGCTGGCTCACGGGGCAGACACATACACCAGCACTCGTGGTCCTTTGTGGCGTGTGCTGTGGCTGACAGGGCCACAGGGGGGGGCGTCAAGGCAGGTCGCCAAAGGCAAGGGCAAGTTGCCTTTGAAGATCATGAGTTGGAAATGGCTGGGTGAAGGAGTGGCAGCATGGACGGCGCGTTGGGAGGGAGAGAGCACAAAGCATTCAGGAAACAGTGAGTGGCCCTGTTAGAGTTTTCAGATGAGGAAACTGAGGCTGAATAGAAATCAGAAGTATGCACATGATGACTGTGACCCTTGCCAAGTCTTTTCCCGTTTCTGGGCTTATTTCCCCCATCCTCCAAAGGAGGTCTCTTCCATGACTCTCCAAACCTGTGACTCAGCGGGCAAATTTGCAGGAAGCATACTTGAATCTCTGTCTATTTATCTTATCGTCCTATTTATATTTGGGAGCTCGTTTCTTCTTCTGTTAGAATTGCCTGCATTACTCGCCTGGGAAGCATCTCTGTTTACCTTGATGTGCTGTGAGCATGATCCAGGGTTA
The DNA here is from genome assembly GCF_018345385.1 of Vulpes lagopus. NCBI lineage: Eukaryota > Metazoa > Chordata > Mammalia > Carnivora > Canidae > Vulpes > Vulpes lagopus. The sequence continues at coordinate 30,029,171 of NC_054838.1, read as the reverse complement.
TTAATAAAACAAGGCAGCCTCACAGTAGTGAGGTGTGGGGAGCACAATTTTATGACCAGCTGTCTCTGTCTGGAGGGCCTCAGCTGCAAGAATGCCCATCCTGCCTAGGCACTATCTAACCTCCAGGGCCAGGATGTGGTGAGGACTCTCTTGGCCTGTAGGGGAAATACTGTGTCTCATCTCTTTCCCCAGCTCCAGAACGCTTCTACCTGTACTGCAAACTGACAGCCTATGGACATGTTTTTGGCCCCACATCCTGTTTTAATTATCAAGACATTTAAGATGGAATCTGGGTGGCTCATTTGGTTAAGTGTCCAACTCTTGATTTTGGCTCAGGTCATGACCTCAGGGTTGTGAGATGAAGCCATGAGTTGAGCTATGTGCTCAGTGGGGAGTCTGCTTGAGAGTCTCTCTCTCCCTCTCCCTCTGCCCCTCTCCCTGCTCATGCATGTGCAGGCACAAACAACCTTTCTCTAAAATAAATCTTTAAAGGGAGAAAAAATTTAATATAAAATCCAGGACATTTTGCCAAAAATAAGGATTTCTACCATCTCTTAGAAACTTAGATTTGGCAGCCGTAGGCCACCTTCTTGCATGTATTGTTCACTGTTACTGAATGGTGTGGCTGCCCCTTTTAGAAGGGCATGAGTTTTTTTACTTTGCCTTATTTTCCATCTCTCCTTAGGACTGGCCCCTATAGGCATTTAGGTTTGCCAGCTTGGACCTGCCCCCTCACTGATACCCAAAATTCATACCCTTTGGTCTCCCACGAGGCTATATATAATCACTCACGTGTTTTTCATCGATACAGATACAGAGCACAATCGAGGTAACAAGACTGTTTCCTGTTCATGTTCTCATCCTGCTCTCACAGTAGCCGGCAGAAGTGGTCGCGATTGTTCCCATTTTACAGATAAGGAAACCAAGGCTGAGGGAAGGGAAATATGGTCCTGTGTAATGGGTTTGGAGAATGGTAACACATCCGCAGGATGGGCACAGCATGAGTGGGAGGCAGCAAGTGGCCTGTTTTAGAGTTTGGTATTAGCTCTCCCTTACTGGGTATCTGTGCAAGTCTCTGCCCCTTTGAGGGCTCCAGCTTCCTCTGTAAATTCAGGTCACTACCCTAAATCAAGGGTTATTAATGTAAGCATGTGGATAGGAACAAAGTTAGCATTTCCCCCCATTGTAAATATAGAAGTCTCTGGGAATCTGTTACCAGGAGGAATCTGATATTTTTGTGTCCCATTATAGTTGTTGGAGATACCTCAAAATATCATTTACATTCATAACTACTTCAAGGTTATGAGAATTATTAGACCTGCCACTAGATTTGTTATAAATCTAGACTTTAAAAACAAATAAAAATTACCATCTCACAAATGTATCATTTTAACATTTTGAGAACCATGTTAATATAATTGGCTTTTGTTGTAATCCTATGTTTTTTTTTTTTTTAATGCCTTTGGGAACATTTTTCTGAGAAAGGGTTTTAAAGTTCAAGAAACTACCAGCAGGGTCTGAGAGACAATAAAGGCTAAGATCCTTTTCCCAGAGGATCTCTAGGCCACTTGAACACCTGGGACTCTGGGATCCATGAGTATCAGGCCCAGACTTGCCTCCTACCTCTCCACCCAGCCCATTCTGTTTCCACACCTGTAGCAGCTTCAGAGGCCCCGTGCATCCTGGCTGACATGCAGTTATATCAGTTATATCAAACAAACATCTCCCAGTTTCTTGGAGGCTGAAGATGTCAGAGTAGCCAATGGCCTGCAGCAGACTGGAGGAGAGGGGATGGGGGCTTTCTGGGCACCTGACCCCTGGCCCTGAAGCCTTCTGCACTGGGGAGTGCTGTGGTGCTTTGATCTCTGGGCCTCCCTACTCACGGCTTCTACTCTCTCCAATCTGGTTTTTCTCTGCAGATCCTTGTGTGAGAATCCAGATATGGAGGCCCTGGGTGCTTCTTGTTTGGCAGGGAAGGAAGCTGAGATGCAGAAAAAGGCAAATGCTTGACCGAGGATTATGCAGTAGGTCAGGGTCTGAGGAGGGACAAGAATGCATCTCGTCTAGTGCCCATTTCCTGGAACAGCATGCTTCAGTTACCAGGGGGTGCCTTTTCTTGTGAAGGTGAATCTTCAGTTCATTTTTTCTTGCCCATTCCTGAGCAGCACTTTTTTCCCCCTGCGACTTTGTCTTCTATTCTTCTTCTTCCTTCCTTTCTTCCTTGCTAGTCATTCTTTTTAATTAATTTTTTTTTAACAGTTCAGGTTCTCTCCTAAGAGTTCAGCCTGGTCCCTTAGGGAGACACAGTGCTGTATTTTCAGACCCCTTCCACACATCAGAAGGGATAAATTAATTGGCTGATTCCTGAAATCTCCATGGCCATTGGCATTAACATTTCAGCTTTGACCTTGGAGACAGAGGAGAAAGGTCCAAGCTTATAGCTTCGTCATATTGATTATTCGTTTGTCAAATATAGTTTGAGCCTCTGTGTCAGGAGCCCCCTGGGCTGAACAGTGAAGGTAGATAGAGCAATGGACAAGATGACAGGCTCCCTGCCTACATGGGGCCAAGACAGACATTGAACAACTGGTTCAGTCATACTGAGTATGTATAACAAAAGAAGAGCAGTGGATAATATGAGGAGCTGATGGACCAGGGTTAGGCAGCACAGGCCTTTCAAAGTATTTGCCTTGTAGGCTAAAACCCAGAAAATAGATGGAAATGATCTGGGGAAGTTCTAGAAATTAGGACAGCATGTGCAAATGCCCTGAGGCAGGAAGAAATGTGTGTTGATAGAAGAAATAGAATCAGGAGAGAAGCAGATGGTGAGGTTAAAGGGACAGATAGGGCCCAGAGATGAGGATCTTATAAGCCAGGATGAGGGTTTGAATGCATTTGAGGATAGCTGGAAGCCACAGAAGAAAGACATAATCAGAGGTACCTTTTAAGACCATGTTTTTTTGCAAAAGAATAATCCAAGAGGGTGACAGGTGACATGGGGAAATTGTTAAGTCTTATGATAACAACCATGAGGAAAGGTGGTCTTTTGGACTGAGATGTCACCTGACTGCTAAGGACCAGGGAATGGGTTTGAGAGCTCCATGTGAGATGGGTAAAGTGACTCAGGAGCAGGAAATCATCAAGCCCAGAAAGGCTCCGCCTTCTTTCTGCCCCTCAAGTGTCTGTAGGGAGCAGAGACCATGACCTCACCCTGGCAGGACAGGCAGCCACTGCTTGGCTGCTGTGACCCCCTTCATGCTTGGTTGCATCAGCCTGGCTCTTCATTGCTCAATGCCTGAAGTTGTCGGCAAAACTGAGCAGGTGTGGCCAGAAAGGTAGGGAAATAGCTGCCCTCCATTCTTTAATACATCCTGTCACTCAGGTCTTCTGTACTGAGCCTCAACCTGGTAAACCTCACTTTTGTGCTCCCTGACTTTCCAGAGTTCATGACTCCAAATAATCCCCCAAATAAGCCCATAACTATGAACCATGAGAAATACAGGATCAAGAGCAGAGGTGACATTCAAAATATTTAACAACCTGAGTGCATGTGCATAGGCTCATCAGAACAGGTCTCTGCCATCATGCCCAGCAGAGGCCTGAGGGCCTTCCACTTGCCTTCCTTCAATTGTGGGGAGGCTTGACAGGTCCTTGGGAGGAGCTCAGGTCATGGTGGGAGGCATGTAATGGCTTGGGGGCAGTGATTACACAGTGACCAGTATGGACGCCTTTCCATACTTTCCATATTTTAATCACAGGCACAACTCTCCTGTACCTGCTGATCTAGACTGGGGGGTCTGGGAAGGCTTCCTGGGGGGAAGTGCAGTTTGAGCTGAGATCTGAAAGACAGGCCTGTGAAGATGGGAGTGGCGATAGAAGAAACAGCCTGTGTAAATGCTCTGAAATGGGATGGACAGTGGGGTGTTTGAGAAGTAAAAGGGGCAGGGCTTTTGGTGAGACGAAGCAGAGCTGCCAGCAGGAGCCAGGCTCTTTGGGCCTGGGAGCCAGGGAGGGCTCACATCTCCTATGTGCACGGGATACAGGGAGACTGGTTGGGGGATGACTGCAGCAGCTCAGGTGAGAGTTGACCATGGCTTGAACTAGGATAGTGGAGGCAGAGGTGGTGAGCAGGGGATCGATGTGAGGGTTAGAACCAGCAGGGGTCCATGATGGGTTAATATGGGGGTGTTGTGAAAGGGAGGGGTGTCAGGTGGGCTAGGTTTGTAATTTGTGATGCTGATGGAAAGTGGCATTACTCACTGAGATGGGGACCAGCAGAAGAGGACCCTTGGGAGATAAAGGTTGACCTGCTGACATGTTAAGTTTGAGGATGGCAAGTAGATCCAAGCGTCCAAGCACAGGCTTCTGGTTCTTGCTCTGCTGCTCTGTGTAATTGGAGCAAATCATTTAGCCTTTCTGAGCCTCTATCTCCCCAGCTATAAAACTGAGGAAGTAAAACCTGCTTTATAGGGTAGTTGTAAAAGTTGTTATGAACATGGAGGGAAAACACCTCACATATTGTAAGCACACGGTGACCATAGGTAGTCATTGGTAGCAGTTGATTTTAATTAAACATATATGCTCAGGAATCTTATAATATCCTGCTACACTGAGGCACATCTGGTACATTTTGTTCTTTATGAGATAAAATTTGGAGTCCATGACACAGGTGGTGGTGGTGGTGGTGATGGTGAGGAGTCTGTTTTTCTTGGCTGTTGGAAGCATATGAAGCGTCTGCCTTCATCATTTAGGGGCTGGTGTCGTGGAGAGGAAGGATCATTGAGCTTGGATTCTGATATGTGCGCTCTGTTCCTGCCTCTGCAGCCCGAGAGCAGGTTCTGTAATCTCTCTAAGCCTTAGTTTCTTTAGTTGTGAAATGGGGATGGTGATAATATATACCTCCCAGGATGATTGTAACATTCCAGCTGGGCCTCAGCCGGCCCCCCGGCCTCGCCTCTGCCTGCCTTTGCCTCCTGTCACCTGCTCTTCATCTCCTGTGGGCCAGCCACAGAAGACATCACCACTTTTTCCACACCCGGCTTCCCTCAGCCTGGGATGCCCTTTCCCACTCTGTCCATCAACTGTCTTCTTCGACTCCAGGGTCCAAGCAAGTGCTGCCTCTTCCACGAAGCTTTTCTGATGCTGCCAAGGAGAATCCACAGCTGTGTCTCTTTTGTCCCTGCAGCCCTGTCACTTGGCCCCCCCTTGAACACCCAGCATTCTGCTTTGGGTTACAGCGCAGGCCTACGTCCTTGACTATAATCCTCTTGGGCCTGTGACCTTGTCTGTTGCAATCTCACACTCCCCTCAAGTCTGAGCATGGGTCCACACAGAAAAATAATTTAACTGAGTGCAATTGAATGAATGTGATGCAGCAGGCATGGGCTGTGCAATGGCCCAGGGATTGGAAGGCCAGCGTGTGAGGTTATGCTGTCCCTGTGGAGTCAGGAAGGAACAGATTGTCTTGAAATGGATGGTTTTGCTGTTGAGGTCGGAAGGCTCCCTTTTCGGGGCAGCTCTGGAGCAGCCAGATCCCCAGCCTTTGGTAACTGGGCCGCTGCAATTGGGCTGATCTGGGGACCTGTGCAAGGCATGCCTACAGCCTCATGAATGAAGTTAGGGACCCTTCCCTTGGGCCTGGATCAGCCACTGCTCTGTGTCTCTTCCTGGCCCTGTCTCATCCCCAGCCTCACCCCTCCCATCCATCCCCAGGGCAGCCAGAGTGCTTGATCTCAAGGACAGATCTGGCCCTATGATTGCCTGGCTTAAAAACCTTTGAGGAATGAGCCTGCTGCTAGAATCTGGCCCCTGAGGCCTTCTAGGAAGTGTCCTTCCTAGCACCTCTGTTTCCAGAGCTTTCACATTTCCTCCTGCTGCTTGTGCTTCTCAGAATAGGTCCACGTTTCACACCCCTTGCTTGCTGTGGACCTTTTTGATTTGCAAACACTGTGCTCAGGAGTATTGCTCGAAGCCTACCTTGCCTGGTCCCATCCCACTAAAACTGACCCCTTCCTGGCTGGGTCCCACTGAGATTACAGACTCCCCTCCCCCAGTGGTGACTCTTGTGCCTTTTAGTGCAGGAAGCATGTTGAACTGACCATCTTTAGTAGTAGAAATGATAAAAGCAGTGAGTGCTGCCCAAGACTGACCTGCAGGCCCCTGCCAGGTGTTTGAGAAACACTAGTCCATAGAATGGTCACAAGGTTGGCATAAGGATCTCTGTTTTGCAAATGAGGAAGCTGAAGCTCAGAGAGGTTAGATCACTTTCTGTGTGTCACTCAACTCATCTGAGTCTGGGTCAGCCCATGCCCTCTCTGAAAATCTTCTGGCCACCAACTCCAGTCTGGGTCTGACATGCAGAATAGGCAGCCAGAGATTGCTTGTTAAATGAAAGGGTGAGCATGAAGCTGCTGGGTGGAGGGATGTTTCAAGGAGAGCTGACTTATAAAGGCTCCTTCACAGGGTTCCAAGGGCCTAGTTGAAAAGAAATGATCATCTCCTACATCTTGGATTCTTATTGGACTTTCCATGTTTTTAGGTAAATAATAAAACCATTATTATCTCTGGCACAACCCAGAAAACTAACTCAAAAGTTAGTGATCTAAACTAACTCATTCTGAGAGCCACTTGATGTCATGTATCGCTGGCTGAGGGCACCTGCAGATGAGGCAGCTATAGTGAGGCCACCCAGACGAGGACACAGCTGGTCTTGGGAAGGCCAGTTAACCCATCGGGATTTTACTCTTGAGCCTGCCAAGCCATGGTAGGCCGTTAGGTCATTAGGGCTGGGGCTTGTGGCTCAAGTACAATTTTCTCATCCTAAATTGCTTCACATCTGAAGTGCTTCATTTTTGTGATCTCACACACTCACAAAATGAAATCTGAGGGAGTAAAAAAGAAGAAAATCTTTGACTCGAAAGCTAAAGTGAACGTGTTTTAGGGACCTAATCAGCAGAAGTCCAGGCGGGGGGCGGGGGGGGGGGGAAGAGCACAAAGAATGATGAAGTTGGAAATTGTAGGGTTCTTAGGGGGCAGTGCCTCCTCCCTCGGGCAGCTGGTGCAATATGGCTAGCTTAGCTTGGGTCAACAGAGTTTTTTGAAATCAGCTCCCAAGTCTGAAGAAGCAATACACGGCACTCCTCAGAGTTGCTGGAACCTCGTGAGCAGGGACAGCAAGGACTGCCAGAAAGGAGGCACTGCCCTGTGCCTTCACCAGTCCTGCTTTGTGAGTCATCAGTGCCCCTTCCCCTGCAAGGTCCTGACTTGCTTAGGCCTTGAGTCCATCTGGATACAGTGGGAAGCCCAGTAGAGCTTCAGTCCTCCCCATGGGTGGGGCCTGGAAGCTCAGTACCCCTTTTCCAACCACAGAGTACCTGATGATGTGGTCCAGTAAACAGCCAGAGGAGCTCACTTAGTGTGGCAGTTTAGGGCTTCTCTGAGGAGATGGTGTTTAAGCTAAGAGGCCTAAAGGATAAATTTGGATTAGCCAGCAAAAAGGAGAGCAAACAACTTTCCAGGCAGATGGAACAGCACACCCAGGGCCTGCATTGGGAAGAATGACCCATTTGAGGACCTCAAGAAAGCCAATGTGACTAGTTACAGAGACTAAAGGGGAAATGGATGTATCGAGAGATCCAAGCAGCACAGAAACCGGGTCCCTGAAGCAGTCTTTTCAGGCACAGGTGCACACCCTGGACTTTGGATCTGATCTTTAATGGGATAGAGAGATGTTGTCAAGAGCTTTAGGCAGTGGAGATGATCTGATTTGCATTAAAAAAAAATCCTTCTACTTTCTGGACAGTGAGAAAGTTGGAGGAGAGGATATAGACACCAGACTATGGTGGAAATCCAGGTGAGAGGTGATGGTGGCTTGGTGAGGGTCATGGTGCTGGAGAGGGAGAAAAATGAACAGGGACAGATTTAAGTTCTATTTGGGAAATAGGACAGATAGGACTTGGTGACTGGTGGGGAGAATGCACAGGGAGGTGTTAGGACAGGCCTCCAGATTTCTGGTGGGGCAACAGTACATGGTAGCACCATTTACCGTGATAGAACTCGCTGGAAGAAAGCTAAAAATAATAGTCAAGGCAAAAGACCAATGGCAAACTCTATGCGCCAAGCAGGAAAGAGGCTAACACCCAACCAGGCAATGGGCAAAGGACTGTGAACATGCATTTCCTAAAAGAAGAATTGCAAATGGCCAAGAAGCAGAGAAACAGATGTTCAACTGATATCAAAAAATGCAGACTAAAATAACTAGGCTCCATTTAACTATCACATTGACAAAGATAAAAAAGCACGCTAATGTCTAAAACTGACAAGATGAGGAGTTGGCATGCCTCTGTGCTGCTGGTGGAAATTGAAAGTGATACAGTCTTTCATGGGGGGCAGTTACAAATTTCTTAAAAATGTCAAGTAATTAGGTCATGATCTCAGGGTCCTGGGATTGAGCCCTACATCAGGCTCAACACTCCATGTGGAGTCTGTTTGGTATTCTCTCTCTCCCTCTGCCCTGCCCTTGCTCCCGTGCTTGCGCATGTGTACGCACTGGCATGCGCACGCTCACTCTCTAAATAAATAAATAAATAAATAAATAAATAAATAAACAAATAAAATCTTTTAATTAATTTTTTATCTTAATTTTTAAAATATTTTATTTATTTAGAGGATCCCTGGGTGGCTCAGTGGTTGAGCGTCTGCCTTCTGCCCAGGGCGTGATCCTGGAGTCTTGGGATCGAGTCCCACATTGGGCTTCCTGCGAGGAGCCTGCTTCTCCTATGTCTCTGCCTATGTCTCTGCCTCTCTCTGTGTGTCTCTCATGAATAAATAAATAAAAATCCTTTAAAAAAAATTCAAGCAATAAAAGGGAGCCTGACTGGCTTAGTCAGTGGAGTGACTCTTGATCAAGAGTTCGAGCCTCACGTTGGGTGTAGAGATTGCTTAAAAATAAAATCCTTTTAAAAAATGTTAAGCAGTGGGGTGCTTGGGTGGCTCAGTTGGTTAAGCGTCTGGCTCTTGAATTTGGGTCAGGTCATGATTTCAGGGTCCTGAGATGAGGCCCTGCGTGGTGCTCTGCACTGTGTGTGGAGTCTGCTTGGGATTCTTTCCCTCTTCCTCTCCCTCCCTCTCTGACCCTCCACTTGCTCATTGTCTCTCTCTCTTTCTCTCTAAAATAAATAAATAGAATATTTTTAAAATGTTAAGTAGTATACTCTAAGTATACAACCAAGCAACCACACAGAGATATATGTACAAAAATATTAGAGTATTTTCACTAGTGAAAAAAACACCTACATGTACATTAGTAGGGATCAATTGTGCATTTATGTAACCATTTTCAAAAGATAAAAAATTGGTGTGTATAATACGATCCCATTTTACAGTGTCTGGATATGTGTGTGTATGTGAATGTGCATGGGGGTATGTAGGCAACAAAGTTTGGAAGGAAACCTGTCTAAAATCATATTGCTCATGGTAGGTGAGTTTTTACTGTACTTAATGAATTTGAGTACACAGAAAAAAATATAATTTAGAAGAAGAGAAAAAAGTAACTGCAGTTTAACAGAGACTTTAATTAAAGTGTCGCAGGAAGGGAACCCAAGCGAGGGTGACTCATTCTGACTTGGGCTGGTGGGAGACTTCAAGGAAGAGGTGTTGGACCAAGAATGACAAATCATTATTTTCCTGCATCTGCACAACTTTGTCACTTGTATTCATGAGAAAGGGGGGACTCTCCAGACAGAAAATCTGAGCCTGTTCTGCAGACCATTGAGTCTGTTTGCTCTCTGGTCATAAAAAATTCGTACCAATTAATTTTAAACCAGATGACAGGAAACAAAAACTTAGAACTCTAGAAGCCTACAGCCAACACCAGCTTCGATCAGTGCCCAGTACCGTCACTCTGCCACTTTCTCCCACTTCCCATGACTCGGTTGGGATCTTATGCTCATTTGCAGCGGCAATGGCATTCCTGGATGTTATGTTATCAGCCCTCTCTGTTTCCTTGGTTACTATCTTGGATCTTTGAATAAAGAATCACTTGTACTTCACATTTTCTAAACTTGGTTTTAGAAATTCTGCAGCTTCTTACCAAAGTGCCCTTTTGGGAACTTAAATATGCATTGATACAATCTAGTCACTTTATGGAACACCTGGCCATAAGGTGGCCACCTAACAGAACAGGATGACCCTGCCTTGACTTGGAAACAGAACTTAATTGGTGGCTTGATGATACAGAGTTGCAAATTAGGGGTGTGAGGAGGGGGGGCAGAAAGAAAACTGAAAATACAGAGCCCAGGGTTGGAAGTGGGCAAATGGGGGTGCAAGTCCCAGTTCCTTTGGTCCCTGGAAATATGGCCTCAGGCAACTTTCTTGACACTCAGTAACATCAGGTGCCTTTGATGTTTCAGCCTCAAAATAGGACAGACTTATTATGTTCCAGCAAGGAACTCTAAACCATCCTTCCCAAGATAAAGTAGGAGCACCGCTGGGAAGTGCATGGTTGAGCAGTCTAAATGTCAAAGTGATATTAATGAGTATTAGAAAATATATAAAAACAATACTTCAAGCCTATGACCTCACAGATGTTTTTATATAAAATGGTCATGACTAAAAATTCCTTTAAGTTGTTAGCAACCATTTTGGTATTAGAGAATCCATCTGAATTGAAAGATTGCCTTTCAGTGGGCCTTAGAGAGAAGGGGCAGAAATAAAGTGCAGCAGAAACTTAAAAAAAAAAAAATCCATTAAAATAAAGTTAAGCAAAAAATGCAAATAAATAAATAAATAAATTTTGAAAAATTAGCAAACGGTAGTAGAAGTGAGACATTGCTATTATGGCAAAAATTGGGCAAGTGGTTCCAACATGACTGCAGCGGGTCTTGGATGGATCATTGAACCTCCTTGAGTTGAAATTTTCTTGCCTGGAAGATCTCCCAGGTGGCTATGAGGCTCAGGAGATAATATCCATAGATATTATCAGCTCAACAATATGGACTCATTTTCACATAATAGGGACTCAAATATAAGTTTTCTTCACTTTTCCTTAGCTTCATGTCTTTCAGTTAAAAATGATTTCTGGGATGGGCCTTTCTGGTTTCCTCATTTTGCAGATGAGGTAACTGAACCCAGACTGGGGAAAGAGCAATCCAGGGCCCCTGCTGTCCCTGGGCCCTAGTGTGCACGGTACCTGCCAGAGACCTGACCAGGGCCCAAGACTCTTGGAAGCTGACAAAGCTGATGTCAGAGTAAAAAAAAGTTAATAATGTGGGCAACAGTTGTGGTATAACACTGGGGGTCCAGGGTGGGGGCATTTCAGTATAGTACACCTCTGTGGTCCCCACTCTGCAAAATGGTGAACTCTGGCATTAGAAGAGAAAAACTGGAAAAATACCCTAAAATGTTGGGAGTGAGTATGTTGAGGTACTGACTTTTTTGTTTGCTCTATTTCTCTTCGTATTTCAGTGGTCCTTACGTTTTACATTTATGAAAAATAAAAATAAGTGCCAAAATGATGGAAAGGCTGAATTTTCTGTACTGAGGGTTGAACACCATCAGCACCCTGCTTGACACATTACTATTAATTATCACACTTCACTTTTGAAATAATTCCCTTCCAGCCCCTGACCGTTAGCAATTTCCCCGGTTATACTGGATCATAACCAGTTGGTAACCGATATGAGGTATGAAACGTCTGATGTATTTTAGTCCAGTGGTCTCAAGAGATTAATTGTGATCATCTTCTTGTTTTGCAGATGGAAAAACTGAGACTCCGAGAGGGCTAGTGATCTCCCAGACGATTGGCCAGTAGGTAAGTGATAATGCTGAAAGTGAGCTGGAAACAAGATATACTGCTAATCTCCGCAGCCAGAATTTCTGCCGGCTTATTATCCCAGTCTTGTGACTTCTGATTTGTGCAAATCAAGACCAGAAATAAGATGAATTGGTTTGAGGCATTTGGGTATGATTTGCACTGTAGTTTCTGTTTGTTTTCACTGTTGAGTTGGAATGTTTAACAAGTGAGTTTGTGAGGGCTTCCTGGGCATTGCTTGCTCATGGTGGATCTTTCCTGGGGAATGATAGGGCTCATTAAAACCTGGCCCATGCTGTGGCTAGTTTGACATCACTGCCCCTTCCAGAGACCCAACAGTTCGGTGCATCTAGAACAGAGAGCCTGGGACTAGAGGGTGAGGGGACCTGGGCTTCAGTCCTGGCATCAGCTGTTCTGTGACCTTAAACAAGCCACCTAACTCACAAGTCTACTGATTCTTTCAAAACCATTTTCTCGCAGAATATTTAGTGCCAGCCCTCTGTGCCAGGCACTGAAGGTAAACAGAGAAATACAACCCAGGCTTTGCCCTGGAGGCACCCACAGCCCCATTTATGAGCCCCTCCATTTCCTCATTACTGTCTCATCATGAAAATCTCTAACATCTGCTTTGGAGTTTATGGTCTGTAGGGCATTTTGTGATCTTCCCCCCAATTCCAGAAGATGGAAAGAAGCTGTTACTGCCATTTTGCCAAGAAGAAAACCGTGGCTCAGGGAGTTGGCAAGGCCATACAGCTAGTAAAGGGTTAGAGCTGACCTTGAAACCAGATCTGCTAACTCCAGAGCATTTGCTTCTGATAACAGCAAACTGCTCTACCTGCATCTACCTGATGATTTTAGCATTTGAACCCCGTACCCCTTAGCAGTGAGTAGAACACTGGGGAGAATAGCACCAGGAGGGAGCCCATCCTGATGGAAGGATACTTTTCTGCAGGGAGTACTTTCTTGCATCTAACTGATTATTCCAGAAAGCAACACCTTCTCTGGCTGAGAGTGAAGGGAGCCTTGTGCTCTGGGTAAGTTAATAGCCAGAAAAAAATATGCCCCAGGCGGAGGCCCAGGGCTACCTCCTCCAGGTGGCCGGTACTCGGCCCATCAGAAAGAATCCTCCACAAGCCAGAGGGGCACAGACCCCTTCCTCCTCAGTGACCCTCCTGAATGCTGTTGCTTTCCACCAAAGCTTAATGATCCTGGTAGCTTCAGCTTTTGCAGAGTTGCCTGGCCTCAGGCAAGACGTGGAGAGTGATAAGGATTAGAGGCTGTGCTGTTTGTTTGCGGGGATGACAACTTGAGCATGAAGCTCTTGGGCTCCCTCAAAGTCTGCAATTTCAAAGGGTGTGTGAATAACCTCAGGGATCAGGCCTGGTTTTCCTGCTTTACAGTATGCGTGTGTGTTGTGAATTGTGGCTGTCCTTGACGAAGAGGTACTGACGTGTGTGATATGTGGGATGTGCGGGATTTATGGAGGATGTGTGTGTGTGCAGGGGTGGGGTGTGGAATCTGTAAGGAGTTTGTGTGTGTGTGTGCACGCAGGCACACTTAATCTCTAGGAAGCAATTCATATGAAAAAAGAAACACTTATGGGTATAATTTTTCAATAGGACCCAGAAATGGGCTTTTAATAAGTATCATTAAACTCTTATATTACAAGGGGGAGGCCAGCCTTTCTTTCATCCTGGCTTGGATCACACAGCTCTCCCTTGCCCTGTTCTTTGGTGTCAGGTAAAAACTCCTACTATTTGTAGTGATCTCCCCAAAGCCTTTTCTCCCCCTTCCTGCTCTCCACCCCCCTGTCTACCCTGGCTCTTATCTGATCTCTCCGCTTGGACTCCAACACAGACAAGGCTGGTGTCAGAACTGATAGATGATACCTGCGGGTGTGCTTGGAACCTGAGCGTCCTGTGTCTCGTGTTGTTCCAGCGGGAGACTTTAGGGTCTTTGTTTAGGAGGTGCTCCAAGCCGAGAGAGATCGGTGCTCCTTCCTTTCCCTGGGGGTCACTTACAGCCCGCGACACCCAGCGGTACCGTGTGCGTGCAGACCCTTTCCTTTATAGATTGGGTTTCCCCTTGTCTGACATGAGAGGAGGAGAAGCCCTGCTGAAAGGGAGGTTTCACTCTAGACCGAAAACATTCTTCCAGGCCTCCTAAGGAAGCTGGTTCCCAGAGTGATTATCTTTCCTGAGCTAGGAGGGAAGTGCTCTGTGACGGGAAACTGGGCAGGCTTAGCAACAGGCTTAGCAAGCCGCGCTGCAAGAATGTTCACTCGTGTAAACAGGCCTGCGTTTGGGCAATGTTGTTCTTTGTGCACTGGCTTGGTTCTGGGGCTGTGTGTGTTCCAATTTGTGTGGCTCCTGTTCAGAGGCAACAGAGTTCTACCTGCATCATCTTTGGTCCCCACCCTCAGTACCCAGCCTGGGGACACCCAGTGTGTGGTCGAGCATGCAGCAGGGGCATAGCCAGTGTTTGTGGTCTGTATAGAAGCCACTGCCTCCACTTGGGGTGCCTTCTGTGATACAACAGGTCTGCATTTGAGTCCTAGCTTGGCCTCTTACTATACCAACATATTTAATTTCTCTTGGTCCGGGAGGACCTGCCCTATTTGGAATGTCCTGGCTAGTTCTTGCTGGCAACTCCATTGGAGTGGTCCCGATAGCTGGTCCCGATAGCTCCAGTCATTGGCTCGGAACTGGCTGCAAACCAGACAAGCCACTGAACACCACTGACACACATCCCCGGATGGATGTCCTTCCCTGACCTTGACACCTACCCAGACAGACCCTCTAGGACTGGGACAATAGCCAACAGTAGCTCTTCAAACGCTCTTAATCACCCTTAATAGGAGACCTTATTAAACACTGTACTCTGTGTAAGGTACTATGGCAACATCTTAGATATACTTTTTAAAATTTCTATGTCCATTTTTCCAGATAAGCTGTTTCAAAGGAGCTAACGTGACAGAGAGTATTCAGGTATTCAGTGATAATGCTGGGATTTGAGACCAGGTGTTTGGACCAAAAAAAAAGGTTACGTTCTTCTCTTAAATAAAGTGTATACACACAGTGGCTAGCGAGAAATCATTGTCACCTTTTAGTGATAGTGCTTTTAAAAGTAATTATTAGTAAAGCATTTATCATAGTGCATCCTCATTATTGGTTGTGGTCTTCTCCCACTGAACGGTCAGGTTCTTGAGGGCAGGAACTGGAAGCCCTAGCCCCTAGTAGGATATAAGGTCAACTAATCAATAAATAGCAACTAATCAATAAATATTTGAAAGATAAACTATATTAAAATTTTTTAAAAGATTTTATTTATTCATGAAAGACACAGAGAGAAAGGCAGAGACATAGGCAGAGGGAGAAGCAGGCTCCCTGCAGGGAGGCCGATGCAGGACTCAATGCCAGGACCCCAGGATCATAACCTGACCCAAAGGTAGACGCTCAACCACTTAGCCACCCAGGTGCCCAGATGAGCTATATTAATAATGACCAACTTTCCTGATTGCTGACCTCATGCTAGACAAAGTGCTAAGTGCTTTGTATATATTATTTTGCTTAGTTCTTAAAATAACCCTATGAGATAGACACTAATATTATAAGCATTTTCCATTAAAGAAAACAGAGACTTAAAACGTTTGGGTAGCTTTTGCAGGTTATGCAGCTGTTAGGTGGCAAAGCTGCATGCAGGTGGGAGCCCAGCCTGCTGACCTGAGCACATGGTGTTCAGCTGCAATGTTTCGGTTCCCCTGGATGTTCTGGCCTCCCCAGATGTCCCAGTGTACCACATAGCCACAATCCATGCCCATGGCTCCTGCGGTAAATTCCTGAAGGTGTCACTCAAATCTGGTGCTTATTTAGCCAAGGCTATAGGAAGTTTCCATTTAGGAGGGACAAAGTTAGTGAAGGCCAGGAAGCCATAGTCATGTAGCAAAGACAGTATGAAGAATCACTAACAACTAGTAACTAACAGGAAAGTAGACTCAATTTATAAGACGCAGGTAGAGCAAAGTCAATATCAGTAGGTACAACTTTTGGGGGCCCATGGAGCACAATGGTGAAGTGTTTCAGTGGCACTTTCCAGGGGAATTTCTTAGGCTGGCCAAGTATGCCTGCAGACTCATTGTCGAGTGAGTCTGGGTGGGGGAAAGGTCTTCGCACATTGCTCTCAAGGGAGGGCCTTCCCTTCTAGTACTTTCCCACAAGACCTCACAGACCAATGACTTATTTCATCATGTGGAGCTTCATCTTATGCAAGCTGAAGAAATGGTACTTCTCCTTCATTGCCGCAAGATAATTGACCCCTTGTGACTTTGTCCAAAGGGTAGCTGGAGCATGTGCTTTTAAGTGAAAGGTAAGCAGGCACCAGGGAGGCAGATTTGAGCTGGGACAGAGGGGGCACTTGGAATGGCTCTGGGGGCTGCCTAGGCTGAACTAGGGTTCCAATTCTTGACTCCGGACTGGGCTCAGGCTTGCTCTACATGCCTCTAGGCTACATTTGGTGTCCCTGGGACTCCAGTGAGGTACACTGGAGCCCTCATCTAAATGCTAGAACAAGAACAACTGCTTTGGGAGACACAGATGAACACTCTGTGGCCCAGAGAAAAGTAAGCAGGATGACAACATGATGACATACCAGTTAGAGCCTTCATGGGCAAGTCTTTGGGTGGGCTCAGGTTTTTGCTAGGCCTAGGAGCTGTACTTTGAGGCCCTTAACTCTTTTCTCCAAAGCAGTGCTCTTGAAAATATCCTCTGCAGAGCCCTGGGGGTCTCATGGACTTCTCCCTGGGACTTCCTGGAGATAGGTGAATAATTCTCTGTTGGCTTCTGGGGTGCCACCTATTGATCCTCTTCTTGTTCCCATATTGGGCTTTGTTGTCAAGACTGATGTTCGCCTGGGAGGTACTCACATAACCCTACTGTTCGTTTACAGCCAATATCTGTTTTCATTAACCATCATGCCCGTTCTGATTGGCTGCTGTCTGTGTCATATCAGGTCTTAAATATTTTAAATTTCACTCCTGCTTGAAAGCCTTCCTTTGTGTAGAGCCGAAATGCCCTGTACCAGCTGCATCCTAACTCTGGCATGTTGTGCTGGCGCCAGCCTCTGAACCACTGCTGCCCAGAACTAAAACAGTTTTCATCTTTGAGAAGTACTTGCTATGCTTCTTCATCTTTCCCAGGGCCTCAGAGTCACCCATATGTCACCCAGCCCTGTGGGGGTGACTCATCTATCCTTCCTACTGCCACCAAAATGAAGGCCCTGACTTTGCTCTGGTGGCAGCCTGGGGAGCAGGAGCTGGTGTGTTTGCGCTGGTCCTTGGTGTGTCCCTCCAGCAGGCAGGCAGCATGCTCTACATGACACGCAGAGTCACTTAGCTGTGCCTTTATAAACAAATTACTTCCTCCCAGTGAGCAGGATGTGCCAGCTTCTCTGGTGGAATTCCTTAGGAGTGTTTGTCCTTTCCTTCCCCCTTTTCTTAAAAAAAAAAAAAAAAAAAAAAAAAAAAGGCAAAAGGAACAGCAGAAATCATGTTATATCAAAGAAAGCTCATGTCCTTGGGACTCAGTCAAACCAAGATTTCTGTCTAGGC
This sequence comes from Vulpes lagopus, assembly GCF_018345385.1. NCBI lineage: Eukaryota > Metazoa > Chordata > Mammalia > Carnivora > Canidae > Vulpes > Vulpes lagopus. The sequence goes on along the minus strand of NC_054838.1, from coordinate 30,011,757 downwards.
TCTGCTCCTCATTGGCTGTTTGACTTTGTGGAAATGGCTCAATTTTTTGGCCTCAGTTTCCTTGTCTGTAAGATGAGAATGATGACAAAAATGACAACTGACACCTACCATGTGCCTGGCAGAGACCTAAGCATTTACACAACAACCCCCCTGAGGTAGGTATTGGAGTCTCCATCTTACAAATGAGGAAATCGAGGCACAGAGCAACAGAATGACTTTTCCAAGGTCACACAGCTGAATGGAGAGCCCATACTCAAACCTCAGTAGCTGATAGCAGAGCCACACTCCAGACCTCTCCAGCTCTATCTCAGGGCTGTGTTTGTTGGAGCTGAGGGTGCTGCTCCTACAAGCCAGTTCTGTCCAACTCTTGTTCTGCATCTAATGGAAAGAGAAAAAAACTCCTTCCATACACTGACTACTACCACGTGCTAAGTACTACACTATGTGTTTTACATTCATTATCTCATTTAAGTCTCCCAGTTTCTCTCTCTCTCTCTCTCTCTCTCTCATTTAGAGAGAGTGCATGTATATATGCAAGCAGGTGTGAGGGGAGGGGCACAGGCAGAGGGAGAGAAGCTTAAGCAGACTTTACACAGAGATCATGACCCAACTTAGGGCTTGATCTCATGACCCTGAGATCATAACTTGAGTTGAAATCAAAAGTTGGATGCTTAACCAACTGAGCCACCCAGACACTCCCTCCCCACCCAGTTTTTCTTTTTGATATGTTCCAGTTGTACAAATGAGGGGACACAGAATGAGCAGCTTTGTGAGGTAGTGTACTCCCCATCAAAGGAACAATCCAAGCAGGAACAAGATAAGATGGCCCCTTGGTGGGGCTGTACTGGGGATTCTGGCCCTGGGTTGTTACAACATTCTCTACATTCCATGGTGCTCTTCAGTGCTTGGCTAGGGATTTGAACACTATCAAGTCCCCAGGATTTTGCCAAAGTTAGAAAGGGGAGATGGGAAGGAACCACCTGAGCTAATTCCAGTGTTTCAATGTTTTCTAGAAAACATCCACTGACCCTGAGAGAGATGCAGAGGCCAGCTAAGTGGTTTCTGCCTGTGGCTGGAATCTATATAACTAGCAGTCAAGAAACCCAGATTCTAGTCTAGCCTCTGCAATTGGCTGAAAAATCATTTAACCTCTCTATACCTTTTATTCAAAAGAAATAATAATAACTTTCAGGAGTTACTATGTCTATAAAATAACATGTACGTGTAACTTGAAAGCATTGTGCCAATGAAAGTGATTAACATATACTGTGCTTCCTGGTGACACCTTCAATTTACAACAGTTCCAAAAATTGAATCAGGGACAACAAATGCTGTCTCTCTTAGGGTCAGAGGCTGGGAGGAAGCATGGCTGAAAATGAGAGGAATGGAGCCAACCCTCGTTTTAGATCAGAGAGACTCCAAGCCTAAAGCAGACATCTACGTCCACCTAGGCAAGAGAAGACTGGAGAACTTACCTTTGCATTTCCTTGTGAACAGGGAGAAAGGGACAGCTGACGGACTATGTGTTCTCATTGGCTAACTAAGAGTAGCACTCTGGTGAGGAGTAAATGCAGATGACAAGCGATTAGCTAGCCATAGAGGGGTAGAGCTTGTGCAGGAATGGCAGATGTGTGGTGCATTAGGTTGGGGTCCTGGGACCAGACTCTAGAGAAATTTGCATGCAGATTTGCTGGGCTTGCCCTCAGGATCATCATGTGTAAGGGAAGTAGGACTGGATCATAGGGGGAGTTGAACTGCAACACATTCACAACATGGACATCAGCTGGCCCCACAAGGAGCACTGGAGCTGGGATGGCCCTCCAGATACCCTGTGTTGAATCTGGAGGAGTTAATCTTACTGCCATCTTACTGTGGGCTACCCTTGGGTGAGGCAGCTTTCTTGGCCAAGGGCTATTCCCAGAGAGGGACTCCACTGAGAACTGTCAGCAGCCAACAACAGCACTCCCTGCAGCTAGAGGAATGAGTGCCTTCGTCCCAAAGGGCTTATCTGGGCAGCGAGGCAGTCTCCACCACAAATGGCACACAGGCTGCCATTCTCTCCCTACACCCCACTGCAGACATCGCTAATGGAAACAGCTCTCTTTACTACTGTGCTGATATGAGGCCTCAGAATTTTTTCAAATACAGTGCTTCAGATAAACATTATCAATCAGTTGGAATTGGCTGGTGAGAAGGAACCCACTTGCTACCTTTGGCCTCTACATCTATAGGAGACGTTTATTGATGGTGTAATAAGAAGTCTCCAGTGTTATGATTGCTCTTACAAGATCGAACAGTTGGCAAACTGTAGACAGTTTCCCTGACACGTCTAGTGGAAAATGTGGATTTTTTTTGTCCTCTTCTTTATTTTATACTCTGACCACGTTCTATCTGAGCTCTGACTTGTTTTCCTTTTACCCCTACTAAATGCAGTTTCCCTAGGATTCATTTCCTTTTCTTCTCCCTCTCCCTCCCTCAACAGCTTTATCTCTCTCTCTCTCTCTTTTTTAACCACATATTCTTGCATCATCTCATCCATTCTTATATCAACCATCAGCCCCCTTCAAGCATCCTTCCTTCACCGAGTATTCACATTGCCAGTCACCTGCCAAGCTCGTCCATCCAATTAGCCTGTCTGGCCTGTGTAACAGCAGCACATGACATCCAGGTTTAGCTGATGAAAAATTGGATACTTAGAGAGGCCAAGATGCTTTCTGAAGGTAAGACCTCTTGCAGGGAGGGCTGGGCTTTCTCTTAGGTCTGTAGGCTCCTTAAATCTGTGTTCTTTCTTTTATACCTTTGGGACATTTATTGGGGTGATCCCTTGATGAGTCCAGGCTCCTCTTGTTGAATCTTGCCTGGCTGAGAGCTCTGTGCCCTCAGTTGTTAATCCTGTAGGTTATCATGAATCACTGCAGAGTGCTGGTGGACACCCTACCCTGCTGGGTGGGTTGGAGACTCTTCTGTTTTCCCTGAGTGAGGTAGTTATAGAGTGCTGGGTACAGCCAGGCTCTTGGGCCTACCATTGCTCCATTTCAACTAATTCTGCAGATGTTGCAATGGTGAGGAGCCTTGGTGATCACAGACTCACTGTCAGGGGCAATTGGATGGGGCTGGCACTGAAGCCAACAAATGGACTTGTTATGGCTTTTGATGAATGAGACTTTGGTCAGTCCAGCTGGCCAGTCACAAATAGTCTGCCAGCATCACTGAAGGACCCACCTGGGTCTCTCTGCTGAATGCCTGTGCTCTCTCATCTGTCATCCTGCTCCTTTGAGGAAGTTGCATTTGGTAAAGGGAGGTCTTTTGCTGTCACTTGAGGTCTGGTTCCATCAAAATCAAGGGTCACTTAGGCTGTTGTTAAAGAGGATCTATAGAGGTCCCTATTCTGTGTCAGATAGGCAGCTAAGCCCTGAGGATACAAAAATAAAACCAGTGGCTCACCCCCTCACCCTGGAAATGCAGACTGGTCATTGTTTGTTTGTTTTTTTTCTTTAATGTTGTATAAATGGATGACATGGGTCCCTGATGCTGTGAAGCTTCTGAGCCCTTACAGGCAATGTGTTGATTTTGCCCTCTGCCCTTGAGACTATGACTTCTTTGCACAGGGAGAAATTTGGAATCCTTATGGTAAGTGGAAAGGAGGCTCACTCCTCTCTGATAACAAGCTTTCTGTGTGACCTTGGGGAGGGCACTTGACCTCTCTGGTCATTAGTGTTACCTCAGTGTCAATGTAGAAAGAGGCCATTGCAATGCTTCAAGAGCCTACTGTTGGGGAAGTTCCTTGTATAATGTCCTGTACACAGTAGGTGCTCTATAAATAATACTATGTTTTCCTTCCCCACCCCTAGCTTATTACCTAGTGAGATCAGTGGAGAAGTATTTGCTAGATATGGATGACCTACAGAGCATGAATATTTCCCCTAAGGAAGGCTGTAAATCTTTGTTAGGTGATCCAGGGCTGAATTGGTTCTTGGGTTTCTATCTGGCATGTTTCTCACTGGACCCCCAGGGACAGGTTACATACTCAATACCTTTAACTAGGCCTCACTTAGAGAGAGCTCCTCTTCATTTTCTTCACTCCCCTGCTCCCACCCCAACGTTCCTTCTTAGTTGAATGTGGCCAGGATTGCTCAGAAGAGGCAGCTTTCATGACATTGAAGGGTTCCTGCACCATGAGCTGACTTTATGAAAATAGAACTTTCCCTTAACTTCTCTAAGACTTAGTACATTTATAAAGTACAGTAGTAATACGTTACTCGCTGACATTCTCTGAGGATTGCATGAGACAGTACACATGAAACCATGCTACAGAACAAATATGTGATCTGTGGTTCTGGATGCTATCATTCTTCTGTGGATTTCCATCTCTTGACCTGACCCCAGTAGCTCCCAACACAAATTCCCAAACATATTTGATCTATGCTGATAACTTGTCCAACAAACTATTTGTGGATATATTTACTATGATCCTTCTCAATGAACTTGTTTTGGTTATTTATGCCCGTCTTCTCTAAACTCCAAGATATTTAAGAACAAAGTCCAATCTTAGTTGGACCAATCTATATCCTCAGTATGTACCAGATGCTCCATAATTCTTTGAATAAATAAATGAAGATGAAAGATAATGAACACTGTAGGTATCTGCCACATATGTGCTCTGTGTATGTAAGGCCACATGAGATCCTCACAGCAGCCCTACAAGGTTGATATTATTCCACTCCCAAGAAAAAGAAATCAAGACTCAGGGTGGTGAAGCCACTTAAGAGCATAAAGTCTAGCTAGTGAGAGTGACGAACAGAGTGAGGGATGACAGCCTCAGAGCCCTGGACTCCCAAGCTAGCTGTCTTCTTCTCTACTGGACTATTACTTTCTCTCCCTCCTTTTCACATGTCATTGCCAAACAACATTAAAACAACAATAACAGAAAATAAAATAAAATTACCTTCTATCTCACTACTTCTAGCAAGTCAGCTGTTTCCACTTTCCCCATTCCCTACAGTCTTTTTCATGCATATGTTTTTTTTTATAACAGCATTATTGAGATATAATTCACATGCCATAAAGTTCACCCTTTCAAAATTGTACAGTTCAGTGTTTTCCAGTATATTCACAGAGTTGTGCAATGCTCACCACTATCTAATTTTAGATCATTTCATTATCCCCGAAAGAAACCCCATTTTCATTATCAGTTACTCCCCATTCTCTGCTCCCCTGGACCCCACCAGCCACTAATCTACTCTCTCTCTCTCTCTCCATGGACTTGCTTATGCTGGACATTTTACTTAAATAGAATCATATATGTTACCTTTGTGTCTGATTTCTTGCTTTAGCCTAATGTTTCCAAGATTCATCCATGTTGTAGCATGTATGAGTATTTCATTCCTTTTTATTGCTAATTCATGTGCATGCACACACATGCATACACACACACACCTCATTTCATTTACCTATTTTTCAGTTGATGGATATTTGGGTTCTTTGTACTTTTTAGCTATTATGAGCGATGCTGCTATGAACATTCGTGTACAAGTGGTTGTGTAAACATGTACTTTGAGTTCTTTGGGGGTGCATACCTGGAAGTGATATGGTGAGGTCATATGATGAACATCTTCAGAAGCTGCCAATCTGCTTTCAAAATTAGCTGTTACCATTTTACAATCCCACCAGCAACATGTGACGTTTCCAATTTATTCATATTCTTCCCAACAGTTTGGAAAAGTCTCTCTCCTTTTCTAACCATCCTTCTGGGTTTGAAGTGACATCTCATGTGGCTTTGATTCAGATTTCCCTAATGACTAACTATGTTCAGCATCCCTACTTGCACCTGGTGGCCACTTTGATATCTTCTTTAGAGTAATGTCTACTCAAGTCCTTTGCCCATTTCTTAATTGTGTTACTTTTCTTTTTATTGTTGAGTTACAGGAGTTCTTTTTCCATTTTGGAAACAAGCTACTCATCCAATATATGGTGTGCAAATATCTTCTCCCATTCTATGAGTTATCTTTTCCCTTTCTTGATAATGTTATTTAAAGCACATAAATTTTTAATTTTGATGAAGTTCAGCATTTTGTTTTTGTTCTTATTTTGGTCACCTGTGCTTTAGGTATCACATCTAAGAAATCACTGCTTAACCCAAAGTCATGAAGACTTGATCCTATGTTTTCATCTAAGAGTTTTATGGTTTTATTTCTTATGTGTAAGTTTATGATCCACTTTGAGTTAATCTTTGTATGTTGTGTAGTATGCGACCAACTTCATTCTTTTGCATGTGGATATCCAGTTGTCCCAGCACCATTTGTTGAAAAGGCTGTTCTTTCCTCATTGGATTATCTTGGTATTCTCATTACAAATAAATTGATCATAAATGTTAGGGTTTATTTTTGGACTCTCAGTTCCATTCCATCAGCCCATTGATCTGTATGTCTCTCCTGATGCCAATATCACACTGTTTTGATTACTGTAGCTTCATAAAAGGTTTGAAATTGAGAACTATGGGTCCTCCAACTTTGTTCTTTTTTAAGACTGCTTTGGGTATTCTGTGTCTCTTTCATTCATATATGAATTTTAGGATACACTTACCCATTTCTTAAAAAAAGAAAAATCCAACTGGGGTTTCAGTAGGGAATGCATTGAATCTGTCAAGCAAGTTAGGAATGTTGCCGTCTAAATAATATTAAGTCTTTAAAATCATAAACATAGATGTCTTTCCCTTCGGTGTTTTATGGTGTTCAGTATTATACATATGATTACACATGACATATAAAGAAGTTTTGCACTTGTCAAGAAGTCTTGCACTTCTTTTTAAAATTCATTCCTAAATATTTTCATGGTTTTTTGGATGTAATCAGAAATACAATTGGTATCTTGATTTCATTTTTAGGTTGTTCATTGCTAGTATATAGAAAACAAATGATTTTGGTACAATAATCTTATATCCTGCAGCCTTGCTGAACATGATTATTAGTTCCAGTATTCTTTTGTGGATTCACTAGGGTTTTCTACATACCAGATCTTGTTATCTGTCTGTGAATGGAGATAGTTTTACTTCTCCTTTTCCCTAATCTGGATGCCTTTTTATCTTTTTTTTTTTTTTTTGGTTAATTTCCCTGGTTAGAACCTCCAATACAGTATGGTGAGAGCACACAGCTTGTCTTGTTTTTAATCTTAGAGGGAAAATTTCAGTCTTTCACCATTAAGTCCAATGTTAGCTGTGGGTTTTTCAAAGGTGGCCATTATTAAGCTGAAGTTTCCTTGTATTCATAGTTTGTTACGTATTTTTTTCAGGAAAGTGTATCAGATTTTGTCAAATGATTTTTTTTTTTTTTGGTCTTTTGTCAGGATTTTGATGTTTTTTTAGAGGCAGAACTGAAACAAGATTTGGTAACAAAGGTCAGGTCTAGACCTTAGAGAATTGTCCTGGAATGACATGCAGGTCTCCTAGGGCCTTGTCATGGAGCGTCCCCCACCCCCTGGACCTTGTCTTCCCTTCCATGACCCTGGAAGGGCCATTCCCCCAGCTTAGTAGGAGGTCAGACTCAAAAATGTTGAATTCTGATCCTGACTCCCATTTCCAAGCTGGAATGGATAACACTGAATCTCAGTGTGCTCCCTGGTAATAATAGAGACATTAATGCCTACTTATTAGAGTTGTTGTGACAATGAAATGAAATAAGGGTTCTCCAAATATCTTCAGGATTTTCTACTGTTGCACCAAAGATAGGGCCATTTCATTATAGAAGCAAGACCATCAAGGTTGGGAGCTACATAAACCTGGGCTCAAATCCCAATCTGCTCGGTGGCTTCTTGACCCTGGACAAATCATCTAACCCTCTGAGCTTCACTGTTTTCATCTGGGAAAGAGAAGTGATCATAATACTTCCCTCTTGGGTTCGCTGTGAGAAGGCCCTGGAAGGACCCCTGTGACATCCTCAGGCATATCCAAGACGCCAAGGATTGACTTTGAATCTGAATGTAAACAAGGAAACCCTCCTTTTCTACTAACACAGAGGCTCTCGGAAGGCTGAGCATAGATCTCTCTCACCTCTCTATGTGCAGAGCCTAACACCATGCTCGCCAGAATGTAAAGATACTCAGATGTTTTTGCCGCTGAATTTACTTCTGTATCTTAATCCTTTACTCATTCTAGGTTTCTGTCCAGTTAAAAAAAGAATTGACTGTGACCTTTTAGAAATACAAATAAATCAATAAGGAAAAAAAAAAGATTTTAAATCATCTCATTTTATAAGTTTATTTTGTTGAGTGGGCCAAGCAGGTATTAATCAATCTGAGGCTTTCCTGAGGGGGCAGGAGGGTCCCACAGCTCCTGCTTCCACTGACCCAGCATGGCTGCCCTACTTTCTCTAGCCAAAAGGCAGAGCAGTGTCTCTTGGGCATTGGGGAGTTAGAAAGTTTAACCTGGGAGAGATATGTCCTTAATGATGTTTTATACCCAGGGGCCTCTGGAGAAGAGTGCTTTGGTGAGGTTAAGTGGGACAGAGGCTGTAAGATCCACATGTCAAGGGGCAGGGGGATGAATTATGCCCTGGAAGGTGTCCCAGGGGGAGGACCCGCATAATCGCAGCAGCCCTAGATGCAGGTTTTGTACAGTCTGTGCCCCAGACGCACTTCCATCTCCACTCTGGCTCTCATGCTTGCCATCTATTGCTGCTTCTGTGCCCACTCCAAGGAGGGAGGAAGCTACAGGACTCCATAAAGCCCAGAACCAGGCCCAGCTGAGTCCTCCCCACCTTCTCATCCCAGCATCACTTTACTGAGGGTGAGGCTCTGGGAGGAGTGGGACAGGGTGCCCCACCCCACCTGGAGCTGCTCCCTGGGCAGGGAGTCAGAAAGGGATGAAGCAAGGTCTTCAGGGGCTCTTGAGAGGGTGCAATGAATCAGACTAGGGGAAGAGGTAGGGAGGGAAGGATCAGTGAAGGCTACAGAACATGCGGCTTCAAAGAAGGGAAAGAGTTTACCAAACAGAGAAGGAAGCAAAGGGTCTTCCTGGTGGCGGGAAGCTTTGCACAGAGGTTCTGAAACCTGGAAGGGTCTGGAGTCCTGGAGAAAGAGGGAAAGTTTCGGTTGCATACAAACAATGAGTGATATGCAGATATGGGGGCATATAGTGGAGGGGATGAGGTGGGAAGACACCTCATGCCTGGTGAGGGAGGGCCCCCTATGGCCAGGCTATACGGAATAGGGACCTGGTACTGGGGGAGTGGGGAGGCAAGATAGATTGAATAAGTCTGGCCAGAAATAGCCTTGAATTAATTCATCGTCTGTGAGTGATCATCTGTGGAGCACCATTGGGTGTCCCCACCTTCCTGGGCTCTGGGGATCCAGCAGTATGATATGGCCTGACTCTAGAGAAGCCTGCCACCCATGTCCCTGCCTGCCTGCCTGCCTGCCTCCTTACCACTGTCTTGTCTGCTGCCTCTCCTCTGATGTTAAGTTCCTTAAGGTCTGTTTTCATTCTTTGCCTGGACCACTCATTGCGGGATCTTCTGGGCAGAAGGGGCCGAGGAAAGAGCTGTGAAAATGAACCTGCTGACATGGTGGGGCAGAGTTCTGTGTAATCAAAACGTTGGAAATCCTCCTCTACTGGTGCTAGCTCGGAAGGACCACCCTCCCTAGCCCTCATGCCCAGGTGGAAGGACACATAGAGGGCTGAGCCATGGTGGTGTGCCTGTGTGCCTGGGGACTCTGCAGGTGTAGACGCATGTGAATGTGTCCGCTTTGTTCTGTGGGCTCAGGCGTCCATGCCCTTGCTTGTGAGTGTTGGGTGCATGTATGTCCTTAGACCCTGTGCACTTGTCTGGATCTGTACAGGGTGGCGTGCCTGTGTGCTTTTCCTTCAGGCTCTGTTTGTTTCTGTGTGGAAGCAGAACCCCTGTCTCACCTTGGAAACAATCCTGTTGTTTGTGATTTCCTGGTAGTGACAGTGTCACCGCCCCCGCCTGTCACTTGTGCACACGCACACACATTGCCAGTACTGCTCAAAAGCTGCCGGCTCCGAGAACTCCCAAGGGACTGCACGGGCCACTTGAGTAGCTCGCTAATGGGCCTACTTCCTTCCTCGGAGAAATGGTCCAGGAAACGTTTTTGGAGTGAAATTTCAGGATTGGTTTAACTTCAATAAAATACAACAGAGATGAAGTGGTAGGGCTTGGGGGACTTCCTCTGACTCTGCTTGTTGGGGGAGCTCCTCCAGTGTCTGAGTCTGGGAAGAGATCCTTCCATGAGGTTCTCAGGAGCTATCAAGCAAGCCTTGGTCTTTGGTCCTAAGTCGTTAACCAAAAGACACTGTCAAGGAGGCCAACACACTGAAGAGTGCATTTCTGCAGGTGCAAAGAACAATCCATTGGACAGACATGAGTCAGTTTGTCTGGTGAGTCTCATTTTCCTAGAGGAGACAAGCAGTCATGACTATGTTTCTAGACTCGATCAGCTGTCTTCACTGGCTCCATTCCTTTCTCAGTGGATAGCATTGCCGTCCTCTTAGGTATCACTGCCTCCTAAATCCTCCTGCATTAAATCTTTATTGGAACAAGATGGGAAGATAAACAATCGAATGAAATCAATACCCACTGTCCGCCCATGTATCACTGGTCACTCACACTCTCCCTTGAATCTGCCTTCTCCTCTCCTCTCCAAGTGCATTAGAGACACCCCAAGGACCTCATTTGTGCTATGCTACCTCAGGCAGAATTAGCTTTTTTGTTCTCTTTTACTTTGCAGAGAGGAGTTGCAAGACAATGATCTCAAATCTTGTAGGAAGGCGACTTTGGAACCTCTGGTCAGTAACTTATTCATTTTGTCCTCTGCCCCCAGCTCAGGCTCCTGCATCCCCAGGCCCTTTTCAGGCTACATTTTTTTACTGGGTGGTAAGAACTGGCCATCAAAATACCTACTCAGAGAAATGCAACATAGACTCCAACCAAGAGTCAGGGCTAAAAGTGCCATTGGAGTTCCTTTACCTGAAGAAAGGAAAATCCAGGCTCAGAGACCCTTACCCGGTTCCTGCAGGTTGGCCTGACAGAGGCAGGCCCAGGGTTCAAGGCCCCTGACTCAACTCCTGCTCCGCTTCTCTGACCCTAACTATGGACCATACAGACGCATCATACCCGTACTGTCTTCAGAAGATTTTCTACCAGATTGAAGCAAATAAACCTACCAGCATGATGAAAAATCAAGGCTTTGGGGTCACCAAGACCTGAGTTCAAATCTCATCTTTATATTGACTAGCTGTTTGTCATAGAGCCAGTCACTTTCCCTTCGAGGAGCCTCAGTGGCCTCATCTGTAAAATAGGGATAACAGTCCTACCCCTCTCCTAGGGCTGTTGTAAAGATTCAAGGAAATCACATATTTGAAATCCTCAGTAGTATCCTTGGCTCAGAGTAAATTATCAACAAATGTTAGTGCCTCCTCCATCTGGAAGCTGACAAATTCAATTAACCAGAACCAGCCCCCCACCCCCATTTCCCAAGCCTCCCCGTTCATAGAATCATAAATCTTGTGTTGGAAAGGAGCTCCATAAATCATCTGGCACAGCCCCCAGTTAGCAGAGCTCTCACTGTATTTGGCTCAGTGTGGTCCCCAGTCTTTTGCTGGCTCAGCCTCCCTTACTGTAAGCAGAAGAATTCCCACCAGTGCAGCCAAAAAAAGGGGAATACTGCTGTCAGTGGATTCCACAAAAGGGCTAATATTAGCTGGGCAGGAGGTTGGGAGATGTACCTATATTTAGAATCTGTGTCTTCAGCCCTTTCCTAAAGCAGCAGAAGTTGAGGGGATGGAGGGGGAGGAGTAGTTGCAGCCAGCTGACCCTGACCCCAAGAGGCAGGCAGAGCAGCTGGGCTGGTTCTCCCTTCCTCAGGCTGATCGGCTTCCTCTCTCCTCAGGAAGTTGGGGGGGGGGTGTGGGACGTGGAAAAGGCTGGCCAAGAGGGAGCGAGGCCACAGAGGGTGCCCTGAGAGCAGTAGGGAGTGTGGTAGAGACAGAAGCTTCTGAAGGTTCTATCAGGACACCAGAGTGGTTGGAATGGGGCAGTGAGGTGGCTATGAGGGGCAGGGTCTGTAATCTTCTACTAAGATGGTATCCAGAGCGGGAATTTACTGTCCTGGTCCTCCTGGAGATGCTGGAGATGGAGACCCAGGTGTCACAGGGCATGGGGCCTAGGCCAGGAGAGAGCTACGCCGACTGCTGACTTTAACACATCCCTAACAGGGCCTTTTGCACATCCTCCCTGTCACAGAATGCCTGCTCCTCCTTCTCTGCCTGATAAACTCTTCTTGGTGCCATGTTCCAATTTCTCCTCTGTGAATACTCTCTGCTCCCCAGAAGTCCTGCTCGCCCATAGAGCACTTCCTTGACAGAGAAAGATGCCTTTCCTCCAAGCAGACAGAGCCCTGCATCAGGGCACGCGGGTGGGCATGCAGTGTAGACCAGCTTTGGGGTCTCATTCACCGCCTTGTGCAGTGTACAACTTGAACAATGACACATGGCTGCTGTAATATGCCTCCTACACACAGGTACCATGTCCCCGCATGTGCTATGCACAGCACTCCTGCCCTCTCTTACCATAGCATGCTGTGACTAAAGCAGGAGACTTCAGCCTTGGGAGCTGAATGAAACGGCCAGTGGCCTGAGGTCCAGACCAAATTTTTCTAGAGTTGGTTGACTCCCAGCAAGGAGCTCCTCTATTCTGGATGCTAGTTCTCCCATCTTTAAGGTGGGAGGTGAATTAGATGATCTCCAGGGCCTCTTGTAGCTTTCCAGGCTATTTATCTGCTCATTTTTAGGTGGCATAGTGAAGATGTAATCAGAAAAGCATGTGAGCTCCACCCTTCCCCCAAATAAAACCCACAGGGTCCAAAGAGAAGTAGAAAATATTTTTGATTTATTTGCAGTCTGGATTTCCTCTCTTTCCCTCCCCGCTGCCGGGATCTTAGGCTGGACCAGCAGGCCTGTCTGCACAGGACGCTGAAGATTACCTGTCACCCAGGGAGAACTGGCTTCAAATCTTTTTGCCCTCAGGCTGGGTGTGCAGCTGTGGTTCTACGATGGTCCTGGGTCTGGAAGTTTGACCCAGCAAGCCTTTGGAAATGTTACAAAGTCTGCAGCCCACTCAGTGCAGATTTTCTAGCATCCTATCACCATCTTGAAATGGTTACTGGGCTCCATTTCCTGTCTTTTTTTCTTTTTCTTTTTTCTTTTTTTCCATCTTAGAGAGATGGGCAAGAATCAAGGAGGGCGTGGGGGATAGAGACAGGCCAGCAGGAGAAATAAAAAGCCAAGGGTGTGAGTACCTGGCTGGCAGAGCTATGTTTCTCTCAACTAGGTTGCTTGTTTGCAAGCCGTGAGACAGCAGTGTCTTCCCCACCTGCAGGGTGCAAAGCACGTAGCGGGTGCTGGGCACAGATGCCCGCTTGTCCTGCTTTGCCTGCAGGCACTTTGTGCACATAAATGACTTGAGAGCAGCCGAACTTTCCAGGTGAAATGTTTATATGTGTTTGTGTCTGAGAAGCAGAGGCATCCAAAAAAAAAAAAAAGTTAAAGGATTAAACACACTCACAAGCACACCGCTCACACATATCCAGAACCTTGAGTCTTCGAGTATTATTTGTTCTCTCAAATAGATTGCAACTTGGTGATTTTTAGAACCAGGGAATGTCAGGGCTGGAAGCAATGCACAAGATTTTTCAGGCTGGTGGATTTCAAACTTTTATTGGTCACAAAAGCCTCACTTCAAAGGAAATTTTATAGGGACTCACAATGTATAAAATCGAGGAAAGTAGAGCTGTCTGGATGAAGTGGGGAGGAGGGAAGAGAGACCTTAGGATCCCCTGAGGACAGTGTGAAAGCCACTAAGCTCTCCCAGACCCTCAAGAAAACTTAGGCACAGAGAGAACTCTGGCCAAGGCCACGTGTCAAGTGATGGGTGGCACCTAGAATGGAACCCAGGCCACACCGTGGGGAAGGTCATGTCACAGCCGAACTAAGGTGAAAATACTGCTTTCTTCAGTGATCAAGGCCATCTTGCTGTCATACCAGGCTGCTATTGTTACATGGCTAGGCTTTTAAATTTTTTCCTAGTTTAGAGCAGAGTCATCAAATGCCACAGCTGGAAGTGCCAGCTCAGGGGTTTTATTCTCCCTCATGCCGAGCGCTGGGGTTTCAGCCGAGGACTGGAGGGGAGGGCTCTGCGGTGCCGGGCAGGCCGGTGAGCCTCGCCCTCCACTTTGGCAGACCACCACCTCTCTTACCTGACTTCCAGAGACTCACTCTGGACAGATGTAAGGGGGATGGAGGGAGCTACCTGACACAAAGCAAAGGCTTAAGAAACTCTCATTAAGCACCGACTTCCCCGGATGAAAAAAGCAGTGACCTGATTTTGTTGACTCCATGGAAAGAGGCTGAACTTTCTAAGGAAAGAGAATTAAAGGAACAAAAATCCTTGTATCTGAAATCTGCAGGACCAGCAACTGTCATCTGAGCCTCAGCATACCTGGGACAGCAAAGAGCCTGCTGCCTCCCACAGAAGACCTTCTACAGTTCGGGAAGCAAATCCCATCCCTTGTAGCTGATGGGGGACCTCTGCCTCTTTGCCTTTGGTCCTTAGCCCCTGCCACCCAGCTAGGTGTTTACATTTGACCCGCGTGTTTCAGGCACTTATGACTTCAGGTGACTTCCCCACACAAGGGCCTCCCGGCACTAAAGACCCCCCTCTGCTTCAATTTATCACTCCTGGCCGTTTCAGCCCCTCGGGTCTTTCCGCATTTCTCCACTCACAACTGGGTGCTCTCAAGGAATACCGAAGCTTCCTGATGCCATGGACAGAGGAGGTCAGCCTTCCTTCTTCCTCTTTCTTCCCTGCGGCTGGATATTGGAGGGAGCAGAGTGGTGCTACCCTCTTGCTGTGCCAGCCTGTGGCCCCTGGAGAGCAAGGTTCTGCTCATCCCTCAGACTGCAGGGGCCTCCTTAACCTGTTGTCTGCAAGGTTTGTTCCTGGCATTAAATCTAATAAGCTCATGTCTGACTGTTTGATCCTGAGCTTGTTTGAGGAGTTTAGGCCTTTACAGTGCATTAATAGGATGCTGACAAGGCTTTAGGGGCTTCTATCAGCCTCTGGAGTGCGGGCCTTTGGAAAAGGCTTGCCTTGCGGGAGGTGGCTGGGGCTATGCATCATGTAGGCCCTGAGATCCAGTCCTGGCTTTACCACGTGCTAGCTGGGAGACTTTGCCTCTCTGAGCTGCCATTTCTTCCCCTTAAAAATGAAGGATATACCAAATAAGATTGTTTTGAGGAGTAATTAAAAATAACGTAAGGAAAGTGGCTGATGCGTAGTGAGGATTCAGTAGACACATTCCTCACCTTCCAGCAAAGCCTAAGGAAAGCAGAGGTCTCACCTTCTACCTCCGTGTCCTGATGGGTTACTCCCCAGGGGATAGTGGGGAGCATTTGCTGTTCATTATGTCATAGATTTCAAGACACACATAATTTAACATTTCAACAACTCTGAAATCAAGGTGCATCTTACATGTTATATGTGTCATAGTTCAACTGGCATTGTTGATGAGATTTCCTTCCTCTTTTTTTCAGTGGCTCATGAGGTCATGAGGTATCTTATGACAAAAGCAACTATAACTGATGACATATTCGGTTTGGTGAATTAGGTGTTAAGCATTGACCATGTGTCTGATACTATTCTAGACTACAGTGGTTTAATCTGTGCAACAATCATGCAAGTTAGGGATTGATAGCCACATTTTACAGATGGCAAAGCTGGCTCCAAGAGGTAAAGGGACGTGGCCAGGACACAGATTAATTAAGCTGTGGAATCAAGATTGGAATCAAGAATTGTCTGATTCCAGGGTCAGTGAGGAAAGGGACAGTTGGTTTTCCTTTGCTTCTTAGGACGATCCTTGAGCAGATCCATGCCCAAGGCCTGAATTGTGCTTCATTTCAGCAAGCAAAACCACATATGTTTATTGGAAGTGTCTGTTATATATTAGGTACATCCTGGGCATTAGAGGCTTAGTGATAAACAAGATATATGTAGAGATTAAAGTCTAAGAAACCCAAGCAATTATAACTCCCTTAGTATGTATTTTTTTTAAGATTTTAATTATTAATTTATGAGAGACAGAGAGAGAGAGAGAGGCAGAGACACAGACAGAGGGAGAAGCAGGCTCCCTGCAGGGAACCTGATGTGGGACTCAATCCCAAGACCCCAGGATCACGACCTGAGCCAAAGGCAGATCAACCACTGCGCCACCCAGGCATCCCCCTTAGTATGTATTTTAATGAGATTTTGTGGGATGCTGTGAGAACATGTGGGAGGGGCCCTTACCCTAGGCTAACAGAGCTGTGCGGAATTTCCAGAAGAAAGTGACTTGATTTGAAAGTTAGCTCTGCAAAGTGGGTTGGGGGTGGTCGAAGATGCTCTGGGCAAAGGGAACAGCATGTGAGAAGAAGCCAGAGAGTGTGTGGCTCTGTTAGAGAAACTGAAAGATCAAGATGTACACTATCCAGTATGGTAGCCAACAGCCACATATGGCTATTGAGCATTTGAAATGCGGCTAGTCCAAATTCATATCTACCTTCAGTGTAAAATAAGTACTGCATTTCAAATACTTCGTATGAAAAATAAAGAATATAAAATGTCCTATTAATTTTCTATATTGATTATGTATTAAAATGATAATATTTTAGATAAATACATTTATAAATAAAATACACATGATATATTATTAAAATTAATGTCAGTTGTTTCCTATTACTTTTTTCAAATGGCTACTAGAATAGTTAAAATTACATACGTGGCTCATGTGTGTGGCTCATGTACTATTGGTACATAATGCCACAGGAAGTGGGAAGCCACTGAAGGGTTGTGACTGGGGGAAGGTAAGACTGGGGAGATCAGTTAGGAAGTTACAGGATTCCAGTGCTTTTGCTGTATCAACTCATTAATCCTCAAAACAACTTAGAAGTGGTGATTTTTAAATTTGTAGGCATAGCTAATAAAGTGAGTGAAGTTGGAAAGGAGAATGCCACCTCGTGGGCTGCTCTGTGTGGGGCCATCTGTAAGCTGTTTGGAGCCCACAGCCCAGCATTGCCAGGATCACAGCCAGAAGCCATGTCTTCCAAGTGCAGCCTGGCACCCTTTGCACCCTCTACACCCCATCTCTGACTGCCAGCCTGAGAATAACCATGCATCTTAGGACATGGACACCTGGCTAATCTTGATCTGAACTTTTCACACCATCCCTAGGATTGGGTTTTCTTTACAGATGTTTCCCAGGGCCCTTACTCCAAGCAATTAGCAAAGATGTGATACCTGGCAATTATTTCCCCTGTAAATGAACTAGGAGGATAGGCTATTGCCCCAGCCTCATTGCTGATTGTTTAAACCATGTTTTCAGAAAATGTACCTTTTGAAAGAACATGGAGAACTTGTGAACATTCATCACCATGGCTGGAAAGATTGTCCTGTGTCTTCCCCTTACTCCCTTAACATGAACATAGAACACACAGCCTATACTCCCTTGGCACCACATTCTGTTCACCAAAAGCCACAGCAATGAGATGAATAGAAACATGGCAATGGTTCCGAACTCCCGAAAGGACAGTGACTTCCTGAAGACCAAATTGTTTTTTCATTTTCTAAAATCAAAGATATCCTTATAAATGATTACAAAATAAAATAGTGCAGAAAGTCTTATAATGAAAAGCAAAACTCCTCCCCAACCTCAGATCCACCTCTCCTGAGGTAACTACACTTGACTACCTTTTTTTTTTTTTTTTTTAAGAGTCTTTTTTAAGAGAGAGACAACTTGTGAGCAGGGGGCGGGGCAGGGGGCAGAGGGAGGGAGAAAGAGAGACAGAGACAGAGACAGAGAATCCCAAGTACGCTCCATACCCAGCAAGGAGGCCGATGCAGGACTTGATTCCATGACCCTGAGATTCTGATCTGTGCCAAAACCAAGAGTCAGTTGCTTAACCAACTGAGCCACCCAGGCATCCCCCACATTTAACTTCTTTTGGTTTTAGTTTTTCTGGTGATTGCTTCCATATCATTACATAGTATTTTCTTAAACTGCTCCAAAGTGATATGTCAGCTTTACACATCTACCGCCTCCCTGCTGGGTTAAGTGAAGGTTTAGTTCGCTGACATCCCACCGCTCCCACGTCCTCCCAGGGTGCACTTGTAATTAGGAGTCAATATATATAACATCTTCAGTTCTTTTGTTGGTTACCTTTATAACTCTAAATAATACACTTAAGTGAGAATGGTTTTAAACGGTTTGTTCTTCTCCTGGATGTATCTCTCCAAAGCTTTTCTTCTGGCCACGAGACTGCTTTCTGTAGAAAGGCTTCTTTATGGAAAGAATTGCTATAGAGACCTAAAAGGTGCTTATTCTTAATATTTTGAGATAGGCAGCTGTCATTAATTTTTTATCATACTTTATATTGTGGGAACTGATGTGGAAATCAAAATTGGAATTTCTACCTGTTAGGAAGAACTTCGCTCCTGGTGCTGTCAAGTTAGTAGTGACCTCAGGGCCGCTCGGTGGCAATGGAACACATCTTGCCAAATTCGGGGTTGTGATTAAGAAAGCTTACATATCTCCATCTTTTTAAAAAAAAAACTCCTTCACTAGAAGTTCAGAGGTCCTCTTGCCTGATTCACAGAACATCAGAGCTTCAGTTGCAACCTAAGAGTACTTTTCTCTTGAAGAACTAAAAGTATAGGGAGATTAACTAGCTATAATCAAGATAAGAAGTTACTTAGAGAAAGAGCAGAGCCCAGGAACCCAGGCCCTCTGTCTTTATTACCATCATACTGCTCCACAAACCTGAGAATCCAGAGTCATCCCCATGCCACAGAAGGGCTAGGAGTGAAATCCAGAGTAGGTTGGAGTTAACTTCCTACCTAGGCCTGGGGTTAACCATGATTATAATAATTAAGTTGAAAGCAATGAAATGTTAGCAAGAACAGCATCATCTTATACTTTGTGTGTGTGTGTGTGTGTGTGTGTGTGTGTAAAGTACAAAATCATTCATGCTAAGCTTAACTGCTGATAAATTATTTGTCTTAATTTTTAAAAAATTAAAAAGTATAGAAGGCACTCTACTGAACACTGAGGATATAAAGACACTTAAAATATTCATTTATTGTTAAAATACGACCTAAAGCAATATGCAGATTTAATGCAATCCCTATCAAAATACCAGCAGCATTTTTCACAGAACTAGAACAAATGTATGTATGGAACCACAAAACATCCTGAATAGTGAAAGCATTCTTAAGAAAGAAAGAATGCTGGAGGTATCACAATCCCAGGTTTCAGGACATACTACAAAGCTAGAGTATCTGTTAAACAGGATGGTATTGGCACAGAGATAGACACCTAGATCAATGGAACGAAGTAGAGGGCCCAGCAATAAACCTATGCTTGTATGGTCAGTTAATCTATGACAAAGGAGCAAGAATGTACAATGGAGAAAAGACAGTCTTTTCAACAAATGGTTCTGGGAAAACTGGACAGCAACATGCAAAAAAAATGTAACTGGGCCACTTTCTTACACCATACACAAAAGTAAACTCAAGATGGTTTAAGGACTTAAACATAGAGACCTGAAACCATGAAACTCCTGGAATAAAACATAGGCAGTAATTTCTTTGACATTAGCCATAGCAGCATTTTTCTAGATAAGTCTCTTTAGGCAAGGGAAACTAAAGCAAAATCAAACTATTCAGACTACCCCAAAATAAAAAGTTTTTGCACAGTGAAGAAAACAATCAATAAAATGACAAGGCAACTTACTGAGAAGATATTTGTAAATGACATATCCAATAAGGGATTAATATCCAAAATATATAAAGAACCTATATAACTCAACACCAGAACAAAGCACAACCTAAACAATCTGATCTAAAAATGGGCTGAGGACCTGAATAGATGTTTTTCCAAAGAAGAAATACAGATGGCCAACAGACATAAGAAGATGCTCAGCATCACTCATCATCAGGGAAATGCAAATCAAAACCACAATGAAATATTACCTCACGCCTGTTAGTATATGTGCTGCCAAAGCGAGCACTACCTCATGCCTGTTAGAATGGCTAAAATAAAAAACTCAAGAAATAACAAATGTTGAGGAGGATGTGGCTAAAAAGGAACTCTTGTGCACTGTTGGTGGGAATGCAAAGTGGTGCAACCAATGTAGAAAACAGTATAGAGGTCCCTCAAAAAATTACAAATAGAATTACCTTAAGATCCAGGAATTCCACCACTGGATATTTACCCAAAGAAAACACAAACACCAATTCAAAAAGATACATGCACCCTTAAGATTTATTGCAGGATTATTTACAATAGCTAAGATATGAAAAAAGCACAAGTATCCCTGAATAGATGAGTGGATAAAGAAGTTATGGTATACGTACACAATGGAATATTATTTTGCCATAAAAAGAGTGAGATCTTGCCATATGCAACAACATGGGTGGACCTAGAGGGTATTATGCTAAGTGAAATAAGAGAAAGACAAATACCATATGATTTCATTCATATAGTGTTTAAGAAACAAAACAAATGAGCAAACAAAGAAAACCCAGAGAAAAAAACTAGACTCAACTACAGAGAACAAGCTGGTGGTTGCCAGAGGGGAGGTGGATGGGAGAGTGGCTGAGATAGATATGGGGGTTTAGAGTATACATACCGTGACGAGCACTGAGTAAGGTATAGAATTGTTGAATCACTATTTTGTGCACCTGAAACTAATAGCACTATATGTTAAATATACTTTAATAACAAAAGAAAATAAAATATTCATCTATTTGATACAATTTCAACAAGTAATTACTACATGCCAAGGGTCAGAAGATACGGCAATAACCCTATTTGTGCCTTCGAGGGGTACACCATCTGTTCATAGCTGGACAGGCGTCTGCAGCAGCAGACAAATACCATTCCAGGCACAATAAGCTAAGAATGTGAACTTAAGGGTCAGACACATGAGTTCTCACTCTGGTGCTCATGAACTAGGTGACCTTGAGCAAGTAATGACACTGCAGTGTGACTCATTGTCTGTGTCATGGTGACACCTGCTTCATGAAATAAGTAATGTAAGGACAAAGTGAGATTAAAAGCTGTGATTGTGTAAAACTCACCATCTCATGTCTTGTAATTACTGGATTCTTGGTAACGTAAGGCCTCTTCCCCATTCCCTCATCCCCAGCTTCAAGACCTGCTAAGGGAATTTAGAGGGACAGGTGGTCATGTGTCCATGCTGGAGGGAAGAAGACTCCAGGAGGCTGTAGTTGAGCTGGACCTGGCAGGGTAGGAGAGAGAAGGAAAGCTCCTAGGCAGTGGGAAGGGGCTTGGCCAAGGTGTGGCATGATAATGCCTATGGCATGCTGAGAGGAAAAGGTTGCTTCTCTCAGGATCAAAATCAGGGGAGGACTTTGAAAAAAATCTCCCAATGAATTATTCTGTTTTTGTAAGGAGTCCTAGGAGGAAGAGATTGGGATATTATTCAGAGCCGGAAAACCACCTACTCCCAGGAAGCCTTTCTTGAACCTCCAATATAATGCAATGGTTGAGTCTAGCAAAGGCTTTGCCTTCAGGCTAACGTGACCATGCTTTTGTCCCCACAGCAGTAGTGGACAGGTGACAAAATCACTTTAAATTTCAAATCCCTCTGTAATATGGGGAATAACAACAATAGAATACACCCATGGTGTTGTTATGAGTATTAAATATAAAGCCTTTAGAACATGTCAAGCATCCAATAAGCACTCAATAGATGCTAGTGTTTTGTTTTGTTTTTTTAAACCTTTGCCATACCTTCTTCCCTAGTGTATACCACTTCGTGTTGAAAGTAAATAGCCTGTGATTTTGAGAGGGCAGGACTGTGCTTTCATTATCTCTCTTTTATGGCCTGGGATAAGGGGATGGTCCCATAAAGTTGGCTCTTGGGTATGACTATTGAATGGAACTGAACTTGTGTTGGCTGGACCTAGTTATAATGCTATGGAGTGCAACTCGGGATGGAGTGAGTCGGTCTGGCAGGCTAGGGAAACTAGGTCCTGGGAAGAGCACCCTGGCCTTAGGGGTCACAAAGACTTGACTTGAATCTGAAACTCCCTATTTTAGGGCCATTTATTCTTGGGCTTAATTTTGTCATCTGGAAAATGGGGATGGAAATCACTACCTCCTGGGGTTGTTATGAGAACCCAATTGAGGTATCTATGTTAATGTGTTCTTAGACTATGAACTCGGTATGTGTGTGTGTGTGTGTGTGTGTGTGTGAGAGAGAGAGTGAGAGAGAGAGAGAGAGAGAGAGAGAGGTCTCTGGTACACAATTGGTGCTCAGTGCACAATGAGTATATATTTGCCTCCCCTTCTCCCCTTTTCTGGGGTTGGGGAATTCAGTCACTTAAAGAACGAGAAGGGCACCTTACAAGGTGGTCTCCCCATGACTCAATGCCAGGTCACACACCACCACTACCTCTGCCTCCAGCCCATGCGGGAAGGAGCATGGGAAGTCTGTGTGCTGAGGGGCCTGTGTTGGTGCCACCCAGGCAAGGTCAGGGCTTGGGGGTGAGCAGTGAAAGTCTGAAGACTTGGGTTCCACCCAGCTTCTCCATTAAACAGCTAAATGTCTTGGGTCTTGCCCTCAGCAGGCTGGACCTGGGTTCCCCCTTGTAAGTTAAGCAGGAGTACTCAGCAAACAGGCCGTCTACCTATAGTGCCTGTAGGGATATCACTGTGAACACAGTTCACCCCTTCTCCCCCGTGGAGAGGTTATGGTATCTTGAGGATAATGGACCAGTACATAGAATATTCTGGAATGATGTGAAAAGTGCAAATAAATGCACAGACACAAGAACCCAGAGGAGTAAGTGGCTTTACCATCTCTAAAATCCTTTAGAAAGACAAGAGAAAGGCTCTGGAAGCATAAACCTGTCTTCCTAGTTAGCATTCTGCAGCCTCTTCCAAGGCATGCCTCCTCTTGGGAAGGAGCTTTATCAGATGTGTCAGGATAGCTGGCTTTTGAGTTAAGCATTCAACTTTCCAGCTTTCTCTTACTCCACATCTCTAGACCCTCATTGGTAAGAACTCTGTGCAATGACCCGCTGGCTTTTTATCCTCAGACTGACTGACTCCATTCTTACTTAGCCTTTAGAAGTTATCATGATGGAGTCTTAGGGTCTCGGTTTCCCCGTCAGACTAATTCCATAGCCTAGAACAGTGTTTCCAAATCTTTTGTGAAAGTTGGTATTTTTCTCCAAAAAAATTCTCTCGTGAAATCCTAATACATAAAACAGGAAGAGGCAGAGCTGCTTCTGATTGAGAGAAGGAGAGCTGTTCTCTCTCCTGTAAGCTTGGCTCTATGTGGGGCATTGAGTTGTCTAGTAGAGCAACTGTTCTGCAAATGATACAAGGGAAACACCTGGAGGCAGCCTGAGGCTTGGAGAAATCCTGGTGGGCTTTCTGGAGGAAGTGATGCTTAAGCAGAGCCTAGAAGAAGGAGTAGGCATGTGTCCAGGAAGGTGTGCAGGCAGGCGTCCTACACAGAGAAGAGGTGAATAGCAGGCAGAGTTGGGATCTCAGAGAAGGGGGTATTGGGGGTGGGGATGAGAACCTCCACCATGTGGTCCATGGGAAGCAGTGAGAAGATGTAAATTGGAGAGATAGAGGGCCCAGAACTTGATGAAACCTTCACGTGTCTTGTTTGGAGTTTGACCTTGATCCTAGGCAGATGGTACCGAGTCCTTTATGAGGTTTGAGTGGGGAAGTACGGTAATTATATTTTCAAAATATATATAAGCAGATTTATTAGTATATAATTCACAAACCATACAATTTGGTAATTGGATCGTGG
Source organism: Vulpes lagopus (assembly GCF_018345385.1). Classification (NCBI taxonomy): domain Eukaryota; kingdom Metazoa; phylum Chordata; class Mammalia; order Carnivora; family Canidae; genus Vulpes; species Vulpes lagopus. The sequence goes on along the minus strand of NC_054838.1, from coordinate 29,987,861 downwards.
GACTGGAACTAAATCACTTTGTCTACAAAGTGGCAAAGGGAGTAAAATCACTGGGGGATCATTCTGGACAGCCTCAGACACTAAGCTCTGGTTCTACTCCCTGGCTTATTGTTAACAGCCCAAACCTGCCCTTCATGTGTCTAAGTGCTCCTGGGCAAAAGGAACCTTCTAGGTCCGGGACCACTGAGGGAAGTAAGGGTAGAGGCTCTTGCAGGTTGGCCAGGCAAGAGATCAGATGCTGGCCAGAAGGGTGGCGGTGCGGAGGAGAACAGGCTCTGGAGACAAATCCAGGAGTCACTGCAGAGTCCTGGCCTGGTGGGACTGTGTGTGGGCCTTGGCTTCTCTGTGAGGATGAAGAAGGCCTGGAAAGGAACCTGCTGGAGGAGAGGGAGAAAGGAAATTGGGGTGCGAGGACACCCACAGAGCCACAGGGAGAAGAGAAAGCCCTGAAGCAGTTAATCCTGCTGGTTGAATTGTTTCTTTAAACGACACTCTAAAATCAAATAGACGCAATAAAAACACAGTGGCCTTTTCATTAAACGTGCCACAGAGGCCCCCTTGTTCAGCAGCCATTGTCAATCAGATCTGGGCCATTGTCTCTTTCCTCAGCCCCCCATAATTGGCATCTGTCTGGGAGAAAACAAATAAACACCAGGCTGGCATTTTAACTAGGGCAGCAAGGAGTGGGGTTGCTCCTTCGCAGAGTCTGCTCAGCCATCAGGACAGGGGAGGGTCCCGAGGAGGAGCGGCCCAGCCACAAGGTCCCAGTAGCCACCCCTCCCTGCCCCTGCCCCCTCCCCGAAGGAGCTGCTCTGATCTTTCCCCAGATCACCGCTCCCGAGAATGCTTTTTTTCTGCTTTCTGTCTGCAGAAGCCCCTGGGACATAGTCCATAGGAAGGCTTTATTTTGGGGATTTTGCCTTCAGGAAGGCAAGGGAAAAAGAAGTTACGGACACATTGTCTGGCTGACTTTGGTGCAACCACTTAATAACAATATAGCAATATAGGCCTCTTGTTAAATAATACACACAGAATTAAAGTAGCATGGTTAATTAGTAATAGCATTATTGCAGCATGAGGAAATACAACTACAGTGATTAACTAGTGATAATAGCAGAGTCACAGCATCCCTATTAACTGAATGCTCTATACCAGCACTGTTGCCAGCTACGGCTTTGGACAACATGTTTATGTACAGGCGGTTCTCATTGATCCCAGTAGTTACGTTCTATCAAGTAGCCACGAACGCTGAATTAGTACTGAACCATTGCCCCTGGAGAAGTACGGAGCGAGGTTCCTGCCAGCTTCTGGTCAGAACATTTTCATCACCCGATCAATGCGTATTTCCGTGTAAAAGCACCTTTTTAAATATATATTGTTGATTCATTAACACTGAACTCACACCTAACGGTGCTATAACTCATGCCTGAATGGAGCTTAGCTAATACATGAATTTCTTGTAAGGCACATACGTCCTGGCCTTCTCGCTCAGGAGCACTAGATATCACTTCAGCACTATGCTTGGAGCCATTTTAAACAGCAAAATCACCAGCAAAAATGTGAAAAATGTGGCACTAAATAGACCGCGAAAAGGATACTTGTTTACAGTATGAGAGCTGTAATAAGAACCCAGAGCGTTGCCTTGTTCAACCTCAGCTGGGAATGCGTGCATCGGGAAACTCAAATTTCCACATTCCGGGCATGTCGGTGAAGGACCACAAGAGTGCAATGCGTATTGATGTGGAGGTTACTAATAAATTGTAGTGAGTAGGCAAATTTGCAAATACATATTCCACAAATGAGGATTGACTGTACTTGTTTCACTTATTTTCTCACTGGAGCCAACAACTCTCATCTTTTAGTATAGAAAACTAAGGTTCACAGTGTTCAGACAGCTGGAATGTGGTTTCTTACGTTACACCAGGGGTCAGTTAACTACAGCCCATGGGCCAGCTGCCCGTTTTTTATAAATAAAGCTTTATTGAAACAGTCATACTCATTTGTTTGCATACTGCATATGTAGCTGCCTCTGTGCTGCACTGGCTGAGTTTAGTAGTTACAATAGAGAGGTTATAGCCCAGAAAGATGAAAATACTTACAATCTAACCCTTTAGGGAAAAGTTGGCTGCATTATCCCAGATTCTCTCTTTGAGTTCAGAAGGGAGAGGCTTCTTTCTGGTCTTAATTCAGAATGGTTTGTGCTTTTCCAAAACACTTTGTTTTTTCTTTCTTGAACATTGGGAATTTTATAAGTGATTATATTTCCTTCTTTACAATGATGTTAAGAAACTCAAAGCCTAAACAGATGGAGATCCATGGCACATGATAGGAACAGGAAGGATCTTCCATCTTGGTTATGCCAGAAGGGAATTAGATGATCTCAGCATGGTAAAAAATATGATCAATTTATAGAAGGTTGTACAGGCATCTGGAACTTTCCAGTGATGAAGTGTTTTATCTGGGGCAGGATCCAGATTCTGTATGAGTGGTCATGACTCCTTCCCTAAGAAGACAAAGAGCTACTATCTGCAAATAATATTTTTAGCTAACTACTATTTATTGAGAATTTATTATGTGCTTGATACCGGACTGGGTGCTGTATATGGCTCATATTATTGATTCCCTATGGCATATAGTATATAGACTAAGAGCCTCTACTCCATGGGGTAAGTGTGATGATCCCTTTTTACCGATGAGGAGACCAAGGACCGAAGATGTTAAGCAATTTGTCTTTGGTCACAAAGCAAAGAAGTGACAGATTAGAGATTTGAAGCCATATGTGTCTGACTCCAAAAGTTATTCCCTACATGTCCTCCATCATTCTAGATAGCTTACCCAGCATCAGCCTTCATCCTTGCAACTCTTAGAATTAAGACTCTGGGCTGCCTGGTGAGGCATTTCTGACATTCTTCTCATGTTAGGATCTTCCTCTCTGGATTTGAACAGAGTGGTCAGCCTCTGCAGAACTCTGGGGTGAGGTGGGTTGGGTGCCATGTCAGGAATAGACACACAGATCAGTGAGAAGGCTCTGTGGTCACACAGGTACATGAGGGCAGTGGGCTGACAGTGGTGCTGTCAGGGTGGCCAGGGACTGGAGAAACGGGTGCAGGAGGCCAAGCTGGCACAACTCAGTGACTGGCTTCATGGGGACAATGAGAAGGTGACAAGGGTGGTTCCCCGTTTCTGGCTGAGCTGACTAGGTGGATGGTGGGTCATTCTCTGAGACTGGAGAGAAGGCGAGGAGCTGATTCTGTGCAGGCTGAGCTTGGCACTGCCACGAGGGCATCAAAGGATAGGTCTGTTTGCCAACGGTGGTAGCCTTTATCCATGCCTGATATGTATCTCCTAATTTGTGTATCTGTCTGTCCCACCAAACTCTGCCACTGAAGGGCAGAGAGCCTTTGTTGAATGAATGCAAAAGCTTCCATTTTTGTGTCGTTTTGTTTGTTTTGGTGACTCTTTCTAGATGGCTGTGAAAGTCTTATCAGTCTCCAATCTCCTTGGTCACTTGTGCTATGCCTGTAAGGAAAGTGAAAGCTCTGCTTTGGTCAATTCCAAGGCTCCTCTGTCTCTATCAGAACCAATAAATACCTGCTGTCACACTGTTATTACACCTCCTAAACTCTTTAGTACACAATGTAAGTGGAAGGCTGTAAAGACTCTGTTAAGGAAGTCTCTGGCGAGACTGGTAGCAAATGTGAGGGCCTGTACCTTTCCGAAGGATAGGCTCTGGGGCACAGGAGATTATCCCCCTCCCTCCTCCTCCTCTCATCATTCCCCTCCTTTGGCAGCAACACTTGTGTATATTTATTGAGCATCTGGGCATCAGAATGATGCAAGGTACTTTCGAGCACTAGCACAGAACCTCACAAGGCCAGACATTTTTGTCTGTTTCATTCATGGCTGCATGTCCCTGTGCCTAGACTGTGTTTGATGAGCTTGATCCATGGTAGATGCTCAGTAAGCATTTTTGAGGGGATGGAGTAAAGAATAAAGATACTTGCCTTTGATGGGGAAGATCTGTCTATCCATCCAACATTTGTTGAGCATTGTCAGATCCTGAGTGTGACCCTGGGAACACCAAGAAGTGTAGGTCAGCCTTGCACTCGAGAAGTATTCATGAAGGAGGCCAACAAGTCAAAAGATCACAAATATTCCTGGGAGAAGTGTTATAATAGGGATCTGAACCGAGTGCTGGGAAAGGCCAATGGGGTGCTCCTTACTCTCACTCACTGATTGGGGAGGGCTTCACAGAGGAGGCGGTGGCATTTGGCTTGCGTCTTGAAGGATGAGTAAGAGTTCCTTGAGTGGGAAATAAGAAGGACATCCAGACTGAGAAAGTCTTTGGAGGAGGGCGCTAAGACAGTTGCTGAAGTCATTTACAAGGAGACACGCAGGGCAGAGGGTGACAGATGGGAATAGGGGTTGTTGTATCCTCCCCAGCCCTAGAGAAAGACTAGTTTTTTATCCAGATCTCTAGTCCCACCCTATCTATCTTTCCATTTTATCATCCTACTAGATGAAGAGAGGAGAATAGAGTTTTTTTGGTGGGGGACAAATGTTGAAAACAATCATACACAAGGAAGGCACGGATACATGCATGAAAAAAATTAAAGCCAAATGGCTCAGAGCAACACTTTTGACTAGAAATATAATATTCTAAATTTTCTGGTAGTCATATTTTAAAAAATGAAACAGGCAAGATTAATTTTAATAATATATTTTATTCAAAAGGATATGTTCAAAATATATCATTTCAACATGTAGTTAACATAAAAATTCACTGATTAAAATTTTAAGTTCCTATTTTCATGTTCACTCTTGGACATGTATAGTGTATTTTACACTTAAAACACATATAAATTTGGATGAGCCACACTTCAAGGGCTTGGTAGCCACATGTGGCCCATGGCTACTGGAGTGGGCAGTGTAGGCTAGACCCCTAAACACTGTAGCATGTGATATGAAACTGAAGAATCAAGGGAAGTCCAGGCTCCCCCCATGCCCATTCATTCATGCACACAGCATTTACAGAATGCCACTCCTGGTCTGGAGCTTCTGATGTGAAGTCAGATAAGAAATGGTGTATGTCACCAGAAAGTGTGCAGTTTCCTATATTTTAGGCCATGAGCTAGCCATCCATAGGCCCCGGGGTCTGTTTGTTCATCAGGGATCTCACCTGGGGCCTTGAGTTTGTAACGGTAGGCAGATACTTTGGATTTGGCTCTTTGAATTTTCCTGTACTGCATATTAAAAACATTATAACCCATTGAGTGCTATACTTAGTCAGCTTAACATTTTTTACTCCACACCTGGCCCACTTCACTCATTAGATTACCTGTATGCCCTCTGCAAATATTTGTGTTTGAGCGCCCTGGATCAGACATCTTTAAGAAATCCCAAGTCTGAGTAAGGTCAAAGGTGGAATGGACCTAGAGAGAACCAGGCCATGGTTGGCAACCCTCATTTGTGTTCTGGAATCATGTGGAGTGCTTTTTAAATCTATTTCCTGGGCCCCACCCTCAGAGATTGTGATTCAGTTGGTCTGAAAAGGGGATGGAGACCAAGTATTTTTTTAAAAGCTCTACCCAGCTTTTAAAAGCTGGTTTTTGTTCACTTTCTAACATGCTGCTGTTGAGAAACCACAGCCCAGAGAGGCTGTTTGTTTCTACCAGGGTCCCAGAGTACACCAGCCTTCTAACTCTCAACCCACTGCTGTTTTCCTCAAACAGCGCAGAGGGCAGGGGAGCCCTAAAAACCTCCCTGAACCTTCAGGAGGTGTTATGTACCCCAGGAGCTTGGAATGGAGAGTCAGGAATCTGTAACCACTGTGTTGCTCTTCAAGAACAAAGCACTTGTCGGTTTACCACTCTGGGAAGATTGCCAGGCTCAAGTATTAATAATAATCTCTTTGTTTTTTAAATGCCTTATAATTGCATAAATAAAGCTTACTTTCTCTTCTTTAATGGTAATGAGGCTTATTTGACTGATTGGTTGATTAATAATACTCTAATTTCTTTGCTGCCAAAACAAAAAGACCAAAAGTGGATGCAGGGTGCTGGTGGCTTGGGATGAGGAGCCGCGATTCTGGCCATCCTTTAGCTACTGCCCCGATAACTCAGGCAGAAGGCGTAGCACCGTTTCTGCACCAACAGACACCAATAAGGAGGGGGTACAGTCTGCCTGAGGAAGCTGGCCCCTGCATTTTCCTGGGGGGATATTCTCCAACACCTTTTTTTTTCTTCACATTATGCAATGTCCAGCCTCTGGCGGCCTGTGGAAGATGGTACTCTCTGGCTTCAACCAGTAATGGTTGCAGTCATTCTGGGTCAGCATCGTGCATACACTTGTAGATGCAGGAAATGGTGAAACTAATCATGTTTGCTACCTCCCCTTGGCTGCCAGGAAACTCAGAGCCAATTGCGAGTCCAACCAGCCATGAGCATTGAGTTCTCAGTGTGTGTTTGGTGTCATAACAACGGCTCCTATTTGTTAAGCATTTCCCATCTACGCGGACTCCTTGTACCTTACCTTCTGCAAACTGCGTGTTCCTGAAAAACTACAGTGTAGAGCTCCCTTGTATAAATCAAGCAATGTGTTCAGTGCCCTGAGGGAATAAGGAAACTCATTTAAATCTGAGATTCCTTCGCCATGAATAATGACCTCTTCACTCCACTGCATTTGCAGTGTCATTTGCAGGTTTTCAGACTCTCTCTTGACCTACCAAGGAGGCCACCTGGGCCCTGGCTGCTGCTTCCGACTTGGCTGTGAACTTTGGCTCTCTTTTTCTGAGCCCAGAGCGGCCCCTGCTCCAGCTACAAGTCGCCAGAGCTCAGCCCTGCCAGGGGCCCATGGTTACGGGTGGCTTTGCACAGACACACATGGACCTGGAGGCAGAGGGAAAGGGGAGGGCTCTTACTGGTCACCTGCCTCCTTGCAGTGTGTTCCTGATAGATAGCAGATGGAGAAATGAGGGGCTTAATGAGGTCAGCATTCTGGCCAAATGCTTTCCATCTTCCTCTCACCACTGAGCCCATTGGAAAAGAATGTTGTACTGGGCGGGTGGTTTGGGGAGAGCTAGAAAAGCTGAGCTTTCCCCAAAGGTGTTGGGGGATGGGGTGGCTCAAGGAAGAATGTGCACTGATAGAATTTGGCTCACTTCAGTGAAGATTTATTAAGCACCTTCGGTATCAGTCACCTGTATGTATCTCCCCGTGTATTCCTAAAATACCCTTCCATGCAGCTTTCTTTGTCCCTCTTGTTATTGCTGACCTATTTGAAAGGCTCAGAGATATGAAGTAACTTGGCCCGGATCACACAGTCATCCTAAGACTTAGCTGGGGGTTAGAATCCAAGTGTCTCTCTCCCTGAAAACCAAATGCACCAAGCTGCTTCTACCACTCACTGTGTCATACATTCCTTCCTAAATTGTTTTCAGAGGTACATCTTGAGGTCTCATTTCCGAAGCATCTCCTCTTGCTGTAGTGAGGAAATGGGGGTAGGAAGGAGACCGAGCTTCAAAGTGTTGGTGGAAAGGGACGAAGCGAGCAGTTTACACTTAGAAAATTTGCTTTCAGCTCTCTCCAGAGGTAGTAGTAATTTAATCGTCAAGGCTGGCATCCACTGCCTTGGGGGCTCCCTGCCCCAAGCCAGATGTTTTTGTTGAATCTGGTAATTTTCAAAGAAAGGTCCAGATTGGAGTGTCAGATCAATGGCTGGCCTCTGTGAACAGGACTCATAGATGAACACGGGAAACCGTCCGTGAACCGTGTGCTACACAAGTCCGTGCCTTTCCTGGCTCTCCTCACGGCAGCCCTGAGAGGCAGGCATCATACTGACCCCATCTTACTGGTGAGAAGACTGAGCCCCCAAGACTTTTCAAGTAAAGTACAGAGCTGGGACCCATCATATCTAGGAAGATGCAAGCCTGGTGCTGGCACTCATGGGCACTCACAGACCATTGTAAGTTGAGCTTTCTAGCTCTGAGGCTTTTCTTTTCCATCACACCCTCTCTGCCTTGAGAAAAAGCAATGTATCCTGAAGACTGTTTTTCTCAAAATATAAAAAAAATCCTTGCTGGGCTGTGATCCCATGTTCCTCCACAGGCCCCTCTGGAGTCTCCATGGACCCATGCACATTACTTGCTTTCATCCATCCGGAAGTTATAAGAAACCAAATGTTGGCAGCATAACATCTTTCTTTGGAGGAACAGAGGCCTGCCCCCGTATGTGTCTCTGGGGATGGGAGAAGAAATTTGAGAGGTGGTAGAGGATGAAGGCACTGGCTTTGTTTTGTCAAGATCTAGGCTTTTTAAACAGTTTCATCCCCAAACCCATAGCATCCCTCCTCCTCAAGAGAAAACAATCCCCCAAAATGTATAAACCACCATGTCCTGTAACACCCACGCCTCTCTCTCAGTACATTCCTCACCTGGCCCTCAAAACAGAGAGTGGGAAGAGCTGTTCACAGAGGTCACTGGTGTGGGGCTCAGCCAACCAAGACGGAAAGGCAGATTGAAATCTGTAGGAACCATCAGATGGTCCGGAGTGTGTGAATTCCAACAGGTAGTAGGAATCAGAGTAGAGAGGGAACACAGCAGGGTATCAGGGTTTGTTGAGTGCACATGATACACCAGATAATATCCATATGCATTCCCCTTTTCTTTCTCCATCAGCCCTGTGAAGTTGCAAGATGGAGAAATTGAAGCTTAAGGAGTCACAACAGCTTGTCCCAGGCCCATAACTTGTCAGAGGCAGAACTGAGGCCAGAGCCCAGGTTCTTGATGCCAGAGCTGGAGACAGGATCAGGAAGGAGCTAGGTTTGCTAACAGAGGGGCATGCTGTCCTCATGTGCCTGGCCTGGTATATGGTATGGGGTCAGAGGTGTGTGACCTTACAGTAAGGTTGGAGCTATTCAGACATGCTGTATCATGCAGGTCTAGACCTGTGTGGTCCAGTGAGGTAGCCACTGATCATATAGACTATTGAAATTTAAATTAGTTAAAATGAAGTAAAATAAAAAAAATTCAGTCCTTGGATTGCAGGAGCCACATTTCAAGTGTTTAATTTTACAAGTGCCTAGTACCATATTGGATAGCACAGGTTTCTAGAATGTTTCCATCATTGGAGAAAGTTCTATTGGATGACTCTGGCCAAACAGGAAAGTGAACAGTTCGAATCACCTCTGTATCTGAACCCCCAGCCCACGCCTGGTCTGGGGGGGAGGGCACAATGCCAACCCTCCTGCAGGTGCTGTTGGTGGCTGGAGCTCAGATTCTGGTGGCCCTTGTCATGTGTCCCATGCTTTTAGTCTCCGCTGACTAGGCTTCTCAGATTGGCTGTGTGTGCCCCATACCTCCCCTTGATGCGGATCCCTGATTTTCAGAGTCTGCTCCAAAGTCATACATTTTGTGCCCTCTTAGAACATTCAGTACCAATTATTTTATCCTGAATATATCCGGAACAAGGCCTAGCACAAAAACTATAGGTGTTGGTGAAATCGTAGCACTGTAGAGAAGACACACAAGAGTCATTGCAGCCCTGTGATAAGGGTTTGTTGCAGGCATTCGTTCCTTCATAAATAATGATCGAGCCCCCTACTATGAGTGGGGCACAGTAGATACAGAAAGTGATATTTAGGAAGGAGTGGCTATTTCCTTGGTAGGTTAGGTGAGGGTACAGATGGAGTCAAACATGAACAAGGTTACTGGGTAGGGCAGCCCCAAATGTGTGTGGTTAGGGGGCCTCCTTGGATGCTGGGCATCAGGAAAGTCACTGATGGAGGCAGCATGCATCCAGGACTCAAAGTCAGAGGGCAGCCCTGAGACAGTGAATTGAGTGGGGTACCAGGCCGTGGACTGAGTATCCTAGGGCTTTAGGGCAAAGGCAGCTTGAAAGTCACCTAAACCCCTTTCGCAGAGGACAGACCTGAGGCCCAGAGGCAAGAAAGGAATGTTGGGATTTAGTGTGGCAGAGCTGAGTCTGGAACCCAGGCTACCAGCTCCTAGGCTAGGACCCTCCCTTTCCTCTGTTCTGTTTTTTAAGGGACCATTCTTAATCTTAGTCCACATTCCTTACCACTCTGTAATGTGGGCAGCTGACCATAAGGGTGATTCCAAGCCCAGCATCCTTATAGGATTCAGGTCTCAGGGAAGGAGGGCACAGAGCAGAAGCAGTAGGAGTGAGACAGGAAACCCGTTAGACACCTTGTGTAAAAGTTGTGATTGTTAACTCAAGCCAGAAAACCCGGGCTGGGAACCCAGCTCTGCCACTTACCAGCTGTATGACCTTGGGTGAGTTACTTCATTTTTCTGACCTTCAAGTCTAACTGGGATGATAGTTACCTACCTTTTAGGCTTGTGCCCCAGAGCAAAGAAGTTATGTATCTGAAGCCTTTGGAATAGCATCTGGCCTATATTATAAGCACCATATGTGTGTTAAGGTTGTTACTACAAAAAGTCTGAGGTTACTGCTTCAGCAGATTTGTCCCCTGTCCTGGAGCTAGCTGTGTGATCTGACCTGTGTACCGATGGGGAAAGGGGGACAGAGCAGAAGGTTTGTATGCCCGGCACAACTTAGGAAACCTCAAATTCATACTCCTGTGCTCCTGCTTAACTCTCCAGTAGAGCATGTATCCTGTCCCATCTTGTATTTGTAAATAGTTTGTGTATTTGGCTCCTCTTCCCTATTCAAAAATACACATCTTGAGAGCAGGAACTGCATTTTACTATTTAGTAGCAAAGGAAACAGATTCAGATCTTGAGTTAGAAAATAGGGATTCAAATGATTTCATCTGAAAGATACAGCTTCTCTTTGCCTTGCTTTATTGAAAAATTTTAAAGATTTTCTTTATTCATTTGACAGAGAGAGAGAGAGAGAGAGAGAGAGAGAGAGAGAGAGATGTGAAGACAGCTCTTCTAGGGCCCCTTATCAAAGCCCAGGGAAGCTGAGCTCCCTTGCAGAGGTCCGCTGCCAAGCATTGTTTATGCTGGGATGCAGGCTGAGGTATTGGGACATGACGTGCAGCAGAGGGAGAGGTGTTGACCAGGAAATTTTCCATACACAAAGTCCAGTCTGCATAACTCATATCAGAAATTACCCGGGAGACGGCTCCCTTCTCCACACTTGTTGGCTCAGGGCAAACAGAACCAGCAGCCCCTGGGCCTCCTGGCAAATTGTCTTTGAAGAATAGCTACTCTGGAGCCCAGGTGATTACAAACCGACTTGGCTACTCTCTGAAAATGATTTTGTTTTATCCCATTTCATTCCTTCTGCTTCTAAGAAAAAATAATTCCATACTCAAAAAACATTATTTTCATAGTCCAAATATCATCTTGATCAAGGAGTTTCTGGAGAGAGGAATAACATGGCTCAGGGCAGGACTGGTCATTGTATGTGGGCCTCGAGAAGATGGCACAAAGCCAGGGATCTTGCCTTGGAACCATAGTGCATGACAACATAGGATAGTTCTTGTCTGTCTTCTGCCTTAATTTCTTCATAGCACCCAATGCAGTGGTGACTGCATAGTAGGTGTTTGATGGATACTTGATGATTGAATTAACGATTATAGGGATGGATGGGTGGTTGGTAGATGGATGGATGGATGGATGCATGGAATGGATAGATGGATTGGATGGATGGAAGGATGAATGGATTGATGGATGGCATGGATAGGATGGGTGGGTAGTGGATTTCAGTAGAATGTAGGTTCCAGAAAGGCAAGGGTTTTCATCTTTTCTATTCGCTGATGCATGTCTAATGCCTCGTGCTTGGTGCATAATAGACACTCACTAAATGTTTGTTGTTGAAATGGGTGAATGGATGGATGAAAGAGTGTATGAATGAGTGGGTAGATGGATGATGAATGAATACTAGTTTACTTTCAAACAGTATTTTATAGTTCATATCCTTTACATTATTCAATTCTCAGCCAAGCTGTGCAATGTAGTGTAGGCAGATATGTAATTGGCCACTCCCTCCTTCCAGCCAAGCAGTATTCTCAGTATCACAGGCCTACTTCTGTCCTAGGAACACCTTCCAACTTTCTTCAGAACAGTGAGCTCCTCCAAGCCCGAATATAAATGTTACTCATATTTCTAGTACTGAACACTGTAGATAGTCTGTATTTGTGGACCAAATAAGTTCAGTCATGGCCACTTCGGAATGGACCAGAGAAGTGACAAAACCAGTCCTGGCTAGTAGGTGGTAGAGCCAGGACTGAAACTCGACTTCAGACTGCCCATCTTGGGCTTGTTTGATGTCAGATGAGTGTGAAAATGATTTGATTGTCTAGAGAAGGGGGCTGCCCATATGGATATCTGCCAGACCCATCATTTTAGGAAGCTGGGGAGCCAAGGACAAGCAGTTTTTCCTAAGCCTCCCTGGTTGAAATGACCGCATCTGCCTAAGTTCCTGGCTCCTTTAGCAGACAGGGGTTATGTGATGTGCTCAGAAGCCTGGCCACCTATTGGTATTAAATAGAGTCACTGCCAATAAAGATTCTCCAGTGCAGATATTTATTCCTCCAGTGCAGGATTTAGAGATACAGGCAGGAAACTTCTCACTTTTAGAAACTGGTGTTTTATAAGTCAAGACCACTTTTGACTAGCGCAGACTTGACCCTTGTGAAATACAGCCCTGTCCTAGTTGGCAAAGAATAAGAAGTCATGTGGCACTTGTTGAAGAGTGCTAGCCTTTGGCTTCATGAAAAATGGGGTTCAGATATAGGCCCCACTGCCTACAAGCTTGGGGAAGCAGTTAAATGGGAGGAAGTAAATGCCTTCTGAGCATCCACTTTATACTACTCACTTGTCCTGGTGTTGGGGTGCATGAATTCACTTAATCTTTCCCATAACCCTTTGGGGTCCATTTGATGCATGAGAAAATCAAGGCTCAGAAAAGTTATGCATCTTGCCCTAAGGTCACAGCACTGGTGACTGATAGAGAGGCCTGTTTGCTCTGACTCTAAAACCCTTTCTACTTCGGCACATGACATGCCACCAAACCTTTTTCCTCCTCCTCCTCATTAATGTAAGGAGGATAACACTAGATTTTCCATCTGCTCCATCTATTCTATGAATCGAGTGGCTCCTTCAATCACAGGTGTTTGCAAGAAGGCTTGAACTCTTCCGCCTGAGCAGGCTCACATTCTGCAGGCTATTTGCACCCACGATGCTGGCAGATTCTCAGATGACAAGTCTTTTGAACATTTGCCAATATCTCAACCCTTCTAATTAAAACCACATTATCTGTGATGATTTTTAATGATAGCATTTGTGGAGTTGGGATACTGTCTGGTCTCAAGTTCAGTTTGAAGTTCTCCCTTCAGAACAGCAGACGCAGTGGCCTTGACAATGGTCAGGTGGAGATCTGCACGAGCTTCCCTGGTGGCCTGTGTTATTCTTTTTTTTCCAGAAGCTTCTAGTTGGGGAGGCTCAGCCTGGCTGGCAGATGGTCTGGCAGCCCATGTGCCAAAGACCGATGTCGACTTTTCTTGTTGATCACTTGTATTGCCTTAGCCAAGTGCCCCTCACCCTCCACCCTTCCAAGGTACAGGTGAACAGAAGCAAGTGGCTCAGCATTTGTTTGCCATGGTTGCGGTCAGGCTTCAGGGAGCACCTGTGGCTTGTTTCTACCAACTGGCCTGTGACCCCTCCCACTATGTCCTCACAGTTGAGGACCTTTGCACCTGCAGGCTTGGAATTCTTCAGGCCCTACATCCAGTCCTGATGTGAAACTGGAGGAGATTAAAGAACGGCATCCTGAGCAATTGGTCTGTTGGGATTCATTAAACTATTATATTTACTCCTGGATAGTGAAAAAAATTTAAATCAGTTACTTAGGAAGGTATAACGTGTTTTCTTTGGGAGACAGTATCCAGCTTTTGAGGCTTCTAGGCTTGTCTGGACCCTGGGTGCTAGTCCCATTACTTGGGCCTAAGTTCCTTGGTCCACTGAACAAGGTCTACTGTACCTAGTCTTGATGTGGCTTCTCAGTCCATCTTCTACCCCCCCCCACCCCCCCACCCCACCCCCCGGTGCATCCTGTGCTCAGAAATGCCAAACTTCTGGTACTGCATGCACGTCACTTTTTGCTCAGACTACCTCCTCGGCCTGGACTGTCCTTGCTTCACTGCTCTGCCTCCCATTCCCCCATCACACTGACTCCTCCTCATCCTTTAAAATTCAACTCAAGGATTGCTTTCTCCAGGGAGACTTTGCCACTAATCCCAGCTAGGTGAGGCATCCTCGGCTGCCCTTATACTCTACCCTGTACAGATCTCTTTACGGTATATGTCAGTTGTCTGTCTGGATGTCCTGTCTTGTCTAGCTTATCTTGGCAACCCCACCGGGCCTGGAACAGAACAGTCTCTTAGTAATTGGGATGTGGCCAGATGGATGGATGGATGGAGACAGAGTTGATTAGTTACCTAACTGAGCGTCCCTCTTACTCCCAAAAGCCCCATTCCCAGAAAGTCTGACAGCCCAGCGGAGGTCATAAAATCTGAAGGTGGCCAGTGTGAGGTTCAGAGTCCAGGAGCAAGACTTTAGGAGTTGGAATCCAAGAGGCAAAGGAATTGATAAAGGGTGGGATTCCTATGGGATCCAGACACACAGGTCATGGACATTCTTAAAGATGCAGCCTTCTAATCCTTTCAACTCCGAGATGAAATTTTTTAAGTAGTTATGTTGCAGTTGGCATCCTCTTGCAAATTCTCACTGACTGTTCTAGTTTCTCAGTGATGTGACCAAGTTGTCAGCTTTCTAAGCTCTAGGGCTGGACAGCCCCAGCTTGGGGTTCTAGTTCTGCCAATTTCTGGAGGTGTGGCCATAGACAAATCAGTGGTCCTCATTAGGGTTTTCTATTCCTCTGGGAAATGTGTACACTAAATGAGATGATAGGTGGTAAGTACAGGGAACTGGTAGCACTTTCAAATGGGATCATTGAGGAAGAGTTTAATGAAGATCAGTGTCTCAGGAAAGCAGTTAGGGATGGTGCAGCATCCTAGAATAGGCAGCACCAAGAACCCCTTACCATCTGTAGGCCTAAAAGGGAAGGGGTGGAAGTGGTTCCTGAGAGAGTTGTACCTGCAGGACAGGATGTTGGACAGGAGCCATGGCCTTAGGAAGAAGTAAGAAACCACTGCCAATCACAGCCTAGCAGGGAGGAGTTGGGGGGGGGCAGCGGGGGATAATTACCCCAGCCTCCTCTCATTTTCATCCCACCCTGAGGCTGGTGCCTCCCCCTGGCTAAGCCCAAACAGATAACAGGGAAAGGAAAATCAATGATCATATCCCAAAGGTCAGTCTTCTGGAGCCTAGAGCAGCAGAGGAAAGGGTAGAGAAAGAAGCAAGAGGGATAAATGGAGAATGTCCAGCCCAGACAGTGGGTTCTCAACGTGGGCCACTTGCTCTCCTTATTTATTAGCATCTCTACCTCTTAGAAGAAGGGACAGAAGAGAGAAGACTCAGCAAATCTGAATACTCCTTATAGTTTCTCACAAGAGTGTATTAAGAACGAAGTTGAAATGGAGAGAAAGAATAAAGGATTTTTAAACGTTGATTGTCTGTGGATTTCTTTTATCCACGTTATCTCTTTCCGCCAGTAGCTGGGATAATTGAAACCTCATCGCCTTCTCTAACGGCAGCCGTTGGATGTGTTGAATGCACATCAAAGGTGTTTTTGTAAGGAGCTGTATGCTGTAGTTTTTAATTAATTTTAATTTTATTTTTACATTTGATCTAATAGAGTCAAATGAATCTTTATTGCTCAGATATCACTGAACTGGTGAAATAGGTCAGCTTTCCCAGGAGGAGTTCTTTGAACTTCTTTGCATGTGTAAATCACCTCTGCCAGCAGACTCCGGCTCTGCCAGCCAATACCTGGCTGGGATCAGGAAAACAGGTGTCAGGAAAACGGGAGGCCAGAATGAGCAGATGGTGTCAGCATCCCATTCTGTCCACAAATGCGCCCTACTGTGTGCTGGGCCCAGAGTGGTAAAGGAGAGAGGGCTTACCTGTGCTTCTCAGGGGAGAAGTGGCTTCTCAGGGGAGAGTCCAGTGGGAAAATACACTTAGACATGAGATGGAAAAATAGCAGGCGCCTTTCTTTTTCCTTCTCAACCTGTAGGATCTGTGCCATGCTTGCCCCTCTGCAGTGGCTTCCAGAGCTGTCACCTTTGGGGCTCCTGCCCATGGTCCTCAGCCCAAAGGGACCCTCTGAGCCCACGGGGATCCTCACTCAGCTCTCCTGGCACCACTCTGCCCTTCTTAGTAGTTGGAGACTTTCCCTGGTCCCCTTCAAAGTTTTCAAGGTTGCATGTAATAGCATCTGTTCTACCGTGACATCCACTGTCTTCTTTCAACCTTCCAAATTCTAGTCCTTCATTTTCAGTTGTCCCCAGGGGAGAACAGCTTAGGCTTTCCCAGGGAACCCATCAGAGATTCAAACAATCTCCCCTGCTCTGGCCTTCCCAGTACACAGATTGGCTTCTACTGACGTGAGTGGCATAGCAACACTTGCCCGCCCTGTCCGCTTGTCTGACACCGAATACATTCGAGTCAACATGTAGTATTATACGGAGTTGTAACATTTATTAGATCTTTAATGTGTCCCAGGGAAGGGAAAACAAAACAAAAAAAATACCTTTTAAATCTTACTGCTCAGATAACTCCTATTAACTTAAAAAAATAGATGTACATGGTCAGCAAATGCAGAGTATAGACAGATAAAACTCATAACTCATCTGAAGCTCCTACTTGCCTCTCCCCAAATGTGACCACTCTGAAAGAGTTTGTTGGTATTTTTCCAGAAAAAAAGAAAGAAAAGGAGACCCAGGGACGCCTGGGTGGCTCAGCGGTTGAGCATCTGCTTTCAGCTCAGGGTGTGATCCTGGGGACCCGGGATTGAGTCCCACGTTGGGCTCCCTGCGTGGAGCCTGCTTCTCCCTCTGCCTGTGTCTCTGCCTCTCTCTCTGTGTGTCTCTCATGAATAAATAATTTTTTTAAAAAAAGAAAAGGAGATACATTTTTATTTATACCAAGGTCATTTTATCCACCATCTGCACCTTGTATTTTTGCCTTGGCAACGTATTTAGATATTTCATCCTCAATTCTTTCAGAACTCAGAACTCATTCTTGCTAACTGCTGCATATCCTCACAGAGTTTGGATGTACCAGAGGTGGTTTTAGCTTCTTCTGTCCACAGACACTCAAGTCTTTCTCGTTTTTTTGAATGAGATCCTATTTATGTTTTGAACTCTTTAGTGAATTCTGTATATTGCCTATCCAGGCATACTTTAGGGGATAACTGGAAAGTTGATTCCTAAAAATAGAACTGATACCAAAGAATATGTAAAGTGAAATCTTGGTGCGTATTGGTAAATTGTCCTGCAAGATATTGCACCTGTTGGTTTGCACCTGTTGATATTGCACCGAGAGTGCCCTTTTCCACACTAAGGGCACACACTTAGAATTATCAAGTTTTTCCATTGTTGTCAGCCTGATGGGGGGAAAATGCTATTTCATTGTTGTTTTTATCTGCATTTCTTTAATTATCAGTGCAGCCAAACATCTTTTGATATATTTGTTATCTGTTTGTATTTGTTCTTCTGTGAACAGACTGTTCATATCCTCCATCTAATTTTTTTTTCCTACTGGACCAGAAGTAAATTTTAAAGTGTTTTATGAAACGAAAAGCAGAATCCAAATCTCAAATGTTTTAATTTTATCATTGATTGTATTTCCGTTTGTTTTGAGAGGGCAAATCGCAGGGAGGGCTGAGGATCTAAACATCTTTATACTCTGCCGCTTGAGTAGGGAACCCTCTGTAACCTCTCAGAAGGGTCTGTTCCCACCCCAAGTAGAACAAGGCAATTAATTATTTAGCATCCTAGTGGTTCAGAGGGGGAACTATACCAGTCAAACCGTGCTCCAGCAGCTGCTAAGTACCATGCACTAAGACACGGATCAGCTGTGGGACTCCGTGCCGTCCATTTAGATGAGGCCTTCGCCAGCTGCCTATTGTGAGCCTCCGGGGGTCACATCCTTGACACCATCTGCTGGACCATGAAGATCATCAGCGTGCCAAGGAGTCTGACAAGCTGTGATTATTTTCTACTTTAGTGCATTTTTTTCCCCCTGGCATGGAGAGGATTTATTTTCCAGGCAAGCTCTTTGTACATCAGACCACCCCCCATAAAAGGAAAATGAGCCTTCTTGGGTACACTGATGAGTTTGTCCTGGCCCAAAGGTGAGCAGGCCCTTAGTGTGAGTTTGGGAGAGTGCAGCTGATGTTTGGCCTCACGAGATGGGTTGTTATTCATGGGTCCGTCCACCCGTTCACTCACCCAGCAAATCTGGGTTGAGAGCAGTCTGGTATATAGGAGTTACAAGTTTAGGCTTTACATGCAGAATAAGCCTCAGTTCTTGAACCTACTCTTGTGTGACCCTGGCAAGCTGCCTTACTTCTTGCTTCTTTTGGAGCCTTTGACTTTCCTTAACTATAAAATGAGCAACAATGCCTGCTTCTGGAGTTGGGAAATCTGTTGAGATAATATATGTTTCAGGCAACTGTTGCCACATCATGCAGCATTAACAAGGCACTCGAAAATTCAGTGGCTTAAAACAATAATTTATTCCTGCTTTTGTGTCTGGGCATCAGCTGGGCATCCGCTGGTCTAAACTGCACTCAGCTGGGTGTGGCTCTGCTCTGCCGGTTGGATCAAGTCTGTGCGTGAGCCCCTCGTTTCCTTGCATCCGTGGGGTACATGAGGCTTAGTCTCAACTGTCTGCCTTCACTGGGAAGTACTGGCAAGTTCAGAGCAAGGGGCATGAGGTGAGGGATGAAGAATTAGGAACAATAATGCAGTTTTCCGTTCTGTGCAGTTCCCGGGACAGACTGCTTGCCTGGTTCTCTGGCCGATGCTCTGGAGTGGACAGACCGCCCCACAGGGCTCGGGTCTCCCCGCGGATGGCTGCCAAGTCTCGTGCTTCTTTTCATCCACTGAGTCTTCTTGTCTCTTCATTCTCCGGCTTCCCCAGGGTTGATCTTTTTGAGAATACTAAAGGAAACTAACAATCAGAGCTTTTGTAGTTTTATTTTTCTTTGCTCTTAACTATGCTGTAGTGTTATGTCATTCTCAGTTCTGGAATATTCTTAGCCGTTCTTCCAGGATCTCCTTTCCCCCATTTCCATCTTTTGAAATTCCCATGAGATCTATGTTGGCTCTCCTGATTCTATCCACCTTTGTTTTGATACATCTGTCATATTTTCTGTTTGTCTCTCTGAGCTACATCATGGGAAATTTCCTCAAACCTATCTGTGAGTTCCCTAGATCTCTCTTCAGTTGCATATAATCTGCTGTGTCATTTAGCTTCTGGATATTAATTTTAACGACTGTGTTTTGTTTTTTCATTTCTTGGTTTTTATTTGGTTCCTTTACAAACCTGCCTTTATTTTTTTCATAGTGTCTTGTTCTTTTAATATGATATTTATTCCTTCACTTTTCTTTTTTAGTCATTTAAATACATGTATAATCTACCAGATAATTTTAGTATTTCAAGGGTGTTAAGGCTTCTTATTGTGCCTGTTGGTGAAATATTTTCTCAGTTGGTTTTTTGGAGGGGGGAAGCCCATCTTTAGATAATGTGGTTTTAGTTGTGGTTATTGTTTTATTTATTTGAGTGGAATTTTCCTGCATTCAGGGTTATGGAAGTGCCCTTACAGAATCTATAGTTATTTTGTGCCTGCTTTGATCAGATGACGCAGAGGTTTCACTGCCCCTGGACCAGGTTTTACATTAATTTCTTGGTTTAGGATTCCTGCAACACAGAGGTGGTGTAAATTTGGACTTTGTACCTCCATATGGTACAGGATTGAGTTTGTCTATATCATGGGGTAATTTTCTGTTTTCTGTCCAGAGCCCTGAGCAAAAACAAGTTTCTTAGTCTTGACTATAGTTCACTGGACAGAGATCTCATTTGTGGAGACCAGGGACGCTTTTGGGAGCCTGACCCTATGCAGGGCTTGCAGGGGCTTCATTTCAATCCCCTGCCTTCTGTGCAACTGGGTCTACATATTCTTTCCCCCATATGGATGTTAAAACCCCAGTCCTTAGCTGTTATGTCCAGGTTTGTGTCTCATATATACTTCTGGGTAACTATAAATTCAACTCTTCCACTCAGTGTTCTAGTTTAATGTTCCTTATTTAATTTTTCCATTTAATTTTGTCCCACATTTCTATAGGGTTTTGGTCAAAAGGGAGAGCCTGTAAATTCAGTCTACCATATTGCCAGAACTGAAAACCAGAAACTCAACATTTAAAGCTTCTCAAAAAAACCCCCAAAAAACCCAAAAACAAAAAATAAAAACACTACGGGGCCCTTTTTATTTTAAACTTCTTACCAGGATATAGCCCCAAAAATGGATGTTCACTAAATAATTGAATAACCATACACTTGTTGGATTTAAAAAATGATTAAACGTTAAAGCCTTTGCCTGGCAGGTTGCTATCTAGAGTTGCCTTCTATTGACTCCTGTAATAATTAGAATTTCAATTATTCATTTTCAATTAGAAACATGGCCTAATGATCACAAATGTCATTAAGAAATTGAATTGTGTCTAATGCTGGATTGATAGAAGGCAATATTTCCTAGGACCATTCCTTTCCTTAATGCCCGGAAACCAGACAGCCTCAATTAGAAGAACCAAAGTTACAGCAGAACTTTTGAAAGATGCAAAGGGAGTATAGGGCAGCGGAGCCGACCCTCAGTGGCATGGACATGTGTGGCTCCATTTCCCACGTGGGACAAATGTCTCCAATCTAATTACTCCAAGGTACAGGATTGGAAGTCACCAGATGTGTATTCCTATTCTAGCTCTGCCACTTCCTATTTCGTACCTTGTATCCTAGGTAACCTCAACACAACCATAGACAATGACCCTCTAGCCAGAGAAGACCCCTCAGTAGGCAGGACCAGCACTTTTGTGTGCCTGTTCGTGCCTCCCACCCTGCTTGGCCCTGTACTCCGGTTGTCTCAGGCTCACAACTGATTTCAAACTAGGCATTTTCTTAGGAGGAAATTAGTGCAGAGCATAGATAGACGGTGCATTGGGAATCAATGATGCATAGTAAGTGTTTTATAATGAATGAGTAATGCTACAACTACTGTTAAGAGTAAATGGATTTTCAGCTCCTACTAGGTAGGTATCAGTTACTGGAATAGTCACCTTACGTACATTTACTAATTCAGTCTTCAAAACTATCTTCTGGGATTACTCATACTTTAAATATGGTAAACCAGCTTGGAGGGGATAAATCACCCAAGGCCATGCAGCTGGGGGCGGGGGGGGGACAGATCTGGAGCACCCAGATCTCTGATTTTTAAGTAAACCAGCTTATTAACATTGTGTATAAGGAAGTGATGAAGCTGAGGGCATATTTCTCAAATAAACAGTGTGTGAATATTATGATGTGTTCGGGTGGCTCAGAAGCTTTTTTGCATAATTCTTGTTTCTCAGAAGAGTTTCAGATGGCTGGTTTGCTGGACAGATAAATGGGCAATGGGACCCAGCACTGTGCCTGGCATATAGTACAGGCTAAATAAATACTTAATGATCCAGTCAATTCATTAATGATTTAGTTACTGGTTGAGGGTTATACTGTTATTTCTTTTAAAGGTAGTCTAGATGCATGGTAGAAAAATGCTTGGATCAGGTTTGGAATTAGAAGGGCCATATCCTACAGAAAAATGAAACTGGACCACTTCCTTACACCATACATAAAAATAAATTCAAAATGGATGAAAAACCTAAATGTAAGACAGGAAAGCATCAAAATCCTAGAGGAGAACACAGTCAGCAACCTCTTTGACCTCAGCTGCAGCAGTTTCTTATTAGACATTTCTTCAGAGGCAAGGGAAATGAAAGCAAAAATGAAGTATTTGGACCTCATCAAGATAAAAATCTTTTGCACAGCAAAGGAAACAATCAACACAACTAAAAGGCAGCTGACAGAAGGGGAGAAGACATTTGCAAATGACATATCAAATAAAGGGTTAGTATCCAGAATCTATAAAGAACTTATCAAACTCATCACCCAGAAAAACAAATAATCCAGTTAAGAAATGGGCAGAAGGGGATCCCTGGGTGGCTCAGCGGTTTGGCGCCTGCCTTTGGCCCCGGGCGTGATCCTGGAGTCCCGGGATCGAGTCCCACATCGGGCTCCCGGCATGGAGCCTGCTTCTCCCTCCTCCTGTGTCTCTGCCTCTCTCTCTCTCTCTCTGTGTGTGTGTGTGTGTCTATCATAAATAAATAAATCTTTAAAAAATTAATTAATTAATTAATTTTCTTAAAAAAAGAAATGGGCAGAAGACATGTATAGACACTCTTCCAGAGAAGACATACAGATGGCCAACAGACACATGAAAAGACACTTAACATTACTCATCATCAGGTGAATTACAAATCAAAACCATGATGAGGTACCATCTCATACCTGTTCGAATGGCTAAAATCAATAGCTCAGGAAACAACAGATGTTGGCAAGGATGCAGAGAAAGGGGAGCCCTTTTGCACTGTTGGTAGGAATGCAAACTGGCAGTCACTCTGGAAAACAGTATGCAGTTTCCTCAAAAAGTTAAGAATAGAACTACCCTATGACCCAGCAATAGTACTACTAGTTATTTATCCAAAGGATATAAGAATGCTGATTCAAAGGGGTATATGCACCCAAATGTTTATAGCAGCACTATCAACAATAGCCAAATTATGGAAAGGACCCAGATGTCCAACGACTGGTAAATGTGATATATATCACACAGAAGGCGTGATATATACACAATGGAATATTACTCAGTGATCATAAAGGGTGAAATCTTGGGGCACCTGGGTGGCTCAGTTGGCTAAGCATTCGACTCTTGATTTTGGCTCAGGTCATGATCTCCAGGTGCTGGGAATGAGCCCTGTGTTGGACTTCCCACTCAGCGGGGAATCTACTTACCTCCCTCTCCTTCTGCCCCTCCCCCATTCATTCTCTCTCTCTCTCTCTCTCTCTCTCTCTCTCTAAAATAAAAAAAAATCTAAAGAAAAAAATGATGAAATCTTGCCATTTGCAACAAAGTGGATAGAACTAGATTATATTATGCTAAGCAAAATAAATCAGAGAAAGACAAATACCATATAATTTCACTCATCTGGAATTTAAGAAACAAAATAGATGAACATAGGGGAAGACAAGAAAAAATAAGAACAGAGATTGAGACAAACCATAGGGACTCTTAACTATGGAGAACAAACTGAGGGTTGCTGGAGGGGAGGTAGGTGGGGTGATGGACTAAATGGGTGATGGGCATTAAGAAGGGCACTTGTTGGGATGAGCACTTGGTGTTGTATGTAAGTGATGAATCACTAATCCTACTCCTGAAATCACTACTACACTATATGTTAACTAACTTGAATTTAAATTTTAAAAAGGACCTATTTCTAAATTTTTCTTAGCACCTTTATTAGCTCTGTGCCTGTGGGCAGGTGGATTAATCTCTTTGTGGCTCAGTTTCCTCATCTGTAAAATGAGGATAACCTTAATATCGACATGGTTCCTTTGAGAAAAATGTAGTACAGCTGGTGTACCTAGTACACTGAATAAAAAATATTGCTTTTATTGTAAACACCAAACCAAATGGGAATTATTAATAATTGTAACTGCATGCCATTAGGGTTTTGTTAATGATGCTGAATAAAATTGGTGAAGAACAAATCATTGCTGAAGAACAGGTGAGAATACCTGGATCCCATAGGCAGCATCATCAGAAAGCTGGAATTCAAAGGACCTTCTTTCTCGTTCCCGGCCTTCCTTAAACCTGGTAACCAGCTTCTGCTAGCATGGACTTGTGGCCGGGGAAGTAACACATCAAAAGGAATGGGGTGGGGGAGGAGGAACTTGTCTTCCCACAAAAGGAACAACAACAGCCCATTATTCAAAGTCTCTGTTGAAAGGGGGGAAAAATTCTCTGTAGAAAAAGTTGACCATATTCTGTGGAAGATGCTGTAGTTTCCATGGCAATTAATGGTGTTAAGTGCACTTCGTAACTCAGAGGTCTCTAGTGAAGATAGAGAAGGAAAAGGGTAAAAGGTAGTTTTTTAAAAATAGTACTTGAAGGTTTTTTTTTTCTCTGAAAATCCTTTTACTGCCTCTATTGGGCAAGAGTTTTAGTTTTGAATCCTTGGAAAGATGTGCAAAATAACTTTAGGGATGGAATTATAGATACAATGGAGACACCCAAAATAAGCTCTCTCTGAGGCATGGCAGACACTTCTGGAAGAATTGCCAGATATTTTACTCCATGTGCCAGCAGAAGCCCCTTCTCTAGCCCTGGCGGGAATGCTGTAACACGGTGGTCCCTGGCCGCAAAGGAAGGGGTTTGCCTTTTCTAATTTCCAGAACTGAATGAATTCTCAGGAAAGAGTTTACAGAACCTCAGCTCTAACCCCTAAATCATCTAGGTCATTCAGTGAAAACTCAGTCAACAAGTATTTATGAAATGCCTACTGGGTGCCAGGAACCTTGTTGGTTCATTTGTACAGGTCTCTCAGGGTTAGAGTGATGGTACCTACACTCTGAGCCTTAGAGATGCTCAGTGAAGTTCCATGAGGTCACCCGCAAAGCTCCAAAAGAACCAGGATCTCTCCATCAAGATGGAAGACTTGGCCTTCTGCCTTTCTAAGGGGCCAGAGTATGCGCCATCTGAGTGAACAGGACTCCTGTGCTCTCCTTTGAAGACCTAGCTGAAGGTATGGACCACACTGTAGCTCATTGCCCTGTATCTATTTTCTTACCTATAAAATGGGAGGAAGGAACATGTATGCAACCTTAAGTTCAATGTTCAAATGCCCTGAATTTCCAGAAAAGTCCCTTGTCTTAGTTCAGTCCTTTGATATAAGAGGAATTCCTCAAGAAAGTGAGTCTGGTATAGAAAGAGGCCATGTTGTATAATGGCACTAGTGCCATTGATCTGGAACAGACCTGAGTTAAATCCTGGTTCTCAGGGAATCCCTGGGTGACTCAGCGGTTAGCACCGGCTTTCAGCCCAGGGCATGATTTCTGGAGACCCGGGATCGAGTCCCACATCACGCTCCCTCCATGGAGCCTGCTTCTCCCTCTGCGTGCGTCTCTGCCCCACCCCCTCTTCAATGCCTCCCATGAATAAATAAATAAAATATTAAAAAAAAAATCCTGGTTCTCCCACTTCCTGGCCAAGAGACACTGAAACATTCACATATTTCCATAGCTGTAGAATAAATTGTTAATGGTTACATCCAGTGCTGTTGTAAAGATTAGCAGCAATGGACTTAAACACCCATCCTGAGACTTGGACCCTTGGGGGCCTCAGTAGGCAGCAACTGTGGTGATGCTTTCTGCTGTCATAAAGGAAGACTGAGCCTCCAGGTCCCTGCTGAAGGCGTGGTGTGGGCACGGTCTTCTCGAATGCTAAACTCCTGTTCTATTCTGTCTTTAAATGACTCAGCTTTAAATTCTGGGGATGACATTCTGGAGTCCCCGCTATAGGGTAATTTTGTCTTTTGGTTTTGTTTGGAAGCTTTTGAGTATTTAATTGTGAAATATAGTATTCATACTGAAAAGTATACCACACATATATGTACCAACGAGTAATGGATAAGTGAACCCCCATGTCACCACCACCTGAGGAACAGTGATAATACTCTAGAAGCCTTCTGGGCCGCCTCCCACTCACAACCCTCTCTTGCTCCTTTCACCCCCACCCTGCCTTTGATGAGAATCTCATCCTCCCTTTTCTTTATTGTTTTGACATCTACATGTGTGTACCAAAAGATTTCCCTTAGCTTTGCCCATTTTTGAATGAGTCATGTAATAAAAATCTTTTTGTGCCTGGTCTACTGTGTTTTTTGTTTGTTTGTTTTTTAAGATTTTATTTATTTATTCATGAGAGACACAGAAAGAGAGGCAGAGACATAGGCAGAGGGAGAAGCAGGGAGCTTCTCCTGCAGGGAGCTTGATGCGGGACTCGATCCTAGGACCCCGGGATCACGACCTGAGCAAAAGGCAGATGCTCAGCCACTGAACCACCCAGGCGTCCCTCAATACCATGTTTTTAAGATTCATTCAAACACCGTGTAGTTCAAGTGTGTTCATTTTTGTTGGTGTGTGATATTCCATTGCACAAGTATCCACAAATGAGCTGTTCTACGGCTGAGGGGGGATTTGAGTCGTTTCCGATGTTTGTTCTAAACAGTGGTGCTATGGACATCTTCATACATGTCTTTTGGCTGTGTCTGTCTGTCGGGTGTGGAAATGCTGGGTCATAATAAAAGGCTAGTGTCTTCAACTATCCTGCCAAATTATTTTCCACGGAGTTTGCTCACTTGCCTTTTTATTGATTTTTGCTATGCAGAGATAGCTCTGCCAACCCCGTGGAGAGAGACCCCAGTTTCCTCAGCTGTAAAATGTGAGAAATAAAAATCATCTCACAGGTAGTAATAAAGATAGGATGAAATAACATTTGTGTGCTCAGCAATGTCTTAATAATAGCTAACATTTATTGAGTACTCTGTAAAAGTAGTCCATTTATCTGGCCTCCTCATTTACCCTTTCCACACATTTATCTGTGAAAATTTGGCCTGAAATTATATAGGGACTTCATCTCTTACACTGCTCTCTGTCTCCCTCTCTCTCTGTCTCTCTCTCTCTCTCTCTCTCTCTCAGATTTTGGTCTTGTGTTCTATTAACTTGATCCTTTTCTTCTCTTTTTTCCTTAGGACTATATACTATGTACTTTTCACGTGGCATCTGATTTAACTTTCTCAACAGTGCCACGATCTTAGTTCTGTTATTATCTCTGACTTTCAGATGGAGAAACTGAGGCACAGAGTAATGAAGTGATTTGCCCAAAGCCCTCCAGCTAGTAAGTGGGGGAGCCAGGGCTCGTATGCATGCCTTCTGCTGCCAAGGAGGGTGCCTAGCCAGAACTCAGCATGAGGGAACATAGTTGGTGCCAGTTAATGCTCTACTGACACTTGCCTATCAACCCATCACCAAGTTTGTTTTTTTTAGTGCAATCTGGGCTCTTAGGATATATGACGTTTCCTCCCTTAGTGTGTAAAGACGGACATGGAGACTGAGAAACTTCGTAGATGCAGTCAGCCCAACATGCACTGGTTGCAGAGCTCTCATTGCACTGCAGGGTTTGCAGCATGCAGGATAGAAGCCTGGACACAGGTGTACTTGTGTTCTTCCAGCCCAAAAGATTTAGTGCTGCAGGAAAGCCATCATGGCTACAAACGGCTGGCCTAAAAGGAGATGGTTTTCTGTGTTCAGAAGCAAGTAGAAAGGGCCATGCAGTTGAGAGCACCTCTGCCTAGAGAAATCAAGGAAGGCTTTCTGGAGGAGGTGACCTCTGTGGCCTTGTTTCCTCAAGCTATCTTTGACTCTTAGAGAGTTGACCCACCATTAAAAAAGCCTTCCCCCCCACCCCTGCAGCCTCTCTGGACTCTGCCTCCCTTTGACCCAGAAGTCTCTGGTTATTTAAGAAATGCCCTGGGCAAAGATTTCACTCCTTGCTCTGAGTCTTCTTCCCCGTCTTCCCTTTCCCTCACCCCTACTGCTAGTCTGCTGTGGATACAGGCTTGTGAAAGAGAGGACTGTTTGTTTTATAACAGGAGCTCAACATGATTCATTTCAGATTCCCCAAGGACTTTTGTAAAGTTTGGAATGAGTCATAATATATTTTTTTATTAAACTCCAAGACCCAACAAGCAGGAAACTCTGTTCGACAACATAATATAACTGATGTACTGCAAAGCGGGCTTTTTTATGGGTGAGTCCTAAAGCTGCTTCAGAAACTTTCATGCGTCTATCACTGCCTGGTTCTGGAGGGATGTTCACTGGGCTTTAGAGACTAAGCATGCCACCACTTTCAACACACAAACACACACACACTCACATGCATGTGCACACACAAGCCCTATCCCTCTTAATACCACCAGTAAAAGCTGAGAGTCTCAGGATAAAAGCAGCCCCTCTTTGCAATCCCACTCTCCCAAGAACAAAGGCCTCCCAACCAGACTCCCAAGAACAAAGGCCTCCCATGTTCTCCAGAACACAGAAAGGCCCCAAAGCAGCGCGTGAGCAGGCTAAGACCTGCTGCCGTTCCACCTCCATGAATGTATAGGGCAGGATTCTCAGGGGGTGGTCCCTAGACCAGCAGCAGCACCACCTCAGGCTTTTATAAAATGCAAATTCTCCGGCCCCAACCCAGACCTACTGAGTCATAAACTGTGGAGGTTGGGCCCAGCAATTTGTATTTTAAGGGGCTCTTCAGGTGATCTGATCCTTGCAAAGGGGCCTTGTCGCTCCAAGTGTGGCCCCCGCATAAGCAGCAAATGCGTCACTTGGGGCTTGTTGGAAATGCAGACTCGCAGGCCCCTCCACAGACCTGCTGAATCCGAATCAGCATTTTCAACAGGACCCTCAGTTGAATCTCACCCACATTAAAGTTTGAGAAGCAAAACTGCAGGAGGACACCTCTAGGCCCAGCCGCACCTGGGCCTGAGGTGGATTCTCCCTCTGTCTGGTACTGGCTGTGTGATGGTGGCTGGACACATGGCCTCTCCAAGCCTCAGTGTGCTGATGGGTAGAAATAGAGATCGTGGTCCTCCTGGTGTCCCACCGTGATGAGAATGCATCCCAGGGCCCCGACTCCCCTGGAGGTGCTCAGAGTCTCTTCCTGCCTCTCCCTGGGGAGCTCAGAACCTCCTCCCTGCTGACACCCCCACTCCCTCTCCCTGGGTGCCAGGGGCTCTGCTTTCACAGCCCTCCCTCCTCTTGTGTTTCTGTTCTTCTCGTGATTAAATATCCCCACCCGTCTGGTTGGAGCTCTCCGATCCCACATGTGGAAAGGCTCGTATGGTTGTCCCTTTGAAGTGTTTTGTACTTTCTTTAAATTCGGCACTGCCGTCCGGAGGCCTCTGTAGCACACATCGGACAGAGGGCTTCTCCAGTGCTGTCCAGAGCGAGGCTGCATTTGAGCATGGCCATGAGACGTGTGCCACAAAGCCTTCTCACACACTCGAGGGTACTTTAAAAAAAGGAGCAAACAGGATACCTCAAGTCTGATAAATTGCCGAGAAGTGCTAAAAATGACCTCGGACTCACAGATATGTCCCCCACCCCCTGCCTCCCGCTGTGACCTGGACCCTTGATGTGAACAAGGAGCGCACAGAGCCCTGTTCTGTGCCCCAGATGAAAGGCCACGAAGCCAGACACTAGGGGAGGGGACAAGGGGAGAGGGAAGTCCATTGACCCTTTCTGGGGCCACCAGAGGGGAGACAGAGGAATCAAAGCCCTCCCAGACCCCAGACAAGTGGCAATTTCCCTTCCCAGAGTGTAGGGTTTAAAAAATGCCCCAGACAGGGCCGTCTCTGTGCACCGAGGGGCCTCACACGCTGCTGGAGGGGCGGATATTGGGACCGCTGGTCAGAGGGGCAGCTTGGCAATAGCGGCAGCAACCTCACAAAAGTCCACATCCTTTGACCCAGTGATTCCACCTCTGGGAATCTGTCCTAAGAAAAGAATCTGAAATGCAGACCAAAATGTATACCCTTGGGTGTTCCCTACAGCTTTATTTATAAGACTGAAAAATCGGAAAGCACTAAATACTCCACTTTAGGGAATTGCTAAGGTAAATTATGGTTCGTTCACAGAATGGAATATTTTGTAGCCGTTAAAAATGATGTTTACAGAGCTTCATAACGACGTGGGGAAATGTGTATGGTACACCGTTAAGTGCAAAAGGCAGGATATGAAATTACATGCACGGTGTGATCTCAGCTGTGTAAAATAATCAGAGAAAATTTACAGGGAGGGAACACGCGCACATACACACACTCTTAACAGTGGTTTTCTCTGGGGAGAGGGACCGTGAATGATTTTTCTCCTTTTCTTTCCACCTTCCTGGGTTTTTTCTACATTTGGAAATGATTGCTTATCAGCTTTGGGAAATGTGTTTATTTAAGCCTCACAGCCGATGAAGGGAAAATCACCGCTAGTTTGAGCTCTGATGAGGGCTACCGCAGCTCTTTTTCCCTCCTGTATAGATATTGTTTCTGAAATCATAGAATAAAATTAAATAGACATTATTTACCAAATTAAAATCAAATCAAAATAAATAAAGCATCTGAGGCCCTGTTGAGGACAGCCTCCGCTCCCCAAAGAAGCGATTGCCTGTTTCTAGCTTATCATTTTTCGGGGATCTAAAACCAACCACTGTGAAATTGACTTCTAACTGATCTTAATTGAGATGAGGCCCAAATGCAAGGATAGAAATGAAATTCAGGACGACCACCCTACGGTCTGGGCCGTGGATGGGGCCCTGCAAATCCCAGGTCGCAGATGAGCTGCTGGGGGTTATTGTATAGTTCCAGATTTTACTCTCTGCCTTTCATAGATGACTCCCACCCAGGTCCTGCCACCCATTGGCTATTTTGTCACTGGTTCTGGGCTGAGCAGTTGTCAAGTTTAGATTCCCTGGGCCTGGACACTCCATTCTCCACCTACCAGTATCCTTCACCCCTCCACTCACTCACTCCGGTGTGCACATCGTGCATTAGTGTGTAAAACACTTAGGGGTGGTCTGTAGTGAGCAGGCATTGTGCTAGGCCTCTGTCAAGCATCACCTTATTTGATCCCCACAGTGACCCTATGGATGAAGTAGTATCAAGCCTTATTTTACAGTGTAAAAAACTCAGACATTCTTCCTTCTGCCTGCTTGTGAAGCTCGTACGATTTCAGGGGTCAGCGTAGTCTTCTCATTGGGATCTCTTCCAACTTTGGAGCGACCAATTCTCTTAACAGTAAAGGCAAAGAGTCCAGGCCCTGACCCATAGGCTACCCAGGTAGCCTCCCCAGATCTACTTGGTGAATCTTTCCCTGATTGCCACCTTGGTGCCTGGCCCTCTTTCCCTGTTGTCCTTCCTTTGCCCACCGCCCCCTTGCCAGCTGTCTACTGTCAGATTCATTCATTGCTCTCTTAGATAGAACAATATAACTCATCCTTGTTTGAATCCACAAGGGCTATTTCATATCCCAACAGGCTCCTACTGGCATTCTCCCCTCCAAAAGAATTCTCTCTCAAAGATACCTTCTGACTTATTTTCAAGCCAGGCAGCTTACACTGTGGCCAGCATTTTGAAATAACATTGTGTGTGGGTACACTTCTTATTGTACTGTATGCTGCAAAATAGATGCAGTACTGGAAAACATCTAAGATTAAAATGAAGAGAGCTAATTAATGAGAAAGGAAATGGAGCAACTAATGTGATTTAAAATGGTACAATACAAGGTACTGTTGTACTTTCACAAGTTTAAAAACCTCCATAAGGTAACTGTTTTCTCAGAAAATGTAAATTACTCAAACGAACTAAAAAAAAAAAAAAGAAAAGAAAAGAAAGAAAGGTAGAAAAAAACTTTTAAAAGATCCTAGGTGGGATGCCTGGGTGGCTCCACTGTTGAGCCTTTGGCTCAGGGCATGATCCTGGAGACCCGGGGTCAAGTCCCACATCAGGCTCCCTGCAGGCAGCCTGCTTCTCCCTCTGCCTATGTCTATGCCTCTTTTTCTCTCTCTCTCATTCTCTCTGTCTCTCATGAATAAATAAATAAATAAAATATTTAAAAAAAAGGATCCTAGGCAAAGGGAACATTGAGAAAGATTTTAATGGAATGATTTATTTTTAAAAGGCCTCAGGTAAGATGATTTAAGGCTGAAACTTCCCAAGTATCAAGGCACAAATGATCAAATGATTCCCATGCTTGTAAAGTGGACAAGTGTTAGGATTGTATGGCCTTGTGTTTAAATTGTGACTTACTGGGGGTATCTGGGTGGCTCAGTTGGTTAAGCATCCAACTCTTGATTTCAGCTCAGGTCATGACCTCAGGGTTATGAGATCGAGCCCCATGATAGGCTCCACGATCAGTAAGGAATCTGCTTGAGATTCTCTCTCTCTTTCTCTCTCTCTCTCTCAGATAGATAGATAGATAGATAGATCAATCTTAAGTCCTGATTTATCGTTTACTAGTTGCATGGCCATGGATGAGTTACTCAATCTCTCTGAATCTCAAGTTTCAATAGGAATTCAGCAATGGAAGTGGTCATGGAGAGACAGAGGAACCCACGTGGGCTTTCTCAAGGAGTTGGCCTGTGATGGGCTTCATTTACCAAAGTTCACATTCTTGCTTGGACCCCCTTACCATTACAGGATGGACTTGCAAGTTGCCTGGCCTATATAATGGGGGAGTCTATGCCATGGAAGTGCTAAAGACCTACAAGTTCTGGTATTACTTCCTGCGTATCTACCATAGTACTTCCAGCACTCAGTTTTCTCATCTGTAACACCACTGTAGGGGACTCAGATTAAGTACTTCCTGTGCCCTGGCATGATGCTAAGTCCCACTTGCAGGAGCCCACTTAATCCTCAAAACAGCCCTACAAGGTAGATGCTATCATTGTCCCCATTTATTTTTTTTTAAGATTTTATTTATTTATTCATGAGAGTCACAGGGAGAGAGAGAGAGAGAGAGAGAGAGAGAGAGAGGCAGAGACATAGGCAGAGGGAGAAGCAGGCTCCATGCAGGGAGCCCGACGTGGGACTCGATCCCGGGTCTCCAGGATCAGGCCCTGGGCTGAAAGCAGCGCTAAACCACTGAGCCACCGGGGCTGCCCCATTGTCCTCATTTAAAAGATGAAACTAAGACAAAGGCAGTCACAGGCCTTACCCAAGCCACATGGTTAAATAACAGCACCAGGATAGGAACTCAAGCCATCTGACTCCAGAGGACTCCAACACCAGTTTTCTGCTTTGACTAGTACCTGGTTCTTGTAGAGCCTCTGACAGTTGATGGCATGATGTCATACACCTCTGCTCATCTCATCACTGTTAGGTGTTCTTACCTTTATAGGTAAGACAGACCTGGAGAACTCTGAAGTGACATACCCAAAGTCATCCTGCCAAAAAGGGATTATCCAGGACCTAAATCCAAGGTTTCCCTCTGGCTTTTGGGAGTTCCCATCACTGTGGGGGATACAGATGCAAGATAAGCCATGGCTGTGTCTAAGTAACCCGTGGCTTACTTACGCAGAGTGCAGCTAGTGAGCACAGCCACCACCCTAATATTTGCCCCCAGAGAGATTTGCCAGGCCTCCTGCCTCCACCACCTTCCAGAAGCTTTCCCAACCTCTGCGTCCCATGGGAATTTCTCACTTCTGTGATGTCCTGAGCTCAGATGCTTCTTAGTATCCCCTTGGTATTACCACTGCATGTCATATGCTCGTGTCCTAAACTGCTCAGGACTCACTCAGGCCTAGTACTGCCACTTTCTGGCAATGAGATTATGTGTCATTGTGAAAAGGAGATAGCAATGCTACCTTCCTTCAACAGTCATTGTAGTGTCAGAATACATGGGACGGTACCTCAACTCTGGGCTTGGCCCTTTCTGTCTTTATACCTGAGAGCCCTATGCCTCCGTTTCCTCCTTCCTGGTTGGGGACAATGACGCCCAGCCCAGAGGCTAGGGTACCAGTGAAATATGTAAAGCATTGAGCAGAGTGCCCCATGAGTACTAAGTAAATCCTGATGATTGGTATTTTATTTCTGATGATGGTGATGATAATGATGATGATGATGATTACATGGAGGTTACTCCCTTCGCCCTTCTGAGCACAGGGACATGTGTCTTCTGTGCTGTGATGCCCAATCCCTATCTATGTGCCATCATATCAGAGTCAATGAAAGCAGGTGTACAGGACAGAGCATGAGCCCAAGATCCAGTGCACCCAGGCCCCTGGCACCTCCTGAGTTGGCCCCACACTCTGTGATTGACCTCCCTGAATCTCAGTTTTCTCATCTATAAAATGAGGATGACAGCATCTGCCTCATGGGGTACTTGGGAAATTAATGAGCAGTGGATTATGAAAGTATTTGACTCAGAATATGCAGAAGCAAATATGACTTCCTTTCCTCTCATTGGTTGTATTTTTCATGGAACAGGGCCATATTTTTCACAAAAGGCATATTGCTGCAGTTTCTGTTGTTGTTTTGATTTGGTTTGGTTTGGGTTTTGGTTTAGTAGGACATTTCAAGGTTGCTCTGATGAGGAAGTGTTAACCTAGCACCTGCTCTGAGCACAGGACTATGTGAGGATACAGAGGCCCCAAGGTCTTCTGATATTTTGCCCATGGCTCAATGGGATCAGATTCTGGTGCAACTAGACCTGCAGAAACTATTCACCTCAGAACACCTAATTTTAGGGGTCCCATTCCTTTGAGTTCCCAAGTCAAGGACAGCTTTCAAGGAAATGTTTATTTTCAAGTAGATAGAGGAATACAATCCAGACAGCACTCCGAAACTGTTAGCTGCATATTAATCTGCTGGGACTAATATCATAACATAATTAGTATAGCAGTGCTCCCAGCTTAATTGAAAATGCTGCATATGAGGGGCAGTTAATGAGAAATGCAAGGCTTGATGATTCAGAACTGCTGAGATTTAGCGGTTTAGTGGGTGTAGCGAGGAAATGTTGGATTTATTTCCCTTTGCTATTCTCTTTGTACATCTGGACAGGAAGGGCTCTGAAAGGAGTTACTAACAGTACGTATGGTTAGAGAACTTTGATTATCTGGAAGTCCCTCAGCTCTTTGGAAGCCGGCAGAGAGCCAGCCAGGCAGGAAACCGGAGAAAAAGCCTCCGTGGCAACAAAACACATTGCTATTTGTGTGTGTACCACAGTCCTTTCACTTTTCTGATGAGAAGTGCTCTCACCCCCCATCATAACCTGTCTGTTTTGTCTTACTGTGTACAAGAGCTTAGTGAAGCTAAGTGATCTGGTCCCCCGAGCATCAGCAAACTAGCAGCAGGGCCCCCTCCGTTTAGTCCCCAAGTCAGTAGGGGCTTCAGGGCACAGAGTGTGTTTGGGGCCCAGGGGAGATGAAGACACTTGAGAATGAATCCCTGCTCTTAAGGAGCTTATAGTTTGGGGGCAGACAGATGTTGTCTCAGTCATGCTTCTTAGTTTTAGACAATGGAATCTACTCTGGCTACTTGAAATCAGAAAATGGATTCAGACAGGATATTAGGTGGCTTGCAAACTTTCCAGAGGGGCCAGAGACCCAAACTTGGATGCCACAGGACCAGAGAAGTCCCCAAATGCCACATAGGCCTGCTGGAATGCGGGGTCTTGTATCCCTAGTCCTTGGGTCTCAGAACTCTAGGAACTGGACAGTAGAACCTACGCTGTAGCTGTCTGGATTAACTGTTTGTGGGAAGCCTTGAGTCACCTGTGACAGCATCTGCCCCGTGTTCCTGTGGGTGCGTTTGCTCCGTGGACCCAGGGTCTGGCTGCAAGGGAGTCGATGTGTTGTTTCCAGCTGTGCAGCCTCTGTGGAGTGAAAGGCACCCTAGACATGGGTGACTGTGGGTGCTGGCAGAGCCAGTCTATGGCACCTGCTGGAGATGGTGGCCAGATTGTTAGCGTCCAACGAGCCCGGTCCTATTGAAGAGCTATGCTCCAAGGGCTGACTCACCATCTGGCAAGGTGAATGACAAAGTCAACACAAAGTGACACCTGAGTGCTGACAAGTAGGGGGCCACAGCACGAGAAAGAGTAGGCATGGAAACACCAAAGGCACAAAATACCAGGGCCACTTCCCTCAGGAAAAAAAATACCACGACAGAGGTAGTAATCACAAAGGCATCGTTGTAAGAGAGCTGAGTCAAAAGAGTAGCTGTGCACAATCCTTAGCCATTAAGGAAAGTTTAGATTGTATGCAGGAGACTTGGACCGAGGACAGGAACATCGCTGAAAGGCTTCTGAAACGTTTCCCCAAACAAAGATATGCATTTCCCCCCTATTTGGAGCTGCAGAACTGAGCTGCACACACCTGGAGCACTGTGTACTCCCTGTATTTTGTATCATGTAACCTGTGTCCTACAGTCATAGCAGGCAACACCGGCATTGTGGCAGCATCAGAGCCTGGACTCACACCCCCAGAATAAGTACCAGGTGAGCCGGGACCAGGAACCACGAGTTCCCTTATGGGCGGCCAGGCTCTCCCAAACAGAACTGCAGGCATGTTCAGAAGATGAGTCCATGGTTTACAGGATGGCAGCAGCTTCCTCCTGGGTCTTGGATGAATGTAGAGGGGAAAGTCTGAACCACGGGCTTGAGGGGTCAAAGAAATTAGTCTAAATAGGCAAACAATTTCAGCTAAAAAAAAAAAATGTCTTAATTCTTATTCAGAGGCTGCAGGTGAGACTTAGAAAACTAAAAGAGAATGCGGAGGGATGGGGGTGTTAGAGGGGAAAAAAGTAGTTTCCATAGCAGCACAGGCCAATTATCAATTTTTAAAAAGATTTTATTTATTTATTTGAGAGAGAGAGAGAGAGAACACGTGAGTGCAAGAGCAGTGGGGAGGGGCAGAGAGAGAAGCCGACTCCCCAGGAGCACAGAGCCTGCGGAGCCGATCCTAGGACCCTGAGATCCTGATCTGAGTTGAAATCAGGAGTCCGACGCTCAACCCCGGAGCCACCCAGGCTCCCCTCCCCACCGGTTATCAATTTTTGAACATGACAAGCCTGATATGTATTTAAGCATTTATGTATATACTAATAGTCATATATTTATGTATTTGAATCTACATAGAGCCTGGCACTAAGGCCTGTTTCTCCCATCCTCTGATCCAGTTTTTTGTTCCCTTCTCTCTGCCTTTCCAAACTTCCCTGCCTCCAGTCCCTGCTTGGTCCCTCATTGACAAGATTATTAGCAACAATGCTAACTTTTTTTTTTAAAGATTTTACTTATTTATTCATGGGAGACACACACACAGAGAGAGAGAGAGAGAGAGAGAGAGAGAGGCAGAGACACAGGCAGGGGGAGAAGCAGGCTCCATGCACCGGGAGCCTGACGTGGGACTCGATCCAGGGTCTCCAGGATCAGGCCCTGGGCTGAAGGTGGGCACTAAACCACTGAGCCACCTGGGCTGCCCAACAATGCTAACTCTTATCGTCGTGTTACCATTAAGGCCCTGGCTTTCCTATCTTGTCAGACCCCAGAACTAGGAAGAACAGAAGCTCCAGCCCAGATCCCAACCCCATACTTCTTGTTCTACCACTGGGCCACGTGCCTTTGAGATTTAGCTAGAATGTTTGCCAGGGAAACTTCCAGTGGATTTCTTAGTCTTCTGCTCTTTGCATCCCTGCCTTTGAGATTTAGCTAGAATGCTTGCCAGGGAAACTTCCAGTGGATTTCTTAGTCTTCTGCTCTTTGCATCCCAATAAGGCTCTGTGGCTTCCCTGAGTTCAGTGCCAGCGACTTGGTTCTGGAAATCCAAATGCTTCAGCAGCTGTTGCCGTCTGTCCTCATCCAGGGGCAAAGCCCAGCACAGTGCCTGATTGGCCAGGATGTGGGAGAGGCTTCAGGAGCACGCTGGTTGGTTCTCTTCCTAAGGGAAGCACCAGCATTGGGAGATGAAGCTGCCTCCATTCCCTCATAGTGATTACGTGCACAATCACATTTGCAGCAGGTGTCACTTAAGAGGGTGAAACCTATTAAGGGGTCAAATGGGGAAGCAGAAAGCAGCCTGAGAAGGCCGGGGAAAGGCGCTCTCTGCAGAGGTTGAGGGAGTGAACACTCAGACTTTTCCTGAGCACTTGACACTCCTCATTCACTTTCCCCTAAGCGTTCCCAGCCCAGCCCAAGGGTGGCCCTTGGTGCAGAGGTGACCAGGCCCTATTTGAACCAATGAAGAGTCAGAGTTCACAGCCCTGCCTTGAAATGCCCAAGGTCGTTCAGCCAGGTAGGTGGAACCGACATGGGTGCACACGCCTGTACTGGGAATGGCATGTGTGTAGCATTCGGGGTTTTGTTTAAGCCCAGAGGGAGCCAAATCCTCTCTGATTTCTTTCTAGTTTTCACTAGTGCCCAGCATAAAGCAAGTACCCAGTAAATACTCTGTAGAGCCATTGTCTCCCCGTTGCTCAAGTGAGGAATGAGGAGTCCAAGAGGAAAGAACATCAAAGGGAAGAAAGTGCCAGGCATGTGCAAGCTCATTTAAATTGGCATTTACAATCAAAAGTGGGAATTATTGCCCTCCTTTTATACGCAAAGAAACTGAGATGCAGACAAATGAAGGCACTTGCCCAAGGCAGTGCGACTAACAAGCAGCAGACTTAGGATTCGAACTCAGGCCCACCTGATTCCAAAGTCTGTGCTCCTTGCACTACATTGAATAGCCTCCCTTGAGATGCATCACACTGCACAGGCCACTTCATGCCCTCTCAGGTGACGCCGTGTGGGTGGGGAGCTCAGGGCCGTCAGACTCTTCAGTGCAGTTGTGTTGAAAGAGCCCTTTCCTTCCTGCTCAGTCCTTGGGCTGAGTCAGAATGGCCTTCCGTTCTCTCTGGGCGTGGGCCATCTTAGCCGAGGCCTACCCATTGGAGGGTCGTGAAAGGCCACCCAGAGGTGGGGAGAGAGTATGTGCTGGAGCTCTGCTAGGCCTGTTTCCTTACTAAGACCAGACTCACCATCTCCTTGCCCCCCAGTATGAAGTGATACACCTGGGTCTCTATCTAGCCTAAGTGGGGTTAGGCTAGATGGTGCAGAGTGTGATACACTCTTCCCATCTCCCTGCCCCTGTCATAATCTAGATGAGTGCATTAGCTTCTCTACTGGTCTTCTTTCCATCCCTCGTCCCAGCCTAGTCTTCCATCTAGCAACAGATGAACTTTGTAAAACATTTGTTTTGTTCATCCGACCAGCCATCCAACAACCTTCCCATCTACCCAGTAAGTATCACTGGGGCATGTGAATATTTGCCTATCCACTCTGTATATATACACATATACTATGTGTCAGGCCTCAGGCTAGACTCGTGATACAGAGTCAGATAAGAAATGGTCCAATCTGTAGTGGAGAGAGATGCATAAATTACAGGGCCCGTGAAGGGAAACTAAAGGAGTGGCATGTGACTCAGCCTGGCAGCCTCAGTGGGATCAGAATTTTTAAAGTCTAAGTGAGGAAAGGGTTAGGAATCCAAGGAGAGCTACTGAGCGCATACCAAGGTTTGGCACTGCGTTGCACATTTCAGGAAGTGCAAATACATGGGAAGGTCAGAAAACAGGTGGTTGCTGGGAAGGCAGAAACCAAAGCATGGTGTGCCTTGTTCTGAAACTGGGATTTCATCTTGTTGGCAGTCCGATGCCATAAATGGTTTGTCTGGTAAGGAAGCAATCTGGGCAGAGAGCTGTTAACCAGTCCGCTCTCTGCATCTCACTTGGGTCCCCTGGCAAGCTTTTGTCCACGTTCTCACCTTCAGCCAGACCAGCTCAAGGCTCCTTTCCTGGCTGTCTCACATCCTGCCTGAACAACACTTTTATTCTCCCAGACACTGCTTACCCATAAGAGTTCCAATCACACTCCGAGAAATTCCTTTTTATTCTCTCTCTGTTTGGGACTCAGTGTGTCTTGAATGTCAGTGTAAGTCACTGGGCCAGCGGCTGCCAAGCGTGTGGAGATGAATTGTTTTAGGATGCAGGCAGCAACTCCGGCTCCACTTTATCTGCCCGTCACTCTGGAGTACTTGGTGGGAGCGGATAATAAACAGGCCACCTGCTACCTCCTGCTTTTCTAATCATCTATCAAAGAAATGGAAAACCCACTCGCTGTCCTTGCAGAATGCAGGTGGGGTCCGCAAGCGCATGTTCAGTTTAAGAGCAGGTAAGAGGAAGGACTCAGGTGTGGGCCATACCGCGCAGGCTTCTGCACCTGAAGAACCTGCCCCAACGTGCGGTGTCGGCCCCGCCCCACCTGGTCCTCTTTTCTCACTTCCTGCCAGCCCTGGCACCACCTGAAGTGGTCCCCCTCACTGCCTGCTCCTCAGGGTCCCTCATCCGTTGCTGCCTCTGAAGAACAGGGTCAGAGTGCTCAGCTTTGGGACTTTCTGCATTAACTTCACCTCTCTGAGTTTGGTTTCCACATTTAAACCTCAGAGCTAATACTTGGCTTGATCAAGCTGCAGGGCTGAGTGAAACAAAAGTGTTAGCATATGTGAAGAAGCTTTGTAACTGCCTGGTGGAGAGATCTTTACCTCTATTTTACTGATTAGAAAACTGGAAACTCAGAGATGTTGAATAACTTGCCCAAAGTTACACAGCTGGAAAGTGGATACCCTGGATACAGGTTCCTGTAGCTGTGGATCACATCCATGTCATTCAGCTAGTATGCCTGACTTTGGAGTTAGTGTATAGCAGGTGCTAAATGAATACCTTTGAATGACTAGCTACAAAGCATAGTGTGGGGGTGTGGGGAGGGGGATGGTTGCTAATTTAGGTATAATGGTATTTTGTTTTTGCTCTAATTTGTATTTCTTTGATTACTAGAGAAACTGAACATTTTTTCCCACGTGTGTATTCACTTAATATACTTATATAGCACACTCATGTCTGTTCGCAATTTATTTATTGGTGTCCTAAATTTTTTCCCACCTCAATTGGCAGCAGATCCTTACTGAATGTTTATTAACCCTCTTCTATCTTCCAAGCTACATTTTTTCCAGCCTGCTGTCCTTCTTACTTGATATCCTTTTTGTTATGCAGAATTGTAAAGTAAATTTAATTTTCATTCATATTAATTTCTGTGCATGTTCCATTCATAATCAGCATCCTAAAACCCCAGTCAGGGTTTAGAAGTAGGTTTCTCCAGGCAACGTATACCCCTTTCCCTCCCCCACTGAGTTTGGCAGGTTGAAGCAAGCATCAAATGAGGTAAAAGCAGGTACAAGTGAAGTTCTAAGCCCCAGGGCCCTTGCTAGGCAGCCAAAGGACAAGTCTTTTGCATTATAAACATATGATTGGTTTCTGTGTGTGCTTTACTGAAAACATTTGACTTTGATCTTAGTCAAAAGGCCCAGGGACTCGCTTTTAAAGTTTACCTGATGGCACCCATTCCCCTACCTGCTGCCTGGCCATATTATGGTGACTGGATGGCTCCTACAGTATCAGAAGACTCAAAAAACTGAAGCCTGGGTTAGTTATTGGTAATGACTGCAAAAAGTGCTCTAGACTGGGCTTTATGGACTGTTAAGTGCTTTTCCATCCATTTTTTAGCTGGTCCTCACAACAAGCCTCTAGTAGGTGGTAATATGATTTCTATTACCTGCTGAGAGAATGGAGGTTCAGGTTGTCCATGTCCCCATGCTGGTGACTGGGAGAGGTAGCTCCATCCTTAGATGTCAGAGCTGCTGTCATCCCTGCCTTGCCAAGTGAGTTCCTGGGGATGGCCTTGACCAGTAACGGAGCAGCAGCAGTATTTGAGGTCAGAAATTCAGCTCTAAAAAAAAGACAGGCTTCACCCCTGCTCAGGAACTGATTCTAAACTTCTGACTGCACAGTACATGGTCTATCCCTTCCAACCACACGGAGATGCTGCTCCAGAGAGTGTGGGTGAT
Organism: Vulpes lagopus; assembly: GCF_018345385.1. Classification (NCBI taxonomy): domain Eukaryota; kingdom Metazoa; phylum Chordata; class Mammalia; order Carnivora; family Canidae; genus Vulpes; species Vulpes lagopus. The sequence goes on along the minus strand of NC_054838.1, from coordinate 29,946,336 downwards.
GTCCTGAAAGGAGCAGTCACTAATGACAGTCCCCATGTCCTCACATAGCCTGTAAGGCATGCTACTTAAGTGCCAGCTTCCACACACTCTACCTTAAAACAGCAGTTATCTTACCAGCAAAATGGGTTTATTGCAGGAATAGCAGAGGAATTGCAACTTGCAACAGGGAAACTATGGCAACCATAGGCATTTTTGGAGATCAAAGGAGAGGAACATTACTTTCTAAAGAGAGGAGGAAATTGGGAGGGGTCCTGTGGAATGAAAGTCCATTGGCAGAAAGCAAGAGTTCAGAGGTTTCTCATTGACTGACTTGTGGTATTTTCTTACTGGCTGAGCTTGTTGCTGGACAAGGAGAAAATCTTCCTTCCTTGGGCTGTTAAGTAAATTGGGCTTCTCCTGTTGGGAATGCAAGGTCCCTTTCTCTGTTGGGGTCTGAGGATGAGTTGTAGGGCATGAGAGCTTCCCCTTCTGCCTCCCAACTCCAGTTTAAATGAGATCTCCTTTATTCAGTTCTATACCAAGACCTTCCTATGTTATAAAGGATCGGATCCTTCCCTGGAAGTTCACAGTCCACTGGAAGAAACATAGATGGACCCAAACAACTACAAAATTATATACAATACCCCAGCATTGTCCTTCATTCCTTCAGCAAATATTGAGCATCCTCTATGTGCCAGGCACTATCCTAATGGAGCTGTAAGCACAGCAGACAAATATCATGAAGCTTATACTCTGGCAGAGGAGATAAACAATAAGCAAGTTAATAGCATGTCAGATGCTGAAGAGTACCGCCAAGAAATACAGGGAAAGGGGTTGGGAGTTTTGGAGGGAAATCACAATTTTAGGTCAAGCAGTCAGGAATGGACAGAAATGTACAATGTAGCACAGAGAAGAAAGGTTTCTGGTACCAAGGGGTGAGGTGGCATTATTGGCAGAGGAACAGGCATGAAAGTGAGAGGCTACAGACATGTTTGGGAAGTTGCAAGCAAATTGAGTGCAGTAAGAAGAAAGGAAGGAGAATTCAGACTTGATGCCAGAAGGGTCAGTTGAGGCCACACTGAGGGCTTGGTGTGTCCCAAGGGGCGAGGATGCCAGTGATCATAGGAATGCTGTGGTGAGTGCAGAACACTTCTACAGCTGCCTCCCTGACCTAGTGGCCAAGGGCTTCCCCACCCTGGGCCAGAGGCATGATAAGATGTTAATAATGGGGAAACTGGATGCACAGTATGTGAGAACTCTCCATGTAATTTTTCTGTAAATCTAAACAGTTCTAAAAATATTTTATTAAAAAAAAACATGAGACATGTCATAACAAGTTTGGAAAAAAAAGTGAAAAGTGGGAAAACATTGAATCCCCAGATTTCATTGGTTTTCCTGTCTCTGGATAAGATTCTTTCTTTTCCCACTCAGTTTGTCCCCCCACAGATGTTTTCAGCCTCCATAAGGTAGAAGGAAGCATGTGTGGCTGTGTGGGTGGGCACGTGAGGTGGGAGAAGGTGGGTGGGGAAGCCTAGGTTGAGATGTGTCTATGCTGAAGCTTCAGTGCTGGCTTCCTCTCTGAGACTGCTAGAGGTTTCCAGGGAGGCAAAGCATGTGGCAGTTCATTAATAGCCCTGCTGTTCCACACCTGGTGGTCCCTTCAGGTCCTGGGGGGCCCATTGGTTCAGGATACTTCAGTCAGTCAATAGAAGGCCACCTGTGACAAGGGCCTGAGCAGAAGCAGAAAGCAAATGCATCACAGATCCCAGAGTTCCTCCTCTGACTCTGGGAAGCTGACCTCTGCTCGGAAGCTTGCCCACCAAGTGAGGGGCCAAGTCTCATGGAAAGTTTGCAAGCCATTGTCCCTCAATTTCTGGTGGGCTCTTTTTTTCCTGTGTCTCTTTCTCAGTTGCAGCCAGTATCTATCTGTTTATAGATACTTCTTCATATTCAAATTCTTCCTTAGTAACCAAGGATGCTCTGTGTCTCAGCAGTCACCAAAGTACTCTATTTTATTCCAGTTTCCATCCCCTCTCAATAAGGGATGGCTTCCCCACCCCTCTGAGTTTGATAGGATGGATGCTATCCCTATATAGTTGTAGCTGCTGCCACAGACAACACCTGCATAAGCCATATTCCATTAAGACTTAAATGTCTCACTAAATTTGCTGACAGATGTCTTTCTTGCCCTGTCTCAGTTTCATTAAACTCCTAGCTTCCCTACAGAGACTCAGGACACCCTAACCTGCCAAAGAATTCTGATGTTTCACAACTGAGCTCCTTGGCATCTATTGCATTAATGATTGGCCTTCCCCCATATTAGTTTACCCATTGATACAAGAAGTTGTATTCAAGCTGGCTAGACTCAAGGGGGGTGCGGATGGGAAGCATTTACCTGACTATGTATTCCTATGCTCCTCCTTCCAGGGCTGCTTCCCCAACCTTACAGGGACCCCACCTATCACCTATTGGGTTTGCTTAGAGTGGTCGGTTCTGCAATGACTCCCTATCCCACCTGAGTACTTCATGTCTGTGTGCATCCATCATACCAGGGGCTGCGGAGTGGGACTTCCACCTGCAGATTCTCTCTCAGCACCTCTATCAGAAGTTCAGCAGGAAAACAGAAAGTAATTTAGGCCTTTCCACAAAGGGAACTTAATATAGGAATGGTCACATAGTTGATGAAACAGCCAAGAAGCTCAACAGTACATCTTGAGACAACCCAGTTATCAACAACAACAGGAAACCACTAACATCCCTAGACTGGAGGGACAATGAGAGAAAGTGATGTTTCTAGACCCCAGGAGCTGGAGCCATTCTATAGGGTGCCTGTCAGGACCTGAAGCAACAGAGTTGCTACTACTAGGGGATGCTAAAATGAGAGAGAGAGAGATTGGCCCTAGCTCCACTCTTCTCACCTCCAACCTTCTGCCTTAGCCTTCCATTTGCCAAACACACCTGCCCAGAAGCTGGTAAGTAAGGGAGCCTGGACATTGCAATTCCCTGTGAAAACAGAGCGGGAAGTGTGGGGAATGGGCCTGGGAGCAAACCAACAGTTGACTGGCCTACCAGCCATTCAGGCCTCTCACCCCACCAACCTCTGTTCAAAGCTGAGTTGGCCCCTGCCCATTCCAGAAAACTGCTGCTCTTTTCTAATGTCTCTGATCGAGGCAGCTGGCAGCCTGATTAGGCGGCATATTCTTGTATGATCTCCTGGATTGAGCAAATAAGGGAAAAATCAGGATCCTCTACTTTGGGGAGGAGGTAGTAAACTACAATATCTATAGTCATCAAATCTTGCTCAGGTGGATAATTGCTTTCCCTAGTCCTTTGGAGAAGAGCAGTGACTCTTGTTTTGTAGGATTTTCAAGGTAGAATTCTTGGAATGTTTCCAGAACTTCAGGAATTCCAAGACTATTCTTAGAATAGTCTCACCTACACCCTGAATGATTATCTTCTCCAAAAGGCCAAGCCCATAATCCACACCTGACTACGTGACCATACTCTTCCCTGAGAGCCTGTGTTCGGTAGTTATTCTAGAGGGCTGGTGAGTTGCTTCAGGGAATCTCCAGCTGTTGTCTGAGATGGTCAGTCGTTTGCAGCCTGCCACCCCTCCCATTGCCTCTCCTTGAGTTTGGAGCCTCTGTTGCTGGCGTGGGAGCTCAGACAGGGGGGAATGTGGACAGGAAGAGTCCGAGGGCAGAGCAGAAGAAACAAAGGCCCCTAAGTTTGTGCAGCCAAGAAAATAACATGAAACGAGATGAGGGATTTGGGCTGGACTTGTTTTGTTTTGGAGCATTTCAGGGGGCCAGGCATGCAGTTGTGTTTGGATTGGGAAGAAAGGCATAACTGTGCAGAAGAAAATCCTTTTCAGATTTTACTGTAGCTCTTACTGGATTAAAGAAAAACCAAGAGGATTAAACTGTGTGAATGTATGAAGGTTGCTGCACCCAGACAGGAGGAACCCTGTCTTTTCCTGGGACATGTTTGGACAGCATTCAGAAGCGGCAGGCTTGCTTGTCCATCAGTCACCTATCTGGCAGATTTAGCATCGGGTGGAGCCATGCACGTTACTTTCCTTTTCTTTGCCTTAATAATAATAATTATTAAATATTAATAATGGCGTTAGTACTATTGGTCCAAAGGGACAGACCTCAGAATTAACTAATTCGAAACAGAGGGATCTTGACTCCTGCCTCTTGGAGTCCAGAACTTTCCAGCCAGAGAAAATGCAAAGAGATAGAGTAGAATTGGAATCGGGTTTTATTTCTGTTCTGTTTAAATTAGTTTTGTCTCTTTTTGGCTGCCCTGGTCTACTTCTCTTGCGAGCTTCCTTCTCTCTCACTGAAGACTAGCTTTTACCTCTCTATTAGTCTACTAGGGCTGCCGTAACAAAGCACAAACTGAAAAGGCTCAAACAACAGAAATGTACTGTCTCGTGGTTCTGGAAGCTCAAACTCCAGATCAAGGTATGGACAGGGCCATGCTTCCTACGTGTTTCCCTGTGAAGGGAGGGGTCTGTCCCAGGCCACAGTCCTGGCTACACTGCCTTGTGGTGGTCTCTCTGTGTCTGCCTGTCCAAATTAACCCCCCCTTTGATAAGGACACCAGGTATATTGAGCTAGGGCCCACCCCACAATGACCTCATTTTAATTCCAGTACCTCTGTAAAGACCCTATCTCTAAATAAGGTCCCATTTCCTGAGCCAATCAATGATGGCCGGGTAGTCTGGGTCCTTTAAGAATATGACAATTCTCATAGGACCCATGTATCTGCAGATCAGCTCGTTAATGCTCAGTACAAATCACCCCCAAATCATCATGATGTATAACAAAGGGCCTGTTCTCTCTCCCCATCCACTGGAGTCAGTAGACATGGTGAGAGCATGGGGGGGGGGGGGGTTGTAGTCGCCCAGTGGGGGCCCAGGCTGACACAAACCATGTCAACTCTGTCAGTCACGGTGCCAGAGTGAAAGGAAGCGCCAGAGGGTCCTCAACTGGCAATTAAATCTACCTGGAGGGGTGCACTTCTGCTTACAACCCACTGGCCGTAGTTGGTGACGTGGCCTCTTGGGGTGTGTGATCCCACCTGTGCCCACGAGGCAGAGAGCCAGAGTGGCTGCCAGTCAGCCCTGATGACCCACACAACCCACGTGATGGGCGCTGTGGAAAAAGTGGCTCCCAGAAGCCAGGGGATGCTCTGCCAAGCGTAAGATGGGGAGCTACACAGCAGGCTTGTGGGTGAGCACTCCAGAGGCCTCTCAGGCCAAAGAAAGGCACCAGGGAAGACCGTGAGGAGGGAAGAGCACCTTGGCCTGGCTCGAGTGCAGTGTGAGGCAAGGGTGGCCAGGCTGCACACTGGCGAGAACTGCCTGCTCTAAGGCAGGGTTTGGATTTTGTCCCAAAGACAGTGGGCCACCAACAAGGCTTTCAAGCCAGCTGCAGCATGGTCACACACGCATTTTAGGAACAGCAGTGGCAGCATGATCATTTGAAGGAAGGAAAGGAAGAGCACCAGAGGTGCGCAGAGCTTGGGTCAGCCTCAGTAGTTACTGGTGGAATCCCCTAGACTTAGCACCTCTTTGATGTAGGAGTGTAGCTTGTTGTGATTGCTAGAACAAGGATGGCTTCGTGAAAATGCTGGCATCTGCACTGGGTCCTGAAGGAAGAGGGAGAGCCGATGGACATCGGAGGGGAGGCTTTGCAGGCTCACAACAAAGCCGAGCAAAGCCCAAGGAGCTGGAAGCACTCTGGTGGCTGAGGACAAGTATGTGTGTTTATCCTGCACATTCAAATCCCAGAATTTTGTTTTAAGATTTTATTTGTTTATTAGAGAGAAAACAGGAGCAGGAAGGAGAGGCAGAGGGACAAGCAGGCTCCCCACTGAGCAGGGAGCCTGATGTGGGGCTCGGTCCCAGGACCCCAGGATCATGACCTGAACCAAAGATAGATGCTTAACTGACTGGGCCATCCAGGCACATCAAAATCACAATTTTTGATGATGGGCTTGAAGGGTTTAAAGGTGAACATTGGGGCACCTGGGTGGCTCGGTGGTTGAGCATCTGCCTTTGGCTCAGGTCATGATCTCGGGGTCCTGGGATCAATTTCTACATCGGGCTCCCTGCAGGGAGTCTGCTTTTCCCTCTGCCTCTATCTCTGCCTCTTTCTCTTTCTCTCTCTGTCTCTTGTGAATAAATAAATAAAAATCTTAACCAATGTTCACATTTATTTATTTATTTATTTATTTATTTATTTAAAGGTAAAGCAAGTTTGGGGAAAACACCACACTGATGCCACAGACTCCATCAGGTGGCTTTTTAGCACTCAGGGGTATCTGAGAATGGTTTCCTACCCTGTGTGCTTGCTTTATTCTAGGCAGAGGTTTTGCATGTCCTATAAGCACATGATCTTTCCCTGGTGGGAGCCCAATATCTCCCTTATTATTCCCAGGCAGTTGTGCCCTGAAACATACTCCCACTCCACTCCATCTCCTCTCTGGCAAACATCCCCGTGATAACCTACATCTTCAACCCTTTCAAAGACACATCTCCATGTGCTGCAGATTTGGGCAGCTCACCTGAGAAGGATTCATGAACCATCGCTTGCCAAGGCTATCATTGAGAAAGCCCCTTGAGTACACAGAGGAAGCACCCTAAGAGAGAACCCTATATGGAAATCTGGAGACCAGCTATAGACCATGAAGTGGCAAGTGAGCTCCTCCAGCCTCCGTGTGACACCACGCATCCTCACCGCAAGTCTGTGGCTGGCTTGCTGGACCCGCGGAGGACCTATAAAAAAAAATGTCTTTCAGGCCTTCATGAATGAGGATGACCAGTTAAAAATTAATGAGAAGATTACATAAAACCATCTGCTGCCTTTATTTCCCCCTGGGTGCATTAAAAATATGCAGCTGCTCGATGTGAAAAGTTGCATTGCCCTGCATGACTCACGGGCTGGTCCTGCACGTGGCAGGTGGAGAGGATGTGAGGTGGGAGGGGAAGTGAAGGGAGCGTGCCCACCCAGGGAGCTCCACCTGGAGCTGAGTGTCTGGAGCACAACAGTCCAGACCTTTCCACCCCCTTGACCTGCTCTCTGAAGGAGGTGTTGTTCTGTGTATGTAGCTGATCCTGCTGTTGGGTTTGTGTCTGTGTGTGTTTTTCTTTTTAATCTGAAAATTGGTCTTTGAGTCCACAAAATGCAGCTGCAGCTGCCATAATTAAAATGAAATAACCTGCTCCGTTCAGTCCTCAGGGAGAAAAACCTTAAAAAAAAAAAATCCATATTCTGAATGGACTCCAGAACGTGGCAACTGTCGTCTTCTCTCCCTACATACTTTGCAACAAGTTTCACGGCTTTGCTTTTCTCTGGAATCGGGGGAAAAGAAGGGCATCCACGTTTACTGAGCTTTTATCCTGGCCCCATGTACTCTGCAGGGCTGTCCCAACTGTATAACTGGTGTTTGAGTCCAGTCTGATGCTTCATTTCTTTTCCCACTGTCAGGCGCCCTCCAACGTCCTGTTAGACCCCAGACCTCTCAACCTGGTCCGATTCTGTCTGGAAACGTGGGAGGTTTGGTATTATTAAAATGTTATTGAAACTGTTGGCACATGTAATTGGCTTAGATTAGAAACCAAAGTTCTTAGAGGGGTAACAAGGTGGAGTTGGCTGTGCTAATGATCACACGCTAATGAGATGGTTTTCAGAGGATCAGATGGGCTCTTCCTGAAGGTTTTGCTTAAAAGTCACTCCTCAGGCTGGGAAAATAAAATCCCACAGGAGCTGAAGCCTTGGGGGTTTGTTTGGATCTCAAAATAAGGTAACTAAAGGAGAAAGTGGTTAACAATGTGCTAGAAATTGAAGATACAGCAGTCACTGACTTCAGGGAGGTCGTAGGCGAGTAGAAGCAAAGGACATGCTGACACAGGATTCTAAGACATTAGTAATGAACACCAGGTCAGAGATACATACAACTTGCTAGAATTTTGGCATGTTTTTTCCTCCAAAAATCTATTTCTTCAATTGGGACGTTGTGAGGAGTAAAGCAATCTCAGTGTGAGAGAAATGCCCAGAATGTTGAACATGAAAAAAGGAGAAGAAATTATTGCATGTTCTATGTCTATGCCAGGGGTCTGCAACTTAGCCTAATCCCTTATCATCAGTCCCATTTCCCACTTAATAATGAGGAAATGCACGGAGCTCGGTGGTTTGTCCCAGGATGCAGAGATGGTAATGGGGTGCCGTGTGATCCAGACCCCCTCTACTTCTAAAGCCCCTGTTATTCCCATCACACTAGGCTTCCTCTAAGAGAATGTGCATCCTTGATTGTCAGGTTATATACCTCACCATGACTTGTAGTTAAAATGAGGAAGTCATTTTTTTCCCCATTGAAAAAAAACTTCAAGTCTTAATAGCAGGCATCTTTTTTCTCTCTCTCTCTCTTTTAATATTTTATTTGAGATAGAGCATGCGCAAGGAGAGGGTCAGAGGGAGAAGCAAACTCCCCACTGAGCAGGGAGCCCAAAAAGGCTCCATCCCAGGATTCTGGGATCCTGACCTGAGCAGAAGGCACTTAACTGACTGAGCCACCCAAGCACCCCTAATTGCAGGTGTCTTGATAGGAGTCATCCATGGTCTTCTCCAGGCTACAGATATGACAACCGAGTTCAGGTGTATTGAATCCTCTGGGCAATCCTCCCCAACATTGTAGGTGACCCAGAGTATAGAAATGTGTGATCCCTCATGGATGCTGTACATGGCCTGAGCAGATTCTTGGGTATCCAAAAGATACCTGGGTCTGCTGCTCCTGCTACCATGGTTTAGCTAAGAAGGGGAGGATGAAAGCAATACTCCCTTCTAAGATCTCCTGCTACCTTTGGAATTCTCTGTAAGACACTGCAGTCTGGTGATTGGGGCCCAGCTCAAGGCATTGTCTTATCTCCTTGATTTGCGGTCACTTTGGGGAAAAGCACTTCATTCCACCCGGGCCTCTTAAAGGCATTCCAGAAAACAATCACATTCTGCCCACTGTAAGGTAGGCAGAAAAGTGCTCTGGAAACAGGAGGTAGTGTACCAAGAGTGTCAGGGGTTTGGGTGTCACACACTGGGTCACGGCGTGCTCTATCTAGTCCTTTTTCCAGGCTCCCCTGGAAAGCAAAAAAACAGGGTTTAGATTTCGTCTCCACTGCTTCCTAGCCAGGGGATTAGAAGCAGGCAACATAAATTCCCTAAAGTCTCCTTTTCTTGTCTTCGAGTCCGGAAGGATAATGCTTGCCTCATGCTGTTGTTTAGAAGGTTCCATGAGATCAAATACCAACCAACCCCTAACACTCTGCTCAACACTTGGCACGCAGTGAGGAGCTTGTACTATGCCAGCCTTGAGAAATTCATCTTCTTACAGCAGATCTCCCGTCATGTCACTTCTCTGTTTAAAAGCCCTGAGTGGCTCCTAATGACTCATTGAGTAACAGCCATCTTCTCTGTCTCAGTTTCCAGGGCCCTGTTTGTGGGAGCCCACATCACCTGCCAGGTGTGTCATCCTCTGCTCCCACACAGCCCATGTTCTGGGAAGCTGTGCTACACACTTCTTACCTGCTTCCCCACTGTGCTTTTCCCCCTTGCACAGAGGATCTGGCCTGTCCCCAGGCCACCCCCACCTACCACTGCCTCTGAGGCAAGGGTGAGCTGAAACGGTATGTTGTCCAGTAAGCACTCTCTGATCTGTCAGCCGTGCTGGTGTCTTCATTCCTCGAGCCTCTCGCTGCCTTTCATCTGTGTCTCTCTGACAAAACTGCGAGTCCTTACCTTTCCTCGCTAAGCCGTGAGCTTCCTGAGGGCAGGATTTGCTTCTGAGTCATCAGTGCATTCTGTATGACACTTAACCCTTATGACCTGAATGAATGAGTGAGCAAGTGAAGGAATGAATGAAGGCTACAATCCCTTTGTAGCCAGCTTTCCCCTCCATAAACTGCTAGTACATAAGTACCTCTTAAACCATCAGTCCACCCATGGGCATTTTCCTTTCACTCACTGTGGCACTTGTTGGAGGCCCTGGGAAAAAGAGAGAAATCAGGGCTATGAGTCGAAAAGGAAATAAACAGGAGAAAAGGAGTTGAGGTTTTCCCTCATGCCCTGGCAAAGAAGCAGATGGGAAAGGAGCTAAACTAGCTCAATGGATTCTCTAAGAGGGGAGGAGCCCTAAGGACCAGGCCAGGGTCCAAAGCCCAAGTCCCACATTGACCTGGACCAAGAAGAGGGGGGTTTGAGAGAGATCTGAGTATTTTGCATACATCCAGGACCCCAGCAGGACCCTTGCTGACCAAACCAAGAGCTCTGAGTCCTAAAAGCCACAGGTGCTGGAAGGGTGGGGAGAGGCCCCCACACAGGAGCAGGTGCCTGTTACCGTTGTTATAGCAAAACAACCTCCTGCAGCTCTCTGAAACTTTGGTGGGGCAGCTTACAATGACCCAGGCATGATAAATAGAAATTAAGGGCATAATAGCCAGTACTGCTCATCCAAGATGTGTAAAATGAGAGTCTGGGGCTATCTAGTGTCTTGCCTATTTCTTACTACAGGTCATGTAGTATGATTTTTAAAGGCTTTTTTTTTTTTTTTGGACACTTTGTCAATCCTGTTTCTGCCCAGCAGGTCGTCCGTCCTGCAATGTTCATGAGCCTGACCCCTGAGAGTGGGGAAGGGATTCTCTGTGCTTGGGCCTGATAAATGTTCTTGCCTAACAGAGCTCCTCTTTGATAAGAATAACAATTTATGGGCAGCCCTGGTGGCGCAGTGGTTTAGTGATGCCTGCAGCCTGGGGTGTGATCCTGGAGACCTGGGATCGAGTCCCATTTCGGGCTCCCTGCATGGAGCCTGCTTCTCCCTCTGCCTGTGTCTCTGCCTCTCTCTCTCTCTCTCTCTCTGTGTGTGTCTCTCATGAATAAATAAATAAAATCTTTTAAAAAAAGATAACAATTTACAGTAAAGAAACATGAAACTTAGATTAAGCTAGCAAGATGCCACACTTAAGAAAATTGTGTTTTTAATAGAGATGACCACTAGTTCCTCACCTGATGATAGACAGGAATGTTTTCTTAGCTAGGCTCCTACATATATTTGGCAAATAGGTATTCAGGGAGTTTCTCAAAAATATTTTTTTTTCTAAATGTTTTATTTATTCATGAGAGAGACAGGCAGAGACATAGGCAGAGGGAGCAGCAGGCTCCCTGAGGGGAGCCCAATGTGGGACTAGATCCCAGGACCCTGAAATCATGACCTGAGCCAAAGGCAGATGCTCAACCACTGAGTGATGCAGGTACCCCTCAAAAATAATTTTTACCTCAGGCACCTAAATGTATTCATCACACCGCCTTCTTTAGCCTGGTGCGTCTTTTATAAAAAAAGGCATTTGGGGCTGTTTTCAGTGGATGGGATAGTTGGTACACTAGAAAGTAAACAGATCTTCGGTCTGTTAGAGCTATGTTCAAATTTCATTCGACCTCTTGGCATGACCTGAGGCAGATGACTCAAAACCTCTGAGCTCCTCCTTACTTTTCTTCTGAGTATGGTAGGATTTCTTTTACTGGTATCATAAACCTTTATTGTGTACAAGTATCTCCTTAGGCATTGAGATCACAGATGAATCAAATTCATTATCCTAGAATTCTAGGGGCAGAAAGGACCCCACTGGTCACTAGGTTCAGAGTTTTCCTGTTTCACATGAGGAAACATAGGCCTAAAGAGAGGATGTGATTTGCTAGAGGTTGCAGTGACAGATGCACCAGAGCCAGAACTCTTGTGTGTGAGGAACTTGGCCCAGGTGGCTCCCAACCCCCATACTATGGTGTATCACAGGGAAGATCCATTCTATAAGGCAGGACACTAAGGTTCAAGGAGCTTCGTTGATGCATTTATTTAGCTGGTGAATCAATGTTAGACCTGTTGAGGAGGGTAGAGCCTCATGCCCATGCTCCATCCCCCGCACCCCTACTCCCGCATCACAGTGCCCAGTCAATCCTTCACAGCACTCTTGATTCACCTTTGCTCCAAGTCCTAACAGGGTACTAGGGTTGTAACGACGACTGATCTGCAGTCCTTGCCCTTGAGGAGTTTGGTCAGACAAGACCATTACTCCCACAGCTCAAGATGGATGAGAGAACAGGAAAGTATACCAGAGCTGCCAAGGAAAGCTACATAGAGGAGGTTCCTGTGGGATTCACAGGGTATTTGGGACACACACAACGCCCTACCCTCCCACCCCTGGCTGCTTCTCTTTGTTGCTGTGAGATCAGGAGCAAACTCCCCTCCCCACCATTGGCATGTGTTTGCAATGAATGCTGGGGAGAAACCTGTGGGAAAGGGTCCAGGGCATCTTGCTACGTCACTCAGTAGGGTCTGTGTTCTCTGCTTCTACAGAAAGGATCCTGCCCTGTCGTCCAGGATCCGATGGCCCTGGAGAGAGGGCTGCAGGGCCCAGGGACACTGCTGACTCTTCAGAACGTGCTGACATGGAGTCAGGTCAGTCCCCTCGTCTGCTCTGATTTTCTGTGTCTTCAACTGCAAACTTGTGTCTTAATGAAAAATGCCATCTTGGAATCTGAAACCACATGTGCTTTTTGGTTGAAGGCTTTTGCCACTAAGCAGCATGAGGAGTAAAAGGAGGTCAGGCCAGATTGGAGATTCCTTTTCGGGGAGCAGATGCAGTAAGAGGAGTGATGGGTGCTGGAAGCCAAGCCAGCAGCCAGTGCAGTGAGAGGGCAGGGCAGGCAGGGCCTAGGCATCCAGCTGAGATGTAATGTGGGAGCTGGCAGCCAGGAAGCACCATGCAGGTCCAGGACCAGAGGAGCAGCAGTGGCCATCAGGATTATTCTAGGATCCAGGAGACCGGGGGCGTGTCCAGAGTTTGATGGTTACATGTTGAGCTGAATTGGAGTGGGATCAGAGGCATAGTTGGAATGTGGCAGGAGCAGATGAGGGGGTGGCTGCCCAGACAGGTGGGCTGGGCGCCAGGTCCAACCAGCCAGAAGAGCCCTTGGAATGCTTTTGTTCATATTGCTGTGCAGAAGAACAATGACAAAAAGTATAAAACACCTGGGTTGCATCAGAGAAATAGAAGCATGTTTCAAACTAGGGGAGGTAGAGTCATATAACGGAGGCTGGGTCATGGTGAAGAAGGCCGAAGAAGCCGAGGGGCCAGGACCCAGGAACCCAGGGAGCAAGCCCGTTGTTGAAAAACTTACCATGAACCAAGCACTTTCTCATATCCTCCAAGTAATCTTGCAAAGTAGACATCTGAGTCTTGCTAGGCTCAGTTATGCTCCAATATAAATTAACTCCAGAGTCTCGGTGGCTCAACACAGCCAAAGTTTATTTCTTGTTCATGCTACGTGTCCAACCAAGGGAGATAGAGGACTCTGCTCTACCTATTGACTCAAGCCAGGTTGATGAAAGCTCTGCTAGATTTTTAGGTATACCACCTGGAACATGTGGCACCTTGGTCTCTGCAGTAGAGGAAGAGAACCAGAGGCCTGAGCACTGGACCTTAAATGATTTAGTCCAGAAGTCACACACAGCCCGCGGGCCAAAACTAGTCACACATAGTCCTGCCTGACTTCTGGGGCTCAGGGAAATGTGGGGAAAATGAGGTTATTTGATGAGAGTAACTGTCTCCACCGTAGGAGATATTATTTCTGTGTAACAGGCACGAAAATTGAGGTGCAGAGAAATTAACTGTGTGGTCTGAGGTCTTCCAGCTAAAAAGTGCTGAAGCCTAGATCTTACATAACCTCTGATTGAATCATTTATTTAGCAGTTCAACAAGGCCTACTGAATACTCCCAATAAGATGAGCACCAAGCTAGGCTCTGGGGATGTACCAGGGAAGGAGAACAGAGGCGGCTTCTGCTCTCAGCCTGAAGAGTGTAGAACTACAAACCGGGAGGAGTGCTCAGCCATACAGGTGCAGCTCTCTGAGGAGATCTGTTAAAATTATCAGCTCTTCATATAGAAGGACAGGTAAAATGGGGTCATGTTTATTGAGACATTGTGCCAAGTACTTGATTTATACATCTCATTTACTCAGGGAGCCCCATGAGGTAGATCTTACAATCCCATTTTTAAGATAAGCAAACTGAGGTCCACTCGGTGAGCTCAGAAAACTAAGCTAAAGGTGAACTGGTCGACCCTAACCGTGCTCACTTATAATGCACAAATGGCAGAATCAAAACTTGAACCTTGCCACCCTACTCCACTGATCCTCAGGAAATCTGCTCTCCCCTTCCTCCTCTACACTCTCCATTCTGGCCTTTCTCCCCCTGGTTCCTCCAGATCCTGCTGGGTGTCCCATGTGAACACGGCTTCCAGCGACAACAGAGGGAGCCTCGTGGAGGCCAGACCTGGGTCGCTAATCCCATTTGGGTGCCGCCCATAGAGCCGGACCCACAGTTGAATTCGAGGGGGGAGGGAAGAAATCGCAGAAATATAGGTAGTAGTGGGGTCTGACAAATTCTGTGGGGTCGAATCTGAGTGCCTGTGCCAGATCTGTCTAGAATGTTCTCCTTTTAATCCCTGGCCTCATCTCATCCCTCTCGTTGCACACTGTGTTATAGTTACACTAGCTCCATCACTGCTTTCCCCTCCCCAGCTCGCGTGACGGCCTCTTCTGTCCCCACACTAGTCCAAGCCATGGTCTCTTACTGGGACTATTGCAGTGGACTCCTCATGGGGCTGTCCTTCTACCCTTCTCTCCAGGGCTCTGGCACCGGGCGGATCAGATTGCTTCTCAAAACCTGCCATGTGCCCCTATCTTTAGCAGAGGAAAAGCGAAAGTTCCTCACAGTGACCCACTAGGACCTAAACAAGCCAACCCTTCTCCTGTCTGACCCCATCTCTCCTGTGTACACCTCGCTCACACCCATTGACCTCTTTACTTTTCCTTGAACCCAAAACACACGCCCACCTCAAGGCATAAGGCATGCGGCATAGATGCCTTTTTTTCCAGTGTTGGGAAAAGTTCTTTAGGCAGAGGAACAGCAGTGAACAAACCTCCACATCGTATCTGAGCAAGCAGGGCACACTTAGGCTGAAAGGGGCTGAACACAAGTATGCTCACTGCTCAAGGAGTGGCAGGAAGCCGGTGATGTGAGCGAAGTATGTGTAATGGTGGTGAGAGCAGGTGGCCTGCCCCCATCACCCCAGGAAAGGAGCCACCCTCCCAGTCCAGTTCCTCCTGTGCCCTGTTCCATTTGATCTTATCCATGTGACATTTCTCTAGCTGCTGCATTATCTATTACTCGGGAAGCTTGTCTAGGGTCTGTCTTCCCCCATTAGAACATAAGCTCCCTAAGGGCAGGGATTTACTTTGTGTGGTTCCCTGGAGGGCTCTTACTGCTGGAACAGGTGCTTGGTGAGCACATATTGAATGAGTGAATGAATAAACAAATAATTTCACAACAGATTCCACATCGATATTTGCTTACATGTTATTGTTTATCCCCTCCTGCCTCTATATATGCTATTCCAAACCCTGGAATGGCCCCACTGCCTTTCTCCATCAGCTGACTTCTCACTCTTTCTCACTCTCTCTGCCTGCCCAGGAGGGCGATGTCACTCTAACACATGGCACAGGTGCTGTCCATCCATCCCTGTGAGCATGGGGGTCTCCAGGGCAAGCACAGCTCCTCGTCTCTGAGCCCCACAGTGCCTTGGGCACAGCGAGAGTCCTGTGACTGTTGGCTTGAGCCAAGTGGACCAGAGCACCACGTGGAATCATAGTCCAGGGGCCACCGCTCTCCTCTCCTACATGTCACCTCACTCACAATCAGGAGGCAGGGAGCCCTGTTGCCAATTCAGTCTCCTCCTTCTTAACGCCTGCCTCAGAGATCAGGAAGATGAGGCAAATGGGACACTAATGAAATGCAGAGAGAAAACTAAATCGGGAGGTGTTGCAAACACTGAGGAGGAGGGAGATTGATTTAAAAAGATTTCTCCGGGGCAGGAGAAGGAGTGCTGTGAGGGAGTGTAGAGTCCTTGGAGTTAGGGTCCCATGTCCCACCTCTGACACCTGCATGCGGGGTGGCCTGCATGATCCCTTTACCTCTAGGGGCTTCACTTATCTGACTTTAAATTAGAAGCCTTTTAATTGATTGACTCATTTGTTCATTCATGCCTTCCCACCACCTTGCCAAAAAAGATTTGAGTGGGTTAACAATCTTAACTTGATTAATTAATTAAGACCAAGAACATTTAATGTGAAATTAAGTAGAAAGTAAAGAAAAAAAAGAGGAAGAAGAAAAAGATTTCCAGGGCCCCTCAGAGAGGGGGTTCTGAGAAAGTGGTTACAGACCACTGTTCTGAGGGTTGCACAAGGTTCTTACGACAAGCAGGTGGGGTGTGGTAGGTACTGATGACCTTTAGGGATGGAAAAGCTCTGGTCAAATGGTAGTAAAGATGACCAGTGTGTCAGAGTATTTCACATCCCCTGTCTGATCCTTCAGTTATAGGCATTGTCTACTGTGTGTTAGGGACCCACAGGGGACTTTTTTCTCTCGTTGAGTGCTCACAGCACCCTGTAAGGTGGTCTTTTAAAGTCCATTTTGAGAAGAGATGACTGAGTCTTAGAGACACTGATTGTCTATTCAGCAAATGGTGCTGGGAGGATGGCTATCCATATTCAAAAGCATGAAGTTGGACCTTTCCCCACCCAGGGTTAAAAAAATTAACTCAAAATGCATTGTTGACCTAAATGCAAGAGCTAAAACTATAAACCCTTAGAAGAAAACATAGGTATAAATGTTCACAACCTCAGATAAGTCATGCAGTGGTTAGGCACACACAAAAATGAGGGAAACAATACATAAATTGGACATCATCGAAATTAAAAATTTTGGTGCTGCGGAGATCACTGCACGGGAAGTGAAGATGAGCCTGGAATGGGAGAAAGTATTTGCAGTCATAGATCTTACAAGGGATTTGTATGCAGAATATATAAAGAACTCTTAAACTCAGCGATAAAAAGACAAAGAGCCTAATTCAGAAATGGGCAAAGAGTTTGGATAGGCATTTCTCCAAAGAAAACAACAGAAATGGCCAATAAGCACAAAAAAAGATGTTCCACATTTTTAGTCATCAGGGAAATGCCAGTTAGAGACACGGAGTTATTTGGACCCTGCCTTCCTAACAGCAAAGCCTCCTGACCACACACCAGCCCCGAGCTTGGGGAAGAGGTCACTGCTGAGTGAGCGACCTGGCCTGCACTAGGGTTTTCACAGGAATGGGGAGGAAAGGGAGGGACAGAGGCAGATGAGACAGATGGATCCAGCCAGGGACAGACTGCCTGTGGGCTCTTTTCTTGGTGATGGGCAGAAATTGCCATCTGAGAATGCTTCCCAGTCACGCCCCCTGGCCCTCTTCACAGTCTGCCCTAAAGCAGCAGTTCTCAAACTCTCTGGTTTCAGGACCCTATTTGACTCTTCCAAATTATTGAAGACCCCAAACAGTTTTTGTTTATGTGGATTATGTCTGTCAAAATTTGTCACGCTAGTAATTAGCACTGAAAAAATGTTAAAATAATTATTTATGGCTTATTTAAAGTAATAAGCCCTTACTTTAACATAAATAACACATTTTTATGAAAATGACTTTTCTACAACAAACAAAAATGTATAGAACAGCATTGTCTTATGTTTTGGCAAATCTCTTTAATCTTTGGCCTAAAAGAAGATATATCTGTCTCTGCATTCAATCTGGAAAACTCCACTCTATAGTGAAAAGAGAAAAAGGATGTAAAGGGCAATATTTTAAGTAGTGTTGACCTCACCAACTTCCCCAAAAGGGTCTCAGGGACCTACAGGGATCCCTGGGCTGCACTGTGAAAGCCAGGCACAAGAGGTAAGACCCTTGCCAGAGTCCAACAGGGAGTGCGCAGAAGAGGTCGTCTGTCTGCCTAGTAAGGAGGGGTAAAGAAGTGAGGACAGTCTGAGAGGCGAGGCAGCAAGAATCCACCTGGACTGAAGCCTGGCTGCCCAGGGGAGGCCTCAGGCCTTTTGCACATGATATTCTCTTGGCCCAGAATGCCTTCTCCATATTGGTCTATTGGCAAAATCCTCCTTGTGCTTTAGGGTTAACTTTGGATGCACCTGCCTCTGGAAAGCCTTTCTTACCATCCCTAACATCCTCTAGGCTGGGCTAAGCCCTCTTGCATACCTAGCACCCTGATGGGTGTTACTAGGGTGAGCATTGCAGCAGGGGAGTGGCTGGGAGGTTGAGGCCTACTGGTGGAAGCCTTGGGGTCCCAGGCAGAGGAGCTGGGCCTTTTGTTTTTCCTGTTTCAGAAGGCAGAAGCCAGTGGCAATTTTTTTTCACAAGCATCTGCTTGATGGTGTACGAATTCATATGTACAGAGAACAGCAGCCACCAAAGGGCAAATCAAAGTCCTCTACTAATTCTAATTCACTGGTGAATAAAGTAACACCAACAATCTAGAATTAAATGGGGAATGAGGAAGAAGAAAGAATGAAACTAACAGCTTACTGAGCCCTTACTCTGTGCCAGGCATGCATCATGTTTATGGAATCATCATTGCAGTTAGGGGCATTTCCCCCATTTTATAGGTGGACAAACTGAGGCACCCTCCGCCCTCCCCTACTCAAGGATCCTTTGCTAGTAAGTGACAACTGGGATTCAGACCCAAGTCAGTGTGCTTCTAAAGCTAGTGATTACTTTTGCCAGCACGCCACATGGGCTTGGCACCATTCTGTGACCTCGAGTGTTTACTACTGCCAACCTGCTTTTTAAAAATGTGTTTCTATCATGGCTTTCCAAATACACTTTTTAGCCCTCAGAAAGTCGAACAAGATCACCAGTTATGCATTTTTGTTTCCCCTGTGGCAGCTTCCCTGTACACAGCAGGCAGTCCATACTCTCTGCTCTTGTATTGCTTACTTTTCATAAAAGACACGGCCACAGTGGAGGTATTGACTCAGTGGAGATACTAATGAGTTAGAGTGGTCAGGACCTGCCAGAACTGGCCATCCTGGTTGGTGGTGGGAACCTGGGAAATCAAAGGGCTCGGAAAAGATATATTATTCTTCTCAGGAGCAGGTTGGAGAAATATGTGGCACACCCTAGTTCTTAAATGAATACTCAGTGTGGCAAACCAGGCTGATGAGGTTGAGTGTGGGGTTACATATGGTGCCAATTATGTCAGTTAAGCAAGGATACAGGAGCATGTATTGAACTTTTACTGTGGGGCAGGATCTACGCTAGGCACATTGCATGTTTTTATCCTCATTATGAAAACCTTTGTGTTTGAGGCTCTATGAGATAGGAGTATCCCCACTTTCCAGTGTCGCATAAAAGCATCCTGCTCATTGACACATATGTCCTAGCATGTGGAGGAGAGGGGGTTGGGACCTGGTCTGTTTGGGAGCACCACACTGCCCTCCACATGCAGAGGGAATGCTGAGTCTGGTTCCTGCAGGGTGATTGGTGAGGGTCAGCAGTGCCAGGCGATGCCGCAGCAGCTGGTGTCAGGCTTGTGCTCCCTGGACCGTCTGTCCTCCAAGGTTCCTTTTCTCTCCTTGAGTTTGCACCTTTGACTTGTACTCAGAGAACCTGGAATGCCCACCCGTCTCCCATGCCGCCACCATCTTTCAGCACCAAGCATCTACTTTGTCATAGATGTCCTAGTCCACTTGAACCCATGGGTGGTCCCAGGGAGGAAGAGGTAGGAGGAACAGGTGACTTAAGATGAAATCCAAGAGGTGTCACAGATCATCCTTGAAACCTAAGAGTTCCCTATTTGCTCAAAAAAGGAATCCCTATAGGCAACCACTTCTGGTCCCAGCCTTTGATGCTCCTTTGGGAAGCCAGGGGTGAAATTCTCTCCTTCCCCGAGGCCTGCCGGGGTTGGGGTTGGCAGAGTGACACAGTCATGCTCCAGGTGTCGCTGTCCTTCTGAAACCCCTTTAATATCCTTTTTACCTGTCCCCATCCTCGAGTGGGGCTGCCGCATGGTCCTGGGTGTGCAGAATGATCACAGAGCCATTTACACGCCGAACGCCTGGTTTATTTCCAAATAGGAAGGTCAGTGTCATTATCCTTGGTGGATTCAGTGACCAAATCCTCCTGATGGTAGGGCTCACTTCCTTGCGCCGATTGCATCTTCAGCTGTACATCTTCAGTGGCCAGTGAAGCCAAAGCAGCAGATCGTGGCCTGGAGGCCCTTCTCTGAGGCTGCGGACCCCTATCACTGCATTGCCTTGACTTACCTGCTATGAAGTGGATGTCTTCAGACCTCTTATACCCCCCACTGCTTTTGTGAAAGTTCCCTTGGTGGAAGAGAACAGTGAGTCAACATCGATAAGCAGAGAATCCTTCCCCTCTTTGGATTCTAACCATGGTAGAAAAGCCGAGTGTGCAGAAAACACTCCAAGGGTGAGAACAGACATTCGTTGAGTACCTATTATATGTCAGCCACTGAGCTGGGCATTTCACGGTCCATTTCCCCCTCACAACTACTGGTGAGGTAAGCATTGTTATTTCTGATTCACAGATGGGGCCACGGAGCCTCAGAGAGGGTCAGTGACTTTAAGTCACAAAGCTGCGAGGTGGGGGAGTCCGGAGCTGAATCAAGGTCAGCTGCTGCAAAACCCAACTTCTCCCCACTACGTTGAAACAGGAACAGCAGCAGCAAGAACTACCATTTATGGCATGCTTGCTACACTCCTGGCTTATATTAGCTCATTTAATCCTTGTGACAACCCGGTGATGTTAGTACCATTATCATCCCCATTTTATACATGAGGGAAACCTATGTACAGAGAAGTGCTTTCAGAATGAAAAAATTTTGAAGGGTATTTGGGAAGTAAGCCCCAGCCATCTTTCACTGTTTGCTGGTCTGCTGTACATAGCTCTTGTCTAAAATAAGCACAGGCCTTGTTCCTAGAAGGTACTTAATATTTGGTTATTGATAAGTAACTTCACGGGGTCCTTACCTCCCCCACTGGAATGGCTGTTCTGGTTACTGTTGACAGCCTCTGCTGGCCACGGAGCTGCTCCTTGCCATGGGAGGCTTCTGATAGGCCAGAGAATCCTAGTGCTGAATCTCAGATATTGAGTCCAGAGAGTAGACTCTGGAGTCAGACAAGTGGAGACCAAGCATGGCCTACCAGCTGTGGACTCTGGGCAAGTTCCTCTCTGCTTCAGTTTCCTAATACGTGAATTGGGTATTATAATAGCCCATACCTCAGTGGTACTTGCAAGGATAAAAATCATGTAGAATGCTAATAGTCCAGGGTGGCACAAAAAAATAGGTGCCCAATGGCCATGATCTGTCATATTATGGAAGATTAGTTTATAGAGTTGGACTTACAAAGTGATCTAGTTCCACTCTTTCACTTGCAAATGAGGAAACTGAGGCCCAGAGATAGGCAGTGATTAACCCAAGTCACACAGCATTTTACTTTTCTGATTCCAACATCACAGTTTATTCCAAAACTGTAAGCCAGATTAAAAATAGCAGTCTGGAGGCGCCCATACATGATGATGCCTTCCCATTTCGAGAAGTTCTAGTTGGTTATCTTTCAGTCTGCTTTATCTTTTTCGAAAGTCTGTTCTTTGTTTATACTTTCACTACTTTGACATATTTCTCTAAATATTGCACACATTTCATTTTCTGAATCTGATCATTTTACTACCTGTAGCATTCCTAGGTCTGATTGATATGTTCATTGTTTCGGCTCTTGTTCGTGGTGCCTTGTTTCCTCATGTGCTCTGTGATTTCTTAAATTGTAGATTTATGATTGCTAAAATTTTGTGGGATTCCTTTGAGGCCTGAGTTGAAAATTTATTGCTCCAGAAAGAGTTTGCATTTGCTGCTGCCCGGTACCTGGAGGAACCACCAACTTGAGGTCACTTTAACACTCAGCTTGGATTGTTTTTTTTGTTTTTTGTTTTTTTTTTTCCTTGCTGGCCACAAAGTAATACATAGTCAAGTTCCAGACCCATATGAGGGCCATTTTGTAATTGGAATTCCTCAGCCATTTAAAATTTTTCTTTCTTGTCTGGCCAGACCTAGGGTCAAGTTTCCGTACTGCTTCCTTCTGCAGGGTGGGATTTTGTGTTTTTCTGATTCACCCCTTCACCAAAGTGTGTCTCCTTTCTCAGTCTTAGCTGTGAGAGTCTCAGTTTCCCTTCCATCTTCTGAAGGACAAAGGACTGTGATTTTGTGTCTTACCTTGGCTCTTTAAAACCAAAAGCCCCAGATCACTAAGAAACGGCAGATATCCCCAGGCCCATCATCCACTCAGTGTTTGGGACCCCTGAATTCATGCTGTCTCATGGTTGTTTTGACCTCTGAGGATTTCCTTCTCTTTCATGATGGCTCAACCCTATATTTAAAAATAAATTTGTTTGTTTAACCTGGCATTTTCCTGTATACTGCATTAGGGTGAATAGTCAGTCATACTGTTGGAAATAGAAGTGTAGAGCGGCCACCCTAGGCCTGCATTGGTGTAAACATGAGACTTCATCAGTTAGGGTTTCCCTGATTGTTACTTGTTGACAGTTTATCATATTTTTTTTTCCTCCAGAGTCCACAAAGTGTGCCCAGAGAGCCAGGGGAGGTTTGCATACCATAGGCCAAGTCCATCATCATCTCTCTGAGATCTCATCCTGGGCTCATCTCAGTCCCCCGGGGGCCTTAATCCAGAACATACTATAGATGTTGCCAAATGAAAACTCTGGTTTCATTAAAAATTCCCCAAAGCTACCACATTCTGAAGGTGTGGGTGCATGCTGTTGCTTGATTCAGTCATCCCTGATGTGGTCTTTGCTAAAGCAAATAATACCCAGTGCAGCAGAGGCAGCACAAGCAATTTTAAGTTCATTTGCCCAGGAATTCATTCATTCCACAAACATTCACTGAGCACCTACTACATGCTGTGCTCATGTTAGGCTCTGGGATACAGAGATGGACAAGCCACAGTTCTTCCTCGTGTATATAAAGATATTTACATGAACAGTAACCATAGAGTCTGACCGTGGCTTTGGCAGCTAGAACCGAGGTGGAAAGTAGCTTAACCCAAACTCAGATGGGGATGTCTAGGCAGGCTGCCCATAGGAAGTGGCAAGCGAATCTAAAGTATGAGGAACAGATGGCAAATCTAGAATTAATAAGGCCATGCCCCTCAAAAGAAAATGTGAATGCTCCCCTTGAGAAGAAATGATCCAGCTAATTTTCCTTCCCTGGTCTTGGTCTATGGGTAAGCCTTGCCCTCTCAACACTCTGGGAACCACAGGTATGATTTCTACATTCTCACCAGGGACCCCATCATTCACAAATGGGTAAAATTGAATCTGGGAGGGTTGAGAGTGAAAAGATATCTTAATTATTACAAGGGTTTGTGATCCTCCGATGGGCCAGTGTATATGAACAGATATATGGTATATCTGCAATATTAACATTTCATAGGGAAGAGAAGGGAGTTGGAAAAACAAGTGTCTCTAAAACCTTCTTGGTGACAGGGGGAATGAAAAGAAAGGCTGAACCACTAACTATAAAAGCAGTAGTGTTACAGCCAGATATGCTTACATTCAAAGCTGCCTCTCTCACTGAACCACCCGTATAACCTCAGACAAGATTGATTTCCCTGAGCCTCTGTTTCCTGACCTGTAAAATGGCACAATAACCCCTCACAAGGTTGTTCTGAGGTTTAAATGAAATGATATGTGTCCATCTCCTGGTGCTTAGTAGGTACTCAGTGAATGCTATTAGGAGTGGGTTCCCTGCCCCCGCCCAGCCCAACACACACATGTTCAGGAGAGGGCCCAGACGGGATGAGATCTGTTGAAGGGGTGGTTCCCAGACAGTCACTGCTGTAGGCCATGAGCAGCCTTGTAGGCAAATTCCCTTCTCTGGGACCCTGTGAATGTTCCAGAAGCTCTTGGAATTATCTGAGAGAGGGATGGGGTGATCCATTTGAGTTATCAAAGACAACATTTTCTGGTGCTTCATCAGAGACCCAATTAATATTCAACCTGTTTAGAGCAATTAACGTGAGGAAAGCTGAGACATTCAGGTAGGGTTAAAGCTTATTAGTTGATTGTCTTTTAAGGGGAGAGTTTGGAGTTTTCCCATGGGCTGAGTTAATTTGGGCACCTCAGCCTAGTCTCCTGGTGTCTCAGGCCTCTGTACCTCCATTTAGGTAAGAGGCTATGGATCCAGGACCAGCCAGAGCTGGGGCGGGGTTGGGGGGGGGCGGGTGTTGTGCATGGAAAAAAGTACCATGAGGGTGGGGGAATAGCAAGGACAGTGGGGAAGGGAGGGTTGGATGGACCTTCATTGCCCTGCAGCTCCATACTTCTCTCTGTCACTATACTCACTGGTGCCCAAGATGGGCTGCATAGATGAGCATTCCCTGAATAACACCTGGCACGTAACAGGCCCTCTGCACATGTGTGTTGGATGATTCACCTTCTCCCAACCCCATAATTATAACTATCATCATTATTTAATCATGTGTTAAGTGTTTTACTGTATTATCTCACTTGACCCTCACGGCAACTCAACCATTATGATCCTTCATCATAATTGTCCCCGTTTTATAGATACAGAAGCCGAGGCTATGAGAAGTTAGGGTGTTTTCCCAGATGACTAAAGTGCAGAACCGGGGGAAGGCCTGGCTCCTAACCCTGACCTTGTATCTGCTGCCCTTCCTGGGTTTCCCTGAGGGCAAAGCTGGATGCTGGATCAGTTCTGAGCCCTGGTGCCTGATATAAGGGAAGGAGGGAGGGAAGAGCCCTCCAGCCCAGGAATGGACTATCTCTCTACAACCCCTCTGCCCACTGCTGATGCCTCAATGCCCATATGGGTCTGTCCAGGGCAGGCAGACTGGTGAGACCACCCCCCTCTGTGTCATTGACACATAGCTGGTGGCACCCAGGCCTGGGAACTCAGGAGCACTGCCGTGCTCCACAGAACTAGGCAGAGGGGCCTTCTTCCTGATACCAGTTCAGTTTCCCTGCAAGGCCTATCTTCTGTAGCAGGTTCATTATCTCTGCTCAGAACCTATCAGGACTGGACTCAGAAAATCCAAATGTGGCCTAGAGAAATGCCCACAGCTCCCTCATCGTCTGCAACATCAGACTGCCCACCTTACCCTCCTCCCCACCACCAGGGGAATCATGCACACATAAGAAAGGGAGTCGGGAGGCACTGGAGACAGACTAGGTTATAGGATAATAAAATAATTCTCCCTTTGTAAAGCACATTGTGTGGCCAGTATTTTCTTGCACGTTCTCTTGTTGGTCTTCACAACAGCCCATTGTGGAGGGGGCAGGGTGTGGAAGGGTTATTGCCATCTCAGCCAATGAGGTGAGGCTATGCTCCAGGAGGAAGTGCAGGGCTGGAAGGGCCTTTGATGTGTTTACACCCAGCTCCTCCCAGCCCAGGCCAGAGGAGGAAGGGAATGTTCTATAGCTCACACAGAAGGCAAGGGGTAGAGGCAGGACTTGAACCCAGAACCCACTGACTGCAGAAGCTGTATTCTTCCCCTCTATGGGCACATCTCAGAGAGGGGAGACTCTGGGCAGCTACTGGGCCCAGAGGAGGGGTAAAATCTGGGTAGCCTCGAGGAGGACAACATCCAGATTTGGAGGACCAGCCATTATGCTTTATTGCATTTGTGTCTTGCCCTGGTGGCTGTGGAGTGGGCTCTGATCTGGCCACGCCCAATAAAGAAGGAAGAGGCTCAGAAGAAAAGCAATAAAATCAAGGAGCTGGGAGGCTCCTTCAGAGATGTTGAGGTGGGAGCTCAGGGTGGCCCCATGATAGCATCCCTAAACCAGAGGTCTGCTTGTGACCCTCTCCACTTACTGATTTTCTGTCTTACCCTTGCCCTCCAGAGGAAGCCCAGACTTCTCATTATAGCCTAAAAGGTCCTGTATTACTCTTTTTCTCAGAAAAGTTTATCCTAACAGTAAAAGAGCTGAGTTCTAATCTTGACTCTCCTCCTTGCAAATGGTATCCCCTAGAGCAACTTTGTTTTTCTTTTTTTTTATTGGAGTTCAATTTGCCAACATATAGCATAACACCCAGTGTTCATCCTGCCAAGTGCCCCCCTCAGTGTTCATCACCCAGTCACCCCTACCCCCCGCTCACTTCCCCATCCACTACCCCTTGTTCATTTCCAAGTTAGGTGTGTCTCATGTTTTGTCATCCTCACTGCTATTTTCACTCATTTTCTCTCCTTTCCCTTTATTCCCTTTCACTAATTTTTATAATCCCCAAATGAATGAGACAATATAATGATTGTCTTTCTCCGACTGACTTACTTCACTCAGCATAATACCCTCCAGTTCCATCCACGTCAAAGCACATGGTGGGTATTCATCGTTTCTAATGGCTGAGTAATATTCCACTGTATACACAGACCACATCTTCTTTATCCATTCATCTTTCGATGGACACCGAGGCTCCTTCCACACTTTGGCTATTGTAGACATTGCTGCTAGAAACATCAGGGTGCAGGTGTCCCCGCGTTTCACTGCATCTGTATCTTTGGGGTAAATCCCCAACAGTGCAATTGCTGGGTCGTAGGGCAGGTCTATTTGTAACTCTTTGAGGAACCTCCACACAGTTTTCCAGAGTGGCTGCACCAGTTCACATTCCCACCAACAGTGTAAGAGGGTTCCCTTTTCTCCGCATCCTCTCCAACATTTGTTGTTTCCTGTCTTGTTAATTTTCCCCATTCTCACTGGTGTGAGGTGGTATCTCATTGTGGTTTTGATTTGTATTTCCCTGATGGCAAGTGATGCGGAGCATTTCCTCATGTGCTTGTTGGCCATGTCCATGTCTTCCTCTGTGAGATTTCTGTTCATGCCTTTTGCCCATTTCATGACTGGATTGTTTCTTTGCTGTTGAGTTTAATAGAGCAACTTTCTTAACCACCCTATACCTC
The DNA here is from genome assembly GCF_018345385.1 of Vulpes lagopus. Classification (NCBI taxonomy): domain Eukaryota; kingdom Metazoa; phylum Chordata; class Mammalia; order Carnivora; family Canidae; genus Vulpes; species Vulpes lagopus. The sequence continues at coordinate 29,919,407 of NC_054838.1, read as the reverse complement.
TGTAACTTTGTGTGTAAAACTGACATACCGATAATGTTGTTATTAGGATCAAGCAAGATGATACACAGAAAGCTCTCCCAAGCCCACCTGACCTAGGCCCTTGCCTGGCTCTGGCCTCTCTCCCACAGCAGGCTTCTCTGCCCACATTGCAGTTATCTGGGCACGTGGGAGCACTTCTGGGTGTTTCCCCTGAGACCTCTTGAAGGCAGGGTGCCTGAGTGCCAGGCCACCCTCAGTGGGTGTGTGTAGCATGAATCTGTCACTGTCCCATGCTCTGCCCAGGACTAAGATATTCATAAATGGTGCTTGCGGGGATTTAGACAAAAAAGGTTAAAACTGCTTGGGTAGAGGGGTAGGAGGCTCACTGAAGCCAGGGCTGCACCCGTCTCCCCTGCACCTGGCAGCAACAGACAGTATCAGAGCCTCATTGTCCACCCACTGGCACCACAACCCCATAGCTTTAACCTCAAGAAAGGAGAAAGCTCCCCGTATTTTCTGTTGTCTTCCAATAGAAGATACTCTCTTTCCAGTGCTATTCAGGCAGCCGCTTGGCTGCACCTCTGGCTTCTTCTCAAGGACCTTCAGGAGATGCTAGATTTTATTGTCTGCCTTCAGCACTACCCCCTTTTCTTTATGATTTCCCCTATTAGGGACACCCCCACCCCATAACACACACCTATGTTGCAGAAAGGGTTTTGTATCCAAATGGGTGATTCCCCTAGAAACTTGCCCCAGAGGCTGAAGGACTAGGACAGGCTTCCTTGTGCCCATGAGAGGCTTAGAACCTTGAAGCAAGCAGATGCCCAGGTCCCACTTCCTGAGAGCACCAGACCTGCCCGGGGTCCAGAACCTTAGTCTCAGTGACACCCTGAGCCTGCCACTCCAGACTGCCTTCTCTTCAGCACACTGGCTGCCCAGGGCTGGCCAGCATTAGTGGTATCTTTTCCTGCCTTCCTTTGTTGCAATTATGGAATATTCTTTGCCTCAAAAAGGTAAATAGTACAGTGAAAATCCAAATAGCCACCACCCAGTTAAAGAGCCAAAACATTAGAGGATTTTAATAGCCCCAAATTGGAACTAGTCCAGATATCCTGCAAGGAGTGAAACCATCAGTGGTACATCCATGCCGTGGGACCCTCCTCAGCAATAAAAAGGAATGAACGGGGGACACCTGCAACATTTGGGGAATTTGGGTGGGGGTGGGCGGAGCCAAAAGATCACCTAATGTATGGGTCCCCTGATAACAACAGTTTCACAATGACAGAAATGTAAAAGTGGAGAGCAGGTTAGCGGTTGACAGGGTTTAGGAACCAGGCTAGGAGTCCAAGGGGACTGGGTGGGGTTGTAAAGGGGAAGACAAGAGACCCTTACAAGTGAAGGAGCTCAGTGTTCTGACTGTGATGATGGACACACAACTTGTGCCAATGATAACATTGTGTAGAACTGGACACCTGCATACATATAAAACTGGGAAAAGCTGAATGTGATTGATGGATTGTATCAATATTAATATCCTTGGGAAAGCAGATTATACCTTGTGGGAACTGGGCAAAGGGCATAAGGGATTTCTCTGTATTACTTCCTAGAACTGCATGTCAATCTATAATTATCTCAATAAAAACTTTAAGAGAAAAAAAGATGTTACAAGTGACTTCTAAAAAAAGACATTATAGATTCAACTGAATTACCCCAGTGTGTCCCCCACCCACCCCAGCCATCTTATTCCTCTCTTACCTAAGGAGCTGTCACTATCCAGACTTTGGTAGTCATCATTCCCATGTTTTTATATTTTTACAATATGTGTATGTATATGGAAGTAATGGATGGTATCCTTTGGTACGTTTTTAAATTTCATACACATTGCATCTTTTGGAATTTACCCACTGTGTGTAATCCATTGTGTCACTGTAGCAGAACTTATTTACTCTTTCTTTTGTTGATGGACTTGGCTATTTCCAGCCTTCTGGAATAAACTACACTGACATGGACATTCTTGCCCATGTTTCCTTGTGCCAGGTGCAAGAATTTATCCAAGTTATACTCCAGGGGCACATGGAATGTCTGGGTCATAGGGCATGTGTATCCTTAGTTCTAGAAAACACTGCAAAACTTCTTTCTAAATTATACCTATTTATTCTCCTGCAAGCAGTAGGTGAGAATATCTGGGGCTCCGCATCTCGTCAATGTGGTAATGTCAGACTTTAAAATTTTTGCCAACCCAGTGGGTGTGAAATAGTATCCTCCTGTTTAAATTCTCTTGGCATCTTCTCCCATGAATCATGATTTTCTGTGCCTGCATCCTATCTCTTCCACCCAGGGTGGAAGCTCCTCCTCACAGGTTCCTGAAGATATGCACCTAGCACATAATAGGAGCTCAAGATTTGTGTAATGAAGGGGCCAAAGAATAATTCTAGATCCCATCACTTCTAGAGCTTCCTTTCTTTTTTAAAAAAATATTCATTCATGGGCTTTTAAGAAATAACGTATTTGTTGAGATGTATCATATAATTCACCCATTTAAATGATTTTTAACTAGTACATTCACAGAGTTGTGCAGCTATTACCACAGTCCATTTTGGAACATTTTCATCATTCTCCCCCAAATACCCAGACCCCTTATAGTTACTCCGGATTTCTCACTAATCCCCCAGCCCTGGGCAGCCACTAATCTGCTTTGTATGTATGGATTTTCCTATTCTGGACATTTCATGTAAAAGGAATCCTACAATTTATGCTCTTTTGAAATTGACTTTTTTCTCTTAGCATAATGTTTCTAAAGTTTGCCCAATGTTGTAGCATGGATCAGGATTTCATTTCTTTTTATGCTGAACCATATTCTATTGTATGGATAGATCATGTTTAATTTATCGATTCATCAGTTTATTGACGTTTGTATTGTTTTCACTTTTTTACTACTGGGAATGATACTGCTGTGAACATCGATGCACAGATTTCTATGTGGATATATGTTTTCATTCCCCTTGGGCAGATACCTAGGTGAGGAATTACTGAATCTCATGGTTTAACCATTTGAGGAAATGGCCAGACTGTTTTGGCAAGTGCCTGTGGCATTTTATGTTCCCCTGGCAGTGGAGCAGAGTTCCAATTTCTCCACATCCTCTCCAATCCTTATTACTACTTTTCGGATTATAGCTCAATCGTGGGCTTTTGAATCAAGCGATCTAGGCTAGAATCCCAGTTTTGCTGTTTACTAGCTATGAGATTGTAATTAACTTCTGCCTCCATTTTTTTTCCTCTGTAAAATGGAATTAATAATAATAGCCACCTCTCAGGACAGTTGTGCGGCTGGATTAAATAAAACAATAGGCTTGTAAAGCCTCAGCACAGTGTGGAATTCAGGCAGCTATCCTTGGAACAAAGTAACAGTGACAGCTTATTATTATGGGCCTCCTCTGGTCCATGACTTTCTGCCTGGGATGCTCTTAAAGTCACCTTGTTCCTCTGAGGGCACCTCCTCTCAGCTGACTGGGAGCTAAGCTGTGAGTGAAAGGACCAGAGAGCTGCCCTTTGGTAATGCTCAGAGCTTATGGCAGATGCCAAAACGGTTCCACTGTTATGGCAATTCCCAGGGCCTCCAGGGACCACCACTGGGTGCTGCCCTACCCTGGCAGGGTCTTACAAGGTGACTTCCCACCCTATGCAGGACAGAAGGGCAGAGAACCTTAGCAGGCCCTGGTTTAGGAAGCCTCAAATTGGGTGAGCCACTTTTTATGTAAATAGGTTTCCTCCCTCCTTTTCTTTGGCAGGAGCCCCAATTTTCATGCTATCATTTTTGCAAGAATCGCAAACATTATCTGTACTCGCAGGCATTGTATAAGGGGAGAAAGATGATTACTTGCTGATTGCTACTGTTGTTCATTTCGGAGATGACGCTACGGGTGGGAAGGACACTGCCGCATGCTGCAGCGGCGGCAAAACAGCAGAGTTCAGTAACGCCAGGGCACGGGGAGGGAGGGCAGGGGGACACCTGGCAGTCACAGTGGCTGTGCGTGCAGATGAGGTGTCTGTCCATGGCAGTGCAATAGCCAGCGGGTACGGGAGCCCCAGGCTCATCACCTTCGCTTCCACGCGCTTGCCCAGCCCACCCCATCTTAGTCAGTGACCCAAGCATCTGGGCACTGGCTTGATTCTGCTGCTTGCTTTGTTGTGCACATTTAATCTCTCATGCATCCAGTTCTCTCCATTATCTCACTCCTGGATCACTGCAGCAGCCGCCTCCATGCCTCCCTACTTTCCTGCCTCTAGAGTTGCCCTACCCAGTGATCCGCCATGGATCACCAGCTCACAAAGATCTTCCTGTGCAGCTAACAAGATCAGGTCAGATTCCACCTTAAAACCCTGCCATGGCTTCCCTTTGCTTAGAGGATAAAATCTATTCTAAGCAGCTTGCCCCGCCTCTTCTCTATGCTTCCACAGCTTACTGTGACCTCTGCTACTGCACAGACTAGATCAGGGGTTCATTTATAGGTCCTTCCCATTCACCCCAGGTTCTCTAAGGTCAGGAGATGTCTCTCTCTGACATCTGAGAGAGCTTTTTACTAGGTAAAACATTTACTACCATTTACTACCATTTACTACCAGTAAATGTTTGCTCCCCTTTATATGTGAATAGTCATGGGGGCACCTGGGTGGCTCGGTTGGTTGAGTGTCCAACTTGATTTCAGCTCAGGTCATGATCCCCGGGTCCTGACATCAAGCCCCATGACAACCCCAGCTCTGCACTCAGCAGGGAGTCTGCTTGGGATTCTCTCTCTTCCCTTCTCAGGCCCTCCCCCTATTTGCACTCTCAAGCAATCAGTCATTTAAAAAGTCCTTATGATTTTTAGAACTCATTTGCCTTAATTGTTTCTCTTGCTGACCTTCACCACTCGGAGGTACAAACAGTAGCTGTTTCTCCCATCTTACAGATAGGAAATTTGAGACTCAAGGAGGATGAGTGATGGTCCAGGGCTATTACAAGGCAGGAAAAGTGCAGAACTCTACTGGCACGCAGGTCTTCCAAAGAAGCCATTGCTAGAACCCCATGAGGAAGGCAGGGCAGGTTACTATTGCCTGTGGTTGTTGAAGTATGGCCCCTGGATCACCAGCATCGATATTGCTATTAGAAATATAAATTTGGGGCCCCACCCACCAGATTATAGGATAGCAAGTGGCCAAGGCCAAACTTCCTAACGGCTATCTTCTGGCTAAGATCATATTCTCTGTGTTGTCCTATGTCCTGCTTTGGGGGTTACTTGTGTCCTTGACTCCTAGTGATGGGCTCTACTGTACCAGCTAAAAAGAAAGCTCCTTCCTACAGACCCTCTGCGCATGATCTTTTCCTGTAAGTTTAGAAAACTATAGGGCATAATAGCACCCATCCTTCAACCTACTTCTTTTTTTTTTTTTTAAGATTTACTTTTATTTATTTATTTATGAGAGAGAGAGAGAGAGAGAGAGAGAGAGAGGCAGAGACACAGGCAGAGGGAGAGGCAGGCTCCATGCCGGGAGCCTGACGCGGGACTCGATCCCGGGACTCCAGGATCACGCCCTGGGCCAAAGGCAGGCGGGAAACCGTTGAGCCACCCAGGGATCCCCTCAAACCTACTTCTTGCCAGGACTGATTAACAAAGTCTGACAAGTGTCTCTCCTGGGTGACTGTGGGTATTGAGGCAACCAAAACATGAAGCACTTGTTATGTCCTTGGTAGAGCCATTTCCAAGACAAGATAGTCCCCCAGTGCAAATAGAAACTGCACTGACAGGCACAAAGGTCAAAGGCTGTGCTTGTGCCTGGAGCAACAGCTTTGTCCTCTCTTGCCCCTGCCTTGAATTTGAAAAGTTCTGTCAAGAATGATCTGCCTGAGATCAAAAAGCATCCATGTGCCAGCTGAGCCAGAGAGAAGTAAGATAAAAATAGAAGTTGCCCCTGGTGGTTTTCCTGAATGACCACATCCCTCCAGGGTGCCAAGCATGGGCACACAATTATGAGGAGCAAGCCTGGAAGGCCTGGACTCCATCGCTTGGATATGTGACCTTGGTTGACCCTTGCCTTCTCCAGGTCAGATTTGCTCACATGCTAAGTCCCCACATCCCTTTCCGACACTCATGTGGCATCTATGGCATATTCTGGAGTGATACTAGTTGCAATAGGAGTCGGGCTGGCTCTCTCCCAACTTCACGGATGGGGAGTCAGCTGATACCACAGGACACAAGTCAACCCCAGCTGTTTCAGCTGCCTATTGACTGAAGACGAGAGAGGAGAAGGAGAGGTCAGCGTTCCCCTGAATTTCCGTGTGTCTGGCTTTAAAGGGCTGCTAAAGGTCATCTTGTCCTTTCCAATCTGACTGCCTAAGTCAGATTGGCTAGCCCACTGGTTCTCAAACTTCCATGCATCAGAATTACCTGGAGGGCTTGTTTTTAAAAAAAAAGATTGCTGAGCCTCATCCCCAGTTTGACTCACTTTGGGGTAAAGCAGCAGAATTTGCATTTCCAACAAGTTCCCAGGGGCTGCTGCTGAAGCTGCTCTAGGTGACACGCTGGGGACCGCTGCTCTGTGGCATGGTATCCGGTGGCCATCCTACCTCTGCTCTCCTGGTCCTGGGATGCAAGCTTGCCCATCGGAGGTGGCCCTTCCTCCCTTGCGGGATCTCCCTCAGATGGAGTTTGAAACCTCTCTCCTGTGGCTCCTACCCACTCCTCATAGTCTTCCCCTTAGAATCCCTGACAGGTGCTAGTATTGACAGTGAGAACAGCAGCAGTTACCTCCTCTTACCAGGCGCTGGGCCAAGCATTTTACACACGGCATCTCGACATCTTGTTGATTCCCTCCGACCGCCCAGGAATAAAAATATTATTTATACCTCACAAGGTCACTGTAAAAATCAAAAGAATAAAAAAAAAGAATGAAATTACTTTGTAACCTTATAAACTGTTAAGAGTTCTGTGTTTAAGTACTCCCTTAGTTTGCCAGGACTGTTACAACAGATACCAAAGATTGAGTGGCTTAAACAACAGAAATTTATTTTTTTCACTATTCTAAAGGCCAGGTCAGGATGCTGGCAGGTTTGAGGCCTTTATTTGGCTTACAGATAGCTGCCTTCTCCTTGTGGCCTCACCGGGAAGTCCCAGTGTTTGTGAGTCCTAATCTCTTTTTCCTAGAGGACACCAGTTTTATTGGATTAGGGCCCACCCACATGACTGCATTTTACCTTGCTTACCTTTCTAAAGGCCCTATCTCCAGAAGAGTCACCTTGTGACATACTGGGGGGTAAAGTTTCAACATACGAAGGAGGACAAGAGAGACGCAATTCAGCCCATAATAAGCTTCTAATTGAAGATTGATTAACTGCTAGCTGTGTGACTACTGAGAATTTGCCTAACCTTTCTGGGCCTTGTTTTCTTTTTCTTTTTCTTTTTTTTTAAGATTTTTTTATTTATTTGAGAGAGAGCATAAGCAGGGGGAGGGGCAGAGGGAGAGGGAGAAACAAACTCCCTCCTGAGCAGGGAGCCTGATGTGGGTCCCCCATCCCAGAACCCTGAGATCATGACCTGAGCCAGACAGATGCTTAACTGCCTGAGTCACCCTGGCACCCCAGGATTTGTTTTCTTCAGGACCCATCTTGTAATGATTCCAAGCACTATGAAAGGATCCAAATGGGGAAAAAAGATACTTCAAATTTCTAGGGAATTGAATTTGGAGAATAAAGATGATCAGGATGGAAGTTGGCTGGGAATCAAAGGAAGCCCGTGTCCAGGCACTGCTTTAGGCTAGAGGCTTGGGACCCTTCCTCACACCACAGGAGGCTTCTTAGTTTTGCCAGGTTTTGTGGAGGAGGCAGGAGACCTGGACCTTATGAGGCTCTGCAAGCTTGCAGCCCCAGCTCTCAGCTTACCACCTGATCCTGCAGGGTCTCAGCCAAGGTGCTGCCTTCATAGTTCTCTCTCTGAATTCTAGAACTTCCTGGAGAAGGGGGTGAGTGAGAGGAGGCCAGGGCTTTAGGACCAGCTTGATATCCAGCAGCTGGAGAATCATGAACTCAGAGTTTAAGGAGTTTGCTATAGTTGTTGTTATTATTACAAGCATTTACTGAGCAATTATGAGGGGGTACTGCATTTTATCTTCTTAACAATCCTGAGATGGGTGTTTCTTAATGTGTAAACTGAGGCTTAAAGAGTTCACATAGCTGCCCATGGCCTCAACACCTGTAAGTGATAGAGTCAGAACTTGAACCCAGATCTTTCCAAAACAAACCTTATATGCTCAACCTCTGTCCTGTTACGCTCATATTAAAATGTTGTGTTGTAGATAGGTATTTAAGAACAGGAAAAATACCTTTGATGTATTCAGTGGGAAAAAAGATTAAAAATTCACTCTCCCAATTCTATTAATGTGTGTGTGTGTTGTGGTATAGAGGGAGAGGAGGAGAGAGAAAGGACAGATTCATATCAGCAGTTATTTCTGGATGGTAAGATACTTTGCTGTGTTTTCCATAGTACGTAAAATAAGTATATATTACTTTCTACATCAAGGGAAAATGGATTTTTTTTCTTAAGTGGAAACTGACTGACAAGGGTTTTAGAAGGAGACAATGCTGGGTGAGAATCCCTGTGGTAGCCTTCCAGCATCTGGAGCTGCTCCCTTCTTCAGGATCCAGGGACTGGTGGGGGAGCGACAAGGAGTTAGGAGTATACCTGATTGGGGTTCTATTTTAGAAAGAGGCCTGTACCGGCATCCCCAGAGACAGAGCACCGTGTATTTCCCTGAATAACCACTGCTATTTTTAGAGGGCGCCAATGAACTGCTCCGAAGGAGAGAGGGTGGAGGAGCTCTGGATGCTTCTGGAGACTGTGGGGGTCCTGAGCTAAATCCCAGTCTCTTTGTTCAAATGTGCCTGCCTAGGAAGGTTGGCCATCAGCTCCTCTGTGCCCGTGGTTGCAGCAGTGGCACTGCTAGTGTCCTTTATGCTGTGAAGGCAGAGAGGGCTGTGGCACCAACCCTAGGGGACCGCTCTATGTCCTTGAGTGCTGCGCTCCTTACAAGCGTTGTCAGCCTGCAGGGCACGGGAGATGTCTGGACTTGATGTCTCTTGGCCACCGCAAGAAAACAGGCAGGAGAGGATTACTGTCTGGGGGCAAAGCCTCCAACATGTGTTTTTGAAAATTTTTAGAGAGGGGCAGAAATCGATAGAGATTAGAGACAGATAGAATCTCAGATTCTTTGGCTGCAAGGGCACCTTATCCAGCCACCCTGTTTGAGCGCCCTGCCAGCCTTGTGCTTGCATACCTGCAGTGAGGGGGTGTCCCCTGAGGGCCCCCCCACTTCTATAGATGGTTGTTTGCAGATCTGTTCTGAGTGCCATAGTGGCTGCCTAGCATATATAGTGCATGACAACAAATAATGGTGATGGTCGTATTGTAAATATTCCACCTACAAGTTCTCATTGACTCCTCACAGTGGCAATCTGAGTTAGATACCTTATCGTTCCCATTTTGCAGATGGGGAGGCCCCACCAATGCCTAGCACCCAACAAAAACGTTGCCAAATGCATATATGCTATTTCATATGTTCCAGGCACTCTTCTAAGTGATTTGCATGAGTTAACCAATTTAACCTAATCTTCACAAAAACTCTTATAGGTAGTATTATCATCTCCTGTTTGGAAAAGGGCACACTGAAGCAGAGAGAGATTAAGTACGTGGCCTAACGTCACAGAGCTGGCAGGTAGCTAAGGTAGGGTTGGAACCCTGGCACTCTGACTCCCGCAGCCATGCTCCTAACAGTCAAGGCCACATCATTCTGTGTCCCCGTGGATATTTGCTTGATGACGATCTCATCTCTACCTGCCTCTATCATCCTGACCCGTTCTTCCTCTCTGTCTTTGCACCACGCACATTGGCCTCTCCCAGTTCTTCTGACTCACCAAGCCCTGGCCAGCGTCAGGCACTCCTCAGACTCTGTGCCCTCTTCTCCCTACTTGTCATCTCTCAGGTTCCAGTGTCTTTGTCAGAGTGATGCTCAGAAGGGGGCTCTGATGTCCCCCAGACCAGGTCAGTCCTTGCTTTTCTTTTCTCATGGTGCCTTTTGATTCATCCTCTTTCTTAACGCTAGCCAAGGCCTGTAAACTGGGGGGTAGTGTTGCAATTTTCCAGAGGAGGAGGATGCCCAGTTTAAACTCAGCCTCTGAGAGTCCTGAGCCCATGCTTCTGCTCACCTGCACAGTCTACAGGTGTGTTAGCCTCCTATCCTGCCACAGGGGGGTGGGGAGCAGGGTACAAGTGGAAGAGCTTGTGGCTTAATGATTATCCACCCTGGGCCCGTGGGGGGAATCCTGATTGGTTGGAAGCCTGCTACATTCCGTGCTAGGATTTAGGAGGCAGCAAAGGCCTGGCTCCCCCTCCCAGGGTGCCCCAGCAAAACAATGCATTCTAAATGCCTCCCAAATTGCTAAGCTATTTCACTGCTTCTGAGGAGAAATAGCTTGGGGGAAGAAGCTATTGGCCCTTTATGCCCTGAGCAGCAAAACAAAATGCCAAATGGGAAAATGAAATCCCAGGACATTGTGGGAAGTGGAGAAGTGGGGGTAGTAGGGGGAGGGGAAGCACATGGGAATAGTTTGCCGTGCAGGTTTGGGGAGAGTACTGAACCTGCGTTTCCAGGTGGATCTCTAGGAGGCTGTGTGGCATGAAGGATTTTGAGCCTGATCTCAAGGGTCCGAAAGTCCTGATCAAAGCCCAGGAGTCATGCTCCCACGGTGGCATGCCTGTGAGGATTAAGTGTAAGGAAGGCTCCTGGGAGGCAGAAGGTTCTCTGTGGCTCTTGAAAAATGCAGATGTCCAGTCCCCACCATCAGAAGTTCTGATCCTGTTGGTGTGGGGTCAGCCCAGGCAGGGTTGGTGGGTGAAGGTCCCCGAGGGAGTCCAGTGAACAGCCCAGCTGAGAACCCCTGCCTAACTAATTCCTCCCTCCCCCAACCCCCACTACTCCTCTGTCACACCCTTGGTTTTGTCCCGACTCAGCTGGGCATGAAGTTCTGTGCGGAAACAATCCACAGACCGTTTGGAGTGACACACACATGCTCTCAGTAAACTGTGGTGAATCGTTGGGAGCAGACCCAGCCCATTTGGTTACACTTTTGCCTCTGAGAGCAACCAGCGCCAGCCCTGTTTGCTCTTTGGCACAGAAAAAAAGCCCTGGGAAAAGGGCCTGTGCTTGGCATGGAGAAGCAAGGGCTCGGAGTCTTTTTGATAGAAACTCATCACCTCCAGGGATGGCTTTGGTTGAACACACCCCATACACCCATAACCTGGCCCTGGGCAGCAGTGAGAGGGGAGGCGCACATTCATTCCTGGGACCCAGGCTACTGCTATAAGGCTCTCTCACTGAAGCTTTTTGGAAGGTTCTAGAAATGTAGGTTAGGCAGGCTGTGGGCCAGGCCTATCACAGCAGAGAGACAAATCCCCAGGTCCTGAGGAGAAGAGAAAATGAGCCTTCCAGCCTCTAGAACTCTCTGTTTGCTGGGTGGTATGGTGAGGCTGGAGGCCTGAGAAACGGGGTAACTAATGCCCTGTGAGGACGAGAGCCCTTTTCCCTGGAAACAGGCTGCAGGAAACATGGATGGAGAACAATTGCCAACCTCTACACAGACCTTTATAGTGTGTGCTCCTGATAACAATGGCTGTCGTGGATGGACCATCAGCCAGGGTCTGATTTCTCAGACATTATCACCAGCACACACACGGGAGGCAGGGCTGAGGATCCTACTTTCATAGGCAGGGAAACTTAGGCTCCAGGGCCACAGAACTAGTAAGTGATGAGGTTCAGGCTTTTGAGACTTTTAAGTAGCCCCTTTCAAACTTTCTCATTTGATTTTTTTTTTTTTCCAACCAGCCGAAGAGATAAGCCAAGGGAAGGTTGTTATCCCTATTTTAAAGATGTGGAAAAGTGAGGCTCAGAGACACACAGTGATTTCTCCAAGTGTCATACAGCTAAGCACCAGGGCCTGGACCTAAAGCCAGGCCTGTCAAGCTCAAATGGGTGCTTCCTCAACTTCAACCCAGGCCTGCCTGTGGCATGCTCCCTGCTGGCCCCCAATCATGTCCACTTTGGATGCCTCATCAGCTGGGCTGCCCCCATGCTCCAAACACTCCCATCCTTCATACCCCTCCTGAAACCCACCCCTATTTGCATGTTCTGTGTGACCTTGGAAGGATTACCTCCTGGCCTCTGTGAGGTCATTTTCCTGTCAGGTAGGGAGAGGGGAACCTGTGTCTCTGGGCTGCTGTGAGAGTGATTAGGTATTGTCCACAGCACCGTGGCCTGCACAGAGTCCTGGCTGATGGACGCTAGCTGATCAGACAAATTAACCTGTGAAAAATTTTACACACAGTCATCTAGCCCAACCCTAGGATGGAAGGAGACGATGACATGACCAGGGCCACACAGCAAGTCGGGACAGGGCTGGCTGGTTCTTAGCCTTTGTGTCCTGATTCCCAGGCCTGGGCTCCATGCACTGGGACCAGATAGCACCTGAGGACCAGGGGGGAAATGTCAACACAGGGAAAGAAATCCAAGAAAGACCCCACCACCCTAAACCCTAAGGGGCCGCAGTGTTTCACTGGGAAGGAACATCCAGTATTCCCTGCAGAGAGACCTGACCCCCCACCCTACCAGGCCTCTTAACAGGCTCTTGAACAGGGCGTTAGCCCTCCTGAGGCCAGGTTCCCAGTCTACAACACAACAGAAGGGAACGATTGCTCAGGAAATGGAGCTCCATGTTATGAAATCTTTGTCCCAGTCCTCATATATCCCAAAAGGAAATGGTGCTGTTGGTATTTGTGGCAGGGAGGCAGGGAAGAAATCTCACTGTCCAGGGCATCTGGCCATCCAGCTGCTCATGCAGGATCCTGGGAGCCAGGGGTGAGAGGAGAGCAAGCAGATCTGAGGGGAGCTCGAGGGACGTTCATGTGGCTCTGGGTATCTTCTGCAACATCCCTGACCCCCTACCCCTCTGGGCAGAATCAAAAGTGAGAACTGGAGCTGATGACTGAGAAAAGTTGTTGCCACTCTGTCCCTGTAGAGAAAAGGACCATCACCCTTGGATTTGGATTATTCTCCAAAACTTTTTCTTTTTATGCCTGAGACACTCTGATGCAGAGTCTGTTCTGAAAATCTTTTTTTAAACTGTAATTATAATTAAACCTGCTTTGCAACAAGAAGGAAAAAAAAAAAAAGCCCACGCTCCTTGAATTGCACCACCTATTCAAATTATTTACATTTTTATGTGATTCCTTCCACATTTATTCTCCCACAGACTATTTCTGTCTGAAGGGACGGTCTGTGTTAGGGTCTTCAGGATGCTTGGTTTAGTGGCTTGGGGAATAGCACTGTATAATGTATGACCCCCATTCATTCATTCACTTAAAAAAATAAGTACTGAGTTTTTACCCTTTGCCGGGCTCTATGTAAAATCCCTGGAGTCTAAAGAAAAGTTAGACTTGGTTCTACCTTCCAAAGATGGCAAAAAGGAAAAAGAAGGGTGGTTGTCATTTATGGGGCACCTACTATGTGCAAGGCCTTGATTTTTTTCTTTCCCTTTATGGCAGGGGCACAGAAGGGAGACATCCGTGTTGTGTGGATAGCAGGCTCTAGAAGGCTGCCTGGGGATGAGGGGTGGGGAGCACCATTTCAGGAGACTGGAAATTATCTCTATCTAAACCCCGCTGGGTGTGGGGAAGCTGGCCTACAGTAAGTGACCATCTGCCCCTTGGAGCATTTCCTCTGACCACCATGGCCTAGAGGTCCCGTAGCACTCTCTGATCTGACATCAGGAATGGGACCATCAAGGGAGTCTGCCTAGACAAGTCTGGACTTGGCAATGCCAGTAGGACTGAGCAATTTCTCCTGTACACTCGGGGGACCTTTCTCATCTATTATTCATGCTAACTGTGAAGCCCAGTCCACGTTTGCTTTGGTTCCATTTCAAATCAAAGTGAAATCCATTCAGCAAATATTTGTCAAGGCCCTACAACTTTTTAGACAGATACTCCTTACCCAAATGGGGAAGTCCTAACTTCAGGCTTTAAAGGGCCCTCTTTCTAGAAGGGACAAGAGGGTTAAAATTGCAAGAGCTGTCACGGGGCATCACAGGAGCATTTGCAAAAGGAATGTTTGGTGGATTCATTTGCTGCTATTTATTGAGCACCTACTTTGTGCCAGCATGGTCCTAAGGCCTAGGAGTTAGAAAAGAACAGGATATGATCTCTACTCTGAGGGAGCACACACCCTGCTTCCTAAAAAAACAGAAATGTAATTTTCAGATGCTGTGACATGAGGGAGAAGGAAGACTGTGGGAACTCCGATGAGGACTAAGCATGGTGGAGGAAGAGAAGGGGCCCTAGCATTTGTCAGGCACCAACCAGATGCTAGGGGTTTGCATGTTAGTGCTCTTCACGGTTGCTCTTAATGGATTCTTTTTACAGATGTGGGAATTGAGACTAACAGAGTTAAGTAACTTGCCCAAGATAACAAACTATGACCATATAAAATTTTGCATTCTGTTTCATAATATATCCATATTTACATTCATAGATAACTTTTAAAAGACTTGCTAATAAGTAAAATTGATACTCCTCTGAGATTCACCAGAAGGATCCACTTGTTAGTCTTCCCTGTCCTTGTAGGCACTCCTTTTGAGAGGGTAGCAAAAGGACTCAAGGGAACAGGATCAGAAGGAAATATGCAAAAGCCCTTACATGTATTTTTACGCTCCCTAAAATTCAGCAAGAAAGAAATTCCATCTAGGGAACTATGCCAATTACATCTGTTTTAATACCTGTGGTTTTCTTACTAACATTTTCCATGAACCCTCCTTCACAACTTCAATGAGTTGTTTAAATATTTATTTTGCATGCTCACAGGTAGCAGATGTACTAAAATTTACCCATAGCTGGGTCTGCAAGAATTGACTGCCTTTCTGAGGCTAGGACATGGATTGCCAGCTTCCACGCCTCACCCTTCCGTGTTAGCCTGGACTGGACCTGCTGTAGACAGAGCCCAGCCCCCAGGGGTCCCCTCTGCCATCTTCCTCCTCTCTCCTCCAGGGTTCCTCTTCTCTCTCCCTGCCTCCTCTTCCCTCCCCTACTCATCTTCCCCTTCTTCCTTCTCCCTCTCTTCCTTCTCCTCTTCCTCTTCTTCTTTCCTCTTCACCACACACCCACCCTGCTGTCCTCCCTTCCGTTTCTTCCTTTTTTCCCTTCCTTCCCCTCCCTCATTCCCTTCTCCTCACTCCTCCATCCCCCTTTGGTTCCTCATTGGTTCTGTCTCCCATCCTTCCTTCCTCCTGCACTCCCTCCTCTTCCCACCATCTTTCCCTCACACCCCTCCTTCCCTCTCCTTGATCATCTCCATCTCTGCCAGGACTCCCTTGAAACCCCCTACTCTAGGGCTTTTTAAGCTAGGGTCTATGACTCCCTGCAGGGTCTGTGAGTAAGTTTCAAAGTGTCTGTTAACCCTGGAAATAGAACCCAGCATTCTGGGGTTTGTGGGCATAGGTGTCTCTTCCTGGGGAGAAGTTGCTCATCTTTGATCAGATTGTCACAGAGTGTTGGAGTTGGACGCACTACTTCTTTTTCCAGTTCTTCTCCTTGGTTCATTGTTTTCCTAACTTCCCACAAGTGAGATTCACAGTTTATTTATAATTGATTCAAAATTTTGCAACTATTGAAAAAGTAAGTGCACAGAAAGCCTTTGTAGAGAGAGCCCAGTGCTTGGGAAATCTGAGTGTCCCCAACAGTTGTGTAGATTAAGTGAGAGCTCATAGGTGAGTGTTTGCATGTAGGCAGTGCTAAAGCACAGTTTCCAGCCCTCCCCATTTATATTGAAACACTGCTCTTTGCAGATGAGTAGAGTGATGTCTAGTTTGCTAGGACTGCCATGACACAGTACCTCAGACTGGGTGGCTCAAAAATGGAAGTGTATTTCCTTCCAGTTCTGCAGACTCAAAGTCCGAGATCAAGGTGTTGGCATGGTCGGTTTCTTCTGAGGTCTCTCTCCTTGACTCATAGGTAGCCACCTTCTTCCAATGTCTTCACATGATCTTTCTTCTATGTGTGGCTGTGTCCCAATCTCCTCTTCTTAAGAGGACAGCAGACATATTGTAATAGAGCCCACTCATTTGTCTCCATTTTACTTTATTACCTCTTTAAAGACCCCATCTCAAGTAGAAGTCACCTCTGAGGTACGGGGGCGGGGGGTTAGGACTTCAACATATGAACTTGGGCAGAGGGCACAGGTCAGCCCACAACAAATTGGATGGAATCCTTCCCTTGCACTAGTCTCACCTGGGCCCTGCCTGAGGGATCAGGCTGGGGGGGTGGGCAGTTCCCAAAGCCAATCAATTAAAAACTATTGCATTTAGAACTTGGTCTTAATTCAAACCACTATTGACAGAAGGTTATTTAGGAAGCACTTTCTGGCTGAGCGGGTCCAGGATTAATTATTAAGGACCCATCCTTGGCCTGACAGGAGTCTTGGACACCACGTGAGCAAGTAGTAGGTCCACATGGTTGCCTTGTCTTCTGATGGGTAGGAAGAGGCTGCATTTTATTTATATGTGCAGCTATTCTTAGTTGTGTGCCTTTCTCTGTATCTCCAGTGGAAGGGGTTATTGTAACTACTCCATCTTGAACCCCTCTCCAAGTCAGATGAATAGATGGGGTTCAGGTCATTGCCCTGGAGTTTAAAAGCCAGGAAATATTAACCTAAACACATTTAGCGGATCATTAAAGCTGAGTGTGTGTAAAAGTTTAACACCCAGAATAAGAAAGTGGAGGGAAGGATGGGAAGGGATTGGGGCAATGAGCTAAGAAATATATTTAAAGATTTCATATAAATATTGCCACTCCCCTTTGAGAGTTTGGTTAACAAAATTCTTCCCATAATATCACCTGCAATACAAACACATGGTCTGAAGACAATCTTTCACCAAAGCCAATGGCTGGAGAATCAGCCTCCGAGGGGCTGTTTCAGATGCAATAAATTAGAGCTGTGTGTTTAATAATATACACTGGATGCAGGTGAATCAATAATCTCAGTGCATTCAAGTATAGATTCAAAGTAGTTTATTTCAGGAACAATAACTCTTGCTATTTATTTGCATAGTTCTGTGACCTTAGGCAATTGTTTTAGAAAATTTGAGATGGTGAGGGTCTCTCTACCCTCCTTGTCCCATCCCAGCCACCCTCCAGTGCTTAATTTTCCCAGATTGCCTGCCTCATGGATTGTAATCTAATATATAATTTTTCCACCATCTGCCTTCCTCTGTTATGTAGACCGGCTCTGGGTTTCTGCCATGAGGCACTACAATATGAAGAGGAAAGTTCTCCACCGACTAGCTGTTTCGCTTTGGCATGTTACTTACCTTTCTGAGCCTCCTCTGTAAAATGAGAATAATTATACCTGCTTTATGAATTGCTAGAAGGATTAGAGAGGAAGTATAGGAAGCCTTCTATGTGGTGCCTGGTGTACCAATTGCTTGACAAATAGATGTGGTTAATATTCTAAAGTTCCCTAGGTGGCTTTGGTGGGTGGAAGGGGTACTCTGGGCAAGCAGTACCCCAGATTCCTACCTCCTCTTTATTATCTAGAGGACCTCCACTCTAAGTCACAACTTCCAGCCCAGAAACTGAGGCTTTCACTAGTTCAGCCAACTATAAGTATGATGATTGGAAAGATAATAGTACTCATAGTACTCATCCACGACATGAGAGTGTTAGTAAAGGCAGTGCAGTATAAGAGAAAGGATATAGTTTTTGCAGTTAGAGACATCTGGTTTCAAATCCTGGCTTTACCACTTTACCTTGGGCATATTACCTCATTTCTTTGAGGCTCCGTTTATTCATCTTTAAAAGTGAGATAAAACATATTTCCTTGGAAAGACTAATGGGACAATGAAATTAAATCTACACATGTAAAGTATCACCTTCAGTTCCTGGCACAGAAAAGGCACTCAGACCTGGTAACAACATCATCATCATCATCATCATCGTTATGAATATTACCTCATTGGCAGTTGTTTCTTGAGATTTTGATTATGTCAGGAGGAATTTTGAAATAGAAAAGATTCTCTGCAGTGTTAATGTTCTGCTTTGTCTTCTGGGTTTGGTTTTGTTTGTTTTTTCCTAAGCCAATGTACTTTTTCTAAAGACTGCTAAGGTTTATGATACCATTAGAATAAAGAATTTGGTAGTAGGCATGAACAATCACACCCCAAACCAAGGGCAATGTTAGATCAGCCTTTACTTTCACGTAGTCCAAACATGTGAAAATCAAATGGTGTATGCCAATACTCATGGTGAATAGGCTTTCTGTGGAAAGTTCCACATTGATTGTCTCCTGGTACCAAGAGTCAAATGGCAGCACGCCAGTTGCTGGTGATGCAATGTGAAAATTGGTTGGCCATGTAACTGGACCCAGGCAACCTACTAGGCACTGCCTCAGATACGAGACCATAAACTTCTGTTCTGCCACTTTTCAAGTCACAGGCCATGTATTTTAAAAGTATTTTTTCATTTCAAAGAAATACAGAGATTGCACTGGCCAAAATATAAGATGGAAGTTACAGGGACCCCTGGGTGGCTCAGTCAGTTAAGCATCTGCCTTCAGCTCAGGTCATGATCTCAGGATCCTGGGATTGAGTCCCAGGATCGGGCTCTCTGTTCAGTGGGGAGTCGGCTTCTTCTCTCCCTGTGCCCCTCCCTGCTTGTGAGTGCGCTCGCTCTCTCTCTCTCTCTCTCTCTCATATATATATATAAATAAAATCTTTAAAAGAAAAGGAAGTTAAGGGCACCTGGGTGGCTCAGCGGTTGTGCATCTGCCTTTGACTCAGGGCATGATCCTGGAGTCTGGGATGGAGTCCTACATTGGGCTCCCTGCATGGAGCCTGCTTCTCCCTCTGTCTATGTCTCTGCCTCTCTCTCTGTGTGTCTCTCATGAATAAATAAATAAAATCTTAAAAAAAAAAAAAGAAAAGGAAGTTATAGCTGACATTTGTACTTTAGAATATTAAAAGTCTTATTTTTTTAATTATAAAATATTCATAAGATAAAATCTACCATTTTAGCCATTTTTAAGGGTATACTTCAATGACATTAGGTACATTTACACTGTTGTGTAGCCATCAACACCATGCATCTGTAGAACTCCTTTTACCTTCCAAACTAAAACTATACCCATTAGACAATAATTCCCTTTTCTGTACTCCTCTACTCCCCAGCAGCCACGTTTCTAGGTGGCTCACATACGTAGATTCATATGGTATTTGTTTTTTTGTGACTGACTTATATCTCTTGACATCATGTCCTCAAGGTTCATCGATGTTGTAAAGTGTGTCAAGATTCCCTTCTTTTTCAAGGCTGAATAATATTTCATTGTTTAGACTGTATCTTGTTTTCTCATTCACCTTTCAAAAGACACTTGGGTTACTTCTACCTTTTGGCTGTTCTGACTAATGCTGCTGTGAGCACGCATACACAAGTATTTATTCAAGTACCTACTTTCAGTTCTTTTATATACCCAGAGGTGGAATTATTAGGTCTCATGGCAATTCTATTTTTAAATTTTTGTGGAAAAAAATCTGCTCAGGTCACAATCTCAGGTTGTGAGATCAAGCCCTGCTCTGAGCTCCTTGCTCCACGAAGAGTCTACTAGAGGTTCTCTCTTTTCTTTCTTTCTCTCTCTCTCTCTCTCTCTCTCTCTCTCTCCCCCCATTTCCCTTCTCTCTCTCCCTTCTCTCTCTCAAATAAATAAATCTTTAAAAAAATAGTCATCTTATTGAATGTGAAGTATGAGTATGAAATCTTATTTAATTATTTCTCCCTTCTTTTAAATTAATAAGCTTTGGGTTTTTTTACGGCACTTTTAGGTTCATGGCAAAATCGAGTGAGAAGTATAGAAAGTTCTCATATGCCCCCCTGCTCCCACACATGCACAATTTCCCCCCATGGTCAGTTTCCATATCACAGTAGTACATCTTACAGTCAGTGAACCCTACACTGATGCATCATTATCCCCCAAAGTCCTGAGTTTACATTAGGGTTCACTCTTGGTGGTGCGCATTCTATGGGTTTTGACAAATGTCTGATATGAGAGAAGTTCTGGTGATGCCTCCTCCCTGTTTTTTGCCAAAATACATTTTTAGAACTGTGTAATGAAGCTCAAAAAGCACAATCAGTATTTTCCCTTTGCGCATTTCCTGGGTTAATGATAAGCCTGAATTTAAACTTATTTATACAATATGGTGTCACTGAATCTGCTTGGCAGTTCTCAAGCTCAGACCTGAGCCTTCAGATTCAGAGAGATCCTGATTCAGCTCCCAAAGCTACATTTTCTCACTTAATCTCTGTAACATTCAGTGTTTTCTTCTGTAAAATGGGATAAGATTATAATACCAAGTTCATTGAAGAGTCATGTGAATTAAATTAAATAATGTATATAAAGCCCTTTGCATTGCTTTTGAAACAGACTGGGGATTCAATAATAATTATTATCCCAAACCATTCTGAGCACCTACTTTCTGCCAACCTCTCTACTGTACCACCTGCGTGGTGATAAATCTTTTTTATCATCTGTCCCTAACAGTAAGTGGCTTTTGAATACACATACTGAGCATTTTCATCTTTATTTATAAATTACCAATGATTCACTCTCAATTCATGTACTAAACATTAGGAAACTCTAATGCTACCTTTCTTAAGAGAGAGAGATGTTCAAATATCTTCTCCCCAAATACCAATGAGTTTGTCTTGAGCACCTAATTTTGGAGGACTCTGGTTTTGTTTATTTAAGATAAGCCTTGGCAATTTTTTTTTTATCAATGGCTAGTTAGTAAAGATTTCTGACTTTCTACAGTCTTTGTTTTTTTTAATTATGATTTTATTTTAATTAAAAAAAATTTTAAGTAAGCCCTAGTCCCAGGATGGGGCTTGAACTTAAAATTCCAAGATCAAGAATCACATTCTCTACCCAGTAAACCAGCCAGGCACTGCTTATGCAGTGTCTCTTGTGCTTACTCAAGTCTGCCATGGAGAAAAAAGCAGCCAGAGACAATATGCAAACAGATGGGCATGGTGGTGTGCCAATAAAACTTAGAAAAAAAAACAGGTCTTGTCCACAGTTTGCAGACCTTTGACCTACAATAACTTGACCAGCTATTTAAATACAAATTTTCCTTAGAGGACTAAGGCCAGCAAATTTGTTAATGTGGTGAGGGAATTAGCAAATAGGAGAAGTAAGGTGATGCATATGATAGCTCCTTCGAAAATGCGCGAAGTAATTATATCATCATCATCATCGTTGTTGTATTATCCCAGTCTTAGGTGAGTAAAGGCACTGACTTCCTTATACCAGCCTCACTATGCGGAAATGATACGGAGTCTTGTGTAGACGAAGGTAGCCCTATCTGACCCTTTGGAAGCAAGATATAGTCCTTCATTTGATTTCCTCTACTACCTTTTTCTAGCATCTTGACATCCAGATACATACACATCTGAAAGGGTCAGATCTTTTCTATGAAATTTTTGGGTCCATGGACATACAAAAGATGAGTGGCTTCATGAGGAAAATAGCTCATTCATCAACAGATTTTTCTTATTGCCTGCTATGTGTCAGACATTGGGCTGGACCCTGGAGGTGGATACAGATATGAACAAGAGTAGAGGTGGTATCTACCCTTGAGGAACTCCAGGCAGACATTCTCCCTCACTTCCCTTCCAACATTGCTCTTCTCAAAGTTGCCAAGGATTTCCATGTTGATAAATCCAGTGGTCATTCTGTCCTCTAATGACTTAACCATTTTACCTGGTTGATTACACTCCTTCTGGAGCACTTTCTTCACATGTACTCCATGCTCTCCTCACTACCTACTACTACTTCTTTCTCTTTTACTACTTCCTCTAAATCTTGAACCTCTAAATGCTGGAGTGGCCCGGGACCCAGTTCATGGACCTCTTCTCTTTCTGCTCTATGCTTCCTTGGAACTCTTATTCAGTCTTATGGTTTAAATCCATCTGTAAGTAGATGACTCCCAGATCTGTTTTTCCAGCCTGGATCTCTGCCTGCCTTCATCTCCAAATCCATATATACACCCAAACAGACAGTAGCCTATCTCAAACCTAACTTGCCCAAAATTATTCCCTGAGTTTCTCCCTCCCGCTCATCAACCTGCCCTTCCTGTAGCAGCTCTGTCCTTTGTTTTGCTCAGGGTGAACACGTGAGAGTCTTTTTGTCTTCTCTCTTTCTCTCATGTCCCACATCCCTCTTCCAATCCATCAGCAAGTATCATCAGTTCTGCCTTCAAAAGTATATGAAGAAGAAAGTAAATGAAGAAGAAACTTCCCATCACCATCTCACTCTCATCCCGGGCATTACTCACCTGCTCTCTGACAATAGCCTCCTACCTGGTCTCCCTGTCTCCTCTTTGCCCCCTGCCAACCTGTCCTTGTCACTCCTCTGCCCAAAACCTCTCAAATATTCCACCTCAGAGGAAAGGCCAAAGTCTTTATAATGTTTCATGGGGTGCTACACATCTGTCACAGCTGCATCCCACCCTGACCTCCCTCTCTCCCTGGCTTGTCCTGTCTGGCCTCCTTGCTGCCCCCACTAACATGTGGACCCTTTTCCACCACAGCCTACGGGCCCTTGCTGGAACTTTCTTCCCACCCCACCCCCCATCCCTGCTCAGTTTGCAGCTTCCTTCAGGCCAGATCGTTCACACTTGCTGGATACAGGCCACACCTACCCAATTCTTTCCTCCCTGTGCCCTCTCTTTCTCCCCGTAATATTAATCTGCACTTAATGTGTCATCTATTTGTTGTCTGACTTCCATGTTAGACTTTAACACTCTGCAGTGGGGGCTTTCTTTCTTCAGTGCCCATAGCCTAGAGCAGTACTTATTGGTGCTCAAGGAAGTAATTATATACAGGACAATGGGTGCTTTAAATCTGGAAACTGTGAAGCCCAAGAGGGCTTCAACCCCTCACATTTGCTTTAATTGGAGTAATTTTTCATTCATCTGTTTATATACTGAGTGCCAACATAAATTTCATTTTAGGAGAAAATGTCCCACTACTAAAAAAAATAATAATATTTAAAAGGTTAATTAAAAATGACTCTTCTAGGCTGTGGGCAGCCATTTGAGAGCTTGGAGCAGGTGAGTGGCATGATTCTGGAGATGAATTATGTTACCATTGCCTGTTATGAAGATGAGTCTGGCAGGGGTATGGGGTTAGCAGAGAAGGAGTGAGAACAAGAGCAGTTAGCAACAGAGGCTGTTCTCTACAAGGAGTCCAGTAGCAGAGGCTGCAGCAGGGTCAAGGCCAAAGGTGATGACAGTATGAACTCTCAAGCAGGAATCAAAGGGACCTCAGCAAATTCTCATTTCTTTCTCCATTCTAGTAGATGGATGCTAAGCAGCATACTTAGGCCAATGCCTTCCCTTCCTGGGTGAATTAAGTGAATGTGATTATATTTCATGTATTAATGCTATGTTATTACTACTAAACATATACTATCTAGTATGTATTACTATATAATAAATCCTATACCTCCATACATGTATAGGAACTTGTCTCTGCATAGACATGAATATGCATGCAGCTCCATGTTGGCTCATTAGCTTCCTTGAGTCCTTTGGAAAAGGAGGCAGAGTAAAAGTGAAGGAGTAAATAATTAGATGTCAAATAATTAAAAGTACTGTTGAGAAAGAATGCTTTTCAAATAGTTTTTTAATTGGGTTTTAATATGGCTGACTTGGAAAGTTTCTCTCCAAAGATGATGTTGATTGACAGCCTATATAGTTATTAATAACATGTAGTCAATCTGCTAGGAATATATTAAGTGTTCAGGAGAGAGAACATCAGGAAATGGCTGGCAAGGATTCAGGCAACAGTCTCTGCTTGGGACACATTGTTTTCTTGGCAGAGAATCAGTGGCCACTGCACCGAGCTGGCGTTGATGGTATATAGCATAAGATTGCCTGAGGGTCTATATCTCATGATTCTGAAATATCAACCACCTCTACTGAGACCAGAAGCCATCAGTTAAATAAATGACTCATCCTCCTGGCAGTGCATTCAGCAAACAGTTCATAATCAGGGACTCCTAACCAAAGTTTTAGTAACATCTCCTGAATACCACATCTCTGAAACTGGGCTGGGTAGCCTTTTAAAAAAATACATTTATTGTCATATTTCAAAATTTAGAGTTATTTATTCTCGAAAATTTAGAAACTAGAGATGAGCAAATGCAAGAAAATATTACCCCACTACATTAAAATAATTGCTCTTGCTTTCTCTGATCTGTAAACACACACACACACACACACACACACACACTTCACCTTTTTCTAACTTCTAAAAACAGGACCCTACTCCCTACTGAATTTTGTGATCTGCTTTTCTCATTTAACAATACGTAACATACAACTTTCTGTGTCATTACATAGTCATCTACAGGATCAGTTTGTAAGGTTACATAGTATTTCATCATATGGAATGGCAGAGTTTTTTACATTTCTTCTATTAGACATTCAAGTTGATTCCTTTTTTTTTTTTTCTTCACTCTTCTGCTCAATATTGCAGTGAGTACCAGCACTGGTATTTGGCCAGGTGGCACTGACACAGTAATACAGCCTGTTCTGGCTCAGCTAGTGGGTACCTATTTCATCATAAGTTTTAATATCACCCTCAGAAACATTTTTATATAAATCCATGGATTCCTTGGGATCCTTTTTTGGGCTATTAGAATTTTAGGGTTATCAGAATTTAATATTTTTACAGATTTTGGTATGTTTTGGCAAACTGACCTAGTACTTACAAGTACTAGGTAACACCAGGGTGGCCAGTGTGCAAAGCCCTTCTGAGCCAAACCCTTCTGGGGTATTCATTCAAGAAGTTTGATGAGGAGAACAAAGAACAAAATAAAACCTGGTTTAGAATCAAATTAAGATAGATGTGGACAATATATTAATTGGGGAACCTGGTAAGAAACCATGGCATTTCAGATGAGGTAGTTAAGGAGAACGTGGTGAAGGGGCTTTTCTTAAAGTGCAGCCAAATTAGGAGCAACCAGGAAGCCTGGTGAGCACCCTGGGGCTAGCAACAGCTGAGAGCTGTGGCCACCCAAAGCCAAGAGGGGCAGGGTGGGGGAGCAGGTACTGGGACCTGGACGAGAGCAGTCACTGCCTTGTAGCTATAGCAAAGGGCTGTCCCAGAAGAGTGATGTCCTTTCACACAGGAACACAGCCACTGCCAACCCACAGCATAGCAGGGAGGTTGCCAGGAAAGTAAACACCCCAACCTCATTCTACTCCCAGCTTTGACCTCCTGCCAAGGACTCCCATTGGCTGAACCCACCTGGAAGCCAGAGGAAGCCCACTGATCCAGGTTAAACGGTGGCCCCCAGGGCACTGAGCAGGAGGCAGAAGGGCCGCAAGGCTCTGGATAGGCACCCTGAGACAGCTGGCTGGCCCAGCCCTAGACAAAGGGCATAGGCACCAACCAGTCTTTTCAAATCAGGGTCTGAAGACTGAGGGAAGGATGGCTTGAAGAAAAAGAAATTAAAGATGGGAAGGAAACAAAATCACAATTCTAGCCCCATCTTTTGGCTGTTGTAGGCGTTATCAGAGACATAGGGAGGTATGAGTCAGGAAATCTCTCCCCTGAGAGCATCCTGAACTGCATTTCACACTTGCCACCTCTTGCAATCCACTCCCAGCAGAGTTTTGCAGGTTTTCGGTAGCACCTGGGCACAGAACAGACAAAGGGAGGATGAGGGCGAGGTGGGGTGCTGGAGGAAAAATCAAGATGATCTTATGTAACTTACATCCTTATGAAAACTCGTTTTGCTTTTATTTTAAGGAGTGCTATTTATGAATTCTTTAGGGGGTTAAAAAGCATAAGAGATGGGTTTTTGATGAGATGTCAATAGAAAAATCTCTTAGCTCCTGAAATAAATGATGCTTCTGTTTTGGCTCCCTGTTTTTCAAAAAAGGCCATCTGTTTTCATAAACATCAACAAGAATCTCTAGCCACCTTTTCCCTCATAACCCTCTGTCTCCTTTGCACAAATGACAATATTCCCTTCATGATTCATTCCTGAAGACATTCTTCTGGGCTAAATGCTGCTGCTAAATTTGTACTTCAGTTTTCACTGTGAGAACCACATGATCCTTGCTCAGCCAGCAACTGCACTATTACAGCTTTCATTTCCCAAGTCCCAGATTGTTATACCCTTGGGTTCCAGTGGCTCCAGACTAGGCTTGATGCAACTGCTTTTTCCTGTTTCTTGAGGGACATTTGAGGTCTTTGAGGGAGCCCAGTAAATAGCACCCCTCCTTCTACCTGAGTTCTGAACAAATTGAGAGACAAATAAAGGGTGACAGATGGAAGCCAAAATATCATGTATATTACTGATAGTCAATAATTTGGCTTCGCAAGAGAGCTCAATCAACTTGGTAATTGATCCAGGATTAGGCAATCTGCCCCACCTGCTCATGGGCAGTGCTGGATGGGGGCAGAGGAAGAGCCAGCCCCTGGAGGAGCAGAAACGAATGTTGCCAGCTGCCAAGACGAGGAAGTGTGAGGCTCAGCGTAGCACACTCGGTTTATTCTTCCTCAGTTTACCTCCAGTACAACTCACTCCACTATTTGTGGATAAAGGGTCAGAGAGAGGCCAGGGGGGTTACTAATGGGGTTCCCTTTACATGGAAATAAATACCAGGAATTAGAAAAAAGTTTTCCTCCCAGCCATGGTGTGGGTCACACAGAAGCTAAAAGACGTGCCTTGCATGAGCGTAGTACATAAAATATACTCAGCAAATACTTGTTGACTTCTTGCATTCATTCACTTAACAAATAGTTGTTGAACAAAGACATAGGGCCAAGATGAAGAGTTTAGCTCTTTTATTCTCGGTATAGTAGGGAGCTTCTAGCAGATGCTGAGCAAGGGAGAAACATGGTCAGATTTACATTTTTGAAAAATTACTCTTGTTGCCTTTTGGAGAATGGATTATAAGGACAAGTGCAGATGTGGAGAGACAGATTAGGAGGCTTTCTTTCACTGCTGTCCAGCAAGACGTGATGATGTCTAAGACTAATGTGAGCCCCAAGGAGAAAGTGGGGAATGGACAAGTGGGGAATAACTTGGAGATAGAGTTATCAGGACTTGCTGATGGATTGGAGTGAGGAGGAAGAGACTTGAGAGTCACATGCAGTTTTATTTGAGCAACTGAATGGATTAGAGATAAAGTAGACAGGGAGGGACAGGTTTAGGGTAAATGAATGATGGTGTCCCTGGACTACCCAGGCTCTTTTGGAGGCTTGTGTTGAGCTGATCATACATCCCTGTTTGTCTGAGGCAGTCCTGGTTTATACTTACTGACCCAGAATAATGATTAAGAATGCTTGCTTTCAGGGGCGCCTGGGTGGCTCAGTCAGTTAAGCATCTGATTCTTGATCTCAGCTCAGGTCTTGATCTCAGATTTGTGAGTTCAAGCCCCACATTGGGCTCCATGCTGGGCATGGAGCCTCCTTATTAAAAAAAAAAAAAAAAAAAAAAAAAGGAATGTTCCCTTTCACCCTCAAGAGTGGCTTGCTTTGGATGATGAAGTACCTGGTCACTCGTGCTTCGAAAGAATTTTGAGCTACTAGAGAAATATTGTAAATGTGCTTTGAAACGTGAAAAATAGTGTGTAAATGAAAAACATCAATCAGCATTTGTTATGTTAATGAAGATTTGTCCAAAAGCTGCATCTTCTTTGCTCATTAACTTACACTGTTATTTTAGGTTACCTTCTTCTATTGCCTGATTCACCTTCTACACTGTGTGTCTCCCAACCCTGGCATGGAACTCTGTCCTTGCATCCTCCTCCTCTACCTCCTCCCTCTCCTCCCTGCCCCAGCCTTCCTGCAGGTGCCAATGAAAAAACACATAAAAAACACATACTTCATTGCCCTATGGGGGTTCTCCGTTTGAAGGAACCCAATGGTTAATGTTTTTTTGTAGGTCAAGCTTTAAATACTACACAATGGTTCCCCACTCTACCACTTTTTCTTGGCTAGGTTCACCTCAAGGAAGACTCAATCTTATAAAAGAATCCTTATCTGTCCTGGCTCCCAGAGAACTTTGTGAAAATGGACATACCCACTTTGCAACTGCCTTCCCTTCTTAAAAATGTCTAAATATACAGTTGTGCCCGCAGAGACTTTTGCATTTTACACAAATGCCATAGCTCTGTATATTTGCTGGCTGAGACATGTCCCAATTTGGAGGAGGACAATGGTAGGTGCCCTGGTGGTGGTCCCAGCCCCAGTCCCAGTGGGACACCTGCAAAATACTCCCTTCTCACCTGCCCTGGTCTTCATCTCCTCACTGTAAAATAGGGGAAGGGGTCTCTCCCACCTTTTTAATTGCTTCCAACCCGCTACTTGTTTTCATGATGTAAGAGGAAAACGTACTGTGCGATCATGATGCCTGTGGGCCCAGGGAGGATTATGGCACCGTCCTTATTTCTCAAGCTGAATTTCCAACTGATCTGAGCCCTGTGATCCTCTGATGGCTCCCCTCCCCCGCTTCTCCTTCCCAGCAGATCCTAAACCAAGGACATTTGCACCATCTGTGTGATGCTCATCCCTAAAGATCTCTCAGACTTTAGTATTAATTTGTATTAGTTTGTTCGGACTGCTAAAACCAAGTACCACAAGCTGGTGACTTATGTAACATAAAGTTGTTGTTTAGAAGCCAGAGGTCTGAAAGCCAAGAAGGCTGAGACCTTCTGAGGTCTGTGATGGAGAGTGTGTGCCCAGCCTCTCCACTGGCTTATGGTGGTTGGCGGGCATCTTCGGCCTTCTTTGGCTTCGAGACACATCGGCCCTGGTTCTGCCCTCACTTCCACATGGCATTCTTGCTGTGTGCACATCTGTCTCCAGATTCTTCCTTCTTAAATATACAGCAGTCCTATGGATTCGGGGTCCAACCTCCTCCTGTACATCCTCATCTTAACTGATTATGTCTGCAATAACTCTGTTTTCACGTAAGGTCACATTTTGAGGTACTGGGGGTTGACTTTAGCATGTGAGTTTTGGGGGACACAATTCAACCCATAAAAGCTGTTTTAGCTACAGTCCACTGCTATAGCTAACACTGCTTTGCCTCACAGATGACCACTGGCCCATAGCCAACTGTCCAGTGCTGGACTCCCCAATGTGGCAAAGTCTAATTTGTCCATCTTGGAAGGAATGGGCCAGATTTTAAATAATCATTTGACACCCAGTCTTCCAGAAAAGAGCAGTGGCTTGCCCAAGGTGTGAAACAACTGGTGTGTGTTGGAATTAGAACTAGGGTAGATGTCTCCTAGCTCCTCGTATGTGTAAAATCTGTTTGGCTTTGGACCGTGTGTCAGGATATTCTGAATGTGTATCTTTTACTGCCTTGGTCTCCAACCACGGTGGGACTGGTAGTGGCTTGTGGTTAAGTATTGGCTTCATCATTGTTCATGGGGGAGGGAGGGTATCACACGGTCTGACACTGGATCTTGTAAAGAAAACCATCTCAGAGAGCCCGAGCATGACCAGAAATTTGTTAAATTAACAGTCTCTGGGGGAGTGTCAGTCACTGCAGCAGAAATCTGCTGATTAAAGAGACAGCTGTGGGGGGAGGGGAAGGCCTGGGAGACCTGGCTCGGCATCCACTGCCTATATGCACTGGCTTTGTGATGTCGAGCTGGTTACTTAACCTCTCAGAGTTCCATTGCCTTCCCTCTCATGACCCTAGCAGGAGAGGAACCTAGCTGCTTTCCAATTGCTGCCAAGGCCAAGAGTCTGAACTTCATTCTATCTGTTATCTATTGCTGTATAATAAACCACCCAAAACTTGGTTCTTTAAAACAATTCTGTATTTTTGCTTCCCTGTCTGTGGGTCAGCTGGGCAGTACTGATGATCTGCATGAAGCATGGCTGGGTTCATTCATCCCTCTGAAGTCAGCTTAGGGTGACCAGCCCTCCACATTTGCCAGGGACTGAAAGGCTTAAGTGGGTGTGAAGCATTCAGTTTTAAAATTTTTTTTTTAATTTTTTATTTATTTAATGATAGTCACAGAGAGAGAGAGAGAGTCAGAGACACAGGCGGAGGGAGAAGCAGGCTCCATGCACCGGGAGCCCGATGTGGGATTCGATCCCGGGTCTCCAGGATCGCGCCCTGGGCCAAAGGCAGGCGCCAAACCGCTGCGCCACCCAGGGATCCCAAGCATTCAGTTTTAAAGCTAGAAAGTCTGGGGGCACCTGAGTGGCTCAGTGGTTGAGTGTCTGCCTTTGGCTTCAGGTTGTGATCCCGGGGTCCTGGGATCAAGTTCCACATCAGGCTCCCTGCAGGGAGGCTGCTTCTCCCTCTGCTTATGTCTCTGCCTCTCTCTGTGTCTCTCATGCATAGATAAATAAAATCTTTTTTAAAAAATTAAAAAATAAAGCCAGGAAAGTCTGAGGCGAAAGTGGGGTGAGTTGGTCACCCTCCATCAGCTGGTGGAAGGGCTGAGGGCTGATTGTCATGGAGGGTAATGGAGATAAGAGGGGAGGGGTGACTTGGCACATACCTCTTGTGGTCCAGGAGACTAGCCTGGGCTTGATTGCCTGGTGGCTGAGCAAAATGCTAAGAGACCAGGAAGACATGAGCTCAGAACTTGCACATGATCACTTTACCTCATCCTGTTGGTTAAAGCAAGTTACGAGGTCACCCCAGATTTAACAGACAGGAAAATGGTTTCCACCTCTTGATAGGAGCTGCAGTCACATTGCAAAGGGGGATGTGGATACAAGGAGGGCAAGAAATGTGTCAATTTTACAATCAATCTACTACAAACACTAAGAGCTCTGCTTTCTGCAGCAATCAGATACCATGTCTGCCAGCCCCCAGGATACCAGGAGCCCCAAGTGTGATGATGAAGCAGAGCAGGCTTTGGGCCTCCCAAAGACTCATCTTCGTGTCTTGCTTTTCCCCCCTCTTAGCCCTAAATGGAATACCTTTCCTGGTTGCCTGGCCAACTCTTCTCTTCTGGAATGCAGCTTGGTAGTCACTTCCTCCAGGAAGCCCATCCTGACCTCCCATGGGTTGAGCATCCCCTCACCCTCCCTCCACCAGGCTACCACCTCATGCTCCCATAGCCCTCTATGCTTCCCTGTATCACAACACGGATCACTAGTACCAGCACTGCGGAGCCTGGGAACTCCTTGCCTTCAGGGATGGTTGGATTCGTCTCTGCATCCCAGTACCCCACTGAGGGCATGGAGCAGAGCACATGGAGCTTTAGAAGTGGCTTGAGGTCACTGCTAATTAAAGGCCCAGTTTGAATGGGAGCTCGGGTCTCTTGAGCCCCAAAGTTATCGTCCTGGCCCCCTCCACTCAGGGAGGTCTAGTCAGCAGTACACATCAGCATCATCCTGCCCCCATCCACCAGCCACAAGACAATGATCTAACTGCGGCCCCAGCTCTGCTAACTGGTTCATGCTTTTTTGGGTGTTGGCGCTGTCAAGGGTGAAAATATACACACAGAATGACAATAATGATGGGGCTGTCAGTGTGGAAGTCAAACCTGCATCAGGCTCTACCAGCCACAGTGGTGTGACTCCTTCTTTATTTTTAATTTTTAATTTTTTTTTTCAGAATCCCTGCAGGCCCTATGGACACAGAAGGAGCCAGTTTGGGGAAGGAGAGAACCAGGCAGTCCTGGATCCTCCTCCATTGGTGTCTCATCCTGGGCCCCACACTGAGGCTCTCTCTGTATCCTGACCATTTCCCCTCCTGCCTGCCCCTTCTCCTCCACCCATAGCCACCACCCTATGTGAGGCCAGTCCCTTCACTCTAAGGTTCAAACAGCTTCTTTTTTTTTTTTTTTTTTTTTTTTTTTATGATAGTCACAGAGAGAGAGAGAGAGAGGCAGAAACACAGGCGGAGGGAGAAGCAGGCTCCATGCACCGGAAGCCCGATGTGGGATTCGATCCCGGGTCTCCAGGATCGCGCCCTGGGCCAAAGGCAGGCGCCAAACCGCTGCGCCACCCAGGGATCCCTCAAACAGCTTCTACACTAGGCTTTCTGCCTCCACGTTCACACATCCACCTTGAAGTCCGAGTGTACTTTCAAATGCAGAAGAATGTGGTGATTAAGAGCAAAATGCAGGAGCCAGACCGTCCAGCTTTTGCCACTCCTGGCTGGGTAGCCTGGGTCATTTTCTTAACCTCTCTGAGTCTCCTCATTTGTCAGTGAAGATAACGATAGCACCTTTGTCTTAGGGTTGCTTTGAGGATTAGCTGCGGTAATATGTGTATGGTGCAGTCGTGCTCAATATATGTTAGGCATTAATGTTATCATCCCTACTTTGTTTCAGACCCTTTAATGGGTCTCCAGTGGCCACAAGTTGAAGTTCAAGCTCCTATTACAAAGATCAGGCTTTTGCCCTTTATGTTTTCCCCTTCTCCCTGCCTTGAACACAGATACAATGCTTGGAAGTATAGCAGCCACCTTGCAACTGAGAGGAAAATGTTAAGGATGGCAGAGCTGTAAAGGATCCCGGGGCTTTAGTGATACTGTTGGACCACTGTGCCAGCCTGAACCACTTTCCCCAGACGACTTATTGCATGAAACAAATAAACTTCACATTCATTTAAGAGGGCAAGGGGAATCCTAGCTTCTAGGCCTGATGTTCATGAGTCTCCATAAGCTGGTCCCTCTTCCCTCTGCAACCTCATTTCTGAAATCCTCTTCCACCCCCCACTCCTCAATTTGATGTTCTAGCCATACTGAACTAACTACCTGGAGTTCCTTCCACACACCAGTCCGTTTGGTGCCTCTCAATTCTTGTTCATGCTTTCCTCACTTTAATTCTGTCTGGAACTTCCTGACCCTCTCATCTGTTTTCTGCCTGGCAAGCTCCTATTCATCCTTCAAAACCCTGCTCTGAAATCAACTCCTCTATGAAGATGTAACTGGCTTTTCCATTCTTGACAAATTAATCACCACCTGCCTACAGAATTGAGATAGTGTCTGAGTTTGATTCCCACCTCTGCCATCTACTAGTGACTAACCTCTCTGTGCCTCAGTTTTCTCAGGAGTTAAATGAAGCAAATAATAGGATTTTATGAAGGTTACATAAGATACTAAACATTGGTAGACTTAAAACAGCCAATAGCATATACTCAATAGATGTCAGTTATCACCCTTTTCACCATTCTTATGCTTCCAGGTGTGTCATCCCTACTCACTCATAAATCTCTCAAGGGCAGGGCCCTGTCAGATTCTTCTCTGAAGCTCCTGTCCCTAACACAGCATCTGGCACACACAGGGGACATCAGGAACTGGGTTGACTTAGCCTTTGAAATTTTCTTAGAAAGCCGAGCATGTTCCATCCCCTTGGCATTGCCAGAAATGGAACTGATGAAGCCTGGAAGAAGAAATAACCTCCACTTCCCACTCTGGGACCTTTCTTAGTGAGATTGCTAGTGGAGCCTTTCTTGACCTATGTATGTCTGTCCAAGGAGATAAAGGTGGAAGTCCTCCACGGAGTGGAAGGGCCATTCAAACACTGTCAGCACCTCAGCTGCTGCTGCTGCTGCAGATTCATGACAGCAGTGTGCATGGAGTGTAAGCCAGTGGAGCCTGTTCTGGGTTCCAGTCCCCTCTGGATCTGGTCAGAACCCAGAAGAACCTCCCTACTCAGAGTGAAAAAGGTATGTCTGATTCTCCCATGTTGTCAAAGTTAGGCAAACCTGGGTGCCTCTGGCATTTTCTAGCTTTGTGGCTTAGACAGACATATGATTTCAGTTCTTTGAACCTCAATTTCCACATCTGTTAAAATGGGTTTAGAGCATAGGATTGTTGTGAGGATTAAATGGAACAGCTTAAGTAAAGCACCTGGTACAGAGCCTGGCATTCAGTAAGTGCTCAACAAATGTCCCTTCCCTTTTCTCTCCCATGCTCTTCCTCCCAGCCTACCTGTGCAGTTGGGCCAAGAGGAGTCCCGTCATCCCAACAACAGGGGCTTGGGTGTGTGATAAGCAGGCGGGTTCTCAAAATTAAACATGCTGCGTTCACCCAGGATGTGCTCTAGGAGCCCCCAGGCAGAGGAGCCACATGGTGCTTGCATATACAACTCACTTGAAACATAACCCAAGCTGCAGAAATGGTTCCAGCGGGGCTGAAGAATCACCTGGTCTTGTGCGAACATGGACCATGGTGACTTGACCGCACTGCAAGGGTCGGCCTGCTGAGCAGCCGACTGGAACTGCTAGCACCAGGAGTCCCCCCAGGGCCCCGGCCAACTGCCCTGCAGCTAGGAGGGAGACCTTCCAGGGCCTGCTAGGCAAAGCCTGGAAGCCTAATGCCCTAACCAGACGGGTGTCTGAGCAGGCATAGGGGATGGGGGAGGACTCAGCAGGGACTCAAGATCTCATCTCATCTAGGTCTTTACCCTAGGGGCTTGTCGTTTCATCTCTGGACACTTGTTTCCTCGTCTGCAAAATGAAACTAAGGAGGACTCGACATAGTAAATATTGGGATTCCAGGGGAGAAGATAATACCCACCTTCCAATTCATTGTAATAGAGGAATCAGATACATAATAACAATAGTAAATACATAGCATTCTTGGCACAGGTTAGGTGCAAACCTGTAGCTAGCACTTACTGTTTGTCAAGCTCTGTTCTGAGCACTTCACAATATAATGTAATCCTCATGATAATTCTCTAAGGGAGGTATTACTATTATCCCAGTTTTACAGACGACAGCACCAAGGTACTGAAAGTTTCATTAATTTGCCCCAAACCTTACAACTAGTAAATGGCCAACCCGGATGGAATGCTGGGTGGCCGGCTTTCAGAGGCCGTGGTGTTGAACAGTACATGGCTCTGATGACAATGGAAAGTACACAGTGCAACTTCAGCTCTGTAGCTAGAGGCATCTGCTAACCCCTAATTCACCCTGGAATTAGACAGCCTCTCCATTCCATGGAGAAAAGAAGAGGTTCACTTT
This sequence comes from Vulpes lagopus, assembly GCF_018345385.1. Lineage (NCBI taxonomy): Eukaryota > Metazoa > Chordata > Mammalia > Carnivora > Canidae > Vulpes > Vulpes lagopus. The sequence goes on along the minus strand of NC_054838.1, from coordinate 29,884,341 downwards.
CTGTAGGCCATTTGGGGGTGGGGGTGGCAAGACAGGTCCAGTTCTGCCTTCCAAATCTGCCTGTCCAATAGCTGCCACTCCTCTCAGAGCACATGTTAGCTTCCTAGGTCTGCCGCGACAAATTGCCATAAACTTGGTGACTTAACACAACAGAAATGCATTCTCTCACAGGCCTAGAGACTAAGAAGTCCCAAATGCAGGTGTGGTTGGTAAGGTTGGTTCCTTCTGGAGACCCTTAGGGAAAATGTATTCCATGACTCTTTCCTCGCATTCTTTTTGTTTGTTTGTTTGTTTGTTTGTTTTTTATTTATGATAGTCACACAGAATGAGAGAGAGAGGCAGAGACATAAGCAGGCTCCATGCAGGAAACCTGACGTGGGACTCGATCCCGGGTCTCCAGGATTGCGCCCTGGGCCAAAGGCAGGCGCCAAACCGCTGCGCCACCCAGGGATCCCCCTTTCCTCGCATTCTTGTTGCTCCTGCACTGCGCATGCATCCCTCCAGCATCTGCTGCATCGTCATATGACATACGACAGTCTCCTCTGGGCCTTGTGCTGTCCTTTTCCATCCTCTACAAGGATATTCTTATTGAATTTAGGGTGCACACTAATAGTATAAGAACGTTTCTAGATGTTTATCTTAATTACACCTGCAAAGACCCTGATTCCAAATAAAAATCCTGATTCTGAGGTTCTCAGCACACATGGATTTTGGGGGGACATCCTTCAACCACAACATGGAGATCAAGTGAGGGAGTAAGAGAAGCCACGAGTGTTTCTCTAAAGGCAGTTTCTCCATAAGGAAACATGATACAGGAGATCCTCCCATCTTTGTAGGTACTGGGCTGTTGTTTTTTGTTTTGTTTTGTTTTGTTTTGTTTTTTTAATGGAAGGTGAAACAACAGTGGCCAAAACCTAACAGATGCTTGTTTCTCTTGCACATAAAAGCTCAGCTGGGGAATGGAGAAGTTCTGCTTCACAAGGTTCTGCAGGGACTGAGGCTTGTTCTAACTGCTCTGCCCTGCCCTAGATATGCCCTCAATCCCAAAGACAGCGATGGCTCACAGAGGGGGCCATGCTTTAGCCGGCAGGTGGTGAAACAGGAAGTGGAGGGTACCCAGCTTCCTTCTAAGAGTGTGACCAAGAAGTTGCGTATGACCCCTCCACTCAGCCCATCGGCCAGAACTTAGCTGGTCACACCTTGCTGCAAGGGAATCTGGGAAATCTAGTCTTGGCTGACCAGCTAAATCTCAGGGGATTCTACTTTCTAAAAGAAAGACAGGGAGATTGATCATTGAACGTCAGCTAGCATAAAGTATGGGAAGCCCCTGGCACGTGGTAGGTGGTCAGCAAATGATGAGTTTGCTCTTCCACCGTGATATTGCTAATAACATCTCACTGGCCCCCTGCCAGCAAACCTCTACATTTTCCATTGACCCTGTCACCTATCATAGTAACCCAAACCCAGACCGATCATGACTTCATATTCTTGAGACAGTCCACTCCTTTCCATATTTCTTCACTTGGCTCACAAAGCCTGCTGCTCTCCAGGCCTGCCTGCCTCCCTCCCTTCAAGCTCATCCCTGGACTCCAGGTTACAAAGCCTTGGAGGGAGCCTCTCAAGTTCCCTGTAGCTCTGCCTGCCAGGAATCTCCTGTGTCTTGGAATCTGAATCCCCAGGCACTGCACGTTCTGCCCATGCTGAGTGGTTGCCTTCCTGCATGCTGGAGGAGTTCGTGGAAAGAATTCTCTGGCATTAGAGGGTGAAAGTCAAAACAGTAATTACAAGAACATCTGCTCCTGAGTGGAAAGCGTATCCTCTGAACACTAGGACACATGCCTGCACAGTTCAGCAAGCTGGATGCTGAAATGGAAGGGAATGTCCTGGGAGCGAGGACTAATGGACCCAGCCAGGATGGAGGCTGTGCTTCCTGGCAGGACGCTGTGCTGAGGAGTGAGGAGGAGCAAGTATAGGTGGTGAGGGGCTAAGTGAGTGAGTACAGGGCAGAGGGAGTGAGTGAAGAAAGGAAAAAGGGAGTGAATCAATGAGTAAATGAAATATAAGTGAATGAATGAATAAGTGAATGTGATTTTGAGTAAATAAGTGAAAATTTGAGGAAATGAATATGAACAAAGGAATGAATGAATGAATGAGTAATTAAGTGAAGAGCTGAAAAGTAATGGAGAAAGTGATTGAGTGGACGTGGGAGTGAGCCAGCAGTTGAATTACTCTTCTTGGCAAACAGGATTGGCAGCAAGACTGGAATTATGGGGCAGGACTGGAACCTGAATCCAGATGGAGGCTCAAGGTCAGGCTCCTAGCTCCTAGCTAACATAGTAGAACCAAGGCTCAAACCCTGGCTGTCTCGAACCAAGGGGTGTCTATAGCTTCCTGTGCTTTGGCTGATGTAAATATACTTTGTAGGGGGAAAAAATGAACCTCACCTTCCAAAATGAACCTTAGCAAAATTGTCTGGTGCAGCTAAAAAAACCTTAAGGTCCTCCAGGTATTTTGTATTTATTGCTGTGATTCCAAGGTAGATTTTCTTACTTTAGGTTATGTGCATTGGGCAGCAAATTTACAGAAAGTCCTGAGGGAGGGACCAGACAAGGCATCCAAGGGTAGGGAGGCAAATTGCCCAGGATGCAGGAGGCAGGGTCCCTGGGTCCCCTGTGAACTGTGAACTTCTGAGAGCAGAGGGAAGCTGAGCTAGTGTTGGGCTTGCTGGTAGGACAAGCTTTGGGATGAGTGCCTTTTCCCTTTTCCCCTGGGCCTGGGCTAGTAGAATGTTCTGCTCAGGAAGTTTTGATCTCTCAGTTCATTTCAGCCATGCATTCTTAGGCACTTGCTGACTGTGCATTGCTATAGATACAATGACAAGAGCATACAGTCCTAGGCCTCGTGGAATTCAAAGCAGTGTTGCCAACAAACAAACCCACCATACGCTATAGTGTAATTGTGGTGGCAAGCAGGGGGCTGCAGGACCCCAGAGAGGGGAAGGTCAGAGAAGGTGTCACAGGGTGGGTGGCCCAGGACCTAGGCCTTGGAAGACGGTCAGAAGTTTGAGACAGTTCAGGCAAACACACAGCATGAACAGAGTCATGGAGGGATGAAAGGATCGTGAATGTCCATGAAACCCATAGCTCTGAAAACTGCATGGCTAGCTAGCAGGAGGGGGTCCTGCTGAGTTCCAGAAGGCAGGTCCTAGGTCTTATTCACCACCACAGCACAGTGCTGCGAGCACAATTCTGGGTGCATAGAAGGTGTTAGTAAGCATTTGTTGGTTGCGTGCGTGCCTGTATGAAGGTGTGAAAGAAGGAGAAAGCCAAGCAAAGGGGGAGAAAGGAAAGTAGAAAGTACAGAGAAGTCAGGGGCTTGCTCTGAGTTGTCAAGCAGGTTGCTGGGCAAAGCCCAGGGTTTTAGAGACCTGTACAAGGGGAGCAGGTCCAGGGAAATTTGGGTCTGTGGGTGACCTGCAGTCATGCCCCAGTCAGCACCTGGCTCACAGTTAGCAGTAGAGGTATTTTGGATAAATGGGTGAAGCTTGATATCTGTTCTTGAATGTGTATAAGAATAAGACAGATAAAGTTACATAACATGGACAGTGGCTTGGGCACCCCTCAGCCCTTTTTTGGTAACTAATTACAAGCTGAAACAGCCTTCTAAAATGGTCTTCTCTAGCCTCCTTCTATTATGGGTGAGGAAACCGAGGTCTAGAGAGAAGTGGTTTGTCCTTCTGCATTTCAATGGATGGGATTTACATTTTTGATTGAAGACCTAGAAGCCCAAATTCTGTTTCTTGCACTGCCACTGTTTTCTTCATTGAAATGAGCGATCCCTCCTTTCCTACCCATCCCATTCGCTGCACAAATACTCAGTGAGCACCCCCTGTGTTGGGTTTTGCCCCAAGTTCTGGGGGAGAAGAGAGAGAGAAGTCATCCCCCTACCCTGCCCAGGCCCTCATCCAGATCACATTATCTCAACTCCTGTCAGGTAATAATTTTGAAACTGCATATCTATCTGCCATTCCACCTGACTTTAAGCTTCTCAGGGGCATTTTTCATTTTTATGCTGCCTTTAATTCTTTCTGGAGCAAGATGGAGAGTTGAAGCATATGTTAATTTACGTATCGATTATTTTTTTTGTCCTTTGGACCCAAAGCTTCTTGCCCTGGTAGGCATCCACTAGAGATACCCACTGGAGACGGCTAAAGAAGCAGATAATCTTCCAAAGGGTGAGAATCACACCGGCGGGGGAAGCACAGGGGTCATGGAAGCTGAGAAGATAGGCTTCCAATCTAATCAGAGGGTGAGGAGGGAGGGTTTTGGAAGGAGGTAACCTGCATCTTCCAGGACAGGAAGGCAGTATTACCCAGAGGATGATTAGATGGCAAAGAGAAAGGGTCAGGGTGCCCAAGGCCTGAGAGAGCCTGGTCCACTTGAGGGTCTGCTAGGGACTTCTGATGATGCCAGAAGCACACGCTTCACCTCTCCCCACTCCATGACTCCCCAATAGGGCATGTATTACCCACAATAAGAGGGGGACTGAGTACTACGTTTCCTGTGCTGGCAAGCCCCTGGCACATGGCTCTCCCACACACGGGACTCTGTGAATGGGGCTTCGGTGCCAGCTTCTGCTACAGTGGCCAGCATGCAGGGCACATGCTACAGTCACTTCCCCAGGCTGCCAGTCCAGCAGAGCCAGAACTCAAGCCTAGGCCCCGTCCCTCTGGAGCCTATGTATTGACCTGGCCATTGTGGGGAGTGCCATGGACCAGCCTTGGGTTTGTTTCATTTCTCTTTTTTCCATCCTCCCTCCCTCCCTCCCTCCCTCCCTCCCTCCCTTCCTTCCATTTTATTTATTTATTCATGAGAGACACAGAGAAAGAGAGGCAGAGACATAGGCAGAGGGAGAAGCAGGCTTCCTGCGGGGACCCTGATGTGGGACTCGATCCCAGGATCATAACGTGAGCCAAAGGCAGATGCTTAACCACTGACCCACCCAGGTGCCCCTAGTCCCCTAGAAGGCAACAGGTAGGGTAGGCTGGGTTGGTTGGGGGGCAGCGGATGGAGAGGAGTTAATGGAAGTCCAGGAACCCAATCAAGAGGCAAGTTCAGAAACTAAATGTGACCCAGATGCACATCTGCATGCTTGTAACCCAGATTTCAGGAAGAAAGCTAAGGCCAGGATATTCTTAGAGTGGAAAGGAGGGAGGGAGGGAGAGAGGGGGAGGAGGAGGGCAAGCAAGCTAGCAAACTCTGCTTGGAAGCAAACATCAACTATTATTTAAACATCAAATATTATTAGAGGAAAAACCAGCAGGTTTCCGGAGCAAGCACTCCAGAATCTATCTGGATAGGTTGCTCTTGCTCTGGGGTTAATATGAGGAAATAGCATTCTTAAGCACCCATATTAACCTGTCTGTTGTTCTATGGACTGTGACAGCTGCATTTTACATCTTAATGGCTAACCATTTATTTCATGCAAAAAAAAAAAAAAAAATTAGCCCGTGAAGCAGCTACTCAAGGCTGGAAGCTTTGCCCCCAAGAAATGGGTTTCAAGGCAGAAGCTCCAAGTAGGCTTTAAGTGGGTTCCTCAAGAAGCCCCCACTGTGCACCCCCTTTCATTTACACAGATCCTCAGGCTGCCTGCCTTTTCCAGGTGCCCTTCTGGCTTGCCTCTCTAGCCCTTCCTCTGGGCTGTTGTGGGCTCTCTACAGAGAAGAGCCACTCTTTTTGATAACAGTTCAGCCACGGTGACAAATCAAGATATGGAAGGGTCCACGTACTGAGAAAAGGCAGTGAGAGCAAGGAGAGCAGAGGAAGAGGACCAAGCTGGACCAGCTTCCACAAAGAGAAGGGATGTGACCTCTATCAGCAGAGGAGGGTGAGGAGCGATCTCAAGAATAGCTACACTTACATTGTACCAACCACCTGCCTGGCTTTGTTCCAGGAACTTTAAATGTATTATTTAATCCTCACAACAACCCTTGGGAGGGAGGCACAATTATTATCCCTTTTGAGGTAAAAGAAGAAACCGGGGCCCAGAGAAGTGAAGTGCAAGTGATACAGCTCTGAGTAGAGTGGCCAAAATTAGACTGAGTATTCTGGGTCCAGAGTCCATGATTTTAACCCCATGCTTAAACCCCCTCCAACAAACCTTCACATCTAAGAAGTATTTATTGAGCGCTTGCTATATGCTATGCACGGCTCTAGATGCACAAAACAGACAGAGATTAATTGAGGGCCACTGTGTACCCGGCCCCCTGAAGACATCCCCTGAGGACATCCTGTGAAAGAGGCAAAAATGGACACTGCCCATTCTGGCTGGGGAATAGACATTAATCAGTCATGCAAGTAAGTATATAATTACAAGTGCCCTGAAGAATGTAGAGTAGAGAAAGCTGTCCTGGCCTGAGGGGCAGAAGCAGGTGACTCCTGGAAGAGGAATAGGCATTTGCTCCAAGAGGATAATGGCTTGAAAGATGGCTGGTTTGCATGGAATTCAGCAAACAAGGGGTGGGGTGGGGGGGAGATGGTGTTAGCCATGGGGGTTGGAAACAATGTAGAAATTTAATGTTTAGTGAGGTGCAATAGGAAGTTCTTGAGGGGCTAGAACAGAATCCTATAATGTTTGGCACAGTTTCCAAAGCTTTTTCCATCTGCTTTTTGTGGCCTGAAAGCAGTCTGGTAAAGCAGGCAAGTTTAAGGTTCTTGTCCTGGCCTCATAGAACACTGAAGTTCCTCCAAAATGATCACGAAGAGTTGGAAGAGCGAGGCTGAGGGTCTAGGTCTTCCTGTGGCAGGGGCTCAGGGCTGGCCAGAGAGGACACAGGAGGCTTCCCCTCCTGCACGCAGTGTGAGCCCTGGCGCCGGTTGACGGGGTGGGGGATGGGGTGCGGGGGGAAGCTTGCGGGGTTTGGGCCCGGGCTCTGATGTGGGAGGGTCCCGCGCTGTGCCTGGCACACGGTAGGTGCTCAGTGAACGCCCATGCCCCTTCCTTTAGCTGGAGGAAGCGCGGCTTTGGTTTTGCCCCCTGCCTGGCCACCATCTTCACTTTCTGTGTTGGGGCGTGTTCTGGCAAGTGTTTGGCTGGTTTGGTTGCAGTGCATGAGAGAAGAGACAAATTGAGTGTGTTCCTTGCCCAAATCAGGGTCCCTGTTTTCTACTTCCAGAATGCCCTGCCTGGAGATCTTGTAAAAAAGTGAATGGACTTGCCTCTGCCTGGACTCTGTAGGGGAAAACTTGAGAAGACAACTTTCTAAGTTTTCTGCTGCCCTGCCCCTGCTCCCTACTACAGTATCCTGTAGTGCTTTGGTCCAAAACATTCCTCATCAGAAAAAGCTTCTTTGGAAATTTATCCACCCAAGAAGAATCACTAGCATTTATTCACAAAACCCTTTTCGTACTTTTTTTTTTTTTTTGTATTTAATTCCCATAATAATCTGGTGAAGTAACTACCTATTTATGGAAGGGACTTGAAGTGGTTGTTATTTGTGGCACATGGTAAACAAAACCCAAACATACATCTTCTATGACCCCAGTCTAGTCTTCTCTCAGCTGTGTCATAGCATTTCTCTTGGTCCCATCCTTTGATACTATTGTCTGCTCAGAGACATCATGACCAACTTTAACCAGCCTTTGGGTTTTCCTGATTGTTGGGGGGCTGATTTTGGCTGTCTTCCTGGTTGCTGGAAGAATGAACAAGGACCCTTTTGGGGGATATATTACAAAAGTCATACTTCCTGGGGAGCCCAGAGTTCAGAGTTGCAATCCTTTCTCTGGCACATCCACCAGACATGGGTAAATGGATGCCAGCCAGTGTTAAAATTGTGGCATTCGAAGAGGGCAGAGGAATGTGGCTGGCTCCCAACCTCTTATTTTCCCATTCTACTGGAAGGTCGTGTTCATTCGAGCATTTAAACCAAAAATAAATTATTGTAATCCATTTGCTAATTATACCATGCTGAAGTTCTAGACGCTGTAAATTGCTGCCCTGATATATCTAGATGAAGTTTCTGGGAGTTTATTTTTAGCCATTCAGAAAGCACTCAGTTTCCTAGAGGCTTCATTTGCAAGTCTAGGAGGGGACAGGGAAAATGCATCTGCTCAGTCCTTCTTGCCCTGTGACTTGGTTGGGGTCACTTAACCTCTTTGGTCCTCCTCCATAAAGGCCTGTGGTTGTAGTAGCTGATCCTGAAGCCCTATCTGTCTTAAAGCTCTAACTCGTTTTGTGACTATGGAAACTAGAATGTGTCCAGACCTAGTTCTTCCCTGCTTCATTCATCCTGGTGAATGCCAAAAACCACCACCCCAACATGTTTGTGAACCATAGAACACTGGCCCGCAGAAGCCTCAGGCTCAGTGGATACATGGTCCTGCTGTTTTGATCCTTGTATCTTGTGGGGTGAAGAGAGGAAGGATTTGTGTTTAGCTCCTGCTTTGTACGTAAAACACTGCTGGGTGCTTGCACGTGAGTGATTTTTAGACAGCCTCCCCCATTCAAGGTCTGATTTGCTCAGTCAGTCACTCATGAGCCTCTGTGTGCCAGCCACTGGGCTTGGTTCAGAAAAGAACTTGCACACCTAGGTGGCTCAACTGGTTAAGCATCTGCCTTCATTTTGGCTCAAGTCACAGTCCCAGGGTCCTGAGATCCAGCCCCACATTGGGCTCCTTGCTCAGCAGAGAGCCCGCTTCTCCCTCTCCGTCTACTTATTGCTCCCCTTGCTTGTGCGCTCTCACTCTCTCTCTCTTTCTCTGTCAAATAAAATCTTGGGGAAAAAATTCTTTCAAAAAGAAGAGGGAGAAAGAAAACATCATGAAGGCGAAATGGATGGGACTCCTAGCCCCAAAAAGACCAAAAGGGAAGGTAAAGCATGAAAGATGTCAAAATGCTTTGTGCACTCCAGTATTAGCCACAGATGATAAAGTTGCTGAGTGCCATCAGAGATATCACAGACATATTTTTGCTTGTTGGGGGAAGAGAATCAGGGAAAACCTCGAGGATGAAGAGGTATATGAGCCAGGTTTGATGTATAAATCAGATTTAGAAATGTAGGGTTTGGGTAAGGGAAATCAGTAGACCTGGTTTGGTAACCTTGGAAACTACCCCAGCCAGGTCACAGGGATGGCCCTCCCTGACCAGTCAGTAGTCACAGATGCCTAGCAGAGCACATTCCTTCCCATATACCACGACTTCCAGCAAATTTCCTTCAATTGTGGTATAAGTATATTTTTTCAGAGATTGAGCATAAAAAAAAAATCCTTTGAAACAATTTCTTTGGATGTTTCTAGTACCTAGACTTCGGATAAATAATCTTTATTTATTTAGTTCTTGGGCATGATAGTGAATGGATGGGTGAATGGATGGATAGTCAGATTAATGAATGGATGGTTTGGTGTCGTTGCAGAGCCACCACAGCAAGGAGATAGAGGCTGTTAAACTGGCTAGGCTTCTGGGTAGCTACATGGGAAGAGGGACCCTGCAGTTGGGCCTCGAACAATGAATAGGATTTCTTCAGCATACAGTGTGGATAAAGGTCTTCCATTTTGAGAGCAGCAAAAATGGAAGTGTGGAATGCATGACATTGTGAGAGAATGGCGAGTTATAGAGGTCAGGATATAGGAGGGTAGGGTGAGTAAACGTAGCGGCAGAGAGCACAGGCTTTGAGTTAGACAGATGGTGGTTTGAATACCAGCTCTGCTACATCTAGGAGCTGATTATCTTGGGCAAACTTCACTTCTTTTCTTAGCTTCTCCTGTCTCATCTATAAAATAGGAATATTAGTAATACTTTCCTCCAGTGGTTGTTGTGAATATTAAGGGAAATAAAGTAATGGTTAATACAGTGATTGGCATATACGTAACATACACTTAATAAGGGGTAGTTTGTGGTTCTTACTTTATTGAAATGACTCTGATTAAATTATGAAAGTGCTAGTTCAAACCAAAGAATTTGAGGGGGGTGGGAGTGGACTCTTTACTCTTTTACTTTTAAGAATGAGGCAGAGAAAGAAGAAGGAGCAAAAGAGAGAAAGTCCTTGGAGGAAAAAGGGGAAGTAGAAGAGTTTCCAGAGGAGGCAGTGATCCCAGAGGACCCAGAGAACCCGCCACAGATTGAGAAGTCTCTGGAATTTGCAGTGACCACATCATTATTAGAACATTTTGGAGATGGAGGTGTGAAGTAGAGGAAGTGGTAGTTTAGATGACTCGGGGATTCTCTCTGGAAGGAGAAAGAACTTGCAGCGGGATGGGGCAAGGTCATGGGAAAAGCTTTGTTGGATGAAATCACTGGAACTCAGCACAGTGTTTCTCTGCCTTTCTAAACCAATGCCCCCTTCAAGATTCTGATGTTCTGGCACCCACGACCCAGCACTTATCTTCAGCTCCATTTGGGCATCATATCTGCCAAGAAGATCTTGTCTGGATTTACTTCTTGTAGTTGTATTTTTAAAACAGTAGGAATGTAATAACTGCCTTGGAATGAAGCAGGCAGGCGAGAAGTGATGTGGGCAGGAAGGGTGGTAACAAGGGTAGATCTGAGATGGCACTGAACAGGTGGGGTGGGGGAGGGAGGAAACAAGGATGGATCCTGGGGGTCTGGCTTGGAGGACTGAGCAAATAACCACACCAACTGGTGCATGTCCCTTCTCTTTGTGGGTCCTTACCTCCACCTGCCTGGATAATACCTCACAGGTTTGTTGAGAGTGAGAAACCAAATGGCAGATGTGGTCATTGTTTGGAAACTCTAAATGCTTTATAACTCTAGGGTATCATTACTAATAGTGTTATAAGCAAGAACTAGCACATCCACCTCTCTTTCCCATGTGCTCTCTCCATTTTTTCTGCACAGTTTCTATGTCAGTAAGTGTAACTCTAAATGGCAGGAGGGAACTCACATGTATTGCTCACATACCCTTTTACAGATAAGGAATGAATGTGTGTGGAGATTAAAAAATAATCCAGCCCAAGATAACGCCCCGCAACTGGGAAATACACTTTCTTTTCAAAGACACATGGAACATTCGCAACAACTGGCTACATCCTAGGCTATAAAATGCATCTCAATAAATTATAAGGAATCAGCATCCTACAGCTCACATTCCCCCAGCACTGTGCAATTAAACTAGAAGTCAATAACAGAAAGATGAGTTTTAAAAATATAGATTTATAAAAAACACTTCTAACTCACTCATAGGTCAAAGAAGAAAAGATAATAGAAATTTAAAAATACTTATAAGTGAATGGTAAAAGAAATATTAAATATCAAAGTCATGGAATAGAGCCAAGACATCACTTAAGGGAAATTTATGACCTTAAATGCTTGTATTAAGGAAGAAGAAGGGCTGAAAATTAATGAATGGGCTAAGTATCCAATTTAATAACAACAGTAAACATAAATAACGCAGCCCAGGGTTGCACAGTTATAAGTGGTAATGACAGAATTTGAATATAGACATGGCTGGCTACAAAGCCTTCACTCTCTCCCCTATACCATGAATCTTTCTGTGTGCTATTTTCCATAATATGCTTAATATCTGGAAATCCTGCTTCTCCCCAAGAGTCAAAGAGATGAGCCTGTAGGATAAATCCCGTTCATTTATTCATGTATCCTTTTACTCATTCAGTCATTAAATATTTATTGAGCATTTGCTATGTGCCAGGCACTGTGATCGCTACCTCAGTTGCCTGAATGTTCAAAAACCAGTCTTCGGCCTGAGGCCAAACTGCCACTGCTGCTGCTTGCTGCTTCTGCTACGTGTCCCCCCGGCCCCCCTCAAGCTGCTTGAACCTTCTCTGCTGCTTGTCAGAACAGCATACTCATCAAAAATGACTGATTTCTCTCTTGTCTCTTTCAACAGGTAGACTGAAATTACCATGTGTCCAAATTAAAATTGCATACTTGAAGGATTATTTGAAGGACTATTCTTAGACCCTTTTAAGAAGATTTAAAGAAAAGTGAGTTGTTTTTTTTTTTTTTTTCACTTCAGAGAGTATTCATGATCTAAATTAATGTTATGGGTGATTTTTTTTCTCTACCTCTTAAATATGCATTAATAGGTAGACTTTATCTCCACTTATTTTATAATACCTTCTTTCCCTAAGAACAATGAGGAGGCAGTACGAGATTACTGCTTGCCATCCCTATAAGATTTTACTACCTTTTAAAAGCTTATGGCATCTTAGAGATGAAATGGCTTTCGAGCCATAGACCATTCAATAGATGATGATAGATAGATAAACAGACAGATATATAGATAGATGTAGATTATAGATATTTGGCCCAAGCTTAGAAACCTCCAAGGACTAAAGAGGAACTTGGGTATTTCCCCACATTTAAAATTTTTCTAGAACTCTTCCATAATCTGGGTTTGAAATCCATTCCTCCTCATGATGCCAAGCCTCCTTCTTCTTTATTAGACAGTTCTAAAAATGGTTGAAGACAAAGACATGTTTTGCTTTGAAATCTTTTCTAATTCTTTATTCCTTTAATAATAATTGGGCTTCAAGAGCAGTTCCTGCCCTGGTCACCTTCTTTCCAATACTGAAATGTCTCCTTAAAAAGGTATACCTAGAACACAGAGCTCTACTCGTGTCCCTTGTCCCAGGAGATCATGAAAATCAAAAGAAAAGAAACCCAAGACCAGACTTGCATTGCAGGCCTAGTTCTGCTCTTGCTGTGCTCTTACGAAAATCCCTTCATCTCTCTGAGCTCAGAGAACACAAAGAGGGGAGGATGAGAGGCCCTAAGATGTTATTACCTCATTATGGACATTTCTGTTGATTTGGAGTAAGGAAGTTGCTGCTTTTCACTGTCCCAAGCACTGGGATGGGGCCAGGACTTGGGGATCAGTGGGACCTGGGTCCAATCCCAGTCTTATCATTTGCTGACTTTGTCACCCATAGGCATCTCCTCTCTGAGCATCCATTTCCTTGTTTGTGAAATAAAGATATTAATGCAGGTGGTGGCACAGGATCTGTGTATATTTGCTGGGATAAGGTACATAAAACACTTGTTGCCTGACATTTGGCAAATGTTCAATCAATGCTAGTTCCTATTCATATTGTAAGTAATGATGGAGCTACTTACTTTTAGCTGGAGGAGAAGACAAGGGGTGGTAAAAACTCTAATAAAACAGAATATGTGGGCATGCTTATTAGGGAAAAGGGAGAAGTGTCCATATCCCGTAAACATTCAAACAAACAATTTCTGGGAAATTGATGAAATTTGAACTTGAATTCAGAAGGATCAGTTGTTCTGGAATATATAGTCCAAAGGGCAACTTTTAAGGTGGGTCTGAGGAACTATACAAATTCTGCTACCACCTCAGTCCTGGTCAGTAAAGACTGTTTTCTCCAGGAGGGTCCTGAGACATGCCCCACCCCAGACCTGGGGGACCTTGAGAATCTTCAAATATTTATATGTGTTCAGAGGCTACTTCTGAGTGTGAAAGGGATTTACAAGCTGTTAAGTGCCCTACACATATTTTGTATCATTTGTACATCATGGTATATTCAATACTTTGGAAATCAAGAGGGTAAAATTCCAACGAGCAAAGTGTGGAATGAACCAGTGGAGTCCAGCCCACGGATTTCTTGAGTAGAACAGCGCGTGAACATGCATGCATGTAAATATCTATGTGCGTGTCTGCTCGCATGTGCTGTTGCTGCTGCTGCTGTTGTGTGTGTGTGTGTGTGTGTGTGTGAGAGAGAGAGAGAGAGAGAGAGAGAGAGAGAGAGAGAGCGCACTAATTTTTGGACACTATAGATGTGGTCACCACACTACATGGTGACCAGCTACCTGGAAAGAGAATAAATAACAGAGGAGTGAAAACACAGGCTGTAGCATCAGTCAGCATTGCTCTATAGCTGCCCAGCTGTGTGACCTTGGCCACAGTTTTAACAGAAATGCCAGTCTCTGCCTTCATGGAGCTGGAAGTCTGTGGCCAGTCTACTCTGTGAGGGGTCAAGAGAGTCAGTGTAGAATTTTCCCTTCACACTGGACTACACTCTACAAGTCAGTGTAGAATTTACCCTTCACACTGCCCAGACTGTGTGAGTGCCTTTCTCCCATGGTTCATGGAGTTTATTAGTTTAGGGAAAGTTATTTTGACCTGTTGGATCAAAGGAGCTTCCTGAGGCATCTTAGATTCCACAGGGCCACTCCCCCAAGGTGCCAGGCACCTCAGTGGATGGAGAAGCCCACACAGATGAGCACACCCTCTAGCCCTGCTAGACAGGCTAATTCCAGAGGTGTCCCACACCTCGGCCATCCTTCAGAGTCCCCTTTGTCAACCTGGGTTTGGGGCTGGCGAATCTTAAATTCAGAACCAGGAACTGAGTTATGATTTAAAGTGTGGAACAAGGATTTTTTTTTTAATTTGGAAATTAAATATAGCCAATATCATGGCTTTTTGTTCTCCAGGCAGCTACTAACTGTAGACACATGGGTGCTGCCCCAGACTGATGCTGCTGTACCCATGGTCTGGTCAACCACTGGTCAGAGGTGCCCCTCTCAGGGGTCTCCAGACCCAGGGAAGACTGCCTCATCCTGTTTTGCGGGGTTTTTCAAATTGTATGTTGTGTGACACACTAGTAGATCATGAAATTAATTTGGTGGTTCAAGATTGTCATCTATTAAAATAAAACAGAGTAACCCAGTAACCCATAGAGTGAGTGAAGATATATACATTATATATGTATTCAGCAAAGCTCTTAGATCCCAAATAGTTATAGTGGGGGAAAGAAGAGGAAACTTCCACAAATCGATAAGGAATAGAACAATGGCAGGAGACCCAAACAGATACTTCACAAATGAGGGTTTCCAAATAGCCAAAATAAGCATATGAAAGTATGATCACTTCTCAGAGAATTGCAAATGAAACCCACAGTGACACACTACTGTAAACCCACAGTAATGGCTAAAATGAGGAAGATGTGTAATACCTAGTGTTGGCAAACGTGAAGCTAGAATTCTACGTGTCTGGCTGAAGTATAATTTGGTATAGTGACTTTGGAAAACTGGCAATACCAGCCAAAGCTGAACGTCTCCACACCAGCAGTTCCATTCCTGGCTACACACCGTGAGGCATGCACACTCACGTCCACCAGGAACCATGGCCAGTGGAATGGATGAAATGTGGCATATCCACACAATGCAATATTGTTCACAGCAGTACCAATGAAGCTCACACACAAAATGTTGAAAGAAAAAGCCAGACATTAAGAAACTTTCCTACATCTATATAACGTACAAAGACTGACAAAACTCATCTGGGCTGTTAGAAGCCAGGACAGTGGTTACCATGGGAGGAAGAGTTGGTAAATGGCAAAAGGTAAGAGGGGGTTTTCAAGGTCCTGGTCATGCTCCGTCTCTTCATCTGAGGACTGGTTTCCAACTGGGAGTGTTTATCTAGCTCATCATTTATGACAGGTACATATTGCTTTCTTACATCATGCTTCTATAAAAGTTTATGAAATGAATTTCTAAGTCGTAATTTATAAATGGAGATGAAAGAGTAGAAAAACACCGCAGGTAGCAAAAAGAAGCAAAAGGAAAACTTCGGTCCCATGTGTGTACTATATGTGTATCTACACTGGGTTTTGATGTCAATTGTATTTCTTACTGTGAGTCACAGCCCAGAATCTTGAGAGCCACTGGTATAAGAAGAGGAACCCGAGGCCCAGAGAGGAGGGAAATTAAAAGCAGAGCTGAGAAGATGCTAGGTCTCCTTCTGCTGATTCTGTCTCCTTTCCCTGCCGATCGGTGGAATGGCACATTCCTTTGAGTAGGCTCCGTCTGGCACCTTCATCTCTGTGAGCCAGTCCTGTGCTTTCTGTCCAAGGGGAGCAATTGTTTTTCCACCCACAGATGGGCAGAGTCTGAGGCCCAGCCACCTCTGCAGGGGCCTGGCTCCAGCTCCCTGAATTCCCTCCCACCTCCTTCCTGCCTCTCCTGCCTGATGTGCTTCCCTCAGAGCTCCGGAAACATCACTGCGCTCAGCCATGTTTTCGTTTGTGTAATGTGACTGTTGTGCCAAAGCTATTTTATGGTTGTGCAAGTCGGAAAACTGTGAAGAAAACACACTGGGAGAAAGGAGTCCAACAAATCATGCAGCTCTGATGCTGGCTTTGTGCTTTTCATTTGTTAGGAAGTTGTGAGTCCACTCGGCAGACCTGTCCTGCAGGGTCTGGGGCTTCCCAGCCTCTGAGGGTATCTGATTTGTAGGATGCAGCCCCATTCTGGCTGGGCAGAGCTTCATGGAGGAGGAAAACGTTCTGTGGATTTTCAAAGGCCCCGTATGAACCTCACACAGGGCCTGGAACCATCTTAAATAGGAGGGTTACATAACATCAGTGGCTTTCCAGCTCTTCCGACTATGACCCACAGCACAAAATACATGGTGGGGTTGGGGGGGGAGTCTTCACTCAGGACACAGCACACTCTCACACAGGGAGAATAGAATGGTTTAGCTTAAGATAGCCCAGATCCCTCCAGGGAGGGGCATCTAGCCCGACTTCAGGGACAGGGAACCAGAGAGGGCCTCAGAGGTTTCATAGCAGCCAAGAGGTCTGAGCAAAGGTTAAGGAAAGGGGAACTGCACAGGCAAGGTTGCTCAAAGGAGAACCTCATTTGAAAGAAGCAGCATTGTGTTCTAGAAGCTGCCTGCACTTCTGTGGAGTTGAAGTTGAGGATATGTGTGGGGAATGTGGGAGAGGAGCCAGAAAAGGTGGACAAGGATCGGGTGGTGAAGAGCCTCTGTGCCATGACAAGATGTGTCCAGGGTTTGCAAAGGAAACCATTCATGAGATTTGTATAGGCAAGAAATGCCTGCAGCCTTGGAGATAAAGGGAGAGGTACAGCCAGATACAGCTGGGAGTTCAGTGCGCCCCACAACTGTGTTTGACACTACTCACTTGTGCCGTCCTCAAAGAAAATTTCCAGAGAGCTATTCTGATCTAGGCCTGGCTGAAGGCAGGAACTGGAGAGATGAGTAAGAAAGAGTTCTCAGCCTCACAGTTCTATCAGTGGACTGGCCGGTCAAAACCAAATATAAATTTAACATAGTAATTACTATTCCGGGGCATAACATCCCAAACTATGTTCCAGGATATATCAGCCCCACAAAATGTTGTTTAGAAGGAAAAGGAGGAGGGTTTCTTTTTGAGTGATCTGAGAAGTGCTGTATACCGAATTGCTCCTGGTAGATCTCACTGCCACTAGCAAACTCAAGGTTCCGAGAAGTCCTTCGGGGGCGGGGATGCTAACCAAAGTTGCTCAAACTTATTTGCCCAGAACTCCTTTTGCAAGTGTCTTCAAGCCCCTCTGTTTTTTCAGGACTTATTTTAGGAAATTCTATCACAGAGACTGACCTGAAGCTCCAAGGAAGGAAAAGTGGGCTCTCTCTGCATGAGAGAGGAGGGGCGGTTTTCCAGAGAGGGAGCTTTTGTGTACATTCTATAAGTCCCCATCTGAGCCCAGCACAGGGTCTGGCCCCCAGCAAGTGCTCAGTAAATAATTAAGAAATGAAGGAATGGCTACTCTGTTTGCTGGTAAGAAGAATGCAGCATTCTCAGCAGGGGCCGGAGATGTAGGGCACACGTTAGCAATGGTGCAGGTGTTTCCTTGCCAGTTAGATGTAGGGTCTCTTTCCCCTTATCCCCCCCTCCCCCATGACTGTTTTGGAAAATGCATCAGGAAGCAGCAGAAGCAAAGGGGTTTAAGATTCCCTCCTCTAGAGCCAGACTGCCAGGGTTTGAATCCCAGCTTCCTCACATCCTAGTTGATTCCTTAATTCTTTTTTTCAGCCCCTTCCCCTATAAGATGGACCTAAAAATAGTGCCCAGGATTAAGTGTTAATATAGGCTAGATCCTGAGCCTGGGGCCTGGCAGGTGGTAAGTACCACCTAAATGCTAGCAATTCTCAGTTGCTGGCTCCTTCTGCTGGGTGCCTCCCCCCAGCCTCTGTCTGAGTTCCCTTTCCAGTTTTCCACTTTCCCAGCAGACTGCAGACCCTCAGATTCCTGAATGATGTATTCTGCACATTTCTCCCCCCGACTGGCATTGGGAAGGGCCAGGATGACGTTTCTTCATTTTCCACAGTCAGGGCTGTTTGAGGTAAGGCTCAGGTTCCATTCCCAGTTATTAGTACTTAAGCACTCCGGCTGGGTAAATATTTCTGAGGAAGTCCAGCACATCTATTATTAATTTACTGCAAGCAGTTGCTGTCCATTCTAGAATCGCTTCTGCCTACAGAGGTTTTTGTAGGCTGTGCACAGAGTTCTCCTGGCCTTAATGCTTTTCAAGGGCTGTGGTGGCAAGAGGTCTGTCCTGCCTTTGTCTCCCTGGGGAAGGGTGGACAGTCGTGCGGGCAGTGGGCATGGGATGCATGTTGGAGCCTGTGTAAATCTGGTAATGGACCTAGTGGAATCTTTTCTTTACACCCTCTCTACTTTCAGCTTCACATCTGACTTTGGCCAGAAACCAGGGTGTCATCCTTGAGAGCACCTTCTCTGCCATGGTCCCATGTCCCCTTGTCACCAAGCTCTAGTGACACCATCTGCCAGACTTCACAAACCCAATCCTTTCTCTTGTACTGCTACAAATCAGCTACTCCCAGGATCTGCCTCCCCCTATCCCCCAGATCCCTGCTTCCCTGATCATGAAACTAAATCAGGACCCCTGCTTTGCATTGTCATGGAGCTCCCCGACCCCTTTTTAAATCATCTTCCAATCTTTTTATTACCTGTCCCTGCCAGCTTCTCTGCTGGACTGTAAGTCCATGAAGGTAGAGACCAAATTCATCTTGGCAATGATGTTCAACAAATAGAAACCTCCTCCCAGTCAGTGACAGACAAGATTATGTTTCCTTTCTCCTTCCTCCCTCCCTCCGTTCTCTCCTTCCTTTCTCCTTTCTTTCATTTTCTTAACTACAGTTGAAAGGGGGCCAATGATCACCTAGTCAAAATTTCGCAGAAAGTCTCAAGGCCACTCTGGGAAGAAAGGAGGCAAAATAGGACTTTGAACCCCCAACCCAGAAGCTACCCAAAAAAGTGTAGGTAAACTCCCATACACATTAGAATTTTATTTTTGATTTTTCTTTAGGGGAATTAAAAAGTAGTTCTTCTATAAAACTGACTCTGTAGCTGTACTTCCTAAGTTTAAACTCCACTTACTTATTGTTCTGTGACCTTACTGTTGTGTGACCTTGGACAAATTATGGGAGCTCTTCACGGTCAGTTTTATCATCTGCAATTTGAGGTAGTGCTAGTGTCTACCTCAGAGATTTGTTGTGGGATTAACAAGTAAAGCACTGTGAATAATGCCCAACACATAGTAACAGATTTAGTTAGTTATCATGGTTATGGTTGTGATCATCTCCATTCACAAAACCATGTATTAGTGTTCTGTGCTTCCATTTGCCTGAAGCATGTCCAAATTTCCCCATGGTTAGGATTTATATATACTTTTAGCTTTCACTGGCTAAAACACATAAGACAGAAAGCTGCTGTGAATTCAATAATGCAACTCAATGTGTATTCGTTGTAACAGCCTCTACATATGTTATGCAAGACATTGATTCAGTTATAGATAATATGTGATGAGTCAACATACAGGTTCCTAGATGCTACAGTGAAAATTATCCCCCAATTAGAAAACTCTGATCTGGATTATTGCTGTTTCTTCCAGCATAGTTCATGCCCATGCTAGGCACTGAGTTAATATATGAATAAACAAGTACCTGGGTGGGTGGGTGGGTGGATGGATGGATGGATGAATAGATAAATGGTTGAATGAGTGGGTAGATGAGGCTGTTTTACATTTGCCTCTTGATTTACTTTGAACACAATAAGTGTATATGTGTATTAATGTGCATGTGTCTATGAACATTTGAGAGAAAGTTCCAGCTATTTCTGACCCAGGGAAGAAGATAGTCATAGTTACATAGCTTGGATATTCCCTCATTTTTTAGTTTACAAGGTCGTTTTTCACTGGAGTCCTTTCAGCTGTCTAGCACTGACAAAAGATAAGCACTCCCTCTGTCTCTTCCATGCCTTTCTCCTCCAACAATGAGGGCTTTGTGCTGGAAAGATTGCCTATAGATACTTCTTTCCCAAGGCCCCATAGCCTGGTCTGGCTTCTATCAGGAGTATTGGTGGGGGAGGGGGCACAGACAGTTGAATTCAGGGAGCAATGCCCGTGGCTTGGTGCCAACTCAACAAATCAGGCTGGGGTAGATAACTCAGTGTCTCTTCTGGGATGTAGGCAGCCTGGCCACCTGACCTGGTTATCCAGCTATCTGCAGCCAGCACCCTGGAAGTCATCAAGCTCTAGTTTCCCAGAGTCTTTTGCTGAAGGCCCAAGAGAGGATGCATAGCTGGAGCAAATGGTGAGAGAAGGCAAATGGTGAGAGAAGGTAGCCAGTCTAAGGGTGTGAAGAATTTTACCCAGTAGGTGTAAGCAGCTGCTGTGGCTACTGTGTCTTAGGGCTCCAGTTCACTAATGAGATTAAAATGCCAACAGCCTGCCTCTACATACACTTACTTAGGAACACATTGGCTTGAACTGCTTAATGAGTGTTAGGAATCTAAGAAAGGCTCAGGCTGGCAGGCGCCTGGCTGATTCCTTGTTGATTAGAATGCTAAATGTGTCGCCCTTTGAAAGTCTTCAATTGCTCAGAGAGCAAACCCAGAGTTGAGATTTCCTGGTAACCCTTACACTCCCACTGTTTCTAGATGTTCATAAATCAATAAGCTGATGTGGGTAAAGAATGGTTAATGAAGACATTTTGATAATGGCAGAAACAACAATTATCATGATTGTCATAATAATAAACAATGGTTATCAAACCTGGCTGCCCACCAGAAACACCCAAAAGTTTGTTTATTGTTTTGAAAATACAGATCTGGGGCCTATCCCTAGTAATTTTATTTCCCCAGACCTGGGGCCCAGGAATCTATATGCTTAATATGTACGCTGGATGAATCTGATGTTCCTGGCTGAACCCTAAATTTGAGAATTACTACTCTGTAGAATGAGGGCATGTTGGACCCACATTGGTGTCTTGCTGTCACTTCCTAAGCTGTATGGCCTTGTGCCTATTGCTTAGTCACTCATAATCCTCCAAAAGGGATTATGTAAAATGGTGCAACCACTATGGAAAGCAGTGTGATTATTTCTCAAAAAATTTAAAATAGAATTACCATTTGATAAAGCAATTCCACTTCTGGGTTTATACCCCCCAAAATTGAAAGCAGGAACTAGAAAAGGTGTTAGTATGCACATGTTTATAGCAGCATTATTTACAATAATCAAGAGGTAAAAGCAACCCAAGTATCCATCAATGAATGAATAAATAAACAAGATGTGGCATACACATATGATGGAGTATTAGTCTCAAAAAAGGAAATTCTGACACATGCCACAATGTGGATGAACCTTGAGGACATTACCCTAAGTGAAATAAGCCAGTCACAAAAAGACAAATACTTTATGATACACCTATATAAGGTACCTAGAATAGTCAAATTATAGAAACAGAAATTAGAATGAGATTTAGCAAAAGCAATTCTAAGAGGAAAGTTCATAGCAATAAACACTTATGTTAAGAAGCAAGAAAGATCCCAAATAAGTAACCTAACTCCACATTTAAGGAACTAGACAAAGAAAAACACACTAAGCCTAAAGTTAGCAGAAGAAAGGAAATAATAAAGATCAGAGTAGAAATAAATGAAATAGATACTACAAAAAAAAAGTGAAAAGATTAGCCGAACTACAAGTTGGTTCTTTAAAAAGTTAAACAAAATTGGCAAACTCTTAGCTAGATTAACGAAAGAAAAAAGTCAAAGGACCCAAATCATAAAAATTATAAACAAAAAAGGAGACATTATAACTACTACCACAGAGATTTAGAGGATCTTAAGAGACTACTGTGAGCAACTCTATGCCAACAAACTGGGCAATCTAGAAGAAATGGAAAAATTCTTAGAAACATGCAACTTACCCAAACCGAATCAGGTAGAAATAGAATATTTGAATAGACTAATCAGAAGTAAAGAGATTGATCAATAATCAGAAATCTCCCAACAAAAAGAAAAGCTCAGGACCAGATGGGTTCACTGGTGAATTTTACCACAGTTTTAAAGAAGAATTAACACCAATCCTTCTCAAACTCTCCCAAAAAGCCAAAGAGGAGGGAACATTCCCAAACTCATCAAGACCAGTATTATCCCGATACCAAAACCAGAAAAGGACATTCCTGGAAAAGAAAACTATAGGCCAGTATCTCCAATAAATATATATAACATTCTCAATAAAATCCTAACAAATCCAGAAGTACATTAAAAGTATTATTCACCATGGTGAAGCAGAATTTATCCCAGGGGTGCGAGAATGGTTCAACCTATATAATTCAATTAATGTGATACATCATAATAGAATGAAAGAAAGAATCATGATCATCTCAATAGATACAGAGAAAGCATTTGACAAAATTTAACATCCATTCATGATTAAAACTCATACGTAGGCATAGAAGAACATATCTCAACATAATAAAGATCATATATGACAAGCCCACAGCTAACATACTTAATGGTGATATGTTGGTGAAAGGTTTTCCTCTACAATAAGGAACAAGACAAGGGTGCCCAATTTTACCACTCTTATTCAATACAATACTTAAAGGCCTAACTAAAGCAATCAGACAAGAAAAAGAAAAGTTATCAGAACTGCAAAGGAAGAAATAAAATTGTTTCTATTTGCAGATGACTTGATTTTATAAAAAGAAACTCCTTTGTAAAGACTCTACTGAACAAACAAAACAACCTGTGAGATCTAGTCAATGAATTATGTAGTAAAAATTTTCAGGATGCAAAATTAACATAGAAAAATCACTAGTGTTTCTATATACTAACAACAAATTTTCGGTAAAAAGTAAAGCAATCAAAACCTTTGACAACAGCATCAGAAACAAAATACTAAGGAATGCATTTAACTAAAGAGGTGAAAGATCCGTACTCTGAAAACTACAAGACACTGATGAAAGAAATCAACGAAAACACAAATGAATGGAAAGATATCTTGTGTTCATGGATAGGAAAAATTGATATTGTTAAAATGTCCAAACTACTGAAAGCCATCTACAGATTCAGTGAAATCCCCATATCAGTGGCATTTTTTACAGAAGTAGAAAAGGCCTGCCTAAAAATTTATATGGAACCACAAAAATCCTCAATTGCCAAAGCAGTCCTAAAAAATTAATTAATTAATTAACTAATTTTTAAAAAAAGTCCTGAGAAAGAACAAAGCAGTGGGCATCACAGTTCCTGACTTCAAGCTATAATATAAAGTCATAGTCATCAAAACTCTGTTATTGGCATAAAAACAGACAAATAGATCAATGAAACAGAGTTGAGAGCCAAGAAATAAACCCAACCATATGGGCAATTAATACTTTACAAAGGAGCCATGAACACTCAGTAGAGAAAAGACGGTCTGGCCTCTTCATTGGCACTGGGATAATTGGATATTCACATGTAATAAAATGAAATTAGACCCATCCCTTACACCATTCACAAAAATTAACTTGAAATGGATTAAAGACTTAAATGTAAGACCTGAAACTATGAAACTCCTAAAAGAAAACAGGGGAATAGCTCTTTGACATAGGTCTTGGTGATGCCTTTTTGGTTATGACACCTAAAACACACACAATGAAATAAGAAACATATAGCACTATATCAAATTAAAGGGCTTCTGCACAGCAAGAGAAACCATCAACAAAGTAAAAAGACAACCTACAGAATGGGAAAAGATAGTTGCGAGCCATATATCTGATAAGGGATTAATATCCGAAATATACAAAGAACTTATAAACCCAAAAGCAAAAACCAAACCAAACCAAAAACAAACCAAATAACCCCATTACAAAATGGACAAAGGACCTTACTAGACATTTCTCCAAAGAAGATATATGAAAGGCCAACAGGTGCATGAAAAGATGCTCAACATCACTAGCCATTAGGGGAATGCAAGTTAAAATCACAATGTGATATCATCTCACACCTAGAATGGCCACCATCAAAAAGACTAGTATTTAACAAATGCTGGCATATGTGTGTGTGTGTGGGGGGGTGTATGTATACTGTGTATATAGTATATATATGTGTGTATTTATATGTGTGTTTGTAAACATATGTATACACACATGTAAACATAATGGAATATTCAGCCACACAAAAAAAAACAAGGAAATCCTATCATTTGTGACAATATGGATGGACAGACTTTGAAGGCATTATGATAAATGAAATAAGTCAAAGACAAAGACAAATACTGTCTGATCTTACTTATATGTGGAACACACAACAAAAACAAAAAACAAATCCAAAGGAGAAAAACAACCAAACTCATAGAAAAAGAGACCAGACTTTTGGTTGGTTACCAGAGGTAGAGGGTGAGGGCAATGGAAATTGGAAGAAAGTGGTCAAAAAGATATGGGCTTCCAGTTGTAAAACAAGCACGAAGGCGGGCATGTGAGTGGCTCAGTAGGTTGAGCGTCTGACTCTTGGCTTTGGCTCAGGTCATGATCTTATGGGTTGTGAGGTTGAGCCCTATGTTGGGCTTTGTACTCAGTGGGGAGTCTGCTTGAAGATTCTTTCCCTCTGCCCCTCCCCACCCTCAGGCGTGATCTCTCTCTCTCTCTCTCTCTCTCTAAAATGATTTTTTTTTTTAAATAAGCACTAAGGATGAAATGAACAATGTAATGACAAGAGCTAACACTGCTGTGTTATACATAGGGAAGTTGTTAGTAGGTCCTGGGGCACCTGGGTGGCTCAGTGGATTAAGCATCTGTCTTTGGCTCAGGTCATGAGCTTGGGATCCTGGGATCCAAACCAAGCATCTGGCTCCCTGCTCAACATGAGTCTGCTTCTCCCTTTGCCCCTCCCCCTACCAGTGCTCGCACTCTCTCTCTCTCTCTCTCCCTCCCTCCCTCTCTCAAATAAATAAAATCTTAAATAAAATTTAAAAAATAAAGTAGGTTCTAAGACTCTCTCATCACAAGTGGAATATTTTCTTTTTTCATTTTATCATATCTATATGAGAAGATGGATGTTAGCTAAACCTGTGGTAATCGTGTCACAGTATAAGTAAATCAAACCATGCTACATTACTTAAACTTTTACAGTGATATATAGCAGTTATTTCTCAATAAAACTGAAAAAAATAATAAAAACTGTACTTATATGCAGATCCATCCTAAGCATTTTACACAGATTTTCTCTATTTTCCCCTAAGAAGCCCTATGTGTCATATGTTATCATCACTGTTTTATAGATAAGGGAAACTGAGTCCAGGTGACTCATGTGTCCTAGGCAGCATGGCTAATGTTGATCTGGAATCAGAACCTGAGACCTATGTGGACCCAGACAATGTATTTTTTACTCCAGCAGATTTTCTATGTAAGTGCTATATCAGTGATGATTATTCATTTTCAGAAACACAATCATTTACTTGCTTTACAGAAGTCCTTTGAAAAGCAAGTCTCACACAGTGCATTTAACATAAAACCCTGATTATAAAGATTCATCTGGGGAGAGTATTTTCAAGAATAATCTGTCCATCTGTGTGGCTATAAAACCGTATCAGAACACTGTCACAGGTATTATGTTAAACATCAACTTGACTTAGACAAAATATCACTCTTTTCTCTAACAAAACCATCTGTTTGGTATTTATTGGTGGTTGAACAGGCTTTGGTACTAAATTTGAATTCCAACTTTACTGCTTAGTAGCTAGCTGTGTGAGCTAGGGCAAGCTACTTAGACTCTCTGAGTCTCCATTTCTTCATCTGTGCAGTAGGCATAATAATTAAGGATTTATATATAATTTCTATATATTGAGTGTTAAGCCTTTGTCTCTGAGTGTCACACAAGTGAGGAATGTCATTTGTAATTTACCATGTTCACCCAACTACCTTCTAAGGCTAATTTGGCTTTCTCTGTAGAAAATTCTGGTCAGGGCAGCCAGGGTGGCTCAGCGGTTTGGTGCTGCCTTCAGCTCAGGGCATGATCCTGGAGACGGGAGATCAAGTTCCACATCAGGCTCCCTACATGGAGCCTGCTTCTCCCTCTGCCTGTGTCTCTGCCCCCCCCCCTCTCTCTCTCTCATGAATAAATAAACAAAATCTTAAAAAAAATTCTGGTCATATTAACACGAACAGGTGTATTTTTTTTTCCAATATCAATTAATATATTGACATTCTGCTTTGTATTTCAGTCTTCTGTGAACTTTCCAAGGGTCTTTAGATCCCATTAGTGCTAGGACACTGATGAGTTTGAGTTTCTGGGAAAGCCAAGTTTAATATCCAAGTTTAATATCTTCCCAAGTTGGAGAAAAAGCTGCATATTCTGCTTCTGTGCCTTGGTTTCCTGACTTTGCTCACAAGTTCTGGTGGTCTGGGCAAGCACTTTGGTATGCCCAGATAGGAACATGTGGGCCAAGTAAAGCCAGCTGGGAAATTGGAACACGGCACCCTCTTGCAGACACTGGGAATCCTCGAGAACAAGGGCAGTTGGATATTGAGATCTGGAGTTCAAGAAAGAGGTCAGGGCTGAAGAATCAGACTCAAGCTGAAGACCTAAGAGTAGAAGTCATCATTCAAGAGAGGATGTGGCATGAGAAGAAAAGACCAGGTTGAGTTTATTGCAGTGATTCAGGGGAAGTGAAGACCTAAGCCCAGTCCATGGTAATGGCAACAGAAGGGAAGTTATGAAGATATAGTCTAACCTTTAGTTGGAAGGTTGCAGAAAAGAGATCAAGATAAGAGCCTCTTGTACATGATGAGATGAGTACTGTGTTATACTAATATGTTGGTAAATTGAATTTAAATTAAAAAAAAAAAAAGATAACAGCCTCTACTCCTGCCCACCCCAGGCTAAGCAGATTGCTCCTCATTTATGCTCCCTCTGAGTTTCTCCATGACAAAGCCCATAGTGTATTGTAATTATCTGTATGTGTGTCTACATCTCCCACGTTTCCATCATCCAAAGACTTATTGACTTCCTTCCAGGTCCTAAATCAAATAGTGTCCCCTTGTTCTCTGTCTCCCTCCTCCTGATTCATTTCTCTGCATAGAACTACCCAACAATAGGTAGGTAGTGATTTGATTATTGTGTGTCTCCCCCTGGCTAGCATTAGAGTTGGAGAAAGCAGGGACTTGACCTTTCTAGTCCATGACTATGTTTCTGGTGTCTAGAAGAGTACTCAAGGTGCTCAGTAAACACTTAAGTCTCTCCTCTCTCTTCTTCACATTCCCAGTTCCCACAGTGTGGTTTCCTAACCATCTGGCCACAGCCTGGAGACCCTCACCCCACACACCAGTCCAAAGGCTGTCTGCATTGTTTTGTCCTGAACAATTGGACTGTGATTTCTTTTGATGAAGACACTCTGATGAACAGGTTCAGCTGTATAATTTGTGGGGTACAGTGCAAAATAAAAAACGTGGATCCCTTGCTCAAAGGTTATTAAGAATGTGAAGAGAGCCATAGCAGAGCATTTAACCAAGCTTGGGCTCTTCTGGGGGCAGGACCCTCTGTGACTACACAGGTCACACCTTCATGCAGTGAGGACCACATCTTAGCAGGCTGTGAATACCAGGTTCAGGGTTTCTAGTCTGTCATGTAGAAAAAAGGAACTACAGAAGACTTTTGAACAGAGGTGACATTTAACATTTATCTCATTTTTTCCAGATTATAAATTATACACACTGTGAAACTTTGCACAAGTAAAAAAGGTATAAAGCCCTGTTAATCCCTTTTTTCTCCTATCTTCCACCCAACAGGCACCAAATCCAAAAATAACCAGTGAACATTTGGTTAATTTCCTTATCTAATTTTTTTTTCCGCTCTAACATAGTGAAGATCATACTTGAGCTGCAATTTTTTTTTTTTTGCCCTGCTTTATTCACATGATATTGTAAGAAGAGGCAGGAACAGGGGGGAGCTTCTTAAATGTATGCTTAGGGAGATTGGCCTAGAAGCCAGTTTATAGAGTAAACTAAGGGCAGAGTCGGCAGCAAGGATTGAGATAGAGGTAGAGTTGGGGTCCTGGAAGAGGTAACCAGAAGGCCCTGGATTAAGGGTTTAGGGGTAAGAAAGGAAAAAGGACAGTATGAGAGCTGAAGCCACCCTGATGGGAAGTGACCACAATCTCTACTCCTCTGAAATTCCCTTGATTAGTGGCAAATAATGTGAAGGTCTGGCCATGTCTTCTGCAGATTCTGCAGATGACAGCAAGCATGGGGTCATTTCTCAAGCACCACTCTTGGGCTTCCCCCCCTCTAAGGCCGCCCTGCCCTTCACCCCTCCCCCAGGGCTCTTACTCACTAAGCTGGGCCCAGACAGTCTTGGGCAGGAGCCAGTGGAAATCCATGGAGAGCAGTTATGGCGGGGTGAGGGTTCCGACATCAGTGGCAGATGCCTGGGGGTTTAGATTTGCCCATTTGTTGGTAATCTGCAGTGCCTGCGCCTGCAAAGGGGAGAGTTAACATCGTCGTTGGATCCTTAATTGTGCATTTCATGAATTTTCATGTTTCCGCTCGCAAGCTTAATGTTGCTTTCTCGGTGAGTTTTTTTGTACTTGAGCATAAGAGCCTTGTAATTACAGAGTGTTGTGGATTGCAGAAGGTGATTAAAATGGGTTTCATGAAATCTGAATCTCCCCCTCCCCCACCCACACTCACACCACCAGTCCCATAGGTGGGGGAATAACTCGGACGGAATCCCAGGGAGTTCAGATCATCAGGGTATGAAGGGCATGGATTTTCTTCTCCAGGCTTTGCCTGCCTGGTCTTGGAGCAGCTCCGAGACAGCCCTCTCTCTTCTCCCCCTCTCCCCAGTGTCCCTCCTCCTTCCTCCCTCCTCCCTCCTCCCTCTCCTGAATGACATCCAGCTATCCCCCTGACCCCCAGCCAACTCTGCCCCCCAAGGGCTGGCTGCTTTCTCACTCACAGCAACAATAAAACAGTAGATTTTCATCTTTGCTTTTGTACAGCCATTAAGTGTGTTTCATTTGCCTTCCCAGTCAGCCTACACTCCCCTCTGAAAGGGTCATTCACTCTGAATAGAGGCTTGAAAATTGCTAAGACCAGCGAGAGTGTAGGAATTCCCTCTTCACGTCTTTTCTTCCTTAGGGGCAGTGGGTGGTTGATGGAAGAGAGATCTGACCTCCACCTCCCTCTGAATCAGGGAGGGCCATGTGGTGCTCAGAGGACAGTTAAAGACTACGTGTGACCTGGGGGTGCGTGGAGAACGGGGAGGAGTGGCCGCCAGGGTTCCTGGGAGAGGCAGGGCCTGCCTGGGAGGAAGAGGAAAGCAGAGAGGTGGGGAGTTCAGCCTGGCTAAACTAGGAGATGATGCTGTAGGACTGACCCTCCTTGACCAATGAGGAAACCAAGTCAGCTTACCTAAGTGAGTCTGTGTGTGTGTGTGTGTAACATTAGTGCTGGAAGGGACTTGGGAAATTATCTGAGCCAGTTCTTCCATTTAAAAGAATCTCTACTTCACCTCAGCTGGTCTGACCCAGCAGTGCCCAGGCAGCCCCTTTGTGTGAATTACAAAATGGTGCACCTCGTGTCCTCAAGGAAACGCAGGAGCCTAGCCCTGAATCACCCGCCTCAGCTGTATGTCCTTGAGCAGTGAACAACCTGCCCAACAATACCAACAATAATGCAGTATATCTAGAACAGAGATTGAAAGCAGGCTTTTTCTTTTTCATTTCACAGCACTCCCTACCG
Organism: Vulpes lagopus; assembly: GCF_018345385.1. Lineage (NCBI taxonomy): Eukaryota > Metazoa > Chordata > Mammalia > Carnivora > Canidae > Vulpes > Vulpes lagopus. The sequence continues at coordinate 29,854,544 of NC_054838.1, read as the reverse complement.
TACCCTCCACCATACCAAAATCCCCACAGTACTGAACTCTACCTGAGTCCCTAAGAATTTCCTTGTATCTTAGAGCCCAATCACCCATATTCTAGAATTTAATTGTTCTTATTTATATATAAGCATATACAAATTAACAGACACAGGTATGATCACATGAGTAAATGTGTCCTCTCTAAATATTCAAAGATGTTATAGCTCATGGCAGGACATGTTCATGGTTGGGAGTGCCAACTCTGCAGCCCACACAAGGGATGTGGAGGGTTGCAGCTCACTTCTGTGGCTCATCACCTGCCCTGCCTCTCTCTGCTGGTACCTTGCCCCTCCACCATGAGCTTAGAGTTCCCCACTACAGACAGTATTTTTCATAACTCCATATCATGTGCAATCGTTCTGCCTGGAGTGCTTTTTTCTCTCATTGATTCTATCTAGCAAATTCATTCAAAGCCATGCTTTGGCAGTGCTTTACATCTCCTCTCTGAGGCCTTCCTGGATACCCCCACCCCCAGCCCACCCCTCTTTTCTCTATATGACTCATGTCCCTTGTGGATATGGCATCTGTAGCACACGTGGCACCATATTGTATTTGGGCTTTCATGGCGGTTTCCCCACTAGAGAGTGGGCTCTCGAGGGTTAAACCCCAGTCTAACCCATCTCTGTGTCTTCTGTACAGAGAATAGGTCCTGGCACATTGATTGAGGTAGCTCCCTTTTGGTGAATAACTTAGCCCTGAAACAAGAAGGGAGATCCTTCATAGCACAGGCCCAGGATAATGGCCACAGCTTAATAGCCTGGGAAAGCAGGGTCTGGTGCTTTGCTGACCAAGGTCATGTCTCAGATACCCTGCCCCAGATCTCAGTGTCACCCTTCCAAAGTCAACAAGCCCCACCCATCCTCCAAGATGGGGAGCCTGTGGAGCAGGACAACCTCTTCTTTGGCCTGGACTTTGGAACTCACCTCAAATGCACATTCCCATAGGCCTGACAGGGTTTCTGGTCTCTGCTTCAACTGGTAGATCTAGGAGCTCCCAATAGACAGTTCATTCTTCTCCTAATCCAGCACTCTTACCAGGTCCTGCTCAAACTGTTGGCAAGGAAAGGTGTCAGCCACTAAGACAATCCCCATGACCTTTCTTCCACCATCACACATTCCCCCAGCATCCCCTGAATGCTGGGCCATGGGCTCTAGGCACCAGGCCAGAATTCACCTACCCAGAGTGTCCAGTATGCTGGAAATGAGTCACAGGGGATCCTGCTATGGATCCTCTATGCTAATAGGGTAGTTAGGAATGGGGCTGCCAGACCAATATTACCCTCTTCTCTGTGTGCCGTGAGTTGATGAGGGTTGGGCAGCAAGGGATGAAACCTGGTCCTGCCCTGAAGGTGGACCCCTCCTGTAAAGCAAGGTGGGCATCAGGCTGTGAGCATGACCATCATGGAGCTGGATGTACAAAGTGTCTTGGCTGCACACAGGGGAGGATGGTGGTTACTATTTCTACTGAAGGGATCACAGAAAACTTCCCAGAAGAGGTGATATTTAAATTAGGCTTCAAAGGAGAAGTGGGAATTCGCCAGCAAGAAATGTCTTCTGGGCCAGACCAGGGAAGGAGGCAAGGGAAGAAATAATGCTAACAATAATAATAATAGCAGCTCCATTGGGTACCAATGGAGCACCAGGTATGGACTACCTCATTTAATCCTTCCTGCAGTCCTGTCATTATCCCCATGTGCCCGAGGGAACTGAGGCACAGAGAAATTTAGTACTTGCCCAGAGTCACACAGCTAGTAAGTGGCAGAGCTACTAGCTTTGCTCCACAGGCCATCATCTTGAAAACATGAAACTTCACATACCCAAGTGCCTATTATTTGTAAGGCACTGTATGGCACTTTCCAAATGTATACTCATTAAACCCTTGCAGTGGCCCTTTGAAACCTTTCAAGGTAGGGAAATAGAGGTGTAGAGGGGTTGCCCATCTCACCAGGCTCAGTTGGCTGGGCGGGGCTTTGAACCCTAGCCTCCCTACCTGAGCTCTCTCCATTGCACGGCAGAGCCAGCCTCTCAGTCTCTGTCAGTCTTGTCTACCCTGGCTTCCTTGCTAGAAGCCTCCTGGGATTATCCCCCAGGCACATGATGAGAACCACTACCTCAGAAGCCCATAAAATGAGACTGGTTCGCATTCAGGCTGGAAGAAGCTCACTTCACACGCTGCCTCTGCCCTCATAGCAATTAGGCCCTGTCACACCGAGCCTGCCAAGAATGCTTCATAAATACGTGTGCCTGGCCAAATTTATTGGCGAGCTATATTAATCACATTTTAAAAATAAAAAGTGAAATAAATAAGTGGCAATATTCCGTTTTCATAAAAACCACCTGCAGCTCCAAAAGGTAGCTGGCACCTTGCTTTCTTGAACTGTCACACGTCCCTGCTCACTGCCATAAATGTTAACATCCCTCCTTAGACAGATAACCAACTCTGACAGGAATCCACAGATGTGTGCAAAGTGAGTCACTGCTCCACTGGCATCATAAAATGGAGGCGATGGAATTATCCTGGGCCTGCTGGGTGGCAGAGAGGAAATTACCAACTGTGAGGTTTTCCAATCCATGGTGGGGGGAGCAGGGAGGAGAGATGAGGGGAGGCAGAGAGAAGGGGAAGACAGAGAACAGACCGTCATCTGAACACATTCACCAATTGTGAACCCATTTCTGGGCCAGGTGCACAGTGGTCACCAAGTCTGGTGACCAGTGTCACTGCCGGCCCGGGAGCACCTGAGGAAAGAGGAGAGATCTGTTTTATTGTTTGATTAATATTTTTACTTTTTCCCAATGACAAAAGTCATACTACCTAAATTATGTGTCCTTCTGAGGGTATGACATTTGGAGGCACATGATGCCCTTTAGCACCTTCTTGGTGATGTCAGTTTTGACCCCTTGGTTAAGATGACTTATCAGTTATATATGTATATACATATACACACACACATGTATAATATGTAATAAGTCACAGATCCATATATCAAGACATTTACATATATGTGCTTTATATCTACATGTTGTGTGTGTGTATGTATATATAGATGGAGAGAGAGAATGAGAGATTTATTTTAAGGATTTGGCTCACACAATTGTAGGACTGGCAGGTCTGAAATCTATAGGTTGGGTCAGAGGTCAGAAGTTCAGGCAGAAATTGAGGCTTCAGTCTTGAGGTACAAGGGAGAATTTCTTTCTCTGAGAAACCTCAGTTGTTGTTCTGGAGTCTTTCAACTGATTGGATGAGGCCCACCCACATGGCTGAGGGTAATCTCTTTATTTACTTAAGGTCAATTATATCTAGATGTTAACCATATCTACAAAACATTTGCATAGCATCAACCAGAATGTTTGATTGAATAACTGGGTGCTGCAGCCTTGCCAAGAACACATACAACTAACCATCACAGATGGTTTCCAGTTCCTCTATTGCCAGTTTTTACTTTGTAATAAGTATTTTACAGGGAGATACTTCAAGGCTATGTAAATATCCTGTCAAACTTTCTCCCCCCCACCCCCGCATCTACTACTAATTCTTGCTGGAATCATTTTTACTATGACAGTTACAAGAAGCACTTTCCCTGGAAGAAGGGATTTGAGAACCTAGCTTCAGGCCCGAGCTTTATCACTCAGTTGGTTGTATGACCTTGGACAAGTTACCTGACTTTCCCAAGCCAGAGTCCTCCCTGCTCAAATGGGGTGACAGCACTTGCCCCAAAGTCTTGGAGCACTTACTGAATGTTGTAACAGGCACCAAGAAAGCACTCCATAAATGTTTGTGGCATTGGAGGCATTAAATAGACACATCCATTGCCTCAGTGAAATAATGGCTGATCTTAATCCTGGGCCCTGTTTCTTAGGAGAGGGACCTGAGACCACTAGGAGGGTTCCTCCAGCAAAATCATCATCTTCTTTATTGCCCTCATCATGGGATACAATGTCAAAGCCTACCATTAACATTGACCCAGGGAACATTGACCAACTGTGACAGGAGACATCATCTGAGAAGTGTTCCCTGAGATGGCAACATTAGAGCTGAGTGCTGGAGCTTTAGCTGGAAGTCAGACAAGAGAGGAAAAGTATTCCAGGTGGAGGGTGTAGCATGGGTGGTGGAGAGGGTGTGGGGACAGGGAAAAGGAGAAGGACTAGCTTTGAAACGTGGGTGGGCACTCTTATCTCTTAAGTTTTCCAAAAGTGTCACAGAGGGAGTTGTCTGCTTGTATTTTTTTTCCTGTGTTACAATTATGATTGGCATTACTATGTCGAGTAATGTATAACTACACGCATGTACACGTAGTAGAAAGCAATTTGTTGTTCGGAAGCAGCATGACCTGGTGGTTATGATACAGGCTCTGGGGCCAGAGTGCTTGGGTTCAAATCCCAGCCCTGCCAACTTAGTGCTTCTAGGACTCTGAGAAAATTCATTAACCACCCCCTGCCTCAGCTTCCTCATCTGTAACATGGGGATAGGAGTCATAGTTACTTCCTCATAGGATTATAGTGATGAATAAATGAATTCATGTTTATTAAGGCCTTAGTATAGTACCCAGTGGGCACAGAGTAGATGATGTGTACTTGTTTGATAAACAAGAAAATATATTTTAGACATTTACTCCTCGGTCAAAAAGTTACTGCCTTCTTTAAGCTACCCAACAACATGTTGTTAGATGCTTCCATTTTCCTCAGTCAACTTATAGTACAGTCTACTTAGCTGTTGCATTGACATGGAAATAGCAGAAGATGGGGATCAGGAGATGTGAGTTCTGGTCCTATCTCTGCCGTTACCCTGCACTGTGACCTTGGACAAGTTATCATCTCTGAGCCTCAATTTTTCCAACTGTGAAGTGGGAGAACTGAGCTGGATCTCAAAGAGCATCTCCAATCCTACCCCTTGAAGTGTTGGTGACCTGTGCTATGGCTTTTGTTTTGGGGACAGGCAGGGGACTGGTGTCCACCAAGCACTCATTGCACTCCAGATACTGTGGGGCCCCTTCCTCACATGCTACTGCCTGTGTCCTCACGAGATCCCTTAATGGAGGTGTGTTATTCTTACTTTACAGTTGGGGATGCCGAGGCTCTGGGAGGTCAGGTGGCCAGCTGGCTGGTCACTCTGCTGATAAGGAGTAGCCGGGACTCCAGCCTGGGGATGCCCATTCCCACACACCTGCTTTCCCCTAGGCTGGCTTCTTCACCAGCAGGTACTCAGCAAATGTTTAGTGAAGGAGGGAGAGAGGGTGGGAAGGAGGGAGTGAGTGGACAGGAGCATCCTTGCTCTGTTATGTTTAGGGAAATTTCTCCTCCTCCTCCAGGTACCTGTACTTTCTGCCTTTGTCACTTATGAGCCATGTGACTTAGAGCAGATGATTTAACCTTGCTTGGTCTATAAAACAGAGACAATATTTCCTACTTCATGCAACTATCTTCAGGCTTAAAGAGCTTATATAAAACACAAGCAGCATGACTAAAATCTAGGTAATTAAAAAAAATAAGGTAACTTCTTGTTTGTGGTTGTATGAATCATTGGTTTTCAGATTTTCATGGAAAAGTAAAATTTCGATATAAAGTTGCCAGCTTTGTGTTTTGCCAAGTAAGCCAATTGAATAAGTAATGTTTTCTAGTGTCATTAATTCATAATAGTAACTAGAGTGTGCCTAGCATTGAGTTGATGATCATGATTATCATGATTATCTCATGATTATCTTACTGTCGCAGACTGCAGCCCAGAGTCAGCCCTTTACCTATCTGGTTCAGATCAGAACCTGCCAAAGTGAAGTTTAGGGTTTCCTTTAGGTTGGCCTCATAAGGCTGAAACTGACTAGAGTGGAGCCAGGGTAGAAAATAGGCACTTACCAGCTGGGCCTACTTGGCCTGCCCCTCCAGCTCTACCCTGACACAATGAGAAAGTTTCTGAACTAGGAATTGGAAAATGTAGACATAGTCTTACCTCTGCCTCCTGTTTGCTGTATAAACATGTCCTTCCTTCTCCTGGGCCTCAGTTGACCCGTTTGAAAAGTAAAGATTACTGCAATAACCTAATTAGGCCAACCTTCCAAGGCTGTTGTGAGGGTCAGGTGCAGAAATGATGGTATATGTATCATAGCCTGTGACATGCTGTTTACATGTGAAGGATCAGCACCACTGATACCTAACAGCAGTGAAAGGCAATTGAGGCCAGAGCTAGGAGAGGCAAGGAGATTTGGATTCTGATGGTGTGAACCCTAGAAGGATGGTGAAGTCTGTGTTTTCACATATCCTTTGTTCCTGAATTTCCAGATGGGAGGATTGTACCCACTGTCAGACTGGATTTATTCAGAGACACAGGTGATATGAATTGCAAAGAAGCAGTGACACAGATGGGAGTTCCAAGTGAAGCCAAACTATACTCATTGGTTTTACAGTAGCTATTAAACATGTTGAGAGGGAGAAAAATAGTGATTTCACCCTTTGGAACTGAGATTGGGGTTAGTTGGTAGCTCACACCTGTGCTATATTAAGTTGTGGGTTCGGTCAAGGATGATCATAGAATATAATTATGAATTGCACTTTACTAGTATGTGCATGTGTATATATGTTTCAACATACCACCTTTTAAGACAGTTCAACCTTACAAGATAGTTCATTTCTCCGAAAGAATGTCTCATATAAGCCTGCTACAACCAAGCGGCTAAGCCAGGAGCTTCAGGAGGCTATTCAGGAAGGGCTCACACCTTCAAAAGGCTGCTGGGCCCTGAGTGCTGGGTCCCTGGGGGACTTTATAAATCTCTTCAATTAGACAGTAGTAGTTGCCCAAGGATAGACATGGGCCTATTTCCTATCTTCTCCTCAACTCCCTGTGAACCTTGCAAAGTCCTTGTTCACAGCAGGATTCCTCACCTGAAAAGTGTCCCTTTCCAACTATTTACCCAAAGTCCCATAAAGTGTACATACCCTCTGACCCAGTAATGACACCTTTTCTTAAGGATTTTATTTATTTATTCGTGAAAGACAGAGAAGGGCAGGGGGGAGCAGAGGCATAAGCAGAGGGAGAAGCAGGCTCCCTGCAGGGAGACTGATTCAAGACTTGATCCCAGGACCCCAGGATAATGACCTGAGCCAAAGGCAGACACTCAACCACTAAGCCACCCAGGCACCCCAGTAATGACACCTTAATAGACATAAGTAGACCATGATGCAAAGGTATTTGTACAGAGATGCTTCTTTGCAGCACTGCTTGTCAAAACAGAAGGACCTGAACCCCCTAAATGTCACCTGCAGGGGCTGGTTAAGTAAATAGGGCTACTCTCTGCAAGGAAATGGTAGGCTCCCTTTAAAAAACATGGTAGTTAGCTATGTAGTTGGTTTTGGAAGATGTTTGTAATGTAGTAAGTGGAGGAGAGAAAGGCAGATTACAAAGTAATATAAATAAAGAGGTTGCATCTTTAAAAAGACGTGACCTGTGTGAGCAGACACACGTGCAGAAAGGATCTGTGAGGATTGCTGCACATGGAGGCTAGCTGTGATGCTGAATAGTGGGGGCCCCAGGGGGTGGTCTTCATTATGTTCTTTATGCTTTTCTGTATTTTCTGTTACTCACAAAACTTTCTTGAGCAGCTACTATGCAAAATGCTTGCTTTTGAGAAGCTTACAGTCTTGTTGGGAAGAGACAAAGAATCCAAAATACACAGGCAATTCCAAGTGCTCATAGGTGCTGGGAAGGAAAATGAGATGATGAATTTGAGAGACACTGACATGGGGAGGGAAGCCCACCTTGTGCCAGGCTGTCAAGGGAGGGAGATCCGAGAGAGGGGCCTTTTAAATGGGACCCAACAAATAAGAGAATGATAGCAGATGACATCTGGGATAGGAATGCTCTAGGAACAAGGAACAGCAGAGGCCCTGTGATGAAAGAGAGTTTTGTACAATAACCATATATTATTTCTATAATCAGATTAAAACATTCAGATTTCTATTTGATCCATTTAGGAACTCCTAGGACATGGGTGACTGCTCCTGTTCTGGGGCCCCAGTCAGAAAGCAGGTGGGATAAGAGGGTGAGAACTATGGGAAACGAACTAGGGGTGATGGAAGGGGAGGAGGGCGGGGGGTGGGGGTGAATGGGTGACGGGCACTGAGGGGAGCACTTGACGGGATGAGCACTGGGTGTTATTCTGTATGTTGGTAAATTGAACACCAATAAAAAATAAATTTATTATTTAAAAAAAAAGCTGTGGAGAATACCCTTCAGGTGCCACCAGTGACTAATTCTGCAGAGAAGCACTGAGAGGCCAGCCCATGGCTTGCCTCACTTCCCTGGAGGCAATTGGGGTTTTTTTCTTTACATTTTGACATTCCCGAAAGCAGAAAGTGTCATTACAATCAATGTGTCATTTACACATTGTGCTTTGTTTTCTTTTCTCAAAGAGGCTGTTGGGGAATTGATGATGATTCTCACAAGTGCGGCATCTTGGGGCCGATGAGTCACAGTGACACATGGGAATAATACTAAAGGGACCAGCCTTGAAAAGTGGGAGGGCCCTGGTGAAAGTCAGTGCTTCCTTCTGAAGGGGGGTGTTGTGGGATCGTGAGGCTGGACCTTGTCTGATGGATCTCTGTGCCCCTGGAGCGCCAGCCATAGCCAAGCCTTGTCCATGGGACCAGGGTACAGAAACGCTTACAGTAGGGGCCCTGGTCAGCCCCCAGGGAGCAACTAGAAAGGGAGATGGGCCTGTAACCGGCCAAGTACAACCCTGCTGGGTAAATGCCAGGGTGAGGAGACCTGGAAAGACTTTAAGCCAAGAAGTGACACGGCTACAAACTGTGCTGTCCAAAATGGTAGCCGCCAGTCGCAGGTGGCTATTTAAATTCATTAAAAACAAATAGCTCTTTTAAAAGCCATGAGAACACCCAGGGGAAAAAAAGTTAAACTAAAACCTCAGTTCCTGGGGCACGTGGGTGGCTCAGTGGTTGAGCGTCTGCCTTTGGCTCAGGTCTTGATCCTGGGGTGCCAGGATCGAATCCCACATCAGGCTCCCCACAGGGAGCCTGCTTCTCCCTCTGCCTATGTCTCTGCCTCTCTCTCTGTGTCTCTTGTGAGTAAATAAATAAAATCTTATATATTAAAAAAAAGCCCTCAGTTCCTCAGCCACATGGGTCACATTTCCAGTGCTTGGCAGCCACGTGTGGCTAATTGGACATAGGGACTGTGCAGATACAGAACATGTGTGTCGAGACAGAAAGTTCTATGGACAGTAGTGCTGTAGAACAATTGCATGAGGACAGGTAGCAATGACCACACTGCTTTCTATCTGCCAGGCACAGTCTAAATGCTTCACCTATGTTGCTTCTGGAACCCTTGTGGCACCCCACAGATTCATAGACAGGTCCACTGAGGGGACAAGGCTGTAGGGCAGTTGTCAGCATTTCCCAAGCCTTTACCTCACTTAGCTCTGGCTTCCAATGGACTCTGTATTCTGTTGCTTGTATTTCTGAAGAGTGTTAGAGCATCAGCTTGCTGGAAAGGTCTGCATCTCACCAGCCCACAGTTGGCCAAGAAGGTGCTAACTGGAGATTCTCCAAATTCCATGATGAGCACTAGGAAACTTTTCCAGAGAGTCTTTCCAAGTGTCTCACCCAGCTTTCCAATAGATGACTACAGTTGCTGCCTATTTCTTTCTGTTCAGTTTTCTCCAAAGGACATGGAAGCTCTACAGTGCCGATGTCATGCTTACTCCATACTCAGCACGGTTTCAAGCACTTTACATACTAACTCATTTCATCCTCGTAAGACCAATGTGGAGTGGCTGTTATTTTCCCCACTTGGTACATGGGAGAGCTGACTGAGTCCTAGAGAAGTAACCTGCTCAAGGTCATGCTTTGTCCAACAAGTCAGTGGTGGTGTTGGGATGTGAACACACACTGTCCGAGCTGGAGTCGGTTCAAGGCCATGGCGCTCTGCGGCCTCTCCTCATAAATCTTGTGGATCTGGAAGACAGCTGCTAAGTGTACTTTCCACCTGTTTTGGCTGGAGTAGTATGAGAACTTGATTCTGTTCCAGAAAACCTTGGCTGAACGTTATGCCCAGTCATAATACAAATGCCTCACATTTTGGGGGCACTTTATGTCATTTTTAGAGTACTTTTCTGCCAGGAGTAGTTATGGTAATAGTCATCCTACAGTTATACCATGTTTTCTGCTTTGCAAACTACCTTCATTTGCATGTTCTCATTTAATCCTCCCATCAACCCTGGAAGGGAGGTGAGGCTAAGAGTATAGTTTATCCACGTAACACAAGGAGCCCAGAGAAGTGAAGGCACCTGTTCAGGATTACTCAGCCCAATGGGATGCAGCTGTTTCTTGAATTCTACTTCCATTGATCAAGAGCCTCTCAGCCTTGTCAGTGGGCTTCAAAGTCAAGACTATGTAGAAGTTATAAAGCCGTGACCCTGTGCGCCAGCCCTGGCATGTGCCGAGATCAAGACACAGTCCAATAAACAGAAATAATTTCAGAATAACTTGAGACTTCCACTTACATTTCTTAAATGTTATAAGAGACACTGAATCCATAGCAAACCCTCTTGAAATCTGCCTTTTCTGTGTCCCCTTCACTGCATTTACAGACATCAGCTTCTACATCTCTTTAAAAATATTTATTGTGGGGGGCACCTGGGTGGCTCAGTGGTTGAGCATCTGCCTTTGGCTCAGGTAGTGATACCGGAGTCCTGGGATCAAGTCCCACCTTGGGCTCCCTGCTTAACAGAGAGTCTACTTCTCCCTCTCCACTCAGTGTTCCCCTTGCTTGTGCATGTTCTCTCTCTCTCTCTCTCTCTCTCTCTCTCTCTCTCTCAAATAAATAAAATGTTTAAAAAAGAGGTAAAGATATAAATTCATATGCACACCATAACAAATGTGTACAGTTTAAAGAATAATGATCAACTCTCATGTCCCTAAAAGCTAGCTTAAGAATCAGAACATGATCCTACCTTCAAAGCCCTGTGGAGCCCCACCCCACCCTCTCATATCAGGTTCTCCTGTAGTTCTCTTGCTTTTCTTTGTCTTAGCCAGCTTGGGCAACTATAACAAAATATCGTGAACTGGATGGCTTATAAACAACCGAAATTTATTCCTCACAGTTCTGGAAGCACGAAGTCTGAGATCAAGGCCTTCTGGCAGATGCAGTATCTGGTTGGAGCCCACTGTCTTCTTTACTATGACCTGGCAGGACAGAAGGAGTGGAGGAACTCTGTGGGGTCTCTTTTATAAGGATGCAGTTCCTTTTCATGAAGCCCCCACCCTCATGACCTAATCAGTTCCCAAAGGCCCCCTCCTAATAAAACCACATTGGGAATTAGTTTGCAGTATCTGAATTCTGAGGAGCATCACTTCAGTTCATGCTGTAGTCCTGGACCACTTTTCAACCCTCTCTCAGCAAAATATTCTGGCTGGCCACAGCCTGCATACTTTGTCCTTCACTCCTTGCTCCTTGCCCTGCAACTATCTGGTGTGACCTTATCCAAGGAGTGGGAAGAGGACTGCAGAAGAGACAGAGGACCCAGGCAGCATCGTTTTCTAATTAAGGAGAATGAGAGGTTGAGAACTCTGACACACACCTTGGGAGGAAATGGGGAGTGTATCCTGTTGAACTCATCACTGGAGCATTGTTGTCACTGTGTCCCCTAGGGCAAGCCCCTTCACCGTATGGACTTCTGACCTGGAAAGGTACTTGCATAGTCTGGGGTTTCCTAAAATTGTCTTTTGTCCTACGAATAGTTACTGAGCACTTAGTAGGTTCCAATCAATATTACAGGTACAGGGAATATGATGGGAAGCTCCTTGATTTTGAGGAATTTACTGTCTGGGGCAGATCTTGTCCATGCTTTACCACAAGCTCTGATCCTCCCTTCATTACCATTATTATTCTCCTCTCATTTAAAAGTTAGAGTGGGGAATAAAGTCAGATGGGAAACATGGAAGTGCGTGGAAAAGCTAAGGCAGATCCTGGTGGACATTACTTGGAATCATTGTGACCCCTGAAATGAAGTGGGCTAGGCTCAAAAAGCCTCTGGAGCTTCGGGTACTCACACCTGTAGTTACCCTGGTCTGCCACCAGGTGTCACTGATGGTTAGGAGGGGGCAGGGAGCTAAGGATGATGAATTTTTTTTGACAAAGTTGTAAAAAGTGGACAATAACTGCTGATGGTGTGCAAGAAGCTGTTCCGTTATCTTTGTTATGTCATTCGACGCTCACAGAAGCTCCCATGCCCATTCTACAGACAAGGAAACTGGTGCTCAGAAAGAGGATATAAGGGACAGTTTCCCTGCTGTACCTGACAGTACCAAGTAAAGATTGCTAGAGAGACTATGTCAGCCCTGGTATGAAAGCGTTCAACCAGGTGGCCTTTTACTGCTACTAAGATGCTATGAAACAGTGTCTCCCTAGAATGGGGGCAACAAATGACTGCACAAATGCATGAAAACCAGAATGCTCTGCAATCAATAAAACCTATGTGGATGCCCGTGAGGGTTATATACAGGTGTTCATTAGGCAGGTGAAAGACGCAGAGTGACAAGAACTAAGTAGTGGTAGCAGACCTGTCAGTGTTCTCCGCCAGGGATGTTGGAAACAACACTGGTCATTGCCAGTTGGGGCTTGACATCAAGATTGAGAAAGGTCTCTGAGGACCCAGCCCCAATCTTAAAGAGTATGACACAGGCTGTCAGCTATGATAGGCTCTAGTCCAGATTCTTTCCAAATCTCTGAAAAGTCTGCTGAAAAGTTAAAGGGGAAAGTAGAGGACGGTTTAAATCAAATGCAATTGGTAGAAATCTGCATGTAATAATTCCAATGACTAGGTCCAGTGATGATATTGGCCACCTCTTCATTTTCCTTTCAGGGGAGCAAGATTCTGTGGGAGGGGAAATGACCAGTTCAGGGTCACACATGTAGAGAGGCCACCAAGTCTATGACCTAAGTGTCTACAGACCTTAAATTCATGGCATGAGGCATGACAGGGCATAGGGTATGACCTGTGTGATGGGATGGTACACAAAAAAAAAACTTCAGGGAGGCATTGTAAAGGAGAGAAGTGCAAAGGCACTGGGAGGAGATCCCCAATGAAGAAGCCCCAGCAGCACTCTCTCCAATGCAGCTCCACTAGGAGGAGAAGCCAGGAGCTGCCCGAAGCAAACCAGAAACACCCTCTGCTCCACCCTCAGCCAAGGGATGAGGCTGCTCAGACAGGGCCAGGGAAGGCCTAGAGGCTCCAATGGCACAATTGGCACGTTGCTGTGTGTTGTCTGAGGTACCTTCAGCCTCAGGGTGAATGACCAGGAGACTGTGTTTAGCTCAGCAGAATAAATGCATACATTTGTACCAATTAAACCGCTTATAAAGGGCAGCCTGGGTGGCTCAGCGGTTTAGTGCCTGCCTTCGACCTGGGGCGTGATCCTGGAGACCAGGAATCCAGTCCCACGTCAGGCTCCCTGCATGAAGCTTGCTTCTCCCTCTGCCTCTCTCTCTGTCTCTGTCTCATGAATAAATAAATAAAATCTTAAAAAATCCCTTAACTTTTAAAAATAAATAAATAAAAATAAACAGCTTATAAAGCCTTTTTATATATATCATCTCATTCAGTGTGGACAAAGTCACCCTTTGAGGGAGTTTTATCTCCATGTTACATCTGGAGAAAGTGATGTTCAGAGAAGTTCACTCACTTCCCCAAGTTCCAAAGCTGGGATCAGAGCCTGGATCTTGCTAGATACAACAACATGTTCTTTTCATGCCGAAATCGTCTTGAGATAATGAGGATGATGTTCATGCAATGGCTGAATGGCCTCGTTAGCTGCACTTTGCAGATGTGGGGGTCTGAATCTCAGAGAGACTTGCCCAGTACAGCCCAGCAGAAACTGGAAAAGACGGGGATGAATGCAGACTTTCATCAGCTAGCCAATCCTCTTTCTGCTCCTCTTCCTTATGGGAGTGACTGAGCATCTCATCCCTAGAGGAGTAGGAACAAATTTGAAATGCTTCACTGCCAGTGTGCCTGTAGGGCAAGCCCCACCCCCACCCCATCCCCCCACCCCCAGCAGAGTAGGTGGGAATGGATGGGAGCAGAGGCCCCTGCCTCCTACCTGGAGATTCTCTGGCTAAGCTGAGTGGAGGACAGCATACAACCAGGTGCCTTGCTTGAAGCAAATTCCTGGGGAGTGAGGAGCTGAGGTGGGGGAGGAGGTTGCCAGGAGCCAGGGGCCAGGAGAAGGGTCCTGGGGGCAGAGCTAGGGGTTTGGCTTTGAGGCCGAGGGAAGCCGGGAAAGAGGGGATCAAACAGTGTTTGTGAAAGATACTCTCACTGAGCTGGGATCCAGGGCGGGGGAGACACAGGAGACGTATGTGGAGGCTTTGAAGATGCAGACACAGGGGTCTGGACAGCCCGGGCCAGCACCGCAGACAGTCCTGAGGATGGGCGATTCCGTGAGTTGAGAATAATCCCTGCACCTTGACAGTTAGGCTCAGTTCTTGGCAGGGGCTGCAGGATAAACACTTCCCTTCCTCTCCTTGGGCCCCACTTTTATGCTACCAGTTTAATGTGTCATGAGCCACTGTCTTTGTTTCGCTAAATTCTCTGTATATTGCGTTATTTGGTTCTGATTGGTCTGTTAAGTCAGATTTCCAATCCAGGCAATGTTCATTTATGAAGGCCTCTTACCTATTTCAAATCTGACTTTAAAGGGAAAGAAGCACTTGCCAGTAAGCCTGACGGGGAGTTTTTGGGTGAGAAATAGCGTGTGCTGTCTCTCGGAGGTTGCCAAACGGTGTTGAGACAGATCCGCGTGTTCCCTCTTCTGTAACGTCTTAGAAATGCCACCCCACATGTTGGTTTTCCTCTTCTCAGCTTACAGGGCAAAATGGTGTTCGCTTTCTCTATTTATTTTTGGAGAAGGTTCAGGAGGAAAAAGAAATTCCTTTGGCATATTTTGAAGAGGACAAAAATACAACCTGGCTTTTGTGTGGTGAAAATGTGGGAAATTTCATTTTCCAAATGTCTGCGCTGGAGGGGAAGGAGCTGAACTCTGGGGCTTGGTTCCCAGGCTCTGGGCCCAAGGGGAGGAGATGCCTGGCAGGGGCTGAGCTACCCTGGAAAGTCCGCGAATGGTTCATGTTAGAAAGTTCGAGAACATTTCTGGGTTCCTTCCTGCAGCTCCAGGCTCATGGACCACAGTGGTGAAAAAGACCCTCTCTTTAGAAACCTTACATACCTGAAGAAAAGGGAACATACTTGAGGGAAGAAAACCTCTCCAGCTGGTCAACCCCATCAGCACAATTGGAGGAGGTGGCTCTGAGAAGGGAGTGGGGGGCCCTGGGCTCTTGAGTCTCCAGATTGTGCCACCCATGAGCAGCCTGCCCTGCCTGGGTCAGTCCACCTTGTTTCCTCATCTGTAAAATGAGAATAACAGAACCCCATCTCAACTGTTGTTGGAAGGACTGTATGAGATGACAAATATAAATAGTTACTTTTCACTTAGCATGTATTAAACAAATATTAGTTATTGCTATTATTAAATTTATCACTGAAATTTTATTTAGTCATACACATGAACAAATTAAAAGTGTGTGTGCGCGCATCTTGGAATAATTGTTCTTCTAAGGAGAGGGATTTAAATGTGTGAGAAAGGAACAAAGTGTTCCCTTAGAGACTGGAATATCCTGGGAAATTTTCTATAAGTTGCTGAGACTACATCTTCTTATTGCCAGAATATTCTAAAGAACAGAGGAGAAGTCAGCCAGTGGGCCAGCTGTTGACTTTACTGGGCTGAGGATCCATATGTTTGGCTGGGTTTGTCCTTCTGGCATCCCAGCCTTGAGGGAGGGAGGTTGTACATCCCAAGGAATGGCTGCCCTGGGTGCCTTCCAGACAGCTGCTTTGCTGTCCTGAAAAAACAGATCACAGGGGAGGTCTGAAGCACACCAGGGGAAGGGGAGAGTTGGCGCTTTCCTGGTTTGGGTAGACCTTGTAGGCAAGGGAGCCCCAGACTGTGAGAGGGGGCGTGGAGGGGACTCCCTAGGGGCCTGTGCTCTTGGACCAATTGCATTGATGAGCTCCATCTGGAAGTTTCCCCGCTGTAACAATAGCAGTTTTACCCAACACTCTGGCAGTGCATCATCCAGATACATCTCCTTGTTAAGCTACAGGCCTTCTTCATTGACTGTGGACTCAGTGTCAGCCCCATGCAGCCCATCAGAGGAAGAAGAGAGTTGTGACTAAACATTTGTCCATTGCTTATCACAAGCCAGTGTGGTGCTTGGTGCTTCTTGGGGATGATCTTCATCACAGGAGGTCCCTGAGGGAGATAGGCAGTATCACCATTATACAGAAGAGGAAACAGACTCAGAGAGGTCACGTTACTTGTAGAAAGTCACATACCTGGTAAGAAGCAGTAGTAGGATCCAAACCCAGGCTCTGACTCTAGAATCCACGCTTGTAACATCCACCATGTGAATGGTCACCCTCAAGAAAGTCACCATCTAGCAGAGAAGCAGAGGCAGCAGTCGTAGGGCACATCTTAGACTCTCACTGGGTTAACCAAGGCTGGCCTATTGTTAGAGACTAAATGCTACAATGGGGGTGTAGAAGTAAATACAGTTAAACTCTAGCTCTGCTACATATTAGCTGTGGGCATTGACCCCTCGGAGCTTCTGCAAATCAGATAAGAATACTTACTTTGCCAAATTACTGAAAGAAATTGTGATAACTGGCTGTCCTGACACCTCCTTTGGTGGGTGTCTATAAATGGCAAGAAGAACTGTGATTGCTTATACATGGAGACATAAGGCTTCATAAGCAGTGAGGAGTCTGTTCCCCTCCTGTGAGGAGGAACAAGCTGGCCACTGTAGGGCCCTTAGCTGGAAAATACCTCAGGAAATCACCATGGCCATGACAGTCCCGGCAGGCTACAGGCCCAGAAGTCCACCCTGGCAAAGGAGCTCATTTCATTTTGCCACCTTCCCACAGACAGATAAGACAGTCTCCCCTCCTCACTCATTCAAGCTTATGAAAGAGTTCAGGAGAATGTAAAGGATGTATCCTTCCTATTAAAGAAGTAAGTTGTGAGCTTTGTTCTTTGATGGTCAAGAAAGATGTGCCAAGTGTGGGGTACCACACACAGAGCAGAGTACAAGAAGCAAGGCTTTGCGGCAGACCTGAGTTCAGGACCTGTCCTGCTGCACACCACCCAGCACATCACTTGACCTCTCTGAACTTGCGCCTCTTCCTACGAAGAGGGAAGAGTCTTAGCTCCCTGGAAAGATTGCCATGGGGACTGAAGACCACCTTCCAGGCTGCTTCTGTGGGCAGAGCTTCCTGACTGCAGTTGGACCCCATTTCCAAGAGGGGCCCCGACACTACTTCTTCACCATCTGTCCTCATCTCCTATCAGGCAGGACAGAAAATGTCCAGGCTGATCCAGACCTTGGAGATGGAGGTGGGACATCTCCCACCAGGTGCAGCTAACTCCAAGCCATCATGCCCGTAAGAAGAAACAGGCCTGGCCCTGAGCCAGGTCCAGCCTCAGATCTCCTGACCCCTCCCTGGCCTAATGCACAGCTTGGAGCTGGTGCGGGTACTGCTCCTGGACAGCATGGAGCCATCGGTGGCCTCGTAAATCAGGCCTCAGCCTTTGAAGCTTCCAAAAGCTCCCTGGGAGAGCCTGAACAGCTTGATCTTCTTATGGCAGGAGCTCGTCCCCCATGGTCTGGAGTCTCCGGAGGTGATGGGGGGCTGATTTACAGAGGTCTCTGATAACAACAGCCTGGCCTAGGAAGGGAGGCCCAGGAAAAAAATGAGTTTGCCCTATGACCTGGCCTCCCAGGCTGGGGAGACAGAGCTACCCTGAAGGGGCCTCCCTCTGGGCCTCTGTGGGCAACACCCCCCACTCCCTCCTGGAATTTGGCTTTCCTTGCTGAAAAGATTTATCTCTTTCCTTCAGAAAAGAATGAGGGGAGGAAGTGCCTTCAAACCTGGCACCTGGAGGAGAGAGGCATGGCCGGTGAGCCCGGGTTTGGAGTTAGATCTGGGTCTGTTTCCCAACTCCATCATCTCCTAGTCTGGGTCTTAGACAAGTCTTCTGCCTCTCTGAGGTTCAGTTTCCCCATGTGTCACACAGAATTAAGAAATGGCATGGTGTAGAGTTGGCATGAGGGCAAATGAGCTAGGAGACGTAAGGCACCCTCTATGGTGACCAGCATATCATAGGCACTCAGAGAACGTTCTCTCCCTTCCTTTCTCCTTCCTCAATCCAAACATCCAAGCTGTCTGCTTCCAGAATCCCCTGCTTGGGTCATTGTACTGGCCTGTGCTCTCCAGATGGGGATCTATGAATTATTCTATGATTATCACAAACTTCTGAACCAGTGCTGTCCTCTAGCACTCTCTGCCATGATGGAAATATTCTGTGTCTGTACTTGCATCCACCTGTGGCTTTTGTATTTTTGAAATGTGTCTGGTGTGACTGAGGAACTGAATTTTGAGTACTTTTAATTTGAAACTTAAATGTAACTAGCTACATATGGCTGGTGGCCACCATGTTGGACAGCATAGGCCTAGACCATGAGGAAGACCTGACTTGGCCTGGCATTGACTCAAATATATGACCTTGGGAAAGTCATGTCACCTGCTGCACTTCCAGTTTCCATATCTGTAAAATAAGGGCCGTTGGTAGAATTAAATGAGGCAAGAGATGTGCCCAATCCAGTAGACATTCAGCATATCTCTTGCCTCATTTCATAGGCATACACATGTTTGTTATGATTTAGTGTTTGTTGAGTTGAGAACAATGGAGGCCCCAAGAGGAGACATCATGGTCCATGTCTTTGGGATAGTTGTATAGATAAGATTTGCACGGATGAAACAGAGACAAAGGGGGTGCAGTTCCAGCCCCTTCCCCAGTGTTTTCTGACCTCTAAGCTATTCCTATCTGGCTTGGGTCTTTCTGTTTGCTCCAAACACTTCCCGCAAAGGACCATAACTACCTGTTTGCAGGATCGGCATCTCCCCCTACTTTTCTGTCTTAGCAGTTTGACCCTTAGAATTTGTTTTGTTTTTTTAAATTTTATTTAATTTGCAAATATAAAGTATAACACTCAGTGCTTATCTCATTGTGTGCCGTCCTTCATGCCTGTCACCCAGTTGCCCCATCCCCCACCCACCTCCCCTTCTGCAACTCTTTGTTTCCTAGAATTAGGAGTCTTTCATGGTTTGTCTTCCTCTCTAATTTTTCCCCACTTAGTTTCCCTCCTTTCCCTATGGTCCCTTTCACTATTTTATTCCACATGTGAGTGAGACCGTATGACAATTGTCTTTCTCCGATTGACTTCTTTAATTCAGCATAACATCCTCCAGTTCCATCTGTCAATGTGTATGGTAGGTATTCATCCTTTCCATTGTGTATATATGTACCACATCTTCTTTATCCATTCATCTGTCGAAAGACATCGTGGCTCCTTCCACCGTTTGGCTATTATGGACTTTGCTGCTATGAACATTGGGGTGCAGATGTCCCGTCATTTCACTATAGCTGTATTTTTGGGGAAAATATGCAGTAGTGCAGTTGCTGTTGACCCTCGGAGTTTATCATCAGACAGTATCTGGCTACAAGTCATAGCCACCACACAGAAGAGAGATGATG
Source organism: Vulpes lagopus (assembly GCF_018345385.1). Lineage (NCBI taxonomy): Eukaryota > Metazoa > Chordata > Mammalia > Carnivora > Canidae > Vulpes > Vulpes lagopus. The sequence goes on along the minus strand of NC_054838.1, from coordinate 29,834,858 downwards.
GGGCCTTGAGTGGGGTGGTTGCCTCAAGAACTGGAAAAGTGGATCTACTCCATCATCCTTACAAAGTGATTGTTTGGGCCTCATACCTGTCACTTTGTGGTCCCAAGATGGCCACCATATTTAAGACAAGGATAAGGAGGAGATGAGTGGTGTCACCTACAACCTACCCAAAAGCTTCCTCTGCCAGGGGACTTCCTTTTTCATCTGTTGGCCAGAATTGGGTCACGCGATTACCATTCGTGCAAGAGAACTGGGAAATGCAGAGAGAAAACGGGCTTGATTGCCTTAGCCAAATCATGATTTGTTGACTGGGGCTGAGCATGTTAATTTCCCAGACAAAACTGGGCTGTGATACCTGGGGAAAGGGAGCAGAGAATGGCTTTGGGCTTTACCGCTTACAGTAGCCTTCCTCAGTGGTGGAGCACTTTACAGTTTACTAAGCACTTTGATTTGTGATTCTGTCTGAGTCTCTTGAGTTTGGAGCACAGGGACTATGATCCTCATATTACAGATGAGGAGAACAAAGCCAGGAAGGGATAGACCCCAGTCCTCCGGACTCTCAAGCTGCCCTCGCTGAGCTGAGATGACCTCAGCTGGGAGCAGAAGCCAGAAGTAATGCATCTCTGTGTCCCAAATATCTAGTTCAACAACCTGGCACGATGTGGGTATACAGTAAATGTCCCATGGATATATTAGTAATGAATTTCTTTAATTAATTAGTCCTCAGGCTGTCACTGAGCTCTTTAATTAATTTATTAACTTGCCCCCCGGTGCCCAGGATGGGAATAATACCACTTGGCCACTTACTACTTGCCTTCCTTCAAAAGGAGGAAGCATCCCTTTCTAGGGGTGACTGGCTGTGAGCGTGTCATTTCCTATGCTCATGCTAGCTGGGGGCCAAGCACAGATGGACTCCTCTGGCCAGGAAATGGTGAGTGGAACTGGGTTCACACAGGCAACTCAGTCTCCTGAGAACTCAGTATCCAGAAGCGGGGATACTCCCTTGGGGGACACTGAAAAGGTCTATCTGGAAGAGGGATAAGAAGGGGGAGCCAGTGACCATTTGCCCAAAGAGCAAAGCCACCTGGATCCAATGGCCTTGAAAAATGGTTCAGTTCACGGGATACCTGGGAGGTGCAGTCAGTTAAGCACTGGACTCTTGGTTTAGGCTCAGATCTGATCTCAGGGTCACAAGATCAAGACCCATATCAGGCTCTGTGTTCAGCACTGAGTCTATTTAATATTCTCTCTCCCTTTGCCCCTTTTGCTCCCTCTCTCATTCTCTAAAATGAATAAATAAATATTAAAAAAAAAAAAAAGAAAAAGGTTCAGCTCAGTAACCCATCCCATGTGTTGCCACAAACCTGTATAGAGAACACATATTGGCCCTCATTGCTTTGAAAGCCAGTCTGCCCCGTCAGTCTGGATGCTCCTCCAGGCAGACTCTGAATCCTGTCTGCATCCCTACTGATTGGCAGCACAGAGATTGAGTAGATATAAAGAAGGAAAGGCCCATCCCTTTCCCCAGGGCTCATCATCTTTTGAAGGAGACAGACACCCACCTAAATGTCAGACACAAATTCCAGAGCACTGAGCTCTCTAGCAGATTCTCAGACATGGGGCTGGCTGGGCCAGTGATGGGATGATGGGGCAATGGAGCCAGCCTGTAAGTGGGAGGGGAGAGGGGAGTTGAAGAAGCTCGAGGAGGATCTGAGTCTGAATTTCGACAAAGGAAGGAATTGTAGCTGGCAGCCAGAGGTGGGGGCAGGGAGAGTATTCCAGGTAGAGGGCCCCAGGTGTCCAAAGGCTTGGAGGCAGGAGAGGACAGGTGGGCTGAGCAGACTGGCACTGAGTATAATACATTTGAGAAAAGAGGGTGGAGATGAGGCAGGGCAGGTAACACAGCTATCAGGATATGAAGGGCATGTTAATGTCCTATAGTCCTGGTAATCTCAGATCCCAAAGTCCTAGGAATCACCTGGGGATCTGATTTCAGATTCTGATAGAAGAGGTCTGAGGTGGCACCTGAGATTTTCATTTCTAATAAGCTCCAGGTAATGCTGATGCTGTAGTTCAAGGCCACACCTGGAGTAGCAGGGCTTTACGCAATAGGGAGCCATTGACTGTTGTGTGCAGGGATGTGATTATAGTCTGATTTCCTTCTTAGAACAATCACCTTGCAAGCTAGAAAGAAACTCCAGCACGGTAGGAGAATGCAGACAGGGTGAGAGATGTATTTTTCTCTATCTCCAGCACTTGAGATGGTGTCTGACTCATAATAGATAATCAATAGATAACATGTAAAGGAATAAATTAGCCATTTATGATAGACTTTTTAAATGAGAAAGCAGGAAGAAGGGATGACTCAAGTTATGCTAGGGTGATCAGCCAATTCTATATAAAACAGCCACTCTAAATTGAGCGTATGTCTTAAGGCAGTGGTTTTCTGACTTGTTTTTGGTCAAGGATCTGATTACTTAAATGAAATCCTAAACGGAGGCCCAATATGTGAATTAGGTAAAAAAATAATTAAGTGTCCTGGTTGGCATAGAAGTCGGGGCTTGTAACCTGACACTCTTTCCCCTTCCTCCCCTCTCCTGATCGCTGGCAGATTCCTGCTATAGCCCCAGAATCTTGAAGGCATCAGGTGCCGTAGAAGCCAGCCTGACTCCTCTGCTGTTCACAGGCTGCATGAAGTGGCTCTTCTGTAGGATCTAGAAAGGAAATTGCTTCTGGCTGAGCTTCCCCCAATAGACAGTGCAGTCCTCCAAGATAGGACCATGAAAAAAGACCATCTCAGGATCCTTATGTACAGCACGGGTCCTGGGGGAATGACCATGGGCAGAGGTGGACATGTGAGCCAGCAAATCCCAAGGACAGCAGGCTAAGGGACAAAGTTCCCAGAGCCACAGACACATGACCATATCCTTCCCAAGCAGCAAGGGCGGTATGGGCAACAGAGATGGGCAGGGGGTAGAGTCAAGATTTTTGGAGTAAAACAATTCTGCGTTCAGTTTCCAGCTCAGGCATTATTACGGTGCAAACTTGCATAAATCCTGGACTTCTCTAGGCCTTGGCTTCTCCTCTCCTCAATAAAACAAGAATAACAAGTCTTCCCTGGAGAAGGATGCAACACACAGAAAGAGTGACTCACAGGATGCCAGTGTTGTTCCTTAACCTGCATGGCCCACTTCAAGCTCCTTGTCGCCAACTCGCGGCCTGCCTCGCTTCTGCGTGAGCATCTGCACGTTTCCATTAAAGCTGGAAGCATCAGTCACGCTGACAAATCTCTGTGCCCCCAGGTGGTGTTCCTAACCAGTTAGAGTTCTGGCATTTATTCCCAACTGCTTGTTGCTATATTTTTCAAATAGCCAAGTATTTAAATATCATCAGCTTGATTGCTCCTGCAGATTCGTAGCCCTCATCCCGTGCAGGCAGGTGTTCCAGACAGCAGCTGCGGCCTCATGCGAGGGACAGTGGGCATTCGAATATTGGAATCAAGTCCCAGTCTGCTCTTTGCCAGCTGGGTGACCTTAGACACATCATTTCACGTCCTGAAGCCATCATTTCCTCAAAAAGAATAACAAATATTTGTACGGCGCTTCGCAGTTTCAAAGCTACATCCACCTGCTTCCGTGACACTGCTGACCTTTGGGTATAACTGATCTTTATCGCCTCTGTGATACAGCTCAACAAAATGAGACCCTCCTTGTGGGGCTCTGAATCCTAGCCTCCTTACAGAGCTGTGTAACTTAGGACAAATCCTTGCCCCTCCATGCCTCAGCTTGTATGAAAATGGCAACAATTGGCAAATAAGTGTCATCAGGCGCATACTCAGCGCCCAGTGAATGCCCACTGTGGATATTCAGAATTTGTATGTTGTCATTTGCTGGGGATCATAAAGCCACTTGTCAGTACTCCTGAGCCAGAACCCCACATTCCTTCCTGCCTGCCTGCCACATTTCCCTGTTGAAATATGAATATAAAACCTACTTCTCAAGTCTGGAGAGTGTTAGCAGAAGTAGCGTGATTGGCAGTGCTGTATAAACTGTAAAGTGCCCAGTCCAGGAAAGGCCCCAACATTATGTTTTCTCAGTGCAGCCCCAGGGCCTCCCTCTGGGGAGGCAAATCCAATTGTTTGCCACAAACTGTGAATTTTAAGCCTGGGCTCTTTCAAGATTGTGCTAAACATCATCTGCAGGCCCTTCCCATTTGCTTCTTAGCTCAAGGCTCTGATTTAAACACCCTTCTTTTAGGGGTGCCTGGATAGCTCAGTCGGTTAAGCAGCTGGCTCTTGGTTTCAGCTCAGGTTGTGATGTCAGGGTTGTGAGATCGAGCCCTGCATTGGGGTCCACACTCAGTGTGGAATCTGTCTCCCCATTTCCCTCTGCCCCTCCTCCCACTCACATTCACACACACACTCTCTCTAAAATAAATAAAATCTTTTTTAAAAAAGGAAAAAAAAAAAAACGCCCTTCTCTTGCACTCATGGGATGGTAAGAGAAGAAGGAAAGGCCGCCCATCGCTGGAACAGCTCAAGAGGGTCAAGGCAGACAGACTGGTTTCTAGCTGCTTGGCCTGCCTGTGGGGCCTGGCCTTCTTAGGGGGCTAATCCCTCCTTTGTGATGCTCCCTTGGAGTGGGCTCAGAGCCTAAGCCAATTAAAATCCTCTCTCTGAAGAGGGCTCAGGTTTCTGGGGAAGTATAGGACTACACTGGCCATTGCTTCAGGGATGCTCTCCTCTCTCCTACTAGCCAACACCATAGTAGGGCCAGGGCTCAGAGAAGACCCCATCACTCGCTCAGCTCTCCAGGCCTCCAGACAACCATAGGGGTCTTTGGGAAGGGCCCGAGGTGGGGATATAAGTAACTCTCCATCTCCAGATGAGAAAACTGAGGCCCCAAGCTACTTAGTAAATGCAGGGCTGAGATCCAAACTGGAAGACACCTGTTCATAAATAGTGCCCTTCCTGCCTTTCTGGGAAAACAGCAGAACTCTTATCACCTTGCTTCCAAGTGTAGATCTGGACACATAGTAGGTTCCTAGTATATATTTTTTCAGTGACTAAATGAATGAATATATAATGCTAAACAGGGACATTTTATCTAAAGGCAATAGTATGAGTGAGATGGAGAAATCCAGAACTGCACCTGGGCTGGAATGAAATATAATAATAATAATAATAATAATAATAATAATAACTGAGGGCTAAGCGTGTTCTAAGTATTTTGCACATACTAACTTATTCAGACTTCCCAGTGACCCTGTCTGTTAGGGACAGTTTTTATATCCACTTCACATGTGAGGCCTAGAGAGGTTAAAGTAGCATGCCCAACGCACATAGTTGGGGAGTGGCAGAGCTGGGATTTGAACCCTGGCACCCTGGCTCTTGGCCACTGTGCACTACTTTCCTCTGCCTGGGAATGTCCTCGTCTATAAGCTGGAGGTGTTGAGGATGTGCATTCTAACTCTCTCACAGCATGCAGTGTCTCGGTGACTTTTGAGAAGGGAAGGGACTTTACGTTAGAAACACCATACAGGTAGATCTGGGTTGGCACTAGCTCCTAGAGGCCTGGCTGGGCCCTAGATGCTATAACCGGTCTGTATCCCAGCCTTGGAGAGGAGTGTGCAGCCCCACTTCACTTCCTCTCCCGGCTAGAGTAGCCTGAAACTGGTATAGTTAACTGAGGTTAACAACCCACAAAAGCAGAATTAATGGAGTGACAAGCAGAGTGTCTTAATGAAACCAAATTTAGGGCTACAATCAAGAGAACAAAGTGAGGGTCTGGCCTCGGAAGCCAGACCACAGTGACCCAAATGTAATACTAGCCAGCAGAGGGACCAAGGGCCAGAGCTTCCCCATGGAGAGGACAGGCTGAGGCCTTCCGAGAAGGTGGAGAGGCTCTGCTCAGCCCATTGTGAGCCCACCGTGGTGCTCGAGCTTCCTGGCAGTTGTAATGGAGCATTGTGTCCTTCCTCTCTTGCTGGTGGTGCCTGGGAGGGTAAACAGAGCCTCCTCAGCTAGAGTCTGCGGTTCCCAAGGCAGAGTGGATAAGAGCATTCTGAAAATATCTCCGTGTAGTGAGCAGTGGGGAAAGATCCCGCAGAGGGAAGGGGGCCCCTGGAACAGGAAAATGCAGGACTTGTCCCTAATATCTGCTGTCCCTTACTAAGAAACACACGGCCTGGCCCAGGGCCCAGGGCAGAGCTATTCGGCATTCCTGTGTTTGCTGGATGGTTTTGTGTTTGATTGGGGTGCCCCATGGGGATTGGGGGCTGGATGGTACAAGCTGATGTGGGACTTGTGCCAATAGGCATCTCTGATCCCAGGCACTGGGGTTCACACTGCAACACATTTTTGCTCCAGCTGGAAGCTTGGTTTGATCAGAATCCTCTTAGCATGGGGATTGGCATTCCTTAAACATATGGAATTCATCCAACAACATTCCATCCTAACTGTGGGGTAGTTATTCATTTCCTTGTCTGTCTCACCCTTGGGATACACAGAGAATTTAAGGCAGACCTTTGCACTAAGTCAAAAAACCTAGGCGGCATATAAGTCCTGCCTCTCGCTGGCTGTGTGACTTTCAATAAGGCATTTCCCCTCTGTGAACATCAGTCCTCTATGTAGCACAGGATCATGGCATAGCTGCTCAGAGGTGTTCACTTAGTTATTATTTATTAAGTGCCCACTGTTTGCAAGGCTCAAGGTTTGAGATTCAGTGCTGAACAAGACAGACATGATCCCTATCTCTGCACAGCCTGGAGCATGTAACTAATCAGCTACTTAAATAGAAATACAATGTACATGTCATTTTGATATGTTGCCAAGAAGAGAGGTACAGGATGATGGATTCAATCACACAAAAATTTGTGGGAGAAATTTATAAGCTCTGAAGTACTGTTTAAACATTAGACGTTATCCTTGTTGTCCTCATGTCATTTCCTCCTCTTGGTTAAGGTACTTCAATGGTCTGAACCTCAGTTTCTTCATCTGTAACATGAGAATTACAAGAGTATGTGCATCAGTTAGCCTTGCTGTGTAACATACCCCGGCAAAATATAGAGGCTTAGAATGACCATATACTGGTTTCTGTTTCTGTGAGTCGGTAATCTGGGCTGGGTGGAGCTAGGTGGCTCAGCCAGTTTGACTCTGGGCTCACTCGTGCAGCTACAATCTCCAGGGGTCTTGTAGGCTCGGCCCTGTGTCTCTAGCAACAAGCTGGCCAGCCTGGGGTCTCCTTACATGATGGCTGCTTTCCAGAAGTACCCCGAGAAGGCAAGCCAAAAACTAAAGGGTTTTTCATGCCTCTGAATCACATTTGGTAATATCCCCCTCAGCCAATACATGCAAAATGGCCAACCCCAGAGTCAGTGTGGGAGATTGCACAAGGGTGTAATATGGGGAGAGGTGTCATTTCTACAGCGATCTTCCACCACACCTAATGTCCACAGTTGTCCCGAGGACTTTGTAGGAGACATATGATGCCACACTGGTGGTGATTGTACCTGAAGCTTAAGAATTGCTAAGTGACTATGAACCTGACAGCAGCTTGCTGCCTTATTGGGGGGAAAATATGTTACACAGGAAATTAGTGGCAAATGATTAGCCAAAACAGCACATAAAGTATGACAACATGGCTAGAAATAATAAGATTATTGCTGAATGTGAAACTGCATCAGACTCTTCCGTATTTAACCCTGGTATTTTAAAGCAACATGGACCGAAAGGAAATTTTTCAGAAGGCTGACCAGGGTGGAAGCAAGGTAAGTGGGAACTGAAGTAGGAGAAGGCAGAGAAATATTTTTGCTGTATAATAATGTAACATTTACCAGTCTTGTCTATTGAGTACTTATTTATGCACCAAAGAGCTAAGCATTTCCACGCTTTGCCTCATGTAAGCCTCAAGACAACCGTGTAAGATGTTGAATACTATTCCCATTTTTACGGATGAGGAAATTGAGTCTCAGGTAGTTTATTTGTTCTGAGTTGCACAAGAAGTACACAACAGGTTCAGGGTTCAAACCCAGGCCTGCTGGACTCAAGAAACCTAGTGTTTTAAATGAAATTTCTAGAAAGATAATTGTAGTTCACATGTAGTTGTAAAAAAATAATAGAGATATTCTGGGTATCCTTTACTCAGGTTCTTCCCTTAGTAAACATTTTGCAAAACTTTAGTAAGAGAGCAGATATCACACCAGGATATGGATAAAATCTATTCATTTTATGTGGATTTTCCCAGTTTTACTTGTACTTACTTGTGTGTATGTGTGGGCTTCCTTCTGTCCTGTTTTATCACTTGCAACTTCGTGTGTTCAGGCAACATAGTGGGCATTTCCATCCCCACGGGTACCCCCTCATGGTGCCATCCTCACCTTTCCTGCCCCTGCCCTATCCCTTGCCCCTTGCACCTGCTAATCTGTTCTCCACTTCTAACATGTTTTCCTGTCAAAACTGTCACATAAAAGGAATAAATACAGTATGGTTTGTGATTTGCTTTTTTTTCACTCAGCATAATTCTCTAGAGATTCGTTGTATTATTAGTCATTCCTTTCTCTTACTGAGTAGTATTCCACAGTATTTGCTTTACTTAACCATTTGCCTATTGGAGGATATCTGGACTGTTTCCTGTTCACTGTGATAAGTAGTAAAACTTCTATGAACATTATTTTACAGGTTTTTGTGCGAACACTGTTCTCATTTCTGAGGGATAAACGCCCACAGTGCAGTCGCTGGTTGTAAAGTAATTACATGTTTATTTTCACAAGAAAGTGTCCAACTGTTTTCTAGAGGCGCTGTACTAACTTATATTCCTACCAGAAATGTGTGGGTGCTCCGGTGTCTCTGCATCCTTGCCAGCGTTTAGAGTTATGACAATTTTTTATTTTAGTTCCTCTGATGGGTGTGTGTCCCTGATGGCCAGTGATGTTGAGCATCTTTCCTTGTGCTTATTTGCCATCTGTGTATCCTCCCCAGTGAAGTATCTGCTCATATCTGTTGGCCATTTTTCTAATTGGGTTGTTTGAGGTTTTTTTACTGCTGAGTTTGGAGCATTCTTTATATACTCTAGATGCTAGACCTTTGCTGGAAATGCAGTTTGCAAATATTTTTTCCAACTCCATAACTGCTCTTTTCTATCTTTTTTAAAGATTTTATTTATTTATTCATGAGAGACAGGCAGAGACACAGGAAGAGGGAGAAGCACGGCGCCCAGCATGGGACTCGATCCTGGGTCTCCAGGATCATGCCCTGGGCTGAAGGCGGCGCTAAACCGCTCAGCCACCCGGGCTGCCTTGTAGCTGCTCTTTTCATCCTAGCAATAATCTTTCCCAGAGCATAGATTTGAAGTTTGGTGAAGTCCAGTTTATCAATATTGCCTCTTTGGGTTGTGCCTTTGATGTAAAACTTATGTTTCTTGTTTTTTTGTTGTTTGTTCATTTGTTTACCACTGTTCCACTCCTTCCTGGAGCCTGAGGAAGAGAGATCCTATTCTGGGGGTGGGAAGAGATCAGGCTTCTTTGTGAGGTTCTAAGGCAGAGTTAAGACTGGCAGGAAGCCTCTTGGAATAAGTAAATTCTTGGAATAAGTAAATTCTAGCTCACTATCAGAACAGATCTTCGAAGGTCACTGCTTAGAGGATAAAATGTGTTAGGAGTGAGTGCTCCATCATCTGAGATCAAAGCCTTGCTGGTGTCCATGTGGATTCATAGAAGGAATCCAAGCTGCAGACGGAGCATGGGTGACTAATATCCCTTATGTTCCCCTCTAATTCTAAGAACCTAGGAGAGTAGCTAGCATTTGAATTACCTCTGCCTGACCTGTCATGTCTAACAAATACATCCCTCAGAGACCATCCAGGATGATAAATTTATAAAGGCTTTCTTTCAATGGCCATCTGGACCGTCTCTAGTTTGGGGCAGGTTGAGCCAGACTCTACAGGGGGTAGCCAATGAAGCCAGAAGGTCTGCAGTTGTCCTGCCTAGAGGTAGAACACACAGTAGCCAAAGGCTTGGAGGGCCCAGTCTCAGGGGCTGGGGCCTATTCCTCACTCTCTGTCCTCCTCCTGGGGGCCAGCCACCTGGCTGCCTGCCCCACCTGCACCCCAGCAGCCTCTTCTTCATTCAGACCATCAAGGAGAATCCCTTTCCTGACAGCACTTATGAGACTTAATTACCGATGGTAAGGTCTTTTGAGGCCTTGGATGAAAGGGTTGGGAGCAGTGGAAGGCTTGATTAGGCGTGTAGAACTCTGGGCACAATTAGCTCCATAAGAGACTAGCCCAGCCTTTATCTGTCTCCAGTTCTGCGTGACTTAGAGCAGCTAATTATTGAAATAAAAATTGCCTGACCACCCAGCTGCTGGAAAGAGGGCCCTAATATCTATTAAGTATGCCTTTAATTATTGGAAATGGTGGCAGCTTCAGGCAGTTAGGGTTTTCCCATCATTATGGGCCTTTCCCTCCACCTCTTCGAGGCTTGGGTACACTGGGATATAAGTGAAATTCTGACAAAGCCACTTCCTTCTCCATTGCTTTGCAACTGGACATCCCTTTTTGGGGATGCCTTTTCTAACAGGCTTTGTCTGCTGCAAGGACCCTTCTTGACTCCTCCCCAAGGGGCTTTGCAATCATTACACCTTATAGAAATCCCAGCCCTTGATAGAGTACTTTGAATTCCGGTGTGCGTGTGTGTGTCTAACATAAAGGCAGTCCTCAGGCATGGCTTACGTATGACCCCTATACCACCCCAATTTGCAGAAGAGAAACCTTAGTTCATGAAGGGAAACATGACAAAGCTGGAAGCTCCTAGCTCTTGCAGGTGTGGCTATCACCAAGTCACAGCCACCCTAGAGCTTGCTACTTTCTATGAACACAGAGCCATGGGCAGCTCTAGAAGGGCACAAGCAGTTGCTACCTTCACAAACCTGGTGGGCTTGTGTGGGATGGAGGAAGATAGTGTTAAAACTAAGAGACTCACTGTTTCCAGAGCCTTGAGCCTGTGTCTGGTGCCCAGGGCACTGGATTTCTCTTCTAGCTCTCTCCTTGAGAGTGGAGGCCTAATGCAGGAGCCCTAGGTAATTACAGGTTAAGCCTTGGGCACAGCAGGGGATGTATGATTAATCAGCCCAACTATCTCTTCACTCTCTCTGATTATCTCATAATGGGGTCCCAGAATAAGCCCATAGAAAATCAAGTCTGTGCAGCGCCCTTGCATGCTTTTTGCAGAGAATTGGCACTCTAATAAAACCTGGGCTTTGTGCTTGACCCTTGAAGAGATTTTCCAGGGAGAAGGAGAAGGCCCCTTCCAGGGGGAGCTGAGGGGCAGAACAGACCATTTCTCAAGGTTCATGAAGAAGCTGAGTGGCAGGACACAGCCAGCACACCTGAGGCTAGGGGCGTGGCATGTGCTTCCACGAAAGCCACGTAGAGTTGAGCTTTCAGGGTGCGAGAGAAGGGGGTGTGCATGGGGGACCAAGTGATTCCCAGGGGTTGTAGCCAACCCCATTGGGAGGCATGTGGATGAACATGAGCACACTCCCTTCCCTGTCCCCCAGTTAACTCCTGCACAGCCACTGGGTGTCAGCTCATGCATCACCTCCTTCAGGCTGCCCTGCTGCCTACGGCACTTGAGCTGCCATCCCCTGCTCTGCCCCCAGGCATCTCTGGCAGTTGCTCTTTTGTGTTCACTGAGCTGGAAGCATCTGTAGGTATGTCTGTCCCTTTGACTGTGTCTGATCCAGCTCCTTGTCCCCAAACCTCACCCTCAGGAAGGCTTGTGGGATGGGAAAGAGGGAACAAGGACGGATGAACCCAGGCAAAGGTCACTGGGAAGATGAGGGCTTGAACATCTTAGAGTCACTGAGTCATGAGAAGACTCAAGGATATACAGACAAGCCCAAATTCTGTCTGAAAGGGCTGTTGCTGGGACAAAGGCACTGGACTTCTTTCCTGAGACCCCAGGGGGTAGAGCTGAGGCCTTCGGAAGGAAGCTAAAAGAAGCATTGGTTCCATGCCAGGAAGCATAGTCAAAGCTTTCCCTGGTGATAGTGAAGTCCCCAGCTTTGGAGGTGGCATGACCACTTGGGGATGGCACGGAGGGGATTTGGACATCAATGGGGCATGGACCAGCTGATCTTTGACAGTACTTTCAGTCTTGAGATAGTAAATGCCACATTTGCTGACTCTAAGAGGTCCCCGTTTATAAAGGGGAATCGTTGGCTGGAAGTAGCTTCAGAAAGGGAAGAATCTTGTGGAGGAAGATGGAAATCACAACACTTATACTCACTCCTGTGGGTTGAGGACCTATTATGTTCTGAATCCTGTGCATGCTCAGCCCTTTTGAAGGGTCTGGGCAGTTCTGGTGGGAGCTCTCTGATCTCAGAATCAGAGGATGGTGCCCATATACCAGCCACTTGCCCTCAGTACCTGGCCTATGACAAGCCCTCACACAAAAGGGCATGATGGCACCTGTAGGCAGTGGCACCATCTGTCACCTGCTTTCACCCGCTGATTAGGGATGTCCTGGTAGCTGAACTGGGCACACAGCCACACATTACCCACCATGTTCCCAAGAAAGCCCTTTTTGTTGGCCCACAGCACTGTCTGGGGCCACTTGGAAAAGGAGGTATAAAAGCAATCCTCCCAGGCCCAGGTTAGGTGGTAACCTGGTGCATCAAAGGAATTAATATTGCTAACAAGACAAAATGAAAAAGCAAATAGAACATCTAAAGAAATTAAAATAAGGGATGATCTGGGTGGGAAGCAGTATAGATTGTGAGTAAAAGCTTGAGCCTTGGGGTCGTAGAGACCCATGTTTGAATCCTGGCTCTGCTACCTCCTTGCTGTGGCCCTCTGGGCAAGACATTAACCTCTCTAAATCCTGAGTTTCTCATGTGTAAAATAAGGGTGGATTAGGGGTATGATGAGGATGAAATGAGGTCATGCTATGAAGACCTTGCCCTTAGCCACCATTATTGTAATCACTGTCACTGTTTTTAAGAGCAGGAGATTCCCTAAAGTGACAGGGCCAGAGAAATGTGCCCTGGATGCCAAAACAGCATAGACTTGGAACCAGATCTCTCAGATTTCAGTCTTGGCATGTACAAACTTGGGCATCACTTTGCTACTCTGAGCATCGGTTTCCAAATCTGTAAAGTGAGGGTGACAGTGCCTGGTTCTCTGCTGTGCACATAGCCCAATGCCGGATCTAGCAGAGCATAGATGTCCCCTCCACCTCTGGCAGCCACCTGCATATCAGACCTACCGCAGGAGTTTAAAACAAAGGACTTGCAAGACCAAACTCTGAAGGGTTCAGGAAAGTAAAAATGTATGATGATTTTATGCACACGTACACAGATCATGCCCAGGACTTATATTTTGTAGAACACATTTGAGCTCTGAAATATCTATGTGCCCTTCTTGACACACAAGGAACTAAAAATATCACCATGTGCTTATGTTAAGGAAAACTTATAGGACTTTAGTCCAGTAGGAATTCAGTCAATTTCCTGGTTCGTCTCTGGCTGTTTCGTAGGTTGGGAGGAAACCCAGGGTGGTAACAGCCCCTGTTTCCCTGAGGGCTTTGGCAAGGGCAGAGATTACTTGGCAGTGCTGTATGTCTGTTCAGGCCTCCCCACGTGTGCTCTGAGGCCCCTGCCCCTCATAAATATTGCTGGACCCAATGTGAAAGGCCCAGCTTTTCTTCTTGAATTTCTCCCTGCACACCAAAAGCTTTGTTCTCCCCACATCCCCTTCTCTCCCAGGTCCAACACCTGTGTCATTCTTCCAGGCCAGCTCCTGGCCCCTGCCACATCAGGGTCTCTGAAACCCAGCTGGAGGACACGCTTCCCCGGGGACCTCCCATCCAGGCTCTCTGCCACATGCACGTTTGCATTTTACTGTCACTTAGATTACAACTGTTTGTGGAAATTGCTTTCTTTCCACCAGGCCGCTCACTCCTCCCCTCTCAGGCTTTCTCTTCAATCCTTCTTTCTTCCCTGAAGGCTGGACTCAGGGAATATGGGTATCTGGTTCACATCCTCTCCCGCCTCCAACTTCCATCTACACCGTGGCTAGAACAGTGCTTTTCAAACTGTAGGTTGGCAACCCATCCCTAATCTGATTTCAGCAGAGTAGAATAAAATAGACAACATCAGGTTCTACCCCAGAGGACAGAGTAGGCATAGTTCCTGAAATTTTTGTTTTAGTTAGAAATCTGTAGATCTACGTGTACTCTGGATTGTGAAATGTATTTTTACTGTAGGTCAGAGAAAATGGAAAGTCATATGTAGACTTCATGTCTCTCCTTCCCTCCAGACTGTCTGGCCTAGCTCACTTCTACTTGACATGTTTGGGTCATTGTTTAGATGTGGCTCTCTCTGGGCAGTGTGCCTTTCTGATCCTCTCCCCACCTTTGGCTCCTCTGGCCTGGGTTAGAGGCCCCCATGGTCCTCCCCCTGCCTCTCTCCCTGCCTGACCTGCCCACGTTCTAAAGCTCAAGGGGTAGAAAGCTCATTTGTCTTATCTCCAGATGCCTCACACAAGGCTTGGCACAGCAGGGTGGGAACTTAGTGTTGAAGAGAAGAGGCAGGTGGGAGAAGGAGGCAAGGGGATGGAGGGATCTGCACTTAGGACAGAAAAGGTACTTAGCCATTACTTACTAAATTAATTAACCTCTGGTATGAGGTATACAATACCTTTCATGAGGTTTAAACATTTTAAACATTTTCTTCTGATTCAAATCTAGGCCCTGACATTTGGAAGCCACGGGATCTAGAGCAAGTCACATAATCTCTTTAAGCTCATTATCTCATGTGTACAATAAGAGTAAATAAGAGAAAATATAAAAGAGGATATATCTAACCCACATAATTACTGGAGGGATTAGGAATAGCATGCACAAAATACCCAGCACACGAGTAGGTGTTTGATAGTTGGTGGTGGTTTTATTATTATCTCTTTTCCTATCTGAGATCATACACTGATCACTATCACCACGCAGGTCCCCAGGCCTCCCCACATTCACGCACCTGTCCAGACCTTCCAGATCTATCTGAGCCCAGCTCCATGTAAAAGAAAAAAGCCTAAAATGTGGATTTTAGAGTCACCTACCACTTGTATGAACTTGTTCAACCATGATAAATGACTAGAGCTCTTAGGGAACTGTGTGGAAGGCACTGATCACAGGGCTCGGTGCACACGTGTCTTCCCCTCTCCTGTCTGGAGCCCACTCTCTTTCTCCATAGAGAGGCCAAGATGCCACCTATGTCTGCATAAAGAGAAAACGTGTAGAACTGCAGGTCCTTATCAAAGCACTTGTGGTTGCCCCCTAAGGCTGATGCCCCTGAGAGAGAGCTCCCATTCTGCTCATGTCCAGGACAGTGACCAGCACAAGTCTGTCTGGAACAGATAAATTCCTCTTTGAAGGCACCTTCGTGGTGCTTGGGTTTCCCCTGGAGAAGAGTTTCAACCAGACACATCTCGAGAGCAGGCCAGGGTCTCACACAAGTTACAGGACTTGGTCAGAAATAACAACACATCAATGATGATGATGATGATGACACTGACAGTAGTCATTTTTCAAATTCCTTATGCGTATAGATCCAAGGTACATTATAGTTTATGAAGCATCTGACAAAGCCAACACCTAACTTTCCCAGAGCCCCATAGCCAGGAGGTAGCTGGAGAAGGACCATGGAGCTCATTCTGTCACTGTATGTGGTGGAGGGCTGTGGGAAGGAAGATCTGGAGATGGATGGATCCGGCTCTTGATCCACTTCTTGACTATGTGGTTTTAAGCCAGTTCTTTAATTCCTCTAAGCCTCGGGTTCTTTTTTTTTTTTTTAAGTTTATTTCTTCATGAGAGACACACACAGAAAGAGGCTGAGACATAGGCAAAGGGTGAAACAGGCCCCATGCAAGGAGCCTGATGTGGGACTCGATCCCGGGACTCCAGGATCATGCCCTGGGCCAAAGGCAGACGCTCAACCACTGAGCCACCCAGGCGTCCCAAGCCTCAGGTTCTTTATCATTAAGAGGGACCACTACAGAGTAGGATGGTGGGGACTAAATGAGATCACCTAACAAAAGCACTTCACCCTGTGCCTGGCCTGAGCCCCGAGGAAGTGGAAGCTAAGATTCTATTACTCTGATGATGATCACTGAAAGTCAACCAGATAGTAAAGGGTCAGGCTTCCCCAGGAAACAGGGTTCACTCCAGATGCTTTAAATGAACACACTTTAATGATGGGACAGAGGTGTGGACAGGTGAGGAGAGCCAACCAGGATGATGAGACACCCTGGTGTCTCTAGTGTTGGCAGGAAACAAGGACCTCCCCTCCCCCCGGCCTGGGCAAGTGAGGGCAGAGAAGGATATTGAAAGAGGCCTGGAAGAGGGGCCACCCAGTGTCAAATGAGTGGACAAAGGAGTATAAAGCAGGGAGAGAAAGGGGAAGCAGCACTGCCACCTCTTGCCTCCACCCTACTGCCCTATCTCCCTCAGGTGCCTCCCTTAGGTGCACCCTGTGAAGCCGGTATGTGGAGGCTCAGTGACAGTCAAGATTGAGGGTATCTGAGAAATGGCTGGCAGCTGTGAGGGATATAAATAGAGGGTAGGCATCTGGGAGAAGCAAGGTGCTCTGCAGGCAGCGTGAAGAAGCAGAGGAAGGCTCCAGAAGGTCGGGCTAATGGATTTAGGGGCAGAGGGGAACCCCTGGTCAGCAGGGTAAGGAGGGACTGAGATGTTTGTTTACACATGAACATGTGTGGGTGCCTCTGCTGCCCAGCCCGTGGAGGAGGGTCGTGGTGGATGGTGGATGGGTCTGAGCCAGGCTTTTCCCCAGCATGTCTCCATCCTCCTGCCAGGTCTCTGCGTCACTCTACTGCAGACCCTCACTCCGAGGGGAGCTCCTCTCCTCTGTTGCTTCTTGCATCCCAACCTCTTCCTCCTCTGTTAAATACCAGACCAAGTGTGAACCATGACCGGCCTCCCATCTGTCAAAAAATATATACTATTTACTGAATTACTATATTAAGCCTAAAATGGAAAAAATAAAAAGGGAATGGGAGCAAGGCACATGTTCTCCCTGCCTCTGCTTTGTGACAATTAAAGCCGTGTTTTCAGAGCTGTGTTCTTAATAATTCCTAGTTACTAAGCCTTTGCCTTGAAGCCGGTGCCCACGGTCAATAGGCACACACTGATAAGAAGACATAGTCACCCACCAATTTAACAGCCTAAACTGTGTCTCGGCCTTATTAACATGTTTCTGAGGGTGTTCCTTCTCCAATTATAACTGACACTGAGCTGGAGCCTTCTAAAGTGTGCCTTTTAAAAATAAAATGTGGGTTTTTTTCTGACAATAATAATGGCCGACATTTATTGAGCACCCATTAGGTATTAGAGACAGTATACACCGGGGACGTGTATTAACTCATTTAATCCTCAGAACAACAGTAAGAGGTTGGTACTGTCTTACAGATGAGGAAACTGAAGCACAGAGAGGTTAAATAACTTGTCCTGGGTCACACAGCTACTAAGTAACTAGAGGACACATCCTTCAAATGCAGACTTCCTTTGAAATTTTAAAAGAATGCACCGAAGGAATGCTTTCAATTCAATGAAATTTAGATGTACCTAAATCAAACTACCAATATTTTATACCACCTAAGACTGATGAGAAGTAAAAAAGTAGCTGTCATAATTTTATTCATTCATTCATTCAGCACACGTTTCATGAGCTCTATGGATGCCAGGCCTGTCCTCAAGGAACTGCAGTCAAAAGGAGAGACACACATGGATACAGATCATCCAGGTAGCTGGATGTACAATGATAACACACACAAATGTAGAGACACCACAGAATTAAAGTCCAGGAAAGTTGTAAGTGGCTCAGTGAGAAGGAAGTGAGTTAGGCCAGATCAAAGAATAGCCTTCCACTTTAATCAGGAGCCTGGAATTTATCCTGAAGCCTCTACAGAGCTGCTACAGAGGCATAAGCAGGGCATGGCATGATCTGGGCTTAGGAAATTCATCTGGCACAGCCTCTAGAGTCAATATCATCTAGTGGTTGTATCCATGTGCCAAGTTCAACTCGTGGGTCAGGATGATGGCTCTACCACTCAAGAGTCAGGTACCCTTGGGCAGTATACTCAACTTCATAATGTCCTACCTGTAATTTGCACATAATTATAGTACCTGTATTATGGAATTAAGGTGGGGTTTAAAATATTATCATATATAATATTAGTGAAAGTAAGTGCTCAAGCATTAGCTACTAATAATAAAAGTATATTGGCTATTATTGTGAAACCATTGTTAACATTATGAATTATTAGCCACTGGTATTAATGGCTAACATTACTTTAGTGCTTATTGTATATTCTATATTATCATCACCATTATTGTCATTTGGGGGAATGGGTCGGAGGTGAAAGGCCAGAGGGCACAGAGGCTGGGTGACAGTCACCAAACATCCTCATTCAAATTAGACCAGAAGAGTGTTTTGAGTCAAAAGCCAGTATTGAGACAATTTAGGGAGTTATAATAAGCCTTTTTAAAAAGTGAAAGAGAATGAAATAGGAAATATCAGAGTACATTGTTCATCATGCAATAATTTTGGTTTTGTGAATCTTCCATTTTATACACATAAACACACACATTCACATACATAAATATATGTATCCAGTCACAATGTCAGATGCTTTTTCAAATTATGGATTGCAGGCAAAAAGGTTTTACAGACCCTGGAGTAGAGAGTATTATCATCAGTCTTCCCTCCAGCCTTGCTCCTCAGGTGCTCAGAGGACTGACTGTCCTCTTGTCAGCCAGTGCCAGGAAGCTGAATGTTAAGAAGCCAGAGCTCAGAACCCTGGGTTTGGGCCCCAGTAAGATGATTTGATTTCTGTGTATCCTAAGTCAGGCTTCTTGTCCCAGAATTAACCTCTAAGGGTATTTTGAGAACTAGGTCCCAAAAAAATATCACCTACACATCTTGATTGGCTCTAATTGCAACCCTAAGGCATTGTCAGTCTATTAATGTTGGCTTGGCTACTAATGCATCCTGTGGCCTTGGGCAGAAAACTGTGTGGCTCTGGGTCACCGTTGCCCCATGTATAAAATGGGAGTTAAAATAGTTGTCTTATATGCTCTGTGGTTATTATGGGGCACCGATAAAATCACAATGTCTGCACGCTTTGAATATCATCAAAAACACATAGAAGGGAGTCTATAGCTGACACTTGGGAGCCAGGACCAGGCCCAAAGATACCAAATGGTAACTTCAGACCACTCTTTGGCTGAGTAAAGTGATGCAGCTTTCCAGGTTAGGACATATGGACACATTTGAGTGGGCTAGAGAGCTCTTTAACGAGATGAACAGAGTTTCCAGTGGAACCAGGCTGAGACCTGCCCTGGAGAAGGCCTTTTGGGTCTTGAGAGAGAAGAGAAATAGACTAAGTATGACTATGGCCATACTTATGGTCATGCCTGAGTATGGTCATTCATTTCACAAAGTCTTAAGGAGCCCCTACTCTGTGTCAGGCCTTATCCCAGTTGGGGACATGATGGAAACAAACACATGATTCCTGTGTAGAGGAATTATTGAAATCAATCTCCCCTGGTCTTTGTTGTCAAAGACTCGACACCCGTCACTGGAAGAGAGGCTGAGGCATCTCCATGGAGGATGGGCAGAGTAGGACAAAGGGATGGGAGTCATCACCAGAGGCCCAGGGTGCAAGTCCCCCTTTGCCAGTAACATCGGTGTGGCGGTCCAGCGGTGCCCTCCCCTCTCCAAGTCTGAAATCCCGCATCCACAGCTTGTAGGGCCGATCGAGGTCCGGGATGGACCCGGGGATGGCCTTTGCCTCCTGGGGCCTGAGCTCACGCCCTTTCTTTGGCTCCCCGGCTCCAGACCACTCGGCCCTGAGTGCCGCGAGGACCCTGTTCGTGGATGTGGAGGAGCGCGGGCCGGAGGCCATGGACGTGAAGGAGAGGAAGCCCTACCGCTCGCTGACCCGGCGCCGCGACGCCGAGCGCCGCTACACCAGCTCGTCCGCGGACAGCGAGGAGGGCAAGGCTCCGCAGAAGTCCTACAGCTCCAGCGAGACGCTCAAGGCCTATGACCAGGACGCCCGCCTGGCCTACGGCGGCCGCGTCAAGGACATGGTGCCGCAGGAGGCCGAGGAGTTCTGCCGCGCAGGTGAGGGCGGCCGGGCGGGGCTGGCAGGTGCATGCACCTGCGTGCGGCCCATGGGCGGGCAGGCGGGTCGCGCGGTCAACGCCAGGCTCGGCTACTTTGCCTCCTGGATCTGGTGCGAGCCTGCCTATAATCCACTCTTGGTTTGTTCATGTTCACGCGCACCCAGTCCATCGGCATAAAGAGGTGGTCAGGAGCTGGGCTGCCTGGGCTTGAGTTCAGAACCCCCGGCAGCTCTCCTCCGGCCTCAGTCCTCATCTGTGAGCTGGGCATGAGTGGGCCCCCCCCCCCCTCCCGCTGAGCGGCGGGCTAAACAGGGGCATGTTGTTAGTGGTGGGCATGCTAACATCAAGTGCACAGTAAGTCGGCTATTGTCATACATGCATCTATTTAACAAAAAATCACCTTTGTTGCCTCAAGCATCGTCCTGACCTTGAGAGGAAGACTTTTGTTCCTGACATAGACCTAAACTCTTACAAATTTGGAGAATATCCTGGTACCTGCCTCCCTCTCCCTCACTTCCTGCATACAGTAGTCACCATCCTATTCGGAAATACCTTTCAAACCCGTCCCTTTTTTCATCCACTTTGCCGCTGTCCCCGTTCAGGCCACTGTCATCTCTCCTGGAGGGCCAACCACAGCCCTTTTTACCCAGTGCTGTCCCCTTTGGGCCATTCTGTGCACTGCAGCTAGAGTGCAGTTGGGAATGACTCCCTATTGCCCTCAATCTGAGCTCCTTAACCTGGCATAAGGGACTTTCCCTAAAGCCCTTTTTTCTTCCTGGACTAGTTCATCTCCTATCTCTCCACACTCTACCCATCGTGCTCCAGACCTGCAGACCTACTCCTCATCCCCTACCCTGGTGCTTCAGAGATTCCTAATTTTCTGCCTGCAGAGCGTGAGCCTTCTGTGATGCCTAATGGGTTCCCACCAATGGCTGATTCTGCACCACCTGCTCCCCTTCCACAGCCACGGTTAGCCAGGCAGTGTGCTGTGTAGTTGATCTATGTTTTGGCATTGTTAGTTAATCCTTACAACAATGCCAAGCTGAATCATTTGCCCCATAACACAGGGGTAAGAGGAACTGGTCTCACACACACATACCCTCATAGAGGCAAACACCCACCCAGCTTCTCCCACAGGGCTGAGTCCACATGAGAGCTGACCTGTTAGTAAGGCTGCCTCTCAGGCTTGAGAGACGAAGGTCTTTAGCTCTTTTCCAGCTTGTGGTTATAGAGCTCAGACTGACAACCGACAGATTTGGATTTGAAGTCTGGATCTTCCATTTTTACTACCCTCAGCTCCTTCACCTGGACAATGGTATAACAGTAATGCCTCCTAATAGTAGGGTGGTCATGAGGATTAATGAAGATTATAAATAAAGCACTTGACACAGTGCCAGGCATGGAGCAGATGCTTCATAAATGCAGCCTACCACTAATTGCCATCTCAGTGAGGGGAAGGTAGAAATGGTACCAAAGCTTTCTTCCAACTCTCTTCTGCCCATGCTTGATAGAGCTCAGCAAGCCCTGACTAACCCAGCGTGGCCTGCGTGCCACCCTAGCACATGAGTCTGCAGAGAGGTATCCTCTCTCGCCTTTCTAAAAAATAAGTATGAAGCATTCCCATCTCCTTGGCAGGCATGGCCATGGCAGTTTACAAAGTACTTCCCCTCCCATTACCTCCCTAGGTCCTTAAAGAAAATCTGTGAGGGTAGCAGATCATAGACTATCATCCCCATTTTAAAGACAAGATCCCTGAGGCTCAAGTGATTGCACCAGCCTAAGATTGTTCAACTAGACGTTGAGTGAGGTGGTATTTCAACCCATGTCCCAGGATCCTCAAGAAAGAGACCAAAAGGGCAGCAAGCAAACAGGTCATAAGGACTTCTCACATTTGGTGAAATAAGTCTTCTAAACTCACACTGCGGAAGGTTGGGCTGGCTCAAAGGGATCAGTGGGCCCTTAGAGTCAGCCCTCACCTTGGATTTCTCAGTCCTGAGATGTCTCAGCTCACTCACACTCATGCTAAGACTGGCTGCTTAAAAGGGCAGAGAGGGGGCAAGCTACATGGAAACTGATGCAGACCTCTCCTCTGAGCTCCCACCCTCTGCCTCTGTGACCGGGGCACCCTCCATGGACCTCCCCACTTTGGACTTCAATCCTTAATCATGGTTTTGGTTGCATCTCCCCCACTTGCCTGTGAAGTCAAGCACCATGCCCTACTCATTGCTGTGTGTCGGGAAAGGGCCACGGGCAGCCAGATTTGGGGTAAAAGTGGGTGCCACCTAATCATAAGGTTGTTTCCCAGATCAGTGGTCTAATTGGGATATGACCCTTGGTGCCTTTGTCTACCCCTTCTTTCTCAACCCCAAAACATGCATGGGAATATTAGAAATATGGGAGAAACTGTCCTTGAATAGACCCTAAATGAACAGGTGTCTCCTGGAGGCTATGTTTCCCACATTCCCTTTGTTACTCAAATATGAATCCCCAAGTGAACTCCCAGCACCCACCTCTTCCCTGACCTTAGTCCTAGACATCGCCAGACCTTTCTGAGCCCTCCAGACCTCTTGGCAACCCAGCTCTGGCTGCTGGGCTCCCTGGATTGCTCCAAAGCCTGTGGATTCCCACCACAGACTCAGCCCCCTCTGGCATAAGGAGGCGGAAGGCAGAGCCCATCACCTGCATGAGGCCCACTTTTCTCTGCCAGTCACCATCCTCAGTGTCATGCTCCAGGCTTGCCTGACCTGGCCTGAAAGGACCTTCTGGTCCCAGGGCAGCCATGGGCATCTCCTCAACTAGGCATCTGCCCTGCTCAGGAGGGCTGCTTTCTGGCTAGTCCTCCCTGAACTGGAGGAAGAGACCCAAGGCTCTATTGAACAGACATCTATTGAGCCCCTGCTTTGTCTTGGGCATAGGGATTTAGGAATGAGTATGGCATGGTCCCTGCCCCTCTTGAGATCATCAGCAGTGAAAGGATCTGTCCCTTCATTCTACCGTGCAGGATGACCTGGGCTAAGGACTCTCAGAGGGAGCTTGGATGCAAGAAGCAGTGGATCCCACACAGGGTGTAGGTATTGGGGGACTTCACAGGGAGGTGCCTTATAAGTTGGGCCTTAAGGGATGTGGAGGAGTTGGGCTGGTGGGTGACTGCCAGAGGAGCCATTTAGGGAGAGAGCCATGTGTGTGGAACATCATGTGAGCTCAAAAGACAACAGGGAATCCTGGGGCACAGGGTTGGGTTTCTGGTGGGGAGACCCTAACCAAGCTCACCCACGTATCCTCCCAGGAGCCAACTTCACTCTGCGTGAGCTGGGGCTGGGAGAGGTGACGCCCCCCCATGGAACCCTGTACCGGACAGACATAGGCCTCCCGCACTGCGGCTACTCCATGGGGGCCAGCTCCGATGCCGACATGGAGGCCGACACCGTGCTGTCCCCTGAGCACCCTGTGCGGCTGTGGGGCCGGAGCACACGGTCGGGACGCAGTTCATGCCTGTCCAGCCGGGCCAACTCCAACCTCACGCTCACTGACACGGAGCACGAGAACACCGAGACCGGTGAGTGGCCCACCTGGCCTATGCCAGGTGCCTGGGTTTTGGGGCAGGGTTTTTCATTACAATATTGATTTTCTGCTCCATCGCTTGGGGCTCTGGTGAAGCTGGTGAGAAATTGCTTTGCTCTCAGTGGTCAGAAGTCAGAGCCTCTTGGAGAGTTACATAAAATACCCACCCGCTGGTGACACACCAGATGTTGGGTCGTTGTTGTTTGTTTTCAGATCGGGGTAGAGGGCGTGCCCTCTAAGGCACAGGGTTGTTCCTTGCAAGGTGCCTCTGCGTGGGGGAGCAGGGCTAACGGGTCCCCAGAAGCTTGCTTTCCATCCCGCCAGCCAGGTCTGGTCCTGCCTGAATCCTACTCAGTCTCTGGCCTCCAGGTGCTCCACATTCCTGGGCAGTCACCACTGTCCTATGCTGGTTAGACACTGGCCTTAAACAAAAACTTTTGGAGTAACTTAAAACTGGAGGGTTTGCTCCAGCTTTGCCCTGATCTCATCTGCAGAGCCAGGGACATGCAGTCTCTGGACTCTCTGTCCCTCTCTCACTTCTGCAGCCCTTCTTCCAAGGCCCCGGTGATGTTGTGGGAGAAACAGCTGGTTCACATGCCCCCTTTTTGAGGTGGAAGAAAGGGAACCTGCTTTCAGAATTTCCCACTTTCTTTTTGGGACCTTGTTGGCAGATGTCTGGGTAAGAGGCAAGCTCCCTTCTCTGGTGCTACTCTCTGGGCAGCTTTGAGGATGCAGGTCAGGACCGAGGAGGCAGCTCCAGGGTCTGGCAGCCAAGTCTTGGGGAGGATGCAGAGACCAGGGACAGCTTCTCTGCCCAGGGGAGGAGAGAGCTTTTGTTTCTCAGAAGTTTCCTGAGGGGGTCTGCTGGTGCTTCCATACTGGAGTGAGAAGGGCAATGTGAGTGAAAAGTGACCCAAGCCAGACATCAGTGCCCCCTACAGGTTTCCTGCTCCAAATGCAGGATCCTAGTGACTTGTCCAGGATTCCCCAGAGTCAGGATGGGAACCAGGTCAGAGGTGAAGGCTTAGGCTGTTTAGTCTTTCAAAAGGATGCTCTAGCTGGGTTATGAACAACACAGTCCCAGATTTGGAGAAAGTCAGGAGACCAAGTTAAGGGCAGGGGCAGGTGGGAAATTTATTTCTTGAAAGAGTCAGGGGCAGCAGAGCTCCAAATATCCATTCGGCCACCAGAGCTTGGAGGTTTTCCTAGGGAGTCTGTGCACCAGTCTGAGGGGTGGGGGGAAATAGTGCCTGGATACTGGCGTGGCATTGTCCCCCTCCCTTGACTCCCAACCAGCCCTGTGAGGGGGCCAGTGACCTCAGCACCTGGAGGAGATCCCTCTCTGCAGTAAAAGCCATATGTACCCCTTCGTCTACCTTCCCACCAAGGCCCAAGCCAGCCAGCAGTCCCTTTTCCTGCCATTCCAACCATGCACAGATCTGATGTGTAAGGCCTGTACAGAGAAAATGGTGTCTGATTAGGAGGCAGGAAGCCTCAGTTCCATCACTGACCTGGAGTGTGGCGCTGGATAAGTTGGATCCTTTCTCTGGACCTCTGTTTCCTCATCTATAGCATAAGCAGTTCAAACTTAATCTGCATTTCCTATATCTGAGAATGTTCATAGTTATTAGGTTGGGGTGGGGCTGACAGCAGGAAAGTGCTCTGTGGTCAAATAATGTAGGAAACACCATGTTGAATGAATTTAAACCAATTTCTTTACTGCAGGCCTTCTCAGAGCCTTTAATCTATTAAAATGTGCCTGCTAATGGGTAAATCGAGGAGAGATAGATGCAGCATTCCCCCAGTGGATTTGAGCATGGAACCCTTTGTTCTCAGAGCATCTGATGGGTTCAGTGTTCTGATGAATACATTTGGGGAATAACTGAGCTGAAGAACCTGTAGGCCCTTCTGGATCTGGGCTTCTATGATTTGAAGCATTCAGATGAAAGTGCATGAGAAGAAAAGGAGAGTAGCACCATTAACAGTGAGCAGCAGGCCCGAAGCACAGTGCCAGTTCTTTAGTTCTAGCATCTCATCTCCTCGACACCCCCTTTGAAGTAGATTTTCTTACCCCCATCACACAGAATTAGGAAACTGTGCCCTGAGAGGTTAAGATCCCGCCAAAGTCACACAGCTAGCAAGACAGGATTTGAATTCAGGCCCACATGGCTCTAAAATCTTTATTCTTGTAGCCCTGGTGACACTGAATTTCTTCTGCAGCGGAATACTTAGGTTGTTTGTTCTTGGGAAGGCTGCTTGCCATGGTGACAAATGATCATTTTTCCATAAAGTCATGACAGAGTGAGGTGCATACCGCCCACGTTATTGTATATTCCCTGAGAGCTGAATTACAGCTGAATTAAGCCTCTGTTGGGTGATAATGGCACAGTTGAGGAGCCTGAAGAGCTTCGGCTTTGATAATGGGGACGAGAAATGGCTGCCTGCGTCCGCCTGGCCAGGCTGCCTTTTCCTTCTCATCGTCTGTTTTCAACACTGGCTGCCACCCGCACTTTACCCTTGCTGTCTTCAGGGAAGATGGGCAGGTGAAGGAGGTGGGCTGCTGAATCTAACAAAGATCCCCTGGCCTCCACAACCCTCCCAGGCCGGGACTCCCCAAGCCCAGATGCCCACAGGAGGCCCGGATGCCTCCACGTGCTTGTCCACGTGCCCCTAAGTGGGATGCTACACTAAACATTTTGTGATACTTAGGTCTAAATAGTGACAGTAAATCATCCCGACAGTGCCTGAACCAGAGGAATGTCTCCCTCTTATCTACTGATGAGGTTGACAGCACGCTGGTTCACACCACTGTCTCCCCAGCTTACGGCTGAGGGGCCTAGGAGGTAAAGATGGAAAGAGCTGGAGCCGGACCCTACACAGGGGTCTGGTTCTGTCCTGGCTACTCTCTCTCTCCCTTTTCCCTGCCTCTCTCATCTCCATCCCCCGCCCCTGCCCTCCTCTCTTTGTCCTGCATTCATCCCCAGCCCCAGTTCTCTTTCTTTGCTGAGGAGGCAGGCAGGTTTTGCCACCAGAACAGGGCTCTCTCGCACCAGGTGCATTAGCCAGCACCTTACTTTGTGGCCACTTTTGAGGAGTACCACGGAGCCATACAGAAGGCCCACCATGTGTCCAGCCACTGCTCATATGTGATTGCCTTTAATCCTCATGACAATGCCATGGCATTCCCATTTCCCAGGTGGATAAACAGAGGTTCCAAAAAGGTCAACTGACCTGGCATAGACTGGTCAAGTCAGTGACTATGACTGGTCAAGTCAGCAGGTCGGCACAGCTTGCGTTGAAAGTCAGATCTCTCCCATCCCAGAGTCCGAGCCCTTTGCACATCTCCATTTGCATCAGTAAGTGTTGGCCTTTCAACAGAGGCCACCAAAAATGTGTGACTAAGTTCTCCGAGATCCTCACCAAAGGTGAAATGCAAAGTAACCCCCAGCGACATCTAGCCACAGGAAGGAACATCCACTCTGCCTCTGCCTCCCGGCCCGGCCTTGCATTAGTCAATAGTAATTGTCAACAGTATTGATGGCGGTGGAGGCTTTTGCTGAGGTCACAGTGATGCCGCACGCAGCTGCCATCAATAATAACTTTTATGGGGTCCATTAAAGCCAATTTCTGCCCTTGAAGGTTAATGTCAGCAGCTTTTATGTCACTGCTTAATATCTAAAATAAATACAGAATTGACTGGGTAACATAAACACAAATCTTCTGCCCCAGGGCTGTCCGGCAGAGCCAGCCCCCAGGCCTCTCCTGCTGAAGTGGGCCCAGCAGCCTGGTGACAACCAGGAGAAGTTGGCATCGGGCCAGGCACACAGTTGGCATTCAATAAGTGCTTTTTAGAAAGCAAAGGTTATGATCTGAGCTCCATTCCCAACCCCTGGGTCTGGCTGACGCAGTGTCTCTGTTGTAGATTCCTATTGTGATTTGTTCCACATCTAGACCAAGCTCCCTCAGCATGCCATAGTTCTACCATCAGGAGTCTAGAACAGCAGGGAGGTGGATCTATGGCAGATGTCCTTGGGTCTCCGTCTATAGTGGTGGGATAGCAGGCACTGCTGTGGGGTCGAAAGAGCATCAGTTATGGAGCCTAACGAGGAGACCTGGCCTCATATTCCTGGCGGAACCGCGTCTGGCTCTGAAACCCTGGGCAAGTCCCTTTACCTCCCTAAGCCATAGTTCCCTCATTGCTGAAACAACGTAACAGTGGGTACCAGGGGCTGAGAGAGAGGGAAGTGGGGGGGTTAGTGTTTAATGGATGCAGAGTTTCAGTTAGGGATGCTATAGAAGTTCTGCAGATGAATAGTGTTGACGGCCGCACAGCAACGTGAAAGCCCTTAATGCCGCTGAATTGTACATTTAGCACTGGTTTAAAGGGTTGTGCATGTTTTGCTACAGTAATTAAAAACAACAACAACACGGAAACAGCATATCATCTTCTTTCCTTGACACGTTGCTATGAGTCTAGGCTACAACATTTGTGAAGCATGTGGTCTGTGTTGGTCCTTAATTGATGCTAGCTATTATTAATTTTATAAGGAGCTATAGAATGACAGTAAAAGTAGCCATTGGCTTTACCCCAAGGGTGCCAAGGCTCATCCCTTTGTTCCACTCACGTTATATACCTAGGCTTCAAGGCCAAGTAGGATTTCACCAAGCATCAGGGATCTGAGCGAGGCATTCCCAGTGGAGGCAATTGCACAAGCCAAGGCTTAGAGGCGTGTGAAGACACATGGTGGGTCCAGGAAACAGTGAGAATTTACTCTGTGCTTTAATCCCAGAGGCAAATTGAGAAATGCATCTAGAAAAGAAATGATGAAAGAGAATCACAGTTACCCCAAAATTGTCACACAGCCTAGGTGTCAAAAGGGAAATTATTGGTTAACCTAATTAGGCAGCCAAATTGCTTATTCAGAGTCAGAAGATTAGGTGAGCATCTCCAAAGCACAGTGAGAAAGAAGCTCATTACCAATTTAACTCAATTTATCCTCTACCCTCCCTGGCCCCATGCTCATGAGACTTGGTTTAAAAAATCTATAAGAATATCTATCATTAATTCCCTAAGTGGCCAGAGTACTGCAGCTACCCAGCCATTGTGTGCACAAGGCTCCATTTGCTAGGATAAGAAGCCTGGCTTCGTTGGCCTGAGTAGAGATTGGACGTCTGCATTCAACTACTCTTCCGTTTTGTGAGCTGGCCTGCACTCCTTCCCAAGAATGCAGAGGAATTAGGGGATTAGACTCTCTGATTAGGCAGTAAAATGAGGGCTGTAAGGCCCTGAGTTCCAAAAAGGATTAGAAAGGGCCTACCAGAGAATGTGGAAGCTAGAAGCACCTTAGAGACAACAAGCCTATTGACTCGTAGCCTTTCCTCAATTTCCAGCTGAGGAAACAGATTAAGAGAGGCTGGGTGACTTGCTGAAGGTTGCACAGCTAGCAAATGGCAGTGCCAGGGTTTGAGTCCAGATCTGCCTCTCCCCAGTGCCGAGTATCTTTCTTGACCATTGTGCTCCATGGTTTGTTCTGTTTTATAGAAACATATTTTTATTAGTTCAATATGGACAAAATATATATGATCAGGGAGGCGATTCTAGCTGTTTCCAGAACATAAAGTTCTTTGTTGGTATTGGAAGCTTGCAGGAAAGAAACTGAATCCATAACCTGTTAGAACTGATTTGGAGCTGGAGGTCATACCAGGCCACTCTCTCAGATTGTGACATGCTGGATAAAATACATTTTTTAAAAGATTTATTTATTTATTTGAGAGAGAGGGAGAGAATGCACATGTACAAGTAGGGTTGGGGGAGGGACAGAGGGAGAAGCAGACTCCCTGCTGAGCACAGAACCTGATGCAGGGCTTGATCCTAGGACCCAGAGACTATGACCTGAGCTGAAGGCAGATGTTTTACCAACTGAGCCACCCAGCTGCCCCAAGAAAAGACATTTAAAGTAGAGATCATAGAGTGTTGAGAGAAAAATTGCAACGAGAAGGTATTTGAGAAGGTTTAATGGAAGGAGTGCTGGCCCCTGGGCTTTGGAAAGGGGTGGAAAAGACTAACAGCAAAAAGGGAGAAGAAAGGGTGTTCTGTGTACACAAGGCGTGAAGGTGGACAAATAGAAGGTATGTCCCATGAGGCTTGAAGGTAGGGGTGTACCTGGGGGTATGGGGAGGCTGTGCTCAGAGGGAAGGCTGGAGAGTTAGCAGGATGTCCTGTCATTTACCGACTCTTTATTGAACACGTACCACATGCTAGGTACTAGTTTAGGTATTGGGGTTCCACCATGATCAAAACAGACAAAACTACCCACTCCTCAATGGGGAGACTGATGATCAACAAGTGTGAAAACTACATGATGCAGGGTGTTTCAAGATGATAAGTATTATGAAAAGGGGGATAGGGAATTCTAGGGGGAGAGGAAAGTTGCGGTTCTAAATATCGTGGCCAAACAAGGCTTCACTGAGAAGGTGACATTTGTGGTAGACGTGGGAGGGAGTGGTGAAGATGTCTGGAAGAAAGGTGATTCTGGTAGAAGGAAAAATAGGTTCAAGAGCCTTGAGGCAGAAGTGTTTCTGACTTGTTTGAGAAGTGACGATGAAACCAGTATGGCTGGAGTGGAGGAGGAGGTCAAAGAGGTGACGTGGGGCGAGGCCGTTGCATGGCCAACCACAGGAGTGTCCTGAGCTGATGCATGACAGGCTCTGACTAATGCTAGCACAGGAGCGTTTTGGAAAAGCTATGTTGAGAGCAGACTCAGGTGGGCTATGTCAAAGTAGGAGACTCTTTCTATGATCCAGGAGAAAGGGAGTGGGGCTCAGACAAAGAGGAAGCATGGAAGCTGTGAAGATGGGATCTGGGCCTGGAGAACGGAACAAGCCACTTCTTCCCTGATCCACCCAGGGCCTTGTAGCAGTGGGGAACACCTCCAGACTCAGGTCCTGTGACCAAGATGGGGCTCCTTACTCTCAGGGAAGGGCCACATTTGATCCTTCTTCTAGCCTTACAGCTCCTTTGGCCCAGCTGCAGGGTCCTTGAGCTCTGGCCTGTCCCACACCACATCTCAGGCTCTCTCATGGTCTTGGTCATGAACCACACCCCTTATTCATCCCTCATACCGCACCCCAACCTGCTGCTGACCATCCCAGTCTCTTACCTTGCTGCCAGGCTCCCACTCCCAGCCTTGCCTTACCTCCCACATGAGACTCTGGCACCATCTTTTTTTGTTAATAATCTTGGCTTTCCTTCAGATGTAATTTCAGCCCTCCCTTCTGCTCAGTTGCCTCAAACTGACGCGAGGCCTCCTCCCCCTAGCACCACACCTGCTAGAATTGCTTGTGATCTGGAAGCCAGTATCCAACAGCCACGAACACTGTTGTTCTTGGGAGTTGCTTGTTAGAGGATTTTAAGAAGCCCTGGCCCAGTTAAAACGTGCCCCAATCCACTCCCCACAGCTGTGCTCTGTTGCTCTCCCTGGTGGGGAGAACATGCTAATACAAGAGTGCCTTGCTTCTGACTGGGGAAGAGGTAAAGAGAGATAGGGAGATTCAAAGCTATGCTAAATTAAGATAGATTGCATTCTCGAAACTAGGTTAGGACCTGCTGTGTGCACAGAGGTTCAGCAAACCACAGTTTTGCTTTCAATTTGAGCCAACATGATTTTCAATTCAATGGAAGCAATGATGTGCACAGTGACATACCTCCTACCAGAAGATGTTTCCCAGGCATCTTTTTTTTCCCATCTGTAAGTTAAGCTTTGTCCAGGGAGAATGGCTCAAGGAGTAATTGGTGGTGGGAAAAGAGCTCCCTGCCCATGGGAGCCTCGTTCCAGTGCCAGGATGTGTGGGATCCAGGGACAAATCCGGTTTCAATCTTAGGTTCTGTCACCAGTCCCAGTATGAACCTTGAACAAGTCACTTCTCCCCTCTGAGCATTAGTTTCCCCATCAGCTAGATAGGGATTTTGGAATCTCAGGCAGCAAGATAACTTGGAAGGGGAACAGACTTTAGAGTTGAACTTGGAATCTCAGCTTAGCCACTCAGCGGTTGGATGGTTTTGAGCGACCTACTAAATAAATCTCACAGAGTCTTGGTTTCTTCCTCTGCAGCATGGGAACCAATAGGTGCCTAGCTCCTAAAGTTACAACACATCTGCAAGGTGACTGTGCACACGCAAGAATCAGCAGTGTTTTCCAAATTGTGGGTCAGGATTAATCCTTAATAAAGGCTGTGGCTCAGTACCATCATTTAGGGTAATAATAACAAAGAGAACAGAGAGGAACAGAATAGAGTTCCTAACACATAGGTAGGTAGGTTGTTTTGTAAATTTTTTTTATTTTATTTTTTTATGGATGAGGTTTTTTTTAAAAAAAATTCTGCTTTACACACAGCATCTGTACGAGGTCATCACATACAATGTTTTTCTTATGGAAGAGTTCAATTAGAAAAAATATGTTTAAAAGAAGGTACTTAGCTGGGAGCAGGACCTTGTGCATGCCAGTTCACTCCTTCAGGAACCCCTCAGCTTGAAGATTCCATAATTTATGATGTCATAGTCTTGTCCAAAAACTGTTGACATTGTATTTGAGAGGGCCCCCTTACTGAGAATGAATATAGATTTGGCAGGGCCTCATGATTCAGTTGGGCTCTGGGATCAGATCGACTTGCCCAGTGTCACATAGCTCATATAATAGGAGAGCTGGCATCCCTGGTCTGTAGATCTCAGCCATCTCTCCTATGACAATGGCCAGTGGGGTGGCTACTACTCCCTAGGGTTGCTGTGAGCTGTGAGGACAGCAGGAAGAGCTGACTTAGGAAGTTACAGGGGGGCTGGAAGAGTCATCCCGAGATTCACATAATCAGCTGAATCTCTGCTCAGCACATAGGCAAAGGAGGGAGGAACCCAGGCAGATGTCCATGGGTGCCGCAGGCAACTAGCATATCGAGTGAAATTTGGCTTCCCTCAACTCATGGATCCTTATTACAATTTTTTTTAAAAAATTTTATTTATTTGTTTATGAGAGACACAGAGAGAGAGGCAGAGACATGGGCAGAGGGAGAAGCAGGCTCCCTGCAGGGAGCCTGATGGCAGGACTTGATCCCTAGACTGGGATCACGCCCTGAGCCAAAGGCAGACGCTCAACTGCTGAGCCACCCAGGTGTCCCCCTTATTACAAATTTAATTACACACTAATCAAGCCAGGCAGATTGACCACAGTATAGAGATGGCTTTCTTTCTTTTGACTTTAGGCTGGAGAGAAACATGTGGAACCAAGTATGAGGAAGGGCTCCTAGGAGATCATACGGGACTGATCGATGAAACATAGTGCAGAGAGATGAAGGGTGGTTACTCATAGGATGCAGAACCAATCTCTGTGCAAACCCCACAATGACAGGTCTCAGAGAAGGCCAGCTCCTCCCCCAAACACTTCCCAAAGCGACAGACCCAACTGCTTCTGATGATAGGGAGCAGCAATAGTGAAAAAAAGAGCATTAAACTAGCAGTCAGAAGCCTCAGATCTGATACCCAGCTGTGTAGACTGTTCAAGAAATAGCAGAAGGGGGATGCCTGGGTGGCTCAGCGGCTGAGCATCTGCCTTCAGCTCAGGGTGTGATCCCGGAGTCCTGGGATTGAGTCCCACATTGGACTCTCCGCAGAGAGCCTGCCTCTCCCTCTGCCTGTGTCTCTGCCTCTCTCTCTCTGTCTATAATGAATAAATAAATAAAATCTTAAAAAAAAAAAAGAAGAAAAGCAATAGCAAAAGGTTTGACATGTCTAAGCCAGTGGGGATTAGGAGGACATGAAGCCAGAGAGAAAAGCTACCATCCAACATGGCCAAGGATAGTTCAAAACTGCTGGTTCAAGACCTCAGCCTTTCTCCTAAAGATCGGAAGGAACCACAAAAAAGGTTTACACAAGAAGAGGTCAAAGGGGGTCAATTGCCTCTGACACCACTGTGGATGGAATGGTGTCTCTCCCAAAATTCGTGTGTTGAGGCTCTAACCCCTAATATGAGGCTATTTGGAAATGGGGCTTTGGGGAGGTAATTAGGTTTAGATGAGGTCATGAAGTGGGACCCTTGTAATGGGATGAGTGCCTTCATAGGAAGAGAGAGACCTTGCTCTCTCCTTGCACGTGCACTGAGGAAAATCCATGTGAGTACAGGGCAAGAAGGCAGCCATCTGCAAGACAGGAGGAGAGTCCTCACCAGAACCTAACCATGCTGGCACCCTCTAGAACTGTCAGAAAATACATTTCTGTTGTTGAAGACACCCAGTCTGTGGTATTTTGTGCTGGCAGCCAAAGCTGACTAAGACAGGCTTCAAAAGCTTAAGTGACTTCCCACCCGAGAAATCACAAAGTTGATACCTAACACAGGGCTATCGAATTCAAAGTTCTTACCCCGGCCCATTGTGTCATGGAGACAGGAATGCAAAACTATTCAGGTGAATAACTGCCGATGATTTTGTGAGTTAAAAAGGTGCCAATATGCAAGACCACCCCCCCCCCAAAAAAAAAGCAAAGCAGAAACAAAACCCTTGGTGATTCACTTATAAACACAAACTGTGGAGCCAGACCGCCTAAGTTTGGGCACCAGCACTTTGACTTACTAGCTGTGTCACCCTGTGGTATACAAGCAAGCTTTGAATCTCTCCATGCCTCAGTGTCCTCACCTGCACAATGGGCATAATTCTCTTGTCCAGTTCGTAGAGGGATTAGGAGAATTAAATGAGCTCAGAGAGTTAAAGTGCTTGGAATAGTGCCTGGTGCACAGAAAGGGCGGTATAAACTTACACTGTTGCTGTTATTCATTGTACAGCACCTCAGGATTTACAGGGTGTTTTCACATTTTGTTGAACATTTGCAATAGCCTTGGAGGCAGATATCTGTCTCCTAGTTGTTTTGGAGTCACTCTGAGATCACAGGGCTGGGAAGTGGTGGGATGGAATCCAGTCCCAGGCCCCTCTGACCCCACACCCACACACTGCCCTCTGTAACTGTGACTGGTGGCTGCTCAGCCTGACTCTTTCTGCCAAAGATGACTCCCCAGCTACCAGGGCCTGATTTTCGTCAGGCCAGTTTCTCCCAGGCTGTACTGTGAGAAGGATCTCAGCCCAGGCTATCTGTTCAGGAAGAAATTTGCCTCCGATAAGGAGGCAAACCCTTTATGTTCCAAACACTGAAGAGGACTTTCCTCTCCACTACCACTCAGCTGCCTGGCTCCTGAGTTTTCTGTGCTCAGCTTTGCAGGACCTTAGCTACAAAACAAATTGCTTTTCTGAATGTGACTCCAAAAAGGAAATAATTGTACAGAACAAACCAGGTTTGAAGTGTGGTATAAACAAAGGGAGATTGTTTGCCATTCTAGCTGCTTGGAAGAATGGAAGGGGAAGCGAGAGGGGCCATCATGGGGGTGAAGTGGGCTGTGAAAATGCAGAGGGAACTCTTCGATAGGAACCAAATAGACTAAGCCAGAAGGTAGACAACACATTAGAAGTGAGGCGCCCCAGGCATCTCTCTGCTCCTGTAGCCTCACTCAGCAGCAAAGAGTTTGCTCAAGTCCAGAGGACTTACCCTTCTTTTTATGTGCATCCACGACTTTCAATCATTTATTGCCTCAGCACTACAGTTAGCAGTGCTAAAAGATGCATTTTATTTGGAAAAATTATTGTGTCATTTTTTCCCCCAGTAGATTTAAAAAGCTCTTCAAAGTCTGCTGTGGCACTGGGCCATTATTATTCACATTTAGGGAATGTATAATAGCTCACAGTGTCCTTTAATATCCAACATGTCATAAATTATCACATTATCTCCCTGGTCACCTGAGCCCACACCCTGACTTTGAACCCTGACAGTGGACCTTCGAACTTGGAGCCCATGTGCAGGGTTGGGGGGGGGGCAGTGCCTGAAGCTCAGTGAGTCACTAGAAGGACTCACAGGGCTCAGCATATAGTGGGACGCATGGCTAAGATTTATTATAGCAGACAGATACAAAGCAAACCAAGAAAGGCAAAAGGTACTGGGGGTGAAGTCCACAGGAAACCAGACACAAGCTTCCAAGCGTCCTCTCCCGGCAGATTCACACAGGATGGGCCTGGCTCCCCCAGCAATGAGTGGTAATGACCTGCAAAGCAAAGTCTTCCCAGAAGCTCAAGAGACACCCTGTGCCCAAAGATTTTTATCAGAGAGCTGGTCACATAGGAACCTTCTGCCTAACTCATGCCCAGATTCCAGCCTCTCAGAAGGAAAATAGCCATTATTTATCTATGTCTAGGCACCGTAAAGCTACTCTTATCATTGAGGGAAGGTTCGATGTCAGGTAAGGACCTGTTTACCAGCCATGTTCCCAGATGCCAGCCAAGGGCCAGCCTTGCCTGCAGATCTTTCTAAGGTGGCGGTCTCAGTCCTTTGCGTTAACTACTGCCTGAACCACATGTACCCCCTCTTGTGTAACTCGTGGGTCACCCTAGCATACCACCCAGTGTGGACTTCTCAGGGCAGCTTTGTAGCCCTTCGCTCTTTCTCTTTCATGTAATAGCTCTCAGAGTGAGATTATACACTTTATGAAACTTTGCTTGATGAATAAAGTTCACTGATAGGGCAATGAAGAAGAGAAAATGAATTGATGGCATAAGGAGCATGTTTCAGTGCTCTCACAGTGGGGCGGGGGGCAGAGCTACTTGGTCTACAGCTGGTTGGATGAACTGGGGGCTGGGGGAGGGAGGTTGTGAAGCTGTGTGCACGCCTGTTCACATGCAGCAGCGCAGGCTGGGCAGTGTGCTGGTACAGCGAGAATGCTGTGGGGAAGCCAGCGTGGGCTTGGGCCCCAGGGGCTCATGGTGTAAGGAAGAGCCACATGTACCTAGGCAGTATTCTGCAGAGTGTTATGTGAGGGCTGTGAATGACACTGGGTGGCCAACAGAAGAAACCTGTCCCGGAATACAATGATTCCCAGGACCCCCTGCCACCTGACAGTATCCAATCAGGAACAAGGCTCCACCTCCTTGAACCCACCCCCAGATCACCTAACACAGGCCAAACCCTGTACATCCCTTCTAACACCCTGTACTCAGGCACCTGATGGCTCCCCATGGTGTGCATTTGCCCAACTGCAAAGAGTCAAGAAACTCCACCCAACTACAGGGGAGTTTCTGTCAGTCTTTGCCTGGATGGCATTAAAGATATTTTGATTTCCCTGCCCTAGTAGAGAGGCTGACTTAGAGTCTAGGATACTGTCAGGTGGCAGGTTGCCTGGGTGTCTTAAATCTTACGTAGAAGCCAGAAGGGGGCAGCCCCGGTGGCTCAGGGGTTTAGCGCCGCCTTCAGCCCAGGATGTGATCCTGGAGACCCGGGATTGAGTCCATGTAGGGCTCCCTGCATGGAGCCTGCTTCTCCCTCTGCCTGTGTCTCTGCCTCTCTCTCTCTCTCTCTCTGTGTGTCTCTATGAATGAATAAATAAAATCCTTAAAAAAAAAGAAGCCAGAAGGAATGAAGTCAAGTCAAGTCATAACTGCAAAAGAAGCAGAAGTCACTCGTGTTATTCAGGACAGGGGGACGCCCAGTCATTTTGTGGTTTGGACAATCCTCTGTTTTTGTTGGAGTTTCACTCATGAAGCACACAAGAGTGGCCTGGCCTTTGACTTACTCCATTACAGTCAAAGCCCCCATCCAAAGTGGGTATGTGAAATTGTTTATATTCAACAGGAGAAAGCCACACCACCTAGTTCTGAGTGCCAGGCCAGCTCCTGGCTGTCAGGGACTGCTTTTCACTTTCTCATCCCAAACCAAAAGACCAAGGGAACGGACCCACCATACCAGAATGGCAGCTTGCTTTGACGGCCTTCGGTGACCTGTGCTGCGGATAAATTTCAGCATCCCAGGAAGATAATAATGAAAATTAGTTATTTAATAATAAGCACTATTATATTAAGAAAGTACTATTAAACACTTGTTTAAAAATATATGCTCAACAAATAATACCAGTTCTTTATGGAGTATTTTTTATTGGACTTTACCGCATGAGCCTCTTTACATACCCATGTCACCCTCGGAATATCTCTGCAAGGTTGGTATTTGGTTTCTGGAAGATAAGGAAATAGAGGCTCAGACAGGTAAAGTGGCTTCCCTGAGGACACCTAGGTAAGAAGTGGTGGAAGCTGAATTCAAACATGCATCTGCTGACTCTGAAACCTGTGCTTTCCCCTGCCCCAGGCCTCTGGCATTTACAGAGATGACTTTCCAACCTGTGGCCGAGACTGGTCCTAGTCCAAAGAGCATGACAGCTCTGGGACTAATCTGAAGCATGTTCACAGACAGGCAGGGTGGGAGGGTGGGGGAATCAAGACCACAGAATGTTCAGGCCGCCCACACCCAGGCCCCGGCAGAGTGCGGTAGTTTCTGGGAGCTGTTGTTTTGCGGCTCCAGCAAAGTGAGCTCATCTTGGCATCCCCCAAGAAGGATGGTGAGCTGGATCTATTTTTTATTCTTGCACAATTAGCTAATTAATATGAAAAGAGCTGCCCAATATTGATTAACTTCGTATTTCACCACAATGATGTCTTAATGAAACTCAGTATCTATAGCTCAAAATCTGGGGCAGAAGTTTTAAGTAGGAGTGATGTTTAACCTTGCCATCCCCTTCAGAGGTTCAGCATTGTTTAATTGGGGCAGGGAGACAAATTTGAAGACCTGTTGAAGTTTGTCCGTCCGGAGGCCTTATTTTTCTTTCAGTGGTCCATTTTGTATTTATCTAGCAACCTTTTCACAGATCTGTGTAGCTCCAGGCAAGACCATGGTTCATTGATCTATTTCAGTATAATTAGCACCTGGCACATGAGCTTGTGTAAATAAGGATAGCTTAGAACTAGTTCATACAGCCTCCTCTGAATGATCACGCCTGCGTTTTGGAATACTAGACTGAGGCCCAGAAAAGCAAACAGGAGAAGGCTCTAACACTTATCCTAGGGCTGCTATAACAAAGCACTAGAAACCGGGGGCCTTAAAACAATAGAAATGTATTGCCTCACAGTTCTGGAGGCTAGAGGTCTGAAATCAAGGTACTGACAGAGCCACTTTCCTCCTGAAATGTGGGGAGGAATCTCTTCCTAGTTTCTGATGGGTTGCTGGCAACCATTGGCATCCCTTGGCATGCAGCTGCAGGATTGCAATCTCTGTATCTCTGATACATGGTGTTCTCTCTAGATGTCTGCTTTCACATAGCTGTTTTCATATAAGAATACCAGTCATGGTGAATTAGAGGCCCAGCCAAACCATCCTAAGGCCTCATCTTAACTCGTGATATCTGTAATGACCCTGTTTCCAAATAAGGTCGCATTCTGAAGTGCTAGGATTTAGGACTTTGTCTTAGTCTCTTCCAGCTGCCATCACAAAATACTATAGACCGGATGGCTCACACAAATGCTCACATATTTCTGGAGGCTGGGAAGTCCAAGACCAAGGCGCCAGCAGATCCAGTATCTTATTAGAGCTAGTTTCCTAGTTCATAGATGTTGGCTGCCTTCTTGCTGTGTCCTCACATGGTAGAGGGGTGAGGGAGCTCTCTGGGGTTGATTTTATAAGGGCCTTAATTCCATTCATGAGGGCTGCTGACCTCATTATCTCCCAAGGGCCCCACCCCCTTAAACCATCACACTGAAGGTTAGAACTCCAACAAATGAATTTTAGGAGGATTCAAACATTCAGTTTATAGCAGGCTTCAATTTATCTTGTTATGGGGGGTGGCTAATTAAATCCACAAAAGATGTTTATTAGGTACCATGCCCTTTGGGCTCTTTGGCTGCACCACCACTTGGCAGCCTGACTCCTAAGTGAATCTGGAGCTTCTTAGAGTCTTTTGAGTGATAAACAGGAGGAACCATTTTAGCCGGAATGATATGGCAGTTGTGGCTCTCCACACTGGACCATAGGACTCCTCAGGCTTGGCTACAGTTTCCTCTCCCCCTCCCTGGCACACAGCACCTCACAGCTGAGCCAGCTGGATCAGAGCACCAAATCTGAGGCCTCACCTAAGTGGATGAGCCCCTTCATTGGAGATGTGGGAGCCACAGAGAAGATTCCAGCCTGAGAACCACATGGGTGACTACGGGGCTTTGCCATTAACAGCATGAGGCACATGTGCAAATGTGTGTGTGGCTGTGTGCAAGGACTCGGCTGAGCTGCGGGTTTGAGTGTAGGGGGGGTAGGAGTGCTGCATGAATGTATGGGGTTGCAGGTGAAAAGGACAGATCTACTTGATGGTGTGTGAGTGCAACTATGCTGTGGCGTGGATGTAATGATCCTAGCAGAGGAATTAACGTGCGCCCGGATGGGGGGAGCATGGGAACAAAAGTGGACGGGCTTGCCTGCGCGTGGGGTATGTCTGTGTGTGTCTGCGCATGAGCCAGGGAGTGGGTGGGATTGCTGCCTGTAGTTCAGAGTCAGGCAGCAGCCAAAGGTGAAGTCTTTCCTCCTATAAAGATGGGGAAGAGAGGCTTTGGGGGCCTTTTTTATTTTGAAAAAAAAAAAAGAGAGAGAGGCATCATCCAGTTAGTGGTTGTTAATTAGGAACAGGTCCCAGGGAAGCTGCCTGCACAGCAGCACCAATAAATCACTCACTGACTGTCCATGGCTGCCTGCCTCCAAGTCTGCAGCTAGAGCCCTATCACAGCCAGGCTTGGGCCTTCCCACTGTGGAGGAGTCAGATGAAGAGGGGCTGCAGATCTCCAGACCCCTGCCCGTCAGTGTCCCCAGGATGCACTAGGCAGGAGAGAGGGCAGAGTGCATTCATTGGTTCATGGACTCAAGTCCAAGTTTCTGTGCATTCAGAGCTGGCCCCCTGCCCCATTCCATGGGACCCTTCATCTCTCACCATTCTGCATCGGTTCAGGCTCCAGGTCAAGTGGTTCCTGGTCACAGCCTCTTCTACAGCCTTGTATACGCATGTTAGAGCTGTTGTCGTGTGTCTCCTTGAGTCTCACATAGAGGTGAGCAGGGGGTGGGTACTCAGGAAATAAATTCTTGCTTGACCCAGCCCCTGCCAACTTTATCACCAAAGTCATATCCACCAGCAATAATTTGAAGTATTGAATTTAGCTAAAACGGCCATAGATTTTCCCATAGGAGGTGGGAATGGATGTAACTGCTTATTGGGTTCAGGAGAGATTTTGGGGAGGGGTGATAAAATGTTCTAGAATGGATAGTAGTAATGGTTGCACAACACTGGGAATGTACATTTCAGGATGGTTGAAATGGTAAATTTTGTGTTATGTAGATTTTTCAATAATTAAAAAATACTTTGATAAAAACCCCACCAGCCTAGAGCACCGTATTCATCGATTCCTTCAACACACATTTATTGGGTACATCTGAAGGATGAGGACCCAGCGGATACAGAAGTGTTTGGGATTAGGGGGTGCAGATGGACGTGCCACTGACTGATGCTTCCTGGTTTCACACAGCAATATGTGTGTCCTCAGAACACTAGGAGGTGACCATATTTGCCCTTAGTTTATACGTGAGTAAACTAACACTCACAAAGGCCAGGGGCTTGCCCAGAGTCACAGAAGCTCCTAAGTGATGGAAGCAGGTGTAAACCTGAGTCTGTCTGCTGCAGAGCCCATCTTGTGTTTTCCTCTGGTGCTCACAAGTTACCTTAGGAATAATGCCGCTGGCCACTGAAGAACCCACGTTCTGGACAGCAAACCAGACATTGCCAAGGACAGTTCCTCCACCAGCTCCTCTGGCGAGGGCCCTACCGTCTCTCCTCCCTTTGCTCCCTGCCCTGTGCCTCTCCCCTCCTCCCCGCCGCACTCCATCAGCAGCACTGCCAGCGTGCTGATCTTTCTAATCTGATTAGCGACATGCTCCTTGGAGAGGTTTGTATTGGTGCCCTGCCTTGCTAAGCAGTAATTTCAGGAAACTGTGACTTTCGGATGACATTCTTTATGTTTTTGTTTACTTTTTAAAATATGTAGAATCAATCCAAATCTCACAGCCTCTGCTTTTGTGCTTAGCATAAATGTGTTGAAAGACTTAAGGGATAATTACTGAGTATTTTCCCCATGTATAAAAAGATATTTGGTCAAATGAGGTCATTCTTTAATCTGGTTGAGGTGTGGGGTGCAGGGAGAACTGGGTGTGAGAATTAGAAGCCTTTAGTTTAGGGAGCTTAGGGAATCCCCATCTTTGGGGCCAAATCCAGATGTAGCCCTGGAAGCATGAAATCCAAAGACAGCAGGATTATGGATTGGTGGAAAACTGGCAAAAATATGTCACCGATGACTTTCCTCCAGACAATGAGGCATAAGCCAGGATCTCTCATAGTTTTGGTTGGCATCAGTACAGAGGTACATCAGAGAGAGGAATCGCAGGTTAAATCCTGCCTCTGGAGTCAGATAGAGATAAAGAAGAGTAGTCTACTGGTGTGGGGGAAAGACAGAGAAGGAGGTGGTTAGTTAGGCTATTTTTCTTATGACTCTGGATCTCATATTCCTTTCCCTAGGCTTCTTTGTTCACCCATTCCTGCATTCATTTGTTCATCAAATGTTCATAGAGAACTTGATATTTCTAGGTCCTGTTTTAGTGATTATAGACAGAAAGAAGATTTCTGTAGAAGTCAGTATGGGGTTAATTTATGTTGCAGTAACAAACAGTCTCTCATAGCTCACTACCTTAACAGTTTCTCGTGTGGTATATACAGCATGCTTCAGGGGTGTGGAAGGAAGGATTTCTTCAGTCTCTCAAAACCCAGGTGGATCAAGGCTCCCTATCTTGTAGCTGTACTCCCTGGTGCAAATGGCCTTCTTGGCTGCTTCTCATAACCCATGGGCCTGACCTAGGCATATGTCCTCACCGAACTGCAAGGGAGCAGGGATGTGTGTTCCTCCCATGTGCCCAGAAACAGAAGACAACCAGATTGGTAAGCACCAGAAGCCACTACACAACTTAGCATTAAAAGGGCTGGGATGCAAATATGATTGAACACCTACCCTTGAGATGTTTCCATCCAGTAAAAGAGACAAGTGGATGGGGCCTAACAGCTAGAGGAAGCTGAGTGTGCTAGAGAGGGGAAAGGAATTGTGCTGTGAGATCTGAGAAGGGAGAGCCATTCACTGAAATCTTCCAGGGTAGATGTAGGGGGTGCTGGCAGTCTAACCACAATGTGCCATAGAATGTCCATGTGTGTGTGTATTATGTGTCTGCTGAAGCATGAGGGGTGGCCTGTGTGGCAAGAGGTGAGTCTAGATAAGCAGGGCCTTGGGCAGCACCCATAGGTGTTTGAATCTTATTCTGTAAAGGAGGGGAAAGCTGTCAAAGGGCTTTCACTAAGAAATAGTGAAATTTGTGTTTTCAAAAGATGGCCCTGGTTCCACATGAAGGAAAGTGAGCGATGGATGGTGGCACACAAAATCAGAGTAGTGGTCATGGGGACAGACTTGAGAGGTACCTCAGTGGAATTGATAAAATACGGTGACTAGGTAAGTGTCAGCTGTGGGAGAAGAAATGGATGGACGCTGGTAATGGCATTTTCTGATTGGGGTAGTTGTGGGTACAGTGAGGAAATGCTGGGGCATATTTGTGGGGAAAGATAAGAAGCCGAGTGTTAGATATTGCTGAATTTGAAGTGCCTATGGAAACTCCAAGTCAAGATGTCCCTATAATGCTTGGATATTAGGGCCTGAAGGTTAAGAAAGTCTAAGTATTCTTAAAATTTAGTACCTAGGTACTCTTCCTACCCCTCTGGAGTATCGAATAAATTAGAGGTGGGAGTAACCTATGCTGAGAATAGTTCTTTCCCCCGAGG
Organism: Vulpes lagopus; assembly: GCF_018345385.1. Taxonomy (NCBI): domain Eukaryota; kingdom Metazoa; phylum Chordata; class Mammalia; order Carnivora; family Canidae; genus Vulpes; species Vulpes lagopus. The sequence continues at coordinate 29,791,296 of NC_054838.1, read as the reverse complement.
ATCTCAAATTACACATCTCTTGGTACCAGAATTGCTTTTTAAATTGTTTCAATCTCCGTGCTTTCAAAATAGAATCATTTCCTGCCCATCAGTTTCCCAAGACTCAGTTCCTTGAGCCAAGGGAAGTCCCTGTTCTCTGTCCTTCGGCAACCCAGATTGTGGTCTCTACCAAGTTGCTATCATTGTCCAGACCCTGAGTCCTCGGAGGGCTGGCTCTTGTTCATCTGGCCAGGCACCAGGGGCTCAGTAAGTGTTTCTTGAACAAATGAATAAAATAACTCTCAACTCTTCAGAAACTGTTAGGTCCCTTGTGAAAATATAAATAGTACTTCCATTTTCCACAAGCCGTTTTAATAAGTTATAACTCACCAAATTAAAATAAACATTTGTTTTACCTTCCACCAACCAAGTCTCTGGAGGATTTGACACCTTTTCATCTTCAAACAAAAGCTGGCTTCCCCCAAAGGCCCCTCTTTAGAATTGTAGATTGTAAACAGATACAGAAAAGTATTAATATTCAGCAGTGAATATTAACTCAGAGAACCTTCTTCGGGTTAAAAAAAAAAAAAAAGGAAAATTGTTTCTTTAAATTGTTTTCTTTTTTTCAGTGCCTTCCGTGTGCCAAGACTTGTGTTAAGGTCCTATGAGGTAAATACTCTCATTGTCACTTGTTCCCTGTAGAGATAAGAACACTGAGGCCCTGGATGCCTGGGTGGCTCAGTTGTTGAGCATCTGCCTTTGGCTCAGGGCGTGATCCTGGAGTTCCAGGATCGAGTCCCACACTGGGCTCCCCACAGGGAGCCAGCCTCCTTCTCCCTCTGCCTATGTCTCTGCCTCTCTCTCTGTGTGTCTCTCATGAATAAATAAATAAAATCTTAAAAAAAAAAAAAAAAAAGAACACTGAGGCCAAAGAGATAAAATGATTTGCCCAAGGACACAAAGCTGGTAAGAGGCAGAACCAAGAACCAATCTTAACTTCTTCTAACTCCAGAATCATCAGGCTATCCTTTGCATCATCGTTTCTCCACTTCAGCTTGCATATTACCCGCACCAGACACCCACAGGTGTAAATCCCAGGGCCCCAGCCCAGCCTTAGTGAAATAAACTCTTGAGAGAGATCTTTGGGAATCTGCACTTTAAATAAACTTCCCTGGTGCTTCTGATTTTTTTATGCACACTGAGATTTGATAACCTCCACTTTATACCCATCATGGATTTCTAAAACTTAGATTTTTTTTCTAACAAGATGAGCTAAAAAAAAAAAAAAAAGAAAGTGGGGTGAGAATAGCGAGGCTCTGAACACCACATGCCTTCCACTGAGCTTGGTAGATCTGGCTCTCTGTACACCAAGTGTGGCATCTTCCTCCCTCCCTGCTTCTCCAGGCTGCATGGACTGAGATAGAAAGCTTTCTCTGTTCCCCTGCTTTTCATGGCAAGCTTGGGTTGATGTTTTCTCTCAGCTCCATATGGATTTTGCAATTAACTCACTAGAAAAGTAAATCACAGGGTGCCTGGAATAATAAGTGCCGTGAACACCAGGCCTCAGCCAAGTAGACTGGGACTGGCTCCAGAGTGTGAGTAAGGTCGCCGGGCTGGTGCAGGAAGGAGGCAGGAGGCAGGAGGCCAGAGACTGGCAGCTCCTGGAGGCCGGACAAAAGCAATAGATAATGAAGAAGGAGAGGGGACTTCTGGTTGAGATAGAGCACCTTTTGTAGATGTTCAGTAGAATGCTCAGTGTTTTATGTTCTTTACGTCACCATTCCATGCTGTTCCATTGGGCCAATATTTTTGTTCCCATTTTACAGGAAAAGACTCATAAAGTCACTTCCCAGCTTTCAGCTCCTCCAGGAAGCCTTACTTCTCCTCCGTCTTTGTAATCTTTCTCTGAATAGCTAGGGTAGGAAGAGCTTCTTACAAGCAGGCAAGCTAAGGACAGCTGGGGCATGATCAGAGCTGATGTGGAGGAAGCTGGCTCCTCATCTGTGAAGTAGGATGGTGACTGTACTAGGTGGCAGGGCCCTTGTGAGTACGCTCTTATGTGGAGTGCTTCAGATACCGCCTGGCACCTCATAGGCACTTGGAATACTACTCCCCTTTTCACCTCCATGTTATCACCTGAAACATTTCCTGTCACTGAATGAGTGACACCTCTTTCAGAGCTAAAACATCGCTGAGTTACACAAGGAGCAGAGACGCATTCAAGCTTGCTCAGGAATTAGGGTTTATAGAAGAGTAATGTGCCTAATGATGAAGCTGGCATGGAAATCAAGAACAGGTGCCAAACCAGCGTGGTTTGGACTGGACTGGAAATAGCTTGGAGGTTCTGGATTCGAGGTTGGAGGTAATAGGGCTTCACCTGACTTGTCTTGCCTCTAGGACACTCTTCATGCTTTGGCTTCTTGCTTCTTGGTGGAGCATTTCCTGCTTCTGGATTCAGCCTCAGGAACAGTATCTGATCGGCTGAGCCCATCCTTTCACATCAAGCCACTGGTCAAAAAAAAAGGTGGGTAGAGGTGGGCAGGGCAGAGTCAGGAGGAATACAACTTGGCTGCCTAGCCCTGCCCCTCAGTAGAAGCCAAGGCCAGGCTGCCTGCCTGTGGAGGGGCCATGGGCAGGCAAGCACAGGGTGGTTTCTTTGCCATAAATGGAACAGTCTAGACTTTTCACTCCAGAAAAATCTAAAGATTTTATCTTCCCTGTTTCCTGTCCCCTCACTCTGGCCTGCGCTCAGTCAGGAAAGGCTTTCGGAGGAAGTCTTAGGAAGGCTTAGGAGGAGAACAGAAGGAGTAAAGATGTTCTGTGTGCTCCACTTTGCTGGAGACATTTTGCAGAAATGGCCTAACTGAAGGCACAGGTGCCTGCATCTCCATCCGAAGAAGTCCTGCCCAGCCACTGGCAAGCACAGTTCTTTGTTGTGAAGGAGCTCTCCAGGGATGATATCCGCATCCAAATTTGCTCAGTTTTCAAGTCAAAAGATGTTTTCTCTTCTTGCCTCCAGAACCTAAAAATCAAGCTAGCTTCTTTTGGCCTCTCACAGCTTCCTGAGCAATAAAGATTCTGAAATCTGAGCCAGACTGACATTTCTGTTGATGTAATGTAGGGCTGAGGTTTGTCCTCTCTTCAGTGGTATTCACTCTGCTGTCATCATAGCTACAAACCCTTTGGTGACTGTAAGGCAGGTAGGCATGACCCAGCAAATTCCCAGTGTCTGGGAATCAGAAAAGCATTTTGGCTTTGATGGGTTTAGTAGTTGTTTCTCTGTCTACCTAGAAAATAGAGCAAAAGGGAGAGCACTTAAAAAACAGGTATAATGTTAAGCTAGACTCAAGGAGGAATGGGGCACCCATTTCCTCTAGAACTGCACTGTCCAAGATAAGTTTCTGAAGTGATGGAAATGTTCTGGGTCTGTGCTGTTGTATACAGTAGCCATTAGCCACAAGTGGTTACCCAGCACTTGAAATGTAGCTAGTACAATTGAGGAAATGATTTTTTCTTTTATTTTATTTGGTTAATTTAATTTTAAATCTAAATAACCATATATAGTTAGTGGCTGCCATATTGGATAACAGTTCTAGAATCAAGAGTCTTTTTTCAGCTCTAGGAGGGCAGGCAACATATCTTGTACCCATGGCCCCTGTGCCTAGGCCACTGGCTCCCATGGTCTCAATAATACTAACTGAATGAAGAGACACTGATAGTGATGAAATGGAGAAAGAATAACATAGAAGGGAAAAGCACAGGCTTTTAGGGTTGGTCTGACCAGAATTCAAATTCTACTTCTCACATTTACTCACATTTACTCACATGAGTATGGGAATGCTACTAACATCTTTAAGCCATTCTCGTCTGTGAAATGATTGCAGTACCTACTTCTCTTATAAAGTTGTGTTATGAAGAATAAACAAGTTGACATACACCAGGTGATTAGGATAATGCCTGGCATAAAATAAGTGGTAGCTTTATAGAAATGACAGAGAAGATGAAAAACAGCCCTGCCGACAATCAGACTGAGATATTCCCAACAAACAGATACAACGCTGTAAACAAGACATAGGCCAAGCCTCCCTGTGACTATGATCGGGGCATAAATGTGGCCAGTATATGATCACAATAGTGACTGAACATTCGCCTCCTCAGACTGACATCGCCCTCCTTGGAGTAAGTGCTGCTTCTTCACCTATTGCTAACTGGCCCTAAGTCTAGCACCTGGAAAGAAAAATGACCGTTCATTTCATTGCCTCTGCTTTTGAGATTATCCACTCCAGAACCTACCTTCCCTGATTCCTCTTTAAAATCATCCAACGAGCATGCAAGCCCTGTACGAGGTCCTCCCAGGCTTGAGGTAACCTTAGGGTGCCTCCTCCCTTTTTGCAGCAAGCTGAACACTGATGACTACAGATGTCATCCTGGTAGTCTTTGGGCAATTGATGAACTTCATCAGAAGTTTTAAGTCTTGCTTTTCCATGGTAGTTCATGGAAACAGAATAGTTACTGAAAAACTTCTCCCCTTTCCTGGCCCTTTCTCTTCCTGAGGCTGGGCTTCCTGCAATCTAACTGCTAAGGTAAGACTCCTGCACAAGTCTGGATGTGAACATGTGATGTCTGTAGTTAGTGGCCAGAGCTCTTGGCCATCTCTGCTTTCTGGGAATAGGATTCTGTTTCATTGCAGCTAGAAAAGCAGGAGATAGAAAGGAGATGAAAGAGCAAGGAGTTTTCTTTGTTTCAGCTGGGAGAGAGCTCAGCTGCCTGGTGTTTAGCTCAGCTTCCTCTCTTCAGCCTGCAAAAAGCCTTTGCCAGACATCACCTCAGATGCTAATCGATATTTAAATGAGAAAGGCCTGTGAGGAAGGGCAGGCGGGTGAGGAGTGTCCAGGGAAAACATCAGAAAGGAGGTACCATTTGCACTGGGAGTTTTGTAGATGAAGAAGGTGAGAAAGAACAGGTCAGGCAGTCAGAGATGATGTCGGAATTCCAGAGCCCCCAAGCAGCAGTTTACAGGGATGGAGTGGTGTGTGATGAGTTGGAATTTGAGCTATGATGAATTTGAAGCACCTGGGAGACAGCTAAGTAGAGATAATTACTAGACACCTGGAGCGGAGTAAAGGGTCCTGGAGATACTGATTTAGAAGGGACTCATTCACTCCCTCATCCCTGTATCCATTCACTCACTTGTTTGAGGGAAGCGTATGCAGGACCTCCTCTAGGGAGGCTCAGTGCTAGATGCCCAGCATGCAGTGATCAGCACAAGAGAGGTCCCCGATGGTGGTGTTCCCTGACTTCCTTTGCCCAGCATTGGAACTAGCACCACCTCTGATTGGGATGGTCTGGCCATATGTCCCTGTTATGTTTTCCTTGGTGATACCCCATAAAAGGAAGGCATCTTACAGTTGAGGCTGAGTGTAAAACACTGGTTCTCAAGCATAGGCCCTTCTGCTTTGCTCCCTGCTAGGAGCCACATTCTAGTACCATTCTTCTGATTGGATTAGGAAAGAACTAAGTCTTTCTGATGACTGTCCTGCAGGTCAAATTCATGAAATGTTTATTAGAGATATATATTTCATTCCCTTGCCCCTTGCATTCTTTGCTTTGGGTGTCCTGATGGATTTGGATGAAAACTGTACAGATAAGTGTCCACTGGCTTTCTTGGGCAGGTTTCAGTTATTTGGGAGGAATGATATGTTCATATCTATTTGTATATATCATGTACACATCACGGAGAAAAATCTCTCACATCAGCAGAGAAAATTTGAGACATGGTGGTCAATTAGGGAAGAGCTTTTCCTAGAGGGGTTTTCTGGTAGCCAACAGCTTAAAAAAATGAAGCAAAATGAATGATGGTGTGCTTGACTGTAGAAACTGTAAGGAATGTGTTTTCTGGGTTCTGTTGTACTATCATTAACCAAGCAGAAATCCTAGCTCTTTGATTCCAAGAGTACAGTGGCTAGAGGGAAATTCTCATTAGACCTCCCAGACTGATGGAAAGCCATCTGAATGGCTTTTAAGGGGCTTTTCCCCAATTCAACCCAGTGCTGGGGTCACTATGAGTACCGGAGGGTGGGGGGTTGTTGTTTAAGAACCACACTGGGTAATTTTGGCCATTTGTGGAAGGGTCCCTTGTGTGTACAGCTGCTAACAGCAAGAGAATCTCCCTTAAAGGCCATACCTGATGACATAGCAGGGACAGCATGCTTTCACCAACTCTCCCATCTCTATTCCCCCAGGCTCTGATCACCACTTCAACTCAGTTGCCAGAAAGTACTTGACCGCTTCAGCTGATTTGAGTATCTAAGTGCCACTGTGCCTCTTTGAGATTTCTCTCCACCACTGAGGTTCAAACCTCCTCACTTCTGCTCCCCTCAGGTGTTCTTTGATCAAGCATCCATGGCATGACTTTCAATTTGGCACTGTGGTTATTATGTCTTCTGCTCCTCTGGATGTTTCTTCCCTGCAGAAAAGACTTGAAGTGTCTTTTATTGTTCCCCAGGAACACCACACCACTGGTTACCCCACATCTTGAGGGCTTACTTCTGGCCAGTCAAGTAAAGCTCGTGATGTGGGGGTGTGGGATACGTTGGAGAAGGTGGCCGTCTTGGAGTTCATACAAGCCACGGCAAAGAAGGCACGGCATGAGCAAATATGTGCTCTGGAGCCTTGCTCTTCAAAGTGGACTGAGAGCATGAGCTGGTTAGAAATACATAATCTCAGCGCCACTCAGACATACAGAACCAAAATCTGTTTTTTACGCAGGATGTCCAAGTGATTCATACACACCGCAGTTGAGAAGCACTGCCCTAGACTTTTAAGAAAGTTGATTTCAGAAACTTCTGAGAAAATACTAGGTTTAGTGTTAAGACCAGACACTTGGAAAAGATGATTCAAGAAGGTTGAAAAATAAAACAGTAGGTATAAGACCATCTTTTATGTTTCTAAAACATTAACTACTGTAATATAGAAATAAATAGGAAAATGCCTGTAAACATAGCATTTAACAGTGGTTTCCTCAGGAGACAAGTGGGATGGGAGGGTGAGGAGGGAAGGAAAACTTGAATTTGTGTTCACCTTGCTTCTGTATTGCTTGAATTCAAATATGTAAATATGCGTTAGTATTATTTTGGAGATAAAAAATATGCAAATTAACTAATACAAAAGAAGCAGAAGAGGAAGGATGTGTGATTTTAGTAAATGTAAGTTTGACAACACAGCAGAAAATAACTCCAGGAAACTGCAGAGGCATTTCTCAGAGGAGCTTAAATTGAAAAGGAACACATTAACAGCATAATTCCAAGGGTGGAATTATGGTGATTTTTCTGTTTTTCTTTTTTTTCTTCTTGTCCGAATGTTTAAAATCTCCCACATTGAATGTGTATCACTATGTAATAATAAAAATTGACCAAAATGTTTAAAGGAAGAAATCCCAAAGCAGGATAGAGAGACTTAATGCTAACATGGGTACAGTAGAGTAACACAGATTGTAGGAGGCAAAGGGCTATGTATATCTGACGGTGAGCTGAGAACTTTTTAAAAAATATTTTATTTATTTATGAGGGAGAATGTGCAAGTGAGAAAGAGAAAGAAAGAGCACAAGCAGGGAGGGAGGGCCAGAAGGAGAGGGAAAAGCAGGGAAACCGATGTGGGGCACTATCCCAGGACCTGAGATCATGACCTGAGCCAAAGGCAGACACCTAACCAACTGAGCCACCAGGCACCCTGAGAATAAAAAAATAATAATAAAAAATAAAATCTAAAAAGCTAAAAGCAACAAAAGAATGTGTCAGATGTCTTGGTCTTATTCCTAGAGCCTCTGCTGTGTGCCAGTCACATGCCAGTGCGTAGTCTACAAGATGAGCACCATTGCCCTTGCCCAGGTGGGGAGAAGAGCTTGGGTGAGGTCAGGCATGTTGTCTGAGGTCAAGGAAGGAGTGAAGTGGCATTCAAACCTCACCTTGTCATTCTGTACTCTGGACCCCTTGGTTCAGACAGTGAAGGCAATGCTGTAACGGGAAGATTGACCCTCGTGACCTTGTCTGTTCTTGAGCAGTGAATTTCCAGGTTTTAGGGGAGATGTTCTGCAAAAACAAAGGGGCTGTCTTCATCCTTTCGAGCTGCTATAACAAAATAGACTACATGGCCTGTAAACAAGAGAAACTTACTGCTCACAGTTCTAGAGCCTGGAAGTCTAAGATTAAGGCACCAGCATGGTCAAGTTCTGGTGAGAGCCCTCTTCCTGATTAACAGCTTATGCTTTCCCCTCATGTCCTCACATGGCAGCAGGGATGAGGGAGATCTGTAGGGTCTCTTTAATAAGAGTGCTAACCTATTCATGAGAGTTCCACCCTCATGACCCAAGGACCTCACAAAATCCCTACCTTCTAATATCATCATTCAGGGCATTAGAGTTTCAACCCGAATTTGGGAGGGATACAGATGTTCAGACCATAGCAGGGCCTTAGCTCTAGCACTCTGCAGCTGAGGGGCTGAGGCCTCCTCCAGGAGCCTTTGGGATTCTGCTGAGCACAGTATGACAACCAGTTTTCTGGGTTTTTAAAAGATTTTATTTATTTATTCATGAGAGACAGAGAGAGAGAGAGAGAGGCAGAGACACAGGCAGAGGGAGAAGCAGGCTCCATGCAGGGAGCCTGACGTGGGACTCGATCCCGGGTCTCCAGGATCACCCCCTGAGCTGGAAGCGGTGCTAAACCACTAAGCCACCCGGGCTGCCCGACAACCAATTATAAAGCAGAGTTCTGAAAGTTTGTTCTGTGAAAAACTAGTGTCCCATATTCTCTGAGAAATGAAAGGCTCTCCAAAATATATAAAAACCTCTGTCTGCTAGATCTGCTCTTAGAGATGTACTACATATGCCAGCACAGCACATGCATGGACATGTCCCATGATCATGAGTTAACCTTGTCATCTAGGCCTTTTTAGGCCTCTTTGACCACAGACAACTTTTTTGTGGGATACCCACTAACATCTTGAAGATACAGTGTTCTGAAAAACAGTTTCTAAGATGGCTTTTTGGGCCCCATAAAGATCTAACTTTAAAAAAAAATTTTAATTAAATTTCCACAATACTTTCTATACAGTGATCTAGGATTTCTTGAGAACATCTTGTCCTTTGAAGAAATTTCTAGAGAGCTAAAAATGTCTCTAATTATACCCACAAGGAGTGCAGGATCTTCAGTATGTGCCTCTGAGGGCTGGAGGTTAACAAGGATTACGCCTTCACGAAACACCAGAATAGCATCTGGGGTTACACTAACTAGGCTACAAATTACAAGGCCCTCTCAGCCCTGACGGGCAGTGGGAAAGGAAAGACAGTGAAAATCTGACATTAGTTAGTAGCTCCACCATTGTACTCAATTCAGGGAGGTGGTTTTTATTTTAACTTTTTCAATGTACATAATTAAATCTTCTTTCAAATCACGTGCTTTCAAGTGGGCATGCAATGCCAAAATTTCCACAACCGTGACAGCTAATGCCTCTATGTTGCTTTGCAGTTTATAAAATTGCCTCTAAGTCATGTCCTCAAAACAGGCCTGATAGAGCCAAGGGTTATCATTCCTATTTTACAGATAAGAGAACTAAAAATCTGCTGGTTAAGTGGCAGCATGTGACCCTACCCTGTCCCTCTCACTCTTTTCTCTATATTGTTTCCATTGCACAAAGCACCTCCTATTGTCAATGATTATGGCAAAACCCTAGATTTCCTGGGATAGACCTGCTTGCAGTCAATAAAAACTGAAGTGGATTGATTAAGTGCTTAGCAGAATTTGGTTTGTTTGTATCTTTGTAAGACTTTTCAAGTAAGTAACTTCATAAATCTTAAGTCTGTAAGTCAAATCAGTTTGTTTATTGATTTAGTTGTTTGTTTGTTTACACATACCTAGAAAAGATACTTTTCTAGTGCTCTGATAATGCAACAGCTACTTTCATTATTTTTTTTAAGATTTTATTTATTTATTCATGAGAATACACAGGGAGGAGAGAGAGAGAGAGAGAGAGAGAGAGAGAGAGAGAGGCAGAGGGCGAAGCAGGCTCCATGCAGGGAGCCTGACGTGGGACTCGATCCCGGGTCTCCAGGATCACGCCCTGGGCTGTAGGCGGCGCTAAACCGCTGCGCCACCCGGGGCTGCCCAACAGCTACTTTCATTAAATGTGTGTGTTAGATATGAAAATGTGGGCAAAAGCTCTTATGTGACAAATCCTGTCAGTCCAAGTAAGTAGGCATCATCAGGGTTTGTTTTTTAAGATTTTATTTATTTGAAAAAGAGAGAGCATGAGCAGGAGGAGGGGCAGAGGGAGAGGGACAAGCTGACTGCCTGCTGAGCAGAGAGCTGGATGGGGGACTCGATCCCAGGATCTTGAGGTCACAACCTGAGCCAAAGATAGACACTTAGCCAACTGAGCTACCCAGGTGCTCCCATCAGGGTTTTATTGAAGCATAGGAAATATATTGCTTATTTAGCATGAGACAGTATAGTGGACCAAGAAAGACTGCTTTGGTGCCATATCATCCTGGCTTTCTGAGTATTCATTTCCTTATCAAGAAACTGGGGATGTTAGGGGCACCTGGGTGGCTCAGTGGTTGAGCGTCTGCCTTTGACTCAGATCATGATCCCTGGGTCCTGGATCAAGTTCCCGCAGGGAGCCTTCTTCTCCCTCTGCCTATGTCTCTGCCTCTCTCTGTGTCTTCACGAGTAAATAAATAAAATCTTAAAAAAGAATAAACTGGGGATAATACTTTACTTATAGGCTTGTCAGGAGGACTACATCTTTGACCATAGTGCTTTGTGCATAGCAAGAGATCAGGAAATTGTAGCATCTTTTCTTTGGTAGAATCTGAACATCAAAATAGCACTTAGTTCTCCATCCCCCACATATACACATTCCATTTAGCCTCTAGTGTGCACCTTCTCCCCTGGGGGTACATCTCCTTATTTTACTTTAGCAAATCAACAAGTATTTGTTGAGTCCTGTTGCATGCCTACCTCTGTGCCAGGCACTTGGGACAGATTCCCCCAGGCTAATGGAGGAGACAGTCGATAGACAATATACACTCATCAGGATGCTGGGATATTAAGGGTCAGTGGGTCATCCAGTGGTACAGATTTAGTTCTTTCTTGTAGAGGGAGGTTAGAAATGCTTTAGACGGTGGGGGAGGCGGGAACAGAGTCTCTAAAGATAAGTAGGTGGGGGGCAGAGGGAATTTTACTGCTCTGTGACTTGTTAAATTGTCCCACCTCTCCGGCTAAGCCTGTGCTCTTTAATTTCCACTTTCGATGAGCTAGTCACTGGCATGTTCTTCTTGGACAAGTGAATAGCAGCTTTTTGTCATCAAAATAAGTCTCAAGGGCCTGGAGTTTGGGGAAGAAATATTAATTTTGATGTTAATCTTTTTATTTCCTAATATCAACTTTCCTTGGGACAACATAGTAGGGGAATATCCTAATTATTTATAAAGTCATCTTGCTTTGGGTCTTTGAGGTCTCCCATGAATGCTTAAAGACATCTTCAAGCAATTACCTTTCTATCAAAGTAAATTACTCATCAAAGCCTCAGGCTCCCATAAGAACCATCTCTTAGACTCCTGCTCCCTGAGCAATGGTCAGCCTCAGGTGAGCTGCACTTGATTACCTGAATGTTTGAAAGATTTTCAAAACTTCACTTAAATGTGTCACATACTGCTCAATGTTGCAGGAGGCGCTTTTTGGAAATTTAAGTGACTAGAGGCTTTCTCATAGGAAGAGCACAAGGCATGCTGGTGTCAGGGGATCTGGGTTCTGGGCCTGCTTCTGCCACTCATTTGCCATGTGACCCTTGGGCAAGTCATTTAAGGTTTCCCACTTGGGACTTCAGCTTCTTTGTAAAAGGAGGCAGGGAGACTGTATGCTCCTATGACCCCTTTCTGTTCTAAGGGCCAAGTTATACATTCCAGAAGGATAAGAAAAGTCCTAGCTCAGAGCTCCCCTGTGGCTATAGCAGTGGTGATTGGCATGATCCTTCTTAGGTCTCTAGCTGTGCGGTTATAATGGCTTGTGTTCAGATTGGTCTCCTCTGAGTCCCAAACTGCTGTCATCTGCTTTAGGGGGACAAAGTCAAGACAACAGGTATCTGTTTTGTATATCAAGTCTCAGTAAATCTTTAGTGATTGTAGTGATCCTAATTATGGTGACTAAACTACCTCAAAATGAGGGTTTGGATTCAGGATCAGGGGTAGGGCCAGTGGTGTTCCCATAGGGCTCCAGAGCAGGGGTTCTTAGCCATCACATTTGGGCCAGATAATTCTTCATTGTGGGGTCTACCCTATGCTTGTAAGATGTCTACCAGAATCCCTGGCTCTACCCACTAGATGCCAATAGCAGGTCTCCTCAATCATGCAATTGAGACCCAATGCTCTAGAGTGAAAGTGGAAGCAACATTCACTCACATTTGCCCAGAGGCACCAAGTCGCAGGACTTGGTACCTCTGGGCATTTCAGCCCCTGGTCCTACCCCACAGATCACTCTGTTCTTTCACAAGCAATCCTAAACCCCTTGCCTTGGCCTTCTCATCCCCAAATCTTCATCTTGTTTACTCATTCAGCAGATGTCTACTGAGTGCCTGTTGTGTGCCTGGATTTATGCTAGATTCTGAGAAAGCAGTGGGAAGTTCCTGACTCAACCACTGATTTCCCACCCCTCTATTATCCTGGAGACTGAAAACCTGCTGCTGGCTTCCTGGTACCTATCAGAAGGCTCCTTTCCCTTCCAAATTCCACTCTGACTTTCAAGCTGTAGGAGTAGGTGCAGGCCTTAACCAGGGCCCCTCTGGCTGGGTGCAGCCCTAGACTCTTAACCCTCAATACTTTCTTCCCTTGGTAGATGTACTGGGCACCTGTCCTGGAATCTGGGTCCTCTCCAGTCCCCCTAAAATGCTGTCTGTCCATATGTGTATGTATAGTCAGTCAACAGGGATTTACTTAGCAGCTCTTCTCTACTGGGACTTGTGTTCTCTGTACTCTTATATCTCTTTATTTTTTATTTCATTCAGTAAGTATTCAGGAACATCTGTGTGTCAAGCACTTTGCTGGGTGCTGAGGCTTCAAGACTGAGCAAAACCAGACATGGTCCCTGGTGTGGTAGGAGGGGAAGGCTTTCATCACATAAGCAATCACCTCCATAAATGTCCTTTATCTGCCTCTGTGTCTCCTCTGTCTTTGTCTTCTACCTTTCTCCCTGCCTCTCTCCATCTTTTGTCCCCACTCACTCCAGCAGTCTCCTTTACTAGGACCAGACAAGAAGCTTCCTGGAGGTGTTGGATCTCATTCAGATACCTGACACTCCAGTTTCCTTCTGGGGGGAGAATTACTGTCATTTAAGGGGGTCTGCAAAGCTGTTTGACGGAAGTCGGCCAGGCTATAAGAAAGAAGAATCGCTCCTTCCTAGGGATGGTAGAAGGATATGAGGCCCATAAATCATCCACTGAGAGCCAGACTCAAGCAGCACATGGCTCTACCACACTCAGTATGCTGCTGGGGGAGGCTCCCAGACACCAAGATGGACTGAGGACCAGCACCTCGAGGAAGACAGGCTGTGTGCCCAGTGAGGAATCCTGCCCCCTCCCTGCTGGCAGGAGAAGCTCTGTGAGTTTTGCTTCATGGCACATCCAGCTTGATGGCATGTCTGGTTCTTTAGCTTTTGAAACAGGCAAACCCTTCCTATTGTCAGGCCAAAGTTGCTCCAAGCCCTTCAGGTCAGCCATGTTGAGAGAGGATTTCTGGGACTTTCTGATGTAGAATGGCTCAAGAACCCAGCCTGGGCTCCACACCTCTGCCAGGCAAGCCTATGCCAGTCCCTTCACGTCTTTGAAGCTTCTGGAAAGTGGGAGTAAAGCTGGAAGCCACATCATCCAGTAGGTGTGATGAGTCTATTAAATCATGCTCGTAAATGGCTTAGCACAGTGCCTGGCACATACACGCTCAGCAGACACCCACCCTGGCCCCCGTGTTACTCTCTCGGTTTCTTCCTCTGATTACATGCCTGATTACTGAATGCAAAGGAGGCAGGAATCTCGCTTTGAACCCTGGGTGCATTCTGATTGCCTCCCATTAAAGTAATTGAGGCTCTTCTGTTTCCTTTCCCTAACTTCTTCCAGGGCCCTAAACCTCTTTTTCTCTTGCTAGAGTAATGCAGCTGTTTAACAGCTGTTAACTTCACTGTGTTCGGGAGATCCAGTCCATTGTTGGGTGATAGGATTTCTCCCCATAAAGGACCTGGGGATTTCTCAAAATGAAAGCTGTTGCCACAGTAAACAGTGTTATTAATAGGGCTTCCTGGAAAAGAGCCCACCTGGATAGAGAGAGCTACTCCTTGCAAATACCAAATCATGCCCGACCCGTTTCACACCCTCCCGCCTTCCCTTTGCCCTCCAACTTTGAAAGTAAGTACTTTCTGACTTGAGATTCCAACTGCAGTGGGCCCTCTGGGAATGGGACCGAGAAATGTTGAGGCCTGGTTTTGAGGTGTTTTAAATCATTCCATTCTCTTGGGCCTTCCACTCTTGCAGGGGCTCTTGGGTCTCCAAGACAGCCAAACATCAAAGATGAAATGGATGCCAAATGTGGATGAGAACAATTTAATGATCCAGAAAGTAGGGAACACAGGCAGAGGAGAAACTACACCAGCCATACACTGCCCTCAGAGAGAAAGAAATTGACTGAGGGTGAGAGTAGGGTAGGTAGCAGTCCCAGGCAAGATAAGTTTGCTAACTCCATAAGAGCATTGGCCATGGGGTCCCGGAAAGCAGGTGAATCTAGTAGCAGAGAAGGCCAGGGGGAAAGATCAAAGCTCTGGAAGTTACCTCGTGTCTTCCCTCTTTGCTAGACTTCCAGCTCCTGTGACGAAGAGGCTAGGTCTTAATACATTTGCATCCCCAGCAAGTAGCGAAAATATGAAGAGGCACTTGGGCTTCTCAAATCGGGGTGTGGGTATCCTTGGGCCTGGATAGAGCTTATCAGGGAAGGTAGTGATGGCCTGTATTTCTGAAGATATGAGGGAAAGCTATTTTTGCATTAAAATAAACACGAACATATCATAAAAGAGGATCCAAAATTAGAAAGAATTCTTAAGATAAAATATGAGAATTTAATGACTTGTCAAACAAGCTATTGGCCACCTCAAGCCAATTCCTAGACTCTTTAGGGGCACTGGTTCTCCAATGTTAGGGTATACACATATCACCTTGGGGTGCTTGTTAGACTTGAAAAATCCTGGGGTCCCTCCCCAGAGATTGTGACTGACAGTGGTTTTACAGTGGAACTCTGCGCCCACTAACTATCCAGGTGATATGGAGGCAACTAGGCTAACACAAATCCTGCTTTGGAGGGGGGGGCGCACCCTTCTGCTAGCCCAGCTTGCACTGAATGCTATGGTGGTTCACCCAAATGCCCTTCAAGACAATGCACTCATTTCCCCAGATGCCAGGGAGTGCCCGCAGCTACTTCTTTCTTAGGGGATTATCCTCCTCTGGGGGAGCTGCTTTACCCAGGATAGAGTTACTCAGGTTAACTAACCCTGGAGGGAGCCTGTGTCCAGTGACTCCTCCACTGGGGAAGTGGTTGAGAGTGAGAATTATAGAAAGGCTCAGATTCCTTGGTCTCATTTGAGACAACTTGGAAAGGCCAACTCATGAGTCTGGCGGAGGCAGCACTGCAAGTTCTCTGCCCAGGCCTACTTCCCTCACTCCCTTACAAGAGGTGTTCCTCAGGGCAAGCAACCTCCTGCCAGCAGCTCTGCATCTCAGGGTCTGTTTCTCTCAGGACCTGGCTCAAGACAGGCTATTTGAGACAAATTTCAGAGACAGTAGATAGTAGAAAACTCATAGTCTTGAGAATTAGATAACCTGGTATATAATAGTAATAATAATAATACAGCAACAGTTGTAGCTATTGTTGTTGGGTTCTTACTGTGTGCTGAGTGCTTTATATTTATTTTCTCTCTAAATCTTTATCCCTCTCTCAACGAGTGAGGAACTGGACACATGGAAACGTCAGGCAGCTTGCCCAGGGTCACAGAACTACTAAGTGGCAGAGCTGGGGTTCAAATCCAGACATTCTGGCTCTGACTTCTTAGCCCCTCCATTTTACCACTTCTAGGGGTCAAATCAATCTCTTCCATGTACTGGCTATATGATCTTCATGCAAGTGATTCTAGCTGGGCTTCAGTTTCCTCCTCTGTGAAATGGGGTTTGTAGTATCTACACTGCAGGACTCTAGTGGGGCTGATTTGAGGCTCAGTCTGTGTCAAGTCCCCAGTACATGCCTGGGTGGCCAGCAGGCACCAGGTGAACAGACAGGTCTAGTGGAGCCTTGACAGGCACTCAGTAAATACTTGTCAGTGGGTGCATGAGGGAAGTGGGCTCTCCTGCAGCAAGCCCTGAGATGGTTGAGGTTTAAAGAAATTGCCAGAAAAAAAAAAAAGGAAAAAAAAGAAAAAGAAATTGCCGAGGAAATGAGAAAAACAATTTAAGAGGAGATGAGTATGTGGAATAAGACTGAGGAAAGGGAGAGATGAGCTGCCCCGATGCACAGATCTATAAGTTTGGAGAAGGCAGGATCATTAACCCAAGAAGCTAAAGATATGGTTGAGAATTCTGGTCTCTAGGTCCTTATAGGACCTGTGACATGGAAGATTCAGGGTGTTCTGGTGTTTAGCACCTAAGCCATGAAATCCTGAACCAAAAACTAGTAGGCTTTGACTTGAAGAGTGTCTTATCCTGGCTCTGTCACAAAAGAACTATGTGACCTGGAGAAACTCAACATTCCCTGATCTCGGCCTCAATTGGAAATGATGTGAAAATCAGGACTCGTGATCTCTAAGACTGTACCAATTCCATACCACGGTGACTGCATGACTCTCTGGGCCTTCCCTTAATTAGGGGAGAATCGTTAGCCCTCCGTGGTTTGCAAAAGGAAACCACAAACCTACCATTAGAAGCATCTTCTGCCCTAACCTCCCCTGAATTGCCCCCAGGTTCCCTTTTAGAGCTTTTATGTCTAGATAATTCCAAATCCCAGCCCCCTGTTCAGCCCACAGTCACCCCTTCTCTGCCGTCTCATTTACCACTTACCCTCTTGGATTACACATGACCGTGTTTGTCTTTGGGCATCTTTGAGAATAAGGGCTTCATTCCTATCTTAATTCTTCTCCTTATCCCTGTGTAAAATTAAAAATAAGAAGTAGTAGAGGAAAGAAACCTCAAGCTGACACAGCCAACCAGACCGGCCAGAATCATGATGGACAAATCTCACTGCCCCCGCCCCGCAGCCTTCTCTCCAAGCCCTGCCTTACCCCCACTCCTGCACAGAGTGGCCAGCTCTGCACAGGGTTGTTTGAGTGGAAGGCTCCCAAGAAGTTGCATCAGCATTGCTCCTTTATCCAAGTCTGGGAGGTTCTGTCCTTTCTCCTGCATTATCGTCTGGAGTGGTCCATTTTGTCCAGGAAGCCCACAGCCACTCCGTACAGTTTGGGGATCAGACTATGCCTAGTGTTTAGTCAACTGAACCACAAGTCATTGAATTCTCTTCTCTGTAAAGCTAGAATAATAACCCTTGTCTTTCTGGGTTTGTGGTGAGGGTAAAGTGAGATGATTCATAGAAAGTACCCAATAGTGCCTGACCCAAAGTAGAGTAAAGTATCATTTCTGTTAAACCACTGTTCAGGGATGCCTGGGTGGCTCAGGGGTTGGGCGTCTGCCTTAGGCTCAGGGCGTGATCCCAGAGTCCTGGGATGGAGTCCTGCATTGGGCTCCCTGCATGGAGCCTGCTTCTCCCTCTGCCTGGGTCTCTGCCTCTCTCTGTGTGTCTCTCGTGAATAAATGAATAAAATCTTAAAACACACACACACACACACACACACACACACACACAATAAACACCACTGTTCAGGTTCCAGGAGATCATCTCAACTGTGTTCTGTCTTGGAGAGTTGGGAGATCCCCTAATTGCTCAGCTCCTTTCTCGGCCAGATTTCACTGGAGGAGCACAGCCCAATGCCGGTGCCCAAGCACTCTTTATAAGCCTTCTACTCGCTTCCCTGGGTGGTGAGCATTAGTTCCCTGTGGCATGACTACTGTCAGAAAAAGCTCTGCCCTGAATTCTACCTGCAGACATTTGTTCTTCTTCTTCCCTGAGATAACAAACAGTGCCTGGTCATGGTGGGGCAGCAGCCTCCATAGGTTGGTTTTTACTGGAGCCACTGCCATATTTTAATGGTCTCTGGCCTCATACCCAGCGTGATGCAAGACTGGGAGAGCACCTTTAAGGAATGTTAAAATAAAAATCAAAAGAGTGGATCTCAGGTGCCCTCATCTCACACACACACACACACACACACACACACACACACAGGCACACACCCAAAAGGTAACTATGTGAGGAAATATGTTAACTAGCTTGACTCTAGTAATAATTCTATATATGTGTGTGTGTATCAAAGTCATCAGATTAGAAGCCTTATGCATACGCCATTTTCATGTTAAAAATAAGTAAAATAAGCTATCTGTAGTTCCTCTCAGCACTAGGACACTTGCCCTCCGGTTCCACCTGGACGGGCACTGCCCTTGAATCCTAGTCAGACATCATGATCACCAACACGCATTACCTTATCACTGACCCATACAGAATGAAGCATGGGGAATTCAAGGCTTGTAGCACCTAGGAATATTTAAGAGAAGAGATATGAATGAGTCTGCTGCATATCTGCTTCAGGGAAGACAAGTAGACACCCATGGACTCCCACAAATATACACTCATAAGCAGCATGCACCTGACCCAGAGTCACCCATGAAGCTCACCCACAGACTCTTATACCATGTCATTAAAAGATGAGGTTTGTTTTTTTTGTCTCTGTAAAATTGTCTATTTAGCCTCCATTCAGCTGACAGGGCTATCAGCCTGACAGTGTCTCATTAGGGCATCCAGATCCACACTTCGGGAATGTTGATCCATGCAGCTTGCCCTAAATAGAAAATGTTCAGGCTTTGGAGTCGGGTCAGTTTGGCTTTGGGGGGCAGGCGGCAGTGCCACCATTGGTGAGTGGGGGCCATTGCTGCTTCTTTCCCCCATCCCCCCAAATGTTCTTCCCCTTGAGGAGAAAGATTCAGGAAGAAACTGGTGCTGAGAACAGGTGGGAGGCCCAGATGGTCCATGGAAAGACCTCAGTACTGAGGAAAGGGGTGAGCAGCCCCCATGAATGTCCTTGGAGAGGGGGTGGCCCCTGTGAGCATTCTTTCCCTCCACCAGCTGTGGGCATTTCGGAGCAGTCTGATACTTCCCGCCCAAAAGTGTGCACAGGATGTAAGATAATTTTGTGAAATAGTGTACCATAGGCTCATACCTACTGTATATACCTATACATATCAGAAGCAGGAATAAAGTGCCACATGCAGGAAAAAAAAAAAAAGCCCACCTAAAGTTACTGCCCAGGTGACCTTCTGGAGCATTAGTCTTCTCATCTGAAGAATGGGTGTTACAATAATAGCATCTATCACAGAGGGTTTTGGCCAAGCATTAAATGAGCTATTACCAACAAAGGGCTTGACACAAGCTCAGTAAATGGCAGGTACTTATAATACCTCTGTGATCTTGGAAAAATCTCCCAAACTGAGATAATTCTTACCCCATAAGAGTGTTTGCAAAACTTCGTAGAGCTAAAGAGATGCATTATTATTATTATTATTATTATTATTATTATTATTCATGATAAAGCAGACTGTTTTTAGGGACTATGTGATCATACATGCTATTTGAAAGCATCTAGATCCTCCCCACTGTATTGACTGAACCACTCATTCATCCATTTGCTCATTCATTCCAGTGTTGTGCCAGACCATCCTGAGTTTGGAGGGGAGCAGGAAATACACATGAATATGACCCAGAATCTGGCCCAGGGGCTCTCAGGCTAATGTGAGGGACAGGGAGGTCCTTAAATAACCAAGCCCTAGGGCAAGGAATGAGAATTTATTGTACTGGAGAAAATATAAGGAATCTACCCCTGACTTTCCTCATTCTAGTACCTTCCTTCTCTGGGCTTCACAGAGAATCTGTGATAGTTCTCTAAATGCTGCCTGTCTCAGGCATTTCCAGCAGGTGCTTCTCCCAGGCATTTCCAAACAGGTGCCTCTGTCTTCAAGAGAGGCAGTTTTTAACACCCTCATCCCTCTTCTCATGGAAGAATTGTTACCTTTTTCAAAGGCTAATGACAAGAGCCTTAACCTGGGAATCAAGAAGCCTGCTTCCTAGTTGAATGGCACTTGACCAAGCTGTCTGACTTCTCTCAGTCCATCTGTAGTAAATGGACAGCAAAGTACTGCTCAAGCTGAGCTTTGTGGTCAAATGCAAAGGCAATGGACACACATTACCGAAACTTTATTAGGCGGAAATATTTATCAGTCCCTTTCCACACACAGAGTTGATGAATGATTCAGAAAAGAATCGCTTCTTGCAATCCCTGCCCTTAAGCTGCTCACTTTCTTTCTTTTTTTTCTTTCTTTTTTCTTTCCTTTCTTTCTTTCTTTCTATTTATTTATTTGAGAAGGAGAGAGAGAGAAAGTGCAGTGGGGAGGGGCAGAAGGAGAAAGAATCTCAATGAGCCTAATGCGACATGGGGCTTTATCCCAGGAACCTGAGATCCCAAGATCATGACCTGAGCTGAAATCAAGACTCAGCTGCTTAACCGACTGAGCCATCCTGGTGCCCCATGCTCACTTTCTTATTGGGGACAAAATTGACACAAATGACCTAGGCAGGGAATGAGAGAATACAAGGAAATAGATCTGGTTAGGATGTAAACTAGTTTTTTTGCATATCAAATATGACTTTCCCACTGAGTGATATTTATTCCAGAGATGTGTTTTCTTAGACGTAGATAACTTTATAGTATCCTCAGTCTTTCCGTTTAAGCTGCATAGACCACCTTGCCTCCCTCTGTCCTACAGTTGTTCTTGCGAGCAGATAAGGTAAGGAATAGGCAAGCAGTCTGTAAACCAGAGTCTGAGAAGGTCTGGGGAGACTAGAAGGCTCCTGAGAAATCCCACAGACCAACTACTTCTCTGTGTAGATGGATTTCCTGCTGCGTGGAGAACAGAAGTGTTGCAGGTAGGTTCACAGTCCAAGTCAGTAACCCAATGGGACCTAGGACCAGAAGCCCTGGCCACCAGACCTCATCTAGGCCTTCTCTGTGTTCTTCTTTCCTGTTGTCATTCCCACCACAGAAGGTAAGGAGGGTGTTTCTAGTTATGGCAGCTCTCAGGTAAACTTACAAACTGTATAGGCAGATACAATCAAATCTTAATTCCATTTACTAGCTGAATGACCTAGAGAAGTCATGTAACTTCTCTGAACTGTAGAATTGTTATAATAATGTTCAGGGCTTTTTTTTTTTTTTTTCATGTCGCCATCGTGCAGATTAAGTACGTGACAGTGGCACTTAGTAAATGCTGGAGGATGAATGTTGCCTACAGGGCCGCCCCAGTGAATAGCAATGCAGTAAGTGCTGCCCAAATCTCTAGCCACATGTGTCCCCCAGATATCAGCCTCGCACTCTGGGCCTTCCAGAGCTCTTTCTGGTAACCACCCACCCTGGTCCGTTGGGCCAAAAGCACAGGCTAAAATGAAAAGCCAGACAAACCCTCTCCTTATGTAATTACTGAGCCACTTTTTACTGCCACATTAATTAACAATGAAGCAGATCGTTGACATTAGCTTATAGGATCTGAAAAATCATTAATAGTTCTTTTCACACCAGTTTTGGGAACATTCATTGTGATAAATCTTTATTTGAAAGCAATTCACCCTCATTTTCATTTATCCCTGATGTGAGGATAGAGGCATTTTCTTGACAAATTGGGAATTAGAAGGGTCTAGCAGCTACCTTAGGGATACCTGGGACTAAGTAAATGTTTTGAATAGATGAATGAATTTTAAAAAAAGAGTTCAACAAATGGAAAAGTAACCAAATGAAGCAAACCAGTTGTGGTCACAGGGCACAGGATTTGGACTTATAATTCAAGCCTTGTTAGTTGCTGCCATCCTCATCACTGCTGTTATCCTCTTATAATCACCATCTCCAGAGATCCAGCCTCATTATCACTGTCATCCCATCCATCGTCATCATCACCGTCTTCTTCATGGTCCTTATCCTGTTCATCATTCCTTCCCAAGCTTTCTAGACTTTGATCAAAGTTAATCTGTGTCCTTATGGGGAATATCCGTTTCAGAAAAATAACATGCTATCATTTTTGTATGTCTTTTAGAAACCTTTTATTTTGAAATAATGGCATTTCCAGACAGGACCCTTTCTTCTGCAGTCTGCAAAGCAATCGCTGCAACTACTGCCACTACTGTTGGAAGGTCTCCAAGGCCGTATGAATGGAGGAATGTTTGAGAGTGAGGACAGCTCCCCCACACACCCCCCACCCCAGTCCTGGCACTAATTATCATGTTTGCCTTTAATCACAAATCAGCACAGAGCTCCTTTGCTGGGGCTGTTCACTGCCTCACTGAGCCTGGTGGCACTTCCTTTGAAGGCTGTAGATGAACAATTGTAGAGAAGGGCACCATAGGGTCACAAAATGAGGAACAGATTTATATCCTCACCTTAGGTTCGCATTGACTGTTGGGACTCTCTGAGCCTCAGTTTCTTTGTCTGCCAAATGGTATTTTTAGAACGTCTTTCAGGGTAGTCGTGAAGGTTGGCTGATGTAAATTAATGTGTGTAAAGAGGGTGACACAGTGCCTGACATAAAACAGGTGGTTGGTGAGATGGCAGATGATTTGGGGAGGCCAACAAGGTTGTAGGACCTCCCTAACGCGTCATGTTGGGACTGTAGCCCACCCCCCCTCCCTCCATCCTTGTGGATTATCTCAGTTTCTCTATAGGTCTGCTCTCACGTAAGAACGATTGAGCCAAACCATCAAGGTAGCCCCCACCACCCTCCTGTCACACACGTACCTCTTTTACTTCCTCAATCCAAAGACAAAAGGATTTTCTTCTGAAGATGGTTTGTACTTTGAAAGCCAAAGTGAGACATGGAGTCATGACACTCTAGAATGTCAGCGCCTCAGACATCCTCTTGTTCCACCCTCCAGATACATGATGAATGTCCAAATACCACACTTTCCCTTTGGATGCTTTACTTGTATTTGGGGGGTCCCATATCATCATATGATCATAATTCCTTATCCATGACTGCTTGGGTGGGTACTCCATTCATACCCTCTGATTGTTGCCATAGAGCTAGCCCAACTTCCAACCCTTCTACCCAACCCCCCAACCCTCCCAGGGCTTCTCTGGCCTCTGAAACCAGCTTTTCCCAGATCAGAAGTAACAAGCAGTTAACATCCTCGGGGAGCAGCCCTCTACCAGTGACAGATGGGCATTGGTGGATGAATACCCCAGTTGCCGTCACTTCTCAGGTGGGATACTTCAGAGAAGGCACCTGTTTGGGCTGTCTTCTCTTTCCTGTCTTGCATCCTTGTCCTGTATTGCCAACTCCTTCACTTGTATTTCTTTTATTCTTGGGTACCACTTGCACCTGGATCTTTTTTTCAGGACTTTCTCCTGGGGGAACTTAAACACTAGGACACTAGTCCTAAATTCAAGAGGAAACACTGGAGACATAGCCATTCACTCAGTCGTGGAAGCTCCCTGAGTGAATAACAAAGCGGTCCCGCCTTCAGATACTTACATTCTTGGGAAAAGGCTGGGAAACACTCAAGTTCAGTGTGATGAGTGCTGTATAGAAGAAAGGACTACTCTCTGGGTCATTGTGAGGAGTCAATAGTGTATCTAAAATTTCAAGTGATTCACTAAAACTCAACAAACATTTGTTGAGTGTCTGTTGTATGCTAGGCTCTGGGCTGGCCCAGCAGGGATGCAGAGATGAATAAGACACATCCTCTGTCCTTGAGACATATACCTTATATTGGAGGGGACAGAAGCAGGAAAGGTCATTTCAACACTCTGTGATCTATAATTGATGGAGGTGTGTAACTACAGAGAGTATCCTGGGAGCTCAAAGGACTAAGACTCACTCTCAGCAGCAGTTTTTGTTTTCCTGCCCCTATTGAATTATCTCTGTGGGCTTCAATCTAGCTCAGGGCTTGACATAGAGTAGGTGCTCGGTTGATGCTGGTTGAGGTGAACTGAGCAGATCAGTGCAGGAGGAAGAGGCCTCTGACCACATGACTCCTTTGCCCAAGTGGGAAACACCTTTCTCCTTCCATCATTGATCCGGAGGCCCAAGTGGTTTAAACATCATCAGTCACGGTAGACAACAGGTCAAAAATAGAAATTTTTGGTCTTCGTTAATGCCAGGAAAAATTCACATTTATATTCCAAGGCTTTAAGGCAGTAAGAAGTGGGGTGAGGAGGAGGAATCAGAGCTACAAGTTATTGTTCATGCTTGGCTGATATTTAATCAGTTTGTTGGGTCGTAATTGAGAATACAGCTCCAATGACACATGAATTCCAACTATCAAGCCGAAGCCAGTGAATCTTCCTCATTATTTATCTTACAGTAGAGATAACCTTTTCATTATTGAAATATAATTGCCAAATGGGATAGTTAATATTAAAACAGAATTAGCAACATGAACTCAACATTTGGAAGGAAATTTCTAATAGCAATTTTTATGCTTGCAAAATTAGTGCTCAGTGTCAATCTTGCTAGAGCATTAATTGATGACTCAAGTTCCAGGAGAGGCTAGTCTGAGCTGCCCAACTCACTAGCAAGGAGCTTTTTGAACCTCCTGGATCCGTATGGTAACCTGGTGTTATCTATGCCCAAAAGACAAGAAGCAGTGTTTTACCCCAAGTGAGGGACTCTGCAGATGCCACTCAAATCTCACGGGCAAGAATTCTCTTGAGCCTCAAGGCTGGTTTGAGAGGGGTGTCCCCTTGGTGTTCCTCACCTTCCAGCTCTTTCTCCTCAATCCCACTCTCCCAGGACTAGGAACTCGAGCACAGTGACAGTGTCTTATTTGTCTTCGACTTCTGGACTCCTGGCACAGAACCTGTATGTTGTACAGAGCCAGTACATAGGAGGTGACCAATAAATAGTCACTGAAATCACAAAGGAATGAGAGCGGAGGTGAATGTGCTTTGTGAACAAATAGAACTTTCTCTTCAAGGGCTTTCTGGAAGAGGGAACATTTGAGCAGGACCTTAAAAGTATGGAGAAGGCAGTTCTACCTTTTCCAGCAGAGTCAGCTCTTATAGCTAGCTGAGGAGAAATGCTGCCCTGGGTGGTTTTAGAGGTGCATGGGCTTTGAAAGGGGTGTGCTCTTCTATCTGTGACCTCCACTGGTACTCCTTTTTGTCCTCCTTCCCCAAAAAAGTGAGAAAATGGAGTTTGGGGATGATGCTCAGGTCAGTGAGTGTGGCCTGACTCCTATGCTGACTTCCATCCGTGCTTCTGGCCTTTCTGTCTCAGGCTACCAGGCCCTTCCAGGCCCTGCATCCTAGCAAAGGGTCCAACCCTTGGAGGCATTTGCTGTCTTCAGCACAAATACTCATTGTACTGGAGGCAGCAGCTTTCACAGAGGCAAGGAAGTGTGCAGGGAAAGTGGGCACTCCAGAAAATGCCTCTGGATATTTTTTTGTGGAGTCCTTCCTTGGCTTTCCCATGATTTACCTCCAAACTACTGCTGCTGGATTGGGAGTCCCCCCAGAAGAAATTCAAGTGGTGGGGGTTGGGGGTAGGGGTCTGTATTCCAGGCCATAAGATCCGGGGCAAGCACTGTCCCCTGTCTGGCTGGGCCTTAACTCTCCTTTCTGTGAAATGAGGTTGACTAGCTCACCTCCCAAATCCTGCCAGCCCTGTCATTCTAAGACTGTCAATTTTGAAAGTCTAGCTTAAAAAAGCCAACAAAGAACATGTGGATTAGCTTGGTTGGAGTGAATCACCACCATGCCTCACCCCTGGCCCTGTTCAAATCACATTTCACATATTAAACTCATTCTGAAAATAAGGGGAGAGGGAAGCGTCCGGGAAGCAAGTAAACATATTCCGAGCAATCTCTCTCTGGCCACTCTTTCCTCTCCCAGCAGAGATAAGCACATTGTTTCAATCAGGC
The DNA here is from genome assembly GCF_018345385.1 of Vulpes lagopus. Classification (NCBI taxonomy): domain Eukaryota; kingdom Metazoa; phylum Chordata; class Mammalia; order Carnivora; family Canidae; genus Vulpes; species Vulpes lagopus. The sequence continues at coordinate 29,765,180 of NC_054838.1, read as the reverse complement.
ATGCGTTCCATTTCCTTATCTTAAAACTATCTTCTGCCACATTATAAATAATCAGCTTACTGGTGAGCTAGGCCAGGCATGCCTGTGTGCACATGTGCTTGTGCTTGGTGTGTCTGGGGGTAGCAGATGGGGCCTAGGCTGCAGCCTTGATCCTTAAGCAACCCAAGTGAATGAGGTGTGCCCTGGCCCATCACATGAAGTAGGTGGCTGTTGGCAGGAAACCCTTAGCTTAGGTGGCAAATAAAATTTGTTGTCCGGACTGGGACACTTCTCAAAGTGAATGGGATCACTGTTAATAATTTCACTGAGAGGGGGATCCCTGGGTGGCGCAGCGGTTTGGCGCCTGCCTTTGGCCCAGGGCGCGATCTTGGAGACCCAGGATCGAGTCCCGCGTCGGGCTCCCGGTGCATGGAGCCTGCTTCTCCCTCTGCCTGTGTCTCTGCCTCTCTGTCTCTCTCTCTCTGTGACTGTCATAAATAAATAAATAAATTTAAAAAGTAATAATAATTTCACTGAGACAACAGGCGCAAACCAGAACCATCCCAGGCCATCTGGGACACGTGATCATCCTAGCTAGAGGGCTCTGGTGTAAGAAAGGCCTGACATTAGGGGTTCCTTTATTTCAAGGTCACCTATTCCATCCTCTGCCTGTGCCTGAAGTTGTCCCATGGCTTTCAGCCAAGTGGTTTCCTAGCTCCAGCTCACGGTCCCATGAGAATATGACCTACTGTTCCCTACCATTGGGAGGACCTGCTGTATAATTTGTGGAACCTAGTGCAAAATGAAAATGCAGGGCTCCGTGTTTTCAAAGATTATTATTAAGAATTCTAAGACAGCACAGAGCACTGAGTCACGTGTAAGACCTTTTAACCCAGGGGCCCTCTATGACACCCCAAATTCATGAAGCCAGCCCTGCTCCCCCGGCAGCCTGTGTTGTATCTGAAGAGCTCTGGCTCGGGATATACTTTTCCTCCTGCCTGCTTTCTTGCATGCTTGCTTCAGTCATATTTCTAATTTAATTTCTTGAATATAAAATATGTCCACACAGTTCGGAAGTCAAACAAAATAAGATGGTACATGATAAAAAGTTTTACTTCCACCCTTTTGCCTCCTTCCTACCCAATTCCAGCACCCCTTATCCCTTTCCCCTAGGGAACTACTTTTTAGTTTTGTGTATCATTCTAGGATTTATTTATGAGATACAAATATATATTCTTACCTTCTCCAATTTTGTAAAATCCAAAGTTTTCATATTAGATAGACCTTCCATGTCTCATATTAGAACATTCTTCCTGGGGGCACCTGGGTGGCTCAGCGGTTGAGCATCTGCCTTCAGTCCTGGAATTGAGTCCCACATTGGGCTCCCCGCATGGAGCCTGCTTCTCCCTCTGCCTGTGTCTCTGCCTCTCTCTGTATCTCTCATGAATAAATAAATAAAATCTTTAAAAATTTGTTAAAAATAAAAAACATTCTTCCTGGTGTTCAGTAGTAATTTGTTGCCTTACTATAACTCCTCCACGGATCTCACTTTGGAGCCCCACAAAACAAGGCCAATTCTTCATCTCTGGTAAAGCCCTTTGGAGATATGAAAACAGAGACCAGTTCCCCACCCCTTCCGTGTCCTTCAGGTTCAACTTCTTTTATCCAGACCGTTCCTTCAGCCTCTCCTCACAGGGTATGGGGTCTGGGCCATGCTTGCTTGTCTGACTTTCTCAGTATGTGGGGCCCAGAGTGGGCCAGCTGATCTTCCCGGGGCAGTCTGCCATGGTCAAAATAGAGAGAAAATGATCTCCACCATCATCCTAGCCACCCCACCTCTGTGAATGGCAGCTTGATGGTAACAATAGTTCCTATAGGAATTTACTGTATGCCAAGAACCGTGTACATACCTATAAATATTACTTCTATCTTCATGACAATTCTATGAGGTAGGTCTTAAAATTACCTCTTTACAGATGAAGCATCCAAAGCTCAGGGAGGGGGCACCTGGGTGGCTCAGCGGTTGAGCGTCTGCCTTTGGCTAAGGGCGTGCTCCTGCAGTCCGGGGATTGAGTCCCAAGTCGGGCTCCCCTGGGGAGCCCGCTTCTCCCTCTGTCTCTCATGAGTAAATAAATAAAATCTTAAACAACAACAACAACAAAGCTCAGGGAGGTAACTCAGCAAGTAAATGTGAAAGGAAGGCTCCAAATTCAGGTCCATCCAACTGCAGACCCTGTTTTTAACCAATCCAGAATCCCACTTTCCAGATCCCCTTTCAATCACCTTGGGGTCTCTTGGTGACTCCAATAAGGGGCTGGCAGCTGAATGCTTCCCCTAGAGACTTACCTATGTAATACGAACTATGGAATTTCATTCAGCTGGTTTTTCCTGGGCATGGTGAGTATTGTCTATTCTATTATCTCTCCTCTCATTTAACAGTTCCTACCTGGACTCCCAAAGTAATCTCATCCCTTTGTATGCTTTAAATACCAACCAAATTTGTATCTGCAGCCCAGACCTCTCCTCTAAACTCCAGACTTCTATTTCTAATATTCTTCTTCTTATCTGTTAACACCCCTAATTGGATGTGTAGTGAGCCTTTCAAGCTTAACATAACTCATGATTATGACCCCAAGCCCTCTACTTCCTCATAGTCTTCCCCATCTCAGCAAATGAAACCTGTTTGCCCAAGTTAGAAACCAATGTCACCTTTGACTCCCACCATTTTTTCAGTTTCTATGTCCAAGTCACTAACAAGTCCTGTTGGTTCCACCTCCAAAAAAATGTATCCTAAATCCATTATATGATGTATCTCTACTCATCACCTTCATTCAAGTGCCCATGGTCTTTCACCTGAACAACTGGGATATTCCTGTTTACTCCTCTCCCAATTTCAACTCTGCATCTTACACAAAAGATCTTTGGAAGATAAACTGGAGCATTGTTATGTTGCTGCTTAAAACCATTTTATGGCTTCCCTTCATTCCTAAAATAAAATCCAGAGCATTTACCGTAGCTTCGGAGACTCACCAATGTCTGCAGTTTGATCCGGCTTGTTTCCTACCAGTCTACTTATGCCACCCCAGCTACACCTATAGTTCCTTGGACATATTAAGCTCGCCCTTGTTGGCCTCGACAAATGCTGTTCCCCTCTTTGGAATGCTCTTCCATCTCCCTTTGGTGTTCTTTGCCCCTCTCATTCACGAGTCTCAACCTAATTGTCATCTCAGAACTTTTCTGGCAACCTGATCTGAATTAATAATGTCTTGGTATCCTCTCTCAAGTTGTCTTATTTATATGCATCATAGCACTTATGGCCATTCATTTTTGGTTGTCTGTTGTTTTTCTGTTTATGATAAACATACATCTCCACATCTCCTGCTCTATGAGGGCAGGAACTGTATCTCTTTCATTCAGTGTGGAATCACCACCAGTAAGCATGGTGCTAGACACACAGCCATCTCTCAAATGCTATGGGATTCTTTCCCCCTCTTTTGTTTGGTTCTTTTCCATGATAGACCTTACTAGAAAGCTGCAATATACTTTTTATTGCCTGGTGTCCTAATTGAATAGGCTTTGCACTGTGGGAGAGTTGAACAATAAAGATGTCTCTTAGAATACACACATACACACTAAATGGCTTTTTTCTTAAGGAATCAGTAGTAGCTTTCCTCCAAATGCTGATGATCCACAAATGAAATGGGAAGAGGTGGTGACTAATATTCCTCACATCTGCGGAGGCAGTGGAGCATCATTTAGTTACAGTGGTTCCTGGCACCACTCAGGGCAATGGAAGTGTTTGCACTTGTAATTGAGGCCATGGACTCAGGAACCAGACTGGGTTCAAATCCCAGCTCTGCTTCATTTCTTCCCCTCCACAACAAGGTGACAAAGATACTACGTACTTTCTACGGTAGTTGATTGTGAAGATTCCATGTGTCAATATGTGTAAAGTACTTAGTGTTTGGCAGGCAGTAAGTACTTAGCATTCGTGATCATTAATATTGTTATCACGTGCTGAGCTTCTCACACATATTTTCTCCCAACAGCCTAATGAGGTGTTTTAATTTCAGTTCAGCTAATGTTTCCTGTGTCCCTCTGCCAGGGCCTGGAGATGCAAGGATGAATCTTTCCTAAAGAGGCTCCCAAATTCTTGGGACCACATGGAACTACTGTAGAGTGAATCAGTAACATAAGTGCAGTGTCAGAATGTGCCTGAGCATACCAGCATATGTGCTAGTGTATCAGTATGTCCGGATGACAGGGTATATGTGAGTATGTACGTATGTCAGAGTATCTGCAAGTATGTCCATATGTTGGAGTATGTGCAAGTATGTCTGTATGTCAAAATATGTGCCCATATGTCAGAGTATGTGTATGTCAGTTTGTCTGCACATCAGTATATGCGAGTGTGTTAGGATGTCAGTATGTCAGAATATATATGAGTATGTCCATATGTCAGAATATGTGTGCGTATACCAGTTTGTCTGCACTTCAGAGTATGGCTGAGTATCTCAGAGTAGGTGTGAGTGTGTCCATATATACATATGTCAGAGCATGTGTGAGTATGTCATTATGTCCATATGCCAAAGTATGTGTACGTCAGTGTGTCTGTATGTCAATATATGTGTGAATTTGTCAGAGTATGTCGGTATGTCAGAGTATGGTTCAAGCCCAATGAGGGGCCATTAGCCCCAGGGAGAGCTGTCTGCAGATCTGCTACTGTTAGCCTCCTAGTTGTAAAAGTTTTGACAGTTGGCCGAGGCTGCATTGTGGCTTTCTTGCCCATCTTTGCCCATCTTCTGGTCTCCCAGAGACTACTTTCTCTGTGCTTATAACTCAGTTTGCAAATCACAAGCAAAAGGAAGTCTTCCCCACAAAGAGTTTTGCTCACTCATCACCCAGGACCCTGAACCAGCTGCCTCTCATTGTCTAAGAAGAGCCCTGTGTGGTTAGACCATTCGGGGCTTAATGAGGTAAAAAGGCACTTCCCTGCCCTGGACCTGGGAGTGCAACAGTTACCGGCTGCTAAAGGCAGACATTAAAGAGAACCATTTTAATTGATTACAATGTGGATATGCTGTATTGGTTGAGTTCGAGGGCATCTTGGAACAGTGCTGTCATAGTGGACCTTAATTAGATAATAAATTAATAGATGAATGGATTCTGAAGTTCAAGGGACAGGCAACAGATAGAGGCCTCGCCTCCTCTTGGCCTGCTGGTGAGCTGTGGGGATGAGAGAACAGGTTGCTGGGCCGTGTGGCTCCTAAGGCTCCTTAGCTCAGGTATCCTGTAGGTAACACCTAAGTTAGATGCTGAGCAAAGGAGCAGCTTTTTAATACTGTGGAAATGGCCTGAGCATGAGGCCTAGATTTGCTCACCTCTTTGCTATCACTTGTTTCAACAAGTATTTATGGACCATCTGCTATGTGCTGGGGACAGTGGTTGGCACTGGGATACAAACAGCAAACCCTGCCCTCATGGACAGATAAATAAGATTGTCACAGAGTATCCTGGCCAGCAAAAAAAAAAAAAAAAAAAAAAAAAAAAAAAAAAAAAAAAAAAGATTATAAGGCAGCATAAGATAAGAAGGGGAGAGTCCAGAGCATTAGGTAGGAAGGTCAGTGGGAAGCAAAGTCTCAATTTTAGGGGCACCTAGGTGGCTCAGTTCATTGAACATCTGCATTCAGCTCAGATCATAATTTCAGGGTCCTGGAAAGGAGCCCTGTATCAGGCTCCCTGCTCAGTGGGGAGTCTGCTTCTCCCTCTCCCTCAGCCTTCTACCCTCTGCTCATGTTCTATCTCTGTCTCCCTCTCAAATAAATAAATAAATAAAATCTTAATTTTTTTTTTTTTTAAACAGAGTGGTTAGGGATGCCTGAGTGGCTCAGTTAGTTAAATGTTTATTTCGGCTCAGGTCATGATCTCAGGGCCATGAGATTGAGCCCCATGTGGGGCTTGGCACTGGGTGTGGATGGAGCCTGCTTAAGATTCTCAGTCTCCCTCTCCTTCTGTCCCTCTTCTACACTCACTCCCCCTCCCTCCCCATGCATGCTGTCTCTTTAAAAAGCAAAAAACCAGAGTGGTTAGAAAAGTAACTGTGGGGATGATATTTAAACAAAGAATTGAAGGTGGTGAGGGGCTGAGTCATCTGGGAGAAGAATTTCCCCATTGGGGGACACACTAATGCAGAGACCCTACAGTAGGAGTGTGCTTGGTGAGTCCGAGTGACAGCAAGGAGGCCCATGTGGCCTCGGTGAGCATGAGAAGGTAGACAGCCAGGAGGCCAGAGGGGCAGTAGTCACAGACCAATTGGATCACCTAGGGCCCTAGGGCCACTATCAGGATTTGGGCTGTGGCTGTGATTGAGGGGAGGAGTCTTTGGAGTACTCCCTCACCTATAATTGACCAGCGTGCATTTAATCTGAGATGGCAAGTGCATAGCATGCATATAGCAGCTACCTCCACCTACACCCATGGCAGACAGTGCTGACTAATCACAGCCCTCTTTCCCAGTGAGCCTGATTTGAACTTTGAGTCTTGATCACCCAGCCCTCCACGAATCCTGCCAGCATCTCCAAGTTGGCACTCTAGTGGAAGTGCTGGATTCCAGTCATCCCCCCACCCCCGCCCGATGTCTGTGCCAGCCCTGAACTGACAAGGCAAGTAGAAAGGCATTGGGCCTAGTGCCTGGCCCAGACAGCACAGTGGAGGATGGCTGGGTGGGGAAGGAGTCATCAAAAAATAACAAGGCAAGCCTGATAATCACTGTAGAGATATCACTGCCTGTGATGGTGGCAGAGGGGATAGTTACTGCAGAGCTGCCCTTAGGAGGTGATGTTCAGGACACTGTAAAGGCAAGGTAGGATACTATCAGCATGAAAGAGTATGATGGCCTGAGGGGACATCATAAGGAATGGAGGGAGCCCCCAGAAGGAGGTGGGGACAGTCTGTTGTGGCTGCTTGTGTTGCAGTATATAAGGGAAGGAATAGGGAAAGGCTTAATCAGAGCTCAGAGTCCCCTAATTGTTTGCCATGCCCTGAATGTCCCCTTGGAGAGAGGCACAGAATATAAAGCATATCAACTATTTGAGGATAATGCCAATGATGGTAGAAGACAGATCCCACAATTTCAGAGGCTTACATAAGTATATTTTATCCATGCAGTAGTTTGATGCAGTGTCCCTGATTTGCAGGCAACATTTCCTAATGCTGGGCATGGTTCAGAGACCCAGACTTTTTTTTTATCTTGTGGCTCTCCCATCCCCTAGGGTTTTAGAGTCATCTGCAAAATAGGAAGGAAAGGGAAGAAGGCAGGCCTGCTTCCTAAACACCTGGACTGAGGAGGTGTTCAGTGAGATCTAGTGCTCTGGTGCCACCTGGATTCCAGGGCATGTGGGCAACGTAGTCCTTGGCTGGACAGCCACGATTCTAGACTCAGGATGGGAGAGCACACATGTGAGGGACAGTAAGCATCTCTTCTCTGTGAATATACACAAAACACCATAAACCCTGGCTTGTACCTCCTGTATTTCGTTCAGCACAGCAAAGTCCATTGACAATAAGACTGACTTACAATAAGTTCTTCATGTTTTCAGAAAAAATTGTCATTTCTCAAGAGCCTGAAGATGGTTCAGATTGATAAGCATTTATTAAGCACCTTCTTTATGTCAGACAGGAGAAAAACTCTGCCTCAGTGTCCTCCTCTGGAAATAGTGGTAAATTCCACCCCACCCCACCCCCCCGCCCAGGGCAGGGTTGTCACAAGGATTAGATAGGGTATTACCTGGCCCATAGGAAGTGTGAAGTAAGCACCAGTGCCCATCTCCTCTTCCTTCAAGCTTTCCCATGTGAGATCCTGAGGGTAGATGGGAGGGCCAGCAGCCATCCCTCTTCTTTAGGGCCTTAGCTTGGGAAATCTTGTCCTGCAGGGAAGAGCATCTACCTGTAGAGGCAGGGCCATAAGGGAAAAGCTGAACACATAGGGGTTAAAGATAGTGGCAACCCTGCCAAGGGAATTCTTTAGGTCTCTCTGAGTCAAAAATCTGAACATTATGCTATAGATCGAACCTCATGTTTCCTGAATGGGGGAGCCTGTCCCAGTTTGTTGGCTTTATATGTTATGGGCCTCTGCTCCTCCTTGCTCCTCTGAAGGCTGGTAGCCAAGGTGACTGTTCATCATGAGGGCTGTGGCAGGCCACCTGGCTGCTGCCTGCCAAGTTTTTTTACAAAGATACTTGGGAAATTAGCTGAGGTTCCTTCTCAAGAAGTGGGTTTCCTCAAAAAGAAGGAAACTGAGGGAGGAACTTTGACCAGATTTTGGTTTCATGTATCAGAATGACGGAGTCATCAGATTTTTGAAAAGGCAATAAAAAAAAAGGATGGTCAGGGTACCCTTCTTGGGGAAATTGTTCTACTTCATGCTAAGTGACTATGCTATTAATTTCAGTTTGTGATACTCCTCTAAATTATATTCATTTCTGGCCATAATTTTCTCCCAACTGTCAGGGCAATGAGAAAGTGTTGGCATCAGGCACTAGACTGACTCCGTGAAGCTGGGCAGGGGCTGCCAAGCAAGAAGGATGCAAGCAAGCCTCAGCCAACGTTCTAACCAGGATCTGGCCACAGTTTCCACACTCAGAAAAGGAGGCACATAGGCCAAGGGACCTCAGGAAGGTCAGTTTTAGAAGAAGATCTCATCAAGATAAGGCAGGACTGGCCTAGGAGGGCCTTAGTCAGATGACCAGAACTAGCATCCAGAAACAAGACTGTATTAGGTTCTCCAGAGAAAAGAATCAACATGATAAATAGATAGATAGATAGATAGATAGATAGATAGATAGATAGATAGATAGATAGATGGATGATACATACATACATACATACATACATTGATAAATACATTGATAGATACATAGATAGATTGATTTAGTATAAGGATGTGGCTCATGTCATTATGGAAGCTAAGAAGTCCCACAATCTACTGTCTGCAAGCAAAAACCCCAGGAATGCCAATACTGACTAGGACTGTAGTTCCAGTCTTAGTTTAAAGGCCTGAGAACCAGGAGCACCCATGGTATCATTCCCAGTTCAAGGGCAGAAGACTAATGTCCCAGCTCAGGCAGTTAGGCAGAGGAAGCAAATTCTCCTTCCACCTTTTTGTTCTATTCATGTCCTCAATGGATTGGATAATGCCAGCCCATCTATTACAAGAAGTCAATCTGCTTTACTCAGTCTGTGAATTTAAATGCTAATTTCATCCAGAAATACCCTCACAAACACACCCAGAAAAGATGTTTTAATAACTGGGCACCTCATAAACCAATCAAGTTGACACAAAGTTGACCATCACCATACCAAGGCCAAAAGAGATTTTAAGGCTGTTTGGAAGTTCCAAGTAAGAGCTTTATTAGCAGAAAGAAGACACCTAGAAGGACATAGTTGGTCCTATAACTCTTTTTTTTTTTTTTTTTTTTTTTTTTTAGGCACTTAGAGCTTCATCCCCTCACTCCTGCCTTCAGGCAGGGAGAATGAAGGACACGCCAGGGGGCAGGGAGCAGGAAAAAGCCCTGGGAATGTTGCTTTGGGGGAAATCTCCCAAGGAGATTGGGAAACATCGAAATCCCAAGATTGGACTGATTGAGTCGGAGAACCAGATTCCTTGAGGGTCTGGAGCACCTACGAGTGCACCCACAGCATGCACGCACACTCACAAACACACGTACACACAGCCTCACTGCTGTCACTCGAGTCTCGAATTCTCTCACACACTAAGTCAAGAGGCTGCTCACATTTTCACTTAAGATTAAGGGGAAGGGAAGGGGGAATTCCCGTTCTGTGTTCAGTCTGGCAGTGGCCAACCTTAGAAGGGAGGGTGAGGAGGGGGGAAGGGAAACGAACTTTGGGGACCCTTGGGAACAGTTAAGAAAAGAACAAAAGTTTTAGGGCTCCTCCTCCCCCATGCTGGAGTCTCAAAAATCTGTTGGAAGTTGTTGGAGGGGATCATCGCTCATCCCCAGATCTGGAAGGATGACATTGCCCCATCTCCCCTATCACAGCCCTCCCCACCTCCCCCACCCTACATCCCGCCAAAAGCACAAACCAACCCCACTTCCACTAAGTCACTGGCACCTGCTGTTACCTGAGCAGGAGCGTGCCTTGCTGCGCTGCTTAGGGGTGAAGCTGGAGGCAGGGCCACCCAGGAAGCCTCCGGGGTGGAAGAGTCCGCTGCTGTAGTCGTGGGCAGCGGCCGGCACATAGGATGGGTAGGTGGGGATGGGGTGGTGTGTAGCAGGCTGGGTGCCCATGGCAGCCAGGCCTGGGCGCAGGGGACTGCCGCTTTCCATCTTCATGCTATCGGTCAGTGACACCTGGTACTTGACGCCATCCTTGTCCTCCCCCCGGGCTGCGCTACCCCCTGCGGAAGAGGAGGCTGGAGAGGCAGCCCCCGTGGTGCTGGGGTCCGGAGACACTTCCTTGGGTGGAGTGGGTGGGAATCCGAAGAGGTGGGATGGTCCTATAACTCTTATTCAAGAAATACCCCTGAGGCTAATCTAACAGGAACTAGAATCAGAACAGTGCTCAGCCAGAAGGGAGCAGGTGGGGGCAAGGGCAGCATCCTGTGAGGATGCTGTAGGAGTAAAGCTGTAGTGTAGTCTCTCTGTGGTGAGCTCTCTCAGTCAGAGGCTAGAAGATGAGGTATTTGCTGACATTTGTCTGTTTCACACTCAGAGAAATTTTTAAAAAGAGTATTTTAAGAAAATATATTTATTTGAGAACAAGAGAGTGAAATGGTAGGGGAGGGTTCAGACAGACTCCCCACTGAGCCCACCACGGGCTTCATCTCACAACCCTGAGATCATGACCTGAGCTGAAATCGGGTGTCAGACACTCAACCAACTGAGCCACCTAGGTGCCTCGAAAAACAGAACATTCTAATTCAACTTAATGAGGATAGGGTACATCCTTAATAAGGATGAACTTAATAAAGAAGGGAAGATACCTACTGTGTGTCAAACATTCTACTATGTGCTTTATTTCTCACAGACAACTTTGTGGCCCATTGTAGAGATCAGAAAACTAAGGCCCAGAGAGAAGAAGTAAATTGTCCAAGGTCTTGCAAGCTAGTCAGGGGCAGAGCCTGACTCCAAAGCTTGTATTCTTTCTTCCAAACCATTGTGGGCAAGGTGCTGAAGTGGAGCTTTGTGTTGAGATCTTTGACTGATGTTCCTATGCTTTGCTGTCACCTGGTACACTGGGGGACACTTGCCCATGACAGAGTAAGCCAGGTGAAGACTTCTACCTTGATCTCCCTGAGCCACCTCTGAGCCTCAGTGGCCCAAAGTGCTTCCTTTAAGTTCCTCTGATTCCATGTACACACCCTGTCCACTGACAGTGAGTTCCTTAGGTGCAGGAGCCAAGGAGTCCTTGGCACATAAAAGATATTGTGTATAGGTAGGCAGGTGGCTGATGAGGGCAAGAAACATGATATATAAAGAAATTGAGGTGTTCAGTTGGGAAGCAGACTTGGATTCCAGACCAAGTCTCTGGGCCACAGTTTTCTCATCTGTAAAATAAAAATGTTCAACTAAATGATTGCTATGCGCCTCAACAACAACATTGTAAGGTACTAAGATTAGAATTCTTGGATTCAAGGACTGATCCTAATGCTCTGTGGAACTTAAGAACCTGAAACTCAGCCATGGAAGCCTTACTCCTAACAAAGAGCATTTACTATCTTGGGCTACAGTCAGAGGTTCACTTGTTTTATCTCCAAGTAAGCTGCAAACTCCCTAAAGACCTCTGTATTACTCATCTCCACCTCCCCAAGATCTGGACACACAAGGTCAGGCTTATGGGAAAAATCTAGTACTCAGTTGAGGGCCTACAGTTAGATTTGTGCCCAGCCTGGGTACCCCACATACCTAACCAAAGCTTAAACACCAGACCTCCACCGCCAAAGCTGGGACCTGGGATTTTCTTGGATTGATCATTATACAGCTGAACATGAGTAACTAGAAATCCATATGTGTCCAGCTTTGGGTTTTTTTTTTTTTTTTTTTTTTTTTTTGTAAAATTGGCCAGGAATATCAAATTGGTAAAAAAAAAAAAAAAAAAAAATACAAAATAAATAATTTATAGCAAATATGGCAGACAATCCTTTCTATAGAAAATAGAAAATAGGAAAACATTTAAAAATGCAAATAATTGATACACATATAAGCAAAGCATTCAGTCTAACTATTAATCCAAAAATGCAAATTCAGACACAATGAGATGACACTTTCTATTTTGCAAATTAGGGGATATGTTACAAACTAAAGATCTCAGTGTTGGCGAGAGTATGGTAATATACACATTCTCATTTAAGGTCTATGGAAGTGTACGCTGACAGCCCCCTAAGGGAAAGCAAATTGGCCATATGTATCAGGACACATTAAAACATGACATCCTTGATCCAGTTATTCTACTCCCAGAAATATATTCCAAGGAACTGATTGGAAATATGAGCAAAACATTATGTTCCCAGATGTTCATGGTGCCATTATTTATAAAAAAAAAAAAAAATCGGAAACCACCTCCGTATCTCACAATATGGCAAATAGTACTACTTTATAGTGTATCTACTTAATGGAATATTATAAAGTTACTTAAAATGAGGTCTACAAAGCAATTTTCATGACTTCCAATGTTTTTCATAAAACTTGAAATTTTAAAACTATTTCATAGCTACATCCAAAGAATGTCAAAAATAGATGTGGATACCTCACAAAATATTAACAATAGTATTGCGTGGATGCCATCGTTACAGTTCCTATTCTTTATTTCAAGCTTTTTGTTATTTATTTTTTACATGTATGTTTTTAAAGAATGAAGAGAAGGAAAGTTTGCAAGGAGCCAGCATGGGGAGGACCCATTTGTCTTTGCAATCACCAGGGACCGCCTGCTAAGGAAGCCCGTTAAACCGAGGGTGGCAGAGACCCTGTGCTGAAATTGCTCCGTCTCTGGAGCATATTTTTTCTTTACTGAGGAAATTGCTTTCCATAAAACCAGCTCTCTGACACCTCCGAGTACCAGGGAACCATGCAAGCCCGCTTTCCTGGGGACATTCTCTAATGGGGAACTCCATCACGTTCCAGCTTGGCGCTTCCAACAAATCCCAGCCAGCCATAAAAATTTTTAGCACCCTGTATGCAAGACTGGTTGCGGCGGCCTCATAAAAACCCCATTCACCGAACAAGAGCTGCAGGCCTAAAATTCTCGAGGCCCCTGCTGTTTTAAACTCAGTGGCGTGGCGCATAGCTAAGTGACGCCTGGTAGAGCTCCACACAAGTCGGGACTGGATCTCGGGCGGAACTAGTAAAAAAAAAAAAAAAAAAAAAACAGGGAAAAATGGGCCTGTGGTGACCGTGCAGTGTCCAGTCACGGCAGAAAGCCACCTTCCTGCTGCTTTTTCAGGCGGGGTAAATGGACTTAGCCAAGCGAGAGAGCATTTAGGGATGATGATCATCCTTTAAGATGGGAGAGGGGGTTGTGAGGCGTGTGAGAGGAAGAGTGAGTGGTGGGGTACCCGGCCCTAATACACACTTCAGCATGCTGGGAATGGGGACACCCCTCTCCTGTCTGTCCCTGGGTGAGAGTGAGGACTGCACCCCCCTCTGCCCTCAGGGATAGGTTTCAGCACCCCCCAGCAGTGGCCAGAAGACCCAAGTGTGGGTCAGGAGCCCACGGCCTACGCATGGCTGGTGTTTCTCCGATGAGGGAGCCTGGTAGCCAGTACAGCTGTGGCTCTCCACATCACTGGGGCCCAAGAGGCCTGGGTTCTAGATCCTGCTTTGCCCCCCTTTAGCTTTGTCACACTGGGCAGGTCACTTCCATGGTCTGTCTCTCAGCTCTGGTTTTCTCATCAGTAGCCTGAGAGTAATAAATTCCTATCCAACCCCCTGCCACTCCATACACACATCCTTTTTACCCGTTGTATTAAAAGTGTCATCCTAAATGAGTTCAATGCCCTAATCAAGTCAAATCATTCAAAGATGACTTAAGAAGTCATCGTAAAATTTCTAAGAGAAAAATTCGTTGTTCCTTATGCTTCTTTAGATGGAGTTGTCTGTAACCCTGTTCTCTGTTAACAAAAGATAACGAAGTTTCTCAGCATCTGTGCCATACATCTCAGTTCAGTGAATTCAGATCCCAGGCCTTACACATTCTGTGTGGCTTTGGGGAACTTACTTAACCTCTCTGAACCTCAGTTCTCTCATCTGTAAAATGGAAATCATGAATACCTCATAGACTTTTGGTAAAGATTCCAGGGGATAAGATGCTAAAGCACTTTGTATACTACATGACACAGTTTAGGTTCAGTAAAGGACCCTGCCCTGCACTTCTCTGAGCACGAATTAAACTACTGGATATTGCTCAGAGCACCACTCTTGGATCTCTGTGTGTTGTAGCCGTCCTACAAGTGCTTAGGGTAATGTAGACGAATACTCAATTTTTATGGTTTCTGACACTGAACGTTAGCCCACTTAAGGCCTCCTATTAGGTATAGTACCACTCATTTTCTTGGGATTGCAGTTTTTAACTGAATGGACAGAAAGAAATATTTATAAGGAAGGGGAAAAGAGGATCAGCAGGAACAGCATTCTGACTTCCTCCCAAAGTATTCCCAGGAGAGAGACAGCTGCTCCATCATCTGGCTACTGCAGGCCATGCTATGCTAAACCAGAAGAGGGATGGAGAAACCTCATATTTCTTTTTTGTTGTGGATTTCCAATATGTCGTAAAAAGAGGCACCTTGTATGATTTCAATTATTTGACATGTATTAATGTTTGTCTATGGCTTAACTTGTGGCCAATCTTGAGAATGTTCCATATTTACTTGAAAAGAACATGTGTTCTACGGTCCTTGGGTAGATTGTTCTGTAAATGTCTGGTGAGGGATCCCTGGGTGGCGCAGCGGTTTAGCGCCTGCCTTTGGCCCAGGGCGTGACCCTTGAGACCCGGGATCGAATCCCACGTCGGGCTCCCAGTGCATGGAGCCTGCTTCTCCCTCTGCCTATGCCTCTGCCTCTCTCTCTCTCTCTGTGACTATCAAAAATAAATAAAAAAAATAATAAATAAATAAATAAATAAATACATACATACATACATACATAAATACATAAATAAATGTCTGGTGGGTCTAGTGAGTTTATGGTGTGGTTCAAATCCTCCTTATCCTTGCTGATTCCCTGGCTAGTGTTCCTATCAGTTATTGAGAGTATGCTATTGAGAGTTCTATTATTATTATTATTATTATTAATCTATTTTTCTTTCAGTTCTGTCAGTTTTTGATTCATGAATTTTTAGGCTTTGTTGTGAGGCATATATTCTTTTATAATTGTCATATTTTTCTGATATATTGGCCCTTTTATTATTATAAAATATCCCTCTTTGTTTCTAGAGATAATTCTTATCCTGTTTCTATTTTATCTAATATTATACCAGCCACTCCAGCACACTTTTGGCTTCTGTTTCTACAGTATATCTTTCTCATTTTGTTTTTGTTTTTGTTTTATTTTTAACTTGTGTCTTACAATCTAAGATACACCCTATAGATGGCATATCGTTGGATATTGCTTTTTATCTGGTTTGACAATATCCACCTTTTCTATGGGTTATTTAGACCATTCACGTGTATTATCATTATTAATATTATTTTTATATTTTCCATTTTGGTATTTGTTTTCTTATAGGTTCCTTGTCTTTTTTATTCCTCTGTTCCCACTCTACTACTTTTGCATGTGTGTGTTTCACAAAGATTTTTAGATGTTAATTTTTTTGCTGATTGTTTTAACCATATTTTAAAGGGTTTTTTAGTGATTGGTCTAGGGATTGTGATATGAATCTTAAGTTATTATAATCCACTTTAGGTTAATACTAGCTAAATTCCAATAAAATTTGGGAACTTTATTCCAAGATGACTATCCCTTCCTCCCTTTATGCTATTACTGATATAGATAGATAGATAGATAGATAGATAGATAGATAGATAATATAGATAATAAACCTAAATTCAACGATATGATTATTGCTTTATATAAACTTATGTTTTCAAAAGATGTTAAGAGAAGAAATGAGAGAATGGGTATTTACTGAATTTTTTTTATATTAACCCACATGTTTTCCATTTCTGATACTCTTCACTTCTGACCCTCATGGCATCATTTCCTTCCAGCTTGAAAGCTCCTAGCAATGAATTCTCTTCATTTTTGTTTATCTGGGAATGTCCTTATTTTGCCTTTACCATTTTTAAGGATAGTTTTGATGGATGTGGAATTTTTGGTTGACAGTTATTTTTCTTTCAATTCTTCTGGCCTCTGTTGTTTAAGATGAGAAGTCATGGGGAACCTGATTGGCTCAGGTGGAAGAACATGGAACTCTTGATCTCAGGTCATGAGTTTGAGTCCCATGTTGGGTGTAGAGATCACAAAATAAATAAACACAAACAAACAAGCAAATTTTAAAAACAAGACAAGAAGTCAGATATCAATTAAATTGATGCTCTCCTGTACATAATGAAGTCATTTTTTCTTTTTTTTTTTTTTTGAGATTTTGTCTTTGTCTTTAACAATTTGACTATGATGTGTCTGTGTATAAATTGCATTTATCTTATCAGAGATTCATTGAGTTTCTTAGATACATATCTTAGTGGTTTTTATCCACTTTGAGGTAGTTTTATCTATTATTTTTCCAATACTTTTTCTGCCCCTTGTCTCTCTGCTTCTTCTGGGGCCCTCATTATATGTTTGTTGGTACTCTCAATATTATCCACAGGTCTCTGAGATTCTGTTTGTTTCTCTTCAAATGTTTATCTCCCTGTTCATCAAATTGCATAATTCCTATTATCTATCTTCAAGTTTACTGAGTTTTTCTTTAGCCATCTGGAGTCTATTCTTGAATTCCTTAGTGTATTTTTGTTTCAGTTATTGTACTCCAGCTCTAGAATTTTCTTTTGGTACCTTTTTAGAGTTTCTGTCTCCTTGTTGAGATTTGATGTTGGTTGATTAATTGTCGTCATGTTTTTCTTTAATTCCCTAGACATGATTCCATGTGTTTTTTTTTTTTTTAACCTTTTTTTTTTTAGTGGCTGCTTTTATCTGCTACTGAAAACATTTTGGAGGACTCTCAGTTTCTGTTTACTGTTTTTGTAGCTGATTTGGGGTCATACTTTTCTGTTTCTTTGTCTTTTAAATATGTTGCTGCTGTTATGGTTGAAAATGGACATTTTAGTTACTATATCTGACTTTCCCTCATGATGATTGTTGCTACAACTCTTTTTCCCCCTTTGTTTTTGGTTTGTTTCCCCCCCCCCCCCCATATTTAGAACTTGCCTGGGTTAAATCTGCGAAATCTTTCTTCTCTACAGTGTGACCACTGGTGTCTCTGTTTAGTTATTTTTCATTATTGCTTTTAAAGCTTCTGTCTTTGTAGCTTACTAGCCAATCAGTGAAGTAATTGGACAAAGATTATGCTCAAACACAATCAAGCCTGCAAATGTTCTGCAAATGAAGCTGTGGAGTGAGGGAGGGGAGCACATTAAAAAATCCAGAACATTTTAAAATCTGTTCCAGCTTTATTTTCTACTGGGTCCTTTACAATTCCTGTATGGCTGCACACATTTCTTGGGATGACCGGGAGTGTGTGGATAGCTTGGGCCCTCTCTGACCTCCACTATTCATTCACAGTTCAGCCAAGAATATGCTTACCCCAACAGAGACCTCATGCTAGCAAAGCCACTGGTCCTGCCTACTTGCCTGCTGCCAGGATCATCATTGGCACTGACAGTGTCACTGGCCATGGGCATCACCGGCTGCTTCCAGTCAGCTGAACCCCTTCCACCGCAGCAGCCAAGCTTCCAATCCTCACGATAGAACCTCTGTGCTATAGAAGATGGGAAGAGCCTAAGGCAATAACACCATGGAGTCCCAGAATTCTTGCCTAAAATTAAGCAATATTTCAGGCATAAAGGCTTCTGAGATTGTCACCTATTGCCTTTGTTCAATTTTAGAGTGTTGAAATGGTTGTTTTTGTCAGTATTGTTCAATTTTATAGTTTCTTTTGAGGGAAAAGGATTTGCCAGCCTCTTCACTCAGCCATAGCCAGAAATATCTCCTATAGTTTCTTTTATATCCATGGTCTCTTTTGATCCTGACAACTTCTAAGTGAGATAGGCAAAGCAAGTGTTCTTAGTTCCACTTCAAAGATAAAGAAAATGAAGCTCAGAGAGGTCAAATGACTTGCTTGATGTCATTTGGCTTGAAACTGGCTGAACCGGAACTCCAGCTTAGTGTTCTAGATTCCAATGCCTTTTCTACTATATCATGGAGCCTGATAAGCTGTCCTACTTGGCTCTGGATGCTATAACAAAATATCATAGACTGAGTGGCTTAAACATGAGACATTTATTTCTCACAGTTCTGGAGGCTTGAAGTCCAAGTTCAAGGTACCAGCAGATTGGTTCTTGATAGAGGTCTTCTTCCTGGGATAGAAACAGCAACCTCCTCAATGTGTGTTCACATGGCCTTTCCTTAGTGCGTGTGCATGGAGAGAGAGAATGGGAGAACAAGCTGTCTTTGTCTTATAGAAGGGCACTAAGGGTCCTATCCTCATGACCTAATTTCAACCGAATTACCACCCATGGTGCCCATTGTCAAATGCTATCACATTGAAGGTTAGGACTTCAATATAGGAATTTGGGGGGGACATGAACATTCAGTCCATAAAAGAAATTCTCCTGAAGCTTTCTCTTACTGCCTTGAGGTCTGGAAACTTTCACTGGGTCCTCATATTCATCAAAAGCCAAGCTCAGGGGGAAGAAACAAAGGATAAACTCCAGCTACAGATGGTAAAGCTCAGTGCCTTTCTTCTTCTCACCATGAAGATGAAAGCTGATAGTGGAACTTCCTTTCTCTTACAGTCCTACAGCTGCCCTACTGAGGGATCTGCATTTGTCCACAGGTAGCCCCTGAATTAAAACTATTGCACAGATTTTGTGTTAGATTAACAGCAGTCATTTGCTTATTCTAGCTTCCTCTGTTAAGTTGTCCGGAAGAGAAAGATAACATTTGCTTTAAGATCCAGCGATTCATAACCCCCCCATATCAGAGTTTTATCTTTTGTGCTGAAGCCAGGATTTACATATGCAAACTCTGGAACCTGACAGGATTTGCCTGAGCCTCTGGAGAGTAATCTGAGCTCTGCATTCTTGGGGTGACTGCTGCTGACTCTGACCTAAACCCAGTGCAATCAGCAGGGGACAGCATCTCATGGCAAGAAAGTGCTAGGCTGCTCTGTTGTTAATGTGCTGTATGACCCTGGACATTAGGGCCAATTCCCTAATGATACATACTGTCACATATGTGACATTGACCTGTAAATTGACCTGTTACCATGCAGCGAACATAATGTGAAGAGCTTTACATATAAAACCTGGATGTCCCCAGACTTCATTAACCTATGGTCTCATTGATGGCAATTATCCAGATTTCTGGGATTTCTCCCTCAGCAATTTGTATGAGACCTCCAACTCACTCAAAGTCTTGCTCAGGGTTTTCTGGAAGACTCTAGGGGCCTCACATGTGCTCAGGAAGTCTGCTCTGATGCCTTTATATCACACTCCTTATTAATATTCTCTCTGCCTACAAGCCACTGGGAAGGTGGTACTATGCCTCAACCCTCCAGCTGAATTCCACAAGATCACCATTATTCTGCCCAAGTACCTCCAAAGCTGTACCTCATACTGTCTACGCTGCACTATAAATATTCTGTTCCCTAGAGAAAGGAGGAGAAGGACTCTTGCCCCCACTCTGTGATAGACCTTGGTCCCTGGGTCCCAAAGCAGCACTGTGTGAGTCCAGAATATTCTGTCTCCTTTAGCATCCCAGGGAGGCTCAGAGCTGATTCTGGGCCCAGACGGGAGAGGTAACCTCCCTCTTTCTCCTGGATGTCCTTTGTTGTGTACCAAACTGCCCCAAACTTAGTAGTTTAAAATAACAAACCTGGGATGCCTGGGTGGCTCAGAGATTGAGCATCTCCCTTCAGCCCAGGGCATAATCCCAGAGTCCTGGGATCGAGTTCCGCGTCAGGCTCCCTGCATGGAGCCTGCTTCTCCCTCTGCCTGTGTCTCTGCCTCTCTCTCTCTGTGTGTGTGTGTGTGTGTGTGTGTGTGTGTGTGTGTGTGTATGTGATGAATAAATAAATAAAATCTTAAAAAAAAATAACAACCCTGTATTATTTTCCACAATTCTGTGGATTAATGCGGCAGTTCTTTGAATCCTGATTAGGGTGTCTCATGAGACTACAATCATAGTGGCTAGGACTAGGATCTCCAAGATGGCTTTACTTGTATGCCTGGTGCCTTGATGGGGTCAGATGGAAGGCTGGCATCTCTGTCTCTCCAAGTGATCTTGCCACTTGGCTAGCTTAGGCTACTTTTCATGACAGCTGGACCTCAAGAGTCAATATTCAGTAAAACAGACAGAAGTCACTGGTTCTTATACGCTCTGGGTTCAGAATTACCACAGCATCATATCCACTGTGATGGTTCATTCAACTAGTTAAAGTAATCACAGGGCCAGAAGAGATTCAAGAGGAGAAAAGATAAAATAAAGGCCACCTTCTCATGGGGTCAGTGACAAAGAATTTGCAGCTATCTTTAATACACTGTCATCTCCCCACTTCTGGAACTGTTCCCAAGGGAACTCTCCTCCGGTGGGCTCTCTCCTTCCATGTACATCAGTTGAGCTATGGAATGTCTGAGTTGATGATACTACATAAGCAAGCTCAGTTTAGGTTCAGTAGAAACCACTTCACTGATTTCATGTCTGCCTTAGAATTCATCAAGGTAGGCTTTCTTAACCTCCAGTTTGTAGATAAAGAAACTGAAACTTAAGCAGCTTAAATGGCTTGCCTGAGGTCACAGCTAGTAAGGGGCAACCCAGGATTCAAACTCTGGTCAGCCAAAAGTTCTTCTTGTGACCCCTATTCTGCTTCCTTCTCTCTAGGTCTCAGTTACTTCTGATGTAACTATAAAATTTAGGCAAAGAACAGGATGATTTTCAAGAACCATTATAGCTCTAAATTTCTATTTCTTCTCCACCTTCCTGAAGAAACTCATCTTTACCTATTTGTTGCTTTCCTGTATCTCTGTTGATGAAATTTTGACTGTCATAGGATTTGTTGGTGTCTTGTACTATTTTTTTTTTAATCCAAATAGTTTTTATTTAAAGATCCTTCAGGAAAAATAAATAAATAAATAAATAAATAAATAAATAAATAAATAAATAAATAAAAAATAAAGATCCTTCAGGGATCCCTGGGTGGCTCAGTGGTTTAGCGCCTGCCTTCTGCCCAGGGCATGATCCTGCAGTCCCAGGATCGAGTCCCATGTCGGGCTCCCTGCGTGGAGCCTGCTTCTGCCTCTGCCTATGTCTCTGCCTTTCTGTCTATCTCTCATGACTAAATAAATAAAATCTTTAAAAAAAAAAAAAAAAGGTCCTTCAGAGTCCTGATGGAAGAAAGTTAACTTCTAATAGCCCTTCCCAGTCCCATAAATCCCCCTTGAATATTCATTGTTTCCTGCCAGCTGAGAAATGTCAAGGATAGGAATTTCCAGAGTATCACTCCCTTACTTAAAAGCTTCCCATGGCTCTCCCATTGCCATCAAGATAAAATCTAAACTCTTAACATGGCACACACGGCTCTTCAAGGGCCAATCTCCCTCTCCAGTCTTATCTCATACTGCCACACTGAGATACTTTGAGTTGCCTGTGGGTACCTGTGTCTCTATCCTTTCATTGCCATTGTCTAGAAGTCCCCCTCCACCCTTTCTACTCCAAGTTAGTTCTTACTCATTCTTAGAGACACAGTGCATATATCATAAAGGAAGCTAGTCCTAAAAGTCTGCCTCTCCTCTCCCATAGCGCCCTAGGCATAACATTGTCATCTCGCTCGCTCCTTTATGTTGGAAGTAACTCTTTATTTATCTCTCTCCCCCCAAATACTATGAACTCCCTGAAGACAGAAATTGTGTTTTATTCTTCTTTGTAACATCAACTTCCTGTACCAGCACACTGTCTTGCACAGAGCAGGCATCCAGAGAATGGTTGTAATGAACACAGATCAGAACAAGCTGTAAGCTCCATTAGGGCAAGTCTCCATTTGTCTTATTCATCACAAAATCCCCAGTGCATAACACACAGCAGGGGCTCAATAAATATTTGCTACTCATGCTGTTTCTCCTGCCTGAAATAAGCCTCCTCATTCATTGCCTTATGTCCAAACCCTACCTATTTTCAAGAAACTATTCCAATTCCCCATTTTCCACACTTCCACTTTTGATCATGATGGAGTAACTGGAACTGGACCAGCCATCCTACCATAAACAATTGTAAAAATGGACAAAATATATGAAATTACTGTTTTCAGATATTGGGCAGAGGCAACACAAAAATATGGTCTCCAAGAGAAACAAAACAAGCAATATGAGCTGGCAGCTGTCCACACTCTCAGCTCAGAAGAACCATATCAAACCTTAGAGGAGGAAAGGTCAAATGGAGCACAGCATTCTTACCTAGTCAAGGGCAGTTGACACATCGGAAATTTGTGAGAAAGGGTACTAATGAGAAAGAGTCCAGAGATCTACACAGAGATCCTCTTGAGTCTGCAGCCAAATGTGAAGCTTCATGTATGTGGCAAAAGACCCCACGCGGCTGGACAAAGAACATCTACTGGGGAAGAAACAGTTACCAGGAATTAAAACTAGTACCAAGCCACTGCATGCTACAGCTCACACAGGGCTGAGATGTTTACGTTCCAACCGTTCCAACCGTGCAGAGGAGGGAGGCCTTGTTGAATACCCCAGGCTTTCAGTAGAGTCCCCTAAAAGGCCGTGCTTTAGGATTTGGGTTAATCTGGCCATAGAATAAAGGCTATTTTAGGCCTACTTCAGTGAAGCCAAAAGAAGCCTTGAAAAGATCATACTATTCTGCAAGTAAATTAATGGCCTACCTAACCAAAAACTTGACAGTGTTTAAAGGAAGACAGCAAAAATCCAGAGTCCAAACATCCTAGCATCTGTGATGTGCAGTGTACAATAAAAAATGACCACATTTGCAAAGAGGACAGATATGGGACCCATAGCCAAAAGAAAACTAAGCCCATAGAAACAGAAACTACAGAAATGTTGGGATTAGCAGGCAAGGACTTTAAAATGGCTGTTGTATGTTCAAGGGATTAAAGAAAAGTATGAACATAAGGAGTAAGCAAATAGAGAATTTCAGAGAAATGGAACCAGATGGAAATCCTTGAATTGAAAATGTAATATCTACAATGAAAATTTCATGGAAAACTGATGGGTTTAACAGCAGATTGAACAGTTATGAACCTGCAGGGAGGGCAATAAAAATTGGCCAAACTGAAGCAGAGGGAGAGAAGAGGGAAAAAAGCTGAAAAAATAAATGGAACCTCAGTTGACCTGTGGGACAACATCAAGTGGTTTGACACGTAATTAGAGTCCATTTAACATGTAAGTTTTTAGCATCAAAGAAGGAACAGTAAGAGAGAGATGAGGACAGTAAAAGTATTTGATGAAATAATGATGGAATTTTTCTTAAATTGGATACAAACTATAAACCTACAGATCTAAGGAGTTCAACAAACCCAACAAAGAATAAACATAAATAAAACTATGGTAAATTTGCTGATAATCAAAGAGAAAATGGTTAAAGCAACTGGAAAAAGATACAAGTTCCCCTTTTCTATGAACTGAGTTCTCCATAATGCTCCTTCTTCATCCAGGCTCTCTTAGCACCTTATCTTCATCTCCCCTTTGAACCTACCTTGACCATATCTTTCTGTATGTGCCTCATTTCTTCTATGAGATCTTGAGCTTTCTGATGGTTGGGAATCCATCTTGCCCTGAGGCTATCACAGCATATTGCAACACCCACCAGTAGTAGTTGCTCAAGGAATGTTTGTAGAATGAATGAAGTGCGTGAATAAATAGGTTGGTTATCAAAATCTGCATCCTTAAGCAAAGAATGGCTAAGTAGCAGTAGGGTCCAGATCATCCTTCAAGAGAATTATACCACCCCTTTTAGAACAACAGTATTTAAAACTACAATTTATTAAGTACTCACTGCAAGCATGCTGCTATGGTAAGTCCTTTTTACACACCTAATTATAGTCTTAAAATAGGAAAACCAAGGGACAAGCAATTAAGTAAATCGCCTCAAGTCACAGAAATAGTGATGATGTTGCTAGGATTTCCTCTCAAGATTGATTTCAAAAACTGTGCTTTCACCACTTTGCTCTACTCTTTCCCCACAGCCCATTTCTTAATCATATATTTCCATACCTCCATGCTTTTGTTCATATTATTCCTCCTGTCCATGATGTTCTCTCTCAAATCCACCTGATAAAGTCCAGTTTCTTGCTCAAGTCTCTTGCCCACATCAGACACCCACTTGGGCAGGAAAATGAATTCATATACCACAACAACTCCACAAGGCGGAGCCCTACTGAGTGCCCATGCTGTTTTAAGCCATGGGAATCCTGACACAAGTGAGATGGGTTTTCTGTCCTAAAAAACACACACAGTACAATGAAAGAAATAGCCCCATGATGAGTGAGATCAGTACAGGAGAGAAGGGAACTCTGGGACTTTAAGGGCTCTGAACCTGCCTGAAGTGATGAGAGAGGGCTTCTGAGAAGAAGTGATACCTGAGATGAGTCTCAAGGATATGAGGACTAGCCGAAGTATAAAATACTGTACTAAGAAAAGATTCATTATGTCTACATTTGAGGACACAATGGCAGAGAAGCCAATGTCAGTAGGGTGGTAGGAAGAAATTGTCTTGGAAGCTACTCATTCTCTTCAGTCTCTTTCTCCAGCAGAATTTTGCATGTTTGAATTTCTATTTGTTTGTTTTTCCTAAAGAAGTTTGCATTAACTCTGAGTCCTGCTTACCTCAAGGCACAGGAAGCTAAATTCCTTTTGAATAGATCTCTTTAAAAGTAAGAAGTTAATGACTCACAATTTTCCAAATTTAGGGAAAAGCCATAGTTGTCCCAGCTTTATAGTTTGATATTATTGGATAATCAAACACAACTATTTTCTCAAAATAGAATAGGATTTACCCTGCCCCCTACTTTGCCCTTCCTAGCTGCCTATATAGGCAGTGGTAGAGGGAGTGGTAGCCAGTGTTTTGCCTGGGTCCAGGCCCACATTGCTCTTTTTATTCTAGACTACATAATTGGCCCTTGCAGACAGAGGTTAATTTCCTACCATGAATTCCCTACCAAAGTAGCATGGGTCCTGGGGGGGAAACCAGAGGAGAAATTGCTTCCAGGTGCCACTGGTCGCCTCCAATAGTTGTTAGGGAGGCCACATGGGGAATTGCAAGGAGCAAGGGCTTTGGAAGTATGTAGATCAGGGTTTGAGTTGAGCCATTCACCAGCCCTAGGTGCCCTAGGGCTGGTGGTCTGATCTCAAGCCTTCGGTTTACTCATCTGTAAAATAGGGATATACTACCTTATTAACCATGGTAAGAGATATAACAGGACTGGCAAGACCTTGTTACATGAACAAACCTTCAGCAAATACCCTTGCCTCTTGGTAGGTAGGTTCAATCCTGTCACCATCTGTATCTTTCTTCCTCTGGGAACTCCCCCTGGGTAACCTACCTTCTAGATATTTCCTCTCTTAGTAGGAAGTAATAATGAATAGTTTTTCCTTTAACCTCAAAGGAGGGGTGAAGTTTAAATGAGAGAATACACAGAGACATTTAAAAACTCTACATTTAAATATTCCACCAGGGTTTCCTAGCAGGGCTGCACTGGCATTTGGGGTAGAATATTGATTCCAGGGTATTAGGTACCACTACCAGCCTCCTTGATCATCATGTCGACCAAGAACCACTTCCAACAACTCCAGCAGCATGTGATACCCAACACACACGTGCACACACGCACACACACAGATATACATACACCCCATGCCCCATCTGAGAAACCACTACCATGTGATGACCATGATCACATGTGATGACCTGATCACCCCCACTCAAAGCATATCATCTCTGTGTCCCATGTCTTAGAAACATTGCTATAGAAACAGTATTCAGATATACAGCGTTGTTTTTAATGTGTATCTACCTTTAATATCCTTTTTTAATTATATAAGTAATACATGCTAGTTGAAAAAGTCAATAGAAGTATGTGATAATAAAAAAAGTCCTCAGCATTAACATTTTAAACATTTATACTATTTTATTATAAAAGTAATAAAGCCACATGATTAAAAATTCAAACAATGCTAAAAGGTATAAAATGAAAAGTAAAAATCTTTAACATCAACCCCATCCTGTCATTAATGGTTTTAGATACATATAAAGTATACGTATGAAATGTACAAGATACATATATTTCTTTCTAGAAATTTCTGTACGGAATCGTGTGTGTGTGTGTGTGTGTGTGTGTGTGTGTACTTTTTTCAAACACAAGGGGAATAATACACTCTCTTTGCTATTCTACAAGGTGTTGTTGCTTTGTTTTTTTCAACAAGTAATATATTTTGTAGATCATTCCCTAGCAATACATTTAAATCTTCCTCATTGTTTTTAATAACTTCAGAATATTCCATGGAATATAGAGCCCTGGTTGTTCCCACATCTTCCGCTATTGCAAATAGCACTGCAGTGGAGACTTTTGTCAGTACCAGCTGCAAAATGCTGTTATTGTCAATGGTAATAAGAGGAGAGAGATTCAACGCAGGTGGGAGGACACATCCAGGTGACACCAGACTGAGCAGGAACGGCACATGATGGAAAAGCCACACTCAGCTCAGCCAGTCTGTCACTCAGTGACCTTGAGCAGGCCTCTTTGGGCCATAGTTTGCTCAACTATAAAATTAGGAGGAGTGAGACAAAATTACTTTTACACTTCTATCATATCTGTGAGTCTAAAGCTGTGAAAATCAGTTCTAAAGTGATAACTGATCTAATAATGGAGGTGGGAATGCAAAATCCTCATTTTTATACTTTCCACTAGGCCATGTCTATGTTCATTAAACACTGAAGCTTAGAAGAGAGAGAGCCTTTGGGGAGGGCCCTACCTGGGACAAAAGGACCAGAAAATTTCTGTAAGTTTAGTACAGAGCAAGTGGGCTCTGTAACCTGCAGATGGAAAGACTGGGCTGTGATTTAATTACCCTCTGTGAATATATAGAAGGGCTTCCCTAAAGGGGGTTCTTAACACTTGTTCTTCATGTTCTCAGAAGATGAAGCAAAAGAGGAGCTGAAATGAAAGTGGTAGAAATTTGTGTGGGATGGAAAGAGACTTGTTTGATGATTAGGAGTATACAGAAAGTAAAAAGCAGAAGTTGCTACCAAAGAATATTGTGTGGATCTCTAATTCTGAATACATTTGAACGTAGTTAAAACATCTGCCTAGAGACAGAAGGACTGGGCTGAAAATATTTCCAGGTGCTCGGTCTCCCACATCCTGCGATCCTTCCAGTCTTTAAATGCTAATTTCCTGGTTAATGTCAACAGAATCAGACCAATCTTGACACTGATGATTAACATTCTAATGAAGAGAGTTGGTGTCAAACACAACGGAACTATTGATATGCTCTGGGGTCCAATAGAGCTAATTTATTAAAAAACAATTTGGAAATTTTTATCTCTTTCTTGTGAGATTTGACATTATTCAGGCCCACAGCACTAAGGTTAAGAGGATACAGCTAAAGTGTGCATTGACTGAGAGGTAGGCCTTAGATATGGATATAGCACAAAAAATAAAAAGCTGAAGGGAATCATAAAGATCAGAAAACCACTAAAAACCAGGCTATATGTTAAGAAACAGCCACCTGAATCTTAGCCCTCAGGCAGGACAGAGATTATTGACTTTGCAGTTTCTTCAAGATTTTAACTCATATGTAAGGGCTGCTCACATTTAATCCAAAAGGTCCTTCTCTTACATATTAGTTTTTTATTGTAACAAATTACCCCCCAAATTGAGTCACTTGAAACAGAAACAACATGTATCTTTTACACAATTTTTGTGGGTCAGGAAGTCATGAACATTTTTGCTGGTTTTTCTGAGTTGGTATCTCAGCCAGAGTGACAGTAATCTGAAGACTTGACTGATACTGGAGGATCTGCTTCCAAGTTTGCACACTGATGCCAGCTGTTGGCTAGAGACCTCAGGTTCTCACCACAAGGACATTTCTGTTGCTGCTTGAGTGTCCTCACAAAATGGCTGCTGATTTTTCCAGAGAGCAAGTGATCTAAGCAAACACAAGGAGAAAGCCACAATATCTTTTAGCACCTAGTCTTGGAAGTCACATTCTGTATTTCCACATATTTCATTGGCATCCTAGGTCAGCTTTACTGTATGGGAGAGAATCATGTACACAAGCACATGAACATCAGCAAATGAAGATCAGCCAGGGCCATCTGGGAGGCTGGCCTCCACAACTTACATGGGGATTTCTTGTGTTGTCAGGGATAATAGCACAGCTAACTATTAGAGATACCTGGACCTGGCCAAGTCCTGGCCTTACGTGGGTGAGTGTCCTGAGGCAAAGAACATAACCTTTCTAACCATCAGTTTCCTCGTCTATCAAATATACTACCTACTTCACAAAGCTGCTGTGAGATTAAATGAGACTAGGTACATGAAGTGCTTCACATGGTGCTTACAGTACAAAAATTGGCCTGTAATAGTAACTACTCTCATTATTTTGAGTACTTTCACTTGATCGTATTTTCAGATTTGCATTTTTATTTGCCTCCCCCTTAATAATTTTTTGAGTACTATCATGCATACATTAAAGTGTTTAAGTATGCACTTAAGTATACAGCTCGGTGATATTTTACGATGTAGCCATCTCTGTAGCCATAACCCTGATCAAGATATAAAACATTTTCATCAAGTTTTCCCTCACACACCTAACCACCCTGAGACTACTACTACTACTACTATGATGGCTTCTATAGATATTGCTTAGCGTTGCCTGCATTTGAATTTTATAGAAATAATTGCACAGTGTATACTTGTATCTGGCCTCCTTTACTTAACATAAACGAATCTCTGAAAATCTGTGAGATTCATCATGTAGTTGCACTTACCAGTAGGTTTTTTTTTTTTTTTAGTTGCTGTGGAGTTTCCCATTATATTAACATACTACAATTTATTTATCAGTTCACCTGTTGATGGGCATTTGCATTGTTTTGGACTCTGATGAATAAAGCTGCTATGCACAGCACTGTTATTATATTATCATCACCACAGAGTAGGCTAAGAATAGGAAAGTATCCAGCTGGAAGGCTCTATGATGATAGAGATGTGAAGGAGAGGAAACAATAAATTTGCTTTTCCTGTTGCTCTTGTTATTATTATACCTAAAATTTATTAAGCCTTTTCTGCGGACCAAGCATTAGACTGTGTTTTATATTCTTTTTCCTATTTAACCCTCTCAGAACTCCTATGAGGAAGCATAATTTTATCTCCATTTGACAGTTGGGAATACAGATCAGAGAGGCTAAGTGGTTTGCTTAAGATCAAACTGACAGTTACCCAAAGAGCTGAGATAAATTCTGCCCACCGACCCTGGAGCCCTTAACCAATATACCAGGAGCCAGGAGAGCTGCATTCAAGTCTGCTGATCCACTTGCAGTGTGACAGATTCTCACGTAAGCTCCCCAAAGTGACAGCCCCCTCATTTGAAAACAGGATGATCTTCCCCATGACCACAGAGGGATAAAACTTTTAGGAGACTAAGATATAAAAGCACTTTGTTTGTTGTCTAGAATATAAGTGTTTGATGAATGTTAGTGTTCTTCCTTCTGAAAAATTCTAACTTTTTACTGTTAGAGCTATGAGCTATTTTTTGAGTTTGAAAGAACTCCCAGAAGTCTTGATTCTTTCCTTCAACAAACAACCAAATTAAAATTTCCTGGGAAACCCTACATTTTATCCCATTTTGTCTGCCCCAACATCTCTGCATCTCTGTTCCACGAGGATGAAGAGCACAGAAGAAAAGGGGATTGCTCTTAGTGTATCCAAAATGAAAATCAAATTTTCTAAAGGGATTGTATCCTTCTCCCGTTACACTCTGGAGGCAGGCCATGGACCTGGAAAGAAAGAAAAGGCTCCATCAAATACAGAGGGTCCCTTGAGATCGTGTGGGAGGAGCACAGGGTGGCGCCCCTATTTCGTCTATATGCGCCTCTGTGCTGGCCCCCAGACCCAGAGGGAGCCTGGGGGGATCTGATGACAGGAAAGCAATTCAGGAAGTTGGCTGATCTTCACTGAACCCAGAAGCCATAAAGAAAAAGACTGAGAAATGCAAGGCAAGCATTTCTGCGCAACGAGAAAAAACAACACGACATAAGCCATGTCAAAGGAAACTGGAAAAATATTTGCATTATGTAAGATGTATTAATTTTTCACATACAGAATGTCTTAAAATCAATAAAGAGGAAACATGAACAATCAAATAAGGAAAAAATGTGCAAAGACCCTTAATAGCAATTCACAGATGCCTAAATATAAATATCTGATCAACATTATAAAATGCTCCAACTAATAAAGCAATGAATAGTAAAATAGCGTTAAGATATTTTATATATGTACTGGATAAGCAAGGATCAAAAAGGTGTCGTGTTCCAACCACTGTGCTAGACTGCCCTGGTACTATCGTTGATATTAATGGCCCAAACCACTTCCGTTGCCACCTGATTGTAAGACCTTAGGCTCATTCCATCATTTTTCCAGGGCTCGGTTCCTCTTTTTTTTTTTATATATAAATTTATTTTTTATTGGTGTTCAATTTGCCAATATATAGAATAACACCCAGTGCTCATCCCATCAAGTGCCCCCCTCAGTGCCCGTCACCCAGTCACCCCCACCCCCCTCCCACCTCCCCTTCCACCACCCCTCGTTCGTTTCCCAGGGAAATAAGTCAATCGGTTCCTCTTGTGTAAACCTACAGATAGGACTAGGAGAGCTTTGTCTTTTTAAGCTTCACAAAGAAGTGATTTGGAGCTCAGGCTGTGTGATGATGGCCAAGTTAACTGACCACTATAAGGCCTAGTGTCCTTATACCGAAGGTCCCTACCTCGTAAGATTGCTGTGAGGATTCAAATGGACACATGTCTGTAGATACATCTGGCAAAGAGAAAGTCCCCAACAGTGGCAACTATCGTTATCACTGTTGCTGTGAACCCATCTTCCTTTTCTCCTGCATAAAAGTCCTCAGAGAGCTAAAGATGCAGCTATTAGGGCAGAAAGCCTGAGGGCAATTTCTTTCAGAAATTCAAAGACTGATAAAATGTAGTCACTTAACCTTCTGTGAACTTCTCTCCTCTCTCTTCTACTAAATGGGGGTAATAAGGAGAAATTCCGAGAGTTGATATGAAGATTAAGTAGAAGAGAATGAATCAGTCTTGCTAGTTTTCATTATTGGAGCTCTAAGAGCTTAGGGGGCAACCCGTGTGACCATAGTAATTTTCAGCTAAAGAGACCCAGAGTTCAGCGACTTCATTCGGGTGGCACATCCAAGTTGGTACCAGATGCTGGGTCCTGGAGCCCCGGAGTAGGAGCAGGCCCTGGATTCTACTTGAGGCCTATAAAGGGTCTGAACCCTGCCTCTGTCCAGCTCAGCTGTTTACTAGGTCCCCCCCATATCCCCCAGACATACCTGGTTGGAAGTATTAGTAGTGCCCTACCACAGGCCTCTGCACATGCAGCTCTCACTGCCCAGGGACCCAAATGCAGCCCAGCCTTGTGCACACACATGCACATACCACACACAATGCCCCTTTCATCCAGCCAACTCCTGGTTGACCTTTAGGCTGCTACTTAAACATCACTTCCTAAGGAAGGTGCCACCATACCTCAAGGTCTTGTTAGCTAAGGATCTGTTCTTTGTGCTCCCCATCCCCAAAGCACTGTGGGGTAATGGTCTTTTCTAGGGATTCTCAAAGGCAAGCAGAATCCATTCGGATTCCCCTTCATAACTCCACTGGGGCTCTTGGCTGGAGTCCCCTCTGGGGTTACTGAGAACTGAGTGGCAAGATCTAGTTGGCAGGATATTTCTTCCCCAGGAGGTGGCACTCCACTCCTCTGACTATGCTAGGGTGCTGTGACAGATTACACAGGACCAGCTATGCCTCCCAGCCTCACAGACCACTGGACTGTGGACTTGGTGCCTCAGAACATCCCAAATGCTTTCCAACACCACAGGCACCTCTCTCTTCCCTCATTTCCCCACCCACATGAAATCTAAGGCAAATGCAGTCTGTGTGTGCCAGCACCAAAGTCAAGGGGACGCTGCTTCCGAGGTTCTACCCACGGAATGCCTGAGAAGCTTTATACCCAAGCTTCACCTGGTGCCCTCCCCTCTCTAAAGAAATCCCATTTGTTTAATAGAGTTCAGACTCTGCTGTCCAAGGCACATGGCCAGATCTGAATTCCTGGGCTTGAGACGCTGAATGGTTTTACCTCAAAATACAGATTCTTTTCTCACCAAATGAGTCTTCTGGTTAAGAGCAACAAAAATAGCCAACACTTTTCTTTCTTTTCCAACCCAATGCCCTCAGTCCATGCAAGAAGACAGTCCTGTGAAGGCAGAGACTCACACAGGGAGAAGGCCATGTGACAACAAAGGCAGAGATTTGAGTGGGCAGCTGCAAGCCAGGGAAGACCAGGGATTGCCAGCAAACTGCCAGAAGCCAGGAAGAGGCAGGGAATGATTCCTCTACAGGTTTCAGGGAGACCATGATCCTTCTGACACCTTGATTTTGGACTTCTCTCCTCCAGAACTGGGAGACAATAAATTTCTGTTGTTTTAAGATCATCTGTGGTGCTCAGCAGCCTTAGGAAACCGATACAGACAGGAACTTTACCTGACTCTGGTTCCACCATGTCCCCAGCACTTAGGAGGGAGCCTGCCATATGGGATAGCCCTTCGGTTAATTGTGGAGTGATTGAATGATGCTTGCTGTGAACATTATGTTGGAAATTATGTGCAAGGTGCTTTGCACAGTGCATGGCACATAGGAGGTATTTGGTAAATGTTTATTCCTTCCCCTTCTCTTATCTCAAAGACAGTGTATTTTAGGATAAAAACAAGTGGGTTTTTCTTTGAATTTTGGCCTAAAACCTCCTAAAGGGCCCTGGGCTTTGAGAACCTACTTCTGGGGAAATTTTCAGTCTGAGGGAGACCTGGTCACTTGGGGGCAAGATTTGGGTGGACATTTCTCCACCAGTTCATTCTCCCCCTGCCCCTCATTGATTTTTTTTTTCAAAGCTTTCTTGAGATTGAGAGTACTTCCCTTGATTTTTAAAGATTTCCTGGAGTGAGGATAAAGAAATTTCCAGAAAGCTTGGCCCCTACTATGTTTGGGGTTTCAAACAAGTTTCAAAAAGCTTTGTAGAAATCTAATGGGAGCAGAGGCTTTGGTACAGTGAGGAAGCTCAAGGAAAACTGTCTAGAACCAGGGCATCTGGGGAGGAAAACCAGGCAAGGATATGCCTCTTGGTATATGCTCACTTTATATGCTTATGCCATAAGATTTTCTGTTATGTTTTAGAACTCTTTGTTGAAATATAATCAATATCCAGAAAACTGCACTAATGATAAACAAACATCTCTGGCTTTATTTTATATGGGATTTCCCCCCCAGTTAATTTTTGCCTAGCTCATTGATGATACTAATCTGGACTCCCCCGTTAAGTCTGTATGGAAGATGAATTGAATTGTAGCTGTGGGCTCAGGTGACTTGGGTTAGAACCCCAGGTCCACGTTCACTGGCTCCGTGGCTTTGAGCACACCATGTAACTTCTTTAAATGTTATTGCACAGCCCCCGTCCATGGCTAATGAGAGATCAGGGAAGTAAACCCTTGGATTTACAGATGCACATTCTTGTGTTTATTACTGTTATTCATTTGGGTTATTTTAGTGGGATAGTTTGGGCTCAAGGTCCACTAAAACAAGGCCTGACCCACCCTACCACTAGATGATCTTGAACTTCAGATTCTGCATCTGTGAGAGATCATGCTTGGAGAGATCTAACACCTTTGCAGGGGGTTTTAAGGATTGAGGTGAAGGATATGAGGGGCACATAGTAGGTGCTCAATTAATATCAGTCCCTACCGCTCAATCCAACAACTAGGTCCTTCTTCCTCCATAGCTCCCCGCCTCTTATCTCTACCTCTTTCCTCTGTACTTACTTCCTCCACCATCCCACAGTATTTGAGTAGAAATGAAGCTTGACAGTCAGCTTGTACTCTTGCCTTTGTCTGGGAGCTTGGAATTTTGCAGCTGTGTAAATTGAAGTTGGGGAGGGAAATACATACAGGGAAATTATATGTATCCTTGTACATATGTATAAATTACAAATATATATTTTAGATCCCAGGAAGTTATAAATGACTTTGAAAACAGCTGTTTGAATACTTTCTTAATCAAATCTCAGTGCAAACGTACCAAGCTGGAGGCCTTTCTGTTGAACAGAGCACTCTGTAACCACAGATTGTTCAAGGACTGCCATGAATTTCAGTGGCTCCATGCTCATGTTCACCAGCAGATTTGACAGGCTTAGGTAAGCCAGTTTGCCTCGTGCCTTCCCTTCTCCCCACATCCCGCAGAAGGTGGCCTCTCCATCTGGCCTGGTTTGAGCCTCCAGAGACCTGGCTGGACCATCTTAAACCCTTTGGACCAACTCCTGGGAAAGGTTCAGAGAAGCTGTGAGAACCCTGGTACTTGCGGGCTAACAATTGAAGTTCCATGGGCCTCCATTTTCCCTGCCCTTATCCTCCAACAACTCCCTCACTGCTCATCCCCCTCCTCTGGCACCTCTACCTCTACCTCCTCTGGCCCATCTACCATGAAATAGTGTGTTTCAGTTTCTTTCACCCATGCAACCAGGCTCCCTTCCAGGGGAAGGGCTGATCTTGGCTCTGTGTTCCCAGTACCCAGTGAGGGCCTCCCATGCAGAGGCTGCCTGGTGTACATCTGAGGTTGGTAATAAAAGAGAAGTGGGGGACGGCTACCACTGTTGAGCATCTGTTGTACACCAGGACCATTGTCAGTCCCAGAGATGCATGCTTGCTCATATTTACTCTCCACAGGACCCCTGGAAATTAGGCTCAAATCCTGAAGATCCCAGCAGTGTAAAGGGGGAAGCAATCTGCCCCAAACCACAATAACCAGTTCTTAATCCAGTCTTACGCGATGCCTCTCCCCAAAGTTGAAATCCCACTTAGCCCCTTTCCAGTTGTATGTCCCTGCACAAGTCACATCACCACTCCTAGCCTCAGTATCTTTTGTCTGTAAAATGGGGAAGATGGTCATAACCTCACCTGAACGTAAAAAGGATAAAATACAATCATGGATGTGAAAACCTTGTGTAAGGTATAGAATAAACACTATTCACATGAATTGTTTTTATTAGAAGTTCAGTCAGTTAAACTAGATTCCAGTACGTTCTAGGTACCCAGGATATATGAAATCACATGGGAACTGCATACATATGGATACAAATAAGACCAGCCCTGCCCTCAGGGAACTCACTAAGAGAAACACATAGGCATAGTGGCCTTCAGTTTGTAGTATTTGCACATCTGTCTTCTGGCCCCTGGCAATCTCTCAGGGTTCATTTCCTAGCACTCTCCTCCTTACACTCCTCCACCTATCTGGGCATCCCTCACTTTTCCGAAGTTCTCGCTGCACCATTTTACCTTTATGAAAGACCTACATTAGTACCTGTTTCCGTTCACTGAAAGAGATCCAATGAGGACTTTCACTTTTACCAAAAAAGGCAAAAAGCCAAATCATGTTCAGAGTTTGTGTTGCACTGAGCCATTATACAGGCAGTGTGCACCCTAAGCAGCAAGAGCGGCCCCCCAAGCTCCTTCCCTGGGAACTAAGCATCTCAGCATCAAGCCGCCAGAGCTTTGAACTGTGTCTGTGAGCATCTGTGCTTTCTCTTGATTTATTTTGTTCAGCCATTAGCAAGACGTGTCCTAAGGTATCAGAAAAGCCTAAGGGAGGTTATTGTGGGGTCTGGTAATGCTCAAAAACTTTTCCGTATAAATTAATGGTAATTGCTTCTTTATGCCTTTGCAGCTTACGCTCTGCTTTCAGGTTGGGGTAGGGGAAGAGACATGGTGACCTGTATTAGCTGCTTTGCTGCTCCTCAGTTGCTACGTCCTTTGTCTGGAAAGCTCTTCCCTCAGATGTTTAGATGGCTCACTCTTTCACTTATCTCAGGCCTCTGCCTGAATATTACCTCCTCTGAGAGGCCTTCCCTGAATATCCTAACTAAAATAGCACACCCATCCCATCACTCCAAATCTGTCATTGCACTGAACTTTTCTTCACAGCATCTATCACCACTCAATCTTGTTCTGTATGATTACTTGTTTGTTGATTTTTCTCCTCTACTGAAATGTAAGCTTCTGAGGACAAGACTTTGTTCTCCATGCTTGGAACAGTGCCTGGCATAAGGTGGGCACAAATAAATATTTGATGAAAGAATCAGTGCCTACCTTTAAAAAAGAAGACGAATGGGATCCCTGGGTGGCGCAGTGGTTTGGCGCCTGCCTTTGGCCCAGGGCGTGATCCTGGAGACCCGGGATCGAATCCCACGTCAGGCTCCCGGTGCATGGAGCCTGCTTCTCCCTCTGCCTATGTCTCTGCCTCTCTGTGTGTGTGTGACTATCATAAATAAATAAAAGTTTTAAAAAAAAAGAAGACGAATAGCTCAATTTCAAAATGAGGATCTGAATAGACATTTCTCAAAGAAGATATACAAATGATCAGTAAGCACATGAGAGGATGCTTAACATCATAGCCATCAGGAAATGCAAATCAAAACAACAATGAGATGTCATTTCATACCCATGAGAATGGCTATAATCAAAAAGTCAGGTAATAAAAAGTGCTGGCAAAGATGTGTAGAAATTAGAACTCTCAAACACTATTGGTGGGAATGTAAAATGGTGCAGCCACTGAAAAACAGTCCAGCAGCTCTTTAAAAGGTTGAACAGTTATTGCCATCCAGAATTTCCACTCCTAGGTATCCACCCAAGAGAAATGAAAACAGACATGCACACAAAAACTTGTACACAGAGGTGTATAGCAGCTCATTCAGAATTAGCCAGAATGTAGAAACAACCCAAGATTCCATCAACTGATGAATGGATAAATAAAATGTGGCCTATCCATGTAACGCAGTGTCATTCGACAGTAAAATGAAATAAAGTTGTGATGCATATTACAACATGGATGAACCTTGAAAACATTGTATTAAATGAAAGAAGACAGCCGCAGGATTACATTTCTATGAAATGTCCAGAATAGATAAATCCATAGACAGAAAGTAGATTTGTGTGATTGCCCAAGGTTCCAGGAGGTCGGACAGAAATGAGTATAGGGTTTTGGGGGGCAGGAGGAGGGCATGTGATACAAAAATATTCTAAAATTGACTATGGTAAAAAAAAAATTAAGAATAAAAATAAATAAAATTGACTATGGTGATGGCTGTACTACTTTGTGAAAATACTAAAAATCATGGAATGGTATACTTTAAAGGGGTGACTTGTATAGTATATGAATTATATCTCAATAAAGTTGTTATAAAAAAATAAAGTTGTTATTATCCAAAAACCAATGAATGTCCTCATTTAATACACCCGTATCAAACAGGTGGACTAGCTGGCCGGCCACCCCTGAGTGAACAATGGGGAGACCTCAATACTCCCTTCTCAGGATTGAGGTGGAGGTGCTCCAGGAACTGGGCCTCCCCAGGCAAACAGGTGAAAGCAAAGTTCCTTTCCTGGTGAATGCTTTAAAACACACACACACACACACACACACACACACACACACACACACACACCAAAAATGGTCCTGAGAAACCTATAAGGAGGAGGGATGGAGATCAAATGAGCTGAGCCTGAGAAATTTACTGCGTCCTGTTTTCCAGAGACCATTTTCCCAGCATAAGTCACAGAGACAGATGGCCCCAGACCTGCTTCTGAAAATAACAACCGTTGGGGAGAAGAGTGGAGAGTTGACTTAGTGGGAGCTGCCCAGCCGGGGGAGTAAGACCCACTAGATCTAACGGGCTGGAAAAGAAAGCAAGTCTGAGCCCAGCAGGCTGCAGCTCTGCTACACTCATCCCACTGGGGACCCAAAGCAGAAGCCATTGTCTTTGCTACCTACATTCCTACATGTGTGTTTTCTCCTTCTTAAAGCAACTTTTATTTTTTAAATCTCATTATTACATTTGCTCCTCGAAAGAATTAGAAAGCATAGAAAAATATAAAGAAAAAACCAAAATGCATTCATACTTCTACTCCCTTAAGGTAGTGTCAACATTTTTGTACAAATTACACATACACACACATTTAAGCAAATGCCAGAATTACTTTTTATACAGTTTTGCATTGTAGTTTTTTTTTAGATTTTTATTTATCTGAAATAGAGAGTGAGAGAGAGAGCATTAGCAGGGGGCAGACGTAGAGGGAGAAGCAGACTCCCCACTGAGGAGGGAGCCCAATGCAGGGCTAGATCCTTGGGCTCTGGGATCCTAACCTGAGCAAGAGGCAGATGCTTAACTGTCTGAGTCACCTAGGTGCCCCGCAGCATAGTTTTTTATATCCTACTTCACATGTCCCTAAACATTCTTTACAAATGTGACATAATGTCTGCATATTGACATTGTACTGCTATGCCTTACTTTACATAATTAGGCACTTTTAACATTAAAGATGTTTTTCCTTCTTAACATTTTTTTAAAATTTTACTTTTTACTCTTACAAATGATGTGATGAATATTCTTTTTTTAATTTTTTTAAATTTTTTTGTGATGAATATTCTTATAAGCAATTCTTTTGAAACGTCATGTTTATATTCTTGGCTAAATTGCTAGAAGTATAATTGCTCAGTTAAAAGGTTTTCACATTTTAAAAATCAGTTTATATCAAATGATGCTACCAACATCAGGACAGACAATCTTGTTTGTATTTAAAACTGACATCCATCTTAGCACCTGCTAGGTGCCTGGTATTTTCACGTTTGTTCCCTTTTCTTCTGAAGTCTTAAAAATCATTTTAGAAGTATTATAAGAACTGTATGTGCTCGTTGTACAAGAATTGAAGATATAAAATCATATTTAAAAAATGAAAAACTGCCCATATCATTGATAATCCTTGTTAAAGATTTCTTTTTCAGGCAATCCTTTTTCCAATACGTTCATATAAAGTTTCAATTTAACCATTTAATGAGTTGACTTGCCATTGTAACTGAGACCATTTTCATCCTTCACTCTTTTTATGGTCTCCTCTACACAGAATAACTCCCGAGATGTGCACTACTATTACTCCTACAAAAGAACAAAAGAGTGTTTTAGTCTGACTCCCTGATGAGGAAGATGAGGGCCAGAGCTGTCAGAGGACTTGGCCAGGGTCCAGCACATTGTTGATCTACACCCAGAGATCTCTCGTCCTTTAGTCTATGCAGCAGACTGCAGTCTCTGATGTGGAGCTGAATCTATACTGCCCTGAAACAGGGCGGCCATCTAATTAACTAACCAAATCAGTACATGTTAGTGAAAAGGTGGGACACTATTGTTAATTAATGCAGGATAACAGCTGCAAATCAGGACTGTCACTGACAAACAATGTATGGTCTCTCTAGCCCCCTAGCTTCATTCAGATTTCTAGCACTTTGACATCCTTTGGAGCAGTGAGCTTCGATCCATTTCAAATAACTGTGGGAACCAGTTATGCAAACCTCTTCTGAGCTGAGACTCTACTCTAGGCCAGGACACAGAGGTGAGAGGCTTGCCGTCCCATTGGGCAAGCAAAGCTGTTTAAGCAGTAGATGGGAATGTCACTCACTAAAGTCAAAAACAGGACATGCAGCCCTGCAGTGAAGTTTCTGGTCCTCCAGCAGCCTCAAACCTTCTGTCAGAAGGAGATCCCAGTTTTCCATCCTCTGCTCAGAGCTTAGAAGGATTTTATTTATTCAGTGAGGCAACTGGCTGCCCTAGCATGAGGCTAGCGCATGAGAAGAGAAGAAATGCATTTGGTTTTAAGTGGAGGGACTAGAGTATTTCTAGAAAGGAGACCTCACCGGTGGGACAAATCCATCAGCTCAGCATTCCATGAGATGAGGTACCTGTGTAGGTCTAAGGGTTTGTTTTGCTTTTGTCTAGATGTCATTTATTAATTGTTGTATACTGGGCACTATGCTAAGTGTTTTATGTACAGGCTTATAAAGTGCAGGGCTGCCAGTTTAAAGGTTATTAGGAGGCTTTTTCAATCATCCAGGGAAGTGCCTGGGGAGAACATGCCCTCCCCGCAGCACACAGCCAGTGCTCTGGCTTTTCGGATGGGATTCACACTTCCCTACACTAGGCTGTGATTTTCCCTATCCTACCCTACATGCAGTTTAGCATAGATTAAAAAGATTCTGATGGATTCCTCAAGACTGCTAAGAAAAGTGTAAAAAAAAAAATGTCCAATTTGTTCATGGTCTTTCTTTCCTTGATGGAATAATAAATTTGTCCATCAGCTGGCCCTTCACACCTCAGGCTCATGGCATTCTCCAATGACACACTTGGAATCCACAATGCTAGAAGGCTCTTCCTTGGAAACTGTCTTTTCCTAGTTATAGGTTACACTTCAAATGCTAAGGCAGGTTACCATCAATCCACACAAAGATGTGAGTAACTGAAATTGTTCTTTCTGCAGATCTCAGGATT
Organism: Vulpes lagopus; assembly: GCF_018345385.1. Lineage (NCBI taxonomy): Eukaryota > Metazoa > Chordata > Mammalia > Carnivora > Canidae > Vulpes > Vulpes lagopus. The sequence continues at coordinate 29,724,374 of NC_054838.1, read as the reverse complement.
CCCTTGTCATGTGTTCGTTTCATATAGCACCACTACCTCCTTAACACCATCTTCTTTTTATGACATCGACAAGAAATCCACATTGATAAAGGTGTCATTGGCAGGCTGTCATCATTTATTCTCCAAAAACCACCCTGTTCTTACTATGAAAGACCACAGCTGGCAGGATGGAAGAGGAAATTGGTGTTGGCTGAGCCCTTTCCATGAGACTGCTGGGTTCCTGACAAGTGTCATAGCATCAATCCCCTCAGCAGCCCTTTGCAGTAGATATTAGCACTCCAGTCTTCAAAGGAGAAAGCAGAGAGGTAACATGACTTACCTAAGGTCACATAACCCATGGGAAACTGGACTCTGATCCCTGGCTTCCACGACAGGAAGCCTATGGTCTTTTCACTTTAGATGTGTTTCACTTGATGGACAGAGGCTTCCATGTCCCCTCCCCCACCAAACTAGGCCTGATAAATTTCATTCATGCCACTCAGTGGAAACAGCATTGACGTTATGTGTGGGTTCTTACCCAGTTTCTATGACCACAGACAAATTACTTCACTTCTCTAAGCCTTGAAAATGGGAATGATTGTCCTACTGATAGGTTTGTTGTAAAGGACCTGGCCCAGTTCCTGAATTCCAGAAGGAGCTCTGCAAGTGTTTGTTCCTGGCCTCACCTCATTGCCACCCCAACCATATGGGTGTCTTCACTCTCTCACTCTGAGGATTTCTTTCTCCATCCTTATCCAGTATGAGCTAGAAGTAGGCTCTCAGAGACCTTCTCTCAGGAAACATGGATGGCTTTCCTCCACCCTTCACTGGCCCCCATCATTGCTGGAATCAGGTTTAGAGAGCTTTTTGTCAATCATCCCATCTCATTTTGCCATGGACACTGTGGAAAATTCTACAATATCAAATTCCCTTCAGCTGATGACCAGGATGCATGAGAGGGCAACCCTAAACCCCAATCCTATAGTCCCTTGGTACCAGGCATCCTTATTTGCCTTCAAAAACATGGATCTCCCCTCCGCCCCCCGCACCCCAGCGAAGGCAGAGTCATGTGGATTTCCAACATCCTGGCTGAGCTGAGCATCTGGAAAGGAGATATAAGTGGCAGAGCAGATGCCTTAAGTTTAAAGAGGAGATCCTTCTAAAGCACAGCCCTAGTCTTATCATCTTCCTGCTTTAAAAATTTCCACGACTCCCAGTAAAGGTCTGACCTCCTTGTCTTTGTGTTCAAGACCTGAACTTACTGTTCAGAGACTTCTTTCTCACTGTTCTCTTTATATAGACCCTTTGTGCCACGATCAAGGTACTTCCCTTCTGTCCAACACTTCTTCATGTAACAGGTTGTTACCAGTGTTTTCTATGCGCCAGACACTGTGCTAGGCACTGAGGAACATGGTAATGGGCAAGCCAGGCAGGCTAGTGGGCGGTCACAGAAGGTAAACACCACAGCACAGGAAATTTTGCGACAGGGAAGGTACAGGTTGCTGTGTGGGCACACAGCGGGGGTCCCAAACCAAGGCTTGTGGCATCAGGAGAGCCTTCCCAGGGGAGGTGACAGGAGGTTGGGTTCTAAGGACGAGTGGGAGCTAGTGAGATACATGGGGTGGTAGTGATGGCGAAGAGAGGAGAGTAAAGGATGTGCTCAGGGAGAAAAACAGTATGGGCAGGAACTCGGGCAGAAACTTTGTAGTTGTGGTCCAGGGCGTGCCGTTCAAATAGATGCAGTGTAAACGGTGCCCTAAAGTTGTTTAACTTGGCACACGGGCAAATGTAGAGCCCTGCGTTCGTGGAAATGAGAGCAGGCCAGTGTGTCTCCACAAGTCTCAGCGGGCTTGGTGGGAAGTGAGCAGTAGCACAGGAGACTTAGGAGGCAAAGGGGGGGGGGGGGCAGGTTGCTGGAGATCAGGTGAAGGCCAAGGGCCCTAGGCCACGGTATTCTTCTCTCTGCCATGGGTACTCATGCCCCTATCCCTCCATCTCTTCCCACTGGAATTCTCTGTGGCTCCAGAAAGCCTTTCTCCTTTCCTCCACACATGGGACTGTCTTCTGCTAGTCAGTGGGTATTAAGGTAGTGTTTGTGGAATGAAGCAGTGTTGGCCATACTTTGGCAGGCATGCACAGCTCTTATAAAAAAGAAGAGGGAAAATTAAGTTACTGCCCCTCACTCTATACATACATATTTGTGCATAGCACATCTAATGTTTGTTAGGTGTTTACTGGCTGCCACACTGTTGTGAACATATTACTTGTTTTAATTCCTTTAATGCTCAAAGCAACTCTGGGAAGTAGGCATTCTTTTTTATTTTATCCTTTAATTTCCATTATATAGATGAGAAAATTGAGGCACAGAGGATAAAGTAACTTGCCTTCGGTCACTACTACTGAGCTAGCAAGTAATATAACTAGAATTCAAATGTAGGATCTGGCTCCAGAGTCCATATTCTTACTACCACGTTGCCTCGCTTCTGTAGGTGCCAAATCTATACAGCAATGCATTTTATTACATGTGTTTCAAGCACTAATATATACGTTACAAAATGTATACAAAACAGATATTAGCCAAGAGTGGGAATAGAAAATAAATATTTCTAACATTTTCTTGGGGATGGTTCTGTGTACCTTACTTGGGGACCACATAAATTAAAAGCAGCTGATGAATAGGAGGAAGGGAATTAACATGTTTCCAACACTATCTGTACTTCACAGAAACATCATGAAGTAATTGTGCACCTACTAAGGGCCTGGCACTTTGTTAGGTGCTTGGAATTTTAGGCTATAAACATTCAGAGCAACCCTAAGACCTGAAGTGAGTGGAGGCCTGCCTGGAGATTGGATGAAGGCAGAAGAAACAGGCATGAGGCCAGGGCACTGTGCTGTTCCCAGCCTCGGGTCTGAAATTTGTGATAGAACAATTTACTTAGTTCTGGAACTATTTATTTCATAAAGCTTGACAGATTTACTCAGGAAGAGGCTGTAACTAGCACCCTAGAACAACATATCATGTTTCTTAACTTTTGTCTGAAATTCTAACAACTCAGCATGGTATGGTACTGGTTATCTCAAGCTCATCAGAAGCTCTGATTGGAGATTATAAGATGTCTTTGACTAATAAAAGAGGAGGAAATGAATGTATATTTGCTTAATAAATGCAGCCTGGTCGACAAAATCTTTCCAAAACGGAGACTGCAAGGGAAGCAGAATCATGAATAAGGTTCTTCGGGGGTAGGGGGAGGTGGTTTCATTCAATTTAATGAACATTTGTTGAGTGCTGACCCTACTTGCTCATGCATACTGTGTGCTCAGATATGGTATCCTTAGTCCTCTCAATTGTGTGAAAGGGGAGGTGTGCCCAACTTACAAGGAGCTGGAAGTCATTTTCCCAAGATCATACAGCTAATAGGAGACTCAGTCATGATGCAAACCCCAATTCTGTTGAACTCCAAAACCCACTCCAAGAATGTACTCCACCCCAAGAATATGGCATATATTTTTATGTGAGAGACAATTTCAGGTGACTGCAAAGACACTATGGGAAATGTGATAGCAGAACTAAAGTCAAAGCTAGTTCAGAGAAAGGATTGAGCACCTGCACAGAAATGCTGTGTGTAATAAGTGGTGTTGGGGAAGGGTCTCACAAGGTGAATTGGGAACCCTTGGTTTAGATAATTTTGAAGAGAATCCTAACCCAGATTTTTAGGTAAAGAAAGCAGAGCCCAGAGCAATGCAGAGGTTGTACCTGCTATCTCAACTGCTCTTACTAAATTTCTACTATGAATCAGATGGCATAGACAGCTTCTCTATAAAGTGTCATCACATGTGGTTAGGCTCAGAAGTTGACATAAGAATCATGAAACCTGCAGAATCCTTCAGGATTTGGTGGCTGTGACCTGAGAGAGCTACTCTTGGTAGATAGACCACAAAAATCTACCCCCGCCCCCAAATATCGGCTCTATGCCACCTCTCCCTTACAGCTCTGCCGAATTTTATAATGACATATCTGGGCTGCATTATGTTTCCTAAAGTTCAGTCTCTTTGAAAAGCTGGGTAAATCTGATTATTTTTTCAGCCTTCTATCAGTAAAGGTGGAAGAAAAGAAGCAGCCCTTGCTGTTAAGTGGATGCATTGTCTTGTACTGTATACTTTTATATGTTTGTGCTTATGTTCCCTCTCTTGTGGACGATGTACTGCACATGTCTAAAGGCCAGCCACAGGTCATACTGCAAATGATCTGATCTCAAAGATCCTGTACCAGGCCCTCACCTTCTCCTCCTGAAGAGCTGGGAGTGTGCTCACAAAACTGGGGTTTTAGAATCAGAACCCTGGCATGCTAGAAACTTGAGGTCAAAACATACTGACTTCCTGTATCTTGGAACTGACAGTATACTAATGTCCTAAAATTTTAAAATTATTTTATCTGCACCTATTAGAACTTGAGGATCCTAATGTATGAGACACCTACCACACCTATTCAGCAAATATTTTGTTAGTGCCTACTGCATGCCGGGCACTATGCTAGACTCAGGATACAAAGGTGGAAAAGGCTGCCAATGCTCTTGCTCCCAGGGAGTTTGCAGAGAGTGGCAGGATTTAAGAATCTTAAAATGTTAGATTCTGAGAGTGTGTTAAAATCCTAGAATGCTAGTGATGGAAGGGGGCCCTGGATCCTTCTCTCCGGCTCCTTCTTTCATGAGTCCCAGAGCCTTTTCCAGGCATATCCGATTAAAAATCTCACTCATAAGAACATCATTTCACTTCAGTGACATCACAGAATGGCCAGCTTGCAGGCATTCAGCGCTCACCCAGGGCGGCTGTTCGTTTTACCAGTGCGGCCGCCGAGGTGCAGAGCCGGGCAGCTGTTTGATAGATAGCATGGCCCGGCAGAAGCAGACCCCAGGTCTCCAGGCCTCTCTCAGAGAACAGGCAAAGCAGGGCGGGCTTCCCGTGCGTGTCCGAGGGGTGCCCTCTTTGCAAGCCGTGCATGCAGACTTCTGCACCGAGGCCCCCGCTCTGCAGAAAAAAGTTTGCACCAACTACCTTTGCGGAGGCCACCAGCCCCGCCCCCGGACCACGTGTGCAGTAGATCGCCCGTGTTGGGAGCCCCTCCCCCGTTGATGCGTGTTTTATTTTGTTCCCTCCCCCGTCCCCGTGTGCGCAAAACCGATTTTCATTATTTTTTTCTGTCTGTGTTTGTCTTTGTGGTTCGCAGGTGCTCCCTTGCATTGTTCATCCGCTTCATCAACCCCTATAGAGCAGTCCCCCTCCCCGCCCCCCTCCCCTCCGGCCAATGAGAGCCAGAGGCGGTTGCTAGGCAGCGGTGTGGCCCAGCCAACCCCGGACTCAGACTCTGACGAAGAGTTTGTCCCTAATTCATTCTTAGTTAAAAGTGGCTCCGCCAGCCTGGGGGTCGCGGCGAACGGTAAGTCCCTCTCTCTTCCTAACTTGTGCGTGTGTGTGTGTGTGTGTGTGTGTGTGTGTGTGTGTGCACGTGTCTGTTCCTTTCATGGGCGATGCTGATTAATCTGTCTGCTTGGGCCGCTTGCAGGGGCGGAGGGCCTGGTGCATGGGGGGGCTCGGGGTGGTGGGGGGTGCCCGGCGCGGCTCGGAGACTCAGGCAGCCCCGCTCCTGCGCCGCTGCGGTGCTGGGGGTTCAGGGGGCTGCTGTCCCGCTCCCGTGACAGGCGTCGGGGGGAGACAGAGCTGCAGGGACAGAGATGCACAGGCACGAGACAGAAGCGTCAGGTGGAGACCGAGGCAGGCAAAGACAGATCCCAACCGAGAAGGACAAGAAAGGTTAAAGCAAAACTAGCACTGATGGGCTGGCTGTCTCCTGTGTGTCAGGACCCTGCCAGCCCCTAGCACTTGTTGCTTGGGGGGGGAGGGGGCGGAGATTCCTCCTCCCCACCCAGCCTGTGAAACCGGTGCTCTAGTGCCCCCCCCATTAACCGTAAGAAAGCATACAGAAAGGACACTACCTGGAGGCCAGCGCTGGCTCTGAAAGTTCTTGACTTTCACACTGCCAGGAGACAGAGGGGCCCGAAGTTCCAAGCAGCTGCAGGGCCGAATGCTGGTTGCAGAGAGAGCCAGTGGTGTAAGCATGGATCTGCTCATAGGAAACACTATTCCAGGCTGTGCTCTGACTCTCCTAAGGTGAAGAGGCATGGCAGGGTATGGTGGAAGAGCCCTGGGCTGACCTAGGACCAGCAGACCCAGGTTTTAGTGCCTAGTCAGGTGCTGTGTGACCTGGATCAAGGTCCTCGCCCTCTCTGTGTCCAACAGAGGCTAATCTACGTCTTTGCAAGGATGACCAGAAGCCTCCAAGAGAGGGGATGATGTACAGCCTCTTTGAAAATCAGACAAAGACGTCTTTGGACTTGATGATTCTCTTCCGCCAGGATCTTAGGCCGTACGTTCTCTGTGACCAAAAGTCAAACTGTCCTCCAGGGCCTACTACCTTTGTGCTCCCTGAGGGTGGCATTGTCCTTTTAGTGGTTTGGTGTCACTGCTTCTCCATATGTTTTAGCTGCTGATGTTTTAAACTATGCACAGAATGAGGAACCCTGGACTAGGAGGGAGGAAACCTGTGTGCTCTGTGGGTCACTGGCTATTCGTTCTTGGCAAATGACTGTCCCTCTCTAGGTATCGGTTTCCCATTTGAACCAGTGACAGGGCAATCTCTAAGGTACTCTGAATGAATGAGTGCCATGTGGTGCTGTCAGGGGTGTGTTAGCCAGTAGCCTTCTTGAGTTTACTTAGGGGAAAAAATGTGTATGTATACACACACACACACACACACACACACACACATGCATGATGATAATTCTTTGCTCATTTCTGGGTAAATGAGCCTTCTAAGGTAAAAGACAAGATAGGAGATTAAAGTCCCTAATCTCTCCCTTTGCTAAGTAACTGAATGAGAGCAATCACTTTATTGTAAGTTATGCAGCAAATTGATAGCATTGGTGCATTATTGATGTGCAGGGAAGATGGGGGTACTTTGGCCTACAAGCTGTCTGCTCAGTCATGCTCCTCTGTGCTGGTCCTCTCCCCAGGGGACCTAGAGACACTTCTCATTCCCTCCCTGGGGCTTGCTCTGAGACTGTCACTCTAAAGGTTGCTTATAAATGTGTCCCATGCCCAAAGGGAAAGTCTGGGTTTTAGTGATCTGCTGCTCTGGGGCTGGCAGGTCATGAGAGAGAACTAGTGAGTCTCACTCCACAGCTGGACCCTGCCCGCTACCTTCCTGTCCCCTGAAATCCCAAACTGAGTGGTCTTCTACGAGCAAAAAGACCTGCTGATCCTGGCATGAACCCAGCACCAGTGAGTGGAGATGAGTGGACTCTGCTGCAGAGTGGACCTGATATATGTTTTTAAGGTTTTGATTTATTTTCATGAAAGCAATGTTAAGTTATTTTAATGAGGTTATCTTTACTCTTTTTGTCAATCATAAAAGTGACAATGCTTGTTAACATTCAGACAATACAGAATGGTAAAAAGCAAAGTTCTCTTGTAATGGCTCCTCCCAGAGATAACCATTTTTAACAGTTTGGTGCATGGCCTTAGAGGCACTCTTTGTGTAGTGTCAATTTAATAAGAGAATAAGTGAACGAGTGAGCAGTACAAACTGCCAAAGGACCAAAGTGCAGCCAAGAGAGCAAGGACCATGGGGCCTGACCTTCTGAAATTGGGTCTCGAATACGTGACCCTCGGGCAAGTACCTAACCTCTCAGACCATCAGTTGCTCTGTGAAATGGGGAAACCCTTCCAAAGGTTACTATGGAGTTTAAGAAAGGTAAAAGTCACAGATGTCCCTATTTCCCTTCCCTATCACCACAGCCCCATTCCCTCCCAGAGACCACCCTAAATAGATGAATTGCTCCAGCTCCTTCTGAGGCAGGCTTCCCCAGAGACTTAATTCAGAATGTACTTTAAATGACAAAGGCAGCCCCTTGGGCTCCTGGTGGGTGAAACTGAAGTGGTTTCCTTTGGTGGGAGCTGACTCAGCATCCCGCAAGGTGGTGGTGGGGGGCTGACCCTCTGGAAACCAGCCTCCCCAGGAGCTCGACTGCTCTCTCCAGCGGCTCCCCAGAGGCCCTCTGCCTACAGCTGTGTCAACTCCAGCGCTGGGCTGCCATCCCAGGGCCACGAGGCCTCAGAGCCGCCTGGCCAGAATCCCCATGTAAAGTGCAAGGAGACGCAGGAGGCATTACAGAACAGCTCATTGTCCCTGCGGGAAAGAAAACAGGGGAAGGAGCTCTTTCTGTCATCAAAGTCCTAATCTGCCCCCAAGGATAACCATCTAGAAAACACTGATATATGTATAAAAAGATTGCACTAAAATATCAGCTAGTCACAGCTGAAAAGCTAAAGGAAGTGGCGAGGATTAAGTAGGCATTTGTCCCTAGCCCAGAGAAACTTTTTAGAATAAATATTAAGGGTTCTGTCAATTGTCATAACCTAGATTCTGAAGTCAAGGGACTTTTAAAAACTTGATAATATTTAAGAGGGTCAGGGAATAAATAGCTCGGAGAAAGCTGTCAGTTTTTCAAAGCCTAGGTGAGGAAGAGGTGGGGGGATTTACGTGTGATGAGCATGCTCCGTGTGGAAGTCTCTCTGTACGTGCATTAACTTATTTGAGCTTCCATTTTTTGCTATTTCTCTGCCAGGAAAACGAGGCCCATGAAGGGCCAGTGACTTGCCCATAGCTCCACTGCTTCTCAGGGGCATGTTAAAGATTCAGACCCAAGCCTGCTTGGCTCTACAGGCTCCTGTCTTCTTCCACCCTCACCCCCGCCCTCCACCCCATTTGTTTTGTTTCCAATACCAGGTCCTATTATTTCTATGTCTCCTCCTTAGCAGGAGATTGGAGAAGAAGAATTCCACCAAAGAAAAATATCTTTAAGATTTTTAAAAGAATTTTTTTAAAGATTTTATTTATTCATGAGAGACGCAGAGAGAGAGGCAGAGACACAGGCAGAGGGAGAAGCAGGCTCCCTGCGGGGAGCCCGATGTGGGACTCGATCCCAGGACCCCATGATCACGCCCTGAGCGGAAGGCAGATGCTCAACTACTGAGCCACCCAGGCGCCCCTTAAAAGAATTTTTTTTAAAAGAATTACAAGTTGTTAGATTCCTATTACTCATATCACAAACCTTGATGAAGTACCTCTTACATGACAGGTGTTTAATCCCTTTGCATTTTGGAATATGATTGAATCTTCATATCCACCTGTGACATAGACATTTCTAAATCTCATTGAGGCAGTACAGGGCCAGAGAAGTTAAGTAACTTCCCCTAAATCACTACAGCTTCTAACTGATAGAATTAGATTTGAACCTCAGGACTGTCTGATACCATAGAGTAGAATTTTTCACCTGTGTTTTTGTGAGAACTGTGGAAGTTTCAAAGATGAGTAGGTACAAATGACTGAGGCAGTAAATTTTGGTGCTGCTTCATGAAAGGCAAGCCCTGGATTCTGGGTCATCCATGGCTTCTTTTCTTTTCTTGTCCATCCCCACATCCTGCACTGGGCCCTTCCCACTTCACTTTACAGATTTCTCAAGCTGGTCACACTGGTCAACATCACTGCTGTTTGGCAGTTTCATGGACTTTCTCGGGCCTTAAGCAGCTGGAATTATTTTGTTTTGACTTCCAATCCAGTGGAGGAGTGTTTATTTTTCTTTCTAAATGGGAAACACTGCTACGTATGCCAGCTCCTTCCAAAAGTGTTTTCTTAAAATGAAACAAAACAAAACAAAAAAATTCAACTTAATTTAAGACCTATCCAGATTCCCTTGAGGGAGTCTGCCCGGGTCCTTTTTAGTCGTTTTGTGAAATCAGAAGGCAAAATTGTGCCTGTTTCCTACTGTTGAGAAGTGTCCACTGAGGTTTTGTCTCCTTTCACTGTGAATTTCATGGAACCTATTTTAGTTGTTCTGTGTCAACTCTCGGTAATTAGGTCTGGATGTTTCCCCAGTCCCAAAGATAAAGGACATTGGGGTATGGGAAGTTTCATGCAATTCTGTTCCCCTCTCCTCTCTCTTGGATTAAAATACTCTTGCTGGTAAATAGATTCTTGTATCAGCTATGTAGAGAAGTTAAGTTACCTAACTCCTAGTAGCAAGACAAACTGATAGGTTCCTTTATTCATTTATTCATGGCGACATTTGAAATATCTGTGGATGTTATCCAGACAGATGAGGGGGAAGGGGCCTCCTAAACAGAAAGACCCCATAAAACTGTTATTAAACCAATGGGATCAAAATCTCTTAAATGAACCCCTTGGAGCCAGATGCATTTCAGAATCCAGAAATTTTCAGCTTATGAAAGAAAATACAGTTCATCAGATGTGTTTTTCTTAACATTCCCAGAGTGCTCAGGTAGTCCACGGTAATCAAACACATCAATATATCTGTGATGAAACATGAATAGTCATACTCATGGGATTAAAAAAAAAAAAAGACTGAGCTTCATTTAAGTTCAAGTTTTGCTATGAAAAGAATTTTGATAGAACTTTTGGTCTCAGAGTTTGGGGGATTTCAGAATGGTGGCTAATGGATGATGAACCTGAATTGTGCCTTTTTTTAAATGAGGGTACCAGGATTCAAAGGTTTGGTAACTTGCCCGTGGTTATAGAGATAACTAGATAGCTTGATACCTAGAAGGGATGCTACAGGTGCAAGTCGCTGGCTAGGAAGCTCTCTAAGAGCTTGCTGTTTCTCCATGACAGCTATTTAGAAAGGCCAAGCCCCCACTGCTGTAAATGTGGGAACTCAGAGCCCAGGTCGGGCCAGCAGGCTGGCTGTCTCCCTGCAGAGGAATTCAGGAGGTAAGGCCAGGTGTTCAATTTTCCAGAATCCAGAACTGGCCCCAGACTTTGTGCCCTTTCCACCCTACCCGGTACCTCCCTCAACTAAACAAGCCCTCACCTGTGGCTTCCCTCTAGGGGCAGGCCATTGTGCCCCTCTAATTGGGGGCAGTGGAGACAACCACACAGAGGTGACTTCTGTTTCCCTACAGTTTACAAAGCCCTTTTTCATACATTACCCCAGGCAAACTCTGGTGACTCTAATTTAATTGCCACATTGGCTTTCTAGGAGGTAAGGCTTCTTCCTGACCTTGCAAAATAAACAGGTCACATTTTGAATTAATGTAACCAAATGTCCTGGGAGAAGGAGAGCCCTTTAATTAGTCACTCACGTGACACAATAGTAGACTCTCTGCAGCTCCTTTTCCACTAATTTCCCCAAATACCATTGCATTAAAAGGTACAAAAATAACATTTTTGGGTGTATGGCTTGATTAGATCTAGGAATTCCTAGACCACCCCCCGAGGAAGGCACGTTAACCATGTGTCTGGGCTTTCTCCATCTGGAAACTAAGCCTGGTTTGTGTCCCCACTGAAATGTTAGTGGCTGGCTCCATGAGGCCCCATGGACACCAGACCACATCTCAGAGCATCTCCTGACACTTCAGGTCCCAGACTGTTGAAGAGGCGCCAGGAAGGAGGCCATGGAGAGTTTGTGAGATTAATACAACTAACACTCGTGAAGCCCTCACATTCCTAGAGGGCGTTCACATGTGTCACCTCATTGGATCCACAGCACAGCGCTGTGAGATTGGCTCCATGTGGAGTCATGGGAGCACCATCATACACTGGAGGAAACATGCTCAGAGGCAAGCAGCTTGGTACAGAGCTGCCCACTCGGTGCATGGCTTTCAAGCAGGTTTGGCTTTGCTCACAGTGGCCAGTCCAACCTGTGAGGCCACTGCCATCCACAGAAGCTCCATCTCCCAGTGATCAGCCTCACCTGGAGAGGCCTCACCCTGACCCTTCACCATAGAAAGCTGCTTGTGAGGATACTCACATCCCCAGAGCAGTAGACCTGGCTCCCGAGCCCAGCTCTTCCTCCTGACCCGCAGTGTGACCCCACGAGAGCCTCTCCTGCAGTCCCTGTGGGCAGTGGGAGAACTAGATTACATCAGCATTGCCAGGCCTTACTGGCGCAGTTCGTCACTGTCACTGGTGTGCCTGCCTGCACTACTCTTTCCTACTCTGTCTCCTTTTACAAACTTTTTTTTTTTTACCTAAGTGAATTTATCTTTTTTAAAAGATTTTATTAATTTATGTAAAAGAGAGATGAACGGCGGGGAGGGGCAGAAGCAGATCCCTGGCTGAGCAGGGAGCCTGAGACTGGGGGCTGGATCCCAGGACCCTGGGATCATGACCTGACCTGAAGGCAGACACTTAACCAACTAAGCCACCCAGGTGCCCCAAATTTATTTATTTTAAAAGAAAATTGTGTATTTCTGCTGCAATTCACTTGCCATAAATAGAGGGTAGCCGTAGAAATAGATACAGTGGAAGCAGTTATCACAACCTGTCAAAAGAATGCCTGCTTGAGGACACAGCAGAAGTTGGCTTCTCTTTGTTACACAGGGACCTTGGCAAATGTTAAAAACACAGCAGTACTAAACTGAGACTTCCTCCTCGACATCATCTAAAAGCCTGAAAGCAGCTATCCTGCATGTGACTCAGAGTGCTTTAATGTCCATTGGTACTGGATGCCACCAAAATTGCATCCGTAGGATACCCGACCCCATGGCTTTTCCCAGTACTCTGGGCTTTCAATGCTACCCCCTGTAGCCTGCTCACTTTGGGAATAAACGTCTCTTGCTGCTCTCAGAATCTACCCTTCTTGCCTTTCCTAAGTGTGGTCTTCTCTGAGCGATCTGTTCCCACCCTCCCCTCGGAGCCCCCTGCCCTCTGCCCCTGTCATCAGGTCTGAGCTGGGTGCTTTGAGCTCAGCTGGATCCCCCATCACTGGTTAATGGCTCCCAGTTCGGACAAGGAAACCATGTGGTTTCCTTCCTCCCCCCACCTTCCTCTCCTTTCTGCCCTCCACTCTCTCCCTCTGAACTGCTATTATTTATATAGGTGTTTGAGATTAAACAACTAAAAAAATTCACTTTGCTCTAAAAGGCCTAAAAGAACCAAAGCCAGACTTAAAGCCGAAACAGTACAATGTGGAGCCATTAGAGGGAAAGATAGATTATGGAGGCCTGGAGATCCTTACAGTGCTGTGTGGCCACAGCAAGTTGCTTAACTTCTCTGGATCTGTTTCCTCCTCTGTAAAATGGATATTGGTTTGAATAGAACTTCACCAAATTGCTGTGTATATGAGAAAATCCGGTCAAGACTTCTAACGTGGTGATCACTACGGTACCCCATGAATGTTAGTTTCCTCTTCCCCTCCTGGCACCCAAAAGATTTTGGCCAGTCATCCCTGGAAGGAAAGGCGGATTCCTCCATTGCCACCCAGGCTTGGAGAAGATACAATTAACAGCTCTGTTTGGGTGTCCTGAGCTTTAATCCTCCTTTTTCTCCTGCATGATTTCCAGAGACTTAGGATAGGGGAGTGAGCCCAAGGCAGCAGCTAAACAAACATAGCAGGGGGTCTTGGAAACCGAGCCCCAGCCTTGCTGGCTGGAGCACCCTGCATTGCTTCCATTCCCATAGTGCCAGGAACTGAGTGTTGATATCTGGTACCAGATGAAACGCTGTGATGTCTTTTCCTTCTGGTCAGCTAGCCTTCCCCCCACCAGAGTTGAAAGGAGAGGAAAATGACTGGTAATTCATTTAGGCTTCACTCCTTCTCTCCTCAATGGATCATATTTCTATAAATAACTCTGGGAAGCTGCTGCACGGAATAACAAGAGTAATACATATATTTGCACTTCTAAAGACCTCTCTTCAGCAGCCGCAGTGGGGGCTGGGCGGGGCGGACTATCCGGCTGATGTGAGTGTCCTTCCCTAGTGGCTGTGTGCCCTCCTCCAGCCCCTCCAGGCTCCCTTCTCTCGCCCAGCTGCCCAGCTGTAAGATGGGGGTAAGAATAGCAATCCGGGGGTTGTTTCAAAGGTGCGATGGGATAACGTCTTGGGCGCTGAGATTCTAGCGTGTGGTCAGTATGTACTGGTCTCTCCTCATCATCTTTGGCAAAGAATGGGCTATGTTTTTAGATGGTGAGGAGGTTACCTGATCAAAATTTAAGTTGTGATCACGTCTCTGCTATTATCTGGAAAATGAGCAAAAACAGAAGTTGAGATGAGACTTGCCTATTTTCTAGTTTTGCGAATCCTGCTCTCCTTAGCCGAAACACTTCCTACTCCGTCTTTCCTCCCCTGGACACTGCGGTAGTGTCCCCAGGGGCCGCCCTGCCGGCTGTCTCTCCCTTTCCTCCATCCTCACACCATCCCAGGGTGATCCCTCCAAAGCCCAGAAGCCTGTCGTGGTCCCCTTCCCCCGCCACGGCACCCCTCAACATGTTCCCACTGCTGGCAGGCGGGGGCCTGACTCAGCGGCAGCCACAGCCAAAGCCCTTCTTCCCAGGGGCCCTCCCCTCTCTTTGTTTACTTCTGTGCTCCCGCCAGGGAGCTGTGGCCACAGTAAACTACCACGGTTCTTGAAGGGACAAGGAATGTTCCCAGTGCTAAATACAGGGCCTGCGGTGAATATCTGGCATTATTGGGAGCAAAGGCTTCTGAATGTAACAAAACCTCATTAATTTAGAGTGAGAACAGTGGAAGGTCTTTCTGATTTGGACTGATAGGGGAAGAAATGAAGCTTGTTTACCCTTCAGAACCAATTCAATTCAGGAAATTATTATTAAAGACTTACATTGTGCCGGGGCTCATGGAGAAAAGCAAGCAGTCTGCTAACCTGTTGGTTGTTGGAGAGACAGCAATACACTTAAACAAACCTGCCCTGAAGCAGGCGTCGTTAGGGGGGGCAAGGAGGCAAGCATGCCAGGGTCTGTGGGGCTGCAGAAGTTTAATGCAAACTGGGAGGTTCAGGGCTTTTTTTCTTTTTTAAAGATTTTATTTATTTATTCATGAGAGACACACAGAGAGACACACAGGCAGAGGGAGAAGCAGGCTCCCTGCAGGGAGCCTGATGTGGGACTCTATCCCAGGACTCTGGGATCATGACCTGAACCAAAGGCAGACATTCAACCACTGAGCCACCCAGGTGCCCAGGAGGTTGAGGTTTAATGCAAACTGGAGATGGACCATAACTCCTAAGGAGCACAGACGAGTTTACACATCCAGGTTCTGCCCAGAAATAAGCTTTGGTTTTATGATCTACAGTCTGCTACAGATTGAATTGTGTCCCTGAAAAAGCCACCTTTTGAAGCCCTGGCCCCCATGTGACAGTATTGGAGGTAGATCCTTTAAGGAAGTGAGTGAGGTCATCTGAGATCATAAGGGTGGAGCTATGATGTGGAGGAAACCCATATCCTTACAAAAGGGGAAGGGATACTATTGTTCACTTGCTCTCTGCTGTGTGACACAGCAAGGAGGTGACCGTGTGCAAGTCAGGAAGAGAGCTCTCACCAGAAACCAAATCCTATTGGAACCTGATCTTGGGCTTTCCAGACTCCCGAACAATGAGAAATAAATTGTTGTTTAAGCCATCCAGGCTATGGTACTTGGTCGTGACAGCCCAAGCAGACAAGGAGAAGGTGTAATGAGGAGCCGGGAAGGTCATACTTTACACATCAGTTATTTGTGTGCAACTAAATACTTCCAGTCTAATTGTGGGATTTGGAAGCATTTATTTCCTCAAATTCATTCATTCATTCATTCATTCATTCATTCATTCAGCATACTTTTCCAGGCGTGTGTTCTGCGTGGGGTCCTGTCCTAGAGGGTTCTGATTATATCTCATCTGTGCCCTCCATGTGTAGCCAGGTGCATGGAGGACAGGTCTGCTGCAGGGGGGACAGAGGGAACATCCGGGTCTGCTGCAGGGGGCAGTGGTGGAAGACAAGGCTCTCTTCCTCTCTTCAAGCAAAGAGCTGGTGTGGCAGGGCCCATCTCCACCCTACCCCCTACCCCCTCTTGTAGTGCAGCCTCTTTAGAAGATTCCATTTCCCCAGGGTTTGAGGTGGAATGGAGTGAGCAGTGTGCACTGAGGGCAGGTGTACCACTCTATACTTCACTTACTTCAAAGCTCAGGGAGAGGAGGGAAGGTGACAGGCGTGGCCTCAGGAACTGAGGAGGGCTGCACACACCTTTGGATTGTGTAACAGAAGGGCAAATCCTATTATTGTGCACTTAGAGGGTGCTGGGTGCTGTGCGAAGTGCTCCACCTTTTCCTACCTGTGAATCTGTATGACTGGTGGGTTCTAGAGCAGGAGAGTTAAGAGTGGAGGTTTGAATTTTGGCTCTGCCTCTAGTAGCTAAGACCTTGAGCAGAGGACTTCTGAGTTTCCATTTTACCTCATGTATAAAATAGAGATGATAATAATGCTTACTTCATATGTGGAGTACACAGCAAAGTATGTGACTATTATAAAGTTTTAAATGGACACTACTGTTACTGTTACCCTTATTCTGGTCATTGTGTTACCGAACCAAGCCTCAGAAAGGTATAATAACTTGGCCAAGGTCACGCAGATACTAAGTGGCATTTTGTTTCCCAGGTGTGCCTGGCTTCTCCACCCAACCTCATCTCACCCCCTGCAGGCCACCTTCCCTCCTCCAACAGCCATCATCCCTCTTTCCTGATTGTCCAGGACACCAAAAGTCTCAGAGAGCCTCTGCAGCAGATCAGAAATCTCTCCCCCTGTCCCACATTGAAGAGAAGGCTGCGTGCACACTGTGGTGGCAGTCTCCAAGCCCTGGCCAGAATCCTCCTGAAAGGAAACCGCTGAGTTGCACTCCAGTGCTTAGCTCTTTTAAGATGCCCGCATTGGGCCCCTGTGTGGGTGACAAGATGATGCATGAGGTCTGGCTAAGCAGCTTATTTGTCTGAGCTGGTGATGGCCTTTGTCCTGAGTTGGGTTAATGGTAAGAGGCAGTGGCCCTTTAAAGCCTGGACAATGGACAGGCTTCTCAGGTCACCGAATCACTCAGCAAATGGCCTGAGCCCCTCTAAGCATGGGGGGCCTCTGCCCCTCCACTCTGTGCTAACCCTGCTCTTCATTTAGTGACGGGCTGCTCCCCTCCTCACCAGGAGGGACACTTGGATTTAAAGGAGAGAAAGACTCAAAGAGCATTCAACAGACAAAGGATGTCAGAGGAGGGAACCAAGACAGACAGAGGACAGGAGATAACTCCTGACTCTCTGTCTCCACCCTGCACTGACCCTGCACGGTGCTCTCTTGCTCTGCTCTTTCCCCTCCCCTGATGCATGGCACCCACGATGACCTGTAACAGTGATTTCTCAACACACCTTCCACTACTGGAACCTAACGCTACAGATTACAGTTCAGACTTCCCAGATGGCAGTCAGGACCCACTAAAGTGTGCCCTTTCCCCTCCTGCTTGAACCTGGGCCCCCTCTCCAGTAAGGCGCACCACTGACCTTCACTACCTGCTTCAACCAAAGCCGCCCCCTCTTATCAGCTTCCTACGTTTGCCACTGGGTAAGATCCTATTGAAAGAACACTTCAAGTATTAGGCATTTTTTTTTTTCAAAGTTAATGAAAACCACTGATTTAAGTCAATCCATTCCTTACTTGAAGAGTGGCTGAGCTAGATTTGAAGCCAGGCCTTCTAATTCCAAATCCTGACTTTCTCTCAATGAATATATTCACTTATCCTTTCTACAAAGATCTCTTGACCTCCTACTGTGTGCCAACCACTGAGGTAGGGCCAGGAGTACTAATGTGAATCCTGCCCTTCAGGAGGGGCTGAACATTAACATCCAGTCACTGAGAATCTAATGATGCAAATGTGAAAAGTGCCTAGTGGCTTCAGCATCTAGATAGCCATTGATGATCATGGTAAGGCCATTTGCAGGGTCATTTAGGAAGTGAGAGGGCAAAAATAGTTTGGATAACTGAGTATAAGATTGCACTTTGTACCATGGATTACTAATTATAACAGGAAAAGGTTCTTAATGGTGGGGAGATCAGGAATCGTCACCTGTGTGACCATTTCGTGGTCAGTAATATGAAGCAAGGACGAGTACATTCCATCACATGTGAGGTGTCCTTGCCCAAAATATTAACCTGGATCTAATCACGAGAAAACAGTCAAGACCCATCCAGGATTTAGGGATAATCTTTAGGGCAGCTGACCTGGACTTTTCAAAAAGGTTAGTGCCATGAAAAACAGTAATCCAAGTGCTAGGTTGGGTGGAAGTTTCTTCTAGATTGAAAGAGACTAAATGAATATAGCAGCCACATTCTTTCTTTTTTTGATTTGTTTAAATTCAATTAACATATAGTGTATCATTCATTTCAGATGTAGAGTTCGGTGATTCATCAGTTGTATATAACACCCAGTACTCATCACATCACGTGCCCTCCTAATGTCCATCACCCAGTTACCCCATCTCCCACCCCCACCCCTCCAGGAACCGTCAGTTTGATTCCTACAGGTGAGAGTCTTTCATGGTTTATCTCCCTCTCTGATTTCACTCCTTCCCCTATGCTCCTCTGTTTTGTTTCTTAAATTTCCACATATGAGTGAGATCATACGATAATTGTCTTTCTCTGCATGACATATTTCGCTTAGCAAGATACTCTCTAGTTCCATCCACATCATTGCACTTGGTAAGATTTCCTTTTTTTATGGTTGAATAGTATTCTGTTGTGTGTGTGTGTGTGTGTGTGTGTGTATATATATATATATTACATCTTCTTTATCCATTCATCTGCAGATGGACATCTGGGCTCTTTCTACAGTTTGGCTATTGTGGACATTGCTGCTATAAATGTTGGGGGTACAGGTGGCCCCTTCGGATCACTACATTTGTATCTTTGGGGAAAATCCCTAGTAGTGCAGTTGCTGGGTCATATGTAGCTCTATTTTCAACTTTTTGAGGAACCTCCATACTGTTCTTCAAAGTGGCTGCACCAGCTTGTATTCCCACCAACACTGTAGGAGGGTTCCCCTTTCTCCGCATTGTTGCCAACATCTGTCATTTCCTGACTTGTTCCTTCTAGCCATTCTGACCTGTGAGAGGTGGTATCTCATTGTGGTTTGGGTTTGAATTTCTCTAATGCCAAGTGATGTTGAGCATTTTTTCACATGTCTGTTGACCATTTGTATGTCATCTTTGGAGAAATGTCTATTCATGTCTTCTAAATATAGCAGCCACGTCCAAGCAACATTTGAGTCCTGGTTAGCTCCTAAGCTTCTTTTAAGGCTATACAGAAGACATCTAGGGAAGAATTGGGGAAGTTTGTAAATATGGCGCATATATATATATATATATATATATATATATATATATATATATAGTGATGTTATGGAATAATTGTTCATTTTCTTAGTTGTGATCACAATATTGTGGTTGGATGGGGGAATGTTCTTATTCTCAGGAGACGCATGCTGATGTAAGGTGTCCTGATGTCTGCAACTGTCTTTCAAACAGAAAAAAAATTTTGTAGAGAAAGATAATGAAATTAAGCAATGTGGCAACATATTAACAATTGACAGATTTAGGTGAAGTGTAGATAGATGTTTTTGAACTATTCTTTCTACTTTTCTGTAGTCCTGCAAGCTTTCAAAATAAAAAGCAGAAGAGACTTTGCTCAGGTTGAAGAGAGATTGGACAGAGCCATTGAATTTTTGGAAAGGTTTTGTGGGATGGGCGAGTTATGGGCACTTCATGTAGTGCGATTACACCTTCACCCTCTTTGGGAGCTCAGAATATAGAAACCCTCTGAACCTTTACAGAGAATTGATAGTTTAGCAGTTGTGCTAAAACAGGCTCTTCCTGGGCGTGGAGGGGACTTGGTTGAGGCGCTGGAGCTGGTAATGGGAACCACATTGGCAAAAGTGTGCGGAGCCCCACCCCAGAAATAGCCCTTCTGTGCTGAGGCAGGACAACTGGAATGAATTATGTGCATTCATACTTGTTAAACTGCCTTGGCACCAGAAGTGATCCCTGTAACCTGAGCTTTACAGCGGTACAGCTATAGTTAAAGTTGGGCCAGCCTTGCCCCCGCACCCTCTGTCAGAGGTTTATAGCTAAAGCATAAAGCAATTCAGCATGAGCTGAAACATGAAAAACTCCTCCAGATTGCAAAGGCGAACTTTTCTGTTTAAAGTTTTCTAGCAAGGCAGCATTTTAGAATAAAGCCTTTTCCATCTCCTGCTTTTCCAGCTTTGGCCAGAATCCCAAAAGCCCCTACCCTCATCCCCACCCCAGTCCCCATCTCCAACCGAGACCACAATCCAATCAAACACAGAAGCTGCTGCATTCTGTGGTTAGAAGGGTTGTATTGAGGCTGGAGAGTCCTGCTTTCTGAGTCTGAGCTATAAAGCTGTGTGGCCTTGGGCAAGTTGGTTTCCTTCTCTGAGCTTCAGCCTCTTGCTAGTTTATGACAATATTAATTACAGAGTTGCTCAGTCCATACAGGTGTGTGGTCATTGAGTGTATGGTGACAGGACACACAGTGACGCTGTTTAAATACTGTCTTACTGATTATATCTGAGTGTATCAAATACAGAGAGATCTGTGGAGAATAGCTATCTTTTTTGGTCAGAAGGAAAAATCTTACCTGAAATTACTATTTTTGTCTAAAAGGTAGCCAAAGTGCACTTCTTAATGGAAAAGAAATCACGTGGAAAGATACAAGGAAAGATTTTGATTTTGTACTCTCATTAAGAATTTCTGGTAAAAGGGGGGATAGGCTTTGAAATCAAATAGGCTCAGGTTAAAATCCAAGCTCTGCCACCTACTGGCAGCATGCCCCAGGCAGGTTAATAATCCATCTTGAGCCTCAGTCACTTCATCTGTATAGCACAGCATCATAACGCCAACAGGCGTCAGAATGAGTGAGAAGCAGCACACCTTATGAAAAGGTCTTTGCCCCGCGCCTACCAAATAGTAAGCATTTAATGAATAGAGCTGCAGCCAATATTGAATCTGAGAGGAGGAAGGGTCTTAATATCGAGACCTGTCTCTCAAGTGTTCTTCTTGGGCACCGGGAATGACAGACCAAGGGCGGCCAGCTGACATCAAAAGCCCTGCCCTGCAGACCTTCCAACAGATGATGAAAATGCACCATGATTTCTGCCCTTTTGAAGCTCTTGTCTTAGCCCCCCAAGCTATGAGGGGTTTGACAGGCTAGGAGGACACTGGGGATAGGGCGAAGCTGTAGTTGCTATTTCAAAGTAAAATATCTCCTTCAGACATGGCAAGCTGGTTTGTTCAGAGCCCAGTACCTGGATATGTGGTCCAGCAAAGGGGATAACCTTCACTCACCTGTGTCTTCTGGCAAACATGGCTAGAGATGAGTGGGAAAGTGTGGGCCAGAATTAGGTTCCTTGTTTCCTCTTGAGTCAGGATTAAGAACCCCGGACTGCTTCATGGGAGGCAAAGCATTTTCATCTGGGTCCGCACAGTGTCAGCCAGTACACCCTACACAGGCTTGCCTTCCAATCCCAGCTAGCCCCCACTAGCCATGTGACACTAGAAAGTCACTCCACCTGCTTAGCCTTCACTCTTCTTAGCACTAAAGGGAGAATAAGACCTGCTCTCCTGGCCTCTCTAGCCTGTTATGGGAATTCTAGGAGCTAAGACATATGAGAGTGTCAGCTGCACAAGAGGAGGATAGTGAGGCAGCCCTCCCCCCCCAGGAGCACGCTCTCCAGCCAGGCAGGCACAGCGTATGCTCAGAACGCACTGTTTTCCCAAAAAGCTACATGCAAACAGAGGATGTTATTACCAAAATACTTGGTAAATAGACTGTTTAGTAAATGGAAACATTTTAAGTATAGGATAGGAGAGAGAGAGAATACTAATATTTACTTGCCATCTGCTACCCTCAATTTATTCTGGTTTTGGCATCTAGATTCTTGGCTGTGTATTTTTGCACCTTAAAGCAGAACACCTGGATTATCAAGACTTTTTCAAACAGGTCATCTACAATAACACTAAAGATCAAAGCATATTTGATCCTACTAGAAAAAAAAATGATTTTCAAATATGCCTTGAAAATCGCCATCCCTCTGGACAGGTGAGAATTTATGATAGGCAATTAAAATGATGTGCATTTGCAGAATGTGTATTTCTCCTGCTAAAGCAGAGGAAGGAACGTATAAAAAGGGGGCAGGTGAGGTTAGAAAGGGAATGGACTTGCTTCCTGCCCATTGGCAGGTTGGGTTAAACATTTCCAAAGCGAGTGTTCCTTGGGATAGCACTCTGTTGCTCACAGCCACTCCCAACTCCTCACTCCCACATCAGGATCCCTTCTTTTTCTGTGTCCTTCTTTCAAGAGTAAAGGTCCTTCAAAATGTGCCTCTTCCAAGATTGTGAAAGTGCCTAAAAGTTGGGGAGTGAAATCACCCCCTTCCTTTGGGGCCCCCTGCCTGAGCTCAGCGGCTGTCACCTGTGGACTGGGAACAGGTGCGTGCCTGTTGTGTGAAAGGTACACGTCCATCCTTACGTGTCTTTAGCTAGGGCCCTTCTCTGGGGCTGGGGTCAGATGCACATTTCTGGGATGGGAAGAAAGAGTCTATCCCAAAGACTCACAAGATCTTGTGCCAGTTCCTGAGGAGTTTAATCAGGTTTAAAAGCCTGGTCAGCGTTCCCACTTCACCTTCAGCCTTGCGGGAGCTCTCTCGGAAAGACTCCCCATCTGGAGGAAGGGCACAGAACCAGTCTCAGATCCCCACTGCTCCAATTTATAGCCATTAGCACCGAACCATCCATCTCCCAGTCTAAGTCTGATTTCTGTCCTTTGCAAAATAGACATAATAATTCTTACCTTGGGAGAGTGGGGCAGTTGGCAGGACTGAGGTAGTATTGGTGAAAAGATTGAGTGGGGGTCCTGGTGCAGGGTAAACATGTGAATAAGCCAATCTTCTCACCCACAGACTCCTAGGGAACTGAACCAGGTGTACATACTTCCCACAGGGCTTGTGCTTATGAACGGATAAGGGGTCTGAGAGGGGAAGGCAGATCAGCCTTTGCATTAGAGGAAGGCCAGCCAGCTGGTGCTCCAGCACTGTCGCCAGTGTGGCTCACACCATGTTTCTCTGTGTTTAGAAGACCTCATCAGCCCAAGTCTCGCCACCGCTCAGGGGTGGGAATAAATACTTCTCAGGATTATCACAGGATCCCATGAGATCATGTGTATGAGAGCATCAGGCACAGTGCCTGGCACATGATAGATGCTCAGAAAATGTTGACTTTTTCAAAAAGGAAATCTTGTTAAAGCCATGCCGAGAGTGCAGTCTGTGATCTGTCAGGAGTCAGTCCCCTGCCTGCACCAGCAACGGCCTCGTGAGGTGACAACAAGTCAGGGCAGCCTCAGGCTGCAGGGAGTGCCTGCTCTGGATTGTACAAGACATTGGGGTGGGCACCAAGAGCTGAGTGGTTGAGCTCCTCGCTCTGCTCTGCCCCTGCACCTGCTTCTAGTGGGTCACAGCTAACGTCCTGCCAGGACTTTGCCTTTCTGCCTCCCAGCCTGAGGCCAGGCTACTTTCAAGTCAAGACCTGACCAGAACAGCCTCTTGTTGTCAGACACTCCTAGTTCCATGTATGTTTGATGCAGGTCCCTTGGCTTCCCCAGGGGACCTGCAGTCCCCTTCCCTCTGCCAGTCCCCAGTGTGTCACATTCTCTGTTCCTCCAACATGCCTGGCCCCTTTCCCAGGTCTGCCCTTCTCTACAGCAGTACCTTTGCAAGGCACTACAGGTGCCCTCATGTCCCTTGGCATGTCCCTCAATGCCAGCATGATTCCCGTTTCACAGGTGAGGCAGCTGAGGCTCAGAGAGATCAAGTGGTTTGCCCAGCATCAGGCAGCTAGCAGGTGACCAACGCATAGTGGCCAGTAGGAGATCACGTGGTCTCTGCACCCACTGCAGGCAGGGCTCCCAGGAAGAGCTTCATGGTGTCATTGGTTGAGAGGTCTCGCCTGCCCAGGCATTCAGAGTACAGGATGTTTGTTCACTCATTTGCTTAACAAAGTGAGGCAATTTGTCAGGTTCTTCTGGTAATTCTCAGGCATAAGGGTTTAGGCAGAGACAGCTCTTGCCTTTAACGGAGAACGGCTTGAGGGTGCTATTTCTGGTAGGCCTAGGACCAGAGGGAGAAGAGAAAGCAGCTGTGGAGATTGGGGTAAGTGCTTGGCTTGTCAGAAACATAATCCCCCCACACCTGTGCCCTGGAAACACAATCCAGGGCTCTGAGATGCACTTTCGTCTGTCACCAGGGTGTCCCCCGGGTGACCTGCCCAACCGTATCAAAGCTGGTGGGGCTCAGGTTACAAGGCCCATTCTCAGGGCTCTTGAGTCCCAACAATGGCTGTTTGTCCTTTGGAACTGCCATCCCCCAGGAGGAATGTTAATGGGACCAAGAATAGAAGGGGGAAGGGGGCAGACTGACCAGTCAGAGCCCAGGCTCAGGTCTGCCTCTTGAGTGAGCTCATCCGTGAATGTCTGCTAGTCCCTCCAAGAGACTCTTAAACCAGCTCCAGGAAAGAGGGATTCATCTTCTGTTCTCCCTAGCTCAGAGCACCACTCCTAAGGATGGAGGTGGTGGTGGTGGTGGGATTCTCTGCCTAATATGGGCCTTAGTCTACCCCTTGGCAAAGCTTACAACTCAAGAAATACTAAGAGCAGAAAACCTAAAAATGGCTTGGATGTTCAGTAATCGAAAGTTGGTAAAATGACATTATCTGACATTATCTCTTGTCCATATGATGATCTTTTAAATCACCACTAAAATCATGTGTTCAAATAATATTTAAAGATATGAGGGGTGCCTGGGTGGCTCAGTTGGTTAAGTGTCTGCCATTGGCTCGGGTCACAATCCCGGGGACCTGGGATGGAGTACTGCACTGGGCTCCCTACTCAGTGGGAGCCTGCCTCTCCCTCTCCTCCTCTCTTGCTTTCTCTCACTATCTTTGTCTCTCTCTCTCTCAAATAACTAAAATCTTTTAAAGAATAAAAAAAACAAAGATATGAAAAAAACCCATATTGTATATATTAAGTGGAAAGAAAGTGAGATCAAAAACTGTATACACAGTAAGAACCTAATTGGATAAGCACATGCTTACATATATATAAGAAAAGACTAGAAGGAAATAGACCAGGGCATGTTAACAGTGATTATTATTGGGTGCTGTGGCTATGAGAGAGTTTTGGTTTTTCCCTTTGTACTTTTATCCTGCATACATTTTCTAGCAAAAACATTCTTACTTGAGAGTCAAAAGAAAATTAATTTCTTAAAAGTTAATTTATTTCACCCCTGGTATACCTGACACTGTGCTGGGTGCTGAGGATAAGAGATTTGGAAGAACCTAGATTCTCTGCTCTCCGTGAGCTCATAACTAGCAGGGCATAAAAATACACCAGCAGATTTTTCTAATCGTTATTTCCAACAACAGCAGCAGCAGCAACAACAACCATTATAACAACACGTTTGTTAAGTGCTATGGGATGTTCTAAAGGCTTTATGTATATTTACATTTAAACCTTACAACTCAATGGGTAGGTAGTTATTAACCCATTTTACTGATAACACACGATGCTGTGGGAACACAGGGAAGAGAGATTAATTCTGTCCTTGGTGTAGTGGGGCAGTTAAGGAGGCTGCAGTCAGGAATCCACACGTATGGTGATCCCTGCAGGATAAAGGTGAGCTCTCCAAGCAGACTGAGCAGGGAAAGGTTTTCCAGGTACAGAGAACACCATGAACAAAGATACCAAGGGACAAAAGAGCAAGACATTGTTATGAAATGGCTAATACCACACTCCTTCCTCCCCAGTGAGAAGCCGGAAAGGCCACTTTGTGAAGGGCGTAGGAGACCATGCTGAAAGTTTGAGCATAATTCCATTAGGCAGTGGCAAGCCATTGAGAGACTTGACATGGCCAAGTCTGCATCAGAGTAAGATCATTCTGTCTTCTTAAACCCCGTGAAAAGCTCAGCCGAATGTGGAGAGGGAAGTGTTCCTCTGGAGACTGAATGTTGCAGGAAAATTCATCTCCGTTCCAGCTGACGAAGCAGAGAAGGAGAAAGGAAACGGCGGGAGGCCATGGAAATGTGTGATTTCCTTTACCCTTATCTGCTTCTAGAAAGTCACTGCCGCCATGTGGAATCCAGCCCCAAGATGAGAGACGAATGTGCTCAGAAATGTGTTTACCACCTAGTCTGGGAAAAGGTGTTACTGCCGGAAGAGAGACTTGGGAATTCCAAATGGACTTTTGGGTTTGAATGTAATTTCTGTGCTTAATTAGCCCCAAATACTTCTGTTCTTGCCATAAAAACCAGGAAAGTCTTGTGTGACAGTGCTATCAGTACTTATATTCCAGGCATGGTTGGAGCTACATTTCTCACAGAAGTCCCCAGACTCCTCACCATAGAGCTGACAAAGTCATAGAAAGCCGGGGTGACCCTCGCTGGATCCCTCAACCAATGCTTTTCTTTAGCTAACTTGGAGGTTACCAGATTATGGCCCATTGTACTTGTCCACAATGGTGCTGCTTACACCAAAAGAGACCATCAGAATGAGGTAGGGACTTTTCATCAGGATGATCTCTTATTCTGATATTGCCCTTCCTACTGAAATAGCCCCTTTTCAAGGAAGCAATGATGAGTAGATTGCATTACTTTTTATTTTTACTTTTTGTTTGACTTTACTATGAAATGCAAAAGTCTAGGAACCACTAAGCTTATGCCTTACTGATCTTTACTTATTGCCATGCTCTGGAAGAGATGTAGAGATGAATGAGACATGGACGTGGCCCTTCAAGACAGGTAATCATGAGTAGCAATCCGAGGTAGGAAAGGAATTTCATTTGGAAAAGGCTGGGTGTTATCATGAGGAGATACTGGGAGGAAGATAAATAAGAACTTATGTGCTATTTTCACAACTTGTACTTGAGTCTAAAATTATTTCAAAATTAAAAGTTTAAATAAAAAAAAAAAAAGATTGGAACTCACTAGGGTGAATGGTTAGGGGGCAGAGGATAGATGATAAAAAGAAGTAGCCCAGGATTGTCATTTAAATCTGCATGAGGGAGGATCTTGAATGTCAAGCTAAAGGGTTCATACTTGACTCTATAGATAGTGTGGAGCCATGGAAGATTTTCAATTAAGGATAAAACATGGTCATATTTCCTACTAGAAAGATCACTTGATAACCAAGGGATAACTGAGTATTGAGAAGTGAGCCTGGGGGTGGTTGAAATATCCCTGAGAGGATGATCTTTAAAAGTATCCCAAAGATGACTAGCTCTGCAGGATGTTAATAGGTGCTACTGAAAGAGGGGTTCCACAGACCCAAAAATTGGGAAATATTAAGGTTACAGGGATTTTTTTTCTGCAGAAATCCTCAGAGGCATTAATTTGATTATGTGCACTGTGTTTCTCTAAAGAGAGGAGATGATATGGAGGATTTACCAAATCTTTTTGACCATAGTACCCTCTTAGGAACTTTTCCCAGGACTTGTATTCAGGGAAAAGAAAAAGAAAAAAAAACTTCATAAAATACAGGCTAGCCCTGGAAATGGAGAGGAGTGGGCATTTATAGTTCAAAGTCCTCCTAATTTCTAGATTCTGCAAACTGGAAACTATGGCCTGAACATACCCAGATCCCCTTGTGCTAGGGGAACCAGTACCCCTTAGAACGACCCTTCCTTCCCCATGTCTGAGCCTGGGTCACTACC
The DNA here is from genome assembly GCF_018345385.1 of Vulpes lagopus. Lineage (NCBI taxonomy): Eukaryota > Metazoa > Chordata > Mammalia > Carnivora > Canidae > Vulpes > Vulpes lagopus. The sequence goes on along the minus strand of NC_054838.1, from coordinate 29,696,743 downwards.
CTTCACAATGCTCCGGAGGCTCTTCTGCAGGTCTGTCAACAGCTGGAGAACAATAACATCACAGGTGCCTCAGACACATTTCCAACCCAATTTTTAAAAATAGCAATAATGAGAAATAAATCACTGTTTTGAAGGATTCTTTACATGTCATTTTCTAATTAAGTTCCTTAATTAACCTCCTTCTTTGCATTTGAATGCAAAAATAGTTTTTTTTTTATCACACTCCTCCTTCTAGATGAACCCCACCTTGACTTTGACCTGTGTGCTGAAATGAGTTGAGGTGGCCTCTTCTCCTTCCCCACCCACTTTCACATTCTGTCCTGTGGTTGTCAGTAGCACAGTGATTGTTGCAATGCTCAAGTTTTTGAGCACTTTCACCATAGTTCATTAAACCCTCTGATCTTGTGACATCTACTACCTTCTGCCAGTTGTTTGACCTTCAGTAGGCTATTTAATCTCTCTGAACATTGCTTTCCTCTCTTCAGTACGGGAAGAGACATTTCTACCTCCCATAGCTAGTGCAGACAAGTGCTGGGCACATAGCGTATTTAGGCACTTGGTAAGTATTGTTTCTGATGGTCTCTTGCCAGTTACTAGCACCATCATATTCTGCACTTACAACTCCTCAAAAGTGCTTGTTGAATGAACACAGTACAGGTACATGCACACAGCTGCCACTAGCCTAATAAAGATTAATTAAGGAGCTAATTGCACCCTTTAAGGTCTTTATATATTCTTTTACCTTCTTTTCAATAAAAGCACTTAACCTTGTAATAATAATTAACTGAAAACAACCCTGCTTGGTTGGTATTATTGCTCCCATTTTATAAACTTAGAGAATGATGCTCTGAGTGAAGCTACATTGAAATTCAGATCTGCTTTTTTTAAGTTTTATTTATTTGAGAGAGAGCAGGAGCAGAGAGAGAGAGAGAGAGAGAAGCAGGCTCTCTGTTGAGTGTGGAGCCCCACTGCAGGGCTCCACGAGGAGCTCTGTCTCACAATCCTGAGGATGTGACCTGGGCCAAAATCAAGAGTTGGACACTCAACCAACTGAGCCACCCAGGTACCCCCGATCTTTCTAATTTTGAAGTCCATGTCCTTTCATATTATACCAGGAGTGATAGGATCCATTCGCTCTTCCACTCTTACAGTCAACTCAACAGTTATTGACATGTGCTGGGTGCCAGACATAAGACACATTCCAGCCCTCCGAGAACCCACCTTCTTGTTGAAGGAGATGAAACGTGTGCCTGAAACTTACAAGGCAACCCAGTAACACTTCATTTATCCCTCACTGGGGAATGAGCTGTTATATTAAGTGAATTTTACAGATGGAATCACAGAGCTTTAACTCACAGGGGCCTTAGAGATCTCATGGTGAAACCCCATTATTTTAAGAAATAATGCTCAGGAAGAAATGCTCAAGGATCCTGGGTAACCTCCTATAGGTGGCTTTGTTGAATTATTGTAAGAACCAAGACTAGAACCCCTAGCCCTTCTGTCTTCCATCCTAAGACTTTCAAAATATATTAAGTTTTCTTAAAATAAAGTATGTATTTCTTTGAAATTTGTGTCAGGTGGAGGGTTCCCATCTGAGACTTTTCTGCATGCCTGAGATCATCTTCACAATCAACATTATAACACAATGCTTGAAAGCAACAGTGCCTTTAAACTGTGTGTGTATACCGTGGTCCCAGATAGTTGACTTTACCCAATTCCATCATGTTGTTTTCAACCCTTAGTAGTATTTTTCTGGTTTCTTTGTACACATACACACATGAGATTGAACAAACTATGAGAATTCTATGGTTAAACAGACTCATTTGGCTGATTCATTTTAGTTCAGTTATGTTACTTCTCTGAGTCTTTACAATGGGCACAGTACAATAACCTGTCTCATAGGATTGTCGTACAAGGAGTGAAAGGTGCCTGGAAATTAATAGTGCTTAGTAACCCCCTTCCTCCCCTTCCTTTTTTTCAGGTATTCAAAAAACCCTTAAAAGCTGTACACTTCTTAACTCACAAAGTGCACAGCAATAATGAAACAGAACTAAAATAAGTGTGCCACCACGAAACACAGCCCTCTCCTGAATAGTAAATCCAAAGTTCCTCTGGTCCGAAAAAACACATATAATATGTCTAGTTTCTTCCTCCCAGGACGATAAAGAAGGCTTTAACACAAAGCATAATTCATATCATCTCCAGATCTTGGGCCATAGCACCTCATGAAAACTATTAACACATCTCCCACCGCCTACTTTATGAACTCATATAAAAGCAGAGCAGGTGAGCTCGCTCTAGGTAGTGGCGAATCCCCAAGCATGTGAAATTTGACCTGATGTGAAGCGATTGTTTCAAATTCTCTCTGGGAAGATAGAAAGCTTGTGTGTGATATGCATAAGGACTCCTAATAGCACCACCGCATGGGGTCCTTAGACTTTAGGTCCATAGACTTTAGGTCCATAGACTTTAGGACTTTAGGAAGGGAACTTCTCAGTCCTCTGGTCTAACCCCTAAAAGATACAGAAACTGAGACCTGGACAAGGGCCAGGATTTCCCCCAAACAGAGTCTGGGACACATCCCAAGTGTCGTGTGCTTCTGAAAACCCTCCAGTCATCACTCCACAAAACTCGGAGGGACAATCATCAGGGTCTTTCTGTGGATTTTGTCCTGTGTCTTTGTGTTAGAGCTGTGTTTCCCCTTTTCTAAGTGAGCATGCCGGAGTCCAAGATTCTAAGATCCTTTAAGGTTTGTAAGAGATGAAAAAAATGAATGTGTGAATGGATGAAGCCAGGATCAAAGTCCTTGTGTTATGACTGTAGCCCTGATTTGCCTTTGTGCAGACTCTCCTTGGCCGCCTTTCTTGGCCTTTATTTGTACCTGATGAAGTTGTTCTGGAGAGCCACCCTTTTTACCATACTAGGGCTGCCCTTCCTAGAAACCCTACTGCCGTGAGTGCTTGCCTATGTGATGGGTAGTCTTTAAATCCCCCAGAGTAACTCACACAGACAAAAGTAAAATCTAATCCCCAGTGCATCTTTGCACTAGGAGACTGGTGAGTCAGTCCTGTCCCCTTTCCTTTCCTCTAGAAGGTGTTTTGAATTTGTGTCTGCACTTGGAGAAACAGAAATAGCCAAACCTGAGGTCCGGGGGTGGGAGCTCTTTGCAAAGCAGGGAAGGGGAAAGGGGAGTTCATATTTATTGAGCACCTGCGAGGAGCAACATGTCATCTCTTTTGCAGAGGCAAGTATTCTCACCCTCATTCTACAGAAACTGAGGTCTGGGCGAGCCAAGTGAGACCCTCCACTCACACATGGCAGTACGGATTCCAGGGTTGGCCTGCCCTCCATGCTCCCTCCACGCACTGCTGCCCCAGAGCCAACTTCTTTGGCCTCCCAATGCTTCTGAGATTTAGACTTAACAAATCAGCAGCAATGTTCTCTAGGTCTAGATGTTGCAAAAATCTCATTGGCATTTAACATGGTTGTGTGTTTGAGTGTATTTTTATGTCTTGCCTGAGGCTTGAATAAAAGTTACAAGTAGTACCAAAGACCAAACCAAGAAAGAAAATGTGGGCAGCCAACCTTGTAACCTTAGCTAATCTTTAATTATCCCTTAATTGAGGACCTATGGTGGAGATGTAGTAAGACTAATAATAATGTGTTGAGTTTATGCAGCATTTTAATTTCCCAAACTCCTTCACGTGTATTATAATAATAATTGCTGCCATTTACCAAGCCTCAGCTGGGTGCCAGGGACTGTGTGAAGTTCTTTATATGTGTTCTTTTGTTTCTTCCCTGTCCTTCAAGGGAAGCATTTTTCGGGTCTTTACAAATGAAAAAATCACATCTCCCTGATTCAGAGGGGAGGCACTGGGCAGTCTTTCACCCCAGATGCAGGCAGGAGGCCTATTCCATATTCAACACCAGCTTCCAATTTATAGGTGGTGTTAACTTTGGTTGAGTACTTTCTATGTGTCAGGCAGCCTACTAAATGCTTTACAAGATTTATTCTACTAAATCCCCTGTGGCCCTACGAGGGAGGTATTACTATTATCATTGCCCTTTGTACATGAAGTAACTAAAGCACAGAGGTTCTGTGAAGCTGCCTAAGTCACACAGCTGGGAAGGCATGGAATTCACCTGTGTAGCCGAGGCTAGAATCCCGATCTGATTACAGAACCCAGGCTATCATTCCGCACAGTGGCATAGTGACCCTGGGCCAGTCACTTACCCAAATACTCGATAAGTGGAACAATAACACCTACATCACTGGATGCATGTCAGGATTAAATGAGATGACGAAAATCACTAAGTGCTGATACATGTCTTTTTTTGTTTCTCCTTTCCTTGGGTGGCGGCGGGGGGGTGGTCAGTGGACAGTAAATATTTAGTGATGGATTTCTTAGATGCTTTGATGCAAATGTAATATGCACTACCTGTTATGTACCGCACATCTTTTATATTTGACAACTGAGAAAACCAGTGCTTTAGGCTGTATGTTTTAGAGTCAGACAAGCCCCTGGTCCCAGCTGACTCCCTTCTCACCAAGACCCATTTCAGGACTGGGGAGGTTCTTTCTTTTTAATATGTATTAGGGCTTCTGTGAGGACTCAGAGAACCCCAGCATGCCTTGAATAAATACTGGCTTCTAGAAAGAGAGAGAGAGACAGAGAGGGGAGACAAGGGAAAACCTCACAAGCCACATGGGGGAATCTTGAGCAAGGCACTTCTCCACAACCTGTTTTGTCATTTTCTTCATGACTGGTGGGCAGAGAGAATCCACACAGAGCTGGTACTTTCTGGCTGCTCAAAAAGTGCCCTAACCCTCCCTTTCAGGGAGGGTTAACAGGCAGGAGGAGAAGAGTTGCTGGAGGCCATCAAAATGATGAAGTGAAATTTCAAATTACATTAGATGTTTGCTTAAGGAACAACAGATGAGGCCCTGTGGATTCTCAAATCCTCTTGGCAACACTGCAAAATGAAAGCATAACCATTTGGAACCCTTCCCCCGGACCGTATGAAGTCTGAGTCGAAAAGATGACCTTTTAACGATAGCTTCCTGCCTCTGAAGGGTTAGAGTGTGTCGAATTTTTCTTTGCTAAAGGCCTGGTTTTAATCATTGCCACAGTCAGAAGAAAGGGCTCTTATCCACACTGTTCACTTTTTTAAGTATCTGAGATGTTCAAGTTTACAATCAAGATTTTTTTTGAATAAAGGTCCTGTCCTTTTCCTGGTAATCTGTAGAGTATGACCTTTGTCACCTCCAACAAGCATTCCCTGAGAACCTGGCGTGGCCCAGGCTGCTTTACCTCGGTGGGTGAATTTCACCTTCCCAAGTATCCTGGCACTGAGGCTTTGCATTTTTTGATTCTGTAGATGAGCAAACTGAGGCTCAGAGAGGTTAAGTCACTGTCAAGATCACACACAGCTAATAGTAACAGCCCCGTGAAGAAGGAAGGAAAGGAGTTTCAAGCAGAGCATTTGTGTGTGCAAAGACTAACTCCTATTGTTCTTTTTTTTTTTTTAATTTTTTTTTTTTTATTTTATTTATGATAGTCACAGAGAGAGAGAGAGAGGGGCAGAGACACAGGCAGAGGGAGAAGCAGGCTCCATGCACCGGGAGCCCGATGTGGGATTCGATCCCGGGTCTCCAGGATCGCGCCCCGGGCCAAAGACAGGCGCCAAACCGCTGCGCCACCCAGGGATCCCAACTCCTATTGTTCTGACTAAACACTACAACTAACTCTGTCATTAGGGGGAAGTGGGGCTGTCTTCATTGGGCAGTGGGGAGCCACAGAGAGTTTCCTGGAAAGACAAAGGCAGAATCAGAGCTTTGGGAAGAGAGATCTCTTTGCTTCTCTTTCTAAATCAATCATGTTCAATAATCTGAATATTATTCCATCATACTGTAACCATGCAAGATATCCAGAACAAGTATGCCCACTGCACCCACATAGAAAATGAGGCCTAGAAATATCGTATAAGCCATCCAAGGTCACAGGCAGGAAGTGTTTACTTCTTGGAACACCAGCTCAGCAGGCACTTGTGTGGTCCATTGGAGCCCATCCCTCTCTTCAAAGCTCTCCTGGCAAAAGTGAAGTTAGTCCTGGACAGAGGCACAGAGCTGCCCCAGTCTAAATTGTTCAGTCTTCTGTACCCCACCCCACCCCTCCATTGCAATGGCTTCTGTGCTGGCCAGAATCTAAATTTAATTAGTCTTCAAAGGAACCTTTGCTGGTAAAACGGGCTCCTGGCTAAGCACCCTTTGTTTTCAATGTTTGATGGCTAAAAAAAGGCACATTCTGCGCTAAAATGACAGACTGTGGGGGTGGTGAACTTTTGACACAGCACAATAACTCCTTCAAGAGAAAACCTACAACCACCTGAAGCTTGGCTAGGCTGTACTTATGCAGATCAGCCCCAGTCCCAGCAGGATATTATCAACTATTACACAGGGTCCTCTCTCTACCCCCTTCCCCAAGGGGCCCTGATCCTCAACCTAAATCTTACATTTCCATGATAAAGGCCACCATCTCCCATTTCATCACTTACTCCCCAAGAACCATTTAAAGACCTAGGTAGTCCCTTTGTGGGAGGATTTTCCTAGGTCCCCTTTCCTGGCCTTCTCTCCCTCTGGTCTCTTCTCAACCTGCTGTTTCTTCCAAAGGAGATTAAGTCAGTTGCAAGGAGCTGTTTAATTAAACTTTCCCCCTCCCACCTCTCAAGTTGCCGGAGACTTCTTTTGACTTCGCCTTGGCGATGCCTAATCACTGTAATTTAGCAGATTCTGTAATTACCTGCTGCACACGGAAGCAGTTTGATTGCTGTTTCTTTGTCCTGCCGATTTCAGCCTCAGCTGACAGCCTAGTGTACCCTCCACGAGTGTCTGTACTATCCCAACAGAAAGGGAAGTGATCTGGATTTACAGGCAGCCTTTGAGGGGGGCCAGATTTATAGGCAATTGGGGCCAGAATTGTAAGGGTGAGCTTCCCTGCGTGGCAGCACGGAGTGCAGGTGAAGGCTGGCACCCACGGGGCTGCCACCAGGATGGGTCTTGAGCTGCCACTCGTCTGCCGGGTGCATTTTTCTCCAGGCAGGTCGCATAGAAAATGTGGGAAGCACATGACACCTTTGCACCAGGATCTTTGCATCCAGAAAGGTAGCCCTTATCCCCATTTTGCAGAGGAGAAAAGTGAGATCGAGACTTTCCAATTCATAGGTGGTGGAACTGATTTTTTTTTAAGATTTTATTTATTCATAATAGACAGAGAGAGGCAGAGACACAGGCAGAGGGAGAAGCAGGCTCCATACAGGGAGCCTGATGTTGGACTCGATCCCGGATCTCCAGGATCAGGCCCTGGGCTGAAGGTGATGCTAAACCGCTGAGCCACCTGGGCTGCCCTGGAACTGGGTTTAAATCCAGTTGACATTACACCAAAATCGCCTCCAGCTGGTTCACAGCCATCCCTGAGTACCTGTCGCCATGCTGAGCACATCACTCATGGATTCTTATTTCATCCTTACAGCAGTAATGTATTATGTCATTATAGACTAGATTTCATTATTTCCATTAATTATCAGGAAAATAGGATTCAACACGTTAGGCTCTATGTAGGAAGCCACACAGCCAGCAAATAAATGAGAGAGTTGGAATTTGAACCCATGCGGGTCTAATCCAAACTCCACACTAACTCCAGGCTTTCCTCCTTCCTTTATTATATAGTAAGTTCTCATGTCTTCTGAGATATATTTCAAGGCTATGGAATCTGTCAAGCTCCTTGCAGATTTTTGAACTATTTGCACACCATTCTAATTGTTTTACTTTCATCATACATACATTTACATATCCTATAGTTGAGAGCTGTTACTTTAGGAACTAGTGACAAACTGGTGTTTTTCCTCCCGCACTAGGGAAGAAACCAGTTTTGCTTCTGAAACCGTAATGTTGCCCTGTTGAAACTTCCAGTGAGGTGGGTGGGAGAGCCTCTCTAGCAGACCTCCTTTCTTCCTGGGCCTCCAATCTTCTCCCAGGAAACTGCTGAAAGGCACACAGAGGCTTCAGCACAAGGGCAGGCTGGCTCTGGACAAAAAGCCAGGACACCCAGGGTGTGCTCTGTTTGGAAAGCCACAGAGCAGAGAGATGGGCCTGCCTGCTGAGGCAGAATGGGGGTCGGTGGGGATGATGGTGATGGCTTCAGAGAAGGCAGTGGCCCCACAACAGAACCTTGTTTTTACATGGCAGCAACCAGTGGGCAGGGACACATAGGTTTGGTGCCGTCCTGGGAGTGACTTCAGGGATCCAAACAAAGCAGACCTGGAGAGATACAACATGCCCTTCTGGGTGTCAGAAAGTTGGAAATGAAAACTGTGTCACTGAGGGTTGCTTTTTATTATGTGTGATGAAAAGAGAGAGCGAACAGGACTTTTTTCCTCTTTCTGGATAGAAGAGAGAGACCTGAGCCTGATTGAATGCCAACTTTCTGATAGGTTCTTTGCTTTGACATGGTTCTTAACAGGAAGAACATTGGTAACAGAAGTTAGCAGAAAACTTTACGTACATCTTAAGCCTTAAAAATGCAGAGTCCTTTGGCTTAACACAGCAATGTGTCAGGGTCAGTCATATGCGTCTGGGAGAGCTCTTGGGAGACACTGCTACCTCCTATATTTTGGGTAAAATCTTCTATGAGAAAAACCTCTGGGGGCCATATTATCCACTTCAAATTCCCATTCCTTCTCTATGGAATGTAAGGTATCTCTCCTATTCTTGATCTGCATAAAATTTTTCTCCATTTACATCTTTTACCTTACAATGGTCTAATGTTTCTTGATAGCTGTTTAATTATCTTTAGGAGAAAAGAGAAGAGAGGGAATGGTGTAGAGCCAGCTGCTTCCCTTACAAATTTTGCTTGCTTTTTTCCAATATAAGAGTCATATATCATTGGTTCTTTGAGAATAAACTGGAATAAATTCCTATGCAATCCCTGTAGACAAAGTGAATATATCAGTTAAAAAAATGGCACACAGCAGCTAGCAAAGTACTTTAACATTAAATCACTTCCCATGCTAGTAGCCACAATGCACACAAGCAAATAATTCATCAGAAATAAGCTTCAAGCATACAGCAAAATAATCCATGTGAGGGAATTCCAACATCATGCTTACACATGAACAAAAAAGTAAATGCTTCGCTGAATATTAGTGAACTGCAAACAAAAATCTGAATGGTTTATAGGGAAAACATATTTTGGTGAATAGCAGTGCCTTATAACAAGCAGGAAAAATATACAGTATCATGAAGATTTTAATCTTAAAATCATCATCTGTAAAGCAAGGTAAATCAGCATTTTCAAAGCCTTCAAAAGCCTATGTCACTGATGGATTCCAGATGATTCTCCTAATCACTGGTGTTCACCACATTAGAAAGTGAGTTATCTTGATCTGCAAGATACCACCCTGCAGTTCTGTTTACTATGTCCTTTCTCCAACTATAACATTAACATAAAACTCAGTGTTAAATCTATGCCTCTATGGTTTTTTTTAAGAAAAAAAAACCACTTTTATTTGTAATTGTTCTTAAATGAAAACAATATGTACACAAAAATTGAAAAGTTAAATTTTAGTAAGATGTTTATGATAAGAAAAATAGCAGTCCCTTGCCCCAGGTCTCTCCTCTCCCAGGTCCTACTCTCCAGCAAACAACAACTCTGATCTCTGCTAGCTATTTCCCCTGCTGTTTAACTTCATGTTTTTAAATAATGTGCATATACTGGTATTTCTTCATTTATCAAATTTTAGTCATTATCTGTTAACTTCCTCTGATGGAAGAATTCCAACACTACCTAATCTCTTGTTTTTTTTCTCCCTACAATCCTAACATAGTAGTTATAATCATTTTTTGGTTAAATATGTAGTCATTGATTATATAGTCATGATTATGCAAGAATAGGGGATTTTCATTTTTGTTTTTGTTGCTCCTGAGCCAGTAGTGCACTATAACCATACCTCCTCTCTTATGCATGCCTTCATTTTTTTTTTTTTTGAGATGTTGCTTGCCTTCCTTTTATTGCTTTGTTTGAGAAATTGCAAATGGTTCGGTGTGGGACAAGATCCTTAATTTAAGGGATATGATGACATATGAGGCTGTAAAGGGGACTGGATCTTAAGGAGACTTGGATGCTCAGTTAAGGAACTTGGACTTTATCTTGAAAGAAATGAAGAGCCAAGGAAGGACTTTAGAAGGGGAACAACCTTCTGGAACGCTCTCTGATAGCTGTATGAGATAACGACAAAGAAACAGTTTTCAGACTGACGTGAAAGTGTGTTTGAAAGCATCCACATTCTCACCATCTTTCCAATATGATTCCCTCTTTAGAAAATTCCCAAATTTAGATAAGTGTTTGTCAAGTTGCTGACAGACTCCAACTCTTCTGCATTTTTCTTTCCCACTAGTATCAATAAGGAAGGTTAACAATCATCTATTTCTCTCATTGCCTCCCATTGGAATTTCCCAAGATTCACTTGGAATTATCCACTCACAAAGTGGTCCAGGTTGTAGGCAACAAAACTATTCCTCTCCACTTCCCCCAGCACCCCAACACACTTTTCAAAGTAAAAATAGCTAAAATGCTGATGGGAAGAATTTGTGAATCACCCAACACCAATGAATCAGGATTTTTGCTACACCCAAAATGTAGTGCCTAAGCTGAAATCACAGGTATCTTAATTGGTGCTTTTGTTTTGTTTTGTTTTGTTTTGTTTTGTTTTGTTTTGTTTTGTTTTGTCTTGTTTAGGGAGAAAAGGGGAAAGGCTGGAGGTTTTCAAAAGAACAATGCAGAATAAGTATTAAGATTTGGAAGGTCGCTTAATAAGAATAGAAACTAGGGGGATGTCTGGGTGGCTCAGTGGTTGAGCATCTGCCTTTGGCTCAGGGTGTGATCCTTGGGTCCTGAGATCGAGTCCCATATCAGGCTCCCTGTGAGGAGCCTGGATCTCCCTCTGTCTATGTCTCTGCCTGTCTCTGTGTGTCTCTCATGAATAAATAATAACATCTTTAAGAAAAAAACAACTAGGGTTTATATCAGTGGCAATGGGTATGAAATTAGTTTCAATTATACAAAGTCACAGCTTTACCACCTTAATATGTAGAGATGAACCTAGATATTAGCATTTGTAGAGAGGAAAATCCTGATGTAATGGGGGACCAGGGGATGTCCAGATTCTGAAAAAACAACTTACCAACTATGTCTATCGTGTACTAAGTGCTTGAATTTATTTGTCAATTTATTAAATTTTATTAGTATAGTTACAAGTTGCTATTTATGTAAAAAAGATTTTTTTAAAAAATATTTCTATTTTTATTTACAGTTGGGAAATTTAGCTCATAACCAACTCCACCAGGAGATGCAGTGGTAGACAGCTATCTATTAGGTCCAAATGTTATCATCATCATAATACCTATCATTGATTGAGCCCCTGCTATGTGCCAGACGCTGTCCAAGCATCTTCACTAGCATTGCCTCCTGTGATGTTCACTACAATCTTATAAAATGGGATTACTTGCCCTCATTTTCCAGTGGAGGAGAGAAAGTGGGATTTGCCCAAAGGTGTACTATTAGTGAGTGACAGAATCAGGATTTAAAGCAAAGTTGGTTAACTCAGTGTCAGTTAAGATGCTTTAGGCTGCAATTAACAGAAAACACTCAAGTGTCAGGACATATATTGTGACATATAAAAGGAAACTCAGAGGTAGGGTGGCTACAGAGTTGGTTGTTCCAGGACCAACAGTATCATCAAGGACTCAGGTTCTCTTCTTGTTTCTGCTCTGTCATCCTTAGGCTGGTTCCTCCTTGTAGTTGTAGGATGGCTGCTAGTGCCATGCAGAGTCATGCTGCTTTTTGTTCATTTAATGAGCAAGAGAGACCAGCTTACCATTGTTCAGTCTTAAAAACAAAAGAGTAATTTTTCCTGGAACATCCAGAAAACATCCCCCTCAAAGTTCACCAGCCAAAATTTTGTCAGAGGCTCATTCCTGACCCACTCGCTGGCCCAGGGGTTGGGATCACCCTTGGATCACTCACGCACCTTGAGTGGAGATCACTTCCCCAGATCACATTGTTACTACTCTATGGCAGGATGGAAATCAGACAGCAAAGCTCTTTCCTGTATGCAGGACATGCTAGCTACATCATTTGTGGGACCCACTGCAAAATGAAAATACACGGTCCATTGTTCAGAAATTTTAAAGAATTTCAAGATGGCTACAGCACATCAAATCAAGCACAGGGGCCTTAGAGTGTGGGGCCCCACATGACTGCAGTGCTCATTCGCCCACTGAGCAGGCCCCGACCATATCCTGCTGCCCTTGGCTTTTCATTCTTTACTGCTTTGACTTCCACTTAAGAATGGGGACCAACCATTCTGGTTCATCATTGTATCCTCTGTGCTGCCAATGCCTGGCTTATAAGGGGTGTTCGAGGAATAACAATGGGAAAGGAATTCCTGGCTGAGCTGATACTGGACTGAGGAGCTAGCAATAAGGATGCTGGTGATGTCAAGGGGACCATGAGCACCAGCTCTATGCCGGACATGATGCTGTATACTCTGCAAACCTCCTCCTCCCTCTCTTCAGTCTAACATCAACTCTGATCTGTTTCTACCTCCCTGGTGCTGCTGTTTGTGGTTTGTACTTCAGAAACACTTCTGGTTGACTTCTTTCCTGATACCTGAGGTCCTAGACCTTTGGGGTTATGATACATGCTGAGCTAGGATCATACCATCGACACATGACCAGGGCTTCCACATTGTGGCATTCTTTCACTCTTAGTTTTTGTGTTGCCAAGCAAAGTATTTTCTTTCTGATGTTAAAACCTGCCTTCAGATAGGTCATTCAGAAATGAGATTTGCTCTTGTGCCCATCTGGTCAGTGTTCTTTATCATATAAGAATGTAGTCCTCAGTTTGGCAGGGACGGTTGAGTCCTGTTTTGTTGCATGAAGAACACTGTATGAGCTCTGGGTACAAACGGAGATTTAAAGAAGTGTGCGGACACACTGGCCTAGCTGGAGACACTGGGCAAAAACCCAGGAAGAGTTAAGTAATAAGAACCATCATCATAAAGACATCAGAAGGGCAGGGCTTAATTAATTGCCTTTTGAGTGGTACAGACCGCACTCCCTTTATTTTCTGCCTGCCTGCCTTTGCTCAAGTTGTCCCTGCATATTTTATACATGTTCTCTATCATTTGACTCTACCTATCCTTCAGGACCTCTGGAGATCGGCTCCAAGGCCAGGCATGGAAGCATTCTGCAGAGTACCTGCTGCATGTTGGCATCACTTTCTCCTAGGCACCCTCCCAGTTTTGCAAGAGAACATAAGTCCCTTCCAGCTCCATCACATTCCAGATACACCCTGATAGCAGCAGTCAGTCCCTGTACTGCATCTGGTTAGGATTCACTGCCTCCAAGGCTGTCTCCTTCAGGAGATTTGGTGCTTTGTTTCCAGGGATGCTATTCATGCTTCTCCCTCCCTCCCTCCCTCCATGCCTATCACATAGCATTGTAACAGGAGGTACCAGTAAGAGTGGGTTGACTTGACTCTGTACCCTGAGGTCAGAGAAGGAAACGGTCTGTGGTTTGAGGTCCCTGAGGGAATACTCATGATCTTCAGGAAAAGTCCAAGATCACAAGGTGAAACAGGCAGTATGATCTCAGCCTAATGATGTGTCCAGAAGGGGAATTGTCTTCAGCCGTCAACCAGACACCAGGCTCCCGAGGACTGACACCTCCCTCCTTGCCTTGGCCCTATGCCTCCTGTGTCCAGGCCTTCCCTGTCAGTCCACTAGGAGAGCAGGATTGCCCCGGGAGCCTGCCTGCAGTGCCTGACTGTGTGGTTACAGCCATGCTATGCTGCACAGATGGGCTCAGACAAGGCAAACGTGCAGCATCAAAGAGGGAGCATCTGTAATTATGGCTCAGACCTCAAGTGTGAGTGAGGGGAGTTTTTGACATTTAGAAATATTTCTAAATGCCACATTTGAGTTCTAGAGAGGGAGAAAGAGAGATCTATATCTGAAGTTTCCTTGGGTGCAGTCCAGTTGTTACTGGACATGGTCACTGTGACACGACATTGCCTGCCCAGATCCAGCTCTACGGAGCTGAGGTATCTCCTGTATCTAGGGATCCAGAGATGACAGACCCAGGCATCACCTTCATTCTTCCACAAGCTTAAGTCAGCCAGAGCATAGGTGAGACCCAACGCATCATAAAAATGCCAGTGTTCACAGGACTGGCTATTTCCAGCTTCACCGAATCCCTTTAACTTACAGGTCAATCGGGGGCCCTGGGAAGAGGGAGGAGAGCTAGCCCGTAGAGAGAGGTAGAAAGAGATCATAGAGTCAAGCTAGTCCTAGGTTTGAATCCACCACTCACTGGCTAACCTCCGGCTAATCCTTTCACTTCTGCGAGCCTCAGTTTCCTATTTATGAAATGAGGGTGATGGCGATAAAACTTCCCTGTGCTGTAACCCCGATGAGAGCGCGTGTGATGTATCTGACACGCAGGAGGCTCAGCGTTTGCTGCTGGGGAGAAACAGCCCAGCGCAAAGGTACCTTCTCCCGGTGACCTGACACAGGAAAGGTCATGACAGCCACAGCTTCGAGCATCTTTTTCTCCATTTGGAATTCTTCTACCTGATTTGCATGGGCAGTTAAGAGAATGGAAACATTAAAAGGTTTTTTTGTAATATCTTGTGTGATGACTTCCTTTCTGGGGTGATGCCTAACATGTATCAGATGGCTGCTTTTGCCTAATTCAGCCATTAAATTAGGGAGGGATGAGGTAGTTCGTCCTCAGGGAGAAAAAAGAAATCAGTGTGAGTAAGCATGATTAGTAACAGCGTCCATGAGTAATGCAGCGGGAGGACGAGAACCTGACCAAGGCGGCGAACCGTGGAACTGTGATCCAGCGGACAGCCCTCCCCTGCCTCCGGGCTGGGCACTGCAGCTGCTCCCATTTCCACACAGGTCATGCTCTGCCACCTGGAAGTAGATGTTTTCTCATTATTTAATATCCACCCATCACTACAGGACATTTTCAGATGAGGTAGAAATGGTCATTCCTGATAGTAGTAACAGAGCATTCTTTTTTCATTAGAGGGGATGTTTGTGATCATTTGCTTAAACGTTGGTGATGTCAGCCTACCATGTGGCAAGCATTGGACTGGGCTCAGGGGACATGGAGGTGAAGAAGTCACCTCAAAGGGCTCACAATCCTTGGGGACATGTGCATGCACACCCACTGGTGTACTGGGTGTACAAGTGCAGACACCTTGTGATTTCAGGTTGATGGGGCCAAAAGGGGGTGTGGCCAGGTCTGTTTGAGGAGTGTGGAAGGCTCCGATGTGGTGTTGCAGCCTCTGAGTTGACTTTCAGCCTCATGACTGAGGAGGGGGCTAGGAAAGGCACTCTAGGCTGAGAAATCAGTGGAGGGTTTTGTTTTTGTTTTTGTTTTTGTTTTTGTTTTTTAGTGGAGGGGTTCTAGACAGAACTCCCAGCTGTAGGGATAGAAACAACACCACCTGAGTTTTTTAAGGAAAGAAAACGTAGTGGGTGACATAACTGAAGAGTCTAAGGGATCATTTTTGCATCAGTGCAACTAGATCCAGGCATTCCAGTAATGTCTTTCTGAATCTTTTTCTGTCTCTTGACTTTGTTTCTCTTTGCTTTGGCCTCATTCTTATGCAGGCATCCCCATCTGATAAAAGGAACCCCTCCAGGCTTATATGCTACCAGCTTTGTAAACCAGGTAAAAGAGTGCCTCTTCCCCCACCCCACACTCCCCCCTGGGCTTCAGCAAAATCCCGAGATTGATTCTGACTGGCCTGACCAGGGTCACGTGGCCCTACCTGAATAAGACACCCTGGCTAGAGGAATGGGGGTGCTCTCATTGGCCACCCTGAAGCCAGTTCTATTCAAATTCAGAGTCTAAGAGTAGATCTCCCCAAAACAGAGAAAGAATTTCTATTTTTAGAAGGGGTTTCCTGGGTGGCTCAATTGGTTAAGCACCTGACTCTTGATTTCACCTCAGGTCATAATCTCAGGGTTGTGGGATTGAGCCCCTCATTGGGCTCTGCACTGAGCATGGAGCCTGCTTAAGATCCTCTCTCCCTCCCCCTCTGTCCCTTCCCCCACTCATGCATGTGCACCTACTCTCTCATTCTCTCTCTCTCTCTCTCTCTCTCTCTCTCTCTCTGTCTCTCTCTCAAAAAAATAAAAAAAAGAAGAAGAAGAAATGCCAGACAAGCAAAAGCCAGTAGGTACACTAAAGAGGTAAAGGCATGGTGGGAGGAAACAGCCTTGAGCAAGGGGAATCCTGCATGTCTTCCAGAAATGGAAGCTAAGTCGACAGCATTTGCTTCATTTTTCCTCCCACCCACTAACTAAGGTCTTTATGTTATAGTCACCAGCAGAACTGGTCTCTGACAGTACCTCATACTCAATCCCAACTGTGGTTCCTGGGCATTACAGAGCATGAAAATATAGGGGTGCTGTGGGTAATTGCCATTATTATAAACAGTCGAGGTGGAAAATATGCTTAGCATACCGCAGTAAGGCTACACTGGCTAACCTTTAGGGCTTCCACTCAGTTAGCATGAGAGTCACCACAGCATGTGCTGGGCATGACCTACCCAAGCAGTAGAATGCAGAGATCGAGGACACCGACTCTGGAATCAGACAACATAGGTTTGCATCCTATCTCCGTGGTGCAAGTCTGTCCTTGGAGGCAGGTTCCACAATATCTTTTTCATATTTCAGTTTCACCATCTGTGAAATAGAAATAATCATAGTAACTACTTCATAGAGTTATTATGAAGACTGAGTTCATATGTGTACAGCATTTAGACCAGCTCCTGGTACATAGTATGCACTGTACACAGTGTTAGCTTTGGTATGTTCTTTACTGTTGTTATTATTATTATTCAACTCTACAGCAGTCTTATCAGATAGATCTAATCGTCCTCCTTTCAGAGATGGGAAATTGAGCCGTAGAGAGTTAAGTGACTTCTCCTAAGATCACAGCATGTCATTGGTGGAGCTGGAACTTATATCCAGGCCTTTCTGACTCCATTATTTTCCCACCACTTGGTGCTCTTCTGCTTCATATCAAGCATCCATCCATCCATCCATTCATTTACCCATTTACTCAGTAAACACAGGGCTTATTTCATGTCAGCAATGGGCCAGGTGCTAAGGATCCATTGACTGAATTCTCTTGGTCCCATCAGAAATTCTGATTATCAGCTTTACATGTGTTTGATTTTTTTAAAAAAAGGGAAACCAATTAATGATTCATAAGTGAATATAGCACATGTGAGAAATGAAATATTCTAAAATACAGAGTAATTAAGGGGGGATTATTAATAGGATTCTGGGAGTAAAGAGTTTGGCAACAACTCACAGAAATATTTGCTGAGCAAATGAATCAGGCCCAACACTCTCCATTTGCTCCACTTTCCTAGGAAGGAACAAAGGTCGGAGAGGTGGGGTGACTGGACCACATGCTAGTGAGATCATGGCAGGGCTGGAACTAGGACCCAGACCCACTGACCACCTTGCTACCTTACGATAATTGGTAGGGCACGAATCAGACTCACCTGGGCACCCAGTGGGCACCTTCCCTCCCCCAAGCCATTCAGGAGACTTTGATTCTCACTTTGATTTCATCAGGATAGTCCAGAAATCTGGGGAGTCACAGTAACTAACACAGAGTAAGATCATTGCAAATGTCCAACAGATGTTGGCCAGAAATGGTGATTTAATCCCTGTAAGAATCTTAAAGTATTACCTTGATTTTGGAATTGCCTCAAGGAATCCCGAAACATTAGAGGTCCAAAGGAGAAATAAAGGGGAACTAAGTGGCCCTGGGAATCTGCTGTCAGCCATGTATGAAGCTTGGTAGGTGCTGTGGAAGGAGGAGGCAGGACAAAGAAGCAGAGTTATTGGGACACCTGGGTGGCTCAGCGGTTGGGCATCTGGCTTTGGCTCAGGGCATGATCCTGGGATTCTGGGATGGAGTCCCATATCGGGCTCCCTGCGTGGAGCCTGCTTCTCCCTCTGCCTGTGTCTCTGCCTCTCTGTGAGTGTGTCTCTCATGAATAAAAAAATAAAATATTTTTAAAAAAGAAGTAGAGTTATCAGGCCCAGGTTTCAATCCTGGCTTCATTGTTGTGATTTTGGACTCCCAGTGGTTGCCCCTTCTATAAGTTGTAGTATTCTGGACAAGTGTCCTAACTTCTCATTCTTATGCAGGCACCCCCATCTCAGAATTGGAAAGGGGATACTAATATATACTTTACAGAGTTGCTTTCAGGATAAAATAAGATCGTGCTATGGAAAGAACTTAGCACAGACCGTGGCACAGTTATCTCTCAGTAAACAATGGACATTAGGAATGTTGGCATAGTCAATAAACATTTATATCAGACATATAATAAAGTAGTACATGTACTAGGCATTGGTAATACACGAGCCACAGTCTAGTAGGAAACCCACTGTTCTCTCATTCAGTTTTCAATCTGTGAGTAGGTATAATTATCTCTGTTTTATAGATGCTCTCAGAGAGGTTAAGTAACTTAGTTAGGTCACATAGCCAGTGAGTGGCAGAACCAGGATTCAAACCTATATCAGCTGGACTCTGAAGCACCTTTCCGTTCCAGGACACTGAGGCAGTTTGGCCTTTCTATTTTAATTTTTTTCCAGGAAACAAAAGCAGCAGCCAGGCAAAAGTGTACTTCTTCCATTTCCTTATTTTAAAAAAGAAAAAGAAAATGTAGTATGACATTCAGGCGTGGGTGGAATTCCTGGGAGATGTGCCTCCAAATCCAAATTTGCTTCAGATTCATCAAGATGCCAGGCCTGGAGATCTACACCCCTTCATCGGTGTCAGCAAGCCTCTGCACTACATCCTATATCTTCAAGAGACATTTTTCTTAGCGGGCCCTGGGCTGTATAAATTAGGCGGAGCAGTGATCACTGTGGTTATGAATATAACTGTTGGATTAAGGTTCTATGGTGGCTGCATTATTTGTTTCGCAAACCTGAGCTGGGCTGATTGGATTTCTCTTCCTTTCTTTTTTAACATAAGTAGATTCTGAAATTGGAAAAATAAAATATTCCACAGCTGAGAGAAAAGAATTAGCTTGGGGAATGAGCCCAGGTGGTGCCCACAGACTGTACACTTTCTGCATTGAAATAAAGTTAGCACCGTCTGTGCCCTTGCTGCAGGGACTTGCTCTGTAAGCTGTCCCTGAGGCAATGGCAAGAGAAAGGGCAGGAGTTGGGGGTCAGTCATCTTGGGAGGGCACTGACAAGGAGGGCAGCGCTTAAGAAGGCATTCTCAAGTATGAATAATAGTAATGATACCATTTATGGAGCACCTGCTATGCTGGGTGGATGGCGAGGTAAAGTGTGGAAAGTATGCCATCGTCATCAGGAGCATGGGTGTTGACGTTAGATTTCACCTCCAGCCTTGCTGTTGAGTAGCTATAGAGCACGAGCAAATTCTCTGAGCTTCAGTTCCCCTGTCTGTAAAATATATCGTAATAGCTAGCATTTAGTGACTCCTTGCCACGTACTGGGCAGGCTCTTGGCACTTTACATTAATTGTCCCAGCCACCCCATGAGTTTTATCTCCGTATTTGAAGTCAGGAAAGTAGGGCACAAGAAGAGCCAAGTGTCTTGTACCAGGCCCCACAGCGAGGGAGTGGCAGGGACAGAATTCAAACCCAGGCTGTCTTGCTCTCAAATCCGCGTGCCAAACTTGCTGCCTTATGCTCCTCTTCCACTTCAGAGGACTCTTGGGAAGAGAAGATGGGGAAAGTGTGTTAAAGATGCTTAGCTTAGTAGCTAGTTGTCCTTTTGGCCTTCAGTGCTCTAAGGCCATTATTAGTACTGTTATTACATTTCGGTGGCCTGGGGATTGAGCCAGTCCCTTTGCAGAGGACGTCGGAGGACAAATTCCTTTTATCTGTTTCTATTATGTCTTGGTTTATGGACATTGATGGATGGAATACCTGCCTAAGATCTCCTGAGCTTGTATCAAAAGGAAAACCTACATGTGATCATGTCATAAATGATGAAAAGCATCTCTGTGATCTGTATAATGAGTCGAATGACTTTCTCCCTTTTTCCCTAAGTGAGGACTTTTATGGCCTGAGGGAGAAGGTAAAGACCACTTGAGCAGGGGCCGCCATGCTTCCTAGGATGTGCTGGGGTTTAGCGAGTGCTCTCTGCTTGAGGTAGGAGGAATTTGCATGTGGTTTCTAGAGGCTGTGGAGGGCACTGGGCTTGGAGTCTCTGCTTATGGGAAGCTACCTGGGCAAGCCATGTAAACCTGAAGAGCCTCAGTTTACTTGTGCATAAAAGGATAGTGACACCTACCTCTTAGGGTTGTGGTTATGGTGTATTATCAAACGGTAAATTTTTTTGTACTTCCCCAAACACCTCATCTATAAAGGTATTGATATGATTGTTGTTTAGTCATAACAAAAATATATTTGATGTTTTTGCATTTAATAAATTGCTCAATACATATAGCTTAAGTACTCCAGAATTTATTTTTTCTTGTTCTTCTGCCTCTAGGGGGCATGAAGAGTAGAAAGAGTAGTGATCTGTGTCGGGACCCCGGCTTTTATCCTTTCCTAAGTGGTATGACTAAGGGTGTGTTTTTTGCTTTGTTGTTTTGTTTTTGAATCAAGATGTCATATTTAGTAAAGTTGTCCCAAATTCTAGGCCCCAAGATATCCCATTGTTGAAAAAGTTCAAAGACAAAGACATGAGCAGATTTATGAGACTTGGGAGTTTTTTTCTGTAAAATGGGGAAATTAAGACCTACCTCACAGTGTTACTCAAGAGATGAAATGAGAGTCCTGCTCATCATCACGTGTCAATAAATA
This sequence comes from Vulpes lagopus, assembly GCF_018345385.1. NCBI lineage: Eukaryota > Metazoa > Chordata > Mammalia > Carnivora > Canidae > Vulpes > Vulpes lagopus. The sequence goes on along the minus strand of NC_054838.1, from coordinate 29,675,792 downwards.
TTCTCTTCCTCCCAACAACATCTTGGTTCCCAGACCTACATAGACAGGGGCTTACTTTAGTTTAATTCAATGTTTACAGATGAGTTTAATAGCCTTACAGGGAAGCCAGCTGAAGGTCTAGGAAAGACCAAATGCAGATAAGATCTCAGCTCTTGAAGACCCTTTAGCCTAAGGGGAATGTAATTAGGTGTAATTCTAAGGATCTAGAAGAATGAATTTATAAGCCTCAACTGAGTCCCTCTATTTGCCGATCATGTGCTAAGGACTATATGCACCATCTCCTTAAATCCTTGAAACAACACTAAGCAGTATATGGTGCCATTATACCCATTTTACAGATGAAGAAATCAAGACTTTCAGGAAGCCACAGAGCTAGGAAGTAGTGGAGCCTGCCTGGTTTCAAACTCAATTCCATTGGACTTAGCACTCGACTTCCTGGCTACCATGTTGTTTGAATGGGACTCTTTGCATGAAAGCTGGGATCCAGAAGAGAGTTGTAGTGTGGCCAGTGTGTAAGGAGGGAAGTGAGATTTGAACCCAAAGCAGCCTGAGCCTGAGCCTGAGCCATGGCACTTAATCACCATGTCAATTATGCTCTGTGGCTTCTAGTAGCCTGTGGCTTCCATTGAACATGTCTGTGTTTCTTCTAAGAGAAAGCAGTTTCTTCAGAATTCCTGATGGGTGTTCAATGCAGGAAGGCACACAAACATGGTTAATGAGAATTCACCCGTCCACGTGCTGGTGCTCAGCCTCCTATGGGGCCATACAGTGGTGGGGGGTGAACCTCACATTGGGAAAATTGCCTGATAAACCGCCCTGCCCTTCAGTGCTGACATCAGTTTCAACAAAGTGGGCCATTCCCCCTGGGAGCCTTGAGATTTGTTGTCATGATTTCCTTGTCATCTCTTCCTGGCATCTTCGACTGTTGATTAAAATATAAAGAGTTTATATACACCTCAGTGATCAGCTGTGTTTCCTGTGCAGTGTGGAGAACATCAGGTCAAGTTTAAAGAGAAAGATCAGAGTGCCCAAATTACTCTGTGCCCCTTGAGAACCAGTGGCAGTACCTGGGTGAGAGATCCTGCCATGTACCCCAGAGAGAAGAGTCATCTGTTTCTAGCCTCACAGCCCGTGACATGTTAAGATAAGACCTCTGCCCTTGGAGCTCAGAGTATGGTAGGAGAGACAGATGTGCAAACAAAATACGGTAACTCCGAGTGAGCTCTGGGGGCTGGAAAAGCCCAGAAGAGGTGCCTCCAACCCAAACTAGGGGTGGAGGTGGTGGTCAGAGAAGGCTTCCTAGAGAAGGTTACTCCTAATCTGAGTTAACATGAAGGAACAAAGAAAGGCATCTATGCCTAAGAAAACAGCATGTGCAAAGCCGTGGATGTGAGACAGGCAGTGAGCAATTTCATGAATGGCTTATAATTAGCCTGTTAACCTTGGCACCTTTTTAAAGAGGGGAGTGGAAAGCTGTGAATGCTGCCCTGGCAGGCTCAGGCCAGATGGCAAGGAGTCTTGTCCCATGGGCAGTGGGGAGCCACTGAAGCTTTATCATGAGGGAGTGATGAGGTTGTTTTCTTTTAGAAAGCTCACTCCTGCTGTTGGATGGCAAACAAATTGGAGGTAGGAGAGCCTGTGGGCTGGAACACCAGCGCTGGCTGTGGCCTGGCCTCGGGATGCACTGATGGGACCTGACCTAGGGTGGTGATAGTAGGAGCAGTGAGGACCTGGTAAAAGAGGGAGGTGGTGGTGTTGATTCCCCAAGGTCTGGTTTGGTGGACTGGGTGGCAGTTCTGGCAGCAGCTGGTGATGGTAAGATCAGAAGCTTAGCAGAAGGGGTCGAATTAGGGGCCAGGGAGCAGGGAGGCATTAGGTTTAGCTCTGTGTGTTATTTCGTCAGAGTGGCAGAGGCCTGGAGTGCAGGGAAGAGGTTGAGGCTAGCTATTTAAGCTGCTGTTTTATCGACAGGGAGCTCACTATTTTGGGAGGCAGCCCATTGCAGAGCTTGGCAGGAACAAGGGTTTCCTGAATTGACTGCTGGTGGCCTCAGGTGACTTCTGGCCTTTGTGCTGATTCTCTGTCCTAAAGCCCTGTGGGGTAGGTTTGTGCCTTCTTCTAGCCTTCAGCTTTTTGGAGGCAACAGTAGTGTCCTACAGGTCTCTGAAATTCCCTGAAAGCAGCAAGGGAAGCCACAAGGAATCAGGCTGTCACAGGTTGGAAGGAGCCTCAGGAGATCATCCATAAGAGGAAGGAATCCCTTTTTTCAGACAAACAAACTGAGCCCCAGAGAGAAGAAGGGATGCTCCCAAAGTCATGGAATGAGTTCATGGCAAAGCTAGGGGTGGTTCTTTTTTTTAAATATTTTATTTATTTATTCATGAGAGACACACACAGAGAGAGGCAGAGACACAGGCAGAGGGAGAAGCAGGCTCTGTGCAGAGAGCCCGACATGGGACTCGATCCTGAGTCTCCAGGATCACACCCCAGGCTGAAGGCGGCGCTAAACCGCTGAGCCACCGGGCTGCCCTGGGGGTGGTTCTTTAATCTAGAACTCTCTACAGCACCATGTGATCATGTGTGTGTGTGATTTCCTAGCTATAGACTGTGTGGTTTAAGTGACAGAACTTGGACAGCTAATCATCAGACACTTAACGTGTTTCACCAAGACTCCTAGACATATGCTCTTTCTTAAACCTTTTCCCTTCATACATCTTTTCAGGCTAACAGCATTGGTCCTTTGTCTACACCTGGAGGAACACAGTTTCTAAACTCTTTACCATCCAAGGAAGCCAGGGAAAACATTACCTCCAGACACTCAGGGGAGGATCAGACTCTGTAATACTGGGATGACCCCCAATCCAGCCATCCCTCCTCTGGACCCACTCCAGCACATCAGCAGAGCATGACCATCACTTTACTTGTACGAATGCACCTTACTCCATTTCCATGAGCTTCTTAACTGGTCCAACACACTGCAGACTCCCACTGAACTAAGCTCCACCCCTACATTCATGTACACACTCCTAACTTACCTATCAAATATGGTTTCTTGCTGATTTGGGACTTAACCTCACAGGTTAAGGGTCATTTTTGAAAAGGGTAAGAAGGTGACAGTGGAAGGTAGAAAAACCTACATGACAACCAGAAAGCTTTCCCAGGACAAGTTCTGCCTGAGGTGGACACAGCTTTAATTTGGAGGAAAGCCATGTGCCCAGAAAAGTCTGCCCTGTGGCTGCAGGTGGCCTTTTCCAATTTTAGAGGCAGGGACTTTGATCCCTCTGTGTCCCTGGTATCAAGCACAAAGCCTGTGGAGAGTGACCTTTGCAAAAGGAATGGAAGCAAGAAGAGAGGACAGGAAGAAGGAAGCACTGTGTTCCTCTTTCTTCCATCTTTCTGCCTTTGTTGGTGACTAATAACACAGCACAATCCAACATACAACTTGTTGTGCATGTCTTTTATAAGTAGCTGCTCATTAACAAATATCCCAGGATCATCTGCCAAGAATGATACAGTCTTGATTTTAGAAATGGAGGCGACTCACAACCACTGCCCCCTCCAGTTTATCAGTTGGGGAAACTGGAACTCAGCCAGGTTAAGTGCCTTGCCCAAGGTCACATGATAATTAGGGGCTGATAAGGAGAAGCACAAGAATGAAGTTTGGGCCAATGTAGGTTAGCAGATAGTTCTTCCAGGTTCAGCAGTGGCCCAGCCAAGGTGCTCATATACACACTTAGAAAGACAGGTCCTGGGGCACCTGGGTGGCTCAGTCAGTGAAGCATCTGCCTTCAGCTCATGATCCCGGGGTCCTGGGATCAAGCCCTGCATCGGGCTCCGTGCTCAGTGAGGAGTCTGCTTCTCCATCTCCTTCTGCCTGTCACTCCCCCTGCTTGTGCACTTGTTCTCTCTGTCAAATAAGTGAAATCTTGAAGAAAAAGAAAGAAGGAAGGAAGGAAGGAAGGAAGGAAGGAAGGAAGGAAGGAAGGAAGGAAGGAAGGAAGGAAAGAAAGAAAGAAAGAAAGAAAGAAAGAAAGAAAGAAAGAAAGAAAGAAAGAAGAAAAAAGAAAAAAAGAAAAAAAGGAAAGAAAAGAAAAGAAAAAAGAAAAGAAAAGAAAAGAAAAGAAAGAAAAGAAAAGGAAAAGAAAAGAAAAGAAAAGAAAAGAAAAGAAAAGAAAGAAAAGAGAAAATAAAAGAAAGATAGGGCTGGATGCTGTGGACTTAGTTTGTCTGTAAATTGCCATGATCCTAGGACATAAAACAATGTTGATTATACCTCTGTCTGACAGATACTCTGACACTCTGTTCAACTGTGTGGACGAAGGCAGCAGGATGCCCCTCACCCCCACTTGCACCCTAGGAGAGCTTTCATTGCCAGATGAGGAATCCCATATGCATTTTAATGAAGCCTGGGGATTCTGGTTCACTCCTGTGACTACTCTAACATTTGGCTTTAAAAGGCTAGAAGTTGGGATCCTAAAGCATCCTTAAAGCTGCCTATCTGGCCCCATACACTCAGGGATACCCCCCAGCTCTCACAGGTGGGCTCTAGCCTCTCCCTCTGCACCCCCTTCATCCCCACACCATCCTTGCCACCTTAAGGAGCTGTATCTCTCAGCCTGTGGGCCCTTGCTCCTGCCAGCCTCCCTGCCTAGAATGCCCTTTCCTTCCCCTTTATCCTTCCCGTTTACAGGACATACCTCCACCTTGTCTCTCCTTCTGTGCTCAGTGCAGGTCCTTGTTCTTCCTAGAAGCTTTCCCAGGCCACTCTTCCTCCAGACTGCTACAGTCATGAAGGATAAGGTGCTGCCCTGCAGAGGATGGTGAGAGGGCATCACCCCCCCATCCTTCTCCTCCTATATTTCAGTGTCCCGCTGCACTAACACTCAGCCACACCTTTGTGGAAGCCAGGGGGCACGGGGGCCCAGGTGATAGAAGCCTTAGCAGTCAGCTGCCTGCCCCGGAGAAGGGCAGAGAGTGAGCTCAGATGGCATGGAAGCACAGCAGGCAAACAATAAAATCTTAGGGCGGCTGTTTACCCATTCTCACAAACGAGGACTGCTCTAAGTGCTGACTGGCCTGTATGCCCCCAAGGAACACTGGGTCACCTGCCCTGTATCCGCGGGCTTTCCTGGCCCCTCCTACCAAGTGCCAGCTGTGCTTTCCAGTTGTTGTAACAACCAGAAAATACTCCCTTCCAGCCCTTCCAGACACTCCCATTGGAAAACCACCGCTCCACACAGCGAGGCCTGTGCATCAGATGTTCTACGCTGTCCCCTCATCACTACATCTCAATACAAAGCGCTTTAGTAGTCTGTGGTCACCCAACACTCTGTCCTGCCTGAATGAATGAGGAGCAGAAACAGCCACCTTATGACCTTGGGGTGCCCTTTTCTACCCCTCATCGAGAAAACTGGAAGGGGAGCCTTCAAAAAGCTCCTGCCCGAAGTATCAGCTTCCCTGGGCCCTCCCCACCACGAGTCACTGTGGGGTTTCAGGCCAAGTAGCTTTTTGAAATGCTGCACATTGGCGATGACACAGAAAGAACAGCACAGCAGTGAAAGTGAACCAAAAGCATTTATTTGTTCAGGGAGGGAACAAAAAGGTCAGCCTCTAGCCTCCTGCTCAGACCAGTGGTTCCATTTTGGACTTCACAGTCTGTATTCATTCTGTGCTAAGCTAATAATAATAATAACGGTGAGGGCACCCGGGTGGCTCAGTCGGTTAAGCATCTATTTCAGCTCAGGTCATGATCCCAGGGTCCTGGGATCAGTTCCACATTGGGCTCCCTGCTCAGCGAGGAGTCTGCTTCTCCTTCTTCCTCTCCCTCTACCTCTGCATTCATGCATTCTCTTTCTAATAAATAAAATATTTAAATAATAATAATAATAATGATGATAGTTGTCCCTCTTACATAGGACTCTACAGTTTGCAAGGTGCCTCATATACATTTGACAAGTGGAGAAGCTAGAATGCAGGCTAAATAATTTGAGATTATACAGCTTAAAAGAGGCAGAACTGAGGCTGGAAGTCAGACCATCAGATCCCGGCTGCCGACTGTGGTGACAAAGAGCTTTCTGGCCTCTCTAAATTGGTCGTGTAGGCCAAGGTTCATTAGCTGAGCTCTCAGCACTGCTACATCACCGTCCCGAGTTAGCAGTGCTCGATGGCATTTTAATGGGAGCCAAATAACTCTTCCTGTTGGCATTCGCAGGCAGCTGGAGTTTTTGTGTTTTATGGTAATTAAATACCATCATCTTTCATATCTGACAATCTTTAGGGCCCTATGAACGACTGCAGTGCACGCCAGGTCACCGTCAACTCTGGAGCAAGGGAGACCGCAGGGCGCCTGTTGGCAGTTTCGCAGAGCTGAGTGTGGGCACCTAGCCTGGCACCCTCTCACGGAGCCACTGCTGGCCTTACACTGCAGGGCTGCTGACACATTAAAATTCTTTGCCGGAGCCAAAGCCCTGAAAGTTCATGTCTTTTTCTCATGAGTGTGCTCTTATGAAAGAATAATGACCCACTCGGCTGGAGCCTCTCTAGCAGCCAGGCATCCTGCAGTCAGCCTGGGCCCTGCTTGTGGTCTGTCCCCGCCTGGCTCACCCTCCAGCCGGCCACCAGAAATCTTCCTCAAACATTAGTGATCACGTCACACTTCAAGCCCACTGGGGACCCTCTCCCCTTCCCCATTAAGGCCAAGTTCTATAGCGCAGCACCTGCAGGCAAGAACCACCCTGGACCTGCCTTCAGCATCTCCTCCCCGAGGTTAGCCGCTGCCCCTCCCAGCCATCACACTACTCATCCAAGTGCCCCAGTGAGCCTCACTGGCTCCCTCTCAGGCTTCCAAACCCCTCACCTGTGCCCACTAGACACAGGTCAGATGTCATTTCTCCTGAAGCCTCCCCCAGCCCCAGCAGTTGGTCTGGCAGCTGCCTCAGTGCTCCACGGAGCTCCAGTGGGGCCGTGGGGAAAGCTAACAAGATTTCCGGGAGCCACTGCTTGTGGAGGGCTTTCTGTGTGACAGGCAGTGACATAAGCACTACCTGAGCTGACGTACTTAATATATATACAGCAGGGTGTTTATTTTTTTTTAAAGATTTTATTTATTTATTCATGAGAGAGAGAGAGAGAGAGAGAGAGGCAGAGGGAGAAGCAGGCTCCATCCAGGGAGCCTGAGGTGGGACATGATCCTGGGACTCCAGGATCACACCCTGGGCCAAAGGCAGGCGCTAAACCACTGAGCCACCCAGGGATCCCCACAGCAGGGTGTTTAACAGCATGGCCCGCAGAGCCAGACTGTCCAGGTTCAAATCCCAGCTCCATCACTCAGTGGTTTTGTAATCTTAGGCAAAGTGCTTACCATGCTGGTACCTGCGTTCCCTCCTCTACAGAATGGGGAGTGATATTAGTACCTTCATGGTAGGGGCACCATAAGGATTAAATGATTCCAGCACTTAGACCTGGTCACATAGCAAGTACTCAGTAAATGTTAACTATTGCAGCTTCATCATCATTGTGATTTTGTGTAGCATCTGAGTGTCTGTTTTTTTCGTAGACTGCGAGCAGCTCCAAGGCTGGGACTGTATTGGTTTCAGCTCTGGATTGCCATCTTTCCAGTCTACAATAGCCCTTCTTCCTCGTCTCCCTCTTCCTTTTATTACTGTTACTATTATATATTCGTTTTAACTTCACTCAGAGAAGTTAAGTGACTTGCCCTAAATTATGTTAGCCTGTCAGAGCCAGAGCCAGGGTGGAGCCTGGGTCTGGAAGACTCCTGAGCTCTGCCCTTACCCCTTTGGGCAGCGTGCCTCTGTTGGCCAAGGCTGCGGCTCATCCTCATCTTAAACATCATCCAGTCTCTGCACATAGCAGAGGGCTATTTAGTGTTGTTGATAGATCGAACAACAGCAAGGGCCTTCTCCTTAGCATGCACCTGACCCCAGAACAGAGCAGCACCTTGGTTTGCTCTGACATGCTTATCTAGTGTAGAAACGGGTGCTTTGAAGACATGGAGCCCCCATGCCTCTGATTTTGTCCTGAGAGTTGGGCTGCAGCCATTCCCATCACTTGTGATCTGTACATTGAAGTACAGGCACCCTCCTGAGACCAGGACTCCTAGAAGCCAGTGGGAGGTCCAGAATAGGATCCGGCTGCAATAAAAGAACACCACATTTCTGTTAGATATTTTCTTGCTCTTTTTCTTTCAAGGATTTTTGCCTTGGAACCCCTGTTGTAAATGTTGTACAGTGATTATCATGAGGATGATTCAGCACTTTACAGTTTATTCATTCAGCATGTGTTTATCATAACCGTGGAATTAATAGTTGCTGATGTTTAGCATTACTGTACTACAGACACTGTGCTAATAAGCACCTTACATACATCATCTCATTACTTCTTATAACAAACCCATAATGTAGGTAGCATCTAGATCTAGTTAGTGGTAAGAAAACCGAAGCTCCAGAGAAGTTAAGTAACTTGATCAAGGTGACACAGCTTATAAGTGACAAAGCCAAAACAAACCCAGGGCTGTCTGACATCAAAGCCTGACTCTTTCTATTACCTAATGCTTGGAAGAGCAATCTGAAGAAGCCTCGTGATGATCTCAGTTCAGGGAGATGCTCCTGGAGGCTTCAGTGCTCAGGATTTTTGTGCATATAAAATGAAAAAAAAAATGTTTGAGGTGTTGGAGGGAACCAGCAACTGCAAATATATCTGAGAACTTGTAGGAAGCAAAAATAGTCCCTGAAAAACCAGGCTTGCAAAACTCAGATAAGCAAGTGGTCTTTACTAACAGAGGTGTGCAGTATAACAGTAAAAATGACTCATATCTGGGCTTGATTCAGAGATATACTTGGAGACTCTATCTGTGAAAAGAGGGTGCAAATTGGAATTTACAGCACAGCTTTGCAAATGTACCAATGCATACTCCCAGGTAGCAGGAGAGAAGCCATTGCTTGTGCAAGCAAGAAGTCCACCCAGCTAATTTGCTCTTCTCTACTCATATTCTGTCAATATTGACAAGGGATATGGAGATGAATAGCACGTGGTCCCTTCCCTCAGGGAGCAGTGGAAGCCCAAGTACTTGGCACTTGAGCAAGGGCCATCACTTTTCATCCTCCAGAAAGTGGTGATGTAGGAATGTGTACACCCTTTCACAGCCCAAGGACCAGGGAACTAAAGTAAGTTACTGGAGGCCATCCAGCCAGTCTGTAGAAACCAGCAGAGAGTTGGGCCTCCCTTGGGCCATCTCTATGTCATTCACTACTGCATTCCCAATGCCTGGCTTGCCAGACCTGGCACAGAACAGGCACTCAAGAAATGCTGAATGAGTGAACTAGTTCTGAGTTTCCCTCTCTAGATGGGGAGTATATATTGGAGAGAGGAAAGGACAGAAAGAAGGACCCATTATTCCTGTGCCCTCTATCCTCCCTCCTGGCCTTAGGAGCAGAAAGGAGATTCCATTCAGACCAGAAGAGATAATGGCTCCTTAGGAAGGTCATGTCTCTTTTGGGGAGTCACGAGTCCCAAAACACAGAGTTTTTCCCATGGGAACCCAAGAAACGTCAAAGCCCCCTTTCCTAATGTTCTCAGAATGGAAGGGATAAGGGAAGGGGAACAAAGGGCCCAGCCAAAGCAACCACATAAGTCAGTAAAGGGCTGCACAGATCCATGGTCTAGAGAGCCCAGGGTGATCTGATATGATTTTTTGGTACACAAATGTCCTTTATACTAGGATTATTCTCTTGGATACACTGCCCAAACCACTCACAAGAGCCAGATACTCAATACACCTAAAGTGAGCACCTGGTCAGTTGTAGGACTGTGATCACTAGCACAGAAGGAATATGGGTTTTTATACCTATCAGAATAGGCAGGATGGGGACTTAAGTAGGCTAGCTGTAAGAGAAAAGGAAAAGGTGAGTGGTTCAGGTCAGCTTCTATTAGCATTCCCTGGAGGAAAAAAAGAACTTTGGGCATGGTAGATCAAGGAAGGCTTTCTGGAGAAGGTGGTGATTAAGCTGAGCTTCAAAAAATAAGAGAGGATTTGGACCAGGACATTCTTTATCTTCACAGGAGAATTTCCTTTTAGAAGTTACTTTTTTAGGGATACCTGGGTAGTTCAATGGATGAACATCTGCCTTTGGCTCCTGTCATGATCCTGGAGTCCCAAGATCAAGTCCTGCATCGGGCTCCCTGCAGAGAGCCTGCTTCTCCCTCTGCCTGTGTCTCTGCCTCTTTCTGTGTCTCTCATGAATAAATAAATTCTTTTAAAAAATAAGTTAGTTTTTTAGATCTATGGCCAGTGGTCTTATACTTTAAAATCTCATTATTTCAGGACTCTCAGCAGTGGTTCTAAAGACTTACCAAGCCAGACCGTGGCATCCCCACTTAGTCACAAAGCAGAGGTCTGTTTGTAGGCTTGCAGGCCAGCTTGTCCTGACCCAGAACTCAGATGCCTGCTGTCTCTACTGAGGGGGGTTTTCCTGCCTTTGGCCATGGACTGAGACAGTTGAGCTGGTGTCTGTGTTTTGGGGATCATGGTTTGGTAGACAGAATTCAGGCTTTGGATTAATAAGGACTATTTCCTAGTTCTGTAAAAGTCAGCTTATCTATAAAGTGGAACTGATGATAATACTGCCCTCTGGGGGTTATTGAGAGCATTAGAACAGTTAAAGCTGTAAAAGTACACATAGTAGGTGCTCCTGGCGGCAGCTATTGTTATCAGTTGGGTGAACAAGCCATAAGGAGGTTGATGCTGGGGCACCTGGGTGGCTCAGCAGTTGAGCATCTGCCTTTGGCTCGGGTTGTGATCCTGGGGTCCTGGGATCGAGTCCCACATCAGGCTCCCCATAGGAAGCCTGCTTCTCCCTCTGCCTGCGTCTGCCTCTATCTGTGTATCTCTCATGAATAACTAAATAAAATCTTAAAAAAAAAATAAAAAAGGAGGTTGACTCTTGGTGGGGGGCATGGAGCAGGGCTAGGTCACCCTTCTCTGCTGGCCTCCTGTTAAGCACTGGACAGTAGTGGTCCAGTCCCTCTCACTGCTTCGGTACCCTGGCCTACAGCCAGCAGCCTAAAAGGCCAAGGATAGGAGAGACACTCAGCCAACCCAAGAGGCTGCTTCTGCTGCTGGCTTCCATCCCAGGCTCCAAATGTCTCCATTAAAGTGCTGCCTGAGGACAGCGGACAAAACAAATGACCCTGCTATTCTCACCTTCCCCCGGTCCAAGGCTGCCTGCTTTCAGCCTGTTTGGCTCCCGTGCTCTCTTCTCTCCCCTCCCATGAAGGGACGTTCTGCTGGCACAGCATGGCACATCTTCAGAAGGTACTGCTCACATTCCTGGGCACTGTCCTCATTGGAAATGAAGTTTCAGCCACTATGTCGCTGCAGCAGAACTCTTGGCCCCTGGGGGGACAGGTGTGGAGGATAGAAGGGGGAAATGATGACAGGTAGGGCTGGAAAGAGTGTGTAGGTCAAATTCTGCTGGACCCTGTGGGGGCTTTATCTTGAAATCTATTTTACATCTATAAATCTGGTGATAATAATACCTATTGTTCCAGGTGGTGGAAGAGAGTAAATAAAAGACTTATCCTAATTCCCTTGTCTGCAAAGTGGGGATGAAAACAGTACCTGCTGTGCAATGGGTCATGAGGATCAGCTGAATTTAAACATGTAGAGGACTCAGAATCATGTCTGACACATACTGAGTGCTCAGTAATGGGATGAGCACTGGCTGATATGCTATATGTTGGCAAATTGAACTCCAATTAAAAAAATAAATAAAAATAAAGAAGTAAATGTCAATGATAGTTTTTAATAACCCCCAGGTGGTTTTTAATTGGGCTCACTCCCTTTACTCAGAATTCACTCCCTTCTCCTCCCCAGGCCAACACTGACCACTGAACCTAAAATTTCACCATTGCCCCTACATACCCAGGCCATAGGCCCCTTCCCTGCTTTATGTGTTCTCAGATTATCACCACCTCTGTAAACTTTAGTTTTTACTTACCTTGTTTCATTTACTAGATACCATTATATATAGTTAGCGTTTTCTACTTTTAGCATCCATTGGAATCACCTGGAGTTTGTGAAATCAGATGGCTGGGGCCCACCCAAGTGTTCATGGTTCAATAAGTCTGGGGCAGGGCCGGAGAACTTGAGCCTCTAACAAATTCGTAGGTGATGTTGAAGCTGCTGGTCTCGGACCAGACTTTGAAAAACCTTCCCAAAAAGTATCAGATAAGCAGTGTGAAGTGGATGACGTCAGAGGGTGGTTGTGGGTTGTATTTTTTTGTTTGTTTTTTATCCTTTTTATTGTGTCTCTCTTTTTTGGAATTTAAGTTCCACAGGGACAGGGATTTTGTCTGTTTTGTTGGTTGATGTGTCCCTAGCCCCGAAAATAGTAGGACCTCAGTCAGTACCCACCTCCCGGCCACAGGGACAGGCATGATGTATGGTGCCCGTTGCCGCCAGGAGGTGCCCACTTGACCCTGGGGCTCCGCTGTGCCTGTGACCTTGACCGTGCCCGTTGCCGTGGCCGGGCCCACCGCCGTGACCATGCCTGCGGTCATGGCCATGACCTTGACCGTGCCTACGTGCCTATGACTGTGCCCATGACTGCGGCTGTGACCGAGCCGTGACCTTGATCGTTACCGTGCCTGTGACCGCAGCCGTGACCTTGACTGTGGCCGTGCCTATGCCCACGCCCGCCCCGACCGTGGTCGTGACCTTGATCGTGACTGTGACCTTGATCATGACCGTGCCCGCGGCCGCGACCTTGCCCATGCCCTCAGCTGTGACCTTGTCCATGGCCGCGACCTTGCCCGTGACCTTGATCGTGACCGTGACCTTGATCATGACCGTGCCCGTGCCCGCGGCCGTGACCTTGCCCATGGCCGTGACCTTGATCGTGACCGTGACCTTGATCATGACCGTGCCCGCAGCCACGACCTTGCCCGTGCCCGCGACCTTGCCCGTGCCCGTGACCTTGCCCGTGCCCGCGACCTTGCCCGTGCCCTTGCCCGTGCCCCTGCCCGCCGCCTGCCGGTGCCGCCGCCCGCGCCCGCGCCCGCTGACCGCGCGTGTCTGTACCTAGATCACCCGGGCGCCCTGCAGAACCACCCGCGGCTCCGGACGCCGCCGCCGCCGCTCCCGCACGCCCACACCCCCAACCAGCACCACGCGGCCTCCATCAACTCCCTGAACCGCGGCAACTTCACCCCGAGGAGCAACCCCAGCCCGGCGCCCACGGACCACTCGCTCTCGGGGGAGCCCCCCGCCGGCGGCGCCCAGGAGCCGGCCCACGCCCAGGACAACTGGCTGCTCAACAGCAACATCCCCCTGGAGACCAGGTGCGGGGCTGGGGCGGGGGTGCCGGGGGGCGCAGCCCGGGGCGGCCGGGGCCCTTCCGGGGGTCCCCACTCCCCGCCCGGGAGGCTGGGGTCAGGGCGCGGCTGGGAGAGGCGGACCCGGGCTGCAGGGGAGAAGGGGAGAGGGCGGCGGGAGGGGTGCGGCGGGGAGCGGGCGCCTGCGAATCAAACAGCCTGGAGGCGGGGGCCGGCCTGCCGCAGACAAAGGTATGAGCCCTCTGTGCCCCCTCTGTCCCCTCTCCTGGTCTGTGCCGGGGGGATGCCGCGCCGTGGAGGGGCTCATATAAAAGTACATGAGGCTGAGTGTGTAAAGGCGGCAGAGAGCAGGCCCTTGGTCAGTGGGCCCTTTCCCAGCTGTGGTTTGGTCACCCTGTGCCTGGCCTGGGGCCGCCTGGCCTGTGGTGGGTGCTCAAGGAATGCTCCCTCTCCCTTCCCCTCACCTCCTACAGACTTACCCCTTTACACCCCAAATCCCACAATCCCTAACCTGGGTACATCAACTAACTTTTGTTTGCAAGAGCTTTCATACTTGAGATACGATGTAATTTTCACAGCTTTATGAAGAAGGTATTGTGATTTGTGATTCTATTTGGGAGTTTCAGAGTCTGAGCATCAGAGAGGGTCAGTGACTAGCTCAGGTCACATGGGCGGTGGTCGGGTTGCTAAGATGTGAACTCAGGTTGCTGAGACTCGGGCGCGGTGCTGTTTCCCTACACCACAGCACCTTCTCCAGGTCTCTCCTGGCTGGTCCTTCCCACCTCTGCCTTCTTCCAGCCTCACACAGTGCTTCCTGCACTTCAGGGACTTCAGTCACAAAAACTAGGTTCGTGCATGATCCTACCACTGAGAAGCACTGTTGACTTTGGGGGACAATAGCCTTTCCCTACATTCTCTAAATGTGGCTGGCACAGTTAGAACTTCCTCATCTTCCACCATGTCACTCAAAAGTAGTGGGGAAACCTAGATTTTATGTTCTCAAACTCCTGTTCTTTATCTGTGAAGAGGGCAAAAGTCATCCAACATTTAAAGAGGTGTAGAAATGAATCTACACGGAAAATGGACCTACCTGACTCTCTTTGGCACGTCACTATGATCTTTGCACATAGAGCGTGAGGGATCCAGGGAAAGAAAATCAACATCTTTTTTTGGCCATTTTCCTCCTGTAGAATCATTTTTCCAAAAGCAAATTTTTCAGAAATATGGTCCAGCTTGTGCCACTCCTAGTCTCTTAATTAATATTGTCTCTGTTGCCATCCTTTAAAGTCAGGTGTGAGCTGTCCTCTGTGCCTCCTTTGCTCTCAGAGTGAGAGAGTGGCATAATTGTGTGCCATCCCATCCAGGGTAGCTTAATCAGATCTCCATTATTTCCACTTATGGAAACACACATAAGTGTGTCTCTCAGCACATGGCTGAGAGAAGCCAGCAAATAATTGATGGTTCTGACTCTCTGCATGGAACATAGTAGCCACTCCCTGTCTTGGATGTTCATTTTTCTCACTTAGACTCAACGTAGATGGTTCTCTGGGTTTTTCAAGGGGAAGGAAGATAGGAGGCCGAGCAGCAGGGGCATTTTCCCGATGGCTTGTAGGAGATGCAGAGGTGGTCCTAGCTGACCTCTCTTGCCTCATCAGCCAGCCAACACCTGCCTTTCTGTCTCCCACATCCATTGCACAGACCACGGACCACATGGAACTTTGTTTTCTTAGTCCTTAGACTTTATCACTCAAGTAATAAATGTGCTATAAAACACTTAGGAAAAAAAGAAAAGAAAATTACTTAATGTCTACCACCAAATGGTAACCGTTGTTAACATGGTGGCATGTGTATGCTCATCTATAATATTTTCTATAAGTCCATACAGATCTATATACATACCTAATATGTGTATGTGTATAGAAGTATGTGTATATGTGTATTTATCAGACTTCTAGATGCCTGTCCCTTTCATGCTTCTTTGCCTTTTTACAGAGGCATGAAAGCTCTCGTACAACTGTATCATACAGCTCTCTGCTAGAGCTGCCCTCCTTCTCACGTCTTGGTCTTGCAAAGTCCTACTTATTCTTAAAGATCCAGATGAAATGTTTGAGGTAGGCCTCCTCTGTGACCCCAGAGTTCTGTGCATCTAAGGATGGTTTAAAACTGGGGGAGGTGCCTGGTACAATGAATTCTGGACCTTAATACTGACCCTTACCAGTTGATGGCACAAAACCAACAAGGTTTACAAGAGATCAGTGTCACACCTGGCAGATAGAATCACAGGTAATTTTGACCAGTGGGTCAAGGTGAGGAAGACCATAGACTCTGGAGTCGGGGGACCTAAATTCCTGTTTTGGCTTCAGCACCTACTGGCCCAGCAAGTTCATTGACAGCTAAAACCTTGAATTCCCTGTGTAGAGTGGGATAAGAATTCATGCCTCTCAGACTGGGTGGAAGTGAATGAAATATCATATAAAAAACATAAAGCACAGGCATTAAAAGATCTACTTACAATTTAAAAATGATTTCCCATTTTTTTTCATACATATCAGCTTCCCATATCAACCATGTGAAGAAAAAAGTCATGAAAAAATACTAATTGAGCTCCTACTCACCGGAGGAGTCGAGGGGAAATATAGTAGGTTGTACCTTCTCTCAACTTCGGAGAAGGTATTTTGGCCCTGATGTTTTGAGAACAAGCGTGATGGTCCTTTTGCTGAATCTAGTTGTTCACAGGTTTTAGGGTCAGATGCATCCTGTGCTCACACCCCCACCACATTGCTCACTAGCTATGGGCCTAGACCTTAAATTTCTTCATCTCTAAAAGGGAGAAAATATTAGTAACTTCCTATTCTGAGTGTCTGTTGCTGCATAGAAAATGCCTGTCAGACTTGGCTTAAAAAACCACCAGTTGATTTCACCTCACAGCCGAGGGGCTGGTCTCCACGTAGCATCAGCTGGGGTCAGTCGGTGGTGTTAGCTATTAGTGGGACAATTTGAAGGAGCCAGGGTGGCTTGACTCATGTGCCAGCTCCTTGGAGATGATGGCTCGGTATCTGGGCTTGGTGGATCCCCACCCTCTACAGTGGTCTCAGGGCCTCTCTGCCCAGTCTTCCCAGCAGGGAGTGGACTTCATACTCAGTGGCTGGAGGCTCCATGGCACTGAGACAGAAGCCACTGATCTCTTCAAGGTTTGGCCTAGAATGGCACAGTGTCACATCTGCCATGGTTCTGTTGGCTGAAGCAGTTTTTGGCCAGCCAGCTTCAAGGAGAGGGACAACAGGCCCCACTTCTCAAAGGGAGATGCACCTGAGGATTTTTCAGCCACTCCTAAATCACTGCAGTGCCTCCTGAGGCTCTTGGAGCAACTGTATATGATAATGTCTGAAAATGTCTCAGCACACAGTAAGGGATCAACTGCTTACCTACCACGTGGTGCTTGGCATTCAGTACATAGTCACTGAATGCCTACTGTGTGCCCAGCCAGTAATATGTTTAAGAGAACAGACTTGCAGCAGGGCAAGGGCTATATGATAGAGGTACACATGGTGAATCCATTGTAATCACCGCTGGAATTTCAGTAGGCAACACAGCTTGCCACATGAGGGGTGCTGGAAAAATACTACCACCGTTAAATAAATGAATGGTGGAACAAATGAATGAAAAGGCTTGCTTAACTTGAGTGCAGCAAAGGGAAGACTTCCCAGTAGGCCTGGTGCTGTGGGACTGACAGTGGACAAGCAAGCAGGAGTCCCCAGGTGGAGCTAGGAAGAAGGAAGGGCATGAGGGAGGCCTGGCCTGAGCAAAGGCCTAGAGTCCCCCACCCTCCCACCGTAAGAAGGGGTTGTTGTCAATGGCTATTACCAAGCCCCCTGAGAATGGGGAACCCCCTGATGCCAGAGAAACAGTCACAGGCCCTTCTCTAATTGTCAAACTGAGTCTGTGTTGAGAGTAAAAAAATAAATAGCTGAGAAAATAGCATACCGGCCAGCAGAATAACCAGGAGGGGTTTAGATTTTGTGCTGGAGGAAGAGAAAGGCAGGCAGGAGGACAAGCAAGAGGGAAGACTTGCCTCACTGCCTCTGGCCCTCTCCAAGGGGAACTGAGTCCCCAGAGGGACTTCTTAGAGCTGGGGTCACATGTTGCTTTGAGGCCCGCAGATGCATCTGTGGTCCATTTTGGTGGGATCTTTGTATTCAGGGTCTGCTAGACCCTGGTCCACTTCTTCACGCTCTGCAGCATCAAATACTTAATTGATTTCATAGGGATTGTCTCATTAATAACCTGTCAGGCTTCTGTCAGATGAAGGGGAAGCCAGAGCACGAGGCTGTCAGACCCCTGCTCTAGCTCATCTGATCCCAGGCCTGGTTTGGAAGCCTGAGACCCGTTTTGTGGTCATGCTTAATTTGGGGAATAGCCCTGCCCATCCCTCAGGGATGGGAGGCCCTCCTGGTGGTCTCCACCCCAAGCTTGGTAGAGTTCCCAGAATAGCACACAGTACCTTCTAGTGGGTCAGCCAACTCCTAAGCACTGCAGATAATTAGGATGTCATTTGGTGATTCAGTCACGGGCATGCAGAAAACACAGCCACTGTCCTATACGAGACTCATGATCTTATAAGGAAGGCAGACCTGTAAATAAATGGGTGAATATGGCACTCTGGATAATGCTGTGCCTTGAGGGGCAGGCGATACTCTGAGCAGAGAGGAGGGTGTGACTCCCTCTGTATGGGGACATCAAGAAACAATCCTACCAAGCACTTACGGGGTCCTTACTGGAGCTCCTAGAGGGAAGCTCATCAGAGACTCAGCACCGAGGGTTTCTCCTGAGGGCTGGTGATACAGGTGCCTCCTGCCTGGCAAAGGCCCAAATTCCAGACTCCTAGAAGGAAAGCAGGTGTTCAGCATAAACCATATTGTTTGTACACACAGTTTCCACCTGAGTCAGCTACTCATCAGTTAATGGTGAGAACCCTCCTGAAAACCTCTGGTTCCAGATACCAGCCCAAGGGCCAACTTTATAAACAGAACCTTCAAAGGATGACAGTCAGGACTGCTGTGCTAACCGTTCTGCACAGGTAGGTAGTTGTCTCATCATCCCCACTTTAGAGATGAAGAATCTGTAGACAGGGAAGTGAAATAACTTGCCTAAGGAACCACAGCCAGTAAGAGTCAGGGCCAGGATCCGTACCCAGGCCAGCTGGCCCCAGGGTCCATGCACCTAGCCCACTCTCCAGTGCCATCTTCCTGATTATCGAGACCTGGATCCGTAGGAGTTTGCAGGTGAGAAAGGAATTCTGGGATGAGGGGCAGTTGTGCAAAGGCACAGAGCTGAGAGAGCTTATCTGGGGAGGTGGCTCAGAGTTGGGGGGACGTGGAAACACAAGGGTCTCGTGGAGACGCGCATAAAGGAGAGTCAGCAGTGAAGGGCTTGACTTGTAGGGAGAGAGGTTATACTTCTACTTGTGGGCATGGGGCCCAAGGCAGGGACAGAAGTAGGGGTGAGTCATTGTCAATATATTTTAAAGATAGGATTATGGAATTGGCCTCTTAGAAGAATCACCATGACCTGGAAGACCTAGTTCCTTTTTTTTTTTTTGGTTCAAATGCTAGCTCTAGAACTAAGTCTTTATGTGGTCTCGGCCAAATCTCTGAGCCACCCTGAGCCACCTTGAGGGTGTCAGCCACAGAATGTGTGTGTGATGCCTGCCTGTCCTGCTCTACTGAGCAGCTGTCCCAGGGCTTTGTGGGTGAAGCATGGTCTAGGACAGCAGGCTTAGGCCAAGAGGCAACTTTTCAGCTACTCTCTTCCCAAGCGCTACTTGTTCTGTCCTTGGAAGGCAAGCTCTGCCTGCTGTGGGCTGCAACTGGAAGCCCCAGCTCAGGGCCTTGCCCAAGGCCTTCCCTCAGGCTTAGAGGGAAGCTGGTGCCCTGCCCACTCTAGGAGGAGCCATAGGAGCAGTACTGCACTGAGCTGTGCTCCCTCTCCTGAGAGGTGGCTGGGGACAGTGAGGTTGGAGAGATGTGCTTTTGAGTCCCACCCCAACCTTTTGGTTGCTGTATGATCTTGCGCAGTCACTCAGCCTACCTGGGCCTATATCTGTTAAAATGAGGTAACAGCACCCCCCACTGTGAGAGTCGAATGAATCCAGCGTCCATTCCCAAGCTCCCAGCCATAGCGAGCTGGAGACCGTGCAGTGAGCTGGTGACCTAAAGAGGCTTCAGCAGCATGGATCCCCATTAGGAAATCTTCATAGCTTTTACTTTTTTTTTTTTTTTTCAGAAGAACTGGAACCTTAGAGTGGGGAGCAGGTGATGGACAGGAATTAAAGCATAGTCTTGAACTGGGAATCTGGACACCTGGGTTTCAGTTTCAGCTCTGCCACTAATTTGCTGTGTGCCTGGGAGCAAGACACCGGTCTCCCTGGGCCTCAATTTCCTTATCAATCAAACAAAGCCAAACTGCCTCAGAATTAAGTTCAGAGGTACAGAAGAGGGGTATTTAAAGGCAGTAATAGCATTCTGAACTGGCAGTATTTTCAGCAAGTATCCCCCCAGGGTCCTGAGTTAGCGTGCATGTGGAAGCTCTTTCAGGGGATCTCCTACAGCCTGTCGCTCCAGAAACCCTCTCTCGTGTTGCACTGCCCCTTCCCTTGTCCTAAAGGTCTGTGCTTTTTGGAGAGAATGCTCTGCTCTGTCTCTTTACACCATAGAAGTAAAAATAAAAACCACTCTCGATCCAGATACTGGAAAATCCCACTTTATGTCTTTTTTTTCCCTGAATATATTTATTTGTTTCTGATGGGTTTTAAGGTTTACATCTGACTGTCTGAGAGCACAATCCTAGCTGAAGGATGCAGGCCAGATTCCCGGGTGTACTTGGGAGCGTGCCATGAAGCCAGCTTCAGGGCCCAGCGATGAACTCTCCTTGCCTCTGGGCAGAAACCCTGCTCAGGCTGGGCCATGTGGACTGTGGAAAAGTGTGGAAGTTCCCTCCTGAACTACAGAAAATGGGGAAAATTATAATAAAACACCTGTGCTTCCCTTAAGAAAACACCAACTGGGTGCTTCTTTTTATACCCCATCATTCACAGTATTCAGCAAATATTTATGGAGTGCCTAATAGTGTGTACCAGGCACTCTCCTAGACGCCGGGCACATGGGCAGATAATGAGGCAGGTAAGAGCTCTACCCTTATGGAACTGAAATTGGAATAGGGAAAAAACACAAGTGTGGTGTGTGTGTGTGTGTGTGTGTGTGTGTGTGTGTGTGTGTGTGTATCTAGTCCTATGTGGAAAACTAAAACAGTGCAAGGGTTCAGGGGTAATTAGGAAGAACAGGATGGGAGCTATTACAGTTAGCCGTGAGAAGGGAAAGAATGGCCCATGTAGATATTTGGGGGAAGGGAATTCAAGCAAATGACAACAAAGGCTTTAGCTGGTTGGAGTAACAGCATGGAGGCCAGTGTGCCTATAACACAGGAAATGAGGCTGGAGAGGTAGCAGGGGGCCAGATTTCATATGCCTGGTAAGGACTATGGTTTTATTCTTATGGGACCTTTGGAAGGTTGGGAGCAGAGCAGTGGCACAATCTAGATTATATTTTAGCTTCCATAAGAAGTGATTATCCCAGTTATGGAGTGCTCAGAGAGACAGATTCGCCTGCCTGACAGCCTGGGGCAGAAATGAGGCTCCTCTGAAAGGCTTCTACACCCCTGCAGTTGCCCTGAGACACTGTGGGAGGCCCCGGGGCCACGAACACCAGCACAGCCTGGGTACCAGACAGCTCAGGACTCTCTCCAAAGGGAGGTCCCCAGCATCATGGCAGCGCTCTGGTTCCAGCTGCCAAAGAGCGTTGCCTTGTGCTCTCACTGTCTCCAAGAATGCTAATGAAATGACACATTGGGAAGGTATTTGCAGCCGCTCCTCATCTCCTCTGTGAGGCTGGCCAGGGGGCAAACCCACAGGCTGGGCAGTAACACAGGGAGAGTAACTCAGGAGCCTGAGCTCTGGGGTCAGACAGTCCAAGGTTCTACTCCAGCTCTGCCTCTTGCTCACTCTGTGTTAGGACTTCTCTGAGCCTTGCTTTGCCAGCATAAAGCAAAGATGATAGTGCTGACTTTGTAAAGTTGTTGTGGGGAATAACATTGACATTAGATCATGCTCACAGTGTTCTAGGAAAATGAATAAGATATGGTGGAGGTAGGGTAGGTTAGCATTAGTACTTCCATAATATTCCTTAATACTAGTACTCATCAAAATATGATGCACATAAATTAGCATCAGTAATTTTTGTTTAGCCCTTAAAAATTCTTCTGACATTACTCAGTGCGTCCCCCGTCGACTTTGTGCACTTAGTAGCCTCATACCCATTTTACAGATGAAGGAAGTATAAAATTGGAAGAGGTTGAAGTTTTTACACAAATGGGGATCCCTGGGTGGCTCAGTGGTTTAGAGCCTGCTTTTGGCCCAGGGCGTGATCCTGGGAAAGCGTCCCATGTCGGGCTCCCTGCAGGGAGCCTGCTTCTCCCTCTGCCTGTGTCTCTGCCTCTCTCTGTCTCTTGTGAATAAATAAATGAAATCTTTAAAAAAACAAAAACAAAGTCACACAGCAAGAATGAGGCAGGATAGGGACTTGAGTTGGGGACCTCTGGTTCTCGAGACTTGGTCCAAGTTGGCAGGAAGGTCGTTCACAGGGCTGGACCCTAAAATTAGCCCTCCGCAGTTCTGCCCTTCCTTGAAGTGGACACAACAGGCTGAAGCCACTGGCAGCTTGTTTAAAACGATGTACTGCACGGTTTGCAAGTGAGTGGGCAGCAGTCCTTGAAATTTTCAGAAAACAGGATCCAGTGCACTCAAGTGTGAACCATGCCACTTAGCTGGCATAGTTGAGATCATAAAGGGCAATTGTGTCTGTCCTTGTTCTGCGTTAGAAATAGGTAATATCACAAAATGCTGCACTGCCCTCGGTGTACTTGGGGGGAGCCAAGCCACCGCCCCTGTTTTCTGCGGGGTGCCATCCTCACCATTTGGTCATCACCGATGTTCCTGCTCTGCTAAAGGACCGTGATGCTCTAAATATCATCAGCATCGACCTGGGGGCTTGTGAGAAATGCAGATTCTCAGCACGCCTCCCCCCACCTCCTGACTCCGAATCTCTGGGGGTGGGCCTCAGCAAAGCACAGCTCTCCAGATGATTCTGATGCTTATCTGGGTTTGAGGACCACTGCTTGAGGAGACATTGGCCCCAAATGCTTGTCTTTGTTTTTGCTTGGACTCACAAAGTATCTCAGCCGTTGTTTAAACAGATGTACACCGTATCGAGTAGAGAAAGCACAGGCTTTGGAAACAGATAAACCTGAGTTCAAATCCCTGCATTGAACCTCACTAGCTGGGTAACCTTGGCAGATCCTGTTACCTCTCCACATCTCGGTTTCCTTGTCTGTAAAATGGGGATATGCCTTCCTTGTGTAGCCTATTTTGAAGACTTGAAATGAATGGATGTAACATGCCTAGCTCAGTGCCTGATACATAATCAGTCTTCATCAGTGAGAGCTGTGATTTGGTGGCCACAACTGCCAGACATTCAGGTTTGTATAGAGAATGCTCCCTCTGGATGCTCCGTGCCAGGCAGACCCCTTGCACATGTGGCTTGCACACAGACCCATCGCCTGGCAGCCATGTCCTGCTGATCTCACGCACAGCTGCACCAGACAGCTACTTTGTGTGTTTCTCTACTATCCCCCCTTCATCGATGCATGACTCATTGCTTCATTCATGTCTCCATGTGTGCGTAGAAACCTAGGCAAGCAGCCATTCC
Source organism: Vulpes lagopus (assembly GCF_018345385.1). Classification (NCBI taxonomy): domain Eukaryota; kingdom Metazoa; phylum Chordata; class Mammalia; order Carnivora; family Canidae; genus Vulpes; species Vulpes lagopus. The sequence continues at coordinate 29,652,624 of NC_054838.1, read as the reverse complement.
TAGGGACATTACAGGACAACCTCATTGAGATGGACATTCTCAGCGCCTCCCGCCATGATGGGGCTTACAGTGACGGGTAGGTGACGTTCCCATGGTCCTCCTCTCTGTGTACGCTCTCCCTCTGGCTCCTGCACTTGCATGTGGACCCTGAGATCTTTCCCCTGGGATCTCCTGTGGGAGGTGATGATGCCATGTTGCATGCCCATCCCCAAGTCCATGTTCAACCTGCAAGAGTTTATCCTTGGAATAGCCTATCTGCAGCATATTAACGGCAGCATTGTTAATATGCAGCTCCCAGCATCTCATTGGCTGCCTCTGCCATTCTGAAAGCCATCTCGTAGCAATTTTTATGCAGCACAGGCCCTGTATCGTGTCTGGTTAGCCCTCACTATCTATTCCATGACCTGAGGCATCTTGCACCTGAGCAGGTACGAGATTGCTCTAAGATTCCAGAGGAAGCAATGCGACCAGTGCATCCCATTTCCCAGGCTGTGTACAAATTCTCTCAGGGCCATGGTTAAAGGCAAGCCATGAAGAGATTCCTGACACCTAATTTGGCCACAACCATGCACTTTGACGATGCCATGCTGCCCTAAAGACTGTAGCTAGGCTGTAGGATGCATTTGCCCATCTGTCCTCCCACCCAGCTTTTACCAGGGTTTTGGAAGGCAGCATCTGGCTTCTGAAGGCATTTGCTGTCAATGGTTGTATAACAGCCACTAGGAGACTCAACCATGATGGAACTTAATGGGGGTTTCTTGGTTTCCCACCCCTTCAAAAAGAATGGTATTTGATGCCTCCACCAAGGTACACTGCAAAGTAGGTATTGGAGGGAGGAGAAAAATTTAGGTTCCATGATCTCCAGGGCACAGAACATGATTTTAGATGCTTTCCAAGTTACTACCAATAATTTTAGAGGGCAGCTAGTATAATATCCAAGAAACAGCATCTCAGCCCCATCCCTTCCCAGGAGAGAGATCTCCACACCCAGCCTTCTGTCACATTGGCAACAGCTCCTGCCTTGGCCAGGGTGGTTTTTTCCATGGGTAGGGCTATCCCATCCGTGTTCCGTGGAAGCGTGTGTCTGTGTGCCCTGTTGTGTGTTCTGGTACATGATTCTCCTCTTCTCTGTCCCTCCCGTCTTCTCTGTGGTGACTCTCTCCAGGCTCCTCTGCATGCTTTCTACTGCTGCCTCTGTTCTGAAGGCTGACCTGGGTCTTGGTGAGTCAGCAGACTCTGACACCCCCTGGCTTCTCTCCATCCACAGGCACTTCCTCTTCAAGCCGGGAGGTACCTCACCGCTCTTCTGCACCACATCACCAGGGTACCCTCTGACGTCCAGCACAGTGTACTCACCCCCGCCCCGGCCCCTGCCCCGCAGCACCTTTGCCCGGCCTGCCTTCAACCTCAAGAAGCCCTCCAAGTACTGTAACTGGAAGTGCGCAGCACTGAGCGCCATCGTCATCTCCGCCACCCTGGTCATCCTGCTGGCGTACTTTGTGGGTAAGCGCCTCCCTTGCGCTGGCTTCCCTCAGTCCCCCTTTGCCCCAGGGTGGAGGTAGCAGCCAACACACCTGTGGGTCCCACAACCAACTTGCTGGTGTGACAGTCATGCATGCTGAGCCATGCAGCCCCGGGGTGCTGGCATATACCCCCCAACCTGTCATGGTCAGCTCTCTGGGACCCTCTTCTCCTCTCTGCACTGCAACAGGAAGGGAGCTTAGTAGCTGCTCTGTCATGTTGAATGCTTAGTGTTAGGCATAGCACTCGCTGACTGGCCTTTGAGGGGGTGATCCATGATGTGAGCATCGTAGATGGGAGTCACCACAAATAATAAGATGGAGAAGGTGGATGGCAGGCAGGCCTCTCCTGCTGGTGCCGCATAGCTACAGCGAGGAGCAGAAAGGACTTGGGGTACCCTGGGGGTAGAGGGAAACTGGCAAAGATTGGACCTGCTGACTCAACCAGGATAGCATGTCTGAAGGTGAGGGTCAGGCAAGGCAGTCTGAGGAGACTGTGGGGTGGGAGAGCCAAGGTGCAGAGTGAAACCCCAGCGAGGACCCAGGGAGACCCCAACTGAGGAGCAGCGGTTGCTGGTGAGCAGTGAGAGCTGGCTGTGGGACACACAGAGATCCCCAAGCAGCACTGACTGGCCTTCCTGTCTGACCCCGGGCCACTTCCATGCTGGAGGAAACTCCTCCTGGCCCCCGCTTTGCTGCCATGGGATGCTACCCACTTGGGTGCTCTTTGGTGTATTTCCCACACAGCCTGGTCTCCTGCTTCATTCCAATCCCTGTCTTTGGTCTGCTCCCAGGGAAGATGGTAATCTGAAGAGATCTACAGGCATCGTGTAGACCCGGCTGTTTCTGTGCAAATCAGCCTGTTAGTTAAGGCATCCAGAGGGGTTGGCCTAACCCTCCATCCTTTCCACCTTCAAATTCTATCATTCTGAGGTTCAAGGCAGGTCATTCCAGCTTGAGAAGGCCTCAGACCCACGCGGGGGAATTCTGAGATAATTCTGTAAGCGAGGGGGACTTTTCCAGTAAAAACCCAGTAAACAGAAACAGAAGTACTGGCACAGGGCGGAGGAAGACAGAGTGCCGTCCATTGTGGAAGAGGACCCTGTCATAAGCCGAGTCATCGTGGATGAAAAGGGGTGGTGTGGTGAGGTAGTACACGAGCACATGCTGTCACTAGGAATGATGAAGGACACATGGGCCCCCACTTGTTCAGCAGAAGAGATCTGAGCATGGATGGAACATTCAAGACTTTTGAATTTTACTGAAATAAGTAATCAGGAAGACGGTAGTCCCTCAAACAGGGAGGTCTACTTAAATATCTCGAGCTATAATAAGCCTTCTTTGCTATGGCAAGTCTCTGTTCCCCTTGTAAAGATGAATGTAGAGAATTTCATGGCTCTAAGGCCGAGTTGGCATACATGTTTCTTTTCTCCAAGTGATTGGTTAGTTGTTGCTGCCCAGAAAGCTGTGTTAAGAAGGATCCTGCGGCTATATTCAGGCCCAGTGGGAAAGGGTCTCTGTTTGATTATGAATGTCTGTCATGGTCAACGAGTAGACACTATTGATGACATAGCAGGCATTTGCCCTCCCTATTGTGGGTCAGTGGGCAAAAGGAATAGCCAAAGTGGGAGAATCCAGAGCCCACCCAGGCCCAGTAGAAGGTAACTGGGTTACAGGTGGGGACTGTGAAAGTCCCAGCACCATCACTCAGCATGAAAGTTTCTCTCTGGCGCCCGGGCTGTGTCCCCACTAACCACTAGTGCAGCTCTTGTCTTTGACTGGCATTGTTATGTTCCTAAATGAGTAGACTTCCAAACAAGCAGCGTCCCTGTTCATCAGGAATCAAGTCGTTTACTGCATAAAGACATCAGCTTGCATTGAAGTCTTAGGTTTATACTGCATAGCCTGATTCAGGGAGAAAGAATAAATCTTTGCAGAACTGCACACACTCTCTGCTGTTTTGCATCCCATGGGCTTCTTCCTCTCCCATGGAATAAGAATATGGGGTCAGTGTTCAGCAATCTAAATTTAGATAGGATCTACTATGAGGTAGTGAACTCCCTGTCATAGGAAGGCTACAAATAGAGCTCAAGGACCACATAGCAAGGATAAGATTCAAGTTTTTTCCCACTGGATGGTTTTTAATTTTCCTTCCAAAACTGACAGTCTTTGAATCCATGATTTTGTGAATTTTTGTTTTGTGAAATTTTGTTTTTCGTTCAGCAAACATTAAGAGTACCTGCTTTGGGCCAGGCACTGTGCTCAATGTTAGGGCTAAAGATAGGGTCCCTGCCCTTGAGTTGTCTGTAACTTAGAAGAGGAGATGGCTACATCAGCAATGAATTGAGGCAGATCAGGGGCCATGGAATGCCCAACGCCGAGAGCACCAGGGGAGGCCCCCTGGGGAGGGTGAAGATGCCGCAGAACCTGTGTCTCAGAGTTAGCCAGCAGTAAACATGCAGAGAGCAGACGGCAAACCCACGGAAGTTTCCAACTCAAGAGAGGACAGTGTGGTGGTAAGGCTGTTGTCTGTTTGAAGTATTTGAAGGATATCTGAGCTAATGCAGCAGAGTTTGGTTAGATTGGGAAGATCACCTCGGAGACCAATCTTACAGACCTCCCTGGATGGGCAGTGGGGAGCTATTGGAGGGTTTTGAGAAGCAGCAGGATGTACCCAGACTTTTAGGAAGATAAGTGTAGAGGAAGGAAGGATAGGCCCTATCGCAATAAACAGATCAGGAGAAGCCGAGGGCCTCAGCTGAGACCGTGGGAGTGTAGGTGGAGAGAAGGCGTAGTTCGATTTAGGAGAATTTGTGTCTCCTGTTACGAGTGGTCAGTCTACTGATAACCGTCCTGCCCAGAATAAATACTTCCTTCTGATAAAACCCTCTCTCAGCAGAAACAGTAAGATTGGACCATAGATTGAATATCCAAGGACCAAGTCAGACAGGCAAGGCTGGGGTGTTCCCTTTATTTGCTGGAGACTCGGAGCTTACACCCAGCCTCGGACCACCCTGGATTCCATTCCCAGCTCTGCCACCCAGACTATCACCCAGGCGCTGTTCACCCTTAGGCAACTCCCTTCTCTCTCTGAACCTTGATTTCCTCATCCAGAAAATAGCCCAGACCCATCACCTCAGGAGGCCGCGAGTAAGGCTGGAATAAGCCGATGCAGGTGAACAGGTGGCAGGTGCAAGGCCGGCCCTACCTCTCCACGAGGGCTGGAGTGGCAGCCTTGGGGCTTGGCTCCTCCAGCTACTGGGGGCAAGGGATGAGTGCCTTGTTGCTTGGCCATCATCACAGGCCGTGATGACTAACTCATAAGGAACTATCAATTATTAAAAATCAAATTAATTGTCTCAGCCGAGCACAAATATCCTTAACAAAGACTTTTCCAGCAGACCAACTGATCTAATCAACAGGCACAAGCACAGATATTTAATTAGATTTTTGATGAAAAATTGTGTTTAATTTCAAGTATAATCAATTATTAATTACTGTAATGAGTGAGTCTGACTGGGTTTACTAATTAACTCATTTAAAAATTATGAATAACCTTTTCATTTGTAATTATTTTCTACATCCTATCATGCTGCAGATAAGAATCGTATCACTTCACCAGCACCAGGGTGGCAGGTGGGTCGGGGGAGGCAAAAACAGGGCGGGAACTTTCTCTGCTATCTGCTCAGGGCTGCCATATCTGGAGGGAACCCTGACAGATCCATTTGACATTCGGCTTTTAGTTTGAAAGTTTCCGTTCATTTGCAGAGACATCTGCAGTTACTTTCCTAGGAAGATGGAAAAATCGCAAGCCAGCATTTACCACCCATCAGGGCTACAGGGCCTGGAATCTAGCCTCTGGGCCATCCTTCCCCGCCCTGGGGGATGTTACTTGGCTACTGTAGCTTGCGAGGACCCTTAAGAATCCCGGGGCACCCTGCCAGAAACAAGATGTGTATTTTTGTCTCCAAAGGACACCTTGCTCAGAGAGGTAGCTACTGACCGTGAGTGCCTCACTTTACTCACCCATCCTCCCTGTGAAGGTTTTAAAGTATCTGAATACTCTGCTGTTTTTTTTCTGAAGACAAGAGATCTGTTTGCAGAACAAAATAAGGAGAGCACAACATGAGGGGAAGATTAGTTAAAAGTTCAAACCGTGAAACTCGTACAGCCACAGCAGTAATGCTTTATTTTATAGCAGCTAATTGGTTTTAAAGCATTTTCACCACAAAAGACAGTGCGGTGTAGTGTAGTAAAGATAATAGGGGCCACTTTTATTGTTAATAATTAGCTGTGATTGTGTGCTGCCCCCATGCACCTCCTTCTCATAGCACTTTGCCTGTTTCCTTTTTTTTTTAAGATTTTTTTCTTATTTATTTATTAATGAGAGATACAGAGGGCAGGGGGAGGGAGGCAGAGACAAAGGCAGAGGGACAAGCAGGCTCCATGCAGGGAGCCCGACGTGGGACTCAATCCCAGGTCTCCAGGATCAGGCCCTGGACTGAAGACAGCGCTAAACCGCTGAGCCACCAAGGCTGCCCTGCCTGTGTTTTCTCATTGGAATCTCCCAATGGCCTTATGAATTATTCTCCCCAATTTACAGATGAGGACACTGAGACCCAGTGAGCTGGAGTAAGTCATCACCCTCACCTGGTAATTGGCAGGACTGTGGTTGACCCAGCCCCAGGCACTCAGGTGCTGAGGCCGATGATTTTAATTTTTTTTATCTTTTGAGTTCACAATCTTAAACTTTATATGCTAACTTTCCCATCATAGTAGTTGGTATTTTGAGTTTTTGCTGTGTGACTGGTGTTGGTCCAAGTCCATTATGTCATCTCTCTGAACACTCACAATAATTCTGTGAGATAGGTTTTATTTTCTGTATTTTCTAGAAGAGGAAACTAAAACTCACAGAAGTTAACAACTTGCCAGGGGTCACACTACCAGTAAAAGACATAGGATTTTAAAGGCCTTGCTCTCAGCCACTATGATGTAGGTTCAGGGCTTGAACACATAATGTAGAATCAAAAGACCCTACTCAGGCCCACCTATGCAAACTTGGGCAAATTGTTTAACTTCTCTGAAGCTCAGTTTCCACTCAGATTCCTTATGGCTCTGATAGTGAGTGTGGCTGGAATGATTACCCTGTTTCACACAGGAGAAATTTGTAGCAGTGTGGTTGGAAACATGGGCTCTGAAACTGCTTTCAAATCTCAGCTCTGCTGCTTACATGCCTTGTGACCTTATGCAAGTCCATTTAACCTCTATCAGCCTCAGTTTACCCATCTATAAAATGAGGGTAATAATAGTGGTTCCTTCACAGGGTTGCTGCAAAATTCCAGTGAGATCATTTGCACAGGGGTACCTCGGTGGCTCAGTCGGTTAGGTGTCGGACTCTTGATTTTGGCTCAGGCCTGATCTCAGGGTCATGAGATCAAGCCCCATGTCGGGTTCCACACTAAGCATGTAGTCTACTTGGGTTTATCCCGCCCTCTCCCTTTGCCCACTCTCTCTCTCTCAAATAAACAAATCTTAAAAAAAAAATAATTTCATAAAGTATTTAGGCTACTGCCTGGCACTGTAGCACTCAATAAAAATTAGATACTATTATTATAATTGATAGTATTGTTAGCACTGTTAGCATCACATGTAGAAGAGTATTTGTAAGGTCTTGCCTGAGAATTCGGACCAGCCTTGTCTCTTTGCGGTGCCTACGGGCTTCCTGGTCTGTTTTAGTCACAAGGGCAGCTGACAACTAGGGGGACCTGTCAGAAAACATTTGTAGAGACGTCTCGCTGTTCCAGGGAAGCAGCCGCAAGAAGAATCATTACCAAAAAGTGCCTCACGTCATTTCTATAACTAGGACAAAAGTTGATTTTTGCTCCCCTGACAGTTGCCTCTATCCAGCTAAAACTGACAGGCTCCCTGGCGTTCTGGATCTCTCTGTGAAAAGCAGACACGGAGTGCCACAGAAAAGCTGCGGATTAATATCTTGAGGACTCTCCAAGCACCTGTCTTGCCCAATAGGCCTTTGGAATAAGAGACGAAAAGGGCTTGCTAATGATACAAAAAGCAGGGCTAGCTTTACACTGAAATGGAGACCTGAGGTTAGCCTGGAACGGTGTCTCCTCCATCCTAGGTCCATGTCCACCCTGCAAAGAAGAGGCGCCATCCACCGTGATTTCTCTACGGCAGCAGGGTGTTCTGATGGGAAGAGAGGGCTAGATTCAGCCTAAATCGCAGCTCTGCCACTCGCCAGCTGTATCAACTTTTGGAGCCTTGGTTTCCTCATCTGCAAAGTGGAGAGAGTAATAGTGCTCCCTTCGTGAGGCTGTGGCGCCACACACTAAATGAGTTGACGTTGAAAACACACTGGGCACAGCACATAGGAGGGGTCCCTTGCTGGTGGCCTTGGGAGACTGATGATGGCCTACCTTGGACCTCAGTCATCCCAGCCCAGGATGGGGTGGGAGGAGATGATCCCATCAAGTCCTTCCCAGCCTACAGATGGCTGCCTGTAGGAAACTGAACCCGGACGTGAAGGGTGACATTGCAGGCGGGGGTGCTGGAGCAGCCTCTGCATAGCTACTACTACAACACGCTCAACAGTGATGAGGGAGGTTTTTTTTTTTTTTTTTTTTTTAAAGTAGGTCACATTTTCACCTCCACCAGCAGCTGATTTTGAGTTGAAAAAAAAAAAATCTGAGCCCTTGGATGAAGCTGTGTTAGTTTCGGGGAGAATGTTGCTAAGTTCAATTGCTGCTTTACATAAGGCAGCTCTGAGAGAGTGCTGCTTGCTGGAATATTGCACTTCCTGGTCTGGAAGAGCCTGGATCATCCAGGTCTTGAGGTTATCTGGGCAGTGTTGATGGAGGTGGGCTGGAGCATTGAGTATGCCTTGTGTAGACCTGTGCGGGCTCCCTCACGACGTTTGCCCATCCACCACGCAAACCTGACTTTGGGCTGGCAGCACTCCAATTAGGGGAGGTTATTAGGCATCCCTTCTCTTCAGGGCCTGTTCTCCACTGCATATTCAGTCTCTGGCACAAAGCCGGGCACGAGGTAGCTGTGCTCAGTGAGAGTTGGTTGAGTAAAAGACCTTGCAAGAAGGTAAAATCTGCCAAGGGGTATTCTGAGCAGAAGAACAAGATAAGCAACAGCACGATGGCAGAAATGTGCGTTGTGTGCCTAGGAGCTCAGGTGCAGGTGAAATGGATGTGAACTGAGTGGAGAGATTAGAGCCAGAAGCCAGGGTGACTGGGCCCCCCCTTCCCTCAGTTACCCGCACCTGGTTCTGCCCCACGCAGTCTCATCCCAGGTTCCATCTGCATCATAAAGCACCAGCCTGTTGCACTTGGGCCTGGCTGTTATTAGTGAGCAAGACGGCTCATTTTCCCTCCTTTCGCTTCGACTTCACATCAGGCCTTTTGGATAGAAGCCATAGATTTAGCTTTATAGCCCAAAGAATGGGAAATGGAGATGATTGAACTTGATCTTTTAGGGGGAGGAAAAAGTGATAAAGATACAGGAGCCTGTATTAAAGCTTTTCTCTCCGAGATTGATTCCTTCATGCTGCTCGGTGGGAATTGTTAATAGCAAGATATATATAGATTGTTCTCTTTCTAACAGACCTCAGACAAATATCCTCCAACCCCCCAAAATGAGGACTTCAGGAGCCCAGCATGGCTGTCTGTGGACATCTGAAGTGCCACCATGCAGGGGAGGGGGGTGGTTTGCTCTGTGGCACTGCCAAGGCCAGAACCAGGCCCTCAGGGTGAAGACGGCAGGGAGGCGGATTAGGGCTCTGTGGGAGAAGGCTTGTCTGACAAGACAGCTGAGTGTCTTGTCAGCTGAGTGGAGTGGGGGCTGCTTGTGTCTAGAATGGGAGAAGCAAGGCTAGGTGCCCAGACCCTATAACCCAGTGGATCTTGTTTGTATCGACCTTCTGCCATTACTTTGCTGTAGTACGTGAGCAAGGACTGAATCTCCTCAAGGTGACTTTCCTCATCTGTCTTGGTTCTCAGCCTCTGGCAAACACTCACCCATTCCCTTTTGGTAGTATGGTTTTTCAAAGGAGTAGTAAAGAGGTGATTTACTTACTGGATTCAGAATCAAACTCTAAGATATGAAAGGGTTGAGAAAACTAAGATAGAATTCAGAATTCAAGATGGCAGGGCGAGCAACAGAAACATGCTAGGGTTTTCTGTGTGTTGTACTGGATCTTCTGGAAGGATAGCAGTGAAGGGCCTCCGTGCAGCCGGCATGAATGCACAGGTTTATGTTCTTCTGCCATTTTTATGGACCATTTTTTTTCTGCACACATTTTTAAGCATTGATACAGTTCCCATTCTCATCAAGTTGAAGAGTTCCATCATATTTGTGCCATTACTGCATCATCACAGTCCTGTTTCTAGCTGTTCACTATTATAAATAACGCTTCCATGAACATTTTTGTACATCCTGCTCTGTTTTCTCTTCTTTCGATTGTTTTGTTCCAAAAGAAAGATTTCTGGGTCATGAGGGGTACACAGTTTAAAGCTCTTGTTACTCACTGCTCTGCAGAAGGGTAGGACTGAATTCCGGGGTTCCTAGCAGGTGCCCAGTTTCCCCACAGTCCCACCAGTGTGGGGCTTTGTGCCTGACCTTGAGTAAGCTGGTTCAATGGGTGGGTGGCAAAGGATGTTACAAGTGGTTTTGAGATGCAGAGAAGCTACAGGGGTCTTCATTCTTAAAGGGATTTCCACCCCCTTTCTTTGTGTCAGTTCCTTTCTGAGAGCTGAGCTCACACATCCCTTCCCCAGTGAAGCTCCTGACCTCCTCCCACTAAGTCAGGACCCTAGTTATATGCTCTTCTCATGCTCATGGTGCTGACCACAACTGCAGCTGACCATCGTGTTATGGATCCGTTCGTGCCCATGCCTACTGTTAGACTGTAAGCTCCATGAGCCCACAGAGTATTTCCATCTTGCTCAGTGCTGCAGCCACAGTTTCTTGTACAGGATCAGCACAACGTAGCATGTGTTCAGCAAAAGTCTGTTGAAGGAGAAGAAGTGTGTGCAGGGGTGGCAGGAAGGTGTCCAAGCCGGAAGCTAACCACTGTTCCAAGGCATGGAGTGGAGGGAAAGGAAAAGATAGGCCTAGAGGCATATGCTCACACAGGGAACAGAGAGGGAAAGTCTAGAGGCGAGGAGATCATATGAGACAGAAAACTGGCTACTGGAAGCTGAGTGGGGAACACTCCTGGCCCTCCTCTGCTCCTGGCTCGCTCTGAGCCTCCACTTCCTCACTGGGAATGTCAACAGAAGGCTGTTGGAGGGAGGCTATTTAGCAATCGGGCACCTAGTTCTTTCTGGTCAACGAAATCTTCTTTCCCTCTTCTTCTGGCAAACAAGATGTGTTAAATTTGAGGGCCAAGCAGTCCTGAATTTGGAAATGTTGCCTCAGAAAAGAGTTGAGTTGGCTAGTATAATCATGTGTTGTATCATGCAGCAGCTCTTGCACTTGACCCTGGCCCCATGGGTGGTTTCAGGGCCCCTGGAGAGGCAGTATGGCCATGGCCAGTTAATAAGTAACCCCAAGGGACACCTGGGTGGCTCAGTGGTTGAGTGTCTGCCTTCGGCTCAGGGCGTGATCCCAGAGTCCTGGAATTGAGTTCCGCATCGGGGTCCATGCAAGAAGCCTGCTTCTTCCTCTGCCTATGTCTCTGCCGCTCTCTGTGTGTCTCTCATGAATAAATACATTTTTTAGAATCTTTAAAAAAAAAAAAAAGAAGTAGCCCAACCCTTCATCCAGTGTGCTCTGTCCACACCTTCACCCTGGAAATATGGAAAAGGAGTCAATTTTACAGATTTTTAGCATCCTTGGAAAGGATTTGTCCCCCACATCCCTATCTTTATTCTAGACTAATTACTGTGAGATAACATAATTTAATTGCACTTAGGTGCAGAGAGAAGGCAAGAGGGGTCTCCCTGATGGCTGTTGTTGCACCACCATGAATACTGAGCTTGTGGAGAGGACAGGTGCACAATCAGGGCTGTGATTGGGACTGTAGGCGCAGGACCCCAGTGAGGAATCAGAGAAGCAGCTCTTCGTTGTAGGGAACAGGGAGGGGGGCAGAAGAGGAGAGATGGCTATACAAAGCACAGTATTTTTTCTTCCTCCTATCAGTAAAAGAACAAAATCACAGCTAAACAGCTTCATCCTTTAAAGACAGCAGTACAGTTAATAGCAAGAACACAGACTCTGGACAGAATGAGGCCTGCATTCCAGCCACAGCCCATACAAGCCTTTCATCCCTCTGAGTCTTGATTTTCTCCTTGGTAAAAATTAAATTACTATCTAAGCAGGGTTTTGAGTGTTAAGTGAGAAGGCATCTGCAAAGGGTCCAGTCCATGGGTGGCCCATAGCGGGTATTCATATAATGCCATTTTGACCCTTCTGGGCAGCAGGATCACCCAGAGGTTTTAAACCCTCCTGAGAGGATTCAGCTGCCAAGAACCATCCCCAGATGCAGGGATTTCAGGTAATCTGAGATTAAAAGAAGGCGCTTCCCTAAACTCAGGTTTGAAAGGGCAGAGTGTTCAAAGAGCCTGCCTGCCGGGTTGTGTCCTGGGCTGTGAGGGATGGACAAAGCCAGATAAACTAGCACCAGTGCTTTGAGTCATCCTCAGTTTTGTGGCAAGCCAGATGTGTAAGGAGTTGATGGCAGTACTAGACAGATGATAAAAGCATGTTACTGGAGTTTGAGCCTTGTCCCTGTGGGAGCCCGGAGGAAAGAGCAATTCATTCTAAGCAAGAAGATCAGATAAAATTTCCCCAAGGCATTGAACCTTGTAAATCAAGTAAGATATTGAAAGAGAAGCTACGAATGGCTTTCTGGAAGATGGAACAGCCTCAACAAAGCCAGAGGACGGTAGATGGAAGCATTGGCTACCTGAGGTGCCTTTGTCAGAAGATCGTGTGTTAAAATGTCCACTGGTGCATTTGACTCACCTGCTGGCCTCAATCTCTATTTCACGAAGACTCCTGAATGTAGAAGCACAGAAACCACAATGACCACAGGACACCGGCTGCCTTCCCCCTTAGAAGAGAGGCTGTATGAGGCCACTGCATAGTAAATATTTTACCTTCCTGTGAGGCTTTCAAACCCATTCATCCTCTCCAGCAATCTGTGCACAGAATAGAATTCCTAACTGCATTTCCTTGTCCTGCAAGCCCAGATGTGGGGAGTGAGGTTGGCTGCCATTAAATAGCTTGTCCAGCTGGAAAGAGGGGTAAGTAAAAGAACTGGGCCTAGAAGCCAGATTCCGATTTCAAGTCCTCTGTTCCTTCTATTGATCAAGCTGCCTCTCAGAGTTTCACCCTGATGTCCTCCTCTATGGCTGTGCTGCATAACTGGGGCTCAGAGCAAAAACCAGGGCCTTTGCCATCTTGGCTGTGGCTTGCCTCTGCCTCTGCCCCTAGCTCTCCTCCCTAGACCTTACCTGATGTACCCTTACCATGTCCTGGCACGTTTTGAGTGTTACATGCATTTTCCCATTAGATCTTCTCGACAGCTTACTTATCCAACAGGTATTCGTCAGGTGGCAGCCATGTGCCAGGTACCATTCTGTTTTCATTTCCATTTTATAGACGAGAAACTGATGCCCAAGCAGGTTAAGTCATTTGTCCAAAGCCACATCACTGGAAAGAGAGGGAGCCAGGCCTTGTCCCCTAGCACCGGCCCTCTTCCCACTGTGCTCTTCACTCCCGCAGCTGGGGTGGGTCTGGGACAGTGCACCTGACCAGAACTGCTGAGAGGATGCAGGCAGTGCCTTACCAAGCAGAGAAGCTAAATTACTTTCTTATGGAAGCAGAACTAATGTCCACCTGTCCTGAGCCATGCCGTGGGCCAGGATTGCCATGTACCTGTGGCACTGAGTAGCTTTGTGACTTGTACCAACATGCTTCAGGACTGGAGAGACCAGGAGGCTCAGGTGACCTCAAGGGGTCTCAGTACGCATGACTCACTGAGCCCCAGCCCTTCGTGCTATCTGATTCCGCTTGCTCCAGGCTTTATCTGGCCTGAGTCGATTGTCACTGGTGTAACATTGTGCAGAAAGCTCTTCCTGCTGGGGTATGGCAGGCAGCTACATTTATCATCCCTTCTAGCTGGATGGAGTTAGCTTGTTCACAGTCTGCAATGGGGAAAGAGGGAAAAGGCCAGTATCATTAATTGCACCGTGGCCTCCATTTCATCCCAGTGTCCTCGGTTTTACCAGCCGGGCCGCCTGTGGAACTCTACAGCAAGACCTAGTCATTGGGCTCCCGTGTCTGTCTCAGCCTCTCTGTGCCTCTGGTTACATGAGCGCACTCATTACTCCACCCAAGTGTGCGTGTAGAACTGGTGTTTGAGGGGAGATGGAGTGGAAGGTGGCAGAGGTTAAATGAGGATTTTAGAAGAAGTAGCATTTGCGTTTATCTGAGAACTGAACACTCTTCTTTTGCAACTCGCTGACGTCTTTGTGTGGTGCACCGAGTCCATTACGTAACACTGTTCATATACCAGATGGTGTAGGTCTGGGGCGGCACTGGATGCTTCATTTACAAATCTTTGCAATAGTCAGTGTTTTAAACTTGGAGTGTTCTTTCTTTCATTAACTTTGAAGCACCATGATCAGAATGCCTTATATTTTTAGTGTACTTCCTAATCTATAAGGGACTTTCATTAAATGTAATTCTTATAAGAACGAGGAGATGGCTTTGTATTACTTCCATTTCTCTAGATGAAAACACCATAAGTCAGAGTGGCTAGGTGACTTATCTGCTGACACATAGCTAATATGGGCCAGAGCTGGGAGCCTGGCTGTCTCTACAGGTCTGCTCCACTGAGTACATAGGTGGACAGCAGGGCCAGCGAGGGATGGGAAGCACATGGACACACATTGTCAGGGCAGTGTGCGTGGGAGAGGGACTGAGATCATGATAAGGGCCTCAGGCTGGGCAGGAGAGGACAGAGGTCATCTCTGGCTCAGGATAATGAAGGTATCTACACAGAAGAAGGTGATACTTGAAGTAGGCCTTGAAGGGTGGCAGAAAGTTTTTTTAAACAAGAAGGGCAGTGGCCGTTCCCACATTAGAGACATTGCATCAGCAAAAGCTTGGAGGCTGGATGGACAGGTGTGTTCAAGGGATAGGAGAAATCACAAAGGCTCAGACTCCAGAGCAGAGAGCAGTGAGGCATGTCAGATGCTGCGCTCGACAAACACATACAATGATCTTGGAAAATTGTCTGTTTCAAACAGATATGACCTTAAGTTTCTGTCCTCAGGAAAATAGTGCCAACAGAATTTGAGCAGTAAGTCTGGTCCATATCAAGAGATTTGCCCTTTTTTTTTTATTCTTTACATTTTTGTCATTTCCACAGTTGTACATCTCATCAGAAAGGCAGCATGCATAATGGTTAGCAACAGGTTCAGGACAATCTGGGTTTGACTCAGATCTGAGGTTATTCTCCGCCTCTTATTAAACATGTGATCCTTGGGTAAGCTGTTGAATCTCTTTGATCCTGTTTCCTCATCTTGCAAGTGAGGGTAGTAATACTACCTACCTTGTGGAGCTTCATGCAGATTAAATGATAGTGTGTTTATAAAGCACTTCATGCAGTGCTAGGCACAGGATAGCTTTCAGTTAACAATAGTGGCTCTTGGTTTTATTTTGTTTTGTTTTGTTTTTTTGGATGTTGTTGATGTTGTTTTTAAGGACTTCATTTACTCATGGGAGACACAGAGACAGAGGCAGAGGCATAGGGAGAGGGAAAAGCAGGCTCCCCGTGGGGAGCCCGATGGGGGACCTGATGCTGGGGCCCTGGGATCATGCCCCAAGCTAAAGGTAGACACCCAACCTTTGAGCCACCCAGGCATCCCTGACAGTGGCTCTTCTTCACTTGACCATCACCATCATCATCATCACCGTGGTGCCCAGAACTCTGTGCTGCCTTAAACTTCCTAATTGAAGGGCTCAACCAAAGCAGAGGTCTGTGTATATCAGAGAAGGAAAAAGGAACTCACATGTATTAAGTGCCTTACTCTGTGCACAGATGAGGACAGGGAAACAGGAAACAGGAAATGTGGTGTGATCCCAAAGAGCCAGAAATCGCCCACTCTGGGGCAGAAGACTGGGAAGCTGGGGGAGGTGAGGTAAAAGAGTGACATCACGCACTCTGTTCTGTGAGATTTTAAAATGCTTTTTCAAAATGCTTCTTATTATAAAGTAATATTATCCCAAGCTACAAATCTGCGCGGCAGGCTCCACGTTAAGCAGTCCGCCCTCATTCCTCTTGCCAAAGTGAATGTTCCAGAGGGAAAAGACCTATCCTAATAATACATACACAAATTAAAACTCCATTTAGAGGTACTGTGGGAACCACCTTCTAATTGACTTTGATCCCAGAAAAAAAAAAATCCGTTAACACAAGTTGGTATGCCAGAGGAAATCAGGAAATGGGAGGGTTTTCTGTGGAGCCCTGTGACAGTAAGTCCTACTAGTGATGGAAATAGAGCCTTGGTGACAAGACTTTCTTCCTCCTGCAGCTCCTGAGCCTTAACCAAACCCACGTTGTCCTCCTGTCCCCTGGGACAGTTGACTTCCAGAAGGAGCTAGTGATGCCTCATGCAGGAGATGCAGGTCTTTTGCTAAATGGAGTCACCTTCATACAGAAAAGCTTTAGACCACCTGTGAGTAGTGTTGACGCTCACTGGGATGCAAGTTCTGCAAAGACGGGAGACCGTGCAGAGATTTCCGCCAGCCTTTCCCCTCCTCTTGGGAATGGCAGGCACTTCCCAAAGCCTGGTGCTGTTCTGCATGTTTATTTCTGATGAGGGCTAACAGGAAACCTGTCCTGCACCTCCCTGACAATAGTCTGAGAAATACTCAGGATTTGTTTTCGAGTCTTGGTGCTGCCATGATGAATGGTGCAATCCGAGATCATTCTGGAGCTCCGGCTGTCTGGAGATACGAGATGAGACTAATGTCTGTTTTGTCACTGTGTTCTGAGGTGCCTAATTTATAACACAGTTACTAGCAATATCTTTCGTAAAAGTTGTGAGATTAAATGATACAACAAATGTGAATTCTCCAGCATTCTGTCATGCACGCGGTGCAATTTTGGTAATTGGGAGCTGTTACTCTTTTAATGATAATCCTAATTGTGTCTGCCCCCTTCGTTTCTTCCCTTTCTTCCTCACTCCCTTGGGCGTGGTGCCAAGGGGCAGAAGTGAAAGGAATAATCCCCATCCTGAAGGGAAGGCCTCAGGGTGGCCTGATGAAGCCTGTCCCAGGGGTTCGTTCCCTTTACATAAGGCTCAAGGGTAGGACTGACTCCTCTGATCTGGGAATGCGGTGCCTAATGGGAGAATAAGCCTCCAGGATGGTTTTCCTGCTCTTACAGGATTTCCTGCATGACTTAGCAGGAAGAGCTCTGAACCAGGAAGCTAGGCGCCTGGACTCTGTGCAGTCCCAGGCTCTGCCCGGAGGCTCTAGCCAAGTCTGGGTCTCCTCTGTGCAGTGATTCAGGGCCAGATCCCTGTGACTGTAAGTTGCATCTTAGCAACACCCCCCAACACTGCAGCAACAACTTGGGTTTCTCAGCTCTCTCGAGAAAAACCACTACCTCACTTTTGCAGGGAAAACCTCATTATACGGTTACAATG
The DNA here is from genome assembly GCF_018345385.1 of Vulpes lagopus. Taxonomy (NCBI): domain Eukaryota; kingdom Metazoa; phylum Chordata; class Mammalia; order Carnivora; family Canidae; genus Vulpes; species Vulpes lagopus. Next base: position 29,635,415 of record NC_054838.1, on the reverse strand, counting down.
ATGAGGATGACGATGACGATGATGAAAATGATACGAACAAAGAGGGTCATCTATTTAAGAAGATACCAAGCGCAGTAATCTCATGCAATATATTCACAACTCTCGGAGCCAAGGATCATTGTCACCATTTTAGAGATGAGGAAGCGGAGGCCCCAGAGAGTTAAATAACATCGACTGCCTCACATCACTGTGAACATGAGGACCAGAGAAGGAACACAGGGCTGCTTGTGCTCATGACCGCTGCACTTCTGTGCCTCCTGTCTCCTGCGCTCAGGCAGCAGCACGTCACTGGGAGTGAGGCAGGGAAAGCTCAGAGAAGTGGGCTGATATCAGCCCAAGGGTTGGTGGAGGTGACCAACCCCTAAATTAGTTATGTATAGGAGAGGTCTCAGTAGAGCCTACTGGGTGAAAGGTGTCCAGAAAAGACAGCTTTCTTATTCTATTACTGCAATAATGACAGTTTATTCTATACAAATTAGATTCCAGCTCTGATTCCCCCACAACTTGCCGTGTCACCAGGTTTTTGGTGCCCTCCAAATATATTGCTATTTCTCCTCTGCATTGATGGTAGGAGTGCCTGTTTCCCACTTCTGTGGCTGCTGCACTTAAGCTTCTTACATATGCCCAATACTGCCCCCTACACACACACACACACACACACACACACACACACACCTTGATTTACAGAAATATTGAACAGCTGCCAGCAAACTCTTCCCCACAGCATTACATGGAGCAGAAAAATGATTAACTGCACCAGAGTCTATTCTCCAGAAAACACTTAATTTGGGGGTGAGAGACAGTAACCCTGATTGTTGCAGCCAGGTTTATCCAGAGACAGGAAGAAAAGCAATATATTAACTTGATTTAAAATTAGCCCCACGTAGTCACCAGTGGGATCCTGTCAGGTTTCTTTACAGAGATTCTGCTTTTAAAAACTGTTTTATCCATTGGGCAAATATCTCTAGTTCCTATGCCCAAAGTCTGTCAGCTAATGGAAGCATGATAGAAAAGGGCCCTCAGTGTGAAGAAATTTGCAGTTGGCATGGAAAGGGAATTAGGGAGATATGCAGAAAGAAGAAAAAGGTGATATAACAGAGCTGACTTAAACACATTGTCCAGCAGACAAGCAGTTAGAAAAATCAGTCTAGCAAAATGACAAAGATGAGGACAGCTGCCGCTCGCTGAGCTCCCACTGTGTGCCGGGCACTGTTCTAAGCAAATTACATGCATTATTTCATTTAATCCTTTGAGATCGATCCCACTAGCTTCATTTTATAGATGAGGAAACTGAGACTCAGAGAGGCAAAATAATTTGCCCAAAGTCATGAAACCAGTAAGTGACCTGGCTCTGAGTGCATGTACATATGATCTTGACCATAGGCATCAGCCATGCCTCCAGTAGTCAGCATGTGGAAGGCTGGAGGCCCCATGCTTTGTCCCTGAGAAGAACTCTCCTTTACAAACTATCTCCGAAGAGCAAACCTGGCTATGCTGTCAAGAGAGGCTTTGCCTTGAACTATCTTTAATTTTAACTTAACCTCAGGCATTGTAACTCATTAGCAAGGCAATGTATCAGGACAAGAGCCTGGACTTTGGGACCAATCAGATCTGGGTTCAGATATTTTATCACTTCCCATCTAGAAAGTGTCTTGGGCAAATCATGCAGCCTCTCTGAGCCTCAGTTTTTTCATCATAAGATGAGAATAATAGTAATTTTTTCAAGGTTTATGTAAGGATTGAATGAAATATATAATTCCCCTTGCTCAAGTGTCTGACATACAGCATGTGTCAGACACTTGGATCTCCTCCCTGGGCACTGTCACCCTTCTTTTCTACCTGTTCCTACTGAGACTGCATTGCAGAACTTCTCCTTTAATGTAAAACAGCATTAAAGTGAGTTTGGAAATGAGGAAAGAACATTTAGCCATAATCCTACCATTATAATTCCAAGTCTGATGTCATTTTTACGTATGTCTCTCCAGATTTTTTTTCATATGCATATCTGGTTTTGCAGAGATTCAGTCAGCAAAAGGTACAATTTCATGTCCTGCCTTTTTTTCTTAACGTTGTATCATCAGCATTTGCCCTCATTGCTGATGGTCATAGTCATTTTTGTATAATGATTGCGTTGCATTCCATCTGGTCCCCATAGTATAATTCAGCTAAATGGCTCTATTTTTACACATCTCAGTTTCTTCCAGTTTTTCTGCCCTTGCCCTGCAGTCTAGGCCCCTGTGTACTGAACGTCTGGTTTTGGAACCTGTGGATGTTGTTTGTAGCTTTGTAGCAAAACCAGGAATAGGGCCTGGAGAATGAAACTCTGTCCCCTTGTTGCTGTTGTTTCATGTTTTGGGGGGTTTTTTGTTGTTGTTTTCCCCATGATAGAACCATCATCCAAGAACTCCAATGACTTATATTTTACAGAGATGACATTATTTATTTTAAAAAAACAAAAACAAAAAAACTGAGCACTAATATAAAACAGAAAAGTGGGTAGCCACATAGCTGGGTTGGTTCCAACTCCCTTTTGAAACCAGAATTGCCCGTTGAATCAACAGTTCCTTGTGGTTGTAACCCTCTCTAGTCACTACCTGGAGCTGCTAATTTACAGATGCAAGTGGGTTCGTGCATTAGATTTTTGGAAGGAAAGGAAGCGTGCACCGTGACAGGGAAAGCTCCGCTGTACTTACACTGGCGACTCCTGCATAATGACTTTGTTAATTGCCTCCTGCTGGCTGGGTGCTGGGGGGGGGGGTGGTGAGGCTTCAGTGTCTGAACCTCTACTGAGCTTTTTTTCTTAAAAATGTCAGGATGGAGCTTGCACTTTCTCGGCCATCGCTTATGTCTTGCTGGGCAGGAAAAGGCAACTAGAAAATGTCAACCCTGGGATCAGATTGACCAGAGCTGAGGGAATAAGAAATTCCCCCCCACCACCCCCAGCTCTCGGCTTTCAGAAATCATTAACATTTCAGTGTGGGTGATCCTGTGAACCTGCTACCTTTCCACAGCCTTTTTCTGAACTCTTTAGCATCTTTTCAGCTTTTCATGGAATTACAAAGTAGTTTAAAGGGAAAACCAGTATTAAGTTTCTTATATAGGTCACTTTCAGCATACTCAAGAGTTTTGCACAGTTATAAACACAAACCACAAAGTGCAATTTAGATAATCCCATGGTATACATTGGTGGTGAGTGGTTACCATTAATTTTTAAGGAAACAGAGAATATGATGATTATAACTTAGATTTTTCAGTGGTCTGGTTGACCACTGGTCTCCATCCTCTAGAGCAGGCTGAAGGAAGCTATTTATACTTCTTAGCTTTTTCAGATTCATGGCTGTTAATTTCAAACCCTCTGGATAGGATGCATTGACTGCCATATGCAACTTTAAATTCAGGTAGCTGTGGGCCAAGAAATAGTTATTATCACCCATGGTCCCCCCCAAACATTAATTTCAGCTATTTTTGTGTGGTGCTTTTGTTGTGGTGGTGGTTTTTAGGTTTGTTCTTTGTGATGGTTTGGTTTGGTTTTTGCTGGTGGCTTTTGTTGCCCATATTTTAACTTATATTTAAAGCCAAACAATGGAAAAGAGGAAACTTGGATTGGGAACACAGGCTCCTGACTTTGAAACTTGCCTTGAACTTATACTAGTGCCTGTATTTATATTGGCGACTCTTGCATAATAACTGTTAATTGCCTCCTGCTGGCTGGGTTGCTGGGGGAGGGGATGAGGCTTCAGTGTCTGAAAATTGGGCATTTTTCTTAAATATGTCAGGATGGAGCTTGCACTTTCTCAGCCATCTCTTAGGTCTTGCTGGGCAGGAAACAGCAATTGGTGGTGTTGGGTAACTTACTTTACCCCTCTGAGAAAATTAGAGTATGTCACTATAGCTTGAATATTATTTCATTTTCATTGTGTATGTTCTCCAGTAATAATTTTTCAACCTATCTTTATGTGAGGATTAAACTGGATAATATAACATATTCAGCATGTAATACAAGTAGTGTCTAAATGGGGTCTCTCTAGATCAGAGAGGGGCCCCCAACTGTGGGGCGACAATCAGGTGGAAGCCAGATGGACTCATCTGAAGCAGAACAAAGGTGGTAAAAGTTTATTGAATATGCAGCAAGGGAGCGGTGGACAGGATAGCAGAGCAAGGAGGCAGTGGGTGGGGGCTATATTTAAAGGGGGAAGGTGAGGAGGTATGGCGACTGGTGGATGTTTCCCTTTATGGTTACTGTACCTGGTTGTAGTAACACCTTGGTCAGTTAGGGCCTATGAATATTTTGAGGTGGGTTGCCTGATGGGCCTCCTCTACATTCTATAGTTTAAGGCTGGTTTACTTGATAGCGGAGCCCACAGTTCACACTCACATGATTCCATGTTTTTTGAGTAGCTATTATGATTTTGATTATTTTCAAGGAAAAAGAAGAGCGATTGCTTGAGCTTCAGTGTTCCTTGGACAGTCTGTGGCTGAGCATGTGTTATATGCTTTGGGGAGAGGAGAGCAAAGCAGATTATTCCTCCCCCTCTTCTGTAACCTGGGACTATAGAATCAAACACCCACCAGACAATACAGTAAAGGAATTGAGGGCCCTCTAGCATGACTGTATTCAAGACCCTGGATCAAAGAGTAAGGGTCCCTTCTGTTTGGGCTGTAAAATGACAATGACTGGCTGAACTATCTCTGCATCATCCCACTTCTCTCTCTTAATACTACCTTCCACCTGGCTTTTAGGAGCCGGGTCTTGGTCCCCCATGCTCACCTCCCAACTTCCAAGCCTTCAAAACTGTTTTTGGATAACTGAGCCTTCCAAGACAGCCCATGTTTGAGTGGGATCCAGAACTTTGCTTCCCTGGGTGGTGAAAAGGAGCAGAGGGAATGGCCAGCCTCCCAGCTGTAAGAGAACTCTGTGATTCTGGGTAGTCGGGGGCAAGGCCGAGAAGAAGGTTGAGGTCAGCCCTCTTCCTCCTCGCACCACCACCCCCTCAACCCCACCAGCTGTGGGCTGTCCGGTCCTAATTCCCTTCCTTGGGATGCCAGGTCTTGTGATCATTTTCACCTATAACATTTTTTCCACCAGCTTTTCTTCCCCCTCAGCGTATTTTTTTTAAGCAAGGACTTGGTTTTGCATCTTGTTAAAAATAAGAGAAAGCTTTGACAATAAAAATGTTTCTCTTCATGAAGCTGTGAGAGTTCTATTCATTCTGGGATTACTTAATTCTCATGACCTTTAACAAGACAGCATTTTTGCACAGTTAGATGAGATAATTGATTCTAATGGGGAAAGAAGCACTGCTCATTTAACTGCATGTATCTGCGTTGTCCTCAGTTCAAACAATTTCTCCATTACCTTTGGAGTTGCCAATATATAGATTAAAACAGTAAGAAGGTAAGCAGAAATGTGAGCTAATTCAGCCTTGGAAAGAGCAGAGTTTTCACTTTTTTCAGACAAGTTAACTTTTATTATTATTGACAACTACACAGAGATAGCCAAGAGCAGGGTAAAATACATCATTTAGTGCATAGGACCTAACATGTGCTCAAAAAATGTTAGGTACTCTCTTATTATTACTATCAACAGTCTGAATATAATGGTTATAAAATACAGCCAGGGGATCCCTGGGTGGCGCAGTGGTTTGGCGCCTGCCTTTGGCCCAGGGCACGATCCTGGAGACCCGGGATCGAATCCCACGTCGGGCTCCCGGTGCATGGAGCCTGCTTCTCTGCCTCTCTCTCTCTCTCTTTCTCTCTCTCTGTGTGTGACTATCATAAATAAAAACTTAAAAAATATATATATAAAAAAAATACAGCCAGCAATAACCAAAGAGAAAGCAAAAGGCAGATTCCATTTTTGTTACAGAGCACCCCCTCCTGATGAAATCAAACTTGTGTGTATTCCCTGGGTGGCTCGTGTTTGGACTACAAGTCAGAAGGATGTGCTGTTCTGGTCTCCTTTACACAGTTATTTGCATCTTGAAGGCAGCCACACAGCCCCTCAAGACCCCCATCAGTGACCCCTTCCACAAGTGGACAAGCAACAAAACTCTCCGTCCTCCACACAAGATCCTCAGTAACAGGCCTTGGAGGTTGCTCCATGTGTGAGAGGGCATGTCTGTTTAATGCCCCCTTGCCTTGCTAGGTAAAGCTAGAGGGTGGAGCCTGGGCTTCCTGCCAGAAAGACTGCTGGTATCTGATTTCAGAGTTTTTATAGCTGTGGGTTCTAGTCTAGACTGTGCCATGTGTGAGCCATTTAACCTTCCATATGTTCATCAATGTCATTGTGTCTTAGTTTCTTCATCTGTAAAATGGGGTTATTAATACTCACCTTTCAGGATTTTTGTGAGAATCAAAGGAAATACCATGTTTACTGCTCTTAGCACAACACCTGGAATGTGGTAGGCACTCAATAAAGCATAGTTTTATAAGTATCTTAGTTAACCGTCTGAGCCTTAATGTGCACACCTGCAAATTGGGTCTGGCCGGGCTGCCTTAACGATTAGATGTGATGTGTACAAACTTCCCAGTGCACTTCCTGGAATGCAGTTGGTCCTCAATAAGCCTAATTCTTATGGGCTTCATATCTCTGTATATCCATCTCTGTATATCTGGCCCTCTTAGTGGGTTGGTCATCCCCCCCCTCCTCTGGGCCTTCTAGTCCTTCTGATTTGGCTCATTATCTGTCTTCCCTACTTGACCATGAGCTCATGGAAGCAAGGGCTGTCTGATAACATCCTGGCTTTTCAGAGTCAGCCATAGGTCCTGGTATATGGAGTGGACCTCTAGAACATGTTCATCATTATGACAAAGGAGTGATGTTGCATACAGGATACTGTGGGAGTCAGGGACTGGAATGCTTAACTCTGTATGTGAGGAATCAGAGCAGGCCTCCCAGAAAAGTAAATAGGGACCATTGACAAGTCTTGAATCCTAAGACAGGATTTAAGCAGACATTTTGTACTGGATTACAAACCTTTTTGGAAACAAGCTTCCTAGCCTTTTCAAGCATTGTCTATGTTATGTCCATTCTTATCTCTTCTAGATTGTTGCACAAGACTATTTAGCAGTTGCTACCTTGAAAAAAATGTTTTTACATTTATTTTTATTTTTTTTAAGATTTATTTATGATAGACACAGAGAGAGAGAGGCAGAGACACAGGCAGAGGGAGAAGCAGGCTCCATGCCAGGAGCCTGACTCGGAACTCAATCCCGGGACTCCAGGATCGTGCCCTGGGCCAAAGGCAGGCGCCAAACCGCTGAGCCACCCAGGGATCCCCGAAAAAAATGTTTTTAAAACAGAAATACATGTACATGCTACAAAATAAGGACAATAGGTATATAGTGAGAAGCAGATCCCTCTCCCATCCCTAGTCCTTACCATCTATCATAGGATGCACCTGCTGTAACTAATGTCTTTCATATCCTTCAGAAATATTCACATATGAAGGGCCTTTTTTTACCCAAAGATAGTATTTCAGATACACTATTCTGCATGTTACAATTTCCTTTCAGAAAAATACAAAGAGCTTCTATGCACTTTTTATGGTTGCATAATATATTGTGCGAAGGTAACCTATCTAGCCCCTTATTGATGGACTGGTTTGCAATATTTTGCTACTACAAACAATGCTGCAGTGCTTAACCTTGTATGTACATCATTTAGTATGTATGTGAGTATATCTGGAAGAGAAATTTCTAGAATTTTCTAGAAACCCTGGGAACCTTTAAGTCCCAAGATAGAGAGTATGTGTATTGTAAATTTGATAGCTTTTTTCAAATCATCCTTCATAGGGTTTGTACCAACTTACGCTCACGTCAACAAAGAATGAGAGTGCTTATTTCCTATTCTCTGTCAATGCTGTATAATTTTAACCTTTTTTTATCTTTGCCAAAGCATATGTGAAAAATAGTATTTCAAAGCTTAACTTACATTTCTCCTATTATGAGTGATATCAAGAGCCTTTTCATATGATTGAGAGCCAATTGTATTCTTATTCTATAAACTCTCTGTTCACAGTTCATATCATATGCCTCCTGAGCAGTTGGATTTTGCTTATTATTTGTAGGAGTTATTTTTATATTAAGGAAATTAACCCTTTATGATACAAGTTGCTAACTTTCCCCCTAGATTATTTATCTTTTGAAGCCAAAGGCCAAGGCTTCATAAAACCCCTCATCCTTCCCCTCTCCCAGTTCATCCTGACTTGAAGCTCTCCAGACCTCAAGGGCACAGTGTGTGCCCTGAGCATCTCCTCGCCCTAGTCACCTGTATAGGGCTTGGCACTGCCAGAGCCCTCTTCAGGGGCTGCTTGTTGAACTGAGTTGAACTGAATTCCTGCATTCCCACCCCACCTGCCCTCCCCTGTGGCTTGGGAGTTCCATTTCCACCTCCAGCAGAAAAAGATGACTTTTCTCATTGCTCACCACAGCCATGCACCTGTTTGGCCTAAACTGGCACCTGCAGCCGATGGAGGGGCAGATGTATGAGATCACGGAGGACACAGCCAGCAGTTGGCCTGTGCCAACGGACGTCTCCCTGTATCCATCAGGGGGCACTGGGTTAGAGATCCCTGACAGGAAAGGCAAAGGAGCCACAGAAGGTAGGGTTGCTGTGTTGTCCGTGTCGTGAGTCCTCTGTGTCTGCCTTTGAACCGAAGAGATCTTCATTATGCGCGCCATGTGCCTGCCTCACAGCTCCATGCTCTGGCACTTCCTCCATCTCTCTGCACTCCACGCCGGCTGCCAGTCCACCTGTGTCTTCATCTCAGTTCCTTGTCACTGTGAGCTCATAGCGGGGCTTGGGTGGCACTCATGGTGCTCAGCAGTATCCCATCTCATGCCTTGAGGGAAGCATTATGGCCTTTCACACTGCTGGGGTGGCTTTATGTGGGATAGAGACGAGCTCTTCTGGAGCAACCTCATGGGGGTGGACGAGCCTCACCAGGAGTGGGGTGTGGTAAAGTGGGTAGATGGTATGTTGTCATTGAAATACCCTTGGACCCCTGTGGTGTAATGGAAACACCAGTTGGGGTATTTTAGCATTTACCAGCCATGTGGCCGTAAGCAAGTCACTTAATTTTCCTGACCACCAGTTTCCTCATTGGCAATAACAATAATCATTAGGGTTTGTATGGTTTGTTTGTTTCAAAGCTTTATGTCAAGGGCATCTCACATTTAATCCTCACAGAGATCCTGTGAGGTGATTTTAATTATTTATACCCATTTTAGATGGGAAAACAAAGGGTTACATTAATTAAGTGACTTGACCAGAGACACAAAGGGAGTAAATAATGGAGCTAGGGCTGTGAGCCCAGGTATGGATGACTTCAGAGCTCTTGCTGCCTCCAAAAATTGTTCTGACCCACCCAATGGTTACAAGACTCTGAAGGAGATATAGATGAAAAATACCATTGTACAATGAGACACAAATATTTTTCCATCAGTGATGGAAGTGGTGACATTTGGAGTTTGTCATTATTAATTGGGACATTGGTAACCTATGTTTTGAATTTCTTAAGGGTCTAACATGCCACTGACACAGATTCTTTCACTCTCAGCCAAGAGTGGCACAGACTCACAAAAATGATTACAGGGAAGATTACTGAGCTAATGGGCCAGTCTCATTATCATTCTGGGTGGCGTGAGCACTCCTCTCCTGTACCTGCTGTGCCCTGCTTTATCTCTCAGATGTTAACCTGTCAGCCAAGTGGTCATATCTGCCTCCAACCTTTACTGCTTACCTCTTCTTTTCTCTCATCTCAGTTAACTGTGGGGTCATAGCTTCTGAGCTTCCCTGTCCTTTTAAGGATTTGCTTTCCAGGAATCAGTTTGGTTAACAGGGTACCTACCATATGCTTGGTTGAAGTAGCTACTCAGGAATGCCAAATGATCCTGAAGGCCAAAATGAACTCTATTTTTTTTTTTAAGCTATGGAATGCTTCATGAATTTGCATGTCATCCTTGCACAGGGGCTATGCTAATATTCTCTGTATTGTTCCAATGAAGCCAACTCTTGACCTATGGTCATCTATAAAGAAAGTAAGAATGGGAGCATTTCCATGGAGCCAAATTAGAACCTCTGCCTACTTTTTCTAGGGGCAATTCCAGTCTTCTCCTTTACAAATATTTTAAGACTTGAAACACTGAATAATGTATGTTTTCTTTGCCTTTTAATAGGATATAGAGGGAGCATGGATGGGGCCACAGGAAGAACTCCGGGTTAGGAATCAAGAGTCCTGAGTTCAAGCCCAGCCACTGCCACATGAGTTGGCCTTAAGCAAATCCCTTGAAAGACTTTCTGAGTTTCATTTTCCTTCTCTCTAAAAGGAGCTTATTGAGCTAAATTATCTCCAGAATCCATTCTAAGTCACAAGTCCTACATATGAAATTGGTAATAGAATCATCAGACCAACCAGATGGTTCTTCAGAATCTTTTGCCCGGTCAGCCCTGTCCATGGTCCTGCCTGTCATATTGTGATTCCCTTGTCAGTTTATAGTGTCAGATGCCATACATGAATACCATAAATGTGGCCAGTCTTTAGATCAGCATGTACAGATGCAGATTTAAGATATGTTTAACCCTCAAGGCATTGGGAAAAGGTCTCATTTAGCAAAATGTATTTTCTTTCCTCCATGATCTCTATCAGACATTCTCTAAACAGGAGTTGGATCTATCTGAAATCTCCCATTCTAATGAAATTAGTTTGTGGGATTTTTAGGTTTTGTTTTGTTTTACCCAGGGAGCAGGAGGTGCAGATAAGAGACAAAATAAAATTGCACAAGCTTATTGGTTTACTTTAATTGGAGTATTTTTGCTTAAAGGGATTATCTGTCATTACTAATGCAAATGGAAATCCTGTTTACAAATCCCTAAAATGCAGCACAGTGCTGGAAAGTGGTCAGCATCAAAAGCAATTACTGTGACAAAAAAATACATCAGTCTGAAAAAAACAGAGGACAAAGCTTCCTACAGTTTATATGAGACCACATGGTTCTTAATTTCTTTTGCCCTGGTCAAACCAATGTCTACACAGTTTATGTTTTTAATTGTAACGTTAAAAATCTACTTCCTTAGACATATCTCAAGGGGAAAAGTCTTTAACAGTAATGTGAGTGCATATTTCCTTTCCCTTCTGAGGGTATCAGAGGAGAGCTGATTCCAAAATTAAGATTAGAGCCTCGGTTTACAGAGATGGAAGAAGCAATATGACATGATGGAAAGAAGATAAACGAGCCTTAGAGCCAGACTGATGAGGGTTTGCATCCTGGCCCCGGCATTTATTGGCTTTGTTAATTCATGCCAATTACTCCATCTCCTATGGCCTTTGCTTCTTCATCTGTGAGAACAAGGATGGTAACATCTGTCTTTTCAGACTGGTGGTGAAGAGGCATTCATCAAGTGGACTTCTTTTTTCTCATCCATGCAAGTCCATGTCAGTTTTTAGAATCTCAGAAATCCAGACTAAGTGATACTTCCCCCTCAAAGACCTTGCAAATTATTGAGGCACTTTTGAATATATTAAAAGGATATATATTCTTTAATTATACAAATGAAACATGTAATGAGCCCAGTATCTTAAACAATCATCATGTCTTTGAGAATAAGTGCAATGTACACTGTATTTTCAAAGTGGCTGTTACCATTTCAGGGTGTCATGGGACGGAAACCAAATACGGCAGCTTTTCGAAGTAAAGCCATAAGAACTTATGTTATGCATTAATAGAAAAGAGGGGGGAAAGCATTGAATAAACAAGCATTTCTGATGGTTGAATTGGTGGGCTTAGGGATAGCATTTTCTTCTTTCTGTAGTGAAATCAAAATTGCCCATCAGTTTAAACCATGCAAATTGCTGCACGCAGGCTCAGCTGGGCTCTCCAAAATGGAACAGCTTATTTTGATAACCAAATAAATTTCCAACAGTTGCTAAGGAAACTAAAGGATTCTTTGTGCAAGTTATTGCATTGAGAAGAACCAGAAAGGTTTGGGGGGGGGGGGGTGATGTTAGTTGATTAGGAATTTAAAACCTGTGTAGATGGATCTCAGTTCAGGAAAGTGAAGACTATGACTGGGAAGTGCATGGAATTTCAGTTCTTCCAAGTCTCCCTTGTTTGGCCAAGCCATCCAATCATTTTAAGCGGTTCACTGAAAATTTTATTTTATAGACATGATTGCATATTTGTATAGCAATGCTAGAGGAAGCCTGAATCTGTGTATCTTTAAAAAGAACAGGACTGTTACCAGTAAAACTTGCCCTGTGAAACCTGATCTTGCTGTTGGGGGTTCCTAATTCTTGGTACTGTTTGTTACATTTCTGGGGGGCCCCACAGATTATGCAGTGTCCTTTTGCATCTGGGGGGGCACAGATTATGTAGTGTCCATTTAGAAATGTCTTGAGACACCAGCCCTTGCCCTTTACCCCTGAGTCCTATTTGTGGGTTCCTACTTCATAAAAATTGTCAAGTTTCTGTACCCCATGATGCTCAGTGGCCTTGGATCTACCTGGCCCAGCATTGATGGTTAGCCTGCTGGGACTGTGAGTCAAGTTGGACTCTTGCTCTTAAAGAGTCAGTGCACTCTACCACCATTGAGGGTGTCTTTGAAGAGTTTTAATTAACCATTTACCAATTTAATGCTTTAAGAAGCCATATTCTAATAAATGAAGAGAAACCCCAAATGGCTTTATCTCTGAATGGTTTCCTTAAGCATTCTGAGCCTCAGTACATACATTTATTAGTATGAGAATTAGCTGAACCAATGTACATAAAGGGGCCCAGCATGTGGTTAAAGGAATAAATGACAGCTAATACTACTACTACTAATACAACCACTTCTACCATTATTACTATCACTCCTACTACTGTTATTACTGTTGTTATTGTCATCATTATTATTTTCCAGAATATGAGTAGGGATAAAAAGAATTTTATACACAGGGCTTCCCTCCCCCAATTCCCTCCACCCTCTCTCATTACTCTACCATTGGTTGGTCTTGCTGTGTAGTGGGATAGTTTCTATCCTAGTGCTCACAGCTTGGTGCTCAGAATTAAAAACGAAGAGTCTTAGGTTGTAGGATCTGGAAAGAGGAAGACAGGAAGGGGTAGGTGTGGCTTCACTCTGAACAAGTGCTAGCCCAGCCAGTCTCATGCCTCTTTCCCATCAGTCAGAGGTGCTCAGTGGGCTGTAGCATTTCCACCTCCAAAGTCTCCATTTCATCCTTATGTACAGTCCAGTGTGGGTACCATTGACAACCAGAATAGAAGAATGATAAAGCTGAAATCCCTAGATGGGAATCCTCTTTTTTCCTTGAAAACATTGCCTTTAGGCTAGGTGACTTAGCACAAAGGTCACGTTCAAAGTGAAGTCTAGGCCAAGAGAATCAAGGTCCTGGTGAAGGATGTGCCCTAGAACAGAATTTACTCTTTTTCTTTGTATACACACCAATGATAATTATTTCCTACCATTTTGACCCACATTGGTGAAATACTAGAATGCTAGAAAAGAATATTCCCCTTTTATTACTCCCTGGGGAAAGAGCCAAGTTATTTATGCCTCTGAGGCCTGCAGACCTCTGGAGAGAATCTCTGGGCTGGCCTCTGACCTGTGAGGCTCAGAACTTAGCTGATAGAATATGTCTCCTAAAAACATGCTCACTGGAGGGGAAAATGAAGCAGGCAGGGTGCTCCAACAGCATGCCAAAATGTGGGGGAAGCTTTCATTATTTATTCTCAGACATAGGTATTATTTGAATGCAGACAATTCTGAAATCCCATCAGTTCTGACTCCCACCTACTCACAAAGGAAATGAGTCCTTGGAATTAGCAGTCTCGGGCTTATTTCTATGCAGTTTCTAAGAGGAAACTCATAGTTCTGCATCCTTAGCAGAATTATAAGCTAAAGGGTATGCTCTTTTCTACCTAGAATACAAAAGAATTGTGGTATTGGGAGCCCCCAAATCAGATAAGAATGTGAAAGTAGTTCTCTTCCATCCTAATGCTTTGCGGATTTGGCTTCTGTCTTTGAACTTTGAACTACAGTGTGGTGGTTTGCATGTGTCTACATTTTCAAGGTAAAAGTCTGGGGCACATTCCTTCCATAAAAGAATCAAACGCAAGCTCTTTCCCATGCTAATGACAAAATACTAGTGGTGCTTTTATTGAGAGCATGCATTTTAACTTTTTTGTTGGTGTATTTTTAATTAAAATAACATTTAATGGTTGGAAGCTAAAAACCTGATGTTTCTGCCTAGGAGTTTATAAAGGAATGATAACATATGGAGAAGTTTAACATTTAAATTGAATTTTATTATTTAAAACAGTAAAATATTTTATGACTACAACAATGCCCTGCCAAGCTCCATTTCAGCATCAAATGTGCTTTGTAAGGAATCTTACAAAGCGAGGGGAAAAAAAGACATTTTAATTTCTTATTCCCCAAACGCTTTTTATAAAAAAGTTCCCACAAACGTGTTTTCCTTACAAATGGATTCTTGTTCTCTGAAAGTGTCTCTTCAAACAGCTCTAACAAAATAACAAATCTTGGAACTAGGATACCCAGGGGGTGCTTCCTTATGACCAATAAGATGTAGTCTACTGGCTTGAGTTTGCTTTGTCAATGTCCTAAAGGTGGTCTTCTAACATCCCTGACACCTCCTTCTGTCCTCTCCCAACTCCTCAGAAGGCTGATGTCTGGTAGGAAGTCAGGTTTATATGTTTCACATGTGATTGTGCCTAATTACTAGATATGGGAAGTTTGATAAGCCGCCTTCCTTCTTGGCACTTCAGGTGCCCCCAGAAAGCTGTCACTCTCCTGATTGGTGACGGAAGTGGGCAAGGAACCATATTTTTTATTCCAGCACCTGTAACCTGCAGAGTCAGGGACCTGGGTTGAATTTCTAAGTGTGACTTAGGCTTTGTGCCTGAACTTGAGAAAATCCCTCAGCTTTACACACCACCCCCGATTTTAGCACAAAAATGATAGAGACCTCCATCCAAGACAAGCATTTTACTTCCCTCCAGAAGTAACCCCTTTTTCATCTTCCCCAACCATACTCCTGCTTCCGACATAAACCCTCATCTATATATCTTAGCCTCAGAATTTGGTTTCCAATTATACATAAACTAGTAAACTTGTAAAACACCTCTTCCACTCAGATCATGCTTCCCACTGCTGGGAAACCATTCTGAATTGGAAATTTAACAACACCTTGTTCGCACTAGCCTTCCTATTTTAGCATGCATGCTTTTATACGCACACACACACACACACACACACACACACAGAGTATTCTCATGTGACCACAAATGATTATTTTGGGGATCAAAATATATCTTAACAAGCTGTGGAATTATGCAGTATACAGATGGCCCTTTGGGAGGACCCATACTGCTTTGGAAGAATGCATATTTTTAGCAGAACAATTTGAGCATCACTGAAAAAAAAAAAAGAGTCCTGGATGTTCTTACTCCTCAATGGGGAAGGGGGTTGGGGCCTGGCAGGGGAACATCATAAAGAGAAGTGCAAGGCATATGAGAGTCCTGTTGTTCAGAGGCTCTGACCCCTTATTTCACTTGTGGCTAACTGTGTGCCTTTGTCTTCCCTTCCCTGTGTCTTGGTAGGAAAGCCCAGTAGTTTCTTTCCAGAGGACAGTTTTATAGACTCTGGAGAAATCGACGTGGGGAGACGAGCTTCCCAGAAGATCCCTCCTGGCACTTTCTGGAGATCTCAGGTGTTCATAGACCATCCTGTGCATCTGAAATTCAATGTATCTTTGGGAAAGGCAGCACTGGTTGGCATTTATGGCAGAAAAGGCCTTCCTCCTTCACATACACAGGTAACTAGAATGCCATATCCCCTGCTGATCTCTGGGGGCTCCTACCTCACATCTTAACCTCGAGTCAGGAAGTCTAATGCTTACACCTGGAGCCTTATGTTTGAGGGACATTTCATGTATTTTATAGCCCATTCCTCCATTTGCCCTCTCTAAGACCCCACCTTTCTGATGAGTAGTGTTATATCCCTGGGTTTTTATAAGAAAAGGGAATTTTAGGAAATATTACAATAGTTTTTCTACTATTACACAGTCACCTACGTTAAATGATCCAAGAAATGTAATCCGAAGAGAAAAGCAGGCACTTTTGAGTCAGGCAGATTTGAGTTTGAATCCTCTCATTATCAGCTATGAAACCTCTGGCCTGGTACTCATCCACCAAGAGCAAGTTTCTAATCTCTCCAGCGGCGACAACAATACCCACTTTGCAGGGCTGTTGCAAAGAATCCGGAAGAACATTTATAAAGCAGCTAGTGCAGGATCGGGCTCAGAATGCATGCTACTTCCCCAGTCTCTTACATTCCTTCTGTCCTTTGGGGGTTCACTCTGCCACAGGCATACCAGAAACACCTCCTAACAACTCATCCAGGATGATTGACATATTACCAGTCATGATGGATAAAGAACAGACTTGTTCAGGTCCCCCTCCCCAGCTCTGGGATCAGAATAACATAGATCAGGGGCATCCGTCAGATATTGCCAGGCCACACGCGGCCTGCCTAGCCCAGTCGTTACGGAAGAGTTCCAGGGGAAAGCTACGTAGATGGATTTGCTGATGGTGGAATCATAGGAAAAGAGAGCCTGGGCCCCGCTTTCTTTGTAGAACAACGATCCTAAGTCCTGGACTTCATGCCTGGACTTCATTTATACACGAAATAGAATAGCTTAGTTTTTTGTTTTTTTTTTTAAGAAGATAGAGGTAGGTAGGTAAGTAAATAGCTAGCTAGCTAGTAGACAGATAGTTGCTCAATTTGCTTGCTAGTAGGCCAGTAGGACTTAGCCATTTACCTATTGTTAATGCTGCATGATTGACTTCCCTTGAGTCTCAGGCTGGCAGGCTCAGATCAGTCAGCGATTGTATCTGACACAGCATGTAATTACGGATAGAATTTTGAGCTAATCCAGTTTCGTTCCCCTTAAAACTGCTCCCTTAAACTGGAGTGTTTAGAAAGAATCATTGACAACAGGAAGATAGTAATCAAATTTTCATTTGCACTTGACTGACATTTAAGACCTGTCCAGTGCTCCAATGCCAGCCCTTGAGCCCTGGGATTTCCACTATCACTTGCCCAGAGCTGGAGTTCAGTCATTAAGTGGTTGGCTTTCTGATCACGATGTGCCCACTATTAGAAAAGCATGGTCGTCTTGGTTAGACTCAGTCAGATGAAGACTGCCCACATATACACCACATTAAAGGAAAATGAGACTGAAAAATAAATCACTAATTATGCTGCTCTCACAAGAGAATCTGTAGAGTATTACCATGAAAACGGGTCTAGGGAGGAGTTGAAGTTGGTGGATCAACCTTCATGTGGCTTTAGCTTTTTTGCCTGTGCTTAGATTGGGTTTCTTGTGTGCTCCCGAGCAGAAGTGTGAAGAAGGAATCTAGCATTGTGGTGAAGCAGACACACTGGTAATTATGCTCTCTTTGTATTTAGTTTGACTTTGTAGAGCTGCTGGATGGAAGAAGGCTCCTGACCCAGGAGGCACGGAGCCTGGAGGGACCCCAGCGCCAATCTCGGGGTGTTGTCCCCCCATCTAGTCATGAGACCGGCTTCATCCAGTATTTGGATTCAGGAATCTGGCATCTGGCTTTTTACAATGACGGGAAGGAGTCTGAAGTGGTTTCTTTTCTCACCACTGCCATTGGTAAGGAGCCTTCAGCCCTCTGGGGTCTGTGGGATCTTGTTTCTTTGGGAGGACTCGGGATTCTGAGGATTGGAGCCAGCAAGGGAATGTGTCTTCCCCACAACTGTCAATGCCACCTGGAGTCTGACATGAGTCCATCCCGACTGGGCTTGCTAGACAGGAATGGGAGTGGGAACCAGGGGGATGAGGGAAGGGAGGGGCTGGCAGGCCCACTGCCTTTCTTGTGTTATCGGTAGACTAGCTGCTACATTTAAAGACCAAGGGGGTAGAATTGACAATGAGACAGGAACCCTTCCTGACCAGCCTCCAGACATGGAGGCAGCATCTCTTTTCTTATCACTTCTCTCCAACACCTGTATTTATTTTTAGAGTTTCCTTGGCTCAACTCATTGATTTGTGATTTGGGTTTTTTGCTTTTGAGTGTGGCTTCTTGTGTATTTGTTTTGGTTTTGGGACTAACTACCCATGGCGGGGTTGAGAAAAGAAGATGGAAGGCTCAGAAGGAGAATGAGAATGGCAGAGCAAAGGCCTGGATGAGCAGTGCAATCAGTCAGATTGGGGTTCTGTTCAGAACAGAGACGTCTTGATCTCTAACAGAGAGCGGACTCCAGTGTTTATAATGGTGCTTAATGCCTTCTCTATCCCTCATCATAGAAGAGGGCCACAGCTGTCAGTTCAGACTGAGCCCCTAGGCCACCCCAAAAGCCCATAGGTGTCTGGGACCCTGGCATCTTGTTCTAAGGAATTTCGCTTTACCTGCACATCCCATAGAATTTGTCTCCTCCTCAGATGGCCATAGGACACAGTGGTCTCAGTGGTTCAGGTCAGAAAACATTCATTTTGCATTTATATTGGAAGCATTATGACATGGCCTGGAGACAAAATCCCCCACAGGAAAATAAAACTTACAGAAAATAAAACTCCACTAGCTAGAATGCTTGGAAGTAGGGCTTCTGCTTAATGAAAAGCTTTATGTGGTATAGAGTTCACTGCAAAACTCTGTCTTAGTCCTTGGCTGGGACTCTCTGTGACATGGAAAAAAGAATTGAATAAAGACCTCTGAATCTGGTCCTTGGTCCAAAACTCCTGCAAAATCCTGACTCCTCCTTCTAAACAGTAGTAATCCTTTTCAGGCCATTCTCCTCTCATTTGCAATTTTACCAATAGTGTCAAAGATTACCTTCCTATTAAATGCAGGTATGGTTGGGATCTCTGGGTAGCTCAGCGGTTAGTGCCTGCCTTTGACCCAGGGCGTGATCCTGGAGTCCTGGGATCGAGTCCCATGTAGGACTCCTTGCAGGAAGCCTGCTTCTCCCTCTGCCTGTGTCTCTGCCTCAATATCTCTCTCTCTCTCTCTCTCTCTCTCTCTCTATCTATCTATCTCTCTATCTCTCTCTCCCTCTCTCTCATAAATAAATAATTTTTTTTTAATGCAGGTATGGTTGATACACTCCCTGCAGGCTCAGTGGCCTACCCTCTTGGCCAAATGAGGGCGGTGGAGGCCATCTGCCTGCAGGAGCTCTGCAGGAGGAGATACCGTTTTGTGCCGTCCTTGATTTGGAAGCGTGCACCCTACCTGCTGGTCTCTGAGAGCCCAGAGGGCGAGAACTTTGACACAATCTTCTCTGCCCCCTAAATAGGCAGCTGAGGCCCCAAGGCGCAGGATCACCCCGTCGATAAGGGCGTGAGCAGGAGCATGGTGTTCATTCTGCTCAGCCTCCCCACAGCAGGACTGACAGCAGCCATGGCCCCAGGAGTCCTAGTTTCATCTCCTAATGCCTCCTTTTGAGGTGCACTGGAAAGCATGCTCAGTTCTGAATCTCTGCTGCTAACTGGGGTTTTGACTCTGCCCAAATCACTGAAGTTTTCCAGCTCCTGGTTTCTCGAGGGTCTGGATTTGAGGCTGCCACTGGGTGGTTCCTGGTGACCTGCAGGCTATCGGCGCAGCCCCATACCCTGTCACTGGAGAACCACTTGGGTTTGCCAGGCTCCAGACCCTGTTTTTTCTCTTTCTGGGCACAGTGGCTTCATTTAAGGACATGGGTTATCAAGTCATTAATGGTGCCCGAGTTAAAGCATCATGGTCTCACAGCCCGATTTCACTTAGGCATGGTTTGCAATCGTGCTTGCTCAGAACTAAGATCTCTTACAGTCAGAACCCTTTATTTTTAATAACTGAGCGTAAATATGAAAGGATATTAATATAAACCCCCAAAGAAAGCTACTTTTAATTAGATGTGCCTCTCAAAGAAGTAAGGTGTCGGTACAGTTTGGTACTTTTGCCAACTTCTGGCTTGTCAAAGCTCGCTAACCCATTTTGCCATAATTAAGGTAAGGGTCTTGCTTTTTCCTCTAGTTCTTCTCTTCTTACCTTAATGATGAAGTCTGCTTTCACCTCCCTTAACCCTATAATATCTTTTAGAGCAGATAAGCTGTTCTGGGCTGCTTAGAGTATTATAAACCCTTGGTGTCTTGTTAACATACAGATTCTACTTCAGTAGATCTGGGTGCATCCTTAGAGTCTACATTTCGAACCAGCACCTGGTGATACCAATGCTGCTCATCTGGGGACCTCACTTTGAGTAGCAGGGGGTTACAGTATCTTACGAATGGTCTCAAGCATTGCTATGCAAAGCAGCCACCCAGAGATCCAGTTTAAAATTCAGATTCCTGGGCTCCATGCCCAGGAATTATGACCCACTGAGCCTTAGGTGGAGCCTAGATAATCCTGAGTCCAGTGATCTATCAACTAAGCTATGAGAACTGTTGCCTCACGAGCATGGCTTTCTCCTCCTTCCTCTCCTTACCGTCCCCCGTTAGCTCTGTGACAATAGTCAGGTCACCCCTCTGAGGCTCATTTTTCTCCTATGGCAAATGAAATAACAATAGTACTCTGCAATCCCCATTGTGAAGATTAGAGCAGATACAAAATGCCTAGCACAGGCTTTGGCCCGATAAGCACCCAATAAATGGAAGCTCATTATATTCTTTTCCCGCCTCCTTCTCCTTCCACCTTTCTCTTGCTGCCTTTTGGACTTGTCTGTCTTCCTTCCAGCTACAGTGATTGTTTAATGAATACCTTTTTTCCCCCCCTTTAATTCAAAAACAGACAGATTCTGATGTTGCTATTAATCCCTCTCTCCCCAAGAGTCCATGGCATTGAGTCTCAGCTATCTGTGATTGTTACCTGTGAGCTCTGAGTTGTAATTTGTCTTGGCAGGTTAATTAAAAGTTTGGGTCTTGTTCTAGTGAACTCATTATGGTCCCAATATACAACTGTAACTCTCAGGTTTGCTTAACACACAAACTGGAATATGACCCTCCCTTCATTACATGTTGAAATGCAGATCTAGAATTTAAGAAGATCTGAGATGTCAGAATCCAGGGTATTTATGTCTGTTTGTAATTAAGCAACAGGGGAAATATTTGGGTTTAATTTAACAAATGGCTATATTGTGTACATTTTTGCTTTTCCCTCCTTTTAATGCAATCCAGCTGATGATTTTAAATTACACGAGTTTATCTTCTGCCTTGAAAAAAAAATCTAAAAGCACTTTAATAACTGTATACATAAATATATACACACAGAAACCTGATGTTGACTGAGCTCCCTCTGAACTAGATGCATTTACACACACACACACACATGCACATGCACAATACCCAAACCGAGCAAGTTTAGAATAAAACAGGGCATCTGTTTTTAGAAATAACAGTTTTCCCCCTACATGTGGAGATCCAGAATTTGAAGGTCATGTCGTTTCTGGTCCTGGCTCTCCTGGGAGTGAGCAGTCTTGCTGACCCTAAGTGTTGAGTGAAGCAGGCTGATATCTACCAGTAGCTGAAATATAATTCACTAGTACTGTTTACAAAGGGCTTTAAATATATTCTTTAAGCCTCTAGATAACTCAGTGAGGTGATTACTCTTATTTTTACGATCACCCTCTATTGCCAAGGAGGAAATTAAGGTTCAAGGGATGGCAAAAAGAAAAGCTAGGACTTGAATTTATATCTGGCTGACTCCAAGCTTGGGCTCCTCCTTCCTTAGCATTCAGCCTCCTTCCCAGAATCAGTTCAGGTTTGGAGTGTGACACCCCTCTTTCCCACCTATCTATTCATTCAACACATACTTAGAGCGTACCTACTGTGTGCTGAGGACCACACTTGGCTCTTGCTATATGTGCTTTCATCCTCACAAGAACCTTAGACTCTACGAGGTTGATCTCAACTTTACAGATGAAAAAATTGAGGCTTGAAGAGTTTTTTTTTTTAAGATTTTATTTATTTATTCATGAGAGACACAGAGAGAGAGGCAGAGACATAGGCAGAGGGAGAAGCAGGGTCCCTGCAGGGAGACTTGATCCCAGGACCCCAGGATGCCCTAGGGTGTCCACTGAGCTACACAGGTGCTCAAGGCTTGGAGAGTTTAATTGGCTTTGCCCAAAGTCATGCAGTTGGCAAGGGCAGGGTTAGGAGGGAAACTTGCTCCCCAAATCCTGCTCTCTCCCCACTCTGCCCCACGGTAGCTTACTCTGCTATGACACTATTAAATATTTTATTTCCATTTGTATTATATGGAATTTAATTTCCCTTTTATTAACTTGCTTCCAATATAAGTAAGCATCTTACATTAACCCAGGAAAGTTTCCTTGCAAAGTCATTAAAAAGACCATGGGCGGGGGGGGGCAAAACCTCACAGCATCCAAAACTTTAAAAATAAAAATATCTTCATATGCATTGCTTGTAGCCCCCAGACCTGACAAGTCAATGATGCATTGTTTTGGAGAGCATCTTACATTTTAGTTTTGGTTGATGCCAAGGCATAAAGGACAGATCAACCTGATGTTGTGGTGGTGATGAGCCACAGCTGGAAAATAACAGCGATTCCCCACAGTGGATTTAGAAACGCAGAGGAAAGAAATGAGAATCATTGGTAGCAAACATAGAACCTGGCGATTTTTATGAAAAACATACCCTGGTCTTCCTAGTCTTGGACATTCATGCTAATTAAAGAGAAACCTTTTGTTCATGTCCAGGAAGCTGCCATACATCCCCCTCTGTCCAGGGACTAGAAGCAAATTTAGTCTCTCTCTCTTCCTTGTTCTCTCCTTTCTCCAACAAGTAGTAGGTTCCTGCTTTTTCCCAAAATGCCGTAAGGGCTGGAGGAAAGCAAGGGTGTGTCCAACTGGATGGGCCAGGGAGGGCTCTCTGGAGCAACGACATTTGATGGGATCCTAAAGGATGGATGGAATCTCCACATTTATTTATTTATTTATTTATTTAAACTGGAAGATCACACCTCCTTTTTTTTTTTAAGATTTTATTTATTTATTCACGAGAGACACACACACA
This sequence comes from Vulpes lagopus, assembly GCF_018345385.1. Classification (NCBI taxonomy): domain Eukaryota; kingdom Metazoa; phylum Chordata; class Mammalia; order Carnivora; family Canidae; genus Vulpes; species Vulpes lagopus. The sequence goes on along the minus strand of NC_054838.1, from coordinate 29,612,364 downwards.
CACACACACACACAGAGGCAGAGACACAGGCAGAGGGAGAAGCAGACTCCATGCAGGGAGCCCGATGTGGGACTCGATCCCGGGTCTCCAGGATGACGCCCTGGGCCGAAGGCAGGCGCTAAACCACTGAGCCACCCAGGGATCCTTGGAATCTCCACATTTAAAGGAAGAAAAGGAAAATAGGAGGGGAGCAGACATTGTTGAGTTCATTCCAGGCAGTAAGAACAGCATGAGTGAAAGGTAGATATGTGGAAACTGAAGCTGGCTGCAAGAAGCCAGAAGTTCTGTGTGACCAGAACCCCGGATGCCTCAGGAGGGATCAGGGAGTTAGTGGGGAGAAGCTGGCATCCTCCCTAAGGCAAAGTTCACTCCTCAGGTATTAGGTGCCATTGTGGGCTTTTGAGCAAGGGAAGAAGACAAGGAAAGCCAGAGGATTTATCTCACGGGGCCCAGAACAAGAGCTCATTAATTTATATAACCAGAGGAAGTTGCTGGGATTGAGCTTTGTGATTTCATGAGAAAAAGAAGGGAGGGAAGGGGGGGGAGGGATCCAGGAAGGACAGGAGGCGTGGGTCAAGGCTGCTGGTGGCTGCTGGTGGTAGTTTTATGTGCTGTGCCTATTCCCCGTTCCTTCTTTTCCCTAGACGTAAAGACTTTCACATAAGCTGCTGTCTTCCAAGGATAGTCAAAACTGGGTCCTTGATAATCTTCCAGACGCCCCCGGACAGTACCATTGCTCTACTTTTCCTCTGCTTTGATCAGATAAGACTACCGTTCGTTACCCTCTGAGTGCGTTTGCAAGCATCTAGAGAGAAAAAGCCCTGACATCATATAATTCTACCTTGCGTAAAAACCTGCACAACTTCAAAGAAAGGACTAAGAAAAGTGATTGCAGAATGAGTTTCGGTTTTTAATAAGCCCTGCCCTCACCATTCCCCACACCCCCTTCCTCTGAGTCATAAAATATAATACAGTGGTGAGGTATCGAGGTCTCTCGGCAATCCGCTAACCTTCTTGTAAATGACATTGGCAGCACTTTGTGAAATTTCCCCTGGAAACACGTCTTTGGAAAAGTGCCCTGTGAGTTCACCTCTCCCCGATAACAGCGATTTGTTCGGAGCAGTCTGGTATAAGCGGAATGAAACCCGTAGGCCGAGGGAGAGCTCAAGTCAGCACGTTGGGGACAGACGGTGGCAAAAATCTGTTTTGTGGCAGAGCTAGGAATATCCGAGTGCTCCATCCACAGACTGGGGACTCGCCCTGCAGGCAGCTGACCCTGCTCCCCCAGGACCAACCGGGGGACAGCACCCCCCCGCCCCTTCCCCCTATTCTCTCCCCACCCCTGGGTCTGCCTTAGACTGCTGAACCTTCTGAGTTTTCTGGGACCTGCGACCTCAAGGGCAAGAAAGAAGACAGGATAGCTCAAGGACACAGGAGGTACCAAGGAGTAAAGCTCGTCTCCTGTGAAAATGGTTGGAAATGTGCTTCGTGTGCCACTAACGACATCACAGCCAGCAGGGCTCCGGCGTTCTCATGCACACTCGGTCTAGGGCGCCCATCCAGGGCCGGTACAGCATCCAGTGGTAGTAGAGTCAGGGACCCGCCCTTTCCACCCCTTGCACCCTGTTGTCCTCAGCTCTGGCTGCTGTTTTCATGCCCACACCCTTGTGGTCCTAGCATGGCTGCCACAGCTCCATGACTCGTCTGCATATCAGGCCGGGGAAAGAAGAAAGGAGAAGGAAGCAGGGAAGCCACATTCTTCTTGAAACATCCAGCTTACATTTCTTTGGCACAGCTGCATCGCTTTGACACTCAGAGCTGTGAAGGAGCCTGAGGAAACAACCGTTTGTAGCTTACCACATTGACACTCTAATCAAAAATTAGGGTTCTCTGGGAAAGAGGGGGAAAGTCTGTCATAGGCTTCACTGAGTCCATTTAGTTCAGCAGTTACCCACTGCGAGCCCCTTGGTGTGTGCCAGCCCCTAGCCTGGGCATTTAGCTGCAGCCATGAGGCAGACACAGTACTTGGCCTTGAGATTCTCATGAGCTAGTAGTATGTGAGGCTGAGATTAAGGAGAGGCCACCCACGTCCCGGATGAGGAGGGAAAAGGCTTAGTTCAGTCTCTTTACAGCACCAAGGAACTAAGGACTCTTGTATTACTCCTTGAAGCCCCTTGCATGATGCTTTGAAAGGGATGGACAGGGGGCACCTGGTGGCTCAGTGATTGAGAATCTGCCCTTGGCTCAGGTTGTGATCCCGGGGACCTGGGATCGAGTCCCTGCATTAGGTTCCCTGATTCTCCCTCTGCCTATGTCTCTGCCTCTCTCTGTGTGTCTCTCATAAATAAATAAATAAAATCTTTTTTTAAAAAGTTGGGGGGAATTACAGGATGAGCAGGTCCAGAGGGGTTGCAGGCAGACCTAGACACTATGTTCATTCTCTCATCCAACTAGTATTTACTAACTGCCTTTTATACACCATGTCCTGAGCAGGCATTAATATTATTCCATGGTATTTAAAAAATAGTCATGCTTCCTGCTTTTGTGTCATTTATAGGTATGCTCAAGACAGTTTGAGATAGTCTTAAGTTTAAACACAGTCATCAAATATATATGTAAACAGGTAATGGTAAATGGTATATACTCATTGAGGCAAAGAGAACAAAGTACTCTAGGGAAACAAACAGGAGAATTAATTTAGATTGCTGGGGCGGAGGTAGGAATACGAATTGTTTAGATGAAGGTTAGGAGAAGGAATATACCAGCAGAGGCAAGAGCATGTGCAAAGGCCCTGGGATAGGCAACAGCTGGAAGTCCTCAAGGAACTTTAATATGATCACATTGTGGGGTGTAAGGATGGATCAAAGGGCCAAATGGTTTTGGATAAGGCTGGAGAGGTGCCAGGAGCCAGACTGTACAGGGATTTAAAATGGCATGTGAAGAGTTCTGTTTTTTAATTTATCCTAAGGGTAATGGGAAGCCACTGTGAGACTTTAAGCTACAGTGACCTAATCTGATTTACATATTTGAAAGTTTCTCAAGCTTTGGAGCTGTGACTCCAGTGAGGAGGCTGTGACAGTAGTCTGGGTAGGGACTCAGGCTGGAAGCCTTGGAAATGGGGATATAAATGAACACATTTGAGCTTGATACTGGTGCTTGGCAAACCCTAGGTACTAAGCTGATGTTTTCTGAAGGAAAAGATTAAAGCAGGAGAGAAAGGGTTGAGAAATGGTCTGTTTCAAGGGCAAGTAAAGCCATGCAGCTGGAAAAGGAGCCTGTGAAGGTCAGAGAGCTGGAGGGAGAGAACCAGAGGAATGTGCTGGCAAGAAGGTCAGTAGACAGAGTCCAGGTATTTTAGGACAACTGCTTCCCCCATTTCATCATTTCAGCCATCTTCCTCGATCCATAGCCAGAACTTCCACTCACTCTTGGCTAATGTTTCTGCCACTTTGAGATACAGAATGCCAAGAGCCTTTGCAAGCCATTTATTTTATTTTATTTTTTATTAGAGAGAATGTGTGCACGTGCATGAAGACGGGGAAGGGGCAGAGACTGAGGAAGAGGGAGCGAATCCTAGGCAGGCTCCACATTCAGTGCAGAGCCTGACACGGAGCTCAGTCTCACAACCCTGAGATCATGACCTGAGCCAAAACCAAAAGTTGGACACTTAACCAGCTGAGCCAACCAGGCACCCCAAACCTGTTATTTATTTAAATCATACTTTTAGGGGATGCCTGGGTGGCTCAGTGGTTAAGCATCTGCCTTCAGCTCAGGGCGTGATACTGGAGTCCTGGGATCGAGTCCCACATCGGGCTCCCTGCGCGCAGCCTGCTTCTCCCTCTGCCTGTGTCTCTGCCTCTGTGTGTGTGTTTCTCATGAAAAATAAATAAATAAATAAATACACACTTTTAATGATAAAATGGAGGCTTAAAGAAGTCATGTGCTTTGTCCAAGGACACACAGCCTCTAAGCAGCAGAGCGAGGATCACTGCTCTGTGGATTGAGTGCCAGTTCTATGCCAGGCACTGTACTGGGGTGTTATCATTCAGTTCCCAAACCACCTGTGATGTTAGATTATGTGTGTTCCCACGTTATAGGTAAGGAAACGAGGCTCAGAGATGGAATGCTGTTTGCCAAGATCTCATACACAGGAAATAGCAGGGCTAGGTTGGCAATCCAAAGCCCATGCTTTCTCCTGTATCTTAGTGACCAGGTTTCTAATGTGTGATGACACCCACAGGTGTGCCTCCACACGCTCACAACAATCATCAAGATAGATAGGGTCTTAGAGGTGATGGCATTCACACCTCCTAGATTCACAGTGTGCCCAGCAGTGTGCCCGCCATCAGCAGCTGCAGAGGACCCATCTGCCTTGCTCTATATATCCTGACCTGTCTTTAGTCCTGCCAAAGGAACCCCTACTCCAACCTCTGTTCAGATGAAGTTTCTGATAAAAGATATTTCTCTCTTGATGGTTTAGTTTTTGAGGTAGTGATGGTTTTGTTTTTATAAGTGATGACTTAATTTTTTATATTCTGATAGCTCTTTTCTCACAGTTGATAAAGGCAGTTACTCATCCTCATCTCGCCAGCTGGCGTCTCTACTACAGAGCAGTGCCTTTCAGAGGACTCTCACCCAGTGGTATCTTTTCTCTTTCCCTTTGCGATATCACTGATACACAGGATCTGATGGAATATGTGGCCCCCAGTTCTGTAACACTCTTTTAGGAATAACCCTAACCAAGTCTGAGGTTGGTGGCAGATAGTTGAAATTGTCACTGTGGTCAGAGAAGTGGTGTGGCCTAGAGATAGGACAGAGGCTTTGGAGTCGAACAGACCTGAGTTTGAATTCTGACAGTACTGTGTATAAGCTGTGGGACTTTGGCTAAGTCTGAGCCTCACCCAACTCACCTGTAATTAGAAATAAAGCTGACTTTAGGGAGTCTGAGAGTGACACGAAAGCATGTAATTCATGGTACATTCTTTGCATGTTTTAAGTGTCTCTTGTTCAACATTTGCTGATCATCTGCTTTGCTAAGTGCTAGAGATTCATCAGTGAATTAAAAGGATGCCTTGCCCTCTGAGAGCCTATAATCAACTTGGAGAGCTGACCCTTTCATAAATAACTCCAGTGCAGTGTAGTCCGCACCAACGGAGAGGTCTGCACGAGTTCCCATGGCAGCAGAGAGGAGGACAGTTCCCCCTGCCAGGGAGTTGCAGGAGGAGGTAGTGAAGCATAAAGCACTTGCACTAATAAATGTGCTGAGTGAGCTGGGAAGCAGTATACAAGTTATGGGAATATAGAGAAAGAGCTACTCGGCAAAAAAGAGAAATTGAGATAAGATGGTAACTGTCTCCGCTCAACCTCGGAGGTAACCACAGAGGACTGGGCAGGAAGGAGCCATTATTTGAACTTAGAGATGAGGAAGTAGTCTGTGACAGTGGCTCGCTCACATGAGGACGTGAAGCCAGGTCTTCCGAATACAATCCCCGTGATGACCTCTCCTGAGCCCAGTTGCCTGGCATAGTACTCTGAACATGGCAGACCTTCGTCAGATGGACAGTGAGCACCAAGTGGAAAGGTCAAAGATCACAGATGCTCCCTGAAGCCTAGATCCTTCTTCCATGGACATGAACTTTATGTGAGCAGCTCTGAAGGAAAGAAGCTCCAACTGCCAGTTCACGGTGCTGCCAGGCTCTCGGTTGAGGGATGTTCTTTCTGTCCAGGGAGACCTCTGCATTCCAGAGCTGCTGGATTCAAGGGGCAAAGCAGCACTCAGACTGATTCAAGTCTTAGGGTCTTTTTGTGCCAGAACTGCTGCAGCTCAAAAATGGAAATGTGGGTTCCAGAACATTCCAAGGCACTAACCGTCACTTGGTTTTTTTTTTTTTTTTAAGATTTTATTTATTTATTCATGAGAGACACAATGAGAGAGAGAGAGGCAGAGACAAAGGCAGAGAGAGAAGCAGGCTCCATGCAGGGAGCCCGATGCGGGACTCGATCCTGGGACTCCAGGGCCACGCCCTGGGCCGAAGGCAGGCACTAAACTGCTGAGCTATCCAGGGATCCCCCACTGTCACTTGTTCTTATAAACTGATCTTCCAGTTCCACAGGAAACTTCTCAAATGTCCCATTTTCTAGTTCCAGGTCTCGTCAGTTTTGTATACTCGCCCCAGCCTCTCCAAACTATTTGGCTAAATGAATAGTAGTAATAGCTATTATTTATTCAGTGCATACTGTATCTCAGTATATCTTAGATGCTTTACATAAACTATTTCAGATGCTTACAATAAGCATACAAAGTAGGCATTTTTCCCCAGAGGGAAGTGGAGCTCTGAGGGTCTAAATGTCTAAGCTGAAGTCCCATACCCACTCAGTGAGGAGCTTGAATTCGAATCCAGGTCTGTCTGGCCCCAGTGCCCACACTCTTTCACACCATGCCTCCGTGGAAGAGTACCTGATGTATCTACTAGGAGTGGGTAGAGGGCATGAAGGAGACGGTTCTCAGAGACGAGCGTAGAAGATGAGCTTAGGGACAACTGGGACAGCTTCATAGACCAGTTTAGAAGTCTGGTTTTGAAGGCATTGGGGAGCACAGGACAGTTTTTGAGCAAAGGTATAGCATGATTCAGGTCTTGGATAGATCTCTTCGGCAGTGGTATATACAAATGGGTTGGTTTCTCAGATGAAAATAGGGAGACCAATTGGAAAACTGTTTCAGTAACCAGTAGGGTTAGATGAGGGAAAAGGGCCTGAATTGGAGCAAATTTCACTGCTTTGTATAAAGCAGGGGATGCACTGCAGGACATTATAGGCTGGTTTTCTTGACCACTTGTATTTTAGCTGTAAGGGAGAGGCAGGAAGTTTCAATCTGGGAGCATGGTTACATAGTGATAGCATTAATTAGGTAGTGAGGAGGAGGAGGAGTTGGCTTGTGAGGGGAAGGAAGTACAGGAGGTAAATTCACATTAGATTTGAACTAAGAGGCACCCTGGGTGGGTCAGTGGTTGTGTGTCTGCCTTTGGCTCTGGTCATGATCCTGGGGTTCTGGGATCGAGTCCTGCATCAGGCTCCCCACAGGGACCATGCTTCTCCCTCTGCCTATGTCTCTGCTGCTCTCTTTGTCTCTGTGTATCTCATGAATAAATAAATAAATTCTTTAAAAAAAAATATTTGAACTGCTAATAGGATTTCCAAGTGGATGTTAGTTGTTGACAGTCAATGGGCAGATGGATAATAGATATTGATCTAGGGATAGCTCTGACCTGGAGACAGATGCCCAGTGGGCATCATCTGTGTGGATGTGAGAGGAAACAAGTGGGAGGGGAAAGTATTGAGAAGCAGGGAGTCAAAGATGGAACCCCAACACTCAGAGGGTGGGCAGGGGAGATGTATAGAGATTAGCTTTAGAGAAAAGATAGGGAGCCGATGACAAAGAAGCTGTTGGATTTGACCATCAGAGGGTCATTGGCAACCTCAGTATGCGTGGGTTCAGCCTCCAGTCGCAGGCGGAAGCAGGGTCATTACGAGTTCAGAAGTGAGTGAGAGGCGTAGAGTAGAAGCAATTCCTTCTAGACAGAACAGGGAAGGAGACAGATGGGAGTAACCTGAGGAGGAGGCAGGTTCATGGAAAGGTTTATACAAGGTGGGGGGAGCCTTGAATGTGTTGTCAGCTGTGGGAAAGGAGCCAGGGAGGAGATGGGGAGCCTGGGAGAGAGGGGAGATGATTAATGAAACGAGGTAGGAGACACAGAGTAGAGGGCAGATGTAGAAGGACCAGCCCTGGGAAAGGAGGAAAGACCCCACTTCCTGTGGGAGAGGAGAGGGCCATGGGGATGACACAAGGTGAAGTTAAGTTTGAAGGTGGAGAGGAGTGGAATACAGGCAAGGGTCTGTGTTGACCTTGGGGTCAGCTGTGCTTTCTAGAAATGGATTGTCTTACTAGGTAAGCCCTTTGTGGCCTGAACCGTATGTGTTCCCTTCCATGTAAGGCAGACTGAATCAAATCAATTATATTATGTACAGTGGCAGTAGAGAGAGGGGTAATGTGGCTTTAGTAGTCAAAAAGTAGATCTGAACCCAGATGGCCTGGTTTGGATCCAGTCTCTGCCACTTATTAGCAGTGTGACCTTGGGCGAGATAGATAGCCCACCAGTGCCTCAGTTCCCTTATCTGAAAAATGATGATATAGGTACGAATTTCATGAGGGTAATTTTGAGGACAAAATGAGTTAATATTGTTAAAATCTATGAACAATGCTGGGCAAGTGATAGGTGCTATGCAGGGTTTATTATTGTTATTGGCAATAATAGTCTCTGATGTTTTTCAGGGCTTGCAGGGTCCCGGTGTAATACTTACAGTATCTAACTTAAATTCTGTAACAGTCTCAGGGAAGCAGAGTAATGATTATTTCCTTTATATAGATGAAGGAAAGGGTTTCAGAGGGGTTACCAAGTTGTCCCAGTCACACAAAGAGTAAGGGCAGAGCCAGGATTTGCATCTATGGCAGCCTGACTCGAGAATCCAGGCTGTTTCTACCCTGGCTTTTCTACCCTTTAACTGGGCTCCTCCCAAGTCAGGACCCACTGCCACTGGTACCCCTTATTTTCCCTGTCCTGTGGCAGCGGGTTCACAGGACATGTGCTTCATCAATCCTCAGCTTCTTGGGGCCAGAGAGTTTGTACCAAAGGGTCTGCATGTGGGGAGAGGGCTCCTTTATCTACAATTGAGCACAGATTTAAAGATGACAAATCTAGCAGAGATTTGGGCGGGTTTCTTGCTGCTTAAACAGAGCAGAGGACCAACTGTTGAAATGACAGGAGTATGAGTGTTATATGAAGGGTTATAAAAAAAAATTGTAAGCCAGAAACCTCTGAACATCTGGTTTGAGTTTGAGTAGCTGCTAGTTCATGCCTTTATCTGAGCAGCTCTCATGTTCTGGGGATAATAGACGCACAGTTTGCTTCATTCCTGGTTCATATTACACGCCAGCCTGATTTTTTTTTTATTTTATTTTCATCTGTGTCATAAGCCAAAGAATCCATGCAAGAGTGCAAGGGATGGACTGTATGTTTTGGACAAGCAAGAGAAAGCCCAGTGCACTAAAGCAGAAAGACTAGGGTGGTATTTTTCACAACTACAGTTTGCTTTTTCTCAAGCTTATAAAAGCAAGCTCTTCCTTAGAAACCTTTCATTTGGGAAATTGTTCCCACTACCATTATCTCTTTTTAAATGATAGGAGAGGAAGGTGAAATCTGGTAAACTTCTTCGGGGTGCCGTGTACTACACTAAGCATAATTTATTGACATTAACTCCTTTTAATTCTCATAACCAACCTGTGCCATTTGTTGACAGTACTAGGTCCTAAAAATCCTGGAAACAAAAGGCAAAAAGATGCATAGCATGACAAAGAATATTGACTACTAGTCAAAATCCAGTGCTTTCTGGTTAAATATAAGACAAATTTCCTTTAAAACCACTAATAAAGAAGGGTATAGCCATTAGTGAGCATTGTTTTACAAGCTCTGGTTTCTAACATAAGGCAGAGAATAGGAACAAGAGGTTGAGACAAAGCTATCATTATTCGTGAAGGATATGTTTATATTCCTAGAGAACCCAGAAATATTCACTGAAAAAACTATTTTACTTAAGAATTCAGAACTTGCAACTTGGGTATCAGATAGCTTTTCAAAAGTCAATATATTTCCCATAGACTTGCAATAACCAGGTATGAAATATAATAAAAAAAAGTCCCAGTCAAAAAAATCAATAAAAATTAAAATATCACTTAATGAGAACTACATGTGACCTGTGTGACAAAAACTGTGAAATTTTATTGAGAGCCATAAAACAGGACATGAATAATTAGGAAATATAGCATGTCCCTAGATGAGAAGGTGAAACACTCCAAATATGTCAATTTATAGGTTTAATGGAATGCCAAACCCAATCCTAAAGGGAATATAGAAGATGTGACTGAATGGTTTAAGGCTTCATCTGGAATAATAAACCGATGAAAGTATGGAAGATATTTTTAAAAAAATAATGAAAGATGCTCATCTTTAAAGATACGAACCTATCATAAATCTAAAAGAGAATAGGAGTCAAATAGATTAACAAAGTAAAACTGTCTTAGAAATATTACAAGCTATATGTAAAACTTTTAATATTTGAAATAAAATGAAGAATTGCAAATTAATGGAGAAGGAAAGGCTTCATCCATAAGTGTTGTTAGAATAACTTGGAAAGGCTGCAAAGTGGCATTCAGAGGGGACAGATGTGGCCGAGAGACACAGAGAAGGCTTTTTGAGCCTTTGGGGTTGGCCTCATATTTAAAAATTGGATGACTTCCCATAAAGCTGTAGGTTTATCACTTACCTTTAAAACTTAGGAGACTGAATTCCTGCAGGAACAAGCCCCTGCCCTCTCGAAAACTCTGTAATTCACCACAGTCTGCACTTCATCCTGTTTTCTCACACCTGACCAGCTTTGCTTCTTTGACTTACCTGTGCTGACCCCTGGAGGAATTTGAATTTTCACCTTCTGATTCAGACTTCACTTCACACCATAGGCCCAAATAAATTCCAGATGGACTAAAGAGGTAAACACTTTGAAAGCCAAGCGAAAAGAGTGGTAAAGCCCAATGTTCGCATATCCCTGGCCTGGAGAAGGATTCCTTAGCTTAAAAGATTCACTAAAAGACCCACAAAGAAAAAAGACTAGCAAACATGTATGTAAAATTGTAAAGCTTCCATATGTCTTATAAGTCTTGTCAAAATAAGAAGGAAAATAGTAGCCTGGGAAAATATTTGAGGTAAATATGAGAGACCAAGGAGGGATTAATATCTATATTATGTGAAAGTACATATGCTGTGAAGAAAATTATGATCTCATAGATCAATGGCTAAAATTCACATGGAGAAAAGTTTCCAAGACTATATAGTATGCTGTAAACATACATGAAATATGTTTAAGCTCGTTAGTAATCTAAGAAGTGCAAATTAAAATAATTGGTTTTTTTTCCCTAATAAATACCACCACCCCCCAGGTTAATACCCAGTCCTGCACAAGCTGCAATGAAACATACCCATATATATGACCAGTTGCATTGTAAATCAGTGCAGCCCTTTGGGAAAGCAAGTTGGCATTTTATATTAAATCATAAAAATGTTCCTATTTTCAGCGTCTGAGTGTCTTTCTTAAAGAAATAAGCTGATACTTAGCAAAAGCTACTTGCTTATCTCAGCATTGCTTACAATTGTGAAATATTGGAAACAATCCAAGGTCTAATAATAGGAAAACATATAAGCAAATTATGGAATATTCACTTAATGAATATTACTCAGCCATTAAAAATTATCGCCATGAAGTGTATGAAACATAGGCAAATGCTTGTGATTTTCAGCCCCAGAAGGACACAGAAGTTATGTTTACAGCATGAACACATCTATTAGTAACAGTGTACTTTGTCTGCTCTGGTAGTCTGAGGCCAAACTGGAACTGGAACTCTAGGCTTCCACCTTGGAAACTGTGCTTTCCTCGCACCCTTCTTGCAAACCGAAGTGCTATTTACAGGGCGTCAGTCAGGGTTGCCTGTCAGGCTGGCCCTTGGAGTCTGGTGCTCTTCCAAACTGAGCCTAATGCAGGGTTTCAGAGCACTAATGATGGGGCTGTGGAAGGGACATGTCAGCCTCCTGACCTCCAAGACCTGGGCTTGTCTGCACCTTCCTCCTCTCCCTAGTTGGCACAAGTGGTAAAGTGAGCAAATCTAGAGGCCAAGAAAGGATCCGAGTTGAACCACAGTCTGCTGGCAAATGCCAAGAGCGGCAGGTGCTATGGACACACATGTGTTTTTTCAGCTCTCTGTGACACACCTAGATGCATATAAATATTTCCGTTGGTTTTTTGGTTTTGCTTTGTAAAGAATGCATTAAGTTAAAGCCGCTAACCATGAAGGCACACCGTGCTTTCCAAGTCAGCTTTGCTTGAGGGGGAAAGGCAAGACCCCAGGTGGTCCCTCCATCGTTAAAGCCTAGTGTTAAGAGAAAGCAGAGAAGGCTTAGTGGGATTTTTTTCCTTCAGAAAGAAAGCCTATCTTAAAGAATTGTGCGATTTGAAACCTGAGCCTGCCATTCTGTTTCCTGCATCCCCCATACCCAAAACGGACAAGAATTTTCCATGTAGCAGAGTTTACAATGACAGTAATAATCCCTTCTGTCAGATAGGACTTTTAGCTTACTGAGCACAATGACATGCAGGATTTTCTTTGCATTTTTATTTAGATCTTTACAAGACAGTGAGGTAGGATGATTTTTGGATTATTGTCCCTATTTCGAAGAAGCAGCTGCTGGGGACCAGAAGTTAAGGTTCTCTTCTGAACCGCCCTTTTACTGGTCCAAGATCACACAGCAAATATATGGGCAAGCCTGGGTTTCAATCCTGTTCTCCTGTTTGATTGACCCAGTTATTCATTTATTCTTAAAAGCACACATTCACCTTTTCTGCACCTACTGTGTGCCATGCCCTCTGCATGGGCAGTGGTGACAATTGAGAACAAGTGTCTTGGGGACATGCAGTGGTGGATCTCTCAGACTATGGCAAGAGGGACATTCATCAGCATTAGTGACTGTGATGAGTTATGAAGGAAAGGGGTGGAGCCTGCAGGAGCACTGAACAAGGGAGCTGACCTAACTGGGGCAGGGGACAGGGAATGCAGGGCATCTCAGCTGAGACCTGAGAAATTGAACAGGGTGAGCAAGGTGAGTGGCAAGTGGGGAGAAGGTGAGAGGATTTAAGACAGATGCCCAAGGACCACTAGCATTTCATGCATAGAGGAGGATCCAGAGAAGGAACGTGAGGATGAGTGGCTACAGTGGCAGAAATGTCAGAAAAAAGTGTTTTTTGAGGAGCATCTGAGTGGCTGAGTGGTTGAGCATCTGCCTTTGGCTCAGGTCATGATTCCAGGGTCCTGGGATCAAGCCCTGCATCTGGCTCCCTGCTGAGAGAGCTTCTCCCTCTCTCTCTGCCCCTAACTCGTGCTTTCTCTCTCTCTCTCTCTCAAACAAATAAAATCTTTTAAAAGAAAGAAAGGACAGACTAGAAAATCATCTCAAATACTATTGACAGGAACTTGTGGTTGAAGGTTATATATCTCTCCCTCCAGGGGTCCTACCCTAATGAGAGCACTGAGTTAAAACAAAGAGCAAACCCACAAGGACAAAAAGAATAAGAGACAAAGCCATCAAGAGATGCCAGCAGACTTCTCGAAAACAGCAAGTGGGTTGAATTAACAGCATGGAGAAAGCTCAATACTGAGCCTCTGCTGATTAAGATGTCAGTGAGAGCAGAGCCCCCAGAAAACCCCAGAAACAGGGTACCAGATGTAACAGAGGGCGGGGGAGAGGGGGCACAGTTGACATGTGGATGGGTTCAAGTCTCTGTGAGAGGTAAGTAAGCGACAATTAGACCCTCAGGTCTCCCTCTCACACAATCAAATTATCCATCAAGTGTATGAGTAGAATAAAGATGATAACAGCCTTGCGAGCTCCAAAAATCATACCTTTCATTCACCTTTTCTCAGGAAGCTACAGGAAAACGTATTCCCTCAAAACCATGAAGTAGACCAGCAAGAGGGGTCCAGGAAGCAAGGGGTTCAATTAATGAGAGAGGTAAAGAGAAGTCCCAGAATGATGGATGTATAGCAGGCCCAGAAAACAAACAGACCAGACCGCAGCAGGGCAGAGGGCTCAGGAGGGAGATCCCCAGGCAAAAAGAAAAACTGTGAGCCAGACAGATTACCTGGTATGTTCGACACATGGTAAATTCTATTTCAGAAGGATTTTCATTTTGCTGGATAGTATGGGTAGAGTTATTAATAAAAACATAGAAAATAGAAGCAAAAAAAAAATGATGGTTTTCTAGTAGATCACACCAGACGGGAGTAGCTAAGGGTAGTAGTATAGGCAAAAGTATAGGCAAAACAGTAGCTGCATAAGCACATTATTTAGAAAGAGGTGCATTCTAGAAGAAATAGCCAAAAGAATTGAGACTAATTGTCTAGGGTATGGAAGGCAGATGCGTAGGGCAGAGGACTGCTATTTTCATCGTAGGCTCTATAGTATTGACTTTTTAAACTATGTGCATGCATTACTTTGAATTAGAAAAAAAAAATTAATGTTAGGTCAAGGAAGGAAGAGTTGAAAAGGGAATCCCTGGGTGGCGCAGCGGTTTGGCGCCTGCCTTTGGCCCAGGGCACGATCCTGGAGACCCGGGATCGAATCCCACGTCGGGCTCCCGGTGCATGGAGCCTGCTTCTCCCTCTGCCTGTGTCTCTGCCTCTCTCTCTCCCTCTCTCTGTGACTATCATAAATAAATAAAAATTTTAAAAAAATTTAAAAAAAAAAAAAAGAAAGAGTTGAAAAGTGTCCACTGAAGGTAGTAATAGGAAGTTCAGCTCCCCCCACCCAGTTCTTTCCACATCTTCCCACTTAGCCTGGTCCATGGAGACCACTCATTGGAGAGTGAGTTCCACCTCTAGCATTCTATCCAAACCCGTGTGCATTTAGTTCACTCCAGTAAGAGAATCTGTTCTTTCTGTCTAGAGAGACCCAAGGTGAGGAGACCACGGTGATTGAAAGGCATAGACACCCCTCAACCTGTCCATACAGTGTAATAATGGCTGTAATAAAGGAGTTTTGGAGTCTGTGAGAGCCTGGATTCAAGTTCCTGCACCTCCTCTGATTAGCTGAGTGGCCTTGGGCAAACGTAGCTGAGAAAACAAATCAGGCCGTGGCAGTGATAATTGGCCCAGACTTCCCTAATGAGGGAAAAAGGAGTTAGCGGGTGCAGGGCAGGCTCCCTGCCAAGTGCACGGGTAGATGGTAATATTATTGCTAGTGCAAGCTCTGCTATCCTATTTATTGCATCACAAGTTACACAGTTGTCCAAATTGAGGTTTGACCTTTTTATGCCCAACTCTGTTTACTCTGCTAAAAAAAAGCAAATCAATTAAAAACATATACGTTGGTTGTACTTTTTTTTTTTTTTTTTTACCCCAGCAGCAGAGCACAGTGCTGCTCCCTGCCACCAGCAGGCAGAGACACTGTCTCAACAGGTGCAGGGCTCACACGACCAAGGGATCTTTTACTCTGGCCCCCAGAGAGACAGAAGGCCCAGCAGGGGGAGTCCGTTCCCTGGGAGGGTGCTCACGGTTCTCCCGCTTTCTGCTACATGCTTTGGAAGCCTCAAGACCCAGCAAGCGCGGCATCAGCCCCCCTCAGCTGAAGTTTGACAATGAGCGGGGGCAGCTCCCACAGCTTCCTGCCCAGATGCATGTGTGTGCACACGTGCATGCTCTGCCTTCGGGTACCTGTCCCACAGCGTGGCTGTGGCAATGGGTCAGGCCCAGTCAGCAGAATAGGCCCCTCCTTGTTGTGGGCATAGCCATGGTCCTCAGGGTGAGCAGTGGCCCAGGGAAGGAGCCCAGAGTTGGTCAGTATGAAGGGGCTCATGGGAAATGTCCTCAGGGCTTCTGGGAGAGGCCTGACCCTCATAACCCATCTTTCACAGAAAGGGAGTAATGTTTATAGGATGTTTATCCAGGCACTGGGGGTCTGAGCCAAAAGGAAAAGGGAGTTCTTCCACTTGGGCACATTTGTGTGCCACACGGCATCATGCAGGTGGAAGAAACATGCCGTCTTACACGGGCTCGGCTGGGTCTTCATGTGAGCCAATGCTGTATGGAGATGCTGCTGGAGCATTCGTTGCCACTTTCCTATGCTGAGAGCCTGTCTTCCTCTTGTCCTGTTGTCATAAAGTGCACATACCCATGTGCACAGCACGTCCGAAGCCCTTGATGAGGGAAAAGTGAGCTGAAGTCGGCCAGGGGACAAGCCAGGAAATTCTAGCACACTGAGCAGGGTCCGTGGCCCTCTGGCCATAGTCACTCAGTTGCTAACACTATAACACCAACTGTGTGTCAGGCACTTTGTAATCACTCCCATTTTATAGACAAGAAAACTGAGGCATAGAGAGGTGAAGGGACTTGCTCAAAGATCACACAGGAGGTGGCGGAGTGGGATGAGAATGCCCAGCGTCTCGCTCTAAGGCGTGTGCTCTTTCTCTTACATCACACAGCCTTCTGACTTGGCCTGTCTAAAATGGGTTTGCTTGGTTTGGTTTGTTTTGACTTGGTTTTGTTCCACCTACCACCGATGAGAGATTTACTGCAAGTTCCACAAAGCGCTTTACGCATTATCTCAATTGACCCCCCATCTGTACAATGAGATAGGTCGGTAAGGACCCAGGATTGGGACCGTAGATGATTTGCCCAGGGTTGCACAGCTAGTGAGAGTCAGAGCTGGAAGTCAGACCCAGGTCTGCCCGATAGCATGGCTCATGCTCCATCACAGGTCAGCAAATTTCAGCCAGTGAAGTCAGCTTACGCAGGAATTATGTCAGGGTCCAGCCCTGAGGTGCCGAGGAGACTAGACTGAGCATAGGGAGGCAGAGCCACACCTGGAATGGTGCTCACACTGCAGCCCAGGAGACAAGGGGAAGGAACCGGGGTCCTAGGGAGAAGGCTGGCCAGCCGCAGGGGCTGCACACTAGTGCTCTGGGACCCCATGGGCTCTTCTCATCCGAGCATGCAGACAGCTGAGAGCAGGAGCTACAGTCTCCCTCTAAAACTCTCACTGGACAGAGACCAGGTGGTCCTGGCACATGAACTGGCCAGCATGATGTTGGTCAGGGAACTAGGGAGACTGCCCCTCTAGGCCTGGCCCAGGCAGGGGCTAACGTTTGATTATAACCTAGTATCATGGTGGCTTAGAGTCCTGCTGCTGCCAGAGAGTCAGAGGGGGGCAGAAGTTTCCATAAACTTTTCTCAACAGCAACTATTTCTCGATTGCTTGCAAGATATGTAGTTATTTGCTTTTGCCATTTGGGCGGTTTCTGCCTAGAGGCTGAGGCAGTGATCGGTCTAGATGGCTAGAACAGCTATAAAATATTTAACTCGAGCATATAATTGCATTACCATGATCTCTAATAGGATTTGGTGTCCAGCAGAAGTCCAGCTTGGCCTCTGGCCCGAAGACAGAGACCCACATTATTATGTTGAGTGTTACCTACTGGATAAATAAGAAAGAAATACTGTTCAAATCATTGTACAACTGACCGACACACATTATAGTTATTGTAAAGAAAAATCCACCAGAGTCCGAGAATTTATCCATCTTGTTACTCATTTTATTGTGTTATGTCCTGAAAGAAGTAATTCAGGTCCATAATTCACAGAAGCCATCCTGACAGCTCTTGCTAGAGAGAAGAGCTGGGAGTCTGCAATGTTGTATTACTGCGGGTTCCCCAAACCCATGGTTAGTGCTGTTTGGGGGCAAGAGAGACCACTCGATGCAGGGTCTAGCTGAAGGTACCAGGCCTAGAGGAAGAGGAATGAAAATGAAGCTGCAGGTCTGGAAAGAAACTATAGAAATGAACTTTGGGAAAAAAAAATAAATGAAAAGCAAATAAAAGGAAATCAGCAAGGAAGGAAACAGCCCAGACCCTACAAAAGGATTGGATTTGAGGCTTCACATGCTAAAGGACACTAATTCAACCACAGGTTGCCCTTTGTCATTTGATATTTAACAAGTGTTGAGGGGGCAGCTCCTGCAGACAAGGCAGCATGCCAGTCCCTTGGGAGACATGGACAAGATGAGGAATTGGAAATGGATTCCTTCCTCTCAAAGAATTTGCAGTCCACTAGGGGAAAAGAGCTATACTCATAAATAACTGGACTGCAAGGTAGTAAGCAGCAGGTGATAAGTGAAGGATAGAGGGAAATTACCATTAGGATTCAGGAGAGAGAGAGAGAGACAGAGCTTTCTTGCTAGAAGGAACACAGGACAGCTTGAAAGATGGTCAGGCCCAGGACATGTGTATGGGGGCAGGAGGAGGGTTTCACAGGTGCGGTCATCAGTGTTGGCACAAACAGGGACACTGGAAAGGGTGTATGGATTCTGGAAGGGGTGGGGAGCAATTTGGCAGCAGCACAAAGAGACCATGAGGAGGACCCTTGTGGCAAATAAGTTATTTTGGAAAGAGAAGTTGGAGCCTTAAACTCCTCCTTCAGGAATTTGTGCTTTTTTCTCTCTAACATTTCCTAAGGTGTACTTCTTGAGATTATTTTACATAATACATAGACAGCCTCTCTTTCAAAAATTGTATCTTTGTTTTAGTACGCTAGAAAAAAAACATAATTAGGTATATCAAACTTATTTCAAATTTCTGTTTTGATTAAATTCAAGACAATAAATGAGCCAAAAATACTAACGGAATATTAAGATGAAGAGTTTGTGCCTATGGCAACAGCATAAAGGTGGCACCCAAATAAATGACATCTAGAAACACTGCTCCAGGCCAGGGTCATAGATTCAGATGTCTTGGGGACCAAGCAGGTGAGCACAGTGTCTGGGCCTCTCCTAAATGAGAAGAGATGGGTGCCATGCTGGATCTTCCAATTTTTCAGGAAAGGCCACCATTAAGATTTTTTTGATGAGCTCTCCTTTTTTAGAAATTCTGGCACCTAATTTAAAAATTTTAAACACTGTACAAACAAAAGTTTTCAGAGTCCTCCAGTTTGTGGCATCTACTCTGGATGCTGAGGAGGAGTGGCCTCAAGATACTCAGTTCCAGAGTGGCATCCCAGGCCTATAGGTATAGGGCAGAGGGAAAGGGATAAGGCTGGAGTTGGAAGTCCACTCAAAATGCAACACAGTGGTCCAGGCCAAAGATCATACAGCCCAGACATTTCCATTTTCCAGGTGAAGTTCTGGTGCCATGGGCATCCTTAACCCGCAGGTCTCTAGATCATCTTTACATAGTTCTGGGCGTTTTCAAACCAGACTGTGGTGACCTGGTTTTCTATGTCGCTTAAAAGCAGTATTGAGCTTGGTGACAAGCCTGGATAAATGATTGGAGAATAATTAGCGGCATCCCCCACCCCACACCTTCTCAGAGCATGTTTCTGTTCCTCCATTGTCTGTCATCAAAGAATAATTCAGCACAAAGTGATGTTCATTAAATGGAACTCTCTAGCCAGCAGCTGAGTGGAGCTTTTAAAAACCTGATTTCTTAAATAATTTGTTCTAAAGACAGACTTGACATGAAGTTGGCATGATGATCAGCAGGTCGCTGCGTGGGAGCAGCAAAGATGATTATTCTGAATCTGGCTCTGGCTCGACCCCCATCTTGCCCAGAACTGCTTTGCATTTCAAAAGGCTGCCTATTCTTTAAGAGCTATTCAAATACTACCTCTTGGAGGACCAGGCCCTCCTCTTTGGAAGTGGTCCACAAGTTATGGCATTCTTGCATAGTTTAGATCTCTCTATCCCCTCTGGTTTATTTTGATAGACCTGTGTGTAAAGTCTCAGCCTTCTCCAGACCACTGGAGTGGTATCCAGGATACCTAAGGGCATCAACATTACCTAGGACCCTACCCCAGGCCTATGAAATGAGAAACTCTAGAGGCAGAGCCTAGCAGTCCATGTTTTAACAAGCCCTTCAGCTGACAGAGGCTAAAATGTTATCACTGAGACTATACTAAGGACAGGAGTAAAGCAACATTTTCTGAACACCTTCTGTGTGCCAGGTTCCTGTCTACACACACACACACACACACACACACACACACACAGACATGCACATATATACGTATACACAGACTCAGACATATGTAGAAGTTTTATTTAATCTTTGCAACAATTGTGTAAGGCAAGTGGTTTTCTCATTTCACAGATGAGTAAACGGAGACTTCAGACACCACATTCCCTGGGTGCATTTTAGTTCAAATGCTAGAGAGTGGGTCTCTGATTGATTGGCCCACATCCTCTGTGCACCAGGCCACATCATAGAGTGCCAGTCAGCCTGTGTACTGAGCCTGTTTGGGTCAGGTGCTTACCCCAGGCCGATCGGCTGTGGCCAGTGAGGAGGTGGCATCGTTTGGACCACTTGCCCTGGCTGCTTAGACCTGTGGGCTGAGCATTACCCTGGGAAGGAGCTGTCAGTGGAGGATGGATAGATCACTAAGGAAGGGAAAGTGTTTCCAAACATGTGAACATGCACTTCTCCTTTGAAGGCACTTCTCTTCTTTAAGAGCACAGCACTTGTCAGCCTCATCACCCACCATGTCATGTCTCAGTGGCCTCTCTGGCATGTGTTCATGGGACATGGTAGGGGATGCACATGCAGCTTCTCCGGGCAAGGCAGCAGAACCAGAGCCTGCAGTGGGGCTTCTAGCACCTGTGAGAGCTGCTGCTCATAGCTCCTGGAACAAAAGGAGGGCTCTTCACAGGAGAACAGTGAGCCGCCTGCCCCTCCCCTTGTCCTGAGGACTCTGCCCCACAGCGCCTCTCACAAGATGATGATAACGGGTGCTAGTGATCCGAGACCACAGAAGGGAGGTGTGAGAAGTTAAAGTTAGCCCTTAAGTTGAGCACACTTCCTTTTCCCCTCTCAAACCCTAAACATGATGATTTTTTTCTGCTTTTTCATCTGTTTGTATAGTATTCTAACAACTGACAATTTGGGTCGATTCATCAGATCATAGGATGCTAGATCTAAACAATCAACCAAGCCATCCACTTCACTAGAACACTTCCTGAGCCAGGGTGGATGCTCAGTAAATGTTGGCTCATTGAATCTAATTTGTAAATGAAAAGAAAGACCTAAGAGAGGAAGGGATCTGGCCAATGTCCTGTAACGGGCTGGTGGCAAGAGTAGAACTAAAACCCAACTTGCTTGATACAGTCCAGACATGTTCCCTCACACGTGACTCATAGAAGATAAGATTTCAGGTTTACAAGCTTCTCATTAATGCCCCTGCAGTATCTCAGCCAGTCATCAATTTGAATGCAGCCAGTGACTAAAAATGTATGATCTTCCAGGTCACCCAGTCCATTCGTTTTGTCATTCAGCCAACAGACTTTCGCTTAAGACCTGCTATGTGCCAAAAAGGGCACTGTTTACTAAAGAATCAGAAATGAATGACACATTTCCTGCACTCAAGAAGTTTATAGTATATGGACAGATCCATACATATCAAGAGAATACAATCCAACAAAGTAAATAGTATCCTGCTCTGACTCTTAAAAATTCTTTCTTCTTTTGAATTAAGTCAGTTTCCCAAGGACAGCGGTCCTTACTTATTAGATCTAATCAACTTAATTTAGGACCACAAAAGTCCACTCCTTATCTTACATAATAGCTCTTCAGATATTTTTAGACAGAGGTCAGTACCCCCGAGTAAGCTAAATTCTTGATTCCTTCAGGATTTTTTTTTTTTTTTGAGAGAGAGAAAGAGAGTTGGAGGCGGAGGGAGTGCAGTGTGGGAGGGGGCAGAGAAAGAAGGAGAGAGAGATTCTGAAGCAGTCTCCATGCCTAGCACCTAGCACAGAACCTGACATGGGGCTCGATCCCACAACTTTTGAGATTACGACCTGAGCCAAAACCAAAAGTCAGATACTTAACTGACAGAGCCACCCAGGAACTCTTTTTTCAAAATGTGTGTTCACATCCTCTTATCCTTCTCTTCTTACTGTCCAGTGAACATGCTCAAGTTCCTCTGATTCATTTCTTAAATGTGGCTCCTGGATGTGAACTACCGAACTCCAAATAGGGTCTGAGAGGACAATACAAGTTACACTTCTTATCAGTCTCTTTATTTTAGACATTGCACATCAAAAACTACAGGGCAAGGAAACAGTAGCTTTGTTGGCCACCAGGCATTCTCTGGAGTCCAACTTCTGTGCCATGCATCACACCCTCTTTCCTTCATTCCCACCCCCCTCCACCTTGTAGTCCTGCTCAGTTTCTCCACACAATAATTATTACTGAGCACTTGCTTTGTGTGTAGCATACACCATACTTTTTGGAGAATCAGACTTGATGCTTGTCTTCAAAGAGCTCCTAGTCTTATTGGTGAAATTCTGTTTACCCCCAAATAAATAATTAATAACCAAATGTAATACAATCAAGGGAATAATCATTTTTCCTAGATCCCCTCCTTAGAGCTTCTAAAAGTGGTTGGCAAACTTCTGGGTATGATTGAAAACAGATCTCCCAGTTCAAATACCAATGCAGAACTGGCTTTAAGCCCAGGCTGTCAGGGGCTCTGTCAAATTTTTGTCATCGCATTGACCTAGACTGTTACAGACTAGAGGCCTTTGAATCCCATCATCTGCACAGAGAGCTGGGGTACCTACAGGGACTGGTATCTCACAGGCCATGGAACTGCTTTCCAGGACCTGGCACCCTCCCAGTGCCAATCTAAAGTGCAGAGAGAGAAAAGTTCTTTCAGATGTTGGCATAAATCCACCTGTGTTTGGACTTCTGGGAGACAACAGGTTTAATTTGTTTTGATAGTGCTCTTTCCCAGGAGGAAATGTACTCAAACACCCTGCCTTCTTCACATTCAGCATACTGACTGTTTGCTTTCCTGTTTTACCATGGGGAGTTTCTGTGTGCTTTACATGTATATATGTGTGTGTGTTTACCCCCAAAAGCCCACATGGCTTTATTTGGATTCATTAGACCAAGTTAGTATGTTGCCTTGGTTCACAAATGAAAGGCATATATGACCCTTCCTTAAAACCAAGATTCCAACTCTGCCAAGATCTGAGCAAATCTCTTTATATGTGCAGTGTTAGCTCTTAGCTCTTCAAAATGACTCTCTTAGGTGGGTGCTATTATTAACCCCATTTCACAGATAGGGAAACCAATATTTAGATGACTTGTCATGAGGCACATAGCTGGTGGGAGGCATCCTGGCTCCAGAGCCCATACTCTGGTTCAGGCTATATGCCACAAACTTCGGCTTCTTTGACTTGAGAAAGAACTTGGTTCACCTAGCAGATTTGCCCTTTTAGCTGTGTGACCTTGAGAAAGTGACTTCAGCTTGCAATCTCCAGCTGACAACTGTAAATGTGTGAAATGAAAGCAAAGGTGCCTACTTCTCATAATTGTTGTGAAGAAGAGAAGGTATGGTTTGCCTTTCATGTTTCCATTTGAGGGAAGGAGAAGGTGTCTATTAGAGTCTTCTCTCAACCTTGAGCTGCTGGAGAATTAAATCCCAGCTATGGCGTCTAGTTTGTCTTCCTCTCTATTCCTCATTGCCAATAACAAACCCAATCCCCTCTCAGGATCAAAGAAGATGTAACAGATGTACCCTAAAGTATGCATTTCACTAGCTGCCTTCAAGGTAATATACATCCAGTCATGTGATTGGCAGTTCCTGAGCCCAAGTTCCTTCCTCTTGCATGAAACATTACCGTCCATCCTACAGAGAAGCCAAAAGGAAGCGCCAGAGAGTGGGTCTCTGCTGCACAGTAGGTAGACCTTGGTTCCTCAATTGGCTGCTCCTCTGCTGCTCCGAAAGAGTTACTGACATCCACATTTACAACTTAAAGAGCGACAAGGGAAGCAGTGGAAAGAGTTGCCTCTATTGGCTGGGATGCATCACGAGGGAGCGAGAGCTAGAGGAGGCGCTGGGAGGTAGGGATCTATGCTGGATGAGTGGAGAAGAGAGATGGAAAATGACTAGTGAGCTCTGGCCTCACTCACAGCTGATTCCTTCTGTCCTTGGTGCTAGAATCCATCAGTAGGCTTCCAAGACCACGGAGGTGTACCTGCCCAGGCCAGGGCATGAAGCAGGTGCACTCACACCATGGTGAGCCAGTAAAGGAGAAGAGCCTCCTTTCCTCTTCTAGTGTGAGCGCCCCTGTGAAACAGTAGTTCTCTCCTCTGGGCAGGATTTCTTCTGTGATCTCTCTGGTTTCCTACAAAGTGAGGCTTTGGGATTTCAAAAAAGGAGAGCAAAAGGTAAAAGGAAGGATGTATTTATCAATTGTGATCCTTTCTCACCTTGACACAGTGATGCTGGTGATGTGTGTCTGGGAAAGGGTAGCGAGCAGACACAATAAGGCACTGTAATGGGTTCACCGAGGCTTCGGTGATTTCCTCGTCTCCTCTAGGAAAGAGCATTGTCTTCTCCTTCTGCAGATACCCCTTTGTATGTCGAACGATATTTTGTACCACATCCAGAGAACACGCCCACTCCCAACACATATCCAGAGAATGAGCTAAGGAAACATTTAAGCTCTGCATTCCAATATTGACGGAAGGAAAAACAAGTTCCTGAAAATTAAATCTCCTAGCAGGACCCACTGTTGTGATAGAGAACAAAAGCTAGGGCAAGAGCCCCACCCCCATCCCCGCCACTCATTCACCAACATACCATATACCCGATTATGAAAATCAGTAATTCATAGGCAGCTGAAACCGCTCAGGTCTGAGCAGTCTAAAGATACACCTTCTGCTAAATGAAGGCATCTGCAGTCTGAAAGCAGAGCAGGAAGGAACGATAGGGGGAAGAAATTCACCAAACACTAATTGGAAACATAACATTTAGGCAATGAAGTTCACACTTCTCCCAAGCCACTGAGTGTCACTTCTGCACTAGCATTTAGTATAGAGATACCTGGTTAGTCAGAGACTCATTATCCATGCGGTCCCAAGTGGACCCCAAGTACTTGAAAGCCTTCCAAAGGGAAGAAAAACTATAGACATAAACATTTCATCCAGAAGAAATATTCTCTAAATGTCTTCCTTCTACTTCCTTGTTGCTATCATAAAATTATTCCATGTCTCCTAAACCAACAGCCTTCTCTGACACCAACAGCCTGGGGCAAGTTTTGAAGCAAACAGGCTTCTAGTCTGTCACATTTAGCGAACAATACTACACCCAGTCACAGAAAATGTATTTTCCTCACTGTTTCACTGGTGAAGGCTTTTTTGGCAGATGATTAACAGGTTTGTATCTTGCATACATCATAAATCAAAATCTAGACAGTGTGTAACACTTATCTGCAATTGATCCATTGATCCTGTTAAAAATGCAACTGGTAACTATGGTAATTTATTAAGAGACATATTTTATACCCTTGGGTTGGAGAAGGACTGAACCAGAGAGTTTTAGATCTGGGTGAAATCTCTGAGATCATCTGGTTGAATGCTCTCGGTGATAGCAGCAATGTAGACTACATGTAGACTTTCATAGAATGAGGAGGGACAAAGTCCTGGGATTAATTTAGCCTGTTTAAGAAGTCAGGAAGGCTTGTCAGAGGAGGTGACATTTGAGCTGGATTTGAAAGGACCAGAAGTTGCCATACAGGGAACCAAAGGAGGAGCAAGTGCAAAAATGAGGAAACAGGTGCAGGAAGATTAGTTGACAAGGCCAAGGTCCCACAGCCATGAAGTAACAGAACAGGACCTGGCAGCCAGGCCTCCTGCCTCAGCCCTCTACCCCTTCTGCAGTGCTGCAGGTGGACCCCACCCTCCCCAACTGGACCAATAGCCAGTAGATTAAAGTGAAAATAATCTTGCCTTAAACTTCACTCAAGGTTCTTAAAAAAAAAAAAAAAAAGTAGATTCCACTCCCAGTGTGGAGCCCAATGCAGGACTTGAACTCATGGCCCCAAGATCAAGACCTGAACTGAGATTAAGAGTCAGATGCTTAACCAACTGAACCACCCAGGGGCTCCTCAAAATTCTTATTTTAAAAATCATATTCAGAATGAAACCTCCGAAGGCATTCTCTATAAAGACACTTATGACTTAAAGGCAGTAGGAACGTGGATTCTTCAGGCAAAGCCCGTGGAGAGCAGAGGCGCTCAGAGCGCTGGCTGGTGAGCCCTGCTCTGCAGAGACCCTGACTGCTTAGCGCTGTGTTGAGAGCACCTGCTGGCTTGGACCCTCTTGTCTTAACTCTATATTAACGGAAAGCGCAGTTCTTGTTAGCAGAGGGACAACATGGAGTGAGAAGAATCTCCCACCCTTTCACAAAGGAACCACACAAGAGTTTGAACTCTTGAACTCTTTTTAAGTAGTTTCCAGGTTAATAATGGCAGACGGTGGGGAAAGGACTCTAGGGAAATGCACGACGCTGTGAATTCCTCACTACCCCTCCGTCTTTTCCCTTATCGATCCATACCCAAGCCATTCCTCAAGCCCACCTTCTCTGAGAAGCCTTTTCTCTACTGGTTTTGTCCCATATCAGCTGCCAATGCATCGGCCATAAGTGCTTTGTTGCTTTTAAGGCTCAGTGCCCTTCCTTGTCTGGACACCTTTTTAGTACAACTGCTCAATTAATGGTAGACTCAGAAAACTTTAGAACATCTCTGCCATTACCTTCATTTCACATCTGAAGGAGGTAAGGCTCAGAGAGGGGCAGGAAGTTGCTTGAGGCAACCCCCACCCCCCCAGCATGATACTAGAAGAAGGGGCCCCAGAACCAGATCTCTTGACCTCCAGGCAAAGCTTCTTCCACACCCTGTGCTGCTACCTGGGTGACAGCTGTCATCTCATTCTCCCAGTGAGTCTGCACGTTTCCTGTGGGCAAGACTCATGTCGTAGATGGTAATATCTCATTTAGCAGAGACCTTAGTCTTGGTTTCATGACTTGTGGTTGGGAGCTAAGACAGCAGGTTGAATCCTTAACTGTCCCACCTTACTCACCCTGCCTCTGCTTTCAATTCTGACTCTGTTAACTCACTCCGAGACCTTGGGTGAGTCACTGCCCTTTCTCTGGGTCTCTATTTCCCTCACTATTAAGTGAGAAAGCATTAGGCTAGCCTCATGGCTCCCTTTCAGCTTTGAGAGCCTAAGAATTTTCTGCCTTACACCTGGGTCCTTTGCTGTCTTCAGGACTGGCCTCACTGTGCCATAGATCTAGCACCTTGTTCCTTCTCCAGGCTTCTGCTGTGGAATGAGCTCCTTCAGGGCCCAGATAGTACAGTATGACTGAAGAAGATCAGTCCTGGGGTCCTGGGTTCAAATCCTGCCTCCAGGACTCATGTCTTAGTGGTTCTCAGCAGGCTACTTCATCCTTCTCTGAACCTCCTCTTTTTTCCTTTTTCTTTTTAAAACAGGAATAACAATGCACACTTGCAGATCTTTGTTGACAGTGAAGTGAGATAAACTTTGTGGAAGCACATGATACAAAGAAAGAATTCAGTATATAGTGGCTTCTTTCCTTTATTCCACATCCAGCATTATTGAGAAACAGGCTATTACAAATAAACAAATTTTCCAGATAACACGTTTACTACCTGAAGTTACAAAACATTGACTTTTGTTTTTTATTTTTTGTTTCGTTGTTGTTTTGTTTGGTTGGTTTTTTGTTTTGTTTTGGCTAAAGTCTTTCTTAAATGAACTCTGCATTTCCTTGTGGGGTCACACAGAATATACCAAAAGTAATAGGAAGAGTCTCAGAAAATCACACCCCTGCAAAAGATGGGCATGACTGCCCTATTCTGGGGGTGCAGGGATGCAAAGGGAATGTGAAAGAAAACTGTGCCATTTGAAAGAGCTTGGATTTTTTCATCTTAGTAAATGGGGAGCCGTCGAAGCAGGAGAATGACAAGATGGGATCTGTTTTGAAAGACATCACTCAGACTCATTGCTGGGGGGTGACAAATCAGGGTGGAGAGAATGAGAGGAGGCAGGAGGCCAACCTCCAGGCCGCTGGGTTAGCCCTGGTGGGCTATGGTGGGCAAAAAACTGGAGATGGGAGAAGAGAGGTCTGCAAATGGCTAGTAGCTTTATGAGAAAAAACAAGTTAATGGAATATCAGCCCATTATGAGAAAAACGTAAAGTGCAGAAGAGTGCAAAGAAGACCATAAGACTCGCCTGATAACCCAGCCTCCACAGATAAGCACTGTTAACAGCTTATATGGTTTCCCCCAGTGTTTTTAGCTGAAGAATTTCTAATGCATTTGTAGATACAAATTTGATATACAAAAACTTGGTTCAGGCAGACATTTTCCAGAACACATCTCTTAGTGTCAACAGAGATGCAGGAAGAGTAAAAATAACATAATTTTTAACTCTATTGGTTCTTTTCAGTGACTAGGCCAGAAGAGCTGGAATGTGTGGGCCCTGGCTAATCTGAGGTTGGATTCCTGGGCCTTCTGTTGGGTGAAGATTTCTTTTCAACTCTCCTCCTCTCTCTCCTCCCCCAGAGTCAGTGGATAACTGTCCCAGCAACTGCTATGGCAACGGGGACTGCATCTCTGGGACCTGTCACTGCTTCCTGGGCTTCCTGGGCCCCGACTGTGGCAGAGGTAAGACCTGTGCCTATGTATGTGCGATCCCCACTCCCCCTGCCCCATGCATCACTCATGTTCCACTACTCAGAGAGCGCTGGACCTCTCAGGCTACCTCCTGCCTCCCATGAGAAGGGACCCCAGAGCCATTCTTCAGAAGCCCCAAGAGGTGGGGGAGTGTCTGCCAGTGGAGCCATGGCTGTGTCAGCCCCATTGTCCACAAGGGCATGACCCAGGAGGTTACAGGGACAGCCACGGTGAACCTCCTGTCTGTTGTAGGAGCAGGGGAAGTGGCAGTGG
Source organism: Vulpes lagopus (assembly GCF_018345385.1). Lineage (NCBI taxonomy): Eukaryota > Metazoa > Chordata > Mammalia > Carnivora > Canidae > Vulpes > Vulpes lagopus. The sequence continues at coordinate 29,583,909 of NC_054838.1, read as the reverse complement.
CAGTTCTTTTAAAAAGTTGGCTTCCCTTTTGAGGAGTGCTTAGCCTTTGCCAAGTGCTTTTGGTGGTTTTTTTTATTGAGGGGGAGGTGGTATTGTTTTGTTTTAAAATTTTATTTTTTTGTTTGTTTATTTGAGAGAAACAGTGAGTCAATGAGAGAGGACAAGCAGGAGGAAGTGGCAGAGGGAGAAAGAGAAGCAGGCTCCTCAATGAGCAGGGAGCCCAATATGAGGCTCCCTCCCAGAACCCCGGGATCACAACCTTAGCCAAAGACAGACGCTTAACAACTTAGCCACCCAGGCACCCCTCTTTTTGTTTTTTTGTTTTTTTTTTAAGATTTTATTTATTCATTCATGAGAGACACAGAGAGGCACAGACACAGGCAGAGGGAGAAGCAGGCTCCATACAGGGTGCCTGACGTGGGACTTGATCCCGGGTCTCCAGGATCACACCCTGGGCTGAAGGTGGTGTTAAACCACTGAGCCACCCAGGCTGCCCCCTCTTTTTGTTTTTTGATCATTGAAGTATAATTGACTTCAGTGGGGTATGGTGAGCAAAATGAGCCAAGGGGCTTTGCCATTCACTTCACAGGTGTGGTCTCTCTGGCCTTGGGGCAAACGCTCCACTATTGCCATGATCTTTGCTGAGACCACCGAGGGGTGGGGTTTGAGAAGGCAGGCTGCTTTGCTCCACACAGGACCCTAATGTTGCCTCATACTTGGGCACAGACAGCACAAATGATAGCCTCTCCTGAGATGGCTTAAAGGCTACCCTTGCGGTACCCTGTGCATTCCGCCTTCATTTCTGTCCTTGGAGGAGTTAACAGGGCAAAGGCCAAGGGAGCTCTGTAGTCCTGAGGCTCTGGCACTCCACTTGGGAAACTGAAATGGCCCCTCCCTTTGGTCTTCCCACCTCTTCACTCATTCAGCAAGTGTTTGCTTAGTGCCCTTTAAGACTCATTCCTGAGCTAGGGGCTAGGATTAGAGCACTGAGCAAGGCCCAGGCCCAGTCTGATGGCAAGACCAACAAGTACGTAGATGATGACTAAGCAGTCATTAGCAAGTGGAACACGCTGCAGCAAGGTTGAATTCAGGCAGCTCTCATCAGAGTAGAAGAGAGAGGCTATCTTAGCTCAGACGTGATGAGGACTAGGAAAAGCTCCCTGGATGGGGTGACACTGGAATCCAGACCCGACACTTGAATTACTGTTCATCAGTGGAAGGCGGGGATGGTTTTTCAGAGTGCCGAGCAAATGCCATGATCTGATACTGTTTGGGGGATTCTGCTTGTTTTTCCTATTGTGGAAAAGAGTCAGTGTGAGACAGCAGAGCTGCAGCCCTAGGGAGCCACAGTGATTACCTGCTGAGTGCCTTCAAAAGGGAAGAAGTCAGGTGGGGGCCCAGGGAAGGTGGTGCAGAGAAAAGAGATAAGTCATTCCTTCTCACAAGAATTACTGTCTCATCCCATACACACTTAGACTTGAGAGTCGTGTATAAAACAGCCTTACTGTATCTCGGTAAGGCTGGTACTTGCAGCCACAATGCAATATAATTTATTTTTATATAGTGTCCTTCATGCAGATGATCACAAAACACTTTATGCTATGGCACAGAATGGAAAGTTAATACTTTAAAGAGCCAGGTTGGGCTCAGCTATTCTCTTACGAGGGCAGTAGTGCATGGAGCTCTAGTGGAACCTGAAATGTAAGAAAAAGCCGAGATTCGCTGGGTTAGAGAGACAGTAGGTGGTGCTGCGGATGGGGTACGGTGAGCAAAATGGGATGCCGTTAGGAGAGTGCTGGAGGAGAGATGGGGGCAGGCAAAAGGCCCACCTGTCGTCTTTTCCAATAAGACCAAGGAACAGATGGAAGCTTCCTGCATAAGGGTCCTGGCCCCCACTAGGGGTACTAGTGCTGTACCCATTAGTATGAGGGGAACAGAGGAAAGCAGCCTTTAGTGCGCACTAGATCCACCAGGCCCTGCACTGCACACCCTAGCCTACAATTCCAGATGTGCTTAAACTGGAATGAAGGGACGCCTCGGTGGCTCAGTGGTTGAGCATCTGCCTTTGGCTCAGGTCGTGATCCCGGGGTCCTGGGATCGAGTCCTGCATCAGGCTTTCCGCAGGGAGCCTGCTTCTCCCACTGCCTGTGTCTCTGCCTCCCTCTGTATGTGTCTGTCATGAATAAATAAATAAAATCTTTAAAAAAATAAACTGAAATGAAGTACAGCAAGAGACGCAGACAGATGGATATACATGGGTATTGTGGCAAAGCACCTGAGGCTCTTGGTCTAGCCTGTAGGCCAAAGGGAGAGGGAGACAAAGGCAAGTGGGATGTGCTGGGCATTCATTCATGCCAGACTTCTCCATGCTCCATCTCCGCAGCCTCCTGCCCTGTGCTCTGTAGCGGAAATGGCCAGTACATGAAGGGCCGATGCCTGTGCCACAGCGGATGGAAGGGCGCCGAGTGTGATGTGCCCACCAGCCAGTGCATCGACGTGGCCTGCAGCAACCATGGCACCTGCATCATGGGCACGTGCATCTGCAACCCCGGCTACAAGGGCGAGAGCTGTGAGGAAGGTAGGACGCTGGCGTGCAGCTCCAGCAGTCGGCTCTGGGACGGGCCTGCTCTCAGCTGCCAGGAGTGCCTCCAGGAAGCCAGTGGAAACTCCACCCGGAGCCAGCCACCCAGCAGCAGCAATCATTAACAGAAGAGGCCAGGCAAATTGGGAGTCCTAGTTGGTGAAGGGAAGAGAAGCGTCATACAGGGAGTACTTACTGTCTACAGGGTCTCTGTCCTAGAAGCCTTAGATCATTTCACCTCAAACCCAGTAGGGTGAGGTAATTATCTCGGTTTTATTTTAGGGGAACTTGGACTCAGAGAGTCAGATGACCTGCCCAGGGTCATACAGCTTGAGGCAGCAGAGCTGGGGCTGAGCCCACTGTTTCTGGTCCCACAGCCCAGGATCTTTCTCTTGTCTCTTCGTTCATATGCTCTCCATGTCTCAAGTATGAGTCTGTTACAGACCCTCACACTCTGCCTTCTGTTAGCACAGGGGTGTGTATGTGTGTGAATGTGTATGTATAGCCCATAGGTGCTTGTGAGTGTGTCTCTCTCCTTCATAAAGCAAACTATGTCTGTGTAGTGGAGGCTAGAAAGTGAGCTGCCACTTTAGCAGCGTGCCAGTTCTTTCCTAGGCAATCTAACCTGGTGAGGTAAGTGAGCATTTCTGTGGCCTGAGGATAGGCAGTGGTGGGCCTGTGATCATGGAGCTGACCAGTGGTGGGTCCGTGGTCATGGAGCTCAACAGTGACACAGCCAGGGTCATAGAGCTGACCAGTGGTGGCCTATGGTCATAGAGCTGACCAGTGACACAGCCAGGGTTATGGAGCTGACCATAGCAGGACCACAGTCATGGAGCTGACCAGTGGCGGGCCCATGTACATGGAGCTGACCATGGCAGGGCCATGAGCATGTAGGTGACTAGTGGCAGGGCCAAGGTCATGGAGCTGATCAGTGGCAGGCCCATGGACATGGAGCTGACCAGTGGTGGGCCTATGGTCATGGAGCTGACCAGTGGCAGGGCCAGGGTAATAGAGCTGACCAGTGGCATGCCTATGGACATGGAGCTGACCAGTGACACAGCCAGGGTCACGGACCTCACCAGTGTCAGGCCTGTGGTCATGGAGTTAGCCAATGACACAGCCAGGGTAATGGAGCTGGCCAGTGGTAAAGCCAGGGTCATGGAGCTAACCAGTGGCACGCTGGTGGTCATGGAGCTAGCTAACAGCAGGAAGGGGACCCAACCCAAGTCTTCTTACATCAGAACCCTTTCTTGCCTGCATGGGATTTGTAGATGAATGAGGTTTTGTTCACAGCAATATTGAGTGGCTTTTAAGAGTGCATTCTCTAGGTCAGATGGAGGTTTGAGTCCTTGTTGTACCACTAATAGCCTCACTTCCCTCATCAATAAAATGGGAATTCCTTCCTCCGAGGGCCATCATAAGGATTGAATTAAATGACCCATGTAAAGCGCTTAGCTCAGTGTCTGACACATAATAAATGCCCCATAAATGTTAGGTCTTATATTATTAGTATTATTCTGGGGACAATTGAAGCGCATTTCCTGTTTCACTCCACTCATTTTATCCAATGTCTTTGGAAACGGGTGGATATGGCTGTTGAAACTGGAAGACAATGCTAATAGGCTTCCCTCCCACTCCCTACCATCTAGGGCATGGGAGTCTTCGCGGTGGATGGAAGAGGCTCCAAGGAGAGCTAGCCTTCTAACCCGTTTGGGATTTAACACTTAGGCCCCTCTCAAGGTATCATTTCTCTAAAAAAATGAAAGAAAAAGGAGAGGCAATATAACGGGCCCACTTTAAAAGAGTGGGGAACAGGAAGGGATTAGCCTCTGAGAAGCAGCGCCTCTCTGAGACAGGCTGCCAGTAAACCCCAAGTGCGCCTGGAGGTCCTGATTCAGACCTATTAACTGCAAGGGGGATTACTTTGGGCTGAGAGAAGAGGAGCGCCAGTCTCCAGAAGAAAGGAACTCAGCTTTGTGACCTTCACATCTGTGCTCCCTTTCATTTTAGTCAGTTGAGGCGAAGACTCTGAGAAGAAGACAAAGACAAAAAGAAGATTCTTCTGGAAACAGTGGGGCCATGCCACCCCAAACCCTACTGTGTCATGTGGGCAGGGAAGGGTACCTTGTCCCTTCTGCACAGCGCCCCAGCAGGCAGGGTTACTTACAAAGGGGGGGGGGGGGAGTTGTTTAGCGCGCTGATTTACGTTATCTGTTTGAAAAGCAATGTTTTTGCTGCTCTTTTCTGAGGAGAGCCATCTGGTACCGATTCCTCTTATTATTTCTGTTTCCCTGGTGAAGCGTCATTGCATAGTCCTTGTGTTTGTAAGGGGGCTTCTTAGGGCCTTCCCTACTCCTCTCTCTCCCCCTCCCTCAGCTCTATTCTGAAGGGTTTCACCATGTTTATAAAATATCAGCTAACAAGCTTGGGTTTTTTCCCCTTTCTCTCCCTTTTCTTCTTCTGAAGTTTATTGTCCCATATTTTTTAAAGCCTGAACTGTGCCAACAGGACTCTTGGAGGGAATTTGGAGAGGGACAGAAGAGAACACCTTCTACCTTTTGCAGAGCAAAGTGACACTGTGTTTTGGTCCTGAAGAGCATCTCAAGAGCTTGTGTGGCCACTGAGGGAGGGAACAGTTTTGGGAAGGAGTTGTGTTTGCAGCTTGGCCATGCAGACCTCCTCAGTTTGTCAGTGAGCTAAGCTTCTGCAAGAAATCTTGGCTTGGGCAGCCCGGGTGGCTCGGCGGTATAGTGCCGCCTTTGGCCCAGGGTGCAATCCTGGAGACCCGGGATCGAGTCCCACGTCAGGCTCCCTGCATGGAGCCTGCTTCTCCCTCTGCCTGTGTCTCTGCCTCTCTCTCTCTCTCTCTCTCTCTCTCTATGTGTATGTGTATGTGTGTGTGTGTGTCTCATGAATAAATAAATAAAATCTTAAAAAAAAAAAAAAGAAAGATATCTTGGCTTGAGCGGCCAGCTCTGTAGAGGGAAGAAAGGTAACTGTTTGGCCTGTCTTCTAAGCAGAAACTAAGTTAGACGGTCTCTGTGCAGAGTTCAGCCCACTTCCCTGGCAGCTTCTCCCTGACTCCTTTCAGCATAGAACCCCCCCCCCCCATAGGGCAGCTGGGTCTCCCCACGTGACCCACGGCTCCCAGGGAAAGAAATGTCATTTGTGAAACGGTCTTACTATGCTAGAAAGAAGACAACTTCCATCCCATCCTGCAGTTCCCGTCATCCCAGAGGCCCCAGAAGCGAGGGCAGATCCAAGGTGACGGAGGAGGACGTCTCTAGCAGGGCGTCGCGGTGCCCTAGATAACGGCGGGACGGATCGGGTCAGCAGGGACAGCGTCGTCCCTGCAGGAAGCTCCCCCAGCCCGTTGAGCCCAGCTGCCCCCCCTTGAGGTGGGGTCCTCCTTGAGTCTTCCCTCACAATCCATAGCCACGTGGCCAAATGAGCCTTCAGAAGCTTCGGGTGCTGGAGGGGTTCCCGTCCTCAGTGCCTCTGGTCTTCCTTCCCAGCCCCGCCGTCTTCTGAGAGGTGTGGGATTCACTTTGCTGGTTCTGGGGTCCCTCTCAGACTGATTGTGTCTGAGGAACAGGACTGCGACGCCAAGGGCCTCTTGCTAGACTTGGCACCCCCTCGCCTTGCTCGCTAACAGTGCAGATTTATAGATTCAACCTCGAGGGCGCCGCAGAGACAGCTTCCACCCCAAGCCTGGGCCCAGGCGCTCCCAGCACGGGAAATACTTTTACGGGCCTCAGAACAGGAACTGCTGAGTCGTTTCCTGTCAAGTTGGAAAGCTCTCTGGACCTGGGGAATTATCATAGTAGCCTAATGGGCCAGAATAATCCTTCTGAGGTTCTGAGATATAAGGCCGGTCATGAAGATATATCACTATTATTGTTTTTATTATTTTTAATTACCAGGAACTTCAACGGGTCATGCTTTAACCATTGTTAAGTGGTGTCCAGAGACCGTGAGAGAAGATTCTTTGCCTTCGTTTGGCTTTATTAATTCTCCATTTTGTTCCATTTCTTTTCTTGCTTTGTTTGGCCTTTATTTCTATTTTTTCACCACTTACATCTGTATATATGTATGTGTGTATTTTTGAACCAGTAGGATTACAGAAGAATTAGCAAGAGATGTGTACCAGGAAAAAGTGATTCAAATTTAAATGTCTCCGCTTACTGTTGTGTGATCTTGGGCAAGTTATTTAACCTCTCTGGGCTTTAATTTTCTCACCTGTGAAATAAGGACAGTAAGGGTGTCTACCCCAAAGAATCATTGCTAGAGTTAAATGAGACTATGTATATAAATGGTTGGATAGCAAAATATGGCCCAGAAGAGGGACTACATTAATACTACTTGTTACTGTCCTTGTTCCCATGATTCAGTTGTTAGCAAATCATCGCTCCTGACTTCCGACCTTCAGATTTCTCATTTAGGTCATTAAGTTGAACTCCTTTTCAAAACCCAAAAAGTGAAAGAGCTGTCTTGATAAGCTGGCCCTCAGACAGGCGTCCTGTTCCCAGAATGTGGCCATTTGTATAGTCTCTGTCCCTTTGTGACTATGATTTTAACACACCCAGCCTGGATTTCCCCATATTTTCTGCAAAAGTCAAATATATGGGCTTATAAAATTTAATTACTTGATGAAGTAAAAGCATGTCTGAATTATAAATAAAGTAAGAGCACGTCTGACCAGTTTGCCCAAGTCACACTGCCAAATGTCCTGATAGGATAGAAAAGTAACTTCTCTGCAATGGTTTACAGCTCACACAGTCCTTTCAAGCCCTCAGTGTCCTCATTAGCAACTGAAAGGTAGATGATTTTGACCCGGGAAGTCGGGAGGAGGTACAGGACTTGGCGGTGGTCACAAAACTAGTGCCCGTGGCCCTTGAACCTAGGACCTCAGAGATCAGATGCCAAGTTCCATCCTGTAGAGCAACAGGGCTTCCTCCTGAGGAAGGAGGGTGACCACACTCTGCAGCACTCTCAACCCTTTTTTTCCAACTGCTGCATGTTACAGCCCTACCAGGACACCATTTTCCCCTATTGCAAGAGGAACAGGAATCCTCTGCCTTCCTGAAATAAAAGATCTCACAACTTTTGGGTAGAGTTGGACCGGCCTTTGCCAACTCTTGTCTTCCTTCTGCTGCCTTTTGCACTTTCCGTGTGAACTGGAGCCAGGTTATAAGTTGGCCCTCAGTGCTCTCCTTCTGCTTTCTCTGTGCAGTGCTTTATGAAGATTAGAGGTCTCTTGTTAATTTTGTGCAGCCCTGTAAACAACGCTTTGATTTAAGAAAATCAGCCCTGGTAAAACAAGTGTTGGCTTTGAAATCAGACAGACCTGCCTTCAGATTCCTCTCTGGCAGGGCTGACTGTATGATCTGGCATAAATTATTTACCTCTCTGAGCCTTAATTTCCTCATCTGTACTATACTGGGTGATGGAAGAAACTGAATCTGATGATATACGTAAAGCACTTCTTACAGTGCAAGCACAGAGCAGGTAACCCACAATCTTACTCTCCTTTCTCTATCTCTGGGTTAGTCTCTTGACACCACTTTGACCTTAGGCTCCAGAAGCCCTGCTGGGGTTGCTTGGCTGTTTGCTACAGCTATCTAGTTCACCCCCTACATGAGGAGAAGCTGTGCAAAGCCACTGCGTATAATTTTGAACAGTCATTGAAATGTCTGCCCTCAATATAAGGGAAGGGAGAAGAAATGTGTGGGAAATATCAGGAAGGGAGACAGAACATAAAGACTCCTAACTCTGGGAAACGAACTAGGGGTGGTGGAAGGGGAGGAGGGCGGGGGTGGGGGGGAATGGGTGATGGGCACTGAGGCGGGCACTTGACGGGATGAGCGCTGGGTGTTTTTCTGTATGTTGGTAAATTGAACACCAATAAAAATTAATTTATTAAAAAAAAAAAAGAAATGTCTGCCCTCTGAGAAGTGAGGTTTGAACCTTTGTGTCAATCACAAGAAGTTTGAGAAGGTGATAAAATCTAATTTAACGCAAACTTAAATGCAAAATAAATTCTCTTTTAAATTAAGGAATCCCCTTTAGTCCCACATTCAAGATCAGACTGTATTATGAAGTGGTAAACAATAATAGTTTATTCAACAAAGATTTCTGGAGTACCTCCTATGCACTGAGCACTGTTCCAGGAGTGGGATGCACAGAGGGAAAAAGATGAAGTCTTGTCTGCTAACTGGTGCAGTTATTACAGATGTAGCAGCCACTGAGTAACTCTAACACTTGATATATATATATATATTTTTTTTTTTTTTAAGTGGGCTCCACACCCAGCATGGGGCTTGAGCTCACAACATTGAGATCAAGAGTCACATGCTCTACCGACTGAGCTAGCCAGGTGCCCCTTGATATGTATTTCTTATTCCATCACCCCATCAAAGCAAGAAGTAGGAATATGTTTCCACATTTTACAGGTAAGGGAACTGAACCTCCGATAGGTCAACAGTCAACTACCTATAGAGCCAGGAACCCGGAGCGACCATTTGTTGATTCTTTCTCTTTACTATGTCAAGCGGCCTCTCCACAGGAAACCTGTGTCCTCTTACCAGCGTGAAGTCCCTCCATACAGAGTGTGTAGTTCACTTACAGAAGCCTCTCCTTTGCCGGTCAGATGCTTACCTCTCTGCTCTGCATCACAGTGGACTGCATGGACCCCACCTGTTCAGGCCGCGGTGTCTGCGTGAGAGGCGAGTGCCACTGCTCCGTGGGATGGGGAGGCACCAACTGTGAGACGCCCAGGGCCACGTGCTTGGACCAGTGTTCGGGCCATGGAACCTTCCTCCCAGACACTGGCCTCTGCAGCTGTGACCCAAACTGGACAGGACACGACTGTTCTATTGGTAAGTGTGAGGAGGAAGGCATGATGTAGCTGGAAGAAAGAGCTTTCCACTCTAACATGTTTGCCGTTCATTCCAGTCAGTGATCTGACCCTGTTCTCAGTCATGCAGTGATGGGATTACTCAGATCTCTGAGTGCTTTGCTTCTTCCCCTGAACTCCATCATTGAGCACCTATACTTTTAGATTGGCAAAAGATTCAGAAATCAATCTTCACATCATTCCTTCCATGTAACCACCTTCAAAGTCAAAATATTGTCCTGTAACCATGTAGATTAGAATGAGATTGAAATCTCATCTCTCATGTTTACAGTAGTCATTCTTAGAGGCAAGGCCATAGGGAACAGTGTACCTAGGTGAGACCTACAGGGATGAGGCTTAAAAGACTCACATCCAGGGGCACCTGGGTGGCTGAGTCAGTTAAGTGTCTGACTGTTGATTTCAGCTCAGGTCGTGATCTTAGGGTCATGAGATGGAACCCCATGTCAGACTTCCCTGCTCAGAGAGCCTGCTTGGGCTGCTTGGGATTCTCTCTCTCTCCCTCTCTCTCTCCCCTCTCCCCTGCCTCTTAAAAAAACCAAACAAACAAAAAAAGGACTCAGGTCCCAGCTATCAAACCCTCTGGTTTCACCCATTCATCAGGATGAAGCCTGAACGCAGCGTAGTATTTAGGGTTCTCTGTGACCTGATCCCCACTTGCCATTCTGGCCAGATTCTCTTTTGGGCAGTGAGCTCCACGAGGACAGTGTCTCTTCACTCTGCATGCCCAGGACTCAGCACAGGCCTGGCCCATGGCGGCTGCATAAATATTGATGAATGGATAATGAATACATGAAAGAACACATAATTGAAAGTGTTCTTCATTGTCATGTTCAGTGCATATATAGAAGGCTTACACATATAACATTCAGAGTATAAGCACATTGACACCCTTCTGTTCATAAGCACTTGATGATCTGTAGACCCTCCCCAGGCGAGGGCTAAATGAGAACAGGTGTAAATCACCTAGCACAGTACTGGTATATGGTCGGTGTGTTCACTTCTCAGATCTCATTTCAACAGTGTCCACTGTTTAAATCCACATGAAGACTCTGTGAGAAAGGTATCACCTCTGTTTTACAGATGTACATAATACTTCAATCGATGAATACTTCTGAACACCTGCTATGTACTAGACACTCTTCTAATCAGAGATCCAAAGAGATAAGAAAGTCTCCTTTGTTGAGTTCCACTGAGGGAGGAAAGGAAGGGAGACAGCAAGCACACAAATGAAAAGAAATAAATTGATAAAGAAGCTTAGGCAAATGTGAAAATGTTTACATAATGCCACCCCAGGACACACAGCTAAAAAGTAGCGACATCTCATCTCCAGCTTTTTTTTTTTTTTTTTTTACTTAAATCACTTTCTTTACCACACCACACTATTTAAACAAAGTGCGGCTCAAATTACCTCATTATTTAGCATGTTATGTTATGATCCTTCTTGTGATCAGGGAAAATGGTCGAGGCCTTTGGGCAAAAATGAGATCCGTGTAGCATTTGTACCTTTGGAGTGCTCTGAACTACCTTGCCCCATCGAAAGGAGAACTGATGTTCAGTTCGCAGTCTAAATTGGACTTTTGTCCTTGTCTGCAAAGCTTGTGTTAAGACATGATTGCAAACACAGATGCGCAGGGTCTTAGGAATAATTCTTTTTATATAGCTCTGTTTATAGCAATATAATAAATGGTCCTCTCGAAGCTACACTGGGTTGTATTGTTTGTTATGTGGCCACAAAGCTAATTTATGATCGGCATATAACTGTCCATGCATTGTTAATCCCCGATGAAACTGTACAGCATTTCACGGAGGCAGGTATAACTTTGGGTGAGATCACTAAGTATTCTTTAGTTGGTCCTGCAAAAGGAGGCAGCAGACCCATTGGAAGGGACGTTGAATAGACCTCAACAGAGTTGAGGAAGAGAGCTTGTCTTCCTCAACTCTGCATACACCACTTCCCATAACTGGTGTCAAATTTGTGTGGCCTCATGTGCAACGACAGGGAGCTCCAAGTGATGAGAAGCGTCCCGGAGCCAAACAGACCTTGGTTCAAACATTGGCCCTGCTACATACTAGTTACAACTTTGGGCAAATTCCTTCAGGTCCCTAAGCTGTGAAATGGAGGTGATAACGGTACCTACCTTCTGGGGTTATTATTTGGAAAATTATTATGTGGTGAATTATTTAAAATGATATTAAAGAAGCACTTAGCATGCTACTCAGATCACGATACGGGCTCAGTAAATGTTAGCGGTTGTTATGATTATGATTAAAACAGCCCCTGATGAGAGCCCTTGATGTTAATGAAGACATTTCATAGGGTCAAGATGAAATATGGCCTCTCAGGAATGTGGATTATAGTTTTTAAATCTCCAGCCTACAGCTGACTCACAGTGTCATGACTGCCACCAGGCCAGGGATTTCAAAGGTGGCTTCAAGATGACTGCCTCCCCTGGCAACGGTAATAGCAATTTGTGTTTGTCGAGTGCTTCACAGCTTACAGAGATATTTCACACAGGTGCATGCACACGATGGTCCCGTGGGTGGGGTGACCAGGTATGACATCATCTGAATCCTCCCCTGGGGGTTCAGGGGGTCACCAGACTCAGCTAAGGCACACTGGTACCTGAGGAGGCGGCAGCCGAAGTTCCGCCTGGAGCCCCAGGCCTTGCCTGCTTCCCAGCTCTCTGTGTTGCCTCTCCACAGGCCGCTTTCTCCTCAGCTGTCACTTCCCCTCCAGAAGCCTGTCGGAAGGCTAGCGAAAGCACTTGGAAGGTGATTTTCTCTCTCTCCACCCCCTCCCTGCCCGCCCCCCCATATCGGCAGTACCTGCCTGGGCTCAGTCCCAGTACCTCCATGTGCTAAGTGTATGACCTTGGCTGGGTCCTGGCTTTTCTCCACTTTAGTTTCCTGATCTGGAACCTAGAGATAATAGCATCTTCCTCAAAGGTCATGTGATCATTAAATTATAGGATACATGTTCGCACATAAAATAGTGCCTGGGTGGAGTGAGCAAGCATCTTTCTCCTGCCTCCCTTCCAAGGGCATTTTCACCGAGCGGAAGCTGTTTGAAAACAATTTTGCCACGAAGCTAAGCAAGAGATGCCTTATGGATGCCACTGGATCCCACTGGATCCACTGGATGCCACTGAAGCTGGAACATAGAGACAGTCTCTCTGTTCAGGGGGTGAGCTACAAGGTAGTGGGACAGGCACTGGGCTTTATCACAGAATATCTGCTTCCTGCAAGTAGAATGGCTTCTGCAAGTTGCTCAACCTCCTGTCACCTCAATTTCCTTCAAGGTAAAATTACCTGTGAGATTGTTGTAAGGACTCAGTGAGAAAATGTAGGTAAAGTGGTTGACACAGTGCCTGGCACAACTTAGACACCCAGTAAGAGGCAGCTCTCATCTTATGATTTGTGTGTTTTGCTCCTGACATGGCAGGGCTGGCACACACACTGCCCAGGCCAGCAGCGCATCCCCAAGTGCTCCTCACACCATTGGCACTGACTGTGGGTTGTGGGGTCGGCAGAAATCATCACTTGACCCTCAGAGGAAGGAGGGCCATCTCTTCCGAGATGAAGAGACATCTCACTGTTTGGCCCAGGGAACAGGATTTAATGAAAGTAGCTGAAATCAACATGCCTTGCCCTCAACAACTGGCTTATAATGAAATGTGAGCTAAGGAGTTCCCCAGCACTTTGGTTACATTTGTGGAAACAGTGAAGTCAGATTTTATATACCTATTTACTCAGGCCCCTGAGTACCCAGCAGCTCGGCTTCCAATCTCATCTCAGAATTTCCTCCTGAAATCTAGCCTCCTTCATGCGATAGTCCTTCCTGAGAAGCATTGTAAGAGAACTATTGGGACAAATGCCCAAGGCCCAGAAGAGCACAGGCTATATGCCCCAACCCCAGCATACCCGTGTCCTCAGCTCAGGACCTTGTGGGACTTCGTTTTTCCAGTCTTGGGGGGATGATCATAGTGATGATAGTGGTGATGATTGTTAGTGCTGTGGTTTTACAGATGGTGAAGAGCTGGAGAAGGAAATGACTTGTCCAAAGTAACTCAGCTAAGCAGTGGGAGAGTGTGAATTGAATCTAGGAGCTTGGGATGCCTGGGTGGCTCAGTGGTTGAGCATCTGCCTTTGGCCCAGGTCGTGATCCCGGGGTCCTGGGATTGAGTCCTCCATCCAGCTCCCCACAGGGAGCCTGCTTCTCTCTCTGCCTATGTCTCTGCTTCTCTCTCTGTGTCTCTCATGGACAAATAAAATCTTTAAAAAACAAAAATAAATCTAGGAGCTCTGTTTCCAGGTCCTCAGCTCTTGCCTCCAGCCCCCTTTCCATCCCTTCCTTATAAGGGTGGAGCATTACTTAGAGCCACCCATTTCTTTGTGCCCACCATGTACCAGCTACTAAACTGAGTGCATTACAACCATTATCTTAGTTAAGGTTCACATCAACTCTGTAAAGAAAGTATTACCAGTTCCCTTTTCTAGAGAAGGAAACTGAAGCTCAGAAAAGTAAAGTCCTTGTCAGCATCCCCCCATCAGTAAGTGGTAGAGTCCAGTTCAAACCAGATATGGCTCCAGGGCCTCTCCCAAGCTCTGTGGTATACTGAGCAATATACTGTAATCGTGCTTCTCTGTGAACTCCATGAGGTCAGGGTCTATGAGTATCCCTAGCACAAGGCCTGACATGAGTTAGGTTCTCAGCGATTATTCAATGAATGACTTACCCAGTGACACATCAAAGAAGAAGCTAAAGACTCTGCCCAGAAAGATCCCAGCACACTACCAGTCTGATCTGTCCTCTAAAGACCCTCCTCCCCACCCCAGTACACCCCCGTACTCCTGTATAGACCCATGTGCACACACACACACACACACACACACACATGCACGCACATACACACATGCATGCACACCTTGCAGAGCTAAAACCAAATCCCTGGGCTCCTTGTCACTTTCCAGACCTAGTTCATGTTAGTTTTGTGTGCCATGCCAGCCAACCGGAACCCCTCCTGGACAAAAGTTGGTGTCATTTCACCTCCTGCAAGCCAACTTCCCCCCGGGGAGAGGCCATGGTGGGCTGGATGCCTCATCAGCTTTTGCAGAAAGTGGGTGCACTCGACAGCGCTGCTGAGCAAAATGACTCTCCCCACCAACCCCGAGTGCTTTAGTTGGCTTTTCATCCTCTTGGCTTTGAGTTGCCTTAGAAAAAGGAAGGAACTTAGCCCCTCCTCACGATGAGAAAAGTTTACCTTCTCTTTCAGAGCCTAATGACAATTTCAGGCTCTGTGACACTCTCCGGGATACCACTTCAAATGTGGTCACTTGGATCCACCTTGTGCATCTCTGTTGGCTCTCCTTCAGGTCTTCCTTCCCCTCCACCCCAGCCCAGCAGCCTCGGTCCTCAGCCTCATAAATTCATTCCTCATTTCCACTGCTCTGTGAGCTCTCTCCAATCTTGTCTTCCATAAATGCCTGTTATGTTTGAGGGCCCTCTCACGACATTTTATTCCTTTGGGTTGCTGGCTCATAGAAGCAGGACATGGCAGAGATTCTGCCTATAAAATGCCCATGCTGGTGGTTTATGACTCTTATCATTTCATTGCAATTGAGTTTCATGAGATAACAGGTGGAGATCTTTTAGAGATTCAGTGGCACGGGTTTGGAGGGAGCATGTGCAGTCAGAAAGAATTGCATAGGATTTGGAGTGGGACCAAGCTAGATTTTTAGGACTGAGCTTATCCAAAGAATATGGCTAATGACACCTGCTTTGGATGGTTGTTTTTCAAATTAGCTTCAATACGTGTGTATAAAATGCATAGCATAGTGCTGGCATTCAGTAAGTACTCAATAAATCAAGTGTCTATTTTTAAAATGCATGCTTAAATCTAGATTAGCCAAACAGTCCTTGGACTCTTGCAAATTTAAGTCTGAGAACAGTTTATACAGTGAAGGTTTGGAGCTAGACCTGGATTTGAGTCTAGGTAACCTTGAACAACTTGCTTTTTCTCTCAGAGGCTCAGCTTCCTTGTGGTTTCTGACTCCCTCCCACCTCCTTCCCCCACCCATCACTGGTCATTGAGTCTAGATGAAGTTATTAATGTGCTGACATATTTATCCCCAAACAACAGCACAAGGGCCAAACAGCATTAGCATCAGCTTCCTGCCAGATAATGAGCTTTCTGAGCTGGATTCCAGAGAGGAGCACAGCCTCACAGAGAGAGCATCCCAGAACAGCTCCAGATCTGCACCTGTGCCCCTGACAAGCACAGGCATTCACTTGTGACCCTTTCTGGGCTCCCTGCATGCTGGGCAGTGTTCTGGGTACCAAAGATCAGAGAGCCTCAGCCCACTCAGGAAGCAATACCTAGTTAGGAGGCATGACAAGAGCTCTGCCCTATGTGTGTACATGAGGTTTGGGAGCCCAAGGGCAAGAGCAGTGAGCTCAACCAGAAGACAGGTGAGAGTGGAAGCTGACACCCCCCCAGAGAGGAGACTAGGAAGCTGGACCATTAGAGGGGTCTGGAGGTAGAGGGGGTCCAGGCAGAGGGAACAGCATGCATGAAGTACACAGGTGTGCAGGAGCAGCTTCTGGAACATCCTGCCTCTGACTAGAGAGTAGCAGCCACACGGTGGGTAGAAGAAATAAGGCCAGAAAGGTAGGCAGGGTCCAAACCATGGTGTTCACTGAATGCCTTGCTGAAAATTTTGGATTAAAAAAATTTCCGATGCACATTGAAGATTTCCCTGTCAGACTTCATGTCAGGGCTCTTTCTTTAGCTCTCTCAGCCTAACCTGGACTGGGTTCACCTTCTCTTAGGTGGGACCTTCAGAATTCAAACTCAGATCCTCTGAGCTGCCCATTTCCTCTTTATTTCTCTCCCCACCCCTCCCAAAAAGGAAAACAAGTCATAAAGCCTCATTAATAACAAATATGACGGGATAGATAGGAAATGGAAAAGCTCTGTTATCAAATTAAGTCACAGTTGACAGCAAAATAAGCCCAATGTTTTTTAAAAAAAATAACAGTAAGCTGAAAGTAGTAACAGAGTTAAAAAAAAATTAAAGCTCTAAACATAGCATTTGCATTAGTGCTAAATTTTGAAAACGGTAATTCAATTTTATTTACGAGGCAAATATAATTACATTTAAATTTGAGGGAACAGAATTTAATTCTTATTAATGACAGAAAGACTGAGTGAGATGCTTTAATGCCAGAGAAATTGTCTTATGTTCATGGATGGGAGAGAAAATTAGATTCAGCGCGGAGCATTCTCCTTGCTACAAGTCTCATGTGTGTAGCTGGAATTGTTCCCTCTCTGAGAAGCATTAGCTTCTCAGCCCAGAAAGCACAGCACCGACATCCAATTAAACATCAAAAGGAAATGATCAGGCTGGGCTATTTCTGTATAGGTATGTTACGGAAGGAGAAACCCGAGGTTAGAATTTCAGCCGAGGAATAATATCCATTGAGACTTGACATTTCCTGTACCCCTTCCCAGCAGCAAGTGATAGCCTGAAATCAAAGTTCAGAATAATAAATATCTGAGAGATTGACAGTGAGGCAAAGAAAGAAGAAAGGGAGTTGGAAGGAGGCAGAGAAGGACCCACCAGTCCGGGAAGTAGCGTGCAGGTTTAGACACAATGAGATGGTCAGTTCCTAACATTTAATCAAAGACTGGGAAATTGGGCCCAGACAGCCATAGTACTAAATAGTGCCAGAGTTAAAGGTTGATAAACCAGGAGCTGGCAGCTTTGTAATTTAGTAGAATTTCCCCTGACAGCCCTAGAACATTTTCTATCAGAATTGGAGCTCTTCAGTATGTAAATATAAGCCCTCCTGAAATTGGGCTTCAGAATCAGGTTTCTGTTTGGATGCCCAAGCTGATGACTTGTACACAATCTCTGGTTGTCTTCCCGAATCAAACTGCTAGTATATAACTTGTAATTTTAAAATAATAACAATTCTTTGAATGGAAATTTTATTTACATTTTAAAGAGCTCCTTCATGTATAGACTTCGTGATTTATTCAAATACATAGGTCTCTGAAACTGATGATGCTGGTCCCAGGGATCCAGGGTTGAGAGAGCTTGAGGGATTTGCCCAGAGACCCTCTGAGAAAACAAGGATTCAAATCCAGCCTTCTCTGGGTTCAGAGCCCGTTTATCCCCTGCATAATTCTGCCATTGGCCATTTCTGAGGTTTATGCTGATACTGCTGATGAATCAGGTATAAAGTTCATATAAGGTTTCACTTCACTGGATGCCACTGCCAAGAACCATGTAAAAAGGATCTTGACCATGATGTATCTGGCAGTACTACATGGTTCAAGGAATAGAGTGACTTCTCTCAGGGTGATCAGGGTGGCTTCTTGGAGGAAGCAGGATTTAAGATGGGCGATGGAGGTTGCATTTGAGTTGGCAGAGATAGAAGGGAGAGACAAGCACCTAGCAGCAGCCCATTGTAGAAGTCAAAGATTAAAGCATGGTATAAAGATGCAATAGAATGTGGCACTTTCCAGGAAAGACTAGTAGTCTGCAGAGGCTTTGCTTGGAATATTTGTGGCAGTAGAGAGAGGGTGAAGAGGGGAGGCCTCCTCCAAGCTAGATTTGAACTCCTCTAATCAGAAAGCCAGATACCTACCCTCCAATTAAGGTGAATAGCAGTGGCTTATTACTTCCTGTGATAGGTGCTTCATAAAGTTCGAAATTCTGGTCCTGGGGGAATAGGTGTGGAGACTGCTATGCACCAACATCCTGGAATCCACTTTTCTGCTTGGTTTGAAAGCACTCCTCACTCCTTGAGTAGGGTGAAAGGCCATGTGGTTTCTAAGGCTCATTAGCTTTCTGCCAACTGGTTCTGTGGGACAGAGCCAGGCTGGGGGCAGCGCTGACCCTCTGGTGATAGGGATGGAAGTTGAAATGCACTGGAGAGTGGCTTGGATTTGGCCTCAGTGTCAAAAGGAGACCAATTACCGTAAGGAAGTTGAAGGCTCCTTTTCTGTACTTTCCTCTCCTTCTGGCTCCTTCCTGAAACCTACACTGAGACTAAAAAGCCATCTGCCCAATTTAGTAAGAGAAGGAGGGAAGGGGGTGCTATACTGAAACCAAGTTGTTCAAAATATGGGGATATCTATCTATGGGAGAGAAAGGTACCCTGCTGTGTATTGGGCATGGTGACAGCTGGGTGCTCCTTTACACGTGTGGGTAGACTTGAGTTCCTTGCGGATAGGATAATTTAGTATAATTTCTGAATCCCTAGCCTCTAGGAGTAGTTGGCACATGGTAGGTGATCAATATATTTTCAAACCAAGTTTAGGGTTCTGGCAGATAGGACTCAGTATTGCCACTCTATAAATGACAAAGCTAAGGCCCAGAGGCATGCTATATAGCTGGGAAGTAGCATAGCAAGCTCTTACACCAACTTGTGTGAATACAAGCCTCTGTTCTTTGCAAAATGATAGAACCTTGAATAGTTACATGGATGTAGTCAGAAGATACATTTCCTGTAGAAGACTCACCAGGGAATGTAGAGATCAGGTCAGTGATGGCAGGCCTGTGGAGGCAACAGAGTAGACTAATTACCCTGATAAAGGTTCACATCAAGTGCTTTGAAAAGGCAGGGGGTGAAACTCTTTCCAGCTAGGACCCTAAAATGAGGCTTCAAAGAAGAAGAGCCAGAACTCAAAGCCAATGTATGGTTCTACATGGGCAGACCGAGGTAAAAGGGGAACCCAGACCATGGAACAGCTTGTACAGAGGCACAAGGGGGGCCACAGAGTGTAGGAAGCACCCCCCTTCAGCCATTTGTCTAGCTGGCCCCTTCATGGCTGTTTCCTAAGGCAGCCATCAAGTTTTTGCTCAAATACTGACATACGTGTCCCTGTGAGGCAAAGGACAAGGCACGTTCTCTCTCCCAGCCCTCATTTTCCTCTCTACAGAATGACTAAAGCATCTCTGACGTGTCTTCTCATGCTCTCATCACAAAAACTCCTCTAAGTTTTTCTCCTAAACTCACCTGAGGGAGATCCTGTGGCCAGAAACAGACCACTTCCTGCTCAATGTCAGCTCCCTCCGTCTCTATCATTTTCCCCTACACATTGTCCTTCACCTCCAGATGTTCTCCTTGGTCACTTGTAGCTCTCTTATCTCTCTGCCTCTCTCCACATCCACCTTGCAAAACCCATGACCATCCCAGCCACTCACTACTTCTCAGCTTACAGCCCACTTCTGAGCACTGGACACCAGATGACCTCATGTTCATGATCTTTAGACTTTCCTAGACCCTTCCAACTGCAGATCTTCTTGTACTTTGTGAATTCTTGCTCTCAATCACCAAAGGGCTCTTTAAATGTCCACCTCTATTCATTTATAGAGATTTCTACTGCATGAAGAACATTGAAGCCATTGGTGAAGTGCTTTCATTATCTTGGCCTATCTCTTAAACATGTCTCAGTCTACATATACCTCCCCAGAAGACCAGATGCCCACAAAGTGCTGTCCCTCAGATTATGCTCTAGATCTGGTCCTCTCCAGCTACTGAGGGGCACCATATATACTCACATCATCCCCTTGCTCTCCCCAGTATCAACCCCTCCCTTTTCCTGGATCTTTCCAGCACATAAACATGATACAGTTGCCATACAGCATTTAGTCTATAAAAGATATGCATGATACTAGGCATGTTACATGGTGTTCATTTAAACTTCATAGATGAACCTGAGATGTTAGTGTATAAACCCTGTTTTGCAGATGAGAAAGCTGAGGAACAGAAGGATGAAGTAACTTGTCTGAGTTCCATAGCTGGATGGATGGGGGATAGATCGGTGGGTGATGGATGGAGGGCAGGTGGGGGGGGAGGGATGGGTGATAGAGGGATAGAGGGATGGAGGGATGGATGGATGGGTGATGGATGGATGGATGGATGGATGGTTGGATGGACAAATGGACAGGCAGATAGACAGATGGGCTGTTAAATGGCCTGGTGATTGGGTAGCTAGTTACACGATTAGATAGTTGGGTGGCTTGAACAGATGGGTGGATAGATAAACAGGTGGAGGATGAACTGACAGATAAACAGACACACAAACAAAAGGAAAAGTACTTAATGGTAAACATTGGGTCAGAGTGAGGAAGGAGACTTAGGCTGGTCTCAGAGATCCTGTACTCTAGTTGGGGTAATGATCTAATATGTAACCAGTAGTCATGGAATTACGTCAGATAACGGCTGAGCTTTTGCTTTAACCTGGTCACACAAGTCACAGACCAAAGAGCTGTGTTAATCACAGTCACCTTTCATTCTAGTTAAGTAGCTTTGAGCAATCGCTTCATCTCTTCACGCTGTTTGCTCAACTATGATGCAGGAATGAAAATATCATTGCAGGGCTATTCTGAGGATTTAATGGGATATTATTTGTGTGCCACCAACAAAGGTCCTACATGTTCTCCCTATTTCTGCTTCAAGTGGTATCTAGTGTGTCTTGGACTTAACGTGTACCAGGATTTCAGAGAAATTCCCCACGCTGTGCACTAACTCTGATGAGCTAGTGACAAAACAGAAAATCCTAGCAGGAATCAATTGAAAATGATTTAACCCTCTTTTGAAATTTCTTAAGGGCATGTTAAGAACTTCAGGTCCTAAGCAAAATAGAACAATTTTCCCTATTATCCCTTTTACTGCTAAATAGAGACTTATTAGAGGACTTGCCAGGAAGTCACATGGGACCCAGCTTCTGTTTCACCTGCCTCTATTCCTTGCTCAGCTGGAAAACTACAGATCCTTAGGTGAGGACTCCTCCATTCCCTACTTGTGGCTGTTTTGAGCATCTTTCCAAGCCAGAGAAATTTTATGAGAAAAATATATGTAAGCCTGTCCCTTTAGGGGAACACCACAGCTTCCCCTACCAGCTATTTTAATGAACAGGATTGTAAAGTAAGTCCAGACAAATTAAAAAGTAGCTGTGCTAGGCCCCAGGCTTCATCCAGGCTCATATGGGGATTAACATTTAATGAGAGGAGCCTGGGGCAGTATTTTCCCTTATGTATATACTTTGGGGGTACAATTAACCAAGAGCCAAACCTTACATCTTTCTCTACCCTTTACACTTCTTTCTCACATGCCTATTTGCTTCCACATCATGGAAGGGGAATGGGTGTGATGGGGGCAGCAGCAAGAAGGAAAGTATGCATGACAGTGTAAGGACTGAGGCCCTTTAAAATTACAGAGTTCTCAGAGATTGCAGATGAGTTTCTAAGAAGGATGGGCACAAAGGAGACTGAACCTTGTGTGAATATATCTCACCAAATGAATTTTGTACAATATGGCCCTGAGACACAGTTGAGGCCAACTGACATAATGCTCCCTTCATGAAAGTTTTTTTTTTATTATTCATCTGTTCTTTCAACAAATATTTGTCGAGATCTCATGCGGTGCCATGCCTGGTGCCTGCTGCCAGGGAACCTAGATGAGAAAAAGCTGGAGCCTGCCATTAGGTGGGCTCCTGATCTGGAGAGAACACAGGTGTATACACCAGTGAGCAGGGCAGATATGCAGAAAGGAAGGCCAGTGGGCATGGTTTTCCTTCAGAGGAGAGCTCACTTGTTCTTAGGACTGACCTGGTTTATCTCCAGGGTCCTGTATGATTCAGTCAATAACTTCACTGGCTCAGAATTAGAATTTTAAGACAGCTGGGGATTTTTGCCTGATTTCAGGAGGAAGCTGAGGCTACAAATACAAATGGCTTCCAACAGGGTTTTGATGGCTTTGGCTGATGGTGCCAGACAAGGTGCCTAGAGAAAGCATACCTAAATTCTGAGGCTGCTTACTATAAGAGCTAATATTTTGCTCTTCAGGAAGACACCTCTATGGTAGGTAAGCAGCAGTTCTGCTGATACAAGATATCTCAAGTCCTCATTGATCGGTCATGTACATAGAATAATTTCCATGGGGCCATTCATGTGCATCATTTTCTTCCATTATTACTCTCTTCTCTTTGGGCATGAGGAAGTATGACTCAGTGAGATTGAGTAATTAATTCTCCAAGGACCCCCAAGGACCCAAGGAAACTGGGAAGTCAGAATCTGAGCCTAAGTCTACCCTACCCAATTATATCCTCCATAGGATTTAATTCTTCAAAAGATTCCTTTGGGCCTCAACCCCTCCAGCATTGAGCCAGTAAGCTCTGATGTTTATCACATGAAGGTCAATGGGCATTTACCAAATGGTCACTGGTATCGGCTATGTTACATAGGTCTGATGTTCTGATGTCCAGTACAAGCACCATTACACCTCATTTTTCTCTCACACAAGAATATCTATGTGCACAACTTAATATACCCTGAACTGTGTGCCAGGCACTTTGTAGAAGTTAACTTGTATAGCTGATTTCCATTGTGTCTGTCTGCTGTGCTAGAATGTAAATTCCTTGAGGTCAGGAAAGAACCTTGCCTGTCACGATCACTACTGGATCCCCGCGCCCTCTGTAGGACTTGCACATAGTGGGCACTCAAGAAATAAATCAAGTGAGAGTAATTCCTACAACAATCCTCTTTGGTAGTTAGTGTCATCCCCATATGACAAGCAAGGGAACTGGGGCTGAAGAGACACTGTGACCCAAATTTCACAGAGTACTGTGTACGTTATGTAAGGGGCAGATGATCTGTCAAAGTCCATTCTTCAGCATCATCTTATCTCATTTCCTGCAACCACTCTGGGAAGTTATATCTGCTTTAATTTCAAAGCAAAATCAAAAAGGAAAACTAAAGCAGTTCCTTTTATTTCAAGGACAAAAAAAAAAAGAGAAAAAGAAGAAGGTGAGGCATATAAGAAAAATAACAACAGAACCTATAACTCGAGGCTAAATGACAAAGTAGCATCTCCGATTACTGCTCCCATCAGGAGTCACTGGGTCTCCGGCTCTGAGAACCCAAATGCTGACAGGTTGTGTTACCATCAGTTAGCACCCCATAAACATCAAGGTCACCATTTTCAGGCCCCTTCCATTAAACTGTGTAAGAGCTCACAACCCAGCTTGTAAAAAGCTGATGGGGAGGTACCCAGCCACCGGGCAACCTTAGCTTCATGCCAGGAGAGCATGTCTAGTGTAAACTGGCAAGGAAATGGACTGTTTGGATGGACAGCCCAGCAGTCTCCAGATGACGAAAATGAGACTCAGTGTCTGGGAAATTCTACGTAGGGGATCTTATTTCACTTCACATTTATCCAGGGGCTGACTTGGATGTAACAAAGGAGAAGCAACAGGGCCAGAAAAGAAGACAGATCTGCTGGGAGAACCAGGAGGTCCCCACAAGGAAAGCCTGCCTCTTTGCCAATCGGTTTCCTTAATCTTAAAATGTCTGTCTTGCACATGGCTCTGAGAATTGTCGAAGGAAGGAAAAAGCACCAGGTGACTCTATGGCCTGTAGAATCCACCTGTGCTCTCTGGGTCTCAATTAGAAGCCTCACCTACAGTAACCAGACAGCATTGTTGTGATAGTTAAGTGAGAAATTATGTACGAAGAGTACTTTGTAAAATCTAAAACCTGGTATAAGTATTAGTCATTAAGTCAAAAATGGCTTTCCCACACATTACCTCATTTGATGTAATACCAACCCTATGAGATGGATGAAATGGGAATTACTATACCTGTTTCACAGAAATAGAAAGTGAGGCTCAATGAATTTCATAACTTGCAACTTGTGGATCACCCAGCCAACAAGTTGCAAAACCAAGGTAGACACCAAAGCTGTGTGATCCTAAAATTTGTGGTGTTTTATTCACTGTGTATATGCAAGAAGGGGCAGCAGTAACAGCTGTAGATTATTTGGATCATCTTGGGACTCCAATACCAGTTTGAGCTTTGTCTAGATTGTCCCCCAAAGGACAGGGATGAGGTCTAGTTTTTCTCTGTATTCCCCGCACCAGCCACAGTCTTCAGTGCCTAGTAGGCAGGCGTGGAATACTATTCGAAGAATGAACAAACCAGTGTGAATGTATTGATACCTACTGTATACATCAGGAACCCTCTGAAGGGATGCTCTTTACTATTGCACCATCCCCATTTTACAGAAGAAGAAAATGAAACTCAGCAATCAGATAGGTTGCCTAAGGTCATGTAACTGGCAAGATGTCTTTGGAATCACATCTGATTCTAAGTCTTCCCCTCTTTCATCTGCATTGCCCTCAGATTGATTGGTATAGGAATGGCCTACCCATTAGGTAAGGCCTGAAGTCAAGCAAATACTGGGGAAGGGCTGTCTCTCCTGCTCTAGACCCTCTTGAACTGTATATGCCCCACCGTCTGCAAACACCAAAGCTTTGGCCACTGCAGCCTGTCTCTCTCCTGGCTCACACCTCAGTGAATAGAAGCACTGCTTGCTGTTTACTTTTACACCATAAACTGCCACCTGGGGAAAAAAAAGTGCTGAGTAAAACCAAACAAATGCTAAACTAATCTTCCCTCTCAGGGCTCTCACCAGCCCTGAGGCAGGCCCTGCCTCCGTGTAACCAGGGGTCACTGCTTGAGGATGGGTCAGAAATTTCAGAGAGAGGATTTCGGAAGGCCTGGGGCCTAGATATTGTCATTCTTTGTCAAGATGTCTGTATAATGCTTCAACATGGATGGAACTGGAGGGTATTATGCTGAGTGAAGTAAGTCAATCGGAGAAGGACAAATATTATATGTTCTCATTCATTTGGGGAATATAAATAATAGTGAAAGGGAATATAAGGGAAGGGAGAAGAAATGTGTGGGAAATATCAGAAAGGGAGACAGAACATAAAGACTCCTAACTCTGGGAAACCGAACTAGGGGTGGTGGAAGGGGAGGAGGGCGGGGGGTGGGGGGGAATGGGTGACGGGCACTGAGGGGGGCACTTGATGGGATGAGCACTGGGTGTTATTCTGTATGTTGGCAAATTGAACACCAATAAAAAATAAATTTATTATAAAAAATTTTTTTTAAAAAAGATGTCTGTATAAGAAGGGAAGGAAGCTCGAAGAATGTCCTGAGAAAGCCTCACACCTGGAGGGCTGCTGATAGAGTGACAGTACTGGGAAGTTTTCATTAGGGCAGCTCACTGGAGATAGGCCCGGACCTACTCTCAGCCTGACTGAGCAGGGTGTATGTGAATTGTTTCATATTCTCAGGCCACCTTGAGCCCCAGGCACACATAAGATTCATCTCTTATCCAACAAACTTCAATTAAGGTCTGTTCTGTGCCAAGCTCTGTGCTGGGTGCCAAGTGTAGGCGTGATCAGGAGAATTGGGTGCAGCCTCTGATACCCGTGGTCTGACAGGACACAGGCCCAGAAACAGAAAGTCAGTTTACCATGTAACATGGAAGGACAAGGAGCAAGAGAATAAGCACAGGGTGAGTCACAGACTCTCAGAGGACAGAAGGACAGACCCTTGAGCTGAGCCTTGGGGATAGATGATGCTGTGTAATGTGGAGGGTGTTTGTATCACAGGCCCCCACGGTCTTAGAGGCAGATGGGACCTTAGGTGTCATCAGATTCCCCCAACACCCAGTGAGGGTGAGTCATACAGCAGAGGTGGAGCTGAGCGGGCATGGACCTTGCTTACCAGGTCCTTGGACTCCGAGTCTAAAGCTTACTGTCCTGAGAAACCTTTTTGAGTTGGGCATCTCTGCCACGGCCTTTTCTATCTTCCACTCAGCTAAGTGCTCCCTACAGCCCTGATGGCCAGCAGCGGTGCCGTGTGACGTCATCATCACTGCCCACACCCGATACATCAGTGATGTCAAAGAACCTGCTTCCAGTCACACAGTTCAGAAGCTGCTGAGCCTGGCTTAGAACCCAGGGGCCCCAGCTCCAGGTCAGGGCTCTTTCCACCCATTTTACAAGGGACCTCTCTCCACTGGGCAGCTGAGAAATTCGGTGTGTCCGTGCATGTAGTACTTCGCTTCTCAGATAGTGTGCCTGGCAAGGTGTCAGGCCTAGGAATCAACTGTTGTGTTGTGGTTGTTTTCTTTTTTAATTCACAAACATTGTAGCCATTGTCTTGTAGGTTGATATGGAAGGTCTAAGCCTCTGAGATCTAATTTTGATTTATCTCCTTTTTCAAAAATAGCTAGACTATTAGTAGCTTCTAAACCAGGAACATAGCTTGGAATCTTCCAAGCTGTCATGGGCAAATGCAACTTGACCCAGTGCCAGTTAATTTAGTTTGAAAGAGAACAAAAGCGTTGAGGTTTTCAATTGAAGACGGTGGGGCCATAAGGCACAGCCTGCAGGCAGTGTCTCTCTCACAGTCTTGGCAGAGAGCATCAGTGGCCACAACTGCTCAACCTGTTTCATGAAAACTGGTTTTGGAGCCGTCACAACCTCTACCCGTATAACTGGGAAGCTGTCACTGACCCCCGAGCCACAGGGGCTTGTGAATTGGGCTGCGTGTGTTTTGCACCAACTCACAGACAGGCCTTTGTGAAGGGCTGGGTGACTCTGCTCTGGCTGGGACACCGTCCTGCCGCTATTTGCTTTGGATCAGAAGGGCCACTGAGACGGTGCTTGGAGTTGGAGTAGCAAAGCAGTGTGCAGGAGGAGGGAGCACAGGTGGCAGAAGCACAGGGCCAGCGCCCAGGATCCACACCGGGGTGCAGGGGGCCAGCCCACCTTTCACCCCACCTGGAGTAGAGTAAAGGCTGGAACAAACTGCCGGGCCAGACGCCTGCACAAGCCGCAGCCAGACCCACGAGCGTTTCACTTGGCCATCGGGGACTCGTCCTCACTTTGTTTTCACACATAACCAGTTTTTAATTAAATTTGACTTTTCCTCACATCTGTTCAGAAGGCCAGGCCCCTTTGGAAGTGGTGAGCACAAAAGCGGGGACAGGCTGGCCAGCGGTGAAAGCAAATAGATGAGAGCCCTCCAGTCCACCCTATTTGGGCAGGGCAACGGGCTCAGGACAGGATGGGCTTTTGCCTGAAGAATTGTTCGCATCTGAGGGTCATTGTTTGGGGAGATTAGCCCCCCAAGCCTCTGGAGTCCCGACCTTTCCCTCCCAAGAGCTAAGGTAGGTAGCCAAGTGTGACCCTTGTTCGCAACAATGACCCGCTCAGAATGTGGTTTTATTTTTTTTCTCCCCTGCCCTCCTCCCCACAGAGATCTGTGCGGCCGACTGTGGGGGCCACGGCGTCTGCGTGGGAGGCACCTGCCGCTGCGAGGAGGGCTGGATGGGGGCAGCCTGCGACCAGCGGGCCTGCCACCCACGCTGTGCGGAGCACGGGACCTGCCGGGATGGCAAGTGCGAGTGCAGCCCCGGCTGGAACGGCGAGCACTGCACCATCGGTATGGCAGGTTGGGGTGGGGAGGTGGGGGGGGTGGCTGCTGGCGGGGGGCGGGTGCTGCCTCTGTTCGCATGTGGGAGCTGGGCAAAAAGTCCTTTCATCTGGTGACATTATGGCTGGCATTTCCCAGCAGCAGTTGGACTTAAACTTACAATTGGGTATTTTTAACCTTCTCCCTCTCAGTCTGCGGTTCCCAGATGTCTGTTAGCTGGTTTGCATGCCTTGCTTATACCCTTCCTGGCCAGATGCAGTAGGGCCCTGCATTAAGGAGCTGGGAATCAGGAATAAGGCACCTGCCTGCCCCTTTGCAGCTGTGGACTGTTCCAGTGCCTCTCTGAGCCTTGGTTTGCTCACCTATAAAATGGGGATCATAATGCACATGAAGAGAGTAGCACAGGCTGGCACAGATTATAGCTCTCAGTAAGTGTGGCCATTATTATCAAGTTCATGATCTGGATAGGAGGGCTTAGGCGTAGCTCTCAGCCCCCCACATCCACTGGCCCCCTAGGCCTGAGCTCCGAGATAGGCCTGGAGTCCTGGGGAAAGCTTCCCCCAGGCCCTGGGCCACATCTGCCTCCCATCAGGCCTAGATCCCTCCCTCTCCTGTCCTCAGCCTCCATCCTGTCTGCATTTGTCTCCTCTCTTCTCTCTGGGGGCTCCTCACACAGCCCCTGCTGAAACAGCATTGTTGGCAGCTCTCAGAACAAGCTGATCACTCCATTCCCTTCTTCCTGCCTTTCCTGCTGCTTTTGTTGATTTTAAACACAGCCAGACGTTTTGCTTGGTTTATTATCCTGGAAAGAGCACTCACCAAAAAGCTCTTTATTGAATCAACTGGTTTGTGTGTGTGGTTTTTCTTCCCCTTCCATTTTTTTCAAAGGGACAGTCTGTGATCAGATGGTAAGCACATGGATTCGGAAGGCAGGACTCTGGGTGTCTCTTCAGCTCTAAAAATCACCTCTTGGGTCTTAACGGAACCTGAGAGCCAAGCCCCAGACCTTTTGAGGAACAAAGAAATATTGAGCAAAAGGAGCTACTGCTTTTCTCATTTTTTTTAGGCTTCATTCCTTTTGTTTTGTAATCTGAAATTGGTCTGAATTCATCACCTCTGCCCCCACTATATCACTCTGTTTATAAGTGGCCATAAACCCCTTGCATTTATTAACAATAATAATGGCTTCTGATTTTTGAGTGTTAACCATGTGCCAAGCATGTGCTAAGGACTCTTAATTGCATTATTCTGCACTCCAAAGAGTCACCCTTTGAAGGCACACGTATTATTCCCTCCTTCTCAGGGACCCGAGGCTTAAGGTCACTTAGCTTGTAAGAAGTAGAACAGGAATTTGAGGTTTAGTCTCCTGAGCTTTGGTGTTGGTGTAAGGTGTCCACACCAGCTGCTTGCTCTGTGGCCCACAGGACAGAGTCCAGGTTTTCTACAAGGCATCTGGTTTACAAACTTCCGAGCCTATGCCTCCTCTTTACTATTGCACTCAGAGCTGCGTACCTTGTCACCCACCCCAGACTCTTAAGTGAGCCACTCCAGAGCCAAGGACAGCCTCCCCTCCCCCCGCTGCCCCGGTTTGTCCCCAGCAGAAGGTGCCACAGTGCCTTAACTGCACGCCTCTGGGTGGCTTCTTTGTGTCAGTGTCATCCTGCCTTACGATTGTCCTGGACACCCCTTCATGTGAAGTGGCCCTGGTTACCTGGGGGGGGGCCCTCTTTTTTAAACTCCACTTTTGACGTAACTGAGGACCTTTTAGCCTCCCAGCCCAGAAGGGGGACCATCCCCATTAAAACCAAAAGCAGAGCCTGGAAGGGAAAGTACATTCTGTTTCTCTCACTTGGTTATAGAACCCTCAGCTCACCTTACCAAGTTCCAAAAAGTTTACGGATGTCTGACTTTTATAAGATAAAAGCATCTCATCTCAGTCAAATGATGATGAGGGATTTCAGGAAATTCTCCCTGAGGCCAATCCCAGATGATTCACGACAGGCTGGTGGGCAGGCTGTGCTACATCTCCCGTCTTATGGGTGTTCATCAGCCTGGCCTGAAGACCATCCTGTGTGCTTTGATGCCAAGATGTCAAAGCATCCCCTTCCCCCCCCCACACCCCCTAGCCCTGCACACCCGCATACCCATTGTCACTCCTTAAGAGCAAATTCCTCCTTGGGATTGCAGATGCTTTTTCCCCTCCAGATAAGAAATGCATCAAGGTAAATGTGCACAATTCAAGAGGGAGGCTGGCAGTCATAAATACCAGAAAAAATGTCACAGGACATTGAAGAAGTAATGGACTAGTCATAGTGGCGCAGATGAAAGGACGTTGGCTCAGAATTCTATCACCTTTCATTCCGTGGTGAGCATTTCCTTTGTCCCTGTCTAATGTCCCTGCATGGCACCTTGCTCTCTGTGGGTCTCTGCCTGTGGCCAGCTGCATCCCAAGTGAGAAACCCTTGGCGCTCAAGGAACACTTCAGTAACCTTGTCTGGTGAAAGGGGAGGTAGGAAAGGCAAAGGAGAGAAACAATGGTGGTGCCTTCCTTTTCCTTTTGGAATAGAAAGAAGGAGAAGCCCTTTTTGAATCTTTGATAGAAACAAGGAGTACCTTCTTATATTGCCAGGAGCCTCACTCCCTTTGAGGAACATTTAGGAAAGGAAAAAAGCTGTTGATGTGAAAAGTGAGAAATTCAAAGTGTTACATTTTCTCTTGTCAGATTTCATTCCTATACAAGAGGTCAGAATAGCGCAGCTAGCTCATGTGCTGTAGTCTAGTTATGTCCTACACCAGAGAAAAAGCTGATTCAAAGACCTCCATGCAGCAGAAACAAGAGAGGAGGGCCTGTTTATTTACACACCGCCGCCTCCATAAACAGGAAAGAATGATTTGATCACCTGCCAGCTGGCATTAAACAACAAGACAAGTCTGGCTCCTTATGGTCAAGTCCCTGGCATAAGAATCTTTTCACCCCAGTGACGTTTCCTGGAGCAGATTGTTATAGCAAGAATTAAATAGCTCCTTTTGGAGGCTTTGGTCCATCTTTTCTTTTATGGAAGCTACTTGATTTTTCTCAAAGGAGGTTGGTTTTCAGAACAAAAGGGAAATGGACAATAGCATCTTCTTTAATGACAGAATTTTTGTCAAAAAGCAAGATTATTCACACTGAATCCTAATTCCTTAGGTGAGGAGTTATGTGTCTCTTTGCATCTTCAAGAAAGGTTTTTGGTGAAAGCATCATGAGCAGACCACATGGTTGCTAGGGGCTTCATGTTCTCCTTCCATGAATCACTGAATGGGGGACGCTGGAGGAGGCCTCCAGGGATGATGAAGTCCTGGCCTCCTCTTCCTCCACTGACCACAGAACTACACACCCATCATCCCAAAACTTGAGTTATCCTGCTCCTAAAAATAGCCCACAAATAAGAAGGGATTTTTCATTTCCACTCTCACTTATCAGTAACGCTCCCATGTGCACATGTGAAACTCTGTTTTCCTAATCCAGACGTTAAGGTCAGATGAATTGACGTGGCTCTGTTTCTCAAGTACATGGTCAGCACAGAATCATCGAAAACATATTTGGAGATGTGTTTTTCATGAATTTCATGGGTCTCAAGCCTGGGGCTTGCCCTCCCAATTCTTTACAGAAAGCTAAAAATCATAGTTAAATTTGAGAAGGTGTCTAATTTTTTTCAATTTCTTTGAAAACAGTACTATCATTTCTGGTCACTTCTACAATTGTTATTTTATTCACTTCAGTGCCCCTTGTCTATAAAATCTCAAAACACATGTGGGAAATGCCAACTCCTGATTACATTTGTAAAATTCCAACCTTGACCCCAAAGCTGTGACTGTTCAAGATGCCAGATACACAGAAATATTTACTAGGCTTCAGGAGAGCTGTCCAATCATATAAATCTTGATTCTTACACAAATCCTCCTCTGGGAGTAAAGATCAAAATAATACTGTGATGATGCAGTTACTCAAGTAAGCCCAGCCAGACTTCATGATAAAGAGAGATTAGAAAAACTGAAAGAAATCTTCTGGAGTTCTTTGTCTACTTTTGAATGGTGGCTCTCCGGTTCCTTGTTTGTAATCAGACTGTCCTTAACCGAGAGCTTCTAAGACCCTCACAAGGTGTCAGAGCCAAGTGAGTACCCTGTCCTTGTCCTTAAAAGCACTCTCTCACAACAGGACCTGTGACCTGACAGGACAGATGCTGGCAAAGACAGAGAAAATGAACAGGGATCTACCCCAAGTTATCAGAGCAAGAGCTTGATGAGTTGATGGTTCTGGGGGATGTTAGCCCACACGTGGTAGGGGTGGGAAACTTTAAGGAGGTTAGTAAGGCTTTGTGAGTCCCTCTCAGGTGGGTGCCAATGGCCATTTACTCACTGATCCTTCACTCAAGAGAAAGGGATTAATATATCCAAGATCTTAATAAGAACATCTCTCTGATGGTTTGTCAAACATCTGAAGAAGTTCATATGATTATAACCACCCTAACCATTACCTGCTGTAATAATCTTTGCTTAATATGGCCTAATGTGTACCAGTGATACAACTGAGGGTCCCAGACAATGACAGAGAAGAGCGTTGTGCCATGCTCTCCACAGCCTTTGACAGAGGGCCCCTGAAGCTTCTTGGGATTACCCTAAGAGAAAGATTTGGAAACTTGTATTGATAAAAGGCAAGTCAAGGAAAGAAGTTTTCATGTTAAAAAAAAAAAAGGAAGAAGAAGTTTTCACATTGAAAGGCATAGAAATGCTGAAGAGACTATAAGACCTCACAGACTCATGCGCCACCCCTGTCTCTAGCTTCCCAATAGTGAAAGGAATAGAGAAGGAGCACAAGAAACATTGTGTAATGTTGAAAAAATAAGCATGGCCTAAGAGGAAAGATGACTCTGTCATCATCTTCATCCCTAAGTCCTGGGGAGAAAGGTGAAGGAATTCTGTGAAGTTCTGAATCCATCATCTGCAGTGCAAACTCATGGACTTTGTGTCATCTTTTCTGAAAGTTACTGTTTTAAGAACGCCTGGGTGGCTCAGTGATTTAGTGCCTGCCTTTGGCTCAGGGCGTGATCCTGGAGTCCCGGGATTGAGTCCCGCATCGAGCTTCCTTCATGGAGCCTGCTTCTCCCTCTGTCTGTGTCTCTGCCTTTCTTTCTCTCTCTGTGTCTCTCATGAATAAATAAATAAAATCTTTTTAAAAAGTTACTGTTTTAAAATATGATGAATTTTTAAATGGCTATACTCAAGGACATATGTACCAAGATTTTCAAACAATGGAAGCATGGACCACAGTATGGACTTCTGCATGGCTTTTATAAATAAATGGCATTGGACTCCAAAGATCCAGTTACCCCTTCCATCTTCAATGAAGGAAGCTCTATTCTGTTTCTAGAAAACTCTTGGATTTGGTATTGACTGGCCATTATCAGCTTCTGGACTTAACACTGTGTCTCAAGGTCACTGTGTAGGAAAGGACAGTGGTCTATGGAGCCAGAATTTGAAGTTTCAAATGCCCATTTTTGTCTCCTGAAACCCACAGCATTGATTGCAACCTGAGTCTGCCTCAGTCACTTCCACTGGATACTCTTCATGCCTGTGATCTAGAGAAACTAGTAAGGATCTTTAAAAGGTATTAGAAACATATTCACATTTAATACAGATCTTTATTACCATTGCTCTTAAAAATGAAATGGCAAAAAAAATGACATTAGAAGAGAGAGCTCTGTGAAGTCAGCCCCTAGGCTTGGGGAGATTAGCCTGCAGAGTAAATATAATCTGTCCTCATCACCAGAGCCAGGCTATCACCACTAAGTTTGGAGAGAAGCAAGGTTGTACGTGTGAAAGGACTCCCTCAGAGCAGATGCTGCATGGCAGTATGGCCACTTGGATCCCACTGATGGTGTCTCACCCAACCTGGTCATCATCTCCAACCCTGTGAGAGAAACCCCAGCTCTTCTGCAGCTGGGTTCAGTTATTACAACAATCTATGATCATGACTCTCTTCAAAACTCAACAGATCTGAAAGCTAAGAGCACCGGCTGAGCCAGGAGGTCCAGGAGATCCTAGATATCATTGTTCTCAGATGACATAGCATGGGAGGTGATGTCTAAGAAATTTTAGGTCACTCTGAAAAATTAGATGAATGAACTTGAGTAAGACAGGTGTGACAGAAGAATCCAGAATCAAGACAGTGTTCACCTTAGCCAGAAATGCTTCCTGGGCCATGCTACCTGTGGACTGGCCCTATTTTTCATTGTTCAGCATTTCACAGCTTTGTTTATGGACTTCTGCTTTAATAAACCATTCTCCTCCACCTTCCTTTCTTTTATCTTGTGCTCTCGTGAACTCCAGAGCATCTATAAGAATGAAGGGAAAGCACACAGGCCCCATTAAAATCTCCTCTTCCCAATTTTCCACTTGGCATGACAGCCTCCAGGAGCATATTTCATCTAGAAACAGAGACCATGTGGATTCCTCAACTAGAAACATAGCCTCTCATCCACCCGTCTTCTGAGGCAAATATATATTGATGACCAGCAACAGTGTCTGTCCTACCCAGTGAACTGAAAAAATAAAATTTATGCTTTTTATGAAGAAAGGGAGAATATTCTTACAGTTTCTAGAACCCCAGGGCTTCCACCTAAGACCCTAGCATTGAAGTCCAGGCCTACTTATGGACTTTGAATTCACATGTGAAATCAAGCTGAGGATGGAGGCCCACCTGGCAGAAAGCATCAGGCCTTTCAGAAGGTGACCATGAGTCTGGCCATTGTGGGAGCACATGCTGGGGAGCTGTAGAGAGAAGGGTGGGCGGGAAGCTCCTCAAATAGCCATGAGGAGCCCAGGTGGGGAAGATGCAATAGTAATACTGATTGATGCTGGGAACGAAGAGGACTGCCCTGCTTTCAACACACAGTCACATATAAGCACTGTGGAGTTAATTTCAGGGCAGTGTTTGACATCCATCCTCACAGAGAAGCAAAACCTTAGATTGCCAAGTACGTCAAAGCTTGGATGCAACCCCTCCATTGGAAAACAAAGCATACATCGTTCTATTCTTTGAGCTAATGAGCATTGAGAAGTGGGCAGGTGTTCTTTTCTTTTCCTGTTTCTCACAGTGACATCCATTGACCTGCACCTTACATTCTGTGTAAGATGCACAAAGGAGAAACGCGTCTTACTTAGAACACCAAGCATTCTGCATTCAAGTCTGTGTGGGCACATGTGTCCATGGCAAATTCAAGAATGGCAAACAGATAATCTCGCGGTATATTTGACCAAAGACTCAGCCCACTTCCCTAGTGTGTATCAAAGGGGATTCCAATTTTGCGTATTTCTAGGTTCCAGCTCTCTGGAAACCCCTCTGCCCAGACAAGGTGCACTTGTTCTTATATGGCTGCTTCCCCCAGCGGAAAGTTGGATGCTGCTCTGTGTAGACACAGGACAAATTCTAGTTTTCCATAAAGTTGAACAAATCTGACAGAGCAGGAGCATGGCCACTTTTGCAGCTTCCCATCCTTCTTTTTCTCCTGTTTCCCTATCCATATGCCTTCTTATATATGATCACATTTCCAAACTCCTGGATCATAGAATGAGTTGAAGTTCCTTTTGACCCTTCCTGGAGAATGTGCTTGCTCTCCCTCCTCTCTCATGTCATCATGTCTTTGGTTTTATTTCTCCCACCATGGCAGGTCTGTCCCAAACGTGGGGCCCATCCCCCTGTGTCCCCTCAGCACCTGGCATGGTTACATGGCAGGCAATGTTGCACTTACTTGATCCTACCTTAAATATCCTGTCTTTTATTCCCCAAGCGCACTATCTGGATAGGGTAGTTAAAGGTATGGTCTTCCTTCCTCTATTTTCCTTTTGTCTTTGTGTGTGTGTTTGTGTATGAGCATAAAAGGAGAAATGTGTATACAAGAGATGTATATACACCCCATAAGCATGGTGTCTAGATGCTGCCACATTCCCCAGCTTTGTCACAGCATTCATTGCCCAAAGGGTGGGGTTTTGGTCACAAGGTGGTTGATATACCTGAAGTGTCATTCTTCCCCCTAAGGTGTTCAATCTGTTACCATTGTGCTGTTGTCCTTCCCTGCCCATACACACATATACCCCTCACTCTTTCTGCCCTATCTTATATCACCCTGCCCATCCCTTACAGCTCCTAATCCATCAGAATTAAGATACTGAGGACCAGGGTGGGTGACCTGAGAAAAGAAGAGGCCCCAGAGCAAGCTAAAGAATCTCAGCAACTACATTACGTTACTGTCACCATGTTCATTCATCCAACAACCACATATGGAGCTCCCACTAGTAGTAGTACTGTGTGCTAGATACTGTGACAGGCTCTGGAGAATTGGGGAAACAGACCCCTGACCTCAGGGAGTAGATGATTTGTTTGTTTGGGATTTTTTTTTTTTATTCCTTTTCAGAGAAGGCCCGAGTTTGGTAAGTTTTCTGTTTGAGGAGTGTTCCCTTTCAGGCAAAGTAATTCCATGTTAAACATCTTCATTAACTAGGCAGTGCCTCATTTTCCAAATCAGCCTTACTATTCTAAGAATAAATCTGAGAAAGGTCAGGTATGTTTGCACCTAAAAGAAATCCAAATCTCCCGACAAGAAATATCATGCCACATTCATCTTTTTGTCCTGAAGTCCTAACATATCACGTGGCACAGGATATGTGCTCAGTGGTTAAGGGCAAGTACTTCAGCATCAGACTACCTGAGAATGAATCCCAAGTCTAACAGTTAACCGAGTGACCTTGGGCAAGTTACTTAACCTCCCCTCACTTGGGAGTCCTTGTAAAATGAACTTGGTAATGGGACCTATATCATTGGGTTGGCATGAGGATTAAGCAAATGAATGCATGTAAAATGCTTAGCACATGGGCAGGGATGATGCTCAGTAAATGTTAGCGATGCTATTTTATCATCACATTCTTATTCTCACCCCTAATTTGGAGGACTTCATTAGCCAGAGTAATTTTCCAAATTGTCGAGAAAACAGTTAACTTGGCTTTTATTTATTTTTTGGGGGGGCGGAAATTAACTTGGCTTTTAATAAGAGATAGCAACTGCTGTCTAAAAACTTATAGAAAAGGTTTAGGCAAAACATGAATGACTGAATGCTTTCCAACCAGAACATCTTTGTCAAGTACAGGAAAGGTGTTAGTGGGACCCATCAGATGGATGCCTTGTGTTGAGAAGCAAGGTCCCGTGCATCTTATATGCTGGGTCTTCCCCTGAGAGTACAGTCATTCTGGAAAGAGAGAGTTGTACCTGTGAGCCTCTTTAAAATAGGCATTTCACATAATCATTATCAGAGGAATCTTCAGTAAGGATTCAATTTAATAATGTTACCATCTATTTGGTAGAATTTGTTCCTACTATCTGAATATTTTTCATATCCATGAGTCTTAAGTCCTTTGAATTTTTTTAGGGGAGTAGATATAACTATACTCATTTTATTAGAAAAGGAAATTGAAGTTGAGTAGTTGAGGGGCCCACCCTGGGTCACACTTCTAGCAAGTGGCAGAACCAGGATTTTTAATTTCCTGACCTAATCAATATTTCCAACATTCTCTCCTTCTATCAGCAGTCACCAGGAATGTCCCATAATTTCCAATATTCTTCCTCCAAACCATGCCTTCCAAACTGGCACCTTCACTAGGTAGTGAAACATTCTCTCTCAAACCACCATTTTATTATCTTTAGTTCAGAAAATATCACCAGACCTTTGTTTGGATTAGGCCAATGAATCATAACTTGTTTTAAAAGACAAATGTTCAATTACCAAAATCTGGGTTTGAACCAGGCCCCATCCTGCTGACTTTTCTGGTATAATGGATACTAATCCTAAAAAAAAAAAAAATTCAGAGACCTCTACCCTACAAACTAAGGACTTGTCAGAGTAGAGTATCATGACAGCCAAGACAAGCCAACTTTGGTTCTTTGTTTTCCATTTGCATCACTAGAGACTAAAGAACCAACATGCACTTAACAACGATGTCAAACTCCTCCTAAGTGCCAGGAAATATGGATACCACACAACAGAAATGCTTCCTACTCTTGTATTGCCAGCAGTCTAGCAGAGTAGAAGCTAATAAAACAAATAATTCCAACAAGTTTGATGAGGGTTATGATAGGGGAAGTTCAGGGGCCACTTAGCAAGAAGAAACCCCCCACCCCAACTTAGGCAGTGCCTTGTAGACCAAGATTGTGAACTTTAGCAGAAGCATATGAGAAAGGTTTTTTTTTTATTATTTTAAAATATTTTATTTATTTATTCATGAAACACAGAGAGAGAGAGAGAGCCAGAGACACAGGCAGAGGGAGAAGCAGGCTCCATGGAGGGAGCCTGACATGGGACTCGATCCTGGGGCTCCAGGATCAGGCCCTGGGTTGAAGGCAGGCGCTAAACCGCTGAGCCGCCTGGGCTGCCTGAGAAAGGTTTTTTAAAGCAGGATGATGACTTGATGACATCTGTGATTTTGAAAAATCAGTCTGACCATATTGGGGAACAAGAGCTCCGGGGGAACGTTTGGGGGCAAACAGACCAATGAGGAGACTCTTGCCATCATGTAGATGGGAGATGATGTGACCGACCTTGTCTAGAGAAGTGACTGTAGGGGTGAAAAAGTACAAGAGAACTGGAAAGAGAACCATAAAGAAATGGGACATTCCGATATATGATAGGGTCGCTAAACAGCCCCTCTGCCACTTAACTAAAAACTATCTTCAAGGATTCAGAAAGTCTTCCTGTCATACCTGATGCTAGCTTCAAGGGGACTTCTTTATAGGCTTACGCAGAAGGCTGAAGATAAAGTGGTCCCTTGTCATTTAAAGGGCATCTTTTCTTTTGAAAAGCTTAGGGCTTCTCTAAACCTTGAAATTACATTATTTTGGCTCTAGCAAATGCCTGATGTGAGTCCTTCCAGAGGGGATTGTTAATGTCAGTTGGGTTCTCTGAATTATTGATGAGTTTCAGGAGTTTGTAGAATTAATGAGCTTTAGTGGTGGGTAAGGATGGGCATATTGCTTTAAGTAAGTCAGCAAGTCACCCCAGAGGAGGCTTCCTCATACTGGCTAATGGGGGTATGATTACTCCAGAAGCAAACTGCTGGCTGAGAGCAAACCTCATTTAACCCACAGGTACTCAGAGTCCCTCTGAAACCCTGAAACCGATAGGACAGTGCAGACCCCCAGGGTATAACTTGGTCCATTTGAAGAAACTAACAGTATTTAAAATGTTCCTGTGATTTCACATATGGAGCTTACCCTCCCCAAGAACACCTGCCCCCTGAAGCCATCTCTGAGTACCACAGAATGTGTGCACTAGACATGGTGTGCTAAGACGAGCTCACTAGAGCAAGGGTTCCCAAAGAGGGTTTTGTGGAATGGAAGATTCCACATTATCATAAGTGGTTATAGGGGAAAGAAAGTTCTGAGGTCATATTGGAAAATGCTCTGATAATCAAATAAGCAAGTTTCTTTATTCTTGTAAGACTCTCAAAGCCTTTAATGTATTAATATTCAGTGTGACTTTCTAGAATAAGATTATAGGATAAAATACTTTCCAAACTTATTTGACCACAGAAGCATGTTTTTGAGGACTTCATAGAACTAGCATTCCACAAAATTCACTTTGGGAAGTATTGTTTGAGATTAGTAGACCCATTGTAAGTCCTTCCTGGAACAAAGTAAGATATAGGCAACTAGAATATAAAATTATTGAGGGTGGAGGATATATCTCACCTCTGTATTCCCTAGAATTAATACACACCTGCCTGGCATCCAGTAAGTGCTGGGTAAAGTTTGTTGAAATTAATAACAGTATCATCAAAATTAAAGTTGTTTTGACGCTATCTAGTGAGTTAGTTGTACTGGGAGGACCTAACACATCGTCTCATCTGAACATTCATTTTATAGATAAGAAAATTGAAACCAAAACAGGATAAGTAACTATGCAG
This sequence comes from Vulpes lagopus, assembly GCF_018345385.1. Lineage (NCBI taxonomy): Eukaryota > Metazoa > Chordata > Mammalia > Carnivora > Canidae > Vulpes > Vulpes lagopus. The sequence continues at coordinate 29,544,109 of NC_054838.1, read as the reverse complement.
CAATCCCACAAGCTAGGCAGCAGGTACCAGAACCGAGGTCTCCTGTCTCATTCATTGATTCATTTCAACAAATACCCATTGAGTACCTGCTGTGTGCAAGGCACTGGGTTAGATCCAACACTGCCTTTATGGAATTTATATTCTAATGGAAGGAATAAGACATTAAACTAATTGCAAAATTAATAATTTACATACATTCTGTTCCAAGGAGAACAGAACAGTAGGAAAACATGAAGCAGTGGGCCTAAGTTGGGACTCATGGCCTTGAACCCATCTTGCTGCCTCCCCACTGAGCTGCATGTTAATCCCCATTGCTGGGCTTATCTCAGCTCTCTTTGGCAAGGTTTGTAGTTATGAGGACCATAGCTCTTGACCCAAACATTCATACAGTTGGCACCGGCAAAGGTTATTTTCTAGTTTGTGACTTTCTTGGTGAAGTTATACAACATTAAGACAAACTAATTCAATTATAATAATAGCAGCTATCATTTATTGAATGCCTGCTTTTGTTACCCACTGTGCTAAATAATTGACATACATTATCTCATTAATCTTCTCAGCAACATTTTGAGTTAGGTATTATCTCCATTTTACAGATGGCAATCCTGAGGCATATAGAGTTAAATAATTTGCCAGTCATCCCGTGGATAGTAACTAAAAAGGTAGTATGGGGATTTGAATTGAGGTCTTCCCAATTCCAAACTCCACACTGTGTTACAGGACATGGTTTTAATATACGATTTCGGATTAAATGGAGTGAAATTAGAACTGCCTTAGAAAATCAGGGTCTGAAAAAATAACAAAAAGTCATTTAATTTAACAATAATATGTAGTTAAGCCATCTATGGTAAAACCTCAGTAGATGGCAACTGTCATTGTATCACTGTCCTGAAGCCTCTAAACCAGGAGGTGGAAACTCCAGCAAACTGACCAAATCTGTTCCATCACTTACTTTCAAATAAAGTTTTATCAGAACACACCATCATTCATTTGTAAGTTACATCTGGCTGCTTTCCCACTACAATAACAGACTTGAGTAATTGCAATAGAGACCATATGGCTCAAAAGCCTAAAATATTTATTATCTGGACCTTCACAGACAAAGTTGGCTGAGTCTGATCTAGACAAGCACCTCACATTTCTATGTTGCCATTCTGTGACCCCTATATGAGGTTATGGGTACAACTTATACTATATGCCTTCTACTCAAAATAGAAGGTGAAGGTCAATAGAAGATCCAGATATTGTCTTCAAGCTGTATATCAGGCTTTGTGCATCATTCATACATTATCTTATTTAGCTCCCTGAGCAACCCCATTTGTAAGTAGGCTGAGGCCCAAAGAAATTATATAAGGTGCGTGGGTCATAAAAATCACTGAGTGGCAAACCAGACTGATAGGGCTTCCAATCTTGTACTCTTACACAAGAGGTGCTCTTTGTGGCTGACAGGAGGTTACGTCTTAGAGCAAGAGAAAGGAATCTACTACCATTCTTACCAGTTGGACTCTACTTCCTTCCTCCAAGACCGATTTCAAATATAAATGAGGCTCAATTGAAAGCCAGTCCCAGCTGGATGGATAAGCATTTAAATGGGACTAACTGGAGAAAGAGAGAGCCTGTAACTGTTTAAACCAGGAAGGGTAGCTAGTGTCCGCTGCTGGGTCAGGATGCCTGGGTGATCACCTGCATGCCACAGCACTGCTCCTGCGCTTTTACAACTGCTTTCTCAGTAACTTGTGGGGTAGCTGTGCTGGTGGCTTCCCACCTTTCCCAACAGGCTTCTGTTGTGCAAAGACCACATAGTCTACATTTGCTTCTAAACTTCTGGAAAGATCCCTCTTAGGTTGGAGTGCACAGTCAATAAATGTTTCTTCCTTTGAATGACCAACACGGTAGCCAGAGTGATTGATTGGTTGCTGTCTGAACATCTCAGATACAAATGAACATGTTCTTTCCTTTTACTTTGTAATAAAAGTCAACTACCAACAGCCCTTGAAACACTAAGGTTTTATATTCTAATTGATGGGTCATTCAGTGAGTCTCTACCTTGGCCTATGTCTTGTACTGGACAGCTACATTCACACTGGCCCCATTTAAGAATAATGGGTCAATTTTCAGTTATTTCATGGCAGAAAATTTACTCTGTAGCCATATTTGTAGCAGTTTGCTGCTCATAATAATAAATTAAGTTTTATAGATGGCTTTCACATCCATACCCTTCCCCAAAACTGAGCAGGACCAGAGAGAAGACACAGAAGGCAGACCAGTGAAAGGTGTTCTTTGATAGCTGCTCTGAGGAAGGAGTTGGCAGGTGTTAAAATGAAGATTTGAATGAAAACCAAGTGCCAAATAGAAGCTGAAGTGAACCATGTAACAACAGATTCTCAGACATAGATTTCTGAGCCACGAACTCAGAGAGAAGGGTTTAAAAAGATGGTAATAAAAAACCTGTAAATCTACTTGACTAGTAAGAATAACTCCCCACCTTATGATATGGGCAAAGCAGAACCAAGGCTGAATCTAAACATCGCCTGACCTTCTTGATGAAATCACCCGAGGTTTTCTCAGACAGATGGCCACTCCCGTATCAGGTTCCCACCATATTTTGTACATCTCCCTGAGGGCTTTTAGCAGTGAAATATTTGGCTCCTACAAATCTGTCTCCTTTGATAGGTAACTGGCTGCATGCTCCTCAAGAATAAGAAATAGGTCTTATTCTTCTCTGTACCTCCAGTGCTAGCCCAGAGAAGGTGCTTGATAAAGGACAGACAGGCACACGGATGTACGGATGAGCAAAATCAGGGAAGGGCAGCCCCACCTGTCCCTGTGTTTGCAATCACAGACAGCCCTAGCTAGTCTCTCTCATGGCAATCATCGGGGTTCCTCTGTGTGCAGAACCCTCTTCTCAGTGACTATAGATAAGATGGGCAGAAAAAGACCCAAGGACTCTTCCTCAAAGCAAAGACAGTTGTTTAGGAGAAAACAGGACAAAATGAATGAAAAGCCTAGGGTCCAGTACAAGTAACAGTACAGCAATACTTGATCCAGTAACAAGTGCTGAAAACAGGATAGCCCTTCTAGGATAAGCCCCAGAAGTGCTGAGAGGAACATAAGGAGTAAACAGAGAGGGGCTTCCTCTGTTCCAAACACCCCCCGGAAACAGGAGAAACACAGAAGAGTGAACATGGAGGAAGGATCAAGTCCAAGTTTCCTTCAGTTACATTCTGTCAGGCTCATATCCACTGACTCACTCTTGGGAATCCTGATCACTTTTGAAAGGGGTCGGGGGATATTTGATGTGGAAGGTGCATCTTTCAGACCTATCGCCACCACTTCCCAACTGGACCACCTTCCTGGCCATCCTAACGTGCGGCCTTTGCCAAGTCCTTCTACCTCAGAATGTCCTTGGCAGAGTGGCAGTTCTCAGCAATCCCGGCCTCTCTGGGTGCTGAGGGCATCAACGCGCCGGCAAATGTGAGCATGTTTTCCAAGCAGGCAGGAAGAGCGTGAGTGTGTGTGACCACAGGTGGCTGCAGACGATCAGACCTCGATGCTGTGTGCTTTGCCTTGCAGAGGGCTGCCCTGGGTTGTGCAATGGTAATGGCAGATGTACCTTGGACCTGAATGGGTGGCACTGCGTCTGCCAGCTGGGCTGGAGGGGAGCCGGCTGTGACACATCCATGGAAACCGCCTGTGGTGACAGCAAAGACAACGATGGAGGTAGGGCTCCGGCACCTGGGGACTCCATGCGGCTCCAGTGGGGGTCGGGTTGGGGCCCAGGGTGGAGGGTGGGCATCACCGGGCCCACAGGCCAGCAGCACACCAGCTGTCCAGTTAGCGAGGCCTGCCAGGGAGGCATAAAAATGCAGGTGTGGCCTAAGGAATGAGTACATGTCTCTTTTTGTTCCATCTTAATTAATTTAAATGAACTAATGTAAATGAAATTAATTGCCATCTGACAGCTAGTGGAGGGGAGAAGGCATACGGAAGAAAGAATTTTCTAGCAATTCAATAGTGGGAGGATTTGCCTGGCAAAGTTATGAAATCCCCCTCACTGGAAATGGACAAGAAGAGGCCCGTCTAGTTTTGTATTACAGAAAATAGCAGAAAGGACACATCTTCAGTGGAGGGAGATTGAGTTACCCTCAGCTGAGATCCCTTCTCCCCTGATTCAGGAAGTAACCATCACTAAGCCACCTTTGTCCCCACACCCTCTGTCCCTGTGGGTTTATAACAGAACTGGTCTTAGTTGATAGGGTTTCTTCAAGTGCTGCATTGTCTAGACCCTAAGGAAGAAAGACCTGGACTTGTGGCATGTTTCTTTGCTGAGAGAGAAGAGATCAGGGTTCCAGTCCCTAAATCCCCATTGACCCCCTGTGTATCCCTAAGCAAGTTGCTTGATGTCTCTGGGCCTCACACTCCCTATTTGTGAAATGGGACAGTTAGATTGTGAGGATAGTTCCAATCCTTAGATTAGTCCTAGAATTAGCCTTCTCTTTTTCTATTGTGTTACTTGGATGAATATAATCACGATATGCTCTACTTTCCCTCTTGGAAGATAGGCTGATTCTTCCTGACTCTCCTGATCTCAGGGGGTGAGTAGGAGAGACTAAAAAGACAGAGAAATGAAAAAAACTTAAACAGTCGACCCTTCCTCTCTTAATAATGGCCTGACAGCTGCCCTGGTCCAAATGTGTTTATGTAGCTACTCCACATGGATGCTCAGGGACTTTCTAGTATGTGGCACAGAATATAAAATCAGCAGGCCACATTCTCAGCACCCCAACCTCTGGGAATTTTATCCTTAGAGTGGCTCTGCAATCTCAGAGCACTGTATGGATTAAAAGGCCACACATCTTTATTGTGCATATTCTAATTGATTTGCCTTCAGTTGGCTCCAGCAGCCCAGAAAGGGCTACTTCAGACTACCAACCTTTGTCTGAACTGGCTTTTGGTCCATCACCTGCTGCCTGCACCCAGGAGGTGATCAAGCCCATGCATCCAGATCTGGGCCCAGTGGAGTCATTGTCAACAAGGAGCTTGAGGGGTTGAACCTTGGTACCCAGGCAGAGACAGTGGATCCAAGTTCTCTTCTTGAGACTTTGCAGGGTTGAAATGTCCCTTAATCAACCTGAAACTTACCAAGACCGTTATTTCTTTTTTGTTTGTTTAAAGAGTTTATTTATTCATGAGAGATACAGAGAGAGAGAGAGGCAGAGACACAGGCAGAGGGAGAAGCAGGTTCCATGCAGGGAGCCCGATGTGGGACCCGATCCTGGGACTCCAGGATCACGCCATAGGCTGAAGGCAGATGCTCAACTGCTGAGCCACCCAGGGATCGCCCAGTGTCCATTAATTCTTGTGCTCCATAAATATCCAGAGTTCCTCTTCTGGGTCCAGGTCCTAGGCCAGGCATGGAGATGACAGAGTCTTGTCGCTGCACTCCAGGAATTCAGATGGGGGAGGAAAAACCCAAGGTGAAGTGCCAGTGGACAGTGTGAGTGCCTTGCAGAGTTATATTATTTGGTGTGGGAGCAGGGACACATTCACCAAGAAGGTGATGCTCGAGTAGGCAGGTATTTCCTGGAAAGAAAGGGGCTTTATGATCAGAGAGATCACCATGGGCAAAGGCAGGGCAAGACATGGAGGGACACCAAGCATCCCTGTCTCCAGGCAAGAAAAAGTGCGATAATATTTGCTCTTCATAGGATATCCTCTTCATAAGATAGAGACGTTAGCCTAAATTACTTGCATCACTTCTCAGCCTTCTCCTTCACTTTGCCTGTAGACACAATTCTAATGGGCAATGGTAATTTCATGTAATCAGAAGGAAAGAGACCAGAGCGGCACCATGAAGTCATGCCCCTGTCAAGAACGCAAAGTCTTGGCCCAAGCCCTCAAACAGCTGTTGAACATCTGGGCAGCAAAGGAACTGAGTGTCCTTGAGAAATGTGGGGAAAGGGCACACATACAAGAATAGGTTATAAAATGAGATTCATCTGTTCCCTCACATGTAACACAATACGTGTGCATCCTGTATCCTGTTGACCAGCCAGCTCTCCTAGTGCTAGAACTCACCAGTGTTTACATGGTGCATGGGCACACAGGAGCCCAAAGCCTCACAACGTGGGTGGGTGAAAGAGCTTCCTATCATAGGAAACGAGGTTGATCCAGACCCCAGGGAAATGGAGTCTCCTCCAGCCACTCTGAAAGATGAACCAGCAGGAACTAGAAAAGAACAATCAGAAAATCCTCAATTGCAGGAGATGATATCTCTTGCATTTATGGAACAGGTTATAGACTGGAACGAGCTTTTACATCTCTTAGCAAAGCCATATGATAGCGTTGTAACCGGAGTTTGTTGACTCACTCAACAAACATTAAATGAACGTCTGCTCTGCATCAGGCCCTGTACTGCATCCTGGGGCTTCAGAGACAAATAAGACACAGTCCCTGACCTTGTGCAGTTCACAGTCTGGCGGGAGAGATAAGCAGCCTGCAATTGCACTGCAGTGGGATAATTGCTGTGGTGAAGGGGCAGCCACTCATTCAACTGACACTATCAAATGCCTCAGTACCCTCCTGGGAACTGTGATGTGGTCCCTGTCCTATGAAGCTTCCAGTCTAGCCAAGAAGACATCCATGGGTCATCATGGTTGGGAAGACAACTAGCTGTGGAGACCAGATTTGAGAGAGCCTTGGGTTCTTAACTGTGAAATGAGGAAACATCTCACCCACAGTCCTCTCAGTTCGATGGACTCTCCACCCACCGGGGGAGCCAAGGAGATGGTGCACAAGATCCCTGCTTCGTAGAGTAATAGAGATGAAACAACTGTAGGGAGTCCCCACGCGCTAGAGGGGACAAGGCTATCCTCACTGGCCTCTTACTCTGAGTCTTGGCCAAATGGGGACAGTTTTCATGGAGGGAGAAATGGGGCAAGCTGTACCAGGCATCACAAGAGTGAGCTGTATTTAGCACTGGGCTATTTGCCGTTCAGTCAAGCACACATTTACTGGGCTCCTACTGTCTGCAAGGCACCATGTTCCCTTCTGAGGGGATATAAAGAATCAGTGAGCATGGCCCAGTCTTTCTCCCTTAGGAAGCCCACAGTCATTTGGAAGAAATTGCTATCCTAACAACTAAATCTAGTGGAGGCAGAATGGAATAAATGCCTTTCTTTCAGCCATGATGAATAAGTCAGGGTGGAGCAGAAAGTGGTAGAGCCTAGCAGAGCGATTGTTCTTGGCTGATGTGACTCCGGAGCTTGGAGAAAGGATTAGCCAAGTTCAATGTCGAGTAACAGGACTGTAAGAGTCACAGCACAGAGACTCCAGCTCCCTCCTTCTAAACAACTCCCCCGCATCTTGTAGGCAGAGAGACTGGATTCCAGAAAGGGGATGTCATAGCACACATGTCAGCATCACACAGAAAGTCAGTAACATGGTCTGGACTAGGACCCAAGACCCTTGACCCTGGACTAGGGCTCAAGGCCTGGACTTGGACCCTTGACCCTAGAGCTCTGAGACCTTACAGGGATTCATCCTCATCCTAGAAAGGCAGTGTGAGTACTTACTCGAATTTAAATGGGGCTACCACAGCTCCCAAAGCTGACTGGAGGCCGAGAATGATAATTTGCATGTCATTTTACAGTTTGCAAAACAACTGTGCATTCACCTAACAGCGCCCGTTGGATGTGGTATTATTATCCTCTTACTATTTCTGTATAATGAGGAAACTGGGGCTTCGTGAGTGGAAGTACTTTACCCAAGTCACACAGCTGATGGGTGGCAGAAACTGCCATGGTCTGGGAGGTCTGGCCACACTAGAGCTTTTCAGTGTGCACGGACCTCAGACATATGGCTCCATTGTAAACCCAACCGTGGCTCTTCAAGTTACCTGAGAACGGCTGGGTTCTCTTCTTTCCCACTTTGCTAGGCTTAAAGCAGTCCTTTCTAAATAAAACTTGAATTTCAAGCTTCATTAAGAATGCTGTCACAGTATTTTTAAACTATGAAACCAAAAAAAACAGGGTGGGGGGGCTAAGAGTATGACTGAGTTGGGTTTAGCATTATTGGCTTGTTTTTGTTTTCATTTGTGGTTGTTGTGTAGATTTAAAAACAGAAGACAGACTCTGAATGTGACTCAGTGACTCCCAGTCTGCTGATCCTCTGTCAGGGCTCCCCTCACCCTGACTTGCCTCCCGATGTCACCAGACCAGTGGCTGGTGAGGGACCCCGTGAGACCAGCAAGCAGAAAGGCCCCAACCCACCACACGGTGTGAGCTCCTCTATGTGCCTGCCCACTTGACAAGAGGATGTGCCTGGTTCATGTAGTATGGTCATGAAGTGCTATATGAGTCTTCTCATCTGTTGCAGGGACCCTCTGATGGGACATGTTCATTTCATACCCATTCTGAAATGGTGAAACTGGGTCCCAAAGATACGAAGTGGCTAAGGAATGAGAATAATAATGCCTGCCTTGCAGGGTCGCTGTGAGGATTGCAGGTGCATTCAAAGTGCCTGAGAGGCAACACAGGACAGCGATTAAAAGTACACGATCTATACCCAGACGGCCGGGATTTAAACCCCAGCTCTCTTGTTTGCCGACTACATGTCCCTGAGTGGGCTCTTCAACTTCTCTAAGTTTCAGTCCCCCACCTGCAAATGTCAGTTCTCATTCTCCTGTGCCTTTCTACCTGTATGCACAAAAGCATGATATTTATTATTAAAAAATATATATACCCATATAGAAATAATTATTTTTAAGAATTGGAATTACACTTTCTATGAAATTTTATACTCTAGTTATTTCACTTACAATTAGAACGTGTTTCTCTATATAATAATGTATTTTGATCTTTTTCATCTCTTGATTAAAATTCATATACCAAACTGTTCCATGCTCATTGCTGGAAGGAAAATAATTCAAGTTTACATAAAGGAAAGTAAGAGCCATAGGTTAGAGAGCGTTCCCCAGAGCCAGGCTCCGTGCTGGACATTCTGTGGACGCGATGTCCAGCCCTTCACAACAGACTTGCAAGGCAGACATTTCCATGCAGGGAAACTGAGGTTTGGTGAGCTGAAGTCGTTTGCCCAACATCACACAATGGATCAGCAAGAGAGTTAGGATTAGAATGGAATGGGTCTTTAAAAAAAAAAAAAAAAAAAGAAGCCAGAATATAAAATCCCCTGGAATCTTAAAACAACCAGACCCCTTTGGATGAAGAATTTGTAAGCAGCTTCAAGGTGCGATCATCTTTTCAGGTGCTGTTGATCCCATTAAAAACGATCATGGATTGCAGTACAGATCATTGGTAGATGCCATCTAGAAGGAGAAATTTCTGGAAAGCAGAGAACAAAGCTGTCCGCCCTCCCTCCTCCTCCCCATCTCCCATTGCTGGAGTGGAGAGCTCACATAAAGCCATAGAATTCAGTCACCCTTCCCACTTTCTCTAAACCACATTTCTTGTGATAAGAGACAAGAGAGAAATTGACCTTTAAAAATCCTGTGTTGCAAGGGGCAGATAGAGATTTTGCAAGCCTTTTCAAAGAAGGCACAGAGTTTATTATAGCAAATGACAAAAACTTCTCCCAGATGTGTAGAGAGGTGGAGGGACATCCCACCCCCATCCCCAGGGCCTCCCTGGATGCTGTTCACCGCCTGCCATAAGCCGCTCTGTGGCCACACTACGGGCGTGAGTGAGATGAGGTTGGCTGCTGGGCTGTGGAGCAGGGGCAGCAGCTAAGTCCACGGAGAAATAGATGGACTTGCTATACGCTGTCCACGGGGCCGTGAGCGTAAGGAGCATGCAGACAACTACAACACGAAGAATTTCCCCTTGAATTTGCCAGACCTGCTCCCATCTCTGTTCTTTTGGCTTGCTCCTGTCCACCCTCCAGCCCCCACTTAAGCATTCTGTCTTCCAGACAATACCGCAGCCCAAGCTGGGCTCCCACCTTCTGGCTTCCACAGCCCCATCTCTTCCTTCTTTCCCAGCACTGTCTTGTCTCTGGCTGAGCCAAGGGCTGAATCCTGCAGAGGCGTGACTGTCTTCTCCCTATCTGTCCACATGATGGACACCGAAGGGACGAGCCTGTCCCAGTGCCTGTTTTCTAAGGAGAGAAATGAGCTCCTCCTAGGGGGGGATGGCCTCCACCCCACCCCATGGTCCCGCCTAAGTGACTGAGCTGTTTGCCTCGGGGTCCTCAAATAATCATTCTTTCCTTTGTTCATTCGTTCAACAAATGAGATGCTCACCATGTGCAGGGCACTGTGCTCTGCATTTGGGGTAGAGAAATAAACCAGTCCATTCCTAGCCCAGTGGAGGAACTAGAATGTCCAAAGTATTGACAGAGAAAGATGTAGACTGTGGGATGGTCCCAACAGCTGGATTTGAAGAAAAGTAAGATACCAAATTCCGAACTTTGCCTCACTTCACAAACCGGGTGACATTGAGTAAAGTCACTTAACCCAAGCCCCAGCGTCCTCATTTGTAAAGACGAGAAGGCTAGCTGAGCCTTCTGTGGGACCCTAGGGCCCACCTTTCCCTCTGAAGGGGTTTCAGCCAGCTGGCCACCAGGAGAGATGGGCCTGAGGCACAGTAAGGCCAGGAGGTGGCCCCGGGGCAGGGTAGCCCCCAGGCAGGGTAGCCCTGGGGGCTGTCTGACCGAGAGGGCCACCAACATCAGATACAGAGATGAGTCACCCAGGGTCCCACCACTCACTGGCAGCTGTTAAGATCACAAAATGAGCAGAAAGCTACTCAGGACAGTGACTAATGGCAGACCTCAGCCATCCCTGTGCCATGTCACCTGTCTGCAGGGGGTACTCCAGGGAACAGCCACGGGCACGAGGGGGACACCAGAACCTCACTGAAGGACTCACTTATTCTGCACAACCCAGGAAGCCGTCAGCGATCCTGAGAGACTGGCAGGGCACATTCTCCTGGGTGCACGTGAATAAATGAGGTCTCAGACATAGGAAGGCATGTGCCCCAGGTCTCATGGCGAGAAAGTGACAGAGCCAGGGAAGCAGATGGCTCTTCAGGATCCTAGCCTGGATGTTTTTCTCTCTTGTGCCCCATTCCCTGGTCCTCAAGGTTACCTGACACCCACCAGCAGGACAGGCACTATTTGCTGTAATAAGGGTATAATAGCATAGAAATAAAATATGGACATTTGGTAAGTCAGCCAGCTTGTGTGGAATATACAATTAAGTAAGACATGAAATCCTTGGAAAATGTAAATGTTTCCAAACTAGCCCCACTGGACAATCATGAAAACTATACATTGATGCATTTCTGGTCTATCCCAAAATTTGATTGTCCTCAAAGCATACTTTTTTTCTCTTAACCAGAGTCTTCTAAACTCTGTCATCTATACCTAAGGAAACAAAAGTGTAGAAGAGTCTCTCTTACTGCAGGGCAGCCGCATGCCCTTATCGGGCTGCCATATGCTGCATTTGAAAATGGAAGGACAAAAGCTTGTCTTGTAAACTGAACCCTTGATAAGAATTTTGTGGGCACTACTTGCTTTTGAAATAGGTGCTTCATTTGACAATGATCATCTCTATTAGCAAAGGTTTAGCTCACATTTACTACTTTGCAAATATTTGCTGAGTGAAGGATTAGGGAGTGTCCACCCAGAAAGGCATAGGCAGACGGAACCCTTGACCTGGCATTGTCACTGTCCTGTGAAGCATAGCAGTGAGCCATTCCAGTCCCGGGTCTCTCATGAAAACCCTGCTTGTGGGATGTGGCTCCATTTCAGAGAACCCCAATCTTCAAGTCCCCTGAGTCGCCACGTCCATAACTGACAAGTGTGTCTTTCCAGCCATCTTCATCTAATTCAGTTCTTCAAAGCCAAAGTACATCCAGAAAGGGCAGCCCTGGAATGTGCGATGGGAGGGAGCCAAGGCAGGTCCATTGTGAGGATACCTGTCCAAGGGAAGCACCCAGCCAAGGAGCTGACAGGGGCTCTTGTTTACCAAGCACATACTTACGTGCTGGTCATCATGCCAAGTGCTCCATATCCATGATCTCACTTAATCCCCCAGCCTACCTGTGAGGTATGTCTGATTGTGCCTTTTACAGATGAGCCAAATTGAAGCTCAGAGCCCTTACTGAGACTTTCATTTCCAGTAGAATGTCCAATTAGATCACAAAGGGCCTCTGATCACAAGAAACAACAATTTCTTTTTAAAAATTTATTGCCTTTCTTGTTTTTAAAAAGGAAAGAAAACAGGAATGTGGGGAAGTCTGATTCCAGAAGCAAAGATAAAGCCAGAAGCTAGAGCAAGAGGCACAGGGATACTGAAATGAGTCCCACAGCCCTCATCTCCAGGAACTCAATGTCTGGGGAAGGAGACAAAGAAAATCAAAATTAGAGTGTGGGGAGGGGGAATGAGTGCTGTGATGGAGGTCACCCAAGGAGCCGGAAGGGCACCGAAGAGTGGTATTCAGCAAAACTCATAAATTCATGTTTTCCACTTAAGAAATAGTTCCCAAAGGTCTCTTCAGGACTTAGAGAACCTTTTATACTTCAGAAAGAACTGGGCTCAGATTCCAAGTCTGCACCTTCTCTCACTACAGGAATTTGACCAAGTTACTCCACCACTTTGAGCCTCTGGTTCCTTCTCTCTAAAATGAGGGTGGTGACATGGCTGGGCAGCTCATCAGTTGAGCATCTGACTCTTAATTTTGGCTCAGGTCATGATCTCAGGATCGTGAGATCATAGAGCCCTGTATCAGGCTCTTTGCTCAGCGGGGAGTCTGAGATAGATCTCTCTCTCTCTCTCTCTCTCTCTCTCTCTCACACACACACACACACACACAAATTAATAGTGTTTTGTTTGTTTTTAATAAAATGAGGGTAATGGTGACAACAGTGGCTTCACAGAGCTGGGAAGATTCAATGACACATTTCTTGAAAGCATTCCTTGTCAAACATTTAGCACGATGCCTGTGATCATCATCATCATCATTGTTTAATATAATATCATTAATAATAACAATAATTCCTGGCTAACCTTCCCCCCAGGACTAGAGAACAGGAAGCAGTTCTTCCAAGATGCCACAGAGCAGAGTGTTTATAAAGAGGTAAAAGACTGGCTTCCAGGGTCTGCTTCGGTGGTAAACAAGAGCAGGCAATAGCTAATAAAATTTCAAATTAGCCATGACTTTTCACAGCCCTTCAATTGTGCTAGCTGATTTAATGGTCAACGTCCCTGCTCGCTGGGATTGAATAATGGAGCATTTCTGCAGAGTTATGGATGCGGCTGCTGAATCTGTCATGCTAACATCAATAGCAGAATGCAAATAACCCACAGCCCGGGCTGTAATTATGTGTTTAAGCAATGTCTGACAGGGGCAGCACGAGAATGTGTGATGGAGCCTGCCATCCGCAGCAGAAGACAGGTGCTTGGCTAGGCAATGAGTGGGTGTATCTGGGAGCTGGGACAGGAGCCACAAGCTAGGACCCAGGACAGTGCTGGTCAGAGGATGCCTTTCCTCCACATCTTAAGATGAATCCAGGAGGTGAGCAGACAAAGCACCAATGGTCCTTCACTTTGGAAGGAAGCTGTATGTAGACTCAGGAAGGGGAACTACCCCTTAGTAAGTACGTACTATGTGTCCCTTACTCTGCTGGATTCGAGGACGTAGGTTTTGTGTTTATGTAACATTTATGTGACACTTTTATAATCCCCTTGTAAGACATGTGGGAAATGGAGGCCAGAGAGTTTAAGTGACTTGCCCAAGGTCACACTCTAGTAAGTTTCAGATCCAAGATTTGACCCCAATCTGGGTTCTGGAATCCAGGCTATTTCTGCTCTGCTGCCCTCAAGGAAGCCATAAAGTCTTGACTACCATGCCGAAGTGGACGAGAAAGATGAAGGATTTTTGTCCCTGATTTACCTAAGAAGAAAACTGGATTTCAGGGAGGTCAAGTAACTTACCTGAGGCCACAACACCTCTGAGGCTAGGGCTAAGGGGCTTGAAGGTGCTGCCTGCGTGGATGGAGCACCGAACCTAGCCAGTGCATGTGCAGTGCTCTGGTGGCAGCATCTGTATTATAAACCGAGGGAGACAGAAGTGAGGGAAGTACGTCAATGATGAGGAGCCTGGGGCTCGGAGGGTAAATGCAGGCATTCATCCAGGGACATTCTTAGGGCCAGGTCTGGGACCTGAACTTCAATCTGAGCTTCATGATGCTCACACTGTTGAATTAAATCGAATGAAGATAGTGGTTTTCTGGCTTTTATGGATCGTCATTTGGTTTCATCATCTGTCTCATTTGTTAATTCGTTCAATTCTCATCCATGTATTTACTTAACGGTCATGTTTTAAACATTTGTAACTAAGTGCTGGGGATACAGCAGAGGTGACCAGAACAGGATATAGGTCTTCAGGATGGTGGGAAGGCTTGCCCAAAGTCACACAGCTTTTAAGCAAGAAAGGCAGAATTTGAACCCAGAGGAACAGGTGTCCTTAGACTTTTCTCTGCCAACAAAGCACAGATTGTGACCCTGGGCTTTTCTTTTCCCCACGTGAGGCAGTATCCTCTAATCCCTGGGTTTGTTATCCATTTTAAGCTATGCTATTGGGTGCCTGTAAAAGCCCTCACGCAACCAAAAATCTATGGTCTGATAGAATTTCTTTCTTTGTACTTTGGGAAGCTGGAAGCAGTCCTATAATTTTCAGTCCTGAAAAAAAATTCATCCATGAGGTAAAGAGAATTCCCTGCTAGTGGCATGGCAATCAGAGACCCCATCTCACAGAAAGCAGAGCTGGGTCTTCCTGTATGGACATGGCAGCTGGCAGCGATGCTGGCAGTCATGGGGCCTCTTCCTCACCCCTAAAGCCAGTCAGTCACCAGCTCTTATTGTTCTTAACCCTTAAACATTCCTATTTCTGTTCCTGCTCTGATCTCAGCAACCATTATTTATGCCCCGTGCAACCTCACAAATGCCCTTGCCATTGTGGGGTCCCCAGCTTCCACTTTGGGCCAGCTTCAGTCCCCTGTCCTGGCAACAAGGGAGGTTCTTTCAATGATTCAGATCAGATGATATCACCCCTGCTTTAAACCTTCCAGGAGCTCCCACTGTCCGGAGGGTGAGATGCAAACCCCCTATGCTGGCCCACGTTCCTGGCACTTCTGCTCCTACCAGCATCGACAGTCTCTTCTTGCACTTGCGCCTCACTTTTCTGAGTTGAGTTTAGCAGCTCAGACATTCAATATGCTCTCCCATCCCTGGGCCCTCATATAATTTCCACAAACTCTCAGAAAAAAACTGCCCCGTGCAGGATTTCTATCACTTCTATCACTATTTCAAGGAGCCCCGTGCAGATTTCTATCACTCTGTACACTTGCTTGTCCATCTCTCCTACTAGACCAGTGGGTTGGCAGCAGATCTGAAGCACCTGGATCTCCCAGCAAAGGCCGTGGCTTATGTCAGGTTCTTAATAGAGTTTTTCAGTGAGTGGAAAATAGAGAAGTGAACAAAGGCATTGCGGACAAACACGGCTGGTGGAACATACTGGTATGAACTTCGTGCTCTGTCACCCCTACAGATGGTTTGATGGACTGCATGGACCCTGACTGCTGCCTCCAGCCCCTCTGTCATGTCAACCCGCTGTGCCTGGGCTCCCCTGACCCTCTGGACATCATCCAGGAGACACAGGCCCCTGTGTCCCAGCAGAACCTGCACTCCTTCTACGACCGCATCAAGTTCCTTGTGGGCAAGGACAGCACACACATCATTCCCGGGGAGAACCCCTTTGATGGAGGGTGAGTCCGCTGGGCCCCAGCTCCAGCCATGCTCTCTGCAGGAGAACGGAATCACCTCTAGGGCCACATTTCAGGGAGCGTGAGTGGGAGGAAGCCAGAAGGGCAGGCATCGAAGGCTCTTGATGGAATGTCACGGGAGGCAGAGAGGCAGCCTCGGGTACTCACACTTAGAAAACTGCTATCCCAGGCATTTGGAATTTTAATGAGCAAAGTTTTGTTGTTCCCGCTGGGTGATAGATGGAGAGAGTGAGAAATCAAAGGTCTGAGGGGAATCTTGGATCAATACCCTCTTTGCAGTCAGATATTACTGATTCTGCGGTCTCCAGATGAGCGGAAACACTTTAACACTGTTTACCCTCAGAGCTGATGTCCAGAAGACAGTGTGGGGTGGAGCGCATCTGCTGGCACTCCAGGCCACCTTCCTGGGCATTCTTTCACCAGTGCACAGGTGTATCTGTCACACACTCGACAGTTTTTCACTGAGGTCCATTCTGTGCCAGGTCCTGTGTTGGAATCACAGACTGAACAGGACACAGTCCCTGTCATTGGTCACTCAGTCCACTAAGAGGATGAAAAAGAGACCAGTGTGATAGACCAGAACTGTGCACCCAGAACCATCCCCCGGGAATGTCCAAGAGGTGCTCCTGGGTAGGAGGAAACCATGACTTAAGAACTGAGTCTTAAAGATTAGAAATGGTTTGCTCTGCCAGGGAGGGGATGGTGTTTCAGGCAGAAGGAGCAGATTGTGCAAAGACTAGGGCCTGACAGGGGACGGGAGCCAGCAAAAGGCAACCCTCTCTTTTCTGCTCCCCAGACCAGGCTCTGTGAACTAGACGTAATATCCAAGAAGGAGCTACTTCTAATGATTTTTTTTGAGATTTTATTTATTTATTTATTCATGAGAGACATAGAGAAAGGCAGAGACACAGGGAGAGGGAAAAGCAGGCTCCCAGCAAGGAGCCCCGTGCAGGACTCAATCCCAGGACCCCGGGATCACAACCTGAGCCAAAGGCAGACCCTCAACCACTGAGCCACCCCAGCGCCCGATTTATGATTTCTTTTGAATGTCTTCCAGTGTAGTGATGCCTCTTATATGCAGAGCTTTCTCTATAAATCAGCACAGTTCAGCTGAGTAGTTACAGGCTGTGTCCCTTCTGTGTCCATGACTTCTGTAGCAGAGAGTTCTTGCCCTGCGGGGACAGCAGAATTGTGGCGATGGCAATGGCGATGGCGATGGGTGGGAAGGGTGAAAGCCATCCTCAAGTTCTGTTTAAAGGAGGAGATTGGCAGGGCTTAGTCATCATTTGGGCCTGAAGAATGCAGGAGAGTCTCTCGCTCAGATGCCTTGGGAGATGGCATTGCCTTCATCAGATTGGGAACCTGAGAGCAGCAGCACTTGGGAGCAAGGTGATGACCTCCACCCTGCACAGTAAGGGCAGGGACACACCGCAGCCAGGTGGTAGGAAGCACCCAAGAGATCTTGTAGTTCATAAGCAATTCTCTAAGCTCACACAGAGGTTAAAGGTGTTGATTTGGGAGCCATCAACAGACAGGCAGGAGCACCCAGCAGTTTGCTCAAGGAGAATGTGTGAGGGAGGAAGAGCAGGGACCCGAGAAGAAATCACACGGAGCCACCCTGGGAGACAGTGTTGTCATCTCCAGAGCACAACTGGGAATCCAGGGAGGATGCCTCACTGTTGGGACAAGATGGAGCCTGGGTCATGGGCTTCACACCACAGGACTGTGGGGTCCAGGGCACATGCCTCCTGCTGCCCCAGCCCTCCCCACAGGGAGCAAGGACAGGACAAGGGAAGCAAAGGGGGGCAGTGCTCTGAGCCCAGCAGGAGGGGCCTAACAGGAGTGGGCAGGAGCCTTCAAACTTTGACCTTCTTAGAGGAAAAAAGTGCATTGTAATCCAGATCTTTCAACTTACCTTGAGAACCTCAGAGGTTAAATGACCTTCCCCAATTCACAGGCTAATCAAGTGGCAGAGCCAGGAGCAGAACTAGAGAGGAAAAACCTGTTCATTTATCTTGGTCAGAATTGCTGCTTTCGTCTCTGGGTAGGAAGCTTCCTGTTCTTCTATTCAATTGTGTGACTTTGTATGTGTGCTCGTGGCCCATGCATTCTTGTAATCAACTGGAGATATGAGTATTATTCCCACCAAGGGGAATATTCCTTGCCCAGCTTTTCTTTACGGGACCCATTATAGGATCCGATGAGGGCTGCAGCTGGTTGGCCGCCGGTGGCTGTTCTGCCTAAGGAGTGCCCTTACTGTGCCATTCTGATCAGTGCCAGCAGAGACCACATCACCTGCACATCTGGTGACCCACTGAGCCTGCTGCTTGCATGCCTCAGATCACCATAGGACCCAAAACCCGTAGGGGTTTTGGTACTGTTTCTCCAGCAGGCCTGACTTGCATAAGGAGGCAATTTGAGAAACTTGTACTGGGAGAAATGGACCTCTCCATGGAGGGGAAAAGTGTAGGTAGGCCTCAGAGTCAGGCCAACTTGTATTTGTGATCCTGGCTCTGTCACTACTGGATATGTGGCTCTGGTCATGTAGCTTAATATAACAAATATAATATAAATGTCTGTCAACCTTCTAAACTGATTCTTCCAGGAGAGGACCACATCTTACTCATTTTAGCCCTTAGTAGATGCTCAAAACAAATATGCATACATATTGCCTTGAACAATGAAGAAATGGTGGGAAAGAAGGAAGGCAGGTAGGTAGGAGGGAGGAATGGAAGGAGAAGGATGAATGGATACTTTATCTATTTTACTTAATTTTATACTGAGGATTCAGAGTCCAGGGAGGTTAAATCATCTGCTAAAAATCATATTACAGATGAGTAGCAGAGCCAGGAGGAGAAGTTGGCTCCCAGATCATTGTTTATGTATCTGTCAACTTGGGTTAAACTACAGATGCTTTGAAAGCAGAGACCATTCGTCTTTCCAAACCTATCACACGGAGGGCAGGGCCTGGAATATGGCATTCACTCTACAAATAAATGGATAATAGAAGCTTCTAAATGTTACAGTAAAAAATTCCTTTTACCTCATATGCACCCGAATCATTATGTCCCTGTTCCTCACTCATCAAGATTCAGAGGAAATGGCTGTCTATCACTACTGAGTATCCCCACACAGATTTTTATGTAAAACAAGCCCAAGTGACCAGAAACCTGGAAACATGAGCCATCAAATGCTTTTCTCATTGGACAATCCATGGGGACTGCGTTATCTTGATCTGGGTCTGCAAACCAGTGCTTATTTGCATAGTTGGGATAAAGTAGAATCCGTTACCAAGTTTGGGTTGTTGCCTTCCTTCCTCTCAGCTGAAGGAAAGTGGCTTCATGGGAAGTGTCCAGAGTTTGATTCTTGGCTTTCCCTCCCACCAGCTCTGTGTGGCCTCTGAGGAAGTGATTTAATCTTTCTGTGTGGGCCTCCAGGTACCAATAGGCAGAAATGGTGACTATTTCATGAATGTCATTGAATGGATTAACTGAAATCAAGCACCTAGCACAAGGCTTGGTACTTAGGTGGCACCAAGTGGTCAGTAAATGGTAGCTTTTATGGCAGCACCATGGCCTGCTGAAAATAACACAAGTTTTGGAATCAGACAACTGGATTCATTTTATTTTATTCAATAAATTATCATATAATGTATTATTGGTTTCAGAGGTAGAGGTCAGTGATTCGTTAGTCTTATGTAATACCCAGTGCTCATTCCATCACGTGTCCTCCTTAATGTCCATCACCCAGTTACCCCATCCCTCCACCCACCCCACTTCCAGTGACCTTGTTTCTTTCCTATGATTAAGAGTCTCTTACAGTTTGTCTCCTTTTCTAATTTCATCTTGTTTTATTTTTCCCTCCCTTCCTTATGATCCCTCTGTTTTTGCTTAGTAAATTCCACATAAGAGTGAGATCATATGGTATTTGTCTTTCTCTGGCTGACTTATTTTGCTTAGCATAATACACTGTAGTTCCATCCATGTCATTGCAAATGGCAAGATTTCTTTTTTTGATGGCTGAGTAGTATTCCATTGTATAAATATACCACATCTTCTTTATCCATTCATCTCAGGCAACTGGATTTAAAATCTTCTGCATCCACTTTGCAGTACTTTATGTACTTTCTATCTGTATGACTTTAGGAAAGTTCCTTAACCTGTCTGAGCTCCAATTTCCTCACCTGTAAGAGCAGGTAATAATGTCTACTTTGCAGAGTTGCCATAAGAATTAAATGGAAAAAAAAAAAAACAGAAAGTACATAAAGTTATCACCTCATTCTGGCCACATAAAAAAAATGCTTGCTAATTCTTTGATGATGATGATGATGATGATGATGATGATGGAGAAGATGATGATGATGGAGGTGGTGGTGATGGTAATGGTGATATTGTTATAAAGAGCTTCTAACTCTTTTTTAATTGGAAGTGCAACTTAATAGTAACCTATCCTCCAGGGAAGTCCTGCAGCCACCCAGAGAGGAACAAGGTTTGCCCATTGAATTCCTATCTGGAGAAAGGAAAAAGCAGCATTCCACCAGCCAGCCAGCTGCCAGCCTGGGTTCCTTTTAGGGAGGAATCCAGTGGCACTCCTCCAGAGAGTGGGGTTTCTGATGGGCAGCCAGACCCAACTTGATGACTGTGTGGAGCAGTAGCAAGGCCTGTGCCTGACAGAAACCACCCATTCTCCTGCACCCTATATGCTGTGGCACAGCTTTTAGAGTCTGCATAGGAGTCCATTTGATGGGCTTCATGATGCAAGCTGGCATCCAGAGATCCAGCAGCATTCCTGAGCCCAGTGAGGACAGGCAGCCCCAGAGGTGCCGGTGCTTCATGCCGAAGGCCCCCAGCTCTGGGTCTGACTCAGTGAGGCTCACATGTGAGCATGCTGGCACCACGGGAGGGACAAGATCTCAAACCCAGTGTGGGCTGACTGGAGCGCCCCTCTGTGAGGGAGGCAAGCAAGCCAGTCTTTGGTGCCCAGGGCTCTCCCCGGGACATCTTTCTTCAGAGACCTGACCCCATGTCTGAGATGAAGAAGCAGGAGGTTCTTCAGATCCACAGAGGACACCAGGAGTTATATGGGGAGTTCCTTGCGCTTCTGTGCAGCGCCCCAGCTGGCACCAGAGGTCCTGGAGCAGGGGTGGCCCTCGGAGAAGGATGAGCAGCAGCACTTCAGCACGTGAGAGCCCAGCCAGGCATAATAGGCTCTAGGCTGGGCTGGACTCCTTGGAGGAAAGCACAGAGCTTCGCTCCAAACTGAAGCAGGACTGCCAGAAGGACTTGGAGTAAAGAAGGCCTCCCTGGGGCACCCTGTATGGCTCATCTGTATCCCCAGTACCCAGCCCGATGCCTGACCCAGAGCAGGTGTTTCATACAGGTTCAGTGAATACGGTAGCTCTGTCTGACATTCTGCTCCTGCTGTCCTCAACGCCATGTAAGCAACAGAGATATGAATGACGTCTGCTGATCTAACACAGGTCTAAAGTAGGAGGGGACAGAGCAAGCAGGAGATCCACCATCACCAGGTTAGGTGGCTTGAACACTGTCTTTCTTTCCCAGCCTGGAGGCCTAGACCCCATCTGCTCAGTGGAACGCCTGTTCCTCACCTGAAGTCATGGGGAAGATACAATGTATGGCACCCTCTGAGTGAGATGGAAGGTGGCTGCTCAGGTCTGTAGGTGCCAGAAGGATCCCCCCAAAGATGGCAATGACCATCCATTAAAGGAGGACACATGACAGGACCCAGACTATGAAGCTTGGGACCAGAGAGTTGGGAAAGAGAGGGAAACATGAGACATCTCCTCCTCAGAGAACATTCAAGGCAGCTCTGTCCCTATGATACAATTTTGGTTGCACCTCTTCTCTTGGGAAGGACAGGCTGGACGTAGGACAGACAGACATATTCAGCAAAGAGTTGTAGATTGCCAGTGCCAGACAGGTTAGCTGATCTTAGGAAGAGGTTCTGACAAAAGAACCACCCCCAAGTTATTTGAATATCCATTCAGAGTATGTTTGAGGACACTGTATGGGTGAGAGAAATGTGATGTTGTCAAGTCTTTCTGGAGCCCATAAGCCTAATAGCTGATCAACTCACTCAGACAAGAAAGTTGAGTGTGGACAGATTGCTATGAAAGTCAGCTGATGAGACACACTGAGCCCAAAGAGAAAAAACTTGAGGAGTCGGGGGACTTTAAGAAATGGAGGGGGATGGTGACCAGAGGATTCATCCCAAAGGAGGCAGAGGGTCATATGCTGTGGAGAGAGTCAGATCCTATAGAGAGGGGAAGACTGGGCCGTCTCTGAGGGGGACAGAACTGCCACACCACACAAGCTCCATTTGGTAAATACTGCTCTGTGCAAGGCCTGCGAGAAGCTAGGCATCTGTACCCCCTTACCTCGAGGGCCCTCTGTGTGTCCCATCCTTTGTTAGTTATTGAACCCTTAGTGCAAAGCAGAGAGGTTGGCACAGACCAAGCCGCACAAGTCAACCAATCATCCAGTGCAGAGTGTCTGAGGAGGGGAAGAGACAAAGTGTCCCAAGAGTTCAAAAGCATGGCCATCACTCCCACTGCAGACCTCAGGGGCTGCCTCTGGCACATCTTTGTGTCTCCAGCACCCAGCACAGGCCTGTCCCAGAGTAGGAAACAGTATATGTCTGGTTTTGAAAATGAACGAGCAAACCAACGAATGGATTACTGAATGAAGACTTCGGACGGGACATGGCCTTTGGCCTGAGACAAAGATTTCAGTGAGGATAGTGGGCCGTTAAAACATTGTTTATCCCACTTCTGGTCACAACAACCCATTAGTGCATCATGCAATCAATGTAGCAAGTCGAAACTATTTTTTAAAAAGAAGTAAATTTAAATGAAATGGGGTACAATGGAATGCAAAGTATCCGCAACTCCGTGAGAACGATGTGTGTTGCATGAAACATGGTTGGTTGTATGTGTGTGCCTGCACCCACGCTGGGTAAGCTCCGTTGCTGAGTGTTGGTGTCAGTTAAACAAGACTTAAAAATGCATTTTAGACTGAGGAACTGGCATGATATTCCAGGATAATCAGAGAATTGAGAGAATTTTAATGTGGTTGGAGCATAATTACAGTGATATTGTTTTCCAAATCAAAAGTCAAGAGCCATGCTCTAACATTTGCAATCAAGAGGACCTTAGGAAGTTTAGGGTGTGTGATCCTGGTGTGCAGAGGGGGAGTGCAGGAGAAGGAAAAACACAGGGGACTATGCAGCCAAACAGGTGGCTTGGGACAGGGACCGAGAAAGACCCAGCTCTTGCCTGCTCACTAACCAGATCAGTCTTTCATCTCAGTTAGGACTTAAAACTGGCTATAAAGAGAAATGAAATAACGTTGATACCATGAAAGTCTTCAGAATTTCCTGTAGATCCTTTATAAAGACACAAAGTTTCCAGGAATCTTGAAAGCAAGGGTTTCCAAGGGGAAAAAAATAATGGAAAGGAGGGAAAAAAGGTCATGTATGCACTGTAGTCTTTTAGCAGCACACTGCAGATATGAAAGCCATATGCAGGTATCAGTGGCAAAGCAGTTACAGAAAGGCATTTGTGGGCCATCCCACCCTCATCCCCTGGCCCCAGGCCTTCCACGGCCCTCAGTAACCCTCAGAGAGGCTGAGCAATAGAGACCATCTAATGGAGCTCAAATAAACATCAGCTTCCTGACAGCTGGCCTCTGAGTGAATTTATTATTGAATTATACTCCTGCGTTTCAGAACAAGCTGAGCTGACAGGCTACCCCATCAGTTTAAGAAAAGGGGGCAGGGAGAAAGACAATGATAAATTACCCTGATGGAAGATGGAAGAAGGTAAAGATCCTGCTTCCTCCAAAATGTCAGCCATTATATATTATTCATGTTGGTTTTTTAAAAATCCCTCCCCACATTGAAATGAATGTTTATGATGATAAAGCAACTAGGTAAATTTAATTCAGGATGCAGCCAGCAACTTCTCACATCATCCTGATGAGCAGCTAACAACTCCTCCTCTGCCACTTGATCATCCCTTTATTGATTTCAAAACCAAATTACGATCTCCGTTTGCTTGGTAGCTTGAGCTTGTTCCTAGCTGCCCATCACAGGAAGCATTAGCGAGGATGCTGCGCCAAATCGGGAACCACTCAGGGCGTATGGGGAGAGGGCCTGTGTTCAGGTCCTTGGGTGAGTGGGGCTCCACGTCCTCATCTGTAAGGTGAGGCTACCAACTCCCACCGTGCAGGCTGTTTGGAAGATTAAATGAGATAAAATACCTGAAAGCCTGATGGCTGGCATGTAGCACACATTCAGTAATAGCACCTGCCACTTACCAAGGATGTCCCACATGTCAGCACTGTTGGAAATGCTTTGTGAGTTTCATAAGTAATAACACCTCTATGTCTCCCCCTAAACCATATGACCTAGAGACTTCATCACCCTTCTTTTACAAATGGGAAATTGAGGCACAGGGAACTTGAGTAATCTGGCAAAGTGACAGGGCTTGTAAGTGGCAGAACCAGCAGGGGTTTTTTTTTAAATATTTTTTAAAGATTTATTTGTTTATTTTAGAGAGAGAGAATGCATGAGCAGGAGGAGGGGCAGAGGGAGAGAGAGAGAAAAAGAAACAGAAACAGACTCCCCACTGAGCACAGAGCCCCAGAGCAGGGCTTGGTCCCACTGCCCCGAGAGCAGGACCTGAGCTGAAATGGAGTCAGACAGACAGAACCATCCATGTGCCCCAGCAGGGCCATCATTTGAAGCCAAGCCAATCATCCCTATAGCCCATGTGCCAAGCCCCCATTACCGGCTTGGTCCTTTATATGGCCATCTCCACAGCTCCAGTTTGGAAACCTGTACAGCATGATGCTGCTACAACTCCACGACCCTAACTGGTCCTGACTTTCTATCTAATTCTGTCTGATGTGATGTAAAGCTAATGTGCAGTAGATCTTTAGTGCTTTAGAGCACCAGCCTCGGAAGCAGGGAGCCCAGGCTTGCATCCTAGCTCCCCTGCTTGCTGTTGTGATCTTGGACAAGTCTCACTCTGTGCCTCACTTTTTCCATCTGCCATTTGAGGATAATAATCCATACCTCATGGGGATTTCTGAGGATTAAATGAGATGTAAAATGCTTATGTGTCAGGGCAGTACGCATTCAATAAATGTTAGTGGCCCTTGTCACTCATAGCAAGAGTCAGCATTATAGTGAGTTAGCAAGGACATTAATATTTTTATGGTTTTCAGTGCCACTATGAGAACTGGGAGAAAAATGAGAATCTTAGCCAGAAGCATTAGTGCTGTTACAGAATTGATGCTGATGCCCCAGCACCATGATAGGCGGAGGTGAATGCACCTTGAGACCATCAGCTATTTGTGGTAGAAGAGAGAACTTTGAAGTCAGCGAAAGCTCTTGGCTTAGCAAAGTAGTAACAGGACTCTTCTAAGCCCTAGAGAACATGGGGTCCTGAGTGAGGGCTCTCTCAAGCAGTAATTCCAGGGCTTCTAAATCAGGGACTTACCCAACCCTGATAAATTTCAAGCAGTAGGAAGTGAAAATACTGGAAAGCCAAGCATCACATTACTAGTACTGGCCTCAGCGGAGTGCTCAGGGTCAGGCCTTACTAAACACCTGTGCAGTGAGTCTAGCCAGTCTGATCCTGGAAGGAAGAGTCAAGAGTTGGCTTTAAGTGAACCCCATGGAGAGGGGCTGTGATGTGGAGAGATGCTACCCCTGGACAGTGTCCCAGCAAAAGAAAGAGATGTGCCTACGTGCCTCCCCTGCCTCTACCTCCTCCTCCTACCCCTACAGGGCCCTGTAGGTCCAACCTGCAGGCTTCTAGAACGAACCCCAACCTGAAGAGAAGGCTTAGAGCAGCCCTAGGTGCTCAGTCTTCTGTCCTTCAACTGCTCTGTTGTCTGACCAGTGGCTTGCCGGCTCTGACAAATGGATTTCTACCTTGTCCCAGAATCCCAACCTCACTTTCTGTGCCTCAGTTCCTAAGGTAAGCAATTTTGTCCTCCTGCCACCCAAGGACTCAAGCCTTGCCTTCTCTTGCCAGGCTCTCACCCCTGCCTCTTGTGGTTCTGGAGCTCCATCCCTGCTCTGCTCAGCAACCTGAGCATTATTACCTGCTAACATATGGACGTCCACATCCAGCTGCCCAGGGGAGCCACTTCATCATGGCTATGCCCCTGTCAGACCCCCTGCCCTGCCCCTAGTATGACTTTTGCCTTTAACACTACCTGCTTATTGCTCCACATCTCACACTCAGCCTGCTGAGTGGACTTGCTGCAGGCCCCTTTCTGTGTCTCTGCCCAGCATTGTCCCCAACTCAGGAAGTGGCTCTGATCTTGGTCCATCCTTGGCCCCCCTTTCTGGGCGAAGCAAGAGAAGTCTCCCTTTTCCCAGTGAAAGTAGAACCCATCCTGTGCTCTGACAGGAAGACAGGACATGCAGTCTCAGAATGGGCTTGTACACTGAGAGACTCTATCTGAAGTCACACTTTAGCAGAGCTGCCTCAAGTTTTTCTAACAGCACAAACCTGAGAATTCTCCTTAGAAGCAAGCCTCTGGCTACATAGCACAGAGAGCGGCCTATCTGGGCATGTTGCACAACTTTCCATGTCCATGTCCCTTGTGTTTCCAAGTCACGTCCCAGGCAGGACCTTGTTCCTCCAAAATGATGTCTACTAGCCAACCACTCCTGTTTCTCCTTTGCTACAACCAATGGATTCATTCCTCTTACATATAGTGTTATGAATAGCCAGGGCTCTGTTCTTATGTGCACCTTTGTCAGCCAGCAGAAAATATGCCAGAGTTCCTGTGGGAGATGGTCAGCCCAGAGCATCAGTATTCAGCAGCCAGGTTGCCCACAGGCTTGGGTGATCTGAGCTACCGCCTGGGAGCTCATGCTCCCTGAGTATCAGAAAGACTCAACAGCCACATGAAGCTAGGAGGTCACAGAATGGCGGCTTCTAAGCTCTA
This sequence comes from Vulpes lagopus, assembly GCF_018345385.1. Taxonomy (NCBI): domain Eukaryota; kingdom Metazoa; phylum Chordata; class Mammalia; order Carnivora; family Canidae; genus Vulpes; species Vulpes lagopus. Next base: position 29,517,317 of record NC_054838.1, on the reverse strand, counting down.
CAGCCAAGTATAGCCTGAGAACCCAGGAGACACTAGTAGTTGTTGAGCCATCTTGTCACTAGATGCCCCCAGGTGGTGTCAGGGTATCATAGCAGACCTGTGATTCGTCCCACAAAGTCAGTGCCCTAGCCTTGACGTGTGATAGAGGGGATCCCCACCCGGCTCCAGAGATCACATCCCTCACCTGTAAATGAGGGGGTTGGATTCAATCACCCTAAGGCCCTTCTAGCTTAAAAATTAAACTTCTGTTAATTTGAAGAAGATTTTAGATTTTTTCCTTCTCTCTCCCTCAGGCATATACAAAATAGTCTGAGACGAAAAGCTTTTTCTGAATGAACTGGAATACTTCCCTGTGATGTTTATTCCATATACCCAGCAAGTGATCTTGAAGCCTCTGGTAATGTCTAAACTGAACCCAATTCCAGCAGAAAGAAGAAAAGTCAGGGTACATGGCTAGAGCCTGGAGCTTGGTTGTAACTGTAGGAATGTTTGTATGTCATCGTGGCATGACTTGAAAGGCAGCTTCCCTCTTTATCCCATACTAGTTTTACTTTTAGACACAAAGATTTATAAAAAGCCAAATCATATTCATTCCAGAATGTGAGCTACTCAGACAGAGGGATTGTGTCTCACTTATTGTTAGTTATTTAACTGCTTAGAATACAATACAGGCACTGTCCTCCTGTAGTTTCCATAAGTAAATAAGAAAATGGATGAATAAATATCTTCCTACTGCCCAGCACTGTTTATAGTACGTAGTAGGTGCTCAATTAAAGTTCTAATTATTGATCCCTATTCTCATTTACTAGGCCTCTGTCCATGTTTCTCTTCCTTCAACCCATATTTATCTATTTTTTTTTACTTTGGGCTAATTGAAATAACTATATTTTTTTCATCATTTTCTTCCATTCATTTATTTCTTTACTACTCATTGATTTCTTTCCTCAACATTTACTGAATGCATCCTATGGACCTAGTCCTGTGCTGAGCACTGGAGTTACAAAGGTAGAAAGAACATGGTTGTTACCCTCAAAGAACTCATAATCTAGAAGAGATGTTTTATCTAATATGACACGTTAGTGGGATATGTGTATTGTGCTGTGTTCATCAAAGGAGGGAGTGACTTCTTTGTACCAAGGAAATCAAAAAGAGCTTTGTTGATAGACAAGCCCTAAAGGAGAGGTTAGTAGGAATGAGAAAACATTTGAAGCAGACAAACTAGCATTGACAAAGGCAGAGAGGCATGGAAATGCATGCCAAGACAAGGATATGAGAAGTGACTTAACATGGCAGCAACACGGGATATGAGAATGGAAAAATGGGATGTAGCCTGCAGAAGCCAGCAGGGGCCAGATCCTGAGGGGTCTTATATTCCAAGCTGAAGAGTTTGGACTTTGCCTGGAGACAGGAAGGTACTGCAGAAAATGACTTATATAGCACAGAGTCCCTGACAATACGGTACAAAAATAGTGATAAAGTTTGGACAGTTGGGGAGCTCTTAGATTTGCAAAGTGCCTCAAGAGAAGATCTGGTCCAACTCTCTGCCCTCCAATAAGTCAGGAACATGAAAAGTTAAGCAATGAGATCAAATTCTGTTGGTTTTGGCCTCAGGTCATTGAAAAAACATAAGAGCTTTGAAATAAGTCAAGAAGAATGAAGCACAACTAGAAGTTGACTTTTGAATATAATAATATGAAGCATAGTCAAGATTATTTCATGAAAAGAAATCACAAGACACACCATTATAAATCTAGTGCAGTAGAATGGTCCCAAGGTGGGTGTTCAATGTGGCCCCTGAGGTACAGGGAGAAAGTATTAGGGCATCTATCTATATTTACTTTTGATCTTTAAAAAATGGAACAAATGTTTCACTCCTGTGGAACACTAGGTTTTCAATCAGTTCTCTTGATCCCAATGTTGGTTGTTAACAAGTTTCTCTTAGAGAAACAGTGGGCCTTTACTGGTTTATTCTAGTGTATTACAACATGACTGCACTGTGTGTGTGTGTGTGTGTGTGTCTGTGTCTGTGTGTATCTGTGTGTTAAATCTAGTTTTAACTAAACTTAGATATAAAATGGTTCAGTGCCATAAAAAGATTCTTGTTAAGTGGCTACAGATCGAAGACAATGCAAGTCCAAGCAAACAAACCAACAAACAAAAATGGCTGAGCTGGTCCTAGGACAGATTCTTCCTCAACTCTACTATGAGGTTAAAACCAGTGATGATCATTTTTGTCAGCTGCGACAAAAAGGTAATCAAGATTCAAACTTTTCAAGAATTTTAAAAAGTTAATCCAAAGATTCAACATTATCTATCTGAAATACAGGCATACCTCAGAGATACTCAAGTTCGGTTCCAGACCACTGCAATAAAAGCAAATATTACACTAAAGGAAATCAAGGGAATTTTTTAGTTTCCCCTGCATGTAAGTTATTATGTTTACATTACATTGTAGACTCTTAAGTGTGCAGTATAATTATGTCTGGAAAACGATGTACATGCCTTAATTTAAAAATACTTTATTGCTAAAGAGTGCTGACCACCATCGGGGCTTTTAGTGAATCATAATTTTTTGCTGGTCAAAGGTCATACCTCAATGTTGATGGCTGCTGACTGATGGAGTGGCTGTGGCAGTTTATTAAAATAAGACAACGATGAAGTTTGCCACATTGATTGACTCTTCCTTTCATGAATGATTTCTCTGTAACATGTGATGCTGTTTGATAAGCATATTATAATCTACAATAGAACTTCTTTCAAAATTGGAGTCAATCATTTCAAACCTGCCACTGCTTTATCAACTAAGTTTAAGTAATACTCTAAATCCTTTGTGTCATTACAACCATCTTCACAGCATCTTCACCAGGAGTAGATTCCATCTCAAGAAACTACTTTCTTTGCTCATCCATGAGAAGCCACTCCTCATCTGCTCAAGTTTTATCATGAGAATGTGGCAGTTCAATCACATCTTCAGGCTCCACTTGTAATTCTAGTTATCTTGCTGTTTCTACCACATCTGCAGTTACTGCCTCCACTGAGGTCTTGAACCCCTCTCAATCATCCATGAGGGTTGGAATCCACTTCTTCCAAACCCCTGTTGATGTTGATATTTTGGCCTCTTCACATAAATCACAAATGTTCTTCCTGGCATCTAGAACAATGAATCCTTTTCAGAAGTTTCTCAATTTATTTTGTTCAGACCCATGAGAGGAATTGCTATCTATGGCAGCCATTTAGCTTTATGAAACGTATTTCTTAAATAATGAGACTTGAAAGTCAAAATGACTCCTCGATCCATGGGCTGCAGGATGGGTGTTGTATTAGCAAGCATGAAAACAACATCCATCTCGTCCCTCTCTATCAGAGCTCTTGGGTGACCAGGTGCACACACTGTCAATGAGCAGTAATATTTTGAAAGGAATTTGTTTTTCTGAGCAGTGGGTCTCAATAGAGGGTTTAAAATATTCATTAAACCATGTTGTAAACAGATGTGCTGTCTTCCAGACTTTGTTGTTCCATTCATAGAGCACAGACACAGTAGATTTAGCATAATTCTTAAGGGCCCTAGGATTCTCAGAATGGTAAGTGAGCACTGGCTTCAGCTTCAAGTCACCAGCTGCATTAGCCCCTAACAGGAGAGTCAGTCTGTCCTTTGAAGATTTGAAGCGTGGCATTGACTTCTCCTCTCTAGCTATGGAAGTCCTAGATGGCATCTTCTTCCCATAGAAGGCTGTTTCGCCTATACTGAAAATCTGTTGCTGAGTGAAGCCACCATCATGATGTATCTCAGATCTTCTGGATAACTTGCTGCAGCTTCTACATTAGCACTTGCTGCTTCACTTTGTATTTTCATGTTCTGGACATGGCTTCTTTCCCTAAATCTCATGAACCAGCCTCTGCTGTCTTCACACTTTTCTTTTACAGCTTCCTCACCTTCTCTCAGACTTTACAGAATTGAAGAGAGTTAGGGTCAACATTTGATTTGAGGTAATGTTGTGTCCGGTTTGATCTTCTATCCAGACCACTCAGGCTTTCTCTATACCAGCAATAAGGCTGTTGTGCTTTCTTATCATTCATGTGTTCACTGGAGTAGCACTTTTAATTTCCCTCAAGAACTTTTCCTTTGCATTTATAGCTTGGCTCACTGTTGCAAGAGGCCTAACTTTCAGCCCACCTCAGCTTTCGTGACATGCCTTCCTCACTGAGTTTAATCATTTCTAGCTTTTGATTCAAAGTGCAGGAACGCTTAGGAGCTATTGTAGGGTTATTAATTGGCCTCATTTCAATATTGTCGTGTCTCGGCGAACAGGGAAGCCTGAGAAAAGGGAAAGAGACAGGGGAACAGTTAGTGGACCGGTCAGAACACACACAACATTTATCAATTAAGTTCACTGTCTTACATGGGCATGGTTCGTCGGGCCCCAAAACAATTAAAATAGTAATATCAAAGTTCACTGATCACAGATCATCATAACAAATATAATAATAATGAAAAAGTTTGAAATGTTGCAAGAATCACCAAAATGTGACACAAAGACTTGAAGTAAACAAATGCTGTTAGAAAAATGGGGACCTGCTTGATACCGGGTTCCCACCTGGTATTACAAAACCTTCAGTTTGTAAAAATGCAGTATCTCTGTGAAGCACAATAAAACCGAGTATGCCTGTATGCATTCTATCCATTAAATCTTGCACCAAATGCCTAATATTCTTTCCAGTATTAGCTAATGATGGCAGCACATGTGTATAGCTTATTTAAAAATATAAGTACATCCAGAGAGCCTGCTCAAACATGTTTACAGAAAAGGTGTATAATCAAAAAGAGCTTTAAGAACCCTGCTCTGGTGATGTTAACTTTGATTTTTAAGGCAGCTCAAACAAATTGAGGTTCTCGATAACTTAGATGTGAATCTGTGCCTGAGAGTAAGTAGTTCGAGAGGTAAAATGACTTTCCCGAGTTTTCATGGATAGTAAATGACAGGTCCTTAATTTGAATCTTGGCTTTCCAACGACTTGCAAGAATTGGTAAGTCCATTCCCCGCTGAGATTTTATTTTCTCACCTCCACAATGAGAAGTCAGAAAGTTTAGGAAGGAAGGTCTCTTCTAACATGTCACAACCAGTGAGGTTCCAAGAATATGTGTATAGGTGAAAGATGTCAGGCTAGAAAAGCTAAGGAAACTGAGGCAGTTCACTGAGGTGGAGAGCCAAAAGAGAAGATAGCAGAATAGCTGGTGTGGCCAGGATGGAAGGAAGGTCTTGAAGGCTACAGGGGGGAACAGGGTCAGGTTTGACAGGAACTCCCTTGCTGGGGGTAGTTTAACAGGCTGTGGAGTGGGGCTTCTCATGTGGGCCCAAATTCTTAGAAGACATTGGATAAAGTCTAGTAGATGCTGGAAAGATCCCCAGTCACTCAGCATGAGTTAGCAGAAAGCAGTTTCAGGATCTGTGTAAGTCAGGCATATACATCTATTTAAAGTATGTAATGCAAAAGAGTGATTTGAATAAACAAGAGTGGCGCAGAGTAGCCAGTACTTCAAATCAGAGAAAAGCTAAAGTAAATTTTTGCCACCTAGATCCCAAGTGACTATGCCATTCTCCTGAATATCAGTTTCAATGGCTGTTTTCAGTTGATTAACTAAAAAGCTTGGGACGCCTGGGTGGCTCAGCAGTTGAGGGTCTGCCTTCAGCTCAGGTTGTGATCCCAGGGTCCTAGGATCGAGTAACCCAACGGGCTCCCTGCAGGGAGCCTGCTTCTCCCTCTTCCTATGTCTTTGCCTCTCTCTGTGTCTCTCACAAATAAATAACATTTTTTTTAAGTTAAAGTTGCAGCTTTTCCCCCTTCTTCACCTTTATCTGCTCGAGTAATGTGCATCAAATAACAAACCTAACTTAATTCCTGGTGTTCACTGTTTAAAGTCTTCAAAAAAGAGGTGCAGGCAATGGGGCTGGTAGGGCTACAAGCTGAGCTGGGGCGGATACCCCTGGAGGGAAGGAACCAAGCCTCAGGATGCCATGTGGACTGCCCGGCTAGAAAGGGCCAGCCCCTCCAGGCCTCTGTTCCTCGGCCACAGCCCTATCAAGGTCAAGTGGCTCCGAGTTCTCAGGCATCACCCCCACCTTCAGCCAAAGAAAGATATCAGTTCTCTATTCATTCAGTACATAGTTTATCAAGAGCTTACTCTGTGCTGTGCACTCAGATTCCAGGGCACACGCCCGTTTGGAATGAGCATCAGTCACACTCCATGCTAGGAATATACAGCAGTAAGGGAGGTGTGGCCCCTGTCTTCAGGGAGCTCATGGTCTGCCAGGGAAAAAGATTGCCCCCCTGGCATGACAGCACTGAGCTTTTTATAGAAGCAGGCCAGAGGGGGATCCCTGGGTGGCTCAGTGGTTTAGCGCCTGCCTTTGGCCCAGAGCGTGATCCTGGAGTCCCGGGATCAAGTCCCACATCAGGCTCCCTGCATGGAGCCTGCTTCTCCCTCTGCCTATGTCTCTGCTTCTCTCTCTCTCTCTCTCTGTATCTCTCATGAACAAATAAATAAAATCTTAAAAAAAAAAAAAAAAAGCAGGCCAGAGGGGCAGGAGTGGGGCTACCACTTGGTGAATGCTCCATGTGAGTCCTGAGGGTAAGGGGGGGAGGTGTGTTTCAGGTGAACAGGAGAAGTGGAAGGTTCCATAGAGAGGGAACAGTTCAGAGATAAGTGTGAGTATTGTGTGAGCTCCATGAAGATTCTGAAACAAGGTACAGTAAGGCTACTTGAGTCAGATCGGCAGCACTATATTGAAACCCATTACACATTCTTAAACATGCATTGGGCTCTGTTTGACATCAGGATGGGAAAAATTTCAGCCTGGATGCACAATTGAGAATGGTGGTCCAAAGAGGTCAGGTGACTCTCCCAAGTCCTACAGTTAGTTACCAGAGTTAGAAGTAGGAACTGACTCCCTGCCCAGGGTGCTTTCCACCACCACCACCCCACCTCTCCCTGCCTGACATTTGAGGTTAGTTTCTCATTTGCTTGATTTTGTTTCGAGGTGTTTTTGTCTCTCCAACAGCTTCTCTTGACCCCAGGCCACCGTACTCGGGGAAGCAGTCAGGCAGGTCTTCCTCACTGGCGTCAGCAAGAGCACCTCCGTCAGGCCCTGAGTGTGTGATTGGACCAATGCCAGCATGTTCGATGGCCCCCAGCCTGCCCCCCTTGGCCTGGCACGAGTACTCCTTCCTGGCAGAGTTCACTCAACCTAATTGCTTGTTTCGTACCCCAGCTGCCTGACATATGCCAAACCCATGTGTCGACTCACTTGTGTCAGAGACATTACACTCGAGCATTTCAAATTGGCTCTGGTGAGCTCCAGCAAGTGGGGACTGTAATTCATGCATTTAGAAACCCAGCACCTAACACAGTGCCTAGCTTTTTATTAAGTAGGTGCCCAGTTTTTTAAATTAAAGTGAATGTTTGTGACTGTGTGTACGCAACATCATAGTGAAAGAGAGGACCTGGGAGTGAGAAGACCTAGCTTGGAGCATCAGTTCAGCCAGTCGAGGTCTTTGCTATATGACCTTGAGCAAGTCTTTTCCCTCTGTTTCAAGTACTTGATCATTTTTTCAACTAACAGACACTTGGGGAGTAATATCCCATGCTTTCCCTAGCCACTGAAGATGTAGTCAGCCCCCTCTGGCTTGCACTTAAATGTAAGTGTGTAAATTCAGCTCTGTAAGTGTGAATGATATAATTCTATGGCTGTCATGGTCATGGAGAGGTGCTTGGAAGTACCTAGAGGAGCCTAGAGGAGAGGTGATTAATTGTGCCAGAAGAGTCGGTAACAGCCTCACCGAAGTGATGACAGGTTAGATGGGACTCTGAGGACAAAGAGAAAATAATACCCTGAAACTCCATTATGCCCAGACAGTGACCAAGAGAAAGCAAAACAAAACATGTCAAATACTGGACTGATGATAAGAGGGTCACATGAACCAGCTGGGGAGCTAAATTTGTAACCGTGATCTGCACTCCATGTGACTGATTTTTCACCAAGTGATCTTCCAATATAGAATTTCAAAGTCAAAGCAGCAACTGTTTCTTAGCCACATTGACCCTTAGTGTGGGGTCAGAGTTCCGGTGGCACACCGAAGCCGGCTCGTGCCAGCCCACAGGAGCTGAGAATTAAATGTTCAGGAATTCTGCAAGCTACCTTTTGAACACGACTGTTACTAAAAATTAAATTATATGAAATTAAAATTAAATTATATTAAAAACGATAACAAATAATCAAAACTCATCGCTTCCTAATTATTTTACTGTTTTTTTACTATTATCTTTGTGCCTGAGTTTATTAGGACTAATGTGTCTCTGTGGTGGAAATACTATATAATGGTGTGTCCTCCTGTACATCTCTTCCCAACTCTGGGTTCGGTGACACCTCATTAAGAGTGGGAAACTGGCCATGGTAGAAGTATTTACACCACAGAAATAGGCAAATGTTACAAATTAAAGGTAATTTTCTCTTGAAAGCCGATTGTTAAATGTTTACCAGTACACTGCTGGTGGTGTCCATTAAATAAATGGAAAAGCATTTGGAAGCCCAGCACCCACACCTTTTTCAAACCTCCCTAGACAAGAACACATGACAGGAGACACATTTCAGAGGCCTCCACAGAGCAGACGTCTCCCATCTCCTTTGTCCCAGAGAAGCCTTTATGTTAAATTGGGTTTTCTTGACAACTGAAAATCATGGTCAAACAGAAGGAGGATGGAAGTGTTTTTCTCCAGGACTTAATTCCTGAGCCAAATGCCTGTTTTGGCAACAGGCCTCTGTGGTGTGGAGTCAACTTAATCTTCTCCAGAACCCAAAGCAATCCACAGGAGCCTGGCTAAAATTACATCTGCTCTGGCTTGCCCAAGTGAAGGCTACATGATAGCCAAATGGTGCTGATTTAATGTTTCCCAATTATCAGGAAATCCCCAAAGAGAGATAAATCAGAGAAGGCTGGCCCGCATGTGCATGAGGGGCAGCAGCCAGGGCAGCCCCCAAAAGGAAACCATCCCCAGAGGGCTGGTGATTGTCCAGGCAGAATTTGAAGGCACATATGTCAGGAGAAGGCTGGATAGTAGCCAGCGCCAGGAGATGAGATCTGTTAGTAATTCTCTGGAAGGACAAAGTTCCAGCAATAAGAAATTCAATTTTCCTCCATTAAAGAAAGCATCTCTCAGTACCAGCTGAATACAATTGATGGAATAAATCTTTTCCATTAGTGGAGAGATAATTTCACATAAATGTATTGGGAGACCTTCAGAGCAGGACTGAGAGTCTTTGCTGAGCCTCACCGCTTAACTTGTTTGTCATGTAATTGCATTTAGACCAAGGGCCTCGGAAGGAAACCACTGACTGAATTAGCATTAACCAGATTGTGTGTCGTGAGGTGAGGTGAGGTGGGGTGGGGTGGGATGGGGTGGGGCGGGGCGGGATGGGGTGCAGCGGGGGAGGGGAGCTTGATGCATTGTGGGTAGTTGTTCTTGCCTTCAGAAAGGACAAGCTGAGACTAGCACGACCAGCTGCTTACAAGCCTGGTGTTAATTGCTTTTCTCATCAAACAGAGAAAAGTTTATCACTCTAGGAAGGTAGAGATGTAAGTACCTAATAAAGCCGAGGCGGAGTCTGAGATCTTTTTTGTGAATGCCCACAGGTCTCATCAGTAGCTCTTCCCTAGGCCAGGAAAAAAAAGAGCCTTCTGAACAGAAGCAGGTGGAAAAAGTTGTCTGGATGCTCGTGCCTGTGTATTTGCCTCAGATTTGTCTTGTCAGTGAGGACCGCTCCCCAGGGCCCCGAAGCCTTAGGATGTTGACACCATTGAGCACGTTGCCAGTGGTAAACAGAATTGAACCCAGAGTTGTGAGTCCTGGATTGGAAGCCTGGCTCCGCCACTACCCCGCTGAGTGACTTGAGGGCAAATAACATAAGTTCTGTGGACCCCAGTTTCTTCCTCTCCCTCTAACTCAGTGATTTTCCAACTGGCTTTTCTCTGGCTTCTCCCGAGACTACGACTCCAGAGCTTCCTTCAGAATCACCCCATTCATCTATTTCATCTAGAGAGTTTTTTGTTTTTATTTGTTTTCCACTTTGGGGCCTCATAAAATATCATCTGGTAAAAAGGTGCATTTCTGATATTTGAAAAACCATCATTCTAGATGATCTGTATTTGTCCCACTTATTTGCTCAATCCACCAGTGTTTTTCAACACTGATTTAGCACTCATTAGGCACTTTCACGCACTGCAGAGACAGAAAGAAGTAGCCCTTGACACTGCCCTCAAGGAGCTCATGATCTAGTGGCAAGGAGAATCGTGTGCTGTGTGGTAGGGTCTCAAGGTGTCTGTGCTGGGCTTTGGAGGGTGACTAGTTCCAATTAGGGCCATCAAGACAGGCTTCAGGGAGGAGGTGTCATCTTGAAGTAGTCATGAATGATGAGAGTGTTGGGATGGGGGTGCAGGAGTGACACCTGAGAGGGGGGGAATAGTACCACCCAGAAACAGAGGCCTAGCTAATACGCACCTGGCAGGTTTTGGGAAAACAGATGGTGAATTTTCTGGAATATAGTGGGAAAGTGGGAGTGGGGATATTGAGAGATGTGAGAGGTTCCAGAACCCAGTCCAGGGGGATACTAGCATCTGTCCTTCTCCTGTTTCTAAAGCCCAATGAAAAGAAGTGCTCTTTATCCTGTTCACTTTTCTTGTGTGCCCACCTCTAGTGAGACATGTGACAATAGTAACCACTGCCATTTATGGGGCTCACTCCATACCAGGATGAAAAAAAACAAGGCTCAGGGAGCTGTCACATACTGTGTTTTGCAACCCTAGAGAGCTTGAAAGTGGCAGAGCTGGGAGTTGCCAAGTCACATGACTCTGGATTCTCAGGCATAACTCTGCTGTGTAGCCCTCTTGTATCTGTGTATCTTCTTACGGTATAATGTAGTATCCTTAGAGAATGACCTCTGAGTACAGTATCTGAAAACATCTCCCAGTAATAAGCCTTTAGAGGACACTCTGATGTCCTCAGTTGGGGCACCATGAAAAAAGAAGGTTATGACTCCCCGTGAGTGAATATATGATAAGCCTCTGAGTGCCGAGATATGTCTGAGCAGCCTGCCTTCTGTCTTCTGACGTCTGGGGGCACCCAGAGCATGAACAGTAGATCACATTATTCTCTCTTCTCTCTCCACAGGCATGCATGTGTCATTCGTGGTCAAGTGATGACATCAGATGGGACCCCGCTGGTTGGTGTGAATATCAGTTTCGTCAATAACCCTCTCTTCGGATACACAATCAGCAGACAAGATGGCAGGTAGGAGACCCTTTGTGGCCCAGTCACGGTCCTGCTCTCTTGGTCTTGCCACATGGCTGCTGCTCTACGGATGACATGGAAAGAGGATGGGACCTGAGTTCAGAGGCCCAGCTCTATAACTTACCAGCTGTGAGACCTTGTATCTGACTCTGACCTAAGTCCCTTTGGTTAAAATTAAGCAGTTTCTTTTCGTCTAGTGCTCCAAGTAAGCGTAGGAGACCTTATACATATTATCCTGCTCCATATATATACAATATCTGTACAATACAAATACTATCACTTGGACCACTTGGACCAGACAGCTCCAGAAATGTTAGCATTCCTGATGTGTGATTTCCATCTGCAACCACCTAGGTCTGTGAAAGCCGTTGTGTGATGACAGAGCTCTGCCCTTTATTTGGATGCTTGTGAGAACTGTCAGTAGAAGGGAATAAAGTTTCTTTAGTTACTCTAGCTCTTCTGTTTGCTAGAGCCATTAGACAATTCTCCTCACCTCTCTAAGTCTCAACTTCTTCACTGGTGAATGGTCCTAATACTAGCATCTCACAAATTGGTTGTAAAGATTACATTGCAGGATGGATGTGGAAGAACCTGGCACATAGTAGGTGTTTAATAAATCTTACTTTCCCTGCCCCACTCTGGTTCAATCCATCATTGCCAGGGTCTGGCACATGGTAAGGATGCAATAAATATTAGCCATTTATTAAAATTGCCAATTATTAAATGATGAGAAGGTGATGATTACGGTATAAGCCATGGGAATATTTTGGAGAAAATGGGAAAGGAAGGAAGAAAGTGGAATATTTAGGCTGTCAGTGGTGACAAGTCCTCGATTTTTAATAAAATCAGGTGGTGGCAGTCCATCTGGCTAAGTGTAGGCCCATAAGGTTGATTTTCACTCTGTGTTGGAAATTACACTCCAGCCTGATTGATTTTAGCACCTCTTTAATCCAATATCAGATGTGAACATGTCCCGGCCGAGGTGATAATGAAGTAGAGGCTCATCTGTTTGTAGACATGTGTGCCTCTTAGACAGAGTGGCAAGCTTGGCATGGGGAGCCCTCTTCCCCCTCCTCTCCTTGGGAATGGGAAGGGGCCCAGCTAGAAGGGGCTGGCAGCCAGTCCCAGGAATAATCTGCCCTGCCCAGCCCACTATTCCTGCCCCGCACACATTCCATCCCAGGAAGCCCGTCAGTACAGACATTCACTACGGCATGGGGGGGAGAATCCTTCCTGGTGCCCTGTCTTTACTGCCTTCCAGCTTGGGACTGTCTGCTGTATGGAAATGGTGATGTGAGCATCCTAGGCAACCAGTATTCTGGCTACATCATTACCTGCTGTGAAACAGGCATCAAAAAGGAGCCTTGGGGACTCCTTTTTTTGCCATGAAGCGAGCCCATCATTCACATGAGATGGCAAATCATCAGTCCTTCGCCCTGCTGTGCTTGGTTAGGGTGGGTCCATAAAACAGCCGAGAGTCACTAAGTTTGGTGGCCCTTGGGAAAAGCCCACTCTATCCCCTTCAGGCTTCGATTCCTCCTGTGTGTGCTGCCCCCATGATCTCTACAGCCTCTTGACAGCATGAGGGGCCTGGGAGGACAGTCAGCCGCATCTGGTCCATCAGCCTACTAAATCACGTCATAGGAACCAGAGTTACTGAGACCTGGAGCTTGGGTTTCAGAGCAGTTCTTCCCAGTGCTTTATGGGGCTTGGCCTTTCTTTCCAACTTAGATGCTGCATAACATATAGGAGAGGCATTACTTATTCTCCAGGTGCCTGCAGATCCCTGTTTGTTCTGTGTGAATGGGCAGCATCTTGCCCATTTCCCTCCCGCTTCTCTGAGTCACCTTCTTTTGCACCTCTCACGCCCCTTAAGGCTAGAGACATAGCCTGGAGGTAACAGTATGTACGAGTCCGGGGAGCAAGTCTCATTTTGTTTTGCAGATTTCCCTTGCAGATTTCCAGGCAGGTTCCATGTTCCCTTTCCTCTCCCAGCTCCCACTTCGACCCACCACACTGAAATACCAGACATCAAGTCTTCACCAGAGCCACAGACATCATTAAAAAGATGAAAAATAGAAGTCATGAAGGCAAATTTTAAAAGAATAGCAGACAAGAGAAGCAGTTCAAGCTCGATGAATTGAAAAATGGGGTTATACGGAGTATGATGTCCTGGGAGTGGGGCCCTGGGCTGTTCCCATCCATTATCTCATCTATCTAATTAATAACACTGCCAAGTGATTATGATCATCAGCTTCATTTTAAATGAGGAGATTGAGGCTCAGACAGGTGACATAACTCACCTACAGACTAAGTAGCAGTACTAGGACTGACCCTAAGCTGTTAGGGCTTCATCTGAGAACCAGACTTTCCCTTTGGGGTCAGATTCACTCACACCCATGTCCACAACCAGGTTTCCCCTCAGATTATCAGGCCTGGCTCTTGGCAAGATCCAGTTACACCCAGCTCTTGGCAAGGCCAGCTGCCCCCAGCTTGCTCACCGCCTCGAGAATCCATCTTTTCACATTTGTCTTCACTTCCTCCCCACACTCGTCCTCTCATGAAAGGAGCTTGTAAGTCAGGCCAAAATTCTGTTTGATGGTTAAAATGCTCTGTCAAAGTACAGATGCTATTCGGTTCTGTGACAGGAAAGTTGTTCTCTGGGTATTTCCCCAAAACCATGGATATTTTCCTAGAAAGCCAAAACCTAAATTCTTGATTCAGAATAAACTCTCTCATTGCTTATTGAAGGGTGGGGCTTCCACTTCCTCTACCCAAGTGTGAGCCTAAAAAGGGCTGAGTGGTTTGAAGAGCAAAGTGGGTGTAAAGCTTCAGCAGAGGACAGAAGAGTCAGGCTCTAGAGCCTAGAAACCCAAATCTGGAGGCATTGTCTTCCAAGAACAGTATTTAGCACTAGGTCAGGGCAGTTGTGCAAAATCCCTAGAAGAAGGAAGAGCCAGCTGGAGCAGTGAGCCCAACCCCACAAGGTGTATTTATTAGGGATAAAGGTAAGATACTGTGTTAGAGTCTCTAAAACCAACTGCATGGGTGAATGTTGGATTGACTTATAATAACAGCCAAAGTAAAAAGGAATTAGTTCAAAAGAAATTGACAGTGTCACTCATGCATTCATTCTATAAACTATAACAATCAAGTTCTGTGCTAAATTCTGGAAAGATTGAGGAATTATTGTCCCCAGGCTGGAGCATTAAAGGCATGATTCTCTTGCAGTGTGTGTAGGCCATAAGTAGGAGTGTACGTGGTCCACTGGGAACCCAAAGGAGGGAGCTAGAATTCTGTTGGAGTAAGGAGCTAGCAGGAGCTTTCCAACCAAAAAAAAGCAAGATGAAGACAGGCCTTGAAAATTTATCCTATGGATATTAAAAAGGGCACTTGTTATGGTGAGCACTGGGTGTTACATGTAAGTGATGAGTCACTAAATTCTACTCCCAAAACCAATATTACACTATATGTTAACTAACTGAAATTTAAATAAAAACTTGGAAGAAAAAAATCTAAAAATGAAACAATAAAAAAAGGAAAAAAATGCATCCTAAAGTAGTAGCTAAAAGGACTTTGTCCAGAGAATCACAGCCAGGAGGTGGCAGGTTGATAGGACCACTGTTTCTAAGTCCCGAAGGACTTCTGTCAAAGGCAGAAGGGACACACCAGTTTGCAGTCACCCAGGCAGGTAGAACCAGGCTCAGTGGCTAAGTAGCTGTTAGGAGAGGCACCCAGGCTCAATTCCAAAAAAAAGACCTAACAGTCAGAACTAACCAAAGATTAGACAGTCCTGCCGTGAATATAACAAGCTCCTCATCACTGTAAGCATACAAGTAGGAACCAGATGGCCCCTTGGTGGTGATTTTGTAGAAGAAAATCTTCAGACTAAGAGAGAGCCATGAGCAAAGGCTGAGTAGCTGGCTCTCAAGGACACCGCCAGAGATCTCACCTCAGCCTGGAGTTTGAGACAGTCTTTGGCTTCCCTTTTCTGCATCTCATGTCCTGTCAGTCTAATTGTGCCTGTCCCTAAATGGCTTAGCTGTTTTGCAGTTCCAAAGGCCTGTATTGACTCAACTATCACAATCAGAGCTAAAATTGCCATAGGGTCATAGAATCTTAGTGACTTAAGAATAATCCATTTGGGCCAACCCTGATGGCCCAGCGGTTTGGCACCGCCTTCAGCCTGAGGTATGATCCTGGAGACCTGGGATCGAGTCCCACATCAGGCTTCCTGCCTGGAGCCTGCTTCTCCTTCTGCCTGTGTCTCTGCCTCTCTGTGTGTGTGTGTGTCGGTCATGAACAAATAAAATCTTTAAAAAAAATAATCCATTTGGAATTTAAGAAACAAAACAAATGAACAAAGAAAAAAAAAGAGGCAAACAAATTAAGAAAAAAAAATCCAGGCTCAAATTCAGAGAACAAATGTGGTTGCCAGTGGGGAGGCTGGGGAAGCAGGGAAATAAAATAGATCCAGAGTACTTTTATCTTGGTGAGCCCGGAAAAATGTATGGAATTATTAAAGCACCGTATTGTACACCCGAAACTAATATAACACTGTGTGTTCACTATACTTGAATAAAAACAGTAATCCATTTGGACATTTCCATTTTAGAGATGAGAAAATTGAGGATCAGAGAGGCTAAGTGATACACTCAATATCACACAGTATCTCCTGGCAGAGGCAGGATAAGGCTTAGGGCTCCTACTACCAGGGCGGGACTTGTTTCACTCTGTTCTGCTGACATTTCACTGGGTTTCAGCTCTACGAGGCCCTAAGTACCAGAAGCACCAGAGCAGAGGCTCATCAGCTGTCCTCTGTCCTGGCAAATGGCTCTCTGTAACAGTGATGATTAATGTTGGTTTTGGTAAAAATCTCTATAATGAATCATTTTTGAAAAAAAAAAACAATGTTTTATGGAATTTCTATTACTATTTGTGGCTGTAGTGAAGTCCAGGTTTTAGGGTCTCCTCAATAAGTACGCAGACCTCTGGTATAATTGTTTGCTCCTGTCTCTCCCCCACTCCCCACCCCCACTACTCCTCCTCTTGCTTCCTGCTTTTCCTGCTCCCCCACTCCTTTCCATCCCACCCACCCCTTCCGAACAGCTTTGACTTGGTCACAAACGGTGGCATCTCCATCATCCTCCGGTTCGAGCGAGCACCTTTCATCACACAGGAGCATACCCTCTGGCTGCCTTGGGACCGCTTCTTTGTCATGGAAACCATCATCATGCGACATGAAGAGAATGAGATTCCCAGCTGTGACCTGAGCAACTTTGCCCGCCCCAACCCTGTGGTGTCTCCATCCCCACTGACATCCTTTGCCAGCTCCTGTGCAGAGAAAGGCCCCATCGTTCCAGAAATTCAGGTACCCAGCTCTCTTAACTGTATTTCTCCATGCTTTTATTTCATTTGTGGGGAGGAGGATCTCAGGGCTGGGGGCAGTGGGAGGGGCTAGGGAGATCCCAACAGCCCACCATGCAGAATCCAGCTCCCAGATCCCACAGCAGCTGCGGTGTCAGGAGATGATGGCCACCCCTCTTACACACTCAAAATACACAAGCTCTGGAAGCTGCCTGGCACGCTCCAACACATAATGAATTCCTCCTCCCTTTCCATTCTGTCATCAAACTCCCTTCCACTTTCCTTTCCCCCGGCTTCCAACGTCCCCCTCTATCATTATTTCTGTAAAAAAGTGTTTATGATAAGAGGATCTACTAAGAGGAGTAGGCCAGAGGAGCATCATAATAAAGATGAGAACATGGATATGAGGTGCTTGGCACAATGTATAGTACCTAGTAAGTGCTCAATAAATTTTAGCCAGTATTATTATTATTAAGATTATTTTACACACATTGCCTTCCTGCCAGTTAGGGATTGCTTTGGCTCAAATCTCCACACACAAGTGCTTTACTTAATTATCATTAAAAGGAAGTAATTTGGAAAGATGCATTTTAATCAAATGGAAATCAAGATAGATTCTTTGCCTAACAGAGCTGTATAGAGTAAAATGTCTTCCGCCATCTGAGCTCAATTTCTAGTGGCAGAAACAAAGGCCAGGGGAAGAGGAGAGGTGGCAGGGAGAGGCCCCAGCGTCACCCACTTCCCCACTGGCCATGTGCATATTAATAGGTTGCTGGTGGGGCAGCCTGGGTGGCTCAGCGGTTTAGCGCCACCTTCAGCCCAGGGTGAAGGCGAGATCCTGGAGACCCTGGAGTCCCACCTCGGGCTCCCTATGGGGAGCCTGCTTCTCCCTCTGCCTATGTCTCTGCCTCTCTCTCTCTCCCTCTCTCTCTCTCTCTCTGTCATGGAATAGATGTCATGAATAGATGTCTCTCTGTGTCATGAATAGATAAAATCTTAAAAAAAAATAGGCTGCTGGTGTCTGGAACAGGGAGTGTAGACACTTTGTGTGTATGTTTCACGCCTGGCTGAGCAGACACATCTGTGTGTGTGTCCGGTGGAGTGGCTTCAGGCACCAGCTCGCAAGAAGGACATACAACCCTTTGGAAATTCTCATGGCACCCACAGGTTGAAAAACCTCACTCACTCCTTTTCAGAGATTCAGCACTTGTCTCCTGTCTCAACTACCAGGCTGACCTTTCTTTTGAAATGGTTGTCAGTGGAGACAGAGCTTGCTGGAGAGAAGTAATTTGTTACTCAACCCTGGTTCAGCTCCAGCTAGACATTTTCCCAGGAGCAAGGACTTTGGAACAAATGAGGCTAAAGGTCCCATCCTCTTCACGCTGCTCCCTGGGCTGGGTGTTTGCAAGCCCAGCTGGGTCACAAACCTTGCTTATTATCAGATTCATGAAACACATGAAAACAAGCTCCTGGGTTTTCCCAGTCCTATCATTGGCTAGCCTTCACTAGCACTGCGCGATAAACATTTTGAAGGGTATGTTGAAGATAAATATTTATGAGAGCATCAGGATGGCACTCGAACCTTGCCAGTGGTTCACCGGGGTAGAGAGTCTGCTTTGCCTTGAACTTGCAAGCTGCTTTTTAGAAAGATTGCTTTGCTTTAGGCCCAATCCCCAACATTTCTTGTGTTCAGAATGGAGTGGGGGAGAGAGCTCACACCTATCTATGATATAAAATGGACAGAAAGGAAAAGGCTTTCTGTGTGAAGGTCCAGTTTCTCCATGAACGAACACAAGAATAGAATAATCATTTTTCTTTTAATGGATATGTTAGCCTCAATTGATTTAATGTCCCCTTCTTGAAACAGAGCCCAGAGCATCAAGCTGATAAAAGTTCTCTGCTTTTGCCATGTGCCTGAGCATCCTGGCATTGATTTTAAAGTTTCCATCTTGGAACTGAGCCCACTGCACCCAGTAGATCAAATAGCACCTTCTCCGCCATTCTGTTCATCTAGCACAGCACAGGGCACAAAAACCCTATGGTGCCAATTCGACCTCTTTCCATGGGTGAGCTGGGGGCAGGGGGGTGTGCATTGGTCCTTGGCAGGCTCTGCTCTCAACCTCTCAGGTCTCTGTTTACTTTCCTGAAGAGGATCTCACTCTAGTGAAGTAGTGAAGCTGTGAGGGAGAAGGACTCTTGGCTACTGAGGCAGCTGTCGGCAGTAGTCTGCGGAGAAATGTCTTGTTCCAATTGTCGCCCACTCCCAGCAGCAGCAGCAGCACCATCGTCCTGCTCACTGAGCACCTGTTATGGGCAGGGCACTCTCTATACATGACCCCACTCGGTCCTCACACCAGTCCAGGGAGGAAACTGAGATTCAGTGGCTTACATGAGTTTCTCAGGTGATGTTGCTAGTGAGTGAGAGGCGCCGTGACGATAAATATTTTACACGCACTATCTTCTGTGTTCCTCTCAGTAATGCAACAGGGTGAGCATTGTTATCCCCGCTGAATAGAGGAGAACCTGAGGCCCAGAGAGGCACACACAGTTGGCCCCTGGAAACCAGGCCTTCTGCCCCTTGGTTCCCTCCTCCTCCCGCTCCTCTTCATACTCTGCTGCCCCCTCTCCTTTCTCCTGTCTTTTCTAGCTCCTGCTCCTCCTCTCCCCTTAGTACCCATCTCCCGCGTCCTCCTCTGCCTCTCGGTCACCCAGGGCGCCTGGAACTGCCATCTTCCCTCCTCTGGTGAGTGCATGACCATCACTTTCTGTGTAATCTGTCTCTGTAGGCTCTGCAGGAGGAAATCGCTATCTCTGGCTGCAAGATGAGGCTGAGCTACCTGAGCAGCCGTACCCCTGGCTACAAGTCTGTCCTGAGGATCAGCCTCACCCACCCGACCATCCCCTTCAACCTCATGAAGGTGCACCTCATGGTGGCCGTTGAGGGCCGCCTCTTCAGGAAATGGTTTGCTGCAGCCCCGGACTTGTCCTATTATTTCATCTGGGACAAGACAGATGTCTACAACCAGAAGGTGTTTGGGCTCTCAGAAGCCTTTGGTAAGCCTCTCAGCTGCCGAACTCGAGACCATCCCCAGAGAGACAGTAACACTTGGGGGCATGGGGCTCTTTTTCCACCTCCCTTGTTTCTTCTTTCCTCTTCCCAGAAATACCTACGGTTTAGTTGGCATTCAAGACTTTTCTGTGGCCATCCATGACCTAAAAGAATGTACTCAAAGACCTGAATGTAGAAAAGTTGATTGTGAAGAAAAAAGGGATTATAAAACCAAAAGGGCTCTTGAGAAGCCTTGTGGTGGTATGTGATGGATTATAAGAGGCTTCGTGCCCACAAAGACAGAGCTATGTGGGCATTGCCCTGGCACCCTCACAACTCTCTGGCCTGAGCTCACCCATTAAAAATATCCAGGAGTCTGGAGCTCCTGGGTTTCTTCAGTTTTATTGAGATATAAGAGTTAAGAATCTTTCTTCATCCGAAAGGCTAGTTGGCCTCTTTACCTCATTTGTAATCAGAAAGGTTCTCTCCTTATTGTCATTGCTGTCTATTTTTAAGATGAAGCAGGAAGTGGTGGTGGCCTTGCCTGTGTCCCAGCCCCACTGAGACCTCGGGCTTCAGTGGCTGGCCATGCTCATTGCAGCTTCCATGTAGAGCAGTGCCCAGGAAGAGTCCAGAGCTGCACTATTAGCAGAGCTCGCCCCTGCAGGGCTAATCCCCCATGCATGGAGAGGATTAGCCCAGGGAATTCCTTCTCATCCTAAACCTTACTCCAATTTCATTCCCTTGCTAGACTCAGCAAAGGTGGAATGAGGAAGCAGAGGAGAAATAGTGTTGTCAAATAAAAGAGAGGAAGGGAGGGAGGGAAGACAGGTAGTCAATAAAGACAATGTCTGTCGACCACCCGCTCTGGCCAGCGTGCACCCCTGCACACTAACATCCCATCCAATCCTCACCACCACCCGATGAGTCGGAAATTGTCTCCAGATTCTGTGAGAGAAAGCTGAGGCCCAGAGAGGAGAGGGGATGGATGAGGAAGGAACAGAGCTGGATGTGGTTTTGCATCCCACCCTACCTTGCAAGGGCACATTGGGAGCAAAGACGCTGTCTCTCACTGTTCCCTCTTCCTTCTGTAACTCAAGGTAACTCATGAGTATCCTTAATGTCCACCAGCCAAGGAAGAAGGGAAGCATCTGCACCCTGACTTCCGAGGGCAGAGGCTTGCTTTCCTGAGATGACAGGTGACCAAAAGGAAGCGTAGAGGCTGCCAACAGGACTCAATGTCCCTCTGGACATGCCCCTCCTGCCGTTGATGTCCTGCAACCTTTTATGGCACCTAGAGAAATTTTCTAAGGAGCTGCCCAATTGTTAGTTCCTGCCATGAACATGTGGTAAGATATTGCCCACTTGGCAAATAGTGTCTACCCAGAAGGGTACTTGAAAGAAATGGCATTCCTGTCTCTGTTAATTCCTTTCCATTGGGCAGTTACAGGGCTTTTTACAAGCCCAGCCTTGGGACACCTGCCATGGTTAGCTTGCTTCCCGGTGCCCTTCCAAGGAGGCCTGGATTTATAAAACAGAAGTGAAACCAGGGGATTGTCAAGCTTTGAGGCCTCAAAGCAACTTCCAGCTTTCAAAGTACCCTAACTGAGCGACTTTTCCACGTACTCATTATAAACAATTTTGAATTTTCTTCCTATAGTAAACTAATACCATTATCATTCATAATAACTTGATAAGTGGGCAAAAATATAAATAAATTCATGTATGTTTTTATAAATAATGCCACTACTTGTTAACATTTAAATTTATTTTCTTTTTTCATTTATAGTTGTGTGTGTGTGTGTATGTGTGGTCTTTTTTAAGCACAGATATAATACTGTATATAGCCTGTCTTTCCAACTTAGCATTATTCCATAAACATTTTCCATGTTACCCCATTATCTTCATAACCAAAATATCCAATGGTGGGCATAATATTCCTCAAGTGGGTACACTTTGATTTGCTCAACCTCTAGCCCCTTTTGAACTTTTATATTATTTCCAATGTGCACTATTATAAATAATGCTGCAGTGAAGAGTTTTATGCCTAAAGTATTTTCCATACTAAAGGATTATGTCCTGGGAATCGATTCACCTAAGTCCTTTTTAAGGTGTTTAGTACATTTTCTTGAACTTTTCCTAATGATGCACAATTGCTCTTTGAAAAGAGGACATTAAGGCTCGGCATCTCTGTGTTAGTACTGCACATACATCTGGTTCCCACTTAGAAACAGGATCCTTGGGGCAGCCTGGGTGGCTCAGCAGTTTAGCGCCTGCCTTCATCCCAGGGCGTGACCCTGGAGACCCCGGATCGCGTCCCATGTCGGGCTCCCTGCGTGGAGACTGCTTCTCCCTCCACCTGTGCCTCTGCCTCTCTCTCTGTCTCCTCTCTGTGTATTCTCATGAATAAATAATAAAATCTTAAAAAAAAAAAACAAAGAAAGAAAGAAACAGGATCCTTTCTCCTTTCCTACAAAAGACAAGCCAGAGCCTTGCATGCAGATCAAAGCCAAAGCAGAGGCTTTGCTCACCTGTGGATTTTGCACCTTTTGTTTTCTGCAGTTTCTGTGGGTTATGAGTATGAATCCTGCCCAGATCTGATCCTCTGGGAAAAAAGAACGGCAGTGCTGCAGGGCTATGAAATCGATGCTTCCAAGCTGGGAGGATGGAGTCTGGACAAACATCATGCCCTCAACATCCAAAGTGGTGAGTATATTAATAGAATTCCAGGAGCCAGGCCACAGGTATGACCTTCGTCTCATATCCTTTGTGACCTGCCAGATAAAAAATGCGCACTTCAAATTACATGGGCTCATATGAGATCAGTCGTCAGAAGGATTAGTCAACAGATACTCCTTGGGAGCCTGCTCTGTGTTTGTGACTGCTAGGCACTGGGGATACAGAAAGGAAAGAGTTGGCAGTCTGGTGAGACCCCAAACACTTCCCAGGCCGTCTCCATGCTGTACCATGGACAGTGCCATCACACACAAAAGCACAGGACACTGGGGCATGGAACAGGGGCACATCAGCTGCTTGGTTCAGCAAGGGGTCTCTTTGGAGAGAACCTCTGAACTAGAGTCTCAAAAGATCTATAGGATTAGCCCTATAAATCAAGCAGGGAGAACATTCTAGGCAGAAGGCACAATATGTGCCAAAGCACAAAAGCCTGAAAGAAGAGTAATTGGAGAGAAGGTTCACTGTGGTTTGAGCAAAGGATGAAATGAAGGCAGAGCAAAAGCCAAAGCTGGGGCAGGAGCAGCTGGAGCCCAGGCTGAGAAGATTGGGACTTTGAACTTCATCCAGAGGCAGATGGCAAGCCTCTGAAAGGTTTTAAGCACACAAGTGACACAATCAGCTCTGTATTTTTGATAGCTCACCTTGACTGTGTCCTGGGATGGAACAGCTAAACATGGTAATGGTGTCTCCCACCTAACCTGAAGATGCTGTGAATGCCTATCAAAACGACTACATTGTCTAAGGAAAAACTAACAAACAAATTCCAAACTTTCTGATAGGATAAAGATTTATAGATAGCTAGGGCAGCCTTTAAAATAAAATGAAACAAAGAAGCACTGCCAGATATTAAACTATCTTAGACAAGCCATAGTCTCCAAAACTGTGTGATCCTGGCATAGGAGCAGACAAATAGATTCTATGGGACAGAACAAGGCATTCAGAAACTGACCATGAGTGTCTGAAAAGCCAAAATAACAGAATTTGAAACAAGTTAAAAGTGTGTTTCTCACTCACCTCAAAGTCTGGAGGTAGATAGTCCAGGGCCGGCTTGGCACTCTGCAGGGTCAGAAGTGTGGACTCCTCCCCTTTCATTGTTCTACTCAGGCCTTCATCCCCAAAGTTATGGTTCAGGGTGACCACTTGAGTTCCAGCCTTCAGAGCCACATCCTAGCCAGCAAGAAGGAAGAACAGGGCTAAGGGTAAGCCCTCTCCATTGCAAGGACACCTCCCAGGAGCTGTCCACCCCACTGCTACTTCCACACCACCGGCCAGAACTTGGTCACCCACCAAGTGTAGGCAGCTCCAGATAATCATGTGGCCGGCCAAACAGCAAGGGTACTGAAGCTACAGAATAAGGACGGGGGACAGGTTAGATATCTGTGGATGACTACACCATGTACATGTAGGAACTGGTGCATTATAGAGGTAGCATCAGGTGTCAGTGGAGAATGGATATTTATTTTAGAAATTGGTGTTGAGAAAACTGGCTCAGTGGCAGAGAAAAGTAAAATTAGGTTGGCACGACATACAAAATAAATAAGGTTAATTAAAGATCTAAATTTGAAAGATAACACTTTAATAGAAGAAAACAGGAAAATATCTTTATGATCTCAGGAGAAGGATTCCCTAACAGCAAAAAGAACACAAACATTACAGTAGCAAAATAGTTGATTAAATTATATAAAAATGAAAGATGCCTATTTGATAGAGGGCAAAGCTAATAGATGATAGTCTGGGAGGAGATCCTTGTGACAATAAACACGAAACTCAGGTTTTCAGTATGGAGAGGTGAGGTGAGAGTCAGGGAGTCCAGTTTGGAGATTGTAGCAATAACATGGGAGATGAAGGGCGATGAAGCCCTAAAAAGAAATAATGGGTATGGGATGAAACCTACAAGTCTCTGAGGTCAGGCCCTTCATTTTGCTGGTAAGGAAATAGGCCTAAAAGCAGGTAAAGCACTGGTGAGTCCTATGCAACAGCTGGGATCAGGCCATTGGGAGCAAAACCAGCTAAAAATGCAGGTCTCCTGACTCTACCCTGGTGCAAAGAGACTGAATTTCACTCATGCATTTCTATAAACATTCACTGAGATCTACTCCATGTCAAGTTCTGCATTAGGCACTGGGGGTGCCTAATGAAAGGGAGAAGACGTGGTTTCCGTACTTGAAATGGTATCAATCTAAAGAGAGAAAAACGGGTAAGTGTAATAAAAAATTCACGCTGTAATAGAGACAGGGACTAGGTACACAAGGTGTATACAATCGATCTGAGAAGCAGTGGACCTGAATGATTCAGGGTCTGGCTCAGGAACGCTTCCACCACCATCCGTGTGATTTTAGGTAAGCCACTAGCCTGCTCCCCCACCCCCATCCCCATCCCCGTTAATACAGAGGTGGATAATAGGACCTATCTTACTCATTGTGAGCATTGGATTAGGAAGGCAGGATGGCCTGTTCAGGACATTCTGGGTTTCATGAGGGGAGTGCGGCAGCCTTGGGGTGGGGGGTGAGTCTGGAAATGGTAGGCAGAGATCATGCGTTCCTTGCAAAATCAAGGGGACTCCGTGGTCAGCCACAGAAGAGGACTGTGCCCTGCTCCAGAGATGATCCTGCCCTTTTGTCCTTGTCCCAGGCATCTTGCACAAAGGGAATGGGGAGAACCAGTTTGTATCTCAGCAGCCACCTGTCATCGGAAGCATCATGGGCAATGGGCGCCGGAGAAGCATCTCTTGCCCCAGCTGCAATGGCCTTGCTGATGGCAACAAGCTCCTGGCCCCTGTGGCCCTCACGTGTGGCTCCGATGGGAGCCTCTACGTGGGCGACTTCAACTACATCCGAAGGATCTTCCCATCTGGGAATGTCACCAACATCCTGGAGTTGAGGTATGTAAGGCGATGCCCTCCCCACACTCCCTGATACCATCCCTTGGCCATCCCGTGGGCCCAGCTGTCACTACCCACTGCATCCAGAGGAGGGGATAGGACAGAGCTTCACCTGTCACAGTCCATCTGGGACTCTCCGCTTCCCAGCTCAGGGGCTAAAGTAGAAGCTGGGGGGCTCTGGGGAGGCAAATGCTGTTTTCTACAGGGCACTGCAATGAAAAACCATTTGTGGCACAGGGGAATATCCTTGGCACCCAGAATATATAAGTCTGCTAACAACCAGGAATTAGGCTCTGGAAGCCCTTGGATTTCTTCCTGTTTCCTGGCACCAGACAGATTAGAATTACTCACACGAGTCTCCTTAGAAGGACAGGACGGCAGGATGGACACGGCCCCCATGCCAGTGTTGCCAGGTTTGGTCCTGTGACTAAACACTCATCCGAGTTGGGAACAGTTCTCTTCTGCTGCCCGGTGCTGAGATCAAAGCCCCCGGGACTGAAATCAGGCATTGCCTCTCTGCCCCTTATGTGCTGCAGAGCCAGCCGATTCAGTCTTCTCTCTCTCCCCATCCCAACTGTGTGTGATGGAGCACAGCCATACTTAGAGCTTGGGGAAGGGCATGATGGGTTGCATTTTCTCTAGGCCTCCCTAAAACAGGTCTTTTTAGAACCAAAGCACTGTCATAGGGTGGGTTCTAGGGTTAAAGGGGAGCTGTGGTTTCAGACAGGGGAGCCCCATGCTCTCTTTCATGAGAAATTGCATCAAGTTCCTTAGAACTGCTTTGGGGAATGGGATCCACTCATCTCCTGGGCTGGGGACCATGTAAACAGGATGGGCCCATGAGCTGGAAAGCATTCCTCCAAAATGGCCAGAGAAAAGGAAACTTACTTTTGTCAGGTCCCCACTATTTGCCCAGTATAACAGTCCCATAAAATATTTATCACTATTGCCCTTGACAAACAAGAACAAAGGACACCCGGGGAATTTAAAGAATCTGCCCATGTTCCAGCTTCTAGAATGATGGACCCAAACCCAGAAGGCCATCACACAGCTCTGCCTCACCAAAGAATTGTCACCAGACCCAATGAGGGCCACTTTGGCTTGATGCCACGTTAAATTATTCCCTGGAGGTAATTGCTGGCTGAGACTCTCACTCTGCAGTGCACATGTGAAAGGAAGGGAAGGCTTGCTGGCTGACCAGTCATTGCAGCCCTCAGGAGGAAAGGGTTCATAGCCATACACACACACACACACACACACACACACACACACACACACAGACAAATGAAGCAGATGAGAACCACCAATGGAATATTCTCTGCCTTTCTTCTCTATTTTATGAGTTTCACTGCCACAGACATCTGTCAAGGAAGGAGGAGCCCGTAGGCCTGTGTGCCCCAGTCAGCTGCTCACGTTGTCTTCTTATCTCCTGTAGAACAATGGAGACAGCCATAGACTAGGGAGTTGGGCCACCTTGGCAGAGAAGCTGTACAACTTTGGGCAAGACACTTACCCCTCTCTGGGCCCCCATTTTCACATCTTCAAATAAGACATCCCATTTTCCCTCCCTCTCTCCCACATTAGAGGGGAGATCCTAGAAGACAAGAGGCAGGGAAGGGAGGAGTAAATGAAATTTGGAAAGAAAAACAAATTTATCAATGTGCTATCATCTTAATATATTTTCTCCTCGGCCTGTTTCCCTGTCCCCCACCCCCCTTGCTTCCGATCCTGTATTCCATTATGAGAAAGATCACGGTGAGCTACGCAAATTTTGCATACCCCTCTATAGGGCAGTGCGCACACCGACAGGGACACAGCAGCAAGCATGTGTCTGCACAGGGGTGGGAATTAGCTGTTGCAGCCTCTGCCTTAGCCCTGGTGAGAGCAGCAGCGTGTCAGCCACATCCTCTTCCCCTGAACTCAGCAGTAGTGGTGCAGGGGAAACCATGCCTCTTCTGTGATATGTAGCTGCTTGTAAGTGAGCTCACTGACAAGTAATATCCAATATAAAATAAATCAGTGTCATAGCTGCTAAGTCTTTATTTATTATAGTATTGTACAGTACCATTGCTGTCAAGTTTTCAGGCTGCTAATAATGCTTCTAACCCCGCTGCTAACACCTCATTCTTTCTTCTATTCCCTGCTCTCCTGTCTTCTGTCAGAAATAAAGATTTCAGACATAGGTAAGCCAACCAGTGGAGAATTTCCCGTCTCTCCTCTGCCTTGTTGCATGTTGTATGGTAAGCTGCACGTGTCAACCTCACATGGCTCAAAAGCAAATGAATCCTGTGCGATTGGAACTGATTGGAGGCAATCAGTTACAACGAGAGGAAGTCATTAATGATGGTGGGGGCGGGTGGCAAGAGTCTCAACTCCTTTCATCTCTAGCGGAGAGCAGCAGTTACTCTGGCAGTCTGTGAACACAACAGACTGAAATAATAGGGAAAACCATTTTAACCTTGGCATATAGTAATTTGAACACCAGTCTGCTTATCCTTGGAATAAATGAGGACATCGTCCTAACTGTGTTGAGTGGCTTCAATGGTCGCAATGGGAAGTCTTCAGAACATCTCGATCAGGCAAAGAAACTGGAAGAAGACAGGTTTCAGATTTGCACTTCTGTGGACATTCTGGGTGCCTTGGCTTTGGTAGCTGGGATGGCAGGTGACCACACCAGAAAGTTTGCCAGCAAGGACAGAGTGGGGGAGTATTTTTCAGACCATATGGACCACCTAAAATCGTGGTCCTCAAATAGAAACTTTGTTGTGGGGTAGTTTTGTCCTGGAGGCTCACAGTGACACTACAGCAGGCAGAGTGGGCTGTCAGACTCACCAAGAGATATGTCTGTCCATCAGCACCACCATCTTGGTGGCACTCATCTGACTCTTGGGTAACAGTCACTTTAAGGTCCCCCTGCCTCACACACATCTGGGTGACTTGACAATAGCTGGAGGCAGATGGAGCTGGGGCTGCTACAAAGGCAGCTTTCAGTTATCCACATGGGGCTCACGTCAAAGTGGTACATGGGGTAAGTGCTAAGTTGGGATAAAAGAAAGTCTTAGAATGGTGGAAAGAGACCCAAAATCCAGTAATGTTGATATCAATACCTTTGTAACTAGATATAGTATTAATGTAACAATCATATATATTAATTTTCTTAAGACTTTATTTATTTGAGAGAGAGAGCAGGAGCAGTGGGGAGGAACAGAGGGAGAGGGAGAAGCAGACTCCCTGGATGAGCTTGGGCTCGATCTCAGGAACCCGGGATCATGACCTAAGCTGAAGTCAGATGCTTAACCAACTGAGCCACCCAAGTGCCGCTATCATATGTATTATTTTAAGGTTATAATAATAATTAACATGGATAGAACCTCTAATGTGTGGCAGGGAGAGGGCTCGGTGATTTACATAGAATATAGCAGTTCATCCTCAAACCATCCTGTGAAGTAAGCGTTCATGCCACACCCAATTTACAGATGAGAAAGCTGAAGCTCCCCCATTGTGTGACCTTGAAAAAAAATCACTTCATCTTTCTGAGCTTTCATTTCTGCCTTGAAGTTTACAAAGTCTTTTTTGGAGGCTCTTTTATGGGTTACAGAGGATACTTGTAAAGTATCGAGCACCATGCCAGGCAGAGAGAGGAACTGCAGACATGGTAATTATTATTATTATTATTATTATTATTATTATTTTCATATGTATTATTACTATCATCATAACAATTATATGATGATGATAGTATCTCCATTTTTCCCCCGAAAAAGTAATTGTGTCCTCTTAGAACCAAAGACATATGTCTTAAAGTAAATTAAATAGAAGTTGAGAAAAAAAGAAAAAAGGAAGACACACATATGTGATTGTCAAACTAAACCATGAGCTTCCTGGAAGCCAGAATAAACAGAGAAACTTAATTATTCTCATGGTTTGCATTATCAGAAATGGGAAAATATGCTCACTTCTCTGAGGGGGAATATTGTTTTCCTGACACTGAAATCTAAAAGAATTTTCAGTGAGCTTTGTATGGATGATACTAGACTATGAATCAGCACACACCCCGAAGTTGGGTTTTAGAGAAAACACAGAAGTACATTTCCTATGTAGATCTTGGGTAAAAACCCAGCATTTCACATTAAAACCTTCAGTCAGTGGTGGTAACTGCCTGGGACACAGTTGGGCTACTGGGGCCCGAGCTGGAAAGAATCAGGAGACCAGGGTTCTTGTCCATCTTTGTCATACACTCGTCATGTGCCTCTGGGTTGGTCACCCAGCTTTTCCAGTTTGCAGTCTCATCATCTGTAAACTGTGAGAGTTGTGGGTTTGGCACCTTTTTTTTCCTGATATTTAGTGATCTTTTGATATATTCATGGCATGATTTCAAAGCCAGCTTCCTGCCCTCCCTCAATTTGTCGCTTTCTCAGGTGCCGAACACTGCTTCTGAGGTAAACCAAAGTGGAAGGAAAAAAGGAATTTCTTTCTACCATTCTCCAGTTTTTTAAAGAAAATCAGGAGTGAAAAGACCCAGGTCCCAGCTGTAATTTTAATTGGCACCTGGATATCGGTAAATCCCTTCGTCTCTCAGGGCCTTTGTGTCCCCATTTGTAAATGTCAGAAGTGGATTAAAAAGTTCTAAAATTTTGTCCTCTCTGTCCATGAGCATTTGCTGTCTCAGCTGTTCCCAGGAGTGGCGGCCCGTATGTGTGTGCTCCCCAGGGCGATCTTGTCCACCTCTGCCCACCACACGGGGCCTGCTCAGTGCAGGACCCCTAATCCTTTGGGCATCTTCCTCGCCAGACCCTTTGCAGTAACAGGGATCCTCATTTCCTCCTAGACCTCTTCCCCAGGGTCGTGAAGGAACGCTTGAAGGCTGTTGTTCAGAAGTACGGCTGAACTCAGGTCTCCATCAATCCCAGCTCTCCACCAGAGAGCCCTTTACTGCCCCAGGAAATAGGTTGGACAGGACAATATTAAGTCTGACATGCTTTGGCTTTTCCATTATGCAGCAACAGAAATACTCTGAAGGTTTCTCCAGGTGACCAGCTGCCAGTTATTGGGCATTTTTATTTCTTAATGGAACGGGCACTGTGCTCAGAGATTTATATTCTTTGTACGATTTCATCCTCAGAGTAGCCCTTTGAAGTGGTTGTGATTATCCCCATTTCTCAGATAAAGAAACTAAGGCTCAGAGTAATGAAGTGATTTGCCCCAGGTCACCTACCGAGTGGGCAGTAGAGCTAGTATCTGAACTCCTGTCTTTGTGACTCTTCCCACTGGTTCTAAGAAGCAGCACATCAAGTTCTCCCAGGACTGCCACCAGATGTGGTCAAAGGACGCCCGTTTGTAGAGGTTACCCTGAGACAAAGGGAGAATTCTCACGCAGGAGCAGGGAATACATTGCCTCGGGTGCCTGGATTCCCAGCTCCTACCAGGAAACTCCCCAGAGCATCCAGAAAGAGGGCAGAATGAGGCTCGATTTCAGCTCATGAATGTCAGGAATGATACCCTCATAGTTTCCAAGAGTGTATGTGGCTTCCAGAGGTGCCAAATTCCGTTTACAGAGGTAGAAAAGAATGTGGGTCCCTTGGTGGACTCTGGAAACAGAGCTGTGACCTTTCCCTGATACTACGAATTCAGAGCTGAATCCGACACAGTTGCTGATGCAGAGCTGGGCCTGGGGTCCATCTCATGCAAGTATGGTCTTTTTAGAGTATTCTAAGGCCTTGCTACTCGAAGTACAAACAGGCAACACTGGCATCCTCTGAGAACTTGCTAGAGATACAGGCTCTCAGCCCACACCCCAGAACAGCTGAACTGGAATCTGCATTTTAACACCATCTCCAGGTGATTCGTCTGCCCATTAAAATTTGAAGAGCACTGGTATAAGGCCTCAGTTTCTAATTCTGACTGTGCCTCAGAGTCACCTGGAGAGATCTTAAAGGTACAGATGCCCAACCCCTTCAGATGTTGTCAGTGAAGCTTTTCTTTTTTTCTTCTCTTCTCTTCTCTTCTCTTCTCTTCTCTTCTCTTCTCTTCTCTTCTCTCTCTTCTCTTCTCTTCTCTCCTTCTCTTCTCTTCTCTTTTCTTTTTTTTCTTTTCTTTTCTTTTCTTTCTCAAGCTTTTCTGGTGAATCTGATGTGTAGTCATGTTTGAGCACTATCACTGTAAGATCATTAGCATTAGTATTTCCTCTGTATGCTCCCAGGGAGGCAGATAGTCATTCACTCACTGATTCATAAATTCAGTAGACCTTTCTGGGATACTTACTCTATACCAGCCCAGGGCTAAACAGCAAGGGCTCAAAGCTGGTCACTACTCTTGAAGAGTTCAAGATGTCATTGAAGAGACAGACAACTAAACAGAAAAGCATTTTAAGATACTACAGATACTAAAAGTATGTTCTCCTGAGGATCTGCTGACACCACAAAGGAAGTGGCCAGTTATCTGGTGGAGGAATGCAGGGCCTGGAAATCCAGAATGGCATTGCAGATGAGATGATGATGGAGCTGGATCTCAGGACATGATTGGGTGCTCCCTGATGCATAAGGGCAGTGGCGCTTTCTAGGCCCTGAGAGACAGTGTAGGGAAATAGGGAGAACACAGCCTTTAGGTCAAGAAGATTGGAGTTGGAAACTCATTCTGCCACTCAGCAGTCTCTGGCCCTTGTCAAGTCACTTCACCTCTGGTAGACTCAGTTTTTCTGAAATGTATATTTCAGAAATATATATATATATATATATATATATATATATATATATATACATACACACACACACACACACATATATATACACACACATATATATATACACATATATATATGTATATGAAACCAACAATAAGCCCCTGCCATACACAATAGTTGTGAGGAATGTCAGGCTGCGCATATAAAATGCTAGGATGGTGTCTGGGGCAGGACAAGCACCCAGAGGTGGTAGCAGTGACAGTCATCTCTGCAAGCTCTCTTCCACTGAATGGTGGCCCTGCCCCCAGCAGAGGTCCAGATGCTGCTCCCTATACTGGTGGCATGAGGAAGAAGTGCATTGAAGACTGTCCAAGAGCTCTACCAACTGGAAAGGGCTGTTGAGATGTGTAAGTTCATTTGATCCTGATGACAAGCCTGTGGGCAAAGCAGAGCAGGAGCTTCATCAGCTGACAGCCTACAGTTTAAGCGATTTAGGTGACCTGTTCAAATTAGAACCCACACCTTCTGATTTCAAAGCTAGCATCCTTTACCCTACACTTACCTGACCACCAGACCACAAATATGTCCTTGGACACAAAAGATGGGCCACAGCTCTTTTGAGACTCTCTGGACAATTCTGCCAGGGCCCCCCTCTTCTGGAATTTAGTGAGCTGAGAAACTCTACATGAGTGGCACTCCTGTGGGTCAGTGCAGGAAGACATGAGCCAGAAATTCAGGGGGCTAATCTAAGTGGACAGGGCCCCCACTGTACTCCCTCAGGGACACATTTTCTGCCAAGGTGGATAGCACCAGTTTATCATGAGTGATGCACAAAGAAACGAAATGATCTCCCCCACCTCACAGCTGTCATCAGGAAAGCAGAGAGACCAAGGCTGCCCTGCATTGCAGAGTGGGATCTAAGGTCACTGCATTTTATTTAGCCAGCATCCGTGTCATCTAGGAAGATTAAATCTGTGCTGCATTCTAGGGGTAAGTCTCAGGGGACATTTCAAGATCAACAGGACATCTCTCCTGTTATCAATTTCCCCCAAAAGAGATGTAAAAGAAACACGAAGTAATTTAGATGAAAATGGCATTTAAATAGCTCAAAATGGAGATGCCATCCATTTAAAGCAAGTGGCTACTGTGCACTAGAAGGCACCAAGTTGAACGTTGGAAATACAAAAGTGAATAAA
This sequence comes from Vulpes lagopus, assembly GCF_018345385.1. Lineage (NCBI taxonomy): Eukaryota > Metazoa > Chordata > Mammalia > Carnivora > Canidae > Vulpes > Vulpes lagopus. The sequence continues at coordinate 29,484,068 of NC_054838.1, read as the reverse complement.
ATCCCATCTCTCCCCTTCAAGTGTTGACTGCTGGATTTGGGAGACGCCTCATAAATAAATAGCTGCAGCATTATGTGAAGTGTCCTGTAACCCAGTTATGAACAGATATGAATCTCCACACACGGGGGTCAGTGAAGGTTTTGCCAGAAAAGGTACCATTGAGCTGACATGTGAATAATGAGTAAAAGTTCAGCAGGCTGGAAAGGGAAGGGGACGGGACATTCCACAGAACGGGGATGGGAGGTGCAGAGATGTGGGGGGGACAAAGTGTCAGTACTGCTGGAGTGCAGGGCATCTGCAGGGACATGAGGCAGCTGCAGCGCGCAAAGGGCCCTGTGTGTTGCTAGGCTGGGGAGTCTAAACTTAGCCCAGAAGCCATGGGGAATCCTGGAAAGGAGGGCATTGGGGTGATATGATGACGTTTGGGTTAGAACAAGGAAGAATGGCCTGGGAAGAATCCATACTGCAGGCAGAAAGACCTGCCTTTTATTTGAGAAGGATGAGGTGATGGGACAGTGGTATTAGGGCTTAGAGAGGAAGGACAGTTCGAGAAAATCATGTCACCTTAGTCTAAATCTGGGGAGAGAAAATAAAGGGAGGATATTTTGGGACTGGGAACCTGGCCCTGTTGAGAATCATCCAGTTCCCAAGACAATGCTCAAAGCAAGGGATGGTTATGATGACAGCTAGTTGGAGCCAGATTAAGTTTCAGAGACCCTGACACTGAATGAATGATAATGTTCCCCTCTTCATATATAATTCAAAAAATACCAATCTGTAAAGTAAAATTTTGTGTTTCAAAAGGACCCAAAACCTACATGCCTGATAAAATGTAAAAGAGCTTCCTTCTAGACTTTTCTGATTCTCTTACTTATATCTGGGGGATTTGTACAGTTCCCCTCCTTTACTGATGCTCTAGGCTCTGCTTCATCTGCCCTCTGAATCCCCAGCACGGTTTGTATCCCACCATCCAGGCAAAATGGCCAGTGCCAGGCCATGCAACCTGAACAGAGGGAGAGACCCTTGAGACTTTGGCCACCAGTATTAAGATGCAGTGTGACGCCCAGGAATGACCAGCCCACGCACAGGACCTGAAAACTAGCTTTCCAGGAGCTAGGAATCCAGCTTTAATTCAGCCTAGACTTGGAAGAAATTATAAAGCAGGACCGCGTGATAGGAAAACTCAGGTTTAATTAGGGATACCTACTCTGTGGTCCTGTCTAACTGCAAAACAGACATAATGACTAGGATTTAAAATAACCGTTAGCAATCGTTGACTATCTGCTATGTGCCATGCACTAGGCTAAATATTTTTCACCTAAGATTTTAGATAATTTTCTCAGTACACCAACAAGGTAGCTGTTAATACCCCATTTTGCAGATGACGAAACTTGAGGGTCAGAAGGCCAGGTAACTTGCCCAAGTTTCAGAACCTGGAAATGACAGAGCCAGACTTGGAAGCCAGACTGATCTGATTCCAAAACTTGTGCATTTTTCCTGCCATGTGCCCAGGGGCAGTGCCTTGTCTCCGCAACCCTCCATGTAGCTGTGGTCTGCCTTTATGTCCCTCTGTCAGCACAGCCTCGTTCTTATGACTGCTTTCTAGAAACTGAACAATCACCAGAACCGCTCCCTTTGTTTTATTTATTTTTCCTTGGGCGTTGCTGCAGATTACAAACAAATCCTGCAAGTCATTATATATGACTGTAGAAGGGAGACTGCTGGGTTCCTGATAATAACATGGGTCTGAGTCAACAGAAGACTGTATTGCCACCGACTGGGAGTCAGCTCTGGCCAGGGTCTTAGCCAGTCCTGAGGTGGGGGAGGCTGCTGTACAAACTTGCAAAAGAAGGGCTTGTGTTTTGAACTCTTGAAGTGTTTTCTTTCCTTTTTTTTTTTTTTTAAGATTTTATTTATTTATTTGAGAGAGAGTGCATGAGCTGGGGAGGGGCAGAGGGAGAAGCAGACTCCCCGCTGAGCAGGGAGCCCGATGTGGGGCTCTATTCCAGGACCCCAGGATCATGACCTGAGCCAAAGGCAGACACTTAACCGACTGAGCCGCCTAGGCACCCCTTGAAGTGTTTTCTTAAAGGCAAGCCCTCTTGTGTTTCTGGCTTGGATTTACAGGCCATGGGTCGTAAGCCCCCCTGGTCATCCTTTTAAGAAAATGCGTGTTGAGTGCCTAATACAGACATGGTGCTGGGCAGGGCATCACAGCAACTGGCAAGAGCTTTTTGTATTAACAGTTCAGTAAAAGGGATAGTGAAGCCAACCACTAGGGTCAGAAAAATTGCAGAACCGTCACCCAAGAGAGAGGTATCATCCCCATGTGACTTTTTGGTCAGATTCAAGTTATACCTCTGTGGTCACCTGATGGTAAGGAAGGAAGTCCTCACCACTGGTGTGTCTTTATTTCACAGTCACAGCCCAGCGCATAAATACTACCTGACCACGGACCCCATGAGCGGGGCTGTCTTCCTTTCAGACACCAACAGCCGGCGGGTCTTTAAGATCAAGTCCACCGTGGTGGTGAAGGACCTTGTCAAGAACTCCGAGGTGGTGGCGGGGACAGGTGACCAGTGCCTCCCCTTCGATGACACTCGCTGCGGGGACGGCGGCAAGGCCACCGAAGCCACACTTACCAACCCCAGAGGTAAGACCTTGCTTTTTAAACACAATCAATAACACTGCTTGGGTCCTAATCATTTATTTCCCAGGAGTTAGGAAAGTAGGCTTAGGATTGGAAAATAATTGTAAATCAGTCCCATGTGATAGCAAAATTCAGGCTTAAGACCTACCCCGTTTTTTGACAGAAATGCATGTTTATCCTTGTGAAAGCATTTTGGAAAATATCAAGAAGTCTAAAGAGAAAAGTTAAAATTGTCATGATTCCACCAGCTGGAAATATTCCCAGGTAGCAGTTCCCATCTTTTCTTCTAGTCTTTTTTCTATGTGTTGGTGTGCATGTGTTTGTGTGCTCACCAGAAATAGACAGATGAGGAGATGTTAAACTGTCTTAGAAACCTACTTTTTTTTTTCCCTAACTGGTATATCATGACATTTCTCCATGTTATTAGTCTCCTCTGTACTCATTTTTTATGGCTGTATAGCATTCCATCAAAGAGATGTCCCATCATTCATTTATCAGTCCCCTACTGCTGGACATTTACGCTTTCTCTCATGTCACTGTTTTATAAAAACATTGCAGCATATCATCTTTGTAGATGTTCACATGCCATAGGATGGGTAAACTGTAGGCTTCAGTTTTGAGTCCTTCAAAAAGTTAGACCTCTTAATACCCACAGTTACAGTTTTTCATTCGCTTATCCCACAAGTATTCCCCGAGTGTGCGGTACACTATGGTTGCATAGACAGTTCAGTGTAGCAGAAGAAATAAGACTCGAACATGAATCACCAGTGTGGGAGAGAGGAAGAGGTACTCACTGGGAAGCAAGGAGAACTGTGTGAGGGAATCAGAGGCAAAAGAGACCTCCATGCCTATGATACAGGGAATGCTTTTTGGAGGAGAAGTCATCATTATTGATGTTTATCAGCAAAGTGTCACTGTGTGCAGGCCATAAAGCTGGTGACCTATTGTGTCTAAGCCTCAGCGCCCCCATCAAATGGGACATTAATACTTTCTGTGTCCACCTCCTAGAATTGTTCTGAGGGTCAAAGTTAATACATTTCATATACAATATCCCACAAAAATGTCATATATGATTGTATTAGTAAGTAGTGCCAGATTTCAGGGCCTCTCTGAAATCACAGACCCAGCTGTGCCCCTAGTGAATGGAATTAATGTCTGTGAAAGTGGTTGCTAAAATGCAGTTGCTATATGCACTTTCCAGTCAAAGCATAAACTCTAGTGAAATCAGGCAGCTCTGTATTCAAATTCAGACATTGCCACCTAAGAGCCGTGTGAGTTTGGGCGAGTCGCTTAACCCGTTTCCTCGTCTGTGTAATAGAAATGTCCTGCACAGCTATAGTACAGATTAAATATTATCAGGAGTGAAATGGTCAGTGGTTCCAGACACTTGATAAACATCTCATAAATAGTGACTTCTATTTTAATTGTTACATTACATTACGTTATCACACCATCTCATACATCGTATCATCGCCTCTCTCTTACACACCGGCACTGGTCAGGTGGTAACTGTGGGGTTAAGTGTTGTGACTTCCACGGTCCTAACTAGGATTTCCTAACCCTGAGCAAGCAACCTGCAGAGGAAAGAGCGCCAGGCTTGCACTTGGGGACCTTGCATTCTGATTTGGTCCTGCCGCTCCCCGGCGGCTCCCCTCCTCCTGTGGGTCTGTGTTCCCCGTGGTAAATGAGCAGACGGGGCCACGTGGATCCCCCGAGACCATGTTCAGTTACAACATTCTATTGTCTTGGAATTAAATGGTTTGTTTTGAAAATTTGATTCTCTCCAGGCCTTTCTCAGTGGCTCCACACACACGTGTGTTCTCCACCCTCCGCTCACACACGCAGATGCGCGCACGCAGGCACACAGATGTAGTGGCAGTGAAATTGCCCAAAAGCCTGTAATTAACCCAGAGAGAAATGACAAGGGTGCCACAATATGCAGACACTTCACAGCGGGGAGGAGCAAAGATGTCCATCTATTTAGCACAACAAAAGGAGAAAAACTGAAGTAATTAATCAGGGGGCAGATCACTTCTATTAGCCTGTGCAGCCAACTTTGTAAACAAGAAACCTGATTGTTCGCGGAGCGCTCATCAGTCCTAGCAGATGGAAGAGAAAGACAGAGCATAACCAGGCAGACCAGAAAACTCCTGTCCTGGTCCTTAAAGAATGTGATTAATTTACATTCTAGGCAGGGACAGAAGAAAGGCTTCCCAGCCTGAAGGCTGCCTTGTTCTCTGTGTGAAATTACTCTCCAGCCCTGAGCTGCCTTGGGCAGGGCGGGGGGCGGCGGACAGAACTACTCCTCCAGGGGGCTTTCATCACCCAGAGGCCCGTGGGTGTCTGAAACCACCCCAGGTCCTGGACACGTGGACCCCCAGAGCAAGGGCCTTCACAAAGCACTAGTCAAATTCTCCTAATTATAAGTCATGAATAATTATTGAGTTACTAATAATAGTTGCAGTCAGCTGTCATTATTCTCATTTCATTGATGAAGAAGCTAGACTTAGTGAAGTGACATGGCCAAGGTTATACAACTGGAAAGCTTTCTCTTGCAAGTCTCTACCTCTGTGAAGCTTTACTCGACCCCTTCTTTCATTTTGGTGCCCAGAGGAGACAGAACAGAACTGACCAGAATCTCCTTATGTCATCATGTCACTCCTGGGCACTCCACGTGGCCCTGACTCCCTCTCTCCCTCCCCATCTAGACTGTGTGCTCCTAGGGGAGGCACATCTCCTTTGTCTCTCAGCCCCAGCACCCCTAAGCGTTCTCAGTTTGGTTGGGCTATGTTTAACTCTTGGGATGGAAATTTGGGGTGTAAATCAGTATCACCCACGATAAAACATACCTTGGTCCCAGTCCCAGCCACCCCTAGAATTAGTATTTCCAGGAGTGAGGCCAAGCAGGTATGTGTTGGCAAAAATTAAAATTCTTTTTTTTTTTAATTAAAATTCTTAAAAAAAAAATTCTTCTGGCAATTCTGATACACATCACTGGTTAAGAAGCACTGATTCATTACACTGCTTCTCAAACTTTGTTTTATGTGTTATCACCCAAGGTGCTTGTCAAAAATACACTTAGATATGCAAGCTCCACCTGGGGCTCTCTGAACCAGCTACCTGTGGGGTGCATAATAGAAAACACATCCAGGAGTGAGAAGCACAAATTTAGAATAATCCCTTCATTTAAGAGCTGAGAATACTAATGCAAAGATACCCAGTGACTTGCCCAAAGTCATGCAGTTGGTCATGGAGAAAATGAATGGTATATTCAGGCTATCTTCCACATGCCTTTTGTTAGGCATTTATTTCACACATCCAAAGGTTTCGTGTGTAGGCTCTATATATCAATAATAACTGATGAAAATAAAACAATAACAGAATAGAAAAACATGAAGGATGATTATCTTGGAAGAAAAGAAAACTTGTTACCAAAAAGAGGATTTGGTTATTATAATTACAAGGCTTCATTAGTAGGTTAACTTAAATAATTCACAGTTTTGACATTGAAAAAGGTTCTCCTTACTGCTACCTCTAATGTGTGACAAAACCCCAGAAGCATGAGTCCAGTTTCGGTAGCAAACTAAGCTGATAGGTAAAAAAATCTCCAGAGGCAGTAAGGTAGAAAGACCAGACCCCAGGAGAATCAGAAGACTCCAGTTTTAATCCCTGCTCTAAACAAGTCACCCTATGCCCCTGGGCATCTGTCTTCAGCTCAGGTCACCATCCCAGGGTCCTGGGGCTAAGTTCCCCTTCGGGCTCCCTGCGTGTAGCCTGCTACTCCCTCTGCCTGTGTCTCTGCTTCTCTGTGTGTGTGTGTGTGTGTGTCTCTCATGAATAAATAAATAAAATCTTTTAAAAAAAAATAGAAGGGGAATGAATCCTGTAGGGAGGATGTCATCAAATCACAGAGGGGAGGTTCACCATCACCCTGCAAGGCTCCAGGAGCACATAGGTTGTTAACCACCTCTAGCATTGATTTCCTGTTTTGGCTTCTCTTTCCCAGGCATCACGGTGGACAAGTCTGGGCTGATTTACTTCGTGGACGGCACCATGATCAGACGCATCGATCAGAATGGAGTCATCTCCACCCTGCTGGGCTCCAACGACCTTACTTCAGCCCGGCCCCTCAGCTGTGACTCTGTCATGGATATTTCTCAGGTAAAGAGAAAGCTTGGCCCTCTAGAGCTCTGGGTCTGCACCCTCATCCTCTCACAGGGCACCTATCCCTCCCACAAGCCCAATATCTTTATACTGTGCTGGCCCTTTAAAGCATACTCCTGGCACTGGGCCTGGGGAAACCACTTAAGAGTGTCATAGCTCAGTGCTCTGGGACTTCACCATCAGGGGTGACAGGTAGGTGAGAGAGGGACCTCAGGGAACAGGGAAGAAATCTGCCCAGAGAAGTTTCAAAGGCAGCAGAGATTCACATGGTGTGAATTTAAACCCATAACTGCCCGTGAATTTCCTCTTTGGAAACACTTACAGGTCCTTGCACATTTTCTTTTCTCTTTCTATATGGTCCACTACACGAGGACCAGGAATTCTGTTCATCTTTTCCTCTGCTGTAACCAGGGTGCCTGCTAAACAGTAGGCATATAACCCATAGTTGGTGATGGACTGAGTCCTAGCCTTGCCACTCACTAGCTAAGGAACTTCAGACAAGTTCCTGAAGTCCTTTGAACCTCTCTTTTTATATCTTTAAAATGGAAATAACTGACTTCAGCTTCGCAGGACTGAAGGTTACTTAGAGGTTGCTAGTTGGCAAGGACAAACAGAGACATCTCACACGAAGGGAGCAGCATATGCAAAGGTGCAAAGATATTAATGGGCCTGGTACGTTCAAGGACCATGGGAAGATTGAATGCAGGAGCAGAGGGTTCTTGGAATAAAGAAGCAGGAGTTGAAGCTGGAAGCATGATTTGGGGCCAGTTAGGGAGGGACTTTCCCCTGCAATGCCAAAGAGTCTGGACCTTAGCAGTGAACACCAGGAATCCAGTGTAGACCCAGTGACTGGCCATTCAGCATGTCCCTAGTTTGTCCCACAACGTCTTGGCAAGGGAAGTGTCCTTTATTGCTAGATGCTTTGGGTAGAGCCTGGCGGAGCTGAATCAGTGAATATCCTTCTTGGCAACATTAGCAAAACCAAGGAAAAGGGAAGGCATGAGTTACATTGAATTGCAGAGTAGTGTCAGCAATAACCTCACTTAGCTTTTGAAACCCCTCACTTGTAGGGGAGCCTGCAAGAGGCCCCTTGCCGCCAACTGCTGACCTGCTTGCTCCCTGTACTCAGCGGGCAGCAGAGGCTGGGAGGCCTCACTGGTCAGGCCTGCCTGTTAGCAGCATGGTCATGGGGCGCCATCCCCAGAGCCCCATGGCTGCCGCTGGTGGTCCCAGCACCCGCCTCACACCCCTTGCAGTTACTGGTGCAGTTTTCCTCTGCACCAACTAACGTGATTGTTACGCTCCCAAATGGAATCTGTTCTCTGCCACTCGTCTTCCCAATTTGGCAGGCTTCCCCTTGCTGGCTCGAGAATTTCCCTCTCCAGTCTGTGAGCAAGCTTGAATTACCCGTCAGGAAGCTGCCATGCCTGAGGATGTGCATGCGAGTATTTTTGATTCTCAAAATGAGCCCTGCACCAGCCAGCACAGGGCGCTGAAAATTTTCAACCCACACGTTGGAAAGCTGTTTAGCTTTAGTTAGTGTTGCCAAGCAGCCAGATCAAAGTCTTGGAGGGACAGCTGGCATATAGTGAAGTGGGGGAAAAAACCCACCCTTAGCTGCAGAAATCCTGGACTACAGTCCCTTTGCCCCTGGTCCTTACTACCCTCCTCTGCAACTAAGCATAGAATCGTTTTTACCAAACTGTCCACACACAGGCTTATATTTTTCCACACACATGCGGGCGGGGGTCCTGGCTTTCATTCTGAGAGCTTCCTCTGTACAAACACTCAGAGCTTTTTTACTGCCCCACGGGGAGCAGGGAAGTAAGCCAGAGAGCCAAGAACACGGCTCAGAGGCAGGAATGCAAAGCAAGGAACTCAGACCATCTCCCCTGGGAGAAGATGAAGACCAGGCCTGAGGAGATGCTAGAGGGAGGCATAGAGTAGAGAAGGAACAGATGATGTTGCAACCTAGTCCAAAGAGGGGATTAGTTCCTAGCTCAGCAGGCTACAGAGTATAACTGTGCCCGGAGGGTTCAAAATGATTTCTTGAGAACTTACCACATGCCAGGCACTGTTGGAAATGGGAATACAGAGATGGATACGACTCCACTTTTCTTATTTAGCTGTCAGGATAATCCCAAGAGGTGATATTATCTACCCCATTTTACAGATAAGGAAACTGAGGCTTGGAGGAAAAACTGCAGTTATAAATGCAGAGCCCTTGCTAGGTGCCATCAGGAATGTGGAAAAGAATTTTGTAATGAAATCATGTATATAAATTGCCTAGCACTGTACCTGGGAGCTAGTAGTAAGCTGTAAATATTCATTCCTCTTTACGATTTACAAAAGAAATGCTTTGTACAATGTCTTGTTTGATCCTCACAATCACTCTCTGTAATATTTATCACGTCCATTTACATATGAGGAAAGAAGTTCAAAGTGTTTAAGTAACGCACACCTGTAGTAATTGTGGGACTGAGACCAGAAGCCAGCCACCCTGGCCTCAAATCCCTCGCTCGCTCTATGCCATTCGTCAGTCACATTCATTCATCCACTTGGCAATCCATTTTTTGAGAATAACTCTGCAACAAGGCAGTCACCTCAGAGCACTTTGAGAAAGGCATCGAATATTCAGGAGGGCAGGGGAGATGTTGCTCCGTCCCCTCTCAGGACCGCAGAACATGGGAGCCCGAGGGTCCACAGGAATTCTCAAGTCTCCTTCCTCCGTTTTGGTGACAGGACATTAAGCCTTGGTGTGGCCGTCACTACCAGGAGGTGAAATCAGAGAAGCTCGTGTGCTTGGTCTGCTTCAGAACCGTCACACGGGCTCTGTGACAGAGCCAGGACTGACTCTGAGACCACTGTTTCTTCTTTCCCAGGAGCCTTTGTGCAGCGCAGGAAGAAGGGAGAGAGCAGGCCAGCACTTGCTCTTCCTTGCTTCCACCCTCATCCCTCTCCCCCACCCCCCTCCCCACCCACCCATCAGGTAACCATCTTTTCATCATAATGACTGGCAGAAAGGTCTGAGCAAGCGGGTCCCCAAGGTGCCACAGGACCAGAAGGCATAAAATATTTAGCAGCCAGTGTTGACAAGAAATGGGTTTTAGGAAATTGAAAATTCCCCTGTCACTTTAGAGTAAACTGTTCTTGATGCAGCCAAGGGCTGCTGTGACGCTGAGCTCGAGCACTGGGAAGTGTGAAGGAGCCGCTCCGGCTCTGGCCAGGGCCCCTGGCTCTGGCTCTGGCTCTGGCTCTGGCTCTGGCCCTGGCTCTGTGGGGGCCAAGGGGCCCAGGCTGGGAGTGAGGGAACAGGAAGAGCAGGAAACAGGGCCTGGGGATGGCCCAGAGCTGGAGGGTCAGGTGGAGGAGGCCACATCTCCATATATCTTATGGAGTATGTAATTTGCTGGGGTTTCTTTTTATATTAGTAAACTACCACATGGACATTGTAGAAAAGGTAAAAAGTTAAAAATTACAAAGAAAGTTAAAATTACCTCAGATCTGAGTATGGTTAACGTTTTGGTGTATAACCCCCAAGCTTTTCATCTTCCCTCTATCTATAATTTATCTAATTTGTGGTTGCATTTTTCCCCTAATTGGGATCACACTGTGCTTACAATTCTGTAACCTGTTCTTCAACTAATACATAGCAAACATTTTCCCATCTCATTAAATATCCATCTATAACATCACTTTTAATCGGTACACAGAGTAGTCTACCTTATGGGCAAACTAAATAGTATCATTTATTTAGCCAGTTCTCTGTCGTTAGGCATCTGAGTTGGTTGCAGGGTTTTTGTTTTTGTTTTTGTTTTTACCATTATTAAAAAATGGCTGTGATGTATACCCTTGTAGACAATGGTGTACAGGAGTAAATTCCTGGGAGAGAAACTTCTTATCTAAAGTCATATACTTGTTTAAATAAACCTGAAATTAGACAGAATGTCAAGGGCTTATAGGGGGCTCAGGAGCCTTAAGCAATGAGTCCCTAGGGGCGGGGTACACAAATCAGATGGAGGGGATGCATCCAGCCCAAGTACACTGTGGCTGGATGACCCCTTGGGGACACAGCTGGCAAATGGCTTCCCTTAGTGCCAGCACTTCCCAGTGTGCTGTGTCCAACACTCCAGCCTCCACATCCACCCACAAGACATCCTCACTTCAGACCCTGCCAGCAGCATCCCGGGTGTACCCACCTGAAAGCTCACCATCATCCCTGCCAGCTTCCCAGCCTGGCTCATAGGAGGCTCAGGCATGGGCCCCAGGACCTCTGAACCCCTCATTCCCATTGCCACCTTCATTAATCTCTTCCAGGAGGACCTGTTCTCTGAGGTGCTACAAACCATCATCTAGAACAGAGATTCATAAACCTCAGTGTGCACATGAGTCATCCAGGGATTTTGTTTAAATGTAGATTCAGATTCAGTAGGTTTGGTGAGGCCTGCCGTCCTGGGTTTCTTGCCAGCTCCCATGCGATGCCATGCCACTGGGCCTACAATCACACTTGAAGGAGAAAGGATGCAATTGTAATTCCCAGTCCCACATTTGACTCACCCAGAAAGCTTTTGAAAACATGCCACTACCTGAGGCCCACACTCAGGAATCTGACTTAATTGTCCGGAGGTGGGATTTGTACACCAATACTTTCTAAAATCATCATAGGAGATTGGAATCTGTGGCCAGATTTGAGAATCACTGATCTGGAGCTGTCGGGGGCCATGGCTATTTTGTCTTTACATCCTCAACACCTGATTATGTATGAATCCATGAACTCAGTAGGTTGAGATGCTGTCTTTCATACAGGTATCATATCAACAGTTCATGTAGATCTAGCACATCCAAACAATTCCTGTTCCAGTATCCAGGCTCCACCTGCCTCCCCCTCCCCGCTCCATCACATCAGCTCATTGTGTGGTTATTGTGGGTCAGACACTACTGTCAGTCTTATTTTACAGAAGTGAATACTGAGGCACAGAAAGCAAAGTAACTTGCCAAAGATCATAATGGTGGGGCTAGGATCTGAACCTAGGCCTGTCTGGCTCCCAGGTCTATATCTTGTTTACTTTTTTTTGTTGTTGTTTCTTTGCTAATTTTTTTTTCTTTTTATTCCTTTCTTTGTGTTTTGTGAGTCTAATGGAGACCATCAGGTATTTCAGCGACAGTTCTTGCATGGTTTCCCTCTGATTAGGGGGCTGGCATCCATTGTTTGTCTGTTTTTTTAAAGCAAGTTTTTTTTTTTTTAAAGATTTTTATTGATTCATGAAAGACGCAGAAAGAGAGGCAGAGACACAGGCAGAGGGAGAAGCAGACTCCATGCAGGGAGCCTCACGTGGGACTTGATCCTGGGACTCCAGGATCACGCCCTGGGCTGAAGGCAGCGCTAAACCACTGAGTCACCCGGGCTGCCCTGGCATCCATTGTTGATGACAGGCCACTGTGAGATCAGGCAGGAGAGTGTGTTAAAGGCACTGAGGACATTATCACGAGCTATACATGCCAGGGGAGGAAGAGTGGTGGGCAGCTTGCCAGGCGTCTGAGTATCAGTGTCTCTGTTGTCAGGTTCGCCTGGAGTGGCCCACAGACTTAGCCATCAACCCAATGGACAACTCCCTCTACGTCCTTGACAACAATGTGGTCCTGCAAATCTCTGAAAACCACCAGGTGCGCATCGTCGCTGGGAGACCCATGCACTGCCAGGTCCCCGGCATCGACCACTTCCTGCTGAGCAAGGTGGCCATCCATGCAACCCTGGAGTCAGCCACCGCGTTAGCTGTCTCACACAACGGGGTCCTATACATTGCTGAGACTGATGAGAAGAAGACCAACCGCATCAGACAGGTCACCACTAGTGGAGAGATCTCACTGGTTGCTGGGGCCCCTAGTGGCTGTGACTGTAAAAACGATGCCAACTGTGACTGTTTCTCTGGAGATGATGGCTATGCCAAGGATGCAAAGCTGAACACCCCATCTTCCTTGGCTGTGTGTGCTGATGGGGAGCTCTATGTGGCTGACCTGGGGAATATCCGAATTCGGTTTATCAGGAAGAACAAGCCCTTTCTCAACACCCAGAACATGTATGAGCTGTCCTCACCAATTGACCAGGAGCTCTACCTGTTTGACACCAGTGGAAAGCATCTGTACACCCAAAGTCTACCCACAGGAGATTACCTGTATAACTTCACCTACACTGGGGACGGCGACGTCACACTCATCACAGACAACAATGGCAACATGGTGAACGTCCGCCGAGACTCGACCGGGATGCCCCTCTGGCTGGTGGTCCCCGATGGCCAGGTGTACTGGGTGACTATGGGCACCAACAGCGCACTCAAGAGTGTGACCACACAAGGCCATGAGTTGGCCATGATGACATACCATGGTAATTCTGGCCTTCTGGCAACCAAGAGCAATGAAAATGGATGGACAACATTTTATGAGTAAGTATCACAAGGGTATTTGATGATTTTATTTCATGAGGTATATTGTACGGTTAGAGCTGAGTTGATGGAGTGGTAATTTGGGGATATATTTCATTTTGGCTCAGAATTTGAGATGCAAACCATTACCTACAATGTGTTCTGCATGTTCATATTACAGCCAATTGCTCCTAGGAAGGAATGTGATGTAGTGGAAAAGGCATGAATTTTGGCATTAGGAGACTTGGGCTTGCATCTTTCTAGGCCTCCGTTGTCACATCTGTACAATGGAAATAGCTGCCCAGCATCCCACAGGGAGGTAATGTAGATAAAATGCACTTGAGAGAATGCTAGTATCTGCGTATGACCACTTCCAGAAACAATGGCAAGGGGAGAAAGAACAGGTCCATGCAGATGAATTTCCCACATAATTGAAGCTCACATCTTCAAGTTTCAGAACTTTTTTTTCATTTTAACATTTTGGGTGTCACTTAACAAATGCTTTCTGCGCCTCCTTTCTCAAACCCATTATAGAGATATAATGGGTTTGAGGCAAGATCATTAATAAGGAACAACCACAATTGCATTTTATGCCAGAGGAGAGGATATGAGGCTACAGAACCCTTTGCCCCTGGCCAAAGAGGATGGAAAACTGTTCTTTAGTCAGCTCCCCTGTCACAGGGTATCATTTTACTGCCTCCTTCCTCAGCGTGGCACTATCGTGTCACTGTGTGTTTCATCAGTGGTGGCACCCACCACAAGGAGAGCACTTCCCTTCCCCTCATCTAAGGTAGGGCTTCTTGAGTAGTGTGATCGGAAAATCAGAAGTCCAGCTTATTCCAGTCCTAGCCAGAATCAAATACATATGCATCTGAGATCCTTCTCTAGGAGCTAGTGTAATGAATGGACATTGTATCTTCTCTTTTTGCTACTTAGATCTTTTTAAGATTTTTTTTTCAAGGTCTTAGCCATGTTCCAAACAACTGCGACTACTGAAAATATGCCCATTAATTAGCTAAGTATGCAGGACGTGGGGAAGGAAGTAGCCTTGTTGAGCACCAGAGATGGGCTAGGAATCACATTATTGTATTGAATGCTCGTAACAGCTCTGGAAGATGAGTGACAGTATCCGTTTTATAGAAATAGAAACTGAGTCTCAGAGAAGGTCTCTGCTACATAGTGAGAACATGGCAGAACCAGGATCACAACCAAAGTCTGATGCCAGAGCTCCTGCTGTCATGTCAGCTCTGCCCTGCTGCCTCCTGCTGAGTTTGTTAATCCCAAATGAACTCAAATCCTTGAACTGTAAATTTTTCTCAAGCTTGATCAAGCATCAGTTCCTCATAGTCCTAGAATCCAAAGGCAACAGATCTATAATAGACTTTTAAACACAATTTGCACCAAAAAAATGTCACAGCAATTTGTACAAAGTTCACTGGCTAAATTCCTGTGGCCAAACAAGGGCCTTGTTAATTACAACGAAAGACAAAGATCCAGGAAAACAGCAATTATCTTGATTAACCCATTGAAATGGAAATACACTAAATAATTCAATTTTCCTCTATTGCCCAATGGAAATCTCTTATACGTTATTTAGCCAATTCAGGGGTTCCTTTGACAGAGCAAGCCGGCACACTCAATTAGTTCCCAAGGTCATGCCTTCAAATCCCAAACTGAATGCTTACACTTTGCTGCAACCACTACTCTCAACCAACCCTGAAATCTAAAACCATTGCCTATACCTCCACCACAAAGGATCCCATCCCCTGCTGCCTGTCTTCCTTGATGAAATACATGGTAATAGTTGTTTTATGAAGAAGAAAAAGGTAGTATAATCACTTTTATGAAATGGGATTTGGAATTCCAAAGAATCCCCTGAGAATGGAAGGTTAAAGCCCTAAAATTAAAAGAGAAACTTACTTATATTGACATCCCACTGTGTGCCAGGATCTTTCCAATTTCATTTTCACAGCAACCTCAGACCAGAGAAATTATCATCTGCAGTTTCTACAGATGAACTAACTGAGGCACAGAGAGATTAGGAACCAGTGTAAGGGCAGCCCTGGTGGCGCAGTGGTTTGGCGCCGCCTGTGGCCCAGGGCGTGATCCTGGGGACCCTGGATCGAGTCCCACGTCGGGCTCTCTGTATGATGCCTGCTTCTTCCTCTGCCTGTGTCTCTGCCTCTTTCTCTCTCTCTCTCTCTGTCTCTATGAATAAATAAATAAAATCTTAAAAAATAAAAAAATAACCAGTGTAAAATGACACAGTGAGTCATAGCAGAGCCAGAACACAAGTGTGTGTTCTTTCACCGATACCAAATAGGTTCACCTAAGTTCTCTGTGACTTCTCTGTATGGTGGGGATAAAAATAGTATCTGTTTCATGGGAACAGCCTGAGGTTCAAAATGTCAATGGAGATAAACTATGGAAAACGCAATGTCCCATTCATCAGCAGTCCTCAACTGATAGCTGATGATACTGTCACCATCCTCCTCCTCCTCCTCGTCATTTCAAGCAATATGGGTGGACATACTAGTAATTGCAAAAATATTGTTTTGGCATGAAAGGCATTACCCAGGAGCAGCAGCAAGTAAACTAGTCAAAGGAGCAAACTAGAGTTGTAATTAAAGTAGGTAGGAATAAGAACTTACACTGAGGAGCAGAATCAAATGTCACATCTGAGGGATCAAGGTAAGAACTAGAAAAGGGGTCAGGTCTCTGAGAATATCCAAACTAGACTGGAAAAAAGGCATTCAGAATGGGTCAAGGAAAAATGGTTCAGCCTAGACTGTGAACTAAGCCAGGGTACAAAGTAGCTATTTCCACTAAATATTAGCCACGTGACTCAGGGGCTGGCTGACTGTTTTCCAGACCTACATTTCAACCAGACAGAAATCAAGCTTCCCCCACCCTTTCAGAGCCGTTATGAGGATCAACAGACTAAATAAATACTGAAGGTAAAAATACTTGCAAACTGTGAAGCTCCCAAGAAGTAAGGATGCAGAATTATCATTATTGTGCTATTTCTGTTTTCTTTTTCTTTTCCTTTTTCTTTTTCTTTCTCTTTCTCCTTTTCTTTCTTTTTAAGTAGGCTCCATGCCTAGCACAGAGTCCAACACAGGGCCTAAACTCATGACCCTGGGATCAAAACCTGAGCTGAGATCAAGAGTCAGACACTTAACTAACTGAGTCACCTAGGTCCCCCATTATTATTGTGTTTCTTAATACAGATTTTGACAGATCTTTCAAAAGCACTATTGCTCTAGTGAATTTTTTACTTTTAGCTGCATGAAGCCATTTAGTGGATTCCGATCCAAATGCTCTAATATTAAAAAAAAAAAAAATCATCCCGGGCTTGCCTGTAACAGGGGCTGTTACCAAAACAAGTTTTAAGTTGGCTTTATTGATCCTTTCAACAGATTAAATAATACATCTAAAATAAACATCATACACTTCAGAGCAACTTAAAGAGTTCACAATTCTGGGGAATGAAGATTACCTTCCCCGCATCAGCCCACAGGCCTGCTGGCAGAAAACCTCCAAGAATTCTGTAATGTAATCCTCATCTCCAGTGTGTGGCATCATTAATTTCAGACTTGGGCTCCTGGCCAGATGGCATTTGGTGGCTAAGAAAATGCCCTGGTGAGCATGAGGCAGGTTCCAAAACTCTCATGCTGGGTGGGCATGAGTAGCTGGCTTCTCTAAGATTCACAGGGGTAAGTGGCTCTGGCATCCCACAGTGTCCTGTGACAGCTCCTGTCATAGTTATGCTCACACTAAATACTGTGAGACCTGAACTAATTTACCTCTATCTTAAGTTTAGGGCTTACCACCTAGTAGGTGCTCAGTAAATATTTTGAATGAAATGTAAATACAGGGAAGGGAGGAAAAATATACTGTAGTAAGTAGAGTATCACATCCCAGCTCCAGCATTATCAGGGCACCCAGCAGGACACAGAATTCACCTCAAATGGTTCATTCAAATAAAGACACTTAGCTTTGGGGTTTCACTGGAAGATGTAAGAAAGTAGAAAGTGCATCATTTCCAAACTTACGATGGGAATAAGCTAGACAAATGGCAGATTTGTGAGCTTTTCTTAAACTCCTTCTCTAAGGTCACAGGGCAACCACCTAACCAGATCCAAGGAGAGAGAGAGACTCTTGAAGAGAAAGACAAGATGTACATACTAGCTTACCGGGGGTAAATGCAGCTGATAAGAAGGGTGCAGCTCAGATGGCTGGCAAATTTATGAAGGCTAAGTATGTACTGACAGGAGACTCTGAAGCCCTGGGAGGCTGCAGAAACTGTGTGGGAGAGCCCACATCCTCTTCATAACTTCTCTCCACCAGCCCGACCAGGTACTCTCAGAAAATAGAAGGGGAAGATGGAAGAAAGCATCTACTGTGGTAGACTTGGGGGAGGGGTGTAGCCGCTGCCGAGCGAGGGGCACAAATATCTGCCTGCTGCACCCAGACCTTCTCTCACATATGGTACAAAAGCCTTCATCTGTGGAGAGATGGGCAACTAACATGGCCCTCCTTAGGCACTGTTGGAGACCCATTGCTGCTGAATGAGGGAAGAAAAAAATATTTTAACTTCTGTCAGGAGGGGAGAGGGACATGTAATGGGCCCAGAATTATAACAGGAAAAGGGGCAGGAGCTGAAGAGGCCACCCTCCTGAGACTCCAGGACACATGGATACATAACACTAAGGCTTACTCAGAACAGTGGAGAACTCTCCTACTTACCACCTGTGGCCACCAGTTAGCTAAAAAGCTAAATGCAGCAATGGAAAGTAAAATACTACTGTGAAAGAGATAAAAGAGGGACAGCACAAACAGGGCACCTAAAGCTTAGGATGGAGTTGACACTGAGGGAAAAAAAAGTCCCCCCACAAACCAGGTTAGCACCCTAAACATGAGGTATTGCTAAAGGAACTTAAAGCCTATAATGCACTAGTTAGCCAGAAAAACATCAAATTTCAAAGCCAGTCCAAATCCTAAGTTAACCCATACCCCTTTGCTAAAGTCCTAGTAGAAGGAAACTCATACCCATTTCTATGCATAAAACCTGTTAGCTCATTCTCTAGTGTGCTACACAAGATGCCACACTTCTAGTGAACAAACAAAAAGACTAGAAAAAGTGACACACTCCCGAGAGACAAAGGAATCACCAGAACCACATGATTCTATAGATAGGACACAGATGTTGAAACTATCTTTCAGGGGATTTGAAATAACTGTAATTATGTTAAAAGCTCTAATGGAAAAGGAAAAGGTGAACAATATGAAAGATCAGATGGATAATTTCAGCAGAGAAATGGAAACTATAAGAAAAAATTAAATGAGGGGCACCTGAGTGGCTCCACTGGTTGGGCTCAGGCCATGATCCTGGGGTCCTGGGGTGGAATCCCACCCACATAAGGCTCCCTGCCCCCTCATCAGGGAGTCTGCTTCCCTCTTTGCCCCTCCCACTCCTCATCCGCACTTCCTCTCTGTCTCTCAAATAAATAAAATCTTTTAAAAAAAGAATAAGAAAGAATCAAATGGAAATCCAGGAATGAAAACCAGTTACAGAGATGAAGGATGGTCTTATCAGTAGACTGACACAGCTGAAGAAAGAAGATAGGTCATAGAAACTACCCAAACTGAAATACAAGAGGAAAAAAATAGTGGAAAAAAAAAACCTGGGCCCAAGAGCTAGGAGGCAAAATCATCTGGTCTAAGCTGTAAGTTGAAAATATTCTAAATCAAAAATCCATCTTATACGCCTAACCTACCAAACATCATAGCTTAGCCTAGCCTGCCTTAATATGTTTAGAGCACTTACATTAGCCACAGTTGGGAAAAGCATCTAAAACAAAGCCTGTTTTATAATAAAGTATTGAATATGTCATGTAATTTATCAAATACTGTACTGAAAGTGAAAAACCAGAATGGTTATGTGGGTACAGAATGGTTGTCAGTGAATTTGTCTGTTTACCCTCATGATTCAGGTGGCTGACTGGGAGCTACAGCTCATTGCTGCTGCCCAGCATCATGAAAGAGTGTCACCACAGATCACTACTGGGAGAAGATCAAAATTCAAAGTATGGTTTTCCCTGAGTTCATATCACTTTTGCAACATCATAAAGTAAAAAAACATAACTCAAACCATCATAAGTCAGGCACCACCTATAATTCAAATTCTAAGAGTAAAAGAACAAGGCAGAAGAAATATTTGAAGAAACAATGGTCAAGAATTATCCATAGGTAATGAATGACACCAAATCACAGACCCAAAAAGTTCAGAAAACGCCAAGCAAAGTACACACACACACACACACACAAATGCACATATATCTTAGGCATATATTCAACATACAAAAGAAACAGAAAATCTTGAAAGCAGTTGGAGGGGGGGACATTTTATATAGAGGAACAAAGATAAGAATTATAGTAGACTTCTCATCAGAAACCATGTAAGAAGACAGAAATGCTGAAAGGGAAAAAACAGAAACAAAAACCTGTCAACCCAGAATTCTATACCCAGGAAAAATATCTTTCACATAAAGAAACATTATAGAGGTAGAGGCAGGCATTAGGGAACCAAGAAAGAATCGTGAGGCGAAACTGAACAGCCATGACCAACCCTCAGGCTTATGGACAAGGTGGGGGCAGGAATAGGATATTGTTACTGAAGTGCCCAGTGGGAGCCATAACCATGAAGAAAAAGCTATCTCATAGAAACCATAATCATGAACAGATGCAACCACTACTAGAAATATGGCACCAAAGGAGCTGGGAACAAGGAAAACCCCTCCTGCTGTCCTCCAGTCTCTTGCCAGTGCCTACTATTGACTGAATCTAACTAGAAGCAAGCCGGAAGGGTGGCCCTAGTGATGTGGTCGGTGGGGAGGGGAGGGTCAGCTCCTGTGGGCACAGAGAAAAGCATATAATGGATCTGAGGGAAGAGAGAATAACCATCACAGACACTGTCTGGCTCTGTGATATTACACATAAGTGGCAGAGCCAGGATTCAATCACAGATCTCCGTGAGTCCTTTCCACCAGGTGCACTTCTTCAAGTACATCAGCAAAATATGAGACCCACAGTGGTAGAATGGACCAGATCTTAGAAATTCCAAGGGCTAGAATTCACTGGTGGGACTTAATTTTGTAGGAAATAGGCAGCAGATATAAGTTTCCATTGCAGAATCCAAAAAGTACCTGGATCTGGTACAATTTTGGAAAAGATAACGATGTAGTAATGTCATTTATTATGGTGACCTAAAGCCAAGGGTACTATTCATGTGCATTGGCTGTGAATCCTAATTATTCACAGAGGATGTGGTATCCAGTTCCTCTCATTGACAGTGGTGGCATTTGAAACAATTGCAGATGAAATCATAAAAATCACATCTTTATTTTCCAACTAAAAACATCCCAATCAGCAAAAGTTGGTATCAGAGAAGCAATTTGGCATTTTCCTCACCAGCTGCAACATAGTAAGTGGCTTGAGATGTGAAATATTGAGTGTGAAGAAGAAAGCCTTGCAACGTGTGTGAAGATACCCTTTAGTGGTCCTCTTCTGAGAGCCAAGTTCACAGCAGCTATATGAATGTTTTATGTGTTTTCTTTCCCCATTCCCCAAAGATGCTCTGGGAAAATGGAGTGAAGAAAAGTCTGTGGAAAGAAATAATGAAAAGCCAATCATCTGGCCATCTCGATCATACCCCCACAATGGGGGGTTGGCATCATTACAAAGTCAATTGCAGGGGTATCAAAACAAAGCATCTCAAAGAGAAATCTTTGAGTCTTCTTGACCATTTGAGATTTCCAAACAATTTTTTCTTTAACATAGTGATGAACACAAAGGGTTTTTTTCCCCTAAAATAGCGTTACTTTTATGGGAAGCTTGATGAAAGTACACAGGCTTTAAGGTCAGATAGACTTGACTTTGAATCTAATTCCTCAACTAGCTGTGTGGTCTTGGGCAAATAAATTTCTTATTCTTTCTGAGCCTCAGCTTCACCAATTGTGAAATGACAATAATAACGCCCTCCTCAAAAAACAGTGATGAACATGGTGCTCAGTACCTAGAAGGTAACCTATGGATATTTCCCTTCCTAACACAGAAGAAGGGAGGTGAAAGGGGTAAAATTCTTAGTTTTTCCTCAATCCACATATCAAAAGAACAATAATAATATCTACTGTTTATTTACTTATGTATTCATCTAAGAAATATGTATTGAATACATTTTATATTGTAGGTACTCTTCTAAGCATGAAAATACAGATAAAGTCTCTATCCTTATGGAGCTTATAATATAGTAGGAAAAGATATAACAGACCAATAAATGTGCAAATAAGATAATAAGTATAATGCAGACAATAAAATAAAATAATGTGACCAAGATGAGAGGGCCTATCTATTTCAGGGAAGGCTTCACTGAAGTGATAACATTTGAACTGAAATATGAGTAATAAAAAGAACTAGCCATACCAGGATTGGAGGGAAGAGCATTCTCAGCAAAAGGAACAGTAAGTGTGAGCACTACAAGCCTGACTTGAGCTTGGCATGTTGGGAGAACAGAAGCAGATGTAGTGGAACACAGAAGTATGGAGGAGTAGGATTCAAAATGAATTCGGAAATAGAGGCAGGAGGGAGCAGGTCCTTCAGCCAACATTCATTCACAGTTTTGAGCACCTACTACATGCTGGCACTCTTCTAAGTTCTGGAGTACATCAGTGACCAGAGAGAGTTGACATTCTAGCGAAGGTCTCATGAGATGCTGCAGGCCCTGGTTAAAAAAAAAAAAAAAATGCATTTCACCTTAAATATGTTACCTTGTTTGAACTTCACAGTATCCTTCTAAGATAGGCGTTACTATCTTCATTTTCTAGAGAAGAAAACAGAGGGTCCCAGAGGTTATGTTATATGACACCATATAACATATCATTTGTGATTTGGTGGGGTTGATGGTTTGCAGGAAAACAGAACTGAGTGTCCATCCTCTAGTGCTGACAAGTGTAGAGCCTGTAGTCAAAGCCTAGAACGTCTGGCTCAAAGGACTTTCCCATATCAACACATTCCTTCCTCTTGATTAGAAAGGAGGAAATTTTGGTAGTATTTTAAGGAAAACCAAAACACAACTAAGCCATTGTCCAGAAGTCACCTGATCATAGAGCCAGGGTTTGAAGCAGCCATTTGGAATCCAGAGAGTGCCACAAACGATATGTCCCACCTTATTCGGTGACACCAGCCTTCTCTCTCTCAGCAGCTCTAGTAGGAAGAGAAAGGGCTCCACAGAGGGAGCATGGGGTTCAGGTGTTCAAGGTCCACAGGATAGGCAGCTCCAGTTCTTTCCTGCAGAGGAAGAAACAGCAGTGTTCTGATCACAGTTATGGATCAGACCACAGAGATATCCAATGGCATTTCCCAAGCTCTAGAAGGCACCAAAATGAATGAATAAGAGACAAGAAAATTCTATAAATTGGTTGTTCTATTTGATGTTCATTTAATTAAGACATTCAGTCCCTCTAATGGAAAATGTGAGGAGTGGAAATTACTGTTTTTCGGCCATCTCGTATAAAATGAAAACCAGATCTTGAAGGCATGAGGCTTTTCATTGTATCTTCTTCAAGCTCAATTTAATTATGTATTACAGGCCACCTTCAATAATAATTACAATTGTCTGCCTTTATGCAAAGGCTCTTTCTGTCTTGGAAACCAAAGCTCTGGGGAGATGCCTGTGGAGATAGCTGAAGTATCATTTAGTGAAAACAGTTGTTTCTGTATTTGTGCATTCAGCAGATGTTTATCATGTACCTACTGTGTGTCAAGCCTCTGTCAAGTCCTGCAGGAGATAGTGTTTGAATGAATCCTGGTCTCCCCTTTCCAACAGAGCAGCAACGGTGCCTCACATATCCAATCATGTATTCATTTATTTGTTCAAATAGTGTTCCCTGCCTATCTTCTCTCTGCCAGTCCCAGTGCTGGGGTAGAAGAGAAGAACTGAGAACCAGGCCTCCAGGTTTTCATTGCTGGCAGGTCGTAGACTCCAGATTCCTAGCCCGTCTGATTCCACAGTCCTGGCCTGACACAAGCACTCCCAGGCCAAAGCAAGTGACAATGCAGGGGACCCATTCTGTGATGCAGCTGTGCCCGAGCATCACTGGGAAAAGGGACAAGAGAGAGACCAGGGAAGGCTTTATTAGGCGGCATTTGAGCAAGACCATATTAAAATAGTATCGAAGTGACATCTGCCCCCTAATCTGTGATCTCCTTATCAATTCTAGTTGGTAGGACTCTAAAACTCCTTTTTAAGTATCTTGCATGGCATAATAAAATCTCTTGTATCCAGGTAAGTCAGGAAATTAGAGAGTCTAAGCAAAGAGTCTCAGTAAAAAGTATATACATAGGTAACAGATGTTCGGAGAACCAGACTAGAACAGCATACTCATCACATGAAACTATTGAACCAAAATGGGTCTTCCTGCTGATTTAAGATGACTCAGGATCTAACGGGAGTCAGCCTACTCATAGACCACAGATATAGCTAAGATGACCAGGGCAGCCTATTTGGGAGTCTTGATTTGGGCTCTGAAATTTGGAGTACCCTTTAGTAATATTTACTGAAAAGGCCTGGAGTTTGATATTGGCAGATATCCTTTAAGTGAGACTCTTCCATAAATGCTAGCAATTTATTTTTTTTTCTTCTAGAAAGAGGGAGAAAGAATACATGTGAGCAGAGGAGGGGAAGAGGGAGAGAGAGAATCTTAAGCAGTCTCCACACCTGGCACAGAGCCCGATGCGGGGTTCGATCACACAACTCTGAGATCATGACCTGAGCCAAAATCAAGTCAAATGCTTAACCAACTGAGCCACCCAGGCACCCCATTAATACCAGTAATTTAAAAGGGCCTCTTTCTTCCCCAAAATGGCCATGCTCATGAGCTCCCTGTGTATGGCATTATTTGGGTTGTCACAACACTTTTCTGATTATGAAAATAATCCACATTCATTATTTTAAAATCTTGGGAATATAAAATGCCACCTGTATTTACTTCCCAGAGATAACCACTCCAAACATTTTTGTAAAATTCCTTCCTAATTTCCAGCAGCCATAAAGAGTTGAAAAGAACACTACCTCCCCTAGAGTTAAAGGGAGCAGAGCTCTGAGAACATCTCCAGGTCAGAGAAGCTTTAGGGCAAACCTTCCAGATCTTTACCCCAAGACTCACCCTCTTTTCTGGTAACAATCTCTCAGAATCATCTTCTCACCTAGCTGAGGGACACCCAGTGCCTGTGCCCCTCTGGTCTGGGTTTTAAGCCACATTGGCACCTTCCCCAAAGCCAGACAGATGCTTTCTTATAAGAACCTGACTCAGTATTAAGGAAGAAAAAAATGAGAAATCATGACAAGAAGCAGATTTCCACAGAGTCAGAAGGATTGATACAGCCCATACCCTTGCCCCACCAAACCCAAGCCCAAGGTAGGTAGTAGAGATCACTGTGTTGCTTACCATCTTGGAAAGGGCTTCCATACCCCTTCTTCAGGCCTCAACAATAGAGACTTGACTGACCCCAGAGTTGGTCCTGGGTCAAGGACTGGGGTGATTCATTCAAAAGACCACTAACCAGGATCTCATTTGCAGCACACTGCTCCAGGGACTGTTGGCGTTCAGTATAAAGAGTGCTGCGGTCAGTCACAGGGATAGAAAGAATTGGCCGGGGATCCCTGGGTGGCTCAGCAGTTTAGTGCCACCTTCAGCCCAGGGCATGATCCTGGAGACCCAGAATCGAGTCCCACGTCAGGCTCCCTGCAGGAGCCTGCTTCTCCCTCTGTCTGTGTCCCTGTCTCTCTCTCCCTCTCTCTGTGTGTCTCTCATGAATAAATGAATAAAATCTTTTTAAAAAGGAAGAAAGAAAGAAAAAGAATTGGCCAAAGGCAAAATCCATGCCACACCCACATCTGACCTTGGGCAGAAAATTGCTCAGCAAAGGCCTGCCTAGTGTCACCTGAAGCCATGGAAGCCAAGCACCCAGGAGTCTCAGCAGGAAGCCAGGTGCAGCTGAAAGATCACAGGAAGAGCCAGGACAGCTAAACACTCTGGCCTTTCATTTCATCATCATTAAATCCCTCAGAGGCCCAGAAGCCTGCTTTAGTAAGAGCAAAGCAAGGGGAAATGTCCAGCAGGGAGACCAAGAGTGCATGGGGGAGACTTCCAGCTGAACCTGTGTGCCAGCTTGAGTATGAGCAGAAGTCAGGAACACTGACATCTGGATAAAGAACTTATTTTCCCATTCGCACATAAGTGCAAAAAGGCTATTAAACCTACCTTTTTACACTTCAGCCTCCCGCAATTAAAAATTATAACTGAAGTGTTAACAGACTACTCCCTGCCATCTCCCAACCGCTCTGCCGCAGCTGGAACACACACAACAGATACTTGCAAATGGACAATACAGAAAGGCCCGGTGAGGGCAGAGAAGCAAGCAGCAGCTTGGAGGCAGAGGGATCTGAGTTTGAATTTTGACTGCACCACACTTAGCAGTTGTGGGACCTTGAGCAAGTGACTTCACTTTTCTGAGCCTCCTCCCAAAAAGGAAATAATTTATACCTTTTAGACAAGTTGCAAGGAGAAGGTGAAAGAACGTATGAAAAGCACTATGCCTTATACACTGTAGGTGTTCAGTAATGGTAGGCATTTCTCTTATTATCAGGAATGGTAAAGAGAATTAAGATTCAATTGTCATGCTTCAGAAAGCCCACACCAGAGCAAAGCTGTGAGTTCTGACAACTGCAAATACATAGCTGCCTGGTGCTTGATGTGAAATCTAGATGGGAAGGGGTTGCAAGAACCCATCTGTTTAGCCTCCTTATGTGATAACAGTATCCGGGTTTGAATCAGGGTCTGCAGCTTTGAAGGAAGCCCCATCTCTTTTGTTGTTCAGGAAAAACCTGTATAACATTTTTCAGGGTTTTGAGAGGGTATTCAAGCATCAGGTTTGCTCCCCTATACACATCTGGGAGTTCCCCAGCTCTAAGACTCTGGGTCAGCAGTCTCCCATCAGCTCACCCTGCATAGGTGGGTATTAGTTTGTAGCTACAGGCCACTCCTACATGTTTCTCACAATAATCCTGGGAGGAAGGCAGGGCAGGAGTCATCATCTCTACATTACGGAATCAGCAAAGGAAGACTCAGAGAGGTAAGTGATTTTTGCCTGTCATCAGATATCAGGAGGTGGAGCCACTTCCTAAAAACCGTGTACAAGGAGATGTTGGAGACTCGGCAATGTATCCAACCAGAAAGCAAAGCAGAACACGCAAAACTGGCACAGAGTAGAACATGCCAAGCTCCAGCGATAGCACCATTATATTTCTGTTACTCAGAGCCACCCCTTGGTTTTCAGGTATGACAGCTTTGGCCGCCTGACAAATGTGACCTTCCCTACTGGCCAGGTGAGCAGTTTCCGAAGTGATACAGACAGCTCGGTGCATGTCCAGGTAGAGACCTCCAGCAAGGATGATGTCACCATAACCACCAACCTGTCTGCTTCAGGTGCCTTCTATACATTGTTGCAAGGTAAGCCAGGTCCGGGGCGGGGGGGGGGGGGCCGCGCTGGCAGATTTCAAGGCAGAGGGGTGAAGGGACCCCTTTAGAAGAGGATGTAAGAAATAAGCCACTACTATGAGCCGCCCAAGAACAAGGAAGACTTAACAGCTGGTTTATCTCTGAATTGCCATCTAATGTGCAAAACACACCAGACTGAGTCTTGTATGGTCTCTTCCAGAAGCTTCAGAGTAGTAGTCCATTGTCTCTTCCCATTATCATCAGAACAAAGGGTAGAGAATTCACTAGCTGCTAATCAGGTGACCTCACTCTTCCACCGTTCTAATGGCTCCTGGATTAAAGACTTGCTCTCACACTGCTGTGGGTGAGGACATAGGACAGTAATAATTATACCTAATCACAAAAAGGATCTCAGCATGGAGAAGTCTGTCCTAAAGCTCAGGTGAGAACAGTTTGTGCCTTCTCTAGGATTCCATAGAGAAGAGACCCTTCTCTGCATCCATCAAATAATCACTGGTATGACCTGACCTTTTAGCTTTGGGTAAATTACAGTGATAAAACTTTTCTGTGAACTGTCTGCCTCAATTGTCCTCATGGGACATGGTGACCCAGAGTAGAGCTCACAACAAGCTCACAAGTAGATCCAACAGCTTTGTTGGATCTAGTAAGCATGAAAAAAAAAAGAAAGAAAGGGGAAGCCTCTCTTACTAGGGAAAGCCTTACTCATTTCTCCCCCCCCAACCCCCGATGGCTTTTGGTACTCCCAAAAGCTTTGACACAAGCAGTCAAAAGAGGCTTGGGCTAGGAGTCAGAGGCCCAAATTCTAGTCCTGACTCTGCGCATCATGACGGCCCTCAATTTTCTCCTCGAGGAAAAGAAAGCAAGTTGAAGCCATGTTGCATGGTGTGAGGCAAGGGAAGGAGCATAAGCTCTGGGGTAGGCAGACCGGGGCCCCCTATGCCTACTGTGTCCGTTCCTACCTGTGTGAATCTCTTGGAATCACTCTTCTCTGAGCCTTAGTCTCTGGGTTTGGGAAATGGGGCAGAATTGCAATACGTGCTCAGATGATCCTTGACACAATGTACACAGAGCGACCCACATGGGCCAGCCCCATAGTATTACTCAGTACTTGTTGGATTAATCAACTAATTATTTAATAACTGGCACTTTGACTTACCATAACAAAATAACTGTATATTTTCACAACCACTTGTACTCCCAAATATAATCCTGTGCCTATAAAGAAGCTCAAAGAACAATAGCCATTCTCAATCAAAGAAAGAGAAATGATATCCTGCATTTCCTTCCCCACCAGCATCTGTAGCAGTGGGTTGGGACATACCCCCAGTGTTTATGCTCTGACCAGGCTATTGCCAAGAGAAGGTATCAGTTCCAACCAAGGACAGCAAGGCCACTGACTGCTCAGGCATCTTATCCTTCTCTGGGGTTAAGAACTATCTTATCCACTCTACAGATCTGAGCTAGATTCCAGGATTTTTCTCAAAAGTTAGTGCAGTCTTTCTTATATTTAGGCAACTTAAAAAAAAAGATGTTATTTATTTACTCATGAGAGACACAGAGAGAGAGGCAGAGACACAGGCAGAGGGAGAAGCAGGCTCCCTGTTGGGAGCCCGTTGTGGGACTCGATCCTGGATCCTGGGATCACAACCTGAGCTGAAGTCAGGTGCCCAACCGCTGAGCCACCCAGGCATCCCTAGGCAATTTTTAAATTCAAAAGTGCCACATTTCCTCACTTAAGATGTACCATCAATTTAATAGCAACTTTTCAGCTTGGGGAGCAGTGGAGACACACTGCTCAAAATTCACACAAGGACTTAAGACACATTCCAATTTCAGAAACATTAAAGTGGGAAAAGGAAAAATTGACCTCGGAGTCCAGGAAGTATGGTACCTGTTTTTCCTCTTTGGTACCTCTGCCAAGCGCCCTTTCCTTCTTTCACACCAGGCTTAGATGCTCCACTTGCAGCCACCTCAATAGAGTCTCCATAAAAAGTTCTTTCAGCTTCATCTTATGTCTGAACTCTGGGAAGAAATAAAAAGCAGCTGCTAATGAGGGGCAGGCTTGGGAAATCACAGCCCACATTAAGTGGGGATCATTTGAGATGGGCCTCTACAAGATGCCATTCCACCCAAAGTCACCATTAATGGACATATGTGCATTCAGCAAGAAGCAGCTTTAAAAGATAAATTGACACAGGCTTTTTCACCATTCAAAGGAAGTAAAATACAGATTGCCAGTGAATAATGCATAGCAAGTTTAAGGCAGATCTTAGGATTCTGTTTGTGTGAGAAAGAACAGGAGAAGAATGGAGGGGGGAAGGGAGTGGCAGAGGGAGGAGCTGATCTGTTGCTGTTCTCACCAGGAAGATTCAAGGAGGGTTTCCTACAAAACTACATCTTTTTTTTTTTTTTTTTGCCTCACATAGACATAGCCTGTAATATATCTAGTTCAATCCAGCAAATGTTTACTGAGCACATACAATAATAGCAATGATAGCTAACAATTTGAAACACTTATTAAGGATAAAGTAGATGCCTAGTGTTTTATATTCATGGTCCTGTTTCAGCCTTGCCACAGCCCTATGAGATATTATGAACATCTCCATTTTCCAAATGAAGACAGTAAGTCACTGAGAGGTTCAGTGGCTTGTCCAG
The DNA here is from genome assembly GCF_018345385.1 of Vulpes lagopus. Taxonomy (NCBI): domain Eukaryota; kingdom Metazoa; phylum Chordata; class Mammalia; order Carnivora; family Canidae; genus Vulpes; species Vulpes lagopus. Next base: position 29,454,600 of record NC_054838.1, on the reverse strand, counting down.
AGACACATGACTGGCAGGGCATTGGGACCCAGACAAAGAGGTTCCAGAATCCATTCTCTGAACCACTGATCTAAAGGCCATGGGGAGCTTTTGAAGACTCATGATCAGTACTAGAAAGGTTCAATGTGACGGATCTGTGAAATAAGGTGATGGAGCTAGAGGACAAGAGACATACGTGACGGTGACCAGTACAGTGCCAGGCACATGAAACTAGCAACAGCTAACATTTACACAACACTCAATACCTGCCCAGTACTGTCCTCGGCCCTTCACATTCATTATCCCGCTTAATCCTATGAGCTAAGAGTATAGTTATTATCCCCAAGGTACAGATAAAGAACCAGAGGCACACGAGGTTAAGGAATTTGCCCAAGAGAGTGGCAAGGTTGGGACTTGAACATTGATAACCAGGCTCCAAAAGCCATGCTCTCAATCTCTGGACAGTAGCACCTCTCACAGCGGGCACTTAGGTATTTGAGAATGCCTTCTCTACCGGAGTGGTAAGTCCTGCAATTCCTCGGCTACAGGACCACTAATGAACCCCAGAAAGAGCCGCCTGAGTGGCTCAGTGGTTGAGCATCTGCCTTTGGCTCAGGTTGTGATCCTGGGGTCTGGGATCGAGTCCCACATCAGGCTCCCCACAGGGAGCCTGCTTCTCCCTCTGCCTGTGTCTCTGCCTCTCTTTCTGTGTCTCTCATGAATAAATAAATAAAATCTTTAAAACAGACCAAAAAAAGAGGCTAATGGAAGGAGAGGCATTCGTTCTGACCAAGGAACTGAGGAAGCGTCTGGGAAGAGATGACAATTAAGCAGAGCCTTGAAGGGAGGACTTAGGTTATTGAAGAGGAGGGGCAGGTGCAGACAGAAGCACCAGCTGAAGAAGAGCAAGAGGCAGAAGGTGACAGCACAAACTCAGATGTTTCCATTTCTAGAAAAGAATTGTGTGCATTTTATAACTGAAAGTTACTCTTCCCCAGAAGTTTCTTTTAGCTAAAGATCCTAATTTAAATGTTTTAATCAGGTTTAAAATATCCAAATCAGATTATTTTTAAATCATTGGTATATCTATGCACATATATGTATATATGAGACAGTGACTTAAAACATATATATATTTGACATTTTGTCAGTGATTTAAGTATCAGAGTTATTTCTCACCTGATTATAAAGAATATTGTTACCTGGTATATATTAAGAACCTTAAAAATGATCAACCCTTTGTCCTAGTAATCCTAACTTAACCCAAAATGAAGACAGTGATTTATCCAAAAAGTATATTTTTAATACAGATGTAATTCACATGCTATAAATTTCACCCTATAAAATTAAAAACATACAGTTCACCCTTTTAAAGAATACAATTCAGAGGGTTTTAGTATATTTACAAAGCTGTGAATTATTAATGCTATCTAATTCTGGAAAATTGTTATCACTCCCAAGAAGAAAGCTCATATTCATTAGCGATCACTCTCCATTCTACCCTTCCCTCACTAATCTACTTTCCGTCTCTATGAATTGGCCTCTTCTGGACATTTCATAGAAATGGACTAACACATCATGTGGTCTTTTGTGTCTGACTTCTTTCACTTAGCATAATGTTTACAATATATTTATTTGCAGTGTCACTTTGTAATTATGAAAAACTGGAAAAAATATCCACTTGAGAGTTGCTTAGATAAATTATAGTATTTCCACTTAATGAAATACTATGCAGTCCTTAAGAGAAGCATTTATGAGAAATATTCAATAATATAATACAATGATCAGTGAAAAACTATAAGCAATTACTTCAAACGATAAATATATTCAGAAATATCCTAAAGTCTAGGAATATACAAAATATTACAATGACTTTCTTTGGGTATTGAGATCCTGGACGATCTCCCTCTAGTTTTCTTCAATGACATATAGTCAGACAAACCCATTTAAAAACACACCACTGCCCCTGCCATGTACACGCCTCCTGCCGTCCCAGCCCTCTGAGCAGAGCCCATCCCTCTCCCCTCCCTCAGACCAGGTCCGGAACAGCTACTACATCGGGGCCGACGGCTCCCTGCGGCTGCTGCTGGCCAACGGCATGGAGGTGGCGCTGCAGACCGAGCCCCACCTGCTGGCTGGCACCGTCAACCCCACCGTAGGCAAGAGGAACGTCACGCTGCCCATCGACAATGGCCTGAACCTGGTGGAGTGGCGGCAGCGCAAGGAGCAGGCTCGGGGCCAGGTCACTGTCTTCGGGCGCCGGCTGCGGGTGAGCAAGGCCGGGTCGGGAAGGTCTCAGCCCCTGGAGGGGGCAGGCGCCTGGCAGGGTGGCGCGCGGAGGGGGTGTAGGGAGAGAGAACGAGGACCAATCTGGAGAACCAGCTTCCCTTCTTGAAACTGGCCCTGGGGGAGAAATTGTTCCTGGGCCCTTTGCAAAAGGGGGAAAGTCAAGTAGGCAGCTCCCCCCACCCAACCGCCCACCCTGGAATTAGTCTCAAGTATCTTTTCAGTTGTTACTTGTGGAAAGACTGCCAGCTTCGGTGTTGGGCCCGAGTTGGATTTCCAGCTTCTGTTACATCCTGACTGAATTCGAGCAAATCCATACTGTCCGTTCCTTCATCCAAAGCCTTAGTTTCATTCTCCAAAAGAAATGGGAAGGATACCATCAGTTTGACAAGTTGCTACGAGAATTAGGAATAGTCAAAAAAAAAAAAAATAGAATTAGGAATAGTCTATAAAGTGCCTAATACAGAGCCTGGCACCCAGTCAGCAGGTCAATAATAATACCTACCCCTGTTGTTACTGCTCTTCTTACTACTGGTTTTGTCATTACTGTTATTCATAAGGACCAGAATTCAGTTTAGCTGTCTGGATCCTAAGCCACATCCTCTGCTCTTTCCAGGCAGTTATCTCCTCCTCAATGAGCAAAACGACCTCCCACCGCACCTGTCCCTGCCCGTGGTTGGCACGTGTGGTCTGGCAGTTCAGAGTGCTTTTCAGTGTGTGGCTGCCCTGAACCAGCCCCTTCTCTGCCTCACTCCCCATGTTTCTGTAGAGTGTTCCCTCTGGCCCAGGCCCAATCGCCCAGCTGCTTTTTCCTCCAGCTTCAGAATGGAAGGTGAGGAGGAGCAGGACAATGAAGAAACTAACCCTGACTTTCAGCACGGCACCTTGCAGACCCCTGGTGCTCTACAGACACTTGCTGGGCTGACGGGAACCACAGAACCGGCTAGATGTTATGTTCCTGATTCCTAAAACCCACAGAAGCATCCTCCTGCAGCACAGCCAGGGCTGTCTTGACAGCCAGTATCACACAACTAGAACCCAGAACACCAGGCTTCCTGTGTTTCCTCAACAGCCAAGGACTCCAGGAAAAATCAAATGTGGAAAAGAGCCTTCCACCAGTTCCCTGAGGAAGGCCTGGCTGCCTGCACTGTCTGTGGCCTGCCAGCATCTGCAGCCTCACCGAGGAGCCCCTTGTGCACCCCAGGCCATGTGCTAAACGGAAAATTTGACCTTGCTCTGATTCCTGCCTGGGCCTGGTGTGTAGCCCCGAGTGACTCCTCTGCGCCTCACACTCCTCTGCGGAAAGCAGATAATATATTCCGAGTACCTAGCCCAGTGATGGTAGACCCCAGGTGCTCAATAAACAGCAGCGATTAGTGCTAGGAGGATTTCCCCTCTGCAGTGTGAACTGGACCAGAAGTTTCCCAGGCTTTAATTGGTCCCTCTCTCAGCCTGAGATTAATGGTGCTCTAGTCGGGTGGCCACATCTCTGCGTCCTCCCAAAATAAATGGCCACCCACAGTGGCGGCATGTGGAATTAGAATGTTAGCCGGGTGCACCGCCCCATAATGGAGCTCATTTTTTATACAACTGGGAACTTTTTTAATAAAGAAAGATGTAAAATAATCTCATTGCCGCCGCTGCCGAGCACAGGAAGCATTAGGTGGTTCCCCAGTGAGCTGCTTAATTCAATTTTATTAATTTTGCCACAGAGGTTTAGCTCCCCTTCACTAGGGGTCCTCTGGCGGGGGTGAGGGGGGCAGCTGGCTGGGTGGCACCTCCTAAGGGGGCAGTCACAGGGACCTTGCAAAAGATGCTTTTAAATAGCCCCCGTCATTGGTGGTGGTACAAACCCTGAATCTTCCTTTGCCCTCCAGGCAAAGAACACAGCTTCAGTCTCCAGCGCTCCGATTTTTCTTGGGAATTGTCTGCCACACTGTTTTTGCTCTACAATTGTGTTTGATTACCCCTGGGAAGGCAACCTTATTATAACCAGGCCATTCACAGCTAAAGTTGTCTCAGCATCATTATAAATCCTTATTTTCAAGGTTTGAGAATTTGTTTGGAAAGAAGGGGGAAACGCACATGTCTCTACTTTCTCTGAGAATGACCGTGATCATTTGCTCTTAATGGAAATAATTGCAATCATTAATTCAGGACCTTCCATGCACCCAGAACTCCACTAGGTAATTTACTTGGGCTGCTTCAGTCCTCACAGTAGCCCAGCCGTTTCACAGAGGATAAAAAACGAGACTCAGAGGGAACGACGCTTGCCCAAGGTCACACAGAAAAGTGGGTCACAGCACTGAGGCTGGAATCCTGGCCTTAAATCCTAGACATGAGCCCTTTTTACCTGCAGGGCATTTCGCTGCCGTGGTCCACATGTGTGCTTTTGCATCATGTGACCTACATCGTCTGCTTTCTTCTTGTGTTTTCTTTACGACTTGTCAAACTTAACTTGCGACTAATGAAAGAGTCAGAAAATGTGCCCAAAAGTCTTATCACCAATGAGAGGGGACCAGCATGTTAGCTTTGGAGTAGCTGGCAGTGTTTCAGGGGCAACCAGTGCCTACAGGGTGGATCCCAATACAGAAGTGGGCCTCTGAAGTAGATTTCTTTATTAAACTATGAAAAATCCTGACCTTGCTGCCCTAGCAGGAGCCCCATATCCCTAACTCCAAAAGGAAATTGAATTGTGTGCTGACCTAGCAGCTCAGGTGGAGATCATACAAGAGGATCCTGATCCTAGAGGCAGGAGTAAAGTGTGCCAAAGCTAGGACTGAGTCTGTCCCCAGGCAGCCCACAGCCAGAGAAGCTGTCCTAGACTCAAATGCACAATGCCTACCAGGGCCTTCAGGAAGAAGAAGACACCTTGGGAGTTGACCCCGGCAACCAGGGAGCCCTAACTATGGTGGCAGAGAGCAGGAGAGACCCCAGAGAGGATGGGAAGTCCAAGGCCCCAAAAAGGGACAGACACACTCAGAGGCCCCCTGAGTACTTGTTGGCAGGGCACCATAGTGAGAGTCACATCCAGATGCAGTCACTCACCTGCCAGGAGAGCTGGAGCATGTCCCTTTACTGGTCTCCTCAGCGCCAAACACTAAACACATTCCCTGGCACGTAAGAAATGGGGTCACGTGTGAATTTGCTGGACCTACTTGGCCTCTCCCATTTTAGGAGAGAGTCAAGAAGCATCTGCTTTTTTTGTCCTCATTAGAAGAAACACATCAGGAAATGATATGCACTGTCTTCAGTACTCACCACTGTTTGCTCAGCACCTGCATTGACTTTATTCTCACAATGGCCTCATGTAGTTGGCATGATTATTCGCCTTTCACGGAACTGACAGGTGATAGAGCCAGGACCCACACCCTGTCTGCTCACACCAAAGCTTTCAATGTCCAGATTAACTCATTTCTTCCTCCTACCCCTTCCCCAGGTTCACAACCGGAACCTCCTGTCCCTTGACTTTGACCGCGTGACCCGCACCGAGAAAATCTATGATGACCACCGCAAGTTCACCCTCCGGATCCTGTATGACCAGGCAGGGCGGCCCAGCCTCTGGTCACCCAGCAGCAGGCTGAATGGTGTCAATGTGACGTACTCCCCAGGGGGCCATATCGCTGGCGTCCAGAGAGGCATCATGTCTGAGAGGATGGAATACGACCAGGCAGGTCGCATCACATCCAGGATCTTCGCTGATGGGAAGACGTGGAGCTACACCTATTTAGAGAAGGCAGGTGTCCACCTCACCATCACTGGCCTTACTCCATAGGCCAGTCATTACAGCTCAACCCGTGGCCAAGCCCAGCCTGCTGACCTGAGTGGGATGGATTAGACACATGTGGTCTCCAAAAGGATAATGTTCAGAAAAATCTGCAACAGAGAACAAGGAGCCTGACAAGCATTTGAGTAGATCAGAGTGATGGTGTGGCCAGTGGGAGTTTTGGGGCAGGAGATTGTGAAAGCCTCCCATGATAGACTGGACCTGGGAAGAAGCCCAGCACTAACGGGTTTCACAGAGCAGGACTCAGGGTCTGGACCCAGGCAGGGGCCTTCGCCTAGGTCTGGGACACACAGGGTGATCTGGTCACAGAGAATAGAGCAGAAGCCTAGGGATCAGGACTTAAGCAGGAGGTGATTAATCCTGAGTTTTGAATGGTAGGCATAACTGTAGTTAATCCTTTCTGCTTCAGATTAGGATTTATTTCATCCCAGGGGCTAGGAATCAGAAAAGCCCTAACAGCAAAAGTAGTTCTCAAATAGGAGAAAATGGTAGCTTTGCTGCCTGGATGCCTCTAGGTCAGTTACCTGTTAACTTATTCCTGAAAAAGAGCCTGTACCTCAGGGCCCAGGTCCTGGCACCCACATCTTTACTTTGTTTCCTGCTTGGTGGCCAGCTGCCCAGGGCCAGTGCTGTGATTGCTCTGTGGTCAGTCTTCCGCACCCTGTGCTAGGTGAGCATCTCCAAGAGCCATGTTCTGTGGTAGTGCTAAGAGAGACCTTGGAGGTCATCCAACATACTGAGAAACCCGACCCACAGAGGGAATGAACCTTCCTGGGGCCACACAAGAAGCCCATTGTTAGGAGTCAGGTCTCCCTGTTCCCATCACAGCCTGCCCCACCCCAGCGTGGGTGCATGACCTGCTCCTGCATAACGGATCCTGCAAAGCCTTAAATGCCCTTCCCAGCTGCGGTCTGTAGCCCATGGGCCACACAGAGTCAACAGAAGTGGTTTAGCCAACGGGAGATACTGTCAAGGCTGTGTTTCAGGAAAATCATTCTTGCCTGAGTAGGAACATTGACTTGAGAAGGAATCTGAAGCAAGGAAGCCAAGAGAGAGGCTGCTGCCATACTGCTAGCCACTGCTCCCAGCCTTTCTCACACACCAGCACTCACTAAAATTGTCACTTTTGTACCACACAAAGGGGCGAATAAACAAGGCTGCCTACCATAGGAAGACAGATGGCCTGAGTGCCAGGGCCAAGAGCTGAGTGAAATCTTTTTTTCTTTTTTTTTAAGATTTTTTTTTTTTTTTTTATGAGAGAGAGTGTGAGCACACAAGTGGGGAGGGGGAAAGGAGGAGGGAGAAAGAATCTAAAGCAGACTCTGCTGACCCTGTGTTAGCACTGAGCCTGACACGGGGCTTGATCCCACAACCCCAAAATCATGACCTGAGCTGAAACCAAGAGCTGGACATCCAAGCAACTGAGCCACCCTGGCACCCTGAGAAGTCCTTATCTTAGTACATTTGTATCTCCACTGCAGTACTCTGTGGTGCATTGGTTAGAAAGCTGCAGTTTGGGTATAGCTTAGAACCATCGGTTTCCTTGGCCTTTTTCCCCCCTCTCCTCTGAGTCTTAAGTGCACAGACTTACCCTTCCTCTCCACCACCTCCTCCTCTCACCTCTGTTTTCCTCTCCCTCTAGTCCATGGTGCTGCTCCTCCATAGCCAGAGGCAGTATATCTTTGAGTTTGACAAGAATGACCGCCTCTCCTCCGTGACGATGCCCAATGTGGCCCGGCAGACACTAGAGACCATCCGGTCTGTGGGTTACTACAGGAACATCTACCAGCCCCCCGAGGGCAATGCCTCAGTCATCCAGGACTTCACTGAGGACGGGCAACTCCTCCACACCTTCTACCTGGGCACCGGTCGCAGGGTCATCTACAAGTATGGCAAACTGTCAAAGCTAGCCGAGATGCTGTATGACACCACCAAGGTGAGCTTCACCTATGACGAGACAGCAGGCATGCTGAAGACCATCAACCTACAGAATGAGGGCTTCACCTGCACCATCCGCTACCGTCAAATTGGGCCCCTGATTGACCGCCAGATCTTCCGCTTCACCGAGGAAGGCATGGTCAACGCTCGTTTTGACTATAACTATGACAACAGTTTCCGGGTGACCAGCATGCAGGCTGTAATCAATGAGACACCGCTGCCCATCGATCTCTATCGCTATGATGATGTGTCAGGCAAGACAGAGCAGTTTGGGAAGTTTGGTGTTATCTACTATGACATTAACCAGATCATCACTACAGCGGTCATGACCCACACCAAACACTTCGACGCATATGGCCGGATGAAGGAAGTGCAATATGAGATTTTCCGCTCTCTCATGTACTGGATGACTGTCCAGTATGATAACATGGGGCGAGTAGTGAAGAAAGAGTTGAAGGTGGGACCCTATGCCAATACCACCCGCTACTCCTATGAGTATGATGCCGATGGCCAGCTGCAGACGGTCTCCATCAATGACAAGCCACTCTGGCGATACAGTTATGACCTCAATGGAAACCTGCACTTACTGAGCCCTGGCAACAGTGCACGGCTTACCCCACTGAGGTACGACCTCCGTGACCGCATCACGAGGCTGGGTGATGTGCAGTACAAGATGGATGAGGATGGCTTCCTGAGGCAGCGGGGTGGGGATGTCTTCGAGTACAACTCAGCTGGCCTGCTCATCAAGGCCTACAACCGAGCTGGTGGCTGGAGTGTCAGGTACCGCTACGATGGCCTGGGACGGCGGGTGTCCAGCAAGAGCAGCCACAGCCACCACCTGCAGTTCTTCTATGCCGACCTGACGAACCCCACCAAGGTCACCCACCTCTACAACCACTCCAGCTCTGAGATCACATCCCTCTACTACGATCTGCAAGGGCACCTCTTTGCCATGGAGCTGAGCAGTGGTGATGAGTTTTACATAGCTTGCGACAACATCGGGACCCCTCTTGCTGTCTTCAGTGGAACAGGCTTGATGATCAAACAGATTCTGTACACGGCCTATGGAGAGATCTATATGGACACCAACCCCAACTTCCAGATAATCATCGGGTACCACGGTGGCCTCTATGATCCACTCACCAAGCTCATCCACATGGGCCGGCGGGATTATGATGTGCTGGCTGGTCGCTGGACTAGCCCAGACCATGAGTTGTGGAAGCACCTCAGTAGCAGTAACATCATGCCTTTTAATCTCTACATGTTTAAAAACAACAACCCCATCAGCAACTCTCAGGACATCAAGTGCTTCATGACAGGTGAGGATTGGGTCTCATTCAAAGGGCAGGACCCACTACTGCTGGTCATTTGCCAAGAGAGAGAAAGCTTTTGTTGAGAAAGCTGGTATGGGGTAATAAGAAACATTGTCTTTCTCTTAGAACAGCATTTTCCAAAGTATTTTTAAAGAAACATTGGTTTAGAGAAATATCCTGGGAAAACTGGTACTGACATCAAATTAATTTGACAGAGCAACCACCATTCTTAAATTTTCATAATACAATGTAGCTTATGAAAAGCTCTGAGAAGTCCTGTACTAAACAGAACTGTTTGATACATTTACCCACTATTTCTCAAGCATTTGAGCATGAAGCCCCCTTTTTTACCAGACACCCTAATGTTTCACTAGAGATGCCCCTGAGAATACACTTTGGAAGTTCCTGACCCAGCGATCAGGCTGGCTAGGAGTCCCCCCCGATAAGGTGGGTGAAGGTATAGCTAAAGAAAAAAAAAATATCCGTTTTCTTATTTGGGATGATATAATGGAAAACTCAGAATTTGGACACAGAACTGGTAAAGGATCCACCATTTCTAAGTTATGAACAGTCACAAACATTACTTCCTTGCATTCCAGTTTCCTGATCTGTAAGTGAAAGTTAGAACACCTGCACTGACACTGGTAAATTAAATATGCATATTTAAGTCCCAGAGCAACTACTAAAGAATAAAACAAAGACATAGCTAATTAGTCAATAGTGGAAGTAAAGTGAAGACTAAAAAAATATTCAAAGAGGATAGAAAGAGGAAGGGGAAAGAACAGGTGGACAAATAGAAAAAAAAAAAAAAGCTTACCCAATAGGATGGTTGCCAGGGTGAAATGAGTTACATTTTATAACCTGCCCAGCATAGTACCTGGCTCGTGTTCTTCCCTGATTTAAAAAGTGGGCTTTGTTTTCCACTAGTATGAAACCAACTGGAATATAAGTGTCCCCATTGATCACACATGCCAGAAATGTCTCCAGCAGCCACAGTCCAGCCAGCAAGTGGCCAGAAGACCTCAGGCATCAGAGCAGCTATGGGGGTTCCGGTCTGCATAAAGCCAGCACTTTTTAAAAAAAAGACTTCGTTGTTGGTGAAAATCGGGTACATCCCAACTTGCAAACCTGGTGGCCTCCTTCTGCTTTTCCTGTAATGCCAACTATGCCTGCACCCTATTTTAAGGCAGTTTCGTTTTCATTCAACAAATGCCTCCTCTGGGCAGCCACTGTGTTAGGCACTGGGGATAGAAAGATGACCCCTGCCCTCCAGGAATGGACACTGCAGGAGGGGAGATAGACAGTTGCTGTCCAGGGTGAGGGGCCCAGGATAAAGTTTTGAGCTAATGGCCATTGAAACACAGGAGACACATTTGGCAATCAGGGAGTAACTGATGCATGAGGCCCACTTTGGAGTGGACACCCATCAGGTTCTGGGGAGAAAGGCAATCCAAGGACAGAGGACTGCATATACAAAAGCCTAGAGAGCGTGACAGGGACAGCTCACATAAGTGCCCCTAAGGGATGTGGCTGCCTCGCCCCCCGAACTTGGCCTACTCTGAACCCTGTTTCTGCTAACACTGATTGGAGGATTCTCTTTCAGAGAAGTACCCCAGGTTGTCACATTGGGAGCAAGAGTCCCACACGTGAGGCAGAAGAGTGAACACAGTGGTGGGCAGGGGTGGTGGTGAAAGCATACTTGGGACCTGTGGGAAAGAGAAATATCCCAACACGGTTTCACTAAGCTCAACTTGCTGGCAGCCCTAGAAAAATTAGAAGATTTAGAGGACATTTCTATTACATCTGTCTGCATCAAGCATGCCCCCTGCCTCATCCTCCAATGAGTTTCTTATGAGGTATCTTGGCAGGTTACTTTAGTCAAAAAAAAATGGTGCAGAAAAACATTTTGCTACTGAAAACCAAGAAACCACTAATTCTCACTAAACCTCTTGGCTTCCACATGAGTTACATGCAACCTCACTAACATCCAGCTATAACACCAATAAAAAGAGCATTTTTTTTTTCCCAAAACTTCCTTCATTGGTCCCGAGATATACTCCAGTGGGATAGGCTTAGGTCATATGACAACCCCTGAACCAAGCAGTAGAGCTGGAGAAAGAAAACACACTGAATGGCTCAGCCTAGATCACATGCTCCATTGCTGCCCCCATAGGTGGAATCAGCACCCCTACCACCACACAGATACCCCAAAAGGAAAGAGTGAGAAGGCCGAATGGGATGCTGCAAAGGCAACCACAAAATGTCCAGCACAGACACATGACACACACTATTGCACTACCCCTCACATGAAGCCTGTGTGAATGGGATCACTGGGCCCATTCTCAGAGGAGGACAGCGAAGGTCAGGGTGGTAAAGTAACTGGCCCACTAAGAAGCAGCCAGGCTGGGGGTAGAGCTCTGCTCTGATTCCAAAATCCTCCTTCTGGGAATGGAATTCACTATGTAGTGTGCACACGGTGAAGGGGATTGTTCCACACCACCACCCCAGGCGGCCACACTGCCGTCTGGGGCTGATGGGTAAAAAGGAGCTTTCTGACTTGAGGAAAAGGTCTAGCTCTGGTGTCATAAAAAGGAAGAGTAAAATTCCCAACCCTTCAGAAAAATGCTGTTGAAAAACCAATGAATAAATCAATTTTCAGCACTTTTTCCTAAAGGCATAATGAGAAATGTTCCTACCTTCCATCACTTACAATTAAGACCCAGCCCTCTCTTCAGCCCCCTGGTTTCCTGGGAATTAGTAGCATTCCTCATAGAAGTTTTCCTTTCTGACTACAAATTCAGATGTAGGTTCTCAGCCTCGGGCGAAATGGCTGCGTAGGGGATCTACCCCACCCCCGCCGTTCTGTTTGTTTTAATTTCCTAAAAAACCATCTGCCACGATTCATAGAATCAGAGATTTGCAAAAACCCGGTGAGGAAAGGGACTTTGGAGGGAAGCTTGTCCAAGTGCCTCGTATCACAAATGAGGAAACGGGGGTCCAGGGACTCAGAGGCCTGGGTTTTAAGGAACACAAAGAACCTTCTTTGGGCCAGGAACGGAGCAGGGACTTCAGAATATAGTAAACGCGATCCTGCCTGTAACAGACTTAGAAGGGTTCCTGCAGCACGATGGCTGCCCAGAGGGGTAAGACTACTGGCGTTCTTCTCCATGGCTTGGTGAAAACCACTTCTACCATCAATTTGCAGAGGAGGAGACTGAACCTCGGAGAGGTGAACAGGAAACTATCCAAGTTCACACAGTCTGCAAGCCGGGGAGCCTGAGTTTGGACCTGGGTTTTGTCTTGCCTCATCATGCTCTTTCCCTTATGTGATCTTTCTAGAAATAGAACCTGGGTCTCTAAGCTGCCCCTCCTGCCTTCCCTCCATCCCAGTACCTCCAGGTTTCACACCCAAGAGAGGGGCTCTGGGACATCCAAAAAACAAACAAAATAAACAAAAACAAAGGAAAGCATGAGGCTCTTGAATGGGAAGACAGCATGGGATGCAATGGTGGCAGGGACACCAAAGGACACTCTTTATCCCTGGGGTACCCTCAGTGGGTACTAGGGGAAGACAGTTCCACCGATGCCTGGACCCTGAGCAGGGCCTCCCTGACCAAGGATGTGTCTCCTTTGGAAGAAGCCAAAAGCAGGCCTGCATACCCAGAGCCCAGAAGTGCCAGCTCTGAGGCTCAGCGCTCCATCCCTCCCACCCCAGACCCTGAATTCTGAGTCTCTGCTCAACAAATGCTTTAGCATCTCCAGATGCCCCCTTCTCCAGGAAGGCTGAGCCATGCTGGGACACAGGCTGTAGGCCCCCAATCAGCTCCCGCCTGCCATCCCAGGCTCTTCCTCCTCCAGCCAGGTTTTCTTTCTGGTTCTCTCTCTGCCTCGCCAAACTGCTCTCCCATTACCTGAATACTCCCTGCACTCACCTCCCCTCTCCAGGCCTTGCCTTGTACTATTGCCCGAAGTGCCCCCTTCATCTCTGCTGAAGCCTCACAAAATGTGTACAGCTTTCATGTCTGTGAAGACTTGTCAGCCCACCCAACTGAAAGACTTCTTTCCTCCTCTCATCTTTTTTTTCTTGTGTCGATACTTTGCATGCCCACGTCTCGTCTCTCCTTCAGGGTCCTGAGTGGGTAGCATGGTCCTGGGCACATTCAGCAGCAGTGGGCCAGGGAGCTGATGACAAGAAGGTGCCCACCTTCTTTCTTTTCCTTACATCTTGGCTTCCCTGATTCTGCTTCTCAATGAGCCAGAGGCTCATGGGAAAGTCCTCCCTGTCCCCCTACCTAATACTTTATAATTAGTAACCCCCCAGGAATGTTATAACATCAATGAAACCAGTGCCTATGGGGCTAGATACTCAAGCCTAGTATTAAAGATTGGAAAGTGAAGGCACAGGGAGGTTGAGTGACTTCCTTTGCGGTCATGTCCGAGAATAAATGAAAGGTAAGATGGGGTGGGGGTAGGGGTGGGGTTGAATGGGACTCTTTGGTCTTTGGTACAGGCCATCTCATTGCTTGTTTCTTAAGTGAGTTTTCTCTTGGAAAGCATTCATTTACATCTTCCCTTTGGGTGTGTCTGTCCTCTGCAAGTGTGTCCTGCCGATGCTTGGGGAGGATGTGGAGGTATCTTCCCCCATCCGCAGCCATCCCCAGGTGTGAGACCAAGGTCCCAGGAGATGGAGCTACAGACAGAACGGGGGACCTGGGAACATAGGCTCTACTGGATACATGCTGTCTTGGATATGTACCTAGAAGGGAGATACTAGGTCCTGAGAATACGTGCAGTTTTATAACCATGAGAGTTTTCCAGAGTGCCTGTACCAGTTAATTGTCCCACCTGCAACCCTCCACCCCCTCACCCCACCCCTGCAGCCTAACTCTAGGCTCATTTATTGGGATATGTCACCTCTGAGGTCCACTTACTCCATGAGGACATGTCTGCTTCTCTCCCACCCAGATGTGAACAGCTGGCTCCTCACCTTTGGATTCCAGCTACACAATGTGATTCCTGGCTACCCCAAGCCAGACATGGATGCCATGGAACCCTCCTATGAGCTCATCCACACCCAGATGAAAACTCAGGAGTGGGACAACAGCAAGGTAATTTACACACATAGCTGCCTACCCTTGGGCCATTCAGACATTATAGGAGTGGGTCCTATGAAGCTTTTCAGGAAAGCATGGGCCCGTGATGGAGACCGATGTGGTGCATGCACAATGCCAGCTAGAAACTGTGCAGCAGATACCCTACCACTTGGCAAGCCACTGTGGCCGGGCTGGAACAGCACACAGACCCACATAAGCTCTATTAAGTTTTCTCTGTTACGCTGAGCTTGGAATTCTCCAAAAACAATGAGCCTTTGTCTCTGCCCAGAGCAAAAGCACAAGGAGGGAAGGTGTGTGTTCTAAATACAAATGTGATATTTTCTGAGAACCCCAGTGCACCTGAACTTGCCTGAGGTCTTCTACACAAGTTAACTCACAAATATCCCCTGGTATTACTGTTCACATTTTACAGATTTAATGCCCGAGGCTTTCTAGTGCCACACGGCAAGGGAAAGGGTAGAGCTGGGATTCAAACTGGGATCTGTCTGTAGGCATTCAAACAAATGTTACTTTCTCTTGTGTTCCTTTTATGACCCAGTTTTAAAGACTCACAGAATTATATAGCTGTAAGGGCCCTTAAAGACAGTTTTATCCCACACCTCACTTCGGGCATCCTTTGGTTCATTTCTCTCTCCCCAACCCCCTTCTTCCCTCTACATAATATATGTACTAGGAGCTGGCTTTTCCATGCCCCACTGGGCTGCACCCAGTGAATGCAGGGATGAATCAGGCAGAGACCAGGCCTGCAGGGGAACCTTCCAGGGAGGAAGCAAGATAGATAGATGGCATGCCACTGGCAGCCAGAAACTTAATGCATCCATATATCATACTCCAGCCTGATTCCTTAGTCCTCACCTTAGCTACCTCCTTCCTCTAGACTCTGGAGAACGGGATTCTGCACCTCTTGGCTCTGGTGGCACCCTATATTCTCCTCTCTCAAAGCACCCACCACACTTTGCTTTAGTTCCTGTTCTCTTTCCTGTTTCTCCACTAGACCGTGAGCCCTAAGAAGGCAAACACTGGGTCTCATCTGGGACCCACTTTACTTCCCAGCACCAAAACTTTCGTCAAATGAACAAATGGTTGAGAGAAGTAGACAACCCTGTGAGCATTTTCTCCTACTTTACAGCGGAGGAGACCAGAGCTCAGAGAGGAACTTGCTCAAGGTCACTCAGGGGGAAAGGCAAGAGAACCCAGTGTGCCCCACCACAAAAGCCCATCGCCTTCCTGGCCGGCTCCAATCCCCACTAACCCCCCTAGACCGACCTGGCTGCACCAGGGGCGGATTCCAGCAGCTCAGCTCCTCCCCGCTTCCCTTCTCCCCAGCGCAGAGCCCCAGTCTCTGACGGCCTGTTTGCCAACCTCGCCTGTCAATGAATTATTGATTTCTGCCCTTGGCAAGCATCGGAGATCTTTGTTGTTGAGCACTCCAGCTTTCGTGAAACTCTAGGAAATAATTGTTCACAGACAGGGTTCTATTAATTATAAAGAGGACTTAATTTCAGTGAGAAGCCGTTGGGCCTGTTTCTAAAGCCATCTCCCTGACTTGCGGATAAGGCCTTGGAGCCTGCCCGCACGTGGCTTTGCCAAGCTCCCTGAGCCCCGGGAGGGACTGCTAGGGGGTATGACACGGAGACAGGGCCCAATCTGTCCCGCAGAGCAGCCAAGAGCAGGGGCATCTGAGGAGCCCCTAGGAAGCACCATGGGGGCAGAGGCCCTCCTTAAAACTCATTCCTAACATGACAGAGAACAATAACAGGGTAAGAGGTTTTATATAAATCACCACTTTTCTTCTTACTAAGCCTTCTTGCCAAGAACGCATTCCTTGCCATTCCTCTGTCTTACATCATCCCCTTATCCTTCAGATTTCAACTCAAGCATGGATCTGTCCTTGAACCCCACCTTCTTCGCCTCCTTCCTCCACCTTCAGGCAGAGACGATCTGAGCCTTGAAACTGAACCTCAATAATCAGACAGACCTGAGTTCAAATGCTGGCTTGAATACTTACTAGTATTAGAACTGTGGGTCCTTTACAACTTCTCAAAGACTTAGTTTTCTTAAATGTAAAATCAGTCATAACAGTACCTACTATATAAAGTTATGGTGGAGATCAAGTGAGATACTGAATGTGACTTCTTTTGCTCCAAGACCAAGACATATGAGCTATAGTTATTACTACTACTTCTCTTAGACCACCAGTTATCCATGTTTGATTAGAGTTTTTGTTTTTAAATTTGTCTTTCCCCACTAAACGGGTTCCTCCTTGGCCCCATCTTCTGCAAGTGCATCCTACCAACACCGTTCCTCAAGGGCAGGGATGTTGTCTGTCTTGCTGGTGTCCCTCCAGTGCCCAGAAAAGGACATGTCACAGAGTAGATAGATGTCCCACGAACAGTTTCCTAATGGAAGGATGGGAGAATGGATGGGTGAAGGATGGTGGAATGTTCTAGTGGTCAGTGGTAGGGCTAGGTGCTACTGGTTAATAAATATGTATAGATTTTAGATTTGACTTAGTAATGTAAGCTGACCCTTCAGGCTGTTGAGGGAGAGGTTTCCCCTTTGTCTCACTCTCTCTCTCTCTTTCTCTCTTTCTCTCCTCTCCCATCAGTCTATCCTCGGCGTACAGTGTGAAGTGCAGAAGCAGCTCAAGGCCTTTGTCACCCTAGAACGTTTTGACCAGCTCTATGGCTCCACAATCACCAGCTGCCAACAGGCCCCGGAGACAAAGAAGTTTGCATCCAGTGGCTCAGTCTTCGGCAAAGGGGTCAAGTTTGCCTTGAAGGATGGCCGAGTGACCACAGACATCATCAGTGTAGCCAATGAGGATGGGAGGAGGGTTGCTGCCATCTTGAACAACGCCCACTACCTAGAGAATCTGCACTTCACCATTGATGGGGTGGACACCCATTACTTCGTGAAACCAGGGCCTTCAGAAGGCGACCTGGCCATCCTGGGCCTCAGTGGAGGGCGGCGAACCCTGGAGAATGGCGTCAATGTCACCGTGTCCCAGATCAACACGATGCTCAATGGCAGGACTAGACGCTACACGGACATCCAGCTCCAGTACGGGGCGCTGTGCTTGAGCACTCGCTACGGGACGACGCTGGATGAGGAGAAGGCGCGGGTGCTGGAGCTGGCCCGGCAGAGGGCCGTGCGCCAGGCGTGGGCCCGCGAGCAGCAGCGACTTCGGGAAGGGGAGGAAGGTCTGCGGGCCTGGACAGAGGGGGAAAAGCAGCAGGCGCTGAACACAGGGCGGGTTCAAGGCTACGACGGCTTCTTCGTGATCTCCGTGGAGCAGTACCCAGAACTGTCAGATAGCGCCAACAACATCCACTTCATGAGACAGAGCGAGATGGGCCGGAGGTGACAGAGAGGACCACGGCCTGCACTTCTTGCCAAAGACAGCTACTCTTTCGTGGCCACACACCTGACTGTGTTGTACTTTAAAAAAAAAAAAAAAAAAAAGGAAAAAAGAAAAAAAATCATTTTTTTAACAAGTACAGAAAACAAACAAAAAAAAGATACTGGTTGCATTGTAACTCATGCAACATCCTTTTTTTTAAGAAAAGAAAAACACAAATTTGGCCTTCACACATTTTTTGCAAAGAACAGAAGGTATTTTTTTTTCTGTAGTGTGATCACAATGAAAACTCTATTGTCTTTTGTTCCTTGAGGATTTTTCCCTGTCGTCAGGGTACATTTCTCCTCTCTGAGACGCATCTCCTGAGGTGTGTTCTTGTCTGTCCCTAGGTACCCGGTGTGATGTGAGACACAAGTGTCTGTGCTAATTTGTCTCATGTGCAACCCTTTCTTCCATGGGGGTCTGGCAGGAGTGAGGGATGCAGAGAGTAATGGGCTAGTACCAAACTTCTGAGGGGGCCTGGAAAGGAGGGTCTGCAGGACCTGAGGATTTTTGGCTCAGCTCCCACAGACAAGTGGTGGCTTTTTACTCACTGTGTTCTGTGCCTCTGGAGGATCACAGATGTCTTCATCTTGCTCTGGGGAATTTTGTGGTGTCACTCAGCACCTTTTTTCAAGTTGCCCCAAACTCCTGTCCAAGCTTTATATTTTGATGCTAAATGAAACCCCCAACCCCTTTTGCAAATCCTGTGTAGTTGTTGGTGCCAGCCTCATGATGGGATGGAGAAAGTGTCCCCCAGGTCCTTTCCCCCAGTCTGGTGACATAACATCCTGGGACTAAGAGCCTCATCCTCCCCAAAAGGTAAAGGCACCCAGGATGTCTGTGGTTGGTCGGTCTTCCCATGATGTTCCTTATTATTCATCTCTTCCTCTCTCCCAAAGTCAGATGTGAGAACCAGCATGGCTCAGCCACCCTCCACCTGGGCACAAGGTCCAGGGAGAGCCAGGCCACCTGTGGCAAAAGGATGGCAGTGGCGGCAAAGGTACCAGCCTGCCTTCCTGGGTGAAACTTTCTCCCCATGACTTTGGGTATCTTCCCTCCACTGCTCAGCTCCACCACTGAGAAATAGGAGTATGGAGAGAGGTGCTTGGTGGCCTTTGATTCTGGAAAGATGCTTAAGAAAAAGTCAGCCAAAGAGAGGAAGGCATAAACCAAGCGTCTTCTCACCAGTTCCTGAAGGCTTCTCTGCCTCCCATACATGGGCCAGTAGCACAGCTGGGATGCAGCAGGTGAGGCATTCAGGAAATTCCTTCTGTGAAGTTCTTCTAAAACAGCTTCCCCTCTAGAGGAGTCCGTCCAGGGTTTTAAAGAGACACTGAGGAGAAAGGAGAAAAGAGGTAATTTGGTGTGGCCTGGCAGTGCCACCGAACCCCCTCCCTCACCTGCCCCTCTGCTGCCCCAGGACTGGGGTCGGTTCCCCAGGCCTATGCTCACACACATCAGGGAGCCCAGGCTACAGTTGTCCCTGTGAAGACCTATGCCTGAGGCTGTCGGGAAGAGGCAGCTGCCCTCTAGGGAATGGGCACAACCCACCCCTGGGGGGCATGCCCAGGGAGATGCAGCAGCCAATGGGCCAGGGAAGCATTAAGAGGAGGGAAGAGTAGCAGCAAGAGGTAGAAGCCCCTTGCATCTGGTTCGTCTGCCTAATTACCATCATCATTACCACTCACAGGAGGTTCTGGGAGAGCAGGAGGGGAAGCCAAATGCTTCCTTCTGAGCTGGGCTTCTTAGAAAAATGGGACTTTTATGGGTTACATTTACATTAAGTGTGGAAAATGAATTCTGAGTCTGAGCTATCCCCCGTGGAAACCTTGTTGGACTGATAAGCTCATGGCACCTTTATAGCCTTACTCACGGAGTCTTCAGAATATTGCACGAGTTAATGAAACCAAGAAGGTCTTCACTGCAATGAGAATCGGAGCAGCATGTAGCCTGGTTTCTGCCTGGCAGAAGGAGGCGTGCGCAGCTGCTTGGGAGAGGAGGTTTCGCCTTACGTCATTCCACTGGGATCAGAGGATACGTTTCGCTAAGTGCTCTTCCTGTTTCCAAAAAAAAAGTCACACTGCTGCAACAGCGCACCTTGGCCTGTTTGTCCACTGGGTCCGGAGCCCCCCTGAGTCAAATGTAGTGCTCCTCGGGCCCCACGATGCCTGGTCCCTGGGAGTCGGTGGCAGGCTCCCATGCAGCAGGATCGTTCTTGGATGGGATGGAAAGCAGTTTGGCCTGAAGAACACATGGGTTTTTTTTTTAATCCAAAATAGACTTATGCCTCTCAAAGCATACGCTTGATATAAGGAGCCCTTGGGTGAAGCTCTCCTGCCCAGTAACCTACCTGGTCAGTTCTATCTTGGCTGCCTGACACTAGGCAAGACCTGCGGGACATCCACTTGGAAGTCAGAGACAACACAGGAGCCAAGGGAATGAATCATCTCCCTACACCCTTCCCAACCCTCTGACCCTCCACCACCACCACCCCCCCACCAAAGTAATAGTATGGACTTTTAAAGATCAAAAACACAGAGAATTGCTGTGTGTTCCTTTTGTGTAAATGAATAATGTTTTACCTTTCCTGGGCGACCCCCAACCGAGGAGGTCCAGCATCTGTGCGGAGAGAAGTTGAAACATTCCCAAACTCTAGAGAAAAGATCTCAGGTGTGGGGTAGGCAGCATTATGCACCGCAGTTTCACACTGGAGCTGGTGCTTCTGGCTTTGGCCTTTCTGAGTTGGCTTCCATTCGGGCCAGCAGGTGACACAGTGCCTCCATTCTCAGTCTGTCCCGCTGAGACCAGCAGTCCCAATCTCACAGCAAGAGTGAGTCTGAAGGCATAGGCCAGAGTTGCCTGTGCCCACTGAGTGGCTTCCAAGCATCAAATTTCATCCTTGATGGCACCTACCCTTTTGGCGCTAAGCAACCCAGACATCCATTTCTTGGAGCCACCAGCCCGCCCTCACTGCCACCCCCCCCCCATTCATGATCCTACAGGATGTCAGCTTCTGTGCCCTCTAATAGAAAAGGGTTTATTCTGAAAGAGTTCCTGCCTT
Organism: Vulpes lagopus; assembly: GCF_018345385.1. Taxonomy (NCBI): domain Eukaryota; kingdom Metazoa; phylum Chordata; class Mammalia; order Carnivora; family Canidae; genus Vulpes; species Vulpes lagopus. The sequence continues at coordinate 29,433,719 of NC_054838.1, read as the reverse complement.
CTTCCCTACCTTCCACAGCTACCATCAGCCCCTGACCCTCAGCCCCTCTGCCACTGTTTTAAACAGGACTTTAATGATTCCCCAACTTGGTTTTTCATAGGGTGAGATTTCCTTTTTTTTAACCCACCCTCCAGACAGACATCAATGGAGATCAGAGCCATGACAAGGGAAGGAAGGGGAAGAAACTCCTGTGGTGAATTTCAGCTTTGTCAGCCCCTCTCAATCATTGGCTGAGAATTAACCCAAGGAACAGCCCAGTGCCTGGTGTCTACCTAGCAATGGAAAATTTGAAACAAATCCCTAGGAAACTGACCAGAAGTAAAGAATGGTTGAAATAATCAGGATAGGGCAGAAGGGGATGGAGAGGCAAGGAAGGGGATTAACACTGGGCAGTGTTTTTAGAGACACATAACAAGGAATCACATTCGCTTAAATAAAAAATTATAGAGGACCTTTTCAGCTGTGACCTTTAAGTATCACCTTTACAGGTGGCAGTTTTCATTATGCAAAGACAGGGCTTTCGATGTGAAATCTCAGAATTCAGTTTCACATCTGCAGCCCCGTAGTTGTGGTTGCCACGCAACAAGGGCAGGGATGCTGAGCTTGGTGCCCAGGAGGAAGGAGCTCGCCAGGACTCTGCAGGATCCCGGGCTTTGGGGTTTGAGCTCCCGGTGCACACAGTTCGATCTCCTCTCCATTCCTCATAGCAGCCACTCAGCCCAGGCTCTAGCTTCTGGTCCTGAGCTGGGACCTGCCTCCTGAGAGGTCCCAGAAAGAACCCAGTCTCTTCTTTCTGTTGGGATCCATGTTAGAACTAAAAGCCTTCCCTTTAAGGTTCATAATTCCCAGCTAGGTTTATATGCTTGTCTATATTTTATTGGACGGGAGGGGATTAAAAGAAAGAACTCTGTAGTTTCAAGGCCCTTTCATTTAACCTTCAAAAAAAAAAAAAAAACACAGCAAACTCATTTTAAAGACTCATTGCTCAGGTGATAGAAACTTTATCCTCTCTAACCTTTACATTCTCAAAAACCAGCCCTGTGTACTTGACCGCCCCAGACAGCGGTAGCTCTTAGGTTTCATCATGAATGTGGAAGATCAGAGTGGGGGGAGGCCTGGGTGCGTCTCACATTGGGTTTCTTACCCCCTCTGGAATGCCAAAGGCATGACGCTGGGTGACTTCTTGGTCCCCAAGAACATGTGATTGATTCTGAGGGCAAATTGCCAGCGGAGAACCAACCCTCAGGCAGGCTCAGCTCCCCCGGCAGAAGCTGAGTCACAGATGTGTGGTGGTGCCCGGCAGCCCTGCGTTCACCCAACCCCGGAGTCCCACTTTTCTAAACCTGCCTGTTCTTGAACATTTCCGAACCCGCAGCTTTGGCAAAAGGACTCTCCCAAGCTGCCTTTGGACGACCAACACTGGAGACTCTGGCCTTACCATGTGGAAATAGTTTTCCTGAAGTCTGGAACTAATTTTGAGAAGTTTTTTTCTCAAACACTTTTGTGTTTCTAACACTGTATTCTTGACTGTGTAAATACCGACAAGGCTGTAAATAAATGCAGATGTAGATACCTTCTAGAAAAAAGAAAAAAAAGGCATAAAAACAAAACCAGAAGTGATCCCGTGTAGCCTTCGTTGACAAATAAAAGAATATTTTGTGTTTAAGGTGTCTGGTCGCCTTTGTTTGGAGAGTAATGACTGCCTTGAGCCAGTCCTCTGAGTTTGCACTTCTGGATTCTACTGTTCTCAGGATGACCTGCAAGATTCAAGTTCACAGCCCCAGAGTCCCTCATAAGCCATGTAGGTGACAGCTGTCTGGAGAGGCATTTCCAGAGGCCACAAAGACCCTGGGGCTTAGCCTGATGAATGTCAAAGCACCCCTGACATCAGCTGTGCCCCCATTGCTCTCCCAGGCCATGCCCTCCCCCAGCTGAGGTCCTGACTGGCCCCAGAGACAGACTCCAAGGGGCAGGAGAGCCCGACACTGCCCTGCAGAGAGAGCCACTGGGCACACAGTTGTCCCCTATTCTGCTAGTTGCACTTTTGAAAATAAACGAATGCATAGTCATCATGCAAATTATTATAACCACATAATACAACTTGGAGAAAAGGACAAAAATTTCCTTTAGCATTTTTTTCTTTCCTTTGTATGTTCCTAACGTATCTTTAAAAATAACTAAGGTCGTTATAATCACAGCATACAGGTAACTTTTCACCTTGCATTTCTCAATTAACCTCACATTTAGCCTCTCAGCTCTAGAAGTCAGGGTTGACAGCTGGTCACTTCAGAAAGTACATTTGCTAAGCCCAGCTCCCTGGTGTGAATGCAAACCTTATGAAAATTCAAGTCATTGGGCAGAGGGGGAAGAGCAGAAGACCTCCGTGCCCTCCCGTTAGCCTGCTCTGACCCCATCACCAGGCCCTCTGGGAAAGTTTCAGGCTCCCCCACCCCCTGAAACAGCCTGTGGCTCCCCAGGTACTGCTCCCCAGACCATCACCCTGTGGTGGTGCTGGGAGGCACCTGTGGTGGTGGAAAAAAAATCCTATTCCATTTTTGGAGTTGGGCCAAACTGGGTGTGGAACTTGGCTCCAGCATTCACTATGAGATCTCAGCAAATCCTTTAACCCCTCTGAGCCTGGGTATCCCATCCCTAATGAGGGTATGAGGGTGCATCACCTCAGAAGACACTGTATGCAACGCCGCACAGCACTCAAAGCACAACGGGCTTTCTCCCAGGTAAGTTTTCTACCTCATGCGCACCTCCCCAGCCTACCCGCCCACCTTCCGTCCAAAGTACAGTACTCTTCCCACTACACAAGCGCTTCTCAACCTTTGGCCTTCATCGGATTCACCTGCAGGGCTTATCGAAACAGACGGCTGGGTCCTTCTTCCCAGAATTTCTGAATCAATGGGTCTAGGACTAGGGCCCATTAATTTGTACTTCTAACATGTTCCCAGGGGACACTGATATCCCTTCACGCCTTGACAACCACTGCTGACTACACTCTCTGTATATTGTGTACCCAGTAAACTACTTAGCAAGGCACTTCAGATACGCTGAGCCCATGAAACCTACCTTGGCCAGATAGTAGAGCAGGTGTATTAGGCCCTCCTCCATCTACCCTCCCAGGTCTTCCTCCGTCAGCTGCATAAGAATGCACTGCTCCCACCCAAAATGTGTCCATGGACTTTCACAGCTTCTTCAGGCCCAGCCGAAATGTACTCCTGGAGCCCTCTTGCTGTTCATTCCCCCTCTCAGAAGACACTCATTGAACACCTGCCACATGCCAGTGACTTTCCAAGACTGGATTATCCTTGTGTGTGAGCCCTGAGGTTCAGCTTTCCCTTTGCCTTAGGGGCTCACTCTCTCTAGTATATTTGAGAAAAGAAAGAGTAGGGATTGTCTCCTGTTCCCTTCTGAAAGGGAAGCACCCATCCAAACTGGGTGCTGCTCCTTCTCCACTGCCTCCCTGGCAAACTAGCTGCAGCTGCTTTCTTTGCAGAGTGCAGAGAGGGTCTTCTCCCCAGGGCCCCACCCCAACCTCCCTAACCCCGCCCCCAAGTTCTGGGTGTGATTCACTCTATCACATTCTCCAAGGAAGTGGTGCAGAAAGCTCAACCTATGAGACTTTATTTTTTTTTTAAGATTTTATTTATTTATTCATGAGAGAGACACAGAGAGAGAGAGGCAGAGACAGGCCCCATGCAGAGAGCCTGACATGGGATTCAATCCTAGGTCTCCAGGATTACACCCTGGCTGAAGGTGGCGCTAAACCCCTGAGCCACCAGGGCTGCCCCAACCTATGAGACTTTAAAAAGACTTTAGAAGTGAGTAGTACTAGAGGCACCTGGGTGGCTGGGTTGGTTAAGTGTCTGACTCTTGATTTCAGCTCAGGTCATGATATCAAGGTTATGAAACTGAGTCCTCCTTGGGCCTGCTTAAGAGTCTCTCTTTCTCTCTCTCCCTCCCCTCTCTTAAAAAAAAAAAAGCATCAATATGCCTTTTCCCATATCCAGGGAAGAAGTGTCTGAGTTGTACCTCTTTTAGGGATTTCCACTTGATGTCATTCCACACTGACCGTGTTCCCAGTCCTCAGGCTGGCATCTCAGTGGTTGTCTCTCCCTCCAGATCCACACTGGAGATCTCTCTCCATGCCTTGGGAAGCCCCACCCCTCCTGGAGAGCCCACCCGTGCCCCCATCAGGCAGTCCAGCATTTATTTCCTAAGTCTGGAATCACCCCAGAGTTGCACATATATTCTTTATCCTTCAAAATTTATCAAAAGTTTTGTAGACACACTTTGCAAAGATAGATATCAGTTCTTAGAGCTGTGTAGGATTTTAAGCCCTTTGGGAATAATAGAAGCATTTTCCCACCTGCCCCATGATCTGCAAGCCAACTCCTGCCAGGTGGAAGTCAGTACATGACATTGCATGCAAAGCAGGTGGGCCTTTACTTTGTCCTCCTCTCCCTCATCTTCAACACATGCCCGCTCCACACTCCCAGGGCTAAATGCTTAGAGTAAAAATCTCTTCCCCAGTCTGTAAGATGGGAACAGAGGAAATGGAGTCACTCTTTCAGATATAGATATTATGTCACTGGGTGGGTAGGTGGATGGATGGAAAGATAATGGATGACTAAATGAATGAATGCTATAGCTGGGCCTAGAGGAGGCCTAGGAGAGGAACTGCAATTAATCAGCAAATGTCTTATGTACATGAAGTGCTCATTAAACACTACCCCCAAGCAGCCTTAAAGGGACCATAAGATGTAAAACAGGACCCTTTGCTTAAAAACATTACCCAATTGGGGGTCTAGGAAGATTTAAAAAAAAAAAACAGAGCATCTGCTCTTTGTCACTACTCCAGAAGCTTCAGCATCCAGGCTTGCTAGAACTCAGAAGTCTGGTGAAGGAGCAGAAACCTTCCAGGTTTTGCCCTGGGAGAGGTGGCCAGAGGCCCAGTCTCTGGAACAAAGAGGCACCAAAAGCTTGCATTTCATCTAAGAGATAGGGAGTTGCCAGTTTTATAGCAGAAGCATGGCATGGCAGCCAGGGAGACCAGGCACTACAGTGTGTAGGACTATTGGGAGCAGAACCCTATCAATAACCACAGGTCAGGTCCAGACCCTAAGGGCAGGGGTCTGGGCCTATGCAGGTGGGCTAAGCAGGCAATCGAGGCAAGGCCTCAGACCTGGCAGGGGGGCTTGGCAGGTACCCTAGTGTCCACACTTTACTAACATACATTTGGTTTTAGGAGGAACCAAGCTTTGGTGACTTCAGTTCATCCTCTCCCCATAGCCTTGATTCTGTGATAGCAGGTCTGGTGCCACCTTCCACCTCCTGCTATGTCTAAGGCTCCTCATGCTCCTTGCCTGATCAGCCCGTGATTTCCACTAGAAATTCAAAAACTTCAGTTACCTTGAGAAGAAGGAATGGACAGAGCCAAGTGCTAAGAAAGTGGTTCCAACAAAACCTTCTTTCCATGGTGCCAAAGAAGGGGAGCTCAGAGCACACTGGACAGGGGAGGAAGGAGTCTGGGTAAATTTCCTGAAAGAGGTGGGTTTGGGGAGAAAGGATTAGGTGGGAGTGGAAGACATTCCTGGTGGGAGGAAGGGGTGCTGTGCTGTTGATGTGGGCCAAGGAAAGCCTGGGCCTCCAGGCCCTAATCCTGTGAACCTGGTCCACACACGAGAATAAAGCCAAAAATTCCCAGGGATCTAAACCAGTTCATCTCAACTTTTTCATATGGCAAAATACACAATGGTTGATGTGTACGTGCAGGACCCACTCCCATGGCTATATCCAGATTTGGTAAAACAAAGGTGTGTGTTATGTGCCAAACCCCAGCAAGCAAGAATTTTTCCCCCACTCAAAAAGCATATCAGAATGCAAATGAGGGAGAGTGATCATGTTACAGGGATAATTTTGGATGCGCTCTAATTCATAACAAAAGCCATGATTTTGCAAAGCTGTGCTTCATTATTCACAATAACTTACTTCTGACACATGGCATCACTCTTCATAGTAACATGAAGACTGGGAACAACCACACCTCCTTTTCCTTTTCTATCTTGAGCGGGGGAGTTCCCTCAAAACAGATACTGAACAAAGATTTGTCTGAAAGTAAGTTATTAGGAAATGGTCCCAGGAAAAACAGGTGGACAAATGAAGAGGAGGAGCAAGAAAAGGCTATGAAGGGTGTAAGAGCAAGCAAAGTCCCAGGAGAGTAACTTTGGCTCAGTCCAGTGGGGGACTTGTATAAACAAGGTAAGTCATGCCTGAGGTCTGTCCCCAGCAGGCCCAAGGGCAGGAGTGTTGACACCTCTGCACCTGCTAGTCATGCATTAAGGGCTGCCCCAAAGGATGTCATTTCCCATCACTTCTGGCTCTCCATGCACTCATGCACTCGGCAAGTGGGGCTCCAGCAGCCTGAGGACAGCCTGCCTACAAAGAGTCGCAGGTGTTGGCTTTTGGAAATGAAAGCACACAGCTTTCATTCATTTCAATCTGAGGAGGCTAGTGGAGTCTCCTAGCACCTGCTGTGGTCTCATTTCCTGCCTCATAGTGGGCACCTAGTAAATGCTGCTTGATGGTTGACTAGTGACAGATGCATCCAAGAGAACAGGACACAGTAATCACACGCATTAAGCAAACAGAGAACAGAACACCCCCCCCCCCATTTTGCTTACCATTGTAACCTTGGTACCTGCCACAAGACGCATTCATATGCATTTGTTGGGTAAATGATGAATGGATCTCCCCCCATGGTAATTCTTTATCTAAGTTTCTCTAGGGTTTCCCTAGTTCTCTCATTCATTGCTTGCTTGACTATGGGGCACTCAGGAGGAGCTCCCTGGGATCTCACCACATGGTGATCCACCCTACCAGGCAAGAACCCGCCAACTGTTAAGCCCAATGTCTGCCCCTGTTCTCTCCTGATCAGATGTTTCTGAAGACATACAGTGAGGCTCAGTGGGGAGAGCTCAGGGACAGGTAGTAGGTGTGGGCTCTAGACCCCGTGCCATCTGCATGAAATCTCATTTGAACCTACAGCAATATTCATGGTAGATATTATTACCTCTCATTTTGCATATGAGGCCTAGAAATGTTTGTGATTTGTGCTATTAAGCAACAGAATCAGAATGTGAATCTAGATTTGCTTAACTCCAAATTCGAGGCTTTTTCTCTTATGTCTTAAAGCTGGTGAGTAAGGAAATGTCTGATGTGAAGGATTTCATACACTGAAAGGTCTGTTGATGGCAGTTCACCTTTCAGGCACAGCGAGTCACCTGATGACCATGCAGCGGACATGAGGCCTACCCAAGATTTCACTCAGCTCCAGACTCAAGGCTGCCATAGAGGCTGTGCAACCTGCAGTCACACAGTCTCCTGTAGTCAGAAGGGCCTGCTCTTGGTTTACTGTACTGCTGTCCCCATCTTGAAATCCTCATAGTTGTTGAATAAGGAATCCTGTATTTTCATTTTGCACTATATGGTGCAATTTATATAGCCAATCTCCCTACAGTGCTTACCCAGTGTGGGCAAATGTGGCATGCTAGGACATTCTCAGGGCCCTGAGGCAGAGGATGGGCCCTGGAACTCCAAATGGCTGCTGGGGCAATAAAACCCTTACAGATTTCAAGGGGGCCAGGAAGACTGAATAGAACCAGCCTGAAGTCTTCCCACCCCTATCAACACCAAGCTGGGAAATCCCTACTCAGTGACAAAGCTCTAAGTCTGCTAAAGTGGCAAAGACCTGGGAAAGAAAGAGGTATAGGGACAGTGGGGCATAAAAAAGCTACTAGCCTGATCAAGAGAGGCTTCCAGGGGGAGGTAACACCTGAGAAGGGGATGAAGGAATGGCGGGTGAAGGGCATTGTGACATAAAGGCACTGAGGTGTCCTGTAGGTGCTTGGGCATACCTCCTGGCAGGGCGGAGGAGGGACCTCAGGAATCAGGATTGCCCTGGTGGGCAGGGGCCTGACAAACAGGCAAGCTTGACTTTCCTTCCTTGCTCCTAGTTTGCTTGTGTACATTGTCCTGGGCCAGTCCCCCTTTCCACTCCTGAATCTTGCCAGGATGGCTGAAATTTATTGAGATGCAGGGTTTTAATCTTCCCCGGAGAGACATTTATCTGCTTGTTGTACAGGGCAGGTGATGAGTTTACAGCTAATTAATGATTTCTTCACATTGATAACGCCACCTAGTGGTCACCTGTCACACACACTTTGCCATTTCATCAGACTAACAGGCAGAAAAAATTGGAGAGTATATAGGACCATAATAATCCCCCATCCTGCCCCTGTACTCTGTATAGTTCAGACGACCTTCATACGGGAATTCTTGATGTGCACATCTCCGGAGTTGACCAATGACTCTTGGAAGATGTTCCTGAAACCAACACACACACACACACACACACACACACACCAGAAAGGGGACAGAGGAGGAAAATCAGCTCTGGAGGTCCCTTCCTCAGTGCCTTCTGATCCTTGGACTACTGTGACAGGGTCCTTGAGTCCTTGATATGCAGTCACAACACCATGTGGATGACTGCAGAGGCTGAGTCTGTGGTTGGATGAAGGTGGTCAAAACAGCACTTCTAGGGCACCTGGGTGGCTCAAACATCAAGTTCTTAATTTCAGCTCAGGTCATGATCTCAGAGTTGTGAGATCGAGCCCTGCATCAGGTCCACATTGGGCATGGAGACTGCTTAAGATTATCTCTCTCTCCCTTTCTCCCTCCCCACCCCCTCTCTCCATCTCAAAAAAAAAAAAACATGCATTCATGACTTGTGAAGCTTGGAAAGTTACCATAGTTCTCTTTAAATATTCAATATTGATAACATTAATAACAAGAAGCAGAAGGAGAGGAGGAGCTAGATGAGAGGATGCTGTTTCTTGAGAGCCATCCCCCTTCGGGTATCTTCCTTGAATGCATTTTTGCAACAGCATTAAATCTGTCTCAGAGCAAGGCGAGATTCAGATGGCAATTAATATACACTGGGTGCCTGCTAAGTGCCAGGCACTTCTCTGAGCACTTTAAGTGCATATGCTGATTTAGTCCTCACCGTAGTACAAGAGAGGTACTACTGTAATCCTCATTTTGCAGGTAGAGAAACTGAGACACCTAAGGATGTGCAGCTAGTAAGTGGAGGAACTGAGATTTGAAGCCAAGCAGTCCAGTTTCAGGGCATACACTCTTAAATCACTACTCAGGCTACCTCCTAGGCTGAGGGACAAAAAGAAAATGCATATACTCTGTCCTGGAGACTGCCGGGGAAGAAAGACATATGATTGAATATCCCTAATGCATTTGCTTATTTATTCACTTGATAAACTTTTCCCAAAGGACGTCTTACACCAGGTTTGGGTGGGCACGTGGGTGTAAATTACTTCTACTCTGAGAAGAGAAGCTGAACCAGGTTGGACCTGCACACAAGGGATTCAGGATGGAGCAGGAGGCACTGGGACAAGAGGCAGGGCCAAGGCATAGCTAGCCAGGTAGTGCTGGAACCCTGGCAAATAATGAAAATTCAGCAAACAGCTGCTAGAATCCCAATTCTATCTAAGAGGCTCCACTGATTCTCTCCTTTCAGCTTTAAGCCATATCTATCCATGAAGAGAAGGGGAACTCTGGAGATGAGGCAGGACTCCCTTTCTTCAAGCTAAGTTAAGACTAGCTCTGGGGTCCAGGTTCCAGATAGACTGGCCTGAACTGCCATCTACTGGCCAACTGTACACACTGTGCTGGGGATGGCCAGGGTCCGGCCTTCCTGCCCAGAATCAGAGGGAAAGGGACTGAAGGTAGCTGAATCCTTTGATCCTTGAGTAGCTTCGAGAGGGAGGTTGTCATCTCCCGTGTTTTACAAATAAAATGGAGACTGAGACTCTGCAGGCTGACAAGAGGTAGTAATAGCTTTCATTTACCATTTGCCAGGCACTTCACATTCATTATTTCCTTGAGTTTTCTCAAGAATCCTGATATTTTTTTCCCCCTTTTACTTGTTATTTCTCTGAAGTCCCTTTATTCTGTAATAGTTCCACATTCTTCTGAAAGCCATTTATTTGTGGATACATCAGGTCATGTGTACTATGGAAGTTCTCACACCCTGGATTTGGGTGATGGGTCTGCAGTGTCACTTCACTCTTAAGCCTCCACACCTCCTATACTTTTAGAGCTACTGGTAGGTAGAACTAAAAGCTTAAGTAAATTCAGGTCAATTATTTCAAGCAGGACTAATTCATATGTACTTTCTATTGCATCCCATCAAGAGGCATATAACGTATGGTTGTCCCACTTACGGTGATGTTAAGATTTAGTGATGTTAAAGCAATGCTTACTTAAGTAGGACCCTTACTTAAAGAACCTTCAGGTTCTGGCTGTAGGTGAGATGGAGCAGCTATAGAACCTGAACAGAATGCACAGAGCAGCTATGAGGACTCTAAAAAATAATCATCAGCAGGCAGGTTGAGGAGGAAGACCAGAATTTTGAGTGTCACTGAATTGGCTATGAGTTTATCTTTTTTATTACCCTCTGGAATCCTCCAGCCTTGACTCAAGGCAGCAACAACCCAGGAGTGGATCAACACATCAGAACTCTGGGAGAGAACCTGTTTCAGGCTTGAAGAATGAGAGAGGGATCTCCTGAGAGTGGTAGCAGGGGCCCACAGACACAGGTTGGAGGGCTTGCCTCCAATCAGAGGAGTGATGATCTCAGGAGTGGTGGGTGAAGGAACCCCTGCGGCTCTATCACCCTACCAGATTGCTCCAGATGCAACTGTACTAGTTGTAGAAAGTGCATGTCAGAATAGGGATAAGTAAAGCCCCCCAGATTTCTGGCTGGAAAACCAAAAATGGATCCTCAGGGAAAGAGAAAATACCAGGGCAGCTGTGGAGTAGATGGAGCTCAGGACAGTGGACCCACTCCTAGTTACACATACATAAGTCTGGCCCTAAACAGTATACATGAACTTTAAGAACTGAGCTGCGAAACAGACTATGGCCCAGGTCCCAAACTGGCCATCAGGTGGAACACGTACCCAGAACAGATCTGAATAGCCTGACAAAGACTTTGAAAACTGAACGTTGAAACCAGAGTCCACAGAACATTGGTCAGAACTTGTAGACTGACTGAACCCAACCTAGTCAAATACCTGCTTTTAATTTTTTTTTTGATTATCCATAAAATTTAAATAAGATCCAGAGACCCATAACATAATATTCAAAATATCCAGGATACTTGGCATATGGAGACCCAGGAAAATATCAACTGGGCCAATTTTGAGATGACAGTTATTGAAATTATCTAACAAAAACTTCAAAGCAGCTAATACGAAAGTGCTGCAAAAGTAAGAATGAACGCTCTCGAAGCAAATGGAAAGAGAATAGCCAAACTGTGGAAGGAGCCTCAGTGTCCATCAAAAGATGAATGGATAAAGAAGATGTGGTTTATGTACACAATAGAATATTACTCAGCCATTAGAAATGACAAATACCCACCATTTGCTTCAGCGTGGATGGAACTGGAGGGTATTATGCTGAATGAAGTAAGTCAATCAGAGAAGGACAAACATTATATGGTCCCATTCATTTGGGGAATATAAATAATAGTGAAAGGGAATAGAAGGGAAGGGAGAAGAAATGGGTAGGAAATATCAGAAAGGGAGACAGAACATGAAGACTCCTAACTCTGGGAAACGAACTAGGGGTGGTGAAAGGGGAGGAGGGCGGGGGGCTGGGGGTGACTGGGTGGCGGGCACTGAGGGGGGCACTTGATGGGATGAGCACTGGGTGTTATTCTATATTGGCAAATTGAACACCAATAAAAAATAAATTTATTATTAAAAAAACCAACAACAACAAAAAAAAAAGAAAGAGAAAGCCTCAAAAATAAATAAAAGATATAAAGAACCAAATGGAAATTTTACAACTAAAAAACACATGAACCAAACATTTAAAAAGTCACTAGATGGCTCAGTATGGCAGAATGGAGATGACAGGACAAGAATCAGTGAAGATAGATTGATTAAAAGTATCCAGTTGGGACGTTTATCTTTCTTCATAAGAGAATTTTCTAATAATTAAGCAATTATTTGCACATTTCTCAAAATATCTGTGTAATATTTGTATTGTTCAGAACTTCATTCTATCAGTGAACAATTTTGGTAAAATGGAAGTTTATTGCATTGTTAAAAATAAATGAATAATGAACAAGAGGGGGCCTAGGAAGCATAAATGATATTCATATGTTACAAACCAAGAATTTGGGGGTGCCTAAGTGGCTCAGTGATTGAGCCTCTGCCTTTGGCTCAGGTCATGATCCTGGGTTCCTGGGATCAGGTCCCGCATCGATCTTCCTACTCAGTGGGGAGCCTGCTTCTCCCTCTCTATGTCTCTGCCTCTCTATGTGTGTCTCTCATTAATAAATAAATAAAATCTTTAAAAAAAAGCTAAATGAAGAAAGAGTAACAATAAAAAATAAATTGAAACAAACTAGCCCAACTATTCCAAGATAGTAGCATAAACACACTGAGAAAAAATTTCTTCAAATGATGCAAAACTACAACAAAAACAAAACCAAAACATTCTGCAAAGAAATCTTAAGCCATATTCAGTAGTCTTATTGCTATGCCAGAATTATAATAGGTTTACTGTGGTATAAATCAAGTAAGCAGTTATGTTCATATGTTTTGAAATCAAGATTTTCAACTTAGGAGGTAAGGTAATGAAGTATAAAATGAAAGAAGTAAAAACCACGTAATTATAGATTTCAGTTGCTAATACAGTAAGAATTTATGATTTGCCTCTACATTTAAAAAAATTCTTCTTCTAGCTCTGACCACTGAAAAGGCCTAGATGCCAAGAAAATCCTGTAGCGGTGAGCACCCATATCTTCTAGATTGTGGTGTCTAAATACATTTTTCTCAACAAAAGGAACCAGGGATCCTTTGAGAATGACTGATTCCAGTTTTGGGGTTTGAAATGTACAAAGAGTTTGGGATATCTTACTCTGTCAAAAAGGAACTGGGGTCATGTCGAAGGACAATAGAAGCCAACTGGTCTAAGATAAGACAATTTGTATATCAAAGGTAATTTACAGAAGCATATCACATCATAAAAATTCATTAGTTTATGATTACATTTGAAAAAATCTTATTTTTGGGATCCCTGGGTGGCACAGCGGTTTGGCGCCTGCCTTTGGCCCAGGGCGCGATCCTGGAGACCTGGGATCAAATTCCACGTCGGGCTCCCGGTGCATGGAGCCTGCTTCTCCCTCTGCCTGTGTCTCTGCCTCTCTCTCTCTCTCTCTCTCTCTCTGTGACTATCATAAATAAATAAAAATTTAAAAAAAATTTAAAAAAAAAAAAGAAAAAATCTTATTTTTAAGCTATACTATAAACTATAATCTTATTTTTAAGCTAGTTACTATAAATTAAACTAGAATATGGTGCTTAGGTCATATTTTATTTTCACTGATGTATCTTTAGAATCCTATTCTTAGGGGCACCTGGGTGGCTCAATTGTTTAAATGTCCAATTCTTGATAACAGCTCAGGTCTTGACCTCAGGGTCATGATTTCAAGCCCTGTACTGACCTCCACACTGGGCATGGAGACTACTTTAAAAAAAAAAAAAAAACTATTGCTAGAAGTGGGATTGCTGATTCAAAAGGTAAATGAATATATAATTTTGCTAATGTATTACCAAATTCCCTTCTAAAGTTGTAGCATTTGGATTTCTGCCAGAAAGATATCAGAGCGCCTGTTTCCCTCACAGCCAGCCTTCTCAACAGAGTATTTTCTCAGTATTTTGAATGTTTGCCAATCGGATAGATGAACATTGATAAATATGCATACTTCTAATTTTTGTATATTATTATAATTGAAGTTGAGCATCTTTTCACATGTGTAAGAGTGTTTTTGTTTCTCTTTCTATGAAATGTATATTCCTATCTTTTATCCAATTTTTCTCAAAATTGTTGGTCTTTTTTCCCTCAGTTTTTAAGATTTTTCGTCTTTGGGGCACCTGGGTGGCTCAGTGGTTAAGCGCCTCCCTTTGGCCCAGGGTGTGATCTTGGAGTACAGGGATAGAGTCCCACAGTCCATGCTCCCTGCATGGAGCTTGCCTCTCCCTCTGCCAGTGTCTCTGCCTCTCTCTGTGTCTCTCATGAATAAATAAATAAAATATTTTTTTAAAAAAGATTTCTGGTCTTTGTGATTTGAGTAACAAATCTTTTTCTAGTTGTCACTTGTCTCTTAGCTTTATGATGTTTTGCTCTGGAAAAAGAATTACAGTGAAATTTATCAAATTTTCTTTTATTGCCTCTAGATTTTAAGACATAAGAAAATTTTCCTTCACCCAGGTTATTGAAATAGTAGGAACTTTTAAACTGTAATTTAAAAATTGATGGCAGCTCAGTGTGGACTAGTTTGAGTTAAAAACTTGGGGTGGGTGCCCAATTTTGGGGAGATTCTCACACTGTATGAGTTTTATCTCTAGGAATCTCCCCAGGTTCTCAGGGTGAAAGAGAAAAATCCCTATCTTTCAGCAGAGGTAACATTATGAAATGCAACCAAAGCATTATGTTCTCCTTAACAAAAGCCTGCCCTCAAAGGAAATTATTTTACCAGAGCCTAACCTACCTGGAAGAAGAGAAATACCCAATTCCAGCCCCTCCTACACTTTTTGTCTCAAATTAGAGGAGGGAAAACAATGAGAATTCCTTGTGAAGATCATAGACCAGGGGCACAGACTCATTCAAAGACTGAAACCTAATTATAGAATTATGGAATCTTTTTCCTGCACACACACATCCACACACCTTACTACCACGTTAATGGGCTCCGGTACAGTAACAGGGCATTGCTACTGAAAGAACTGCAAAATTGAGACCCTGTTCAAGAAAGAGTCTCTAGGGAATTCCAAAGACAACAGCAAAGACAAAAACAGAGAGAGTACAGGTGATTTTAGCTTCTACTATCTGGAACTACATCAAATAATAAACATAGTCTAACTCAGATAAACACAAAACTTCACAATAAAGGCCTATTTAACTCGATTATTTTTACCTGATGTATCCTTTCCAGCTTTCCACAAAAAAATGGTGCATCATGCTAAAATACACAAACATAGTCTGAGGAAATGAAGAAAACTTCAAACCAGACCCAAATATGACAGAAATGATGGAGCTACCAGACTAGGAATTTAAAACAACTATGATTGATATGAAAAGAGATCTAATGAAAATGTGAAAAAATGTAAAACAAATGGGTAACATAAACTGAGAAATGGAGACTCTAAGAAGAAATCAAAAGGAAAGTGTAGCAATCCTAAACAATATAACAGAAATAAAGATGCCATTGATAGGTTCATCAGCAGACTGGACATGGCTGACACAAGGGTAAGCAGGTACTAAGATATGTCAACAGAAACTTCCCAAACTGGAAAGCAGAAGAAAAAAGAATGAAAAAGGAATATCCAAGAATTGTGGGATAATCACAAAAGTTATAACATGTGTAATGAAATACCAGAAGAAGAGAGAAAGGAACAGAAGAAATATTTGAAGTCACTAATGCCTGAAAATGTTCTATTTTTTTAAAGATTTATTTATTTATTCATGAGAGACACAGAGAGAGAGAGGCAGAGACATAGGCAGAGGGAGAAGCAGGCTCCACGCAGGAGCCCAATACAGGACTCAATTCTGGATCCTGGATCCCAGGATCAGGCCCCAAGCGGAAGGCAGATGCGCACTGAACCACCCAGGCATCCCCCTGAGAATGTTCTTTTTTTAAAAAAAATTTTTTAACTAATTTATTTATTTATTTATGATAGTCACAGAGAGAGAGAGAGACAGAGACACACAGGCAGAGGGAGAAGCAGGCTCCATGCACCGGAAGCCCGATGTGGGATTCGATCCCGGGTCTCCAGGATCGCGCCCTGGGCCAAAGGCAGGCACCAAACCACTGCGCCACCCAGGGATCCCCCCCACCCCGAGAATGTTCTAAATGTAGTGACAGACACCGTGCCTCAGATCCCAGCCCAGAGAATATCAAGCATGATAAATTCCAAAAAATTTACACACAAACATTTTATGTTGAAACAGCAGAAAAATCAAAGACAAAGAGAAAATCTTGAAATAATACACCGGGTGTGGGTACAGGTAGGGAGAACACTTATTCATAGAGGAATAAGGATAATTATATCAAATTTCTCTTTAGAAACCATACAAGCAAGTACAGAGGGGAGTGAAGTATTTAAAGTATTTAAAGTGTTAAAAGAAAAAAACCACCAACTGAGAATTCTGTATCCAGTTGACAAAAGGATAGGAGAAATGAAGACTTCCTCAGACAAATGAAAATTGAAGGAATCTGTTGCCAGTAGATCTGCCTTATAAGAAATTTGTTAAAATTTCTTCAGAGAGAAGTAAATTATATAGGTTAGGAACTCAGATCTCCATAAAGAAAAGCAGAGCATTAGATAAGGAATAAATGAAGGTAAAAATAACATTTTTTATTTTTTATTCTTAATTGATCTGACATTATTTGTTCAAAATAATAATAGCAAATGATGTATTTAGTGATTATAGCTTATGAATAAATGGAATGATTGACAGAAATAAGAGTAAAAGACAAAGGAGAAAAACAAATAGAAAGCAGTTACAAATATGATAGATATTAAACCAACCATAATCACTTTAAATTTGAATGTTCCAAATGCATCAAATAAGGATGAACTATCATAATTTATTTAAAAAAATAAGACCCAGGTATATGTTGCCTACAGAAATTCACTTTATAAGGGCACAGTTTAAAAATAAAGGGATAGAGAAGAACATACCAGGCTGATACCAATCAAAAGGAAGCTGAAATAGCTATATTAATTTCAGACAAAGCAGACTTCAGAGCAAGGAAAATTATCAGGGATCAAAGGGGACATTAAAAAATGAAAAAAGGATCAACTCTTTAGTAAATCTTAGCTGTACAAATCAGTGGCTATTTAGTTGTGAACAGCATGATGGAGCAGTGACAGAAAGGATGCAAAAGAAATTATAGAAGATCATGAGGAAAATTTTAGGGGTGATGATTCATTATCTTGACTGTGATGAAGATTTCATGGGTGTATAGTTACGTCAAAATTTGTCAAATTGTACATTTTAAATATATGTAGTTTCCTTGTGTCAATTATAACTCAATAAAGCCCTTCAAACTTTTTTTTTAAAAAAATCTATGCCGTCATCATCCTGTTCTGACTGAAGTCTTTATTCCTTTTTCACAGTTGAGGAATTTGAAGCACAGTCAGGTTGAGTTATTTGCCCAAGATCACACAGCTAGTCAGTAGCAGTGTCAGGATTTGAAGTGAATTTGACTCCAGAATCCAGGCTCTTAACCACCTCACCTCAGTGAATTAACCAAGCTCCATGTTTCTGTTGCCAGATTTGGAGCTGGCCCAGGGCTGTTTGCTATTGTTGAAGTAATCCTTGAGGACAGGGACATCCAAACAATTAAGATAGAGAAATTCTCAAAAAGGTCCAAGTTATTCTAGTGTCAAGAAATTTATAGCTCTGCAAGTTCAATGGGGAAATGATGGGGGTGAGATGTATGTATCACATTTGATTCTTTTGGATGAAGTTGGACTCTTCCCTCAGATCCTTCCTCCTTCCTGAATTATGCCCACCCACACTGCCCAGTAGCTGGCATCCACTGTCAGAGCTCCCGTGCACATACTCTTAAGATGATTAGGGGAGATGAACTGACTACACCTACCACAAATAACAAAGAAGAATACTGCAGTTTGGGGAGGTAGAAAATTGATCCTCAGTTTTCCCCAATATAAATTGGGAACAATGTACTTACAGAAGTATGCATTTTCATTGAGATGAAATAGGAGAGCTATGTTGCAAAGGAATTGGTGCATACTTCATGTACAGTAAGTGATGGTTACTTTTACCATTGCATTGACGTCCTTATTATGTGGAAGGAATGTCACATAGTGAGTTGTGACCAGATCGCACAGTGAAGTCACTGTTGCCTTAGGAGAGCTTTAAAAAGGAGGATATGCCCCATCGTTCGGATTGAATTTGGGGGTGGTCCTACCAAAAGCAGAGTGATGAAGAAAATGGTGTTGGTGGTTTAATATGTTGCTGTCTCAAATATTGAAACCCATGTGTGAACTGAGAGAGGGAGCATCATAAAAAGACAGCTGGCAGTCATAACTGTGGGCTTCCTTTTCAATAAGCTCCTTGAGAATAGAGACAGATGTCTTTGTGTCCCTGCTACCTAAGACAAGGTCTGATGACAATAACTGTTCAGTAAACATTTACTAAATCAGTCAACCCCTATACCTGGGCTTTAGGTTGCTGGTGGCAAGTCACTAGTTGTTCCTTGTTTAGGATAGCTTTGGCTGATAGAAGTGAGAATGCATCCTGTGAGCCACCAATAACAGAAATCTGTGTAAGATAGCCTTACCATCTACTTCCAGCTTAACCCAATTCAACATTACCTGAACATCTACTTATACCAGTGACTTATAAACAACTTAACATGAAAGTTAGTTAAGTATGAAAAGGAATTCTATCTACTAAATACAAAGTAGACACTCCCATCAATAGTAGATATTATCACTGCATGCTTTTGAGGTTCTTGCCCTTCACCTGCAGTCCAGGTCCCTCTGGGGGACCCCCAGCCGATGCTCAGTTCTTTGAACTCAAGGATCCATTGATTTGCTAACACCTTCCTGTTACTCTGACAATACTCATAATTGTTCCAAGCTTCAGTTCCCTGGATACCGTCTGAGCTGCTGACCTTTGCATATTTTCTTTTTGTCACTGGTTCTGAACTGAGGCCACAGAATAGAAGATGCTATTTGCTCTGATTTTGCGGCTCTAGTTTTCCTCCTGCCTGATGCTTACTTTTCATTTGACTTTTTACAAAAAGAGAAAGGAAAGAGCTCTAGATTTCTTGAAGGGATTTCCTTTTACTTTCAGAACTCACTTTATAATGTCAATATTTTAAAACTATCAAACTAAACGGGGCAGACTTTTAGCAAGCTTACAGATTAGGATCTTTGCAATATGTTACAACCAAATGTCAGACTGGATAATGTCAACATTAATCAAAATGGCCCCACCTAAGAATTGAAATGATGTAGGAAATATCTGGGTCCCTAACATTCAGCAGGTAGTGTTGCATTAGCAGATGTCAAAGTTAACAATGTTAACCAACTAAACGTGGAACTTCCTGAGCATATGTTGGACGTTAGCAGATCAGCATTGATATTAATCATGCTTTGGACAGTAGACAGACAATCTATAAATTTCCAGTTGCCATCAAGGAAGAAAACTAATTTTATTTTCTCCTATTGCTGTTGAAGCCCTGACCATATTTCATGTTATACTTGAAGTAAGTTCATTGACTGTGCTCCATCTACACCTTGTACATACTTCTGTGGTTCATATTTACTACCATCTATTCTAATTATTTGTTTATCTATCTCTCTCCCATACTAGCCTGTTAAGATTTTTGAGTAAGAGATTGTGGTTTACTAATACCTGCCAAACCTGCAATGAAATAAGCAGGTTCTTGGGAATTTAAAAGATTTGAATTTAAATCCTGGCTGTAGAACTTACTGTGTTATCATGGGCAAGTTTCTTAACTTCTCCAAGCCTAATAATGCGGATGTGTGAAACAGGGATTTTAATAACTATCTAGAAAAGTTTATTAGGATTAAATTCTATAAATGACTAGATTATAAAGATTCTGTGGTTGTGAACAACAGTAAGAAACTGTATCATTGAGACTGGTTTTAAGCAACAGAGATAAACTCTGGCTAATTTAAGAAAAAGTACATGACAGCTAAATGCAATGTGTCATCTGGGATTAGATCCTGGGTTAGAGAGGGACATGGATATAAATGACATTTTGGGGACAGTATAATCTGAAAAATAGATATTATAAAATAGTATTAATAGTATTATAAAATAGTATCATAAAATAGTACTTACATTTCCTGAATTTGATCATTATATTGTGGTTATATAAGAGAAGATTCTTTTTTTTTTCTTTTTTTTTTTTATAAGAGAAGATTCTTGTTCTTAGGAACTAAACAATGTAGGATTTGGGGTAAAGAAGCACGACATCTGCAACTTTGAAACGGCTGAGGAAAAAATTACATATATATACTATATCATGTATATAATATATATATAGCATACACATATATACATATACCACGTATATAATATGTATAAGATACAGAGTCCAATAAAGTACATATGGCAAAATATCTGCAATTAATGAATCCAAGTAAAGGGCATGGGACTTATTTGAACTGTTCTTGTCATTCTATACTACTTTGAAATAATTTCAAAATTTAAAATAATTTAAGGGAA
The DNA here is from genome assembly GCF_018345385.1 of Vulpes lagopus. Lineage (NCBI taxonomy): Eukaryota > Metazoa > Chordata > Mammalia > Carnivora > Canidae > Vulpes > Vulpes lagopus. Next base: position 29,413,328 of record NC_054838.1, on the reverse strand, counting down.
AAAAGGGGGAGATTTATTGAAATACTCATAGCACTCTCAAAATCAATAGAAAGGCTGAAAAACCAGGCTTTGAAAGTAGGCAAGAACCAGTATAATGAGTATATGAGTATAACTGGAAAACATTATTTCCTTCCTTTTCATCACCATGCACAGAACTCACAATCCTAGAAGGTAGAGCTGTTTGGTGAATCAGTACAGAGGCAGGGGATAGGAGTTTCCTGAAGGGTTTACCATTGTATCGCTCAAAACCCAGGATAGTACCTGGCTCAGCAGATGGTGGGTGCCCAAAAATTTATTTTTAAGGGTGCATGGGTGGTTCAGCTGGTTGAGCATCCGACTCTTGGTTTTGACTCAGGTCGCGATCTCCGGGTTGTGAGATCCAACCCCAATTCGGGCCCTGCGCTCAGCACAGAATCTGCTTGGGACTCTCCCTCCCTCTCTCTCTGTCCCTCCACCTCCACCCCCACTCTCGATCTTTCTCTCTCTCAAACTTTAAAAAATAATTTTTAATGCATGTTTATCCTCTAGCATATGGGAGGCGCACAAGAAACCTACATGGGAATGTTAGTTGTCTTCCTTTCCCCTTTGTACCACCAATTCTGAGCACTTTACCAAGCATGTAGCAGGTGCTCCAAAATGTAGCTGCTAACTGCATTGTAGCATCGGCAGCGTCTGCAGTAGTAACTGCAGGCACTTGGTGTGTGTGCTCCTTCAGGGATCATAGGCAGGTGGACAGTGTCTATGTCAAAATACAGGGAGAGGTGCCAAGAAAATATAGCAGCCTGATTTTAGTCACCACAATTTAATCATCGTGAGGTTTGGGGAATAAGTCTCAATCTCTCTAAGTCTTGGTATCCTCATGTATTAAATAGGATGTTCTGTGGTGCTTACTTTATGGCTGCTAACCCTCACTAGAATTATTTAATGTTGCCAAGCAATCATAACCTATTTCCCTACTGCATTCATTCTTCAACTCTCCTAGCTAACTATTTTATGCTTTCTCCTCTATTATTTACACCACTCTCTCCTCAAGTTTAGCTAATGGACCCTCCCTTTAGTGAGTCTTCCCAGGACTCATAGAAACCACTTCTGTTATATTCTGTTTTCCAGAAGTTAGTTACCCGGTTACATGACCATGCCTACCTTCAAGGGAAGCTAGCAAATGTCTTTATTATGGGGGTCTGTGTATCCTGAAATAGTTGGACTTCTGCTATTAAAGGGAAGAAAACAGACATTGAGAGATACTAGTAGATTTACTATAATGGGTTTATCATGTTTCCTGAGACCAGGGGAATCACTTCAAAATGATGACTGAGACTCGCAAGTGGGCTCCAACTCTCCCTGACAATCAACTGTCTTTCTCCAGTCTGCCCACTTTCCCTGTCTCCTATGTGATTATTTCACAGTCTTTTCCATCTTTTCAAAGCTCTGATACCTGCTCCACCTCCTCCTCTCTTTCACCCTCCTCCCTCTCTCTCCTCCTTCCTACCCCCACTCCCCTTTCTCACAACAGAAGATCTTGCCTCCTATTTCATTATGAAATAGAGGCAAAGTGAAGAGGATCTCTGCAAGCTGCCGTATGTACCCACCAACCTGTGTGTGTGCCCAGGTACTCTAGCTTCTCCTGTTACTACAGGTGAACTGCTCACCATTCTCTCAGCGAAGTCTAGCCCTGTGTTGACTCACCCCACCCCCTCTCACTACCACATCACTCCAGGGACTCTCTTCTCTCTTGCCCACCTTGATTTGTCCTCTCCTTCAGATCTTTCCCTTTCTGTCTCTAATCCAGCAAGTAAGGAAGGAGTTTAGATATCCTCACTGCTGTCCTCACAGCAAGAAAAAAGCTGAATAATCTGAAAATAAATCTTCTTAGATCCATCAGAGAAATGAAGTCACAAGGCAAAGTGCTACTCCCAAAACTGGAGAGAACAACCAATTTCTTTAAAAACATAACATTAAAAAATTGACATAGAAAACCTGCATGACATCCTATTTATTAAGCGTACTATATTTGTAATTTAAAACCCTCTTATGAAGAGAGTTCTAGGCCCACGTGGCTACCCTATCAAACATTTAAGAAAGAAATAATACTCATCTTACACAAAGTCTTTCAAAATATAATACCCTTTGCCTGTTGAAATTTCCCCCCTCCCTCCACACATATGTATCTTTTTCCAATTGACTTACTTAAATCAGGATCCAAACAAAGACCAACACATTGCATTTGGGTGATAAGTCTCTTAATTTTCCTTTCATCTGTAATGTTGAACCTGGGCCTTACCTGGAGTTGGTGAATCTGGTCCCCACCTGGGATTCACCTGGACCTGGTGAATCTGGTTGCCACCTGGGCCTCACCTGGACCTGGTGCCTCTGGGCTCCACCTGGGCCTCAACCTGGACCTGGTCTTTTTGGTTCCAACCTGAGCCTCATCTGGTCCTGGTGGCTCTGGGTCCCACATGGGGCTCACCTGTACCTGTTGACTGTGGTCCTCACGTGGTCCTCACCCAGACCTGGTGACTGGTATGTGAGGAGTCTGCTCCAGATTGTTAAACCTTTTTTAATGCTTTTAGCTGTCAAGGAACTAGTACATTTGTTCTACAAAATTTCCTAAATTCTGGATTAGGCTTGTTTCTTCCTCGTGGTTTTATTTCATCTGTTCCTCTCATTCCCATATTTCCTGTAAACTAACATTTTTTTTCTAGAGCAAAGACTGATTGGCAAACCATGGCCAACAGGCCAAATCTAGCCCATAGCTCCTTTCTGTAATTCCTGAAAGCTAAAAGCTTTGTATTTCTAAAGTGTTTTAAAAACAAATAAACAAGGAAGACAATATGCAATAAAGACTATGGCCCGAAAAGCCTAAAATATTTCTATCTGGCTTTTTGCAGAACAAGTTTGCCTACCCCTGATCTAAAGACTCGATCATGGGGACCTGGGTGGCTCAGTAAGCACTGGACTCTTGATTTTGGCTCAGGTCATGGTCTCAGGGTCGTGAGTTGTAGCCCAGCATCAAGTGCAGCATTTGGCTCCCCACTCAGCAGGGAGTCTGCTTGAGATTCCTTCCCCCTGCCCCTCCCCCTGCTCATTCTCTCTCTCTCTCTCTCAAATAAATAAATCTTTTTTAAAAGAATCAAATTTAAGTTTTATTTGTTATATATTTGTAATAATGCTTCAGATAGTACTCTATATATGCATAAATTTTCTGCTGCATGACATCAGGAGGCTTATAATGTCTCATTGCCACATTTTTAGTGATGCTAGGGTTAATCAGTGATTTCAGAGCTGTCAGCCTGATCCATTCTTTACAAAGTTCCCTCACAATATTTCTCCTGTTTTAGCACCCATTGATGCTTGTCTAGATATTTCATTAGAGAGTATAAAATAATTATTTTCCAATTCTATAATTCCCTTTGCACTTTTTAGTTGGAATTCTTCAACACAGAATAACTTTTCCCTTATTAATAATTTGATTACCTTGAAACACAGTTCAGAAAAGTCAGGACAATTGCTTCTTTATTTCTTGTTCTTTACCAATTTTCAGAATAATAAATTGGTGTCCTAACAATCTCCAGAGGTGGCCAATAGGGCTTTGGGGAATGTTTGTTGTTGCTTTTTTTTTTCTTTTAACATATATGATGTTTATGATTACTTGGAGATTTATGCATTTGGTGTGTTTCCAAAAATTTATTTTTGATGCACAAAGTGTCCCAACTTTGGGAGCCCCTGAAAATTGTTTTCCTTTTTTTTTTTAAAAAAGATTTTATTTATTCATTCATGAGAGATACAGAGAGAGAGAGAAGGGCAGAGACACAGGCAGAGGGAGAAGCAGGCTCCATGCAGGGAGCCCAACATGGGACTCGATCCCAGTTCTCCAGGATCACATCCTGGGCTGAAGGCCACGCTAAACTGCTGAGCCACCCGGGCTGCCCTGAAAGTTGTTTTCTGTACTCTTTTGACAAGACCTCATCAGTGTTTGATAGCTTCATTGCTCTTTTGGCACAACAAGCCATCCCATTCTGTATATTTCCTGCCTCAGCCCTGGAACTGATAATTTTTCCAAGAAGTCATAGTTCTATTGATGGTTCCAATCAGGTTTTGCCACCTCCATCCCCCTCACATAGCTTGTCAATGTCACCAAAGTCTCCATATTTCTTAAATCCAATAGTCATTTATCAGTTCCCATCTGACCTGACCTATCTGGCTTCTGATATGGTTAGTAACTCCCTACTTCTGAAAATGATTTTTTTAAAGATTTTATTGATTTATTCATGGGAGAGAGAGAGAGGCAGAGACAGAGAGAAAGGAAGAAACAGGCCCCATGCAGGGAGCCTGATGTGGGACTCAATCCTGAAACTCTGGGATCACACCCTGAGCTGAAGGCAGACACTCTGCTGAGCCACCCAGGTGCCCCATGAAAATTGTTTTTTTACTTGGTTTCCAAAAACATTACACTCTCCTGATCTTTTCTCTCTTCTGTATGGCCCTCTACTCAGTCCCCTTTGCTGGTTCTTCTTCCTTTCCCCAACCTCTCAATATTGGCTGCCCCAGTGCTCAGTCCTTGAAACAGTTTTTGTTTTTACCTACACTGACTTTCTTTGAGTAGTTATCATTTTATGATTTTAGATATACCTATGTGCCAGTTATCCCCAAAGTTATCTGCAACCTAAATGAATTCCCTGAATTCCAGACTTACATGTCCAACTGTCTACTAAAGATCTCTCATACTTAACATATCTAAAAGCAAGCTCCTAATCTTGCCAACTCCCACCCCAACAAGAACCTACTTCTCCCACAGTCTTCTTCATCTTGCTACATGGCAACTTTATCATTCCCTCACTCAGTTCAAATTCTGGATGTTGTCCTTAACACCTTCCTCACACCCCACATCCAGATAGATACCTCAGGAAATCCTGTCAGCTCACTTCAAAATATATCCAGAATCAGAACACTTCTTAAGACCTCTGCTACAACCCTGTGCAAACCACTATTATTTCCCTTCTGGATTACTGCAGTAACCTCCTAACTGCTCTTTCAGTCACTGCCCTTGCCCCTCCCCCTTTGACCTATTTTCAATACAGTAGCCATTTGGTTTTGCTTATATGTAAGTCAAATGATGTTACCCTCCCTGTTGAAAACCTTCAGATAGTTCCCCAACTTACCCAGAGTAAAAACAAAAGTCCATCTTTCAACTTACAAATCCCTATGTCTCATGGCTCCTGATTAGCTTTCTGGCCTCATATCTCTCTTTCTGCTCACCTCACTCCAGCTCCTGTTTGTTGTGCTTTGAGCCCACCAGGCATGCTCCCTGCACTTGCTTTTCCCTCTACCTAGAAACTTCTTCCTTCAAATATCCTCAGAGCTTACTCCTCATCTTCTTCAGATATTACCTTCTCAACAAGATCTTATTCCCTGGCCACTCTATTTAAAATGTAATTCTCCTTCAATATTCCCTGTCTCCTTTCCCTGATTTCATTCTTCTATATGGCACTAAAATAATCTAACACATCATATGATTTACTTTGTTATATGTTTACTGTCTGTCTCTACTACTAGAAGGTATGCTTTATGAAGGCAGGGATTTTTGTCTAGTTTGTTTACTGCTGCATCCATAGTACCTGTAAGAGTGCCTGGCTCATAATATCTTGCAAATAAGTGGGTGGATAGCATTGTTGAGAGGATTAAGTGAGATAATACATCTAAACCCATTCGCACAATAAATTGTACCTATTGGTTTTAACATTATTATAATGAACCATTCTATTTATTGTGTATGAATCCACTTATTTAAATCAAGTGACTTTTCAGAAAAGGAGAAAGGGTCAGTATAGGACTATAAGACTATTTCTTTCTGGGCTACACATTTGTAGCTCAACATCTATACCTCTTGCATGTGTTATTATGAGGATACTTAATAGGCTCTTTCAGAGAGCTTTAGTTTTTCTAAAGAAGGCTGTCCAGGGGGAGTGTTAAGATGGAAGAGTAATAGAGGGAACATGAGTTTACCTCGTCCCTTGAACACAGCTAGATTAATATCAAATCATTTTTGAATAACTAGAAAATTGATTGGAGGATTAAGAAAATAATCTGCACATTTGGAGGGAGAGAACATGGCAGATGCAAGGTTCAGAGATGTGAATTGGGGGAGAGAAAACCTGGGATGCCTCAAAGGGGAGGGAACCCTTTTTGTAGAGTGAAGTCAGGGAGAAGAGGGAGAGAGTGGGAGAGGGAGCAATGCACAAGGTTTGTGCAAGACACCATGGTGTGAAGATCCCCTGGGTCACACTAGGAGAGAACAAATGTTTCCCTTCCTGGAGTACATTTGGAAGAGGGTATATTGCCTCTCCAGGGGCAAAAGGCCCACTGGGTGTCATTGAGTGACTGCTCAACAGCAGAGGACAGAAGCGCACACAGAAGACAAATAACCTGGTTGCAGCTTTTTCCTGCGCTTCATCATAAACTCTGGGCACTAATGCAGGTGTGTGATTGTTTTCCTGGAACAGAATGGTGCTAGGCACAGTGCTTCAAGGTTCTCCTCTGGGGGAAAGGAGCAGGTCTGTGTCTTGCGATGTCCTTTAAAAGGATTTGGAGTTTTGAATCCCAACTACCAGCCAGAGATAAAACACAGGAGAACTGTGGTTCCAGACATGAGGATGGCTTGGTCACAGGTTGAGGGCAGGGATCTGATGAAAGCCTGGGACACAGGAGGGGAGATTATTCACTTTTCCATGAGGGCATCCTAAACATCAGTGACCAGGAGTTCTCATACCCGCAGAGAGAGGGTGCGGTGGTGTCACCCCATCTTCCATGCACACTGCCCCCTGCCCACCCACTCCCACCAGCACAGTGGGACTACAAAAAGAAACACAGTGCCTTCAGTGGAGGCTGGAGTCCCTTACACCAAACCCCACCCCCCCGTGCCTGGCAGGGACATTTTTACTACGGCAGGTGTGAGCCAGTGAGACAGGCCTTTCCTTCAGAAGACCAACACAAGCCCCCAAATGTACCAAGTCTACTGATCACAAAGTGCTCCAGCACCAGCTTCAATTCTGCTTCAGTTCTGGTGGAAACAGGACCAGGCTTTCTTTTCTTTTTTATCTTCTCTTCTTTTTTTCTTTGGAATCAGGCTTATAGGTTTTTGTTTATTTCCTTCTCTCATTTTTTGGATCAAGTTTCTTTTTTTCTTTTCTTTTTTTCCTCCTTTCTTTTTCTTTGGAATCAGACTTATGGTTTTTTGTTGATCTGCTTGCTTTTTTTCTTTTCCTTAATGGATCAACTTTTTTTTTTTTTTTAAATCATGCTTGTCTTAACAAATAAAGCAAAATTAGTTAAAGGTCCAAACACTCCTCACTGCAAGCAAGGAGGAACTCTACAAGGACTGACCTATGGGAACGAGCAGTGAAAATACAACAGCAGAATGCACATAGCATACACCAGAAATACTGCCCAAAGCAACAGGCCCTGGATGGTGTATGATGACTACTACTTCTACTTCTACTACTATTTCTTCTTCTTCTTCTCTCCTCCTTATCCTTCTCCTCCTCCTCCTCCTCCTTCTCCTCCCCCTAACCATCTCTCCTTTTTTTTTTTTTAAAGATTTATTTATTTATTCATGAGAGACACAGAGAGAGAGACACAGACAGAGGGAGAAACAGGCTCCATGCAGGCTCCATGCAGGGAGCCCGACGTGGGATTCAATCCTGGGTCTCTGGGATCATGCCCCGGGCTGAAGGTGGTGCTAAACTGCTGAGCCACCGGGGCTGCCCCCACCCCTTCTTCTTAATGGCATCATCTTTATTTATTTTTTTGGGGGGGGGTATTTTATTTATTTATTTATTTAGGAGACCAGGAGTGTGTGTGTGTGATTGGAGGGGAGCAGTAGCAGAGGGAGAGGGAGAGAGAGAATCTTAAGCAGGCTCCACACCCAGCACGGAGCCCAGCACGGAGCCCAGCACGGAGCCCAGCACGGAGCCCAGCATGGCTTGATCTCACGCCCCTGAGATCATGTCCTGAGCTGAAATCAAGAGTCAGATGCTTAACTGAAATATCCCTTCTTAATATAGTATTACACTCAGGAGCAGGAAACATAACAAGCTTTCATAACATACAAAAGACAGAAACCTCAACATAATGACAAGATGGAGGAATTCTCCCCCAAAAGAAGGATCAAGACGAAATCACATCCAGAGATTTGCTCAAAACAGATATCTCTAATATATCTTAAAAATAATTTAGAACAACAGTCATAAGAATACTAGCTGGGCAGGCACCTGGGTGGCTCAGTCAGTTAAGCATCTGCCTTCAGCTTGAGTCATGATCCCACGGTCCTGGGATCCAGTCTCACATTGGGCTCCCTTCTCAGCAGGGAGTCAGCTTCTCCCTCTGCCCCCTCTCCCCACTCATGCTCTTTTCTTTGTTCATCTCTCTCTCTCTCTCAAACAAATAAATAAAATCTAAAAAAAAAATATATTGGGCTTGAACAATGCATAGAAGACACCAAAGAAATGCTGGCTGATGAGATACAAGACCTAGAAACTAATCAGGCCAAAATAAAAATGCTATAACTGAGATGCAAAACTGACTAGATGTAATCACAATAAGGACAGAAGAAGCAGGGGATTGAATACGTGATATAGAAGATGAAATTATGGAAAATAGTGAAGCCAAAAAGAAGGAAAAAAGAACTGTTAGATCACGAATGTAGACTTAGGGAGCTCAGCAATTCCACAAAGCACAATGATATCCATACCACAGGAGTCCCAGAAGAAAAAGAGCAGGAAAAAGGACAGAAGATTCAACTGAACAAAGTATAGCTGAGAACTTCCCTGATCTAGGGAAAGAAATAGAAATTCAAGTCCAAAAGGCACAGGGAACTCTTCTCAAAACCAACAGAAACATGTCAGCACCAAGGCATATCATAGTGAAACTTGTACAATACAAAAATAAAGAGAATTCTGAAAGCAGCTAAGGACCAAAGGTTCTTAACCTACAAGTGTAGACACATAAGGTTAGCAGCAGACCTATCCACAGAAACTTGACAAGCCAGAAAGCAGAGGCATGATATATACAACACACTGGGAAAAATATGCAGCCAAGAATACTATATTCAGCAAGGCTGTCATTCAGAATAGAAAGAGAGATAGTTTCCAAGATAACCAAAAACTAAAGGAGTTTATGACCACTGAACCAGCTCTGGAAGAAATATTAAAGGGGAACTTTGAGCAGTAAAGAGATACCAAAAACTACAAAGACTAGAAAGGAACAAAGACAATCTATAGGAACAGCAACTTTACAGGTAATACAATGGCACTAAATTCAAATCTACCAATAATTACTCTGAATGTAAATGGACTAAATGGTCCAATCAGAAGACATAGGTTATCAGAATGGATTAAAAAAAAAAAAAAGACCCATCAATATGCTGCTTACAAGAGACTCCTTTGAGACCCAAAGACACCTGCAGGTTAAAAATGAGAGGGTGGGGAACCATCTTTCATGCTAGTGGACATCGAAAGAAAGCTAGAGTAGCCATACTTTTGTCAGACAAACTAGATTTTAAACCAAAGACTGTAATAAGAGATGAAGAAGGGCATCATCTCTTAATAAAGGGGTCTATCCAATAAGAAGATCTAACAATTGTATATATTTATGCCCCCAACTTGGAAGCAGCCAAATATATGAATCAATTAATAACAAACTGAACTCAATGATAATAACACAATAATAGTAGGGGACTTTAACACCCCACTTACAGCAATGGACAGATCATCTCAACGGAAGATCAACAAGGAAACAAGGGCTTTGATTGACACACTGGACCAGATGGACTTCACAGATATTCAGAGCATGTCACCCTAAAGTGGCAGAATACAAATTCTTTTCAAATGTACATGGGACATTCTCCAGAATTGATCACATACTGGGTCACATATCAGGCTTCAACATGTACAAAAAGGTTGAGACCATACCATGCATATTTTCAGAACACAATGCTATGAAACTTGAAGTAAACCACAAAAAAAAAAAATTGGAAAGACCATAGATGCATGGAGGTTAAAGAACATACTACTAACAAATAAATGGGTTAACCAGGAAATTAGAGAAAAAATTTTAAAAAATACATGGAAGTAAATGAAAATGAAGACACAACAGTCCAAAACTTTTGGGATGCAGCAGAGGCACTCCTAAGGGGGAAGTATATAGCAATACAGGCTAACCTCAAGAAGCAAGGAAAGTCTCAAATACACAATCTAATCTTACACCTAAAGGAGCTGGAAAAAGAAGAGCAAATGGAGCCTTAAGCCAGCAAAAGAAAGGAAATAATTAAGATTAGAGAAGTAAATGACATAGAAATTTTTAAAAACCAGAACATATTAACAAAACTAGAACCTGATATTTTGAAAGAATTAACAAAATTGATAAACTCCTAGCCAGACTTTTCCAAAAGAAAAGAAAAAGGACCCAAATATATAAAATCACAAATGAAAGAGGAGAGATCACAACCAACACCAGATCACAACAGAAATACAAACAATTATAAGAGAATATTATGAGCAATTATATGCCAATAGATTGGGAAATCTGGAAAAAATGGATAAATTCCTAGAAACAAGAAGAAATACAAAATTTGAACAGACATAACCAGCAAAGAAATTGAATCAGTAATGAAAATAATTTCCCAAAAAACAACAACAGCCCAAGGCCAGATGGCTTCCCAGTGCAATTTTATGAAACATTTAAAGAATTAATATTCTTCTGAAGCTGTTCCAAAAAATAGAAGTGGAAGGAAAACTTCAAGGCCAGCATTATCTTGATCCCAAAACCAAAGACCCCACTAAAAAGGAGAATTACAGACTAATATCCTTGATAAAAATGGATGCAAAAGTTCTCAACAAAATATTAGCTAACCAAATCTAACAGTACATTAAAGAGATTATTCACCATGATCAAGTGGGATTTACCCCTGGGCCACAGGGGTTCAATATCCACAAATCAATCAACATGATACACCACATTAATAAAAGAAAGGAGAAGAACCATATGATCCTCTCAGTAGATGCAGAAAAAGCATTTGACAAAATACAGCATCCTTTCTTGAAAAAAACCCTCAAGAAAGTAGGGATAGGAGGAACGTACCTCAATGTCATAAAGGCCATATACAAAAGACCCACAACTAATATCCTCAGCGGGGAAAAACTGAGAGCTTTTCCCCTAAGGTCAGGAACACAACACGGATGTCCACTTTCATGACTGTTGAGTCCCACCCTCAACAATTAGACATTGAAAAGAAATAAAGGCACCCAAATCAGGAAAAAAGAAGTCAAACTTTCACTCTTACCAGATGACAGGGTCTGTACAGAAAACCTGAAAGACTCCACCAAAAAAAATTGCTAGAACTGATACATGAATTCAGCAAAGTTGTGGGATATAAAATTAATGTACAGAAATCTGTTGCATTTCTATATACTAAAAATGAAGCAGCAGAAAGAGAAATGAAGGAATGGATTCCATTTACATCTGCACCCCAAACCATAATATACCTAGGAATAAACCAAACCAAAGAGGTAGAAAATCTGTGCTCTGATACAACACTTATGAAAGAAATTGAAGAAGACACAAAGAAATGGAAAAAGATGCCATTCTCATGGATTAGAAGAACAAATATTGTTAAAATGTCTGTACCACCCGAAGCAATCTACACATTCAATACAATCCTGATCAAATAACACCAGCATTTTTCACAGACCTAGAACGAACAATCCTAAAATTTGCATAGAATCAGAAAAGACCCCAAATGCCAAAGTAATGTTGAAAAAGAAAAGAAAAGCATAAAGCATCACAATCCCAGACATCAAGCTGTATACAAAGCTGTAATCATCGAGACAGTATGGTACTGAGACAAAAACAGACACATAGATCAGTGGGATCAGAATAGAGAACACAGAACACAGAAATGGATCCACAACACTATGGTCAACTAAACTTTGACAGAGCAGTAAAGAATATTCAATGGAGAAAAGACACTCTCTTCAACAAATGGTGTTGGGAAAACTGGACAGCTACCTAGGGAAGAATGAAACTGGACCACTTTCTTACACTGCATATAAAAATAAATTCAAAATGAATGAAAGACCTAAATGTAAGGCAGGAAACCATCATCAAAATCCTAGAGGGGAACACAGGCAACAACCTCTTTGACCTCAGCTGCAGCAACTTCTTACTAGACATGTCTCCCAAGGCAAGGGAAACAAGAACAAAAATGAACTATTGGGACTTCATCGAGATAAAAGCTTCGCACAGTGAAAGAAACAATCAACAAAATTAAAAGACAACTGATGGAATGGCAGAAGATATTTGCAAATGACATATCAGATAAAGGGCTAGTATCCAGAATCTATAAAGAATTCATCAAAATCAACAACCAAAAAATAAATAATCCAGTTAAGAAATAAGCAGAAGGCATAAACAGACATTTATCCAAAGAAGACATCCAGATGGCCAACAGACACATGAAAATATGCTCAGCATCACTCATCATTAGGGAATTACAAATCAAAACCACAATGATACCACCTCACACCTGTCAGAATGGTTAAAATTAACAACTCAGGAAACAACAAATGTTGATGAGGATGTGGAGAAAGGGGAGTTGCTGGGAATGGAAACTGGTGCAACCACCCTGGAAAATAGTATGGAAATCCCTCAAAAAATTTAAAAATAGAGCTACCCTATGATCCAGCAATTGCACTCTAGGTATTCATCCAAAGGATACAAAAATGCTGATTCAAAGGAGCACATGCACCTCAGTGTCTACGCAGCTAAGCATTATATATATATATATATATATATATATATATATATATATATATATATATATATATATATATATATATATATATATATATATATATATATATATATATATATATATATATATATATATATATATATATATATATATATATATATATATATATATATATATATATATATATATATATATATATATATATATATATATATATATATATATATATATATATATATATATATATATATATATATATATATATATATATATATATATATATATATATATATATATATATATATATATATATATATATATATATATATATATATATATATATATATATATATATATATATATATATATATATATATATATATATATATATATATATATATATATATATATATATATATATATATATATATATATATATATATATATATATATATATATATATATATATATATATATATATATATATATATATATATATATATATATATATATATATATTTGATTTAAAGTTAAAAAAATTAAATTAAAAAGAAGACCATCCAGAGAATAATCTTTTTAAAATCTTTAAATGTTATTACAAAGTCTCCTTTCCCAGGATGCTTGGCTCAGTGGGAAGAGCATGCAACTCTTGATCTCAGGATTGTTGAGTTTGAGCCTCACATTGGGTATGGAGATTAGTTAAAAAAACAAATAAACTTAAAAAAAAAGATGCAAACAACAACAAAATCTCCTTTCCCCAAGTTTTTAATAGATAAAAAAGTGAGAACAAGACTTTCCTCAAGCTCATATTTTATTTGTTAACTTCTAGCCTCTCAGTGGGATGAAAGTTCATTAATTGCAATTCTGTTTCTGCTACAGAAAGCGGGGAGCACATAATAAGTAGTCCTTTCAGGTTCTACTGGTTTCCTAATGAGGAAAAGATGATGAATGCTAACCTGGATTTCTTTTTTTATTTTGTTTTTAAGGATATTTTTTGTTGCCAATGTGTTACATTTCGGCTAAATTGTAGGTTAAATTGGCTTTGTTTTTTATCAACTTTTTAAAATTAATTGACATATAATATTGCGTCAGTTTTAGGTGTACAGCATAATGGTTTGATGAATATACATGTTGCGAAATGGTTACAATAAGTTTAGTTAACATCCATCACTGCATGTAGGTACAATTTCTTTCTTGTGATAAGAACTTTTAAGACTTACTCTCTTAGCTACTTTCAAATACACAATATAGTATTGTTAACTATAGTCGTCATGTGCATGTTACATCCCTAGGATTTATTTATCTTACAGCAGAAGGGGTTAACATTTAAATTGGTGGAATAAGAAAAGCAAATGGCTGTCTCCAATGTGAGTAGGCATTATCCAATCCATTCAGGGCTTGAATAGAACAAAAAGGCAGAGGAAGGCTGAATTGCTTCTCTGCCTGACTGAATGAGCTGGGACATCCATCTTCTCCTGCCCTCCTGCGCTCCTGGTTCTCAGGCCTTGAGACCTGGACTGGTATCTACACCATAGGGTCTCTGGCTGTTAGATTTCCAAATTATACCACTGATCTTCCTTGGTCTCCAGCTTGAAGAGGACAGATCATGGGACTTCTCAGGATCCATATTTACATGAGCTACTGTATATATATATATACACATTATATATACATATACATTATATATACATATACATTATATATATATATATATAATATGTAAAAACTCACTAACTCATTCACTCACTAAGTAATTCACTAATTCATTCAAGGTTCTCTAGAGAAATAACAAATAGAAAACATCTATCCTATCACAGTAATACAGTAGTGCTAACTACGGGCAGGATGCCTCAGTTCCTTGGCATGTGGTCATCTTTATAGAGCTAGTTGAGTATCTTTATGACATAGTACCTGGTAGCCCCTAGAGCAATTGATCCAAGAGAAAAAGCTGGAAGAGATGGGTGTTTTTTATGATTTACCTTCAGAAGTCACACACTAAGATTTTTGCTGTATTCTTTTGGTTATATGGACAAATCTTGTGTGACTAAAGTGGAGAGGACTCTACAATGGAGGTGAGGTCATTGGGGCCGTTTTAGAGACTGGCAACCACAACCAGTCACTCAAAATGTAAACTAAACTATGTAATTTTACTGGATTCCAACCAAATTGATACATAATAACTGTTTTTTTTTTTTGAAAGTAGGCTCCGCACCCAGTGTAGGGCTTGAACTCATAACCCTGAGATTAAGGGTTACATGCTCTACCAAATGAGCCAGCCAAGTGTCACAAATATTAAACACTTTAAATGGGGACGGCATCAACAGCTTTTTTGTTTTAACATTTTACTCATTTATTTGAGAGAGAGAGAGAGCACGAGCTAGGCGGGGAGGGATAAGCAGCCTCCATGCTGAGTGCAGAGCCCAATGTGGGGCTCTATTCTAGAACCCCAAGATCATGATCTGAGGCAATATCAAGAGTTGGATGTTTAATCAACCAAGCTACCCAGGTGTCCTGAATCAACAGCTTTCTAATGTAATTTGTGATTAATGTGTGTGTACACACACACCGTGTATGAATATATGCACATATATATCTCATACTCCTTTGATATATATTATGCTCTAGTAAGGAATGTTAAATTGCTTAATCTAATATATTGGAAAATAAATTTTACATTTTTATATCTGTCAATGCACATGATTCTGAAAATAAACCCTGAGAAGAGAAAAATAAATCAGTTCTGAGTAAAAGTTATATCATTAGTCTTCTTGCTACTGTTCATAGGGGGTGGTGGAGCTCGAGAAAGTTTTGCTGGAAATCTATGAAAGGAAATATCCAGGTCCCTGAATGTTCATGCATTACTATTCTTGGGGTATAGTCTACTTGCCATCCTAGTTTTAACACACATTTCACAAGCCCCTTTTATCGGGAGTACAAAACAGTTTACCATGGCATCAATATATTTTTTTTTCCTGTTTGAAAAGCCAGGGCATAAGCACATCTCCTTTTGGGGTCTTTAAGTGTTTACATAAATATTCATTTTAGACCAATGGTGAGTGCTGATTCTCCTACGAATTCCAGGAACACATCTCTTCCAGACTCTTTATCGTAAGGAAAAAAATTTCCTTAGAATTTGCATTTTTTAAGCAGAGCTATTCTTTTCCAAAGAGATCACTCTTTATTCATGACATTATGTACCTATATCTATCTGACCATAGATCCTGGGGTGGCAGGGTAGTAATCCCTCAGAAGCCTCAGGGAGCTTTCTTAAATGAAAAAGTATTTCTCAGAAGTCTATAGAAAATATCATGCTTAATATCAACAGCATACAAAGGGTGGGGCAGTGGGAGTGATCTGCCCAAGGTGCAAGCACTTAGGAGGTGTACACTATAGAAAATTTAAAAACAATAGTAAAATGCACCAAAAACCCATTTGCTTTTTATTTTCAGTTATAAACCAAAACTATCCATGATAAGGCACTCCTCTGTGGGAAAAAAAAAAAAACAAAAAACTAAACATTTGTGGAGTTTTACTCTTTGGAAACATTTATTCTTCATATGTAACATATTTGGAAACTTTGGAGGGGAAATTGCCCATTCTTTTCACTCTCACTTCATCAGTGGAAAGTGCTGCAAAAATGTAGGCACAAATGTAGGTATTGGCTGTGAAAAATGTTCCCAGACAAGATGGAGTGCTCATTATGAAGCTGTGTGGGCATTAAAGAAATTTTGAAAAGCTAACTTCATTCTTTGAAGTTCTGTGTGATCAAAGAGAAAATATGAGTATAGGAGGATCAGCTCAGATTGTATTGTCTCCTACGTGTAATTTTTCTTTTCTGAGTCATCTGGTTTTCTGGCGTGAAACCTTAGAGGTTGATTATGCACAAAAATATTTGCAAGCAGCCAGAATCAGCTTCAAACAATTTAAAGTGGAGTTCCTAGCCTTAAGGTTGTTCCCTTAAGATTACCACATAGAGATGTGTAGAAAAGGCCATTAACCATAAACCAAAAAATAAAAGGGATAGGGTGGGGGGGGCAGGGTATATAAAGAAAATAAACATTTGAATTTTTAAAAAATCATTTTTAAAGAAGAACAGTAACAAGAATGACAAAAGATGTTGGTCTTACATTGCCCAAATAAATCAAAAGGGTAATTTCGAGTGTCAATAATTTTCATCAAGAACTAGACACAATTTCTAAAGCAAAGGATCAAATAATGTCAAGGTTTGCTATCATTCAGCCATTTCTTCACAATATACCATGGTATAGGCAACCCACAGAGTGAGTGAAGATATTTGCAATACTTATAACTGAGAAGAGCTTATATCTAAATTATATATGTAAGAACTTGTATAGATTAATTGGAAAATAAATGACAAAAAAAAGGCTAATCCATAGAAAAACAGACCAAAGATTTAGTGAATTCACTAAAGAAAACCCAGTTAAAATAAACATTGAAAGATGCTTGACAAGGAATGATAATTGAGGAGATGCAAAGCAAATTGCGAGGAGAGATTAGTACACCTCCACCAATGCAGCTAAATTTAAAAGTCTGATGAGAGGGATGCCTGGGTGGCTCAGTGGTTGAGCATCTGCCTTTGGTTCAGGGTGTGATCCTGGGGTCCTAGGATTGAGTCTTGCATCAGGCTCCCCACAGGGAACCTACTTCTCCTGCTGCCTCTCTGTATGTCTCTCATGGATAAATAAAATCTTTTTAAAAATGTAAAAAAAAAAAAAACACAACCAAAAATCCATCAACAGAATGGATAAATAATTGTGTTATAGTCATAAAATGGGATATCATACAATAATGAAAATGAACAGTTTATAGGCAATGACATAGCTGATTCTCACAAAAATAGTAGTAAGCAAAAGAGTTCATAAACTAACACATACTGCGTGATTCTGTTTACATGAAGTTCAAAAACAGAGGAAACTAAATTATAATGTCCAGACTGAATACTGAGGTGGTGGTAAAATTATAAAGAAAACCAAAGCAAAGATTACCAAGGTCAGGAGAGTAGGAAACTTGTGCTTGCCAAGGGGTATGGACTGGGCTAGAAGAGTCCTAGGAATGTTCTTTTTCTTGATCTGGATGGTGGGTTAGATAGGCATTCATTTTATAATCATTCATTAACTACACATTTACATTTTATATATTTTTCTGTTTTTTGCATCATAACTAAAAACATTTTTTTAAAGATTTATTTATTCATGAGAGACACAGAGAGACGCAGAGACACAGGCAGAGGGAGAATTAGGCTTCTCACAGGGAGCCTGGTGCGGGACTCCATCCTGGATCCTGGGATCAGGCCCTGAGCTGAAGGCAGATGCTCAACGGCTGAGCCACCCAGGCATCCCATCACAAAAACAAAACATTTTTTAAGTCTCCTTTTATCCTCAGCAATGAGAACTCAGGCTATTACTACATACCAAATTGCCAAATAATAAGACATAAAAATTTGTATGCTTTACACATTAACCTCTTTGCAGAGGATGTTACAATTTATTTTCAAGCCCAATTTCAGAAATGCAAACATTTACCAATAAGCCAACCAATTAACAAGTATCAAACTCCAGAAGTAATTTTAAAATAATTAAAATTTGTAGTAACCTATCTAGTAGCCAATTGTGTCCAGTCTCTCCTAAATCTAAATTTTAACGGGTGGTAAAAACCTTGGCCACTCCTGAGAATAAGTATGTTTTCTTTCATCTGCGGTATAGTCACAAAGCATTATAGAAATCTATTTTCTAAAGTTTCCAGATTTTTCCAAACATACAGACACTAAAACCAGGTGGACGAGATCGAGATCCGTATCTCAAAATGAGCATGAGGAAAAGCAGCTAGGTACAAAAAATAACATTAAAGATATTTTTGAAACAAATTGTTGGTCTTATTTCTAGGAATTTATTCTGCAGGTATGAATTCCTGCATACATAATATGTGAATAAAATAGTCAGTGTAGATTGCATTGATGCCCCCAGCAGAGCCAGCTGAGGAAGAAGCTCCTTCTTCAATCCTGGGGTCATGCTCCAGCCACTGCGCACCGGTGCCTCCCAACCCTAAATGTGGAAGATGGCTTGGACTGCAGGTGGTTTTGTTACAGTTTCTTTGAAAATACATTGGGAGTTTAATAATAGTAGAGCAGTAGTAGTGCAGCATAAGGAAAGAAGTTCAAGTCTCAGAGGGCTTCCTGAAAGCAAAAGGAAGAAACCAGGGAAAGGATGAGACCCAACTATGAAGCCAGAAGTGTTTTTCAAAGTGATTCTGAGTCATCAGACAGGAGACCCAGGAATTTGCATTTTAATAAGACAGCTGGGGATTCTGATACATTGAAGAATTGCACCTAAAAGAAATGTATACAAAATAGGAATCGTCTTGAGCCTTCTACTTTGGGAATTAAAGAGAATGGGCTGGTAACATTTAGTGGATTCCTTAATTCTAAAACTCATAAATGATGAGGAGCATTCAGTCAGATATGACACTCATTTCTCTACCACAGAATTCACAAGACGCTACAGTTAATAGTGTTAACAGCCCTGTGAAGGAAGTCTAGAGTTTAAGTGACTTTCTAAAGATTCCACAGTTAGGCGGCCACAGATGAGATTTAAACTAGGACTGCTGATTGCCAGGCGAGTGCTCTTTTCCACTATGTTATTGACAATGATGGGTGTTACGGTCAAAATGGAATTTTGAGGAAAAGAGGAAAAAGAATAAAGAACATACAATCTTTAAAAACACTGAGATACTCTTTCTTACCCAACATTGGTAAAAATTCAAAAGTCTGAGTCTCTCCGTTGTCACTAAAGGTATGGAACTCTGAGAATCCTTGTAAGCTTGTTGGAGGATGTATAAATTACAATCTTCAGCTGGGAGAACATTTTGTCAGTACCCAGCAAAGCTGAAGATGTGTAGCTTCTGTACCTGAGGCATATGATGCAGAGAGACTTTGATGTGTCCAGTCTACTTTTTGCAGTAGTCTTATAATGAAGGGCTGATCCAGTTCTGTGGGTCTTGAAGCTTATTATAATAATATAGGAGGTTTTTTTTAAAGAAAATAATAAAGAATTACAAATATTAAGGTAAATATTTACTTAGAATGAGAGAAGTTACAAGAAATTTCTAGAACTTTGGAAATTCATGCCCCTCTCTTCTGAGTTCCTTAAGAAATGCTTCCTGATTGCTTCCCTTCTTATTTTACAACTCCCAGCAGTGTCTCGCATTGGGGGGGGAGGTAGGGGCCAGGGACAGGGAGACACATAAATGCAAATAAGGGGCTCTGAGTTTACCTTTCATTAGCTTCATGGTAAATCCACCACTGTTTATAATAGAAAAACGTTGAAAGCAGCCCAAATAACCATTAGAATGAGAATGAATTAATTGTGGTATAGTCATATAACAGAATATTACAAAGAATGAACTGCAGCTACATGGATATATGTCAAAAAGTAAATTTGAGTTGCAGAATAATTTATAGAGTAAGACACCATTAACTTAAAATTTAAAATATGCAAAACAATACAAGAGACTATAGATATATGCATATTATATATACATATATGTATGTGTACATATGTGTGTATTATATATAATTGTGTGTGTATAACTAAAGTATAAAAACATGGAAAGAAACGAAAAACATTGAATTCTGGATAGTGGTTACCTCCACCCAAGATGAAAAGAGGGGAATGGGATTGTAGAGAAGTACAAAGGAGATCCATTTCCTGGAACGAGAAAGATCTCTAAGAGGACAAAATATTAAGCTTTGATACAACAAACCTAGACGTTAGCTACCAGGTTTTATTGCATTATTTTCTAAACGCTTCTATATGTAGGAAATAGTTCACATGTTTTATGAGCAAAAAAAGTCTCTGTACTAACCAGGGAAATATAATGCTTTAATTCTAGCAGCAGACTTGATGCCTCTATTTTAATATTTAATTTATATTTTTATTGAGGTATATGTAAGTAAAATGCACAAATCTTAAGTTTACAGCTCAAGGAATGTTTACATATCTGGTACAGGTAAGGCCACCAAGATCACGATAGAGAATATTGCCAACTCTCTTTAGGACATGCAATTCCCCTTTCCCTGGCTAATATTCATCCTCTGGCTTCAGCTTAGATGTCACTTCCTCCAGGAAAACTGCCTTACTCCCCCAGCGTTTGGTTACTACTGCTCTTCTGTGCTTTTTCCTTTACCTGACCACTTACTTGTCATCTTTTCTTTCTAGATTATGAGCTGCTTTTCCGAAGGTTCCAAAGTACACATGCAATTTCTTGTTCTGTTTTGTGCCTTCGCCTTTCCATTTTTCAAGTTAAATTGTACTCACCAACTTTAGCTTCTTCAGAGAAACTCAGGATCCTTTACAATATTCACCCATTCCCTGTCTACACCAAATATCTCCATAATTTCTGCATCAGGTACTATGTTCCTCTATGTTTTGAGGTCATAACCTTGGTATCAAGTTTTGGGTGTTGAGAGTTTCATGAGTGGACTCAAGCGTAATGAAAACCCTGAACACAGAGTTGTATTTTATGACCACATGGAGTATCAGAGTAATGCCTGCCTTTTAGAAGCCAGGAAGCTTTGCAAGTGAAGCTGAAACCTGTCGTGCTGAGCCTGATTAAAACCTTCTCTAAAGCTGACAACTAATGCTAACGGTGTTCATCGCCTAGACCTGTATTATCAAAAGGTAACAATAAGGACGGTTCACTTCTGTTCCTCACTCCAGGGTGCCTCAGGGGACTCCCAGAATCATAGACTGGTAGGCATGCTGAAGAAGGCAAGTCCTCTCTATGTTGTAGGGGGAGCAAGTGAAGAGTACTTTAATCGCTGGAGTAATAAGTGGAGAAGAAAATGGACTCTGGTGCCAGACTGCCAGTGTAACTTGGAACCAGCTCAAAACCTCTCCAAGCTTCAGTTTCTCCTTTGGAAATGGAGGGTGGTGATGCTAACCCTACTTCAGAGGGCTATTGTGAAGATTGAGTTAATACATGAAAACTTCCTGGCATGGAGTAAGCATTCTACAGCACTAGCAACCATTAGTACCAACATAGTAATGTATTAATTGTGAAAAGATTACTCTGGCTACTGTCTAATGAATCTAAAAAGTGTCATTCCAACATTGAAAACAAAAACAAGAAAACGTAATTTGATATAGCACAAGATACATGGAGTGTTTTGGAACTTAGCACCAGAGGCACAAATGCTATAGTCAACTTGCATTGTATTCATTTTTAATGAACTACTGCTAGTTTTCAGTTTCACCCACTGGTTTCCCTTATCTTCATCAAACTAGTGGACACTGGTCCCCTGCTTAAAAATTAATTAACACTTTGGCTTAAACCAGCTGTAGATGAGAGAGTAAAGGAAGTCAGGATCACTGTGGTAAGGACCACAGTTCTTAAAATACACATTGAGGGGAAAGGAGTGGTGAAAGAAGGCAAGACAGAAAAACAGCCTGGGCAGGAAGTGAGCCAATTGGTCACCATTTTTCATCCCTTCGACAAGGTAGGCATAGTCAACACATTAATGCTGTGATCATTCCTTCCCAGATTTTGTAGCCAATACAGAAAAGTCATACTTATTTTTTTGTTGTTGTTAAAGTCCCAAAGCTACATAATTCTGAAGGTATTTGGACATTCCCATATTTTTAAAAATTTTATTTAAGTAATCTCTATCCCCTATGTGGAGCTCGAACTCATGACCCCAAGATCAAGAGTTGCATGATCCTATTGAGCCAGCCAGGTGCCCCTCCATATTTCTCTTTGAGAGTTTCAAGAAGTGCCCGAGAACTATGGTATTTTAGTGGGAGATATTTTTTAGTCTATCTTGAGAACAATTTTACAATGCTTCCAGGCTGTTTGCCCTCCTAGTAACCTTTCCTGCTCACCCCCTCATAGGAAATACTCTTTTTTACATCCCAGCACTGCAAAATTCTGAGCTTCCTCAAAAACTCCGTTTATTTCCTTCCCTAGACTACTACTTCACTTGGCTCATCTATTTATGTGTACTTACTGGTTTATTTTTTTTTTTAAGATTTGATTTATTTATTCATGAGAGACACACAGAGAGAGGGGGGGGGAGAAGGCAGAGGCAGAAGGAAGCTCCATGCAGGGAGCCCAACGCAGGAACCCCAGGATCAGGCCCTGAGCTGAAGGCGGCGCTAAACCTCTGAGCCACCCAGGCTGCCCAACTTACTGGTTTATGTTGCATTAATCTGTTTTGTTGTCATTCCCCATGTCTAGACAACGAGCTTCTTGGTGGAAGGGATCATGATTTTACTTCCCACCTTGAGATACTCTATAACATTACAGTTTAGTGGATGGAGCCAGAATTTCTGAGGTTAAATATCACATTTATAGGTTGTATTGTATCTTCTTGAACAAGTCATTTCACTTTCCTGTGCCCAACTTCCTGTATCTGTAAAATGGGCATAATAGTAGCAGCAACTTTAAGTTGCTAGATGGAAAAACCTTTTCCTGATTGTCAGTGAATTACAGGATCTTTTTTTTTTTTTTTTTTCGATTTGGGAGGGAGTGGTGGATACATTTAAAAGGGTCATTGTTTCCAGGTCAAACCAAAGCAGGTAACTGTGTTGGAAAAAAAGAAAGACTTGAAGATTCCAACAGGCAATGCCCAACATTCCCTTCAGTGTCTCTCCAACATCTTCTCATTGCAGTGCCTTCCCCGATTTGCATATACAAAGACTCTTCAGGGGTCAGAGGGCTCCCTTCTCAGCAAGCCATCTCTGGCATCCCACGTTGAGGCTCCGCCAGAGAACTGATCACCCTTTCATGCACTTGTCTGTTTAGATCCCGTATGACTATGACGAGCAAGGGCCTCTGTCTTGTCTTTCCTTGCGCTCAGAACTCAGGAATGACTAACATCCTCAGGCTCCTGTTCTCAACAACTAAGCCTCCTGGAGGCTTTCCTTCAGCATCAGCCACTCCTTACCTCTCAGCGTCTCTCGGCATCACCTGGAAGCGTTAGACATTAAGACCTCTTAGGGGATCCCTGGGCGGCTCGGTGGCTTAGCGCCTGCCTTTGGCCCGGGGAGCGATCCTGGAGTCCTGGGATCGAGTCCCACGCCAGGCTCCCTGCATGGAGCCTGCTTCTCTCTCTGCCTGTGTCTCTGCCTCTCTCTCTCTATCATGAATAAATAAATAAAATCTTAAAAAAAAAACACTAAGACCTCTTAGACCGGGTCCCTCGCGCGCTCCCCTTTTGCCCCCGCGAGAACGCTTAGAGCCCGAACGCCTTAGCTCCGCCCCCTCTGGGCCTCAGGCCCCGCCCCCTCCGCCCTCGGCCCGCCCCTCCGCCCTCGGCCCGCCCCCGTCTCTGGCCCGCCTTCTCCAGAAACCGGAGTCCCCAGTGCGCACGCTCCTTCTCAACCCGCTCGTGGCGTGATGACGTGGACGTTGGCGTGTGACGTAGCGGGGCGGCCGCGCGTGTTTCGGCTCGGGGAGGCGGTCGCGGCTGTGGGTTCCGAGCCCAGGCGCGACCGTGAGGTGTCCTGGCGCGCGTGGGGCTCTCGGGCGCGCGCCGCTGTGCTCTCACTCGGCCCCGTCCGGGGAGGGGGGCGGAGGGGGAGCTGGAGCCGCGGAAGGGGAAGGGAGCCGCGGGGGGTGGGGGGCGTGGGGCGCCCTGAGCGCAGGCTGCAGCGGGGACCCCGGGAGGTTCGCGGTAGGCAAGGTCGGCGCCCGCCGGGAGAGGCCCGGGGGCGGCCGCGCGATGTTCGGGGCGCGGTTCCTGGCCCGAGCCCTGCGCTCCTGTTCCTCAGCTCCCTGCCCGGGACACGGACCTCCGGCGCGGCTGAGCGTGCGGGACGCCCTCGGCGCCCAGAGCACGAGTGGGGAGCGCGTTAAGGTCCAGGTTGGTGTTCGGGAAGGGGGTGGGGCTTCCTTCTTTAGTGACTTAACGGCACCTGCAGGGTCAGACAGAATGACAGGCAGGGGAAGGAGAAAACGTAGGAAAAAAGAAAAATTCTGTAATTCACTGACCATCATGGGAAGGTTTGCCATCTAGCAGCTTAAAGTTGCTGCTGCTGCTGCTGCTATGCCCATTTTACAGATGCAGGAAGTGGGCACAGGGAAGTGCAATGACTTGCTCAGGGATGTACAGACGGTCGCGTACGTTCACGTTGGTCTCCCTTCCTTGCCTACCTTACTTTTTTCTTTTCTTTTTTCTTTTTTCTTTTCTTTTTTTTTTTTTTTGCAAAAGTGTCGGGATGCCTGTGAAGTGCTGGAACTTTGCCTTCACGGTACCGGGACATCGCCTGTGAGCTCGTTGGTCGTACAGCGGAGTAGACGTACGGGCCTCTGTGCCTGTATCCCTCATAATGAAGGTCCACAGTCAGCAGTGGCTGCTTTGACACTGTTTGGTCCGACTCGGTATTCACACAGGTCTGCCTGACAGTAAATGTTTGTTCAACCGAACAACGGATTTTATTCCACTTTTGACCATCCCAAGGCCTAAAAATGGGGGTTTGCATATAATGTACGTTTAATGAGTTAGGAGACAAAAGTAGAGTGTAGTAGTTTGAAACTCCGGAGTCAGGCTGCCTGGATTCAAATCTGGCCCTTAGTGCCTCCTCATTAATACAAGGCGTGTCTCCTATGTGTTCTGAACCTGTTTCCTTCTTGTAGCATAAAGCTTTAGCCTTAAACGCAGAGAGTCCTGAAGATTAAATGAGATGATAGGTATGAAGACATTCAGGACAGTGGCCCGCAGTCAATAAGTGTGGGCTGCTATTACTTCTCTTGCTATTATCATTTGGAACAGCTCCACATAGAAGATTTTCCCTCAACGGAGTAGACTAGCCAAGGTGATGTGATCATTTCTTACAGGTTGCTGAGACACTGATGAAGTCATTTTCTTGTCCTTGGATATCCTTGATTTTTAGCAGTAGGACACCTCTGTGTTTCTTTTGAGTTTGATTTTTTTTTCCATGATCCAAATCAAAAACTTTTCTTGCATTCACCTATTCATTTGACATATATACATTACTAATCCCTGCTGAGTGGTAATCTAGAAAGGATTCAAAGATAAAAACCTACTGCTCAGGGTAGAGGCTTTCATTTTAATACTGTGCAGTCTAAGACGGTAGCTACCTGCCGTTTGTGGTGCTGAGCCCTTGAAATGCAGCTAGTCTAAATTGAAGGGTAACTGTAAATGTAAAATACACCAATTTTGGAAAACAAAAGAATATAAAATACCTCAATATATATTTATGCTTATTATCTGTAGATAATATTTGGGGCATAGTGGGTTAAATAAAATATTAAAATTAATTTTACCTGTTTACTTTTAGTGTGACCCCTAAAACTTGGAAAATTACATATGTGTCTCACATTCTACTTGTGGGTCAGTCCTGGTCTAATGGCTAAGACAAGTAATTGGGGCAATGTGATACGTATTGGTGGTATAAAAAATTCTGAGAAAATAGAGATGTCCTTTACTATGTCAGGTCAAGGAAGACTGCTTGTATTATGTGACGTTTCACTTGAGTCCTGAGGACTGGGGATGGGGTGAAGATAGTGTTTCCTAGAAGTTTGATAATAATATAACCTTTGAGCTAAGAACTATATTCGAGGGGGATCCCTGGGTGGCTCAGGGGTTTGGCGCCTGCTTTTGGCCCAGGGCACGATCCTGGAGTCCCGGGATCGAGTCCCGTGTCGGGCTCCCAGCATGGAGCCTGCTTCTCCCTCCTCCTGTGTCTCTGCCTCTCTCTCTCTCTCTATGTCTATCATAAATAAATAAATCTTTAAAAAAAAAAAAAGAATTATATTTGAATTCTAGCTCTACTACTTGGGAACTGTGATTTTAATTATTTAGAGAGGTTATCTTAACTTCTCTAAATATATTCTTCATCTCTAAAATGGTAATCACTTCATTAAGTTCTTGTGAGAAATAAGTAGTAAAATATTTATAAAGGGCTTAGAACAAAAGCACATTTTTAAACAGTGCTTCACAAATGTTACTTTTTACCAACAAGTGAAAAGACAGTGATGCCTTAGGAATTACTGTTGGTTGAACAGCTGCCTTCAGGGAAGTGTGGGGAGATGAAACCAGAAAGATGGGCACACTTGTGCCCATACAGTTGTGAAAGGCCCTGTATAGGAGACTGAGGCAATTACACTTTATTCAGTGTAGCCCTAGAAAAAGTTCAAGGGTTTTCTGGTAGACTTGGTTTCAAATGGGACTTTATGGTAACCAGCAGTGTGACCTTCAACAAATTACTTAACTTCTCTGAGTCCAGGTTCTTGTAAGGCAGGTTATAATGATAATCCACTGAGCTGTTGTGAGGAAGGGATGAGAGATTATATGAAAAAGGTAGTAAAACACTTGTCCCATAGTAGATTTCTAGTGCATTGTAGATATTCCTTTCACTGAAAAACATTAATGGACTATTTGCTGTGTGCTTGACAATGGCCTTCAAAGCAACTAAAGCATAGTTCCTAAACTTTGAAATTATTATGGACATGCAAGGAAGTAATAGAAGAGTTTCACTAGCATTGTCTGTAGGGTATGGTGGGAACACACAGGGTCAATATAGTTTTTCCAAGTAGAATCCTCTCCCTTTTCCCAAGTGTGTCTGATAGTTAATCAGACACCATCAGTTGTTTCACAGTTGTTCACTGTTTGCTAGAAGTATATTCTCTCTTCTGTGCTAGTTTAAGTTGGATCTGATCTGTGAGAACTGGTTTTAGGTCTACCAGAAGACCTCTCATTTGTACTCACACATACCTGTCATTTAAACTCAGTGTCTTCAAAAGCTTATTTACTATTTAATACATATTCACAATGAAAAACTTCTTGAGAACTGTGTGATGCATTGTAAAAGGGGGAAAATCCCATAAAGATGTTTCTAGTCTATAACTACATAATTTCCATTCTGGGAATTTTATATAAAAGGAGATGGGGGCCAAAATATGTGCCCTGTTATTTGTTATGATGAGGAAAATGAGCAAGAGGCAGGAAGAAATACCTGAAATAGCCAATACTGGGGGAAATTGATGATGTGAATTAGTCTCATCACCTAGTGGAAAGTTAGGCATCTATTCAGAATGATGAGTTTTGTGGCACCTGGGTGGCTCAGTCAGTTAAGCATCTGCCTTTGGCTTGGGTCATGATCCCAGAGTTCTGGGATGGAGGCCCTCCTCAGACTCTGCTCAGCAGGGAGCCTACTTTTCCCTCTCCTTCTGCCTGCCTTCCTGCCTATTTGTGCTGTCCCCTCTCTGTGTCAAATAAATAAAATCTTAAAAAAAAATGATGAGTTTTATTAACAAAACAAAAAGATGTGATGCCAGAAGTGTATCTCACTGCAATAAGAATCCTTGAATTTTATAAATATATGGTGAACTAAAAGCAATTGATTTATTAAGGCAGGACTGAGGACATCTTTTTTTAAAGATTTTATTTATTCATGAGAGACACAGAGAGAGAGGCAGAGAGATAAGCAGGCTCCATGCAAGGAGCCTAATGTGGGACTTGATCCTGGGACTCCAGGATGATGCCCTGGGCCAAAGGCAGACACTTAACCACTGAGCCACCCAGGTATCCCAAGGACTTTTTTTTTTTCCCTTAGGCTTGTGTGTGAGTGTATAATGAAAATGTAAAATGTTAATGTGTTTTAAACTCACATTTAGAAATTTCTCTTCATTAGGGATGGATTCGTTCAGTCCGATCGCAGAAGGAAGTCTTGTTCCTGCATATAAACGATGGATCCTCTTTGGAAAGCCTTCAGGTTGTAGCAGATTCAAGCTTTGACAATAGGTGAGTTCTTTTTTAACGAAAGAATCCTTTTTTTCCCTTTCATCTCCTCTACTCCCCATTTCCCTAATCCAATGTTCATATTGCCCCCTGAGTGATCTTTTTCTTTTTCTTTCTTTTTTTTTTTTTTTTTTTAAAGATTTTTGTTTATTTCTTCATGAGCGACAGAGAGAGAGAGAGAGAGAGAGAGAGAGAGAGACATAGGCAGAGGGAGAAGCAGGCTCCATGCAGGGAGCCTGAGTGATCTTTCTAAACAAACCTACTTTTCAAAGCTTTGAGGCTCAAGTCCAAATATTTGGAATCAAAATCCTTCAAGCTCAGGCCTTTCTTTTTCTTTTCTTTTCTTTTTTTCTCTTTCTCTTTTATTTATTTTTAATTTTTTTTTTTACTATTTTTAAAATTTAAATTCAATTAACATACAGCGTATTCTTGGTTTTAGAGGTGGATGTCTGTGATTCATTAGTCTTATGTAACACACAGTGCTCATGATATCAGGTGCCCTTGTTAAGGCCCATCACCCATTTATTCCATTCCCTCAACCCCTCCCATCCAGCAACCCTGAGTTTGTTTCTTTTTTTTTTTTTTTTTTTTTTAATTTTTTTTTTTTCTGAGTTTGTTTCTTACGATTAAGAGTCTCTTGTGGTTTGTCTTCCTCTCCAATTTCATCTTGTTTTATTTCTCCCACCTTTCCCCTATGCTTTCCTTTCCTTCCCCTGTGCCCCTATGTTTTACTTCTTAAATTCCACATATGAATGAAATCATATGATAATTGTCTTTCTCTGACTGACTTATTCACATAGCATAATACCCTCAAGTTCCATCCACATCGTTGCAAATGGCAAGATTTCTTTTTCTTTTTCTTTTTTTTTTTTTTTGGTGGAGGCTTTTCTTTTTCTACCATTTTCACATAGTCTCTCTTAATTATTTGCTGCCCAAAGAAGGGTAAAACTTCTATCATTAAATATTGGAATGTTCTGATAGCAAGGTTTGTATTAAAATGGGGGTTCCATATAATGATATCTTGTTTATGCTTAATTTTTGTTATTGTAGAGAACTGGCTTTTGGGAGTTCTGTGGAAGTTCAAGGGCAGCTGGTAAAAAGTCCATCCAAAAAGCAAAATATGGAACTGAAGGCAGAAAAAATTGAAGTTGTTGGAAATTGTGATGCCACGGTACGCTTTTTCATACTTTAATGGAGACTATTTAGGCTTAATTTAAAACATTAGCAGTCGGTTTTAAGTGTGATTATTGGGAAGATGGCACTTAGAACTTGTTTCAGTTGTGACTTTGCAAATTATTAAAACAGGCTATAGAGCTTGAGTAATGTAGAGAGTATAGCAAGAAGTATATGGATGGCTGAGTTTAAAGAGTGAAAGTAAAGTATTAATTTATGCATCTTTGGACAACTGTCACAATTGAAACTTGCTGCTTTTACAAGGATGCCCCTGTTAGCCCCAGAGACATACAGGGGCAGACCATGTTCTTAGAAAATCCCTGCCTAATAATGACTTTTGCAGGATCTAGAACTGTGTTGTTCTATACAGTAGCCACTAACCACCTGTACATATTTCATATCAATGAATTTAATACTAAATCAATCAAAATTAAATTACTTCCTCAGTGGCATTAGCCACATTTCAAGGGTTCAGTCATAACCTGCAGCTGCTGGCTATCATAGTGGGTAGCACGGATACAGAACATTTCCATTTATCACAGAAAATTCTATGGGACAGCACTGGAGTGCTGTAATTACTGGGCTGAGCAAAGATAAGAAATTCTACGTTGAGACGTGTATGGAGTGCCTGGGTGGTGCAGTTGGTTAAGCATCTGATTCTTGGTTTCAGCTTAGGTCGTGATCTCAGGATCTTGAGATCAAGGCCCCCATTGGGCCCTGTGTTCACTCTGCTTGGTTTTCTCTCTCCCCCTCCTGCTCATGTGCACATGCTTTTTCTCAAATAAATCTTAAAAATTTTTTTTCTTTTCTTTATGCCTATTTTTGCAAGACTCTTTGCTAGTAGCTTTTATTTATCACCTGATAAAGAAGTTAGAGGATATAAAATCATAGGTTATCAACCCAGTTTCTGAATTGGAGAAAATGAGACCCAATCAGGTGACATGATTTGCATAACATTATATTGCTGACTAGTGCCACAGCTGAAATTGATGTACTAGCCATTTGACTATCCTGTAGTTTTGCTATACTTGTTTTCAAGTACTTAATGAATAAAAAATGAGGAAGTATAGGGAAATTGCATCATTTTCATTTTTATTTCTTTTGGATAATTGAAGGAAAATAAATACACAGAAATAGAAAGAAAGTAGGCAACTTGTAAAAAAAAGTCATTCAGAATAATTTTTAAAGAAATACAAATACTAATTGACAAGTAAAATCAGGAATCTGGTTTTAAGATTTCTGAAAAGTAGATGGTGAAAATAATTTGAAACTAAGAGAGGCATTGTAGAGGTAACTACTTTTGGTTTTGCATTTTTAGAGGAGTATAATGATTATTAAAATTTGCCATGTGTTTTACTCTTCTTAAATTTTTCTCACTTGGCTTCTATCGTTGTCATTCATCTTCCCCTTGATTTCAGGTTCATTTTTAAGTGTTCAGACATTAGAGAATTCTGATCCCCAGGTAGTCCCCAAACTCCTATTAATGTAAGCATATTTTGACTTTAGTAGATGTAGTACTTCTTTCTATTATGAAATAGATTAACGTGTACACTAAAAGAAATAGATAAGACTAAATGAAATAAGCTATCAATTTGGCTTTTTTACTTAGCTTTTCTGTTACCTTTTTATTGAAACTTTGGTTTTGGTCTGAAGGTTTGTTTGTTTCTTAATCTTAAAAAGTGAGGGTGGGCAGAGTGTAATATTTCTATGTAGACTCATAATTTGAAATTTTTGTAAATATACACTACTCCTCTGCCAGATGACAGAAAGCTGTTGACCCTCCCTTATGTTCTTAGACATGTTGATAAACAGTGAAAAACAGTGCTGATTGATTATAAACGATTGTGGGCTTTCAAGACATTTGGGTGATTTTAAAATTGAACACCAGCTGTGTGTACACAGCTGTAGAAAACATAATCTTTAATATCTACAATATTCTGAATTCTTATGTGCCAAACAGTAGACTATTTTACATAATTATATCCTAATCTCTCTATTTGTAAGTAGTGACTGATACAAACTAATGGATAGAAATTTGATAAATAACACATTAGCCTCAGTAATATTAACCTTGCCTGAGGTTCTACAGATAATAAGTAGTAGAGCTGAATTCAAACCCACATCTCTGATTCCACCTACCATTCTACTAATTTGGAACTAATGTGGACTATATTCACTTATATTAAGAAAAATAAAAGGAAAACATTTTAATTTTGTTCTGAAGCATTACTATTTAACAAGTGTCATAGAAACTGATTTTATAGAACATTATCTTTTTTAGCTTTTAATTTGTTTTTTCCATTTATTGGCAGGCGTTCCCTTTTAAGTATAAAGAGAGGCATCCTCTGGAGTATCTGAGACAATATCCTCACCTTCGGTGCAGAACTAATGCTCTGGGCTCTATACTGAGGGTTCGCAGTGAGGCCACAGCTGCTATTCATTCTTTCTTTAAGGTAAAGTGCTTTGTGTGCTTTTAGTTCTTTTTTGTTGTTGTTTTTTTCCACCCCCCTTGGCTATTCTTTCTTGTGAAGAAGTTGAATAATTGCAATCTTGGAGTAGTATTCTGAAAATTCTGTTAGTTACCATATTTATTCCAAGCATTCTTTACTTGTATGATACTTTTTTCTTTGGTTGCTTTAAAATTGTCTATCACTGGTCTTGAGCAATTAGATTGTGATGTGTCTTAGTGCAGTTTTCTTTGTTTCTTTCGTTTAGACCTTGTAAAGTTTCTTGGATCTATGTGTTTTAATTTTCAGCAAGTTTTTCAGCCATTATTTCTTCAAATATTTTTTATGTTACCTCCCCACTTTGGAGACTTCAATTGCCCATATATATGAAGTCACTTAATGATAGCTGCATAGCACACTGATGTTCTTTTCTTTTGTTAAATTCCTTTTTCCCTGTGTGTTTTTTTAGGGGGTAGTTTCTATTGCTATGCCTTCAAGCTTATTGATCTTTTCTTTTTCAACGACTAATTTGTAGTTATTTCAATCTAATGCATTTTCCATCTCACATTGTGGGTTTCATATCTAGATGTTTGATTCAGGCCTTTGTTTTTTTCCTTCTGTGTGGAAAAATATGGAACGTTTCATGAATTTGTATGTCATCCTTGCACAGGGGACACCCTCATCCAACTTTAGCATACTTGCTGCTGAAGCAAGCGCAATTTGGGCCTTTAAAAAAAAATATCTTCCATATCTCTGCTTAACTTTGTTAACATATACAATACAGTTGTTTTTTTAAAAGATGTATTTATTTATTCCTGAGAGACACAGAGAGAGAGAGGCAGAGACATAGGCAGAAGGAGAAGCAGGTTCCCCGCAGGGAGCCTAATGTGGGACTCCATCCCAGATCCCAGGATCTCACACCCTGAGCCGAAGATCCTCAACCACTGAGCCACCCAGGTGTCCCTATATCATACAGTTTTAATTAAAATTATTTACAGTTTTAATAGTTGTTTAATAACTATGTCTTCCTCATTATTCTAACATGTCAGTTATTTAAGTCCTTTTTGATTGATTTGTTAGTCTCCTCATTACAGGTTATGATTTCTTACCTCTTCACCTATGTGCTAATCTTTGGTTAGATGCCGGACCTAGAGAATTTTACTATGTTGGATATTAATAAGCTTTGTTTTGGTGTGAGGTTAAGCTTCTTGGAAACTGGTCCTTTTGGGCCTTGCTTTTATGGTTTGGTAAGTAGGTCTGGAGCAGTGCTCAGTCTAGGACTAGTTAATTTCTGCTACTGAGCACTTTACCTAGTGCCTTGTGAATTTTGAGTTTTTCCAATCTGGTTTGTGGGAACAGGTACTGTTTGCAGCCACATGCGAGTACCAAGCATTGTTTCCTCTAGTCTGTTTTGGATGTTTGTTTCCTTGGCCTTTGGTAGTTTCCCCACATGTATGTGCTTATGATTCTTCTACTTAATACTCCAAAGTGACCCTCTGTACATCTCTGGAGTTCTCTCTGCAACTCTGTCCTCTCTGATGTACTCTCCTATGAATTCTAGCCACTTTTGCCCTCAGACTCTCTACTCAGGAAGTCTGCTGGGCTACACTTTATTTCCCCCCTCTTCCTCCAAAGGCTTGGACAATTTCAAGGTAGTAAGCTGGACTGTTGAGAGGGTTCAACAAAGTTTATTTCCCACCTCAAGGATCACTGTCTGATATCCATTGTCTTGAAAATCATCCTTTAATGTGCTTTTGAGGGGTAAGGAATAGTTGGTTTCTATTGTTTTTGGTTGTTTCAAGGGGGATTTTTTTCCATCTTGATCATAGACATATTTTATATGTAGTAGGCACTACTTTTAAAGAACTATTGGTGTTAATCAAGTAGATTGGTACACAACTAAAGGCATTTTGTCTTATTTAGTGTTGCTTGTCAGCTACTTGCCTCTGTCTGTGAAAGCCATAGGGCAATATAGTTGTTAAGTTGATCAGGTGAATGAAAGAATGTGGATGAGAGAGCCCCAAAGCCCAGGATTGGCACAGCAGATAAAGTTCAGTATTGTTCTGGAGCTCTTCCTATCCCATTTCTACAGATCCAGCTGATTGGCAGAGTTTGTCAAACATGCTACCTTTCCCTTGGAGGCGTCCAAATTCATGCAGGCCCAGCCCTATTGTAGTTTACAAGGATAGTTCTTGCTGTTTGAAAAGCTTCTGCAGAGTTAATTGCTGGTGAAACAGCTAAAGAACATCAAGTGCTTCGATACAGAAACTTTTATAGATTTCTGACCACTAGGTGGTGATATTGGCAGTCCATTGACAAGTGAGCTTTACCTACTTGCTACATTTATTATGGGAAGCTTTTACAAAAATGTAAACAATTTAAAAAATAAACTAGGAAAATATTAAATAAAAAAGCAAAATAACATTTTAAGTGGTTGAAAATAATGAATTTTAGCACTATTGGTTATAATTATAAAGGCAGGTAATTTTGAGTGTTATAAATTCACTTTTTAATTGTGAAGCCCTAGAAAATATAATCCTGATAATTCTATAATGTTACCCATTTGTATGTATAACAGCATTGAATTGAAATCACAGGGTATTATAGTGCATATTAAATAATAGTTATATGTTATTTGTATTTGGTACTGTTTCTGTGACTTAATACTTTTGGCTCCCTGAAAGATGTTAAGACTTAAAATCTAAGTAAGAGTTTCATACGTTAAAATATCCGAACTTAAATATCCTAGCAACTTTTTTGCTGCTATTTTTTTCTAATATTTCTATATTAGAAAGGCATTTTTTTGTTTTGAGTATCAAAAATGTTTTGTATTTAAGTTGGGGGATCCCTGGGTGGCGCAGCGGTTTGGCGCCTGCCTTTGGCCCAGGGCGCGATCCTGGAGACCGGGATCGAATCCCACGTCGGGCTCCCGGTGCATGGAGCCTGCTTCTCCCTCTGCCTGTGTCTCTGCCTCTCTCCCTCTCTCTCTGTGTGACTATCATAAATAAAGGAAAATTAAAAAAATATATATATTAAGTTGGTTTATGCATAAAATTGACAAATTTGCTATGTTCTAAAACTTGGTAGAATCCTCAAGGAATGAATTATTTAGAAGAGCTGAGTTTCTCCCATAACAATTATTTTGTTAGGCACTATTTTTTCCAATTTCCAGTGGAAGTTATCCTAAAATATATTGCATATTTCCCTGGCTTCCTAATTGAGCCCATTGAAGAGTTTGCCCTTTCTGGATGAGTCCAGGTTCTTCCCTTGAGTATCAGATAGTTCCCTCTTCTGTATGAGAAAGTCTTAAAAAGCCTGTCAGGGTGTATTCTTTGCCCCTCTGTTGAACAACCCCAGACTATTGTGTCTTTGCGTCCCTATGACTGCTTTTTATGGATTTCTTTTTTTTTTTTTTGTCTTTTTGCTGTCATTTTCTGTTGTCATTGGCTAGCAATTATTGTCATGTTTCTTTGCTATTGATTCTGATTAAATAATGATGCATGCTTTGTGTAAGTGTAAAAGAAAAATACAGTCCAGGAGTCTTTGGTATGCATGGGCCTTAGTATGTGAATTTTATAATTTTCAGATACTCAGTGCCATATAAAATATCTAGTTCTAAAGTGTGTATCAAAAAAAAAAGTGTGTATCAAAAATACTTAGAGATTCAGAGGTGGTGGGTGGAAGCAGAAAAATTGAGTGAGTAGGGGTGCCTGGGTGGCTCAGTCAGTTAAGTGTCTGCTTTTGGCTCAGGTCGTGATCCAGGGTTTTGGGATCGAGCTTCACATCACTGGCAGGTCCCTCCTCAGCTACAGTTTCCTTCTCCCTCTCCTTCTGCCCCTTGCCCTGCTTGTGCTTTCCCCCTCTCTCTCTCAAATAAATAAATAAATCTTTTTCTTTTTTTTAATAAAAAAATCTTAAGAGGGGAAAAAAAAACCCTGGGTAAATGTGTACTTTTATTTTTGGCCCCTTCTCTGGTCTTCCTATCTCTAATTAGGAACCCCTTTGCTGAATGTAGGATGGGATAAATACCTGACACTGTTACCCTGGTGGAGGCAAACAGTACTCCTCCACTCCTTGCTGTTTATTTTCCTTTTTATTCTGCTATGTCCCTGTCTACTTGCTGTCTTGAATTTTGTTCTCTGTGCTTTCTTATTCTTTCTTTGAACTCTGTTCTTTATAGCTTTTGGCGGGAATGTTATAGACTTTGATAAAAGCCTTCTAGCAGTATTAAGACTTAAAAAGCTAGTGACACGTTTTGAAAGGTTTAGCACTAATTGAGTATTAAGAATAATTCCCACTACTTGAGTGATTTTTTTAACCCATATAATTATTTCCATAAGATTTGCAGTTTTGTTTCTTGTGGCAATTGACCAGTTCGTTCTAACTTTGGCAATTACATTTAGCCGTTAAATTTTCTCCTCCCTCTCCCCCTCCCTCTCACCACCCTCGTTTCCTTTGGATTTTTCACTTCCTTTCTTTGTTTACTGCACGCCTGCTCATAGTTGCCTGCATTCATGTGGAATAAATGATTCATGTCCATAATTCTGGTTCCTAGAAGATAAAAATTTTATGCAGTAATGTTATTGATTATATTTCATTCATTCTTATAATGTGCTTTGTGTGGCACCTCTAGGCATGTAGCTCCAGGTTAAGTATATATTTGAATATTTTCTAAGACTCCTAATTTATAGCTTGAATATTTAATCAGTCTACATCATTAGACAAGTTGTTAATTGGGCATTTTTGTATCATAGCCAGAATAGTTAAATTCACCCTTTTTAGAAAGGGAGGGGCAAATTTGGGAGGTCCCTGGTGTAATGCACTGAGACACATTCTACCAGTGATAGACACAATTTGGCAGAGATTAAATATGCACGTATGAATTCATTGTATTGATTTCAAGACCAAAACTTTTGTGTGAAACACATACTATTCTGCCTCTGCAGAGTAAGTTCACTTGAACTGCCTCTACACCCACCTGCAACATTTACACAGAATGTAACCTTTTGCCTACATCCATAGTCAAAATGAAAGAAGCATAACCTTGAAGTTGCTGGGTTATTTCGATCCTACTAGCAAACAGCTTTTGTGGTTCACTAATGGAAATAGCTCAGACTTTGGAGCGGAAGAATTGCAGTTGGGCGCCTCAGTAATGGATGGATTTGCTGCTCAGAATCTTCCTTGAGGCAAAGGAAATGCACTGCCTCTGCCATGTGTAGTGTACCGTGCCATCAACTGAATGACAGATTACCTAAAAATCATTTCTGCTTTTGTTGCTATTTATTTATTCAGTCCCTATTTGTCAACTTTAATTTTTCTCCTTTTTTGGTAGTTTGTGATAATTGGGGGTCTCTTCCCCAAATACCAAACTTCACGTTGATCACTTTGTAAACAGCAAAGGCAACATCATTATGTACTAGCCTTGAGTGAGTGAGTGAGTGTGTGTGTGTGTGTGTGTGTGTGTGTGTGTGTATTGAGTCACTACCAGTGTGTGAGAGAAGTGGGAATTAAAAATACACTAGAGAGATCCCAAAGGCCTAGGTTCCAGTACTGGCTGTCTTTGCGACCGACTAGTTGTGTGAATTTGTCATTAAATCTCTCTGGGGGGGATCCCTGGGTGGCTCAGCAGTTTGGTGCCTGCCTTTGGTCCAGGGCGTGGTCTTGGGATCTGGGATCAAGTCCCACGTTTGGCTCCCAGCATGGAGCCTGCTTCTCCCTCTGCCTGTGTCTCCGCCTCTCCCTCTCTCTCTGTGTCTATCATGGATGAATAAATAAAATCTTTAAAAAAAAAAATCTCTTTGGGCCTCAATTTCCTTATCTTTGAAATCACATTGGACTAGAAAGTATCTAAGTCAGTTCTTGATTTAAAATTATTTGTGGAAAAAAAAAATAAATAAAATAAAATTAATAATAAAATAAAATAAAATTCTTTGTGGGGATCCCTGGGTGGCTCAGCAGTTTAGCGCCTGCCTTCCGTCCAGGGTGTGATCCCGGGATCAAGTCCCACATCAGGCTCCCTGCATGGAGCCTGCTTCTCCCTCTGCCTGTGTCTCTGCCTCTCTCTCTCTCTCAGTCTGTGTCTCTCATGAATAAATAAATAAAATATTTAAAATAAAATTAAATTCTTTGTGCCTCTCTGCATAGTAAAATACTCACCTTGATACCTCAATAGTTATACTTTGGGGGTTATAGATTTGATATGGCATTCTTTTAGTGCTCTTTTAGTAGTATAATAAATAGTGTGTTCTTAAAATTGTTTTGTATACAAATATGCTAAAGAAAGGTGGGTTTTTTCTTTTCTTCCAGGACAATGGCTTTGTGCATATTCATACTCCAATAATCACATCCAATGACTGTGAGGGAGCTGGAGAACTGTTTCAAGTTGAAGTAAGTTGTGCTTCCCATCTTGAGGAATAGGTTGCTCTTTGATATTTTTCTTCTGTGGGTTTGCTTTAAATTTAGTAACAGTTGTGTGGATAGACCATAAGTAGAACCTGAAGTTTTGTCAATAGTAATCCTTAAAAAAATATATATAGAAAATTCAAACTTCTCTGATTTCCTGACCTACTGGCTGTATTACTGACATTGTGATTGAAAGGAATGAATTTTTAATTCAGTACTCCATTTGTTCTCCTTGTATAACTGTGAATTGATGAACTAGAGAAACTTGAAGAGATTATAATGAAGATTTTTAAGATCTCTTTCATGGACATTCAACCCGCAATTAATATTTTGGGATTTAAGTCATATTTTAAAAGATAAAATAAGAAAATACAAATGTAGATATTTTCTTTTCCAAAATCTTTAAGAAACACATTTATTTTATAAGAAATTATTTATGCTCTATGTACCTCATGAAAGCTCTGATTTTAGTTCTTTGTTCAGCAATAATTTTTTGAACTCCTAGTATATTCCAGGCATTGTCAGCTTGCCCTTGTTATACATTATTTAAAAGTTACTAGTTTTTTTTTTACTTGAAGGCAGTTGAAAGCCTTTCATTTACCAATTTCACAAGCTATTTAACATCATTGGCCAGTAGTATAATAATGGACAGAGAGAAATGGATGTTGATAAATGGTGCTTTCTGTATTTCTTTCATTTATTCAGTGATTTAAATAAGTCAAGATTCTTATTTATACATCTGGGTGATTCTATCAAATGACAAGACCTGTATATAACTGCTCTACTCTGGTTCAGTACTTTGGACTCCTGATAATGATGCTTTCCTTCTTGTTATAACAAAGTATTCATTGGGAGAAGTTGTCCTGTTATGTTGAAGTCATTATTCAAAATGATAATCAAATGCTGTCTATATTCATACATAGTTCAAAGAAATCTAGATAGCCTCTGCAAAAAGCAGAATAAAAATGCTTCATTTAACATTTAAACTGGGAGTGTTAGCATCTATAAATGTGAGTTCAAAGAAGGCAGGCAAATGATAAAATAACAATACATAAATTGTGAAAAACATTCTCCTCTAGGCGTTTATATTGTTTATTTTCTCTTTGCACCTTACTAGTCTGCTGACTGTTGAAGTGAAGAATTACCCACCTTAAATACATTTCATAATCCCTTAATGTAAACCACTGAATATTAAAAACAAAATGACAGGGAAGGAAAGTTATAATTTAAAGAGTTTTGCAAATAAGCAAGTAATTATTAAAGAGACCCAAATTAAGCAAGTAAAAAAAATATATATAACAAACTGAAATAGTGATACATTTGAAGATAACTCCTTTGCTACCAGAGAAATCCCATAAACAAGTTTGAATGATTACAGTATGTGTATTTTGGCCTAATTTAAACAACACAAGGCAAGTTACCAGATAAGTACAAATACAGAGGAAGGGAAAAACACATTTTTCTGATATTAAACAATGAGAAGTGTTTTATGTTTGTAGCATTTCAGGGCCAGGTGGAGGAATTTCACATAGTAGAATTAGACTTTCCTGTTCAGGGTACCAGAAAGAAATGCTTTTGAATTTGTTGGTCCTAGGCTCCTGCAGTAAGGCTCTAGATCTAGGTTTCAGCAATTTGTGGCTTTTTTGCTATGACCTACTGTCTTTGTTGCTTTCAGAAGTTTGGTTTTTAAGACTTGTCTTCTGCCCTTGCTCACCCTCTAAACTTTGAAAGTAGAACCTTTTTATTCACACCTCACACACCTCTGTCTAGTACTTCTGATCTTCATTGTGTTAATATTGTCCTGACTGTATGTAAAGGTGTTGGGGTTTGAATCTTGGCACCCTACTGTTAGGAGAAAGTTGAGTTTCATATTTAAATTCTTCCTTCTCTTGTGGTGTGTGAGTGGCTCAGTTGGTTAAGCAGGTTAAGCCATAGACTCTTGATTTCTACTCAGGTTATGATCTCAGGGTCATGAGACCAAGCCCTATATCGGGCTCCACACTGGGTGTGGAGCCTACTTAAAAAAAAAAAAAGGAAAAGAAAAGAAAAGTATGCCTAGTGCACACCCAGATTTGAGGACAGCAATAAAAAGCCACCTTGAAATAAACAGTGAAAACATACACTTCTCTAATACACTGTTGAGAAATGATAAATGTCCCATCATTTTAGTTTCCTTTTTCTTCCTTTCTGTTTCCTGTTTTAAGACTTTGGATATTTAAAAAAAAAAAAAAAAAAGACTTTGGATATTTGTTAAGGCTTGGGTAC
The DNA here is from genome assembly GCF_018345385.1 of Vulpes lagopus. Lineage (NCBI taxonomy): Eukaryota > Metazoa > Chordata > Mammalia > Carnivora > Canidae > Vulpes > Vulpes lagopus. Next base: position 29,372,458 of record NC_054838.1, on the reverse strand, counting down.
TACTGAACACGTATGTAGGAAGTTGCATTAAGACATGCATATGTTATTCAGTAGACATTTGTACCATCTGTGTTTAAGATGCTAGCTTGTCTCTGAGAAGATAAAAGAGATTAAAGGCAAGAATTAGAGATTATGGCAAAAATTAGCTATTAATGGGACATAAGATAAAACTGCTTTATGTATATATTTGGGATTACAGTCTTAACAATTGCAAGTGGTATGGACTTTAGAAGAAAATTCGGTCAATGAGGAATTGACTTGGTCAGGAAAATATTCAAAATAAATTTGTGACTGGAGTGAAATCTAGGGAGAATATTCCCAGTAGGGGAACAATGTGAGCAGAGTCAAGCAATGGATCCAGAATGAACAAAGTTGAAGGTTCATATTGGTAATATAGGAAATAAAGTTGGGTGGCTATAGGAACAAAATGATGGAGCAGGTTTTTAAAGACACAACTTTATTGAGAAATATTTTATATACCATAAAATTTACTCACTTAAAAATACAGTTCCATGGTTTTTAGTATATTCACAAGATTGTGCAGCCATCAATCACTACAATCTAATTTCAGAGCCTTTTCATCACCCCTAAGTGAAACCTAGTACCCAACAGTTGTCCCTTACCATTCCTACCCTCAGTTCTAGGTAACCACTAAAGTACCTTCTATAGATTTGCCTTTTGGAGAGCATTTCAAATAAATGGAATCATACAACATATGGTCTTTTGTGTTTGGCTGTTACTTCTTAGCACATTTTTGGTTTTTTGTTGTTGTTGTTTTTGTTTTATTTATGATAATCACAGAGGAGAGAGAGAGAGAGAGAGAGAGGCAGAGACATAGGCAGAGGGAGAAGCAGGCTCCATGCACCAGGAGCCCGACGTGGGATTCGATCCCGGGTCTCCAGGATCGCGCCCTGGGCCAAAGGCAGGCGCTAAACTGCTGCGCCACCCAGGGATCCCCTTAGCACATTTTTGAGGTGCGTTCGTGTTATAGCATTTATCAGTACTTCATTCCCTTTTATATTCATAAATATTGTATAGATGTACAATATTTTGTTTATCCATTTGGCAGTTGATGGATATTTGGATTGTTTCTATCTTCTGGTTATTATTAATAATGCTACTATGAACATTTATGAAAACATTTCAATAAGCAAATGATTTCATGTCTCTTGGGTCATATTGCTGAGTCATATAGCAACTCTGTGTCTAATATTTTGAGAAGCTGCCAAACCATTTTCCAAGGTGGATGTACCATTTTATAATCCTATCAGCAATGCATGAGTGTTCCTGTTTCCCCACATCATTGCCAACCTTTGTTATTGCCCTTCTTTTTTTTTTTTTTTTTTATTATAGCCATACCTAGAGGATATGAAATTTTATCTTACTGGGTTTGCTTTTTGCTTTTGGACATTCCACAATTTATATGTAAATGTGTAATTCATATCTGAGCTTTTAAAATTACAATTCTGTTATGCCAAAGTGTGATAGATAAATGGTCACACATCATAAAATTAAATTAGGCTGAGAAAACCTAAGAAAAGTACTTCATATAATAGGAACATTGTTCAAGCCTAGAATTTATACATTTAAATACCTTTTAAAGCTAAGAATGAACTGAAAGTATAAGCCTGTTAAATGAAACCCAGAAGACGTGTAATTTTGTATCTGAATCTCATACTGTGAAGAGTGTCATACTAAGATTTTCATGCTGCATCTCATACTGCGTGTTGAAGTTTGGCATTAGGTGTGTTTGTGTGTGTGTGTGTGTGTAGTTATATATGTTACATAAAATAACCATTTTAACCATTTTTAAGTGTACAGTTCACTACCACTAATTGTTATTATTATTTTTTAATATGGACATTTATTTTAATGAATATTTTTTTATTGGAGTTCGATTTGTCAACATATAACACCCAGTGCTCAATCCATCAAGTGCTCCCCTCAGTGCCCATCACCCACTCACCCCATCTCCCACCCACCTCCCCTTCCACTACCCCTTTCTCGTTTCCCAGAGTTAGGAATCTCTCATGTTGTCACCCTCTCTGATATTTCCCACTCATTTTCTCTCCTTTCCCCTATAATCCCTTTCACTATTTTTTATAATCTCCAAATGAGACAATATAATGATTGTCCTTCTCCGACTGACTTATTTCACTCAGCATAATACCCTCCAGTTCTATCCATGTCGAAGCAAATGGTGGGTATTCATCGTTTCTAATGGCTGGGTAATATTCCATTGTATACATAAACCACATCTTCTTTATCCATTCATCTTTCGATGGACAACGAGGCTCCTTCCACAGTTTGGCTATTGCCATTAATTATATTTACCATTACTACTGTCTATTTTTTAAAACTTTTTCATCACTTCAACTGAAACTCTATAGCAAAAGCTCTCCATTCCCCTTACCTAGCTCCTTATAACCTCTGATCTACTTTTTGGCTCTGTGGATTTCTCGTTATGGATATTTCATATCAATGGAATCATACAATATGTGTGTGGCCTTTTGCGTCTGGCTTCTGTTGTAGCATTTTTCAGAATTTCATTTCTTTTTATTACTAAATAATATTATATTGTGTGAATATACCATATTTTGTTTAACCATTCATTGATGGGCATTCAGTTTCCACCTTTTGGCTATTATGGATAATGCTGCTATAAACATTTGTGTCCAAGTTTTTGTTTGAATACTTGTTTTCAGTTTCTTTTGAGTGTATACCTGGGAGTGGAATTGCTGGGTTATATGGTTGTTCTTGTTTAAGTTATTGAGAAAGTGCCATATTATTCTCCACAGTAGCTGCACCATATTATATCCCCACTAGCAATGTTTAAGGGTTCCACTTCCATTTTATTTTTTTTAAGATATTATTTATTTATTTGAGAGAGAGAGAGAGCGCATGCACAAGTTGGGGAAGGGAGAAGGAGAGAGAGAGTATCTCCCGCAGACACTGCTGAGCACAGAGCCTGATAGGGGCCTCAATCCCACCAACCTGAGATCTTGAGCTGATCTGAATCAGGAGTCTGATGCTAATTGAGCCATGCTAGTGCCCTGAGGGTTCCATTCTTACTTCATCCTTGCCAGTGCTTGTTATTTTCAGTTTCTGATTATAGCCATTGAAATGGTGCAGTATCTTATTGTGAGTTTGATTTGCACTTCCTTAACAAAGGATGTTGAATATTTTTTTGTATGCTTTTTGGCCATTTGTATATCCTTAAAGAAATATCTATTTAAATCCTTTGTCAATTTTTTAATTGGCTTATTTGTCTTTTTTGTTGTTGAGTTATAGGAGTTTTTTTTCTATCTTAGAAACAAGTCTGTCCCCTCATCCCCCTAGAGTGTGAAGCCTCTGAATATGCCCTGGTTAACACAGCTTTGGGTATGCCTACAATCATCTAGAGATGGCATTGATTCTGGCCAGACTCTCTTTAGCTGTCTCTTTCCCAGACCACACCCAGCTCTGAAACTCCACAAAATTCCAGGCTGATTGCTCTATTTTTTCAGCATTATTCACAGACTGATCCAGTCAAATTCAGGCTCCTTTAAAGGTATGCTTCCCAAAGTCAATGTTTGAAATTTATCCTGGGCCCAAAAAGTCTCCTCCCTGCTCTCAATTTCTCTCCAGCAAATTAGCAGGTCTACAGTTTAACCTTTATCTCCAGTGTCCATAACCTCCCATTTGCCTTTCAGCATGACCTTTTTTATTTTTATTTTTTTGAAAAGAACCCTTAGGTTTGAACTTCTATACACTCTGTTGCAAATGAAGTCCGCTCCTTTTAAAAAAGAGATTTGGGGAAGTATTTTATGCTCTGCTTCTATCCCCAGGGGAAATCTCTGAACAAGGCTGTAATGCTCGAGGCTGGGACAATGGACACATCTAAGTGACATTCTGATACAGGAACCAAGCTCAGTGGAGTGGGTGGCTGCAGCTCCAGGTCTCCCAGACTTGCCTGGCCCACCTTGTGAGCCTGGGTAAGAGAATCAGGGCCTTGGAGTCTTAGTGCCTTGCTCAAGATAAAGCCTCCTGACCAGCAGCCCCTGGGCAGAAGGGAGCCTCCACTTCTTGGCCATGCTCACGTAGGACTTAGCTTCAGCAGCAGGTAGCCATGGGCAAGGTGAGAAATGCTGACATGCTGCCCCTCCTGCTAAGGTTAGTCCTCTGACTGGGAGCTGGGGTTCAAAAGAGCCCTTGTCTTTGTCTTCTCAGTCTGGAGTGGAATTTCTGTCCTGCTGAGCTGTGATAGGGAAAGGAGGGAGAGTGGGTTGTCATTCAAACACCACTTGTCCTTACCAAGCTTTAGTAGATTTTCTTGAGTAGATGGTTCTTCATCTGCTGTATGTCCTTAGGACCATTTCCAGGGACTTCAAATGGCTAGGGTAGGGGTATGGTTTGTTTTTTTTATTTTTTATTTTATAATTTTCATCAGTTTCACTGAGGAGTGGGTCTGCAGAACCACCCCCCCCCCCTCATGCCAAAAGTGAGAGTTTTAAAAAAGGAGGAAAAAAAAAAAGGCTGGTTACTTTGGACTACTTTTTACTACCACATTCTTCGATCTCCTCATTTGTAAACTGTGATTAACACAATGATTATAGGTTGTAAGGATTAAGTGAGATGACACATATGAAAACTTAAAATTGCTATTCAAAAATAAAGAAAACTTAATATGCAGGAGCAGATTGATGTAAGCACCAAAACTTTCTCTTTTCCAAATTGTTGTGCATTCTAAAAATGGTAATAAGTTACTGGACCTCAGGAATTTGGGTGCTTGTAAGTTTTAATGGCTAAACTATGGCACACGTCATTTTGATTCTGCTTGATGTTTGCACTTTTTAATATTCTTACCTGTTTCTTTTAAACTTTTTAGATGGTATGAGGACTAACCCAGGTCAAACTTCTTATCAAAATAGCTTTTTTAGCTGCCATTAAGGTTTTCCTTCTTCTAAGTCCTTGTGTTCAGTTGATATAGCTTCTTTGGACATTCACTTGTTCTTGACATCTATTTTATTTCCTCATCTAGATTGCAAGTTTCTTATAGGGAACTACCTGACAGTGGTGGGACACTTGGATACTTGTTGATTAATATTTTCTGTGGGCTCTTTTAGCTTTGCAGAACTTTCAGCCTTAAGATTAGTCTTTTTCTGTTGATGTTTATTTCTGTTAAGAAGGCCTAGTTTCTGCATGTGAAAAATGCCTAGGACATATCTAGGAAAATAGATAAGAACTCAACACTAGTGTTTGCCTGGGGCATGGGGCCTTCTGGTCTGTATGCTTTGAATTTTTAATCATCTGCTTGTATTGCTTAAAAACAAAAATTATATGGAAAAGTTACACTGTTCAAAAGTTACAAAGAGTGTAAAGTAAAAAGTTTGTTTCCCTCCTACTCCTGACTTCCAGCTACCCCAGTTCTCCTTGCCATAGACAGCCACTGTTAACTTTTTCTCTAGAGAGTTTGTACCAACTTTTATTTCTGTCAGTAATATGTGTGGGTGCTTTTTCATGAATCATCTGTCAGAGTGTATTACCAAATCTTTTAACTTTTCTTCTCCAGTTTTAACCAGATATATTACTTTTTCAATGAAAAAACTAAAGAGGAAAAGGAAAGCAAATGCCACACTAGATTAAGAGAAGCAAATCTGTTTTCAAGGGCACTGAGAAGAGAACTGACTCAATACCGTGTTTTTTGCTGCTTCTAGTGTGAAATGATGATTTTGTGAATCAACACCTTGGTTTGAAAAAAAAAAATCCCTCAGACTATGAACCAATACAGCCTACTACTAGATCTTATTCAGAAGACTGAGCTATTTCTTCCATCCTACATACAGCATCCACCAAGTGGTGTGCATTCTTAAAATGATCTAATCCCATCAGCCACACAACTGAACTAAAATTGCACTATTTGCTTCATCCTGTAAATATTTGTTAATCCTCCTTTCTTGTGAAAAGTACTGTGCTAGTGCTATTTGACTTACAGTTATTTCCGTTTTGCCTCTCAGCAACATGAATTTGCAAGATATTTTTAAATGGGAAAAACAAAATCCTACAATAATAAATCCCACCAAAATAATGTGACTTTGAAAGCTAGCCATATTAAAAGAAAATTGCAGATATTACAAGGATACATTTTAAGTCAAATCTTTAAAAATATAAAAACACTGTGAATCTGAATCCAATAATGCTTGGGTTCATAATTTTAAAATAGTTTTGCTTTGATTCAGGTGCCAGCATTTTCATTTGATGATAGATAAGACTGATAACATCTAATGTTTGTAAAATATGTTAAGTCAGCTAATATTTGTATAGTACTTTACTATCATAGATGTTATTTCACTGATGTTTTTTGTAATGTTAGACCACTAGACAGGGCTCTAAAAGGAGTAATCCCATTTTAGTAGCTTGAAATAATCCAAGGAAAAAAAGAAAGAGAAAAAAACATTTATTGAATATCAAGTAGATTTCAGGCACCATTTCAAATTCCTTTATATTATATAATATTTTCAGCAACCCTTTGAAATAGGAATTAATTTGCTTTTGGAAGAGCAGAAACCATGTATTTGTTTCTTGTACATTGTTGTAGAATACCTGGCACATTCTCTGGCACATGGTAGGTGTTCCATAAATGCTTGTTGAATAAATTATCTTTTATTTTTACATGAGGAAACCAGGCTCAAATTAAAAACAAACAAACTTACCAGAGCCACACAGTAAGGGACAGAGTTGTAGTTGAAACAAGATCTGTTTGGCTGTAATGTAAATGCTGTTTGTACATACCACATTGACTCCTAAAGTTGGCTTTTGAGAAAAGATACCAAAACTTTAGTTTTGAGGTTAAAGGTTCTTTATTAGATAGTAGACTACTGTTAAAGATGAATACCACACTAAAGTAAAGCATCCTTGCCTTTTCTTTTTGGCTGCTCTTCAAAGACAAACTTTTATTTTCCTGGGGGAAGGACAAATAATAGCATATACTGATAACTTACTGTTGATAAGAACTTGAAGTACTGCTCTTTTTTGTATAAGTAACCTGTTAGTAATGCTTAATTAATTTAATTTTATTTTTTAAAGATTTTATTTCTTTATTCATGAGATGCACACACAGAGAGAGGCAGAGACACAGGCAGAGGGAGAAGCAGGCTCCAAGCAGGGTGTCTGATGTGGACTTGATCCTGGGACTCAATCCGAGGACTCGAGGCTCACACTGTAAGCCAAAGCCAAATGCTCAGCCAATGAGCCACCCAGGTGTTCTACTTAGTTCATTTTATTAAATATCACATAGATACCAAATAATAAAAGCTATATAGACAGTATAGAAGGTACACCTGTATTCACTACTAAACTTAAGAACTAGAACATTATTAGTACCTTTGATCTCCCACTTTGTACTTTCCCCATTCCATCTCCCTCTTGGTCCACTGTGCCAATTATTTTTGTGTGTGCTTTTAAAAAAAATTAGTTTTATCACATGTGTGCCTGTAAGCAAAATGTTGTTTCCTTTTGCATGGTTTTTAGCTAATACAATGGAATCATACTATTCTACGGTGAGTTGGGGTTTGGGTTTGGGTTTGGGTTTTTCTGGTGGGTTCTTTTTTTCCCCCTCAGTGTCATGTTCCAATTCAGTCCAAATCTCTGGGAAATAAGGTTCAAGCATTAGTATTTTTTAAGGCTCTCTGGGTGATTCCAATATGACTTTGAGAGTATATACAAAATAGTGCAAGTGCATGTTTATAACTTCAATTGTGCTACATAAATCCAGATTTTTACTGTAAAGAATGAATTTAAACTCCCACCAGTAGGGTGTGCTGTTCCACATCCTTGCCAACACTTGATATTTTTGGTCTTCTAAATTTTTAAGGATCTCATGGATATAGAATGGGATAAAATGAGATCTTGAGGTGATTTCAATTTGCTTTTCTCTAACAAATATTGAGATTGGAAATCTTTTCTTATAGTTATTGGCCACTCATTTCCTCTTCTATATTTTCTATCGTGTTGTCTTTTCATATCAGTGTTTTTACATTCTGGATAATATTTACCCTTTGTTGAGTGTATTATTATAGATGTTTTCTCTTAGTTTGTGGCTAAGTTTTGTAGTTTATTTACACTGTTTTTTAATAAACAGTTCTTAATTTTAATGTTGACAAGTTTCAGTCCTTTTTTATGGTTTGTGTTTTTGAATCTTGTTTAAGAAATCCTTTATTATCTCCTAAAAATTTTATAATTTGTACATTACATATATATGGCTTTAACTAGACGAGTTCTGATTATAATGTAAGAGTCCAATTTTTTTAATGGATAACTATTTCAATAGTTCGTTGAATAGTTAATTCCTCTTCAAGTGATCACAGTTGCCAGCTTTATATAAATCAAGTTTCCATATATATGTGTGTGTTTGTATATTTTATTCCAGTGATTTATCTATATGCCAGTGCTTCATTCTCTTTATTGCTGTAGCTCTTGGAGACACTTTTTTTTTTTTTTTAAGATTTTATTTATTCATGAGAAACAGAGAAAAAGAGAGAGGCAGAGGCAGAGACACAGGTAGAGGGAGAAGCAGGCTCCATGCAGGGAGCCCGATGTGGGACTCGATCTCGGGTCTCCAGGATCAGGCCCTGGGCTGAAGGTGGCGCTAAACTGCTGAGCTGAGAAATCTTACTTTGTGGAAGACACATTCTACCTTTTTAAGGAGTCTCTTGGCTATTCATGATCCTTTTCTCCTCCATCTAAACTAATCAATCATCTTGACAGGCTCAAAAAAAAAATCCCTATTTGGCCTTTATTTGGGATAACACTGATTCTGTAGGTCAGTTAAAAACTGGTGTCTTCACAGTATTGAGTTCCTATCCCTGGACATAGTATATATCACTCTGTATATTTAGGAGTTTTTCAGATCTTTTCAATAGAGTTTAATCATTTTCTTTGTAAAGATCATGAGTACCTTTTTATGTTTATTCCTGGGCACTTTATATTTTTTGTAGTATTATAAATGTTCTGTTTATCTTTGGAAAGTATATTTTTCAAGTTACTGCATTCAGTGTTCAAAATATAGATGTTAGAACAAGATTATTAAATTATGCAGATATATAATATGCTTATTGATATTTAATATACTTTATCTGCCATTTACTGATATTTTTAAACCCTCTGTTCCATTTTTTCTTATAATTTTTGTTTTATATGTTTTTCAGGCCATGTTATTGGGTATACACAAATTTAGAACTACTTGTTGACGAAATCAGTCTTCTTTCTAGCTTTGTTTCTTGCCTTATTATCTATTTTGTTTGATAGTAATTTAACCATACCAACTTGGTTATGATCAGTATTTTTCTGGTATGCTTTTTACTGTTATTCATCCTTTTACTGCTAACCTTTTTTTTTTTTTTTTTTTTTGGTCCGATGTTTAAAATATGTATCTTGGAGATAGCATACAGAATAGGTTTCTAAAAACATTTAATTGCTTAGTCTTTGCCCTTTTCCTGTTTACTTTTGTCCACTAATGTTTATTGTGATTGCTCTGCATTTGGATTTTTGTAAACATTTTGGGCCTTTGTCATTTTTTTCTTTAAAAAGTCCCTCCCTGGGGATCCCTGGGTGGCGCAGCGGTTTAGCGCCTGCCTTTGGCCCAGGGCACGATCCTGGAGACCCAGGATCGAATCCCACGTCGGGCTCCCGGTGCGTGGAGCCTGCTTCTCCCTCTGCCTATGTCTCTGCCTCTCTCTCTCTTTCTCTATCATAAATAAAAATTTTTTAAAAATCCCTCCCCTTTTTAACCTTCTTTTGAAAAAAAATAAATGTTTTTTTCCATATTTTTTATGCTGTTTATTTAGAAGAGACTAATGAGGTACAAGAGAAGGGAGAATTTAAGGTAGTGATTCTCAATCTTGACTGCATATTTAATTCACCTAGAAACATTAAAAAATATGAATGCCTTGGCTCTTCTCCCCAGAAATTCAAATTAATTGGTCTGAGATATAACCTGGCATGGGGAATTTTTAAAGCTTACCAGGTGCTGTCAATATTGAAAGCTCCTGCCTCCGGAGAAACTCTTAAATATATGACACTAAATGTAGACATAAGCTTAAAAAGCTGGGTGATTATGACCAACATCCTTTTCTCCCTATAGCTCTTTTGCCTCTACCAACTAGGAGAATTCACTAGCTAGTTCATTTTTTTTTTCTGTTATGTTCTAGTATGCACAGATTTACATTGTGTCACGTGTTGAGAATTACTTATTAAAATTTGTTTTTTAAATTAAAATGAGCTGAGAAGCACCTGGCTGGCTCAGTGGAGCATGTGACTCTTGCCCAATCTTGGGATCAAGCCCTACATTGGGTGTAGAGATTACTTAAAAATAAAATCTTAAGAAGTAAAATAAAATTAGCTGGTCCTGAAATCATTCTTTATCCAGAAGATTAAACTGGCACATGAAACTGTAGGCAGAATAACTAAATGTTGAATTGGATTTTCTAGGAGAATTACATAGAATAATTTGTACAGAATTATTAAATGTCAGATTTGCTTCTCATTTTATTTTATAAGGTTACGAGGGGAGTTCTCTGTCAAGGAGAAATTAGGTGCTAGAGTGATCAGAGATGTCTTCAGGATAAAGTAGGCAATTTGTGATCCTTTTTGATATTTCTGTCTTTGATTTTTGCTCCCAACTTTGTCTTTCACTTTTTGCTCACCAAAGAACCCAGATTCATCTCAGGTCCCCTTCCAGAAAGTTAAATTGGTAGGAGTTTGGAGAAGGGAGAGAAGCCTATAGTGAGAAACAAGCCTGTTATTGAGTGAATATAAGGTGATGCATATCACTTACTTAACGCAATAATTAATTCTTTTCCTCAACTAATATTGAGTACATAACATGTGCAAGGAATATTAGTGGTGAAAAAGTACACAGAAGTTTTTTTCCTCAAGAATGTATGTATACTTGTATAAAGGGAACCACAGTAAGCAAAATAATGTAGTGTATTAGGTATTGTAGTAACCGTCTAAACATAGCTCCCTAGTGTACTCTGCTTCCCAATGTTAAAACCCTTCTGTTGTCCCTTCCCACACTTCATTTGGGCTATTTCTGTGTAACCAGTGGAGCAAGATAGAAATGAAGCTTCCTTGGCTAGGTCAAAACCTCACAGTTTCTGCCTTTGGTCTTTTGAAATATTTGCCCTGGGGGATGCCAGCATCTGTATAAAAAGACTGAGACTACCACGAGACCATCATGCTTTGAGCTAGCCTTGGGGCCTGTCCCAAGTTGGTTGGCAGGCGGGTTGCTGCGTCCTGTTTGCACAAGGGCGTCCCTGCGCCCCATTGACGCCGCGGCGAGAGGCCCTCTAGTGGGGACAGGTGGCACTGCGCGCCCCTGCCTCTGGCCACCGTGCTGCCCCTCAGGACGCCAAGCTCGTCGTGGACACCCCACCCCACCCCCAGGAGGCCAGAGAAGTGAGGAGGGGGCCTCCTGGGGTGCCCCGAGCGCGGTGATGGGGACACGTCGGGCCACCCCCGTGCCAGGCCTGGACAGCACGTGCAGGTGATGTGCCGTGTCCTTCGCCGAGAGCAGAGGCTTTCTGAGGATGCTCACCTGTCTTGTCGAGTGGATGCTGGTTGGTGAGGCCGTCGTCTTGCAAAGTTGCTCTTGAGCGGGACCAGCAGAGTGGCGCTGCCCGGTGGTCACGCGTGGTCGGGGCGGCTGGGGGCACGGGCACATGCCAGGGGGCCCCCCCTGCCCTGCCGTCAGTCCCCCGTCCCGCGCTGTGCGGTCTGCGGGGCCCCTGCTCACACTGGGGTTTGGATAATTCTCTACCTTTTTTTTGTAATTGCAGAATCATAAAATATTTTAATTTCAAGGTTTAAAAAAAAAAAAAAAAACCACTACACTAGTACACTAGTCATGTGAGAAAGCTAAGTGGTAAGATAAAGATTTCTTGGCCAGCCCCCAGCTGTTTGAACCATCCCAGCTAAGGTACCAGCCTTGCAGTTGAAGAAGTCATCTTGGATATCTAGCCCAGTTGAGCCTTCAGATTACTTCAGTCCCAGCAGCCATTTGGCAATAACCACATTAGACACCCTAAGCAAGAACCACCCAGATAGACCTAGGTAACCCATATAATCATGAAAAATAGCAATAGGTATTTATTTTAAGTTACTAAGGTTGAGAGTGCTATGTTACTCAGCAGTAATCAGAACAGATGGTGATTTATACTGTGGAATAAATTAAAGTCGGAGGAAAAAAGGTTAGGAAGTTGTGGGGGAATTCAAGTTTAAATTGAGTGATCAGAAAAAAACTCAGAAGATACTCAAACAAAAACACCATGGATGTGAGGGAGTGAGTAATGTTCTTCCCTGGGGGAAGAACATCCTCCAGTCAGAAGGAACAGCAAGTACAAAGGTCCTGTGCCTGAAGCTGCCTAAAGTTTTCAAGAAAAAAACATGAAGGCCAATGTAGATGTAGTGAATGAGGGGACAAAGAGCAGGAGATGAGAGCAGACTGATGTAGTAGGTTGGGAATCATCACAGATTATATAACGCTGTGATGATGTACTTTATGAGGTATAGCACTCTTCTTCATAACAAATATATTGTAATAATCCCTTTTCTCTCCTGAAGTGAAACATAGATAGTAGAGCTTTTCATGCACTTAATTTTTAAAAGAAAACAATTCAGTGTTCCCAACTTCCTTATAAAGAAGACATAAGATGAAAGTAATATAGTTTGCATATTTTGTTATATGAATGCTGTGGTATGACAAGTCTAGAATACAAGTAGCCATTATATAGAGTTGCTGACCTTGAGAGCTGTAAATTAGGACTTAAAGAGGTATGTTACAATAGTGACTCAAATGCCATGAAAAGTATTGCTAATGGTGGTAGGATTTTGTGATGTAGTAAATAATTTTTTCATTTTTTAGGGAGAGAAAGAAAGTGGGCAGGTGCTTGGGGTGGGAGGGGCAGAAGGAGAGGGAGAGGGAATCTTAAGGAGGCTCTATACTCAGCACAGAGCATGACGTGGGGCTCAATCCTATGACCCTGAGATAATGACCTGAGCTGAAATCAAGAGTCAGACACTTGACTGAGCAACTCAGGTGCCCCTATAGTGAATAATTCTTGATAGAATCCTATACCAGATGAAGCACAGATTTCCCTTGGAGGAACACATCAATTAACATGGAGGGTGCATTCTAGAAAATTTAGAGTATATTTAAAGAACAAAATTCACATAATGCACGAGTGTGCCATGGGATATTTGAAACTCTGGTAGTAACCTCTAAACTCCAATACCTCTCCCTAATCATTGTGATAATCAGTAGCATTCCCACTAGAAACCTCAGATATAAGGCTTTACAGGCCATTGTAAGAACTTTAACTATGAGTGAGAAAAGTCATTTCAGAATTCTAAGCAAAGAAGTAACATAAATCACTTAAGTATTAATGAAATCATTCTGGCTGCTGTATGGAGAATAAACAGTAGGTGGATAAGTACAGAAGAAGAAAAACCAGTTAAGAATCTAATGCAATAATCCAGATGGACAGATGATAGGGGTGTAGACCAGAGCTGAAATGGTGGATCCTAAAATGTGGTTGAATTCTGGATATATTTAGAAAGTAGTTTATGCATGTCAGTACCAGGCACATTTTCTTTTGTTTTTTTATCATCTCTATTCCTGGCCTATATTTTCCCAGTTAGTTGGGTTGGCTAGTTCACATCTCCTAGAGACCTTTAAACTTTTAATATGGAGATTGGGTTTTTTTTCTACAAATGGTTGTTTCCATTGCTAATTTTGTTTTTATTATTTTAATCTTTTTCATCATGTTAAGTATACTGTTTAATCCCTATCCCTTATTGCCCCCACCATCCCACCCACCTCCCTTCTAGTAAACATCAGTTCTCAGTGCAAGTCTGCTTGAGATTCTCTCTCTCCCTCTCCCTCTGTCCCTCCCCGCTGCTCTCTCTCTCTCTCTCTCAAGTAAATAAATAAAACCTTTTTAAAAATTAAATAATTAAAGTATAATTCTCCTTTTCTGGATTTTCCTTTTTTCTTTCCTTTTCTTTTTTTTTTAACATTGAACTTTAATGTTGCTAGTCCAGACATTAGAATTTAGTTAGTTCTTAACTAAAAGGAAAAGGAAAAGGTCAACTTCCAGTCATAAATGGAAGGAAAAGGTCAGCTTCGTAAATACTAGAAACCCTTTTGGTTTTATTCTCTTTAGGGCCATGGCCATTTAATTGTTTTGAGGAATGGGTTTTTGTTGAAAATCAGACACTTATTTTATGGATGCCATCCTTGAAGGAAGCATTCTTTGACATTGTTGACTTGAAATACTTTGATCCCCAAAAGTGATATAAATCTTTCTGTGATAATGTTTGAATAGCACCAAAATGATGAAATTTATATTAATACACCTTTTAATAGTTTATTCTTAAGCACCACAGCCAGCGTTAAAGGACAGCCAAGCCCTTCTGTCCCAAGTATCGTTATCTTGCTTTGTTCTACACAGGAACTGAAGGAAAATATGTTGTCTTGGGATACCTAGATGGCTCAGTGGTTGAGCATCTGCCTTCGGCTCAGGGCATGGTCCCAGAGTCCTGGGATAGAGTCCCACATCAGGCTCTTTGTGGGGAGCCTGCTTCTCCCTCTGCCTGTGTCTCTGCCCCTCTCTCTCTGTCTCATGAGTAAATAAATAAAATCCTTAAAAAAAAAAATGTTGTCTTTTAATTGTTGATTGGATTCTGTTTTTATACTGGGAGGAGGTATGGGACATAAGGGACTAGCTTTCATAGATATTTGATAAGGATTCAGGATGCTTGGTGCAATTTTATTTTATGAAGATTTGAGTGCCTATTATGATTAGTGGTAGCCAAGTACTTTAGGAGAGACAAAAGAAATACAATATAGTCCCTACCAAGAAGGAGCTAGGGAGGAGATGGGTATGTCATTGACCTAAAACCTAGGTACAAAGTCATATGCACAAGATCTTGATGGCAGTGGTAAACATGGAAAGGAGAGAGCAAAGAAAAGGTGGGTTTTTTTGTTTTTTTTTTTTTAAGAGAATGAGAACAAAGTTGGGAGTGTTGCGGGGGGGGAAGGGAGAAGCAGAAGCAGACTCGCTGCTGAGTAGGGAGCCCAATGGAGGCTTATTCTCAGGCCTTGAGATCATCACCGAGCTGAAGACAGCTGCTTAACCTACTGAGCCACCCAGGCCCTTGAAAGAAAAGTTTTTAAGTGTTAAAGATGAAGAAAAGGTTTGGAACCAATGCTTTTATGATCAGAAAGAACTAAAAGGCAATGTTTCTGATAAGCAATATTCCAGATTTGCATTTACTGCTTGAATATTTTCCTCTCACCTCTTCCTCCTCAGATTCTCACTTTTTCCCTTGTCTCAGTAAGTTGAGGGGGTGGGGAATGCTCATTTACTTGGTATGTACAAGTGGCTTAGGGACTTAACTCTGGACAGATTTCCCTTCTTTTGCAGAGGCTAGAAGATGGGATGAGAGTATAGTTAAGGAGCTATGTGCATGTCATATCCATCTTTACAGCACCAGCCTGACAACTAATATGCCAAAATTAATATTTTTTCAGTGATAATGGACAAAATGATTGGTACATTTTCCCTGACCCTTTCATATTTGGGAGCAAATTTGACTTTTGGCAATTAGCATTGTTTCTATTGGGAAAGAAAAAAAAGTAAGGCAGCATTCACCTTTTGTTTTGCCCCAGCCTCACCCTCTGATCTTACAGACATCAGGCCCCTTTCTAGATTCTGTGTTCTTTTTCTCAGACTGCTCAGCAGGAAAGCAGACTGTTTACAAACAGTCTGAGCTAACAATTTCCTTTTCTGCTGATCAAATAGTTGCCAAAGTAAAACCTTTCTCAGGGCTGAGGGTGGGTGTTCTAGTTAGTGGGTGTTCTGGAATGTAAATGGATCTTTATTTTAAGAAAGATTATTTTTATACCAGAAGTTCAGTGTACACCAAGATACAGATTCGTAGCAATCGGAAAGTATGGAAACATGAACTGGACTTACTGAAGATTATTAGATCATTGAAATGACTATTTACATGGCTTGTTAATAGCAGGAGCCTCTCAAAACTACCATGACCAGCAAAGTAGAATGCTACTTATTGAGCCTGTTTCTCTTGGCTTTAGTTTTTATAGATGAGATGCAGTCTATGGCATGTCAGGGCAATTCCTATAGCATGATAGCAGCCCCCTTTGAGACACAGCTTGACAGGAACATAAAACTACTAAACCACCAATCTTTGGGGACTATGTGACAGACTTAGTCTCTGTGTTTTGTTTTATGTAATCAGAATTCCATACTTAGGAGAGGTTTACATACTTTTTTAAAAAACATCTTGAATCCTATTGTGTTGTTTCTTTTTTTTAAAAAAAAAAAGATTTTATTTATTTATTAGAGACACAGAGAATGAGAGAGAGAGAGAGAGAGAGAGAGAGACAGGCAGAGGGAGAAGCAGGCTCCATGCAGGGAGCCCGACGTGGGACTTGATCCCAGGTCTCCCAGGATCACACCCTGGGCTAAAGGCCGGCGCTAAACCGCTAAGCCACCGGGGCTGCCCTGTTGTGTTGTTTCTACTGCACAGGAGAAAAAATAGGGAAGCATCCTAGTATATTAGAAAGATAATCATACTAGAAGCTAAGAAATCTGGATTTTACCACAAGTCTTGCCAAAAACTGGTTTGGTATGACATTCGACTTAACATTTAACACAACATTTTTAAGCATTAGGGTCTTTTTTTTTTAATTGAAGAGAAGTTATATTAAGGTCTCACTTGACTCAAAGATTCTTTGATTATTTATTATCTGTACCGCTAAAGGCATAGCCTCTCAATAAACCCTTAGGGTAAAGAAAGAAAATAGAATATTCACTGGTTTCATGGAGTGTATAGATGGCTAAGTACTCTTTTCCCTTCATGCTCTTTAAAGGAAATTGCAGATTAGGGTAAACAGGGCAGGGGCATGCTGTTTTGATTTTAGACCTTTTAGGTTTCTGTGCCATGCTTCATCTTTATACATTCTGTTCTTGACTTTTCCTCCCTGAGATTATGGGTAAACGAAATGGGGGGAAATGTGGGGGTGGAAGAGGGGAGAACAAACTAGAAGACAAAAAGGGTAAAAGGAAGTAAAATAGGATGTGGGTGCTTCAGTAACTTGGAGACTAAATAAATTTTCCATTGTTGATTACATTATTTTCCACTATTCAGTTTACTGCTCCTTACTCTCTCCTTGCTACGTATTTTACATGGAGGCAGAGTCAGATTTGTGTGGGTTTTTCTCTTTCATTCCCTTGAGATTTTGAAACTCCTCAGCTATATTTGTTCTGCTATGAGAACAGATAGCGAGAGGGCAATTTGAAATACTTATTTAATATTTTCTTGGAAATCTTCAAAGAAACAAATTTAGACCCCCATAATATGAAACTCCCTGGAATACTCGCATTTAAAAACTTTGGTAGTTCTTGGTTTCTCTCTTCTAGCACAAGAAAATTTTCTGTTGTGCGGGATAGAGAAAGGTGGGTTACATTGTGTTGCACTAATAAACGTTATGTGACCAGGCAAAATTAGTTGAATCACAGCCTATTTGAGTGGGAATAACTTTAAAATCATCTATTGTGATTCCCACATGTTTTTGCTCAGAAGTTGTTTCCAAATAAAATCTTATACCATGACCCAATATGTAAACTTAGATAAAAGTAATAACTGTTTATCAGGCAGCTCAAATCTTTATTGTTTGGTCATTTTACACCGACCACCTATATGAATATCTAGCAGAAAGTTGAGAGATTGCCAGAAAAGTCTATTACGTAGGAGTCTGTACATACTCCAGGACAACTTTGACTCTTGTCTACTAAATCCCCCTAGAAGTTTCCAAAATATTTGCTAGGAAACATCATCACCATTGAGAGGCACAAATCCATGATCTCTCCTCCAGTAATCTTACCCAGTTTCAAGGCTTTTTGTACTGTCTGAATGCTGATGATCACTGTTATTTCCAGTCCTACCCTCTCTTCGCTCCAGATTTATAGAAACAACTGCCTACCTAATGTTTTTCCTATGATGTCTAGTGTACACTCAAACAAAATGTGTCTTAAATATAACTCTTGATTTCTTCTCTCCAAAGCCTCTTCCTCTTCTAGTCTTTTCCATTTCAGTAAAAAATGAAGTTGCTTATTAAGTAAACAACCTAGAAATGAAACTTAATTTGTGCTTCTCCTGCCTGCCTGTCTTCCTCAACCCCCCATCTAATGTATCAGGAGATTCTGTTGATTTACCTCAAAGTCAATTCTCATTCTCTCCATTTCTATTTCCAATGTTACCTAATTCAAGGTACTGTCCTTTCTTGCCTGTGATTAGTCTCTCCATTTACACTTATTCTTTTGTTATCTGTACTCCTCTCAGACACTAGTATAATCTTAATACACATCATGCCAAAACCCTGCTTAAAATATTTCAGTAGTTACTCTGTGTTCTTAAAATAAAATCGTAACTTCTTATCATGATTTATGAAGGCACTACAGTGATCTCACTCCTGCCTGCCTCTCCAACTGAATCTTTTAACACTCTCTAATCCTTAATCTTCTCAAGCTACAGTAACCTGCCTTCTATTCCTCAAATATAGGAAGCCCTTTCCTAATTCCTGAATTCTCTCCACTGGCTGTTCTCTATGCCTAGAATATTCCTGTAGAGTACATTCTCATCCATGGATATCAGTTCCCTGCTGGTATGTTGCTGCTTCATGGCACTGCCCTCTCCACCCCCATCCCTGACTCATTTATCCCAACTTGTAGTTATCTTGAATCTTTATTAGTTTACATGCTCATTTTCTTTCTTCCTCATAAACAATGTAAGCTCTCAGAGAGGGCTCTTTTATTCATTGCCTTGTCTTTTGTCTAGCACAGTGCCTCGATAATGACTAGTTTTTACAAGTTATTGTGGAAAGTACATAGGAGGGTCCTCTTCCTAGCCTAGGCTTCAGAGTGGGCATTAGGGGTGGCTGTTAGTAGTAAGAAGTTTTGATGGGCAAATGATTTATGAGCTGAATCTTGAAGGACAAGTAAATTAATCCAGTTAGAACATCTGGGTAGGGGGAGCAATGTACTGTGTACAAAGACCTAGAGATTAGCAAGGACATTTGCAATTAAACTTGACTAGAGTGTACAGAGTAAGTACAAATTAGAACAAGAAAACTTTAGAAGGTCAATGGCAGAGAAGGAAGTTTCTTTTCTTTGCATTTTTTTTATAAGGAAGTTTCTTTTATGCTACTTCAAGGGAGGCTTTGGGGAGCCATCAAAGGATTTTTGTATTGTTTTCAGAGTAATCAAAATTTCAGTTTTATGAAGATTATTCTGGCAGGAAGTTTGAGGTTTGATTGGAAGTTTTCAATATTGGAGACTGTGAGACTTCTGCCTGTAATTCCTTTTGGACATCTTCTATTTATTAAAGCTTTCTTTTAGACCTTGATTGTGTTTAAAAAACTCACTTTGTTTCCTGTTAATGGCGACAAATTGTCTTTGTATAGCATTCCCTAGACCCCCTTTATGCTAAAAAGTTACAGAGGATCCTGACAAGCTTTTATTTATGTGAGTTATATTCTATTGATATTTGTCACATTAGAAATCAAAGCTGAGAATAATTTTTTAATTATTTATTTATTTATTAAAGATTTATTTATTTATTCATGATAGACACAGAGAGAGAGAGAGAGAGAGAGATTGAGGCAGAGACACAAGAGGAGGGAGAAGCAAGCTCCATGCCGGGATCCCAATGTGGAACTCGATCCCGGGACTCCAGGATCACACCCTGGGCCAAAGGCAGGTGCCAAACTGCTGAGCCTCCAAGGGATCCCTGAGAAATCAAAGCTGAGAATAATTTTAAAACTTTATTATTTCATTTAAAGTTAATAGACTCCTATTTTAGCATAAATATTGTCTATGAAAGTACACTATTTTCTAAAACAAAAAGAATTTGTAAAAATATTTAGATATTTGCACATCTCATTAATGCCTGACTAATAGAAGATGTCTGGATTCTCTTATTTGTGTCTGCTTTCATTCTGTTGTAATGTGTTGTTTTAGTTGAAATATATTGAGAAAATCTAGCCTCATGTAGATACATAATTGGAAAAGGAGTATTCTAATCCCTTTTCAGATTATTAGGGTTATTCTTCTTTGACAACAAATGGTAATTTTTTGAAGATTAGTTATATCATAGAATCTTTACTGATATTATAATGTACTGATGTCTTTCCTGGCTTTCACTTGTGCCTGGAATACTCTTCCTAGTTCATACTACATGCATACCTCAGAGACACTGCAGGTTCAGTTCCAGACCACTGCAATAAGATGAGTATCACAATAAAGCAAGTCAAATGAACTTTTTGGTTTCCCGTGCATGTAAAAATTATGTTATTACTCTATTGTAGTTTATTAAGTGTGCATTAGTATTATATCTAAGAAAACCATATATACACCTTAATTTAAAAATAGTTTATTGCTGGGACACCTGGGTGGCATAGTCCTTTAAGCATTAGACTCATGATCTCAGCTTAGGTCTTGATTTCAGGGTTGTGAGTTATTTTTTTTTTATTTTTATTTATTTATGATAGTCACACAGAGAGAGAGAGAGAGAGAGAGAGAGAGGCAGAGACACAGGCAGAGGGAGAAGCAGGCTCCATGCACCGGGAGCCCGACGTGGGATTCGATCCCGGGTCTCCAGGATCGCGCCCTGGGCCAAAGGCAGGCGCCAAACCACTGCGCCACCCAGGGATCCCCTCAGGGTTGTGAGTTAAAGCGGAGCATTGGCTCCACACTCGCTGTGGAGCCTACTTTAAAAACAAAACAAAACCCACTTTATTGTTAAAAAAAATGCTAATCATTATCTGAGCTTTCAGTGAATCGTAATCTTTTTTTGCTAGTGAAGGGTCTTGCCTTGATGTTGGCAACTGCTTACTAATCGTGGTGGCTGCTGAAGGTTGGGGTGGCTGTAATAATTTCTTAAACTGCTGCATCAGTTGACTCTTCCTTTCGTGAACAAGTTCTATATAACGTGCAATACTGTTACTAACTTTTTTCCCCTCTGTAGAACTTCTTCAAAATTGGAGTCAATCTTCCAAAACTGCTGCTGCTTTATCAAATAAGTTTATGTCATATTCTATATCCTTTGTGGTCATTTCAACAATCCTCATAGCATCTTCACCAGGAGTAGATTCTATCTCAAAAAATCACTTTCTTTTCTCATCCATGAGAAACCACTTCTCATCTGCTCAAGTTTTATAAGATTGCAGCAATTTAGTCACATCTTCAGGCTCTGCTTATAATTCTAGTTCCCTTGCTATTTCTACCACCTCTGCAGTTACTGCCTCCACTGAGGTCTTGAACCCTCTCAATCAGCCATGAGAATTGGAATCCACTTCTTCCAAATTCCTGTTCATGTTGATATTTTGAATTGTTCCCATGAATCAGAAATGTTCTTCATGGCATCTGGAATAGTGAATCCTTTCCAGAAGGTTTTCTGTTTACTCTGCTCAGATTCATCCAAGGAATCACTATCTATGGTTAAGTATAGCCTTATGAAATGTCTTTCTTACATAATAAGACTTGAAAATCAAAGTGACTCCTTGCCTACAGAACAGATGTTGTGTTAGCATGCAGGAAAACAACATTCATTTTGTTATGCATCTGTATCAGAGCTCTTGGGTGACCAGGTGCATTGTCAATGAGCAGTAATATTTTGAAAGGACTCTGTTTTTCTGAGCAGTAGATCTCAACAGTGGGTTTAAAATACTCAGGAAACCATGTTGTAAACAGATGTGCTGTCATACAGGCTTTGTTGTTCCATTTATAGAGCACAGACACAGTAGATTTAGCATAATTCTTAAGGGCCCTAGGATTTTAGGAATGGTAAGTGAGCCCTGGCTTCAACTTCAAGTCACCAGCTGCATTAGTCCCTAACAGGAGAGTCAGTCTGTCCTTTGAAGCTTTGAAGCCAGGCACTGACTTCTCTCTAGCTGTAGAAGTCCTAGATAGCATCTTCTTCCAATAGAAGGGTTATTTTATCTGCATTGGAAATTTATAGTGTAGTGACCATCATGATTTATCTTAGCTAGATCTTCTGGATAAGTTGCTGCAGCTTCTCCATAAGCACTTGCTGCTTCACCTTGCATTTTTATGTTGTAGAGACAGCTTTTTTTCCTTAAACCTCATGAACCAACCTCTTCACACTTTTCTTGTGCAACTTCCTCACCTCTTAGCCATCATAGAATTAAAGAGAGTTAGAGCTTCCTCTGGATTAGGGTTTGGCTTCTGGGAATTTTGTGGCTGGTTTGATCTTCTATCCAGACCACTCAAGCTTTCTCCATACCAGTAATAAGGCTGTTTGGCTTTCCTATCATTTATGTGTTCACTGAAGTAGCACTTTTAATTTCTTTCAAGTACTTTTCCTTTGCACACAAAGACTAACCTGATTAGTTAGGAGGCCTGATTTGAATGGACACCAGTTGTATTATCCATTTTTACTGCACTGTCAGAATATCAACAGAATGACAAAGACAAATAACTCATTACTATTATTATGACAGTAGTTTTGACCTCATGAGTCTCCTGAAAGGATCGTGGGAAGCCCCATGTGAGCACAGACTATCCACTGAGAATATCGATATAATGCAGTATGAAATATTATACACTGCTGGTGGCAAAAGACATTGGTGTAACTAACTCCTTTGGAAAACAGTTTGGCCTAATCTGCTAGTGTTAAAGATAGGCATACCCAATAACTCAACAGTTCTCCATACAAATGCATATCACTAGACATATAGAAATGTACATAACAGTATTATTCATATTAGCTTCAGAAAGTGAAAGCAGTTCAAATGTATATGAACAGCAGAATAAATTGTCATAAAATTAAACAATGGAATACCCTACAAAAATAAAAATTAATGAATTTCAGCAAAACACATAACAACATGGGTAAGTCTTACAAGTATAATTCGGAGTGAAGAAGTCAAACATACTTTGTGACTGCTGTTATATTAAGTCAGAAACAGAAAAGTAATAGAAAGGTTTTTCTTAACTTTACTGACATATAATTGATCTGATATACTTACACACTATGAAAGGATTCCCCCATCAGGTTAATTAGTACATCTACCTAACCTTGCCTATTTACCTTTTTTGGTGGGGAGAACATTTAAGTTCTCTTCTCTTAGTAAATTTCAATGATATAAAATGATGTTCTCAATTACAGTAATCATATTATGCATTAGATCCTCAGAACTTACTTATCTTGTAGCTGAAAGTTGTACCCTTTTACCAACCTATACCTATTTTCCCCACTTGCTAGCCATCACTTTTCTACTTTTTGTTTCTATGAGTTTGGGTTTTTATTTTTGTTTTTGTCTTTAAGATTCCACATTTAAGTGATACCATGAGATATTTGTCTTTGTCTGGCTTTTTCCCTTAGCATATTGCCTTCCAGATTCATCCATGTTGTTGCACGTGACAGAATTTCCTTCTTTTTTTTTTTAACACTCAATAATATTCCTCTGTGTGTGCATGTGTGTGTGTACATGTATAAATATACACATCTCACATTTTCTTTACCTGCTATCTGTTGACAGACACATAGATTATTTGCAGACCTTGTCTATTGTGAATAATACTGTTGTGAACATGAGGATATAGATATCTCTTTGAGGTGATGATTCCATATCCTTTGGATATAGACTCAGAAGTGGGATTATTGTATCATAGGGTAGTTATATTTTTAATTTCTTGAGGTGTTTCCATACTGTTTTCTAGAGAGGCCTTGCCAGTTTACATTCCCACCATCAAATGTAGGAAACAAGGGTTTCCTTTACTCCACATCTTCCCTGGCATTTGTTCTTTGTTACCTTTTTGATAATAGAATCCTAACAGATATGAGGTGGTATTTCACTGTGGTTTTGGTTTGTATTTCCTTGATGATTAATGATGTTGAACACCTTTTCCTGTACATGTTGGCCATTTGTATATCTTCTTTAGAACAATGTCTCCCTAGGTCCTTTGCCCATTTTTTTAATCGAGTTATTTATTTTATTTATTTTGCTATTGAATTATATTGAATTCCTTGTATATTTTGGATGTTAATCCATTATCAGATATGTGATTTGCAAGTATTTTCTCCCATCTCATGGGTTTCCTTTTCATCTTGTTGATGGTTTCCTTTGCTGTGCAGAAGCCTTTTAGTTTGATGTCAAATCAAAAAATCATTGTAATGACCAGTGTCAAGGAGTTTACCCCTGTGTTGAAGTTCTAGGAGTTTTATGATTTCAGGTCTGATGTTCAAGTCGTCAGTCCATTTTGAGTTGATTTTTGTGTGTGGTGTAAGATAGTGGTCCAGTTTCATTCTTTTGCATGTGACTGTCCAGTTTTCCTAACACAATTTATTGAAGGAGACCATCCTTTTTCCACTGTATATTCTTGACTCCTTTGTTATAAATTATTGACCATTTATACATTAGTTTACTTCTGGACTCTATTTTGTTCCATTTACCTATGTGTTTTTCTGCCTATAGCATACTGTTTTGATAGTTTTGTAATAGTTTGAAATCAGGAAGTTTGATGCCTCCAACTTTGCTTTTCTTTCTCAAGATTGCTTTGGCTATTCAGAGTCTTTTGTAGTTCTATATAAATGTTGGTATTGCTTTCTCTATTTCTGTGAAAATGCCATCGGAATTTTGATAGGGATTGCACTGAATCTGTAGACCACTTTAGGTAGTATAGACATTTAAAAAATTTAATCCGGGCAGCCCCAGTGGCTCAGCGGTTTAGCGCCGCCTGCAGCCCAAGGTGTGATCTGGAGACCCTGAATCGAGTCCCACGTCAGGCTCCCTGTGTGAAGCCTGCTTCTCCCTCTGCCTGTGTCTCTGCCTCACTCTCCTCTCTGTGTATTCTCATGAATAAATAAATAAAATCTTTTAAAAATATATTAATCCTTCTGATCCTTGAGCATGGAATACTTCTTATTTGTGTCTTCCTCAGTTTCTTTCATCAGTGTCTTTTCATTGTGCAGATCTTTTACCTCCATGGTTAAATTTTACTTCTTTCTTTCCAGTTTGAATGCCATTTCTTTCTTTCTTTCTTTCTTTCTTCCTTCCTTCCTTCCTTCCTTCTTTTCTTTCTTTTCTTTCTTCTTTCTTTTCTTTCTTTCCTTTTTTTCTCCTTTCTCTTCTTTTTCTTTTCTTTTCTTTTCTTTTCTTTTCTTTTCTTTCTTTTCTTTTCTTTCTTTCTTTTTCTTCTTTTCTTTCCTGCTCTGGCTAGAACTTCCAGTACTATGTTGTTTAAAAGTGGTGAGAGTGAGCTTTCTTATCTTTATCTTCAGTTAGAGGAAAGACTTTCCACATTTCATCGAGTATGATGTTAGCTGTGGGTTTGCAATAGATGGCCTTGTGTTGAAGTACATTCCTTCCAAGTTATTGAGAGTTTTTAACATGAAAGAATGGTGAATTTTGTCAAGTGGTTTTTCTGCATCAGTTGAGATGATCATATAATTTTTGTCCTTTGTTTTGATCATGTGGTGTATCACATTGATGCATTTGTGGTTATTAAACCATCTTTGCATTCCTGGAAGAAATCCCACTTGATCATAGTGTATGACCTTTTAAAGCAATGTTGAATTTGGTTTGCTAACATTTTGTTAAGTATTTTTATATCCATGTTCATCAGGAATATTGGCCTATTGTTTTCTTCTAGTGTCCATGCCTGGCTTTGGCATTATTGGGGTAATGCTGCCCTTGTAAAATGAGTTTGGATATATTCCTTCTCCTCATTTTTTGGGTGAGTTTGAGAAGGATTGGTATTCTTTAATTGTGTGGTACAATTCATCAGTGAAACCCTCTGGTCCCGGACTTTTATTTTTTGGAAGGTTTTTGATTACTTTTCTTCAGGGTAGGTGTATGTTATTAGGAATTTATCTATTCTTCTAGGTTGTTCAATTAATTGTTCATGGTCATCTTATAATCCTTTTTATTTATGTGTTACCAGTTGTAATATCTCCTTTCATTTACAGTTTTATTTGTGGAGCCCTCTTTTATTCTTGGTTAAGTTGAGCTAATGGTTTGTTGATTTTGTTAATATTTTCAAAAAACTAGCTCTTAGTTTTATTGATATTTTCTGTTTTCTTTTTAGTTTCTATTTCATTTATTTCCGCACTGATCCATTGTTATTTCCTTCCTTCCACTAACTTTGGGCTTCATTTGTTTTTCTTTTTTTTTTTTTTGTTTTGTTTTGTTTCTTTTTTTTTTTTCCTTTTTTTTTTTCATTTGTTTTTCTTAGAAAAGTAATATAATGTTTTGATGATCAGGTTAACAGTTTGGGGAGGAAAGATGAATTATTGGAAACAGGGTTACTAGAGTTTTATCATATGTTGTTACTGTTTTGTGTTCTGGACAGTAATCACCAAGGCATATATTTTGTGATAAATCGAGCTGTACTTTTCAAACATGTGTTTTGTGTGTTGCAATAGAATATTTAAAGAAAAAAAGATTAGTAGGTTTTTAGTGTTCTTTCAGCAAATACTTTTAGTAGAAACATGCTATTTTTGTTTCATAATTAAATTATTACCAATTTTTGAATGCATTAAACCATGCTATCCCAAGCATCTTCTCTAAAGCTTTAACATGCTTACAAATTTTTTTTGTTGTTTTTTTCAAGTGAGATTATATTCCTTATTGACAATATAGGAAGCTTAAAAATTCCTAAAGGGGAATGTTTTAAGTAATGAGGTGATAATTCAGTTCTGTTCCTCTGTATTTATTTAATTAATGGTTTTATCACCTAATTCTGAAACCTCTGGGCACATTTACAAAGTGTAAAAAAATAAACACATTCCTATTTCTGAATCTTATCTTTGTGATAAAGAAACCAGAGTAAAGATCAAGATGTGCCCTATATGAATACAGACAACCTCCTCAGCTCCCTGGTGCTGCATGTATTCTGTGTGAGTACTTTATCTCTTTCTTGTTTACATTTGCTGAGACTGATAGAAATGAGACCATTTCTCTTGGCAGATGAAGTATATAGCATGTTGATCAGAGAGATCCATGCATTGATGGAGTTTTTTTTAAATGGTCTTTCCTTTTTAGAAACCTTTAAGATTGAAAGCAAAATTGAGCAAAGACACAAATACTTCCTATAAACTCCCTGCCCTACACATACATAGCCTCCCCCTTATCAGTGTCCCCCACCAGAGTGGTACATTTGTTAAATTGTTGACTCTGTATTGACACATCATTATTCCCGAAGTCCTTAGTTTACTTTAGGATTCATTCTTTGTGTTGTACCTCGTGTTTGGACAAATGCATAATGATGTATAGCTACCATTATAGTATCATTCAGAGTAGTTTCAGTGCTTTAAAAAATCTTCTGCATTGTACCTATTCATCCCTCTCCCCATCCTTCCCCCTGGCAACCACTGATCTTTTTTATTGCCTCCATGGTTTTGCCTTTCCAGAATACCATACAGTTGGAATCATACAGTATGCAGCCTTTTTATATTGACTTTTTTCACTTAGTAATATGCATTTGTAATACGACTTTGCATGGCTTGATAGCTCATTTCTTCTTAGCTGAATAATATTCTGTTATCAGGATATACTACAGTTTATCCATTCAGCTAGGGTGTCTTGGTTGCTTCCAAGTTTTGACGATTGTGAATAAAGCTGCTGTAAACATAATGTGTGCAGGTTTTGATGCAAGTTTTCAACTCCTTTGGGCAGGTATCAAGCAGTGCAATTGCTCACGTTTACTTAGTTTTGTAAGAAACCACCAAACTATCCTCCAAAGTGACTGTGCCATATTGTATTCCCAACAGCAATGAGTGAGAATTCCTGTTAATCTCTATCTTTGCCAGCATTTGGTGGTGTTAGTGTTAGGATTTTGGTCATTCTAATAGATACGTAGTGGTATTGACTGGCTTTTCAGCATGCTTGGCCAAGATGCTGCTTGTGAGTCATTTTCTGTGGATCATGTGACTTGTATACCCCCCACCCTCGGCCATTAAAATGAGCAGCAGTTTGTTTTTCAGCAATCTATGAGCCAGGTTTTGTTCTGTTTTGTAATTTTGGACACCTTAAAGAATAAGAAACTTGGGGAAAGTTCTGTAAGTTCCTTTGGGATTTTAGGCCAATTGATAAATGAGTGAATAAAGTAGGACTTTGTAGATGTAACCTCCAGACATATTCACAAGTTACCAAAGATCAAGGTTAGTGCTTCACATTAAATAACTTCTGTTTCACAGTGTTAACCTGCAAAATTGAAAAATATTGGGGTTCCTCAGGGATCTTTTCTCTAATTCACTATTGTATCCCTGCATTTAGTCTAATACCTGGCACATAGTAATCATTCTGTAAGTATTTGTTCAATTGAAAAATGACTTGAAGTAGGGCCTGAAAATACGGGCAATATCTATATTTGAGCTGAGATACACATTTATTTTTCAATGGAGAGACCTTGGAAAAGGCTTCATTCATGTTAATGCTAAGGAATACAGTGATCAAAAATGGTAGGCTATAGCAACTTCTTTCTAGATAGGTATCCTGAGGCAAGGTGATAGGGATTAAGGAGTACAACTTGTGATGAGCACTGGTTGACATATGGAAGTGTTGAGTTACTACATACTACTACACCTGAAACTAATATTACACTGTTAACTAATTGGAATTTAAACAAAAACTTAAAAAATAAAGTTTTTAAAATTGTGGAATAACCAGAAACTTAAATATGCTATAAAGCCTCTAGATTAAAATAGTGTGTTATGCAAGCCTGGGTGGCTTAGTCGGTTGAGCGGCCAGCTCTTGATTTCAGCTCAGGTCATGATCTCAGGGTCCTGGAATTGTCCTGCACCTGTTGGGGAGTCTGCTTAAGGACTCTCTCTCCCCTTCACTACCCCCCACACCCTGCCCCCACCCCCGCTTTCTCTCATGCTCACTCACATGCTCTCACTCTCTCTGTAAAAACATAAGTCTTAATTTCATTTTTTAAAAAATAGTGTTATTGGTACATAAATAAGCCAGAGGATAGAACTTAAAGCTCAGAAATAGACCCAAGTTATATTACAAAGAGAGTATCTCAAATCATTGAAGAAGAGGCACTAGGTCAACTTTGTAATCATATAATTGTATCAACCAGAAATGAGTTGCAGAATTTCACTTACATTGTGGCAGATGGTGTGATGTAGATATATGTTCTCCCCCCACCCGCCCCAAGAATTTTGGGATAATAATGCTGTGGTAATTTCTAGTTTTGCAGCACATCAGTAATAATTTCAATGATCCTAAGAATTATGGTACATAATTCATCTATTCTTAACCTACCTCAAACATATTTCTTTCAACCTCTTGAGTATTTTATTTGGGAGAAATAATAAAATATAAGAGAATATAAAGAATAATATTTTTAAAAATATTTATATAGTTTTAAAATTTTTTCAGGTAGGCTCCACACCTATGTGCACCCCAGGGTGGAGCTCAAATTCACAACTCTGAGATCTAGACCTGAGCAGAGATCGAATCAGACAAAAGAACATAAAGACACTTTTTAAAGTACTTGTACATGAAACACATTTTTAGAATCAGAACATTCATTCATTGTGAAAAATATTTCTGAACATAAACTAGGAAGAGTGCTTGGTATCTTGTCACTTGCCTCATACTTACTGATTTTTGCTATTGTGCTTTTTTAAAAATTTTATTTATTTTTTTAAAAATTTTTAATTGGAGTTCAATTTGCCAACATATAGCATAACACCCAGTGTTCATCCCGCCAAGTGCCCCCCTCAGTGCCCATCACCCAGTTACCCCAATCCCCCGCCCAACTCCCTTTCCATTACCCCTTGTGCTATTGTGTTTTGATAGTGCATAAAGTAGTTTCTGTTTTATTTCTTTAATTACATTTTAGTTATTTTGTTTTCTTTTTTTAGAATACAGCAGAAACATAATATTCAGAGATTTAGAAAGTTTATTTTTAAGATAGCTATTTGGATCTTAGAGCTTATTTTCCCTCACAGAAATAGGTAATAATTATATTCACAGGACAGCCATAAGACTATTTAGTGCATCATGTGGGTAAAATACTGTAACTTTTAGTGACAACTTACAAAACACTGGTAATTAAGCAAAACAAAAATGGTAAAATTGAATAAGAAACTATTTTATGCTTGAGGAAAATTGGAGAATGTGAAGTATTGACATAGAGATCATACAGTCATATGCTGGACATTTTTAAGAGTTGTAAATATTGATCTTTGGTTTTTTATAATTCTAAACATACAGGAGAAGCACAGAAAATAACAACCAAATGTCACCCAGCTCAGTATTTTGCTTCAGAAACTTAAAAATAAATAAAACCTGAAGCTTTTAGTATTAGGCTTAATTTTTATTTTAAACCTTAGCACTCTCATAGTGCTTGACGTAAATTTGGGCAATTTTAAGACTTGCAAGCATAAAGAAAGGAGAAAATAAGGAAGTTGTCCCAGAGGTAACTGGGGTGATTTGTTTAGGGAGAGTAAAGGTTATATAAGAGAGTATATAGATATATACCTTCTCTGGAACTGAGTGAGCCACATCCATCAGAATGCAGAAACAGATGAAGTTGAGATTTTTTTTTTTTTCAGTTATCAGAAGATTATATTGATGGTAGTATCTTGTCCTTTCCAAATTTGTCTGTTTGATGTCAGATGTTTGAAAGGTGGGTGAGAGAGTACATGTCTTTTCATATTTAGCCAAAAATGATATTTAATTATATAGGATGTCTGTAAAGTATGTGTTTGTGAGTGGGAGTGGATAGGAAGAAGAGTCATAGTAGGCACACAGTTTATTTCTGTGCAGAAAATGAAAATTTTTCTCTAAGCTACTTTAAACTTAAAATCATATACTCAAAATACATTCTCTACCTTTTGTATTTTTAAACATTCTTGTAGATGTTAAGACGATGGTGACATTAAAGAAACAATAAACACCTATTTTACAGGTCTACTAGGAAAGTAACAGTATTAATTATAAGCAGTGTAGTTATAAGAATTAAGATAAGAAACTTCCTGCAAAACTATATGCTTATCAGTACCTATATTGGAAAACAAACATACCACCAAAAGTGCACTAAAGCTATCTTTTAGACCAGCAAAGCTATGACATTGCTGCTAGAAGCTTTTATGGCTAAATGTGTCACATACGCTTTTTGTGCTTTCCTTGCTTCTTTATCAGACTTTGTCTCTTCTGACTTCTGATGGCTAACTCCCTCTATTCACACTTGACTCACTCTTGGTCAAAAAGCATTTATGGAACAATTACTTATCCCTGGCACTGTGATAGGTACTTAGCATACCAAGGTATATAAACTCATTCCCTCCTCAAAGAACTCGGTGATCATTTGGCCTTCTCTTCTCTTGGCCCTCCCCCAACTGTGTTTTTATTACAGATAGTACAATAGAACCACCTATATTCTCCTGGTATTTGATTTTGTTCCATGCTTTGTTCTTGGTTTTAAATTTTTTATTGGTGCTGATCAAAGGAATCTGTGCCACCATAGGACAAAAGATAAAATCATTTGTGTTTATGTGATAAAGAATGCACAGGGAATGGAGCACCTGCCTAGCACATTCAGTAGAGCATGTAACTCTTGATTTCAGGGTCGTTGAGTGCAAGCCCCATGTTGGGCATAAAGCTTACTTTAAAAAAAAAATTATAATAATAAATGAAATCTGCTTGTATCAAAAAACAAATAAAAAAAAGAATACATGGGATAAACCCATATACCATTTGAGTACCTAATAGTACCTAAGATTACCTAAGATTATACTTTTTAAAAATATTATTTTAAGTATCTTTTTTGAATGGATAATATAGTTCATGGTTCACAGGTGCTAATTTAAAAGTACAAAAGGATTCTATCCCACCTTTGTTCCCCAATGATCTACATTCCTTCCCCTGAATCAACCATTGTTATTTCTTGTGAATCCTGAAAATATTTTGTGGCACTATCACATTGTAGTTAAAGATAGAGATTCTGGCCAGACCACTTTGATTCATATTGTGCCTCACATTAGGCAAGTTAAATTAATAACTTCTTTGTCTCATTTTCTCCTCTGTAAATGGGAATACTAGTACTTTTTTAGGTTGCTTGTAAACTCTTTAGCACAGTACATGGCACATGGTGTTTAGAGCATATTGGCTATAGTTAGTTTCTGTAAATATGTATATATCTGAATGTGTATTCTTTTAATCTCAGGAAGACAAAGTTGAAATAAAAACAATTTTCATTCATGGTATACTGTTGTTATTGGTCTTGGAAAGGCACTTCTATTATATTAACTGTGTAACAAAACCATTTATTCTTTCCCATTAAGTCTACAGGTCATTTGGGTGATTCTGATCCCTGTTACAATTGGTTAGCTGTTGGTTTGGTGGGGAGCAGGCCATTTGAGGATAGCCTCACATGTCTCTTAAATTTCTCTATCATGTTAATCAGGGCATGATCTCTTTGGTGGTCTAGGTCCAAGAAAGAATATGGAAATGCACAGGCATCTTTCTCAAGCCACTATTTTTGTCAATTTTTGTTACCATGTCATTGATCAAAATAAGTCACATGGCCAAACTCAGATTTAGTGTGCAACAATTTTCCAAGGGGTGCTGATACAGAGAGGTGTGATAAATTGAAGTCACTAATGCATTTAATCTAATCTAATTACTCTGTAGTAATTGCAGTCCAGCATTTGGTGGTTATCTTAGAGCAAGATAGTAATACAGAAGACAAGCTAGAAACTAGAGATCACTGAGGACCTCAGTATATGTGTGTCACTGTGTCAGACTGCCACAATCTTCTGAGAGTCATGACTTCAGCTTTAGTTTCTCCTCTCAGATCTTTTGTGGGTTTTTT
This sequence comes from Vulpes lagopus, assembly GCF_018345385.1. Taxonomy (NCBI): domain Eukaryota; kingdom Metazoa; phylum Chordata; class Mammalia; order Carnivora; family Canidae; genus Vulpes; species Vulpes lagopus. The sequence goes on along the minus strand of NC_054838.1, from coordinate 29,339,540 downwards.
GTTTGTTTTTTAAAGATTTTTATTTATTTATTCATGAGAGACACACAGAGAGAGGCAGAGACCCAGGCAGAGGGATTAGCAGGCTCCCTGCAGGGAGTTCTTGCAGGACTCCATCCCAGGACCCCAGGACCCTGACCTCAACCACTGAGCGACCCAGGTGCCCCACCTCTCAGATCTTTTGCACATTCCTAACAACAGATGGCCAACCATAACCTGGAACCAAGCAGGAAACTTAGTCCTCCATTCCAATGGGAACAATAATGCCACGCCAACAAAGCACAAATTCAGCATAGACCCTTTCTTGTTTTATTTATTCCTCTTTATCCCAGTCTCTGCTCCCATTCTTTTTTGTCTGTCTCAGAGGTACGCACTTTAATGTAGTTGCTATATCATCTTTTATTATGTATATAGCCTCATAAAATAGGAATGATCTTTTGTATGTGATTTTAGTTCACATTAATAATAATGCATTATGTGTCTTTTCTGTTTCCTATTTTACCTGTTTAACTCTGTTGAAATTCTATGTAGGTATATTTATTTGTTGCTTCTCGTTGCTACAAAATATCCAGTGGTATTTGCTGTATTTTACTTATTCTTCCAGTTAAGGATTCTTAGGGTGTCCAGTTCTAAATTACCCCCAGAAAAAAAGTAATTAGATAGTCTTCAACATATTCCCTAATGGACTTGTGTAAAAATTTCTCTGGAATATATATCCAGGAATTCCCAGGTCATAGGGCATATATATTCTTAACTTCATGAACTTCTCTGGAATAGTAGTACCAGTTTACACCATATGGACCTTATGAGAAGGTTCCAGTTTTCCTATGAATTAGTTTTTTATGACCTTGTAACAAATTGACTCAAACCCAGTGACATAAAACAACACCCTTGATTACTCAGTTCTGTGTACCATTAGTCCGTGATGTTGTAGCTGGGTTTTCCACTCAGGATCTTACAAGGCTGAAACCAGTGTGTGTACCAGTTGCATTGTCTGTTGGAATTTGACATTTTCTTTGAAAATCATTTATTCTATCAGCCAAATTCAGTTCCTTGCATTCTAGGACTGAAATTCCCATCTTGTTGGTGACTATTGGCTAGTTTGCTCTCAGCTCCTAGGGACTGTCCTAAGTACCTTTGCCTGTGGCCTTCTCCATCTTCAAGCCAGTGACAATCTTTTGAATTCTCCTGCTTCAAATCTCTGACTTCCTTTTCTGCAACCAGCTGTAGAAAACATTTCTGCTTTTAAAGGGTTCATGTGGTTCGGTCAGGAATATCCAGAAAAAATCTCCAAATCTTGAGGCCATCTGATTTGGAATTTTATTTTTTCACTTTTGGATCTTTTAGTAAATGAACTGTAAGGCAGAACAAATAAATATCTTTTTATTTTTTTGCTCATTTCTTTATTCTTTTCATCATGGTAAGTGTGCTCTTTAATCCCCAACCCCTATTTCACCCATCTCCCCACCTGTCTCCCCTCTAGTAACCATCAGTTTATTCTCTAGAGTTAGGAATCTGTTTCTTGATTTGCCTCTCTTCCTTTTTTTCTTTTCCTTTGTTTGTTTTGTTTCTTAAATTCTGCATATGAGTGAGATCATATGGTATTTGTCTTTCTCTGACTTATTTCACTTAGCATTATACTCTGTAGCTCTGTCCATGTTGTTGCAAATAGCAAGATTTCATTCTTTTTTACGACTGTATAATTTTCCATTACATATATGTGTATATATATGATGTATGTGTGTGTGTGTGTGTGTGTATACACACATATCTCCCACATTTTCTTTATTCATTTCATCTGTTGATGGACATGTGGGCTGCTTCCATAGTTTGGCTATTGTAAAGCTGCAATAAACATAGGGTTGCATGTATCCCTTTGAATTAGTATTTTTTGTGTGTGTTTTGGGAGTAAATGCCTGGTAGCCCAATTGCTGCACTGTAGGGTAGCTCTGTTTTTCATTTTTTGAAGAACTTCCATACTATTTTCCACAGTGGCTGCACTAGTTTACATTCCCACCAACACTGCAAGAAAAGGTTTCCTTTTTTTTTTCCACATCCTCACCAACACCTGTTGTTGCTTGTGGTTTTTATTTTATCCGTTTTGACAGGTGTGAGGTGATACCTCATTGTGATTTTTTTTTAAAGATTTTATTTATTTATTCATGAGAGACAGAGAGAGGCAGAGAGGCAGAGACACGGGCAGAGGGAGAAGCAGGCTCCATGCAGGGAGCCTGATGCAGGACTCAATCCTGGGACTCCATCCTGGGACTCCATCCCGGGACTCCAGGATCACACCCTGGGTGCTAAAATGCTGAGCCACCCAGGGATCCCCTCATTGTGATTTTGATTTGCATTTCCTTGATGATGAGTAATGCTGAGCATCTTTTCATGTGTCCGTTGGCTACCTGAAAGTTTTCTTTGAAGAAGTGTCTGTTCGTTTCTTTTGCCCATTTTTGAATTGCGTTATTCATTTTTTGGGTGTTGAGTTGTATAAGTCCTCAATATGTTTTGGATACTAAGCCTCTATTGGATATGTCGTTTGCAATTATCTTCTCCCATTTAGTAGATTGCCTTTTAATTTTGTGTTTCCTTCAGTGTTCAGAAGCTTTTTATTCTCATGTAGTCCCAATTTATTTCTGCTTCTTTCCTTTGCCTTAAGAGACATATGTAGAAAAATGTTATACAGCTGATGTCAGAGAGATTACTGCCTGTGGTCACTGATTTGGACTTTTATTTTATTTTTTTTAAGATTTTTATTTATTTATTCATTCATTCATAGAGACACAGAGAGAGGCAGAGACACAGGCAGAGGGAGAAGCAGGCACCATGCAGAGAGCCCAACGCGGGACTCGATCCAGGGTCTCCAGGATCATGCCCTGGGCCACAGGCGACGCTAAACTGCTGCGCCACCTGGGCTGCCCTGATTTGGAGTTTTAATTACAAAATCCCTTCATGACAGTACCTGGCTTAGCGGTTGATTGAATAAACCAGGGACTGAGAATCTTGGGCACGTCTAAGATATCTTCCTACCATACTCTTGAGTCTACAACTACACTTGACATTAAACAACTTTCTAATCTTTGTCATTCTGGTATATATAGTGAATTCTTTTTAAAATGCCTTATTTTCATTTGCATTTCTTTAATTTGTAGGAAATTTGAGTGTTTCCTCCTACATCTTAGCCATTTGAATTTTTCTTTTTGTAAATTTCTTTTCATGTCCCTTGCCCATTTGGGGAACAGCTTATTTTCTTTCTTGTTTTCTTGTCAGTAGGTCCTTGTTTGCCCTGTCCATTAATCACTTGTCAATCTTAGATGCTGAAAATATATTTTTTAAGGTTTTGTTTTTAATAATCTCTACACTCAACGTGGGGCTCAAACTCTCTATCCTGAGATCAGGAGTCACATTATCTACTGACTGAGCCAGCCAGGCACCCTGAAAATATTTTCTTCTTAATAAGTCATTCTTTTGACTTTGCCTATACCTTCCTTTATTAAACAGAAATCTTTAATTTTAATGTTAAATTTGTCCATTTTTCAGTTTATCATTTGCAGTTTGGGGATCTTGTTAAAGAGAAATCCTACCCACAAAATTAGATGCATAATTTTTTTCTTTCTTCATTGCTACAAAGTATTTAAGTTTACAAATCTTAAATTTGCAATCCTATGTAGGTTTTGACCCTGTCAAATCCAATAGCTACTTATATATATGCTCTTTTAAAAATTGAGGTGAAATTTATATAGCATAAAATTAACCATTTTGAAGAGTACAGTTTGTGGCAGTTAGTGCATTTATCATGTTATACAACTACCTACCTATATCAAGTTCTAAAACATTTTCATTGTCCCAAAACAAACCCCATGCCCCATTCCCATTTCTCCTTCTCCCTCCAGACCCATGGCTCTCACCATCAGTGTCTGTGGATTTACTTCATTTAGACATTTCATATAAATGGGATCATATAAGATATGGCCTTTTATTTTTTTTTCTTAATTTTTATTTATTTATGATAGTCACAGAGAGAGAGAGAGAGAGAGAGAGAGAGGCAGAGACACAGGCAGAAGGAGAAGCAGGCTCCATGCACCAGAAGCCCAATGTGGGACTCGATCCCGGGTCTCCAGGACCGCGCCCTGGGCCAAAGGCAGGTGCTAAACCGCTGCACCACCCAAGGATCCCAAGATGTGGCCTTTTATGTCTTACTTTCACTTAGCATAATGTGTTCAAGGTTTAGCCATATTTTAATGTATATAGAAGTACTTCATCTTATGGCTGAATATCATTCCATTGTTTATATTATATTACATTTTTTTAATCTGTTAATGGACATTTGAATTGTTTCTGCCTTTGGCTACTGTGAACAGTGCTTTTATGAATTGAAGGTACATATATGTATTTGAGTGCCTGGTTTTAATTCTTTCAGATATATACCTAGGAGCAGAATTGGTAGGTTGCATAGTAATTCTTTGTTTTACTTTTTAAAAGACCATCAAACTGTTTTCCTAAGCAACTGCACCATTTAATGTTTCTAGTTTCATTCTATTACAGGTAAATAAAAGAACTTTTATGATTTCAGTCTTTTTTAACATTGAATTTGTCTTATGTTGTAACATATGGTCTATCCTGATTAATATTTCATGTGTGCTTGAGACAGTGTGCCGTCTGTTGTTGGTGGTGGAGTCTATCATTTTTAAGTTTCCTCTCTTGATTCAGCATTTGTTTGGTTGCTATAAACCTTTGACTGTTTACCAGAGTCCCCACAGTTGATTTTGATGGTTTTTACAAATTCTTTTCAGTTTTTCTTTGGAGAAACAGTGCTTCAGAGCTGCCTATCCCTCCATGTTTGCTGACACTACCCTCAACAATTACTTTTTTTTTTTTTTTTTTTTAAGATTTTACTTATTTATTCATGAGAGACAGAGAGAGAGAGAGGCAGAGAGGCAGGTAGAGGGAGAAGCAGGCTCCATGCAGGGAGCCTGATGCGGCACTCAATCCTTGGGTCTCCAGGATCACACCCCAGGCTGCAGGCGGCGCTAAACCGCTGCGCCACCGGGGCTGCCCCAACAATTACTTTTTTTTTTTTTAATTTTTATTTATTTATGATAGTCACACACACACACACACACACACACACACACAGACATAGGCAACATAGGCAGAGAGAGAAGCAGGCTCCATGCACCGGGAACCCGACGTGGGATTCGATCCCGGGTCTCCAGGATCGCGCCCTGGGCCAAAGGCAGGCGCCAAACCGCTGCGCCACCCAGGGATCCCAACAATTACTTTTTAAAATATTTCATAATGTTCCTTTAATAATTCTGAAATAAAATGTATAGATAATATAACTTAATTCATACAGAGGTTTTAAAAAATCAATGTGATGCATAAGTTGTAATAAAAAGGAGAAATAAAAGGAAGTAATTTTTTAAAATGTAATACGAATTTCAGTATGTAAATATGTATAACACTGGAAGGCATGATTAAGTGGTGATATGTTTATATGTATTTAAATAAGTTGGATTTAAGAGATGTAAGAGGATTAGATTCCATTTTGTCCAAATGCTAATAAATGAAAGAGTAAAGTATAGTCATAAAAACTAGACTTTTTGGGTAGCCCGGGTGGCTCAGCGGTCTAGCGCCACCTTCAGCCCAGGGCATGATCCTGGGGACTGAGGATCAAGTCCCACGTCTCCCTGCATGGAGCCTGCTTCTCCCTCTGCCTGTGTCTCTGCCTCTCTCTCTCTCTCTCTCTCTCTCTCTCTGTGTGTGTGTGTGTTTCTCATGAACAAATAAATAAAATCTTAAAAAAAAAAACTAGACTTTTTTATATGCACATAAAATGAGAGAAATCACTGTGTAGAAGTCGAGATATAACACCAATACAAATTATAGATTAAAGAGGTAAAGGAAAGGAGAAAATATAATATTCTAATAAATGTGTTGGGCCTTACTTGAAACCTAATTATTTAGTAAATAGGAATTGTAAAGAGCATATTTTTTTATTTTGGAAATCGTAACATATATCAGGGCAAATATTTTTAGTCTTGAGTACTTAAGTCCTTAGAAACAGAATCCTCTCAGTGAATATGGGATTCAAAGATGGCTTTTAAAAAGCAGTGATAGGACGTGTAAGACCAGTATCAAAGTAAGTTTGAAAAATAACAGGCAGTTACAAAATAAATGAGTGATTTCAACTGGTAAGTTTTACACTAGATTTCTTACTCATATATGCCTGTATATGATATGCAATATTTTTAGAACCAGTTGAATTAAATAAAATGCCTTCATTTCATGTGTTTCTATAATTCAGTATTTGATACTAAGTCTTTTAAAAGGAGACTCACATTCTCTATTGCATATTTAAAATTGACTTTGTTGCTTTTATAGTAACTGCACTATTATACTAAAAAACTTTCAAATAAATGCACAATTTGAAATAACAAGAGTAGGGAAGTTAACTTTCTTCGCAAAAAGTAAGTATAATAGTTATACTTCGATCCAGAAACTTTCTTAATTATACTATTTAAATTGCATTTAGGAAAAAAACATAATAAATAAATAAATTGCATTTAGGGGGCACCTAGGTGGCTCTGTTGGTTAAGCCTCTGCCTTCAGCTTGGGGTCATGATGATCCAGGGGTCTTGGGATCTGCTGGCTTCTGGCTCCCTGCTCAGTGGGGAGTCTGCTTCTCCCTCCCCCTCTGCTGCTCCTGCTTGTGCTCTCTCTTTCTGTCAAATAAATAAATAATCTTTTTTTAGAATGTAAAGTAAGTAATATTTGACCCCCAAATAATTTTTTAGCTTGCGATAAATGCTGACTGGCTTGTTTCCTACCTGTTTCAAATGAAATAATCACCTTATCTATATTGTAAATTTATAAAAATCTTAAATAACTCTCAGTACCTTTTAAAGATAGGATTCTGCTCTTCTGAGTTATGGTGGGAGTTAATGTATGTAAAAGCTTATAATGTGTTTATAAGAATCTGCATTTAAAAGCATTAAGAAAAATTTAATAATATGACAACACATGTTCTAGAGGCTATTCCCTTCAGAAAATCAAATCTCAATCATAGGTCAGAATTTTAAGAGGTTAGGTAATTTTTCACATTAAAAATTTTTAATCTATAATCTTTCCTTGACTTGTCTCTCAATCAGAATCACTTTTTAGGGAGAAGTATATCTTGTGACAAAAGTACTATGTCCTTTAGTTGTATGTTTTGAAAATATGGAGTAAATGTCTTTGACCTTAACTGTTTCTAAGCAGGCATTTTCTCTTTTAGGAGTGTACGGAGAACTGCATTTATTTTCATGAAAATGACCTGTCCTCACATATATTTAATTGCATTGTGATTTTTAGTTGTGGCATGTATGTGAATGTGAAAGCAGAGCAGAATACCTCATAGCTTTTTGTGGCTCATGTTTTTCATTTGCAGCCTTCAAGCAAAATTAAGATGCCTGAGGAGAATTTCTTCAATGTTCCTGCATTCTTAACTGTTTCAGGACAACTTCACCTAGAAGTGATGTCAGGGTACAGAATTTTCTTTTTTCTTTTGCTTTAATGGACTACTGATTATGGGTTGGGTGAGAGTGAAGTAATGCATTTTTTCTCCAATGCTAAAATCTAAAAATTGAAATTAGTGTTTACTGTTAGTCCATTTGAATTCACTGAAGTATATTTAGGTTTGACAATAACCAAGTTTCTTCCTTAAATCACATTTGTTTAGACTTTTGGTTTTAGTGAAAAATGTGACACTGGAAAGAGGTTGTGATTTTTTTTTTTCTTTTTGCTAATTTTTTTTTCATTAAATCTCCTAGTATGTAATCAGAATGTAAGTGTAATTAATCATCTTTTTGAAAATAAAGGCAATTATAGTTCACATCCAAGCCAGGTATCAGCCCCTTTCATTAAAAAAAAAGGGGAGGGAGATCCCTGGGTGGCTCAGCGGTTTAGCACCTGCCTTTGGCCCAGGGTGTGATGCTAGAGTCCCAGGATCGAGTCCCACATCAGGCTCCCTGTATGGAGCCTGCTTCTCCCTCTGCCAGTGTCTCTGCCTCTGTGTGTGTGTGTGTGTGTGTGTGTGTCTATCATGAATAAATAAATAATATCATAAATAAATAAATAAATAAATAAATAAATAAATAAATAAATAAAATGATTTTTAAAAAGGTACCCAGAACAAATGGAAGAAAAAATGTTTTAAATCATCAGTTTATGGATCCCTGGGTGGCGCAGCGGTTTGGCGCCTGCCTTTGGCCCAGGGCGCGATCCTGGAGACCCGGGATCGAATCCCACATCAGGCTCCCGGTGCATGGAGCCTGCTTCTCCCTCTGCCTGTGTCTCTGCCTCTCTCTCTCTCTCTCTCTCTCTCTCTCTCTCTATGTGACTATTATAAATAAAAATAAAAAAAAAATTAAAAAAAAATAAATAAATCATCAGTTTATAAAGAAAACTAGCCTACAAAAGTACCATCAGGAGCGACATGTAACTTTAGAAAGTCTTAGAAGTCAGATTACATGGTCTTCAAAATAACATAAACTTTACTTAGCTTCTTTTCTGATTTATCTTTGAGATAAAGTGTTATTTGATCATTCCAATAACAAGATAATTGACAATGTTATCAGAATACTGTACAGAAAACTTATCATCGTAATAGCCCTGTGAGACTGTAGGATTTGCAGAGCAGTGTGTAGAAAAGGTCATGTCAGGCATGTCATGGAAAGTTCCTTAATGCCTTTGAAGGCATAATTTTAAAAAATTAAAATCATGACTCATACAAATATGAAGAAACATGTATCAAATATTTTATTCATTAATTACTAATGGAACAAGTAAAGTAGTAAGGCTAGTTAAGAGAGTGAAGAGCTGTGTATTCACAGGCAATCTAATAAAGGAATTTTAGAATAAGATGCTAGGTTAGTTACAAACTGGTTAATGTCCTACAGACCAATAAGCCTTAACATTTGGCATTTTCTTTTCTACCTGACAGAAATGATTTGCACTCTACTAGACAGAAATCTACAAGTTAACATGTAACTTTACTTAATCTGAGATATTTAATTCAATAGTAAATAGAATCGTGCAACAAAGTACTTCCTTTTTTTTTTTTCAGGATTTATTTATTTGAGATGGAGAAATCATGAGCAGGGGGAGGGGCCCAGGGAGAAGCAGACTCCCCGTGAGCAGAGAGCCCATAGCCTCCATCCCAGGACCCTGAGATCAGGACTAGAACAAAGGCAGACACTTAACTGACTGAGCCACCCAGATGCCCCTAGAGCAATGTACATTCTGATAAGTAATTGAATAACCTTTGAATGAGTCTGTGTCCTCAGATTCCATTGAAAGGGCATACTGATCTTTTGGCCTTATAAGGATATATCCAAGTTTTAGATAACCTTTCTTAAATTTTTGGTATTCATTTTTTTAGTCTATGAAGTTAGAGGCAAAGTACCTTCCCCTCAGAAGTGTCATAAATATGTGAAAGGTGTAAATTTACGAGGTTTGCCATTATACTACTAGTAGTGGATTAAATATATTCCTTCTTTACCAGTAAAGTTCAGTGAACCACAGAACACAGTGTACAGTAAAACTTGACAGATTAAATTGGCAGTATTTCAGGTTCTGTATTTTTTAATGTGTTTTGAAGTATTTCTATTAATGTCAGTCAAATGTATCTAATTGAATATGCATAGTTCTAGGACTATTAATATGCAGTACCTCATGTTTCAGATTAATGCCTGATTTAATCTCCAATAAGAAATTGTTAGTCTTCCCTCAGCCTTTAATTTTATTTAACATACTTTCAAAATGGGGTAAATGATAGTTAAATTAGAAGTTTAATATTTTCCAAAAGGATATCTATGTTGGTTTAGTGGTTTCATGGCTCCATTTTTAAGTTCAATTTTGTAGTTATTGTTGTTTTTAATAAACTTTCTATTTTTGAGTAATTTTTAAATATATAAAAGTTGCAAAGACAGTGCAGACTTTTTGTATACACCTTTTGCCCAGTTTCCCCCATTATAAATATCATATATTGCTATGGTACATTTTGTCAAAACTAAGAACCTGTTGTTAGTACATTACTGTTAACTACATTCCAGACTTTATTTGGATTTCACTTTTCCATTATACCTTCTTTCTTCTCCCAGGATCCAGTTCAGGGTGCCACATTACATTTAGGTGTCATATTTCCCCAATCTCTTCTAATCTGTAGGAATTTCTCAGTCTTTCCTTGTTTTTCATGACTTGTAGAATGTATCCCAATCTGCATTTGGCCAATGTTTTTTCTCATGTTTCAACTGGAATCATATGGGGTTTTGGAAGGAATACCATAGAGGTGAAGTGCTCTTACCATCATCAGGGAGTTTGTGATATCCATATGGTGACATTAACCTTTATGACTTGAATTAGACAGTGTTTGCTGGTTTTCTCCACTGAAGATGTACTATTTTTCCCTTTCTTTGTCCTTTGGAAGTCAGTTATTAGATCTAGCCCACCCTTATTGGAGGTGGGAGTGAGGGGTTGGGAAGTAGGAGATAGAATTAAGCATCACCTCCTGAATGTAATGTCGTTAGAATCATATTCGTATGTAACCTTTTCAGATTGGTTTCTTTAGTTTAGCATAATATACATTTAAGGTTCCTCCACAACTTGTCATGGCTTGGTAGCTCATTTCTGAATATTCCATTATCTGGATGTGCCAGTTTATCCATTCACCTACTGAGGAACACCTTGGTTTGCTTCCAAGTTTTGGCAGTTTATCCTAGGCTTTTCATTTTCCCTCCTGTGGCCCTTGAAGCAACCATTTCTCCAGAGAGATGTGGTTCCTTTTATTGGAAAATGTTATTTAGAAACCAAGATTTAGTCCTTGAGTATCTTGCTGCTCTTGGGGGATTATTGCTTCTAAACCCTCTGGGCAGACAGAGCTATAAATAATTTTTTTTAAGATTTTTTATTTATTTATTAGAGACATAGAGAGAGAGAGAGAGAGAGAGAGAGAGAGAGGGGCGGGGGAGGGGGGGCAGAGGGAGAAGCAGGCTCCATGCTGGGAGCCTGACGTGGGACTCAATCCCAGTTCTCCAGGATCACACCCTGGGTTGAAGGCCGTGCTAAACCTCTAAGCCACTGGGGCTGCCCAATACATTTTTTAAACAAGAGAAAGCTAAGTGTTTTCATTATATTTTGCCTATAAATACAATTTGTAAGTGATGTATTCTGAGAGAATTGAAGTATACTAAGTTGCAAAACCTATATTCAAAAATGTCACATAATAAAATTCTCCATTTCTTGTCAGAACCAGAATTGGAGGAAGGTTCAGCCTAATGTATTTGAAAGAGTGTTTGATTATTATTGTTTTTTTTTGTTGTTGTTGGTTTTGCTTTGCTTTGCTTTTGGTGTTTTGTTAACAGGTGTTTTTTCCTTATTATTATTTTTTTTAATAAGCTATGAAGGTAAGCATATTTAACAATAAAACATGCTTTCATCTTGAACATTGCTGTTGGAAATATAAATTGGTACAGCTTTTCTAGAGAAATACCTTTTACCAAGAATCTCATTTCTAGGAATTTTTATTGAGGGAATGATCTTACAACTCTGTAAAAGTGTATAAACAAAAATGTTGAAAGCAACTTTGCTTATACTAGGGAATAAATACTAACGATCTAAATGTCCATTTAGGAAGATAGATTAACCATCAGTGTACCAAGAAAACAGTCATCATCATTTACCATCTAGGTATAATGGACCTTATTTTTAATAAATATTTTTAAGCAATCTTAATAATTTGCAGAGGTAAAAATAAGGGGTTAGTGAAAATCAACATTTTTAGAATTTTAATAAGAACATACACATGCAAACCCAGATTTTTGAAAGCTGCTTTATTGAGAGAGAATTTATTTACCATAAAATTCGTCAATTTAAAGAATACAGTTCAGTGGATTTCAGTATATTTTCACAGTTCAAATATCACCATAATCTAATTTAAGAATATTTCTATCAGGGGTACCTGGGTGGCTCAATTGGTTAAGCATCTGCCTTCTGCTCAGGGTCCTGGGATCAAGTGCCATGTTGGGCTCCCTGCTCAGCGAGGAGTCTGCTTCTCCCTCTGCTCTTTCCCCCAATGATTCCCAACCAATGATTAAATTACTTATTTTTGTCATTTTTACATTTTCTTCCAGACACTTTTGTATACATACTTGCCTTCAGCCTTTGTTCACTTTTAACCTATCAAATAACCTCTGGTGCAAAATGTAGATGATAAAAGAATATTGTCACATATCCTTTCAGCAGACTGGTGTGATCCAAGTTCTTATTGCATGTTATTGCATGATAAAGTCCTAACTGTAGAATAACTAATTGAATAAAAAATATCATATTTCCTTTTTGCCCTTAGAAATATATTATTCACTTATTAGTTCTTGGGTTTGAGAAAATTCATTTAGGGTATCGTTATCTGTACGTTCACAGTCTGAGATTTCACAAATATAACCAATTTCACCATTATTATTGGAGGCTAGATTGTTACTTCTGTCTCTTTGCATTCATTTCCTGACTTGGCTAATATTTATGAAGCATCTTTGTCATTTTTCTTCTCTTTTGTCATTGTGAGTGAAAAATAAAAGATCTCAATTCTCAACTGTGTTCTTTGATAACTACAAAAAGATAACATTTGTATTCCCAGGCTTTTCTTAGAGTGTACTGTAGTAAGAAAACTGAAGATGAAATAATGGTGATGATTTCTCTCACTCTACACCTTCCTCTTATCCACTATGCATCCTAGACATCCATCATTTCTATTTTCAATGTTTCACTCTTTTTTAACTTAATTAGGAGTAACTGGTGAGTAATGATGAAATAATTTCTAGGATGATGAAATAGCAAAATGTTTAAATATACAAGAAAAATAAGATCAGTAAACACCATATATATCTTAGATTCATGAAAGGATTCAATGAGTTTTATTCTATTTGAATAAAATGCTATAAATTTCTCTGTCTTTTGGATGACCTCTGTAGTGGCTTGATTATGTCCCCACAAAGGACAGTCCCTGTGAATACAATCTTATTTGGAAAGAAGGTATTTGCAGATGTTAAAATAGTGGATTAGGGTGGGCCTAAATTCAATGACTATTATCTTTATAAAAGAATGAAGGAGATTTGGATTCAGAGACATGGAGGAGATAGGCACAGAAGGAAGGAAGACATGAAAAAGGCAGCAGAGACAGGAGTGATTCTGAGGAATGAATGCTAAGGATGCTGAGAGCCACTGGAAAGTAGTTCTTCCCTAGAACCTTAGAAGGAGCATGGCACTGCCAATACCTTGATTTCAGATTTTTGGCATTTATAGCTGTGAGATAATAAATTCCTGTGCTTTAAGCCACCCAGCTTGTGGTAATTTATTTTGGCCACCTTAGAAAATTAATATAACCTTTAGGAAAGTATAAATCATGAGATACTGATTTTAGGAAATAGTTAAAACTGCTCAACAAAAGACTCCTAACTATAGACAACAAACTGATGGTTACAGAGGGGACGTGGGTAGGGGATGGGTTAAATAGGGGGTGGGGGTTAAATGCATTTGTTATGATAAGCTCCTGGTAATGTATGGAAGTGTTGAATAACTGTTCTATACACCTGAAACTAATATATCACTATATGTTAACTATACTGGAATTAAATTTTAAAAAATTCTTTCCCTTTCAAAAAACAACAAAAATTGCTCAACAAAGAAATTTAAAAATTAAAACTGGGTATAATGGAGTGGCAATAAACTGAGGGTGAAATTAATTATGAATCGTCCAAACAATGGATTACTGTACAGCCATTAAAATTGGTGATAAATCTTTACATGTTATAAGAAAAACAGTGGTTATGAAATAGGAAGTAGAATGTGCCTCCAGGTTTTACAGTGTGTGTGTGTGGTGGGGGTAGTCTGGAAAAATATACACCAGTATTCAACTAGTAAACAGTGGCTGTCTCTACTTATATTTATTTTCTTCTTTAAACTTGTCTTTTATTCAGATTCAAAAAACTAGTATTTATTACTTTTTTAATGAGAAAAGAATTAGCTGTTTCCATGGTAGGTGGGGAGAGGGATAATCGACTTGGGCTTCAAGTTGATTTTATTCCAGTTTGATGAATTGTTTGCTTTGTGTTTGGTATGAGCAATCTTAAACTCATTCCCCTGGGTCATCTCACGAGTGCAGATGCTAAGCTCAGAAGCCATGAAACATTCATACTCAGGATGTACTTATTCTGTTAAGTGGCTTTGGTAAGAATATCAACATGTGAATCTGAGTTAGACTGAGGTATCCTTTATAACTAAGTGTGAGACTGTCTTCCAGCCTATATAACTTTCTCATTCTTCTTCCACTTGATGCTTATCTGAACTTTGTTGATTTATACTCATTTGATTTTCAAGAGTTTTACGATTATGGCTATTTTATTTGTACTGTGCATTTTCATGCACCTCTGTGTTTCTAATGCCCCTCGCTATACCATGAGAGTCCTTTTTCCATATCTCCTTCCTCCAAGGCTCAAGTGAAAGAGGGCTTTCTCCTTGATTCCTTCCATTTTTCTCAATAGAAATTATGTTACTCTTTTTCTCCTCTCTTAAAGTACTCCTCTAATCTCATGTTCTAAAGAAAAAAAGCTCCTCTTATTTTTAATGTTTAGCCAGGTCATACTTCTTTTCATGTCTATCTTACAAATTATAAACATCCTGTATATCTATGTCTTCCAGAAATAGTAGATATTTGGTACATATTGTTAAATTTGTAAAGCACAGATTCTCATTCTTCTAAACTTTCCTGTATAGTTTCTACTATAAATTTAAGCCCACAACAGAATTGAATATGTTCATCACTTTTTTAACTCTTTTCATGGAAAAAATATCACCATGAAACTTTGAGATCTTTATTTCCTGAATGAGTGTGATTAATGATCTTACTTTATGCTATTTTCTTTACAATGGGACCTTAAGACAAAGAGATTTCTTCTTTTAGTGTATTATATATGTTAAAAATTAACTATTTTGATGGAAATAAGAATTAGCAGACAATTGGTATAAAAGACTCAGGAACTTCGTTATCACTTTATCAATTTATTCATTTGTGCAGTATAGCTAGGGAATGAGCATTTCAGGCAAATTAAGCAGCAAGTGGAGAGGGTTTTTATAATGGAGAACTGTTGGTGTGAAAGTGCTAGGGTTAAAACCTGTACACATTCGAGGTAATGATCAAAGAATGGTGTTGTGAAATTCCTATCTCCAACATGAGACCTCTCTTCAGCTCCCATCTGTAAAGTGCTAGTTGTCTTCTCCAGTGGCTGTTGTATAACCATCTCAACATGCGCAAACTAAATTCATCATCATTCCCTCAGTCTGTTTTTTCCTTCTGAATTCCCTGTATCAGGAAATGTCACAACCATCTTTCCAGTTTGTCAAAGCAGCTGTGTGAATACCATCCCCAAATTTTCTTTTTCCACACTCATTTCATCTTTTCACCCATTTGTGCCTACTTCTCTTTGCTTCAACTATCCTGAACTGCTAATAAATTTCTAATAACATATAAGTGTTTCTTTGCAGAAGTTGTTTTTCTACATGGAATGCCCTTTCCCCATGCATTTGTCCAGCTAACCCATGCCCATCCATCTAAACTCAGCTTAGAAATGATCTCACTCAGAATCCGCACTTCCACCCCCACATCTTGCTTATTTAAATACCCTTCTGTTAACGCATGTTGCTTTTATTCTTTCTGTTTTATAACACTGGCATCACTTTTTTCTCTATAGCTTAGACTTAGTTTTTGGATTTAGGGACTGTTTAATTTTATAACTTTATTAATACAGAATAAAGACTTGAATACCTGTTGGGAAGGATTTCCACCAATTCTATTTATTAAAAAAATTAAAATTGTCTGCTTACACTGCTTATCTTCCTATTAGCCCTCAAATTCATCAGACTGTATCTTGTTCCTCTTTGTCTTCATAGTTTGTATTACTACCATTTGCCTGATTCAGAGCTCAAAGATCATTCTCAATTTGATTGAACATTTGTTGAGAGTGAGCTGTGTGCCAAACACTAGGTTAGGTGCTTGGTTACAAAGATGAACAAGACAGATATGATCTCAACCTTCATGACCCCATACAATCTAATGAACAAGATAGGCATTAAATAAGAAATTCACAGTGTGGTAGCTATTACACAAAAGCCTGTCCTGAGGCAAGAACAGCATATGGCAAGGGAATTTCAACCTTGTGTAGGTTGAATTGAATTTAGAAGTAACCTTATCAGTAGAATTATTACACGAGAGTGCATTTTAAAAATGTCATTTATATTTAATAATGAATGGCTGTTATATTTACTTTGGATTCTGTTACTTTTCTGTTCTTGGGATAACAGGAACCTGTTAATACAACTTTCCCTCCCTATTATAGAACATTTTATGATGTACAGTCTTTTAGTTACCCAAGTACATGTTATCTGTATTTGGTTATGGAATGTCTTTTGGTCTTTAATGTCATATTTGATACTTTATCCTTGAATGAATTATATTTAGCCAAATCATGAAAAGATAGCAGACTATCTAGCTTCTCTGTCCTGTTCCTTTACCTACTACCAAATACTTGGACTTTTTAAACTAAACTTTATATGAAAGGTTGTGATTTTGTATTCTGACTTTAGGGCAACAGCCAAAATAAGAGAGATATAGACATCATGGTCTAGAGAAATGCTCGAAAAAACTGAATAGGTTTAACATAGGAAAGACAAAGGGGAGCCATACTTTTAAATTTTCTCACATCTATTTGCTGGACTTTGGTGAGAGTCCTGGGTGCAGATGAATAAATGATTTTTTAAAGAACAGCTTTATTAAAAAAAAAAAAAAGAACAGCTTTATTGAGATGAACTGACTTACCATAAAGTTCACCCTTTAAAATGTACAGTTCAGTAGTTTTTACTATATTCACAAAATAGTGCAATTGCATTTAGGGCCCAGGGGTGCACGAGTACCTGGCTCTGAGTGTCCCAAACAGACCAGCTTTGGCCACTTGCTGCTGGCAAAACCCAAAGGCAGAAAGACAGGTTATGGTGAAACAAGAAAGGAATTTATTTCAGTGAGCCGTTCAATCCCTGGAAGATAGTGGTCTACTATACCAAAGACAATCTCCAGCGCTGAAAATACTTCCAAGTATTTATAAGGAAGATGTGGAACAGAGGTCCATGAGTGTGTGCGGGTGGGCAGTAAAGGTCAAATCAGTCATTGTCATAGGGGTCAGTCATGTGAGGGCTTGCTGATGTCAGGGCAGTTGGTGCTTCAAGGGGGTAGTTTTGGTTCTTATCACGGGATGCTTTATCCACTTGGCCTTTTGCCCAAGTGAAAAAATAAGCTGGAAAGAACATCAGTTAGAAAGTACAGTCTGAAGTAAAAATGGTGGCAGTTTAAGACACAGCTGGGTCTCCTTTCACAAACCATCACCACTATCTAATTTTATATTTTCATCACTTTAGAAAGAAATCCCTTACTCATTAGTAGTCCCCTCCCACCTTCCCTGCAGCCCTGGCAACCACTACTACTGAATCATCAGAAACAGTAGGAGTGCTGCCGAGCAGTCTGTGTCATGACAGACCTATCAGATGATAATGATGCTGAGGACTACTGCCCTAGAGAAAGACTTGCTATTCCCTGTTTGGTGGGGGCATCTGGCCACCACTGATTCTGGTGGGATGTGGAAGAAGGCTGACAGTTCCATATGCAAAATTTATCAATGAATCTCCATTTCCTCCATCTCCAGCCTCACCATGGTTCTGTTTGCAGGTCACCTTTCTGCTGCGGTGTACTTACTCTGTATTCTAG
This sequence comes from Vulpes lagopus, assembly GCF_018345385.1. Lineage (NCBI taxonomy): Eukaryota > Metazoa > Chordata > Mammalia > Carnivora > Canidae > Vulpes > Vulpes lagopus. The sequence continues at coordinate 29,321,698 of NC_054838.1, read as the reverse complement.
ATAACGGCTTCCATACTTTGACACATTGGTCATCACTCAACCACTGTTTTCTGTCCTCCAAATATTGGTTGAGATTTCTTGTCTACTGAGGGCCCTCTCCCTCTTTCTTCCTTGTAACTTACTGTTAGTTTAAGATTGTCTCAGGAAGGAGTGAATTAAATATCTGCTTTTTTTTTTTTTGAAGATCTAATTGTATATTTTAAATGATTCATGAATTGACATTCCCCATCTAACAAGCTTCTGTAAATATCTGTGCTTAATTCACTATTTTTTTTTTTAAAGCATGCCCTGCGAAATTGGTAAGATGTCATATTTTTCTCTACTTGCATGCAACCCTTGGTTTTCTAAATGCCTATTTCTCATACTTTGCCCGTCAGCTCATTTTATTTTATTTTTTTTTTAATTTATTTATGATAGTCACAGAGAGAGAGAGGCAGAGACACAGGCGGAGGGAGAAGCAGGCTCCATGCACTGGGAGCCTGATATGGGATTCGATCCCGGGTCTCCAGGATCACGCCCTGGGCCAAAGGCAGGCGCCAAACCGCTGCGCCACCCAGGGGTCCCTAATTCACTATTTTTTTAAACGTATTTATTTATTCATGAGAGTAACAGAGAGAGAAAGAGAGAGAGAGGCAGAGACCCAGGCAGGGGGAGAAACAAGGCTCCATGCAGGAAGCGGGGAAAAGCTAGCAGACTATCTAGCTACGTGGGACCAGATCCCAGGTCTCCAGGATCACACCCTGGGCTGAAGGCAGCGCTAAACCGCTGAGCCACTGGGCTGCCCTTAATTCAATATTTGAACTTCATTTTTACTGGCTTGAGTGGTAATAGTTTGCTCTTTAAATACTAGTTAGGCTAATGTGTTATTTGCGTAATGAGTTAGTGTCTTTGATGCATTAACACTGCGGTATCTGCATACCACCTTGCAAGTCAAAACATGGGGTTCTCTGCCTGTTTCTAGTCTTGCATTCCTTTTGAGGGCAGTTACTACTTTTCTTAACTAAAAGTGTATGAGAGAATAGCCCTATTATCTCACTCAGTCTGGCTGAGCAAAATATCTGAATGATTGAATGCTTTTGAAATAAGCAGGTTTGGTGTGAGTTAAAAAAAATTACCAGTCAATCTTTTGAGGAATGATACAAATAGAACTCATTTTGTATAAAATGCAATGCCTGTTGGCATTGTCTAAAAACAAATGCAGGTTACTCTAGTAAGACACCAATTAACCCTTAGTAATTTGACCATTATGGATAGTAATTGGAGCTATAAAAAGCAAAACTGATATTGTTACTTCTTACAATTAATGTGTAATCTTGTCCAAATTCTATTTTTACTCTGGTGGGTTTAATTACTTTTTTTTAGGAAAGGGGGAAAATCTGTGTTTGTTACATGTTTGCAGAATTTAGGTTGGGTTGAGAACAGAGAAAATTTATGTCATTTTCACTTTTTTTCCCCTAGCTTGTTTTCTTCTACCTAAAAATAACTATGGGTACTCATTTATTCAGCAGTAATTTTAGTGTTCACCCAAATGGTATGTAACTGTGTTGGACACCAAAGAGGATGTTAAAAATATGGGACAGACTTGTTGATTGACATATAGAGGGTTGCCAGTGATGTTACAGAATGAAGTAGCTACTGAGATAATGTTATCCCTACCAGAAGGTGCTGAATTTGTCCAAGTAAACAGTCATATAGTTAGACTTGAATTAGAATTCACCTTCTATACATACTAAATTTATGTTTAATATCTGAGCCTCCAATTCCTAACTATAAAAATGAATAAAAATGGCCACCTTGCCAAGCCAATGTGATAATTAGATGCTATGTAAAGCCCAGCGTTTATCACAGTTTGATGCTGAAATGGTAAGTGCTGTGATGATGGTCGTCATGACAGCTGAGACCCGGAGAGCCCAGGGTGATTATAATGAAAGAAGCCAAGGTGTTGTAACCAAGAAGAATAGCTGGCAGCCAGTAATCCAGTTGTTTTACAAGAGTAGCAGCCCTGGAGTTGACACAAAGTAGAGGATTGCAACAAATAGTGAGTCTGCCAGGATTCAGATCTCGTAAGACAGAGAAGGTTAAATTTAACCAGTGCCTTGGGATGAGGGATGGAATTAGGACACAGAAATACAATACCTGTCAGAATTTGAAGACTAAATCAAAAGTAAACTCTGAGAGCAGATTAGATCATAATCTACCTTAAAGAGCTGTGATCACTTGACAGTGATCTATCACTGTGTTCTAGATGCTTTTGTTCTTTGAAGTAGATCATTGCTGTGTCCCATCTGTGTTTCCAGGAGCCTGATGTTTCATCCTTAATAATACTATAGTAAGGGTGTGATTATAATTTAAGTAATTAGGTAATAGGACAATTGAATAATTAAGCCAATGCATGAATAAGCTCTTTTTGTTATTGTTGCTTCTCAACTTTATTAAATATACTGTATATACCAAAAAAACCCACGCATTTTAAATATACAGTTCAACAAATTTTGTCAAATTTACAAGGGCTTATAACCTCTATTGTCATAAAAATAAAAAATTTATTCCCTTATTTCCCTTCACAGTCAGTCTCCCTTCCTGGTCTCAGCCATAAACAACCATCGATCTACTTTCTGTTGTCACAGATTAGAATTTTCCTTTTCCAGAATTTCATATCAGTGTTTTTTATATAATATTTTATTTAAGCTTATTAAATGTTATCATACAGTATTTACTCTTGTATCTGACTTCTTCCACTCAACATAATGCTTTTAAGATTCATCCAGTAGGCTTGTTCCTCTTTATTGCTGAATACTATTCCATTGCATCAATATACAATTTTTTAATTCATTTATCTTTTGAGGACATTTAGGTTGTTTCCAATTTGAGGCTGTTATAAATGAACTCTATGAAAATTTATGCACAAGTCTTTGTGTGCACATGTTTTCATTTCCTTTGTGTAAGTACCTAGGAATTGCTGGGTTGTATAGTAAATGTATGATTAACTTTATAAGAAACTGGCAAACAAACAAAAAAAAAAAGAAAAAAAAAGAAACTGGCAAACAGTTTTTTAGAGTACTTGTACTATTTTGTATGCCCACCAGCAAAGGATAAGAGTTCTGTTTGCTCCATGTGTTTGAGAAAAATTGGTGTTGTCAGTATTTTTTAGTTATTCTAGTAAGTATATCTCATTACAGTCTTAATTTGCTTTTCGGTGATGACTCATATTGTTGGACTTTATTTTCTCATGTGCTTATTGGCCATTTATATATCTTCTTTTGTGAACTATCTTTTTAGTTCTTTTGCCCATTGTTGTTAGGTTGTCTTTTTATTATTTAGTTATCAGAGTTCTTTATATGTTCTGGACACTAGACCTTTATTGTCTGTATTTTAGATACTTTCTTCCAGTGTGCCTTGCCTTTGCATCTTTTTTGTAGTACCTTTTGAAGACGAATTTATTTTGTTTATATATAATTTATCACTATTTAAATGTGATTCATGATTTTTATATCTTATTCAAAAGATTTTCTATTTTTTTCTCTCAGGAGTTTTGTCATCGTAGCTTGTACATTTAGATCTGTGATCTCTTCTGTTAGTCTGTATAGGCTCCTAGAAGGCAAAAGACCATGCCTGATTTATGTCTCTATTTTCCATAGTGGTTAGTAGTCTAATAAAAGTTTGTTTAAAAAAAAAAAAGTTGGGCAGTCCCGGTGGCGTAGTGGTTTGGCGCCGCCTGCAGCCCAGTGTGTGATCCTGGGGACCTGGGATCAAGTCCCACATGGGGCTCCCTGCATGGAGCCTGCTTCTCCCTCTGCCTGTGTCTCTGCCTCTCTCTCTCTCTCTGGGTCTCTATGAATAAATAAATAAAATCTTTTTTTAAAAAAAGTTTGTTTAATGAAGAAATATAAGAATATGACTCATGATAGATAATGCCAATTGTAAGATAACAAATAGTTGGCTCTAGGCTACTGTATCTATTTCAGAAAATGAATTAACAAGGGGTGCCTGGGTGGCTCAGTCAGTTTAGCATCTGCCTTCAGCTAAGGTTATAATCTCAGGGTCTTGGTATCAGGCTCCCTGCTCAGCAGCAAGTCGGCTTCTCCTTCTGCTTCTCCTGCCTCTCCCTCTGTGATCTCCCTCACTTTTGCTCTCTCTCAAATAAATAAATAAAATCTTAAAAAAAAAAAAAAAAAAAGGAAGGAAAATGCATTAACAAACTTGGAATAATAGGGCCTAGTTAGATATTTTAAAGTAACTTTATTATATGAAAGTAAAATTTCATTTTACCTTCCCATGTTGTTGGTATGAATTTCTCTTTGTATGAATTTAAGAAATTTAGTATTCTTAGAAATTTTTTAAAAATAGCCTATAAATTGCACATGAATTCTAGAAACCCCTGAAAAACTTCTATGTATTTAGCTTTAGTGAGACAGATTTGCTTCCTTTTTTACAAAATAAAAAGAAACTTCATCTTTGCTCCTGTAGAAGAAATTGATAATAAAGAAACTCAGGCACCCATGTTCTTTGCCAGTAGAAATTAGATAAGCTCAGTCACATGTTTGTTGATAATCATATTATTTTTATTTCTCTTGATATCAACCCCCACTTTATCTTCTGTGATATACCCATACACTGAAAAAATAAAACCTGTGCTTTGCCACTTGAAACAGGTGGATAGGACAGATAAACATACATATGTCACATAATCTCTACAATTTAGAGAATATGCAAAATCTGAACCAGCTGTATTTCACATTTAAGAGGCAGATTTAATGTGTGAATTATGATGGAGGTTGGGAAATAAAGATAAAAACCTGAATGTTTTTGTTTGTGAAACATCTTTTAGTGACTTTTACATAGTTTCTTCAACTGTGCAGTTATTCAACTTTCCTCATGATTCTACTTCAGGATAGTATGGTGTAAGGTTCGATGGCAACATTTTAACTCTAGGCAGACATTTGAACTCTGGGGATTACTGTACAGAGAATTATCTCAGAATTTACAAGCATACCCCTCTTAGCCAAAATATGTGTTTGATTTGATAATACTGGTATTTTATATATAGCAGAGAGTTAAGTGTGACTTGGGAATTTGAAGGCAACAGCTCAAAGTAGTTCAATCCAAAGTCTCTACCTTTTATGTAGATCATACCATAATCCATATCATTAAAAGTATTTGTTTTTAGTATTTTTACAGCACTCACTGTTTTCCTTCTGGCATTTAGCGACATATTTAAATGTGAAATAAAAAAGGGAAGAACTATCTGTTGTATCATGTATGTTTTTAATGTTCCTTCTTAGGGAGCCATTATCACTGGAGAATAATTGGTTCATCCTTATCTTTAGAAGGTGATGAATAAATTGGCTTATAAGTTGCCTACAGGATGATTTAATAGCTTATCAAAGCCTGATTCTCAGAGTTAGGCATGCACATAGATGGAAAGTTAACAGAAGCTGGAAATGTGAATTACTGAATAAGTCTTAGATTGTGTGTCAGTGCCTTTTCAGAAAGACAGCCATTTTATCAGAAGAGGGGAGCTACCCCTCAAACACAAAGAGGTAGGCCATTAGTTTTCAAAAGCAACTGATAAGAGATGAGAGGAGAACCACAGAGACTTCACATGGCAGATCAGTAGCTGTGGGAAAAATAAAATATGTATGATTAGGCACTGGAACAAATTCAGAAGCTGTACCCAGAGTTCTGTCCTCCATTGATCTCTTCCCTCATGTTGCATTGTCTGAGCACATATTTTTTACAGTTGATTATCTTCTATATGTATTGGGATTTCAACAGTCTACGTTGGTGCTGGACAGAACTTACTGCAGTTATGGAAATGTTTTGTATCTGCACTGTCCAGTATGGTAGCCACTAGCTATATGTGGCTATTTAACACTTGAAATGTGGCTAGTTTAACTGAGGAACTGAATTTGTATTTTATTTAACATAGTGTGGATTTAAGTAGCCATATTTGGCTATTAGCCATCATATTGAACAGTGCAAATTTAATTGGTCTCTTATTCAGATTGTAAAGCATTGGAGTCACCATGTCATACACTGTTAGAAGGTTTGTGTTGCCCTTAGCATAGTAATAATGCTGGGCAAATGTAGGTACACAGGGTATGTTAATATTTGTTGAGTACAATTGAATGGATAGAAGGGAAAGGTAGGAAGCATGAAGAACTGAGTGGTGTCCTGGTAAGGTGTTTTGGGCTCTGAAGCCAATGCCTAACCTTTAATTTTAGTCTAATTTTGTCATTTTATTTTTTATTGTATTCCATTGGCTTGTCCATCCTGTGTCTTTTTTGGTGTCTAAATATCACATGGACACAAAATTACTTTTCAAGCAGCTGTATATATAAAGTATAAAGAATAATGATACATTTACCACCCCTGTCTTCATAAAATATTTCTTTAGTCTCCTGTACTACTTTCCCCTTGCCTTCCCATGAGAACTAGCCTCAATTTTGTATGTATCATTTTTTTCTTTATAGTTTCTTTTTTCTTTTTAAGATTTTATTTATTCACAAGAGACAGAGAGAGAGAGGCAGAAACATTGGCAGAGGGAGAAGCAGGCTCCCTGCAAGGAGTCTGATGCAAGACTCAATCCTGGACCCTGGGATCACTCCCTTGGCCGAAGGCAGACACTCAACCACTGAACCACCCAGGCATCCCTTCTTTGTAGTTTCATCACATATATTCATAAACAATCCATTTTTTTAGTTTTATAATTTCTTGAATTTTATATGAATAGACTTATCTATATGTATTCTCTGACTTCTTTATTCATTTAACATTATATTCCTAATAGCATCGACGTTGTTACATTATGTTCATGTTGTGTAGCCTATTCATTTTCACTATCACGGGATATTCCTTTGTATGAATATGCCACAGATCATCTATTTTATTACTGATGGGTATTTTTTTCCTAGTGGTTTGCTAGTGCATTACCGTGTAGCTGTGAAATACCTGTATATGTCACTTGGTACACGTGGGAAAGACTTACTGCAGGTCCAAACTATAGAGAATAGTTTCTCTATTCTTTGTCTTCTCTTCTCCTCTCCCCCATCCTCTTCCCTGTTCCCTCCCTCTTTCTTCTTCCTCTTCTAGAATTCAGGAAAAATGAATGCTGAGAAATAGAGGGGTGTTTTTGCATTATTTCTGATAAACTAAGTACTCCTTTAAAAGCATCTTGCCTCAGTTTCTTGTCTGCCATGGTCCTTTTATACTTTTGAGTTCATGAAACAAGTTCTGATTGGGAGTCAGTCAAAAATTCCAGCAATGTCTTACTTCATTCATAGTCTGTAGCTCTTATGTAGATGGTACCTTTTGTGAAATGATACCTTTGTGTCAATTATTTGTCCCTTTTACTTTGCATTATAATTGGTAATTAGAAGATCTAGATCAGTGGTTCTCAACTCTTAGCTATCCATTAGAATGTCTTGGAGCACCTTTTTAAAAAATATGGATTCATCACATTTCAGCTCACACCCCAGAAAAACAGATTTATTTGGTCTGGGGGTGGGACTGGGCCTCATAGTTGTACATGAAGTATGTAAGTTATTTTATAAGCCACGATTGAAAACCACTATAGATCAGTTGTTCTCAAAGTGTTGTCCTTGGACCAGCAACATCAGCATCACCTAGGAACTTAGAGAAATATAAACTCTTAGGCCTACCCTAAGACCTACTGAAGTAGAAACTCTGAGTGTGGGGTCAGCAGCTGTATTTTAACAAGTCCCAGGTGAGTCTAATGCATGCTAAAGTTGTAGAACCCCTGCTGTAAGTCATTTAAGCATTTACAACGAGGCTTCCTTTTCCTCAAGTCCAGCCTTTTAGAATCCAGTATTCCACAACAGCTCTGGACCTGAGAGTAGCTAAGGGAAGTGCGGGGAAAGAAGCATGCCACAAAAGAAGTCATTTTTGGTAAATGCCTGAGCCTGAGCAAAAGGGGTCATAAAGAGAGCTATAAAGCATATTGGATGTGTTATCATTTTTTTGTAATCTAAAATGAAATGATGTCCTGATTCACCATGAATGCTTATAAATGAACATTCCCTTTCACTAAGAAGGGACGGTAGGTATAGGAAAGCATAAGATAGAAAAGGGCAGCCATAAGTAGTAGGAAGGGGCAGTTTCAGAGATTGCAAGTGGATGAAAGGTGAGTCAGAAACAGCCACCAAGAATAAGATGACCTTATTATACAGTGTTTTGTGGGGGTAGCAAGGATAAAATTAAACATATGAAGTGCCTCAATTCATTTCCAATAAACTTTAGAGATCTTTTTTATTGTGATAAAATGCACATAACCAGAAGTTTACTATTAGTGACATGGTGCAACCAACACCACTATCTAGTTCCAGAACATTTTTATCACCACAAAATGAAATCCCATACCCCCACAGCAGTCACTATTCCTCCTCCCTAGCCCTTCACTCTTTTGCTTCTGTCTCTATATTTTTGCCTGTTCTGTATATTTCAGAGATATGAAATCATACAATATATGGCTTTTTGTGTCTGCCTCCTTTAATTTCAGCATAATATTTTCAAGATTTATCTGTATTGTGGAGGTATAATTAGTACTTTATTCTTCTTTCTGGCTGAATAGTATTCCATTATATGGATATATCTCATTTGTTTTTCCATTAGTCTGTTAACATATATTTGAGGTTTTTTTCTACTTTTTGGCTACTATGAATAATGCTGCTCTGAACATTCGTGTACAAGGTTTTGCTTGAACACCATTTTCATTTCTTTGGAGTATGTACTCAGAGGTAGAATTGCTGGTCATATGATAGTTCTATATTTAACTTTTTGAAGGATCACCAAACTTTTCCACAGGCTGCACAATTTTACATTCCCACTAGCAGGGTGTGAGGAGTTTCTCCATGTCCTCACCAACACACATTACTGTTCATTTAAAACTTTTGGTTATCAAGGGACTTTCTGAAAGGGATATTGATTAGGGAATCTAAACATCTTTTTAGAGTAGTGATTCCTAATAAGGGGTTCACATAATAATTACTTATGGAACTTTTAAATATACTTAATGGTCCGTACCTTCCCTAGATTTTCTGAATGGGGGTTTCCAGAGGTAACGCCCAGAATTAATACTTCTCGTTAAGAACCATTGCCTGAGATAGTGGTTCTCAAAGCTTGGTCTGGGAATCCCTGAGGCCTCCTGAATCCTTTCAGGGGAGTTATTTGGGATTAAAACTGTTTTCATAACAATATTAAGATAGTATTTGCCTTTTGCATTCTCATTTTCTCATGAGTGCACATAGAAGTTTTCCAGAGTCTTCATGACATATGATAGCATAGCCGATTGAATGCATAAGCAGGTATGAGAATCCAGCTGCCTTCTATTAGGCCAGATATGAAAGAGATTTACAAAAATGTGAAACAGTACCACTCTTACGAATTCTTAAAAATTCTTCTTTATGACTTATAATGGGTTTATCATTGTTTTTAAATCAGCTAATACAGTTTTTTAAATTTCTCAGTTTTAATGGTACACACTGGTAGACATAACCTACGTAAATGAAATCTCTTTGAAATCTTCAGTAATTGAAAGTATAGGGACGTCTGGGTGGCTTAGCAGTTGGGCTTCTGCCTTCAGCTTGGGGGCATGATCCAGGGGCCCTGGGATCTAGTCCTGCATTGGACTCCCTATGGGGAGCCTGCTTCTCCCTCTGCCTGTGTCTGTGCCTCTCCCTCTGTGTCTTTCATGAATAAGTAAATAAAATCTTAAAAAAAAAAAAAGTATAAAGGTCTGGAGACCAGCCAAATGAGAACTATAGACCTTTGAGGGGACAAAAGAAAAAGAAACACTATTATACATTTGTTGGGCACTTACCGTTTAGTTAATATTAGTAAGCTTTTCATATATTTTGTTTCATTTTATCATTTTATCTTTTTGTTTTAATTCATGAGAGACAGAGAGAGAGAGAAGAGACATAGGCAGAAGAAAAAGCAGGCTCCCTGCAGGGAGCCCGATAGAGGACTCAATCGCAGGACCCTGGGATCATGACCCAAGCCAAAGGCAGACGCTCAAACACTGAGCCACCCAGGTACCCCTATCATTTTATCTTTATAACAACTCCATGACATATGTGTATTTAACCTCATTTTCAGATGGAGAAATTTAGTCTCAGAGAAGTTAACTTGACTAGTTTATAAGTGAAAGAGCCAGGATTTCAATTTAAATCTTTAGAGTACATGTTCTTAATCATTACCATAACTTAAAAAAATGGTCATCTGTACAGGAAATGGTTGATAGTTCAATGCCATGATGACTCATCCACCTCTAGCATCAGGCCTCAAAAAGATAACCTTTGAAATCTTTGTAGATTTAAATAATATATAAATACCATGTGGTGCACGTACTGACATATTGTTCTCTTTAGTGATCCTCATTATAAGGACTGTTAAATATGAGAAGTATAAGAGAAATGATCTAGACATGAATAGATGCAGTTGACAAAATGGTAATCTCTTTTGGAAAAGTGATTTAACGTCTTATTAAAACATGAGGATAGATATTCAGTTAGAACAGTCCACAAATTGTGACCCTTTACAAAAACCTTATTTTTCTAAGATATCCTATCCAGTCAGTCCTCTGAAGAGCCCATCATTGCAGGAATGATGAAGTGGAGTAACTGCTTTAATTTGTTAGTATCCTCTCTCACAAAAGCCAGAAACTTAGGTGCTGCTTTGTTTATATAGAGTAAGACTTAGGGTAATTTTTTTCATGTGATAATATTTCGATTCATCAAGAAATAAAATCTTTGCTAATTAGAGAAGTTCACAGGTCTAGTCCTTTTCAAAAATTTGCTTGCTGCCTACAGAGTAAAAACTCCTATGTGGGCAGTCGCTTTTCAAAAAACTGATTCTCTATCTCATTGTGTCTTCTGTGAAAAATTATTTCAGAGAATAGCAGATTTTTTTGCTTAGTAATTTGCATTCTGTTACTGTCTTCCTCTTACTCCTCTATCCTCGCCCTCCATTCCAATGCTGTTTCAGAAATCAGTTTGTGGATCAGCATATTTTATAAAAAATAAGTTATTTGCTTATTTGACAAATAGTACTTGTCTAGTGTGTGTTGGGCACTGGGATAAGGCTAAGGATACTAAAATATAGATAAAGTCATGAAATCTACAGTTTAGTGAAGGAGATGGACAGACGTTAAACAAATGATCACATCTATACATTTCTTCATTTTAATTTTTTTATTTTATTTATTTATTTTTTAATTTTAAAAGGTGCTATGAACAATAGTATGTAGTGTTATTGAAAAGAGCCTGAAAGGCTCAGGTCTTGATCCCAGAGTCCTGGGATGGAGCCCAGTGGCAGGCTTCCTGCTCAGTGGGGAGTCTGCTTCTCCCTCTCCCTATGCCCCTCCTCCTGCTCCCCCCCCCCCCCCCGCCCTTTCTCTTTCTCTTGCTCTCTCTCAAATAAATAAATGAAATATTTAGGGGGAAAAAAAAAAAGCCTCATGGGAGGATTGACCTCAGAAATTTGGAAGAAGACTGAAGCCAAAGTGGGGATAGGGGAAGGCATGAGTTCCATTTGTGACAAGTGAAAGGATCAATGGAATAGATGATACATGCTTTTGGAGCTTAGAGAAGACATCTAGGCAGGAGATATAAATGTGTGAATTGTGTACCAGTAGGTAGTTAATTGAAATTGTTGGCTGAGGTGAGATCATTTAGAGAGAATGTATACAGTGAGAAAAGAAGAGGGCCTAGGCAGTAAGTTTTGAGGAATTCTAGTGTTTACCTAACACAGTAGAATGTAGAAGAAGCCAGAGATGGATATCAAATAAATAGGAGGAAAACTAGGATTTTAACAACAGTGTTAAATGTTTCAAGAGGAGAGAATCTTCCAAGGAGAATCAAAGGAAATCAAAGATTCATGGTAATAATAGGGTTATTACCATGGCTTACAAGGAGTACCCTAATAATCCCTTCCCACCTCATTGACCTCTGACCATTCACCTTAATGCTGACCTACTTTTGTTCTTCAAACATGTCAGGTTCATTCCTACCCTAGAGCCTGTGTGCTTCTTATTCCCTGTTCTGAAATGTCTTTCCCCCGGTTCACATTTTATCTTCTCAGAGAAGAGTAGCCAAGCCTCCACTCCTTTAGCAGGATTGTTGTCAGACTCTATTAATCTTCAAATCTCATTATACAGTTAAGATAAAATTTTGTTTGGGCCTCAAACTCCATGTTCCAGGTTAAATATTTAGACCATGTTAAAAAAAATTAATTTTTCAGAAATGCTGAGCAATGATGGTAGAGAATAAGTTTTAGATTGTAGATGTATCCTCCTTAAGGCATTTTGACATGAATTGTTGAAATGGTGAGAGCTATCCCCTTCCACCAAGCATTTGTAGGATGGTTAGAGGAATAGGGAAGAGCCAAAAAGGAGATGCCTGGAGTCTGCTTTATAGAAATAATGACAAGTATGTGACAGTATTGATAATCCAGTGGATTCAAAGCAGTGGGAAAAAAATGATTATTTTCCAAAAGATGAGAATGCCACTGGACAAAGACTGTTTCAAAAGGTAGTTTAGAGCTGTGAGTTCAATTGAGTTCAGCGAATGTTTACTGAACTGACAGCAGAGGAGTGATAGGAAGTTGGGAGTGAGGGCCTTAGGGAAAGTTGCTGATCCACCTTATGCTGAGTAAGTTCTTCTCCAGCTAAAGAACCGTAAGTAATTCCTTTACTCTTTCAAAATAGAAAGATTAGCTCTTGAATTTAAGGGCCAGAAAGAATAAATGGCCAATCAGTGACCATTTTATAGTAATCCATTTGCCAGTTTAGAGCTTCATAAAACTCCACTGAAGGGATAAAATGACCTTTGTAGAACTTTTGGGTGGGAGTAACTTTATTTATTTTAAAAAGCCATTTTTGTAATTAACTTGGTTGATGTGTGTTGAATGTACTTTTGTTATCTTAAACATCAACTCCAAGCTCATGGACTTTCCTTATATAGTTTGCCTCTCTCCATAATCTGGCACAAGAATGCTTTTAAGTGCTGAGTGTTTTCTTTTTCTGCTGGTTGCTTCTCACAGCAGTACTGGCCTTTCACCTGGTTTTCTATCTTATTTTAGAAGTGGCCTTGTTCTCAGATCTTATTTTAAGTATTGGTTAGTCCAAGCCTTGCTGCAAATGGCTTTCATGTCTGTGGAAGACAGAAAAGAAGTCAGCATAAATTAAAATAAGAACGATTTCACATGGGCCTACAAACAAAATTGTTGTAAAAGACACTAGAGATTAATGCCAAGCTGCCCTCGTCTTCCACTCATGTAAGAATTTGAAAACCAGAAAGGCTAAGTGACTCGCTCAAGGTTATAAAATATTGGTGAAAATTTATCATTCTCATTATTTACATGAAGGCAGTATACCCTTAGTAAGCTATAATTTTAACACATAAAACAAATAAGCTATTCATAAAGAAGGTAATTATGCCCTATCTTTGAGAACGGTGGAAGGTACATTACAAAGTATTCTTTCTAATTCCCCAGTTTTGTCAGTGTTCAGTTATGAACATCAGTATTTTCATATCATAATAAAGACTGTGACCACTAGAGTAAGATCTGGATTTGAATATGGCCGCTACACTTACTGGGCTGTGACTCTGTACCTTGGGGGAAGAAAACTTCTTAACCTCTTTGCATTTCCATGTCTTAGCCTGAGAAATAGAAGTAACAATACATACTTAATTGAATTAACTTTAAAGGAGTTAACTTTGAGGTTCTCACAACTGATGCCTGGCGCATGAGGAGCACTTCTGATGGAGTGACCATCTCTGCTACTACAAATGCTATCTCTGCTTTATCATAGAATACTGGGCACTGGCATACGATGTTCATTATCAGATCCTTTAAATATTCATCTGTTTAAAGACCAGATGCTGAATTAGGAATGTTTTTAACATACTTTTCAGTTCGTTTTATCTTTTTATTAATTCAGAGGAAGCACCATGGCCTTCAGTTTTTACTTATCCTATTACAATAATACTTAACTCTTGGATACCTCAGTCAGAGCCCAATTCTTAAAATGAAAATCTCTGACCCTCATTATTTTATACTAGAGAGCTTACCTTGCATTGCTAGAAACAATTAATTACTCATTGTGAAAGTAAACATCCCTATTGCTACTCATCTTTGAGCACCCTACAAAGAATGGCCATGTGAGAAGCAGATGGCTTTGTGACTTGAATTTATAGTTCTTTTTAAAAACCACTGTTTTCTCTGTAACTGGTTTCTTAATATAAATATCTCTTTTGAACAGCAGGCTCATTGGCTTTCCTTGTATTTCAGGAAGATCACTGTCCATTTCTTGAAAGCCTCCCTCAGAGCCCCCTAAGTAAATTTCACCTATGCCCCCCTAGTTTCTGATTTTGCCCAGGAAAATCTCAATAAAAATATCCTTGTTGTTAGTGAACATCTGTATATACAAGTTTTTGTAATGCAGTCCCAGAAATGTCAATTCATTTATGTAGATATACTATTGCCAACCTACCTAAAGATAGCATAGTCACAGATTGGAAGCTCAGGCCTTATAATTTTTTAATTTATTGTTTGGGACAGGCGTAGGTTATATGACCTATTTTAGGTTCTAAGTAACAGCTACCGTAAAACATATCTGAGTATTTTTTCTGTACATTATTTGTAATGTTACTGTTTGTGAGGATGCTGTACTTTTCCAGTTTACAACTGAGGAAGCCTGTCATCATCATTAGTACTCATTCATTCAGCATGAGCACCTGTTTTATCTTAGGCACTGGAGATCTAAGTATGAATAAAACATGATTCCTGCTCTGGAAAATTTCATAGTTTATGGGGGGGGGGGCGGAGAAAGATACAGACGTATATAATTGCATTTCAAAGTGATACAGAATATATAATGAATATACGAACAAAATGTCAGAGTCATAAAGGAGAGAACAGTAAATTTGGGGGTGTATGGTAAGGTTACAAAAAGAAGATGGCATTTGAGCCAAGTCTTGAAGGATAGATGAGAATTTGCCATTTGGAGAGAGAGAGAAGCTAGGAATGGTCATTAGAGGCAAGGAGCAGCCTAGCAAAGGCCTAAAGGCTTATCCTGGCAAGCTGTGTGAGGGGAGTATCTTCAGTGTAACTAGAGAAATATGAAGGAAAGTGAGTCAAAGTTAGGAGTTTGAAGTTTATCATTTGAGCAGTAGGAAGTCATTGAAGACTTTTGAATTATGGCTGATAAAATCAGACTTGAGTTTAAAAACTATTAATAGTTTAGGGCTAGAGGAAGAAAGACAAGTGGCAGGCACCAGGTAAAAAGTTGCTGTAGTTCTCTAAGCAAAACACAAGAGTTTACAGTAAGACCGTACTTGTATAGATTAAAAAAAAAAAATCTCTAGATTTGAGAGAGTTTTCCTATGTGTAAACAATATGATTTTGTGATCAACATGATATGGAAAGTGTGAGCAGTGGAAGACCTGGTTTGGGTGATGGCATAGCATAACTGAATATAATAGAACTGGGAAAAAATGAAAAAGGAAAAGAAGGATTGTTTCTTGTTTTGTTTTTTATTTGTTTTGGGAGCAGACTAGGGTTTTCATTCTGCATAACGTAGGGTCAGTGTTTTCAGGAACATTCTAGCAGACATGTCTGGATCTGAATCTCAGCAGAGAAGTTACCATAGTAATATTTTTGAGTTCATATTGTTTATTTTTCCATTAAAAACTAAAGTTCTCAGAGGTTAACTGATTATAGTCTCAGGAAGGTGGCTGTAGAACCAAAGCATAAATTCCTAAGCTTCTTACCAACTAGGCCTTAACTAAAATAGCCTTTTGAAAGAAAAAACAAATCTCTTGATTTCCACTATCATTGTTTTACTGTTTCATTTCCCAAAGTATCTTTACTTAACAACAATATAAAGCCCAACTGGTATATATATCCACAATCTGTTTTCTGCACTGTTTTCTGATCTTAATGTAATTTGACTGATGCCAGTCAAATGAAGAGTGCTCAGGATAATAGCTCAGGAGCCCCAAACCTCTTGTTTTGTTCTAACAAAACCTTAAAATTCAAAGATTAGATAGTCCTCAGGAAATACTCATTATTTCATTTATGTTTGATCTAATCCCAGTTGGTGCCCTGATTCCAAAGGAGGGAGATGGTAAGTGTTCAAGAACAAAGATGTGGTATCTGCTTTTCTGCAGAAATTGAAAAGTAAGATTTTCCTCCACTATTTGGATTGTAGAACTATGAGCTATTCTCTTGAACACCACAGAATAAAGTAGACAGTTCTTCAAAATCCATCCTCACCTCCAAGTTTCAGGGGTCATTCAGCATTCATTAAAACACTTGGGTGGTTGTGAAGGACTCAAGTAGGCTTCAAACAAGGCAAATCATCATACACATCTGACACTCCTTTCCCACATATTTAAAAAAAATAATTAACATACTCTATCCATGTGAAATTCTAGTTTTAACTGTTACTGTATAGATTCTCTGTGAAGCTTGTTGGGCTGTGGTATTTTTCCCTTACTTTGTTCTTGATTGCTGTGAAATGTAGTTGCCTGCTGTTTAAGGCAGCTGCAGTAGAGTGCACCCAGAAGTGGTTATAATTCTATATTTAGTAAGCCATAGGGTTTGTAAAGCATTTGCAAATTCCTTTGGGATAAAATGGTTTCTATAAATGTAACATTTTTAATGAAACTATTATTATCACCCATTAGAGAAATATAGCAGCTAATATGTGCAGATTTGTGGACAAGACAAAGGCACAAAACTTTTTTTTTCCTTAGGAGTATACTGAGTTTTAAATACTTAAAGTTAATCATGTGAATCCTATTTTTATATTTTAATCTTGAATTGCAGAGCTTTTACTCAAGTGTTTACCTTTGGTCCAACATTTCGAGCAGAGAATTCTCAGAGCCGGAGACACCTGGCAGAGTTTTATATGGTTGAAGCAGAGATTTCTTTTGTTGAGAGTCTTCAAGATCTCATGCAGGTAGGTACATAATACTGTCATAACAGATATCTATGACATTAAAATGCTTCTGTATACATTTTTACCTTGGACATCTGTGCGTTACAGGTGTTAGTAGAGTGAAGAAGATGGAGAACTACTTAATGTGATAAACATCTACTGAATCCCTTTAAAGTATAAGAGTCAGATAGATTTAAATTCATATCCCAACTCTGCCATTACTTTTGTTTGGGTGTTACTGAATATTGGTGATCTTTAGCTTTCTCAACTATAAAATTAAAATAATAGTAACTATTTTATAAGATTATTGGGAGGAGTAAATGAAATAATGTATGTATAATGTAAAGCATCTACTATTGGGCCTGGCATATAGCAAGCTCAGTAAATAGTAGCTCTTATAATTTGTTATGCAAATAAATGAAACATCTTTATAGTTAGAGAAACATCTACATAGCTATAGAATCTACAGGAACCATCAGAGTTCTGTTTTGGAGGCAAGAAGTAAGGCCAGAAAGATAGTCAAGAGTCAGATCTTGAAAGAAAGACTTTGTAAATGTCATGCTAAGTAGTTCAGAAAGTAAAAGAGTTCTCAGTTGGGAAAGACTATGCTTGATTATAGTTTAAAAACATCTCTCTAGTAACAATATAAAAAATGATTCAGAGGGGGATAAAAATAGAGTGAGAATCCTTTGGGAAGCTGGGGCCATAATCCAGATAGAGCACAGAAACTCTGAAGTTGGATGGACCAGGAATTTTTTAGCTTCACCAGTTATTTGCTATGTGACCTCAGACAAGGAAAATAAGAATAATAATTACTACTTTATAGAGTAGTTCAGAGGATTATACAGAATATATATATGTATATATGTATATTACATATACATATACATATATATATTTTATAAGATTATTGGGAGATTATTGCTATAAATGTATATGTATGTATGTGTATATATATATATGGCACAAAGAACAGTTTATGGCACTTTGTACCCAGAAATTATTGGCTGTTATTAGGAATTCTCCATCCAGTACCATTAATATCTTAGTTTGTGTTTGAATCACAGGATGTTTATTTTAACAATTTTCATCACCTCTCACTTCTCTTCCTTTTGTATCTTTCTACTCTTACCTGGTAAATGACCCAATTCCACTTAAAACATAAATACCACATATATCATCAACTAGAATGGACTTACTATTTTATTATCCTGTCTTGGTTGGATATCCTAGTAAACAAACTCTAAAGCAGAGATTTGGGGGTTGGGGGGATTATTGGGGAATTCTCTAGAGAATAACATCTGTAAGGAAAGGAAGAAAGCAGCACTGATAGAAAAGTTGAACTATGATGAACGTACAGAGGCCTTAGCTCATTCTTTGAGGAATTTTGGATCTGGAATGGTCCTTCATCGTTGTCCCATAGAAAGACAAGGGGGAAAGGGGAAGGTCTTTGTTCTTCCCCCAGCAAGCAGTTACCTGACATGGGCCAGCCTTGGGAAGAGGCATATTCTTGGGTAAGATAGCACTCTTGGCCTGGCCACTTCCTGAAGAGGGACTCAATCAGGAGCCATCAGCAATTAATATTCCCAGTGGATAAAGCTCTTGGTCCTGAAAGGGTGTTCTGACCACACACTACAGTTTGCATTTATATACCCCTTTAACATCTCCCCCTGATTATTCTAGATCAGTGTCCCCCAGGGGGCATTTTTGGTTGTCCCAACTAGGAAGTGGATGGAGGAGAGGGGAGAGTGGTTGCTACTAGCATCTAGTGGGTAAAGACTAGGGATGCTTTCAATATGCTAAAATGCACAGGTCCCTCCCCCCTCAACAAAGAGTTATTCGGCCAAAAATGACAATAGTAACACTGTCAAGTAATTCTTTTCTAAAATGTGGGGATTCAGGATCTGAGCCTCACAAGGAGTTAGTAAAATTCCTTAAGCAGCTTTTGGTACCAGCCCACCATCCAGTTCAATATTACTCATTCACTTAGGCAATGAACCACACCCTTTACCTTCCTGTTTCTGCCTTGACCCTGTCTCTCCCGCCCCAAGGTAAATACCAGAGAAAAGTTCCAAAGACACAAATTATGTTAGAATTTATTAAACATTATAATTACATATTCTATAACTAAATAATTTGTATTTAGTATTCCATCGAGTGGTACTCAGCATATACTGTTCAATGATTTTTAATTAATTGAATTAAACTTTTTCTTAAAGGCAGAAAAAAGGTATGCTCTCCCCCAAAAGTAATCTGCTTCTCTTAATTTTCTCCCTTCTATAAATTACATTCTGTGGAAATTATTATCTTGATGAAAATATTAAATCAGAATCTTATGACAAAGTATTTTTCTCCTAACATATAAACACTTAAATATTACTATTTTAGTGCCATTGAGTAATATATTTTTTTAAAACATCTGAAGGTTATGCTAACCCTTCAGTTAAGTTTCTGGTTTCTTCAAATATATTTATAGAGCATAGTCTAAAAGTCAAGGTTAGAGAAGCCAATGATTTTCTTCTTCAAATGGAAATTTACTGTTCATATGAAAGATACCAGTTTAACAAGCCCAGTGGTCAAAGTCTTCATCTTACAGATAGGTGTGGTGTGCCCCTAAACAGTGCCGGCTTAGTATCCAATCTTCTTGTTTTTGTTTGCTCCCCAAATGTGTCAGCTTTTTTTAGTGATTGAGGATATGACCCTTCATAAATCATTCAGTTATTTAGTGATTTGTCTCATAACTCTCAGATCAAAGGTAATATAACCTCGAGGTAAAAGATTTTTTGGCCTCCTTTTGCTCTTGTTTCATCAGGTTATTCCTTCTACACAAAATATATATGTGAATATGAAAATACAAAATATATAAAAATAGATATAAATACTATATGTGTGTGTGTGTGTGTGTGTGTGTATATATGTATACACACACACACACACATACACACACACACAAATGTGCCTGGATGTTCCTTGGTAATTAAGTACATTGCTGTATCTAGTTATACTAAGTTAGTGCAGTAGATGCTTGCGCTCCACCCTGTGTCTCCAGACTTGATAGGGTACACCAGGAATGCAGGAGAGGAAGGGAAAACCCCTGCCTCTGGGGCAGCTTGTACTTACCGAGTGTGTCTATCTTTCTGAGTACAATATTTAGGAGGGCCTAAGAGGATCTCACTGACTTCAAACCAAAAATTTTGGTTTTGATTAGAAATATTTTCCATTCCAATCACTTACTTTCTTCTAACAAGTTTTTTTTGTTTTGTTTTGTTTTTTTTTGTGGGTTGTGTATGGATAACCCCTGGTAGAATGCATTCTTGCATACTGATTTGTGTTGGATCATGATTTGTGTAATATTTTACTGTATGCTTTAGCAAAGCAAAAATATACATATTTAGATGTAGATCTATCTCATTGCTCCTTTAATTTTAAAGTCAACTTTCATTTAAGCACTTTTCAAAGTGTCTCATTCTTTGCAACAGCTAATGTTTGTTGTGTCCTGGTCTGAGCCAGGTACTAAAGCTAAGTCTTATACATGGATTATCTCATTTAATTATCACAACAGTCCTGGGAAGCTAGGGACTGTTATTGTCCTGATTCTACAAGTGAGTATATTGCAGTTTTGAGAGGCATTAGTCAGTTTTGGCTGTTTATTTAACATCCCACTTCAGTACTATTATTGAAACTATTAACAACAGATTCGTACATTTTTCTTTCTTTCTTTCTTTCTTTTTTTTTTACCCACTCTGGGAAGAAGATGCACTGCCTCCCCTAATCAATCTGGAAAACTGAACTAACTTGCAGCAGTATATTTGGAGATTAAGAGGCCTAATGGATTTATAGCTGCTAAAACCTGGAGAGCAGTCCTTACAAGACTCTAAATAGGTTTTTCTAAAACCTAAAATAAAATAGCTTACTAGTCAGACAATTCTCTCATTTCTCTTAGGTTATGGAGGGGCTCTTTAAGACTGCAACAATGATGGTTCTCTCAAACTGTCCTGAAGATGTTGAACTCTGTCACAAGTTCATAGCTCCTGGCCAAAAGGTAATTAGTTTGGTGGGTAAAGTCCAATACATATACTCTTTAAATATGTTAGTTACATATAATAAATATAATTACATTTAATAATTTTTTTCTCTTTTCTTACCAAGGAAAGATTAGAACATATGCTAAAAAACAACTTTTTAATGTAAGTAGATATTATACTTTCTCTGAATTTTATTCATACTTTATCATAGTATTTATCACACTGTATTAAATTTTGTTTATGTATCTACTTATCACAAAGAAGGCCCATGTTTTAAGTATTTTTTAGCTCTTATATCTATACACAGTGGATAATCAATGTTTTGTGAATAAATAAATGAATAAATCATAGCAAGATAAATGAATACAGTAATTATTAACTGAAGCAATACAATTCAAACTAATATTAACTTTAGTTATAAAAATTTGGCTCGATTAAAATACTTAGTTTGAGGTGTCTGGGTGGCTCAGTCAGTTAAGCATCTGACTGTTGGTTTCAGCTCAGGTCATGTCAGGATTCTGAGATCAAGCCCTGCCTCGAGTTCCAAGTTCAGTGCAGAGTCCGCTTGTCCCTCTCCCTCCCCGTCTGCCTGCCCCTTGTCTGCTCACACTGGCTCACATACTTACACTCTCTCTTAAATAAATCAAATCTTTTTTAAAAAACTTTTAAATCCAGTATAATTAACATAGGGTGTTATATTAGTTTTAGGTGTACAATATAGTGATTCAACAATGCTATATGTTAGTCAATGTTTATCATGGTAAGTGGACTCTTAATCTCCTTCACTTATTTAAACCTCCCCCTTACCTCTCTTCTGGTTGTTCTCTGTAGTTAAGAGCCTTGTTATTTTTTATTCATCTGTTTTTTTCTTTTCTTTTTTCTTTTCTGTTCTTTTCTTTTTTCTTTTCTTTTCTTTTCTTATTCTACATATAAGTGAAATCATAGGTTGTCTTTCTCTGACATTTCACTTAAGATTATACTCTAGATTCCATCCATGTTGTTGCAAATGGCAAGATTTAATTCTTTCTTATGGCTGAATAATATTCCATTGTGTATATGTACCACATTTCCTTTCCATTCATCGATCAGTGGACACTTGGGCTGCTTCCATAGTTTGGCTATGGTAAATAATGCTGTAATAAACATATAGAGGTACATCTATTCTTCTCAGATGAGTTTTTTTGTATTTTTTTGGGTAAATACCCAGTAGTAGAATTACTGGCTCATATGGTAGTTCTATGTTTAATTTTTTGAGGAACCTTCATGCTGTTTTCCACAGTGGCTGCACCAGTTTGCATTCCCACCAGTAGTGCATGAGGGTTCCTTTTTCACCACATCCTTACAACACTTGTTGTTTCTTGTGTTTTTTATTTTAGCCATTCTGACAGATGTAAGATGATAGCTCATTGTAGTTTTGATTTGCATTTCCCTGATTAGTGATTTGAGCATCTTTTCATGTGTCTGTTGGCCATCTGAATGTCTTCTTTGGAGAATTGTCTGTTCATGCCCATTTTTAAATTTTTTTGGGGTATTGAGTTGTATCAGTTCTTTATATATTATAGATACTAACCCTTTATCAGATATGTCATGTGCAAATATCTTCTCCCATTCAGTAGGTTCTCTTTCAGTTTTGTTGATTGCTTCTTTTGCTGTGCAGAAGCTTTTTATTTTGGTTTTATCCCAATAGTTTATTTTTGTTGTTTCCCTTGCCTCAGGAGACATATCTAAAAAAGTGTTACTGTGGCTGAGGTGAAAGAAATTACCTCTGTGTTCTCTTCTAGGATTTTCATGGTTTTAGGCCTTACATTTAGGTTCTTAATCCATTTTGAGTTATTTTATGTATAGTGTAAGAATATGATCCACTTTCATTCTTTTGCATGTAGCTGTCTAATTTTCTCAACACCATTTGTTGAAGAGACTGTCTTTTTTCTAGGAGATAGTCTTTCCTGCTTTTTCAGAGATTAATTGACCATACTATTGTGTGTTTATTTCTGGGCTCTCTTCTGTTCCATTGATCCATGTGTCTATTTTTGTGCCAGTACTATACATTTTGATTACTACAGCTTTGTAGTCTATCTTGAAATCTAGGATTGTGATACCTCCAATTTTGTTCGTCTTTTCAAGATTGCTTTGGCTATTTGGGGTTTTTTGTAGTTCCATACAAATTTTAGGATTGTTTGCTCTAGTTCTGCTATTGGTATTTTAATAAGGATTACATTAAATCTGTAGCTTTCTTTGGGTAGTGTGGACATTTTAACAGTATTTGTTTTTCCAATCCATGAGCATGGAATATCTTTCCATTCGTTGTGTCATCTAAAAAACAAACATCTAAAAATACATATGTGTAATGTCTGCCTGTCAGTTTCTCTGTTTCAGTCTTCTTTTTATTAACCTTCAGTTGTTCAAGTCTCATAAGATATTCTAAACTGTTTTTTAGCCACTTTTTAAAATCTAAAGACCTGTATTTTAAGTATAACACATATGTTGTCCCTTCATTTCCACTATAATCCTATACAAGTAGTACTTGATATTGGACTGGTTATTCTACTAACCGTACTAATCAGATAAGGCATTCTATTTTATTGCTTATTGTTTATTATAAAACAAACACATACTTGATATGGAAAAAGAACAATAAGCAGTCTTTCCATAAATAGTACAATTTATATAAGGCTTGATGTATTTACAGCGAGTAAAGGAGGTAAGTTTGATACTAAGAAGAATAGAAAAATTATTTCTGAACATAATTTGGTATCATTCTTCACTTACTGTCATTAAGTTTAGGAAGTTTTTGTTCTAGGACAATTAAGAATTCAACCTGTCCTCGAGGAGGGTAATAATACAAATTTGGCAGACTTGACCAAGCTGAGTTTCAGAAATCAGTGTAGACCTTCAGGCTACAAGTTAAAAGTGATGAGTCATTGAGCATAGCAAGGCAACAGATGTGAGATCAGAAAAAGAGGAAATGGGAGCCCTATGATAGAGAATCAAAAAGCAATGAAGTACAACTAAAGGCTTTTGAGGTTTTTTTCCTTTCACTTACATGTGTATTGAGTATGCTAACTGAAATTTAAATAAAAACTTGAAAAAAAGAAAAAAAAGTGTATATTGAATACACACAATGTGCCAAGCTTGTTCTAGAATCTTAAAAAAAATAAAATAAAATAAATAAATAAACTGTCTTAAAGCAAAAACAAAGCAAATAAAATTCCCTGCCTTCATTGAGCTTACATGGGGGTGGGGGGGATGAGTGATAATAAGAAACAGAATAATAAATAAAACCTATAGTCTGTGAGAATGAGTTGTATTAAGGGGTAAGAAACCCATAAAAGAGAAAGAAGATGAGACAAAAGAGTGAGGAAGTAGAAGTTTTATTTTATTTTATTTTTTTATTTTTAAGATTTTATTTATTTATTCATGAGAGACAGAGAGAGACAGAGAGAGAGAGAGAGAGAGAAGCAGAGACACAGGCAGAGGGAGAAGCAGGCTCCACGCAGGGAGCCCGATGCAGGACTCGATCCCGGGTCCCCAGGACCATGCCCTGGGCCGAGGGCAGGCACCAAACTGCCAAGCCATCCAGGGATCCCCTAAGTAGAAGTTTTAGATAGTGTGACAGAGAAGATCTCCCTAAGATGATTTTTGAATAAAGATTTAAAGACAGTTAAGAGAACTAGCTGTATGGTTATGTGGGAAAAGAATATTTTAGGCAGAGGTAATAGCAAGTACAAGGGCCTCGAATTTGGAGCTGCCTGGTATGTTCAGGTAATAGTGAGGAGTGAAAAAGGGAAAAGGAAAATAGAAGTTGAAGAAAGGAGGTGGAAGGTGGGAAAATCATGTAGGGCCTTGCAGGTCACTGTGAAGAATTTGGGGTTTTGCTTGAGTGACGTAGGGAAGCCACTGAGGGGCTCTGTAGAGGACTGATAAGATCTCAATTAGATTTAAGAGGATCACTCTGGCTGGTAGTTGAGAACAGGCTTTAGAATGAGAGCAGGCACAAGAGTGAAAGCAGAAAATCAACCCAGGACATCATTTCAATCATCTGGGTGAGAGTTAGCAATTTTTTGGACCATGTATTAGATTTATACAGAGAAACAGAACCTACATGATGTATATAGAGAAAGATCTATTTTTAAGGAACCATCTCACAATGTGGAGACTTCTTGAGTTCAAAATTTGATGGTGTAGTCAGCCGGCTAGAGACTCAGGGAAGAGTTGGCAGCTGGAATGAAGGCATTCTGCTGGCAGAGTTCCCTCTTTCTTAGGAGAGGCCAGTCTTTGTCCTATTAAGGCCTCCAACTGATTAGATGTGGCCCACTCACATTATGGAAGGTAACATACTCTACTCAGAGTCCCTGATTTAAATGTCAGTCTCATCCAGAAACACCTTCACAGAAACTTCTTGAATGTTTGAACAGACACCTGAGTACCATAGCCCAGCCAAGCTGACACATAAAATTAACTGTTGTAGGCCAGGATGGTGGCAGTAGAGGTAGAAAGAAGTTGTTCTATTCTAGATATATTTTAAATATAGAGCAAACAGGATTTGCTGAGAATGGGAAAGAGAGAGAAGTCAAGTGTGACTTTAAGCTTTTGTCTTAATACAGCTATAAAAATGGAGTTGGCCATTAATTGAACTTGGGAAAGCCATTAGAATAGCAAGAGGTCTGGGGGCAAATGAGATGGCATCAGGATCATCAACCTCACGTATTATGTTAAGATTCAGACATCCAGTTGTAGATGTTGAGTAGGCAGCTTCAGTGTACAGATAGATCTAGAATTTATGGAAAAGTTCTGGACATTGCACATTGATAAAAGTAGTAAGCAGGGAAGGAAAGAATTAATTTGGGGGTCCTAAGGAATCTGTGCTAGTGACAGAAAACCAAGGAAAACATCTTAAGAGAAGTTATCCATATCCTATCTAGTGAATAAGATGGAAGATGGGAAAAAATATCTATCATTTATTAAATATTTGCTTATGTGCTAGACAGTGATAAACTTTACATCATAGTTCATTGTATCTTTACAACTCTGTGAGTAGTTATCATTGCTCTTCTGTGGAATAAGAATCAAAGAGATTAAGCGAGTAAAAGATGAAATGGGAATTCAAACTCACTTATCTGATTTCAAAGCTCATGCTTTTGACCACTGTGCTTCAAAAGGGCACTGCAATTAATGCTAGAGCAGTTATAGCTCTTCGTTGTCCTTATGACCCTCACATATCACTTGTGCTTTGAAGTCCAGGTCTGTGAAATACTGAGGTTGGGAAATGAATTCATGGGCTGTGCCACACTGGTCATTGCTGGCATCATCGTCCATTCCACAATGCAAATCATAGTTGTGGGTGGTGGTTTTTTTTTTTTTTTTAAAGATTTTATTTATTCATGAGAGACACACAGAGAGAGGCAGAGACATAGGCAGAGGCAAACAGCTCCCTGCAGGGAGCCTGATGCAGGACTCGATCCCAGGACTCTGGGATCACGACCTGAGCCAAAGGGAGTTGGTCAACCACTGAGCCACCCAGGTGCCCCCATAGTTGTCATTTAAATGTATACCTGTAATGATTTGTTTAGTGTTTGTCACCTCTGTGTGATATGGGACTTGTTTATTTTGTTTATTGTTAACACTCCCAGTGCTTAGTACTGGGAGCTCGGTAAATATTTATTGAATAACTGAATGAATGAGTAAATGACATTTGAGTAGCCACGGGGGTGGGAGTATTCTCCTTAGGTTAGGTCCTCTCCCTGAGGTTTCCTGTTAATTCCTATCACTGTTTACTTTGGGCACTGAGTGTAGTGAGCCTGGATTCTAGTTCTAGCTATACTCCTTATCAGCCATTAATGAATGTCTTAGTTTTTTTTTTCACCAAACTATCTACTATGAGTTAGGCACTGTGCTAGTCACAGTCACTGATGATCCATGATATAGGCATGGATTAGTTCTTTTATGGAATTTAAAATCTAGAGAAAAAGATGAATAGTTAACTTTTTACATGAATGATTGATTACAACTATAAACTTGATTAATAGTAAATTTTTAACCTTTCTAAACTTGCACTTCCTCATCTATAAATTTGTAACTTGTCTGTCATTTTGTTGAAAAGTTCAAATGACCAAACTGCTTAAGCAATGTGCCAGACTAGATAACTAAAATAACATTCCTGCTGCAAAACATCTAAAAATGGTTGTTAAAAATTATAAAAATTTGTTTAAATACATTGTTGAGTCACTAGAAAGTAAGAGAAGTTCCAGGAGCTACAAATAAAGAGGGAACTGAGTACCAGAGGGAGATACATAAATGGCATGGTGCAGAGGTTTCTCGAGATGGTGAGGGCAACCTGGGTGGCTCAGCAGTTTAGTGCCGCCTTCTGCCCAGGGCGTGATCCTGGACACCCGGGATCGAGTCCCACGTCAGGTTCCCTGCATGGAGTCTCCTTCTCCCTCTGCCTGTGTCTCTGCCTCTCTCTCTGTGTCTCTCATGAATAAATAAATAAAATCTAAAAAAAAAAAAAAAAAAAAAGATGATGAGGGGAAGGGTTAGTTGCCGATCTTTGAAACCAGAGATTTTAACAACCATAAGACATGAAAGTAAACCTAAGTGTGATGAATTAGAAGGGAGATACTCGGGATCCGCCTGCCTTTGGCCCAGGGCGCGATCCTGGAGACCCGGGATCGAATCCCACGTCAGGCTCCCAGTGCATGGAGCCTGCTTCTTCCTCTGCCTGTGTCTCTGCCTCTCTCTCTCTCTCTCTCTCTCTCTCTCTCTCTCTATCATAAATAAATAAAAAAATTTAAAAAAAAAAGAAGGGAGATACTCCCTGAAGTACACATATGCATACACACGCACGCGCGCACACGCGCATGTATGTACATGAGATACCACGTGACTTGTATTCCTTTGCATAAATAGATTTCATTGTATTCTTGACTACTTATAATTGTTTTATATGAAAGTAAATTATGTAAAGGACTTGTGTAGTAATTGAATTTAGTCTTTACTAAGGAGAAATAGAATTCAATTATTTATTGTCTCCTTTATAGCATTAAGGTTTTTAAAATGTAGAGTACTTACCTTCTTTTGCTCTTCATGTATCTGTGAATTTGAGTCAAAGAATGCCAATAATTGTAGCTAAGCAGTTTTAATCCAACAGCTTCAGAATAATTTCCTTAAATCATAAAAAAATTTAAATCTGAAGGTAGTTTGGTACTGCATCAAGCAATATCACTATGTCTCTTCCTTCTTTCCTCAAAGTACTTTAGAAATAGCTTCTGGGAAGAAGAGATATTATTCTCTGTACATATCAAAAGAAATTAGGAGAGTTGATAAAGGCCATTAAGGATATCCAGTGTCAGAACTGTAATTTGAGCTGAAAAGCTCTGCTTCAACTTAAGCTGTGGGAGTAAGGCAGGAGATCCAGAATAACAAGAGATACTTAGAAAGTCATTTTTTAGAATAATGTAGCAAACATATCCATGGACAAAATCCCTGTGCTTCCCACTTTGACTGCTCTTATATTTCTCAGTATAATGAGTAGATCGTATCAAGTAATTGATGGAATAGAACAATAGAATGTCAAAGCAGAAAAGAACTTGAGATAGCATAGTCCAATCTCCTTATTTTACAAGTACAAATACTTATTTTTAAATGTTTATATAAAACATTACACAAATTTATAAAATGCTTTCATTAAGTTGAAGTGATTTACATAGTAGCCAATAAGGGGTAGCATCAGAGGGAGAACTCAGAGCGCCCATCTGTCTTTGTTTTGATTGAGTATATTAAACTCCAAGTGTTTTAGGCACTATCTTAGTAGTTAAAAGCTGAGGCTGTGGAGTCAACACATCAGGCTTACTACTTTACATGAGTGATTTTGGGCAAGTTACTGTCCCCTGTAACCTTCCTTTTCCCTTCTGTAAAATGCTTGTTTAAATATGATTACTACCCCCAACACCACTTTCATTCTTGCCTTAGAAATTGTGATGTAATACTAGATTCTAATTTGAATAAAATTTTCATCTTGGGAAAATATCACTCAAAACATAGCTTTGGAGGCTTTTTTTGTACTATATACACAACTCCTTCCAATTAATTGTTATAGGTTTGAATTTAATTTTTCCTTCATAGAATAAATTTCTGTTGAGTAACTTATTTTTTGAGTTTTTTTTTTTTTTAAGGTTTTATTTATTTATTCATGAAAGACACAGAGAAAGAGGCAGAGCCATAGGCAGGCTCCTCACAGGGAACCCGACGCAGGACTTGATCCCCAGACTCCGGGATCATGCCCTGAGCCAAAGGTAAATGCTCAACCACTGAGCCACCCAGGCGTCCCTATTTTTTGAGTTTGCTTTTTTTTTTTTTTTTTTAAGATTTATTTATTTATTTATTCGTGATAGACCTAGAGAGAGAAGCAGAGACACAGGAGGAGGGAGAGGCAGGCTCCATGCCGGGAGCCCGACACGGGACTTGATCCCGGGACTCCAGGATCGCACCGTGGGCTAAAGGCAGCTTCCAAACCACTGAGCCACCCAGGGACCCCCTATTTTTTGAGTTTAAAGACTTCAGGAAGTTTATAGACTTTTGGATCTTGTTTGTTTTGTTTTGGGGTTTTGGTGGGGAATTGAGGGGAGATTTTTGGACGTTATTTATTGTAGATTTTTGTTTTTAATCATCCAAAGTACTGTTACAAGGGCTCCTGGGTGACTCAGTTAGCTAAGCATCTGCCTTGGCTCAGGTCATGACCCCTACATCAGGCTCCCTGTTTAGCAGGAAGTGTGCTTCCCCTTCTTTCTCCCTGCCTCCCCCCCCCCCATGCTCTCTGTCTCACTCTAATGAATAAAATCTTTAAAAAAATGTTCAAAGTAATATTGCAAAGGGCATATGGAAACTGACATTTTCATATACTACCAGTGGACATAGATTAGTATAACACTATCAAAGGGAAGCAGTATCTTTAGCAGTATCAAAATATCTAAAAACTGTAAACATAAATACACTTCAATCCAACAATTCTATTTTTTCCATATGCAAAATTCATGTGAATCATTTGTGACAGATGTATGTAGTCATGATTTATAATAGCAAAAGATTAGAAACAGCTGAAATATCCATCAATAGATGAATGAGTAAACTATGTTATAGTCACAAAATAGAATATTATATGATAGTTCAAAAAATGGAGAAGCTTATATATGGATATGAAAAGATCTGCAAGGTATATTACTGAGTAAGAAAAGATGTGAAAGAACGTATATGGCATTTATACTATGGCTGCCATCTATTAAACAAAGGAGATTATATGTTAATACTTGCTTATAGATGTATAAAACCTGGAAGGATACACAAAAAACCAGTAACAGTGATTGTATGTGAAGAGAGGAGCTATGGGCAGGCGGCTAACTGGGCAGCTATGGGACAGGATGAAGGGAAATAGATGCTTTTATACCTTTTCTTTTTTTTTACTATGTTCATATATTACCTATTCAGTTAAATTCAAACAAATGTGTGCGTGGCTTGCTTTAGATATGAGTGTTTCTTACTGAGGTGTAATAACTAATGATTTTTTTCCTAAACAGTCTTACAATGCTTAGCATATATTACAGAGCCCTGACCGTGGCCTGAAAGAATCCATAAGATCTGACCTCTGACTATCTTTCTTATTTGATTTCCTGGCATTCTTCCCCTTGTACAGTGTGCTACAGGCACATTGACCTTTTTGTTCCTTGAATGAGCCAAACTGTTCCTTCACTTCAGGCCTTTGTACTTACTGTTCCTTTTGCCTGGAATACTTACCCTCAGATATTTATATGGTTTATTTCCTTATTTCACATATCCCCAAGTCATTGAGTCCTTTCTTGACCGTCGTATCTAAAATTACACCACCAAACACCCTATGTCTTCTTCCCTTGCTTTATTTTTCTTACAGCATGGAAGATTTCTGGCTTTATATTCTGTTTGTCTATTCTCGAACCCCAAATCCCAGCACTCATACACAGATGCACACACACAAATATCAGTTCCATAAAGGCTTTGTTTTGTCTCTCCAGTGTCTAGAATAATGCCTAGCACATAGTAGGTGTTCAATAAATGTGTTATGAATTAATGAATAGGGATCCCTGGGTGGCGCAGCGATTTGGTGCCTGCCTTTGGCCCAGGGCGCTGTCCTGAAGACGCAGGATCGAATCCCACGTCAGGCTCCTGGTGCATGGAGCCTGCTTCTCCCTCTACCTGTGTCTCTGCCTCTCTCTCTCTCTGTGTGACTATCATAAATAAATAAAAATAAAAAAAACAAAAACAAAAAAAATGAATTAATGAATAAATGATGACTTTGTGAAAAGATTTTTACTCTTTCAGCCTCACTATTTCACACCTTTTATTAGGGCATTGGCGTAACATGAATTCAGAGAAAATCTTTACTTGCTTAAATGACAAGGTTCTCTGTATACACTGCAAGTAGGTCAAGAATGGGACTACTGAATGACCACTTTTCATCATACTGATCAGTTCTCATACAATTAGGTCAGCCTTAATTCCTGATTACTTAGTGATGATTTATTTACAATTATTCCTGATAGCTCAATAATCATTTAGTACTCCTTTGTGATCTCAAAAATTATATGAGAATAGACCCTTTGTAGTTTTTCAGATGAAGTAATTAACAACATGCCATTATATTGACCTTTCTCTGCTTTTACTTTCTTTCTTTCCAGCATTTCTTATACTGAAGCAGTAGAGATCTTAAAGCAGTCATCTCAGAACTTCACCTTCACTCCAGAGGTAGTATTTATATTTGTATTTTCCCCTCTTGTCCGTATCGTATTTCATTGAGAATCCTGGGGCACCGAGCTGGCTCATTCAGTAGACCATGCAACTTCTGATTTAATTGTTGTGAGTTCCAGTCCCACGTTGGGCATAGAACTTACCTTAAAAAAAAAAAAAAAAGAAGAAGAAGAAGAAGAAAGAAAGAAACTTAAAATAATCTTATTTTTCTGGGGTGCCTGGGTGGCTTAGTCAGTTAAGCATCTGATTCTTGGTTTTGGCTCAGGTCATGATCTCAAGATCCTGAGATTGAGCCCAGCCTCAAGCTCTGCACTCAGCACAGTCTGCTTCTCCCTCTCTCTCTACCTCTCCCCCTGCCTCTCCCCACGGAATAAATAAATAAAAGTAAATAATCTTACTTTTCTTATTAGCATTGTTTAATATTTGCCCATCTTTAGATTGTCTTTTTTGATGTTTGCTCAACCTTGTTAAAATATTTAGAGTAAATAATTTTGAAGTAGAGTCATATCATTTTTAATAGCAGTGACTAAAGATTATAAAGAAGTTTATAATCTTTAAACTATCTTCCTAAACCTTCTGGAAGGATAGGAAGATGAAAATCCTTTAAAAGAATGGTAATATGTCCAGAGAGGCCACATGATTTCTCATTGGGCATACACATAATATTAGAAACAAGTCTCCTCATTCCTATGCTAGGGCCTTTAACCTAAAATTAACATATTGGCAGACAGGTAGGGATAATATAATGTTAGGAATGTACTGTGATTACTTTGTCTTCAAACTATTCTATTCACCAGTCCTATCCCCAATTAAGTCAGATCTTCTTATGAGTTATAGTAGTTGTGCTTGTTACATTTATAATCAGTTAATTTGTATAATTTTTTATTTAATATTTGTCTCCTACCCTGGAAGCTTCATGAAGTCAGGAGTTCTATTTTTCTTACCACTGTGTTCAGTACCTAGCATGGTACTGGGATTTTTTTTTTTTTTTAAATTTTTTTTTTAATTTTTTATTTATTTATGATAGTCACAGAGAGAGAGAGAGAGGCAGAGACACAGGCGGAGGGAGAAGCAGGCTCCATGCACCGGGAGCCTGATGTGGGATGTTAGTATTTGTTGAATAAATAACAGTGTTATTAAATATTCATCAGAGCATCTGATATATGAATTGACTTTCTTATTAAAAAAAAATCACTGAAAGAAGCCATCTAGCCAGAGAGAGACTCAATATTAGGAATATTATCTTTCATCATTTAATTTCCTGCGACTTAGGAACAGTAACCATAGAAGAAGCTCTAGGCAATATTAATAAAAACTATGATTTTGAAGCCAGCTTTTATACACTGTGGGAAGGGTACTTTGTTTTCCTGCAGATGCGATTCATCTGCTAAATGCTGCTTCGCAAGATATGGGGGACAGAAAGCATAATGTTTATCTACTCGTTTCAGCTTTCATCTTTCCAGGCCTTCAGATGTTCTTGTAACACACCTCTCTGGCTTAGTTATCTGAGTAACCTTAGCAGACAGCTCCACACATCACTGATCTCAGAGGAAGCCCTTGGAACTGATAGAGGTTATTTTTAGATACTGCATTGTATATTTCTGCTCTTTCTTCTCCTTTGATAATTTCATTTTTCTCATTACAGTGGGGTGTTGATCTACACACTGAACATGAAAAGTACTTGGTGAAGCACTGTGGCAACATACCAGTCTTTGTCATTAATTATCCATTAGCACTCAAGCCTTTCTACATGAGGGATAATGAAGATGGCCCTCAGCACACAGTAAGAAAAATCACTAAGTAAATCAGGGTTGGTGGTCTCAGAATCTTGAGTTTTTCCCCTTGACTTAATTTCATTTATCCTTTGGCATATTTTTAAAAATTATATCCATCACACTTTACATTTCTTAAAATGATAAACTTTTTTTTTAATAATAAACTTTCTAAAAGGTATCTCTTTTTAAAATAGTGTTCCTAAATAAGATCCTGATGTTCTCTAAACACACCTATCACATGGTGTCCTGCTTAGTTTAGCAGATGCAAATATAAACGTGTTTTTTTTTTTCCTTTTGTTTTTTAAATAATTGAGAGGAAGTGGCCCAGAACACTGTTTAGCAGTGCCTGGTCTACTATCAGCTGAAATACTGGTAAGGAGACTGAGGGACTGGTGTATGCTGGGCAAGAAAGGAAAGCAGTGGCAGGATCAGACAAAGCAGGAGGCTCAGAGTACTTTGGTTTTGTTGTCATATAAAAATTGTGAGAGGAGGGGATAGAGGGATCTGAGAGGTCTGGGCAGATTCTCCTGTCCCTTCTCTTCTGACTATTTCTTCTTGTCTATCTTGTCTCTGTCTTTCGGTCTCTCTCTCTCTCTGTTCTCTTTTGCCTCCCTTATGCTCTGTCCTTTTTTCACACTTTGTTGCTTTTTTAATTCTTCTAGTTTACTTTTTCCTTTTTTCTTCTTTTGTCTCTTCTTTCACTTTGACAAAATTAGCGGTAATATAAAATAATATATTTGACTCTTTAAATATTAATTGAATAGTTATATCCTTAACATCATTAATGTAAAAATCTGTGAGACAAATATATTATATTTATCTCACAAAGGGTCCA
Organism: Vulpes lagopus; assembly: GCF_018345385.1. NCBI lineage: Eukaryota > Metazoa > Chordata > Mammalia > Carnivora > Canidae > Vulpes > Vulpes lagopus. Next base: position 29,287,327 of record NC_054838.1, on the reverse strand, counting down.
AAAACAAAACTTTGCTTTCTGATGTTTTTCAGTTGTCTCTAGATAAACATCAGTGGAAAAATGTAGATCAGGGCCTACCAGTAAATAAAATATCTCCATCTTAGGTATACAAGGTACCTCTTTGAATATATTTCCTGTTTTCTCTGTATATTATAGTATTACTAAAATGGTATTAGCCATCAGTTAGTAGATTCCTATAAAGCAAGCACTATCATTTCATCTCTAAGTCCTGGAAAAATCTTGCCAAGAAACTTACTGTTTCTCCCATTTTACAGATGGGAAGCTAGGGTTTAAGGACACTGGTTGCACTTCCCAAGCTCACATAGGTAGTGAATGACAGTTAGTGAGGGACCTTACTCCCTCTGGTTCTGAAATCTGTATTCTTCTGCTTCAAAGCCATAAATACAAAGCTACATTGATTTAACACATCCCAACTTTTTACACAGTGTTATCCAGAACCAATGAGCAGCATGGTTGATTTATGATTCTTATTTCCTTTTTTTCCTACCAACCCTCTGGTATAATTGATTATAAGAAAGGAATTGACCCATAGGTTGGCAGCAAAAAAACAGGAGAAACTAGGGCATAGATTATCCAGTCCTTAATAATTCAGTGTTGAACCTACATCACAAAACAGGACTGCATCCATATCTCTTGGCTTTTTTTTTGATCACTTTACCTTATACCACTTCCACCTCCCCCTCACCACACATACACACACACACACCATGTAGTCTTTGCATGTAATTTCCCAGCATTCAGCACTTTTCAGTCATTCGGTTTTGTACTTCTTAAATACACCCCTTAAAGCTCTCCGTCTTTCTCTTATAATGTTGTATGGTGACAAATGGTGACTACACTTACTGTGGTGAGCTTCAAGTGGTGTATAGAATTGTTGAGTCACTGTGTTGTACACCTGAAATTAATAAAAACATTGTCAACTACAAGAGTTTGAAAATTAATTTTTAGTTTAATTAATTTTAATTTTTTTTAATTAAAAACTTTGCCTCTCTGTAGACTTTCCTGGGTTACCTAGTCACCTTGATTCTTCCTTTCTGGATTTCTACAGCATTTAAAGAATTAGTAAAACTGGTAGCATTGGGTCTATTTTTTGTGCTATATAGGTGTTGCTTTCTCAAATAAAAGAAACTCTTAACTTCTTCAGGATGGGAATGACTTTTTTATAGCCACAATGGCTTCTACTGCGCATCCCTCATTCCCTCTAATATGACTTCCACCCCTGTCGTACCACTGAAGCACCTCTTTGTAGGATGAGTAATAATTATCATGTTATTAAATCCAGCAGACTTTTTTTTTTTTTAACTTCTCAACATTACTCAGCACAATTAATGACTTTCTTGTTCTAAAAACTGTCTCCTGGCTCCTGTGACATGGTATTCTTCTCTGTTCTCAGAGATTATTCCTTCTTAGTCTTCTAGACAAGTTCATCCTCTTCTACTAATCCAGTAGATGTTGGGATTCCTCAGGGTTCCATCACAGATCTTTTCTCTCCTCAAAGTGATGTCATCTGGACTCACAGCTTACTATTTATTTTCAGACTCGACAGTCACATCTCTAATCCTTACTTTTGCTCAGAGCTCTTACTGCCATTTATATATCTCAAAGGCATCTTAGAATAATCTAAAACTGAACCCATCCGTGATTTCTGCTCTTCTCCCCTCTTCTTACCAAATTTGATCTTCTTTCAACGTTCCCTGTCCATCTAATTGTGCAAACCATATCCTAGACTCATCTTTGAAATCTTCCTTACTCCCTATATCCAAGTTGTGACTAAGTTGGCATTTTTATATGTTTATATAAATATCAAATCTAGCTACTTATCTTCATTTCCACTTTTACCTTTTTATTTTTTTTATTTTTTTTAATTTTATTTATTTATTTATGATAGTCACAGAGAGAGAGAGAGAGGCAGAGACATAGGCAGAGGGAGAAGCAGGCTCCATGCACTGGGAGCCCGACGTGGGATTCGATCCCGGGTCTCCAGGATCGCGCCCTGGGCCAAAGGCAGGCGCCAAACCGCTGCGCCACCCAGGGATCCCCTACTTTTACCTTTTTAGATTAAGATACCATCATCTCTTGCCTGGATTACTTTAATAGCTTCCTGACTGGTCCTGCTGTATCTGCTCTTTCCTCCTCTGAGTCACTTCTCCCCACTTCAGCATAAGCTTTTAGAAAATGTAAATCTGTTCATGTTATCTCTCCTTTTAAAACCATTCCATGGCGGAGTGCCTGGGTGGTTCAGTTGGTTAAGCATTTGCCTTTGACTCAGGTCATCATCCTAGGGCCTTGGGATCGAGCCCTGCATCAGGCTTTGAGCTCAGTCGAGAGCCTGCTTCTCCTTCTGCCTCTGCTGCCCCCCATCCCCCGCACTTGTGTGAGCTTGCATGCTTACTTTCTCCCTCTCTCTCTCAAATAAATAAACGTTTTTTTTTTTTTAATTAAAGTGAAAAATTAAATTAAAAAAAAGCATTCAGTGGCCTCCCATTGCTTTAGTATCCAAGTCAGAATCCTTGATCTGGCCTCTAGGCCCCAGTGACATCTGTCTGCCTGTGTCTCTCTTACCTGATGCACTGTGCTGCTTCTCTTTGCTGTCTCTGCTCCATTCATATCATGTCACCCTTACCTGTCTTCAGACATTCACTGCTTTCTCTCACCATCGTATCTTTAGACATTGTGTTCCTTCAATCTAGGACACTCTTCTTTACCTAAGTAATTTTACTATTTCTCCAAATCTCTATTCAGCCATCATTTCCCTGGAGAAACCTTCCATGACCCTCTAGATTGAGTCAGAGACCCCTGTTAGACACTAAAATATTACCATGTTAAATTTCAGACCCAGAACTACTAACTCGTAATTCATTATACTCCTTATCACAGTTGTAGTTTTACATTTATTTTTATGACTATTTAATTAATGACTCTCCTCTTTGCCACAGGACTTGAGGACTTTCCTTTTCACTTGTTGTATCCATAATGTCTAGCATAGTGCCTGGAATATAGGAGGCACCTAATATCTATTTGGCAATAGGTAGGGGATTGGACAGATGGATGAATCCAACTCTACATAGTTGTAGACACACAATGGACAAGTAGTGAGTGAGTGACTTGATTTGCTAAGGAAATTTCTGGGATGTTAAAAAACAGCTTTTACTCCAATTTTTTTTTGAGTGATAGTAACATAGTATAAAGGAAAGTCCAGTAGCTTTAGAATCAGACACTCTTGGGTTCAAGTCCCAGGTCTGTGTGTTAGAGACCATGTGATCTTAGCCAGCTAATGTCTTTGTCTTACTTTCCCAGTCTGTAAAAATAAGTTTATAATCTTATCTCAGAGTTGTGAAGATTAAATTAGATAGTATATGAAAAATATATATAGCACAGTGTTTGGGGTGATAGGTAGTTGATAAGTATAAAGCCCTCTTTCTTTCTAAATTGTGATGAAGTCTTTATTATGATAAAGCACAGTAATGTTAAAATATGTTTGTGTTTTACAGCATCAAACATACTGTTACACAAGATTCTTTAAAAGGCAATTCCTTCATAGACTGCAGTCACAAACATTTTTTATCTTTAGAAGTACAAGGAGGCCTTCTTTATGACAAGTCTCAAGTAATGTGGTCTCACAGCTTGAAACCTGAAAGCATTATAATGGTACTTTAATGTACTCATATATTTTATACAGTACTATAATATATAGCTTCTCAGAGATAAATTATTAAAATATCATTTATTTAAACTGCATATATTAGACGTAGGTTATAACATTGATTCATTAACACCTAGATTTCTTTTCAACCCACTTGTATAGAGTGCCTGCTTCTACTTATTTTTTTCAATGGGGAATGAACAGGCTTTGGGCCAAATAACTATTTCTTTCAGAAGGACTATAATAACAGGTTGTGAGTAGGGTTGCAAGAGTTTCTGCAATTGGTGCAATGCAATCTAAAGAATTAAGACAAATACGTTTCATAAATGCCTTCCCTAGGGATCAAGAGAAGGGTAGAGAAATTTTTAACCTACACTTGTACCATTGGGCTGGAGGTCATAAGTACTAAAATGGCACATTTTTAGAGCTACTATACCTTTTTCTTTCTTTCTGCCCTCCCCCACCACCCCCTCCAAAAAAAAAAAATTGAAGGTATGCAGTATATTATAATGAAAAGCATACTGGACTAAGGAGTTAATAGTGCCAGGTTTGAAATCCATCTTTCTTACTAGTTAGCTATATATATGACCTAATCAAGTCCAATCACTAAGCCTCAGTTTCTCTTTCTGTAAAATCAGAGAGTTGGATTGGATGACTTCCATAGTACTAAAAAGCTCTAAGATTCTCTGATTTCAAGTTTTTCTGCCTAAGTTTTTCCCCACTTGGATATATAAGAATAACTTATAAATTAGCAAACATATTTGATAATTTGAAGATGACAGATCATGGGCCTAAATAAAGTGAATCTAAGCAAACATTCAAAATACTATATGCTCCTGAGTCTAGGTCCCTTAGTAACTCCCTCAAAAGCAGGTGCCAAGTATTCAGCTAGGGAAATGGCTTTGCAAAGAAGAATATTCATTCATCCTATCCATTGTGATTAGGAAAAAGTGACTGCCAACATCACCAGATAATATCGTAATTTTTAAAAAATTATATCAGTATTACTTAGCAAATCATAAGAATTTAAGCATTAGTGGGCATTCAGTAAAGTATCACTATGAAGTCAACTTGGAAGGAATAATACCCAACCAAGGGATATCTAATGAATTTCCCTGTCTGGTACTAAGTAACCAGCCTGCATCAAACTAACAGAAAATAGTAATGAAGGGAATGGTAATTTTTCCTACAACTAGGACTAATGACTATCCTAGGAATTTATGTTATAGTTGAAAGTATGCATGTCAGTTCATCTACAGTGTTCTCAGACTAACCATTTACTAGCCAAAGTTCATTTTTAGCCATTGCTATCTGCAGCCCATTTGAATCTTTACACTCTCATGTCCGGAAGGTTCTCTTTCCTACCTGTGCCTCATTGTTTTTAGGGGCAAAATATTGTCTGTCAGCAGTAAGAGCAAAAGCTCAGAGAGATTGAAACCACAAACATGTTTCCTGTGGTTTGTGGAACATTCTTCTTCTCTTGATAATAATACGTAATGTTGCTCCATTGTTGGTAGCAGCCTGTCAGAAACTGAATAGGGAGGTGTTCAGTTTGTGTTTTTCATTAATACTTAAAAATACTGAGGTAGGAAGAGAAGGTGGAAGAAGAGACATTCAACTTTTTCCTCTCTGAAGTTAGCATAGAAAAGTTTTTTTTTTTTTTTTTAAGGTAATGTATTAAAGGCCTTGTTCCTTTCCAATCTATTTGTTTTTCAATTCAAGGTTTGCATTTTATTTTCAGTACATTGAGTGGAATCAAAGAGTAAGAGTCAAAAATGAGTGTCATAAGTAAAGAAAGACCAGGGCTTTTTGAGCTTGAATACCAACACAGACTATTTCTAGACAGCATGCCACCGCAGCTATGTGATTTAAACAAAATAAAAACACACACAGTAGAGGAAGATGTGCATTCTGGCCTAGAAGATATGCCCAAAGTGGAATGAATTTTACTTAAGACTAAGGGAGTTAGCAAAGACTGTAGTACAATTACTTGTAGCCTTCATTGTTATCTGTGTAGAAGAGTGAAAGGACAGCAGAACTAAAATCTTTCCACTTCTTTCAAGTCTTCCAAAGATGCGTAGGAACATACAGGAGATTGTAGCTACAGAAGTGCTTAAATTTGATCAAACTTGGGAGGTAAGGGGACATTTTATAATCCAGCCTGTGAATTTTAACTTTCCCGAATGAAGGGCAGGATTGCTCAGCCCTAGCTCTTTAAGCGAGCCTCAGACTCCCATAAACCACAGATCTGCCAACCCATAAGGGCAAATTGTAATGATGAGCTCATGTTCTATCTAGGCCACTTGCCTGTTTCCAGCCTCTTTGCACTCTTAACTTCTCACCACCTGTCACTGGGCAAACACACAGCCATGTTTGTCTCATTAGTTCTTAGATTTGTGTGATTCTGTCCATGTTTCACATTTTGTGCACCTTTGTTTCATGGTTTGTACTCTCTTATGTCTGTATGTACTCTCTACCTCTACTTGAGCCCCAGAAAGAGTAATAGGTTCTGTAGTAATTAGCTCAGCAGTTATCAGGGGGAGACACAACATAGAAGAATCCTGTTGGAAATTTCAACTCTCACTTTAAAAGGTATGGAAATTTGAAGGAGCTGTGTCAGTAATCTTCAGGGAGTGCGGTGTTTTCTGTGTCATATCAGAGGAAGTGCAGCTCTCTGTTTATCAAATGTAAATGTCTTCATTTATAGTTGAGGAATAGTTTGCTATATTATAGCTGCTCAGGAAGTGTGCAGAATCCGTAGAGAGATTAGAGGATATCGTAGTAAAAGGAAAGCAGGAAGTATAACTAATAGAGTGGAAAAGAGATGCAACCTAAAGAACAAGAGAAGAGAAGAAGATGACATGGAGAAAGAAGGGAAAACAAAGCCTTCATGGGCCTTTCTTCAAAAGAGATAAATCTGTCCTTGATAAAAAAGAAACAATATTGCTTTGGTCATAGAACATTTATGAGGCACCGTGAAGGAATGTCTTACTCAAAGGATCAATCTCTCTCAAAAGGAGAAGCAACTTTACTCTTTGTCAAGAAAAGATACATGAATTCGTGCACCTGAAAGTGTGAGTTTTCAGGCCATCCAGACAAAGAAAGGACATAGATGATGTGTGTATTCCTTCTGCTTGTCACAAAATTAAGAGTGATATATGGGACTTTATCTGGATGTCTTCTAAAATTTTTATTCAACTAAAATAGCTATTTTGTTCGGTTCTTTTCTATTTTGGTAAGTTCTTTACTTCTTTTCCTTTTCTAACCCCCTCTCCCAGAGTACAGAGGAAGAAATAGGAGAACTATTCTGACCTTAATTCTCTAATTAACAATGAGGATTTGGTTGGGAGAGTGGAAGTGAAAGATTCCATGTCAGTTCGGGAGAGGGGAGGCTACATAGTAAACTGCTGTACTCTACATAAATAGTGGCCACTACTCTCTCAGAGGAGATTATATTTTCCTGCCGCATCAACATCCGTTTAGTGACTCACATGTGACTTGTATTGGCCAAAGAATAGTTAGCAAGTGTGACCTATATCCATTACTCCTGGACAAATGTTTTTAGTACATACTTGTCTGTGTTCTTTTTTTTCTGTCTGCCAAATCAGCAGTACCTCACAAAGCGGCTTTTTTTATCAGCCTCAAGCCAGGATGGACATGTAGCATAAGTTTTAAAAAGCCAATTCATTGTGGTAAAGCAGAAGTTGTCAGTCATGTACTACTTTGTGTCCTCTGCCTCCCCATCCTGCCTCCTCACCTCCACTCCTATGCTGGAGACATTTAGCAGTATCTGATGACATTTTTGGTTGTCACAACTAGGGCATTGAAACTGGCATCTGGTGGTAGAGGCCAGGTATACTGCTAAATATCCCACGATGCACAGGACAGACCCTCACAACAAAATTATCTGGCCAAAAATGTCACTAATGCTGAGATTGAGAAGCCTGTTATAAGCTTCTGGGATTGTTTATAACTGGGTTATTAGGATAATGTAACCTATCCTGACTAATACAGCAACTACCACAATTAATTTTATGATAATTAATGTAGAAATAACTGGGCTTAACCATCTTAATGTCTTGGTTATTAGGAAAACAGGTTTGAAAGAAATCCAGAAGAAAAAATGTAGATATCGTACTATAGCATAAGGTTTTAAAGGTGACTCAGATGGCTCAGTCGGTTGAGCATCTGACTCTTGATTTCAGTGCAGGTCATGATCTCAGAGTTGTAAGATGGAGCCCCAAATTGGACTCCATGCTGGGCATAGAGCCAGCTTAAGATTATCTCTCCCTCTCCTGCTCTCTCTCTCTCTCTTTCTCTCTCAAATAAAAAAATAAAAATAAAATAAAAAAGATTTTGAAGGTTACTGAAAAGATTCAGAAGCTATCAGTCCCACAACTGTTACTGTGCAGTTGCAAATATTCCAGATAAATAAAAACTAAATAGGTCTAAAACCAGTATGGTTGTACATTGAATTCCCCAGGGAGCTCACATATTAAAATAAAGAAGGTTTGTAATCAAAGATAAATATGCATCTTTCATGGTCCTCTAAAAATAGCATTAAAAAAAAAAAAACCTAAGTTCAAAATTAACATAATTGAGACCTACAGAAAATGCTAAGATCTCCAAAGGGCTTTGTGCTTGTTTTAGTTGTATTAGCAGCAAACCAAGCAAGAAATGTGTCTCTTATTGGATTCTTATGAACTTATACAGACAGCAAAACAACACATTCCCTTGTGGCCCCAGCTGGGGATTACCTGTTTCCTGTTCTTCCATGATAGCTGATTCTCCAACATCTGTTTTTGAGGCAGTGAACTTTTATAAACTTTGCCTATACTTACAGTAGCAGAGGCAATTACTGCTCACCTTTGTGGCTTGGAATTGCCTCAACTTCCAAAGCTTAGAAATGATAGATTTTGGATATACCTGTCCCTTCTTAATAGAACTACACAAAGATGGAATGCTATACTTCAGGGATAGTGATTTTCAGTCGTTAAATGTTTTCAGGCAAAGCTCAGAGAGCCACTTGGTGTCTCTTCTTTTCTAATCCAGATGGCCTGTAATTCTAAATTTAAAACTCTGGATTAAGGTTAAGAACAGATTTTTGATCAGGTGTCTCTCAACTTCTAATATATGTTAGCCATATCTAAAAGCAAGATACTAAGAAATAAAGATGCCAGTCATTCAGGAGCTCAGTCAATTAAGGATCTGCCTTTGGCTCAGGTCATGATCTCTGGGTCCTGGGATCAAAGCTCTTGTTGGACTCCTTGCTCAGCGAGGAGTCTATTTATTTATTTATTTCTCCCTCTCCCATTGCCCCTCCCTTCTGCTCATGTTCTCTCTTTCTCTTTCAAATAAGTGAATACAATATTAAAAAAAAAAAAAAACACCTCTCCCTTGAAACTTCTTTCTCTGAGAATAGGAAGGGTAACTGCAGGGTCCTGGTCAGAGTCCAACTCTATTAATTGTGTAGCCTGTGAGAATTTCCTCTCAAGGCTGTCTTGTCCACCTGTCCAAAGCTGTGTGTTTCATTCCCTCTCATCATATCTGAGTCACCAAATCCACATTCCGAATTATCTGCTTATTCATTATAGTTTCCCCAAGTTCACAGAAGAATTACTAAGATGTGGTCAACAAGCAGTGTTAGTGTGACAAAATCTGTTTGTACATTTACTTCTCACCAGCTGAGCAAGTGGTAGGAAATTTAGTAAAAGTAGAAGCTATTAGTGAATTTCTGTTTTCTCTCGCTGTAATTCACACCAAATCATATCTGATGTTTTCTTTTTTAGTGATATAATGAAGATGAGGCATACAGTATTTGGGGTGCACTCTTGAATTATTACAGTTTTATTAATTTCAATTATTTATAAGAGGTACCTCAGTCAAAAGTTCTGAAATCAAAACAGGGCAATGGCTTTATAGTAAAATAAGGCTATAAGTAAGGCAGTGTTTAAGAAAAGAGTTTATAATGTAATGTGACATTTAATTAAATGTGAGGGGCCCCTGGCTGGCCTCAGTCAGTAGAACATGCAACTCTTTTTTTTCTTTTTTTTAAAGAGGAAATTTATTTTATTTTTTTATTCATTTATGACAGTCACAGAGAGAGAGAGGCAGAGACACAGGCAGAGGGAGAAGCAGGCTCCATGCACCGGGAGCCCGACGTGGGATTTGATCCCAGGTCTCCAGGATCGCGCCCTGGGCCAAAGGCAGGCGCCAAACCGCTGCGCCACCCAGGGATCCCTTTTATTTATTTATTTATTTCAAGATTTATTTATTTTAGAGAGTGAGAGCATGCCCATACTGGCATGCCCTCGACTGGGGAGAGGGACAGAGGGAGAGACTCTCCAGCAGACCCTGGCCAATGGGAGAGCTGGAGGTGGGGCTTGGTCTCACAATCCATGAGGTCATGACCTGAGCCGAAATCTGGAGTCAGTTGCTTAACAAATTGAGCCACTCAAACACCCTAGAACGTGCAACCCTTGATCTTGGGGTCGTGAGTTTGAGTCCCACATTGGGTATAGAGCTTACTTTAAAATTTTTTTAATTGAAGATTAAAATATATTTTATGAATTTCTGATTTTTCATTTGTTGTAATATATATTTCTTAGTTTTATCTTCTTTTTTAATTTTTTTTAAAAGATTTTATTTTTAGAGCACAAACAGGGAGAAGGGAAGAAAGAGAGGAAGGGGGAAAGAATCCCAAACAGATTCCCCACACAGATCCTGGGCAGAGGGCCTCCATCTCATGACCCCCAGATCATGACCTGGGTAGAACCAAGTTGGACACTCAACCAGCCGATCCACCCAAGCACCTCAGTTTTGTGCCTTCTTAATAATGCTTGCTACCTGCCCCACAAAAAAGAATCACCAAGTCACAGAATAATACAGATAGCAAATAAACATAAAAGTTAAATATTACTAGTAACTGAAAAAATAGAAATTAAAATATAAAGCTACTATTTTCCTTTATTGAAAGTTTTTTGTTGTTTTCTTAGTATAAAAGTGTAAAACACATCTTCATTGTAGAAAGTAAGAAAATACCAGACAGAGAACAGAAGACATCATAGTGGCAGCATAATTAACATCTCATGTAGATGCCAATCTTTTTTAATTCATGTCTAAGATTTTTTATCCATGTTTAACAGTTGTCTCCTATTGACACGACTTGAATTTTTGTTATTTTAGGTAATGCTGCAATAAAGACCCTGTGTGGTAATCTTTTTTGGTTTGGGGGTTGTTGGTTTTTTTGTTTTGTTTTGTTTTTTGCATCTCTGGCAGTTCCTGGTTGGTAGAATTGCCAAGGCTGGGTCAAAGCATGTAGCATTTTTAAGGGTTTTGATGATCTTTCCCCAAGTTACTGACCAGAAAGGTTCTATCAGATATAAGAGAATACTGGCTTATGCAACTTCTAATCCATGTTGTTTGTGTTGTTTTCTTACTTTTATATTTTGATAACTCCAAAATGCTATCTCATTCAGTTTTTACTTTTTTGATTAATAATCAGAACATTTTCTTTTTTTTTTTTTAAAGTAGGCTCCATGCCCAGTGTGGAGCCCATTGTGGAGCTTGGACCCATTACCCTGAGATCAAGACCTGAGCTGAGATCAAGAATGGGACAGTCAACTGAGTCACCTAGGTGCCCCAATAATCAGGACATATTTTACATGTCCTACCAAAATACTATAAGTTAAAGAAAAATCTTCATTGCCAAATTATTTACAAGAAAACAAACAAAAGACACACACTAAAATGCTCAACAAGAGAAAAGCAGTTAGATAAAAACTGTTACTTTTAAACAATAAACTATGCAGGTATTAAAACATTCAGTATTGGGCTGCCTGGCTGGCTCAGTCAGTGGCATATGTGACTCTTGATCTCAGGGTTTTAAGTTCTAGTCCCATGTTGGGTAGAGAGATTTTTATTTTTTTTAATTAAGTATGCAAAGTATACTAACATCGGAAAAAAATTTATAATACTAAATAAAACATTAGAATGGTAAATTTTTAAATTCTTTTTTTTTTTTAATTATTTATTTATTTATGATAGTCACAGAGAGAGAGAGAAAGAGAGAGGCAGAGACACAAGCAGAGGGAGAAGCAGGCTCCATGCACCAGGAGCCCGATGTGGGACTTGATCCCGGGTCTCCAGGATCGCGCCCTGGGCCAAAGGCAGGCGCCAAACCGCTGCACCACCCAGGGATCCCTAGAATGGTAAATTTTTATGTGTAATTTGATCTACTGTACTCCATAAACATGGAAGAAAAAAAATCAGAAAGAAAATATGCCAAAATGCAATTGCTTCTGCATGGTGATAGATGACTTTTAATATCTCATAATTTTTAATACTTGCCACATTTTTTATAATTAACATACCACATTTGTAAAGAAAACACATTTCTGGGGGCACCTGGGTGTCTCAGTGGTTGAATGTTTGCCCTGGGCTCAGGTTGTGATCCCGGGGTCCTGGGATCGAGTCCTGCATGAGGCTCCACACAGGGAGCCTGCTTCTCCCTCTGCCTATGTCTCTGCCTCTCTCTCTGTGTCTCTCATGAATAAATAAATAAAATCTTAAAAAAAAACATATTTCTGTTAAATATACTGCATATATGGTGCAAGAGAGGAAACTGTCCATCTGTAATTTGTGTATCATGTATTCTAAAAATAATACAAAATATTTGATTTTGAAACAGATAACATAAACAAGATTCTGGTAAGCAGTTAAATAGCCACTTGTTAAAATGTTAAAAGTTCCACTTCCTTGAGATGCTGACAATTGTTGGAATCCCCTGAAAATGTAAAATGTGAAATTGTTCATGACGTTTTTCCTTTTTAGGTTGCTGCTGTTGATCTTCTGGTTCCTGGAGTTGGAGAGCTCTTTGGAGGAAGCCTCAGAGAGGAACGGTACCATTTCTTAGAGCAGCGACTGGCCAGGTATTGATCAGACATAAACAAAATTCAAAAATTGAAGATGGGGCACTCGAAGGCAGTCTTGGCAGAGTCACAAAGAACAGCAAATGGGCCTCAGTGCCTGACTGACCTGAATCTCAGACTCTCTGTGGCCTTGAGCAAGTTGTCATGTGACTTCCCTGAGCTCCCCTTTCTTAAAGATTGGAACTGCTATGTGAAATAAGGCCACAGTGACATGTGCCCACTATTTGGTGCATATTTCTCCCTATGGAAATTGCTTTTTAAAAAGTTAATGGTAAAAGTTAATGGTAGTTAAGGTAGAAAACCTTAAAGGTTTTCCTTCATTTTCCCCCTTCTTTCTGTTCTTTTTTATTTACTCTAAATTATGATTGGGAACATAAACTAAGACTCCTTTAGAGCCATAAAGAAAAGACAGACTCTGAACCAGAGAAAGGATAAAGATGGAGAAAGAAAGATACTAAAAATATCCACTAAACTAACATTTAGAATAAGCAGTTTTTCCTTCCTCAGGTTTTCTGCTATGTAAGGGTCTTGATTAAGCTATTTGAATAACTCATTTTAACTTGCTGCTTGAGACCTAGGAAACGAATCCATAAACACACAGAAAATGTTTTGGAGATGAGAAGTAGGGAATCGTGTTTCTAATTGAACTACCACTCCTATGTATGCACGGTCTGCCAACAAACCACAATGACTTCCTAAACTAACCAAGGTTATAAACCTCTGTTTTCCATGGTTTCCACTTTTGCTATGCCAGACTTTTAAAAAAAAAGGTTTTTCCCATGTTGAAGGCTTAATCCCACTCTCCTACTCTCCAGATAATACTGGATTTCGTAGAAACCTGGAAAAGCCTTAATAGTTTGAAAATATCCTTTTAAAATAGCCATTTATAAGGCCTTCTTTTCCTAATGGAGAAATGCTAAAAGTTTATGCTTTTCCACAATCCCAACCTATAAATTTATTGGGTAACTTGGCTTTGTAATCCAATCATTTGAACTGCTCTATTTGATTAGGGTCCAGAAGAAGAAAGGAAATAAATATGTTCTGAGAGGCCTCTATTTAGTTAGATTACTAACTCCTTACTATTACTATACTGTTAAGAAAGTCCTGGGAAAATCATGAAAATGAAGTAAAGGTCAAACTCCTTAGATGGAAAGAATTTGAAGATTCTCTGGGTTTTTTTGAAGCACAATAAAAATCACACATGGCAAGAAACCTCATCTGTTGAAAGATTAATTGGTCTGTTTTCTTTGCTTGCTTCCTTCCTTCAGGAAACCTTTCCTCATAACATTACATGTTTACCCAATATCTGATAATATCCAAATTTATCTTTCCTAATGAAATAGTTCTATGTGTTTCCCTGTCTCAGGGATCTATCTGTGACTTCGGTTCATGTTTTCTGTATATCTGATTTTTTCATAGTCCTTATCACTTCAGGTGTACTGTGATCCTAAATACTTTTAAAGGGCTGAAATTAATTTTTTATAACATTTTATTTTTATTTTTAAGTAATCTGTACACCCGATGTGGGGCTGAAACTTACAACCCTGAGATCAAGAGTTGCACACTATACCAAGTGAGCCAGCTAGGTGTTAAAGGGCTGCAATTAATTTTAATGAGTATTAAGGGCTTAAAATTTTATTAACATTTTTCACATTGGCAAAACAAAAACCAATTTACAACCATATTTTGAAGGCAGAATCTATATTATTAATGCTATAGAATGAAATGTGTTTTTATGTCCCTTGTGTGTACCTCCCAGCAACCTTAAGTAACAGTAAGCTTTTCTTATGTCATAGAACAAGAAGCTCATCTGAAATGAACCTCTTCTTTGGGCTCTGGACTATACTTTCTTTCTATAACATTTATTGTCTGTACCACTTACTTGATTATACCTAGGGCTATTGGTTAACTTACCTTTCTTCACCATACTGAATGGTCAGCCTCTCAATCATATTGTATGTTCTTTGAGAGCATAGGTTCACTTCTTTATTTTTTTTTTTAATTTTTTGGGGGGAATGCCTGGGTGGATCAGTGGTTGGGTGTCTGCCATTGACTCAGGGCATGATCCAGAAGTCCCAGGATTGAGTCCCACATCAGACTCCCTACATGGAGCCTGCTTCTCCCTCTGCCTGTGTCTCTGCCTCTCTCTCTCTCTCTCTCTCTCTCTCTCTCATGAATAAATAAATAAATAATCTTTAAAAAAAAATTTGGGGGGGAAAGATTTATGTATTAGAGACAGCGAGTGCACACCTGAGCAGAGGGAAGGACAGAGAGAGGGGAAGAAGCAAACCCCACTGAGTGGGAAGCCCAACGTGGGGCTCGATCCCAGGACTCCAGGACCATGACCTGAGCTGAAGGCAGACGTTTAACCGACTCAGCCACCCAGGCATTCCTGTGTCTACTTCTTTATAAAGAACACTGCACACAACCCAGGATAAATGTTTGGTGGTTGGTATCTTCGTTTTATTGCCATTGTTTGAAAGAATTTTGTTTCTTTCATCTTACAGATCAGGACTAACAGAAACCTACCAATGGTAAGAATGTGGCCCTTAATCATTCTTATTCCAGCTATTGGTCTGATTGTTATGTAGGTTTTATATGTATTCCCTAAGCACTGTGGAAGAGTATTAAGAATGAATAGGTAGGTTCTCAGAAGATTACTTATTCCCTTTTAGTGCTGGAAAAATAGATAATATAGGCTGCCTTTTATTTATTACTTATTGTGTGCCATATAACTGTGTTAAAATTTTAATGTATTTTTTAAAAGATTTACTGATTTATTTGAGAGAAAGAGAGAACGCAAACCAGGAGAGAGGCAGAGGGAGAGAGAGAATCCCAAGCAGCCTCCCCACTGAGCATGGAGCCGGATGAGGGGCTCAGTCCCAGGACCCTGAGATCATAACCTGAGCCAAAATCAAGAGCCAGACCCTCAACCAAGTGAGCCGTCCAGGCACCCCTGAACGTATATTTTCTTACGTAATTATTATAACACCTTGTGAGTTAGGTACCATTTTCATCTCTTTTTTTATTACCCCTCCAGACCTAAGGCTGAGAGATATTAACTAACTTAAAACCACACAGAAGCATAAAGCTGAGGCTTTGTTCCTATCTTTTTAGCTTCAGTTTCTCTCTGTGTGAAACTGGGGTTTGAGCTAAGTGATCCCTAAAATCTATAGAAATCTAAGCTGCATAGGGAAGATCACTTGTCTGTATTCATACATTTACATCTCCAAAATTGTTCTGATTTTCTTTCTGCAGACCCTTTCTTCAAGTACTTTTCAATATATACAAATTACGTAATTATATTTTTATAGTAGCATTCCTTCATATTAATTATTAGTATTCTTAATTTGTTTGCTATCCTCAGAAGAAGGAAGAGTCAAATTACACACCCTACTTTTGGTAATGGAAGAGCTAGATTATAGAAATGCCAAAGCCTAAAATTACGTTCAGGTCATGACCCTTGAATGCCTTATTATATACCAGTAGTGACCTTAGGCATACTTAAATCTCTCCAAGTCTTGGTTTTCTTGGCTGTGAAATGGAATAATAGTATCTACTTAACAGGATTATTGTGAGGATAAAATGAAACAATGTAGGTTAAGTATCTACCTAGAATGGAACCTCAGTTTCTTTTCAGTTTCTTTTCCTTTTCTTTCTTTTATTCTCAGCCTTATTAGGTAGATGAACCTAGCCAAGCAAGCTTATGCATTTGCCTGTTTTTGTCTGTCTACAAGATAATCTTCATAGTGGGGAAAAACTAGCTAGATCACAAATTCTAATTGTTGGTTAAATAAGTTTAGGCCTTTTTAATCTTTATTAACCATCCCAATACTATTCTTGTCCCAGCTAAAGTTTTCAAACTTTTAAAATTTCTTTTTTTTTTTAAAGATTTTATTTATTTATTCATAGAGACACACAGAGAGAGAGAGGCAGAGGCACAGGCAGAGGGAGAAGCAGGCTCCATGCAGGGAGCCCGACATGGGACTTGATCCAGGGTCCCCAGGATCAAACCCCGGGCTGCAGGCAGCGCTAAACCGCTGCGCCACTGGGGCTGCCCACTTTTAAAATTTCTAAATAAAAATATCTAGTATTTGAATCTGCTTCCCTTTATCTGGTAATCATATAATATTTTAAAGGTGGAAGGGATTTAGAAATCTTCAAGTTTGTAGTCTCTACTAGTGTTCCATTCCACTGTGAGTAGCCACCCCAAGTGTCAGAAAATTTACTCACTTCCTATTTCTACATGCCAAATGTAAGTCACATTTATAACTAGTTCCACAAATTTCATACCATCTCCTCTACAGTCTGGCTACCCTAGAATCAATTTAACAACAATCAAAAATAAAAAAATCCAACAAATGCGTACTTGTTCGAAAACTTGTTTTTTATAAGTGGATTCGTCTATATATCAAAGCAAAGGCAAGAAAAATGCTATAGACTGAATCCATCTGCTGAATTCATTTTCTAGACATGTATGCCCATGTATGCATTGACGTATGAGAAATTTAGAGATAGCTAAAGCTATTGTTGGACTTCTAGCAGCCAGCCCAGATCCTGCAGATATTTATGGCAGGTGGTTTGATAGGCCTTTCATCTCATTTTCTCAGTAAATGAAAGTATATCCTGTCCTCATGCCTTATAAACTTAAAGTTAATTCAACTACAAAATATTTCATTCACTCAAGATTGTGCTTCTTCCATTATTCCTGATAGTTCTTAATAATCTGAAGTTTTATACTAGATATCCTATTTATTGATCCCTCACTTAATTGTAATTCACCTTGTTGCAATTCATCTTTTAGAAAGATAAGTATTCAGTCTTAACTGTCTAAAATACTGATACATGTGGTCATTATTATTAATAGTGGGGAAATAAGTGATAGTCTTTTTTTTTAATTTTATTTATTTATTTATTTATTTATTTATTTATTTATTTATTTATTTATTTATTTATTTAAGAGAGTGAGAGCACGAGGGGGAACAGAGAAAGAGAAGCAGACTCCTTATTGAGCATAAAGACCCCCAGCGCAGGGCTTAATCCCAGAACCCCCATATCATGACCCTAGACAAAGATAGACGCTTAGCCCACTGAGCCACCAAGGCAACCCATGATAGTTTTTATTCTTAAAAAGCATATGAGTACTAGCTATGGCACTTAAGTTTTATTCTAGAACTGATTTTACAAATTATTCAAGAAGCTATAACTGGGACGCCTGGGTGGCTCAGTGGTTGAGAATCTGCCTTCGGCTAAAGGCGTGATCCTGGAATCAGGATTGAGTCCCCCATTGGGTTCCCAGCAGGGAACCTGCTTCTCCCCCTGCCTATCTCTCTGCCTCTGTCTCTCTGTGTCTCTCATGAATAAATAAATAAATCTTTAAAAAAAGAAAAAGGAAGAAGCCATAACTTGCTTTTAATCAATATTGTATAACTAAAGAATTCCCCCACCAAATGACATAGTAAAAATACTTACAAGGTCTTCCTCCTCTTCCTTTAGTAAAATAAATTTATTACAGGATGGTGTGTTGAATTCTGAATTCAAATCATGACTGCACCATTGTCTAGCCATGGGATCTCAAATGGGAATTGAATGAGTATAGACAAAGCTTCAGAGCCTATCTAGCCTTCCAGGAAAATGACTCTGGACTTATTCTACTAGGTTTGAAGCACAGAACTGGAAATTTCACTCTAGCATTCAAGAGTATATTTTTGTGCCTTCAAACAATAAATCGTCATAGAGTTAGTAAAGCATCTACTCTAGAGCAGACCCTGGAGATAAAAGGTTGAATAGGGCACAGTTCCTGCCCTTTATAGAGCTTATAGTCTAATCAAGTAGGGGCATCTTTTTATGATTTATCAGGCAAAACCCTTCACTCTCCTATGTGTGTTAAACAACATGATTTTAGTAAGAAAAAAGCATTAACATATTAAGACATAGAAGTAGAATGCATTTTCAAGAAAATTAACATTTTTTGTAACTTTGTGAGGCAGGTTTTCTATATGTAAGTCCATAAATGACTTAAAAAGGATCAAGTGACCAAAGCCCATTAATGCATGACAGAATTTGCTGCTGTTTGAGTAAACCTTCAACAGATCATTTTAATTTTTCTGTGTCCTTCACCTGTCCTTGGAAGGAAAAGATTCGTTTACCACAATGATGTGAATAATAACAAATGTTTGCAGAATACTTTTGAAACAAAATCCTGTCACGACGTCTGATTCAGCACAGCATGTATAGATGAGGATTCTCTGTTTTTCAAAATCAGGTACCTGGACCTCCGTCGATTTGGATCTGTTCCCCATGGAGGTTTTGGGATGGGATTTGAACGCTATCTGCAGTGCATCTTGGGAATTGACAATATCAAAGATGTTATCCCTTTTCCAAGATTTACTCATTCATGTATTTTATAGCCGGAAGACTGGTTAAGGAAAATTACCCTGTGCCAGACGTACTGCATGTGAATATGCATACAGGAGAATGCATGTTTGAATTTTAGAAATGCAGAAGCTTTCAGTATGTAATTGTCATGCCATAAGATAGAGCATATGAAAAATAGAACTGATCATAATTTTCCTAGAAAGTTGAGAGCATTTCATGAGAAGATGAACTCCCTCAAGAAGAGGTACTTGTAGCAGGTAGCATCTCAAATCTATTATGTGAAGTAAGAAGAAATGAAGAGACTGAACCATAGTCTGAAAGGTCCTTTCAAACTCTCAAGACATGATGAGATGGTATTTTAATTTGTCTTTAATCATTAGATCACTGCCCTCTGTGACCTTTGAGAAACACTTGTAGCTAAAAAGAATGTTTTTTGGATCATTTCTCACGTGCCATTTAACCTATGATAAATGCCCATCTTATTTTCATCAACTTACTAGACATCACAGAAAAAGATATTCCTTTCGGGGTCCTTAAGTTACTATTCTGAATTGAAACCTTCTTTCATCAGACTGGGTGAAAACAGTCACATTTAATAACTGTTGATCTTTAATTATAAAAATGAATGAGATGTATTAATTATCTAAACTAACGACTGTTGTTATAATTTGTTTATAATAGATGTTTATAACTTCCCTGATAATAAAATAGATTTTTGATACCTATGAAAGAAAAATACAGTTAAATTTTAAAATTCCACTTGGCCTTTTCCCAATGAAATTTGGAAGAAAAGTATTTTCATTGCAAGATAATGATACAAATATAGCTAAACCTAAAGGATGGGTAATTTGGGATTCAATAAGTTAACACTGTCAGGACGCCTGGGTGGCTCAGCAGTTTAGCGCCTGCCTTCAGCCCAGGGTGTGATCCTGGAGTCCTGCGATCGAGTCCCATATTGGGCTCCCTGCGTGGAGCCTGCTTCTCCCTCTGCCTATGTCTTTGTCTCTTTCTCTGTGTATCACATGAATAAATAAATAAAATCTTTAAAAAAAAAAAGTAACATTGTCTATTAGAGTTATTGAGAGGATTGCTGATTTGGGAGTTGAGACCTGACAATTGTAGCACTTTATGTGTATGTTTTTGGACAAGCCACTTACTCTGTATGAGCTCATACATCATTTTTCTCAGAGTTGATATAACAATTACATGAAAGTGTGTGTATATGTGTGTTTAAAACTGTGAAGTGCTACACAAATTATTTTTAACTCTTTTAGTCCTTATTGAGTTACATACCTGTGGACTTACAGCAAAGTTGTATACTCAGTAGAGTTTGTATGTATCAAATCATGGTAAACGGCAGGCATACCTGAATAATCAATTTTCTCTATCTCATTAGATAAATTTATCTTAGGTTATTTCCTAATGACTTTGTATGTGTACTTTATTTTATTCTAACTCAAAGCAAACAACTGAAAAGTTCAACTGGAGAACCTTAGAGCTGGAAATCACAGAAGTTACTGAGATGTTCTCATGACCAAACTTCTGCCTGATGCAGAGAGATCCTGTACACCTGGGCAGCCTCTTCTTGGCAAAATGCTCAGTGTCCCACAAACTAGCTCATTCCATTTCTGCATCTCTCTAATTGGTAGCTTTTCCTGAGCTAAAATCTACTTTCCTAAAACTTTAATCCCCTAGGCTTAGATACCAAGTTTAGGATAGTACAAAGAGGTAATTAGGGCTTTCATAAGGCTTGCCTCAATCATGAGTTAAAGATAAATTCATTTGTTTTTTTGACAAATATTATTTGAGCTTATTCTATATGCCAACAATGGCTGGATGCTAAATAAATGATAATGAACAAAACAGAAATGACCCTTGCCTTCATGGAGTTTACATTCTATTAGAGAAGATACACAATCAGTAAGCAAACAAATATTTTATTTCAAAATATGATGTAAGCTATAAAATTTTATAAAGAGCAGGGCAGGCACAGATAAGGTTGCTAGAGATGACATCTCTGAACAGGTGATCTTTTTTTTTTTTAATTTTTATTTATTTATGATAGTCACACAGGGAGAGAGAGAGAGAGGCAGAGACACAGGCAGAGGGAGAAGCAGGCTCCATGCACTGGGAGCCCAACGTGGGATTTGATCCCGGGTCTCCAGGATCGCGCCCTGGGCCAAATGCAGGTGCCAAACCGCTGCGCCACCCAGGGATTCCCCATGAACAGGTGATCTTTAACCTTAGACCTGGGAGATAAATGCAAAAGCCATTCTAAAACATTTGCAGGATCAATCAGTATTGATTTGACATTCAGGTCTTGATGCTGTATTAATTTTGTGGCATGAGAATCACAAACACTCACAGGTCCCCAACCTGGAGGCACTAATATTTTCTGAGGCTATCAGGAATCATGTCTCCAGTGATTCTTGAGGAACCAGATAGAATTCTAATGTTAACATTACATCCTAAGTAACAGTGATATAAAGAATCATGAATCAGAGAAACCCCAGGTTCCCATCTCAGTGCCACCATTGATGTCACTGTGTAGCACTAATCAGGCGGGGTCATCTTTGTGCCCTCCATTTATGTCACCTGCAGAATTGTTGTTTCCAAGTGCATCAACTCTAAGGATTCTTCTTCTGTCTCTTGATCTTTCAGGAATTTGTGCTACAGATAGTCACTAATAATAATTGATTTAGAGCCTAACCTTTACATTTTTAGTACCCACTACATCTCCCAAAAATGGACAGTGAAGTTAAATCACTGAAAGTTTTATGATAGACTCCAGTATGTTCATTGTATATGTATGGGGTGGGATGAGAGAAGGTCCTTCTCAAATAAACGTTGTTCCTCGCCTTTTCCATAGTTTTCAGGAGTATATTTCCCAACTTTCATACTTACTTATTCTTTTCCTCTGCATTTGATCACAGAACAGGTATCTGGTTGAAGCCAAACACTTGCCACTCATAACAAGCCTCAAAATTTGCATCTTTGGCTCAATACTTTTATTTTACCAGTAATTGAACAACAAATACCAGTATTAGACAAAGATGAAAATGCCAGAACTAAGCAGCAACAGCAGGAAAGAAACTTTAAAATGTCCATCTGTCAACTGGTGTATATAAATATCCAAATTCTACAGATAAACAGCATCATATAATTCTGTATAATGAATAGAAGTATAGATTTAATAGTTGAAGACTGCCTCTACTATAATATTCTTAAAGGACTTTGTGAGAGAAAAGGTGATTTGAGGGTGTCTTTATTTGAATAACCAGTTTCCAATGAGGGAAAAATGAGATTCTGTTTTCCCAAGATTTCCAAACATCACCTCAAAATAGTAACCCCAGCCACCAAAGAAAGAGAGTATTTTGAAACTTTGAGATGGTTTTTCCATCATTAATTTCCATTCTCATTTCAAATTTTGAAGTAGGTGGAGAAAAATAGTTACTTTCCATCTGGCTGTCCTCTTGCCTGGGGAAGTTGTGCTGTCTTTTTTTTTTTTTTTTTTTTTTTTTTCTTTTTTGGTCTGACAAGAACTTAATTGTGTGAGTGATCCATTCCAGATCTAGACATAACTCTCCCACCCTCTGACCCAGCCCAGAGACTAACTGTCACAGAACAGCAAAGGAACTGTTTGACCTTTTGTCCCTCTCAGACAGGATCTGCCAGAAGCACCCCTCTACAATGTTATACATTCATACTCTCTATAAATTGAATCTAGACATTCAGGCATGACTGAACAGGCATTGAAGATGCAATTGGTGAGATGGATTAACTCTACTCTTCTTTAAACCTCTTGTTTCAGATAATTATAGATGAAAGATGCTTATTTGGATTGGATTGCTATTTATTCATATATTTATTTTAGTAAGTGGTGAGGCAAGAACATAAAAATGCAGAGTTGAAAGACAGATTGGCCTGGATTGAATTGATAAGAAATGTGTGGGGCTTTTTGGCTTCTGATCAATATTTGTATTCAGTCTGCAATCTAAAGTATGTGTAATAAAAAGAAAACAGGTGGGAGTAATATCTGATGGTAGTTTCTTCCCAGTGTAGAGTCCAAATTAAAAGAAAAAGCACTAAGGACAAAAAATAATCTTAACCTACACCAAAATGATTAATAGGACTTCCATAAGACGGATCTTGTTAGATCATAGTCAACACACCTCCAGAAACCCTAGACTTTTTGCCATTACCAGGAGCCCTGGATTACCCCTATGAGTAGCTAAGGCCCCAGTTAGCTCTTAGTCTGATTTGGAGTCCAGTGAATTTACAGCCATTATTAGCACACTGTGTGGGAGTTTCTAGAGGAACTTTGTAAAGAAGGCAGGAGTTTTTGTGTTTCTTAAACTGTCATTCAGGCAGCTGTTGAATTAACATAGCTCCTGACTGTTCAGTAACTTTATGCTGCCTCCTTTATTGTTCATAATTGTTATCATTTGAACATCGCTCTACAGTTTACAAAATGTTTTAATGTATTCACAGTGTATTCTGGATTTTGTTCTTTTGTAGCTTACCATGCTTCAAATTCATTTGATTTAATAAAAGATTAGTTTATTTGTTATGAGGATTGGTTATTAGGGATTCCTGGTATCTGAGAAGAGTAAGACTGCAAATAAAGCTCACCACTCTTAGCCTGCAGAGAAACTGAAAGCCCAGAGCTCTGTAGTAACCAAAGAATTTTGTATCTTTGGCCCCAGAGTTTAGTGGACATGTTGCAAAACACACACTTTGGCCTCTGATTTCCTTGTTTTACACAAGATTTAAGAGTGTGCTGGGAAATGACAATTGAGTTCAAATGCATTCTAGTAAAGAGAAACACTGACAATGTAATAAAAGGTCCTGGACCCAGCAGTGTGCTAAAGCTTGCTATGTCTCATTTTTTAAAATGAATGTATTTATTTCTGCAAAATACAGCTAGAACTGTATTTTTCAGAATGTGGGCCATTTGCAGCTTTGACTCTTTGACTTACAATCTCTGCACGCTGGCTGAATAGTAACTGCTTTGCTGTTTTTGTAGGATCCTGGATTTGAAAAATCTCTTAGAGATCTTTCTTCCCCTTGTCTATGATGTGTAACCTATCCTCCCCTGTATTTTCCCAGCTCCTGGTAGTTTACCCACTCACTATCCCTTCAATGAGTAGGGGCTTTCTACCTAAGACAGAACTTTTTCTATGCTTGGAGAACTCTGACCTAATAGTACAGAAACCTGCCTGTCTATAGCAAGTGTAGAAAGCCAGAAACACAGCAACACTGTTTCTTCTTCCCAGCCTTCTGTTCTCCAGGATAGAATCTCTGTAACTGCTCAGATGGACAATCTGCCCTCCTCTGAAGGACTGTACCCCCACTAGATTATTCATCAGGCATTGTTATCCTTAAAATGGGCCTTTTTCTTGGCAGAGGAATGCTTCCCTCCGCTGTCCACCCAGCTGCTACCCAAGTACGGTCTGATACCAGTTTTGGTATTAGAAGAGCTTCAAAGTCTCCAATGCCTCCTTGCCAGCTGTCTTGCAGCCTGTAGTAACGTTCTTCTGCCTGTATGTGTAATAATTGCTGACGAATCCTAATTGCAGCCTCACAGTGTTCAGGGCAGTCCCAGCCCCTTCCATTTGAAGATTGCAGTAATGGATTTGGGTTATACGCACATTTGTTGTTGAAGAACAGTAAGTTTTTTCACTGAAGACTTCCATTAATATGCAATTTCTTTGCATTGCCCAAAAGGCAGGAGCTCATTCCTGTTAAGATATAGCTGACCGATGATCCCTTTCCGTCTTTCACATTCTGTGTAATTTCCGTCTTTCACATTCTGCACTACAGGTTTTACATCAGGAAACTGTTGGGTCAAGTTCCTGCCAGAAAATGTGGTGCATGTTCAGTGTCTTGGAAAGCACATTAGAGAGGGAGAGAGGACTCTGATTTAAGTGTTGACGTTCTACTTTTGAACAGTGGGACCTTGAGCAAGTTATTTTACCTGTGGGTTTGGATAGGCATCTGCAGGATGAGGGTAGTCCTTATCTTACAAACTGCTGTGAGAAACAATGAAGGCATGTAGAAGGGTTTCATAAACTGCACTAATGGGCAGCCCTGGTGGCTCAGCTGTTTAGCGCCACCTTCAGCCCAGGGCATGATCCTGGAGACCTGGGATCGAGTCCCACATCAGGCTCCCTGCATGGAGCCTGCTTCTCCCTCTGCCTGTGTCTCTGCCTCTCTCTCTCTCTCTCTTTCTCTCTCTCACTGATGAATAAATAAAATCTTTTTTTAAAATTTTTATTTATTTATGATAGTCACAGAGAGAGAGAGGCAGAGACATAGGCAGAGGGAGAAGCAGGCTCCATGCACCGGGAGCCCGATGTGGGATTCGATCCCGGGTCTCCAGGATCGCGCCCTGGGCCAAAGGCAGGCGCCAAACCGCTGCGCCACCCAGGGCTCCCAGAATAAATAAAATCTTTAAAAAATAATAAGAATAAACTGCACAAACTTCATAAGATCTCCTAAGGGGGAAACCTTTTCAAAACTCAAAAAAATCTGTATGAACTAAGATGTTTATTGCATGTTGAATGAAATATTTATAGCCATTAAAAATTATAGGAGACGGGATCCCTGGGTGGTGCAGCGGTTTGGCGCCTGCCTTTGGCCCAGGGCGCGATCCTGGAGACCCGGGATCGAATCGCACGTCGGGCTCCCGGTGCATGGAGCCTGCTTCTCCCTCTGCTTGTGTCTCTGCCTCTCTCTCGCTGTGTGTGTGACTATCATAAATAAAAAATAAAAAATAAATTATAGGAGAAAATATGTTGAAAAAATGTCAAATTGTAGTTTGTAACTACAATAGTGTAAAATCTGTATACATGGACAAAAAGCGTATGGGGAAAAAATGAGATCAACTGTTTCAGAGCATTGGAACTGAGCAACTTTTTTTTTTTTTTCCAAAACCTCGTTGGTATATTCAGTTCAGTTCAATAAACTTACTGAGCACTCACTGTGCCCAGGTCCAGTGCAGGATTGCATATACAGAGATAAATAGGACATGCTTCTTGCCTTAGGGACTCCAGTCTTTGCCAGAGTTTACTGTGAATAGGAATCACAGGGGGAGCTTATTAAAAAATTCAGATTACCTGTCCTACCCTAGGAAGTCGGATTCAGTAGATGGAATGGCCCACAGTTTGTACTTCCCAAATAGTGACCCTGCGTGATCCTAATGTAGGCGGCTTATTTCCATACTGTGAGAAAGCTTCAGTGACACTTTAAAATTTTTACAGTAAAAGATAATAATTGCACAAATATGCTCACTAAGGAACATACTGTGTTTCTGCCCGCACCTTTGAGCTGGTTTTTATCCCTCTGTACCAAGGAGGGAAAGCCAGCTCACAGAGTGATATTACTCTTAAACCCATGTAGCATGAAGCCTACCACACCTCTTGACCTAGATCTCTTCCTCCCTTTTTTGTCCACTACCTCACCCATGTTTGGTTTTTTTCTCCATGCATGTGTTTCTCTGCCACTCTGATTCCTCCTATACCCAGTAATATATCAACATCCAGATTCTTCCTCTTCCTTTCTCCAGCTGACCCCCCAACCGGGTATGTCCATTTTATTGAAACAAGCATATCTGCTTCACTAATTTGTTCTGGAAGGCTCTTATGTATGGTTAATGTTTCTCAAAAAACTCAGTAGTGGTCTTTTCATTGATCAAGAACTACAAAATTATCATATGTGGAAACTTTGGTGTTTTGGTGCTTGATTGACTGTCATTTAGCTCTTGATTAACTTTCTTCCAGTGAGTTAGCAGCACTCAACAGATTCCTGTCCTGCCAGTGGAATTAGAGTACACCCTGCATTCTGACACAGCACTACTTGTCTCGACATGCCTGTGAATGGGTTTGGGTAGCTTTCTCAGTCTGCACACCTGTCACCTCTTAGTCACCCAGAATCAAAGTATTACAACCCTGATCACACTGTCTGAGATTATGAGGCTTTATTTCAAGAAGAGTGACACTCTAAAATGCAGCTAGGATTTCTACATTTTCACGTTTATATTACTTGTACTTCAAGATACCAGTGGTTGGACAATGGCTGCCAGGCTCTCTTCATTATGCTCCCTCAGCACGATATGCAAATACTGGCCATCTTAAACTGTCATTTGTCTTCTCTGCCAGAACAAGAGCTCTGTAACACAGAGGAGACTGCATCCATCTTTGTATCTGCAGTACCTTGGAGAGTATCAGGCATATAGTGGGTACTCACCAAATAACTCTTGAATGAATTAACTGTCATTGAGGTGTCCCCCAAAAAAAGAGGAAATATGTTCATCAGACCAAAGGAAAATATTCCTTAAAAAGTAATTCCTCAGCTGTCTTTTCCCTCTTTATGTGTCTGAAATATTTCATAAATTTTTAAACCTGCCCTTTCAGCATAAAAATCCAACTCTGGATCCACTGCCTGAATAGAAACAAAGAGTCAGGAGTCAAAAGTATGTGAGTTCAGCTAGTAATTTGTCCTTAGGAGCTATTACTGAAGCTGAACTTCTAGGGCACCTCTCCTGGCATTGCTTCTGGAGTATGGTAACTTAATAGACTTCTCAAGAACCTTGCTCTACAGGTGCTCAGTAAATGATGAATGATGTATTTGATTGATAGAAGAAATTCAGAAGCAAGTCCCAGATGAACTTACAGTTGCTCAGATTTTCAGTTCATGTTCTCTGCCTTGCTCTCCAAATCTAGACAAGCTTCTTGCCTCCAAATTGAAGTAGCTTACATCATTAGTTCAGCAAATGTGAATTAATGGTAACTCTGTGCATCCCTCTGGGGCACCCCAAAACAACCAAAACCTAAGATCTTACAGTATCGGTTCCTGCTGGCTGAAATTTCAAATGATAGGTACTGGCTATGTCCTGAAAGGACCAAGATTGGTTTTCATGCCTCTTAAATACTTCTCGAGGTGTCAACTTAGTTATCAAACCAATTCCTCCTCTGAGAATTCCCCCCATCCCATCTTAGCCAGTGGATCCCCAGCAGACAGACGGGGGACAGGAGCTTCCCTTCCTGACTGGATAAGGGGTGGACACCTGGCCCAAAATGGGCCAGTTTCATTTTCTCTTGGAAAAATGGGGTTGAGAACACTAGAGAATCTGGACTGGTTGCTTGAGCCAGGAATATGTAAATTTACAAGATGTAGGGCAACCATGTGCCTCAAGAGACAGAGAAGGCAGTCTGCAGAGAGAAAGAAATGAAGGCACATGTTCAGAGATGAAAAACCATATGGCCTGTGAAAGAGACAGACACACACATACAAACTGGCGGCCTAGTTTTTGCTATATATAGTTTTCGATTGCCAGCCTTCCTGAGGCCAGATTATTCAACTTTTTCTTGGGTTCTATGGGATATAATTCATTTTTCTTACCAATAAATTTCCTATTTGGGCTTAAGCAAATTTAAAACTGCCTTTACCACTGAAAAGAAAACATACACTATCTGACTTATAGAAAGAATTCTCATTACTCTTTTTGTTTTGTAGTCTGAGCATCTTTTAGTCATATCCATATATTCCTGAGAAATTTCTAAGAAATAAGATGCCATAGGAGGGTGAATGACTGCTTTTCAAGTTTCTTGATACCCGAAGTCACAAAAACAGAAAAATGAATGGAGGCTTATTTACAGAGGGGATTGGACAAATATCAGACCTTTTTTGAACTACCAAATTGGATTAGAGTGGTTTTGAAGAACCAATACATTTGGCAGCTTTGCAAGACATCTATTTCTGAAGATTCTTTCCAGAACTGTGTTAAGAATGGCTTTTGTCATGAGCCTTTGCTGTGCTTCAGACTAGCCAAAACTGAAAACTGTAAGAGACTAAATAAAAAAAAAAGCGTGTGTGCCTAGAGCAACCTAGACCCTGCTACTGGCTGGCCATAAACAATGAAAGTAAGATTCCGTATTTTGCCCTTCAGAAACAGTTCCAAATGTGTGTAGAGCTTTGTATGTACCACATTCATTCAGCCCTGGCATGCCGCACCCTGAATTGAGTCCTCGCTCACAATCATCATTTTGAAAACATGCATGGAAAACAGGGAACTGTGGACTGCTAGAATCATCATTTGGTTCAGGAAAATGTTTTTGAAGAAAATCTTAGGGCTTTTTCCTAGAATGTAACGACAATGTTAAGTTACAATGATTACTGCTAACATATTTCTAATCACTCTAGGAAAAGAAAACGCCAACAAATAACTTTCCAGCTCTTTTCCAGTCAACACCCTGGACCTTGAAGAAGCTTGCATGTAATTTGACTGCAACTGACTTTCCTTTTTTAGTTAATTGTGTTAAATGCGCCTCATAACTCCTAATCCCAGTGGGGCTGTCATTTAGAAGGGGCTGGGGGCGGGGGGGGGGGGGGGGGGGAGCCATTTTAATTCTGGCTTTTGTTTCAGCCACTAAGTGTAATAGCACATGATTGTTGACCCAACAGTAATCCAGTTAAAAAACAGTCTTCAGAGTCACTGCATCATCAAAATTAACCCTGATTACATCAAATTATGTTGAAACAGACCACAGCTGTTTGCCCTGTTGAAGCAACTGCTTGAGAGCTCATCCAGAAGATCTATCTGGGTGTCAGGAAGATACATTTTGTTTTTTATTTTTGTTTCTCAACACAAATGTAGGAGGGAAACACTCTGTTCTTCCCAGAGTGCCTGGTGGGAGTTGAAAACTTTGTGATACTCCAGATACTCAAAAATCTTATTAATTGCAAAATAGAAGAAAACCTCAGACATTTTAAGGTTTTGGTTTTCTATAGGAAGGATGTAAGAAGAAGGAAACGTAAATCTATTGAGTATTGCTCTTGTCAGCAAAAAAGAAGTGGAACTTACTACTACAGAGAAGGATGGTGGGACTTTCTGTGGTAGGCTGTACACGGATGCTAAGACTGGCTCATACTAGCCCATGAGAACAAATTGTGGTGAAAAATTCTGCAAGCTTGTTAAATAAAAGGGGGCATTATTAAAATAATTTAAAATGGAAATTAACAAGTATTGGAGAAGATGAAGACAAATTGGAACTTTCATACATTGCTGGTTATGTAAAATGGTGTAACCCACCGTGGGAAACAGTTCAGCAGTTCCTTAAAAAGTTAAACACAGGAGCCCTGGCTGTCAGTTAGTAGAACATGTGACTCTTGATTTCAGGGTCACGGGTGTGAGTCCCACGTTGGGTGCAGAGATTACTTTAAAAATGAAAGTTAAACACAGACTCAACCCATGTTCCAGCAGTTTGACTCCCAGGTATATATATATATATATGTATGAAAACACAGGTCCACACAGAAACTCATACAGGTATGAATGTTCACAGCAACATTATTCATGGTAGCCAAAAAGTGGAAATAATGGAAATATCCAACTGAAGAATGAATAAAATGTATATTCAGTCATTGGGGTATTATTCAGCTAAAAAAAGGAAGAACTGATGTATTCTACAACACAGATGAACATTGAAAACATTATAGGAAGTGAAAGAAGTCAGACGCAAGAGGCCATATATAATTGGAATCATATGGAATGTCCAGCAGAATTGCAAATCCATAGAGACAAGGTAGATGAGTGGCTGCCAGGGGTTGGGATTCGGGGAATGAGGAGTGACTGCTAATGAATATGGAGTTACTTTTGGGGGTAATGAAAATGGTCTGAAATTAGATAGCAATGATGGTTGCACAACTCCGTGAATATACTGGAAACCACTGAGATGCACACTTTAAAAGGTGACTGTTATGGCATATGAATGATAGGTTACTAAGAAATTAACTCATAAACTTACAATAAGTAAGTTACACTAA
The DNA here is from genome assembly GCF_018345385.1 of Vulpes lagopus. Taxonomy (NCBI): domain Eukaryota; kingdom Metazoa; phylum Chordata; class Mammalia; order Carnivora; family Canidae; genus Vulpes; species Vulpes lagopus. Next base: position 29,256,529 of record NC_054838.1, on the reverse strand, counting down.
AAACAAGGGAATAAATAACCAAAATTCACCAGTTACTAATTATTTTACTACACTTCACTGCTATCTCTGCTCTTGGCGTTTTTGTCTATTGTATATGTTGGAAGTACTAAACAATGATGGATTACTTAGCATCTCTTAATTGTGTTTTACACATAAAGTTCATAGCTTGAAATTGGTCAGGGAGGTGAGGAGGGTAGCGTTTGCACCCTCAAAATTGTCGCATACTACAAATCGAGGCCACTGCCGCCGCCGCCGCCGCCACCACCACCACCACCACCATGTCACTGGCTGTATGGGTCAGACAGCCATTTGGGATAGCTCTGGTAGTTAAATGAGATGGTCTCCTATGGCCTTTGGATCCCCAACAAAACAAAAACTAGCAAATCTGCAAAGCCACTCTGCATGCATTTGGTGCAGAAGAATATGGCATTTCTGGTCACCTGTTGGAAGAAACCCACTTTGACTCAGGGAACACAATTTCTCCTGCTTTGCTACTTTGTGTGTGGGTACAAAGAGCTAAGTGATACGCCCCTATAGGACTTGTCAGAATGAGGCCAGATATCAGACCACAAATGATTTAATTCTTAGTCCCCGAAAGGAGAGCATCTGGGGAGCCTGCCCAGCAGTGTCAGGGTTAACAGTTAACCTCTCTGGAACCCAGAGATAGAAGTCAAAAGGTCTAAGGAGCCGTTGTTTTAGAAACGACCCAACAATTTCAACCACCTCTAAAAGTGAAACCATGTAGGATTACCTCCACTTGCTCAACCCATCCCACGGGCCAATCCCTGTGGATTTAAACACTCCAGCTGGCTTGTAACTATCTTCACAGGTATTGTTTTCTGGTGTGGATGGATCAGAGACTTCTGGATGCTCCAGGAGTCCACAGCTTCCACGTGCCATCCTTTAAAGGTTGGGTTTTTGTCATCTCACAACATTCAGTGGGCATTGTGTGCCTGTCACCATGCAGGGAGGCTTCAGGGATACAAAAGTGAGGATGATACAACCCTGCCCAAGTATTTGCAGTATAGCGTGATAACAATTTATACAGGTGCAATGTGAATTCAGAAAAATATGAGCAACTCTGCTGAGGAGTGGGGATGGTGAGTTTTAAGGAAAGCAATCTTGACATATGTTCGAGATCTAATTCAAGGTAGGACTTTTCTCTGAAGGGAGTAAGGGGCCATCACGGAAAGTATGGTCTGGAGTACCAGGGCCCTTTGTCAGGGACGTGACAAATCTTTGTTCTTGGGAGAATATGGTAACTGTGCGGCATGATCTGTGAACGCAATGAAGGTCCATCCTCACCAGTGTTAGCAAAAATGTCCCAGAAGTCTAGCTGGCCCAAAGCAGTTAGCACAGGTTCTAGTTTCTTACAAAGGAGAAATTGGGAAATTGGACTTGCTCAAACTTTTCCCCATAAGAAAGTTTATTTCCAAAATATCTTCCACTGGGTATAATGTCAAATAACTCAGATTTTTAGCAGCTGCAGACAGGGAGGAAACCCAATAAGGTCTTCAGCCACCCCGCAAGGCCACTTTCAGATCTCAGTCCCATTCAGATGCCTCAAATTGATTTGAGTAGGTCACAGTAATTTGATGGAACCAAATGGGCTCAAAGCGTCCAGGGGTTAAAGAGGCACACACCTCAACATTCATGAAAGTCCAGTGTCCTGAAAGTCACCAGCTGAGGTGGCTCAGCTGGCCACACTGACCTTGGCAAGCAGCACTCAGCTCTGAAATTAACCTGTCAACTAAATTGAAGGGGAGAAAAGGCAGCATGACTAGGACACAAACATCCATCCCCCACCCCCGTTCCAATCACTGACGTCAAGCCTGGCGTGGGTGGTATTAATCATGCCAGCCTGGTGTGCAGTTGAGGACAGCTCTCCTTCCAGCCCTTCCAACCCGTTCCTGGGACTGTTCCATCAGCCATGCACCTGCCGCTGGCCACAAACCCTCAACTCCCAGACAGGCACGGATGCAGGGTGTTGCCGATGACACTCAAAGCCAGAGTGCACCCTTTAGAACCCAGGCTTGGGGGGAGTGGGGGAGCCTTGTTGCTCATGTTTTCTTCCCAGGTATACAGTTCTCTAATCTCTGCAATGCTTCCTCCAGAGAAGCTCTTGCCATAAGATGGCCATTTCCTGAGGATTTAATGAGAATATAGAATTAATGGCCCAAAACTCTCTTTGCAGCCGGTCATTAATTCCCCTCAGGAAATACCCGTGATCTTTCATCAAAATTGCCTAAATTATAGACTAGTGATGCATGTCCTCACAGGTTTGGGGGGCTGGGGTTGGGGGGCTGTCATCCCTACTGGTTCCGATAGATGGCGCCTATCTTCGTGTAAATAAATCACTCCTAAATCATTTTCCATTTCCCACCAGCGAAAACCAGAGGGTATTAAAACAAACAAACAAAAAAAAAAACCCAGCAGGGAGTGGAGAGGACTCAGTAAAGGCCCAAACAGGGACGTTCTGTCCAAGGGCTGTTCCCAGGCCTGGCACACACCTCAGGCTCAGACTGAGCCACAACACCAGGGTGCAGCCAGGGACCTCAGCAGCACTCCTGCCTCCTATGTGCAGCCTGATCTGGGTGCTGGCAGCTAAGTCACGAGAAAGGTGGGGTGGGGGGCAAGAGAGCACCAAGAAGAGAGCCTTTTTTTCTAACTTTTGGGAAAGGAATGGTATGTTCAGAGAAGACTTCCTGAAGCTGATACAAGTTTCCCCCACTATCCAAAAGTTCGCCTTATGCCCTTTCACTTTTACAAAAGACCTACATTACTACTTGTTTTTGCCCACCAAAAGAAATTTAAGGAGGACTTTCACTTTTAGGAGATGTTAATTGCTTCTTCGCTGTACCCCATTTCAGCTTACTGAGAAGTTTCATGGGCACGCACCGCTTTTGGATTGCCAGGAAGACCTGTACTCTCTGTCGTCTTTCAGGCCCCTCCTGTCATTGGCCCAAAACATCAAACTTTTCTGTTTCCACATGGATTTATAAATAACAGGGAGAAGAGAGTCTTTCGAAAAACAACGTAAGACGCTCAAGAGCTTCTTCTGGCAGGATGCAGCCCAACCACCAACTAACCACTTCTGAACTGGCTCCCAGTTTGTCTTAAATCATACAATCATCAAAGGGTCTGTATTAGAAGACTACTCTTCTAAGGAAAGATAAGGACATGGATGCCTGACTTGCATCATACACCTCAGCTGCAAACCAACCATGCAGATCTCTCCGACTGCAATCACTGAGACTTGGCACCATGACTCAGATGTGAATGAAGTCAGAAAGGTTGCTTTATTTTGGTTGGGAGTCAACCTCTTGATTGATTTGGCAGACTTGAATATTTTGATATTTGTCTCACAGGGTTTCAAAATACTTAAAGCCAGAGGTTAAAATGGCCATAATTCTAGGAGTGCCCCTCCGCCCCCCCCCCCTTTAAATTGGAAGGCTAAGGGAGCTCTGGTCCCAGCTATATCCTGACAGTTCTGGCTTTACATTCATTGGAGCAGCACACTGGATACTGAAGAAAGTCAATGAAACGATGGGTGCAGGGGAGCTGATCTCGACCTCTCAGGACGCTTAGAAAAGCTAAGCACATAGTAAAGGATTAGCTTTTACAAACTGAAGAGAGTGAACTTTCTCCAACCCAGGCAAGATCTGTAAAACCAGAACAGTGTCCAACAGCTTGGAAACAACTAGCTTTGCTGCACAGAGGCAGGAAAAATGAACAAAATAGCCTCCGTCTCAAGTTGTATGGGAAGTGTGAGACGCTGTTTCTCCCACTCATCTGCCCCACAGCACAGTTCCCTATGATGAAATGGGAGACTATCCAATTCTCAGAGAAACTGGGGTAGGACCTACCTTTGAATGCCGCTCCTGAAGATACTTAGTGAACTAAAGAGGGCCCCGGCCAAAGGTGGGGTATTGTTTCCCCTCTACCCTCCCCCTGAAGTACTGAGGTTCTCAAGTGTGTGCTTATACATACTGTATTTCAGTGAAACCGCCTCACAACGCGGCGAGAGAAGTATCACTGGATTCCAATTTCCGTAGGAGCCCCAAGGAAGCTTTATGACCTGTGTCAGCGAGTTGGGACTCGGGGGAGTTTTGGCCGCGGTTCCTCGTTCTGCACCACCTTGCCTTCCAGATCACTATGAATACACTGACTCATTTTTGCTTCGATTCTTTACATCACACGAATTTTCTTCTCCTGAATTCTTCTTCCCAGAGGCAATGCGGGGAGCCAGCTGGACTTATTTCCTGGTAGTAAGAGGCCCCCACGTCGATGTGTAGACACTAAAGCAATTATCCCACTTTAAATAGCAGATGAGCAAGCCCACCCCCCAGCCCCAGCCCCAGCCCCAGCCCCAGCCCCAGCCCCAGCCCCAGCCCCAGCCCCAGCCCCAGCCCCAGCCCCAGGCCCAGCCCCAGCCCCAGCCCCAGCCCCAGCCCCAGCCCCAGGCCCAGCCCCAGGCCCAGCCCCAGCCCCAGCCCCAGCCCCAGCCCCAGGCCCAGCCTAGAAGCTCGCCCCTGCGTTGCGCGGGCTCTGGGGCCGACTGGGCCGCCTGCACGGCGGGGACACCGCGGCGGGCCCAACTCCTGGGTTCGCGGGCACAACCGCGTACCCAGGCGTGTCGAGGCGCCGGCACCTGACCGTGTGTTTTCTCCTCTGCTTCTCCCGCCCAAGGGGGTGCGAGAGTTCACGAAACTCTTGCTGGGAAGCGGATCGCTCGTGTCTGCCAGAACCGGGCCCGCTGAAACCTGAGACTCGGGATGGAGGGGAGACGCCAGCGGCCCCGGGGTCCCCCGCCTGCCCGCCCCCGGCCCCGCCCCGCCCCCTCCCCGCCCACCCCCCGGGGCGCGGCCGCCTCGCGGGCTGGCGGGGCTCGGGGCCGAGGGGAAGCCGGACCCCGGGGCGCGGCGGGCGGCGGGCGGCGGCGGAGCACACCCGGGCCTCGCGGGCCCCAGCGGCGGGCGGCGTCGGCGTCCCCGGGGCGGCCCGCAGGGGGGCGCGGCGGCCGGGGGCGTGGCGAGCGCGCGCCGCCCTCTTCCCTCTGCGGCGGGGGCGCGCGGGGCGGGGGCGCGCGGGGCGGGCAGGAGCGCGCGGGGCGGCCGGGCGGGGGCGCGCGGGGGCCGGGAGCGCGCGGGGCGGGCAGGAGCGCGCGGGGCGGCCGGGCGGGGGCGCGCGGGGGCCGGGAGCGCGCGGGGCGGGCAGGAGCGCGCGGGGCGGGCAGGAGCGCGCGGGGCAGCCGGGCCCGCGCCGCGCCGCCTCGTCCTCGCCCTCGCCCTCGCCCTCGCCCTCGCTCCGCGGCCGCCGAGCGCCCCTCCCGTCCCCTCCCCTCCCCTCCCGTCCCCCGCCGTCCCCCGCCGCCCCGCCCCGCCCCGCCCCTCCCCGGCCCTCCCCTCCCCTCCCCGGAGCTGCGCGCCGCCGCCCGGCTGACCCAGCGGCCCGCGCCCGCGCCCTTGTCCGGCCGACCCCGCGGCGGGCTCCAGGCGGCGGCAGCATGAGCGGCGGCGGCGACGTGGTGTGCACCGGCTGGCTGAGGAAGTCGCCCCCCGAGAAGAAGTTGAGGCGCTACGTGAGTGCGAGCGGGGGGCGCGGGGGGCGCGGGGGGCGCGGGGGCGGGGGGCGGGGGCGGCCTGGCGGGGGCGGGGCGGGGGCCGGGGGCTCCGGGCGGGGCGGGGGGCCCGGGCTGTCGGGGTGGGGGGCGGGCGCGCCCCGCGGCCGGGGCTGCGCGGGGCACCTGCACACCTGTCACAGGTGCGCCGCCGAGGGGCGGGGCGGGCGGCCGGGCAGGTGGAGGCTGCGGCTCCTTCTCCGCCGGGCGGGCGGGCGGCGGCACCTCCCCAGCCGGCCTCCCCGCGAGCTAAACACGGTATTGAAGTTTGCATCGATTGTTTTCGGAGACCGGGAGAGTTGGTTCCCGGGGCTGGGGCCGGAGCAAGCCCGGCGGCTTGGGCCTGCGGGGACGGGGCGCGGGCGGGGCGGGCGGCCCCCCACGGGCGCGGCGCCCCGCACCGTGTCCCCCCCGCCCCCCCGCCCCTCCCGCCTCTCCCGGGGCGCCTGCTTCCTCCCGGTGCACAGCCTCCGCATCACGGGCAGCGTCAGCGGCATGTGCAGCTCCCGTATTAAGTGACTCACTCGTCTGTCCCCCGCTTTCCCTCCGTCCTGCGTGTCCCTCACATACCCCCCACCCCACGGGGTGACACTGCACTTTGGCCTGGTGCAAGGGGCCCGGGGTCGGGAGGAGCCAAGGCGCTCGCTTGCCAGGTGGCGTTAACCGACGGTGTTTACCGGAATTGCTGGGACAGCCTCTCCCTCCTGGGGGAGAACCTGGCGACGTCCGAGGGAAGGCGGCGTGCGGTCGGGAGCGGACGGTGGGAGGCCGGGCCAGCCACCCCGCTCCCCGGGCGGCGCCTCCTGGGGTCCAGGTGCAGGACGGTGCTGATTACAGATCTGCCCTGGGCTGCTTGCAGGCGTTTGGAAATGGAAGGTCGGTAAAAGGTGTCAAGGTCTCTCCTGGGCGCCCTCTCCACTTCCTAGGAAATGCCCTTGTTTCCAGCGACTCTGGGTGCTGGACTCCCAGGGATCATTCCCACAGCATGAAAGTGAGCTGTGGCCTTCCAGCTGCAGTGCATCAAGGGAGCTGGGGGAGACCCTGCCCTGCCCTGCCCTGCCCTGCCCTCCCCTCCCTCCCCTCGGTCAGCTGCACCGGGGGCTGTCCGTGGGGGGAGAGGCAGAAGCTTACCAGAGTTTCCTGTCTTGGCTCCCCAGATCAGAACGGAGGGACTTCTGGCCTCTGGATTGAGGAAGTGACATTCTGTTTTTCAAAGGAAGTGTTGTTGGGGAGTGCAAATGTGTGTGTGTGTAAATGAAAGCAGGCTCTTATTTAAATCACTTGCTGAGAAGACTCTTAAGAATTTAACAATGACTTTTGAAAGTGGACCGAGATTCAAAACGCAGCACGGAGGAGGCAGTCAAGTGTTCACCCCAGTTCTAAAGCCCACTTTTCAGGGATGCCTGGGAAGCCGAACTCCGTATGATTACTAAGAAAGAGACTTTTTCCCCTTTTCACAGTCATCTCAGCTCATTAGGAAACGTGAATTTTTATATAATGTTAAGGATGAGTAATTTGCTATTAATGTTTTTATAAATATATATATATATATTTTTCTTTAAATGAAACAAATCTTTGATCCCAAAGAGCTTCTGAAAACTATTAGCAAAAGTGTACTAACCTACCGACTGGTGGAATAGAGTATCCAGTGAAAATGTGACTGTTAATTTTCAAGTTAGAACACTACCCTAAAGAACCTTGAAACTTTGTTTTTGATACAGTTTGCAAACTGTTTGACACCTTATCTGTGTTCAATGACTACTCCAACTCTATCACCCAGACTCTTTTTTTTAATATATTTTTTTAATTTTTCTTTATTTATGATAGACATAGATAGAGAGAGAGAGAGGCAGATACACAGGTAGAGGAACAAGCAGGCTCCATGCACCAGGAGCCCGATATAGGATTCGATCCCGGGTCTCCAGGATCGTGCCCTGGGCCAAAGGCAGGCGCCAAACCGCTGCGCCACCCAGGGATCCCCACCCAGACTCTTTATGACCCATTTGTTTGGTATTTTTGTTCTCGAGCAACTTACCTCAGGAAAAAAAACACAAACAAACAAAAAACAAGTTTGGAGGCTTTGGAGTCAAGCATCTTTTTCACCCATCTGCAGTACTTGACACCCTACAGTCATAGGATGACCTCAGCCTCTTTCCCATCCTCCTTATGGCTCCAGCCCATAGACATCTGATCAAGCTAGTTACAGCTTTTCTTAGGCTTCGGGGTGATGTGTTCTATTGGTATGCCTGGAAGTCTCCCCTACTGTGGTAGTTCAATTCTCTTAGTTGAAACTGAGCTGATCTATCTAACCCCAGACTCGCGGGGTTAGAGTCTACCCTTACATCTTATTTTCTTTTTACGAGTGGAGAATTTTTGCACCTTGTTTTAAGTTAGAACTTTGCCAGTTCCCTGTGTTCATTTAGAGACCCAGATTCATTAGAATCAATCCAGGAGGCAAGTAATTTCCAGCTCTGTTGCTAAACACACACCCCAAAATAGCTGCTTATTCTCATGTATACCATAGGCATGTGGTATTATGGATCAATAAGTCTTCATTATAAGAATATGTCAACCATCAGAGGTAAAGACAAAAGAAGCTGATGAAATGGATTGCAGCTACTTATAGTTAATGTTAAAAACTTCTCTCGAATGTGAGGAGAAGGTAGGTTTAAGGGGGAAAACCATTTAAAAGAAGCTATGGCAAATATTACCTGGGATCAGGTTTAGAGATTTTTTTCATCTTTTTTTTCAATCAATTATAAGAAAATGTAAGGATCTATTCAGTATTGCTCTGAACATTGGGGTAATTACAAAAAGTGACCTCTGGGAAGTGGTGAGTATTGCCTCTGGGCCATCGTGATACCTTTGCAGTGCAAGGCCAGCAGAAGGAACAGCCCTCCCATCGTGCTGTAGTATGCCTATATATGAGTGTGTGTGCATACACACACACACACACACACACAAGGCTGAAGCCAGATTTTCTCAGAGAAAAACATTTTATGACCTACACTGCTCTGTAATTTTCTGTTAGTTTCAATAGATTTAGGGGAAAAGATTGGTAGTAACACTGCCCTCTAGTGACTGTTTGGAGAAAATTGTGTATTGGTTCTAATGAACAACTGCACCGAGGAGACTTTATTTTTATTAAATAAATTTATTTATTAAATGTCTCTCAGACACTGGATTAGATGCTGGGGATAAAAATTAAGCCATCCTGTCAGTCTTAGCACATGACCTTGCCTTCTCCACAAAGATCATTGAAGCTATCAGAGAGCGGCTATATGCACATACCACAACCATATTTCCAAATATACCTGTATCTGCATGGTTCCTTTACTTTTTCCCTCTTCTTAGAGTAGGTGAAGTGTCGTTATCTTTTTTAAGATTTTATTTATTTGAGCGCAGGAGTAGAGGGAAGGGCAGAGGGACAAGCGACTCCTCAGAGAGCCTGAATGAGGGTGAGGGTTATTGTTGCTGAGAGAATGACTGAACTGAAGTCAGACACTTATCTGACTGAGCCACTCAAGTGCCCTGATGAGATGTCCCTTCTAACTGAGCAATGCTGCTGCCTGTGCTTTGGATCATATCCTATCCCATCTATTCGGATCATTATTACGTTTTCTATCGTGAATCTTCTGTCTTAGCGTTTACGTGTTCTTTTCTATTAACGTGTCAGTATGCTTCCCTTTAACAAAATCCTCCCTCATATTATATCTCTTCCTTCTCACGATGCTTTTTCCTTTTCTTCAGGGCTAAACTTATTCATGGTGGTTTACACTGTCTCCATTTCTCCGGCCTTGTCATTTGGCTCCAATCTGAAACCTACTTTGTCATTTCACTACAGCTGTTCTCTGAAAGACACCAGTGACACCCAGGTCATTAAACTCAGAGGTCTGTTTTTTCATTTTAATTTCTTCACTCATTATTCATAGCAGATCACTCTTTCTTGAAGCACCTTTCTCTGAAGTGATACAATAAATGCCCCACTTATCCCCCTTTTTTGGCCACTCTAAGTCTCTTTTGCTAAAATGACCCTCTTTACCCAATCCTTCAAGTTGGAAGCTCAATTATCATTGCATACTTGTCATTATCAAGTTAAATTTCCATCCCGGAGTTGTGTTTTGAACTCCAGACGTGCAAATATGGTTGTTAACTGGACATCTCTACTTGAAGGCCTCTCAATCATCACAAACTCATGACACTCAAAACTATTCTTCATCCCCCATCTTCTCAGTAAATGGTGCCACTGACTATCCACTTGGGACTCAATCTTCACTCCCTGTCATCCACTACCGCACATCTAATCTTTTATAAAACCCATAGTAGTGCTATCATCTTAATATCCTTTTCTCTATACTTCTCCATCCCCACTGCCATGACTCCTAAGATTGTCATTTTAATAGTCATCTGTTGAAGACTTAGTCTGTACCAGGCACTGTGCCTAGACCATTGATCTCTTCATCTTTTTAGCCCTAGGAGAAAAGATGTGACTTGTCCGATGTCTCCTGGTTTTGTCCCAAAGCCTATGCTTTTTAAAAAAATTATTAAACTTCCTACTCTGACATAATCTGAGATGCACATGTATTTGTAAAAATAGGAAAGAGAGATGTTTGTTTACTCTTTACCCAGTTTCTCTTGATGGTAGCACTTTGCAAAACTAGAGTGATACCACCATCAGGATATTGATAACGATAGAGTCCAGATACAGAACATTGCCATCACCACATAACCCTTCAAGTTGTCCTTTTACAGTCACACCCACTGTCATCCTATTCCCACCATATCCTTAACCCGTGACAACTACTAATCTGTTCTACATTTTTATATTTTGTTTTTTCAAGAGTGTTATGTAAATGGGCTCGTATAGTTTGTAATGTTTTGGGATTGGCTTTTTTCATTCATCATGATTCTCTGGAGATTCATCCAAGTTGTTGTATGTATCATTAGTTCATTCTTTTTTTTAACTACCAAGTACTAGTCCATGGTATACGTGTACTGTAATTCATTTGTTAAACTGTTCACTTATTGGTTTTATTTTTTTTTTAAGATTATTTATTTTTTTGGGACAGGGAGTGGGCAGAGGGAGAGGAGCACAAGCAGACTCCCCACTGAGCAGGGAGCCTGATGTGAGGCTCAGTCCTAGGACCCCAAGATCATGACCTGAGCTGAAATCAAGAGTCTAACACTGAACCAACTGAGCCACCTTAGAACCCCTCACTTATGGTTTTAATTTATATTTCCCTATGGCTAATGATGTTGAACATCTTTTCAGATGATTATTTGCCATCTGTATGTCGTCTTTGGTCCTATGTCTCTTTCAGTCTTTTGTCCATTTTCTTTACAAATTGTTTTTTTAATTTTTTGAGTTTTGTGTTTTTTTAAGTTTTTTTTTTTAAAGATTTAATTAATTTATTCATGAGACACACAGAGAAAGAGAGAGAGGCACAGACACAGGCAGAGGGAGAAGCAGGCTCCATTCCATGCAGGGAGCCTGATGACTCGATCTCCGGTCTCCAGAACCACACCCTGAGCTGAAGGCGGCGCTAAACCACTAAGTCACCTGGGCTGCCCTTTTTTTTAAAGTTTTTATTTAAGTAATCTCTACACCTCAGGTAGGGCTCGAACTCATGACCTTGAGTTCAAGAGTTGCATGCTTCTCTGACTGAGCCAGCCAGGTGCTCCTGGACTGTTTTGTTTTGTTTCGTTTTTTTTAACTGCTGAATTATGAGCATTGTTTATATGCTCAAGATACTAAGCCTTGTAAAAAAAAAAAATATGGCTTGCAAATATTTTCTTCCAGTCTCTTTTCATCCATTAGGGTCTTTAACAGAGCAAAACTTTAAAAAACCAAACAACAGCAACAACAACAACAACAAAAAAAAAGAGCAAAAGTTTTTGATTTGGATGAGATCCAGCTATCAGTTTTTTCTTTTATGGGCCATACTTTCTTTTGGTCAAGTCTAAGAACTCTTTGCTAAGCTGTAGGTTGCAGAACTTTTCTCCCTCTTTTCCCTAAACATGTTTTAGTTTTAAGTCCAGTGATCCGTTTTGACTTCGTTTTTGCATTAGGTGTGAAACTTACATTGTTGTTGTTGTTTATTTTTGGCATTGGATGCCCAATTGTTTCAGCACCATTTGTTGGCAAGGCCACGCTTCCTTTATTGAATTGCTTTTGCACCTTTGTCATAAATCAGTCGGGAGTATCTGTGTGGGTCAATTTTCTATTCTCCATCATTCTGTATTTCTACCCTAATACCAATACCCTGTAATCTTGATAACTTGAGCTATAAGGTAAGTCTTAAAATCTGGTAGACTGATTTCTCTACTTTATTCCTGATCAGATTAATCTTAATTTTTTTTTAAGGTAAACTTGAAAAGTCAGCTCATCATTAGAAAATGTGAACAGTGAGACGCCTAGGTGGCTCAGCAGTTGAGCGTCTGCCTTTGGCTTAGGGCGTGATCCCAGTTCAGGGATCAAGCCCCACATCAGGCTCCCTTTGAGGAACCTGCTTCTCCCTCTGCCTATGTCTCTGCCTCTCTCTCTGTCTCTCATGAATAAATAAATAAAATCTTAAAAAAATGTGAATAGTAGTAAAGTATAAATAAAAATTATAATCCCATTGGTCTTGAATTTTTCTTTAAACTCATCTTTTCAACACAGAATGTGAGTGGAGCAAATATATTTAATAATTTACCAAGCAGCTATTACATGCCATGCATCCAAGTTCTGGGACTACAAAGAAGAAGGAAACCTTCCTGGAGAGGTAGCCAGAACTAGAAGCCAAGAGAAGAAAGTCTTCCATCCAGCCAGGCTGCTCACAGTGAAGCCCGTGGCAAGGAACTGCAGAGTATGTGTAGGGGTGCTAAACAGAGTGTGGTGTTGCTGGACCACCTGCAGGATGATGAAGATAGTGGGCTGTGAGACTTAAGAGGTAGACAAGAAAGAACATGTGGCTTGGTAAGAACAAGGGAGAGGAATATATGGCCAACAGGTACATGAAAGGGTGCTCAACATCGTTAATCATCAGGGAAATGCAAATCAAAACCACAATGAGCTATCAGCTCACACCTGTCAGAATGGCTGTAATTAAAAAGAAAACAGTAGGGAACTTCCTCAAAAAAATAAAAATAGAACTATCATATGATCCAGCAGTGCCATTCTGAGTATATATCCAAAGGAAATGAAAACAGGATGTTGAAGAGACATCTGCACTCCATGTTCATTGCAGCATTATTCATAATAGCCAAGATATGGAAACAACCTAAGCATCTTTCAGTGGATAAATGGATAAAGAAGGTGTGTGTGTGTGTGTGTGTGTGTGTGTGTGTGTGTGCGCGCGCGCGCCGTGCTTGGTGTTTTCTGAATATTCTTCACCTGTGAGAAGGAAGGAACTCCTGCCATTTGCAGCAACATGGATGGACATGATGCTTGAGGACATTATGCTAAGTGAAATAAGTCCGAGAAAGAAAAATACTGTGTGATCTCACTTATATGTGGAATCTAAAAAAGCTGAACTCATAGGAGTGCCTGGCTGGCTTAGTTGGAGGAACACGTGACTCTTGATCTTGGGATTCTGGGTCAAGCCCCACACTGGGTGTAGAGATTACTTAAGTAAATAAAACTTTAAATAATAATAAGCAAGATGAACTGATAGAAGTAGTAGAATGGTGGTTACTGGAAGTTGGAGAGCATGGGGGAAATGAGAAGATGTTAGTCAAAGGGTACAAACTTCCAGTTAAAACATGAATTAAGTTCTGAAGATCTAACACACAGCACTGTGATTGTAGTTAAAGTGTACCATATTGTATACTCGAAAATTACTAAGAGAGTAGATCTTAAATGTTCCCATTAGAAAAAAAAAATGCTAGGGATGCATGGGTGGCTCAGCGGTTAGGTGCCTTCGGCCCAGGGCGTGATCCTGGAGTCCTGGGATCAAGTCCCACATCAGGCTCCCTGCATGGAGCCTGCTTCTCCCTCTGCCTGTGTCTCTGCTTCTCTCTCTCTCTCTCTCTCTTTCATATGAGTAAATAAGTAAAAAAAAGAAAAATGCTAATTATGTGATGTAATAGAGGTGTTCGCTAATGCTGTGGTGGTAATCATGTTGCAATATATAAGTGTATCAAGACTTTGTTATACACCTTAAACTTATACAATGTTTTGTATCAATTAGATCTCAATAAACCAAAGGGGGGGTGGGGGGGGGGGGACAAGGAAGAAGAAGGTCTTCAGAAACAAGCGAATTTAAGATTTGTTTCTAAGCCATCCTAAGAAGGCAAGACTCTTACAACAGACTATTGGAATATTTAAATAAAATTTATGTCTGGCCCAAATTCCTGGGACAGATAATCAGGTGGACATTCCTTTAGTAGTTTTCTGTTCTGTGGTCCTAATCACTGGATTGATTTTTTGATAGTGTTTGTAACATCAAAGAGACTGCTCTAACCCAGGGCCAGTTACTGAGCTTCTTATCACTAGCACTGGATCAAAGTTCCTCATTTGGAATCAACCACATGTCTATCAACAGATAAATGAACAAATATATTTTACAGAAATATATACAATGGAATATTATTCAGCACTAAAAAGGAAGTTCTGACATGCTACAGCATGGATGAATCTTAGTGACATTTTGTTAAGTAAAATCATTCACAAGAGGATAAAAGCTCTGTGACTCCACTAATGTGTGACACCTGAAGGGGTCAGATTCATAGAGATGGAAAGTAGAATGGTGGTTGCAGGAGAGGAGAATGGGGAGCTATTGTTTAACGACTACAGAGTTTCAGTTTGGCAAAATAAAAAGTTCTGGGGATGGCTGGTAGTGATGATAACACAATAATATGAATACTGAATGCCAGTGAACTGTACACTTATAAACGGTTAAGATAAATGCTATGATTTGTGCACTTTACCACAGTTTACAAAGAACACAACTCCTCATTTGCTAAGATTTGGTACGTGGCCCAGCTAATACTTCTAATCCAAGGGAAAAGACAGGCTAGAATCTCCATAGCCTTGAATGAGTATGGAATGTTCTCTCAGGGATATCTGAGGACCAGAGGCAGTAAAATTGTACAAAGCAGGAATGCACGCCTGCAGCTTTGCTTAATGAAATGACTTTGAAGTTGCTTTCTATTTCTCATTGGCCTTTCTCTAGCTAGAAGGGAATAGTGGAATATGGTAACCTCAAGCTTACAGGAAATGCTGAGAAACAAAGGGTCCTAAGCAGGCTATTGCCTGTATCCAAGTAATATTCAGCAGGACTTAGAGAATATGTTTTGTGTCCTTTGTCTTCCTAAAGGAATAAATCAACATTCAACCCTGGCTTCAAGGAACCAGGTGCCCAGGGAGACCAGAAGTACACATGCAAAACAGAGAAATACCATTATATAGAGATATACGGTCCAGGTATCATGTTCATGAAGGCAGGAGCTATGGAGATAGAAAAAACTGGAAGGGCTTCCTGGACTAGGAGGTGGGGATATGAGTTGGACTCAGAAGATTGGGGCCCAGGAAGGAAGATAGCGATTGAAGTGGAAAATCCCCACACTGTGCATGGGTTGGGGGGCAGTGAATTTCCATCCAAGGTGGAGTCTATAGTAGAAATCAAAAAGGTTTGAAAAGTAAGTGGAGAGCTGTGGGGGAGAGTCTATAAGGCCTTAGATGATAGAACATTTATTAATAAACAGCATCACTCTAACCAGGGGCTTTTCAGCCCCTCCTTCACTGTGAAATGTCAGTGGCATGTTGACATTGTTTGGCTTCAGAAGATCTCTCAGTATTTCAAAGGCCTTTGGGTCCCTGAGCAAATGACTTGATTCTCTGAGCCTATTTCCTTGTCTATAAAACTGGTGTAATATTGCTTCACAGGGTTTAAGAATTTACTAGATTAACAAATGAAAAAAAAATCTTAATGCAGTGTCTAGCCCAGAGGAGGTATTTAATCTTAGAGGATGTGGCAGTCGGGGCCAGTGTTGATGTATAATTGTTAACCCTCTCATAAGAACTCTGAACATGAGCATGAGTGTCTTCACATCCTTTTCAAATTTGGGCCAGACCTGAGTTTTGTAACATCAAAATGCAAGTGGAATTCCCAAGCTAGATACTACATCAAGTTCTAGGAAGTCAAGTTTTTCCTGAAAGGAACATCTCAAGGGTCTTCTGACCTCACAGAAGGGAGATAAAACCATATGGGGGTTTGTCTGAAGCTATAACTTTGGCCAGTGTCTGGGAAACTTGTGTGTACTAGGGGATACAAAGATCAATGTGTGAGATTGTGAAGCCCATGTTCAAAAATGTTGAGAAAACTTCCCAGTAAGTGGTAACGCCTTAAGCCTACATTTGCCCCTTATCCTCTAGGCTCCTCCAAAGTGAACCCACTTCCTGGCTTGTTTCCATGGCATTTTGCCACCTGTAGTTCGGCATTCTCACATCAGGCTTGTATCTGTCTCCCTTTGCTAGATTATGAGCACTTTATGTGATGGTGTAAGTATCTCACTTAGAGCCTGGTGCAGGCATGAAGCCACTTGAGCAGTACCAGCTGCAAGGAAGGCAAAGTTGTTGTCATTTATCATTAACAACCTCTTCCCCTGTAGCACCCCCCCCCCCCAGCTTTATATTTGCTTCCTATTGTTTGTCTGCCAATTGTGAAAATAGTGAGCAGGTTCCTTAGGATTCTTCAAAGTAATTAATTAGAGCATTTTTTAGAGCATTTTTTAATATCATTATAAGCTCCCAAATTTAAATACATCTGATGTGTTTGAATCTTTTCCAGTTCTTTTTTTTTTTTTTTTAATTTTTTAAAGATTTGATTTTTAAGTAATCTCTATACTGAACATGGGACTCAAACTCTCATAATCCCAAGATCAGGAGTCACATGCTTTACCGACTGAGCCAGCCAGGCACCCCTAGTTGTTATTCTAATGGATGCTCATGTTGTAATATCTTTAGCCAGTGGCTAAAATATCTTGGGTCTTCTGAGTCCTCTGACATGCCCTTACTAGTATTTGATAGTTTCTTTGTTATCTGGTATGACAAGATGTTTCAGGTTTGTCTTGTACATTTTTTTGATCCAGACCTAGGATTAGCCATTTGCTTGAAGTATCCTTTTCTTTGAGTAAAAGTGTTATCTAGAAACCCACATGGGTATTAAGGGGTTCTTACTGCTCTGGGTTGGTCATATATATGATTTTACATGGTTATAAGCAACATGAACTATCGGTTTTATGCTGCTTTTTTTTTTTTTTCACAATCCACCACTGTGAATATTTTCACTTCTGCATAATATTTTTCCAGTTGTTAGTTATGAAAAACTTCAATCATACACAGAAGGAGAGAAAATGGTCTAATGAACACCAATTCACACGGTTTCAAATCTATCAAGATTTTATCACATTTGCTTTATCCTTTTTACTCTTCCTTTGTGAGAATATTTGAAAGCAGATCCTGAACGTGTTCATAAGTTTTAAAAATAGCACACAAGTGAACATACCATGCTTTACGTACACATGTCCTTTGGTTAGACATATATGTTACTTCCAGTTATTCACTGTTACATACTGTACACACCTCCTCTGCTATATAGGTAGGACTTATGAGAATTTCACCCCTGCTAATAAGACA
The DNA here is from genome assembly GCF_018345385.1 of Vulpes lagopus. Lineage (NCBI taxonomy): Eukaryota > Metazoa > Chordata > Mammalia > Carnivora > Canidae > Vulpes > Vulpes lagopus. The sequence goes on along the minus strand of NC_054838.1, from coordinate 29,239,289 downwards.
TAGCATTTAGGTATCATACAATATCACTGCCGCTAGCTAGGAAAATTTTCTTGGACAGGCTATCACTGTGTCTTTCCTTAGCTTGCCTTGGAAGAGTGTTCTGGTTAGAGCTCTGCTGGCTTGCAAAAACTCAGGGAAAGTGCTAAGTTTTATATATATAGTAGACTGATTTCCTTGTAAGGATTATAGGAATGAATCTGTTGCTCTGATCTTTTGGTACATCTTTCTAGAGGAAAAAATTGATATAGGCTGGGTGTATGTCTATATTTTTTGAGTATCAGCATAGGCTACAGTTTGTGGAGTTTAATGCCCTTTAGAAATCTTCCTGAAGACACTCTCATTAACAAATAATAAGAGTCTACAAAGTACATAGTATTCCCCTCCAAGTTCATAATCTTGCTGGGGAACATGCTTGAATTATAATGGCAGGCAGTACACCTGGCAAAGACCAGTGCTGTAGGAACCCAGGAGACATCGGACTAGTGTGGTCAGCCAGTTCAGTTTCACATGACCCATGTTTGTATTTTACTTGCTGGGTAATCTTCAGTTTCACATTTCTACACTTATTTCCTGATACATTCTTAGGACTCACTTCACATTTTTTGTTTTTAAGATTTTTTGTTTATTCATGAGAGAGACAGAGAGAAAGGCAGAGACATAGGCAGAAGGAGAGGCAGGCTCCCTGAAGGGAGCCCAACACAGGACCCAATCCAGGAACTCTAGGATCACAACCTGAGTGGAAGGCAGATGTTCAACCACTGAGCTACCCAGGTGTTCCTCACTTCACGTTTCGTTTTGTGGTAACCTTTGATCTTGCCCTCTGCATCAGAAAGGATTTTAGAACCTCTTCTCCTGTCTCTTGTGTTATGATGCCTTAGTACCATGGACTAACTTTTGGTTTAGCTTCTAGAGTGCGCCACATTTTTGTTCACCATTGTAGCTCTGGTATCTAAAGCACAGTGAATTATTGCTTGGCTAGTACTTTATATGCTTTTAAGTTTTGATAAATTTTACTTTGGGATTGGTTACTTTTTTTTTTTTTTTTTGGTTACATTTCTTTGGAGAAAAAAGAGCTCAAGCTAGAACTGGATTGAAAACTTTTTTTTTTTTAAGCAACAAGTTTAGGGAATTTCTGTGGGATAGGCTATTAAAAAGTTAATTTTTTGTAATACTTAAATTTCACTCTTATGATAAAGTTATTGGAAACAGAAGATTATAAAAAAACAACATGAATAAGGAGCACCTGTAATACACCTCCCATGGCAGAAACAATGTTAACATTTTAGTGTGTTCCTTGGTCTTTTTTTTCTATATTTCAATGTGCTTTGTATGTTTATAAAGAATAAGACTGTATCACCTTTTGTATGCTTTAATATATTGAAAATATTTCCTGTGTTATAAAATAGTCTTCTAAGACATAGCTTTAATGTCTGCTGAAGCAGAATAACATAACACAGAGCTTCTCAAGTATATGTAATATAGAGACACTTTAAACATTTTTACACGTTTTTGATGTTGAATTAAATTCTCTTTATTATTATGTTACCAAATTGTATAAACAAAAACTGTGAGATATAAATATGTACTTTGAGCTCTTCTACAATTGTAAAACCAAAACAGATTAACGAATTTAATGTAAACCTTCAGAACCAATATAATTCAGGTGAACAAGAATAGATACTTTGCTGAAACTAGATTGCTCCTTGAAATGTGAATATGGCCTACTCCTGTGAAGCCTGTCTTCTCTCCCACTGCATTTCTATGTTTGAGCTATAGTGAAACTGGTTTGTTTGGCAAGCCAAATACTTTTAATTGATATGACCACATTTATATACTGTCACCTCTGGCTTTTCTCATTAGTCATTAGTGTATAAAAGTGAAAGAACTTAGTACATGATATTAATAAGATTATAAATGCAAGTGCTGATAATCAAGAAGCAGCATTCCCTCATAAGATGATCATTCAGATGATCCAGAATATATGTTTTAAAATCACCTTTAAGGCAGCCTGGGTGGCTCAGCGGTTTGTCACTGCCTTTGGCCTGAGGTGTGATCCTGTAGACCCAGGATCAAGTCCCATGTCAGGCTCCCTGCATGGAGCCTGCTTCTCCCTCTGGCTGTGTCTCTGCCTCTCTCTCTCTCTCTCTCTGTGTCTCTGTCTCTCATGAATAAATAAATAAAATCTTTTTAAAAAATAAATAAAATCACCTTAAAGTGAAAACTCAGTATTGAAAAAATGTTTGAAATGCATCTGCAGATCCCTGGGAATATGCCTTTGGGCCCTATATTGAAAAAATCCTGGTGTACTGTAAAAGGTGTGGGCTCTGAGGTCAGCCCTGGGTTAGTTAGAAGCCAAACCGAGCCTCCCACATTCTTTGTGATCTTGAGCAAATTTCCTTATTTCAGGACTTTGATTCCCTAATTTGTGAAGTGGAGATAATGGTAAGTTTAACTAGTTAATTGAATAATGCTAACTCAGAGAAGAGTAAACATGAATGCTTTTATCTTTGTTCAGTCAGAAGTCCCACTTGTGCTTTGTCAAAATCTTCTCTACAGATCTCTTGATACCTTTGGCAGAGATCATCGCCGTTTGGTCACTCTGGGTTCTTGAAAGTCCTCGGTCTTTTAAAATTGTAGTATACCATTTTAAAATTGTAGTATACCCAATCAAAAGCTTTTCCTACTCCTATTAATGACCAGACTTGTGGTTCTGGTGATATGAAGTGGAAGAAGGTAGATTTGGCTTATTTGTATACTCCTATTCTCCGTTCCTCATTTCAGAGAGTATAGGGATGGGGAACAGATAGTCTGTCTGGCATACTTCTCCTGTGCCTGTTCTAGGCCCCAGTTGTTCTGTTGTGTAGGGACAGGCTAGAGGAAGAGGGACAGGGATAAGTGTCTCATAAATGGCTACTGTTGGGTCCTCCTTGATGGCATTTACTGTTGCCTAACTGGCACTGCCTGTGTGTATGCTCCCTACACTGGGAGGGTAGATTTTCCCACTGAGTGGTCTCTAGACTTGCAGAGGAAACTGGTGGTGTTAAGTCCTTTTAACTCCTTTCAGGCCATCCCCCCCTTCATGTATCTCACAGCTGGGCTCCACTTGCTCATTTGATAGCCCTCTTGGGGAGAGAGGGGTATCTGATAAGAGAGCTCAAGACCAGCAATTTCCATGGGACTGCTTGACCCAGGGGACTCACTCCATGCCAAACAATGAGGGCATTGATGCCCTTTCTCCACTTCCCCTTTCTTTGTCCAGAATGGTGCAGGATAGATCTGTAAGTTTATTGCCTGAGCAGATATTCATTAGGCATTATAATTAAAAAAAATTCTTGTCCCAAATCATTTTTTTTTTGGCACATCTAATCTCTGTAATGGATTCTCTTAGAAGAACCCTCCATAGGGTACAGCACTATCCACCAGGGTGGGATCCATGGTTACCCCTCCTCATCTCTGTTCTTCCTTTGCATAGTGGGGAGGGAGAGAGGCAGTGTGGAGGCCAGGTGATGATTACCTTTGAAGGTCTAATATTATAGCTTCTTCATAAATTCTTAAATTGGCCCAGCCTAGTTATTGACTGCTCTGTTTACCTTGTGGGAAAACTTACCTCCTCTCTAATCTTAGCTGTGGGTTCTCTTTACCACTTTTGGGGTGACTGGAAAAGTTTCACTCAACATTCACTTCTATAACTGCCTTATAGATTGCTGTGGTATTAAATGTGCTAATGCCAGGCACATGGTAAACATTCTATAAATGGTAACTGTTACACTCATTGCAAAGCCAAATTTATTTGACTATTCTATGTTTGACATTTAGGTAGTTTACTATTTTCTGCTATTTTAAATAATGCTGTGGTGATCTTTATAGCAAAGACTTATACTCTTAGAATGATCCCTGTAAATGGAATTTCTAATTCAAAGAGTACAGTTATGGGGCATCTGGCTGGCTCAGTCTATTAAGCATCCGCCTTCGGCTTGGGTTGTGATCCTGGAGCCCCTCAGATCTCCCTGCTCAGCAGGGAGGCTGCTTTTCCCTTTCCCCCTATTCATGCTCTCGTTCTCACTCTCTCTCTCTCCCAAATAAAATCTTCTAAATAATTGTACTCTTTATTTTTTTTAAGTTTCTGATATACCAAATTGCTACTCAGAAAGGATGAAGTTTTGGTTTCCCTGATTCTTTTCTGATGCAGACAGTATAATTTTTGAAAATACTTGACAATTTGACAGGTTAAAAAGTAGTTCCATGTTTTAATTTTTATTTCTTTGCTACTTGTTTGAATACATTTTTACCTGTTATTGACACTTTTTTTAAATGAGTTGCTTCTTCAAACGATAGGTACTTTCTGTTATAAATAGTTGATGTACCTGGAAAGGAAGACTGAGTGGCTTTGGGTATGGTAAAAAGGGAACTTGGAATAACCTGAGCAGGGAATCTCCAGCAGTGGGGAGGGAGAGATTGACCAGACTTAACCAAACGTTCCTCTTATTTAGTGGTTCCCTTCTTAGACCCTGTTAGCTCTGATTCCATAGATTCCCCACCCACCCCACCCTGCCCGCCATGCAGCCTTCTGATCTTAATTTGGTTTCAAGGCCTACCTCAGATGTCACCTACTTCGTGCCACTTCCTAAATTCCTTCTGATGGAGATTGTCTTCCCACATCATCTCATTATATCTCTGTACAGCTCTTATGACATTGCTATATGACTGTTTTTAGATCTCTTTCTCTCTCCTTAATTAGGTGCGTTCCTCAAAGGCAGTGATTTTTCTTTTTTGACCTAGTGTTTGGCACATAGGCACTCAAACAGGAGATAAGATGATGAATAGGAATCATCCTTACTGTCTGGTAACCCACAGTTTATCACGGAGAATAGACATCTAAACTTATTAAATATAGTGAAGAGTATTCTCCTATGCCAGAGGCTGAGGAAAGTATTGCAGAAGAGTGGAGTACAGTGATTGATTCCACTTGGAGTGGAACAATAAGAGGGAAGGCTCAGGGAAAATGACACTTGAGGTAGGGTTTTGAAGAATGAGTAGGAGTTCATCCAGCAGATGGGAAAAGAACATTTAAAGTAATGAGAAAAACTTAACGAAAGATATGAGAGCGTGAATGTTGAGGGAAAGTGTTTGGGGGAAAGAATGAGGTTCAGGTGGCCTACTTAATTCTCTCCAGAACTCCAACTTTATCCTTTACTCATCATGAGCTCTTTGCTTTGTCTAGAATTTCTTCTTTCTCCCCTGACTTGTCAGACCCTATCAGTCATTCTGGAATATTGCCAAATACCTATCATGTATCATCTGCCAAGGGAAAGAGGCAAAACTGAGTTCATAGACAGCTCTGAATGGCATTATGGCAATGTTAGCCCCATATCAAAAAGGTAGACAAGAGAATGGTGTCTTACCAAATTCTTAGATGGCCCAGATTATAGCTGCTGTAGATAAAATAGGTATCTTTTTTTTTAATTTTATGATTTATTTTGAGAGAGAGAGAGCACACGTACATGAGTGGGGAGAGGGGCAGAGGAAGAGGGAGAATTACAAGCAAACTGTACACTGAATATGGAGCCTGATGTACGGCTCCATCTCACTACTCTGAGATCACGACCTGAGCTGAAATCAAAGGTCGCACGTTTAACAGACTGAGCCACACAGGTGCCCCAATAAAATAGATATTCTTAATAATAAAAAGAGTGTTACAATTTATTTAGTTTCCTATGATGAGATAAAAGTTTATCTCAAACCAGGCTTAGAGAAAATAGAGCTGCTGCCTTTTTTTTTTTTTTTTTAACTGATCTGTATCAGTTCCCATCTTCTGTTCCAGTTACTTTTGCTTCATGGTAAATTTTTGGATGTGATAAAGCATGCCCAAAACTTAGTGGCATAAAATAACCATTTTGTTTTGCTCATAGATTCAGTGGGTTTCGAATTCAGACAGGCACGGCAGGAACTTGTTTCTGTTCCCCAGTGTCTGGGGCTTCATCTGGGAAGATTTGGATGGCACAGGTGCCTCGGCTATCAGGAACTAGAGTCATCTGAATGTGTCTTCACTCACATAATTGCCACTAGGGCTGGGATGACTCAGAGACTGTACCCAGCTGGAGCTGCTGTCTGGAGCACCTATGAGTAGCCTCTCCATGCAGCCTCCAGGTAATCAGACTTTTTACCTAATTTCTCAGGGGCTCCAAAATTGAATGTCTTAGAGGCACAGATGGAGACTTCGTAGCTTTTTTTTTAATGAACCAGCCTTAGAAGTTATGCAGTGTTCCTTTTGTCATAGTCCAGTGGTCAAAGGAGTCACAAGCCCACTCCCATTCAAAGAAAGGTGAATAGACTCACAGCCTCTTGCTAGACAGAATGTCAAAGAATCTGTGGCCATTTTTAAGTCTGTCATGATAATATCTTAATTTTTTAGGATGAAGTCTCCCTCGAATCTTTTCAAAATTCAACTTCCTAAGAAGTGCTCTTTGAGTAAAGACTCCATCTCTCAGAGTTCCGCCCACTTTCCTTTCCCCACCCTAAAATCTAGTTTGGTCAGGGCAGGGACTTCACATCATGTATCTCCAAAATCCTTATCAGCCTGGAACAGTGTATGGCAAACAATCGATGCCTAACATCTGTTAGTGACTGTTTAAGAAGAAAGCTCACCATGTCTTCTTTGTGTGAGTTAGACGAGAATCCATGTGGATAGCTGCATTGATATCTGTGTGGGGTTTCTCTGCTTCATTGTCTGGTTTGGAATATATCCTGGAGTTGTTTGCTGAGTGGTATCTAATTCTGTTTGTCCTTTGGATGTGATGTGCAGAAATGCACGATAGAGGTGGCGGTGTGCCGTCTCAAAGTTTCTGTACATGGAGAACGCTTTGCTTTAACAACAGACCTCCACTGGTCCAGCAGTCTCTTAGTAACTCCTGAATGCCCAGCATGCCATTCTTGGGCTTTAGGGAGTGAGCAGTGCTGCCCCAAGCTCATCTTTGTCCTCCTCCTCCTGCTATATCCAAGCCTTTGCTCTCATACCATACATATATTAGCGGTATATATGAACAATGACCTTGAGCAACCTGAAGCCCACCCCATGTGATGTCTGGGATTCCGGAGTCTTGATATTCCTGAAACTCCACTGCTCCCTGAGTTGAACCTGCTTTGATGAGAAGGAGTGTGTATGTGGGGAGCAGGCCTATGAATGGAGATTATGTACTTATTTCTCCTACCCCTTTCCTTCCCCATAGAGCCAGAAGGGACAGGCAGGCTTCTCTTTTACTTCCCCTTCCATGGCCAGAGCTTCTCCTGTATCACATCCTCCTTTCTAGCTCAAGCTTAGCTGCTAATTTAGGAGGCACGTTATAGATGGTGTACATGAAGAGAAACTGCTCTGTCAACAAGAGGACACAAGTTAGGAAACATTGCAAAGATATTGAAGTCCAAGTAAAATGATATTATATTGAAGTGCAAGTAAAATTACTTAAAAAATTGGTTATAGACTTGTTTCCTTTCCCTAAACCACATTTTCACAACTTCAGTACCATGAGGGAGTTTGGAAACTTTATACCAGGAAGATGTAGAGCATCGTCAGGACTCTGAAGTGTTGCCCTGTCCTTGCTGCTGACTTTAAAGGGTGAATTCTTAAGCCTCCGTTTCCTCTTCAGTAAAATTAGGATATACTGCCACTCTTCTGATTGACAGCTATAACAAGTTTAACATGATTGTTCAATGAATACTTGGACGATTTGCAGGGAAACCAGTTTCCATCCCATTCTTCCTAAAAGTTCCTAACCCTGAGTGTTTCCAGTTGATCTGGAGAGCTTTAAAAAATTCAGATGCCAGCCTGTTGTGGTCTTAAGTAAATCAGAACCTCTGAGGGTTGGGGCCCAGGGGTGTGTTAAAAAGTTAATTCGTGTGACTCTTAGACGAATTCTCTTTGTGTGTACCCACAATTAAAAACCTCTGCCAAAAATAAAAAGATTAAAAATAACAACATGCTGACATTCTGAGAGTCTTTTTATGAGATTGTCATATGTTTAAGTTGGACTTGACCAAGTTAGAAATCATTTATTTATAGCTTGCTCTTGTAGCCTCCAAAGTAGTAATAGCCTTGCCAAACCCGATTTCATTTATTCCAAACTCTTTGTAAACCAAGAGGGCAGATGCAAAGTGCCTTCCTTATTTACATGAACATTCATATCAGAGTTTTCTGTTAACTGGATTTGTGATCGATAAGCTTTCAGCTGTATGCCTGTAAGTGCTGTATGCTTTTGGTATTATACTTGGTGTGTGTGGTGTTAATGAAAACAGTGCCACTAAAGTTGCTTGATCCTGAACTAATGAATTTGTGTGGTGGTGGATACAACAGGATCTATATTATCCTGAAGGGAACAGAACAGTATTCTCTTATCCTTGTACAAAGGTAACGTGCAACAAGTGCCTAAAGTACCTCCTATGTGCAAGGACCTCCGCTGGGCATTGTGAAGAACCAGGGTGTTCTAACAAGGAGTCCTACTAAGCTGATAACGTTGGTAACCACTGGGGATTTGGGTAGGAGGGACAGTCAGAGGGGCTACAACTTTATAGTGTCTAGGGTTTTTTTTTTTTTTCCACTAGCAGATTTATTTGAGATAAAATTCAGATACCATAAAATTTACTATTTTGAAGTGTATGATTCATTGTTTTCAGTATATCCAAAAAGTTGTAAAACCATCACCACTGTTTAATTCTAGAACATTCTCATCCCAAAAGGAAACTTCATACTGAATAAGCCGTCACTCTCCATTCCCTCCTCCCCAAAGCCCACAACAACCACTCTTCTGTTCTCCGTCTATACAGATTTGCCTATTCTGGATATTCCTTATAAATGGAATCATATAATACGTAGTCTTTTGTGACTGGCTTCTTTTACTTAGCATAATGGTTTCCAGGTTCATCAACGATGTCGTGTATATATATTTCATTCCTTTTTACATCTGAATGATGTTCCACTGTGTTAATATATTGCACTTTATTTAATAAGGTTATTATGATTGTTAAATGAATGCTTGGATAATTTGCATGGAAACCAGTTTCCCATCCCATTCTTCCTAAAGGACCCAGTGGAATTGCTAGGTCATATGGTAAGTCTATGTTTAACTTTTCAAGAAGCTGCCAAACTATTTGTCTCAGTTTTTTAAAATAATAATATATTCATGTGCTATTTTTGGACTTACAAATCCATTTTAAATTACTTTTAAAATAGAACAGTAAGTATTATAGGGAATGCTAAGAGTATATACCCAGTTCTGATAGTATTCTCTGGAACTTGCCAAGTTCTGTTGCCTTTATAAAAAATTAAAGTCCAAGAATCAAAACAGTAGAAGATCTACTCCCCTGCTATTAGAGTCTCTAAAAGAAAAGAGAGGGAAGAACATGGGCTTGATGTCAATCTTAGATGTTTTCCCCACAGTAAAATGTTATCTTCTCTGTTCTGATCTCAGAGCATGTTGATTGAAACTCTGTCCTGGCACGTAGGACATTCTGCCCAGGAGCTAGTAGCTTTAATCCTGCTAGATTATGAGGAATTTGAGAGCAAAGACGGTCATGGGCTCATTCATACATATAGTACCTGTAAAGCATATGCTTAATATATACCCATTAAAATTAACCTGAACTTTATTAACATCCTTAGACTTTTCAGGTTGATCTTAAGAGGAAAATTCTTTTCTGATGAAGATATCCATAGTTCACTTCTCTGTTAAGTGGAGTTTCTCATTCTTCTGTTTCTACCCAGAGGTATGGTTTAAGGCAAACTAAGAGTTAACTATTGTTTTCTTTTTTTTTTTAAGAAAAGAAATGTAAACAAGACCGGTGGTAAGAATAAGATCGTTACATATAAAACTATGTTCTCTCAGGATATCCATAGCTCTGAGGGCAAAAAGTTGGTAAAGAACATTTGAGTGAAGATAAGAGAAATTCCTTTTTAAGAATATATTGTAAGACAAACACAGACACACTTGTGTATATGGACTTGCCTATTTGTATAGGTAGATTTGTGTATTCATACACAACACATAGACACACACAAACTCATGTATTATCTCAATCTTCACAGCAACTGTAAGAGATAGGCACTTTTATTTACCCTGTTTCATGGATAAGGAACTGAAGAACAGGGAATTTAGGAGACTTAGTAAGATTTCTCCATTAGGAAAGAAAAGATAGATTTTGACTCCAAACTATTTTCCCCTAGTGCCTGGCTGGCTTCTCTATGTAAAATAAGCACATGTTCTTGTCAGACAAATCTGAGTCTGAATCTTAGCTCTACTATTTAATAAGAATATGACCTTGGACAAGTGATCTAATCTCTTTCCACCTCCTTTCCGCATGGGGTAGTTGGCACGTTGTGCGTCAAGTTCCTCCTTCTGTTTTAATTCCCTCTGCCAGGTCTTTGTGGTCTGTCTTTGCTGTCATCACTGCTCAACATGTCCTCTTCTGGTACGTTGACAGACCATCATCTCACCTCACTGATAGACCATCATTATTGTGGACTTAATTCTGACCCAGTGAGAAATACCTTGGTAATATGAACTTGATGAGAGCTTGGGAATGTGATAGCCAATTTAGTTTGCTATCAGTGAAGAGAGAATATTGTACCCCAGACTTTAGGAATGCATATTTCAGAAAGTGGGTAGCTTAAGGTCTTGACCAATGCTAGTACATCTGGAAAAAGACAATCAAGGGCTCATGTGGGAACCAGGTCAAAAAAGGAGTAGTTGGAGCCTCAGAGCCCTTTTGGTGTGAGGGAAAGGAAAAGAAGTAGATTTATTTTCTTCTAGCTATAATATTTCTTGTGCTTCAGTATTTGGGTTTATGAATTCTGTATCTTATTCTTACTTCCCATGGAAATAGTAGTATGACCTTCTGCCTTTGCTGGAAGCCTATTTATAAAGTGAGACCAATGTTCCATTAAACGTGAGAAACATTAGAGAGTCTGAGAGAAAACTTTCACTATGAGTAGAAGAACCACAGCTCATAACCACTAGTTTTGATCTCATACCATTGATCCTATTGGAATTCCTGATTATTAGTAGACACACAAATAAAATGAATGTTTTCTACTCTTAAATCTGTATTAGAACTGCATGAACAGTATTTTCCAGTGTTTTGAGCTGTTAGAAGAATAGATTTTATCATGGCTAAATCTAGGAGGCGTTCATGATTGCAACTGGCTGTGAAAAGATAGGAGTTGATCTCCATGTATGGCGACTTGGCTTTGCGTAGGGAACTGTGCATTACACAGATATATCAATGCTGTTCTTAAAAAATCCTTTAGGCATAAAATATAAGTACTCCTCTTGTTAATTGTGCTAGGGAGAAAAAAGGCATGACTCAAGTCTTCCTTTTTGTGCATTCAGGGATATGGAAGCCCTGGCAGAAGAGGACTAAGGAAATATAGCTTTTACTGAATACCTTCAGGATGCCTTTCACTGAGGATGTAAATGATACAGTCTTTGGTTTTCAGGAGCCTAGATTAGAAGGAAATCGATCAGTCAATCAATAGCTAACTGAGACCCACTGAGAAAAAGTGCTGCAGCACAGACATAAAGTGCTGTGAGAACACATGGGAGGGTACAACTAATTGAGTGGGAAAGATTGGAGAAGGCTTTAGTGAGGTCTTGTATGAACCACATCCAGAAGGACCTGGGGCAATCCAGCCAGAGAGAACACCTTGTGAAACTGGCCCCTGCCATGATCAGAATGGAGCTGATGGGAGCGGGAGGGAGGATTGAAGGTAAATGGCCCCAAGTTATAAAGATTCTTGTATGTTATGCGAAGGAGTTAGAGTTTTTATTCTTTAAGAACAGGGAATGATGAAGATTTGTGCATAGATTTTGACCTGAGACATCTGGTGCAGCAACCTTTGGTTTTATGGTCAAATAATTTGGGAAACATTTCATACTATATTTCTCTTTCTTGGAGATTTTATGTACATAAGCAGATTGAACGCTCTGAAATGTCATTTGTTTAAAACTCAATCAAATGTGTTCAAAAGTGGAATTCTTTTAGTTTTCAGTTATCATGGTTAAGACATCTGATATAGGAAAAAAGACACCTGATATAGGGAAAGGAGGAGGAGGAACAACAGGTTTCTAGAAAAAGAGGAAACTTGCTCACTAATCTATCAGTATTTGGGGACAGGGTGGCCATTAGGGAAGGGGAATCACTTCTCTTTTTTTTTTTCAGTTAAAAAAATTTTTTTTGAATTTTATTTATTTATTTGAGAGAGCAAGAATACAAGTGGGGGGAGGTGGTTAGAGAGAAGGAGAAAGCAGACTCCCTGCTGAGCCTGATGCAGGGCTTTGATCCCAGGACCAAGGGATCATGACCTGAGCCAAAGACAGATGCTTAACCAGTTGAGCCACCCTGATATCCCTAGTTTTTTAAAGTTTAACTTAAAATCAAGTTAGTTGGGATGCCTGGGTGGCTCAGCAGTTGAGCGTCTGCCTTCAGCTCAGGGTGTGATCCCGGGATCCGGGATCGAGTCCAATATCAGGCTCCCTTCAAGGAGCCTGCTTCTCCCTCTGCCTGTGTCTCTGCCTCTCTGCGTGTGTCTCTCATGAATAAATAAATAATTTTTTTAAAAAAATCAAGTTAGTTAACATATAATGTAGTGTAGTATTGGTTTCAGGGGTACACTTTAGTAATTCATATAACACCCAGTGCTCATCCCAGCAAGTGCCCTCCTTAATGCCCATCACCCATATAGCACATCCCCCCCTACCCACCTCCCCTCCAGTAGCCTTAAGTTTGTTTTCTATAGTTAAGAATCTCTTCTGGTTTACCTTCCTCTCTGTTTTTATCTTAATTTTCGTTCCTTTCCCTATGTTCATCTGTTTTATTTCTTAAATTCTGCATAGGAGTATAATCATGATATTTGTCTTTGACTGGTTTCACTTAGAATAATTCACTCTAGTTCCATCCACGTTGTTGCAAATGACAAGATTTAATTCTTTTTGATGGCTGGGTAATACTGCATTGTATATTTACCACGTCTTCTTTATCTATTCATCAGTCAGTGGACATTTGGACTCTTTCCATGATTTGGCTATTATTGATAGTGCTGCTATAAACATTGGGGTGCTCCTTCAAATGAACATTCTTGAATGTATGTATCCTTTGAATAAGTACCTAGTAGTCCAATTGCTGGGTAGCTGTATTTTTTACTTTTTGAGGAACCTCCATACCGTTTTCCAGAGTGGCTGCACCAGTTTGCATTCCCAGCAACAGTGTAAGAAGGCTCCCCTTTCTCCATATCCTCACCAGCATCTGTTGTTTCCTGAGTTGTTAATTTTAGCCGTTCTGACAGGTGTGAGGTGGTATCTCATTGTGGTTTCGATTTGTAATTCCCTAATGATGAGTGATGCTGAGCATATTTTCATGTGTCTGTTGGGCATCTGGATGTCGTCTTTGGATAAATGTCTGTTCATGTCTTTTGCCCATTTCTTTACTGGATTATTTATTTTTTGGTTGTTGATTTTGATGTGTTCTTTATAAATTCTGGCTACTAGCCCTTTATCTGATGTCATTTGCAAATATCTTCTGCCATTCCATCAGTTGCCTTTTAGTTTTGTTGTTTCCTTCACTGTGCAGAAGTTTTTTTTTATCTTGATGAGGTCCCAGTAGTTCATTTGTGCTTTTGTTTTCCTTGCTTCTTGAGACGAGTCTAATAAGTTGCTGCAGCCGAGGTCAAAGAGGTTGATGCCTGTGTTTTCCTCTAAGATTTTGATGGTTTTCTGCCTCACATTTAGGTCTTTCATCCATTTTGAATTTATTTTTGTGTATGGTATAAGAAAGTGGTCCAGTTTCATTCTTCCCCATGTAGCTGTTCAATTTTCCCAATACCATTTGTTGAAGAGACTGTCTTTTCTCCATTGGATATTCTTTCCTGCTCTGTTGAAGATTCGTTGACTATAGAGTCGTGGGTCCATTTCTGTGTTCTCTCTTCTGATCCACTGATCTATGTGTCTATTTTTGTATCAGTACCATACTGTTTCAATGATTACAGCTTTATATATAGCTTGAAGTCTGGGATTGTGATGCCTGATGCTTTGCTTTTCTTTTTCAACATTACTTTGGTTACTTGGGGTCTTTTCTGATTCTGTACAAATTTTAGGATTGTTTGTTCAAAGTCTGTGAAAAATACTGGTGTTATTTTTATCAGGATTGCATGGAATGTGTAGATTGCTTTGGGCAGTATATTTTAACAATATTTGTTCTTCTAATCCATGAGCATGGCATGTTTTTCCATTTCTTTGTGTCTTATTCAGTTTCTTTCATAAGTGTTTTATAGTTTTCAGAGTACAGATCTTTTTACCCGTTTGTTAGATTTATTCCTAGGTGGGTTTTGGTACAATTATAAACGGGATTGATTCCTTGATTTCTCTTTCTGCTGCTTCATTATTGCTGTATAGAAATGCAATAGATTTCTGTATCTTGGTTTTATATGCTTTGGCTTTGCTGAATTCCTGTATCAGTTCTAGCAATTTTTTTGGTGGAGTCTTTCGAGTTTTCTATGTAGAATATCATGTCATCTGTTTAGAGAGAGTTTGATTTCTTTGCCAATTTGGATGCCTTTTATTTCTTTTTGTTGTCGGATTGCTGAGACTAGGAATTCCAGTACTATGTTGAACAACAGTGGTGAGAGTGGATATCCCTGTCATATTCCTGACCTTAGGGGGAAAGTTCTCAGTTTTTCCCCATTGAAGATGATATTAGCTGTAGGTCTTTGTATATGGCCTTTATAATGTTGAGATATGTTCCTTCTATCCCTACTTTCTTGAGGATTTTTAATCAAGAAAGATGCTGTATTTTGTCAGATGCTTTTTCTGCATCTATTGAAGGCATCATGTGGTTCTTATCCTTTATCCTTTATTAATGTTGTGTATCACGTTGATTGATTTGTGGATATTGAACCACCTCTGCAGCCCAGAGATAAATCCCACTTGATCATGGCTAATAATCCTTTAATGTACTGTTGGATTCGATCAGCGAGTATCTTGGTGAGAATCTTTGCATCCATGTTCATTTGGGATGTTGGTCTATAATTCTCTTTTCTAGTGGGGTCTTTGTCTGGTTTGGGCATCAAGGTAATGCTGGACTCATAGAATGAGTTTGGAAGTTTTCCTTTCATTTCTGTTTTTTGGAACAATTACAGAAGAATAGGTATAGGGTCTTCTTTAAATGTTTAATAGAGGGGCAGTCCGGGTGGCTCAGTGGTTTAGTGCCGCCTTCAGCCCAGGACCTGATCCTGGAGACCCGGGATCGAGTCCTGCATTGGGCTCCCTGCATGCAGCCTGCTTCTCCCTCTGTCTGTGTCTCTGCCTCTCTTTCTCTCTCTGTGTGTGTCTCTCATGAATAAATAAATAAAATCTTTAAAAAAAATGTTTGGTAGAATTCTCCTAGGAAAGGGGAGCCATTTCTTAAACATAAAGAGAGCCCTGCACTGAGTATGAGGTGCTCTTGGTTCTTATCCTGGCTTTGCTGTGAAATAAGCTGAGTGTCCTTGGCCAGTTCATTGTTTTGATTCTGAAGTCACAGACAATGCTGCCTGACCACAATTAATTGGAAAGTATATTAAGCACTTCGCATGCATTAGCTCGTTAAATCCTCAAAGCAAACCTAAACTTAGATTCCCATTTCTGAGATGAGGAATTAAGGGATTGAAAGGGTGATTCAAGGTCACCTTTCTAGTAAATGAAGGTTCTGGAGTCTGTGGGGGACAGGGCATTTTCAGTGAAATAAACCATGTAAAGGCACAGAGGGAAAAAGGGGCAGGCAGTCTTCAAGGAACCACATATGTTATAATCTAGTGTATAGCCTATTTGGAAAAATGGTAGGAAACAAGAAGGGAAAGGTAAGTTTAGGTCAGGTCATAGAGGGCCTTTGAATGCTATGGAGTTTTTTGTTTTGGTTTGGTTTTTGGTTTTTAAGCAAACTCTACACCTAAAATGGGGCTTAAACTCATGACCCCAAGATCAAGAGTCAAATGCCCTACCAACTGAGCCAGCCAGGCACCCCATGAATGTAAAATGTAAAAACATTTTTTGGCCATTACAGCGTCTTTCTCATCCCAGTTTCCAAATGAGGCCTTACGAAGGCTTTACTTTTCATTCCGTGTTCATTGACTCTAAGATGGTATATATGTAAACATTCACAGTTATTTTATATACCACTAAGACAGAAAAAAGTGCCTTATTGAAAGAGTGCTCTTAGAGTTACTTGGACATGAATCTATGGTTGTCGCCTATGTCTCTGCCTCTTTCTCTCTTTCTGTGTCTCTCACAAATAAAGAAATCTTAAAAAAAAAAAAAAAAAACTTCTTGACACTTGATTCCAACCTTGAATCACTTTCTGACTCATTTTCCACATTTTTCTGCTTTTTTTTCCTCTATGCCATCAAGAGCACTGATAGTGCAACATTTCTTTAAAAAGTTCCATTTTCCTCCTCCTTTTCTTCTAAGTCACTGACACATACTCTTTAGGTTTCAGTGCTGGCACTTTCTTGATATTTCCAGAAGATCTTAACAAAAAGTCTTCTCACAGCAACTGGGATTTGTATTTCTCTCTGAAAGGGACCTTGAATTATTTATTCTGGGTTTACTTGAGCAGTCACCACCAGAAATGACAACCAGGTACATCCTTGTTGACATCTATGTCCTGACTGTGGCTTGAATGTAGGAAACATTCTGATTTTGATGTTGAAATAGCCAAGAAAAAAAGAAAAGGGTTTTAGAATTAATGAAATATGGTAGCCTATTCACAGTCACATATTGGTAGAAGTAGCTGGGCCAGTATTCAGAAGTAAGGAATATGGATCCAGGAGACCCTCCACTTAGAAGCTCTGCGACATTGGGCAGGTTTTTCCACCTCTCTGAGTCTATTTCCTCTCCTGTAAAATTAGGATAGTAACACTTGCCTTCTAGAGTTGTTGAGAGGAAAAACTACAAAGTGCTTGGAATAGTGCCTGGTACTTATTAAGCACTCTCTCTGTATACCTCTTATATTCTGCTGTTAATAACATTTATATTTGACAGAACAAATCAATATCCATGGAGCATTTAAGTTTATCTTCAGTGCTTAATCTTTGGGCCTATTTAGTAGATGGAGAAACTTGAGACTCAGATCAGCTCCTTCACATCCTCACAGCTAGTCAGTGGCAGACCTGGACTTCTGGTTTTATGTGGTGCTCTTTCCATTGTTCTATTCTGTCTCCCTTCCTACTGGTTATATCAGAAGCATGGATACTGGATTAGATCCTTTGCATGGCTTTGTAGTGAGTGCTAGCCAGTGGTCAGCGTGAATAGTGCTCTTAGAAAAGACATTCACAAGCGCCCCTTTGCAGTCATGGAGGAATTAATACCTTTGGCTGCCAGATAGGTATGTTTGCAGTTTATGTTTATCTAGACATCTTAGGGCATCAGAATAATTCTTTCTCCAGCTCTGTCTATAAGATTGGATCTGCTCTGTGTTCTTGAGGATCACTAGATTTCTGAAGTGAGGGTAATGTACGGGCATTATCCACCTAGTGTGGATGTCTTCTGATGTTAAAAATGTAGCAGAAAAGCCTAATCTGGCATGCCAGACCAAGACTTGGATGCTGTGACCTGAAGGATGGGACATGTCAGAGCCTATCTCCTCCCTGAAGAGGCCACTATAGCTTGCTCTCAGTGTCAAGCATGTCTAAGGTCTCCATGTCTGCAGTGATGTCTCAGAGACTATTTGTCAGTATTTCTGCCATGTCTTGTCTTTGGGAAGAGGTAAAGACAAAGTCCCTAGAAAAGCAAGATACAAAGAAGAGCTCTTCTCTCTTTCTTTCTTTCCCCCAGGCTCGGATCTTCCACAAATAATCTGATCCTCTTGCCATCTCTCTTTTCCACCGCATCGCTGGGGCTATAGGATATAATAAGTTATCTGGGGGCCATGTCTTTCTCCATTTGTTACATTTGGCTCTTTAGTGTCCCTTTTTTCACCAGCACCCTGGGTCACTAGTTGCCTGACAATGAGATAGAGGACACAGTCAGTACAAGATACCAGGGCTCAACTGAGGCCCTGAGAGCAACCTCCCTTAACAAGAAAATGATGGCAAATATATGAGTCTAAAATACAGATTCTGTTTCAGAACCAAAGGGCCAGATAAAGACAGGAAACAAACAAGAGACCTTGGCTTTGCTGGTCAGAGCCAGGTTCAAAGACAAGGTATTCCTGACCTGAGGTCCCACAGCACATAGCATTTCTCTCTAAATTGCTTTTCTCAGCAGAACCTCAGAAACCTAGATGCATCTTCTCTTTATAGCCAGATGTTTTTCTAGAAAGGTAGAAGCTTATTTTGGACAGGTGATTATATTTAGCTTAACTGGATGTCATGCGTTGTTGTGGCTGAAAGACTGAGCCTCAGTCAGACCCAACTGTGTTTAATCCTGGCTGTTCTACCTAATAGCTATGTACCTTAGGAAAATGTACTCAATCTGTTAAGCTTTGCTTTCCACAGCTACAAAATGGGAAGGAAAATAATACCTATCACAGGACTGTTGTATTAAGAAATAGTATAATCTAAGGTCAATATAAGGCATTTAGCTCAGCCTCTGACTTACAGTAAGCAATCAAAGAAACTATTTGATATGGCTTTTACTGCCTCCCCAATTCTATCTCACATCACACTGCCGTCTTGTTCCCTGTCAATCAGCTACAGTGACCCCTTTCCTCCTCTTTGAAAGAGGAGGAAAGTTCTTCCCCCACTTCAGGGCCTTTGCACTTGCTTCTCCTTCTGCCTGGAATGTCTCACCGTCCCTTGTGCCCATCCACATGTCTGGCTCCTTCTCACCTTCCTGGTGTCAGCTAGTATCTTCAAGGTACATAGCAAGGTGGGTAAGAGCATAGACTCAGGATTGAAATCCTGGTTGTCCGATATTCTGACTGTATTCTTGAGTGAATGACTTCTTTGCATTCCAATTTTTTCAACTATAAAATGTAGTAATAATATATATTTCATTAGGTTGTTGTGAGGATTAAGTGAATTATTATATGTGTAACACTTAGAAAACTACATGGCATGTAGTAAATAAATCTCTGTAGAAGTGACTGCTATTACTATAACGTGTCACTATCTCAGAGAGATCTTCCTTGACCAGTTTATCTAGAGCTTACCCCAAACCACTGTTACTTGTTGTGATCACTGACATATTTGGGTATATTTTTGCTATGGTACTTTATGCTATTTATCCTGCTTTTTGTCCCCCCTCCCTTCCATTGGATTCATCTGGTTTCTTTCCCCCATGGTTTGGAATTCACACATTTCTATTATTTCTATTTCTATTTCTATTTCTATTATTTTAATAAATGGGCTTGCATTTTTTTATACAATTTCCTTACTTGAAGCCAAAGTAAAACATCTTTCTCCTCCCTAAAATTCAAGATCCTTAGAAATTTTTGCTTTAATTCTGCTTGCTCCTTTTATGCTCATATTTATTATTGTCTAGTCATTTATTTCCAATGTATTTTTCCACTCCACAAATTAGTTGTCATTCTTATTTTACACTGTCAGTGTCTTAGATACCTAGATTTATCAATTTCTTTTGTTATATTAGGCATGTTGGTTGGAAGAATAAATGACCATAGTCGTGGAAGGTAAGAGTATAAATCAGAAATGCAGTATCTTCTTAGCAAAACCTCTATATTCAATGCCACTGGTGAAGACTGAGGAATCATAAAACATATCTGGTTGTCACATGATATTAAGTGATGTCTTATAGCTGATCATGTTATATTAATTCAGCAAATAGTTATGCCCCACTGTGTTTATAGCATCAATAGGATGTACTAGTGATGCAGCAGAGGATGTCTCTTCCTTTGAAGAAGCTTGTACTTTATATGTGAATAATATACACTAGTATCTATTCATGGTAGGTAGTTTACTCATAGTAAACACTCTATGAGGCTGTATCCTGAATAAGAGAGACAAGGTGCCTGGTGGTGGTGCTTACATTCGGGGTGGGGGTTGTGCAGTGAAGGCAAAATTATAGCACAGAAGGGGATTAGGAACTGTGTATGTACAGAGTACAGGTTCAAGAAATATAGGAAAGATCTCTGAGAAACTGACTTTTGAGTAAAAACTGAAAGGAGGTGAGAGAGGAGCCATGTCATTGTCTGAACAGGAATTTCAGAAAGAAGGAACTGCAGAGCAAAAGCTCTGAGTCCAAAGATCATTTGGACAGACCCAGTAAGAGGAAGTATTGTAGGAGATGTAGCCAAAGAAGTGATGGGGAAATAGAAAACTTGGGCCATTGTGAGGAATTTCATATTAGCTAAGTGAGGCAAGGGTGAAATAAGTGAAATAAGGCAAGAGTGAAGTAAGCATTGTGACAGAGTTAAGTGGTTAGCTAATTGAATAAAATCTCAATATTCAATAAGTATATTGATTATATATTCAATATATAATATACATTCAATAATACATTGAATATATATATTCACTAAATATGTAAACAAAATACTCAATATTCAATCACATGTCTATAACACTTTTTCTTCATACTGTTTTTTGTATGTCTGGATTGAAGATGGTTTATCTCCATGATTTTGGAGTTTTTCATCCTTAAATTTTGAGGTGGGAGAAGTTCCAGTTTCAGTAATGGTGAAGTCACTTTTATCAGATTAAATCCGCAGAAAAAAAGTTATAAGCTCTTGGCAAAATAAATGATTATCTGAAGCCACTGAAGAGCAAGCAGGGCAGGCAAAAAGTAGACAGGGTTTGACTTGTAAAATAAGGGATAGACATTGGATAACATCTACAGTTATGTGGCTTTTATTCCTCAGTCGGCCCAAGGCAGATGGCTGGAACTCAAATAGAAAGCTATACTCTTGACCTGAAAAGTTTGGGGTTGATTAAAAAAAAAAAAAAAAAAAAACAACTGGAGATGGAGAGGGAAAGTCCTGGGAGAGGGGAGCAACAGAGCCTGTGTATAAACACCCCTCAAATATTTGGTTGACCTCTGAATTGTATGTGGTTGTGTGAGACCTTCAGGGCCCCAGGAGGAAACAACAGCTGGAAGGCAGAATCTGCTGATCTGAGATTTCAGCTGCTGCCCAGCAGGGAGATCGATTTTATAGTCAGAGACCTGCTGGGTTGGAAGGGTGTAGGTAAACACCTCAAGTTTTCATTGAGACTTTGGAAGGCCCACAACTTGAAGTTACAGATGCTATCCCCAGACAAGAGAGGGAAACACCCTACAACTAAGGGCAAAACCAAAACACACCTGTTCCGACAAAGCACAAAATAAAACCTCCACAAGTTGAGGTTCTCCTTTAGTAAATCAACTGCCTGCCAAACAAAACTACTCTTCAGAGAAAGATAATGGACTCCAGGATCTCTTCAGTGTATCATCCACATAAAAAAAAAAAGAAAGAAAGAAAGAAAGAAAGAAAGAAAGAAAGAAAGAAAGAAAGAAAGAAAGAAAGAAAGAAAGAAAGAAAGAAAGAAAGAAAGAAAAGAAAAGAAAAGAAAAGAAAAGAAAAGAAAAGAAAAGAAAAGAAACAATAGATGACTGAACATGTGAGAGAACTGGAAAATATGTCCATACTTGAGGGAAAAATCAGTTTTTAGAGACCTACAAACAGCTTAGGTGTTGGAATTAGGGGACAGAAGCTTTAAATAAACTATGGTGGGGCGCCTGGCTGGCTCAGTTGGTAGAGCATATGATTCTTTTTTCTTTTTTCTTTCTTTTCTTTTCTTTTTTTTTTTTTTTTTTAGAGTATGTGATTATTTTTTTTTAAGATTTTATTTATTTATTCATGAGAGACACACACAGAGAGAGAGAGGCAGAGACACAGGCAGAGGGAGAAGCAGGCTCCATGCAGGGAGCCTGATGTGGGACTGGATCCCGGGTCTTCAGGATCACACCCTAGCCTGAAGGCAGGTGTTAAACCGCTGAGCCACCCAGGGATCCCCTAGAGAATGTGATTCTTGATTGAAAGAATAAAGAGGAGAAACAAAGTCTACTTAAACCCAACTATATCAATAAATATATTGAATATAAAGAGCTAAGCTAATATAAATGAACTAAACTAATTATGGAGATTAAGAGACCCACGTTGGTTGGAGTGTTTACTTTAAAAAATAAATAGGGGATCCCTGGGTGGCTCAGCAGTTTAGCGCCTGCCTTCGGCCCAAGGCATGATCCTGGAGCCCCGGGATTGAGTTCTACATCAGGCTCCCTGCATGGAGGCTGCTTCTCCCTCTGCCTATGTCTCTGCCTCTCTCTCTCTCTTTATGTGTCTCTCTCTCTCTCTCTCCCTCTCTCTCTGTCTCTCATGAATAAATAAATAAAATCTTAAAGTAAAAAATAAGATGGGGAAAAAAGAAATTATGATAAACATATTTATGTGGATGGCAAAAAAATGGACATAGGTGAATAGGTTGGGAATTTCAGTAAAGATTTGGAGATTGAGGGTGGGAGACCAAATGGAAATTCTGGAACTAAAACAGATAATGTGAAATAAATTAGTGGGATTAACTGAACATTGGGGGGGAAAAAAACAGGAGAAATGACATCAGTTCAAGATAAATTATTCAAACTGAAGTACAGGAGAAAAAAAGATTTAATAGAGAATGGATAGAAGCTCAGTGACTTCTGGGATAATATCAAGAAATCTAACTTATGTATAATTGGAGTTCCAGAGAAGGAGGAAGATGAAGAGGTGGAGGGGGAGACTAGAGCAGAAAAAATATTTGAGGGAATATTAGCTGAAATTATGCCAAATTTGACCAAAAATAGCAACCCACAAATCCTGGAAGCTCAGCTAATTCCAAGCAGAAAAAAAACACAAAGACATATGTAGGCATGTCATGGTCAAACTACTATAAAAATAATAATAATATTTTTAAGAATATTAAAAATAACCCAAGGTGGGAAACACACACACACACACACACACACACACACACACACACACACACATTACCAGAATGACAGCCAACTTTTATCAGAAATAGTGGAGGCTGGATGATAATGCAGTAACACCTCCACAGTCCTGGAAGAACACTATCATCTTTGACTCTATACCTAAGGAAACCTTATTTTTTATATATATAAGGGCAAAATAAAAACATTGTCAGATTAAAACAAAAACACAAATAAAACATTTGTTACCAGATGGCTCACACTATAAAAAAAATGCTAGAAGAAATAATCCAGGATGAAGGAAATTAGTACTGAATGGAAAATTAATTCTCTAGAAAAGGAAGACAAGTGGGCCAAAGAAATGATATATATGTGACTAAACTAAAAAAAATTATTTTTGTCAATTTTTAAAAGTCAATTAGCTTTTATTTATTTTTTATTTTTTATTTTTTTTTTGTCAATTAGCTTTTAAACCAAGACTAACAACAGTGTATTTTGGGATTTGTAACATAGATAGAAGTAAAATGTATGACAGAAAAATATATGTATATATGATAGCACAAAGGAGGGAATGGTTTTATGTTTTTTTTTTTTTTTGAAGATTTTATTTATTTATTCATGAGACACAGAGAGAGAGAGAGAGGCAGAGACACAGGCAGAGGGAGAAACAGGCTTCATGAAGGGAGCCCAACATGGGACTCGATCCGGGTCTCCAGGAATACGCCCTGGGCTGAAGGCGGCCCTAAATTGCTGAGCCACCCAGGCTGCCCTTGAATGGGTTTTAAACAGAATTTGAAGTTTCTTGCATTACAATCTAAAGTGATATAATATTTTAGCTCTACTGTTATTAATTCAGGATGCATATTATAATCTTCAGAACTGGCACTAAAGAGAGGAGAAGAGGGGGATACAGAGCTTTAAAACTCGATTGAAACAAGGAAAAACAAAGTCTACTGAAACCCAACAATATCAATAAATATATTGAATATAAATGAGCTAAACTAATTAAATGACCATGATTGTTACATTGGATAAAAATCCAAGACTCAACTATAGTTGTATATCTCAATTTGAAAAGAAAAAAAGGCTTTTGTAAGAATGTTTATAGTAATCTTATTCATAGTTGTCAAAAACTGGAAACTCCCGATATTCCACTGGCACTGTATTCCACAACTGCAGAATTCATTTTCAATTATTCAGTAATACATTGTTCAGGTAATACATGTATCTAATCAGCCAAATGAGATAGACTGTGTAAGACTTTGTGTAAGTCAGGAAACAAGGCTCAGAGGAAGACTGATCTCGTCCAAAATGGCAATCATGATGAGAAGTGGACATGTCTCACCATGAAGATAAACAGTGAACATCTGTTCAACTTGAAAATTGTTCTTTCGACTCGAGTTTTAAGAGTGGGTTAGAATGTTGGATCTAGAAGCCAAGTCTCCTGAATCTTAGTCTAGAACTAGAAATTTATGTTACCTTCTTAACACTCTCTACCAGAAATTTTTGTAAAAAACCATCTGCTCACTATTGTCATTCCAACCAGTAAGAATCGGTTTTATTGGTCAGCTGGGTGATAAAACCATTTCCTAACAGAAAGTCTTCCCTCTTTTATTTTCCCTTTTTTTGAGTTTATGCTTACTAAGGAGGAAGCCAAAGCAAGGAGATAGCCAAGAACATTTTAATTGAGTCAAGTGGGGCATGCTTTAATCAAGTCTTCAGTGTTATAACTTCTGGAAAGTGCCTTGCAATCTCTTATTAATCTTGCCAAATCAGCATTTCAGTTTGGTACTCAACAAATGTTTAGAGAATCATTGATGAACTAACTAGCTTTCCTGTGGAGAATAGTTGAAACCTCTGGAGGACAGCAGTCTTAAATTAGACTGAAGAAGTGTAGGGTCACATTAGAAAATAATATGAACTTAGGGAGTTATTAATTGATGGTTCAGAAATCTAGATAATCTTAAAAACTTGTTTATTCCAGATTTCCTTTTGGGTATACAGTGAACAGTTGTTGATTGTTTCCCCTATATCCACTGTCTCCTTTCTCCTTTTTGGAGTGCCTTTATTTCTGTTAAGACATCTGTGTGGTTCTCGGGGAAGGTGGCTCCATCTACCCTTAAGATTTGGCCAGTCAGCCCATTCTACTCCATGATTATTTTGAATTAGGTGTATGGCCAAAAGCAGGTACAACCTGGGTAAACTCTGATTGAGGTAGTATGTGGTTATGATTTGGTTGATATAAGAAGCAACTATGAGGGGAAGCCCGGGTGGCTCAGCAGTTTAGCGCCACCTTCAGTCCAGGGTGTGATCCTGGAGTCCCGGGATCGAGTCCCACGTCAAGCTTCTTGCATGGAGCCTGCTTCTCCCTCTGCCCGTGTCTCTGCTTCTCTGTGTGTGTGTCTCTCATGAATAAATAAATAAATAAATCTTTAAAAAAAAAAAAAACAACTATGAGTGGTGACTCTGGGCTTTTTTTTTTTTTTAAGATTTATTTATTTATTTATTCATGAGAAACACACAGAGAGAGAGGCAGAGACACGGGCAGAGGGAGAAGCAGGCTCCATGCAAGGAGCCTGATGTGGGACTCAATCCCGGGTCTCCAGGATCACACCCTGGGCTGCAGGTGGTGCTAAACCGCTGCACCACCGGGGCTGCCCTGACTCTGGGCTTGTAAGAGGATTCACACTATGTGGATGTGCAGTTGGAGGGAAGGGGGTAAGAGAACCAGGGCCTTGCCATCAGGGCTGCTTTGATGGTTGAATGGGATCTTGTCCATAAAGCACCTTGCAGAAAGTCTGGCATGAAATATAAATTCATGTTTTAAGGACTTCTGAGTTACTAATGACAGAAACTACCTCAGACAAATTTAAGCAAGAAATAGAAATGTAGGGATGCCTGGGTGGCTCAGAAGTTGAGCACCTGCCTTTGGCTCAGGTCATGATCCTGGAGTCCTGGTATTGAGTCCTGCATTGGGCTCCCTGTATGGAGCCTACTTCTTCCCTCTGCCTATGTCCCTCATGAATAAATAAATAAAATCTTTAATAAATAAAAAAAAGAAATAGAAATGTTTTGGGACAGTATTAAGGAAGGTCTGAAAATTGAAGAAAATGTTCTAGATACTTGGACAAGTCCAAGGACTTTGACCCAGAATTATATTTCAGTACCCCCCAATACTCTCCTTGTGTCTCATCACTGCCTGTCTATGGTAGGATTTCTTTTCTCAGAGAGGTGATAAGAAAGTCACCAGCAGCCCCCAGTCTTCCCATCTTTGTGATCCAAAAGGCAAGGACCTTACTCCTAGAACTCCAGAGTGAAAAATCTTGGGAAAGGATGCTGATGCCTTTGGTCATACTTACACACCTGGACCAATGGGTATGGCCAGGGATTGGACAACTAGATAGGTTAGAGCAGGGTTACATGTGCTCCACCTGACACTCCCTAGGAAGGTGCAGGGGGGCTGCGAGTGTTAGCCTCACCCAGAATCATGTTTGCATTGCATAAAAAACTATTTCTCCTAAAATGGTGCTGAATAGTAAAACAAGTATCCATAGTTATTCAGTATTGCTTTTCTTTCTAAACAGATGCCTCTTCCTTATCTCTCTAATGGGGGCCAGGTGGGAAAAATGGGAAGAAGAGGTAGCTAAGTGTGGATTTTATTGTTCACTCACTATGTAGTAAGAAACTTTTGCATGTATTATTAGCCCATTACATCTCATTTAATCTGCAATACTGTATGGTAGATAATGCTGCCATTTTGGCCAGAAACAAGCTCAGGCTAAGTAAATATCCCAGGACCACAAAAATATACATGTAATAGAGCCAGAAGCTGAAGCAGGGCACACTTGCCTCCCGAGTGTACCATGCTCCTCAGAATGAAGTAAGCCATACTTACCTGATCAACCCTAGTCACTCTCGCCCACCCTCCCCATCACGAGCCTGCATTAGAACTTGAAACTTGGGTTTCTCCACACTTATAAGGGCATTGTTGTCTCATCCATCACAGACAAAGGATGTGTTCCTCATTTTATAAACTGAAGTGCTTGTGTGTTGACCTAAAACTGGAGAACACATTTCTGAAAATAACTTTTTACTTATAGTGAAAAATTTGTTGCAAGATCTATGTGGCCTGTATTTGAATCCCATTACTTACTGTCTAGGCAGTGTATTCTGTGCCTCCATTTGCTCATCCATAATGTGAGACTAGTGAATATTAAATGAATTGATACATAAAGTGCTTAGAACAAAGTCTAGTATACAGCAAGTGATATATCAGTGTTAACTCTCAATTAGAAGTATTACTGTTGGGGCACCTGGCTGGCTCAGAGTGTGCAGCTCTTGATCTTGGGCTCATGAATTTGAGCCCCACATTGGGTATAAAGATTACTTAAATAAAAATTTTTTAAAGTATTACTGAATATTACTTATCATTAATGCAACTCTTCTGATTAATGACAAAACAGGCAACCTTTTTACTTAAGCAGTCTTCATTTTGCTACTTGGGATCACATATATGATGTATGCACTTGGCTCTCAAAGGAGTTAAAACCCATCTTACTATAAGCCAAGGTAGAAATTATTTATGATACAGGAAATACAGTTCTAAGAGGGGAAGCAGTCTCCTGACTAGTCCTGTTCATGTACCTCTTATTAATGTTTCCCCCATATATCCCCTAATCATAGCTACATGCTGATCTCTGAACATACAAGTTTAAATAAACTTACCTCTGTCAGATCATTCAAACTATGGGAAACACGTGAGTCTGGAGTGCATAAAGTTACTGCCTCTAAGGGATTTGGGAGAAGTGTGGTGTAGAGTGGGAAGGTCTGAGCTTATGTGGTAGGGGCTTGAATACCAGAGGAAGTCTGTATGTAGCTTCTGAATGAAGTGGAATACGATTTCCTCAATGAAGAGCTAGGACCACACGGCGGAATTTCAGGGTTACAAGACCCCCAGAGAGAATTTGAAGAGCACTGTGTGTGACACATCAATCATGGAGTCAAAGAAGGAAATAGAAGACTTATTACTCTCTCTATGTAAACTTGACAGGTTTAGGGATGGCCCAGTGTTAGGGCCCTTTCTCTGTCTCTCTCTAGCTCAATTCAGATTAGCACCTCATTCAGGGATTGGCTCTGAGTCATCTGTAATTGATAAATCTCAACATTCTGCCTCTACTTTCTCAGCAAAACTGAGAATTACGCCTCCATATGTTGTTAAGCTGTTCAGTGATTGCTCTGGTCTGTTTATAAAGCTTTGTAATTTTGCCATGTATTTGCTATAAAGTTAAATGATTTTTCCATGTTAAATATTGACAACAAAAATTCACACACACCCCCCCCAATGTCTCTGCAATTGAAAAGACATTTTATACAGAGGCAGAGCTTTGGATTTTTCAAACTGTATCTGGATCAAAAGTGATCCTACTTCAACATCAAAGTGAATACTTGTAGCCTTTATTTTAAAAAGCTCATAGGATGGACAAGGATATTTTGTAATATTAGTTTAATTCAAATACCTTAATATTGCAAAGTGTGCAGTATGTGGTCTTGCCTTGGTTGCAAATATCCCTGTGTATGAAATAGAATTTTCTTTATAGCAGTTAAAACAATATTTGAATACATTTGGTGCTGTTCTTGCACCATGAGATCCAGCTTAGCAACTGCATTCTGGCATTTGTTCCCCTTCTCACCCCTCTGCTTGTTGTATGCACAGAATTCATAAACCCCTAGTGTGTTCTTTCTTAGTTCTTAGTTCCCAGATGTGTCTATCCACCCATTTAGAGAGAATAATGGGTGTCCTCTTTATACTTCTGTAGAACTATGTATATCCTCATGTTACAGTACTTACCACATTGCATAACATTTATATATGATCTTCTCCCACTCTAGTAGAATATCACAGTCTTAAAGATAGTAGTAATATTCTCATTCATCCTTGCATTTTTGGTATTCAGCACAATGCCTAGCACATAATAGGCATTCAGCAAATATTTGGATGAATCATCATTTTATACATAAAGAAATGGATGATTAGTGAGGTTCAATGACTTTGGCAAGTCAATGCAGGACTAGAAATAGAACCCCTGCCTTGTCCTGGGTCTTGCCATTATAGTAGGTGGTTTTTGGACATGGGAAGTACACACTAAGTCCTATAAAGATGTAATTTTATAATGAGTTCAGAAATGGCACAACAAAAGCCAAACCTGTGACAAATACAAGTTTGTTTGTATTATGAAGCCTGGTCTTTAATTTTTTACTTTTCTTTGAGAGTTGGGATGAGGTCATGAGATCAGAGAGACACAGTAGTCAAGTGTATGGAAAATCTTTATTGAGGAAGTGGTATTTTTGAATTACAAAACTCAAAACTAAATTGGGATCAACTTGACTTTTTAAGTCACTTGTGTTGGAATGTGTGACTACACTTGGTCTGTTGATCATGTGTTCTTGTACAGTATTAGCTCAGTTAGACCTTCTGATTTGTCAGATCTTTGCCAAGTAGTCTCACAGAAGTCTCACTGAGACCCTAGGACTGGACTGTTTCACTTAACAAAGGCATGTCCCTCAACAAGCATGTGTTGATACCAGCTGTGTGGCAGGCACTGTGCTAGGGTGGAGCAACAAAGAAGCTCCTTACATCAGAGGAGCTATTTAGTCTGTTTTCTCCCTAAATTGAACTACGGCACAAAGTTGTAAATTCTGTTACAGAGTTATATATGTAGATAATCTAACAACAAAGGAGCTGAGGGTGGAGAGGAGCTGGTCAATAATAATAACAATAATGGCTACATTGATTATCATGTCAGCACTGATTGAAGCAATTTTGTACACATTACTTAAGTATTTGCTTATGTTTTTGGACACTTTCCTTGTCTTGGGCCCCTTTGATATATTAAAGGATTTTTATCTGCATTCAGAACCTTTGACCTTCTTTGTTTATGACTAGGGCTGTCTTATGGATGAGAGAGAGTCATTTCAACCACCTGGCAGCTTTAGAGTTGGCTGTTTACAAGCTATATATCACAGGGAAACATGTCACTATTAACTGTTTTCCCCCCTACTTTCTCCCTAGCTTCCAAGGTGCACAGACTCGTGCTTTCTGTGTCTTCTCCCAGGAGTCTACTTTAATAGGTTAAATAGAGTGAAAATGTCAAAATTAGGAAGATGCGCAATCTCCATAATAGAGAACTGGTAGACAAAGAAGAAAGAGTGCAGATGGACAACTGGGTTTTGAAGGTTGGGGGGCAGGGTAGGTTAGTGAGTGAGGGATCCTTGAATAACTGTAGTAATTGGTGAGAAGATAAAATGTGTGGGTTATAAGTTTGATTGCTTTTGATACCCATTGAGAGATTGCAAGTAAAGACTAGAATTTCTTTTCTGTTTTTTTTTTTGGGAGGGGGGGGTGGCGGGGTGTTGTTTTTTTACCGTGGATTGCTGGAATGATGGCTTCAAATGCCATTCTGCTCAGGACTAAAGCGCTTAGATTGCTGGGGTTTATTCAGGTTACATATATACTGTCTCTCCACTTTAGCTGGCTTTTTGTCCCTTTCTGTACTTAATAGTTTCTCTCTTTAGGAAAGTAACTGATAAATGAGGAATTCTTACATTCTTTTCAAGAGTTTTTCCTGAAAGGAAAAGTTTTAGAGTGAGCCTAGGGAATAACAGAAGCCTTAAGTATCTGCTATTGCATCTTAAGGGGCTGGTGGCATTTATTTGAAATACTGTTATTTTTTTACCGTAGGACCAACTAAGACTTGGATATCTTTCTTATTGATTGCATTTGTGGATGCAACAGTCCACTTCTGTTCCAGAGGCCGCAGAAGCTCTTAATATCTCAGCAGCTCTAATGGGTATCTCTGACAGGTCTGAAGGAAAGGCAGGAGAATAAGAACTGAAAGAAAGAAGCTGGTATGAAAGCACTTTGTAAACTTTCAAAGAACGGTATTTTGTACGAAGCCTGGCATATAGCTGGCATTCAGCAATAGTATTGTTGAATGAAGAGGGGAAGAAAACCAGATACTGCTTTTCTGATCCTTCCACCACTACCCTCACCATCATCACCACCAAAAAAAAAAAAAAAAAAAAAAAGTCCTTCTATTAACTTGGGACATCTGCCAAAGAGTTGCCAAATCACCCTAACTGGTGATTTTCCTGTGTATGTATGTATGTATGTATGTATTACCCACATTGTGGGCCACCATTCAGTAAATTAGAATTGTGTTTCATTGCTACTAAGAAAAACTTAGCTATAGTGTCTTAAACATGCAGGGGTTATTCTGTCACATAAAAGAAGTTCAGAGATTAGAATCCAGGTTGGTATGATGGATCTAAGGAGTCTTCAGAAACCTAGGCCACTTCTGTCTTTGCTGCTGAGGACTTTCATCCTTAGCTGGGAAAGCTCTTTTCCCTTTCTGTTGCTACCTGGCATGTAGAAATAATGGTGGTGCTCCAAAAGTCAACTTGTACCAAAAGGTCCCAAACACAGAATGAACTGTTGCTGAACCTATTCTATCTCTGCTGTCCATGTAATGTTTAACAACAACACTAATGCTGAGGGAAATCCATGTTCTGGAAGATCCCTGTACTATTTCAAAGCAGTGTCTTTTTCCTAGAGAGAGAAATAGGCCATTTATTCTCTCTGGCTGTAAGTAATCAGAAAAGAAAGAAGCAACAACTTAAAAGGTGCTGTTCTCAGGGCTCAGGCGTCCTCCTCTTGGAGCCTCCTGGGTACTGTATTATGTCCCTCAAATGAATAAGAGAACCTTCTATCCCAGTGGAAGGAAACTGTCATTTCTATATGTCCCTTATGTGGTTTGAATGGTCTCCTTCCAGCCTAAAAGTACCTTTAGGAATTTGGAAAATGATGAGGCCTCTCAAAACACAGGAGCTGTGGAACTGAGCAACCTTTGTCAGAGTTAAGCGTGTAAGGGGGTTAAGAGTGCCCTACGGCATAGATTAACACCATACCAGTCATCATTTATATTACTTCAGTCCTTAAAATATTCTTTAAGAGGTAGTAGAATCCCTATTTTATATTTAAGGGAACTAAAGTTTTAGAGGGTTTGTATCAGTTGCCCAAATGTACTGTGTAGTAAGGGATGGAACTGATATTGAAATGCAAATCTACCTTTGCTTTTTCTTCCCCCTCCACCTTTCTGGCCAGAACAATTGTTAGACTAAATTAAGGAAGACTCATGGCTCTCTCAAGTGACTTTACTAATAGTCATATGAAAAGGGATCTCCCCTAAGAATTGGTGTTTGGAGTTTTGGTACATTCATCAAATGTGTGCTCAGGCTCACTTATGAACATGAGCTGTGCTATAATAAGCACCAGAGGGGGGCATGAAAGAATCAATAACCTTCTCCTCAAGAGGCTCCCAGTGAGTTATCATAGTATAAATAATCCTGTGCAGAATTAAGTTAGTGTAGTCTGAGGTCTCCTGGTGGAGCATGAAGGGCATTGAATGAGGGAAAAGAATCAGCCTCTCTGGTCTAACAGGCAGAGCTATGTTTGTCAGAGGATGCCTAGCATCCCTCTTAGCCACCTGGGCTCGTTTAATCTCCACAGTAGCCATGAAGTATCCCATAGCCCAATTACATGGATGAGCAACCTGCCCAAAGTTTCCTAGCAAGTACTAGGTGGATAGGAGTCTCAAACTCAGAACTGTCTTGCTCCAAGTCTCTGCCCTTTGCATTAGGCCACTAAGAATAGGCTGTATTTTTTCTAATATTTCAAAAAAAATAATACATACATGTTGGTGAGAGTTTCCTATACACAAGCATATGTATTGTATGGGACTTAGTACATGTACCCAGATTCCCTTGTTCTCCCTGACCCTCAGGCCTTAGTTGGCTTGCAAAATGGCAAGTCTCAGCTGCTGCTGCTTTGGCCTTACTCCCTAACACCACTGGCTATCTCAGCCTTTCTCTGAGTGAGGGCTGGGCTTTGGTATGGCCTCTGCTATGCCCACTGTGGAAAGAGCCACAGCTCAGAGACCTAGGTTCCATCCCACCAGGCCCAAAAGGCCTCTGTCTGCTCCTACCACTTCCAGATTCTAAGGTAGAGCCTGTGCTTCCCCCAGTGAACGTCCAGAGGGGCTAGGGAGCACAGCCTGGAGGTAGGGGTAGCTAGTACCTCTGACCAAAGAGTTGGAAGCTAGGGAAGGGAAGGAGCCAGCAGGCAAATTGCTCACCTTCTGCTTTTCTCCACCTTCCTTCCCCGTTTCCTACATATGCTATTCTCAGGTACAGAAGCTCTGTACAGTCTTTTTTTTTTTCTTTTTTTCTTTTCTTTTCTTTTCTTTTCTTTTTTTTTTAATTGAGAGAGTATGGCATGGAGTGGGATAGGGGGAGAGAATCTTAAGCAGGCTCTGAGCCAAAATCAAGAGTAGGATGCTTAACTGACTGAGCCACCCAGGCAATTTTTCTCTGAAAAATTCTTTTTTTTTAAATTTTATTTATTTATTCATGAGAGACACAGAGCACAGAGAGAGAGAGGCAGAGACATAGACAGAGGGAGAAGCAGGCTCCATGCAGGAAGCCTGATGTGGGACTCAATTCCAGGACTCCAGGGTCATGCCCTGAGCCAAAGGTGGACACTCAACCACTGAGCCACCCAGGTGTCTCTTCTCTGAAAAATTCTTAAATGATCTTGCAATTGATTATGTTTTCATATTAAGCTATAGTCAGGTTATCAATGCAGAACCTTGTGTTTCCTTTCCTTCCTACTCTGCCTTGCTAGTGTTTATTCCCTCTCTGCTCTGAAATTTCAACACCTGAATAAAGCAGGTAAGTTTTGCCATAGGCTCTGTTTTCTAGGGAACCTGAAAAGGGTGAAGGGTTCAATGAAAAATTTATATCTTTCCCATGTCAGAACCTTGTCCAGTTTACCCTATTTTGTGCCTTGTTATTCTTCAGTATATTTAACAGTATAATAGTAGATAATATTTGAATGCTTATGTACCAGACTTTAAGCACCATAACTCTATAAGATAAAATAAACCATGGAGATAGTTCCATATGAGAATGTACAGATTTGCATTTGTTTAATTTTTTGAAGGAATGATTATCACTGTTAAAATAATATATGTTCATTATAAATTGAAAAATGGTGAAGAATTCAAAGAAGCAAAAATTCACCCACACTTGACCACAAGTAGCCAGTAAATAAGATTCCATGAAGTTCTCATGAACCTCAAGGTTTCATGGCAACTATATAGTATACCACAAGTGTAAATGCCTTTGTTATTTCCATAATTTGCTGACAAATAAAGCGTGTTATCCCCTCTAACCCCAAAATCATACCCGGGATATTACCTGTGTCAAATACACCTGTAACACCAGTGAAAGTCTCTGAGCCAAAACAAAAGGTAATCAAAGCAAGATGAACTGTGATTTCTCTGAGGAGAATGAGAATACAAAATATCACAGAGATACAAGTTTCACATCCTAGAGTTGTAGTAACCAAAACAAGCCATAGGCCACACACATAGCTGACCAGAAGTATATGTGGAGTTATTCCATTGCATTTCAGATTTAAATTTTGCTACAGTAAGTCATGGCTCAAAAGTAATACAGGCACTGATTTATCATTAAGATCGTGGACACTGCAAAACCACCCCAGTTAAAGGGCAACAGAACCCTGTTTTGAAGGCAGGGGTGACTCAGTTTCTAATGTAGTGAGTGCCAGTGATTAAGAGAATCATCTGGAGATCAACAGGGATGATGAGTTTTCCTGGCCCTGAGGATGAACTACCTGACTTTGAAGATGATTTTCTAGGGTCTGAGGTTGAAGAATAAAATTTATACAATTTTTTTCTTATTTTTTATTCATTATCATGCTGTATAGTTCTACCTATAGGTATATAATATTCATATCCATTTAAATACCAGCTTCTATTAGAGTGCATTGTTTCTTCCCTCACTTGCTATGTTTGAATAGTGACGTTCTTTATATAATATGCTTTGTTACAATTATTATGGAAGTATTTGCTTATATTGTGGCTACCTGTATAGTAATTTGTGTACATTTATTTTATATTGTAGCTTGCTTTTTAATCACTGGTATCCTATTTCAGTGACTTCTAGGCAAATGTAATTTAGCTGTAGGATCAGTTTCTAGTAGAATTGGAGTTGAAGAGAAAATGGGTGAAAATATCAGTGAGGGTGACAAAACATGAGAAACACTTAACTCTGGGAAATGAACAAGGGGTAGTAGAAAGGGAGGTGGGCAGGGGGTTAGAGTGACTGGGTGATGGGCACTGAGGGGGGCACTTGGCGGGATGAGCACTGGGTATTATGCTATATGTTGGCAAATTGAATTCCAATTAAAAAAAGTTTAAAAAATTTAATTTTAATGAAAACAGAAAAAAAAAGCATGTACATTTAAATTTTGATAGACATTTTCAACTTACATTTGAAAGAAGTAATGAGAAATAAGGAGGATGGACTGGGTTCACTTTTCCCATATATTTTTAAGTTTTTTGTTGTTTTGTTTTTTTGCCTACAATAATAGACATAAAGTCTCTGCTTTGAGGATTTGAGATGACAGAACTTTTCTGAATATCTTTCCAGATAGCAAGCCTTTTGTAGAGCAGATGGGTGCTAATCTGTTGATCAGAGAAACCAGCAAGGCAGCTGCTTAGATAGTATTGCTGTTTGTAGACTTTCTGGTTGAAAAAAAGAGGTCTTGCCATTTTTAGCAAGGGAAGTACTTACGCAGGTGTTCACAGGTCAGTGTAGCCAGTAAGTACTGTGAGAAACAATGAGAGAATTAAGAATAAGAATATTCTAGAGTATTTTCTGAAGGAGGCCTTCACCTCCTTGATGCTGGCTCAGACCTACTTAGCTGAAACTGGTTCCTCCTCAAGTCCTGTAGCATTTAGTTTATGACACTTATATATAGTGACTATGTCTCTAAACCAGAAGTCATAGGATACACGTTCCAAGACAGAGGTCTTAGCTGGTATCTCTGGCCTGAAATCTATTTACAGAATGTTTTTCTTTGCCTATAGAGTTTTAAACAGTTTTAATCAGTGATACATTATTAGAAGCACAGAGATTTTACATAAAATTTCCAGTGTCCAGATCTGAGAACACTGGGCCTGAATTTTTGCTTTGCAGTGATTAGTTAGAGGTGGGTGGCCACTGCTCACTTTAGCCAAAGGATAGGATTTTCTAATACATTGTATACTCTCCCCTCTCCCGCCATTGGATCACACATGTATATACCAGCTTGGCTCTTGGTTCTACACCTGTTGAACGTATGTCCTGTGAAGGCAGGATTCTTGTGTTCACTCCTTTTTCCTGATGACCAGAATGTTGTCTGGCATATAGGTTAAAGAATATTGTTTAATGGAAAGAATGAATTTTGACTCTTGGTCTAACTTTATGGGGGGAGGGGAATGAGGCAAAATTTTTTACTTTAAACTCTTCCAGAGAGGGTTAATGTTCCCCTTTACCCTTGAGGCATTGTAGATGGCTTAGCATTATAATTTTAATCTATGACTTATTTCCTCTTTTGGATAGTAGACTCATTGGAGTCAGAGACCTGCCTTGTAATATTTTGTATACTAAGTAATACCTTGCACATAATAGATGCTTAAATATTCTTTGAATGATTGGCAGAATTTTTAAATTTCTCATGAAAAAGAACTTTGTGAATAAAGGCAGGGAGATGTTAATGAATATGTTCTAGTGAGGAATCATGGAATGGCCCATGTGAATTTCTTCTGCAGCTATATTTTTTCCAGACCCTCAGCCCCAATTATATTCTGTTCACTATCAGGGAGGTTTTGGACAGTCCTACCCCTATTCTGTAGTGGCAGGACAAATTTATGTATACTCTTTATATATACTCTTAGTACTTCTACTCTACTGGAGATCTTGTCTCCTAATACCAGTCTGTGATTTGCACACAGGTAAGAATTCTGTTTGGTTTATTTTTGTATATCCAAACAGCTAATTTTTGTGCACCAACTCTGAATAAGCACTGTTCTTGGAATTCAGTAAATGTTTGAATTTAGCTGTATTGATATTAGTTGAATTAAAGCTTTTACACAACTTCATAGAACATTTCTATATCATCTCATTTGATCTTGAAATCAACTCTGAGAACTACAAATGACAAAATCAAAGCCAGAGAAAACTGTGACTAGTATAGAGTCACATGGCAGGAATACTGAACATTCAGGCTACATTTTTGCCAGTCAGTGGCTGAACATTTGCTAAATTATGGTGCCTAAATAGGAAGGGATAGAATTGTGGAAGACTTGTCATTCTTGGCTGAGCAGTTTGGACCTGTGTCTTGAAACAAGAGAAAGGGAAATGTTTCTTGATAACTTATTTTTGGATGAGGGCTCTTTGCCATCCAAGGCTTTATCCCCTCAATCTGGACGACAATAGCATTCCTTAGGGGGGTGAGAACGATGATGAGTATTCATTAGTTTGCTTGCCTCACCCAGATTCCATTCCTACCTCCCAGAATTTTCCCTGTTTCCACCCAGCTCTTCAGTAACAATCAATTCCAATCAGTGGCTGTACTCCCCTTTTTGGATCAAGGAATACCCCTCCCTTCTCCGTCTTCCTCCTTAGGGCTTTGGATAGGAGCCCTTTAATTGCTGTTGACTAAAGAACTGGAGGCCAGCCCCTGCATACCGGGAATGCCAGTGGCTTTGTTAGCTGCTGGGGTACTGCATTAGCACTGCCTGCTAAATCCCAGAGCAGGTGGAGGAAATCTAATTAGCACTTAGTAAGCTAAGGCCCCTTGGAGAATTTCTGATAAAGAAAAGGTCAGTGCAAATGAGAAGGAACACTGATAGAGAGACTTCGTTTTCCTAGTGGGAACTTTCTGAAATGCACTGGGAATCGAATGAGTTAGATTCTAATCTTTGCCTTACCCGTGGCTTTTTGGCGCCTGGCAAGTCCCTCTATTTATCTGAGGTTTCATTTTTCTTGTCTGTGTCTACTCCTTTGCTAAATCTTCTTTCCTAAACCAATACTTGTTTTGTAAGAGTGGAAGAACCTCAGATCATCAATTCACTACCACCTGAGAAGTTTTCCCCAGCATTCACATATTCACATCTCATCCTGTATTCTCATAAATTCAGTAGGCACATAGTATATATGAATGGTTTGACAAATTTACCAGGAAAATTTGATAATATCCTTGGTTTATCTTTTTGCAGAATTTAGCCATGAACAGCAAGCTTGAGCCTAGCACAGTGTTTCCTCTGCACACAGTAGTTGCTCAGCAATATTTGGATGGGGCTTTTCCTGGGCTGTCAAGTGGGGAGCTAGAAGTGGCATTCCAATTAGGAGAAACAACAGAGAGAATCACATTATAAACCATCCCAAGCATTAATGGGATGCTTTTATAAAGCATTTTTATAATTTTATAAAATTATAAAATGGGGTTTTATAAAATGGGGTTGAGAGTTATGGGATATGAAGTCAGCAGTAGTGATTTGTGACTAGCATTCTTCTAAACTGAAACAGAATAGAGAATATGGTTACATCTCTGTTCTAATTATAGAGAATAACACTCATTGTATCCCGTAAAGACATCTAATGAAACTTTTTTTTTTTTTGGCATCCCTGGGTGGGCACGAAGACATCTAATGAGACTTAAAAAAAAAATCTTTTTTTTTTTTTTTTTGAGAGAAAGAGAGCTAGCAAACAGGTGAGCAGGTGGGGAGAGACAAAGGGAGAGGAGAGAGAATCTGAAGTAGGCTCCACACTCAGCTCAGTGCAGAACCTGACACAGGCCTTGATCCCATGACTGTGAGATCATGATCTGAGCCAAAAACCAAGAGTCGGATGCTTAGCTGATTGAGCCCCAGATGCCCTCATCTAATGAAATTTTTAAATTTATGAGTACTGTGCTATGATTTTAAAAGAATTCCTTGTCAGATTGTGGTCAAAAGCCATCGATCTAGACAGGTATCTATCTACTCTTGGGGAAAGGAGTGTTGAGAAGCCATGTGAAAAAACACTAGGAATGTAAGTTCTGATCTTTACCCAACTGTTTGACTTTGAGCAAATCATATTTTCTCCTGAATTTCTTTCTCATTGCCCTGAATATCCTCTGCCTGACTTCACCCTCACATCTACTTGACAAGACTTAATTTAAATGTCCCTTCTCTAACACCTGCCTGATTCTGAAATACAGTAGGCACTTAGAAATAAATGTTAAATATCTGAGAACTTTCCCCTCAAATCTCCAGGCACTTTGTTAGGAAGGATGTGTCCACTCAAACCTCCATTTATAGCTTTTTAAAAGATATATTTCTGTTTCTCTTCTACTGGAGAATAGACACTGTTTTATTCATGTGTATATTGGTAGCACTTAACATGTTGCCTGGTATGTAACAGGTGCTTCATAAATGTTGGAATGAATAGTATCTTTAAAAGGGGTGTGTGATAGATGATTCAATCAAACATTGAGCACTTATTATATATACTGGGCATATGGTAGGTGCTAGGGATAAATGCAAAAATGTATAAAAGATCATTTTCCCTTGGGGATAGATGCAAAAATGTATAAAAGATCATTTTCCCTTAGAGATTAAGAAATTGAAAGCATAAGCACATAGAGCTGCTGACAAAGCCATTAGTATTAATATCTGGCTGTAATGGTCACTGTGCAGATAATGTATAACTTCCCATTTCTGCATTTGTATACTGACCACCAAAACCAGACAGGAAGCATGTTTCTCCATTCTGACTTATTTTCTCAGGAAGTAACTGAGAGAACTTGTTTCCAATATGGTGATCTATCAGTTCCAAAGTCTGTTAATATGAGGAGGCAAAAGGAGCCTCATCCTTTTTATATCGATTACTGGGAGGCTGTTTAAAATCTCCCATTGTGATAATGGATTTGTCAGTGGTAGTAATTCTTGCAGTGATAGCAATTCTTATTTTATATATTTTGAGGCCATATTTCAGACTTCTATATCTTCTGGACGTTTGAACCCCTTGTTTTCGTAAAGTGACCCCTTTGCCTTAATATAAGTCATATAGCTATAACACCATTCATCTGAGTAGTATTTATGCCCCATGTAATTTTTTCTATCCTTTGAAATTCAACCTACCTGTGCATTTGTATTTTGGGTATCTCTTTTAAGAATGGTGTGTAGCTAGATTTTGTTTTTGTTTAACCTGAAAGTTTTTGTCTTTTAACTGAAAAGTTTAGGTAATTGATGATTATTATGGTTAATACAGTGAGACTGTCTTTGTCTTTTA
This sequence comes from Vulpes lagopus, assembly GCF_018345385.1. Lineage (NCBI taxonomy): Eukaryota > Metazoa > Chordata > Mammalia > Carnivora > Canidae > Vulpes > Vulpes lagopus. The sequence continues at coordinate 29,199,132 of NC_054838.1, read as the reverse complement.
ACTGAATTTAATTGATTTACATTTATTGTAATTATGGAACTATTTAGATTTATTAAACATTTTTCCTCCTGTGTCTTCTTGCCTTTTGGATTGAGTATTTTCCTTTTTTTCATTTTATTTTTTTTCCTCTACTAATTTGGAAGTTATACTCTGTTTACTTTCTTAACAGATATTCTATTATGCATACTTACTAAATTTTTTTTAAAGATTTTATTTATTTTAGAGAGAGAGGGGTGCCAGGTGGCTCACTCAGTTAAGCATCTGCCTTTGGCTCAGGTCATGATTCCCAGGGTCCTGGGATCCAGCTGGGCTCCCAGCTCAGTGGAGAGCCTGCTTCTCCCTCTCCCTCTGCCCCTTCCCTCGCCTTCCCACGCCTTCGTGTGCTCACTTGCACACTCTCTCTTTATCTCTCTCTCTCTCTCTTGCTCTCACTCTTGCTCTGTCTCAAATAAATAAAATCTTTGAAAAGAGAGATCTTTTTGATCTTTCTGATTGAGCACCATCTGCTCAATTCCAATCCGTGTGTGTGTATGTTGGCCTATATATTTCAACATAGATTATAAATATTGATGCAAATATGTGTTCTCTTTATTTCAAGGAAATGGCAACATAAGGTACAACTTTTTCCATGTTTAACATTTTTCAGTTAATAGTTTATCTTGATACTCTTTACATACTGGTACATGAAGACTTACCTCCCTTTTTAATAGCCAACTGGTATTACATCAGTTAATGGAAACATAACAAATGTCTTTGTGGATGGACATTTACATTTGTTTTCCATCTTATTCTTATAAACAGATCTGCAAAAATATTAATTTGTCTGTAGGTAAATTTTTAGAAAGAAATTTCTTGGTTAAAGGATAAGTACTATTAAAATTTTAATATATTACATGTAATTTTGCCACAATACCCTCCAGAGGGTTTGTAATTATTTCTACCCCCACCAGCACTGTATAAAAGTGTCTGTTTTCCCACTGTCTTGCCCACATAGCTATCAAACTTCTGGATTTTTGCCCATCTAATGGAAGTAGTATTTTTGTTTAGTTTTAATTTGTATTTCTCTTTTGGTAAGCAATCTGCTCATATGCTTTGTTTATTTTTTCCACTGAGTTGCTAGTCTTACTGATTTGTTGGGACTCTTTAAGAAATTAGCCCTTTATAATAGAAATTGCAGTTTTTAGCACAATATTTATGACTTCCAACCCAGTTTATCATCCTTTTTTTGCTTTCCTTGTTTTGTATGTATGTGTATGTGCACTTGTGTGTTTGTGTGTGCACATGCACTTGTGTGCTTATTTATGCTGCCATGCAGGATTTGTAGATTTTTGTGTAGCTACTCTAATAATTTTTCTTTTTTATGGCTTCTAGAGATCATGTATGAGTTTCCCATTCAGAAGTATAAAACAAATTGTACTATGCTTTATTCTTTTACTTTTATAGTTTCATTTAATATTATGGTTAAATCTCTGTTCTATTTGAAATGTATTCTAATCTATGCTTAGAGGGACAGATTCAACTTTGTCACAGTGTCATTTAAATCTCAAATACCATCTCAAATCTTTTTCACACACTTTGAGATGTAACTTCTATCATAACCTAAGTATTTTATACACCTAGTACCCATTTGTGGACTTAAAATAAATTCCAATAGTTGGTCTGTCTATATATATGGCAAAAACATATAATAAGGGTCTGTCTATATATATATGGCAAAAACATATAATAAGGGTTTTTTTTAAGATTTTATTTATTTATTCATGAGACACACACACACACACACAGAGAGAGAGAGAGAGAGAGAGAGAGAGAGAGAGGCAGAGACACAGGCAGAGAAAGAAGCAGGCTCCATGCAGGGAGCCCGACATAGGACTCGATCCTGGGTCTCCAGGATCACACCCTGGGCCAAAGGCTACGCTAAACCACTGAACCACCCAGGCTGCTCCATAATAAGGTTTTATGGTATTTTTTTAATATTTTATTTATTCATGAGAGACACAGAGAGAGGGAGAGGCAGAGACACAGGCAGAGGGAGAAGCAGGCTCCATGCTGGGAGCCCGACGTGGGACTCGATCCCTGGTCTCCAAGATCACATATGGTATGTTTTTATCCTGTAATTGCCTAGGTCTTCCCTCACTGCTGTTCTCTTTTATTTTTCCATATGAACCTTACAGCTACCTTTCCTATTTAAAAGAAAAAAGATCATTTTTACTGAGTTCATGCTAAATTTATAAATCCTCTTAGGGAGGCTTGAACTCTTTTATTAGCACATACATTTTCATTTGGCCTAAACTAATAGTCTTTCTGTATTGGTTTCCTATGGTTACTGTATAAAATTACTACACATCTGTTGGCTTAAGACAACACAAATTTAATTTCTCACAGTTGTGGAGGCCAGTCCAAAACAAGGTGTCAAAGGGCTGTGCTCCCTCTGCAGACTCTAGAGACAGACATTCATTTCTGTGCCTCTCTTAGTTTCTAGTGGCTCTGGATGCTTGGCTTTTAGTTGTATCATTCCATTCAGTGTGTCTATAATCACATTGTCTATTCCTCTTCTTCTTTTTTTTTAAGATTTTATTTATTCATGAGAGAGAGAGAAAAAGAGAGAGAGAGGCAGAGACATAGGCAGAGGGAGAAGAGGGTCCATGCAGGGAGCCTGATACGCAACTCCATCCTGGTCCCCAGGATCACACCCTGGACGGCACTAAACTGCTGAGCCACCCAGGCTGCCCTGTCTACTCCTCTTCTGTGTCTTCTCCTTTATATGTCTATTCTCCCTCTATCTCTCCTTCAAAAGAATACATATGATTGCATTTAGAGCCCACCTGGATTGTTCAGGATACATGCCTCCTCTCACGATCTTTAACATAGTCACATCTTTTGCAATGTAATATTCACAGATTCCAGGGATTAGGATGTGGACATAGATTTTAGGAAAGCCATGATTCAACACTCTCCTTCTGAATTATATAATAATTCAAATAATATTTAAACTCCCACCACTTCTCTTGTGTTATTGTTACCTACTATTTTAGTTCTATCTTGTTTCTTTATAACCACACAAATTAAGTAGTATTCTTGTTTCACACTGGCAGTGTGCAGATTTCCCACAAACTTATCAATATCTTTGCTCATCTTTGTTTCCTTTTAGTTCAGACATTCCATATGGAATCAGTTTCCTTCTTCCTCTGGTACATCCTTTAGGATTGCTTTTAGTGACAGTCTATGTGGTAGTCTCTTTGTTTCCTCTGAAAATGGTTTTATCTTCCTTTCATTGTTGAAAGAGTTTCACTAGCTATAGACTTCTGCACAGACAGTAAATATTTTTAAGATTTTATTTTTTAGAGAAATTTTGGGTACACAGCAAAATTGAGGGGGAGGTACAGAGATTTCCCATATAACCTCTACCCCACACATGTATACACTCCCCCATTATCATCATCCCCCACCAGAATGGTACATTTTTTTAAATTGCTGATCCTAAAAAAAGAAAAAAAAAATTGCTGATCCTGCATTGATATATCATGATCACACAAAGTACATAGCGTATTATGTACTCACTCTTGGTGTTGTACATTCTGTGAATTTGAACAGATGTATAATGACATGTATCCATCATTATGATATCAAACAGAATATTTTCACTGCCCTGAAAATTCTCTGTGCTTCACCTATTCGTCTCTTCCTCCTCCCTGCTCCCCAACCTCTGACAACCATTGATCTCTTTACTGTCTCCATAGTTTTGTTTTTTCCAGGATGTCATAGTTGAAATCACACAGTACATAGCCTTTTCAGATTGGCTTCCTGCACTTACTAATATGCATTTAAGATTCCTCAGTCTTTTCATGGCTTGAGAGTTCATTTTATTTTTTTATTGAGTTATATTTGACATAACAACATTGTATAAGTTTAAGGTGTACAACTTTGTAATCTGATAGGTTTATTTGCAATTTCATTGCCATAGTAGCATTAGCTGACACATCTATCATATATAATTATCATTTCTCCTAGTGTTGGGAATAGTTCATGTCTTTTAAATGCTGAGTAGTATTTCACTGTCTGAAAGTACCATAATTTATCCATTCACCTGCTGAAGAACATCTTGAATAAAGCTGCTATATATATCAGTGTGCAAGTTTTTCTATGGACATAAGTTTCCAGCTCTTTGGGGTAAATTACAAGAAGCATGATAACTGAATCATATACTAAAAGTATGTTTAACTTCATAAGAAACCACCAAACTCTTTTCCAAAATAGCTTACCATTTTTGCATTCTCAGAGTCATTGGTACCATTGGTACCATTGGTACCATTCTGCATCCTGTGGTTAGTGGTACCATGTACCATTTTGCATTCCCACCAACATTGAATGAAAATTCCGGCATTCGTTGTTGTCAGTGTTCTGGATTTCGGCATTTGTAGTAGATGTGTAGTGTTATCTTATTTTAATTTTGCACTTCTCTGATGACATATGTTGTGGAACATCTTGTCATATGCTTATTTGCTAATTGTATATCTTCTTTAGTAAGGTATATGTTAAGGTCTTGGCCCATTTTTTTTTAAAGATTTTATTTATTTATTCATGAGAGACACACACACACAGAGAGAGAGAGAGTCAGAGACACAGGCAGAGGGAGAAGCAGGCTCCATGCAGGGAGCCTGATGTGGGACTTGATCCTGGGTCTCCAGGATCACGCCCTGGACTGAAGGTGGCGCTTAAACCGCTCAGCCACCGGGGCTGCCCTTTGGCCCATTTTTTAAATCGGCGTATTTATTTTCTTACTGTTGAGTTGTCTTATTTTTATTTTAAGTTTTTAAATTTTAATCCCAGTATAGTTACCATACAGTGTTATATTAGTTTCAAGTGTGCATTATAGTGATTCAGCAGTTCTATCCCTTACTCACTGCTCATCATGATAAATGTATTCTTTAATCTCCATCACCTATTTCACCCATCTTCCCCACCACCACCACCAACCTCCTTTTGGGTAACCATCAGTTTGTTCTCTATAGATTAGTGTCTGCTTCTTGGTTCACTTCTCTCTCCTTTTTTATCCTCTGTGCTCATTTGTTTTGTTTCTTAAATTCCACATATGAGTGAAATCATTGGCCGTTTGTCTTTCTATGATTTATTTCTCTTAACATTATATTTCCTATCTATGTTGTTGCAAATGACAGGATTTCATTCTTTTTTATGGCTGAATAACATTCCATTGTGTGTGTTATATATATATATATATATATATATATATATACATATATATATATATATATATATATATATGCCACATCTTTATTTCTTCGTCAATCGATGGATACGTGGCCTGCTTCCATAATTTGGTTATTGTAAATAATGCTGCAGTAAACATAGGGGTACATGTATCCTTTTGAATTAGTGCTTTTTTACTCTTGGGTAAATACCCAATAGTGGGATTACTGGATTATAGGGTAGTTCTATTTTTAAATTTTGAGGAACCTCCATACTATTTTCCATGGTGGCTGCACCATTTGCATTTCCACCAACAGTGGAAGAGGATTTCTTTTTCTGCCTATCATCCCCCACCATTTGTTTCTTATGTTTTTCATTTTAGCCATTCTGATAGGTGTGAGGTGATATCTCATTGTAGTTTTGATTTGCATTTCCCTGATGATGAGGGTTGTTGAGCATCTTTTCATGTGTATTTTGGCCACCTGTCTGCTTTGGAGAAATGTCTGTTTATGTTTTCTGCCCATTTTTAATTTGGATTGTTTGTTCTTTTGGTGTTGAGCTGTATGAGTTCTTTATTTATATATTTTGGATACTAATCCTTATTGAATATGTCATTTGCAAATGTCTTCTCTCATTCCATAGGTTGTCTTTTAGTTTTGTTGGTTGTTGCCAGATATTGAATCCTTGTCTTACATGTTTTTTTTTTCCTTTTATTATTTTAAATATGTCTTCTCACTGCCTCTGGCCTCTGTGATTTCTGGTGATAAATCAGCTATTAATCATATTGAATATCCTTTGTTTACAATGAGTCTCTCGACAGTTTGATTTTAATGTGTCTCAATTGGATCTTTTTTTTCTTTTGCAGTGCTAATTTTTTTACGTAGTCCCAATATTTTACAGTTTATTTTCACTCCTTGCCTCAGGAAATGTATCTACAAAGGTACTGCTATGACCAGTGTCAGAGAAATTATTGCCTATGCTCTCTTCTAGGATTTCTATGGTTTCAGGTCTCACATTTAGGTCCTTAATCCATTTTGAATTTATTTTTGTGCATGGTATAAGAAAGTGGTTCAGTTTCATTCTGTGCATGTGGCTGTCCAGATTTCCCAACACTATTTATTGAAAAGACGGGTTTTTCCCATTGCATATTCTCTCCTCCTTTGTTGAAAATTAATTGACCATATGATTGTGCATTATTGTTGAGTTTCAAGAGTTCTGTTGTATATTTATCAGACGTGTGCATTCCAAATATTTTCTCCCAGTCTGTGACTTGTCTTCTCATTCTCTTGACAGTCTTTTCATTCTTTTTTTCTTAGCACATTGAAAATATTATTCTATGGTCTTCTAGATCTTGCTGTTGAAAAGTCAGCTGATAGTCTAATTGCTGGTGATCTCTCTGCTTTTTTAATATCTTCATTTTTGTCTTTAATGTTCTTAAGTTTCATCACAATATGTTGTTTTGTTTCTATTTATCCTGCTTGATGTTTGCTGAACTTCCTTGATATGAAGTTTGGTGTCCTATCAATGACTCTGGAAAAAATCTCAGCCATTAGCTATTTGAATAATGCTTTTGTCCTTCCTCTCTAATCTCATTCTTGAACTTCATTTAAAAGATTATATATATTTTAGACCCTCTTACTATATCATACACGTCTTTTAAACTCTCATATTTTTCATCTTTATTTCTTGGTCACCTTCTATGGAATTTTTTTGGATCACTCTTCCAGTTTACTAATTACTTTTTTGGCTGTGTCTGATTTGTTTAACCTAGCCATTGACTTTTTCATTTTAATTATAATTTCATTTCTGGAAGTTCTGTTTGGTTTGTTTTCAAATGCACTTGGTTCTTTTTTTATACTCTCTTATCACTACTTTTTTCAAGCCTTTCTTTTAAATCTTAAAATATAATAACCACAGACATTTTATATTCCATCTCTAATTCCAATATCCAGAGCCTTTGAGGATCTGATTTTGCTGTGTTTTCCCTGGTTACCATTCATGTGCTTATTTCTGTGTGTGTGTGGGGGGGGGGTTGGGGGTGTGTTTAAGATCTAATGTTTAAGACTATACCTGTAGAAATTGTATAAGGTCTGAGTTAAGTTTTTATTCCACCAGAAAGGATGAGGAGTTGCTTCTGCCAACAGCCTGAAGACATTACTAACTGAACTACTTTTAGATCTTCACTTGAGTTTGTGTGGATTTGGTCACAAATTAGTATTTAGTTAGCAGTTCCAAGGAAATACATTTTCCTTCTCTATTGGTTAAAAGAGGGCAGTTTCTTTGTGGTCCCTTTCAGTGCTACAGGTTTATTTGTGGTTCATCTCTGCACTGAAGGTATAGTCCATTGGTATCCCAAGTGTATAAGGGGCTTCATATAAGATTGTAGGTCCCAGGCTTTACCTTCTGTTATCTATACTCAAGCAGCCATTGCAGTGATCACCAATGTTTGTTACATAGCCAAAGGGAAAAGACTGTCTTAATGTTCTCTTTCCATGATTTCTGCTTTCATGTAATTCCATTTTATTGTGGTAAAATATATAAAACATAAACTGTACCATCTAAAGTTGAAATGTGCAATTCAGTGACATTAGATACATTCACATCGTTGTGTAACTGTCACCACCATCCATCTTCAGAACTTTTTTAACTCAACCTGAAATTGTATACCCATTTAACAATAGTGTCCCTTATCCCAGCCCCCAGAAACTACCATTCTACTTTTGGTCTCTATGATTTTGACTACTCTAGGTACTCCATATAAGTGGAATCATAGAGAATTTGCTTTTATGTCTGGCTTATGTCAATTAGTATAATGTTTTCAAAGTTCATCCATGTTGTATCATATGTCAGAACTGCCTTTCTTAATGTGGCTGAATAATCTACTGTGTATTAATCATATTTTCTTTATACTTTAATTGTTGATGGACACCTGGCTTGTTCCTACCTGCTTTCATTTCATTTAATTTTCGTTTTGCAAAGATTCTTTACTTTCTTGACAGCTCAGCATAATGCATTTTAAAAATAATTTTTAGGAGTATTTTATTCAGCTTTTTAAATTTTCTTTGGGAGGGTTCATCTAGATTATCTAGACCACCTTACTCCTAAAAACTAAAGTCTCATCCCTTATGTGTGAAGACCAGAAGACAACTGCAGAGAACACATTTTTTACATTTTGTCTTTTGGGGGACTAGAGAAGACAAATTCTGAGATATGAAACAAATTAATACATAGTTTTATATGTTTAATTTCCTTCCTTGAGGTCTGTTAGGTAATTTTTTTCCTTTTCTGTGAGAAAACCTTTAGACTATCATACGAAAACCCATCTCTTTCTTGTAGGATTTGGCATTCTTAAAATGCTGTTTGTGCCAACCTCCACCCACTCCTGCATGCTACAATATCCAGTAGTAGTATTTGAAATTTGTACAAAGATACCAAAATCATAGACTGCTTGAACTAAGAGGATCTAATTCTAATCCCTCTCTTCACCATAGTGTCTTGAAGATGAGTTCATCAAGGTTAAGTGACTGACTAAGGGTCACAGGAGGAGTCTATGATAGCTAGAATTTTGATTGCCTTGCTTCTGTCTCAGCATACTGTGTGCTTCTGTGGCCTTTCTCTCTTTGGGGAGACTTTCTATGATCTATTAATGAATTCTGAGCTTGATCTTTTGAAAAGTTGCTGTGGATGTTGACGAAGATGATCTGACACTAAAACATGGGTCAGAGTGGAGGCAAAAGTCCTCAGCTAATTAACTGAAGACCAAATAGAGGTGACTTTACAAATTTACTCCAGTCTTGTCTCCCCTATTCATGGAGTCTTTTTAGATAATAGAATGTTAGAGCAAAGAACTCATGTGATCAGTTCAATCCCAAATTGCCTAAAGTGGCATTTGAGGATCCTCTGCCTGGAGCTTTGCTGTTACAGATGAGAAACTGAAACCTAAAACATGCAAATGATTTCCCCAAGGAACCCCAAGGTGTTCATAGCAAAGCTAGAGCTATTCCCAGGTGTCCTAATTTCTATTCCAGTGGAGGATTTTTTTTTTAAGATTTTATTTATTTATTCATGAGAAACACATAGAGAGAGAGAGGCAGAGACACAGGCAGAGGGAGAAGCAGGCTCCATGTACCAGGAGCCCGACGTGGGACTCGATCTCGGGTCTCCAGGATCGCGCCCTGGGCCAAAGGCAGGTGCCAAACCGCTGCGCCATCCAGGGATCCCTGATTACCTCCTCAGAATCATCAGGTGGCACCCTGCATGTTTCAGAAGAGGTGCACAGAAAGGTTAAGTATTTGTCCAAGGCACTAGGGCCTATTTCTTATTCTTCTGTATTTAAAAATATTATCTCATAAATTGTTTAGATCTAAGCATATCTGTAGAAGAGTGTGCATAAATATGCACATATGTATTTTATATTTTACATAATTACATAGATAATACGTAACTTACATATAATAATATTTTACATATACATATATATACTAGTACAGAAATGTTGAAAACTAAAATATTCAAGAGTGAAAAAGACTTGACATCATAACAGTGGTATGAAAGACAACAGTCCTGATAATCTGGACAGGGACTATACCTTCTCAAATAATACCGCATAGGAAACCATCTACGCCAAAGACCTGGCTGGGCCAGCAATGCAGCTTTCAAGCATGAATGGGAAAGGCAAGAATCAAGGACAAACACACAGGGGACTTTCCTGAAAGGTCAAAAAAGCAACAATAAATACCATGCCCAGAAAAGCTTTTAAATCTGACCTTTCCCTCTGCTGAAGCCATTCGCCTTCCAGCATCTTCAATCTAATAGACTGAAGTAGGCTGAAATGGCTCTTAGGAGAGAGCTGGGCTAGTCTTTTCTTGAATGCGCCTCTCCACCACTACTCCAGAAGCATTACTGGTAATTACATCATTATACCATAATGGAACACATGTGGTGCAAGTGAAACAGCCCAGCAGCTCCCTAGTTGGGGAGAGGAGGAAAGGGCTCCCACTTCATGGTTCAATTTCTATTAACCCTTCAGGTTCTGGCTTATTATCAGAGGCAAACCACCTCAGGACATTTCACAATCTTAAAACACAGACCATGAAAGTGGAGCACAGTTGAAGATCAGGAGTGAAGTTAAACTCCTTAATGTGATGGAAATCCTCCACTAGAGGGACAAGTGGGTGGCTCAGTGATTGAGTGTCTGCCTTCCGCCCAGGGCACGGTCCTGGAGTCCCGGGATCGAGTCCCACATTGGGCTCCCTTCATGGAGCCTGCTTCTCCCTCTGCCTGTGTTTCTTTCTCTCTCTCTCTCTCTCTCTCTCTCTCTGTATGACTATCATAAAAAAAAAAAAAAAAAAAACGATTCTGAGGAGGTAATCATGGTCTTGGAAACATAATAGACTCTTTTCCAAAGTTTTTCTCTTTGAGGAGTAGCCATTATTCTTTCAGTAATATCATGTACCTGCTGGACCCAAGGCACTGAGCTGGTGTATACTATGGGACATACATAATCAGAAGATTTTAGCTCCTGTCAAGAACTTTGCTTTTTTTGTTTATTTGATGAGGATAAAGGAAAACACTAATTAGAATTGTAGAAAAGTGACTTTGCTATAGGTTATAGGAATGCACAAAAAAGTTTTGCTTACTTCATTGCTTCTCAAAGTGCTATCCCTGGATCAGTAGCATCAGCATCATATAGGTACCTACTAGAAGTGCAAATTCTCATGCCCTAAGGTAGGCCTACTGAACCATACATTCCAGGGATTGGTGCCTACAATCTAGTGATTCTGATGCATACTGAAGTTTGAGAACCACTGCTTATTTTATGGCTTAATACTAGGAACCATTTGATAATGTGAAACCCTTATGTTTATGTTTACCCTGTGTCCAATACAGTAGCCACTAGCCACAGGTGATTATATAAATTTAAATAAATTGAGTAAAGTTATAAATCCAGTTTCTTGGCTTCACTAGCCACACTACAAGTGCTCAGTAGACACATGTGTGTGTGTCTACCACACTGGACAGTGCAGATACAAATATTTCTATCATTACAGTAATAATGCTGAGCTCAGGGCAATGGACATCAAATGATAGCATGAATCAAATCACTTGGAGAACTTAGTAAAACACAAATTGCTCAGGGCACCTGGGTGGCTCAGTCCATGGAGCATGCAACTCTTGTTCTCAGGTTTGTGAGTTTCATGTCGGGTGTATAGATTACTTAAAAAACTAATTTTAAAAACTTAAAAAAAAAAGCTAACAAAACACTAATTGCTGGAGTCCATTGAAAGAATTTCTGAAAAAAAAAAAAAAAAAAAGAAAGAATTTCTGATCTGGTAGGTCTGGGTTTAGGCCAGAGAAACTATCCTTTTAACAAGTTTCCAAGTCATGCTGATGCTCCTGGTCCAGAGAGCACACTTTGAGAACTGATGATCTACAGTAAGGATTACAGGTTTACCTGAAACCTGTAAACCTCCAAAAATTGAAGGCAAAATGTTGCATATATCCATATAATAAAAGTTATAAGATATAGGGCTAGTAATTTTAATCTGCTTTCAAATGAGTCAGCAGATCAGTCAGGAAAAATTTCTAGCTGCATTTAACAAAAATCTGAGTAGTAGTGACTTAAATGACAAGGACATTGATGTTCATTTAGCAAAATAAGAGGGAGAGGAAGTTTCAGGGTTCCTTCATTGATTTAAGCATGTCACCAAGAAAATCAGGCCTTTTCCCTCCTCTTTAGGGAATTCCTTTTTTTTTTTTTTTTTTTTATCAGAACTGGATTAGCTGTCCACCCCAGCAAAAGGAAATTGGTTTGCATAATTGCTTTAGACCAATTGTGATTCAACCCCTGGGACTGAGGATCAGAGGGTTTACCTTCTCTTCACCCTCCCACCCCGCTGACCGTGGAGCCTCTACCAATTCTCTGAATAAAATATCAGTTCTATAACAAGATATGAAGAGAAATGGCTCTTGAGTTGATAGGGATTTGTGTCTATCTCTGCAAGTGACTTGGAAAACATAAGGAACATCTGTTCTGCATCTTTTCAGCTCATCATAGGTTTTCAGCTTTGCTAGACGCAAGTAGTGCCTGGACATGCTCAACTGTGAAGATTTACTTGGCTCTGTCCTCTCATACCTCAGGATAGGTCTGCAGTTTTGCTTCTAATGGGGGTGAAGTGGGGTAGGATTTAAAAACCCAATCCAGACCTCTGGGAATCAGCATGAAGTCAGCCTGCAGGCTAATACCCCTTTGACCTTGGCCCCCAATTCTAAGAAGAGTTCTCGCCTTGTTCCATTTAGTTAAGTCCCTACCTTGTGCTTAGATTCTTGAGAGATTCCCATTATTCTTTCTTTCACTACTCCTTTGAGGACTAGAGTGCTATCCTAAATTTTGGGACCAAACACTTGGATTCTGCTGCCAGGCTGTCTGCATGTCTGGATTCCTGCTTGTCTCCTTTCATCACTATGCTTCAAATGCTCTGCTATGGAAAGAGATCATGTCTTAAAATGTACAATTTGAGTCTTCCATATAGAAATGATAAGCAAAACCCTGGGATTTAATGAGATTATTGAAGGAGATATAAGAGAGGAGGAAAAAAAAGACTGAGAACACCTACCGCAGCCTACTGAATGAAATTACGGGCATGGTCATCTGTGTTTTTACCTATGAACTCTACAAATCAATAGACCTATCAGTCACACACAAACCAACACACATTCATAGACCTAATAGTGTTCATTGTGGGCTTGGGAATCCAAACAAAGGTTCCTTTTTTTTCTCTCTTTTAAGATTTTATTTGTTTATTCATAAAACACACACTGAGGCAGAGACAAGGCAGAGGGAGAAGCAGGCTCCCTGCAGGGAGCCTGATATAGGGCTAGATCCCAGGACCCCAGGATCATGACTTGAGCCAAAGGCAGACGTTCAACCACTGAGTCACTCAGGTGCCCCGAACAGGTTCCTGATGAAAGAGATGATGGCAACTGAGCTGGCAAAGCTCTCCCTCAATGTCCCTCACCCTTAGAGCAGTTCTGCTTTAATTTATTTTTTTGTATTATGGGGTTCTGCATGTTTTGTATGTAAAAAAGGGTTCCACCTCTTTAAAAGAGGGGGAGGGGGCACACACTGACTAATCACAGACAAGTTGCCTTCCAACATAGACATTGAGCTCCAAAGCTGGAAGCTAGAAACAGGTACTAAGCTGTAAACATGTGAAGCAGAAGTATTGTACTTCACTGTTTTAGGAGCAGGAACTCTGACCCCTTTATTCTCCCATGGTTTTGAGCTGACAGTTGCCTCAGTCAACAGCTGGATACAGTACTCAATTGTTTGCAACAAAAGTCCTGCAAGTCTGTTTCCTCTAAAAGCTTCTTCCGTAACTTCCCTGCCCCCATCCTCCCAGGACAGAAGTGGGCACAAGGGGAGAATGTTTCAGTTCCCCTGCTGGGTTGTGGGTCTTCCTTTCACGCTCTGTCCAGAACGTCTAGGGAATTTTTACTTTCCAGAGTTGCTTACCAGAAACAACTTGGCAGAGTGTAGTTTGGGGGAGGATGCTCCAGTTAAAAGAGCACAAAAGCACATGTCCCTGTGACTTCTTAACGTGTGTGAAGGGGGAGCCAAGGAGCTTTAGTAAAATTGCAGTTCAAGCCAAATCAGGAAAGGAAATGAAGAAAACCCAAAACACTACAGTTTGCATTTAGGGCATTTAATCCCTGACTCTCAATAACACACCCTTTAGGATTATGACAGAATTTCAGTATATGTTTGTATATCCTTTCTTAAAGTTCTTACTTGGTATTATACTATACTCATACACCGAAGTCAACTGTTTTTATAATAAAGTATGAACTTCAGAAAGTGAACTTTGGCTGCTGGAGATTATACAGGCAGCAGAACAATTCTCAAAGAGGAAATGCATGAGAATCTGAGGGTTTAGGGGGAAGATTATTTTTGGTTATAAATGGAGGGCCTTTGTTTAAAGTTGAAAAACATGATCAGTCCAATCTTACGAGGCTCAGAGAGGGGCACTTACCTGACAGAAACTCAAAGTTGATTATACAAAGTTAATCCCATAACCTGAGTCTCTTTCCTCTCTGTCCATACAGTCGGTCCCCATCTTGAGTTGGTCCTGTCCAGACCCTGGTTTCCCAGGGCCCATTTTCTGCAGCTCAAGTCACCTTCTAGATCTGTTGGCCTGGCTTCAGGGGAGATGGGCTACAGCTGGTCTGAGATAGGAAGACTGTGAATTTATTTAAACTTTCAGCATGACCCATTTGCTTCACTTTTTCCACTGTGATGAATGAAAATAGAGACAAGAAAATGTTTCACAAGATGGGCAACTCAAAGAGAATAAGGAAAATGCAGAATAAGGAAGTGTGCGATTTGTTTTTGCTTTTAAAAAGAAGCATATTTACAGAACTTCTTGATTTTTTTTTTTTTTTACCTCTGTCATCTGTGACCCATTCGCCTGTTCAGCCAAGATATTTTGGCTTTTTTTCCCTGGGAAACCAGTGGGTGGGTGAATATGGAGGAGCCAAGAGTTAACAAAATACCAGCAGATGCTGGAGCCGAGTGAGAGGATTCTCTCCGGCCTCCCAAGCAGAGGCATACCCCATTTCTCATCCTCCCAGCATCCCTTGAAAAACATGGCTAAAACTCCCCTTCTTGAGAGGATTTCCTACCCTTCACAAGGAAATCTTCATAACACTTCTGTCTCTGGGTAATCTTGGCTTTGCCTTTCGAAGGATGCCCTAAGCACTGTAGGAAATAATAGCATTGTCTTTGAAGTCAAGCTTACTGTTTGGAGTCCAGATCCATCATTGAATCCAAATCTACCATTTGCATCTGGGTGGCTTTTTTTGATAAATTTATTACTTTCTGAACCTGTTTTCTCATCTGTAAAAGAGATATAGTGCCTATCTCATCAGATTTGCTAGATTTAAATTAGATAATCTGCATAAAGTGTCTCACACATTGCCAAACACCTGATTAATCTCACTAAATTACAAAGCTTTTGCAATACCACACCTTTATGTACAGCTTCCTGTTTTCCCTGTAACTAAGAAGTGGACAATAGTAGCCCCCCCTTTTTTTTAAAGAGAGAGAAAGGGGGGCACCTGGGTGGCTCAGTGGTTGAGCATTGGCTCCGGGCATGATCCTGAGATCCTGGGATCAAGTCTCAGTTCAGGCCCCCGCTTCTCCCTCTGCCTATGTCTCTGCTTCTCTCTGTGTGTCTCTCATGAATAAATAAACACAAAAAAATCTAAAAAAGAGAGACAGAGAGTGTGCATGAACATGGAGGGGTGTAGGGGAGAGGCAGAAGGAGAGAGAGAATCCTAAGCAGGCTGCGTGCTCAACATGGAGATCGATTCAGGGCTCAGTTGCTTAGGACCCTGAGATCATGACCTAAACTGAAATCAAGAGTTGGACACTTAACCAACTGAGCCACCCAGGCGCCCCAATAGTAGCTTTTAACTTGATTCTAGTGGCAGTAGGAGAAGCAAAGTGAATTAAATGTTTTTCCTTATCAATGTTAAGGAATAATGTACACACAATAAATCTGTTTAAATTCAATGAGTTTGTCAGTTGCTTATGCCCATGAAATAGTCAAGATACGGAACATTTCTCTTAGTCCCGAAAGCTTCCTCTTGTTCCTTTCCTGTCTGTCCCTTCTTTTGCCTTCAGCCTCAGGCAAACATTCATCTGTTGTCAGAGGAGTTTGCATTTTATATAAATAGAATTATACAACATGCACACTTTTGGTCTGGCTTCTTTGAGCATCACAATTTTTAGATGTGTCCATATTGGTTCATAGATCTTTTTAATCACTGAGTAGGATTCCATTGTATGGATATACTACCAATTGGTGGACTTGGTATTTTTTTCCCAATTTCTGGCTATTTTATTTCTTTAATTTATTTATTTGGGTGGGGGGCAAAAGGAGAAGGGGAGAGAGAATCTTGAGCAGACTCCTTACTGAGCATGGAACCTGACATGGGGCTCAATCTCATGACCGTGAGCGAGATCATGGCCTGAGCCAAAATCAAAAGTCGGCACTTAACCAACTGAGCCACCCAGGTGCCCCAAGTATCTGGCTGTTTTAAATAAAGCTCATATGAACATTTTATTTGCAAATCGTTGTGTGGATGTATGTTTTCATTTCTTTTGTGTAAATACCAAGAAGTCAAATGGCTGGGTCATATGGTACTTGTTTGTTAAGCTTTTTAAGAAATGCCAACTTCTTTTCAAAACATGCTGCCCCATTTTACATTCCCAGCATCACTGTGTGCAATTTTCCCTTGCTCTGCTTTCTCATCAATACTTAGTATGGTCACTCTTTTTTTTTTTTTCCTGTTTTTACTTTTATTTGCATTTACTTTATGCAGAATTTACTCCTAGGCCATAAGTTTTTGTTTCTTTGGTTTCTTCTGGGAGATCATTTCCTTCTGTGCAACCTCCTCTTCTGCTCTTTTCAGTAAGGAGCATCTCCGTGTGGGAGGAAGAACTCATGAGTGGGTGAATCCAACCATGAGCCCTGTAAGTTCTACTCCACTCTTGATGGCTCTGTTCAACTGGATGTGTTCAATGATCTGAGAATCTACAACTAAACTCTTAAGCTTAGCGTTACTCTCTACATTTTTAAGCATGTGCAGTAAAAATTCAGCACTCTTTTTGGGCCACCAATCCTGTGTGCAGCCCCACTGTTTGGCCTGGGCACACCTACCAACTCCACCATTGTAGCGACAGAATGGCACATATTGCTTCTGTAAAGTGACATTTCTCACATACTTGGTGGCTTTTCAGAGATGCATACCCTTGATGGTCTGGTCAGTTTCATGTGCATTCTTAAAGTCAACACGAAGATTTGAACCTCTCGATTTGCATGATTCTGTAGGGTTTTCTGGGTCAAGTAAATAGTGACCCATTTTCAGAGATCACCTTAGGCTGTTTACAGGAAGAGCAGAGTTGTAAGAATTTTTTAAATAGTCTGGATACCAGCTTTTTATAAGGTAGAAATATCTGTAATTTTTCTGCGAGTCTGTGAAAACATGTATTTTCTTCTAGTCAGGCTTGCCTTTTCATTTTCTTTAATGGTGCCATTTGAGGAGCAAGAGCTTTGAATTTTGATGATCTGTTTATCGTATTTTTCTTTTATGCTAATTTTTGGGGGGTTTTTTTGCTTCAAGGTCACAAAGACTTTTCTCATATTTTTTTCTAGGAGCTGTTTAGCTTTTACACTTAGATCTATGATCTATTTCAGATTAATTTTTGTGTATGATGTAAGTGTTAATATGGAAATGATCTTTGCAGAATCTCTATTTAATTCTCAGTACGTAAGTATTCTCAGGCAGATAATTATCCCTCATTTTAATGATTTGGAATATATATCTCAGAAAGATTAACTTGTTCAAATCATACAACCAGGATTCACACCCATGATGGCCCAACATCCCATACTCTTTCTACCCTATAACATTGGCATTTTGTTTTCAACATTGAATAAGAATCTATATTTTAAAAGCTCAGTTGTAACCTGTGAAAGGATGTAAAAATATGGGATGGCATTGCCATTGTCAGGACACTCTTAATGCCAGAGCACAAGCTTATGACATTAACTGTAGCAAGGATGTTGGATCTGGGGCCTGGGGCTCCTTGTCAGGTCATTTGCTTAGGTCTGTATTTCAGAAGCTATAAATATGTCTTGGTGGTGTCTTTTTTTTTTATTTTTTTTATTTATTTATGATAGAGAGAGAGAGAGAGAGGCAGAGACACAGGCAGAGGGAGAAGCAGGCTCCATGCACCGGGAGCCCAATGTGGGATTCGATCCCGGGTCTCCAGGATCGCGCCCCGGGCCAAAGGCAGGCGCCAAACCGCTGCGCCACCCAGGGATCCCTTCTTGGTGGTGTCTTGACAAGAAGCCTTCTTCCTAGTTCTTCTTCCATTTTACAGCTGGTTCATCAGAAATATGAAGTTAAATGCCTGGCCACACACACAGTTAATCCTTAAGAGCACTCAGCTGGATAGCTGAATCTCACTGTGTTTTGCTTGAGTTTTTATATTTGGAAAACAAACAGTGAGTCAGTGTCCCTTCTCTCTCTCTCTTTCTCATTCTCTCTCTCTCTCTCTCTCTCTTCTTTACCACCCCTTCTGGATTCTCTTAGATGCTGTGGTCACAATAGGTAAATATCTTTGCCCTAAAACATCCTTTGAGCCATGACAGAATCATGTGAAAGAAGTCCCCTGCATCAGAGAAGATGCCCCCTCTTCCCCTTTGAAAGAAAGGTCTATTTAAGACTATTCACTTTTGTCCTTAGAAGAGTCTTGAGTCTTGAGTTTATTCAGAAGGATCATATTGTTTCTTTAAAAAAATGGGAGAGATTGTAAAGATAACAGCTACATCTCTGTGTCCTTGCTTTTCAACAATGTAGCTTTGGTAAATTCATTCCTTTTTCTTCCTTTCTTTCTGTGAGGCTGTATGGTGTAGGGGGGAGAGCAAAAAGTTTGTAGGTGAATCCCAGCTCCAGTATTTACATAGTCAGTAAATCACTCAGTCTCTAAGAAGTTAAACTTCCTTTTTCTTGTCTATAAAATGGGCATAACAAGTACCCTATGGATTTGTTGCAGAATGTCTATACAGGGGATCCCTGGGTGGCGCAGCGGTTTGGCACCTGCCTTTGGCCCAGGGCGCGATCCTGGAGACCCGGGATCGAATCCCACGTCGGGCTCCCGGTGCATGGAGCCTGCTTCTCCCTCTGCCTGTGTCTCTGCCTCTCTCTCTATCTCTCTGTGACTATCATAAATAAATAAAAATTAAAAAAAAAAAAGAATGTCTATACAGTGTCTGGCAAATTGTATGCTATATTATCCCCTCCCATTCTCTTCTGTTAGATCACTTTCCAAAGAATAAAGACCATTTTTATTGGCTATTTATAAAAAATCCAAAGTAGGGGTGTTTGAGACTTATAAAGAATGTTTTTGGAGTACAGAGCCTTATTTAAAGGTACGTTAACAAATATACTGCTCTCTTTGGCTGAGCTGGGCAGTCTTATTTCAAAGTCCAGTCATGGAAGATGAGGCATTGTAGTCAATTCTACTTGGTTGTTTTCTCCCTTGAGGCTGCTAAGTAGATTGTCCTGGATCTCTAGAAGCAAACTCTGCTGTCTGTGATGTTATTGTTTGCTAGTGAAAAGCTTATTTTCTGGACAGAAGTATAAGCTCAGAGAAGAATGGAGAAGAAAAGGTAGTCTATCTGGATAAAACAGAGAGGATGAAGTATAGGCTGATAGGAGAAAGAAGGGAACTCAGTTTACACATTTGGAAGCTATACCTCCATCTTCTGAAATATAGCCCTAAAAAACATCAATCTCTGGGTCAATATGGGATGAGGACAAGTCAGTGTCTCTCAGTAACTTCTATCTACCACACCTTGAAAGTGGCTTCATTTTTCCTCTCTTACTTGAGAGCCTCCTTTGCATTTTCAGTCTGGGGCTGGCCCTTTGCCCATTAAGGAGTCTGTGGTCTCCCTAATCACCATTTCAAACCTGTACATCCTTTGAGATACAGTTCAGGGCTTTGCTCTTCCAAAAAGATTTCTTTAGCTACAATGTCAAGTTGGATGGTTCCTTGGCCATCCTACATCATTCAAGTAGCTTTGAGAATTTAAATCTGTGAATATTTAATAAGTACAAACTGCATATTGGAGAAGGGAGATTGATTACAGAGATAGATCAGACGTAGTACCAGTGGCACTTACACTTGACTATTTGTTGTACCACTTGTGTCTCCTCAGCTGGATTCCCAAGCCTCTCAGAAGTCTGGTGATTATTTATCTTTAACCTAAATCTCTCCTAATACATTTCATTTGCCCAGACTTCTTACTGTCTGCAGTTTTGGATACAGTTTATTTCACTTAACATTATAAGTCTAAAAATGCTTATTATAAATTTTGAAGATAATTTAATGACTTCAGTGTGACTCACTCATTAGACCACTTTGTAATACCAGAGTATTAGAGCCTTAATGTTCCTGGATAAAGAAATGGGCATCCTTGAATCATTAGAGCCCTTTAGTTATTTGTCTTTTGCAACTTAACCACTTACACCAAAAATTCTGTTTTTTCCCTCCCTAGCCGTATATAGAATATTTTGATTCTCTAACAAGTAAGATGAGAAGGTTAGTTCCTTCCTATCTCAAGGCATGTATTATATGGCTAAGTAACATTTACATTCAGATCTATAAATTAAAGAAGTCTTAAATTTCACCTGTGGGTTGATTCTAAGAATTAAAACTAATAAATATCTTTCTTTAGTGATATTACAATTATGTAAATATATACAGCAGATCAGAGTTGCATAATTTGACTCATAAGAAGAAAATAAAGTTCTATGATACTAAATCTGTGATACTTAAAGGAGACTATTCCAAACGTCAAGATCAAATAGATTCTCTTTCTATATTCCATCACTTGCCACATTTTCTTTGCTTCATATTTATACCTTGTCCTCGTTTTTTGTTTTCTTTGGAGTTTTGCATTGCCTTTTTTTCCTGACTAAAGAAAGAAGCCCCTGACTTTACCTTATGACTAATATCACTTGGCTTCCTAATCACGCTGTTTGTTTTAGGGAAATACTTTTCATCTTGACATATTCTTCTCTCAGTCCACAGAGTTCCTATTCGAATCTCAAAGCTTACTATCATTTCACTGAAGTTCTGGGTTAAATCTGCTTTCTCGCATGCCATGCCACCTCTTTCTTAGAATTCTTTTTAACTTTGTTGTAAAACATCCTTGGTAATTTTTCAGAAAGAATGTATAGAAGTTAAACTTTCTAAGTTCTTGCATATCTAAAATGTTTCTGCCCACTGGTTCTTGAGACATTTATTCAATTAATCACTTTGATTTCTGCTCCTTTTCACCTCACTTTCCTTATTCTCTCATTCTGTGATACCAATTATAATAGCTACTAGTCACAAGTGAGCCTTTGAGCCCTCGAAATCTGTTTCATCTGAATTAAGTGTCAAATACACACCAGATTTCAAAGAACAAAAAAACAAGATAGGAAAAGATCTCATTTTTACATTGATTATATGTTGAAATGATAATACTTTGGATATACTATTAAAATCTATTTTATGTTTCTTTTTACTTTTTAAATGTAAAAAGAAATTTCAAAATTACATATGTGGCTCATATTACATTTCTATTGGACAGTAACATTGGCTACTACATGCAGCTGTTTTCAATGTTCCTTTACCTGGCTTTCTTCACTTGGAATGAAAATATATCTACATTGTAGTACGTCTACCAATGCAATTCCATCTACTTGCCATCTTTTGAAAAGTGTTAAAAATTTCTGGTCTGGGGATGCCTGGCTGACTCAGTCAGTAGTACATGCAACTCTTGATCTCGGGGTTGTGAATTCGAATGCCACATTGGATCTAGAGATTACTTAAAAAATTATAATAAAATGCATTTCAAATAAATATTCTGGTCTGCTCCTTTTCTTCCTTGATTCTTCTTTCCCACCCTAGGCACAGGTATTAATTTATTCATCCTTGTACTACTTTGTCATGTCTTTGGGATTTGGGAGGGAGGAGAAGTAAACATATTTTCAGTCTTTCAATTGGGAAAAGGAAGATCTTACTGATCCTGTCATTATTTTGAGCAATAGTACAATGGTCATCTTTATGCATAAGTCTATATGCATCTCTGGATATTAAGAAATTCTGGAAGTAGACATATACAAGCTTAGATTGTATGATTTTTTTATGACTCTTGATAGACATAACAAATTTACCAAAAGTACAACTTATGTTCTCATTTGATTATTAGGTAAAAGAAAGCTGTTATCCAAGAAGTACCCAGATTTAATCTCAGTCCTCTTTTTTATTTTTAAAGATTTTATTTATTTATTTATTCATGAGAGACACAGAGAGAGAGAGAGGCAGACACACAGGCAGAGGGAGAAGCAGGCTCCATGTAGGGAGCCTGACGTGGGACTCGATCCCGGGTCTCCAGGATCATGTCCCAGGCTGAAGGCAGCACTAAACCGCTGAGCCACCCTGGCTGCCCAGTCTCAGTTCTCTTATATGAGTCTTTTAGCTCAGCTTTTGTGGAAAGCATGGTCTGTTTTTCGAATCACTTAAATTTTATAGCCTTCATTTTCTTATTCGTAAAGTAGAGATAATCATGCCCTGGAGTAATGTATATAAATGCTCATTGCAAGTAATATGTTCATTGATTTATTTCAGCAAGTGTTTGAGAGCTTCCTACTTGGGCTAAATACATATGCTACACTAGGAACCATGGGAAATGTCCAAATGATATAGACCCTGGCTTCAAAACTAATCTTTTATGGAGAGAATAGAGTGGAAATCAAGACCTATTCATAAGAAACTATCTAACAAGTCTTTTTGTGATTTGTAAGAAAAAGTACAGACAAGGTGTTAAAGGGGTTTAGATGAGAAGGTTTCATATTCCACTTAAAAATTAAAGGAAACAGGGGGGCTGAGGGGCTCAGTCAGTTAAGGGTCTGTTCAGGTCATGATCCTAGAGTCCTGGGATTGAACCCTGGGTCAAGCTCCATGCTGGGCAGGGATCCTGCTTCTCCCTCTTCCTCTGCTCCTCCCCCCCTGCTTGTGCCTTCTGTCTCTCAAATAAATAAAATCTTTTTTAAAATATCATAGGAAACAACCTAGAGGAGGTGGCACTGGAGGTAGTCCTTGAAGGAGGAGTATAATTTCAACATGGTTGGGGAGACATGAGATATGAAAATGAACTGTAGCAAAGGCACAAAGGTGAGTTCTAGGCAGATCAGTTGATAGTGTTCACTCCAGTGTAGGCAGAAGGCAAGGAAAAATTGTGGGTATAAGTGTTTTTCTGAGTATACTTATTTGCATATGTCACAGAATGAGGTACTCCCTATATTTATTTCTGCTGTGCCTTGATAGAGAAGGCAGAGAAATCATTTTACTCTGCTTTGGCTCTGACCAGAATTGAGTAGGCAAAGTCCATCTTGTCCATAGGGACAAGAACACAATATATTTACACTGGCCTTTCTCTCACACAGAAATTAGAAATTCTGAGACATTTAAAAACAGTTCTAAGGCTATGACACATTACACTTATCCAATCAAATGATAATTTGCATCAGAAATTTTGAGATCAGAGGAAAAAGATCCTTGAGAATAATTGAGACAAGGAAAAGATGGCAATATATATAAAGAGAGTAGTGAAGGAATTAGACCTTTGGTATTATCATGAAATGGTTAAGAGTTTCATGAAACAAAGGCAAAGATTCTGCTTTCTTTCCATCTTTCTGGCCCTCTCCCTTCTGGGAGTTCACTGTCCTTCAACTGCTGTTTGGTAACTTCAGGCTGTTCTCTGACAATCTAGAACCATTTTGATATTACCCATCTGCCCCCTACCATCATGCTCATGATGTTTTCATCCTCAGCAACATTCAGGATTCTCTTTCTTGTTACCCTGTAAAATGAAGTCAAGTTCCTATGCCTAGTATTCGGAGCTCCCTCAGCCCATCTGGCAGCTCCAGCTTGTATTTACCATCTTACTTTACATTGTACTCCACTACTCTAATCTTGAGTCTCTGACTTAACATCTTTTATCCACCTCTTCCAATAGAAGTGTCTAGTTCATTTATTTACTCACCAAACATTTATTGAATGCCAATTATGTATTATTTCTTCAGTTAACTTTTGTTAAGCAACTGCTGTGTCTAGACCTTATTTTAGAGCCTGTGAATAGAGAAATAGGAAAGGGGATAATGGTGGTAAATGGAAAAAGACCCTGAGATATAATTGGGGAATCTGTATGGCATATAAAATTTAGATGTGACAGGAGATACCCATGTAGTCTCCTCGAATAATCATTGCCTTTAGCCATACTGAGCTATATCCCTGTTACACACTGAGATCAAGGCTCCTGTAATATTCAGATTCAATTTGAATATATTGCCAAATGGAAATGATCAAAGAAGTAGCTATCCTGATCCTGAACTAGAGTCATCAACATCAGAACTAACTACTAATGGTTTCTTAAAAGACATCATTTATTCTTGATACATCTTGTCAGAATGATCAACAATTCCACTGTGTTTACACCTAGTAGCACTGTTGGGATCTGTGTCAAGGGGCCCTTTTTTTTCACTGGTGACTCCCAAAGAGCAGATACTCAGAAGCTGCTACACACTCACCCACCATATTGACTCCATTCTCATTCCCTAAATGAGCCTTGTTCTTTCCTGCCTCCATGCCACTACTCATCAGTTTGGTGAGGAAAGAGAGGATTTAGAGCTATATCTGGGTTTGAGACCTACGTTCACCTCTTGTTTGTTCTGTAGCCTGGGGCAAATTTTTTAAATTGGTAAAAAGCTTTGAGAGAATAATAATATGTGCCTTTCCCAGTGTCATCTGTTATAAGGTTTTGGTTTTTTTTTTTTTTAATGTAAACATGTCTTTATTTTGACTTTAATTTGAGGACTAATTTGCTGAATATAGAATTATTGGCTGATTTTTATTGTCAGCACATTCGATATGTCATTCCATGTCTTTTGACATCAATATTGTTGGGATTTTTTGTTTGTTTTTTGTTTTTAAAAATATTTTATTTAAATTCAATTTGCAAACATATGGTATAACACCCAGTGCTTATCCCGTCAAGTGCCCCCCTCAGTGCCCATCTTCCAGTCACCCTATCCCCTCCCACCTCCCCTTCTACAACTCTTTGTTTTTTTTTCCCCAAGTGTTATAAGATATTGATGAAGATTTATGTGAAAGTACTTACCATAGTTTCTGTCACATGGCAAGTACTTTTTCTTTTCTTCTCTTCCTAGGGAGCTTTTCCTTCTTCCCCCGTCTGTATTTATTAAAATTCTGTCACATCCCTTATTGAGCTCTTATATCTCTAGTAAAACTTTTCTAATATTCTCAGATGCAAGAGATATGGGCTTTCTGTTTTGTCTGTGCTTTGTTTGTAGGATTTTAGACTTTGGAAGAAGGAGTTCTTTTTTTGTTTTTTTTTTTTTTAAGATTTTATTTATTTATTCATGAGCAACACACGGGAGTGGGGGAGAAGGGGGAGCCCGATGTGGGACTCGATCCCGGGTCTCCAGGATCACGCCCTGCACTGAAGGCAGATGCTCAACCGCTGAGCCACCCAGCATTCCCTGGAAGAAGTAGTTTAGACAGAATGGCACAGGAGAGGGTATATGTCTGAACAAAATAGCACTGTATTTGGAAGAAGGAAAAATAAAGGTCAGTGAGAGATGATGTGCAAATGGTATAAATAAGGGTGTCTTGTCATTCAATGCAAAGTGACTGATTCTCTGCCCATCTCATTCCAGTGGGCCAGAGGCGAAGATTATCTCCAGTTCCTAGTATTAACCACAGAAAAGGGGCCACTCACTCCTCTTTATTCAGTGAGAGCCAGCTACCAATCACCCAGATAACCCTGAGCTTTTAAAATTTGGTGCAGTGTCTTGATTAGAACTGGACAGTCTGTAGATTTTTCTAGGAGAACCAAGCTTGGTCAACAGAATAGGAAGCATCCAGAATGACATCAGTCTCACAAGCTTTGAAGGGATCAACCAAAGGTGGCCAACACAACTGCCTGTTCTTTTATTTATCATTTTACACCTGGTGTAGTCAGGAAGCTACATTTAAAAAACAATTTTCTTTAAAACAAAACAAAACAAGAAACCCTGTAGTCAAAAAAGCACTCATTTGCTGTAAATCTGGAAGGATTCATTCATTGGAGCTGATTGTTCACATTTGTAGAATTTAGAATTTTGTAGATGGAAGGGGCCTTAGAGTTGAATAGGGTCTTCAGAAGGAAACAAAAGGCTCTTGCTTTCTGGATGAACAGAGTTCATTCACTAGACAGTTTTTCTTGATCTATGAGGAGTGATTTCAGACAATTAGCTAATTGGTTGAAGGAGGTGACCTGTCAGCTTTGCAGAGAGGATGTCTGCTTTTAGGGATCCACACAGAGAACACATCTTAAGCTTTCCATGACAGCCAAAAGCAAGCCCATTAATCCTCCTATGTAATGGCCAGTTATAACCACAGATAAGTGCATTTCACTGGAGAGTGAAGCCATGAAAACCCAACCAGCTGCCAACAGCTGATCACTGTGCCATTTCAGCTCAATGTTGTTTTAGGCTTTGAAATATTTCTGAACAATCTTCCAATTTGCTCTATTGTAAAGAGATAAGTGACCCTTCAGAAACAGTGTACTGTTTATTTTTAAGTGTTATCAGAGGCTTAGTTTGCTGAAATGACACTTGCCTATTGTATAGAAAACAAGGACAGAACTCATCTGTGGCCATCTTGAAAGTCCAAATGGGTACAAAAATAAATAAATAAATAAAGGGGAAATGGAAAGCTTCTGTAGGGAAATGTTAAATTTTTCTGGATTTCAATGTGAAAGAAATTCAGAACAGAAGAAGAGGATCATGGACTCCCAAGAAGAGAATCTTAGAAGATAACTGATATAAGTCAATAAACTGAATCTCTTTGCCCCTAGTCTGAGAGCCAGTGAAATTGGTGTCATTGTTTTTTTGGAACATATTATTAAGATGTATCCAGGACATGCAGTTTTATGATTAGAATGGCTATGACCATCGTAGGATGAGTAGTACCTCCAAACAAAACAAGCACAGGACTAGTCATTAAGACACTAGAGTTTTAATAGCACATATGCACCCTTGTTGTTAGCATAGTGGTTAAGAATCAGGGTTTTGAATCTGTCAGACATAAGCTTGAATTGTTTCTGTCACCTACCTACTCTATAACCTTGGTTAAACACATGGTAAGTATTTATATCAGGAATATTTATAATTTATTAAGCTGAGAATGATTTAAATAGCATACCACATTACAAGAAGTCTATAAAAGCAGTTGCTGTTTATTCTTTGTATCTTACCATTCAACTTTCCATAGTGTTGGCATTTTACTTCATGGTAACAGGAAGAGCTTTCCCATGAGTCCCCCGCAGATTTCTGCTTATATTTTTATTGTTTAGAACTGTGGCACATGGATGCCTCCAGTTAGAAGGAAGGCTAGAAGAAAAGGAAATATTCTGCTTCTCTAGACTCTGTAATGAAGGCAAATGAGGAAGACAGAGATTGTGAATGGATATGACATTATCCAGCCAATACTGCTATGTCTGGCATAGCATTTGGTTCACGTTAAATGTTGTGATGGTGATGATAGTAACAGATAACCCACCTCATGCTCTTCTGCAGATTCCAGTGATAGGATATTAAATATTTTATATTTTATGAGGTACTTTTACTTACTGAGGAGTTTCTTGATGGTATTGTTATTGCATGTTTGGAAGTTCCTTGATGATTGATTCAGAGAAGATGTCGACCAGGAAGGATAGGGTAATCCAGGCCTTCACATTGACCTGGCCCAGCTCCAGGTGAGTTGCTTTCAGAGCCTTTCTAGACCACCCAGAACCACAGCAGTTGCTTACCACTCTAAACTCCTAACATCACTTATGACATAATGTTTATTTGCTGCTTTGTAGTTTTTAAATACAGATAGCTTCTTAGCTAGATTTGGAGCTCCTTAATTTCAGGGTCTGCACAGAATGTGCCCTCTGGAATGTAGGGCAGAACTCGATTGCTATTCATTTATTTACAAAACATTTTCTATTTCTCACCATTACCTGAATTTGGGGTAGTGTGGGATTGGGGAGTGATTAGAATGATGGTTTTCTGTTGGGGAGGAATTTATTTTCTCTTGCTCACATCTCCACCATTTTCCCCTTTAACATCCCCCCTTCTTGCTCTTGTCCTCCTAAGAGAGTAATATGGATTCTCAGGGGATAGAATAAATCATTCCATCTTGTATACTCTGTAGTCTCTTCTTAAGTAAGTCTCAACTTTGCCTTGGCTATAAGGGATTTTGCCCTACTAGAAAGTAGGGCAAATATTCCTGCCTCCTTACTGCCATCTGTAAGACTGTAGCTATGCAGCTTCTTTCGTGATTTTTGTACACTTTAGCACTGCTGCTGTATATTTTTGGAGAGTTGACTTAAGAGGCAAGGAGTATTGGGCAAGGAAATCAAACCCATTGAAATCTACAATAAAGTGTAAATGATTATCTGATCTTTTGCTGAGACCAAATGCTAAGAATGTCTAGGGATCTTGGAGCTTGAGGATATTAGATGAACATCTAGCAAAGAGTATTTAGTAGCAAAGCCATTTGGATAACCCTACTGCCCAGTCCAGGGTTCTTGTAACATTTCTCTGCTAGTGCTTTAGTCTTTAGAAGTCCATAGTGGAATATAGATGCCAGAGTAAAACATAGCCAGATTTCTGAGCACTTGAATCCAGAGGAGTTCTTCTGTTTACCATGACACTGCTGCAATTTTAGAAATAGAGATGAGAGTAGTTGTTAACATATTTTAGTTTAATTTATATCACTTCCTAAGTCACTAATACAATTTGTTTATTTTGTTTCTAACTGCACAAAATCCAAGAATTTCCAAACATCATGTTTGTCATATTCTTTGGCTAATTTTCCTATACTTTTTATTCCTGACTGATAATGGTGGTGGTTTAAGCATAGCAAATGAAATGACAGATGTGGTACCTATATGTCCCATGTTCTAAAATAAACTTAATGTGCAGACATCCATAGACAAAACACAAAATCCTTATTATTATCTATTTATATTATGAAGCATTTCATCAGAGCTTGGAGATTTGGGGGTGCCAGTTACTTATCCTTCCCATTCTTCTGATATAGAAGGAGCCAAATGGAGAAGGTGTATCAACTCTACTTGTGGATGCTTAATAGCTCCTAAGGTATAGTCTGCAGATGTAGATTTAGGACTACTCTGTGCAATGAGAGAAATCTAAATCACTAAGAAGTCTATTCAGTAAGAAAAGAGGAAGCTGAGGATCATAGACCTTAAAAGGATCCCCATGATGACTGAAAAGGAGCACAGAAGTGTAGGAAGTTATGGTGTCAGATAATCCAAAGGATTTAGGAGCAGCTTTCAGGAAAGGAGTACTTGGCTGCCTCCAATGCTGCCAGAAATCAGTGAAGGTAGGAGCAGCAATAATAAATGTATCCATAGAATTTTACAACAAAGGAAGTCTCAGATCATCCTTGTTTATTAAAAATAAAAAAGAAAGAACAAAAAAAGCTGTTTTCCCAGCCCTGCCTCCCTAGACTGTAATCACATAGGACCACCTACGTTTTGTTTTCCAATGTACCTGCACATCTGGCTCCCATTGGGTATAAAAATATGATATTGAAGGATATTTGGCCTCATATCATTTCGGATAAACCTGGAAGAAGAACTTAGTGTATGTGTCTGTGTTTAAAGGATGATTGCGGGACATCTGGGTGGCTCAGTGATTGAGCGTCTGCCTTTGGCTCAGGGTGTGATCCTAGAGTGCCAGGATCAAGTCCCACATCAAGCTCCCTGCATGGAGCCTGCTTCTCCCTCTGCTTGTGTCTCTGCCTCTCTCTCTCTCTCTCTCTCTCTCTCTCTCTTTCTCTCTCTCTCTGTCTCTCATGAATAAATAAAAATATTTTTTAAAAAATAAAGGATAATTACTGATAAGACTTTCCTTTGTAATCAAGGTTCCAAATTTCTGTGTATGAGGACTTGTAAATCACTCGACTAGGAGGAGAGTCCTCATAAAGTAGCAGGGTGATGAGCTCTCTTCAAAAGAATGGCACGTCCTAGGCAGCCCAGCCTTGTTGTCCTCCCTTCTGTTATTTGTAGGACCCGTCTTTCCTACCAGACTCTGAGGTTCTTGATCCATTGTTGTTCAGTGCTGTGGGCTAGGGTGGGGGTTACACCATTGTTGGGGCTTAATGTTTGGCAGAATTCGATTTCTGGAAGTATAAGAGAAGGGGAAGATGCAGCCTCTGGAAAGCAAACTCCATCTTCACATTTCTGCCCTGGCCCTGGGGTATAGAGGGAACTCCATGGACCTGCTTCTGCTTCTAAGCACCTACCTGCCTCCATGCATCTTTCTCAAAATCAAAGGACACTCCCTTAAAGCTACCTGTTGGTCTGCTAGTGTTGCATGTTAGTTTCCCTGCTCTTCAAGCCACGCTTTGATCTGTCATTACAGATGACTTCAAGGGCAAATCAATTTCCTGCATTCCAGTGCCAACCTCTGTGCAGGTTTTCCAGCCTTTTAGATCTTACTAACTCCTAAATTTTGGGGGTTTATGACTTGCTAATCAAAATTCACTTAAACATAGAATAGCATTTGTACAATCGCGCTACTTGCCTCATCATTTGTGTCAAGCCATGTGTCTAAGGCAGCGGGGCTCTTATCTTCCATGCTATAAGGATTTACGTGACTAGAGAGCCTAGAACTCAGTGCATACTTGATGAATGTTAAATTGAAATTTTAATCACACCAGGTGCCTGATGTGCTTTTTTGGGAAATAAAGCCAATGCTAAGGTGATCTCACTAGGTTTGAGGGCAAGCATGGTGGCTTCCTCAGACACTTCTTGAAGAACGGGGAGCTTTCCCACTAGCATCCAATAGCCTGTGTATTTTTAGTCCTCGCTTTTCATGTAAGTTTCCCGTTAACTGCTTGCAGGAAATCTTTTCTTGGACATAATCTGCCCATTTCCTGAAGTCTTCCTCTCCACATTGTGTCAGTTTGGGGATGAATCAAGTCAGCAGTTTTGGAGAGTGTGTATTCTCTTCCCTGCCACAACCTCCCCCTTTTGTGGGATACCAGAAAGCTGCCTTTCTTGCCTGTTTCTGGGGGTGAAGAGAGGAGGGGCGAGCCCTTGGTGTGTGTCAGCCTCTTAGGCTGCCTGACACAAATGTCCTTTTGTATGTGGAGGGGGCATGTGTGTGTTTTTCCCCTTCCCAATGGACACTTTCATTTATTAGGTCCGGATGGTGTCCTCTGAGCTGTACACAATGGTGTAGGAGATAAAGAGCTGCCTTAGTGAGGAGGCTGTGGAGGCAGCAACTGGTTTTTCTTCTCTGTCCCCCACTCCCTTTGTCCATTGTGAGTCTGGTCTGATTTGAGCCAGGCTAGGATCTCTGTGATCCCTTTCTAGGGCTGGAGCAGCATGGACACTGTTGCTTTTACCTCAAAGACTTCAAATTTGGAGAAAGAAGTTTTCTGTGATAAGGATAACAAACCCTCATGTTTTTACAACATTAGTTTTTAAGCATGTTACAGCTTTTGAGGAAATGAGATTCTGGCTTTGGTATCCCTTAAGAATGTAGGATTGGGATCAAAAGACAGGAGTTTGAGAGCTGACCATGCTATTTAATAACTATGAGACCTCAGGCAAGTTATAGTGCTAATAACAGTCTCCACCTCAGAGAGTGTTCCAAAGTTTAAATCAAAAAACATATGTGAAAGCCTGCCACGTAGGAAGCACCCAAAAGTTAATCTGAAAAAAGAGCTGGTAGGTAGAGATGTCAGATGAGATTATGGAGATGAATACGCTATGTGTGAAATGCTAAACATTTTAATTACTCTTTGCTTTGAGGTCTGAGAGTAAGCATTTTCTCTCTCCTCTAAAGCTCCCCCTTCACCTGGATTCTCATTCCTTCCTGCTGTCAGTCATTAATCGCTATGGGTTCCTCTTTCACATATTGGCATGGATCTTCT
Source organism: Vulpes lagopus (assembly GCF_018345385.1). Lineage (NCBI taxonomy): Eukaryota > Metazoa > Chordata > Mammalia > Carnivora > Canidae > Vulpes > Vulpes lagopus. The sequence goes on along the minus strand of NC_054838.1, from coordinate 29,167,286 downwards.
CTCTCTGAAAGCAAATCGCTGGCTCTCGAGGCCAGCCCAGTGTTTGGCACAAAGCAGGTTTCAACAGTTGCTTCAATAGATCCTCATTGTTAGACACTCCAAAATCCAGTCCTTTTCCCAATCACAGGGGCCTGCCCTTAATCACTCAAACTTGTTTGGTTTTGTTTGTTTGTTTGTTTGTTTGTTTGTTTTCTTTTGTACTCAGGGATTAGTGCAAGAGATGAAAACCATTCCAGATACTTTGAACAGGAAAGAATTTAATAACAGGAATTAGTTGCTTCCCAAATGGTATGAAGAACTAAAGCTGTGTGTTCTGGTCTAGAACTCCTCGAATGCTACTCCTCCTTACCCCCACTACCACTACAGCGATCAATCTAACACCCCACTCCCCCGAAGTGGCAGTGAACTATGATTGGAAGGTCAGACTTGAGATGCCCCTGCTACAATGGCCCCACGGTACTCAGGATGCTGGAACATGCCCCCACTGTGTAAAACCCTTTCCTATCCATACCCTTGCAGCCAAGAGCACAGAAAAATGGTCTTCCTTTCTCTTTCATTTTACCAGGTTTATATAAATGGCAAATAACTGGCAGATTTACTGCAAGCAAATCTGGAAAAGTTTATCTTTTAGTTTTCCAGAATTTCCAACTGGAAGGAGGGTGGATTGGAGGTTGAGGGAGTCAGCCTACCATATATTCCACACCAGCTTCATCTCAAGAGTATTTCAGGTAGTGATATGACAGGATAAAAGCTAGATAAGAAAATACAAACAACTCCTTCTGAATCGACATGTTACCTTCCGAGTACAGAGCCGCTTTCCACAGAATGTGTTCTGGATCATGTGTCTCTATGGGAATTCTTCACCTTTCCTTGGCCTTAAAAAGAGCTGGCCCCAGCTACCTCTTCTTGGTAACCAGTGGGTTGTGCTCAACAAATGTTTGAATGAAAGCCTTCTGTATTTGTCAGACACTGTGCTATGCAAGGGGGACACAAAGTCAAAAAAGTAAAATCAGGCTCTGCCTTCAAGGAGTTCTAGGAGGATGATCAGAGATGAATTGTAAGTACTAACCTGAGGGTATTCTCCAGAATAGAGATGAGAGGTCCACAAATCAGGAGATAAATGAGGATAAATACTGAAAAGCTATCTGTATTCATGTAAAGAGTTTAAATGTAATTTTTATCAATAAGAGCCCACAAGCCTGGCTTTATAAGCTTAAATATAATTTCTTTTTCTCCTAATTACTGAACCCAGACCTAAGACCTCAAAATGTTCCTATTTTTCTCAATATTTGTTAATGAAAAAATTTCAAACACATAGCAAAGTTGAAAGAATTTTACAGTGTATGCCCATAAATTCACCATCTTAATTCTGCCATTAGTATTTTACTATATTTGCAGTATCACATCTTATCCATCTATCCATCCCTTTGTCCATTCATTATCGATCTTATTTTTAAAAACATTTGGAGTAAATTACAGACAGTATAGTTCTCCCTAAATATTTCAGCATGCATATCATGAACTCACTTACTAGAGTCTAGTATTTGTTTAATATTTTTCTGTAAGATAAAACTTACATAGAATGAAAGCTGAAGTCATAAGTGAGCATACTCTAAGATTTGACAAATGCATGGACCTACTTAACTTAGGTGCCTATCAAGCTATAAAACATTACCAGCATCCCAGAAAGTTTCCTCATGATCCTTCCCAGACAGTTTCCACAGGCAACCACCATTCTAATTTTGTCTACACCACAGATTATTTTTGCCAGTTTTAGAATTTCATATAAATGGAACCTTATATGTGCTTTTTAAAAAAAGTTTTATTTATTTATTTGAAAGAACATGAGTTGAGGGAAGGGGCAGAGGGAGAAGGAGAAGCAGGCTTCCTAAGTGGCGAGCCCAACATGGGGCTTGATCCCAGGACCCCAGAATCATGACCTGAGTCAAAGGCAGATGCCCAACCGACTAAGGCAACCAGATACCCCTAGTATGTGCTGTTTTGTGTAAGACTTGTTTCTTATTTCTGAGCATAATACTTTGAGACCCAATCATGTTATAAGTTGTATTAATAGCTCATTTTTTTATTGTTGAGTAGTATTCCATTGCATGAATATACCACAGTTTGTTTATCCATTGTCCTATGGGTGGATACTTGGATTGTTTCCAGTTTGGGGCTGTAATGAATAAATCCACTCTGAACCTATCATGTCTTTTTCTTTTAAATACTTTTATTTCTTCAAACTGTTTTAGGTTTACAGAAAAATTAAGAATATAATATAGAGTGTACCCATTTACCCCACAACCAGTTTCCCCTCTTATTAACATCTTAAGCTTAAGATGTTTTTTAAGTATTTTAAGTAAGGTCTTTTTTTTTTTTAAGACCCCCTTTGGCTTAGTGTTTTTGGCTGACTACTTAATGGATTGCTATTTGGGGAAAATGCAAGTGCAGTGCTGCCAGTAAATAACCTGTAGCAGGAAATCACTTTTATCATCCTATTATTGACACAGGACCTGTGTCAATAATCAACTAAATTGGATCTGTGTCAATTTACCAACTAAATGGGAATCATGAACACCTAGGGGTTGATATGTATATCCATACCTGAGAGTCTTACTCATGGAATAGTTCAGGGTCAGGTCTTTGGGTTCTTGGGTTTGTAGGTAAGGGTCATAGGTCTGTGTCTTCATGTGTACTAGCAAATGAGCATTCCACCACCACACTCTCTGTCTTCCACTTCTAGACTTTCTTCTTACTTCCTAACAAATCCTCAACAAGGTTGTAAGATTTTTTTTCTGAAAGCAGTTTATATTGCATTTGCCAGTTTATAAAGATCTTTAACATCCATTTTATTCTTCATTCTATCTAGTAAAGTATCTATTATACTCCCAGAGGAAGTATTAAAAGTCAAAGAGATTAAATTACTTCTCTAGAGTCACACTGCTAGTGATTAAGAGTTTAAGATATAAGTCCAACTCTACCTTGCTCTTAAATCCTGATTTTTTTTTTCTTAATATCACATTATTTCTATTCAGAATTTTGGGGCTTTGACATTCTTTTTCAAGGCAAACCATTAGTAGATCATGTAAGACCCTCTGTGATTGAGACTTGACCTACTTTTTATCATTCTCATCTTTTCCTGGGCTCCCCATACAGTCACTTGTATGTTGTTTCCTGAACACTTTATGAATATTGCTACCTCCATGCATTTTGATGATGAGATCTTCCCCCTTATATTCAGAATGTTTTTTCTTCCTTCCATTTTTTGTCTCTTATTACCAGAATTTGTCTTGGGGAGTAGATTTCATCCTTTAAGACCCATCTTGAATATTATTACTTTTCCACAAAGCATCCCTGACCAGTCAGTTCCCTCCATCATTCCCTCCCTACCACTGCCAGTTCCCAGCATGAGGTACATGGTCCCCTATTTGCTCATATAATAGACTTTGAGGGCCCAGTAGCTCTATTCCATATTCAGATACAAAGATGATTAAAACATGATCCCTTGAAGTTATTTACAGTCTGTTAGGGCAATTAGACAGGCACAGAAGTGATGATAAATTATCATAGGGATTAGAAGTTGACCCAGATATAGATTTATTGAATTCCCGCTGTTTATCCAGCACAGATGCTCAGTATATATTTGTAGAATTGCATTGAATAATAGACACATGTATTTGGGCTAAGTAGGAATGACCTTGAACATAGGCAGAGGTGGTGGCTTATTTGCTAGACTAAAGATCAGAGAAGGGGTCTGTGCCCAAATTTCTGTTCAACTTCTCCTTAGTCTCCATCCCACAATGTCAGAATGATGTCTTCTTTGGACATATTTGAGGATAGTAAACTGATGACTTAAACATTTTCTATAATATCATTTTATCTATTCAACAAAAGTCAGTGAGTTCCTAGTCTATGTTGTATCTTTGTCTATGTCTGACGATACAGGGATGAACAAAATGTTTCCCTCAAGAAGCTTAAGTAACTCATAGCAAAATATAGATAACTTTACAGACAAATCATAATAAATAATATGAATCTTTTTAGAATAAGAACTAATTATTTTTAAGTTTTTATTTAAATTCCAGTTAAATAAAAAAAAATAAAAAAAATTCCAGTTAAATATAGTATAATATTACTTTCAGGTGTACAGTATAGTGACTCAACACTTTCATACAACATCCGGTGCTCATCACCACAAGTGTGCTTCTTAATCCTCACCATCTATGTAATCCATCCTCCCACCCACCTCCCTGCCTGTAACCATCAGTTTGTGCTCTGTAGTTAAGAGTCTGTTCCTTGGTTTGCCTCTCTCTATCTCTTCTGTTTTGTTTTTTTCCTTTTGCTCATTTGTTTTGTTGGAATAAGAAGTAATTTAAAGTAACAGTTTCTTTCCTTATAGGAAAGCCCTTCAAAGTTCTTTCACAACCATAATTTCAGTTATTTGCTCTTCATTTAGCCTTTTTTTTTGAGAACCTACAGAAAAAGATTAGTACACATATGATTCAATAGAATTCACTATTCTTACTGACCTATGATCACAATATATCATTTGGTTTTATGAGGAAAAGCAAAGAAATACAAAAACAAAATTTTATCAAAATGAACTTAAGTAATTTTCACATTTGGATGGTGTTTGTGTCTGCTAGTCCTCCTCTGGCATCAAGTTGTGATGATTTTAAGTAAGACATTTATCTGAAAATATCACCTTTTCTATCTCACAAAGTTGGAAGCATCTTCCATAAAAACTAATGGACTTCTTTAGATATTGATATGGAATAAGCTCCTAGATAGAATTTGAGTGGAAAAAGTGAGCCCCATTTATGCTATACTGTATAATAATTTGTATACAATATTTACTATTGCATACATAAAATTTCTCTGAAATGAAACACAAGAAACTTACAACAACTTATTTCCATAAAGCAGAACAGAATGGCTGGGTTAGGGTGCAAGGAGACTTTTTACTGTTTGCCATTTTATACTTCTTGATTCCTGAGCTGTATTACTTCTTCAAAAATACAGTAAACAGAAATGGTTTGGGGATACTTTATTATGAAAGTTCATAGTAATAGACTATTGTGAATATTCTTCTTTATTCATGGTATTACTCATTTCGTTTCTTCTGGTAAAAGCCTCCTTTGGGTATAATCTCTAGATCTTTTGACTACTGATACAGTAGTGGTTGTCAGGATGTTCCTAAGTCATGTAAGATTCTTAGAAATCACACACTTTAAGTTGATAGTAGTTTCTGTGGTCAGGAAGAAGGCACGTAAAAGCATAGATAGGGTTCTTAGAAACCTAGCCTTATAGACTTTCAGGGCTAAAATAACCAGTTCATTCAAGTCCACCCCTTTTTCTGTGTCTGCATGCCCTCTGCAACATTCCTGCTTAATGGTCATTGTCACTATGTTGTTGCCCAATATTATTAATAGAAATGCTAGCTAATCCAGAGAGCCTCAAGTGTATGATCTCTGTACTACCCTGGAAAGATCACTGGATTAGAAGTTAGCTTATTGAACTTCTAGCCTCAGCTTTGTCCCTGATTCACTATGTGGCTTCAGTCAAATAACATTCTCTCTCTGGGTTTCTGTTTCTCCATTTCTAAAACTAGAGCATTAGACCATGTCAGGCAGGTACATGGCATGGCTGCTTCCAGTTCTCCCTCCTTACCTATGACAGACATCACTATGACAGACATCACTTCACAGTTCTGGTAGGTTCTTAATGAAGTATCAAACTCCTCAGCATGCACAGACTTCCAGACAACCAGACCAATAAGTGGAACTTGAATGGGACTTGGCAAGTGAGCTGAAAGTCATTCCCTTCCATTTTTAGGGTTCTCAGTAGCATGCTAGTAAGTGTTTAACAACAGCTTCTCTGGGGAAAAAAAGAAGATGCTCTGCTCTGCAGCATCTACAGTTTCCATGATGTAAATACCCTCACCATGGCTGATTTCAAATTACTAAGGTGAGGTCAGTTGGGTTGCAAAATTCCTGAAAATTTAACAATCCACTTTCATGAGCTGATAGAAGCTGACTCTCACACATCAGTTAAAATCAACGATTTAGGATTAACTGGGCATAGTCATAAGTTGGGGGTGGAAATGACTATTTTCCCTAGAGGCATAATCCTTACCTTATCGCCTTTTGGCTCTGGAAATACTTGAGTGTTGTGAGACCTTGGTGAAATTATTTTACTCCCATAAAGCTCAGTTACACCGTCTGTAAACTGGGACTAAAGATTCCTATCTCATTGGATCACAGTCAGTAATGAGAGACTGCATATAGGGCACCCCGAGTGGCTCAGCGGTTTAGAGCCACCTTCAACCCAGGGCATGATCCTGGAGACCCGGGATTGAGTCCCATGTCGAGCTCCCTGCATGGAGCCTGCTTCTCCCTCTGCCTGTGGCTCTGCCTCTCTCTCTCTCTCTCTCTCTCTCTCTCTCTCTCTGTGTCTCATGAATAAATAAATAAAATCTTTTTTTTAAAAAAAAGAGAGAGACTGCATATAAAGTACCTCGCACAGTGCCTGGAACATCATCTAACCTCTCAAATATTCACCTCCCCTTACCAGTGTGGGGGGCTGTTATATTAGATTGTGTTTATCTTCTCCTAACTCACAAAAGGCAAGCCATTGCTTTCCCTCCAGCCCTTCTCTTTTTCTAACTGTTGTACTCCCTTGGCAATCCCTTTTCCTCTGTCCCACCTGCTCCAGTGTATTTAATTTTCTTTCTGAACAGAATACAAATATTTAACCTTATGTATTCTTAACATTTTATCTGTATTTATCTTCTCTCCAGTCCTCTCTTACTAATCCATGCTGCCAAAGATTACAGATGCACTTGTGGGTAGAGACCAGCCTTGTGTAAGTCTCTTGGATTATCCTGCATCACTACACCATAAGTAAATAAGTGCTAATAAGTCACTACTCTTCGGATCAAACTTGTAACAAGGCTGTTGCCAAAAGGAGCTTTTCTTGCATGAGTACCAGAGGAGGCTGCTGAAGATCAGTCCAGAGTTTAGTTGGCAGACACCAAGTTATGTGCTCATGACCAAAGAGCTGAAAGCAGGTGGAAGTAATTTCACAATTTAAGGACATATCATTTTTTTCTGCAAGTGGAATACTTCTGAAAAGTTGTCCAGAAACAAAAGTCTAAGTAAAACATACATTGAGCTGTCTCCCTCCTCCAGTATAATGTCCATAAGACAAGAGGTGTTAGAGGAAATGTGGTATCATCTGTGTTGGCAACTGCCAATTTAGAGCATCAATTCCCCTAATACTAAACACACATACTATACCCCAGATTCTGCTGTGGGCTGGGAGGAAGAAGATGTGAGACATAGTTGTGCCTGCAAGGAACTTACAATCTATAAGCAAGAGATAAGCCAGCCAACAAGTCTGGCATAGGGTGGGGAGTGCAAGCAGTCACAGAGGCAGTACACGTAGTGATTGCCATTAACCTAGGATTGTGCAAAGGCACCCTGGGAGAAATATTCTGAGAAAACTCTTTTCTCTTTCTGTGCTCTCTCATAATGCTTAGTACTGTGCTAGACTCAATAAATCCTCAATACAAGTGTGGTCATATCTGCACCCATTGCCTAAATTACCATCCATATATAATGATGGTTTCCAAATCTTTAACTCCAGTCTGTCTGTGCGCTGAGAGGGCCAAATACTTGGCTTACAGTTCAGCCCGACAAGAATGTCTTGAAGACTCTCCATTTCTAGATCTTTGAAATTGAACTGAATGTGATCTGCCCTGTACCACATTTCCTCATGCTCCAGGAAACCTTCATTAGTAGATGTCACAGCTTTCTCAAGCCTGAAGCCTTGAAGCCATTCTTCTGTTTGTCACTCCCCACATTCCAGCAACCGTTAAGTTGGTTCTAGCTATTAAATATCTCTTTCTCATTACCATCCCTCTCTCTCCACTGCTCCATCATTGCCTAAGCCATCAGCATTTCTCACTGGGACTATAATAGCCTCCCAGTGGATGTGCCTGACCCCAGTCTTGCTCTTCTCCAACTTTTCACACGACAATCTGTGATTTTTCCAGAACACAGATTCCATCATAGCACTCCCCATTTAAAAACTCCAGTGTTTTCTGTGGTCCTTAGGATGAAGTCCAAATTCCTTAAGTTCTCCCCACTGGCTTTTTCTGACCCCTTTAATAAGGATAAGATCCTCTTGCTGTTCATTCCACTAGCACACCAGATCTCCCTTTATCATAATATTGATCAGTTTCATTATAATTACTTCTTATTGATACCTCTGATTAGATACTAGTCTTTGAGGTCAAGGGCCATGTATGTATTGTCTACTGCTATAACCCTCAGCCCCTAGCACAGTACCTGGAACATGATACAAAACTGAATGTGTAAACAAGTTCATTATTTTACATGAATTTTTAACTAATTACTTGTTACCCTGTAAAATGAATAGAAAGCGTCTGATAGAACTCATTGGTAAGTTTGGTTAGTCATGTAGTGAATTTACTTACAGCAAGCCTTTTTAAGTTGTGTACTCAGGTGAGACATTGTACTTTCTGTCATCATATCTGGTTCTTTTTTTTTTTAACTTTATGGAGCTTTTATAATGTGTCAAGTACGATTTTCATTACTTTATGGGTTTTTTTTTCAAAGACTCCATTCATTTATTCATGAGAGACACAGAGGCAGAGACATAGGCAGAGGGAGAAGCAGGCTCCCCATGGGGGGCTCAATGTGGCATCGATCCCAGGACCCTGAGATAACTACTTGAGCCAAAGGCAGACGCCCAACCACTGAACCACCCAGGTGCACATATCTGATTCTTTCGAGAGCCATAGAGATGAGCATCACAAAGCCTAAGGGAGAGTTAAAGGGGGAAACATGGGAGGAAAAAAGTCTGAAGAACAGAAACTACCACCTTTTTTTTTCCTTGTAGTACTGTAGATATATGCTTCATGCATATATCATTTTTTTCTTTCCTTTGAATTATCAGTGACTTGCCAGAAATTACTGGGTAAAAGGGGCTGAACATTTTTAAGGCTCTTGAAATACTGCCAGATTGTTTCCCAAACACATTATATCAACAAATAGCTTTGAGCAATGGATGAGGGTGTCTGCTTAATCACATTCTTACCACCACTGGGAAATGTCATTAAAATCTCTTTTGCTAGTTTAATAGCAGGGGGACATGGTCTTCCCCATTCCTTTTATTTAGTGTTTGGTCTTTTCAATCTGATTCTTCACGCAGCTCCTCCTGAAGGAGCATCCTGCCCCTCAAAGACTTGTTCAGAGGCTGTGGGGCTCACCACCTCAGCAGCCTCTGGGGCACAGCATCTCCATTGTGCCATGGGCCAGGGGAGAGGGTGGGAGGGAGAGGAGCTGTGAGGGAGGGAAAACATAACACAAACCACACCATTGTGAGGGGATGAGGTCGCTGGGATAATGCTGTTAGAAGAGATGAAAAGGACGATTCTCCATTCTTGATTGTTGTGATTTCCAAGGATGAGCCAACAGCTCCAGCACGGGAAGGGATGGGTCTTTACTGCAGCCAGATGCTCCTTTTTCCAGTGCTGCCTTCCATTATCTCTGGTGAGAAGGGGTGGGGGGTAGCCTAGCAGCTGAAACAGATTAACTTTTATGCCAGTTTCCTCCCTTTGAGTGATTACCCTGGACCTGGGGACATTCAGAATTAGTCAGAAACTGTTTAGAAATAAGAACATGGCTCAAGGTTCATGGTGTATAAGAGCCAACCTTCTGGAGTTTGTGTATCATTCCTGCCTTTATCCATGGGAGCTGTGTGAAGCAAATAGAGCTTTCTTTCCTCTCCTTCCCCACTGCCACAGCTTGCGTTCAAGCCCTCATCCTGTTTTGTCTGAGCCATGGCAAGAGCTTCCTGTTTCCCTTAATCTAGCCTCTACACTATTACCAAAGTGAGATTTCTACCATGCACGTGGGATCTTGTCACTCTCCAGTTTCTACGGTCACTGCTTCACCCACTGCCTTCAGGGTAAAAGCCAAGCTCCTTCCCCCAGCTTTCTGGGCATTTAGCAACCAGATTGCAAACTGCTTTTCCAGACTGGCTTCCACCTCTCCTCAGGACTGTGCTCTGCCTTGTGTCTTCAGTCTTTATAAGATGCTCCCTTGTGTTGGTCTCCTGCCCTGCTTGCCCTTCCATCTTTGTCCTACCTGATTGACTCCTCTCATTCCCTCACATCTCTCCTCAAAAAGCAAGCCCCATCAGTTATCACCACTTTGGTGGATTTTTCCCGGGGTTCCCCTGGCAGCTAATCACTCTCTTCCTATAACCATGGAGTAGTACTTAAATGTAGATCATGATCTCTGTGTTTGCTCCTCCTGAATCAGGAATTATCACCTTTTTCTTTATTGGTGTTTGTGAATCCTCAGCCCCTACCACAATATTTTGCACATAATAAGTGCTCAAAAATGTTTCCTTCCTGTCCTTTCTACTAGCCTATTCTTAATCTCTCTTTAATTCTCAATGTGTGTTTTAGAGCTGAAAGGGAATATAATATAGCTTAATCTCCCCCCCTCCTTTTTTTAAGTGGTTGAAATAAGCAAAGCCCGGTGAGGGAGGGAATTCACTCTGGGATGCACAGCCAGATTTAATGGCAGAAATGGGGAGCTCTAATGGTTGAGGCTGAGCTCCTTGGATGAATTGAAAAGAACCTTGAAATAAAGGGTTATGTCAGAGGAAAGGATGGAGCTAAGGTACATTGCTAAGTTTTTTTGCTGAGGGCTTGATATATATTACCTTATTTTTTTTTAATTTTGGAAATTACTCCTTTTTTCAAGTTGTGGTGAAATACACATAACATAAAATTTGCCATCTTGATCATTTTTAAGTGTACACTTCAGTGGCATTAAGTGCATCCAAATTGTCATATAGCCACAACCACCATCCACCTCCAAAACACTTTTCTTAAAAACAAACAAACGCTTTTCTTCTTGCAAAATTAAAACTCCACTCGCTTAACCTAAGTCCCTATTTCCTGTCCTCCAGCTGCTGGCCACCACCATTCTACTTTTCCAGGTCTACACTTTTTACTACACTAGGTACTTCATAGAAGTACAATCAGAACTTGTCTTTTATGATTGGCTTATTTTACTAAGTATATAGTCCTCAAGGTTCAGCCACATTTTTGCATGTCAGAATTTCCCTCCTTTTTGAGGCTGAATACATTCCACTGTATGTATAAACTGCACTTTATTACTCCATTCATCTGTTGATGGACAGAGTTGCTTCCACATTTTGGCTCTTGTAAATAATGCTGCTAATACCTGTTCAAGACCATGCTTTCAGTTCTTTTTAATATATACCCAGAAGTGGAATTGCAAGGTCATATAGTAATTCAATTTTTAATCTTTGAGGGAACTGCCACACTGTTTTCTGTAGCAACTGCACCATTTTATGGTCTCAACAGTGCACAAGGATTCTGGTTTTTCTCTATATCCTCAGAAACATTTAGTATTTTCTGCTTTTTGTGATAGTGAGCCACCTTATGAGGTGGTATCTCATTGTGATTTTTATTGTCATTTCACTAATGACTAGTAACGTTTGACATTTTTGAATTTTTTTTTTTTTAAATTTTATTTATTTATGATAGTCACACAGTGAGAGAGAGAGAAGCAGAGACATAGGCAGAGGGAGAAGCAGGCTCCATGCACCGGGAGCCCGACGTGGGACTCGATCCCGGGTCTCCAGGATCGCGCCCCGGGCCAAAGACAGGCGCCAAACCGCTGCGCCACCCAGGGATCCCATGTTTGACATTTTTGTGTGTAACATTTGTATGTCATCCTCGAAGAAATGTCTGTTCAAGCCCTTGGCTCATTTTTAAATCAGGTTATTTTGTTACTGTTTTAGGAGTTCTTCATGGCTATTAATCCCTTATCAGATAAATGATTTGCAGATATTTTCTCCCATTCCATGGGTTGTCTTTTCACTTTGTTGTGTCCTATGATTCACAGAAGTGTTAAATTTTGATGCAGTCCAATTTCTTTTTTTTCTTTTGTTGCCTGTACTTTTGGTGTCTTATCCAAGAATTTATTGCCAAATTCAGTATCATGAAGATTTTTATCTGTGTTTTCTTCTAAGAGTTCTATAGTTTTAGGTTTTATGTCTAAGTTTTTTATCCATTTTAATTTTTGTGCATGATATAAGGGTCCAGGTTCATTTCTTTACATGTAACATGCAGTTTTCTCAGCACCTTTGTTGAAAAGATATATGTTGCCTCATTTTATGCATGATAATCCTGGGATGTATTAAAAACTATTTTATGGATGAGAAAAGAGAAGTTAAAATATCCCCGAGGACACCCTAAAAGCTGCCTCCTTTGTAACCTCGGTGTGCCAAAGACATAAAAGAAGAAGGGGGGAAAAACCAATTATGGTAGGTGAGAAGAGGATAATGGAGAGAAAAGGGGGGAAATTTGCAGCTAGCCCTAAGCAGAGCCATGAGATGTGTTTAGGGTTCACTTAAGAGTCCTTCTCCTTCTGGCCTTCTCTCCTCCATCCTCCTCTGTCTGTGCTTCTCTGACCCTTTCAAGGTGACTCTGTGCTGTCTCTTTTTTTTTTTTTTTTTTTAAGATTTTATTTATTTATCCATGGTAGACAGAGAGAGACGCAGAAACACAGACAGAGGGAGAAGCAGGCTCCACGCCGGGAGCCCGACTCGGGACTCGATCCCGGGACTCAGGATCGCGCCCTGGGCCAAAGGCAGGCACCGAACCCCTGAGCCACTCAGGGATCCCGTGTGCTGTTTCTTTTGATGTTCTTTTAAGAGGGTTGTTTAGTTTTTCCACAGTCTGTCCCCAACCTGTTTTCTCAGGCTTACCTAGTGTCACTCCCTTCCTGTCACTGTGAACATGTATTTGAGCTGCTCCAGGAGCGTGCCTTGCCTTGACACACCATCGGCATTTTATTCATGCTATCGCTAGTGCATTTCATTATAATGATATGCATATTTGTACTGATACCATATACTCATTCATAATGATTATGAATGTGTAATATTCAGCATATGCAATATAGTCTTACTTGTAGGGATTTTAAAAGACTAGTGACTTTACATACACTTACTTGACTGTTCTTTATAACATGTAGTCCTTGCAGCATTCATGAGTGGCCAGAAGGATTGGTTTTACCTCCGTTTTACTTGTAGGCCACTAAAGGACAGCCACGTTGAGGGGTTTGGCTGACGTCACCTAGGTAGAAGATTGAGGTAGGACTTGAAGTTGGGTGACTGACTTCAGGCAAGAGGCTCAGCCACTTTAAGCAACTCCATTTTGTCACCTATAACATGAAGATAGTAGTGTCCACTTCCTAAGTGGTTGTGTGAGTATCGAAAATCAGCACACACGAATAAAGAATTTAGCACAAAACTGGCACATTGTGTAGGAGCTCAAATGCTGGCAATTATTTGTCTCTCTATCTGGGGGTATTGTCCCTGTTGTAACATACTGTATTACTTTGGAAAAAAGGCTTGACAAAGTACCATCTCAATGATTTTGCCTTCAGTTGTTGGGAATATTATTAGCCACCCCTGATTAATGTGTGAGTCCTGTGCAAAGCACCTCACGTGATTCCTGTCTGACTCAGGTGCTCAGTGAATGGTTCCTTTACTTTTCCTTCCTGGCTCTGTGCTTTTATGGCTGAATTACATGGTACTCGATACTTCCAAGTACAGAGGCTAAGGAATTAACCTGGCTAGGAAGAGAACATAGAACCCTCTCATATTTTTCAGACAGTGAGCTCCTCTCAGTTACTCTTTCTGCAGCTTGTATTCCCTGCACCTTTCTTGTGGTAGGTAGATTGAAGTTGGTAGGATCCCCAAAGTATACTAGAAGCTAATCTGTCCCAATGTCCTATTTTCTGTTTGTAGAGGCCCCAGGGCACTTGTATGATAAACAGTGCTGTGTAAATTAAGATGCAACTAAGGGTCTCTTCAGTGTTTCTTGAATTAAGTTTATTATGTGGGGTAATTTGCTCCTAGAGGCTTTTGTTGTTATTTGTTGTAGTGACTGTGGCAGTAATGAGCCTGCTCCCAGCCTAGCTTGGCACGTGCGGCATAGACAGTTTATTTGCATTTGGCAGGACTCCATGGTGTACCCTGAACAAATGAATCAGCCTTTAGGGGGGATGGGGAAACTGAATCATAGGGAGATTTGGGTCTTGCTCAGGATCCCAATGATCCTGAGATGAGGGAATACCAGAGAGTTCTGTGTTCTCTTCCTAACGGGATTAATTCCTTAGCCTGTGGAATATCAAGTCCTTTATAACTCAGCCAAGCACAGTGCCAGGAAGAAGTAAAGGAACAATTCACTGAGTGCCTGAGTCAGACAGGAATCACATGAGGTGCTTTACACAGGACTCACATGTAAAGCAGGAGTGGCTAATAATAGTTCAACAATCCAGGATTGTGATTCAGTCTCAGGACTATCTGCTTTATTGTAATAAACACTTTATCTGGCAGCATTGACCCAAACCATTTGAACAACTTTAAAAAGTGGGGGGGGGACCTGTCAGAGTGCCCCCAAAGCTAATACACTAAAGCTTATACACATCTGATTCTCATAAACAACATCATAAGATAAACAGAGCAGGTGATACTCCATGAATCAGAAAGGTCATGGATCTTTCTGGGGTCATGTAATAAATAGCAGATTGAGGATTGAACCCAGATTTTCTGATAGATCACCACTCAGGTTTCTCTAAGATTTCATGTGAAATCGTATGTCACATTGTAATCTCATATTTTCAGCTCCGGTGCCCACATTCCTTGTTGAGCCTTCATATGTCAGACCTGGAAAGTTGCAGAAATTCCTGACTGGGAAATGTAATGCAAGTCTGAGTTAAAGAGGGAAGCCAGGGCACCTGAGTGGCTCAGTCAGTTAAATGTCTGCCTCTGGCTCAGGTCATGATCTCAGGGTCCTGGGATTGAGCTCCACATGGGACTCTCTGCTCAGTGGTGAGTTTGCTTCTCCTTTTCCCTCTGTGATCTCTCTGGCTCTCATTCTCTTTCAAATAAATAAATTAAATCTTAAAAAATAATAATAATAAAGAGAGGAAGCCTCAGTTAGCCAAAGGAGCCTAGAAGATAGAGCATGAAGTCCTTCCTTTGTCACTTCATAGTTTTATATCTACAATTAAGTAACTTAGCTGCTTTATGCCCAATTTCTTCATCTTTAAGATAGGATAATCATAGTAACTATTCAAAGAATAGTTGTAAGGATGAAATGAGTCAATATATGTAAAGTGCTTTGTTCAGTGCCTTGCACACAGTAAATGTATTTAGTTTTTATTGTTATGGTAAATACCACACAGCTTGTGGAAACCACAAAAAGTAATCTCCTTCTTGCTTTCTCCATACTTTCTCATTGAAGAATTACAGGGAAATAATCTATCTGTTCTTCAACTTCCTCCTCCTCCTCCCCCTGCTCTTCCTCCTTCCCTGCTCTTCTTCCTGTCTTCCTCCTCCTCCTCCCCCTGCTCCTCCTCCTTATCTCCCACCCCTCCCATCCCCCTGCTTTTCCTCCTTCCCTCCCCCTCTCCCCTCCTCCTCCCCTTCCTCCTCCTCCTGCCCCTCCTCCTTCTCTTCCCCTTCTTCCATAGGTCAGCCTGGCTCAGAGCTTACAGTAAATACCAGGGGCATTCATTTGGTTCAGGGCATCTTATATAACGTTCTGCCTTGTGACATAGGCATGGAAACAGAATTGTTTTTTCCAGGCCTAGAATTGGGAGCGAGGTTGTTTTCCCTTGTGTCTCCCACCCCAGGTCAGGACCCTCATTTGTCTGGCCTCCCCATGACCTGGCCTGACTGAACTCCTAGGAGGTACCTCTTTCAGAGCCCACTATCCTCATCTGATTGCCACCTGAGTCCAGCTGCCTTAATGTTTCTGGGTGTCTGGTTACTCTGACAAACTAATTGCATCTTAGGTATTTGTGGAAAGCATTAATGAATAAACAAATATATTGAGGCAACATAAAAGCAATGTAATAGCAGTATCAAGTTATTAACATCCTCCAACTGACCCAGGGCCTGGCACAAGGCAGAGGCTCAACAAAAATTTGTTGAATAAATTATGACTTTTGGTGTGAAATACATTTACTATCCTAACCATGTGTTTGAAGCCTAGTTCAAATACTTCCTTTTTGTAAAGCTATTCTCATATCAGATATAAATTCTCCCATTTCTGTACTCTAATAGAACTTTGTGGGATCCCTGGGTGGCGCAGCGGTTTGGCGCCTGCCTTTGGCCCAGGGCGCGATCCTGGAGACCCGGGATCAAATCCCACATCAGGCTCCCGGTGCATGGAGCCTGCTTCTCCCTCTGCCTATGTCTCTGCCTCTCTCTCTGTCTCTCTGTGACTATCATAAATAAATAAAAATTAAAAAAAAAAAACAAACAGAAGTTCTAAAAAAAAAAAAAGAACTTTGTGAGAAAGTTTGTTTAAAGTTTATATTATATTATTATGTTTATATTATTTGTATTTTATATACAAATATAAACTTTACATAAACATATTTTAATATTATTTTTATATAAACATATTATATATGTTTAAGTTATATTATATTCTTTAGGGAAAGGAAAAACCGACCTTTCACTTCTAATTCTCATATGAACTGTGTCAAGATTATCATCTTCATTTTATAGTTGAAGAAACAGAGGCTTAAGTGGTAAGAAAGATCCTGAGTTTATACCATTCATAAGTAGCAAAGCTGACCCCAACACTTACTTTCAGCTATTAAATCATTTCTTTTTTTTTAAGAATTTATTTATTTGTTCATGAGACACAGAGAGTGAGAGGCAGAGACACAGGCAGAGGGAGACGCAGGCTCCATTTAGGGAGCCCGACTTGGGACTCCATCCTGGGTCCCCAGGATCACGCCCTGAGCCAAAGGCAGATGCTCAACCACTGAGCCACCCAGGCATTCCTCTATTAAGTGATTTCTGTTGGAATATATTATACAGGTGAATGTGTACTTTATGTTGTGTGCATGTTTTAATTTCACCACAAGAAGAGAAGCTCCTTATAATCTAAGCGCTGTCTCTATCTCTTATGTTTGACTATGTTCCCCAGGGCTGTACACATAAGTGTTTGAAAGTGCCGGGGTTTGTTGTTGTTGTTGTTGTTTTTTTGGTTTTTGTTTTTGTTTTTTAAAGATTTTATTTATTTATTCATGAGAGACACACAGAGAGAGGCAGAGACAGGCAGAAGGAGAAGCAGACTCCATGCAGGGAGCCCGACGTGGGACTCGATCCCGGGACTCCAGGATCATGCCTGGGGCCGAAGGCAGCACTAAACCGCTGAGCCACCCAGGCTGCCCAAATTGCCGGTTTTAACAAGGTTCTTCAACATTACAATCAAAGGGGTGACCCATGGCAGAATTTCAGACAGAATAAGTGCAGAAGAGAGAAAAAAAGTTCTAGGGAGAAGACAGACCTCTTTCTCTGTGTAGAGCTCCCTGATGGCACTTCTTAACTTTTTTAATTGGGCTGTAGAGTGTACCCCTATGGGTCCTCTTTCTGACGGTTTATACTCTGCCTGTGGATTGTGCCACTAAGCAGAGCCCTTTTTGCTCTCTTGTACCTGAAATCACAGCTCTGACACATGGCATAGCCTCGAGAGCAGTGATGGTCCGGCACTACCAGTCCTGGCCAAGGTCCTCCAGGGCTAACTGAGACTCAGCACTATTAATATCGGAGTTTCTATTAATACCCTCTTTTCACTGTGAGCTAATTTAAATCTTCTGTTCTCTAAGCTATTCTTAGCTAAATGTTCTTGGGCCTAGGCCTGGTTCCCAATTACAGATCATAACTCTCCATTTTGGTTTCTTCGTGTTTGCAGAAATAAAAGGGATGCTGCCCCTGTTGATTCTCAGAGGGGAGGTGGGGCTCTGTTGGAATTTTGGGTAGGAGAGTTCTTTCTTATGCAGAACTGTACCTGTCCTGTCATGCCTGTAGTGGTCCCCAGGCCCTGGAACAACTTATCACTCGCCTAGCGCACATACACATTTCCAAACCCTTGGAGAGTGGACAGTCCTGTCACTGGTTGAAATCCACTATAACCTGATGCCTACTTCTTTCACCTTGATTCATGTTGACTGGAGTCCCTATCCAGAGTAGAACTAGGAATGGCGATGTTCCTCTCTACATTTTGAGAAGAGGTTTTCAGCTTCTCCAGAGCTTCTGGCTTTGGGCAAATTAAGGCTCTGGAATAGGATCTCCTCAAGGTTTGGGGGGCTGAGATCATTACTCTGTCAAGACAGATTTTTTTAAAAACTATATTTTAAAGATTTTATTTATTTATGAGAGAGAGAAAGAGACAGAGACACAGGCAGAGGGAGAAGCAGGCTCCATGCAGGGAGCCCGATGTGGGACTCGATCCTGGGTCTCCAAGATTACGCCCGGAGCTGAAGGCGGCGTTAAACCTCTGAGCCACTGGGGCTGCCCTCAAGACAGGTTTTAACCATACATTGGGACAAGGTGATGACAATAGGTAGGGAATGAGAGGTGACTGCTAATGAGTAAATGAGTGTGGGATTTCTTTTGGGTTGAGGAGAATTAAGGTAGAATTAGGTGCTGGTGATGGTTGCACAACCTTGTAAATATATAAAAGCCTCTGAATTGTATGCTTTAAAGACTGAGCTTTATAGGTTGGGAATCACATCTTAATTTTTAAGAATGCATGAGCCTGCTCTTAGTATTTTCCCCACCTATCACCCAGTTTGTCAAGCTTGAAACTTAACAAATCTTATAGTCACTTTTGACACTTGCCTTTCCCTTAGTTTCCATTTCCAGTAGGTCATAAGACCTAACTTCTAAGTCATTCTCAATCCCCTTTTCCTCTCTCTGACTCTGTCACCAGTGACTACTCTCAGTCTCTCTTCCCTTGCCTGTACTGTTGTGACCAACTTAGTTTATAATCTTGTCTCTAGACTCTGCCCACCCTCATCACCTTTCCAGGATCCTTCTAACATTTTAATGTGAAATATAATACACATAAAAAAATGTGTGAAACATACAGTACAGGGAACACTTGTATTACTACTACTCAGGTCAAAGAAATTGACAGCACCTCTTGATTAGGACACATTCGCCTTCACTCCTGCCCTCTCCCCCTGCCCAAGTGTGGTGGCTTTTGTGCTTTTGCTTATAACTTTACCATAAGTTTATGTATCCCTAAGCAGTAGTGTTAGTTTTGTCCATTTTTGAACTTTATATAAATGAAGTCACATTTTCAGTCTTGCTTCCTTCTTTTAAGATTCTTCCATGTTGTCTGTAGCTCAGTTATGTATTTTTTAAAGTATGTATATATGTATTTATGTATTTTAAAGAGAGAGCATACACAAACAGTGAGGGGCAGAGGGAGAAAGAGAGAATCTGAAGCAGACTTTCTGCTGAGCATGGAGCCAACACAGGGCTCAATCTTGTGACCCCGAGATCATGACCTGAGCCGAAACTAAGAGTCAGACACTCAACAGATTGAGCCACCTAGGCGCCTCTCAGTTATAGATCTGATCCTGTTTCTTCCAATCACCTAGATGGTAAGTCCATGCTGTTTGCTGTGGCAACATTCATGGCTTTCCATGATCCGATCTTAACCTGCCTCCCAAGCCTCATGTGACCTCTCCCCCTACATCATTTCTTCTAATCACACAAAGAACTTGCCATTCCCAGAAGATGCCATGTATTTCTGTGACTCCCATCTCAAGGTACAATAAAGCAGTCTCTTTCCTGTGTTCCATAATTCTTTATTGCCTCCTCTCCTTTTAACAACAATATGTCTGAATTAGGATAACAGATAATGGTTATTGAGCACATAGAGTTG
Source organism: Vulpes lagopus (assembly GCF_018345385.1). Classification (NCBI taxonomy): domain Eukaryota; kingdom Metazoa; phylum Chordata; class Mammalia; order Carnivora; family Canidae; genus Vulpes; species Vulpes lagopus. The sequence goes on along the minus strand of NC_054838.1, from coordinate 29,147,446 downwards.
GCCAGGAGCTGAGATTGGATTGGAACTAAGTAGATGCTCAATAAATGTTACTTTCTTCCTCACTTTGCATGGGGATGCTCAATCCTATAGTTGAATTCTTTGAGTGTGACATCATTCCATCTTTACATCAGCAGCATAGGATATTGTAAACTACTTTCTCTACTCAGGGGCAACCTTCCCTAATGGTCAGATTTCTGGCTGATGTGAACAATCTCTCAGATATCTGGAGCTTCCAAGATACTTACTTAAAACCTTGACAATGAATTTTTTTTAATTAATTTTTATTGGTGTTCAATTTACCAACATACAGAAAAACACCCAGTGCTCATCCCGTCAAGTGTCCACCTCAGTGCCCGTCACCCATTCCCCTCCAACACCCGCCCTCCTCCCCCCTTCCACCACCCCTAGTTCGTTTCCCCGAGTTAGGAGTCTTTATGTTCTGTCTCCCTTCCTGATATTTCCCACACATTTCTTCTCCCTTCCTTTATATTACCTTTCACTATTATTTATATTCCCCAAATGAATGAGAACATACACTGCTTTGACAATGAATTTTATTGCACTTTTAAACATTAGTTACTTACAGACTTGTTTAAATTCTCTCAATATAACTGCAGTTATAAGTTTAATATTGCTGTTTCTCTTGAATACTCCAAAAACCTTAAAATAGTAGAAAAGACATATACAAATATAGTGATTACAAATCCTGTATGTATATTTATGCTTAATCTTACCCTAAAACATTAATTTCATTACTTTCATCTTTGTTTGCATGTTCTCCTCTGGCATCGCTATATTTATTTTGATATCATCCCAAGACTTAAGTTACAATTTTGACTTTCCCAGAGAAATAAAAGAAAATAATCTAACTGGAATGAAAAGTAAAAAGAACACCTTTTAAAATTGGCAAAGTCCTGGTGTCTGGTGACAGACTAATTGAATTTGATAGAGGCAAGTGGCTTGGTTACTTTCTCAGTGTTGTAGATCTGCCACTGGTTATGAAGCTGAGCTTTCTTTTTCTATACGAACTTCAGCTACATTAATGTGACATGAGCTAATGACTTTCATATATGTTTTACTTTCTTATATTTTAATTTCTGAAATGAAGAATTTCATGAAATGAAGAATTTTTTAGTCTCTTGCTTGGCCAGAGTTACAAAATGCTGTCTTATAATTATGACCTGAATGTTAGCCTTATTCAGAACTTAATTATGCCTCAATATTATGTCATTGTAGTTAATGATGTATCTAGGGGAGTGGTTTTCAAAGTGTGATTCTAGGACCAGCAGCATCAGCATCTTCTGGAGAGTTTTAAATGCAAATTTTCAGACCCTCCCCCCCCCCACTCTAGACCTTCTCAATTAGAAACTCTGGGAATGGGGCCCAGAAATCTGTATTTTAATCTGCACGTCCTCTAGGTAATGCTAATGCATTTTTTTCTTTTCCTGATGCATGTTAAAGTTTGAGAAGCCCTGCTAGGAGATGAGAGAATATGAGTTCATGGAGTCAGCTATCTTTTGCAGGCTGAAGTATTATCTCAAAATGTACCATTGCATACTCATTCTACCTGGTCAGGGTGCATGATCACTAGGACTTTTTAAAAATTAGTCCCCTCTGCCTATTGTTAGCTATCTGTGTGACCACCAATGCTGATCTATTGTCCCTGTTATTTGTATAATTTCTACTTTTTCTTGTACTTCTTAGTACCTTGTAGTTTCCTAATTGATTCTTTCTCTTATGCAGATAGAAATAGATATGCCTCTATACTTTACATCACATATACTGCTCAATAGAAGAGAGGAAATGTCTGAGGTATGGACTCCCTTCTTATGAAACTCAACAAAAATACCAAACAAATCCTATAATAGTTGCCTATCTTTTATATCCTTAAAAAAAACCTTTGTACACTTTATTCCTTTGAATATCGTAAACTCATATTTTCACAGGCTCAACTGTTAAAAGGTTATGACTTGGACACTAGGAATCACTTTAAATCTGATCCTTCTGATTTTCTACAGTCCTTAATGTTTTTTTCTCTGTACATTGTTTTTTAGAGATTTATTTATTTTAGAGAGAGAGAGTGAGCGAGTGAGGAGAGGGGCAGAGAAAGAATCCCAAACAGACTCTGTGCTGAGCACAGCAGATCCCACAACCCCAAGATCATGACCTGAACTGAAATCAAGAGTTAGAACTCAACCAGCTGAGCCATCAGGCGTCCTTCTCTGTATATTTTAAGGCAGCCCTTGCTTTTATTATTAAATAAGCAGCACCTACAGACCTATCTCTTTTTTTTTTTTAAGATTTATTTATTTATTTATTCATGAGAGAAAGAGAGAGAGGCAGAGACACAGGCAGAGGGAGAAACAGGCTCCAGGCAGGGAGCCTGACATGGGACTCAGGTTCTTTTTTTATTCCATGGAATCAACTCACTCAGTGAGGAGTCTGCTTCTCTCTTCTCTCTCTCCCTTTGCTGCTTCCCCCGTTTGTGTGCGTGCTCTCTCTCACTTTTTCAAATAAATAAATAAATAAATAAATAAATAAATAAATAAAATCTAAAAAAAAAACAAACAAACCAAAGCAAAACCATATATATCTTGCCTTATTCTTTCCTCTCTATAACCATGTGAAGTAGGTGGAATTTGTTCTGTTTTACAGATAAGGAAACTAAGGCTCATAGAGGTTAAGTGACTCATTAGGGTCATACAGCTAGTAAGTGATATCTGGATTTGAACCACAGTTTCAAATTCTAAATCCTGCTTATTTTCCATTGTCCCACGCATTACCATGCATCTTTTCCGTCTTTTGTTTTTAAGAATTTTACAAAAACACTTGTGCATCTGAAATAACATAAATAACACTTAAAATGAAACTTGGGGCTATAAGCAAGAACTGCTTACACATGAAATCTCTACTTATCCTTTTAGAGAAATTTTCTATTCTAATTTTGCACTACATTGATTGCTTTAGAAAGTGGATAGGTTTGGATTTGGTTAGGTTTGATTAATGCAGATTAATAAATCATGTTATATTCTGGTTTTGGGAAACCTCATTTCAGTTTGGAGTACAGTAAAGTGGAAGGTTCTTACAAAAATAAAGTACCAAATTTCTAAGTATGAGTCAAGCATGGTGAAGAGATATATATAGTAAATATAGGGGTATGCATTCTAGAGATTAAACTGCTGGAATCAATTCTGTATTTTGTACTGCTGCAGTGTAACATTTTTTAATCAAATAAGGGCTAAGGTCAGAAATGATTTGTTTCAGTCAAAGAATTTTGGTTAGAAAATCACCGAGATTGAGCCTGGGAGATACTTGACTTTTCCTTGAGGAAGCCATAAGACCTCAATTGGAATCTGCAACCTTTTGCTCTGAAGTCTTGGAAGAAATTGGAACCTTGGGAAAGTTTCTAGAGCCCCAAAGGATACCATGCCACAGAGTCAGGGTGCCTCAAGATGGAAAAATTGTCTAAAAACTGAGTCCGTAGTCTAGTATTTATTCAGCTTTATTGTTCACTCAGGTGAATTGGGTGCCTAGAAATGAAAGGATTAGGTGGTTTTTACTTAAAATGGGAGGTTCTGTTACTTCTGCTTACTGAAGTGGTCAGTACTAACTCCACAGAGACAACTCTGAATCAGCTAAGAGACTGCCATTAGACTATGCTGTTATAAGTAGGCTTTTTTAAAAAATTTTTTTAAGATTTTATTTATTTATTCATGAGAGACACAGAGAGAGAGAGAGAGAGAGAGAGAGAGGCAGAGACACAGGCAGAGGGAGAAGCAGGCTCCATGCAGGGCTCAATCCCAGGACTCTGGGATCACGACCTGAGCCAAAGGCAGGTGCTCAACCGTTGAGTCACCCAGGCATCCCCTATAAGCAGGCTTTAAGGCACCCAGAGCTCTAGTGTGCCACTTCTTCTCTGTCAGATCTTCTCTTCCACATTCAGGATTCATTCCTATCCTCAACCCCAATATCCAACCTGTGATTGTTCTAAAGTACACATAAGTCATTGTTGACCACTGCTAGGAAACTTGGGGAACTTAAAAGATAGGTTGTATATGTATATCAAATCACCATGATATATACTTTGAATATCTTGCAATTTTTTATGTCATTTATACCTCAGTAAAGCTGAAAAAAATAAATTCCCCCAAATTAAGAAAATATATATGGGACCCATTTTATAATAAAAGATTTTGGGTCCTATCTTAAAAAAAATACTGGTATATTGATAAGTGGCATGGCAATAAGGAGAGTTGGATTCTTGTTCCAGCTCTCTATGGAACTTACATGTATGAGGTTATTAGTAGGTCATTCCTATTTTCTGGATGAATGTTCCCTTGATTTACAAAATGATGATAATCCCTTTCTTGCTTTTTCATAAAACACTTTCTCTTTTTTTAAGATTTTTAATTTATTTATTCATGAGACACACAGAGAGAGAGAGAGAGAGGCAGAGACACAGGCAAAGGGAGAAGCAGGCTCCATGCACAATGTGGAACTTGATCCCGGGTCTCCAGAATCACGCCCTGGGCTGAAGGCAGTGCTAAACCACTGAGCCACCGGGGTTGCCCCATCTGAGTAAATTTAATAATTTATATGCAATTGACAAATTTCATGAAAGACAAAGCTGATACAGAAGAAAGTAAAACTCGAAATAGCTCTTTAATCTATCAAATAACTTAAATTCTAATTAAAAACCTCCCCCCAAAAAAACTCCAAGCTTGACAACTTCTCTGGTAAATTTTATCAAACGCTTAAGGAAGAAATGATACCATGCCATTTTTCTCCAAATTGATCTCTAGATTTAATGCAATTCCAGTCAACACCCCAGCACTATGGAGTGTTCTGGTTTGGGTTTGGTTGGTTTTTTTTTTTTTTTTGGTAGAAACTTACAATTCTAAAATCTAGAAATCATATGGAAATGGAAAGAAACTAGAATAGCCAAAACGATTTTGAAGAAGAGCAAAGTTGGAGGACTCACATTACCTAATTTCAAAACTTACTGCAAAACTACAGTAATGAAGACAATATGATATTGGCATATTGATAGAGAGAGAGAGAGAGAGAGAGAGAAGTTGAATATAGTAGAGAATCCTGAAATAGACCTACATATATTTGGTCATTGATTTGCAACAAAAAGGCCAAGCCAATCTCTTATGGTAAGGATATTTCTTTTTTTTTTTTTTTTGGAACACTGCTGGAACAGCTGGATATCCATTTGAAAAACACAGACTGGGCAGCCCCGGTGGTGCAGCGGTTTAGTGCTGCCTGCAGCCCAGGGCATGATCCTGGAGGCCCCGGAATCGAATCCCACGTCAGGCTCCCTGCGTGGAGCCTGCTTCTCCCTCTGCCTGTGTTTCTGCCTTCTCTGCCTCTCTCTCTGTGTGTCTCTATGAATAAATAAAATAAAATAAAAAGTCTTAAAAGAAAAGAAAAACACAGACCATGATTTTTACCTCACAGCCTGCACCAAGATGGAACATAAAAACTGAAACTATAAAACTTCTAAGAAAAAGCAAAGCAGAAAAGCTTTTTGACCTTGGAGTAGAAAGGAATTTTTTAGATAAGAAATAGAAGAATGAAAAAAAAAAAGCCTGAGCAATTTAAAAATGATAAATTTGATCTCTTCAAAATTAAAGATACTTGCTCTTAAAAGATACTATTTTAAAAAATGAAAAAGCAAGCCACAGACTGGGAGAAATATTCTCAGTACACATATCTGACAAAAGACAGTACCCAGAAATATGTAAAGAACTCTTACTTTCGGGGGCACCTGTATGGCTCATTAGTTGAGCATCTGCCTTTGGCTTGGGTCATGATCCTGGTGTCCTGGGATTGAGTCCCACATCAGGCTTCCCACAGGAAGTCTGCTTCTCCCTCTGCCTATGTCTATGGGTCTCTCATGAATAAATAAATAAAAATCTTTTTAAAAAAGAACTCTTACTATTCAATAATAAGGCAAAACAAACAAATGAACAAAAAAACCCTCAACTTAAAAATTGGCAAAAGATTCAAACAGACACATCATAAAAGAATATCAATGACCAATAAGAACCTGGAAAGTTGCTCAACATCATTAGTCAGCAGGAAAACATAAATTAAAAACATAGTGAGATACCACTACATACCCACTAGACTAGCTATAATGGCAAAGTGTTTTTGGAGAAACTGGAATTCTCCTAAGTTTTTGGGAGAAGCTCAAAAATTGATAACCACTTTGGAAAAAAGTGTGGCAGTTTTCTTACAATAGCAGATATATACTTACCATGTGACTCAGCCGTTTCATTTCTAGATATTTACCTAACAGAAATTAAAACATGTTCAGAAAAAGACATGTACGTGAATATTCCATGGCTACTTTATTCATAATAGCCCAAAACTGGAAACAGCTCAATTGTCCATCAATAAGTGGATAAAGAAATTATGGTACCTTCATAAAATGATATACGATTAGTAATTTAAAAACTACTGATGCATGCAACAATATGGATGAATCATAAAACTTTATGTTGTATGTCCAGCCACAAAAGAATATATGATGTGTGATTCCATTTCTGTGATATTCTTGAAAAGACCAATCTAATTTATAATGATAGAAAGTAGATCAGTGATTGCCTAGGGTAGAGACTGATCTGGAAATGGGACAATGGGAACCCTTTAGGGTGTTGGAACTATTCTGTCTTGATTGTGGTGGTGGTTATATAATACACACATTTGTCAAAGTTCATACACCTTAACTCTTTAAATGGGTGAATTTTGTTGTATATAAACTATACCTCTATAATGTTGATTTAAAAAAAAATACAAGGGGAAAAGAAAAGCATTAGCCCAGAGATTATTCTTCTAATGCTGTATAAAGACTTACAAATTAAATGAAACCCTTGGGGTACTGGGGTGGCTCAGTCAGTTAAGCATCCAACTCTTGGTTTCAGCTCAGGCTGTGATTTCATGGATCTTGAGATTGAGCCCCAGGTAGGGCTCCACGCTCAGCAGGTGTCTGCTTGAAGTGTCTTTCCCTCTACCCCCAACCTTCTACACACACACTTGCTTATGTCCTCTCTCTCTCTCTCTTATATTAAAATAAATAAATCTTTAAAAAAAAAAAACCCTTTAAAATAGATCATAATAGAGGCCATAGAATAGTCTCTATATGGGAATGTGTTTCAGATATACATACTTCAGGCAGCCAGATTGATGTAAATTAGGGCTTCCAGGAGGCAAGCAGGGCATTTATTTATCACCTGAGTTAATCTTCACAATTAGTCATAGTTTCTCCTTTCATCTTTTGTTTTTGGTGTCTTTTTAAAAAGATTTTCTTTTCTTTCTTTCTTTCTTTCTTTCTTTCTTTCTTTCTTTCTTTCAGAAGGAAAGAGAGCACAAGCAGGGGGAGTGGTGGGCAAAGGTAGAGGGAGAAGCAGGCTCCCCATGGAGCAAGGACCCCAGTGTGGACTCAATCCCAGGATCATGACCTGAACTGAAGGCAGACACCTCACCAACTGAGCCACCCAGGCACCTTCCTTCCATCCTTTGAATTACTTCCCTGCAAATATATTGGTAGTTTGATTAGGGAAGAGAAAGCCACCTTCCAGAAGAGCCTCGTGTTCATCCTGTACCTTAGAAATAGGTTTTCACAAAATTCACTCATGACTGGCAAATTCCAGAAAGCACTGGATTCTGTGTTCTTTTTCATGTATATCTACAATCTGAGTACTTTGGGAGATTATGTCTAGTATGGTGGGGAAGGAAGCTCTAGTGACATTGCCAACACTTTGTCTTTTCCTGTGGCTTAAAATGTCAAAACTATGGACCATAGCAGTAATGTTCTCCCCCACACCTGGGTTCACATGCCAAGTTAACTGACCAGAAACAGAACTGGAAGTACAACCCAGATCTCCATGATCCGCTTGTTCTCCCAGGACAGTTCACTAAATTGTAACCACATTTTATCAACCATTATTAATAATGCAGTTCATTGTTTCTCCAAATGGGATTCTTGGACATTTTGTAGTATCGCTGGACCCCAAGTAAGTCTCAATCTCTATTGGTCCTGGGACCTGGGAATATCTGCATTTGAACATAAGTTTCAGAAATTCTGTTACATACTCGGGTTTTGAGTACTGCTGTTGAAGCAAGAGAGTCACACAGTCAGGTATGTGTTTAAGGAAGTATGAAACCAGATCTTTAGGGAAGCCAAAAACCCAGGCGTCTTCTATTCTCCCAGTACTTGAAGTGGGATAGTCTGATGACAGAAACCTTTGTCCTAAAGGAAAGGAACAGTTTAACTGTATTTATTGATGGACATTATTTGTCATCCTTCCTCCAACTTTGCCCTGTTTTTTTCTGGTAACCTTTACTTAATTTAGAGCTTTAAATACAACTTAGATCGGAGCATTCAAGGACATGAAAGGGAGGTTCCTCAATGGAATGACCTTTGTTTCTCCGAAACACAAAGGGTTGGCAACAACTCATTTGTTGTATTGTCAGTGGGAGAGGTAATTCCATTAATGGATTCCCTGAGTCCTCTACAGAAAAATCGACTTGGTCTTTGGGGAATCAATCTCATAGAATTTACTCAGTGTAATCACTCATACAACGCTCTTTGGTTCCCAGATGTGACCCTCGTTCTCTCACACATGTCAAATTCATTTTACTCCTTCGTTTTTGATGCATTCAAGGCAAAGAATGGGCAGAGCACATTGTGATAGGTTTGTCAGAGAGATGTGGCTGTAGTTCTCACTGTAAGTCATGACACAGCCCAACTATTTGCTCAGGCAGGAAATCTTGGGAGTCTGTCTTTATTCTTCCTCCCATATCTCCTATATCCTCTCATATCCCCCATATTGCCAAGGTTAGTCATTTCAGTCTCTGGGATATACTTGGATATATATGTCCTTTGCCACTGGTCCAAATAGCCATTATTTCTTAAACAGCTCTCTGCTCTCCTCATTCCATTTCCACAAGTCCTTGAAAACATGTACACACACAATACAATTCACTTATGCACCAAATTTACAAGTATTTATACTTTTTAAAAAATGTAGACATGGTAATCAATAAATGAGTTAATGAATTCATAGGAGTTTTTATTTATTAGCTAATAAATACTGTAAGTCACTTTGTGGGGGAATTCTCAAAATTTAAATTTTACATTAATACTTAATACCAAGAATGATTGACCTATACACCCAAAACTAATATAGCATCGAGTGTCAACTACAACGTTAAAAAAAAGTGATTGACCTACAGAAAAAAAGCGTGAAACTCAACATGTGAAGCTTTTAAAATAATTCCACACCACTTTTCCAGCCTTCCTTTCAGTGATTTCCTTTCCACACAGTTTTTTGTCATCCTTTCTTCAGCTTTACCAAACTTAGCTTTATTATTTGAACACACCAAGCTTTTCCATATATAGTTGTTCCTCCTAATCACAGGTGTCAGATTCTGCATTAGAAAATTCACCTACTTGCTAAAATTGATTTGTGACCCCCAAAGCAAAACCCACAGTGCTTTCCTTCATGATTTCTTTACACACACGTGTAGTGCAGTGAAAAATTTCAGTACCTCAGCTGGGAAACTCTGCTCATCCACCAAGACCCAATCCAAATGTTGCTTGTTCTCTGCAGCCTTCCCTGACTCATCCCAGCAGAGTGCTTCTCTGTTCAACCACTAGTAGAGCAGTGACCTCAGAGTACTGAGTTACCTGTGTCCTTACCATAGATTGTGAGGTCCTAAAAGACCTGACACTGATAGGTTTGATAACTGCTGACTGAATGATTGGAAGGAGGTGAGGGACTAAAAAAGGAGTGGAAAAGGAACTGGAAGTGAAGGATACTTCAAAGTGCATTGGATAACCAGTATGATAAGAGCCTCTGGGAAGGACCCCTGAGTTACTCTTGTGATAGCAAACAGTTCTGGGTCTCAGTATGGGATTCATGCTTAAAACCTGTGCTGACTAGATAGTGACCTCAAGTGCCTTAAATGAGGAAAGAGTTTAAGTCACCTAAGCCAAAAAGGAGGAAACCTGGCTGCAGGATCAGCTTGATTTAGGACTTACATTTCATCAGGATCCATCTTTATAACTCAGCATTCTCTGGATTAGCTGTCATCAGACTCCAAATGGTGGTCACTACAACGTCAGGCTCATATTGTTACAACTTTCTGTCCAGTGAAAGAGAGAGCCCACCTTGAGACACACTGAAGTCCTGATGTGGAATCTTAACAACTGTTCAAGCTGGCTTTGATCCTTTGCCCATAGCTGAACTAACTAGCCTAACCTAGGATCCCATAATTTTTACCCCCAAAGCTTAGAGCTAGAATCAGTTTCACATAAAAGATCACACAGAAGTGATCTTTTGTGTTCATGGTGTCTGTGTACCATCTCTCCCAGGATAGAAATGGTTAGAATCCTGGAAGTGTTACATTAGCAGGTCATCTGACTAAAAGGTTTTGTTTCTTTTTTACCTCTTCTTTTCCTGTGCTTTTATTGAAGAGTCCTAAAGCACATAACATGTACCAAGTACTTTCCTAATGCTAGAGGTACAAAAGCTCTCTGACTTCACAATGTAACAGTCTTGTAGTGAGAGATAAGGTTTATTCTCTTCCCCAGGAACAAATAAGGTTAACTGGAATCAGAGGAAAACTTTATTACTGAGATGAATGAGTCAAGAGCATGTAATTATGCTTCCCTCTCTTAGGGGATTTGGATTTGAGGAGTGGAAATAATTCTGGACTAGGAGCTGAGACCTGCACTCTAATCCTTCTATTGCTATTGCCAACTATGAACTTGATCTTTCATAGACACTCTGGCCAGTGTGTCTCAAAGTGTAGTCAGCAGTCTATCTGTATTAGCTTCTCAAGTTCTTTCTGGACCCTAGCTCGAAGCTCTGGGGTTGTGATCTCTGCCAGTTGTATAACCTCAATGAAACTCATTTTTCTGGTCTGTAAAAAAAGGGGATCATATATGCCTTGCAGCATTGGTTTGGATTAAAATGTGATAATGGATACAAAGCATGTGATATGTAGCAGGAGCTCAGCAAGTGCCTTTTTTCCCCCTCCCTCGGAGTGTAAAGTCACTGTGGTCTACAGTAGTTGAAGGATTCCTAGAGTAAGAATAGCAAGTCCTTCCTCACTTAGGAAGAGTTCCTCCCGAGATATGTGACCGTTACGTGATCCACTGGACTCTCTTATTGTTTGTTCTTAACTGTTATGGCACATAAGATGGGCCTTGCATACTTCATGCTGCACTGTATTGGGGTATGGCTGTGCCTCACATACTAAGCCAAGCACATTCTTCTACATCTTTGAAAGTGAATGAGAGCATGCGTGTGTGTGTGCATTTGTGATATTGATGAATTTTTTTTACGTATAAAACGAACTTTTGGATGATGAAAATATTATGTTTCTAATATCCCTAACAAGGTCAGTCAGTTGATAACATCTAGTAACCTTAGATTCTGAGGTTATAACTAACTATTATCTTCACTTGACAGGATTCTCCTGGTTTATTGGCAGTTTTGGGCTTTACCCTCATCAGAAAGAGGGAAGTTCAAAAGACACACCCATTTCTAGGAGTTACACAAAACCCTCTTCCAAGAAATGCCTTGACCTTTCTACAATTTTAACCACAAGGCATGTGAGATTTGGTATCTAGAAAGATGATATGAGGCTCTAAGTCCTTAGTCATCAAAGAAAAGTTCTGTTATCTTTGGTATAATACCTAAGGCAGGGCAGGAGATTCTGGAGTTTTAGAAATATTTTCAGCTGTTAAAGTTGCAAGTACAAGGGGATTCTAATTAATAGTGGGTTATTTAGAAGCACACATCCCTCTGTTTTAAGACTGAATAATCCGATTGAATGAGATGTTACCATATTAGATTTTCTTGGCTAAAAATACATAAGATTCTCAAAATTGAAAGAGACCTTCATCCCTAGTCTATCTACTGATCCACTGCTTGAGCCCCCTTTCAGTCTCCTGCCCCACCCCTAGCCTAAGCCAAGGGTTGGCAAACAGATCTTGCCCAATATCTCTTTCTCTACATAGTTTTTCTTGTGTTTTTTTTTTTTTTTAAGATTTTTTATTTATTGGGCAGCCTGGGTGGCTCAGTGGTTTAGCGCTGCCTTCAGCCTGGGGCGTGATCCTGGAGACCCGGGATCGAGTCCCACGTTGGGCTCCCTGCATGGAGCCTGCTTTATCTTTCATAAATAAAATCTTTAAAAAAAGATTTTTTATTTATTTATGAGAGACACATAGAGAGAGAGAGAGGCAGAGATACAGGTAGAGGAAGAAGCAGGTTCCATGCAGGGAGCCCGACGTGGGACTCGATCCTGGGAATCTAGGATCACGCCCTGGGTAGAAGACAGGGGCTAAACCTCTGAGCCACCCAGAGATCCCTTCTTTTTCTACATAGTTTTAAACACAGCCATTCTCATTTGCTTACAAATTATCCATGGCTTCTTCCCTGCCACTATGGATTTGAGTAATTGTGACAGACTATACTATGTGCAAAGCCTAAAATATTTACTCTCTGCACTTTATAGAACAAGTTTGCTGACCCCTGGCCTGGGCGGTCTCCTCTTCAGTGTCTTCAATGCTGAGTAGTTCTCCAGTTTCCAAGGGCCCTGCTTTGGACCACTCTTTCAAAAAATTCTTACCAACACTCTCAGCAAAAATCTGCTTTTCAGTAGTCTGTGCCTGCTGGCACTAGTTCAACTTTGGTATATGGGATCACCCAAAATAAATCAAATTGCTCTTCCACATGTTAGCCCCTTATGTCTTAGAACACTATAATCGTGACTCCAGGCAGAACCTAACTGAATCCTAGTAACATAGGATTTAAAGTCTCGTTATCACCACCAGAAATGAACACAACATCCTGTGTGTTATGGCCCGTGTAAAGCTAAATTGAGGCCCGCCTGAGTTTTCATAGGTGCCAAAAGCAATAGGAAGACGTCATGGCCTCATGCTACATGCTACCTTGGAACCTAAAGAACAAATTCCTGTGGAACATGCACTCTCTGCTCAGAAGCAAGGCATGATGCAATTTCCAGGTCATACATACCCATGGTACGTGTCTGTGGTCTGAATGGTTGTGAAATGGTTTGGTTTTTTTTTTTACTGGATTTGGGTACAAAAAGAAGACAGTCACTTCTGTTTCATCAGAGAAGATGGTGGCATTCTCTTAATCACAGACACAAATGGAAAGTTCTTTTCTGAGAGTAGACCCCCCCACCATATACTTCTTTAAGCCCCATTGTTGAATAAAGTGACTTACATTGTCTTTTCCTTTCTGTCTTCTTGCTGTCTTCTTTCAAGATTGCAGATTACTATAATAACTTTCTAAATAGTTTTATTGACCTCTTATTTTTCCTTTCTCTGATTCATTATCATCATTCTGCCAGATAATAGCCCAGCAACAACAGTCATGTCTCTACTGAGCTATACTCTTTGGTGGCTCCCCATTACCAATAAGAGAAAGGCAAAATTTCTTAGCATGATGTTCAAGTCTTTCTAGAACTACCAAGCTCTTCCTTTTCTCCATTTCCACATTTAAAAGAGACTTTTCCATATTCGTTGAACTTGTCTTACATTTTCACATCCCCAGGCCTTGGTCATACTGTGTACTCTATAAGAAATGTACATTTCTCTTTCCTTCCCTAAACCATATATTATACCCTATCTTCGTCATTGTTCATATTCATTCATATTTCTCTTTCTCTCTCCCTGCTTCCCCCACTCAATTTGATTTCCCTGCTTCAGTGGCCTAACTGGTCTAACAGCATATTAGTCTCTTTTTATGGTAGTTCTAAAAATTTGCTTTTTTTTTTTTAATTAAGTAGGCTCCACATGCAAAATAGGGTTTGAACTGAAGGACCCTGAGATCAAGTGTCACATACTCTACCAACTGAGCCAGCCAGGTTCCCCCAAATTTGCTTTTTATTTTAGGGACATATGTTCATTTCTTTTGTTCCTGCAACATTGTTAAACACATAAATTACTTGAAAGGAGTGGTTAGATTTTTCCTCTTCTGTATCCCTCAAAACACCTAGCAGAATTGGCTTGTTTTCCTGAATACTGTAAAAGGACCTTGTTGATTTGGCATGAGCAGTGAAGTAGCAGGAAGAACTGAGTGGAAGTAGATGATTCTTGTACCTGAAAGACTGAAAGGATAGTCACACGTTTGACCCAGAAAGGCAAAACTCAGAGGAGTTGCTGATGTATGATACAGGGCAAGAAGAAGGAAAAAAAATACTGGCTTCTTAATGATGAAGTAGAAAGAACAATGAGTGGGGAATGTGAGGATCTGTTATAATGATAACTCTTTTGCCAATTTCGTGATTTCAGAATCTCCCTGGACTGCTTTAGATTCAGGAACTATGTTTTTGGCACTACCATGCCAAGTTTAGTTCTTTTTTTTTTTTTTTAAGATTTTATTTATTCATGAGAGAGACAGAGAGAGAGGCAGAGACAGAGGCAGAGGGAGAAGCAGGCTCCATGTAAGGAGCCTGACATGGGACTCAAACCTGGGTCTCCAGGATCAGGCCCTGGGCTGAAGGCGGCGCTAAACCGCTGAGCCACCAGGGCTCCCCGCCAAGTTTAGTTCTATCTAGATGCTTTGATGGTTTTGAATTTTACTTTATTACACTGTGTAATCATATCAGCTTTGTATTTTCCCTTTTTATATGTGTGGTTATTGAGGCTTGGGAAAATTAAAAATTTGTCCAAGTTTATAAGCAGAACCAGGACTATAATTCAGGTCTTTTCACTCTGGCCTGAAGGTTTTCTCCTCCTACTCTGCAGCATCTCCCTCATTCTGCTCTCCATATTTCTCTGCCTTTGTGCCTTGTTGCTTTGAGTTTTTGTTGATCTGAATAAATAGTGTTTCTTCTGCCTGGCTGGGTTACACCAGGAATTAGGTAGAAAGTGATATCCTGTAACTCTTCATATTGTCTACTTGGCATTTTTAAGTGACTTAATATAGTTTATTATTGAAAACAGGAAAAAGGGGCAACCCCGGTGGCTCAGCGGTTTAAGCGCCTGCCTTCAGCCCAGGGCGTGATCCTGGAGACCTGGGATCAAGTCCCACGTCGGGCTCCCTGCGTGGAGCCTGCTTCTGTCTCTGCCTACGTCTCTGCCTCTCTCTCTCTCCCTCTCTCTCTCTCTCTCTCTGTGTGTGTGTGTGTCTATCATGAATAAATAAATAAAATCTTTAAAAAAAAGAAAACAGGAAAAAGTTTCATGAGATATTTAAGCATAAATATGTAGACTTGTGTTTTAATGAGATTTAGCTACTTTGAGTAGTTCTATAAATAAGAGTACTTATGTACTGAAAGAAGGCCCTGTGTGAGGATCTGGGGAAGACGAAGACCAGAACCTCTATTCTGAAAAGAGCTCTACATGTTGGAACCTTGGGCGAAGGATGATCAAAAATGATGACATTATAGGGTAGCATTGAAATATAAGCAAAACTTTGGAGAATTTAGAAAAGAAGGAAGATTGGGAGTCTTTTCAGACATAACGAAATTGAGAGTGTGGAGGTGAAAATGTATGTCCAAGAAGCAGTGAAAATTCAACTTGATTTTAATAGTTACAGTGTATGTGTATATAGATATGTGTGTGTGTATATATAACAAAGTATAAATAAAGGAGTAGAAATTAGTTGGAAAAGTAGGTTTGAGCTAAGTTATAAAGGCCCTAAAACTGAGCCACAGAACCCAAGAGTCCATCAACAGATGGAATGGATAAACACAATGTGACATATACGCACAACGGAATATTATTCAGCCTTAAAAGGGAATGAAATTCTGACACATGCTACAACATGGATTAACATTGAGGACCTCATGCTAAGTGAAATAAGCCAGTCACAAAAGGACAAATATTGTATAATTCCACATATTTGAGTAGTCAAATCCCTAGAGACAGAAAGTTTAATGGTGGTTTTTAGGGACTGAGTAGAATTACTGGGAATACTGAGTTTAGTAGTTAGTGGACTCAAAGTGTCAGTTGGGGAAGATGAAAAAGTTCTGAGGTAGGATGGTGTTGATGGCTCTGCAACAGTGTGAATTTACTTAATGCCACAGAACTGTACACTTAAAATAGTTAAAAGGATAAATTTTCTGTTCAGTATATTTTAACACATTAAAAATAAGCTTTAAAAATTTTAATTGAAAAAAAAAAAAAAACCCTAAGCTACAGAAACTGAACTTTGCTGTGAAGATGATGGAGAGTCATGAAAATTTTGGAGATTTTCAAAACTTCAAGATTAAACTGGACACATTTATAAGTATTTTATTAGGATAACTAGTTAGGAAAGTATGGCAATAGTCCCGACTATCCACAATAAGTGTTTGAAATGGAGCAGAAAGGCAAGCATGATATAGTACATGTATTTTGGTGGATATATGTACATAATTACTAGGAGTAGAATTGTGGGGTCCTGGGATGCATGTTCAGCTGTAGAAGATACTGCCATAGTTTCCCAAAGTGTTTATACCAATTTACACTCTTACTAATAGGGTAGGAGAGTTTTAGTTTCTCCATATTCTTCCCAGTGCTTATGATGATTATCAGTCTTTGTTGTTATAACCATTCAGGTGGTTGTGTAGTGGTGTTAATTTGCATTTCCCCAGTGACTAATGAAATCAAGATCTTTTTATATGCTTATTGCCTTTTGAATTTCTTCTTTTGTATAGCGGCTATTCAGATCTTTTGCCCATTTTTCTATCAAGGGGTCTTTCTCTTGCTAATATGTAGGAGGGTTTTTTTAATATATATTTTGAATTTGAGTCCTTCATTGGATATTTGTATGGCAAGTATCTCCTCTTACGCACTTGGCTTTTCATCCTCTTGATGGGGCCAGACACTAAGTTTAATGTAGTACCATTGATTCCTTTTTCTCTTGTGTTAGTAACTTTTGAATATTCAAGAAAGCTTTGCCTACCCCAAAGTCATGAAGACATTTTCCTCTAAATGCTTTATTGTTGTATCTTTCACATTTGGATTTATAATGATCTGAAATTAATTTTCACATATGGCATGAAATAAGGATTAAGAATCTTTCCCCATAATTATCAAATGACCGCTCACTGTTTATTAAAAAGACCATTCTTTTCTCTAAAGCAGTATCACCTTTTTCTTTTCTTTTTTTTTTCTTTAAAGATTTTATTTATTTATTCATGAGAGACACAGAGAGAGAGAGAGTCAGCGACACAGGCAGAGGGAGAAGCAGGCTTCATGCAGGGAGCCTGACGTGGGTCTCGATCCTAGGTCTCCAGGATCAGGCCCTGGGCTGAAGGCAACACTAAACCACTGAGCCACCCAGAATGCCCCACCTTTTTCTTTTTTTTTTTTAATAAATTTATTTTTTTATTGGTGTTCATGCCCCACCTTTTTCATAAAAATAGTGACAAAGTATGTGTGGATCTGTTTCTGGATTCTTCTGTTCCATCGGCCTATTAGTCTACCTTTTAGGCTCTGCTTTTAGTTTTCTAAATACACAAGGCTTTCTTCTCATTGGTTACCTTTGGTTATACCCACCTAGCCCTGGAAATGGAAAGTAGAATGTACCGTTATCTATAGCAGCATAACAAATTAAAGCTTACCAGCTTAAAACAACAATACTTAATATTTCTTTTTTTTAATACTTAATATTTCATATGGTTTCTGTGAGTCAGGAATTCAGGAGCACTTTAGCTTGGTGGATTTGGTTCAAGGTCTCTCATGAAATTGCTGTCAGAGAGTTGCCTACAGCTGCAGGCATCTGAAGGCTTGACTGGGGCTGAAGTACATGCTTCTAAGAAGGGCTCATCTATACGGCTAGCAGGAGGCGGTAGGTCTTTACCATGTGCACTCCTCCTCAGTACTGTTTGAGTATCCTTACAAAATGGCAGCCAATCCAAAGGAGAACAGGAAAGAAGCTGTCATGTCTTTAATTACTTAGCCTTCAAAGTCACACACTGTCATTTATGCAATATCCTGTTGGTCATCCTTATTCAGCATGAGAAGGGACCACATAAGGCTGTACTAGGAAGTGGATATCTCGGAGAGTGGCTACTACACAGAAAAACAAGAGAATCTAGCTGGCATCTTATGTATATTTTTATTGTCTATCTGGGAACTTTTATTCTCTAAAGCCAAAAATCATGCCCTGTCTTTATAATACAAGAATCCCTAGTGTTGGTATGTAGTTGGGAAAGTTGAGAAATACCAGTGACTCTTAGTCTACTACAGTTTGTGTCCCCCTGTTCAGAAGCCCAGACTCTGAAGTTTATTCACATTTTCACATTGTGATTTCCTGAGATCCTACCCCCATCCCTGAGTGGGAAAGATTGAGGACAGCTGGATCTGGTCATGGTCATTAGCCAGCTATTAACAACCTTTCTCTCCATGATGTTTACTTTTCTTCTCTGAGAAATAGTCATTTCCTCCTTATGGTTTTCTTCAAATACATTTCCTATGAACATTCTTTTCTCTTTTTTTTTAAGATTTTATTTATTTTAGAGAGAGAAAGCACAAATGGGAGGAGTAGAGGGAGAGGGAGAATCTCTAGTAGACTCTATACCGAGTGCAGAGCCGGTCATGGGCACATGATCCTGAGATCACAACCTGAGCTGAAACCAAGACTCGGACACTTAACCAACTGCACCACCCAGGCACCCTCCACCCCATCTATGAACATTCTAATTCTCTTATAGAACAGTTTCTTTTTAATTAAGCTTTATTTTGAGATAATTTTAGTTTCTTAGGTACTTGTAAAAATAACACAGAGACCCCACTCGCCTTCTGCTGGTGACTCCCCAGTGGTAATATCTTCTGAAACTATACTACAGTATTACAACAAGAATGTTGGTATGAATACAGTCTATATCCAGAACATTTCCATCACCATAAGAATCTCTCATACTTCTCTTCTATTACCATTCTCACATCTGTCCTACTCTTAAGCCCCTCCTTAACCACTGACCTCTGCTAATCTTTTGTCCATTCCTAAATTCTGCCATTTCAAAAATGATAGGTAAGTGCAGTTATGCAGTATGTAGCCTTTATATAGCCTTTTGGGATTGGCTTTGTTGACTCAGCATAACTCTCTGGAGATGAATTCAAATTGTGTGTCAATACTTTGTTCTTTCTTTCTTTTTTTTTTTTTTTTTTTATTATTCCTGAATAGTATTCTATGGTATGGATGTACCACAATTTATTTAACCATTCACCCACTGTGAAAGACATTTAGATTGTTTCAATTTGGAGCGATTATAAATGAAACTTAAATAAACATTCATGTACAAGTTTTGTATGAAATCCACTGTATGGATTATTTCTCTGGGATGAATACCCAGGAGAGCAATTGCTGAGGTATATAGTAGTTGCATGTTTAGAAACGGCCAAACTAGGGGTGCCAGGGTGGCTCAACTGGTTAAGTGTCAACTCTTGATTTCGGCTGAGGTTATGATTTCAGAGTCATGAGATCAAGCCCTGTGTCAGAAAGCCCTCTCTCTCTTGAAAAATAAAACAAAGGGCAGCCCAGGTGGCTCAGTGGTTTAGCGCCACCTTCAGGCCAGGGTGTGATCCTGGAGACCCCAGATCGAGTCCCACGTCAGGCTTCCTGTGTGGAGCCTGTTTCTCCCTCTGCCTCTGTCTCTGCCCCCCTCTCTCTCTCTGTGTCTCTCATGAATAAATAAATAAAATATTTAAAAAAAGAAACAACAGAAAAACAGAAAAAAATGACCAAACTATTTTCCAGAGAGGCTATATCAGTTTAGATTATTACCAACGATGTTTGAGTGACCCATTTTCTCTGCCTGGTTGCCAGCATTTTGTGTTGTTAACAGTTTTTTATTTTAACCATTCTGTTAGGTCTGCAATAATATCTCATTGTGTTTTAATTTGTGTTTTCAGAATGACGAAAGCTGTTGAGCATCTTTCTATGTGCTTATTTACCATCTGTATATTCTTTCAGTGAAATATCTTTTCATGTCTTTTGCCCTTGTCCTAATTGGATTGCTTGCCTCTTTTAACTGTTAAGTGTTGAGAGTTCTTTATATGTTCTAGATATTATTCTTGAATATGTGGTTTGCAAATATCTTCTCCCACTCTTCAACTTGTCTTTTTATCTTCTTTTTAAAAGTTTTTATTAAGTATACTTGATATACAATATTATTAGTTTGAGGTGTATAACATAGTGATTTGACAGTTCTATACATTATGCAACATTCATTATGATAGTATAGTTACCATTTGTCATCATACAACATTATTACAGTATTACTGACTATATTCCCTAGCCTGTACTTTTCATCTCTGTGGTTTATTTATTTTATGACTGGGAGTTTATATATCTTCAACCCCTTCAACTACTTCTCACATTATCCCCAACTCCCATCCCTCTGGTGACTACCAGTTTGTTTTCTACATTTATGAATCTGTTTCTGGTCTTTTATTGTTGTTTGCTTGTTTTGATTTTTAGATTCTACTAGTAAAAGAAATCATGTGGTATTTATCTTTCTCTGACTTATTTCATTTAGCAGAATACCTTGTAGCACCATACATGTTGTCACAAATAGCAAGATTTCACTGTTTTAATGGGTGAGTGACATTCGTGTGTATGTGGGTGTGCACACCACATCTTTATTCATTTAAGTGTTGGCTATTGTAAATAATGCTGAAATGAATATAGAGGTACATATATCTTTTCAAATTAGTGTTTTTGGGGGCTTTTTTTTGCAGGGGTGGATAAATACTCAGGAGTAGAATTCCTAGTTCATGTGGTAGTTGTATTTTTAATTTCTTGAAGAACTGCCATACTGTTTTCCACAGTGATTACACCAATTTACATTTTCACCAACAGTGCACATCCCTTTTCTCCACATCCTCACCAGCGCTTGTTATTTCTTTTAATTAATAATCATTCTGACTAGTATGAGGTGATAATTCATTATGGTTTTGATTTGGATTTCCCTGATGATTAGTGATGTTGAGCATGTTTTCATTTGTCTGTTAGCTATCCGTATGTCTTCTTTGGGAAAATGTCTACTCAGGTCCCTGTTTTTTTGGCCATTGAGTTGCATAACTTCTTTATATACTTTTTATATTAACCCTTTATTAGATAAATAATTTGGAAATATCTTCTCCCACCCAGTAGGTTGTTTTTTTGTTTTGTTGATGGTTTTCTTAACTGTGCAAAAGCTTTTTATTTTGATTTAGTCCTGCTTGTTTATTTTTGCTTTTGTTTCCTTTGCCTAAGGAAAAATATCCATAAATAATATGGCTAAGGCTGATATTCAGGACACTACTGCCTATGTTTTTGTTTAGGAGTTTTATGATTTCAGATCTCATATTTAGGTCTTTAATCCATTTTGAGTTCGTTTTTGTGTATGGTGTAAGAAATTTCATTCTTTTGCATGTAGCTGACCAGTTCTCCCAATACCATTGAAGAGAATGTCTTTTCCCCATTGTATATGCTTGCCTCCTTTTTCATAGATTAATTGACCATATAAGCATGAGATTTTTTTTCTGGGCTCTCTATCCTGCTCGATTATCTATGTGCTTATTTTTGTGCCAGTACCATACTGTTTTGAATACTATAGCTTTGTAGTATATCTTAAAATCTGCGGCTGTGATGCCTCCAGCTTTGTTCTTTCTCAGATTGCTTTGGCTATTCAAGATCTTTTTTTTTTAAGATTTTATTTATTTATTCATGAGAGACACACAGAGAGAGGCGGAAACACAGGCAGAGAGAGAAGCAGGCTCCATGCAGGGAACCCAATGTGGGACTTGATCCTGGGACTCCAGGATCACGCCCTGGGCCAAAGGCAGGCACTCAACCACTGAGCCACCCAGGCTCCCTATTCAGGGTCTTTTGTAGTAACATCCAAATTTTAGTATTATTATTCTAATTTGTGAAAAATCTTTTTGGAATTTTGATAGGGATTGCATTGAATCTGTCATTTGCTTTGAGTAGTATGGACATATTAACAATAATAATGTTTCCAGTTTGTGAACATGATGTATCTTTCCATTTGTTTTTATCATCTTCAGTTTCTTCCATTAATTTCTGATAGTTTTCCAAGTATAGGTCTTTTGCCTCCTTAGTTAAGTTTATTCCTAGGTATTTTATTTTTCTTGGGTAATTGTAAATGGAGTTGTTTCTCAATTTCTCTTCCTGCTACTTCATTATTACTGCATAGAAATACAGCAGATTTCTGTATATTAAATTTTTTATCCTATAACTTTACTGAATTCATTTATCAATTCTAATAGTATTTTGGTAAATTCTTTAGGGTCTTCTACACATCGTATCATATCATCTGCAAAAAGTGAAAGTTTTACTTCTTCCTTATCAATTTGGATACCTTTTATTTTTCTTATCTGCTTCTAGTACCGAATTGAGTAAAAGTGATAAGAGTGGACATCTTTGTCTTTTTTCGGTCTTAAAGGAAAAGCATTCAGTTTTTCACCATTGATATGATGTTAGCTCTGGGTTTTTTATCTGTGGCTTTTATTATGTGGAGGTATGTTCCCTCTAAACCAACTTTGTTAAGAGTTTTTACCATGAAAATGGATGTTGAATTTTACTGGGTGCCTTCTTTGCATCTTTTGAGATGACTATATGATTTTTATCCTTCATTTTGTTAATGTGATATATCACGTTGGTTGATTTCTGGATATTGAACCATCCTTGCATCCCTGGAATAAATGCCACTTGATTGTGATGAATAATCCTTCTTTTCCCTCACTGCCTTTGATCAGATCTTTATTCAAAATTAGCTGTCCAAAATGATTTGACTTTTATCAAGTAAGTTTTTATGTTTTTTTTTTATTTTAATTTTTTTTTTTTTTTTTTAGTTTTTATGTTTTTAAAAACAAAGTCAAGTTTTTCTGCAGTAGGCTTCTTTTCTTCTGTGGTAGGTTTCTTTTCGGCAGGCTTCTTCTTGGTTGCTGGTTTCTTGGCAGCTGCACCAAAGGTTTCTTCTGCTTCTTAACACCAACAACTTTCTTTCCTTTCTTTTCTACCACAGGCTTCTTGCCTGGAACCCCCTTCTCATGTGATTTGACTTTTAGGGCTTTTTGCTCCCTTATCTACCTGGAGTTTGTGATTCTTAGCCTAGCAAAGAATGGTGCTCCAGCACCATGGTCTTTGCATATGGGTTTAACTTCAACATGATTGTCAGGTTTTTCAGTGGATTCTTCTTCAGGACTCTGTGATGAATCTTCTTGCATGGTTCGTGGAGGGCTCTTTGGATCGCTGGGCTTTTCAAGATTCTGCTAAGGTCTGTATGAAGCATCTTATGCATTGGAAGGTTGTAGTTACTCTTCAGGGACACAGGCTTACACCACGTGCCATATACATCATCGAACTTGCAGAATGCACTTTCAGTCCAAATACAGAAATGTGCCACATGCTCACCAGGAGCAAGTTTCAAAAATGTTCAGTTTGCTTACATTAAGTAAAGTAATTCTAGAGATGTTTCTTAAGGTCTTGATGAGACCATTCTCATTATAAATGATGCAGGGTCCCCTGGGCTGAATATGATGACAGTTTCTCATTTTGCCCTTGCTAGCTCTCATTCACTTGAGAGGCAAAACCTTTTTTTTTTTTTTAAGATTTTATTTATTCATGACAGAGACAGAGAGAGAGGCAGAGACATAGGCAGAGGGAGAAGCAGGCTCCCTGCAGAAAGCCTGATGCAGGACTCAACCTCAAGACCACGGAATCATGACCTGAGCTAAAGGCAGATGCTCAACCACTGAGCCACCCACATGCCCCGAGGCATAGACCTTTTTGACATAATTCCAGGTTTTAAGTTTTGTAAGAAGCAAAAACGCCAGCTTCCTTGGTCTTCCTGTAGCCTTCGATGCTATCTTCAGCCAGCAAAGTAAGTTCAGGAACTTCCTCAATACAATGACCTTTAGACATGAACAGTCTGGTAAGGCTGAGGCAGCCAGTGCAGAGCAGATGGCATATCGCTTCTGTGTTGTGTTCACTCTGTGGTGCCAAGAGCACCACGTTTTGGTTGGTGCAGCATACGGCCCCAACAACACGCATTTCCAAGAGCACTCTCGCCAGAATGGTAGGTCTCACTGCCTTGGATTCTGGGAATTTGAACCATGGTTTCACCAGTACAAGACTCAGCACTGGATTGATGACCTGCTAATTCAGTTACAATATATGGCTGTCTGTTGTTTTTGTGCAATAACAGGCCAAATGGGAGATTTGAACACAGCAGGCAAGTAATATTTTTGCTATATGATTCCCCTTTTTGGAGTACACTTATATCAGGATGAGTATATACCATCTCAGGGAGAGGACAGGATCATGCCCCTCTCCACCCTGTGGCTCTTATGGGAAAAGTATGAATGATCCTTTTATTTTTTATTTTTTTGAATGATCCTTTTAATGCATTGTTGAATTTGGTGTGTTGATGTTTTGTTGAGGATTTTTGCATTTATGTTCATGAGAGATATTAGCCTGTAGTTTTGTTTTGTTTTATCTTTTTCTGGTTTTGGTATCAGGGTAATGCTCATCTTCTAGAATGAATCGGAAGCTTTCCTTTCTTTTCTATTTTTGGAATAGTTTGAGGCAAATAGGTATTTACTTTCCTTTAATATTTGGTAAAGTTCACATGTGAAGCCATTTTGGCCTGGACTTTTGTTTGTGAGAGTTTATTATTATTATTATTTTGTTACTAGTAATTGAGATATTCTGACTTTATATTTCTTCTTGATTCAGTTTTGGAAGATTGTGTGTTTCTAGAAATTTATCCATTGCTTCTAGGCAATTGTTTGTCCAGTTTGTTGGCATATAATTTTCTGTAGTAGTCTTTTACAATCTTTTGTATTTGTATGGTACCGATTGTTATTTCTCCTCCTTCATTTCTAGTTTTGAGTCCTCTCTCTCTCTCTCTCTTTTTTTTTTTTTTTTTTTTTTTTGGTGAGTCTGACTGAAAGTTTATCAGTTTCGTTTATCTTTTCAAAGAACCAACTCATGGTTTCATTCATATTTCCTACTATTTTTTCTCTCCACTTCACTTAATCTCTGCTATGGTATTTATTATTTTCTTCCATTTACTAATATTGAGCTTTATTTGTTCTTCTTTTTCTAGTTCCTTTAAATGTAAAGTGAGATCATTTATTTGAGATTTTTCTTATTTCTTGAAGTAGATCTGTAATGCTATAAACTTTCCTCTTAGAACTGCTTTCACTGTGTCCCAAAGATCTTGGGCCATTGTATTTTCATTTTTGTTTGTCTCCATATGTTTTTTTACTTCGTTTTTTATTTCTTTGTAAACCCATTGGTTATTTAGTAGTATGTTGTTTAGCTTCCATGTGTTTGTGGTTTTTCTAGTGTTTTGCTTTTTATAAGTAGGTTCCATACCCAGCATGGAGCCCAGTGTGGGGCTGGAACTTAACACCCTGAGATTAAGACCTGAGGTGAGATCAAGAGTTGGACACTTAATCAACTGAGCCATCCAGGCACCTCTATTTTATTTTTTATTGTAGTTAGTGTCTAGTTTCCTACTGTTGTGGTCAGAAAAGATACTTGATATGATTTTAGTCTTTTTAAATTTATTGAGACTTTTTTGTGTCCTATCATACAAATTTTCTTTAAGAAAGTTCCATGTGCACTTGAAAAGAATGTGTCTTCTTCTGTTTTTTGATAGTATATTGTGTACATATCAGTTAAGTCCATCAGGTCTCTTGTGCATTCAAAGGCACTGTTTCCATATTGATTTTCTCTCTGCATAATCTATTTATTGATGTAAGTGGGATGTTAAAGTCCCTTACCATTATTTTATTATTATCAATTTCTCCCTTTATGTCTGTTAGTGGTTGCTTTCTGTGTTTAGGTGCTCCTATGTTCGGTGCATAAATATTTATAATTGTTTTATCTTCTTTTTGGATTAATTACTTTATGTAATACTCTGTTGTCCCTTGTTACTGTCTATTTTAAAATCTATTTTGTCTGATACAAGTATTGCCATCCTGGCTCTTTTTTTTTCACTTCCATTTGCATGGATTATCTTTCTTCATCCCTTCATTTTCAGTCTGTGTCTTTTTGTTATCTTACAAATACTTTTGCAGAGCAAAATTTTTGCATTTCATTGAAATCTAATTTATAAGCATGTCCTTTGATGGATTATGCTTTTGGTGTCAAGTCTAAGAACTCTTGCTTAGCCCTAGATCTGATAGATTTCCTCCATTTTTTTTCCTAAATGTTTTAAAGTTTTACATTTAATTCATGATTCATTTTAAGTTAGTTCTTGTGTAAGAGATGAGATTTAAATTGAGGTTCATTTATTTCTTTATGGATGCCCAATTGCTTCAACATTATTTATTGAAAAGACCATCTTTCCTCCACTGAGGAAATTGCTTTTTCACCTTCATCAGAAATCAGTTGGGCATATTTGTGTGGATCTGTTCTTGGGTTCTCTGTTCTATTCTTTTGTTCTATGTGTGTGTCCTTCTGCCAACACCACATTCATTTTGAGAACTATAGGTATATGATAATTCTTGGAATCTAATGAATTAACTTCTCTTTTATCTTCCTTTTCAAAATTGTTTTAGCTATTGCATTTTCTTTGCCTTCCCATATACATTTTAGAGTAATTTTGTCTACATCTATAAAAAACTCTTGCTGAGACTTTGATAGAAATTGTGTCAAATCTGAGTATCAGTTTGGGGATATGTACTATGTTGAGTCTTCTAATCCATAAACATGGTATGCTTCTCCATTTGTTTTTTTTCTTCTTTCATCAGCATTGTATAGCCACCACCATACATGTCCTATACATATTTTGTTAGATTTATACCTATTTCATTTTAAAAAATAGACTATGAATGGCATTTTATTTTTATTCTCTCTTCTCACATGTTCATTGCTAGTCTGCAAAAGCAACCTGATTTTTATATGTTCATCTTGTATCCTGTGACTCTAATGGGCTCACTTAGTACCAGGAGTTTTTTGAATATATTTTTTCTAAATTCCTTGAGATTTTCTATGTGGAAAATTATGTTATCTGCAAATAGGGACAATGTTTTTCTTACTTTTTAATCTGTATGCCTTTTATGTCTATTTCATTATTGCCCTGACTAGGACTTTCAGCGCTGTGTTGAGTAAGAGTGGTGCTTTTTTCTGCATCAACTGATAAGACCATGTATTTTTTCTTTCTTTTTTAAAAATTTTATTTATTTATTCATGAGAGACAGAGAGAGAGGCAGAGACATAGGCAGAGGAAGAAGCAGGCTCTGTGCAGGGAGCCTGATGTGGGACTCAATCCTAGGACCCCAGGATCACAACATGAGCCAAAGGCAGATGCTCAGCCATTGAGCCTCCCAGGTCCCAACTATGTGTTTTTTCCTTAGCCTATTAATGTGGTAGGTTTCACTGATTAATTTTTGAATATTGAATTAGTTTTACATCGCTGGGATAAACCCTACTTGCTTATGTTATATAATGCTTTTTTTTTTTTTTTTAAGAAAGGATAGGGTCACCTCTCACTACCATGAATTTTATTTTATTTTTCAAGATTTTATTCATTTGGGAGAGAGAGAGAGCACAAGCAAGGGGTAAGGGCAGAAAAAAAGGGAGAAGCAGACTCCCTGATGAGCAGGGAGCCCGATGCAGGACTCGATCCCAGAACCCTGAGATCATGACCTGAGCCAAAGGCAGAAGCTTAACTGACTGAACCACCCAGGCACCCAATGTTCTATAATTCTTTTTATATCTTGCTGAATTCTCTCTATATTTTCTATTTAAGTCCATGATCCATTTGACTTAATTTTTATGAGATTTTGTATAGATAAAAGAGCAGTCCTGAAAGAGCTTTCTTCTTAACATTAACATATTCAAGACTCATGTTCTCATGTTCTTCTTGCATTACGTGTCAGTAATCCAACAGTAATTTTTCATTTCTGTATCATGGGACACTTTAAAGCTGAAAGTCCCAGATTTCATTATAAATATTTATTACATGGCCACTATTCTTATGATAATGAAGGGAATAAGATGCTAAAGAACTCACATCATAAAGAATCCACAGTATAGCTTTATGTTTCTTAATCTCTTTGCTGTAATTCTCTTGCTGTCCTCCTTTCCTGCTTCCTACCATGAAAGTTTATATATTAAAATTGCATTTATTAGTTTGAGTAAATTAATGTATTTATAGAATGAAGAAAGTCAACAGATCTTTACTGAATTCTCATATAGGATAAGTATTTTGCCAAGTAAGTTTTGATAACATGGGACCCTAGCCTCAAGATGTTCAGAGCTTAAAGGGGAAGAAGATACATAAACAATTGAAATGCCAAAGTTGAGGGAAGAAATGCCAAAGAAAGCACAAGTTATTAACGGAATATAAGATAGGAGCACCAGCTCTATCTAGCTGGGGAAGTTAGTGAAGACCTTCCAGGAAAAGTGACACATAAGCTGCCACTGAGGGGACATAGGAATTTTCTAAATAGACAGAGTGAGGTGAAAGTCATTCTAGGAAGATGCAGTAGTTTGTGCAAAAGCACGAAGTCATGCAATTATTTGGCATATTTGGAGAATAGTATATAATTTGTTACACACCCATAGTAAGTTCTGTGAGACCAGGAATTTAAGCTGTATCCTCAGCATCTAGAATAATGCCTGTAAGCACTAAAATATTTTTTGGTTGGATAAATGGAAAGAAGGAGGGAAGGAAGCATAAATGAGGCCAGAGAGAAGAATGTTTCAGCAATAAAAACCCTTGCTTAGTAACGTTTCGCAAATGCCTACCATAAAGATTCATAGAAGAATAGATGTTCATAATCTACTTGTAAAGAAACAACAAATACCAAAATATCTGTAATATGTTGTAAAAAATGACAGATTGTAAAAAGTACATAAAAAGTGTATGAAGGTTCAGAGGAAGTAGAGGTCCATTTTGGCTTAGAGGATCAGGGAAGTCATTGGAGCTAGACTTTTTGGAGTTGATTTTATGTGGTTCTCAATTGTTTGATTTTTTTTTAATTTGCATAGACTTGGAGAGAAAATGGTGTGGCAGAGGCGGGATGTGAGTTTCAGACTAGATTAGACAGTCTTGCCTGCTCTGTCATAAATTTATCAGTATTTTATAAGCAGTCATTTATCAGCCTGCACCACTTCCTTGGAAGCAAAACCTAACAGGCTCCGATGTTATCTGTAGCAAACACCTTTGACTTGTTTATGAGGGTGTGTCTGTGTATGTTTATGCTTGCACCTGCACACGAGTGATTTGGAGACAGCTCTTTCTACAGAGACAGGCACTGAAAGGGAACACGTGAACTGAAACACAAGTTAAACTATTAGCAATACATTTTTTTAAAATGCCCCTTGCTACCCACACACTTGTATATGCATGCTTCTGCTGCATTCACCTGCACACAAGCACACATAGAGTTCTATAAGCAGTAGCCTGGGCAAGATTTTAGGTGACTATAAATAAATACTGCTTATTTTTTTAATTTTCCTCAGCTCTATACTATCTGTCTATATCTTTATTTAATTCTGAGGCTTGTTAGGCACTATTTATATCCCTGTAACCTACTAGATGCTGTAAAGAGTTCATGTAAGAAAATGAGTAGTCAATTAATTAATCCAGCACATATTTATTAATAACCAGCTACATGTCAGGCACTATTCTAAACATTGAAGATGCAGCATGGAATAAAAAGAACCAATCCTTGCCCTGGTGCTTACATTTCGGGAGGTAGATACAGAAAATCAACAAAAATGTGATATTTTAGATAAGTAATAGTAAGACCAGTATTACAGAGTAAGGAGGAAAGAGAGTCTTAGAGTTGGGTTCCCCCTCCCCTCCCAATGATGGACATTTGAATAGAGACTTGAAGGGAAGATGTCTGGGGGAGGAGTATTCCACACAGAAGGAACACCTAGAGCAAACACCTAGAGGCAGAAGTATGCACCAGTGTGGCAGGAGATGGCATAAGAGATGTAGGATGGGAGAGAGATGACTGTCCTGGCAGACCCACTGGCCATTTTGCAGACTTTGGTTTTTACTCTAAGATGGAAAGCCTTTGGGGATTTTGTACAGAGAAGTAACATGATCTGATTTATATCAGCTTCCATGTTGAGTCTTTATTGCAGGATAGGTGGAAGCAGGAAGACTACAAAATGGTGGTTTAGACCAAGTGAATAACTGTGGAGATGCAAAGGGACCAGAGTGTAGATATATTTTGAACTGTTTGAACAGACAGGATTTGCTGCTGCTGGATTAGATGTAGAATGTGAAAAGGAGTCAATGATGACATCAAGATTTTTGGTCTGAGCACCTGGAAGGCTGGAGTTGCTGTGAACTAAGACAGGAAGAACTGCAGGAAGAACAGGCTTGGAGGGTATCAGGAGTTTTGAGCACATTGGGTTTAAGATGCCTATTAGTGAAGAGTTGGATTGTAAGACTTTCTGAATTCAATAGATGGATCTGGGCGGGAGGAATAAATTTGGGAATTACAGCAAGTAGATGGTTTTTAAAGCTGTGAAACTGAATCAAATAACCTAGGGAATGGGTGTAGAGAGAAAAGAGAAAGAGTCTGAGAATTGAGCATGGGAGCATTCCAATATTTAGAGGTCAGGGAGATGAGAAGGAAGCAGCACTGGAGTCTGTAAAAGAGAAGCCAGGGGAGTAGGGGAATTGAGGTTGAGTTCTGAAGCCAAGGGAAGAAGGTGCTTCAAAGAGAACAGAATAAACCGTTATCAGGTGTTGCTGAGAGATCAAGTTAAACTCAAGATTTGCTTTAGCAGCCTTGAAGTCTTTGAGACCTTTGTTGAGTTATGTCAGTGGCAGGGGTGGGCAGCCTGACTAGATTGCTTTCCCAAAAAGAATGGGAAGAGAGGAAATAAAGATCCAGTAGTATAGAGAACTCTTTGAAGTTTTACTGTAAGGTGGCTCAGAAAATAGAGCCAGAGCTGGAGGGGAATGTGGCTTCAAGTCAAGCTTTAAGTTTGTTTTCCCAGCATGGGGGATGTTTCCTAGCAAGTCCTGATGGGAATGATTTAGGAGAAAGGAGAGATGCGGTGATTTCGGGGAATGAGAGGATGATACAGTGGAGTCTTCTTATAGGTGAGAGGGGGTTCACAAATGGAAGGATGTTGGCTTTAGATCAGATGGACTGTGCATGCTCCCAAGTAACAGGCTACTACTTTGCTTTAGACGCAGGCAGGTCAGTAAATTTGGTGCTGGAGCATGTGTAAATTCTCATAATTGCTTCTATTTTCTCACGAAACAAGAGTAGACATGTTGGGGGTTTATTAAAGAGAGAGAGAGAGAGAGAGAGAAGTTCAGAGACTGTTGCCAAAAAAGCAAGAGAAAATCATAGGATAGGTGATGGTAGTAGGATTTTTGCATCTCGGGGCCCATTTGCAATCCAGTAATCCAGTCCTTGGCATTTGTATTGCTTCAGGCCCTTGTACAAAGTGCTCTCTAAGTGCATTTGCATGATGAAGAACCCTGGCAGGCAGGTAGGGCAGATAGTGATGATGTTGATTTTCATCCTACACATGAAGCAAGCCCCAAAGTAAATGACTTAATCTGCAGATCGTACAGTGGTTAAACATAGACTCACCCCAAAGCTCCCTTTTCCACGTAACATCTTTTTACTACTTTGTAATGGCGTCTGCTCACAGATTAGGCAGTCTTGTTGCAGAGATGGAATGCAGAAGACAACATTGGAGAATATGTAATTAAGTGTTAAATTCCCTCATGTGGAATGATACAAGGAGTTTATCTACTCAGTGATACATATTGAGTGCTTAATATGTGGAAGGCCCTATTGTAAATACTTGGGCTATCGCAGAGAGAGAGAGATAGTGAAAAAAGTCCTAAATTTAGGTGCTTCAGAGAAGTTTTAGAAGGCTTTCTATGTGATTCTTCCAAGGCATCATATTTGGTAAAAAGCACAATATACTAAAAATTAGAAGACTTGTTTTTCTGCTATTTGCTGTGGTGTGACATTGCTTCAACTCACTGTGCCTCGGTGGGGTCCCTGTCCATATACTGAAATGCTGTGGTTTTGCAAGTTCCACTTAACTAAAGTACTGGGAGTTTGGGTCTGTATTCTAGCCTAAGGAATAACTGCTCTGAAATGTTTTAGTCTCTATCTAACTTCTTGATCTGAAAAATGGGAATGCCACATCTCATTTCACAGTGATAAGACCTTGTTTCCAATGTGATGATCCCCAAGATCACAACGTGAGCCAAAACCAAGAGTCGGATACTCAACCAACTGAGCCACCCACACACTCTGATTAGCCAACTTTTTTAACTAACCTTTAAGTTGCAGAAATGCTCTCTGATATTTGTTTGGGCTCATCTCCAACTAGGGCATGATTGAGAAACAGGTTTCTTCTGAGGCAGGTGGAGAGCCTAAATCAGTAGTTCTTAAACCTGGTTGCATGACAGAACTAAAAAGAAGGAAATGTGAAATATTGCACTAACATGCATTCTAAAACCATCCTCCATTTTTTAAACTCCGGAGAAGTATTAAAGAGAGGGGCCATGTTAGGCCTGCAGGTACAGCAGTCTCCATCCTTAATCTGGTGATTTCTGAGCACCTGTGAGAAGCTTTGAAAAACTAATGACCTTTTCCCTCTTTTCTTCCTCCTCCTCATCCAGGCCTGGAAGAAACGCTGGTTTATCCTGCGGAGTGGCCGGATGAGCGGTGACCCAGATGTTCTGGAATACTACAAGAATGATCACTCCAAGAAGCCCTTGAGAATCATCAACCTGAACTTCTGTGAGCAGGTGGATGCAGGCCTAACCTTCAACAAGAAGGAGCTGCAGGATAGTTTTGTATTTGACATCAAGACCAGTGAGCGCACCTTTTATCTGGTGGCTGAGACAGAGGAGGACATGAATAAGTGGGTCCAGAGCATCTGCCAGATCTGTGGCTTCAATCAGGCTGAGGAGAGCACAGGTAGGAGAACAAACATGAACCTTTCTCCCAAGGGGCAGGATGCTTCCTGGAGGGGGCTAAGCACTTGGGGCTAAGATGAAGGCCTTCAGATCCTTGAGCAAGGATAGCAGACTGTAGCTAAAGGCTCTCCTCTTTGGCCACTCTAGGTCCAGAGGGATCCCTGGCCCTAATTACATTTAAATGGGAGTCTGAGATGCGTTGAAGTTATAATGAAGCTAAAGGTACTTGGTGGTATTTCTTCGGGTACCTTAACACCCCCCACTTTGTCAGCCCTGCACCTTCCACCCCTCTCCTCAGCTTTCTAGCACTCTGTGCTCTCACCTATCGCTCAACCCATAGGCGGCTCACACCTCGATTCCTTCCTGGTCCACCTCTGTCTGGTGGATTTCAGACCATCAGACCATCCTGCCCAGTTACTTGCCACTTTTTTTTCCTTTGGTTTGAGGTCCTCTGTGATTGTTCTTGATATCTAACCCAGTGTTCTTCTGTATTCACTTGAAAGGAGACAGGTGGAAGGGGGAAATACGGATTTATGTTTCAGTTTTGTTAACTTTCACAACACAGTAGCCCAACTTTTTATTTATTTATTTGAGAGAGAGAGAGAGAGAGAGAGAGCGCACGTGTGTGAGCATAAGCAGGGGTGGGGGCAGAGGAAGAAGTAGAGAGAGCCCCAAGCAGATCCCCTGCCACATGCAGGACTGGACATGGGGTTCCACTCAGGGCTCATCGTGGGGCTCAATCCCATGACCCCAAGCTCACAACGTGAGCCAAAACCAAGAGTTGGATACTCAACCAACTGAGCCACCCACGCACTCTGAGTAGCCAACTTTTTAAACTAACCTTTAAGTTGCAGAAATGCTCTCTGATATTTGTTTGGGCTCATCTCCAACTAGGGCATGATTGAGAAACAGGTTTCTTCTGAGGCAGGTGGAGAGCCTAAATCAGTAGTTCTTAAACCTGGTTGCATGACAGAACTGAAGAGAAGCATTTTTTAAATGTTGATGCCAAAGATCCATGCCAAGTCAGCTCTCTAGGAATCTCATGGGTGGACCTAGGCGTGATTGTCTTTTCACAACTTCATTCTGAGTAGCGAAGGTCCAAGGCACCCTTGCTTATTTTTTATTGCTGAATAATATTACATGTATAAAATTTTCTTTATCCATTCATCCGTTAGTGGACACAGGTTGTTGCATGTCTTGGCTATTGTAAGTAATGTTTCAATGAACATGAGGGTGTGGATATCTCTTCAAGATAATGATTTCAGTTTCTGCAGATTATATACCCAGAAGTAGACTTGCTGGATCATATGGTAGTTCTATTTTTAATTTTTTGAGGAACCACTATACTGTTTTCCATACTACCTATACCAGTGTATATTCCCACCAGTAGCGTACAAGGGTTTTCCTTTCTCTGCATCCCTGCTAGCACTCCATATCTTTTTGATAATGGACAGTTAACAGGTATGAGGTGATCGCTCATTGCAGTTTTGATTTGATTTACACTTCCCTGGTGATTAATGATGATGTGCACCTTTTCAGGTAACTTGTCCATATGAATGTCTTCCCTGGAAAGATGTCTATTCAGATCCTATGGACATTTTTTAACTGGGTTATTTGTTCTTGTTTTCGTTTTCGTTCTTGGGTTGTGGAAATTCCTTATGTATTTTGGATATTAACCCCTTATCAGATATGTGGCTTGAAAATACATATTTCCTTCCATTTCTTTGGTTGCTTTTCATCTTGTTGTTACTTTTGCTGCACAGAAGCTTTTTAGGTTAATGTAGTTCCATTTATTTGTTCTTGTCTTGTTTGTGCTTTTGATGTCATATCCAAAAAAACTCATTGCCAAGACCATTGTCAAGGAATATTTTTTGTTTTCTTTTAGGAGTTTTATGGTTTCAGGTCTTACGTTTAAATCTTTAACCCAGGGATGCCTGAGTGGCTCAGTGGTTGAGCAGCTGCCTTTGGCTCAGGGTGTGATCCTGGGGTCCCAGTATGGAGTCCCACATCAGGCTCCCTGCAGACAGCCTGCTTCTCCCTCGGCCTATGTCTCAGGCTCTCTCTGTGTCTCTCATGAATAAATAAATGCAATCTTTAAAAATAAAATAAATCTTTAACCCATTTTGAGTTAGTTTTTGTGATTGGTATAAGATAGGAGCCCAGTTTCTTTTCTTTTTTAGCATATGAATACCCAGTTTTCCTAGCACCATATTTTGAAGACACTATCTATTATCTTTTCTCCATTGAATATGCTTAGCAACCTTGTCAAATATTAGTTGTCATACATGTGAGGCTCTCTATTGTGTTCCATTGAGCTGTGTGTCAGTTTTTCTGTCATACCATATTGTTTTGATTACAATAGCTTTGTGATATAGTTTGAAGTCAGGAAGTGTAATGCCTCCAACTTTGGTATTCTTTCTCAGGATTGCTTTGGCTACTTGGAATCTTGTGGTTCTATAAGAATTTTAGGATTATTTTTTCTACTATTGTAAAAAATGCCATTGAAATCTTTATTGAGATTTCACTGAATCTGTAAATGGTTTTGGGTAGTGTGGACATTTTAACAATGGTAATTTTTCCAATCCACAAACATGAGATATCTTTCAATATTATTTATGTCAAAGTTCTTAATTTTTTAATAAGGGGATACATTTTCAGTTTGCACTAGGCCCTTGAAATTATGTAGTCTATTGTGCCTGGATTGGTGTCCTCTCCAGGAATTCTCTGATTTTCATCTTCCTTGCAGAAGGATTATTAGTCCCCATTTTACCCTTAAATCTTTGGTATAATCTTTGTTTCCTGTATAGAATTTCCTGTTTTCCCCAAATCTTTGTCATTTATAGGCTTCATGGACTTTGGTTTTCCCTTCATTTTATTCCTGATGAAGGAATAAAAGCTCATTGCATGCAAGAAGAAACAGACAAGGAGGGGGAGAATAAAAAAGGAATCAAAGGACCATAAATGTGAGAGAGAGGTCCAAAGAATATCTCAGCTTTTTAGAAAATAGGTATAATTGGGAGGAAAGTAATCAGAAAGCAAACTATTTTTAAGTCTTTTAATTCCAGTATGGTTAACATACAGTGTTTTTTTTTTTAAGATTTATTTATTTATTCATGAGAGACACAGAGAGAGAGGCAGAGACATAGGCAGAGGGAGAAGCAGGCTCCATGCAGGAAGCCCGACATGGGACTCAATCCTAGGTCTCCAGGACCACGCCCTGAGCCAAAGGCAGACACTCAACTGGTAAGCCACCCAGGCGTCCCAACATACATTGTTATATTAGTTTTAGGAATACAATATAGTGATCCAGCAATTCTCTATATTATTCAGTGCTCATCATTATAAGTGTACTCCTTAATCCCCATCATCTGTTTCACCCATCCCTCACTCCTCTCCCCTCTGGTAACCATCAGTTTGTTCTCTGTAGTTAAGAGTATTTCTTGATTTGTCTCTTTTTTCCTTTGCTTATTTGTTTCTTAATTCTACATATGAGTAAAAACATAAGGTATTTGTCTTTCTCTGACTGACTTGTTTCGTTTAGCATTATACCCTCTAGATCCATCCGTGTTGTTGATGTTATTGCAAATGGCAAGATCTCATTCCCTTATAACATATATATACATATATATATATATATATTCCTACACACACACATACACACCACATCTTCCTTATCCATTCATCTTTAGATGGACACTTGGGCTGCTTCTATAATTTGGCTACTGTAAATAATGCTGCAATAAATATAGGAGTGCATGTAGCCCTTTGTATTAGTGTTTTTGTATTTTGGTGGTAAATACCCAGTAGTGTGTGGTAGGGTAGTTCTATTTTTAACTTTTTGAGGAACCCTTATCCTGTTTTACGCAGTGGCTGCATCGGTTTGCCTTCCCACCAACAGTGCACAAGGGTTCCTTTTTCTCCACATCCGCACCAACACCTGTTGTTTCTTGTGTTTTTGATTTTAGCCATTGTGACAGGTGTGAAGTGATATCTCATTGTGGTTTTGATTTGCATTTGCCTGATGATCTGTGGTGTTGAGCATCTTTTCATGTGTCTGTTGCCCATCTGTATGTCTTATTTGGAGAAATGTCTGTTCATGTCTTCTGCCTATTTTTTAACTGGATTGTTTGGTTTTGGGGTGTTGCATTGTATCAGTTCTTTATATATTTTGAATACTAACCCTTTATCAGCTATGTCATTTGCAAATATCTTCTCCCATTCAGTAAGTTGCCTTTAGTTTAGTTTTTGTGACATGTATCCTTTGCTCTGCAGAAGCGTTTTATTTTGAAAATGTCCCAATAGTTTATTTTTGCTTGTTTCCCTTGCCTCAGGAGACCTATCTAGAAAAAAGTTGCTACAGTCAATGTCAGAGAAATTACTGCCTGTGTACTCTTCTAGGATTTTTATGACTTCAAGTCTCACATTTACATCTTTATTGTGAGTTTATTTTTTATGTATGGTGTGAGAAAGTGGTCTAGTTTCACTCTTTTTGCATGTAACTATGTAGTTTTCCCCAGTACCATTTGTTGAAGAGATTGTGTTTTTCCCATTGCATATTATTTCCTCCTTTACCAAAGATTAATTGACCCTATAATTGTGGGTATATTTCTGGGTTTTCTATTCTGTCCCATTGATCTATATGAGCAAATTGCTTTTTTTTAAGATTTTATTTATTTATTCATGAGAGAGACAGAGAGAGGCAGAGGCAGAGACATAGGCAGAGGCAGAGACATAGTCCCGAAGCAGGACTTAACCCTGGGACTCTAGGATCATTCGCCCTGAGCCAAAGGCAAATGCTCAACCACTGAGCCACCCAGGGGCTTTTAATTTTTTTTTTCAGGGGCTTTTAATTTTACTATTTCCTTTTGGGATTAGAGGTATTCCTACCAAGAGAAACATCCTTGAGATGTTACAAAAATTACTCTCGGTGCAAATATATTTTTAATCATGTATTTAAAAAATAATTATTGTTTGAATCCTTACTTTTACTGTATAGGAGGTAAGTACAATTCAAATACAAATGTGTGGAACCACAGTATCTGGGCTTGCTTTCTTTGGTAGAAAGATTCATTCACCCATTCACACATTTTTTATTCAATTATTCATCCAGCAAACCTTTATGGAACATCTGTCTTGTGACAGTTCTTATCACAACCACTGAGGCTACAAAGATGACCAGTAGGGTTCCAGTGCTCGGATATCATAGTCTAGTGGAAGGGACAGACTGCTAACCAGGCAATCACAGGGAAGTGCTATAACAGGCATCACCACAGGTGGAGACCCTAGCCCATGCACCACCAGCTCAATGAGGGGGGAAAGTATTAAGGAAGTAACAAAAGATCAAGTCCGTATTTTTTCACCAGCTTTGTCTAGTAAAAAAATGTATCCCTTAAACCTTTGACATATTTATTTAAGGGGATTATTTTGTTAGTTGCCAGGTGGTTTCTTTACCAGAGCAAGGATGTTTGTCTGCGACAGAAGTTTAGGATTCTTTGTGAGATCTTTCTGAGGGAGATAGTAGGCTTTTTTTTCCCTCTTATAGGAGAATCTGGTGTGTCAAAAGATTCAGCCACATAATGGGTTATGTTTTAATTTAGGACTTTCTTAAAAATGGATTCTATCTATAAAGATATACAGAATTAAAAGCTTAATCGCCCAATTCAGTGGGAATTATTTAGCTGAGAGTCAGGATCAAAGACAAAGCAGGAAGGAAATTAACATTTGACTACCTGCTTTCACTCATTTAATCACTTTTATCATCTGTGCTTCCATTTTTTTTTTTTTTTCAAATAAGGAGACTGAGTGCTTCTTCTTCACTGCTTAGCACTCCAGGACTCCAGCTTTTCTGTCCTTACACCCACTTTGGCCAGATTCACATGGCCTATGCAACTGTCATCTGTCCCTGAGGCTTCCTTAACACAACACTGCTCTCATTTTGCTGGGCTTTACTGAGAACAATCCAGTCTCTGAGGTGCCTACATCAGCATCCACCTTGTGTGGAAAGAACCCTGTACTGACACCTAAACCCCAGTGGCCACAAAACAGTAGGAGCTATATATATTCAGCATCTATTCTACTGCATAAATTTTCACTAAAAATTCATAGGAATCCTTTGCGGTAGGAGCAGTTTTGATTCAAAATAGATAGCTAGAAAATGACAGAGCCAGGAGTGTAGTCTAACCCAGATCTGACCTTGCATTATCATATGCTCTTTGCCTCTGACCTCTTGGTTCTGACATCTGCCAGAACCAAGCCCAAGCATTTTTGCTCCCATGGACACTATGTGTTGGACTGGAAGCACATTCTGACTCCTTCCAGCCAGTTCAGGTTTCCCTTCTCACCAACCCGTATTGCTCAAATCCTTCGGCTGGAATATTCCAAGAATTTAGTAACTTCTGGGACTTTAATCCACCCATCACACTCTATCAGTAAATCTGTAAGCTGGAGGTGAGGACACCTGAGTTCAGATCACAGCTCTGGAATTAGATGAACAGGTCACATGATTAAAGTCTCAGTTTCCCTTTGTTGAATAGAGATAAAATTATCTTCTTGCCCAATGATTCTGCTTCTCCAATCCATAGATTCACCAAGACAGAGCCCAGACCCCCAGCAGCCTCTGGAGTTCCGTATTTCCCAGAGGAGTATTTGCATCGTATTCTCTGTAGAGCTATCTCCTGAAGGTGTGCAATGCAGTATCCCTGCTCGCAACTTGGACCTGGAGAAATTTCTTCCTCCGGAAAGCCTCCTTCAAGCACACACTATTTTTCTTTCTTTATGTAAGAGTTGTGATGGGACCCAGAAAAAGAAAAAAGAGGAAAAAAAACTTCTGTTTTTCACTTTCATCTGGAAGAGGTTCTGTGGCAGATGGAGCCTTTTCTTTTAAAGCCTTCTTGCCACCCCCAGCTTCTGGATACTGCCACCCTCCAATTCCTCTCACAGTCTAGCCAGAAGCGTCTAGGATCAAGAACAGACCAGGAGTGAAACTGAATCTGAATATTGACATAAGGGTGGAAAAAACAACCTCTTGATAGAGAACTCTAAACAAAAGGAAATCAGGGATGAGCTCAGGAAGAAAAAACAATTCCAAGAATAAGAAGGTTTCATATCACATGTGTGGAGTTTAGTGTTTGTTTGTGGGGCTTGGGGGAAGGGCAGTGTGCACACCAAGCACAGGAGCAAAAATAAGAACCCCATATTCCTCTGGGAATCAAAATAGCCTTCAGTCCCCAGAGTAAGGGAGCAGAAAGCTCTAAGCTGTGTTTATGAGCAGGCGGGTCCAAGTCCTCACATTTGTGGCCCAGTGGTGGGCAGCTGTCCCTGACCAGATGCACTGCACACAAAAAGAACCAGCTCTCAGCACAGAGCTTTGATGAATTATTCATGGACTCAGGAGCCATGCACTGTTAGGAAGCCCTCATGCCTTTGAGTCCTCTGAGCTGAGGACTCCTCCTTCCCTTTGTCCCCTCCCTCCCTTATGTATTCAGAAACTACTCTGTCCACTCCCACATGGACTCTGAAAGGCACACTAGCTGTGCTTGAGCCCCAGCCCTGCAATTTTTTTGCTCTTTGGTACTGAATAAGTAACTTTATCTCTTTGAGGTTTTGTCATCTATAAAGTGGAGGTGGTGCTCCCTATCAGTTTTTGGGAGGAAGGTAAGAAATGGCTAGGTGCACAATGTGAATGCTAGCTGCATGGTTCACTGTTTTCCCTGTAGTGGTTGTGGCGGTGATGATTTTTCTATTTCTAGGTCAGGATGAGCAGGACATGATTTAACTATCTGGTGTTCTTAGAGGAATTTACAGACAACAAAACACTACTGCAGTCTCATTTGAGTGTAAAGAAGCAAACAAAATAAGAGAGGGCAGCAACATTATTCCTCTTGCACAGGTATGGATGCTAAGGGTTAAACAGTACAGAAAGAGTGTTGCCGGGGCTCCAGGCCAAGGCTTTAACTCCGTCTGTAGGCTGTGCACTCTAACTCCTCATTAGTCCTAGCTCTGCTTCACAGACCTGTTTATCACAGCTGTTGTAAGTCACAAAATAGCCAGCAGGAGGGAAAAGCAGAAAGTTTCTAAGTCACCAACAACAGACCATTTAGAAAGTAAAGCACCATCTATACATTAATATTAACCTTTTGAGGGCTAAATTAGCAAGGTAGCATGATCCATTTTAGTTTTTAAGATTTATTTTAATTCAGATATGGTTAACATACAGTGTTATTTTAGTTTTGGGTGTACAATATAGTGATTCAATACTTTTATATAACACCCAGTGCTCATCAGAACAAGTGCACTTCTTAATC
The DNA here is from genome assembly GCF_018345385.1 of Vulpes lagopus. Lineage (NCBI taxonomy): Eukaryota > Metazoa > Chordata > Mammalia > Carnivora > Canidae > Vulpes > Vulpes lagopus. Next base: position 29,106,215 of record NC_054838.1, on the reverse strand, counting down.
CCCAATACCTGTTTCACCCATCTCCCCTCTGGTGACCATCAGTTTGTTCTCTATGGTTAAGAGTCTGTTTCTTGGGGCACCTGGGTGGCTCAGTTAGTTAAACATCTGCCTTCAGCTCAGATCATGATCTCAGGGTCCTGGGATTGAGCCCCACATCAGGCTCCCCACTCAACGGGGAATCTGCTTCTCCCTCTGCCAGTCTCCCTACTCATCCTCTCTCTCTCTCTCTCTTTCTCTCTCCCTCTCTCTCAAGTAAATAATTTTTTTAAAAAAGAGTCTATTTCTTGGTTTCTCTTTTCTTTCCTTTGCTCATTTTTTGTGTTTCTTAAATTCCACATATGTGTGAAATCATATGGTATTTGTCTCTCTCTAACTTATTTCACTTAGCATTATACTCTGTAGCTCCATCCATGTCATTGCAAATGGCAAGATTTCATTCTTTTTTATGACTGAACAATATTTCATTACACACACACACAAGATCATCTTTATCCATTGTCAGTCGATGGACACTTGGACTGCTTCCATAATTTGGCTATTATAAATAGTGCTGCTATAACATAGGGGTCATGTATCTCTTTGAATTAGTGTTTTTGTATTTTGAGGGTAAATATCCAGTAATGCAATTACTGAATCACAGGGTGGTTCTGTTTTTAACTTTTTGAGAAGCCTCCATACTGTTTTCCACAGTGGCTACACAAGTTTTCATCCCCACCAACAGTGTAAGAGGGTTCCTTTTTCTCCACATCCTTGCCAACACTTGTTGTTTAGCATGATCCATCTTAGAGTAGCCAACTACTGTGAATTAAAGCTCAGGGAGTATAGTTAGTAATTCTTGAAGATCTTGAAGTGAGGCCAGAGCCTCCCCCGTACCCTGGGTATTATTTTAGCATCTTCCTTTCTTCTGAGCTCCTTGGCAAGAGTCTCACAGTAGTCGCATATCTAACTCTGTAAAATGAGGACTTCCCAGAGTTCCAACCAACTGTTATCTCCTCCCCACTTTCTCTCTACCACAATTTTGGGTATGGCTGCCCCACTGATAAGTATTTTGTAAATACTGAACTTCTAATAATCCATGAGTTTCCTCAGTAACCCAAGAGTAGAAATGTTTTAAGTCCTGAGTCCCTTTGGGGACCCAGAGGAATGCTTTTGGGGAATCTTCAACCTCCAGTGGTAGAATATTATCAGGGTTGAGGGGTGGGGATAGTCTTCAAACAGCTCTTTCCTCTCTAGAAAGAAGAATTGGTGCCTTAAATGTCAGTACCGGGCCCCTTTTTCCAGCTGGAAATCTGACAGTAGGCAGGGCTGTGGTGGAGCCACGCAGTCCATCCAGATGCCTTCTGGTTGACCTTGGTCCTTTCCCCCAGACACAGTGAGTGGGAGAGCCAGGGGAGAAGCTGGGAGGGGAGGTGGTGGGGAGGAAAGAGGCCTTTCTCAGAGACCTCACCCTTTCTCTCTTGGGAGGACCATCTCCTTCCTTGTTCCCTCCCCTACCTTTTGCTTTTTGGTTTCTTTGACTGAGCTCAGATCTCTCAGCTCCTCTGGGAGATCCTTATTGGAAGTTTAGAGCAAATGTGGGAGGTAAAATGCAGCTTCTCCCCATGCTGACACAAGTCCCTTGAGGAGCAAAGAACAGACTGGAGACTGACCCGGGCCCCAGCCCAGAGGCGGAGGCTGCTGTCTGAATCACTCACCCTTTTTTTTTTCCACTGAGACAATGAGAAAAATAAACATCCAGACCAGTTTCCAGCCAGATCTGAAATCCTCATGCCTTTTTAAAAAGAGAAATGTTATTCTAAATAACCCTGAAATATCAGGCCATCCTCTTCAATCTTTTGTTTGTTTGTTGTCTTTTGTCTTCAGCTGGATCTGGTCACCCCAAGGATAGGCTTTGAGTTGGGACATGAACTCCATAAAACCCCCAACAGACACCCCTGCATCATCCCAGAGCAGGCTCCAGCCTTGGCCTGCAGGAAAGCCCAGACCCCTCTGGAGGAGAAGGTGACAGGGAGAAACCCGACCCTCCTCTCTTCATTCTAAGCTTTGATCTCTCTTTCTGCTTTCCCTGTTATACCAGACACTCCCCCCACCACCAAACCCAGGCAGCCAGCATGGATCAGGTCTAGTGTTACCTGCCAAAACCCACAGACTGCTAGAGAGGAGAGCGTCTCATCCTGATTCTTCAACCCCAGGAGCCATCGACAGCTCGAAAACATCTCTTGAGATGTCCCTCCCCCACTTTCTTGTTCTTTGAGTGCTTCTGATTATCTCTGGAGAAGGAAGGTAATAAAGTATTGTTGAATTGGTCCCAGACCAGATTCCAAAGCCTACTCTAATTCTAATTTTTCAATAGAGGTAGAATTAGGACTTTGACTTTAGGGGTAAGGTCACCTTGGACCTCAAGAGATCTTGATTATGATTAAACATCCACTTACATACGGCTCTGGGTAGGATTATGAGCTTAACAAAATCAAGAGATATGGTCATCTCTGTCTAGGATCTGAATTGGGAATCAAAGGCCCAGTTTTAAATTTCAGCTTTGTTACTGATCCACTGTGTTGATCTCAGTTTTTTCAACTGTCAACTAAAATTTGAGGACCAAAATGGTAATTTTCAAACTCTTTTCTTTACATTGTTAACTATATCGCACATGGAACATAATACATGAAATAGGTGAGAGGAAGCCAGCTTGAAGAGTGCAGGGGAGAGAAAGTCAAGTGCTGCCAGCCGGAGCCGCACCCTGGCTTCGCCCTCTCCCGTGGTGGCCTGGGAAGGCTGAAACCTGAGGTGAAAATACGGATCTGCCGCCAATATTTCAGAAGACGGAATGCAGATCAGGGCTGAGCTATGGAAATTTTCCTTTGTCCACAATAAACATGAAAAACATGAGGAAGATGTAGTCAGTTTCATAAAACTAAATGTAATCAGATTTTAAAATTTCCCTTCATTCTGAGATTCTCTTTGCATGGGTGCACACTTCTGTTCAAGTATTCGTGTGTGTGTCTGTGTGTGTGTGTGTGTGTGTGTGTGTGTGTGTGTGTCTGTGTGTGAGAAAGAGAGAGAGAGAGGGAAGGAGGGAGAAAGAGAGAAATGACCACCATAGTAAATAATAATTTTTCCATATTTGACATAATTAAAAATGGTTAGCCCTGTGTGTTCATTTTTAGAAATAAACAAAACAAAGAGGCAGTGCTTTAACTCATTCATAAAACAGAAAAGTCTGGGAAAGGGTGCTCTAGAGGGGACACTGGTGTCAAACCTCCAACCCCCTAGCCTCTGTCTACGCTCATGGCCAGGGGCCTTTGAACTCTGCCTTTTTCAAGTGCAGGCCCTCAGCGCACTTCAGCATAAAGTGGGCGCTCTGGGATCCTGTGTCACTTTTGCTCAGTTTTCACCCTGATATTGTGTGTAAGCTGAGGTTGACCCAGGGATCTTGCCTGCTTTGCCAGCTCTTGAGTCACTTGCCTGTTAACCTGCTTGTGGTTTCTAATTCCACCCAGGATTGGATCCTATCCTTTTTTTTTTTTTTACTTAGCCCCTCTCAGAGACGACAGGGTCACCCAAACCCTTAAACCAGAGGCTGGAGCCCCACTGCCCAGTGGCAGACTGCTGGCTTACTGGTGGTCTGTCTGCCTGAATTTCTGAAGAAAATCTGCTTCTGCTTTCCCGCACATGCTTCCTCCTCCTTGTGGGCTCTGCTGTCCACGTTTCTAGGTGATGCCCAGTTTCTATTTCTGTTCTCTCATTCCACCTGGTCCTGTTGTAGGGACAGGTGCCCGGGGGGAGCCTGAGATGCGGAGCAGGAGTTCTCTGGGAACTCTTGAGCCTTGCCATTTTCTCTCATGATGTTCTTTCCTCCACACTACCCTGGGAACTCTTCCCAGGGATGGCCTGCCTCCTCTATAAGCAGTTCCTGGTCCCAGGACCCCCCAGTGTGCACCAAGACTTACCTGCTTTCAACTGAACCGTGCCTGGCTATGTGCCGAGATATGTTTAGCAGAAAAAAAAATTTGAGGTTAACCTCAAGTGTGGGAAAAAAAAAACTTTTTTAATTTCTGAATTTAACTTCATTATCAAGCCCCCCATCTAGCCAGTGATGAAGATTGAAGTTTTAATCAACCTTGGATAAAACATCAATACAGGATTTTCTCATTTCAGATTTCTCTCTCACACACTCTCTCTCTCTCTCTTCTCTCTCTCTCTCTCTCTCTCTCTCTCTCTCTCTCTCTCTCTCCCTCTCTCCATAAATAGAATTATACATACCGGGGCAGCCCCAGTGGCTCAGCAGTTTAGTGCCACCTTTAGCCCAGGGCCTGATCCTGGAGACCCAGGATCGAGTCCCACGTCAGGCTCCTTGCATAGAGCCTGCTTCTCCCTCTGCCTGAGTCTCTGCCTCTCTCTCTCTCTCTCTCTCTCTCTCTCTCTCTCTCTCTCTCTGTATGTCTCTCATGAATAAATAAATAAAATCTTTTTTATAAAAGAATTATACATACCAGGTTTTTTTTCCCCAGCTTTCAAGGTGTAATTGGCAAACTGTGTCTATTTAAAGCATACATAGTGATGACTTGATACCAGCATACATTGTAAAGTGATTACCACAATCAGGTTGATTAACACAACCATCACCTCAGAAGTCAGGTTTCTCTTGCTTTCTCCAGGGGCTGCTGTTCAAGTTCCCAGAGGCTTGAGGAGCTAGAAATGGTTCTTTGAGGCCAGAACACAGACTTTAGGAATGAGGGAGGGGATGTGTGAAAGGCTTGAGGGTGAAAATGGCTCTTTCATCTTTCTGACTACACATTCTAGAGACACATGGTAGCTGCCCAGGGAATATTCAAATGATCTGGTTGCTGTTTGGTTATGACTTTGTAAATAGTTACACACAATTACTTTGAAAAACTCCAACTTATTTGTAAATATTGTTGTTTTGAGAAATTCACTGTTGTGGGGGGTGGGAAGGAAGCTTCAAAAACATTCTAACCTTATTTACAGAACATAGAGAATAAAATTCCCTTTATGGAAACAATGCTATAAAGTACAACCATAAACAAAAATAAAGAAACAAAAAAGAAAAACTCAAGATGAATTATGTACTAACTAGGCTGAAGAGACAGGGTGTGCCAATGATCTAAACTTCATTTTATGTATCTATCATTTGTTTATTGTTTGCTTTTATTCCCCACCTCCTTACCCCTTTTGTGGATGAAGTCAGTGAACAAAATTTCTCATGGCTGGTGAATCATATTAGCCAAAACACTCAGCCAAGACAGAGAAGGAAATACATTTTGTAGAAAGAGAAAATTCTAGAATTTGAGGTCTTGAAATGCTCTGAGAGGAAGTTTAGTTCCAAACTCCTCAAATAACAGAGTATCTGGAGGTCAAAGGAGGGGAGCTAATTTGCTCAAGATCATACAGCTAACTGGCAAGGCTAGAATTGGCACCTGGGTTTCTTGGCTTCCAGCTAGTGTTCCAGACGATGTTGATGGTGATACCGTCTTGAATTTACATGAGGCCATATGATTTATAAAATGCTTTTATATATACACTGGTTTAGAAGGCCAGTTTAGTACAAAGAGCATAGGTCTTAGCATCATGTAAATACATGAACCCACAACATTGATGAGTTCAATCTAAACATGGGTGAGTCAACTTACTTTTCTAAGCCTCAATTTCTGCCTCAGTAAAATAGAAACAAGATCTTCACAAGATCATTATGAAGATTAGATAAGGGCCCACTTCAGTTACATGGAACAGTGTTTGATATATGTTAAGTGCACACTGAATATCACCTAAATGTATGGCCCAGAAATTGTCTCTGCCTTCCCAGTTATCTTCACGGCAGCCCTTTGAGTAGATGGACCAGGCTCTTCTGTCCTCCAAACTGAAACATCCGTTTCAGTCTCTGTTTTACCCAAACTCAAGAACATTTTTTACCATGTGTGATTAGTATGTTTATCAAATAAACCTTGTTGACTTGCTTGGTTTGAGATACATTACACTTAATTTATTGAGGTGCTCAAAAACAAAGGTGTCTCTTTAAATATACCACTGCTAATAATAAAAGCTAATATTTACGTAGAGCTTACTGTGTACAAGGCAGCATTCTCAGCATTTCACAGATCTTCACTCCTGTGATCCTACAAGGTAGATGACTACTAGTATTTTCATTTTACAGAGGAGGAAACTGGGGCACAAAGAGGTTCGGTAACTTTCCAAGTTCATACAACTAGAAAGTAGAGGAGTTGGGAATCAGACCCAGACAGTCTGGTCCCAGCATCCATGCTCTTCACTATTTAATCATATTCTGAAATTCTAGATGTAGTTCCTGCCTGAAGTCCTCACATTGCCTATGCAAGATCTTTGGCACATGCACAAAGACATGGGCGAGACTTGCTGCCACTTTCGCCCTCTCGTGATGACCATCTCTGGCCCTGCCAGGGTAGGTACTCTCCTCAGAGTCCTTTCAGAGGGTATCACACAGAGTTCTTGCTGCTTCTAACTTAAACATAAGCCAGATTTTCTTCACTGACCTAACCCATAGCTTCAGTTTTCTCTGAATCTAAGGCAGATGTTCTTACACCCACTAAAGTCCACATAATTATAAACAGAGCTGAGAAGCCAGCTGTGGGGCTTGGCCATTAGTGAATCATTTTCCCTTCAAAGTCATCAGACCAGCAGCCTCCTAGACACAGGCATCAAGGACATATTTTTCAGGTGATAGGTGATCAGAGTGTAAAGGGCCTTGGACGGAGGGACCAGAGACCTGAGTTCTAGTTCTGGGTCTGTGGTCTGCTTGCCAGTGTGAACCTGGGCCCACCATTTGGTCATTAAGCACTGTTTCAGACCATGAGTATGTGAGCTCAGGTTCCCTGAGAAGCATCCATAGGATGAGTTAAGACCTGCAAGAGATTTATTGGGTGAGACCCCTGTGAGGGATGATGAGAAGGAGCCAGAGAAGTGGCAAAGCCTTCAGTGGAATGCAGGGCTGACACCTGTGATGGAAAGAAGGCAGAAAGGAGGATTAGACTGCAGTGCAGTTCTAGGACAGTTTCTGCCACATTGGTGAAGGTTCTTGAGACCCATTAAAGGGGTCCCATGTCTCACAAGAACAGGCCTGTTATTAGTAGTCCTACCTTTTCTTTGACATTGGATGAGAACAGCCAGGGTAGTTGAGGGAATCAGAAGGCCAGCAGCTGGGGCTGTCTTCTGTTATGCTACCTACAGCAGGAGACCGAGAAGCAGATTTTTACAGCCAGGCCACTGAAGCATCAGTGGTGAACACAACATGTGAGGTTCAAACTCTTAAAGGCTTGACCGTCAAGTGGGAAGAGACAGGTGAAAAAGTGTTTAAGTGGTAGCAATAAGTAAGCACTGTGATGAAGAGAAGACAAAGCAACATGATAGGAAGTGACCAGAAACCCGGTTAGGTCATGTGATCAGGAAAGGCCTCTCTGGTCCTTGGTCTCCTTATTAGTCCTATCAAAATAGCTTTCTTTTTTTCATTCCATTGGATATTTGTATAGTACTTATAATTTATAAGTAGCAAGTATATGCACCTCATCTACCCTCAGTTAGAGGTGCACAATATAATGATCCTTCAGCGTGGTGTGAAAAAGACTTGAGTTTGAGTCCTGGTTGGGGCATTTCCTAAGAGCTCTATAACACTGAAGTCCTTTTATTTCTCTAAGTCTTAGTCTCTTATGTGAGATGAATCTGGAAAGATCACTGCCCTGCCAACTTTTCAGGGCTGTTTTAAATGTCAGAGTTGTTGAGAACAGCCTACAATTGGAAATCAAAATAAAAACTTCTTTTACAAAAATAAAAACACTTAGGAAACTATTTAACAAAAAACATACAAGATCTCTATACAGACAATGGCAAAACGTTGCCAGGAGAAATTCAAGAAGACCCCGTAAAGGGAGAGAGAGATCGAGAGAGAGATCGTGTTGTAAAGTGGAACATTCAATTTTGTTACTATGTTATTTCTCCCTAGATTTATCTATAGATTTGGTCCAGTCTTTGTCATGATCCCAGCATGGTTTTTTTTTTTAATTATACTAAAGCCAATTAAAAGGTACTGTATACACATATGAAAACAGTACTGTTTTATCAAAGAATATGTCAATAGTAATTCTCTTTCCAGCCATAATGTTGGACTTTATTGAGAACTTCAGGGAATGGTGTCAGGTTATTAAATGAAAGCTCTTTTCACTTTCCTTAGAAGTTGAAAAGTACACTCGAGCTTATACTGTTTATTGTTCTTCCAATTTGATGTATTACTAGAAGAAACATTGAAGTGAAAAACAAGAGACTGACATTCTTGCTCAGGTCTACAAATCAGTCACTGGTAAGAAAATCACTTGGTCTCTCTAGACCTTAGATTTCTTATCAGTAAAATAAAATATTGAACTAAATGATCCCTTGGTCATTTCCAGAACTGTGCATCTGTGATACGGAAGAAGAATGAATCATTACGGATCAGCAAGGACAATCAGGCGATTTCTTCCAAGCCTGGTTCAATACAAGTTTATCATGTTACTCTCTGAATCTTTTCATTCCATAAGTTAAATAGCAGTCAGCACGTTGTTTGTGACAAGACATCCTAAAACGAAAACGAATATGATTTCTTATAATAATACTAATGCACTCTCCAAACTGGATTTTCTTATGATTCCTCCTCTTTATTATTTTTTTTTGTGGGTGATGGGTTATGGAGGGAGAGAAAGAAATTTTTTTAAAGATTTATTTATTTATTTTAGAGAGAGAGAGCATACACAAGTGGGGAGAAGGGCAAAAGGAGAGGGAGAGAATCCCAAGCAGACTCACTGAGAAGCATGGAGCCCTACAGAGGGCTTGATCCCACAACCCATGAGATCGAGTTGGACATTTAACCAACTGAGCCACGGGGCACTTTGGGAGACAGAGAATCTTAAACAGGCTCCATACCCAGTGTGGAGACCTACTCAGGACTCAGTCTCACAGCTCTGAGATCATGACCCAAGCTGAAATCAAGAGTCAGACACTTAACCAACTGAGCCACCCAGGGGTGCCCCTCTTCTTGATTTTTTTAATGCATAAGTTTGGTATTCATTGGTCTTGTTTTCAGTTTCTGTCTCCTTAATGATGAACTTAAATTAGATTGTAATATTTTGAAAGAGGACATGATTATGCAAACCAAAATGAGAACTTCTAGTCCAGGAATTGGCAAACTTCCTCTGTAAAAGGCCAGACAGTAAATATTTTAGGTTTTACCACCCTTCTCTTCTCTCATAAGTACTCAACTTCACTGTTGTACCATATAAGCAACCATAAACAGTATGTAATTGACATAGCTGTGTCCCAATAAAACTTTATTTATAAAAACAGCCAGTGGACCCAATTTGACTTATGGTCCACAGTGTGCCACCCACTGTTCTAGTGTAAGAGTATATTCTCAGTGGGCATTCCAAGACAATGTTCATGTGGCCCTTCTAGAAAGGCCAGTTAAAAAGACAGCACTTCTTTTTGGATGCTAGCAGAAAAAACCTAGAGTTGCTGAGGCATCAAGATACAAAGCTAGAAGATGAGTAGGAAAATACACTTACGAAGCCAGGAGACTGATGTGATGCCAGGACAGGAGAAGCAGCTAAAAAAGAGCTGCCCATTAGAAGTTGGTCCTGCCCGGCTCTTTGCCTTTAGGATCTTCTGCTCATGATGCAAAGGCCAACTGAGTCCATTTGCACTCTCTGGTACCAGTCCTGGCTCTGAGCAAACCCTGAAGGTCTGTGAACACAAAGCTTAAGCTCTCCTCCCACATCAGGTCACCTCCCACAGTGGAGTGCTGAGGGAGAACTTCCCTCTGTGGAGCACTCTGTGCAGGGCCTGGGACATCTCTTGACTCCCCAGGACAAACCCTATAGGTTGCTGTTCCACAAACCATACAAATTAGGACTCTTAGATTCACATATCATCCTTAGGTTCCATAGCTGGTAAGCTGAGATTCAGATTTTAAAATCCGTGTTCCTCCACGGATCCATTTGGATCCTCCACCATGCTACCTCTCCTAAAGACAAAGTTCTGCTTCACAGAGTACTCAGATCTCATAATTCCCTCAGCAAGCTGGGGCTCCAACAGTCCCAGCCTCCCCACCCAGAATAGAACAGTTTCAAGTGATATTCTGGTGATTTTTGCAGCTGCTAATGATTCTTTTTTTTTTTTATTCTTAAGGAATCTCTACACCCAGTGTGGGGCTCAAACTCACAACCCCAAGATTAAGAGGCGACTTGATCTTGAGCCAGCCAGGCATCCCACTGATGATTCTTGATAAACTCCTTCCATTTTAGCATCTGACACTTGTGTTTCCAATTGTTTGCCAGTTATCTCTTAAATGAAAGTCGATGCTAAAGAAGGCAGGGGAAGTTCACCTCTTATGAAGTTGGTTAGCTTAAAAATACAGTGATATATTTTTTATATTTTCGTGGGAGGGTCACAGGAGTCAAATGCATCATTGCCACATGAGCTTAGAGTACCTACTGGATTGATTGATTCCTATGGGAATACTGTTAGGTTCCCAAAGTTCCTTGGGAGAAGGGAGAAGTGCTGCTCTGAGGAAAAACATGGTCTTTCTAACTGCAGTATGAACTCCCAGAGCAAGGACACGATCCATTCTTTCTGATGGGCCTGCAGCTCCTGGCATAGTACCTACTGTCAGTCCTCATGACTGTATGTAAATGACAAGAGTACTTCCTCCCAAATATGAATTTACTTTAAGAGGGACCACCAGCCAACCCAGCCTCACCCAAAGGAGCAGTAGTTCCATCACAACTAAGGTGCACTGCAGTGCAGTAGGTAAGGGGAGAACCAAACGTGTAAATTAATCTTTCTAAAATGGACAGGATGAGGCATGACTAAATATAGACTGGCTATCCTAAAACAGATACACACAACCCAGAAAACCTCACAAAAGGATAACAGTGTCTCCCACCCTTCAAGAACAGTTTACATTTGGATCCTGGAGCTATTCGTTTACTGTTCTGACTCAGGGAGGAATAACCTACCCCTGTGGTATGTGTACTGAACACCTTGTTCGCAACCAGACCTTTACTGGGCACAGAACATCACACTAAACACTGTCAGAGAAACAGAAGGGCCAGATCCTGGCTTCTATCAGCTCATAGTCCACTTCTGTGGGACAGATTTGTGGACTCCCAATATAGAAGCAGCAGCAGAATGAGGTACTGTGAATGGTTAAGAGGAAGGCGTTGAGGGCAGCCCAGGTGGCTCAGCGGTTTAGCACCGCCTTCAGTCCAGGCTGTGATCCTGGAGACCTGGGATCGAGTCCCACATCAGGCTCCCTGCATGGAGCCTTCTTCTCCCTCTGCCTGTGTCTCTGCCTCTCTCTCTCTCTCTCTCTCTCTCTCTCTCGAATAAGTAAGTAAAAAAAAAAAAAAAAAGAGGAAGGCATTATTAATTCTAACTGGAGGGGCACCTGCATGGCTCAGTGGTTGAGCATCTGCCTTTGCCTCAGGTTGTGATCCCGGGTCCTGGGATCGAGTCCTGCATCATGCTCCCCACAGGGAGCCTGCTTCTCCCTTTGCCTATGTCTCTGCCTCTCTCATGAATAAATAAATAAGATCTATAAAAAATAATTATAATTCTAACTGGAGACTTATGGTAAAGCCTGGCATTTGCTCTAAAGTGAGGTGCCGGGCAGCCCTGGTGGCCCAGCGGTTTAGCGCCGCCTTCAGCCCAGGTTCCTGGAGACCTGGGATCGAGTCCCATGTCGGGCTCCCTGCATGGAGCCTGCTTCTCCCTCTGCCTGTGTCTCTGCCTCTCTCTCTCTCTCTCTCTCTCTCTCTCTCTCTGCCTCTCATGAATAAATAAATAAAATCTTTTAAAAAAATAAAGTGAGGTGCCCCGGGGCAGAGAGAAGGTTATGTAAGGGTGTGTGACCAGAGACTGTGACATGCCTCTCAGCTATAGTCACTCTCTTTCCCCTGCACCCTTCACAAAATCGATTTCTGCTAAAGTATACCGAAAGATCCTCTGTGTCAAGGTCAGGATGTTCTGACTTAGCTCTCAGAGCCCCCCACCCCCACCCTGGGAGAGGTGCAGGGAGGGTGTTCTTTCTCAGATCCTTCCCTGGAAGGGGGATGCTTGGGCAGCCTAGTGCCTAAAGGTCTCTCAGGGTCTCATGTTACTGCCTGTCTCTGCCTCCCCTTGTTTCGTCCTCTGCTTTATAGATTTTATAAACACAAGCACTATATTTTTGAGCTTGGAGAATTATTTATACTAGTCTTTAGTAGTTTGATCCAGGGAGTGTTTACTTACCATGCAAATGTAACATAATAAACTCGAAACAAAATAACGGCCCTACTGGGTAGTGTCCTGGTGATCAGATGCCCTGACTTGATTGCCACTCCCCACCCCACCTCCACATTACACAGACTATGTCTTTGTTCACACTGATATGTACTGATATATCTTTCTCGCGGTGCGGTGGAAGGACCCCAACACAAGGAGATCTGAAATCTTATTCTAGGATTCAGGTCTGACCTGCTGTGTGGCCTTGGACAGTAGCCTCACCTTCCTGGGCCAGTTTCTCCAACCAGAAACAAGAGCTTTGGGAGCATGGGAAGGACAGTGGTGATAAATGAACCATTAGTCTCCAAAGCTCCTTCCAGTTGCCATATTATATGAGTTCTTATGTAGAGTGAAGTGATTTTGTGTTTTGCTTTAAATTTGTGAATAATTCCTCTAATTATGATGTGTCAGATGATTTTAAGGATTATTCATTCTTAATTTTTTTTATTTTTAAAGATTTTATTTATTTATTCCTGAGAGACACAGAGAAAGGCAGAGACACAGGCAGAGGGAGAAGCAGACTCCCTGCAGGGAGCCCGATGTAGGACTTGATCCTGGGATTCCAGGATCACGCCCTGGGCTGAAGGCAGATGCTCAACCACTGAGCCACCAGGGCATCCCCATTTTTAAAAAAATTTCTTGTGATTGCAAGTTAAAATGATCTGGAGCTCTCCATCCAGTCTTGCCCTCAGCCCTTGTCAACATGCTTTTGTTTTTCGAACTCTTCACCCTCTAGTTGTTTCTTGGACAGGTTTTTGCAGGGACCACTCACCCCATAGAGTCATACACTGTTCAGTATTTTTTCACTGATAATCTTCTCTCCATTGGAACCCTTAGAATTTTACTGCCATTCTACTTTTGGGTGTCAAGCCAACAAGCATTTATTGAATATTTAATAATTATTGTTTACCCATATTCCATCTCATCAGATCTTCAAAAGAATCTTGTAAGGTGGATGTTCTCTTTGGCGTTTGACAGCTTGATAAAGGAGGTATGGAGAGATTAAATCTTTGGCATAAGGCCTTGTAGTAGAATAGTGTCAGAACCCATGTTTCTGAACCCATGTCAGGGCTCTGTCTGTTACACATTGTACCTTTTGGAGTTGGCCATAGACAGATGGTATGAAAAGCCAGTGAGAACAAGGGTGGTTTCCAATTTGTAATTTTGAGATCCAAAAAATGATTTGGGGAAGAATTTGTTTGTTCATTTGGCTTTTCAAGCTTGCTTTACCCCTGATTTTTCAGCTGACCCCATCTGTTCTACCTCTGCCCTGGGATTAAGAACCAGAGATTGTTAAAAGCCAAACCAGTGGATCTTATCTAAATCCCTGTGTAAATGACTCATTAGGTCTTATATGGAACAGCTCTCTTATGTTTCCCAAAGATGGCTTTGATATGTATCCCCAATTTCATCCAAGTTCCTTTTTTGAATAGAGAAAATGAGGTCCAGGAAGGTGATATGGCATTCCTAAGGTCACTCAGCCAGTTGACAGCAGAGCTTGGCCTAGACCCTCATTCTGTCATTTGACTCTGCCTCTCATAAAGCTAATACCAGGGATCCCTGGGTGGCGCAGCGGTTTGGCGCCTGCCTTTGGCCCAGGGCGCGATCCTGGAGACCCGGGATCGAATCCCACATCGGGCTCCCGGTGCATGGAGCCTGCTTCTTCCTCTGCCTGTGTCTCTGCCCCTCTCTCTCTCTCTGTGACTATCATAAATAAATAAAAATTTAAAAAAAAAAAATAAAGCTAATACCATTCACCACATAGGGATCTTGTGGGAACTCTTTACGTGGATGAAAAGAATTGGTTTTCAAAAAAGTAAGATCTGTTTCAGATAGACTCTGCTACTTTCTAGCTGTGTGACCACAGAGCTCATTATTAACTTCTCTGAGCTTCAGTTTCTTCATCCAAAAAAGAAGAGGAAAGGGTGGAAATAACACCTGCCTCACAGAGTAGACTAGAGGCATGTAATAGGTGCTTCACAAATAGCAGCTGGGATTTCTTTCTTTTTTTTTTTTTTTTTAAAGCATTCTTTTTTTTTTTTTTAATCTTTATTTATTTATGATAGTCATACAGAGAGAAAGAGAGAGGCAGAGACACAGGCGGAGGGAGAAGCAGGCTCCATGCGCCGGGAGCCTGATGTGGGATTCGATCCCGGGTCTCCAGGATCGCGCCCTGGGCCAAAGGCAGGCACCAAACCGCTGCGCCACCCAGGGATCCCCTCTTTCTTTTTTTTTTTAAGATTTTATTTATTTATTCATGAGAGACAGAAAGAGAGAGAGGCAGAGACACAGGCAGAGGGAGAAGCAGGTTCCATGCAGGGAGCCTGATGTGGGATTCGATTCCCGGTCCCCAGGATCAGGCCCTGGGCTGAAGGCGGCGCTAAACCACTGAGCCACCAGGGCTGCCCTGGGATTTCTTTCTTAAAGATTTTATTTACTGGGATCCCTGGGTGGCACAGCGGTTTAGCGCCTGCCTTTGGCCCAGGGCGCGATCCTGGAGACCCGGGATCGAATCCCACGTCGGGCTCCCGGTGCATGGAGCCTGCTTCTCCCTCTGCCTATGTCTCTGCCTCTCTCTCTCTCTCTGTGTGTGTGTGACTATCATAAATAAATAAAAATTTTAAAAAAAGATTTTATTTACTTATTCATGAGAGAGAGAGAGGCAGAGACACAGGTAGAGGGAGAAGCAGGCTCCATGCAGGGAGCCCAACATGGAACTTGATTCCAGGACTCCAGGATCACACCCTGGGCTGAAGGCAACGCTAAACCACTGAGCCATTCAGGCATACCAGCAGCTGGGATTATTATAGTTAATGTTGTCCTTTTTGTTCTCCTTCCACATATACCATCATAGAGGGTGTATAGTTGGGACTAAAACAGAGACAACAGTTACCTTCCAAGCATTTACTGTTGCTTAGAAAGCAACTCTGTACCTCTTGGCTAATTTCAAGGTCTCAGTAGTTCTATGTATACTAAGGAATGGGAACAGTAAGAACAGCAGGCACTATGCTAAATGTTTTATATGTATGATCTCAAACCTCACAGCAGCCCTAGAAAATTATGTATTTTCCCTGTTGAACAGGTGAGGATCAAAGAGGTTTATGTAACCTCTCCAAGGCCATCAAGCGAGGAGTTAGCAGAACCAGGTTTTGAGTCCAGCCTGGGCTACAGCATATGCTTGGGTCTCCCACTTCATGGGTTCTGACACCCACTGAGGCTTGGGGTGGGGATTGGGGGAGGGGGGGAAGGATAAAGATAAAAAGGGCATTGAGATAAGGGAACCAGTCATTATTTGGCTAGTCATCTTTTCCAGAAACTCCCGCCAACCGCCCCTTTCCTGCTCCTGTTATCACTAGCCAGTTGATGGCTGGGCTGGGTTGGGCCCCTCTACTAAAATCCTTCAGAGCTTTCCTGTTCTAGAATTTTGCAAGAAGGTGGGCGGAGTGTTTGTGTGCTGGGCAGGCTTCCCAGGGGTGATTGTGGAAAGGAAGGGGAGTGATTTTTAGGGCCTAAAAAAAAGCCAGGGAGAAGAGGAAAAAATAAAACCCTGTTTAAAAGAAAACAAATTTGACTCAAGCATTTTCTGGCATTATCTTTAGTCTAGACTTGGAGATGGAAGTCCAGGCCAGAAGTCTGGAAACGTCCATTTTCTTCTAGCTGTATAACCGCCCTTCCTAATGACCCAAGACACATCATTACAACAGCCTTATGGCCACATACCAAAAACAGCCCAGCCACACATCGCATAATGTCCCTTATCATTCTTGTCTTTCCTCAAGGGGTACCCAGGCAATAAAAACAAATCCTATGCACGTTTTATGCAAGTGTGCAGATTTGTTTTCACACCAGTATCTCATTCAACCCAAAAGACATTGGGTCTTTTGACCCCAAAGAGTTCTTGCTGTTTTGTTTTGCTGAAATTCCCACTGCCTTGCTATGATTGTGCAGTAAAGGCCTGAGCCAGTGGAGTTGGAGGAGGTGCAGGGAACTGAAGGTAGGAAAAGGAGAATGTCTCTTACTCGGTCTACTTTAGCAAGGGCTTGGTATTTACTGAGTGTTTGGTATTCTCTTCAGAGAGAGAATAAGCTAAAGGTCAGGTATATTTAATTAGACCATTAATCTCTTGCACATAATACTTCAAATGCTGCAGAAGTGTTTGTGCATGTGTATATGTATGTTTTTTTTAAATTCAGTTACCATATATCACCTATTTAAAGTGTACAAGTCATTGGTTTTTAGTATATTCACAGGGTTTGCAACCATCACCACCATTGAATGTTGGAACGTTTTCATTACCTCAGAAAGAAACCCTATACTCATCTGCAGTCACTGCCCGTTCCTACTCCATCCCACCCCCATCCCTGAGCAACCACTGGTCTACTTGCTATCTTTTTGGATATGCCAATTCTAGACATTTCACATAAATAAAATCATTACAACCAATAGTCTTTTATCACTGCCTTCTTTCACTTAGCATAGTGTTTTGAAGATCCATCCATGCTGTAGCATGTATCTGTACTTCATTCATTATGTGGCTGAATCATATTCCATTATATAGCTACATCACATTTTCCTTATCCAGTCTCTGTGTCTGTTATCACATGATGTTCTCCCTAAATGTCTGTCTGTTTGCTGTTCTTATAAGTATCACCACCAGTGAATTAGGACCTACCCTAATCCAGTAGGACTTCATTTTAACTAATTAGATCTGCAAAGACCGTTTTCAAACAAGGACACATTCTGAGGTTCCATGTAGACAGGAGTTTCGCAGGAACACTTCAATCCAGTGTAGACCCTAAGGAATAATCACCTACATTCAAGTAGAAATCTTTTAAAGTAGCAAGCAGAAGTGAGATTTTGGCAAGATTGAGCACCAAAACAGCTTTTTTTTTTTTTTTTTTTTTTTTTTTTTAATTTTATGATAGTCACAGAGAGAGAGAGAGAGGCAGAGACACAGGCAGAGGGAGAAGCAGGCTCCATGCACCGGGAGCCCGACGTGGGATTCGATCCCAGGTCTCCAGGATCGCGCCCTGGGCCAAAGGCAGGCGCCAAACCGCTGCACCACCCAGGAACCCCCCAAAACAGCTCTGAAAGAATTTTTCTGAGGCTGCAGCTCATTATGGAGCTGACTGATTTCATAGACATGGCTTCAGATTTATAGAATGGAATTCCAAGTGGACCCAACTCATCATAACCCCTACTTCATCTTCTTAGCAGACCTTGAAAGCCCCTCTTATTTTGACCACAAGAAACAAGGATATTTGGTTTTCTGCTAGTGAAAACTCTTTTATTCATTCTGCTAGTATATATTCAATACACACAGTGAGCCGAGACTGCTTTAGGCTCCAAGACTACAGAAGTGACTAAAACACATTTTGAGTACTTAACAGTGTGCCAGATTGTCTCGACCCTTTATGCATTTCATCCTCCTGACCACCCTATGTCAGCTTATAAATAAGGAAACAGACTCAGAGAGTTGAAGGGATTCCTCTGACTCTGCAAGAAACAGCCTGGGTCATAGATGTGTCTCCATAGCCTGAGCAGAGGGCCCTGCTTGAACCAGCCATGAGAACAGGTCACTCCTCTCTTAGACCCACAGCCCAAAGCATGCAGCCTAGGGGGGCATGTGGGATGTATGAAGTGATAAGCTGGGTAAGGAGATTGTGACAGAATGGCCTTTCTTGTCAGACTGGAGAACCTAGACTTTGTTCTGAAGGCAGTGAGGAATCAGTGAGCAGTATTGAGGAAGTACACTTCATGCTGTGTACTTCATTTGTTTAATCAACACATATTTTGGAGTTATGTAACACAATGTGTCTGATGCTAGAGAGAAGACTTAGAGAAGAAGCAGTATCTCTGCCCTCACTGAGTTTACAGCCAGAAGTATGGAGTGATTAGAGAAAAAGGTTACTGTCTTCCTAAAATTCTGTTTGAAACACAAGGAAAGCCTGGTCAGAAACAAGGTTGAAGAAATAAACAGGAAAACAGTTTTAAAAAGAGAGAGCTTTGTAGGCCATCCTGAGGATAACAGGGAGCCACTGAAGAATCTGAGGCAGAGCAGTGACATAACGACATGACATGGTTGTTGAGAAAGAGAAGAGTCACAGATAATGCCTAGGTTTCTGGCTCAGGACCAATCGGATGGTGGTGTTGATGTACTTCATGGAGTGGGAGAGCATAGGAGGAGGATCCCTGAGCTTGACCTACATGTGGGACGTCTGAATGGTGATGCCCAGCAGGCAGAGGCCTATAGGACAAGAGCCCAGGATAGAGAACTGGGCTAAAGATTGATTTTTGAGAGTTGTTATCACCAGCTGGAGAAGATTACCCCGGGGGAGTCTCATGAGTTAAGTGAAGCTATAGGAGGGTCTGGAGTGGAACCCTGAAAAACGCCCCCACTGAAGGGGTGGCAGAGAGGGAGGAGTCCAAAAAGACCATGGGGAAGGTGGAATTGCTCCAGAGGCTTTTTCTTTGCACCTTCCCTGTGTCTTCTCTGGCAGCAGCTGTGTTCATCCCTGGCGCCATGGCTACTCCATCCGCTAGCATAAACCTTCCCCCTCTGCCATTAGAGAGTTCATCTTGCAAATCTAATGGAGTAATGAAGCCATTGATTCTGTTAACAAACATCCAGTTCACTACAAGACCTGTAATGGGAATTCATTTTGGAGGTCAATACAGCTGTCGATGGAACAGTTTTTCCCCAGAGGCCTGGGGCTTTTTCTGTTGTACACTGGCAGAAGTTGTTCTGCTAGCATCAGAGAAGACCAGAGAGTAATTAATGCAATGGAGCACTAATGAGCGGGTGACCCTGTTTAGGGCCATGAGAAGGGCCCTAAAATAGGTCAGATAACAGGAAGTAGGAACAGGAGTGTGTCTCCTCCGAAAAGATTCGAATAGCCCCAGCAAGCCACCATGCCACCACTGCAACATCATACCCCACTAGCTGTCACATCGCCAGAAGTTAGATCTTTAGCCCTTTATTTCGTTTGAACATGAAATTTCACTGTGGAATTATTATATGCTGAATGAACATTTTTACTTGTTCTACAAATACGGACTAAAAACTTTGTGTCCCTGGCCTTTATTGAGTAAATCCTGGGACTGTAGGTGTTAGGGCACCGGTCACTATCTCCGAAACTCATGGGCTGGGTAAGGAGGCACAGAGACAGTGGATCTAACAAAGCATGGGCCAAGTGCTGTTTGGCAGCCAGAAAAAGGGCCGTGTCCAGGAAGGTTTCAGAGAGAATATGGTATCTGTGTAGGGTCTTAAAGTCTGCATATGAGTGCCAGTAGAGTAGAAGTGAAATCCAGGCGGAAGGAACAGCAGAGGCCGTAAGACAGAGCTGTAAAAGGGGCTGGTGTGCCTGGGGATTGATGAAGCTTCCGAATGCCTCGGGTCCGGGAGGAGAGAGGCAGGAAGTAGGTCAGACTGTAAAAGGCCTTGTATGTTAGGCTCAGGAACTTGGACTAAGCTTAGAGAACCAGCCAAATGAGTAATCTTTGGCTTGGGGTGGGGTGGGGGTGGCACTGTCAGCTGTGATCTGTCTTTAATACCTTGCTGCTTTTCTAGCACAACAGAGGGGAGTTTAAGATGAGAGTTAAGAGAAAGAAAAAAAAAAAAAAAGACCAATCAACACAGAGTGTGGGCACAAGAGTTGAAGAATGGGGAACATCATTGTCCTGAAGAAGACTTGGAAGGGCAGCCAGGAGGAGCTGGGACCAGTCTTACAAGACAGTCTGCTCCAAATACATTTGTGCTTTTATCATTAATACAGCAAGGCACAGTCTAGGGTCTGGCTTAATGGTTTTCAGGAAGCAAAGCTCATTTAGCAAAGCCAGCCTTAGTTTTGATGGAGCTGATGACAGCTGGAGCCTCCAAAGAAGAGGAAGGCAGTAGCACTTACTGCTCCAAGGGCTGGCCTCGCCTGAGGGCTAGAGGCACACTCCGGAGCTGTAGGCAGCCACACCCCCTGGGAGCTGGGCAAACACCATCAAGGTTGTGACAAGGAGTGGCCTCCAGGCGACTCCAGGAGCAGCACAGAGGGACAGGGCATCTCCTTTTCCAGCAGGAGGCCACAGCCCTCCTCTCCGGGAGGCAGAGGAGGAGCAGGTGTGTGCGGGGGAGAGAAGGCTGCTGCTGGACCGTTGCCTTGGCTCTTAATATCTCTTCTTCCTCTGACAGCCTACTTTGGGGTGACGACACCTCTCTTTCCATTTCCAGTCACAGAGCTCCTTCTTTTGTTTCACAGACTCCCTGAGAAACCTCTCCTCGGCCAGTCACGGCCCCCGCTCCTCTCCAGCAGAGCTCAGCAGCTCCAGTCAGCACCTTCTCCGGGAACGGAAGTCCTCAGCCCCATCACACTCCAGCCACCCAACCTTGTTCACCTTTGAACCCCCAGTGTCGAACCACATGCAGCCCGCCTTGTCCACCAGTGCGCCTCAGGAGTATCTCTACTTGCACCAGTGCATAAGCCGGAGAGCGGAGAACGCAAGGTAGGAGACTGCCCTGAGCAGTGCTGGGTCCGACGCCCACTCACAGGACCTAGGAGTAACTTTCAGCCCAAATGTTTTTAATTGTAAAGACAAAGAAGTAAAATATTTTATCTTCTCAGGCAAACAGATATATTTAGTAACAAAGCATCATTCTTTCACCCCGGTAACCTTCACATTTTATTGGTATCAGCTATGTTGCTCTACAGTGATAATTAGATTCCGGAGAAACCTCCTGTTATCAAAAATCATACTATAAAAATGTTTTGTTTAATCTGGGTGAAAAAAAGGCATTAGGGGCTAAGGTTTCAGATTTGGAAAAAACACATCAATTTTTGGCAATAAGAATATAGCTATAAAGTCTTAAATGCTTGAACCAATTCTTCACTTTTGCTCTAGAGCTGCACTGTTCTGTATGGGAATTAACTATCCACATGTGGCTATTTAAATTCGAATGGATTCAAATAAGATAAATCTTAAAATTAAGATCCTCAGTTGCACTGGCCACCTTTCAAGTGCTTAGTAGTCACATGTGACTAGTGGCTCCCATAGCAGACAGCACAAATAAGGAAACCTGTCATCACCACCGAAAGTTCTAGAGCAAGGACTCCCTGCTCTAGAATAACAGTCTTTGTATTTCTAACACCACTAGCTCTCTCACAGGTGTGGAGCTTGCACATATTTTTATTACCTTTTATTCCCATCATTTGGGGAAACAAAAGCACAGAGGTGATAGGCTTTGCCAGAGCTATTTCCTAGTTGTTACCATGGCCAGCAGACTACAAATCATGTTTCTTAATTAATTTAGAAATACCTAATTTGTGTTATAAAAACTAAGGCAATTAGATCACTGACTGTATTGCTGTATCACATCATAGAACGTTTTCAAGCATAATCTTATCTAACCAGTCAAATGTACTGAGAGATAGCCAATATAGATAATTTCTCTCCATCTCATAGATAAAGAAAATGAAGCTCACAGCGAAAGTGACAGAGGCAGGACTAGACCCCAGGTCTGCTCGGTTCTGGTCCTGTATTCCACACTATGCTACCCTGCTTCTGAGTGTCCAAGTCATTTACCATCACACAACAGGGATTCCAGCACTCTGTCTTAATTTTCCCAGAAGTAGCAGGTTTCATTTGTGAACTTTTACTAGTCTAAACTCCATCAACTTAGACATGAACTGCTGAGCTCTAAAACAAAGGTAGGATGAGTGAGGCGACATCACTAAACTAGTTAGTGGCAGCGCTGTAAATAGTACCAATGCTCCTGAATCACGCACAGAGACAGGCAGTGTTCTGTACTGAAAACATATTACAGGCTTTGGGGTTGGTCGTATATGGGTCCAAATTTAGCTTCCGCCACTTTCTTTGTGATCTTGTGCCACTTATCGAACATACTTGAGTTTCCGTTTCCTTATCTGCAGAATGGAAAGAACTAATTCTGAGGCTTACTGATGAGCATAAAGCGACAGAACAAATAGACCCAGCGGCACATCCTCAGTACATATGACCATTTGTTCTTGTGCCCCATCCCCCTCTACTACTACGCATGTTGTTGTCTGAGAGTAGAGAAGGTGAAGTCTTAAAATCACTGTTCTCTTGAAAGCATACTTTCTGTTAATGCCTCTCGACTTTAAGTGCATATGAAATACCTGGGGATCTGGTTAAAAGGCGGATTCTGATCCAGTAGGCCTGCCGTGGGTCCTGAGATCCTGCCTTTCTGCTAAATGCCAGAGGATGCCAGTGCAGCTTGTCTGTAGATCACACCTTAAGAAGAAGGCTTAACGTAATACTAACAACTATCACCACTTCCACTGCCATGATGCTGCAAGAGCAACAGAGAGCAGATATGTAAATACCTCTGCTTGAATTAACACTTTGGGCCCACTCTCTCCACCCCTCTCCCCCGCCACCATAAAACCTTGGTTAATTTTCCTAGCTGAAATCTGCCACTTCTCTGAATGCCTACAACAAATTTTTATTCTCTCTCCCACAGCATTTGGAGCTTCTGCTTCATAGTATGGATATTTATATCAATATATTACTGCACTTTGAAGATAGTACCAAAGGCATATAGTAGGTACATAAAAAAAATATCCAAACAAATCTGTATTATAGAGAGAAAACCTAAAAGGGGAGACAAAGCTTATTTGCAGTTGGGAAAGCAGCTTTATTGTGTGGTCCTGAGAAAGCTGTGCTTTTCTCTGTGTCTTTGCGTTTACTTGCATGGGTGTGGGAGCAAGACAGTGATGAACAGGATCTCGGAGATTTTTTGGAAAAAAATAAGTTCAAACAACATTAACAGAATTCCCAAGTAATGGAGGGTGGGAAGGAAGCTTTCTTTGGTCAAGAAACACCATATAATTTCTGGAAGTAATGGAATAGTTTGCATGATACTAAACATACTGTAACAATTAAAAACTCTGGACATATTATAAAAAAACAACTGTTTGAAGGCACTGAAGAGCAGCCAAAAAGCAGGCAGAAGTTGAAAGAGATGTAACTCTTAAAAGGAACTAGCAGTGGGGGCACCTGGATGGCTCAGTTGGTTGAGCATCCAACTCTTGATTTCAGCTCAAGTCATGATCTCAGTGTCATCAGATTGAGCCCCGAGTCAGGCTCTACTCTGGGTGTGGGGTCTGCTTAGGATTCCCTCTCCCTCTGCCTCTGCCCCTTCCCTGTTTGTGTTGCATTCTCTCTCTCTCAAAAAAAAAAAAAGAGTTAACAGCGTACAAAGGCATTAGGTGTCTAATTGCTAATTGCTTTAATTTGTGATGTTAAGAGGTGGGGCTGGACATACTGAAGAGATGGTGAAATTTAGGAGAGAGATAGAAACTAAAGAATAACTGGGGAGTGCCAGTCACGGTATGATGGCAGAAGCATTACAGGCTACCTCTCTCACTGACCACAAGTAAAAATTGTGGACAAAATACAATTACCCTGTAATCAGTCTGATTCTATAAAAATAAAATGAGGCAAATTATAAAGGGAAACAGGGCAGCCCGGGTGGCTCAGCGGTTTAGCGCCGCCTTCAGCCCAGGTTGTGATCCTGGAGACCCGGGATCAAGTCCCACATTGGGCTCCCTGCATGGAGCCTGCTTCTCCCTCTGCATGTGTTTCTGCCTCTCTCACGTGCACTCTGTGTCATGAATGAATAAATAAAATATTTTAAGAAATAAAAAAAATAAAGGGGAGCAAAACTTGGAGATAGCAGCTACATAGAGGTGAATCTTTATCTCATGGAATTACCCCAAGGGTGGACCTATTCACACAGCTGCACATTGGGGCAGACAGCTGGAACTGTGGTAGAAACCCCATCTTTCTTAGTAGAGGAACCTTGAAAGAGGAGCCCTTTAGAGACTGGAAAGGAATGGAATACCCAGAGAGAAGATTGCTGGAGAAGAGATTTCCTAATTCTGGGTATGAAACCACATAAGTCTCAGGCCTACTGTGAGCCGCACATGGGTAGGATGGACCAAACCAGCAGAACACAGGCTTTGTGAACTACACAGAGATCCACACCACCACAGACCAAAGGAGAGACGGAACTTGCAGCTTGAATCTAATAACCACAGTGATTGCCTGCAAAACAAAAACCTCAGTGTTCTCCAGAAGATTATAACAGAACCCAGCATCTACACAACATAATATCATAACACTAAAGATATAATCCAAAATTTCTCAGCATACAGAGAACCAGCAAAATGTAACCAGTTCTGAAGGGAAAGCACAGATGCCAACCCCAACATAACCTAGATTGTTGGAATTATCAGACAAATTTAAAAGCCTGTATTATAACAATATTCCATAAAAATTAATGGAGAGAAAAGAAAAACTATGAACCCACAAATTAATATCCTGAAAAAATTAATATCCTGAAAAATTATCCTTTAGGAATGAAAACAAAATCAAGAGATTGTCAGATGAAAGAAAAGAATTTCCAAGAGATCTGATTTAAAGAAATGATAAGGAAGGTCTTCTGGCTGAAGCAAAATAATACCAGAAAAAAACTAAAATCTTCAGGAATGAAGGAAGAGCAGCAGAAATAGTAAATATCTGCATAATTTTCCCTCCCACATTCGTTAAAGTATGTGAGTGTTGAAAGCAAATATTAAATGTTGTCTAGTGTGGTTTTCAGCTGGTTTTCTCTTCAACCTGAAGAGCCTAGTTTATCATTTCTTACCATAAGAGTCCCCTTGTGACAGGTTTTCCCAGTTTTCATTTATCTGGAAATATCTGTATTTCACCTTCCTTGTTAAAAAAAAGATTTATTTGAGAGAGAGTGTGCTCATGTGTGGAGCGGAGAGGCAAAGGGAGAGGGAGAGAGAATCTCAAGTGGACTCCCCACTGAGTGCAGAACCCAGTGCAGAGCTCAGTCTCACAACCCCGAGATCCTGACCTGAGCCCAAACCAGTCAGCCACTTAACCACCTGTGCCACCCAGGAGCCCCTCACCTTCATTTCTGAGAGATATTTTGCTGAATATAAAATTCTGGAATGATGGTTTTATTTTCTTTTGGCATTTTAAAGAATGTAATTCTATAGTCTTTTGCCCTTCATTGGAAGGTCAGCTGTTATTTTTATTGTTAGAATCCTATATGTAATGTATCTTTCTCCTAATGGGGTTTTTTCCTCCTTTATATAAAAATTGTGGTGAAATACACATAACGTAAAATTCATCATCTTAGTTTATTTTTAAGTGTCCAGGTCAGTAAGTGGTAAGTACTTCCACATTGTTATGCAACCAATCTCCAGAACTCTTCTCATCTTACAAAACTGAAACTCTCCCCAAGTTAAAAATTCTCCATTTCACCTTTCCCCTGCTTCCCAACACCCCCCTTTCTACTGTCTGTATGAATTTGACTTCTCCAGGTAACTCACATAAATGCAATCATATAGTACTTGTCTTTTCGCGAGTGGGTTTTTGCACTTAGGATAATGTCTTTAAGGTTCATCCATGTTAAAACACATGTCAGAATTTCCTTCCTTTTTATGGCTGAATAATATTTCATTGGCTATTTATGCCACATATGTTTATTTCATCCATCAGTAGACACCTTGGTTGCTTCCACCTTTTGGCTGTTGTGGTTAATGCTGCCGTGAACCTGGATGTACAAGTACTCTTCCAGGACTCAGCTTTCAATTCTTTAGGGTATATATCCAGAAGTAGAATTGCTGGATACTCTGGTAATCCTGTTTTCAATCTTTTGAGAAACTCCCATACTGTTTTTTCATTATGGCTGCACCATTTTACAACCGTGCACAAGGGTTACAGTTTCTCCACATCTTTGCCAATATTTGTAATTTTTTAGTAGACCATCCTAATGGCTGTGAGGTAGTATCTCACTATGGTTTAGAATGGGGGGAGTGAGCTTCGAGTTTGTTTGGTTTGGGTTTGTTTGTTTGTTTGTTTGTCTGTTTTAGAGGGGGAGGGGCAGAAGGAGAGAGAGAGAATCCAAAGCAGGTTCCATGCCCAGTGCAGAGCCCAATGCAGGGCTTGATCTCGCAACCCTGAGATCATGACCTGAGCTGAAATCAAGAGTTTAATGCTTAACCAACTGAGCTACCCAGGCACTCCTCACTATGGTTTTATTTATATTTCTATAATGATTAGTGATGTTCAGCATCTTTTCATGTGTTTGTTGGCTATTTGTATATCTTTAGAGAAATGTCTATGTAGGTCTCTGCCCATTTTTTTTTTAATCTGGTTGGTTTGTTATTGTTGTTGTTGCTGTTAGGTTGTAGAAGTTCTTTTTATATTCTGGATGTTAACACCTTGCCAAATATGATTTACAGATCTTTCCCCCATTCTGTAGATTGCCTTTCATTCTGCTGATTGTGTCCTTTGGTGCAGTTCAATTTATCTATTTTTAATTTTGTTCCCTGTGCTTTTGGTGTCATGTATTTTAAAAAAATCATTGTCAAATCCAATGTCTGGAAGCTTTTTCTCCAGTGTTTTCTTCTCAGAGTTTATAGTTTTAGCTCTGAGGTCTTTTTGTTAATTTTTTATATATGGTGTCAGGTAAAGCTCTAACTTCCATTTTTGTGCATATGGATATCTAATTCTCCCAGCACCATTTGTTGAAAATATTGTCCTTTTTCCCATTGAATGGTCTGAGCACCTGTGCTGAAAATCACTAGATCATATACGTGAAGGTTATTTCTGGGCTCTGTATTCTATTCTATTGGTGTAGATGTCTATCTTTGCGCCAGTACCACATTTTTAATAACCATAGCTTTGTAATAATATGTTTTGAAATCAGGAAGTACGAGGCCTCTCACTTTGATCTTTGTTTGCAAGATTATTTGGCTCTTTGGGCTTCTGTCTGTTTGATGACTTTTTTTTTCTTTGTTTTTTTAGCAATTTGACTATGATTGTTTCATAAAACATCCCTTGAGATGTTTTTATTTGCTTTCTGATTCTATTTGTTGTTCTTTTTGATCTAGTACAGCAAAATTTCTACCAATATTTTTTCAAGTTTTTTTTTCTGCCCCATTCTATCTCTGCTTTCCTTCTATTCCTCACATTAGACCACTTGATACTGACCCATACATCACTGATACTGTAGTATCAATGATACTATTCATTTTTTAAAAATCTGATTTCCTCTCTGTGCTCATTTTGGATAATTTTTTAATTGATTTTTCAGTTCTAGAATCCTCCCCCTTTTCACCTACCCCACAATTTTACTTACCTTTTTTAAAAAATAATTTTTGAGGGGATCCCTGGGTGGCTCAGTGGTTTGGCGCCTGCCTTTGGCCCAAGACGTAATTCTGGGGTCCCGGGATCAAGTCCCACGTCAGGCTTCTGCATGGAGCCTGCTTCTCCCTGTGCCTGTGTCTCTGCACCCCCCCCCCCTCTGTGTGTCTCATGAATAAATAAATAAAATCTTTTAAAAATAATAATAATTTTTGAGAGGTATTTGAAGTACAATGTGAATATACATCAAGTTTCCTCATGCCCCTTGGTAATCCATACTTTCTTCTACCTCATTCCTCAGGGACCACTGACAATATTTCTATCACTACATTAGTTATCATTTTCTAGAATTTTGCTTGAGTGGAATCATATAGTATTTACTATTTTCCTTATTTCTTTCACTCAACACGATGCTTTTGGGATTCATCCATGTTGTTACATGTATCATTAGTTGTTCCTTTTTATTGCTGAGTAGTAATTCATTGTACCTTTATATCACAATTTACTGATCCATTCTTGGGCACTTGGATTTAGTTTTAGCTATTACAAATTAGATACATTTGTACATAAATAGTCACTAACAAGTGTAGACATTTGCTTCATTTCTCTTGGGTAAATCTACAAAACCAGGCCTAAGTGGTTTTATTGGTAAATTCTATCAAACAGGGTAACACAAATATTACCCAAATTCTTTCAGAAAACATAAGAGGGGATCCTTTTGCAACTCATTTTTTTTAAGGTGCAACTCATTTTTTGACACAAAATAACCCTACTACCAAAACCTGACAAAGATTACAGGAAAGAAAATCAGAAGGTAATATTCCCTGTGGATATAGATGCAGAAATCTTTTCTTTTAAAAAAAAATTAGTAATCAAATCCAACTTAAAAATATATATTTAATATGTATATGTGTTCCCTAATATGTATTTAAATATAGTAGGGAATGTATGTGTGTATATACATCATTAGGGATAATAGTTCATGATAAAGTAGTGTTCATCCTAGGAATGCAAGATTGGTTTTACATTAAGAAACCAACCAGTGTAATTAATCACATCAAGATCATAAGGAGATCATAATGCCTGGGTGGCTCAATCAGCTAAGTGTCAAGTGTCTTACTCTTGATTTCCACTCAGGTCATGATCTCAGGATTGTGAGATCGAGCCCCGAGTTAGGCTCTGCATTGGGCATAGAGCCTGGTTTACATTCTCTCTCTCCCTCTCTCTTTCCCTCTCCTTCTGCCCCTCCTCCCTCCCTTTCTCCTTCTCCCCCCTTCTCTCTCTATCCCTCTCTCTTCTATCCCCCACCTCTCTTTTTAAAAAAGGAGAGAAAATAAGGAGAAAAACAATGTAATCATCACATTAGTAGGTGCAGAAAAAGCATTTATCAAAACTCAATGCTTCTTCATAAAAATTTTCTTAGCAAACTGTAAATAGAGGAGAACTCCTTCAAATTAATAGCAGACTGCTAAGGATAACCTACAGCTAATATTATACCTAACAGAGAAATATTAAACATATTCTCATAATACTAATGACAAGGACAGAATACCTGCTCTCACTTCTGCTCAACATTGTACAGAGGGGATGCCTGGCTGGCTCAGTGGTTGAGTATCTGTCTTTGGCTCAGGGTGTGATCCCGGGTCCGGGTATAAGTCCCACATTGCGCTTCCCTGCATGGGGCCTGCTTCTCCCTCTGCCTTTCTCTCTCGAATAAATAAATAAAATCTTAAAAAAAAAAAACATTGTACAGGGGTTATAGCCTGTCCAATAAAGAGACAAAAAATGTAAGAGGCACAAAGATGAGAAGGGAAGACATAACACTGTCTCTACTTGCAGGTAACTTGATTGTTTATATAAAAATGTTAAAGAATCTAGAAAACAACTATTATAATGAAGAAGTGAATTTAGCAAGGTCACAGGATAAAGGATTATTATATACAAATTAATTTTTACATACTAGCAGCAAACATTTGGAAAATGGACTTTAAAAAAATTCTCCATATAATGATGCCAAAAAAACATGGAGTGCTTAGGAATAAAAAAAGATACACAAGACCTCATCACCGAAATCACTATCAAACACTTCTGAGGGAAACTAAAGACTTAAATATGGAGAGTGATATGCTATAGTTATGAATTGGAAGACCCAATATTATTAAAATGGCAGATCTTCCCAAATTGATCTATAGCTCCAGTGCAGTCCAAATAAAAATCCCAGCTAAGCTTTTTCATAGAAATTCTCATAGAAATTGAGAAGCTAACTCTAAAGTTGATATGCCACTCCAAACAACTTAGAATAACCAAAATGATTTTTTTAAAGAACATGATGAAGTTGCAGGATTTATACTACCTGATTTCAAGACTTGCAAACAACCAAACTTTGTCTTTCTTTGTCTTTCTTCTTCAAGACCATGTTGTATTGATGAAAAGGTAAACATACAGAGCTCACTAGAACAGAATAATGAGGTATGTGTGTGTGCACACACACATGCATGTGTTGACAAAGGTGCCAATAGGGACTGAAAGGCTTTTCAACAAATGGTGCTGGAACAGCTGGATATCCATATAGGAATTAAGAAAAAAAAAAAAAAACTTTATTGTTACCACACTACTCAAAATTAAATGTGTTTAGAGACCTAAATCTGATTCTATGAAATGTCTAGAAAACATCTTTGTGATCTTCGGGTAAGCAAAGATTTTTATCATAGGATACAAAGGAATCATAAAGGAAAATAAATTGATAAAGTGCTGAACAAAATTAAAACTTTTGTTCTTAAAAAAAAACTTTTGTTCTTCAAAAAGCCCCATTAAGAAAACAAAATGCCAAGTCACAAAATATGAGAAAATACTCAAAACAAATATATCTGACAAAGGATTTATTTCTAGAAAATATAAAGCACTATTATAACTTAAGACAAACAACCCAATTTTTTTTTTTAATGATAGTCACACACACAGAGAGAGAGAGGCAGAGACATAGGCAGAGGGAGAAGCAGGCTCCATGCACCGGGAGCCCGATATGGGATTCGATCCCAGGTCTCCAGGATCGCGCCCTGAGCCAAAGGCAGGCACCAAACCGCTGCACCACCCAGGGATCCCCAATTTTTTTTTAATGGGCAGAAGATTTGAATAGACATTTCACCAAGAAAAGATACAGAAATGGCAAATGCAAGGATGTCAAATCAGCAGGGAAATGTAAATTAAAACCTCTGAGTTTTGCTTCATCTCCACCAGAATGGGTAAAATAAAAAAGACTGACAATGCCAAATGTTGACAAATAGTGTGGCCATACTGCTTCTGACATTCACGTTACATAGGTGCTCTGGAAAAAAGGAATAATGCTTTACAGTTTACAAAACACTATCATGTTAGTTACCTCATGAGATCTTTGAAATAATCTCATAGAGCTACATCTTTAAAAAAAAAAAGATTGATTGATTGATTGATTGATTGATTGATTGATTTTAGAGAAAGCACAAGCAAGGGGAAAGGGAGAGGGAGAAGCAGACTCCCTACTGAGCAGGGAGCTGTATGCAGGCTGGATCCCAGGACCCTGAGATCACAACCTGAGCCAAAGGCTGATGCTTAACTGACTGAGACATCCAAGAACCTTTTTTCTTTCTTTCTTTCTTTTTTTTTTTTTTTAATTTTTAAGTAATCACACCCAACATGGGGCTCAAACGCACAATCCCAAGATCAAGAGCCACATGCTCCACTGACTGAGCCAGCCAGGTGCCCCTCATAGAATTACTTCTGAGTGAGGACTTGGGAGAGAGAACCATCATCTCTGCCTAGCATAGACATAAAGATGTCTGTTTGGATTACTATCATGAAAGAGTATTTACTGAGGCTAATAATAATCAATCTTTTATCTATTCCTTTTTTCATTTTTGGGGGAACCTCTCATATTGTACAATAAATTAAGCACTTCAGAGATTAAACTAGGAATTATTTATTTTTTACTGTAGTTGCAGCCACTGTTCTTCCTTCAAGTACTGGATATGCATTCTGGCTAAAATGACTACAGTTCTCAAAATCTGGCTTTTCCACTGAGCAAAAATAAGTAACTCCTCAAAGTAGTAACTATTGCCAAGGAAGGAGTTTTGAACTGACACCGTCAAGATGAGCAAAGTCCTTTTTGTCTTTGGGGACCAGTTAGCTTCCCTGGATTTATTTTTGCCCTCCAGCTTTTAGGGCCTCATTTCAGATTCCAGACCTTCTCTGTCTTCCTATTTCAAGGAGGCTGTTAAACCTGCAACAGGTGATACATTGTGGTGAGTCACATGCCTCCAAAAGCCGTAATTCTGGGGAAGGGTGGGGGGCAGGGGAAGTGAAGTGTCAAGTGATGAGATTCCAGACTCAGTGCATCACTGACCCTGCAGCGATACTCTGCAGAAAGATGGTGGGTAGAAAGTAAAATCAGAAATGGCAAAAGAGAACTTACCTTTGATTAGTCATTTGTAAGAGGTCTTAGCAACTCATTCACCCAGTAGCTTTGATTGACCAGAGACAGAGAATATTACAACTTCTAGTTTCACTCATTTCATATATATAACTTTGCTCCAAAACCACAACGAGAAGGCAAGCTCAAACTTGCAGCCAGAAGGCCTTGAGATGCAAAGATCACCTCACCTCTTAGAGATTAGGAGACAGTATTTTC
Organism: Vulpes lagopus; assembly: GCF_018345385.1. NCBI lineage: Eukaryota > Metazoa > Chordata > Mammalia > Carnivora > Canidae > Vulpes > Vulpes lagopus. The sequence goes on along the minus strand of NC_054838.1, from coordinate 29,074,021 downwards.
TGCATTTTCTTCCCTCACTGGAAGGATCCCTGTGGAATGGGTTAAATGCAGAAGGATGGTCCACATGACCTCTTAAGATTGCCAGTGACAGTTACAGAGCTAAATGGTGGTTAATTTACTTACAACCATTTGTGTATTCGCTTTCTTTAAATAGGAACAGATCCATTAAAATCAAACTGGGCTCTTCATCATGAAGGTACTAGGAGTAGGGTGGAAAAGAGTGAAATGTGGTGTCATGTGGTACATTAAACTATATGGAAAAATGCCAAAGAGCTATTGCCAAATAAAGTGATGAGGAAAACTAGGAAAGCATTCCTTTAATTTAATTTTATTTACATTTGTTTTTATTTAAGTTTGCCAACATGTAGTATAACACCCAGAGTTCATCCCGTCAAGTGCCCTCCTCAGTGCCTGTCACCCAGTTACCCCAACCCTCCTGCCCACCTTCCCTTCTGCTACCCTTTGTTTGTTTCCCAGAGTTAGGTATCTCTCATTGTTTGTCTTCCTAATTTTTCCCACTCAGTTCCCCTCCTTTTCCTTATACCTTTCACTATTCCTTATATTCCACATATGGTTTGAAACCATATGTTTGTCCTTCTCCGGCTGACTTACTTCACTCAGCATAACACCCTCCAGTTCCATCCACGTTGAAGCAAATGCGTATTCGTCCTTTCTGATGGCTGAGTGATAGCCCATTCTATACATAGACCACATCTTCTTATCCATTCATCTGTCAATGGGCACCGAGGCTCCTTCCACAGTTTGGCTATTGTGGACATTGCTGCTAGAAGATAAGGGAGAGGTTTCTGGTCCGGGTGAAGATGGGAGTGCCAGCAAGAGGTGATGTGCTGGCGCCCCCACCAGCTGGCGTTCCCTGGCGTGGGAACGAGAGGCAGGGGCTGCTGGCTGGAGGGAGCGCCTTCTCTCACTCGCCGCCTCCGCGTCCTCCAAGGAGCTCCCCTGCTCACTGTGCAGCATCTCCCCGCACAGCTCAGCTCGTCCATTTGCTGTTTTTCTCGTGTGATGTGTGAGGGTCATACCTGTCTCTCAGAACCACAAAGGGGATTCAAAATGACCTTGTGTGTGGTGCGCCCAGCACAGTCCCGTGCTGCTTTTATGAGGCCTCTGGCCAACCCCAGCCTGCAAGAGAAGCCTCTCTCTCTCAGGATCCACCCCTTTCAGGTATTCGTCTCAGGAAAGCGGCTCAGGACACCATGGTGACATAGACCTCGGTAAAGGTGGACACGGAAATGGTAAAGGCCACAGAACTCACGAGTGTCAGAATTCCACTCGGGATCACTGCTAAAGAGGGGGCACACCGTAGCAACGGCTTTGAGCCGAGCCAGTTCTACTGCCATCTGTCTGTCTGAGTGCATGGCTTTTGGCAATGGTTTCCCTTGTGTAACTCCTTTCAGCTCATTCTTGAAGCAGCAGCCCACGCCCCTCCACACAGGGCACGACACCGTGCCAGGGCACTGGAAGGGTTCCCTGCCCCCTAGGGGCGCAGGGCCGGGTGGAAGTGCTGGACCCAGGCCCCGACAGCTCTAACGCGAGGCAGAGCAAGTGTTTTGGTGGAAGCACAGCCTGCGGTGGGAGCAAAGGGAAAGGAGGAGGCCTGTAACAACTTTGTGGAGCTAAAAGGCTTTTTTTGATATTTTGTGTAAAATTCTGATGCCTCAGTGAAGCATTCCAGAGGAAGGTAAATAAGACAGGTCCAGCCAAAGACCAGGTGGGACACATTTAGGGATGAGTGAGTAGCTCCGGGAGCTCAAGAGGAGGATGCCAGGGCAGCATGACGTCGGAATGTGAGCTGGTGGGTCCCTAAGGGGAAGGATTTCAATCTACTGACCAGAGCATAGGCCAAGCTCAGGAAACAGGATGGCAGCACCGACACTTTATTTATTCATTTATTTATACATTAATTTGTTTGTCCACTCAACAAACCTTTATTCATCATTCTCCATGTGACAGCACTAGTCCAGGTGCCAGGGAGAGAACAGTGATAAGACAGTGTCTTTCCTGGAGGAAATCTCGGTCTGGGCGGGAAGACAAGTGCTGGTGGGATATGACACAGATAACACTTGCTCCCTGCTTCAAGTTGAGCAAGTGATTGATTACGCTTGGAGGTGGAGGAGGGTGAGAAACAGCTTTAGAAGATGTGCTGGGGTACCTGGGTGGCTCAGTTGGTTAAGCATCTGCCTTTGGCTCAGGTCACAATCTCAGGGTACTGGGATCAAGCCCCATGTTGGGCTCCCTGCTCAGTGCGGAGCCTGCTTCTCCCTCTGCTGCTCCCGCTGCTCACATTCTCTCTCTCTCTCTCAAAATCTTTTTTTTTTTTTAGATTTTATTTATTTATTCATGAGAGAGAGAGAGGCAGAGACACAGGCAGAGGGAGAAGCAGGCTCCATGCAGGGACTCTGGGTCTCCAGGATCACACCCTGGGCTGAAGGCGGCGCTAAACCACTGAGCCACCTGGGCTGCCCTCAAATAAAATCTTTAAGGAGAAAAAAGATACACCTTTTGTGCTGAGTTTGAAGGACAAATAGGAGCAGGAGCTTGCCACATTGAAGTAGGAAGCCTTTCAGACAGCATGAACAATGTGACAGAGAGCCTGGAGGCTTAACTGCAAGGGGCTCACTGGGAACAAGAGAAGTTTGGCTGAGTGGATCCAGGAATGGGGAGGGGAACAGGGACAAGAGATTGGGGAGGTGAGTTAGAGCCGGAATACAGCTCAGGCCTAAAGGCAGTGGGACAGTGTTGACAAAGTGTGAGCTGGCCAGTCAGGAAAGTAAATGTCTGTAGGACGTAGAGGGGATCAGAGAGGTCCTGGTGGGTGGTAGGCAGACTAGGGACCAGCCCTTTGATTTATGCAGAAGAAAAACCAGGAGGACCTCAACTGGGATGGATTCAATAGGCCCTGAAAGGATTATCGAGTGAAAGATTATAATGTGGGTAACTCCCAGGTTCCCGGCTTGAGTGACTGGTGCATTCCCAAGACAGGGAGAGTCAAGAAGAGGATGAGTTCATCCCTGAATCAGGTTAAGGTTTGAATAAAATTACGTGAAACGTGAAACGTTGAGCAGGGTTTAAGGTTACTATTCTCCCCATCCCACCTTAAGACCTCCAGGCGCTCCCCAGCTCCCAGCAGCCCCAGCCTGGCCCCTCCACCGCCCCCTCTTCAGTCTTGTGTCCTAATGGACCCAGCCCGAGCAGCTTGCAGTCCCTTTCCCTCACTGTGTTGTGCCCCTTCTTTGTTCCTCTAACTAAAACATGTTTTCCCTCCTCTTGCCTTGTGCCTGGCCAATTTTGAGACTCACTCAAAGGTAAGATCTTTGAAGAAGCCTTCCGTGACATTCTGTACCACCACCGCCAGGGAGGGTTCATATAAATCTGTCAAGAGCTGAGTACTTACCCACTTGATTGTCATGATTTGTATGTGTGTCATCTCCTCCACCACTATGTCCCCCAGGGCAGGAGGCATCTGTGTTATCCATTGTGCCTGGCCCAGATGGAAAATAGGACATCAGTAAACATTTGTTAAATGAACAGGTCTCCATGGAGATGTCCAACCTTAAATGTGCCATTGGCTCTCCCATCCTTTTTCCCAAGCACTCCATTATCTAAAGGATCTAGGTCCGTGGTGCTTGGCTTGGTTGTGAGTGTGAAATAGAAAAGAAAAGGAGAAAGAACACAGAAGCCTACAGAGGAGGGCCACTGAAGGTTTGGGAACTGAAATGGAACTCCCCAATGGTCAAGAATGCAAGTTTACCAGAGAGCCTGGTCTAGACACCTGTTTCCCTTCCTCTTTCTAAACTACTGGGCCCTATTTTCTATCACCATCTGGTGGCCGCATCCATAAATAACAAGCTCCCCAGGAGCTAAAAGAACTTGTTTAAGGCAGAAGTTCCAACAGATTGGCCTCAGGGGGCTACAAGCTCCTCACCTGTCCCAGCTGCAGCATGAAAATTTGTATGTATACAAGATTTGCCTCATACTAGTAAGAAGTGCCAAGAACTTTTCATCAGATTCTTGAAGAAGCTTATAGTTTCCAGAAGGCTGAGAATCACTACTATAAAGGATTGTTCTAGAACAGTGATTCTTTTTTTCCTCAGGTGAAATCCTGTGAAGACTCATAAAGTGAGAGAGAGAAAAGCTTATCTGCATCCTTAGTTGCTCAGAACCTCACCTTCCACAGCACCTACCTACACACAACACAGAATCCAGTTTGAAAACCACGTTCATAAGGCCAGTGACTTCTGGAGCTTCAAAGCCAGATGAACCCCAGAGAGCCAATGAGTCCCATCAGGCCATGCCTTCTGGTGGGGGCTGAGTGAAGGTCATAGAGATGTTCGTAGTGGTAATGGAGCTCACACAAATCCTTCCAGTCCCGGGTCTTTTTTTACTCTTGAGTCTTGCCTTATTTCCCAAAAATCTACATTTTAAAACAGTAATAATCAAAACTTTTTCTGTCTATAACATAGTTCCCAAACAGGAAACCATTTTTTAAAAGATTTTATTTATTCATGAGAGGCACAGAGAGAGGCAGAGACATAGGCAGAGGGAGAAGCAGGCTCCCTGCAGGGAGCCCGATGTGGGATCACGCCTTGAGCCAAAGGTAGACGGTCAACCACTTAGCCACCCACGTGCCCCCAAACAGGAAAATATTTTTCCTATAAAATTTTAGTCTTCTGGAAAGAGATATTTCCCCCTGCTACCTGTGTCTCAACAAACCATAATACCAGACAGAAAATAAATGTATAGTTTACATTTGAACAGCTCTTTACAACTTACAACATCCACAGCTGGTAGCTAATTTATTTTACAGTGGGGAAACTGACGCTCGGGTAAAATGAGCCAGTTGCTAGCTTGGGACACCAGTTCAAAGGTTCTTTCCGCTGTCTCACAGCCTTCATGTACAAACGTGTACATTCTGTGGTACCTAGAGCAACGAACAGGCAGGTGCTATGGCTGCTGTGCTTGTTTATATGGAGGGGTGAGGGGTGAGGGCAACGTCTGCTAATCACAGCTCTCTGGGGGTGAGGGAAGATAAAGGCTAACACTGATTGAACATCTATATATTGGATATACTGGAGTCTCATTTCTAAACAACATTCAAAGTATGTTTTTTATCACCGTTTTTGCAAATGCATTAACTAAAACTCGGAAAGAGAAAGTGGCTCGTGCAATGTCACACAGCTAGTAAACCAAGATAAAGCTCAGGCCTGCCGGCCTCCTTGGCCTGGTTTTTTACACCAACCAGCCACATGGGGCTTTGAACATGCCAGCTTGCCTCCCTGGGTGGGCAGTCCTGGCCCCCTCTAACCTGTTCCATCCTTCTTCCCCTTCTTCTCTCTCTCAGGAGTGCCAGCTTCTCTCAGGGCACCAGGGCCTCCTTTCTCATGAGGAGTGACACAGCTGTACAGAAACTTGCCCAGGGCAACGGACACTGTGTCAACGGGGTCAGTGGTCAAGTCCATGGCTTCTATAGCCTCCCCAAGCCGAGCCGGCACAATACGGAATTCAGAGACAGTACCTACGACCTGCCCCGGAGCCTGGCCTCCCACGGCCACACCAAGGGCAGCCTCACCGGCTCGGAGACAGATAACGAGGATGTATACACCTTCAAGACACCCAGCAACACCCTGTGTCGGGAGTTCGGGGACCTCCTGGTGGACAATATGGAAGTGCCAGCCACCCCACTCTCAGCCTACCAGATCCCTAGGACATTCACGCTGGACAAGAACCACAATGCCATGGCGGTGGCCACTCCTGGGGAATCGGCCATAGCTCCCCCGCCCCGGCCTCCGAAGCCAAGTCAGGCAGAAACTCCTCGGTGGGGCAGCCCTCAACAGAGACCTCCAATCAGCGAAAGCAGCAGATCTGTCTCTGCCGCGGCCACCATCCCCAGGCGCAACACCCTCCCAGCCATGGACAACAGCCGACTGCACCGAGGTTGGTATAAGCCCCAGCTGTGACCCTGAGGGGCAGCTTGGGAGCGCTCAGTAATTTGCCAGTCCTGGGTCATCCATGCCAAGGAGACGTGAGGCCCACCCGGGTCACTGATACTCGGAGGCATCTGGTACCCAAACCTGGTACTAGCTGGTCCTCCAGCACCGGAGGCTGTCAGCACATGCCCACGGTGCAAGAGTGTAGCAGACCCAGCCTGAGAGGGATTGCTGTTCTACTCAGGGAGAAAGAATATTCTCGGTTAACCACAACACAGCTTCTTATGGGTTTGGAAGTCCAAATCCTAGCATTTGATTCATTTTTATATAAATCAAACCAAAGACTGAAAAAATAAACTGAGAGGACCAGTTCGAACTGGAGCCAAACCTATGTGAACTAGCAGACTATTAAAACAAATTTTAAGCTACTAAATATTTTCTAAGCCACAAATGAATCTCTTTGGCTTAAATCTGGACTTCTCTCTGAAGTGTATAAATTTATTGTCACTAATTTCCCCTGAGCAAGTTCCAACCTTGATAAGCCTCCTCTGTTTGATGAAAAAGTACAGTAATATTAATTCCTTTCATCTTGCTTCGTGCAGTATAGCTCGCAAAGTCTGCTCCTACCCATTCTGTTGTCTAAGTCATGTAGTGACCCTGAGAGTGTGGTGGGACAGAGAGATCCTCGTTGTGTCCATTTCACACGAGGCCCATGGTTAAGAGACATATTCAGGGTTGCAGAGTCAGTCAGGGGCAGAGATGGGACTGGGACCTGGGACCTGAGTCTTGGCTCAGTACTCTTTCAGTCCATCAACTATTGGATCAGTGACCTTGTGCTTTGGAATTGAAATGATACCGACATACATGAAACATGTCCTTACCCTTCAGAGAGCTCACATCTAGTTGGAAAAATAAAACCAATATATGTAAATTAGTCAAGTGTCAGTATTCCTGTCGTGTTTGTATAAGCTCTGGCAGGGATGAGTGGGACAGGCGTTGAGTGCCATAGGAGTTAGAGGAGAGAGGGGTACAAGGGAAGAGTAATTACAGAGGGATCCTCCGTAGATGCCAACACTGGAGGCAGAACTAGGAGCCTGGGAGGAAGTTTCAAACTGAGGAATGAAGTGATAAAAGTAATACTTTATCAGTTGGGGTTGAGAGTAGCGTCTTCTGGAGTATCTATCAGACCCTGAGCAACACTGCTGAGGGTTTGGGGAAGTATTAGCACATGGATCTTCTCTCCTCTCTCCTAGCTTCTTCCTGTGAGTCCTATGAGTACCCCCAGCGTGGTGGAGACAGTGCCGGCCGGTCTGCCGAGTCCATGAGTGATGCGGTCAGTGCTTTCCTGGTGAGTGGGGGTGAGCCAGGGGTCCTCAGGCCAGCCCAGGTGGTTAAAGGTCACACCCCAGAGAGTGAAAAGTACAGAGTGATGGCATCTCCCTCTTAGGCCCCTGCCTAGTTTCTGGTCTCTGTCCAGATGCCTGGGTTGGGTTTTCAGAAAGTAAGATACCACTGGGGTCTGGGGTGAAGAAGAGAGGGGAGCTAGACCACAAGGCTCTCCACGTTGGTAGGTTAGTCGAACGGGTCTAGAATGCAGAGGACCCAGGCTCTGGGATGGGGAACTGAGGCAGCATGCTTTCTCCCTGAGGCTCCACCCGGAGGAGGGCCGCGGTGTGGGACTCCCAGTAGGGGCGGTGCTCAGAGGCAGTCTTGGTGGCAGAAATCCGGTTGCGTTCAGAATCCCAGGCTGCCCTCTGCAAGGGGCTGACCATGCTCTCCAAGCCAATTAGAGCCTGGCATCACGCCTACTGGGATGACCAAAATTGGGTAACCAAAGCAGAGGCAGCTTCCTTGGATGTGTGGACAGACAGGGCAGGAGCTGGAGCAAGGCTGTGGCCACGGTGACTGTATTCTACAACTTGGTGGCAGGTCCACCTGCAGCTGGTGATCACCCTGAAAGCTGGACTAGGGGAACATGCTGGCCCACCCCACTAGCCAGGGCTGAGGCTTCTCCAGGGCTCCCTGCCCTGCTCAGGCTTCAGATGCCAACCCACTAATGCTAACCCCTGAGGTGAGGTGCGGGTCCTAAATCAAACCCATGCCATCTGTGGCCTGTGCCACCCCCAGCCTGGTCAGGCCCCCAGAAATCCTTGTGGGCCCAGCCACCAGGGGTATTTTATACTAGAGGATTATTGTAAACTTCAGGTGGGCCCCAAGGGATCACCAAAACTAGAAGGGACCCACAGACCTTGTTTCTCTCTGCCTCCCCCTGTGCTTCCTTGCTTGGGTTTCTCAGGGCCTGCCTTAGTAGCTTCCCAGGGCAGCTGACCCCGATATAACTCTCCTCGCCCTGCATACAGATTCTCCCCGCCTTCCTGCTGCTTGTTAGTTACTGCTGTATTTCCTCCTCTCCCTCCCAGCCAGGGAAAACAGTTGTGGGCCGCTCAGAGAGCTCCAATTCTGAGGACAACTACGTGCCCATGAATCCGGGGTCCTCCACCCTGCTGGCCACAGAGCGAGCAGGTGACAATTCCCAGAGTGTCTACATCCCCATGAGTCCAGGACCCCATCACTTTGAGGGACTTAGCTACCCCTCCACAGCCCTTTCTATGCACCGGGGCTCCAGCCGAGGGAGCGAGATCCAGCCACCCCCTGTCAACCGCAACCTCAAGCCTGACCGGAAAGGTAAGTCTCCTCTTTCCCCTGTCCCATGTCTGGATGGGGTACAGGAACTGTTTGCATTCATGTAGGGAACTTTCCTTGCAGGGAAGTGTTAGCCTCTGGAGCCTAAGCACCCCAAACTCTCACACACGTGCACGCACACTCAGATTCACTCCAGTGGCCAAGCAGCCTAGGGACTGGCAGCTGGAGTGGCCTGGATGGGCAGGAGTGCAGGTAGACATCAGAAGGACAGGACATAGTCAGGTTCCGGCTCTGCCACCCGGGATTAGAAGCAAACCATTCTGTGTTTGAGCCTTGGTTCTCATCTGAGAAACCAGATGCCTCACAGAGCACTGAAGAACACAGATGATGTGTCTAAACGTGCCTTGTGAGGTCTAACATGCTTCTGGAAGACACTGGGTGAGTTTAGAGTGGGGCCGGGCCAGAACGGACAGAGTGGTCTACTAGAAGGTATGCTACGCCCTGATAGAAAGGCGTGAGCTCTCAAACCAGGTACCTGTGTGTTAGAATCCTTACTCAGCACCTCCTAGGGTGGGACCTTGGATAAATCACTTCAGTTTCTCAGGTTTTTTAACCTGTGAAATGGGCATAGGTTTATTTAGGGTTTATTGAGGAAGAAAGCGTCTAGGACACTGCCTCTGCCACGCAGTAGGTGTTCAGGAAAGTTAGACCCATGCCCCCTGCACTTAGACCAGGAAGCAGTGCTGCAGTTCGAACTCCAGGTCCGCTGGGCCTCCCTAGGGACTGGCTGCGGGCCGGGGCCTGGGGCAGGAATTCAAAGGGAGAAGTAGAGTGATCAGGCAGGATGAGCACCCCTGACCCCTAGGTCTGATCAACAGAGAATTCAGATTTGAATTTGAAATGAAGCCTTTAGGGCCTTGATCTTCCTCCACTGCAGGCTCAACAGCCCTGGTCCAGGAGTGGCAGGGATAGGCATCGTGACCTTCTCCACTTCAATTATCGTCTCTTGTTTTTATATATAGTCACACATCTGGGAGAACAATCTGTTGTCAGACTCTGTGTCCCCATTTTGGATTCTGAAAATACAATTATTCCAGAAAATGCTTGGAAAGAACATACCATTCAGAATCTGAAGCCGTGACATCAAAGCCTGTCAACAGAGGCAGAGATCACAGAACCTGCTAGACCTCAGTTTCCCTGTGTAAAAGTGGGAATACAAATGCCTCTATGAATATACTTGTGTGTTACGTGTGTGTGTGGGGGGGGGGGCATTATCATCTGTGGCTGAGCATTTGACTTTCTCTTCCTGCTCCAGTAAAGCCAACACCACTTGACCTGAGAAACAACACTGTCATCGATGAGCTCCCCTTCAAGTCACCTGTTACCAAGTCTTGGTCTAGGGCCATGTGAGTGTCCATGTGGGGAAGTGGGAGCTTGGAACAGGGTTGTCAGGGCTGAGGTGGGAGAGCTGCGTCCTGACACGAATGCTGTCAGTAACTGAGCGGTCTCTTGGTGCTTGGTGTCCTTGTCTGTGAGGAGGCATTGACTGCACCTGGCCCGTATCAGATCTGACAGTGGAGAGTGGTGCTCCGAGGGCGGGTGTGAGGAGCCTGAGTTCACTGTCTTCTCTCCCCACAGCCACACCTTCAACTGCAGCCCTTCCCAGTACTGCCGCCCCATCTCCACCCAGAGCATCACCAGCACGGACTCCGGAGACAGCGAAGAGAACTACGTCCCTATGGTGAGTCCACAGGTGTGACTCCCACCAGAGCACCCAGGGGCCACCTCAGGTCCCCACTGGTTGTAATTCCTTTGCTTCTGCAATCCTTCTCACACACACGTGGGTCAAGCACTGTGGAGCTGTCATCAGAGGCAAGGGAGACCTGGTCCCTGCCCCCAAGCAGGCCACAGGTGGAAAGGGCCATGGAGGCCTGCCTCTCACGACTGTGACATGGTGGAGAGGCAGTGCTGTGGGGACACACTGGCAGGATGGGCAGTCAGACCAGGCTGGGGCAGATGGAGGCGGGCATGTACAGGAGGAGGAGGCATATTTTGCTAGGGCTGCAGGTGGAAGCTGGGCTGGATCCAGATCACAAATGACCCGAAATACTGACTTAGGGAGTTTGGACTTTCCCTGGGGACCACAGGGGGCCACTTAGATGGGTGCCTTAGAATCATCACTGGGAGCCTATAGAGAATGATTAGAGCAGCCTTCAAAGTTATAAAAGACCTCTTCATTTCTTACTGTGCTATTCCCATGACCACAAGCAAGAATGTGAGTGTAAGCATTTATTGAGTTATGTCCTCAGTGGTGGGGGCACATGTAACACAGCGCGCGGTGGCAGAGGCCATGAGAGAGGTATAAATACAATCAGCACATGAGTTTCTTCCTTGAGATTTCCATTGAAAAGGGAGTAGCTGGGCAGCCCAGTGGCTCAGCAATTTAGCTCTGCCTGCAGCCCAGGGTGTGATCCTGGAGACCAGGGATCAAATCCCACGTCGGGCACCCTGCATGGAGCCTGCTTCTCCCTCTGCCTGTGTCTCTGCCCCTCTCTCTTTCTCCCTGTCTCTCTCATGAATAAATAAATAAAAAAAGAAAGAAAAAGAAGAGGGAGTAGCCGCCCAGCACCTGGTAGTTGCTGCATCAATAATGAAAGAAGGAACCAACCCAACAGTAAGCAGCCGAAAAACAGAACATAGGACTGTTGCCATTCACATCAGAATAGGAGTGCTGGAAAATTCTAGACAAGTTGGTCTTGATGCCTGGATGGAGACAGGACCTAGAGTGTATCCCTTGAAGAGGTGCTTCCATGTGACTGCCCCACTGGAGGCCAGGGAAGGGAGGTGCAGAGAAGCAGGTTTGGTGCAACCGAGACTTTCCAGCACCGGGCATAACGGAAATGTACAGCAGGACACCACAGGTTTGGGAGTCTGAAAACAGATCTGGTTTCCCATCCCTGCTCACTGGCTCTACACCCCAAGGCAAGTCAGCTCACTTCTCTGAACCACAGTTTTTGCTTTAAAAAATAAGAATAAAAAACAAGAATAGTAATCCTACCTCCATCCCAGGATTGTTACAAGGGTTTCATGAGAACCTGGAAGTCCGTGGCCCAACACACTCCCAGAAGTGTCTGTTTTTCCAAGGGTTAGTCCGTTTCCTAAACGTACTAATGGTTTTTCCCTCCTCTGTCATAGCAAAATCCAGTGTCTGCGTCTCCCATTCCCAGTGGCACCAACAGTCCAGCCCCGAAGAAGAGCACGGGCAGTGTTGATTACCTGGCCCTGGATTTCCAGCCAAGCTCCCCCAGCCCCCACCGCAAGGTACGGGGTGGGGTGGGGGTGTCTGAGCACTCGGCCTCGTACCGCTTGACCACTTTTCAGTTAGTGTGGTTCTTACAGGGCTCACATGCCTCCTCTCAACGCACAGGCCTCGAGGTCTGTCGGACCTTCCCAGCCAGTCCCTCCTCCTTGTGCAAATGAGCAAATGGAGCTACCCCAGGAGCCATGGCCCACTCAGGGTTACAGAATGAATCAGTGACAGATCCGAGACTCAGGAATCCCTTGTCCCAGGCCTGAGCTTCTCTTCGAGATCACTGTCTAGGGGCCTCAACTGCCTTTGGGCCAGTCTAGACAGCGGGGCACTGCGAGTGCTCCCCTCTGACTGGCACTTGTTGGCACCCAGCAAATCCTTCACAGGGAGGTGGGTGGAGGCAGAGATGAAGGCCTGGGTCCCCTTGGAGCTGGGAACTCAGGAGTTGACCAAGGCTGTTGCAAAGCCAGGAAGATGGTGCAGTTTGGGCTTTAATAGCCACTTTCAGAAACAGGACACAGGCTCCTGAGGCAGCTCAGAAAGAGCCCCCACACCTGCCCCCCACCTTACTGATAACTCACAGCCACCTCCTCATTCTGTCCTCAGCCATCCACGTCATCTGTCACTTCCGATGAGAAGGTGGACTACGTTCAGGTGGACAAAGAGAAAACGCAGGCCCTGCAGAACACCATGCAGGAGTGGACAGATGTGCGGCAGTCCTCGGAACCTTCCAAGGGCGCTAAGCTGTGACGCAGTGGCCCCTGAGCCTGGGGAGGGGCCCGGAGGCAGCATCTCCAAAGCTGGCTCCTCCCATCTACCCGCCCCCTTCTCCCCTCCCGTTGCGCCCTCTACTCTGCCACTCTGGCCTTCAAAGCACTTGATGTCAGGGACCCTGAACCCTTCTCCTGAGAGGCGAGGGCCTGATTGAGGACTCCCTCTGCCCACTCGGGCCCACCTTCGATTTTTATCAGTAATGGCCATGCCTCTACCCACCTTAGTTAGAGCTATTGCCAAAAAGCATCCTTCAGCCTCTTCCTGTCCTTTAGACCAGAATACCTACTAGGCGTGGAGAGGGGCTGGGGTTCTGAGCCAGATTCCACACCTAACATCCCGTCATGGCCCCCTTCCCTCCAGCTACTGGGCTACCTCTCCTTCAATCCCAGAAGATGCCACGTCGTCTCGCTGACCCAGGGAGCCCAGGACCAGCAGACCAAAGTGGACATGGACTTATTCCTCCTTGGCATTCTTGGTAGGGGAGAGGCAAGGCCTGGAAGATGGGAGTTGAGAAGGTTAGCGATGGTCTTGAGGGACACAGGAAAGAGGTCCCAGGTGCACAAGGCGGGCGATCTGGGCAGTGCTCCCCCCTCCCATCACAGTGTAGCTGTTGGAGGTTGAAAGAAGCAGGAGGGGGATGGGTACCCACAAACCAGGAGCGGGGGTGACCAGGGCCCCCAGAACTATGGAGCATACAGGCCCTCCTCCAGGGCGCACCCCGCCAGAGGCGGCTGGGCTAGGTGATGTAGGTGCAGTCGGGAGGCGGGTGCCGAGGGCAGGCAGTGCAGGTGGACTGGAGGGTTGTAGGGCTGTGGTGCGGAGGGTGCGGGAAGTGCGTGTCTGCGAGACAGGCAGCTGGGGGGCAGGCAGATAATCGATGGGCGGGAGGCAGGATAGAGACCATGGAGGCGGCCTGGCGGCACCTGGGGCTACAGACTGGAGGCTGGATGGGAAAGTGAAGGAGCAGTGAGCATGAGGGATGGCGGGGAAAGCAGTGCGGCCCAGTGGAATTGGGAGAGGGCCAGGGCTTCTGCCAGGAAGAGTGTGCTCCCAGGAGCCCACCGTGTTTTCCCAGCTCATCTTACATCTGCTGCTCCCTGGTTGGACTCAGATCTGGGGCAGGGTCATCACCTCAGCTGCGCCCTCCCCCACCAGGCACTTTGTACTGGGGGGGGGGGGGGGGTCGAATCTCTTATGTTGATGGTTCTTGCCCAAATCCTCCAGGGTTGCAGGGGTTTCATCCAACCCTGGGGTGAACAGACCACCATCCTTCAACCAAAAAAACCCTTCCCAGCACGTCTGAGGGAGGGGACTACAGCTCGCCTTTGGGCTCCTCAGAGCACACACCTGGCCATGTCATCTCCAAAGCCGCACTCTGGCAGAGATGATTTTCTCGACAGTAGCCCTCTCGCAATCAGCTGAGCTCAACTCAACCAGCATTTAGTAGTGGCTGCCGGGGCCCCGTTCTGGGAACACGGAAATTAATTAGTAATTAATCCGTGTGCCCGTGCACTTGAGAAGGTAGGGGCATGGGATGTTGGTGATGGCTGAGAGAGACCGGAAGTGAGGCTGCTTAGGAAGTTGGTGCAGATCAGGGGAAGGTGGGGTCTGGGGAAAGGAGATGCTGAGATAGGCCTTAGAGGCAGGAAGATGGAGTGGTTTTCCAGGGAAGGAGAGCGGGCTGGGGTCCAGTGGAGGAAGGACTGGGGCTGAGGGCAGTGGTCGACATCATGTCCCTTTAAGGCCCTCTCGGAAGGGTCTCTGGGGCCAAGCTTTGGTGCCACCCCCAGCCCCAGTACACCCCGAGAGTGTCCGCACTTCTTGAAAGTTCCACAAGGTGAATGAAACTGGTTGGAGTCTTTAGAAAGTGTGTTCAAATCTAACGTCCAAGGAGGTCTCGTTCCAGCTTTTGATTCCTGCAGCTCCCAAGCACTTAGGGTGGAGGTGGAAGGAAGCGCGAGGAAACTGGCCTATTAGAGGTAGAGACAGGCTCACAGGCTTCAAACTACTCGGTGGTCAGGTCAGTTTTAAAAACTGATCAAGGTCCCCCCCGCTCCCTGGTGGCCTGGCAGGGGCAGAAACCCCAGACCAGGGCTGCCTTCCCAGCCGACGTGGCTCCTGTGAGGACTCACGGTGCCTGGGCCCGCAGGAGCCAACACCTGTGAAAGGGGGGTTAGGTGGGCTCTGCGGCCTCCGTGCGGAGGCTGAGCTGGTGGGCAGAAGTCCCTCTCTCCTGAGGGTCTGGCTCACCAGGGATGGGCAGCACCCAGAGCATTAGTTAACCCAGTCCCCTCCCCGAGCCTGACTTTTTGAAACCCTTCAAGAAGCACAACCCTTCCCATTCTGGAGTGAGTGGAACAAGGGCTGGCCCCAAGCCCTGGCTGGTCCCCCCACCCCCCCCCCTTGACAAGAGCTCTGGATGCAGACAGGACAGAGGCAAGTTAGCACTTTGTCTGCAACCTGTGGGGGGGCGGGGGGCGGGCACCTGAGCGCTGAAGCTCCCTCCTCCTCACATTGTGAGGGGGCCGACATTGTGGGACCTTCCAAGGTCTCTGCCTGCCCGCTGGGGGGGCCCCCTTGAGAGTCAGGCTGTCATGTGATAGTTGGTGGTGTGTATTCTTGTGTGTTGGTTATACGTGTCTTGAAATCTAGCATCCTTTCGCACAGAATTGTCTATATGTCGGGGAGAAAATGGGCCAGCAGCCCAGTCTTAGGTTCTCGCCCTGTGATACCATTTAAAATTGACATTTAATTTTTCAAATCACTGTTGGTGCCTAATCACTTAAGTTATTAATTTATTCTGTTTTCTTTTAAAAAAAAATTTGTAACATGTATTTATCCTGTGAGTAGGTCTGGGGTGGGGGTGGGAACGTGTTGCAGTGGGTCCTGTTTTTGCTGTGGTGACACATGGTACAGGCCTGGAGCTTGCAGGTCCCTTTTTACTGTGGTGTCGGAGCGGGACAACAATAAAGTCCATTAGAAGTGACCAGAGAAGGCTGCTGGAGCCTCTGTCGTCTAAGGGGCTGGGGTGGGCGGGGAACCCACCTGCACATTCACATGGGCTTAAACACGCACTTCCGGCAGGGCCCCAGGCTGTGCCCTTTCATTTTAATAGGAAGTAACCAGGCTCTTCTCCCCACTGGGAGCAAGGGTGGATCCCCCTTACCTCGGGATTTGTGTTCCTGATATAGGATGTAGAAATTGTACCTTCTGCCCATTCATCTTAGAAGGCACGCGGGGTGTAGAGAGCTGAGCTGGACAGGGTCTGTGACAGTTGGGCCGAAACCCAACTCCTCCCCCTACAGCCCGGGCCGGCAGCCCTTGCAGCCCCCGGCCCAACACCACTGCCTTGCTGCCTGCCCCCCACCTGCTTTGCTCCCCCAGATGTACAGGCTTGGTGCCTCACAAGCTCCAGCCATGGGATGGCGCCCAGGGGGGTTGCTTCCTGCCCAAGTCTGTCCCAGGAGGGGCCACACCCCGGCCAGGTTCTCCCAGGGCAGAAAGAAGGAATGTGGGAGCGCCGGTATCCAGTTCTGGGGAGTCCCCCTGACACTCTCCCATCGGGCAGCCCTGAGCCTGGGCGCCTGCCTCTCAGAATGAGAGTGCTCTGCCCTCTGGGTCCTCCCAGTCCTCACCTTTAACATGGGGTGTACCCGCCTCACTGTCCAGACACGGCAAGAAACAGAGGGCATGGCTGACCTCACAGCCACTGAGGCAGGAAGAATGACCTCTTTAAAAGCTTCGGAGAACCTATTTTTATTTCCGGTTGAGACCCTGAGTCTCTTCTCTCCATGTAGAAGGGTACAGCAGTGTCAGGGCACAATGAGGTCAGTATCTGCTCCTCACCAAACCACCCCCACCGGCCACTGGGCCACCGCTCTAATGCCAACTGATGAGCTGAGCCAGCCAGCTTTCCTCAGGACGGACAATGGCTTCATGAGAAACACAAACATATTCGCAGTAAAATAAGGAGTCTCTATCTTAACCAGAAAGGGGGTGCAAATGGTGGCATCTCAGGCACTGAGGCAGGCGAGGGGAGATGGGGTTTGAGGATTAAGGGTCTCCCGCGGTGTGTGGGGGGGCTGTCCTCCCCTCTCTGCATTGACAGTATCTGATCCCGGCCAGGCTGCTTCCCACCTACTCTCCTCTCGAAGTACCGAGGGTGCAGGTACCTCTGAAACCCCTTCAGAGAGCCCAGAAGGTGGCCACACATCTGACACACAGGCCCCAGATCCTGCTCTGCTTTTTCTACTAGAGAGCAACAGGATTGTCTGAAAGGAGCTAGGAGGGAAATGCTACTTGATGGCAAAACACTAGAGCTGTGGAGTTCCACCCCGTCAGGTAGCCAGTGGGGGAACACAGGGGACAAGGCCCAGAGAGTGTCCGTGGAAGCTGCTTCAAGTTGACCAGGACACTTGGGTGTAAAATCTTAATGGGGCTGATCCCAGTGTCAGCGGCTTGGCTCGGCTCTCACCTCTGAATCTGAGTCTCTGCACACCCTTCAGGCTGAGGGCCGGCATCCCAGAAGCTTCCTCTCCACCTATCCTGCCCTTGGAAAGGCCTGTCTTCAGGGCTGGACCTGCCTCCACAGCCCCCCTCAGACCCCACTGGGCAAAGTGCCTCTGCCTCAGTCCCCACCCAGGCCCCAGAAGGAAAGGGTTAGGGCCTCCCCTGAGGCTGGCGGGGGCACCCCCACGGGTGGGAGCAGGCTGGGGCAGGCTCCATGTTAGAAGACCAGTCTGTGGAAGTCACCACCGTTGCCACCTGCGGGATTGCAGCCGCCCGGAGAGCCTTCGTCCTCATCCTTGTCTTCGTCGAAGCCCCTGCCCCAGTGCGGGGACGCGGGGAGTGCAGAGATGTAGGCCGCCCTGCTTCGTGCCTCCTTCTCCTGCTCCTAGAACACACATGTGGGTGGGGAAGGAAGCTTAAAATTCAGGCTCTGAAACCAGAGTCTTCCCTTCGCTGGCCCGCACCCCCACCCCAGTGCCACCCAGCACAGCATTTCTGAGCGTCTCCCATGGCACAGAGGAGCCACAGCTTCTGCCCTCTGGGTGTGCCAGCCCATGGGAGGATGGCTGGGGTGCACCCATCCTTCTACCTCGTATCTACTCTTCAAGCTCATTCTTCCCATAGAAACTCCCAGCCCCTCGAAAGACTTAATAACTGACAAGGGCCTGACGTGGCACCAGGGAGCAGGAGGGGCAGGGACTACAAGGATCACACCACACCACACAGGGGCCACTCTGGTGTCCTGACACGGCTGTGCAGCTCACTGCCCCTCAGGCCAGCCTCACAGAGGCTCCTTATCCGCAGCCCCACCTCTGCCTGGACAGCCCAGCAGAAATGAAAAAGCAGGCCTGGTGTCCCCCCACACACGCCAACTCCAGGCACTGCTGTCCACGGTCCTGGTGTGACTACGCTGCAGGTCAGAGAGGAGGTTCTGGGCAGGGGGGGCCCCTGGGTCCCGCTGGAAGCCCGGACTTCACCACCCAACCCCATGGTGCCCCTTCACACACTCAGGACAAGTATTAATGAACAACTGGTAATTACGGAACGTCTGTTCCTCTGCAGTAAGGGTTACGTCTGTCTAGTCCACCAACAGTCCCAGCATGAAGTGGCCAGTGAAAGGGTAGCAGAACGAGGAGGAGACAGACACAGAGTTGCTAGCTCAGCGCTAAGCCGGCGGCTGCGCAGGCCTGGACAGCCCCCCGCCCCGGGAGATCACTGAGAGGCCCAGTGGGTCCGCTCACCTGCAGGTACAGGATGTTGTCTTTGGAAATGGCCTCCATCAAGTCTTTGTGGAGGGTGGGCTCCGTCCGGCCTCTGGGGGAGCTGGGCTCAGCCTCGGGCACCTCCCCAGGCCGCTGCCGGTAAAAAAGCACATAGGCCGTGTCCTTGGGGAAGAAGGAGGTGACGTTGCTGACAGACTCGAAGGAGGAGAAGGACACCCGAGTGTCGTTGAACAGATACCACTGGTTCTCAGGCTCGGGCCTGTCGGCAGCGCCCAGAGAGGGGGCCGGGCGGGCAGCGCCCTCACGGGCATAGCAGTAGTAGTGGCCGCTCTCGGAGGACACTCCCGAGTGCACGACCACGCTGCAGAGGTCATAGGCCTGGCCGCGGCCCCCTGCCAGCGGCAGGCGCAGCAGCAAGGGGATGGAGACGTCGTCCAGGATCTTGCGACGCCGCATGGTGCGCAGGTCAAAGGAGAAGCGCAGCAGGGTCAGGATGAGGTAGCGTGGCCCCTGGCTCAGCTCCACCGCCTTCTCGGCATCCTGCAGCGAGGCACAGGGCTCGCAGTAGTAGCGGTTCTCCGCCGTCAGCCTCTCGGGGGAAAGGAAATAGTTGACCAGGTCCAGGACAGAGCGGGAGCCCTCTGCGGCGGGGGCGGCACCCCGGTGGGACCCCAGCCCCGAGCTGTCCTCTTCTTTCTCCTTCGTGGTCTCGACCTCTTTCTCCTTCTCTGCCTTTTCTTCCTCCTCCTCCTCCTTCTCCTTCTCTTTTTCCTTCTTCTCCTCTTCCTCCTCCTCCTCCTCCCGGGTCCTTTCCTCCTCCTGTGCTTCCTCCTCCCTCTCCACCTTCTCCTCCCCACTGCTCTGTGTCCCAGGTCCCTGGGGGCCCAGGCTTTCAATGTCCAGGACAGTAGCAGGGGCATCCCCTGTGACACAATGTTTCCTTTGCCTCCGAGGACCCACCCTGCTTGGAACCTGGGCTTGGGATGGTGGGGGGGGGTCCTGGACCCCGACATCCTCTGCAGGGAGCATCACTGAGCCCAGGCGGCGGCGGCGACAGCGCTCAGTAGGGGGGAATGCAAGGGACAGGTCTGTGAAGGCCTCCTCTCTAGAGGAGACATTGAGGCAGCGGAGACAGCGTATCCGAGTCACGATCTTGCCTCCGAACATCTTCTCCACAGAGGTGGGACTGGGGCTGGGAGGCTCCTCGGGAGGGGAGGGTGAGCTGGACTGCTTGAGCTTTTGGCAGATCCTTGTCCCAGTTTTCTCCTCTTCGTGTAGCCTGGAGCAGAGAGCACAGGGCCTTCACACATATGCACGGATCCATTCCCAGTGCTCAGGCCTGATGGTGCCATCTATCTTATATGGGGGCCACACCTTCACCCGTGTGTGTGTGGGTATGCATACAGTCTACACATACATGTGCAAAATGATGTCCATGCAAATGCACTCACAAGCCAAACACACGTGCCACATACCACCTTCGTGCAGGCACACAACCCTGCCACGTGAAGATGCGCCCTATCTACATGCACGTGCCCCCAGAGCTGTGCTGAACGTGCACACATGCACACTCAGGTAAGCACAGCACATGGGTACACATGCACTAACCCCTCCCCAGTCACGGCGCAGATCAGGATCTCCGGGACTTCCCTCACATGCAGCCCCTGCCTACCCCTCATGACACACATCTCCGTGCCTTTCCCAAATGCTTTCCAGGGAGAGGCAATACAGCCAGACAGATGAGCTTTCTCACAGGAGCCCCTGTCCAGCTCTGAAGCCCCCCCACAGAGCTGGGTCTGACCTCCCTTACCGATCCAGCAGGTACTTCAGGTACTCTGAGCAGTCCTGCTGGGTGCCGGGGCTGAACCAGGGTGTCCAGGATGCAGAAAGGAAGTTTTCTGGAGAGATGGCAGGCCGCTAGAACCAAGGCAGGTGAGAGGCAGGGTCAGGAGCAGAGGGCCACTCACTAACCAGCTCTGCTGCATGCTACGCCAGAGGGTATCTGGGGACTGTCTGTCCCACGCTTCCTAGTGTCTTCCCTAACATCCTCACCCTCCTAGTTGTCCCTGACCCATCTTATCCCACCAAGTCCATGTAGCCCATGAGCCTGGCATTAGGTTCATGAAGATGAATCCATCCTCTAGAATCTGCTCTTCCCCAACACACCTCCCATTTCTTTCCAGGCTCTTATTCATTGCCATATCCTCTGCCTAGAACACCTTTCCTCCTCAAAAGCTTAAAGAACTCAAGACCCAGATGCATGGATACCTGTTCCATGAGGTGTTCCCACCCCCATCATAATCAGCTTTCCCCTCCCCTGCACGCACACAACACTGCATTTCCCTCTGTTCAAGCATTACAATTGTTATCTGCAGATCCACCTTCCCACCAGACTATGAGCTCCATGAAGGCAAGAACTGCTGCTTACTCATCTCCGTGGCCCCCACGGGGCCTTGCATAATACTCGGTGGCCAAGGGTTTTAGGTTCCATGAGGGCAGAGACATTGAACAAAACAAACAAAGCCCTCAGGGTGTCGAGCAATGCAAGTGCTCAAAAATGACAGATGAGCAAAGCAACACCTAATGCAAGGGTGTAAATCACTGACGGGAGAGATCTGGGCATCGGGACACAGAGGGGACTCAAGGAGATATACCCTCTCCCAGCCCATAAGGCACTAAATCAGCCATGAACCCATGCCAGCCCCAACTTGGAGCTTCCTTACACCAGGAAGGAGGGCCCTATAGCCAGATGCAGACAGATCCCTGGGAATGGAAGGGTGCCAGACCAGAGCCTCCTGTCCTCAGACCCCAACTTCCCTTGCACTCACCTGGCTATGCTCCAGGAAGGCAAAGAGCCACTGCAGCTTGGTCATAAGAGGCTGTGAGTTGTTCTCAGTCAATCGGAGTACACAGTGTCTGAAGCTTCAAAATAAAGCAAAAGCATCCAGGGTAAGCCAAGGGCATCCAAGGAGCCTCTTTACTCACCCACAGCACAGGCAACGAGAGCATCCAGCCTAAAGGCAGAACGGCCACTTAAAGCTCAAGCCTGGGCCAAAGGCCAGGGAAGAAGAACAGGGGAACACAGCCTGGACAATGAAGTGACCCCTGCAGTTCATTCCAGTTCAGACAGCCCATGACTCTAAGATTCAAAGATTCAAACATGCTGAGGTCCCACAATCTCCAAATTTTAAGGCTGGAACTCTCTGGCATGTACGCGTCTATCAACATCACCAGCCACTGCAGCCATTCATACCCATCTCTTCTTTCCCTGGGAAATGGTGTTCAGACCCACTCGGAGCAGCAGGCCTTGCTCCAACCTTGACCCTCCAAGTCTATTCTCAGGGCCCCCGCACCATGGCCCTACAGCCAACCCAGAGTGGTTCCCTTGCCTTTGAATGAGGGAGGCAGGGGTCAGTGTGAAGAATGTGCTGAACAAAGAGGACATGGCAGGGACAGACTGGCTCCCAGCAATGGGGTCTGATCCTGTGAGAGACAGGAAGGAGCCCCTGCTGACACCCGTGTTGCTTGGAACAAGCTAATTCTTCCCAGGCCTCACCTTAGCTCCTGTTCTCACAAGCAGCTCTGCAGGGCCAAGTCAGGCATCTTTCCAACCTGAGCCCACGGCAAAGAACAGCATTACCAAAATGTGGTCTACCTAGCCATCTGTCACAAAGTTTAGGTTCAGGAACAAGTGAGCAGTCCAGAACATGTACAGCACTCTGACCTCACTATGACCATATAAACACTTGGTCATTCTTCTGATAAGTCGTTTGACTATATTTCACAAAATTTAACAGTCTGCAGCAGACTATCAACTGGAATAACTAGACCTTCACCAGGTCTGAGAAGCACACACATTAGGAAGTGCTAAAGATTAGCTCCAACCTCCCCTTCCTGGACCTGAAGCTCAGAGACGAGAAACCTACTTGAGGTCACACCATAAGCCACGGCAAAGAGTACCTGCACTGTTACTTTCTAAAAAAGCTGTCTAAGTATGGTGTTGATGAAAGAAGAGTAAAGTGGATCAATAGAATATAACAGAGAGCCCAGAAATAGTCAACCCCAAAAATATAGTCAACTGACCTTTGACAAAGGAGCAAAGGCAAAACAATGAAGCAAAAGACAGTATCATCAACAAATGGTGCTGAAACATTTGGACATCCACATTAAAAACACATACACCTAGACACACCTCACACTCATCACAAAAAAATTAACTCAAAATGGATCAGAGAGCTAAATATAAAATGTAGAATTATAAAATTTTCAGAAGGCAACACAGGAGAAAACCTCAATGACCTCTGAACCTCTGGTATGGTGATACCTTTTTAGATATAACACCAAAGAGAAAATCTGTGAAAATAATTGATAAGCTGGGTTTCCTTAACAATAAAATCTTCTGTTCTGGGAGATAAAATATCCTGAGAATTAAAAGACAAGCCAGAGACTAGGAAAAAATATTTGCAAAAGACCCCATCCATAAAGGAAGGTTACCCAAAATATACAAAGAATCCTTAAAACTCAACAATAAGAAAACCAACAATCAATTTAAAAATGAGCCAAATATAGGGGGAGTGAGGATCCAGGTTGGTGGCACAGTAAGATCCAGAACTCCCGACACACCCAATCTACAGCTACCTATGGATCAGTTCCCTCTGAAAAAGACCTGAAAAATAAAGGCACTGCTTTTCCACAACAAAGGATAGAAGGACCACCCAGAGATGGCTAGGAGGGGCAGAGAGAGGGTCTGGCAAAAAAAAACCCACCCCAAGGGCAAAGACACTCAGCAGGGAGGGTGTTCACTAGACAGGTCCTTCTGCCAGGGGATGGAAGAATTGATGCCTCACATCTGGCACCCCAGACCCTGGGATCTGCACTGGACAGAGATGAGCCTCGAACATGTGACTGGGAAAACCAGGGGTCCCCAGGGGCTCTAATAAACTGAGCTTCCCCCCTTGGAGGGTTTGGCTCGGGATCCAGTCAAAAAACAGTAGTTTGCAAAGTGCCTAAACTGTAGGTCAGATAAATGTATTTGCTGATCTGGAGACACCAGGAGCAGGGCAGAGCTGAGAAGCTCCCTGGTGATGGAGGTCCTCATACCTCTGCCACCTAGCTAGGACAGAGAGGAACAAGCAGGATCATGGCATTTGCTGCGGAGAGCACAGGTGGTGGCAACATTCTGACCCTGGCGGAGACATAGAGAAGCACGTATCTTCACGGAGTTCTCTGGCTCCCTAGCTAAAAATCTCCTAGTGCGGGTGGCTGCAACAGTCCCCTACCTCCCAAAGCTGGTACGTGTAGACAGATGAGACACTCTCCCACTGCACTGCTGAAGCCCAAGGGTATATGCAGTCATGACATTTTTCTGGTCTCTTTCTGAAGTCAGCACACAAGTGCAACCCCTACACTCCCTGGCTGCCTTGCTAAATTAAAGCAAGTGGGTCCATGCAGCAGATACTCCTCGATGTGATTGGCTCTGGCAGCCTGAGAGGGCTGGTGTTAGTGAGCTCCACAGAGAGGTAACAGACAGAAAGACAGCTCTTGTCAGGCTACCACTCCCAGTGCACTGCACAGACAACAGACTGAAACACAACCCAATTCTTCCTGTGAAAAAGACCAAATACTTAGCCCAAAGCACCAGCCTGAGGGACAGGCTTCCGGTTTCCCACCTGTCTAGAGGCTAAAGAAAGCACTCTCAGGAAACAGAAGCAAGGAGACAGGATCCTGGCACACATCCTTTGCCTCACTCCAGCTGGATGAAGCTTCCCAGAAAGGAGCATATACACTTGTCTGGCACCCTGATTTTTAAAACTGCTGTCCAGGGGACACCTCCAGATCTAGTCTAGAGGCCAGCAAGGATTACTATTGTAGCAACACAGGACCAAATATATTCACATACTTGAAAAGCTATTGCCTGAGAGTCTGGTTTCCCATCACCTGAAACTTCTTCCAGAAAACCTTCCTTGACTATGCTTCATGACTGGATGGGGTCCCTGACATCTTTCCTAGTAGCTCTTTTTTATCTTTTATAGAAGCTTAAAAAGTCTTTAACCCCGGGCCAAAGGCAGGCGCCAAACCGCTGCGCCACCCAGGGATCCCTAAAATGTTATTTTAAATGAGATTTTTATTTTAAATGAGATCCATCCCCTTGGATCACTGACAGATCTTGGCACATGATCCTATAGGGCCATAGCAATAGGGGCATACAAAAAATAAAGCAGGTCATTTAGAAAAATCACAGAAGTTCAAGAGACACCAAGAACTAGGACAAGGGTGAATAAGAATCACTACCTACAAAAGGCCACACTTTAAAGACAGAGAGGTGGCTGTTCTGTCTAATGCGTAGAAACACAGAGAGAGTCCAGCAAAATGAGGATACAGAACAGTGCTCCAAACAAAAGAACAAGACAAAACCTCAGAAAAAGACCTTAAAGATATGGAGAGGGATCCCTGGGTGGCGCAGCGGTTTGGCGCCTGCCTTTGGCCCAGGGCACAATCCTGGAGACCCGGGATCGAATCCCACATCGGGCTCCCGATGCATGGAGCCTGCTTCTCCCTCTGCCTATGTGTCTCTGCCTCTCTCTCTCTCTCTCTCTGTGACTATCATAAATAAATAAAAATTAAAAAAAAAAGATATGGAGATAAGTAATCTACCTGATAAAGAATTCAAATGAAGAGTATAAAGATTTTCACCAAACTTGGGGGAGGACAGGTGGAGGCCAACTGGATGAACACAGTGAGAAATTCAGTAACAACAAAAAAATAGGGTGGTAAGAAGGTACCAAGCAGAAGTCACAGAGCTGAAGATTCTCACCCTCTTCCTCTCCCTTCCCACCCCACCTTTGTTTGCACACATGTGCCCTCTAGCTTGCTCAGTCTCAAAAAGCAAAAACATGAAACTAGGGAGGGAGTAAAAATGTACTCTTTAAATGTCTTCAGCCATTAGTTGCTACCAACTTAAAAACAATGTTATGGGCAGCCCCAGTGGCCCAGCGATTTAGCGCCGCCTTCAGCCTGGGGTGTGATATTGGAGAGCCAGGATCCAGTCCCACGTCAGCCCCCTGCATGGAGCCTGCTTCTCCCTCTGCCTGTGTCTCTGCCTCCCTCTCTTTCTGTGTCTGTCATGAATAAATAAATAAAATATTTTAAAAATGTTATTATATAAATAGGATGATGTCTGTAAATATCACAGTAACCACAAACCAAAACTTAGAGTAAATACCCAAAGAAAATGAAGCAGGAATCTAACATACTATTTTAAAAAGTCATAAAACCAAAAGAGAGAGAGAAAAAGAAGAACTACACACACAGGCAGAAAACAATTAACAGGGCAGCCCGGGTGGCTCAGTGGTTTAGCACCACCTTCAGCCCAGGGCGTGATCCTGGAGACCCGGGATCGAGTCCCACATCGGGCTCCCTGCATGGAGCCTGCTTCTCCTTCTACCTGTATCTCTGCCCTTCTCTCTGTGTCTCTCATAAATAATAAACAAAATATTTTAAAAATTAAAAAAAAGAAAACAATTAACAAAATGGCAATACATACCTCTTAATAATTACTTCAAATGTAAATGGACTAAATTCTTCAATCAAAAGTGTGGCTGAACAGATAAAAAAACAATTTGCATCCATATACTGCCTACAAGAGACTCACTTTAGAAGTAAAGACATACAGACTAAAAGTGAAGGCATAAAGAAAAAAAAGATATTCCATTCAAATGTAAATAAAAGAAAGCTGGTGAAAGTGTACTCACATCAAACAAAATGGAATTTATAACAAGAACTATAATAAAAGACATGGATGCCTGGGTGGGTGGCTCAGTGGTTGAGCATCTGCCTTTGGCTCAGGGTGTGATCCCACAGTCCCAGGATCAAGTCCCACCACATTAGGCTCCCCGCATCGAGCCTGCTTCTCCTTCTGCCTCTGCCTCTCTGTCTCTCATGAATAAATACATAAAATCTTTAAAAAAAAAAAAAAAAAAAAAAAAGAACGGCACTACATAGTGATAGAACGGTTGATCCAGTAAGAAGATGTAATATTTATAGATATCTATGCACCTAAAATAGGAGCACCAGAATATATAAAGCAAATATTAACACACTTAATGGGAGAAAATGAGAACAATACAATAGTAAGGGATTTTAGCACTTTACTTACATCAATGGATCAATCATCCAGACAGAAAATCAATAAGGAAACATCAGCCTTCAACAATGCATTAGACCAGATGAATTTAACAGATAAATACAGAATATTCCATCCAAAAAACAGAAGAATATACATTCTTCTCAAATGCACATGGTAATATTTGCAGGATCTATCACACTTTAGGCCACAAAAGAAGTCTCAATAAATTCAGGAAGAAAAATAAATAAATAAATAAATTCAGGAAGACTGAAAGCATACCAAGCATCATCTCCGAACCACAATGGTATAAAGCCAGAAATCATTTACAAGAAGGAAAATGGGAAAAACCACAAATATGTGGAGATTAAACAATGTATTAAAACCAAACAACTACTACATCATAGAAGAAATCAAAGAAGACATTTTAAAAGTACCTAGAGATAGGGACGCCTGGGTGGCTCAGTGGTTAAGAATCTGCCTTCGGCTCAGGGCGTGATCCTGGAGACCCAGGATCAAGTCCCATATCAGGCTCCCTGCATGAAGCCTTCTCCCTCTGCCTATATCTCTGCCTCTCTCTTTCTATGTCTCTCGTGAATAAATAAAATCTTAAAAAAAAAAAAAAACCTAGAGATAAATTAAAACAAATACAACACACCAAAATCAAGGAGATGTAGCAAAATAAGTTCTAAGGGGGAAGCTCAGAGCAATACAGGCCTACTACCTCAAGAAATAAGTAGAAATAAATCTCAAACCATTTAACTTAACACCTTAAGGACCTAGAAAAAGAAAAAAGCCCACAGTTTTTTAAAAAAGGAAATAATATAAATCAGTACATAAATAAATGAAATAGAAACTTAAAGTGCAACAGAAATGATCAATGAAACAGAGCTGGTTCTTTGAAAACAAAACTGACAAACCTTTAGCTACACTAAAAAAAAAAAAAAAGAGGGCTCAAATAAAATAAAAAATGAAAAAGTTACAATTGATAGAAATACAAATGATCATAGGATACTACTATGAACTATTAAAACAAATTGGGCAACCCAAAAGAAATGGATAAATTCCTTTTTTTTTTTTTTGAAATGGATAAATTCCTAGAAATTTACATTATTCCTAGATGGAATCATGAAGAAATAGAAAATCTAAATATACTGATGACTAGAGTAAGGAGACGGAATCAGTAATCAAAAAAGTCCCAAAAAACTGAAGTCCAGGACCAGACACTTCATTGGTGAATTCCACCAAAAAACTCAAAAGAATATTAAAATTCAATGTCTAGCCTTTTCAAGTTCTTCCAAAAAACTGAAGAGGAGGGAAAGCTTCCAAATTCATTTTATGAAGCCAGCATTACGCTGATACCAAAACCAGAAAAGACCACCACCACACACAAAAAAGAAAGTTACGGGCCAATATTCCTGATGAATACAGATGCAAAATTTCTCAACAAAACATTAGCAAACTGAGTTCAACAATGCATTGAAAGGATCATATACCATGGCCAAGTGGGGTTTATTCCAGAGATTCCAGGATACATGATCCATTAGGATACATGATCCATTAAAATGATACATCACTCTGACTAAATGTAAATTTCGGATGATAATCTCAACACTGAAAAAGATTTTGACAAAATTCAATATCCATTTATGAAAAAAATCTCAACATAATAAAAGCCACATATGACAAACCCATAGCTGACATCATACTCAGTGGTGAAATGCTTAAAGTTTTTCCTCTAAGAAACAAGATAAGGATACTCAAAATCCCCACTTTTACTCAACACAATACTAGAAGTCCTGGCACAGCAACTAGACAGGAAAACAAACAAAAAGCATACAAATTGGAAAGAAGTAAAGCTGTCATTTGCAGAGGATGTGATACTACATATAAAAAACTCTAGCAACTCCACCAAAAACTGTTAGAATACATGAATTCAGTAAAGCTACGCAAAAAATTAAAATACAGAAATCTACCACGTTTCTAAACACAAATGTCAAAAAGAAGCATCAAGAAAATAATCCCATTTATAAGTGTATCAAAAAGGGGGTGCCTGGGTGGCTTAGCTGGATAAGTGACCAACTCTTGGTTTCGGCTCAGGTCCTGACCTCATGGGTTGTGAGATCAAGTCCTGCGCCAGGCTCTGCACTAAGCAGGAATCTACTTGGATATTCTCTACCTCAGTGCCTTCTTTCACTCATGCACATGCATGCACTCTGTCTCTCAAATAAATAAAATCTTTTTTAAAATGTGTATCAAGGGCAGCCCTGGTGGTGCAGCAGTTTAGTGCCGCCTGCAGCCCAGGGCATGATCCTGGAGACCCTGGATCGAGTCCCACGTCAGGCTCCCTGCATGGAGCCTGCTTCTCCCTCAGCCTGTGTCTCTGCCTCTCATTCTCTCTCTGTGTCTCTATGAATAAATAAATAAAAATCTTTAAAAAAAAATGTGTATCAAAAAATATGTAATACCTAGGAATAAATTCAACCAAGGAGGTAAAAAACCTGTATCCTAAAAGCTATAGGACACTGATGAAAAACAGAAGACACAAATAAATGGAAAGATATTCAGTGCTCATGGATTGGAAGAAAACTGTTAAAATTTCCTAGATACTACCCAAAGCAATCTATAGATTCAATGAAATCTCTATAAAAATTCCAGAATTAGAATAAATAGTAATATCTGCATGAAACTACAAAAGACCCTGAATAGCCAAAACAATCTTGAGAAAAAAAAAAAAAAAAAAGCCAAAGGTAGCATGCTTGGAATTTCAAACTATACTATAAAGCTATAGTAATCAAAGCAGTAGGGTATTGGCATTAAAACAGACACATAGATCAATGTAACTTAATTAAGAGCCCAGAAATAAACCCACATATATACAGTCAATTAATGTATGACAAAGGAGCCAGAATATACAATGAGGAAAGAACAGTCTCTTCAATAAATGGCCCTGGGAAAAATGGGCAGCTACAAGCAAAAGAATGAAACTAGACTTTATACAAAAACCAACTCAAAGTGGATTAAACACTTGCATATAATATTGGAAGCCATAAAACTCCAATGGAGTTGGAAGAAGAAAACACAGGTGATAAAACTCCTTGATACCTGTCTTGGTGATAATTTTTTGGAGCTGACTCAAGAGGCAAGGGAAACAGAAGCAAAAATATTACATCAAGCTAACCATCTGTACAGTAAAGGAAATCATCAAAATATGAAAAGGCAACCTACTAGACAGAAGAAATTTATAAATGATAGATCTGATATAAAGAACTCATGACTCACTATTTAAAAAATCCAACTAAAACATGAACAGAGGATGTGAACAGACATTGTTTCACAGAAGACATACAAATGGCCAACAGGTACCTAAAAAAGGTGCTCAACATCACTCATCATCAGGGAAATGCAAATGAAGAAGAGCACAATGAGAACTTTATACCTGTCAGAATGGTCAAAATAAAAAAGATAAGAGATAAAAGTACTGGCAAGGATGCAGGAGAAAAGGGAACCTTCATGCATTGTTGTTGGGGATGTAAACTAGTGCTGCCACTGTGGAAAACAATATGGAGGTTCCTCAAAAAGTTAAAAATAGAATTATTAAATGATCCAGCAATTCCACTACTTGGTATCTATCTGAAGAAAACAAAAACAAAAACACTAATTTGAAAAGTCATATGCACCCCATGTTAGTTGCAACATTTTTTTTTTTAAGATTTTATTTATCTATTCATGAGAGACACAGAGAGAGAGGCAGAGACAGAGGCAGAGGGAGAAGCAGGCTCCATGCAGGGAGGCCGATGTGGGACTTGATCCTGGGTCTCCAGGATCATGCCCTGGGCCGAAGGCAGGCACTAAACCCCTGAGCCACCCAGGGATCCCCAGTTGCAGCATTTTTTCCACAATAGTCAAGATATAGAAACGACCCAAGTGTCCAAAAACAGATGAATGGATAAAAAAAGATGTGTATGTGTGTGTGTGTGTAGCCAGAGGTAG
Source organism: Vulpes lagopus (assembly GCF_018345385.1). NCBI lineage: Eukaryota > Metazoa > Chordata > Mammalia > Carnivora > Canidae > Vulpes > Vulpes lagopus. The sequence goes on along the minus strand of NC_054838.1, from coordinate 29,043,502 downwards.
CATGCACACATGGAACACTACTCAATCATTAAAACAAAATAATAAAATAAAACAAGTTTAAAAAATAGAGGCACCTGGGTGGCTCCATCAGTTAAGCATCTGACTTGATTTCAGCTCAGCTTATGATCTCAAGTTCATGAGATCAAGCCCCACACTGGCTCCATGCTCTGCAAGGAGTTTGTTTGAGAAGCTTTCCTTCTCCCTCAGCCACCCCACTCAAATAAGTAAATAAATGTTTAAAAAAAAAAATAAAGTAGAAAAACAAAATCATGCCTTTCTGACATGGCTGGACCTTAAGGGTATTAAAGCTAAGTGAAATAGGACAGAAAGAACAAATACAGCACGATTTCACTTCTATGTGGAATCCAAAAAGCAAAACAAAACAAGACCCACAGGATACAGAGACAGACTGGTGGTTGCCAGTCAGAGTGTTGGTAGGGGCGAAATGGTGAAGGGAATTAAGAAGTACAAACCTCCAGTTAAACAGAAGTCATGAGCCTGGGGAGTCTAGTCAGTAATATCGTATTAACACTGTGAAGTGACAGATGGTACCTAGATTTCTTGTAGTGATCATTTCCCAATGTACACGAATGTTGGGTCACTGTGTTGTACACCTGAGACGTAATATTGTATGTTAATTTTAATTCCATTTTTAAAAGGGCCAAACAGGAGCCCCTATGTGGTTCTGTCAGTTAGGTGTCTGCCTTCGCTCAGGTCATGATCCCTGGTTCCTGGGATTGAGCCCCATGTTGGGCTCCCTGCTCAGCAGGGAGCCTGTTTCTCCCTCTTCCTCAGCCCCTCTCCTTATTCATGCTCATGTTCTCTCTCTAATAAATAAAATCTTTGAAAAATAAAAAGATCCAAACATCTTAACAGACACCTCACCAAAGATATACAGATGCCAAATAAGCACATCAAAAGATATTCCACATCACAGGACATCAAAAAATGCAAATGAAAACAAGATAGGTTCTGGTCCAAGGCGGCGATGCAGGAAGACCAAGCGCTCACATTCTCCAGACACACCCAAACTACGCCTATTTATAGAGCAATTCCTCCTGGAGAACTACAGGCTGGCTGAATAGCTTCTGCACAATAGAGAAACCATACAGAGAATACCACGGATGTTAGAGACACAGAAACCAGGGTTTGAAACCCCCACCACCAACACTGCGTACTGCAGTGGGGAGGAGACTTGTCTGCCCTGAGATACAGGGGGGAAAAAAAAGCAACTAGAATATAAAGGAACCAGCCTCAGAACCCTGCCAAATAGAGGGGGAAGCTGCTGGAACTCTTTCCAGATGGAGGGGCTAGAGAGCACCCCAGTTTATAGTTCCCCTCCACCTTGGTGGCACCAATGAGAGAAGGATGCAGGCACCATAGTGGGCTTCCCACTTCAGTGAGCCCCAGGCCCCTGGCCCACACCAGGGGTGAATCCCCTCACCAAGGCAGCCCCAGGGCAGCACACACCCCGCCACCCCTGGTCAGCCTGTTACAGCTCAGCCATCTCGCCAAGGAGACACAGTCACAAAGGACCCTGGAACACACCAGGCCCACACACTTTGGCCCCAGACGGCTTGCTAGGGCACCCCAAGCTCAGAGCACTCCAGGACTTCCCAGCGCACACCTGCTTTGGGAAGCGCACACCTGCTCGTCAAGAATGCCCACCAGGGCACCCGCTACGTGGAGTGTCCCAGGACACTATAGCCTGCACCCTGCCTCAGCTCCAGCTGCCCCACAAGGGCACCCCACTTGCAGAGCATCCCAGACACCACAGCTTGCAACCACTTCAGCTTCACTGTCCTGCCAGGGCACCCTCTGTGCAGAGCACTCTGGAATGCCCTGGCCCACCCCCTGCCTCTACTCTAGCCACCCCAAGGTATCCCTTGTATGAAGCACCTGGATAGCCTGGCCCACAGAGGCTAAAGCTCCAACCACCCCATCAGGATGCCCTCTGCACTGAGCACCCTGGGGCCACCCTGGCTTGCACCCACTTCAGTTACAGCTACCCTGCTAGGGTCTGAAGTGAGTCTCCCATAGGCAGCATCTAGGTGGTCTTTTTGTTTTTGTTTTAGGGAGAAGGAGAGAGAGAATCTTAAAGAGGCTCCACGCCTAGTGCAGAAACCAATGCAGGACTTGATCCCATGACCCTGAGATCATGACCTGAGCTGAAATTGAGTCCAAGGTTCCTGGGTTTTGTTTTATTTTATCCATTTCACCACCTTATGTCTTCTGACTGCAGCATTTAGAACAGGTACATTTAAAGTAATTACTGAGGGCACCTGAGAGGCTCAGTCAGTTAAGCATCTGCCTTCACCTCAGGTCATGATCCCGGGGTCCTGGGATAAAGCCCTACATTGGGCTCCGTGCTCAGCAAGAGTCTGCTCCTCCCTCTCCTTCTGCCTGTCACTCCCCATGCTTGTGTGCGGGTCCTCTCTCTCACTCTGTCAAATAAATAAAATCTTTAAAATTTTTTTAAAAAAGTATTGAGCGGTACATACCTTCTGCCATTTTTTGTATTGTTTCTGGTTATTTTTATCCTTCTTCTCCATTCCTTTCTTCTCCTGTATTCCTTTACTGTGACTGATGATTTTCCTAAATGTTAAGCTTTGCTTTCTATTTTTTGTCTATTACAGGTTTGGGGTTTGTGGTAACCATCAGGTTCATATATAACATCCTAAGTATACAGATAGCAGTCTATATTAAGTTGATGGTCACTTAAGTTCAAACATATTCTGAAAGAACTTTTTATTCCCATTATGTTTTATGTATATGTTGACATATACATTTTTTCTCACAATTTTCTCACTTCTAATTATAGCCTTTTTCTTCCCACTTTAAAGAAATCTTTTTAATATTTCTTGTAAGGCAGCTTTTGTGGTAATGAACTCCTAACAACTTTGCCTGGGAAACTCTCTCCTTCAATTCTAAATGATAATCTTGCCAGGTAGAGTATTCTTTATTGTAGGTTTTTTCCATTCACCACTTTAAAAGGAAGTCATGCCGCTCCCTCGAGGCCTGCAAAGAAGGTATCCTGGCAGGACAGATGAAGCTCAAATACATGTAAGCCGAGATCTGGGGTGCTCAGTGCAGGGGAAGCCCTGGTGGTGCTGTCCGTAGCTGAGGCCAGTGAGGCTGGAGTGTCCCAGGGTGATCCATGCAAACAAGCGAGCGAGCAAACAAAAAGTGGGATTAACAATACTCAGAAAGGGACGCCTGGGTGCCTCAGTGGTTGAATGTCTGCCTTTGGCTCAGGTCATGATCCTGGGATGGGATCAAATCGAATCTCACATCAGGCTCCCTGCAGGGAGCCTGCTTCTCCCTCTGCCTGTGTCTCTCATGAATAAATAAAATCTTAAAAAAAAAAAAAAAAAAACTCAAACTTTAAGACATAAACTGTGACAAGAAAAAGAAAGGCATTACATAATGATACAAATATCAACAAGAGGATATAACAACTTAAAAACATCTATGCAGCCAACACTGGAGCAGCTAAACAACATGCTACTAAAACACCAACAGGTCAATAGAGAAATTAAACAGGAAATTTAAAAAAATACATAGAGACAGATGAAAGCATAACAGTACGAAATCTTTTGGATGCAGTAAACATCAATTCTAAAAGAAGTTTATACTGATACAGGCCAACCTCAGAAAACAAAAACTTAAACAAACCTTACACCTTAAGGAACTAGGAAAAGAACAAAGCTCAAGGTTAGTAAATGGAAAGAAATAATAAATATCACAGCAGAAATAAATGAAAAAGAGACTAAAAATTATATATCCATGAAATCAAGAACTGGTTCTTTAAAAAGATTTTTAAAATTGGTAATTCTTTATCCAGACTCGTCAAGAAAAAAAAGATGTCTCAACTAAAATAATCAGAAACAAGAGAACAAGTGACACCACAGAAATACAAAGGATTATGTGAGATTACAAAAAATTATATGCCAACAAACTGGACAACCTAGAAGAAATGGATAAATTCGAAGAAACACATCTTTCAAAACTGAATCAAAAAGAAACAGAACATCTAAACAGACCAATTAACTCAAAATAAAACTGAATCAGTAATCAAATAACTACCAACAAAAATCCAAGACCAGACAGATTCACAGGTGAATTCTACCAAATATTTAAAGAGATAATACCGATTTCTCTTCAAACTATTCCCAAAAATATAAGAGGAAGGAAAGCTTCCAAATATATATAACTCTCCAAATATATATATTATATATAAAAATATATGTGATAAAACAATGAAAAAACAAATGTATTCTGTAACGCCAGTATTATCGATACCAAACCCAGTCAAAGACCCTACAAAAAAACCCCATGACGATATTCTTGATGAACACAGATGCAAAAATCTTCAACCAAGTATTAGGAAACCAAATTTAACAGAATGTATTACAAAGATCATTCGCCACAATAAAGTGGGATTTATTCCAGGATGCACAAATGGCACAATACTCACAAATCAACCAAAGTGATACATATTAACAAAACAAAGGATAAAAACCTTATGATCATCTCAATAGATGCAGAAAAAGCATTTGAGAAACTTCAACATCTGTTCATGGTAAAAAAAAAAAAAAAAAAAACATGTTAGAACATACCTCAACATAATAAAGATCATATATGAAAAACCCAGAGCTAACATCATAACCAATGATGAAAAACAGAGCTCTACCCATAAGATCAGGAACGAGACAAGGATGTGCACTCTCAACACTTATTATTCAACATGAAACTGAAAATCTAGCCACAATAATCAGATAAGAAATAAAAGGCATCCAAGTTGGTAAAAAGTTAAACTGTCGCTATTTGTAAGTAACACACTACACATAGAAAAGAGATAAAGATCCCACCTTTTCAAAACTATCAGAATAAACTAATTCAGTAAAGTTGCAGAATACAAAATTAGTACGCAGAAATCCATTGCATTTCTATATGCTAATAACAAAGTAGCAGAAAAACAAATTAAGCAAATAATTCCATTTATAATTGCACCAAAAGAATAAAATACCTAGGAATAAACTTAATCAAGAAGGTAAAAGACCTGGGGGATCCCTGGGTGGCGCAGTGGTTTAGCGCCTGCCTTTGGCCCAGGGCGCGATCCTGGAGACCCGGGATCAAATCCCATGTCGGGCTCCCGGTGCATGGAGCCTGCTTCTCCCTCTGCCTGTGTCTCTGCCTGTGTGTGTGTGTTACTATCATAAATAAATAAAAATTTAAAAAAAAAAAGAAGGTAAAAGACCTATACTCTGAAACAATAAAACAACTCATGAAGAGGACACAAATTGAAAGATATTCTATGTTCATGGATTCAAAGAATCAACATACCACCCAAAACAATTTACAGACCCAATGAAATCCCTATCAAAATACCAAAATACTATTTGTCACAGAACTAGTACAAAGAATCCTAAAATTTATATGGTACCACAAAAGACCCTGAATAGCCAAAGTAATCTTGAGAAAAAAAGCAAAGCTGGAGGCATCACAAGCCCAGATTTCAAGATATCTATAGTAACCTAAACAGAATGACAGCAGCACAATAATAGACATCTAGAGCAATGAAGCAGAATAGAGATCCCAGAAATAACCCCATAATTATATGGTCAATTCACCTACAACAAAGGAGGCAAGAACATACAATGGGGAAAAAAGTCTTTTCACCAACTAGTGCTAGAAAAACTGGACAGCTGCATACAAAAGAATGAAACTGGATCAATTTCTTATACTATACACAAAAATAAATTCAAAATGGATTAAAGACCTAAATGTGAAACATGAAACCATAAAACTAGAAGAAAGCACAGACAAGTAATTTTTTTTGACATCAGCCTTAGTAACATAATTTTAGATAGGTCTCCTCAGGCAAGGGAACAAAAAGTATAAACTACTGGGAGCACACCAAAGTGAAAAGCTTTTGCACAGCAAAGAAAGCCATCAACAAAACAAAAAGACAACGTACTGAATAGAAGATATTTTCAAACTCTATAGTCAATAAAGGATTAATACAGGAGAAAGGATTATTATATAAATATATAAAGAACCTGTACAACACCAAAAAAATAACCCAATTTAAAAATGAGATGGCCTAGGGATGCCTGGGTGGCTCAGTGGTTGAGCATCTGTCTGCCTTTGGCTCAGGGAGTGATCCTGGAGTCCCGGGATGGAGTCCCACACCAGGCTCCCCATGGGGTAACCCTCTAAGTCTCTGGCTCTCTCTTATGAATAAATACAATCTTTAAAAAATAAAAATATAAATGAAAATGAAATGGCCTAAATAGACATTCTTCCAAAGAAGACATGGATGGTCAAAAGGCACATTAAAAGATGCTCAATATCACTCATCATCGGAGAAATGCAAATCAAAACCATAAAGAGATATCACCTCACACCTGTCAGAATGGTAGAATCAAAAAGACAAGAAATAATCATCAGCGAGGATGTGGAGAAAACAGAAACCTGATGCACTGCTGGTGGGAATGCAAGCTGGTGCAGCCTATATGGAAAACAGCATGGAGATTCCTCAAAAAATTAAAAATTAAAAAACAACTTCCATACAATCCAGTAATTCCACTATTGGGTATTTACCCAAAGAAAACAAAAATACTAACTTGAAAACATATATGCACCCCTATGTTTATTGCAACATTATTTACAATAGCCAAGATATGGAAGCAACTCAAGTGTCCATCCAGATTAATGAAGAAGATATGGTATATATACATATGATGGAATACTACTCAGCCATAAAGAACGAGACCTTGCCATTTACAACATGGATGGACCTAGAGGGTATTATGCTAAGAGAAATAAGAAAGACAAATACCATATGATTTCACTTATATGTGGAATCTAGAAAACAAATGAACAAACAAAAGCAGAAAGAGACTCATAAATACTAAGAACAAACTAATGGTTCCGAGGAGGGGTGTGAAGGGATGGGAAAAATGGGTAAAGGGACATGATAGATACAGGCCTCCAGTTACGGAATAAAAAAGTTACAGGGATAAAAGGGAATATAATCAATGTATCGTAACAGTGTTATACGATGACAGATGGTAGCTACATTGGTTGTAGACTTGTCAAATAAGTACTTTCTACAACATGGTGTGTCAATTCTATTTCAATAAATAGGGCAGCCCCAGTGGCTCAGCGGTTTAGCACTGCCTCTGGTCCAGGGCGTGATCCTGGAGACCTGGGATCAAGTCCCACGACAGGCTCTCTGCATGGAGCCTGCTCCTCCCTCTGCCTGTGTCTCTGCCTCTCTCTCTCTTCTCTCTCTCTCTCTCTCTGTCCCTCATGAATAAATAAATAAAATCTTTTAAAAAATAATATACAGAACAGTCAAATTCATAAAGACAGATAACAAGAACAGTAGTTGACACAGGCACAGAGTTTTAGTTATGCTAGGAAAAAGTCTAGAGATCGACTTATAAAAACAATGAGACACTACTACATACCTATTATTAGAATAGTCAAAATTCAGAACACAGAAAACACCAAATAGTGGCAAGGATGTAAAAAAACAGGAATTCTCATTCATTGCTGGTGGGAATGCAAAATGGTATAGCCACTTCAGGAAAACACTTTGACAGGTATTTTTTTTCCCCTTTTTCTTTTTTTTTTTTTTTTTAAAGCAATTTCTTACAAAACTAAACATACTATTACCATCTGATCTAGCTATCATGCCTTTTGTTATTTACCCAACAAGTTGAACCGTCATGTCCACACAAAAATCCCTACATGGATGTTTACAGCTACTTTATTCTTAATTGCCAAAACCTGGAAGCAACAAATATGACCCTCGGTATGTGAATGGACACTCTGTGGTACATCCAGACAATGGAATGCTAGTTGGCACTAAAAAGAAATGAACTCCCAAGCCATGAAAAGAAATGGAAGAAACTTAGATGCATATTGCTAAGAGAAAGAAACCAATCTGAAAAGTACTAACCAATATGAAGCTGTAGGAGTCCAATCTGATATTTTGGAAAAGGTAAGACTATGGAAAACATGAAAAGATCAGCAATTGCCAGGAATTGGAGGAGATAAATAGGTACAGAGCACAGTGGATTTTTAAGGCAATGAAAATATTCTCTATGATACCAGAGTGATGGTTACATGTCCTAACACATTTGTCCAAACCAACACAATGTACAAGAGTGAACATAAACTATGGACTTTGGGGGATCATGATGCATCAACCTAGGTTCATCCTTGATTAAAATAAAAAAAAAAAAAAGGTGTACTATTCTGGTGAGTGATGCTGATAAAGGGAGAGGTAATGCAAGTATGAGGACCGAAAGTGTATATATGGTAAATCTTATTATCTTCCTCTCAGTTTTTTTGTAAACCTAAAATTGCTCTTAAAAAAAATGAATAAAAAGTCTTAAAATAAGGAGGAGGAGAGATTCTGGGAAGATGGCAGAGTAGTAAATACCAGGAAGCAGCATCCCCACCTAGACAACAATTGCACTGGCACAATCTAATGCTGACTATTTGAAAACTCTGGAGTACCTCTGAAAGCTTGCAACTTGGCAGGGAAGGCTTTCACTGTAAGCTGTCATCAATTTCACCTCTTAGCACAGTAGCAGTTATCCATTCCCCCACTCCCAGCCAAATGGCAGGCAGCTGTGTACATGTTTCTAAAATAGTTTACACATAGCCTACAGGAGGTAGGGTGGGTAAAACGTACTCTATCTCCCAAATATTGGGGGTCTATGCTCTGAGTGCTGCTTTTTTTTTTTTTTAACATTTTATTTATTTACTCATAAGAGACACACAGAGAGAGGCAGAGACATAGGCAGAGGGAGAAGCAAGCCCCCCGCAGGGAGCCCAAAAGCAACACTCAATCCCAGGACTCCGGGATCAGGACCCGAGCCAAAGGCAGCTGCTGAGCCTCTGAGCCACCCAGGTGCCCCCTCTGAGTGCTGCTTCTGATCATGAAGGTGCAAAGAGGCAGGCAGCCACTGCTGCTGCACACACACACATACATCCCCACCACTGTCATAAGCCCCTCTCAACCTTAAGCTAAAGTGACCACCAGGAGATTTAAAGGGCCAGTGCTCCTCTGCCCTTCTTTCCTTTTTTAACGTTTCACACTTCAGAAGCCAGACATTAAAGACTATTCAGAAACTTGCATACACCAGGAAAATTTTAAAATGATTGCACATGCCCAAGGAAAGGTTAAGAAAGAAGACATTTTGTTAACACCTCAGGCTGATCTTCAACAGAGACAGCCTACAACAATCAAAAAACAAAAAACTAAGCCACAGCAAATAGTGGGAGAGGAAGAAAATCTGATTTCCAGAATTACCACATTATTAAAATCAAATGTCCAAAGTTCAACAAAGATGACACATACAAAGAAACAGGAAAGTGTGGCCCATTCCAAGGAAAAAAACGTAATCCAACAAAACCTGTCCCCAAGAAAGATTTAAGGGCCAATGAATCAAAAACCTTTAAGTTATCAGTCCTAAAGATGATTAAAGATCTAAATGAAGGAAGGGGCGCGTGGGTGGCTCAGTCAGTTAAACGTCTAACTTTTGATTTAGGCTCAGGTCACGATGATCTCAGGGTCATGACTGGGCCTCAGGCTCTGGGCTGGGCATGGAGCCTACCTGGGATTCTCTCATTCCCTCTCCCACTGTCCCTCTCCCTTCACTTCCTTAGAAAAAAAGATGATTAAAGAACTAAAGGAAGGTGTGAAGAAAGTCAAGGAGACCATGTAAACGAAATGAAAATGTCAATGAAGAGACAGAAATAGAAACAAACAAACAGAAACAAACAAATAGAAACAAACAAACAAAATCTGAGTCTGAAAAGAATAGTAACTGAAATGAAAAATTCACTAGAAGGATTCAAAGGCAGATCTGACCAGGCAAAAAAGCAACTGAATTTGAAGACAGAACATGGAAATAATCACAGTTATGGAACAGAAAAAAAAAAAAAAAGACTGACAAAACGTTAAGAGAACCTAGAAGACCTGTAAGGCACCATCAAAAGTACCAACATCTACATTGTGGGAGTCCTAGAAAAAGAAAAGAGGAAAAAAAGCAGGCAGAGAGAATATTAACAAATAATGACTGAAAATTATCCAAATTTGATTAAAACCATAAATGAGCCAAGAAGCTCAACAAATTCAAAGTAAGATGAATTCAGAGACACACATTATAATCAAATAGACAATAGGAAAAAGAAAACAAGACAACAGACTAATCAACAGACAGAATTAATCTTCAAAGCAGTGAGACAAATAAATCAACACATACAAGGGGTCATTAATAATAATTATGCAAATAGCTATTTGCAGATTTTTTTTTTTTTTATGATAGTCATACAGAGAGAGAGAGAGAGGCAGAGACATAGGCAGAGGGAGAAGCAGGCTCCATGCACCAGGAGCCTGATGTGGGATTCGATCCCGGGTCTCCAGGTTCGTGCCCTGGGCCAAAGGCAGGCGCCAAACCGCTGTGCCACCCAGGGATACCCATATTTGCAGATTTCTTATCAGAAACTTTGGAGGCCAAAAGACAGTGGACATTCAAAGTGCTCAAAGAAAAAAAACTGTTAACCAAGAATCCTAAATGTGGCAAAACTGTCCTTCAAAAGTGAGGGAGAAATCAAGACATTTCCAGATAAACACTGAGAGACTCTGTACACTAGCTCTCTGCTGCAGGAATATTCAAGGGAGTCCTGTAGGGTGAAAGGAAAAAACACTAGACAATACCCTGAAGCCATATGCAGAAATAGAAATCTCAACAAAGGCAAATCCATGAGCAATTATAAAAGCTACTGTTGTTATAACAATGGTTTGTAACTATTTCTTAACTGTACTTTTTGTTTGACATTATTTAGAAGTGATAAAAAATTTATGCTGAGTGAAATAAGTCAATCGGAGGACATTTTATGGTCTCATTCATTTGGGGAATATAAAAAATAGTGAAAGGGAGTAAAGGGGAAAGGAGAAAAAATGAGGGGAAAATATCAGAAAGGGAGACAGAATATGAGACCCCTAACTCTGGGAAACGAACTAGGGGTGGTAGAAGAAGGGGTGGGCGGGGGGTGGGGGTGACCGGGTGACGGACACTGAGGGGGGCACTTGATGGGATGAGCACTGGGTGTTATTCTATATGTTGGCAAATTGAACACCAATAAAAAATAAATTTATTTAAAAAAATTATTAACATAATAGCTAAGAATTACTCTAACTCTGGTTTGTCTCTTCACCTTCTTTTCTACCTTATTTAGGTGACTAATACATTTTTTTAAATTACTGATTTAGGGGCTCCTAAGTGGCTCAATCAGTTAAGTAACTGCCTTCAGCTCAGGTCATGTACCCAGAGTTCTGGGATCCTCTAGCTCCCTCCTCAGCGGGGCGCCTGTTTCTCCCTCTTCCTCTGCCCCTCCCCCCAGCTCATGCTCTCTTCTACTTGCTCTCACTCACTTGCTCACTCACTCTCTAACAAATAAAATCTTTTAGAAAAAAAGGAATTACTGATTTATGTTTTTTGGGCATACAGAGTATGAAGAAGTAATTTTGCAACATCAACAGCCAAAACAGGTGTGATGGAGCTGTAAAGGAGCAGTTTTTAATGTTATTGAAATTAAGGTGCTATAAATTAAAATTAGAATGTTCTAAATTTAGAATGTTAAATGTAATCTCCATAGTAACAAAGAAAACAACTACACAATACACACACAAAGAAATTAATAATTTCAACATTTCACTATGAAAAATCAACCGGACACAGAAGATAAAGGAATGCAGGATATTAGAGGCAAAAAGTTATAGGGTATGTAAAAGCCAAACAGCACAGTGACAGAAGTCCCTCCTATTCAATAATTGCTGTAAAAGCAAATAGATTAAACTCTCCAATCAAAAAACAAAGATTGGCAAGATGGATAAAAATACACAATCTGACTCTATGCTGTCTGCGAGGGGCTTACTTGCAATCCAAAAACAAAAACAAATGGAAAGTGAAAGGATGAAAAAGGATATTCCATGCAGATAAAAACCAGAACGGGGTAGAGGTGGCTGTACTAGTATCAGACAAAACAGACTTTAAATCAAGAAAGCTTACAAGAGACAGAAAAGGCATTATATATTAAGAAGCTCAATACAGCAAAAAGTAACAATTATAATAATTTACAAATGACAGACCATCAAAATAGATGATACAAAAACAGAGAATTTAAAGGGAGAAATTGACATTTCTAACAATTGGAAACCTCAAGACCTCACCTGCAAACACAGACCAGAAATAGAGGACTTAACACAACCACCTAGATCTAACAGAAACATACAGAACACTCCACCCAAAAGCAGAATACACATTTTTCTCAAGTGCATGTGAGACATTTCCTAAAAAGACTAAATTAGGCCACCAATTAACCCTCAGATTTAAAAGATAAATATCAAAGTATCCTCTCTGACCACACTTGGATAAACAGAATTCAGTAACATAAAGAAAACTAGAAAATTCACAAAATTGTGAAAATTAAACAACACATCTTTTTTTTTATTTTTTTAAACAGGTGGAGAGAAAGAGAGAGAGAAGCAGAAGGGGGAAAATCTGAAGCAGGCTCCACGCCCAGCAGGAGCCCGACGTAGGGCTTGATCTCACAACCCTGAAATCATGATCTGAGCTGAATTCAAGAGTTGGACACTTAACCAACTATGCCACCCAGGTGCCCCTAAACAACACACTTTTTAACAACCAAAGATCAAAGAAAAAAATCACAAGGAAAATTAGAAACTACTTAGATACAAATAAAAACAACACAACACACCAAAGTTTATGGGATACAGCAAAAACAAGGATAAGCCACACATGCTCATATTAAAAAAACAAGAAAGATCTCTAATCAACAACCTATATTCACAACTTAAAGAACTAGAAAAAGAACAAACTAAACCTAAAGCTAGAAGGAAGAAATAAAGGATTAGAGCAGAGAAAATTAAAACAGAAAACAGAAAAATAGGGATTAAAAAATAATAAAAGTTGGTTCTTCAAAAAAAGCAACAAAATTAACAAAAATTTAGATAGATAAACTAAGGGAAAAAAGACTCAAATTACTAAAATCAGAAATTAATATGGGGCCATCAGTATCAACTCAAGAGAAATAAAAAGGATAATAAGAGAACAGTATGAAGAGTAGTCTGAATAGACCTAAAACTAGTAAGGAGATAGAATATTTTCAAGGTGAAATGTACTATTAAAAAACCAAATAGGGATCCCTGGGTGGCGCAGCGGTTTAGCGCCTGCCTTTGGCCCAGGGTGCGATCCTGGAGACCCGGGATCGAATCCCACGTCGGGCTCCCGGTGCGTGGAGCCTGCTTCTCCCTCTGCCTATGTCTCTGCCTCTCTCTCTCTCTCTCTCTCTCTCTCCCTCCCTCCCTGTGACTATCATAAATTTTTTAAAAAATTTTTTAAACCAAATAAAAATAATAATAAAAGCAGTATATACCATGACCAAGTAGCATTTAATCCTGGGAAACAAGGATGGTTCAACATACAAAACAATTAATCAATGTACTATATATATACACACATCACCAAAATAAAGAACCACATGCTCACTTTAACTGATACAGGAAAGCATTTGACAAAATTCAACACACTTTTATGATAAAAACATTCTACACAATAGAAATTATGGAAATTACCTCTACATAATAAAAACCATATATTAAAAATTTACCCATAGCAAACATAACATTCAGTAGTGAGTGTCTAAAAGCTTTTCCTGGGACTCCTGGGTGGCTTAGGTCATGATCCCAGGATCCTGGGATGAAGTGCTACATCAGGCCTCCCCACAGGGAGCTTGCTTCTCCCTCTGCCTATGCCTAATTTCATCCCTTCTGATCAAAACAGGACTAGAAGGTCTAGCCAGAGCAACCAGGCAAAAAATAAACAGAAGTAAAATTATCTGTTCATAGAGAATATAATGTAGAAAATCCTAAAGACTACAGAAAAAGCTGTTGGAACTAATAATTCAGCAAAGTAGCAAGATACAAAGTCAACACACAAGAACCATTTGCATTTTTATACCCCAACAATGAATGATCCAAAAAGAAAATTACAAAAACAAATCCAACTACATAGCACCAAAAAGAGGAAAATAATTAGGAATTAGCCAAGGAGGTAAAAACTGCACAATGAAAACTATAAAACACTGAGAGAATTAGAGACACACAAGTAAATGGAAACACATTCCACGTTCATGGATTAGAAGAGTTAATATTGCCAAAATGTCATTATTTCCCAAAGTGATCTACAGATTCAATGTAATCCCTAGGAAAATCCAAAGACGTTTTTTTGCAGAAAAACATACTAAAATTCATATGGAATCCCAAAGGCTCACAAACAACGAAAATCTTGAAAAAAGATGAACAAAACTGGAGGACCCCCAATTCTTGATGGTAAAACCTACTACACAAAGCTACAGTAATTGAAACAATGAAACAATAAAGACAGACATGGAGACCAATGCAATAGAATACAAAGCCTGGAAATAAACCTTCATGTACACAAGATAACAATTTTTGACAAGGTGCCAAGATCATTCAATAGGTGAAAGGATAGGCTTTTCAAGAAATGGCGCCAGGCAAACGAAATATCCATAAGCAGAAGAATGAAGTCAGACCCTCACCTAACACCATGTACAAAAATTAACTTAGAATGGATTAAGGACCTCAATTTACAATCCAAAACAACAAAACTCTTGGAAGAAAACATGGCACAAAAGCTTTACCTTGGATTTGGCAATGATCTAACATAAGACACCAAAGCACAAACAACAAAATTACACAAACTGGACCTCATGAAAATTTAAAAATTTGTACATAAAGAGACCATTCAGGGTTTCACTTCAAGATAAAAGGATCCTGAACTCGACTCCTCTCACAGACATACTAAACATACAGCTACAAAAAAAACAAAAAAACAAAAAACCATACAGCTACATATGGAACAATTCCCTTTGAAAGAAATCTAAAAACTAGTTGAACTCCTACACATCAGGCAAATGAGAACAAACACACTGAATGGGTAGAAGTGAAGAGACAATTTCAACAGAAACCCCAGCCCCAGTATGGTGACCCACAATCAAGAGGGAAATCACAACTACCAGCTTTTCCCTAAGTAGGGAAGGGTCTGATTCCCACATCTGTTACCCTAATTTTTAAGACCCACACCTGAAGGATGAGCCCCAAAGCATCTACCTTTGAAAGTCAAGAGGTTTAATGTCCCCAAGACCAACAATGCTATAGCAAACTGAGAAACAGTACTTAAACGGCTTGCATGGACCCACTATGGCTAATACCCTACGAGCCAGCACAGAGGCAGCTGAGTGAATCACCCAGTCTGTGAAAAAGGTCCATTTGTCTATCTTAAAAGCTCAGCTTGAGGCATGGGCTTCTAATTTAACATACATCTAGGACCAACTGAAATACTTTTCAAAGACTGCAGAAGCTAACAGGTGTCATCTTTGCATTCTCCCTCTACCTCACTCTAGGCTGCCAGTGTCTCCCAGAAAGGAGTTTATGCACCTATTTGCAATCCTGGTTTTTGCAGCTGACACCCAGGGAACAACCCTTGAATGTCCAGCTCTGGTGAAGTTTACACTTGCAGATGACATAGGACCGTAACAAATAGAAAACAGTTGGGCTACCGTACCAGGGAACTGCAGAGTGGCAGTAGACAGAAATGCAGAGTCTTTCTAAGAGGACTATTAGGTTATCTTCACAGATGCAGATATCCATCTCCTAGTCTTCCCCTGAAAGAGGTATATTTGCATACTTTAAAAACTGCTCTGACATTCTGGCTTTCAAAAAGTCCAGCATCTAGCTGCTGCCTGAAATCCTCCCCTTGAGGACACTGACAGGTCCTGGGTGCAGTCTGAACTACTGAGAGCCACTAAGAGGAAAGTAGGCTGCTTGGGCAATCACAATGGTTTGAGACAGCCAAAAGCAAGGGCAATGATGAACAAAAGGTTCATCTACACACGACCGCTTCTTCAAGACTGGGAGAAGTCATTTTATCTAATACATGCAAATCAACACAGAGTCAAGGACAAAGAAGAAACAGAAAAGTATATTCCAAATGAAAGAACAAGATAAAACATAAGAAAAAGATTTTAACAAAATGGAGACAAGTGATTTACCAGATAGAAAGTTCAAAACAACAGTCATAAAGATGCTCACCAAAACAAGGAGAATAGTGCACGAGCCAAGCTGAACCAAGAGAAAGAAAATATAAGAAAGTACCAAGCAGAAATCACAAAATTGAAGAACACAATAAATGTACTGAAAAATACAACAGAAGGATTCAAAATCAGATTAGACCAAGCAGAAATCACTAGCAAACTTGAAGACAAGGCAGTACAATTCATCCAATCAGAGTAGTTAAAAAAGAATGAACAGGAGTGAAGATAGCCTAAAGGACTTCTGGGACAAAACTAAGCAGACCAATATTTATAATATAAGTGACCCAGGGACACCTAGGTGGCTCAGCAGTTGAGCATCTGTCTATGGCTTTAGCACGTGATCCCAGGGTTCCAGGACTGGGTCCCACATCAGGCTCCCTGTTGGGGGTCTGCTTCTCCCTCTGCCTATGTCTCTGACTCTCTGTCTCTCATGAATAAATAAATAAAATCGTTTAAAAAATAATAAGTGACACAGAAGGAAAAGAGAGAGAAAGATATAAAATTGGTTGATGAAATAATAGCTGAAAACTTCCTTAATCTGGGGAAGGCAACAGACATCCAGATCGGGGAATGAAGAATGTTCCAAATAAGATGAGAGACTTAACACTCTATAACTGTCAAAAGGACAAAATGAGAACCTTAAGAGCATCTGGAAGAAAACAACTTGTTACATATGAGGGAACCTTCAGAAGAGTATCAGTATATTTTCTGCAAAAAGTTTGCAGACTAGAAAGGACTGGCATGGCTGAAACAAAAAAACTTCCGACCAAGAATACTCTGCCCAACAACATATTAGAACAGATGAATAGAACAGTCATTTACAGAATATTCTAGCCAAAAGCAACAGAATACACATTCTGCTCAAGCTCGCATGGTACATTCTCTAGAACAGATCACGTAACAGGCCACAAGTTTTAATAAACTCAAAAAGACGGAAATCATATCAAGCATCTTTTCTGACCACAATAGTATGAAACTAGCAATGACTTACAAGGAAAAAAAAAAAGAAAATTCACAAATATGTGGTGACTAAATAACATACTACTAAACACCAAAGGGTCAAAGAAGAAAATCAAAAGAAAAATGAAAAAATACCCCGAGACAAAGGAAAATGTAAATACAGCATACTAAATACTATAGGATGCAGGAAAAGCTATTCTAAAAGGGAAAATCATAGTGACAAATGCTTAAATTAAGACACGAGGGGGACACCTGGGTGGCTCAGCGGTTAAATGCCTGCCTTTGCCTCAGGGCATGATCCTGGGGTCCCGGGATCAAGTCCTGCATTGGGCTCCCAGCATGGAGCCTGCTTCTCCCTCTGCCTTGGTCTCTCTTTCTCTCTCTCTCTCTCTCTCTCATGAATAAATAAATAAAATCTTTAAAAAAAAAAAAAAAGACACAAGAAAGATCTTAAATGAACGATTTTTACATTACAAGTTACTAGAAAAGAACTAAGCCCAAAAACAGAATATAAGACCAGAACAAAAATAAATGAAACGGAGACTAAAAATAGAAAAGATCAATAAAGCTAACTTTTCGAAAGATAAATAAAATAGACAAACCCTTAACTACACTCATCAAGAAAACATGAGAGACACAAAATCAGAAGTGAAAGAGACATTACAACTAATATCACACAAACATAAAGGATCATAAAATATTACTATGAACAATTATACTCCCAACAAATTGGACAACCTGGAAGAAACGGAGAAATTCTTAGAAAGATAAAAACGGTCAAGACTAAATCATAAAGAAGTAGAAAATCTGAACACACTGATTACTAGTAAAGAGACTGAATCAGTAATTAAAAATCTCCCAATAAACAAAAGACCAGGACCAGATGACTTCACTAGTGAATTCCCCCCAACATTCAAAGAAGAATACCAAGTCTTTTCAAATTCTTCCAAAAAGCAGAAGAAAGAATACTTTAAAACTCATTTTGTAAGGCCAGCATTACCCTAATACCACAATCAGACAATGACATAAGAAAATTGCAGGCTAATATTCCTAATGAACACAGATACAAAAATCCTCAACAAAATACTAGCAAGCCAAATTCAACAATAATGAAAGGGGGCAGCCTGGGTGGCTCGGCCATTTAGTGCTGCCTTCAGCCCAGGGCCTGATCCTGGAGACCTGGGATCGAGTCCCATGTCAGGCTACCTGCATGGAGCCTGCTTCTCCCTCTGCCTGTCTCTGCCTCTGTGTGTGTGTGTCTCATGAGTAAATGAATAGAATCTTTAAAAAAAAAAATACATGAAAGGTTCATACAACAGATCAAGTGGGATTTGCAGGAGGGATGCAAAGATGATTCAGTATCCACAAAACAATAAATGTAGTACATACTCCATAGCAAAATGAAGGATAAAAATTGTATGATCTAGGACTCCTAGGTGGTTTAGTGGTTGAGCATCTGCCTCCGGCTCAGGGAGTGATCCCCGAGTACTGGAATTGAGTCCCGCATCAGGCTCCTTGTGCGGGGGTCTGCTTCTCCCTCTGCCTATGTCTCTGCCCCTCTCTCTGTGTCTCTCATGAATGAATAAATAAAATCTTTTTTTAAAAATCATATGATCATCTCAATAGATGCATAAAACTCAATAACCACTTATGTTTAATAAAAACTCTCAAAAATAAAAAAATAAAAAATAAATAAAAATTAAAAAAAAACTCAAAAATAGTAGGTATAGAAGAAACATACCTCAACATAACAAAGGCTATCTATGACAAGCCCACAGCTAATGACCTACTCAGCAGTGAAAACCTGAAAGCTTTTCCTCTAAGACAACAAGTTAAGGGTGTCTACTCTCATCACTTTTTTTCCAACATAGTACTAGAAATCTTAGCTAGTAATTAGGCAAGAAAAACAAAAAGGACAGCTAGGTGGTTTAGTGGTTGAGCATCTACTTTCAGCTCAGGGTGGAATTCCGGGTTCCCAGGATCAAGGCCTGCATCAGGGTCCCCACAGGAGCCTGCTTCTCCCTCTCCCTAGGTTTCTGCCTCTCTCATGTGTTTCTGTGTCTCTCATGAATAAATAAAATCTTAAAAAAAAAAAAAACCAAGAAGGTTAAAAGACCAGCAGTCCCCACTTACCTGCAAGAGATACGTTCAAAGACTCCCAATGGATGTCCGAAACCAGATAGTACCAAATCCTATGTATATTGTTTTTTCCTATATATACACCTATGATTTAAGTTTGTTTTATAAATAAAGCACTGTAACATATTAACAATAATAAACTATAACATACTCTAATAAAAGTAACATCAACATGATCTCTCTCAAAATATCTTGTACTATATTTACCCTTCTTCCTATACTGAAGTGAGATGATATAAATACCTATGTGATGGGATGAGGCAAACTGAATGAGTTAGGCATTGTGACGTAGTGTTAGGCTACTACCCTGGTTTTCCAACATGTCAGAATGAGGATCATTGATGAAATTAAAGACACAAATAAATGGAAAGGTATTCTGTGTTCATGAACCAGAATACTGTTAAAATATCCATAGTACCCAAAGCAATCTAAAATTCAATTCAATCCTTATCTAAATTCCAATGATATTTTTCACTGAAATAGAAGAAACTACCCTAAAATTTGTATGGAACTACAAAAGACCTCAAATAGCCAAACCAATTTTCAAAAAGAAAAACAAAAAGAAATAAAAACAAAGCTGGAGGCATCATGATTCCCAATTTCAAACATTACAAAACTATAGTAATCAAAACCAATATGGTGCCAGCATAAAAAGATAAACAGATTGATACAACAGAGGAGAGTGCCCCAAAATGAACCCATGCTTATACAATCAATTAATATACGATAAAGGAGCCAAGAATATATAATGGGAAAAGGACAGTCTCTTCAATAAATGGTGTTGGGAAAACTGGATAGCCAAATGCAAGAGAATGAAAGTGAACCACTTCCTTACACTACACACAAAAATCAACCCAAAGTGGATTAAGACTTGAACATTATACCTGAAACCATATAACTCCTAATAAGAAAACAGTCTGTAAGCTCTTTAACATCATCTTGGCAATGAGTTTTTCGATCTGACACTAAAAATAAAGATGACAAAAGCAAAATAAACAGTTGGGAGTACATCAAACTGAAAAGCTCTTGCAAATCAAAGGAAACCATCAGCAAAATGAAAAGGCATCCTTCAAAATGAGAGAAAATATTTGCACATCACATTTCTGATAAGGGGTTAATAATATCCAAAATATATAAAGAACTTCTACAACTATTAGGAAAAAAGCAATCCTACTAAAAAATAGGCAGAGGATCTCAACAGACCATTTTTCAAAGAAGATGATGGCCAACAGGTACATGAAAAGCTGGTCAACATCACCATCATTAGGGAAATCAGAATTAGAATGGCTATATCAAAGACCAGAAATAACAAGTGTTGGCAAAGACTGGGAACAAAAGGAATCTTTACACACACTGCTGATAGGATTATAAACTGGTATACTCTAGAAAACAGTATGGAGATTCTTCAAAAAATTAAAAATAGAGAACTACCTTATGATCCAGCATTTCCACTTCACAGTATTTATCCAAAGAAAATGGAAACACTGGGACGCCTGGGTGGCTCAGTGGTTCAGCGTCTGCCTTTGGCTCAGGGCGTGATCCCAGGATTCCAGGATCAAGTCCCATATGAGGCTCCCGCATGGAACCTGCTTCTCCCTCTGCCTATGTCTCTGCCTCTCTCTCTGTGTCTCCCATGAATAAATAAATAAAACCTTTAAAAAAAAAAAAATGGAAAACACTAACTTGAAAAGATATATGCACCCCCACATTCATTGCAACATTTACAACAGCCAAGATACGGAACCTAAGTGTCCACTGACAAGTGAATGGCTAAATAAAAAATATATTTTATGTTATGTGCGTTTTAACATACACACACAAAAAAAAAAAATTAGGGGAAAAAAGATGTCTACTTCCGTGACTGAAATCTTGTTGGATTTTTAAGCAAGCCTTAAGGTGGATAGGTAGCCACTGACAATAAATATTTTATTTTAGTAAAGGGGACAGGGAATGTCTAATACCAGGGTGAGTGGAAAACACAATTCATCCCTATGAACCCCAGGGGAAAAATCAATGATGTTGAGCAACCCAGAGCAGACCTCCTTCCCACTACAGCCCAGCCCCTGAAGTCCCATCTCAAATTCCCATCCAGCCTTGACCTACTACCTTATCAATGGCCTGGAGCTCTCCCAGACCTCTCACCTTCATGTACCCACAGACCTCAGGGAATTATGCCATCAATGCAAAGCACGACCTGCCATCTCCAACACCCCATCTACCCTCTCCAATCCCTCATCCCCTCCCCATACACCCGGGAGCCCAAAGGAGAGGAGGGGCAGGAAATTCAAAAGCAGCACCTACTCAGAAGCCATGAATAAGGCCTGAAGGACGCTGTTCACGTAGCATGTGTTGCCCAAATTGATTAAACCAATCTTGCCCGTGTCTGACTTGGCCATGAGCCGAGGGTAGAAACCAGCCAGCTCACTCTTCTGCGAGGTCCAGGCATCCTGCCCCAGCAGCTGCTTGATGCGGTCCTCATTGGGAACATGGAGGTCCTGAGGAGGAAACAAGCCAGCAGGACAGTGGGGATTATGGTCAGCTCTCAAAAGATCACTTCCTCTGGGAAGCCTTCTTGGACCACAGTCCACCCCACCCCCACCCAAGCACAATGTCCCACAAATATTCTAGATATACATGTTAATAGCCTTCTGCTTCCAAACTTATTCTAGGTTTTCATTTTGACACGCGGGCTTTCTATATCACCTTTCATGTCACAACTGCCTCAGGAAGGTATAAAATTCCCACTTCATAAATGGAAAAACTATGACTCCAAGAAAAGAATTTTCCAGGGACATCCAGACAACAAATGAAGAATCTGTATATTCTTAGAGGAGCCCAAGGTATGACAGACTCTAAGCAATGACAACACAGGCCCAGATTCAACAATGTTAAGATCTCAGCCCTAGTCCTGACTCCTGTCCTAACTAACTGCCTGGCAATGATCAAGTGAGCCTCTCTGACTCAATTTCCTCATCTGTCACATGAGGCTACTTCTACCTGATATCAGTTTGGTACTCCATACTCTCACAGCACTTGCACACAATGATGTTCCCACTGCCCTTCTACTTTTAGGTTTGCCATCAGCTTTAATTAGTCACCACCCCCTAGCATGATCCCATAGACAGGATAATGTGGAGAGGGAGGCGGTCCTGGGGTACTACTATGGGTCCTTGGTCAAGAGCTCAGGAATTAGCATGCTTTCTTACTTATTCTCCTTTTTAACAGTAAAAAAAGATGCACCTAAAATAACATTACCCAGCATGGGTTCTAATCTATTTTAAAGAAAAACATTTAAGAATACAGAGTTACAGAACAGATTTAAGTGACATTCCTCTAGGCCCTATAAAATCCTGAGCACAGACCCCAGATTTGTCCAAGCCTCCAGAGTTTCAAACCAGCTTAGCACTGAAAGCCCTGGTCTCCCCAGCATGCATCGTCTGGCCACTAGAGAAGGTCAAGCTCAAGCAGTGGTTTAACACTTCTACTCACTCATTTCCCAGGAACATTTATCAGATCAGTCACCTCTCACAGATGATAAAAAATATAGGAGCTACCAAAGGCAACATAAAAAGATACAGACTTGGGGCACCTGGAGGGCACGGTTGGTTAAGTATCAGACTCTTGATTTCAAGAGGTCATGATCTCAGGGTCATGAGACTGAGCCCCATTTAAGATTCTCTCACCCTCTCCCTCTCCCCATCTCTAAATTTAAACACACACACACACACACACACACACACACACACACATCTTAGTCTCCCTTTTTCTCTTCCTATCATCCCCTATCCAATCCTCACCCCAACATGCACAACATGCACAAACAGGTACAAAAAAGCTGAAAGACAGAATCTCATGCACACACACGATTCAAAATTATCCACACTAGAAAAAAATGCCATCTTTCTCAAAGAAGGTAACTTGGTACTCTCACAAAAAGAAAACAAAATTATGAAGTTTCAAGCTCCTAATGTTACAAAAAATGGGTCCCTTACCAAGTACCACAGCTCCCAGAGAAACTGCCTGAGAGAACTTTCCAGAATTTATTTATAAAGGAGCCTCAAAGAAGGATGTGCTCATAGAAAACATGTGAAAGAATTTGATAAACAAAAAAAAAATCCTATGGATACTTTGCTGCTTTGCCTCTCAAACTGGCTCATACCTAGAGGTATTCAAAGCCACAGAACAAATGTAGCACACCTTCCTGGGGTTATAGGCTCTAATATTCAGGGAAGAAAAATGTTTACATTAAAAACAATGTTTATAATTATGAAATACATACTTGAATCTCTGAGATGAGATTTTAGAAACGCGGAGCTTTTTGTGTCAGGCTGCTTCAGCAAGCAGCCCTTGCCTGGGCTCAAGGACTTTGGAGAAAAGGTTTGAGAAGCCCAGATCTGCTAGATTAAGCAGTCAGTCCAGTGTAAGGTCCTCCCGTCTAGATCTTTCCAATGTCCCTTTCATGCAGCTGACAAACTCCCACTCCCAACACCTTTCCCTCTGATGCATCTGGAGGTGCCTCATCCTGCTAGTCCCTATCCCTCAAGACCTAACTTCTATATCCCATCCCCTCTCTTGGAGACTTCCCAGGATCTTCTCAAGTGGGGTACATGTGTGATTTATATCTATCTTATAAAGCTTAGCTGGCTGCACTTAGTGGTACTGGTATTTATAGCTTCACTGTCCTCTGGATCAGACCGGAGCCCCTAGTGGGAAAAGCCTGAGTTTCACTCAGTATGGGTCTCCCTCAGTGCCCAGTGCAGCCTTCCTCTTTGTTCATGGCTCCATGAGAGTATTCTTCACAGTACAGTCACAGATTATTTGCTGGGCACAGAAATCCTCACATGGTCCTTGCCCACCAGAAAGAAGCTCACAAGCTAGCAGGAAATAATAATCACTTCTAACAAGTCAAAGCCCTGCCTCCTCTGCTCATCTACCTCCAGTGACAGGCAGCTCATGATCTAGCAAGGTAGCTGCTTCTTTTGTAGGTTGGCTCCACTAAAAAAAAAAAATTCATTCTGAGCTTGGGTGGCTCAGTGGTTCAGCATCTGCCTTTGACTCAAGGTATGATCCCAGGGTCCGAGATCGAGTCCCACATCAGGCTACTGTGGAGAGCCTGCTTCTCCCTCTGCCGGTGTCTCTGTCTCTTTCTCCCTCTGTCTCTCATGATAAACAAAATCTTTAAAAAAAAAATTCATTATATTAAGCTGGAAAAACTGAGAAGACTCAAATAAATGCTGGAGGTTTTATTTAAAGTATCGACTAAGTCTCACTCAAGATGGATTGTTCCCTTGTGTGTTTTGTAATTTTCGGATTATAAACTTACCTTTAGCAGAATTTTATCTTTGTGACTTGAAAGCACTTTTTTCTGTTTCTATAGGGTAACTCTTGGGTTTGTGTTACAAGTTCATACTACTTTTAATGTGAGTACCCAAGCTTAGGGGCCTCATAACCCCAAAGACAATGAGAACTTGAACCCCTAAACCCACATAAGAGCAGGCCAATGATTAACAATTTCATTTTTCCCAGAGTACAGATCAAGCCAGAAAAGTTTCCTTGACATTTGAGACCATGTATATATTTTTTTTTCTAGACCACTCTTTTACTAACAGTAAAGCCTTTTTGGGTCCTGACTTACATAGGCCTCTTAGTGCTAATGCCTTAGTGAGAGCAAGCCCTAAGCATCACCTCCTGTCCCTATAAGCTCAAGTGGCTTAGTGACTATGGTTACACCTTCCCTCCTTCCCTGCCCACGACAGATAAAAAAGGGCATCATCTTTCACCATTCTGAATTCCACTTCTTTCTTTCTTTTTGGCCCCTGGGAATTCCCCATTAATTTCTTGCAAGCTCAGCTAAGTACTTTAAAAAAGTCTGTTATATTTTAACAAGCATATCTAGGTGTTCTGTAGTGGATTGCTTTTCAGGCTATCTATCTGCTGCACTACAGAAGTGGAAGGCAGAGCAGAGGTTCTTTAAGAGCCATCACCTACCCAGACATCTTTCACCCATGCTCAGACCTGCCCTCCCTATCAGGCAATAGGAATGGGCTCAGCAAGCAAGCACTGT
This sequence comes from Vulpes lagopus, assembly GCF_018345385.1. Classification (NCBI taxonomy): domain Eukaryota; kingdom Metazoa; phylum Chordata; class Mammalia; order Carnivora; family Canidae; genus Vulpes; species Vulpes lagopus. The sequence goes on along the minus strand of NC_054838.1, from coordinate 29,018,115 downwards.
GCCTGCGTCTCTCACTACCTCCATGACTGCGCAAGTCATCAAGCCTCTCCAGTCTCACTCCCTTCATCTATGAAATTCAGGTAACAACACTACCTCTCATTTCTTTTGTCTTGTGAGCATTAAGAAACAAAATATATGGAACACACTGTCAAATGTGGCATCACCTGTAAATGCTATTGTCCTAGCAAACTAGCAAGCCCAGGTCAGAAGCCCCTTCATCCTTGTAGCCTCCTCCTCGGACTGGAGATAATCCTTCCCTTCTCCTCACAGGAATTTCCTAAGCCACTTACATCAGAGTTACTTCTGTGCAAGCCTGTCACCCGCTAGGCTGCAAACTCCTCAGCGGAAGAGACTTGGTCTGCTGGTGCCTGTATCCCCAGTTCCCAGCCTGGGTCTGGCACAAAGCAAGGAGAGGATCAGTAAAGCTATGTGAACACTTACAGATAATCCCTGCTCTGGAGTCCTCTGGCTGGTGGGAGACACAGTGACAACACATGACAAAGGGATGTGGGAATTGTGGGAGCCCAGACAAGCCCTGACCCAGCCTGGGGCAGGGAGGAGGTATCAAGAGTTATCAGGGGAGGCTTTCTGAGAGAGCTAACACTTGAGTGGAGGCTTAACGGAGAAGATTCAATGGGAATATGAGCTATCCAGGCAGAACAAGAGAAGGGTTTAGTCAGAATGTCACAGGCAAAGACTTGGAACAATCATGAGTGGTGACCCATCTGGGGCAATGGCTGGTAGCTCAGTGTGCCTGAAGCACAGGATGGGTCACGGGAGGTGATGGGAGACAGGCAGAGACCAAATGATGGGGGACTGCCACTAATCCGTATTACGGCCTTGAGCAAGGCCCAAATGGGCACCCTTTTTGGAGCAAGGCAAGGAATCAATGGGAGATTGTCACTCACCTTAATGGCCTCCATGACAGGCTCATACAGATCCGGGAAGCCTGGGAACCGGAAGACCATGCAGTGGACCAGTTCTGCCAGTTGCTCCAGGCAGCTGGTCCCAGAGTTGGAGTCCTCCTTGACCAGAGAGGCCACCATTGGGGGGATGTGAGGGAGGAGCTGTGAGAGCAGAGCAGGATTAGACTTGGTACCATTTACCACCAGAGGCAGGGGTTGGTGGTCAGGGCTGAAAACACTCAGAGCTCCTTAAGGCAAGGAGGTCTGGCCACTGTCCCCCTTTCCTACACAGAGCTCTGTGCTATGTAGGCAATAACTTTTTACAAGATAGATGACCTTGGATATTCTGCCTCAGTCTCTTCATCTGTTAAACCAAATAAACAATTCTCTCCTCACAGTTGAGGGGTGGCCAGGGCCCAAGCCCCAGCTGATAGGCCTTAGCTAACTGGCTTGCCAGGAGAGCCTGAGGCCTTAGTGACAAGGGCTACTCTTCCTTCTACCATCATTCTTTCACCAAACATTTATGTGTCAAACACTTCACCCTCACAATGATTGTATTTAGCAATTACTATTCCCATCTTATAGATGAAGAAATTGAAGTTGGAGATATTATGTAATTCACCAAGAACTTCCCCCACATATTACAGAAAAAGCTGATATCTCAACCAAAGGCCATTTTTTTCCTCTGTGCTATGCAGTACTAACTTTCAAACCCATGGGGGTATTCTATTATACGGTCCCAGGGATGGACAGAGTCAGCCCACAGGAACTGGAGGGAGGGCGCCCAGGAGAAGGATGGGAAGAAACAAGTTATCTATCCAGTCCCTAGTATGCAGCAGGCTCTTGACAAATATCACCTCATCTAACCCTCTCCCACCATCCTCAGGGCTTACCCTGTTCCAAGCCCTGAGACATAAGCACCCGTCCAAGGTCACCACATCTAGCAAATGATGGAGACAAGACTCAACCCCAAGTCCCCCAATCCCTGGTTCTGTGCCTTTCCCACTGTAGCAAATTGGAAAGCATGAAATTTCTGCCCTGACCAGGAGCCATCAGAATCTAGGGCCCCATCTCCAGGTCTGGGGAAAGGAAGACAGGAGAGTAGCCCTGCCTCCCCCACACCAACCAAGGACTACAGGTGTCCTTCCCAAGGGATGGCCCCAAGGATAACAGAAAGGGCCATGAGCGGGAGGCCAGGCCACCTGGGTGCTGGTTGGCCACAGGGTATATTGGAAGGACACTGGGGCAGAAGTCAGATCACCTTAGTTAGAATCTTCCCTATATTGCTCACTAGCTGTGTATCTGGGACAAGTGACTTAACCTCCCTATAATTTCCTCAGCTGAAAAGTGGAAAAAATGATAGAATGCTCCCTCTGAGGGCTCTCCTGAGAGTTAATACATGTACTGTCTTTAGTACTGTGCCTGGCATACATCAAGCACCTAAGCAACATTAGCTGTCATCATTCTAGGGCTGTCACTCTACTGTGGGCCTATGGGGAAGTCAAATTCTCTGGCCTTAGTCCCCTATCCATAAAATGGAGTTTTAAGTCTCCTCCAGTCCTAATGTCCAGAACTTCAAGGTCTTAAGCTTCAAAACCCCAGCCCCAATAGAGACAGCATGTCTGGACTCCAGCCAAACCAGTGGAGGATGGAGAACTGCCCATCCTCAGGGTAGCACATAGGGTTCTTACCAGGTGGAAGGCCTCATGGGAGTGCTGGAAGGTCAGGAGCATGTACTTGAGGACAGACAAGGCAGCTCCCCGGACAATGGGGTATAGAAGCTTGGAGAAAACCTGGAAGAGAGTCCTTGATCAAGAGTCCCCCACGCCTAGGCCCCAGAGGACAAGTACAGTCACAGACCTGAGAGGTGGTCAGAGATACCAGAGTTGGAGCAGCAGACACATGCAGGACCAAGAACATAGACATGCTCACAGATCTAGGTTGATGGACAGATGGATAGTAAGACAGATACCCAATGGGAGAGAAGGATGGATAGACCAAAAGTGACAAACATTCTTGAATGAATAGAGAAATAAATGGGGCAAATCTGAAGCCCAGGGAGGTACAATGAATTGTTCCAGGTCACAGTGAGCTTGGGTTGGAGCCCCAGTGCTCTGCCTCCCAGACCCACACAGTCTCTTGCAAGAGATAAGTGGTAAAAGCCATAACCCAGAACTTGGACAGGGGCCCACCAACCTTTTCAATTTTGGCAAGTGAAACCTCAATCAAGATGCTGAACTTCTTAACAGCTGCCAGGCCCTTCAACAATGCAATGATCCACTTGTCAATGTTTTTCCCCAAAGGCCATGACACCCAGTCGATCATCCTGTAGAGGGGAGTGACAATGACACAAGAACCAGGGAGGCCCAAATGCCTGGGTGGGGCAGCCCAGAGACAAGCTATAATGTCCTGCGACCCTACACTGACCCACATGTGCACAGAGCAGCCCTGGGGTCCATGGGATGGACAAGTCACCTCTGAGAACTGCAAATGAGCCCAGTACAGGCATCTGGTAGAACCTGGGGCTCCCAGCCCAGCAGGAGGGGAACGACCCTCTCAACACTCCAAACCTCACCCCACACACTAGGCTACAGTCGCAGAATGGGGCTTTCGATGGTCTCTGCCTGGACCATGAGGCTCAGCAGCAGGAGGAGCACTTCCTACCCCCCATTCTGACCCCCTGCCACACTGGAAGCTTTGGCTCCTGCAAACCCTTGCTTGTGACCTAGAACAAGTCACTTTCTCTAGCCTCAGTTCTCTCCTCTGTAAAATGGGGACGATAGCTTACCTACATGCAACCTTACAGAGTTGCATGAATTAAAAAATGTGACAATAGCTAACTCTCATAGTATTCACTCTGCACCAAGCACTACTCCATCTGTCTTACATTTATAAACACACCTGACCCCCAAGATAATGTTTCTGTGCACAGGGCATGAAACTGCCATATAGCAGGTGCTCAGGAAAGTGTCACTATATCATTACCTTTAGACTCATAAGACTAAAAAAAATAAAATAAATAAATAGACTCATAAGACTATGCTATAAACAGAACGAGAAAAAAATAAAAATAATAAACAGAATGAGAAAGCAAAGTAATAGTAATTACAATGACAATAGCTACCATCAGTGCTCTAAACACTTTATGTGTATCATCTTGTTTTATCTGATCCTTGCAACAACCTGGTAAGATGGATTCAATTACACTATTTTATAAATGAGAAAGCAGAGACCTACAGTCATGGAGTAACTTGCCCAAAGTCACACAGGCAAGAGGTAGAAGAGCCAGGATTTGCACCCAAGCAGCTTACCTCTAGAGCCCATACTCTTACCCACTAAAGACAAGAAATCTAAGAAGCCTAATGGAGATGGGAGATCTGCATACGGGTATGGAAAGCATGGTGAGGGAGGCCTGCCAGATGAATGGGATCTACAGAGCCAAAGGCCTATAGGCAGGAAGGTAGGCAGCATATTCTGGGATCACTGGATAGGCAGGTGTGGTGACACCTCAAACAAAGTGGAGAATGTGCAAAAGCTGTGAACTAAAGCACCCAAATTCCATGTATCAAACCTGTCAAACTCAAAAAGTACTTTGTAACGGATCTTCGGCTTCTAGTATAACCCGGTAGAAATGTGACAACTTCTCATACCATCTTTACTATTACTGAGGGAGAAACGAAGGCTCAGAGAGTTTATTGACTTGTCCGGGATCACATAGTTGGCACCCAACCCGAGAGCATCACCAGGGAAAGGTTCTCTGCATCTCCCACATCCAGCCCTGGGCCAGGCACAAAGCAAGGCTCAAGAAAGGATGGATGAATGAAAAAATCAGAGTTCCTGGACCTTCCCACACTAAATCTAGCCCAGCAACCCTACCCAGTGGAAGGAGGGAAAGAGATCTAATCACCACTCAGCCCTCAGCCCACCTGCTAATCGCAGTCAGCATCTGAGAGTCTGTCACACTGTCATCATTGCTGAGGTTCCGGACGACACCATCCATAAGCTCCAATGGTAGGTGCTGGACCACGCTGGCCAGGGCACTGGACGGTGGCTCTTCCTCTGGAATGGTGAGGGGGCTGGGATGAGCTAAGCAAGGCAGGTAGGCCCCTCACCTCCCCAATACCTCATGGGCTCATGCTGCCAAGGAAGACTAGGCTTCTTAAAGAACACATCAGGGCCACTTCCTACAACAGCACAGCCTCCGATCCCACCTTAGTTTATTCGCTCAACAAACCTTCACTGGCATGGTTTGGGGCCCAGCCCTGTACTGGGCACAGACAAAAACCCCTGACACCCCCCACCCAAACTGTGCCTATCCTATAGGCAAGGTCTATAAGAAAGGATAACACTGGACGGGCAAGAACAGAGAGAAAGGCTGTGTGACTTGAGGGGAGAGAAGACATTCCAGGTGGAACCATACAAAGGCCTAAAGGTGAAAAAGACCACTTAGTTATCAAAATCTGTTCTCCAATTGGATAAGTGCTTATACTTCTGGGCTTGGTTCTTTCTCCTGCCAGGTGAATTCTCTTCCTTTCAACTGAATAGCCCTATCATCAGGAGAGGCACAGATCTTATTTCACCCATTTAAAGTGTAGTTCAAGTGCCACAGCTGACAATGGAGGACCAAGAGTTTACATTTCAGAGTTGAGATATACAGGCTCTACCGCACGTCCTCAGCCTGGCCTCGGCCTGCCCTGAACACCTTGCCCCTGCTGCTGACCAGCTACCTCTCAAAACTTGAATCAAAAGTCATAATTTCGGGCAGCCCGGGTGGCTCAGCGGTTTAGCGCCGCCTTTGGCCCTCTGCCTCTCTCCCTTATGAATAAATAAATAAAATCTTTAAAAAAAAAAAAAAGGGGATCCCCTGGGTGGCGCAGCGGTTTGGCGCCTGCCTTTGGCCCAGGGCGCGATCCTGGAGACCCGGGATCGAGTCCCACGTCGGGCTCCCGGTGCATGGAGCCTGCTTCTCCCTCTGCCTGTGTCTCTGCCCCTCTCTCTGTGACTATCATAAATAAATAAAGAAAAAAAATAAAAATTTAAAAAAATAACCAGAGCTTCCCACCCTTGATATCTTAGCACCCTCCATATCTGATAGGATTCCTCATCCTTCATCATTTAAAAAAAAAAAAAAAAAAAAAAAAAAAGTCATCACTTCTACGAAACCCACCTGACCCAACGGGCATGATGACGTCCCCGCGCCCCCTTCTGTTGTCTCACTCACCGGTCCTCCTCCTGCCCAGCTTAATCTGGGCCCAGCACCCACCCCAGGAGAGGCCCAGAGCAGGAGCTCAGGGCAGCCCTGCTACTAAGGGCAGGCACGCTGCGTCTCCCCACCTGGGAAGTAGCCCCTGACGCGCACCTGCCACGCCACGCACCAGCCCCCACGCACCTGTGCAGGAGATGACGGCGAACAGCTCCTTCAGGCAGGGTAGGATGGCGGCGGGCTGGGCGCGCCACAACTGCGCCAGGAGCCCGCTCACCTGCTGGGCCTGCTCCAGGAACTCCACGGCGCCCTCCTCGCCCTCCGCGGGGCAGCGGAAGCGGCCGAGGCAGCGCACCAGCTGCTGGCAGAAGAGCAGGCGGTGAGGCCCGTCGGGGACGCAGCGCGGGTGCCGCGCCAGCAGCCGCGCCACCTGCGCGCAGGCCGCCGGCCCCGGGCGCTCGCACACGGTGCGCAGCACCTCCCGCCGCAGCAGCGCGAACACCTCGTCGGCCGCCGGCCCCTCGGGCAACAGCTGCAGGCCCAGCTGCACGCAGGCGAGCGCGCGGGCGCCCGGGGGGCCGGCGCCGCCCTGCAGCAGGCGCAGCACGCGGCGCGCGCTGAAGAACTCGGCGAAGACGTCGGGGTGGTGGCGGCCGGCCACGTGCAGCAGCTGGCAGCCCACGCGGCGGGGCAGCTCGTCCGCGCCGCCCACGTAGAGGCGCGCGCCCAGCGCCAGCAGCGCCAGGCACTGCTCGCGCTCCAGCGGCTGCCGCGCCGCCTCCAGCACGCGCCGCACCAGCCCCTGCTTCACGCTCGCCGGGTACGAGGACGTCACCACCGCCTCCAGGATCTTGTCCATGGTGCCACGCTGCAGGCGACAGGGAGCAGGGTCACACTCTGCCCAGCAGGTCCCGTTCCCCAAGGGATCCCCCTGCGCTACGACTTGGGGCGAGCAACCGGCCACCTTTCTGGGCCTCCGTGTCATCACCTGTGGAATGGGGCGAGGATACCTCACTGGGAGGTACTGCATGAAGCTAAGCGCGATGCCTGGCATGTGACGAGCCCCAGGGGGTTGTAGTTATTGCTGATGAGCGCCTTGCCATGGCAGTATCTGAACCTTCCACCCGACTCTTTTGCCCTTCTCTCCCCAGGCCTCGCTGGTGACCTCATCCACTCTTGAGGCCAGTAGGAGCTGGATATAAAAGCTGTTGTCCCGTATCTTGGCCAAGCCCTGTCCTGTTGGGGAAGATGAGCAGGGACACACACAAAAATCACACCTCCAGGGAGGGAGAGCAGTCCTAGGGCCCCAAGGAAGAACCAACGGGGAGATCCCTGCATACTTTATTCTGCCCCAAAACAACTTCTTGTTGTATCTCAAGTGACCTACGCCTTTCCAAGGCTCCACTTCTTTGTGTATGCTGTGCCTTTTGCCTGAAACATCCTATCTCTCAAGACCACCACCACCACCACCACACACTCACACAGCCAAACTCCTGTTTTCCTTCGAAGCTTACCTCAGACACCCTGTCTTCAATTAAGAATATCCCTGGACCTCCATTCCTACACCCACCTGTCGCTTATTCCTCCATTATAGCTGGGATCACATAATTCCCTCCAATGAAGCACAGCATATCATGTCTGTGGCCTGGCCCCACCTCCAGGCCTTGCCCCATAGCCTTGCACACTCAAGGCCCTGCCTGCCCCTCCCCAGCCTCAGCCCACACCAGTCTCTCACTCTTACCTCACTGTGTTCTCCCTGTTGCTGGGCCCTTCGCCTAACTCCTCCCTCCCCTCCTTACTTGACTCACCCTGCAGACTTTAGCCCAAACTCACTTCTTCAAGGTAGCCTTGCCTAACCTCTTTGGGTCAAACACGACTGTTAACAATTTCAGAGCACCTTGTCCTCCTTTACAGCAATTATCATAACTCCTTAGTTGGAGTCAGCCTCCTCCACCATACGATACAGGTTCCTGAGGGCAGGAACCATGTCTGTTTTGTTCCCTCACCTAGGCCAGTGCCTGGCACATAGTCGGCATTTGTCAAAGAAGCAAAGATGTAAAATACAGTGTTACTACTGCTACTTATGCCTCTGAGCAGAAGTAGCCTTCCCTTTGCCTTTCCTCTTCCTTTGGGCAGTTTCCTGGAAGCCTGTCTCCCAAGCTGACCCACTTTTATTTCCGATTCTCATGCTGGTTCACAAAGATAAAGCTTTTTCTCCTAATATCCAACTTTCAACTCCTAGAAGACAGGGCCATTTCTTTGCTTCTTTATATAATCCCACTCTAGGCAGGACATGAGATAAGGTTCAGCATACAGTAAGCGTTTAAACTTACTGGCTAGTAAAAACTTCTTGAGACCTGACGTTAGTGTGAAGATAAGCCAGACATTCACTAAATGAGGCGCCAGAAACCTTTATTCAGAACCACAGATACTGTGGACCTGGACACTGTGCTAGGCCCTATGGAGACGCTCCTTTCACTGTCCTAGCTCTTGGCTGAAGCCAAGCTTCCATTATTGCATGTGTTAAATGCAATGGGCCCATTTGTCTCTTTCTCTCTCTCACCAGGCTGTGAGGTCCTCAATGGCTGGCATCTCTGAGATTACTGTGGGTAAAGCCAGAGTACAGATCAGTGGTTCCCAAACACTGGCTTGGCTGCCTCCGAACCACCTGGTAACTTAGTACAGATTCATACACCCAGAGCCCACTCCAAGCCTCCTCGAATAGTGTGTTAAACTCTTTTTACTCTGAATGAGATTCATCTGGAAATGAAGTCCGCTTCCCATCCCTGTTACTTACACTTTCTCAGTCTGTTTCCACCCTTCAGGACTGTTGTTAAATATAAAGTCCTCAGCATGATGCTGAGCACAGGGAAGTGCTCAATAAATCAGCCCCCTTCCCTTTAGAAGCAAAGTCCTCGCCCTTAGGAACCTCCAGTCTGGTGGCAGAGGCAGATATGTTGGTAAAGAGTGCCAACACAAGGCATAATCTCAAAGGCCTTTACCGGGTCTTTAAAAACTGGTCTCGCTTCATCCCGGTCTTCTCTTTCCTAGGCAGTGCTTGTGACCAACCTCCCAGGTAAACTAACCCTGCAAAACCCTACCCCTGCCCTCCAGGCCAGTGGACTTAATATGCTTTCAACCCAGGATGCCAAGAAATCCTATTATTCAGGCAGCCAAGAAGAAACCCTAATCGATGAGATATTGACCTCATATGTGGAGGAAGAGGACCTGGGAGCAGGCAGAAATGGAGTTCTGGGGCTACAGAAGGTTCTGGAAGTGGAAAGAGACTAGGAATGACGAGTCCTACATTCTAATGTGACCTTGAGCAAATTTTATTCTAGTCTTGCAACTCATTATGTGACCCTGAGCAAATTGCATCATGATCCTCTTTTAGTCTTCTGTAAAATGGGGATAAGTGATATCAGGCTGAACCACATGAAAGCAAAGGAGCAGATGTTGGCAATTTCATACCATTCTACCGGATACCTTTGCACCTGGCAGCTGGAAACCCGTTTGTGGTGCCATTCTGTGAGGGCTGTGATCTCTGGGGCCAGCCGTGCAGCCTCTGTGCAGTCTGTGGCCTGGCCACTCCAAACAAGCCGTGCCTACCTGCCCCCACTCCCACACAGGCAGTCTGAGATCAGCTGTCACCATAGTCACCAACTAAACCCACTCAATGTCTTGAGTGCATTCATGCAAAAGGGTTTTAGAGGCTTGGAGCTCACCTGACCTCACCACAGGCCACAGAAGAGAGGCAGGACAAGGCCTGATTTCCCTAGGGCACCCATGGGAAAGTGGAGGATCACCATGTGAGAGGGACACAGCCTTGGCGGGGTGGGATAAAAACCTGCACTTGGTCTTCCTAGGGGAGGAAGCAGCAGACCGCCAGCATTACTCAGGAGAGGTTGGATTACTCCTCTAGGCTCTGGACAAGGAGATGGCCTGTCCACACTGGCTCTGACCCAAGAGACAGCTGCCCCGCACCAAACTCAGCGGCACGCAGCAGCCATATCCTCCCTCAGAAGAGCCAGCATAAAAAGCATGCGACCCAGGTTCTCTGCTTCTGAATTACCAGGTGACCTTGGGTGAATCCCTGCCAGGCTCCTCAGCTCTTTCACCTGGAGAATGGAGACCATTTAAGCCCTAACAGGGAAGGGGACAAGGTATAAAAAAGAAGAGGGCCAGAGCAGTCATAAGTCTATTCTTGGGCCATCTGACACCCAGTGGGGAAACAGACACACACTCCTGATCTTGCTGATTCTACCAGGAAATTCCCTCACTGCCAACTAAGCATTTCCACTATCTCCTTCGGAGCTCCTGCAGCACCCAAGATCAGCTTCTCTTTACTTCTTGCTTGGACTAGTGCAGTAGTCTTCTAACCCCCATCTCCTCATTCCCTCCTTCGATCCATCCTCCAATAGCGGTATGTGTTGTGCAGAAGAGTCCAAGCCTTCGAATCTAGCCCTGGCACTATGCCCCATGGTGCCCATGGCCTTGAGGGAGGTGCTCTTTCACCATTCTGAGCCTCTGAACCCCAAAATGGGAGATGACCGCCTGACCACCTCTTACCCTTTCCCAACCAGTGCTGCTGCTCTTCCCCCAGGCCCTTGGCTTATACCTCTCATTGCTGGTGTGATAGCCTGAGGGTCCCAGCAAAACCCAGTTGGCTCCAGTGCAGATAGTAAGCATACAGGAACCTCACAATCCCTCCCCTAGAAGGCCCAGATCCCTTTATCTGTCCCTTTTGGATGACACTCCACATTTCCATTGTGTATTGACAGGTCTCCATTCCTGTATGGTGAAGCCTGACTCATCTCTACCAACCTCAAAGCACGGTACCGTGTCTGTGTGTGTGTACACACAATGCCCTGCCCTTCCCCCATACCCTGGGCCCCAATTCAGCCTTCCTCATCCCTCCCAGGTCTCTGTGACCCACCCTGCAAATATCATCAGATTAATCTCATTAGATGATAAGCTCCATCTTGCCATACCCTGCTCAGAACTCTCAAGGCTCCCCAGCCCCTTCAGCGTAAGATCCAAACTCCTGAGCTTGACATTCAAGCCCTTTCTGTGACAACTGACTGATGGAGGGCAGGGGTGGACATGAACTTGACAAACACTGCTTGGTGACAAATCTGAAGGACTATGGTCAGTGGGCTTTTCCTGATGGCCACCTTTTGGTGATGTCCTCTCTGCTGGGAAAGACTTCTCCCTCTTCTGGCAAATTCTGACTCATCCTCCAAGGCCCAGGTCACATGCGCGCCCCCCCCCCACCCCGGGAAGCCTTTCCTAACCCCCCTATAGTCCAAGTCTCTGAGCTTCTCAAGGCCATCTTTGCTTTTCTCATCCCTCAGCAGTGTCACTGGATTCAATGTCTATCTCCCTCAGCAGGCTGGGATCTCCTCTGGAAGGCGGTCCCATCCCTCATCTGTGCCCCGTGCCCAGCGCAGGACCAGGCACAGAGGGGAAGGAGTGCTAAATAACAGGTATGGTCCTGCATTTCCATAACCCTGAGACTCAAACATCAGCCAAGAAAGTCCCTACAGGGGTCCCTGGACAAGACTGAGCCATGTAGAAATGACTCAAACAACCAAAACTGAAGAAAAAGAAAAGAAAAAAACTGTTCCTGGTTTGCCCTCAGGTCAAAAGCTCACAAAATCTCATAGGCCAGGGAGCGGGTTTCAGAAAGGTCTCATTCAGCGTCTCCCTTCCCCCAGACCACTGCTGACCCTCCAAGCCCCAACTCAGCACCTAAAAGCTGAGACGCCCATTTCTTCTCTTCTCTGACCCTCACATCCACTCTTCCTCCTCTGATTCCTCCGGGGTGCTAGAGCTGGTGAGGAGCACCCCACTCACCCACCCACCCAGGTCTCTGGACAACAGTATCTACCTCTGAATTTTGCTTCTACCCAAGGCAGCCCTGGGAAGGATCCCCCTAGCCCTCCTACTGGGAGGCCCTTGTCTGGGCCACCAAACTGTCTCCTAGAAAGAAAGAAAGGGTTTTACTGGTAAAAAGCAACTACTCTTTAACTGATGGGGAATGGGAGGAGAGGGAGCATATATTCCCTTCTCAGGGACCCACCACAATCACCCATCCCTGCTGGGGCCACCCCTCACATACTTAAGATAGCCACGTCCCCACCCCCACACCAGGCTTTCTGGAAGGGCGGGCACCAGGCTAACACAAGGAGTCTCAAGTCTTGTAGGGAGAAGTACGCCCGGGAGAGGATGCTGAGAAGAGCAGAAGCCCACGCCAGGCGCCAGGCGGTTGCAACCTCTGAGCTCCCCAGTTTGCGCCCAGTGTTAGCCCCACCCCTCCCTCCAGTTATACCGGCGCACCGGCGTCCAGCCCAGGCTGGGGCTGCGGACCCCACGAAAGGCCAGTGAGCTTCATTGTATTAGGGGAGAGGACCGGATCACCTCCAAACACAATTGATGAAGGAGGCTGAAGCCCAGAGAGGGGCAGCTACTCGCCCAAGGTCACACAGCGAGGCCCAAGATGCACCTAGACCTCCCTACTCCCAGCCCCAAACTCTCAGAGCCCTTCGCGCGTGCCCACCAGGGCTCTCGAGCCGCCGGGGTGCAGACACTCCCTCCCCACAACCTGCACACACGCCCCCGGCCCCCTTACCTCTGGGACCCCGGTGGCCCCTGCCTCAGAGCAGGCTCCTGGGCGGGGCGCTCAGGCCTGGCAGGACTAGGCTAGGCCAGCCTAGGTCAGGGCGAGTCCTCTGCTCCCCCTGGAGTGGGGACGCCCTCCGCCAAGTCCCAGCCGGCAGGGATGCTGCTTTCACTGCAAAGTCCAAACTCCCCACCCAGCTCTGTACAAGCTTGTACCCAGGGAGCCCGAGTCAGCCGCGCCGCTGCGGGGCTGCGGGGCTGCGGGAAGAAGCGTGGGGAGGGGCGAGGTGCGGGAAACAGGGAGGAGCCGGAGCGGGGGCCACCCCGCGAACCGCCACTCAGGCCGCGTCCCCTTTAAGGCCAGCCGGTCTGAGCTCTGGCGGGGGCGAGGAGGGGAGATGGAGGGCTCACTGCAATGCCTCCTGGGAGATGGAGTTTGCGCTAGGCGTGCCGTGCCGCACAGAGCCCTTGGAGAACTACAAGTCCCGGAGTACTGCGCGCGGCTCCCGCGCCGCCACGCCCCTGGGCTGGGGCTGGGCTCCGGCCCTCCTCCCCCGCCCCCCCCCCCCTTGCAAAGCTGCGCTGGCCGCCCGCGGAGGGGAGGCTGCAGAGCGAGGGCAGGAGGTGGGTGCGGCGCGGCCGGGGACGCGGGCGCAGAGACAGCCGGTGAGGGGACGTGGGCCCACCTGGCACCTGCCCTACTATGAGAGGTCATCTTTCCTACCTTAGCCTCGCCATTCTCATCTGTGCAATGGGGATGGCATCGCCAGAGGCTGCGGGGGAGGGGGCGATAATTGGGGAGAGGGGGCGGAGCTGGTGGAAGGAGTCTGGATGATGGGGAAGGTTGGAAAAGCCCGGATAAAGAGGGTCGAGACTGTGGGAGGAGTCTGGTGGGGGGGGCAAGGCTGGGCGGAGTCTCTAGGTGTGGAGGAGAACTCGGGTGAGGTCGGAGAGGCGGTTGCCCAGGGCTCGGAGTCAGTGCTGAGAAAGCCGATAAGCCAAGCCTAGGCTAGACTGGTTGGAATGGGCCAGAAAGCACTGGAGGAGGGGCGGAGACACAAAGATGGAAAGATCCTTCCCGGCCGCGGAAAGCCCAGGGTCGGCCGCGCGCTGGCTGGGTTTGGGTACGGGAGACGCCGAGTGGGCAGACCCCGTGAGTGCACAGAACACCTTCCTTCCCTTTCTTTATAGAAATAAAGAGCCCATTTCTTGAACCCAGTGCGTCACACACATGATCTCGTTCAACTCGCATACCCTGGAGAGGCATCACCATTATCTGTTTACAGGAGTAAAGAGAAATGAAGTTGGCCAAAGCCACCTAGGGACTCCTTACTCCAAAGGACCCTGCTTTATTTCCTGCAGTCCAAGGAGGCAGAGGTTTGATCTGGAGTGGATGGCAGGGAAGAAACAAAAGTTTAGATGACCCGCCCTATGCAGGTTGCGTGACAGGGCCAACCTGTAAGGCAACCCTCCTACGGATATTGTGAAGATGAAATGAGAAGCTGCATTTGAATTGTATAAATTATAATGGTTGTCAGGTGCAGGAAGACCCTAAGGAAGAGAGTGATTGAAATGGAGTGCTTGTGCCTGAGGAAAACCACAAGATGAAGCTTAAGAGTAAGCAGAGAGGATGAAGGAAAATTCTGGAAGAGGATGGGGGGATGGTGGTGGTTGTTGGGCATCTCTGCCACTAAAGAGAATGCAAATGGGGAAGTTGGGTTGCCAGGTCAGGTGGCCTCCCGCCTCCAGCTCACCTTTCCCTATGCTGTGCCCTGCTAGGCAACTCACTGCAGGTTCTGTGTGTGTTACCTGAGTGTAGACAGCACTGTTTCCCACTACAGTGTGGGTTGTGGGGTAATGGAGCAGCCTGTGGGCTTCTTAGAGATATGAACTGGACAGAACAGGGCTGAAGATACAGCTGTTGAGCGTGGGGTGGCCAGGAAGGGGAGGTGAAGGGCAGTGCTCCCATATGGACCTTAGGGCTGTGAGCCAGTCTTTTATTGTGGTGGACTGAGTAAGGGGGTGGGTGGGTGGAGGGAGTCTGATCTGGTTTACTGAGAGACACTTTACTCACTCTGAGTATTGTCACCCTTGAAATTTACCCAGCCACGGTCAATCTCTCTCCTACACAGTAGGAATTCCTACATTTACTTCCAGGTGGTCACCTGGGCCTTCCTTAGATTCCAAGCAGGAAACTTCAAGGAAGTGTTTTAAAATAAAAAATGTTTTAAAATTCAGGAAATGGTAATAAACCTCCCTATTGGTAGATCTCAGTCTGGGGTGAGGAAAATGGATCTGACTAAGCAGGGGAAGAAATTTCCCCTTCTGATAGTCTGCCTGCTTCAGGGAATTGAGAGGGGCGAGATCCCAGCCTCAGCAGGCTAGCCAGGCACCCAGCTACTCAGGTAAAGCAGCTTCTGTAAGGGGTGAAGATAAAATGCTCTGGCAGTGTAGAGAAGGAAGGAAGGAATCCCTGTTGAAGGGCCTGGCAGATGAATGGGATTTTCCTTCAAATCGCAGGCAGAAGGGATGCCAGATACCAAATTGCAGAGAAAGTAGAGGGCCTGGCATGGTTGGTCTCTATGGGAGGGATAATAATAGTATCTACTTCATCTATGAAATCAGCAGACATAAAGTGCCTAGCATAGGAAAAATCGCTTAATAAATGTCAGCCATTGTCATTACTGCTATAGTTACAGTCCCCACCTATCCGGCAATCGACCCAGGCCCACACAGCTAGCCTGATTCACACACAGGCCCAGGTGATGTCAAAGCCCCTCCAGTTCTTTTTGCCTATCCACAACATTTCTGAGGCCCAGGATGGGCCCCCCTTTGTGAACATTTCTCAGTGAGCTATAACAGGAGTTTCTTTCTTGTGGTAACAGAACCTCTGGGTTCTGGAGGAGGCAGGGGGAGCAAGTCAATCAACAACCACCTGTCCCAGCCTGGATCCTAACACAGAGACAGGCAGTCCTCGCGTTATGGTTTCTCTGAGTGGTGGTTCTATGTAAAGAGACCGGTCAGGTTTAAATTCTGTCTCCTCCACCAACTGTGGACTCTTTTAGCTTCACTCTGGTTGGCTACCTCATCCTCCAAGAAACAGCAGCAATGGGACGCCTGGGTGGCTCCGTTGAGCGTCTGCCTTTAGCTCAGGGCATGATCCTGGGATCCAGGATTGAGTCCCACATCAGGCTCCTTGCAGGGAGCCTGCTTCTCCCTCTGCCTCTCTGTGTCTTTCATGAATAAATAAGTAAAATTAAAAATAAATAAAATTTTTAAAAAAACCAGCAGCACATGGAGAGGAAAAGACTAGGTTGTAATGCTTCTTGGGAGTAGTAATAACAAGCCTGTGTACTGAACCTGGCTGTTTATTGTGGTCGGGCACTCTGACTGGAATTTTACATCTGGAGTCCCTAAGAGGGAAGCATTCTTTTCTTTCCCCTTTCAAAATAAAAATATTTTTAGAACTTTCAAGGCTACAGAAAAGTTCAAAGAATGGCCTTTCACCTAGCTGCACCAATGTCACCCTTTGCTGATTTTCCTTTCACCACACAGACACGCCTTTTTGCTGAACTATGTAAAAGTTACAGATGTCTTGACACCTGTCCCCTAAATTCTTCAGCATGTATCTCCTAATTACAAAATTCTCCAACATGACCATAATACTATTCTCATACCTAAGAAAATTTGAAAGAAGTCTAATAAACAGTGGATGCTCAAATTTCTCCAACTGCCAAAAAATATCTTCTGTAGGTTATTTTTTTTATTATTGGAGTTCAATTTGCCAACATATAGCATAACACCCAGTGCTCATCCCATCAAGTGCCCCCCTCAGTGCCCATCACCCAGTTACCCTGTAGGTTATTTTTTTTATCAGATGTCATCAAGATTCATGCATGATAGTCCTATCTCTTTAATCATCTCATTTCATCTAGATAAGCCTCCTCCACCTGTGTGAATTTGTGTTTGATTCTTTTATCAGTGATTAGTCAGGGTTCTTTTTTCTTTCTAACGATGCTGTGTCCTTACTGCATCACATCGGGAAGTGTGTGATACCAGGGTCCTACCATCCCTGAGTGCTAAATTCGATTGTTGGTTAAGGCTGTGATTGCCTGATCTCTCCATTTTTGTAATTTTTCCCTTTAATTAGTCTTTGCAGTGGTTCTTTGAGACTGTCCAAATTGTGTGCTCCCCGTTCTCACTACATCCATTGGTGATCCTTGCCCAAATTGCAACATTGAGCGTTTCAAAATGGTGATTTTTCTAAGTATGCCATTCTTTCTGTATTTATTGGCTGGTATTCTTTGTTATAGAATCATTTTTTCCTCTGTGTGTGTCTTTCTCTCTTCTTCCCATCTCTCTTTTTTTTTTTTTCTTTTTGGAATAACATAGACTCATAGTTTTGGGGTGTTTTTGTTTTGTTTTAAAGATTTTATTCACTTAAGAGAGACACACACAGAGAGAGAGAGAGAGAGGCAGAGACATAGGCAGAGGGCAGGGAGCCCAAATGTGGGACTCGATCCCAGGACCCCGGGATCACGCCCTGAGCCGAAGGCACACGCTAAACCGCTGAGCCACCACCTGGACGTCCCTCATGATTTTTTTTTAATTCAATGTGTGATATATATAGCCCATTATCATCATTAATCTTTTTTGGTACTCAAATTATTCCAAATTTGGCCAAGGAGAGTCCTTCAGGCTAGCTCCTCTGTTGTGTTTTGGTATCATTGAGATATAAATCACATGTAACGATTTGATATATGTATATATTGTGAAATGATTACCATGATAAGTTTAGTTACCATCCATCACAATGCAGAGTTATAAAAATATTATTTTTCTTTGATAAGAACTTTTAAGATCTCCTCTGTTCTTTGGACAGGATCTCATTAATCTTTGATTGTTTCTTTGCTATCTGGCAAGAGATGTTCCAGGCTCACCTTGCATTTTTTTCTGTCAAAGTCCTGTAATCATCAATTTCCCCAGGAAACCCTGGTTTCTTTTTGTAGGAGATAACATTTAGAAACCAAGGACTGGGGCCAGGTGTGCTCATTGTTACTGGAATATCATTTCTAGGCTGTTTGAGCAGAGCTAAGAAATGAATAAATGGATGAATGGGCAGGCAGATGAATAATTATCAGTAGATTTACTATTGTTGCAACTGGTCCTTACTGTGTAGAAAGAATAGGTTGCATAGCAAGTAGTTTCATTATGGAAGCTCAGCGGACAGTAATGTAGGAAATTGCATAGAAAGCCCAGGCCTATTGCAGGACTTCATGAGTGGACAGACTATTATCTAAAACCTATGTGGCTGGCTTCAGTCTTTTGCTCAAAACCTAGACTAGAGAAGACACCAGGCTGCCTCCAAAGGACTGGTTCTCTGAGGAAAATGCCCAAGCCCAGAACCTCCTCCAGGTCATGACTCAGAAATCAAGAATGCAGATGAAGCCCTGGACCAGGGATTTATTTGCTCTGCATTGGTGAAATAAGAATAATGTAATCTGTCCTACCGGGATCCCAGAGTTGTTGTAAGAATATATATATATATATTTTTTTAATTACCAACCAGTCTTTTCAACAGACATATTACAAAATTCCTTCTCTTTTTTATTGTTTTAATACTATAGTTTGAAATGTCATTGCATTATAGTGCTATTTAATACATTACTAGTAGTTACTAGTTATCTTAACTAGCATCTAAGGTAATTATTTTTCTTCAGATATTTTCAGGTTATCACTCATCAATTTCTCCAAAGTAAAATTTTAATCTTTTTTTTAATCCTTTGAAAAAATACTCTTGGGATTTGGACAAGGATAGCGTAACAACTGTAGTTGATTTTAGAAGAACTTTAAGATATTTCATCTCTCTCAGAAGTATTATAAGTCTCTATTCAAATCCTATTTATGCTCCTTAATAAAACATAATGGCTTATATTACTGGAGGGGGCACAAGCTTTGGAGAAAGACCTCATTTGGAATTCTAGTCTGCTGCCTCTAACTGTGTGATCTTAAGCAGCTGTCCTCGTTACTCTGTGCTTCAATTTTATAACCCTAAAAATTGGGATGATACTTATACCTACCTCACAGCATCAGTGTGGTATTTTAATGAAACAATCTATAAGAAAATGCCTCACATAGCTCAGGGCATGTCCTCAGTTCTCAGGAAATTTTGATTCTCTATGCCCTGGTCTTTATGTAGGTCAGAATCAAATTGAGATGGCAAGTATAAGAGCACCTGGTAAGAGATAGGAGGGGCACGAGTGCCAGATCTCTCCAACAGCCATTGCTCACAGCACAGACTTTGCAGTTAGACGGGCCTAGACTTGAATTCTGGGACTACCACTGTTTGGGGCAGGTTCCTACCTCTTAGAGCCTGAGGTTCTCATTTGTAAAGTGGAGATAATACTTTTCCTTGAAGGAGTATTGAATGAGCTAATACGTGTAACACAACTAGTGCAGGTATGGTACACAGCCGGTACTTAACAAGTATTAATTCTATCCTTCATGAGCATTGCAGGAACAGGTGGGTTCCAGGACAGAGTTTTAAAGTAGGACTCTTGAGCAATGCCTTGGCTGCCCTTCCTTACAGGACATCTGCTCTCAAAGAATTCTATTTTCTGTGGCACAGAAAGTAGAGGTTGCAACCGGGTGATTTTCAGGCCCCAGACTAGAATTGCCCTTCACATGGCACCCAGAGGGGCCTTAAGATTCCCTCTCATTTGGGTCACAGACCCATTTCAGGGAGGACAGAATTCCAGCAGCAACTCCCAAGTCCCCAGGTCCCCTGGCCTTCCTAACCCAGTCAGATGGCCTGAGGATCCGCAGGGCATAATTTCCTGGTTTGACACCAGTCATTTTCTCCAAGAGGTAAATAGGGCTGAGCTTTTTTCTTGGTTCTTTTCAAGTTGCAAGGCAGACTTAGAAAGTCTCCTGCTTCAGAAAAAATTACTCATTCAGAAGCAGTGGTGGGATTTCTTTTATCTATTTCCTGATTCGGTTTGCATTCTCATCCATCTTTCTTTTTTATTTTTCAGATTTTATTTATTTATTTGAGAGAGAGAGCACCAGGCAGGGGGTAGGGGCAGAGGTAGAGGGAGAAGCAGAGTCCCTGCTGAACGAGCTCACTGCAGGGCTCAATCCCAGGACCCTGAGACCATGACCTGAGCTGAAGGTTGACGTTTAACCAACTGAGCCACCCAGGCTCCCTTTTCATCCATCTTTTCTACTCTGGCTTTGAAAAACCTGGCTTTTCCACTGCTTTGTCATTAGACATCATCAGCTGCTGTTGAAATAGAAGGGCTTGGGCCTCTCAGTGGACTTGCCCTGTGTCAGCCATAGAGGCATTCTGGGCCATCTCCAGGTCCTGTCCCCACGTTCTTTGATGGGAGGGGCAGAGCCAGGCTGCCAGTGGACTAGCCACCCAAGGACCCTACCCATCTGGTCTAGACAAAAAATAAGGGAGTGTGCATCTCTCAACTCACGTTGAGGAAGGATGAATGATCAAAGGTGTTGGACCCACACAGAACTAGATTCAGATCCAAGCTCCTCCACTGACTCTTCAACTTTCTGAGCCTCAGCTTCCTCATATCTCACAGGGTGCTTATAAAGACATTGAATGAGAAAATGCATGTACAGCATTTAACACAATGCTATCATATTTTTCTCTATGTTTTTGTTACAAATAAAATGCCACTAAGTGTTACATGAAGCTACTCAGGTAGTGAGAACAGGTGAGCACTCAGTAAATGGTAGCTATCTTGTCAAGAAGGACAGTATTTTTAAAGGATCCTTTGGAGATTCTTAAATTTGTTTGAAGCTATTACAGCTTTTTGTCACTATTACAACTCTTCGCAGCCTGAGAGGGCTGAGGATGGGCTCTCTGCTAGCTGGCTGTGTGTCCTGAGCAAATCATTAGTCTCTCTGAGTCCCATTTTCCTATCTGCCAGATGGAGAATATTGCTTACTTTTAGGGTTGCTATAAGAATTTAAAAAGCTGGTGACTGTGAAGGCCTTGGAAGTAGTAAAATGCTCAGTAAACGTTCATTCCTTTTCTGTCTCAGTCTCTCCATGCTGCCCTCCTCCCATCCCCATGTCACCAGCATTGGTTATGTGCTAGGCAGTGCCCATGCAGGGACATGAGATGTGTCATTGCTCTCAAGGAGATTACAACTTAAGCAGTGGTTTTCAAAAATACGTTTTATCACAACCCCCCAGTATGAAGATATATTTTATATCACAATCCAGTTCATATACAAACTGAAACAAAAGTTTCCCAATAATATATGTAGCCAGTTACAACCCATTGTATTGCTTTCCTGACATGATCACAATCTTGATTCATTTTCCAGTTTATGAAGTCATTTACACATAGTAAAATTTACCCTTTTGAGGTATACAATTACATAAATTTTGTAACCTTTATAACAGTCATTTGACTACCACTACATTGAGAGATAGACTATATCTATCACTCCAAAATATTCCCTCTTGCCTCTTTGTATTCAGTCTCTTCCCCAGTCCAGGCCTGAGCAATCACATATCTGATTTCTCTCTCTACAATTTTGCCTTTTTCAAAATGTTCTATAAAAAAAAAAATGTTCTATAAATAGGATCACCTGCCGGGATGCCTGGGTGGCTCAGCAGTTGAGCATCTGCCTTTGGCTCAGAGCATGATCCCATAGTCCCGGGATTGAGTCCTACATTGGGATCCTCATGGGGAGCCTGCTTCTCCCTCTGCCTATGTCTCTGCCTCTCTCTCTCTCTCTTTCATCTTAAAAAAAGATTTTATTTATTTATTCTTATTTATTTATTCATGAGACACACACAGAGAGAGGTAGAGATATAGCAGGGGGAGAAGCAGGCTCTCTGTGAGGAGCCTGATGTGGGACTCGATCCTGGAACCCTGGGATCACATCCTGAGCCAAAGGCAGACGCTCAACCACTGGGCCACCCAGGCGTCCCATAAATAAAATCTTTAAAAAAAAAAAATAGGATCACCTGCCATGTAACCTTTTGAGGCCAGCTTTCTTTTACTTCACATAATGCTTTTGAAATTCTTCTGTTGTGGTATAAGTCAGTAGCTCGTCCCTTAGTATTCCTGAGTCATTCCCTTGTATGGTTGTACCACAGTTTGTTTATCATTTACATTTCAGTTGTTTCCAGGTTTGGGCAATTATGAATAAGGCTGCTATAAATACTCAGGTACACGTTTTTGCATGGATGTATGTCTTCATTTCTATGGGTACATAACTAGGAGTAGGATTGCTGGGTCATGTGGAAACCAAATGCCAAACTGCTTTCCACAGTGATTGTACCACTTTGCATTCTCACCAGCAATGCATGAGAGTTTCCATTGCTCTGTGTAGTCAGCAGCATTTGGTGCTATCGGATTTTTTTATTGGAGCCATTTTAATAGGCATCTAATGGTCTCTAATTCTAGTTTTAATTTTCGTGTCCCTCATGACTACTGCTCTTGAGCATTTTCTCATGTGTTTATTTGTCTATATGCCTTCTTTGGTGAAGTATTTGTTTAGATTGTCTGCCTGGTTTTTCATTAGGTTGTCTGTTTTCTTCTGAGTTTTAAGAGTTCTTTATATATTCTGGTTAACAATCCTTTATCAGATCTATGTTTTGCAAATATTTTCTCCCAGTTTGTCTTATTTTCATTTTCTTAACAGTATCTTTTGAAGAGAATTTTTTCCTTTGGATAAAGTCTAGTTTGTCGATTTTGTTTTGTTTTGTTTTTATGATTTGTGCCTTTTGGGTCCCAGCCAAGAAATCTTGGCCCAACCCAAAGTCATAAAGGTTTTCTCCTGGAAGTTTTATAGTTTTCAAAAGATTTTATGTTTAGGTCTATGATCTGTTTGGAGTTAATTTTTCCTACATGGTCCAAGATATGGGTTGAGATTCTTTTTTTGCATGTGGATTTCCAGTGAGCTGCATCTTGATAAAGCCAGGGAGGAAGACCATGATCATAACATGATGGATTGGTGGGCACTGCCAGGGGGACTGTGCAAAGGGCCAGGAAGCCCAGGTACTAGGCTCAGGCAGTTGCGTGGCTGGGAAGAATTCACTGTACCTTCAGGGAAAGAGAAATTCTGTATTAGGCCATCTGGTAGCCATGGAACATCCAGTTGGAGATGTCCAGCAGACAGCTGAGTGCACCCCAGGGGCTGTAGCTCAGTGAGGATGGTTCATCTCCACCTGACCACAAGCCCCCCACCAACACCCCGGAGATGCCAGTTCCTGTCTTCATGTGTAATGGTGCCTTTTACACCGGGCGGGGCCTGTGCATCCGTGATGGTGGACACAGTGGTACTGCCCCTAGAAAATAGGGTGTTAAAGGACTGAGCTTTGTGACTTGTGGGCATGGGGAGAATACCACAGAGCGGGGGCAAGGTGGTCAGAAAACATGGCACCTAACTAGTCTCTTCCCCATCTGCCTGCCCCGCCCTCTCCTCAGATGATGACAGAAGCCACATGGCTGGGAGGCAGAGGCAGGAAAGCAGCTCTCCTGCCTTTGCAAGCAGAGAAATAGGAGTTTGGGTATCTACCCAAGAGCCCCCAGATATGCCCTGGGGCTCCTGACTGCCTCCCCCACCCACAGTGCTCTTTAGTACTCTTCAGCACTAAATTCAATGGAGATATGGGGTCTGGCCCACAGAACCACGGGGAAAGATAGCCCAGCCTCTCCGATGGCTGAGTCTGCTCTTTCCATTGGAGCTAAGCCACTTTGCAGAGCCTGGCCCTTAAGTCAAGGAGAGAGACTGACAACTAAAATATGCAAATTACTATCTAGAAAGAAAGGGAGATCCTGGAATAAGGAAGGGGGCAGCCCTGGCTCCTGGGTCCATCGCCTCCTGGGCCCTCTGGAGACCAAACTGACCAGACCCAGCCCCGAGCCGGAGCACCTCCCCCCAGCTGCAGGGCTCTGCACAGCCCCTCGCCCCACCCCTTCTGTTGGACTTCCCCACTGTCTAGCAGCCCATCTGCTCCAGGCTTCTGCTGCCGATTTTGCAACTTCATCATGGCTTGTTTCTCTTCAGGCACTCCAGATGGTTAATGCCTTTCTGCAATATCAAAATGCCCCATGAGATGGGGAAGGAATTATGAGGGGACTGCCTCCCCGCCCCCGACAGTTGGGTGGGGCCGCTCCATCTACCAGCATGGCCTCCATCTTCTGGCAGGGGTCTCCATCCTCTGGAGTAAGGGGGCCTTGGTATAACCAGCCTCAGAAGGCAAGTGTGGTGAGGGTGAGAAGTGCTCTGGCCTGCTCGCCACACTTGCTGGATGACTTTGGAGGAAGTCCTGCCTGAGACTTCTGTTTTTCCATCTGAACAGTAAGCATGACAGGACTCATTCCTGACCCACTCCCACAGCTCTTGGCCCATCCCCCTCACCACTGCACCCTCACTACCTCGTGTCTTGGTGTCCTCGCCAGCTGGGCTCTTCTTTTGAGCAGAACTGGAGCTAATTCTACCCTATGCCCCTCAGGCCCAGCCTCAGGGAAGCATTGCCTAATCTGTTCCACAGGTGGGATCTTGGGAAAGTATCATGTGAGAAGCTGCAAGGGTACATCCCCTGCTTTCTAGAACCTTAAAGAGAAGTTAGACTCCAAGACTTCAGGTTGAAGGAGACTCGCCAGCCTTAGACGCTAGAGGCTGCAAGGTGGCAGGGAAGGGGGGATTTGTTAAGAATCGGGTAAAGTTTCAGTTTGCACTGAAACTTAAGGTTTCAGAGGAGGCTGGGGTGTCTTCATGATGGGAAAGGGCAGGCCACCAGGAGCCAAGAGCATCTTCATAGCAGGGCAAGTTGTTAAAGGAGGATGAGATTCCAAGAAAGGCTATCAGAGCCCAGAGGTCTGAGTGGCCCATTGTAAGCCTGGGAAATAGATGGAAATGGCACTACTCATAGCCAGTCATTATGAATGCTTTGAGATAGAAAAATAATAAGACGTCGTGGGTACAGCAGCAGGGGTGCCATGCTTGGAGACATAAATCTCAGAACATTTGCTAGGTACTTAGAATGTACCAGTGTTTGGCTGGTAAGCATGTACATATTTTTGTCTCTCATATAAAGGGACCTGGGTTTGAATCCTGGCACAGCCAGCCCTTCATCTCTCTGAGCATGGGGAATGAATCCTGGCAGTGTTCTTCATCTACATGATAGGAATGGATGGTAGTAGTATCTATGTCAAAAGATGTATGTAAGCAGATTCTGTAAGAGCGGGTAACAGAGCATCCATCCAGTCCAAGCACATTTTCTTTTGTTCCTTAGAACAGTGGTTCTCTGTCTTAACATTTTGAATCACCAAGGGTGCTTTTAAAAAACACCAGTTCTGGGGTATTAAAGACCACTTACAATGATCTCTGGAGGGTAAGACCCATACTTTGTTTTTTCTCTTTTTTTTTTTTTAAACCCCCTAGTGAGCCTAATGTGCTTTAGATGGTGTGGTTATTATCAACCATCCATTTGTTCATCAAGCATTCATTCATTTCAAGCTCTAGGACTGTAGACTTGATCTATAATAAGCAGTTGAGAACTATGCGTACATAGATGTTATGGACTGAATGCTTGTGTCTCCCTAAATTCTGTGTTGAAATCCTAATCTCCAGTGTGATGGTATAAGGAGTTAGGACCTTTGGGAGGTGATTAGGCCATAGGAGTTGAACCCTCATGAACAGGATTAGTGCCTTTATAAAAGAGACTCCAGAGAGTTCTATTGCCCCTTCTGTTACAAGAGGACACAGAGAGATGGTCATTACCAGACACCAAATCTGCCTACACCTTAATCTTGAGCTTTCCAGCCTCCAAAACTGTGAGAGATAAATACTTAAGCCAACTAGTCTATGGTATTCTTTTATACCAACCCCCAACAGACTTAAGACAGCAGATATGGTTGGGTAATTTCTCACTTTTCTCCCTGTCTAGAACCACTTTCCAACACCCCAGCCTCCTGCCATGTCTGACCCCATCACACTGAATGTCGGGGGGAAGCTTTACACAACCTCACTGGCAACCTTGACCAGCTTCCCTGACTCCATGCTGGGTGCCATGTTCAGTGGGAAGATGCCCACCAAGAGGGACAGCCAGGGCAACTGCTTCATTGACCGCGATGGCAAAGTGTTCCGCTACATCCTCAACTTCCTGCGGACCTCCCACTTGGACCTGCCTGAGGACTTCCAAGAGATGGGCCTGCTCCGAAGAGAGGCTGACTTCTACCAGGTGCAGCCCTTGATTGAGGCACTGCAAGAGAAGGAGGTGGAGCTCTCCAAGGCCGAGAAGAATGCCATGCTCAACATCACCCTGAACCAGCGTGTGCAGACAGTCCACTTCACTGTGCGGGAGGCACCTCAGATCTATAGCCTCTCCTCCTCCAGCATGGAGGTCTTCAACGCCAACATCTTTAGTACCTCTTGCCTCTTCCTTAAGCTCCTTGGCTCCAAGCTCTTCTACTGCTCCAATGGCAATCTCTCCTCCATCACCAGCCACCTGCAGGACCCCAACCACCTGACTCTGGACTGGGTGGCCAATGTGGAGGGCCTGCCAGAGGAGGAGTACACCAAGCAGAACCTCAAGAGGCTCTGGGTGGTGCCAGCCAACAAGCAAATCAACAGCTTTCAGGTCTTCGTGGAAGAGGTGCTGAAAATTGCTCTGAGTGATGGCTTCTGCATTGATTCTTCTCACCCACATGCTGTCGATTTTATGAACAATAAGATTATTCGATTAATACGGTACAGGTAAAAGGACCCCAGCAACCCTGGTGGGGGGCTCCCAAGAAGCTCCACATCAGCCAAGATCTTGGAGAGTGTCTCACCAGTGGTGTGAGGCAGGGCGCTATACTAATCTGTATTAATCGCATAGCAGGACTTGATTCACCCCACAGTGCAGTCTACCTATAGGAATCCATGTGTCCTCTCAACGGAGCCACCTTTTTTCCTTGCCACTTTGAGCTAGAGATGGGCAGTTTGTCATGACAAATGAAGTATCTGCCAATGTGTCCTAAAGGCCACAGGAGGGCTTTCTGGCTACAGAGGAATGGCTGGTTCTTCATGGGTACCAGCTCTCTCTGTATCACTAGGCAGTGCCTCTCTCAGCCCTCTGTGAAAGGAGCCCCTCGTGGAAGGGAGGGGGTGAAAACAGGGAGCTCCCTTCAGTTCCCCAGGACGTAAAGTCACCAGATAGTCCCACTCCTCCTGCTCCTCTGTCCCTAGGATGCAGCCGGGACCTTGGACTTGTTCACCCAGCAGCAGCCATGTTTGGCTGGCTCAGAAATGCAGAAGGATTTCAGAGCTGCGTTCTTGACCGACCCACACCGTGGCGGGGAGAGATTTGAGCTGTGGCATGGCCCAGACGAGGGAGTGTCCAGCCAGGGTTCAGAAGATGGGGATATCCCTCCTGACTGAGTCAAATGTAGTAGACATTTGGGGATTTCTCACTTCAGAGATGAGTTGTTGTCCCTACAAAGATTTTAAAGTATCTGGAGCCAGTGCAATGAAAGGCATTTCATGATGTGGACTGTTACATGATTTTTGTAATCCTTTTCCCAAGAATTTGAAGTATCATTGAAACAGGTCATTTTAAACAAATAATATTATGGACTCTCAGGGTTGGAAAAGAATCCAGGCATCACTTAGTCCTCCCCAGCTCCCAGCACACCCCAACTCATGTGGGGCTGAGTGCCTCTCCCCAGGACCTTCAAAGTGATCATATATCCCTGCTTGCATACCTCCAGCAAAGGGAAGCTCATCATGCCCAAGGCAGTCCCTGCCATGACTGGCCAGAGCTGGCTATTAAAAAGCTCTTCCTTCCATCGAACCAAAATCTGTCTTTCCACTCCCATTTTCTAGTCTTGGTTCTAGACCTGCCTTCTCACCCACACGTATACTTTCTCTTTCAAAATAGCCACCTTAAGAAGCCAGACACTTAATCCTGACCATATTACTACTTTGGAATTAGGTTCCCCACTAGCATTTGTCTTCAGAACCAAGGTCAGCCCATCCTCCACCCACACACCCCCTACACCCACCATCCATTGTAAGTCAGTCCCATTTTGTGATGGCTTTGCTTTGTTTGTGACCACAATTTCACCCATCTTCTCACCAGCCATGGCTCCGCATAGCTTTTGACCACTTCCTGTTGGAGAATGAAGATTTGTCCTCTCAAGAAAGTGTTGCCAGAGGAAGGAGCCCAGGGGCTTCTAGGACAGGGTGCAGCAAGGAGCCCAGGAGTGGGCTGGACACTCTTAGAGTATCCTGTCCTACGACACTGCTCTGAAAGACACAGCCTTCCACTGTGGCACTGTTTCCTCCTTGAGGGAAGGTCTAGGGCAAGACACCCCAAGCCACCACTTCCCAGGGGGTGATGAACAGTGCAGGCCTCAGATCTGCACATTATGATTCATCCCTGGAAATGGCCTTGGAAGTTCCACAATTTTCCCCATTGGGCAGAGACCCTCAGACAAAACCAGGGAAGCCTAGTGACATAGTCACCCACAGGAGATGGGCTGAAGAAGGGGCGTCTTGTAGTTACAGCCTGGGGATAGGGAGCCGGTATGCTAGGCCGTGGGTAAAGGCTGCATCTGTTAGGTAATAAAGGCCTCTTCCTCCTACAGGGGGACCCAGGAGTCTCTGACAGCTGTCCCAGGCCACCAGGTCAATGGTACTCAAGAAAGTCACTCAGGGGAATCCAGATTAGAACAGGTTAGAACAAAAAAAAAAAAAAAAAAAAAAAGAACAGGTTAGAACAGGTCGCAGAAGCTGTGACCACAACAGTTGAAGGAAGAAGTCTAGTAAATCACTGCTACCCATTTCTCCTCCATAAAAAGTCTCTTTCTCCATCTTTTCGGTGCTTCTTAATTCACACAGCTTGATGTTAGAGAAAGTAAAGGACCTGTGAAGTCACTAATGTGCTATGTGACTTTGTGCAAGTCACTCACCTCACTGAGCCACCTCCATTTCTGCATCTGTGAAATGGGCATAACAATAATACATAACCCTACCTACCTCACAGGGCTGTTGTGAGGATCAAATGAAATAACGTATATGAGAATCCAATATACATGATAAATGGTGTTGCTATTTTGTGTCTGCTTATAAGGGTTGAAAAAAAAACCTGGCCTTGGAGTCAAGCTGACCTGAATCTGAATTCTGGCTCCTTTCCTCACTGTGTGACCTGGGATAGGTCACCAGGCCGCTCTGAAATGTTTCCTCCTGGGGTAACAACCCCATCTCCCAGTGTTATGTGACTTAAATGAGCTGTGAAAAATTCCTAGCTAGGCCTGGCACATAGGAACCCCATAAATGCTTGTTCCTTCAGGAAATAATCGTGATGCACTGCTGTGAGTACAGTTCAACAAGCCTATGTGGAGCACTTGGGGTGTGAGCCCCAAGGATGCAAACAGCCACAGTAAGTTCAATCTTGAAAGGCTCAGAGGACCACAAAATGTGCTGTGGGAACTTGGAGAAGGCAAATTCAGTTTTTAGCAAGGGCTTGATGGACGGCCAAGTTGGGCCTTTAAGGGTAGGTTGGGTTGTGACAGCTAAACAGGGTACCACTAGTACAGGACACAGCAGGAGCAGAGACCGGGGAGGTGAGCAGGAAGGGGGAGCCCTCACAGCTCCAGCGCCAGGGGAGCAACAGGTGGTGCACTGAGCACACTCACTCTGCATCCCTCTCCAGTAAGTGCAGCCATCTGCCTGGCAAAACAGAGCATGGAGCGGTTCAGGGAGCAGCATTCCAGAGGAGAGTGAGTTGGAGTGAGCAGGCACTGGGAGGTGGAGGTGTGCATCTTGTGAGCCCTTCCCTGCCCTGAAGAAGACCTAATGCTGATCAGTGAGCTCAACCAGACTCAGTTTAGCCTTTCGCACAGCTAAGAGCTTTGTCCCAACTGAAGGGACAATACCAGGCACATGTGAGTTTGTTGACTCTCTCTTCCTGCCCCAGGTGTGGTGCCACGCATGCAGAGGGATGGTCAGGAAGGGTGCTGGACAGAAGCCTAAGGCACCTTGGTGTTACCACTTCGTGAGGCCAGTCACCACATAGGGCCCTTGCATGTTTGAAGGCCACCTCAGGCACTCCTTCCTGTGATCTTCCTGTGACCTCATAGCCTCAGAGTCACCTAAAGCCCTTTGCCCTCTTATGAAGGACAAGCCTTGAACCTTTCTGTTCTGCCTTCAGGCCAGAGCTCCCTGTGCAGAGGGAGCCATGGTATACTCCTGCCCTCCTCCCACCCCTGCCTGCATATATGCCAGTGCCCAATACAGCTTCACTGGCCAGGATGCAGTCACTCTGCTTCTTAAACAGACGTATGGTCTCAAACCTAGCACTTTTGTAACTGCCCCTTGGTTCACCCAAAACGTCGAGGTTTCTTTTACAAATTACTCCTGAAACAGGCTACTATGACTGTGGCTGGGCCAAGGTCAGCCTGAGACCAGTTTCTCAGCTCACCTATCTAGATAACCAGCCCATCTGTCTACGGCCATACTACCCTGAACACGTCAGATCTCATCTGATAACCAGCCCATTCCTTTTCTGTGGTTTCTGCACTGACCCCAAGTCTGCCTGGGCAGGGATGGGGGGTGGAGGGTGCAGGGCTGATGGGGGAGTGTTGGCAGAGAAAGGAGGCCCTGTGATCCTCTTGCAGAGCAAAATAACCTTGATAACCAGCCTATCAAAGGGAAGGGCTGGGCTTTTTTTACAGGTCCTGTGGGCTCCTGGATGACAGCTCCATCTGCCTAGACAGCCTAGTGACCTTAGTCTCCTTTAGAATCTTCAGGATAGCATGGCACCAAGCAAGGAACCATGGAGTCAGTCTGATGCCACGTGGGTTCACCCCTGTCTGGAGCATGGGACCAAGGGGGCCCTGAGGAGAGAAGTCAGCCTATGGAAGCCAGAGGTTCACTGAGCAAGCCACAGCACCCAGAACCCCATCCAATACAAAAGACAACAAAACAAGCCCTGTGGTGCCACTTTTGGCTTTGATTTCTGGGCAGGAAGTGCTTGTCTGACCCTCACTTACCCTGGTCCTATTTCCTACCAACTTCCTTGGTCCTCCCACCCCAATATACAAGGCATTTCAAAGCCTTTGTCAACATTTCCCAGTTAGCTGGCAGCCCTAGAGTGTTCTAGTCCGTTCTCATGCCAGGTCCCTTCCCAGAGCCTAGGTTCCTTTTTACTGAGGTTTTGGGTAAAGGCCCAGTTGAGTCACATTGGAAATCCTCTAGAGATCCTGCCAGCTAAAGACAAAGGTTAATGTGTTGTGACATGGGTACTCCTTCCCCAGCCCTAATTAGTTCACTTTATAAGCCCAATATTGGTAATAAACACCTTTTGTTGGGTACCTCATAGGTTCCCAAGCTCCTTCACATCTATAGTGTCCTTTCACAGAACTCTAAATATGCCATGCTGTTCCACACCTCTGCCTGAGCTGGCCTTTCCTGCCATCTTCATAGCAAACATCTGCTCATCCTTCGGTGCTCTGCATGAGCCTTGCCTCCTTGGCTCACTGCACAGTTAGTCCCAACCCCCTTTGCCACCCTACAGCTGGTGAGGACTTTTGCCATCATACTGCAGCTGCTCAGAGTGCTGAGCTGCTCAGTGTGTGTCAACCAGCCCTCAGAGTAAAGCCCTGATTTATAGCGTTGGCCAATTTCCATGGTGCAAATACTCTCACTGTAGTCAATTTCAAGTTACCAAAGTGATGTCACTGGTCATCAGGAAAAAGATGCATGCAATGGGCTCTGGAGAGCTGGGGGAGCCTGCCGCAGAACAAGAATTGCACGCTTGTGAGGGCAGGAGCTCTGTCTTGCTACTTGTATCACCAGTGCCCAGCACACATAAGGTGCTCAATATGTTTGAAGGACCTCCGCCACCTGCAAAAGAAGACATTCTCACCCCCATGATGTCCTCTTCTGGCTCAAAAATCCCTCTTGTTCCAAAGTCCAGCTCAAACATTTTCCTATAGCATAAGTAAAAGTCCAAAGTTCCTAGCTCTTTACAGACCAGCTTCAACCTACTTTAAGAGCATAGATTCTGCAGTCAGACTGCCTGGAGTCAAATCCTGACTTTGCCACTTCATGGCTATGTAACCTTGGGCAAGTTCCTTAACCTCTCCATTTTCTTGTCTCTAAAGTGGAGGTAATAATGCCCACATCATAGGGTTGTTACAAGGATTTAATGAGAATTATATCTATAGCTTTTTGAATAGTGCCTGGAGTTAGAGTAAATGCTATACATACTACATTACTTATTACTATTACCATTATCATCATCATCACTTTCTGTCCTCATTTTCCTTCTGTCTTACCTGCCCACTCTCTCAGTGTCTCCTGAATAATCCACATGGATTTCCATCTCCTGACCTTTGCCCGAGCCACTCCCACTGCTTAGAGTGTCCCGCCCTCTCCTCTGCAGTGAACCCAAACGCTGCCCATCCACAGTGGACACCATTCTCACCCTCCGCCACCCTCCCACTGAGCCCTTCCTCTTCTGGTCTTCTGGTGCCCTTCTGGTTGGCATCTCCATGGGTCATCACGTGTTCTGTTTATTCATATACTCTGTTAAGCACCTACCACATTCCAAACCCAGGGCTAGGCTCTGGGAAATCAAAGATGAACCCAAACATTCCTCTCTCAGGGAGTTCAGTGGGAGAGAGGTAAACAAATTCCAATATTGTGGGCAGTGCTAAGGCAGACTGGACCACAAATGGGATGCCCAGCTTTAGCTACAACTCCCCAATGTATACACCACTTTACAGGGTACAAAGCACTTTGCTTCCTTTTTCTCAATCCTCACAGCACATTCTGAGAGGCAGCATAGGAGGGTTTTTTTTCAAAGATAAAACATAAGTACAGAGAGAGGAAATGACTGTCCTGTGACCACACTGTGTGTAAGTACATGCCTGGCACATAGTAGGCCCTTGGCTATTGAATTAACTGTCATTAAATTCAAGTTAAGTAGCCAAGTGGAGGTGAGAACCCAGTCTGAATCCTCCTTCAGGATTATTTCTACTCAACTGTGAGGTCAAGAACAAAATTGGGTTTCCAAGAGGCAGGACTCTGATCCAGGCTTTTCTACCAATGTTCTAGGTGTCATTGGGCAAATCCTGTCACTGTCTTGGCCTGAAAGCTTTCTTGGCAAAATGCAGGAAGGTGAAGTTCAGCTCTACCAGCTAGCGATCTCTTCTAGCCAAAGCTGGATAGAAAAACGATCCTCCTAGCTCTCGAACTATATGAACAGAGACCAGAAGTCCCTTGATGGGGCTGCCAAGAGGGCTTCAGGCACAGGACTGGCCCTACCTATCTTCTCCTAGCCTTTCATCCTGTGAACATGATACTCGGGTGATGGAGCAGTCCTGGGATTTTCATACTTCCCAATGTGAAACAATGGACTCTACTAAGTGCTGCTAGGGCTAAAACCACCAGGCAAATTGAAGTCACTCAAATGACATGTCACACTTACTGGCACTCCCATGAGTGAAGTCCGAAAGCTTTTGTGAGGGTGTGGCTCATTCCCCTGAAACCCTCACCTCCTTAGAAGAAGTTGGTTAGACAGGCTGAGTGCCCATCATCACTCCTGAGTGGAGAGAAGGCCTCCCTTCCTGAGAGGACTGTCAGAACACGATACCCATTGTCTATTTTTTGGCATAGAACCTGTGTTGTTCTAGAAGGAAACATAGCTGGCCATGAAAGGCAAAGAGGAAAGAATGAGCCTTCAGTCAAGCAGACCAGTCCAAATCCTGGCTGTGACATGTGACCCTGGCCAGCACCATCCTCTCTCTGTCTGAGTGACTTCATCTACCAAGTGGTGATAAAAATATCTATAATACCTACCTGATGGAGTGATTATAAGGCTTAGTGGAAAAAATGCATGGAATGTACCTGGCTCCCTCCTCTTTCCTTCCTCTCTGTACTCCTTGCTCTCCACAAACTCTCCTAAAGCAGGGACTACCTCTCACACCCCTATATTCTTAGCTTTCAGCAGACTGCCCCCAAGGGGAGCACGTCAGTTTGTGTTTGTTGAATGAATGAGTGACTCCACTGCTTTCCCTGTGAGGAAACAGGTCCCAGAGTGGTGGAGGAATTTGTCCCAGTTACATTGCCAGGGAGGGCTCCAGAAAACCTGGTTCCCAGCCCTCTCTTCATACAATACCTTGTGTATGCCATGCTTAGCAAAACTCTCTCTGCACACCAGACTCTTCCTTTTTTTTTTTTTTATTTTATTCATTTATTCATGAGAGACACAAAGAGAGAGGCAGAAACATAGGCACAGGGAGAACCAGGCTCCCCAGGGTGGAGCCTGATGCAGAACTTGACCCCAGGACCCCAGGTTCACAACCTTAGCCAAAGGCAGACGCTCAACCACTGAGCCACCCAGGTGCCCCCAGACTCTTCTTTCAACCTCTTGGTTGGTGAGTAACAGCCTTGGAACCAAAACCCAGATCTATTGGGCTCCAAAGCCATGAGCTTGTTCCACAAGGCCCACCAAAAGCTCAAGTGGGGCATAAGCAGGATTTTAGACCTGTTTCCTAGGCATGGGTTTAGCTAGTACTGCAAGTGATGAGCCTCAGTTGGGATGATGCCTCACCACCTACTTCCCTGCATAAATCTGACATTGGACAACAGCCAAAATCTGAGGCTGAAGGCCAAGTGGCCTTACCTGTTCCCCTTTGCCAGATCCTCATTGCCAAAAGCAAAGAAAAAGGACATACTCTCTTTCATCATTTCTAAGACATTTTTTTCAAATTCCAGAGTCCCTGAAACCGGATGAGACTTGACCATAGATAGTATTTTACAATTATAATTGGCAGCATTTACTCTAATGTGGTGGGACGTAAAATAAATTTGTGTCTTGAAATTATCTTAGATAAAGAAAGATCCAGGCTGAGCTGCCCAGGCCAGTGTCACTGTAGATCTGTGTGCAGTTCCTTTCCCCTGGGCTATCTGGAGCCTGGAGGCTCACTTTCCTCTGGCTCTGCCCCTTGGCACCCTCCAATAGCGAAAGTGGCCAGGGCCACAAAACTGGTCAGTGGCAGGGCTAGGTCAGCTTCCTGTGGGCTGGACCTGCTCCTCCTCCCTTCTCTCCCCAGTGCCCAGCATAGGGCCTCCTCATTCAATGCCAAGAAATATGATTGACAACAATAAGGGCTGACACTATTGAGCCAGCAACATTCCAGGTATTTTATCATCATGAATATTCTTTTTTTAAAATATTTTATTTATTTATTCATGAGAAACACAGAGAGAGAGGCAGAGACACAGGCAGAGGGAGAAGCAAGCTCCGTGCAGGGAACCTTAAGTGGAACTCAATCCCAGGTCTCCAGGATCAGGCCCTGGACTGAAGGCAGCGCTAAACCGCTGAGCCACCCGGGCTGCCCTCATCATGAATATTCTTAATCCTCACCAGAGCCCTGTGAGGTAGGAACAATTATTGCTATATCCGTTTTATAGGTGAGTGGTATGGGATGTTGACATTGTAACGCCCAGTACCTAAGAATGTAACTATTTGGAGAGTCTTTAAAGAGGTAATTAAGTTAAATGATGTCATTAGGGTGGACTATAATCCAATATGACTTGTGTCTTTATAAAAAGAGGAAATTTGGACACAGACACAGAAGGAAGGACCCTGTGAAGACACAAGGAGATGTCTGCCATTTGCAAGCCACAGAGGGAGGCCTCGGAAGAAAATGACCCTTGCCAGCACCTTGAACCCATGCTCTGAACCACCACCTCCACCCCAGGGGAGGAAGGCCTCATGGCTCCAGCCCAGAGCAATGCCACTACCTAGGCTTTGACTGCTTTTCAGCCCTGCCAGCCTGGATAGGCTCCTGGTAACCCCTCTGTCTGGGGTTCCTCCAGCTGAATGGGGTTAACACTGGCATGGGCCTGGGGCAGAGATGAGAAGATGGGCCACAATGGTAGGGCTGAGAACAGAAAACACGCATACACATACACACACACACACACACACACACACACACACACCACCTTGTCTCCAGGGTCCTTGTCTCCTAGAGTCCTGTTCTTCTGTCTCTTCACACTGCCTTGGAATTACACCATAACAAATAGTCTGATGTTCAACTCTGGTATGTATCCTGGCATTAAAAATCCGTGCCAAGCACCAACTACCACTGGCCAGGCATCAACAGGAGTGTTACCTGTATGATCTCATTTAATCTTAACAACAATCTGAGAGGTCATTATCACAGCACTCACTTACAAGTGAAGACACTGAGGCCCTAATAGATTAAGTGGCCTGAAGGAACAGTAGGCAGAAAGGGGCAGAACTAAGATTTGAGACCAAGTCTATCTGACACAGAGACTCAGAGCCACCACGTCACACAACTCCAGGGGGTTCAATGTGACCACTGCTCCTGGGAGTTGTGCAGTGCCCAGCCTCATAAGCCTCCCCTGTTCCCAGCCTCATCATGTTTCTAAGGATGTAGAGACCTAAGGATGTAGAGACCATTTCCTAGGGTCTGGGGGCATAGATATGAGCCTATTTTCCTGGCTGACAGTACCCATCAGGGAATACAGGCAGGGAAACAAATTATTTCTACCCATTGAGATTCCTGTTTTCTTAAGAAGGCAGAGATGAGAGGGGTGAGAGAGCTAAGAGAACCTGGGACCACACTGGAGAGGAAACAAGATGAAATGCTTCACCAAGGAGAACATCCTTGTGATGAGTATTGAAGGACAAGTAAAAGTTTCATAAGCAGACAAGCCAAGGAAGGGCCATTTAGCCATAAAGGACATCATGTGCAAATAATAATAATAATAATAATAGCTAAAATGGATTAAGCATTCCTTAGGTATCAGTCACAATGTTGGGCACCCTAATTGCATTATCTCATTCATTCCTCACAACCTATACAATAGGTACTACAATTAGTTTTACAGATAACAAAACTGAGGCTCAGAGAGGGTGACTAACTTGTTCAAAGTCACACAGCTTGGAAGTAGTAGGACAAGGATTCCTACCCTGATCTGCTGTCCCAAAGCCTGTGCGCTCATCACTGCCATGATACTGTGTTTGTACAGAAAACTGGAGTTGAGAGTTAGTAAAAGAACTTTAATGTTTCCTTAATAATTTCTCTGATTCTTCCAACCATGATTAATGGTGACCAGCTCTTCCTCTGGCCTTTTCTGACCAGAGAGTGGGGGCGGTTTCACATCCAGGGACACAGTGGACTAAAATTTGGCAGGGAGATGGGGCAGGATGGGGCAGGGTAGAGCTTGTTTGTTTGGAAGCCTCTAGGACCTTGTGAAATGTTCAATATTTTTTGCTTTGCCTTAAAGAAAATCCAAACAAAGTAGAAAACATTTCCTCTCTAAACACCCCATCATTTTAAGAAAAGGGAGGAAGATCCATTTAGTGAATTCCATCCAAGTTGATTTGGTGCCCTGCTGGCCAGAGGCCCCAGCTCAAGTTTTGAGGGTTTTGTTCTGCTGTTTTTGAGGACTGGGTCAGCAAAATACAACCCAGGATTGTTTGTCTATTTTTCCCTGTTGTCCCATGACTCCCAGACAAGACTTGCCAAAACTCACTCTCCCACCAGCACTCTCAAAGAGGCCATTTTTGGGGTGAAATGTAAGAGAGAATTAAGAAAGGCTCAAAGCTGCAGAAAGGCTTGTCCAAACTTTCCAAGCACAGATGAGGTAGTTGTGTATTAGAACAGGGCTGGGAGTCAGGAGTCCTGGGGTCTGGCCTTGGCTCTTTCTCTCACTTGTTTTGTGATGTGGAGTCCCTTGGCCTCCCTGGATTTGTTTCCTTGTGTGTGAAATAGTGGGGTCAGTTACTCATTCAACTAACACAAAGGACCTTCACTTACAGGCGTTATGCTGAGGATTTGGTGGATAAACAGACTATAGTAGAGGCTGTGAGTTGCCCCCTCAGTATCCATCTCTCCTTACTTCTTTCTGTAATAAGAACTCATGAATTTTAGCCAGGACTTGTCCACCTAAAAGGAAGACCATATTTCCCTGCCTCCCTTGCAGTTAGAAATGGCCACATGACTAAAATCTTACCAATAGGATGTGGATGTGGGCTACTTCTGAAGTGTGTCTCTAAGTCGAGGTAGTATGCCCCTCTTTGTCTCTTTCTCTCCCTTTTGTATGCTGGTTGGAATAGCAGACATGTGGCAGGAGTAACCATCATGGACCATGACAGGAAGGCCATATGCTGAGGGTGGTAGAGCCACAATAGAGAAGGAACCTGGGCCACTGACATCACAGAGTACTGTATCTGCCCAGGACTGATGACTTCCACGATTCTATGAAAGGATGTCAGCCTTAGCAGCCCATTGTTTCTTTTCACATGTAACCAAACCTAATGAAAACAAATACTCCCACCTTATTCATACAAAAGAAACTCATAAATGAGATGGTAAGGGATCATTTCAGTACACTAAGCCAAGCTGAAATTGGTCTCACTGTCCCAAGGCTAGTCCAGTGAGCCTACAAGGAGCTCTGATGTCCAGGATCCCCCTATCCCTGGGTTGGTTCAGTTCTGCCAGGAGCCAAAGCTTTGTCTGAACCCCAGCTTCCTTGCCTGGGTCCAGAAAACCATTTAGCTCTGTCAGTCTTTTGGTCTGGCCCCTGGACCCGTCTCTCCAGGTTATAGATTGATACTCTGCTTCATAAGGACAATTTCCCTGGAACAAAGATGTTTCTTGCCACCTGCTATGATATGGGCATCGCAATTGAGAGGTTTTCAGTACAAATTGGGGAAGCTTTTTGACATGGCCTGCTAATGTGTTGCCTAAGGAGTCCAAGTTCTCCTGGCAAATCTGGCATTAGGTAGTTAAAGCCTCCATTACCTGCATTTTCCCACATATTAAATAGGCAGACTACTGGGGACCTCAGATTGATCCTCAACTGTCCCACACCTTACATTCAGGATTTATGTAATCATGGTGTTCATATGATAGAGGAAGACTCCCAACTCTTCCCACAATGTGTGAAGCAGCCTGGTTCCAGCTGGGAATTTTCAGTGTTCATAAACTTCATAGGAAAGGGCATAAGATGCCAAAGGCTCATGGAATAAGATGCACTAACAATCGGGGCACCTGGGTGGCTCAGTGGTTGACTGTCTGCCTTTGGCTCAGGTCGTGATCCTGCGGTTCTGGGACCGAGTCCTGCATCAGGCTCCTAACAGGGAGTCTGCTTTGCCCATTACGTATGTCTCTGCTTCTCTCTATGTGTCTCATGAATAAATAAATAAAGTATTTTTAAAAAAAGATGCAATAACAATCATCTCCAAAGGGGCTGGAACAGGGGAAACATTAGCAAGCTCTGGTCTCCATTTTCTTTACAATATGCCTATCATAGGATGTGGGTTGTCATGGCAATGAAGGATTGGCAGTTGGACACTGGAAGAAGACTGTATCATGTCGCAAGGGAAAATGAAATATTTGAGACATAGACAATTTGATTGAAATATACCTCACTGAGCTCAGAGCTTGTTCCTATGATGTCATTAAGTATCATGAGCCCACTATAATACATGGTGTTTCCTCATGCTATCCTCAAGACCCCAAGGGGTCAAGTCCTCAAAAGGGGCTTTTCATGAGGGAAAACATTCCCACTGCAGACTCCTACAACTGCACCCAGCCCCATGCTCTAATTTGGTCCCACTGTAGGTGGGACAATAGTCACTGTAGGTCCCATTCAGGTGAGGACTAGTATGTTCTACAGCAGAACTTTCCTGTGTGAACCCTGCCCTCCTCTCTACCCTGGCTTACTAATGAAGCCTCGGCATGTCTTCTGGTCAGGTCTAGGAAGCTATAAGAGAGCCTTACATATCTGTTCTCCTTATTCATTCTGGTGTGCCAAATCTTCCCAATTCTTTAAACTCTAGTTCAAATGGCCCCTCCTCCAGGAAGCTTTCTTTAGTTCACCCCCTAAGCTCCTATTGCTGTTACTAACAATAATAATAATTCATTAAGTCCTTACAAAGAGCCAGGCACCATGCTGTTATTTACAAACATAATCATTCGATTAAGTCCTCACAATGACCTCTGAGATAAGTGTTATTACCTATAACACTATAGATGGGAAACTGAGGCTGAGGGAAATGAAGTGTTGTGCCCAAGATAAGTGATTGAATCTGGGTTTGAGCCCTGGTGTATCTACTAATAACCACTGCAGTATATTGTCTCTCACACTTCTTGGAATTGCTCTGGCTGTTTCCTACATGTGTACCCTCTCTTAGAATATGATAATTTCCGATCCACTCCAGTTTGGCAGCCTTGGATTCTGGGATCATTAGAGAGAGCAGTGAAGGAGACCCGGGGTCTTTTTGGTGGCTCTCTAGGAAGCACCACCAGTGCCTCTGTTGCTGGTTTCATTTCTAAAAGAGTCTCGTCGTCCCTTCCCCCACCCCAACCTCAGCCCTTTATGCTGGGTGCAACGTTAGAATTCCTGGACTCAGCTTCTGAATATTGATTGTTTGCAGGAGCTAGTCAGCAATTTGTGGTTTCCCGACAATGGCTCTGTGTTTTATAATAGAACTGGGCTTGTTTGCGTTTCTATCATCAGGCAGGGCACAGGCCTGGGGTCTGGCCTGCCCTTTTGCCTGGTGACCTGGAGTTATTCTGTCATCTGCTCCAACCCCTCAGAGTGGTGGACACAGCACAGGGCAGAAGGCTGAGCTCTGCTATCCGAAAGCTAAAACCCAAACAAAACTGCAGCTCTTGCC
Source organism: Vulpes lagopus (assembly GCF_018345385.1). NCBI lineage: Eukaryota > Metazoa > Chordata > Mammalia > Carnivora > Canidae > Vulpes > Vulpes lagopus. The sequence continues at coordinate 28,977,690 of NC_054838.1, read as the reverse complement.
CAGAGAAGGGATTGTTATAATGCCTGTTCTTTTAAATAGGTACTTTAAAAGAAAAAAAAGTGGGTTCAGATTCAGGATGGCTATGTTGATAAGGGGGTAGGGAAGCAAGCACCTTCATGTGCTATTGGTGGGATATAAATTAGTGGGATTTCTTTGAAGGACTAGTTAGTACCATTTATTGACATTTAAAATGTGCAAACTCTTAAATGCAGCACTTCTAGTTCTATAAATTTATCTTACAGATGTTCTTGTACATTACAAAAAGATAGATATATATATCTTTTGTATATATATTTATATATAGATGTTTATTCCTGTCTTATTTATAACAGTGAAAAACATTAGGAATCTAAATGACCATCATTTAGATGGAGGACTTATAATAAATAAATAGTTGTTTAACCACACAATGGAACATTTTACAGCCATTTTTTAAAAGAAGTACATTTGAGGGTACCTGGGTGGCTCAGTTGCTTAAATGTCTAACTCTTGATATTAGCTCAGGTCTCAGGGTTGTGAATTCAAGCCCCACGTTGGGCTCCATGCTGGGCAGGCAGCCTACTTAAAGAAATAAATAAAAAACCAAATAAGTACATTTGTATGTAAAGAAATGGAACATTCTCTAAGATATACTGCTAAATTAAAACAGCAAGATTCTTGGCAGGGGCAGGAGGGTGTGGGGAAACTGGGTGTGAAAAAACGTGTGTGTGTGAAAAAGGTGTGTGTGTGTGCGTGCGCGCACATGCATGTGTATGTCTATACATATAGAACAAAATCAAGGAGACATTAGGAAACGATCAACATTGATTACTTCTGAGTCAAAGGTCTGACCTCCTGGGGTAGGAGGGAAACTAACTTTTCAGTGACTACTAATTTGCATTGGTTTGATTTTTTCCTCATGTACTTACATTACTTCTACTTAAAAAGCATCCAGGTTGGAAAAATATATTCTTATTCAAACCAAATCCTGCTCTTTTAAACTGTTGCCAAGTCCTTTTCACTTATACCCATAAACTGAGCTGCTCCTGCATCAAGCACTGTGCTCTGCTTTACATAAAGTTCTGCTTTATGTATATTTTCATGTACAAGGTAGGTAGGGGTCAGTATCTCAATTTATAGCTGAGAAAACACGGAAATTAAGTAAATTCCTGTGATGGTTAGTTCTAGTGCCGATTTGGCTATATTATAGTGCCCAGTTTAATAAAACATGGAATCAAATCTAAGTGTTGCTGTCAAGTTTTAGATGTGGTTAGTATCTACAGTCAGTTGACTTTTAGATAATGGAGATTATCCTCAGAATCTGGATAGACTTCATTCAATCAGTTAAAAAGGCCTTACAAGCAAAACTGAGGTTTCCTTGAAGAGGAAGAAATTCACCTCTGGCCTGCTCCTTTGGTACCTACCTGAGAATTTCCAGCCTGCTAGTCTGCCCTTCGATTCCAGACTTGCCATCACCCATAATCCAAAAAGGCAGTTCCTTGTAATAAGTCAATCTCTCCCTCTCCCTCCCCACGCCCCTCTCTCTATATATACATATATTCTCCTTCAGGTTCTAGTTCTCTGTTAGAATCCTGACTGATATACTTCCTGACATCACAGAGCTAATAAACAGATGGGGTTTGAATCTATATCCATCTGTCTTCGGAGTATTTGTCTCCCCACCAGATGCCAGAGCAAGCTTGACAAAACACAGATGGGTTCTTGTCACCAGCCCATGGGAATCCTTTCACTGATTCCATCACCTACAAGATAAAATAAAAATGCCTAGCATGACTGTGTCCAAGCTATTTTGGTTGCATGTGGCAGAAGATACAACTTAAACTGGCTTGAGAAAGCTTAAGTCAGCCAGAGAGAAATTCTGAGTGATGGTGTTGGCCAATTAATGAGCATTATGAGAGGAGGGGGGGTGTGGACTTACTGCCTTTCATACTGGAGAAGTTAAGAGGGGCTGATTTTTATCAGAACTAGTTTCTCTCTCTCCATCACTCAGCTTTGCTTTCTTTCCTTTTTTAATTTGTAATCTCTTTCTTGGTAATGCTGTCCGTTAATACTGGCAAGATGGTTGCTGCTGCTATAGCCTGCACACTCCTGGGTCCAGTAGAAAAAGGGAACTCACTTCTCCCATATCAAAAGTAGAAGGTGGGACATCTGGGTGGTTCAGCAGTTAAGCATCTGCCTTTGGCTCAGGGTGTGATCCTGGGAGTCCCAGGATCAAGTCCCACATCGGTCTTCTGCAGGAAGCCTGCTTCTCCCTCTGCCTGTGTCTCTGCCTCTCTCTCTTTGTCTCTCATGAATAAATTAATAAAATCTTTAAAAAAAAAGAAAAGAAAAGAAAGTAGAAGGTGTAGCTCAAAAAAATTGAGCTGTCGGGGCTCTAATTGGTCTGCTGTGGACATGTGTCACTGTTAGCAGTGATGTGTTACTCATCAGTTGGTCTGGGTCTGCACTGTATGTATGGATGAGGACTGCCCTACCCAACCAACATGGGCTGAGAATAAGGTAGAGTAGATCTCCAAAGGAAATCAGGAGTTGTTACTGGAAGTAACTGGATAAATGCTGCACATTCTACAATGTCCACTGCAGTGCCATCCAAGGCTGAAAATTGCCTCATCCTTACCCAACTCCTTCTCCTTCCCCATACAACTTACACTCAGGCTTTTCTTGGTCACTTGCCATTCCTTGAACCAACCTCAAAGCCTCCTTCCTCTATGTCTTTTTCCTGCTATTCTTTGTGCCTAGAATGGCATTCCTTCCTATCCTCCTCCTAAAAAAGATTACCTTTCTTTCAAGACCATCTCAAATAATAATCACTTCAGGAAACCTTAGTGGATGTCTTAAAACAAATTACCCCTTCCCTCCCTCTTCTTTGTTCTTTTTTTTTTTTTAATGATTTTACTTATTTATTCATGAGAGACACACAGAGAGAGGCAGTGACACAGGCAGAGGGAGAAGCAGGCTCCCTGCAAGGAGCCTGATGTGGGACTCGATCCCAAATCGCAGGATTAGGACCTGAGCCGAAGGCAGATGCTCAACCGCTGAGCCACCCAGGCTTCCCTCTTCTTTGTTCTTACAGACAGGTTGGTTGGTTTGTTTTAGAGAGAGACAGACAGACAGACAGACAGAGACCATGTACACAAAGGGGGGGGGTAGTTGCAGAGGGAGAGGGAGAGAGAGAAAATTTCAAGCAGGGTCCATGCCCAGCACAGAGCCCCAGCACAGGGCTCAATCTCATGACCCTGAGATCATGACCTGTGCCAAATGACAGAGCCACCCAGGTGCCCCCAGATAGTTTTGTTTTTACATAGAAACATTAGCACATTCTTCCTGATACTATGATGACTTAAGTACCTGACTGGTGTCTCCTAGTCTGTAAGCTCCATGAAGGCAAGGACAACACATTAATCCCATTTGTAACCTACACAGTGACTATCATAGTATATTGAATATATTTGTTTGAGCAAATGTTTATAAGGCATCTATTCTTTGGTAGGTTCTGTGTCAGGTTTTGGAGAAAACACTACATAAAAACACAACTGGGGTGCCAAGGTGGCTCAATCCGTTAAGTGTCTGCCTTCAGCTTAGGTCATGATCTCAGGGTCCTGGGATTGTCAGGCTCCCTGCTCAGTGGGGAGCCTGCATCTCCATTGTCCTCTTCCCTTCTCCTGATTGTGTACTCTTTCTCTTACTTGCTCTCTCTCTCAAATAAATAAAATTTTAAACACACACACACACACACACACACACACACACAACTGGACCATATTTGCTTCTATTTCAAATGGAATGGCAATTCCTTTCAGGAGCCACTTAGGTAGGCACGGCAGTAGTAAACAATAGCAATGAATCCAGAATTTGAACACAGACAGTCTGACACTAGAGTGTACAATCTTAACCATCTTTCTGCATTTACTATATTCCAATGGTTAGAGCATAGTGGAATATGGAATCCCACAAATCTGGGTTCCATTCCTGACTCTACCAGTTCCTAGGGTATGACCTCAGGCAAGCTGTTACTTTCTTCCAAAACTACAATGTCCTCCATCTATAAAGTGGGCATCACCTTTATATTTACCTCATGAGACTGTTGTGAGAATTAAATGAGTTAATAATCCACATAAGTCATTTAGCACAGTGTCTGGTACAGAGTCAGAGCTATGTAAATGTTTCTATTATTACATTCCTCAGGAACTTGAAGCCCTTCAGGTATATACTAAACAGAGATAATATGAAGTAAGAATTAGATTTGAGGTCAGGGAGAAGAGAGAAAAAGAAGAAGGGTGTTAAGGAACTGAGCAACAGAGAGGGGACTCCAAGGAAAAAGTCAGCCAGAAAGAAATTCTGAGTGATGGTGTTGGCCAATTAATGAGCATTATGATGATAATCGCCGTTACAAAGTGCTTATCATGTACCAGGAGGTTCTGCTTTGCACAGAGTAACTCAGTTCTCAAGACAATACTATGAGATACATGCCATCCTTTCCTCATTTATAAAGAAACTGAGCCGCAGAGAAGTTCAACCACTTGCCCAAAGTTCAACAGCTAGTGAACTGGTAAAGAAAGATGTCCCATCTCAGTATCATTTACTGAACACCAGCTATATGCCAAGAGCTGCTCTTGGTGTTTATACGTATCACTTAATCCTCACAAAAAACTTAGGAGATAGGAACTGTCATCCCCATTTTTTGATGATGAATTTGAAATTAAGTAATTTACCCAGGGCTACAGAGTAAGCAGAACCAAGACTGGAACTCAAGTACATCTGCCTCTAAAACCCTCACTCCTGCCCTTACAGCAAAATTTGGAAACAACTTAAATACCCAATAACAGAAGAACAGTTAAGAAGATTTGGCTCTATCTACTTGTACAAATTAAGCTACTAAAACTTAGAATTTTAATATCTTGGGTTACTGGGGCCCCTGGGTGGCTCAGTCAGTTAAGCATCTGCCTTTGGCTCAGCTCATGATCCCAGAACCGAGTCCCAATAGAACCCAGCTTCAGGGTCCCTGCTCAGTGAAAAGTCTGCTTCTCCCCCTCCCCCTCCCCCTCCCCCTTCCCCTGCCCCTTCTCTCTCTCTCTCTCTCTCTCCCTCTCAAGTAAATAAATAAAATCTTCAAAAAAAATAGCATGGGAAAATTTTCACATACTAAGTGAATTTTTTTGAAGATTTTATTTATTTGACAGAAAGATCCAGAGAATATAAGTAGTGGGGAATGGCAGAGGGAATAGGAGAAGCAGGCCCCACACCAAGCAGGGAGCCTGACACGGGGCTAGATCCCAGGACCTTGAGATCATGATCTGAGCTCAGTAAGTGAATGTTTTAAGTGAACAGATAAAATTGAATTTATAGTGTGACCTCAGCTAGGTTAAAATACAAATTTTTTAAAAAGATTGAAAGAAAATATGCCAGTTGCCTCTGGGTAGTATAATATGGGTGATTAATTTCTTCCATGTCTTTATAAATTTTGTACAATGAACATGTATTTTCATAATCAGAAACTAATAAAGGAATGTTTTTTAAAACTAGGCTCCAGGGCAGCCCTGGTGGCTCAGAGGGTTTAGCGCCACCTCCAGCCCAGGACGTGATCCTGGAAACCCAGGATCGAGTCCCACATTGGGTTTCCTGCATGGAGCCTGCTTCTCCCTCTGCCTGTGTCTCTGCCTCTGTGTGTGTGTGTGTGTCTCTGTGAATAAATAAATAAAGATGTTTTTTTACAAAAAAGAATCTATAAAAAAAAACTAGGCTGCATGTTTTATTTTTCACAGCCTTTCTCAGTATGGCACTGGTGGCAGAGCTGCAAAGGAGATTGCATGCACAACCTCTATAGTCTCCACTATAACACTCAAGAGTGTGCCAATGCCAGAGTCCCACTAGAAAAGGAACAGAATCCTAATGCCTGAGATAGGGATGTCTTAGCCGAGAAACTTCAGACCCTGAAATTCCAGATTCTCCTTAATTCTCTGTTGCAGCAGGAGCAGCCCATTTCCTCTTGTGAGAAGAAAGCAGTCTGCTCTTACCTGGAGATGCTATGAGAGCCTGAACTAAGGCAAGTACTTGATAAGATGACACTTGCCCTACTCAATATCTAACCCATTGGCCCATTGGCTGCCAGGCTAATTGTCAGAATCAGGACTGGCCTGGGCTAGAAAAGAAGCATCTCTGTCCTGGAAGGAGATGACTTCTACACCAAATGTATTGTAGACCCTAACTGATGTGTGCTGGAAGGAAGCAGGGGAGCCTATGTGGAGATTGATCCTGAAAGTATTAGACATAAGGGAATAGATGGAATACAAGGTTGGATAGGGGGAAAAAACTCTCTCAGGATTGTTGGTGACCAATCCTGTTGGTGACCAAGTGACCAATCAGTGTGAGCAGACACTGATTATACCAGGGGCCCCAAAACATCATTACAGGCCTCTGGTTACAATGAGGAATTTATTTATTTTTATTTTTTTATTTTTTTATTTTTTTTTAAAAATATTTATTTATTTATGATAGTCACAGAGAGAGAGAGAGAGAGGCAGAGACACAGGCGGAGGGAGAAGCAGGCTCCATGCACCGGGAGCCCGATATGGGATTCGATCCCGGGTCTCCAGGATCGCGCCCTGGGCCAAAGGCAGGCGCCAAACCGCTGCGCCACCCAGGGATCCCTATTTTTTTATTTTTAAAAAAGATTTTATTTATTTATTCATGACAGACACACACACACACACAAACACACACACACACAGAGGCAGAGACATAGGCAGAGGAATAAGCAGGCTCCATGCAGGGAGCCGACGTGGGACTTGATCCTGGGTCTCCAGGATTACACCCTAGGCTGAAGCCAGCACTAAACTGCTGGGCCACCAGGGCTGCCCTACAATGAGGAATTTAGAAGCCAAATGATAAAAGGACTTCTAGCCCAAACCCATTTCACAATGGTGAAATACATTCATAGACCTACCCTGTGGTTAATCCCCCAATTTTTGAGAGCACAGATTGATATATATTTAGCAGATATCAGATTCTTTATCTTAGTTTCCTGATCTTTATAGTAGAAAGTGCCAAATGGAAACTCCTTGATATTACCTGGCCAGCCCACTGCTGCAGCCAGCCCAGAGGATAAATGAGAAGCAACACTGCACCCACAAGGAATTACAGAGATTAGTACTATCATAAAAAGACTTAAAGGGAGCAAGAGTGTTCATCCCATTATATCCCTATTCAAATCACCTCTGTGGCCTCTGCAAAAAGCAAATAGGACCTGACAGGTCCTATTGATGATGGTGAACTATCATAAACCTAACCAACTTGTAACCTTAACTGTAGCTGCCATGCTGAATGTGGTATCCTAACTATAAGGCAACCTCTAGCACTTGAAAGGTAACTACTGATCTGACAAACATGTTCTTCACCATTGCTAAAGAGGATCAAAATCAGCTTACCTAGGGTGTCTTGCTGGCTCAGTTGGAAGAGCATGTGACTCTTGATCTCAGGGTTGTAAGTTTGAGACCCACACTGTGTATAGAGCTTACATACACACATACATAAATAAATAATCTTTTTAAAAAATTTTAATTTTTTATCTGAGGCCGAGAGAGAGGGCACAAGCAAGAAGGAAAGGCAGAGGGAGAGGCATAAGAAGACTCCTTACTGAGCAGGGAGCCTAACATGGGGCTCGATCTCAGGACCCTGAGATCGTGACCTGAGCCAAAGGCAGTCACTTAACCAACTAAGCCACCCAGGCGCCCTTATAAACAAATAAACTTTTTAAAAAAAAGTCTACCTTTATCTGAAAAGGCTACAAAACTTTCATTTACTTTCTTGTCCCAGGTCCATGTCAACTCTCTTGCTCTGTCACAGAGTGGTCTATAGACCCCTTGATCATCTTCTCATTCCAGAAAACATCAACAGTGGTCCACTAGAATGATGATATCATGCTAGCAGTCTGGTAGGCAGGAAAGTACCTTAGGTGCCCCCAAAAGACATGAGTGTTCCAGAGGCTGGGAGATAAATTCCCATGAAGATTCAAGGGCTTGCCATGTTAGAGAAGTTTTCAGTGATTCAATGGCTAGGGTATGTAGAATATCCCATCTAAGGTAAAGGACAAGTTATTGCACAAGCATTCCTATCACTGAGAAATAGCCACAATGCTTGGTAGATTTTGGAGGCAGCATATCTTAGACTACAAATGCTGCTCTATTTATCTGAATGCTTTAAAGGCTGCCAGTTCCATTTGGAGCTCAGAGCAAGAGGGTTCTACAGAAGATTCAGTCTGTAGTGTAAGTTACACTGATACTAAGGCATGTGACTCAGATCTGTGGGGCATAAGGATGCTGTGTAGCATCTTTGAAAAACTCTATAAGGAGAGTTGCAGGCTTAGAGTTCTGGGGCAAGACCATGCCTTCTGTGGCAGAGAGCCACTCATTTAAAAACAGATTGTAGCATGCTACAGGGCCATAGTAGAGAGTAATTGCTTGACCATGGGATACCATATTTGTAGGCTGAATAGTGGACTTCCAAAAGATATCTATGTCTTATTCCCTGGAACCTGTGAATTCCACCTTACATGGCAAAACAGAGTTTTCAGATGTGATTAAGTTATGCATCTCGGGGTACCTGAGTGGCTCCGTGGTTGAACATCTGCCTTTGGCTCAGGTTGTGATCCCAGGGTCCTGGGACTGAGTCCCACATCAGGCTCCCTATTGGGAGCCTGCTTCTCCTTCTGCCTATGCCTCTGCCTCTCTCTGTGTGTCTCTCATGAAAAAAATAAAATCTTTTTAAAAAAGCATGTTGATATGGGGGAGATTATTCTAGGCTATTCAAGTGGACCCTAAATGCAATCACATGTATCCTTATGAGAGAGAAGCAGAAAGAGATCTGACATGCAGAGAAGGAAAGAAGGCATGTGACCATGGAGGCAGAGACTGAAATAATGCATCCACAAGTCAAGAAATGCTAGCAGGCACCAGAGGCTGAAGAGGCAGGGAACAGATTCCTCCCCTTGAGCTTCCAGAGGGAGCATAGCCTGTTGAGACCTTGATGTCAGCCCAATGAAACTGATTTTGAACTTCTGGTCTCCAGAATCGTGAGACAATGCATTTCCATGGTTTTAAGCCACTGAGTTTGTGGTAATTTGTTACAGCAGTCACAGGAAACTAATACATCAAGTTACTATACAATTGGAGCTGCCCGTTATGAGTATTCTCAGATCCACCAAGCCATAAGGACTGCAACAGCAATCCACTGTAGGTTGGAAAAGGCACACTTGGTATTGGGCAACAGGTCCAGAAAGCATAGTTACAATAGGCTCAGATTCCCATGTCACTTACCTCTAATGCACTAACATCTCTTCCTGAACTCATACCTATATAGCCTTTGTGGAGAGGGGGGTCAGCCCACATAACATATTGACAGAGAAGGAAAAAATTCAAACCTATTTGAGAGATGGGTTGGTGCAACTTGTTGGTACTAGTCAAAAATGGACAGCTGCCTCATGACTCAGGGATGACTGTAAAGGTTAGTGGTTAAGGAAAATCTTACCAAGGGACATAGGCAGAAGAAGAAGCCGGATTCCTACAGGAAGCCAATGCAGGACTAGGACCCTGGAATCATGACCTGAGCCAAAGGCAGATGCTCAACCACTGAGACACTCAGGAACCCCTACAATCAATAATATTCTTGATTAATCACTTTAGGAGGACAGAAAAGTAGCCTGAGGTACAGTTCTACATTTCTCCTGAGCAATAGTAAATAACTTGAAGTGGGTGATTAGAGACTTGGAAGAAACAATATTGGAAGATTGGATTAAAGAAATCTGGGGAAGAGATATGTGGATAATAGACCTGTGGGAGTCAGTATATACGTCTCTGTATCTGAAGTTACAGCTTTGGGACCAACTGCAGCCACAGGAATTGAGACTTGTTTCACTAATTCTCTTAGGTTATCAAGTGATTGCAGCCAGCAGCCACCCAAGAGGACTCTATGATCAACTTGACCTAGAGGAAGGCATAAAGTGGGACTGAATGGTGCTAGGTTGCGGGGGGTGTTGTGTCTCATTTCTTAATCCGGCCATTGTGCACAATGTCTACCTTCACACAGGTGCAACCTCACAGTGCCTGGCCCAGGCCCACCACATGCCTCTCATTTCCAGCCTCCCAGCCCCTTTGAGCTGCCACAAGGGATAAATATGGGAGTCATTAACAGTCATTTACAAGGCAACTAAATGTTCCATAGGGCCACTCTTGACCAATGGGAGATAGACGTTGATGGATAAATATTTCTCTTTCTTCCCTGAGCAAGATGGTCTTTTTTTTTTTTTAAAGATGGTCTTTAAATGCATTTCACAGGGATCCCTGGGTGGCGCAGCGGTTTGGCGCCTGCCTTTGGCCCAGGGCGCGATCCTGGAGATCCGGGATCGAATCCCACGTCACAGAGCTTCTCAGAAGGTCTCCCATATTTGAGAAACTAGTTGCCCTTAATGGTAGTAAGTCAACAACTCATCCTTGTATTTGCTCTGTTTCATTCTTTTTCCTTTGCTCCTGTTTCCAGGAGCATAACCATATCAAATTAAACTCCTCACATATAAATCCATCTCAAGCTCTGCTTTCAGGAGAATCTAGGCTAAGACAAATGTTTTAAGGCTTTAATCAGAATTGGGAGGCTATTCTGGACTTCTGTCTTCAGTGGCAGGGGATTGGAGTCACATGTCCTCCATTGTGTGCCAACATTAAACAATGTTATTGTTCATAAAACGTCATAAATGTTTTCTTGCAATGAAATCAGGTCACCTGGTGACAATCAGCAATCCTTATGCTCTTAGAATAGTCTGCTTTCATCTTTCTGCCGCTTGATATCCAGGGTAAATATTAATATAATATTAATATTGGTCTCATCTTCTGATGTTGATAAGGGAAAGGATCCAAACATCAAGATGCTCAATGACATCTGGATTCTTCTGGGCTTATGGACAGAGTGCCACAAAGCATAGAACACTCATGAAGACAATGTTGGAAGAGACCCCATGGCAAACACTTCCAAGTCAAGGTCAAAGCACTAGGGGCTAGTACAGAAGAGATTTTTTTCTCTTCCCTATATAATTCTTCAAAATATCAAATTGGCAGCTAGGAGAGAAAAGTAGCGTAGTGCTTAAGAATTCAGGTACCAACACCAGATGGACTGGTGTGAATTCCAGCTCCATCACCCACCAGCCATGGATACCCAAATAAATTTTGCTTCTTGTTTTTTAAGATTTTATTTTTAGGTAATCTCTATACCCAATGTGGAGCTCAAACTTACAACACTGAGATCAAGAGTTTCATGCTCTACAGATTGAGCCAGCCAGGTGCCCCACCTGAGCAAGTTTCTCAAACTGTCCAAAGTTGTCTGCCCATAATGTTTACATAAATGAGATGTCTTTTGTGTCACATTTAGCTCATTGTTTAGCATAGGTAAATTTACGCTAATAGTTGGATAATTTTTATTAATCACATCCTAGTTCACATGGAGCTGGGCTCCAATCAAATATTCTAAAATTCTGTGCGTTATACCTGTTTTTGCCTTTAAGTTATCCCAGAACCCCTAAAAGCAAAGATGACTGAAATAGGGATCCTGGCAGCAGCAACAAAATCCATTATAGGAAACAACCCACTGGATACCCTTCAGATCTCAAAAATATAGGTTGTTGGCACAGTGGCTTAGTGATATCAATGAACTAAGAATAAATGAAAACTAATCATCTAGCTCTCACAAACTCTTGCCTCTGAGGACTCATGATAGGTAGCTCAAGTTGTTCTCTCCCAAACAGGGAGAAGTAGCTGTGACCGAAACTTTACCAAGAATACGACATGGGGTCCTCAGTTCCTTCAAAAATCCTACAGGTGAGGCACCTGGGTGGTGCAGTCAGTTAAGCGTCCAACTCTTGATTCCAGCTCAGGTCATGATCTCAGGGTTGTGAGATCAGTGTGGAGCCTGCTTAAGATTCTCTCTATATATAAAACTAAAAGAAAAAAAATGAAATCCTACAGAACTTTTCAGGAAATTTCATAGACAATAAACCTGGTTAAGGAAGTAGGTATGTGCACTTGCATGCAGGATGTATGTGTGCACATGCACACACACACACACACACACACACACACACACAGCTGCTTGAGAGCTGAGTATGGGAAAAGACTGATGGGGGATCCCTGGGTGGCGCAGCGGTTTGGCGCCTGCCTTTGGCCCAGGGCGCGATCCTGGAGACCTGGGATTGAATCCCACGTCGGGCTCCCGGTGCATGGAGCCTGCTTCTCCCTCTGCCTCTCTCTCTCTCTCTCTGTGACTATCATAAATAAATAAAAAAAATTTAAAAAATTTTTAAAAAAGGAAAAGACTGTTGGGATTTGATACATAAAGTTGGTGAGGGATAAAAGGCAGCTCACTCAACATCCAGCTTGCTGAGGCATTAGGGGAGGGTAAGGAACAAGCAGGTGGAGAAACCTGGCATTGCTGAATAATAGGCTAGAACAATTTCAGGTTGGCCCTCTGCTTTGAATCACTTCTTGTGCAGTGGCAGTATGTAGCCAATGAAGTTCATCTGAGGAGTAGTAATGGCTAACTGAAAACTTTCCCCAATACCCCCAATAACCTCCCCCACCCCGCTGTAATGATTTGAAAGCACTTCTTAGCCATCAAATCAAATTCAAGACAACTGTCTCTTTAAACAGGAAAACGTTTCCCAAACCATCCCTCACCCCCAGCAGATTCCTGCTGGTCTTCCCAGACAGAACTGTGTCATTAGGCCTAGCTTCCAGAGAAGCTGAAAGATCAACTATTTAACTTTTCCATTCTCTTTAGAAAAAGTGGAAAAGGGAGAAGGGGATTGGGCATGGAGGTTGAGATAGTCAATTCACAGTGAGTTTGCAGGTACAGGGTTAGAGAGGTGAACAATTGGATAGTGGATTTCACTGCAACATTATGAGTTCAGTGTGAGATTTATTGAGCTTGAGGCAGATGGTAAACTGAATCCCTGGAACCTGTGAATCTTACTGTATATGGAAAAAAGGGACTTTGCAGAAATGATTACATATTGGGATGGGGAGATTATCTTGGATTATCCAGGTGAGCCCTAGATTGAATCACATATGTCCTTATAAGAGGGACACACAGGGAGACATGACTCCAGAAAAGCAATAGATGTGACAATAGAACAAAGAGGTTACAGTTATGTAAGGAAAGGGCCAGGGAATGCAGACAACTTCTAGAAGCTGAAAAAGAAAACAGATTCTCCCCTCAGAGTCTCCAGAAGGAACGAAACCTAATTACATCATGACTTTAGCCTACTGAGACTGATTTAAGACTTCTGAATTCCAGAACTGTAAGAGTATAAATTTGTACTGTTTTAAGCCTACACTTTGTTTGTAGGAATGTGTTACAACAGGAATAGGAAAATGCAAGTTGCCTTTAAAACATCTAAGAGATGGCACCCGGGGGGCTCAGCAGTTGAGCATCTGCCTTCAGCTCAGGGCATGATCCCGAGGTCCTGGGATTGAGTGAGTCCTGCATCAGGCCCCCCTGGGGAGTCTGCTTCTCCCTCTGTCTGTGTCTCTGCCTCTCTCTGTGTGTCTCTCATGAATAAATAAATAATCTAAAAAAAAAAAATCTAAAAATAAATAAATAAATAAAAATAAATAAAAAATTAAAAAAACATCTAAGATAGATCAGTTAGATGCATATAAGGGTCTGGAGGTGCAAGAAGAGGGCTGGGCTTGAGATATACATTTTAGTGTCATATTTAGATGGGTAGTATTTGAAGATGTAAGAGGGCATAAGCTCCTGTGAAGAGAGTTGAGTGTCCCCTACATGCTATGCTGTCCATCTTTCAGCCCGAAAAGGATGACTTAACTTCTCTGAAACATTATTTATTGAATCTCTCTTCTGTCCCGGCATCCTATCAAGCTATTTATGTGCAGTCTCATTTAATCCTCACAACCACCTTATGAGGTATCTCCTATTTACAGAAAAGGAAACCGAGGCTTGGAGAGATTAGTCGTGTCCAAGATCAGACGGTGCATCATGCAGACTAAGTCCATCCCTCTGCGTTGGCCCTTAGGGCCCATGCACCAGCAGCACTGGCACGATCTAAGAGTTTGTTAGGCCTCCTGAATCAGAACCTGAATCTTTACAAGATCCCCAAGTTATGTATACACTGTGTGACAGGCCCGAGACTCAAGCCTGCCTCCAGAATGGATGGGTCCCCGTCGGGCAGGTGCTGCACCAAGAGCCTAGCTCTGAGTCCGAGAAGCACCAGACGTTTTCACCTCTGTATCTTAGCTCCCATCATTGTCTCCGTTCTGGTGCCAGATTAGGCACCTCCAGAACTCTCAGGTGCTTTCGTCTCCTGTAACTCTTGGGTCCCTGCGCCGTCTCCTCCACTTCTTCCTCGCCTGGGTACCCCATTCTGCAAGGCACATGCAGGAAACGCCAGAGCAGGCGTGTGCAGCAACTATTCCAGAGGAAGTATGAAGTAGCTGACGAAACTTAGCCTGCCATCGTAAGAGACCTGCGCTGACGCAGCCCTTCCAAGCCGAGCCCCAGCGAGAGGCTGGACAGTGGGGGGAAAAAACGGGCCAGCGGGAGATTTAAACGCCGGAGCTCTGGCGTCCCGCGGGCGGACGGGCTGGGCGCATGCGCGGAGCGGCCGGGCGCCCGCTCAGAAGGCCCTCCCCGCATGCGCGGGAGCCCGGATGCGGATCCGATTGGTTCGAAGCGCGCGACGCTGCGGCAATGGCTGCCCGCGGAGTTGCGGCGGGTGGTGGAAATTGGTTCTCGGCTCTGGCGCTCGGCGTGACTCTCCTCAAATGCCTTCTCATCCCCACCTAGTAAGGGACCCGCACCGCGGTTGGTCAGAGCGGGAATGAGGAGCGTGGACGCCCGTGGGTGGGAGGAGGAAAGGGGACTTGGAAGTCGGGCGCTGTGCTTCCCATGCCGCGGATTGATCGTTACATTTTTTGTTGTTGTTTTTAAGATTTTATTTATTTATTCATGACAGACACTGAGAGAGAGAGAGACAGAGACAGAGACACGGGCAGAGGGAGAAGCAGGCTCCACGCAGGAAGCCCGACGCGGGACCCGATCCCGGGTCTCCAGGGTCACGCCCTGGGCCGAAGGCGGCGACAAACCGCTGAGCCGCCCGGATTGATCGTCACTTGACCTGGGAACTAGATCACAGCCCTGGTCGCTGGCTTCGGTGTTTCTAAGCCTTGGGTCCTCATCTTAGTGTGCAGGTTAAGGACACCCGCCTCCGTCGTTCACTCAGCGGTAGTTCGCAGTGGCCCGGTGGCGAGGCACCAAGTCCTGGAGGTGCTGTGAGGGGAAAGACGTTTCCGGGTTCTGCCCTCGATAGAATTCGTGGGGGCAGATGGACAGAAACGATAGTGTTAGGATCTGTGAAGGAAATAGAGTCACTACGGGTCTTTTCTCCTTGAGGAGGTGATGTTTAAGTTAAAATTCGAAGGATGAAGGAAGCAATGTAAAAAAGCAGCTGAGTCACAGGAGAGAATAAATGTGAAGGAGGCCTTTGTGGTAGGAAAGAACTCAGCGTTCTGGGAACAGCAAGTACCCATTGTTGCTGAAGAGCAATATGGCAGGAGGAGAGTGGCACAGGATGAGGTGGGCAGTGGCCAGATCACACAAGGTTAGGCCATTTGAAAAATGGAGGGGCAAGTCTGAAAGCATGGAAACCAGTGAGGAAGCAACCACCAAGTAATGCGTATTCTGCGGGAACTCAATATTTGTTAATATTAGCTTCCACCATTTGTTCTTCCTTCCTAAATCTTATGCAGTGATTTCTCCCTTCCTCTAGGTCTCCCTACCCTTTCCCAGTTTAGGTTTTGGTTTACTGATAATGTTTGCTTCAGTTCTTGGTGATAACCTGTTGGGTATGGAAGGAAGAGTTGTATGTATAGAGTGTGCATTCACACTGATGTGTATACGTGCTTATATAAGCAATGAAGTGTGTGTAGGTTTAGACTTACACTTAGGAAAAGGAGGAGTTGGCCAAACTTTCTGCATCACTGAAAGGAAATAAACTTCTTTCCATTTTAAAGGCAAATTGGAAAGACCCTTCTAAAATGTGAGAAATTCCTTTCAAATCAGAGTGAAAGGGAATTTTTGCATATAAAGTGATGTTTTTTGCTTTAGTTACTTAAGCCTAGAGATGGGTCTTCAGGGTTGTTTCTTTGGTCCAGGATTAAGAATGTATGTAGTTGTAGTTAATGCTCTGCTTCTCAAATTGTAAAACTCGGGGATGTGAGAGGGAAGCTACAGGATAAATGTAAATATAGTCAGCAAAGTGTTAACTGCTTTTTACATACCAGGTATTGTGGGTAGGCACTACAGGGGAGGACAGAATGGATGTGATCACTAACCCTGTAAAGAGTGTAGTTTTGTGGGATAACAGTTCCAGACACAAATCAACACAAATATGTAATTACATAACTATACTTGTGTTAAAAGCATTACAAAGGAAAAGAATGGGATTCTATAAGGGGACTAACCCGGGGGACTTACTTTAGATTGGGTGTCAGGGAAAGTCTCTGAGGAATTGACATGTAGTTGAAGGCCTGAAGATAGGCCCAGTACATATCTTTTGATAAACATGGGTAAATGCATTTCTGTTGAGTACTGTATATACTTAGAAATGGAATTGCTAAGTCGTGGCTATCAATTTTGAATTGTGATTTTGAGGCATCTGAGGAAAATTTCAGTGTCAGCAGAAATTTGGGGATGTCTGTCTCTAGAACTCAGAAAAGAGATCAAACTTGTATTGTGGTATGGGAGTCATTGTACAGTTGATAATGGACGCAATAAGTATGAATAAGATCGTCCAGAGTGGAGTAAGTTCCATAAAAAGAGGACCAAGAACTGAACTTACGGGAACACCAGCATTTACCTGGTGAATACTGAAATGGAAAGCCATGGAACAGACATAGAAGGGGTTGGCTAGGAAACTCAGGAGAGTTGTCACTGGAAAGATTGTATGAAACTTTGAGAAGTGTTCATCGGGTTTTGCTGCGGAATTCATAGTTGACTTTGGTGAGTAGTTAACTCAGCAAGAATGTATTGAGCCCATCCACATATCAGGGGCTCTTCAAGATGTGGAGGGGAAGTACAGCAGTGGACAAACAGAAAAAAAATTATTCTAAAGAGGGAAAAGGGTATAGAATATTCCACCCCAAAATAAGGCTCTTTGGCATAAGGATTATTGGGGGCTGATTATTTGGAGAAACTGCAGACACAGGAAAAGCTCTGAAAGCAGAGTAGAAGTTGCCCTTTTATAAAGAAAATTTACAGTAGCAAGGGGGCCTGTATTGGGAAAGGAGCTGTTACCAGAGATCCCTTTTTCACCTGAGAGACTTATCTGCTGGCAGGGCAACCTTTGTGCACCAAACATCCTCTTCTGGCTTCTAGTAAATTGCCGCATCCCCATTGGAAAGCCCAGGCCCCTATCCCTTTCCTCAGCTTAGGGTGGTATATGAGCCTCAATCATTTGGCTGCCTTCTAAATCTCCTATCTTTCTCTGTTCTTTTGGGGCTTTCATACATACATGTATTATTAAAATTGGCTTTTTTTTCTCCTATTAATCTGTTTTATGGCAGTTTAATTCTTTGGCCAGTTACAGAATTTACAAGGGTAGAAGAGAACCTGTTTCTTTCCCTGCAGTGGAGATGCTTGACTGTATTTATGTATAGTGAGGAATTTGGAGACATGGGAAAGGCATGGCAGCAGCCTTTTCCACCTTTGCTTTCTGATGAACTCCTACTTATCCCTGAAGATCTAGTTGGTGTGTGAAGCATTTTCCAGATAATGAATTTTGTTAGAATTCTTTATGAACAAGAGTAAGTTACTTCTGAGCAAGAATAGCCAGAGGACTTCCGTTATTTAAGTAGGACTTTTGGTCAGCCCTTCAGATAACTCTAAGAACCTTTTCACTTTTATATAGATCTCCAACTTTTCCAGAAGGCCAGATAAGTGCAGTGTTTCAGGATTATGTAATGCCTGTTTGTGTTTTTATAGGATCATGAATATCACTATACAGGAGTGTTTGTCCATTTAAAAGTATAATTTTAGAAATGTGAAATGGAGGGGCCCCTGGGTGGCTCAGCCGGTTGAGTATCCAAATTTTAATCTCAGCTGGGGTCTTGATCTCACGGTCATGAGTTTAAGCCTCCAGCTGGGCACTACACCAGGTGTGGTATCTACTGTTAAAAAAAAAAAAAAAAAAAAGAAAGAAATGTAAAATTAATAAATGTGACAAAATCTCATTTCACTCATCCGATTGTTTTGAATAGCCATTCCACGGATTTTGAAGTACACCGAAACTGGCTTGCTATCACTCACAGTTTGCCAATATCACAGTGGTATTATGAGGTAAGTTTTAATTTTCACTTTTTCGGTGGCTTATCTATTATGGTGATAATGTGGTATCATATAAATACTACTGATGTTAAAACAGCTTTCCAGGAGAAAAAGTTTTCCATGTAATTATAAGTCTAATTAATCTTCATAAAAATTGTCTTTTTTACTCCATTCTGTCCTCTGGCACTATTAGGGAACCCTATTACTTCAAAGTGAGTTTCCCAAACTATAAATTGGGAATTATAATATTCACCACACTCTTTTTGAAAGAATTTGGGATTAAGAGGAAAAATTGGATTCTAGGCCTGGCTCTGCCATAGCATAGAAAATATATTTCATTTCTCTGAGCCTTAGTTTCTCATCTGGCACATAAGGATTTGGAATGAATTATTTCTAAGATCTATTCCCTATATTTAGTGATTTATGAGAAAAGGAATAGTCAAATGTGATATGCAGGCTTCTGGTAATATACAAAGCATTCTCTTCTATTATTTATAAAACCTATGTATTTTTGTTTCTGGTATGAATAACTAAGCTGCAAATGGTATTTCATGAAAAACAGACATCACTTCAGAAGTGTCTTCATCAAAAACAGCACTCTGCTGCAGGGAGATTTTTCTTTTAAGACAATCTAAAGTTTTCTGTGAATATGTTCTTGCTTTGGAGGGGGTTTTTTTTGGCCAGATCAGAACAATCCTTAATAGCTTAAGAACAATGAGTAAGACTCAGTTCTGGGTAAGGCTTGAATACATGTGAGAAGAGGCTCACAGTAGGAGATAAGGCTGAAGAGGTACATTCAGTCAGGTCTGGAAGGGTCTCTCTGCCATACTAAAGGGAGTAAACATGTGAACAGTGGACTGCTTAACTGTGACTTCTAACCTGCCTTTCTGCTCTGGCTTTGGTTAAATTGATTGGTCAACTGATTGGGAAAGACACCCAAAATACCCATAGTAAATATTTACAGATGAACACAGTTGTTTTGAATCTTCGTATGAAGAGGTTGGATGTTTCTGTATTTGAAGATACAGCTCTTGGAGAGAGCAAGATAAGAGTCCCTCACGTACAGCAGTGTGGTAGCAGCCAAGGGCGTTACAGCTCAGACCAGATATCATGAAACCAGCACAGACTGACGACAGCCAGAACTGATAACCAGCAGAACCAGAAGAAGCCTGCAAAGACCCAAGACTGATTAGACTCCTTTAAAAGGGGATGACTTTTTCAGCAAACTGTTAGGCTCTTCAGACGCTGACCTTTTCACTGCATTCAACCTCTGGAGAGTGACAATTTGCAGCAAAAGTCTTCCCCTTTTAAAGGAGTCTAATCAGTCTTGGGTCTTTGCAGGCTTCTTCTGGTTCTGCTGGTTATCAGTTCTGGCTGTTGTCAGTCTGTGCTGGTTTCATGATATCTGGTCTGAGCTGTAACGCCCTTGGCTGCTACCACACTGCTGTACATGAGTCCTTGCTTGACGTGAGTGACTCCATCTTGATTTCTACAGCTCTGTTGTAGTGGCTTACTGAGCTAATGGATTTGGAGTCAGGAGACCCCAGATCTGAGTTCCAGCTCTACCAGCACTACCAGGTATTAGTTAAGTGATGGAACTGTTCACTTGGGAGAAAATGATAGCTAGTAGCTTCACAGGCTTCCAAACTCTTTAAGTAAAAAAATGGCCCCAGATGGAAATCTTTGAGATCAAGAGAACCTTCTGGGTTAGATTTGGAAATTTGGCAGCACTTGTCCCTCCCAATTTTTTTCTGTGCTTCCTGGTCCTTGTTTTAAAGTAATAAACGTGTGAATAAGATAAAGTAAGAGAAAACCTCATAGATGTTCTATAGAGTAAATAGCTTTTTAAGCATAGAGTGAACTCTAACATGGAAAACTGTAGCTGGGAACTGCAGATGTTATTGAAGTCAAAGTTAATGATGACTTCCTTGGAATTACATGGAGTTTTAATTTCTAAACTTGTTTCTTAAGTATCTATACCCTAGTAAAACATTGTTGATCATTTGCTATTCAATGTGAGTTTATTTATAAATTATGCAAATACTGCTTTATTAATAAACTGTTAAAAATAGGCACTAAAAAGGATGAGATTAAAAAATAGAATTTCTGATTTTTCTATCTACAGTTTAATAGCTCATCTTGTTCACAGTCCACATTGGAAACTTGGAATTAGGGAAGGAAACTTCTTATGAGGGAAAGCTTAATGGGTATGTTCTTAGCTTGAGTGCCCTAGGAGAGCCTCTGGGTTTGCCTCTTCTAAGGCTTCTACATTTTTATATCTGCAGGGGGAGTAGCTAGGCTACATCTGATCTGGACCTAAAGTTGTCATTTATCCTTACCATGAACAAAGAGCTGACAAATAGTTTGTCTGAGCCTCTATTACCTCATTTTATACCACAGAATGACCCTAAATAGTAGTCCTGTGGGCACCCAGTTAGTACCCAGTGAACCCTCAGTGCAATTCCAGGAGAGGGCTTTTCCATTGAAAAGAGCAACAAACACAGAATAGGGAGATTATTAGGTCTGAGCTCTTAGAGGTGCAAGGTCCAAGTTTAGTTTCAGGGACAGTCTATGGTGAGAATATGATTTTTTAAGTGGTAGTGAATAATGTTTATTGATACTGGTTCAATGCTATATAAACAGTATTTTGTATATGTATATAAAATTTAATACAGTAACCCATAAAGTATGTACTACTATCTCTGTTGTTTGGATGAGGAAACAGACTTAGAGAAATCTAAAAAAATAATATCCTGAAATTACATACTTCATTTTCATTTACTCTACATTTCATATGATCTGCATTTATATTTACTTGTTAGTAACTGTCATTCACTTAACTAATGATTAATAATATATCAGGTACTTACTAAATGTTCAGAATACAGAAATGGCAAAGAGTGGCTTTTGCTCTCTTCAGTATCTCATAACCTATTGGAACAAAAGGTAAATAGCATTTGTCTTTCTTTTTTTTTTTTAAGATTTTATTTATTTATTCATGAGAGAGACAGAGACACAGGCAGAGGGAGAAGCAGGCTCTATGTAGGGAGCCGGATGCGGAACTCGATCCCGGGTCTCCAGGATCATTCCTTAGGCCGAAGGCGGCGCTAAACCGTTGAGCCACCCAGGCTGCCCCTAGCATTTGTCTTTCATTTTGACATTTATAACTGTATTTCATATGTATTATATCAACTAACCCTTACAATATGTATTTTACAAATAGGAAAATTGAGTCTGAGTTAGAACTTGAACCCAAGCTAGTGAATCATTTGTTATGCTATAGCTCCCTTTTTATATTTAGATAGGCAGTATTGTATCATAACCAGGTTTATTACTGCAAGTTTCATTAATTTCCTTTTGAAATATTGTTGATTCTAGTTAAGGAAATTGAAGGCCATATTAGGGGATCCCTGGGTGGCTCAGCGGTTTAGCGCCACCTTTGGCCCAGGGCGCGATCCTGGAGTCCCGGGATCGAGTTCCATGTCCGGCTCCCAGCATGGAGCCTGCTTCTCCCTCCTCCTGTGTCTCTGCCTCTCTCTCTCTCTCTCATAAATAAATCTTTAAAAAAAATGAAGACCATATTAAATAACTTAGGAACCAGGTGTTGGTGTTCTGCTCAGTCTTCCATAGGAATTACTCTATTAATTTAGGTCTTTTTGTTGTTGTTGTTTGTTCATTTATTTGGGGTAATCTCCAACCCGAACATGGAGCTCAAACTCACAACCCCCAAATCAAGAGTCACATGTCTTCCAACTGAGCCAGTCATGCACCATAGGTCATATCTTAAATGGGATTTCATTTCATGTGTTTTCTTAAAGACTAGAGAATGAAGATTTTTAATCTTATATCCACTTTGTTTATTGAGTTATTTAGGACATGTTCTATCTTTGATTTTTACCACAGGCAACTTCAGAGTGGACCTTGGATTACCCTCCTTTTTTTGCATGGTTTGAATATGCCTTATCACATGTTGCCAAATATTTTGATCAAGAGATGCTGAATATCCATAATCTGAATTACTCCAGCTCAAGGACCTTGCTTTTCCAGAGATTTTCTGTCATCTTTACAGATGCAGTCTTTGTGTATGCTGTCCACGAGTAAGTCTGAGAATGTCATTTTGTATGGAAGGTGTTGAGGACATAATATAGTATTAAGTAGCATTAACTGGTTCCTCATTTGGGGAAAACTAAGTTCATATAATGGCAACTACTAGAACAGTCTCGAACTCTGTATTTATGTTTTAAATGATACAGTGAGTAATTACAGTAAACAGTCTCACTGAATCTTGTGGAAGAAAATGTGGGTTAAGGTAGAATTATAAGACCGAGGTGAAACAAGAAATTGTGAACATTGTGAAAGTGGTCCCAAATAGAGTTCTGTCCCCATTTCTCCTGCATAGAATGGCTCTGTATGCTTTTCCTTCCGTTCTTGTGGCCGGCCCCCAGAGTCTTCTGCGACATACCCTACTCTTTAGGATACACATCCATACATACAGCACACACACATGCATTGTGCTGACCGCCAGTGGAATTTCCATTCTAGTAAACTCAGGAAATCTTACTGAGTATTTTTATTTGTTGTTTCTGGATTCTTTCCTTTATGAAGACCCTTTGCTAATTTTAAGTTATGTTTATATTTTATATTTTTATGTTTTGAATCTTCTGTTATAAATTAATTTTTAGTTGAATACACATATATACAACATCTTGTACAATGACTTCCAGGTAGTAAGTTCTCAGTTAATGTTAGTTTCTATTCTGTCCTTACTCCTGCAGATACAGTTGTGACAGAGCACTAACTATGTCCCTTCAGTGAGCCTTATCACAAATGGATCATTTCTCTTTTGAGGCCCTGAACCCTTGCCCCATTCAGGAAAGAATTCCCGTGGGAATGCTTTAACCTCTGCTCTTTATCATGGAGTATTTCCTGTTTGACCCCTCACTTTCAATCTTTTTGTGACCTGGGAAGAGTGGGAAGGGAAGGCTATTTGTAATATACGCCTTTAAACTCAAAACATTTGAATTCAAGCTCCCAGGGAGAGCATATATATAGGCAGAAAGAGGAGGGAGTAGAATTTATTTTCATTTGCAATGTTGAGGGAGCAGTTAAGATATAAATTGTTGAGACCTTATGTGCCAGCTCCCAGAATCAGACACCAACTATAGATAGTAACTTACTTAATTTTCTCAATTATCCTGTAAGGTTACTGTCTCTCTTGATGAGGGAACAACAGGCTCCATGGAGGAAAAGCAGGTTACCTTTTGGTAACCCCCTTTTCACTGCATCTTTATTGTCTATTTCTTTTGGCTTAGATTCCTGTTTTTAGGATTTGCCAATATTCAAGTGAAACACATTTTTAAGAATCTTTTTATAGGATTATACACCTGTGTCAAAATTTTGGAAAACAGAAAATGACAAATACACATAAGGTAAAAAATTACCCATACTTTTCCACTCAAAGCTATCACTATCAATATTTTGTGTTTTTTTTTTTTAAGATTTTATTTATTTATTCATAGAAACACAGAGAGAGAATGACAGGCAGAGACACAGGCAGAGGGAGAAGCAGGCTCCATGCAGAGAGCCCGACGTGGGACTTGATCCAGGGTCTCCAGGATCACGCCCTGGGCTGCAGGCGGCGCTAAACCGCTGTGCCACCGGGGCTGCCCACTGTCAATATTTTGATACATACTATTTCACCCTCTCTTCTGTATCTGAATATAATTTTTGTAAAATAAAGATAGGACAATAATTTTTTGTCACCTTTTTGTTTTTTAAGATTTTATTTATTTACTCATGAGAGACACACTGAGAGAGAGAGAGAGAGGCAGAGGGAGAGGCAGGCTCCATGCAGGGAGCCTGATGTGAGACTCGATCCCAGGACTCCAGGATCACACCCTGAGCCAAAGGCAGACGCTCAACTGCTGAGCCACCCAGGCATCCCTCATGGCTCTATTTTTAATTTGGCTGGTATGATATATAATTTAGAGTGCTGTATCATCTCAGTATGCTTTTTTTTTTTTAGTATAGTTGACATACAGTGTTATGTTGTTATATTAGTCTCAGATATGGTCTGCATTTTTTACTCAAGGCTGATACAGTGTGTGCCCTCTCAATTTTCAAAATCCTTTTGAGTTTATGGTGGTTGTTTTTTAATTTTTCATTTTATTAAATGAAGACTTTGTTTCAAATCATCATAGCTGAGAAAGAGACATGGAACTGTCCCTGAGTTCTTTGCTTCTGCTGTCACCTTTGTAAACAGTCAAGAACAGCCTGGATAGTTTATCAGGAACAGCTAATAAAATGTATCTGAGTGTATCAGAGTATACTCTGTACTAGTCTTGTGATATTCTAATGAAGATGAAAGTTGTTTCTGCTTCCTTCCTGCTCTATAGGTGCTGTAAATGCATTGATGGGAAAAAAGCAGGTAAAGAACTTACAGAGAAGCCAAAGTTTATCCTATCAGTGTTACTGCTGTGGAACTTCGGGTTGTTAATTGTGGACCGTATCCTTAACATTTTCTATACTATTCTCTTACTTATTCTGTTATATGTTAAGTATAAGATTATTTCTACAATGATGATTCTGAAATGTGAGCTGCTATTGAAAATGGGTCAGTAGGTTCCCCAAACCTACTGGTTTCTTTGGGTTCTCCAATTATACCAGACTGATTGTTAGCACATTTTGTCTCTGAAAAGTTAATGATGTTCAAGAACCAGTTAAAGCACTAGTAAGTAAAGCAGTATGCTGGGGTTTGTTAACTGTCTTTAATCATATATCTTAAATAGTTTTATAATATGTTATTCTAAATACCTTTCCTAGGAAAGGGCCTACCTTAGTGTTGTTTGTGGGAACAGATAGGCCTTCATGCTTTTCCACCATCTTGTCGTACCACAAATTAACAGGCAAAGTTCTTTTTTTTTTTTTTTTAAATTTTATTTATATATATATTATTTATTCAGGAGAGACAGAGAGAGAAGCAGAGACACAGGCAGAGGGAGATGCAGGCTCCATGCAGGGAGCCTGACGTAGGACTCGATCCTGGGTCTCCAGATTATGCCCTGGGCCAAAGGTGGCACTAAACCACTGAGCTACCCAGGCTGCCCAACAGGCAAAGTTCTTAAATCCAGAAGATTGAGTGAAAATCTCAATGGTAAAAGCCTAATATTCACAATTTTCATAAAGGTAACCACGTATGAGGAAAACACCCAGACTTTGGTTGAAGTCTGACCTGGCCTCATCTCTTAGCTATGGCATTGCAGTAGCTTTAGGCCACATGTGGATTAATGGCTCTGAGCTCTAACTTCCTCACAGGTTCATTGTGAGGCTTACTAAGTAAGATTGTGTATTGATACTCTATACAAGGTGCTACATGCTAGTGGCCTTAAGTAGCTGTTAGGTCCCTTACCTTCTCATCCCCCCCCCTTTTTTTTAAAAAGATTTTATTTATTTATTCATAGACACACACACAGAGCGGCAGAGACACAAGCAGGCTCCACGCAGGGAGCCCGACATGGGACTCGATCCCAGGTCCCCAGGATCACACCCCAGGCTGCAGGCGGCGCCAAACCGCTGGGCCACGGAGCTGCCCACCTTCTCATCCCTTAATCTAAAAAACAAAACCAAAAAATTTGCCCCATAGCTACTGGGTCTTTAAGGTAGAAAAAACATGGGAAAGTTTCCTGGTTTTCTTCTTAAACACAATTTTTTTATGCCCTATATAATCCTTGACAATGTATACACTTTAATAGAGTTTGTCTGATTTGATTCTGTTTACAGAAAACACATTTATGAGACGTCCAAACTGGAAGGAATATTTTTGTCTTTAGTTTGCTCATTAGGAAAGCGTTTACATTTTTATACCCAGTCTGCTAACACAGTTCAATTTAAATTTGATATCCTCTGTTGTCTTTCCTTAACCTAAGTCCAGATATTCATTTCCAGTACAATGGTTTTTTATTTGGATTAATGTTACTCTCCATTGCACGATTGTTTCAGGTAAATACAAAATAGGCTGATGAGATTTTTTCCCCTTAGGTCTGAGTTAGTGCTTATAAAGGCAGCAGTATAATGAGTGATAGGCAGACTTATTTGACCAACTGTTTTGAATTGCCAAGCACTGTAGACACTTGCATTGAGTGTTTCTCTCAAATTCTGTCTTCTCTTTTGATAATAATTTTCTTCTTTTTATGCATAGACTCTAAAAACTTGTTAGAGGGTGGCTGGCCTGAAATATACTTGAGGTGCTGTATTTGGTTCAAATCATTTATCTACAATGAAATATTTAGTTTTTACAATAGAATAACTGATAGTAGGGTTTCCCCATCAGAAGCAGGTAGCATGGTAACAGAAAGTATGGGATTTGAAATCAGAAGACTTGAGCTGAAATCCTGACTGACCCTAATAAACTGTATGACTCAGTGCTCACACAAATGCACTGGCTACTTTGGGTTAGGTACATTATATTATATATAATATTGAGTAAACCTCACAACTATTCTGTGAAGTTGTAATTATTGTATTGTAATTATTACCCTTCTCTTTATAGAGGAAGAAATCAGAAGTTCGGATTTCTGGGGCACCCCTCTGTATGCTGGCTCAGAATCCTTAGCATCAGGGTTTCAGGCTCTACAGAGAATTTTGATTCACAGTCATGTTTGGGAATCATTAACCCAAACAAATCATTTAACCCCTCAGCCTCAGTTTTTGCATCTATAAAATGAAGTGTACCATTTGTTACATTCTTATTTGTAAAATGAGACTCCCTACTTGGGCGCCTGGGTGGCTCAGTTGGTTGAGCATCCAACTCTTGATCTCAGCTCAGGTCTTGATCTAAGGGTTGTGAGTTCAAGCCCTGCGATGGGCTCTATTAGTGGGTGCAGAGCCTACTTAAAATGGGGCTTCCTACCTCACAAGGACTTTGGAAAGATCAAATTTGATAATTTGTTTTAAAGTTCTTTGTCAACTATAAATGTCTAGTTTTTTTCTTCTAACCATAAAAAGCCACATAGTACTTAGAACGTAATTGGCATTCAATGATTGTTGAACAAAAGTTAGCTATAGAACCAGCTAGACTTTCTCTGAATCTCAAATAAATTATAAAATGGGTGACAAGAGATCTGAAACCCCCCATTCTCTTTCCTCATCATTCCTCATTCATCTATTCTAGACCACACCCAATGAGACAGTGAGAGAAGGAACTTGGCATTTCATGGTCCCTTTGGCAGTTTCCTTGCTGGACCACAGGAACATTATCTCATTTGATCCCCAGATTCCTGTGAGGTAGGTAGAATTCAGATTTATTTAGTTAAGTCAACTTGGGATTTTTTTTTATTTGCTTTAAATCAGATTACCTTTAGTTTAGTAGGGTCAAGTACTGTAGTTGGTGCCTTCAGCCTGATAGTACTATATGTTACCTTACCTGTAACAGAAGATTTAAATGGTTCTCTGGTAGCATAACATCATATGTATTCTTTCGTACCCTCATTCCCAGCTCCTCCATGGAAATCAGCTCCAGCTGTTGTAAAACTGTAAAGGGGGGAAGGGTGATTGAATTCTCTGGGCTGTAGATCTTTAAAGAGAATTTGTAATGTGTTGTTATGATGTGTCCTGTACCTCAGCATCAAGCTTAGTATTGAGTAAATACTTTTTGCAGAAATGAACTAGGCTCAGTATAAAAACTAATGAATCACTTGCCTGTTTTCATCTTAGCTTGCATGTAGAATATTTGCCTGAGGGATCCCTGGGTGGCACAGCGGTTTGGCGCCGGCCTTTGGCCCAGGGCGCGATCCTGGAGACCCGGATCGAATCCCACATCAGGCTCCCGGTGCATGGAGCCTGCTTCTCCCTCTGCCTATGTCTCTGCCTCTCTCTCTCTCTCTCTCTCTGTGACTATCATAATTAAAAAAAAAAAAAAAGAATATTTGCCTGAATTTTAAAAATGTTTTATTATAGCAAATCTAAATCATATACAAAAGTAGAGAAAATACTACAGTGATCTACATACATGCACATACACACATCCCAGACATAGTATTTCATTAACTAGTTCAGAATATATATTTTAAAAATGTATTTTTAGTTATAGTAAAATACACATAAAATTAACTATCTTAACCATTTTTGAGTGTATAGTCCAGTATTGTTAAGTATATTCACATTGTCATGTAACCGATCTCCAGTGGGTTTTTTTTAAGGAATTTAATTTTTTTTTTAAGATTTTATTTATTTATTCATGAGAGACACAGAGGCAGAGACACAGACAGAGGGAGAAGCAGGCTCCATGCAGGGAGCCTGACGTGGGACTTGATCCTGGGACTCCAGGATCATGTCCTGGGCTGAAGGCAGGCGCTAAACTGCCAAGCCACCGGTGCTGCCAGGAATTTAATTTTTATAAATAGTTTTAGATTTATGGAAAAGTTGCAAAGATAGTGCAGAGTTCCTGTAGCCCTCACCCATTTTCCCCTAATGGTTACCGTCTTCTATGAAACTATGATACTGGGCAGCTCTGGTGGCTCAGCGGTTTAGCGCCACCTTCGGCCTAGAGCGTGATCCTGGAGACCTGGGATCGAGTCCCTCGTCGGGCTCCCTGCAGGGAGCCTGCTTCTCCCTCTGCCTGTGTCTCTGCCTCTCTCTCTCTCTCTCTCTCTCCTTTCTGTGTATGCTCATGAATAAATAAATGAAATCTTAAAAAAAAAAAAAAAAACTATGATACTTTCATCAAGACTAAGAAACCATGCTACACATCTGAAACTAATACAACACTGTATGTTAACTAACTGGCATTAAAATTAAAACTTTTTAAAAAAAGACTGAAAAACTGACATTGGTGCATTCAGATTTCACCAGTGTTTCCACTAATGTTCTTTCTTCTATTCCAAGATCCAACCTGGATACTGTATTACTACATTTAGTTTACCCTGAATTTTAAAGTGATGTTTCCCTTTTAAATCTCCTAGAAAAGGCATATGGAAGGAGCATTGCTCTTTGCTGTTCTTCTACATTTCAAGCACATCTACCTCTATGTAGCACCAGCTTATGGTATATACCTGCTGCGGTCTTACTGTTTCACTGCAAATAAACCAGGTAAGTTTCAGTGATAATACCAAAACCTTTATTTTATTTTTGCTTGGCTTGGTAGCTTGCTTCATGAGAGGATTTTATAGATACCTCTCAGCTAGTGATCCTACAAACCCTTTGCCCATTCTGACTTTTCTGTGCCCTTGCCACATAGTAGATATTAGCGTACTATCAGGGGACGCTTCTGGTTTTAGCACATTGTATAAGTTATGGTTTTCCATACTCCTAGAGTAATGGTAATGTTCCTTTTCTGTAGATGGGTCCATCCGATGGAACAGTTTCAGCTTTATCCGTCTTATTTCCCTGGGACTAATTGTTTTCCTAGTTTCTGCTCTTTCGTTGGGTCCTTTTCTAGCCTTGGTAAGTCTTATTTTCTTAATAAAGTAATACGTGTTTTTTGTTGTTGCTGATATTGTTGTTTAGAAAAAATAATAAAACCAAGAATGTATAAAATAAACAAAACTACCTTTTTCTTAGTCTTCCCCAGTGTGACTCCCCAAAGATAGGATGGTATTCTTTCTGACATTTTTGTTGATATTGTTGTTTAGAAAAAATAATAAAACCAAGAATGTATAAAATAAACAAAACTACCTTTTTCTTAGTCTTCCCCAGTGTGACTCCCCAAAGATAGGATGGTATTCTTTCTGACATTTTTGTTAATATTCAAACATGTATGTGTATATTTATATGTTTTACTCATGTCTTGCACACACAGGCACACACAGAATCGATGATCACTGTTCACAGATTTCCATATTTGCTAATTTGCCTACCTACTATAATTTATTTGTAACCCCAAAATCAGTACTCAGGGTGCTTTCACAGTCATTCACTGACAGCAAACATTCAAAGTACCTAAAATATTACACATGTTCAATAGATATTTTTCCCTTCTTCCCACACCCTGAATTCAAGTAATTAATTTTAATTCCGGCTAAAACTGAAAAGCATCACATCTTTTGTAAAGTCTTCCTTGGGGCCACCTTCTCTTCAGTAGACTTGAATAAGCTGCACTCTTTGTCCTCCTTTGCACCTCATAAATTCTTCTCTTATTATACTTCTCCCATAACAGTACTGGACTGGTATTCAGTGTATCTTGTCCCCCTAACAGATGAGAAGGTTAGACAAGAGGAGTTTGTGACAGTTGCTCAGCATCACACAACTACTCAAAGGAACAAAGACTGCAACTTATAACTTTCCACACACCACGTCACAGATAGTTCCTTAGTTCTCTTACTGTTTTTTGTTGTTGTTGTTGTTGTTGTTGTTTAGTTTTCTTTTCGAATCTGGAAAAGATTGATCATCACTGTTGAATCTCGTTTCTACAGAACCAACTGCCTCAAGTCTTGTCCCGACTCTTCCCTTTCAAGAGGGGCCTCTGCCATGCATATTGGGCTCCAAACTTCTGGGCTTTGTACAATGCTTTGGACAAAGTGCTCTCCGTCATCGGTATAGTAGCAAGCCTTCTTACTTAGATGATGAATTTGGAAAGGATGAGTCACATTGAGAAATGGAAAACAGTGCTTTGTGCTTTGAATGGGCCTGAACTATTTGTCTAGCCATACATTCCAGCTTTCAGCTCTAGGAACTCAGGCTTCAGTGCAGTAGACAAACTGTGCTCCTTACGAAAGCAGTCTGTGGCCATGAGCTTGTTGATCCTTTCCTGGGGGAAAATAGAAAATATTTAGACATTCTTAAAGTAATTTTTGCCTTAAGACACTATTCAGCAGGGAAACGTAGTCTAGCCTGGGTGGCTCAGTGGTTGAGCATCTACCTTTGGCTCAGGGCATGATCCCAGTTTGGAGATCGAGTCCCACATCGGGCTACCTGCATGGAGCCTGCTTCTCCCTCTGCCTATGTTTCTGCCTCTGTGTGTGTCTCATGAATAAATAAATACAATCTTTTAAAAAAAAAAGTTTGGGTAGTGATAAAAATATATATATATCTTGAGATCGTCCTACTGAAAATAATTCATTCTGGAATAATTCTCAGTAGTTTGTGAATATAGCCTAACTTGATGGGAAATGGTGGGATCAAGAGAAAGAGAGGTCTGCAAATTCTGTCTCTAACGGGCCAGATAGTAAATAGCTTAGGCTTTGCAGACCACATAGTGTTTTTGTTTGTTTGCTTTATAACTTTGGAAAATATAAAAAACTCTTTGTAGCTTTAGGGCTATACCAAAATAAGGGGATTGCTCACAGGCTGGGGATTTAGCCCTCAGGCTAGATTTTGCCAACCCCTGATCTAGAGTCTGATGACTTGGTTGGAGGTCCACCTGCATAAATTAATGGCTGTGTGGCATTGACCAAGTCACTTGATCTTCTAGCAATTATAATAAAGGGCTAATATAAGTACTGTACCTGTGCAGCATGTTGTAAGAAACACACAATAATAAAGAAATACCGGGTTGCTGGTAGCAGGGGCTTTGGAGCCAGACGGACCTGGGTTTAATTCTACCACTTATCCCTTGTGTGACTTTGGACGACAACTTACACATCCCTCTGTGCCTTCGCGGCCTGAAAGTAATGGCTACAAAACTCTTGGTACATAATAGCTGTTCTTACTATTTTTGGTGCATACTTTGTAGGAAATAATAATGTGATATTCTCCCTCACCCACTATGAATCCAGCCTTGATGTTCATGGATCCTTACAAGGAATTTCTTAACATTTATATTTCAGAAACCTTAAACAACCAGCATGGTTATGAGATTCAAGGGCCACTTTCCTTGTCTGACTCAGGAAGCTACCCTGTACATTATCTTATTTATCCGTCTCCTCAGAGATGTCTTACCTGGAAAGTCAGTGGCAGGGAAATCATTACTAGCTTTAAGAGTGAATCATCAGACTGAAGAGAAAAAAGGAAAGAGGTTTAATGAATACAAAATATTTTGGTAGTCTGCACCTTGCTGCATTTCACTGATTTTTTTTTTTTAATGGATCAGTTTAATTAGGTTCTTTGTAAGAAATTTAGAACACCAATTTGTGAGGGTAAACTCCATTTGTGAGAGAAAACACAGAGCGGAGGTAGCCCTGAATCTGAGGAACAGCTTTGATTTTTGGCAGAATTTGCGAGTCCACAGCTTTCTGATCAACCTTGCACTGCTCTGTAATCTCATATTTCTCCTTCTCTGTGTCAAAAATCTCCCCTTCCTGGTGTCTGGGTTTACGCAGCTTCTTCTTCTTGAAATAAGCATCAGTGAGATGTTTGGGGATTTTCACACTGCTTATATCAATTTTGGTGGAAGTGGCAATGACAAATTTCTGGTGTGTTCTACGCAGAGGAACTCGGTTGAGGGCCAGAGGTCCAGTTACAAGTAGCAAGCCACTGCTCAGTTGCTTCAGGAAAACTACCCTCTTGCCTCTGTGGCACCCAGTAAGGATGATCAAAATGGTCCCAGGATGTCTTGTTAGCTCGCAACTGTCTCACATGCTGACTGAAAGGTTTTTTTGCCATGGCTCAACAGCTTGCGAGGCACATCTTCAGTAGATAATACCTAGGCATTTTGCGAAGTTTAACCACTCAGGTACCACCATTCTTGTCACCACCAACTGGTTTTGTTACGGTAGCAAGAACCTTCTCCTTTTTCTTTTCAACCCTGGATTTAGCTGCCAAATACTTCCTCTTGTACATGGCTTTTCTGGAATACATAGCCGATCGGGAATATCTGCCAGTTCCTCTGACTAGGACAGGGTTTCAGCTGCTGTGGGGCTTCCCCTTCTTTGGCGTTTTAGCCTTGAGGTTACCCTTCTTTGCCTTGCCACCAGCATTAACCTTCTTGGCTTCAGGTTTCTTCTCCTTAGTATCTGGCTTCTCGGCTTTTTCGCCCGCCATCTTGCAAGATGGAAAAGAGCCATTTCACTGATTTTTAATGGCATTAGGCCCATGCAGGTGCTCAGATTGTCTGTTCTATTAGCTTGTTTGCGATAGGGTTTGCTTCATCATCCTCAGACTTGGCTCATTTAATAAGTATTCCTTGAACCCCTAAGTGCTGGGGTTGGAAATGAACTAATCATCATTTCTGCCTTTAAGAAACCCAATTGTAGTGGAGAAGTAAGTCCATAAACAGATAACAGAGACATGTACAAGGTCCATAGATACATATGTGTATCTAGCCCACAAGAAAATCAGTTCTACTTTTTTATTTAAAACCTTTCTCAGGGATCCCTGGGTGGCTCAGTGATTTAGCGCCGCCTTTGGCCAGGGCGTGATTCTGGAGACCGGGGATCAAATCCCACATCAGGCTCCCTGCATGGAGCCTGCTTCTCCCTCTGCCTGTGTCTCTGCCTCTCTCTCTCTCTCTCTCTCTCTCTCTCTCTCTCTCTCCCCCTCTCCCTCTCCCTCTCCCTCTCCCTCTCTGTGTTTCTCATGAATAAATAAATAAAATCTTTAAAAAAATAAATAAATAAAACCTTTCTCAGATAAGGGGGTGAATTAGGAGTTAACTTTGCAAAGTGAGTAGGCCATTCTAAGCAAAGGAGAGTGCTATGTCAATCGGTAGTGGCCACACCACATTTAATAAGTGTAGGAAATGAAGCTGGAATGGTAGGAAGGAGCTAGATCATGGAAGATACTCTATGCCATGCTTGAGAATATGGATTTTACTCTGTAGGCAATGAAGGATTCCAAGTTGGGGTGTGATGTGATCAGACCTACATTTTAAAAGCCTGCTTTATTTTCAAGGTGACACCAGATTGCTCTTCATGCCACCTGCAAGCAAAGATCCTTTTAAGCTGCATGCATTCCCTATTCCAATGCAAACACTTCTTTGCATTGTATAATCTCAAGACCGGGGCATTTTAAGTAGAGTAGTACAGAATTGAGTTAATATATCCTGACCTTGAAGCAGCAATAAGATTTAGTAGCTTTTTCTTCCTCAAGTTGTTGGTAAAATATGGTGTGCTATTGATGAAAATTAAACAATCTCTACGTATTCTGTAGGTTTGGAATTGAAACTGCTTGATCCCAACAAAATTCCCAAGGCTTCAATGACAAGTGGTTTGGTTCAGCAGTTCCAACACACAGTCCTTCCTTCAGTGACCCCCTTGGCCACCCTCATCTGTACTCTGATGGCCATATTGGTAAGAATTCACCCACAGTACTCATTTCTTGAGTTTTCTCTGCTTCTCTCTTGTGTGGCTGGTTAATTTCAGCTTTCCAGTTTTTCCAGCTGTAGGACAAATACCATGATCCTGCTGCAAATGGAGGTATTTCATAGCAATTCTTAGAGTAACTTTGAACACCTGAAGGAAAGATTACTAGTAAAACCCCTTTGAGAAAGATCCTCATTGCAGCTGTCAGATCATCTGTTCACCCTCCAATGAGGAAAAAGGAAAAGCCCAGTGAGGAGGGGGCAAGGAATTGCACTGTGGAGAAAGAAGGAAATGTGTGTAGTGGGGACATCCAGGTTTCTGTTGTTTGTTTTCATCCATGCTAACTAGTCAAAAATCCACAGTTGTCTGGACTGCATGGATATTTTTGTTTTGATGACGACTGCAGGTTAGAATCAGCAATGGCTATTTGAGCATCAAACATTGAATCTCACATGAGTCAGATGCTGATAGAGGCTTCATTCATCGCTTTTTTTTGTTAGCAATCACAGTGCTCTCGATTTCATGATATAATTTTAGCAACATTCAATATAAACTCAACCTTACCAACAATTATACTCAGCTTTAATTTTAGTTTCTAAAAGACCAAGCCTCAAAAGACATCTGACCCCCACTTAATTAAGTGGCAGTACTAGTAGGTAACTAAGCTCTGCTGGCCTATTTGTTCCCATGTTCTAAGGTAAAAAACTTTTATTTATCTTTATGTATTTTTTTAAGCTTTTTAAAAATCTCAGCCTCATAAGCTGCATATGGCAGGCCATAGTTTTATTATAAAATACAGTCTAGGGGCAGCTGGGTGGCTCAGTGATTGAGTGTCTGTCTTTGGGTCAGGTCGTGATCCCCGGGTCCTGGGATTGAGTCTTGTGTCAGGCTCCCATAGGGAGCCTGCTTCTCCCTCTGCCTGTGTCTCTGCCTCTTTCTGTGTGTCTCTCATGAATAAATAAATAAAATCATAAATAAATAAAAACACTCCAGGCCACAAAGCTGGGTATGTGTTTATTAACATAGCAAAATCTAATTTATTAAAAAAAATAATCTAATTTATTATTAGCCCCAGAATATTGATGAACTTTTGTAGTTTAGCCTAATAGGTTCAGTGACTACTAATTAACTAGTTCTGAAGGTATAATAAAGGGTTTTATTGGATATCCTAGAACTTAATTTTGTCATTTATCTTAATTAATTTTATCATTTATTATTATTATTATTATTATTATTATTATTATTATTACTTTAATGAGTTAAATATTTCCAAAAGCCTTTTTTCTCTGAGTGGTTTTTTTATAACTTCTGGTGGAGTGTTAAAGTGATGAATTATCCCAGTTTAATGGAGAATAGTCTAAGATCTATGGTTTTTGAGAGATGATATAAATTGTATTTGCCTGAACAATGTTTCTGTAAAGCCTGTTTTAAATGATATTGAAGTTTTACCTTTGCCTGTTGTTTCTAGCCCTCTGTTTTCTGTCTTTGGTTTAAACCTCAAGGGCCTAGAGGCTTTCTCCGATGTCTAATTCTTTGTGCCTTGAGCTCCTTCCTGTTTGGGTGGCACGTCCATGAAAAAGCCATACTCCTCGCAGTTCTCCCAATGAGGTAAGCATGTAACTCAGCTGGCATTTCTGGCATATTTCACAATTGACCCTCTTGTTTTCTATTTGATCTGTTCCTTCTAGACATGTTCAGTGGGATGGGCAAAGGCAAAGATGTACAGGAACAGATTTATACCAGGACAGGACAGGGACGCTTAACTTGGGATCCCTGGACCTGTGAAATTGCATGTATAGTTTCTGCACTTTTTTTGTTAAGAGGTACTGTAGTGATTAAGAACCATGGTGCCAGGCTATTAGATCTGGATATTGAATGGCAGCATAGTATAGAAAAGTGTGGGCTTTGGTGTCATCACATCTGAGGAAATAAGGTTCCACAGTTTCTTCTTCTTCTTCTTCTTCTTTTTTTTTTTTTTTTAAAGATTGTATTTATTTATTCATGAGAGAGACAGAGAGGGAGAGAGAGAGGCAGTGACACAGGCAGAGGGAGAAGCAGGTTCCTTGCAGGGAGCCTCT
Organism: Vulpes lagopus; assembly: GCF_018345385.1. NCBI lineage: Eukaryota > Metazoa > Chordata > Mammalia > Carnivora > Canidae > Vulpes > Vulpes lagopus. The sequence goes on along the minus strand of NC_054838.1, from coordinate 28,941,062 downwards.
ATCCCAGGTCTCCAGGATCAGGCCCTGGGCCAAAGGTGGCGCTAAACCGCTGAGCCACCCGGGCTGCCCTCCACAGTTTCTTCTTAAGTATTGTTAGTCAAAGTAAGGATTGAGTCCATTGTGGAATAAAATCTAACTTTTGTATAGCACTTCACATTTTGCAGAACTCTTCTTGGGGTATCGGTAGGGGTCGTTTTATTTTTTACATGTTTTTTTCTTTTTGAGCCTCACAACAACCTTTAACGTAATTAGGATAAATGGATATCATCCCGTCTTAACATCTACAGAAACTGGGGCTCAGAGAGTTTCAGTGACTTAATCCAAAGCCATACAACTACCAGGTAGCACAGTTAGGACTTAAACCGGATGTTATGATGCTGATTCCTATAATCTTTTCATTGTACCATGCTTGAAAAAAAATAAGTGCAATAGTATCCATTTTGTATAAAATTAAAATTAAAACCTGATAGATAGATAGATAGATAGTAATAGAATTAGCCTTTTTTTTTTTTCTTGATGTTTTTCTTAAATCCTGAGAGAAATCATTTAAGGTTTGAAGGAACCTTAAGCAAATTTGTCACATCAGTATATGGCTTATTTAGATTCATTCAGCAATTTGGAGTTTCCAAAATAAGAAATAGAGCAAAAGTTCTAATGTCTTTAGTTAGAATTCATACCAAGCATCTTCAGGCACATTAAACATTAAACTACCAAGTTCTGTTTCCCTGGCTACCACCACTAGGCAGCTCCCAATCCCACAACATCCCTTTCTCTGGAGAAGGCAGTTCTTCAGGGAAGCAGGACTCTTTTTGACTACTCCCGGTCTGCGTGGTACATTCTTTTATGAGCTGCTAAATTTCCCCACTAAATTAATATTCTCAATTGAATTGTACTTGTAGCAAAGATCAGTATGCTATCTTATGCTTAAGCCAGTTCTAGAAATAATAATAATTACAGTTTATTCAAGCTTTCTCAGTGTAAGTTTCAGTTGTTACTTTAAGGAATTATTATAAGAATTTTTATTTTTAGCCTTCTGTCTGTGGGAAAAGCAGGAGATGCTTCAATTTTTCTGATTCTGACCACAACAGGACATTATTCCCTCTTCCCTCTGCTCTTCACTGCACCAGGTAAACAGCTTTTTTTTTTCTTTTTAAGAGAAAGAGATTTGATTGCCATGCCCTATGCCCTTTTCATCAGGGCCTAGAGATCAATACTGAGTTAAAACCTTAAAATCTCTTGGAAGGAAAGAGTTCATCCACTGTCTTAAATAAAACTCCTAATTTGTCCCTAATCCTCATTATCTTTAGGTTTTACAAAAATGCACAGGTAAGCTGAAAAAGCATTGCTAACACTATATAGCTGCATCAGTGTGTTTATATCGCCTTAAGTATCACAAATCTTTTTCTTGTCAATTGGATTATCATCTGTATTTTTTTTTTATTCTTTTAACAGAACTTCCCATTAAAATTTTACTCATGTTACTGTTTACCATCTATAGTATTTCCTCACTGAAGACTCTATTCAGGTAATCCAAAAGAGTACAGTTAAAATTATGTTTGCTCTTGTGAAATGTTTATTGCTAAATGGTCAGCTAAGCCTTTTAAGAATATTTTTTACGTTATGACAGTAATAGAACATTTACAAATTGGCAAATTTTTTAAGGGAGAAATTACCCATAATCCTGTCATTCTGACATAACAACATAGTTCATGTCTTTATTTTGAGGGAGTATTTGAGAAGGGACTACCAGCTTAAATTAAAACCTTATATGAAAAAATTGGAATGTAAAATATGAATTCTGAGTAAAACCACATAAATATAGATGCATAAAGCTAAAATATATATAAAAATTCTTGCCATAGAATTATGGGTGGAATTTCTTTCTCTTTTAAACTTAATATAACATTATCTGTATAATTTTTTTTTTTAAGATTTTATTTATTATCTGAGGGATGCCTGGGTGGCTGAGCAGTTGAACATCTGCTTTTGGCTCAGAGGGTTATCCTGGGATCCAGGATCCAGTCCCGCATTGGGCTCCTTGTGGAGAGCCTGGTTCTTCCTCTGCCTGTGTCTCTGCCTCTCTCTCAAATAAATAAATAAAATCTTTAACTTTTTTTAATTAAAAGATTTTATTTATTATTTTAGAGAGAAACTGTGTACATGAGCAAGGAATGGGGTAGAAGGGCAGGGAGAGAATCCCAGACTGACTCCCCCCGATGCAGGGCTCGATCCCATGACCCTGAGATCATGACTGGAGTGGAAACCAAGAGTCAGAGCTTAACCGACTGAGCCTCCCAGGCAACTCTATAATTTTTTATTAAAGTTTCCCTATGATTTATATCTAATTGTGTCCAAGAGCTTTTTTACTTCATTATATTAAAACTCATTTATAACCATGGGACCTAGCAATTTGACTCTGAGGTATATACCCAAAAAGAACTGAAGACAGGGACTCGAACAGATCCATGTACACCAGTGCTCATTGCAGCATTATCCACAGTAGCCGAAAAGATGGAAACAACTCAAGTGTCTATCAGCCAGAGAATGGATAAAGAGAATGTGGTGTGTACATGCAGTGGAATACTGGCCACCTGAGAGGGGAATGAAGCACTGACACATTAGAACATGGATGAACCCTGAAAAACCTAGGCTAAGTGAGCTAAGCCAGACTCAAAAGGACAAAGATTGTATAAAATATCCAAAATAGGCAAATTCATAGAGACAAAGTAAATTAGAAGGTACAGAGTAGGGATGGGGGAAGAGGAATGTGGAGTGGATTATTGCTTAATATTTCCAGAGGTTCTTTTGGGGTGATAAAAATGTTTTAAAAATGGGTAGTAGTGATTGTAGCATCATTGTCAGTATACTCAATGGTACTGAAATTCACACTTAAAAATGGTTAAATAGCAAATTATGTTATTTTACCAAAACAAACATTTTAAAAACCATCAATTATGTATCATTTACCATATCTTACTCCATTATCACAGCATCTAGCTGCCTTTCCGCTTCCAGACACATAGCTGATTCTCCTGGCGGCTTCAGCCAGGGGACGGTGTAGGTAGATAACAATTGGGTAAATTTGGATTGTTTGAGATAATGCAATGGCGTATCATTATCAATTTTTCCTAAATGTGGAATTGAATGCACTCTTTTGACTATGGCTTTGACTGTTCCTCAGGTCAGGACAGTGCAGATGGGAAGCTTTAGCTGAGAAATGTTTGCTAAACCAGAATGACTCATTTAAAATAGACTTTTCTCTCCTTTCTTCTTCAGAAAAGAAAAGACTCTTTTTAATTGGATGGAAACTTTCTACCTTCTCGGCCTGGCACCTCTGGAAATCTTCTGTGAATTTGTATTCCCTTTCACTTCCTGGAAGCTGAAGTACCCCTTTATCCCTTTGTTACTGACCTCAGTGTATTGTGCAGTGGGCATCACATATGCTTGGTTCAGACTGTATGTTTCAGTATTGACTGACCCTCCTGTCGGCAAGACAAAGAAACAATGAATAAAGGAACTGCTGGGATGTATTCCAAGCAATTATTTCATGGGAAATTAATCAGAACTTGAAGAAAGTTGCTGGTGGCATGAGCCATTCATTTCATTTGTTCTGTTTGGAGGACCATTCTTCTAAACTTGGCCTTGCCCAGCCTAGCAACCTGATTGTCACCATGGTGAGAAGCCACTTGTCCTCCAAAAGCAATAAAACACATTTGAAACAAGTCTCGCCTTGCCCTGTTAAAATTGTCTGAGATTGCGAGGTTCCCGTGCTTGCTCAAGGCAAGCAGGAAGTCTACCAACAGTATGATTATTTGTAGCCTGTGATGGCCATTGTCATTATAAAGCATAATTAGAATCATGTGCTAAGGGAAATATAAATAAAATGCCTTTTTGTATTTCTGAACAAAAATGTTTTGGATCATTACCAACTCCTACTCTTTTCCTATTGGCGTGCACACAAGCAGATGGTGTACTGTCCCCACTCTATACACCTTGTTCCAGGAGATTTTTTTTTTTTCATTGAAATTACACAATGACAATATTCACAAAGCCAAGGAGGGGGAATATTTAATGAACTGGTTTGGCCTGTCAGCAGAAGCTGTAAACCACATCTACACTTGCATTGAGTTAGGGACATCTTGTACAGTTCATTTATTCTAACAGCAAGTTCTACAGTTTTGATAAGGTTGCCACTTAAACTTTCCTCATGTGAACAAATTTAAGTGGTTTTTGCAGCCTGGCCTTCCATAAGTGAACTTTACGGAAGTACTCTTTCTATCCAGAACCACAGTTAGCCGAATATCTGCTGCACATTCAAATTCTGCCAACATTTTTCTGGCCAACACCAGGACCTTTCACACATTGTATTTACTCATCTCCTAAAAAGATCAGAGCCCAAAGTCAGTGGCATCCTGGGGTGCTAATCTAGCTATTGCATCCCTTAAATTCACTTCCTGAGACTTCTTTTCAATTTCATTGCAGAAATAAAAATGGGAATTTTGCCAACGGGAGAGAAGCATAGCCCCTCTGGCCTATTTCTTACCACAGTCCCCTTTGTACTTTGGGTTCCAGCTGTCCTAACAACTGAAAATTGCCAGAGTGCCATGCTATTTTGTACCTCTGCTTTCTTTTATTCATTCTGCTGCTTCTCTCTCTGTTGGCCAGCTTTTCCACCCTGTCATCTGATTGTAAGGACTTCTTCAAGATCAAACTTACCCGCTACCATATCTGTGAATATACAGGTAGTAAAGTGTAGTGATTAAGAGTAGGGGTCCTAGAGTCACACAGCCTGATTTGATTTGTTTTTTTTAAGATTTTATTTATTCATTCATGAGAGGCACAGAGAGAGAGAGAGAGAGAGGCAGAGACACAGGCAGAGGGAGAAGCAGGCTCCATGCAAGGAGCCCGATGTGGGACTCGATCCCAGGACTCCAGGATCACATGCTGAGCCGAAGGCAGACGCTTAACCGTTGCACCACCCAGGCCGTCCCACACAGCCTGATTTAAAATCCTGCCTCCCTTTTCTATCTGTAGCCAAGCTTTTTGTTGTTTTTTAAGATTTTATTTACTGAGAGACAGAGAGAGGCAGAGAAACAGGCAAGAGGGAGAAGCAGACTCCATGCAGGGAGCCTGATGACGGGACTCAATCCCGGGTCTCCTGGCTCAGGTCCTGGGCTGAAGGCAGGTGCTAAACCACTGAGCCACCCAGGGATCCCCGAGCCTCTCTATCCTTGTCTCTAAATTGATCGCAAAAAAACTTAAAACCTTGCCTGACACATGAACATTCAATAAATATCACTTGATATTTTTATGACTCCTTTCCTCTTCCTCTCCCTCCTGTCCTCCTCTCCCAGAATTGAGTACCCTCACCATGTGTGCTCCCATGCTGTGGAGTCTCCTTCTACCATTAACTTGTTTATCCGTTCCCCAGGAGACACTAGCAGTTTGAGAGCAGAAACCATACATGTCCTAATAGCCTCAGTTTTTGGCACAGTTGAATGAATGAAACATAGCAGATAGGCCATGATTAAAATCTAAGTGTTTACTAATACCAATACTCAATGTAGTTCACATCTTGGCCAACTGGTGTGCAAGCCAAAAAAATTAGAAGTTGAATTTCAACCCTTTTGAGGACCATTTGAATGGTAAATGGTTCTCCAACATTTCATTTTCAGGCTGTAGGTGTCCTTAGGTCTAAAATGAGTCTCCTGTAGACAGCAAATAGATGGTCTTGCTTATTTATCCAGTCCGAAACCCTATGTCTTTTGATGGGATCATTTAGCCCATTCACGTCCAGAGTAACTATTGAAAGATATGAATTTAGTATCATTGTAATACCTATTCAGTCCCTGTTTTTGTGGATTATTTCTTTGGGCTTCCTCTTTCTTTTACAGGGTCCCCCTTAATATTTCTTGCAGAGCTGGTTTGTGGTCACATATTCTTTCATCTCCACAAGGCTAAATTTAATTGTACTTTGTACATTATTCTGTGAGGTCAGAACTGGAAGAACTTATCTGGTGCAGAAACTTCCAGAATGTTCTGCAGAGCCTGGAATGTTCTTGAAAGTTGTCTTAGAGCCTCTGGGCCCTGTCCCATCTTCTACCAAAGTAAGTATGCTTTGATCTATGTCATATATTGGGCTTCACATAAATTTTTGTTTAACCAAAGAGTTCAAAGTCCAAATATATTCTCTTTTTAATTTTTTTTTTTTTTATGATAGTCGCACAGAGAGAGAGAGAGAGAGAGGCAGAGACACAGGCAGAGGGAGAAGCAGGCTCCATGCACCGGGAGCCCAACGTGGGATTCGATCCCGGGTCTCCAGGATTGCACCCTGGGCCAAAGGCAGGCGCTAAACCGCTGCGCCACCCAGGGATCCCCCAAATATATTCTCTTTAAAGCAATTTAACCTCTTATGTTATCAAGAGGGAAATGGCTCCAGAGTCAGAAATAGCTTGTTGGTGCCAACCAGACTAGAACCCAGACCTCTGCATACGTCCCATGGCTTTCCCAAATCCTATACATTGTATTCACATATTTAGACTTTGTGAGATGTGGAGGGTTTTCAACAACAAATTCCTAGGTTCCAGCAGTTGCTAAATAACATAAGGAAGTTTTAAAAAAATATTTTTTTATTCATTCATGAGAGAATTATTTTTGGAGTTTTAAAAAATATTTTACTTTGGGAGTTTTAAAGAATTTGGGGGGGGGGGAGTTTTAAAAAAATATTTTATTTATTCATTCATGAGAGACACAGAGAGAGGCAGAGGGAGAAGCAGGCTCCCCAGGGGGAGCCTGATGTGGTACTCAATCCCAGGACCCCGAGATCACAACCTGAGCTGAAGGCAGATGCCCAACCACTGAGCCACCCAGGTGCCCCAAGGTACTGTTTCAAAATGTTCTGAAATCTAGAATTAAGCAATGTCAGGAACAAGCTAAGGTTAACTATCAAAATTTAAATAAAATGTATAAATAACTCATTTTCCCCTGCTGTTTATATGCAGTGTGCCAAGATTTAACAACATAAAGGAAAAGTAAGTGGGAGAGACTTGGTATTCTTGGTGTGCTTGCTCACCTCCAGTGAGAGGGGTGGAGCCAGAACTGGAAGGGAGCGACCAGGAAGATGCACTGCCTTTCCAGCCTGAAACTGGTATGCCTTTCCTTGTTAATGACTTCCACCTGAAAGCTGCTCCGTGTCAGAGAACTGGCCCCCTACATATAGTCCATGTGGCTGTTTGCAGTTAATGGGACAGAAAATCATTCCAATAAAATACGGCCTTTGGAAAAGATGTTTTACTCAAGTAGTTTGAAAAAATTACATTTCCAGCATGATTGTGGCAAAAAGCAAATCTTTTGACCCCTTTATCCCCTTTCTTGTGTTCCAAAAAAACGGGCTACTATGCTAATGGCAGCTGAAATTAGAACGAACTTAAAAACCTCAAAAATTTGTATCAATACAGTCATTAGTATCTCACCATCAAGTTCCATATTCAGCATTCTCTGAAAGGATATAGAAAGGTCAATAAATGTACCAATTTTTTGTTTTTGTCTCAGAAGTCAGAAACAAAAACAATATGCTAGTACATATAAACAACTATGAAAGGGACAGGACTCAAAGTATACCTGTGTAGAGAGAATCACAGAACTTTAGAAGCCTTGAGAGGCTCTCAGAAGATCACTCCAAGGTGCATTCATTTTTTACAGTTTTCCTGACAGAATAAATAAGTAGTGTGGTGGTGTTCACCACTTCATAAAACAGCCCCTCCCATGTTTCTTAAGGCATTTAATGCTGAGGTCTCTCACAGGCTGCAGTCAAGGTGTCACTTGGAGCTGTGTTTTCATCCCAAGGTTTGCCTGGGGACAAAATGTGGGACAGATGTGCTTTCCTGCTCATACAGTTGGCAGAATGCAGTTCACTGTGAGTTGTAGAACCAATGCCCTCAGGTTCTTGCTATTGGGTGGAGGCTACCCTCAGCCCCCTGCCATGTATGCCTTTCCATGGGGGTAACTCACAACAGAGCAGCAGGCTTCATCAAAGTATGCAAGAGAAAAAAAAAAAAAGTATGCAAGAGAGAGAGTCTGCTAGCAAGACAAATGTACATTATCTTACATGATGTAATCATGGAAGTGACATCCAGTCACCTTTGCCCCATTCTGTATATTGGAAGGAAATCACGTCAAACCCACACCAAAGGGGAGGGGATTACAGTTGGCATGAGTACCAGGAGGTAGAGATAATTGGGGGCCATTTTAGAATCTGTCCATTAAGGTATCCATTGTATAACTGGACCATAATTTATTTAACAAGTTTTCTCTTAATGGACCTTTTAGTTGTTTCCAGTATATTTGCTAGTATAAATACTGCAATAAATATTGATATTCATTCTGCACATGTGCTAGGGTTGCATATGTGATAGGATTAAATTTCTAGAAGTAGTTTCTAGGTTGAAAGCTATGTGCATTTAAAATTTGATTGAATATTTGTTTCTGCCAAATTAGTCATAGAAAGCATGCCGGAAAAAAAAAAAAAAAGAAAGAAAAGAAAGCATACCGGTCTGGCTCAATTGGTAGAGCATGTGACTCTTGATCTCAGGATCATGAGTTCAAACCCCATGTTGGACGGAGTTAACTTAAAAAAAAAAAAAAAGAAAGGAAGGAAGAAAGAGAGATGAGAAAAGGAAAGAAAAGGAATTGTACCAGTTCATGTTCCATAGGCAATGCATGAGGATGGCAGTTTCCCCCACAAACCTGCTAACTTCGTGTATCACCAATCTTTTACATCTTTGCCAATAATGTCTGAGTCATTTTCATTTGCAGTTCTCTTACTGGAGTGATTAGAATATTTTGTATTTTCTCTTCTGAAAACTATATTCTTTGCCACTTTTTCTATTAGTTTTTTTAACCTTTTCTTATTAACTAGTAGGTTGATATATATATATATATTTTTTTTTTTTTAACTCATTGCACTTTGTGAAGAATTATCTGGGTACAAGACTATGGAGTCTGATAGAAGAGTGGTGGCAGTGTGAGGAGAAGCAGATGGGCTTGGAGTTGGAATTGACAGAGGTTGGAAATGGAAATGGATTCAATGTAGGGCTTGAGGGTAAAGACAGGCCCCTATGACCTCTGTATTTTGGGTGTTGCATCTGGATAGTTGTTGGCACCATTTGCTGAGATGGGGAAAATGCAAGAAGCAGGAAGATGGGAAGGTGGTACATGGGCTTTGTTTTGGAAACTGTAAAAAGAAAAACTAGAAACTTGGTTTGGAAAGATTTTTATTTTTTTTAAGATTTTATTTATTTATTTGAGAGACAGAGTGAGTGAGAGCGAGAGAGAGAGGGAGAGAAGAGAGAGAGAGAGCATGAGCAGGGGGAGGGGCAAAGAGAGAGGGAAGGGGAGACCAGATTCTCCGCTGAGCAGGGAGCCCACTGTGGGACTCCATCCCCATCCCAGAACCCTGGGATTATGACCTGAGCTAAAGGCAGACGCTTAATCAACTGAGCCAGCAGGCACCCGGGAAAATGCAGAGCTTGTCTTCTAGTTCAAGGAAGACACGTGATGCCTGAATAAACAAGACCATAGCAGACAGTGGCAAGTGTCACTCGGATCGCTAGCTACACGGAGTGATGGCATAGAAGGTGTCTGGTTGGCCACACTGGACAGAAATGAATTCTAAGGAGCCAGACAAGGAGCTTCGGAGTGATCGCTCGCAGAGGGAGGGACTAGCTTGGCTGGCCTTACGTGAGAACACATGTGGCGTGTATTCAAGTACTCAAAGGAAAGCCAGGGTGGCCGGAGCAGCTTTGCACCTGCAGCCTCTCAATGAGTGATCGGCGTTTGGACAGCAGCAGAGGCCTCGTCGTGTCCTGGTTATTGGTCAGCCTGAGCAAGCCCCAACCTCACAAGGGCCCTCTCAGCTAGAATGGCAGTTGCTGGATACGGGAACAGCGGAAGTTGTGTGACTCGTCCTTCCGTTAACATTTTTTAGCAGACATCTATTATTTTTTCTTCTAATTATAAAAGTAATATATGTTTATTATTAAAAAAAAAAAAAAAAAAAACCCGGGAAAAGTTTTTTTTTTTTTTTACAACACAAAACAATACATAAAGAAGGTTAGATTGATAAATTTTACTACATCAGAATTTTAACTGTGACTTCTGTGTAATAGACAGCCTTATAAACAAAGTTAAAACACAAACAGGGATGCCTGGGTGGCTTAGCATTTGAGCTTCTGCCTTCAGCTCAGGGCATGATCCCGGGATCCAGGATCTGGGATCAAGTCCCACACTGGGCTCCTTGCAGGGAGCCTGTTTCTCCCTTTGCCTGTACCTCTGCCTCTCTGCCTCTCATGAATAAATAAATAAAATCTTGAGAAAAAAAAAAAAAGATGAACAACAGATTAGGAGAGAGTATTTTATAATATATAAAACAAAGGATTCATATTACCTCAAACAAGAGGTTTCTACAAATCAGTTTTAAAAAGATAGCTCTAGGGATCCCTGGGTGGCTCAGTGGTTTAGCGCCTGCCTTTGGCCCAGGGTGAGATCCTGGAGTCCCGGGATCAAGTCCCACGTCGGGCTCCCGGCATGGAGCCTGCTTTTCCCTCCTCCTGTGTCTCTGCCTCTCTCTCCTTTCTCTCTCTCTCTCTCATGGATAAATAAATAAATCTTTAAAAAAATAAAAAAAATTAAAAGATAGCTCTAAAGAAGATAAGCAAAGTATATGACTAGGCAACCAAACAGCAGGAAACCGAATTGGAACCCAAATGGAAAATAACTATTTTCACTTGATAATAGGGAAATGCAAATTATTTTTTTTAAGTTTTTATTTATTCATGAGAGACACAGAGAGAGGCAGAGACAGCAGAGGGAGAAGCAGGCTCCATGCAGGGACCCCAATGCAGGACTTGATCCCAGGACTCCAGGATCATGCCCTGAGCTGAAGGCAGACACTTAACCACTGAGTCACCCAGGCATCCCTTGTTCCTTATACTTGAAAATTTGTTTTAAAATTTTTCAGTGTGAATAAGACTTATTTTTGGACATACTTAATTTGAGATGTTTGTAAGATATCTTGACAGAGATTCGAAGCAAGAGAAGAGACGTATCTTTTAAGCTCTGAAAAGAGTTTGGGCTAGAGTAATAAATCTTGGAGTCATCAGTATATACATGATAATGAAGGCCAATGGAGTAGATATGTCACCTAGGGAAAGAGAATAGTAGTAAAGAGAAGAGGACCCAGGACAAGTCTTAAGGAAATCTAACATTTGCAAGCTGAGAAGAAAAAGAGGAGGCATTAAAGTAAACTGATAAACTGAAGCCAGTGAAGCAAGAGAAAAATTAGGAGTGCATGGTGTCCTGGAAGCTAAAGAGAGTGTTCACTGAAAGGATGGAAAAGAGATTGTGTCTAATGCTGCTAAGACGTTGAGTAAAGTTGTTACCAATGGGTGTGGTTAACATGGAGGTCACTGGTATTCTGGTTAGGGTAATGTAATCGAAAGTGAGAACAGAAAGACTTGTCATGGGTGAACAATGTTTCTCAGACAAGACACACAAAACACAATCACAATGGGGGAAAATGAATAAACCTGACTACACAAAAGCAGTAAATTTCATTCGTGTTGAGAGTATCTTTGGAATTACTAGAGATCAGGGCAGCCTGGGTGGCTCAGCGGTTTGGCGCCGCCTTCAGCCCAGGGCGTGATCCTGGAGACCCAGGATGGAGTCCCACGTCAGGCTCCCTGCATGGGGCCTGCTTCTCCCTCTGCCTGTGTCTGTGCCTCTCTCTCTGTCTGTGTCTCTCATGAATAAATAAACAAAATCTTAAAAAAAAAAAAAAAAGAATTACTAGAGATCACCGAGTTAAAAAAAAAAAAGATGATACAAAAGAAAAATAAGTAAAAGATAACAGTCAACTAATTCACAGAAGAGGAAACTGGAATAGTCAATAAATATGAAAAAATATTCAACTTTACTGATAATCAAGGTACAGCAAAAGAGTAATGATACTGCATTTCTACCAGTAGTTTGGCAAAATCAAAGTTTGGCAATGGCATCAGGCAAGGGTTGCCAAGGATGTGGGGAAACGACAGAATCAAGTAAGAAACTATTGAAACTAATAGGAGTTTAACAAGATGCTGGACATAAGAGCAACATCCTAATTAACAATTTTAAAAGGTAATAAAATATATGCGATCATTCCCAACAGCAACAGAAACTATACATACCTAAAGACAAACTAAAAAAAAAATGTGTAATAATTTTATGGAGAAAATTATAATGTTTTAATGAGGGATATATCCCTCATTAAGGAAAACTTGAGGGGTGCCTAGATGGCTCAGTTGGTTCAGCGTCCACCTTTGGCTCAGGTCATGATCCTGGAGGTCTTAGGATCAGGCACCCTGCTCAGTGGGGAGTCTGCTTCTCTGACCCTAACCCCTGCTCATGCTCATGCTCACTCTCTCCCAAGTGAATAAATTGCAAATCTTAAAAAAAAAAAAAAAAAGAAAACTTGGATAAATGGAGAAATATTTACAGTGTCCATGCATGAGAAGGCTCAGCAATTTTTTTAAGATTTTATTTTTCATTTGAGAGAGAGAGCCCACACAAGGAGGGGGGTGAGCAGTGGGAGAGGGAAGGGGACAAGCAGTCTCCACGTGGAGCATGGAGCCCATCAGGGGGCTCGATCTGACCACCCTAACATCATAACTTGAGCCAAAATCAAGAGTCCAATGCTTTTTTAAAAAAAATATTTTTATTTATTTATTCATGAGAGACAGAGAGAGAGAGGCAGAGACACAGGCTGAGGGAGAAGCAGGCTCCATGCAGGGAGCCTGATGCAGGACTTGATCCTGGGACTCCAGGATCAGGCTCTGGGATAAAGGTGGCACTAAACTGCTGGGCCACCCAGGCTGCCCAAGAGTCCAATGCTTAACCAATGAGCCACCCAGGTGCCCCTCAGCATTTAAAATACATTGATTCTGGGACACCTGGGTGGTTCATTCAGTTAAGTGTCTGCCTTCAGCTCAGGTAATGATCTCAGGGTCCTGAGATCCGGCCCTGTGGGGTTCCCTGCTCCCCAAGAAGCCTGCTTCTCCGTCTCCCTTTGCCTGCTGCTCTGCCTGTTTGTGCACATGCTCTCTCTCTGTCAGATAAATAAATAAAATAAATAAAAATCTTAAAATATATATATATATATTGGGGCACCTGGGTGGCTCAGTGGTTGAGCGTCTACCTTTGGCTCAGGTCATGATCCCTCGGTCCTAGGATTGAGTCCTGCATCGGGCTCCCTGCAGGAGCCTGCTTCTTCCTCTGCCTGTGTCTCTGCCTCTCTCTCTCTTTCACTCATGAATAAATAAATAAAATCTTTAAAAAAATAAAAATTAAAATAAAATACATTGATTCTCCTCACATTAGTTATAAATTCATTACAGTTCCAACCAGTATCCCCAATGAGATTTTCCAGGGAATCTGACAAGGTGATTTTAAAATCATGAGGAATAATAGAGTTGTGCAAATAATAATAATAACTGCTAACATTTACTGTGAGCTAGCTTTTGAAAAAAATTGGGTGCACACCCTACCAAATATAAACAAATATTACAAAGCTATAGTTATTAGTGTGATATAGGTACAGTAATTGACAAAGGCAGTAATAGGCAAAATACTTGGCAACAAAATAGAGTTCAGAAATAGACCATGGTTGTTAACTAACCCTTCTGTAGTAATCATTTCACAATATACATGTGTATCAAATCATCACATTTTACACCTTCAATTTGTATATGTTATATTGCAATAATATCACAACAATGCTGGAGTTTTTTTTTTTAAGAAAAATAAATAGACCACAGCGTTTCTGAGGGCATGATGTATATTAGAGTTGGAATTGATTATTGGTGGGGGAATGATGAACTATTTGATACATGGTGTTGGGTCAGTTCTTATATGTAACATCCCACACACTCAACACAAAAATAAAATCCAAATGGATTAAAGACTTAAACATGAAAACCTAAAACTTGGGAAGAAAATATAGGATCGGGATCCCTGGGTGGCCCAGCGGTTTAGCGCCTGCCTTTGGCCCAGGGCGCGATCCTGGGGACCCGGGATCGAATCCCACGTCGGGCTCCCTGGTGCATGGAGCCTGCTTCTCCCTCTGCCTGTGTCTCTACCTCTCTCTCTCTCTCTCTCTCTCTCTGTGAATATCATAAATAAATTAAAAAAATATATATAGGATCATGTCTGTCTAATCACAGAGTAAAGGTTTCTTTTTTTTTTTTTTTTAAGACTTTAAGATTTTATTTGTTTATTCATGAGAGACACAGAGAAAGACACAGGGAGGAGCAGGCTCCCTGCAGGGAACCTGATGCAGGACTCCATCCCAGGATGCCAGGATCACAACCTGAGCCAAAGACAGATGCTCAACCACTGAACCACCCAGGTGCCCCAGAATAAAGGCTTCTTAAACAATATGAAAAACACAGACCATAAGAAAAAGATTGATAAATTTGAGTAACTCAGTACTTTAAACCGCTGTATTGGGATCCCTGGGTGGCTCAGCAGTTAAGCGCCTGCCTTTGGCTCAGGGCATGATCCTGGAGTCCCAGGATCAAGTCCCACAACAGTCTCCCTGCATGGAGCCTGCTTCTCCCTCTGCCTGTGTCTCTGCCTCAGTCTCTCTCTCTCTCTCTCATGAATATATAAATAAAATCTTAAAAAAAAAAGACAACACTGTATTACAAAAAAAAATCATCCATAAATAATGTTCAAAAGCAAGCAACAGATTTGGAAAAGACATGTCACATATATAACAAGGGCTTAGCATCAGAATATATAAAGAATTTCTACACATCAATAAATAAGAGACAATTCCAAAGAAAAAACGTGGGCAGCCCGGGTGGCTCAGCGGTTTAGCGCCGCCTTCAGCCCAGGGCATGATCCTGGAGACCCTAGATTGAGTCCCACGTCAGGCTCCCTGCATGGAGCCTGTTTCTCCCTCAGCCTGTGTCTGCGCCTCTGTGTGTGTGTGTGTGTGATGAATAAATAAATAAGATCTTAAAAAAAAAAAAAAGAAAAGAAAAAAATGGGCCAAGGATAAAACCCTGCAATTTGCTGAAGAAAAGACCCAGATGATCAATAAACATATGAAAGACTTCTCATAACCTCTCTAATCATCATATTTACATTAAAATGAGAAATTTTTCTTCTTGGGATACCACATATTTGGTATAGAGATTACTTAAATAAATTAAAATTTTTATAAAAATGTATTTAGGGGGAAAAGAGGGGGTGCCTGGGTGGCTCAGTTGGTTAAGTATCTGACTCTTGATCTAGCTCAGGTCTTGACTCTGGGTCATGAGCTCAAGCCCCACATCGGGCTCCGTGCTGGGCATAGAGCCTACATTTTAAAAAGAAGGAACAAAAAAGAAAACAAAGGAAAAAAATGTTTTATTGACCCCACATTGCCAAAATAATCTTTAAAAAGAAAGCTGGAAACCTCACACTTTCTGATTTCAAACCACATTACAAAATAATAGTAATCAAGATGGTGTGGTACTGGCATACAGACAGATATACACAAATGGAACAAAACAGAGAGCCCGAAATAAACCCTTGCGTATATGGCCAAATGATCTTTGACAAGGGTGACAAGACTGCACACTGGGAAAAGGACAGTCTCTTCAACAAATGGTTTTGGAGGGAAAACTGGATATCCATATGCAAAAGAATGCAATTGGTCCCTAACCTGACAACCATATACAAAAAAATAACTCAAAATGGATGAAACACCAAAATGTAAGTCCTAAAACTATAAAACTAGAAGAAAACAGGTAAAAAGCTTCAGGACATTAGATGTGTCAGTGATTTTCCGCTATGACATCAAAAACACAGGCAACAAAAGCAAAAATAGACAAATGAGACTACATCAGACTTAAAATCTTCTGCATACTGGGCACCTGGCTGGCTCAGTCAGTGAAGTGTGTGACTCTCAATCTCAGGGTTATGAGTTCCAGCCCCATATTGGGTGTAGAGATTACTTAAAAATAAAATACTGGGGGTGCCTGGGTGGCACAGTTGTTTGAGCATCTGATCTTGGTTTTGGCTCAAGTCATGATCTCAGGATCATGAGATCAAGCCCCACTTTGGGTGCTGAGCTCAGTGTGGAGTCTGCCTTGGACTGTCTGTCCTCTCCTTCTATCACCCCACCCCCACACCCACCCCCCACAGAGTGCTCGCTTTCTCTCTCTCTCTCAATCAATAAATAAAATATTTTAAAAAGCAACTTCTGCATATCAAAGGAAACAATCCACCTAGTGGAAAGGCAACCTATGGAATGGAGAAAATATTTGAAAATCTGTATCTGGTAAGGGATTGATGTCTAGAATGTATAAGGAATTTCCACAATTCAACAACAAAAAGAACCAAATAGGGATGCCTGAGTGGCTCAGCGGTTGAGCATCTACCTTCCGTTGGGGTCATGATCCTGCAGTCCCGGGATGGAGTCCCACATTGGGCTCCCTGCATGGAGGCTGCTTCTCCCTCTGCTTCTGTCTCTGCCTCTCTCTGTGTGTCTCTCATGAATAAATAATTTAAAAAAAAAAGAACCAAATAACCTGATTTTTAAATGGCCAAAGGACTTGAATAGACAATTCTCCAAAGAAGATATACATCCGGGGATCCCTGGTTGACGCAGTGGTTTAGCACCTGCCTTTGGCCCAGGGCGCGATCCTGGAGACCCGGGATCGAATCCCACGTTGGGCTCCCGGTGCATGGAGCCTGCTTCTCCCTCTGCCTGTGTCTCTGCCTCTGTCTCTCTCTCTGTGTGACTATCATAAATAAATAAAAATTTAAAAAAAAAGAAGATATACATCCGGCCAACATGCTGGTATATGAAAATAGGCTCAACATCACTAATCATAAGAGAAATGCAAATCAAAACCACTATGATATAACATCTCACACTTTAATAGAATGGCCATATCAAAAGAACAGAAAACAGCAAGCATTGGCAAGGATGTGGAGAACTTGGAATCCTTAGGCACTGTGAGAATATAAAATGGTGCAGCCATTATGGAAAAAGGTATAGAGTTTCCTCAGAAAAATTAAAAATAGAATTACCATATGATTCAAATCCCACAATCCCACTTCTGGGTATATATCTAAAAGAATTCAAGGCAGAATCTTGGGATATTTGCATACCTGTTTTCATTGTGGCGCTATTCATAGTAGTTAAGAGGTGGAAGCAACCTAAATGTCCATTGACAGGGCAGCCCCGGTGGCGCAGCGGTTTGGCGCCTCCTGCAGCCTGGGGTGTGATCCTGGAGACCCGGGATCGAGTCCCACATTGGGCTTCCTGCATGGAGCCTGCTTCTCCCTCTGCCTGTGTCTCTGCCTTTTTCTCTCTCTCTCTCTCTGAATAAATAAATAAATCTTAAAAAAATTATTTTAAAAATGTCCATTGACAGATGAATGGATAAAGAAAATGTAGGGCACACCTGAGTTAAGCCTTAGACTCTAGATTTCAGCTCAGGTCATGATGTCAAAGTCTTGAGATCAAGCCTCGTGTGGGGCTCCACACTCAGCGGGGAATCTGCTTCTCTCCTATCTCTGCCCCTCTCCCCACTCATGCACGCACTCACTTGTGCGCTCTCTTTCTCAAATAAATAAATCTTTAAAAAAAGAAAAGAAAAGAAAATGTAGGGGCACCTGGGTAGCTCAGATGGTTAAGTGTCTGCCTTCGGCTCAGGTCATGATCTCTAAGTCCTGGGTTCAAGCCCCGAGTTGTGTTCCAAGATCAGCAAGGAGTCTGCTTCTCCTTCTCCCTCTGCTTCTCCCCCTGTTCATGCTTTCTTTTTTTTCTCTCTCTCTCTCTCTCAAATGAACAAATAAAATCTTTAAAAAAAAAAAAGACTTTTATTTATTTATTCATGAGAGACACAGATATAGAGAGAGGCAGAGATATAGGCTGAGGGAGCCTGATGTGGGACTCAATCCTGATCCCAGGATCATGCCCTGGGCCAAAGGCAGACGCTCAACCGCTGAGCCACCCAGGCATCCCTAAAATTGTTTTTTAAAAAGGAATACGTAGTATATGTATTTTGTGATGGAATATTATGCAACCTCAAAAAGGAAGAAAATTCCATCACATGCAACAACATGTATTAACCTCAAGGACATTATAGTAAGTGAAATAAGCCAGTCACAAAAGGACAAATATTGTAAAATTCCATACATATGAAGTATCTACAGAAGTCAGAATCATAAAAACAGAGAGTAGAAGGGTGGTTGCCAAAGCTTGGGGGAGGAAGGGAAAGGAATTAGTGTTTAAAGGGTATAGAATTTCAGTTTTGCAGGATGAAGAAGTTCTGGAGGTATGTTGCACTACAATGTGAATATACTTAACACTATTGACTATGCCCTTTTTTTAAAATTTATTTATTTATGATAGTCACAGAGAGAGAGAGAGAGAGAGGCAGAGACACAGGCAGAGGGAGAAGCAGGCTCCATGCACCGGGAGCCTGATGTGGGATTCGATCCCGGGTCTCCAGGATCGTGCCCTGAGCCAAAGGCAGGCGCCAAACCGCTGCGCCACCCAGGGATCCGACTATGCCCTTAAGAATGGTTAGGTTGGTATATTTGTTATGTATTTTTTACCATAATAAAAAGTTAAAGTTTTAATTTAGCAATATAAATTTACATTACATTAAAGTTATCATAAAATCCAAAAGTATGTAAAATGCATATTAAAGTTAAAAATAGTCAAATGTACACCAATAAACCCACCACACAGCTTAGAATAGTATTAATACCTTAAAGGCCTTCTGTGTGCTTTTCTTCTCCCAGAGGTAACTATTCTGAACATTGATGTTAATCCTTGTCTTGCTTTTCTTTCCAGTTTTACCACTAATATGTGTATCTCTAAGCAATATATTTTTACATACTTTTGAACTTTATATAAATGGAATTATATATTCCCCTGTAACTTATCTCTTTTTTTAAAAAAAGATTTTATTTATTTGTTCATGAGAGAGAGACACACACAGAGAGAGGCAGAGATATAGGCAGAGGGAGAAGCAGGCTCCCTGCTGGGAGCCTGATTGGGGCACTTGATCCCAGGACCCCAGGATCACAACCTGAGCCAAAGGCAGATGCTCAACCACTGAGCCACCCAGGTGCCCCTGTAACTTATCTCTTATTCCCTTAATCTTTATTCTCTTTTTAAACATCACTCTCTTTTTTAAGATTCATCATACTAATGCATAGATATACCTTTCTAAGAAAACATCACAGTTTATTTTCTGTTCTGTTTTAATGGACATTTAGGATATTTCCAGTTTGGGAGTATTATAAATGGCTATTACTCCTGTGAATATTCTTGTACATATCCTAGTCCTGGTATACATATGCAAAAATTTCTCTGGACACTAGATAATAGGCTTAGAGTATAGACTTCCAAGGAATTGTAAACAATCTAAATATCAACAAAAGGAAAAAAATAAATATCAACAAAAGGGTAATGAATAAATAAAATGTGACATATTTATACAATAGAATATTATATAGTAGTCAAAAGGAATGCATCATTACATGGAATGTTAAAGTGAGGGAAAAGAAGAACAATGAATTTTTTTAAAAGATTTTATTTATTTCTTCATGAGAGACACAAAGAGAGAGACAGAGGCAGAGACACAGGCAGAGGGAGAAGCAGGCTCCATGCAGGGAGCCCGATGTGGGACTCGATCCCAGAACTCTAGGATCATACCCTGGGCTGAAGGCAGGTGCTAAAACACTGAGTCACCCAGGGATCCCCAAAAGTGAGAGAAAAGAAGAACAATGAATTTATACTATTCAGGTAGAAAAATTTAAAAACACATAACACAATATTAAATATATCTAAAAATATAAAAAGTGAATTGGAAGTATATACACTAATCTCATAGTGGTTCTCTGGGAAAGAAAGGAGAGGGGACTTTGGCTTTATGTATAGTGTTTTATTTCCTTTAAAAGAAAAGGTTAGGACTTGCTTGGGTGGCTCAGCGGTTGAGCGTCTGCCTTTGGCCCAGGGCGTGATCCTGGAGAGCCGGGATCAAGTCCCACATCAGGGTTCCTGCATGGAGCCTGCTTCTCCCTCTGCCTATGTCTCTGCTTCTCTCTCTGTGTCTCTCATGAATAAATAAATAAAATCTTTTAAAAAAAGAAAGAAAGAAAGAAAGAAAGAAAGAAAGAAAGAAAGAAAGAAAGAAAGAAAGAAAGAAAGAAAGAAAGAAAGAAAGAAAAGGTTAGGGGCACCAGAAGATATTGCTTCCTCCGCCTCCCTCCCCGCCCTCAAAACCCCTGCGTCCCCAATTACCTCTCCCTCCCCTGACCCTGAATGGTCCTTCGGCCAGAATTCATCTTTGTATCTTATCAAACTCCCACAGGTACGCTTGATCATAGTTCTAATTCATCAAAATCTCATAAAAGCTAGTTTGCTGGGTCTCCTGTCGTTTACAGGCACACCTTCCAGAACCCAAAATTAAGGTCCAGGCAGCAACAAAGAATCCAGAGAACACCAGGACTGGATCATTTAACCAAACTCTTGAAATTTAGCCTGGGTGGCAGTGGCAGGATCCTAAAATTTTTCACCTCTGGGTCTCCAGGTCCTTGCACATGACTGAAAGAAAAACTGTTCCCTAAAGGTTTGAGGAATGAAAGGAAGAAGGAATTTATAATATTCGGCCAAGTAATGGTCCAATCTCTGCTTACCTGCCTCCAGTAATGGGGAGCTTCTACCTTTGAACAGCTCTCTTTAAAAAACTCTTTCTAATGTGAATGAAAATGTCTTCTTTTCGTATTCATTCGTTAGTGAGATCAACCTTTTTCCTAGATGAATGCTGATTAAACCAGAGGTTAAGGCAACAACAGGGCTGGGAATCTGTCCTATGAAAATAGCATGACATATTAAAAAAAAAAAAAAAAAGCTGTTTTGCAATTAAGAAAAAAAAAAAAACCTCAGAATTTTTATTTTAAAATCACATCAAAAGAAGGAAAGCCACTAAAAAATTTTCCCCAGCAAGACTATGTAAATTTTCAAAACTAGATGAACTCTTAGGCAAACACTTAAAAATGTTTAAATAATGTTTACACATTCTTCTCCCACACATTCTTCTGAATCCAACTTGGGACTTTTTTTAAAAACAAGACTTAAAAGGAGAAAAATTACAAAGAACAAGAAAACAAATACCCATATCCTACCGTCCAGAAGTAACAACCGTTAATATTTTGTCATAAATTGTTTTTAACCTTTTTATTTTTATCCCGGAACTCCGGGATCAGGGCCTGGGCCAAAGGTAGATGCTCGGCCACTGAGCCCCCAGGTGCCCCCCTGCCGGCCTCCCCGTCTTGCTCGTTTCCTG
The DNA here is from genome assembly GCF_018345385.1 of Vulpes lagopus. Taxonomy (NCBI): domain Eukaryota; kingdom Metazoa; phylum Chordata; class Mammalia; order Carnivora; family Canidae; genus Vulpes; species Vulpes lagopus. The sequence continues at coordinate 28,919,667 of NC_054838.1, read as the reverse complement.
TCCCCACGACCCGGGTACCAAGGCCCAGAAAGCCCCGCCCGGAGCCAGAATAGCGCGGGCAGGAACCGGAGCCGGGCGAGGTGGGGCATTTAGTATCCCGGAACCTCCTGCGCGGGCCCCGGCCGCAGCGTGCGCGGGGAAGCGTTTGCGGCCTGCACCGCCCTGCGCCATGCCCTTCAGCCGCGCTCGCGGAGGTGAAAGCGCCCGGCGTGCGCCCCGGCAGTGGTCCTGGTGGGTGTCTTTGTAGCTGGGGACGGAGGCCAGGCCTCAAGCGGGGACGGCGTCACCATGATGAGCGGACGGCCGGGCCGAGTGCCCTTACAGTTCCTGCCGGATGAGGCGCGCAGCCTTCCCCCGCCCAAGCTGACCGACCCGCGGCTCGCCTACATGGGCTTCTTGGGCTACTGCTCCGGCTTGCTCGATAACGCCATCCGGAGGAGGCCGGTGCTGTCCGCCGGTGAGGGCTGCTCGCGCGCGGCGGGGCGGCGGGCGGGTTCCTCGCCGTCCGTGGGCTGCCCCAAGTGCTTTGGCTTTCCCCGGCCCTCTCACCCTGGCAGCCTCCGCCTCGCCTGCTTGGGGCATCCGCGGCCTCGGAACGCAGTAGGGCAGAGTGCCCTTTGGCACGTAGGGAGGCCGAGGTCATCAGAAGCCACGAGCTCACGGCGAGCCCGTGAGAGAACCCGGGGCCGGGCTGCCAGCCCTTTGCCCTTTGCCCTTTGCCGCTGGGCCGTGCGTGCGTTGCGGCCCGGCTCCTCAAGGTGCTGTGTGGGGAAGCGTGAGCCGCGGTGAAGAGAGACGTGGAGGGCCAACGCCTCTCACCCGAGGGCGCCCGGTGGTGGAGTAGCCAGCCTGCGCTTAGGCCTCACGGCTACGTTGGACGCCCGCGCTTCTCACACTTACGTGCGGAGGCGTACGGGTAGCCTGGGCGTCTTGTTAAAATGAGGATTCCCATTCCGTTGGTCAGAGGCGAAGCCTGTTGTTAACAAACTCCCAGGTACTGCTGGCCTGGCGCCCGCCTTTGAGGAAGAGAGGCCCAACCACTGGGCTGTCTTCTCTCGAAGAATGTGAGGGGCCGCCTGTCAGATAAAGGGCCGTCGTGGTAGCTGTGCTAAGGCCGATGGCTTTCCAAAGGGAAGAGAGGAAGGGAGCTTCGGAAGACGGGTCTTTGAGCTTAGCTTTGATTTATCAGGCAGATACTAGGACACAGCCAGCCTCCCAGGCCCATGGGAGGCCAGGGAAGTAAATGGAGGCAAGGGCCGCTCAGCCAGGAAGAGTCTGACGACTGAGTGTGCAGGGTGGTAGGGTGTTAAGGCTAAGAAGGAGACTTAGGTAGATGATGACCACTTATTCTCCAGGCAGACAGGAACCTTTTTAGGTTTTGAGAGCCGTGGTGGGGGAGCGGAGTGGAGAGATGCAGTAATCAGGCCTTGTGGGTTTTTTTGCTTGTTTTTGTGAGTCGGCTCCATGCCCACCGTGGGACTTGAACTCACCACCCTGAGATCAAGTGAACTCACCACCCTGAGATCAAGAATCAGATGCTCTACCAACTGGACCAGCTAGGTGCCCCAGGCCTTATGTTTGTTTGTTTGTTTGTTTATTTATTTATTTATGTATTTATTTTTAGAGAGAGCCACCCCTGAGATCATGACCTGAGCCAAAATCAAGTATCAGACACTTAGCTGACTGGGCCACCAAGGCACCTATGTGCCTTGTGTTTTACTTATATTTTTAGTTTATTTATTCATTCATGAGAGACACAGAGAAGCAGGCTCCACGCAGGGAGCCTGATGTGGGACTCGATCCCAGGTTCCCAGGACCAGGCCCTGGTTTGAAGGCAGCTAAACCGCTGAGCTCCCCCCCATCCCCAGCCCCACCCCCCGGCTGCCCTGTACCTTGTGTCTTATTATTATTATTATTATATATTTTTTTTATGATAGTCACAGAGAGAGAGAGAGAGAGAGAGGCAGAGACAGGCAGAGGGAGAAGCAGGCTCCATGCACCGGGAGCCCGACGTGGGATTCGATCCCGGGTCTCCAGGATCACGCCCTGGGCCAAAGGCAGGCGCCAAACCGCTGCGCCACCCAGGGATCCCTGTACCTTGTGTTTTAAAAGGAAGGTCAGCTTGGGATGCCTGAGTGGCTCACTCCATTGAGGGCCGGCTCTTGATTTCTACTCAGATTGTGATCTCAGGGTCCTGAGATCTAGCCCAGCCTGGCTCCTTGCCCAGTGAGGAGTCTGCTTAAGATTCTCTTTCCCTTTATCATTGTCATTGTATCCCCACCCCACATGCACGTTCTCTCAAATTAATGAATCTTAAGGACCCCTGGATGGCACAGCAGTTGAGTGTCTGCCTTCCGTCTCAGGTCCTAATCCTGGGATCGAGTCCCATGTCAGGCTCCCTGCATGGAGCCTGCTTCTCCCTCTGCCTGTGTCTCTGCCTCTGTGTGTGTGTGTGTGTGTGTGTGTGTGTGTGTGTGTGTGTCTCATGAATGAATAAATAAATAAAATATTTTTTAAAAAGTAAATTAATAAATCTTTAAAAAGGGGGAGGGGGAATCAGCTTTGTCAATGCAAGGCACAGATTGGAGCCAAGAAGTTCAGTTAAGAAGAAAGCTAATAGAGTGGTTCAGGTATCCAGTAATCACATCGCTCCTGCCTCTTTTTGCCACTTTCCCGCTTAATGTCCTGCCTGAAGGCTAGCTCCCAGATCACCAAATCTCAGCATTTCCAGTGCTCAAATAGTTCTGAAGTTCCATCTTCCTTGAATATGACCCCTCTCCACAAAGATTTTTGTCTATTTCTGTCTTTAGGGAGATGAGGTTTTTCTCCCTTTTCATTACCACTCCACATTTGCCCAAGCCTGTCGTTTATTGTAATGGAAAGAACTCCACTCTGGAACTAAATAGCCTTACTCCACTGTCTTCTGTCAGCTTGAGTAAGTTACTTGGTAGAGCTGTTCAGAGGCAAAGTTTCTTCACCTATAAAATGAGAATATTGGGGTCTGGGTAGCACAGTTGGTTAAGCATCTGACTCTTGGTTTCAGCTCAGGTCATGATCTCAGGGTTGTGAGATGGAGGCTGTGTGGGACAGAGTGTGTTTAAGACTATCTCTTCGTCTACCCTCCCCCCACACTCGCTTGCCTGCTCTCTCTCTCAAATAAATAAATCTGTTAAATAAAATAAGAATAATTATCTTTGCATATTTGTTGTGAGAATTAAGTGAGATTCTGTAGATAAAATGCCTGGCACACAGAAGTTGCTGGCCAGAGTTTCCATTCCTTAGCTGTGGTTATGCAAACAGTTTACCATATATTTGTTTGATCGGCTTTTTTTTTTTTTTAAGGACTCTTTTTTTTTTTTTTTTTTTTTTTTAGATTTTATTTATTTACTCATGAGAGACACAGAAAGAGAGAGAGACACAGAGACACAGGCAGAGGGAGAAGCAAGCTCCACACAGGGAGCCTGATGTGGGACTCGATCCCGGGACTCCAGGATCACACCCTGGGCCAAAGGCAGGCGCTAAACTGCTGAACCACACAGGGATCCCCCGTTTGATCAGCTTTTACTGAACTTTTCCTCTGTACCAGGCAGTGTTACATCCTGGGTATATGGGGTAAAGAATACCATCCCTGTACTTGAAGAGCTCCTAATCAAGTTGGAGAACAAGTAAACAGTCCATTATGGGTCTAGGCATGGCAGAGAGTGTGTTTTCATCAAAGTAGATGAGCAGTGAGCACTTTGGGAACACAAAGGAGGTACAGATTGAAGAGAAACTATTCCAGAGGAAGAGCATAATGGTCAAGAGCACATGATTTTGCATTTGACACCACCTCCATTCTACTAGCCTTTTGATTCTGGGGAAGTTATTTATCTTCATGAGCTTTAGTTTCCTTAGCTACAAAACAGGAATACTATCTACCTCTGTGTGGCTGTGAGAACTAGAAGAGATGATATATAAAGCCCTTAATCTAGGGGTAAGAATCAGAGTTCTTGAGTTCTCTGGTTTTCCCTAGGTTACTTTGGAAAATTTAGGTCTTGAGGACTATTAAAATGGTTCTCAGCAGTATTTATTGAAGCATATTGTGTTTTCTAGTTTAATGACTGTCATATAATAGTATTCAGCAAGTATTTATTGAATAAATATATGTAGATTACAAGGAAGTCTAAAACATGGTCCCAGCCCCCCAAAGGTTTACAAATCAGACAAGCATATCCATTTAAAAGACATTGTGGGGATCCCACCACCCCGCGCAGTGGTTTGGCGCGCCTGCCTTTGGCCCAGGGCGTGATCCTGGAGACCCGGGATCGAATCCCACGTCGGGCTCCCGGTGCATGGAGCCTGCTTCTCCCTCTGCCTGTCTCTGCCTCTCTCTCTCTCTCTCTCTCTCTCTGTGACTATCATAAATAAATAAAAATTAAAAAAAAAAAGACATTGTGGTAAAAGTTTAGGCACGTAGGGTAACAAGTGTGACAGAAGAGCAGGGAAGGAGAAAGATATGGTAGATTTTCAAACTACAGCCATGGAGAGTACCTGGCATTTTGTGGGTACTGTTGGAACCCAAATTTTGCACATCTTTTTCAGGTTAGCATAAACTATTAAATAGAATTTTTTCTTAAGCTTCTCTCCCATCTGGAGTTCTAAACCCCTGTTGCTAGTTAACACTTACCTGCCCTAATTTTTTTTTTAATTTTTATTTATTTATGATAGAGAGAGAGAGAGAAAGGCAGAGACACAGGCAGAGGGAGAAGCAGGCTCCATGCACCGGGAGCCCGATGTGGGATTCGATCCCGGGTCTCCAGGATCGCGCCCTGGGCCAAAGGCAGGTGCCAAACTGCTATGCCACCCAGGGATCCCTACCTGCCCTAAATTTATAGTTAGTTGGTATCTAAGTGTAGTCCACAAGTTAAATATATGTATTGATTTCTAGTTTAATATACAGTAATTTATGGTGTTCCTGGAAAGGGTACTGTAGCTTCCAAGTTTAGATTCACTTAACGAAAAGGAAAATGATTGTGGAGGGGTGCACGTGGTGGGAGGGAGACCACTGCTGAGAAGTAGAGAAAAGGTTAGGGAAAGGACACGGGAAGAGGCCACGTCAAAGGGCTACATCATGTCTTTAGGACTAGAACACTGACGTCGTCATCCAAAACATTCAGGGAGTCTTTTTCTCTGGGGGATATGGGTAAGCATAGAGAGTCTGGGTTTTTGGGTCTGTGTAGTCCAGTGGCACACAGTAGAACCCAGCACACTTTGGTTTGCTATATTGCAGGTGGCCCATTAGGGAAAACAATGGCTCTTTGGGGCAAGAGAGAATGCAAAAGAGTCTGGGCCCTATCCAGTCCCAAATCATAGTAATACTTTGCATTTTTATTGTTTTACATATTTTTTCCAAAATATTTTTACATATATTTTCTTTGGGTTTATATAATACTGCTGTAAGAATGGTAGGATAGGTATTATCTTTGTTTTAGAGGTAGTAAATTGACTTGCCCAAGGCCATGTATCTGTTTATTAGATATTAAGTGCTCTCTGTGTGCTAGTACAGAGAGATGAATTAAGCATTGGTTTTGCATGGAAGTAGATGGAAATAATTTCTATAGCAGAAATAGAGTTCACTTTGTTAACCTCACTAAGGAAAGTTCTGGGAAGACTTCTTAGAAGTGATGTCTGAATTGAGTCTTGAAGGATGAGGAGGTGTCTGGGCAGAGAAATTATGAGTGAGAGATGAGTTCTCTGAAGTGAGGCAAGGGAAATATAAGGAAGAACTGGCAGGACTCTGACTAGATGGGTGGGGGGAAGAGGGTTAAAAAAAAAAAAAGGTTGATTACTGTGTTTATTACCCAGGACTTTATTTCCTGGGTGAATGGTCTTATTCTCTGAATTAAGAGGATGAGGTATGAATAGGAAAGAAGTTCATTTGGTGGTATTCAGGTGAACGTACTGTCAGACATTTGGATATACATGTTATTCAGCATGGGTATCTGAGTTGGACACACTCAAGGTCACCAGTATGTGGACAGTAGATAAAACCTGTAGAAACAAACAAGTTCTTCAGAGGAATATGTGTGGGATAAGAAGAGGGATAGAATCCTGGGACATAGCTAGGAAATCAAACCTGCAGTTACCCTTTTTTTTTTTTTTTTTTAAGATTTTAATTATTTATTCATGAGAGACACACAGAGAGAGGCAGAGAGAGAAGCAGGCTCCATCCAGGGAGCCTGACGTGGGACTCGATCCCAGGACTCCAGGATCACACCCTGGGCCAAAGGCAGACACTCAACAGCTAAGCCACCCAGGCATCCCTGCAGTTAGCCTTTTTAAAAAGATACTTCTGTGTGTAAAGTTCAGACCTTTGGATCTCCCCTTCAGAATTTATATTTTGGCTTTCCCTACATCACATGAGTTGATCCTCCCCAGTCTCATTATTGTAGGATGATTTTTTTATAAATATAGCTTTTGAATAGGTAATTCATGCACATGGTACAAAATTTAGAAGGTAAAAAAGAGAATTGATAACATTATTTGTAGAGTAGCTGGCTACTTTGGTAACCAATAAATATGCAAATATAAATTAGTATATGGAGACAAACCAAATTGCTTTTCGAGCATTTGTAAAGGACTTCATCTCTGTCACATCACATCTTGAACAGGTTCTGGAATACAAGTTAGTTTAGATCTTCAGGATTTTGTACTAATCCACCTTTTCTCCTGAAGAAATTTGTAAAAGCTGAATTTTAAAAATCTTGGGTTCTATTAATAGTTATGCCTATAGATTTAATGTTGCTTTTCATAATTGCCAGATTTCTTTAGGAAGATATATCAAGGTCAAGACTGTTTTTTCAAAAACGCCATAGAAAAGCCTTTTTTTTTTTTAAGAGAATGATGAAAGATGTATGTCTGAACCACAAAACTATGATTTTAAATATACATTGATTTTTGCTTTCTTTGGGATTTTTTGTTTGATTTTAGGTTTGCATCGTCAGCTCCTGTATGTTACTTCCTTTGTCTTTATTGGATATTATCTTTTAAGACGTCAAGACTGTATGTATGCCCTGAGGGACCATGATATGTTTGCCTATATAAAATCACATCCAGAGGATTTTCCTGAAAAAGGTATTTATTTGACAGAATGAGAGAGTGTGCACAAGGGTGGGGAGGGAGGCGGGGGAAGGAGAGAAGCAGACCTTCCACTGAGCACAGAGCCCAAAGTGGGGCTTGATCCCACGACTCTGAGATCATGACCTGAGCCAAAATCAACTGGGGGATACTTCGCCGACCGAGCCACCCAGGTGCCCCTGGTTAATCTTATCCATGCCTGTACCTTCAGGTACCTTCAGTATTCTGATGATTCCCACATCTTTGTCTATCAAGTAGAATTCTCTTGAATTTAAATTCTTTGAATTTTCCGGCTGAGTACCTCTGTGTCCATCAGGCAGCAAACAGAATTTATGTCCTCTTTGCCTGTGCAGACTTCTTTTCTATGTTCTGCACCAGTAAGTGGCACCACTGTCCACCTCAGTACCCCAGCCAGAAACCTGGGAAGGATATTCTAGTCTTTCTGTGAATTTCTCATTAGTCGTCAAGTCTTCCTGTTCTACTTCCTAAGTATATCTCAGTTCTAAATTCCTGTCTCTCGCACTGCCACTCCCCCCAGTTCATGCCCTGATAACCTCTTGCTTGGACTGTTGCACTTGCCTCCAGCTCACTTCTGCCTTCAATCTTACTAAAGATCCTGTCTCTGGATAAATGTAGTTATGCCTAAAATAGATTGCTTACAATAGCTGTCCATTGCCTGTAGGATAAAATCCAGACTCCTGAGGAGAGTTTATTTCCCCAGACTGAGCTAATTGCCTATTAGAAAGATTTTGCCCATGCCTTTTATCCATCACATGACATGTACGTGTCTGTGTCCCTCACTAGACTTGTAGCTTCATCTTTGTTTCCTCAGCCTCCAGGACAGAGCCTCTGCTAGTAAGCAGTAAGTAATAGCTGACCTGATCTACACAGAACCCTGCCTCATCTCCTGTAACTCATGTCCTGCCTCATGAAATGCTGTGTCCTGAACCTGCTGTGTATCACTTTGTACACCCTGTACCCTCTTGATCCTCCTCTTGCTCTGTCTTTACCTGTCCACCTAGCATATTCCAGCTCAAGAGTCCTCATCTCAAAGAAGCCCTGGCCCAGCTACAAATACGAAATTCCTTAGCACATCCTACTTATGGCTCTTTACTATGGATTTGATGGTAGTATAACTGTTTTCTGGGGATCCCTGGGTGAGTGGCTCAGCAGTTTAGTGCCTGCCTTTGGCCCAGGGCATGATCTTGGAGTCCCGAGGTCGAGTCCCGCATCAGGCTCCCTGCATGGAGCCTGCTTCTCCCTCTGCCTGTGTCTCTGCCCCTCTCTCTGTGTGTCTCTCATGACTAAATAAAATCTTTAGAAAAAAAATATTAACTGTCTTATTTGTATTTATATATATCAATATATATACACACACACACACATAATACAGGTGTGCACATGTGAGTGAATGAATGTAGAAAAATTTTGAACTTGTAAATATGTAGATTTTCCTATTCACATAAATGTCTAGTATTGAGCATTTAAATTTCACCATACCAAATGATGGTCTTTAAGCTCCTATTTAGCTCTAAAATTGTATTACTCTGTTTAATATTCCCATAGCCTTCAGTCACATATGTGATGTTTATGGTAGATCAAAAAGATACAGCTTTTTTTCTTTCTTTTTTTTTTTCTTTTTTTTCTTTTTACCAGTGAAGAGTTCAAAGACTAGAGTACAAAGCCATCAATAATGGATGTATCAGGGATGGGGAATACTCAAAACTATTGGATTTTTGAGTTAGAATCTTGGGAATATTGATTCCTAAGAGTGAGACCCAGTGGCAGAGTAGTCCTCAGTCTCAGGCCTCTGGCTTATTGCTTCCTCTGCATACTAGCTCCCTCTGTCAGCAGGAGCTTGTGTAGCCTCACAGACTCATTTTTTTTTTTTTTAAGATTTTATTTATTTATTCATGAGAGACAGAGAGAGAGGGATTGGCAGAGGGAGAAGTAGGCTCCATGCAGGGAGCCTGATGTGGGACTCGATCCTAAACTGCTGAGCCACCCAGGAATCCCTCTCACAGACTCATTCTGTCTCTGAGCAGCAGATTAGTGGCAGTTGTGCCAAAAGCCTCCTGCACTGACAGCAGGGACATGGAAGCTTGATCACATCAACTCCTGGCCCTCCCAGCTGATCTGTGCCTCTCCATGTTCATTCCTTCTTTGACCTCTTCAGTCAGGACCCCCTGGCAGCAGCCATCTGGATGTCACCATGGATTCTTTCAAAGTTATCCTTCATCCAGTGAAACAGAATCTCTCAGTGGTTGCTAAGCTGTGGTTGAGAACAAGAACATAAGGAAATTCTTAGGAGTTTATATCTATAGAATATTAAGTGTTTATTTTTCTTTAGGAAATATAATTTCTAAAACATAATCTAAAAATAAGTTTTTTTGTGATCTTTTTATAGATAAGAAAACTTATGCTGAATTTCTTGAAGAATTCCATCCAGTGCGTTGAAGTCTCCAAAATGCTTACTTTGGTTTCACTGATACCAGTTACTGAATTTTGTGAACGTGTTCCTATGATAACTGAAGTTTATGTTAATCTGTATGTTAACACTTTGTGATTAAAATGGTCATCATGAACACTCTGACTCCTTTTTGTCATAAGAAATAATTCATCAGAGAATGGTCAATTTCTATTCACCTAATTTTAAGAAGACCCCTGACAGATTTAAAATGGAGTTTAGCTGAGCCAAATCTTGTCTACTGCCAGTATGTTTTATTGGAACACAGCCACACTTATTTGTTTACATGTCTATGGCTGCTTCTATAAGGGTAGAGTTGAGAGGTTGTGACAGAGACCTTATGGCCTGCAAAGCCTGAAATACTTAATATATAGCCCATTACAGAAAAGATTTGCCTGTTCCAGGTCTAGTAGAAAATAAAACAAGCCAGATTATGGAGGGTTTTCTGAATCATGCAAAATAATTTGGACTTGATCCTGTGGGTGGTGGGAAGTGGCTAAAGGGTTTTAGTGGAATGACATGATCAAGCTGATATTTCTGAGCTCTCTGCAACAATCACTATACAGGGTGGATTAGAAGGAGGAGACTTAGGACCAGGAGAACGGTTAGAAGGCTGATACTGCAGAGGGGTCTTTGTAGATGGATCACCTTGGAGAAAGTGGGCTCAGCAGCTAATGCTTGGCATGATTAAAAGGAAAAATCCCATCTAGGACAAACTTACTGTTTATGACTTTTTGAGTCCAAATATTTGTCCAAAAAGTTTCCACGCTCAGGTTATTCTTTTTTTTTTTTTTTTTTTTTAAGATTTTATTTATTTATTCATGAGAGACACAGAGAGAGAGAGGCAGAGACATAGGCAGAGGGAAAAGCAGGCTCCATGCAGGGAGCCTGATGTGGGACTCGATCCCAGGACTCCAGGATCATGCCCTGGGTGGAAGGCAGGCGCTAAACCACTGAGCCACCCAGGGATCCCCCCAAGCTCAAGTTATAATCAGATTAGTTTTGGGAGATTACTAAGATTATTTCTCTACATGATTTAAAATTAAAATGATTATAAGCATATGGTTGCTGGGCAAAATCAGATGAGTTCCATGTCTATTCTCGGGTCTCACTGGTTAAAAGAAGTCATGCCTGAGAAATTACTTTAGAAGTAATAAAGAAGTAGTAAAGATACATACAATTTTTCATTTTTTTATTGCTACTGTAACAAATATGTTTATAATTCACTCTTGCTTGGCAGGTACAAGAATGAAAAGAATGAAGCATTCATCCCAAGGGATTTTACTATCCCTTAGTCCTGAAGGGTAAAAAGCAAGGGCTAGAACAAATACAAGGTGAAGGTGGGAGAAAAAAAGTCAACCTATAATATAATAGTACTCACATGCCAGCTGCTTTTGATTCATCATCTTATTTAATTTCTGTAAGATTTTGTGAGGCCAGTAATAGTGCATTTTATAGATGAGGAATTTAGGCTCCAGTGAGCTAAATAACGAAGATCATGTGAATGCCCAGAGAAAGGATGTGAATTTCATTTGGTCAGATGCTAAAACCTACATTCTTTCTACCATACGACACTGGTCAGGTAATAATCTAGTCCCTCACAAACCATTGGCCACCACCTCAAACTGCTAAGAGGAGTAAGAGCTGTGAATAGCAACAAGCATTCTAAAGGCCTAGTGCCAAGTCCACAAATTGGTGCTCAGAGAAAGGCAGGGAAGCATCCCAGAGAACCAAGTCGCCACTGCTTCCAGCTGCAGGTCCAGGCCATTCTGGTCTGCATCAGAGTTAGTCAACTGTTCATGTCATTACCAGAGTCACTGCCTTCTGTCACTTAAAGGGATCTGTGGAGAGCAGAAATATAAAAAACCAGGTTAGTATAAATTCATATCACATGCCTTCTGAAGTAGGAAAGAAAATGCAGCGACTCAGCAGTAGTGTTGCTGTAGGAAAATTGGCTGTCCGGTAACACCCTAAGATTGAGTTATCAGAGCTGTGATAAAAACTAGTATCCCCACATCTTACTGACAGGGACACTGCATTGCTGAACAGTGAAATCAGTTGCCTAGGGTCATACAGAGGTCAGTGGAAAAACCGGGACAAGAGCCCAGATTTTTGAACTGCTAGACCAGATCGCCCTTATGAAAACCAGGTCATGGTGTGCTGAAACCTGGCACAGAATTGCTGCTCTGGTCTTTGAAGGAGTTGGGCTGATCAAGGAGTGTGCTTGTGGCTTGCATTTGCCGAAGTTGACACCAACAAGTTGGATTTCTGTTCTTGTTTTTTAATTGAAGTATAGTTGACGCACAAAACCAGATTTCTCTACTCTGTCATCCCTGAGCCCCACCTGCAGCCAGACTGCGGAATCCTAAGGTGTGAAGGCAGCCTGCTAGCATAGAGGAAGGGGACTGGACCCTTCCAGGGCTCCTTCACGTGTTGGCTCTGCCATTCCCTGAGTAACCATGGACTCCTTTCACTTCTCAGGCCCCCAGATTTTTCATCTATAAAAGGGAACGATGGTTCCATTAGAAAACTGATATGCAAGTGATTTTAAACTAAAAAACCATTCAAGTGCCAGTTGTTATTTTTACTACTGCTGTTAATCTTCAGTGAAGAAACGGAAACCCAGAGAAGTGAGCCGGCAAAACCAAGGCCTTAGTGGTGGAGTCAGAAACTAAACCCAAGCTGTTGACCAAGCATTCACATACTAGTAAATGCACACATGCACAAACACATGTGTGCACAGGCCACCTTCCGTACTGTCACTGTGAGGTTTATGGCCATTACTCACCAATCCTGGGTCAAGAGAGTAAGACAGGCCTGGCCTTGAGCCCTCCCAGGTCATAGCCCTAATACCCTGAAGTGAGGGTGCCTGCCTGAGACCCAGGCTCACCCTCTCCCACTGCGTTGCACCACTGCTCCAGCTCGTCTCCCCTGGATTGTCCCCGTGTGGACTCTGACACCCACCGATGCCACCATTACCTTCCCTAGAATCCAAGGCCTACATGGCCTGTTCCATTATCTCCTGGTATTTCCTTGTCACCTCCTCAGCTTTCAGGGTAAGGTGGGTGAGGATGTGATGAAGGCTGGAAAAGTGAAGGTGGAACTGGGCTTCTAGGTCCAGCTGCCCCAAGAACCCCTCCTCCTCATCCTCCTCTGTCTCTGCAGCTTCAGCCTCAGCCTCATGGGCTCTGCCACCTGCCACCTTGGACCACCACTCCTCTCGGGGTAACAGCCCATGGTCCACATCCACGCGGATGGCCTTGAGCATGGTAAAGTAGTTGTAGAGATTGGGGGCCTCATCCTTAGCCTGGTGCCCGTGCACATTCAGCTGCATGTCTCGCAGGAGGCTGGGGATCATCACCACCTGCTCCATGTTGCGCACCACGGCCGAGTAGCGATCCATGACAGTCAGCAGGCAGTTCTTGGGGTAGTGCTTGACTTGCCTCTGCATGGTGGCTGCTGCTTCCGTGCCCAGCACACTGCCCCAGCACTATTTCGAGACTACTTTTATGTCTGGAAGTGACAGCACTTGGACAGCATGCAAAAGCCCAGTCATTGGGGCAACACAACCCTTCTTGAGGCCAATCCCAGAGCTTGGGCACCAAGGTCTGTATCAGGTGATCCATCTGCCCAAAGACAGACCAGCCAGCCCTCTGTCGTTTCAGCACTCTGGGACTGCCTCCACAAAAGCCCGCCTCTTCATTCATCAGCTTGACTGGCCAGTTAGAGGGAAGCTTTTCCCTTTGGCAACCGGTGCTCTTGCCCCAGGGCAGTCATGAATTCTTTCAGGTTATCTGAGACCAAATTGCCTCTTCATTGCCTGCCTCCTTCTTCAACCTGGGGTGCCTTGGCTTTGAAAGGAACTAGGCCGGAAGGTTTTGAAGTGAAATAGCTTAGTCTGGGGCAAAGAGCACTGACATGGGAGCCAGAAGCCCAATCCTGCAGCTTCCCAGCTGTGTTTTCTGGTTGTTTGCTGGCTAACACTTAAACACCTAACTTCACATCAAGTTCTACACTAAGTTAAAGTAACTTGCCCATGGTCCCACTGGAGCTGGGATGCCAGCCCAGACCCACCTCTCTCCCACCTCTCAGTGCTCTGGACTGGTGTTCAAGGCTGCATAAGTTATACGAGTTTGCTGGATCCATATCCTTGGCTGTAAATTTGAGGTGTTGAAAGGATAGAATAAGATAAAGCCAATGAAAGTGCTTTATAAACCACACAGCACAGTCCCCAGATGATTCTAGGTGAATGCAGATCACTCTCAACTTTAACCTGTAATTCCGCAAGTTATAATGCTTCTTCACCACAGCCCTAGTCCTCTAACCCTGCAGTCTTGGAAGCCACATTATCGCAGTTGACACATTGCATTTGCTGTATTTATTTATGAGATAAGGAGGAAAATTGAGGCCCAGAGAGAGGTTCAAAGTTGTACAACAGGTGTCAGAGTCACCTGTTGTACAAGTGGAGAACAAGACCTTCCAAATTCCGGTTCAGGAACTTGCTCACAACACCGCCTTGGGTGGAAAGATCAGCTAGGTACGCTCTGCCCCAGCAGTGGGGAGAGAGGAGGAGGAGAGAATTAGGAGGGGATCTCGTCTCAACTAAGCCACCCTCACCCCCACCCCAGAGTGGGAGCCCCCTCTGCACCCTCCTGAATAATCATCGTCCACTTGCCCACTCACTCCCATGCCTATGACCATAGCTATAAGAAAGTCAATCTTTTTAAAAAAAAACATTTTATTTATTCATGGGAGACACAGACAGAGAGGCAGAGACGTAGGCAGAGGGAGAAGCAGGCTCCCCGTTGGGAGCCTGATGCAAGACTCAGTCTCAGGACCCTGGGATCACGACCTGAACCAAAGGCAGATGCTCAAGCACTGAACCACCCAAGTGCCCCAAGAAAAATCACCTTTATGTTGAACTGAATTCTACCTCTCTTTGGCTCCTCCCCATTAAATTATAATATTCACCTCACCCTACCCCAAAGTTGCCCACCTTGACCACACTTATGTTAGCACAGCAGGGGTGTGTGAAACACCATTTGCCAGTCTTTAACTTGCTCAATCCCCACAGCAGCCCTATGAAACAGAAACATATTTTTGTCCTCTTTTCAGGTGAGAGAAATGCGAATGACAGGGGAGGTACTTACCTACTTTCTCAGCCATCATGAGGCAAGTTGAGGCCTACCTCTCTGGCCCTCAGAGGAAAATCAAGGACGTCCTTCTCATCAAGTGCCCTTCATGGACTGCCCATGCACACAGCCACGGGCAAGCTGGAGTCATCCTGCGTTGGACAGGTGGCTCTGCTTCTCCAGGGCAGAGAGGGCAGCCAAGTCCAGGTCATGGGCTTGCTGTGAAGGGCAAAGCTTCCACTTTAACCTTTCCTGTGTCACAGCTCAGGCGGTGGAACAGAGTACATGAACCAGCTCTTCCTCCCTATGGCTGTGTGGCCCTGGACTAGTCACTGCTCCTGTCTGAGCCTTAGCTTCCTCCTCTGGTATAATCATGATAACATTGGGCTTACTTTTTGTTTTGTTTTTTTAAGATTTTATTTTTTATTCATGAGAGGCAGAGACATAGGCAGAGAGAGAAGCAGGCTCCTTGCAGGGAGCCCGATGCAGGACTTGATCCTGGCACCCTGGGATCACACCCTGAGCCAAAGGCAGATGCTCAACCACTGAGCCACCCAGGCATCCCAAGGGGGCTTACTTTTCTAAGCAGTGCTTAAAACAGAATTCAATTCTCCCAACAATGACATGTGGTAAGAGTTTCCCATTTACAGAGGAGGAAATTGGGGTCCACAAAAGTAAAGTAATCAACCTAAGAATATACATTATTAGTTCTTAGGAAAGGAGGATTTGGGATGAGTAATAACTCCTACTCACAGATCATTTTGAGGATTACAGATGATTATGAAATATCTGGCATATCGCAAGACCTCAATAAATGTCACTACCTCCTGGCTCTTCTATGTTCCTCTGTTCTGCTCCCCCAACCTTCTTTTATTCCTCCATTCTAGGACCTGCTACACATTTCAGTTCGTTTTGTACCCATCCCAGGGCCCAGCACTGCCAATGCTCAGTAGATACGAGCTGTATAATGTATCAAGATTCATTTCTCGATACATTCTAGGGTGTTTGGTCATAATGTCCAGTCACCTTGAAAAACAGGGTCGCTGGCTTGACAGGAGGCAGTAGTGAGGACTCCAGCAGGTGATGGAACTGGAGCAGCTGCAGCCACACCTGCTCTCCCAGGAGTTGTGTGCAACTGCAGGTGCTAACCTGAGCCTCTTTTCCAGAATTACTCTTCAGGGAAGGAGTTTTCATTGTCTAGGTTGCTCTCCCAGTACTTGACGAGCCCAATATTACCTCCACCAGTTAGTGGGATAAAGAATTTGCATAAAATTGTTTCTTCAACTATGAGCAGAAAAGGGCAGGTTTTCTAAATGTATAGAGTAAGTGAAAGATTTTAATTTGTACAGGTTACTTAAGTAAATATTTGATCAGTTCATTTCTGGCTCTAAAACATTTTTTTGTTTGTTTTTGACCTTTATTGGGAAAAACATTCTTTTTTTCTTAAAGATTTTATTTATTTATTTGAGAGAGAGAGAGAGAGAGAGGGAGGGAGCTGGGGGAGGAGCAGAGGGATAGAGAGCATGGAGCCCAACAAGGGGCTCAACCTCATGACCCTGAGATCACGACCTGAGCCCAAATCAAGCCCCACCCCAAATCAAGGGTCAGATGTTTAACCCACTGAGCCAGGTGTCTGACAAAAAATATTCTTAAAATGTTTTCTCTTCAGGAAAAGGAGGCTTCCTTTGTATTGAAACCTTCAGGATGGCTGAGCAGTGGGTACAGCCAAAGACCACAAGGCTAGACACTGTGGTTGGGCTTGAGGCTGCTGCCAGGCCCACTTGCAAGTGGGGTCCCTGGGCTCCAGTGCCCATGGCTGTAAAGTGAAGGGTTGGGAGCTCTCCGAAGGGAAGGCCCTTTCAGCCCTGGTTGTATAATTCTTTCTGAATCCATGTCCAGGTCATTGAGGGCATTACCCTGCCTTAGTTCTTGTATTTTGAACCCAGCCCAGGGTTTCTGGCTCAGAAGGAAAATGTAATGTGAACGGCCTGGGAAAAGCTGACCCCAGTATGATGGGCAGGCCAGAAATGCCCTCCAAATGGCAGCTTTTTAATCTTTTACCTAGTGCCCCGGAGCCAACCGATGCCTCCCTGGGCCTTCTCTGCCCCATCTATTCAAAGAGGGAGCTTTCATTAGGGACCCACAAGTTCAGACTCTGGGGGACTCCACATGAGCACATGGCCTCCTTTGCCTTCTGTTATCCTGCCTCTGCATTTATGACCTCATCTTATCTTGAGTCAGTCTATTCCCAGATGTATTCCTGGGCCTGCTTCAGAGGGACCAAGTGGGTGCCACGAACATGAGTGAATAAGTGAGTGAATGGGTGTTAGTAAAAATGCAGAAAGTGAACAAATGGGTCATTGGGAGAATAAACAAGCCATATGAGGGAACGAGTGCAGAACACACAAGGGACCCTATGGAGGTTGGAGAGGACGGTCCATGTGGCCATCAGGCTACCAACTGAGACCGCCTCCAGGTCCACCTAGCAGATGGAAGGCCCTGGATGAAATGTTGCTGAATTAGTGGCTGCCCAGCATCTACAATTAGAAGACAGAGAGACGGGATCTAAGGGGATCGGCCGAACTCAGACAAGTTACAGGAGTAGGAGGGGAAAGGAACAAAAGGCAGGAAAGAAGGAACGTGGGGTCTTTCCTTTTTTTTCTTTTTATAAATTTATTTTTTATTGATGTTCAATTTGCCAACATATAGAATAACACCCAGTGCTCATCCCGTCAAGTGCCCACCTCAGTGCCCGTCACCCAGTCACCCCCACCACCGCCCACCTCCCCTTCCACCGCCCCTAGTTCGTTTCCCAGAGTTAGGAGTCTCTCATGTTCTGTCTCCCTTTCTGATATTTCCCACTCATTTTTTCTCCTTTCCCCTTTATTCCCTTTCACTATTTTTTATATTCCCCAAATGAATGAGACCATATAATGTTTGTCCTTCTCCGATTGACTTATTTCACTCAGCAAATACCCTCCAGGTCCATCCACGTCGAAGCAAATGGTGGGTATTTGTCGTTTCTAATGGCTGAGGAATATTCCATTGTATACATAAACCACATCTTCTTTATCCATTCATCTTTCGATGGACACCGAGGCTCCTTCCACAGTTTGGCTATCGTGGACGTTGTTGCTATCAACATCGGGGCGCAGGTGTCCCGGCGTTTCATTGCATCTGTATCTTTGGGGTAAATCCCCAGTAGTGCAGTTGCTGGGTCGTAGGGCAGGTCTATTTTTAACTCTTTGAGGAAACTTACACAGTTTTCCAGAGTGGCTGCACCAACAGTGCAGGAGAGTACGTGGGTTCTTTTCAGGGGGCGTAAGGGGGGGGCAGGACAGGTGGCTCTGCTTCAGCCAAGGTCCACTGGACTCAGGGGTCCTTGCTCTCAAGATGCCACATCCCAGGGTTGGGAGATTATCTGGTCCAGCTGGGCCATTGCTGGTAAGGAAGTCCTGGCATGGGGTGGGGAGAGGTAGCAGAAGCTAGGCTAGACTGCAAGTCTCACTGAGTTTCCCCAGTCTTCCCTATATCCACCTTCCTTGCTTCCCTGCTCTTAGGAGGGGAAACTGAGATCGAGTGAGGCCTTACTTGAATGACCGCTGCAAAGCTGCCAGTGGCCTCACCCTCAGGGGATCCGAATGCCTGAAGTTGGATAAACAGACTGGCCCCAGATGGACTAGGGTCAAGGCCCATGAGGGTCAGGGCCAGGAACACCGTGTGAATGTGGTGCAAGGGGTAAGATGATCAAGTAGTGGTCTGGGGCTGCTAGTGTCCAAGCAACCCCCACTAAGCTTGGGCCCAGGCAGCTAGAGAATGGACTAAGGTTGCAACAAGTTTCCTAATTTTAAAAATGACTTTTATACATTCACATCATGTAATATATGTGGGCCTCAAGCTGTTTTTGTTTATACTATTACTTCAGTCGTGACCCAGTGAGGAACACAAGGGGTCAGGAGTCAAGAGCTGTTTTACCCCCTACCCCCAGATACCGAATGCCTTTGGTGCACTCCTACTCCCTGCTGTGCTGCGGGGAGGCAGGAGGACACAGGACGTGGTCCTAGCTCTCTGGAACCCAGGGGACCTCATATACTGAGAGCTTACTGTGTCTGGACCTGGAGACATAAAAAGGCACAGAGCAGACAAGGTATCCCACTCAGGCAGTTTATATCTAGTTGGGAGAAAGTAGCACATTGAACATAGGCACAATGAATAGTATGACAATATCACATTGTGACATGTTCTAAAAATAAAATAAATTAAAATAATAAGATAATGAGTTGGAGCCTCACTACTTCCTATAGGTGTGGTCTGCAGACCAGTAGCATCTGACCACCAGAAAGCTCATCAGGAATGCAGATTCTCAGGTGCTGCCCAGGACCCACTGAATCAGAAATTGCATTTCAACAAGGTCCCCAGGGCATGTCTGTGGCCAAGGGGTCAAGGATTCACTCCAAACATGGTTATTACTCCAGGGAAGAAGAAAGATCTGTACTGAGACCGGAATGCTCCATTTCTGGAGGATCTATCTCCCAAGTGAGGGAACAATTAGTGCCACTGATCATAAAATATTCTCCTTAAAGACTCAGCTAAGGGACACCTGGGTGGCTCAGTGGTTGAGCATCTGCCTTTGGCTCAGGTCATGATCCTGGGGTCTTGGGATCAAGTCCCACATCAGGCTCCCCACAGGGAGCTTGCTTCTCCCTCTGCCTATGTTTCTGTGTCTCTCTGTGTCTCTCATGAATAAATAAATAAAATCTGTAAAAAGAAAGAAAGAAAGAGAAAGAAAGAAAGAAAGAAAGAAAGAAAGAAAGAAAGAAAGAAAGAAAGGCTCACCACCTAACTCACTGGGTAACCTTAAGCAAATCACTCCACCTTTCTGGCCCTCAGTTTACCAAGTGCAAAATTGAGGATTTGGACTAAGTAAAGACACTTTCAAGCTAAAAGAAACAAACAAAACACTGTCTTCTGAATGGAGGATTTTGAGACATCAGGAGTGCAATGGTCAGGTAAGAGAGAGCCATTTGAGGGAGCGGCAAGGTCCCTTCTCTGGAGTCCTTAGGTCACCCCAAGAGGCCCGGGCCTTCTCTTTTGGGAATACAGGCATCTCTACAGTTCGGAGAATCCACAGCAAACTTCACTATTACAAAGGCTCTGTGTGCAGGGCTGACCAGAGTAGGACCCAGGAAACTAGCAGGTCTTCCCATCCAGCCTCCACTCCCAATTTCCTCCCTATCACAGTCCTCCCTCAGTTTTAGGAAAGTCCAGTCCTTCCTCCTGCTGATGCAACTAGGTTGGGGTCAGCCTAAGGGCTTCTGGACTTGCTGAGTAAGAGGCAGAGGCAGAAATGCTCCCTTGCAGATTGGTCAAAGGTCCAGATTATCAGAGTTGGGTGGACTATAGCAATCATGTAACCCGATCTCTACTTTCTGGATGAAAATACTGAGGCTCCAATTTATATTTCCTTCTTTTCTTTCTTTCTTTCTTTCTTTCTTTCTTTCTTCCTTTCTTTCTTTCTTTCTTTCTTTCTTTCTTTCTTTCAGATTTCATTTACTTATTTGAGAGAGAAAGCATGAGCACAAGCAGCAGGAGAGGCAGAGGGAGAGGAAGAGGGAGAAGTAGACTCTCCGCTAAGCAGGGCCCTAGGATCATGACCTGAGCTGAAGGCAGATTCTTTTTTTTTTTTTTTAATTTTTTTTTTTTAATTTTATTTATTTATGATAGGCACACAGTGAGAGAGAGAGAGAGAGAGGCAGAGACACAGGCAGAGGGAGAAGCAGGCTCCATGCACCGGGAGCCCGACATGGGATTTGATCCCGGGTCTCCAGGATCGCGCCCTGGGCCAAAGGCAGGCGCCAAACCGCTGCGCCACCCAGGGATCCCTGAAGGCAGATTCTTAATGGACTGAGCCACCCAGGTGCCCCTCCAATTTATATGTTATTTATTATTTATTTATTTATTTATTTATTTATTCATGAGAGACACAGACTGAGAGAGAGGCAGAGACACAGGCAGAGGGAGAAGCAGGCTCCATGCAGGGAGCCCGATGCGGGACTCGATCCAGGACCCCAGGAGTTCAAGAAAGTCTCCTTAGTTTATTGACTGAAAGGATGTATGAATAAAAAATGTGGGAATCTGTCTACCTGGGTATGCTTCCCAGGAATTTCTTCACTCCTTCTTTTATCTTGTTCATTTAACACACATTTACTAAGCTCCCCCCGGGGAAACCCTCAGGGGGAAGGCTGTCAACACCTGCACAGCTCACGGAATCCAGAGAACTCATTATTGCCAGAGCCTTGGCTCAGCTGCCTCCTCCCAACATGGCCAGTCCCTGACTGAGGAGCTCCCTCCCTGGAAAGACCACTCACTCTATCCATGGGGCTGGCCCCCAAGCTGGGACCCAGGCCAGAGTCCAGGAGGTGACTAAGGACTCTGTGCCCAACCTTGGACAGGTGCAAGAAGGGGGCCTGACTGGGAAAGCAGGTGACATGGATTAAGAGCCATAAACTCATACCTAAAATTTGGCCTATGAATTCTTTCTTGTGGGTTCTCAGGCTTCCAACCCTCAATCCATCCCCAGCCATCTTTTGGGGCCTCCTTTCTCTTTCCAGCCTGAGATCCCCTATGCCTCCTGCTCCTGCTCCTCTATGATTCCTCCTGGCACAATCTTACCATGGTACAAGAAAGACCAGCCCCTCTTGAACTCAAATATCTTTGGTAATTCCTTGTATTAGCTTCCTATGGTTGCTGTAGCAATTTACCACAAACTGTGTGGCTAAAGCAACACAAACTTACTATCTCACAGTCCCAGAGGTCAGAAGTCCAAAATAGGTCTCAATGGCCTAAAAATCAAGGTGTCAGCAGGGCATGTCCTTTATGGAGGCTCTAGGGAGAATCAATTCTCTTGCCTTTTCCATATTTTAGAGGCTGCCTGCATTTCTTGCTTTGTGGCGCCTTCTCTCTGGTCTTCTCTCTTCCAGTTACAAGTTGTTATTGCATTAGGCTCACATGGATAACCCAGGATAACCTTTTCATCTCAAGGTCCATGGATTAGCAATCTTCATTCCATCTGCATCCCTCATTCCCCTTTGCCATGCAACCTAACATATTCACAGGTGTCAGGATTAGGACATTGCACTTTCCACAACCCTCATCCCTTTCAATTTTATTTTAACCTGCCATTCTAGTTCTTCAAATGAGATGTTGTGCAGAGACCAGGTGAATGAAACAGGTTGAGAAGAAATTGATTTAGCTGAAGTAGGATGAGGGGAGGCCCCAGCTGCATCCTCTTAACCATCTTTCATTAGCCCTTGGGTCACCTCCGGAAAAACACAGCTCCATGGACCACAGCTGGAAAATCATTAGCCAAGATGAAGTCCAAAGTCTTACCTTTGCATTCAAGGCCTCAATTAGCCTTTCTGGCTTTATTCTCCTGCCATCAAGTAAATAAACCTGAACCTCACGTCTCGGCCAGGCTCTGTGCAGGGCAGAAGGGACATCCTGATGCACAATCCCAGCCCCCAGGAAGCTCAGAGCCTGATGACGGAGAAGAATGGACAATTAAGCAGGCCGTTTCAACCTAGCTGGGTAAGTATCACTAGAGCACAGGGGACAGAGAGGAGAGGTGCTTAGGGAAGTTTCCTGAAGGGGTAGAAACTTTGTGGAGTTAGCAAGTCAGAGAAAGATAGGAACAATCTTTTTTTTTTTTAAAGAGATTTTATTTATTTATTCATGAGACAGAGAAAGAGAGAGGCAGAGAGACACAGGTAGACGGAGAAGCAAGCCCCATGCAAGGAGCTGGACATGGGACTCGATCCTGGGACTCCAGGATCATGCCCTGGGCTGAAGGAGGCGCTAAACCTCTGAGCCACCCAGATAGGAACAATCTTAAATGCAGGGTGGTAAGGGGGAAAATGTTTCTCCCTCTCTGTTTATATGTTTATATATACATATTTACTATATACACAGTACATGCACGATATACTAATATATACTATACTATAGTATATTAAAGTATACATATATAGTATATATAGGATAAAGGATATATCTATTACAATTTTTCTGATTTTCTGCATCTATATTTATGGATACATACATGAACAGTAAATAAAAACCTATGAGAATAAAAACATGAATTTAAGGAGCCACGGGGTGGTAGTGAAAGAATAGTTTATATTTATTACATCTTATTTCTCAAGCTGAGTGATGAGTACATGAATTTTTTATATTCATTCTCAATATATTTGAATACAATAAGTTTTTTTTTTTTTTAAAAGGAAAATCGAGAAATATTTTCCAGGTCGAAGTACCAGCTTGAGCGAAGGACCAGGCACAGGGCACTGGGTGGCTCGGTGGTTGAGGATCTGCCCCTGGCTCAGGTCATGATCTTGGGGTCTTGGGATGGAGTTCCCACATCAGGCTCTTCACAGGGAGCCTGCTTCTGTCTATGTCTCTACCTCTCTCTGTGACTCTCATGAATAAATAAAATCTAAAATAAATAAAATTTTAAAAGACTAAAAAAAAAAAAAAAAAAAAAAAAAAAAGAGGGGGGAATCCCCGGGTGGCTCAGCGGTTTAGCGCCGCCTTCAGCCCAGGGTGTGGTCCTGGAGTCCCAGGATCGAGTCCCGCATCGGGCTCCCTGCATGGAGCCTGCTTCTCCCTCCGCGTGTGTCTCTGCCTCTCTCTCTCTCTGTGTCTCTCATGAATAAAATAAAAGTTAAAAAAAAAAAAAAAAAGCCCAGGCACACAAAATAGCAAAAATACTGAGGAGTCCTCAACATGCCCGCACCCTCCTGAGCTCCGCAGTAAACTTCCAAAGCGTTGCCTCCCCTCCTCCTACCTCACCGTCTTTGGCCCGGACGCAGCCCCTGGCCCCCCACTTTCCGACCGGACCAGCTCCCTCCCATGGGGCAGGCGGCCCTCCTCCTGGCTGCAGGGTGCACCCCTCTCCCCTCGTGGGCGGGCCTCGCGGCGCAGGTCGCGGGCTCCGGGCGGGCGGGGCGCCGGGCGCCGCGGATGCCGCCAGCAGGGGGCGCTGCGGCGCCGGCCAGGCCCTCCGCTCCGCAGGCCTGGAGCTCGCGGCCCCGCCCCCCGAGCCCGCCGGCGGGGACTCGTCGTCCGCGGAAACACGCGAGTTTCCAGGCGATGATTGTCCGCCTGGTTTTACTAGAACAGGGTTGGCCTATAGGGGAGGGAGTGGGAGGAAAATGTTGTCATGGTTCCAGGGCCCCGCTTACAGGACAGGTGTCATTAGTATTTTGCGGCTATTTTTAAAGAGGCTTGACCCCGCCGGTGAAAGCACAGAGGGGCTCTTTATTTCCCTGCAGTCGCCCTTCGGGACGGATTGGGGACTCCTGCTTCACGGCTCCCGGTGGAAATCTCGGCAGCTCCCCTGGCTCCTCTGTTTCCCGTTTATTGTTTTTTTTTTTTTTAATTTTTATTTATTTATTATAGTCACAGAGAGAGAGAGAGAGAGAGAGAGAGAGAGGCAGAGACACAGGCAGAGGGAGAAGCAGAGGGAGAAGCAGGCTCCACGCACCGGGAGCCCGACGTGGGATTCGATCCCGGGTCCCCAGGATCGCGCCCTGGGCCAAAGGCAGGCGCCGAACCGCTGCGCCACCCAGGGATCCCCTTCCCGTTTATTGTTGAGTCACCGAGTCAAGTGCGAGGTCCCTACGGCGCGAGCCCCGGTCCCGGCCGCCGCGGTGGGACACCTGCTGGTCCGGAGGCTCCCGGCCCTCCCGGGGCCGCTCCGGGTCGCGGGGCCGCGCGCGGGGGAGAGGCCGCCGCCTGGAGGGTCGCTCGGGCGCCGCAGGTTGCACACGCTGAGGCTTCCTCTCGGGAGCTCTTGGCTGGGCTCCTTGGAGATCCGCCGCGCTGTGCAACGCAGGGCCCCTAGCAAGGCGGGGTGCTCCTGCTTCGGGCTGCTTACAACCCCGCGGCGCCAGCATCCCTCCCTACACCTCCCGCCTCGGTCTGCTGGGGCCCCCTCACCCCTACATGGAAGCGCTGTTCCGCGGGGTCCTTTTCCAGAGGCTTTACGTCCTGTTCCTTTCCCTGGGGTCTGCACGTCCTTGCACAGGGAGCAACTGGAAGTGCATGCAGCCCCTTGCCCGGAGCCCCTCCTTTGGCCAGCTCTCCCCAGGTTCCAGACCCCAGAACTCCCCCTCCAAGACTCCCAGAAAAGTTCTCCTGAAGCCTCTCTCTCTCCTGGCTTGAGGGGAGGGGAGGGGAGGGGAGGTCAGCTTCTTCCAGTCCCTGGTGAGGAGTGGGCTGGAGAACAGGCAGGGTGAGTGCTCTGACAACTCTCCAAAGACAGAGTCCTCCCACGTTCCTGGGGGATTTAGCTTGCTCCCTGCCCCCCGGGAGGAGTAGGGGAGGACTGGGTCCTCGCCCTTCCCTGCCCTCCCCCCTTCGGAGTACTGCACAGGTGGTCCAGCCTGTCTGTTTAGCCCCAGCGCCTCTGCCAATGTTTTCAGCTTTGGGGCCTCAGCTGAAACTCTCAGGTGACTGTTTACACTTTATTAATTTCCAGACATTGCCAGAGAGCGGGGTGTCTAACCTCAGCCCAGAAAAGACCTCATCAGAAGATCCATCCCAAACGGAAATCTGATGGGGCACTCTCCAACCCACCCACTCCCCCACCCCGCAGGAAACCTTCGCTGACCAGCTGCTCCTAGGCGTACTGCATTTCAGCTCCCGGGCTTTACAGACACTTCCCTAGCCTCATGCTTTCTCTCTAACCTTTGCATTTCCTTCTACCAGAAGAGTTCTAGCTCCACTTCACCACTTAGCTGACTCCTTGTAACTGCCATGAGTGGTTCCCTTTGAAGAGGAGAGTCAGAAAGTCACCTCCTCCGCGAAGACTTCCCTGACTGTGACACATTCCATTCATGTTCCCACAGGTCTTGTCACAAATAGTGTTTGGTTCTAATTATTTCAATCTATACCTATCTCTTCACTCTGATTCTGAGCTCTTTGAGGACAAGGATGGTATTTGTTTTGTT
Organism: Vulpes lagopus; assembly: GCF_018345385.1. Lineage (NCBI taxonomy): Eukaryota > Metazoa > Chordata > Mammalia > Carnivora > Canidae > Vulpes > Vulpes lagopus. Next base: position 28,893,943 of record NC_054838.1, on the reverse strand, counting down.
GAGTGTGTTTACATTTTTTATATGAAAAATACCCCCCAAAGTAAAAAAAAAATTTTTTTAATATTTTATTTATTTATCCATGAGAGACACAGCAAGAGAGACAGAGACATAGGCAGAGGGAGAAGCAGGCTCCCTGCAGGAAGCCCGATGCAGGACTCAATCCCAGGACCCCAGGATCACGCCCTGGGCCAAAGGCAGATGCTCAACTGCTGAACCACCCAGGCGTCCCCCCAAAGTCAAAATTACACATAATCCCACCACTTCCTTTTGATATCATAGAAAGGACAAAGAATCTTCCTTCTCTGGCCTGTCCTGCCAATCCTAGCCTCCAATGACAACCATTTTTAAAAGCGTGGTATGATTCCTTATTGTCTTTTCCTGGTGTACATGCATACACACACACACACTTTAATAATTTAATAATTCTTATTATACTTCTTGATTCACAATTTCCATTTTTTTAAAACATTTTATTTATTTATTCATGAGAGACACAGAGAGAGGCAGAGACACAGGCAGAGGGAGAAGCAGGCTCCCTGCAGGAAGCCTGGTGCAGGACTCCATCCCCGGACCCCAGGATCTCGCCCTGAGCCAAAGGCAAACGCCCAACCGTTGAGCCACCCACGCATCCCGACACAATTTCCATTTTCATTTAATCTATTTTGGGTATCTTTCCAAGTTAGTGCATATGGTTCTACCTCACTCTCTTTTCTTTTTATTGTGTGTATATATATTTATACATATACAACATAAAATTTGCTATTTTAACCATGTCTAAATATACAATTTAGTAGCATTAATAATATTCACAGTATTGTGCAACCAGAGCCACTATCAGCTTCCAAGACTTTTCAAACCCCAAACAGGACCTCTGTACCCATTAAGCAATAACTCCTTATCCTCTGCTGCACAACCCCTGGTAACCTCTAATGTCCTTTCAGTCTCTATGAATGCTGTATTCTTTTCTAATGGCTGAATATTATTCCACAGTAGGAGACATCACCATTTATTTAACCATTCTCTACTAATGGACATTCAAGGTGTTCCCAATTATTTGATAAGACAAACAGTGCTGCCAAAAAAAAAAAAAAAAATCCTCATACATAATACATGTCAGGATATTTTGTTAGAAGAAAGTCCTAAGAGTGGGCTGCTGGAACCCAGGGTGTGTGCGTTTAGAAGTCTAACAGATACTTACCAGCGTTTACATCAAAATGATCTTTAACACAAAAGTTCCTGACTCCCATCTCCAGATATTCTGGTTTAATAAAGATGAATTGGGGCCCAGCAACCTGAATTTTTATAAACATCCTACCTGACCTTTGTGATGTAAGACCACACAATGACAAACATGGTCTTGGGGCCTGACTGCTGCATTCCTGGGTCCCCAGCATCCAGCCCTGGGCTTGCCCACAGAGAAGGGGCTTCCTCCTGGGAGCAACATAAACTCCAGTGCCCCTACCCACACCCTGCTGCCACCATGCCAAGGCTGCCCTGGTGAGTCATCAGGCACGGCATTGTAGCCTCCACGATGACAAAACCTCTAAGGGAAGCTTGATTGATGGACTGTGCATCTCCCAACCTGGAAGCCCTGAGTCATGCCGGTTTACCAGGCAGCTCCCAATTCTGAGATTGGTTAGCTTTGTCCTTTGTGGGAGGCACATTCGCTGCTCATTCAAATCAAGGCCTATCAAAGAAAAGGCTGCCTTATCTCCCTGGGGAAAATCTGACTCACACGGTAGGAGTGGTGGGTGGAGGACAGAGAGCCACAGAGGAGAAAGAGAAAAGAGACCGAAATAAGTCTGAGTTCCAGGAGGAAGATGAAAAGGTGAAAGGAAAGATTAGAGAGGCAGAGAAAGTAGAGAGAAAAGAGGCAGAGAGAAAGAAGTCCCACGTTGGAGGGGAAACACGGAGGGGAGAAGTGGAGGGAGAAGGAGAAAACAAAAAGAAAGAAAGGGAAGGGGAAGCAAGAAGAAAGAGAAGACAGGAGAAAGAAAAAGAGAACATGGAACAGGAGGTGGGGTGAGTTCCTTAGCTGGTATGTCAGATCAGTCCAGAAAAAAATAAATGCTCGTGCTTCAGATCGCAGGAAGACAGCGGTAATAGAGGTGACTTGGCTTGGGCGTCAGGGGCCCCTGTGAACCAGCTTGTTTTCAGCCCTTATAGCCCGCTGCAGGGGTCGACCCTGAACCTAAGGCAAAAACGTACTCAGAGGCAACCACACCGTGTGCACCTGGATGGTGGGCACAGCCTTCCTCGTCATTTGGCAACAAGGAATAAGATCCTCAAAAAAGGGCATATTCCTTGCACACTGTTTTAGATGTAAAGGATGCTTGTTGCAGTGCTATTTATAGTATAAAGGAGAATAAAGAAAGAAGAAATGAAATGTGGTTTAATAGATTTATGACACATTTGTACAACACAGGGCTGTGTTGTAATCGCAGATGGGTGCATCACAGAACCCTCATAGTGATATGGGAGATATCCTCACAGTACTAGATGGAAAAAAGAGTGCATTCGTGTTCAAATCAATCTTTAAAATGGGATGATTCAAATCTTAATAGTGGATATGTGTGTGATAGGAGAGGCACAACCTCTGCCCCAACTCAGAGATTTCTCAAAAAGTCCAGTTCAGTCCAACCCTGTGCTAAGACATAGTTATTTATTTATTTATTTATTTTTTTGACAATCTCAAGTCCAAACCCTACCCCTTCCCTGTTAGCCCATGCTCTCCCTTTTGGAGAAATTTACATTAAAGCCTCAGGATTCCTAGTCCTTGCTCTCACTAGAGAAGCTCAAGTGTTTGGATTCTTATATATTTTTTAAAGATTTTATTTATTTATTCATAGAGATACAGAGAAAGAGAGGCAGAGACACAGGCAGAGGGAGAAGCAGGCTCCAGGCAGAGAGCCCGATGTGGGACTCGATCCAGGGTCTCCAGGATCCGCCCTGGGCTGAAGGCGGAGCTAGACCGCTACACCACGGGGGCTGCCCTGAATGCTTATTCTACTTGTCCCTGGTACAGGTAGGCCCCTGCCTGTGACCATAGCAGCAGAAGCCACCGGTTCTGCAGTGTGATCTCAATCAGCTCCTGCTGCCAGGGCCCTCCGAGCTCCTGATCCTCAGCATCAGAGTGAACATTGACAGCCTTCTAAGAAGTTTTCTTATTGTTCAAGGAGCTGACATTAGGCCTCTGTTGCTTGCCACCAGAAGTACTGTCTGTCACTCTTGCTGGGTTAAACTGCAGGGAGTTCTGCTACCACCACCTACTAGATGTGCACAGCACCACCCCTTCCTTTGGGTTAAGGTGTCCTGGGGCTGTGTGAGAAGGTGTCCACAGGCTGGGGCCTGCACGCTAAGGCAGGCAGCCAGTGAACGGGAAGCTAGATGGGATGTAGATCATTCCTCTCCAGGAACCCAAGGGCAGAGGTCCTGAATACAAGCCATGGGAGGTGTTCTTCTAGCCCCGATGACATAGTATCTGGGCTGGAGGCTACTAGCATGCCCATAAAAAGGGAGGTGGGGAGGAGTAGGAATGGTATCCAAGCTCTTACTCAGACTGTACCAGAGGGAGGCCTTCAGGGCTTCCTATGAGATGTTGAGGGATAAGGGAACTGCCCGTCAGGAGCAGGGACCTGAGGACTCAGGAGGTCCCAGGACTTAGGTCACTGCCGTATTACTTCCTTTGTTTTACTCTGTCCCTGCTCCTGCTGGGCAGGCTTCTATCAGAAACTCTTAAATGAGAAGGGTCTCAGGGTCTCTGAATATGTTTGCAGGAGTATTGAGGGAGTATTGAGAAGTACTGGGGAACCCTGGGGCAGGAGTGGGTAGCAATGATTTTTTTAAACAAGATTTTATTTACTCATTCATGAGACACACACACACACACACACACAGAGGCAGAGACACAGGCAGAAGGAGAAGCAGGCTCCATGCAGGGGACTCCTGATCCGATCCGGGACCCCAGGATCATGCCCGGGCCGAAGGCGGTGCTAAACCGCTGAGCCACCCAGGCTGCCCAGCAATGATTTTTTTTTAAATAAACTTTTTATTAAAATACAACTTATCCACAGAGGAATGCACTCAGGTAATTTTCACAAAAAGTAGACACACCTGTGTAACCATTTCCAGTTCAAGACAAAAAAACATCACTCAACATCTCGGAAACGCCCCACCCCCCAGTTTGGGCCACAATGATTGTAAAGAGGGAATTGGGCAGGGTCTGAAAGCAAAGGAAGGAGGAAGGAAAAGATCCCCCACCACCACTCACTGGGCTGCTGGGTGGTCCTGCAGACTCAGCAGGAGAACCACTCTGCTTTGTCTGCACCAGCTAGTGAGCTGGCCTATAAGCGGATGTCAGGGACACACCACACACTTGGTGTCCAGGACCGGCCCTCAGAACTTGGCAAGCAGATTATTAGCCATAGGCAGCCCTGCAGAGAAAGGCAAAGTACAGGGTGTTTGCAGAGACTTACGGACCAGATAGGGCCGGGCTGAAAGCAGGAGGGCAAACAGGGAAGAGGATCGTTTCCTGGCTGGGCCTGCAGTGTGTGTGCCCAAGAGGGTCTGGGAGTGGCCAGTCCCAGGGGCGAGGCCAAACCAGACTCTATTTGCTCCCTGAAGTTTCTCTTTGTCTAGGAATGATTCACATGAGTTCCACTGATCAATCCCTCCTCCACCCCTCCCACGGTGAGGCACGGAGGGGCACCTGGGAACATGCACAGTGGTGACAGCAGGGGACCTGTGTTTGAACCCCGCCTCTAAGCTGCATGACTTTGGGAAAGTCACATTCCCTCTCTGACCTCGGGTTCCTCATCCGCAAAATGGGACAATAACATGTACCTACTAAGATGGTTGTGAAGAGAAATTGAGATCATCCATAATACATTGAGCAAGCAAGCCCTTAATATATGTTCATTCCTTCCCTTTGCCACTTTTTCATTTAGCAAACCTTTATTTGGGACCTAATGGGTAGCAGACAACTGTGCCAGGCACTGGAACGAGAGAAGTGAACAAAACAGGTATGGAAATTGGCTGCCTTCACGGAGCTTAGAATCTAATGAGTAGGACAAACATTAAATAAATAAACAAACAAACACATCCTTGTCATGAAGGAAAAGCCCCGTGCATTATGAAGAAGAATCTCAGGGGGAGCCCAGGTCGCTCAATCGGTTGAGCAACCAAGTCTTGACATGGCAAATACCCAGTAAAATCAGTTCCCTTCCTGTCCCAGCTCATGATTAACTGTCATGTGATGGTATAGCAACAGTGCATGCACACGAGCACACATGTGTGCATGCACACATGTACACTCAAGAATACCTACAGGCAGGACACATATGAGCTCAGTCAGGCTGCATATTTGAAGAGAGTGTAATAATGGCACTCTTTATGAAGGTATGCCAGCACCAAGGAGTGATATGTCCCCTAGGGCTATTAGCAGGAGGGAGCCTACAGAGGATGAGGGAGAGAGCAATCACCAGAACCCCAGAGAATAGTTGTGTGGACTGGGCACCTGACAGGAGCTGGCACCTTCAGAGGAGGGGAGCAGCACTGGGTGGGAAGGAGACTGAGGCAATAAGGACACTGACCTCAGCCTCTCCTTACCTTCTCATATCCTCCTAGGCCTCCCATGGGACAAAAGCAGATGGAAGCCAGAGGGCAGGGAGCCTGTGGAAATACTCCCTAAAGATCAACCTCCAGAGAGCAGAGCAGGGGAAGGATGAGGTGAATCTGGAGAAACAAATGGCAGAGACACAGCACAGGACCCATATCCACTGGGCCTCTTTAGAATGTAAGTGGTGGATATAGCCAATGTAAAAATGGCCTAAGTCCCAACGGAATACTTGAGGTACCTAACTGGATGTTCCAAGGGAGGGACCTTAGCAATAGCTTGGTCAGTGCTCCCATGATAGCTAGAAACAAATTTCTCATCGTCTCTCAGTTCTGCTTGCCTTCATATGTCAACTTCATTCTCAAGCCACATGTAGTGGGCAAGATGGTGGCAGTAAAGGAGGGATTGGTCCTCAGAGGGAAACTGGTCCTTCACAAGGAAGGATGGTCAGTAGAAGGCAGGAGGAAATGTTACGCATGTCCGCTACAGTTCATGTGTGTGTGCTTACCTTCCATAAACTCAGGTAACCAGGATTGGTACTACTGAAGCCATGCACAGCAGTTTCTTCTGCTTCCCTGTGGCCAGTTGGGGGAATGTGGATCACTCAGGGCCATTCAGCCTCACCTCTACTCTGAAGAGACCTGAGGATTACCTAGCTCAGTGACCTTATTTTATAGGTAGCAAAACTGAGGCCCATTGAGAAGAGTTTTTCACAAGACCACGTAGTTAATAGCAAGTTCAATACTTAAATCCAGTCCTCTACAGGACTTGTTTCTGTGGTTTTAAAAGATGTTTTATTTATTTGTTTGAGTGATCTCTACACCCTACATGAGGACTGAACTCATAACCCTAAAATCAAGAGTTGCATGCTCCTCCAATTGAGCCAGCCAGGCACCCCTACAGGACTTGTTTTTTAAAAACAAACATCAGAAGTGCCTGAGTGACTCAGTTGGTTAACTGTCAAACTGTCTTGGTCCCGGCTCAGGTCTTGATCTCAGGGTCATGAGTTCAAGCCCCATGTTGGGCTCCATGCTGGGTATGGAGACTACTTAAAATTAAAAAAAAAAAAAAAGAAAAGAAAAACAGAAAACACCTCTTGAGAATGTTTAAAAGGAGTAAGGAAGAATAGATGGAAGGAAGGGGAAAGGAGATAGAAGACAGACATACACATAGTAAGAAATTAAGACAGTATGAAAGAATATACAATGAAAAGTGATTTTCCCCCATGGCAGACTCCTAGTTCTCTCTGGAGAGGTGATGATGACCAAGTCTCCTGTATATCCTTTTTGGAAATTATCAATGCAAATGCAGAAGTGCCTGTATATTTATAATACATTATTATTGTTACTATTATTATCTTGGAGACCTTTCTATATTAGCACATAGAGGTCTGCCTCATTTTTTTGTAGTGGATGTAGAATATTCTAGAATATGAATGTAGTCTAATTTATTCAACTAGTCCCAATTATGGCCATTTAGGCTGTTTCTATTCTAGTCTTTTGCTTCTATAAACAATACTGCAATGAACATCTTTGTACACACCGGGTATCTTTCAATACCTGTGCTCTAGTGGCTGATCCTAAGAGTGGAGGTGGCACCCCATGGCTTTAAAGGGTTCATCCTGACATCACTTCCACTAGAAGGAACTAAGACTGATCCTGTTGGAAGGGATCTTAACCATCATCAAGCCTAGTGGTTCACTTCATATTACATGAGTGAGGAAACTGAGGCCCTGGGTCTGACAAGAGGCTGATGGGAGATTTGGGCTAGAACACTGTGTGTTCTCAAAGAGGTTGTGGAGGGAGGAGGGCAGGCATTGGGAGTTGGGCAGTGCTGGCTTTGTGCCCTGGCCTGCAGGGCAGGGAGTGGTTGACACAACAGGCTCTGGAGCAGGACTTCTGGATTTCATCCTGACTTAGAAAAATAGCCTTTCTAAATTTTGATTTCCTCCCTTGGAAAATGGGGATGATTTGGATCTTCCTTTAGTCTTCCTCACAGAGTTGCAGTGAAGATAAAGGAGACAAGTAGAAGTTGCCTTTTATTACTATTCCCCACTCCTGGCATCTTGGTTCCTGTTCCTTGCAAGGGGCATCTCAGGAGTTAATAGGCCCGTGAGTTGGAGAACTCAGGGCACACTTGGCCTCCAGCCATGATCTGTGTCTCTGCAGTCAAGGCCAAATCAAGTAAATTCTAACTCTTCTTGGAAGCTCTGGCTGCCTCCTCCCTCTAGAGAGGGAGGGTCTGGAGCCAGTCAGGGGGAGGGCTTCAGATGGAAGCCCAGCTAAGCTTCCTCCCTATGCAGGTCTCCAGGGATAGGCACCTGTGCCTGCCCCGTGCCTGGCATTGCCGGTACATTCCCTCCTGGACTCCTCCCAGAAACCCTGCTGGGGCATCATAACTCTCATTTTTGAATAATGTGAGGCTCCCAGAGTTAAGGAGATTTGCTTCTATTTTTTTTTTTTTTTTGAGACTTGCTTCTAAATAAAGAATTCCCCAGGGCAGAGCTGGGGGGCTTTCTAGAGGGACAGGAGCACATGCTGATGGATTATGAAGTTGATTTATTGAGCCACAGCATTGGGGGTTTATAACGTGGCCTTTCCATCTAGAAGTTGTCTCGCCAAAGGTGATGGAAAAGGGGCACCCCTCTTCACCCCTGCCAGACCTCCTTTCAGCCTCTCCCCTAACTCAGCACCTCCCTCCTGCCTCAGGGCCTCAGAAGCCGTGTACCCCTACCTATGCACCCCCTTCCCCTTCCCCTTCAGACCTCACCCCTGGAAGGCTTCACTGCCCTGTTCCCCACTAATAAGCTCGCCATGATCTGTGTGCTCTCACAATTCTTTGGTCTTTACCCACAGAGCATTGATCACTGCGTATAACCAAATATTTATTTGCATGGTTATTTATCAGTCTGTGTCCCTGCTGACAGTTCCCTGCAGTTGGCTCTTGTCCCAGGGCTTGGCACCATGATCGACACAGGGTAGGCCCTCAGGTATCTGTGTCCCTCCTCTCTAAAAGGGAATAGCACTACCTGCTATGAGTGTTGTTCTCAAAATTAAATGGGACAAAGCTCTCCAATGTGCCTGGCCCAAAGCCAGGCCAGCCTGGCCCGGCTCTGGCCCATTCTCTAAGGACCTGCATATGTCTCAAGCCGGTATGGAGCAAAAGGAAGGGAAGAAGGTCCTTGTGGGTTGGCAGGGGTCTCCCTAGCTTTGGATCCCACAAAGGGAGCCTTGTGTGAGACCAGTGGCAGGATGCCTTGTGGGACAGCTGGGACTGGGGCTGCCAGGCCTGGGCTGTGCTGTGCTGGGCACTAGGCCACAGGCAACCCTCTAAGGACCCTTTCATCTGAGTCCCAGCTGCCACTTGGCTGGCTGGCTCAAAGCCCAGCCGCCTGGAGAGAAGAGGGCTGGCAGCTTTGTCTCAGGAAGAACAAAGAGTGGGAGGAGGGCAGAGGGAAGCAGCGCTTGCTCTTGGAGTCAGGCCAAAGGGAAACAAGATCCAGTCATAGGCAACACCAAGGGGCTGTTTGAATTTTTTTGTTGCCATAGCATCAAACAAGACAGGATTGCAAAGAGTATCTCTGGCGGCATCCCAACCCCACCGTGTTAGACTGGAGAATTAAGGCCCAGAGTGGGGCAGAGACTTGCCTAAGGTGACACACGAATGGCTGAGCCAGAATTAGAACTCTGGTCTCTTGTCTCCCACGGCTGATGGACTCTGAAAGAGCCACTTCATCTCTGGGAGACTCAGAGCCCTCATACACAAAGTGGGGGCCTCATATGTAAAGTGGAGGGGCTGATTCCTATTTTAAATGATGAGGGTCAAATGTCCTCATGGATATAAAAGGAAGATGACGTCCATTTGAGTTGGGCCTTAAGAACTGTTTTCCAAAGAGAATGACCTATGGCGAAAGGTATTCTGAACAGCATAAACAAAGGCAGGAAGGCTGTGTTTCAGTGCAGCTGGGGCTGGGGAAGAAACAGGAAATGAAGCCAAAAGCCCAGGCTTCTTGATCATGTCACAAGTTCCCAGGGTCCCCCCTAAGTGTCCGGGCCTCTTTTCTGGGGTAATGATCCCTCAGAACTCAGTCTCCCTGTAGAATCATCCTGGTTCATGCGGCTCATCAGCCTGCTGGGATGAGTTGCACTATGTGAAAGTAAGTGGGCACAGGAGCTGTACAGAGCCTGCAGGAGACTCTCCACCCAGGTATGGTGGGTGGGGAAGCCTGCCTGGAGATCACAGCAGCCTCCCCATGCTCGATCCCATCTGCAGAGTCATAGTGTTCGAAGTACACACTGTGCCCAGTGTCTTAGCCCATTTAGGCTGTTATACCCGAAATACCATAAACTGTGTGGCTTGTAGACAACAAATATTTCTTTTTCACATCTCTGGAGGTTGGGAAGTGCAAGATCATGGTGCTGGTAGATTTGGTGTCTGGTGGGACCCCACTTCCTGGTTTATAGATGGCTGTCTTCTCACTATGTCCTCATATGTTAGAAAGAAGGAGCTAGCAAGCTCTCTGGGAGTCTTTTTTTTTTTTTTTTTTTCTTTTATAAAAGCACTAATCCCATTCATGAGAGATCCAGCCTCATGACCTATTCACTTCCCAAAGGTCCCACTTCCTCATACCATTACATTGGGCAATAGGTTTTAACATAAAAATTTTGGGGGAAAAAAAAATTTGGGGGGAGCATGAACATTCAAACCACATCACCCAGACACAAAATAATTCTTCATAATTATAGAAAGAGAATTTTGGTTGAGCAAGACATGGGGCCGGTGTGGCTCAGCCAAAGACCAGCTGTGTGACCTTTTAGCTGTTCACTTAACATCTCTGAGCCTTAGTTCCCTCATCTGTAGAATAAGTCTAATTGCTTGGATGGATTGATACAAGTGACTATGTTCAGTATAGGTACTCAGCACATGATTATTTTCTTTCCACTTCCCTCCTTCACTTGGCACAGCTGACCCCTCTGCTGGGAGGAATGTCACACAGTCCTCTCTCAACAATCCTCTCCCTCCTTCAAGACCCGGCTTACATGCCACCTCTTCCATGAAGCCTTCCCAGATCTCCCAAATTGAAAAGTTGACTTCTTCCTGTTATGCCTTGTGCTTGTCTTATGGTGTTGCCTTTTCTTTTTTATTTTTCTCTTTTATACCTTTTCGTGTTCACTGCAACTAATGCCATAATGCAAGGATTAAGAAAAAAATCAACAATCTCCCTGTCCATTTTTTTAAAAAGATTTATTTATTTACTTGAGAGAGAGAGAGAGAGAGTGAGAGAGAGCATGAAAGGGAGGAAGGGCAAAGGGCAAGGGAGAGAGAATCTCAAGCAGACTCCCCTCTGAGCACAGAGCCCAATGCAGGGCTTGATCCCAGGACAATAAAATCATGACCTGAACCAAAATCAAGAGTGGGACAATTAACTGACCGAGCCACTCAGAGGCCCCTCCCCTGTCTGTTTCTCCTGCTATCTTACTGAATAACCAATGGCAACATCCAATGAGTATTATTCTACACCTTTGTGATTATGCTGACATAATTAGATATAAATTTATGTAAGAAGGGATCCCTGGGTGGCGCAGCGGTTTGGCGCCTGCCTTTGGCCCAGGGCGCGATCCTGGTCCTGGAGACCCGGGGTCGAATCCCATATCAGGCTCCAGGTGCATGGAGCCTGCTTCTCCCTCCGCCTGTGTCTCTGCCTCTCTCTCTCTCTCTGTGACTATCATAAATAAATAAAAATTAAAAAAAAATTTATGTAAGAAGGGGTTTGTTATGTTTATGTTTTTATGCAAATAGATTCCCACTGTATACACCACTCTGATGTTTATTTTTAATCACTTAATGCATCATGGATGAATGAATATAGATTTTCCTCATTTGTTTTTGTTTTTATTTGTAGCGAATAAAACCCTTTGTATCCAGGGGGTGCCAGGGTGGCTCAATCAGTTGACTGACCAACTCTTGGTTTCAGCTCAGGTCATGATCTCATGGGTTGTGGGATCTAGCACCATGTCAGGCTTTGCACTCAGCAGAGAGTCTGATTGAGGATTCTCTCCCTCTGCCTCTCCCTCTATTCACGTGAACCTGCACACACACTCTCTCTCTATCAACCTTTAAAAAACCCTTTGTGGGATCCCTGGGTGGCGCAGCGGTTTGGCGCCTGCCTTTGGCCCAGGGCGCGATCCTGGAGACCCGGGATCGAATCCCACGTCGGGCTCCCGGTGCATGGAGCCTGCTTCTCCCTCTGCCTGTGTCCCTGCCTCTCTCTCTCTCTGTGTGACTATCATAAATAAATAAAAATTAAAAAAAAAAAACCCTTTGTATCCAGATATAATTTCCACCATATAGATTCTATCAAATAACTAAAGATCTTTTTTGTTTTGGAATTTTTAGTTTTTAAATTTTAATTTCAATTTAGTTAACACACAGTGTTATATTAGTTCCAGTGTACAACATAGTGATTCAACAATTCTATACATTCCTCATTGCTTATCATGGTAAGTGTACTTTTTAATTCCCATCACCTACGTCACCCAGTCCCTCACCTACCTCCCCTCTGGTAACCATCCTTTGTTCTCTGTAGTTAAGAGTCTGTTTCTCTTAACTTTCTGGTTTGTCTTTTTTCCCTTTACTCATCTGTTTTGTTTCTTAAATTCCACATACAAGTGAGATCATATGGGATCCCTGGGTGGCGCAGCGGTTTAGCACCTGTCTTTGGCCCAGGGCGCGATCCTGGAGATCTGGGATCGAATCCCACATCGGGCTCCCGGTGCATGGAGCCTGCTTCTCCCTCTGCCTGTGTCTCTGCCTCTCTCTCTCTCTCTCTGTGTAACTATCATAAATAAATAAAATTAAAAAAAAAAAAAGTGAGATCATATGGTATATGTTCTTTGACTGATTTCTTTTTTTTTAAGATTTTATTTATTTCCCCATGAGACACACACACGCACACACACACACACACACACACAGAGGCAGAGACACAGGCAGTGGGAGAAGCAGGCTCCATGCAGGAAGCCTGACATGGGACTCGATTCCGGGACCCCAGGATCACGCCCTAGGCTGAAGGCGGCGCTAAACCGCTGAGCCACCTGGGCTGCCCCCTTTGACTGATTTCACTTAGCATTATACTCTAGTTCTATCCATATCATTGCAAATGGCAAAATTTCATTCATTTTTATGGCTGAACAATATTCCAGAGTGTGTGTGTGTGTGTGTGTGTGTGTGTGTGTGTGTATACTACATCTTCTTTATCCACTCATCCATTGATGGACACTTGGGCTGTTCCATAATTTGGCTATTGTAAATAATACTGCAGTAAACATAAGGGTATGCTTTTGAATTAGTGTTTCATTTTGAGGGTAAATACCCAGTAGTGCGATTACTGGATCATAGGGTAGTTCTATTTTAAACCCTTTCTTAAAAAGATTTTATTTTGGGATCCTGGGTGGCTCATCGGTTAAGTGCCTGCCTTTGGCCCAGGGCATGATCTTGGAGTCCCAGGATCAAGTCCCTCATCAAGCTCCTCTGCCTATGTTTCTGCCTCTCTTTGTCTCTCATGAATAAATAAATAACATCTTTTTAAAAAAGATTTTATTTTTAACTAATCTCCATACCCAAGATGGGGCTCGAACTCACAATCCCAAGATCAAGAGTCATGCTGTACTGACTAAGTCAGCCAAGAGCCACCTATTTTTAACTTTTTAAGGAACCTCCATACCGTTTCCCAGAGTGGCTGCACCAATTTGCGTTTCTGCCAACAGTACATGAGGGTTCCTTTTTCTCCACATCCTTCCCAATACTTGTTGTTTCTTCTGTTGTTGATTTTAGCCATTCCAACAGGTGTGAAGTGATAGCTCATTGTGGATTTGATGTGCATTTCCCAGATGATAAGTGATAATGAACATCTTTTCATGTGTCTGTTGGCCAGCTGCATGTTTTCTTTGGAGAAATGTCCGTTCATGTCTTCTGCCTACTTTTTAATTGTTTTTTAAATTTAATTATTTGTTATTTGTTTTTTGGGTGTTGAGTTGTATCTGTTTTTAATGTATTTTGGATACTAACCCTTTATTGGATATGTCATATCTTCTCCCATTCAGTAAGTAGTCTTTTATTTTGTTTATTGTTTATTGTTTCCTTTGCTGTTCAGCTTTTAATTTTTATGTAGGCCCAATAGTTCATTTTTGCTTTTATATCCCTTGCCCCAAGAGACATATCTAGAAAAATGTTGCTACAGCTGCTATTAGAGAAATTACTGCCTGTGCTCTCTTCAAAGATGTTCGTGGTTTCAGGTCTCACAAATAGGTCCTTAATCCATTTTGAGTTTATTTTTGTGTGTGGTGTATGAAAGTGGTCCAATTTCACTCTTTTGCATGTGGCTGTTCCATTTTCCCAACACCATTCGTTGAAGAGACTCTGTTTCCCATTGCATGTTCTTTCCTCTTTTGCTGAAGATTAATTGACCATATAATTGTAGGTTTATTTCTGGGCTTTCTATTTTCTTCCAAGATCTGCCTCATTCTTTTTAGTAGTTACATAGTATTCCAAGGCATCAACAAATCAAAAATCATGTTTTATTTAACAGTACCTCCAAGTTTCTAATTTTTTCCACCACAAACAAAACAGTGATAAACATGTTTGTTCATATCCTTTCAGAGACGTGCTTTTATTTCTTTTTTTATTTCTTTTTTTAGCAGTGCTTTTATTTCAATTAGATAGATTCTCAAAGTGGAACTGTTGGGTCAAATGGTATCTGCTTTTTAAAATTTTTGTAGATATTGCCATGTTATTTCTTTTCTTTTTAAAAAGATTTTATTTATTTTAAAATATTTTATTTATTTATTTATCCATGAGAGACACAGAGAGAGAGGCAGAGGGAAAAGTAGGCTCCATGCAGGGAGCCCGATATGGAACTTTATCCCGGAACTCTAGGATCACACCCTGATCCAAAGGCAGATGCTCAACCACTGAGACACCCAGGCATCCCTTTTTAAGATTTTATTTATGTAATTATGAGAGACACAGAGACATAGGCAGAGGGAGAAGAGGCTCCCTGCAGGGAACCTGATGTGGGACTTGATGATCCCAAGACCCTGGTATCACAACCTGAGCCAAAGGTAGAGGCTCAACCCAGGTGCTCATCATTTTTTCTTAAAAGATCACAGCAGTTCACATTCCAATCAGCAAAGTTGGAGGAGCTGTTTCCCTCCATTCTTGCCACCTCTGGCATATTGCTATTCTCCTCAATATTTGCCAAAATGATGGATTAAAAGCAGCACAGCATTGTTCCTTTTTTAAATAAAGTTTTTATTTATTTACTTGAGAGAGAGAAAGGGTGAGTGAGAGAGAGCATGAGCAGGGTGAGGGGCAGAGGGAGAAGGAGACTCCCTGCTGAGCAAAGAGCCTGATGTGGTACTTGATCTGGGACTCTGGGATCATGACCTGAACCAAAAGCAGATGCTTAAGTAAGTGAGCCAGCCAGCATTGCTCCCTCCTTTGATTACATTTTCTCAACCCTTACTCAATTTCGGTAACTTCAGTTCAGTTGTTTTATTTTTCATTTCTAGAAGTTCTATCTGGCTTTTTTTCAGGTCTGTCTGGTAATTTTTTTTATCATATCTTCTTGCTCTTTGCTCATGTTTTAAATAATCCATATATTTATTTAAGCACATTAAACACTTATTTTATATTCTATATCCAATAAACTTAATATCTGAGGTGCTTGTGGATCTGCTGACTCTGAGCTCATTGTATCTTGTTTCCTTTTATATTTTAAGACTTTAGATTGTGAGCTTGCACTTATTGGACTGTGTGTGTTCTTTCAAGTTTGGTGTAATTTGGACGTTCTTCCAGGAAGAATTTTCATTTTCTTTTGTCAGGCATCTGAGAGTACTACCAACCTAGGTCCATTTAAATTAAATTCCTAGCTGTTGTTCACTAAGAAAGTGAATATTTGGGTCCTAGATCCGTTTTTAGCTCTAGCCTATAGTCACACCTTTTCAGGAAGACTTTTCTGCACCCAGAACCAAGGAATAAGACAAGTACAGCATTCCCCTTTGAGTGGAGGATTGTTTTATAATTGAACTTTTTGTAGTCTCTGACCCAACATCCCACTTTGTGAGTGGCCCAGACTCTGTCTTCTACTTTCTGTCTCTTCTTAAAATGCACACATACCTTTTTTTATTATGCTTCTCATTATTATACTTTGCAGATATTGTGTTTTTTACAAACTGAAACTTGTGGCAACCCTACACATCAAGCAAGTCTATCAGTGCCATTTTTCCAACAGTATTTGCTTACTTTGTGTCTCTGTGCCATATTCTTGCAATATTTCAGATTTTTAGACCATGACTATATTTGCTGTAGTGATCTATGATCAGTGATCTTTGATGTTACTACTGTGATTGTTTTGGGTGTCGTGAACCATGCCTATATAAGATGGCAAATTTATTTTTTAAAAGATTTTTATTTATTTATTCATGAGAGACACACAGAGAGAGACAGGCAGAGACACAGGCAGAGGGAGAAGCAGGCTCCATGCAGGGAGCCCGATATGGGACTCGATCCTGGTACTACAGGTGACCCAAGATGGCAAATTTAATCAATAAATGTCTGACTCCTCCACTAACTGGCCATTCCCCCCATTCCTCTCCCACTCCTTGGGCCTCTCTAGTCCCTGAGACACAACAGTATTGAAATTAGGCCAATGAATAACCCTGGCCTCTAAGTGTTCAAGTGAAGAGTCTCATAGGTTTGACTTTTAAACCAAAAGCTAGAAAGGATTAAGCTTAGTGAGGATGAGGAAGGCTTACTGAAAACTGAGATAGCCCAAAGCTAGGCCTTTGACACCAATTAGCCAAAGTGTGGATAGCAAAAAATAAGTTCTTGAAGGATGGGGTGCCTGGGTGGCTCTATTGGTTAAGCACCTGACTCTTGGTTTCAGCTCGGGTCATGATCTCAGATTTGTGATATCCAGCCTCATGTCAGCCTCTGTGCCCTGTGGGGAGTCTGCTTGGGATTCTTTCTCTCCCTCACCCTCTCTTCTTCTCTCTCTCTCAAAAATAAATACATAAATACAAATTTTTAAAAAGAAAAAGTTCTTGAAGGAAATTAGACGTGCTACTCCAGTGAGCACACAAATGATAAGAAAAAAAAAAGAAGAAGACAAAACAGCTTTATTGCTCATATGGAGAAAGTCTGAGTGGTCTGGGTATGAGATCTAACCAGCCACAATATTATCTTAAACCAAAGCCTAATCCCCCAGAGCAAGGTCCTAACTCTCTTCCTCTCTATGAAGGCTGAGAGAGGGTGAGGAAGCTGCAGAAGAAAAGTCTGAAGCTAGCAGAGTTTAGTCCATGAGACTTAAGGAAAGAAGCTGTCTCTATAGCATCAAAGTGCAAGGTGGAGCAACAAGTGCTGATGTAGAAGCTGCAGCAAGTTATGGAGAAGATCCAGCTAAGATAATTCATGATGGTGGCTATACTCAACAAAAGATTTTCAATGCAGATGGAAGGCGGCCTTCTATTTAAAGAAGTTGCCTCTAGGACTTTCATAGCTAGAGAAGAGAAGTCAGTGCCTGTTTTCAAAGCTTTAAAACATCAGGATGACTCTGTTAGGGGCTAATGCAACTGGTAACTTGAAGTTGAAGCCATTTAATTTGAAATGAAATGAGCATTTGAATGCTTATTTACCATTCTGAGAATCCTAGGGCTCTCGAGAATTATGGTAAATCTACTCTGTGCTCTACAAAGCCTGGATGACAACCCATCTGTTTAAAACATGGTTTCCCAAATATTTTAAACCCACTAAGGAGACAAGTTGCTCCAGAAAAAATATTCCTTTCAAAAATATTACTGGTCATTGACAATGCACCTGGTCACCCAAGAGCTCTGATAGAGATATACAACAAGATGAATGCTGTTTTCGTGCTTGCTAATACAATATCCATTCTGTAGCCCATGGATCAAGGAGTCATTTTTACTTTCAAACTTTGTTATTTAAGAACTACATTTCATGGGGTGCTTGGCTGGTTCAGTCAGTAAAGCATGTGACTCTTGATCTTGGGATTTTAAGTTTGAGCCCCATGTTTGGTGTGGAGATTACTAAAAAATAAAATCTTAAAAAAAAGAAATACTTAAAAAATATTTTATTTATTTACTCATGAGAGACACAGACAGAGACACAGGCAAAGGGAGAAGCAGACTCCATGCAGGGAGTCTGACATGGGACTCGATCTGGGGTCTCCAGGATCATGCCCTGGGCTGAAGGCAGCGCTAAACCACTGAGCCACCCAGGCTGCCCAAGAAATACATTTCATAAGGCTCATGCTGTCATAGAGAGTGATTCTTCTGATAGATCTGGGCAAAGTCAATTGAAAACCTTCTGGAAAGGATTCACCATTCTAGGGAAACCTGGGTGGTTCAGTGGTTGAGCAGTTGCCTTTGGCTCAGGTCATGATCCTAGGGTTCTGGGCTCTAGTTCTGTAGCAGGCTCCCCAGAGGGAGCCTGGTTCTCCCTCTGCCTATGTCTCTGTCTCTCTCTGTATGTCTCTCATGAATAAATAAATAAAATCTTAAAAAAAAAAAAAAGGATTCACCATTCTAGATACCATGAAGAAATTTGTAATTCATGGGAAGAGATCAAAATATCAACATGAACAAGAGTTTAGAAGATGATTTCAGCCATTATGGGTGACTTTGAGGGGTTCAAGACTCAGTGGAGGAATAACTGCAGACGTGGTCTAAGGTTTCCGAAGAAATTGGAAGATTTGGGGACAAGTGACAAGTGAACTAGAATTACAAGCAGAGCCTGAAGATATAGACTGAATTGCTGAAATCTCATGATAAAACTTGAGCAGATGAAAAGTGGCTTCTCATGGATGAGCAAAGAAAGTGGTTTCTTGAGATGGAATCTACTCCTGGTGAAGATCTTGTGAAGATGGTTCATATGACAAAAAAGGATTTAGAATATTTCATAAAGTTAGTTGATAAAGGAGCAGCAAGTTTTGGGAGGATTGACTCCAATTTTGAAGGAAGTTGTACTGAGGATAAAATGCTATCAAACAGCATTGCATGCTAGAGAAATAATTCATGAAAGAGTCAATCAATTTGTCACACTTCATTGTTGTCTTAATTTTGAGGAATTTTCACAGCCACCCAACCTTCAGCAACCACCACCCTGATGAGTCAGCAGCCATCAACACTGTGGCAAGACCCTCCACCAGCATACCGATTATGAGCTTCGTACTGTTTTCCATAGTGGTTGTATTGTTATTGAGTAAAAAAAATTTTTTTAAGTTTTTTTTTAAATTTTTATTTATTTATGATAGTCACAGAGAGAGAGAGAGAGGGAGAGAGAGGCAGAGGGAGAAACAGGCTTCATGCACCGGGAGCCCGACGTGGGATTCGATCCCGGGTCTCCAGGATTGCGCCCTGGGCCAAAGGCAGGCGCTAAACCGCTGCGCCACCCAGGGATCCCAGTCAAAAATGTTTTACTTTATTTTTTAGAACAGTTTTAGATGTATAGGGAAATTGAGAAGATAGTACAGAGGAGAGTCCTCATATACCCCACACTCAGTTTCCCCTATTGTTAACATATTTCATTAGTATGGTACATTTGTTACTGTTAATGAACCAACATTGATACACTATTATTAAATAAAGCCCACAGCTTATTCATATTTCCTTAGTTTTTACCTAATGTCTATTTTCTGTTCCAGGATCCCATCCAGAATTCCACATTACAGTGTATTTAGTTGCCATGTCTCCTTAGGCTTCTTCTTTTTTTAAGATTTTATTTATTTATTCATGAAAGACACAGAGATAGCGATAGAGACAGGCAGAAGGAGAAGCAGGCTCTCTGTGGGGAGCTTGATGCAGACTTGGACTTGATCCCAGGACCCCAGGATCACAACCTGAGCCAAAGGCAGACACTCAACCACTGAGCCACCCAGGTGTCCCATCCTTAGGCTTCTTACTTACAACAGTTTCTCAGATTTTCCTTATTTTAATGACTAACAGTTTTGAGGATTATTGGTCATGTATATTGTGGAATGCCCCTCTACTGGAATTTGTTAGAGGATTTTCTCATGATTAGATTGGGATTATGAGTTTGGGGTGGAAGACCACAGAGCTAAAGTGCCATATTCACCCCATCATACTAAGGGTACTTACTATCATCTTGATGTTGACCTCGGTTCCCTGGCCAAAGTAGGGTTTGTCACTTTTCTTTTTCTTACTTTCCATATTGTCCTTTGGGGAAAAAAAAGTCACTCCGCACAGACCATATTTTAGGAGTGAGGAGTTACGCTTCCCCTCCTTAGGGTTATGTTTTAACAAGCAAAATAATCCACACAAAGGGTATCTTAGTTCTTTTCGTCGTTGGTCAGGTTTTGCACTTTTAGCAGCTGATCTGAAGTGGGTAAATATTCTACACTGGCCACCCTATCTCTTGGAGCCTCACGTTCCTCATTTGTAAAACGGGGGCTGTTGATGCTTCACCCCCTGAGACTGTGGAGAGTAGAAAGTTTCCTGCTGTCAAGGTCAATTCCCTCTGCCTCTGGGAATCCCCTGGGAGGGAGGCTCAGTGACTGGGCCCAAGGGTCCACCGCTTGCTTGGCTGCCAAAGTCAACCCGGGCTCTAACCACACCCTGGACCCAGGTTGCCCCACCCTGGGGCGGGGAGCCAGGGTGCACTTCCGCCACCAGCGGCAGGTAACCTCGCACGTGGCTGGGCCGGGCGCCCAGCCACCTGCGGGACCAGAATGATGAGTCTGAGCTCGGCGCCCCGCTCCCTGCGGCCCAGCCAGGCCTGCCCCTCCCCGGGGCCGCCGGCGGTGAGTGCGCGGCCGGCCGGGCGCCCTGACCCGCGCTTGGACCTTCCTTCACTCCCTTCAGGGTCCTCCGTGCGGCCCTCCCTGGGGCCTGAGTCCGCCAGCCCCTGGGCGCGCCTCTGGCTGGACGCTGGCCCCTCTAGCTGGTTCTGGCTCTGCTCTCCTTCAGCCACCGGTGCCCGTTCCCCATCTGGCTGGGTCCAGCTCTCCTCTTTGCCCTCCTTCCTGTGTGGCCGCCTTTGTTTGTCTCCTTCCTCACTGTTGAGGCTTTGTTTTAGCTGTTTTCTGTGTCTTCCCTCAGTCCCCTGGCTTGTCCTAGTCCACGGCTCTTCCACTGTCCCTCCTCTTCCTGGGAGCAAAAGACCCAAGGAAAGGCTGCGGGACTATCATTCCCTCACCCACCACATCCCCATCCTCTCCAGCCTGCCCCTGCCCTCTGGCAGGATCTCGAGTCCGCCTGCTTGCCTGCCTTGATCCAGGGCTTGGTTGAGGGGAGTTTGCCTGGTGGATCAGGAAAAGGCCCAGGACACTCCAGGAGAAGAACATTCCAATCTCTCCTGGGCTAGGTGCCATTCTGAAGACTTGTAGGAAGGGAAAGCAGATCCAGCAGGAGGAGACTGTGGCTCTTTCCCATAGGGCAATGTCATTGTGGTTGGCTGTTGACAAAGTCACCTGCTTAGTGTCAGGGCTGCCCTAAGTGCTCAAAATGTCTCAATGAATTACTGAGCAAGAGAGGAGCCCGCATAGTGCAGGATGCCAGATAGGGAAAGACTGGTTTTTATCAGAATACCAGTTGCTCCTGTAAATCAGTGCAGCAGGTAAGCTCCACTCAATTGAACATTTATTGATCATCCTGGTGTCAGCCCCTGTAGTAGGTACTGGTGACATAAAGATGAATCTGGAATAGTCATCCCTTAGGAACCTCACAGCCTAGTGGGGGATACAGATGAACAAATGGAACTATAAGAGATAACTACCATGACAGTGGAAGTACACAGACCTGTAGGATTACAAGGAGACAATCCATCTAGAAAGATTTCTGGAGGAATTAACTTGAAGGATGAGAAGTCTAAGTGAAGGGAGTGTGGGCAGCAAATGCATCAAGTCCTGGAGGCCAGGGGGACCAGTCTGCTCTGGGTGGGTGGGGGAGAGTGGTTCTGGTAGTTGATTGTTAGGGCTGCAAAGGGGCTTATTAACCTTATTAAAGTATCTTGAGTTTATCTGGAAAGAAATGCAAAGTGACAGAAGTGTTTATTGCAAGGTATGACCAGATCAGATTTGCATTTCAGAAAAACTACTCTGGTTTCAGAGGCTGGATTGGGGAAAGGCACTCCAGGGAGCAGGGAGCCATGGAATTGGCCAGAATTTAGAATCACCAGGACTTGGTTACTGACGACCTATGTGGGAGGAGGTTGAGGATAGGAGCAGATTACAAGATTATAATCTGGATTTCTGGCTAGATGACTGAAATAGGGAACAATGGAAAAGGTCAGGATTGGGGTGGGGAGAGATCTAGAGGGGCTTGGGAAACCTGAGTGGAGATGTCCCTCCATTGACTCTACTAAGGAACCTAAGAACATGTATGAATGCTTGACAGTGCGTTTGTATGTGTGTAGTGACTCTTTAGACTACAACTGGGTAAGAGCTAGGTCTGTCTGATTCATCTCTGTCCCCTCAGGGCCAGTGCTGGCCTGATACCCAGCAAGGGCTCCTAAAGATCATGTTTCCCTAGCCCATGCACACAGGGCCTGAGATAGGCTTTCTTACCCAGGAATGCTTCAGCAGGGTGACTGGTAGGTAGAAAAGGTAGGGAAGAGGAGCCACGAAAATGAACAGGTGGTCCAGAGAGGGGTGGAAAAGAAGTCTTTATCTGCTAGAAACATAACTATAGTATTTGTGAATGAGTTAGGAGGTCTAAGGTTTCCAAAGAAATTGGAAGATTTGGGGACAAAAGAAGGGAAAAGAGGGGCCCTGGGTAGCTCAGTGATTGAGCGTCTGCCTTTGGCTGAGGGTGTGATCCTGGGGTCCTGGGATCGAGTCCCGCATCAGGCTCCATTCAGGGAGCCTGCTTCTCCCTCTGCTTATGTCTCTACCTCTCTCTCTGTGTCTCTCTTGAATAAATAAAATCCTAAAAAAGAGAAAGTGAGAGAAGGGAAAAGAGAGACAGAATTAAGAAGTTTGGGAACAAGACAGAGGTCTTATTTGGTAAACAAAGAAATGGGTGTGAGAATATCAGAGTGGGAAGATATTTGGTGAAGCATCTGGAAATGAGCTTCAGAAACAACATTTGAAGTGATTGGATTCATTAGACTTTCAGAGCCGAAGAGACTTAGTGCTCTCTTTGTCCATTTTGCCTCCCTATCTCATAGATGATGAGGCTTAAGCCCACAGAAGAAAGTGAGCTTATTCTGACACACTGTTAATTACCGGCAGCAGTGGGACTGGATGTCGGGAGGGGTACCCCCATCCTCTACCAGAGTCACACTGACGGGGTTTGATTGCAGCTCTGACTTCACTTCCTAGCTGTATGACCCATCTTTCTGAGCTTTCCTCGCCTGTAACAAAGGGACCTCAAGAGTACCTGTGACCTTTCAGTGGCACAGGAGTGATGAGAGCACATGAATCCATTCAAGGGTTAAAGACTGTAACTTTGCACCTGTCTGCTTCATAGAGCCACTTCAGGGTTAACCCAACAGTCTTGCCCAGGAGCCTTGAGGTTTAGGGGGGAAAGAGGAAGTCACAATTTCTCCATTTATTTTTCTCCCTGCTGTATTGTTCTGCTGCTGTCAGAATGCATCCTCTTGGTCTCCCTTCTCCACTCCAGCCAGCAGAACTGTTCCCGGTAGGAGCTGTTTCCATGGCAACTCAGTTCTTTTTTTTTTTTTCCCCCTTCCCCAGCAGCTTGGCTGCCTCTGGCTCTCTTTATTCCAGTACTTTAATCTTAGAGGTAGAGCCCACAGACAAGTTGAGAATGAAGTCACATCTAAATGAGCACCCAGGACATTCCTGAACCCTGTCACTCCTCCTGACTCTCCAGTGACCTGTGGCAGAGTCTTCAGGTTGGAAATATAAGCCTTCCCCCCTGATGCTGCCTCCGTCTTTTCTGTGGCTGCAGCCATCACCCACCCAGGAAACCTTCGCTGACAGCCTCCAACACACATCCACGTGAAGAGCCTCTGAGTCTCCCCTCTCAGCGCCTGCGCAGTGAAGCCCTCTGTTTCCCTCTCTCCTCTGCGAGCTCCTTGAGGGCAGGGATTGTGCCCTCTTCATCTGCTCTGGAGGAGGCCTGGATGTAATAGGCTTTTAACTAAGGGAATGAGGAGTGGAGGTATTTAAAGTTGAAACCTAGCTGATGTCATGACAAAGAGCAAGTGCTTCAGGGTAATTTGGCCCCCAGTTCAAGTTCTGAGTCAACACTTAATAGCTGGTTTGATTTTAGGCAATTTACTTCAGCTCCTTAACCCTTAGGTTCTTCATCGATAAAATGGGGATTTAATTCATCCTTCATCAGACTGCTATGAGGATTGAATTAAAGATTGAATGTAAAGCACTTTGCATAGTTATTAGACTATGAGTGGAGAAACTGTCCTTCTTGTTCCTCAGTGTGTACCAGGCACCTGGCACATACGTATTTTATTGACTGCGTGAGTCCATTTTAAACAGCCAAAGTTATTCAGAAAGCTGGTTTGTAAGGATAACAACTAGTGTATCACCGCACACGTAATAATCTGGTATCTTTATTAGGTCTGTTGGCAGCCCTCAGTATTCCCCAAATGCAGTTTGTTTCCACGGCTCCCCCGAACTGGCCTGTGGGCATCTCCAGGCAGGTACCATGTGGCTCTTACCCACATCCTTAGTGCTCAGCTCAAGGTTTGGCATAGAGAAGAGGCCTCTACAAATTCTGTAGACCAACTTCCATTGGCATCACACTTTAAAGTTTATGAGGCCCATTTTATACACCATTATTATCTGGTGTTAGTGACCTTTTCAGAACCAAGGATATTCCTGTTATTTACTATCTACTGGCCCATATTTTGAAAAATATCTATCAAACAAATTCCCTTAAAGAATCAAAGTCATGCCAGCTGCTAATCAGAACTTCTGACCTATATTAAATAAGAATTTGTACTCTCATGGGCGGCCTGGGTGGCTCAGCGGTTTAGTGTCTCCTTCAGCCCAGGGCATGATCCTGGAGACCTGGGATCGAGTCCCACGTCAGGCTCCCTGCATGGAGTCTGCTTCCCTCTGCCTGTGTTTCTGCCTCTGTGTGTGTGTGTGTGTGTGTGTGTGTATGTGTCTCTCATGAATAAATAAATACAATTAAAAAAAAAAAGAATTTGTACTCCCAACTCCCACCACAGGATGTGGACACACAGTAAGTACCCAAGAAATGCTTCCTGAATGAACACCTGTATGGTTTCTCAGCCTCTCTGAAAGGTTGAGAATACCTCCCTGCCCCCATCCCCCCCCCCCTTTTTTTTTACTATATCGTAGATCTGAGCATCCTACCTTGGGAATTTCTGACTTCACAACAGTTCCATATCCACGTTTTATAAATGAGGGAACTGAGGCAGAGGGAGGGAAAACGCTTTCCCAAAGGCCACAGGCTTTGCAAGCGTTGTCACTGGGACTTGCTTCCATAGCAGCCTCCTGGACTAATATTCTGTAATATCCTATGGATGAAAATAAGCCATGAGCTCCCTAGAGGGGACACTGCTATTTCACTCTGCCTCTTGTGCCCTCAGGCATCTCTTGTCGTGGAGCTTAATGTAGGAGGAGAGTTGTACACCACCACCGTGGGCACCCTGAGAAAACTCCCGGGTTCAAAGCTAGCAGAGATGTTCTCCAGCTCAACTAAGGCCTGCACGGATGCAGAGGGCCGGCTCTTCATCGATCGCCCGGGCACCTATTTCGGACCCATCCTGGACTACCTGCGCAGCGAGCGGCTGCCCACGCACCACATCCTGGAGGTGTACCGTGAGGCGCAGTTTTACGAAATCAAGCCTCTGGTCAAGCTTCTGGAGGATATGCCACAGATCTTTGGGGAGCAGGTGGCTCGGAAGCAGTTCCTGCTGCGGGTGCCAGGCTACAGCGAGAACCTGGAGCTCATGGTGCACCTGGCCCGCGCCGAGGCGGTGGCGGCTCGCAGCTCCGCGGTGCTGGTGTGCGCCGTGCGCTCCGAAGAGGATGCGGCGCTGTGCGCAGACGCCTTGCGCATCCTGGAGGGCGAAAAGAGGTCTGTGGTCAAATTCGGGCCCTGGAAGGCGGCCCCGCAGGTCAAGGACCTCCTCGACTGCGTGAAGATGGACATTGAGGCCCGGGGGTACCAGGTATACTATGAACAGTACTCCGAGAGGACATTGCGGGCCAAGTATTTAAATTACTTTTATACATTCATCTTCAGCTGGTGGTGATCCCTAGGGGGCGGGGACAGTTTGTTAAGGGTTCTAGGGGGACTTATGAAATTAAAAGTCGCCTTCAAAAGCCACCTAGGTGGCTTAGTGGGTGAGCCGCTGTCATTGGCTCAGGCTGTGATCCCTGGGTCCTCAGATCGAGTCCTGCATCAGGCTCCCCGCAGGGAGCCTGCTTCTCCCTCTGCCTGTGTCTCTGCCTCACTGTGTATCTCTCATGAATAAATAAAAAAATCTTTAAACCAAAAAATTTTTAAGGCCGTCTTGGGATCCCTGGGTGGCCCAGCGGTTGAGTGCCTCCCTTCGGCCCAGGGCGTGATCCAGGAGTCCCAGGATGGAGTCCCGCATCGGGGTCCCTGTGTGGAGCCTGCTTCTCTCTCTGCCTGTGTCTCTGCCTCTCTCTGTGTGTCTTTCATGAATAAATAAATAAAATATTAAAAAATAAAGGCCATCATTCTTTAATTTCAACAACAACACAAAACCCCAAAACCAAGCAACTTCCAAGGTGGTCTAGGAGACTTGCCCCCCCCCCCCATTAATTATTTCCCTGTTGAGGATTTTCCACTCATTGCAACTGATTCCACTGTGCTTGCCTAGTGAGGTGCAGCAGCTTCCTCCTTAAAGCCTCACCTACCTGCCAGATGCTTCCTTATAAGTCCAAATAGCAAGGTGGAGGTAAGTTGGAATGTTTCAACAATACTTTGGCTGGAGATGCAGGATGATAGCTGGAAGATAACAGAGTACCATGAAGCTAGATAAAATGATCTGAAAATGTAGTCTACCCAGCAGCCTCAGCTTGTGGTCCAATCCTCTAGCCCTGTTATGTGCCTTCATGAGGAAGATGCCAATTTCATACCTGTAGTAGATGCCACTCAGATATCGTTTTCCAGGTGCTGTGAGTGCTGACTGCTAAAGCCTCACATCTGTCTTTTTCTCAAGGCCAGTGGTTCTCAGAGGGCGGTCCCTGGACCAGCAGCATTGGGAATGCCCGGGAACTTCTTAGAAATACAAATTCTCTGGCCCCCACCTCAGACCTACTGAATCAGAAACTCTGAGAGTTGACCCCACAATCTGTTTTATTAAGCTCTCCAGATGATTCTGATGTACCTTAGTTTTGAGACCTGCTCTAGAATTGCTATCTTGCTTGTGTGAAGGTATAGAAGACTGAGCCCTTACCTCAAGGAGGAAGGAATCAGCTCTAGTGCAGTTCCTGTTCTGGTGCTCCTTGTGGGATCTGGCTGGAGGCAATCTTCATCTGACACCACATTCTTGTTCAGCATTCTTCCTCTGCTATTGTCTACTTCTCTCACTCTCCATCCCCTGAAAGCACATCCTTAATAAACCACTGGCAAAAGTCTCTGTTTCAGGTTCTGCTTCTCAACCAAAGACAGTAATGCAACGCCAAGGAAGACATAATTAGATATCCTCCTTCTCTAAGTTCACGTCTGGCATAGATGGCCCCTTTCACCTTCCTAACTAGTAGGGTGACCAGCTGTCCTTAGTTCCCTGGGGCTAAAGATCAAGGTTAATTTCCAAGGTCTAAGGAATTACCACTGTCAGGGAGTTTCATATTTAAACATAAAATTGTTCAGAATAGTCATTTTCAATGAGGGCTATAATTCAATAACCACATCTGCATGTACATTTTTTCTTATTTTCAAAAGTTCTTCCATGTTTTCCTTTTTGGTATATAATATGACTGACAATTTTAAGTGAAAAAAATCCCGACTATTTGAACTTTTTTTTTTTATCATGAACCAATTCAACATTATTTATCAAGAGCCTGAAAAAAAGTTTATACTCTGATCAGTAATTACATTTATGAGATTAGATTCACAGGAGACACTCTGTTCTATAAGAGCTAAAGAGGATTGCTTAAAATCTCAATTTTGTTAATTATGTAAAGGTCAATGTCCTCCTCAAGATTTCTGTACATTCCCAGAGAGCTTGTTATCTTATATTAATTCTGGTTCTTTGCTCCTGCTGGATTCATGGATCATCTAGATGTCTTGAGCTTGTTATTGCTGTTCTATACAATGCTCACCCAGGTTGAACATTCATATCTTTTTCTTAATTTTTACAAATGCTACTCCCATGAGCTACTTGTGCACATAGCAGACTGTGCACATACAGGCAAATAAAGGGGAGGAAGTTTACAAGACAGTGTATGCAGATAACTTCAGACTGAGTATTGGACGCATCTATTCTTAAAGTCTCAGTCACCCCCAACACTAGGGGCTTTTTATTAGCAGATTGTATTTGTTTCCTATTCTTTCTTCCTTCCCTGTTCTTGACATGCTTCTCTGTAGGTGGGAGTAATCTTCCCACCCCACTGACTTCATGGTTGGCTTCATGACTTAATCTGGCCAATGGAATATGCAGCAAAGTGATTGTGCCAGTCCTAAATTCAGGCTATAGATGCATGCCAAGTTTCCATCAGCCCTCTTGTGTTCTTGTCATTTGCCAGGAGAAGACCACGTTCCAGTTTAGTTACCTTTTTTATTGCTTTGGCTTTTGCCTGCATGCATGCATTTAGTATCTGACTTTCTTCCTGAGCAATTTTTCAAATTATTTTATTAAACAAGGGCAATTTCAATATTCCCTCTCCATTCCCAATCCATAATACAGTTAAGATAACATACTATTTTCATCCCACTTAAATTCTAAAAGCAAAACAATGGGAAATAAGTCAAGTGTATTATATTATATCTATATAATGCAATGTTACACAGTGATTAAAATTACATTTATAGAGGCTTAAAATTATTGGGGAGGAGAATACTCATTTAATTCAATGTGATTTAATTTAATCCATGCTCCAAAAAAGGATTTAAGGCGGTGGGGCTTACAGGGCTATGAAAAAAAAAAAAAAGAAGAAGCATCCAAAATGATACAAATTAGAAGTATATAAATGAAGGGGACATTCTTGGTTGCTTACCCAATAATACTGTCTCCTCCCTTCCTGTTTCTTAACAGAAAAAGCAAAATAGTAAAGCATATTAATTATGTTCAAAAAAACTATCTCTGGATATTTGTAGGGGTACGTGATATTTTTCTGATCTATTGGAATTAACTAAAGAGACAGAGTCAGGAGAGAAAAACTTAAAAATGAAAACTTTAAAAACTTAAAAACTTAAAAATGTAATTATTATCCAAAGGAAAACACAAAGATTGAAACCTGTGAGATTGCCTTCATTAAGGCACCCTAGTTCATAGCACTATGCCAGGTCTTCAGGTCTCCTTTGTTCTAGAGGACTTTTTTTTTTTTAATTTTCTATTTTCCCATCATTCCCCCCCCCCCCCCCCCCCCATCCATTTCGGCTATACTCAGTGCTCTGGAAGCTGGTTCCTAAGTGCTGCATGCCCAAGCCCCTTCCTGGTTATCCAAAGACTGGAAGGTACTAGAGTGGAAGATCAGTGACAAGGCCTAGGGAGTTGGTTTGTGGATGGACTTCTTGGAATGGTGAAAATATTCGTGTTTCTTACAAATGCCCACCAGAGGGCATCCATCCTAGAAGAGGCTCAAAAAATAAATGGACACAATGATAGAACCTGTGGATGTCAGCCTCTTTTTCTAGCTTCCCAGTGCTTGCTTAGTGGAATCATGAAAAAAGTGGCCATGATGGCTATGCATGGGCTCTACAGTATAGATTTCCTTTCACCAGAGCTGGTCTAGCTCCTGATGGATGTCCAACAGCAGAAACCAACACTGAGCCCCGGTATTATTCCTGCAGAGTTGGGGATAAGGGGACTACACACTGCTTGATGATAGACTGATTGCACTGCAAATTAACTAGCTAATAAAGATAATAAAGCTGGCATCACCCTCCAATCCTGGAGATATTTCAGGATGCCTTAAACAATGTCTCCCACTGAGGTGCCTAGGTGACCAGTTGGTTAAGCATCTGTCTTCTGCTCAGGTCATAATCCCAAGGTCCTGGGATGAGGTCCCGCTTCAGACTCTCTGCTCAGTGAGGAGTCTGTTTCTCCTTCTCCCCCTGCTCAAGCCCTGTCTCTTTCTCTTTCAAATAAATAAATTAAATATTTTTAAAAAGAATGTCTCCCACTGCGTTGGAAGGCAGATTTATATCCTGACCAGTATAATGAAGTCTCCACAAGGCAAGTTTGCTAGCATTCCTCTTTTAAGATTGAAGGTTTCCTATACTCAGTGTTCTTCATCTGTGTTACAGATCTATTTTGTGCATAACATTTACCTGCATCACCTCCACGGTGCTTGGGGGACAAAGGGAACCAATGAAAACATGAGGTTCATGCCACCTGCTATGCTGTGAACAATAAACTATCTAAATCCATTTGTGCTTATTTCCTTACTAGCTGAACCTATGGAAGTATCCCAAATCAACATATTAGGGAGTGTCTGACCACATGACAACTTCTTAACCCCCAAATTTAATACCTTGAGGCTATAATCATTAATTATTTTTCACAAAATTACAGACAGGGCAATTCTTGTCGTCTTGGTTGGGCTCCCTCATGCATCTGTGGTCAGATGGTGGATCAGCTGGGGTGGATTGGTCTAAGATGGCCTCAGCTAGGTCAACTTGGCTTGTTCCATCTGGTCACACAATAGCTGTAGACTAGGTTGGAATTATCCTCATAGCAATGGTAGGGTTCCACAAGCAAACAAAAGGTCTGGACAAAAACTGTTGCACTGTCACTTCCGCTACTTTCTGTGGGCCAGTCACAAGGCCAGCCCAATTTTTTTTTTTAAGATTTAAAAAAAATTTA
The DNA here is from genome assembly GCF_018345385.1 of Vulpes lagopus. Classification (NCBI taxonomy): domain Eukaryota; kingdom Metazoa; phylum Chordata; class Mammalia; order Carnivora; family Canidae; genus Vulpes; species Vulpes lagopus. The sequence goes on along the minus strand of NC_054838.1, from coordinate 28,863,336 downwards.
TTTATTCATGAGAGATGGAGAGAGAGAGAGGCAGAGAGAGAAGCAGACTCCATGGAGGGAGCCTGATGCGAAACTCGATCCCGGGACTCCAGGATCATGCCCTGGGCCGAAGGTAGGCGCTAAACCACTGAGCAACCCAGGGATCTCCCCAAAGTCAGCCCAGTTTAAAGGAGAGAGACACAATTTTATCTCTTAATGGTAGCAGCTTCAAAGCTGCATTTCAAGGGGCATATGTCCAGAGAGGGGGGAGTATCGGGACCTTTTTTGTAATCTTTCTACCACACACAGGATCCTTTCCATCAGGGAGGGAGAGGTGACTTAACTCATAGGAATAGATACATATTCCAGATTCATATTTGGCTTTCATAACGCTATAGACTGGGTTTGTGTGTCCCCACCCCAAATTCATGTGAAGTCCTAACCCTCAAAATCATGGTTGATACAAAGGTGGGGTCTTTGAGAGGTAACTAGACCATAAGGTAGTATCCTAATGAGTGAGATTAAGAGACCCTAGAGAGCTCCCTTGCCTCTTCTGCCACATGAGGATAGTGAGAAGGCAGCTGTCTATGAACTAGGAAATGCACTGTTGCTTGACAGTAAATCTCTCTGTCCCTTGATCTTGGACTTCCCAGCCTCCAGAACTGTGAAAAATAAATGTCTGTTGTTTATAAGCTGCTTGGTCTATAGTATTCCGTTATAGTAGCTTAATATATATCATCTATCTATCTATCTCTGTGGTTCTGTTGCCCTGAAAAGTCCTGACTAATACACCTAACTGCAGTGTTTTTCTCAGCCCTGCTATGCATGGATACCTTATGCCCTTATGCATTTTCATAGTATTTCATACATCACTTTGGATTAAGGAGTTTATTTTTTTTAATATTTATTTATTTTTAGAGAGAGAGAGTGTGCACGCATGCGTGCAAGTAGGGGAAGGGGTAGAGGGAAAGAATCTTCAAGCAGACTCTGTGCTGTGCATCGAGTCCCACATGGGGTTCAGTCTCACGACCCTGAGATCATGACCTGAACCAAACCCAAGAGTCGGATGCTTAACTGACTGAGTCACCCAGGCACTTCCTAAAGAGCTTATTTTATGATGAAAGAATTATAGCAAAGAAACTCTTGGTATTGCTAGGTACCCCATCACTCCAAGGTAGCTGCTATGATAAAAACAGTGTATGACCTTTTGCAGACTCACTTATAGGGCTGGCCGAGAGACAACACATTGTGAGTTTTGGGTGCTGTCTTACAGATTTGTGCTATATACTTTAGACCAATAGCTAAAAAATACTGCTGTCTCTCTCACAGTTAGAATATATAGGTATGGGGACTAGGGTCAGGAGGTAGGAGTGATTCTTATAATCTGTCATTTATGTGCTCAGAGAGTTTGGAGTATTTGGTTCCCAAGGGAAGAACAGCTCCACTAAAGAACACTGTCATTGTTCATTACATTATAACATGTAATGAGACTGCCCCTGGTCATTTGGAGCTCTTTTTGAGCCAACAGGCAGAGAAGGGGTTACTATACCATTCTGAGTGAGCAACCCTTGGAAATTGGGTTGCTGTTATGCAATAGGGACAGGGAAGACTCTGAAGCTCAAGGGATTCACTGGGGTGCCCCATTCTATTCCTATGTGCAATGATGAAGGTCAAATGAAAATATCACCAATTCAATAAAGACAGTTTTTCACTTCAACATTAAAGAATGTGGAATGTTCTTGTTCCTATACCAGTCCAGCCCCAGTTTCTCCCTGTATGCAGTTTACTCTCAATATAAACTGAATTTTCTTTCGTTTTTGAAAATTTATTTGAGAGAGAGCACAGACCAGGGGAGAGGCAGAGGGAGAGGGAGAGCAGGGAGCCCAAATGATGGGGGAGGGGGGGAGGGCTTGATCCCAGCACCATGAGATCATGACCTGAGCCAAAGGGAAATGCTTGACCAACTGAGCAATCCAGGCACTCTATGAATTTTCTTTCATTTTCTAAGTGTACCAAACTTCTTGTGCCATATGTAATAACGATATTAGTATGTTTTATAATTGATGCACTTTTAACGTCTCTGAAATAAGCACACATTTTAAGATTGTTGTTGGCCAATTGTTCATGTGTAGATTGGATCATAGCAGTTCATGTTGCCATTGCTTCCCTTGAGCTCTATATCTCTTATCTTTGATTGCCATTTAATGAATCTTCAAAGAGATTACCTTATAATTTGCATTGAAATGAAAAGTTTTAATAGGCACAGAAAGGCATGGAAACACAGTAGTATGACACAAGATACAAATCTATGTGTAAGTAAGTTTATTTATTTATTTTTAAAGATTTTATTTATTTATTCATGAGAGACACAGAGAGAGAGAGGCAGAGACAGGCAGAGGGAGAAGCAGGCTCCATGCAGGAAGCCGGATGTGGGACTTGATTCCAGAACTCTAGGATCATGCCCTGGGCTGAAGGCAGGCGCTTAACCGCTGAGCCACCCAGGCATCCCTGTAAGTAAGTTTAAAAGAACTCTTCCAGTAAACATGCATAACAAATCGAAGCAATAATAAACCACTGGTTTTAATTTTAGTATTTTTTCTTAAATCTTATTTTTTCAATTCTCCTAATTTTGTAAATGTTTTTGTAATTTTTTAAGTGTTACATAAAACGATGATTTGTTTTACAATTGCTGGCAGTTTAGATTTGATAGAATATGGTAATGATAGTAGTAGCTGCTAACATTTACTGAAGGTACTGTTTGTGCTTTTCATTTGGTTTGACACATTTGTTTATGTCGTAGTCTCTGTGATCTGGAAAGTGTCTTTCCTGAAAATTCACTATTTTGAGGGCACCTAGGTGGCTTCACTGGTTAAGTGCCCAACTCTTGATTTCTGTTCAGGTCGTGATCTCAGGGTCTTGAGATCAAGCCACATGTCTGACTGCACTGGGCATGGAGCTTGCTTGGGATTCTTTCTCCCTCTCCTTCTGTCCCTCCCTCCCATGCTCCTACCCCCTCACCTGCTGGCACTCTAACTCTCTCTCAAAACAAATAGACAAACAAAAACACACTATTTTTTTTTTAAGATTTATTTATTTATTTATTTATTTATTTATTTATGATAGACATACAGAGAGAGGCAGAGACACAGGCAGAGGGAGAAGCAGGCTCCACGCAGGGAGCCTGATGTGGGACTCGATCCCCGGTCTCCAGGATCATGCTCTGGGCTGAAGGCAGGCACTAAACCACTGAGCCACCCAGGGATCCCCCAAAACACACTATTTTTAAAGCCAGAGCAAAAATTGTTTCCTCTGTACTTCCACGAGGCATTGTAGAAATGGAAAACTTGGGATCCCTGGGTGGCGCAGCGGTTTGGCGCCTGCCTTTGGCCCAGGGCGCGATCCTGGAGAACCGGGATCGAGTCCCACGTCAGGCTCCCGGTGCATGGAGCCTGCTTCTCCGTCTGCCTGTGTCTCTGCCTCTCTCTCTCTCTCTCTGACTATCATAAAAAAAAAAAAAAAAAAAAAGGAATGGAAAACTTTTCTTCCCTTCTAGTTTCTTTGGCTGGTTTAATAATTAAATTGATATAAGACTGATTAACAGGAGAAAAACAAGTTTCATGTGTACAGGAGCCCGAAAGACATGAGGCCCAAACACAGGCAGTTGAGGTTTATATGTCATCCTGAGCTTGGGAAAAGAAGAGGCCTGCGGCTTCCCAAAGCTGAGAAAGACAATTCATAGAAAGATGAGAAGAGCAAATGTTTGGTGAACAAATGTTTGCTGTACAATGCAGATTAAATCTTTCTGAGAATACATTACCTTTGGTGCTAGTGTTCTCCTGGTACAGGCCTCTAAATTCTTTTAGCAAGTTAAGGGGAAGGTAAACAGCTCTTCCTGAATCTATTACGCCTTGATTATCTTCAGCTAGAAATAATCCACATACCAAACGGCGTATTTTGGGATCGTTATTCCACCCCTGCCCCATCCGGAGGAAGCTCATAGGTCTGTTTGATCACATTCCTGTTATCTAAGGATACTTGACCTCTTAGTTATGTTTGGGTGTCTCTTCCCAGTTACACTGTAGGACCTTGAGACTAAAGCAAATTATGTGTCTTGGGGTCTTCTGTACCTACCACAGCATCATGCTTTTGCAAGAAGTAAACAATGAAGGGCTAAAGCTTAATGACGGAGGTGAAACTCAACCTCGGGTTTCACTAACACGGGAAACACACTTTAGTCTGCCAAATGCTTCTGCATTATTTCATTACACTGTCACTGCATCTTGGTCCGGTTAGGTGTGAGCACATTTGTAGTTGAGACACAACACAGGTGGAGGGAGAAGCAGGCTCCCTGTGGAGAGCCCGATGTGGGACTCGATCCCGGGTCCCCAGGATCACGCCCTGGGCCGAAGGCAGGCGCCCCACCGCTGAGCCACCCGGGTGCCCCCAGAGTCCGTTCATTAAGCGCTAATCTTGGTCTGCAACTTTGGCGCTTGACCCTTGACCTCGGGATTCTTTTCCCTCTTTCCTACCTATCTGAGGAAGGGCTGATTCCATACAGATAGGTAGATTTCAAACAACTGAATGGGAAGGGAAAAGAAAAGAAAGCTGAAAAAGGCTACAAGCAGCACCCGGGGACAGCCGCAGCCTCGCTCCCCGATCTCTCCAGGGAAACGCCTCCGGCCGCCCCAGGTTTTGCCTCCAGCCGCGGCCCGTCCCGCCTCTGCCCTTTGCCCTGTACTTCCTCCCGCCCTTCCGCTCCCGCCCACTCCGAGAGCAGCGGCGAGCTTCCGGAGGCTCCCATTGGCTCGTGTACGCTTTCAGTCTCTCCTCCCTCAGAGGCCCCGCCTCCTCGCTCTGCGCCCTCCTTTTCGTTCCGCCGGCGCACGAGGCGTAGGCGCACAAATTCGGCTGCACCGCGGCCAAGGGCAGTGGAGCAGCAGGAAGAGGCCTCTCTTTCTCGGAACCCCACTGCCTTGTGGGATTGTGGCGAGTTCCTCCGGCTGAGGCGGGTTTTCCGGATTCCGCTACCCGCCCCCCCCCCCCTCCCTCGTGGAGTACGGAAGCTGAGAGGGCCCGCGGGCAGTCATGGCGGCTCACCTAAAGAAACGAGTGTACGAGGAATTCACTAAGGTGGTCCAGGTAAATTACGGAAGGGAAGGTCTCTGGGCCGGTCTGGGGCGGGGAAGGTTATCCACGCCCCAGACACTCTGCCAGAACAGACAGCGAAACCTGGGTTGAGTGCGGACTACTTTATAGGCTTTCCGAAAGTACACTTAAGGGGGCGTGTTCGTTTGCAGCTGCTGTTGCCATCATTAGTCTGTGCGGTCCGACACTTAAAAAAATAAAACTGTTAGAGGGAACAGATAGCACTGTACAATTTACGGGGATGTCCTCTCCGTTATTTCAGCTTACTCGGGTTACATTAGCACCTTCGTTCTACAGATGGTGGCTCAAAAGCTTCTGGAGGGATGCGAGGATCCAGAGCCCATTTCTGGTGGAGCCCTTCCCAACTCCTGTTGCAAAAACAAAAAGCGCCTAGGGACAAGTTGGTTATGTAGGACCCTAAGGGGTTGGAAGAGGAGTCTAGACTTCCTCCAGACCCAGCCAAAGCGGGGGGGGGCTGTCACAGGCTGCATCGGGGCAGAGGTTTCCATTTGTGGAACAGCTTACTTAGGAAGCAGGGCTGTACTTTTCTCCGTTGGAGTTAAGGACAGGTGATTCGATCTCCTGACACCTGTGACTGTCCATGTGTCGCCTCATAGATGTTGCTAAAGTAGAGGTTGATTCCAGGTTATCTCGTGTGTCCTGCTTCTCAGACTTTTTATGCAAATCGTCTGGTGATCTTGTTAAAATGTAGATTACCCCACTCAGTGGGGTGGGGGAAGGTAGGCAATAATCTGCATTTCTGACGAGCCCCCAATTGATGCTAGTAATCAAAAGCATTCTTAGATCCATAGAGTGGCCCCTAAATCCTTAGACTTCTAGTGTAGCAGGAGTTAGAACATCCAGCAGGAAACTCCTTAAACATTTCATTCATTCCTTTAACGAGAGTGTTGAGTGAGTGGTTACTGTGTATCAGGTATAGCTAAAGGTGTTGCTACAAAGTCCGTACACATTAAGGTCCCTGTCCTTTAGGAGCTTGCAGACTAATGGGAGAGACAGAAAAGCATATCTGTGATTGTAATACAGAGATGAGTGTATTGACAAATCAAGTTTTTCTGTCTCTTTTCACTTATCATTTCTGTTTTGTGGACACATTTTTGTAGCATATTCCCACTGACTGTAGGGAAGTTAGTCTGCTTATTTATTATTATTTTTCTTATTTTTTTCTTTTTTTTAGATTTTATTTATTCATTCATGAGAGACAGAGAGAGAGAGAGAGAGAGAGGCAGAGACACAGGCAGAAGGAGAAGCAGGTTCCATGCAGGGAGCCCCATGTGGGACTCGGTCCCAGGTCTCCAGGATCAGGCTCTAGGCTGAAGGCGGCGCTAAACCACAGAGCCACCTGGGCTGCCCTATTTTTTTTTTTTTTTTCTTAAAAAGTGACTGAGATTTAGACTTGACATTTTCTAATTGCTCCATTTTATGTGAAATTAGTTTTCTTGAACTTTTAGAATGAGTCGAGGTCCAGGAAGGCTTTTCTTTTTTCTTTTTATTTTTAAGCGATCTCTACACCCACCGGCTCAAGCTCAACCTGGAATTCAAGAGTTGCATGTTGCACCAATTGAGCCATCCAGGGCCCCCTTAGAACTGTTTTTCTAGTTTCACAGAGCTTCTTCTGTGATTTGCTTTCTGGAATTTTCTGGGGCTGTTTCCGCTGCCCACTTTTTTTTTTTTCCTTTGTAATTATGGTAAAATACATATTTTGCCATTTAAACATTTTTTTTTTCTTTTTAAAGCTCAAGAATGAATAAGAGGCAGAGTGGCAGAGGAAGAGGGTAAGAAAGAATCTTTAGCAGGCTCCACGCTCAGTGTGGAGCCTGATGCAGGGCTTGATCTCACCACTCTGAGATTATGACATGAGCCAAAATCAAGAGTTGGAAGCTTAACCAGCAGACTACCCAGGCTCCCCCATTTTAAACATTTTTAGGTGTACAGTTCACTGGCATGGACATTCACATTGTCATGCAGTGTGATTTCCTTTCTAACTATAGTTCTTTTGTTCCCACTTCTCAAGAGTACTCACTTTTCCTTGAGCATGTCATGTGTTTACACTTCTCCAAACTCTTGTACCTGTTGTCTCTTTTACATGGAATGCATGTCATTTTTTTCCATTGTTTTTACTTTTGCATTTTTGTTTCAAGACCCAACTAAAACCTTATTAGCAAGAGTTTCGTCTCTTCCTCCACTGCTTCTGTGGCAAGTATTCTGTTTATACTCATCTATTTGTACTTATCACTTAGTGTTACTATAATTACCAGTTGTTAACCTTAAAAATAGTTATTTTAGAAACGAAAATGTAATTATTTGGGAATAATAGAGAATGTGCAATTCAGGGCATGCATGCCATGGCAAAACCACAAGCAAGTCCAACAAACAAAAAAGAGGACCTTTATAATATGGAGAAGGAGGAAGTTGGGAGGGGTTATTTTGAAGGGAAAGTCTAGGGTGATAAGAGTTTCTTATTGGCTGACTTGCAACAGTGGTAGATTTCTTGTAGGAGATGCAATGTACATCTTTCTCCTTGGGGCCTGTAATTGATGATTTTTTTCCTGTGGATGATTTTTCTCTTGTGATCTATAAACCACAGTTCTTTCCCTAATTGATTATTGAGTGGCACTGTTCTCCCTTCTAGGCCCCCCACCCTTATATCCTCCTTACTCGATTTTAGTGAGTTTTCTCTATTAATTTCACATGGTGTACATATCTCCTTACCAGTCTGGGCTCCTTAAGGACGGAGATAATACCTCATTCATCTCCGTGTCCTTTGTTATGGGTGGGAGAGTCTGAGTGGTATAAATGGAGGTCTTGGTTCTTGGATTCCCCACAAAGATTTATATGAGGATCCAAGCTTGAATAAAGACAGAAAGAGTGTAGCAAGCACAAAGCAGTTTACTAAGGACAGTACCCTTTCAAGAAGGGAGAGTGGGCAGGCCCAGAGGTGGCTATTGTATTGGAGCTAGAGGGGTCTTATTGTGTTGGCTAGGTTACCCTGGGGCAGAGGTTGAAGAGGAAGCTGCATGTTCTATACTTGTGGCTCTTGGTCTGTCAGCTCCAGGGTGTTGGAAGCCTTGCCAGGATGTTAAGAAACACAAAGTCAGGATGTCGTGTCCTCAGGCTTCTAATGTGTCACCTATTTATCACCACCTTTGCCCCCAGCTCATGTCAAACTACTCTATCCCCCCTGGATGACCATAGGTCTTGGCTCACTAAAATGTTATTGATGGTTGACTAAGCAGATATTAGTTTGTCTTTCCCCTCACATACTCTTATGGAAAATCTTTCTCAGATTTTGACCTGATTGGAGCCCAAGTAACACTGAAGACTGAATTTGTGTAGAAAAGGATGGGAATGGGTAAGGATTTTAAGAAAAGAGCTCATTTTTTCATTTCATTTTGCATAATCATTACCATAGAGTGATGAAATGGGATCTTAGTGCATCTGATCTTTTCCTCTGCTATGAAGAAGAGGAGGGAGAGAGAACTATATGTAGTGCTTATTGTGTTTGTATACATAAAGACATTATACTTTAGTCTTCTCAAATATCTGTATCATACAGGAATTGTATTCCCTTTTATAGAAGAAGGATAGGCCTCCTCTCACTAGTAAGTGGTTACTGAACCCAAGTTCTGACTTCAAAATCTTTGGTCTCTTTATATCATGCTCTACTTTGTTCCTGACTAGAATAATTCTAATCTTTTCTCTGTAGTATTGTAATTTTTTTTTTTTTTTGTAGTATTGTAAATTTGATGAGAGGTGATTGCTCAGGATATCAAAACAATGCATCAAATGTTAAGGAAAATTATTGATTTTAACATTTGTTGTCTTTATGATGAGCTCAATACCTACCCAGCAGAGCCTGACTTAAGCCTTGGAGTGACAGTTTCCCTTTTACGTCAACTTTTTGGACTCCTTATAATAATGAATATATCTAGAAAGTTTCTAGTTATAAGCCATCCTTGAGAGAATTGAGAAAATAGTTACATAATTTTGTGTGTCCTGTGGTTCAGATGAGGATCCCTAGTTGAGAAAGACTGATAGTAGTGTCATAATTCCCATTTTATAAATGATGACAGTAAGAATTATGACTTACTTAGAGCAGCAGAATTGGAACTCAGAGACCAGTCCTAATGCTGAACAATCATTCAGGAAACATTTGTTAAGTGGCTACAGTTTGCAAGGAAGTTGACTATTTAAAAAAATTTTTTTTATACTAATCAATCATCCTTTTAATAAAGGCAGGATGGTTTGGGTAGTCATTTGGAGTAAGGAGAAGACTTTTTACTCAATGTAAGCTACAGATAGTTCCCATCAGTTCCAGTTTTCTCACAAGGAAAGCTGAGCCAGGTAGGTGTCTCAGCACAGTCTGAACATATTTATAGAATTAAGATTTTTTTTTATGTATTATTTTAAAGATCTTATTTATTTGAAAGAGAGGGAGAGAGAGAGAGAGGGAGAGAGAGAGAGAGAGAGAAGAGCTTGAGCAGGGGAGAGGAGCAGAGGGAAAGGGAGAAGCAGACGCCCTGCTGAACAGAGAGCCTGATTTGGTGCTCAATCCCAGGACCCTGAGATCACGATCTGAACCGAAGGCAGATTCTTAACTGATTGAGCCACCCAGGTGCCCCGAGATTTCTTTTTAAGTAAAGAATGGAGCAGATATTTCATGTGTCCTTTTAACCCAAAAGCTACAACAGTCCTGAGAGATTGGTAGAACAAAATGTTAGTGGATCTATTTTACAGAAAAAGAAATTGAGACTTGTAGAAATGAAATGACTAGTCCAAAGTGGTGGGAGCTAGTGAAAAGCAAAATGGGGACTCATAGTCTTGCCTCCACTCCAGTGCCCATTTTCTAGTTCATAACACTGCTTTTTCCTAAAGTTAAGTCTATCAGTTAAATATATTATCTGGAATAAGGAAATGAGGCAAAGTGAAATTGGCAGAGTCTCTATTTTCATGTGTTATCTTTCCTATTCCTTTGCAGCAACAACAGGAGGAAATTGCAACCAAGAAACTGCGATTGACAAAACCAAGTAAATCTGCAGCACTCCACATAGATCTGTGTAAAGCTACCTCCCCAGCAGATGCTTTGCAGTATCTACTCCAGTTTGCCAGAAAGCCTGTTGAAGCAGAAAGTGTGGAAGGAGTAGTCAGGATTCTCTTGGAACATTATTACAAGGTAAGAACGTCTTGAGGACCTGATGGGAGTATAAGAATTGTATCATGTCTACCAAATGGGTTAGTATTGCAAGATAAATAAGAAGGTGTTAATTCAGCACTCTTTTATTCAGGGCCTTCCATCTGTGGGGCACTATAGATACAGATATAGAGATAAAAAATGATCCAAATCCTGTTTGCAGAAACTTGCTGCGTCTCTGTGTGGATGTAGAGAGTATCCATATAGCATATACAGAGACAGATGTGAACATACCGCTGGTGGTAGTGTTGCCTGTGTTACGTAGAGTGCAGTGGGAATACAAAAGAGGACTTCAGCCTTGACCCTCTGTAACCAGATTTGTCTCTGAAATGTCATCCTGTCATCCTGTGTTATTGCCCTAATTCAAGGCCCTCGTGTCTAATTTGATAGCCCACTTCTTTTTAACCTTATTTTTCCTTCCTTAGCAGCATTTCTCCATGTATTTTACTGAGTTAGAAAAAACATCAATTTGTGATTTATTAAACTTCAGGAAATACTTTAAGCAGAAATGAAATTCATGAGTTGTGTTATTTTTCAGTTTATGTAAGTAAAATCTGAAGTAAAAGGGAAGACATGATTTCCGAATGTATGAATCACAGATGAATCAAAGTTTTAAACTTAATATGAAAATTTTCAAGCCTATAAAAGAGTTGAGACAGTACTATAATGAACAGCCAAATAACCCGTCTCTGGGATTCAACACTTAACAAATATTTTGCCAAATTTTCTCCCTCTGTTTGCTTTCCTTAAGTTTTTAAAAGTGTCATATATTTCCCTAAATAGTTCAATAAGAAACTTAAAAAATAGAACACTTTAACCACATCAAATAAAACTAAAAATTCCTTAATGTCCTCTAACAATTAGTCCATATTCAGATTTCTCTTATTCCCCAAATATCTTTTTATAGTTGATTTGTTAAAATCAAAATGCAGGGATCCCTGGGTGGCACAGCGGTTTAGCGCCTGCCTTGGCCCAGGGCGCGATCCTGGAGACCCGGGATCGAATCCCATGTCAGGCTCCCGGTGCATGGAGCCTGCTTCTCCCTCTGCCTGTGTCTCTGCCTCTCTCTCTCTCTCTCTCTGTGACTATCATAAATTAAAAATAAATAAATAAATAAATAAATAAATAAATCAATCAAAATGCAAACACTATTCACACATGACATTTTGTCTTTTTTTAATCTAGAACAATTTTTATTATTTTGGTGACCGTATAAAGAAATTCAGTCAGTTGTTGATAAAATGTCTTGTTTTCTGAATGTGTTTACTTCCTCGGGGGTTAATTTGATCCTCTGTCCCTTTTATTTACAAGGAATGGAAAGTTAGATATACAGTATAGGCTTTGTTAGATTCAGGTTAAGCATATTTTTGAAATTTTAAATAGTATGTTATAGATGATTATTTGTATTTCATAATGTATCTGTCAGGGTGCATGTAATGTCTTCAAGTGTTCCCATCAGGTTTTCTCATCAGTCTCTTTTATTTCTGTAAACTATTTAAATCGTTTATTTAAATCGTTTATGTGTAACATAAAGGGTCTTTTCCTTTACATATAAAATGTTTCGCTTAATCAGAAATGCTTGTAGTTTCCCAAAGATGTCGTGGATTGTTCAGAAATCCATGTCGTTTCACATGCTTTTCCCCTAGGCTAGAACCCCTCTGTCTTCTTCCCACTGCCCTGTGATCTGGTTTGCCACCTTTCTCCGTCAAGCATATTCTTTCAGTCTTTCCACTTACGTTTCCTTCTGCCTAGAACATTTCCCTCAGGTGTTCATATGTCTACTTTTTACACTTTGTTCAAGTCACAGCTCAAATGTCACTTTATCATTAAGGCCTTTTTTTAAACCCTATATTTAAAATTGAAACTGCCTATTCTACCCTAAAACCTCCTAGCCCCCTTCCTTGATTTAGTCTTCTCCATAGCACTTACTATCTTCTCATATATATTTTTTAAATTGAGAGAGCAAGCATGTGTGTGGGAGGAGGGAGGGAGAGAGAGGGAGAAAAATCCTTAAGCAGACTCCGTGCTGAGCATTGTAGCCCAATATGGGGCTTGATCTCACAACCCTGAAATCATGACCTGAGTTAAAATCAAGAGTCCAACTGAGCCACCTTGGCACTGTCCCCATCTTCTCATATTCTATATGATTTTCTCATTTATTTGGTTCCTTGTCTGTTTCCCCATACAATAATGTAAGCGCCTCTTGAACAGGGATTTTTTTGTTTTTTTGAATTGATGAATCCGGGTACCCAGTACCCAGCTGGGTAGCTCAGTTGGTTAAGCATCTGCCTTCGGCTCAAATCATGGTCCCTGGGATCAAACCCTGAGTTGGGCTTCCTGCTCAGCGGGGAGCCTTTCCTCCCTCTCCCGGTGCTACTCCTGCTGCTTGTGCACTTGTTCTATCTCTGTCAAATAAATAAAATCTTTGAAAAATAAATAAAATCTTTAAAAATAAATACAATAAATTGATGAATCAGCAGTACCAAGAACAGTGTGTGGTAAAATTAATATTTGTTGAGTGAGTGAGTGTATGCTTTTATGAGACTTATTACTCAGTTAACAAATGCTTATTATATATCAGGAATTTTTCTGGGCGCTGGGCAGTCCTGTTAGCTCTTAGTATTGCTAGTGTTTGCCGTATGTCTCTCTCCTTTAGACTTTAAGCCCTTAAGTTCAGAGACTACAAATCTGTTTAGTCTGTGTCCCAGCGTGTGGCTTGGTTCCTGGAACATTGTAGGGGGTTAATAAATGCATCTCTCATGTTTTACATGAATGTCATCAGGGTTTCTGTTTTCAGGTTTTTAGACACTTAGTGATCTATTTTTAGTTACCTCTTAGCAATATCTACTTATCTATTTTTTTTTTTTAAGATTTTACTTATTTATTTCAGGAGAGACAGGGAGAGAGAGGCAGAGACACAGGCAGAGGGAGAAGCAGGCTCCATGCAGGGTGCCTGAAGTGGGACTTGATCCCCGGTCTCCAGGATCACTCCCTAGGCTGAAGGTGGTGCTAAACTGCTGAGCCACCGGGCTGCCCAAACTTGTTGGAATTTATAAAGCTCTTTCCATGTGTGATATTTTTTAATCCTGATGACAACATCATTGTTATTTATGTAATCCAGGTAAGAAACTAAGCTTGGAGCAGTTTAGTTTCCAAGGTGACCCAGCTAAGTAAATGGACGGTCTGGATTTGAATGGTGGAGGGTTAACTTGTTGTCATGAAACATTTCAAATATATATACAAGTAGAGAGAATGGTTTAATTAATTCTAGTGTACCCAGTACCCAGTTTTCAGCAGTTACCACTTTATGGCCAAACTTGTTTTATTCTCATGCCTCCCACCCAGCAGTCTGTTTCCATTTCCTCTGCTCTTATCCTCTCTGCCAAATTCTCCCTGAGACCATATCATTTTGTTCATAGATTTCAATTTATATCTCTAAACAATACTATTTTAAAAGACATAATCACAATACCATTATCATGTCTAAAAGAAAAATTGGGGATCCCTGGGTGGCGCAGCGGTTTGGCACCTGCCTTTGGCCCAGGGCGCGATCCTGGAGACCCAGGATCGAATTCCACATCGGGCTCCCGGTGCATGGAGCCTGCTTCTCCCTCTGCCTGTGTCTCTGCCTCTCTCTCTCTCTGTGTGACTATCATAAATAAATTAAAAAATTAAAAAAAAATAAAAGAAAAATTGAACTCTGGCATTCCGATGTCATATCCTACACTATTTAACCAGGCCATGCTGCTTACATTAGTCTAGCAGATTCTAGCCCCAAAGGGAATGAGGGGAGATGCCATGTATCCAGGTCTAGATTGATAACTGTACAATTTTTTATCCTTTCGTCTTATATCCATCAATGTGATCTCTCATATTTTAGATAGACTGCTTGGGCTTCTGCTTCTCTCCTCCAAATTTTTTTGTGGTCAGGCAGCAGTATCTGAACTTCTTTTACATGAGGGGTTCATTTATATTACTGTTCTGGTTGCTGTGAAGGATGTAGAACTGTGAGATATGTTTCTTGTCCTTTTGGGGCTAGCAGTATAGTTGATATACCAAATAATACATGTAGTAAATAGGGACGCCTGGGTGGCTCAGTGGTTGAGTGTCTGCCTTTGGCTCAGGGCATGATCCTGGAGTCCCGGGATAAGGTCCCACATCGGGGTCCCTGTGAGGAGCCTGCTTCTCCCTCTGCTTATGTCTCTGCCTCTCTCTGTGTCTCTCATGAATAAAAAAATAAAATCTTAAAAAATATATATGTATTATATATGCATATATATGTAGTAAATAGATAACAAGAGCTAAAGTTATTCATTTGTTCATTTTTTTAAAGAGATTTTAAAAAAGATTTATTTATTTATTTATTAATAGAGACACACACACACACAGAGAGAGAGAGAGAGAGAGAGAGGCAGAGACAGGCAGAGGGAGAAGCAGGCTCCACTCAGGGAGGCCGACATGGGACTTGATCCTGGGTCTCCAGGATCATGCCCTGGACCAAGGGCGGTGCTAAACCGCTGAGCCACCCGGGCTGCCCCATTTGTTTTTTTGTTTTTTTGTTTTTTTAATTTTCTTGAAATGTCATGTATTCTAACTCTGTGCCAGGCTTTGTGGAGATGTTGGAGATAAGAGATGATTATGTGATCCCCAACCTGAGTCTAGTTGGATAGATATACAATAAATGGATAATAATATAGTGTTATAGGTGCTGTGAAATCTGGGACAGGTTATGATGTTACCTCAAAGAAGAGGGTAATCAGTTTGATTTGGGATTAGGGGACTAAAGTAGTAGTGATGCTTGAGATGAGTCGTCTTTTTTAAAAAAAATATTTTATTTATTTATTCATGAGAGACACAGAGAGAGAGAGAGGCAGAGACACAGGCAGTGGGAGAAGCAGGCTCCACTCAGGGAGCCCGACATGGGACTCGATCCCAGGTCTCCAGGATCATGCCCTGGGCTGAAGGCGGCGCTAAACCGCTGAGCCACCCAGGGATCCCAGAGAGAGAAAGAATCTTAAGCAGGCTCCATGCATACCGTGGAGCCTGATGCAGGGCTTGATCTCAGAACCCTGAGATCATGACCTGAGCCAAAATCAGGAGTTCGACACTTAACTAACCAAACCACCGGGGGACCCACACTTTTCAAACTTTTTTTTGTGAAATATAACACATAAAGAAGAGTATGTAGAAAAACCTCATTCAGGCTGTTGCTCTATCACACACTATGAACACTGTGTGTAACCACCATCCAGGTCAAGAAATGGAATATTATCAGCTTCTTGTAAGCTTCCTCAAAATCCCCTCTAATGATTTAGATCTTTCCTAAAAGATAACCTACACTGTTCTGACTTTCAGGGTAATAACTGTCTTTCTTTTATTTCTTAGCATTACGCCTGCACTTCTTTTTTTTTTTTTTTTTTTTATTCATGACAGTCACAGAGAGAGAGAGAGAGGCAGAGACACAGGCAGAGGGAGAAGCAGGCTCCATGCACCGGGAGCCCGACGTGGGATTCGATCCCGGGTCACCAGGATCGCGCCCTGGGCCAAAGGCAGGCGCTAAACCACTGCGCCACCCAGGGATCCCAAGCCTGCACTTCTAAATACAGTTTATTTTTGTCTTTTTTAAAAAAACCTCATATAATTAGAAAATTATATGAGAATATAGTGTATATCTTTTTATGTGTGGCTTTTGCTCAGAATTCTACTTATTGGTATTCATTCATATTGTTGACAGTAGCCATAGTTCGTTCTTTCTTTCTTTCTTTATCTATCTATTTATTTATTTATTTATTTATTTATTTATTTATTTATTTATTTAAAAGGTTTTATTTATTTATTTATTTATGAGAGACACACAGAGAGAGAGGCAGAGACACAGGTAGAGGGAGAAGCAGGCTCCACACGGAGCCCGATGTGGGACTTGATCCCGAGTCTCCAGGATCACACCCTGGGCCAATGGCAGGCGCCAAACTGCTGAGCCACCCAGGGATCCCACTATAGTTCATTTTTACCAAAGCATAACATTTCATTGAATGGATATACCCTAATTTATTCATTCCATTATTGAGGGACATTTAGACTGTCTCCACTTTTTAGCTATTACAGGCTAGTGCCATGAACATTTTGTATAAGTCTCTTGGTATGCATTTTTTACATTTCTGTATTCTATATACCCTGGAGTGAAATTACTGAGCCAATTTTTTCAAAGTGGTAGTACCAATTTACACTGCTGTTGGCACTGTGAGAATTCCAGTTCCACATATTTGCCACATTGGAATTGTTGATCTTTTTCATTTGACAGTTCCTGTTGTATTTTGATGAAAAGAAGTTCTTAATGTAGTTCAATTTGACAACCTTTTCATTTGTTTTTGGACTTTTCTTATCTGACGTAAGAAGGGTTTGCCAACCCTGAACTCATGAAGACATTTTGCTGCATTATTACTAGAAGCTTACTTGCTTTTCACACACGGGATAATTTGTGTGTATGTTGCTTGTGTAAATGGAAATTCAAATGTCCACCATTTATTGAAAAGAATATCCTTTCTCAGGCAGCCCCGGTAGTGCAGCGGTTTAGCGCCGCCTGCAGCCCAGGGTGTGATCCTGGAGTCCTGGGATCAAGTCCCACATCAGGCTCCCTGCATGGAGCCTGCTTCTCCCTCTGCCTGTGTCTCTGCCTCTCTCTATCTCTCTCTCTCTGTGTGTCTCAAATAAATAAATAAAATCTTAAAAAAGAAAAAGCTGAAAGCTTTAAAAAAAAAAAAAGAATATCCTTTCTCCTTTGTTCTGCAGTACCACCTTTGTGGCAAATGAAGCGTCTGTATATAGGTATTTCAGGTCTTTCTATTCTATTCCAGTAGTCTATTTGGCTATTCTTATGCCAGTACCATGCTGTCTTAGCATAGCATTATATTACATCTGGTAGGACAAGTTCACTTACTTTTCTTTTCTGTAAGAATATCTTAGGGATGCCTGGGTGGCTCAGTGGTTGGGTGTCTGCCTTGGACTCAGGTTATGATCCCGAGGTCCTGGGATCGAATTTTGCATTGGACTCCCTGCAGGAAGTCTGCTTCTCCCTCTGCCTATCTCTCTGTGTCTCTCATGAATAAATAAATAAAAATCATAAAAAAAGAATATCTTAGTCATTCTTGATCTTTTCATTTCTTTATGAATTTGAAATCAGTTTGTGAAATTTTGCCCCCAAACAAAATTTGTTAGGATTTTGATTAGATTTACATTAATGCTATAGTTCTTTTTTTTTTTTTTAAGATTTTATTTATTTATTTATGAGAGACAGAGAGAGAGAGAGAGAGAGAGAGAGAGAGAGAGAGAGGCAGAGACACAGGCAGAGGGAGAAGCAGGCCCCATGCAAGAAGCCTGACATGGGACTCGATCCCGGATCTCCAGGATCTCGCCCTGGGATGAAGGTGGCGCTCAACCGCTGAGCCACCTGGGCTGCCCTAATGGTATAGTTCTGATGACACTTTACATTTGACATTTTACAGTATTGAGTGTTCAAGTCCATAAACATGGTACAGCCCTATTATTTTAGTACTGTTATATAGTTTTCTGCATAGAGATTTTGTACATTTTCTGCTAGTTATTCCTAGATATTTAATATTTGTTATTGTAAATGACAGTAGTTTTATAAAATTTCATTTTCTAACCCTACATAGCTGATACTCAGGAATGCAGTTGACATTTATTAACTCATATATCTTACAACCTTACTAATTAAGCTCACCTAACAATTTTAATAAATTATATGTAGATTATCTTGAATATTTTACAAATAATTATCAGCAAATAGCAGCTTTAATATAATGATGCCAGTTATCTTTTGATTATATACCTATCTCTGCCTTTTACTTTAATCTTTTTTTTGTATCTTTTTGTTTTAGATAAGACCTTTGTAAAGAACGTAGTTAGTTGTTTTTTTTTTTAAAGATTTATTTTTATTAGAGAAAGCATGGGGAAGGGCAGAAGGAGAGGGAGACAAGCAGACTCCCCACTGAGCAGGTAGCCTGATGCCTCCTCCTCTCCTTTTCTTTCTTTTTTTTTTTAACCACAAGCCAATCTTATTTAAATCAGGACTGTCCAACTGTCCAAGAGAAACATTCTGTCAGCCACTCATGATCTAAATTCTGGTCAACGAGATCAATTTAAATATGGTACACATAAAAAAAAAGTCATGAGACATTTTTGTTTTGTAATAAATAAGGCGATGGGGATCACTGGGTAGCTCAGTGGTTTAGTGCCTGCCTTTGGCCCAGGGCACGGTCCTGGAGTCCCAGGATCGAGTCCCACGTCAGGCTCCCGGCATGGAGCCTGCTTCTCCCTCTTCCTGTGTCTCTGCCTCTCTCTCTCTCTCTCTCTCTCTCTCTCTCTCTCTCTGTCTATCATGAATAAATAAATAAATAAATCTTTAAAATAAACAAACAAACAAACAAACAAATAAATAAGGCGATGGCCAACTATTACTCCTTAGTAGCTTTTTTGAGATAAGGTATTATGTCTGCTCTTTCCCCTGTCTTCTTAATGCCAGCAAAGATCATTTTTGTTCCAGGAATGTACTTCTTGGGATTCCCCGAATACTCCATCAGGGTCTCCTCTCCTCTCCTCAGGTGATGCCTTTGTTCTTGTTGGCATCCGTGTAAGAAAATCCAGGGGCCTGACCAGTCTTTCGCCCAAAGAAACCATGGAGGTTTGGCTCAGTCTTGTGCTTGCCTCCCTTTTCTACAGTATGGCAGTGGGCACACTTATGAACAAAAATCTTCTTGCCCTTCTCAACATCATCCATTTTTGAATCACTTTTGCGTGCGAAACGAAGAAGCCCATTCGCAAGCCGGACATCCCGCTCTCTTCCTCCTCTCCTTTTGGGGCTTCAGTTACATGCGTGTTAGGGCATCTCTTTGTGTCCTGTTCTCTTCTTTTCTGATCTTTCGTTCTTTTGTCTCCTTGGGCTTCATTCTGGACCTATCTTCTGGTTCACTCCTCTCTTCACCTTGTCTAGTCTCCTGTTATACCTATCCATTTGTTCTTAATTTCATTGATTGCTTTGTGGTTATTTCTATAATTTCCTTTGTTTTTTAAAATTCTGGTTCTTGGGCTGCCTGGGTGGCTCAGTGGTTTGGTGCCGCCTTCAGCCCAGGGCCTGATCCTGGAGACCCAGGATCGAGTCCCATGTCAGGCTCCCTGCATGGAGCCTGCTTGTCCCTCTGCCTGTGTCTCTGCCCTCTCTCTCTCTCTTTCCATCTCAAATGAATAAATAAATCTTTAAAAAAATTTTTTGGTTCTCTGTTAAAAATCTCATTTTGTCTTCATTGCTTTCAACATAATAAACAGAATTATTTTAAAATCTGTGTCTGGGGCAATCCCGGTGGCCCAGTGGTTTAGCACAGCCTTCAGCCTGGGGTGTGATCCTGGAGACCCAGGATCGAGTCCCATATCAGGCTCCCTCCATGGAGCCTGCTTCTTTCTCCCTCTGCCTATGTGTCTACCTCTTTCTCTGTCATGAATAAGTAAATAAAATCTTAAAAAAAAAAATCTGTGTCTGGTAACTCCAATAAATGGATCCCTCTAGCTGTGTCTTATAATATCTGTTCAGTTATCTGATCTGCTAGCATGCCTTATTTCTTACTGTATTAGGCAATATATTTCCAAAATTGTAAAAATAATTTGAGGTTTAGGATGACTTAGTTTAATCCAGAGAGTATTCGTTTCAGTCCAGAAATCCAGGAAGAATTCTCATTTCAGGAATTAAGATGATTCAAAGCTGACCTGCAGTCCCTACCAAAATCTATTTTTATTTCATTCTTACTCATATTGTTGTAGCTTTTTGGAGTCCTAATCCAAAGTGATGGGGTTTATTAGGCTGCCCTTTCTCACCCTCATACCCTTAGACTTACACCCTAGCCGTTGTCCCTCTGACCTTACCTACTGTCAGAAGCACTGTTTACTTTGCCCCTCATTTCTCTATTCCCTATTCCCCTTGTTGGCAGAAGCCTGAAGTAAAAGCAGCCTCACACTTTAGGTGAACCTTCCTGGGCCTAGGATCCTAATTCTTTAAATCTTTATTTATCTTTTACTTTTCTAATACTTTCAAATACACAAATGTATATACACACATACATATGTCTGCATATACATACATGTATGTTTATATGCATATACGCATATATGTTTGTATGTCTATGTGTGCACACACACACTTTTTTTTGCCATCCATAGTATTTTTCTAGTTTTCCTCAGCAGAAAAATTGATCTGAATTATCTAGCCTTGCCCTTAACAAAAATGGGAGTCTTGCTAATAATGTCTTTTGCCGCACAACAATATACTCTTAATTGCCTAGTTTTTGCCTCTGCCTAGTTTTGTGCCTTCCAATCCAGTCATTCTGTTGAGGCTGGATTGATATTTCAAAAACTCAAATCTGTTAATGTCACTCTCCTGTTTATGGTTCATCAAAGCTTTTTCATTGCTCTTATGACAAAAATTATTCATTTGTTTATTCAACAGTGAACAAATATGTGTTGAATTCCTGCTGCATGGTAAGCATTATTAGAAAGATACTTGCCATTATTCTCAAAACGATGTGGTGCCTATTAGTCTCTTCCACCTCATCTAAGGGTGCCTGGGTGGCTCAGTCATTTGGGCATCTGCCTTCAGCTTAGGTCATGATTGGGTTGGGGGTCATGATCTGTCGGGGTCCTGGGATCCAGCCTTCTGTTGGCCTCCCTGCTCAGTGGGGAGCCTGCTTCTCCCTGTCCTCTCCTCTTGCCCTCTCTGTCACTCTCTCGGTCTCTCTCTTGCTTTCAAATAAATAAATAAAATCTTTTTTTTTTTTTTTTTAAAGCCTCGTCTTGTGTCAATGTACATTTTAGCCATATTGCCCTTTAAGTTCTGGAAGTTATGGTATTTTTCATGACTCAGCATTGATTCATTCTTTTTCCTCTGCCTCAAATTAGATCAGGATCTCTGACCATGATAATGCCGTTATTTTAAAGTCGTGTCTGGAGGTGCCTGGTGGCTTAGTTGGTTAAGCCTCTGCTTTCAGCTCATGTCATGATCCTGGGGTCCTGGGATGGAGCCCCACATCAGGCTTTTGCTCAGTGAGGAGTCTGCTTCTCCCTATCCTTTTGCTCTCCCTCCCACCCTGCCCCTTCTCTCTCAAATAAATAAATAAATAAATAAATAAATAAATAAATAAAATCTTTAAAAAATTATAACAGTAATATTCATTGTAACAAATTGAAGCACTACAGAAGTGTATGAGAATGAGATTTGCTTCTACAGATAAAAAATGTTTAAAAAAATGGGGTGTTTGGGTGACTCAGTTGAGTGTTAAGACTCTTGGTTTTGGCTCAGGTCATGATCTCATGGGTTGTGTGATTGTGGCGCATTTGGGCTTTCAGGCACTCAGTGGGGAGTCTGCTTGAAAGATTCTCTCCCTCTGTACTTCCCTGCACTTGCTTGTGTTCTTTCTCTCTAAATAAATGAGTAAATCTTAAATGAAAAAAGTTTAAAAAATGAGCTTTCTAGACAGTACTCTGGAATCACCACTAACAGTTTTGTATGCATTTTTCTAGAGTTTTATATATAGCATTTTAGAATTTCCCGTATTCTGAGTTTGCGCCTTTCTTTTTTTTTTTTTTTTTAAAGATTTTATTTATTTATTCATGAGAGACACACACACACAGAGAGAGAGAGGCAGAGACACAGACAGAGGGAGAAGCAGGCTCCATGCAGGGAGCCTGACGTGGGACTCGATCCAGGGTCTCTAGGATCACGCCCTGGGCCAAAGGCCCACATGTTGCATTTGGTTAATTTATCAATCTCTAAGTTTCTTTTAAAAATCTGTAGTTATTTTCACCCTCCACCTTTTTATTTTCATTCCCATGTCATTTTTATTTTTATTTTTATTTATTTTTTTGTTTAAAAACCAGGGCATGTACCTTGTGGAATTTCCCATATTCATAGAGGTGCCTGCAGTTCAGGTTTTCTTAGTCTTTGCATGAAAGGACTGATGATCAGAGAGAGGAAGGAAGGAGAGCACTAATCTCTGCTTCCTGTGGGCCATTCCTGTGCTAGTCATTTTCCTCTCCGTGTCCCCTGAGGTGATTAGTTCCGTGTCACAGACGAGGCTTAGACACATTAATTAGCCTGTTCAAGACATAGAGCTTATGTTAAGACATGGTCCAGGCTTTATACCTAGATTTAGCTAATTTCAAAGCCCTTTCTCTTCCCTGCAGTTAAGTTCCCAAGAAAATGACTTTATCAAGGCTATATACATGGTAAGTGGCGCCAGAATTCTAGAATCTGTTGCTGCTTCTCCTGCTTCAGGCCTCCTTGGTGTGCTTTGTCACTTCCTTAGAAACTGTAGGTAGGAGGTTGGAGAGTTGGTCATATCTAGAAGGCACTTCATTGGGACTCCTGGGTGGCTCAGTGGTTAGGCATCAGCCTTCGGCTCAGATCGTGATCCCAGGGTTCTGGGGATCGAGTTCCATGTTGGGCTCCTTTTGAGGAACCTGCTTCTCCCTCTGCCCGTGTCTCTGCCTCTCTCTGTGTCTCTCATGAATAAATAAATAAAATTTTTTTCAAAAAAAATAGAAGGCACTTCATCTTTTGAGCATACATTTAAGTAATTTTTCTTTGGTAGAGAATTGTGCTGACTTAATCCTAGCATTGGTGAGGTACTTTTTATTTTTCCTATTTCTAGTGTGTGTGTGTGTATTTCAATATGTATATCTGCATAGTGCCACATATGGTGCTATGTACCTGAGATATAGTGATGAACAAAAGGATGCATTCCTTTTTTACTTTGGGGGAAATTTCTCACTATAGGAATCTTGGTGCAAATTAGAGACCACCTCCCAATAATGTGGCCAAAAGGGCCAGACACTCCTTTTTTTTGTTGTTGTTGTTTTTTTAAGGTTTTATTTATTCATGAGAGACACAGAGAGAGAGAGAGAGAGGCAGAGACACAAGCAGAGCCAGAAGCAGGCCCCCTGCGGGGATCCTGAGTCACCCAGGCATCCCACAGAGGACTCATTTCTTAGTCTCCCTTCCACCTGGGGCCCATGTATGAGCCCTAGACCCAGCCAGTTAGATTCACCTGCCTCAGACTTCTAATCAGGATGTGGTGATCCAAAAAAGCAGGGAGGATGAGAGATAGTTTTGGTGATAGCAGCAGTTAGCTGCAGCACCAGTTACCCGGGGCTCTGGGGCTCTGGGGCTCCAGGACGGGTGGTGCTGTCAGCAGTGTTGGGTGCCCTTTGCTAGCAGTGTTGGTGGTGCAACTTGCTGCACTTCATGTCTGATACAGCGGCACAGTGGAGGAAGGGTGTTCTAAAAGCATGTTTCTGGTTAGAAGGTAATGGTATCAGGAAGGCATAGAAAAATTCCCATTCAATTGGCAGTGTTTAGGTATAACACTGATTGAGAAAAGGTCTTTCCTCTGAAGTTTATAAGGTTAATTTTTCAGAAATAAAGTTGTAGAATACTTGGATCATTGAATCACTTTTGAGATGTTAATTTACTCAGTTGGTTAACAGCCTAGAGCATCAAGGTAACAACAGCTTCTTTTTTTCCAGGAGAATGATCCATCTGTGAGACTGAAAATTGCATCATTGTTGGGTTTATTATCAAAGACTGCAGGATTTTCACCAGACTGCATTATGGATGATGCCATTAACATCCTGCAGAATGAAAGTAAGTTGCAATTTAAAAGCTATATAATCAGAGCAGAAATCTTTAGTTCCGTCTATATAGAATTTAGGATGAAACTTTCTTACGTTGGTTTTTGAAAAGGCATTTGAGGATGATTCAATAAAACATGTACATATATTTACATTAGAGATAAATGCAGATTTGTCTCTTAATAGCTATCATTTATTGACTTTTACTAAATGCCATATACATATAATGGAAGATACCTATTGTTGTCCCTGTATTTTCAGTGGGGAAACTGAAGCTCAGAGGAGCTAACTAACTTGTTCAAGGTTACATCGTATGTAACAGAGTGATGTTCTGTATGTATGTGATATTTTGTTGACTGTACCATACTAATTCAAACCATGAGAGGTGCTGTCTTGATGATGTGGTCTTTCAGAATTTAGTTCCTGTATAAAAGTGACATCTAGCTCTCACATGTTATTGTTGTCCAATTTGTTCCTCATGGATGCCCACTAAAATGCCCACTAAAATTGCTTTTAGGTAAAATGGAGAACTATTTCATTTTTAAAATTCTTTTGATTATTTATCTGGTTTAATTTATGCACAAGATTCTGTTACAGAGTTGGTGCCTCACTTTAATATTTATTTTAAGATTAAATACAAAGAAACCCTTTGTTGCTGTTTTCTAAAAATATAATTTTGTTTGAATTGGTTATAGTTTCAAAGAACAGTTTTATTTCATTTGGGGTATACATAGTTAGAAAATATGACTTTAAATATTGGATATAAAAAAAATAAAAAAATAAATATTGGATAATATTTAATTTATAAATGTAAGAGGTTATAAGAGTAATAAAGGGCCAGGGAACTCAGACAATCCAAGTTCATTTATTGTACAATGTTTAATGATTACAAATATCTTACATATGTGGCCCATTGGCTGAAGTTGAGAATTTAAAAAATTTTGTTAGAAATAACTTCATATTAAAATTTAACTTATACTGAATTTTGACCCAAGACTTTTAGTTCACAGGAGACAAAGACTATGCCTTTAAATTTTTTTTCCAGAGGGGAGTCTATTTTAATGAAACACTACTATAATGACAATAAAGAAAAATTTTTAAAAATACTTCTGCTACTACCTTAAAACAGTGTTTTCTTTTTTTAAAAAAAGATTTTATTTATTTATTCATGAGAGATGCACAAAGAGAGACAGAGACATAGGCAGAGGGAGAAGCAGGCTCCATGCAGGGAGCCTGACGTGGGACTCAATCCTGGGTCTCCAGAATCATGCCCTGGGCTGAAGGCGGCGCTAAATCACTGAGCCAACTGGGCTGCCCAAAACAGTGTCTTCCTATTTTAACTTATATACATTTATAGGGAATGTACTGTTTTTTTGTTTTACTATACTCAACATTATATACAATTTTTTCCATGTTTCTATATCATCTTCATAATATTTGAGGTGTTGATAATATGTTAAATACCAATAGATACAGTAGCATGTTTCTAATTTTTTTCTCTTGTAGATGGTGATAAAAAAAAAAAAAGATCCATTTGTTTTAAAAGTACCAAAACAATTACATTGCCTCAGTACAAAAAAAAAGCATCCATTTTTTCCCATGGAAAGTTCTTATAGAAGCTACTAGCTGTGTACCTGTAAGAATTTCACACTCTAAGAATGGGGATTTCATAGAACTATAGACTTATTCAGCTATAAATGGCCTTACAGAGATCATCTTGTCTAATGCCTTCATTTTGCAGATGATAGAAATTAAGTCCTAGAGAGATGAAGCGAGTTGAAGTGAGTTCATTTATCTAAAGAGTAGTGGAACTGAGAACTTAGTGCAGTGCTTTTTCTTATAGACCATGGTTTAACTGAAACACTTTACCTCTAAAATAGAAACATGATAAGAGAGTTAATTCGGATGCAAATCTCATCCTAACCTTAAAAAAGAAGGAGACTCAAATTATGCAGTATACATGGAAATAGCTGTTTTGCTTTTTGTTAAACTTTCTAAGATTTCTTTTTTTAAAAAGAATTTATTTATTTTAGAGAGTGAGCACGCATGCACGCATGTGAGTGTGTGCGAGAGTGAGTGGAGGGGCAGAGGGAGAGGGAAAGAATCTTGAGCAGACTCTACGCTGGGCGGAGTGAATAAATGGTCATGGAACTCAGAGACAATCCCTCGATCTCATGCCCCTGAGATCATGACCTGAGCTAAAACCACTAGTCAGATGCTCAACTGACTGAACCATCCAGGCACCCCTATCCTAATGTGTCTGAGAGATTTAATCTAAGTCTCCTTTTGGTTTTTAGTTCCTGGCCTACCTAGATTCAGAGTAGAAGATAGAACTGGAAGGGACCATAAAGATCATCTAGTTCATGCCCTTTATTTTGTTGTTGAGCAACATGAACTCCAGGGAGATAAAGTGATTACTAAAGTCTCCCTGTGGCTTATAATAAGGCACAGGCTAGGAGTCTTTGATTTATCAGTTTAGTGTGCACTTTCAAATCCAACAGTATGGGCCACCCTCTGGACCAGAAGTCTTTCATTTCAGTTTATCAGTATATGAGTTCTGCAACTCCTTGGCAAGAACTGAGCTTAGTCACTTTGAGGGTGTTGGGTGTATCTGCTTCTCTAGTACATATCACACCAGCAATGAAGACACAAAGTTTGTTGTATAGGAGGTATAATCAGAATACTGTGGGAACAGAAGAGAGGATGAAATGAGTGCTGACGGGGAAAGGGGGGTCTAGAAAGGCTTAGTGAAGAATTAAATTTGGAAAGGCAGATATGGGCAAGAGTACTGCCAAGAAGTAGGAACATTATGATAAAAAGTAGAGAACTGGGAAAGTATAAGAGATATTTGAAAAACTGAATTGTTTCATGAGAGATCATGGAGTGAGGGGCTTTAGGAGGAAAAACTGGTAAAATGTTTTAAAGCCAAAGGATAGGTAGTCTGGAGTGCTGAGGATTTTGAATGTAACTTTGTAGGCATTGGGAGCTATGTAGTTTTTTTGAGCAAAGGCATGGAATGATCAAGTCTAGTTTTAGAAAGATAATTTTAGGGACACCTGGGTGGCTTAGTGGTTGAGCATCTATCTGCCTTCAGCTCAGGGCGTGATCCCGGAGTCTGGATTCGAGTGCCACATTGTGTTCCTTGTGAGGAGCCTCCTTCTCCTCTTCCTGTGTCTCTGCCTCTCTCCGTGTCTCTCGTGAATAAATAAATCTTTTTTTATTAAATTTTTATTTATTTATGATAGTCACAGAGAGAGATAGAGAGAGGCAGAGACATAGGCAGATGGAGAAGCTCCATGCACCGGGAGCGCGACGTGGGATTCGATCCCGGGTCTCCAGGATCGCGCCCTGGGCCAAAGGCAGGCGCTAAACCGCTGTGCCACCCAGGGATCCCGAATAAATAAATCTTAAAAAAAAAAAAAAAAAAAAGATAATTTTATGGCTCTGAGGAATTTGGTTTGATGAACTAGATCATTTAGAGAAGAGAGGTTGAGGATTTATTTATTATCACTGTGGAGATGTCCATCCAACTTGCAGTTTTTTTTTTTTTTTGTTTTTTTTTTATGATAGTCACACAGAGAGAGAGAGAGAGGCAGAGACACAGGCAGAGGGAGAAGCAGGCTCCATGCACCGGGAGCGCGACGTGGGATTCGATCCCGGGTCTCCAGGATCGCGCCCTGGGCCAAAGGCAGGCGCCAAACCGCTGCGCCACCCAGGGATCCCCCAACTTGCAGTTGTAATGTAGGTTTGGAACTCAGGAAAGAGACTGGGACTTAAAATTTAGGTTAGATTTGTGATTTATCAGGAGCAAGAGTTAAGCTTAAAAAGGTAACTTTTCATGGATGTTATGTAGAATCATTTTGTACAAATAAATTAAAGGGTGTTGTGGTAGCATTGGAAATTTCTTCATGTCTCTTCTATCTTCTTGAAGTACCTTTACTCCTTGTGGCCTCTTTTGTATTGGAAATTATTGAGGATCTTTGGTTTTGCATTTAAATTTAAGACGCGACACTAAAAAGCTAATTGGTAGTTCTGTGTTAAGGGACAGGGCTTACCTCTGTTGTAGGATGACCCTCTTTAGGAGGACTTTTAAATTTTATAGTCTTTCATGTTTTCCTGTGGGGCCCATCAGTTTTTCCATTTTGGAATTCATGAATCTTCTGCTAGGAAGACAGATGCCTGGCTGCCAAGTTTTTGGAGTCAAATCTCTTGAAGGGGGGCTAGCGAGGGGAGAAAGTATTTCATTTATCAGTATGTTACTCTCTCAATTTCCTTTCCTTGACTATGTCTTCTTCCCAGTCCTTATCTGGTATCCCCCAAATTGGGTCCTTTCTGGTCTATTTCTATAATAAACCTTTGTTTTAGTGGCAACTTGAATGTATAGTATAGGGAGAGAGAGGCAGAGATCCAACTGGCTTCTTACAGAGACCTTAGATAAATCCCTACCTTATCCCCATTTTTTTGCTTTTTATTGGTGTTGCTTTAAATCTCCCAGTTCCTGAATCCTTCTAGGGGGTATGGCTAAAATTTTTTTGCTTTTTAAGGTTATCCTTCTCAGTAGGCTTTTAATTAGAGTTCTCCATTTTGCCAAAGATTTTTTTCATCTGTGATGCTTTCCATCTCTGAAAAATTTGATCTTTATTCTCCAGAGGTTTTTTTTTTTTTTTTTTTTAATTTTTTTGTGGGGTTTTTTTTTTGGTCTTTGTAGGTTTATACCTTTCTGATTTCTTTACTCTTATATTAATGAAGTTTTAGGAAAAAGTAATAAAAGATGTGTTCAATCTGTTATATTTAACTAGAAGTTTTACTAAGAGGTTATGTAACCAGTTTTTTGTTTTTTGTTTTTGTTTTTTAAGATCTTATTTTTAAGTTATCTCTACAACCAACATGGGGTTTGAACTCACAATCCTGAGATCAAGGGTTGCATGCTCTACTGACTGAGCCAGCCTGGTGCCCTGCCAATGTTTTCTGAGCTTTAGTCTTTTTTATATGTTATACACACCATTTTTGACATACTTGTTTCACCTGTGTACTATAGTTTACTTAATATTTTTCTTAAATGGACAGGTTTTTTTGTTTTTTTGTTTTAGTTAATTTAAAGAGACTGTCTTAATAATGGTAAAAGGAAATTAGTGTCCTATGAATAGATAGTAACTACACATTTTATTATGTAAGTTAAAATAGACACATAAGTTTTGTATAGCAGGTAATACTTCATGATTTGTAGGTGCTTCTTGGGGAGTGGGGTTGAGAATGGACTTGGGTGTGGGTGGAGGCCTTCTCGGGGGAAGTTACCCTGAGCAAAGGTAGGGCATGAAATCATAAGTAATTAGAGAAAAGGGTGCTAGAGGAGACTTAAGAGATGAGACTAGAGATGCAGACAGAGCTAAACCTCTGGAGGGACTGGTATGTATGTATGTATGTGTACGCCTTGCTAAGGAATTTGGATTTTATCTGGAAGACCATGAAAAGACCTTGAGTTAGTTAATCTGGCACTAAACAATTCTGGAGTACTGTGACCAATCCTATGGAGGATTCAAAGTTCTATTTTTTTAATTTTTATTACTTTTTAAAGATTTTATTTATTTATGTGACAGAGAACACAAGCAGGGAGAGAGGCAGAAGGAGAGAGATGCAGAAGAGGAGAGAAGGAGGAGAGAGAGGGAGAAACAGACTCCCCACTGAGCAGGGAGCCTCATGTGGAGCTTCATCCCAGGACCCTGACATCATGACCTGAGCCAAAGTCAGCTGCTTAACTGACTGAGCTACCTAGGTGCCCCGGATTCAAAGTTTTAGACATGATCCCTTTAGGAACTTAGCTTTTGGTTGAGGGGAATCAAGGATCAAGGAGAGGAACTTAGCTAACCAAAATTTACATTTTTTACCCAAGTAAATTTAGTTTCTCTCGTGATCTCCTTTTGAAATTCTGCAATCCAACTTTTCATCTTCCTTTCTAGAGTCTCATCAAGTCCTTGCTCAACTGTTGGACACCTTGCTTGCAATTGGCACTAAACTCCCAGAGAATCAAGCTATCCAGATACGATTAGTTGATGTAGCCTGCAAGGTAAGAGCATGTTGGTTAGATACGCATCTTTCTTACTAGTTTACATTGCCTGAAGAGGTAATATGAGCTGTAAATTCTGCTTAGCTCCAATCCAAATCTGTAACTGAGAATTGGCAAGGACGCTTACTGGTTTTAAGAGCTGCCTTATCTTCTGTTTCTTGATGTTGGAATAGTTATAAAGCTGAGGAACTTGTTATAAAATGAACTTCCTCATCCTCCCAAAAGAAATGAAAATTACTATCGTAGCTGCCATGTATATTGTGCTTAATACATGTACTCTGTTTACTAGGGTAGTTTGTATCCAGCTTTTCATGTATTCTCTGTAGTCCTTTAGGTGAGTACTGTTATCCCTGTTGTACAAAAGTGGGCATTGAGGTTTAGGGAGTTTAACTTGCCCAAGCTTTCACAGAGCTAGGAAATTACAGAACCAGGGTATAAACTCTAGTGTCTCTGATTCCAAAGCCCATCTTTTTATTATGCTTTATTGCCTCAATAAACAGACCAACTACAAAGAAACAAGTGTTTGGGAAGATTTTTTTAGTCGCCCCCCCCAAGTATAAAATACATCTGTGTATATTACTTAGCCTTCTGATTTAATTTGCAGCTATTAATTAGCCTCCTTATGTATATAACAGCAGCTTCTAAACCATGTAGAATTTGTTTTACTTTTAATCTTTCTGATAATTTTTTTTTTGAGAATATAAGAAGACAAATGTGTTTGAATTGTGGAAGAGTATTGTATTTATGGAATTAGAAAACTATTTCTAAGCCCCAGGAAAAAGAATGTTTCATTTATCTTAATAAACAGCAACAACAACAAACAAACCAAAAAGACTTGGGCAAGTACAATATTAAAAGCCTAACTGGAAAAAAATAGGGATTATGTGTTTGAGAGAGTAACATATCTGTGAGGTTATGCTTGTGAGAAAAGTGTTTGAAGTGGATTGTTGTGCTTGAGGTAGCAGTTTCTTCAGTTTGCTCTAAATAAACATTTTATTATAAAAATTATTATTCAAGATTATATTCAAGATTAAAGAAAGAACTACACTTCTAATTTACTCTCCAGAAGTGACCATTATTAACCTTTTGGTATATTGCTTTCTAATTTTTTTCTGTACATAGATTGTTTGCTATTTAAAAAAAAATATAGCTCTAATAATTTATATAAAATTTTGCATTTTGCTTTTTCACTGACATTATAACAGAAGTATTTTTATACTGTAAATATTTTGTAGACGTTTTCAATGGATGCATGATATTTTGTTCAATAATTAAGCCACAGTTTGCCTAACCATTCTCCTATTATTGGATATTTATATTGTAACCACTTTTTAAATTGTAAATAATACTGCAGTGATTATTGCTAGTCTAAAATATTTTCTGTATTTAGGTTTATTTCCTATATATAGTAGAATTACTAGTTGAAAGCATTTAATTTTTTTTAAGGCTGTTCATACTTCTTGCCAAATTGGTTCCCAAAGTGTTCCAGTTTATAGGACCACCAGTAGTGTATGAGAATGCCTAATTTCACTGTATCCGTCTAGCATTGGATATTACTGGTTTTTTGGTTCCCATTCCCCTTCACCCATTTTGCCCATCCCACCAACGCTTCCCCAAACAGAACAAACGAGGTATAGGTCTGATTCTGCTTTTTGCTTGTTTACTTATTTATTTTAGATTTATTTTAGATTCCACGTGTAAGTGAAATCAGTTGGTATTTATTTGTCTTTCTCACTCTGACTTACTTCACTTAGGATAATACCCTCTAGGTCCATCCATGTTGTGGCAAATGGCATGTCTCATTCTTTTTTGTGGCTGCATAATATCCTTGCAGATATTATGTGTGTGTGTGTCTGTGTGTGTGTGTGCATGTGGCTGCACATATGTGTGTATGTACATGGCTGCACTTGTACACACACACACAAACACACTGTATCTCCCCTATCCACTCATCTGTTGACAGACACGTAGGTTGCTTCCATATCTTGGCTATTGAAAACATTGCTGCAATAAACATAGTGAAGCATATATCTTTTCAAATTAGTGTTTTCATTTCCTTTGGGTAATATCCAGTAGTAGAATTACTAGATTATATGGTATTTCTATTTTTTAATTTTTTAAGGAACCTCCATACTATTTTTACAGTGATTCTATCAATTTAAATTTCCATCAACAATGTATGATCCACATCCATGTCAACACTTAATTTCTTGTGTTTTGGGTTTTAACCATTCCAACAGGTGTAAGTGATATCTCATTGTGGCTTTCATGTGCATTTCCCTGATGACTAGTGATGTTGAGCTTCTTTTTCATGCATTTTTTGGGCATCTGTATGTCTCTTTTGGAAAAAATGTCGGTTCATGTCCTCTGCCATTTTTTAACTGGATTGTTTTTTGGTGTTGAAATGTAGAAGCTCTTAATATATTTTGGATATTAACTCCTTTTTGATATATCATTTTCAAATATCTTCTCCCATTTAGTAGGTTGCCATTTTGTTTAATGGTTTCTTTTGCTGTTCAAAAGCTTTTTATTTTGATGTAATCCTACTAGTTTATTTTTTGCTTTTGTTTCCCTTACTTTAAGAGACATTTCTGAAAAATTGTTGATATGGCCCATGTCAGAGAAATTGTTGCCTATGTTCTCTTTTAGAATTTTTGTTGTTTCAGGTCTCATTTAGGTCTTTAATTCATTTTGAGTTTATTTTTATGTATGGTGTTAGAAACGGGTCCAGTTTCATTCTCTTGGATGTAGCTGTCCAGTCTTCCCAACGTCATTCATTACTGTCTTTTTCCTGTAATGTATTCTGCAATATATCCATATTACCCAAAGTGATCTACAGATTTGATGCCATCCCTGTCAGAATACAAACAGCATTTTACACAGAACAAATAATACTAACATTTTTGTTTGGAACCACAAAAAACCCTGAATAGCGAAAAGAATCTTAAGAAAGAAAAAACAATGCTGGAGGTATCACAATTTCAGATATCAAGATATACTGCAAAGCTGTAATAATCAAAATTGTGGTACTGGCACAAAAATAGACATGTAGATCAATGGAACAGATTAGAAAGTCCAGGGATACCTGAGTGGCTTAGCAGTTGAGCATCTGCCTTTAGCTCAGGGCGTGATACCAAATCCGGGATCAAGTCCCACATCAGGCTCCCTGCATGGAATCTGCTTCTCCCTTTGCCTATGTCTCTGCTTTTCTCTCTCTGGGTCTCTCAAATAAATAAAATTTAAAAAAAAAATTAGAAAGCCCAGAAATAAACCCATGATTATATATGGCATGACAAAGGAGGCATGAATATTAATATTTTAAAGCAGAAGATAAACCTGTTAATCTGGTAGAAGTAAAATGTTTTTCTTTAAATTTCTTTTTCATTCTTTAATAATTATTTTAAGATTTTCCATTTTTAAAGATTACTAGTGAGGCTTCATACTTGTTTTTCATTTCTGTTTCCTCTCTTCAGAATAAACTTCTCATGTTCTTTGCTATTTTTTAAGTGGGGTTTTTGTATGTTTTCTTTACCATTTGTAGAGACTCAAAATGGACTAAAAAATTTGAACCATTTGAAAATGGTAAATCTATCAAAAATTTTGCAGACTCAAGTAAATAAAGAGTATGATACATAGCTATGGTTAGTATTTATATTGCCTAATGGCATTTTGTCTGTGATTTTTGTCATGAATGTGCTTTAAAATAAGATTCGCAGAGTAGCATTCTTTTTTTTTTTTTTTTTTAATTCATTAGAGACACAGAGAGAGGCAGAGACATAGGGCGAGGGAGAAGCAGGCTCCCTGCAGGGGAGCCTGATGTGGAACTCCATCCTAGGACCCCTGGGATCATGACCTGAAACAAGACAGATGGTCAACCATTGAGTCAACCACATGCCCCACATTCACCTTTTTGATAGAAATAATACAAAGTATGTTCTCCAACCACAATGGAATTAAATTAGAATTCAGTAACAGAAAGAAATTTTGTAAACCTCTAAATATGTGGAAATTAAACAGTATACTCCCATCACCACCAGGTCAAAGAATAAATCAAAAGAAATTAGAACATACTTGGAGATGAATGAAAATACAATATAGAAAACTGATGGTTTGTAGCTAATGCATGCTTTGAGGGAAATTTGTGGCTCTAAGTGCCTATGGTAAAAGTCAAAAGATCCCAAATCAGTAACCTAACCTTCCTTCTTAAGACACTGGGAAAAGAAGAGTACACTAAATATAAAGCATGCAGATAGAGGGAAATGAGAAATATTAGAGTGGAAATTAATGAGAGAGGAATAGAAAAAAAATAGAAAAAAATCAGTGAAACTAAAAGCTTGTTCTTTGAAAAGATCAAATCGACAAACCTTTAGTTACATAAGATCAGGAAAGAAAGAGAAGATTCAAATTGCTAGAATTAGAAGAGAGAGAGTATGTTAATAG
Organism: Vulpes lagopus; assembly: GCF_018345385.1. Taxonomy (NCBI): domain Eukaryota; kingdom Metazoa; phylum Chordata; class Mammalia; order Carnivora; family Canidae; genus Vulpes; species Vulpes lagopus. Next base: position 28,828,807 of record NC_054838.1, on the reverse strand, counting down.
CAATGTGGTAGAAATAAAAAAGATTATCAAAGGATACTATGAATAATCGTAGGCTAATAGAATTCTAGATGGGTGAAATGGACAAATTTCTACAAAGAGACAGACTACCAAAACTAACTCAATAAGAAGTAGACAGTCTGAGTAGACCTATTATAAATAAATTAAATTAGTAATGAAAAAACAGAAACCTACCGACAAAGAGAAGTTCACACTCAGATGGCGTCATATCAAACATTTAAATAGGAACTCCAGTTTTTCATTTCCCCCCAAAATTAAAGAGTGAACACTTCCCAACTCATTCTATGAGGTTAGTATGAGTGTAATACCAAAACCAAACAAAGACCTCACATGAGAAGGAAACTCTAGGGCAGCCCTGGTGGCGCAGCGGTTTAGCACCGCCTGCAGCCCAGGGCATGATCTGGAGACCCTGGATCGAGTCCCACATCGGGCTCTCTGCATGGAGCCTGCTTCTCCCTCTGCCTGTGTCCCTGCCTCTCTCTCTCTCTCTCTCTCTCTCTCCATCTCTATGAATAAATAAATAAAATCTTAAAAAAAAAAAAAAAAAAGAAGGAAACTCTAGACCAATGTGTTTTGTGAATATAGATGTAAAAATCCTTAACAAAATGCTAGCAAAAGTGAGACACCTGGGTGGCTCAGCGGTTGAGCATCTGCCTTTGGGTCAGGGCATGATCCCGGAGTTCCGGGATCTCTCTCTGCATGGGGCTTGCTTCTCCCTCTGCCTGTGTCTCTGCTTCTCTCTCTGTGTCTCTCATGAATAAATAAAATCTTTAAAAAAAGAACAAAAAAACCACCAAAAAAACCCCCCAAATGCTAGCAAATCAAATTCAGCTATTTGTAAATAGAATTATACACCATGACCAAGTGGGATTTATTCCAGGAATGCAAGTTGGTTCAACATCTGAAAATAAATTAAAAAAAGAATAAAGGACAAACTCCATGACCATCTCAAAGTAGATTTAGAAAAAGCATTTGACAGATCCAATTAATTTCATTTTAAGGGCAGCCCCGGTGGTACAGTGGTTTAGTGCCGCCTGCAGCCCAGGGTGTGATCCTGGGGACCTGAGATCGAGTCCCACGTATGGCTCCCTGCTTCTGCCTGTGTCTCTGCCTCTCTCTCTCTCTCTCTCTGTGTCTCTCATGAATAAATAAATAATATCTTTAAAAAACAACAACAACAACAACAAAAACACTTTAGGGGTGCTGGGTGGCTCAGTGGGTTGAGCATCTGTCTTTAGCTCAGGTCATGATCCCAAATCCTGGGATCCAGCACCACATCAGGCTCCTGCTCAGTGAGGAGCCTGCTTCTCCCTCTGCCTCTGCTGCTCCCCTGCTTGTGCTTGCTTTTTTTCTCTTTGTCAAATAAATAAATGAAATATTTAGAAAAACAGTTTAAGGTGTGCCTAGGTGGCTCAGTCAGTTAAGCATCTGTCTTTGGCTTAGGTTATGAGCCCAGAGTCCCAGGTTTGACCCTGCATCAGGCTCCCTGCTCCATGAGGAATCTGCTTTTCCCTCTCCATCTGCTCCTCCCCCTGCTCAGGCACTCTCTCTCATTCGCTCACTCTTTGAAATAAACAAAATCTTTTTTTAAAAAACCACTTAAGGGGATCCTTGGGTGGCTCAGCCGTTTAGCTCCTGCCCTAAGCCCCGGGGCATGATCCTGGAGTCCCGGGATCCAGTCCCACATCCGACTCCCTGCATGGGGCTTGCTTTTCCCTCTGGCTGTGTCTCTGCCTCTCTCTATATTTCATGAGTAAATAAATAAAATCTTAAAAAACAAACAAACTTAAACCTGGGAGTAGAACAGAACTTCAGCCTGATAAAGGGCGTCTATGAAAAACTGACAGCCGACATACTAACAGTGAAAGATTGGATGTTTTCTTCACGGAAGATCAGGAACAAACCAGCTATGTTCTTGTGTCATGTGTCTATTCTACATTGTACTAGAGGTTCTAGCCAGGACACTTAGGCAAGAAAAAGACATAAAAGGCATCCATCCTGGAAAGGAAGAAGTAAAACTATCCCTATTTGCTTGACCTTATATATAAAAAATCCTAAGGAATCTGTTAAAAAACTATTAGAAGTAATAAAGTTTGGCAAGGTTGCAGGATACAATATCAGTGTTCAAAAAATTCGTTGTATTTTTGTATATTTGCAGTGAGCCATATGAAAATGAAATTAAGAAAACAATCCATTTATAATAGCATCAAAACTAATAAAATACAAAAAAAAACCCAAACCCTAATAAAATACTAAGAAATTTAACAAAAGAAGTATAAAACTTGTACTTGAAAATTATATGGATTTTTAAAGGGAACCAAAAGAGCCATAATTGCCTTGGAAAAAGAACAACACAGTAACAGGTCCACTAGCAGATTTCAAAACTTACTCCTAAGCACCAATAGATAGATGTAAAGATCAGTGAAATAAATTGAGAACCCAAAATTAATCCCATGTGTCTCTGGTCAACTAATTTTTGAAAGGGTATCAATACCATTCAATGGAGAAAGGATAGACTGTTCAACATGTGGTGCTTGGACAACTGGATATCCATCTGCAAAAGAATAAATTTGGAAACTTAACTAATACCATATGTACAAATTAACTCAAAATGTATCAAAGACCTAAATATGTCAGCTAAAACTATAAACCTCTTAGAAGAAAACCTAGTTATCGATTTTCATGACCATGAATTTGGCAATAGAATTTAGATAGGACAAAAGCACAAGTAACAAAAAAAATAAATTGGATTTCATCAAAATTGAAGAGTTGTGATTAGTAGGACATTATCAAGAAAGTAAAGAGAGTCCACAGAATGGGAAGAAATATTTGCAAATCATATGTCTAATGTCTAGACTGTATAAAGACCTCGTACAACCTAACAATAAAAAATAATACCAAAAAATGGGCAAAAGATCTTAATAGACATTTCTTCAAAGAAGATATACAAGTAGCCTGTAAACAAAATAACGCTCAACATCTTCAGTCATTAGGGAAATACAAATCAAAACCACAGTGAGATGTGCTTTCACACCTTTCAGATGGTTATACTAAAAAAGGCTTAAACAGGGACACCTGGGTGGCTCAGTGGTAGAGCATCTGCCTTTGGCCCAGGGTGTGATCCCAGAGCCCCAGGATTGAGTCCCACATCAGGCTCCCTGCATGGGGCCTGCTTCTCTCTCTTCCTGTGTCTCTGCTTCTCTCTCTCTCTCTGTGTGTCTCTCATGAATAAATATATAAATCTTAAAAAAAAAAAATTAAAAAGGCTTAGTGAAAGATTGGATGTTTAACCATATCAAGTTTTGGTGAGATGTGGTATTATTAGAGCTCTCCTCCATTTCTGGTAGAAATGTAAAATGCCTCAGCTGCTTTGGAAAACAGTTTAGCAGTTCCTCAAAAAATAAAGATAGGCTTACTATATGACCCAGCAATTCCACTCATAGGTATCTATCAAGAAAACTGAAGCATACTTACACAAAATTTGTACATAAATGTTTATAGCAGCAATATTCATAATACTCAAAAGGTGGAAACAACCCAAATGACTTTCTCAACAACTGATGAATGGATAAACAAAATACAATGGGGGATCCCTGGGTGGCGCAGCGGTTTAGCGCCTGCCTTTGGCCCAGGGCGTGATCCTGGAGACCCGGGATCAAATCCCACGTTGGGCTCCCGGTGCATGGAGCCTGCTTCTCCCTCTGCCTGTGTCTCTGCCTCTCTCTCTCTCTCTCTGTGTGACTATCATAAATAAATACAAAAAAAAAAAAATTAAAAAAAAAAAAAACAAAATACAATGGAATATTCTTTGACCATAAAAAGAAACAAAATACTGATAAACACTACACCTGGATGAATCTCAAAAACATGTTGAGTTACAAAAAGCTAGTTACAAAAAATGTACATATATGATTCTGTCTATATGAAATTTCTGTAACAGATAAATCTTTTTTTTTTTTTTTAATTTTTTTATTTATTATAGTCACAGAGAGAGAGGCAGAGACACAGGCAGAGGGAGAAGCAGGCTCCATGCACCGGGAGCCTGACGTGGGATTCGATCCTGGGTCTCCAGGATCGCGCCCCGGGCCAAAGGCAGGCGCCAAACCGCTGCGCCACCCAGGGATCCCTGTAACAGATAAATCTAACAGAAAATTGATTAATAGGTATTTAGGGCCAGTATAGATAGAGGGATATGTGGTTGGTAGCAAGAGGGCATCTCTTTGAAATGATGAATATGTTGGAAAATTAACTGTGGTGATTGTGCCACATACATAAATATGCCAAAGACCATTTGGATTGTATACATTAACTGGTTGAATTGCATGGTATGTGAGTTATATTTCCGTAAAGCTGTTATTATAAAGAATTCACCCCTTAAATTTGAATTGTGGTGACTCTTTCAACATTTGTATTGTTTCTTTGGCTGTTGAGAATAATGCTGCTGTGAATAATTGTTTACATGTTTTGGTTTGGAAGTATGTTTTCAGTTCTCTTGGGTATTTATCCTAGGAATAAAATTTTAGGGCCATGTAAGCCTATATTTAACTTTTTCTTAAATTAAAAAAATTGTAAAATACACATGAACCTTTTTGGGGTTTAAATTTGAATAAATTTTTTTAAATTTAAAAAATAAGCATAACATAAAATTTATCATTGTAGTTATTAAAGGTACAGTTCAGTGGCATTAAGTATATTTTCTTACACTACCATCACCATCATTCATTCACCTATCTCTTCACTTTGCAAAACTGAAACTTTATGAGTTAAACAGTAACTTCCCATTCTCCCCTCACCTGCAGTCCCTAGCAACATTAGATGCTGGTACCTTTCAGTGAGAAAGAGAATTGTGGGAAAGCATTGGGTTGGGACAAAATTCAAACACTCCAGCAATTTTAAACTTACCCCTCAAATTATAAAAACAATGTAGGGTCAACTGGGTGCTTTAGTGGGTTGAGTGACTGGCTCTTGATTTCAGCTGAGGTCTTGATATCAGGTTGAGAGTTCAGGCGCTGAATTGGGCTCCATGCTGGGTGTGAAGCCTACTTAAAAAAAAAAAAAAGAATTTCCAAATTTCTTCCTGTTTGACTAATAGTAAACATTTTCCCACATTTGCTTTATCATTATCGCTCTGTACACACGTTATTATTTTTTCCTGAACCATGTAACAGTACATTGCAGTCATAATGCCCTTTTCCACTAAAGTAATACTTAAATACTACAGTGTATTTCTGAAGAAGGATACAATTTTGGGGTACTTGGGTGGCTCAGTTAAGCATCCAACTCTTGATTTCAGTTCAGGTCATGATCTTAGGGTTGTGAAATTGGGGCCCATGTGCGACTCCGTGCTGGGTGTGGAACCCGCTTAAGATTCTCTCTCGTCAAAAAAAAAAAAAAAAAAAAAGATTCTCTCTCTTCCTTTGCACCTGCCCCATTCCTCCTGCCCCTGCACTCACACAAATTCTCTCTTAAATAAATAAATAAATCTTAAAAAAAAAGATATCATTTCTATAAACACAATGCAATCCTGAAAATCAGGAAATTTACCTTGATACAATACTAGTACTAATCTCAAGCTTTATGCAAATTCTACTGATTGTGCTAGTATTATTGTTTATATAAACTTTTCTGGTTCAGGATCACAGAATGCATTTAGTTTTCATCCCTCTTCTTTAATTTGGACAGATCTCTCAGCTTATCTTTGTCTTTCATGACCTTGACATTTTTTAAGAATATAGACCTTTTTTTTTTTTAAAGATTTTATTTATTTATTCATGAGAGAGAGAGAGAGAGAGAGAGAGAGAGAGGCACAGACACAGGCAGAGGGAGAAGCAGGCTCCATGCAGGGAGCCCGATGCGGGACTCGATCCCGGGTCTCCAGGATCAGGCCCTGGGCTGAAGGCAGTGCTAAACCACTGAGCCACGTGGGCGGCCCTAGACCATTTGTTATAGAATGTCTTTTAATCTGTATTTATCTGTTCAATCTGTATAATCTGTATTTCCTGTTTAGATTTAGATTATGTATTTTGGCAGGAATACCACATAAATAATATTTGTCCTTCTCAGTTTATCATACTATGAGGCATAGATGAGGTGTGACTCATTGATGTTGTTAGCTTTGATACTTGGTTAAGGTGACGATTCCCAGTTTTGTTGTAAAGTTAAAATTTTTCCTATGATTAATAAGTGATTTGTGGGAGATACTTTGAGATTATATAGATATCCTCTTCCCCATCAAATTTTTACTCACTATTTTAGCAACTATTAATTAACTTTACTGGATCAGTTGTTACTCTGGTCTTTGCAGTATCATAATTTTTAAACTCTTATTCCATATTAGCTGACATCCTACTATAAATAAAGTTCTCTCTCCCTTCCTTCTTTTCCATCTGTCTCTATCATTTTATTCAATATATTATAATCTATTCCTATCATTATTCTTTTTTTGAAGTTCAAATTGTTCCTTTAAATGTCTTTCAAATACAGGATATGAATCTGCCATATTTTTAGTTTCACAGTAGGAAGAAAGTCATGCCTTCAAGTACTCTTAACTCTTCAAGGTTTGTCTCATTTTATCCTGTCAGCAGTCCTTTGAGATACACTGTACAGTTAATCCTCATTTGAGAGATGAAAAGATTTGGTTCACAGATTTGGCTAGGAAATTAATATTCTTTTCATATATAGCATCTGTACAACTGAAGCCAGAGATCTTCTGTTTTCCTTCCTTTCTATGAAGATTTTTCCGGGAGAACAAATATTCTTGTCATTTTTTGCGTAATGCTTTCTTAGAGCCTAGTTTTAATCCTTCTTTGTCTTTTTCTACCTTTTAGTCCAGTCTCTGCTTTTTTTCTGTTCCTTTAGTTCTGTGGCATAAGTATAGTAAAACTCTTAAAAGGCAGCAGATAGAACAATATAGCGTTTTTACATTTATAAAATTGTACTCAGATATTATGTATGGTTTGTTAGGAGAGCGTATCTTAAAATCATTTGCATACAAATTACACTGAATTTTTGTGCCTAAAAACAATCCATATTGAAACTGAATGAGTCATTATGTTATTTTTGTCTTGTTTAAGGAACTTCATTCTCAGATTTTCTTGATATACTTAACCACTGACTTTTTTTCCCTATAGCAATAGTTTTAAACTGGTTGGTTTAGCTTATTTTTGACATGGATTGCTCTTATTATTGGCGATGTGGTTTGCTTACTCACTCCACTAATATAAAAATGATGTCATTTTAATGGCCTGGGTGTAACACCGAAATAGCATCATCTGCAGAGCAGACGCACTAGGCAGCTATTAGTGATGATGGCATGATGCAAGAAGTGACCTGTATGGGAGGGACATCATAGAACTGTAATTGCTGTCCTGAGGGTGTGATTTAGACTTCCGCCGTCTTTTGGGCTAACATTCAGTTAATAGGCTGGCTATATAGCAGTGTTGCCTGGTTACCGTAATAGGAGCTGGAAGGTTTCAGTGTGTTGTTTGAAAATCAAAGTATTTGTAACAGTGGAAGCAACCTTCAGGGGCTGGTGGTTCAGTCAACAGTTTAGTTAGGAGAAATAATGTTTTTTTTTTTTTTTTAATTTTTATTTATTTATTATAGTCACACACACACAGAGAGAGAGAGAGAGAAAGACAGAGGCAGAGGGAGAAGCAGGCTCCATGCACCGGGAGCCCGACGTGGGATTCGATCCCGGGTCTCCAGGATCGCGCCCTGGGCCAAAGGCAGGCGCCAAACCGCTGCGCCACCCAGGGATCCCAGAAATAATGTTTTTATACTGAAATAGTTCGTTAAAAAAATCCTGCTCTATTAACTGACAGTCATTGTCAGATTCATATTTGAAAGTTTCTCATAATTTCTCAGTTTCACTGTCTTAGTTTGATTGATAATTTTGAGCTTTAACTCTATATAAGGCATTGTGAGGACATGAGTATATGTTTCACATTTTTGCAGCTTAAATAACTTGGAGGCAAAAATTAACTCTGATCTAAAATGTTTGAGTGAACCGTTTTTACAGTAAGAGGTTCTGTTTCTGAGTGTCCCACCCTCAGCACAGTGGCTTTCTCCCAAGGTTTCCTTTGTTTTCTTCTCCAGGTAAGCCTGCCTGCCCACCCCATATCCACATAGGATGTCACTTCTCCAAGTTTATGTTCCTGCTTAATTTAGCAATCTTCTCTTGGAGCATTCTGCTATGAGCCATTGACAGATGCTTACTACCTTTCATGACAGATTGCCCTGTTGTTAGACAGCCATCACTAGAAGTTCATGCTTCTGTGTTCTAGATAGCAGACCTTTTTCATCCAGGTGCCCACTCTTACCTCTGACTGTTCTCCATTTTCTCTTTTTTTGCCATCACTTGCTCTTCTTTTCCTTACCTGTTCTCCTTCTCTTAAGTAGCTTTTTTTTTTCTTTTTTAAGTACCTGCTAAGTGCTAGGCACTATGCTAGGCACTTACACTTATGGAATGTCTGTTATGTCCCAGACATCAGCTAGTTTTACATAGCTTACATAGCTTCTTTTTGGGGGGGGGGGGGGTGGAGATAGAGCAAGAGTGCAGGAGCCAGTAGGCTCCACATAGGCTAGATCCCCTAGATCCCACAACCCTGAGATCATGACCTAAGCTGAAATCAAGATTTGGATTCTTAACCAACTAAGCCACCCAGGCACCCCAATATAGTAATTCTTTTTTTTTCTTTTTAAGATTTTAAAGTTTATTTGACAGAGAGAGAGAGCACGCATAAGCAGGGGGAGCGGCAGGGAGAGGGAGAAGCAGGCTCTCCTCCTAGCAAGGGCTCCTATGCAGGACTCGATCCTAGGTCCCTGGAATCATGACCTGAGTGGCGACTTAACCAACTGAACCACCCAAGTGCCCCCACCCCAATACAATGATTCTTAAATGAGTTCACTTAGTATACTCACCACAGAACTTCATGGTAGAGGATATTATTCCTATTTTTTACAAAGTAAGGATTTCTGAAAACTTGGGGGTTTGGTGCAGATCACCTAGATACTATGTGGCAGGGCCAGCAATTAAACCTAGATCTGTCTGACTTCAGTCCCTGCTCATTCAGCTATGCTACTTTGCCTCTCAGACAAGAGATGAAACAATTTGTGGAATCCACTTTGTCTGAAAAGTTTCCCACACTTTCTGGAGGCATTCTCTGAACCTGTTTAGGTGTGGTTCTGTTATTTCTGCCTCTTTCTTTATATGTTCCTAAAAATACACTTATAGATAATATAATTTTTTTTAAAGATTCCATTTATTTTTTTAAAGATTTATTTATTTGAGAGAGAGAGTGCACATGTGCAGGCACATGGTGGGGGCAGGGCAGAGGGAGAGAATCTTTAAGTAGACTCTGCTGATAGGGGAGCCCGGTTTGGGGCTGGATCCCACCACCATGAGATTGTGACCTGAGCCCATACCAAGAGTTGGATGTTTAACTACCTGAGCCACTCAGGTACCCCAAGATTTTGTGGGGCTTGAACTTACAACCCCAAGTTCAAGAGTCATATGCTCTACTGACTGAGCCAGCCAGGTACTCATATTTTTCAAATGTTTATGAAACAGTATGGTTATTTTATTTTTTCTTGAAAATATTTAAACTGTTAAATTTTTTTTTAAGTCTCAAACTTTCAGAAAGGTTGCAAGTACGGTAATAGAGAACTTTCTTTTCTTGTGAATTATTTTAGAATAAGTTGCTAACATAGTACCCCATAACTCTTGAATACTTCATTGTGCATTTTCTTTTAAAAAAAATTTTTTTTTACTTATTTGAGAGAGAGAGAGAGAGAGAGAGAGAGAGGGAGAGAGAGAGAAGGAGCAGGAACCAGGGGGAGGGGTAGAGAGAGAGGGAGAAGCAGACTCCCTGCTGAGCAGGGAGCCCAATGTCGGGCACAATCCTTGTGCTCCAGGATCATGACATGAGCTGAAGGCATATATATGCTTGACTGAGCCACCAAGGTATCCCTGTTTTCTATAAACAAAGATATTTTCTAGCATAACTTCAATATGACCATCAAAATCAGGACAGCATATACTACCATTTGATCCTCAGACCTCACTCAGATTTCACTATTTGTTCCAGTCATGTCTGTTATTGGTAAAGGATCTGGTTCAGAACCATATACTGCATTTTAGTCATGTCTCATTAGTCTTCAATCTGGAGTAATTCCTCAGTCATTACTTGATTCTATGACATTGACATTTTCAAAAATTATAGGATAGGTGTTTTATAGAACCCTTTCTGAATTTGGATTTGTCTGATATTTTCTCATAAGTAGATTTAAGTTACCACTTTGGCAAGAGTATTACAGATGTGGGTGCCTGGGTGGCTCAGTTGGTTAAACATCTATCTTCGGCTTATGTCATGATCCTAGGGTGCTGGGATCGAGTCCCTTAGTCTCCCTGCTCAGCAGGGAGTCTACTTCTCCCTCTGCCCCTACACCTGCCCCTGTGCTTATGCTCTCTCTCAAATAAATAAAATCTTAAAAAAAAAAACATGTCATAGATGGGATGCTCTTATTGCATCCTGTTAGGCGCCACACCATTTTGATTTGTCGCATTACTAATGATGTTCATGTACATCACTTGGTTAAGATAGTGTCTGTTACATTTCTTCACTGTAAAGTTACTCTTTCCTTTTGAAACCAATAAGTGTTTTGCGGGGTAGCTCTTTGAGACTATGTAAATATTCTGTCATCAAACTTTCAATTTGTTTATATCAGTTACAGATTCCTTGTTTATTCAGTAGATCATAGTCTGTTTCTGTAATATATATTTTTTTAAGATTTATTTATTCATGAGAGACACACAGGGAGAGAGGCAGAGACACAGGCAGAGGGAGAAGCAGGCTCCATGCAAGGAGCCCGACGTGGGACTCGATCCCTGGTCTCCAGGATCACATCCTGGGCTGAAGGCGGTGCTAAACCGCTGAGCCACCCAGGCCGTCCTGTTTCTGTAATTATTTACCCTGATGTTCCAACTTCCGGATTCGAAAAATAACAAAAACCCCCACAAATTTCCTGAATTGGCCAAATACGAGCCCCTTTAAGCTGACTTCTGTGTTCTTTTCATTTCTCTCTATTATTTTTGGAATACTTCCTTCTTTTCTAGCGCAACAAAATAATCCAGGCTCATCTTGTACTTTCTCTACTCCAGCTCTAGAATCAGCTATAATATATTTACTTATCTTTTTTAAAAAATTTTTATTTATTTATGAGAGGCAAGGAGAGAGAGAGCGAGCGGCAGAGACACAGGCAGAGAGAGGCAGGCTCCATGCAGGAGCTTGACGTGGGACTTGATCCCGGGACTCTAGGATCACGCCCTGGGCCAAAGGCAGGCACTCAACCACTGAGCCACCCAGGCGTCCCTATATTTATTTATTTGATACATCTTCCTGTTTGTTCAGTTGTGTGTGTGTGTGTGTGTGTGTGTGTGTGTGTGTGTGTGTATTATTTATATAGTCTTGGTTAGCCTAGTTAGCTCATCACAAGAATTGGTTATTAATTTAGTGTCAGTTTGTTTATCATGCAGTAATTAGAAACCAGAGTGATTCTTCATACTGGGAGACTAGTGATATTTGGGAGTATCAGTATAAATATATTTGAGGAAAACAAGTATTATGGAGCTTTTTAAGTATTTAAGGTGCAAATGTCCAACTCTGAACATAGTGAGCAAAGTTTTCAAAATCATGAAGTTATTTATTTATGCAGCTGAGTAGGGAAATGAACTCTGGACTCAGTGGGTGTCAGGAATGTTTAGTATCAGCTCTTCCACTGTGTATTTTTAGACATATCATTTAATCCTTATTGTTCTGTAAGATAGGGGAGAGAAATGGGTGATTATTCAGGGTACTACCAGAGACTGCTGTGATTTCAAATCCGTGATTTCATTTATAAGTAGAAAAGCCTGCAAATTTTTAACTTGAAGGGAATATTAAAGACACTTGTTTTGTATTGACATTTGTATATGCAGTTATCTTGTAATGAAATCATATGTATACTTTATCTGTGACCATCTACTTTTCTTACTATTTTAGATTATGGTAAAAATAGCTAATAGTCATAGTATGCTTGTAGTGTATCAAGTTGTTGGGTTTTTTTTTTTTTTACATTTGTATCCCTATTTGAGCCTTAAGATAACTGGGTAAGTTAGCTGAAGTGGCTATTATTATTTCTTCTTTAGAGATGAGGAACTGAGTCTCTGAGAGGTGACTTGACGCCTTTTTTTTTTTTAATTTAATTTATTTATTAGTGAGAGAACGTGCACATGAGTGGGAAAGAAAGGCAGAGGGAGAGGGAGAGGGAGAAGCAGACTCCCCACTGAGCAGGGCGCCTGAGATCATGACTCAAGTCAAAGGCAGATGCTTAACTGACTGAGTCACCCAGGTGCCCCGGTGACTTGACTCTTCACTAATTTACACATATCATGAGTCAGAGTTGAAATTTGAAGCTGGATGTGTGTGTGTGTGTGTGTGTGTGTGTGTGTGTGTGTATACATGTGATAACATATATATATGATACATATGTATACACACATATATATCACACTATATTATGGAACATTGCAGATTTGCTATTATTTCCAGTTTTGAGTGTACATTTGATAATATTTTATACTTTGAAGTCTTTTTCATACATTTACTCCTCTTTTTGTTGTCTACTCCAGTATTTTTTTTATTTTGCTCTAATTTTTTTTTTGTTTTTTGTTTTTTGTTTTTTTTTTGCTCAAATATTTTAAAGCAATTTGCTGACATCATGCTATTTAAATCATAAATACTTCAGTATATATCTATAACTGATCGTTTAAAAAATATAGCCATAATGGAGTTATTAACAATTACTCTTTATCAGCTCATATCTGTTCCTATTAAAATTTCCTTAGTTGCATCACTAGTCATATCTTTTTATAATTGGTTCCAAAAAGACCTGTATATTGCATTTGTATGGTCTCTCTCTTTTTTTTAAAGATTTATTTATTTATGATAGACATAGAGAGAGAGAGAGAGAGAGAGAGAGAGAGGCAGAGACACAGGAGGAGGGAGAAGCAGGCTCCATGCCGGGAGCCCGACATGGGACTCGATCCCCGGACTCCAGGATCGCGCCCTGGGACAAAGGCAGGCGCCAAACCGCTGAGCCACCCAGGGATCCCCTGTATGGTCTCTTAAATTTCTTTTAGTCAGTAATAGTGCTCCTTCTTGTTTTTGTTTTTTCTTTTTTAAAATTTTATTATTTATCTATTTACTCATGAGAGACACAGAGAGAGAGACAGAGACATAGGCATAGAGAGAAAGACCCTGAGATCATGACCCAAGCTGAAGACAGATGTTCAACCATTAAGCCAAGGGGCGTCCCTGTTTTTTCTTTAAATGCCATAAATTTATTGAAGAAACCGGGTCATTGGTCTTACAGAATGTTCTACATTCTGGACTTCTTTGATTGCTTTCTTTTGGTGTAATGTCAGTGTTGACAGTGGGGAAATGTCCTACTTACTGTTTCTTTTTTGTCCTTTTGATCTGGGCTCCATTAGTTCTTGATATCCTCCTTGCTTTCTGGTGCAAGGTGTCCCAGGCTCTTACATATTTCTTGCCCTAGTCCTGAAACTAGCCATTTCTCTAAAGAGATCTGTGAACCCAGGTTTTAAAATTTCAAGTCCTGGGGCGCCTGGGTGGCTCAGTCATTAAGCGGCTGCCTTCAGCTCGGTCATGATCCCACAGTCCTGGGATCTAGCCTAGCATTAGGCTCCCTGCTCAGTGGGGAGTCTGCTTCTCTCTCTCCCTCTGCCACTCCCTCTACTTGCTGTCTCTCTCTCTCTCTGTGTGTGTCAAATAAATAAATAAAATCTTTTAAAAAAATAAACTTCAAGTCCCATTCACTTTTCTCTATATCATTGTTTTTGAAACAGCATTGTAGTCCACTGGTGGGTAATGCTATCAGTTTTATGGGCCATGGTTAGTATTTTTTTAAGGATTTTATTTTTAAGTAATCTTTATGTGCAATGTGGGGCTTGAACTTAACAATCCTGAGATCAAGAGTTGCCTGCTTTACTGATTGAACCATCATAATTAGTATTTTTTGAAAATCAAAATAGAATTAAAATACCAGAGTATATCATAAGGTATAAGGGTAAATAATGTTTTGTTAAACTTTCTGTGTATATATTTGTATGTGAATATTATGCTGCAATATAATGGATATTTCTTACAGTGGGTCTAGAAAGTTTAAACGTCAGAGTTCCATGCCATGTTATCATGTACTGTACAACTTCATTTCTCAAAGTATTTTTAGTTCCTATTACTGTATTATGCAAATAGCTTATTTCAGTAGCATTGGACTAGGTATAGCAAAAAATAACTGATATTTTAGTTTAAAATACTGGTGAGAAGAGCTAACATGAAAAGATTGACAGTACTTAAGTGTTAACAAGGATATGGCACAACTAGAACACTGTGCATCACTAGTGGAAGTGTAGATTAGTTAAATTAATACACCTGCTTTGGAAAACTGTTTGCTATTTGGAATGCCTTCTTAAGCTGAACGTATATACAAGTCCTGTGACTCAGTAATTCCACCCCTAAGTTTATATCCAACAGAAAGCACATTCAAGTTACCACAGTCATGGTGGCATTATTAAGAATAACCAAAAACTGGAAAAAAAAAAAAAATCTGGGCAGCCCCGGTGGCGCAGCGGTTTGGCACCGCCTGCAGACTGGGGTGTGATCCTGGAGACCTGGGATCGAGTCCCACATTGGGCTCCCTGCATGGAGCCTGCTTCTCTCTCTGCCTGTGTCTCTGCCTCTCTCTGTGTGTGTCTATGAATACATAAATAAAATCTTAAAAAAAAAAAAAAAACGAATATCTACCAATAGTGGATTGTGGTATATTCACAAATGGAATAGTATATAGTAATGGAAGTGAATGAACCATTGCTATATGGATGGATCTTACAAATAAAATATTAAGCACGAGAGGCCAGATATGATTTGATTTTACCAAGTATAGAAACAGGCAAAATCTATGTGTTATAAGTCAAGATAGTGGCTATTTTTGATGGTGGTGGAGTAGTGGGAAGGGGGACCAGGAGGGTTTGTTGGGGTGCTGGTCATATTCTATTTCTTTATCTGGTTGCTTGTTTTATGTTTGTTATTCCTTTTGTGAAAATTCATTGAGCTGACACTTAAGGTTTTTGCATTTTTCTATATGAATATTAAATGTTTTAAAAATTGAGGGCACGTGGGTGGTTCTGCCGGTTAAGCGTCTGCCTTAGCTCAGGCCTGGAGTCCTGCGATCCAGCCCCATATCAGGCTCCCTGCTCTGTGGAGATCTTCGTTTTCCTTCTCCCTCTACCTGCCCCTCACCCTGCTTGTGCTCTCTCTCATTCTCTCTGTCACGTAAATAAATAAAATCTTTTTTAAAAAGGTTTAAAACTTTATAAATTTTTTGTTTTTAGATTTGCTAGATTATAAAATTCAATTTAAGGGCCATTTTGGGATGCCTGGGTGGCTCAGTGGTTGAGCGTCTGCCTTTGACTCAGGGCATGATCTGAGAGTCCCTGGATCGAGTCCCATATCAGGCTCCCCAGAGGGAGCCTGCTTCTCCCTCTGCCTATGTCTCTGCCTCTCTCTCTGTGTCTCTCATGAATGGATGAATAAAAATCTTTTTAAAAAGGGGGAGGGTCATTTTTTAAGTACCTTCTCTTAATAAGGCAAAGGGCTAGCTGTTGGGAATGTGGTGATAAACAAGTGGAGATCTTACTTTTTTTAAGGATTCGTGTTTTGGAAGACACATGGTCAAGTAACATGATCCTAGAGAGACTATGGTAAGAATGTGGTGTTTGAAGTCATTCCTAAATTGATACAATGCTTTTGCTTCTGGTTTTTAATTTAATTTAAGCTATCTTAATCATGGCCTTTTGTTCTCTCCTTCCTTTTTATAGCACCTCACAGATACCTCTCATGGTGTAAGGAATAAGTGCCTGCAATTACTTGGCAATCTTGGCTCTTTGGAGAAAAGTGTCACAAAAGATGGAGAAGGCCTAGCTGTCAGAGATGTCCAGAAGATTATAGGGGATTACTTCAGTGACCAAGACCCACGTGTCAGAACAGCAGCTATAAAAGCC
Source organism: Vulpes lagopus (assembly GCF_018345385.1). Lineage (NCBI taxonomy): Eukaryota > Metazoa > Chordata > Mammalia > Carnivora > Canidae > Vulpes > Vulpes lagopus. The sequence continues at coordinate 28,812,669 of NC_054838.1, read as the reverse complement.
ATGGTAAGCATGATAATGGAAACTAAATGGTGACAGTTTCTATTTGTTTCATTCATTATTTTAAGTCCATGGCCAATGTTAGCTTGGATGCTTTCTAAACCACTCCAGGATATACCTTATGCATGTTTTGAGGAATGTGATTAATGGCATCACAGAACTCAAAGGCACACATTCTTTGTGCTTTTCTTTGGGCCTCTGTGGTTGCTTTTACCCATATTTCTGAAACATGGAGGGTACAACTTACACCTGTTTTATTTATTATTATTATTATTATTATTATTATTATTATTATTTTACACCTGTTTTAATACCAAGTCACATCCCTCCTCCAAGTCCCTGGAAGGGGAGGTGCTTTTTAGGAGGAGGTGGTGGTAACCATTTCTTCTTCAGCCTTCTTATCATTATTGAATATTTTTCTAGTATCTCCTGGGATAGTTGGATTAGATTTATTAAATCTCCTAGTGTTTCTATTAAGAAATCTTTGACCAGATTTCTTATTTATATAGCACTAATTTTGGGTAATAGGAACTGGTAATTTGATATAATGAGGGAGAATATATGAGATTGGGAGGGAGATACTGGAAATGTTGATCTTTTTTTCTCCAAATACTTAAACTATATTTTTATTATCTAGTTGCAGCTTCATGAAAGAGGACTGAAATTACACCAAGCAATTTATAATCAGGTACTTTAAATGAGTATGATCTGGAAGGGGAGGAGTGATAATGAAACTGGGAGAGTAGTGTACTAGTTGTCAGAATTTGAACACATAGAGCAGCAACTGGCAGCATTAATTGGGATGAATGTGAAGTTGTGTCCAATATGTATGTTTTAATAAGAGGGTAGAGGATATATAATTGAATAACACTAATATATGTAAAAAGAACTTTTAAAAGGATTTAAGTAGCTCAGTATGAATACACAAAGAGGAATATAGTGTTCAGAATAAGTGGTGGTCTCACTGCTCTCTGGTTGAGCCAAACATGAAGTCAGTTCTGGGCTCCATGCTTGACATACTAGAGTATTTCTGGAGGAGAATAACAAGACCATGGGATCATATGAAAAAATATTTATAATAGTTGGTAAAGAAAGGGACAAAGAAGTTGTAGTATCCCTAGGAGAAATTGATTGGCTGCCTAAAGAAAAGGCGTTACAAGGCTGTATTTCTCTTGTAGAATAATTGAATGCCTCTAGGGACAAGCAGTCTAAATCTATGTCAGAAACCTTGTTTTTTTTTTTTTTTAAGATTTTATTTATTTATTCATGAGAGAGGCAGAGACACAGGCAGAGGGAGGAGCAGGCTCCATGCAGGGAACCCGATATGGGACTTGATATGGGACTTGATCCCGGGTCTCCAGGATCACACCCCAGGCCAAAGGCAGTGCTAAACCTCTGAGCCACCCGGGCTGCCCAGAAACCAGATTTTGTACCAATAATGGTTTTATCTTTCAGAGGAAGATAGCAGTTAAACCCCTGTGACTGGTGTGTAAACCAAGTTTATTCTTTTACAAAATGAAATAGAATGGTTATGTTGGTGTGACCAGCACCTTCTCTCCCTATAGGAAGACTCTGTGGGAAGCCAAATAATTAAAGGAAACTTAGAGAGTAAGGACTCAGAAGTTAGGGGGATCCCTGGGTGGCTCAGCGGTTTAGCACTTGCCTTTGGCCCAGGGCGTGATCCTGGAGTCCCGGATTGAGTCCCACATTGGACTTCCTGCGTGGAGCCTGCTTTTCCCTCAGCCTGTGTCTCTGCCTTTCTTTTTTTTTTTTTTTTTTTTTTTTGTGTGTGTGTCTCTGCCTTTCTATCTCTCTCTCTCTCTCTCTGTGTGTGTGTCTCTCATGAATAAATAAATAAAATCTTAAAAAAAAAAAAGGACTCATAAGTTAGATGATTTAGATATTTAATGGCATAAGACCATGCCAGTTAACTAGGCAAACAGTGACAAGGGCCTCAAGGGAGTGAGGATTGACTATTGGAGTATTTGAGATATAAAGTTGAATTACATACTATACCAGTTTGGGTTATGTGAGTTTGAAGAGCTGATAGAACACCTGTGAGGAAAATTCCAGGCTGTAGGTAGTTGTGACGGTCTGGAGCTCAGAAGAATTCAGAGCTGGAGGTGGGTAATTGAAGCCATCCCCATCTAGGGGGCATGTAGGTACCTAGGAAGAGTAAGAAGATTTGAAAGAGACCAAGCAGGGAAGCCATGGGTAATGTCCAATGTTTAAGAGGTAGACAGAAGAGAGTTGCTGAGGAGCAGCCAGATGGAGGAGGAAAAATATATTCAAGAAAAGGCAGGAGAGTGTTCTCATAGTTGACAATGTCAAGTATGCTAAAAAGTCAGCTGGAGTAGTACCGAAATCTACCCATTGGACTTAGCAACAAGGCCGCTATTAGTGAGTTTGAAGAGAGCAATATTAGTAAGAGTCTATTAGGGTCAATTGAGGTGAGGCAGTTCAACAGTGATTACTGACTGTACTTTAAAGAAACTTGGCTGGGGCACCTGGCTGGCTCAGTCAGAGGAGCATGTGAATCTTGACCTTGGGGTTGTGGGTTTGAGCCCCACATTAGGTGTAGAGATTAAATAAATAAGTAAACTTAAAAAAAAAAAAAACCTTGGCTATAATAGGTTGGCAGGATGGAAGACTGTAGAAAGGGTCAGGCTAAAGGGAGAGCTTTTTGTATTTTAAAGATAGCTGCTACCTGTGTCTATGTGTTGAGGAGAGAACCAGTGTTTGGGGCTGGAAACCAGTGTTTTCCATTGATGATGGAAGAGACAAATGGAGATAAATGGTGGAGTAAGTTCCTTGAGGCATAAAATCAGATTCATGAGCCAATTCATCCAACAATTATTAAATTTTTTTATTATTATTATTTATTTATGATAGTCACAGAGAGAGAGAGAGAGAGAGGCAGACACAGGCAGAGGGAGAAGCAGGCTCCATGCACCGGGAGCCCGATGTGGGATTCGATCCCGGGTCTCCAGGATCGCATCCAACAATTATTAATGCTTGTTGTACAACACTGAGCCTGTTGGATAAGATCTATGCCCATCACATTCTCTCCCGTGAGACAGGCAATTAACAAATAAACACCATAATTATAGCGTGTGAATGGTGCGGTAAATAAATAGTGTACTATAATAGAAAATCAGAAATAGGACTTATTTTGGAGGATGGTAAGGAAGGGTCTGTTTGAGGTGATGGGATCCATAGCAAAAGTACAGGGATTAGGAATTAGAATACTTTTTTCTCAGACATTGAATAATGTATGGAAGAATACAGGTATAAATGAATTTATAACTGTTATGGAATAGTTGGGACAGTTTGTGCCTGAGAACTTTGATTTTTCTCAGATAAACACGTAGCCTTATGGTGTGAAGTGGGATAGAGGACTGGTGGAGGGGGTTAAGACAAGCTCCCTTGGGAAATGGAAGCAGAAAGCAGGGGTGTAAAAGATATCAGTAGGGCCAATAAAGTTCGAGCTGATGAGCCACCAGTCCCTTAGAGAGGATAGTCTTTGCCAGTGCTTTGCTGCCCTTGTGAGCAGTAGAGGTGTTGGGTTTGTAGCGCAGCTGTAGCAGAAGTCTTGAGGGGGTTGTAAATGGTGAACGCTGACAATGCTGTTGGGACTGAAGTAATGGAAGGGTATGGAGCAAGGAGAAGAGGGTTCATTTGAAGAAAAACCATGGGATTAAAGCAGTGGTTCTCAACCAGGATGGTTTTACTCTCTAGGGCATATTTGGCAGTGGAGAGGTATTTTGGGCTTTTGCTGGAGAGAAGGAGAGGGTAGAGGCCAGGGATGCTGCTAAATGTTAACGATGTAGAGGACAGCTTCTCACAACAAAGAATTGTGCAGTCCAAAATGTCAGTACTACTGAGGTTGAGAACCCTCGTTAAACGGATAGGTAGGATAAGTGGGACTGAAGAGCAAATGTGATGGATTAATTCATTGAAATGGAAGAGTTGATAGAGTAACATGTTATGATTAGAGCATAGAATATAGAATTGTTGAATTCAAGAAATGACGTAGTTCTGGGTGTTGTTGAAGTCCAGGGTGTTGCCGTGTTGGTGGAGTAGGGATATTCCATTTCAGACCAAAGTAGAGCAGAAAAATCTGGCCTCTTCTGGCAGCTTAACGTTAAAATTATACATTTATTTAGATGCTTGAGTTTTCAGATTGTCAGTCAGAAATTTATGCTTTGATTTTACGAAAAGGGAAAAAATACCCATATTTGGTGTTTGAGACTGTGAGAGCAGCATTGTGGGCTCCCAGCAGACTTTACTGGGATTGATGCTATTCTAGATGGCTTTTGTGCTGTCTTTCAATCTGTGGTTCTGCCTTCAGACTTGGGGTGGGAGTCAGAACACAGAACATAGCCAGAATGGCTGACAGAGGCCAAGAATTCTTTGTTGGCAAGGGTTCAAGAAATTAAAACTACCCACAAGTATTTTGATTGGCATCCTTATCCAGCCACCCTGTCTTCATTTTGAAAATAGTTTGAACATCACCTGGGAGGACACAGAACTAACAGCCTTTTGGAATTCTTGTTTGCAGGCCTGTAAATTGTTGTCTGATGACTATGAACAAGTGCGCAGTGCTGCAGTCCAACTTATCTGGGTTGTCAGTCAGCTCTATCCTGAAAGGTCAGTGTGGGTGTAAGCCAGCTTTTGTTCATTGCTAAGCCATTCTTCTTCCATCATGTAAAAAACCCTCCTCCAGAAAAGGAATGTTGGTTAGATTTTTAGAAAGCATTGTGGAATGGAGGAAAATACAGATCCTGATAATCAGGATGCTTGGTCTTTGTTTTTCACATCTGCTGTGAACTTTCAGTGTACTCTGAGAAAGATACTTCCCCTCTGGGTCCCAGCCTCCTCATCTATAAATGAAGAGATTGGACTGTCTTTCTCAAGTACTATCTAGCACTGTCCTCACCTTTTTTTTTAATCTTTAAGATTGTTTGGGGCCTATTTTAGTGAATACAAATGCCAGATAAAGACACTAGGTGAGTTTGAGAATAATGATCCTTATGTAGTGCTTGCCTCATTAAAAATGTTTTCATAGTAATTAAATGATTCTCACAATGATTCTTCGAAGTAGAGACAAATATTATTATTCTGTTTTATAGAAGAGTTCCTTCTATAAGAAAGTGTTTTTTCTCTTCATTAAACTGCCTGCTAAAATTGGAAAACCAGAATGAGTTAGTAACCTATAAATTCTCCCCCAAAAAAGAAAAAAAAAATAAAAGACTAATTGGAAATTGCCTCTTCTAGGACCAGATTTGCAAGTATGTTTTATATTGATTTATTTTATGGTTTACTGTTATTGATAGCAATGCAATTTTAGGAGAAAATAAACTTAAAGATATAAAATATTCTGTGGTAGCTAGTTTTTGGTATCTTTGTAAATCTTTGAACCTTTGGTGGGTTAAACACTTATTCAAGACATTGAAAATTTGTGGTGTAACGAAAAGTGTTATTTCATACTTCTAGGATGATTTCTTTACTCTGAAATGTATTCAATCGCTCTAACATTTGAATTACTCAATTGTCATTGTGTGTGTGTGTGTGTGTGTATGTGTGTGTGTGCGTGCAAATTTTCATTGGCTATTCTCAGTTTATTGAACTTGCAGCTTTAGGCTCATGTTTTGTTATTTGTGGGTTTTTTTCTTTTAATTTAGCATTGTCCCCATTCCTTCTTCTAATGAAGAAATTCGCTTAGTTGATGATGCATTTGGAAAAATTTGTCACATGGTCAGTGATGGCTCCTGGGTGGTTCGAGTTCAGGCTGCAAAACTATTGGTAAGTTATACTTTCTTTCATGAACATGTTGCCTGTTACACTTGTACAAATATTTTGTTGAGAAACTACAGATAGGGACAGGTATAACCCACTTTTAGAAACCCTAGTATTTCTAAAAATAAAAGAAATGGTTCATTTTCCTATGAAGTAGTCTTTTGAATTAGAATTTTAAAGATAATCATACTTAACCTTGTTAGCATATGAGACAGCCAAGGCCTAAAGAAAATGGAGAATAATAATAAAAATAGTTGCTTTACTAAGCATCTGTTCTGGCCTAGATCGTTTGCTCTCAGGCCATTTTCATTATCTCATTTACTCTTCATAGTAACCAGCAAGATAATTGATGTTACTCCTATTTTCTGGGTGAGAAAACTGAGGCTCTGAGACGTTAAGTAAATTACCCAACCTATACAGATACAAAGTTGTAGAATGCATTTCAGGTCCTAATCTCCTGACTTTTAGCCTGATACTATTTTGCCTTTGGTAACTCATGGTACCTTTGTAAAAAAACAAACCAAAACAAACTTTTCAGAGATAGAACTATCTTACGGAAGAAGAAGTGTTGGTGTATTATTACTCACCATATTCTTTAACTGTGTTATCTTGGAGATGTTAGTTGATCTTAGTCTGTTTCCTCATCTGTTAAGTGGATTATAATATTCTCTCATGTTTACCTCATAGACTTGTCATGATTCCCAAATGTGATACTTTCTATGGAAATATTTATAAATTGTAAAATACTATACTGAGCATGGGGTTTTGGGAGTGGTTATAGTATGTATATATATTATAAAAATGCATGTAAATGTCAGAGTGAGAAAATCTGAAATTCTTTTTTGGATACTTACTTCCCTTTTGATGGCCCTCATCTTTACCAGTCTACAATCTTGGTAGATTGTTGGCTAAATACTTTGGACCCAATTGTGTGGACTCGGATCCAGTGATAGCCCTATTCTTAAGACCAGTATTTATGGGGTAACTGCTGAAACTTGTGTGAAGCATTTTCATAGAATAATAAGGAATTTGGTTGGTTTCAGTATTTCCTGCTTATAGATCATGTTGTTTGTCCATGATAAAATACAGAGTTAAGCTAGTTGTTACTGATTTTAGTTTTGAATTCACATTTTAAAGCTTTGTTTTGGTTGGTGAATATTTTAAAATTCAGAATAAATCAGTCATTATCAAATTCTTTCATTCAACATTTATCAAGCATCTGTAATGTGTGTCTATGTGTGAGGGGGATGTTTTAGAGAGATAGTTCAGTGATACCTCTTCCTCTGAGTAGGCAGTTTAGAAGAGTAATCCTTAAGGCAGGGTCATTCATGTTTCATTTTTGAATCCCACAGGATCTGAGACTTATCTATGTGAAGCTGTATGAATAATGAATTACAGAGGTGAATTAAAAGGGTTTACACTTAGATGACTCTGACTTGAGTCCGGTGCTTTATGTTTTAATTTCAATGATTTCAGATCCAAGCTATATAAGTAATTAGGTCTGTACTTCAAAAGTAATTAACCGTCTAGTCTTACTGATAATAATCATTGTTATTATTGATAGTCCCTAGCCTACTAAGCTAGGCATTTTTAGTAATATGCACATATATATACATATATACTCTCATAAACACTTAGTTTTTGTGGATAATTTTGAATTCTTTCAAACTCTTGGAGGTAGGTATTCTGTTTGTTTTATAAGTAACAAAATAAGGTTTAGAAAAGTGATGTAACTTATCAAAGACTACATAGATAGTAAATGACACTTTATGATCTGAAATCCATGTTGAATCTCTTCCTTGTGATGACCCAGTTACACATTGAGAACTGTGGTTGTACAGTTAATGTCCTACTGTGTAAGCAAAGAGGTAAACTACTCCACTCCAACTCTTGAGCAGACAAAACTGTCATCAGGTATAGTTTTCAAACCACATGTTCAGGAAGTCAGCAACATTGAGCATAATCTCTGTCTTCAAAAGAGTTGATAGGTCTGGTAGGTTGACATAAGCAGTCAGCTGGAACACCTGTTATCAATAGCTTATTGGAAGGAAGAAAGCAGTTTATATTTTCAATGTAGAAAAAGAAAATCTAATTGCTACAGATGTCTTGTAAAATTCCCAAAACAAAGTCTAGCCAAGTTTATTGTCTAGTAGGTTTTTTTTTTCCAAGGGATGAAAAATGAGATTCAATGTGTATACTATTGGTTACAACTAATATAACAGCTTGAAAAAATCATAAGACAGAAGCATAAATATAATATAAAAAGACAAGATTTTAAAATTGTACTGTAGGAAAGATTTTAAAATTGTACTGTAGGAAAGAGCTCTTAACATATGATAAAAGGCTTCATGGAGGAGGTGAATTCTGAACTGAGTTTTGAAGGATAAATATGAGTTAACTAGGTAAATAGCTAGGTAAATAAGTAGGGAAGGAGAAAATATAAGCAGAGGTACAGACGGAGTGCACTTACATTGCATACTAATATTACACTAACTACAATATCATACTAAAGTACAAGCAGTTTAATACTTCTTGGTTTGGGGAGGTGGATAATGTTAAATGTGGGGGATGTGCAACAAGGTAAAGCTCGGGAGGAAAGCAGAAGCCAGATTCTTTAAGAACTTAAATGAAGGAAAAAAAAAAAAAAAGAACTTAAATGAAGGGGTGTTGGGTGGCTCAGTTGGTTAAGCATCTGCCTTTGAGGTCATGATCTCAGGGTCCTGGGATCGAGCCCCACATCAGGCTCTTTGGGGAACCTACTTCTCCCTCTCCCTCTGCCTCTCCCCCTGCTTGTGCACACACACACTCTCTCACTTTCTCTCACTAAAATAAGTAAATAAAATCTTAAAAAAAAGAACTGAAATGAAATGATACTGATACTGGTTTAGGTTTAAGTCCACCTTGCACAAAAGTAGTACCCATTTTCCTTGGCTTCTAGCAGGATGAAAACTTTCAGATGTAGACTGTTTCAGAAAATTCAAAACCACGTGAAAGGTTGGTTTTCAGTTATCCATTACTCCTACTGAGGCAAAGAAAGTTGATTGCTGGGACACCTGGGTGGCTCAGTGGTGAGCATCTGCCTTTGGCTCGGGGTATGATCCCAGAATCCTGGGATCAAGTCCTGCATCAGGCTCCCTGCAGGGAGTCTGCTTCTCCCTCTCCCTATGTTTCTGCCTCTCTCTGTGCATGTCTCTCATGAATAAATAAATAAAATCTTACAAAAAAAATTTGATTGCCAAGTATGCAGCTCCATGGAACAATTCAGAATATAACATTACTGTGAAATTAATCATGGTAATTGGTGTTCTATCTAGAATGTAGTCCTTAGTTCAGTGATTTCTTCTTGTTTAATTTCTCCTATTCAAGTAAGGGTTAAACCTTTTTATAAGACTCCAGAAGTGTCTGACCTTAAAAAATGATAATATTTTCAGACAGATCATAGGTTGTTATGTCCATAGCCATAGGGCTACTTTCCCAGGGCAAATGCAGATGTCTTAGTGGCAGTTTTCTCTCTCGCATGATAGTTCTTTTTTTGGTATTGGGGTGGAGTACTTTTCTCTGCCACCTAATTAGGTAGAAGCTAGAGGCTAGGCTAGTGCGTAGACTACGTTATTATTAAGGAGCCTGTAGTGAGCAATTTTTGCTTTGAAAGTAGGTTTGACAACCCTAGTTTGTTAAATATCATGTTGTTTTTTTTTTTTTTTTAGTGTTATAAATACAATTGTTAAGAAGAAATAGTAGTAATAGTAGTAGTAGTAGTAGTAGTAGTAGTAGTAGTAGTAGTACAGTTGAAGGGAATTTATCTGAATGTATTTATCTTGGTTAAAGTAGACAAAAATATAGATGTTTTTCTGATTTTTGAGGTGTCCTTTATGACAAGTTCATCTTCTTGGTCACGTCTACTCCTCCAGTATTTTCATGAATGATGCCATCATTTACCCAGTTATAAACCCAGAGGCATTTGGGAATTTTTTCTGTGTCCCATAACCAGTGAGTCATCAACTCTTTTCTTGACATCTCCTGAATCGCTCCCTTCTCTGTTTCTACTGGATGTGTACTAGTTTAGGTCTCAACATTTTTCAAGGGGATTATGATGTTATAGGGCTCTTGGTATTTGTGGACTAAAATGAAAAGCTTCACATATTCTCAGATAACAAAGGAAATTTTTTGTAAATGATAATATGTAATTTTTTGAGGCTAGAATTTGGATAGTACACCATCTTTGTTACTGCATTGGGAGAACTCAGCTAAAGGCACTGGTGGAGGCCATTGAGATTAGGGATTGGAGTACTTCACTGTGAAGTCATTAAAACTTCATTCTTGGAATACCTGGCTGGCTCAGAGAGCTTGTGGCTCTTAATCTCAGGGTTGTGAATTCAAGCCCCACGGTGGGCATAGAGCTTACTTAAAAGACAAAACAAAAACTTAATTCTTTATTAGAAAAAAAGTACCCCCTAAAAAGGTCAGCTGTTAATGCTGGTGATCAAACTAAAGAGAAAGTTGAGGAGGTCTTAAAAATTTAGAGTTCTTGGGGATCCCTGGGTGGCGCAGCGGTTTAGCGCCTGCCTTTGGCCCAGGGCGCGATCCTGGAGACCGGGGATCGAATCCTACGTCGGGCTCCCGGTGCATGGAGCCTGCTTCTCCCTCTGCCTGTGTCTCTGCCTCTCTCTCTCTCTCTCTCTCTCTCTCTCTCTCTCTCTGTGGCTATCATAAATAAATAAAAATTTAAAAAAAATCTACCATTTAAAAAAAATTTAGAGTTCTTATTCATAAAACTGATATTTGGATTAAGAACATGAATGTTAGATTTGATATGGTTCAGATCTATGTAACAAAGAAGGCCATCAACTGTACCATGTAGAAATAGGAAAAAGTAGGTTTGAAACAACTTCAATGAAAATAGCACAACAGTTGCTCTCCTGGAGTTGTGGGAGAGGCATTAACTTGAATAAGGATATGCCCAAAGAACATGTAACTTTCTATGGAAAATGTGATTGGAGAAGTCTGAGCCTTTATAAGCATTTCCATATTCACTAACTTAGGAATTTGAGAAGGTTGCCAGTATATTCTTTAAGAATGTCTTGGACCTGCTCTAATAGCCTGCTAACCTGTCTCTCTGCTTCATTTTGATTCCTTCTGGTCCATTAGCCACATTGCCACTAAGATGATGTTTATAAGGTGTAAGTCTTTGCTTCTCCCTATTTGAAATAAGCAAGATACCAAATCTCTTAGCCTGTTTCTCATCTAAAAAAGGATAATTTTGAGTGCCTGTCTGGCTTAGTTGGTAGAGCATATGACTCTTGATCATGGCGTTGTGAGTTTGAGCCCCATGTTGGGTGGAGACATTACCTAAAAAAAAAAAAAGATAATAATAAGGATAATAATAAGGATACATTCTTCATTGGATTGTTAGAATAAAAATAAAATAGAATTAAAATACTTTATAGTGTTGAGCTCTTTTTGAGAAAAGATTATCTGGTTATTCAAAATTATGGCAAACTTATTCTATAACAAATACGACAAAGGGTTATGAAAAAGGCCCTTTATGATCTCATCCCTAACCATCCTGCTTCATTTTTAGCACCCCTATCCTGCATCCAATCGACAGAACTGCTGGATGTTTCCCACACGGCATTCTCTCTTTATGCATTTGCACTTGTGACAATTCCCCTGTCTCCACACTGTAGTTTGTTCTCAGAGTTTCCCATAGAAAACTTGTTGGGAATAATATAATACCCTGCATTGGGTATATTATTATTATATATATTATTAATATAATAATATAATAATATTAATTATTATAATACAATAATAATATAATATAATAATATAATAAGTATTATACCATTTTATACCGTAATACAATTATCTGTTTACTTGTCAGTTTCCCTCACTAGTCTGTGAGGTGATTGATTCGTGGAATTGACGTCTTCTCTTTTGTCTTACTGTTCCTAGTAACTGTAGGCATATAGTTGAATGATTGATAAAGAAATATCTGTTCATTGAGTAAGTGAATGAACAAATGAATGGAAAGACTAGAATAAAAAGGAATGGAGAGACAGTGAAAAGTAGCAGTTGAGTCAAAGGATTCTGGAACCTGGGTCTATAGCCTAGCTCTGTAAATTATACTCTTTGTGACTTTGAATGAATTACTTAACCCTCTTTGTGCCTTCTTTTTTTAACTTTCTCTCCCCCCCCCCCATATATAAAATGGGACTAATAGTATTTACTTCATAGCGGAACTAAATTAGTTAATATATGTATAAACAGTGTATGACACATAGTAAGCTCTATTTAGTTGCTAGCTGCTGCTACTAATGTTTTTATTATTTTGCTGGTGATTGAGAACCAGTCAGCATCTTTACTGCCAAGAATAATGTTGTCTTTATCCATGTAAGCTGGCCTCAGACTTTGAATTTTAAGATAATGTTCAGGTCTTAAAAGTTGGTTAATTTGCTCCTGATTCTTTGTCTTTACAGGGCTCAATGGAACAAGTCAGTTCGCATTTCTTGGAGCAGACACTCGACAAGAAGCTCATGTCAGATCTCAGGGTAACTTGGATTCTTTGTTGCTTAAACTGAGTTTCTGTAACCAGTATCAGTCAGTATAGCTGTCTTCGAAGTTGTGTGGATTTAATTTTGCAGCCCATATATTTGTTAAGTAAATGTTCGGTGACTAAATTACATTTTAGTTTAAAATATTATTAACTTGGGGGATCCCTGGATGGCTCAGCAGTTTGGCGCCGCCTTTGGCCCAGGTCGTGATCCTGGAGTCCTGGGGTCGTGTCCCACATCGGGCTCCCTGTGTGAAGCCTGCTTCTCCCCCTGCCTGTGTCTCTGCCTCTGTGTGTGTGTGTGTGTGTCTATCATGAATAAATAAATAAAATCTTAAAAAAAAAAATCTTAGTAACTTGAACCAAATTACAAATTACGTCATTTAAGTTCAAATTATTTTATTTTAAAATTATTTTAGTGAAATACTTTATACAGGTGTATTTTACAAAGCAGAGGCAAGATTAACTTTCTGTTTGCTAAAAACTACAAAGATCTGGTCTGAATTTTATGACCAGGTGAGATTTTATGACGTTAGGATTCCTTTTCTATAGCAATTTCCATGGAGGAATCAGTAAATTCTTTTTCTGAAAAGTAACAAAGTGCCTCTTATAGAATGCCTTTAAGCCTTGACCATGTTCTCTAATATAATTGTAGGACTAAATATGAGTTAGTACGTCATTATCTTAATTTTTATTTTTTATTTATTTTTTAATTTTTAGATTTTTAATTTTTATTTATTTTATTTTTTTAAAGATTTTATTTATTTATTCATGAGAGACCCAGAGAGAGGCAGAGACATAGGCAGACGGAGAAGGAGGCTCCATGCAGGGAGCTCGACGTGGGACTCGATCCTGAGACTCCAGGATCATGCTCTGCGCCAAAGGCAGGCACCAAACCACTGAGCCACCCAGGCGCCCCTAGATTTTTTATTTATTCATGAGAGACACACACAGAGAGAAAGGCAGAGACACAAGCAGAGGGAGAAGCAGGTTCCAAGCAGGGAGCCTGACGTGGGACTCGATCCCGGGTCTCCAGGATCACACCCTAGGCTGAAGGTGGCGCTAAACTGCTGAGCCACCAGGGCTGCCCCTATCTTAAGGAATTACAGAATCTTTGATAAATAGAAGGAAAAGGAAAACACTTTACTTATATTCCCACTACTCTACACATTGACTTTTGTCATGCTTTTATGCATGTTTTAAACATAAATAAATCCTTGTATTTAGATAAGTTTGCAGTCTAGTTTTTACATTTATCACTGTATTGTATGCCTTTTTTCATATAGTCAACTTTAATACTTAGTATTTTTACTGATTGTGTAATACCTTAAGCAGATGTGACAATTTCTTAGCCCTGTCTTATATATATATATTATTTAGATTCTCCCATTTTTCCACCATTATAGATCATATAAAGAATATCATCTTGCATATTAGATATTTCTTCTTTTGAGTCATTCCATAAGATAAATTTTTAGGTTGAGGAATTTCTGTTTACACTTAATAAAACATTGCCATATGGATTTCCTGAAGGGCATTGCCTTCATTTGAGGCTGGTGATTAAGTGTTCTTTTTATATACTAGAGTATATATGTATGTAAAAAATAGCATGCTCGTGATAAATGGCAAAGGATGGGTAATGCAAGGGTTTCTAAGATACATCACAGGGTATGAACATTACTGCTGGGTCTGACCCACATCCTTGTAGACTTAGGTGCACTATTTCATCAGGGCCTTTCCTATGATGAATAAGGAAGGCCAATGACCAAGAAGAGTCTTAAGAGGCTGATATATAAAGCAGAATGGCAATTCATTCATAATGAAAACCATAATGGGTTGAAATAGATATTCACTTTAGCTGACCAATATGTTCCCTCTTAGGCAGTCTATGAAGAGTGTGAATTTACCAAAAAGTTGCATAGTGAGTGCAGTGTTACTCAAATAGAGCACAAGTATTACCAAATTCAGACTTCTACTGGGACTAAAAAAATTCTTTTCTAGGGCTAGTTAATTATCTGCCAGGATAGTGCTAGAGGGACACTGCTATTATTTACCTCTCTGGTTCTCCCTTTCCTGTGTTGCAACGGCAAACATAAACTACCTGTCTGATCGGTGCATTCTTTTATTATCTTTAATAAGATTAATATCAGCTCTGACAGACCTGTGAACCTTTGGTCTTACTTTACACTGAATTTGCATTTTTCTGCTCTGATGAGTTGAATACTTCTTTTGAAAATGTAATTCTCAGAGAGCAGTCTTATTTCCTACTTTCCTGTGTTCTCAGAATACGTTTTTCTGTTCCCTCGTGAACCCCTTGCAAATGGTAATTGTCATTGTCCTCTACAGAGAAAACGCACTGCACATGAACGTGCCAAGGAACTTTACAGCTCAGGAGAGTTTTCCAGTGGCAGAAAGTGGGGAGATGATGCACCCAAAGAAGAAATAGATACAGGAGCTGTGAACTTGATTGAGTCAGGAGCTTGTGGAGCCTTTGTTCATGGATTGGAAGATGAGATGTATGGTAAGTATGACTGCATACTAATAACAGTGCCCATTTACTGAGTGCCTGCCGTGTATCAGGCGTACACTGGTTAATATTAACATGTAGTGTCTCTTTTAGTTTTCACAGTCATTCTATGAAATACCTACTGTTACTTAATTTCAAGAACAGAAGATTGAGGCCCAGGTGGTATAATACAGTGGTTAAGAGCATGGACTTTGGGTTCAGTCCATCTAGGTTCCAGCATTTATATAAAACAAGGTTAAGGGATCCCTGGGTGGCGCAGCAGTTTAGCGCCTGCCTTTGGCCCAGGGCGCGATCCTGGAGACCCGGGATCGAGTCCCACATCGGGCTCCCGGTGCATGGAGCCTGCTTCTCCCTCTGCCTGTGTCTCTGCCTCTCTCTCTCTCTGTGACTATCATAAATAAATAAAAATTAAAAAAAAAAACAAAAAAAAAAAAACAAGGTTAATAATAAATGTTTCTGAATTGCAAGAATTAAATGAGATTATATAGACACAAAATACTTGGCATAATACATGACCCACTTATAGTAAGCACTTAATAACTGGTAGTACAAATTGATATTATTTATACCAATAATAATAACTTGTTATTGGTCACCTAGCTGGTATGAGACAGAAGCAAGATTTGAGCTCAGATATGTTTGACCTCAAAGCCTTTATATTATGACTAATGACTTTCTTTCACCTTCATTTTTTAAAGAAAGTATGTATTTTATTTATTTATTTATTTATTTATTTATTTATTTATTTATGAAAAAAAGTGTGAGCAGCAGGGTGGGGGCAGAGGGGTTGCAGGGCTGTCTCACAACCCTGAGATCATGAACCTGAGACAAAACCAAGAGTCTGACAGTCAACCTACTGAGCCACTCAGGAGCCTCTACCTTCATTTTTGAAAGATTATTTCACTGGAAATTGAATTCTAGTTTAATAGGGTGGGTTTTTGTTTTTGTTTTTGTTTTTTCCAGTCTTACTAGGTGTTCCACAATTTTCCAATTTGCATTGTTGACAAGTCTGCTGCCATTTTTTTGTTTGTTCTTCTGTATATGTCTTTGTATAGCTGCTTTTTTTTTTTTTAAGATTTTATTTATTTATTCATGAGAGACACAGAGAGGCAGAGACACAGGCAGAGGGAGAAGCAGGCTCCACGCAGGGAGCACGATGTGGAACTCGATCCTAGGACTCCAGGATCACGCTCTGAGCCAAACAAAGGCAGATGCTTGACTGCTAAGCCATCCACGCATACCCTATAGTTGCTTTTTTTTTTTTTTTAAAGATTTTAATTATTTATTCATGAGAGACACACACACACAGAGAGGCAGAGACACAAGCAGAGGGAGAAGCAGGCTCCCCGCAGGGAGCCTGATCTGGGACTCCATCCTGGGTCTCCAGGATCACGCCCTGGACTAAAGGCAGCATTAAACCACTGAGCCATCGGGGCTGCCCCCTATAGTTGCTTTTTAAAAAAGTTTTTTTTTTTTTTTAATTTTTTATTTATTTATGATAGTCACAGAGAGAGAGAGAGAGGCAGAGACACAGGCGGAGGGAGAAGCAGGCTCCATGCACCGGGAGCCTGATGTGGGATTCGATCCCAGGTCTCCAGGATCGCGCCCTGGGCCAAAGGCAGGCGCCAAACCGCTGCGCCACCCAGGGATCCCTAAAAAAGTTTTAAATTCAAATTAGTTAACATACAGTTTATTATTATTTCAGGGGTAGAATTTAGTGATTCATCAGTCATATATAACACCCACTGCTCATTACATCAAGTGCCCTCCTTAATGACTATTACCCAATTACCCTTCACTCACCTCCCCTCTTGCAATCCTCAGTTTGTTCCCTATAGTCAAGAGTCTCTTATGGTTTGCCTCCCTCTCTGTTTTTATCTTTATTTTTCCTTCCGTTCCTCTATGTTCCATGAGCTTTTTTTTTTTTTTTTTGAGTTTTGTTTTTTAAATTCCATATATAAATCCTACAGTATATGTTTTTCCCAGACTGACTCCTTTCACTTAGTGTAATACACTCTACTTCCATCTATATTGTAGTAAATGACAGGATTTCATTCTTTTTGATGGCTGAGTAATATTCTCTTGTATACATACATCTTCTTTATCTATCTCTAGTTGCTTTTAGAATTTTCTCTTTGTCACTGGTTTTAAATAGTTTAATTGTGGTGTGTTTTGGTGTCATTGCTTCATGCTTCTTATGCTTGAAGTTTGTTGCTTCTTAGATTTGTGGGTTTATAATTTTCTATCAGATTAAAAAATCTTTTGCCGTTATTTCTTCATATATTTTTCTGTCCCATATTCCTTTGGTGACTCCAGTCACACATACAGTGGACTACTACAGGTTGTCCTGTAGCTCATTGGTGCCCCACACCCCGGCCCCCTTTGAAGAGAAGTAGTGGGAGGAGGGGCAGGAGGAGAGAGAGAGTTTTAAGCAGGCTTTGTGTCCAGCTTGGATCCCAATGCAGGGCTCAATATTACAATCCTGAGATCATGACCTGAGCGGAAACCAGGAGTCAGACACCTAATTGACTGAGCCATCCAGGCACCCCTCCATCCCTATTTTTATCTTGTCTTTTTTTTCTTGTTTCATTTGGGATATTTATTGCTTTGTATTGGAGTTCACTTATCTTTTCTTCTGCCATGTGTAATCTGATTATAATCCCATCCAGTATATTTTTCATCTTAGACATAATAGTTTTCGTTCATATAAATTCAACTAGAATTTGAGTTTGCTTAGTATCTCCCATGTATCTGCTTAATCTGCTTGATCTTTAACTTTGTCAACAGAGAATGCATTTATAATAACTATGCTAATATTTTTGCTTACTAGGTCTGTTGTTTTTGTCTACTAGATCTATTTGTGTGATTTCTGTGTTGGTTTTGATTGATTTTTCTCCTTGTTACGGATATTTTCCTACTTCTATGCATCCCTAGTAATTTTCAGTTGGATGCCAGCCATTGTGAATTTTACTGTGTTCGGTAATGAATATTGTTATATTCCTATAAATATTCTTTTTTTTTTTAAGATTTTATTTATTTATTCATAGAGACACACACAGAGAGAGAGAGAGGCAGAGACACAGGCAGAGGGAGAAGCAGGCTCCATGCAGAGAGCCTGACATGGGACTTGATCCAGGGTCTCCAGGACCACGCCCTGGGCTGCAGGCAGCGCTAAACCACTGCACCACCGGGGCTGCCCCCTATAAGTATTCTTGAGCTTTGTTCTGGGTTGCGTTTATTTTGGGTCTTAGTTTGAAGCTTTGTTAAAGGGAATTGAAGCAGCACTTCATCTAGGGCTTATTTTTCTCCCACCTCAAGCTCTTCTTTTTTTTTTAGTACCCATCTCTCTTTATATATATATATATATATATATATATATATATATATATATATATATATATATATTGTTTTGTTTTGTTTGAAAGATTTTATTTATTTATTCATGAAAGACACAGAGAGAGAAACAGGCAGAGAGAGAAGCAGGCTCCATGCAGGGAGCCTGATGTGGGACTCGATCCCAGGTCTCCAGGATCAGGCCCTGGGGTGAAGGCGGCACTAAACTGCTGAACTACCCGGGCTGCCCTATATTTTTGTTTTATTGAAGTTCTATTTGCCAACATATAGTATAACACCCAGGGCTCATCCTGTCAAGTGTCCCCCTCAGTTCCCATCACCTAGTCACCCCATCCCCCTGCCCGCCTCCCCTTCTACTGCCCCTTGTTTGCTTCCCAGAGTTAGGAGTCTCTCATGTTTTGTCACCCTCTCTAATTTTTCCTACTCATTTTCCCTACTTTCCCCTATAATCTCTTTTACTATTTCTTTTATTCCCCATATGAGTGAAACCATATAATGATTGTCCTTCTCCGATTGACTTACTTCACTCAACATAATACCCTCCATAATACCCAAAATACCCTTCATAATACCCACGTCAAAGCAAATGGTGGGTATTCGTCCTTTCTAGTGGCTGATCAAACAAACTCTTCTGAAGAAACAATTGTAGACCATTTGTGAGCTTTGGAGATTGTTCCCTCTAGTTCTTAGTAGTTCTTCCTCAGACTGCAATTTCTTTGTAAATCAGAACTCAGCTGATAACTTGAGGGAGACGCTCTGCAGATCTCCAAAGTGTTCTCTCTGTAGTTCTGTCCTTTCTGGTACTTTGCCTTATGAACTCTATACACATTGGCCTTTCCAGACTCCCAGCTCTATCTTCTCAACTCAGGGAGATCTAGAATCTGGAAATTCTTTCCAGATAATAAACTGGTATAATTCTAGAGCCCACTTCATTTATTTCCTGTCTCTCAGGGATCACTACCCTTTATTGATGTCTAGTGTGTTGAATACTGTTGTTTCTGATTTTTATTTCTGTTTCTAGTTGTTTCAGATAAAAAGATAAGTCTAGTCCTTGTTAATGGCCATCGTAAACAAAATAGAAGTTCTGCAAAGCCCTTGTAATTTCCATAATATGATGCTATCTCTCTCACATAAAGAATGTCATTGCAAAAGAAAAAAAAAAAGAATGTCATTGCTTTGAGATGGTTGACTATAACCGTCTCTTCACTAATTTTAGTGAAATTTTCAATAATTGTAACGGACCAGGAGAGTTAATGTTGATTGTCCAGATTTTAAGAGTCTCATGCTCTACCGACTGAGCTAGCCGGGCGATTGTCCAGATTTTAAAGTAGATTTGTATCAGAGGATTAGAACTCAGGTCTTTAAAATGCCTATAAAAAATTACCTCAGAATAGAACTTCTTAGAAGGGCAAGAAAATTACTTTTGAAAGACAGTTTTCTGTTAAAAGATACAAGAATTGAGTTACCTTATCTAGTTTGTATATGGTTTTCATGAGTGGGTATCTTCCCCACTTTCTTAAAGTTTGCATTATGCCACTTTGGTTTTATGAAAGACCTATATTAGTACCTGTTTTTGTTAACCAAAAGAAATCCAAAGAGTACTTTCGTTTTTATGGAAAAAAGTTGTCACCATCACCATGTAAATCTTTTGTAAAAGGTGACACAACGTGAACTTCTACAAAGTGGGGGATACTCTGCTTTACATTGTTTATACTCTGCTTTACATCATTTCAGTTTATGAAAGGTTTCATCTTTCAGTCTACTTTGGATAATGGATGAAACCTGAATGTAGAAATTAGTTAAAGCAACCTGTGCTTTTTTTGTTCTTTGTGAACTTGATACATGAATTATACTTTAAATGGATTTCGTAATAAGGAAGTCCAGTTTTAATAGCCATTTTATCCTAAGACAAGTAATGAAACTGTTTTATTTAGTTTCTACTAGCATTTTTGCTTTGTTTAGTTTTACAGTTGAATTTTGTCACCATTAATGTTTATTTCATTTAGTTCTACATATGTTTGTCACTAATGGTTTTGGTGGTTTTTTTTTAAGATTTTATTTTATTTACTTGAGAGAGAGAGAGAACATGAGTGGAGGGTGGGGCAGAGGAGGAAGGAGAGGGAGAGAATCCCAAGCGGACGCTGCACGGAACTCAACTTGGTGCTCCATTTTACGACCCTGAGACTGTGACCTGAGTCGAAATCAAGAGTCAGACTCTCCATCCAGGTGCCCCAGTTTGTCACTAAGCATTAGTCAAAGGAACTTAACTTTGGAAAGCAAATAGATCATAACCAGGATCAGGTATGGCAGCTTTCTAATTTTATCATATTTCTAAAATTCTGGGACACATTGCTGGGAATGAAATGGAGCCTTATTTCATTAGCTGTGGACTTTAGTATCACACATACTTATAGTTCTGTAGTTGTTCCATGTTCTACCTCTCTTTGTATATACGATTTCTCTACTTAGAAAGACCTTTTTCCTTTCTTTTGGCTTAGCAACTCCTCTAGATATTGTTTTAGAGGTCACTTGTTCCAGAAAGCTGCCTCTGAACCTGTTTAGTGGGCTGCATACCTCTTCTGCATATTCTTATACTCCCTGTGTTTTTCATTGTACCACTCATCGCTTTGTAATGCAATTAACTATTCTTTCTGTAGGTGCTGGGAGACCGTCTCTTTCTTGCTCATCTTTATGTCTTCAGTACTAAACACATAGCTAGCAAATTGCAAAGCCAGGATCTGATTACATATGATAAGGCACCAGAGGATCCTTTTCCTCCCCTCTGGCATAGCTGATTCCTTTTCTCTGCCCTGGACCCTTTAAGGAGACCGTAATACATTTTCAACATTCCAAAGAGTCCAGTAGAAATAGTTAATTTACCAGACTACACATACAAAGTGAAACACCAAGTTTCTTTGCTTCCGCTTGGAATTGCATCAGCTCACATCCATACTGAGCATCTCATGCTGATCAGAAGTGTCCCTGTGATTTGCTTTGTGGACTTGCAAGAGTTACGTATGAGTTAGTGTGGTATAATGGGCGGAAGCCCTAGGTGGAAGAGCCAACATTTAACACATTTCGGTCCATCTCTGGCTTTCTTTGTAATTATTAGCAATTTCATGTTTAAATTACATGATTATGAAATGTAGCAAATCCTTTCCTTCTGATGAAAGGAAGAATTCATCACTACCAAGAAAATTCTGAGTCATCACCCTGTAATGTAGTAATTCTGCTTTTAAAGTATCTATAAAACCTTTCTTATACAAAAAACAAATTATATTCGTGAGTTTTAACCACAGTTTGAGTGGGTTTTCTTTCTTTTTTGAAACTATACATTTTGTTACAGAACCATGTGGGAACCACGGGAACAAAACAAGCACATATGGAAGTCCTGTGAGCATTGTCTGTAGTTTACTCACCTCTCATCTTTATATCAAGGCACTTAGCACAGGGCCTGGCATGTAGTATACATTCAGGAAACATTACTAGTGAACAAATGAAGGGCTTTCTGGATCAGTGACTTTACTGTTATATATGTTCAGGCCATACAGAGAGGTAGAAGACATGCCTCTGTTTTCAAGGTGCTTGTGAGATGGATACCTATGCTGTACCTAACATCTACTGGGTTTTTAACATATGCCAGGCACTGTACTACATGCTTTACCTACATTATGTCATTTAGTCCTCCTAACTACTCTGTAAGGAAATGAGTATTATCCCTGTTCAAGGTGAAAAAATTGAGGTGCTAGGAAGTTAAGTTACTTAATCAAGATCACCCTTCAAGTTAGTGGAGGAATTACTCTTCACAACTTACTGTGAGACCTTTATCATTCTAAAGCTTGTATCCTTAACCACTATATAATGATAGTCTAGAATGAGCAGACCTGGATACTAGTCTTATCTCCGCTCTCACTCACCTTAAGGCCACTTAATTCACTTTGCTGAATCTTATTTCTAAGATGAGAAAATAATATCTAGTCTGTTTTAATCTTAATTATTTAAAATCTGCTTTTTAAAAAAGTACTGAATGGAATACAGTGGTTGGAGGACTGGGGTATATAAGAGCTTAGTTTTCAAGAAGTTCAGATAATAGAGATAGATGTGTGACTTGATTGCATGTCTGCGACTCAGGTTGTAAATCTTAGTCCCTGTGACACCAAAGTCTTTGTTCTTAGGTCAGTGTGAAGATGATAGCTGAATCTGTGGTCATGGAGGAGACCTCCCAGAGAGAGTTTATTAAAAAGAGGAGTAGAGAGCAAAAGACAAACCTGAATGAAAAGGAATCTTTGGATTTGTCCTATGGCTCTTAACCTGATATGCAGTGTTATTGGTTCCCTGTGTCTAGAGGTCCGCATTGCTGCTGTGGAGGCTCTCTGCATGCTGGCCCAATCTTCACCTTCTTTTGCGGAGAAGTGCCTTGATTTCCTGGTTGACATGTTTAATGATGAAATTGAGGAAGTACGTCTGCAGTCCATACACACCATGAGAAAAATTTCTAATAATATCACTCTCCGAGAGGATCAGCTTGATACTGTCCTGGCTGTGTTAGAGGTGAGTCTTCATAGTTTGTTACTCATTTCTTCATCAGTACTTCCTGAGAGCCACTTTATTTTTAAACCAGGCGTTATGGGGTGCCATGGCAGTCGGTTGGACATCTAATTCTTGATTTTAGCTCAGGTAGTGATCTCAGGGTTATGAGCCCTGTGTCAGGCTCTGTGCTCAACATGCAGACTGTCTCTCCTTCTGCCCCCTTTCACCACATGCCCATGCACAAGTTCTCTCTCTCTCTCTCTCTTTTTCTCTCTCAAATAAATAAGTAAATAAATCTTTAAACCAAGCATTGTGCTAGGTACTAGTGATGCAATAGTGTATGAGCAGCACGATCGCACAACTCCACCAAGGTGGAGGAGACTTACCGTTAAACAGGAAACTCAAAGCTCAGTATTGTTGTGATCAGGAAAGGACAGGGTTGCCTGAGGTAAGGTTGGGAGATGGGGAGGGAGGAAGGAATGCTATAGTGAACACTTGGAGGAGGAAAACTTGGGGAGGCCTTTTCTTAGGAAGGAATGGCACTGATGGTAGGGTAGAAGGGCACCGGAGGGAGCAGTGTCTGTGGATCCAGAGGTAAGAGTGAGTATGATGCATTTAAGGAATTAAAAGAAATTCATTGTAATAGCATAGAGCTGAAGTGATGTGAAGAGAAGTGGTTATAGATAAGGCAGGGGACTAAATAATGAAGAATTCTTTTCAGCCTTTGATTTGATTTACTGCTTCTAGTGAATCGTAGGATGTTACAGCAGGAATAGATCTTAGGGAGTCAACTCATTCAACCCTAGAGTTTTACAAAGAACAAAGTAATTTGTTTGTGGTCACATTGCTGGTAAGTGGCTGTGCCAGGATATGAACACAGATTTGCCTTCCAGGCTGTACAACTCTTTGTGGTTCTTGAATTATTTTTCTAAAGTATTTGGAATTTATTTGTGAGTCCCGACATTTTTCAGAATATTAATAAATGAGATTTGGCCTCTGGGTTTCTTTCTTGTTTCTGTTGGTTTTGTTTTGTCAGATATTGTGAAAAGGATAGCTATTGAGTGTTTAGTCATTAGCACTTAATACAGATTTCTGCTCCATACAGATTGGGTGCTTTGATTTTGAAGTTCCCTATCAATTTCCTCAGCTGCTTATCTTAGCACTGCTGGTAGGATTTTTCCTGAATTATAAGTCTGTATTTATAATTTTCATTTATTTTTTTCCTACGAAGACAAGTTTGCATTCTGTGCATTGTTCTCTGTGGGTGGGCTTGCTGCCTAGCCCTGCCTTTCCTTTTTGCATTCTTTCCCACCATTCCTCCTCTTGAACTTGATATCAGTCACTCCCTTAATCATCATGCTTTTCCTCACCATTTTTCTTTCACTGTTTTTCCCTTCAGCCTGCAAAAACTGCCACTTTTTACCTCATAGACTTTGCTTATCCTCAGATCTATATGAGGCAGCATATTTCCTAAGTAACTCCATCCTAGGTGGGTTAAGTAGAACTCCTCTGTCTTCATGGGTCACCCTGTGTCTAGCATATATCAAGATGGTTGTTGATATTTGAATTCTTTATTTCACAAGACTAAGAGCTTTACAGGATCCTGGCTTCTTTCATTTTTTTAAAATTTCTTGTGCCTTGTAGTGTCTGATACAGGTAGATGCTCAGGAAATGTTTGCTAAATATCTGAGCTCTGTTCTGAGGTATATTTTGATGTACAGAATTGTTCATAGGGCCACAAGCATGCTTAAGTATCTATGACTATAGTTTTCACATTTTATTGCTAATGGCAGATTTTATCTAACTCCTTCTCCTTGATGTGATTATGAGCTACCTAAAGAGAGTGACCATATTAAACCCTTTATCATATTCCTTTGATGTGGTAACTAATGCGTATTGGATGCTTAGTAACATGTTCTAAAATAAATCTGCACAGGTCAACTGTATAACTAGGAATTTCTTAAGAAGCATAGTCAAAATTGTTTTCTTACTACTTTGAATTTGTTTTTCCAATACATTAATAGAGCTGCCTTTTATCAGTGGTGGTGATTTGCTATATGGGAAACGTATCTAACGGTTAAGTGTCAGTCCCTGTCTTTGGTCCCTGGCCTTTTTACCTGGGTTTTTTGTTTGTGTGTGTGTTAGTATTTATTGACCACCTATTATTTGCCAGGCACTGTGCCAAGGAGGATACAATAGTGAGCAAAAACCTTGGCGCTGCTGCTCTCGTGGACCTTATAATTTAGATATGAGGGAGATAGACAAATATGACACAAATAGAGGTATAATCATCTGAGTAAGGAGCACATGACAGAAAGGAGTGAGGTCCAATGGGCATATGTTATGGAAGCACTTAGTCTTTGGAGGCTAACGGGGTGCAGCAAATCAGGGAGTGTTTCTGAAGCTGATCTCTGAGGAAGAAATTAGACCCTAACTTGGCAGAGAAGAGTTGGGAGTATGGAGTATAAGAATATTCCAGGCAGGGCAGCAGCAAGTGTAGAAACTGTGGTAGGTGGAAGGAAGCATGGCACAATAGAGGGACCAAAGAGAGCCTAGTGGTAACAAAGAGCTAGTGTGTAGCATGAGATTAGGCTGGAGCTCTCATGTAGAGCTTTGAAAATCCTATTAAGGGAAGAGCACCTGCAAGTTACTTAGGGTGTCCACCAGCTTTGTGACTTCAGACATATTATTAATTCCCACCAGTCCTTGGTTTTCTCATGTATAAAGTGAGGATAATTCCACATATTCATATGTTTCTTTTAAGAATTGAGATTCATGTAAAATGCGTAGCATGATAGTAGTTCATAATATGTATACAGTCATTCAAGAAACATTACTGACTTTTTTGCAGAGCCAGCTTCTGCACTAGGTTCTAAGGACAATTAGTTGTTACCTCTGATTTGTTCACAATTTTTAGAGAAGGCAGCAGTATAAACCAGTAATTACAAGATCATATCAAAAGTAAGTAAGCTAAGGAATGACATTCTGGCTAGAGTGCTATCATGTAGCTACTGATGAAGGCTGGGAGGGCAGAAATGGCACAGCATAGACAGAGATGTTGAGAAGTTCACATGGCTCTGAGGGAGAAATGAGCAAAGAACTGATTGTGAAGGACCTTGTGTGCTGTGCTGGGGAGGCTGAGCTTTGTTCGAGAGGTGTGGGGAAGCCAAATGAGGTTACTAAACAGCAAAAACGGAGTCAGATGTATTTATTAAGGAGTTGGCCTGGGTAATTATACAGAGAAGAATTGAGAGACTTGCAGGCTGAAAGAGGGTTCCTGGAGAATAAAGAAGTCATAATCTCAAACCTAGCTTTGGAGAAGAATCTCTGATTCTTAGATTTTGCTGTGTGGATGCAGATGCATTCCTTTAAAATTTTTAGTTTGATTTGCTTCATGTATTAAGTAAACTTAACACTATAAAACTTTTAGGAGAAAATATTTGTGACCTTGGATTAGACAAAGATTTCTTAGACATGACACCAAAACTTAACTCATAAGAGAAATAACTAGATAAATTGGACTTTATCAAAATTTAAAAGCTCTTCAAGATATTTCAAGATGCTCTTAAAGTATCTCCAAAAATATGATTTAAAGTAATTATAAAAACAGCACAACAATGTAAATGTATTTAATGCCATCAAACTGTATACTTAAGATATACGTTGACTTAAAATGGTAAATTTTATGTTGTGTGTATTTTACCACAATAAAGAGAGATGATAGGATCAAATCAAACATATATAATGCCTCTAATGTATTAACTGTGCGCAAAAGGGGCAGATGGACTTGGATACAGAAACATGCATAGAGGAAAGGTGATGTGAGGACATACCACAGACTGGGAGAAAATATTTGCAAAACACATATCTGATAAAGAATATAGAAAGAATTCTCAAAATTCAGTAATAAAAAAGCAAATCACCCAATTATGAAAGCATCTGGCACCCTTGTCCACTGCTGATGGGAATGCAAAATGGTACTGTCACTTTCGAAGTTTTTTTATGAAGTTAAGCATAAATTTACCATTTGATACTGTATTGCCACTCTGAAGCATTTCCGAAGGAGAACTGAAAATCTATGTCCACGCAAAAGCCCGTATGCCAGTGTTTATTGTGGCTTTACTTAAAATAGTCCCAAACTGAAAACAGCACAAATCTTTGAGTTGGGGGATGGGTAAGTAAACTAGGTAATGTATACAATGCAGTACTACTGAATAATAAAAAGGAATGAGTTGCTGATAACATGTAACAACTTGGGTGAGTCTCACATGCATTATGCTAGGTAAAAGTAGCCAGCCATGATTCCCTTTATATGACCTTTTGGGAAAGATAAAAAAATTCTTTTTTAAAGATTTTATTTATTTATTTATTCATAAGAGACAGAGAGAGAGGGGCAGAGACACAGGCAGAGGGAGAAGCAGGCTCCATGCAGGGAGCCTGATGTGGGACTCGATTCCGGGTCTCCAGGATCATGCCCTGGACTGAAGGCAGCGCTAAACCGCTGAGCACCCGGGCTGCCCTGGGAAAGATAAAATTGTAGCAGAAAATATATCTAGTTGCCAGGGACTGTGGGCAAGGGTTAGACTACAGAGGGACCCTAGGGAAGAGTTTGGTGATGGGTGTGTTTTATATCTTGATTGAAATGATGGTTATGTAACTATATGGCTTTGTTAAGCTTATGGAAGTTGTTCACTGAGAAGGATGAGTTTTACAGAATGAAAACTATACGTCAGTAAACCTGACTTAAAACAATGTTTTGGAGATCTCATTTCCACTAAAAGGTACCAAAATACCTAAGAGAAATGGCTGATTCCAGGTCTAGTGCAGGAAATTTAACAAAGTGAGCTTCTACCACCTTGTCATATAGAAAGCAGTTATTAGCTATCAAAGACCTCTAGGATCATATCAGGAAGACCCAGGAGACACATCATTAAGGGTTATAATACATTATTATAGACACATCATTAAGGACTATAACTGCAAATATGTTTAAATTCATGATTTTGTAATGATACTTAAAACACTGCATTAGCTGTCTTTGGAAGATGCTTGGTAATCAACTTCTTATTTTGGAAACTGGTAAATTAAGGAATCAAGCATTAATCCTTTCTTTTCCTATACAAACTGAACTTCATGATAACCAGCTAGTTGATAAGGAGAAGTTTCTTTTTATGAAAGTATTCCAGTTAATAAAGAAGAATGGTAGGATTTGTGTATCATTGTTTTACAACTTTAGTGAATTAGTAGATCTAGGCAGTGATCACCAGTGGTTACGAACCTCAACCAAAGAGAAACAGACATATAGTTCCTAAGGGAAGTACATCATACCACTTTAAGTGGTCTTGTTAAAAAAAAAGATTTTGGGCAGCCCTGGTGGCTCGGAGGTTTGGTGTCGCCATTCGGTCCAGGGTGTGATCCTGGAGACCTGGGATTGAGTCCCACATCGGGCTCCTTGCGTGGAGCCTGCTTCTCCTTCTGTCTGTGTCTCTGCCTCTCTTTCAATCTCTGTGTCTCTGAATAAATAAATAAATAAAATCTTTAAAAAAAGTTAAAAAAAGATTTGAGGGGATCCCTGGGTGGCTCAGTGGTTTAGCACCTGCCTTCAGCCCAGGGCGTGATTCTGGAGTCCCGGGATCGAGTCCCACATCAGGCTCCCTGCGTGGTGCCTGCTTCTCCCTCTGCTTGTGTCTCTGCCAGTCTGTCTGTCTGTCTCTCTTTCTGTCTCTCTTTCTCTGTCTCTCATGAATAAATAAATAAAATCATTAAAAAAATGAAAAAGAAAAAAAATGAAAAAGATGTGAACATGAATCTGATCTAGCCTCTAAATCTAACTACCATAATAGGATGTATAGGGAAGAAATTGTATGGAGAGAAATATGAGATATACAGTGATTTTACATATTAGAAGATATCCTTTTTTAAGGATTTTATTTATTTGAGAGAGAGTGAGCAAGAGAGAGAGCGTGAACAGAGGGAGGAGGAGAAACAGACTGAGCAGAGAGCAGGGAGCCTGATGCAGGGCTTGATCCCAGGACTGCAGGATCATGACCTGAGCTGAAGGTAGATGTTTAACCGACTGAGTCACCCAGGGGCTCCAATATTAAGAGATACTTAAGGAACATATTGCTGCAAAACAAACTTTTTGAGTCAGAGAAATGTGAGTACATACAGGATATTTGGTATTAAGCAATTATTAAATTTTTAGGCATGATATTGGTTTTGTGGGTTTTTTAAAAATAAGGAATCCTCTTTAAAAATATATTTATGGGGATGGCACCTGTGTGGCTCAGTCTGTTAAACACCTGTCTTCAGCTCAGGTCATGATCCCAAGGTCCTGGGATCAGGCTCCCTGCTTAACAGGGAGCCTGCTTCTCCTTTTTCTCCCCACCCTTGCTCTCTCTTGCTATCTCTGTCTCTCTCTCTCTCTCTCAAATAAGTAAACAAAATCTTACTGATTGATTGAAATATTTCCCAGTGAAATGCTATGGTTTCTCTGGCTGGCTTCAGAAAAATCTAATTGGGAGGAGTGGGTAAAAGTCTAGATGAAACATGATTGGCTCTGAGTTAACTGTTGAAACTGAAGGATTTATAATCTCTACTTTTATGTATGTTTCAAAATGTATGTACTAAAAAGTTTTGAAGAACTGACAGCAAATGTTGTGGAGATAGCCAAGAAGAATAGAACTGATATGCATCCATATCTTTTAGCATTAAGTTGTTGGTGACCTTTTCCAAGCATATTAGTGAGGCGGAGCAAGTGTTGGGAAGGAAAGAAGCCGTTTTCTCCAACATCATCTTGTAACACTCTCTTTTTATTTACTCTGCTCTAGCCACATAAACTTCCATACTATTTTTCAAACATGCTTCCTCTTCATGGCCTGTATATTTGCTACTCCCTTTCATTATCCTGTGTAAAATACCCCACCTATCCTAGTATCCTTACCTTTAAGCTGCTTTAGTTTCTCCCTCATACTTATTACTATCTGACCTATATAGTTACTTATTTTTGTCTTTTCGCTGGAATGAAGATCCTAAAAGCAGAGATTTGATTTTATTTGGTGCTATGTCACTAGCACTTGGTACATAAGTAGCATAGGTAGGTGCTTGATAAATGTTTGTTTAATAAATGTTCATTAGGGCAGCCTGGGTGGCTCAGCAGTTTAGCGCTGCCTTCGGCCCTGGCTGGGATCCTGGAGAACCGGGATCGAGTTCCGCGTCGGGCTCCCTGCATGGAGCCTGTTTCTCCCTCTGCCTCTCTCTCTCTCTCTGTCCCTCATGAATGGATGAATACAATCTTTAAAAAAAAAGAAGAATTACTTACATACATACATACATACATACATAAATAAATAAATAAATAAATAAATAAATAAATAAATATTCAGTAAATGTTGAATTTATATGAATGAATGAGCCAATGAATGAATTCTTCAAGCCTTTTTCAAGTGTTACCTCTTCTGTGAGGTCTTCTCAACTCCTAGCCCCTCCCCTCCCAGAAAGTTGGGACTCTTTACCCTGTGGTCCCATGGTAACTTGTACCCTCTACTGTAATAGCTAATCCATAGTGACTGCTGTTATTATTATTGCTATTACTATTATCTTTTTTAAAAGGATTCGTCCAGAGATATTCGAGAGGCTCTTCACGAACTTTTATGCTGTACTAATGTTTCGACTAAAGAAGGGATTCATCTTGCACTGGTGGAGCTGCTGAAAAATTTAACCAAGTACCCTACTGATAGAGACTCTATATGGAAGTAAGGATTTTTTGCTCATTTGCTCACTGAGTCCAATAATGTGGCAAATGTATGTTATTGGCATTATTCAGTGGATCTGAGGGTATGGCCCTCAATTTTGCCTTCAATTTAGAAACCTGATTCAACTTAACTGAGCACTCAGGAGTCTGATTCCTAAATTGAATATCACATTTTTAGATTACTTATTTGTCCATCCATCCTCCTAGCAGATAATATGTGCCTGTTACTGTACACTTATTATGTGCCAAGCCCTGTGGTAAGTGCCAGAGGTACAGAGATGAGTTTATTAGATTCCTTTTTCTCTTATATAATAATAATAATCACTTCTTTGTCTGTTTTGCATTTTGTACAGATCACAGCTATCATTGTAGAGATTAGAGGCAAGACTGGCACTTTGTCTACAGATGGAAAATCACTATCATATTTTCTCCTTGATTACCTCTATCTTTACTGACTAGAGTCAGACTTAACATTGTTCATGAATTACTGTTTGAAGGACTGATTGCATATGTTTATTATAAAATGTATATAGTTGTGCTCCAAATATTTAAGTGAGCTTATGAGATAAGATCACTCCAGCGGCATAGTTCACTGATTTTCAGAAAAATCTGTTACTAAAAATAGAAAACAGTGGGTCAGATCAAGTACTTGCAGGATCTATTAAAAACAGAAAATACCAGGGGAGTCTTCAGGGTGCACTCAGTCATTTGGGGTGTGGGGGTTGTAATGGGGAGAAACACCTGTATTGTTATGTGTAGTTCTGCAGTGACACAAAAGGAATAATTAATTCCATTTGATGAAAGGGATTGTTAAGGAATATTTCACAGAACATTCTTTTTGCTTTAAAATTAGATATGTAGTTATTTGGTTCACCCCGCATATTTATTTGAGACTGCCTTTATTGGGTAATTGTAGACAGAAAGCATTTTTACCTTCTAGTGCTCCAAAAGATTTGAAAGTAACCTATTCTTTTTTTTTTTTTTTTGAAAGTAACCTATTCTAATTGTCATTTGAGTTTTCATTTCTTTCCCTCAATGGTGGCTTTACTTAGGAATACCAAAAAAGGATGTGTAAAAGAATGAAGGAATAGTCACAGTGACATATTTTTAAGACATTTTGAAAGATAGATACATTAATGAAAGCTTTGAAGGAGGTAGTTTGTCCTGTTTATGTATCTTTTAGTTCATTCAATATGCTTATGGAGTACTTGGCTGTTTAACCCAATCACTGTGTTAGAAACTGTGGAGAGTTAAAAATGGATTCAATTCAGAGGCCTTGCCTTCAAATATCAGGAAAGGAGAGAAGTAGGAAATATGTAGATAAGTAGAAAAAATACTACAAGTCAGAATTGAAGTCCAGTTTCAGAGAGGCCCAGATGCTTGGGTGACCCGAATAGAATAGGAGATATAAAATAAAGGAGTGGTACCTGGAGGCCAAACTACATTTATAGTGTCCCCTGAAATACAAGACTAAAGGAGCTGAGAGAGTTCAGAAAATTGGTGCATTAAGTTCTTTCCACGTAGAAGGAAAAGCAGAATGGGGAAAGGTAAACTTTCCTAACAATACTGTTTTAAATGGGATACTTATTGTATTCCATATTTGCATGAATTTCATGGTGCTTGTTTCCTCTCTATTGCCAGTCTATTTGTTTTTCTGTCCTTGGGGAAGTCCCATCTCCTTTGCGAAATCTCTGATCATGGTAATCTCCTCTCTCTTTGCCAGGTGGAAAGCAGAGTATTATTTATTTGATAATTCATTACTTTGTAGTGTTTGTTGTTACAGCCCCAGAAATAAGGATTTATGGGACGCTTGAATGGCTGAGCAGTTGAGCCTCTGCCTTCACGCCTCAGGGCTTGATCCCAGGATCCGGGATCGAGTCCCGGAGCTCCTTGCAGGAAGCCTGTGGCTCCCTCTGCCTGTGTCTTTGCTTCTCTCTGTGTCTCTCATGAATAAATAAATAAAATCGTAAAAGAGAGAGAGAGAGAGAAGGATTTCTTTTCAATTCAGCACACCTTCTAAACCAGAACTTAACAAAAGATAATAGAAATGCATAGTTACCAGTACACATATAGTTCTTTATAGCTTGTAAAAGGTTTTCATGTTGTCATAATAGCTAACTAATAGTTACTTAATAATAGCTAGTTGAATTCTATGTGACACTTTGCTGAGTACTTTTTATTCATAATCTCATTTAATCCTTACAGCAACTGTATGAGGTAATGATTTTTAATTCCTTTTTGTAGGTGAGAAACATACCTGGCCAAGGCTATACAGTTACTAATTTTCATGTTTCAGATCAAGTCACTTGTGATTTCAGAACCTTCCCCAGGATATCAGTTAGAATGCTTTTGCCTATAAGTAATAGAAAATCTCATTAAAGGTTGTTTAAACAGTAAGGTCTAATTTTTTGGCATAACAAATCAGGAAGTCAGTTTTAGAATTGGTCATTCAGCAGCTTAACAGGGTTAGAACTCTGGTTGATTTCTCTGCAGTTCCCTGGCTTTCTTCTTATATTTGCAGGATGGCTGCCTCATAAGACAATATGTTAAGGCAGGAAGGAAAGGGCATTCCCTCTCACACATTTCTCTTTTTGCCTAGGAGAACACTCCTGAGTAGCTCCTCACCAGACTTCTCTTCTTGCTTCTTTGACCAGAAATGGGTTACTTTATTACCTGCAAAGCAGTCACTGGAAAATGGGAATGGGATTATCATGATGGGTTTAGGCCAGTTGTAGTTGAGCCCTTGAGCTGAGCCTATCTTCTCTGAGCACCTACCTGATACCTGAATAAAATCAGGGTTCTCTTGGCAAGGAAGTTGGAGAATATGGCTGTTGTTTAAATAACCAGCAGTAATTTATGCCATACCAGCTCTTTAATTTTCATGATAGCAGTTTTTTAGATGAATTAACTGAGTTCCAGAATAATTAAATGACTTATTTGAGGTCATAGGTGTAGCAAAAATGGGTGGTTGGGAATTTATAATTCTGAATCAGGTTTTCTAATTCTAATCCCCAGTACATTTAAAGCTTTTATTATTAAGTTATTAAGATGGGCTCTCTCATTTTGTTTATTTCAGGTGCTTGAAGTTTCTGGGAAGTCGGCATCCAACCCTGGTGCTTCCCTTGGTGCCAGAGCTCCTGAGCACCCATCCATTTTTTGACACAGCTGAACCAGACATGGATGATCCAGCTTGTATCCTCTGAGATTAGGACAGACTGGGCTGATGTGATGGGTTGTTTGTCATCTTCTTCTGTAGTATAGCTTGGGGGGGGGTCCTGAGTTTAATTTTTTTCATTTCTTTTAAGTAAGAATATATCCTGAGGGAGCCTACTAGTTATTATTTTTAGCTTTTATTCTTGTTTTCACAGTAATTCACATTTGTTATATAATACCAATATTATTAGTATTTTTTATCATTTCTTGAGCACCTGTTATATTACACACTGTTTCATGCTTTATACATTTACCACTGATCTGCTATATAACTCTTTAAGCAGTACATGTGGGATTCAGAGCCAGACATCTTTGGTTTTAAAACCTATGAACTGGGATGCCTGGGTGGCTCAGCAGTTGAGCATCTGCCTTTGGCTCAGGGCATGATCCTGGGATCCAGGATTGAGTCCTGCATCGGGCTCCCTGCGGGGAGCCTGCTTCTCCATCTGCCTATGTCTCTGCCTCTTTCTCTCTCTGTGTCTCTCATGAATAAATAAATAAAATCTTTAAAAAAAATTGAAATGGATATTGGGTAGGCAAATAGCAGACTCTTCTATAGGGATACATACAGAAGATTGGAAACTGTTTATTTTTTAATTTCTGTTTTTCCCTCTGTTAATTTTTTCCCTCAGTTATAAAATTAATATACAAAGAAAGTCCAAAAAGTTGAAAGAAGAAAAAGTTGAAAGAAGAAACTTTGTATTTAACATCCAAAGCCCTTCTAGTCAAAGTAATCAACCGTTAGCATTTTGGTGTATTTCCTTCTTTTTTAAGGCTTGGTGTTGAGATTTTGCTGTTACTATATATATTTTTTTAAACTTGGAAGATCTTCAATTTTTTTAAAGATTTTATTTATTCATGAGAGAAGAGAAAGAGAGAGAGAGAGAGAGAGAGAGAGATTGGCAGGGACACAGGCAGAGAGAGAAGCGGGCTCCATGCAGGGAGCCCAACGTGGGACTCGATCCCGGGTCTCCAGGGTCATGCCCTGGGCTGAAAGCGGCGCTAAACTGCTGAGCCACCGGGGCTGCCCTGTAACTATATTTTTTAAAATGATTCATCTCATCATCGAATACTTTATAGCTATTACTTTATAGTTACAAATACTTTATAGTTACGTATAATATACTATACATGTTAGAGTCTGCTTTTTCACTTATGAGAAAATGTGATAAGATACTATAAATTCTTCATAAATAGAATTTTTAACAATTGCATAATACTCCATCAAATAGTATGGTTATTCTCCTGGTTTGGGACATTTCGGTTGTTTCTGATTATTTGCTATTATAAATTATTCTGTACTGTATGCTTATTTTCTTAGAATAAAATTTGAGATGTAGAATTACTCAACATTCAAAAGACTTTTACTGTCTAGTGTCAAATTATGACCAAGAGATACTGTGCCCAAGTGAACTTTAGTTGGCCATGTACCGGAAGTTTCGATTTGTTATTCTCTGCAGCATCAGGCATTTTCTAAAAAACCTTTGATAATTGGTGTAATTTGGAGTGAGGTAATGTATCTCTTTATTTAAATTTGCATCTCTTTTTTAGAAAATTGTCATTTAATGAGACTTGAGGGTGGGAATTGGGGGCACCAGATTCTGGCCAAGCTCAACTTTTTAAACCTCTAGGTTTACTTAACCCACTCATCCCTCAGACATTGCAGTTTTGGTTCTTATTTTTAATGCTGCTAAAACCTGTCCAACAATGCCAGCACTGTTCTCAGATCATACCTTCAGGCACTATGCCTACCTCCGAGACAGTCTTTCTCATCTTGTTCCTGCCTTAAGGGTATGTTGAAAACAGCTTTTGTCATTATTTTTGGTGTTTTGATTTCGGCTCCTTTGTGGTTGTTAAAGAGCAGAAAGCAGGCTGTATTTTCTTTGAAAACACATTCATTCATTCTTTCTCTGTTGGGCTCTCTTGCACTGTTTTGTACTTTTGCTTTTGTATCCGTTACTTTTTAAGAAGATTCATATTTTGAATGTCCCTGTGTTATTGATTATGTTATATTAGGCAAGAAAAAGGAGTCTGAAACAATATACTCTAGACCAAAGATTAGATTGTGCAACATTTTAATGATTACATAAAGCCATAATTTCTCAATGAGTTTATTTTTTAGTAGTAAAACCTTTGTTATTTTTAAAATCTTAGAGATACAAAAAGAAAAAATTTTAATGAGCCGTGATGATACTGGTAATCACTTACTAAATGCTAACTGTACAGGCACTTTTCTAAGCCCTTCATTTGTGTTAACTCATCTCTGTTTAGGAGATTCTAAATGACTTTATTTATTTATTTAAAGATTTTATTTATTTATTCATAAGAGAGAGGCAGAGACATAGGCAGAGGGAGAAACAGGCTCCTTGTAGGGAGCCCGATACAGCACTCAATCCCAGGACCCCAGGATCACGCCCCGAGCCAAAGGCAGACACTCAACCACTGAGACACCCAGGAGTCCCTAAATGACTTTATTTAGAATAACATATGTACATGGTTAGAAAATCTAAACTGTGTAATTTACAAAATTGAAAGTGAAATCGTCTTTGTTCTCCTCCATCGCTTTCTTGAAGGGTAAGTACTTTTAGCAATATGAACAAGATATTATAATTTTCCTATAAAACATTTTGATAGCATGCTACATAAATTTATTTGGGAATAAACTGTCATTTCCCTATGAAGTGAAAGGTCAAATAAAGTTTAAAAATAAGCGTGGCAACAGATTGATCTTTATTCCCTTTTGTGTGGTTAGCTCATTTATTTCAGTTAGCAACAGAATGTGATATTCTCCGTTCTCTTTTCTTTTTCTCTTTGCAGCTTGTGGTTATGTTGTGTAGACCGTATTCATTCTCTCTCTCTCTCTCTCTCTCTCTCTCTTTCCCTTTCTTCCACTGAAGCTAGGGAATGAGAGGAAGGTTATTTACAGAATCACCTCACCTGTTTTCCCTTTCCAAAAAAAAACTTGCATTTTGTTTGTTTGTTTGTTTCTTTGTGTTACCAGAAGCTGAGCCACAGAATTTGATGGTACTATAACCCTACTATGTTTGCTTAGTTACCAGGTAGAAAACTAGTGTCATCGGCTGTTTCTCCCAGTATTGCACCCCATGAGGACCCGTCCCATCAGTTCCTGCAGCAGAGCCTTGAAAGGGTGTACAGTCTTCAGCACCTGGACCCTCAGGGAACCCAGGAGCTGCTGGAATTCACCATCCGGTGAGATGACCATCCCTTTCTTTTGACAGAATTATTAACACTTGTTAACATTCAGCATAGCTGTTTTGATTTCTAGTGTTGGCAGTTGCTAGTGTTTCTGAGTCTTGTTTGCCTGCACTCACACATGGTTTTATGACCTGTTTATATTAGCATTAGATTGGAGTTTGAGCATATTACAAAGAAAAGCTCTCTGTGTTCATGACTGGATTGATGATTAGGACAAAACTGAAGAGTTACAAAGAGGCTGTTTTTATTAGCTTTTCTTTTCTTGTGTATTAGTTAGGATGAGTGACAGAAAACGTAGAATAACAGTGGCTTATATAGGAGGAAAGGTTCATTATTTCTCGTGGGGAGGGCAGAGCTGAGATGGTTATCAGGATCCTAGGCGCATTTCTTTCTCTGTCTTCTGCATCAAGTGTTCTCTGCCTAAATATTCAAACTCTGTCCCCTCTGTATTCCAGACTGCAGGAGAAAGGAAAGAGCAGGAGAAGGGCATCATTTCTTCCCCCACTCCCTTTTAAAGGCACTTCCCCAAAGTTGCATGCTTTGATTTTACTTGTATCCCATTGACTAGAACTTAAGTTACATGGCCATATTGAGCTGCTAGGAGCTAAGAAATGCAGTCTTTTTTCTGGGTGACCAGTTCTTAGTAAACATTTGGTGACTCTGATACTCAGAAAGGAGGAGAGGATATTGGGGACCAGCAGACTGTCAGACCTTGTTAGGATATCCTGAATTATATGAAACAA
The DNA here is from genome assembly GCF_018345385.1 of Vulpes lagopus. Classification (NCBI taxonomy): domain Eukaryota; kingdom Metazoa; phylum Chordata; class Mammalia; order Carnivora; family Canidae; genus Vulpes; species Vulpes lagopus. The sequence continues at coordinate 28,774,984 of NC_054838.1, read as the reverse complement.
ATTGAAATCCATTTGCCTTTAACGAAAGCAGTATTTTTTGCTTTTATAAATAAGGTTTGTGGCAGAGTTAAGCAGCACCCTGACTCTTTACAGAAATAGTTGGTTGACCCTGAAGTGATGCCTCAGTCATGATTTTTCCCCCCTGCTCCCTTAAAGCCATTAGTTTTAGAGGCCACTATCTGAAGTTGTTGGCCCTGAGCCCAGGAAAATAAGATCCACTTTCTGACTCATCCTCACCTAAGTAAACATTGAAGTTTTGTTCTTGATGGTTTTTATCCTATTGGAACTAAAGCAAAGTACAAAATGCAATAAAAGCAAGCCAATTTGGTCATCAGCTGCAGTGCTGGCTATTAGTAGGTGCTCAGTACACACCTTTTGGTCTGATTTGCCTGCATGTTCTGGTAATAGTCCTGCTGGGCTTCAGGCTGGTGAGACCAGTTCTGTGGTCAGTCGTGGGCACTGTTTCTAACTTCAGTGCATTCTGAAGAGGGTGGCCAAGGTGGTGAAAGATCTGGAAAGAAAAGCAGATGGTGAAATAGTTATTGATGACCTACTCTGTTTTACAAAGTTATTGTAGTTAGATGTTACCGTTTCACAGAGAAGAAATGAAACTTTGGGGAGGTGAAGCAACTTGCTAAGAAGTAGCAAACCAGCCTTTGAATCTGGTTTTGACTCTAAAATTTATACTTTGTGACTTGTTGAAATGAAGGCGATTCCTATTTGATCAGGTGACCCCTGGGATTCTACAGAATTTAACTTTTCAGTAGTTGTGGAAAAGCGAAATGTTAGAGTTTCATACAGAAGTTTCTCTGATTAGGACTCTGATCACTTACTTGTTGGTACTAGTTTGTTTGTTGGTTTATTTATTTTAAAAAGATTTTATTTGAGAGAGTGAGAGAGATCAGGAACAAGGGGGAGGGGCACAGGGAGAAGCAGTCTCCTTGCTGAGCAGGAAGCCCAACATAGGACTCGATCCCAGGACCCTGGGATCATGACCTGAGCTGAAACCAAGAGTTGGATGCTTAACCAACTGAGCCACCAAGGCACCCTTGTTGGTACTAGTTTAAAACAAACTTCACTATCATACGCAAGCCATCCCCTTTGTTGTAATCCAAGCAGTCATTTAATCTAACGAGATCTCACCTATAGAAAGTGTGTTTCAGTTAGGATTCTGGGAGATGGTTTGTTTCTAGAATTTGACTTAACTGCTCTGTCTTCACCATTGTACCTTGGGTAGCATATAGGAGCTCGGTAAATATTTATTGAAGAACTGTCATTGTGATGGCTTAACCAAGAATGAAGACTTTTAAGATTTCTTTTTTAAAGATTTTTTATTCATTTATTTGACACAGAGAGAGCACAAGCAGGGGGAGTTGCAAGGAGAGGGAGAAGCAGGCTCCCCACAGAGCAGAGAGCCTGATGTGGGGCTTGATCTCAGAACCCCAGGATCATGACCCAGGCTGAAGGCAGGCAATCGACTGAGCCACCTAGGTGCCCCTTAAGAATTTTATAGATGGCATTTTCTTCTGGCCATATCTCACCTCCAGATGTATATAGATTTGATGTTTTGTAAGGCTCTCCTGTTCTTGATCATAATAAGAGCTGCTGTCTTTTAAGTGCCCCCTATGAACCCACTTTTCTAAGTGCTTTATGAGTTGAGTTTGGAAACAATCTTATGAAAAGTATTCCATTTTTAAAATGAGTGAGGGAGCTGGGGTTCATTCATTTGTTATATGGTTTTTAAAAATCCATCAGATGCTAGGCAGAAGGGGCACAATAGTAAATAAAATAGTCTTTGCTGCTAGGGATCTGACAGCCTCATTGGGGAAGTAGCTAGGTAAATAAGAGATGTATTATTGTGTTTTACATGCTGCAGTATGGGAAGTACAGAGTTCCCTAGGAAAACAGAAGGGCAGCACCTACCCCTTCCTTAGATGGCTAAGCAGTTACCTGAAGAATGAATAAAGTTCACCAAGTGAAGAAGGGAGGAAACTGTCCAGGACAGAATAGCAGAGTCCTAGACTAGAACACAGGTCTAACTCGGCTCTTCCGTCTGGTCACACTGCTGTTTCTGGTTAACAGTTTGTATGACACAAAGTGTCTAGTATAATGAGATACAAAATCCAAAGGAGTTGGTTGGAGCCTTAGTTTTCATCATTTCCTAGGTATGTGATCTTGGGCCTCAACTCCATCATCTGTAATTTGAGGGTACTGTGTAGCTGGTCATAGGATCATTGTGAAGATCATTATTATGACATGTGGAAAGTATTTTGAGAATAGCAGTTGCATAGTGTATAGTTGGTCATTTATGAAATTTTATTTTAAAATTTAAATCATGGAAAAAATTAAAAATAATAAAATTTATTTTTATTTTTTTAAATAATAAAATTTAAATTGTGACTCATTTGACATAGAAGACATGTTCTTGATATTTTGCAAATAAATTCTGTCCAAACTTTATAAATGCTTATTTCCATCATGTGGACAAAGGATTGCTAAAGTTTGTATTCCTGGGAGGGGCACTTTTGCCCTCCCAAATCATATTTGTATAAATATGGCTTAATTTTCAGCTGGTTGTAAATCAGTTTTGTTGTCATCTGTATTTGATGTAGTTGATAAATAAATGAAAAGAGTTTAATACCAAATCAATGAAATATAATATGATAAGATTATTATTTTTATTTTTTAAGGGCTTTTGAAGTTCAGCCAGACTTGAGTTCAAGGCCTGTTTTTGCCATTTATTAATCCTGTGACCTTGGACAAACCACTTAATCTCTGATCTTCTCTTTCATTCTTAGTGAAGTAGGATTAATTGCAGTTCACATTCTTAGGATTGAATGGGCTCAAGTAAAGAAACACCTAGCACACCTAGTATAGTGCACATAGAAGTGCTATTTGTACCTTTCTCATTAAAGAGTTCATAGTTTCCTGAGGGATGTTTAAGCTTAGGCTTCCTGAGGATTGTAGGCATAAAGAGGTATAGAGATGAGACAGTAGGATGACAGCATTTTGTCTAGGGCTAGCATGTTTCTTTTTTTGCTCCTAGGATAGTAGTTCGGATTTCCCATGGCTGGTTGGGTTACATCTTGTTCTGTGCAGTTGAGAACAATTGCTTCAGTGCAGGGTCTGTAGAATAGCTTAATACCTGGCAGCCATCAGCTAATGTATAGTCAGCTGGTCAGTGGCCTCTGTAATTGTAACAGGAGGCAGAATGTTCTGGAGAGGAAGCGGTTTAGAAATAAAGTGATTTGAGGCCGTCTTTGTATGGGAGATATCAGAAATGTGAAAGAGAGAGAGAGACCAGCTGGCATCTTGTAGCATTTCGCAGGTATGGTTAGCTAGTATAGGGTCTTGCCTTTTATTGTGCTGGATTCCAACACATGAGCTAGCTCTCCAGGAACCCCTCAAGCCACCAAAACTTGCAGATGATATATAACCCATAGGCCCCAATTTCTTCAGTCACTTTGGAAATAATTCATTTGGTGCTCCTTTCTAGGGTATTTCCTTCTAATACCAAGGTCCATAGGACACAGCATTAGCTTTTAGAGTTGCATGAGATTAGAGGGAGGGGCTTAGTCAAATGGACAGTTTTGTATAGGCTATTGTGAAATTTTATATGTTATGCCAACCCTGCAGCTCCGCTTCCCTTGTGACCCAAATCTTCAGGTTCTCTACAGCTATCATTTCTATTTAAAATTTGGATGTTGTCATTAAAAAACAAGATAGCTTTGCATGAATGCTTTCTGAAATGGATAATTAGTTCACACACATACACACATGCATGGGCACACACACTCATGCACACACATACGTACACACATACCTCTCCCCAAAGAAGAAGATAGAAAAACCGTGGGGTTTTTGTAGATGTATAGTGTATCCTTAGAAGATTTTAAAAGAAACTGCGAATGGTAGTTGCCCCTGGAAAAGCTGTGCTGGTTAGCAGCACCTTGGGATAGGAAGGTGGACTAATTTAATTGCATATCCTGTAGTATCTTTTGAAATCTGTACCTTATTGGTTTAATCCTATAACTAGGTACGTATTATCTATTCAAAAAATTAAAAAATTTAAATCAGTAATTCCAACCCCCACATAACTATTTTATCTGTGTGTACCACTTTGTATTTTCTTGCTCACAGACAGTTGGGTTTTATATTTTTACATTCACTTTTTCTATACTGGTATCCAGCTAGGATGCTTTTAGTTTCAGATATCCGGGAACCTCATCTCAAACTAGCTTACAGTGGCTTTTTATTTTCTCATATGAATAGAAATCTGAGGCAGCTCTAAGTAGGGTATGGTCAAGTAGTTCATTTATATCTTTATAGACCCAGTTCTCTGTCTGTTTGGATTTTATTTGTCCTCAACATTTGCTTTATCCCAAGGCTTTTTTCTTTTAGAGTTACAGTATGGCTGCCAGTGGCAATCAGGACTAATCTGAACTACTCTTGTTCAGTCTAGGGTGTGATAGAGATGGAGGCAGACCCACAGAGAGACAATATCCAACCTGCTCCAAGTGTGGAATAGAAGTCCTTCAATTAGGACTAAGAAGGCCAACTTAGGTCACATAGCCAAGGAGATGACATATACAAATTGGCTTAGTTTCGTCGGAGTCTACCTGGAAATGGGTTTGAGGACACCTTTCCCTGAACAAAATCAAGGTTCAGTTAGGAAGAATGTAGAGAATGGCTAACTGGGTAGGAAGCTAACAAAATCTACTACAATATCTTAAAAAAAATTTTTTTCCTGATGATACAAAAAATACTTGTCTATAATATAAAACACTTGGAAAATAAAGCCCAATTGGGAGAAGGGGGTAAAAAGTACCTTCATACCTCTGTCCAAAAAACCACTGTGCTGTATTTTTCTCCTACATAGAGTTTTCACGTAGTTAAGGTCATATACCTTATTACCATTTTATATTTTAACATCTGTAGAGTGTTCCAGTATAAGAGTGGAATATTGTGGGGCATAAAGCATTTCATTTCTGTTTGATATTTCTCTTAGTATTATGTCTCAGCATAAAGCTACTGATCAAAATATTTGGCCATATGTATGACTTACAGCAGTACAGTTTTACTTGCCAAAAGAATTGTATCAGCCTAGGGATGCTTGGGTGGCTCAGTGGTTGGGCATCTGCCTTCGGCCCGGGGCATGATCCTGGAGTCCCGGGATCAAGTCCCGCATTGGGCTCCCTGTAGGGAGCCTGCTTCTCCCTCTGCCTGTGTCTCTCTGCCTCTCTCTCCTGTCTCTCATGAATAAATAAATAAAATTTTCTAAAAAAATTTGTATCAGCTTAAACTGCTATCAAAATGTGAGTGAACCAATTTCATTATAACCACTCCAGCCTTGGGGGCCATCATTTAAAAATTTATGACCAATTTACTAGGTATAAAGTGGTAAAATGCTTTTGATGTGATCTTTATATGACTGTCATTCTCCCAATCCAATGTTGGGCTTGGGGTTTTCTTGACTGCAGGGATCTGCAAAGACTTGGAGAACTTCAGTCTGAACTAGCAGGAGTTGCTGACTTCTCAGCTACCTATCTTCGGTGTCAGCTTCTTCTCATCAAGGTTAGTTTGGATCCATTATGTTTGTGATTGTGATTATTATGTGCATAAAATACATAAGAAAGCAATTTAATGGATTTGGCAGTTCTTGAGGCTGTAAGTGTAAATATGTACAGTCTTTTGCAGCTGCTTAGCAGTGGAAACATTATGTACTCTGCAGTGTAATTATATTAGTCTCTAATTAAAGAATTGTTAACTTGTGTGGGAATTTACATTTTTTAATTTGGGAGGTTTCATTTATCATTATATAATTAGAGCAGATTGGATAATCATTTTCTTTAGAAGCCTAAAGATTTTTCATTTTTTTAAATAATTTGATTAGCAGAGAACTTTTATATTATTTTCTTAAAATGCCGATTTCACTTTGCCCAAATCTTACTAATTAAAGGTTGATTTCACTGTTCTTAAAATAGCCACCTTACTGACATTCCGTATTAGGTAGTCAGATTGTATATATATACACACACACACAATTGGTAGCCAGGAAAGGAAGCTCTTTCAGTTAGCTTTCACCTTCTGCAGCAGAGGTCTGTTCTAAATTTAGGCTTAGGACTTAGGAGACCCCTTCTCACTTGATAAGCCTTTATCTTGGGTTTAGTTCCAAGCATTGTTAGTCCTTTTCTTTTCCCCCATTGTTAGTCTTTAAAGTGATTGTAAGAGGCACCTGGGTGGCTGGCTCAATGGTTGAGCCTTTGGCTCAGGTCATGATCCTGGGGTTCTGGGATCAAGTCCCTCATCAGGCTCCCTGCAAGGAGCCTGGTTCTCCCTCTGCCTATGTCTCTGCCTCTCTCTGTGTGTTTCTCATGAATGAATAAATAAAATCTTAAAAAAGAATAAAGTGATTATGATTATGATTATGATTAAGCCAGAATAAATGGAGTCATTAGAAATTATTTCTTACTTAAGATGTGTGAGGTTAGGGTTTTGCAGGTATGTGTATATATGTGGAAGGAGGTGTGTACACTGAAGTGGGTTGGGATTTAGACAGCTCTTGTTTGGCAAGATAGATTCTTTCAAATGTATATATACCTGTGGAACTACAACCACAGTCAAGATATAGAACATTTTCATTATCCCAAAAGGCTCTTCTGTGGCCTTTGCAGAGTTGTTTTGCCTTTCCAAGTTTCCATGAAACAGGGCTGATAATAATTCTACTTAGGTAAGGGTTGGTAACAAGCAGAGTGTGTGAGAGCCCTTTGCCTAGTATCTGATACATAGTGAGTGCCATGTCAGTGTTGGTTCTTTTTTTGGCTTGCTATTTTCTCCATAGGAAAACAAGCAGGTCTTTAAAAAGAATCTACTTTTCTATAGTAGGAAAAGAAAAGAAATTATCCTACAAAGAACACAGAACTATGTTCATTCAGTGTCGTGGAGTGGCAGGGTAGGTAAGGGATAAAGACTTAGAACCAAAGGCATGCAGGCAGGTAGGTATGGATTATAGGGTAAAAGCTAAGTAAAATTTGGCATATCTACTGACAGTATATTCTGTAGCCAGTAATGATCTTTATGAAGAATTATACATCATGACAAAATACAGTATAATGTTATGTATTAAAAAAAAGCATACACAATTCTGCTTTTACACTACAACTATATAAAAAGCATATATATAAGAAATGATTAGAAGTGAATTTTCAAAAACTACTACTCTGTGAAGGGTAGTATGATCTGGGTGCTTTAAAATTTTTTGTATGTATAGTTTAGACCAGCTACTTTCTACCTGGATAGTCACCAGGTTCATGTGACTCCTGAGTACTCGAAATGTTAGTTCAAATTGAGATGTACTATAAGGGCAGCCCGGGTGGCTCAGCGGTTTAGCACGGCCTTCAGCCCAGGGCATGATTCTGGAGACCCGGGATTGGGTCCCACTTGGGCTCCCTACATGGAGCCTGCTTCTCCCTCTGCCTGTGTCTCTGCCTCTCTCTCTCTCTCTCTCTCTCTCTCTCTGTGTGTCTCTCATGAATAAATAAATAAAATCTAAAAAAAAAAAAATCTTAAAAAAAAAAAGAGATGTGCTATAAATGCAAAATACACGCTGATTTCTGAGACTTAGTATGAAAAAAGAATATAAACTATTAACTTTAAAAAATACTAATTTAAAAAGAATACTGATTTTATAGTGGAATTATATCTTAAATATACTAGGTTAAGTAGACTACTTCCATAATTAATTTCACCTTGTCAACTTTTAAAAATGTGGCTACTAGAAAATGTAAAATTATATGTAAGGTTTGTTTTACAATTTTTTTAAAAAGATTTTATTAATGGAGTAGGGGTGTAGAAGCAGAGGGAGAAGCAGACTTCTGAGCAGGGAGCCCAATGCAGGGCTTGATCCCAGAACCCTGAAATCATGACCTGAGCTGAAACCAAGAGTTGGACGCTTAGCTGACTTAGCCACCCAGGAGCCCCTTGTGTTATATTTCCACTGGATATTGTTAGTCTAGGTTTTCTGTAAAGCTATTAGGCTATGTCTACAATTAAGAAGGACTGAAAATAAGGGACTACAGAAGAGATCAGAAATGGGGCCATACAGCTGAGAGGAGAGATATGAAAGGTATAATTGTGGCTCTTAGTGATAGTTTTGAACATAGAGAGATTGAGGGAGAGGGAGGAATCTACAAAAGCTTCTAGATTTCTAATGTGGGTATGTCAATAAGGTGATGGGGCTCTTCAAAGGATAGTGAACATGGGGCAAAATAAAAGAACCACAGTCAGAGAAGAAGGGTTTAGGCAGCCAAGGTAGCCTAGCGGCAGTAGGAACAAGAAGGGAAAGAGCCCTGGAAGCTCGCTTGCTTGCACATTTTGGTGAGACCTACATGGTTCCTGCCCTCTGCTTGCAAGCACTGGTCTGATCTGGATATAGGGCCTTAGAACCAGGAATTCGATTGAATGAGGAGGAATTCAGACCTTTGGTTTCCTCTTTCTCTATAACAGGGCTTACTAGCTTAAAAGAATAAGATTGAGAGGAAGTCCTAATCCAGTAGATTTCCAAAGCAAAACAAACACGGAAGGTTCAAATGATATATGCCAATCTTGGTGACCTCTGTGTTCTTTTCTCTCCTGATTTGTCTATGTAGGCCTTGCAAGAAAAGTTGTGGAATGTGGCTGCCCCTTTATATTTGAAGCAGAGTGACTTGGCCTCCGCAGCAGCAAAACAGGTAAGCATATTGGGACCTTCTCAAATGGATCTCTGTCCAGAATTGTCTAAGCTGGAACCAGAGGCTTTCACATGGTTCCACGCTTCTGCTGTGCCCTCCTCAGTTCCAGCCCATGACAGAAGTTAGTAATAGGAGAAGCAGCATAATTAGCCCACACGGTAGTCACTTTGGAGACAGGGATCTCGGTTCTAGTCTCAGCTTGACCTCTAATTTGTTGGATGATACTGAAGTTGCTTAACTTCCTGGATTTTTCCTTCTCTGTAAAATATGGCAACTTAACTGGATGATTTCTAAGTAGCTTTAGTGTTCTAAAATATTATCAATTTGTATTTCAGATATACTAAAATCCAATCAATACGGTCATGAATCTTTCATCTGAAAATGTAGCTGAACTCATTTTGAAGTTTTTATTTTTAGCCTGCACCATCTCTTGAATATTAAAATGTCCTTATGTACTCCTCAGTTCATTAAATAGCATTTAATTATATGTACCTTGAGTTTATTTCTTTGTAGCTTTGATCAGTTTCCCTTCATTCTTAGGCATTGGGATTTGGTGAACTCTTCTGGGTCCTGTCTTCCAGGTAGTGAGTCTATATATGACACAGTGATTATGACCCAGTAGCAAGCTAATCACTGTTACATTATAGTTACTAAATGATTTCAAATCTATTTTAATTAACACAGTAGTCTCATTAGGAAGAATAAATATTAAGTCATTTTATAGATTAAATAGTTAAGGCCTAGCAAGGTTAAATTTATAGAGGTATAGGCAGTAGAATTAGGAAATTCAGCCCAGATCTTCTGATACCCATTGTGTTTTCTTCCCACTACTCTATTTAATCTCTCCTCTGATCCAGACTTCCTTGAAGATCTGCTGTGTAGCTATTGTAGGGGAGTAGAACCTAATGACTAGAGCCCCTGAATGGGAGGGATGGGACCAGAGAGTAGTAGCCTAGAAGAAAGAGGGCAAAGGAATTACCATTGCTGGGTGACAGATACTGTGCAAAAACGCTTTCCATGCTCCATTTTTATCCTTTAAATTTTATGACTTGGGGGCTATTTCTTCCCTCTTTACAGATAGGAAAACTGAGGCACTGTGTAATTAGTTAACTTGTTTTTCTGCCAGTTGTCGGAGAGCCTGGAGTCCTTTCTCTGACCTCAAAACCCTCAGGAAGGGAAGCACAGAATGGCGAGAGAAATGTCATTTGGATGGGAGTAGCTGATTTGGGTAGAATAGAGCAAGAACTTAATGCACTGGGTCATAGACATTGTTTTCTGCACTTGTTCTCTGTTCAAACTCCCTTCAGTAGACCAGGCACATAGAACAATCTGCCTGGATGATTAATACATGGTTAATGGTTCCTGATGCCAAATTCTTGAGGACTTTTCCTAGGGTTGGGCTTCCATACAGTGTTTACTCATTTGTTCCCACAGCACAGTAGTTTTGGTTTAGGGCAATAAGCAGTGCTTTACAATTTTATCTCATAAGATACACTATATTAATTTCTCTCAATACATATTAATCTCTCAGATTGTCCTGATTTCTCTCACTATAGGCACTTAAATAATCTCAGTTCAGTGTTAAAGCATAAGCATTAAAAAAGAACTTAGTTCAGAATTTTCGCCTAGAATTCTGTGCTTCTCTCAAGACTGTTATGATATTTTTACTGATCATTAATTACCTTTCCTTCTAGATCATGGAAGAGACCTACAAAATGGAATTCATGTACAGTGGTGTGGAGAATAAACAGGTGGTGATTATACATCACATGAGGCTGCAGGCCAAAGCCTTGCAACTTATAGTAACAGCACGGACTACTCGAGGGTAAGATGTGTGGCCAGCCAAAAGGGGTGGCACAATCCTTTCAAAGACACTTACAGATACATTGAGAGATCTCACCACGGTTAATGAGAAGTGAAAAGATATTGGGAAAAATTTGCTAAGGGGCCAATTCTTCATTTTTTCCAGATATTCCAGGTTCTATCTTTGGGTCAAACTAGGTCTCTGGAAAACCCCTCTACTGGCTCTCTGTAGCCTACAGCACAACATAGGACTTCACAAGCAACAAGGACATTCTTGTTGTCTAGATCTCTTTAAGAATTTAGCGCCAGGAGCCATTTTTTTCTTCTGAAGGGACTCATAAGCTCTTCCAGGCATTAAACACAAAAGAAAAGATTGAATGTATTGTGTAGTGAGACTACCTTGTTCAAACCCACACCTCTCCACTTATTGGTTGTTAGATTTTGCATGATATTTTTTTAAGCTTCTCTGTGCCTTGTTTCCCTGTCTGTAAAAAGAGAATGATGACAGCATCTGTCTTACGGCGTTTTTATGAAGAATAAATAGGATAATACATGGAGAAGCACTTAACATGGTACGTGGTACATAGTAAGAGCTCACTGTTAGACTTTCTAATAGAATTGCTATATTTAGGGCAGCCCAGGTGGCGCAGCGGTTTAGTGCCGCCTGCAGCCCCGGGCGTGATCCTGGAGACCTGGGATGGAGAGTCCCATGTCGGGCTCCCTGCATGGAGCCTGCTTCTCCCTCTGCCTGTGTCTCTGCCTCTCTCTCTCTTTCTCTCTCTCTCTCTGTGTCGCTCATGAATAAATAAATAAAATCTTAAAAAAAAAAAAAAGAATTGCCATATTTAATCGATTCTAAAATGCACAATTTAAATTTTAACTTGTCTGGGATCCCTGGGTGGCACAGCAGTTTGGCGCCTGCCTTTGGCCCGGAGCGCGATCCTGGAGACCCGGGACCAAATCCCACGTCGGGCTCCCAGTGCATGGAGCCTGCTTCTCCCTCTACCTGTGTCTCTGCCTCTCTTTCTCTCTCTCTGTGTGACTATCATAAATAAATAAAAATTAAAAAAAAATAAATTTTAACTTGTCTGAAATAAGATATTTTGATGATGTGCCATACTTTGATTGAAAGCGGGTTTTTTTGTTTCTTGATGTTTCATAAAATAAAGGATGGTGGCATCATAGATTTGATACAATGTAGTAGCTCATTCCCAGGTGGAAGGCACATCTGATACTCAGTCTAGTGGTTATGTCAATCTAAAAGCATATAGAAAGAAATATATTTAAGTAAGCACTGAAAAATACCAGGTCAGAAAGAACATTCTGAATGTTATTTTATTTTTTCACTTATCTTGACAGTGATAAAATCAGGTAGTGATTTAATCTTACAGACAGCCATACATTCATTTAACAAATGTTTAATCCCTACTATTTGCCAGTCATAGCTGAGCAAAGATAGGTGCTAGTTTGGCATCTACACTTTTTTATTTAAAGACGATAGATAGATATATTCTTCAGAGTGTGTATGATTATTGTAAAAAATGTAAATATTGCAGAGTAAGTGAAGGTTCTCTGGCAATCTACCCCTTCTAAAACAACTGTCAACAGACTCTTCCCAAGCTAGTTAAATACATATGGATTATAAATGTGTATGTATTAATATAAAATGGAATCATACTATACTTTGTGCTCTGTTTCCTTTTCGCTTCATCCAGTGATATTCCATGTCTCCACATCATTATACAAAGACTGTAATGTATTTCATCTTTACTAGTACTGTAGTATTTTATACTTTCCATTTGTATGCACTTTTCTTTCTTTCTTTCTTTCCTTCTTTCTTTCTTTCTTTCTTTCTTTCTTCTTCTTTCTTTTCTTTTCTTTTCTTTTCTTTCTTCTTTTTTTCTTTTCTATTCTTTCTTTCTTTCTTCTTTCTTTCTTTCTTTCTTTCTCTTTCTTTTCCTTCCTTCCTTCCTTCCTTCCTTCCTTCCTTCCTTCCTTTCTTTTTCTTTCTTGACTTTTGTTAGATTGGTGGTTTTCTTCATTTCTTCCAGCGGTTTGAAAGTTCTGACCCTACTTCTAACCTTTTCAAAAGAGAGGCAGTAAAAGGTTAAGAGGGTTGTGGTTCCTATTGCTTAGACCCAGATCTTGACTCCCACCATTTGCAAACTTAGTGACCTCAGACAGGTTACTTAAGGCTTCTGTGCCTCAATTTGTTAACCACGAGTTAAACTGGGATAATACTAATATCTGCTTTGCCCTCACAGGATCATTGTAAGGATTACCAAATTATTATATGTAAAGCTCTTAAAATACTGCCTGACTCATTCAAGAAATACTTGATAAATGTTAGCTGACATTAGTGTATAAATAGTATTTTTACTTATATTTTAAATACATTCAACTTATATTTATCAGCGTGAAAAGTTAAATAGACTTTATGGTTACTTCCAGCAAGATCCTATCAGATCAAGATGAAAGTTGTGTTTTTATTTGTCTCATACTGTTAAATAATTTGGAATTTAGTTTCAGCTTATTATGTTTTTATTATATATCTCTTATTTTAAAAATCTTCTTTAAAGTATGCATTAATCTTTTAGGTACTTTTTCAGAATTAGTTCCAAATTGCTCACCACTTTTTTTTTTTTTTTTTTTTTTTGGTACCACAGTTGCTTTTTGAAATTCCTTGTTCTAATTCACTATTTGACTAGAACACGGTCTAGTTCTTGTTTTTCTGAATAAGTATATGAGACCCTGCATGTCTGAAACTGCCTTTCTTTTGCTCTTATACATAATTGGAGTTCTTTCAGAACTCTGTAAATCTTGCTGTGTTACTGTTTAGTATTGAATGTTACAGTTAGAATGTCTGATGTCTGTCTGGTTATCTTTCCTTTATAGGGAGCTTATTTTTCTTGGTTCAGAGCTACCAACTTTTTTTTTAAGAATTCAGAAATTCTACCAGGATATGTGTAGGTTTATGTTCCTTTTCAGTGTTCTCACTGACCTTCAATGGGACTCAGAAGTATAAATTCAACTCAGGGACCTTTTCCCCTCCATTGTTTCTCTAATCACTACTGCTTGCATCCACTCCAGTCTGTCATACTGGATGTTGTGTCTTCTGGATGTTTTCCTTATCTCTTATCTTTTTTTTTTTTTCATAATTTCAATTTCTTAGTTTTTCTACTCTTCTGCATAAATTCCTTAATATGCTCCTTTTAGGTTACTGCTTCAGTTTTCCTCACTTTTCATTGTACTATTCCTTTACTATTGAGTTGTTTTCATTATTGCTGTTCATTTCCAAGTGTGCTTTCTTCTGTGTGCCCTTTCTGTAGCATTTTCTCTTGATTTATCAGTGCAGTATCCTTTCATAACTCCTCTTTAATCTCACTGACATTATTTATTAGAATGTTTAAAGTTTTCTGTACTTTCTTGCCTTGACTTTATCTCATTGAGGTCTGCTTGGTCTCTGATTATCTTTATAATGTCTAGTAATTTCCCATTGTCTTTGCATACTTACAAGTCAGCTGCAAGTCAGTGTTTGATTGCCCAGTGGACTTCACTTTTCTCCTGCTTTGCTTCTTCATGTCAAGAAAAAAGTGGATGTTCTTAATGGTAAAGACCTACTTCACATAGCATGTAGTTGAGGCTTTCTGCTCTGTTTGGGGCTTAAGAGAGGGTTCCCAAATCTTTATTTTGGAAGTTCTCCAAGATGACTCTATATAAGTAGGCCCCAAATTGATGCTGCTTGGCCAAATTGCTTTCCTTTCACCCTCTGCTTAGCTGGAGGTGTCCTTTCCAGCCCTCTCCTGGAGATCTTCAGTAGGTGAACCTCACTATCAAATTTCAGTTCCATTTCTGGTAGTTTATCAGAGTTAAGAAAGTTTCAAGTGCTACCTGTTTTTTAGGAAAAGAATTCAAATGTGTGTTGCTTGTAGAGTAAGTTTCCATTTGTCATTTCTCGTTTACTTGTTCATTCAGCAGGTATTTATTGAATAACTGCTTGTGTCAGGAAATATATATCAGGATGATTAATACAAAATCCCTATTCTCATGGAGCTTACATTTCAGAAGAAAGACTAAACTAGGTTATTAAGAGCCTTAGCACCAGTAGGGTGCCTAGGTAGCTCAGTTGGTTAAGCAACTGACTCTTGGTTTGGGCTCAGGTCATGATCTCATGGGTCATGGGATTGAGCCCAACGCAGGGCTCTGCACTCAGTGGGAAGTCTGCTTCAGGATTCTCTTCCTTTGCCCTTCCCTGCCACCCCCACCTCCACCGCTGCTTCCCTGCTCTTGTGCACTCTCTTTCAAATAAATAAATATTAAATCTTAAAAAAAAAAAAAAACAACTCATTTTTTTCCCCATGTTTTTATGTAAGGAAAGAGTGTTTTTCTTCACTGGCACTTTATTCCTGTAATGAATAATACATTAATGAAAATAAATGAAAAGTTTTATTCAGAAATTACAAGAAATAAAGAGTCAAGGTAGTAAAGAAAGAACATAGTCTATCTTTGGGCAGAATAGTAACAAAACCTTTTCCCCTTCTGCATGAGAATCTGACCTTTGATTAACTTTTTAGTCTGTTCCTTAGAAACCTGGTAGCATTAGCTATATTACTAGGTAACGCTGCCATAGTAGAAATGATCACTGAGAAAATTGCATGTAGAACAGAAGGAACCATCAATGAACTGTAATTACTTGGTACAGATACCATAGCTTTGGCCTCCATTGAGTGCATTGATTTTTCTAACTGGAAGGTATGCCTATGAATTTGTTTCAAGAGATGTTAGCACCTGTGAAGCATGAGACTTCTAACCCAGGATGGTCTTCAAGCTCACCAGATGTAGAGGTTATCTCCTTGCACCCCAGCTGTCCATCCACGGCAAGATCAGAGCTCCCAGAAAGCTCTGTGGACTGCTGACTGGACACCTTTGAGGACTTCCACAAAGGAGGAGCATGATGCTGCATTGCCCACAAGCTGTACTTCTGTCCTGTATCCTTACGTCAGTCTGATGTCAGGCGTGGCCTGTGACAGTCCTTGATTTTGAGCCTAACAGTCACTGCAGTGTTTGAATCGGGTCTGGGTACTGGCAGATATTTCACCCCCAGGTCCACTAGGAGTCTGCTCTTTTCTCTTAGAGATAATTTTGATAATGTACTACTCTCATTCTCCTTTCAGGTAGACTCAGGTTTCTGGGAATTTAGTCCTCAATTGGAAGACCACATAAACAAAGTATGTGTATTGTTTGTTTCTCTTTTCTTTCTACAGAGTTGACCCCTTATTTGGGATGTGTGAAAAATTTTTACAGGAAGTGGACTTTTTTCAGAGGTAAGTATTTCATTACCTTCTAGCTTATTAAACCTTGGTTATGTAGAGAATAGCACGTACAGGGCAACAAGAGCAATCAAAGCCAGAACCCTTGGTTTAACCCATTCAGCCAATCTGTTATCTGTGGCAGTGTGCCCTAATTGTGTATTTTCTTTAGTGGCATATAAACTTCTTTAAACCGACCTAAATGTACAACAATGGTGTAGTGAAAACATCAGAAATCATTTGGATTCAGCATTCAGCTGAGCCACAAAAAGTGGCAAGTATTACATGGTGAAACATAAGCTTTTTTGTTGAAAAAATCTCAACTTGCATGTTCTTTTCACCACTGTTCTTAAATTTCCATATTTTTCTATAATCTATAAGAAATTGTTCCATAATTCTATAACTTTTATTCTGCAGTACAGCTCTGTTTTCTCAGAATTCTCTGTAGAGTAAATTGGTTAAAGAAGTTGCACTAGATGAGTGGAAGGCTTGGCAAAAAAATGGTAGTTGAGTTAGTGACCGACCATATATGGTGTGTACTGGCAATATAATACTAAGAGGAAGGCACTTATAGGATTTTATAGTCTAACATTTATTAAGTGTAATATTTCATTCTTCCATTCCTTATCTTTGCCCCGCCAAACTTTACCAGACCTGAAGTTTACATGACTCTGCACTTGTCAGTCTTCATCTGGGTGCTACAGCTTCCTGTAGGGCTGAGTTGCAGCACCATGCTTCACCAATAGGTGCTGCTCTCTAGCAAATGAGACATTCAGCTTGGCCCTTTAAGATCCTGGCTTCAGATCTCAACTGTGTTGATGTTTTACTTTTGGTTGTAGGTTCTTTAAGGTGGAGAGTCTGTTGTTGCACAGTTGGGTTGAGGAGACTTGGGAAGGTGATAGCTGTGGTATGCCAGAGTTCCTCATCTGTCGTTTAGAGTTGGACATTCTTTTTTCATTCAGTCCCTGAGTCCTTGCACTGATAATCACCTCCTCAGTGAAATATTTTTTGACTGTCTCCTTCGACAAGGCAGAAGTACTGTGGAACCAGAGCTGGGAATGAGTTACTTAAATGTTTAAAGCCTCATTGCAACATCATTTTCTCTGAATCTCAGTGTTCCCATCAACAAATACAAGCCTCAATGGGATGCCTGGGTGGCTCAGCAGTTGAGAGTCTGCTTTTGGCTCAGGGCAGGATTCTGGTCCCAAGATTGAGTCCCGTATCCGGCTCCCTGCCAGGAGCCTGCTTCTCCCTCTGTTTATGTTTCTGCCCCCCCCCCCCCCCCACCGCCCGTGT
Organism: Vulpes lagopus; assembly: GCF_018345385.1. Classification (NCBI taxonomy): domain Eukaryota; kingdom Metazoa; phylum Chordata; class Mammalia; order Carnivora; family Canidae; genus Vulpes; species Vulpes lagopus. Next base: position 28,757,847 of record NC_054838.1, on the reverse strand, counting down.
CTCTCATGAATAAATAAATAAAATCTTTTTTTTTTTCTTAAGAAAATCTTAAAAAAAAAAAAAAGCCTCATTATGATAGGCATTTTCTTCTCTTTTGCTCACTGTTACGTTCCTGGTGCCTGTGATGGTACTTGGCACTTGCTAAGTCTTAAAGGCATATTTGTTAAATCAATTAATGAATGTATAATATGAAAATAATAATTCCACCAGTGCACAGGCTTTCTGGGAGGATTAAATAAGATCATATAAAACACAGGGGCTCCTGGGTGGCTCAGTCGATGAAGTGTCTGCCTTCAGCTTGAGTCATGGTCCCAGGGTCTGGATATTAAGGCCCTTATCGGGCTCCTTGCTCTGCAGGGAGTCTGTTTCTCCCTCTCCCTGCCCCTTCCCCTCGTTTGTGTGTGGTGCTCGTTTGCACTCTTTTGTTCTGTCTCTCTGTCAAATAAATAAAATCTTTAAAAACTAACTAAATAAAAATAAAACACAGAGTATGTCTGGCACATATGGGTATTCAATAAACAAGGCTATTGGGATAATCGTATCACCAGACTTAGTTATCTAGGTGCCTGTCTCTCTCAGTCAGGAGCCAAGGGCTTCTTCAGTTCATCACGTCTTCTACATTAGTGTTTGGCATATATATGGGGTTCAGCCTGTATAAATGAATGCCTAGTCATTTGCTTCTGTTTGTTCTCCAGGTGTTTTATTGCTGATTTGCCCCACCTACAGGACAGCTTTGTGGACAAACTTCTTGACCTTATGCCCCGACTCATGACATCCAAACCTGTGGAAGTGGTCAAAATTCTACAGACCATGCTGAGGCAGAGTACCTTCTTGCACCTCCCCCTTCCAGAGCAGGTCAGGCCACATCTGTTCAGTCAGTCAAAAGTGTTCACCTTGGTAATCTTCTTTAACCAATTGAGCATCTGGTCTGGGGCCTTTCTTCTGATTGGCTCACACATGTCCGCCTGCTGATAAGGAGACAGAAGGGTGCACGGATCATGTTTTGTTGCCCAGGGATGACCTGGCTTTAGAATCATTGTGTATTCTTCTTGCTTACAGATCCACAAAGCTTCAGCCACCATCATTGAGCCAGCAGGCGAGTCAGACAACCCTTTGCGGTTTACATCTGGATTGGTTGTGGCCCTGGATGTCGATGCGACCCTGGAACATGTGCAGGACCCTCAGAGCACTGTGAAGGTCCAGGTCTGTCAGGTTTTGGTTCCCCTGGAGCTTCCACACTGACTGTTGAAGGATTTAACTTCAGCAGCCCTGTGATTTCTACCTGAGGACAGAAATGCAGAAGAGATGAGTCTTCTGAGAAAGAATCTGGGTGTGAATCCCATCTCTTTTGCTGATTGTGGTTTACTTTAAACTCTGTACCTCACACTCTACAACTAACAAATAGGAACAATTGACATTGAAAGGAGATGAAGTATATAAAGCCCCTGATACTCAGTAAGGTTTTACTACATGACAGGGACCTTTCTAGTTTTGTAATGTGAGGTTAAGACTTGGTATTTTCAGGGCTACAAGCAAACTATAATAAGTCCTTTTCAGGCTGTGGGTGGGTCAGCTTGGTGAGCAAAATTTAAGGGTTGAAGAAAGCAATCACTAGGGAGTATTTTTTCCTAAGTTAGATATATTAGCGACACATGCCACATGCAGTGGAGACACTAATCAATTTGGACCAGCCTGCAGTTAAGCCCCACCAAGAGTACTGCCAACTCACCCATCCACCCACTCATCCATCCATCCACGTAGCAGTACTTACTCTGTTCCACATGATAAGTGCTAGGGTTGCAGAGGTGTCAGAATTCCTGCCCTCGGGATTTGCATTTTCAGTGAAAGATGAATGGACATGCACTTATAAAACGGAAGTTTACTCATCATTCAGATGTGCACAGGATAAGGATCCTGTGGCCTCTTTCTAAATACCTGATTGCTCTCATACTATATAGGCCTAACTTTGGGAACCCATCTGCAACACTGCCTTCTGAAATAAGACACAGCTGTTTAAATGGAGCTGATTTACTCTAAAGAGTAAGAGACTGACTGGTGCAGTGAAATAATGGAGCATTGTACTGACTCAGCTTCCGGAGTGTGAAACTACTTTGGAAGTTTCAAAGACAGGAATGAAAGGGAACACAATATGCCACCCTAAATATGCCTCTGGCTAAGGGTTATTTTGGGATAATTATTTTTGAGAGGCTGAAGACACTGGGGAATCTCTGAAAACAGAGAAATTGCCCTTTTGTGAGGTAAATTTACATTTATAAGGAAGATCACCATTGTAAAGGTGTCTTGCTTTGTAGTAGGAAGAGAAGGATGACTAAATCTCTAGAAACTCTTAACAGTGGGGCAGACACCAGTTTAAATGTGCATAACAGGGATGCCTTGCTGGCTCAGTTGGCAGAGAATGCAACTCTTGATCTTGGGGGTCGTGAGTATGAGCCCCAGATTGGGTGTAGAGATTACCTTAAAAAATTTTTTTTTAATATAATAGTCTTACCCTTGCTTACTATGCTTGTTCATTGAGCCAAAACTGGCTCCCTCCCTCCACAATGCTTTTCTTTTGTCTTTAGTGGAAGATGGTATTTAAGGTGATGGCTTGAGCCATTTCAGGGAGTTAATCAGTTTTCCTGGGTATTTCCCATGTATACAGTGTATACATGTTATTAAACTTGTGTTTGTTTTTTTTCCTATTTATCTGTCTTTCATTATAAGAGTGATCTTAGCTAAGAATCTAGAAGGGTAGAGAGAAAATTAATTTTCCTCCCCTACAGGTGTATTTCCATTTTTTGGCTACCATAAAAAAAATTCTGTAATATGCTTAAAATACACATACATGCAATGGAGAGAATTTAATTTAGAGAGTGTGGTTGGAGGCTGAGGAAAAGAAAGGCTTTATGGAGACATTGATGCATGGAGAGGTCTAAGAGGATGAGTAAGAGCGAAGGATAGGAGCTAGGAGAGGTATTTTAGGCAGAAGGACTGCCAATAAAAGTAGGGATGCAAGCACAGATAGTAAGTACAATCTGAGGACAGAATAGCCAGGAACAGGAAGGGAAGGCTTTCTGGAAGAGGTAAGAATGAGTCAGGATCTGAAGGTTTGCCTGTGGTGACAGTAGAGGGAAAGAAAACCTCTGACTTCCCAGCAGGAATTCCTTTTTTTGTAAAAAGGAATTCTTTATTATAAATCAGAAGACCCACAAAGAACTAATTCTGAGTTGGCTGTGAAGTTGTACTATAGTTTTCTTTTTTATACGTTAATGGTTCTCTACCCTACCTGCACTTTAGAATACTCATGAGGAAAGCATTAAAAAGTAATGATGCTGGCCTCAGCTTACACCAATTAAGTTGGAATTCTGAGAGTAGGGCCCATATGTATCAGTACTTTTTTTTTTTTTTTTTTTTTTTTTTTTGAGAACTCTTATGTGATTCTAATGTGTAGCTAGCAGGGAGAACTACTGGTTCACATTTATCCCTAAGAAAAAGCTCAGTGACCAACTGAGCGTAAATGAAATTGCAGGCAGATTATTTAAGGGTCATCTGTTAGATTCTACTGAAAAATCTCCAAGGCGGTTCAGTGCATGGCTAAACTGTTCTGATGCCCCTATAGGTGGGGAGGTAGGGAGGTGGGAAACTCACTGCCCCTTGTGGGACAGCTTTAATGGTAGGAAAGTGCTGTCCAGTCCAGCACTTCTTCTGTTCTGGGCAAATGAAAGGTGATTATTGTAGCCAGGATGCGGGAATTCAAGAGCATCTGGCCCCGAGGGTCCCAAATAGACCAGATTTGACCACTTGCCACTGACAAAATCCAAAGACAGAAAGGAGCTGTGGTGAGCAAGACAAGAATTCCTTTTAGTGAGGCCAACCCTGGGAAGACAGTAGACTAGTGTCTCCAAGATGGTTTCTAAAGTTCTGAAAATACTTCCAGGTTTATATGAGGAAAACATGGGACAAAAGTCGGTGGGTACTTGCAGGCGGGCAGTGTCACTCATTGTCTTGGAGTCAACTACAAGGGATCTTGCCAGCTCAGGGCATTGTTATTGCTTGAGGGGATAGTTTTGGTACCATCAGGAGATGTTTTGCCTTCTGGGTCTTTTGCCTGAGTTAAGAGATAAACTGGAAAGAAAAATGTAATCATTTAGGAAGTTTGAGATCAACACGGAGGCAATAGAAGTTCTCTCTCATTATGGGGCAGGTGGGCTGAGACAGGCCTCTCCATAGTTTCAAAGTTGAAAGGCCTGTGTAGTTCCCTACTTTGTCCTTAGCGGTATATTTCTCTTATCAAGGCCATGTGGTTCTCGGATAAGCTGCATTTGTTGGTTTAGTTCATTTGTATACTGTATAGTGCAAGAGGCTGTCTGCACAAATAGCAGTGAGGCTTCCCTAGGATGGTGAGGAAAGTACTTTGGCAGTGGGTGAGATATGAGAACTGCCAGCTGTTCAAACAAACAAACAAACAAACAAGCCCAAATTGGAGTCATTTTTCCCTATGACAGGAAACCAAGACTTAATTACAGTTTCAACCTATTCCAGGAATGTGTCCTTCCCATTTTGTACAGCTCCTTGGTGCATTTACTTGCTAGACACTTATTAAAGCCAATTAGATCTTCAAATTTACTTGGTTGGAATTTTGTTTTTTAACAGAGTAGACCCCTCATTGACAGAGCAGTAGAAAGAGCTTCTTTGCTGCTTATAATCTAATGGAAAGAATGAAGTCACAAAATTATTCTTAATACTGGGTGGTGGGTGCTAGTCCATGATGTATGATGGAGAGCCAAGAAGAGAGAAAGTCATCCTGATGGGGTGCTAAGAAGGCTCTTCACATCAGGATTAGTATTTTTATCTATTCTTATACTTAATAAAGGGACTTTATTCCTATCACTTCTTCAGCAAAAATTTAGGAAACCTTGATCAAATGTTACTTTGTTTGGGGCAGGGAATGCAGAGATGTCAACAGTGTTGGTCCCCACTCCAGGAATAGGGTTTAATGAAGGCTAGTGTCTTCTTTTCCTTCTGTTTTGAGGTTCATAACAGACAGCGCAGTTTTATTGAAAACTCATGGCTCTTCTGTCCCTTTTTCTCATTTCTCTCACTTCTTAGGTCTTATATCCAGATGGCCAGGCTCAGATGATTCATCCTAAGCCGGCAGACTTCCGGAATCCTGGCCCAGGGCGCCACCGGCTTATCACTCAGGTGTACCTCTCCCATACTGCCTGGACAGGTAAGGGGTCAGTGGACCAGGGTCGACAGGAAAAGGTGTTCCTGGGTATCACACTTACCTGTAGGCATTTGGTTTTTTTGCAATTTTAAATAAAGTTCAGTCAGGCCTGCTGACCACTGTACTTGATTTCTTAAGAAGTTTAAAAGCCCAAACTGGCTGCATTTAGACTTATTTGCTGCATTGCTTTGATTGCTAAAGGCAAGATTTTGTCGTGAGATATACAGGAGATTATAATAGAATGGAATCTCATGGAAAGAGCCCTCGGCTGGATGCCAGCCACACTATCTTCTTGTCATAACTCTGCCATTGACTTGCTCCATAGCCTTGGACAAGCCACTTTCCTTTCTGAAACTGTTTGTTTCCTCACCTTCAAAATGAAGATGATAGCTCTCAACCTAGGAGTTAGTACTAAGGCTTGCTTTTTCTGGAAATGAAGCAGTTTTATATTTCTTACTCCAAATTAAAATTGTTCTGAACAATTGTATATTGTATGTGAACCATTCAGTTCATTCCCCCCAAACAAGTAAAATGACAACTATTACTGCCCTGCCCTCCCACATGGGCTGATTTAATGATAATTTAATAATTTGTGAAAAGAGAGGGAGGTTACATAAGTATTTCTAAAAATTCTTAACAATAAAATGGGAGGATACAGTGCGTAAGACATTACATTTCAAGCATGTAAGGCTTTAGAAACTTGAGAAAGAGACTTAGTCTACAGAACCTAAAATGTGGGGGAGAATTAGCCTCACTGGTATTTCCTAAATCATTGAAGATGACCCAGAAGCATGATTGTTACTAGAGACTGTTTCATGCCACCAAACTTGGCTTATTTTAGAAATAGGTGGATGCCTTCTGGAATTTTCTTTCACTGAATTTTTAAATACATGAGTAATGCCATTATTAATGGTTTCCCTCTAACAAGGTGTTAGGTGGGTATAAATGACATAGTTAAGTTTTCACAAGAGGCAGCCCCTTTGGGGGACTAGTCAGTGACCCTGGGCCTGGCACAATTGAGGGAGCATCCAGCAATGCTTTTACCCAGGATTTTCCTCCATGAGCATCCCTCATTTCATATCCTTGCTGCCTGGGATGTTCTCCACTATCACAGGAAGGTAGAATTTCTTGTTCTAATCTGCTCTGATAAAGGGATCCTAGACATGGACATGAAATACTTTCAGAAAGATATGCTGTGGGACAGCATTGTTGTGGAAGGCCCAAGCCTCTAGAGGCAGATCACAGCATATTAGATCTCAGAAGAGCCTCAAAGGTCTTGGAAGGGTCTCTCGTTTTGCCCTGGTCATACAGCAGCTCATTGCCTGAGGAAGGGCTACTGCCTAGGCTGTGAGCCTGAAGAATTCTGATTCATTCAAGATCACTTCCTCTGAGAGATTGCTACTACAAATCTCTCTTAATCTCAGCATAGCATTTTTTAGTATCAGAAGTTTTCTCATTTAACTATTTACTGACTTCCCATGAGAGTGAAGTCTCCACAAGAGCAGGGAACTTGGTTATCAGCTTTACCTCTGTATCTCCAGGGCCTTGTTTCATGTGTCTTAGAGCCTGAAGTATAGGAAGCGCTCAACAAATAATGACAGTTAACTACAGGATTTTAAATGTGCAATTAAAATTCATTTAATCCGGGGATCCCTGGGTGGCTTAGCGGTTTACCGCTGCCTTCAGCCCCAGGGTGTGATCCTGGAGTTCCAGGATTGAGTCCCACATTGGGCTCCCTGCAGGGAGCCTGCTTCTCCCTCTGCCTGTGTCTCTGCCCCCCCACCTCTGTGTGTGTCTCTCATGAATAAATAAAATCTTAAAAAAAGAATTTGTTTAATCCTTAGACCAAACTGGTGATAGGAATTAGTGTTCTGTTTTTCATTTTACAGATGCATAAATGAAGGCCCACATAGCTGATCATGCGTGGTGCTAAGGCTGGCACTCCGATTTCCTGACTCCCAAATCCCTTATGTTCATGATACCACACCCCCTTTTTACCTGGGACACTGAAGTGAAACGTGTTCCAGATGTACCTCTGCCTTCTTCTCCTAATCCAGGAGATGGGGCCTGGTGCTGGGGGTCATTCTTCCTTGCAGTCCTTCAGCAGCTCCTTACCAGGCGCCTCTCCCCTGGGAGGCAGGATGCTGCCGTGTCAGAAGCTTTGAGTCCCATCGACCAGGTTCCAGATTCTGCTTCTCTTGCTGTGTCATCGTGAGAAAGTGATTTTACTTCTGTCTCATTTTCTTTGTCTGTAAGGTGGAAGCAAGAATATATATCTCATAAAAGAGCTATTCTTACAGGCATGATGAATAGGTCACATGATTTGTCCCACATAATCTTTTGTGTTTTCTCCTGCTGTCTCTTCTTGTTTGCTCTCTCCCGTCCTTTCCTCTGATGGCAGTGTTTGGACCTGCCATTCTTAACACATGCAGGTGAGGGAGGGCATAGGAACAGATGGGGTTGAGTCCTCTGACCTCCCCAGGATTTGGCCGAAAGTGCTGTGAAAGCTGGGGCTGGGTTGTGGTTGGGGGTTGGCAAGAGCCATCTGGGACAAAAGAGGGGAGCATAGTGGAGAGTTGATACTGGAGCTGATGCCAGAGAACAGCACTGGTTTCATTACAGATCTGCTTGGTCAGCTGTCAGGCCCCATATTACGTGGTTGTGTTCTTGCCACATGGCTGGTAAATGGTGACGCCAAGGCTGCTCTCTTGGGCCAGTTAGGTTAGTTAGGTTCCTCTGGCTGCCTGGGAGCCTTTCCCTTCCTCGGAGGCAGCAATTCAGTCTCTGCGTCCCTCCCTAGAGAGAGTACTGGAAGTGACTATGAAGAGGTCTGTGGAGGCATTGAGAGATCCTGGGACCTCTGTCCTTGTTCATTTTGATCCATCCAGCTCTCATTCTTGTCCTCAGTACTTCTTAGCATTGGGCTAATCTTTAACACTTGCATATTTTGCTCCAGTCACATGAAATTAAAGAGGATATCCCAAGCTTACTCTGTTCCTGGCCCTTTGCACTTGCCCTTGGGTTTTTCTGAAATTCTCTCCCCCTCCTTTGTAGAAGCCACATGGTTAAGAGATTAATTGCTTCTGTTTATGAAGTGGGTTTAAATTCTGTCACCAGTGTGAATTTGTGCACTTAGAACCTCTCAGAGCCTTGGGACTCTTGGGGGGTTGTGACAGTCTCATGGTGTGGCAGAGTAAGAAATCTTGGGGTTCTGTGCTTGCCATGGAGCAGATATTCTATTCCAAAGCCTTCTTGGGCTCCCTCCTCACTCTTCTTCCAGATTTGATTAGAGTGCCGTGTTCCATTTGTTACTGTGGTCTCCAACAAATGGTCAGCAACTTGAGAGAAGGCTCCTTTGCTAACTAGGGCCTGCCCATGTGCATGAAAGAATGAAAGATAGTGACATGACTTTAGGTCCCTGAAATGTGTTCCTGTTCACTAGTAGGAACTTTTTGTCAGAACTGTTTCCTAATCAAGGCTGCTTCTCCACTAAGATGGAGTGCGCAGCCCTGATGCCTGAGCTCAGCCACACAGGAAGAGCATGGTTATCTGGGCATGAGAAACAGCCATATGCAGGCCCATGTGGCCCACTCTTGAGGCCAGAAGTCCTCTGTAGCAGACGTGTTAGCTCTTGTCTGATCAGCCATGGATCTGAGCTGCAGGGAGCCCACACGAGACCTGAGGAGGAGGTGGCAGAGAAGCAGCACATCTGCTGGCTCAGGCTTGGCCTTACAGTGTTCAGGCTGGGACAGTGTCTTTGTTTGGTGAGGGGGAAGGGAGGTAGACAGATGAAGAAATGTTTAAAAACCCTTCTGCTTCCATCTTTAATGTTGCTTTTATTTGCCATTTCATCCCAATTCCTAGCGGTTGCTAGAGGATATCTTTTGTCTTTTTTTCCAGAACCATGCCAGGTGGAAGTGAGGCTGCTACTGGCCTACAACTCCAATTCCCGCATTCCAAAATCCCCCTGGATTGAAGGTGGCGAAGTGTCACCCCAGGTGGAAACCAGCATCGAGGGCACCATCCCCTTCAGCAAGTCTGTGAAAGTTTACATAATGCCCAAACCCGCAAGGCGCTGAGTCACAAGCATTGTGTAGAGCTGACGCTGAGAAGGACCTTCTTAGGTAGCAGAGTGAGCCCGAAGCCTAGAGCACTTCACCTGGAGCCGGCGTATGGGCATGAGCACCATCACCCTTATAGTCTCATCTGGTATCAAACACAAAATAAATTATTTTGCATTAAAAAAACAAAAACCTTCAAGTCTACACCTCTTCCTTCCCTACACCTTTCCTTCCCCCACCACCTCAATAAAGTTGAGAAAACAACCAGCTGTTCTAGTTCCTGGTCCTTAAAAAAATTACGTGGCTATAGGTTCAACATTTATATCATATGGTTACATTCCTCAGGTGGGAAACAAAGATCCAGTTTTCTAGCCTCCTCTAAAGAATGGCTTATTGGAGCATAATCTTGTTTCTTAAATCAATAGTCTGTTTGCCAGGGCCCACTCCTTTCTTTCATAGCTGTACTTTTTCACCACTGGCAGTTTCTGAGTGGCCTTAGACATCGCCGTCTTGCTGAGAAGCTCTTTCCCTAATTCCGGCAGTAGCTGCATCAAGGACTGGATGAATAGCTGGAGAATGAATCATTTTCATCCCTGAGGGAGATTCTTGATCTTGTCTGTCATTACCTTTAGAACCAAAATAATACACAAAGGCCATATTTTAGGAGAAACAAGGATTATGGAAAAGAGAGATCCAGTGTAAGAAATAAAAGCATTTCCCACTACATCTTCGATGACTTCAATGTTGGAACTGCATGTGAGTTAAAGGTATAGTTGGGGTGTAAAAATGGTAAATGCTCAAGAGACGTTAACTCTCTGAGGAATCATGCTACTTTACCTGCCATTTAATCCTTGCTACAGCCAACTGAGTCTTCCAGAGACTTCAGAATGAGGAGTCTGGGAGGAATCCTGTACATTAAGTAGTACAGCCTGTTTTCATTCAAATCCAAGATGGTTCCTGAGGCCTGCGCTCTACTACCTCTAGGAAAAGTATCTGGAAAAAGCCTTCAGCACTTCAGTTCTCTATGCCTGGACATCCTCAACTATAAAAGAGAGATACCTTAAGTGTTCCTGAATGGGTTTAATCTAATAATGCTTGGTAGAATCTGAATCTAGCCAGTCTCGATCATGTGTGGTACTTGGGAAGCTTATAAAAATAATAGCAAGAGTACAGAATTACTCAGGTGGCACTGGAATTTGAAGTCAAGCATGTTTGGCTTTTGGTTTAATGTACTTGACTTGTGCCCAGCAGTGATATAAGCCTCTTCCATGAAGTAACTCATTTAATCCTCACAGCTACCCTATGAAGTAGGTACTATTGTCATTGTTTCATAAGCAGGGTAGTTAGAGTTGAGAGAATGAAGCAATTTGGCCTTACTTATATAACTAGTAAATGACAGAGCTGGGATTTGAACCCAGGCAGTCTGGCTCCAGAAGGCCATCCCTGCTAGAATGGGATAAAGGAAGAAAGATCTTCAGGGAGCTAGCTTGCTTTTCTAGTGTGCTTGCTTGTTTTGTGTATCTCAGGAATGTGACATCAGTGGACTCTCATATGTCAAAAGATAACCCTGACAAAAGTGTGTGCCCTGGTGATAAAATGAATCTGGGATCTAGGCTGAAAACATTGAGACCCATGGCTGTCCACTGAGCCCCTCATGTTCTAGCCATAGAAAGCCTTCTAGGTGAAGGCTATGGTGTATCCTTTTCAGATCCAGTACCCTGCTATCAAAATTCTTCTCAGTTATTCCCCATTTTACTGGTGGGGAAACAGGTTTTGAGGTAATGTTTTTCTCCTAAGGGGAAAAGTCAGGACTTTATTCTAGGTTTCAACGTCAAAAATATAGTATTTTTTTCCACCACAGGTGGGGATACACTAAGGGGCAGATTTTGGCTTTAATATCAAGTTTTTAAAAGCTATGTAAGAGGGATGCCTGGGTGGCTCAATGGTTGAGCGTCTGCCTTTAGCTCAGGGCGTGATCCTGGGGTCCTGGGATCGAGACCCACATCGGGCTCCTTGCAGGGAGACTACTACTCCCTCTGCCTGTGTCTCTACCTCTCTCATGAATAAATAAATAAAATCTTAAAAAAAAAAAAAGCTATGTAAGAATTGAGTGGGCTGCATTAGGAGATAAATTTTCCACATTGGATGTGTTCAAGCAGAGGTTGAACAAGCTCTTGACACATTTCTTGCAAAGAAATTCAAGTATTGTATGAGAGATTGGGCTCAACCTTCTAAATTCCTTTGACCCTGAATTGTCAGATTCTATGAAATATGAGACTGAATTCATGGTAAAGCCAAGGCTGGAACCCAGGCCTCCTGATTCTTAGTCCAACATGGTTTCCATAACAGATCTGTTGTTCTTTGTAAGCGGTCTCCCGTGCACCCAGAGTCAAAGCCAGAAACCTGTGTGTCACACTGGACTCCTTTTGCACCTGTCACATAAACATAGCTGTCAGGTCCTTTAGATTCTGCTTCCTTAGATGTTTCTTGATTCCAGTCCTCTTATACTCAGTTTCTATCCTAGTGCAGGCTATCATCATCTCTCCTGAAATGTGACATTAGCTTCCTAAAGATATTGCCTCAAACCTTGCTACCTTCAGTCCATTCTTCACACAGCCAGCAGAGTGATCTTTGTAAAACCCAGACCTGCTAATAATGCCATTCCCCTGCTTACATCCCTTTGAAGTAGCCTACTGCTGATCCCAGGAAAGTTTAAAGGCCTATTCTTGAAGGCTCTTCCTGCCTGGGTCATCTCCAGCCTCATCCTCCTGTGCCACACATGCTGTGTAATTCTCTGGTAACAGAATTCCTGTAGTTGTACCCAACGCTCACCATGCTGTCTTGTCTCAGACCTTTGGACCTACTGAGCCTGGAATATGTTCCTCAGATTGTCTCCTATGGCTCCTCCTCATTCTCCAGGACTGAGCCTCATTCTGGAATTTATCTTGTGTCTCCTGTGGGCTTGGTGCATTGCTTCTGTGTTCCAATAGCCTCCTGTATGTTCTTAAAGCATATTTATTTAGGTATTTTTTGCAGGTTCACAAATGGAAGCCTCTAAAAAGGTAGGCGGGAAAAAGGGAGTCAAGCAGCCTGGAGGAAAAGTAATAGAGACTTTCATTCTTTTCAATCAGAGAACATATCCTCTGTCAGAATGTAGTTGCTATTCAGCTCTGCTCAGTGGTTTCTAAGTATGGGCCTGGTGGTAAGAGATCCAGTTCTTCCAGAAGAGCCAGAAATCTGCATTTTCATGTAAAAAAAAAAAACCCCAATTAAAAAATAAATGATAAATGTTAAAATTACTCTGAGACAAAACAGGTCTCTAGGTAGATTGGTGCCAGTTTGCCAAGTCATTACCATCACTGTATGTTCTCATGTCCATTTCTTTCAACTACTCTGGAGTACCTGCGCGGTAAGAACGTCTGTGTCATATCCTCAGCACAGTTACGGGCATATACCAGTCAGGAAGAGAGTGAAGGAGTCCCAGAACCCAGAGCAAACTTAGCAGTACCATGGCATGCCTGCAGAAGCCAGCCCTGGGATTCAAGTTTCCGAAAGGACTTTATATTTGGCTTTGACATGACTGACTTCTACAAACAGAATTACAGGGCACACAGGAAGCACTTGCAGAATTCTTGTCTTAGGAGCCACTCGAGCTAAAAGAGATGAAGTGTGGGCAGAATGAAGGCCGTGCTACCTACAAATCAAATCAAAGGGCTTAGTGATTAAGACCTGGGACTAAGTGTAGGGTCACGTGGAAAAGTAGCTTCTCTTCAGGCACATTTCTAGCAATGACCATGTAGAACAGATTCAGAAATAGGAGTGATTAGCCAGTTAAATGCAAAGTTTAATGAACTCACTGCCAAATACTTCTGAGTTTGTACTAAGCCCTCTCTAATGTGGAGACAACTTATGTAGGAACACTGATTATACCCACACCTAGTTCAGCACCCACTGGAGATCATCTCACGTTACGTTTCACTCAAAAAAAAAATTCAATTGCATCAATAAAGAAACAATCTGAATTTTATTAAACACCCTCCTAAACTACACAGGTGCTTGGCTTCTTGATCTGAGATTGATCCTGTATCTGTCAAATGGCTGGTTGCAGAAAGGTCACTGAACAGGACTTTCCCAGACTCCAAGCTGGGTGTCCGGTATGTGAGGATCTTACTCCCATGGGCTTTTTTTTTTTCTTCTTAAATTCTACGCCCAATGTGGAGCTTGAACTCACAACCTTCAGATCAAGAGTCACTATACTCTACCAACTGAGCCACCAGGTGCCTCACTCTAAAGTCTTTTAAGGAGGTGTATAGTAGAGATCTAGACACACCATCAGGTTCCAGACCTGGTCCTGCCATTTCTTGCAGGGTGAACTTGGAAAGATCCCTTCATTTTCCATTCCAACTGTCTTAGCTCACCTTTTCTTGCCAAGTCACATCTTAAGTTGCTGTTCAGTCTGTGGATTGGCTGCCTAGTCAGATGTCCAACTGGGCCAGGCAGGTGACAGGATCACGTGGAGCAAACACCAGCTTTCTCGGACTGTGGCTTCAGTAAGGGCCAGTGTATTAATTATGACTATGATACATACTTGACTAGTTAGCTAAAAGTTGCCAGATGTTTGTTCGGTGAATAAATGAACATGTTATTCTTTTAAGACTCCGCTTGTGTCATGGTCTTAATGATGTCTTCCCTACTTCCCTTCCATCCTGGTAGGATTAGGCCATCATTGAACCTTGAAACTATTGTATTGTTAACACACTGTATCATTGTTGATTTTTCTTTCCCAATTAACTCCTGAGGGCAGGAATGATAACTTATTCATTCCTGTACTCCCAGGGCCCAGCAATAACTGGCCAGAAAAAATTTGTAAGAGACTCAGTAAAAATGGGCATGAAAGAGAATAAATGAGAGAATAGTTCCTTTGGGCTTCAGCATTCTATGAATTCATGAAATATGCAGGTATGTTATGAACAATAAAATGAAATTAGTTGACAGCAGACCCATTAATCAAAATATATAATCAAAATAACAATGGTTTCAATTCATGGAGTCCTCACTACATGCCAAGTAGTGTCCTAAGACAGTGTATGAATGACCATCATTTAATACCTACACAACTCCAGGTACTAATTATTATCCCTATCTGGCAGATGAGAACAGTGGAACTCTAAGACATTAAATAAATGCCCAACCAGCGAGTGGCAGAAAGCCACAGTTCAAACTCAGGGCTATTTGACACCCGTACTCATAACTATTTAAAGAGGAGGAGGAATGAAAACTAAGATGATGCTGATAATTTATAGTTCTATCAGTCTAGTCTAAGGCTTCACAAAGAACACCTGGCAATTAGCAGAACAAGACTCTCCACAGTGGTTATGAACCATTACAGAACATCTAGTCCAGCCCCATCATTTCATAGCAAGGGAATCTTTGGCCGGGAGAACTGTCCAGCTAGGCTCAGGTCTAGCTAGTAGAACAGCTTGCCTAGAACCCTAGAATCAGGGCATAGCTGCTCTACTGTTCTTGTTACTGAAGTGCTCTGGTCACTTCCTTCAAGGTTCTGCTCACATGTCATCTGCATAGAGACTTTTCCTGACCACATATCTGAAATAGTCTTCTTTACTCATTGTCTTCTCACTCTGCTTTATTTTTCTTCACAACAGGTTCTACCTACCTTATGGATTGTTTATTTTCCCCACTAGAATATAAGCTGTGTGAGGATAAGACTTTCATTGCTGCTTGTTTGGAGCCTATAGCAATGCCTGGCATATAAGGTACTCAATAAAAATTGGTTGAATTAATGCTTAAACATTCCAAAGCATCAATTGCAATGTAATTTTAATGCACTGAAACTTCTTAGCCTTTAAAGCAGAAAGCTTTATTTTTTGCCTTTATTTTTTATTTCTGGCCAATCATTTAGTGTATTAAACTTTGGTAAACATCTGTCTTCTCCCCTAATTTTCAATTCCCTGCCAGATAGGGATTGGGCCTTAGTCATCCATGCATCCCAAAGCCTAGCACAGGTCCTGGTATGAATAGCTGTTGAAAAATACTTGAGGAGGCCGGTGTGGAGAGTGCTAAGAGTGACAGTCACAGGCATTGTTGCTTAGTGATTTATTCTCCTTAAGGCTCCATCAGCAGGTGGAATGGAAGACCCCTCCCACCCTGATGCCTCGGGCAGCCAAGGTATTATACTCCTTCACTGCCTGCTCCGTCTGGAGGATCCGCACATCAATGCCTTGTTTCTCAAGATACTCCACAGTTGATGGAGGGACCTGGGAAGAGGGAAAAAGATGAGTAAGTCAAGGGAAAGGCCCTCCTGGGTTTCCTTTCCTGCCATGAGGCAAGGGTTCTCTACAAAATTAGACAGTAACAACTGTCAGTCCTCAATTACCCAGCATGTCACCAGTCCAAAATTTGACAGCCCCAAGGAGTCAACAAAGCTTCTAAGAAGTTAGCCAAGTACCATGCGTGCACAAAGCTCATGTGAAATGGAAATGGGAAAAGGATGGATTTTGGAGTCAGATAGTCTTGGATTTAAGTCTGACTAACAGTGTGACCTTGGGTAAGTGAATTCAATTCTCTGACCTTTTGGTTCCATGTCTATAAATAGGGATAATAATACCTAGCTCACAGGGCTGGTATGAAAACGAATTCAGCTAAGATATATAAAATGCCTAGCATGTAAATGTTGAATGTTTGAGTCAGTCCAACCTGAATCTAACGTCTAACTTTGCCATATAGGCCAGCAACCAAGGTTTCTCAACCCAGCTGCCTCCTCTATAAATGGGGATAATAATATATACACGGGGGACGCCTGGGTGGCTCAGCGGTTGAACATCTGCCTTTGGCTCAGGGCGTGATCCTGGAGTCCCCGGATCAAGTCCCACATCAGGCTCCTTGCATGGAGTCTGCTTCTCCCTCTGCCTGTGTCTCTGCCTCTCTCTCTGTGTCTCTAATGAATAAATAAATAAATCTAAAAAAAAAAATATATATATATATATATATACACGGGGTGGTGTGAAGATGAAGTTAACTATTGCAGTTCAAATGTCTCCTCAGAAAGGCCTTTCCTGACTACTCCATTTAGAGCAGCCACTCATAAGTCACCATTGTCTTCACAGCATTTGTTACAATCTGAAATTGTCTACTGTTTTATTTTCCAAGGCCATGAACCTTATCTTGTCTCCAGTGCCTAGAATAGTATCTGACCCCATAAAAGGCACTAATAAACAGTTGTAAATTAATTTTATATAAGATTCTCAATAATGGCAGCTATTATTGGATATATTTTTTAAGTCTGGCTTGTGCTGAATATTATTTTAAACCGATTTTAATTAGATTCTGCCTCAGAAGGAAATATTTTTTAAATGCCCTATATTTTTTATATGTTTGAGCAATTTTATAAAAACAATAGCTTTATAGAAAGGAATTATTTTAATGGGAAAAAATAGGTTAAACAAAAAATACGTAAATAACTAAAGGGCACCTTTATCAGTAGGGAACTAGATTTTATGACATCTATATAAAGGAAATCATGAGGTAAATCTCTGTAATCTCTCTTGTGTGCAAGAGTGTCCACAATGTAATAACATGAGTAAGAAGTTACAGAACAATATGTACAATGTGGTCCTATTTATGTAAAAACGATTGTGGGTGTATACATGTATATCTGTATGCATAAGAGTGTATATTTGCAGCTGCATAGAGAACTGGAGCAATATATATCAAATGTGGAAATGGGGTGGGGATCTTTCACTTTTCTACTTCAACATTTCTGCATCAACTGTTTTGCTAAACAAGCATGTATTTGTAAGTACAATAAAAATATTTTTTCTGAAAAGGGAAAATGCATAACTTGTGTTTAAAGAAAAAATAAAAAGTACTATAAAAATGTGAAGTACTGTGAAAATCTAAAGAACCAAATACTGACAGCTGTAGAGGTTGAGAATTCCAGGCAAAACAGCACAGGCCCAGGGTTAGGTAGAGACTGGAGCATCCAACCCAGATGAAGAGTACTAACATCCTTTATTTTATCCTGGGCCATCCACTGGCTCAACAAAACAAGGATGCATGATATATTGAGATGAGCTCCCAAGAAGGACATATTTCTAAGGTAAAGGTCCAAGAGGTCACCAACTGTCCTCAGGAAGGCTGTGCTCACCGATACCTACCTTCAAGGCCTCACTCATCCCTCGGCCAATCACAAGGGTCTGCACACCCTTCTTGACAACTTCTTCCACATCTGCAGGCTGCACACCAGGAGAATGCTGGATGTGGAAAGAGAGAGTATACCAGCTACCTGTTCTTTGAACCTTTGTAATTGGCACTCTTGGAGGATTCATTCATTCACCTATTAATTCATTAAGAAAGTGTTTACTGAGGTTTACTCTGTGCCAAGCATCCTTCAGGGCCCTGGGAATAATAGAAGATCCAATGCCTTAAGGAATGCCAAGTCTGGGACGCCTGGGTGGCTCAGCGGTTGAGTGTCTGCCTTCAGCTCAGAGTGTGATCCTGGAGTCCAGGGATTGAGTCCCACATCAAGTTCCCTGCATGGAGCCTGCTTCTCCCTCTGCCTGTGACTCTGCCTCTCCCTCTGTGTCTCTCATGAATGAATAAAATCTTAAAAAAAAAAAAAAAAAAAAAAAAGGAATGCCAAATCTAGTGAAAAATACAGGAGACTAAAAAGAAATGTCAATAGTTTTACAAGTGCTAGTTCCTGGTGTTGTGAGAACACATAGAAAGAGCACCTAATTCAGACCTAGAGGGTTGGGGCAAGTGGTCAGGGAAGGCATCCCAGAGGAGGTAAGCTGAGATGTAAACTGAGACCTGAAGGACAAACAGGAATTAGCCAGGTTAAAGGAAATTGGTGGAACAAAGCATTCCAAATACAGGGGAAATAGCATGTACAAAGGCTCGAAGGAAAGAAACACCTGGAGAACTAAAGGTAGTTCAGTATGACTGGAGTGTAACAGGTGAGAGAGTGGAAAGAGATAGGGTGGGAGAAGAAAACACTTGTACACCAAGCCAAAACTTGGACTATGGAGAGATTTCATAAGAATCCACCTTTTGGGGCAGCCCAGGTGGCTCGGCGGTTTAGCACCACCTTCAGCCCAGGGTGTGATCCTGGAGACTCAGGATCGAGTCCCACATCTGGCTCCCTGCATGGAGCCTGCTTCTCCCTCTGCCTATGTCTCTGCCTCTCTCTGTCTCTGTGTGTGTGTGTGTGTCTTGAATAAATAAATAAATAAATGTTAAAAAAAAAAAAAAAGAAGAATCCACCTTTTTCTGAGCTCCTTTCCCACTTTACCCAAAAAAACTTGTGTTGATGCTTTAAAACGTATCATTCCATAAAGTCTTCCCAGATTCTCCCAGGGATATTAAAGGTAAAGTGTTTAAGGACATTAATCCAGCACTAAAGAATAGTGGCTTTTGAGTTATTTCCACTTTAGCAAATGGGAAAGTGGGAGTTTGGTAAATACCAGCCCGACTACTGGGCTCCACCTATTACCTATCTGCACGGGGATGACACTCAGCACTGAGGCTCAGAGACAAAAAGCCCTCCCTCCCTGATTTGTCAAGCTCTATCCTTTCATTCAGTCAAGAGGTGTTTACTGAGCACTTACTCTGCACCAGGCTCTATACTCAACACCGGAAATACTGAGATGAACCAAATAGTACCTGGAGCTTTAATCAAATAAGATCAATGAATGGGCGAAAATAGTTACAATAGGATTAGATAAAACAGAGTTGAGGATCTCAGAAGAGTGAGTGAATAAATATGAGTGGGAAGTTGTCAAGAATGACATGCTGTTTTAATTAGGTCTTGAAGTATGAGCACAAAGAAGTATGCCTTGATGTGGTGGTTGTGGAAGGGGTACATTCTAATCATAGAGATGGCATAAGGAAAGAACTGCTGAGAATATCACAGACAAATGTATCAAAGAAAGAAGAGTTTTTCAGTTTAGAAAGATGATAGAGGAAATAGGATTGAAATTTATATAGGCATAAGGAGATTAAATTAGTCTTTTCATTAAATCATGAAATAATATCTTAACATGTTTAGAGTTAACAGATTTCATAATACATCTATAGAAATTATTCCATGTGATCTCTACAGTGATCCTATAAAGTAGCACTAAAACATCCATTCTCGGCAGCCCGGGTAGCTCAGCAGTTTAGCGCCACCTTCAGCCCAGGGCCTGATCCTGGAGCCCCGGAATCGAGTCCCACATCAGGCTCCCTGCATGGAGCCTGCTTCTCCCTCTGCTTGTGTCTCTGCCTCTTTCTCTCTCATGAATAAATAGTCTTTTAAAAAAATAAAACATCCATTCTCATTTTATAGATAAGAAAACTAAACTCACAAAATATATACACATTGGAGGTGGGATTTGAACGGAAACATGTTTAACTTTCCAGTTTAATGCCCTTCATTAGAATACTATAACCCATGGAGCAATTTTCTTGAAACTTGAAAGAAATAAGCCTAATGACCACATAGAATTGTGCTTGGGACAGTGCCTGGCTCATTGCAGGTAGAATAATTTTTAGTTTAAGTGTGAACCTAAATCTTCCCTAGAACAATCTCTCTCTTTCTGTCTTTCTCTCTCTCACACACACACATAAGCTAAAAAAACAAAACAAAATAAAACAAACCATAGAAGATACAGAATGGAGTATTAAAAAAATAGTTGATTAACCCCCAAAAAAGGAAGGAATGAAAAAGATGAGGCCAAACAGAAAACAAATAGCAAGAGAAACTCTTAAACATAGCTATATCCATAATAACATTGGACTAAATAGTTTAAGGAAAAGACTCTCCATATTAAAAAACAAGACCCAACTAAACACTACTCACACGGTCTTTAAATATAAAGACACAGGTTGAAAGTAAAAGGATGAAAAAAGACATAAAACACAAGAATACACTAAGAAAGATGGTATGTTAGTGTGTGTGTGTTTTAAGAGAAAAGGGGGAGAGGGAGAGGGAGAATCTTTAGCAGTCTCCACACCCAGTGCAGAGCCCAATGTGGGACTCGAGCTCATGGGCCCAAGATCATGACCTGAGCTGAAATCAAGAGTTGGACGCCCAACCAACTGGGCCACCCAGGAACCCGAGGTATGATTATATTAATATCAGATTAAGTAGACCTTAGGACCAGAAGTATTACTATAGATAAAGAGTATCATATCATAATGGTTAAAGGGCCAATTCATCAACAAAAATATAACAACTCCAAATCTTTATAGTGTTAGTAAAAGAACTGCAAAATATAAAGAGGAGAAGTATACAACACCACCATAGCTAGAATTTTTTTTTTAAGATTTTATTTATTTATTCATGAGAGTCACAGAAAGAAGCAGAGACACAGGCAGAGAGAGAAGCAGGCTCCTTGCAGGGAGCCCGATGTGGAACTCAATCCTAGGACTCCGGGTCCTGCCCTGAGCCGAAGGCAGGACCTCAACCGCTGACCCACCCAGGTATCCCCATAAGCTGGAAATATTGTTAACAACTCTCTTCCTCAGTAGTTGATAGAACAAATAGACAAAAAGTCATTAAGGAAATGGAAGATTTGAGCAACACTATCAATTTGTCCTAATAGACATTAGGGTTACTACACTCAACAACTACAGAATACATATATTTTCAAGTGTACATGGAACATTCACTAAGACAGACTAAAGGCTAGCCCATCATTTATATATTGTAAATTTCAAAGAAATGAAATACAGAATTTCACCTGACAAAATAGATATAATTGTTTACAATTAAATGTTTACAATGTTATATTTAGAAAAGCCACAAAGTAATTGGAAATTGAATAGAAAGTATTTTTAACTAAAGGACAAAGGAATGATTCTTTGAAAAAGATGAATAAAATTGAAAAACCTTTGAAAGACTGATCAAGAAAAAAAGAGAAGACACAAATCATAAAATATTAAGAATGAAGGGTATATCACTACAGATCCTACAGATATTAGAAAGAAAAAATACTGGGAACAGCTTTACACTAATAAACATGATAGATGAAATAGACAAATTCCTTGAGCAATACAATTTTATAAAAAAATATGTAAGAAATAGAAAATCTGAATAGTCTTATAGCTGTTAGAGATTGAATTTGTAATTTCTTTTTTTTAAAAAAAAGATTTTATTTATTCATGAGAGACACACAGAGAGAGGCAGAGACACAGGCAGAGGGAGAAGCAGGCTCCAATGCAGGGAGCCCGATGTGGGACTCGATCCCAGGACTCCAGGATCATGCCCTGAGCTGAAGGCAGGGGCTTTAGTCACCAAGCCACCCAGGGATCCCTGTAATTTATTTCTTAAAAAGATTTATTTATTTGAGAGAGAGAGAGAAAGAGAGAGTGTGTGAGTAGGGGGAGAGAAGAGGAGGGAGAGGGATCCCTGGGTGGCGCAGCGGTTTGGCGCCTGCCTTTGGCCCAGGGCGCGATCCTGGAGACCCGGGATCGAATCCCACGTCGGGCTCCCGGTGCATGGAGCCTGCTTCTCCCTCTGCCTGTGTCTCTGCCTCTCTCTCTCTCTCTCTGTGTGACTATCATAAATAAATAAAAAAAAAAAATTAAAAAAAAAAAAAAAAAAGAAGAGGAGGGAGAGAGAGACTGACTCACTGCTGAGCAGGGAGCTGGATGTGGGGCTTGATCCCAGGAGGCTGGGAACATGATCTAAGCAGAAATCAAGAGTCAGCCACTTAACCAATTGAGCCACCCAGGCACCCCTCAATTTATAATTTTAAACCTTTCCAGGGTGCCTAGGTGGCTCAGTGGTTGAGCAACTACCTTTGGTCAGGTAGTGATCCTGGGGGTAGTGATCCAGGTAGTGATCCTTGATCCTGTCATCAAGCCTTTTTTTTTTTTTTAAGTTTTTATTTATTTATTTATTCATGAGAGACACACAGAGAGAGGCAGAGACACAGGCAGAGGGAGAAGCAGGCTCCATGCAGGGAGCCCGACATGGGACTCGATCCCAGGTTTCCAGGATCATGCCCTGGGCTGAAGGTGGCGCTAAACCGCTGAGCCACCCAGGCTGCAACTGTCATCAAGTCTTACATCAGGCTCCCCACAGGGAGGTCTGCTTCTCCTTCTGCCTATGTCTCCGCCTCCCTCCCTCTCTCTGTGTGTCTCTCATGAATAAATTTTAAAAATCTTTAAAAAGAAAAAAAAAACTTTTCCACAGAAAAAATTCTAGTCACAAAGGACTTCTTTGGTGCATTCTCTTTTAAACATTTAATGAAAATCCTCAAGAAAACATTAACAAATCCAAGGTTGGTTCAACATTCAAAAATCAATGTTCATCATAAAGAAGAAAAAATCATATACATCCATCTCAACTGATGCATAAAAAAGCATTTAACCAAGCTAATGTATTTATGATTTTAAAAATTTCAGCAAACTAAACTAGAAGGGAATCTTTTTTAGGTAAAAGACATCTAAGAAAAACCTACAACTAAACATCAAATATAATTTCCCCCAAAGACTGGATATAGGGATGCCTGGGTGGTTCAGCGGTTGAGCATCTTGCTTTTGGCTCAGAGCATGATCCCGGGTTCTGGGGTTCAAGTCCCATATTGGACCCCTTGCATGGAGCCTGCTTCTCCCTCTGCCTGTGTCTCTGCCTCTCTCTCTGTGTCTCTCATGGATAAATAAAATCTTAAAAAAAAAAAAAAGACTGCATATAACAGGCATTAGTTAGACATTTATTTTCTTATTTTCTGTTGGATCTGTCCATCCTCTCCATCTCCACTGCCACTACCCTGGTTCCCTGGTTTATGCTGCCATTACTTCTTGTTTGGACTATTATAGTAACTTTATAATTGGTCCCCATAAAACCAATGTAGCTTTCCAATTATCCATTCTTCAAACTGTAGCCAGAGGAATCTTTTTAAAACATAAATTCATTCATATCACCCCTCCACTTAAAAGTATTCAGTGGCTTCTTAGTGCCCTTACAATAAATGCCAAACTCCTTAACATGGTATGTAAGTTCCCAGCTTCCTTTCTTTCCAGTCTCACCGCTTTCTTCATGCTCTTTTTTTTAAAATAAGATTTTATTTATTTATTTAAGGGGGGCGGGGAGAGAGAGAGTGCATGGACGGGTGTGGGGGCACAGGGAAAAACAGACTCCTCACTGAGCAGGGAGCCTGATGTGGGGCTTGATCCTAGGACCCTGGGATTATGATTGAGCCGAAGGCAGACACTTAACTGATTGAGCCACCCAGGCACCCCTTTCTTCGTGTTCTATATTATACACGGCCTTCTATCAGTTCTTCATAGCATGTTTTCTCTCACCATGGTTAAGATAAAACAAAAATCTAAAGATTGGGAGAGGATATTTGTACATCACATATCCAACAAAGGATTTTATCAGAATATATGAAGAACTCTCAAAACACCATAATACAAAAACAATCCAACTTTTAAAAATAGGTGAAATATTTGAACATACACTTTACCAAAGAAGATATATGGATAGCTATGAAGAACATGAAAAGGCACTCAATATGGTAAATCACCATGGAAATGCATATTAAAACCATTATGATATATCAAATGCTGGTGAGGATATGATTGGATCTATCCTATGTAGCTAATGCAAGTGTAAAGTGTAGAGCTAACTCTGGAAATAGAAGTATTTTCTCAGTTAAACATACATTTATTTGTTCAATGACGCCTTTTTAGTTCAACGGGTCTGTGATCAATTCTAGAACCACCCTGAGCTGCCGTCATGCTATACAGAATTCAAAATACTTTTCTGGGGCTATGACCAAGGTAAATATTTAATAGAACTACAAATCAGGATTGGAGAACTTCACCTTCCTTAAGTAAATGCACTCAACTGAAATACTGAAAGACTGCTTCATCTAACAAAGAACTGCATCTACTTTGAGAAGCATCATGATTCCCAGACTCTAAAAGCTCACATTCTAATATAAAGAAACAAGACCACTGCTCAAAATCAAACGAAAGGTCAGTAAGAGTGCAAAACCATAATCCTCAGGAGATTCAGAGACTGAAGACAGCCACAGCCAATCAGAGTTGCTGGATCAATGGAACTCGAGTGACAAATTTGGCTGCTGCGTGCTATACTGCAGGCCCAGGGTGTCACGTACAGAGCAATGAAAGATAACTCTGCAAAAGCCTGTGGATCCAGGCATTGGTGGGTGATTACTCACAGCCTTGTGCACAGGCCTGTGATTGGAGCATCAGCCTGTTATTGAGGTGTCCTCAACCTGTCACCAGCTCCTCCTCTGCTTCTTCCAATCCCTTGAGGCAAACCACTAAGGCTCTCTTCCCTGCATGAGTGTCTGATTCTGTTCCTCTTCTTTAAGAGGCTTTCTGTCACACCATGTGAGGTTGTAAAAGCTTACTGTTTTTCCTTGGAAGAAAGCTATTAATTGTGTAAAAATGTCCAGCTAATAATAATGTCCATTATACTAGCTGAACAAGAGTGGCATCTTGATGTCTGGGACATCGCCTCCTATTTGATGTTAAATTTGAAAAGAAAACATTGCTAAATTACACTTTCAAGGAAGCGTATCCTTCTGCTGAAATAAATGGTTAGTGGCAATGCTGTTATCTGGCTGTGTTGCTGATAAAAGCAGATGCTGTGAGTGAAGGTTAAAGGATCTCTGAAATCTGTCCCCTGTGGACACTGCCTGAGTCACATTCTCATCACCGTTTGCCTGAATTAAGAAGCTCCTAAATGATCTTCCTGTCTCTACCAGGGCAGAGGCACATTTGTGTTTTGCTTTTGTTTTTGTTTTGTTTTTGGTGACACAGGCCATACTGCCAATCTGAGAAAACCTACAGCCTCCTTCTCAAAATATAATTTTAAAACGCAAAATATAAAATATATAGAACTGCAAAGACAACAGATTTTATGCAACTAAAATGACCAAAATATTAAAAACAGGTATGTGATCTAGTAATATGCTTATTAGCTTAGAAGAGTGGAAATATTTTCCAAAAGCTCATTGGCAAACTTGCCCTCACATCTCATAGTGCCAAGTGGCAGACTGCTAGCTGTTCTTTCAAAATCTATTCTGCCCCTTTTCTGGGTCATATGGCTCCCCAACTAGAGACTCCATTTTCTGTTCTCCCTTGAAGCTAGCTATGGCAATGTGACTATGCTATCAACAATATAAAATTCAGTGGAGTACAAGTAGAAGAAATGATACAACATCTAGGTTTGGGCCTTAAAACACTGAATGTGAGGGTAGCCTGGGTGGCTCAGCAGTTTAGCGCCGCCTTCAGTCCAGGGCCTGATCCTGGGGACCTGGGATCCAGTCCTATGTCGGGCTCCCTGCATGGAGCCTGCTTCTCCCTCTGCCTCTCTCTCTCTCTCTCTCTCTCTCTCTCATGAATAATTAAAATCTTAAAAAACAAAACAAAACACTGAATGTGATCTTTTCTTCTCTTTCATCTTCCTTTCAAGTTAGAATCCGGCATGGCTACAACCTGTACCCACCATTCAAGTGCTCTAGAATCTGGCAGAGCAACAAAGAGAAAAACCAAACAAAACATGGGCTCCTGGCAGTACCCCCGGAGCTGTCCTCCCCGTCCCTGCCTTAGGCAGGCTACGCTAATAGAGAAATATATTTCTATCTTCGTAAAGCCACTAAATTTTATGATTTCTATTACAAATAACAGCTTATCCTTTAACCTAACTAATCCACAGACCCATGGATTAAACTAAACTAAACCATGACTGGTTAGATGAATCATTTGGGGTAGAACACATATACTTATACACTGGACCCCAAGGGACTATGCCTAATATGCAGAATATACATAAGGGAGCCATAGGGACATTCACCTTATGGGAATTTAACTATATGTTTTTAGGGGGAAAAAAAGAGCAAGGACTATTTAAATAGTGAGGGTAATTCAGCCTAATTCTACTCAAAGAGTATATGCCATGGACTAAACATGAGATAGCAGCCATGCATCTATTATTCCTTTTATCTCAATTCCATAGTTGCTGCTTCCAGTGTGAATCTTTGGCCTCACCAAGTGTGTTGCTAGTGTTCAAACCTGCAATATACATTTTTCATACAACATGGACCCTAAATGCAAGGAACTACTTTATCTGGTCCTGTATAGAAGATGACATGTGTGTTCTAACCTTAAGGGAATCTTCTGGAAGGATTTGACTATAAGCAATTTTCATCTTAAGTACTAATTTTATTTTTTTTAAGATTTTATTTATTTATTCATGAGACACACACAGACAGACACAGGCAAGAGAGAAGCAGGCGTCCGGGGGGAAGCCCAATGCAAGACTCAATCCCAGGAATCTGGGATCACGCCCTGAGCTAAAGGCAGACGCTCAACCACTGAGCCACTCAGGCATTCCTTAAATGCTAACTTTAAAATTTAATCCCTGAATAAGATTCAAGTCCACCATATTAGTCTTAAAGTGATAGGATCTAAGGTTTGGAGGGGCCTCACATGTCCAGAAAACAAGGCAGTGGTAAAAAACTGATGGGAAACAAACAAACAAACAAAAACTGATGAGAACATGTCAAAAAAACACTGGCCAAATTTAGAATAATTTAAACCTCAAAATATTACAAATGGCAGTGGGTTAAAACATTACCTTATTCTGTTTAAGCTGCTGTAACAAAAAGCCACAAACTGGGTAGCTTATAAACAATAGGAATTTATTTCTCACAGTTCTGGAGGCTAAAAATCTAAGATCAAGGCACCAGCATGGTTGAGTTTTAGTGAAGTCCTTCCTGGTTCATAGCTAGTGCCTTCTCTATTCTCATGTTGTTGAAGGGATCTTTCTGCAGCCTCTTTTCTAAGGCCCTAATCAAATTCATGAGGGCTACACTCTCATGACGTAAGTACCCAAAGACCCCCCCTTCCTGATACCACCATCTTTAGGTGTTAGGATTTCAACATTCAGAACATTGCAAACATTAAATCAAAAAAGATGGCATAAACCCATAGTGATACTAAAAATAGTGGGAGTGGCTAAAGGAAAGCTCTTCTTTACAGAAGAATCCAGCTAATGAATGTAGAAGGAATGATAGAAATATCACCATTTTGCAACCACTAATTTAGTGAAGTTGGGCAAGGATCTGTGGTCACTGCTAAAACCACGGGATGGAAAGGTTGCTGGGGAACATTATTAAGTTTCTAATTATTACTCTACAGAGTACTTATTTTTTTTAAAGATTTTTTTAAAAGATTTTACTTATTTATTCATAGAGATACAGAGAGAGAGGCAGAGACACAGGCAGAGGGAGAAGCAGTCTCCATGCCGGGAGCCCGACATGGGACTTGATCCCAGGTTTCCAGGATCACACCCCAGGCTGCAGGTGGCACGAAACCACTGCACCACTGGGGCTGCCCTCTACAGCTTACTTATTGATTACAAATGGGAAAATGTGCCTTTACCACTGTCCTTTTTTTTTTTTTTTTAAGATTTTACTTATTTATTCACAAGAGACACACACAGAGAGAGAGAGAGAGAGAGAGAGAGAGAGAGAGAGAGGCAGAGACACAGGCAGAGGGAGAAGCAAGCTCCATGCAGGGAGGCTCCATGATGTGGGACTCCATCCTGGGTCTCCAGAATCAGGCCCTGGGCTGAAGGCAACGCTAAACCCCTGAGCCACTGGGCTGCCCACCTTTACCACTGTCTTAACCACATGATCAAACATAACCTCATCAGTAACTGGGCAAACTGACTTTACGTGCCTCCAGATATGATGCACTGAAGACATAACCACCTGTGAAGTATTCATGCCCCAAATGATGAACTTGCATCTAATCATGATAGAAAAAAATCGGATAAATCTAAACTGTAGACTATTTTACAAAAACAACTGGCCTGGACACTTCAAAAATACCTATGTCATCAAAGAGAAAAAATGGAGAGCAACCGGTGTTCAAGAAACATGACAACAACAATAACAAAATAACCTGACAACAAAATGCAGTGCATGATGCTTGACTGGATCTTGGATTGACAAGGAAAGTCAAATAAAACATATATTATTTTACTGGAACAATTACTGTAATTTGGCTATGGAGTTGATGTTATTTACTATTGTATCAATGCTGAGTTTCTTGAGTATAATTTTGTGAATATGTCTGGCAGAATGGCTTTGTTTTATACATGCTGCAGTAGACACATGCTGCAATATTTAGAGTTCATATGAAGTATCAAGTGTCACAATGTCAATACCTCACTTTCAAATGATTCAGCAAAAATAATTATCAAAAAAGGGAGAGGGACAGGGTAGTGTGTATGCCAGAGAAAGACAAATAAAGTAAATGGCAGAATGTTAACAACTGATGAGTGTAGATTGATATACAAGTGCTTGTTCTTTTTTTTTTCCCAGTTTGTTACGTAGGTTTGAAATTTTTCAAAATTAAAAGAAAAAAAAGAGGTTCAACATAGGCTTTCTGTTGTCAACCAGATTTACAAGGTGAACAGGAAAACGAAAGCAAAAGTAAACAAACCCAAGGGCTGAAAGGGTTAGGAATGGCTCAGCTCATCTATCTTTCCTTAGGTAGCGTTATCCTGAGCACTAGACCCTCTGGTCTCGTCAATTCTCCAACTTTCTAAGAACTATGTTCTACTTTATAACTATTGCCTGTATGATATGTAAAAATAAAAACACAAAATCAACAAAAGTTACAGAAGACATTTTTGGGGCTTTAGGTAAACTTGAAGATAGACTTTATATTAGCTAATACTTTACCAAAGATAATCTTATTTATGATAATTATATTGCAGCTATGTAGGAGAATGTTTGTGTTCTTAGGAAAGAAATGCTGAAATATGATTTCTGACATTTACTGTCAAATGATTTGGGGGTGGGGGAAGTGTGTTTTCGTGCACGCGCGTGTGTGTTTGAAGAAAAAATAAGGTAATTGTTAATAACTTGAGGATTTAGATTAAGGGTACATGGGAATTTATTCTGCTATTCGTATAGGTGTTGTGTAGGTTAAATATTTTTCAAAATTAAAAAAAAAATATTTTTCAAAATTAAAAGTTAAAGTTTGCACATTTCCTTTAGTTCTCTTTGGGTAATTGGTTTGACTTTCCTTTTCATTTTTAAATATACATATATATATATATATGATTCCTTCCTTCCTTCCTTCCTTCCTTCCTTCCTTCCTTCCTTCCTTCCTTCCTTCCTTCCTTCCTTCCTTTCTTAAAGGGGGAAGCAACAGAGGGGGAGGGAGAAGGACAAGTAGACTCCACATGGAGTGCAGAGCCTGATATGAGGCTCAATCTCATGCCTGAGATCATGACCTGAGCTGAAACCAAGAGTTGGAAGCTTAATAGATTAAGCCACTCAGGCACCCCAGGTTGGCTTTCTTTAATTTGTTTTATTTTTTAAATTTTTTTAAAGATTATTTATTTATTTATTCATAGAGACAGAGAGAGAGAGAGAGAGAGAGACACGCAGAGACACAGGCAGAGGGAGAAGCAGGCTCCATGCAGAGAGCCTGACGTGGGACTCGATCCAGGGTCTCCAGGATCATGCCCTGGGCTGCAGGCGGCGCTAAACCGCTGTGCCATGGGGGCTGCCCAGTTGGTTTTCTTTTAATTTTAAATTTGCATTTTATCTTCCTTCTTGTCTCCTTTCACCCTATCAGAAGGATATATAAATGAATGACCTATGTATGTTTCGACATAGAAAAGTCTTCTCCAATAAGACAATTACTGCATTAGGATAGAAATGAGCAAGGACAGTATGAAACAGTAGTAAAGTATGGGCTTCAAAGTAGGCCTCAGTTTCAAATTATTAGCTGTGTGATCCCAGAAAACCTATATTTGACTACGGACATAATAGTTGTTTAATGATTGGTAGAGATTTGGGAGGAGGTAGTAGTATTTGGTATTATTTAATAATAGTATTTAGTATTTTTTTATTCTCATTAAACTTTTGTTTTAATGGTTCTCAAAATTCTGTGACAGATTTTTGATCAAGTTGTTTCCTTTAGAAAGTACTGATTTTAAAAACTAATAACTAAAAACTGCCACATACACACACAAACACAAACACACAAAAAGCCAAATGGTCCACAAAACATTCTCCTTTCCTTCTGAAGGTTTTATGATGCATTGTTATCATTAACCAGTCTTTTACTATTAAACTTTTTTTTTTTACTATTAAACTTAAATGGCCAATTGACACAAGCAGTTCTGAGACTGTTCTTCCACCAATGATTAAGACGGTGGTGGCAGGTATTGGGGATAATACTTATTTAGCCTTCTGAGCTTTCTGGGCAGACTTGGTGACCTTGCCACCTCTAGCTGCCTTCTTGTCCACTAGTTTGATGACACCCACAGCAACCATCTGTCTCATGTCACGAACAGCAAAATGGCCCAGAGAAGGATAGTCTGAGAAGCTCTCAACACATTGATTTGCCAGGAACCATATCAACAACGGTAACATCACCAGATTTCAAGAACCTGGGACCATCTTCCAGCTTTTTTCCAGGATGATGATTTATCTTCTCCTTCAGTCCACGAAACTTGCAAACAATGTGAGCTGTGTGACAATCCAGCACAGGTGCATATCCAGCACTGATTTGGCCTGGATGGTTCAGGATAATAACCTGAAGCATGAAGCCAGCTGCTTCCATTGGTGGGTCATTTTTGCTGTCACCAGCCACATTGCCATGATGAACATCTTTGACAGATACATTTTTTTTTTGTGACAGATACATTCTTGACACTTAAGCCCACATCGTCCCCAGGAAGAGCCTCACTCAAAGCTTCATGGTGCATTTCAACAGACTTTACTTCAGTTATAACACTGACCAGAGCAAAGGTGACTACCATGCCAGGTTTAAGAATACCAGTCTCTACTCGGCCCACAGGGACAATACCAATACCACTAATTTTGTAAACATCCTGGAGGCAGATGCAAGGGCTTATCAGTTGGACACGGTGGCAGAATGCAAAGTAGAACTTCAAGCAGTGTGGTTCCATTGGCATTCCCATCTTTACAGGTGACTTTCCATCCCTTGAACCAAGGCATGTTAGCACTTGGCTCAAGCATATTGTCACCATTCCAACCTGAGATTGGCATGAATGCTACTGTGTCAGGGTTGTAGCCAATTTTCGTAATGTAGGTGCTGACTTCCTTAACAATTTCCTTATATCTCTTCTGGCTATAGTGTGGCTTAGTGGAATCCATTTTAACACCAACAATTACTTGTTTTACACCCAGTGTGTAAGCCAAAAGAGCATGCTCATGGGTCTGCCCATTCTTGGAGATACCTGCTTCAAATTTACCAACACCGGGGATCCCTGGGTGGCTCAGCGGTTTAGCACCCGCCTTCGGCCCAGGGCGTGATTCTGGAGTCCCGGGATGGAGTTCCACATCAGGCTCCCTGCATGGAGTCTGCTTCTCCCTCTGCCTGTGTGTGTGTGTGTCTCTCTTTGTGTCTCTCATGAATAAATAAATAAAATCTTAAAAAAAAAATTCACCAACACCAGCAGCAACAATCAGGACAGCACAATCAGCCTGAGATGTGCCTGTAATCATGTTTTTGATAAGGTTTCTGTGTCCTGCAGCATCAATCATGGTCACGTAATACTTGGTCTCGAATTTCCACAGGGAGATATCAATAGTGATACCATGTTCATGTTCAGCTTTCAGTTTATCTAAGACTCAGGCATACTTGAAGGAGCCCTTTCCCATCTCAGCAGCCTCCTTCTTAAATTTTTCGATAGTTCTTTTGTCAATCCCACCACACTTGTAGATCAGATGACCATTAGTGGTAGACTTGCCTGAATCTAGTGTCCAATGATGATCATATTGATGTGAGTTTTGTCGTTTCCTTTCCTATTTTGGTTTAGGTTTAGCTGTGGTTTTCACAACACCTGTGTTCTGGCGGCAAACCCATGGAGGGGGCGGGAAGCTAGTATTGTTATTTTAAGGACACTATTGAAGACGATAGATTTTCTTGATATCTCCATTATGTAATCACGATAAAATCTACTCCTTTTATTTATTTATGGATTTATTTTTTAATATGTACTTATTTATTTTAAAAAGAGAGAGAGAGCACAAAGGGGCGGGGGATGAAGAAGGAAAGAAAATCCCAAACAGATTCTGCACCGAGTCTGGAGCCCAAAGCAGTGCTTGATTATACAATCCTGAGATCACAACCCAAGCCAAAGCCATGAATCCAACACTCAACTGACTGCACCACCCAGGCACCCCAAAAATCTTATTTTAAACTAATTAAAAAGGAATCACAAAGTGGGATGCCTGGGTGGCTCACTCAGTTAAGCATCTGACTCTTGGTTTTGGCTCAGGTGGTGATCTCATGGTCATGGGATTGAGCCCCAAATGGAGCTCCTCACTCAGCACAGAGTCTGCTTGTTCTTCTCCCTCCCACTCTCCCTCTCCCTGCCCCTGGCCCTTTTTCTCCTCATGCTGTCTCTCAAATAAATAAATAAATAAATGGAATCACAACATGATTCCTCAGAGAGAATGTCACAAAGAATAAAAAAGAAATGTTTAATGATATCTATAATGGCAAATTAAATGCAGCAAACATTTATTGAGATCCCACTTACAGGTACAGTGCTAAAATGCATAGTTCTTGCCATTAGGGAGTTCACCATTTAATGAAGGAAACAGATAAATACACACTGATTATAACATAGGTGGACTGCAAAAAGTGCTATAATAGAGGCACAAAGTGTTACAGAAGTACTGAGAAGAGAGCAGCTCATTCTCACAAGGATTATTAAGAAGTGGTTGGTAGAGTAGATAATACAAATGTGAAGAATTGAAGGATATATAAGATTTCATCAGGTACAAAGGGAAACAGGTCATTCCAAGCAAATGATCTTTCATTCCTCTGTAAGTTTGTAAGGGAATAAGTATTTGGTATGGAGTAACTAGGTCTTCAGGTGTATTTTACAAAATATAGGAGGTATAATTGAAAGGAAATTTTGGAACTGAATCATTAAAAAAAATCAAGTATGTACTATGTAAAAGGCACAACGGTAGAGGCTTTACAAAGATGAACATATTTAGTATTCAAAGCAACCCCATGAAGTATATTATTTTCCAGGTCCCACCCCCAAGAGATTCTTATTCAGTAGGTGGAGAGAATGAGGGAGATAAAGAACATGCATTTTAAACAAGCACTCTAGGTGATTGTGATGCAAGAGATTCATGAATGACACTGAGAAATACTGGCTGAAAGAAAAGAATGAATTTGCATGAAGGCAAGTTGCATACATTTAAAAAATCTATTCTTCCCAACCCATGCCATACTCTTACATCAACTTATGACAAACAGGCATTATTATTCTCCTTTTATAGATGATTGAATTAAGGCACTGAGAGGCTAAATAACTTGTTTAAGGTTACCTAGCCAAAATGTGACAGTGCCAGGACCTATGAATCTAAATGTCTACTACATATCTTTATCTAGAGGCCCTATTATAAATTCAGGTTCAACATACTCCATTATCCCTACTCAGTCTTTGCCCCAAACACAAACACAGTCCTGCTCCAATATACCCAATCTCAATGAACAGCATCACCATGTACCCATGTATCCATGATAGAAATCTCCCTCACCTGCTAAATCTAATAAATCACCCTATCCTGTCAATTTCAACTTCTTAATAGTTTTCAGGAGTCTCATTTCCACACACACTACTACTGATTTAACTGTAACAAATTCATCTATTGAGTGCCTACACCACATCTAGCACACTACATTAATCCTTAGACCAACTCTGTGAGGTAGGAAATGTTACTGTCTCCATTATATCAATGGGGACTCCAAGGGGATTCCATGTCCTTTTGCCTCTATACAGATGAGCTCTAGATCAATACCTCAGCTTTTCCTCTTATCTTTCCCAGCTCTTATCCCTTCAACTAGTTCTAGTATACCTCCTTTTGCTTATCCTACTGGCAAATTAAACTTAAAAGATAAAAACTAAACTTATGGCAATTCTTTACTATTTTCCAATTATCATCAATGGTACCTCCTCAGTTTTATAGTTGTTTTTTTTTTTAAGATTTTATTTATTTATTCATGAGAGACACACAGAGAGAAGCAGAGACAAGGCAGAGGGAGAAGCAGGCTCCTTGTGTGGAGTCCAATGCTGGACTTGATCCTGAAACTCTGGGATCAGGCCCTGAGCCAAAGGCAGACACTCAACCACTGAGCCACCCAGGCATCCCAGTTCTATAGGGGTTTTTATTTTCAGTTTTGTAAGTTTTTAAAGTTTACAAGATTTAGTAGGAAGGAATGGGAAATAAAGTTAGAATGTGACCTGGGTTTACTATTATTTGATTTCCCTTTTTTTTTTTTTTAGCCCTACGTCTATGCAAGTTATACAACTTCTCTGTATTTAATTTTCCTTTAATAAAAGATGAGGTTAATTGTAATATTAATTCATACAGTCCTATGAGGGAAAAGTACAATATATAAATCCACAATATATAGTGGTTTTTTTTTTTAAGATTTTATTTATTTATTCATGAGAGACACACAGAAAGAGGCAGAGACACAGGCAGAGGGAGAAGCAGGCTCCATGCAGGGAGCCCGATGTAGGACTCCCGGGATCATGAACTGAGCCAAAGGCAGACAGACACTCAACCACTGAGCAACCCAGGCATTCCCAATATATAGTGTTAAATCAATTTTTTGTTGTTGTTGTTAAATCAATTTTTGAGGTGGGGAAAATCTCTCCAGTGTGGCACACCATAAATTAGTACTCCAATATATCTTATACCCATAATCTGGATAATCTTTGTCAGGCACATCAGTTTCCTGCATAGATAATCCAGTGACTATGCCTTGTCCATTGGATAAAATGTAAACTCATTTCTGCAGACATTTTCTCAACCATACTAGATGTCTGGACCAAAACAATGAGTATATGTGGTTCAAAACTGAGGCATGAATAGAGAGCATGAGCTGGAGTTCTCTTTTTCTGTGGAGTCCAATTATGCAGGTATGACTGTACTATGCAGATTATGTAGGTGTGATTGTTTATAATGTGATAAACTATAAAACTTGAGAAGTTTCTTTAGACAAAATGTCTACAACTGCTGGATAAAAATAAACATCCCCTGAAATGCTTAGCTGAGCTTTCAAAGGTTAAGGGAAATTCTCAGAGGCCAAACATGAAGAGATCATTGAAAATCAAAATGGCCAACTAATACTGAAGTAACACTGGGGGGGATCCCTGGGTGGCTCAGCCGTTTAGCGCCTGTCTTTGGCCCAGGGCGCGATCCTGGAGTCCTGGGATCGAGTCCCATATCGGGCTTCCGGCATGGAGCCTGCTTCTCCCTCCTCCTGTGTTTCTGTCTCTCTCTCTCTCTCTCTGTCTATCATGAATGAATGAATGAATGAATGAATGAATAAATAAATAAATAAATAAATAAATCTTTAAAAAATGAAGTAACACTGGGGGATTTACTATTTTTAGTCTTTTTTTTTAATTTTCTTAAAATATTTTGTTAATTTATTTGAGAGAGTGAGAGACAGGGAAGACGAGCAAGGTGAGGGGCAGAAGAAGAAGCAGACTCCCCACTGAACAGGGAGCCCAATGTTTGACTCCAGGATCATGATCTGAGCTGAAGGCAGATGTGGCCCCTCATTCTTCTAGTCTTTTATTTTATTTATTTTTTAAAGATTTTATTTATTCATGAGAGACAGAGAGAGAAGCAGGCTCCATGCAGGGAGCCTGATGAGCCTGATGTGGGACTCGATCCCCGGTCTCCTGGATCAGGCCCTGAGCCAAAGACAGGCGCTAAACCGCTGAGCCGCTGAGCCACCCAGGGATCCCTCCAGTGTTACTTCAGTATTAGTTGGCCTGAAGGCGGCGCTAAACCACTGAGCTACTGGGGCTGCCCTCTTTTTTTTTTTTTTTTAATTTATGATAGAGAGAGAGAGAGGCAGAGGGAGAGGGAGAAGCAGGCTCCATGCAGGGAGCCTGATGTGGGACTCGATCCGCGGTCTCCAAGATCACACCTTGGGCTGAAGGTGGTGCTGAACCTCTGAGCCACCCGGGCTGCCCAGAAAATAATCTACTTTTAAAGGAACTAATTTATTGGATAACAATAACGTGTAAGATAGAAGGGAACTGATGAGAGGAAAGTGTATTGAGGTAAAGATAATTAATTTTAGACTTTAATATTTTATTAGGATTAAGTACATGAAATTCCTTTTTTTTTTTAGTACATGAAATTCCTAAATTTAACTCTTTACTTATAAAATATTGTCAGTCTCGTATGGTTCAACCTAATGTAGTACAACTTTAAAGATAACCACTAAGCAAATAGAAATAAAATGTACAGCTTCCCAAAAAAGAGACAAAAGTGGAATAAAATCTCAATATAACATAAAAAAGTGGACAACAGATGATACCATTAATATAAAAATTTGAGCATGAAAACAATACAAAATATGGGTTGTAGATACAGATAGATATTTGAAAAATATAAGGAAATTCAGGATACTGCTAAGGGTGGAGAAAAAGAGATCAAACTTCAAAGATTTTATTTTTAAAGTTGGAATACAGATCTATTATTCTTTATAATTTGCAATGAATTAAACTTATTATGTTTAATAATAAAATTTTTAAAGCCATAATTTTTTAAAGCCATAAAGTTACAAAGACAAAAAAAAGTAACCCCAATATGTAGTGTTCTACAATTTTTGTGATGTAAACAATCTCACCATGTTTAAGATACCAAATGTAACATCACTGAATGCAGAATTAATAAGAGATGTACAGTAGCACATATCTAGTATTTTCACCATACAGATAACAGTGGATATAAATATTTCAAGAGCATAGAATGTAGTGAAATAATTAGGAATAATGAATTTTAAATATATATTACCTATATCTTAAATGATTTATTTAAGTAAGTTTATATAGTTTAGTTTTTAATAATGGCTGTGTCTAAAAACTGGCTTACAAAATTCCTCAAGAATTAAAAATCAATTCTCAAAAAAAATTTTTTTAAAATGTTTTAAAAATTAAAAAAATAAATAAAAATCAATTCTCACAAGCCAGTGAAAGCAATGTCCAGTATACCATTGCATAAGTATGAATCCAAAAGTTATTTCTAAGTGATATCAGAGAAAATGTTGTGAAGAACCTCTGAAAATCCTCTTCTTCAT
This sequence comes from Vulpes lagopus, assembly GCF_018345385.1. Lineage (NCBI taxonomy): Eukaryota > Metazoa > Chordata > Mammalia > Carnivora > Canidae > Vulpes > Vulpes lagopus. The sequence continues at coordinate 28,720,392 of NC_054838.1, read as the reverse complement.
AAAGGCAATAAGAATAACGGCAGAAGTGTAAAAAATAAACTTTCTCTGTTCTCTGGAAGTTAACAAAGATTTTCAGCAATTCAGGGTGTATTTAAAAATTTTTTTTAAAAAGGACTGCTGAAAAATGAGCTTTGTGCAATTTTAACTTGCCCTATTCCAATCTACTCCATCCCCAGTTCCACTGTAGTCTTGAAAAGCAAGGACCCATAATCACAGTGAAAACTACCAGCCTAGAAATCACACAAGATGGAAGAATGGATTAAAATTCCCTCAAATCTCCAATCCCAGAGAATTGTCAATATTTGACCTGTCTGATGGTTCTCTGGACAACGCCACTCATAGGCTGTCTTTATTTGATCTGACTTAAGAGTTTGCCAGCGTAAACCTCTTTTTCCCCTCAAAGAAGTTTCTCCAGAACTGTCAGAGACAAATGTTTAACAATGCCTGGTGTGTTAGACAATAGTACAAACGAGGTCAACCAAAAGACTTAAAAGGGAAAACTATGAAATGAGATGTCCAGGCTTTGAAAAGCTCTGATATGAATGTTGGTATTGAAATGACAATACACATGTCCAAGGCTGTGCACATGTTCAGGAATGACACGAGAAGGCCCTAAGCTCACCACTCTGGCTAACCTGGAGACCCTGCATAAGCAAGAAATAGGCAGAATTTTAAACTGCCTGGCTGACTGTTGACTACATACCCCAAATGACATTCAAAGCCCCTTGGAAAACACTGGAAAACCTACTGGTTCCAGGGATATAAAGAAAAATCTGTCTAGTCATATTTCAGGAAACTGTATTCATAGAACTAGAGGAAAGTATGAGGACAATACCTTAAAAAATAGAGAATATCAATAAAGGGATAGAAATTATTTTTAAACACAAAATAGAAATGCTGGAGTTGAAAAGTATAATAACCAAAGTGAAAATTTCACTAAAAAGGCTCAATAGTGGGTTAGAATCAGCAAAACTGAAAAATACATGAATTGAGATTATCCAATTTGAGAAAAAGGGAAAAAGAATGAAGAAAATGAACGAAGCCTCAGATACCTGTTATATTTAAAATAACAATATACTCATAATGAGTATTACAGGAGAGGAGAGACAGAAGAAGCAGAAAGGATATTTGAAGAATAGTTGAAAATTCCCCAAATTTGATGAAAAACAATGTACACACCCACAAAGTTCAATATATTCCAGGTAGGATAAATTCAAAGTGATTCATATGTAGACACATCACAGTGAAACTGTCAAAAGCAAAAGACAAAGAATTTTGAAAGCAGTAGGAGAGAAATGACTTGTCAAGTCTAAGGAACCTTTAACAGTTGGCTTCTCATTAGTAACCAATGAAGCCAAAAAAGTGAGATGACATATTCAAAGTGCTTAGAGAAAAAGACTTTTATTTTTTTTTTATTTTTAAAAAAATATTTTACTTATTTGACAGAGAATGAGAGAGAGAGAGAGAGACAGCGAGAAAGCAAGCAGGTGACGCGGCAGGCAGAGGAAGTGGGAGAAGCAGGCTCCCTGCTGAGCAGAGAGCCTGAGTTAGGGCTCAATTACAGGATCTAGGGATCATGACCCGAGTTGAAGGTAGACGATTAACCAACTGAGCCACCCAGGCACCCCAAGAAAAAGACTTATTTAAATTTTTTTTTTATTTTAGCAGATCTTTTTAAAAATTTTATTTAAATTCAATCTGCCAACATATAGTATAACACCCAGTGTTCATTCCACCAAATGCCCAGAAAAAGACTTTTAATCAAGAATTATGTACTAAGCAAAATTATCTTTCAAAACTGAAGGATCAACTTCCATCATTATAGCACGAAGAGCTCCATTACCTTCTCCAAAATGAAAATTATTACTATTATTTTTTGAAGATTTTATTTATTTATTTGAGAAAGAGAGAGAGCATGACGGTAGGAGAGGAGGGACAGAGGGAGAAGCAGACTCCCCACTGAGCAGGGAGCCCAATGTGGGACTGGATTACAGGAACCCGGGATCATGACTTGAGCCAAAGGCAGATGCTGAGCCACCCAGATGCCCCAAAGTGAAAATAAAAAAAACCCTCCCCAATAAAAAAAATGGAAAAGAGAAAACCACTCAAAGCCTTTGGAAATCATCCTAAGAACAAACAGCAAATGAAAAAACATCTCTTTAGGAAAATCTATAAATATTTGGTAGGAAAGGTATCAGATTTTTCAGGAAGACTGCTACCTGCCACCCCCTATTCCTGCTCCCAGCTTAGTGAGGTGGAGACTCCACTCCAGACTGGTGCAGCCAAGAACACAGAATTATTTCCCTTTTCTGCTGCCAGCTGGAAAGCTTTGTTCCTGGGAGAAACAGGATTTAAGTGTTTCTCATCCTGCCCCCAGCTGTCTGCTGCTGAGACTAAGTCCTAAGTGAATGTAGTCCAGTGGTATGGGTTCTCTTCTTTCACCTAACCTCTACCTTGGGCATGGCACAATGAGAATCCTGGAAAAAGTATAATGTAAGGGAAATGCAGTTCAAACCACAATGAGATAACAATTCACACCCACCAAGATGATATAATAAAAACAAAACAAATCAATACTGTGAGGAGAGATTTAGAAAAATTATAACTTTCATAATTCCTAAAATCTAAAATGTAAAACAGTATATTTGCTTTGGAAAACAATTTGGTAGTTCCTCAAAAGATTAAATATAAAGTTGTCCTATGACTAGCATTTCCAATCCTAGGTATACACTTAAGAGAACTGAATTATTCTATTCATATGAAAAGTCTAGAATAAGCACATCTATAGCAACAGAAAGTAGATTAGGAGAGCCTGGCTTGCTCTATCAGAAGAACGTACAACTCTTGATTTCACAGTTGTGAGTTCAAGCCCCATGTTGGGTGTAGAGATTACTTAAAAAAAGAAAATCTTAAAAAAAGAAAAGTAGATTAGTAGTTGCAGGAGTTAGGGGGAGGGAAGAAAGGGGAGTGACTGCTACTGGTTATGAGGTTCCTTTTGGGTTGGTAAGTATATTCTGGAATTAGCACTAGTAGTTAGTTATTGCACAAGTTTATGCCAATAAAAAGTCCACTGAATTGCATACTTTATTTAATTATTTATTTAATTTAAATATTTTATTTAATTGAGAGGGAAAGAGAGATAGAGAGTGAGAACACAAGAACAGGGGGAGGGAGAAGCAGACTCCCTGCCGAGCAGGGAGCCCCATGGAATCATAATCTGAGCTGAAGGCAGACACCTAACCAATTGAGCCACCCTTGAATTGCATAGTTTAAAATGGTGAGTTAATGGTATGTGCATTAAACTCCAAAAGGGGAGGAGGAATAGTTACTTTTCACTTGCTCATGGCTTAGGAGGTTGGAAATCACTTGGTCATCCTTATGCAATGTCAACCAAACACTAATAGCTTACCTCAGTTCCTGTTTCTCTCCAATCCCAAGCCCGACTTCCCCCTGGCCACACTTTGCAGTCCTTATAAGTTTTAGTAGAGCCTTGTACTTTCATTTGCCCCCATGATAGGGAAGCAATTTCAGGGGAGGACATAAGGAACTTAACTGAACTCTGAAATTAAAAGAAAAAGATGTTAAATAAGTTATGAAGTAAAGTTGAAACAACTCCAAGATATAGGAGCTACACTAGATATAAAAATGTATTTTAAAATAGAATACTATATACAAAGTGCAGTAAACCCTGATACCCTATGAGTTAAGAAGCATCTTTGCATTTATGTAAAATGTTAACTCTTGGGATCCTGAATCATTTAACCATGGACTAGATACTACATTACTTCTCAGGCTCTGGATGAAATTCTTGATATTTTTTGAGAAATATAATTAAAAGATTTATTTCAGCGTGATGGAGTGAGGAGGTTGACACATCCTTTCTCCAAAAAGCAAGTAGAAAGCTGAACAAACCTTTCAAAATAATAACTTGGCACTCTAGAAATAATAATGAAAGAGGCATACTATAAGCTGAGAAGCGCTTATTTATGAAAACCATTCAATTTCAGAGAACAGTAACATGGCTAATTGTTCCTGCCTGGGATTACCATCAGGCCCCCATTATCAGTTCAGTTGATCCAGAGGTTCAACTTGGCCGAGGCAGGATATGAAAATCAACAAGTCTTGTTGCTTTGGCCAGAGGAGGCTTGATTGATTTAGAAGCATTATAAATTAAATTGGTGATTTCAATGGCAAGCAAATATGGATGGCAGGTGGTTCTGCTTCCTTGCTACTGTGGGCCGGTTTGGGGCAAGCAATGGATTTGCAGAGTAGGCAGGGATTTAACAGAAATTTCTCAGAGTTGACATAGCCATTGTGGGCTTGGTGAGATCTCCACATACCCAGAATGGACCAAATGCTGTGAATGTGTGTATCAAAGACAACAAACAATTGGGCTTAAATCATGCAAACATTCTGGGCCCGTGGAGCCAACAGCACATGCAAAATCAAGGAGCAAGATGGCTCAGAAGGACTTAGAACAATGTAAAAGGCAAGACATGAAAACAGTCTGAGTATTGAATGTACTCCCCAGTGCACACACTGACCCACCACTAGAAAGTAAAGGTTTTATTGGCTTGAGGTGTTTGAACACAATCTTCCTTTGACTGAATACTTAAACATGGAGCAGACCCCTAGGAAGACAAGCTTAAAAATAAAAACAAGAATAAAAATTAAATGGGCGCCTGGCTGGCTTAATTAGAAGAGCATGTTACTCTTGATCTCAGGGTCATGAGTTCAAGTCCCATATTAGGTGTAGAGATTACTTTAAAAAAAAAAGCTTTAAAAAAATGAATAAAAATTAAAAACAGATCCCAGGGGCCATACATCACATGGGAGACAGAATTCACAGATTTAGTCTAGGCAAGTACGTGACTAAGTACAAACAAACTAAGAACACGCTGTAGGGGAAAAATCAGAATCCAGAATTTTTCCAATATATAATCTAATCATTTTTGAACAAAAAACTATAAGACATGCAAAGAAACAGTCTGTTAAGTGTCTGCCTTCAGCTCAGGTCATGAGTTCAGCAGGGAGTCTATTTCTCCTCCCTTTGCTCCTCCCCCTGCTCATGCTCTCTTTCTCTCTCGAATAAGTAAAATCTTAAAAAAAAAAAAAAAAAAAAGACACACAAAGAAACAAAAAAATATGACCCATACTTATCAAGTGAAACTGTATCTGAGTGTTTCTGTATGTTTGATTTAGCAAAGATTTCAAAAAATTTATTATAAATATATTCAAAGAACTAAAGAAAGCATATATAAAGAATTAAAATGATGACAATAACTTAATACAAAATTGCAATAAAGAGACATTTCAAAAAAGAACCATAGAAATTCTAGTATTTATAAGTAAAATAACTAAAAGGTTAATTCTAATAGTCAAGATTCTACAGAGAAACAGACCCAGTAGATTATGCATATTATGAGATTTACTTCAAGAAAGTGTCTCATGCATTTGTGGAGTGGCCAGTTCAAAATGTGTAGGTAGGTTGGCAGGCTGCTAACTCTTGGGCAGAAGTCTGTCATTGCAGTAACAATGTATTATTTCTTCTTCTTCAAGGAAACCTCAGTTTTGCTTTTAAGGCCTTTCAACTGATTGGATGAGACCTACCAAGAATATTGAGGATAATCTTCTTTATTTAAAAGTCAATTGAAAAAAAAAATAAATAAAAGTCAATTGATTGTAGATGTTAACATCTACAAAACAGCATCACAGCAACACTTAGATTAGCATTTGATTGAATAACTGGGTACTATAGTCTAACCAAGTTGACATATAAAACTAACCACCACAGTACACCCCTTGTCAATCTGGCACCTATATATATGTCCTTAAACCATGTTATTCTCCAAATAAACACATTAATAAAGTGGATACTTCTGCCTAACATTAATAACTACTAATCCATTTTGCAGCTTCAAATACTGAATATGCATTTTGAAAATACATAGCAAAGTATATAAACACAGTTTCAGGTGCTATAGGAGGAAAGTACAAATTTATAAGACATGATTCCTGTTTTTAGGAACTAATATTACCCTTGAGGAGAGAAGACATATACAAATAACTACAGTTTTTTAAGGTAATTTTTTTAACATGAAGTCACTTTTGAAAAGTGGTGTAAGGGATGTATATTGAGTTGTTATGAGTGTTGAGAAGACTTCTGTGTTAGTCTTTTAAAGCTTCCATAACAAAATATGGCAGACTGAGTGGCTTAAAAAACAAATTTATTTTCTCACAGTCTTGAGGCTGGAAGTCCATTATAAGGTGCCAGCAGGATTAGTGTCTAGTGGGACTTCTCTTCCTGACTTGCAGATGGATTCCTCCTTGCTTTTCCTTTTTTTTTTTCTCCCATGTGGCCTTTTCTCTGTGTCTTAGTCTTTTTTGGTCTTTTTTTTTTTCAGGGGCCAGAGAGGAAAAAGGATGGGGTCCAAATTCCTAATTCAATCTTTTTACTAGTTATAATTCCATTCAGATTTTCTTGAGTTTCAATAGTTTGTGTTTTCTAGGAATTTGTTCATTTCCTTTAGATTATCTAATTTGTAGGCATATAGTTATTTATAATATTCCTTTATATTTTTTTAATTACTGTAGATCATGATGTCACCTTGTTCATTTCAGATTTTAGTTACTTTTTTATTTTCATCTTGTCCAGTCTAGCTAAAGATGTGTCAGTTTTGTGGTTATTTTCAAAGAATCAATTTTTGGATTTATTGTTTTTCTCTATTTTTCTCTTCTCTATTTCATTAATATCCATGCTAATCTTCCTTATTTCCTTCCATTTGCTTTATGTTTAGTTTGCTTTTCTCCAGTTTTTTAAAGATGGAAAGTTAGCCTATTGATTTGAAATAATCTTTTTAATTGTTTTAAAATTTTTTAAAAGACTTTGAGAGAGACAAAAACAGCGACAGAGATAGTGAGAAAGCACATACAGGGAGGAGAGGGAGTAGCAGGCTCCCTGCTGAACAGGATCCTGGGATCTTGACCTGAGCCAAAGGCAGACATTCAATGAACTGAGCCAGCCAGAAGCCCTAAAATTATCTTTTTTAATACTGGCATTTGTATATAGCTGCACATTTGTCTTTAAGTAGTGCTTTGTGCATCCCCTAAAATTTTCATTTTTATTTATCTAAAAGCATTTTCTAGGGGATCCCTGGGTGGCTCAGCAGTTTAGCACCTGCCTTTGGCCCAGAGCATGATCCTGGAGTCTTGGAATCAAGTCCTCCATCAGGCAAGGCTCCCTGCATGGAGCCTGCTTCTCCTTCTGCCTATGTCTCTGTTTCTCTCTCTCTCTCTCTCTCTGTGTCTCTCATGAATAGGTAATAAAATCTTAAAAAAAAAAAAAGTATTTTCTAGTTTTCCTTGAGATTTCTTCTTTGAACTATTGATTATTTTTTTTTTTTGAACTATTGATTATTTATTTGGGTATGTGTCACTTAATATCCACCTATAAATGAATTTTCCAAACTTTCTTCTGTTTTTGATTCTGGTCTAATTCCATGTTTGAAGAACATATTTGACATAATTTCAACACTTCTAAATTTGTTGAGACTTCCTTTTTATGCCCTAGCACATGGTTTATCTTGGAGAATTCTCCATGTGCACTTGAATAAAACATGTATTCACTATTGTTGTGCAGTGTCCATAGGTGTCTGTTAGGTCTAGTTATTTTATAGTGTTGTTCAAGCCTATTTTTTTTTTTTTTTGGTTGACATTCTTTGCAGTTGTCCTAGATGACCATTATTGAAAGCAGAGTATTGAAGTCTCCAAGAAGTATTGTTGAATTTTCTATTTCTCATTTCAATTCTGTCAGTTTTTGCTTCATGTCTATTAGGGCTTTTGATGTATTGACTCCTTGTGGTTTCATTCCTAGCTTTAGGAATGAAGTATTGACCTTTGAATCTCTAGCTATAGGAGTGAAGCACTGACTTAAGCTAATGCATTGAGTACATTCTACTTTCATTTTCTATACTGGTCACACTGGCTGAGTGGCTGAATACGTGAGTTGAGACATACCAATCAGTGTCAGTTTAGGGACTTTTTTGGGGGAAATTCTGAGATATTTCCCCCAAAGGGAAATATCTGGGATGGATAGATTATAGAAGGGTACCTTGAAACTATTAGTACCAGGAGGGAAATCAGTTTGAAAATTCAGCCCATGCGGAAGGCAACACAGACATCCTAGGAGAGTTATGATCTGATTAGATCATATCTCAAGCATGAGCTACCACTCATCTTTTCAATGATGTAAGATAATATATTTCCTTTATTGTTTAAGCCTGTTTGTCTTTTACTTGCAACTTAAACTATTTTGACACAATTAATCTTAAGGATTCACCAGATATCCAAATGTCATCTTAATAGTATTGAAGAAATACTTCTGCAACCCAGTTCTGCTTGGTACTTGGAAAACTGATGTGTCTGACATACCATAAAGTTTTACTGAATTAAAAGTATACAATAACTACTGTAGTCCTGCTTAGATGTCATCTAGGAGTCTGGAGGTAAGACAGAAATTTTACCCAACAATGTTTCCTTTGTCATTACCAAATGATAAAGATCAAATTTGTTCATTTATCCAGATGTTCATTCATTTTCCTCCACATGTAAAGCTAAGGGAATGTGTTTCAAACTTTGTCTAAATCACAACAAATACATTTTATATCATAACACACATACCTCTACAAACATATATATTTCATATCTACTTTTGCAATATATATATTTATCATACCCTTATTATATGTGATACACTATTTTTTTTATAATACACTATTTTCTATTCACTTTTTAGCATCCTCCCTTTTTAGTACTGTTCTATTTTTTTTTCATTTTTAATGTAATTTTGGTCTTGATCCACCAAATTAATTTTAAAACTAACTAATGGGTTATGATCCTTCATTTAAAAAACATTACTATAGGCAAGGGCTACATTCAAAATAAATAATGAGGGCAGCATGTGCACTGGCTACATCAAAATGGGAGTGGAGAGCTAGAAGAGGGTCTGATGTGTCCGTATTGAATGTTCAGTTGCTGGGAGTTGTTAGAATGAAACTAGGGAAGCCAATGTCCCAGGGATTACGTGGGAGGCTCACTCAGGACAGGGGTTCTTCTGCAATTAGCATGTATGTATAGTATCTTAGTATCTTAACAGATATTAAGATATCTTAATATCTTAACTTTCTAGTGCACACTAGTGAATATCAGTGTTTTCTGTACAAGATACCAAACTGTATAATGTGATCCCTGACCTCAATTATCTAATAAAGTTAAAACATATAGACACATAGCAACGATATGAGGTATAATACATTTTAATATCAGTTGTTTCCTGCATACACTTTTTAAAATTTTTTAAAAAGATTTTATTTATTTATTCATGAGAGACACACACACATACACAGAGAGAGAAAGAGGCAGAGACACAGGCAGAGGGAGAAGTAGGCTCTATGCAGGGAGCCCAACATGGGACTCGATCCCGGATCTCTAGGATCATGCCCTGGGCTGAAGGCAGCACTAAACCACTGAGCCACCGGGGCTGCCCACATACACTTTTTTTTAGTAAAAATCTTTTTTTTTTTAATTTTTTTAAATTTATTTATGATAGTCACAGAGAAAGAGAGAGAGAGGCAGAGACACAGGCAGAGGGAGAAGCAGGCTCCATGCACCGGGAGCCCGACGTGGGATTCGATCCCGGGTCTCCAGGATCGCGCCCTGGGCCAAAGGCAGGCGCCAAACCGCTGCGCCACCCAGGGATCCCAAAAATCTTTATTCCACCAGAGAAATTAAGTCTCAGCTATTCTTTTAAAAGAAAAGAGGACTAATGTATAACTCTTAAGGAAAAAAGATAGTAAGACACGTCTAAAAGTGCTTTCTTAAAGGAGTAGAATTCTGCTGCAACAAAGAATTCAATTATTAGGAAAAGAACAAAAAATGGCTGGTTCAAATCTTGTTATATTACACTTATCTTTCTTTTTATTTTCTTATTAAACTATCTTGAAGAACACTGATTCCTATTTCTGTTGACACTTAATAGCTTTTTCTTTAAATGTAATATATCTAGATGTATTAACTCTTTATTTTTATTTTTTATTTTTTAATGATAGTCACAGAGAGAGAGAGAGAGAGGCAGAGACACAGGCAGAGGGAGAAGCAGGCTCCATGCACCAGGAGCCTGATGTGGGATTCGATCCCGGGTCTCCAGGATCACGCCCTGGGCCAAAGGCAGGCGCCAAACCGCTGCGCCACCCAGGGATCTCCAAACTCTTTAAAAAGTGAACTTCAGGGACGTCTGGATGGCTCATCGGTTGGGTGTCTGCCTTTGGCTCAGGGCATGATCCTGGAGTCCCGCATTGGGCTCTCTGCAGGGAGCCTGCTTCTCCCTCAGGCTGTGTCTCTGCTCCTCTCTCTCTGTGTCTCTCATGAATAAATAAATAAAATCTTAAAAAAAAAAAAAAAAAGTGAACTTCAGTGGTGCCTGGGTGGCTCAGTTGGTTGAGTGACTTAACTCTCATTTTGGCCTCAGGTCATGATCTCAGGGTCATGAGGTGGGCCCCATGTGCTTGGGCTCTGTGCTCAGTGGGGAGTGTGCTTCTCTTCCTCTCTCCCTTTGCCTCATCCCATGTGCACACATGCGGTCTTTCTCTCTCAAATAACAAATCTAAAAAAAAAAAAGAAAGAAAAAAGTGAACTTTAAACAAAGTTAGACTGTGTGTAGATAATTTAATGCTTGTTTGAAGGCTTCTTGATGGCAGTAGCAATAAATTAATTATGGATTTTTCTTTAAAGCTCCTCTATCTTTATATTCTAGCCTGATGTATATAACTCAATTATTTAACTACATAAATTGGGACTACTCTTGTAACCTACAACTTTTGTTGGCCTTGAAAGGCAAAAAGAGATGGTGGTAATGTGAGTGTTTGTTGTTTATTTTCTTTTCAAGAACAGACTTGTGAAGGTATGATCTATATCTTGTAGTAAAACATTTATCTTTTGGGCAGATATAATTTTCTGACGCCCAAGGACTTTGTTCCCATGCCAATCTGGATTAGAAAAGGCAGAAACTCTAACCTTATTTATCAGTTCCTCTTTGAATCACAGTGTGAGGATTGAGAAAAGAAAACTATAGTATAAGGCTTTCTTTTACTATGCTATTTTACAACCCATGGAAGAACAGGAGGTGAGATACTGTAATAGCTGAAAGTGAAGACCCAGAAAGGAAGGGGAGGTAAGGGTTACAAAATTACATAATTAAAACTTCATTTGGTTGAAAGTTCTATCAAAGTTCATTCACAAGTTTCTTTCTCTGCTTCACAGAGATGTAATTTTGTTTAATATTGTGTATCTGCCTTTTATTTAAAAGGATTGAATTATATAACAATCTTATCAAGATTTTTTTTTTTTTTGCATCTTTCTGTAAAACTGTTGTTAAGGATGTATTCTAGGTTAGATTTTTCTTAAACTGGGGTCTTCAGGTCCCCAGATCTAAGGATATATACTTGGCACTCTGAGAATTCCACCAATGTTTTAACTTAGACATGTATTTAAGCAGTGTTGCTTAAAAACAGTATTTTACTGCACATTAAATGAAAACTTCTTTTGCTATGATAACTCACAGCCATAGATATTTTCCTAAAGTAAGATTTTAGTTCCTTTTTTGTTTTATTTTTTACATTTTTATTGTGGTAAAATATACATAAAGTTTACCCTTTTATTTTTTTTTTAAATTTTTTTTAAATTTTATTTTTGATAGTCACACAGAGAGAGAGAGAGAGGCAGAGACACAGGCAGAGGGAGAAGCAGGCTCCAAGCACCAGGAGCCCGATGTGGGATTCGATCCCAGGTCTCCAGGATTGCGCCCTGGGCCAAAGGCAGGCGCTAAACCGTTGCGCCACCCAGGGATCCCTAAAGTTTACCCTTTTAACCATTTTTCAGTGTATAGTTCAGTGTCATGAAGTGCATTCACATTGTTATGTTGACTTTACTTTCTCATGGTACTATATCTTTTTTTTTTTAATATTTCATTTATTTATTCATGAGAGACACAGAGAGAAAGACAGAGACTTAGAGGGAGAAGCACAAAAAAAAAAAAAAGGGAGAAGCAGACTCCCCACAAGGAGTCCAATGCGGGACTCATCCCAAACCCCTGTATCACACCCTGAGCGGAAGGCAGATGCTTAACTGCTGAGCCACCCAGGTGTCTCCTCATGGCAGTATTTCTCAAAATGGAATTTTCCAGAGTATTTGAGAAGTTAAAAAAAATTTTTTTCCCTTTAAAAAGAGTCTGTGCCCAGTAGTTGTTTATCTCACTCACACGTGGAATTTAAGAAACAAAACAGAGGATCATAAGGAAGATAGGAAAAAATAAAACAAGACGAAATCAGAGAGGGAGACAAACCATAAGAGACTCCTAATCATAGGAAACAAATTGAGGGTCGCTGGAGGGAAGAGGGATGGGATGGGAGGATGGGATAACTGAGTGATGGACATTAAGAGGGGCACCTGATGTAATGAGCACTGAGTATTATATAAGATTGATGAATCACTGACCTCTACCTTTGAAACCAATAATATATTATATGTTAATTAATTGAATTTAAATAAAAATTTAAAAAACAGAAAAAAAGAGTTTGTGTGTTACTCAGGATAAGGAGTCAATATTCTAGATTATAAATTCCACTTAGAATATATGTTTTTCTCTTTTTTAAAAATTTTTATTTGTGTGTGTGTGTGTGTGTGTGTGTGAGAGAGAGAGAGAGAGAGAGAGAGAGAGCAAGAACAAGCATGAGGGGGGAGGGGCAGAAGGAGAAGGAGCCAGAGAATCTTAAGCCTACTCCAGGCTTAGCACAGAGCCTGAAGTGAGGCTCAGTTTCAACAATCCTGAAATCAAGAGTTGGAGGCTTAATGGACTGAGCCACCCAAACACCCCTAGATTTTTTTTCTCTTGATAAAAATATTTTTTCTTTCGATAATGAGAATGATATAGATCATTATTTTTTTCCTACAAATATAGAACAAAATTCAGTATTTGTAAGCATTTTCCCTGTTCCCAATTATTTGCCTATACTCTGTATTTCTTTATCTTCCTTTAATAATAAATTTTCCGATTTTACCTGGTTGACAGTACACCTTGTTTCTTTTCTTTTCTTTCTCTTTCTTTCTTTCTTTCTTTCTTTTACATCTTGTTTCAAATTCTTAAATAGGTGCTATGTAAGTGTTAACATTTTTAAAAAGAGATTTACTTGACAGGGAGAGAGAGAATACAAGTAGGGGGAAGGGAAAAGGCAGGAGGAGAGGGAGAAGTAGACTCCCCGCGGTGCAGGGAACTCCGCGGCACCCCCCTCCGGCTGAGCAGGGTGAGGGTGAGGAGGCTCCATTCCACCACCCCCCCCCCCCCCCCCCCCCCCGGCCCGGCCCCCTTCATGACCTGAGCTGAAGGCAGATGCCTAACTGACCCACCCAGGCTCCCTGGTAATATGTAAGTTTTAAATGCACGTTGAAAATTCTGGCTCAAGGTAGAAGACTGTATAAATTATAGCTGAATTCAATCTAAATTTTAGAAATTCCTTTGTGCAGTAGTAGTAACTAACATTTTAAAAATAGTTACAAAAATGTGCCTGGGCATTGTGCTGATCAATTTATTGTGAATAGCTAGTTACAACCCTATAAGTACCGTTATCACTCACGCTTCCCAGAGGTTCAAAGAAGTGAAGAATCTTCTGCAATGACCTGAAGCAGTTGTTAGGGACCCCAGTCTGGCCGACTTCTAACGCTCAGGCTCCTAACCATAATGCACCTTGCATCCCAAGTTGCACATTCTACTTTGCATGATTGATGGTTTTCTGAGACTCTTGGTGGGAGAACGCTCACTGCTGCCCCCAACGAAGCCGACCCTGTCTTCCAACAATTTTTTTGCTCTTGCACCAAGTCGCGTATCCTCTTAGGGGAGTCCTAGCCCCACCCTCTGACCCTGGTCCCCTATACCGTCTCGTCCCCTCAGATCCTCGTTCCCCTGAGTCTCTTCCCCTCACCCCCTGGCAACCACAGCAGGGCCCTGCCCCCTCATAACTAGGTCTGCCTAAGGAGCTGGCCCCTTCAGACCGTGACCTCCTACCAGGGCCCCAACTCCTCAGACAGGTGATACTCGCAGAGCCGTCTCCTCGGCCTCCTGTCCCGCGAGCCCTCAGACCCTCTTTTCCAGCACAATTGTGATTCTTGTACCCCAGGAGACAGCAGTAGCCCTCAGCAAATGCTCCGCAGGCACTTCTCCTCACAAAGGTCCTCTCCCAACCCCCAATTAAAGGCACCTCTCTACCTTTCCCGTTTCCAAACTTCTCTCAGAATCGTGGTAGGGTTTGTTCCTTTTTTTTTCTTTTCTCTCCTTGTTCTGCTTCTTATTCACGCTCCTCAACTTCCCCCACGAGCTTGTGGCCCTGTTTCAGATCCCGGAGGTTCCCCCCCTCAACCCCCCCCAAACTCACCCAAAGTCCTCTCTTCAGGAGAGTTGCGATCCCAAACGGCTCCGCGCTTTACCTCTCACCTCTGGCGGTTCGGGCCCTCTCCGCGGAGCGCTCCCCCCACTCGCCCCGCCCCGAAAGCGCCTTTCAGCTAGTCGTCGCCCGAAGCCACGCCCCCTCCACGCCTATTGGCTACTGTTCCTAAGAAGTCCCGCCTCCTCAGCTTCCAGTCCTCCTCCCGGCCCCGCTTCCCTTGTTTTCATTCCCCCTGTCACACGAGGCAGTGGCAAACCCAAGGTGGGAGGGGCGAAGTGGAGGGAGGGAAAGGGGGGCGGAAAGAGGGCGGAAAGTGAAAGGCACAGAGGGCCTCTCTTTCCCCAGTCTGACTCGGTTCTCGACTGCTCCGAGCAGCCGTTGTATTGTGGGATCGCGGCGCCGTGCCGGAGGCGCTCGGATCCACGGGGGAGCTCACTCACTAGCGCCTCCTGTTGTCCGCAAGGCTGCTCTGCCATTCCTCGGAACCCAACTCCCTCCACCGCCCCCATCGCCTCCTCCTCCATCCTCCAGTTCAAAATGGCGGCGGCGGCAGCAGCGGCGGCCGCGATGGCTCCTCCGGGCTGCCCGGGTTCGTGCCCCAACTTCGCCGTAGTCTGCTCCTTCTTGGAGCGCTACGGGCCGCTGCTCGACCTGCCCGAGTTGCCGTTTCCCGAGCTGGAGCGGGTGCTGCAGGCGCCGCCGCCGGACGTCGGCAGTGGAGAAGGTAAGCGAGGGGCCCGAACGCCCGGCGGGAAGCGGCCCTGGCACGCTCCTTCCCCCTGCTCTTCACGGACATCCCGGGCCTCCGCGGCTCTGTCCTCCCCCCGGGGCGCAGCTCCGGCCGGCCCGGCTTCTCCGCCCAGCCCCCAGGGTCTTGGGCAGCGGGGAGGCGGGGCAGAGACCCCCTAGGGCCGCTGGGCCCGGCGCCGAGCGGAGGTGGGGGCGTCGCGGCTTAGGTGTGGGCTGGGGGCGTGGAGCGGTCATTGTGCTGGCCGGCCGCCCCTGGGACTGTTTCCCGGCCGCAGGGGCCGGTCCTCCACCCCTTCTCCCCCTGGGTGGCGGGGGAAGGGGAGCGCAGGTTCCGGCCAGCTTTGCGCTTTTCTCCTCCTCCCCTCCCTTGCTTCTTCCCCTCCTCCCACCATCCTCCCCACCATCTCGGGGGAGGCTGGGCTCGTCTTCTCGGGGCGCCCCTTTCTCTCCCTCCACCTGGGTGGGCGGGGGCCAGCGGACACTTCAGCCCTCCCTCCCTCTAGTGGGAACTCCCCCGAGAGAGTCGCTCGCGTCTCTCTTCCCTTCCCCTCGAGGGCCGGTTTAACCCCCAAAACTCCTTCCTCGGAGTAGGGAGGTTTGCTCCTCCCTCATGGGAGCGGGTGGGGGGGTCCTCCTCCATTCTTGCTTTGGGGGTCGAAGTCGGTTCAGCTTCTCCACTTTGGAGGCTACAGGGTTAATTTTTCCTCCCCCATAGTTTTCCTCCTCCTTCTCCCCACCTCCCCCCAAATAATAGAAAAGCATCTCCCCACTTTTCTAATCCCTTCCCCCTTCATCGTGGCAGCGAGGCTTAGGGGAAGAAGTCGTCCTCCCATTTGCAGGGTGGGGTGGGGTGGTTAGTATGTAGGCTGGAGGAGGGGCTCAGACGGAGGGGGAAACAGTTGAAGAAGGTGCTTGTTGCTCATGTTTCTCTCTCTGGTGCTGCTGGTCTATTATTGGTGTTCGCAAGTGGTGCTCCTTCCACATAAGGCCACCGCGCGGGTGCAGGGCGCATGCTCTGCCCGGCCCCATTGAAACTTCCTGCTGCTGCTGCTGCTGCTGCTCCTGCTGCTGCTGCTGCTGCTGCTGCTGGTTCTTTCGCCGGAGCATCTCAGCGCTGTGCCTGCTGCCTCCCCTTACACTGATCGCGTACATTTCACCCCTTATTTATTCCTCATCCATGCCTCTCCTTTCCTGGCATATTTCTTCTCTTAGAGAAGGCCTTTTGTTTTTCTGGGGTTTTTGTGTGTGTGTGTTTTTACCCCCTGTGTCTGAGCATTGCCTTTATCTGGGAACAGCCCTTAGCTGGAGAAGAGACGTTTCCTAAATAGATTTTTTTTTTTTTTTTGGTTCGTATTAGGTTGCTAACGTAGTTTTTGTATAAGACAGATAGCTGTTTCCTTTCTAAGAAAACAAGGTTGCTTTTTCAATTCTCCGTGGAAGTGAAGAAGTTTAACAGAATGTATTTACATTGCCCATAGAAGGGCTCCAGGTGTGAAGTTTTCAAAATATTAGCTATAGTGAAGATGATGTTGTGGCTACCAAAGACTCAGATTAATACAGCACTTACTGTACAAGCCTGTATTTTTTATCTATAGCCCAGATCTCTTTCTGCCCTTAACAAACTGTGGCATATGAAATGGTAGTTTTTATTATTAATTTGAGAGAAAGAGTACGTGCACAAGCAGACGGAGGGGCCGAGAGAGAGAAAGAGAGAGAGAGAGAGAGAGAGAGAGAAAGGGAGAGCAGGCTCCCTGTTGAGGAGGATGGGGCTCTATCCCTATCTCATTCCCCTGGGGAGCATGACCTGAGCCTAAGGCAGACATTTAACCAACTGAGCCACCGAGGCCCCTCCAAAAGAGTAGTTTTTTTCTTTTTAAAAGATTTTATTTATTTATTCATGAGAGACGTAGAGAGATAGAGGGAGAGACACAGGCATAGAGAGAAGCAGGCTCTATGCAGGGAGCCGGAAGCAGTTTTGATCCCGGGACTCCAGGATCACGCCCTAGGTGGAGGGGAGGCACCCAACCACTAAGCCACCCAGGCGTCCCTAAAAGAGTAGTTTTTTAATGTCGTGTAAAATAGGAGTGATAAATTACATTAAATAAAGACTTCCTGCAGCATTTCTTTAAAAGTTAAGCTTCCCAGTATAGTTATTTTATTACCAAATTGCATTTACATTCAAGTTTTATAGTAGTAGTCACTATGAAGTCACTATACTAATATATGTATCTGAGAGAAATTTGGGGAAAAGGATTGCTGGCGAATTGGAATTTGCTGGGACCAAGTTGAAAGGCAGGTATAGACCTGTGATGGCATTGTATTCTGGGTGGTATACAAGTTTTCTTGTCTTCCATTCCTGTTAAGTATTTCTGCTGTTGCATTTGGCTTGTTATAGAAGAAAAAATATCAAGGTCAGTTTAATAGTTCTTGTTACCTCTCTATCTAGAGTTGAGCAATGGCCACCAGCTAAGTGAAAACTGAGAAATATTCTGGGCAGAGAGATTATACCAGTGGGCTCAGCCAGTGCATTACCATTGGTAAAGCATCCATAATTGGCATTTGCATCTATAATAATGGATCTTCACATAATGTGATCTAAGAATAATTATTAAGTAATGTTATACAGTTCAACATACTTGTCAAATGAAAAGTCGGTGCAGGTGAAATGCCATTACTGTGCTGGGAAAAGATTTTCAGGCCTTTGATGATGGTTAACTTATAACAGTTGGATGAAGCAATTCTAGTCCAACTAACAAAATTTGAACTGAATCTTTTTGGAAAGGAGTTGTGTACTAGAAAGAGTTAAGATTAAAAAAAAAAGTTAAGAGACATGAGACATGAGTTTTAGCACAGAACAGTATTATATAAGTTGTAGAGCAAATTATTTAATTTCTATAGACCTTGTCTCTTGAGTAAATAGAGATAATATCTGAGGATCAAATGAAATATTTCAAAAATCCTTTCATAAACCAAGCTCTTGCAGTATTCTTGTATTACAAATTTTATTAAAGATGTTAAATTTTTAACATGTGAGAATAGGGGTATGAGCAGAGGTATATATTTAGCTATTATGCTCTTTGGGAAAAATCTTTGTTATAGTCAATTGAGTTTTGCTCTATATAAATGAGCATTTTTATTTTTATTTTTATTTTTATTTTTATTTTTTTTTTTTAATTTTTATTTATTTATGATAGTCACAGAGAGAGAGAGGCAGAGACACAGGCAGAGGGAGAAGCGGGCTCCATGCACCGGGAGCCCGATGTGGGATTCGATCCCGGGTCTCGAGGATCGCGCCCTGGTCCAAAGGCAGGCGCCAAACCGCTGCGCCACCCAGGGATCCCTAAATGAGCATTTTTAAAAGGCAGTTCTTAGTGCTGCTTAAAAAATCCTAATTTATAAAACTTTTGGTTTTTCCTAGTGTGATTATCCGTTAAAATGTGCTTTTTTTTTTTTTTAATTTTATTTATTTATTCATGAGAGACACGGAGAAGCAGGCTCCCTATGGGGAGCCTGATGCGGGACTCTGTCCCAAGAGACTCTGTCCCAAGATTGGGGATCACAACTTGAGCCAAAGGTAGACACTCAACCACTGAGCCACCCAGGTGTCCCAGAGGTGCTTTTGAAAGTATATTCTTGTGAGTTAAACTGTTTAAAACCTTTTACCTACTCACTTTTTGTCATAGGTATAGCAATATTATGGCATCCTTTGGAGGAAACTGTAGTTCTCTATATTCCTTGTTTGAGCACTTTATGATCATTTCCCTAAAAATTTGTTGGTAAGTTTTTATTTGGCATTGTGGCTTTAGCTTAGAATTCTTCTTTCATCCCCTAGAGAGGAAATTATTAAATTTAAGTTTGAATGATATATTGAGCATTTACTATGTACAAACATCATTTCATTCTTTGTTCTTTGAGGTTGGTACTATTTTTTTTTTTTTTTTGAGGTTGGTACTATTAATTCTTTTTGGCAGGCAAGAAACTAAGGTTTAAGAGATTGATTTAGTTGCCCAGTGCCCAAGATGATATATAGTTATTGGTAAAATCTGATTTTTTAAAAGATTTATTTATTTTAGGGGAAGGGAGAGAGCTCAAGAGTGCTTGCTTGGGTGTGGGGGGGAGGGTAGGGGCAGAGGGAGAGAATCCCTGCTGAGCATGGAGCTTAACTTGGGCCTCATCCTGAGACCCTGAGATCAAGACCTAAGCTGAAATCAAGAGTCAGATGCTTAACCAACTGAGCCACCCAGCACCCCTAAAATCTGATTTCTAACCTAGATCTGAGTCCAAAGCCACAAAATTATACCTAGCCACAGGGCCATGTTTTCTACACTACACTAAGATACTTCAAGGTATTGCCACCAACTTACAGAGGTGCTATGTGGTTGTTTAAATGTTCAAGGAACAGATAGCAGGACTTGACATCTCTTGGTTGCCAGGAAAACTACTAGCTTTACACAGTTCCTGATTTGAACCTTAGATTGTGCTAAGTTCCTTTGGGTGATATACCTTTGTGAAGTTGGGTTTTGGTAGGGTTACTGTGACGAAATGTAAATGCTGCATGAAAATCAGTGAGAAATAGGAAATAAGAATAGCAGTGTCCAGTTTGATTCCAAGGTTTGAGAAGTTGTTCATATTGCCTAACCATAATATGCATTCTGTAGGTAAGTAAGTAATTGCGATTATTTAAGAATGAAGTAAAAACTTTTTTTTCAGCTAAGGTAGATCAGTTTTTCAAGTTGCTACTAACAACTTGATAAGTGAAGCTCTTAGTGTTTCTTTGCCTCCTGCTGTTGTTAAAAAAGTTACTGAAATACTGAGGGTGTTAGTTTGGAAACTTGTGCTTTAGAGACTATCACTGAGTTTTGTGACCAGAAAGAAAGGAGTACTATGTCCATTTTGACTTTATTTTGTAGAGAAGAAAACCCAGGTGCAGAGAGATTGATTTCAAGTGTATGTAGCAACCCATTGGTGCTATTCAGGCCATTCTTTTCAGAGTCCACCTGTGTGCTGAAACCATCAAGAAAAAAAATTAGATTTCTTGTTGATTTAAGTTAGAATAGGAAAAGGGTGTGCCGGCTAAAGTGTTTAAAAAAAATTTTTTTTTTCAAAGGAATCTCTACACCCAAGGTGGGGCCTGAACCAAGAGTTAGTTGCTCCACTGTCTGAGCCAGCCAGGTACCCCTGAAGGTGTTGGTTGATCCCCACTCCCTCACAATCTACTTTTGCCCCCCTAGTTCTATGCTATGCATGGACCTCCCCATCTTCTTCTTGACTACAATTGGATGAATGGAAGGTACGGATACAAGTGAAAATGGACATTGACTTTGTGAGATTACCAACAGCCAAGGCTCCCATGTGTCTTTCCTTTACTTCAGAGGACATTCTTTTTCAAGAGGAAAATGAACTTTTTCATTCTTTAAAGGTAGTCTTTGTATAGGTATTGGTTAAAAAGTTAATTATCTCTAATAACAGTCTAATAAGGTATGTGTGGATAATGTCTTACAATTCCCCTAGTTGGTACTATGATTGACTGAGTTATTTATATGGTATTAAATGAGTTGACTCATTAATTTTTAGTTTGAATTATATTTAAGATTTTATTTTACTAGTGCACTTTTAGTTTCGTGTTTTTTTTTTCTCATTTTTAAATGATTCAACGTACAGCTCTTACAGTCAAATGTCAAGTACAAAAGAGTATACCTTTCATATATAACTGGAGTTATGACTGGAACTCCTACTGGTGCTAACTGAATTGTGTGACAGTTGTTTTTAGGTGAATTCTACAAAGTAGAAAGATGACTTTACCATAACTGAAGCTACCATCTGTTGCTTTAAGCAAAAGATCTTACTGGTGCACATGCCAAGAGTTATGTCGATCCACAGTGGTAGATTGCAGGAACCAGAACCTGTTTTAATTGAAAATGTCCAGTTTGGGCTCTTCTGTTTTTTGAATAAAGAAATGGTCTTTAGATATTTATTAGAAGGAAAGAGAGAAATGTATTTCTTTTACATAATTTTTGGTATATTAACAGAGTTGAGGTATCCAAAAGTTGTGGAGGTCTGGAGGGAGTTTGCTGGTATTGTCCAAGACAGAGGATTTTTCTCGCAAAATTGGGCTTGTTAGTGCAAATTGACTCACTTATTTTTTAATTGCTAAGACGTTTCCCTTGAAATTTATCTGTTTTAAAATCTCTGTTTAAAAGTTAAGCATTTATTAGTTACTTCATTTACTTAATATGTGTATTGAATATCTGCTGTATGCTAAGTGCAGTAAATGCTGTGGGGATTATTTTTTAAAAACACATTAAAACCTGAGCTTTTTTTAAAGGATTTTCTAATCTAGTAAGAAGTAGCTAAGTTGAGCTTAAAGTCACCATTCAGAGGCTAATTTTTTTCTCTGAGATTTTATCAAGTGTAGTAATAGTCTATGAATTCTAGCCTATAAATTAATAGCCTAAAAATATCTCTGTGACAATTTTATGGTGAGATGTACCAACCACATGCAGTGTGGAAAAGTAAGAACAGTTCAGACCCAAAGTACATTTTAACCTGACTCCTATTCAAGGAAGATGTTTGTGTGTGTTCCTGTATTTAAGAAAATTTCTTTGGCTCTCTTCCTGATGAATATAATCTTTCTCTTTTTAAAAAGATTGTATTTATTGGATGCCTGGGTGGCTCAGCGGTTGAGCGCCTGCCTTCTGCCCAGGGTGTGATCCTGGAGTCCCAGGATTGAGTCCCATATCGGGCTCCCTGCATGGAGCCTGCTTCTCCCTCTGCCTGTTGTCTCTGCCTCTCTCTCTATGTCTCATGAATAAGTAAATAAGATATTTTAAAAAATATCATATTTATTTACTTGAGAACCCTTTTGAGCAGGGAGCATAACTTGGAACTTGATCCCAGGACTCCGGGATCATGACTTGAGCCAAAGGCAGATGCTTAATGGACCGAGCCATCCAGGTGCCCCAGTGTATATAATCTTACTATGTTATGCCTTGGTATTTTTTGTTTTGTTTTGCTTTTCTGTATGGTAGATCCCATTATTAAAGGTGTCGGTGTGTGTTCTATTTTCTTTTTGTGTGAGAATTTTTATAGTATTAAATACTGCTTGAGAGAGTAATCTGGGGCTTCATCTAAAAATTGTTCTTTCTCTCTCTCTCTCTTTCTCTGTGTGACTATCTTAAATAAATTAAAAAAAAAATTAAAAAAAAAAAAAGGGATCCCTGGGTGGCGCAGCGGTTTGGCGCCTGCCTTTGGCCCAGGGCGCGATCCTGGAGACCTGGGATCGAATCCCACGTCGGGCTCCCGGTGCATGGAGCCTGCTTCTCCCTCTGGCTCTCTCTCTCTCTTTCTCTGTGTAACTATCTTAAATAAATTTAAAAAAAATTAAAAAAAAATTGTTCTTTCAACAAACGGTAATTGATTATCTACTATGTGCCAGGCACACTTTTACCCTGTGGATACATTAATGAAAAATAGAAGATCTTGCCTTTATGGAGGTCATAGTTTACTGGCAAAGATAGACAATGAAGCAATAAGTTGGGTTTAAAAAAAATTATATGGACAAGTAATATGTGCACTTTGTAATGATGTACATTTTCATGACCTTTTAATGTAAAAGTTTTGCTTTGTGTATATTCTATCTATGCCTTCTCCCCTATATTTGTATATGTTTATCTTAATCATATTCTGAATGATAGGATTATAGGTTTTTCTTTTTTCTTTTTCACATTTCTTGTACTAATTATGTACTACTTTGGTAATAATAATCAAAAATATATATATTTAAAAGTAGTCTTCTATCAAAAAGTGAAAATGGATGAAGGTGGTCAAAAGGTACAAACTTCCAATTATAAAATAAGTCATGGGGATATAATGTACAGTTTGATGACTATATTTAATGATGTTTTGTATAATGGAAAATTGCTAAGAGAAAAGCTCTCATCAGAAGAAAAAAATTTGTAACTGTGTGGTGATGAATGTTAACTAGGTTTGTTGAGTGATCATTTTGCATTATATACAAATACTGAATCATTTGTTCACCTGAAACTAATATGATGTTATATATCAGTTATTTTTTTTAAAGTTCAAAAGAAGTCTTCTAAGGCTTTTTATAAAAGGAAAATTGTTTTGCTTCCTTTATTTGCTTTTAATTATAAATTACCTCTCACAGTGAATATTACCATCATCCACTCAAGACACCCTGTCTGAAACTGAGGAACCATCTTACTCTTTAACCTCTGGCATACTTTCTACTTTGTTCCAAATCTTGAGTCTATTTCTTTATCCTCTTTTATATTCAGCTTCAGTTTTCTATCATTGTTGCTATTGTTTTAGTCATACTGAACTGCTTGTAGATTTCTATAGATACAAAAGATTATTGCATATCTTTATACCTTTTCCTTATCCTCCTACTTGAGTTGAATATTGACTCCCAATCTTCCCATGCCTGCTCAATGTACTACCCACCATTAATCTGCTCTTTAAGCATCAGGTGCTCTGTGAAATATTTCCTGCTTCTTCAAGTTAAATAACCACTTTGCCACCTCACCCCAATGAGCTCTTTGTAGATTTTATAGAACAGTACTTGTAAACACCTTTTGCACTCACAGCCTAGCCTACAAGACTGTAAACTTCATTTTTTTATTTTGGGTTTTTTTTTTTAGAGAAGGGGGGATGGGGCACAGAAAGGGGGAAAGTGGATTTTCAGCAGGCTCCATGCCCAGAGTGGAGCCCACTCAGGGCTTGATCTCAACAACCCCCTAAGATCATGATCTAAGCCAGATCAAGAATCAGAGGCTTAACTGACTGAGCCACCTAAGCACCCCAAGAGAATAAACTCCTTGAAGGCAAGAATAAATGTTTATGAAATGAATAGTTGTTTCCCAGGTCATTATAGGATTGTGTTCTATTCTAAAATGTTTTTTTACAATTGAATCTTACATGAACTCTTAAACATTTGCCCAACATATGAGAATGAGATTCTTTCCATTGCTAGTTGGAAGTAATTGGCATACTGGTTAGTGCTAACACTTGAAGTAATCAGATTTCACGTCCCATTAGATGTAATACTGTATGTAAGATGATTGCATGTAGGGGTGCCTGGGTAGCTCAGTCGGTTAAGCAACAGACTCTTAATTTTGGCTCAGGTCCAGGTTTCAGGGTCATGAGATCGAGCCCTGTGTAGGACTGTGTGCTCAGTTAGGTGTCTACTTCTCTCCCTCCTCCTATGTCCCTCCCCCACTCACACACTCCTGCACACATGCACTTTCTCTAAAATAAATAAATCTTTAAAAAAATAAAGAATGCATGTAATTGGAAGTTATGACCTAGTCTGTGATAGTCTAATGCAGGGGTGAGCAAACTGTAGCTGTAGGCCAAATCTGGCACATTGATTGTTTTTGTAAATAAAGTTTTATTGGTGCACAGCCATGCTAATTTGTTTACATATTGTCTAGGGCTGCTTTCACACTAAAGTGTCAGAAGCAAGTGATTTTGACAGAGAACATATGGCCTTCATGAGCTACAGTTTTGTTTGCCCCTTCACAGGAAGAGTGCTGATCCCTGTTCTAGTGAAGGGATTGAATGATTGTCTCCAGGTTTGAGAACTGTTTTAGAACTAGAATAATACAGATTTGGTGCCTAGAGTGTCCTGTGCATGAAAATAATACAGTAGTAGTTTCCTCAATATTTATCTAATTCGACACACAATTCTTTAACTGTTACTCTTAGGTGAATCTAAAAGCTTTTCTGTTAACAGGGTGAGGACATTACATTGAAGTAATTTCTTTCAAGGATATCTATGGCTTCCTCTGCCTAATTGTCATACTGCAAGGCTGGGATGGGGACCAAGTGACATAGTAATTGACAGTAATGATAAGAAAAATGTAATAATGCTGTTATACTGGCCTCAGAGTCTCACCCAGGTGGGCTGGTTTTAAGATCTCATTTGGAGGTAGAGCCCTCAGTTGTTGGTCAGGATAAGGTTGGGTAAATGGAGATGCCATCTACTTAGATGGGAAAGAATATATTTATTGAATGTAGTACTTAAAATAGGTTACTCGGAACAGAGGGTTGGGGGAGAACATTCTAGAGAATACCTTGCTTACTAGGGTGAAATTGTGTGTTTTGAGCATTAGTCAGTTTCACAGGCAAAGTGCATAGAGTTAGTTTATAAAGCTTTGGCACTTAGAATGCTGGATATGTTAGGGAATTTTATTTATTTATGTAAATTAAGTAAGCCAACATGGGAACTTTAACTCAGGACTCTGAGATCAACAGTCTCATGCTCTGCCTATTGACAGTCAGCCAGGCACTTGTCAGAGAGTTTATTTTGATATTTTTATTCCTTTTGTCCTGAGCATCCTCACAGTTGACTCTGCAAATAAATGTAATTGCCATTTCCTCAATGTTTAAATATTTAAAAAAATTTTAGGGAAAAAATTAGAATGAGTTCTTTCTTTTTTTTTTTTTTAAGATTTTATTTATTTATTCATGAGGGACACAGAGAGAGAGAGGGGCAGAGACACAGGCAGAGGGAGAAGCAGGCCCCATGCAGGGAGCCCGACGCAGGACTCAATCTCAAGACTCCAGGATCATGTCCTGGGCCAAAGGCAGGTGCTAAACCGCTGAGCCATCCAGGGATCCCCCAGAATGAATTATTTCAAATTGTAACTTGCTTTTGGTGTTTGGGTTTTGGGGATATAGCAAGATTGTAACACATTGGAGAATTTGTTTTGTTTTTAAAGATTTTATTTATTTATTATTAATGAGAGACACAGGCAGAGGGAGAAGCAGGCCCCGCACAGGGAGCCTGATGTGGGACTCCATCCTGGGTCTCAGAATCAGACCCTGGGCTGAAGGCGGCGCTAAATCGCTGAGCCACCCGGGCTGCCCGAGAATTTGTCTAATAAGAAATACAATGGAGTTTAATTTATATTCCCATTAAAGGCCTGCCAAGCTGTAGTTTATTAAAACCGTGAAAGAAGCCATCTCTAGTAGCACTAACTTGGGTCTGCATCTGAACCCAGACATTCCATAACATTCTTCATTTTAGAGATTTTTTTTTTTTTTTGGTCTTATAAATTTTGAGTGATCTTCTGGTTTGTCTTTCTTTCCATCTTCATGGCCTTATCATTTTATAATATTTTATCTTCTGTGCTTATCTGGTTTGATTTATGGTGATAACTATCCAATTTCCTGCCCATTTTCCCATATTTCGGACCTCCCTTTTCAACCTTCATTATCTTCTCCATTTCTGTCTTTTTTAGAAACAAAAATTAATTATGTAAATACAAAAATGAGGATCTTTGGAGTATATGGTCTCTAACATAATTTTCTCTCTTTTTTTAAAGATTTTATTTATTTGTTTATTTATTCATGAGAGACACACACAGAGAGAGGCAGAGACACAGGCAGAGAGAGGCAGGCTCCATGCAGGGAGCCCAATGTGGGACTCCATCCCAGGACTTCAGGATCACACCCTGGGCTGAAGGCAGCTGCTCAATCACTGAGCCACCCAGGCATCCCTCTAACATAATTTTCTAGGTTACATAAGTGCCATTAGTAATATATATTTTTTAAGATTTTATTTATTCATGAGAAACAGAGAGTCAGAGACATGGGCAGAGGGAGAAGCAGGCTCCTTGCAGGGAGCCTGATGTGGGACTCCATCCTGGAACTCCAGGATCACACCCCGAGCGGAAGGCAGGCACTCAACCACTGAGCCACCCAGGTGTCCCTTTATTTATTTATTTATTTTTAAGATTCCATGAGTAATAATTTTACAGTCATTGTTGAGCCAGGCTCTACAGTGAAATCTTCTATAAATCTTAAGAAATCTTCTTAATCCTTACAACTACTCTGTTACAGTTAGTATTTTCTCTTTACAGATAAAGCAACTAAGTCTTAGAAAAGTAAAGTAACTTACCTAACAGTATTAAAGTGTTGGAGGAACATTTCATATAGAGATAGTTAATGATGTTTAGGGATTTAAAACTTGGTAAATTTGGCTTCAGTGCCCTAGCTCTTAACCACTCGCTGTGCTGTCTGTCCCCTCAGGTATGATTTTAGGATTGTAATGTGATCCTTCGTATCATGGTCTTGGTCTGAACACTGAGCAACAATTTGAACAGTTAGGCTTCTGAGTCAGTTTATAGCATACTTTACTACTCATTTATGCTTTTTTACTTTTAAAAGTACCAATTTTATTAGTGTAAGCATTATTATAAAAGGTATACTATTTTAGTGGGATACTGAAATATATTAAAAGTAAAGAAATAAAACTTCATAGGTGCAGTTGATGAATCTCTTGAACACAGTCCTTTACCTGATTGTCATTGCTTAGGACAACCCTAGCCTTTCTCAGACTTGGAAATAATTCTCTTCTTGAATCATTTTGAATTAAGATTTCTTTTCCTGTAGCTGCAAAGTTTTGTGTAGTGTGTCAGGAAAAGCCTCCAGGGTTTGTTCCCTACTGTTAGACTTTCATATACCCTAATTGAAGAAGTGGTCTTATTTTTTTCCTTTAGTGGTTTCCTTTCCTTTTTCCTTCCCTTCCCTTCCCTTCCCTTCCCTTCCCTTTTTCTTTCCTTTCCTTTTTCCTTTTTCCTTTCCTGATTTTGTTTATTCATGAGAGAGAGAGAGAGAGGGAGGCAAACTTAGGCAGAGGGAAAAGCAGGCTCCACGCAGGAAGCCCGAAGTGGAACTGGATCCTGGGACCCGGGGATCACTCCCTGATTCAATGGCAGATGATCAACCGCTGAGCCACCCAGGTGTCCAGTTTTAGTGGTTTTCAACCTTTATTATAGTCAGGTGATTTAATTAACTCTTTCTAGCTGCATGTTAGAATCACCTGAGGAATCCATTTGAAAAATACTGATGCCTGGGACTTAACCACACTCACCAATAAATTTAGAGTCCTTGGGGGTTGGGGTCCTGGAGTCAGTGATTTCAGAGTGTAGCCAGTAATTAATGTCTGTTTTAATTTGTCCTGGTACTTTTCTTCACATTCTGTATTTAAGTCCTTTGCCTGGATCACGTCTGGGTGGTTCAGGGGTTGAGCATCTCCCTTTAGCATGATCCTGGGGTCCTGGGATGGAGTCCTGCATCGGGCTACCCATGGGGAGCCTGCTTCTCCCTCTGCCTATGTCTCTGGGTGTCTCCTGAATAAATAAATAAAATCTTTTTTTTTTTAATAAATAAAATCTTTAAAAAAAAGTCTTTCGCCTGATATTAGTGTAGCTATTCCAGCTGTCTTTTGGTTACTGCTTTGCATGATACATCTTTTTCATCCTTTTAACCTCCTTGTCTTTTTGATTTAATTTTATTTATTTTTTTAAAGACCTTATTTATTTATTTACTTATTTATTTTAGACACACAGAGAGAGAAAGAGAGGCAGAGACACAGGCAGAGGGAGAAGCAGGCTCCATGCCGGGAGCCCGATGCGGGACTCGATCCCGGGACTCCAGGATCGCGCCCTGGGCCAAAGGCAGGCACCAAACCGCTGAGCCACCCAGGGATCCCTGTTTTTTTATTTTAAAGTATGTGTCTTGTAGACAGCATATGTTTGTATTAATCTATGCAAACAATTATATAGAAGTATATCTGCTGTAATAGAGGAAGTACTTTGAGAATATAAAAAAGCAAGTACCTACCTTTGCCCAGGTCATTTTGTAGCATCACTGTAATCATTATGGAAATTTGAACAGTTGTATAGGAGATGGATAAGCATTCCAGGTAGAGAAGAACACGAGAAAAGCCATAGAATTGTGAAATAATACAGTGTGTTTAGGAAGTTGCAACCTAACTTCAAGCATTACATTTCTGTTTTCTTTTCTTTTCTTTTTTTTTTTTTTTTTAAAGATTTTGTTTATTTATTCATGAGAGACACAGAGAGAGAGGCAGAGACACAGGCAGAGGGAGAAGCAGGCTCCATGCAGGATGCCCGATCCTCCAGGATCAGGCTCTGGGCTGAAGGCGGCGCTAAACCGCTGAGCCACCCGGGCTGCCCAAGCATTATGTTTCTAAAAATTTTGTGGTTGACAAACTTCAGATGATGTGAGAAAATCAGATTAGGACACAAGAATTATAAATGTCTTAGTAGTATTTTTCTTTCATTTAAAGGAAAAAACACATTAAATAAAGGCAGCATGTCAGTGACTGATTCTAAATTCTATAAAGAATTCATTTTGTCTGTGGTGCCTGGGTGGCTCAGTGGGTTAAGTGTCTGCCTTTGGCTCCGGTCATGATCTCAGGGTCCTGGAATTGAGCCCCAAGTCAGGCTTTCTCCTCAGCTGAGAGTCTGTTTCTCCCTCTCTCTCTGCCTCTCCGCACTCATGTGCAAGCTCGCTCGCTCTCAAATAAAATCTTAAAAAAATTTTCATTTTGCCTTATTCACTTTGTTTCTGTCAAAACTTAGCATATAGTAGATGCTCAAATGTTAGTTGCATGAATAAATGCCACATATTTCAAATTAGTAATAGTAGGTATTTTGATATAGTTTTAGTTTTTCTTTTTATCCTTTGCTTGCTAGAGACTTGTCAGGGTACAACTCCCATTTCCTTTTGGGTATTGTTTATAAAGATAGATACTACTGAATCCCCCTCCCTCCCCTCTTCTTCCTTTCTTTTCTTTTTTCTTCCTTTCCTCTCTTCTTTACTCTTGTTTCTTTCCAGGTCTCCGTCATCTTGGTTTGTAATTGTACCTGAGGTGGAAAATCTTTGTGTAATCTCTCAGTTTCTTTCTTGGGTCATATGGTTATCCCATGTCTTCACTGCACGTCAAAAGTGTGTTAACCTCTGTCTTCTAAGCTTATTACTTTTTAAAAAATATTTTATTTATTGATTCATGAGCGAGAGAGAGAGAGAGAGGGAGGGAGGCAGAGAGGCAGAGATACAGGCCTAGGGAGAAGCAGGCTCCATGCAGGGAGCCTGATGTGGGACTGATCCAGGGTCTCCAGGATCACACCCTGGGCTGAAGGCGGCGCTAAACCGCTGAGCCACCAGGGCTGCCCAGCTTATTATTTTTTATAGGAATCTTAGACTATAGTTTTAAAATCCAGTTTTTATCTTTTCAAGATAGCTTAGGGAAAAGTCATTATTACTTTTCTGCTATTTACCTTTTTTAATTAAAAAAAAATTCCCAGCCCATTTTTTTCTGAATTGTTCCATATCTTCTCCACTAAGGTTGACCTGAAGTCCTTCTTTCTTTGTTTTGTTGTTGTTTTGTTTTTTTGTTTATTTTATGTTTTTTTTTTAATGTTTTATTTATTTATTTGAGAGAGAGCTCCAGCATGAGCAGGGGAGGAGCAGAGCCATCTCCCCCTGAGGAATGGCCGACTGAACCACCCAGGCACCCCTGAAAATTTTCATTTCTGAAAGTAAAATTTTTTGAATTCTTGGAAAGACAGTGGGTAGCTTGAAGGTGGGGAATTCAGCCCCAGGTCATTATTGTAGAATTGTTGAGATATGAATTAGGTCAGTGGCCGTGTAGGGCTAGAGAAGTTTTCTGGCATAGAGAGTAGGTTCATTAATAGTTCATTTACTGAAGAAAGAAATAGCCATAAAGGCCCAGGGTTTATGGGGGAAAAGATATTCCCTATTTTTAAAAATTCAGAATTCTAATAATGTATATGAGCACTGTTTGAAAAGCTAGCCATGTTAATTTATAGCTTACTAAAAGTTTACTCTGAATAGATTATGGCAGTCTATCTTATTTTATAGGCCTTTTGATTTTTGTGAATTATTTAAGTTGTTATATATACATGTATATTCTCTACATATGTTACATATATATTTAACATTTTGTTAAGGATGGTTTTTTTTAGAGTGCCTTATTTATGTGCTTAAGATAATTAAAATTTGTTGGGCAGCCCAGGTGGCTCAGCAGTTTAGCGCCGTCTTCAGCCCAGGGTGTGATCCTGGAGACTCAGGATCGAGTCCCACATCAGGCTCCCTGCATGAAGCCTGCTTCTCCCTCTGCCTATGTCTCTGCCTCTCTCTTTCTCTGTTTCTCGTGAATAAATAAATAAAATCTTTGAAAAAACAAATTAATTAAGATAAGTAAAATTTGGTTTGTTAAACTATCTTGGCACAGGTGTCCAGTTTTATTCTCTTATAGGTAAAGCTTTCTATAACTGAGTAACTGTCATTTTCATTTACAGAAAGACCACAGATTATAGAGGTTACTGTGTCCTGCTGGATAAAGATTTGATAGTTGTTGGACATCTTTTCTGTTACCTCTTACGTATAAAGAAACAAATGGTACTTCATATAAATTGAAATCACACCCTAAACAGTGAAAAAGAAATGTCAAATAGGTAATGTGGATTGAATCTTTTCTATAGATGAGAAATACATAAGTAAATGTGTGTCGTTTGTGTGGGTTGATAGTTGATGAGTAATTCTTCATTAATCCTGAAAGATTCTCTAGCAGAAATGTTTGAGCTGTATTCTGTTTTCAGAGTGACTCTTTTTCCACTGTTACACATGCTATTAGACACCGTGTGGTAACTCAAACTTATAATGTTTCTTGAGTTATAATTAAACTTTGGTCTTATGCCATTTAATTAGTGAGGATGTCTCTACCATCTTGAAAGACAAAATGTTCCCACTTAAAGAAATTACATATACTTCTTAAGCTAGAATTCTCAGTAATGTAAATAATTTATCTATAAGCAAATTAATACTGGGAGATTTTCTCCCATTTCCTGTAAGGTTGATATTAGAGCACAGTAAGTTGCTTTAATAATTATGTATTGCCAAGCAACGTAAGAATCTTAATGGGCTCCCTCTCTGACTCTCTCTCTCAGTCCCACACCTAACCTGTCATGTTTTAATTACCTGGGATTTTAGTTCCATAGTGTCAATTATTTATTTTTATGTTTCTCAGCAATCATTTAAATCAGTCTATGTTTTAGTAGTCGATGTGCTCACCACTTTTTTTGGTTCCCATTTTTTCTTTTTAGATTCATTCTTTTTCTGTAGTACATTCTTTTTCAAACAGGGTTTCTGAGTGGTGAACCTCGAGTTCTTGCATGTCTGAAAATACACTTATTTTGCACTCTGATCTGACTCCTCATTTAAAGTACAGTATTCCAGTGTTCAAATAATTTCCCCCTCCAGAACTTTGACAATACTACTCTCCTTTGTTTAGCACCCCCTTTTGCTGATGAGAAATCTGTCAGTCTGATTCTTGTTCCTTTGTAAGTGAGCTGCTTTTCCTCCTGAAAGATTTTATAATTTTATTTTAAATCCCTGGAGTTCTGACATTTTCTAGGATGTGCCTTTTGCTTTGCTTTGCTTTTTCCTTTAAAAACATTGAAATCGGGATCCCTGGGTGGTGCAGCGGTTTGGCGCCTGCCTTTGGCCCAGGGCGTGATCCTGGAGACCCTGGATCGAATCCCACGTCGGGCTCCCGGTGCATGGAGCCTGCTTCTGCCTATGTCTCTGCCTCTCTCTCTCTCTCTGTGTGTGTGACTATCATAAATAAATAAAAATTAAAAAAAACTTAAAAAAAAAAAATAAAAACATTGAAATCACAGATTTATTCTGTGTATTATTCCTGGTCTAATTCTCTGTCTTCCATTCCCACAGGCAACCACAGTCCTGAAATTTAGTTTATTATTCCCATGAAAACTTTTATTTTTTTAATTTTTTTCCCATGAAAACTTTTATACTAAGAATATATATTTATGTATCCATAAGCAATACATGGTATGAATTTACATGTTTTGAAACTTTACTTGTGAATAGTATAGTACTATACGCATTCCTCTGCAATTTCCTTTATTTCTCCCTCAACACTTTTTTGTTTTAAAATTTTATCTATTTATTAGAGAGAGAGAGAGACAGAGGTGGAGAGAGCATGAACAGATGGAGAGAGAGAGACAGAGATGGAGAGAGCATGAACGGGGAGCCTGAAATGCGGCTCCATCCCAGGACTCTGGGATCGTGAGCTGAGCTGAAGGCAGACACTTAACCAACTGAGCCACCCAGGTGTCTCCCTCAATACTGTTTTGGAAATAGATCCATGTTGATGCATGTTGTTTTTATTTACCTTATTTCCTATTACATAAAAAGTACTGTAATTTTTTTGAATTGGTGGATGTGTATATTTGTTTTGTGCAATTAAAAGTAAGGCTGTAATGAACATTCTAGCGGCCTAGAGTTGGAATGGCTGAGGGTATATAAATTTTTGTTTTAGCTTTGGTATAGCCTGATTGTTTTCCAAAGTGACTTTATCAATTTATATACTGCCGTCAGTGTATGAGGGCTCTCATTTATCCAGATATTCAATACTTGGTATTCTCAAACTTTTACATTTTTAATAATGTGATTGTGAATTAGTTTCTTATTGTTGTTATAAGCTTGAGCATTTTCATGTTTTTTGCCATTTGGTTTTCCCTTCTGTGAATTGCCTTTTTATAGTCTTTCCCCAGTTTCCTTTGTGATTGTTTTTATTGATTTGTAACAATTCTTAATATATTTTAGATGTTAGACTTTTGTCATTATTATTTGCAATGTAAACATCTCAATGTTGCTTATCTTTTATGCTGTTTTTATACTATCTCTTGTTAAAATAGACTTCTAAATTTCAGTGTAGTATAATTGTAAATCTTTTTTTTAATACTTTTTAAAAATTTTATTTATTCATGAGAGACACACAGAGAGAGAGATAGAGAATGAGAGAGAGAGAGAGAAAGAGAGAGAGAGAGGCAGAGGGAGAAGCAGGCCCCATGCAGGGAGCCCGACGTGGGACTCGATTCCTGGTCTCCAGGATCTCGCCCTGGGCTGAAGGCAGCGCTAAACCACTGAGCCACCCGGGCTGCCTGTAAATCTTTTTTTAATGTTTACACTTTTTATATCTGTTTAAGAAACCTTTGTCTATAATTCTGAGGTCATAAGATACTCATCTGTGTTTCCTTCTAAAAGTTTTGATTTTCAAATTGTAATCTTAAATGTCTTGGAGTTTATTTTTCTGTAATGTGTGAGGGTTTTTTTCCCCCCTGCACACTAATTTTAATGCCAAATGCCACGTCTCACATGTTAATTTCGACATATATGTGGATCTATTTCTAGGTTCTCTGTTACATTAGTGCATTCTTCAGCACATGGTTTTATTATAGCTTTAAAATAAGACCTTTGATTTGCTAAGGCATGGTCTCCTACCATGTTCTTTTTGAAATGCCATTTGGTTATTTTCAGCCCCTTATAGTCTCCTCTGGCTTTTCCAGAATCACCTGTAAAATTTCACAAAAATTCTTGGTTTGATTTTATATTGACGTACTGCAGTACAATTCAGATCTTACTCCAATCACCTGGATGTAGCGACAGATTCCACAGATTTGAGGGCATGGTCACCAACAAGACTGCCTCCATTGCAGATGCCAGCCACAAGTTCCCACAATCTGCTTCCGATTTGATAATTTGTTGGAAGGACTCACAGAACACAGAAAAGTGCTATACTTATCATGGTTTTATTTTAAAAGATAAAATTTAGAACCAACCAGATAAAGAGACACATAAGGCAAGGTCTGGGAGGGTAATATACAGTTTCCATGCACTCTCTCGGTGGAATCCGTGTAGATTAGCTTCCCCATGTGTCAGTGTATTCATGCATGAGTCAGGAAGGTCTTCTGAATTTGAGTGTAACAGTTTTTGTGATTGAATTAATCCTCAGTCCCTCTCCCTTCCGTGGAGGTGGGGCTAATATCCCTAATCTTTTCAGTATGCTGCTGGATTCAGTTTACTTACATTTTGTTGAAGATTTATGTACATATTCACAAAGGTTACTCTTTTATAGGTTTCTCGTTTTTTTTTGTTTGTTTGTTTGTTTGCCAGGTTTTGGTATCAGAGTGATACTGGCCTAACAGAATGAGTGGGAAAGTGTTCATCTGAACTTTTCTGTGTTTTGGAGGAGTTTGAGAAGGATTGGTGTTAATTCTTCGGTAAATGTTTGTAGAATTCACCAGTGAAGCCATTTGATCCTGGGTTTCTCTTGGGGGAAGTTTTTTGGTTATCTAATCTTTTTACTTGAATACCCTATGTATTCAGATTTTCTATTCTTGGGTAAGTTTGGTAATTTGTTACTGGGAATTTGTCCATTTCATCTAGGTTCATATATTGGCATTCAGTTATTCATTGTGTTCTTTTAACAACCTTTTTATTTCTGTAAGATCATTAGTAATATCCCTCCCCTCATTTCTAACTTGAGTAATTTGAATCTATTTTTCTTCATCAGTCATGCTGAAAGTTTATCTATTTTGTTCATCTTTTCAAACAAGGAACTTTTGGTTCCTTGAGTATGATTCCATTTATATTAAATTTATAAATTAGGCAAATCCATAGAGACAGAATATAAATTAGTTGGTGGGAGTTGAGGTGGGGGGGAATTGAAAGAATTGAAGTTCCTTTCAGGGTTGATGGAAATATTGTTAATTAGGTAGTGGTGATGGTGGTACAATATTATGAATATACTAAAAAGCATGGAATTCTACACTTTAAAATGGCTAAAATGATGGATTGATTTTATGTTAGTTAAATTTTCCTTTTTTTTTTAAAAAGATTTTATTTATTCATGAGAGACATACAGAGAGAGGCAGAGATATAGGTAGAGGGGGAAGCAGACTCCCCATGGGGAGTCTGATGTGGGACTCAATCCCAAGACCCCAGGATCATGACCTGAGCCAAAGGCAGACTCTCAACCACTGAGCCACCCAGGTGCCCCTGTAAATTTTATTTCAATAAAATATTTTTTTTCAAGAGTTAATTGATTGCATATGTATGGGTCTATTTCTGTACCCTGCGTTCTGTTTCAGCTATCTATTTTTTAAAAAATTTTTTTATTATTTATTTATGAGAGTCATACAGAGAGAGAGAGAGAGAGAGGCAGAGACATAGGCTGAGGGAGAAGCAGGCTCCATGCACCGGGAGCCTGACATGGGATTCGATCCCGGGTCTCCAGGATCGCGCCCTGGGCCAAAGGCAGGCGCCAAACCGCTGCGCCACCCAGGGATCCCAGCTATCTATTTTTCTATCTTGAGGCCAGTATCACTCTGCTTAGACTCAGCTCCCTAACTTTGTAGTAAATTCTGAAGTCAGATAATTTAAGTCTTCTAACTTTATTCTTCTTTTTAAAAGGTGTTTTTACCTATTTTAGGTCCTTTGCATTTCCATATAAATTTTAGAGTAAGTTTATCAATTTCTATAAAATACTGAAAATTTTATTGGGATTTTGTTGAATCTACAGATGAATTTGCACAAAATGACACCTTTAAACATTGAGTCTTCTGATACATGAACTCCAATTTTTTTAGTTGTTTTTCTTTTTTTAACAATTTTATTTATTTATTTGAGAGAGAGTACGAGTGGGGTAGAGGGAGAAGGAGAAGTAGACTCTCCATTGAGCAAGGGGCCAGATGCAGGTCTCAGTCCCGGGACCCCAAGATCATGACTTGAGCCGAAGGCAGCCGCTAAACCAGCTAAGCCACCCAGGTGTCCCTCCTTTTTAAAAAAATTTTTTTTTATTTCGAAACTCCAAATTAGATGTCTATTTGATCACTTAAAGTTGTCCCACAGTTTATTGATCTGTGCACTTATTTTTAGTATTTTTTTCTTTATTTTTTTCTTTTTTATTGCTGTGTTTTTAAGTTCACTAACATTTTTTTGTAGTGGGGAGGACAAGCTTAATCTAGCTTATATCCTATTTAGGCTTGTTTTTTTTTTAATATTTTATTTATTCACGAGAGACACAGAGAGGCAGAGACACAGAGGGGAAAGCAGGCTCCCCACAAGAAACCCAAGGTGGAACTCGATCCTGAACCCCAG
Source organism: Vulpes lagopus (assembly GCF_018345385.1). Taxonomy (NCBI): domain Eukaryota; kingdom Metazoa; phylum Chordata; class Mammalia; order Carnivora; family Canidae; genus Vulpes; species Vulpes lagopus. The sequence goes on along the minus strand of NC_054838.1, from coordinate 28,683,328 downwards.
GATCATGCCCTGAACCAAAGGCAGACCCTCAACCACCCAGGCGTCCCTATTCAGGGTTTTTTAATCAGAAACTGCTTTTCCTCTCCAGAATTTTTATTTAGGTCTTTTTTTTTTTTTTTTTTTTTTTAAGTTTCAGAGGTAGAATTTATGATTCATTAGTTGCATATAAATACCCAGTGCTCATTACATCAAGTGCCCTCCTTCATGCCCATCACCCAATTATCCCTCCGCCTCCACTCCAGCAACCCTGTTGGTTTCCTAGGGTTCACCATCTCTTATGGCTTGCCTCCCTCTCAATTTTCATCTTATTTTATTTTTCCCTCTTTTTCCCTATGTTCATCTGTTTTGTTTCTTAAATTCCACATATGAATGAAATCATATAGTATTCGTTTTTTTCTGACTGACTTATTTCACTTAGCATAATACCCTCTAGTTCCATCCCATCAGTGGAAATGGCAGTAAGTCTTTTTTATGTCATCCATATCTTCACTCCACATGTTCAGTCTTTCCTCTAGTTTCTTGAGCATATAAATTATGGTCACTTATGGTTCTATAACTTCGTATCGCTTTATTAATTCTATTATTTGAGTCAGTGGATTGTTTTTTTTCTTCTCCCTATGGGTTAAATTTTTCTGCTTCCTTTGCTTGTCTGGTAATTTTTGATTAGATAGTAGACATTGTAAATTTTACTATACTAGATGCTAGATGTTTGTTTCATTTTGTTTTTGCTTTTTTTATTTTTAAAAAATATTTGTTTATTTTAGAGAATGCAGGCAAGTGGAGGGAGGGGCAACAGGCAAGGGAGCAAAATTTAAGTAGGCTCCCCGCTGCGGGGGGAAACCAACATGGGGCTTGATATCATGAACCTGAGATGATGACCTGAGCCAAAACCAAGAGTCAGACTGATGCTTGACTGACTGAGCCATCTAGACGCCCCTTGTTTTTGTTTTTGAAAAAATGGAGTATAGTTGCCATACAATATTATATTAGTTTCAGGTATATAACGTGATTCAATAATTCTGTAGGTTACTCAGTGCTCACCAAGGTTAAGTGTACTCATCATACTCATCATACATTATTGCAGTATTATGGAGTATATTCCCTATTCTGTACTTTTCATCTCCATGACTTATTTATTTTATAACTGGAAGTTTGTATTACTTAATCCCCTTCACCTGTTTTTCTCATCCCTGACCCACTTCCCCTTTAGTAATCACCAGTTTGTTCTCTGTTCTTTGTTCATTTTTTTTTGTTAGATACCACAAATAAGTGAAATCATACGGTTTTTATCTTTGTCTGACTTCGTTTTTTTTTTTTTTTTTAAGATTTTATTATTTATTCACGAGAGACCCAGAGAGAGAGAGAGAGAGAGGCAGAGACACAGGCAAAGGGAGAAGCAGGCTCCACGCAGGGTGCCCAATGCGGAACCCGATCCCAGGACTCCAGGATCACGCCCTGGGCTAAAGGCAGGTGCTAAACCGCTGAGCCACCCAGGCATCTGTGTCTGACTTACTTCAGTTACCGTAATAACCTCTAGGTCTAGCCATGTTGTTAAAAATGGCAAAATTTCATTCATTCTATGACTGAGTAATATCACTTTGTGTATGTACTACATCAGTGGATGGACACTTGAGTTGCTTCCATATCTTGGCTATTGTAAGTAATGCCACAGTATATGCTAGATATTTTTATATACTTATATTCTTGAGCTCTGGGACATGTTTTATTTACTTGTTAACTTTTTTAAGGGGGGGAGGGGCAGTGGGAGAGGAGGACAGAAAAAATCTTAATCAGACTTCATGCTCAGTGAGGAGCCCCATGCACGGCTCAATCTTACAACCCTGAGATCATGACCTGAGCCGAAATCAAGAGTTGGTTACTTAACCAACTGAACTACCTGGGGGCCCTGGAATTAATTATTTAGTATCTTGCTTTTAAGCTTTGTCAGGTGAGTCTGGATATATATTTATTCTAGGGTTAATATTTTTCCTACTGACACAAGATTCGTTTTTCTGTAAAGAGTCAGAGATAGTAAATATACAGGCCTTGTAGACTGCAGAGTCTCTATTTCAACTACCTATCCTTTCTGTTGTATAATGGAAGCAACCATAGATAGTATTTAAATGAACAAGCATGTTTGTGAACTTTATTCTTAGATACTCTAATTTGAATTTCATACTTCTAAGTTTTCATGAAATATTATCTTTTGGTCGCCCACCCCCACCCCCACCCCCGGCTGTCTCATAATGTAGAAACCATTCTGAGTTTCTTGTGCTATACAGAAATAGGTGGACCAGATTGACCTCTGGGATATAATTTGTTGGCCCCTGCTCTGATCAATGCTATTTGATAAATGAGCTTTTCTGTTCTGACTCTTACAGACAGGACTTGCTTATAGACCTCTGTGGGCATTGGGCACTGTTCCCTCTATTCCTTTTCAGTGATTTTTTTCTGTGACCTTGGGTAGTTTACTCACATACATACACTGATCAGTGCTTTAATATGAAGACTCAGAGAACCATTTTTATATTTCCAGAGTGTCTTCTACAACTTTCTCTTCTCTGTCCCTGTACTCCGTGAATTCTAGTTCATGTCTCTAGTTTGCCTTCTTGACTTCCAGCTTCATCTCTTTAACATAAGAAAATGACTGGGTTTTGACTGGGGTCCTCCCTTTTTGCCTTATACCCAGGTAGTACACTGGGGCAATAATAGGGCTTATCGCCTTTGTTTTTCTTTTCTTTTTTTTTTTTCGCCTTTGTTTTTCATCTCTAATATTCACTTTCTTTTGTTGCTTCTTGTATTATGTCTTGAGTTCCACTGTTTCATATATTCTTTTGCATTGCTTAGCTGTTTCAGGCAGTAAGATCAATACAGTTCCTGTTACTCCATGTTTATTGCAAACACAAGCGCGTTACTTTCTTTTTCTTTTTTTTTGAACTGTCATTTAAAGGGATTTGGGCAGACGGGTCAGCCCACCATCTTAATGTAAGGTAACCATTACTGTACTTCTAGAGAATTAAAATTATGGGCATCTTTTATTTCTCAAGAGTACCTTTTGTATGCTAAACTCTTTTTTAGGTGTTGTGAATAAAACTTCAGTGGAACTTACATTTTAATGGTCTCCAACATTAGATGGTGAACATAATGTCTGCTTACATGAAATAGGAAATATATATGGTCCTCAGGAATATACTGGCTTGTGTGAATCATAACCAAAAGTTCATGAGTCATTTAAAATGTTTTAAGATGCCAATTTTAAATTTAAATATAGTTATTAAAATGTCACAGAGGCTAACAATGACATTGTATATGAAATACTCTTAACACACCATGGTAATTTCTTTTCTCCTTGCTGGTCAGGTATTTTGATTAGTAGTTAATAATAACCTGGCTAAGTAAAGCACAGGAGATTTTAATAAATTTACTTTGGTGAATCAAGTCATTTAAAATGCAGTATCTGTGGTGTGAAATAATGTGAAGCCAGGTAGTATAGAGTAAAAAACATGGCCTTCAATAATAAGTGGGTTAGAATCTCAGTTTTGCCACTTTATATTGGTATGACCTGGGCAAGTTATTAACTTATGAGCCTCTTCAAAATGGAGACAATAATACCTCTAAAGTTGTTTTAAGGATTTAATATTAGTTCCTTTTACCTGTCATGTATAAAAAAATAGAATTATTTCTAATTCATTCTTTAAATTCACATAATCTGCTCAAATAACCCTTTTTCTTTCCAATTTTTATTTAAATTCTAGTTAGTTAACCTATAGTATAATATCCATTTCAGGAGTTGAATTTAGTATTCATCCCATATATCACATGTAGTGCTCATCATAACAAGTGCCCTCCTTAATGCCCATCTCCCGTTTAGCCCACCCCTCACCCCTCCTTACATCAACCTTAGTTCTCTATCATTAAGAGTCTCTTATGGGGGCACCTGGGTGGCTCAGTGGTTGAGCGTCTGCCATTGGCTAGGTTGTGATCCTGGGATCAAGTCCCCCACTGGGCTCCCAGCAACAAACTTACTTCTCCCTTTACCTGTGTCTCTGCCTCTCTCTGTGTGTCTCTCATGAATAAATAAATAAAATCTTTTTAAAAAGAGTCTTTTATGGTTTGCTTCCCTCTTTTTTTCTTCCCATACGTTGATCTGTTTTCCTATTTGTCTTTCTCTGACTGATTTCGCTTAGCATAATACACTCTAGCTTCATCTATGTTGTTCCAAATGCAAAATTTCATTCTTTTTTTTTTTTTTTAATTTCATTCTTTTTGATGGCTAATACTTTTGTGTTTGTGTGTGTGTGTGTGTGTGTGTGTGTGTGTGTGTATGCAACACATCTTCAGTTGATGGACATTTGGGCCCTTTCCATAGTTTGGCTATTGTTGATAATGCTTCTATAAACATCAAGGTGCATGTACCCCTTCAAATCTGCATTTTTGCAAATACATAAGTTTTTAATATTGTTTATAAAAATTACGAATTCCATCTCTGGCTACGATGGAGTAATAAGTCTTTATTCCCTTGTCATAAACAACTCGTAAACTGGGCCAAAATATATGAATTATCTTGTTTTAGATTTTTGTTTTGTTTTGTTTTTAGTTATTATATGATAGGCAGAGTAAGACTGTGATTCCTGAGAGAGAGGAAATAAAAGAGGTTAGTTAGGTTTACCACTATTATAGCTTCCTGTCCTGAAGCAACTTTGGAGACACAGAAACAGGAAGAGAGAGTCTAATGAGAACCTGGAAGCCAGAATTTGGATGTTGGAGAGGCTTAGGCAACTAGAAGTTGCGTAGCCAGGTTCTGAAAAGAAAGGAGCTATGCAGACAAAAGAACTCTAGAAATCCATATAGTGGCTACTTTGAGTCTGCTGCTGAATGCTGGGATCATAAATACATAAAGTGAAACTCCATAAGGCCAACCATTGAACATCCAGGGGCTTATTAGCAGATAAGATAATTGACTGCTTAAAACAAAAATCATAATGTAAGTTTTACAGCATGTGTAGAAGGAAAATGTATGTATGAACTGTAGTATTAAGTATGAGAGCAGGGAAATGGAAATAGAGTGTTGGAAGGGTAAAAAGTGCTCACGTTTTACATGAAGTGGGAGAGCATCATTTGATGTTATGTTACACTGTGTTGAGTCAATGATGCGTATTGTAAAACCTGGAGCAAACACTAAATATCAAAATAAAGAAGTGTGCTTAATTAGCCAGTAGTGGATATTAAACAAAACGTTAAAGTATGTTTATTTAAAGTATGGTTACTCTGCACAAAACACAGTAAAAGAAAGAACAAAGAAATATTGAGATATATAGTAAACAAATGACAAGATTATAGATTTAAATCTGATTTGATCAATAATTGTGTTAGTATAAATGGTTTTAATCAGGGTTTGGCAAAATTTTTCTATAAAGAGTCAGATTAAAGAATATTTTAGGCTTTGTGGTCAATATGGTATCTGTTGAAAGTGTTCAGTTCTGCCAGTATCACATAAAAGTAGTCATAGACATTGTATAAATGAATAAGTATGGCTGCATTCCAATAAAAAGTAGACATTGAATTTCATGTAATTGTTATGTGTTACAAAATATTTTTTAAAGATTTGAGAGAGAGAAAGCAAGCAAGCATGTGGGGGGGAGGACAGAGGGAGAGGGAAGAGATAATGCTAAACTGACTCTGCTGCCCCAGAGCCCAATGTGGGGCTTGATTGCATGACCCCGAGATTACAACCAAAGCCAAAATCAAGAGTAAGACTTTCAAACAACTGTGTCTCCCAGGTGCTGCCAAAATATTATCTTTTTTAAGATTTTTATTTTTAAGTAATCTATACCCAGCAAGGGGATTGAACTCTCAACCTTGAGATCAAGAGTCACATGCCCCAGAAAATACTATTTTTCTTTTTTTTCCCCTCCTAACCCTTTAAAAAAGTAAAATCATTCTTAGTTTGTGAGCTGTACAAACACAGTTGACAGAGTGCATTTGCCTTGTGAGCCTTAATTTGCTGGCCTTTAGCTTAAACCTTCTGTCTCTGAAGGTTTAGCTACCTGTGGTAATTAACTTAAAATTAATTAAAATTAAGTAAAAGAAATTGTCAGTGGATAAAAAAATCAAGCCCAACTCTATGCTATACAAAAATCCACTTCAAATATAAAGAAATAGTTTAAAACGAAAGGGTAGAAAATTATACGCTGTGCAAAGCTAATCATTAGAAAACTGGAAATACCATACATACAAATACTAATATCAGAAAATGGAGATGTCAGAACAAGAAACAAGCCAATATAGAAAGGGATATTTTATAATGCTAAAGGGGTTAATTTATCAGAAAAATACAAAAATTCCAACAACAGTGTTTTTACCCAGTAACAGAACTGAAAAATATGTATATTTTCTAAAGGTATAATGGAAATTTCATCACCTATCTCAGTAATTGATAATGCAGCTAGACAAAGTGAGAAGACATGAGCAGTGTTATCACAAACTGGATGTTCTGGACATTTCTAGAATACTGTACCCAACAAAGTAGAAAACATTCTGTTAAAGTGACTGATGGTGCCTCGGGTGTTGATGAGGATGTGAATCAACTGGAATTCTTATACAGTAATTGTGGAAAGATTAAATAGTACAACTACTTTAGCAAAATGTTTAAGAGTTTATTAAATTAAGCCTTTATTTTCCATACACCCTATCAGTTTCCATTGATATCTGCCCAAGAGAAATAAAAATGCATGACCACACAAAGACTTGTAGAAATGTTCATAGCCAGCTTATGATAGCTAAAAGTTGGAAATAACTACAAAATTCATCAGGTGATGAGATGAACAAATATATTCATACAGTGTGATACTAATATTAAAAAGGAGTAGACTGCCAATGCATGGAAGACATGGGTGCATCTCAAAAACATTATGCTGAACAAAAAAAGCCAGACAAAGTAAGTACGTAAAATATAATTTATTTATATAAAACTCTAGAAGAGACAACGCTATAGTGACAGAAGGCAGACCCCTTGGTTACCTGTGTCTAGGAGTGTGATGACTGACTGGAATGGGGTCCCAAGGGGATTATTTAGTCATTCTCTTCTGTGTTCTGTTTATCTTAGTCTGTTCTCGTTGTGTTAGGAAGCTTACTCATTCATGAAAGCCAGTTTGTGGTTGGCCACTTGTAAACTGGTACATGAGTAAAGTTGATTGAGTGGCATAAATGCATATTGCCAAAATATATATTCTCTTCTACATGTTTCCTTTTGCGGTTTTAGGACTTCATTCTGTTTTATATATAGTTCATTAAGTATAAGCAAGAAATATGTATTTTTTTTATTCATTTACTTATCAGTCAGGTCCTAGGGTTAGGAGAGGTTCATATTTATGAAAAAGGTTTTTTTGTTTGTTTGTTTTTTAAGTCCAAATCATTCGTTTAACAAGTCTTTATTGAATTTGTGGTATGTGCTAGGTACTGTCCTAGGTGCTGAAGATTAAGGCTTGTTTTATGTTGGATAGAGTTGGTCAGATAGGCATGCATGATACAGTGTAATGCATAAGTAGAATCATTTTGGCATACACATCAGGGGCACTTAATCCTGATTAAGGAAGCAACAACCAAACAACCAAACCAAGGAAGCAACAACCAAACAGCTCTGGGGATGAATAGAGAGATGAGTTGAAGATAAAGGGAACTGTGTATGTTAAGATCTGGAGTCTAGAAACAGTATGGAATGTTTGGGAATTCCAAGAAGTTCAGGTGGAGTTGTTGAGTCATTAAACCAAAACTAGCAATGCATTACTCTAGTCTTTTTGTTACATGAGAAAAAGTAGCCTCCTGAAGCTGCAATGGTAAGGTTTTTTTGTTACTCCAACATACCCACAACCAGCACAGGGGACAAAAGAAATGAAATTCTAAAACAATCAATTAAAAAATAAATAAAACAATCAATTTTCAAGGAGAGGGCCAAAGTGTAGGGTCTGCAAAGAAATTAAAGGGGGCAAAGAAATGACAAATCAGAAAAGTGGTGTCACAGAATGGCCAGGTTTCAAGAAGGAAGAGAGGGGGTTACAGTGTTACATGTTGCTAAATTAAGACAAAAGCTATAGCATCCATTTAATTTAACTAATAGAAGTCAGATTATACTGAGTTTGGAACAAATGGAACAGGTAAGAATATGCAGACTGAATTCATAGAACTTTTTTTCCGGAATGATAGGAGTGTGTGTTAGCTGGAGGGGACTTTTTTCAAAAGAAATCTCCACAAATTTTATAACTCTCACCTGTTGTTTGAGGCCTGCAGTAGCTTAAAAAAAAAAATCAATTAAAAGTCCTATGTAAGTGAAAATACTTGTAAGTTTAACATTTTGTGGCTCTTCCTGGGACCCAGTTTTTAGTAAACCACTCCTTCTATGAACTTTGTTTTTTCTTTAAAGTGTTTAGAACCTTAAGGCAGCAATTGTCTTATTTTCAGTTAGATTTTCTATACATAGAACTAAGTATTGAGGTAATGATGCTGCTTTGTTGACAGTTGAAGAATAAGGGGTGGAGATGTTAGGTTTTCAACATAACTGAACAATCTCGATAGAACACTTGCAAAAACATAATTAAGATCTCAGCTATCCTGAACCTATAGGAGCAAGGGTTCTATAAACTGGGATATATCTATGCCTTTTGGGTTATCTGTAAACTTGTTGAACATATTTGCAAACATTTTTATGTTTACATTTTTCTTAGGATGTTCACAGCTTTCATTCAAAACTAAGAGGTCAGGGGCACGGGTGGCTCAAATGGCTAAGTGTCTGCCTTTGGCTCAGGTCATGATCCCAGCATTCTGGGATTGAGTCCCACGCCGGGCTCTCTGCTCAAAAGGGCGTCTGCTTCCCCTCTCCCTCTGTCCCTCCCTCCTGCTCATTCTCTCTATCTCTCAAATATATAAATAAAATCTTAAGAAAAAAACCAAAAACCAAAAAACTAAGAGGTCTTATTTTGTATTCCCCAGCAAGCAAACCCTGAGACAAAAATGTGAGTGCTCATAGTTTATTTGGAGAGCAATGCCAGGAAACACCAATAAGGGAAGGGAAAGTGAGACCTGGAAGGGGAAAAACTAATGCAGAGTGTGTTATCAAGTAACTTACGTTATAGGCAATTGGAGCGGAATCCTCCTGTTGAGTTCTGAGAGAGTGTAGATCATATCTCAGATTTATCCTAGCCATGGGGTAATGGAGTTTCTGTCTGCTACTGGTTCAGGGCTGCTCTCAGGAAGGGTTAATTTCCCTGCCCTGTAGTCAGAAAAAAACTTGGACATGGTTGCAGGTTGGCCTGCACTGGAATCCTCTAAGTGCTGGGAGAATAAAGGTGAGGTGCCACCATTGTCTATCTGCTGCAGAGTTAACAGTAACAGTACAATATAATTTCATTTCTTGGTTGATTTATAATATTTAAAAATTGTTTGACAGAAATTCTATGAGATTAAGGAACTACTAATTTCTAGGTAGTAATAATTGTATTATGGTTATTTTTATAGAGTTTTTATCCCTTAGAGATACACAGTGAAATATTTGTTGATTAAATGATAACCTGAAATTTGGTTTAAAATAGCATTTTGGGGTGGGAAATGTCTTTTGGGCATTTGATCATTGCTGAAGTGGGGTGATGAGTTCATGGATTTTGTTGTAGTAGTCTCTATTTGGGGATTTATTTTAACATTTCATAATACAGTTTTTTTGTATTTTTCCCTTTTATTAAATCCAAATATAATTAGCCTATGGTACTATATTAGTTTCAGGTGTACCATATAGTGATTAAAATTTTATGTACAGGGGATCCCTGGGTGGCGCAGCGGTTTGGCGCCTGCCTTTGGCCCAGGGCGCGATCCTGGAGACCTGGGATCGAATCCCACATCAGGTTCCCGGTGCATGGAGCCTGCTTCTCCCTCTGCCTGTGTCTCTGCCTCTCTCTCTCTCTCTCTGTGTGTGACTATCATAGATAAATTTAAAAAAATTAAAAAAAAATTTGTACATTATTTGGTGCTCATCACAATAAACATACTCTTGATCTCCTTCACCTATTTCACCCATCCCCCCACCTCCCCTCACAACCAGTTCTCTGTATTTAAGAGTGTTTTTTTTTTTTTGTTGGTCTTTTTGTTTGTTTTGTTTTTTAAATTCCACATATGAATGAAATCATATGGTATTTGTCTTTGATGGACTTATTTTACTTGGCATAATATCCTCTAGGTCCATCTATGTTGTTGCAAATAGCAAGATATGATTCTTTTTTTGTGGGTGAGTAATAATTGCATTGCATATGTTACACATCTTTATCTATTCATCTGTGAATGGACACGGGTTGTTCCATTTCTGGCTATTGTAAATAATGCTGCAATAAACATAAGGGTACATAAATCTTTTCTAGTTAGTGCTTTTGTTTTCTTTGGGTAGATATCTGATAGTGGAAGTACTAGATCTCATACAGTAATGCTATTTTTACTTTTTTGAGACACCTCTGTCCTGTTTTCCATAGTGACTGTACCAGTTTGCATTACCATTCAGTGTACAAGGGTTCCTTTTTCTCCTGTCCTCACCAACACTTACTATTTTTTGTCTTTTTGATTTTGGCCATTCTGACAGGTGTGAGGTGATATCTCATTATGGTTTTGATTTGCATTTCCCTGATGATTAGTGATGTTGAGCATCTTGGTTTGGTTTTGTTTTCTTGTAAAATGTTCAATAGTATCATTTTGCTGAGTAGAAATATCTCTGTCTGAAGTTAAGAAGTTCAGGGTCATATGAATGGTTAAATAATATAAGACTGCAAAAAACACATATACTTTTTTTTTTCTTTAAATTGTGGTTATCAGGGGATCCCTGGGTGGCTTAGCGTTTTAGCACCTGCCTTTGGCCCAGGGCGCGATACTGGAGTCCCGGGATCGAGTCCCGTGTCGGGCTCCCAGCATGAAGCCTGCTTCCTCCTCCTGTGTCTCTACCTCTCTCTCTCTCTGTCTATCATAAATAAATAAATCTTTAAAAAAATAAATTGTGGTTATCAGATGTTCCTTGTTGGTTGCTTTAACAGTCTTTAGGCAGAACCTATTTTTTATTGCTGTTGTTTTGCTGATGCTTCGATTGAATTTACCTAAAAATCACCAACATTTTATTCAGATAACTTTGGTTTACTTTTTGATCATTTTTAGATCAGCTGGCTGGCCCCCAAATAAGGTATCAGCATTTTGCTTTTAATAAGACATGATCACCATCTGGTGGTGAATAACAGTAACTTTGGCTTGTATTGCTTTATGATTTAGAATGCTGTTTTGATAAACATTTTCTTATTTATTGTAATAACTGTAGAAATTACAGTGAACTCATTTCTGCTAAGACTTCAAGAAACTCTAAGATGATCTAGTGTGTCACCTATGTATCTCTGCTTGTTAAATGAATGTTGTTTGAAGGAAAAGTGTGAACTGGTCACTTCTTAGGAAGGAATGAAGACAATATACATTTCATAAAGAAATAGAGGGTTTTTGTTGTTGTTTTAAGTAAGTTCTCCACCTTCTGTGGGTCTTGAACTCACAACTGGGATATCAAGAGTCACATGCTCTACTGACTGAGCCAGCCCCTGAAATGGAATTCTTTTAAGTTCATAGTTCTTCAGAATTGTCTTTAAAAGAAGTATCAGACTGATTTCACAACACCTAAAATCGTGGCATTGGATCATAAAGGCATCTTGTAGTATGCTGTTCCAGTTTTTAGATAGTATGGGGTGTACATGATGAAGATAGAAGTCTGGCATTTTATAGAGATCTAGTATTAGGAAATCACTGTATATGTAGGTACATCTTTTCCTTTCTTTTTAAAGATTTTTTTTTTTAAGATTTTATTTATGAGAGACGCAGAGAGAGAGGGAGAGAGGCAGAGACACAGGCAGTGGGAGAAGCAGGCTCCATGCAGGGAGCCTGCCGTGGGACTCTATCCCAGGTCTCCAGGATCACGCCCTGGCCTGAAGGCGGCAGTAAACCACTGAGCCACCCGGGCTGCCCTAAAGATTTATTTATTTTAGAGAGAGTGAGAGCGAGAGAGAACAGGGTAGGAGAGGGGCAGAGGGAGTAGGGAGTGAAACTTAAGTGAAACTTAAACTCTGACACAGGGCTGGATTTCAACACTCTGAGATCATGACCTGAGCGGAAACCAAGAGTCTGATGCTTAACCCAACGCACCACCTAGGCACCTGTCCTCTCTCTCTCTCTCTTTTTTTTTTTTTTTTTTAAGTACACCCAGTGTGGTCTCAGACTCACGACCCCAGGGATCAAGATTCAGATGCTCTACTGACTAAAGCCAGCCAAGTGCCCTCATATAGGTATTTCTTCAGTTAAACATACAGACTTCATTATTTGCTCCTATATACACATTTCAGTGGGTGCATTTACCTCTTCCATTACTCCCCTCCAAAGGGAGAGAGAAGGGAAAAAATCAAGTGCAAATAAGTTGTCTTGAGGTAGTGATATCATCTAATGACTCATAGTGAACTGGAGCCCAGAGCTGGCACTTTTGCCATCATTTTCATCTCCTCTTCCTCAAAATCTTCCTGCATACTGTTAGTTTACAGAAAGGAGGGGGAGGAGCAAAGGGAGAGGAAAAGAGAGAATCTTAAGCAAACTCCATGCTTAGCTTGGAGTCTGACCCAGGGCCCAATCTCAGGACCATGAGATCATGACCTGAGCCAAAATAAAGAGTGGGACACTTAACCAACTGAGCCACCCAGGTGCACACCTGTAGCAACTCTCTTTTTTTTTTTTCTAGCAGCTGCAGAACTTTTACTTTGCACCCTCTCTATTGCTTCCCTTGCTTTCTTGTCTGTATTTCAGTTCATCAAATTATTGAGTGAATCAGGAACTGTGGTTGGTACTGAGAATACAGTGATGAAAAAGGCAGTTTAATCTGTTCTTTATAGAGCTTCAATCTAAGGATGGGAGAGAGGAGGAAGAGGAGATAGAGGATAGATAATTGCAAAGTGAGATTTAGATCATTAAGACTATATGATGTCAGTTTTGCCCTGAGAGTATATACTATTGTGGATTTTTATAGTTTTAAGTTTTCCAGAAAGCAATTTGGAAGTGGAGTGACTATTCTAAAATTTGTACCTTTCTCGTGACTTTGTCTAGTGCTTTTTTAATAATATACATATAATATAGATTTTAAGTATTAATTGAAATATTAAGTTCAGGCTTTTAAGTGAAATGTGAACATTTGAAATGATGAAGAGTATAAGAAAGAAGACATACTACAAATAAATTTATTTGACTTTATCATTAAGTGTGTGTATATGTTCCTTTTCTAAATGTAGGAATATGGTTTCACAAAAAGTTGTGGTTTCTGCTTTTAAACATGAACAAGGGCAGCCTGGGTGGCTCAGTGGTATAGCGCAGACTTTAGCCCAGGGTGTAATCCTGGAGACCCGGGATCGAGTCCCACATCGGGCTCCCTGCATAGAGCCTGCTTCTTCCTCTGCCTGTGTCTCTGCCTCTCTCTGTCTCTGTGTCTCTCATGAATAAATAAATAAAATCTTTAAAAAAAAAATAAACATGAACAAATTAGGGCAGCCCCAGTGGCACAGCGGTTTAAGCGCCGCCTGCAGCCCGGGACGTGATCCTGGGGACCCGGGATCGAGTCCCACATCGGTCTCCCTGCTTCTCCTTCTGCCTGTGTCTCTGCCTTTCTCTCTAGCTGTGTCTCTATGAATAAATAAATAAAATTTAAAAAAAAACAAAATAAACATGAACAAATTAATTGGGATCACTTAGAAGACAAATAAACAGTAGTCACTTCCTGAGATTAAGATTGGTGTAGGTGCTTTTAAGAAGAAGCATTCTACATTTTGCAACTTGCCTTGAGGGCACTTCTCTGCATCTCTGTTCTTGCAGCCTTAGTTCAGGCCATTATTACCTCTTTCCTGAAGTATGGCTATAGCCTCCTAATTAATCCTATTTGCTTCCGTCTCCCTCATCCCTCACAGAGCAACCAAAGTGACCTCCACATCTCCTTTAACTTTTTAAATCATAAAAAATGTGAAACATGTAAAAGTAGAAAGTTGTATAATGAATTTCATATATCCATCACCCCCCCTTCAGTACAGTATTATGATTTTGTTTCATCTGTAACTCCATCTACAGACCCCACTCCACTCCTGCCCCTGCTGCCTAGATTGTTTTGAAGCAGGTCCTAGACATAGAATGATCTTTTAAAAACTTGGATCGTGAAACTTTCCTAAATTCTTCCTTGAGTTCTCATTTCACTTAGAATAAAATCTAAACTCTTTACTTAGCCCCCTAAGGCTTTATGAAGTTTGCCCCTTGTTTACTTCTCCAGCCACGCTGGAAGTTTTTGGTTGCCTCAGGACTTCTCTACAGGCATTTCCTTGTAGCTAGCATGTTCTCTTCCTTGGCTTAGTTGATTGCTTCTTTAAGGTCTCATCTTTATTAGCCTTACCTGATGGCTTTACCCTATGTAAGATGTTTCCCTAAAATGTTAGCAATTGGTGCATCTTGGTGAAGGATATACTAGTCTTTCAACTTTTCACTTTTGTTGTGGGAAAAGTCCTCCTCTTCCTTAAATACTATTCACATCACTATTTCTTTTTAAATTTGTTTTGGGTCTTTCTCTTTCTTCTCCCCTCTATACTCCTCAAGTCCTTCATGGTTATTAAATGGAGTAGAGAGAAAAGAGAGAAGAGAAATAACAGCTGATTAGAGTTGAAGGCCTGTGATACTACGGAAGCCATTGCCTCAATTATCTCATTGCCTCTGCCAGGATGCTTTGCCTTGAATATAAGGAAAAAGAAACATTTATTTTATTTTATTTTTAAAATTTTATTTATTTATTCACGAGAGGCACAGAGAAAGAGAGAGAGGCAGGCTCCATACAGGGAGCCTGATGCGGGACTCCATCCTGGGACTCCAGGATCATGCCCTGGGTTGAAGGCAGGTGCTAAACTGCTGAGCCACCCAGGGATCCCAAAAGAAACCCTTTAAAGATTGACTCATGTGAGTATGTCTCACATCATCTTACACAGAGAAAGGCCTTTCCTCTCCATAAAGAAACATCTACTTCTCTTTCAGGAAGGAGTGGTGAATTGTTGGTTATCACAACCTCCAACCATGCTGATATTTGTAGTACGCTGATTACTTTCTTTGAAGCAGAGACATTTTCACAGTTTTGGTTCTGAAATCATCTGAACCATGTTTTTTTTCTCCACCTATAAGGGAACAGCAGTATGGTTTTAAATGAAATTCATAAACTTAAGGTGGAGCAGCAGATACCCCTTGGTTTGTCTGCCTGCAACAGCTCTTGGATTTATTTTACCCATTATGGTAATAAGCTGAGTTTAGTACCTTATACTTACTTGGCATCTCTGAACTATTGTTTTTCACAGAGTGGCTTAAGATATAGTTCATTATCTCAGTCCATTTCTTTTCAGGAAATTTTAGGATGATTGATTAAATGAATTATTTAAAGATAAGGTATATGTAACAGTTATTTCAAGGAACAGGGGGTCTGTGGGAATAGTCTCATTATTGCTAAAGCTGTGCTCCCTCAACAGAGTTTGGGAAAACTGTAAAGTAAAGTTTATTGTAAGGTTATCTTTTTTTTTTTTTTAAGAATTTATTTATTTATTTGTGAGAGAGACACAGAGAGAGGCAGAGACATACACAGGCAGAGGGAGAAGCAGGCTCCTCACAGGGAGCCTGATGCGGGACTTGATCCCAGGACCCTGAGATCACGATCTGAGCCAAAGGCAGATGCTCAACCACTGAGCCACCCAGGTGCCCCTGTAAGGTTATCTTTTAATCATTATATCTGAAATCAGTGTTCTTTGATCAGTGACATATAAAATCAGCTGGTTTTGTGACTCTTAAGTGTATCTATGCTTACAAGCATACAGGACATTTAAGTAAGACTTTATTGGGAAATGAGAAGAATTCTAACATATGTTATTATGAGCTGCTGTAAAATTTGACCGTTTAGAAAGCAGAATTACAAGTAATAAGTCTAGAATTGTAGAAGTAGCAGCGTTCTCAAGGCTTGGTGCTAGTAAGATGCTTAGAAAAATGTCCAAATATAGAACATCTTTGGGGGATTGGATCAGTAATGCAGTCTGAGATTCTACCACTTTCTGCTGCTTCATACCTACATCCTCTTGGCAGGGCCTTCATGAATTCACATGGCCTTGACCTTTCCTTCTGCTTCAGAATCTTTTAACTCTTGAGCCCTTGTGAAAGAAATGGGTCAGTTAAAGGTTATATATCAAACTGTCATGTGTTGGTAGAGATCTTAATGTGACAAAACTTATATTTTTCGGAATGACACAGTTTGTTAACAGATATCTGTAGAAGGAAGTTAATAATTACCAAATATTTGGAAAATGAGACTAGAAAGTGTTCCAAGGGATTTAGATAAGTGAATTTATAGATGTCACTCTGTGTTTTAGAAAATTATCATGTATTTTAAAAATATGATTGATAACTTATAGCTGCACTATCTAAAGTCGTAGCTATTTGCCACATGTAGATATTTAAATTTAATTTTAAAAATTAATAGTGTAGTGCTTCATTTCTATTAGCCACATATCAAGTGTGCGGTAGTTACATGTAGATGGCTATTATATTGGAAAGTGCTGATAAAGACTATTTCCATCATTATAGAATGATCTGTTGAATAGATAGCATGTTTAGAGAATTTAGAGTATGGGAATTTTAATATTTTCAATTTAACTATGATGTTGGTTAATTTTTCTGTTAAGTTTTTGCCTGTTTCTTAACAGTTGACAAAATATTAAGAGCCACTAATGTCCCTAAAGGTCATCAGCTTATCAGTTCTATTTGTAACAAAAATATAAGCAAATCATATGTTAACTGGACTTATTGTGGTGATCATTTTGCAACATATACATATACTAAATTATTATGTTGTGTACCTGAAATTAATATGGTATGTTAATTATATGTCAAAAGTATAAGTAAATTATTAGCAAATTGTGGGTTATAAATTTTAGTTTTAGGTATGCTAGCTCTGTATGATCCACTACAGTAGCCATTAGCCATAAGTGGCTCTTGAGAACTTGAATATGGCTAGTATGAAATGAGATATGCTGTAAGTATAAAATGCACACTTTGTTTTGAATACTAAGTAAAAAATAAGATGTAAATTGAATGGTGTCAAAAGGTACAAACTTCCAGCTATACAATTAATAAGTCATGGGAATATAATATACAGCATTGTGACTATAGTTAGTAATACTGTATTGCTTGTTTGAAAGTTGCTAAAAAAGTAAGTCTTAAAAATTCTTATCACAGAAATATTTTGCAGGCATATTAGGTGATAGATGTTAACTAGACTTACTGTGGTGATCATTTTACAATGTATACAAATACTGAATACAAATATGGAATCACTGTGTTGTGCAATTGAGACTAATATAATGTTATTTGTCAACTATACTACACTTCAAAAAAATAAAATATCAAGTAAAAAATGTAAAATAACATATTTTAGATTCTGACTATATACTGAAATAATATAGTATTAAATAACATATATTATTAAAGTTAATTTTGGCCTATTTTTATGAATGAACTACTAGAAAATTTGAAATAATGTGGCTCATCTTATATTTCTGTTGGACAGTTGTGTGCAAGAGCCAGTGCCCTAATAAACAAGTAGTATATAATTTATTTCTACATGCCTAAATCAACAATGACTAAACTTGTCAAGTGGACCCAAAGCAATTTTTTTGGTGTATAGTTATTTCTGCCATGTTAGATTTTTAGGAATAGTACTAGTTGTATCAACAAAACTTTTTGTGATTTTATATATCTGTATGATATGGAACACATATCAAAAAATACATAAAACACTGATGTAAAGGCTTAGCCAGCTGCTAAGGGAATGATACAGGCAGTATGAGTACTTTGGGCATTCCAAGGACAGACATGTTGCCAGAATCGTTGGAAGGCTATCACAGAGACTTTGGGCCTTTTATTGATGAGACACTGAAAGAGAAATATGATTCAAGTGGGGAAAAAACCGTAAGCTGAAGGGCTTAAATAAAGCCCAGATAGGTAGTGGTCTGGGCATGTGAACAGGCCAGAATAATTTGAATCAAGGATTTCAGTATGAAAGTGAGAGAGAAGGATTGGAATGTTAGGTTAAGAATGAATATAAGATTCTGAGGCTACAGTACGAAATCTGGATGAGTTTAATATAGGTATTTAGGAACCAGAAAAGGTGACAATGAATAGGAAGTGTTAATGAAAACAGTATATTTGGAAGGTTGGTTTTGTTATAAGAGATTACCATAGCTATTTTTCTAGATATCTAGATATCCTAGAGAAATTGGAGGAAGGAACAGGGTTGAGATGTATGAAGGCAGAATCATCAAGACTATTGTGTTTGAGAAAAGTAGAAAAGGAAGAATTGACACAGGCCTTGATTCCCCAAATATCACAACAGAAATAAAGATATTTTAGCTTTATGTAATGTTTTCATACTTTAAAACTGTAAGATAGCTAATGTAGCCCGTTATGGATGAGTTTGAAATTCAGGGTTTAAAGAATTTCACCAGAAGAATCCTAATTACTTTGTATTAAGTGGTGCAGTTGACAACCGAACCCTGGTCTTTTTCTTCCTAGTGTATTCTCATTAGCATCTACTCAGTTGCCTAAGCCAGTGCCTTTTTCTTAACTTTCTCTCTAACTTTGCATAGCCAATCAATCACTCAGTTGTATTATTTGTTTCCTAAACATTTCTCAGATCGCCTACTTCTGTCTATACCACTTCTACTTAAGTTCAGGTTACTCCCATCTTTCTGGGTTGATACTTTCCATAATGTATGTTTAATCTCTACCTTGCCTCCTACCTCCTAAAACAAGCAAGCAAATAAAAGCAGTCTGTTTTCCTACAATTTAATTGCTTTCTAAAAGAGTGTAGAAAACACTTGCTTAAACTTTTATTTTTTTAATTTATTTTTATTTTTTAAAGATTCTATTTACTTATTCATGAGAGACACAGAGAGAGGCAGAGACACGGGCAGAGGGAGAAGCAGGCTCCATGCAGGGAGCCTGACGTGGGACTTGATCCCAGGTCTCCAGGAGTTGATCCCGGGTCTCCAGGACCAGGCCCTGGGCTGAAGGTGGCGCTAAACTGCTGAGCCACCCGGGCTGCCCTATTTTTTTGATTTTTAAAAAGATTTTATTAGAGAGAGAGAGAGAGAATCAGCAAGTGAGAGCAAGAGAGAGCACAAGCAGGGGAGAGGAAGAAGCGGACTCCCCACTAAGCAGGGAGCCTGATGTGGGGCTTGATTCCAGGATTCCAGGATCATGACCTGAACTGACTGAGCCATCTGGGTGTCCCTTGCCTAAACTTTTAAATAAAATATAAACTTCTTAGCCTAGACATACTAGGTTCTTCATGATCATACTTTTATCTGTGTCCATGCCTCCACTTCCATGATCACTTTGTTTTTCAGTCTTTTGCATCTGCTGTTACTTCTGTAAGTAATGTCCTTTCCCCCATTTTCAGTGCTGTACCCTCAATCCCAAACTTAGGTTTAGGTTTAGTATGAATAGTCTTTGTCTACTTGTCTATAACCACCCCTCCTATTCTTCTCCCTGATCCCAGCCTCCAACCCACCCACTATCCAAACCCCTAAGAAGACCAACTTAAGTAGGCTTATTAAGGGTAGAGTCTTTTTCTTGTTTATTGGTAGTGGTCCCACAGTAATTTGTTGGATGGGTGAATGTTTTTATACTTCAAGAAAATCATCTTGAAGTTAAAATTAGCTTTAGTGGAGTATGAAGAGTCTGAAAGAATGACTGAAAATTACTCCATCATTTCCCAACCTGTTCTTTAGAGCACTTGTATCCTAAGTTATAGAAGATAGTGTATGTTTGGGTGCCTGGATGGCTCAGTCAGTTAAGTGTCTGCTTTCAGTTCAGTTCATGATCCCAGAGTCCCAGGATTGAGTTCCACATCTGGTTCTCTGTCATTAGGAAGTCTGCTTCTCCTGTCTGCCAGGGAGCTCACTCACTCTCTTTCCCTCAAATAAATAAATAAGTAAATAATAAAATCTTAACAAAAAAAGGATAATGTGTATTTCACACAAAATTCCATGATCAAATATATTAGGTAATGTTACAGATTATATCCTTTTCTTGGATATTCACAATGCACCTAAGATCAGTAAAGACATCAAGAAGTTCTACAGTAGAAAACGACAACAACAAAACAACTTTTTTTTTTTTGATCCAGTATTTTTCTAATGTATTTGATTATGGAACCTAAATTTTTAGAGAGTATACCTCCAATTTCTCTTAGGTTACTGGTGGTATTTGGGATATGCTAAATTTGATAGGTGTGTATGTGTGTCCTTTATTTACCTCAAGTCTGACTCATATAATTAAACAAGATAATCAGATAATGCCCAAGAGATATATGGAACTCTGGTTGTTTACAGTTAGAAGAGAAAATCTGAGAGAAGGTTTTTAGAAGAGAAAATTTGAGGGAACCTTCAAATATTTGAAGGTTCTAACAAGAGGAATTGAAATTATTGTCTTTGAAATTAGAGAACAAGAATAAGAACCAGAGAAGGAAAGTGTAGGAAGGCAGATTTTGACCATGTAAAAGGCTAACTTTCTAATAACTAGAACTTTGAAAGTTAAGTCAATTTTCTGTCCCTGAAGTTTGTCAAGTGAAGATTTATAGGGATGCTATAAAGAGCTGTAGCACATAAAGGAGGTATAGGTTGAAAGAGTAGTTTTGTGAAATAGTTTGAAAACCACTAGACTTATTTCTGAAATATCCATCAACTTGGAATTTGTATTCCTTGATTCTTTTCTATGAATCTGTGTCTTGGTCTGCTATCTAAGTAAATTATCCAAGTATGTGTTAAGAGAAACAAGCACTAGTAGAAATTTTAGTTGTATGATTAACTCGATCTAATTTTTTTATGGGTTTTATTTTTTTAGAACAGTTTTAGATAACAGAAGTTCACATATACACTTTTCCCCAAAAGATGGAACCTCCCCATTGTCCATACCCTGGTACCACAGAAGTACATTTGTTAGAATTGATGAATCTACATTGATGCATCATTATCAAAAATCTAGTTTACATTTAAGTTCGTTTTTTAGAAAGATTTTTTATTTATTCATTTGAGAGAGAGAGCAGATGTTCGAGCAGGGTGGAAGGTCAGAGGCAGAGGGAGAAGCAGGCTCCCTGCTGAACAGAGAGCCCAGTGTGGGACTCAATCCCAGGACCTCAGATCATGACGTGAGCCGAAGGCAGACGCTTAACCTACTGGGCCACCCAGACACCCCTCAAGTTCCTTCTTACTGGATAATACTTTGTAAGAAAATGTGAATGAATGTTCCTGCTGATTTTTGAAAGAGTAGTCTCAGGTTATTTCTTGTCCTCGTTTAGTCTTTTCTGATTCAGGGTCTAAAGGATAGCTAAAACCAACATCATCTATTTTGAAAAAGCACTCAGGATTGGGAAGAGTTCTTTTTTTATCATCTTGAATGTTTATAAATGTTTTATTTTGCTGGCTGACAGTATTTTTTCTTTCTTTTAAGTACCAAAAGAATTGGTGGAGCTCCATTTGAAGTTGATGAGGAAGATTGGCAAATCTGTTACAGCAGACAGATGGGAAAAATATTTGATCAAGGTAAATGTTAAAAATTAACCTTCTCTGTTACTGAAATATTACTCGTATATAGCATAAATTGATATTTCAAAATATGCTTAACTTTTAAAATGGTCTACTTAAAGTTGCAAATTATGACTTAGAAATCCATATAATTACTATCAGTATGTGATTCTCTTCTGCAGTTATTAAGCCATAGTCTTTAGTCCTAAGGTTAGGTTTCAGGGGTATTCTGGCTCTTTTACACCTGACACTGTGCCTAGGAGTTTTCGTGTCTTCTCTCATTTAATCCTTAAAATCTGATCAAGTCAAGTAAGACATAGATAAGGCAAAGTTGTTTTTCCTTGAAATCACAGAGAATATATAGATAGAGCCAGGATTGGTCTGTTACTTAAAAGGTAAAATGTCATAACACCTTTAAGTCAAGTGTAGGAGACTTCAAAATTAAGGCCAAACCTATCCTCAGTAAAAACACCCTGGGAATTCAGAAAAGTGTTGCCTTACGATAAATCCTATGCAGGAAAGACCATTGAGGAAAAATTGTCTGAAATTGCATCCAGACTTTTAAAATTGTATGTACCTTCCTCCATGATATCATTTGGGAGCATTTTGAATTCTATAACATGCCAGAGTATTAGGTGATATTTTTTGGTATTTTAAAAACTATGTAATTTTCTTATCATTAAAAAAATATATATATGTGTTTATATACCCTTGTATTTTCATATCTGCTTTCTTTGGTGGGGAGGTGTATATATGACTTTAGAGTATTATGAAAAAAGGAACCATCAGGGAACAAGAGTTGTTTGCTTTTATCATACAAGTCACATGTGCTTTTCCATTTATCTGCTGTAAAACACACCATTCCAAATTAAGTGACGTGAAATAATAATCATTTTAATCAGCTTTCTCTGGGCAAGGAATTTAGAAAGATCTCTTTCACCATTTTCTGTTGGTTGAAGAAGCTACAGTTTTTCTCACATTTAAAGAGAAGAGATATAGACCCCAAACTCTCAGTGATAGTAGTGTTTTAACTTTTGAAAAACCCAATATTTTCCAGTATCTTTCTACAAGTTTGGAGCAATTCAAAGTTGGCTCAACATTTCAAAAATTTGATGCAATGAGATTCTCTAAAAGCCTGAATAATTAAGGTTGAATGAAATCTCTGAAAAATATTAAAGTATAAATGATAACTGAGCAAGTTTTTAACTATTCAAAGTGCTTTAAAAATTCAAGTGAAATTGCTGTTTTGCCTTTAACAGAATATTTATTAATGATTAAGAATAAGGTTCTGGAGCTTAAAAAGAGATGCTGGAATTTCAGGACATTGATTTTTTTTTTTTTTTTTTTTTTTACCATAACATCTTAGAGGGTGTAGCCTCTTATAAATAAAACTGTTCATTAAAGTGGTTTTGTTTGTTCACATGTTCTGAGAATTTAGGTAGAAATATCTTGTATACTAATTCTATCTCTAAACAAACTTGAGAACCATGGATAATCTATTTTGCTCCTTTGTGTCTCAATTTCTTCATAAAATGTGAGAAATAAAATGAGATGATTTTATTAAAAATAGAGTTATAGGGACACCTGGGTGGCTTAGCGATTGAGCGCCTGTCTTTGGCTCAGGGCGTGATCCTGGGGTTCTAGGATTGAGATCCGTATTGGGCTCCCTGTGAGGAGCCTGCTTCTCCCTCTGCCTATGTGTGTGCTTCTCTCTGTCTCTTATGAATAAATAAATGAAATCTTTTTTTAATAAAAAAGTTATAAAAGAATAAAAGTAGAGTTATATTCACATA
The DNA here is from genome assembly GCF_018345385.1 of Vulpes lagopus. Taxonomy (NCBI): domain Eukaryota; kingdom Metazoa; phylum Chordata; class Mammalia; order Carnivora; family Canidae; genus Vulpes; species Vulpes lagopus. Next base: position 28,659,852 of record NC_054838.1, on the reverse strand, counting down.
ACAGAATTTGCCCTTTGAAAGTACACAATTCATTTCTTTTTAGTGTTTTCACAAGGTGATACAGCTATCATCACTGTCTAAACCAGACATTTTCATCCAAAAAGGAACTGCATACTCATTAAGAATTACTCTCCTTTCCCCTAGTCCTTAACAGCTACTGATTTATTTTCTGATTCTATGAATTTTCCTATTCTGAGCATTTCATATAAATAGAATTATACACTCTGTGGCCTTGACCGTCTTGGCTTTTTCACTTAGCATGTTTTCAAGTATCATCTCTGTTAAAATATGAATCAATACTTTCTTCCTTTTATTTTTTTAAGCAGCTTCCATGCCCAGCATGGAGTTCAGTACAGGGGTTGAACTCACAGCTCTGAGATTGAGACCTGAGTTGAGATCAAGAGTCAGATGCTTAACTGACTAAGCTACCCAGATACCCCAGTACTTTGTTCCTTTTTATGCCTGAATAATGTTCAATCATATGGATATACTGTTTATTTATCCACTTATCAGTTTATGATATTTGGCTTGTTTCTACCTTTTGGCTCTTTAATAAAAAATGCTACCATGAATACTTAGTTACAGGTTTTTGGGTAGACATGTGATTTATTTCTTATATCTAGAATAGAATTACTGAGTCATATGATAATTCTGTAATTAACTGTTTGAGGAACTGCCAGACTATTTTTCAAAGCTGCATCATTTTATATTACCACTAAGAATTTATGAGGATTCCATATTTTCCACATTCTTCCCCATCAACATTTATGATTGATTGATTGATTTTAACCATCCTGGTGGGTATGAAGTGAGTTCCCATTGTGGTTTTGATTTGCATTTTACTCATGACTAAATGATGTTTCAGCATTCTTTTCATATGCTTGTTGGCTGTGTATATATTGGGGAAATGTGGAAAAATGCCTGCTCTTATACTTCTCCATTGTTTAGTTGGTTGTCTTTTTGTTCTTGAGTTTTTTTTTTTCTTTTTAAAGATTGATTGATTGATTGATTGATTTATGATAGACACAGAGATTGAGAGAGAGGCAGAGACACAGGAGGAGGGAGAAGCGGGCTCCATGCCGGGAGCCCGATGTGGGACTTGATCCCGGGACTCCAGTATCGCGCCCTGGGCCAAAGGCAGGCGCCAAACCGCTGAGCCACCCAGGGATCCCCTGTTCTTGAGTTTTAAGAGCTCTTTATATATTTTGCATACTAGACCCTTACCAGTTATATGGTGTCCATATGTTTTTCTCCCATTTTTTTTTTATCTTTTTACTTTCTATGTAACTTTCTTCATGCACAAAAGTTTTAATTTTGATGAAATCTAATATATTTTTTCTTTTTAAGTGTTTTGGTGTGATAACTAAGAAACCATGCCCAACCCAAGATCATGAAGATATAATCCTATAGTCTATACTAACAGTTCTGTACGTTTAGCTTTTATGTTTAGATCTAAGATCTCTTTTAAGTTAATTTTTGTGTATTTTATAAGATTGGGATCCAACTACATCCTTCTGCATGTGGTTATCCAGTTGTTGCATTACCATTTATTGAAAAGACTATTCTTTGCCATATTCGATTACCTTGACATCCTTGTAGAAAGTCAGTTGACCATAAATATAAGGGTTTATTTCTGAAGTCTTTATTTTATTGTCTTATTATATGTCATCATTTACGCTAGTACCATACTGTCTTGATTACTTTGTGATAAATTTTGAAATTGCTCTGTTTCAAGATTGTTTTGGCCTTTCTGTTTTCTCATGCATTTTTGTAATGAGTTTGAATATCAGCTTGTTAGTTTCTGCAAAAATGCTAGCTATGATTTAGATAGAGTTAGATATAATGTGTAGGGTTAGATACAATCTGGGGAGTATCAGCTTCTTATCAAAAATAAGTCTTCTGATCCATGAAAATAGGATGTCTTTCAAAATAGTTAGGTCTTTAATTCCTTTCAAAAACATTTTGTAGTTTTCTGAGTCCAGTTTTTACACTCAGTTTGTTCAATTTCTTAGTATTTTCTTGGTTTTGATGCTATTATAAATGTGTTTTCTCAAATTCATTTTCAGATCATTCATTGCTAATATGAAGAAATCTTGTATCTTGCAATTTTGCCAAACTTGATTATTAGCTTAAATAGTTTTATTGTGGATTAAGATTATGTCATCTACAAATCTAGGTAGTTTTACTTCCTCCTTTCTAGTCTAGAGCCCCTTTATTTCTTTTTCTTGCATAATTGCTCTCATTAGAACCTCTGGTACACTGTTGTATAGAAATGGTGAAAACAGACATGCTTGTCATGTTTCTGACCCTAGGGGGAAGTTTTTCAGTCTTTTAAGATTTAATGATATTAGATATGTGTTTTTCACCAGTGTTCTTTTTCAAGTTAAGAAAGGTCTCTTCCTAGTACGTTTAGTATTTTTATCATGATATATAATCTCTTTTAAGTTAATGTTTGTTTATTTTATAAGATAGGGGTCCAACTACATGAAAGGTATTAGAATTTTGTCAGATGTTCTTTCTCCATCTATTGAGACAACTTTGTGGTTTTTTTCCTTTATTAACATGGTGTATTACTTTGATTAATTTTCATATGTTGAAACTGTTGCAGTACTGCAGTCAATCCCATTGTCACGGTTCATAAACCTTTTTATGTATTGCTAGATTTGGTTTGCTAATTTATTGTTGAGGATTTTTGTCTCTGTATTCACAAGGGATACTAATGTGTTGTTTTCTTGAGATGTCTGTGGCCTCATAAAATTAGTTGCAAATTATTTCCTGTATTTTTTGGTAAGTGTTCATGAAGTATTGATGTTTATTCTTTAAACATTTATTAGAATCTAGCCATGAAGCCATCTGGGCTTGGGCTTTTCTTTGTTGGAAGTTTTGTTTTTGTTTACTCAGTCTCTTGTATAAGTCAGTTTAGTTTGTGTTTCTTGTGAGTCAATTTCAGTAGTTTATGTCTCTCTACGAAATTGTTTTATCTAGCTTATTGGCATTCATTTATTTATAGTATTCATTTATAATCTTATTTATGTATAGGTAGTAGTAATATTCCCTCTTTTCTTATTTTACTAATTTTGTATGTTCTTTTTTTTTTTCTTGGTCAACGTAGCTATAGGGTTATTAATTTTGCTGATCTTTTATTTTTTTAAAGATTTTATTTATTTGAGAGGGAGAGAGAGAGAGAGAGAGAGCAAGTGCAAACGGGATAAGAGGGAGAAGCAGACACCCCTCTGAGAAAGGAGCCCAATGCGAGACTCACCTGAGCCAAAGGCAGACACTTAATTGACGGAGCCACCCAGGCACCCCAATTTTGTTGGTCTTTTAAAAGCGACTTTATGGTTTTGTTGAGTTTCCCTATACTTTTTCTATTTTATCCTTTCCTTTCATTTGTGTTAGGTTTAGTTTGCTCTTCTTTTCTGGCATTAAGGTAGAAGTGTAGGTTATTGATATGAGATCTTCCTTTTTTTTTAATGTAGATGTTTTCAGCTTTATATCTTTATTCCTTTCTTTAGATTCATTCTATAAATTGGTATGTTATATTTAATTTTCTTTCATCTCAAACTATTTTCCTGTTTCTCTTGGGATTTCTTCTTTGACTTATTGATTATTTAGTTGTACATTGTTTAATTTCCACATACTTATAAATTTTGGCAATACCTTTTCATTTTACTGGCTTCTAATTTCATTCCATTATGTAGAACATACTTTGATTTTAATCCAGTTAATTTTGTTGAGACTTGTTTTATGGCGTCACTTAATGTGTGTGTGTGTGTGTGTGTGCATGTGTGTAAAGGCCCTTCAATATTAAAATATAATTATTCTACTTGGGTATTTAGTGAGGTTTGTTAATTTCATATTTACTCTCTTTTCTGATTTTTTCCCTTTTTTCCTGATTATTAGGACTTTTGCTCCCCTATTAATAAAGTGTATGCACAACATTCACATACCTTAGGTACAGATATATATTTTTTCCGTATCCTTTTTTTTTTTTAATTTTTTTTTTATGATAGTCACAGACACAGAGAGAGAGAGGCAGAGACACAGGCAGAGGGAGAAGCAGGCTCCATGCACTGGGAGCCCGATGTGGGATTCGATCCCGTGTCTCCAGGATCGCGCCCTGGGCCAAAGGCAGGCGCCAAACCGCTGCGCCACCCAGGGATCCCACCGTATCCTTTTTGAATGATAAAGTCTCTACTAATTTTATTTTATTTTATTTTTTAAAGATTTTATTTATTCATCTGAGAGAGTGAGTGAGAGATAGAGAGTGCATGGGGGAAGGACAGAGGGAGAAGGAGAAGGAGACCCTCCTGAGCAGGGAGCCTAGTGTGTGTGTGGCTCAATCCCAGGACTCCAGGATCATGACCTGAGCTGAAAGCAGACGCTTAACCAGTTGAGCCACCCAGGTGCTCCTCTACTATTTTATTAGAGAACAGTAAACTTTTCCTTAATTCTTTGTTCTCCATTAGCTTTCCTCCATCCTCCCTTTTCTGCTTTGTATTAGTTATCTATTGCTTTCATGAGAAATGACCTCAGAACCTTGCTGGTGAAACAGTGAATATCAAGTCTAACATTCTCTGAGCTGTGCCTAATGCTCAGTGCATCCCAAACCATATTTTCCCTGATGTCTGTTGGTTGAAGTTTTCTGTGTGAAGTCTGAAACTGGCCCTGGTACAAAGAAGACAAAGAGACATGAAAGAAAGAAGCAGAGTACTCCAGCTTGATACTGTGGCTGCTCACCAATATGAAAGAAGTTCTGCAGTTGTTTGGATTTGTGTGTCTGCTCTTTGAGGCTTTCCTTGGATCACTTTCCAACTAAACTGTTTGAACTCATCTCAGATCTTGCTTTTGTTAGAAATCAAAATTTGATAAAGAGTTTAACAAAATGGAAGTCCATAATATCTGATTAACATATAACAATATGTTCAGCATTATTAGTTATCAAAATGATATCAGTAAAAAAGCAATACGTAGGATATTCTCCTGAAGTGCCAGTTTCTGGTGAATAGGGGACGTTGCACTGCAGGGTACTCCAAGACCTCCTCTTTGTAAAGTCACTGCTTTATTTTTTTTTTTAATTTTTATTTATTTATGATAGTCACAGAGAGAGAGAGAGAGAGAGGCAGAGGGAGAAGCAGGCTCCATGTACCGGGAGCTCGACGTGGGATTCGATCCCAGGTCTCCAGGATCGCGCCCTGGGCCAAAGGCAGGCGCCAAACCGCTGCACCACCCAGGGATCCCAAGTCACTGCTTTAAAGAGTAGAAGACATAGCTGACTTTCTTGAAACTCAAAAACAGATACAGAGAGACAGCCAAAATGAGGAGATAGAGAAATTTATCCCAAATGAAAGAACAGGACAAGGCACAGCCAGAGACATAAGTGAAACAGATAAAAGTAACATGCCTGATAGAGAATTTAAAACAATAATCACAGAGATGCTCACTGGACTTGAGAAAAGAGTGGAAGACATGAGTGAGACCTTTAAAGCAGAGATAAGGAATAACATAGACTAGATAAAGGGCTTAAAAAAATCAGAAACACACTTGATGGAATGCATAGCAGGATGGAAGCAGAGGAACAAGTTAGTGACCTAGAAGACAAAGTAATGGAAAGTAATCAAGCTGAACAAAAGAGAGAAAAAAGAATTACATGAAACAAGAATAAACTTAGGAAATTGAGTTGCTCATCAAAAATCATAACATTTGTACTGTAGGAGTTCCAGAAGAAGAAAAAAGAGGGCTGAAAATTTATTTGAAGAAATGATAGCTGAAAACTTCTCTAATCTGGGGGAGGAAACAGACATCTAGATCCAGGAGGCACAGAGAATTCCATCAAAATCAACAAAAGCAGATCCAAACCAAGACATACTATAATTAAATGTGTAGTGTAGTGATAAGAAATAATCTTCAAAGCAGCAAGACAAAAGAAGTCAGTAACTTATAAGGGGAAACCCATAAGGCTAGCAGGAGATTTTTCAGCAGAATTTTTGCAAGTTAGAAGGAAGTGATTGGTGTGATATATTCATTCAAAGTGCTGAGTGGGAAAAATCTGCATCTGAGAATACTCTATTCAACAAGGCTATCATTCAGAATAGGAGAGGTAGTTTCTCAGATAAACAAAAAGTAAAGGAGTTTCATGACCACTAAACCACACCTGCAAGAAATATTAAAGGAGACTCTGAATGGAAAGGAGAGACCAAAAGTGACACTATAAAGATAGGAAACACAAAAGCAGTAAAAATGAATATTTCTAAAAAGTCAATTAAGATATCCATAAAAATTATAAAATATAATAACATAGGGACACCTGAGTGGCTCAGTGGTTGAGCATCTGCCTTTGGCTCAGGTTGTGATCCCGGGGTCTTGGGGTCAAGCACCACATCAGGCTCCCTGGGGGGAGCCTTTTTCTCCTTTTGCCTATGTCTCTGCTTCTCTCTGTGTCTCTCTTGAATAAATAAATAAAATCTTTATGTTATTATATATATAATATTTATTATATATACATATATATAAGTATATATAATAACATATATCTACACTTGGGTGGCTCAGTCATTAAATCATCTGACTTTTGATCTTAGCTCAGATCTTGATCTCATGGTAATGAGATCAAGATCCATATTTGGCTCCATGGTGGGCATGGAGCCTACTTTAAAAAAAATAGTAAACACATACCTAAAATCTAGGGAGAAGAGAAGAAAAAGTGTGAGTTCAAACCTAAATGACCATCAACTTAATGTAGACTACTATGTGCACAAAAGATTGTAGAAAAACCTAATGGTAGCCATATATCCGAAACCACCAATAAACCTAGAAAGAATGAAGAGAAAGAAAACCAAATATATCACTAAAGAAAATCAGCAAAAAAATCAGTAAAAGACCAGAAAGGATCAGAGAAAATCTTTAGAAACAACCACAAAACAAATAAAATGACCTTAAATATATATCTATCACTAATGCAAATTAGAAAATGCATTAGAAAATGCAAATGAATTAAATAGTCCAGTCAAAGGATATAAGGTTATAGGGTGGATTAAAGAAACAAAACTCATCTATATACTGCCTGTAAAATACTCATTTTATACTAAAAGACATCTACAGATTGAAAGGGAATGGAGAAACGTCTGTCATGCAAATGGATGTCAAAAGAAAGCTTGAGTAGCAATATTTATATCAGACAAACTTTATTTATTTATTTTTTTTTAATTTTTATTTATTTATGATAGTCATACAGAGAGAAAGAGAGAGGCAGAGACACAGGCGGAGGGAGAAGCAGGCTCCATGCACCGGGAGCCTGATGTGGGATTCGATCCCGGGTCTCCAGGATCGCGCCCTGGGCCAAAGGCAGGCGCCAAACCGCTGCGCCACCCAGGGATCCCTCAGACAAACTTTAAAACAAAAACTGTAAAAAGGCATAACAAAGGACACAATATAAATACAGGGAAATCGATCAAGAAGTTATAACAATTATAAATATTTATGCACTCTACATAACAGCACCCACATACATACAAAGTTAACAGCAGACATTACATCTAATCAATAGTCATACAATAATACTAAGGGACTTTAACACCCCATTTACATCAATTGACAGATCATCCAAACAGAGCATCAACAAAGAGACAGTGGCTTTGAATGACACACTGGAGCATATGGATTTAACAGATACATTCAGAACATTCTTTCCTAAAACAGCAGAATATACATTATTTCAAGTGTGCACAGAACATTGTTCAGAATAGATCACATATTAGTTAACAAAAGCAGTCTCAACAGATTGAAGAAGATTGAAGTCATACCATGCTTCTTCTCTGACCATAATGCTGTGAAACTAGAAATCAACCAGGAGAAAAAATCTAGAAAGATCACAAATACAGGGAGGCTGAATAACATGCTACTGAACAATGAATGGGTCAACCAGGAAATAAAAAAAGAAATTAAAAAATATATCGAAATGCATGAAAAAGAAAACGGTCCAAAACCTATAGGATGCAGCAAAAACGGTTCTAAGAGGGGAGTTTATGGTAATATAGGCCTATGTTAAGAAGCAACAAAAAACCCAAACAACCTAACCTTACACTTAAGGGAGCTAGAAAAAGTAAAACAAACAAGACCTAAAACCAGCAGAAGGAAGGTAATGATAAATATTAGGGTAGAAATAAATTATATAGAAATTAAATAAACAAAGGACAAAAACCAAGAGAACAGATTAATAAAACCAGGAACAGTTCTTTCATAAAAATCGATGACTGATAAACCTCTAGCCCGACTTAAGCAAGAATAAAAGGGAAAGGACTCAAAATCACAAAGGACAGAGAAGAGAGAGAAGAAATAACAGTCAACACCACAGAATTACAAACAATTATAAAAGAATATTATGAAAAACTATATGCCAACAAATTGAACAACCAATTTGAAATTTGAACAGACCAATTACCAGCAACAAAATTGATTTAGTGATCAAAAACCTCCCAACAAACAAAATTCCAGGACCAGATGGCTTCACAGGCGAATTCTACCAAACATTTTAGGAAGAGGTGATACCTATTCTTCTCAAACTATTTCAAAAGATAGAAAAGGAAGCAAAACTTCCAAATTCATTCTGTGAGGCCAGCATTATCCTGATACCAGGTAAAGACACCAATAAAAAGAGAACTACAGGCCAGTATCCCTGATGAACATAGATGCAAAAATCCTCAATAAAATATTAGCAAACTGAATTCAGTGATACATTAAAAAAAAAAAAAAAAGCATTCGTCATGTTCTAGTGGGATTTATTCCTGGATTGCAGGGGTTGTTCAGTATTTGCAAATCAATCAATATGACACATTATATCAAGAGAAAGTATAAAAACCATATGATCATTTTAGTAGACACAGAAAAAGCATTTGAGAAGTACAATATCCATTCATGATAAAAAGTCTCAACAAAGTTTTAGAGGAAACATACTTCAACATAATAAAGGCCATATATGAAAAACCCACAGCGAACATCATCAATGGGAAAAAATTGAGAGCTTTTCCCCTATAGTCAGGAATGAGACAAGGATTTACACTCCCAACACTTTTATTCAACATAGTACTTACTGGAAGTCCTAGCCACAAGAATCAGATAACAGAAAGAAATAAAAGGCATCCAGATTGGTTAAGGAAGACCTCAAACTTTATTTACAGATGACATGATAACTATATCTAGAAAACCTGAAAACCTACACCAAAAAACTGCTAGAACTGATAAATGAATTTTATTCATTTTCAGAATATACAAAATCCACATACAGAAATTTGCTTTTCTATGTACGAATAATAATGCAGCAGAAAGAGAAGTTAAAAAATAATCCCATCTACAATTGCATCAAAATAATGATATACCTAGAAATAAAATAAATAAATAAGTAAAGAGGTAAAAGACCTGTACTCTGAAAATTATAAAACACTGATAAAAGAAATTGAAGATAACGTTAAAGAAGTAGAAAGAAAGAAAGAAAAAAAGAAGTAGAAGGCCATTCCATGCTCATGGATTGGAAGAACAGATATTTTTAAATGTCTAACCTACCCAAAGTAATCTACACCTTTAATGTAATCACTATCAAAATACCAACAGCAGTTTTCACAGAACTAAAGAAAACAAGTCTGAAATTTGTATGAAACCACAAGAGGTCCTGACTAACCAAAGCAACCTTGAAAAAGAAAAACAGAGTTGGAGACATCACAATTCTTGGTTTCAAGTTGTATTACAAACTGTACTAATCAAAACAAAACAGCATAGTCCTTAGCACTAAAATAGACACATAGATTAATGAAACAAAAAACCCAGAAATGAAACCAAAATTATATGATCAATTAATCTTTGACAAAGTTGGAAAGAATATCCAGTGGGAAAAAGACAGTATCTTCAACAAATGGTGTGGGGAAATCTGGACAACAACATGCAAAAGAATGATATTGGACCACTTTCTTATACAAAAAAAAAAAAAAAAATGGATTAAACACCTAAATGTAAGCCCTGAAACTATAGAAAAGTGGAAGAGAATACAGTAACTTCTTTGACATGGTACATAGCAACTTCTTTTCTAAGGCAAGAGAAACAAAAGCAAAAATAAACTATTGGGACTATATCAAAATAAAAAGCTTTCACACAGCGAAGGACCCAGTGAACAAAACTAAAAAAACTGTATCAAAATAAAAAGCCTCCACACAGCAAAGGACCCAATGGACCCATTCCATCCTGTGGGTGAGGGTGTTTGCACGTGACATATCTGATAAAAGGTTAGTATCCAAAATATATAAGGAACTTATAAAAACTCAACATTGAAAAACCAATCCAATTTTTTAAAAAGGGCAAATAGACATGAACAGACATTTCTCCAATGAAGAAATACAGATGGCTGACAGACAAATGAAAAGATGTTAATCATCACTTACTGTCAGGGAAATGCAAATCAGAATTAAAGTGAGATATTCATACCTGTCAGAAAGGCTAAAATCAACAACACAAAAAACAACAGGTATTGGTGAGGATGTGAAGAACAAAGAACCTTCTTGCGTTGTTGGTGGGAATGCAAACTGGTGCAGCCACTGTGGAAATAGTATGTAGCTTCCTCACAAAATTAAAAATAGCACTACTATATGATCTAGCAACAGCTTTCCTGGATATTTACCCAAAGAATACAAAAACACTAATTAGAACGGATACATGCACCCCTGTGCATATGCTCCTATATAGGAGCATTATTTACAATAGCCAAGATAAACATCCCAGTGTCCATTGATAGATGAATGGATAAAAATGTGGTGTATGAACACACCATGGAATATTATTTAGCCATAAAAACGAATGAAATCTTACCATTTGCAATGACATGAATGGAGCCAGAGAGTATAATGCGAAGTGAAATAATCAGAGAAGACAAATACCATATGATTTCACTCATATTTGTCATTCAGAAAGCAAACAAGCAAAGGGAAATATAGAAACCAAGAAAAAAGACTCCATCAGAGAGAACAAATTTATGGTTACCAGAGGGGAACCAGGAGAAGTTTGGGTTAAATAGGTGGTGAGTATTAAGGAGTGACTTTTTTTCATCATGAACATGGGGTGATGTATGGAATTGCTGAGTCCCTATATTGTACACCTGAAACTAATATAGCACTGTATGTTATCTAACTCTAATTACAAAAAAATGAACACCAAGCATTTATTCTTTTGCAGTTTTTTTTTTTTGTGTGTGTGTGTGTGTGTGTTAGGAATTTCAGTGGCACCTAGCTGGATACCTCTGGCTCAGAGTTTCTCAGTAGGCTACAGTCAAGCTGTCAGCCTGGCATGCATTCTCATCTGAAGGCTAAACTGGTGGAGAATCTCTCCCAATCTCAGTAACATGGCTATTGACAGGATTTGGTTTCTTGTCATGGTTTGTCCACACAGCACCTCAGAGCATTGGCAATTATGTAGGGCGTTGCTTCTCCATAGGGCTGCTTAACACATTGCAGCAGAGCCATTGGATGAGAGAGAGGGACTGAGACAAAAGTCACGATCTCTTTGTAACCACGGTTTAGCTACAACATACTATCACTTTTGCCGTATTCTGTTTGTTAACATAAAGTTACTGGATTTGGCTCAGAACCAAAGCTGAAGGAGGAGGAGTGTAGGGCATCCATGAGAAGTGAATCCATAAAAAGTGATACTTTCACATCTTTTTAATTTCTCTGACCTTTCCTTATAATACTCTTCTTTTAGCTTCTTTCCTACAGTAATTTCCTGATTTTCCTTTTACCCCATTAATCTCCTTTCCCAGATCTTTTTTGTCTAAGCTCTTGAAAGCTTTTATATTTTTTGTTCCAGACCTTCCTCTAGTCTCATTTTCTATATTCTCTTTGGATATTCTTGTCTGTTCCCAAGACTTTACACCCCTATGTGTTAATGACTTATATTTTCATTCTGAATCTTGTGTATTCAACTACATATTGAACACCTTCATTAAAAAATGCTGATGAATCAACATTAGATAGAGACTAAATTGCTATAAGAAAGAGATTCAAAAATATACTTGGTTAAATAGGCAAAAAATTTATTTGTCTCTATTAAACAATCTGACTTTTCTACCCCCTGGGACAACTGTGTTCAATGAGGTTATTCAGAGATCCAGATTCTCTACATTTTATTGCTCCACCACAGAGTATTTTGCTTTTTTTATGTTGTAGAATGTGCTTCAGCTGCAGGAAGGCGAAAGAAAAGTATAGAGCAAACAATTTTCTTTTAAGAAATGAGGCAGAATTTGCATTCTTCACTTTTCTTGTTCCATTAGGAAGAGCACAGTCACATGATTATACTTATTTGTAAAGTAGGTTGGAGAATATCATTGGCATAAACTCTGGAAATGGGGCAGGGGGAACAGATTTGTTTGGGGCAACTTAAAATACTTGGTTTCCCTTCCTTTGTGAAGGTTATATATCCCCCTGGTGGTGAATTCAGGCATGGTCTTGTGACTTGTTTTTGGTCATTGGAATACAAAAAGTTACAATGTTAAACTTTTGAGCAGAAGCTTCCTTCCCCTAGCCCCCAGCAGAAGCTTTAAGAGCAGTGAGTATTCTACATATTCTCTGATCCCTTCACTACGATGACTTGTATGCAGAATTTTTTACTCACCCATTTTGGGGTGAAAATGATAGGTTACAGAGCCACTGCTAACCTGTCATCAACATATAGGCCAGAAATAAATTTTTGTTGCTGTAACTCAGTGATCAGCACACCATTTCTTAAAGGGTCAGATACTAGATATTTTAGACTTTTGTTCTTTATAGTCTTTGTCACAGCTGCAGACAATCCCTAAATGGATGGATATGGCTGTGTTCTAATAGAACCTCATCTACAAAAACAAGCATTCAGTCTATGGGCCATAGTTTGCCAATTCCTGTTGTGAATGGTTGAGATTTAGAGTTATTTGTTACTGAAGCATAACCTAGACTATCCTGACTGATACCTTTGGTTAAATAGCACCAATACCTCCACCTCCTTACCCAAACCAGAAATATAAGTATCATCCTTCACTCCTCATTTCCCACACTAAATCCTGACTTCTTTCTCTCAGAGCTCTTGATTTAGCAGATAAAGATACTATTTTCAAGATTTAAATAGACTTTATTGTTATTAGGGGGCCCTACTGAGCAGCGCCTTAAAAACCAATATATTTGGTCTCAGCATGTCACCATGGAGAAATCAAGAGGTCATGATTGCAGAAGAGGTCACTGTAGTTGAAGGACATGACTGTCAGGAATGTAGCAGACATGATCAGGCCAGAGTGGTCAGGTCACAGGTTGAGGGAGTATACAGCCCTCTTCACTCCCACTTCTTGTAGGTCTCCAGATGTGACAGGACCCAGCCTGATGATGACAAGAGGAAACATAGGAAGGCAGGTGAGCCCAATGGTGACACGCAGGGTCCCAAGCTACTCCCATGGTAGTTTGGAATGGACCTGGACACACAGTACCAGGAACTGCTGGTTTAGGCCTGTCAGGCCCTTCAGCAGCAGTGGCATCGGCATAGACATGACTGCAGACAGTGGCCAGCAGTAGCCCAAGTTCAGGAAGTTAAATGGCAACAGATGAAGACATTAAGACCCAAAGAGAGGGGGATCCCTGGGTGGCTCAGTGGTTTGGCACCTGCCTTTGGCCCAGGGCACAATCCTGGAGTCCCAGGATCGAGTCCCATGTCAGGCTCCCGGCCTGGAGCCTGCTTCTTCTTCCTCCTGTGTCTCTGTGCCTCTCTCTCTTGCTCTCTATGTCTATCATAAATAAATAAATAAATCTTTAAAAAAAATTTTTTTTAAATAAAATCTTAAAAAAAAAAAAAGACCCAAAGAGAAATACTTATTCTTAGCCATAGAGAATAGAGAATCAGAACTTGGGTAGATTTGATGTTAAATTTGTAGTATAATTGACCTTTGAAAAACATGGGTTCGTACACCTGTCCACTTACATGCAGAATTTTTTTAAATACAGTATAGTACTTGTAAGTGTATCTTCACTTCCTTATGATTTTTCTTAAAGTTTTCTTTTCCTCATTTAAGAATGTAATATATAATACATCTAATATAAATGTGTGTTAATCGACTTTTTGTGTTATAGATAAAGCTTCTGGTTGGTAGTAGCCTATTAGTATTTAAGATTTGGGGGAGTCAAAATTATATGCACATTTTTTTATATGTTCATTTTTAACAGTGCATGGGGATTAGCTTGTCTAATGCCTGCATTGTTCAAGGGTCAACTGAAGGTTTTTGTAATCTAGGGTTTTATTGTTCCTTGGGTTGGTAAATAGGTTGGTAAATGAGTTGGTAAACTGTTGTCTTTTTAGTCATTTAAACAAACCTGATCGTCGGGATGCCTGGGTGGCTCGGTGGTTGACCATCTGCCTTTGGTCGTGATCCCTGGGGCCCTGGGATCAAGTACCACATTGGGTTTCCTGCAGGGAGCCTGTTTCTCCCTCTGACTATGTCTCTGCCTTCTCTCTGTGTCTCTCATGAATAAATAAATAAAATCTTTTAAAAATAAAATAAAAAACCTGATCATCATTCTGTTCATGTGTGTGTGTGTCCTTCACATTTAGTATATTACCAGGTCCTGATTGATTTAGCCTGCTTAATTTCTCTCAGTTCATTCTATACAACCCTTGCTGTCTCTGCTCTAGTTGATGCCATTGTCTCTTACTTGGATTATTATAAGAAACTCCAGGCTGGTTTCCCTGTGTTTAGACCACTTAGCACAATTACAGTGATAAAGTGAAAATCAGAGTGATTTTTCTCCTTTGCTGTAAGTTCTTAATATGGGAGTCCTTGTTGTCTTCTAAATAGAAAATACATTTCTTAACATGGCAACAGAGTTGTTGATGTGATGGCTCCTGTTTTCTCCTCTGGGTTCTTGACTTGCTCTTCTCTCTATTGATCTCAGTATATACTATATTCTCCCTTTCAGAATGATTTTTGGCTTCCAGAATGGTCCTCCTCTTTCTGGCTCTTTGTTCCTTTGAATGACTATTTAAAGTAAGCCTTGCTCTTGAGTCTTCTACCAGTATCTTCATATATGACCTTGCTTTATTTTCCTTGTAGTAGATAACACTCTCTAAAATCTTCAGTTTTACTTTTTAAGTCCATCTTCTCCAGTAGAATTAAAGCTCTGTGAGGGCAAGAATTTTTATCATTTTTCTATGGCATTTTTGATAGCTGAACTAGTGCCTCACACTTAGTTGTTGCTCAGTAAGTTTTTATTGAGTCAGTAAATGGATGAATGAGTAAACACTTACCTTGCAGAAAGCCCTGTGTATGTATGTGACTGTCTCAGTGTCTTTCTTACTTAGTGTGCCTGATGTTGTGTTTCCTTAGTATTTTGTAGTTCTCCTTAAGTTATTTCTTTGTGGGCCATATAGTACGTGGCTAGAGTATGTGAAGTTATATACATACACTGTTTTTGTAAGTGTCAATTTATCTTCTCATATGTGCTCCCCTTGCTTCCATTTTATTCAGCCTTACACTAGGATGCAAATTCTGTTAAGTTAGAGGAATGTGCGAGTTTTTCATTGTTTTGCTATCTAATCGTAGGTGCTCAGACTTGTTAAAAAATGCAGTTTTATCTGATATCAATTTTTAGTACCTATTATTTTAGATTCTTCTAAGAGTAATTTCATAGATACATTAAGCTTTCTTTGATGCCAGGAGAATTTTAAACTATTTATTCAAAAGAATCCCACTGGGGATCCCTGGGTGGCGCAGCGGTTTGGCGCCTGCCTTTGGCCCAGGGCACGATCCTGGAGACCCGGGATCGAGTCCCACATCGGGCTCCCGGTGCATGGAGCCTGCTTCTCCCTCTGCCTGTGTCTCTGCCTCTCTCTCTCTCTGTGACTATCATAAATAAATTAAAAAAATTAAAAAAAAAAAAAAAAAAAAAGAATCCCACTGATCCTAATTTAGGGGGCCCGAAGATCTAGGTTAGTAGAAAGGCTAAGGTTGACCAATACTAAACTGCTTAAAATTATGTTTCACATACCTCCTTGGATTGAGTTGTAGTTACTTGAGAATCAAACATAGCTCTGGAATTTCCTCAATTTGAAGACCAACCTTGAAGTTGGTCTTTCTGTCTCTCTCTGTCTTTCTCTCTTCTTCCTTCCTTTCTTTTTTTAAAGATTTTGTTTGTTTATTTTGAGAGAGAGCTAGCACCTGCAAGGGGACAGGAGCAGAGGGAGAGCAAGAAGCAGACTCCCTACTGAGCAGAGAGCCACATGTGGGGCGGGGGTGAGGGGGCTGCCAGTCTTGATCCCAGGACCCCAGGATCATGACTTGAGCTTAAGGCAGACACTTTAAAGATTGAGTCATGCAGGTGCCCCCTTGTGATATTTCTAAGGAAATGATGCTGGGAAAAAGGTTTCCCACAGCCTCTTTTTTATTTTTAATATAGAAAAAAAGGGAAGTGCATAGATAAAAACTAAGAATATTATAATGTCCATATTCCTACCACTCAGAATTAATGCTTTTCTGGTTCATTAGTTCTTTTCATATATTTGCTAAATTCATTCCATGAACTTTTCATGAAATTTAAAATATGTCCTCATTTTATCATTATCATTATTTTCTGGCAAATATTCCGGATTTTAATTGTAATAGTGAACATATATATAGTCTGCTAATTTGTAAAGCACTTTTATACAGATTACGTAAAAGCATTTAGTTTTACTTCTCAGTCCTAAGTGATTAGCTTTTATAGACCATCTGATAAACATGTGAGGAACATCAGTGTCTTATTGATCATCTATTACACTAATCTGTTTTAACCATTGATACATTTGTTGACTTGGATTTTTATCATAGTTGCAGTGATTTGACATTTAAGGATTTTATTTATTTAAGAGAGAGCAGGCACATGTGCATGATTTGGGGAAAGGATGGAGGAGGAGGGAGAGGAAGAAGAGGGAGAGAATCTTCAGCAGACCCTGCGTGGAACCCAATGGGGGCTGGATCCCATGACCCCAAGATCTTGACCTGAGCTGAATCCAGGAGTCGGCTTCTCAACTGATTGAACCACCCAAGCACTCCATGGTTTGACATTTAAAATTTCGTTTCAGTGTATAAAGAAGTCCTTTTTTATGATTATGGAACAAATAGACACTTCTAATCTCCATTTGCTTTGAGAATTATGTGTTCAATGCACATAAAACATTAATTACATTGTGGTTATTTGCAGTACAAGAAATTTCTTTAGCACAGCAATTTTCAAATTGTTTTTCATAAAGCCCTAAAGTTTCCCCAGAAATGTTTCCAAACCCACGTATTAGTCTGCTGGGACTACCATAACAAAATACCACAGCCTGTGTGGCTTAAACAACAGAAATGTATTTTCTCACAGTTCTTTAGGCTAGAATTCCAAGATTAAGGTGTTGACATATTTGCTGATTGCTCTCATTCTACTTTATGCTAGTCCTTGTCATCACTGTGCCCTTACTTGGCCTTTCCTCTCTGTTTCCTGTAGGGAGGGGGCTTAGGGTCTCTTCTTTCAAAGATGCCAATCTTATGAAGCCCCATTCTTAAAACCTCATTAATCGTAATTAACTCTTTAAAGGCCTTACCTCCAAACACAGACACTTTGGAGGTTTGGGCTTCAACATAAGAATTTTGAGAGGACACAGTTCATTTTATAACATCCTATGAAATATTTTCTTGGAAGTGGTTGATCAATAAAAATGGAAGGTGAAAAAAAAATGGAAGGTGAGTTGAAAATAACTGCTCCCCGAAATTACATAGTTCCTTCAACATAAGAATTTATTAAAATTGCATTCATGGGATCCCTGGGTGGCTCAGCGGTTTAGTGCCTGCCTTTGGCCTAGCGCATGATCCTGGAGACCCAGGATCGAGTCCCACATCGGGCTCCCTATGTGGAGCCTGCTTCTCTCTCTGCCTGTGTCTCTGCCTATCTATCTATCTATCTATCTATCTATCTATCTATCTATCTATCTCTGTATGTGTCTCTCATGAATAAATGAATAAAATCTTTAAAAATAAATAAAATTGCATTTATGTGTAGTTTTCTAGGAGCACATTTGTTTTATGAAATGAGAATTATCTTTACAATCTATCTTTCCTGGGGTTCCAGATCTCTCTTAATTTATATTGTTTCGTAGAACCTTAAGTGATTCAAGCATGTTAGGTATTACCATTTCCATAAGTATTTGGTGGAATAATTAAAGCTTTGATTATATTATAGTATGTTTTTGTAAATTATTGTGGACTCTAATTGTAGTAACTTCCTGACCTGAGGCTAAGTAGTGTTGGAATAAGAATCAAGGGTTCTAGAGGCACCTAGGTGGCGCTGTTGGTTGGGCATCTGACTTTTGGTTTTGGCTCAGGTTGTGATCTCTGGGTCCTGAGATGGAACCTGGCATTAGGCTTCATACTTAGTGTGGAGTCTGCTTAGGATTCTCTTCTCCCTCACTGCTCCTCCCATGCATACTCACTCTCCCTTTAAAATAGATAAAATCTTTTTTGTTGTTGTTAGATATTATTTATTCATGAGAGACAACAGAGAGGAAAAGACATAGGCAGAGGGAGAAGCAGGCTCCATGCAGGGAGCCCAATGTGGGACTCGATCCCGGAGCTCTGAGATAATGCCCTGAGCCAAAGGGAGATGCTCAACCACTGAGCCACCCAGGCGTCCCTAAAATAGATAAAATCTTAAAAAAATAAAAAGTTCTAATTTCATATTTTTGTGACAAACTTCCAATTAAAATTTGAGGAATATTGGGGTTGTGAGTTTGAGTGCCACATTGAGTGTAGAGATTTACTTAAATTAAAAACAAAAACATTAATATTGAGAAAGGAGACAGCCCAGAATCCCAATTGTAGAGATTATCAGGTAGTAATGATAGTTGTGAAAGCACTTTGAAAAGCAAAATTTTTGTAAATGGAAATTGTCCACTTCACCAGTAATGTGCTTTAATTTTTTAAAGTAAATAAAAGATCTATTTTCTTCTGAACGTATGTTTAAACTGCAGGAAAAACAACCCTATTTACTGATGTTATTGCTTAGTGTTTGGTAATTGGTTAGCTACAAAATTAAAACATTAGAAGGAAAAACTGTGCTGTAATTTTTCCCTTACTATTCCAATTCAGAGGATAACATAGATTTTAATGTAATTTGAAACTCCATACCATCATGATTGTTGTGATGATAACATCTACTTCGATACTCTTCTTTGAATTCTGTTAATACTTAGAGAATATCTATTTGAAAACTTTTGACTAATAACATTTTGTTTGAAAATAGTAATACTGAACCAAAACTATAAGTTCATTTTATAATAATCAAGCTTCTCCATAATTGCCCACATTTGCCTTGTTCACTTTTTTTTTACTTCCTACTGAATCTTACCACATTTCTGCCTCCACTGTGCCACCAAAAAGGTCTAAAGAAGCCTTGCCATATTGTAACATCCAGTGAACATTCCTCAAATCTGTTTACTAAACCTATTTTTATCATTCTTTCACAGAGTTGAATGTTTTTTAAATCTCTCTCAGCTTTGCCCGGTTTCTTTCTATCTCTAGTTGTGCTTTCTTACTTTCTTTTGCTGGCTCTTTTCCTCTGACCCCTGAAACACTGCATGAGTAACAGATGGAGCAGAATAATCTAATAGAAAAGCTGGAAGTTGCCTTAAAATAATTCAGTTAAACACAGAATATAATCATAACTGTAGTTAGCTAAGAACTCATAGCTGCTAATGCCAGCCCATTTTCATCGGTCCAGTAAAGATTTTTTGATGTCATGCTCTGTAGAGGACTCAGTAGGGCACTTCAGGGGATGTATGAGACATATATTCTTGAGTCTGGAGTTCAGTAAAGGCAGAAAAGCAAAGTAGGTAAACATAAATATAGTGGCAGGCAGAGTGTAAATGCTTTAAGTGCAGTGTGGTATCCAGAATAAAATAGTTTTGGAGTATGCAAATATATTTAAGAATTTCTCCTCTTTTCAGTATTTGTGATAAAGATTATGACTCACAAAAAATAGAAAAGCATTTCTCTCTTTCCTTTCTTCTAGCCAGTAATGCTTAGGAAAATAATGTAAAAAATACAAGTAACCCAAAGTCATAAGGTAGGAAATTCTCAACATGAAAGCATAACTAGAAATGATCCACTCAGTAATTTTGATGGAAGGCAGTTGGAACAGCTGATATGGGTTATGCAGTAAGCAGAAGTTTTACCCTTGTGTCTTCACTCCTTGGTGTTATGTTCATGAGTATGTTAAATGGCAAAAGGGGCTTTATGAATATAATTAAATTTATTAATTAGTTGACCTTAAATTAGGGTGATTATCCTGGATTATTCAGTGGGCCCAGTGTAAATTCCATTATCCTTTAAGAACAAAAGAGGCAGGAAGAAGGTAGAAATATTCGAAGCATGAGGATTCAGCACATTTGCCCTTCTTGAAGAAGGTAGTGTTTTATTATGAAGCAGTAGAAAGCTAATACAGATTTATTATATTAATAAGGGATTTATAATCTGATGAGAAAACTCAGTAGGGTTTCCAAAAATTGCTTGCCAAAAGTATTTTTCCTCTTTCATTTTTATAAAAAATGTGCTCTTTTCTGTAGAAACTATAAATAGAATGATGAAATTCTCATATTAGTACATTTAATTATTTACTTTAAACATAACTTGAGGGCAGCCCAGGTGGCTCAGCGGTTTAGCGCCGTCTTCAGCCCAGGGTGTGATCCTGGAGACCCAGGATTGAGTCCCAAGTCAGACTCTGCACGGAGCCTGCTTCTCCTCTGCCTGTGTCTCTGCCTCTCTCTCTGTGTCTCTCATGAATAAATAAATAAAATCTTTAAAAAGAAAACAAAAAAAAAATAACTTGATGATAAACATTGAACAAATTTACTAAATTTGTTACTAAGTCAAAGTTTGATTGGAAAGAAAGTTTTGGTGTTAGAAAATCTGGGCTCCATTCTTTGTTCTGTTGATCTCAGGAAACTTTATCTCACTTATCTGAACCCAGGTCGATTCATCTGTAAAACTGAGAAAATGTGATCTTACAGAACTGAGAAACCACCATTTATCTTGCAGAATTGTGAGAATTTAATGAAATAATAATGTATGAAATGCACTCCTTGTAGTGCCTGACATACTGGCTTCAAGAGTAAAAGTACTATTGAAGATAATATCTAAGATACTGTTGAAGCTTACATTTGTCACCTAATTTTTAAGTTCTATAAAAGATACTATTATGGTAATTTAGTTAATAGAAGTTACCATGTCACAAAAACTGTAAAAGTATTTCTTGGGATGGTAAGTTATTAATTAAATTCTGAAGGTAAAAATAGGTGACTTTATGTGAAACAGGAAGACAAATGAAGATGTGCTGAGCATGGAGACATCTTTTCTCTAATGACTGTAGGGAAAATCAAAGCTGTATTCTGTTGATTGTCTACTTTATGTTATTATTCTCCTAAGTACTGTCCTTTATAAATAATAAGAAGAATCACCTTTGTACCTATGTGAATTTTCACCCAACCCTTGCAGGGTAGATTCATATATTGATATCCCCATTTTGCAGATGAGGAAATTGTATTTGCTCATAAAAACCTGTCCCAAACCAGAATTCATGAGAACTAGACCCTATATGCCTTATACAGTGTTACATACATCAGAAGTCCTCAAATTATGTCTTGCTGCCTATTTTTATATTTATTTGTTTATTTGAGAGTGAGTGAGGGGGAGAGACAGAAGGAGAGAATCTCAAGCAGACTCAGTGGTGGGCATGGAGCCCAACATGGGGCTCATTCTCATGAGCCAAGACTATAACCTGAGCCGAAACCAAGAGTCAGATGCTCAACCAACTTAGCCACACAGGCAGTTGTGTAAGGCTCTGATCCAATAATGCTTTTTCACAAAGTAGAACATTTATAATCAGTTTATTGAAAGAGAGTACTTTGAATTCCAGTTAAGCACACTTATCCACTTCCCCCCAAATAATTCTTTTTTTCTCATTAATACACCTGTATTACCAAAAAATTGAACTCAATTATTATATATTATGCATAGTATATAGCATGAGATATGACACAGTATATTATATTTGAAAATAGGTGACTATGTCCTAGCACAGTGCTTGGCACATAGGGGTTTAATAGTTATTTGTTGAATGAATAAATGAATTGAGGTCAAGTAACTTTGCAAAGGACGCAAAGCCAAGTTACCCAACCTGGTCTTTCTGACTTTGTATCCAAAAACAATAAAGCTCTGTATATGGCAATGAGAAAGAAATCCTTACATTATTTTAAAAAGGAACATTATAGGGCAGCCCCAGTGGCTCAGCGGTTTAGCACCGCCTTCCGCCCAGGGTGTGATCCTGGAGACCCGGGATCGAGTCCCACCTCTTTTCTAACAATAGAATATTTGGCAGTCATTTTACCATGGCCAAAAGCTGCATTAGGGATTTTTTTTTCCTAGTCATTCTTCTGTCTGCATTAAGAATATTGTTGATAGTCCAGAGGAGGAGTTGGCAAACTACAGTTCACTGCCTGTTTTTGTAAATAAAGTTGTATTAGAACACAGCCACATCTGTTTGTTTACAATGATCTATGACTGCTTTCTTGGTAAAGTGCCAAATTGAGTAGTTTGTTTAATAGAGACTGTCTGGTCTGCAAAGCCTAAAATATTTACCATCAGCCCTCTGCAGGAAAAGTTAAATATCTAATCTGGAAGGCACATCAGCCATCTATATATCTCTATTTCTCTTAGGTGTATCCTTTATGAAATTAGAATACCAGAAAACCACATGGTGGTTAGTTGCTAGATAGATAAAAAGGACATGAATGAACAAGAACACATCTGTACCTACTGAAGAAGTGTTTTTTGCATATATTATATCTCCTTGTGTTTTTTATAGTTTCTTATATTAGTTGTCTGCTGGTTTATAAGTAGATAAGAACTCTGTCCACCTTTTTGGCTACCATTTACCTAACTCCCAAGCACATTTGAGTGACTGAACAAAGATATTTGTGTGAAGTCTCATCAGTAAGTTTCCTTGACAGTTTATTATTAGAAAACGTTTTATAGGGACACCTGGGTGGCTCAGAGGTTGAGCATATGCCTTCGGCTCAGGGCATGATCCCGGGGTCTAGGGTGGAGTCCCACATCAGGCTCCTTGCAGGGAGCCTGCTTCTCCACTCTTCCTGTGTCTCTGCCTCTCTCTCTCTGTAAATGAATGAATGAAATAAATAAATGAATGAATGAAAGAAAGAAAACGTTTTATAAACTGACTCCCATAACTCTAGCTCTATCTTAGGCTTTATACCAAATTACAAACATCTCCATTTATATCCAGCTGCCTGGGATCCCTGGGTGGCGCAGCGGTTTGGCGCCTGCCTTTGGCCCGGGGCGCGATCCTGGAGACCCAGGATCGAATCCCACGTCGGGCTCCCGGTGCATGGAGCCTGCTTCTCCCTCTGCCTATGTCTCTGCTTCTCTCTCTCTCACTGTGTGCCTATCATAAATAAATAAAATTAAAAAAAAAAATTTATATCCAGCTGCCTGCCTATCAAACTGGTATCAAAGCGAATCAAACTTAACATATCAGAAATCATATTCATTCTCTTCCCTCCTCATACGTCTTGTACATACTGAATCCATGATGTGTTCATGTTACTACCAACATTCTTAGCCCAAGCCATGATTTGGGCATCGTCCCAAAATCCTCCTTGTCCACACCCAAACAATAGCCAAATTCTCTTAGTATTTCTTCCTGCCTATTTCTCAGATTTGTCTCTCTTCATCCTTATTGCCATGGGCTAATTCAGGCCTTTATCATTTCTTGCCTAAAACTTCACCTTCTGATTGGCCTCTGGGCTTTTAGTCATGTACTTTTCTACCACCTTCTCCTTACTGCTACAAGAATGACCTTTTATTTTATTTTATTTTTAAGATTTTATTTATTCACGAGAGACATAGAGACAGAGGCAGAGGGAAAAGCAGACACCATGCAGGGAGCCCAATGTGGGACCCCATCCTGGGGCTGTGGGTTCACGACCTGAGCCAAAGGCAGATGCTCAAACATTGAGCCACCCAGGCCTCCCAAGAATGACCTTTTAAACACAAAAGTTTAAAAGCAATGTTATATCACTTTCAAAATTATTTAGTCATTCCCATTCACTCAAAAATCTAAACTCTGTCAGAGTATTCAGCACTTTTAATGGTTTAGCCACTTCTCTTTGGCCATATCTAATGACATTCTCTCCTGTGCACCCTACTATTTAGGCTCATACTGTACGCCTTTCACAGAATCTGCTTTCTTTTTCATTCCTTGGTGTTTTTGCATATATTATATCTCCTGCCTAGAATGCCTCCCTACTAACTTGTTTTCCTGGCAAACTTAATTTATCCTTCCTATCTCATCTCAAGTACTACTTTCTCCCTAAGATGTTCTCCCAGGAAGACGTTCTTTCATCGATTTATACTCCATTATAGAACCTGTCATATGGGGTTGTGTTTTTTTTAAGATTTTATTTAGTTATTTTAGAGAGAGAGAGAGAACACAAGTAAGTAGAGGAGCAGAAGGAAGAGATAAGCAGAATTTGTGCTGAGCGTGGAGCCCAACTCCAGGCTTGATCCCATGGATCCTGAGATTTTGACCTGAGCCAAAAGCCAAGAGTTGAACACTTCACCTTCTGAGCCACCCAGGCATCCCTATCATATGGGGTTTTTTTATTGCGTGTTTGGTATGTACCAGGCACTGTGTTTAATATCTACCTTACATAGCTCACCTTAGAAATAGATATTTTCTTTTATCAGTTTGCACAAGGAAATTGGTTTTGAGACACAAGATAACTTGTTTGGTCTCACATCGCTAGAAATGGCAGAGCCAGCATCCAAACCCAAGTCTTTGTGAATCTAGTGCTTCAAAATGCCACTAATATTGTCCTTCCTGTTTGTGTTTTTTATAGGTTGTAAACATCTTGAGCACTTTTTTCATCCTTTATGTATCAATTTTAGGTGAATTAAGTAATCACTTAGACAATTTCAGTTTTCTTTCAGTTCACTGCTGATAGGCTTAACTCTAAATATGCTTCTTTGTTGTACTTCTTATCTATATTAGATAGTGTTCTCATGGAATTTTTACCTTCCCTGTTATGAGACTTTTGATCTTTTATCCTTCTCTTTGTGGCATCATTGTGCATAATCTGTAATGGAGACCTGTTTTATTTCCTTTTGAAGTCAGTAGGATATAATTAATGTAAAATTCTGTTTAAGTCCAGAGCAAATATCTGGCATCTGTTAGGCCCTGTTCCTTGGCTCATAGCTAATGTTACCAATCTAAGCTTTTTCTGTTAAGCCTTTGTCTTAGCCGACTTCACTGCTACTACAAATCAGTCAGCATTAGCATCTGTTTGTCATCTCTTGTTAGTGTCTCCCTAAAACAGTTACACTAAGACCTGTAGAATGAGCAGAAATTTATTAGGAAATTACCAATAGTTCAGCTTCACTGAAATAAAGTACCTAGAAAGAATGGTAATGAGTGGAAGCCCAGGTATCATGTGAAAGGAAGCTATTATGATAATCCGACTGAGCAATGAAGAGATCTGAATTAAGGTTTTGGCAGTAAGGATGGAAAGAAGATGGTGAATGTGAGAGCTTTTTGGAAGGCAGAATCAATAAATCTTGGTAACTGATAGAAAATGAATACAAGAGCATTCATTGTATTGCCATATCCTATACTTGCCTACATATATTCTCCAATATCATCTAGAGTAAAGAAATTTGAAAATCCTGCTGGTGGCTTTTTACTTTAAAAGTGGAATTACCCTCCTAAAAATAAAGAAACCCAGTAAGTGGAAATTGAAACTAGCAGTTCTGCTGGGATCTGTTAACTCCTTGCTTAGTTGACCAGGCCTTGGCCTTATTGAGCTTCATATTCCTTTTTTTATTTGGTGAGTCACCAAGAAATTTCTCTGCAGTGAACTCTCATGCTTCCACGAAACTCTATTTCCTGTGGTTATTAATCACTAAAGATACCACAGGAGCAATTTTATACACCTTAGCCATGGATAGTGAATATCAATATGTTAATAAACAAGTATCTCCCTTCAACAAATTCAGTACCTGTGTCTTGGCTTCCCTACTGCTCTGGCTTCTGCCCAAAGACAGCCATATAATGGCCTTGAAAAGTAATGGGAAAGCCAAGTCTTAAGAAATTATCCTATAAATGAAATCACAGTTGATTTCCTTTAGCCTCAGAATAATTTCTAAGAGACAATGGTAATTTATTATTGCTGTTTTTCTTTGGTTCTGTAATTTCTTCATGCCACATGATTTAGAGATGGTTGTTGAAAGAAAAAAGAAATGCTATTATGTTTTTTTTTAATATTTTTATTTATTTATTCATAGAGACACAGAGAGAGAGGCAGAGACACAGGCAGAGGGAGAAGCAGGCTCCATGCAGAGAGCCTGACGTGGGACTCAATCCAGGGTCTCCAGGATCACGCCCTGGGCTGCAGGCAGCGCTAAACCGCTGCGCCAGCGGGGCTGCCCAAGAAATGCTATTATGTTAAATGTAATCATTAACCTTAAAAAAATTCTTGATTTTATGAAATGTTAAATATAAAAAATAAATGTTTCTTAGAGTAAGCAGAATTTTTTTTGATGCTTAATACTTGAGAGGAAAAAAAATACTTGAGAGGTAATGATATTGAATAGAAAAGAACCTAATATATCTCTTTTGGGGTGTTTCCCCCTCATCAGAATGATACCTCATTCATTTGTCCCTCAAAAGTAAAGGGAAGACAAGGGCTCTCTCTTGTCTGATGATTCCTCTAACAGGTTTAGAAATCTCTTGAAAGTGAATAAACTTGACAATAATAGATTTAATCTAAATAGTAATTTCGAAAAGACCCACTCTTTTTACTCCTTAGGGATGATTGCTCTCTATTTTTAGCAAGTCATTTATCATTTATTAATTTGGTTATATTTTGGGACGCCTAGGTGGCTCAGCAGTTGAGTGTCTGCCTTCGGCTCAGGACATGATCTTGGGGTCCTGGGATGGAGTTCTGCATCGGGCCTTCCTAAATAGAGCCTGCTTCTCCCTCTGCCTCTGTCTCTGCCTCTCTCTCTGTGTATCTCATGAATAAATAAATTAAAAAAATATTTAAAACAATTTTTTTGTTATATTTTGACAAGCGTTTTTCTCTACTGCTACATTTATTTTTCAAAACTAAACTAAGGTGGTTATCTTTAATTTTTATTTGCCTTGTTAATATGTTTATTGGTGTTTTCTTTTTTATTGAGGTACAATTCTTAGGGCATAAAATTTGCCATATTAAAGTATATTCATTGGTTTTGAATATATTCACTATGTTGTGCAACTACAGTCACTATCTAGTTCCAGAACATTTTCATTACCTCTTAAAATAAACTGTATACGCATTAATAACTGTCCCAATCACAATCCTCCCTCTCCCAGTCCTCTGGCAACCAATAATGTACTTCTGTCTCTATGAATTTCCTATTCTGGACATTTCTTGTAAATGAGAATCATAAAAAGTATGTGGCCTTTTGTGTCTGACTTCTTTTATTTAGCATAATTGTTTCAAAGTTTATCCATATTGTAACATGCATTAGTATTTCATTTCTTTTTATTGCCAAATAGTATCACATCATATGGATAAGACCATATTTTATTTATCCATGCCAGTTAATGATCATTTGGAATTTTTTCCGTTTTGGCCTATTAAGAATAATTCTGCTGTAAACATTAGGTACTGTACAAGTTTTTGTGTGACCATGTATTTTCATTTCTCCTGTCTGTATACCTAAGATTATAATTCATGGGTCATATGGTAATTTTATGTTTAGTTTTTTGAGGAACTACCAGCCTTTTTTTTATAGCTGCCATACCATTTTACCCTCCCACTAGCAATTTATTAGTGTTTCAATTTCTCTAAAACTTAATGTTTTAGTAGTAAGGCTAAGGGCTAATATTTGAGAGCTTACTATAGGTCTTATGCTGTTTTACATACATTATCATATAGTTCAAAACACATCTCAGATGATGGTGAATTAAACTACTTCCAGGGTCACATAGATAGTGGATGCTGAAGCAAGGATTGAATACAAGTTTGTCTCATGCCACAGCATGAATACTTAATGGAAAGTATTTTGCATATTGGAAAATATTTTCACATACTTTTAACTTTGTAAAATGTTCCCTAAAGAGTACCCTTTACTCTCTGGTAAGGTGTGAGCAGCCATAATATACACTCATAACTGAATTACATGTGGTGATGTAGAAAGAGCTGGATAAGTAATGGGGAAAAATCCGAACTCTGCTAATTACTGTGTATAAGTTAAGTTGCTTCTTTGAATCTTCTGTTTTCTCATGAAAAAACGTGAATTTTCTCAGCATAGTACCTTGTCAAATAGTTGGAAACTAGCAAATGTTATTTAAATAATAATAATAAATTAGAGAAACAACATAGTGATTTTAGGCAACTTTTTTATTTTCTGTAGATAGCGTTCCTTTGGAAACTAACAGCAACTTGGGCCAAAGAAACTCACTATACTTGTGGATATAGAAAATACTGTGTTTTCTTTTCTTTTCTTTCTTTCTTTCTTTCTTTCTTTCTTTCTTTCTTTCTTTCTTTCTTTCTTTCTTTCTTTCTTCTTTTTTTTTTTTAAGATTTTATTTATTTATTCATGAGAGACACAAACAGAGAGAGAGAGAGGCAGAGACACAGGCAGAGGGAGAAGCAGGCTCCATGCAGGGAGCCCAACGCGGGACTCAATCCTGGTTCTCCAGGATCAGGCCCTGGACTGAAGGTGGCGCCAAACTTCTGAGCCACCCGGCCTGCCCCTGGGTTTTATTTTCTTCAGTTTTCTACTGAACTAAGTGACTTCAGGTGGTCTAATGAGTGTTTTGTGATAATAATATACCTGAAAGCCTTTCCATAGAGCAACAAGCTGAATTACCTTAATTATGGCTGGGAAACCTCTTGTGACAATTGTGCCTCTGAGTAGACTTCAGGAACATGCTTCTCTTCTTTAGATGTTTTTTTTTTTTTTTCAAGTGTGCACACCTGTCAGTCCTTTATATAGGAAACATTTCTATAACTCAAATATTAATGTGTTTTCAAAGAAGTTATATGAAAATTGTAATTTAAAGTCACTTCTCATTGCTTTAGCTCATCAGATAAATGTAGGAAGTAAAAAATACAGTCTTGTGAAGTTTTCTAAGTATACAATGTTCCTACCATTGAAAATTGTTACTATTACATAGTTCTCTCTATTCTTGTCTGATCTGAAAATGAGAGGATGGACTATATATAAGATTTATGTCATATTTTGAAAGCTTCTTTGGGGACACCTGAGTGACACAGTTGGTTTAGCATCTGACTCTTGGTTTTGGCTCAGGTTGTGATCTCAGGGTCATGAGATCCAGTCCTGCATTGGGCTCCTGCTCAGCAAGGAGTCTGCTTGGGTTCTCTCTCCCTCTCCCTTCTGTCCCTCCACTCATGCTTGCTTGCATTCCCTCTCTCTCTCTCTCAAATAAATCTTTAAAAGAAAACCTCCTTTTTTTTTTTTTTTGGACTGTTGCCTATCATATGAAATATGCTTCTTTTTGAAATATAACAACTTGCCAAATTCAGGATACCCTACCTCACACCATATGCAAAAATTAACTCACGTTGGGCCAACAACCTAAGTGAAGAAAGTGAAACTATAGACCTCTTAGAATAAAACACAGGGTTAAATCTTCATGACCTTATATTTGGCGTAGATTCTTAGATACCACCCAAAATCATGTGAACGACAAGAGAAAGATAAAGTGAACTTGATCAGAATTAAAAACTTGTACATCAAAGAAAATGACGAAATACAAAGACAACCTACAGAATAGGAGGAAATATTTGCAAATTATGTAAGTTGTTAGAATTTAATATCCAGCCATATAAGAAACCCAAAATTCAACAAAACAATAACCCAACTTAGAAATGAGCAAAATTTTTGAGTAGACATTTGCCCAAAGATATACCAAGATTAATGAATTAGCACATGAAAAAGTATTCAATGTCTTTAGTCAGTGGGGAAATGCAAATCAAAACCACAATGAGGTATCATCACTTTATACCTAATAGGATGGCTACTTTATAAAAAAAGATAGTAAGTGTTGGTAAGGTTGTGGAGATATTGAAACCCTCATATACTCCCGATGGAAATGCAAAATGGTGCAGCTGCTGTGGAAAACAGTTTGGCAGTTCCTCAAAAAGCTAAACATAGAAAAGCCATATGACCCAGCAATTCCACTCCTAGCTGTATCCTTAAAAGAATTGAAAACAGAGACTCAGCTACTTGTATGCCAGTGTTTATTGTAGAGTAACTCAACAATAGCCAAAAGGTTGAAACTACCCAGTTGTCAGTCAACAGATGAATGGATAAACAAAATGTGGTATATTCATACAGTGGAATATCTTTCATTCCGAAAAAGGAATGAAGTTCTTATACTTGATACAGTGCGGATAAACCCTAAAAATATGTTAACCTGAAAGAAGCCAGGTACAGAAGGACAAATATTGGATGGCTCCACTTGTATAACCTGTCTAGAACAGGCAGATGCGCAGAGAGTAGATAGGTTACCAGATGCTGCAGGGCGGAAGGGGAGTGGGGAGTTATCACTTTGGGTTCAAGAGTTTCTGTTTGGGTGATGAAGTATGGGGAATAAAATGTGCTAATGGTTATACAACATTGTGAATGTCATTAATACCACTGAATTGTACATTTAATGATTAAAATGCCAAATTTCATTTTTAAATTTTGTATAAATAATCTCCCCACAATAAAATTTTAAAAAGTGCAACCATCAGGGAATTGTCTGTAGATCTAGCAGTGATCTTAGCTTCAACGTATTCACTGTCATGTTGGTCACAGAGCATACATAAAAAGAGAAGCCATTCAGTATAATATAGGGTTTATTAACCTCAAAAATAAAACTGTTAATTATTTTATCAGCAAAAAATGGATTTATTAGGGAATAGCCAAGAATTAGGACAAGCAAGCTGGGCAAGTCCAGAGAGCAAAAGAGAGGTCATTTCTTTGATAGAAGGAAGGAGGTATTGGGATGGACTATAAACCAAGAGTCATAAACTGAGAGTTTGTAGTGGAGTGGCTTTTCATGGGCTGAGTTGGGACAGTCTCTTACCCGTTGGTCTGTTTACTGGCAAGAAGAAAACCTTCTGGCTGGGATAGAGAAGTAGTACCTTTTCAGGCTACAGTTGACTAGTGGTAGGGCATGAGTGCTCCCCCTTCTGGCCTGACCACATTTTAAATGAGATCAATTACCCAGAAAATAAAAGTAGGAAATTAAAACAAGTCAATCACCAATAATTTTATTTAAATCTTAGGCATGTTTTATATATGTATATGAAACAAAAATGTCATGAAACAATGTTTATGTACAATTTGAAGGACACTGATATACTTCCTACCAGCTCTTAATTCTTTCTGTTTTACTTGTATTCCAGTTGGTTCTTGTGGTCATTTACTAGAACATTTTTAGGTTTACATTTACATAATAAGGAAACTATAGCACAGTGAGTATCTGATAGCCATCTTTCTTTTCTTGTCTCTTTCACTAGCAAAACCTAGGTTTTACTAGTAAAACCTCTACTTTACAGTTGAAGATACTGAAATTCAAAGAGGTGGTGGTGATTTAACAAGATCACACTGCTGATAGGGAAAGCGAGGATTTGAATCTCAACCTACAGGACCCTAGAGCCTTATTTCCCTTTTTACCTAGATTACTGATATAAAGCAGATTACTTGGAAAGAGGCGCTTTCCATTTTAATTACATTTTAGATACATGGTTAATCTTACCTATGAATATAAAATAGGTATGATAGAGATTTTATTTTTCCTGCTAGACTTATTTCACATATTTTCAGGGTACCTTTTACTTAACCAAAACTTCAGAATAGGCTACTTTAGAGATCAGCCTTTCAAAGTTTTGCCATGTGTAATTTTGCCCAGTTTATAAATTAACTGAGATTTCAGCTGCCTGTCCCTCTAATCCTGAGTTCGATTAGCAGGAGTTATAGTATCTTATGTATCCTGGTGTCAAGCATATTGTCTGGGACATAGTACATTCCTGATAAAATGTGAAGTGAGCTAATTAATTAATATATACTTATGCTCTGTCAGTAGGGTTTTGGTGTTCTTTTGATTTTTAAAACCATATTGCTTGAGAAATCTTGCCATCAAAATAGTTCCTGTATATTTTTTTAAGGAATTAAACATCCATTCTGTATAACTTTTAATGCATTCTTATAGACAGTGTTCCCAAATATAACATAATAATAGTATATTATACCATAATAATAGTATATATATATACTCTCAATTTATAGCAGAGAACATTGAGATTGAGTATCCACTATTAGCAAGGCCCTGTACTTGGTAGATACTATAGAAAATAGAAGAATCAGACTTTGTATTTGCCTTCAAAAATCTTGTAGTTTTAAAGAACACCCACCTCAAGTGAAATGTGAACGTTATATTGCAAATAGTAAAACCGTATATTAAACATGAAACTTAATGCTTTTGTAAGGTGGATGCACTAGCAACCTAAATCTGCTTCTCTCAAATAGCTTAGCTCAACTCAACTCTTTCCCTTGAATTGTTGGAAAATAGGCTTTAGTGGGTCTCCTTGACCTCAGACTGTATTATCCCGTCAGTTTTGCACAGTGCAGTGGAACTGTTTGTTTTTTTTTAAGATTTTATTTATTTATTTATTCATGAGAGACACAGAGAGAGAGAGAGTCAGAGACACAGGCAGAGGGAGAAGCAGGCTCCATGCAGGGAGCCCAACATGGGACTCAATCCCAGGTCTCCAGGATCAGACCCTGGGTTGAAGGCGGCACTAAACTGCTGAGCCACCCGGGCTGCCCAGAACTGTTTTTTAATAGTGCTTCCAAATGCTTGTTGAGCCCCCATATGTACTGCCTTCCCTTCACAGCCTTGTCTGGACCCACTTTCAAACCCAAGCACTCAAGATCTAGGGCTCTAGAGTTCAGCAGAAAGAACTGCTCTCTTCACCATTACATTGACAGGATAGACCAGTATCATTCACACCCTCCTGGCTTTGCATATTCTGTTTTTTTTTTTTTCTTCCTGAAATTCTCTTCACCTCCTCTCTTATAAAACCTATTCATTCTTCAAGTCCTAGCACTAAAGTCACCACTTAAATAAAACTTTACCCTTGAGTTGTTGCTGATCTCCTTTTATCCATTTACTGAATTAAGGTTTCTCTCCTCTCTCTCTTTGTAGTAGTTGATGTGTTAGTTACTCAGTTTCTAGATTGTTTGTAATTCTCATTCTAGCCTTTGTTCACAACTTGTTGGTGACAGCTGACCTGATTGGTGACCTGAATATATACTAATTTCACTGTAAATGACTCTTGATACTAATTACTGTTTCTCTCATTCCTTGGGTAAAGCACATAACTTCCTGAGGATAAGAGTACATACATCTAAAGCATGTGAGAATTGATCGTGTTAATATTTTAAAATAATAGCAGTAGTTGACAACTAGTAAACATGCAATAAATGTTGGCTGTTATTATTCTAGTAAGAATTTTTAATGTTAAAGACGTGTTGTGTTGGCTGCTAATTAATAGTGGTTAACCTAAAAGAGGTTTTTTAATTAAGGTAAAGCATTATTTTGGTGTTTCTTTCGTTTATTCATCAGATGTTTGTTTTGTATATACTGTATTGCATACTTTGCTACAAGCTAGGGGTATGAAGATGAGTTGACTTCTCAGAGCTCAGTTAAATTCTTCTGGACTCAGATTTTAAAAGGTTTATGTAAAGACATATGATCCAGTGGAAAGAGCTCTGAACCAGAAGCCATAAGCTTCAAGTCTCAGCTCAGTCACTAACTTTGAAAGATACAAATCTCTTGTCAACTTCCTTCTCTTTGGTACTGTTGTCTTAATACCTTTGTTAGAAGCACTGTCATCCTATTTGTTCAAGCCAAGGAATGTAGATGTCACCTTTGTTTTTCCTTTCCAGTCACTGCCCACATACGTTCTACTAAAAGTCCTGGTGATTCTACCTCCAAAATACAGTTAACTTCTGTTGCCACTATGGCCTCCATAGTCCATGACATCATTATCTCTTGCCTTAAAATTGGTTTCTTAGTTTCCACCCCCCCCACACCCCTACCCCTGCTTTGCAATCCATTTACAGCAGCTATATTTGAAACATGGCTCACATTTTGTTATTCCCCCATTTAAAATCCTCCAGTGGCCTCCCATTATATTTGAAATAAGATCTTAATTTCTTATTATGGCTTCCATAATTTTGCCCTTGTTTTACCTTTTAACCTTATCTTCTGCCACTTCCCCTTTATTTTACTTCATTTACACTGATCTTTTTTCTGTTTTTCTAAATACACCAAACTTGAAAGCCTTTGTAGTAGCTTGTTTTTTCTGCCTGAAGCATTCCTACTTCAGACCTTCTTGTGGCTGATTTCTGTGTCTCAACTTTTTGTGTCAGATGTCAACTTTTTTATTTTTTTTAATTTTTTTTAATAAATTAATTTTTTATTGGTGTTCAAGATGTCAACTTTTTTAATGAGGCCTTCTCTGAGCACCCAACCAGAGTAATACTCAAACTATCTGTAGCACATTACTGTTTTATTTTCAACAAAGCATTTGGCTCTACTTAATATTTTCTTATTTTTACCTGTTATAATAATATCCTTAAGAATATAAGCTCCATGGTAGCAGGTTGCCTGTCTTCTTAATCATGGTATCCCAGCTCCTTGACTAGTTTCTGCCATAGAGTAGGTGCTCAGTAAATATTAGTGGAATCACCAGATAAATGACTCTCTTTATAAACTTATAAAATAAAGGCATCCAAAGACCACCCGTCCCCCAAGATAAAGCAGTAAAGACAGATTTCATTCACTTAACTATTATGGTAGGAGAAGGGGCTGAGCTCAATTCGAGTTTACCCAGAGGTGACTGGTATTTTAAAGGGAGACTAAGGGTTTCAGGAGATGGAAATGAGGGGGAGGAAAAGGAGTTAGAGAAAGGAAAAGTTAACAAAAAGTAAGTATGAGGGTTGGTCTGAAAGTTGGTCTGTCAACTTTGAAAGATAAACTTTCTACCCTCGCACAGAGTCTGGGAGGTCCTATCCTTCCTGAGGATTCTAAATCAAAGGGATGGCTTTCAAGTCCTTGAGAAAGACACTCTTACAGGAGACACATATACATCTCAAAGGGACAGAGGAAGGATTTACAATTGTAAGGTTTTGTTTGTTTTTAAAATAAATGGAAAAGGAAATTCATGGACTTAGATCAGGTGTTGGCTGGAACAAATAGTAAATTCTTTTGGAAACCTTGAGTTTTCTAGACAGGAACTCAAGAGGAACAGGGTGGTCCAAGGGATAAGTCCTGAGGCTGCTAGAAGCCATGTTAGAGTTTGATTTAGTCTCTTAATGCAGGGTTTTGGATGTTCATGCTTGAGATTTTTTGCAGTTTTCTGCTCTACCCAATCCCTCCCCTTTTTAATGCCCACCCTCATTCTGCCCCCTTTTATTTTTATTTTTTAAAAAGATTTATTTATTTATTTATGATAGACATAGAGAGAGAGAGGCAGAAACACAGGAGGAGGGAGAAGCAGGCTCCATGCAGGGAGCCCGATGTGGGACTCGATCCCAGGGCTCCAGGATCGCACCCTGGGCCAAAGGCAGGCGCTAAACCGCTGAGCCACCCAGGGATCCCCTCTGCCCCTTTTTAATGCTTTATGTTCTGTGTTATCAAAAAAGAGAAGGATTATTGGTACTTGATTGCATATACGCCTCCAAGATTAATGTGTTTAATGATCTCACTGACATAAATTCCATATATTTGCTGTGTAGGCATGTGAAACCACCTTTCCTGTAAATATTGAGATGATGTGGACTTTTAAACACCCCCCCCCCCCCCCCCGTCCCTATTTCCCATCTTCATCCTTGTTGTTCTGTGTGTAGGAGGAAAAGACAGCCTAGGGGTATTGGAATGGTAGCAGCTAGGTGGCCAAGAGGCCTCCCAGGCTGAATATCATTCAGTCTTACAGGTACAGTACTTTGATTTCATGTGTACGTGTATATCAGAAAGGCTGTTCCTTAGGCACTATGCAGGGGGATACTACAGGATATGACCTCTCATTAACCAGATTAGAGAGAATCAAACATAGAGCCAGTATTATGGAATAATGACTTAGAGTGATAAATAGGAACATTATACAAAAATGTTCATTTTTAGATACTGAACATGCTTTAAAGAGAAATTGCTTGCAAAAGCAAATTATGTTTACAAAGCAGATCAGATTCAAGTTGGGGCATAGGGAGTTAATATGAATTAATAATCTAATAAGGATCCTCTTGCTTCAAGTGATGTAGGCTTGCTGGGTCCTCGGACTCAGACGGGGTTTCCTAGGGACCAGTCAAGAGGGTCCTTGGCTTTGCACAGGATAAAAATCAAATGTGAGGGCAGTCTGGGTGGCTCAGCGGTTTAGCTCTGCCTTCAGCCCAGGTCATGATCCTGGAGACCCAGGATCGGGTCCCGTGTCAGGCTCCCTGCATGGAGCCTGCTTCTCCCTCTGCCTGTGTCTCTGCCTCTCTCTCTGTGTCTCTCATGAATGAATAAATAAAATCTAAAAAAGAAAAAAAATCAAATGTGAGCCAAGAGGAAGTGAGAGCAGAGTTTATTGAAGATGTAGAGAGTACAGATACATACAGAGCATCTGGAAGACTTGGAAAGGAGAGGAGAGTGAGTCTTATTACTTGGGATCTGGTTTTTTATTGAGGGTTGTTGTCTGGTGCACATGTCTTCTCTGGCATCCAGGAACAAAGATGAGTGTTTAGATGTTCTCCATAAGTCACTCATGTATTGGTGCCAGTCAGTGGTCTTGATGAGTCAGTGTCTTGGAAAACATTTGTGATGACCCTGCCTGGTTACTCCTTAGATGTCATCTATTATGCTGGAAGACTTCCAAAGAAGTCATTAACTCCTTGACCTTCACAAGGAAGATATTCATTGTCTGTTCTATAAGACATGTATAAGGTGGAGGTGGAGGTCCTAATGGAAATAGAAGAAGGAAGAAAGCAGTTTTTTCATGGAGTCCCTTTAGTTTCTCTGTCTCACAAGGATCCGAGAATAACTGTCATAGACAGTCTCAGAGACACAGCTAGTTTCTGGCACTCTAGGCAAACATTGGCCCATGGGCCAAATCTGGCCTGCTGTCTACTTATGTATGGCCTGAAAACTAAGTGAGGGTTTTTACATATTAAAATGGTTGGGAGAATGGTTGACATATGAAAATGATATGAAATTCAGATTTCCTTATCCATAAATAAAGTGGTGTTGGAACACAGCCAGGTTTACTCATTTATATATTTTCTGTGGTTGCTTTTCCACTACAACAGCAGAGTTGAATAGTTGAAAAGACACTGTATGTTCTACAAAGCCTAAATTATTTCCTGTTTGGCCCTTAACAGAAAAGGTTTGCTGACCTCTGGTGTAGATTTATATAGTCATGCATAGGGGATCTCTGGGTGGCTCAGCGGTTTAGTGCCTGCCTTTGGCCCGGGGCATGATCCTGGAGTCCCGGGATCAGGTCCCGCGTTGGGCTCCCTGCATTAGCCTGCTTCTCCCTCTGCCTGTCTCTCTCTCTCTCTCTCTCTCTCTCTCTCTCTCTCTCTCTCTGTCATGAATAAATAAATAAAAAATCTTTAAAAAAAATCTGTCTATATAGTCCTGCATAATTGTCACTTACAGATTATTTTTTTGACAGTCTTTACTTTGTGATAGCAATGGGTTATGGTTGTTTGGGCAAATCTGATACGAGATTTTTTTTTTTTCTCAAATGGCAAAATAATATGTCTACCTTTGCCTTCTTAAAGAAACAAAAGAGTATCCTACTCATCTCTGAATATTAACACAAAAGTTTTTGCACCCTAAATTATAAGTAAGGAAGGTCAATAAGTTGAAAGTAAGTAGTGTGAGGCAAAGAGGCCTATGTCTTAATTATCTCTTTACCCCTTTTTCACTTTTATCCCCTTTCACATGATAAAAGATAATTAAGAGTTGTTCATTTGTATTTGGTATCTGACTACATGAGTCATTGGCTATGCCTTTGTACTTGGCTTGTCAAGCAGACGTTGGAGCTATATCATTCTCAGCCCATCTTATACTGAACATGAGCTTCTACACCCTCAGATTTAACCTTTAAGATAGTCAATCAACATCCTCTTCTTTTAGGTGTGGTATATAGCAGAGTCCTCAGTAGGTACTTCCAAGTCATAAGCTGGGTTTGCATTCTTAACTCTCTGTTTTTTTAAATTGAGATATTAGTCACATATCATGAAATTTACCCTTTAAATTATACAATACAGTATTTTTTAGTGTATTCATAAGGATGTGCTGTCATCACCATTGTCTTAATTCTAAAACATTTTTATCACTCCCTATTCCTCCCTTTACCTGCCCCCTGACAACTACTAATAAACTTTTAGTCTGTATGTATTTTACTGTTGTGTACATTTCATATACATAGACCCATACTATATATAACCTTTTGTATCTGATTTCATTCACTGGGCATGTTTTTAATGTTCATCCAAGCTGTAGAATGTATCACTACTTCATTCTTTTTTATAGCTGTATAAAATTCCACTTCATGGATATTCCACATATTATTTATCTGTTTTTCAGTTGATGGATATTTGAGTTGTTTGCACCTTTTGGCTATTGTAAAAAAATATTACTCCGAACACTATGCAGATTTTTACATGTACGTGTATTTTCACTTTTCTTATATAAATACCTAGAAATGGAATTGCTAAGTCACATGGTAACTTAATGTTAACATTTTGAGGAACTGCTTAGCTTTTTTATGAAGCAGCTGCGCCATTTTATATTCCCATCAAAACCAGTGCATTTCAGTCTCTCCATATCCTCACCAACATTTAGTGTTATTATTCTTTTCTTTTTTAAGATTTATTTTTGTTAGCATGCGAGCATGGGGAGGGGCAGAGGGAGATAGAGAATCTCTAGCCAACTCCCCACTGAGCTGAACACCCAATGTGGGGCTGGATCTCAAGAGCCTGAGATCAGTGAGCCACCCAGGCGCCCCTTATTTTTCTTTTTTGAATGTCAGCTATCCTTATGGATATGAAGTAGTATTCCATTGTGGTTTTGATTTGCATTTCCCTAATGACTAATGATGATCCTATTTTCCTGTGCTTATTGGCCATTTTATATGTTCTTTGGCAAAATGTCCATTCAGATTCTGACCTTTTAGCTTTTGATAGAATTTTTTCCCCTCTCTACAATATATAATCCTGTCAACCAGAGACATACAGTATTCCAGGATAGTGTTTTACTCTTGATTTTGGCTAAGGTCATGATCTTGGGGTCCTGGAATTGAGCCCTCCATGGGGCTTTATGCTCAACATGGAGTCCCCTTGTCCGTCTTCCTCTGTTTCCCACCCTCCCCACCCCTCTACTCACTCTCACTCTCTCTCAAATAAATAAAATATTTTTTAAAAGTGTACCTACAATTTGACCTGTTTTTTGAATGTCTACCTCTGATCTGGGCATAGAGATAAAAAAACTATTGCCCTCAAGGAACTTTTAGGCCATTTTGAAGGGGAATTAGATAATTTTTGCATTTGGGAAAATGCGCCATAAAATATGTAAAAAATTCTTGAGATTAGATGAGAGAACTATAGAGATCACTGCTTAACTTAAATTTGGTCATTAGTCATAAGTAAGTATCTCTGGTGTATTTAAGAATGGATTTGCCTTGGATTGTGTTTGATATAAACTTACTCCATTATAAATAAATTAACATAACTGTACAACAAAATACCAAGGTAAATAGAAATTGCTTTTATGTATTAAGATATTGACTTTCTCTGACAGATATGCCAAGAGTTTAATAGCACCTGGGCATGGGAGATGGAGAAGAAGGGCTATCTTGAAATGAGTGTTGAATGCA
The DNA here is from genome assembly GCF_018345385.1 of Vulpes lagopus. Classification (NCBI taxonomy): domain Eukaryota; kingdom Metazoa; phylum Chordata; class Mammalia; order Carnivora; family Canidae; genus Vulpes; species Vulpes lagopus. The sequence goes on along the minus strand of NC_054838.1, from coordinate 28,619,787 downwards.
AACTAGCACTCTTAAAGGTAATAAATTTATTATCTGTTATAATTATTTTAATTTATTCACCAATAGTTGTTCCAAGAATAATGTCACCCAAAAGCTTTAGCAGAAAGAATCATTGAAAATTTTATGCATAAGAAAATTTGGGAGACTAGTACAAACACAGTACTTTTGAAATACATTATTTTTATGTCATTGGTTATATTAAATCTGTAAATTTAAGTAATACTAAAGTGTTAACTTGAAATATATCTTTTTAAGTTGCTTATTCTAAACAGGTTGTACAAAAGTGGTGAGAGGATGGTATTTTTTTCTGTTCCCATCCCTGAATCAATTCTATGGTTAAACATACCAAATTTACTGTGATGGAGAAACATTTACGAAGTATATTAAGCCATGTTATGACTATTTTTCAGTACCTCTGCGAGTGTCAGTTTGATGACAATCTCAAATTCAAGAACATTATCAATGAAGAGGATGCTGATACCATGCGTCTCCAACCAATTGGCCGAGACAAAGATGGCCTCATGTACTGGTACCAGTTGGATCAAGATCACAATGTCAGAATGTACATAGAAGAACAGGATGATCAAGATGGCTCTTCATGGAAATGCATTGTCAGGTATCTTTTATTGGAATCTTTTCACATTTATTTGCATTTCTTACTCTAATCTCTTCTCTACAAGAATATAATCTCTAAGGCTAAGGTGATCCTTTTATTTGTAGGGTTGGGGAATTGCCAGAACCTAGCCTTTTGCCAAGCACAATTCCCATAGTGGGTACTTAATTATTTCTCAAACAAATAGATATATTTAGCATGGTGGTCCATATCAACACATGTACCTTATACTTCAGGAAGCTGGAATTTGACAAATAATAATGCACCAATAATGTGCACAGAAAAACCCATTAAAAATACAAGAAAAGCATTGTTTCGTTCTTATCTAGGTACAGTTTTCTATTAGGCATCCTTTATTTATTTCTAATTGTTTTAATTTGGCCAGTTCATCTTGGCAGTGTAGTATATTTTTATTTTTATTTTTTATTTATTTTTTTAATTTTTATTTTTTTAATAAATTTATTTCTTTTTTTTTTAATTTTTATTTACTTATGATAGTCACACAGAGAGAGAGAGAGAGAGAGGCAGAGACATAGGCAGAGGGAGAAGCAGGCTCCATGCACCAGGAGCCCGACGTGGGATTCGATTCCGGGTCTCCAGGATCGTGCCCTGGGCCAAAGGCAGGCGCTAAACCGCTGCGCCACCCAGGGATCCCTATAAATTTATTTCTTATTGGTGTTCAATTTGCCAACATCTAGAATAACACCCAGTGCTCATCCCATCAAGTGCCCCCCTCAGTGCCCGTCACCCAGTCACCCTCACCCCCCGCCCACCTCCCTAGTATATATATATTTTTAAGATTTTATTTATTTATTCATAGAGACACACACAGAGAGAGAGAGAGAGAGAGAGGCAGAGACACAGGCAGAGGGAGAAGCAGGCTCCATGCAGAGAGCCCCGACGACGTGGGACTCGATCCAGGGTCTCCAGGATCATGCCCTGGGCTGCAGGCGGCACTAAACTGCTGTGCCACCGGGGCTGCCCCTAGTATATTTTTAATCTCTACTATGCATACATTCCTTTACAGTCCTGAAGAAATCTGAGGAATATTGTACCCCTTTTTTGGCATAGTCCTTTTTAAAAAAATCTTGATTTCTTATTTGTATTTTTTTTAAAGATTTTATTTTTAAGTAATCTCTGCACTGAACAGTTCAAGCCCACAACCCTGACGTCAAGAGTCACCTGTTCTTGGAGCACCTGAGTGGCTCAGTGTCTGAGCCTTTGGGTCAGGTCATGGACCTGGGGTCCTGCATCAGGCTCCCCATAGGGAGCCTGCTTCTCCCTCTGCCTATGTCTCTGCCTCTCTGTCTCTCTCATGAATAAATAAATAAAAACCTTTTTAAAAAGATATATTTGAGTGGAAACATCTCATGTAAAACCTTAAAATAAAATTTTATTTTTTAATTAGTAAGTGACACTGAGGTCATTATTCAGAATCATGTGTCTCTGGAGCACCTGGCTGGCTCTGTTGGTTAAGCATCCGACTCTTGATAGCAGCTTAAGTCATGATCTTGATTGGGGTCATGGGATCGAGCCCTGTACGGGACTCCTCACTCAGCAGGGAGTCTGCTAGAGATTCTCTACCTCTCTCTCTTACCCACAGTCCATCCCCCCCACTCTTGCACTCTCTGTCTCTCTCAAAAAAATAAATCTTTTTTTTTTTAAAGGAATCTTTGTATCTCTAATTTTCTATTTTTGTAATATAATTATTTAGAATTTATTTCATTAATACCAGTACCCACAGTTTATATTAATTTTGAAATTATCAAACTATAGATAAATCTGTAAGTAGGGAGAACTTAGTGAATATATAACCACTGCTTATGAAAAACTCCTTGACTTTTTTGCTCATTTTTTAGTTTTAGCAGATTTTTGTTAGTGATTATTTATTAATGTTTTGAAGAGATAATCTGTGGAAATTTGGAACATTTGGGTCAGGGAAGCTTAAGAATAAAGGAAATGAATGAATTTATAGGGGAATGTTTTATAAACATCCTTTAATCATACTATAATATGGTTCTCCATGTAGTTAATTTACTAAATGGAAATAAAATAGTCTTGAAATGAAGTTCACTTACCATCTCTCCCTATAAGCATTGAATGAAGTTCTGTTCATGATGTTTTATCACTTCTATTATTTCTGTATCAACCTTGCATTGTTGTTTAAGAGTTACTCTCTCCTACTTTGTATATGAAGAAAATATGACAGAGAAAAATAATTATGATTATTACTGATCAGTCATAATGCTTAAAACCATTTCTAATGTACAGTGTTTTAATTAGATCATACCCTAAGGGATGATGTGAGAGAAGTGCTTAGGTTTAGAGTTAACTGTGCTTAAATCTGGATTCCTCTGCCTACTGTGTGATGGCAGAATACTTAATTTCCCTGGACTTTTATTTTTTTTCTTTCCTGCACTTTAAAATGAGGATGATAGTAAAGTTATTGTGAAGAATATGTAAATTTATATTGCTTATCGACATGTATAATTAAGCACTAAGCTGAGCAATTGTGGTTATCCTAAGGAATATAGTACAGCTCCGGGATTTGCAGAGGAGCTTCAGGAACCTGTGGAAATCCCTTTTATTGTAAATAGTAGCTCTTAGTATTATTTAATATGTGTATTTTCTTGAGAATTGCCATAGTTTTCTACAGATTCTCAGTTTGGTCTGTGCTTCATATACTTGACCTGTTCTGTGACATGACATTTAAGTTTCTTTAAATTGTCACAGTAGTACTACTTTTGACAGATGCGGTGAACTGTCTTGTCCCTATAATTATGTCTCTTATTTTTGTGAATGTTGAATGTGAAAAGCATTGTATTATCCTTGCCTATTGCCAAAATTATTGTCTTAATTGTCATTAAAATGCATTATGTGCATTTTACACTACCAAGTAATGTGTAGGCCATTATCCTACCTGGCCCTGATGACATCCTTCTGGAGTCTAGTATTTAGATTCAGATGCCAGACTCTAAGCAAGTTAAGTAGAATTTTGATTTTTTTGTTTAACAGATTCTGCTTCGCTATTTTTCCTCATTGGTGAATATTATTTTTACTAGTGAAATGAAAAATCTCCTCTTGTTTAAAATTATTTCTTTAAAGTAATGCTGATTTTCTTGGGGATTTCTGATGTTGGAAACATGTTTTTGCTTAACTCTCAAAAAAGATTATGTGACAAAAATTGTCTTAAGAATTCTGCTTTGTTTTTTTTTTTAAGCTGAAAGTCATCCTTCTTAAATAATTGATAAATTTTAAAATGTAACAACTTTGCAACTTAAAAATAAAAGAATATTTTTCTAAAAACTGGGATCCATAAAAAAAGAATTTTCTCTGTTTGATCTTCTGAAAATGCAATACGTAGATAATACACAGTGTCTAGTCTCAGACCATAAAATAGAATTAATCTAGAAATCAGTTATAGAAAGAGAGTTTTAAAATCCCCACATACTTAGATATTAAGTAATATACTTCTACATTATACATGGGTCAAAGAAGAAATTTCAAGACAAAGTTTTAAATTTTTTGGATTAGATGAAAATACAACTCAAAATTTGTGGTTGAAAATTTGCAGTGAAAGCAATACTTAGAAGAAACTTCACATATAAAGCAAAAGCTGGTTCTTTGAGAAGATGTACAATTGATGAGCCACTAGCCAGGCTATGAAAAAAGAGATTGAACACAAATTATTGATATCATAAATGAAAAAAGGGATATCAGTACAAGTACATGGACATCCAAAGGATAATAAAGGAATACCATGAACAGCTCTATCTCACAAATTGATAACCTAGATGCAATGGGGCACTGAAAGGCACTAACCAACTTCACAACTTACCATAAAGCTATAGGAGGTAAGACAGTGTGGTATTGGTGAAAAGAAGAGGCAGATGCAGGGACACCAGAAGCCTAGACAAATATATAGTGTAGCAGAATAGGGAGCCTTGAAATAGACCTGTATAAAGGAACAAAGACAGTACAGTGGAGAAAAGGTAATGATGCTGGAAAAAATGGACATCCATATGCATAACATTGAATCTAGACACAGACCTTACACCCTCAACAAAAAATTAACTCAACATGAATTATAGACCTCCATATACAATGCAAAACTATAAAACTCCAAGAAGATAACACAGAAGCAAATCTAGATAATACTGGGTTTGGCAATAACTTCTTTGGTACAACACCAAAGGTACAATCTCTGAAAGAAAGAAGTGATAAAAGCTGAACTTCATCATAATTTAAAATTTCTGCTCTGGAAAGGCCCTGTCAATATAATGAAAAGTTCAGCCACAGACTGGGAGAAAATACTTTTTTTTTTTTTTTTTCATGAGAGACACAGAGAGAAAGAGAGACAGAGACACAGGCAGAGGGAGAAGCAGGCTCCATGCAGGGAACCCGATGTGGGACTCGATCCCAGGTCTCCAGGATCACACCCTGAGCTGAAGGTGGCACTAAACCACTGAGCCATCCAGGCTGCCCTGGGCGAAAATACTTAACCAAAGATGTATTTGATAAAGGCCTATTTCCAAAATATACAAAGAACTCTTAAACCTCAATAATTAAAAACCCATCGGATTTAAGATGCACCTGGGTGGCTGACTTGGTTGAGCATCTGACTCTTGGTTTTGCTCAGGTTGTGATCTCCGGATTATGGAGTTTGAGTTGGAGTTGGGTCCACGGTGGGCTCCCTGTTCAACAGGGAGTCTGTTTTCCCTCTGCCTCTGCCCCTCCTCCTGCTCTCTCTCACACAAATAAATAAACCTTTTTTTAAGAAAAGGTAAATAACCTGATTTAAAAATGGACCAAAGACCTTACAGACATATTGCCAGTAAAGATATACAGATGGCAAATATATATATTTGTACAGAGATACATATGAAAAGTGGACCACATCATATGTCATTAACAAAATGTAAATTAAAATGAGATACTACTATACACTTATTAGAATGACCAAAATCCAGAACACTGACAACACCAAATGCTGACAAGGATGTGGAGCAACAAGAACTCTCAGCCATTGCTGGTGGAAATACAAAATGGCATAGCCACTTCTCAGTACAGTTTAATGGTTTTTTTACAGAATTAAACACCATGTGATCCAGCAACCATACTCCTTGGTATTTGCTCAAAGGAGTTAAGAGATATGTCCACACAGAAACCTGCGCACAGATGTTTATAGCAGCTTTGTTCATACTTGCCAAAACTTTAAAGCAACCAAAATGTCAAAACTGATTGACTGAACACTTAAGATCTTTTCATTTAAAAGTATGTAAATTATACCTCAATAAAAATATTTTAAAAACTGTAATGGTTTGACAACCATTTTCAAAAAGCTGAATTCTAAACAGTGTGCCGAGTTTTCATGTACCCAAAATTACAAACTGTCAAAAACCTTTCTAAACCATATGCTGCTAGTATAGCACGGTGATTGAGCAGACGGTCTTGGAAGTCAGGTTATAATTCAATCCTGCCTTTAGTCTGTACTGTGACCTTAGGCAAATTACTATACCTCTCTACGATGTCCTCACTTTCCTCATCTATAAAATGGGGGGTGACAATAGTCTGTATTTTAATCAGGTTATATTGAGATTATATGAACTAGTTCATATAAAGTGCTTGGAGGAGTGCCTAGAACATATTAATCACATCACTCATTACTGTCTTCCTTCAGGTTCCTGGCCCCTGTAAGAAATATTATCACACTCCATTATCTTCCCTATTTTGTCACCTCATTAATTTAGAATCAGATGAAAAAAAGGTGGAAAATTATTGGTGAACCCTGCAATCATATACTATAGATACTTAGAAAGAATGCTATTCTTTGAGCACACTGTGCTCTACCCTGGAAATGCAAAGACGTGATGCAGTTTCTTAAGGAGTTCCAAACTGTGGAAGAGAGATACCGGGAAATTGTCAATGATAATATAGGGTCATAAATATGAACTCTGATGGAGATCCAGTGTGCTATTTAGGGCCCAGTACTTAAATAACCAAGTATGGGTTCATACTGGGCAGAAATTATGCCTATGCTTGGCTTTGTTTTTGTTTGATTTCTTTTGTTTTAGATTTTGTGGTATTGTACTGTCAGCTCAATTGCTTCTTAAAGGGTTTAATCCCAGGGCAGCCCAGGTGGCTCAGCGGTTTAGCGCCACCTTCAGCCCAGGGTGTGATCCTGGAGACCCGAGATTGAGTCCCACGTTGGACTCCCTGCTTGGAGCCTGCTTCTCCCTCTGCCTGTGTCTCTGCCTCTCTCTCTGTGTCTCATGAATAAATAAAATCTTTTAAAAATAAAGATTTAATTCTACCACTAACTCTTAACCCTGAGCAACCCTTAGACTAGGAAAAATCATATTCCACAATATAATAATTAGGATGATATGCTCCATTTCGCCAAAATCTAAATTAACTTCAAGTACAAATAGTAAAACACAAGAGTTAGGAATCTCTTAAATCAAAATCCGTAATCTGCCTGTTAATCTGAGCTTGTAACATTTTCACCTCAACATATTTGTCCCATCTCAGTTAAAAGCGACCACATCTTTTCATCTGCTTGGATCTAAAACTTGGGGGCGCATTCTTGACGTTTCTTTTTACCTTCACATCCACTGTATCAGCAAATACAAACAGCTCTCTCTGCAAAATGTATCCAGTGTTCATTGGTTCCTCATCCCCTTCATAGTTATGTTCTTGTCCAAGCCACCATCGTCTTTCTTTTGTTTTGTTTAAAGATTGATTGATTGATTTCAGGAGAGAGAATGCACGTGTCAGTGGTGGGAGGAGGGAGGGAGAACCTCATACTCCCTGCTGAGCATGGAGTCCAAGGAGGAGCTCCATATCAGGACCCTGAAATCATGACCTGAACTGAAACCAAGAGTTGGGCACTCAACTGACTCAGCCACCTGAGTGCCCCTCATTTTTATTTTTAATACAGTTCTGTGGTTCTAGTATATTAACGAAGTAGTGCAGCCATCACTGCTATCAAACTAGAACATTCTCCCCACCCCATGAAGAAACCCTGTACTGCATACCCTGCATGTTAATAGTTTTAATCACCATTCTCCCTTTACTTGGCCAATGGCAGCTGCCAGTCTAATTTCTGTTTCTATAATTTGCCTATTCCAGACATTTCATAAACACAGAATTATACAATATATGCCCATTGTGTCTGGCTTCTTTCGAGAGTGTAATCATTTCAAGGTTTTTATTTATATAGTTGGAATCTGTATTTTGTTCTTTTTTATGGCTAAATAGTATTGGCCTGTATGGATATACCATATTTGTTTATTCATTCTATACTTGTCTTCCAAGAGTAGTTTGGGCTAGCCATGAGGAACACATTCCAGACTAAGAGAGCAGAAGTGCAAACACCTGACATTCTGAGAGCATGGTAATTTGGAGGGATGTATCTAATAAACCTGAGTGAAGAAATATTTTAGAGCAAACAAAGCCAGCAATGGAGAGAAGGAGAGCAGAACACGGAATTGTTGTTAGTGTCCAAAGTCTTTTCTAAGAGTTCCTGTAGATAGTGGTAAGAATTTGGGGCATAATTTGAATATGTTTATAAAAATCCCCTCTGACTAGTTCAAATATAGGATTTAAAAAAAATTATTTTGCATACTAAATCTTGTTTTATCAAAATAGGAGAACTCCAAAGATGAGCAGTTTTCTGTTTTCATATAATTATGACTATATGAAGCTTACATATTAACCCAGTAGTTAGGTTAAAAGCTTTTTAGGGAATTCTGCTAAATTCCTTTGTTTCTTACTCCAGTAATTGATGTGGATTTTGTAACAGTATTGGTTCTCTTTTAATGTTTGGAAACTTTTTAAAATAGATACAGTGAACAACTTAAATATATTCAGTTCCCAGCATGACTTCCAAAAAACCAAGAAGGTTGAGGCAGTTTTTACATTTGGAATTCTCATTATACTAAGAGAAGTAATAACATTAATTGGATAGAGCCTTGGGTTAGAAGGCGTAATGAAGTTGATGTAATGTAGAAAATAGGAACTTTGCCAAAAATAATTTTTTTTCTCTCTCTCGGGTTTGTTTTTAAGATTTTATTTATTTATTTGAGAGAGACAGAGAGGGAGAGAACATGAGCAGAGAGAGGGAGAAGCAGACTCCCCGCTGGGCAGGGAGCCCCATGCAAGGCTTGATCCCACTACCCTGAGATCATGACCCTCGCAGAAGGCAGATGCCCAACCAACTGAGCCACCCGGCACCCCTGTCTCTAGGTTTTAATATTATTTTTTGTAAAGTGGAGGCAGTACCAGAGAGGATTCTGAAAGAGCATCTAATCTTAATCTGATCTCCTATTATTAGATAATTAAAATTCTAAAACTTCATCTTATTTATAATATGTGTAACCTATGAATTCATTCCCATACTCAATATTAATAATATGATAAACCTGTGTGTTCACTCCCATACGTAGTGACAAAATGGTTGTCATTTCTGAAAGGTGTCCATCAGTGGGAATTTTATTACTTTCCTTAGGAGGCCTTTTTTTTTTTTTTTTAGATTTTATTTATTTATGCATGAGAGACATAGAAAGAGAGGCAGAGGGAGAAGCAGGCTCCATGCAGACCCGGGATGGACATGGGACTCGATCCCGGGTCTCCAGGATCCCACCCTGGGCTGAAGGCGGCGCTAAACCGCTAAGCCACCGGGGCTGCCCCCGCTGAGCCACCAGGACTCCCCAGGAGGCCATTTTAATAACATTTGAGTGAATCCTCTCTTTTATAGATAAGCTGAAGCCTAGTGAAGATATATGACTTGTCCAGGGGCACAGAGTCATCTAGGTTTGGAACAGGATTCTATTCATTCATTAAATACTTCTTCAAGTCTACTTCATAATTCATAAGGTAGTGTCCCTGCCCTCACCATGGTTAGCTGGGAGAGAAGTGGAAGGGGACAGGATAGAGGACATGTGTGGGATAACAGATAAGAACAGAAGTAATTTCATCTGAATAGGAACTACATAGGATTAGAGGTGCATGCACAGTGTTTTGACAACACAGATGGGAAGATCATGGTGTTGAAAAACTCAGTGGCAGATCCAGAACTGACTTCCAACTCTTAGTCCAGGGTTTCATTTTTTTCTCTTCACTGTTACACATTGCTTATCTGAGAAGGAGAAATATCCAAGTGAGCTTTCTTGTTTGTAAGTGGCATTCAAATCAACCATCTAACACAGCTCTGGTCTAGGTAGTAAAAATAGAGAATTGATAGGTTAAATATTCCTTATTTGGGATTTTCTTGTATTTTTTATTCAAATTGAATTCCCTTCCTGTAGTTGTAAACTGTAATTGATGGAACAACATACAGTTTCCTAAATTCTTAAATTTTTGAACTGTGTTATAAGAGCTGAGTGCTATAATTACTCAGACCTGGATCATAATTTTATAACAGTATCAAATATTTTTTCTGTAGGTAGAAGAGTTCTTATTTACAAATGAATCAAGAATGTGAATCATTTTGTTTAAAAAAATGCTTCAAGGAAATTTTACATTGATTTTATACTCTTTAAAGAGCATAGAACTTTTAAAAATTATCCAACTTTTGAGCAGCCCGGGTGGCTCAGCGGTTTAGTGCCGCCTTCAGCCCAGAGCCTGATCTGGAGATTAGGGATCAAGTTCCACGTTAGGCTCCCTGCATGGAGCCTGCTTCTCCCTCTGCCTGTGTCTCTGCCTCCCTCTCTCTCTCTCTCTCTGTCTCTCTGTCTCTCATGAATAAATAAATACAATCTTTAAAAAAAATTTTTTTTTAATATGCTTTCACTCCTAATACTTAAATTCAAGGTAATTGAGATGTACCAGTGTTTTGGATGTTTTTTAATTATGTTTTTCTATTTTAATTTTAATCTCTTAATAGGTATTATTTTGAAATCTCTTTAGAGCAGAATTAAGATTTTTATGCTGTTTTGTTTTTTCCCTTATTTAGAAATCGAAACGAGTTGGCTGAGACTCTTGCCCTCCTGAAAGCACAGATTGATCCTGTGCTACTGAAAAACTCTAGCCAACAGGACAACTCTTCCCGGGAAAGTCCCAGCTTAGAGGATGAGGAGACTAAAAAGGAGGAAGAAGCACCTAAACAAGGTTTTTTTTGTGTGTTTTGTTTTGCTTTGCTTTGTAATTTCTTCTCTTCCACTCCTATTTCCAGCTATATTAATTAGAATTCTCTCAATTTGAAAAAATTGGAAGTCTTCCTGTAGAGGAAGGTTGATTTTTCTTTTCTTTAATGAAAAATAAGAACCAAAAAGCCATTGAGTACTTTCTTCTCAAAATATATTGAATATTTTAAAAACTTAAATAAAAAATGTTCAAATCATCATAGCATATTTTTTACTAATTTAGGAATGCAAAGAAATTTCACTAAATTCACTCTTATTATTGTAGTAAAATATGTGTAACATAAAAATTATTTTTTTAACCATTTTTAAGTATATAATTCTGTGGCATTAAGTACATTCACATTGTGACCATCTATCACCACTGCCATCTCCAGAGTCGTCTTCCCCATCTGAAACTCTATCCATTAAATACTCCCCATTTGCCCCTCAACCCCCAAGCCCCTGGCATCCACCATTCTACTTTCTATCCCTGTGAATTTGCCTAACTCTAGGAATCTTCTATCTAAGAATTCATAGAATATTTATTCATTTTTGACTGGCTAATTTCACTGAGCATAATGACAGGCTGAATAATATTCCATTGTCTGTGTATATCACATTTTGTTTTATTCATCTGTCAGTGGACAGTTGGCTTTCTTCCACCTTTTGGCTTTTGTGAATAATGCTGCTAGGAACATGGGTGTACAAATATCTTCTGGTCACTGCTTTCACTTCTTTTGGGTATATACCTCGAAGTGGTATTGCTGGGCCCTGCCGTGGTAGCTTGAGAATCTGACATACCATTTATTACAGCTGCTGTGCCATTTTACCTTCCCTCTAGTCGTGTTACTTTGCAGTCCACCAAATGTGCGTGTTCACTTAATCATCATATTAGTACCTTGAGGGAACTACTACTGTTAATTATTTCCATTTTATATATGAGGGAAATAGGAAAGTTTATAAACTTGCCCTAAGTCCTATAGATAATAAAGTGTCAGAGTCTAGCAATGACCCCTAGTCCTTGTATCACCCATGGTCTTCAGCTAGAGTGGTCTAGGGCCGTACTTCTCAAATTTTAATATGCATGCAATTTACCTGGTGATCTTTTTACAATGCAGACACTGATTGAGTTGGTCTTGTGTGAGGCTGCTGATATGCCATTTTAATTAACAAGGACCTAGGTGATGCTGATGTGGCTGATCAGAGAACCACACTTTGAATAGCAAGGTTATAGAAGCAGTTTCCTTCTAACCTTGTATTGGCTTAAATACAGCAAAATCTTTCAGACAGCTGTTTCTGGAAATATTCCTCAATGAATGCTGATATTTTAACACTCAGCACAGTTAAGAGAGTCTGTGGGGGAGGCCACTTTTTACAAAGTAGTGTAAGAGGAGGAGCAAGACATTTAACCCTCTTTAGTTTTCTCCTTTCTCTTTGAAATAGTGTCTCTTCTGTTTCTCTTACTCTAACAGCAAAATGTTTCTTATTCATTCAGGAAAAATTTATTGTACCTCTACTCTGTTGCTAAACACCATTTTAGACATGAGACTTCAGTAAGCAGACTAAAATCCTTGTTTTGTGAATAAAATAGCTGACACATACCATTGACCATACATCAAGTACTGTTCTCAGTGTTTTACATGTGCTAAGTCCTAAAATCTTCACAACCACTCTGTTAGTTATGACATTAGTATTTCGTTTTTGTTTTCATTTTATCAGATGAGAGAAGCGAGACAAGGAGAGGTTTGAGTGACTTTCCCAGGGTCACACAGCCTGTTATTGGCACACCTGATATTCACCTGGGCAGTCTTTGGTCTGCCCAGGTCAGAGTTCTTGTGCTTTAGATGCTGCAGTAACACATACTGTGGGAGTAGACCATGTTATTCAGCCCCTAAAGCCCCATCTCTTACTCCATCCTCTCAGGTGTAGTTATTGGTTCTATTCCAAACAAGACCAAGTCATTTTTATTACTTTCAGATGTAAACAAACATTGCCCTTGGGCAGGGAGGGGAGGGAAAGCAGGGATATTTGGAAATCAGACATCAGGAGGGAAAAAATAAACAGGAACTGGAGAAAGAATAAAACAGCTACACCTCTTCTTGCAACCAAAATAATTTTTTCTTTGTTAGTTGAGTTGCCATGCTTTGTATCCAACCTTAGCAAAATTATTTTTTGTATAAGTGCCAAGAAGAAATGTATTACATATAAACATAGGCAAAGAAGAGATTCAAAGATAGCATCATAGGTCTTAAAATATTCACCAACTAAATAATTAGATTTTTTCAAATTTCAGATATATTGAAATTGAAGTCTGAATTTCTTAAACTGTCATTCAGAATCTCGCAGTGTGGCCTCAAACTATATTTCTAGGGTTATCTTCTACTAGTTTTTTACATGATCACTGGTTCCAGATAATCTAGATGCCTTTATTATCTTCTTCTGTCTTGACCATTCCTTCTATGTACTTATCATGCTTTTATCTCCTTGAGATACTGTTCGTCCACTCTGGAAATTCTAGTTATTCAGGGCCATCTTGAATCTCATAATCTTAATTCTTTTTCTAAGTTCCGCTAGCACTTAATTAGTACTACTTTTTTCCTCACTTATATTAGGGTCAGTCATACTACCAAGCTTGAAGCTCTCAAATATTTGTTGACTTCTTATTCTCAGACTGTGATAGATGATAGATTTCAAAGCCAGTGTTAGGTATAACTTAAGCCCTTCTCTGTTTAAGACCCAGGATATCTTGTCATCTTGTCAGGTGGTATACTACCTAGAAGTTTAATAAATATTTTCACTCCATGTTAGATATTGTATATTCTAATTTAGAAAAGACTAGGAAACTAAAAAAAAGACCTTGTATGGGGAAAAATAAAGTTGGGGAAATCCTAACCTTTAGTTTTTTTTAGTTTTTTTTCTCCTAATTGGAAAAAGACTTTCCTTTTGTTGCTTTTGCATCATATACTTCTGCCTACATGTAGAATGGGTAAAGAATATCACTTGAGAATTTTTAATAAGGAATAGAAATTATAGATTGGCAGTTTTAAACTGATTTGGCCTGAAAATATGTTTATTTTGGTTTGTACAGTGCTGCTTTGTTTTTTGTTTCGTTTTTTTGTTTTGTTTTGTTTTTAATTATAGATGAAAGTCAGCATTTTAAGGTGTACAATTCAGTGGTTTTTAATATATTCATAATGTTGTGCAGCCATCACTACCATCTATTGATAGAACATTTCCATCACCCCATAAAGAAATCCTGTAACAATTAAGCAGTCATTTGCTGCTTTTACCTGTACCTAATCCATGGAATCCACTGATCTACTTTCTATCTCTGAGTGTGCCTGTCTTAAACATTTCGTATAAATGGAATCATATAATACAGGGCCTTTTGTGTCTGGCTTCTTTCACTTGGAAGGTTTCTTTTTTTCACTTTTACCTTCAAGGTTTACCCTTGTTGTAACATGTTTCATACAGCACTTCATTCCTTAATACAGCACTTCATTCCTTATTATGACTGAATAATATTTCCTTGGATAGATATAACACATTTTGTTAATTCATTCATTAGTTGATGGATATATGAGTTGTTTCCACTTTTTGGCTGTTACGAATAATGCCACTGTGAACATTCATGTACAGATTTTTGTGGAAACATGTTTTCACACATGTGTGGGTTTTGTTTACTTTGAATTTACTGTTAACCTTTAAAATTGGAAATTAGAAGAGCTGGTAACAATGAAGCATTATTTTTGACTATCAACAATGGGCTGTAACTGAGGAAGGTTTGACTATCCTTAGAATCTGCATTCTCCAGTTTATGTTAATCCTCTCTCACGTCCCCAGATATTGGGCTTTCAGTCTCAGTTGCTTAGCTTAGTACTTAAATTTTGTTTTTCTTACGATATAAAGTAAAAAAATTATTATATTCATGGGTCTTTCAAATATTGAAAAAACAAGAGAAAAAATGAGAGAGGCAGTGAAGAATATATCTACAGTTAAAATAGGTAAACTACAGATGATTCTCTTGTAGCCATTACTAACACAATATCTGATATAAAACTTAAATTCACCATGGCAAAATAATATAACTTAATGTAGATCTTAGTTTGCTCTGTCTGCCATAACAAAATATATCAGGCTTGGTGGCTTAAACAATGGAAATTTATTTTCTCGCAGTTTTAGAGGCTAGAAGTCCCAGGTTGGAATGCCAACAGGCTCAGTTTCTGGTGAAGCCTTCCTTCCTGGCTTAGAATTAGCTGCCTTCTCTTTGTCCCACATGGCCTCTTCTGTTTGTGTGTATGATGAGAGTGTTCTGTTGTTTTTCCTTTTCTTAAAAGGGCATTAGCCCTATTGGATTAGGGCCCCACCTTTTTGATATCATTTAACAATAATTACTTTACTAAGAACCCTATCTCCAAATACAGTCACAATGGGGATTGAGGCTTTGACAGGAAATTAGGGGGGACATAATTCAGTCCATACATGTAATATTATGAACCAGTCCCATAGTAATATGAGTAATGGAAGAGATACCTGGCAGAAAAATTAGGAGGGACAAGGGGAGAACTGAAATTTTGAGATTTGTTTCTTAATGCTAAGATTAGCATTTATATATATTTTTAATTCCAGTGTACTTAAACATACAATGTTATATTAGTTTCAGGTGTATAATATAGTGATTCAGCAATTCCGTATATTATTCAGTGGTTGATGAGCAGTTACAGATTTTTTTTTTAAGATTTTATTTATTCATTCATGAGAGACACACAAAGAGAAAGAGGCGTACGTACGTACTTGACACAGGCTAAGGGAGAAGCAGGCTCCATGCAGGGAGCCTGATGTGGGACTCAATCCCAGTACTCCAGGATCATGCCCTGAGCTGAAAGGCAGACGCATTAACCGCTGAGCCACCCAGTTGTCCCAGCTATAGATTTTTAAGAAAAAATAGTACTTGTGCATCAAAACCTTTTTTTTTTTAATGTTGAATTTGGGATCCATTAAAAAATGTGTCCAACTAGACTGAGCATTTATATACATAAGTGTAATTGCAAATACTCTTGCTCATTGTGAATAGATTACTAGGAGCAAATGGGACAAGAAGTCAAGTCATTTGTTATATTTTCTATTCTAGCTCATGAAAGCACAGATAATATTACCTATAGTGACTAATTTGTAGTATCGATTAATCTTTTTAAATGATGAGAGCTAATTTGGATATGGTTCCTATTTAATGAACCCAACTTTAAGAGATAGCTTTTTTGTATATTGAAAGGAAATTCTTAAATAAAATGTAGAGGCACTGGGCTGGCTTAGTTGTTGGAGCATATGATATTTGATCTGGGGGCTGTGGCTTCAAGCCCCATTTTGGTGTAGCAATTACTTAAAAATAAAATCTTTAAAAAATGTAGACAGGTCATATTTAGAAAAAGTTACTTAGATATGATCATCCTTTGGCTCTTATGATCATAATACCTGACTCAAAGCTTAAATTTGAGATTATGACATTTTGTAAAGACATATCATTTTTAAAGACAAAAAAAACGGAAGTCATTATCTTTGTGTTTCTTTGTATAAAAAAGTTAAAAGTGAAATCTGTCACAGTCATGGTAATTAACCTTTTGAACTGGATAAACTCTTAAAGCCTGACTCATAGGTGAATCAATTTTTTGCCTAATGAATGAACTACATAATACAGTATTTTTCTGTGCTATGAGACTTAATGATCTGCAGTGCCCACCAGGAGTGGTCTTCGGTTCAGCTAAGCATTCAGACTCACAAGACTACTACAGATCATACTTGGCATCAGTCTACTAAAATGGTTGTAAGACAGAGCTTGTCAGCAGGAGTAGGAGCTGGCCTACAGATGTAGGCTTTGCCGCAGTCTGTGTAGCAGTTTATATGGCCATCCAGGAACTATCTTCTCCTAGGTGACAACTTCAGGAGCTAAGTACATGGGACTCACGTTGAGTAGATGTAGGAACCATTTTGTCTTAAAAGCCTGATGTTTCATAGAAGCCAGTATGTCTTAGGTGTATAGGCATATATTCTGTGGTCCTTGCTGTACTTAGGAGAGGCCCAAGTATGGAGTCCCCATTATGTATTTATATATTTTTCTGCCTACCTGCATTTTATCAATTAGAGGTTATCAATAACATATGCACTGTTGTCTAGTGATGATCTGGCTGACATTTCAGTTCTTTTTACCAAGAGAGCAGAGCTTAACCAATAGTCAGGTTCTCAGGAAGAGGAGAAAACCTGTTCTTAGCCTGTGGCCCATAGATGGCTTAAGCCATGATCTGTTGCTAGGAAGCCTTTTGAGGGAAGGGGGCTTGTGATTTTTTAATACCATTTGGATTTTTTAAAAATCTATATCTTAACATATTTTCTCAAAGGCTCAGGTGAGCAATACAATTGAAACACTGAGTATTGTAATCTCATTAGTTGATTGTAATACTTATTAGTATTGTAATCTTATTAGTTGATTCACTCATTTTTCATGAACTTGATTCAATAGGAAATGTAGATATGAAATTATCTGGCCCACTTTCTTAATACTGTAGTTAGTATCCAGAAATGGATATGATGGCTTGAATTCTGAAATAGGTTCTCTGACTTCAGATTTAAGGAGAAAAATTGATATTGTTCAGTTTGCCTAAACGGAAGTATCTAAAGTATTAGATACTAGTAAATTTGGGTTTATCCTGTAGCTCTTTATTCTACTCTATCAGTATAATATATATCAATATTATAGTACTAAAAACTAAATAATGATAGTGTTCAATTATAATAAAAATTATATGAAAATCCTGAGAGTAGATTCCATGTATACAAAATTCTGTCAGTGTTTGCTAATACTTTGCGCTCATCAGCAGCTATTGGCATGAAATATATATTAGTAAACTCTCTATTAAATGACTCAAAGCTAAATTCTGTATTACATGTAACAGTGCTAAGTAAGTACTAGATCCAACACTGTCATAATGACTAGCCCCTGCTCCTGGAAAAAATGATCCAGTTTCTGATTCCAGATCAAAGGAAAATGAATTAAGAAATGAAATAATAAAACTTTAGTGGGTTTTTAAATTTTAAAACATAATCACCAGCATTATACATATTTATATTGTGTTCAGTAAAAACAGAATTTACTTATATTTCAAACTTTTGTTTTTCTTACCTGTTAGCCCTTTCTATTCATTTATGTTTTCTTGCCTGGTTCCTGTGGGCCAGTTTGTAACCCCTTCTTAGAAGGGGTGTATACTCATTGTTAACAGCTTCAAAGAAATGATTTGATATGATATGGATGTTTAATTTAGAAACTTATGGATGGATTTTAAAATGTCCTTGTACAGGGCAGAAAATAATCCATTTTTATATTACCACATTAAATATATTTTTAAAGATTTTATTTATTTATTCATGAGAGACACAGAAAGAGAGAGAAAGAGAGGCAGAGACACAGGCAGAGGGAGAAGCAGGCCCCATGCAGGGAGCCCAATGTGGGACTTGATCCCAGGTCTCCAGGATCACGCCCTGGGCCGAAGGCGGCGCTAAACCACTCAGGCTGCCCTACTACATTAAATATTGTTTCACTACAGAAAAGTATAGAGAGAGCAGATAAAATACAGATGTTATTGTCACCTTGTTAAGATATCTTACATAGTTTCCTTTATGAAAATAAAAGAAAATGTACTGTTTTTATCGTCACCATCATTCTTTCTTTATGTTAAGCCTGCCTTGAATAGTCAGCAAAAAGGACAAATTACACTGAAGTTTGCATTTCTTTTATTTTTATGCCAGGAACAATAGGACAGACCATGTTACTTCTTTTTTTTTTTGGGGGGGGGGGGACCATGTTACTTCTTATGTGAACGATTTGTGCTTATTGGAGAGGGAAGGAAGGAGAAAAGCAAAAGAAATCTCATGATTAGATTAAATGTTGAAGTCTCATGATAGATTAACGTTCTGATTAAGTTTTTGTGATTTGAATTAGCGAAAAAATTGAGGTTATCAGTCACAATTTTTGGAAAGTAGCAGTATGGTTTTTAAGTCTATAAATTCCTTCATTAAAGGAACATATTAATGGTAGAAACGAAAAACTATAGACAATAGCTGAAACTAAGGTTGTAAAGGAGCTCTCGGGTACTGTGAGTCTTAGGAATTCTCAAACTTCTGCAGCCAAACCTCCCTTCCAGAATAAATTCCACACTGAGCTTTGTCCAAACTGCTAAGAATAGGATCCAAATTAAGTAGGACAGGGACAATATAGGCATGCAAAAAAGAAGCTTCAAATAAAAGTATGAAAGAGGAATAAAGTTCATTCATCTCATTAAGTAAATCACTTAAATTTGAATATCTCACAAAAATAACAGATGGGGAGCTCTAGAGCTATGAAATTAGAAAAACTATCTATTTGATATTAAAAAGGCAACTAAAAAGCATCAAAATAGATCCCATAGGATTATAAGAACAAAAGAAAGTGAGAAGCAGAAAAATATCACCGTAGAGAATGAAAACTTATCCTAAAGACATTACCACAAACTGTGGAAATTCTAACTTCATAGGTGGACCTGAGAAGAGTCAAGAGTTTTCACAAATAGAGAAGAAATGTCAGAGTGAACAAACTCAAGAATTAGTGCTTATACAAAATAGCAAATGGAAAGCTGTATTTTTTTTTATCAAAAATAAATGAAAAGAGAGATAAAGATTTGATAGAAGGAGATAAGGATTTGAAGATGGGAAAGAAAATCCAACAAGGGTCCACAAAAAAAAAAAAAAGCAAAGGAATAGACAAAAATACTAAAATATATGCTTAATAAAACCTCCTTCAACAAAGTTGTCAGACTGCATACTGAAAAGACATTATTATATACCTTGGAAAATCAACCCAGAACAACCAACTTCAAGACGTACTTCAGTAAAATTTAAAGGATTTTAAGGGATTTAAAGAAGAAAAGCTTCAGTTATCCAGACAAAAAGACCACATGACTTACAGCAGAAAGAGAATTGGACTGCGATCACTCTATTTGAAAGTAGTGCTTTTATGATAGAAGAAAATTCCCTAATGTATGTAAGGCAACAAAAATATGACCCAGGGATTTTATGTCCAGCCAAACTGGCTTTCAAATAGAGACTGCAGATAAACTAACCAAAATCTAAGGTCTGTTTTAGAAGTCTTCAAGTGAATGAACTTCAGATAGCTAAATGAATAACATAGTATCAGTGGTGGGTGCTATCAAAATACATGTAAATGTGTTCATTTTTTTGGCTTAATATTCATATATATGTTTCCTACCTCATTTATGAGAGGAATCTAAGAACAATGATACCCCAATAGCAATGTGCACACTTAGTCTCTAGATTATTTCAAAATACCATTCTCCAATAAAAGGAACTAGCGCTCCTTAGATTGGTTCTGGGAGAATACAAGATGAGCCTGGGGCATCATAGAATGCCGGAAACTGAGGATGTGCTCAAAAAAGAATTTGAGCATATCAGTAGTACACAGGTGCCAGCAAGAAGCAGAAACTGGGGCACCTGGATGGCTCAGATGGTTAAGCGTCTGCTTTTGGCTCGGGTCATGATCTCAGGTTCTGAGATCAAGCCCCCACATTGGGCTCCCTGCTCAGTGGGGAATCTGCTTCTCCCTGTCCCTCTGCGTCTCCCCTACTTGTGCTCTCTCTCTCTCTCAAGTGAATAAATAAAAAATCTTTTTTTAAAAAAAGCAGAAACTAAAAATAAATAAATAAAAATAAAAGCAGAAACTGTTTTAGCTACAAATTTATATAATGATAGATTTTTAAACCATGGATTTAAATAAATGTCCATGAATTCTACTTACATAAGTATATACTTACATAAATAAGTAAATAGAGGTGAAGGGACAGCTTTCCCTGCAGACAAATATTGGTTAATTATGTAAAGGAATGAGGGAAATACAGAATCACCATTAAGGCAACACTAAAGTAAATCATTGTTGCAGACAAGATCTCTGACAGATACTAAAAGTGGGTTACAGTTTACGGAGAAACAATATTAGCATAATTTCAAAGTAGCTCCCAAAGATAGTTACCTGTTACAAAGAGAAAAATCATGACTTCACAGTGTAATAACCAGCCAATAGCACCTTAACTAAATGATCAAGGCATTGACATCCTGATTTTCTGATGTAATCCACAAGCATCTCTTTTGTTGGATTTTTGTAAGAAATATACAGTCTGTAATCTTGAGAAAACATTTAAAAGCTGAAACTAAGAGATTTCTACAAAGTAACTGTGTCAGAGTCAGAAGAAACAAGGGAAGAATGAACAACAGTCACGGATTGGAGGAGACAAAGACAAACACAAGAACAAAATGAGACCTGGATTCTTAAATGGAAAGGACATCGGGGGAAAACTGGCAAAATTTAAATAAAATCTGTTATATTAATAGTATTTTACTAGTGTTAATTTCCTGATTTTTTGAGTATATAAGTTGTTAACGTTAGGAAAAACAGTGAAGGTATACTTGAACTATTTTTGTAACATGTCTGTATGTCTAAAACTTGCAAAATAAGATTTTAAAAAGACTATTAGGTGAGCATTAAATTTGTAGTTACATGTAAGTAAATCTAAATGTCAGATATGAGAAATAATGTGTAGTCTTTAATGGCTATGTGTTTTGAAAATGGAACTATATGTAATAAAGACAGTAGATGGAGAAAGAATGGGAAAAGTACACACAAACACTTAATTTTTTATTAAGTCACTTTGATGATGTTGATACTGTTTTTCTGAGAGTGTTTTGCATAAACATGAGGAAAAAAAATAACTAATATTTTAATTATATCATCTGTATTGTCCTTTAAAACCAAAGTTCTCAGTGGCAGGGGGAGGGGAGAAACAAGGTGTAAGATAGAAGAGATTAAGAAAATACTGAAATAGCATTATGAATTTATGAGTTATTTTTATTAAAAAATATATGCATGTATTTTCTAGTTCTGTCCACTGAAAAGACAGAAACAGTGGTCAACCCCGTAGTAGTGATCAGCCTTAACTCTTAGATTGTGTTTGTAAAAACCAGTTTCCCACTAATTCAGAGGCATAATGGGAAAGAGCCAAGAAATATTTTGTCATTCCAGATAGTGTGAATGTTATCAAATCATGTCAAAAAAACTCAAGACCCAGGGCACCTGGGTTGGTTCAGTTGGTTAAGCATCTGACTCTTTTTTTTTTGCATCTGACTCTTGATCTCAGGTCAGGTCTTGATTTTAGGGTCATGAGTTCAAGCCTCGTGTTGACTCTTTAAAAAAATAAAAGACTCAAGAACTAACTTAAAGAGTTCGTAATTGAATATGTCTTAGATCCAAGATCTCCTTATGATACTAAAAGAAAAATGGATTACCTTCAGAAAATTCCAGTGGCGACCAAATCATTATTTTAAAATTGTTAAATAAATGAAAAGAATCAAATATTTATCCTTCTTTTTATGTATGAACTGTACCACTGTGTAACAAAATAGTGAATTTGTAAAGTTTATAGAATTTATTCCAACAAGTCCCTGATGAAGGAATGATAGAATGGAAATACCGTTTTGCAGTTCCTGATAAAGGCTTTAGATAGTGAGCATTAATATCTGTTAACATCACAAAAAGAGAGAAATAATCAGACATTAATGCCTTTTGATAAAGAATGCACCATCACTGAAGTAGTTTTGTCACAAAAATTGAACTTGAATCTGATGAAGTCTATAGATTAAAGTGATGATTTGAGGGACAAAAAGGACATAGGAGCCTGAGAGTGCAGTCAGCAAGATCCAGAAATTAAAGGACAAATGATTCAGTGACTTGAACAGGTAGATTGCAAGAAAAGTAAAGGATGGAGAGGACAACAGGAGATTAAAGGGATAGAAAAAAATGATACACAGGTAAAACTAAAATAAGAATGTGATTAACATAAAAGTCAGGTTAATGGTAATTCTTGGTATGGAGAGAGTATTCTTGGGAAGAGGCATGTGTAGGGTTTATAGAATAGCTGGCAAGGTTCTGTTTCCTACTTGCCTTTTTTTAAATAAAGATTTTATTTATTTATTTATTTATTTATTTATTTATTTATTTATTTATTTAAGAGAGAGAGAGAGAGAGAGAGAGAGAGAAAACCAGTTGAGGGGAAGGGCAAAGGGAGAACCAGACTCCCCTCTGAGCAGGAAGCCTGACAAGGGCCTCAATCTCAAGACCCTGAGATTATGACCTAAGCCAAAGGCAGACACCCAACCAACTGAGCCACTGAGGTGCACCACCTACTTGCCTTCTAATAATTTATTGATCTGTTATTTGTTTTGTGTGACTTAATTGGTTTTTATACTTAAATCATAAAAAATTCCGATATCTATCATGTAATTTTTTTATAAAGATTTTATTTATTTATTCATGAGAGACACAGGGAGAGAGGTAGAGACATAGGCAGAGGGAGAAGCAGGCTCCATGCAGGGAGCCTGATGTGAGACTCTTTTTTTTTTTTTTTTTTTAATTTATGATAGTTACAGAGAGAGAGAGAGGCAGAGACACAGGCAGAGGGAGAAGCAGGCTCCATGCACCGGGAGCCCGACATGGGATTCGATCCCGGGTCTCCAGGATCGCGCCCTGGGCCAAAGACAGGCGCTAAACCACTGCGCCACCCAGGGATCCCTGATGTGAGACTCGATCCCAGGACCCCGGGATAATAACCTGAGCTGAAACCAGACTCAACCACTGAGCCACTCAGGTGCCCCCACCATGTAATTTTATAATAAGTAATAAAAGAATTGGCACCAATTCATATCCCTTTAACATGTAGTAAATTGTTAGTATTGATGTTTTAGTGTAGGCAGCTCCTATTATTTGTCCATTAGGTACATGATAGTGATAATATCAAATGATAATGCAATATTTTGAGCCCCTTTTGGAAAAATATAAAATCTGTCAGCATCTTTAAAATGGTGAAAAGTTTCTTTGCCAAGCAAAATACTCAGTTGCAAAAATATATTCCTCTCCTAGACACAGTTGATATTACCTGTAATTTTTCATTCATTCATTTCAATCAACAGATATTTATTGAGTACATGCTGTATTACATGCATTATGCTTAGTATTGGGAATAAGCCTGTAAAGAAAATCAATTGACTTCTAGCCCTTATGACACTTACATAGTACGGGGAGCTAGACAATAAACATGATTAATAAATACATAACACATTAGATGATAAGGAGCTATGGAGGAAAAATAATTTGGGGGATGAGGGAGGGTATAACTTTAGATTGGGGTTAGAAAAGGACTTACTGAAAATGTGACAAGTAAAAACTAAAGAGTTGGGGGAGAGCAAGCCATTCAGACCCAAGGAAAAGCTTTTTTTTTTAAGTAGACAAAAACAAATGCAAGACCTTGAGTGGGGAGCATGCCTACTTAATATACTAGGGCAAAGATTGGCAGAATAGGGATTATAGGCTAAATATGGCCTAATGTTCTTTGTTTTGTATCTTTTTATAAGATTTTATGTATTCATTTGAGAGAGAGAAAGAATGAGAAAGAGCACAAGTGAGGAGGAGGGGCAGAGGAGGAGGGAGAACATGGAGCCTGACGTGGGGCTTGATCTCAGGACCCTAGGATTATAACCTGAACCGAAGACAGATGTTCAACCAACTGAGCCACCCGGGTGCCACAAGACCGGCTATGCTTTTGTTAATTAGAATGTATTGTTTCTTTTAGTATCTTATTGTCCATAGTTGCTATCATACTACAAAGGTAGAGTTGAGTAGTTGCTATACAGACTAAAATATTTACTATCTGACCCTTTACAGAATAAATTTGCTGGCTCCTGTTTTATAGCAAGGTGAGTAATACAGCTGAAGCAGAATGAGTGAGGGGTCTTGTAATACAGGAGGAAATGAGGTCAGGGAGGTCAGGCTATGGGAGGTGGGGGAGAGATGTGTAGAGGTTATCTAGGGCCTTGTGGTTTATCGAGAATGGTTTTTAGTCTGAATAAAATGAGATGACCTTGAAAATCTTTTACCATGAATTCTCTTGAAATAATCCCCAAACTATTCTTGTTTTTCTCCTTGGTCTTCTTTCATCTACTTGGCATAAGACAGCCACTGAGGTCCCATTAAAACAAGTGAGATGATGACATTATTTAAAACCCTTCCTAAAAAAAAAATAAAATAAAATAAAAAAATAAAATAAAACCCTTCCTGAGTAGACTGGAGGAGATGAGATCCAAAACATAGGTAGAAAGATTGGCCTTAGCTTTTACATCTCTGTTTTAACAGGAGTAGGTTTATAGGTCTGGTGATAAGAAGGAACTTCTGCCTCATGGCTTCTTTTTTTATTTTGAAATGGAGGACAGAATCATTTGAAGATGTGGACATAGCAGAGAGATTACAGGTTTGAGGATAGTGAAGAACATTAAAATAGTTACTGCTAGAGAAAAAGAGGAAGGTTACTGGGTAGCGTCAGTGTCTCAGGGAGAGCTGGTGACCATGAATTTATTGTAATACCAATCTTATTCCTTTATCCCCAGTAGCTGATATAGATCTCTGCTCATGGTAGGTGGATTGTGCCTTGTTTACTGCCAATTAATTTTGAAAATATATTAAAAAGGTAAATGTAAAGTAACCGAAATTCTTGAATGCTAAATCTGAAGGGATGCTTCTGTGGTTCAGATTAAATTTGCATTGCTCTGCTATCATTTAATGCTTCTTAAGGCCTAATTGGCTGTCTTGCAAAATGGTCAACACATTTTACTTTGGTTGATAAACAGAATAAGAGATAGTTTCAAAGAAATTTAGCAGTACCATTGTACAAACAGCAGCGTACATATTTAATTTTAATGACAAGTCAGCATGAGTGGGAATACTGTGATCAACTGTCCTCATTTGTCTAGATTGTCTGTTTAAGCATGGCAAGACCCATGTCCTAGAAAACCTCTCAGTCCTGGGCAAACCAGGGTTTTTTATAATTGGATTGCTTACTTATAATTTATGTCACTGTAAAGATAATAGATGTTTGCACTAGAAAACTTGGGTAAAAGCAAAAAATACCTATTGTGGCCAAGAGGGAAAACCACTGTTAATATTGTGATTTCTTTCTTTCCAATCTTTACTTTAGGCATGGTTGTTTATTTATTTATTAGAATTGAGATAATGTGATAAATGGAATTCTGTATCTTTTTACTTCTTCTATTAGGATTTTCCTATGTCTTTAAAAATTCCTTAAAGAAGAAAGTTCCACATATAAAGTTAGCACCTAACAAATACTGATTATTGAGTGGTTGTATCAGCTTATACTACAATACTATGAGTGTATGAACCATGTTCCTTTCACCATACCCTTAGAAGTTTTGAATGTTGGGATGCCTGGGTGGCTCAGTGGTTGAGCACCTGGCTTTGGCCCAGGGCGTGACCCTGAGTCCTGGGATCAAGTCCCACATCAGGCTTCCTACATGGAGCCTGCTTCTCTCTCTTCCCATGTCTCTACCTCTGTGTGTGTGTGTATTTCTTATGGATAAATAAATAAAATATTTTTTTTAAAAAATGTTTTGAATGTTCTCACTAAACAAACTTTACTGGTTGGTTTGATCAAAAATTGTATTTTTTTGAGTTTCAATTTCTTTGATTGCTAGTAGAAGTTGTACATTTTATCTTCTTTGAATAACCCATCTGTAATAACCCATTTTTGCGGGATCCCTGGGTGGCGCAGCGGTTTGGCGCCTGCCTTTGGCCCAGGGCGCGATCCTGGAGACCCGGGATCGAATCCCGCGTCGGGCTCCCGGTGCATGGAGCCTGCTTCTCCCTCTGCCTGTGTCTCTGCCTCTCTCTCTCTCTGTGACTATCATAAATAAATAAAATAAAAAAAAAAAATAAAACTTGTTTTAAAAAAAAAAAAAATAACCCATTTTTGCTTAGGGCCTTTAATGTTTTTCTTATATTTTAAATAGTCTCTTACATAAGTGTATTTATTAATCCTTCAGTGCAATATACCTTAACAGCTATTAAATATGTCATGTCCTTGCCCAAATCTCTGTAAGTTAGTCAGATAAACTTAGAAGAATATTAAATCAAAGTTTTATAATATACATACTACATAGGAAGATGCTGTATTAGTAAAAACTACATCTTAAAATGTATTGATGTAATTTATCACTATGAGTCTAGAATTTATTACCATTTCAATTTATTCAGTATAACCAGAGGATGTTTCAGTGTTGTACCACAGGTAATAAGCCACAACTCTTCACAGTGGCATAGTTCATTAGACTAGTAAAAGAGATTTGTAAGTAAATAATTGTAATTAGGGGTAATAAGTGCTATTATAAAACCCTATGTAAAGCAGTACACAGGAGGGGGGAGTGGTTAATTCTTAGTAGGGGAAAGTAGGGGGAAAACTCAGATAAAGCTATATAAAATGGGAGTGATATTTTGACTGGGCTTGACAGGTGTAAGATTTTGCCAATAAAGTAACAGTAATAATGATAATACTATCCTTGAATGATTAGCGTATGCCATCCTTCTGTAGTCATTAACAATCCTAGTGGTTATTGATATTTTAATTGTTTTACAAATTGGGAAAGAGAGTAATGGAGGGGTAAGAAGTAGAAATGGCTTTCTAAGCAATGGTGGCATCTTTGGGAAACACTACATTTTTTAATGTGGCTAAAATTTATAGTAAGAAGGGGCCAAATAATGAATAACCATAATAATAGCTCCTGACTAGTATTGCTCCTGACTGACAAAGTGCTTCACAGGTTGCATTAAAAAGAAACAAGCCTTCACAGCAGTTTGTTTTGTTTTGTTTTAAGATTTATTTATTTATTTACTGGGGGTGGTAGAAAAGCACACGATGCAGGAGGGGGAGAGAGAGAGGGAGAGAATCCTCAAGCAGCCTCTCTGCCAAGTTTGGAGTTTACTTAGGGCTCAGTCCCATGACCCCGAAATTGTGACCTGAGCAGAAACCAAGAGTTGGACACTTAACTGACTGAGCCACCCAGGCACCCCTCACAGTGGTTCTTCAACTATAGATATTTTTTTATTTCACTTTTAGAGTTCAGAGTCTAAAGAAATGTAGAAAGATAATTTTCCTAAGATATCATAACTAGCCAATGTGGAAGTGGCACTAGAGCATTAAGATTTATCGAACTCATTTCTTAATTTTTTTTTCAAGGTTTAGTTTTTCATGAGAGATACAGAGAGAGGGGCAGAGACATAGGTAGAGGGAGAAGCAGGCTCCCTGTGGGGATCCCAATGCGGGACTTGATCCCAGGACCGTGGGATCATGACCTGAGCCAAAGGCAGATGCTCAACCACAGAGCCACCCAGGTGTCCCCTCATTTCTTAATTTTTAATGAAATAGTTCAAATAAACAACATAGTATAAAACACTTAGATATTGCTAAAATTTGCTTTTGATTAAAAACGTTGTAGAAATAGTTATTTTCCCTCATTTTTCATTCCATTCCTTTATCCTCCTCTTCCAGGCATGGCCACAGTCCTGTGAATTATTCTTACTCATATGTTTATGATTTTGCTACATGTGTATGTAGCCATATCAATACATAGCATCATTTTGTGCATTTTATAGCTTTGCAGATGCTATCATACTACCTGCCCTTTTGCAGCTTGCTATTTTCATTCATCATTTTGTTTATGAAATTCATCTATAATTGATCCATGTAAATTTGTTTCTTTTCTATTATTTGCTATATACTGGTTATTCATTCTCCTATTTTAAAGATATTTTTGTTTGTTTGTTTCTTTTTTGTTTTTTTTTTTTATTTTTTTTTTATTTTAAAGATATTTAGATTATTTCTAACTTTGCAGTTTTATAGCAGTCCTTATAATAAATACTCATGTTTAATATATTTTCTATAAGCAGAATTAATCTATTACAGAGTATATTTCTTCAAGCTTTAGAGTGGATATTTCCAACTTGCTTTTTAAAGTGTTTGTGTTAATTTACCTTAGGTATGTAAGAGTTGAACAGACTCTGAAACCACTATACTTTTTAAAATTAAGTCTTGGCTTAGAAGAGGAAGATTATAAATAAATTAAGCCTCATCAGGGATTAGTTACCCCTTTATCATCCAAGGGATGACAAGCCCAATAGGTATTAAGTGGATATGGATGAATTTTGGTTAGATTGGAAAAGGAAAGATATAGAACACAAAAGTGAAAGGAAAATGATTTAGACATGATTGCATTTGGCTACATGTTCAAACAGAATTGGGTTTTTTCCCTTGGAATAAAACGTCAAATAGTCAGTAATCCACATCTGGTTAAGCAGCTCCATGAAGCCATCAACTATCCTTCCTAGTCTGCTATCCTTACCATGTGGCTTTGATTGCTCCCTCTCCAGGTATTATGTGTAGACTGTGGATAGAAAGTAGGAAAAGCAAAAGGCGTAGGTCAGTGAACCCTGTAAGTCTCAACCAGGACACTTCCTCTTGCATCTCCTTGGTCAGAACTGAATCATATGACTCCTAGTTATAAGGTATCTAAAGAGGGGATCCCTGGGTGGCGCAGCGGTTTGGCACCTGCCTTTGGCCCGGGGCGCGATCCTGGAGACCCGGGATCGAATCCCACATCGGGCTCCCGGTGCATGGAGCCTGCTTCTCCCTCTGCCTGTCTCTGCCTCTCTCTCTCTCTCTCTCTCTCTCTCTCTCTGTGACTATCATGAATAAATAAATAAAATCTTTAAAAAAAAAATAAGGTATCTAAAGAGGCAAGTACTTTACTGAACAAAAACAGGGTTCTGTTAGAAGAAAAAAACAGATAAAAGCATACTTTGGATATATTGCAGGTTTAGTTTCAGACCACTTCGGTAAAGCAACTATTGCTGTAAAAAGAATCAAAGGAATTTTTTGGTTTCCAAGTACACATAAAAGTAATATTTACACTATCCTGTAGTCTGTTAAGTGTGCAATAGTGTTATGTCTACAAAAACAATGCACATTTCTTAATTAAAAAATACTTTATTGCTAAGAAATGCTAACCATCGGGATGCCTGGGTGGCTCAACAGTTGAGCATCTGCCTTTGGCTCACGGCCTGATCCCACAAGATCGAGTCCCACATCGGCCTCCCTGTGTGGAGCCTGCTTCTCCCTCTGCCTCTGCCTCTGTCTCTCTCTCCCCTGTGTTTCTCATGAATATTTAAATAAAATCTTAAAAAAAAAAAAAATCCTAACCATCATCTGAGCTCTCAGTGAGTCATTATCTTTGTGCTGGTGGAAGGTCTTACCTTGATGTTAATGGCTGCTTATTGATCCAGATGGTGGTTGCTGAAGGCTGAGGTGGTGTAGCAGTTTCTTAAAATAAGACAACAGTGAAGTTTGCCACATCAGTTGA
The DNA here is from genome assembly GCF_018345385.1 of Vulpes lagopus. Taxonomy (NCBI): domain Eukaryota; kingdom Metazoa; phylum Chordata; class Mammalia; order Carnivora; family Canidae; genus Vulpes; species Vulpes lagopus. The sequence goes on along the minus strand of NC_054838.1, from coordinate 28,589,703 downwards.
CTGACTCTTGGCTTTCATCAGTGATTTGTCTCTAGCATGCTATGTTATTTGATAGCATTATACCCTCAGTAGAACTTCTTTCAAAATTGGAATCCATCCTCTCAAGCCCTGACACTGCTTTATCAATATAGTTTATGTAATATTTTGAATGCTTTTTGTCATTTCAACCATCTTCACAGCATCTTCACCAGAAGCAGATTCCATCTCAAGAAACCACTTACTTTGCTTATCCATGAGAAGCCACTCCTCATCTGTTCAAGTTTTATCATGAGATTGCGGCAGTTCAATGACATCTTCAGGCTCCACTTCTCATGCTAGTTATCTTGCTGTTTCCATCACATCTGCAGTTACTACCTCTACTGAGGTCTTGAACCCTATGAATTCATCCTTGAGAACTGGAATCCACTTCTTCCACACTCCTGTTCATGTTGATATTTTGACTTTTTCCCAGGAGTCACCGATGTCCTTCATGGTGTCTAAAATAGTAAATCCTTTTGAGAAGAGTTTTTTTCTTTGCTTACATCTACCAGAGGAATCAGTATCTTTGGCAGCTATATATAACCTTATTAAATGTATTTCTTAAATAATAATTGAAAGTGGAAATGATGCCTTGATACATGAGCTACAGAATGGATGTTGTATCAGCAGGCATGAAAACAACATCCATCTCGTCCCTCTCCATCAGAGCTCCTGGGTAACCAAATTCACTGTCAGTGAACAGTAATATTTTGAAAGGAATCTTTATTTCTGAGCAGTTATCTCAATAGTGGGCTTGAGATATTCAGGAAACCATGTTGTAAACAGATGTGATCTCATCCAGACTTTGTTGTTCCATTCATGGAGCACCGACACAGTAGATTTAGCATAATTCTTAAGGGCCCTAGGATTCTCAGAATGGTAAATGAGCATTGGCTTCAACTTCAAGTCATGTATTAGCCCCTAACAGGAGAGTTAGCCTGTCCTTTGAAGCTTTGAAGCCTGCATTGACTTCTTTCTAGCTATGAAAATCCTACATTGTCTTCCATTAGAAGCCTTATTTTATCTGCATGGAAAATCTGTTGTTTGGTGTAGCCACCTTCATGAATTTTCTTGGCTATGTCTTCTGGGTAACTACAGCTTCTGCTTCAGCACTTGCTGTTTTGCTTGCACTTTTATGTTATGTCTCCATGGCTTCTTAAACCTGATAAATCAACTTCTGCAAGCTCCAGGGTTTTCTTCTGTACCTTCTTTACCCTCTCTCAGCCTTTATGGAATTGAGAAAAGTTAGGGCCTTGCTGTGGATTAGCCTTTGCATTAAGGGAATATTGTGGCTGGTTTGATCTTCTGTCTAGACTATTAAAACTTTCAGCATATTGGCAATAAAGGCTGTTTGGTTCTGTTGTTGTTGTTGTTGTTGTTGTTGTTGTTTTAATCGTGATCACTGGAGTAGCACTTTAAAAAAAAAAGATTTTATTTATTCATGAGAGACACAGAGAGAGAGGCAGAGACATAGGCAGAGGGAGAAGCAGCCTCCCTGCAGGGAGCCCAATGCAGGACTCAATCCTGGGACTCCAGGATCACGCCCTGGGTAGAAGGCAGACGGTTAACTGCTCAGCCACCCAGGCATCCCTGGAGTGGCACTTTTAAAATTTCTTCCAAGGACTTTTCCTTTGCATTCACAATTTGGCCAGCTATTTGGTATAAGATGCATTGTTGTTGACCTGTCTGGGCTTTTGACATGCCTTACTCACTAAGCTTAATCATTTCTAACTTTTGATTTAACTTGAGGGATGTGTGACTTTTCCTTTCCCTCAAATACTTAATGGCCATTGTAAAATATTAGCTGGCCTAATTTCAGTATTGATGTGTCTCAGGGAATAGGAAGGCCCAAGGAGAAGGAGAGATGGGGGGGTTGGTCAGTTGGTGGAGTAGTCAGAACACACACAATTTTAAGTTGACCGTCTTAAATGGGTGTGGTTTGTGGAGCCCCAAAGCAATTATAATAGTAACATCAAATGATCACTGATAACAAATCACTGTAACAAACGTAGTATAATGAAAAAGTTTGAAATATTGTGAGAATTACCAAAATGTGACCGAGACATGAAGTGAGCAAATGCTTTTAGAAAAATGGTGCCAATAGACTTGCTTGATGCAAGATTGCCACAAACTTCCAATTTGAACAGAATGCAGTATCTGGAAAGTACAATAAAGTGAAGCCCAATAAAAGGTATGTTTATACTGGGTAGATACCTAGCAATGTCCTTTACAGTTAACTTTTATAGGATAGTCAGTGTTTTATTCCATAGAGATTGTGGTTGGGATGATTGGGAAAGCACATAATAGTTAATCAGTAAATATTTGTTGAGTAGGTGAGTGAATCCACTTTAAAAACCTATGGTAGGGCAGCCCGGCTGGCTCAGCAGTTTAGCGCCACCTTCAGCCCAGGGCCTGATCCTGGAGACCTGGGATCGAGTCCCACATCGGGCTCCCTGCATGGAGCCTGCTTCTCCCTCTGCCTGCTTCTCTGCCTCTGTGTGTGTGTGTGTGTGTGTGTCTCATGAATAAATACATAAAATCTTTTAAAAATAAATAAAAACCTATGATAGATAATACTTCTCTTGGATTACCTCACGTTTGCCAAGCAGTGTTGCTGCTCCAATGTGAGTTTTGAAGTAAGTTTTACCTTAAGTTTTGTTTCTTAAAAAAAAAAAAAAAAGGTTTTGTTTTTTCAGATTTTATATCTCTTCAAGTCATTTGCATTTCTTTTACAGTTTCTTTTTAAGAAAACTTCAGGAAAATGCTTATATATAACTGAATGATCTTTTTACAAGTTGAAGTTATTTTTTAAAATGGTAATCAGTGTGGTTTTTGTTTGTTTGTTTGGTAATCAGTGTTTTAATTGTTAAGATATTCATTTAATTAGATTTCCTGATGTGCTAATTGATCTCAATGATCAGGAATTTACTAAGGCTACTTTTTCAGTGGGAAGGAGAAAACACAAATTAGATCATTAATGTCATGTCTTTAATTTCCTTAGAGGCATGCATATATGAAATTATTGACAATGTAAAGAGTGAAGAGCAATACTGACCTCCTGTTTCAGGTTCTGAGTGGTTCTTAGTGGTTCTTGAATGGTATGTTTGCAACATGAATTAAGTAAAAGAACTAGTTGTTTGTAATTAAAATATTTACTCTTTTAAAGATGTTGTGTTCTTATTTTCAAAAACATGTCCTGATTCATCTCACTTCTCTTTTATTCCATTTTATACCTGTGAAATACATTATAACTCTAGTTTATCAATTTGGTTTAATGTGTGCAATTTTTTTGGTAAAAATTACTACTTTGGTAAAATTCCATTTAGAGCTGTTTTTTTCAATTGTAGGGATAGAGTGAAGTGATGGGAAATATAGGTAAAATTAGTACTTAATGAATTCTGTGAAAACACTCTGCTTAGATTCTCTGAGCACTGGTTTATATTGTTTGTGCAATCTGTGTAATCCCATTCAAATGTAATGTTATTGGGGCACCTGGGTGGCTCAGTTGGTTAAACATGCAACTCTTGATCTCAGCTCAGGTCTTGATCTCAGGGTTGTGAGTTTCAGCCCCACATTGGGCTCCATGCTGAGCCTGGAGCCTACTTAAAATAATTTTTTTAATGCAAAAAAAATCACAAAGATTATGCTATTGACCAAATTTGCTTTTTGCACTATTAAGTACTCTATAAAAGTTGGAAATACATAGCCAATTAAGGTAAAAAGAAGAATTGATGATAAATGTGTATAGTTGGTAACATTAACTTCTGAAATTTTACTATGAATTTGATAAAGTAAATTTTAATACAACCACATTGAGGACTGCTATATAATTAAATCTGATTTCTTAAAAGGCATTAAATATCATAAGATAGTGGTAATGTTTCAATGAAAAAAAATGGGGCAACATGATCCCAACTTTGTTAAAAATATATAGGACTAGAAGTAACCTAAAATAATAATAGTGGCTGCCTCTGGGTATTAAGATTATGGACCTTTTATTCTTTTTGTGGGCATATGTTTCATTTTCTGTGCAGAATTGTGTTACTTTTAGTAATCTGTATAAAGCATAAAACAAACACTTTCCCATGCTCGTGCTACCTCAATGAAATGAAGTGCTCAGTGACTTGCAAGGAAGAACATTTGTCAGTTTTTAAAACAAATATGGTCTTTTGGAAATGTTTTATGTAGTATTTTTAGTTCACATTTTTGAGCCATCACTTGAGCTTGAATAAATTATTTGAACTGTATAAACATTTGCATTCCATTGAGGAACACTGAAGCTAAAAGTATAAAGCAGAAACCTGAATCTTTCTGAATACCCATTTTTGATATTTAGAAGTTGTGCTTCAGGTTTGGTAATTTCCTTCACCATCAGATTTGGAGTGTTTGGGTTTTTGGTTTTTGTTTCTTTTTTGGTCAAATGTCCATTGACAAGCCACCTTTTTTAAGAGGGAAATTTCAATTGAGAATATCAATTATATTTAGCCTTTTGTATTTTATAATCTTAAATGCTTAGATTTATGTAAATTTTTTCCTGATTTGTAGAGGAACAGAAGGAAAATGAAAAGATGAAAAGTGAAGAGCAGCCAGTAGATTCAGAAAACTATTCTACACCCAGTGCTCTGGAAGAGGCTACTGTGAAAATAGAAAAAGAAGATGAAAAGGAACTTGTCAAACTGCCAGTCATAGTCAAGCTAGAAAAACCTTTACCAGAAAGTGAGGAAAAAAGGATTATCAAAGAAGAAAGTGATTCCTTCAAGGAAAATGTCAAACCCACTAAAGTCGAAGTAAAGGAATTTAGAGCAGATCCTAAAGATATCAAAGGTAGCATGGAGAAGCTAGAGCCAGAGAGGCTGGAATTCGGTGGCAATGTTAGATCTTCTCAAGAAATCACTGAGAAGTCTACTGAAGAAACCGAAAAACTTAAAAATGACCAGCAGGCCAAGATACCCCTAAAAAAACGAGAAATTAAACTGAGTGATGATTTTGACAGTCCAATCAAAGGACCTTTGTGTAAATCAGTTACTCCAACAAAAGAGTTTTTGAAAGATGAAATAAAACAAGAGGAAGAGACTTGTAAAAGGATCTCTACGATTACTATTTTGGGTCATGAAGGGAAACAACTGGTAAATGGAGAAGTTAGTGATGAAAAGGTAACTTCAAATTTTAAGACCGAACAAATGGAGACAAGGATTTGTGATACAAAGGAAGATAGCTGTAGCCCATCTAAAGATAGAAGTGTCATCGTAGAGGGAAATGGAGCAGAGTCCTTAAATTCTGTCATAACGAATATGAAAATAGGCGATCTTGAGAAGGAAGTGGTCCCTGTAGGGAAAGATGCAGATAGTTCAATATCAGTCTTAGAGCCCCAGAGTCAAAAAAGGCAGTTAGAGGAAACTGGTCCTCTGGAAATGGAAATCTCTCTTGAGTCTTCTGAGATGGCAAAAGATCTCTCTTTGAAAACCTCTTTATCTACCACTGAATCTTGTACCCTGAAAGTTGACGAGAAGTCTTCCAAAAGTAAAAAGGATAAGCGCCCACCAGTCCTAGAATGTCTTGAAAAGTTAGAGAAGTCCAAAAAGACTTTTCTTGAGAAGGACACGGAAAGATTGAGTCCAATACCAGAGGAGGCTCCAAAGTATACTCCAGAATCAGGAAAGCCAGTCTCTCCAGAGGCAGCTGAAGGTTCAGCACCATCTAACATGACTGACCACTGTGAGAAGTTAGCCTCAGAAAAAGAGGTGGTAGAATGTCAGAACACAAGTTCCACAGAAGGTCAGCCCCTGGAAAAAACAGACCCAGAAATTCTAAAAAAGGATTCTGAATCCACAAAGGTAGAAACGGATAATCTGGACAATGCCCAGACCTCTGGCACAGAAGATCCTTCTGAAGCAAAGAGTTCTGTGCAAAAAAGCAAATTTAAATATAAGCTGGTTCCTGAGGAAGAAACCACTGCCTCAGAAAACACAGAGATAACCTCTGAAAGGCAGAAAGAGGGCATCAAATTAACAATTAGGATATCCAGTCGGAAGAAAAAGCCAGATTGTCCTCCCCAAATTCTAGAACAAGAAACCAAGCAAGAGAAGACAGAAAAGGAAGAAGAGAAAACAAATGTGGGTCGTACTTTAAGGAGATCTCCAAGAATATCAAGACCCACAGCAAAAGTGGCTGAGATCAGAGATCAGAAAGCTGATAAAAAAAGAGGGGAAGGAGAAGATGAGGTAGAAGAAGAGTCAGCAGCTTTGCAGAAAGCAGACAAAAAAGAAAATATGAAAAAAACGGAGAAGGATACGAATTCTAAAGTAAGCAAGGTAAAATTTCTCCTGTTCTGAGCTTTAATTTTTATTAGAAATAATTGGGCCTAAGTGTGGCTCTTGGTTTTGGCTAAAGAGAAGTTATATATATATATATATATCTTTCTTCTTATAGCTGAGATATCTTTTCTCACTAGTATCCCAGACATTAAATTTCAGACTATATAATCTTGTCATCTTTTAAACTTTTTCTCTATTACAGGGAATATGTTCTCTTTGTAAACTATGCAGATAATACTCAAGCTGTGGGATTGAAAAATCAAAATGTCACGTAAACACTATTAACAGTTTTGGATGCATGTCTTTCCAATTCTTTTTCCACATCTTTTTCCAATTCATATTATGTTCATAAATATTTACCCGTTCACTTAAAAGATAAATGTGTTCATTTTTCTATGAATTTTTCACTTATCAGTGTGTGTCTGAATTCTTTCTATGTCAGTAGATGTAGTCTACCTTTTGGTTATTGATGGCTACATAGTATTCCATAGTGTGGATGTACCTCAGCTTATTTAACCACTCCCTTATTGATTGACATTTAGGTTGTTTCCAATTTTTCACTATTACAGGCAATGCTGCATTGAAGATCCTTTTGGACATAAGTGAGTATTTCTTTAGAATAGACTCCTAGAATTGGCATTGCTGGGTCAAGGGGCATGTGTGTACTTTAACTTTTGGTAGCTATTGCCATATTGCCCTCCCCAAAAGGCCCCATTAGTATATTCTCTCATTACCGTGTATGAGAGCATCTTCTTCCCCTATTTTAATCATTAGTCTTAGAAGCCAGAATTCTTTTTTCTATGACTTTTATTTTAAGCAAAATCTTGTACAAGTATACAGCTAGCTTATAGGAGTTTGTTAAAATTAAAAGTGCTACTTTTATTTTTAATTTATTTAAATGATCAGATTGTTCTTCATTGTAAGTGATCCTTTATTCCCTGAAATACTGAATTTTTAATTTCTTTATTTAAAAAAATTTTTCCCCTTCTGTTGTTAGAATTATTTTGGTCATTGATGGGGACTTATACTGTAGGAATGAACTGAAATATGAATTAAAAGACTGAAACAAGGCAATAAAAAGCAGTTTACAACATTATAAACCTAATCTCTGAATAATGCTTCTTTATATTTGTCAGGATTTTTATATGCAGTTCTGACCCATGAAAATTTTTTAATTCATCTCTAATATGGGAATTTAAAACTTTATATAGCAATATGTGAGAATATATTCAGTGCTCTATTAGAGAGCCTTTAAAATGTGCATGGCCTTTGACCCAGAATGCTCTTCAAGGAATTTATCCTAACTACAGAGGTTTGTAAAAGTTTATATTTATAAGGAGCCATTTTTTATGAAAGTGAAAAACTGGGAAACTGCCTAAATGTCTACTTAGTAAGGGATAAGATAAATATAGTTGTGTGATGGCATCTTTATGTGATGGCATCTTATATGGTCATTTATAGTGATGTTAACAATATATTTTATGACTAGGGAAAATGCTTATAAGACAAGATGTTAATTATACCCCCCCCCAATGAAAGTAGAATAAATAATGGAATATTACTGAAATTTAATAGTAGGTAGATCTGTGATAAAGATACAGTAATTTTCATTTTCTTCTTGTATTTTGACTGCAAATGGACATATAATGAGAAGTTTGTTCTCATTTAATGTTCTTATTATACCAAATTATTCCAATTTTTAATTTTATACAAGGTAAAACCCAAAGGCAAAGTTCGATGGACTGGTTCTCGAACACGTGGCAGATGGAAATATTCTAGCAATGATGAAAGTGAAGCATCGGACAGTGAAAAATCATCTGCAGCTTCAGAGGAAGAGGAAGAAAAGGAAAGCGAAGAAGCCATCCTAGCAGATGATGATGAACCATGCAAAAAATGTGGCCTTCCAAACCATCCTGAACTAGTAAGTACCTGATCTAAATGAACCACATTCATTTTACTGGCATGCTGTGGTTACCCAAACCAATCTGAGTCTTTTGGGTTTGAGCATAATTTGAAATATTTTAATGCTGGCACAGCTTTGTGTACAAAATAAAATAATCTTTATTTCTGTTTATCAAGTAATAACCCAATTCTGCTTTCTACTGGGTTTATATGCTGACATTTCCTCTACTTAAGGATATACTCCTAACTTCTTCTCATAGATCAATTAATTCATTCAAATTTTTCTATTTTGTTCTTTTCCTTTATTTTTTTTTCTTTTTTTTTGTTCTTTTCCTTTAAATGTTTCTTCTTTCCCTTTAATTTATAATGATATTTCTGAAGTGCCAACTGTAAAGAAGTAAGGCCTAAACACCTTATTGCCTTCTGTAACAACATTTAAGTCAAGTAATAACCTAGTAGGGCTTTAAACTTTAGAAAATGGGGAATTCTAAAAAAAAAAAAAAAAAAAAAGAGGGTAAGTTCTAGACCAGGTATCTTGAGAAGAATAGTGACAGATTTACATGGTACTTTCTTACCTAGGAAGTAAGTTCTTCAAAGGTAGCCTAAATCAGGAAATCCAGTTCCTTACCTGTTTATATAATTTTTGCAATTCATAAGAGCTTTCTAAAGAGCCTATTTAAGAAACACTTTTGTTAATGCCCAATTCTGTGCAGCTGGTCTGTTTTGAGTAGATGTGACTTTAGAGGCAATTTCCAACTTCTAAGTAGAAAGAAAAGTAAAGAAAGATGCTTCCATGTAGCTAGAATTTGTGTAGCAGAAACTTTTCCAAATCCAATAAAGTTTGGAAGATTCATGTGAGATAATTCTCCAAGACTCTTTCTTAGAAAGCAGTGTGGGGGGCAGCCCCAGTGGCTCAGCGGTTTAGCACTGCCTTCAGTTCAGGATGTGATCCTGGAGACCTGGGATCGAGTCCCATGTCAGGCTCCTTGCATGGAGCCTGCTTCCCCCTCTGCCTCTCTCTCTCTCTGTGTCTCTCATGAATAAATAAATAAAATATATTTTTAAAAAAAGAGAAAGAAAGAAAGAAAGAAAGAAAGAAAGAAAGAAAGAAAGAAAGAAAAGAAAGAAAAGAAAGAAAAGAAAGAAAGAAAGAAAGAAAGAAAGAAAGAAAGAAAGAAAGAAGGAAAGAAAGAAAGAAAGCAAGCAGTGTGGGGTGATAGAAAAGCAAGGGAGCCAGACCAATGTGGATACAGGTCCTGCTTCCACCACTTATCTGGTGCTCTCTTCTTGGCATCTTATTTTGTTTGTTTTAAAATGAAAATACTATCACATATTTCTTGTTAGTGTTCTTTGTTTGCTTAGGGTGAAGAAGAAGGAGAGGAATACTAAATACCATTCCTTTCAGCCCTGCAGCATGTCACACTCAGACCTTTAGCTTTCAACGTTAGCTGACAGGGATTAAAGCTTTCTGATTAGATTGTCTTCAATTTTAACTGTGATCATGTCTTCTCCATGTGTACCTGTCACTTATTCCATCATGTCTCAAAGTAAAGGCTTTAAGAAAGAAAAAAAAATAATAATAAAGGAGATAGAAGTTTATTGAATACACCACAAGGAAGTGGGTAGGACAGCAAAGGAGAGACTGCTGAGGGTTTTGGAAAGTTTTGTTTTTTTTTTTAAGATTTTATTTATTTACTTGAGAGAGAAAGAAAGAGACCTCAAGCTGGGTAAGGAGCAGAGGAAGAAGCAGACTCCTGCTGAGCAGGGAGCCCAATGTGGAACTCCATCCCAGGACCATGGGATTATAACCTGACTGGAAGGCAGGCAAACCGACTGAGCCACCCAGGTGCCCCCTGCTGAGGGTTGTTTTTAGTAAGTTATGTAAAGTTGGCTTAGCATAGTTCCTGACATCTGTTAGGTGCTAAAGTTATTTGTGGTTTACTTGTTCTTTTTTCTTCCCTAATGTTTAATGCATATTTAGAAATTAAATCTATCAATAATGTTTATCATATTCTGTAGTTTCAGAGGGTTCAAATAAAAGATAAAACTTAGGGGATCCCTAGGTGGCTCAGCGGTTTAGTGCCTGCCTTTGACCCAGGGCATGATCCTGGAGTCCTGGGATCGAGTCCCACATCGGGCTCCCTGCAGGGAGCCTGCTTCACCCTCTGCCTGTGTCCCTGCCTCTCTCTCTTTCTGTCTCTCATGAATAAATAAATAAAATCTTAAAAAAGATAAAACTTAGAACCAGAGAATGACTTCAGCTCTGAAAAGAATATGTGTTGAAATTAGGCTGAGAAGACCCTTCCAAGAATTTTTATGATCATCAGGCGGTGAAAGTTAGGTCAAGAATTTTGTGTGGAGAAAGGCCAGGAGAAGATTGGAGATAGTGGTCTTTTCTGCTCTCCAAATCAAAAATTAACACTTATGTTCTTTTCTAATATCTTTTTAAACTAAACTAAGAGAGTGCATTTTGACTGAGACAGCAATAGATGTCAGCAACAAAAGGGTGTGAAGAAATTAGAAGTAATATGAAGTGAGCAGAGATGATATTGAGGAGCTAGAGAAAGTTGCACCCTTCTTGGAATACACATAAAGGACTTTCATTTAGTTGGTCATTTTAGTAACTACTCTGAAAATCCCATTGCTGATTACTGTGCCAAAAAAGAGTGACATTAGAAACTGAAGATCCCAAATAGCAGTGGATTCCTTATGCCCAGTGTTTAAGAATAATCATCAGATCAAAATGTCAAGCAATTATTATGTGTTAAGTGCTATGGAAATGATGCTGAATTAGAAAGACATGGTCCTTGGGCCTGGGTAGCTCAGTTGGTGAAGCATCTGACGTTGGCTCTGGTCATGATCCCAGGATCCTGGGATCAAGCCCATCCTCAGGCTCCCTGCTCCATAAGGAGTCTGCTTCTCCCTCTGCCTCTCCCTCTGCTTGTGTTTTCTCTCTCCAATAAATAAATAAAATATGAAAAAAAAAGGTATGATCCTTGTCCTCAATGAGCTTACAGCAGAAAAACAATAAATTCATTGATGAGTCTAGAACTCTATAGGATATTCCAGATGCTTTAGTCAAAGTAAGTGGATCATTGCCTGAGGCTTGGAAATCCTACACAGTTAGATTTATTTTAATGGAATTTTATCTTTATCTCGAATAGAGACAAATATCACTTTTTAAAGAAATTGCATCCCAGAAGTTTACTTTTAATTTTGTTTTTTGAAATTTAGATTATGTTTTACCATGGAAACCATGCAATAAATGAAATCCAGTGCCCAGATTAGTCCCCATATGCCTGTGTGATCAGTCAGTCCTATAACTCAGGTAAAACACTAACATGACTTAGTATTGAGTTCTGGGTATTGGCAGCAAATGATGATGCATGGTACAGAGAAGGGAGAAGGCAGCTTTTCACTTTTAAATCGCTGCACATGGGTACGTATCCCACTGCCCTCCTCTACTCGCGATTTGTGTTAGCATTTTAGAAACTGCTTTACATCTGTACTACAGTTGAACAAATAAATGAAGTGAGGGGATTGGAGGCAGTTTTCTCAGTGTCAGTAAAAGGAAGTTGCAGATAAACAATATCAAAGGCTCGAATGAGCCCTGTTGTGCTGGATCAGAGCTGGAGATACTAGTGTGAACTCATGCTTATTTTAATATAGATCTATGGGGATCCCTGGGTGGCGCAGTGGTTCGGCGCTTGCCTTTGGCCCAGGGCGCGATCCTGGAGAACCGGGATCGAATCCCACATCAGGCTCCCGGTGCATGGAGCCTGCTTCTCCCTCTGCCTATGTCTCTGCCTCTCTCTCTCTCTCTCTGTGACTATCATAAATAAATAAAAAAAATAATAAATCTTTAAAAAAAAAATAATATAGATCTATGTGTATACATGGGTTGCTCTACATACATATATACCATAGTTCTGTCCTCTGAGAGAGCCCAGAAGCAGTGATACCTAGTATCATAGCATTCAGTACCTAGATGTTGATTTCTTTTTTTTTTTCTTTTTTTCTTTTTTTTAAGATTGTATTTATTTGAGAGAGAGAGAGATCAGGGAGAGGGAGAAACAGACTCCACACTGAGTGCAGAGCCCAGCACAGGGCCTGATCTCATGACCCTGAGATCACGACCTGAGCTGAAATCAAGAGTTGGACTCTTAACCAACCGAGCCACCCAGGTACTCCCCAGATGTTGGTTTCTAAATACCATTCTCCACTTAAGGAAACAGGGTTTCTAGGAGAAATGGCTAATTCAAAGGCTTGGGCAGGGAAAATAACAAGATGTGCCTGGAGTGTTCTATAGTGTCAGAAAGTGAAAAAGTGCTTTAAAAAAAAAGGATGCAGATGAGTCCTAAGGACACAGGAACGAACTTGAAAGAACTAGCAAAGTGCCTGTTGCTGGGGCAATTTGAATAATAAATTAAATAATGGTTTTAAATTCTAACCCAGTGACACCTGGGTGGTTCAGTGGTTGAGCATCTGTCTTCAGCTCAGATCGTGATCTCCTGGGATCCTGAGATTGCCTTCCTTATCGGGCTCTCCCAGGGAGTCTGCTTCTCCCTCCTCCTATGTCTCTGGCTCTCTCTGTGTGTCTCTCATGAATAAATAAAATCTTCTAAAAATTCTAACCAAAAGAAAATAAATCTTCATTAGTCAGCCTGATACAAAGAAGTGACTGAATAAACAAATAAATAGGGGTGACGGTCATATTTTCTTTTTTTTTAAGATATTTATTTATTTATTCATGAGAGACACAGAGAGAGAAAGGCAGAGATATAGGCAGAGGGAGAAGCAGGCTCCATGCAGGGAGCCTGATACAGGACTCCATCCCATGACTCCAGGATCACGCCCCAAGCCAAAGGCAGGCGCTTAACCGCTGAGCCACCTAGGCGTCCTGAAGGTCATATTTTCTTTACAGAAGAATTCGAAATAATAGAAGGCATGAAGAAAATAGATGATCATCATTAGAACACCACGGTAGCAATTGTTGCAAGCAATAATGTAGCACTGATGAGCACTAAAATTAGTGGGTGAAATTTTTTAATTACTGTGGTCGATTTTAAGTTTTATCTCCAAATTCTTTGATACTCCACTCTCCAGAAAGTGGAGCTTAATTCTCCTCCCCTTGAGTGTGAGTTGAACTTACTGCTTCTAATGAGAATAGGTATGCAAAGTCATGATGATATCATATACCTCCAGATCTGATGCAATGAGCAGGGCACTTGAGTCTTATCAAGGGAAGACCTCAAACAAACCCAAACTGAGGAGCTGTCTACATAATATCTGACTAGTACTCTTAAACTGTCAAAGTCATGGAAGACAAAGACCAAGCAACTGTTACAGATTGGAGATTAAGAAAATCTCCTATTATATTGCATTTAATGTGCATATGATATATGATATCATCATGACTTTTACTAGTAGTAGTAACCTTGATCACAGTAATATCTGTTGGTTTTTTTATCACTGTAAAATTAGTACTTTTCACGTTGCATACCTATTCTCATTAGAAGCAATAAGTCCAACCCACACTCAAGGGGAGGAGGAGAATTAAGCTCCACTTTCTGGAGAGTGGAGTATCAAAGAATTTGAAGATAAAACGTAAAATCGACCACAGTAATTAAAAAATTTCACCCACTAATTTTAGTGCTCATATAAAATGCAATATAATATCCTGGATTGCATTCTGGAATCAGAAAAAGAACATTAGTGGAATAGCTGGTGAAATCTGAATAAGGTCTGTTGATCAGTTAATAGTAATGTACTCATATTAATTTCTTAATTTTGATAAGTGTCCCAAGGTTATGTGAGATGTTAACATTAATGGAAGCAGTGTAAAAGATTTATGGGAATTCTACTATCTTTGCAACTCTAATGAAATATAAAATTATTTAAAAATAAGTGTTTTTAAGTTAAATATTCCTGAGGTACATTTTAAATTTCAGAGAATTGGTCATCTGAAACTCCAATAATATAAAATGATGACTTAAATCTAATTACTGTTAGCCTTTGTTTGCGAACATAATGGTCCTAAGTATAGCTCCATTCCTCATACCTTTGTTCTTTCCATATTTGAATTTACATGATAAAAAGGATCATGAATGTTTCTTACAGACAGGTAATTGAAATACCTTATTTATTTCTTTGTTTATTTATTTAAGATTTTATTCATTCATGAGAGACACAGAGAGAGAGAGAGAGGGAGAGAGAGAGAGAGAGGCAGAGACACAGGCAAAGGGAGAAGCAGACTCCATGCAGGGAGCCCAACGTGGGGCTCGATCCCAGGTCTCCAGGATCAGGCCCTCGGCTGAAGGCGGCGCTAAACCGCTGAGCCCCCCGGGCTGCCCCGAAATACTATATTTAAAGTGGGAATTGGGGCACCTGGATGGGTCAGTCGGTTAAGCATCTGACTTAAGCTCAGATCATGATCCAGGGGTCCTGGGGCCAAGCCTCAAGTCAACCTCTCTGATTCACCGAGGGCCTGCTTCTCCTCCCTCTGCCTGCCATGCCCCCTGCTTGTGCTATCTCTTTCTCTGTCAAATAACTAAAAGTTTTTTCTTTAAAAGTGGGAATTATCTGTATTTTTTAAATCCTATGTGTAGTAAGGAAGTTTATGATGATTGAACTGTAAAACTCTGTTATAAAGGATATGTTGTTACAGTCCTCAAGGCACATTATAAAAAGGATTGCAACTCTAGTTCCGAAGAACTTATAATTTGGGGCACCTGGCTAGCTCAATAAGTAAGTAGAGCATGTGACTCTTGATCTCGAGGTGTGAGTTTGAGCCCCACATTGGATGTTGAGACTCCTTAAAAATAAAATCTTAAGAGATTCCTGGGTGGCTCAATCGGTTAAGTGTCTGACCCTTGATCTCAGCTCAGGTCTTGATCAGGTTGTGAGTTCAAGCCCTGCATTGAGCTCCACACTGGGCGTGGAGCCTAATATAAAAAATAAGTAAAATAAAATACTTTAAGAAGAAGAACAACAACAACAACAACAACAGCTTGGGACGCCTGGGTGGCTCAGGGGTTAAGTGTCTGCCTTCAGCTCAGGGCGTGATCCGGGATTCCAGGCTCGAGTCCCACATCAGGCTCCCTACATGGAGCCTGCTTCTGCCTCTGCCTGCCCCTCCCTCTCTCTCTCTCTCTCTCTCTCTCTCTCGGATAAATAAAATCTTAAAAAATAATAATTAAAAAATAAGTAAATAAAAAAGAAGAACTTATAGGGTACCTCGGTGATGTAGTCACTTGAGTGGCTCTTGGTTTTGGCTAGGGTCATGATCTCTGGGGTCATGAGATTGAACCCCACATCAGGCTCCGCATGGAAGCATGGAATCTGCTAGAGATTCTTTTCCTCTCCTTCTGTGCTCCTCCCCCTGCACCTACTCTCTGTCAAATAAAATCTTTTTTTAAAAAAAAGAACTTGTAATTTTTCACTGGATTTTGTAATTTAACATATTGTAAATTATTTTGTTTTCTCTTTTAAAAAATGTCATGTTAGGGTAGCCCTGGTGGCCCAGCGGTTTAGCGCCACCTTCGGCCCAGGGTGTGATCCTGGAGACCTGGAGACCTGGGATCAAGTCCCATATCGGGCTCTGTGCATGGAGCCTGCTTCTCCCTCTGCCTGTGTCTCTTCCTCTCTATTTCTCTGTGTCTCTCATGAATAAATAAATAAAATCTTAAAAAAAAATAAAATTAAATTAAAAATGTCATGTTAGATCCCAATTAGCAGAGCTTTTTTAGTTTTTTGCAAATAAAGATACTGTGAAATTGTATATTTCATAGTATAGTACTAAGAAATATTGAAATGTCTTTAACTTCAGAGTCATTGAATTTTAGTCATAGAATCAGGTTGACATTAACCCCTGGTTTATTTCAGATTCTTCTGTGTGACTCTTGTGACAGTGGATACCACACTGCCTGCCTTCGTCCTCCTCTGATGATCATCCCAGATGGAGAATGGTTCTGCCCTCCTTGCCAACATGTATGACCCAGCACATCTTTGTTTTTTAGTCTTTGGTTTTATATTCCGATTAATAAAACTTCTGGACAGCCACTAAACATTTTTCATTTTCAGAGCATTTTGTAAATACTGTTTACCTTTCATTTAAAGTTCTGTAAATTTGAGACTATTGAAACAATTCTCTTTTATTAATATCTTTTAGGCGTTCTTTTTTTTTCACATTTGTTATAGGCACAAATAGCCCCAAATTAAAATGATATATAAGGGAAGAAATAAGTTTCTTCCTTTTCTTTTATCCCTTTGTTTCATCCTCTTTTTCCTTTCTGCCTACCTCCTTCTTGTCAGTTTTATAGTTGATATTATGAATTTTGTGCCATTACGATGCTACTATGAATAGAAACATGGGTTATATTTCTCTTATATCTTGATTCAGGTGAATTTCTTTTGAAAGTTGAATAACAGGCTATCTTTATGCCACTGCACCCCAGGGGTCCTTTCTCACAGGTCCAGTCTGATTTTGCTTTAAAAATGATAGGCTTTATTGCATCTCCCAGTGAAACAGACTTCCTTGGCTTAGCATAGCTTTCTGAGTTACATTCTTCATTTCTGTTTTGACCCAGTAACCATGTGGCATGGTTTTGTAATTTTTTCCCATTCTCTTTTTTAAAAATAGTGATTGCCACCATTATATTGTACATAGAACCATCTCCCTTAAAAATGTGCGATTCCTAAAACTTTTTAATCACTATAAAGATGTTGAGCCAAATGCTACCTTAAACATTGATTATCACCAGTAAAGTAGGCATAAAATGTATTTCTTAATGAGGCTAGGAGTTTCTCTGATGTGTTACTGCAGAGATACTGTGCTCATATTCAGTTCACTGGAGGCTAAAGCACCTCTTTTTGTAATTAAACACAACGACCATCTTCGTGTTCATTCACTGTGTGACCCCTCATCAGCTCTCAGCATAGCCCAGTATCCATGAGCCAGCATGCAAGGGATAAATGATCATGCGAAAAGTGTTAAAAATGACACTCATGAGGCACCTGGCTGGCTCAGTGAGTAGTGCATGTGACTCTTGATCATAAAAGTTCAAGCCCTCTCTGGGTGTAGTTATTTCTTTAAAATTAAAAAAAAAGTGGCGGGGATAACACTCATGTTTTGCTCTTTCAGAAACTACTGTGTGAGAAATTAGAAGAACAATTGCAGGATTTGGATGTTGCCTTAAAGAAGAAGGAGCGTGCTGAACGCAGGTATTGTGTGATATGTGTGTTAATGTTTTACTTGGGAATTTGATAGTAAAATTATTTTGCAGTATAGGTTAACATATCTATCTAAAGTAAGAATTGGCAAACTGTGACCTGTAGGTGAAATTTGACATGCTTCTTGTTTTTGTATTACTGGGAAATTTTGTTTTTCATTTTTAAGTGATTGAAAAACATCAAAACAAGAATCTTATTTCATGACAGATGAAAATTCTATATTCCAATTTCATTGTCCATAAAAAAAAACTTTTATTGGGACATAGCCATGCTCATTTGTTTATATATTATCTGTTGCTGCTTTAACACTATAGCACCATAGTTGAGTAGTTACAACAAAAACCTTATGACCTGCTGAACTCCTGATCTAAAATATTATTCAAAACCCACTCTGAATAAATATTGGCCCAGTTATTGTGGAGGATATATACCTTACTAAGTACTGTAATGAGTGCAAGAAAATTCTAAGAACTGGTCTAGTTATCCATGTCACCTCTTTGTGTGGGCAGAATTAACACTGGTAAAATAGAGAGCATTTAAATCCTGAACTGTGTCATAAGAGTCATAACTTCTAGTCTTAAGAAACACCTCCCTTTTCAATTTACCACCACAATGTTGTCCTAAAGCAGTTGGAGAAGACTTCTTAAAAGAGGTAAGACTGGAGTTGAACCCAATCTTTAAAAGGGGGCTCAAAATCAGGACAGTAAGTTTGTTTATTTATATTTATTTGTACTTTCTTTGATTAATCTATTGCCAAACAGTCATTCATGCCTACTGTGTATTAGACTAAAGAGAAAAGATGAATGAGACAAAGCTCTCCTTATTTGGAACTAACCTCTGGCAGAATACAGAGGAGCCAGTGATTCAATAAAGTAGACAGATTATGGTTTATTCAGAACAGTACAAAAACACTGTGGAGGGGCATTTTAGTTCTGTTAGGGGTTTGGGTTATCAAGCAAGTCCTTGGAAGATAACATAGGGTTGGACAAGCAGAGAAAGTGTATTTCAGGCAAAGAGCCAAATGCAAGCAAAAATAAAATGTGGACATGAGAAGGGGACAGTGGTAGGAGATGAAGTTGAAAAGTAGATTGAGGCCGAATTGTGCACAGTTTGGCATATCTGACTAGGGAATTTGAATTATTTCTACAGGTACTAGGAGACCCATCAAAGGAGAGATAAGTATAATCAGATCTTTATCTCAGAAAAATGCTCTAGTATAAGAATGAGAGAATTAGGGTTGAGACTGTTGCAGTGGAGATTAGGAGAGCTGGTTAGGCCTGAACTAGGGCATTCCTTACATAATAAAGTAGAGGTGTTAAAAGAGAATTTTCAGAAGCTTAATCAAGAGGATTTGATGCCCATTCGTACATATTGTGAGAAAATCTAAGCAATGTCTCCTGGTTGGTCTTACTACCTTCATTTGCTGCTACTGTAACTTTCACCTGCTGTCTCATAGTCTTCCACCCCAAAATTTAGCTTGCTTTAACAGTCAGCTAGCTCATTTGATAATCCTCTCCCTTTACTCCCCCATACCGTGAACTCTGTAGGTTCAGCCTCCAGTTCCTGTTTTATTCCTTACTAGTCAACTTGAGCTCTCTGGTTTATAATGGATGCTACTTCATTTAAAGGCAAAACTAATCTCTAAAGTTGACTAGGAGATAAAAATACTTCATCTTTAAAAATCAGTTGTCTTAAATACCTTTGTATTTAGAAACTCTGGATAATAGTCTGGTATGTAATTATTAGGGTTATTCTGATATTTATAGTTGTTCCTGTTTCTGTTTTTGACACTAGAAAAGATCTAACTAGGGATGCCTCAAATTAAATCATAATAAAAAATTAGGCATTTTTAAAATTCTTTTTGAAATCTGCCTGCCCTTCTGAGAAATGAGTAGTTTTTTCATATCCTAAAACTGATTTAACTTAGCAGGGTAGGTAGTTATTAGGCTTACTCTTTAAGGGCATGGAAGAAAATATATTCTCTAAAAGTCAAATATAAACCACTTAGCAATTTGTCTGATAGTCAAATTATATCTGCTTGTGTTTTGGAAACTTGTGATGTTTATGCCTTTTATATGTGGAAAGACTGGTTAAAATTTTTTAACAACTCCCTCACTATGGGATATATTGTTACAATCAAGAAATACTTAAAATTTTAGAGATTTATGTTAAAATGTGCCACAATACTTATTCACACTGTTGGTCTCCCATTTACTAATTCATTTACTTTTGCTTCTGCTTTGGATAGTCTCCTTCACTTAAATGTCATCCTTTAAGAGGACATCCATAATTGTGGCTTTAGATTACACACTAAATCCTTTTTGAGATTGCTTCACAGAAAACAGAGCAAAGCTACTATTACAGAGAGATCAGTCTGGCACAAAGCCAGTTAACTGAATTATTGCTGTTATTTGTTTAATTCTCCCCAATAATCTCGTTAACAAAGTTTTCTTTATAGCTCCCGATATATATGAATCCTAGGGATTCTAAACAGCAAAATATGTATATTTCTAAAGTAAATAATATATTAACTGTAAATTACAGGTGATTTCATCTGTTTCTAAAATTGAGCATTTTATTCATCGTTTTTAAAATCTGTGAAAATATTTTTTCTAACACTCATCCTAGAAACTTAGAGCCTTGGTTACTCTCTATATCATAGAATAAGAGCATCTTTCCCTTTGTTCATACATTTATTCAGCATTTTTTTTTTAAGATTTTATTTATTCATGAGAGACAGAGAGGCAGAGACATAGGCAGAGGAGAAGCAGGCTCCTCGTGGAGAGCCTGATATGGGACTCCATCCTAGGACCCCAGGATCATGACCTGAGCCAAAGGCAGACACTGAACCACTGAGCCACCCATGCGCCCCAGATTTATTCAGCATTTAACCAACATTTAGTGAGCACCTATTTTATGCCAGGCAATGTAATCAAAATGAAGTATATTATGTGGTGTCTACCTTAAAGGACTCTACAGTATGATGATGAAGAAGGATTTGTCAATGAGTAATTAGTGACTAGACAGCAACTGTCAACAGAGCTGGAGTTGTGATGCTCTGAAATTTGATGCCCCTTCACCTGGTTTGTAAATATCCCTTCCAGAATTTGGTGCTAGACATTATTTGGGAATTCAAATAGCTCTGTACTTCCAGAGTACTTTTACTAGTGTTTGCTAGCAGAGAGTTGGATTTAATCAGGGTTGGAATTTTCCAGGTAATGTAACAGAGGGAAGGAGAGAAAGAGACAAGGAATTTGAAAGTGTATGCAAAGGAGTATTTATAATGATGGACCATGGAGTCTAAGCCAGGTAAGGGGGAAAGTAAGGACACAAGGGAGTTAATGGATAGTTTTGAAAAGAGGCCAGAGTCGATAGACAGAAGCCCCATTGGAGTCAGGGAATTGTTGGAACCAGTGGACTAGAAGGAGTGAGCCGGAAAGTGAGCCAGTAGAAGTCAGAGAATAGGTTCCCTGAAATGGAATTTTTAGGAGGGTTGTGGTTATTTGTAATGACGACTCCTGGGCCCAGTATGATCATTGAGCCAGGTGGTGGTGAGATAGAATAGAAGATACATTTTTTTCTATAAGATTACTGAGCATTTTAAAAAAGAAAAAAAAAATAAGATTACTGAGCAAAAAAGTGCTGTGATGAAAAATCATAACCTACCTTCAAGATGCTACTCAACTGTTACCACCTAGTTAAAGCCTCAACTTTCTCAGCTCTTCAAAAAAGTTACTCTTTTTCATGTTTCCATTATACCTCTTCATAATGGACTACAATCAGTTGTTAAATAATTGTGAGGACAAGAACCGTGTATTATTTACCCTTAGGATTCCCAAGCCTGACACAAATCATTACCCAAGTATGGTCGATGTGAAGTAAATGTTTTTCAGTTGAGTTGAGGAGATAATAATAATCAAGTGAAAATAGAGATTTTGAGGTATAAAAGAGGAAACTGATACAATAGTAAACTTGGTGTTGAACATGTTAGTAACATATCCATGAAGCCTTCCATGTTAATTCCAGATAGTACTTGTTCTTGGCTTTCCTAGTTTTTAATTCATTTACTGTCCTGTTTTTAATCAGGTTTTGATTAAAATAACTTTATCATTTTCTTACATGCCAATTTTCCACTGAGTAGCTTTATAACCCATCTCAAAAAAGACTAAGATTCTTGTTAGCAGAGCCATGGGTTTCTAGGGCAGTAAAGGCTACATTGAATGCACCCTCAATCCAGTTCCTTCAATGAGGGACATCACAAGTAAAGGAAGAGTGGTCATTTCCATCAGTTCAACATACACAGGCATGTATACAGGAGCTCCATGTATACAGGACAGCTCCTCTGTCCTTAGTGAATTAGATTAACTTTGAGAAAACTAGAAAAAAATACCTATTGTAGATAACAGTTTGTTATGTAAAATTTGTTGAATTAAAATCAACAAAGGTTTGTTTCTTTGATAAGAAATTATGGAAATCTCAGTGTTCCAAATTCATATTTCCTGGAGAAATGTTAACTGACTCTAAAAATAATCTTTGGAGCAAATAGGGTACAGAGCCATGTGGCTGCATTGCCTTTTTTCTTCTCTGCAAATGAATGGTCTTAGTATCATTCACTGGGACCTTTATATGGTTCTATTGTATAGAATTCTTTTTTTTCTATGTTTATTACCATGAGATTATAGTGGTATATATATGAAAACTTCTAGCATAACAAAGATCTAGTTTGTCCAGCATTGAGTTTCTGTGAGTTGCAGTGTGACTCTCCTCATGAAGTTTCCTTGTCTATTTCAGTTTACAGGTTTTATTTCATCAGTATAATTATTCCCAAGGCTATAATTTTCAATTACATCTTTTTAGTATTTTTACTTTGAGAAAGTTTTGTGCCTCCCACAGATACCAATATGATAAGCTTTGTAGACAGTAGCTAACATGTCTGTGACCTAGCCTTTGCTGTTACATGAAATCATAATTTTAGTATTGTCTGCGTTAATATTGTTTTCATAACAATTTTATTTTTAGCAAATCTCAGGTTTGTACATTTTTGTTTTTCACTTAAAGGAAAGAACGTTTGGTGTATGTGGGTATCAGTATTGAAAACATCATTCCTCCACAAGTAAGTTTCTGGTTTGTAGTATTTTTGAAGAAGAGACTGCCGTAATTGTTCTAAAATTTAACCCAGTTTATGTAATGTGAATGGTTTTAAATATATAGTATACCTGTTTTATTAAAAGTGAAAGTTTAGGACCATAAAGAAACCACCCAGATTTTCCTGTTTTCTGTTGGTTATTAGAAACTTCAATATTTGTTAACAGTTGGTTTCTTTGAAGAAATATTGTTTTACATTTATTTGTCTAATTTCTAATTAAGGATATCTCATGAGTGAAAGTACATGTAAGATGGTTTCCATTTTCATTCAGACTTAATTAAATCACATGCTTAAGTAACCTGTTTTGGTTAGTTACTTTCCTTCATCATCATGCTTCTTTTTCTAAATCCATTATTTCATTGATTCAGATATTTCACTAAATATCTTCTATGTGTTAAATTTAATTATTTGTTAAAAAAATTCATCAGTGGAGAAACTTCATCACAGTTGTTTTAAAAGAGGTAATTATAAATTTAAATATAAGAATTTAATACAGAAGTTCTTTTTT
Source organism: Vulpes lagopus (assembly GCF_018345385.1). Taxonomy (NCBI): domain Eukaryota; kingdom Metazoa; phylum Chordata; class Mammalia; order Carnivora; family Canidae; genus Vulpes; species Vulpes lagopus. Next base: position 28,566,584 of record NC_054838.1, on the reverse strand, counting down.
TTGATCATCAGTACTCTTTTTAAATCTCTTTACTTAGTATTGCCGTGTTCATTCAGTTTTTTGGGGGGGAATCACCTCACTTTTTTTAGATCTTTCCCATGTACTGCCAGACAGATATTAGAAAACTATTTCAAGAAATTTTTTCTGGACTCATAACCTATATATATATTATCATATTTTTAAACCAGGAGCCAGATTTTTCTGAAGATCATGAAGAAAAGAAAAAAGACTCGAAAAAAGCCAAAGCAAACTTACTTGAAAGGAGGTCAACTAGAACACGGAAATGTATAAGTTATAGGTATGAAATATATAGAAATGGTTACAACGAAAGAGTATAAAATGTTTTTTTTAATTATACAACATGACCCAAAAGTATATGCTTTTTCCCTTTGTAATGATCAATAGTGATTATATCCGTTACTTACTATCTTTAGAATCATACAGCTTTAGAGCAGCCAGCATGATCTTTTCTAAACCTAAATTTGCTCATGTCATTCTCTTCTGCTTTCTGCATTCAAATCTACTTTGTCAGATTTCTATAGCTCTTGGGATAAGGATCGATGCTTTTAACAAGGCCCCTACAGGCACTGCCTAGTCTGCTGTGTACTCAGCTTTTCAGCTTCGTCTCATCCACATTTTCCCTCTGTCATTATTAGCCAGTCTTCTTTCAACTCTTTTGCACATATTTTTTACTCAACCTAGGATTTTCCTCCTGTTTTTACCTAGTTAACCTTCTCTTGATCAAATCTATTATATGCCCTCATAACAACCAATTCTTCTCTTTGAAAGCACTTATCGTGGTGATTGTGATTTTAATTATTAAATTAATATTTGTCTCCCCCACTAGACTGTTAGCACGAAGGTAAAGACCATGTCTATTTTTCACAGTCTTCTGCCCTTTACACATGTTGCAACATGTCCTTGAGAAATACTGTTTGCTGTTAACTGCATCTGGCTTTATTTGTATCTGTCATTCTATCTGGATGAGTGGATACACAGAGTTTTACTTTTTCAGAATTTATGTTAAGGAAAGGCTAAGCTACAGCTGCAGGGTGGTTTTTCTTTCTTTTTTTTTTAAGATTTTATTTATTCATGAGAGACACAGAGAGAGAGAGAGAGAGAGAGAGAGAGAGAGGCAAAGACACAGGCAAAGAGAGAAGCAGCCTCCATCCAGGGAGCCCAATATGGGACTCAATCCCGGGACTCCAGGATCACACCCTTGGCTGAAGGCAGGCGCTAAACCGCTGAGCCACCCAGTGATTCCCTGCAGGGTTGTTTTTCATAACCTTGTTTGTAATTGTGAAAAACCTGGAAGTAAACTTTTAACTAAATTATGATACATCTGTAAGGTTTGATACATACTATTAAAATCTATGTTGTAGAAGAATTTTTAACCTGGAACTTGGGAGTCCTCTGAAATTAGATATAAAATTTTATGTTTGTGTGGATATGTATTTTTTTCCTAAAGAGGAAATCCATAGCTGCAATGAGTTAACTCAAAAAGCAAATATTTGGCTGTTAAACTCTTGTTAATCCATTGTGTGCTTTTAATCCAACACTGTCCGATAGAATTTACTATGGTTATGGAAATGTGCTATTTCTTTACTCTCTAGCACGGTAGTCAGTAGCCATATGTAGCTATGGAGCATTTAAAATCTAGCTAGTGAGGAACAGAATTTTTCATTTTAATTTAAATATAGATAGCCACACGCAACTAGTAATTACCATATTTTGCATAGTTTTAGACAAGTCACTTTATCCCTTTGGTCACCTCAGGTCTAAAGTGAAAGGAGTTTTGTATGTGAAGAAATCTTGGAGGGGATCGTCTAGACTTGTCAAAGATTCTTTAAGTTAGGGGAAACAGCCCTTGTGAGAGATAGATAATTCTAAAATTCTGACCATCTGTATATGGATTTTGGTAATAAATATGATCTTTGATGACAATAATAGTGTAGTCCTCACACTTAAGTTTTTTTTTTTTTTTTTTTTCACACTTAAGTATTATTACTAGAATACCAATTCAACTTACTTTGCTGTGTGATTTGTATAGTGAGAGGTTGGCAAACTATGGCCTGTGGAACAAATCTCTGCTTACTGCCAGTTTATGTAGATATAGCCCATGACCTAGGAATGGTTTTTATATGTATAAATGATTGAAAAAAAAAGAGCCAGAAAAGAAAGTTGTAAGATGATTACATGAAATTCAAATCACAGGGTCCATAGATAGTTATACTGGAACACAGCCACATTGGTTCACTTGCATTATCTATGGCTGCTTTTGCACTACAAGTGGCTGATTGAGTTGTTGCAACAGAGACCATATAGTCTACAAAGTCTAAAATATGTACTGTCTGGCCCTTTGCAAAAACAGTTGCTGATGCCTGGTATAGATGATCTTGGAAAATGAGTTAGATGCTGATTTACAAAAGAAATTGAGGTTAGCAGGAGTGAAGTTATGTAGTCCAACTCACACAAGCCCAAAGTGGCAGAGAGCATTTTTATATTGAGGCCTTTTTCATTTCAGAAGCGACTCCTCCTAACCCATAAACCAGGCTGTGATGTGATTATTGTGTATATATTTTAGATTTGATGAATTTGATGAAGCAATTGATGAAGCTATAGAAGATGATATCAAAGAAGCTGATGGAGGAGGTATGTGTTTATCATTCCCTCTTCTTCAGATGACTGGGCCAATAAGTTAATTTAAATGACTTGATTAGGGGCTCCTGGCTGGCTCAGTCAGTAGAACATACGACTCTTGATTCCAGGGTCATGACTTCGAGCCCCACATTAGGCATACAGACTACTTTCAATAAAAAACACAAAATAATGCTGATTAGAGCAATAAGCATAATTTTTTTATTCTCCCCAATGTGTATCACGATCACTATGGTTAAATGTCTGAGATTCAAAATAGTGTGTGGACATAGTGTCAGTGTGTAGACTCAGATCTTACTATTTTTCAAGTAGTTTTATGACCTGATACAAAATGTAAACATTCCTCTATAGATTAAAAAAATTTACTTCTCCTTCCAAATAGAAAACCCAGTTAAACTTCTTGCTGTCTATATTTAGATCACTATTGCTACAAAATCTTAAATATTATGGATAATCTGAATCTAAGTGATTACTTTAAATCAGCCTTTTAAAAATCAAATAGTAATTTCATAGTCTTTAACAGGTGACATAAAAATAAAAGGATTTGAAGGTAATTTAATGAAAGAGCTATATAGAGAATTACCAGTGCTCTAGTATGGAGCATTATAGTTTCCGTTAGTTCTTAGGAAAACTCTGAAGAGGATTAGTAATAAGTAGGCTGTCCGACCAGCTTTTTCAGGGCTCTACACCTTATGTACAGCTTTGCTGTGGGGTTCTCACCTTTTCTGTCCTGCACACACGTTTAAAAGTAAACAGATTGGTCTCTTTCTAAAGCCATGTCCAAAAAACACTTTGAAGAAGAGATTCTTTAGTGATTGCTAATAGGTATGAGATTTCCTTGGAGGTTGATGAAAACGTTCTGGAATTCGTTAGTGGTGATATAATTTGTTAGTGGTTAGTAGTCACAACTTTGTGACCACTGAAAATCTTTGAATTATACACTTTAAAAGGGTGTATGTTATAGTATGTGAATTATTTCAAATTTTTTAAAAAGTTGCTTACATGGAAAACATCTGCTTAGTGTAGACTAAAACACATGCAAAAATTCTCTCACTGAGAGCTCTGTCAGCTGAAGTTTTGAGAAAACTGCTTGTTTGTAGGAAAAAAATGAATGAGCTGCTAAGCATGAACAAGGATATTAGATAGATATTAAAGAGAAGCTTTTAATAAACGTACAGTTGTCTCTCTTCCTCCCTCTCTCTATTCCCCTTAATGCCCTCCCCTCCACCCCTGAACTCAGGAGCTGGTCGAGGAAAAGATATCTCCACCATCACAGGTCATCGTGGGAAAGACATCTCTACTATTTTGGATGAAGAAAGAAAAGAAAATAAACGACCCCAGAGGGCAGCTGCTGCACGCCGGAAGAAACGCCGGCGACTGAATGATCTGGACAGTGATAGCAACCTGGATGAAGAAGAGAGTGAGGATGAATTCAAGATCAGTGACGGGTGTGTGGTTTGCCAGGAGATCCCATTCCCTAGTTACAGGCCTAAATGGGGCTCGCAGAGAAGCTCGGCCATGCTGCAATGGGGCTTTGTTCTTCATGCACATGGACAGTCTCTTTATTTTTAGGCTATCTAAAACAGATTCAAGAGTGCTGATGTTGGTTCTTTTTAGATCAAAACAAAGTAGGGGGATCCCTGGGTGGCGCAATGGTTTGGTGCCTGCCTTTGGCCCAGGGCATGATCCTGGAGACCCAGGATCGAATCCCACATCAGGCTCCCGGTGCATGGAGCCTGCTTCATGCCTGTGTCTCTGCCTCTCTCTCTCTCTCTCTCTCTCTCTCTCTCTCTGTGACTATCATAAATAAATAAAAATTAAAAAAAAAAAAAACAAAGTAGGTTTACGGTTGTTTAATATTCAAAATTATATTTACATTTTATTAACTATAATCAAGCATTCATTTGCTGTGCATCTCCATGCCACCTTCTGCCATGTCCATGAGAGGTTCCTAGTCAAATATGATAATTAGGCAGGTACAGGTAATTAGGTACTATTCTCTGGTGACCCACAGAGGTTTGAGTTGGGGTAAGCAATCCAGTATGGAAGATCAGGAAAGATTTTCTTCAGAGCAAATGCTGAAAGAGTATCACTAAGTGAGTGATACAATCACTCTCAGATTGTTAGTGGGAGAAACATAAACCACAAAAAAAAAATCATTCTGTGTGATTGCTACCAAAATGTAGGTAAAGCCTAAGTTACGGTATAAGCGAAGAATCTGATCAATTTAGGGAGTTCAAAGAAAGCCTGAGTTGAAATAAAGCTTGATCTGAAATTTGAAGAATGAAAAATTAGGCAAATCAGTCCATTTTAGATTCAAAGTGAGATGAGAAAGAGGGCATCCTAAGAGGAGTCACGTGTCCAAGGTACGATTATGCCTTGCTAGGCATAAAACATCATGGAAGGTCTAGGAAATTCCTGGTATGTCAGGGTAGCAAGAATTTGAGGAAGGAGAAGTAAAGAATACCCTGTGGGAGATGTGGCTAAGAGATAAAGAGGAACCAGCAGATGGAGTGATTTGTTTCTCTTGCATAGGAATTTCACTTTTACCCTAAAGATGATGAAAGCCCACGGATGGGATTTAATCATCAGGCTAATGAGGTTTATGTTTTAGAAAAATTCATCCTAGCATTCATTTGGAGGATATATGGAGGGGAAATGAGTCTAGAGACTAGAGGAACTCCCTGAGGAATTGCTACAGTGGTTTAGGTAGGAGATGAGTGCCGGAACAAGGAGGGATCGGATTTGAGATAATTATCTTTTAAGAGGTCAACACAGGGAGGAGTTAATAATTGATTAGATGTGAGAAATTAGGAAAAATATCAGATTTCTGGTTTTAGTTACTGGGTAGGTAAGGCTAGGCAACAGAAGAAGAGAGGAATAGATTTTAAATAATGAGTTCTCTTTGGGATGTGTTGAATTTAAGGCATGTGGGGGACATCCCAAAATGCCAAAGCAATTTATATACAAAAACCAGCATCAATTCATCTTCTTAACTCATCCAAGAAAAGAATAGATGGCAAAAACCTTTCTCTATTTTATTAACCGACAAATTGATAAAAATTATCCAGGTATTTTACATTAACCATTACTTAATGATTCACTGGACTTGTTAGAATTTGAACTCAGAATCATAATTCATCTGGCTTCTCTTGGACAGATCTCAAGATGAGTTTGTTGTATCAGATGAAAACCCAGATGAAAGCGAAGAAGACCCACCATCTAATGATGACAGTGACACTGATTTCTGTAGCCGGAGACTGAGGCGACATCCCTCCCGGCCAATGAGGCAAAGCAGACGTTTGCGGAGAAAGACCCCAAAGAAAAAGTACTCTGATGATGATGAAGAGGAAGAGTCTGAGGAAAATAGTAGAGACTCTGGTAAAAATAATTTGTATCTGCTCAACTCTTATGACCTCTGGAGTTAAGAGTTCTTAAGATAAAATTCCATTAAATTATAATACAAGGTTTCTAATAAAACTTTGAATTCTCTTCTTATGACTCACTAGTAACTTAAGTTTTTCACAGAAAGCACTTAAAGCATATCTCAGAAAATAAATACAGATGGATGTGTTAACTGCATAACAAATTCATTGAAGATTGTGATTAATTGGGCAGCACGAGTGGCTCAGTGGTTTAGCGCCTGCCTTCAGCCCAGGGTGTGATCCTGGAGACTCGGGATCGAGTCCCACATTGGGCTCCCTGCGTGGAGCCTGCTTCTCCCTCTGCCTGTGTCTCTGCCTTTCTCTCTGTCTCTCATGAATAAATAAATAAAATCTTAAAAAAAAAAAGAAGAAGAAGAAAGATCTTTAAAAAAAAAAAAAGATTGTGATTAATTCTTTTGGTGCAAAGTTTCCATGTCTAGACTTTATCTTCATAGTGTTTCTTTGGAATCATTCTCAATAAGCTGAGAACATTTTTCTCCAATATAAGTTAGCAGTAGTTGATATTCTTATATTTTATGCTTATCCCTATTAACTGAATAAATAGTGACAGGCACAGCATCTAAAAGAACAGATATGAGTACTTTATAGAATTGGCAGATAGGTAGCTGTCCTCTCACTTGAGGAAGTGTCACAGCCAGGAAAGAGTATTACATCCTTGACCTAGCTGGGCTTATGGGTTTTTTGTTTCATATGTCACATAATCACAGTATAATTATCAAAGTCAGACATTTTAAAATATTGATAAACTACTTTCTGTAATTAACAGTATACATTCAGATATCAGGTGTCCCAAAATTGTCCTTCATATCAATTTTTTTCCTAGGCCAGGATCTAATCCAGGAATACACATTGCATTTATTAATATCTCTAGTCTTTAATCTAGAATATTCCTCAAACTTTGTCTTTATTGATCCTGACATTTTTGAAGAATACACTCTAGTTAATTTGTTAAATGCTCCTCAATTGGGTTTTTTTGTTTCCTGCAATTAAACTCAGGTACACATTTTTCAGAAGGAATATCACAGAGGTAATATGTATTATCTGGGTCTCCATTATTTTTCCCTTTATAATTTAACAGTAATGTGTAGGAGGGCATTTTGAGACTGTATATATACCATTTCCTTTTTTTTTTTAATTTTAAGATTTTATTTATTTATTCATGAGAGAGAGAGAGAGAGAGGCGGAGACACAGGCAGAGGGAGAAGCAGGCTCCATGCAGGGAGCCCCATCTGGGAATTGATCCCGAGACTCCATGATCACACCCTGAGCTGAAGGCAGATGCTCAACCACTGAGCCACCCAGATGTGCCTATACCATTTCTTTTTAGATGTTTCACCCATAGTTTTAGCATTCATTGATGATTTTCTAGTTCCATCATTCCTTTCATATTTATTATTTGATGTTCTTTAAGAAAGCACTTTCCCTTCTCCTCTATATGTTTATTTCTTTATTTCAGGATGTGCTTGTGGATTCTTATTTTAATCTGTGGGTATATGTTACCATTGCTGTATAGACTCAGTTTGTCCCAGGTTTGGCCAGTAGGGACTCCTTAACACTTTTGGCAAGCCATTTTGAAGTTTTTGAAATTCATTAGAGAACAAAGGTGGGTGTGATAATTCAGTGGAATTTGTTAGCACTCCTGAAATACCGTTCTGATACAATATCATAGTCTCTTGTTTATTAATCAGAGATGGTAAGGACAGTGCTATTTAACAATACTTTGAGAATTTAAGTAGCCTTCTATGCTATAATTAGCAGATTTTATTTCCACATTGGAAAAAGGTCAAAAATATAACTGCAGTTCTATGCTTCTTTGAAACAAATTTGTCAGTTTTCTTGGATTAGAGAGTTTAATCCATAAAATACATTGTGAAATTATAACTGTACCATACACCTGTACACATAGGAACAGCAGATTATTTTGAGGCAGAATAGCAACTATCCACCAAGAAGAGCAGCCATGTAGCTGTCTGAGTAGCTGTAGGTTGAGATAAGAATTGTATAAAACATCATTTACTCTCAAATTATTGGCTGCTACTAGGGAACATTAGTGAGGTTTGGTATTAAAGACCCCTCTGCATTTACTCATATCATTAAAAGGAAAATAAGACACTTATAGGGGTGCCTGGCTAGCTCAGTCAGTAGAGCATGTGACTCTTGGTCTCAGGGTCATGAGTTTAAGCCCCAGGTTGGGCCATTGAGCCTACTTTAGAAAAAAAAAAAAAAAAGACTTAACAATGATTATTATTAATTTAAAGATTGTTATTACTGAACCCTACTTAATAATTTTACATTTTTATGACCTACGAGCTAATCACATTTCTCTTGAGTAGACTTAAATTTTGTACTTCTTTTTCCTTGAACAGAAAGTGATTTTAGCGATGATTTTAGTGACGATTTTGTAGAAACTCGGCGAAGGCGGTCAAGGAGGAACCAGAAGAGACAAATTAACTACAAAGAAGATTCCGAAAGTGATGGTTCCCAGAAGAGTTTACGACGGGGAAAAGAAATCAGACGAGTTCACAAGCGCAGGCTTTCCAGCTCAGAGAGTGAAGGTAAAGAGTAGATCTCCAGTTTACAGAACTTTGGACAAGGCAGAAATAGAAGCTATAAAGTAAACTCAGGATTGTGATTCAGTATAAGCAGTGATATCTTTGAGACAGAACCCATTATTTTTTTGCCTGGTTCCTTTTTATAAATTAAATAAATGATACTTGATAAGATACTGATTTTTATTGTCTCCATTGTAATAATTAAACTCTTCATGAAATAGACAAATCTCAGAAAATTAAGATTGGAGCAAGAATTCTGCTTCCTTATTATTCACGGCCCTCATTTTGAAATAACCTGTGATTGGATAACTGAACAATTTCAGATACAGATGCCTGCTCTCTCTTTCTACCTTGACAGTGAGCTTCAGTTGGTAACTGTATTATTTCTTAATAATAGTTTTAATTGTATTCTATACCAGGAGTGTAGGAAAAGCTCTCCAATATGAATTTGTGATATCCATTTAGTCTTATGGTTATTCCAGTTCTTATAAATATGATTCTAACCCTCACTTTTGCCCCTTTCTTTTGACTTATTAATTCTTTGTCATTTATGATCTGTTTTGAAGATTTCAAAGACCTTATCAATTAAGTTTGAGCCCAAGCTAGGTAAAGGAGGAAAAAAAAGTTTGAACATGGGAGGCTAAAGAAAGGAGGTGAACATCTGATTGTGGTTATTTCTCTTCATGTGTCATTAAAGACAGACAAATTCTATAATCCAACTATTACAAACAAATGTTATTGCACTAGTCACTATTCTAGGCGCTGGGACTAGAACAGTGAACAGAACAGCCAAAAACATGTAACACCCATGTGTACCTCTTATTTTAATTAGGAGGAGAAATAATAGACAAGATAAATAAGTAGAACCTGTGCTGTATTAGGTGGGGATAAATACTGTGAAGAATAAGGGAGAACAAGGAGTTGGGTTGGGAAAGTAGCTGGAACCTCCGATAGGGCACCACAGGGACACCTTACTGAGACACCTTTGAGTCAAGACCTGACAAATGTTGGAAATATGTCATGCATTTATCTGAAGGAAGAGTGATACAGGCAGATGGAACAACTAATGTGAAGGCCTAGCAACAAGTTTGTGCCTGGCATGCTCAGGAACAGAGAGGAGGCCAGGGTGGTTGAAGGAGAATGAGCGAAGGGGTGAATTGAATGAGATGCTGCAGAGATCAGCAGGAGTCATGAGCAGTAGTCAACGACTACAGCCCACTCGTTTGTGTAAATAAAGATTTTGTAAATCATGTTTTATTGGGCCAACCACGCCATTGTTTCTCTTTTTTTCTTCTTCTGTTTCTTGAAGGTAGACTCAAAGAATTTACTGTTGGGTTAGAAGGGAGAAAGAAAACAATCCAAACATAACTAAGTGATTAGAACAGTAGAGTTGCCAGTAACTAAGGTGGTGGGGACCAGAGCAGTGCAAGTTTGAGGCAAAAGCGTAGGACCTCAGTTCTGGACATGTTAGGTTTGAGATGCCTGTTTAGAAATTCCAGCATAGATGTTGAGTAGGCAGGTTGATACATGAGTGTGGAACTTAGGGGTTGCCTCAAACAAACATGAGTCATCAGCATATAGATGCAAAGCCATGAGATTAAATGAGACCACCTAGATGTAAATAGAGACAAGAAAAAGAAGACATTCAAGGACTAACAAGGAAGGACATTTAATAACATGGGTTAAGAGTTAGTGCAATATTTCAGCTGTGTAGAGAGTTGGATGCTCAGTTTAATCTTTCCTTATTATGTTTACATGATTCCATAATTTGGGGGCTAGTGGATAAGAGTTTCTCAGTGTGTGACCACCCTATCTTCATTTAATTTAAGGATCATCATATTTGTTTTCTAAGAAATCTGATTTTGCTCTTTCCTAAAATCTTAGTTAAAAAGCACACTAGTGGATCATATTGTGGATTGTTACAGTCCTGAGAGGAAAGAGAAATCAGGCCAGTTATTGGAGGGAAATATGGATGCATGGGCAAGTCTAAAAGCAGGAGATGGGGTGAATATGGGGAGGAAAAGGAGAATTACTTAAATCTGATACGGTTAACTGTGTCGATGGCTTAAATGTGCTATTTATTCTAGAGAGCTATATGTCCAAGAACTCTGAAGATGATGAGCTAGCTAAAGAATCAAAGCGGTCAGTTCGAAAGCGGGGTCGAAGCACAGATGAGTATTCAGAAGCAGACGAGGAAGAAGAAGGCAAACCATCACGAAAACGGCTACACAGGATCGAGACAGATGAGGAGAGTTGTGACAATGCTCATGGAGATGCAGATCAGCCTGCTCATGACAGCCAGCCCAGGGTCCTGCCATCACAGCAAGAGAGCACCAAGAAGCCCTATCGGATAGACAGCGATGAGGAAGAGGACTTTGAAAATGTAGGCAAGGTGGGGAGCCCTTTGGACTATAGCTTAGTGGACTTGCCTTCCACCAATGGACAGAGTCCTGGCAAAGCCATTGAGAACTTGATTGGCAAACCAGCTGAGAAGCCTCAGACCCCCAAGGACAACAGCACAGCCAGTGCAAGCCTGGCCCCCAATGGGACAAATGGTGGGCAGGAGGCAGGGGCACCAGAAGAGGAGGAAGATGAGCTTTTAAGAGTGACTGACCTTGTTGATTATGTCTGTAACAGTGAACAGTTATAAGACTTTTTTCCCATTTTTGTGCTAATTTATTCCACGGTAGCTCTCACACCAGCGGGCCAGTTATTAAAAGCTGTTTTATTTTTCCTAGAAAACTCCACTACAGAATGACTTTTTAGAAGAAAAATTTCAACAAACCCTGAAGTCTTTCTGTGAAGTGACCAGTTTTGAACTTTGAAGATAAATAATTGCTGTAAATTCCTTTTGATTTTCTTTTTCCAAGTTCATGGTCCTTGGTAATTTCATTCATGGAAAAAAATCTTATTATAATAACAACAAAGATTTGTATATTTTTGACTTTATATTTCCTGAGCTCTCCTGACTTTGTGAAAAAGGGTGGATAAGAATGCATTCCGAATCTGTGAGGACCCAAAACAGAATTAGGGGTGGGAGAAAGCACTTGTGCTTTAGCTTTTTCATATTAAATATATATTATATTTAAACATTCATGGCATATATGATGATGAACAGACTGTTTAAAAGCTCCAGTCTGTATTGTTGCAGTTTGAGAACTGTAGATAACATCATACATAAGTCATTCAGTAACAGAATTCATGATGTCAGCTTGTTTACTATTGGAGATAACCACACTTAATAAAGAAGAGACGGAGAAAGCACCATCATTAAAAACTCTAACCTGAGTTTCTGTTATAGCGGAGTTTCTTATTTAAAAAAAAAAATCATCTGAAAAACATTTGTACAGTAAAATGTATAATGAAGCTTTGACAACCAGATTGTGCTAGCAGCAATTTTTTTTAAGCAGCTTTATGCAGTGGTGATGAAGTGGCCTCTAATATACTATCAATAGAGAGTTATTAGTGAAATAAGTATGGTCTTTCTTTAGGCCCAAGTGGACTGTAAACTTTGCAGATAGTTGTAACTCTTGTCTTCTGGCCACTTAATATCTAAATATCTGAAATACCCCATTTTGAAAGAAATACATCTATACATAACATACATGAAGAGATGCTAAGCTGACAGCGGTATTTTAGCACATTTGAAGACGGGGAAAGGATTTTCAGGTGAATTTTAACTGGTCTATTCTTGCCCTTAGTATCTACTTCAAATTGAAGTCTACAAACAAAGCAGTTCCTTTGGGAGGTTTTTAGTTTGAGTTTTAGCATGTATGTGTGTGTATATGTGTGTGTGTATGTGTGTGCATTGGAATTTCCTATCTGCCTGGATATATTAGCAGGGTTTGAATGTAGTTTTGGCCTTTGGCCATTAGACTTCTATTAAAATTCATTAATAGTCACACAACCAACCTAGAGTTGATTGAGAACCGCCAGTCTGCTTACTGGGCATGACATCCATTTTAAACATCTCAACACTTTAAAGAGAGATATGCCCCTTTGTTTCAAGAAAAAGGGGTTTATAATTAAATACCTAACATGTAATTGACACTAAAATATGAACTTTGTCTTATTTAGTTACTGTTACAGCTGTAAAATTCCCGGCAGAGCCATAAATAACGTTGTATAAAGTATAGCACTTGTGATTAAACCTTGCCTGTCAAATTCCGAAACCTTCAGCCATTACTTCTGTGAATACTTTTGCCCTGGGATTTGGGTTTTTCTGTTCCAGTGTTGTGTCTGTTGCCGGCAATGGACACACCATATCTGCTGCTGGCCCAAGAACTTTGTTGATTTTTCTTTCCAAATTAAGCATTATATGTGCTAGTCAGTGTATAGTAAAGCACTTCTCTTTTTTATTATTAAAAAGCTGGCATTAGACTTGCATTATAAATACCTCTCTAGAAACTTTATACTCCTTTCCCTTCCTCAACAGGTGTTGCCCTTAAATCTTATCTTTTGGCCTTGAAAGTTTATAGCTGTTGTTTTTCATTTGTTGGTTCTTTTGTTTGTTGTGTTTTGTTTCACTTTAGTTGTGTAGTACCTGCCCATTAATATTTTTGCTTTGATTCTAGCAATGTATATGTATCTGTATAAAAAATAAAATAATGAAAGCAGCCTAAAAATAGGATGCACCCATAGCACGTGGTTCCAAGCAAGTTGTGATTTGTATTTTGAGACAATGTTCTGCTGGAAGGGAGGGAAGGGCTTTACACTTACAGACAGTGGAGCAAGGTTATTGCCATAAGGAGCCACAGTCACTTACCAAGCCTCCTTTCTAGCCAAATTGGTTCATTGGTTTGAAAATCAGTTACGAATGGTTGTTAGCCTTTTTAAACTATCTAATAGGCAGGCAATAGAAGGATTCCTACTAGTGCCAGGTAAGTGGTTTGAATGTGCAGGTGGCCTCCACTGCCCCCGTTCCTCCTCTGCCATTTTAGTCCTGTAGCTGGGTAAAGCCACTACCACGTAGAAACTCCCACGTACCCCGTCTCTACCTCTGGACACACCAACTTCTGCTTCCACCACTCTGTAGTTAAGCAAGTGATCACAAATATCCAATGGGTAGATTATTTATTTTACAGATGCCTAATGTGAAATAAGGAGCTCTTTTTATCTTTTTCCTACAGAGAGCAAAAAGGTCATTGTTACCATGGTAAAGACGGAGTATTCAGTTAGCATAGGTCCCACTGACATGGGTTATGATACCACTTTTGCTGCCTATTAATTTACTGAACTTGAATCAAGTATGAACTTGAGAGTGAATGCCTGCCTTCTAATCTTACATTCTGATTAAGCCAATTAACTGTTTCATCTACAAAGAGTGCAATCTAAACAGCTCATACTTACAAATTATTATGCAGAGAGGTTAATTATGGCCAATTAGATGTTGGGCAGTTCAAAACCAATTCTGCTGCTTGATGATTAGATTTGGTCCCTTATAAAGGGAAATATTAACTGAACATGCTTTGAAGAAGTTTTTTAAAATGGTAGGAAAAAGTAAATGTTCTTTATCCAAAGGTGTAATTCAGTCATTAGGAACTGGACAGAGTGTAGGAAAGCAGCAGCTCATCTAGAGTTTAGAACGTGTTGGATCCTTAGAGTACTAACCATATAATAGAGTCCTTTGATACTTTAAACTTTTTTTGAAATACAGGTGGACTCCCAGTGTCAAACTCCACAGTCTATAGCACATGTAAAAAAGGGGAGATGTAGTTTAGTGTGCAGCATATTTAGTTTGCAATTTCTGTAAAGGTTTGAAAACTGGCCAAATTTTCACAATGCAGAAGCTTTGAATTAAAATATGTGACAAGAACTCAGACTGAGAATACACATCTTGGTTTCATAGACTTGTGTCGATGAAATAGGGTTTAGTGTAAAACATTGTCCATTGTTGGCACATTATTAAAGAATGATGGCAGAGATATTTTCAAGAGTATATTTGCTATATTGAAGTTGGGTTTCCTCCTTGACATGTCTTTTTCCAGTTGGTCAAGGTTGCGATGCAGAGAATAAAGAGGAATTTTATTTAGAATAAATTCATGTCTGCTGATAGTTTGTTTTTTTTAATATGACCTGCCAAAGAACCAAGGACTTCGAATGCTAAAGAAATTGTTGAAAAAACATTTTAAATTAAATTTAAAAGGATATTACAAACTCCAGTTTTCACTTTTTGGTTGATACCCTATCCCATAATATGCATCTGAACAAAGTATGTATATTAAAAATGTAGACATATCCTTGTTTAGAGGTAAAGTACTGGGAAAATGATACCGATATTTAAATGGGCTTGATGGAATTTACTTTAGCACAAAGAATTCCTTTTTAGCTTGTTTCTGGGGATGAGAGATGTTAACCATTCCCTAGTTCTACCATATGACTGAAAGGAACCCAATGAATCTGTAAGTTTTAATAATCAGAAAAAGTTGTGAACTCTGCCCTTCACCAACACAGTGAAACAGGTCCATGATTGCCTCACAGCTATAGAACAAGTATTCAAAAGACCCACATCTTTTTTTTAAATAGAACATACATATATGTATGTATATATATATATATATAAGTTAATATGTGTATACATACTTTAGATGTTAGTAAAAATGAATCCTCTGAAATCATTAACTGACTTAAAAAGACATAAGACAAATAATTGTACCTGATGTGAAATTATGAACATTTAATTACAGAAAGTCTAGAGAAAAATAGTGAGGTTTCTCTTCTTAGTTTGACATTCTAAAAAAATATTCCTGGTTCTCCAAGAAGTAAGAATGCCAAGACTGCATATCTGCTATTGTCTACCTAGTCCTCTGTTTAATATTGTTATTAAACCTTTTTAGAATAAAATCCATTCCTATTTTATCCACCATTCCCAGTATGTACCTGTAAACCTACTTTGCAAGTGGCAGTTCAACTGCTGATTTTCTTATTTTTATATCAGTCCCAAAAGACAAGGCCCTTTGCTATCAATGTATTTAAACTGAGTTATCGTGTTATGTGTACACTTAATAATTTGTTTTCAAGATATTTCACTTCAACTTAAATCATCATTTAACATTTTTTTTTGAGTGCCAAGAATTGCTAAGTAACTATGTAACATACTGAAGAGAGTCATTACCCAGCAAGCAAGCGGTCTTCATAAGCCAAACTGTAGTGTGCTTGGTATATAACCACTTTAGATTGTACACTCAATACTTTATTCATATAAACCCTCTCAGAAATTTGAGTAGAATAGAATTCCATTAGTGAATTTTTTTCCCTCATTTTGGTCATGTAAACTCAATCTTTTTTTCACTTTATATTTATACAGTTTCATTCTGGGAAATGCTGCAAACCCATTCTGGCACATTGTGATTTCAGTTAATGAAAATGTTAATTTTATTTTAATAATTTTTAAGATTTATCTATCCTATGCATAAGTTATACAAGAGGGCATAACAAATTATTAGATGAGTAGAAATTTATTAAGCTCCTTAGACATTTTGAATGAGAAAAAAACATTTAAAGGAACTACATTTGTGTTTTTTGCCAAACCGGTACAAGCTAGTAAATGCACTAAGGACTGAGTGACCTGCCTTGTTCATTTTGCCACTGGATGATGTAAGTTAAGAATGGAACTGTTAACCCTAATTATATATTTTCTTGACTTTCATCACTTTCTAAAGAAATCTAATTTAAGTGTTTGGGGTTTTGTTTGACCTGTATTTATTGAGTTCTGGTCATAGACCAGGAGCTGCATGTCATGCTTATGGATGACCAGAACACAGTCATTGGGATACTTAATGGCTCAAGACCTTCTGAATCATTTAACTTATTTTGTATGTTGCAAAAAAAAAAAAAAATTTATTTTGCTTGAGAGTCACATTTTTTATATAATTGTACAGCTTTTAAGGGTTGGGAGGTGGAAAGATACCCTAAAATAGGATGTAGATTTTTACAATTGTGTTTATGCTAGAACATCTCCAGGTGCATTATGTAATTAAAACTAAAATTGTTTAAAAATCTGTGCCATGGTCTTTTTCATTTTCCTGCCCTTTAGCAGAGTTGGTGCATGTCAATACTGCTATGTGGACAAGCCTTGGAATTAGGCTTATAACCCTTATTTCCAAAGCTTTAAGATCATTGCATGAAAATTATACACAAACACGTATACACATACACACACATACATAAAGACACATAACATGTACACACACAGATCTAGTTTATATTAGTGTAAATGAATTTTCAATTTCGGAACAGCTATAATAGCCTAAATTTGGCAGTTAACAGCATATTATAGTGTGTGATTTTTGTAATGCCGAACTAGGGTATTCTAATTGTTGGTCTGATGTTTTCTTAGCAAAGTAGCTTCTTGATAATAGTATGAATTGTAGCTTGCCCAAACCTGCCAGGAGGTTTTGCATACACCTTGAAAGAGAGTGTCCCTTGCTGGGATAGGTGGGGTGGGTTGGGGCAGAGCTTCGTTTCTTTTCAATCTGTAAAAGAAGGAAATCTAGAATTGCTTGATTTGATTCTTACTATTCAGTAGACTTAATTTCACAGGAATATTTTTCTGCTGGAAGGGATATCAAATTCAAATTCAAATTCTCTCCACATTTGATGAAAAGTATCTTTAAAGCTTGTAGAGTTGCCGATTCTAGCAGTCTTTTACATGGCACATTTTACCATAACTTAAGATACCAGTATGTTTGCCATCTGATAATTTTACCATTCTAGTTTCTCACCTTTATAGCACAAGTGTATTCTTATAAAGAATTAAGTTCATCTAAGTGTGTCAAAATTTCTATCTAAACTACCTTAATCTATTGTCAGCTAATGTGGGATTGTCAGTTTCTTTGCTATCTTCACCCATTCAGAGGTGAAGTCTGGGAATCATGAATTTCCAGGTGAATACAAATTCCAGATAAGAATTTGTAAATGGTATATGTTAAATTTTCATTTTGATTTTAAAGTAATAGTGGCTGAGATTCAGGGGGCATTTGATCAAATGCCTCTTGGATTTTCAGACATGCTTATATGAAATGCTTTATTTTCCTATGCATAAAAAATTATTCCTGGAATAGGTTCTCAGAATGCTTTATTTTATTTCTAGGAGATGAGAGCTAAAGCAGAAGCTCCATGGTTAGCATAAAACTGTTGAGGTAATCAGGACTGTGCTGTTAGTCAAACAGGGGAAGCTGGAATGCTCTCTGCCACATATAATGTACTGCATGTGTGTGTGTTGGGGGGGAGATTTGAAAACTGGAAATGTAATTCCAATAATGCACAAGGTAAATTTTGTGCATAGAAAATATGGGAATTCCTGGTAGCTTAAAGCTTCAGGGGTTAACTGCAGTGTATGAACACCTAGTGTGTTAGAATTGCAGTGCATAGTTGTTTAAATATAATATTCCTTGTAAGTGACAACCAAAATATGTTGTGGCTGGTGCCAATATTTTTTGTTAATGAAATGTTCAATGTCTCACTACAGTCTGATCAGAACTCTTGGTGTTATAAGCCAGGCCTAAAGCTATTTTATAGCTATTGGCCTAATTGTGTAACTTTTCCTTTCAAAATGTTTTATTATAATACTTCTGTCATTTCTTTCACTTAATATATGTCAATTGTCATAATAAAAAATTTAAATAATTTGATGTATTTAGCATGATGTGTTTGCAAACTTAGTTTATTTTCAACTTCATGGCACATAGAAGGCTAAGAATTTTCAGTAATAGTTGACAAAGGCTGAAAATTTTGTCATCTAAGGAACAGATGAATTGTTTTCTACTATCTAGAATGTAAATTTGCGTGTGTATCAATTTCCCCAAAGTAATTTTTAAGACTGTATGCCAGCTAGGTGAGTTATAGATTTTAGAAGGTTATCTTTTGAAAGATTTCCCTTTAACTTCTAGAGAACTCACACGTTTTTTAAAAAACATTTATTTACTCATGAGGGACACAGAGAGGCAGAGACACAGGCAGAGGGAAAAGCAGACTCCACACAAAGGCCGACGTGGGACCCAACTCTGGACTCCGGGATCATACCCAGAGCTGAAGGCAGATCCTCAACTGCTGAGCCACCCAGGCATCCCTCTTTTCTTTTAAAAACTGAGAATTGGTGTATTATACTGGGGCCATTTAATAGAGGCATAATTATAAAAAATAATGAAAAGATTCCTAGTGAAACTAAGTTAAATGTTGGGTGAAATGAATGCTTGTATCATTTTGACCCTTCAATGACTTTGCATGAGTTCTTTAAGGTCCTCAAAGTCCAAATGAAAATCAAAGAAAAAGAGGATCCTCTAAGAGGATGTGATTTAATATTTGCAGCATTAGTTTAGCACATGAAAGCATATCCCAAATGGAAAGTTACCCAGGAACCTACTAGTTGACAGTACAGGCCTATAGCTTCCTGTTTTTCTTGCCCACTTCAGAGCTACTTTATCCACACTCAAGTTCTCAACCTTGTCTCCAGCCTTCTCCAAGAAGGAGGTGTCTCCTGTTTTTATCACATCACTTCTGTGTCCCTGATCTGGCCCCTTCCCTCTTGCTTCCTGTGGGACTTCACATTTCAGTGATGTCACTACTCTCCACCCTTCTATACTCAAGTCCTTTTTATACAAACCTCTATCCTGGAAAACAAAAGTGTTACCCTGTCTTCCATTCAATCTGCCTCTCAGTTATTTCTTATTTGACTGCCAGCCTATAGAAATGGTAAATTTTATTGGAAGACTCACTGAAATGCCAGAAATTCCTAAGAGAAACTCTGGGAAACTAGCAGGATTCTCAGCCACATACTTGAACTCCATCTTTAGGAACAACTATTACAGAAAGCTGAAATTGACAATGGGGAAAGATGTTACTCCCTGTTCCCTGCAATTGTTTCCTATCTTTCTGCGAAGACGCCCGTTTTCTTCTGACTTTGGCATTATGCCTGCTAGCAGGATGCCAGTAATTGCACTGTGAACTCATGCAACAAATAGCTCTTACTCTATCACTTGGAGCCAAAAAGTTGGAAGGACTTGATTAATGATGATAGAACCTGATTAGAACCTGTGCTGTCTCTAGCTTGAACCATAAAAGTAAATTTTCTGTATTTCCAAGTCTAATGTTTTGGTTTGTTTTTTAAAAATAAGGATGAATTTTGAGGTAACTAGGGCTTACCAACAATCAAGAGAAGAAAGCTGGCTCAATTCTGGAAAACCAGAAAATTGGTTTCAGATTCAGACTGATCTAGAAGGCAGGGCTAGAGTTTTAACTGGAATAAGCAGAATGAGGACAGTGCAGAAGAGGCAAGGACCCAAAACCAGAAAAGGCATATGAGAGGGGAAGATAGGGCTAGGAAGCAGTCTTTGTGGTGCTTGTCTTCTCTGAGACACAGCCACTTCTAAAAATTTAGATGTGCTTATGCAGTGATTTCCAAACCAAATTGTAAATTTCATTTTAAAACCTTTCTTCTTGGTTTTTAAAATTGAGATGAAATTCACATACCATAAAATTCACCACTTAAAGATGTACAATTTAAAGGTCCTTAGTATATTCACAAGGTTGTCATCACCCCCAAAAGAAACCCAGTGTTATGGGCAGTCAGTCACCATTTTCCCCTTCCCCTGAGACCCTGGCAACTACTAACCTACTTTCTGTCTGTAAGGACTTGCCTGTTCTGGACGTTTTATATAAATGGAATCATACAATATGTGGCTTTTTGTGTCTTTTTCTTTAGCATGTTTTCATGACTTCATCCATGTTTTAGCATGAATCAGTACTGCATTCCTTTTTATGGATGAATAATATTCTACTATGTTGTTTATTCATTCATCTTGTTTAACCATTCATCAGTTGATGGATATTTGAATTCTTTCCACTGTGGGGCTATTATGAATAATAAACATTCCAGTACAGGTTTTGTGTGGAAATGTTTTCAGTTCTCTTATGTACATACTTAAGAATGGAATTGCTAGATCATATGGTAACTCTTGTTTCACATTTCCAGGAATTGCTAAACTGTTTTACACAGCATCTGCATCTTTTTACATTCCAACTGGCAGTGCACGAGGGTTCCAATTTCTTCACATTAATAACACTTACTCTTGTCAATCTCTTTTTATTAGAGCCATCCTAGTAGATATGAAGTGGTTTCCCACTGTGGTTTCAATTTGCATTTCCCTGAAGATTAACAATATTGAGCACCTTCCCATGTGTTATTGGCCCATTGTTTAACTTCTTGTCAGAAACATCTGTTCAGATCCTTTGTCCATTTTTAAAAAATTTGATTATCTGTATTTTTATTATGAGTCTTATAATGGATACCAATCCTTACTTACCAAATATAGGACTCACAAATATTTTCTCTGATTCTTCAGTCTTTTTACTTTCTTGATGGTATTCTTTGACACAAAGAAGTTTTAAATTTTGATGAAGTCCAATTTGTTTTTCTTCTTTGTGTGCTCATGCTTTAGACATCATAACCTATGAAACTGTTTGCTAATGCAATGTCACAAAAATTTGTTTTGTTTTATCTAAGAGTTTTATGGGTTTAGTTCTTAAGTTTAGGTGATTGAGGGGCGCCTGGGTGGGTCAGTGGTTGAGCATCTGCCTTTGGCTCAGGATAGAGTCCAGAGTCAGGCTCCCTGCGGGGAGCCTGCTTCTCCCTCTGCCTAGGTCTCTGCCTCCCTCTGTGTCTCTCATGAATAAGTACATAAAAACCTAAAAAAAAAAAAAGTTTAGGTGATTGATTCATTCTGAGTTATTTTTGTATATGTGTCAGGGAGAGATCCAAATTCATTCTTTTTATGTGTGGCTTTTCACTTATACCAGCACCATTTATTGAAAAACTGTTCTTTCCCTCACTGAATTATCTTAGCATCCTTGTCAAAACTCAATGGACCAGAAATGTATGGGTTTACTTCTGGACTCTTAATTTTATTCCACTGATCTATTTATCTATCCTTATGCCAGTACTACACAATCTTAATTACTGTAGCTCTGTGGTAAGTTTTAAAATCAGGAAGTGAGTCCTCCAACCTCTTTTTCTCTCTTTATAACATTATTTTCACAGTTCTGGGTATGCTTTAATATCAATTTCAGGTTCAGTTTGTCAATTTCTGTAAAAAAAGACAATTGGAATTTTGATAGGGATTGCATTTAATTTGTAGGTCTGTTTTTTTTTTAATTCCCAAGAGATTTGAAAATATACTTACCAAAAATATATATACATATACATGAAAAGCTAATAAATACATGAAGATGTGTTTAACACTATTAGTTATCAGAGAAATGTGAATTAAAATCACAGTAAGATACACTATACACCCACTAGAGTGGTTAAAATGAAAAAGACTGACATTAAATGTTGATAAGGCTATGGAGCAGCTGGATCTCCCATACATTTTGCTGGTGGGAATATAAAATGGTAAAACCACTTGGAAACTATTGGCAGTTTCTTTAAAAAGTAGACAAACTAACCTATAACGTAGCAATTCTACTTGTAGGTACTTACCTTAAAGAAATGAAAACCTATATCCACACAAGCCCATGTATAAGAATGTTCAGGGGCTCCTGGGTGGCTTAGTGGCTGAGCATCTGCCTTCGGTTTAGGGCATGATCCCAGATCCAGGGATCAAGCCCCACATCAGGCTCCCTGCAAGGAGTCTGCTTCTCCCTCTGCCTGTGTCTCTGCATCTCTCATGAATAAATAAATAAAATCTTTTAAAAAATATTAACAAAGCTTTATTCATAATGGTCAAAAACCAGAAAGAGCTCAGATGTCTATCAACAGAACAGATAAAGAAACTGTGGTATATTCACACGATGGAATACAACTCAGCAATAAAAAGGATCAAACCACTGATTAACAACATGAATGTGTCTCAAAAACATGCTGAGTAAAAGGGGATTTCCACAAAAGCATATATTCTGTATATTCCATTTATATATAAAATTCTAGTATGGACTAAAATAATCTACAGTGATAAAAATCAGATTAATGGTTGCTTCTGGGAGAGATAATCGCTAGTAGAAAGAGAAAGAGGGAATTGTCCAGGGTAATGGAAATGTTTTGTATATCAATAGGATCGTATGTGTATTTGTCAAAACTACATTTAAGGACCATGCATTTCAAGATGTAAAATATACTTCATCAGAAAAAAATTTTTTTTCAACATCAGGCTTGAATTCAAGACTGTGAGATCAAGACCTGAGCTGAAATCAGGAGTTGGATTAACTGACTGAGCCACCCAGGCGCCCCACTTCATCAGAAAATTCTTTAGAAACTTGGGCAACCCGGGTGGCTCAGCAGTTTAGCGCCACCTTCAGCCCAGGGCGTGATCCTGGAGACCCAGGATCAAGTCCCACGTCAGGCTCCCTTCATGGAGCCTGCTTCTCCCTCTGCCTGTGTGTCTTTGCCTCTCTGTGTGTCTCTCATGAATAAATAAAATCTTTAAAAAATAATATTAAAATTATTTTTTAATATTAAAATTAAAAGAAAAGAAACTTGAATCCTGGGATGCCTGGGTGGCTCACTGGTTGAGCATCTGCCTTTGGCTCAGGTCGTGATCCTGGGGTCCTGGGATGGAGTCCCACATGTGCTCCCCACAGGAAGCCTGCTTCTCCCTCTGCCTATGTCTCTGTCTCTCTCTGTGTGTCTCTCATGAATTAAAAAAAAAAAAAAACTTGAATCCTTATCCAAATTTATGTTACAGCATTTCACAATTCATCATACACAACACACACCTTATTTCTTTTCACACGGCTAATTCTAAATGATAATTACTATTTTTTTTTTATTTTATTTAGGCATCCCTGGATGATAATTATTTAAGATGCCACTCAGGTACCACCTCTTCCAAGAAGTCTGTCCTCATCCTTCAGGTTGAACTAGGTGCTCCTGCATAATGCTGCATATTCTATATTATACTGCTTAATGAACTACATTGTAATTGTTTTTCCAGCCCTTGTTTGATAAGCAAGGGCTATCTGCTCTCAATCTCAAAGTCTGGCAAAAAGCATTACATTTAAGTCATTTAAAAATAATAGCAAATCGGGATCCCTGGGTGGCGCAGCGGTTTGGCGCCTGCCTTTGGCCCAGGGCGCGATCCTGGAGACCTGGGGTCGAATCCCACGTCGGGCTCCCGGTACATGGAGCCTGCTTCTCCCTCCGCCTGTGTCTCTGCCTCTCTCTCTCTCTCTGTGACTATCATAAATAAATAAAAAAAATAATAGCAAATCTTGTTACCTAATCACAGGAAATAAACATTCTCATTTTATAGATGAGAAAACTGAGGCTCCTAAGTTAAATATTTTTTCTAAGATTCCAAGTCAGTCTCCTTTTTGCTATAGCTTCTTTTAATTTTTTTAAAAGACTTTATTCATTCATTCATGAAAGACGAGAGAGAGAGAGGCAGAGACACAGGCAGAGGAGAAGCAGGCTCCATGCAGGAAGCCCGATATGGGACTTGATCCCAGGGATCACACCCGGAGCCAAAGGCAGATGCTCAACTGCTGAGCCACCCAGGCGTCCCGCTTCTTTTATTTTTTTAAAGATTTTATTTATTTGAGAGAGTGAGAGAGCAGCAGACTCCTTGCTGAGTGGAGAGCCCGATGTGAGGCTCCATGCCAGGACCCTGAGATCATGACCTTAGTGGAAGGCAGATGTATAACCAACTGAGCCACCCAGGTGCTCCTACTATAGCTTCTTTTAACTCAGAGGCATAGATAATAACCTGATTCAGCTTCCATGCTAAGCACTCAGCCTCACTTTTTTTTTTTTAAGATTGTATTTATTTATTCATGATTGAAACAGAGAGAGAGGCAGAGACACAGGCAGAGAGGGAGAAGCAGGCTCCCCATGGTGAGACTGATGTGGGACTCAACCCCAGGACTCGAAGATCACGACCTGAGGTGAAGGCAGATCCTCAACCACTGAGCCACCCAGGCGTCCCATCATCACTGTTTCTTGGGCCTTTCCAATGAGTCATTTCAGGCTTCTATCTGAAAACCATTAACAGCAGAGAAGGCCAATTCTCTAAGTCCTATGGTTTCTCCCATTATTAACCTTTTAAAAATATATATTTTATTTATGAGAGATAGCACAGAGGGAGAAGCAGACTCCCCGCTGAGTGGAGAACCTGAAGTGCTCTACCCCAGGACCCTGGGATCATGACCTGAGCCAAAGGCAGACACTTAACTGAGCCACCCAGGTGCCCCATTATTAGCCGTAAGTTTTTCGTTATATGCTTATTATAGTAAACAAAGAATAAGAAGTTAGTCACACCCCCATCACTCAGAAATAACCACTCAATATATTAACGCATTTCCCTTCAGCATTCATTTGCAGATTAAGAAATTAGTTCTTTCTGAATAAAGATCCTTCATAATAAATTTGACAGTTTATATAACCAAACAACACACCCCATTATCTGTAAAAGCCAAATGACCCAGGCATGCAGGAAGCTTTGAAAGTGAAGAGCACAATCTGCTCCTGGGTCAGCTGCAGCCCTGAAGGGACCTGGGTTTTCAATAGAGAAGAAAGGCAGTGGCAGCTGAGGCAGCAGGAGTCAGTATTTTCCTGGCCCTACACCCTAATAGGTTAGGCTTTGAAACTTCTTGTTTCCTAAATTTCTCTGGTCACAAGATCTCTGCTGCCATATGTTTTAACATAAGCTCTTTCTTCAATTTAAGTCACTTTCTCATTCAGACTCTGGTATCTGAAAGAATGAATGTCTGCTGATGTGGTGACCTTATGCCCTGTATGATTTCTACAGCTATACATTGAAAAAAGGGACCTCAGTGGTTTCTTAAAACAAAG
Source organism: Vulpes lagopus (assembly GCF_018345385.1). Classification (NCBI taxonomy): domain Eukaryota; kingdom Metazoa; phylum Chordata; class Mammalia; order Carnivora; family Canidae; genus Vulpes; species Vulpes lagopus. Next base: position 28,541,145 of record NC_054838.1, on the reverse strand, counting down.
GCATTGCTGCCTGAACTTACCTCCTGGGCCTTTTTCAAGATTCACCATCTTCCCTAATAATCCTTGCCCTGCGATTCCAGGACGAAGGAAGAACCCAAAATGAACCTTACAACCTTAATGTTAACCTTCTGAAAGCCCTGTGCACAGTGGGGAACGATGTTGCCTGGCACACTGGTGTATAAGCAATAGGAGTTGTGAAACATCCATTAAGTTAACCTCTCAAATCCATATGCTCAAAAAAATCAATGAATTAAGAATAATTCCTTTTAAAGTTAAAATCCCATTATAGGTGTCACATCAAATGTAAGTACCTGGGCTAGCACAGAATACAAAATCACTATTCTAGTTTATTTTCTCACTTTGTGATTTTTATTTTTTTCTATAGTCTTTTTCCTCCTGGTTCATGCTTTTTCATCCATTTAATTTTACTTATCTGCTTATTCATAATCATCACCCCATTACCTTGAAGAAACAGAATTGAGTGAGAAGGTGGCAAATTCAGATTTTTATTAAGACTATTTTTTAGAGCAGTTTTAGGTTCACAACAAAATTGAGGGGATGAGACAGATATTGAGGAGCATATACCCCTGCCCCAGTCATGCACAGGCTCTTTTGTTCTCAACATTCCCTAGCAGAGTGGTACATTTGTTGTAACCGATGAACCTACATTGAGACACATTATTATCACTCAAAGTCCACAGTTTACAAGTTCAATTTTTGATAAGCTGAATGAGAAGTGTCTGTGTAATTGCCAAGTAGAGAAGTCTAGCAGGCTGTAGGATGTAAAAGAATAGTTCACTACAGAGTTTTGGGATAGAAATACAGATCTGGGGTCCCCTGCACAGGGTGGTTCAAACCATGGGCATGGAGATAAGTTTGCCAAGGAGAAGCACAGTGACAACACAATTCAAGGTTCTCTCTCACTTCTCTTTAGCTAATCTATTAGTTATTGCTAGGTTTACCCCAAAACTTAGTGACTTAAAAGAACAAATATTATCTCACAGTTTCTGTGGGCCATGAATCTGGGCCAGTTAGCTGGGTTCCTCTGCCTCAAAGCCTCTCCCAAAGCTGTAGTTGAGGTGGCAGCCAGGGCTGCAGGCATTTCATGGCATATAATACTACAAGTTTCATTAAAAAAGAAAAAGAAAAGCCCAGCAGATCCTACTTGCGGTCGCACTCTGCAACTTCCAAGGCTAGGCTGGAAGAGCAGCTTCTATCAGTCTCTCCCTTGGGATGCTCACCTTCAAAACCCAGCTGCCATACTGTATGGGCGCTCAGGCCACATGGAGAAGCTATGGAAAGGAATTCCAGCTGACAGGTCCCTCTGAGGACCCAGCTGTCAGCCACAATGTGGTAGATGTCAGCAAGGAAAGGCTGGGAATCTCCGGGGTATATCCAGTCCAGTACATACTTTTCATCAGTTCCTCCTCTTTCAATTCTATCACTCATCTTCAAAAGTTTTAAGAGGACATGTCAAGAGTGTGATCCTAGTAAGAACGGATGTATAGGAGGCTTAATTCTAACTATTACCAAAAGGCAGGAACATCTTTATACCTCTCTCTTAACTAGTTGTAAAAGGTGGTGGTTTGTAGTGAAAACACTGAGCTTGACATAAAAAGTCAGGAATTTAATTTCTAGCTGAGTGAGTACTAGTAACGTAGTTTTCAGCAAATCACTTACTTTTCCTGATCTTCAGTTTTCCTCTCTGTACAATGGGCATATTAACAGCCACCTGCTTACCTTACAGAACCATTATAAAGATCAAAGGAGATAATGGGTCAGAAAAGTATTCTTTTGAAAAGTAAAATTCTAGGCATCCGTGAACCCCATTAGGCCTATTGCTTCTATTACTTGTAGGGATTTATATCGGAAGCAAAAGAACAAATCCTGTGCTTCTTTAAATTCCTGGTGATATGCCGGTTTGCATTGACATATATTTGCTTAAATGCCTCCTCTGAGCTTGTCACTGTAACAGATGAGCAACTTGTCATAGCTAAGACCCCTTTTCTTCAGTCATAAACTTAAATGTTTTGCCATTAGACAATCACTTTTTTAAAAGACACTATGAAAACTATGTCAAGTTCACATGAAATTATTATAAAGGTTTAGCCAATTTTCTCTCTCCATAATTTGGGGGATTCCATTGCTGAACAAAGTATTGGCTGTTTTACTAAATAGCTGTCCCATGGAACCCTGAAACTTTATTTCCTGTATTAGATTGTTAGCCCAACTCCCAAAGCTTCCTCTGGAATTCTCCATCTTGGAGAAATGAGCTGGCATCCTTGATCACTGAGCCTGGGAGTCATCCTCTCCTTCATCCACCCTCATCGGCATTTTCAACCACCTTCTTTCCTTCAGTCTCTCTCCAGATCCTGAGGATTTTATCTAGGCTCTCCCACTTCCATTCTCACTGCCACTCTCTCACCTATACCATGGCAACAACTTCCTAATAACTCTCCCTGCTCCAGTGTCGCTACCCACAAGCAAATCCCAGCATAAAAAAAAATAAAAATAAAAATAAAAATCGAACACTCCTCTATTCAGCAGCTAGGAAAACAGCTACTCCGCATGCCTCAACGGTGCTACAGCCTATAGGTATGATCATCCTGACTTCACAGGCAAGGAAACCTGGCCTAGAGCCGGAGGGGCCGGAATTCCGCTCTCCAGGCTGAACTCTCGCACTTCAGTGTGACGCCTCCGGCTTCGCATCTGTAAACCTGGATCGATAATAACTTTCCTCATATAACTGGCGTAAAGAGGAAACGAAGAAGTAACACTGGGGGCACCTCGGTGGCTCAGCGGTTGAGCGTCTGCCTTCCGCTCAGGTCGAGATCCCGGGATCGAGTCCCGCATGGGGCTCCCCGCAGGGAGCCTGCTTCTCCCTCTGCCTGTGTCTCTGCCTCTCTCTCTGCGACCCTCATGAATAAGTAAATCTTTAAAAAAGAAAATGAAAGGGATCCCTGGGTGGCGCAGCGGTTTAGCGCTTGCCTTTGGCCCAGGGCATGATCCTGGAGACCCGGGATCGAATCCCACGGGCTCCGGGTACATGGAGCCTGCTTCTCCCTCTGCCTATGTCTCTGCCTCTCTGTGTGTGTGTGTGTGTGTGACTATCAAAAATAATAAAAATTAAAAAAAAAAAAGAAAATGAAAGAATACTGGTAAAGGGCCTGGGACAGTATCTGGCTCACAGCGCCCAGTTACCTTCACCGATTATTTCCTGACTAAAGATTTCGTTGCTCTTACGCTCTTCGGTGTCCAGCAGAGCAAGCAAGGGCTCCAATCTGATGGACCACCTCCTTTCCCCGCAGCGCCCCGTGTCCTCCCCGGGCACGGCCAGCTCTTCACGCGGACTTCATTCCCTCTTTGGGCCCGCCCTGGGGCAGCCTCGGGCCCTAGACTAGGTCGGGGGCAGCGCGCAACGCGGTTAGGCTGAGATGCGCCCCCCACCAGGCCGAGGCCCCGCGCGGGTTGAGAAGAGCCGCGAACCCGTCCGGAGACCTCCGACCTCCATCTGGACGAGCGCAGTCTCTGATTCCTGCCCAAGGCTCAAGCCTGTTTCCTCCTTTGTAGACGAAGGGCTGTGTTATTCCCTGCGCTTCCTCCTCTCACAGACTCGCCGCGACCCGACCGGCAGCAGGACGTCCGAGGGAAAGCACAGCTCGCTCCAGCCCGAGCCTCCGAAACGGCGACGGGGCGGGGCCCGGGGCGGGGGCGGGGTCCGCTCAGGCCTCCGAGAGCTCGGCCGCCGGCGTCCCGTCTCTATGGCGGATGCGGGCTCCGATTCCGGGGCGGGCCTCGTTGCTCTTCCGAGGTGCCGGCCGCCGCTTCCGGGGCGGGGCGAGGCGAGGCGAGGCGAGGCGAGCGGCTGGAGTCGCCGCGCTGCAGCTCCCTCCCGGCCTGTGTCTCCGCGCTCCCTGCTGCAATGAGCTTCCTCAAAAGTTTCCCGCCGCCCGGCTCGGCCGAGGGGCTTCGGCAGCAGCAGCCCGAGACCGAGGCTGTGCTGAACGGCAAGGGCCTCGGCACCGGCACGCTCTACATCGCCGAGAGGTAGGCAGGGTCGCTGCGCTGGGCGCCGGCTTCCCGCGCGCCGCCGGGGCTGAGGGGCGAGGCGCGGGCGCGGGCGAGGGCGAGACCGCGACCTCCGGGGCGGGCTCCGGGGCGCCTCGCCGAGGCCTGCGCGGCGGGGCGAAGGCTCGGTTGTCCGGTGTCCTGCCCTCCCGAGCCTTCCTCTCTCTTCTCCGCACGGAGCTCTCTCTCGACCAGTTAGGAGGCTTTTTACCTGCCTGTCGTCCCGAGGTCTGGCGCGTGCGTCGCTCTTTACTCAGGGCTTCGTTTTAAGGTTTTGAGTCTCCGGCCCCTGAGTGCGAATCATCCAGGTGCCTGTCTCTTCTGTGAAAAGGTGCGGGAGGTGTTGCTCTCGGCAAGATATGTAAGTCTAGTACAACGGATTGTGCAGGATTTTAAAAGTTTGGTTAAGAAATACAGCTTTTCTTCTGTAGGTGTGGATGGGGAGAGGAACATCATCCTCAACCCCACGCAAGCTGAGCTCAGATCCAGAGGGACCAGACTCCCGTGTCTCATTTCCCATTTCTGACTCCCCTTTCCAGTCCTAGAAGGAATTGCCCTTTTATTTGGCCACCTGGAACACTGTACCTTTTTTTTTTTTTTTACATTAAGACACATGTATTCAAATATCGAAGTTGTAGGACTGAGGTCCCCGTTTCCTTAATAATGTGGTTCCAGTCATCATCAAGCCAACAATGACACATTGAATCCTTCCTGTCCTTGAAATTTGCCTTGATTCCTGCTGCTGCATCACTTTTGTCTGCGGCCAGAGAAGTTTCTCTTCTTTTAGGAGCTTATGTGATTTCACTGGACCCACACAGAATATCCAGGATAATCTCCCCATTCTACGGTTAGCTGATTAGTAACCTTAATTATATATACAGGTTTTCTCTTGCCATGTAACAACTCCGGCTTGACACGGGGTGTTGAAGGTCATGGGGGAGGCAAATTTTTGCCTACCAGAGAGAGCACACACAAAAAAAGTAAAAACCCCTTGATTTAAAAAAAAATTTTTTTTTAATTTTTATTAATTTATTAGAGAAAGCAAGCTCCTTGCTGAGCAGGAAGGTCCACACTGTGGAGCTCAACTCCATGCTTATCCTAGGACCTTGGGATCATGACCTGAGACGAAAATAGATGCTTAACCAACTGAGCCACCCAAGTGCCCCAAGAACCCTTTGAGGGAAATCTAAATATTGAGCAAATCTTAGGCTTTTTACCAATTACTGACATAGGAAATACAGATGGGAGAAAAAGCAAGTTCCAGGTGACATGCAGATAATGAGGCTGTTTTAGACATATGCGATTAGTTGGGACATAAGAGTGTGTATCTTGGGAGAGTGATATTAAAGGTAGAGATGGGGGCGGGGGGACACCTGGGTGGCTTAGAGGTTAAGTGCCTACCTTCAGCCCAGGGTGTGATCCCACAGTCCTGGGATCGGGCTCCCTGCATGGAGCCTGCTTCTCTCTCTGCTTGTGTCTCTGCCTCTCTCTATGTGTCGTCTTCCATGAATAAATAAATAAAATCTTAAAAAAGAGAGAGATTGAGAAATCATTAGTATAAGGGTGAGCATATACTCATTGGGGGGATAGATTGGGTACCCCAGAAGAGAAGAAGGCCAAGGCATATCTACAGTAAGAGGTAGATAATGGAAGAAGAGACTTGAAAATAGACAAGACGGGGCAGCTCCGGTGGGGCGGCTCCGGTGGGGCAGCTCTGGTGGGGCAGCTCTGGCGGCGCGAAACCGCTGCGCAGCGGTTTAGCGCCGCCTGCAGCCTAGGGCGTGATCTTGGAGACTCTGGATCGAGTCCCACGTCAGGCTCTCTGCATGGTGCCTGCTTCTCCCTCTGCCTGTGTCTCTGCCTCTCTCTGTGTGTGTCTCTATGAATAAATAAATAAAATCTTAAAAAAAAAAAAAAGAAAATAGACAAGAGGGAGAAGCAGTCAAAATCTAAAAAAGCATCTGTTGGGTAATGACAAGGAGATCTTTAATGATCTTAGGAAAGCAATTTCTTCTAAGTGGTGGAGAGTACAGCACAGATAGTCCCTACACTATCCCTATTTCTCTACGGCTTTTCTGTATATTGACTCTTTCTAAAATATAACAACTATTCAGGGAAGGAAGACAAAACCTATGCTTGTCTTTTCATTTTGAAAAACTTCAAACCTAAAGAAAAATTTCAAGTGTTGTTAATATACATAGATAAAGATTCATCAGCTGTTAACGTTTTACCACATTTATCTTTTTTTGAGCTATTTGAGAGTTGCGGGCATGTTATCACTTCATCCATAAATACTTTACTAAAAATCTAAGAACTAGGACATTGTCCTGTATAACCACAATACAGTTATCACACTGAAGAAATACAAACTCCTTTTTAAGGTCTTATATGTTTAAAAAATTTTCATTTCAACTTTTCACTAACAGATCTCTTCTTTAAGAAAATATTTTTGTAAAATACAGAAAAAATATACATCATATATGGATGGTTTAAAGAATTTTTTTTTTTAAAGATTTTAATTAATTTATTCATGAGAGACACAGAGCCAGAGACACAGGCAGAGGGAGAAGCAGGCTCCCTGCAGGAAGCCTGATGCAGGACTCCAGAATCACACCCTGAGCCAAAGGCAGACACCTCAACCGCTGAGCCACCCAGGTGTCCCTGGTTTACAGAATTAAAATTAAACCAGCCCCTGTATGTCTACCATCTAGGTTAAGAATAGAATATTAGGAGTACCATGGACACCTACGTTCATCACTCTCTGCTCTTTGTTAACATTACCTCCTTGGTCTCTTTCCACTTCTCTATCCTACCAAGCATTTCTAGGTCTTGATAAAATCAAGGCCTCAGCAAACTGGAACAGTTTCCTACAGGATATGACAAATGAGGATTAGCAGCCAGGTGAATGAGATGGAGCTAAGAGGAAACATTCTATTTAGAAGAGATAGGATGCTCAGAGGCAAGGGTAAGAAACAATATTTAGTGTGGCCCAGGACATATAAATATGCATGTGCACACACACCATTTAGCAGTTCTTCATCTGAGAGAATGAGGGGGAAAGAATGGAAAAATGATAAAGCTGAAGGAAGAGCTCCATGAGCTTGGGTTATAGCCCAAAGGCTTGGAGAAAATCACTTTATGATTTTAGGCAAAGAGATCTTTAGACAAGGAGATCTTTAATGATAGGGTCTGATTTGATTTTAAGTAGTTTCTCAGACGTGTATTGAGAGATATAGAACTCTCGGGCTTATTTTTCAAAGTTGAGTTTTCAAAGGAAGTTGACTTTCTAAACCCCCAGGTAAAGAAGGGACCAGAGGCATGAATCATTCCAAATAGATTATTTGAAATGGGTAAAATAAAGTAGGTAATTAAATTATATTTTATCTTAAGCCAAAGTTAATTTTAAACCAAATAATTAAGCCCACCCAAATTTAAAACTTTTCCTTCTATCCTGTTTTTCACCTCATCCTGGTAATAAAGTATAATGATTATACTTATTCAAAAGCATTGGAAATTAGCAGAACGTTCCTCTGCATTACTATCTTTCTAATTGTTTTTCCCTTTTGTGACTCATGGTTTCTTTGGGACTGGATATAGTTAATTAGCTATTTTGGTTTGGGAGGGCTTTTCTTCTAGAATATGTGAAAAGTGAGTAAGAACATAGCAATCAGTAAATGTTGCTTTTAAATGGAACTTCTGTTTTGTAGAGTGTGTGTCCATGTATAAGGAACAATTATTATATGTATTATGGAGCAATTATTATATGCTTTTTAAAGCACCTGGATGGCTCAGGGACTGATGTCAGCTCAGGTCATGATCTCAGGGTTGTGAGGTTGAGTCAGATTGAGCTCAGCGGGAAGTCTGCTTGGGATTCTCTCCTTCCCACTCCCACTCCTCACCCTTGCTCTCTCTGGCTCTCTCACAGAAATAAATAAATCTTTTTTTTTTTTTAAATAAAGACCATAATTTGATAGGTACTGAGTCTATTTTGTATTTCAGTTTTCCATCTTTGAATGGAGTCATTTAAATTCTGTGGCTCTGGATATTTGTAATCATTTGGACACCCAAATTTGAACTGTAACTTTCTGAACTGTGATAATACTGTGGTATTTTTCAGGTGAGAAAGGAGTGTTTATTTGCTTAAAATAATAGTTTTAGTAAGGGACTGACAGTACTTCTTTGCTATGTAAGCTCTATTTCGTCTCCACATTAAGAGGAAAGCAATGGACAGGAGAGGCACATATAGCGCACACAATCTAATTATAGTAAAATCTATTTCTTTTAAACTAATGGGATGAATCATTCTGGAAAATCATGCCTAGAGCTTTTACCTCTTTAGCTTCTTTTTTTTTTTTTAAGGTGATTTTATTTTATTTTTAAACATAATTTATTTCTTAGAAAGTGTGTGCAAGCAAGGGCAGGGGCAAGGGGAGAAGCAGATTCCGCTGAACAAGGAACCTGTGGGGCTTGATCCCAAGACCCTGGGATCATGACTTGAGCAGAAGGCAGATGCTTAACCAACTGAGCCACCCAGGCGTCCCCTTTCTTTAAGTTTTTAGGATTTATCACTTTAAGCCTTCCAGGTTTTCTTTCTTTCTTTCTTTCTTTCTTTCTTTCTTTCTTTCTTTCTTTCTTTCTTTCTTTCTTTCTTTCTTTCTTTTCTTTCTTTCTTTCTTTCTTTCTTTCTTTCTTTCTTCTTTCTTTCTTTCTTTCTTTCTTTCTTTCTTTCTTTCTTTCAAGCATGTTGAATGGAAATCTTTGCAAATGACAGTACATCTTTTGCTTTTGCTCTTTTCAGTGTACAAGTCATTGCATTTTAGTGCATTTACAGAGTTGTATAGTTTTCACCACAATCTAATTCTGCCTTTGCTTTTGATAAATGTGGGTTATGAATTGTATACGCTTGTTTTCTCAGACATTGATTTTCTTTAGGGGGACTGAAGTGTCAAGTTCGGTCTCCCCTTACATTGAATGTAAATGATCTCAGACTGCTGCACTGTCATTGTTCTTGCCCAAGGGAGTCTTAGGTTCATTTATTGTATTTGTTTTGCTTGATTAGAAATTAGACAACCAGGCTTGTTAAAATTGTATAGAAAATAGAATGATATGGGGGTGCATTAATTTCTTTTTTTAAATAAAAGCTTTATTGAGATAATTCACATAATATATAATTCAGTGGTTGTTAGTCTCTTTACAGAACTGCGCAACCATTGATTTTACAATATTTTCATCACCCCACAAGAAACGAGCACTCATTACCAGTCAGTTTCATTTCTCTCCAGCCCTGTGCAGCCACTATATTGCATTAACTTTTATATCACTAGTTGGTTTGTGTGTGTGTGTGTGTGTGTGTGTGTGTGTGGTCTCTTCACAATCTTTCTGCTACTTTTTTTTCCCCTACTAAGTGGTGCAGTTCCAGATGGGTGAAGCATTGCCAAAAAATTAGCCAGCCTTTACTCAAAACTCAACAGACTGGTTTTGGTGATGTGTTTCCTTTCTTATACCATTAAAATATTTGCATTTGGACAGTCTTGAGGGAAAATTAGACCTTGCTTACTTGTCTGTTTATTTTAAAGCTGCAGAATAAATGAAAGGCTTCATAAAGTCTTTCAGTGGGATAAGTATTGTCTAATCTGTGTGAGTATGATTATAGCATTTTCATGTATATGTCATTTAATGTAGGATTAGTGGAGAAATTAGTGACTTCCAGGTGTTTATTGCACACTTACATGCTGAGCATTATGCTAGTGGTTTTGAAGAACGTGAAATAAAGGAATATGACAGGTTCTGTCAGGTAGCTCACATTCTGTCAGGGTAGGTATGACATTCATTAGCACAGAATTAAGGACTAATTGGCCTATTTACTGCATATAAATACAGTTCAGAAAAAGAAGAGATCAGTATGAGCTAGAGTAGAGTAATTGGAGGGCTCAAGGAGGAGCTGGTACTTAACCAGTTGAAGAGAATTTGCAAAAGCGAGGCACCTGAAGACATTCCAAGTAAGAACCAGCATGAAATGCATAGAAACACATGTGACTTAAAAAACTACTTTTCAAATCTTTTTTGCATTTTTAGGTAGAGGGGAAGAGAACCTAACAGAATTGGTTTTAAAGAAAGTCAGTTCCTGCTGCTGAATTTTCTTATATTATGATTATTTTTAAATACTAAATTTGAGTTTATTCACATGCATAAAAGTGCCCAAGCTGAGCCTTTATAAACTTTAGGATTAAATTGGGATTTAATTTCTTTTTTTTTCTTTTTCTTTTTTTTTTTTTTAGGATTTAATTTCTTAAAATAATCTATTTTACACATGTTTTTCAGCCGCCTGTCTTGGTTAGATGGCTCTGGATTAGGATTCTCACTGGAATACCCCACCATTAGCTTGCATGCGGTGTCCAGGGACCTAAATGCCTATCCACGAGAGCATTTGTATGTTATGGTGAATGCTAAATTTGGAGGTATGTATGGTGTGATTTAATCTTGAGCTTCCTTTGATAGAATATTACATATATTTAAAAAGCAGTCTTTGAAAAAAAAAAAGCAGTCTTTGATCATAAAGTAATATTCAAGCCATTGACCTATTTTGTATAATTTATTAAGCAAAATTTCAGCTCAGTAAAATAATTTAGATACTGCTTTTTACTTTCTATATATATTTGCACTTAGAATTATGCAGTTATTGTGGATTTGTATTTCTGATTTTTTCTCTTGCATTTAACTGTTCTTCTTTTTGTTAAAGCATTTATATTTGGTATCCTTAGAAGCTTGGATGGATACTTTGTGCCTCCAAGTACAAAATGTAGAACCTGTTTTTTTTTTTTTTTTTGGTTGGTTCCATTTTATTACAGAGGTGGTTCTCAGTAGGGGACAGTATTGTGTCCCCCCTCTCCTTAGGCAATGACATTCTGATTGTCATGAGTGGAAGAGGGGAGGAGTGCTACTGGTATCTAGTAGTTAGAGGCCAGAGATGCTACTTAACATCCCACAAGACACAGAACGACATCCCACAGTGAGGAATTACCAAGTCCAAATGTCAGTGGTGCCAAGGTTGAGAAACTCTGTGGTACAAGATTCCCAAGTTTTTTGCTATTAAAATAATTAGAAAGATTCATTAAACATCTAGTGAGAGTGATGAAAGAAGGAGTAAGAAAGAAAAAAATCCATTTTGGGGGTTGTTGACAATGGGTTATTAGTATTCCCAATGATAAGTTAGGTACAGAGTTAAAACTTGTGTTTAATTTTTTAAGCATAACTAAATGAGAAGTTTTTCTTATACTGTGTTACTTTAATATGCTCACCTTTTATAGAAATGCAGAACTTTGTGACTGAAAGGACAGTTTGTTACACTTTTACTAAACTTGTGCTTTTATTTTTATTTTTTTATTTTTAATAATAATATTTTATAATATTTTATAATAATATTTTTAATAATAATATTTTTTATTTTAAAATTTTTTAAAGATTTTATTTATTCATGAGCAACACAGAGAGAGAGGCAGAGACATAGGCAGAGGGAGAAGCAGACTCCCCGTGGAGAGCCCGATGTGAGACTCAATCCCAGGACCACACCTTGAGCCAAAGGCAGATGCTCAACCACTGAGCTACCCAGGTGTCCCTAAACTTGTGCTTTTAAAATAATGAGTTGCTTTTCTTTGATAATAGTGTATAAAGACAATCCCCTGCCTGATTCAGCTATCTGAAAATATTTTTGTTAGGCAATCTCAAACACTTGCCATTGGAGAAAGTACAAAGATAGATATAAAAATCTAGTGAAATTTGAAAGAGAGCGTAAGGAAAAGAAAAAGCTGTTGATTTGGGATTGTAGTAAGACTTCAGTTGAGGAGGTATTGGGCAACACAAAGTTCACTTTCCAAGTAAGTGCAGCTCTGATTTTATAACCAAGATTATTATATTTCATATTTAGTTTAAGCCATTCATTCATCCATAGAATTGCAAAAACTTAGAGGTGACCTTGCCAGTCATTTCCAAACTCTGATGTGAAATGCCCATAAATAATGGAGAGCATTAGCTTTGGGCAAAGGTGTATGTCAGAAAATTAGAGAGGTAAGGCTTCAATGAAGCTAACTAAAGAGAAAAACACAGTGAATAAGAAGACTGTCATTAACTTGGTAAGCAAGTTATTTTCATCTCTCTGAGCCTCAATTTCATTCAGCAAAATGAGGGGATTGTAGTGGTCTTTAGTTCTTAAACCTGGCTGTACATTATGAATACGTGGGGAGCTTGTTAAAAATGAAAATACCGGGAGTCCCAAATTAGACAATAAGGATTCAGTAGGTTCATGGTAGGTGTTTTAAATTTTTGCTCTCTATGATTATTTTCTTGAAATTGATGGGGCTATGATTAATCCTTTCTTACTAAAGTAAGTAGGACTTCACTATCTTTCTGGAAAGTAGAATCCTCCTGGGTCACATTTATGTTGTAGTTCTCCAGTTCTGTTTATGTGGGACTCAGTTCTTCTCATATGTTACATGTGCTTGGATCCTGTTTTCCCAGCCTTTTGTTCCTCTCATCCTGATTCTCCCAGCTCCAGGTATTTTTTCCCTTTGGTTGATCTCCATAAACCTCATTAATGTGGACCGTTAGCTTATAGTTGAGGACATTATATTATTTTATGGTTTTTTTTTTTAAGATTTTATTTATTTATTCAGGAGAGACACAGAGAGAGGCAGAGACATAGGCAGAGGGAGAAGCAGGCTCCCCATGGGTAGCCCAATGCGGGACTCCATCCCAGGACCCCAGGATCACACCATGAACCAGAGGCAGACACTCAACCCCTGAGCCACCCAGGCATCCCAAGGATATTAAGCTATTTCAAAAATAGGGACGCATGGGTAACTCAGCAGTTGAGCGTATATACCTTTGGCTCAGGGGTGATCCTGGGGTCCTGGGATGGAGTCCCATATCAGGCTTCCTGCAGGGAGCCTGCTTTTCCCTCTGCCTATGTCTCTGCCTCTCTCTGTGTCTCTCCTGAATAAATAAATAAAATCTTAAAAACAACAAATAAAAATAACTAAAAACTTATTCCCACTGTTGAAAAATTTAGAAAAGTTTAGGACTGAAAATGTGGCAGATAAAATATGATCTAGCACGAGATGATGAGTGTTGATCATGGTTGTATTTTTTTTCTTAATTGCAAAAATACTGTATTGCATTTATATTTCTTGCCTTAGGGTATATTCCTGAGGATATAAAACAAATTGTAATAATTGTTATTTCTAGGGAGAAGATCTAGAGTGGTAGGGACCTACTTTTTCCTTAGAATCATCTACATACTTTTTAAACCCTGAAAAAGTTTCATAATACCGTAATAATGTCTTCAGTTCAACTATTTAGAGTTATTTAGAATTCCCCAGTATTTTTGTATTATTTTACTTGTTTACAGATTATATATAACAATGTAACAATAGGGATCCCTGGGTAGCGCAGCGGTTTGGCGCCTGCCTTTGGCCCAGGGCGTGATCCTGGAGACCTGGGATCGAATCCCACATCGGGCTCCTGGTGCATGGAGCCTGCTTCTTCCTCCGCCTGTGTCTCTGCCTCTCTCTCTCTCTCTGTGACTATCATAAATAAAAACAAAACAAAACAAAACAAAACAAAAAAACAATGTAACAATATAACAACAAGAAGACAGAAAAAGTCCTAGAAATCTCTGATTTAAAATTGCTAATAATGGTCACTTAATTTTTTTTCCTTTTTTGCTTATCTGTATTTTTTCATTCTACATTCAGCTTGTATGACTTAGAAAAATAAAAGTAAAAAAAAATTTAGTGGACACCCCCTATAATTGATTCCTATGTGTATAATTGCTGTTTTAAAGGTAATACTTTTAAAGCTCTTAACATATATATTGTCAAATTGCTTTCCAGAAAGTGTATTTCAATTTACCCTTTCAATAGTAGTGTAAGAATCTTTCTACCTGACTTTTATCTGCATGGAGAATTAAAATTTTTTAAAAATGGTAATTTTAATATGCTAAACAACATTTAACTTACATTTTTATGTAGTTATTTTTTATTTAGATTCAGTTCAGTTAACAATATAATAATATAGTATATTATTATTATTAGTTTCGGTAGAATATAGTGATTCATCACCCTTAATTTATATTTTTAAGATTATTAGTTTGAACATATTTTTGTTTTTTTTCTTTTTTTTATTTATTTATTTTTTATAAAGTCTTTTTTTTTTTAATTTTTTTTTTTAAATTTATTTATGATAGTCACAGAGAGATAGAGAGAGAGGCAGAGACACAGGCAGAGGGAGAAGCAGGCTCCATGCACCGGGAGCCCGACATGGGATTCGATCCCGGGTCTCCAGGATCGCGCCCTGGACCAAAGGCAGGCGCCAAACCGCTGCGCCACCCAGGGATCCCTTGAACATATTTTTGAATAATCACTACATCCAACATGGGGCTTGAACTTACAACTCTGAGAGCAAGAGTCACATGCTTTACTGACTGAGCCAGCCAGGCACTCCTAAAGATTTTAGTTTTAAAATCTTACATTTAGTTAATCTCTACATCCAATGTGGGGCTTGAAATTAAATCCCAAGATCAAGAGTCAGTATGCTCTACCAACTGTCTCAACCAGGTGCTTTCACCTGTTTTTTTAAATTATGAAATAATTCAGACATTGAAAAATACAGAGAGTAATAAAATTTTTACATTATTCATTATCTAGCATAAATTCTAATATTTTCTTCATAATTAATCTTAAAGAAATACAACTGGGAGCACTTGTGTGGCTCAATCAGGTAAGTGTCTGACTCTTGATTTCCACTCAGGTCATGATCTCAGGGTTATGAGATCGAGCCTGGTGTCTGGCTCTGTGCTCATGTGGGAGTCTGCTTGAGAGTCTATCCGTCTCCCTTTGCCCCTCCTCCCTGCATGTGTGCTCTCTGTTTCTCAAATAAATAAATAAATCTTTTTTAAAAAAATAAGGAAATAAAATTGTATCAGTACTCTTGAAATCTTTTTTTTTTTTTTTTTTTTTTTTTTTAGTACTCTTGAAATCTTTTTTGTACCTTTCTCATTTTGTTCACTACTCTGTCTCCCAAGGTAAACATTATCCTAAAGGTGGGTGGTATATATCCTTCCCATCTAAGCTTTTAGATTTTTACTGAATATGTATAAATCCCTAAGTAATATAATGATTTAGTTTTGTGTTTAAAATTTTAATATGTAAGTGGTATTTATATATATCCACAATTAGTTTTTTCACTCCGTTACTTTTTTTAATCTAATGTTTTGATATGTATATATATATATATTTTTTTTTTAAGATTTTATTTATTTATTCATGAGAGGGAGAGAGAGGCAGAGACACAGGCAGAGGGAGAAGCAGGCTCCATGCAGGGAGCCTGATGTGGGACTCGATCCTGGGTCTCCAGGATCACACCCTGAGCCAAAGGCAGGCGCCAAACCGCTGAGCCACCCAGGGATCCCCGTTTTGATATGTATAGATATTTGTTCCTTTTTAAACTGTTATCTATATATAAAACATAATATGACTGGGTTACATTACATCTGTTTCTTTTTTAAAAATAAACATTTAAAAAATTTTTACAAGTACATATAGTACTTTAATAAACATTTACGTATGGACTCTTTGTGTACATAATATATACTTAGATTAGGAATTGCTGGATAGTAGGATATATACACCTCCAAAATAGTAGTGGCAGTTCTTACTTCCACTCACATCATGTGCTAGTTCTCTTTATTGAACATTTTTTTTTAAAGATTTTATTTATTCAGAGACACAGAGAGAGGCAGAGACACAGGCACAGAGAGAAGCAGGCTCCATGCAGGGTGCCTGATGTGGGACTTGATCCTGATCCCGGGAGTCCAGGATCACGCCCTGGGTTGAAGGGAGGGAGGCGCTCAACCGCTGAGCCACGCAGTCATCCCGAACATTTGTATTTTTTTCTTGCCTGCAGACTTTGGTAATTTATCTGCTCTTGGGTCAGCTAACTTTTTTTTTTTTTTTTTTAAGATTTTATTTATTTAAGAGAGAGAGGGAGAGACAGAGACACAGGCAGAGGGAGAAGCAGGCTCCGTGCAGGGAACCTGATGTGGGACTCGATCCCGGGACTCCAGTATTGCGCCCTGGGCCAAAGGCAGGCACCAAACCGCTGAGCCACCCAGGGATCCCTAAGGGTCAGCTAACTTTTATGGGCCTTAGTTTTCTCTGTAAATTATTGGTGATAAATTCATCAGTGGTTGACGAACTGCTACTGCACCCTTGTTTCATGGTGAAAGGTAAGAGAAGCAGATGACAATTGAACTATACTTGTTAGAGGGCCTGTTTGCGTTTCCTCACCGCCCACCATAACCCTGAAGAGTGCTTAGAATCTTAGAATCTCTAGAGCTCAGTGAAGTACAGTGTGACTAGACCAAGGAGGCTGTCCACAGTCTTTTTTAGGTCTAAAATAAATTATGAATGTTCTTAAAATGTGAAGTAAAAAATGCATTGCAGGGATGCCTGGGTGGCTCAGTGGTTGAAAGTCTGCTTCTCCCTCTGCCTGTGTCTCTGCCTCTCTCTCTGTGACTATCAGGAATAAATAAAATCTTAAAAATGTATTGCAGTATTTAGAATAAGCATAAATAAGATATTATTTTAGGCTTCTGTTTTTCCAAAACAAGAACATCATTTAAAAATTGTTTTTAGGGGGGTAGCCCCGGTGGCCTAGCGGTTTAGCACCACCTGCAGCCCAGGGCGTGATCCTGGAGACCCTGGATCGAGTCCCACATCGGGCTCTCTGCATGGTGTCTGCTTCTCCCTCTGCTTGTGTCTCCGCCTCTCTCTCTCTGTCTCTATGAATAAATAAATAAAATCCTTAAAAAAAAATTGTTTTTAGGGATGCCTGGATGGTTCTTCTGCCTTCAGCCCAGGGCGTGATCCTGGAGTCTCCGGATCGAGTCCTACATCAGGTTCCCTGCATGGAGCCTGCTTTTCTCTCTGCCTGTGTCTCTGCCTCTCTCTCTCTGTCTTTCATGAATAAATAAATAAAATCTTTAAAAAATAATAAAAATTATTTTTATTCTCTCCCTAGAAGAATCAAAAGAATCTGTTGCTGAAGAAGAAGAAGACAGTGATGATGATGTTGAACCTATTGCTGAATTTAGATTTGTGCCTAGTGATAAATCAGCATGTGAGTATTCTGTAGAATTGATTCTTTTCTCTTTATTACCAGGCATTCCAACCCCCATATACACACACACATTTACCTTTCCCCTCATTACCTCTGCTCTTGGTTTTTCTTCATTTTAATATCTGTCATATCATTGAGGACCAGATACCTATAAATATCAAAGATTGTGAATGTGGTAACAGTATAGGAGACGCCACATTATTTGGTGTGTTTTGTGAATGGAGAGATCTGGTTATTTTACTGACTTGATGCTGTTAACTTTGAATCTTACCAGATAGAGGGAAAGGAGTCATGGCAATTCCAAAGTGGAAGATGCCAGGATACCAGGAAAAGAGCCCTATCAACTGAAAGGGGCTTCACCTTGATGCCAGCAGTCTGACCAAGACTCTGACTCCTTTTCTCAGAAAATCCAGCCAGGCATGAAGAGATCTCAACATTATCTTAAAATGAACTCTTACTATTTTGTGACTTGTCTATTGCCATCAAGTACTTTTCAAGATCAGTTCTCCTTGGAATTTGGCAGGTTTTGTAAATAGTGACTCTGGTATATTTCTTGTCTACCCATTGGATTTATTTGCACTGTGATTATATTATTAAATTTTTACTCTATACTGACCAGAAAAGAATGTTTATTACAATTTAGTTTCCTTCTTCAGTGGAGGCAATGTTCACTGCAATGTGTGAATGCCAGGCTTTGCATCCTGATCCTGAGGATGAAGATTCAGATGATTACGATGGAGAAGAATATGATGTGGAAGCACATGGTTAGTGAAACAGATTTTTTTTTTAAATGTGTGTATGTTTAAGCATTTATTTGTACTAAGGGTATGGGATTATATAGTTCTTTATATCTCTGCATTAAATACCCATATAGTGTGGTTATTAATAAAATTGAATGGCACAATCCATGTTTAAGCCAAACTGGAAAAATGGATGGGCTTTCCAAGCTTTAGGGTAAAAAGTATGTATTATTGGAGGCAGAAAATGGATAGAGATAAATGGAAGGGAAAAAAAAAACAGTAGATGGGAAAATGGGTGGTTGGGAGTGTCTTTTAAGTTGATGCAGCTGCTCCCAGAGAACAAGCCGCCTCCCTCCACCACTTGAAACCTTTATCATCATTTATCATCCTTACCTAACATATTCCTTCAAACAACTCACTATCAAAGTCATTTTCTCCCCCCAGAACCATACTTCATTTATCTAAGATTATTTCTCTTTGCCTCCCCCAGACCAGAATACCATCACTAGCCTGGTAGAGTCTTGTAACTTGAGGTGCTACTGTTCTCTTTTCTTTTTCCCACTGCTCTCATGTCCACCAGTCTGCCTGTCCAAAGTTCTTTCCTCCATATGTACCTACTTCCTGGCCTGAGACAAACTCAGTTCTGGAATTATCATATATCTAAATACATTTTTATTGTCGCTGAGATTTTTGAATGATTCTTTTTAACCTTTTTTACATTTAACAGAATTTCTGAGTTTTTAAAAGGAGCATATATTTTAATTCAGAGAAAAGCATCAGTACAAATTAGTATCAAATCAATTTGCACTCACCTGTCAATTCCCACTTTGGGATAACATAAGACTTCCTGGGCTTAGGAACACCCTCTTTTCCTTCTAGTCCCCTGGACATTTGATTTTTTGAGAATTGCTATTTACTGGCTCATTATCTTTTGGAATCTCTTCTCATTCTAGAGGGTAGAGACATTTTCTTTGTATTTTTATTTTCAACAGATGACCTATGTATGTGTATTAAATGAATATTGAAAATATTTTCCTGGAAACCTTTTAAAACTGTACCTTATCTTCAATGAATACATTGTTAATTATCCATGTTTTTCTAATTGCTTTATAATAGCTTAAAAGCATTTTATTTGTTTAGAACAAGGGCAGGGGGACATCCCTACATTTTATACCTATGAAGAAGGATTATCCCATTTAACAGCAGAAGGCCAAGCCACCTTGGAGAGATTAGAAGGAATGCTTTCTCAGTCTGTGAGCAGCCAATATAACATGGCTGGAGTCCGGACAGAAGATTCAATCAGAGATTATGAAGGTGAGTATCCTTTCTTTCAATGTGAGCAAGTCAAATGTTTATTTGGTCAACAAAGGAAGTTATAGAGAGATCGGAATTCTCTTGGAAATTCTTAAGACAGAGAAGTCTCAGAATTAACTCTAACAGTATAGGAAGCAAATGTAGAAATACATAGAATGGGAATTTTCATGGAACTTTTTTTTTCTTTTCTATTTATTTTTCCTTTTTCCCCTCAACTACAAAAATAGTAAATGGGCACAGGCAGAGAAGAAATGAAAAATCAAGTGTAGTTATATTTGAAAGTCCACTATTAAGTTTTCTGTTACATATCCAGTAATATATTCCACATATGCTTATGTATGTATATGTGTGTGTGTGTACATATCAATTCTGCAATTCTTATTTTTATTTTTATTTTTTCAAAGATTTTATTTATTCATGAAAGACACAAAGAGTAGGCAGAGAGAAAAGTAGGCACTCTGCAGGGAGCCGGATGTGGGACTTGATCCCAGGACTCCGGGACCAGGCCTTGAGCCAAAGGCAGATGCTCAACCACTGAGCCACCCAAGCGTCCCTAACATTTTTATTTTGAAATGAATTCCTACATGATATATGCAAAACTGGAATAGTCAATTGATTAAAAGGACTAGGCAGCATTCAAGAAACTTGGGTTCTTGTTTTGTGGCAAACTTCTGGACCTTAAGCAAGTGGCTTTCAAATTCACTTCAGTTGTCTCTACTTTATAGGCTTCTTATTTCCCCTGTTAGACTGGTTGGCTTTTCTGAGTATCCTGTTTCAACCAGAATGTTCAAGTACTCTTTTTGACTCAGCCTTTACTTTGTATTCCTTGCTCCAGTGCAATGCCGGGTCCCATGGATTTTTCGTGTAAATGACTTTCACATTTCCTTGCTATTATTACTGCTCTCATTCAGTCATAGGCTCTTGTCTTCTCACACTAGATTTATAATAGTAATTTTTTGCTTCAGTCATTCCTGCCTCCAACTTATTGTGCCATTTGAATCTTCTGAGAATACTCTGGTCACCCATATAGGGATGTCCCCCTCAGTGATTGCCCGATACTCACCATATAAGGTTCTAATTCTTTTTTTTTTTTTTTTTTTTTTTTTTTTTTTTTTTTTTTTTATTTATGATAGTCACAGAGAGAGAGAGAGAGGCAGAGACACAGGCGGAGGGAGAAGCAGGCTCCATGCACCGGGAGCCTGATGTGGGATTCGATCCCGGGTCTCCAGGATCGCGCCCTGGGCCAAAGGCAGGCGCCAAACCGCTGCGCCACCCAGGGATCCCTAAGGTTCTAATTCTGAAGAAACAACCTTGCCTTTGCCCCAGATATCTTCAGTCTTGTTCCTACTTATTTTCAATAGAACACTCAGCTACTGCTCTTATGTGCCAGACCTGATTTAAGCACATTACACATGTGTACTCACTTAATCCTTCCAAGAACACTCTGTGGTAAATGTTGTTATGATCCCTATTTTACAGATGAAGAAACTGAAGCACAGAAAGATCCTATAACTTGCATAAGGTCAAATAGCTAATAAGTGGTAAGAGGATTAAGATTAAATGAGCTAATATGCAAAAAACAATACATCAGGGGAACCCCGGGTGGCTCAGTGGTTTAGTGCTGCCTTCAGCCCAGGGTGTGATCCTGGAGTCTCAGGAGCGAGTCCCACGTCGGGCTCCCTGCATGGAGCCTGCTTCTCCCTCTGCCTCTACCTCTCTGTGTGTGTGTGTGTGTGTGTGTCTCATGAATAAATAAATAAAATCTTTAAAAATTAAAAAGAAAAAAACAATACATCAGGCCTTATTATAAGCACTTCTTGCGCCTTACATGTATTTAATATATACTAGTGTTTTATGTTGCTCTAGAGTCTTACCACTTCTAATTTTTGGAGATGTAGAATGTTGTGTTTTGGGGGTTTCGTTTTTTTGTTTTAAGATTTTATCTATTTATATGAGAGAGAGCACAAGCAAAGGGAACAGAAGGGGAGAGGGGGAAGCAGGCTCTCCACTAAGCATGGAGCCTGATGTAGGGCTCAATCCCAGGACCCTGGGATCATGACCTGAGCTGAAGCCAAATGCTTAATCAACTGAGCCACCCAGGCAACCTGAGATGCAGAATGTTCTCAAAGAGGGTTACCATAGGTTTTCTTTTTTTTTAATTAAAGATTTAATTTATTTGAAAGAGAGCATGCAAGCAGGGAATGGTTCAGAAGGGGAGGAGAGAATCCCAAACACACACTGCAGAGTGTGGAGTCCAACATGGGGCTTGATCTCAGGACACTGAGATCATGACCTGAGCCAAAATCAAAAGTTGGATGCTTAACCACTAAGTCACCAGGCACCCCTAGTTCTTCTTTTATTGGGCATTGTAAGTTTCTGTCATAATGCTGTGATCTGTTTCTTCATGCATACAGCATGTTGACCTGGGAACCCTGAAGTGCTGGGATACTTTAATTTGGAAAAGTTTAGGCTTTGGGTCACATTGTTATTCCTTGTGTATCCTCTCCATTTTAAGTCCTGGTTGGTGAGCTTCTAATGTAAAGTGAAATAGCTCAGATGATTTCTAGCGTTCTACCAAACTCTTAGGTGAAAGAATTCAAGATGTTACCTTCTTTTTATTACAGTGATTAACAAGAAGGTGTCCTTGGACGTTGAAAAGCCTTTTCTTTCTACACTGAAGGTTTTTTTTTTAATTGTAAAATTTCTTATTTAATGCTTTATAGCAAATGATTTTAAGATCACAAATACTTTTTGCTAAATGAAATTTGGACTTTTATTCCTATGCCTTATTAGCATTCAAAGAGTTATCTGGGATCCCTGGGTGGCGCAGTGGTTTAGCGCCTGCCTTTGGCCCAGGGCGTGATCCTGGAGACCCGGGATCGAATCCCACGTCGGGCTCCCGGTGCATGGAGCCTGCTTCTCCATCTGCCTGTGTCTCTGCCTCTCTCTCTCTCTATCATAAATTTAAAAAAAAAATAAAAAATAAAAAAAAACAAAGAGTTATCTATATGTGAAACTTTTTTAGCCTATACCACCTTCTAAAGTCCTGAGTACCCATGCCACTTTTTTTTGCCATTTACTTATTTTGTTTGACCTGTGCATTTCTTTTTTTAAATTTGATTTATTTTTAAGATTTTTTTAAATAAAGATTATATATTTAAGGTATGGTATGCCAGATGATGTTTTCATATACATAGGGAAATATTTACTACAGCCAAGCTAATTAACATACCTATCTCCTCACATAGTTAATGCTCTTTTTATGGTGAGAACACCTATGATCTGCTGTCTTGGTAAATTTCAGTCTTTTTTGCAGTTTATACATACCCTCTCACAGTTCTTTCTGCCCACGAATCCTGCTCCCCATGCTTTAATGAAACCATCTTTTTTGCACTGAAAAATAAAACATCCTATCTCCTTGTGGTATTCATTGCCTCGTGTACTTATTTATGTAAGAAGTGCCTATTGAACTACTCTGGCAGGTATAGAAAATACATCAGTGCCCAAGAGAGATGAGATTACTCTCTTCTTATCAATAGCATTCTTGTGTAGAGAAAAATAAATTAACTAATTAGGCAGTTACAGTACATTGTGATACAGCATAAAGTTATAGGGGAAGCTTGAGAAGCTAGGGAATGAGAGGCTGGACTCTTCACCCAACCTGGATAGTTAGATTCAAGCTTCATGGAGTGACATCTGAGCCAAGATCTGAAAGAGGAGTAAAAGTGACCCGGGTGAGGGGGTATTGCATACAGGTTGGAGAGAGAGGCAGGTAATGGGATCAACTATGTGCAGGAGTTCAAAAGACCATTCAACTTCAGGGACTGAAAGTAGTTCGTTATGTCTGGAATTCTGAGTGTTGAAGAGTAAGTTATTATAGCAGCAGATAAAAGTGGGGGAGTGAACTGGGTTATATCTTAAAGGAACTTAAAAGCTTTGTTAAAGAACTTCAATGTTAGTGCATAGGCCAATGAGAATGTGAAGTGAAGAATTTTTAGTTTGATTAGTATTGCAGAAGATGACCCTGGCTATGATGTGGAAAAATGATTGCATAGGGAAATACTGGAGGAAAGAAGAAAAACGCTGTTAAGTAACTTTATTTAAATTAAATGAGAGAGATCGTGGCCTACATTTGGTAGTGGCAGTGAATGTCAAAACACTTAACAGATTTGAGAGATGTTTAAGAGAGAAAAGCAACAAAGTTAATGTGGTAGGGATTTCTGGATTGCACAGGTAAGAGGTATCCTTCAGTAAGACTGTTTGGAAAGAGACTTTTTTTAAAGTAGGCTCTGCACCTAATGTGGGACTTGAACTCACAACCCTGAGATTAAGAGTCGCATGCTCTACCAACTGAACCAGTCAGGTGCCCCAAGAGAATAATTTCTATGTGGAAAGATGAGTTAACTTTAGAAATGTGTTACATGTGCATGCCCTGCTGCATGTGGAGGTGGTAGAGTGCTAGGGGGCTCAGGCAGA
Organism: Vulpes lagopus; assembly: GCF_018345385.1. Classification (NCBI taxonomy): domain Eukaryota; kingdom Metazoa; phylum Chordata; class Mammalia; order Carnivora; family Canidae; genus Vulpes; species Vulpes lagopus. Next base: position 28,517,374 of record NC_054838.1, on the reverse strand, counting down.
GGCCTGTTGTTGGGCTAAAGAGTTGAGGGGTGAGTGAGAGGTGTGGATATGGAGAAAGCAGCTGTAAACAACTCTTTTCAGAGGGCTTTTTCTTCCTTGTCTTTCCCTACACACACTTTTTTTCCCCTCTATGAAATGAGGAAAATAGATAAGCAAGAACCTCACTCTACTTACTTTGTCTTTTCTCCAAATTATGTTGTCAGCTTTGTGAGGTTAGGACTTTCATAACTTTAAAAATAAAAATAATGGGGTGCCTGGGTGGCTCAGTCAGTTAAGCATCTGCCTTCAGCTGATCTCGGTGTCCTGGGGTGGAGCCTTGCATCAGGCTCCCAACTCAACAGGGAGTCTGCTTCTCCCTCTCCCCTTGTCCCCCCCCTTTCGCTCATGCCCTCTTTCTCTCAAATAAATAAAATCTTAAAATAGTAATAATGTCACACAGTAAATACCCAGCACAGTTCTGTGAAGAGGGAATAGTTGATGCCCACTACATTTAAAACTTATCTAATGTTCTTTTAGTTTTGAGGTTAAGAATTTATAAAGTAAATGTACAGGTGGCATTTTTTTTCTTGGTTTATTCCTCTTTCATAAGAGAAAGAAATAGCTGTTACCAACAGAGGGCACTAGCTTCTTTCTGGTTGATGTATAGGTTGAACCCCTACATATCTGAAGAGCTCAGTAGACTGTTGCTCAGCAGTTGATTTTTTTTTTTCTTCAGATGGGATGGAGGTAGACACTACACCAACAGTTGCTGGGCAGTTTGAGGATGCAGATGTTGATCACTGAAGATGATTTATGCTGCTGTGGGGTGAGTATTTTCTCCCTTGTCACTGAACTTGAAAATCACGTGAAATAATTAATTTTTATTTTTCTAATTCAGGAGAACTTTGTACAATTTGCAGTTTGGAAAAATGTTAGTTCTCCATTTCTGAAATTATTGAGACTTATATTTTATTTTTCCTCTAAGGAATCAAGGTCTGCAAACAGTGATATTCAGGTTAACATTTACTGAGCACTTAACCACATGTTAAGCACTGTGCTGGACATTGGGTAATGCCAGGCATTGAGGCATGAAAGAATAAGACTCATCTTTGGTGAGCTCAGAAGAAGGACATTCACTCATTCAGAAATGGAGAGCTTCCCCGATTGGCTAGTAGGGAGCAGCAGAGACTGAGATCATGTCCTGCTCTGCTCAAGTCACCTTTTCCCACTTGTGGTGTTTGAAACCTTAACATGTTCAGAAAACACAAAAGCGGAGATTTGCTGCAGCTCGTTGCTATTCAATTTAGGGAGGAAGTAGAAGTAATTCTAGATTATATCTAAGCCTTTAATTTAATCATAATCTTTTATCAACTTCCCTCCTTTTGAAAATAATGGACGACCAAGGTCCTGGGCACTTTACTGTTCAAGACCAGTTTGCCAAACTGTAAGTCCATGCACACTTGTCCAAAAGCTATCATTTCCTAAGTTGCTTCATAACTGCGTTCTTGACTGACATAAGAGTTGGTAGCCAGTTTTCTCTGACACATTCTCTTTGCTTAAAGTTTGTCCCTGACTTTGCTGCATGTTACTCTGAGAATAAATTGTCCTTTGCCAGCTTGAGTATCTCAGCTGTATGTTTGATAATAACTGAAGGTTGTATGGTTAGTTCATACCATCTAGAGCTCTAGGACTAGTTGGCCTTCCATTATGAGCTATAAGATTTTTACTTTGTTAAAATTATTGTCCCTCTTTCCCCGCTCCAGTGCCCTCCTACTTCTGACCTGGTAGCATTTTCTTGAATACTGGCTGTCTTCTAGTCTTTGAGATGTTACTTATGCCCATGTCCTCTATTTGAAAGCATATGGTAATAGTGCGGCAAGATTTATAGATTTTGGCTTGACTCTTGGTTAACTCTTGTAAGTTATCCAGTTAGGTTGTCAGATCCCTCTTTTTATTTCCACAGCATTTATTTCTGTCTTTGGTAGCCATGTAGTTTAAAACCATCATTGTCTCTTTTGCATTTAGCCAAAATTATGTGTTCATATTGCTACAACTGTGTTAGCTTTAATTTTCAGATCTCATTGTTCCAGGTATCAGTACTTCAGTATTAATACTGTATGGGAAACCTTTTAGTGGCATTGGTCGTCTTCTCTTCTCACTTTCCTACTTATCATATTCTTCATAGCACGTTGATTTTTTTCATTTCAGTAACACTTAGTAACTTTTATTGAAACTGAAAATATTTTTTGGATCTTCTGGCTTTCATATATTTCTTCTTGAGAAATAAGACTATTCAGAGAATACCCACCACTGTATTAATAAGAAGTATGAGAAACTCATTTGTTATGTCACTAATGGTTACATAAATGAGATGTTTCTGCAATTCACTGATGAGAATTCTTAGGATTCTTTATAATGTAATTTTATGGGGAAATAATCATAAAATAGCCACAGACTTTCTAATGAGCTGATGATTTTTCTATTCATTTTATTTTATTTTATTAAATATTTTATTTATTTATTCATGAGAGACGCAGAGACACAGGCAGAGGGAGAAGCAGGCTTCATGCAGGGAGCCCGATGTGGGATTCAATCCTTGGTCTCTAGGATCACACCCTGGACTGAAGGCGGCACTAAACCGCTGAGCTACCGGAGCTGCCCTGTTTTCTATTCATTTTATGCTACAGCTGGAATAGACAGATATTTTATTCATAAAGTTTATACAAATCATTTAAAATTGTTTTTGCCTTTATGGAATGAACAAGGAATAATTAGAGTGTTTATGCAACCATTAATAATTTCAAGATAATGGAACTAGGACCTCTTAGTGCATGAGATGGGGTGAAGTCAAGGCACAGGAGTGGTGGAATCACAGCTCTACCAAATACCGGCTTCTGTGCCTTTGATAAGGCACATAACTTCTTTAATCTTCTGTTTTCTCACCTGAAGATGGGGTTGATAAACTACCTGCCAGGATTGTTCCAAAGACTAAGATATATCGAAGTTCTCTGGCACTCTTGACTAGGCATTCAATAAATAATAGCTATTATTATAAACACTGTAAATCTTTTGTTTTTCAGATTCTGCTCATAACTAGGAAAGGACTAAAGAACTTGGTGCCTCTTCTACTGTGGAGTGGGTGTTGATGAAAGTCTTTTTCCTTCTCCAAAATTTACCTGAACCAGTTCTTTTTTTGAGACAGACTATATACTGAGACAAAAAGTTGTCACCAGCAGAAGAAACTATGACCTTTATTAACAAAGGTGAATTAACTTACCCAAGAGGGTATTTGTAGTTTATCATCTACCCAAAACTTTTGTGTATAGGTATCCTCTGAGTAGGCCTATAGATCCTGCTTTCACTATATGCATCTTCTGTAACCTGGCAGGCCTATGTGGTGAGAATGCGCAGGTGCTTGAAGACATAGGTAGACTGGATGGGAAGGAAGGAGGCTGAATCTAAGATATATCCTTTAGAGCCTAAGGATTCCCTTACCCCTTAAAAAGAAAGACAAAGAGATCTCAGAGAAATCCTGGCCACTGCTTGTTCTTCACAGGGATTAGGGTCTTTTTACTAATTTGGGATCCAGGTTAATTCATTTAGGCATCTTTAGAGAGCCTCTTGGGAAATATCCTAGCCACATGAAATACCACTAATATGGATGCTTCTGATTAGTTTTTACTTCTTTCACCATGTTTCACCAGTCTGTTTTGTTATAACCTCTTAGGTTATAGCCTTTAATTTCTAACCTCTTAGGTCAGTTTCCATAACAAATGAAATTGGGATGAAGTCCTCACAGTACTTCAATGATAATTGTTTTGTCTTTGTAATAGTTTAACAAATAAATCTAGGTTTTCTATATTATTGTGCTCTCATTCTTGACTAAAACCATTAATGAAGAAAAAAGTTTTCTTTTAATTAAGGCTGTCAAAAAACAAGAGTCTTGTTGGTTTTTGTGTGACTTTTGTTGAGAATATGAACATGAAATGATTAAAAATACAGTTAGAGTTTCTGGCAGTTTTTTATAGGGCAAAGATTTAATGCATTCCAAGGGATTTCTGTTTCTTCCACTTGGATCAGGAGTAATTTCTTATCAACTCTCAATTTTTAGTTTTCACAAACATCAGGGTATTTGTAAGGCTGATTTATAATTACAGATTTATACTTGGACTTTCTATACCATAGGACTTTAAAAATATATTTAGAAAAGCTATTCAGAATCACTTGGCTAATTAGTGGCTAAACTTTAGTTTGTGACCACTAAGGCCAGTGTTCTTTTCAGCAGTTTCACTTGGTTTCTGTCCTCCTGCTTGGTAGACTGAAAAAATCTGATTTTCCTTTTTCTGATCAGACTCTCAGAAATACTGATTTGTTTCTATAGGCAAGTAAAAAGGCCATTTGGAAATGGATGAAGTTGACTGAGGTCTTCTCTGTATCACCCATTGTCTTAGGTTCCTTTTTTTTTTTTTAATATTTATTTATTCATGAGAGACAGAGGCAGATAACTTCTTTAATCTCCCCTGCAAGGAGTTTGATGTAGGACTCAATCCCAGGACCCTGGGATTACGACCTGAGCCACCCAGGTGCCTCTGACTTGGGTTCTTTATATACATTACACATATAATATTCTTAATTGCCTTATGAGGTTAGAGGTGCTTTTATTCCGTTTTAGAAATGAGGAAACTACAGATAGAGGTAAAATAACACATAAGGTCATATAGATAGTGAGCTATGATTTTTAAGCCTGTGCTCCGAAACACCATACACCTTTACCGTTAATTAGCAGTTGAAAGGAAGCAAATTCTCTCTTAACTGCAGGATTTTCAATGTTACAATTTCAGTGGACAATACAGGAAGTTCCCAAATGTATCTGCTGTCGATCTCAGCAGCACTTATTCTATCCTAGACATTTTACCTCTTCTTCAGTAACCAGTCAGGGTATTCTCATAGGCCAATCTTAGAAATTCTATTTGGGGCCTTTTTTGAAGTCATACAAACTTGTCATCATGACTTTTTGGTGAAGCAATAAAGTGCTCTGGCAATATTGAAAAAATATTGAGATTCTGTGACTGTTTCTGTAGGCACTGTTGTGGTCAGCTCATATTATGGGTAATGCAGTCATCTAAGATGCATGAGACCAGGCATCTAGTTCTGGCTTGGCAGACAAGGTATTCAAACCTCTCTGGGCCTGTTTCCTCACCTCAAAATTAGGTGACTAGACTAAATGACTTTCAAAGATCCAGCTGTAACATTCTGTAATATTAGTCAGTTGCACCCATTACTTTAAGAAAATAGAAGGTGGAAAAAAAAAAAAAATAGAAGGTGAAAAGCAATCTCCGGTCAGATGTCTTAAAAATGAAATTCATAATGCTCAGCCAAGCCAACATTTCTTGATTCTATTTGAGCTTAATTTAAGTGTTAACTGTAATTGTTTTGCTTCCTATTTCTTGATATAGAGGAAATTTAAAGAAAAGCCATGGACGTTTTCCCCCATTATGTGAGCCATCTAAAATATCCATAAAAGCTAGTGTAGTCATCTGTTCTAAATTCTATCGTTTAAAAAATGGATTTGTAGGGGTGCCTGGCTGGCTCAGTTGGTAGAGCATAGGACTCTTCATCTTGGGGTGGTAAGTTCAAGCCCCACATTGGTGTAGAGTTTACTGAAAATCTTTTAAAAAATAAGAAAATGTATTCATTAAAATGATCCTGGTCAATTTTCTCCTCTCTCAGATCAGTTAGATATTAATACTTTTCAAATAAGCTTATTTAAACCTTTGTACATTATGAACTTTGAGATCTTGTTAGGATCTTTGTCAGTACTGGTAAAGATGAGAGATGATGCATAGATGGTCATGGTTTATAGCTCTTTACTTTTAGAAGAAGATAAGTGTGATTACTCATTGTTCAGAGAGATACTAGATTTTTAAGAAAGATTTTATTTATTTCCACAGAGGGAGACTGAGGATAAGTGGAGGGAGAAACAGAGGGAGAGAGAATCCCAGAGACTCAGCTGAGCATGGAGCCAGTTGCTATGCTCAATTCCATTATCCTGAGATCACTACCTGAGCCGAAACCAAGAGTTGGACCCTCAACCGACTGAGCCACCCAGGCACCCTTAGATTTTTTTTTTTTTTTTTTAAGATTTATTTATTTATTTGAGAGAAGGAGTGCAAGAGCATGAGCAAGGGTAGGGACAGAGGACGAGAGAATCTCAAGCCGACTCCCCGCTGAGCATGGAGCTTGACAGGGGGTTTTGATCTCAAGACCCATGAGATCATGTCCTGAGCTGAAATCACGAGTTGGACTCTCAAACAACTGAGTTGCCCAAGCACACTGACACTGGATTTTTTAGATAGAATTTTATTTTTCTGCAGGATTTCAGATAACATCCTACTATATAGCCCATTCTTGTGCAAATCCTGTTTGAAAAGTATTTCTAGAATGGATGAATCTATATCAGATACTCATCCTCAGTGGCTAATATGAAATAATTCTAAGCAAATTCCTTATGAGGATTATAATACAATTATTGCCATTCCTTGACAAAGGAGCTAAAACAAACATTTTTACTAGCATCTCACTTTGCTTATATATGCATAAGTAAAACCAGTATGTAATATGGAGGACTTCATAATTTCAGATGAGAAGTCAGAAAAACTTTTGGGAGAGCAGTAAACCTAGTCAAAATTTTTCTTACTAACCATAATTTTAAGACAATAAGGGCACCTGTTTGGCTCAGTAATGGAGTAACTCTTTTTTTTTTTTTTTAGTTTTTTTTTTTTTTTTTTTTTTTTTTAATTTATGATAGTCATACAGAGAGAAAGAGAGAGAGGCAGAGACACAGGCAGAGGGAGAAGCAGGCTCCATGCATCGGGAGCCTGATGTGGGATTCGATCCCAGGTCTCCAGGATCGCACCCTGGGCCAAAGGCAGGCGCCAAACCGCTGCGCCACCCAGGGATCCCTTTTTTTTTTTTTTTTTTTTTTTTTAAGATTTTATTTATTCCTGAGAGACACAGGCAGAGGGAGAAGCAGGCTCCATGCAGGGAGCCCGATGTGGGACCCAATCCCGGGACTCCAGGATCACACCCTGGGCCAAAGGCAGGGTCTAAACCACTGAGCTACCCAAAGATCCCCAGAGTGTGTAACTCTTGATCTTAGGGTTGTGAGTTTGGGCCCCATGTTGGGTGTAGACTACTTAAAAATAAAATATTTTTAAAAAAGAAAATAAAATAGAGATGTATAACCCAGGGGTATGGAGGCTAATTCTTAGGACTTTTTAAATTATTACTTTGAAAATTATATGAATCACTAATCTACTTGGAACCACAGTGCCTAGAAAATGGCTCAAAAATATTATTACACAACAGTAGTAATTCTTTTCATAACAGAAAAGCTGCAGATAGTGTTAACTCACACTTAGAATATATCTGAGAAATCTGAAATTTAAAAATCTGAGCAATCAAAATAGATGTGAATAAATTTGTGCATTTTCCTTATAGGACCTTTTGGCCTTTACTGCAAGTTTCTATTCCTACTCTACAGACAGGTCCAGTATACTTGAATAGCTAGTTCCTAGGCATGCAACAGGTTAGAAAAGGAGAAAGGGGTGGTTGTATCAGGCATATCAATAGCAGCAGTAAATAGTTGATAGGATTATGAAGAAAAGCAAATAAAGGTTACCCAAAAATATAGCAGTCTGAGCCTTTATAATGTAATGCAAATATGAGGATAATTCAGCAATTTATATTCGTAAAAGTATGACTAAAATTATCTGCCCAAACTCTGGTCATAAGTAAATCTAAATCTGGCTAATTTAAGCAGAAAAAAAATTGTTAAAACACTATCTGATAGCTCACAAAATGGGTAGGAAAGCAGAATTAACCAGGCTCATAAAAAAGTTCAGGGTGATCTACATAAAATGCTATGATTCTTCTGTTGCTTTTAGATTGATTTCTTAATTGACCCCATGTCTTTGAGTCACCATTATGGTTGGCACTCTTTGTGTTGCTAGGGACAAAAAAACAAGAGTTTCTATCCCTTTCAGCTTCTGTAGTGGGAGGGCACTTCCTTTACCCAGATTTTCACAGCAGATTACCCCAAATAGAAAGGATGCTTGGCTGTTGGCTTGCAAAAAACATAGCTGTCTGCTGCAACCCCAAATCTTAAAAGAATAAAATAAATCAAGATTATATATCATAAAAGTTAAGATTTTTTATAAAAACTGAAGGGCACAGTATTTGTCAAATTAAAATGCAAATATTGTGTGGCCCAGAAACTCCACTTAATGGAATTTATTCTTTTTTTTTTTGGAATTTATAAATAAATTTCCACATTAGGGAAAGCCATCTATGTAAGGAAATTAATTGGAACTTTATTTGTAAAAGCAAATGGCTTGAGAACAAGCTCAATGTTTATAGTTAGGCCTGGGTCAATTGTTTACAGTGTATCTGTATAATAGAGAACTGTTCCTCAAAAAGAATTAGGTAGATCCTTATGTATCCAAGATATGTTAAAAATATTAGGATATTTATATAGAAGAAAAAGGGCTGGAGATTACAGTGGGGATGATGTGTATCATGTGCTTATGTATATATAAAATATCCTTGGAATATCATTGGAAAGTAGTGATAGCTGTTTCTGGGAGAAGTGGGGGACTGAGATAGGAGGGAGACTGAGGTTTTCGCCCATTTCCTGTTTGTATTTTGCTCCACATGTATTATCTAAATACTCTGTGGTATTGAGTTTTATGTTTGGGGTTTTTCTTACTTTTTTTTTTTCTTTTTAAATGTAAGCTCTACACCCAGTGCGGACTTTGAGCTCCTGACTCATGAGATCAAGTGTCCCATGGTCTACTGACTGAGCCAGTCAGGTGCCCCAGCGTTGCATGTTTTTAAACTAATTCATTATTTCAAAACAAAACAAAACACGCTCATTATCTGAATCCTTCAGCTGCTTTTCCTACTTAGCATCCTAAAAGTTTAGCCAAGTTGATACAGGCAGCTCTGTAGCACAGTTCATCCATTCTCTTGATGGGTGTTTAAGATTCCAGTTATTCCTTATTAAAGCATGCTGCAGCACATATTCTTGTGTATCTTTAATGCATGTGTGTGCATTTCTCTATGGCAATACTTTATGCCTACAATAATACATTCTAGCTCTAGCTTTCTAGTACAGTTTTGCTACAATGCATTTTTAAATAACATGTTAACCAGTTCACAGATAGTTGCTAAATAGGGCACTGATGTCAGTATAGCTCAGAAGTCACATTGGTTCATATGTATTTTTTCCTAAAATACTAATATTTTGCACACTCAGTTATCTATAATTTTGTAATAATTAGAGGATGAGATGCCGTTAGGTCTAAACTAGAAAGCTGTGGCATGAATTTGATTGTTTTAATAGGATCACTCAAACAATAGAAACAAATTACTGCAGTAATGTGGGCAAAAGTAAGTAAATGGAGGCTTGGACTAAACTGTGCTAGTAGGCCATAATGCAAAGTATGAAGGCCTACTTACGCTAGAGAAACACATGTTCACAAGCAGCGTTGCTTTAATAGTGAATAACTAGAAATACCCATCAATAGACTGGATAAACTATGCAGTTTGAATTAACTAAAGCTGCATGTATCTAGTTGAGTTATCAGACAACCAGGTAGATATGTCAACTATTAAAGATGGATACGAGTCTGCAATTCAGGACAGTTGTACAACCTGAAATAAATTTGGCGGTCATTAGGATATAGTTGCTCCAAAGCTACAGTACTGGATAAAATTACCAAGAGTGTGACTATAAGTAGAAAAGAACTCAGAGGACTAAGACCTGGGAAACTATCATTTCATTTGAGGAAAAGAGGAAGAACTAGCAAAAGAAACTGAGAAGCCGGGGATTTTGTGGACGTGAAGTATTTTCAGGAGGAGAATACAGTCAGTTGTATCAAATGCTGCTGATAGATAATAAGGATGAGAACTTGCTTTAACAATGTGAAAGTAATTGATGGCCTTGGCAAGAATTTGAGTGGAATGGTGGAGCTGAAGCCCTGATAAGAATGCATCAAGAAGAAACAGGAAGTGGCGCCTTGGTGGCTCAGTTGGTTAAGGGTCAAACTCTTGATTTCGCTCAGGTCATGATCTCAGACTTGTGAGATGGAGCCCCATGTTGGGCTCCACATTGTGTGTGAATCTGCTTAATTAAGATTCTCTTTCTCCTCCTGTACCTCTCCTCTAAAAAAATAAAGAAACAGGAAAAGGCAAATAGAACTTAAGACTCCCAGCACATCTGCTTAACTTGTATGCATATATTCTCACCTTTTCTCCTGCTGCTATGAACGATCTAGCTTTGCCTCTAGCTGAAACCAACCCCTGTGCACTTGATTCTGTCTTCACTAACCTATTATGAAATACAGACCTGGGAAATCTCCCCTCCCTCTCCTACATCATCAGTTTCCTCTCTGCTGAATCATTCCCCCCAGCATATAAACATGCCAAGATCTTTCCCATCTTAAAAAAAGATTCTTTCTTGACCTAATTTCCACCTTCAGTGGCTGCCCACATTTTCTTCCCTTTACGGCCAACCTCTGAAAGAACTGTCCTGCTATATATCTCACTGTTTTTCTATTTCAGTTTCAGGTGCAGACAAGGAATAAGCAACTGGGTTTAATCTAGACGTGGTTAAGCCATGTGACTATGATGAGATAAAAGAACAAGGGAGTTAAGATTCTCTGCAAGTGTGTAATTTAAGCTGCTTGGAGAGAAGTACTTAAGAGTGAGAGATGTGAAAATGCAGTGGTATCGGTGGACAGAAGTTCTCTATGGAGGCTGAAGGATTATTGGAGATGAGTGACTAGAATGAGTGAGCCAGGAGAGGGTAGTGGTTAGGGTTTGGGTTACTGGTAATGACAAGCTTAAGGTTATGACCAAAGTTGTAGCTGAGGCACAATAGAAGAAAAATAAATGAAAAACCTTTCAAGTTCAGCCAGTGAATTGAGAGGCCAAGAAACTGGAAGGATCATCTTCATGGATATTGAAGTCTTCAAGAACTATAACTGGAATGGTATTACAGAGGCTGAGACAGGAACTAAGTTCTTAAAGGACCCGGGGGAATTGAGGGTACTAATAGGGTAGGTGCTACAGTTAGAAGTACCCAGGTAGCAGATGGCGTGGTGTGCTGACAGGTTTTTAACAGCGGGAGCAAAGGGAAGCAGCCACGAGGAGAGTGAAACCTGTTCCACTTGCAGGTATCAGAGGTGGCATGGAGAAAACAGCTACCATCTCAGAGACCTGTAGGGGAAGCAGTGTCATCTATAGTCTCAAATTCTGACAAGTTTAGAGAGCCGGGTATTTTCATGAATTAATACTTATTTTTCTTAAATACAGAGTCTCATGAAACAGTAATTGAAACACAGTTTCATGGTTGGAAGACCTAGGGAGTGGTAGAGGTATTTTAAAGTTAACAGCCTTTATTTTGTGTTGCCATGACAGGATTCAGGCCTAGCATTGCCAGATCTTTTGGGTTTTTTCGAGAATCCAGAACTGGATTTTTGTGTGAAAAAGACTACAACACTAGCTTTTTTTATTTACTTATTTTAAAATATTGTGCAGGCCAAATAAACTGTATTTAGCCACTGTCACAATTTTATGAACTGAGGTTTTTAAAATAGAAACTAGTATTTCTAAGTTCATGAGTCAAAGTCCATGATCCTCAAACTGGCTGGCTTGTTGGATAGCCTGCCTCCACTCAGCTGGTGTAATGGGAGTGACTATCACAAGCTCATCACCAAGCAGCACTTAAATTACCTGACAGTTTATCAATTGTTTATTACATAGATCTGATCTCACCCCATATTTTCTTTTTTTTTTTTTTTAAAGGTTTTATTTATTTATTCATGAGAGACAGAGAGGCGGGGGGCGGGGGTGAGGGCAGAGACACAGGCAGAGGGAGAAGCAGGCTCCATGCAGAGAGTCCGACGTGGGACTCGATCCCAGGTCTCCAAGATCAGGCCCTGGGCACTAAACCGCTGAGCCACCTGGGCTGCCCTCACCCCATATTTTCTTTATTTTCAGTTCTAACCCTGATAATGGAATTACCTTTGAAGAGAAATACACTTAACCTTATAGCCAGAACTTCTAAATGAAAAGTAGCCTCATAATAATAAAATAAAGCTTCTTACGGAAGAAAACTTAGGCTCTTTAACCCTAACAAGACAAAAAACTAGTTAATTCTTAAATTTTAACATTATAAAATCTTAAATGTTGCTTCAAAATCTGGAACTTTACTTTAATCATAATAATGACCAAGATTTTTTTGTATTGAAATCGAAGTCTAAAGATGGTATTTGAGCCTCAGTTGACTTCAGGTTGGCAAACCCCTCTGGACTTAGCTTCCTTATCTGTAAAATGAAGATTAAAAATACATGCCTTACCTACTATCTAAGGTAGCTGTTAGGATCAAATGAGAATGTGAAAAGCTTAGCTCTTGACTTTGTATGGGTGCTTTTAGTTCATTAAGGAATAACTTGCTGAAAGCTACTAAGATTGTCTATTGAAAGAAAATATTTTAGATTATATTTAAAATTTAGGAAACAGGGATCCCTGGGTGGTGCAGCGGTTTAGCGCCTGCCTTTGGCCCAGGGCGCGATCCTGGGGACCCGGGATCGAATCCCACGTCAGGCTCCCAGTGCATGGAGCCTGCTTCTCCCTCTGCCTGTGTCTCTGCCTCTCTCTCTCTCTGTGTGTGTGACTATCATAAATAAATAAAAAATTTAAAAAAAATAAAATAAAATTTAGGAAACACCTCAAGTATGAGTGGATATATAATATACTTCCAGAAGCAACTTTCCTATTGATAGGTGACACTGCTGATGGTATCACTGTGTGAGGTAGTGGCTGAAATGTACCCTCTCTAGGTCTGTAAGCATGACTGGTCATACTTTGGTTAAAAATCCTATTCATTCAGGTGAGATTTGATATATACTCTGTTTTTAGTCCTACCTCCCTTCCCTCCTCACCCTGTGCTCTTTTCATCAAAATTATCACTTGAGATTTATATTTAATGAATCTTTTTTACTTTTACTTTTATTTTTTTTAAAGATTTTATTTATCATGAGAGACAGAGAGAGGCAGAGACATAGGCAGAGGAAGAAACAGGCTCCCTGTGGGGAGCCTGATGTAGAACTCGATCCCAGGACCCTGGGACTATGACCTGACCCAAAGGCAGACGCTCAACCACTGAGCCACCCAGGCATCCCATGAATCTTTTTTTAATAAAAGATTTATTTAGAGAGAGAGAGAAAGCTGGGGGCAGGGCAGAGGGAGAGAGAGAGAGAGAGAGAATCCCAAGCAGACTGCCTGCTAAGCACAGAGCCTGATGCAGGGCTCCATCTCATGACCCTGAAATCATGATCTGAGCCGAAACCAAGAGTTGAATGCTCAACTGACTGAGCCAGGCAGGCGCCCCAGTGAGTCTTTTCTACCAGCATTTAATACACACTCAGAAGAACAAGTCTTAACTGAGAAACACAGGGTGTCTCCTTTTCACAGTAATTGGTTTTGTTAAGTTCCAGTGATGACAATATAAGGCAGCTTCCTCCGAGGAAGCTAAACATTGATGAGTCCAGTGTAGCCAGTATGTTGAATATGAGGTGATAAGATATCACATCCAGCTTGACTGTCCTGTAACTGAGTCTGAGTCTTTTGGAATAGTTACTCCCTTTTATTAATTGCATGGTGGTTATACAGCCATGGAAGGAAAAAGCTGAACATCAAAATCATCAACAATATACCTGAAAGACAAAATAGAGTAAAATAAACAATCTATGGAAGTTCAGAATCACTCAGTGATTATAATTTATGTACCTAGAGATTTGGAAAGCAATGTTTAAAAGAATTAGCTGCATCAATCTCCATGAAATGTGGATATTTATTAATATAACATTCTCACATTTTTCTTCAACTGTGAATCCTTAAAAACATATGTACTCGATAAAACCAGAAGGATCTAAACAATGAACCGAAAGAATGAATAGATGTGGAGTTCTAGCTCTGGTGCTGTCACTGACCTGCTGAGTGAGAAACTCGGGACTTTGGTCTCCCTTTGCTCTTCTCTAGCAACACTGTCCCTCTGTGCCCCAGAGATGTACTGGGAGAATAAAGCAACTGAAATCACTCTTGAGTTTTCATTTGGAATGCTCAAGCATTACTTTCTCCCTTCTCTTTTTTTCATCAGTTACAATATTAATAGCTTTTAGAGCTGTATCAAGCAAAAGGTGTAAAACAAAATTTCAGTCAGTGCTAAAATTATATATCTTAAATAATACATGGGGGCCCTAGGTATCTCGGGGTTGAGCATCCAACTGTTAATTTCAGCTCAGGTCAAGATCTCAGGTTCCTGGGATCAAGCCCTGTGTTGGGCTCCGTGCAGTCTCCTTGTGAGTCTTTCCCTCTTCTTTTGTCCCCACCCCCAAACTCCGCCCCCCCCGCCATGAATAAATAAAATCCCTTTTTAAAAAAGAAAATATGTAAAAAGAAAAGAGTCATATATTAGTAAATCTTCATTTTTGAGGTCACACCAGTTAAATCTAGCATGTGACTATGGGTTAATTTTTCAGTGGAAAATAGGGATGGAAGGGACAGCCAGAGGGCTCAAATCACTGTCTTGAAAGGGATGTCTGCAATTAGTATTTTTATCTTAACATATTTACGATTAAAATTCTAAGTTAGTTTAAATTCAGACTGAGTTTTTGTCACATGCAGATCTGATATTTTTTTTTTTTTTACTTCTATTTGGTAACAAAGGAAACAAGGTTTGACTAGCATTTGGATAGCTTTAAAAGATAAAAGTCTGTCTTGCAACCAAAAGCTTTAAATGAAAAAAAAAAAAGTCGGAAACAACCTAAATGTTAACTGATCCACAAGATTTGACATTTTCTTATGAAGTCAGAGCTAGAGAATAAGACATTACATTGAAAACGTTTTCCAAAAATGTAATTTCAGTTACATAGCAAATAGAATTAGCTCATTTTCATTTTATGAAATGTGTAAACTAGAGAATTCTATATGCATTATTATAGTCACTTCTGTTTTGGGGAGATGGCAGAAGTCATTAGAAAAATTATAATTACCACTGCTATGAAAAGTAACAAACACAAGTACAGGTTCCAAGAATAGTTTGCTTACTCCCTGCTTCGTCAAGAATGGAAAGCTATCTTGGGACGACTCTCCTCCATCTCAGTGGCATCACCTAATGTAGCTTTAACAGGGTTTTGTTTGTTTTGACACCTCATCTTTTACTTAGCTGTGTAAAGGATTCTTGTAAAAATATAATTTTTAAAAAATATTTTATTTTACTTATTTTTAAGTAGACTCCATGCTCACTGTGGAGCACAACACAGGGCTTACATTCATGACCCTAAGATCAAGACTTGAGCTGAAAGCAAGAGTTAAGACACTTAACTGACTGAGCCACCCAGGTGCCTCTTAAGATTTCATTTTTAAGTAATCTCTACACCCAGTGTGGGGCTGGAACTCACAACTGCAAGATCAAGAGTCACATGCTCTACTGAGCCAACCAGGTGCCCCTAAAAATATAATTTATTTTTCCCATCCTTAATAGTTTGTAACCTTATTTCATTTGATGCCATTTTTTCCCCAATAGAACTGTAAGTAACTTCAATGAATGACAAAATCCAATGCCAAGCTGGAATTCAGTATTCTAAAAAGTGTCATTTATTCATATATGTCCTTTATCCACATCTACTGAAGGATTACTGTATTGTTTTTCATTCCTAAATCTCTTAAAGAAGTGTAGGAACATTCTTTAAACCAAAAGCTGTAAGAAATTTTAGTTAAGTCTATTTGGGAAAAGCTAGGAAATCCTTAGGCCAACAAAGAATCTTTGTATATTTTCAACAAGCCAATTCCGGCCAAAGATAATTGCTAAAAAGTTTAATCCCAATGCCATTTTTAAAAGATTCCTTGAAAAAAAAAAAACCATAAAAGATTCCTTGATGAGGAAGAAAAATATGTGCATGTTGGAATTTGGGGGGGTAAGTGGTTCCATAAAAATGTTTTGGTAATGGCTACAATTAAATGTTATCTTCCTGTTTGGACTATACTAACATGAATAAAATGTAGTCTGTTTCCCCGACCCACTATTCTCTGGTCTGTACACTTCTTTTATTTATTATTATTTTTTTTTTGTACACTTCTTAAAGGGGCAGAAATGATTGCTCCTCTTTTATCTACCGTGAAACTTTTTTTTCCAGTATGTTCTTTCAGGAAGAAGTTATTAAGTGATTCGGGCTAGAAAACATTTATTTTTTTTAAAAGATTTTATTTATTCATGAGAGACACAGAGAGAGGCAGAGACATAGGCAGAGGGAGAGGCAGGCTCCATGCAGGAGCCCGATGTGGGACTTGATCCCAGAACTCCAGGATCACGCCTGAGCCAAAGGCAGATGCTCAACTGCTTGAGCCACCCAGATGTCCCAAGAAAACTTTTTTAAAAAAGTAATCTGTAAAATTAAAAAAAAAAATTAATCTGTACACCCAACATGGGGCTCGAATTTATAACCCTGACATCAAGAGTTGCATGTTGCACTGACTGAGCCAGCCATGACTTTTTGCTTTAAGCAATGTTTTCTAGGGGTGTCTGGCTGGCTCGGTCCATACAGCATGTGACTCTTGATCTCAGGGTTGTGAGTTTGAGCCGCATGTTGGGTATAGAGATTACTTTATTTATTTATTTTTTAAGATTTATTTATTTATTTACTCGTGATAGACACAGAGAGAGAACGAGAGGCAGAGACACAGGCAGAGGGAGAAGCAGGCTCCACGGCGGGAACCCGACGTGGGATTTGATCCCGGGACTCCAGGATCATGCCCTGGGCCAAAGGCAGGCGCCAAACGGCTGAGCCACCCAAGGATCCCCCTAGAGATTATTAAAAAAAAAAAAAAAATCATAGGCATTTTACAGAAAATGTCATTCTGATTTTTTTTCCTTTTAAGAATTATTTTGGAGCTGTGCCTGGGTGGCTTAGCCAGTTAAGCATTGGACTCTTTTTTTTTTTTTTTTTTTAATTTTTTATTTATTTATGATAGTCACAGAGAGACAGAGAGAGAGGCAGAGACATAGGCAGAGGGAGAAACAGGCTCCATGCACCGGGAGCCTGATGTGGGATTCGATCCCGGGTCTCCAGGATCGTGCCCTGGGCCAAAGGCAAGCGCCAAACCACTGCGCCACCCAGGGATCCCAAGCATTGGACTCTTGACTTCAGCTCAAATCATGATCTCAAGGTCATGAGATTGAGCCCTGCATCAGGATCCCCACTGGGCATGCAGCCTGCTTAGATTCCATCTCTCCCCCTGTCCCCCTACTCCTGCTTGCTCACATGCTCTCTCCCTAAAATAAATAATAAATAAATAAAAATTCTTTTGGGAAGGCCTACCTCCATTTTAGTGTTCTTTCAAGTAATGAATGAAATTTTTTTTTTTTTTTAAGTAATCTCTACATCCAACTCATGACTCCTGAGATCAAGAGTTGCCCACTCCTCTTACTGAGCCAGCCAGGCGCTGCTGGATGAAATAATTCTTCAGTGTCATAGGCCTACTGTTAAAATTGCAGTTGGAGCACAGTATATAATGTTAATAATATATGTGGATTGCAAATATGACACCTTAAGAGAATCATTCCATATAAAAACTGTCAGTAGACCTATCCAATTAATGACTTCATGAACTTCAATGATTAACTTCTTAAAAATTAAGAATAGAGAAAATTTAAAGAAGTTATTAGAAAACACTAGCACTCTCTAGAACTGAAAAACAGCTGCTATTGTTAGCATTTTAAAATACAGACTTTTTCTGATATTTTTCATGTTTAGGTCCACAGATACTATTACTGAGCAAAACAGGTGCTAAATGTGAAATAAAGGCATGGAAGGTGAAGGGAAGAAGTGTGCTGGTTGTTCAAACGTATTGTGCCAATGTTCCCTTCTCTATGTACCCTAATTTTTTTTTTTAACAAAAATAAGGAACAAAAACCAAAATGCTAACTGTGGATAAAAAGGATGAACTAATAAAAGCCAGGCATCCTATATTCTTTTAAAATTATGATTTATAATCAGGCTTAAAAGAGGTGACTGAAAAACAAGAAATGCTAATAACTTAAAGAAAGAAATGCATATTATAATAGGAGTTTTATATATCTGATTCAGATAGAAATAACAGGAATGCAATTATGGGTCATTTTAAAATTACACTTACTATAGTTATCCATTGTTTCATGAGATGCTCTTTTACAGAAAGTCAAATGACTTTAACAGTACTTTATCTGGAACTCACAAATTAAAAAGAAAATTCCCTTTAGCAAGAAAGAGATTTTTTTTTTTGAAAGAGATATTTTTTTAACAGAAGGAATCACTCCTCAGTTTTTTTGCCCATATATCTGAGGGGTTCTTAAAGTGGTATCATACCTGAAACTGACTACCCTTAACTAGATAATTTTATTTTTTTGAAGATAAAAAGTTTTAAAGGATACTGCACAGATAAAGCATTACTTCAGGTATTTTCATTTTACTCATTTTATTTTTTGCACCAATTCTGGCTTTGGAAATTGACAGGTTAGAATGACATTTCCTATCATTTTAAGATACCCTAGTCTTTTAATCACATTAATAAAAATATGCTTACCTAAAGAAGGAGCGAGCCAATATACTATAAAAAATCGAAGGAATGCTTCATCAAAACACGTGAAATGTAGTGAAAGTGCCAAAGCTGGATTAAATACAGCTCCTGTTAGACTTCCTCCTGTAATACATTTTAAGCAGAGTGACACCAAACCATATATTTTACATTTTCTTGCAACTGGAAATAAAGAGGTTACAAGATATGACTGCTTTGTTTTAGGTATTTAAGTATTCTTATGCTATAATCTTCCTTTGCAGAATCACCTGGCATATTTTAGAATATAAAAATAGATTATAGATTATAAACTGCAAAGACATTAAGAGTTTGGTTTTTTTTAAAAAAAAAAAAGATTTTATTTATTCTATGAGAGAGGCAGAGACATAGGCAGAGGGAGAAGCAGGCTCCCTGTGGGGAGCTGGATGCGGGACTTGATCCCAAGACCTCGGGATCACAACCTGAGCCAAAGGCAGATGCTCAACCACTGAGCCACCCAGGTGCCCCAGGACATTAAGAGTTTTAACCCAGTGCTTTTCCTATATATTATAGAATGCACACTGAAAATTAATCTGTTCTATTATTGTTCTTACAAGTTTATGAAACAGGAGATTTGGCTGCCCATCTTAACATTCATCAATTTAAATGAATAAACAATAATAAAAATAAAATACCCCAGGATCCTCTTGACCATAAGTATACCTTTGTGTTGAAAACAAAAGTAAAATGGACCAGTGTTATCATTGGCTCCATTTTTACTTGTCAGCAGAGCTCTAAGAAGGGACTGTGAATGGCATGTGAATTATGTCTCAAGTGACTACAAAAATTTTTAAATAAAAAAAGTGATTGTGTATAGTTGTGAAAGATAGGTACAAATTCTAACTGTTGATTGCTTTTCAGGATTCATGGTCCCGCTCTGCACCCAGGTTCTCTCTCTGACGTGGATGGAGCCTAGGAGTTTAGTTCTGGCCAGACAAGCAAGAAAGGAAAAGCAGAGGAGGCTGGACTTCCTTTCCAGTGGTACCAGACTGTGGCTCAGCTTTTCAGAACACACTCTAAGATTATTCCTGAGATAGTGGTATTTCTGTTGCTGCTTTCGTGTAGAAGCTTGTGCACACAGATCTGCCTCTGACTCAGCCAGAGAGCTAGATCCTGAGATCTTCACAAATTTTACCTTGACATATACCACTATAGCATGCTGTCTTTGTAAAATCCAGTAAAATGGAAATTAAGCAGCCCTTTCATAGGATTTCACCAATGAGATTTCATCCTTGATAGACTAAAAACATTGAAGCTGTGTCAAGATGAAGATATTGAGCAGTGAACTAATTCACTCCATGGTTCAGAGTTTTTTCTAGCACACCAGCCTCACAGTATGATTCATACTCATGTCTCAGCAATTATAAATGACACCATGTCATGGGCCTTCAGAATCTCTTTTGAATAGTCAGTCTTGGAATGTTAAGCCTGAAACTGCCAAGGACCAACAGAATTGTTTGGTTGGCAGGTGGTCATTTCAGTTCAATAAAAAAATTGAGTTCCTATATGGTAGACATCATTGGCAAAAGATAAGAACTTACACAGGTCTTTAAAATACAGTGTAACATTTGCTATGATAATATGAGTGACCTGTGCTTTTTTTTTTTTTTTTTTTTGGCACATTTAAGTAAAAATAGACTGAACCATTGCTCTCATAATTAGTTTTCTTTGGTGTTCCCATTAGGTCTTTGCTATTTCCTTAGATCAGAGAACACTATCTGTCACACTTACGACCATACTAAAATTCAAGCTATTTCACTTGCCTTATCTTCTAATCCTCACATCTCCAATAGTGCTGAGTATAACGTGGAAGCTGCCATTCCCACCAAAAGGCAGAGTTCTCCTCTCTTGAACATGGACTGGCTTTGCAACTTGCATTGAGAAACAGAATGCAGCAGGAATGATGCTATGGCAGTTCAGAATATAAGTGACACTGAGTGAATTCTAGTTTCAGGTCTCAAAACACCCATGAGTTTCCACTTTTTGCTCTCTTGGAACAGTGCCCTGACCACATAAGGAAGCTGGACTGCTAGAGGATAAGAGGCCACATGGGGGAGAACTGAGGCATCTTAGATGACAGCTGCCACCAATTGTTGAACACGAGTGCAGCTACATTGGCTTTTCCAACCCCCCCCCCCCCAACTCTCCAGCTATTATGGTCACATAGCAATTTCCCTTCTGATCCATAGAATCATGAAAAACAATAAATTATTATTTTAAGCAATAGTTTTAGCTAATACACAGGATGCCTGGGTGGCTCAGACAGATAAGTGTCTGTCTTGGGCTCAGGACTTGATCGCAGGATCCTGGAATCAGGCCCTGTGTGGGGCATCTCTGCTCAGCAAGGAGTCTGGTTTTCCTTCTGTCACTCCCCCTGCTCATGTACTCTTTCTCTCTTGGTCTCGCTCTCAAACAAGATCTTTAAAAAAAAATAGCTGATACAGAAATTCATATCAGGAGTGGGTTCTGTGTCAAACGCCCAAGGGGTTCCTGAGTGGTGATGGTTAAGCGTCTGAATCTTGGTTGTCTCAGGTCATGACATCCGGGTCCTGAGATCAAGCCTCATGTCAGGCTCTGCACTCAGCATGGAGACTACTTGGGATTCTCTCTCCCTCTCCCCCTCCCGCTAATGTTTTTTTTCCTCTCTCTCGCAAATAAATAAATCTTAAAAAAAAAAACAAAAACAAAACTCAAAATATGACTTTGGCTTTGACGTTTTAGACTATATAGCTCTTTGTTGGGGGCTGTCCTGTTTGTGGGATGTTTAGCAGCATCCTTGGTCCTTACTACTAGATGCCAGCACATCTGTCTTCCCCACCATTGTAACAACCAAAAATATCTCCAGACATTGCTGAATGTCTCCTGGGGCAGGGTGGGGGTGGGGTTCCTTTTGAAAACCACTGTTGTAGAGAACTACTGATATGTGTATACAAGTAAACATATGTAGTGTTGTTTATAATGCAAAGAACTGGGGAAAACCCAAGTATCCATTCATAAGATCGCTAAATAAACAAGCTTATTAATTTGGAATAACATTCAGTATTTTGAAATAATGAGAGAAATAAAGAGTTACTAATTGACATTGGTAGGTCTCCCAAGATAGCACTGAACAACTACCATTACTAAGAAAAGCAAATTGCAAAAAGTAAGGTATGATATCTTTTATGTTAACATGAACATACTTAAACAATAGTTTCTATAGGATCTGTAAGACATGTTTAATAAATCACATAAAGAGTTTGAAATACATACATGCATGTGCAGAGGACTACCCTGGTGGGAAGACTAGACTGGAGAGAGGACAGGCATGGAAGATGGCAGTCAAAAGTCACTTTTAGTCTCATTGACATTGTTTAAATTTTTAACAAAGAGAATACATTCATGCATTGTGTAATTAAACCTTAATTATTTAAAAATCACCCATAAGGCATAGGACTAACAAAATATCTTTGAAAAATGTTATTTGTTGACATCTGAAGGGGAGAAGACATAATATATGTCTAAGAAGAGCTACCAATGGGAAGACAGAGCTGGCTGATTGTCAAGAGTCTTACAGGAGAGCACAAACTGGATGACATTACCACATTTAAAGACTGTGTCAAAGTCCAAGTGCTAAATCTGGTAATTCTAGATGCTAATGTTTCTCAATACTCCTACAGGGAATCAAATTTTCTGTGACAGAATGACAGTAGTAAAATCATAAAACTTGGGTATAAGCCAGAATGTCTGGAGCTATCCCTTTCCAGTGAGCAGAATATTTGTGCTAGGTACTGTGCTAAGAACTTGAAATACATTATTCTATTCCTCATAATGGTCTTAAGAGTAGATAGTATTCTCCATTTTAAAGATGAGGAAATGAGGCCTAAATTAAGTATCTCTTTTAAGGGTACAATAAAACTCCAAACTTGTACACTTAACCCACTTAATTAATAAATAAATGTTTTGGACCTTTGTTTGAAGCTATTTTTTTTCATTTGTAAATGAATATTTCATATAGTTATTACATTAAAAGCAAATATATATAAAGGACTTAGTTCCCTTCTCCTTCGACAAATAAACTTACCTATATTCTTTGGGATTTAGGATACCAAAAATGAATAATGAAGTAAAAATGTTAGTTTCTTCAGATCATTTATTATGCTTATTTTGAAAGCCCTTAGACATAAAATATAAAATATCCAGATATATATTATTTTTTCTACATGATTTTTATAAGTGAATAGGAGTATTTGATGTGTAACAGGTGACACAATGCTAAGACCTGGTTATATGTTATAATGAAGAAAACAATTTTAGTTTCTGAATTCATAAAGCTTACTGTCTGGCAGAAGAAGACATCAGAAAACAAGTGTATAATTAAATATTCTACAAAGGAAATGAACAAGGGCAGTAATAAAGACAACTTAGATGTATAAAAAATAACAGATTTTTTTCAATGTCTAATTACTGTTGATCCTTGAACAACATGGGTTTGAAATGCACAGGTCCACTTATATGCAGGGTTTTTTTTTTTTAATATAAATACAATGCAGTACTGTAAACGTATTTTCTCATGATTTTAACATTGTTCCCTCTACTTTATTGTACAAATACAGTATATAATACATACAAAATGCAAAATATGTGTAAATCAACCATTAACGGTAAGGCCTCCAGTCAACAGCAGGCAATTAAGTTTGGGGGGAAGCAAAAGTTATACATGGATTTTTGACTGTGTAGGAGCTCAGTGCCCCCTAACCCTCGCATGGTTCAAGGGTCAACTGTAATTAAGAATGAATGCAGGGGCCCCTGGGTGGCACGTTGGTGGAACCCTGATTGGTGGAACGTCTGATTCCAGGTTTAGGCTCAGGTTGTGCTCTCAGGGTCCTGTGATGGAGCCCTGCATCAGCTCCATGCTCACCGCAGAGTCTGCTAAAGTTTCTCTCGAACTCCCTCTGCCCCTCCCTGCTCTCTCTCTAAAATAAATTTTAAAAATGAATGCAGTTCTCTCTTACCCTGTTCACTGAACCAAATTCTCCCAAAACCTAAATTAGGAAAGGTTTGTTTGAATTCTGCATTAATAGTTTTATAGCTCTAACATGTTAATAAATCACATCCTAGGATGCAACCATGTCAAGTCAGTACCAACAGTACCTTAGAAGTTAAAAAAAGACATACCAAAGTAACTTGTAATGAGACTTGACTTATCTGAGTCTTCTTCCCCTGCCTTTCCTTCCCTATCCATTCTTAAATCCTTCCAACAAAAGCCTCTTCTCTCTCTCATATGACAGAAACTTGACCATTCCCAAGACAGTTCATTTATCTGGAACAACTCTTGACTAAAGTTATGACATATCCACAGAAAATAATGCGGATATGGCTTAATGTTGCATTACCCAAAATATGTTCTCTTCTGCTACATGCTCCTAGACAAAAGGATTCAATATGTTTGAAAAACTGTTCCACATCCTCCTTTTGGAGTTTCACAATATGTAGCAGCATAGTAAATAAAGGCTCTGTACTGTCTTAACATTAGAAAATCTGTTTAATCCAGCGTTTGCCAAATTTACTTGGCAACAGAATCCTTTTGTAACTTGAAATTGTTTGAAATTATGGTAAAGTATATATAATATAAAATGTCATTTTAACCATTTTTCAGTGTATATTCAGTGACATTAATTACATCCACAATATTCAACTATCACCACAATTTCCAAAACTTTTCCATCACTCCAAAGAGAAACTCTGTACTCTGCACCCATTAAAGATTAAGTCCCTGGACTCCTCCCTACCTCCTAGTCCCTTGGTAACATCTATTATACTTTCTGACTCTATGAATTTGCCCATTCTGGATTTTTTTTTTAAATTTTATTTATTAATGAGAGAGAGAGGGAGAGAGAGAGCACGGCAGAGATACAGGCAGAGGGAGAAGCAGGCTCCATGCAGGGAGCCCGAAGTGGTACTCCAACCCAGGTCTCCAGGATCAGGCCCTGGGCCAAAGGCGGCGCTAAACCGTTGAGCCACCAGGGCTGCCCATTCTGTATTTTTTTTATATAAGTGAGGTCCTGCAACATTTGTCTGTCCCTTTGTGTCTGGCAAGTTCCATCCATGCATGCTGTGGTGTTATCAGAACTTAATTCCCTTTCATGGCTGAATAATATTCAATTGTATGTACATATTTTTGTTACTTTTGAGGATCGCAGTGTAAAAAAGCTGATAATGAAATGAGATTAAGCCTTAGTGTCAGTTTGAACCATGATTCCAGCACATTCTAGCTATGTGATATTGGACAAGTCCTTTCACGTTTGTGAGCCTCTCTTTATTTAAAATGGGAATAATGTGTTCGTTAGTAGTTTTTCTAAGGATTAACTAAGATAACTCATATAAATGTCTTATGTGCTTATTAGTATATTACCCAATGAATATTCTTATCTCCCTTACATTGGCAGAAAAGGAAGATCATAATAGATTATCAATTTCTGTAACAGTAGCAATCCACGATTGTCTATTAGGTTCTGCCATGGAAACAGTCTCGGCGCTGTCGAATACTGCACCCACTAGCCATGTGTGGCTACTGACCACTTGAAATGTGGCTGAGGAACCGAATATTTTAGTTAATTTAAATGTAAATAACTAGGGCAGCCTGGGGGGGCTCAGTGGTTTAGCACCTGCCTTCAGCCCAGGGCCTGATCCTGGGAACCCAGGATGGAGTCCCGCATCGGGCTCCCTGCATGGAGCCTGCTTCTCCCTCTACCTGTGTCTCTGCCTCTCTGTGTGTGTGTCTCTCATGAATAAATAAATAAAATCTTAAAAAAAAACAATAGTCTTTTAAAAAAATAAATAAATAAATGTAAATAACCACATGTAGGAAGTGGCTTCCAAATGGGCCAGCTCAAGTCGGGACAAGAACAGCGGTTCTCAACTCTGGTTTCATACTGAGAGTACCTGGAAAACTTTAAAATACACCATTAATTATAAAAGTACAGAGCATAACTTTTTTGCAAGGGATGATTATCTTCATAAATGGGGGCATGTTTCTGCTTTAGCCCAAACCTAAAACTTTAATAAATAAGTAACTATACACCAACCCCTCAAATATACATAAATCCTTCCCTCTCTCCTATACCCTTTATTTCCATCTGTGTATACACAAAGAATAGTACTAGATCTAATGGATGGAAGATGGATAGAAAAATCTTTCATTTTTATCCTGGGAAGTCAAGCAAATGTTTAGAAGCCTTTACTCTGAGGTTTGCTTCTACTCATAGTCTCACTTTCAGTGGGTAGAAGATAGACCATTACAACTAATTTCCTTTTATTAGATACCTGTCTCTAAAACATTGTATATAGTCCCAATGAAGCTACTTTGTTGCAATCATTTAAAATGACACATCCCATCATTAAACTTGTTTTTTGGATTTCCTAGTCCCCTTTAGGATATCTAGGGTATCCACTACATCTGAGATCTTGTCAAAGTAAACAAATGGTTTGCATGAAATCAACAGATTCCTTGAGTTACTTGTTTTTTAAAAAGCATCTTTAATTTAAAGCAAGTTTTAATTTTAAAACACATCTTTTGTGATAGGCCACTTAAACGTTCATTTATAACTCAAGATTAATTAAGAAATGACTTTAAGAAATTTTGTGGAAAAAGAACTAAGACAAAACTACAGAATATCTACTCCTTATTCTTACTATTAACCAATCAAATAGTCTATGCCTTAAATTGGAAGGCACTTTTTAAACTCATGATCATTTTTCAGTCAGAGTGTCAGGTTGGCATAAGGAAAGAGGTAGTTGATAAGTTATCTTTCCTCTCTACCATTAAAACAATCCCTTTGCAGGATATTTGAACCCTTGGCAATATTTCAGTATTTCTCAGTTTCAGCACAGAAATGGCTCCTGTTGCTGGGTATTCAAGAAAAGCACTCAATAGAGAGGATCTATATGTCTGCACAACTGGTAAAGAACAGGCTGCAAAATGGTTAGAAAAATGGGGATACCAATATAGACATCGCAGAAGTATATGGGTTTCAAATGTTTCTTGGTAAAGAACTTAGCGCCTCAAGTCACAGAGGCTCCGGACATGCCAAATGTTTTGTGGGAATAACAAACCTGCATAGACCAAAAAGGTGATGAGTGCTGCCAGCAGGTGGATACGAAGCTTGGTTCGGATCTCCTGGAAGTGCAACAGAGCGCTGTGGAAAATAAAGGAGCAGATGGCTTCTGTGATGACCGCTTTGGGCAAGTCGACTTGAATAGGATTTCTGCAAGCGAAGGTCCTCTCGTTGAGGTGGTACTTGGTCAGCCCCAGGCCCCAAAGGGCGCTTATGCAGTATCTGCTGCACAGGGCACCAATCAGCTGAGCCAACAGCCTAATCGCACCGGTCTCGGGGGACATTCCCCCCAGCAACATCTGCATCATCACGCCGCACGGGTTGGTAGAGGTGCCCACCAGAGTCAGGCCGTGCACCAGCGAAAAGAAGTAGATTAGCGTTAGCGGCCAGGTGGGGTGCACGGGTTCCTGCTCGCTCAGCAGTTGCAGCTCATGAGTGCAGCAGCAGAGCTGGAAAGTGGCCAGAAACTCCAAGACGAAGGTGTGGGCCATCATGAACCTGTGCAGCCGCTGCCGGGTGACCACGCGGGCCAACCCCATCAACAGCACGAGCGACAGCATCAGCCCCAGCGAGGTGCAGGTGTCCTGCACCTGGGGCCAGAGGCCCCACAGCGCGGTCATGGCTCGCCCTTGGCCAGACTAGGTTGCCTGCTGGGCTCTAGAAGCAGCAGCTTCGGGGCGGGAGTCCCAAGTCCTAAGTCCGCAGCCCCGCCCCCGTCCTCACGCCCCGGGGGCGGACCGACTCGAGGCCAGCCGGCGGCCCCCGGGCGTCAAGCTGGAGGACTCCTCCCCGCTCCCCGGCCCGGAGCGAGGGTGTTGGGACCAGAGCCGAGAAGGAGACGAGGGGAAGGGCGCAAGGGAAGCTCTGCTAGGGGCCGGCTGGAGGGCCAACGGTCAGCAGGAGTCGTGGAGTCGGACGCGCACATGTCCCCGCCGCCCCCCTAAGGGACTGGAAACCCGCGCGGGTCTCACCGGGCGCGGAGGGGGGCGGGGGGGGGCGCGCCCGGGCCACTGCGCATGCGCACGAGGACCCGTGAGCCCTTGCGAGCGGCTCGACGGGGGCTCCCAGGACCCCGGCCCCTGCGCCTGACTGCGGGGCTCGCGTCCGCTGCTCTGGGACCGCTGCTCTGAGGGGGACACCTCGAAGGTTTCTTCTTCCCGGCTCCTAATGAAACGGTAAAACCGTCCGGCTGGAAACATTCCTAGAGATGATCTCGCCGACCACCTCGATTTTATTAACGGGACGATTGAGAAGACGGGAGGCGACGGAGGTAGGACTCCGGAGTCGGACGAGCCGGGGTTTGACCCGTGCGAGCAAGGGCGCGCGACCGGGTGTCCTCGAGCCTTTGTTTTCTTCGTCTGCCTCCTAGAGTTGGTCGTACGCCCCCCCCCCCTCATCGATTTGTTTTAAAAGGCATGAGGAAAAAATAAATAAATAAAAGGCAGGAGGACACTAGCGCCGAGAGGCGAGCCCGGAGAAAGCGTTCGGTGAGTACGACTGTGTCTGACGGTGCCGGAGCTGCGGCGCCCCCTGTGGGCGAGCTGGGAGGGAGCGTCAGGGATTCCTCCGACGCTGCCGGGTTTGGTGCTAATGCCGCAGATACCAAGGTTGAGGGGGCGGGGGGGGGGGTGTCAGATGCCTCCGCCCTCTCCCTCCTCAGTTTTGCCTCCACCGGGTTGTGTGGACCAAGCGTTCACGTTTCCTAGGGCTGGAGAGGAGAGAGAACAAGAATGAGAGGAATAATTAGGCCGAGCTTCAAGTGATAGGGAGCTTTGGGCAGGCGTTCTTGTTGATTCTCTTCAGCTTCCCTCCCCAGTCTCAATTGTCCTTTTGTTAACTAATGAAAGTTCTCTTTGTGACTCCAATTTTTGTAGCGCCAATAGACATCTTCTGAATTAAAAAAATAAACACTTGTACAAAGCTCACAGACTACGTAGAGAAATGAAGACGACCTTTCCTCTTCCCTGTATTGGTGCCTGGCCAGAAATTTAGTGTATATTAAAGCTATTTTTTAGTTACTGTTGTCGAAAGAAGTTGCTTCTAAATTAATCCTGTGAGTATAACCCTTTCATTGCTCCCCTTTACTAAAAGTCGTTTGAAGATTAATGTGAATATATTTCATTTACTGCTCTGCTGATAATTCACTTTCACTAGCAAGAGCCATGTAGAAAACTTAGTCTTTTGGACTTTAATTAGAAATTTTATTTTATTGGGACGCCTGGGTGGCTCAGTGGTTGAGCGTCTGCATTTGGCTCAGGGCGTGATCAGAGGGTCTTGGATCGAGTTCCACATTGGGATCCCTGCAGGGAGCCTGCTTCTCCCTCTGCCTGTGCCTCTGCCTCTCTCTCTGTGCCTCTCATGAATAAATAAAATCTTCTTTTTTTTTTAAATTTTTATTTACGATAGTCACAGAGAGAGAGAGAGAGAGAGAGAGAGAGGCAGAGACACAGGCAGAGGGAGAAGCAGGCTTCATGCACCGGGAGCCCGACGTGGGATTCGATCCAGGGTCTCCAGGATCGCGCCCTGAGCCAAAGGCTGGCGCTAAACCGCTGCGCCACCCAGGGATCCCGAATAAATAAAATCTTAAAAAAAAATTTTTTTACAGTATGATTAAAGATTATAATATTATATGTTATCATTAAAAATACTTTAGACATTGTTTCAATTAGAGAACAAGAGCAGAGTAAACTCAATTAATTACTTATAATTGAGTATTTCACATCACATAAATCAGTCTCTATTTTCAGAAACAAGAAATCATTAATCTCCTAATTCCTTCAGCAAAAATGATTGTTGATATAGTTGACAGTGCTGCATCTTGCAAACCCATATATCAAAATGCCAATTCCCAAGACCAGTATCTTCATGAGAAAGAATGACTCTTACACAGGTTGAGAAGAGTATGGCTTCCCCTGCTATTTTGGCCCAAATTTAACTACTTTTCTTCTAGGCATTATACAATTCTGGCCAAGAAAAAATACAAACTTACTTTAAAGTGACCAAGTAGTTACTAAAGGAAAATTCTTCTTTACAGAGGAAATTCAGTTGATAAGGACAGAAGAATGATGGATTTTTTTAAAAGATTTTATTTATTTATTCATGAGAGACAGAAGGCAGAGACATAGAGGGAGAAGCAAGGCCGATGTGGCACTCGATCCTGGAACTCTGGGATCATGCCCTGATCCAAAGGCAGATGCTCAACTGCTGAGCCACCTAGGTGTCCCAGAAGAATGTTGGATTTAGAAAATCACCAATTTGCAACCCCTAATGAATTTAAATAGAACTACACAATTCATGGATATAAAAAAGTTGAAGACTATTGGTAAATTTAAGATTGGTCAGTAACCAATCTTAACATCATTCAAAGTGGAACAATTATACATTATATGCCTCAAGTACAGAGCAACATTTAGGCAAAGTTTGCCTAAGGAAAAAAAATTAAAGAAGCTAAGTCTAATTGAACTTTTTTTTTTTTTTTTAAGATTTATTTGAGACAGAGAGAGAGTCCGCACATGAATAGGGGGAGGGGCAGAGGGAAAAGCAGATTCCCCACTGAACACCCTGTTCACCCTGAACACCCAGGGCCCTGGGATCCTGACTTGAGCCAAAGCAGATGCTTAAACCTACTGAGCCACTCAGGTGCCCCTCTAATCAAACATTTAAATATAACTATCAGTTTACAGGAAATGCAGGAAATAGAGGAACAAGTTAAATGACACCATGTAGAAACTATCAGTCAAATTCACATCGTGGGACATTCCACAGAACAAATGATTTGACTTTCCAAATAATTAATAACTATCAGCTAGTAGGGCCTAGAAGGTAGTACACCCCAGTAACAATGAGCACTCCAAGTGTCCAGATCTTGGTTACTAATTACATTATCTAATAAAAGGAACCAGGGTTCCTTAGAGAAATGGCTGATTCAAGGACTGGGGCAGGAAACATGGAGGATAAGCCTGGAGCATCTTACTATGCCAGAAAGCAAAAGTCCTAAAACTAAAAAAAAATAATAAAAATTAAAAGATGGAGGTATGTCAGGAGGGACACAAGAGACAATGGAAAGCTGGCCAAAATTAGACAATTTGAACAAGATAAAGTAGTTTTGGATTATAATTCAAATTCTAAAGTAAACATCCGTGAAGCTGTACTTTTATACATAAATAATTGAATAAGGATGTTGAGCACAGTTCTTTGTTAAGTGTAGACAATGCATATTGACTTCCTTTCAAAGAGAATAGTATAGAGAGGTATGGTGCGGGGGTGGGGGGGAGATGAAAAAGAAGTTTTGCGGTGGAAAAACCTGACAAACACTACCTTAGCTAGACAATCAAAGTTAGTATCAACAGTGATGTCATGTTGACAGTTGTACTTTGATAGGGTGTAGTGAGAATGACACTTCTGTGGTTTTTCCTTTCCAAAATGCATAACCCCAATACAATCATGAGAAAGACATCAGAGAAATCCTAACTGAGGGACACTCTACAAATGTCCCTACTAATACTCAGAATTGCTAAAGTCATAAGAGAAGTGTGAGAACCTCATAGCCTAGAGGAGCCCAAGGAGATTGGATGACTAAATGTAATATAGTGTCTTGGAGTACCTGGCTGGCTCAGTTGGAGAAGCATGTGACTTGATCTCAAGGTTGTGAGTTAAGAGATAACTTAAATTTAAAAAATAATAAATGTGGGCAGCCTGGGTGGCTCAGCAGTTTAGTGCTGCCTTCAGCCCAGGGTCTGCCTGATCCTGGAGACCCGGGATCGAGTCCCACGTCGGGCTCCCTGCATGGAGCCTGCTTCTCCCTCTGCCTGTGTCTCTCCCTCTCTCTGTGTGTCTCTCATGAATAAATAAATAAAATCTTTAAAAAAAATAAATAAATAAAAATAATAAATATAATGTAGTGTCTTGGATGGGATCTTTGGATAACAAAGGACATTAGGTAAAAATTAAGGAAACCTGAATTAAATAGTAGCATAATAATATTGGTTCATTAATTATGACATGTTACATTGTAATGTAAGATGTTAATAATAGAGAAAACTGTGGGGCATGTAGGAACTCTGTATTGTGCAACTTTTCTGTAAATCTATAACTTTTTGTTAATCTCTAGCTGAAATTTTAAAATTACTAAAAATAAAATATCACAGACACAGACTAGGAGTTGGTATTAATTCTTTTTCTTTTTTTTTTTAGTAGAATTGAAACACCAGGTGGTTTTAGAAGAGTCTGAGTTGGCACTGATGATTCTGGTTATGAAAATCAAAACCATTTAGGAAGAAAAGTCTTAGCACTGGACCTCCATAGCTGTGGAGCAGGCACGTGGGGGCACCAGCCACTGCTGAGTGCTTTGGGCAGCTATCAGAAGCCCATCTGCCCTTTAAGCCTCAACAGAACAGAGGGACTTCTATACAGAGGTGGAGCTGGAGCAGGCAGGAAGAAAATGGTGGTGAAGACAACTGTTCTGCAGGTGCACTTGGAGGCTTCACAAAACCATTTGGGGAGAGATAAGGAAGTTTGACTTTTCTGCAGAATGAATGGATGCAGAGCCAAAGAATTACTGTTTTGCAACTGTTGTTGCAGCTCTTTATTTACTGTAAAGGATGATGTTGCCTAACAAACAGGTCTACAAAGGAAGAGCATTTATTGCTAAGGTATCTCTGAAGCTCTTTAAAATCTGTTAAAGATAAAATGTAAAATATAAAAATATATAAAATATGTACACATACTCCAAATACAATTTAATAACCTGAGTCAAAAAGTGTATTTTTTAATATAAAGGTTAAAATTAAGTTAGTACACAGATGCCAGAAGTCCCTTTCATTATAACTAATCTGTTAGAAATATAAACCTCAATCAACTGGCTTTTCAACATCCTTTTGTCTTTAATGAGACTGTGGTTTGAATGTATGTCTAAGTTTCCGGTGTTGAATTTAACTGGACAGACTTGCTTCTTACCAGGATTAGCAACTCTTTGAATTCTAGTTATGTAGCTACCTCTTTCTGAATTTCACTCCACCTACCTTTCTTACTATTCCCTTGTTGGTCCTCAACTGCCTATTTAATATTTACTCAATTTTTCTTATAGTGTGTATTTTGACTAGCTCTCACATGTTAAAAATGAGATTTGAATTTTTTAGTAGGATAATTTCTCCTTCATCTCTAAATGTGAACGAAATCTAGCTGGACCTATCAAGATAGACCCTAACTCCAGAACAAGACTTGTTCAATGAAGATTATGGACAGAATAACTGATAGGCTTTTATTACCATGGAGTCTTCATTCATTCAACAAATGCTTATTGAGAATTAGTTAGGTGCCAGACAGTACGCTAGGCACTGTAACATAGCAATGAATAAATACTATCTCTTTACTCTTGGTGCTTAAGCTGTTAAGAAAGACAGAATAATAAAAAACAATGTTTAAGTATTATGCATATTAAGATAGAATATTGAACTCTTATCCCTAAAACTATGGTTTTTAATCTTTTAGATGGAGGAAGTCATAGATTCCTTGAATTTGATCAATGTCCTAGACCTTTGCCCCAGAAAACAAACATACCCCAAAAATCTTGCCAATAATTTCAAGTTGTTCATGGTCTTTTGAAACCTTTCCATGAGCTCTGGGTTTAGAATTCCTACCCTAAATGATAAACACCAAAATCAGATGAGACCAGAAGCAGAAATCCTAAGATATTTGAAGGGGAGATAAGACTAAATGCTGAGGAGTAAGAGCAGCAAGAATGAAAAATAAGTTTCCACAGCTTATCTTACATGTGTTATCTGCAGATAACATAAATAATGTTTCCTGGAACAATCCACTACGGAGGACTCAATGCCCCACCAAGTGAACATTGCCCTGCCACACAAGAACACCTTAGGAAGCTACCAACTCCTTCACCTTTGCTCTTGTGCAACATGATGGATGGTAAGATGTGCTACAGATTAAAACTAAGCAGGGTAAAGGGGATGAACAATTACTAGGGTTTTGTCTGTTCCTGCTACTTCACATAGTTCTACAGAATGTTAAGGAAGCTTTGTCTGATAAGGTGATATTAGAAAAAATTATAGAAGTAAGAGCAAATCATGTGGTTTTCTGGGGGAACCTTTCAGACAAAGGGAGCAACAAAAGGGGGGAGACCAGAGGGCAGAGCAGAATGATGAATGTGGAAGAGTGGTGGGAAATGGGGTGAGAGAGGGAGTTCCAGTGGGTGTGTCAGGTCCCCAGGGTAGGGATGAAAGGATCAGGGATAAGGGATAAGGAGAATATGATGGGACCAGACTCTGACAGAGTCATAGAATGAATGCTGTTAGTAATGGAAAAATTGCTCAGTGGGACGTCTGGGTGGCTCAGTGGTTGAGTGTCTGCCTTTGGCTCAGGGTGTGATCCTGGAATCCCAGGATCAAGTCCCACATCAGGCTCCCTGCATGGAGCCTGCTTCTCCCTCTGCCTGTGTCTCTGCCTCTCTCTCTCTGTGTCTCTCATGAATAAATAAATAAAATCTAAAAAAAAGGAAAAAAAAATTGCTCAGTGAAACCCAGCAGGTGTTTTTGCATTGCCATACCCACAACAGCACAAATGCTGAAGTGGAGAAGTGGTTAACCATATTGGGTAGTGTAGAGAGACTTACCAAGCCTTGTGTTATCAAGGTAAGTGTCCGTGTATGTAAACACACACACTCTGTGTGTGTGTGTGTGTGTGTGTGTGTGTGTGTGTGAGGGAGTGGGGATACAGTAGAGTCAGGAAATTGAAAGAACAATGGGGAAAATACTTACGGAAGTGGGTAGAAAACAGAAGGCTAGGGTATCTTCAGAAATAGAGGAAAGAAAAGGATCAGGAAAGAAGGGAAGGAGGAACCAATACTTGTCAAATGCCTACAGTTTGTCAGGATCCTTACATATATATCTTAACTTGGTTTTAAAGCAACAGATTGAGATGAATGTAAATTGACAAGGTGATACATTGCTAGTAAAAAAGCAGGAGGAGGGATCCCTGGGTGGCGCAGCGGTTTGGTGCCTGCCTTTGACCCAGGGCGCGATCCTGGAGACCCGGGATCGAATCCCACATCGGGCTCCCGGTGCATGGAGCCTGCTTCTTCCTCTGCTTGTGTCTCTGCCGCTCTCTCTTTCTCTCTCTGTGACTATCATAAATAAATAAAAACTTTAAAAAATAAAAAATAAAAAAAAGAAAGCAGGAGGGGCAACTATTATTATTTTGTCTTCAGTTATTACCTATTTTCTTATCTTGCTGTATTGATTCACTCCTAATGTTATATTTAGAGAAACAAAATGACGTTACAGTTAGGAAGACAACAACAGTGCAAAGTGGCAGGCACAACTTAAAAAAAAAAAGTGGCAGGCACAGTTAGAATTTTGCTTATTGGGCTCTCACTGTTGGATTACACATCTGGCTTTACAAAAAATGCCACAAGATGGCAGCATCCTATTTGTTGGTTTGAGGACCACTTCTGTTCCATGCAAAACTGTTCAGTATAAAAATATTTAATAAAAAGTAATGTATTGGGGGCAGCCCCGGTGGTGCAGCGGTTTAGTGCCTCCTGCAGCTCAGGGTGTGATCCTGGAGATCTGGGATCGAGTCCCATGTCAGTCTCCCTGCATGGAGCCTGCTGCTCCCTCTGCCTGTGTTGTGTCTCTGCCTCTCTCTCTCTCTCTCTCTCTCTCTGTGTGTGTGTGTGTGTGTGTGTGTGTGTGTCTCATGAATAAATAAATAAAATCTTAAAAAAAAAAAGTAATGGTTATAGTCCACATTTGGAAACTGACCCATCTTGCCCACAGATACTTGTTGAGAAATAGAGTAAAAGCCCCTAAGTTCACAGAAGTACATCCATTCATAAGCATTAGGATCTTGACCTTTGCCTCCAAGTAAGCAGGATGTAAGAAATGATTGATTTCTAATCTGTGTGGGAGTTATGGGAAATGGTAGAATGTAGTGGTCAAGCTTCCTTTTGAGACATCAGAGAGAGATGTGTTAAAATTGTAGCTTTGATACTTAACTACATGGTATTAAGCAAATAAAAATCTTTCTAAACTTATTTATTTATCTTTAAAATATCTACCCCTTTAAGTTTATTGTGAATATTAAACAGCACGCAAAAAAGCTCTTGGTGAATGCTTGACACTTAGCACTTAATATGTACTATCCATTGAGAAAATTGATGTGATTTGATATTGGGTTTTTGAGCAAATGGCTAAGAAAGAATTCTTGAGACAGTTGGTGCAAAAAGATGGTTTGATTATAGCATGGGGACGAGACTCTCGGGCAGAAAGAGTTGCACCTACAAAGTATGAAGGGTGACTGATTATATATTTTAAGTTTTGTGGAGGGTGGGAAGGGAGAGATGTAGGTTTCTAAGGAATTTTTGTATGCTGAAAACAGGGTCTTACAGGATTTTGAAGATTTAGCTATTGTCAAGGTAAGATTAGTCTTTAATGAAACATAGTGATTAAGGCATTAAGGCAGCCTTGAACTCCTTGAGGAATATCACGTTCTGCACGTCTCAGGTGTCAGTGGACTGCATGCTGTCAGGAGATTTAATTTAAACTGCATTTTTCTTGTCTTTGTTCTCCTCATTAGCCATTATATATTTAATTTTATAATAATTTTATATAATTATTTATTATTGTTTTTCTAATGTTAGAACTACAAGATACTTAAAAATTATGTAGTCTTGAAACCACCATAGAAACATAAAGATGGATGGAAATTAAGATGAAAACTTGAGTACTTTAGCAAGGCTTGACTTAAAATGGAACAATTTTTTCTCTTCCTCATTCCTGAAGCCTCCTCCTTACCTTCCCTTGTTTTTCTGTAAAATCCTTTGTTCCAGGAACTTGGTGTTGATATTGACATCTCACTGACCTCAGTGTACACTTAGTAACAAGACTGGGATGGCCAGGGTCATTGCTGGTCATGAGACCACCTTGAAGACATGATAACACAGTTGGCAGCACACATGCTAAATCCCTATCGAAACTGCCCAGATCCTGTATTTTCCTATTACACCCCTCCGGCCTTTACCCTGGGGTGGGCTTGCAGTCTTGAAGGCATTAGCCTGCTGCAGCTTCCTTTACCTGGTAAAGTAAGAAACTGTCTTCCTTCTTTATTCTCAAACTCTATCTTCGCATTACATATTTTGGCTCCAGAGCACCGAGGTTGGCTTTGACAACAGTCTAATGGTTCTCAACCTTGGATGCATGTTGGAATCACCTGGGGAGCTTTAAAAAATCTGTGGGGGATCCCTGGGTGGCTCAGCAGTTGAGCATCTGCCTTCGGCCCAGGGTGTGATCCTAGAGTCCGGGGATGGAGTCCTGGATCAGGCTTCTACATGGAGCCTGCTTCTCCCTCTGCCTGTGTCTCTGCCTCTCTCTCTGTATCTCTCATGAATAAATAAATAAAATCCTTAAAAAAAAAAAAATCTGTGTGTAAGCTGGTGGCATCACATTTCCTGATTTCAAAATAAATATATTTCAAAGCTACAGTAGTTAAAACAATATGGTATTGGCATAAAGACAGACATAGACCAATGGAACAGAATAAAGACCCAAAAACAAACTCATGGCTATACTGTCGATTGAACTTTGACAAGGGTGCTGTGAATATACAATGTGGAAAGGACAGTCTAGTCTCTTCAACAAACATTATTGGAAAACTAGATACCCACATGAAAAGAATGAAATTGGATTCTTGTACCATACACAACAATCAACTCTAAAAGGATTTGAGACTTAAACTGTAAGACCTGAAACTATGAGGCTCCTAGAAGAAAACATAGGGGAAAACCGTCTTGACATTAATCTCTTTTTAAAAGATATTATTTATTTTAGAGAGAGGGAAAGAGAGAACATGAGTGGGGGAGGGAGCACAGAGGGGAAGGAGAGGGAGAGGGAATCTCAAGAAGACTCTGCTGAGCAGGGGAGCTGGATGTGGGGCTTGAGCCTATCACCCTGAGATTATGACCCAACTGGGTGGCTTAAACAACTGAGCCCAACACTGATCTTGACCATGATTTCTTGAGATATGACACCAAAAACATAGGCAACAAAAGCAAACATAGACAAGTGAGATCACATCAAATTAAAAAGCTTGTGCACAGTAAACAAAAGTGAAAGGCACAGAACAGAAAATATTTGCAAACCATTTATTTTATAAAGAGTTAATATCCAAAATATATTAGAAATTCCTATAACTTGATAGCAAGAAAAACAAATAGCACAATTAGAAAGTGGGCAAAGAGGGGCAGCTGCGTGGCTCAGTGGTTGAGCATCTGCCTTTGGCTCAGGTCATGATCCCAGGATTCTGGGATCCCAGGTTCTGCAGGGAGCCTGCTTCTCCCTCTCCCTGTCTCTGCCTTTCTCTCTGTGTCTCTCTTGAATAAATAAAATCTTTTTTTAAAAAGTGGGCAAGGGATTTGAGAAGACATTTCTTCAAAGAAGACATACAAACGGCCGCCAGGTATATGAAAAAGTGCTCAACATCACTAATCATTGCATTTCAGGGAAATTCAAATCAAAACCAAAATGAGATACCACTCCCACCTATTAGGATGGCTATTACAAAAACAAATGAAAGGTAAGTATTGGTGAGGATGATGAAAATTTGGAAGCCTTGTACACTGTTGGTAGGAATGTAAAATTTTTTTTTCAAAACTATTAGTCTTTTTTTTTTTTTAAAGTTTTATTTATTTATTTTATGATAGACATAGAGAGAGAGAGAGGCAGAGACACAGGAGGAGGGAGAAGCAGGCTCCATGTGGGAGCCTGACGTGGGACTCGATTCTGGGACTCCAGGATCGCGCCCTGGGCCGAAGGCAGGCGCTAAACCGCTGAGCCACCCAGGGATCCCCGGAATGTAAAATTATTCAGCTGCTATGGAAAACAGTATGAAGGTTCCTCAAAAAGTTAAAAATAGAACTATCATATGATCCAGCAATTCCACCATTGGTATATATTCAAAAGAATGGAAATCAAGATCTCAGAAAGATATTTGCACTACCATGTTCATTGCAGCATTATTCACAATAACCAAATATCCATCAGCAGATGAGTGGATAAATAAAATGTGGCATATACACACAATGGAATATTATTCAGCCTTAAAAAAAAAAGGAACTCTTACTATTTGTAACAATATGGATGAACTTGGAAGGCATAAGTGTAATAAGCCAGTTTCGGCAGGACAAATACTGTATGATTCCCCTTTTATGAGGTATCTAAATTAGTCAAACAATTGGAAGCAGAGAATAGAATGGTGGTTGCCAAGGGGTGGAACAGAGAGAAATAGGGAGTTGTTCAATGGGTTTAAAGTTTCAATTATGCTAGATGAATATATTCTAGAGATCTGTTGTACAACATAGTGCATACAGTTAACAGCACGGTATTGTGCATTTAAAAATGTAGAGGGTAGGAATGCCTGGGTGGCTCAGCGGTTTAGTGCCTGCCTTCGGCCCGGGGCATGATCCTGAGGTCCTGGGATCGAGTCCCACATCGGGCTCCCTGCATGGGGCCTGCTTCTCCCTCTGCTTGTGTCTCTGCTTCTCTCTGTGTGTGTGTCTCTCATGAATAAATAAATAAAATCTTTTTTAAAAATGTAGAGGGTAGATATCATGTTAAGTATTCTTGCCACACACAAAAATGGGACACCAACTTTTGGAGGTGATGGATGTATTTATTACTTTGTGGTAATAACGTCTTGGTTGTATGCATATGTCCAAATTCATCAAATAATATGCATTAAATATGTAAATGATTCTATCTCAATAAAGATTTCCCTGCTGTCTGGAGTTTCAGCCCCAGAAATTCTGATTTAGTTAGTCTGGAGTGAGGCATGGTCATTAGAAGTTTTAAAAACTCTTTAGATGATTCCAATATCCAGCCAAGGTAAAGAAATACTTCTCTAGACCAACATCCTCACTGTACAGATGGGAAAGAGGGGTCCTGGGAAAGGAGGTGACTTATCTGGTGAAACGAGATGAAGAACTCAAACCAAGGCCTCCTGAATCCGACCTGGGTTCTCTCTAGCATGTAACACTGCCTCAGACTCACTTTCTTTGCTTCCACACAAACACCGCCCCAAATTGCCTCACATCATATTCCCTGAAAACACTAGGTCCACCCCTGTGTCAAATCCACAGCAATGCAAAGTGCAAATGGAGTGCTTATTATGTGCCAAACACCAAGCAAGCCAAATCATATGTATTATCTCTAATCCATTCAGCAAACTTTCAAGGAAGGCATGAGTGTCCTCACTGGAAAAGAAGGAGGCTAATGTTCAGAGACTTGAAGAAACTAGCTGAAGTCGTGACTAGTAAAGAGAAACCAGGATTTGATACAGGTCTACGGGACTCCAACAAATCCCTTTCACTACACTCAACTGCCACTTGTTCCCACAATACCTTGCCTTCCTAGGTTACTTCTCCATCAAGAACCAGCTTTAGTTTCACTCTCTCTGCAAAAGCCTTCCATCCCAGACAACAAAGATATTTTTATTGATTCAACTTTCATGGCAGTAATCACCCACATAGCTATTTGGCCAGGGCCTACCTCACATGGTAGTTTATTGTGTCATGTATATAACCTATTTCCTTCTCCTTGAGACTGAGAAGGAGAGGGACCTTCCTCTAACTGTTTCTGTCCTGGTGCTGTAGTTGTGTCAAGATACAGTGATTGCAGAGTACTGGCTGGCTTGGTCAGTAGAATATGTGACTCTTGATCTTGGGGTTGTGAGTTTGATCCACACGTTGGGTGAAGAGGTAACTTAAAAATAAATTCTTAAAAGATACAGTGATTGCAAGATCATAATATTTGGTCTTTTGTGGGACTCCTCCACTGGGAGTATCTGCAGAAGGGGAACACGAATAGGCCCATGTAGAGTTGAAAACTTGAACTAATGGAGCTTTCCTCAGGCTTTAGTTTGTTGTAATAATTACAGATAAGCCTCTAGGTGTCAGTAGAAAGCCCAGTTTTAAGAGTGTGAGAGTCCAATGAAATCAAAATCTCAGGCTAGAAGTTTTTCTCCTCAAAACCATCAAACTAAAGGTAGAATTTCCTCTCCAACATAACAACACCGTAGCAATTCCTCCCAGCCTAAGGGTTGGTAAAGAGGCAGCCTCTTCCATGTTTGGACAGCTTTATTGGAAGGCTGATTTTTTTTTTTTTTTTTTTTAAGGCTGATCTTGGTTTTATGTGAAACTCTGCCTCCTGGTAGCTTCCACCTACTGTCCAAGGAAATTAAGTGGCAACAGCCCATGCATTGCATCTGGGCCTGGGCATGTGGAAGGCTTGTTATAGCCAAGTCAAGTCTTCCACAAAGTTGGTTATTCTAGGATGTTACTGGCACCAGTGGAAGCCCTGCTACTCTGGGCTATACTGCCTGTCAACCTCTCCCTTCTGGCCTAAGCATTGTCCACCCTCAGAACATCAGGGAAGGAGTCAAGTATGCAACACACCTCTGACAGGGTGCTGTCCTCTCAGACCCAAAGATGGAGAGGGTGGCTCTATCCAGGACAGTCCAAAGACCTGGAGAGTTAGAAAAGCACCTTTTTAACTCTGTTTGTCCCAAGGTCTCCAGTAGCCTGGTCTTTGCTTAGTCAAACCTGCTCTCTCCTCAAAAAATAAAGGTTGCCACCATACTTTCTGGTTCCAGTGTTCTTTAGAAATATATAGAACAAACTCAGTGTCTCTTCCTCTAGAGATCTGAAGACCGAAACTAAGCCAGCCAGCCAGCCAGCCAGCCAGCCAGCATATCTTTACTGGGAGCCTACTGTGTGCCAGGTACTGAGTCTCCTGGTAGGCAATTAATAAGTGGCAAAAGGTGTTATTAATAACCTGATGATAACTCAGTCACAAGTAAATCCACTTTTATATGGTGGGTTTTTGAAATGGGGATGGAGAAATAAGAGAACTAGCATTTACTGAATATGAACTGCCTATCATGCAAGGTGTTAGGTGCTTGTTTTACATGTTTTATATTGTTGTAGACTTCCCACTATCTTTTGAAGTGTACATTTTGGAAATGTAGATTTCCATTTTTAAAATAAGGAAGCTAAGGCTTAGATAGTTTAAGTAACCTGAGTGAGGAACTGCAACTAGTAAGTGGTGGAGCTGGAGTGTGGATACAGAGCTCCTCAGCTACAAAACCACCACAATGGGCCTCACATGGGAATCCCTAGGACAGACGAAGCAACATCATGGTCCCTTCATGTCATGTGTCTGAAATGAATACTTTTATCTTATTTTATTTTTTTAAAGTAATCTCTATACCCAATGTGGGGCTCAAACTCATGACCCCAAGATCAAGAGTCACATGCTGTAGGGACTGAGCCAGCCAGGTGACCCTGAACACTGTTTTATTTTTCTAAGATTTTCTTATTTGTTTATGGAGAGAGAACTTGCACACATGCACAAGCAGAAGGAGCGGGAAACGGAGAGAGAATCTTTTTTTTTTTTTTTTTTTGTTCATGAGAGAGAGAGAGAGAGAGAGAGGCAGAGACACAGGCAGAGGGAGAAGCAGGCTCCACACAGGGAGCCCGATGAGGGACTGATCCTGGGTCTCCAGGGTCACACCCTAGGCTGAAGACAGCACTAAACTGCTGAGCTACCTGGGCTTCCCGGAGAGAGATTCTTTTTTTTTTTTTTTTAATTTTTTTTATTTATTTATGATAGTCACACACAGAGAGAGAGAGAGAAGCAGAGACACAGGCAGAGGGAGAAACAGGCTCCATGCACCGGGAGCCCGACGTGGGATTCAATCCCGGGTCTCCAGGATCGCGCCCTGGGCCAAAGGCAGGCGCCAAACCGCTGCGCCACCCAGGGATCCCCCGGAGAGAGATTCTTAAGCAGACTCTGCACTGAGTGCACCTGACCTGGGGCGTGATCTCATGACCCTGAGATCATGACCTGAGCTGAAATCAAGAGTCAAAGGCTTCCCAACCAGGCACTCCCCAAACACTTTTATTTTTTTTATCATTATTTTTTGAACACTCTTACATTGGATATTCTTTTTAAGCTTTCAAACCTAAACCCCTCATTTTCTCTGTTGTATTTTTTAAGTTTACAAAGTGACTGCTTTGTTGTTTTCTAAAAAAGTCAAATTCCTGTCAATACTTCTCCATTATAAACTTGGATGCATGACAAAGCATTTGAAAATCAATAGCACTAATTTGGATATTCATCAGTTTTATCCTCTAGAATTAGTTCTTTGGTTATACTTACTTTAATCGGTAAATTGCTAGGATAGTATCAAAGAAAATTTTCAAGAGGATAAAGATTATCCCAAATCTCATATCCTATTACAATTACTTCCATTCTAATTCATACCTATGTGTATATGTATATTTCAGTTGTAAATCCTTAATAAATGTAGGCTATTATTGTAATTCCAAATGCCTTATATTTTGATTTTTTTTTCATTCAGTCTTATTTAAGGATCATTCACCCGTGTTTCTATGCAGCTTTCCTAATAGTTCCATTTCATAGCTGTCAAATAGGCTATAAAATTTCATTATGTATTAAGGCCTTTAGAAATGATGTTCAGGGATTACTGGCAAGAAATGCTCTCTAAGTCATGATTTAAGCAATCCGCTTAAGCATGGCTTTACCTTTTTTTGTTGTATTCTTTCAATGTGCTATAACCTCAAGAGGACAGAAATATCTTTGTAGTATGTAGGACATTTTCTTTTTGGTTTTAGAGGTTTTTGGTCAAAATTTGCAATATTGGTATCATAGGGTAGTGACCATAAATTTAATTGGTGTTTGTTTCCCCCCCCCCCCCAAAAAAAAAAATTGGTGTTTGTTTCTTCTCAAGTCCTTAGTGTCCTGAGCCATGTCCCTGCTGACTGAAGCCCTAATTTGAAACTCCTGAAAACCTATTTAGGCTTCCTTAAACCAGTTACCTCTTCAGGGCTTTGCTTTGCGGAACAGATTATTCTTGGGAACTGCTGCTTCTTCTTTCAATGCCTGCTATTTCTGGCAGCAAGCCAAGCAATGGAGACTACTGTTTGTTCATTTGGTTTTGATTTGTGTGTGAGTGTATGCGTGTGTGTGTGTGTGTGTGTGTGTGCACATGAGAGCAATCTTCATTGTGTCTTCCTCCAATCCCCTTTCCTCTTCTTCAGTTTATGTGTTGTCAGAGCTGTCAGGAGAGTGACACTGGGATATGATCAAAACTAGAGTCTTTTTGCAGTCTGTACTGCAGGTTCTGATTACCACTAAGGTTTCGACTTGGCAGTGTTCCTAGACCCAGGATGGATGGAGGAGTTATCGTGGGCCACTCTTCTGATAGTCCCAGCTGTCTCCAAAGCCTGCTGAAGGGTTGGACCCATCTAGTTATGGTTCTTGACCTGAAGATGAATTTTCCCTTGATTTTAGGTAGGAGTTTAGACAGAAGATAAAACACAAGATATGGTCATACAAACAAGTTCATTAAAATAGAAGAAATATTAAGAAATTGCAAACAAATGATAATATGTTTTCTTTTATCTTAAAACCAGTGGAATTCTTTTCTGGTTGATTCATGCTGAACACTTCAGCCAGATGGAATTTCAGTAGGCTGTTGATATTTATGGATTTAACATTCAAGGTTTATTGTCCCTGGGTAAAAGGGAGTCGTGTATCATTTTGCTGAGATCCAAATTTGCATCCTGTGCACTTGGATATGGACATGAAAAAGC
Source organism: Vulpes lagopus (assembly GCF_018345385.1). Classification (NCBI taxonomy): domain Eukaryota; kingdom Metazoa; phylum Chordata; class Mammalia; order Carnivora; family Canidae; genus Vulpes; species Vulpes lagopus. Next base: position 28,472,899 of record NC_054838.1, on the reverse strand, counting down.
ACATCATATGCTTTAGTTGGTATGCAAACCTAGCTGATAGTCTATCTTTCACATCACATGATGGCTTTGTAGTTACCTACTCAGTATTATGCATACATTCTGTGGAAGAATATGAATGATACAGTGGTTTATGACTATTTGGGGATTCTTAAAGTTTTTGGATATATCCCTGAAATCTGTCAAGGTCCATCATTCTACAATTATACTGTTATTTCCTGCCTCTATGTCTGTTTTTTTTGTCTGCCTATCCTTCCTTCAAAGATAACTATTAAAATTAGGTCTAACAAATGTATTGCCACTCTCAATGAAGTGTTTCCTGGTTATTTTCCACTTATATAATCTCTCCCTCTTTTGATCTTAGAATTTTATTTGTACCAAAGAAAATGTACAAAAGATATTTTTAAAATGTTTTATGACCTTGTATATAATGATCTGTGTACTTCATTGTATTAATACCTCTGAGACTATATCATCTTTAGGATACATCTAAGTCTTCTTAGTCTGAGAAGTCCCCCCCCAGCAACTGCTCTACTTCCATAAAGCCTAGGACATTGCACTCCTCATGACAAAGACCAGTAGACATTTGTTGGGTTGAACTAGGGTAAAGGCTGTTTGTTGTAGACTTTCTATTGTAGCAAAGCAAACAGACATCTTTTGGCTGACAGTTTTTGCTAGATGTTGCTAGTACTTTTGATAGTGACCTAATAAATAAAACCAGATTGCTATGTTCTTTCAATAACCTAACCTGGGGTAATATGTGAGCTCAGCAGCTGCTCTAATATTAATGTTTAATATCCTTTTCATCTTCTAATTTGACAGTTTTCTACCTGGTCCTGCTCTATCTCAAATCTAATCACTATTCATGCCTTTACAGTGACCTCCTTTTTATTCCCTTTCTCATTACATCATGTTGAAATCTCAGAAAAATAGAACACATGCTCTAAAGATCCAGGTCCAAATGAAGAGTTGATTTAAATAGTTTTTCTCCTATTCAATTTCCCAATTTAGCATCTCTGTCTTAGCGCAGATTTTCTAGATTATAGAGCCTGGGGTCAATATTAAAGTGCTGATTCTTTTGTGTGTGAGAAAGAGGAGTAAGTATAAGCTCAGGAAGGTAACAATGAAAAAAACCAAGCAGTGCAATATGATGTGTTAACATGATGGCACTACTCCTGACAAGTCATGATGAGAAGTAGCAGGTGACTTAGGTTCATTCCTTGAGCCACAGAGGTTCTCTGTCATGGCCATAGGGAGGAATCCCAACCTTGAAATAGTCTGCAGAAGGAGTGAGAGCTAGAGAGATCACAGAGGGAGAAGCAGAAACTCCGCTAAGCAGGGATCTCAATGCAGGGCTCAATCCTAGGAACTGGAGATCATGACCTGAGCCAAAAGCAAACACTCAACCAACTGAGCCACCCAGGCATCACTTCTGTATAACTTCTGTGGTACATTACCTGGTCCATTGACATCAGCTGCAGAAGCAAGATTTCATGACCTGTGGTATGGTGTTTCCTCTTATCTGAGAGTGGGGAGAAGCCGGTGCAGATGGGAAGGTGTGCAGGTCATCCAGATCTGGGGCTTCTTTTCTGACTCTGGGGAACTCAGCAGAGGCAACAGTCCAGCAGGGGATTGGTGCCTCTGGAAAGAAGGAAGTAGTGGAGGGGAGTAAAGTTGTGTGCCATTCACTGTCCACTTCTTCCTTCTCCCGTCTCTTAAAATGAGTCATTCTTTGTGGTTCCATTTTCAGCCTTCTTGTATTCTCACACTCTACACTTAACTGTCTTCTATGCACTGATAATCACCAATTGATATCTGCAGCCAGGATCTTTCTGCTCCAGATCTATGTATACAATGACTCACCTGTCTCTACCTGGGTGTTCCACGCAGGACGTCAAACTTAAGAGTCCTAAAATTGAGTTCATCAAAAAAAAAATTGAGTTTATCATTTATCCTCTCCTCCAATCCCCACCAAACCTGCTTTTCTTCCTATAAACCTAAGAGTTCTCGGAAGGAAAGATTCCTTTCTTTTCTTCAGATTTCATATCCAACAAGCTCCTATTGATCCTCTCAGGTCCAGACCTCTTTGCTGTTTCCACTGCCATTGTTTTATTTCAGAACTGTAATTGCCTCCTAAATCTTCTCTCTGCCTTTGACCTTGCCTCCTTCCAATCCATTTTCCAAACTAAACCTGCAGTTATAATTTTAACGGGCAACTCACCATGATCAAAAAGGGCTTAGATAGTTCAGTGGTAAAAGAAGAGTTCAATGGTAGAAGTATCTGTTTACATAATTTATGGCATCAATGTAAAATATATGTATTGACCAATGACATCAAGGAGAAAAATCATATGATCATCTTAACAGAGTGCTAAAAAATTTTATAAAAATCAACATACATTTTTGATTTAAGAAAATCTTAATTAACGTGTTAATATTAAGGAATAGTGCTCTCAAACCAACTGCTAATATTATACTTAGCAATAAAACATTAGGAGCCTTTCCATTAAAGTTAATAATTTGACTATCATTAGCATTATTTAAGAATATTCTGGAAGTGCCGATCAATGCAATAATGAGAAAAAGAGATGAGGGAGGTATAAATATTTGATAGGAACAGACAAAATTATTTGAAGATTGTCCAAATATTTGATAGGAACAGACAAAATTATTTGAAGATTGTATGGTTGCTGTTAGAACTAACAAGAGAATTTAGAAAGTTTGGCAATTATGACAAATATTTAAAAATTAATATATATCAGCAATCATTAGCTAAGAAAGAAAATGGAATGAAGAATCCATATATCATGGAAATAAAAAAAAATCAAAGCCCCTAGTAATAAATTTAATGATAAATGTGCGTATCTACAAACTTTACCACAGAATCTAAAAGGAGGGATCCCTGGGTGGCGCAGTGGTTTGGTGCCTGCCTTTGGCCCAGGGCACGATCCTGGAGACCTGGAATCGAATCCTACGTCAGGCTCCCGGTGCATGGAGCCTGCTTCTCCCTCTGCCTATGTCTCTGCCTCTCTCTCTCTGTGTGACTATCATAAATAAATAAAAATTAAAAAAAAAAAGGAATCTAAAAGGAAGTTTGAATAAAAGTAGAGACATTTTACATTATTGTTAGAAGATTTAATATTGTAAAGATATTGATTTTCCTCAGACTGAGCCTATAAATTTAACAAAACCTCAATAAAAATACCCTGAATTTCTTATTTTAGAATGTGAAAGAAATCTATTTAAAAGTTTATTTGGGGGCAGCCCAGGTGGCTCAGCGGTTTAGCACCACCTTCAGCCCAGGGTGTAATCCTGGAGATCCGGGATCCAGTCCCACGTCAGGCTCCCTACATGGAGCCTGCTTCTCTCTCTGCCTGTGTCTCTGCCTCTCTCTCTGTCTCTCATGAATAAATAAAATCTTAAAAAAAAAAAAAGTTTATTTTGCAAAACCTTTGTACCGGTTTTCAGTGACTCAGAATGCTCTACTACCTTATCTGTAAGAAAGGATTGAAATGCACCCCTGCTCTGTACCTTTCCTCCCTCAGAAGTCCGGCCAGTGTGTTTGTATGACTCCCCAATTCCCAGAATCATGTGAGATGGACTTACCGGCTGTAAATCCCAGGGGTAACTCTTGAGTCATGATACAAACTTCAGGGTGTCCTGTGTAAGATGCAAAGTAAATGTTTTGAACAAAAACAAAAGAGAAAGAATAAAAGAAAAAAGTAAGAAAGTCAAACACATCTTTAGGAAGCATAGTACCAAAAAAGCATTTTCCTTCCAGATAGTAAGATGAACTAGCAAGATACAATAATTAAATCATTACTAGGTAAAAAGCACAGTTCAGAAATATATCTAAGAACACAGAAGAATTTAGTACATAAAAAAGCCTGTGCCTCTATCAGTGGGGAGTGTTAATATAATCGTATCACCACGAAAAACGAACCCAAACTCACAGTACACAAAGATAAATTCCAGATAGATTAAGAATTGTAATGTAAGAAGAAGAAAATACAGGTGAATATCAATAAAACTTTGGAATAAGGAATGACTTTCTAAACATGAAACTAAGAACTATCAAGGACGTTAAATTGTAGTTGTATAAAAAGGTGAATCTTTTATACCGCAAAATTCATCATAAGCTAAATTAAAAGACAAATTATATTGCAGGAAATACCCTTAACCAAAGGCTCATATCCTTAACATTCAAAGACCCTCTAAATGTGCACCCATTTCAAAAGATATAGAAGAGGAGAAACTGAGTTGCTCAGTGATTTGAGTGTCGGACTTTTAATTCCAGCTCAGGTTATCATCTCATGTCACGGTCTCAGGGTCATGTGATCAAGCCCCATCTCCATCTCCATGCTCAGTGGGGAGTCTGCTTCTCTCCCCCTCTCTCTCCCTCTCCCTCCGCACCTCCCCCTGCTTGCATATGTGTGTGTGTGTGTGTGCGCATGCACTCTCTCAAATAAATAAATATTTTTTAAAAGGATGTAGAAGAATAGGAACAAAAAATATTTAAGGAAAGATATTTAAAATGAGAAAGAATAATGGAAATGCAGCCAGTAGGAGGAAAGTTATTAGGTGGACAACCTAGCACTAGAGTTCTGATAGGGAGGGACTTAGAATAGCTTAGAATAGCTTTGCAGTTTGGAATAAAGCAAAAGGAGCTTTGAACTGCCTTGTGCAAAAGGGAATGGGAAGTGGAAATGAGTGCTTTGGAGTCTACAGTTAGAAGAGATTGAATTTGAAAAATGAAAATGATAGGGAGGGAGGGAAGCCTGCAGCTAATGCTGGTATAGCTCCAGGTGGAGAGACAGCCAACAATTAGAATGACTAATGACTCTTAGAACTCCTCCTCTCGGGCAGCCCAGGTGGCTGGGTTTAGTGCCGCCTTCAGCCCAGGGCCCAATCCTGGAGACCTGGGTCGAGTCCCATGAGCCTGTGTCTCTGCCTCTCTCTCTCTCTGTGTCTCTCATGAATAAATAATTAAAATCTTAAAAAAAGAAAAAAAGAACTCCTCCTCTCTGAAACTCAGTTTCAAGTTGTTCTCCAGGTTGTGCTTCAATGTAAGCCATCCTCTGTTGCCTTCAAATTTTTTTTAAGTCTTTACTAATACACCACTTTGTTTGGGCCACATTTGGGGGAAAAAGTTGGGGAAATGTAGAAGGGACAATGTGCCCAGGAAGTGAAATAAGGGGTAGAGATCAAGGCAAAAAAAAAAAAAAAAATCCAGCTAGAGGTGATTAAAGGGAGCACACCCATACCTCCACCTCCAAAACCCCCCAGAACTCTCCAAGATATTGGTAGGGACTTGGGTTTCATGCCATTCATAGGATAAGGGTTTCAGTAGAATTCTTTTATATCTCAAAAGTTAGGGGACTCCAGAAGATTGGAGGACCCTGTAAAGCACCTGGAGGATAGGGGTGAGGAAATACACAAAAAAACTGCTTAGACAGATACACAGCACATAGAAGTTAACTATGATGCTAAGATTATGAGCAATATTTATTTTCCTCTGTTGCTCATCTATATTCAATTCCTCTGAATGAATCTATATTACTTGTGTAATTTTTAGAAATAAAAATGTGGGCAGCCCTGTGGCTCAGTGGTTTAGCGCCGCCCCCCTGCAGACCAGGGATCAAGTCCCACGTCGGGCTCCCTGCATGGAGCCTGCTTCTCTCTCTCTCTCTCTCTCTCTCATGAATGAATAGGTAAAATCTTTTAAAAGAGAGAGAGAGAGAGAGAGAGAGAGAAAAGAAAAGAAATAAAAATGTGCTGAGGGGATAGGTAAATCCAGAGAAGTAGAAAACTGATTGGTGGTTGCCGGGCTGAGGAGAGTTGGGGAAATCAGGAGTGCCTGCTTAACGGATATGGGTTTCCTTTTGGAGCTATGAAAATGTTTAGAGCTAGACGGAGTGGTTGCATAACATTGTGAATGTGCCATATGACACTGCATTGTCCACTTTAAAATGATTAATTTTATGTTATGTGAATTTGACATCAATAGAGAAAAGTGAAAAAAAATTCACTGAGGAAAAAATATACAACATAAATTAGATTATGTCATTCCTCTGCCTAAAGTCCCTCAGGGACACCCTAACTCTTTAGTCCGGCAGACCAAATTCTTCATGCCCTGCCCCTGCCCCTGCTCCACCACAGTCAGCCCTCCCTATAAACCTTACTCTCCAGCCATACAAAACCATGTGCTGTGCTCTGAAAGGGCCTATTCTTTCTTCCCTCATGGCTTTGTATGGGTTTTCTTTTCCTGGAATGTCCTTCCTCTCCTTACTTTTCCACTCATCCTCCAAAACTCAACATCTCCTTTGAAAAGTTTTCCCTGATTCCATAGTCAGGGGTGCACCCTGAGAATCTTTGGGACATTTCCCTATTTTATTGGTGTAGGAGATTGTGAACCCTTGGAGGACAGGGCCTAGTTCTTTCCCCTCTTTAACCTCAGAACCTGGCCTAGGACAGAATCCATAATAAATGTGAAATGAGTAAGAATGGACTTGGAGTCACTGAAAGTGACCACCTTTATCCTGGGCATGAAATCGAAAATAATTCAGAGGTGGTTAGCTGGCTTACTGTGACATTTGTCACAGAAGAATAGGAGATCTTTTCTTTTTTTCTTAACTTTTTATGAATTATTTAGGAATTGAAGCATAGATAAAATTTCCAAATAAAAATGTCAATTAAAGTAACAAAATGGCCCCACATGGGGCTTAGAAGTTTGTAGAATACTGATGGTCTCAGGAAAACAAAACTCAATTATTCATAAAAAGCTCAAATAAAATACAATAAAAGTTCTGGTACTTTTGCAAAAACAAAAACAAGAAAAACCCATGATGGGTAGTAGATAAAAGATTTTTTTTTCTGTTACCTAAGACAGTATTGCTATCTTAGGTTGTTTGTTAAAAAAAAATACCTAAGTCTTAGAGGGCACCCTAGGGTGGCACAGTTGGTTAAGCATACAAGTCTTTGTTGCTGTTCATGATCTCAGAGTTGTGAAATCGAACTCTGTGTTGGCTCCACACTGAGCATGGAGTCTGCTTGAGATTCTCTCTTCCTCTCCCTCCATCTCTCTTGCTGGTTCTCTCTCTCTCTCTCTCTCTCTCTCTCTCTCTCTCTCAAATGAATCTTTAAAAAAATACCTGAGCCTTACATAATTTTAAGTGACCCTAAGCTCCTATGAAATAATGGATCGAGGCAAAAACCATCAATGACTGCTATTTCACATCATTATGTTTTTTTAAAAGTTCTTATTTTTAGATTTGAAGTATTTATGGTGAGATGATATGATGTCTTGAATTGGCATTAAAAGGCTTCCTAAAAAGTAAAAAGTATGTGTTGGGGGTAGATGAAACAATGACTCACTTCTCAGAATCTATTTTCTCATCTATAAACTGGAATAATATTACCTACTTTGGAAATTTGGAGGAACAAGTAAGATGATATATAAAGTGCCCAGCACCTGTCTAGCTCAGAATAAACCCTTTATAAGTGTTAACTATTTTGTATTAATCCAGTTATTTCCTTTATTGTTTTCTAAAAAACAAAATCATACCAAAGCTGATGAAGTAAAAAATGAAACTCCCCTAATTTCATTCTCCAGAGGACGGAACTACCATTAACAGTTTCTTGTTGGTATCTTTCCAGACTTTTTCTTTATATCTGTAAATATATAAAAGTACATACCTCCATATACATATGGTGTGGATTTTTAAAACAAAAATGGAATCATATGTTACATATTATTCTGCAATTAACTTCTTCCACATTGCAATATACAGCGTGTCTCTTTTTGTCAGTTCATATGGCTCTGTACATGTGATTCAATAAGTAATACCATTCATATGCCTTTGCTCCCAGGCATGAGCATTCCTGTGAACTAGAATCTACAGCAGAATTGTTAGGTCAGGGATAATCATTGTGTATCCATCCTGATCACACACAAAATAGTCCTACTATCCCTCCACAAGTTATTGACTTATTTTCACATTAAGACCTATCATCCAGGGGCACCTGGGTGGCTCAGTGGTTGAGTGTCTGCCTTAGGCTCAGGTCATGATCCTGAGGTCCTGGGATCAAGTCCTGCATTGGGCTCCCTGCGGGGAGCCTGCTTCTCCCTCTGCCATTTCTGTTTCTGTGTGTCTCTCATGAATATAAAATAAAATAAATAAAATTTAAAAAATTAAAAAGATCTATTTTCTAAACATTTCTAGGTTGTATGCTGAGAGATACAGTCCTTTCTGGTACCACTTATTTCTCAACAGGCACTGAAAATGTTTGAGAGAATAAATGTGTTTGATTAGCAAAAACCAGCCTCATGGAAAATAGTTGGGCTCCATTCTGCTATTTGTTCCTGTTAGAGAATAATGCGCCCCATGCTGTTTTCAAGGCTGAATGTAGTGGTGGATTGGATAAAATAAATGGGAGTCCTATTTTTCTTTGTGAAAAGCCAGTGAAGATTATGTGAAGCAGGAGCCTGAAAGAAAGCAGGGAATAAAAGCTCCTCTCAAAAGAGGTCCCAGTGGACAGCAGCCATGAAAAGGTGGATGAGTAAAGAAAGAGGGAGGAAATCCTGCCTCAATTCCCTAGGAAGTTTAAGATCTCACTTTTCCCTTCTCTTGTCTTAGGACAATTCCAGAGAAAGATGGTTTTGAGAAGAAAAGAAATCAAATGGAATCCAATTTGGCCTTACTGGTGTAAGAGCACCTGTCATGTGGCATACAATAGTCCTAGGCAGAACTCCTAAGAAAGATCACTTTGTAAACCATCCTGATGCTGTGGGGAGGTCAACAATTGTGCTTTGTCCTTGCAGCCCTCCCATCACCCCGCTATGGAATTGCTGGTCCAAACCGCTGTAGTAAGGTTTGGGCAAGAAGAAATTATTCCATTGTCTTTTAGAAATTAGATCAGTAAGGGTGATGTCACACATGATTTCCTTGGGTTGTGGCTGTTCCTGGTGTAGGAAATCATGTGCTGTTCTATTGCTGCATATGTTTCTCTAGATCCACAGGCAATACGGACACATAGAAGATGACCTGTGTCAAATGAGAATCTACTTCAGTTCCAAAAATCTTAACTTTTTTTTTTTTTTTAGGTGAAGTAAGATCAACATTTAGTATAGTGATTTCTAAAGCAGTGCATATAGAGACAAATAAATAAATGTCCTGGTCTCTCTTGGACTTTAAAGTTTTAAGATCCAGGTTATTAACTCAATAGAATATGGATTTGTGTTTGATCTCCAAGGTGCTTTTCATCTTTAATTTCTTTTTTAGCCCCGGATCAAAGTCTTCCGCCTATCCACAGAGAGGCTGACCACAGCACACAGCCAGTTTGCCCATGAGTTTTAACATAGACATCACCTTGATTTTTCTTTGACAAGTACCTTTTAATTATTTCAACAAATATTTAATGTGCCAGGTACTGTCCTGGATGCTAAGGATAAAGCAGAACAAAACAACAAAAATCCTTGCCCTCGTGGGTTTGCATGCTAGTGGGGAAGCTTCGTTCACTCATTTGCTCATTTATTCAACAAGTGTTTATTGATTTTCCTTTTACAAATTTTTAAAATTATTTGAGAGAGAGAGAGAGCAGAGGGAGAGAGAGAGCATGAGTAGGGGGAAGAGCAGAGGGAGAGGGAGAAACAGACTCCCTACTAGCAGGGAGACTGATGTGGGGCTCCATCCCAGGACCCCAGGATCATGACCTGAGCTGAAGGAAGGTACTTAACTGACTGAGCCACCCAGGTACCACCTGTTTATTGATTTTCTTTCTTTCTTTTTTTTTTTTTAACCTCTCACAATTTTTGAGGTAAAGAATTGTATCTCATTGCAAAACATTCTTTGAGTTTGTGAAGTATGTCTAATGTTGCCTGGTTGTTTTTAGCCTGCCAGCTTTATCCAAGCATTGAGTGTAAGATGATCATGTCATACACCCAAGTGAATTCTCAGAAAATATAATACTGAATGTATTTTCAGAAAGGGAAAATATTACCTAACAGAAAAAAAACAATGAAAGATATCACAAAGAAAGGTATCAATAGAATTAAATATATGCTAAGTTAGGGGATCCCTGAGTGGTTCAGTGGTTTAGCGCCTGCCTTGGGCCCAGGGCATGGTCCTGGAGTCCCAGGATTGAGTCCCATGTCAGGCTCCCTGCGTGGAGCCTGCTTCTCCCTCTACCTGTGTCTGCCTCTCTCTCTCTCTCTCTCTCTCTCTGCGTCTCTCATGAATAAACAAAGAAAATTTAAAAAAATAATAAATATATGCTAAGTTAGAATTTTTTGGTCAACAAATACAAAATGGAAAGACAAATGATAAGCTGGGGGATAGTTGCCATGTATGAGAGATAACGAGTTTGCAGCCTTAACATAGGTGGCATGGTCTAGCCTGCCACTGGATCCAGATGGGTCCACTCATAACATTATCCAAAGTCCTGATTCTCTACATCCTATCTTCTAGATTATCTGAAAGTTATGTTTTCTCCTCGGAATTTCTTACCCTAACTATTCACTTGAGAAGTTTTACAGGTGAGGGTATGATTTTTACACTCAGTTCCTCTGTTCTATGTTGGTCTCACTGTCCTTCTGCCCTGTGGACCCCAGGAGCTATTCTGGGTCTTTGCTGACCTCATCCTTACCATCTCTGCTTCCCCTCCAACAGTCAGTAAAACACTCTCTACTTATGACTGAAGAGTTTTGAAGGGATTTCCTGTAGAAGAGCTCCTGGGCCCCTACTGATCTAGTTCTTTTAATATGTTGGAGTTCCTTCTCTCCTAGAACTCACAAGTACTCTTGGGATGAGGGAAGAAAAGTAAAAGGGCAAATCAGAGGATGGTCAGGCCCCCATGGTACCTAAAACTTACATTCTGACTCCTAGCATCTGCTGCATAAATTATTTCCTGGCTACAAGTGACAGAAGCTGAAGTTGACAGATTAAGCAGAAAAGGGTTTATTCAAGGAATATAGGGTAGCTTGTAGAATTGTCACGAAGACTGGAGGAAACAATCTTGGGGCTAAGCTTCCAAGAAAGTCACCCAGAACTATGCAGCACAACTGCTGGCCCACCACCACTCAGCAACTACCAGCTGCCAGGAGCTCAGTGTGACTGCCACCACTGCTACCAAAGGCATCCAGCCTCTTCTGCATCAGGAGCTCAACCTTATAGACCATCAGTCCCCCCAGCTGCATGGCTCTGCTGTCACCCTCACCAGCAAGAGGAATGCACTTTTTAGGCTTTACTTCCTCCCAGCCCCCTTCCTCACCAGAATCCCACACAATTGCATCTGACTGGAGGAGCATATGCCTGTGTTCCTTGCTGCAAAGGAGTGGGAGGAGGAATGATGATTCTGCCTTCTAACTTGGTGGAACTCAAACAGGGAAAATTCTACTAACATCAAAAGGGTATTTAAAAGTTGCTGGGTACTGAAGACCAGGACAAATATCCACCAGAATAAATCACTTAGGCTAGGTATGATGGGGATGGTCTCTGAGATAGGGTGGACTTACACCTACTGATTAAAATATGACTAGGTAGGGGCACCTGGGTGGCTCAGTTGTTTAAGTCTCTGACTCTTGATTTCAGTTCGGGTCATGATCTCAGGGTTCTGAGATCAAGCCCCAGGTTGGGCTCTGTGCTGAGCATGGAGCCTGCTTAAGATTCTCTTTTTCCTTCCTCCCTCTGCGCCTCCTCCCTTAAAAAAAAGAACTTACACTGTATTTGCACAAATTTATGAAAATAAAATCTAATTATAGAAAAATACAGAGTGGGGATCCCTGGGTGGCGCAGCAGTTTGGCGCCTGCCTTTGGCCCAGGGCGCGATCCTGGAGACCCGGGATCGAGTCCCACGTCGGGCTCCCGGTGCATGGAGCCTGCTTCTCCCTCTGCCTGTGTCTCTGCCTGTTTCTCTCTCTCTCTGTATGACTATCATAAATAAATAAAAATTTTTAAAAAAAAGAAAAATACAGACTGCCTTAAAATATGAAAGACATACGAGGTTATTCATGGAGGCATTATTTTTAATAACAAAAGATTGGACTATCCAAATGTCTAGTAATAGAGGTTTGATTAAATAAAACTCATGGTACATCAATACATGCAAGGAAGATAATGCAGCTGGAAATCAAAGTGGAGGAACAATCTCTGCAACACAAGTAAGTAAAAAATCAAAGTGGAGAATAACATATATAGTAATTAATATATATAGTAGTTATCTTTTCTGTAAGAAAGGGTGAGAATATATATATATATGTATATATATATATGGCTTTCCATAGAAATTACCATTTTTGTTGGTAAAATGGTTAATTACTGGCAATTGCATACAATTAAACATAATATAGATTGGAGGAGACAAGGGTGGAAAAAAGATTCTACAAATACAATTGTGATGCATTTTTTACATTGGAATCGTATAAGTGTGTTTTACGCATTCAAAACATTTCATTTAAAATGACAATTCCAATGAAAACAACTGAAAACAATGAACCTAACTGTATATCAAGTTAATGATGTAGCTGCACAGAGAAAACAATTATTTTAAGTGATTTCAAGTGATATAGTATGTTTGTTGTATGTACATTGTGCTATATACTTTAAGGGCAAAGAAATCTAGTACTTCATTCAATAGTTACATTGCTAGATTGCTAGTAGCAGTCTTTGTGTTAGTATTTTGAAACTATTTTTATGCAGTGCTGTATATAGTAATAACTAAGTATTAGTTAGGAATGTTAGGAACCAAGAGTTTCAGTCTAAGAGAAATATGATATCAAAGGCATTAATATAAATATTAACATTACATTTTAATTTTAAATATATTAGAAATAATTAGTAAAATTATTAGAAATTTGATATTAGAAATATGGTGGGTTTTTTCTTTTAATTTCCTGTTTTTATACTTTTCAGAAGTATAGGGCCTAGAAATATCAAAAACCCATGAGCAATGAGCAACCTCTAATGCCGAGATTGTGGTCCCTAAATGACATTTCCCATTTGAAGGAACCGGGACTTCTTGGATGGCTGATTCCATGTCCGGGACAGTACATGTACAAAATAAGGCCCAAACATCCTGAGCCAAAAACTATGATGGTAACAAAGATGAGTAGATCATATCAAAAAGGCTCAAGAGCCTAATGATAGGGCTCTCATTGACCAAGAATGGAATAACTTAAGAAACAAAAAAGGTGACTGGATTTGATTGAAATACATAAACTATATAAAAGCTGACTGGAGAAGTGCCAAAACAAACAAATTAACAAACTTATTGGATGCCATTGGTGGTAACTAGGTTGCAACCCTTACTCTGAAAAAATGGCAATTTAAGGTAAATGAGTAAGCATCATACTGCCTTTCCAGTTCAAGCCAAATAGCTCTACTGGGGCTATTGATGAAGAAGAGTTCTTTTTACAGACAATTCCCAGCTAATAAAAGTGGAAGGAATGACAGAATTAGAAAAATCACCATTTGCCATCCTAATGATATAATTGATTAAGGCAAAGACTAATAACAGATGAAAGCATTAGATTAAAAGCTTATGAAAACTTTACAGTGGGGAGATCTGGCTCACATCACCTGAATCCACAGATCAATCTTCAGTAAGAGTGGAACAGCCAGACAACATGTGCTTCTTGAGATTTGTTTATGGAAAACAAACAAACAAACAGACAGACAGACACTGAAGCCAATAAGGCTTTTAGGATTAACCTTCACAGGAAAGAAAGGAGGTAGAGGCTCAGATTTAACTGACAGCACCAGGGATCCCTGGGTGGCGCAGCGGTTTAGCGGTTTAGTGCCTGCCTTTGGCCCAGGGCGCGATCCTGAGGACCCGGGATCGAATCCCACGTCGGGCTCCAGGTGCATGGAGCCTGCTTCTCCCTCTGCCTGTGTCTCTGCCTCTCTCTCTTTCTCTCATCTGTGTGATGTGACTATCATAAATAAATAAAAATTAAAAAAAAAATAACTGACAGCACCAAAATGTAAATGAATAAACCTAGAATATGAGATATTCTATAGAAATATGAGGTCTGGGATATGCTTTAAAATACTGTGCAGGGATCCCTGGGTGGCGCAGCAGTTTGGCGCCTGCCTTTGGCCCAGGGCGCGATCCTGGAGACCCGGGATCGAGTCCCACATTGGGCTCCCGGTGCATGGAGCCTGCTTCTCCCTCTGCCTGTGTCTCTGCCTCTCTCTCTCTGTCTTTGACTATCATAAATAAATAAAAATTAAAAAAAAAATTTTTTTTTAAATACTGTGCAGAAGGGATGCCTGGGTGGCTCAACGGTTGAGCATGCCTTAGGTTCAAGTCATGATCCTGGGGGCCTGGGATGGAGTCCTGCATTGGGCTCCTTGCAGGGAGGCTGCTTCTCCCTCTCTGCCTCTTTCTGTGTCTCTCATAAATAAATAAATAAAATCTTTTAAAAAAAGATACTGTGCAGAAAAAGGACAGGGATAGATGAAGAAAGTGAGGTCAAATCCTAATAGTTGCTGAATCTGGGTAATGGATATTTTTTATACTATTTTTTCTAATTTTTTTTCTTAACTTTCCACAGTAAAAAAGATTAATGGAGATAGGCGAAATAGAAGTCAATTCAGGGCAGCCCGGGTGGCTCAGGGGTTTAGCACTGCCTTCAGCCCAGGGCGTGATCCTGGAGACCAAGGATCCAGTCCCACGTTGGGCTTCCTGCATGGAGCCTGCTTCTCCCTCTGCCTGTGTCTTTGCCTCTCTGTCTGTGTGTCTCTCATGAATAAATAACAAAAAAGAAAGAGAGAAAGAAAGAGAGAAAGAAAGAAAGAAAGAAAGAAAGAAAGAAAGAAGAAAGAAAGAAAGAAAGAAAGAAAGAAAGAAATTCAGCCTGATTCTTGTGTATGGAAAGACATGGAAAAGTTATTGCAAAACAGACTGACTTGCTGTGGTTGTTTGTGTGCACTGGGCGGCACCAGCACATCTGATGTCAGTGATCACACCTTGCACGGTGTGACCTAAGTGGAAGGAAAGGCTGTTGGTGGATGTAACAGTTTTTCTCACATCTCCTTTTCGCTAACACCTGAGGTGGAATCTCAGCAAATCCAAGCAGAGTCCAGAGTAGTTTGCAACGTTCTTTAGCATTAGCATTCAAAAAAAAAAAAAAAAAAAAAAGGGCTAATCACACTTGATATCTTTGCTGACTCACTGGGGAATGACTTTTGGTCCTGTAAGTACATCTCAAGATTGAAATGGAACTCAGAAGAATCTGACAAAAGTGTTGATTTTGTACAGCTTGCCCCTCTTCCCCCTCTCCTGACACTTCTCTGTGGCCTGTGCGTTTGAATAAAGGTGCTAGGTAAGGAAAGAACTTTTTTTTTTAGATGAAGAATTAGGGATTAGGGATGCAACCACAGTTAAGTCTGTGACCACTCTTTGGTCTGCCAGAGTTATCAATTGATCACTTTTCTTTCCCAAGTGGATTCAGCTTCCTGCCATGCTGCTCCAGGTGGCACCGTATCGATGAAGTCATTCTTTCTCAAAATGTCTTCAGATTGAATTGTAAAGCATTTGCCTCACTGCTTTTTAATTTTACAATAGAACAAACAGGATGAATAATATCTTACATAAAAAAAGAAATTTACATAGAAGCTCAAGGAATTTGGATTAGATTAGATTTGAGGAAGAACCTCATGTGAGGAAGTTGAAATCTGGAACAATTATGCTACTTGGAAAGATCATGATATTTTCCCTAAAAGACCTATTAAAACTGGACAGATTCTTATTGTCTGGAATGGTCAAGGACTCATGAAGTTGACAATCATCTTTGGCCTATGTTGGGGCAGCTAGCATTTTTGCCTCTTCCTTATAATAAAAGATTCTTTCCCTTGGAGAAATCTATGTTTGGGTAGGGCTACTGCTTCCCTTCTACATTTGGTTTTAACTGTGCCTGAAGCAAAATTCAGTCTTGGAGAATTTCAGTATGAGCAACAGAGGTGCCTGGCTGGTTTAGTAGGTAGAGCGTGTAACTCTTGATCTCAGGGTTGTAAATTCAAGCCCCATGTTCGGTGTAGCAATTACTTAAAATAGAATCTTAAAAAATATATATATGAGCCACAATAAATAGCCTCCTCCCCCCCTCCAGTTTGTTTTTTTTTTTTCCCCCCTCCAGTTTGGATTATGTCAATGTCATTTCCATGGAATCTTGATTAGCATGGCATGTAAGATGCTTCAATTCATTCCGTTAACATGTATTAAGTTGTTGCAGTCATTTTGACACCCTGGAGATACAGAAAGGAGAGACAGTCTGTTTCAAGGTGTTCATAGTTAAAGAGACAATTATGATACAGTAGTAATGTAATAGATGACATAATACTTAATAGTTCCAAGCACTATTTTAAACATGTTGCATATACCAACTTATTTAATTCTCACAACTCTTTGAGATAAGTTCTATTCCTTTTTTCATTTTTGAGGTAGGGAAAATGAGGCACAAAGAGGTTAAGGAAATTGCCTGCTTACCTAATTCAGAAACGAGAGATCTGGAGTTTAAACCAGGGTAGCCTGGCTTTCCACTACATTCTAGAGCCTCATTATCCCTAAGGGTCAGTGTCAGTGTTATCTTAGAGAACGATCAACACTAATGGCTGCCATTCATTAAATGCTTCCTATGTGCCCAGCCGTGTGCTAAGGGCATTTCAACCTTAACACATGAAGTCTTTTGAAGGATTTAATGAAGTGTACTTATTGCATAGTTGAGGGAACTGAGGCTCAGAGAGGTTAAGTGACTTGCCCAGATCACATAGCTAGATGGCAAAGTGTGATTTGATCCAGTCACGTCTATGTCCAAAGCCTTTGCTCCTTCTGTCATATTTCTCTCAAGGACCTTGCCTTCCAGCTTTTCCACTAGAGGTGTAGCATTTCTAGGATACTTGTGACTGGCTGCCAGTGACTAGGAAAGGAAATAAACACTGGGAGTCCTTTAAGATCAGAGAATGTGTCATATTTTGCTCCCAGCAGTACTCTTGCAATTTGTGTATACCTTGCAACCTGATAATCCTGAGAATATGTGTGCTGTGGGGGGTGGGGGAGGACATGCAGATTAAGAAGGTCATTGTGAGTGTTCTTTTGGGAGAAGAAAAGGATGTTATTTATTTGTGTCAGCCATTCAAATGTTGGAGGAGAAACTTGATTTGTTTTGCTCCCTGCCTTCAGGCCAAACGTGAATAAGGCTCTTAGTTAAGGTATGTGTCAGGTATCCTAAGGACCAAGTGCACATTTAATTAGAAAACCAGGCAATAGTAGGCAGTGTTTTGGTGGGAGATTTTCATGATCCATAGCAGGCATCTTTGTCTAGTAAAACCACCCCCAATATAGAAGAAGCTTCATGTACTTCCATGGAACCAACTCAGAGGATTAACTTCTGGAAAATTTATCAGCTAAGGCACACTTGTATACTTCTACACTCAAACATTTGAGTGCTTACCAAGCTTTTTAGATAGACCAACTAATTAAATCCCTATAACAACACCATTTACAAGTGAGAAAATTATAGCACAAGATAAAATACTGCATCAACAGAGTTAGATGTTTATCAGGAGTCAATGATGTTTGCTAACAAAGTCAATTTTTCTAGGCACATGTGATATAATTTAAATGAAGTGTAAACCTGTGAAATATGAGTGTAAAAAGTTGAACTGCTATTTCTATGGAAACTAAGTTGAATGTTTTGGAACAACTTGAGAAAGATGTCCATCCCCTCCCCACTGAATTAGATATGAGCAAGACCATGCTCTTCCCTATCTCTATGACTGTGCCTGTGATTGCTAATTAGAAGGTCTTTCTCAGGGCACCTGGGTAACTCAGTTGGTTGAGCGGTTGTGTATCTGCCTTTGAGTCAGGTCATGATCTCTCATCTTGAATCAAACCCTGCATCAGGCTCCCTGCTCAGCAGCAGTCTGCTTCTTCCTCTCTCTCTGTGATCTCTCTTGCTCTCACTTTTAAATAAATAAATAAAATCTTAAAAAAAAAATCTTTCTCATCTT
Organism: Vulpes lagopus; assembly: GCF_018345385.1. Classification (NCBI taxonomy): domain Eukaryota; kingdom Metazoa; phylum Chordata; class Mammalia; order Carnivora; family Canidae; genus Vulpes; species Vulpes lagopus. The sequence goes on along the minus strand of NC_054838.1, from coordinate 28,454,894 downwards.
TTCCTTCTTCAAATGCATCCTCAAGGATAGTCTTCTGAGAAACCCTCTCTGGTAGCCTGATTGTGCTATTGGGCTACTCAGTAGCAAGTTGCTTGATTTCACTGAGCTTTAGGAATCTGCATTATGAAATGATTATCTACTTTGCAGGTCTGTTGTGGAGATTAAGTGAGATGATGTTTGTAAAGTTACCTGGCCCATAACAGGTACTCAACCAATGGCAATAATAGTGATGTGCTTGGTCCTATGCTAGGGGCTACAAAACAGATGAATGAGAGAGCCCCTCCCAAAAGAAACTGCAGACTAGCACATGACTCTGCCTGCTTTTGGCTTCGTTTGCTCTGTAGTGAGCTGAAGCAGATTTTCACAAATGTAAATGGAAGCTTTTTTTTAGATATTTTTAGACACTGACACCATTATGTCATCCAAGTTCTCAGAAGGCCCAGAGGGCATCAGCACAGAGCCTTTCCAGATACAACTTTTTTTATACTTCATCACAAAATGATTTGTCCTGATCATTAAAGGGACCATCAGAATGGCTTCAAGAGAAATAGGTTTTGATTCACGGAAGCCACCTGGAGCTGGCTCTGGAATCTTGTCACAATGATTTCAAGTCATGGCTCCTATCATTCACAGGTTATTTGACTTCAGAACAGTTACATGATGACTCATGATCAATTTCTTCATCAGAAGAGTGGGAATAACAATTCTTATTTCATAAGAGGGTAACAAATGAGATGAAGTGTCAGGTGTCTGGCACAGTGCTTGGCATATAGTCAACACCTAACACATGTTAGTTTCTGAATAGGTGAATATAATAGGTAGGAATGCAGTGGGCATGCATCTAATATGTGAGCTAAGGCCTTCTTCAACGCTTTCTTTGTGCCATTGTCACAAAGACTCCAGTCTGGACAGCCCATTGGTCTGACCTTGCACACGGTCTCTTCCTAGTTTACCAGTAGACACGATAAATAATCACATTCTTATTCCATTATTTAGCTTCCAGGGCCATCTTGAATGAGGTAATCAGCGTCTGAGGGCCTCAGTTCTTCTCTTTATAGCACACAGATACAAGTGCCTACCTAGCAAGAGTGATGAAAGGAACAGAAGACAACACCTGGGATCACGTGTACACTCACAGGTGCCTGAGAAAATGTGGCTAGTAATAGCCGGCGTGTCAGGAGGCCCTCTTTCTGAGCCAGAAGGGGGCTAGTTGATGCAGAGTTGATTCAAGCATGAAATCTCAAGAACAAAATCCCTTCGCATGCCTTAGAGTGCCACTAAAATCATTGAACCTGTTCATTTCATCCTGAACGGTTGCTCCCATCCCTACTCCTGCCCTGTATGGTAGTCGTAACTCACCCACCTTCAAAGGCTGGAAACATTGCTCCAGGCAGAAAGTTTGGTCTGCAACCTTGCAGGTTTTCCTGCTCACAGAGACCATATGCATGGCCACAGGCTGAAGTCAGAGGAGAAGAGAGTGGGGGTGGCACTCGCTGCAGACCACAGAAGAGGAAGATGTGGGGAAATCTGAAATGGGGGAGCTGGTTGAGGAGAACTGGAGGGAGGAGGAACCATGAGGTGGGAACTGCTGCGGGGACCAGCTGTCCCTTGTGCTGCCGTCTGGAGTGTACCATCCACTGCCTGCAGAATCAGCTGGCCCCTGAGCATCTGGTTTGAAGTGAGTGCTTTTGCCCTGGAGGCCTTGGCAAGTTTTCTTTCCCCATCTGCCCCTTCACATGTTGGCAACATTGACTCTTGTGAGCCTCAGAAAATGGGGTGAAGGGAATGTGGCCTCCTGGAGGGATGATGGTGTCCTGGAGGGAAACCCTTGCCCCCTTGTCAAAGTGAGATGAACAGAATCAGTTTGGCCTCGCCTTCATGTTGGGATGGTGGGGGAACACCTCATCATGTTATGCATATCGCAGATTGCAAACTATGGATTTAGCTCTCTGTGTTTCTAAGTCAAACTGGAGACTACCTGCACTCTGAACTGGAACCATATAGTTAATGCAAAATTTCACCTGCTCGTATTGTAATCAAACACACACTTCTGATTTAATTGTTCTTGCAGTTTATAATTAGACCTTGTTGGAAAAAAAAAATGAAAGCAGCTGTGTTTCAGTGCTATTCAGATCTGTGACTGACCCAGTTTTCAAAAATTAAAAATGTGGCGTTGGTATTCATCACATCTTTGTGCCTTGCTCACATTTTTTTTTTCCTTGCCCACATTTTTAAGATGAGCATTGACAAGTATTTTCTGAGCTGTGAACCTATGGAAGAGGAAGGGCCTTGTGGCTTAACATTGACCAGGCCTCAAGTAAAACCCCAGATATATAGCTTTTGCTGAGATTTACCCTCGCTTGCTAGAAGGAAGATGGCAAAATAGACCTCTCTGAAGGGTAACCGTGAACACCCTGAAAACAAAAATAATCATGGAGATGTTTACACTGGTGCTCTGAATGTTTTTGCTGCCACTACCCTCATGATAAAAGTGAGCTACAGAGCTGAACCCTTACTCAACTTTCCTATCCAGCCCTGTGTGCAGAGGGCCTGGCTGCCAGGATCCTCCCCCAAGCCATGCAAGAAAGTTGGTACTTCATTCTAAAGAAACAATGAATTAGGATTATCCTTTGTGTCTGGTCTCTAGGATTTCCAAAGAGAATGGCTGTTTCTCCCATGTTTGTTATAAAGCACAGCTCGCAGCCTTCCTACACTGGAGTCTCAGGCAGCTCTCCTCTCATTCTCGGGCATGTGTACATCATCAAAGATGGCCAGACTGGGGAGGAGAGATAGCGGTGCGGCATGAAGTAACTGGGTGATGGGCATGAAGGAGAGCACGTGATATAATGAGCCCTGAGTGTTATATGCAACTGATGAATTAGTAAATTCTATTCCTGAAACTAATAATACACTATATGTAAACTAAATTGGATTTAAATAAAAAGAGATAGCCAGACATTTAAGTAAGACATAAAGGACAAGATAAACTAACAGAAAAAATAACACCACAGGAAGCTGAGATAACTCAGGGAAACAAACCAAAAAACTGAATAAACACATTTAGAAGAATCATCTAATTAATATGCTCACAAAAGATGTTGCATCCACAAAATAAGAACAGGTTGCTATGAAAAAGAAAAAATAGAGGTTTTCCTAAAGTTGACAACAACCCTACTAGTTTATATGACATCACCTAAAATGATCTGTGAAGCAAAAAGGAACTTTATTCTAAACTATTAACCAGAACGAATTCTGGTCAACCACGGGGACTGAATAATCTTTCTATTCTCTCTCTCTCTTTTTTTTTTTCATTTTTATTTTTTTCTTTTTTTTAAAGATTTTTTTAAAATTTTATTTATTTATCCATGAGAGACACAGAGAAAGAGAGAGAGGCAGAGACACACGCAGAGGGAGAAGCAGGCTCCATGCAGGGAGCCTGACATGGGACTCGATCCTGGATCTCCAGGATCAGGCTCTGGGGTGAAGGCGACGCTAAACCGCTGAGCCACCCCGGCTGCCCTCTATTCTCTCTTTTGAAAATGATATTACAGGACACCTGGGTGGCTCAGTAGTTGAGCATATGCTTTTGGCTCAGGGTGTGATCGTGAGGCCCAGGGACTGAGTCCCACATCGGGCTCCCCACAGGGAGCCTGCTTCTTCCTCTGCCTATGTCTCTGCCTCTCTCTCTCTGTCTCTCATGAATAAATAAATAAAATCTTTAAAAAATTGTAGTATAAAATCATTATCCTATGAAGAGGCTATTAAAAAGTAAGTCAGAGGGAAAAAATATACAGAGGTGTGTCACATAGTGAATTAATAAAAGTTTTGCATTTCTCTGGCAGCTTTTTTTAAATTTAAATTTTGTTAGTTAACATACAGTGAAATATTGGTTTCTGGAGTAGAATTCAGTGACTTATCACTTACACACAACACTCAGTGCTCATTACAATGCACCCTCTTTAAAACCCCTCACCCACCTAGCACATCTCCCACCCACTTCCATCAAACTTCAGTTTATTCTCTATCATTAAGAGTCACTTATGACTTGTTTCCCTTTCTCCTTTTTTTCTTTTCCCCCTTCCTATATGTTCATCTGTTTTCTTTCTTAAATTCCACATATGAGTGAGATCCTATGGTATTTGTCTTTTGCTGACTGACTTGTTTTACTTAGCATAATACACTCTAGCTCCATCCCAGCTGTTGCAAATGGCTGAATAATATTCTATTTCATATATATACCACATCATTATCCATTCGTCAGTTGATGGATATTTGGGCTGTCTCCATAGTTTGGCTATTGTTGATAATGCTACTATAAACATCGGGGTACATGTACCCCTTTGAATCTATGTTTTTGTAAATAACTAGTAGTGCAACTGCTGGATCGTAGGGTAGATCTATTTTTAACTTTTTGAAGAAGTGCCTGCTTTTTAAAAGTTGTGATGTGTTGTAATTTTTTTCTCACTCTAAAAGTTTAGTTATATATAATTTTGCCTTCATAGTTCAATATCTTTTTTCTTAGTGCATGAGTTGCCAAAGGGAGTACAATATTCTTTGTTTAGGCCCCATAAAACCTGCATGTACCCCTGGCAGTGAATTACATTGTTTGTGGATAGAACCCAGAATGTGGCAAGCAAACTGCAGAAGGATATATACTGTAAGATTTCAATTCAGATACCTTTCAAGCACATGACTCACACTCTTTAATGTTTATAGCTGCACATACAGGTAGTAAAAGTGAAAATATAAGCTGGAAGATACATACCTAATTTGTGAGAATAGTGGCCTTGGGTATGGAGTGCTCTATTTCTTATTTTCTGAAGTAAAAATGAAAAAAATATTACCATATTTGAGTGATGGACACATGCATGTTATATTATTTTCAACGATTTTCTCTTCTTTATCTAAATTGTACAATTGTAAAATCAGATTCCCTCCGAATTTTGAGGGCATTGTCAACAGTCTTCTGGCGTCCAGTATTTCTCATGACAAATAATGCCAGTCAGATGGAGTCTTTTGCAGGTGACCTGCTTTTTCTCTCTTTATCACTATGGTCCTACTATTTCACAACCATCTGTCTGCCTGCAGACCTTGAGTCCCTCATCATACTAGGCTTTTGTGGATTTTCCAACCTGAGGCCTCCTGTCCGTCAGCCCTAAGTATTTCTATTTTAATAGTCCTTTGTCAATTTTATTCTTGCTATCTCTGTCCTTTTTCTGTATCTTCTGTTAGTCAAGTGGTAGACTTCTTATTTTTGTCTCACATGTTATGCAGGTTCTTCCCATGGGATGCCTGGGTGGCTCAGCAGTTGAGCATCTGCCTTCAGCTTAGGGCGTGATCCCGGGGTCAGAATCGATCCCGCATCAGGCTCCTTTCGGGGAGCCTGCTTTTTCCTCTGCCCATGTCTCTTTCTCTCTCTCTCAGTGTCTCTCATGAATAAATAAATAAAATCTTTTTAAAAATGCAGGTTCCTCCCTTTATTTTATGGAAGATTTCTTTTAGCATCTTATAACCCTTCATTGAATTTTTGGCAATTATATTTTTAATTTTCAAGTTCTTTTACTCCTTCATAGCATCCTGTTTTATTTTATTTTTTTGTTTGTTTGTTTTAGCATCCTGTTTTATTTTGTAGATGCCCTGTCATCTATGACGATATCAATAAAATGGTTTTAATTATAACAGTTGCTTCATTTATGTGTTGTTTGTGGTTGGAGTAGTTTTAAACACATATAGAAATGTGGATTTTTCTTTTTCTTAAAGATTTTATTTATTTATTTATTTATTTATTTATTTATTTATTTATTTATTTGAAAGTGGATGGAGGGGCAAAGGGAGAGAAAGAGAATCCCAGACAGACCCTGTGCTGAGTGAGGAGCCCCATGCAGGGATCAGTCTCACAACCCTGAGATCATGACCTGAGCCGAAATCAAGAGCCGGATGCTTAACACACTGAGCCACCCAGACATCCCTCAATGTGGATTTTTCTGTAAAGAGTCAAAATGTAGTGAAAGAGTCTATTCATTATAAAGTCATTCAAATCTTGTAATACAGCTATAAAAATATTTCAGAATTCTAAAAGTTATTTTCAAAAACTTGGAAGAGAAACCTTAACACAAAGTGGGAAAAGTTTATTTAAAAAATTGATAAAAGTCTGATACATAATTTTCAACTGAAATCTGGAAATATATTTCTAAAGGTTTTGGTAAAATATGTGAGAAATTAGAGTCCTGATTTGGATGTATGTAACTTCATACAGACTGTGTTATATGTTTGGTCTTTGTCACTAGTTCCCTATATGGAGCTCCTAAAACTTGGAATTTCTTGAGTGATAGGAATGTCTTTTGTTTTTCTTTATGAGCTCCTGTCAAGCATATTTGGTTTATGGACCAGAATGGGGTCTGGTCACCAAAAAGACCAAATGGAAGAATGAATAGAAAGTGGAAACATTCATCCCCACCCTCTGACTTCTAGGAAAATGAAGAAGACTGGATATTGGGTTATAAAAGCTCTTGAGCTACAAGATTCAGAGAATTTCTGAGTTGATGAACACATCCATGTGCCAGGAGGGTGGCAAACCCTGACTCCCTGGGGACAGAGTCTCCTGTGCTCCAGCCCCTCCCATACCTCGAACTATGTACCTCCTCATCTGGCTGCTTATTTCTACCCTTTATTATAAACTGTGATAGTAAGCATAGCACTTTCCTGAGTTCTGTGAGTCATTCTAGTGAATTATCAAACCCAAGAAGGCATCATGGGAACCTCGAATTTGTAATCCGCTGGGCAGAAGTGCAGGTAGCCTGGGTACCCACTTTGTGTCTGATATCCCCAGTGGGAGCAATCCAGTGGGGCTCTTCCAAAATTGAAAATATGTGTCTAGGCCTGGTCTACAGCTGGAGGATCTTTAAGAAACTAATAACAATGTTTACTATTTATCCTTTACTACTTTTTTTGTTGTTATTGGGGTATAATTGACATATAACATTTAATTAGTCTTAGGTATACGACATAATGATTTGATATTTGTATATGTTGTGAAATGATCACCACAGTGAATCCAATTAACATCTGTGACCTATTGTTACAAAAAAGTTTTTTTTCTTGTGATGACTTTTAAGTTCTACTCTCTTAGCAACTCCTAAATATGCAATTCAGTATTTTTTTTAAAAAAATATATTATTTATTTATTTATTTATTTATTTATTTATTTATTTATTTATTTTAGAGAGAGAGAGTGAGTGCAAGCGGGGGGTGGGGCAGAGAGTGAGAGAGAGAGAGAATCTGAAGCAGACTCCACGCTGAGCTCAGAGCCCAATGTGGGGCTTGATCCCACAACCACGAGATCATGACCTGAGTGGAAACCAAGAGCCAACCAGGCTACCCAATATGCAATTCAGTATTATTAACTATAGTCACCATGCGGTACACTACATCCCAGGACTTACTTATTTTATAACTGGAATTTTGTACCTTTTGACCACCTTTATCCTTTTCACCCTGCCCCCCCACATTATTAGTACTGTGTACTGTAATTTTAAAAATACATTAGAAAACAAATAGTGTTGGAATCCTTGTACACTGCTAGTGGGAATATAAAAGTATGGAGATCATTCAAGAAACTAAAAATAGAATTACCATATGAGGGATCTCTGGGTGGCGCAGCGGTTTAGCGCCTGCCTTTGGCCCAGGGCGCGATCCTGGAGACCTGGGATCGAATCCCACGCCGGGCTCCCGGTGCATGGAGCCTGCTTTTCCCTCTGCCTGTGTCTCTGCCTCTCTCTCTCTCTCTGTGACTATCATAAATAAATAAATAAATAAATAAGTAAATAAATAAATAAATAAATAAATAAAATTACCATATGATTAAAAATTGTACTTCTGGGTATATCCCCCAAAGAACTGATGTGGGAGTCTTGAAAAGACATCTGTACAACCATGTTCATTGAAGTATTATTCACTAGAGCTATAAATATAAAAGCAACCCAAGTGTCCCTCGAAGGAAGAATGGGTAAACAAAAAGTGGTATATACATATAACGGAGTATTTTTCAGTCTTAAAAAGAAAGCAAATTCTGATACATTCTACAACATGGATGAACCTTAAGGATATTATGCTAAGTGAAATAAATAGGTCACAAAAGACAAATACTCTATGGTTCTACTTGTATGAGGTATGTAGAGTAGGCAAATTCATGGAGAGTAGAACGATGGTGAAGTTACTGTTTAATGGGCATCATGGTTCAGTTTTGCAAGATGAAGAGAGTTTTGGAGGTTGGATGCACAACAATGTGAATGTACTTTCTAATGAATTTTACACTTAAAAATGGTTTAGATGGGATCCCTGGGTGGCGCAGCAGTTTGGTGCCTGCCTTTGGCCCAGGGCGCGATCCTGGAGACCCGGATCGAATCCCACGTCGGGCTCCCGGTGCATGGAGCCTGCTTCTCCCTCTGCCTGTGTCTCTCCCTCTCTCTCTCTCTGTGTGACTATCATAAATAAATAAAAATTTTAAAAAATGGTTTAGATGGTAAGTTTTGTGTCATATGTATTAACCACAAGTAAAAAAAAATTTTTAAGTCTTTCTATTATCCTATCATATTATCTCACCTTATTTTGTTTCGATTTGAACTTATCTGATTCATTTATTTGTTTATTTATTGTCTGTCTTCTCTCTTGTTGGTCAGAATCCTTGTGGGAAAGGCATGCTTAAAACTGGATAATTTTGGGGCACCTGGATGACTCAGTTGGTGAAGCATCTACCCTTTGCTCTTTTTTCTTTTTTAATTTTTATTTATTTATGATAGTCACAGAGAGAGAGAGAGAGAGGCAGAGACATAGGCAGAGGGAGAAGCAGGCTCCATGCACCAGGAGCCCGATGTGGGATTCGATCCGGGGTCTCCAGGATCACGCCCTGGGCCAAAGGCAGGCGCTAAACTGCTGCGCCACCCAGGGATCCCGCATCTACCCTTTGGCTCAGGTCCTGATCTCAGGGTCCTGGGATCAAGCACTTCGTCGGGCTCCCTGCTCAGTGGGGATTCTGCTTCTCCCTTTTCTCCCCGCTCATGCTTTCTGTCACTATCTCTCTCTCTCAAATGAATAAAATTTTAAAACAAAACAAAACTGGTTAATTTAAGGACAGATGTGGATACGGTTTCAGGAAACCAACAAGGGTTAGTCAATATCCTGGCCTAAGATAGGGGTATGCATCACCAGTTACAATCTTGAAAGAGAGAGAGGGAGCCATTGCCTGAACCTGGAGGGAGCTGCCTAATAGAAGCTGTGGCCTTTAATAGAGGGATATAGGTAACACCTGTCAGGGAGAGAATCAGAATCCAGAAGACAAAGGAATCCACTGATGTAGTCTTACAATCACCTCCACAGACACAGAGCAAGATGGAGAAGTGTGAAGAGTAGATTTGGAGAACAAACAAGAAATCTGGTTCACCCCATACCTGGAAGTTATGCTCTTTAATGCAAGAACCTTGCTTATCTTGTGACCTAGTGCTGAGAACAGACCTAGTAATAACAACCCTCATGAGGTGTTTATTATATCCTGGGAACGTCAATGGATTTTATATGTATTAAATTATTTAGCCTTCATGTCAACTGTTTTAGGTATGATTATTAGGACTATTATCACCATTTTCTAGGTGATGAAACTGAGCCATGGAAAAACGCTAGAGTTTACAAATCTAGACCCCAACCCAAGTTACTTTGCTCTATGACCTTCACTCTTTTTTTTTTTTAATTTCCCCCAGCTTTATTGAGATATAATTGACATATAACATTGTGTAAGTTTAAGGTATGCAACATGTAGATTTGATACATTTATAAATTGCAAAATGATTATCACCACAGTATTAACTACTGCCTTCATCCATTGGGTCACATGGTTACCCTTTCTTTTTTGTGGTGAGGACATTGGCGATCTACTCTTTTAATAGCATTTGTGTATATGATACAGTATATATACAAAAGTTCCGTTTGAGCAGTATCTTCCCTTTCCCCCCCACCTGCCAACTCCTGGTACCACCACTACACTTCCCAATACCCTCACTCCTACTCTATTACAGAGCTTCTATGATGCTCAACAAAGTTACTCCCTTCCAATTCAACATCATTTCTTAGATTCAATACTACTCATCTTTTTTTCTTTCCTGAAGCTAGGACATTCTCTTAAAACATGCTTATTTGGAGAGTTAACCCTGTATCAACTATTTCTAGTGTATAGCGCATCTACCCATTAATAAAGAGTAGGAAGGACTTTTAAATTCTGGATTTGGGGTGAGGAAGTAACTGAGCCCACAGGAGTGTCCAGTTATTAAAATAGAATGATTTCTACTCAGATTTTCTAGAAAAAGTATATCTTGGTTGCATGACAGATTGTATAATCAATCAGCCTAACAATATTTGTGTATCTGGTGCAATTTTGAATAGGAAAGGGAAGTCCACAATTTTACTTGAGAAGAGGACACAGAGGAGAAATAATAATACATACCATTTACTTTGTTCTAGGTATATTATTATCTCAATTAATTTGTTTTTATCCTTTGACTAATATTTCCCCCATATTCCCCACCCTAAGCCCCTGGCAACCACCATCAACTGTCTGTTTCTGAATCCAGCTTTCATTAGATTCCACATGTAAGTGAGATCATGCAGTATTTTTTTCTCTGATTTATTTAACTTAGCAGAATACCCTCAAGGTTCATCCATGTTGCAAATGGCAGGATTTCTTTCTTTGTATGGCTGAATATTATATATATCACATTTTCTTTATCCATTCATCTGTTGACAGTTTGTTTCTATATCTTGGCTATTGTGAATAATGCTGCAGTGAACATTAGGGTGAAGATATATCTTTAAGGTAGTGATTTTATTTCCTTCACATATATCACTAAAAGTAGACTTGTTGGATCATATGATAGGTCTATTTTTAATTTTTTGAGGAACCTCCATTCTGTTTTCCATTGTGGCTGTACAAATTTATATTCCTGTCAACAGTGCACAAGAGTTCCCTTTTCTTCACATCTTTTTTTTAAAAAAAGATTTTATTTATTTATTTATTTATTTATTTATTTATTTATTTATTTATTTATTTAGAGTGCAAGCAGGGGGAAGGGCAGAGGAAGAGGGAGAGACAGAATAGAATTTCAGGTAGACTCTACCCTGAGTGCAAGAGCCCGACATGGGAATCAATCTCATGACCCTGAGATCATGAACTGAGCTGAAATCAAGAGTTGGATGCTCGGGCACCAGGGTGGCTCAGTCAGTTAAGTGACTGGTTTCAGCTCAGGTCACAATCAGGGTTCTGGGATGGAGACACACATTGGGCTCCCTGCTCGTGGGGAAGCTATTTCTCCCTCTTCCCTCTGCCTGTGTGCTCTCTTTCTATCAAATATATAAATAAAATCTTAAAAAAAAAAAAGAAGAGTCAGATGCTTAACCAACTGAGCCACCCAGTTGCCTCTCTCCACATCTTTGATGACATTTGTTATCTCTTGTTTTTGATAATGGACCAATTTAATAGATGTTAGATAATAACTTATTGTGGTTTCGATTTGCATTTCCCTGATGATGAGTGATATTGAACATCTTTTCACACACGTGTTGGCCATTTGTATGTCTTCTTTGAAAAAATGTCTGTTTAGATCCTCTGTCCATTTTTAAATTGGATTATTAATCTTTTTGCTATTGAATTGTTTGAATTTCTTATATATTTTTGATATTAACCTCTTATCTATGGTTTGCAAATATTTTCTCCTATTACATAGATTGCTTTTTCATTTTATTGATAATTTCTTTTGCTGCAGAAACTTTTTAGTTTGATGTAGCCTCACTTTGTTTTTGCTTGTGTTGCTTGTGCTTTCAGTATCATATCTGAAAAACTGTTGCCAAGACCAATCCAAGGAGCATTTTCCATATGTTTCCTTCTAAGACTTTTATGGTTTTAGGACTTACGTTAAAGTCTGTAGGTCCATTTTGAGTTGTTTTTTGTGAGTGCTGCAAACATAGGGGTCCAGTTTCATTGTTTTACATGTGAATATCCTGTTTGCCCAGCACCATTTCTTGAAAAGATTACCTTCTCCCCCCTAAGGATTCTTGGCTTTCTTGTCCAGTTGACTGTACATGCATGAGTGCATGAGTTTCTTTTTTTTTTTTTTTCTGAGCTCTTGATCTTGTTCCATTGGTCAATGTGTCTGTTTTAATATATTTAGTATTTAAAATAGCTTTGTGTAGTAGCTGGCATTTGCTTTGTTTAGACAAAAGGAAACTGAGATACAGTGAATTATCTTGCATAACATCACACAGCTAGGGTGTATTCAAATCATTTTGATTTCAAAACCTGCACCTTTAGCTGGTATGGTGTGTAGAACTTGGTTCCTAAGCCTCAATAAACTTCCCTGTGTCTTTTGTTCTCATCTGTTACCACATATAAGGACACAGGTGTATATATAATTGGATTTATATTTATTGTTTCCATATGGGAAAACATGTACTTTCAGACAATTTGTATTATAAACAATGCCTTGTAACATTAATAATAATTCAGTGATTTAATCACATTTATATTGAGAGCATGTGGTAAATTGTTTAAAGAGCACCCTTTCACAGGCAGCCACACACACCACAGAAGCATGAGTACAAACACGACATTTAGAGAGGTGATATTTATAACAGCTTTGGCAATGAGGGCATGGGTGAGTCATGACTGAATCATGATATATGCATGTCTTAGAGTCTAGTTATTAGAAAATGTTAGAGGAAAAATGCTTCTGGTGCAAATATGTGTTACTATGTGTTCTATAACACTTAACAAACAAAAAAGGGGAAGCTAAGAACAGTAACTTTAAAGAGGAAGAATACCAGCCATTGAAAATCACAACAAATTCAAGACAATACTATAAAGATTTGATTCTCTGATAACAGAGGGTCCATTACCCAAATTAAGAGCATTCCAGCCATCTGGGTGAGGGAATGAGCAGCAGGAGGCCCATCAGGTTGCAAAGATTGCCCTGGCAGCTAGACTCCTTAGTGGAATACTGAATTTAGAGTCTTTAATAAACTCTAGTAACAGCCTCATTTTATTTTATGAATATCACATTTTAGTATTGGATAATTCACTTAGTAGATCACTAATGAAAATGAAAGTTCATAAAATTAAGAATTTTGGGGTTAGGTTGAGGCCCATCAGTAGATGCCACCTCATTTTTTTTAAAGACTACCTTACAGAGGTGGGGAAAGCATAGAGAATCAGAGCTAGAAAAGGCTGGTCTTAAATCCCCACATTCCAGGTGTGAGAACTTGAACAAGATTCTTAGCTGCTCTCAGCTTCAGAGTCTGTGAATCATTCATCGGTCATGGCAGTGTTGAAGAACTGAATGTGAAATGTCCAGGAATGTTTCCAGCCAGTTGTTAAACTGTGAGTAGCTTGATGTCAGCCACAGTGGGAGTGGGAATTTTATACCATAAAAATCAGCAAAGGCTATAAACTCACTCCCCCCTAAAATATCACCAAACTGTGTGAAAAGGGAACAGTGATTCCTCTATGACGATTGAATTGTTTTGGGGTGTTGAACCAAAGCCAGGTAAATCAATAAACATTCATTTTGTAGCACGGCTATCAGAGACAATCATGTTTAATTTCCATGGCAGTTCTAGAGATAGAAATTATTATCCTCAAGGATAATTTCAGGGTAGCCCCGCTGGCTCAGCGGTTTAGCGCCGCCTGCAGCCCGGGCGTGATCCTGGAGACTCGGGATCAAGTCCCATGTCGGGCTCCCTGCATGGAGCCTGCTTCTCCCTCTGCCTGTGTCTCTGCCCCACCCCCATCCCCTCTAATAAATAAATAAAATCTTAAAAAAAAAAAAAGGATAATTTCATTTTTGGAAACACATAAAAACAAAATACTAAAACTCCGAACATCATGGATAAATCTCACAGATTCACAGATATTACATTAAGTGAAAGGAGCTAGACACAAAATAATACATACTGTGTTACTCCATTTATATGAAATTTAAGAACTTAAAGGAGTGCATGAACTGATGGAAGGTTATAGAAACCAGAATGCTAGTCTCTGGTGGGGAGGGGAGTGGTGAGAAGGCGTGTGAAGGAAATGTTTGAGTGCTGGAGTGTTTCTCTCTTACGATCCAGATGCACACAGATGCAAAATTCCACAGATGCGCACAGATGCAAAAATTCATCGTGAAATACACTTAAGGGGATGCCTGGGTGGCTCAGCGGTTGAGCACCTGCCCCTGGCTCAGGGCGTGATCCTGCGGTCTCAGGATCGAGTCCCACTTTGGGCTCCTTGCCTGGAGCCTGCTTCTCCCTCTGTCTATGTCTCTGCCTTTCTCTCTGTGTCTTTCATGAATAAATAAATAAAATCTTTTTTTTTAAAGAAATACACTTAAGATGATCACACCTTATTATAAAGTACTTCTGACCTCAATAAAAAAATTTAGTAAAAGGTATATTAGATTGAAATTTAAAAGGAGAAGAAGAATTGAGAAAGTGTATTTTATAAGTTGGAGAGCACTGTTCAAAGGTTGGTTGCTCTTATTATGTATCAAGCTTAAAGAATGCTGAGCTGCAAAGTCTCCTTTATCTTATAAGTCTGAAATGGCATTTGACATCCCCTTCCTGTCCTAGTTTTCCACCCCACCCTGTCTCTGGCCTTTTTTCAGTGGCCTTTTCTCTGCGCATCTTATATGTGTTAGTGTCCTCAGAGTTTGTCCGTATACGTCTCCCTGCTCTCTATATGCTGTTGACCATCTCTGTAGCTCCAGCTCCCATCACCATTGCCTGACCTCTAGGCCACAGCCCTTTTCTCCTCTAGACCCATACCCTTTCACTCAACATCTATATACTGGTGTCTTCTCCTTTTATTTATCTTTTTTCAAAGATTTAATTAATTTATTTATTTATTCATGAGAGACACACACAGAGAGAGAGAGAGGCAGAGACACAGGCAGAGGGAGAAGCAGGCTTCCGGCAAGGAGCCCAATGTGGGTCTGGATCCCAGGATCCTAGGATTATGACCTGAGCCAAAGGCAGACGCTAAAACACTGAGTCATCCAGGTGCCCCTGTACTGGTGTCTTCTTATGCCAGGTACTGTTGTTGGCACTGGGCCCCATCAGTGAATAGGACAGACAAAGATCTTTGCTTTCATGGAGCTTACACAGCTAGCTATCTCTCTCCGAGTGTACCTGAGACTCAGTCTGTCCCAAATTATCTCATTATCTTCACTCCTTGGTTCTCTCCAACTCTAAACCTGTTCACCCCATGTATGCCCACTGTCATCCTCTCAGAACCCTGGCAGGAAATCCTTGACCCCTCTTCCTTAAGTCACCCTTGGCTGACTAGTCTGTATCCTGAATGTTTCTTGAAATCTCCCATTTGTCTGTAATTCCACTGCCCTGCCCTATTCTTGCCTGGCTTCCTACAGGTCTCTCTGTCTCCAGTCTTATTCCTGCTTATCGTTTTCCAGACAGCAGCTAGAATGAGATTATTAAATGCAAATCAGAACCAGTTGCTTTCTGCCTAAACCTGTCCAGTGGCCCTGACAGGTAAAAGTCTAAATTCCTTACCTTGTCTCACATCCTCAGCTGTCAGGTGATGAGCATAGCTGCTAAAGCCTGGGTTAAAATTCCAGCTTACTAGCGTCACATTGGGCAACTTTTAAAAAATCTTCTCTATGTCTTACTTTCCTATCTATAAAATGGGAATGATAATAGTACCAATCTCACCACTGCTGTGGGCATTAAATTGGTTATTGCACACAAGACAGTAAGAACAGAGCCTGACCCTCAGTATATACTCAAGAAGTGCTGGTTTTCTCATAGGGTTGCTATAATGTTTAAATAAGTTAAAACAGCTAACAGGTTCTGCACAGCACCCATCTGTCTTAAATTCTCTGTAATGTCACTGCTGCTATATTTCTAGCCTCACGTCTTGCCCCTCTTCATACAGACCTGCCTCAGTCCTGTGGGTTTTATCTCTCCCATATCTCTAGGCCTTGGGATGGGAGTTCCTCCCTTCCCATCTTTTTCCTGGCTGTCTCCCATCAATCCTGCATGCCTTTGCACCGGCACCAGTCCTTGGACGCCCCACCCTGAGCTAGATTGACTCCTCCTCTTCTTCTCCCTCTTAGAACCTGTGTGTACCTCTATCACAGCGCATCATTAATTGTTTATTTAAAATGTACTAAGAAGCATCCATCAACAGATGAATGGATAAGGAAAATGTGGTCTATACGTACAATGGAATATTATCCAGCCTTAAAAAGGAATGAAGAACAGGGGCGCCTGGGTGGCTCAGTCGGTTAAGGGTCTGCCTTAGGCTCTCAGGTCATGATTTCATGGTCCTGTATTGGAGCCCTGCATTGGGCTCCCTGTTCAGCGGGGAGTCTGCTTGTCCTTTTCCCTTGTCCCTCCCCCTGCTTGTGCTCTATCACTCTCTCTCTCTCTCAAATAAGTAAATTTAAAAAAAATTTTTTTTTTAAAAAGGAATGAAGGATAGATATACGCTACATCATGGATGAACCTTAAAAATATTATGCTAGGTAAAGTAAGCCAGACACGAAGGGGCAAATATTGTGATTCCATATCTATGAAGTATCTAGAATGGAAAAATTTATAGAGACAGAAAGTAGGATACAAGTTGCAGGAGCCAAGGGGAGGGAGAATGCATGCAGCATTCCTGTTTGGAATGATGAAAAAGTGCTGGAGATGGATGCAGTGATGTTTGCACATCATGAATGTCCTTTATGCCACTGAATTATACACTTAAAAATGGTCAAGATGGTAAATTCTATGTTATATCTTTTCTCACGATAAAAAAAATTTTTTTAATGTATTGAGAAGCAAGTTAGCATAGCTGTTCTAATTTTGGCTGTAAATCCTGGCTTCACTAGGCTGTGTGACCTGGTGTAAGGTAAATAACTTCTCTCAGCTTCGGTTTCTACATCTGTAGAGATAGGTAATTTCCTTTCAAAAGGTTGTTTGAAGTAATATATGTAGAATCCTTGATGTGGAACCTGGGTAAGAGTAAGCACTCAGCAGGTGTTTTTTCTGATTATTATTAATCATTGTGATCTCTTGGGGTGCAGGGTCTTTGTCTCCGTCATCGCTGCATCCCAGGGGTTTACCACGGCAGGCATCCAGTTCATGTGTAAATTGAATGAACGCCTATAGTCTCCTAGGTCAAGCCCCTACTTCAGCAATTCTTGAGGGTGATCTGAGAGTCCATGGCAGCTCCCACGACCTACCAGGGTGTCTGTGAAGTCAAAACTAGTTTCACAATGACGCTAAGGTGTTATTTGCCTCCATCAGTACATCTTCACATGAGTGTAGGGAATATGAAAGGTTCATTGATGTGGTTTCAGATTCCACATGACAACTTCCACTAGTCAAATTTTGGTGTAGTACCAAAGAAAAATATCTACTTATCTGGAAAAAAGCAGTTAAAATACTCTTCCCTTTCTCAGCTACATATAGAGGATGAGTTTTCTTTATTATTCTTCAGTCAGAAGAACATATTGCAACAGATTAAATGTAGAAGCAGATAGAAGTCTGTGTTCTATTACTCTAGGTAGTAAAGAGATAATAAAAATATAAGCAATGCTATTCTTTGTTTGAGAAGGTTTTTTTAAAAAATAAAAATATGCTCTTTATGATAATGGACAAAGATTATTATAAAATGAATAAGTATTTTTAAATTTCTCAGTTTTAATTTCTAATATGGTACACATTGGTAGATAGAATCCATATAAACAGTGTTCTTTAGGATCCTCAATAACCTTTAAGAGTATAAAGGACCGGGATCCCTGGGTGGCGCAGCGGTTTAGCGCCTGCCTTTGGCCCAGGGCGCGATCCTGGAGACCCGGGATCGAATCCCACGTCGGGCTCCCAGTGCATGGAGCCTGCTTCTCCCTCTGCCTATGTCTCTGCCTCTCTCTCTCTCTCTCTGTGACTATCATAAATAAAAATAAAAAAAGTTAACAAAAAAAAAAATTAAAAAAAAAAAAAAAGAGTATAAAGGACCAAAAAGTTTAAGGACCACTGTCCTGCCTTGCACTTGGCTTCCTGCCATCCCACCCAGGACAGCTGGCCTCCAGTGTGTGCTTTAACACTTCATGGGATGGAGAGGTCACTATCTCCTGGACAGCTGGTTTTATCTTTGGACAACTCTGACAGCTAGAGAGTTCTGGCAATGAGTCAAAAATCTGTGTTTCAGAGGCTTGCACAGACTGGTTTTAGACCTACCCAGTAGTTTCACATGTCACAGTGTAGAGCCCTCTTCCAGGTCTGAAGACAGTCATCAGTTGCCCTTTGTGGTGGCCCCAGAGGGAATCAGCCTGTCCTTTGGGTGACTAAAGTGCATATGTGTTTTTCTGAGTCAGCCAGTGATTTGTAGGAGGCATTGCCAAACCAGATAACTACAGCTGCTTTTCCAGGAACCAGAAGATTATCTCCAGCCCAACACCAAATTGGAGAAACTCTTTTTCTTGTTGTTTTTCTCAATAAATTAATTCCTTTTCCATTATAAATTACACATGCTCATTAAGGAAAATATTTTAAAGTAGCAAAAAAAAAAAAAAAAAAAGAGCCTTAAAAATGAAAATTTAGTTCATGGTTAGCCCTGACTTTCTTGTCTTGGCATCTTTCTTTCAGGCTTGCCTTAAATGCCATTCTTTTCAAGCAATCCCTGCAAACAGATATGTGACTGTGCCTCCAGAGATCTCTCAGGTTGACAGGCTGCCTGCCGCATGGTGTTGGGGGCAGCTGCTGGTCAGTCGGTGGCCCCAAAGGACAGCTGATGAGGGACACTCAGAGGGAGAAGGAAGCCCCCTCCCCCCCAGAAGGAGCATGATTCTTCTGCTATCTGGAAGCACTTTAAGCCACATCTATTCAGGCTATATGGGGTCAGGAGGGACAGACAGTCTACTACAGCAGTGACTGGTAAATTCTTTTCAGCTTTTTGTGGAGGGGTGTGTGTGTATGTGTAAAATATGAAGTTCTTCTGGAAATTCTACTTCTGAGAATCTATCCTAAGGAAATGATGACAGATTTAAATGGCATTATGTGTCTACCATTATTCATAAAATTTGGAAACAAGCTAAAGCTAAATATTCTACAATAAAGGTTTAGTTTTAAAATTCTCTGTGTGGGGGCAGGGAGTATATGGGAAATCTGTATCTTTCCCCAATCTTGCTGTGAACCTAAAACTGCTAAAAAAACAAAAAATTAAAATCTTAAAAAAAAAAAACTCTGTCTATATATTCTGTGCTGGTTAAAAATAAATGACACCTACAAATTTTAATGACACAGGAAAATTCTTGAAAATATTAGGTCCCTAGTCTATGACTGGCATACAGTTTTTAAATAAATATTCGTTGATTGAAAATTTTAAAAAGCAGAATAAGAAACTGTACATACAGTACAGTCTTGACTACATAAATATTTTTGTAACAAAGTGAAAAAAAAGTTTATATTAACAGTTGGCACCAGTATATCTCATATGGAGGAAACTGTCTTTGTGGAAACACTTTGAGATGCCCAGCAGGCACAGATGTCAGCCAAGGCCTGGCTCAGAGAGGGGAAGCTGCTTTGCATGAAGCAAAGAGAGGAATTTGGTTATTGTTTGTGAAAAGGGAGAGAAAGATACAAGGTATTACTCAGCCCTCTTGCAATTGCAAACGACAGATATTTAACCCAATCTGGCATAAGGAAAAAACCTAGGTATCTAGTTAGATATGGTTGGATTTAGGGACTCACATTTTTTCATATATGTTTGAATTCTTTCTCCATCTCTTGATTTTTGTTTTCCTTTGCTGTGGTTCATTCTCAAGCAGGCTCTTCCCATGTGGTGGCAAAGATGGGCACCATCATTACTAGGCTGACCTTTCTACCAGCTTAGTGACCTGGAGGGGCAAGAGGTCTTCACTCACCAAGAATTCCCATAAGCCTAACCCTGAATGGCCGTCTGGCCAGGGAGATGGAATCTACTGATTATTTGGGCTTGGTCACTTGTTTGAATCACTGGAATAGGGTGTGGTCCCCCTGTTCAAGTTATTTGGAACTTCTTTTTTTTTTTTTTTTAAGATTTTATTTATTTATTCATGAGAGAGGCAGAGACACAGGCAAAGAGGGAGAAGCAGGCTCCATACAGGGAGCCCAATGTAGGACTTGATCCAGGAACTCTGGGATCACGCCCTGAGCCAAGGCAGATGCTTAACCAGCCGTCCCATCATTTGGAACTTCTGAAAAGTAACTTCTAGGTTCCTGGCACGAAGCTTCTAAATCCTTGGAATTTCCTGAGTGATAAAAGTGTCTTTATTATTCATGAGTCCCTTGGATCACTCCTGAGGTTATGCTAGTGAAAGGACTCACAGTGGGACACTGGATGGAGGATGGAGTCTGGTCACCAAAAGTCCTCTGATTACAAGGTTAGGGCTTTGAGCCAGACCAACCTCCAGGAAGAGAAGAGATGTTGAAGACTGAGTTCAATCACATGGTCCTGACTTAACCACTCATGCCTAAACAATGAAACTCTAACAATGAGCTCTGGACACCAAAGCTCAGCAGAGGTTCCTGGTTGATGAACACACTGTTAGAAAGAGGAGGTGCTCTCATTCCATGGGGAGAGGGTACAGAAGCTATGGGTTCCGGACCCTCCCAGATCCTCACCCGGTGTGTCTCATTTTGGCTGGTCTGATCTGTATCCCTTATAATAAAACTACTAATTGTAAAACAAAACAAAAAAGTATAATTGTTAAGAATGATGCTATCTATCCTCAGTTCTGTGAATCATTCTAGTGAATTATAGAACCTGAAGGGGTTTGTGAGAATCCTCTGGATTTGTAGCCAGTTGATCAAAAGTACAGGGGAATGGAACCACATCTGCTACAGGTGTTTGAAGTAGGGGGCAGTCTTGGTGGGGACCGTGTCCTTAAACCTGTGGGGTCCACTGATGAGTCTGGGGGCTTAGTGTTAGAAGGGATTTGCAGTATACCAGATGATGTCAGAATAGTTGGGGTTGAAACGGAATAGGTTTGAGTCTGAACCCATACACCACAGAACACAGGAAGAGGTATGGGGCCAGCAGTCCAGAGGCCAGGTGGCTATGGTAACAGAACATTTTTGGAAAAGAATTGAAATCTTGGAGGGCTTTGGATTTCCACAAGATATGCAATTGGAGACAAGAGGAGTCCAAGACAATTTTCTCAGTCTTCAGAGGAGGAGGATCCCCAGCTGAATCCGAGTCACATACTTTCACCTTTTTTATAGGAACCTGTGTTCAAAGGTTTTAACTTTTTGAACTGATTACAACTAGTTTTTCCTGGGATGCCTGGGTGGCTTGGCGGTTGAGCATCTGCCTTTGGCTCAGGGTGTGATTCCAGTTCGGGGATCGAGTCCGGCATTGGGCTCACTGTGAGGAGCCTGCTTCTCCCTCTGCCCAGGTCTCTGCCTCTGTGTCTCTCATGAATAAATAAATAAAATCTTAAAAAAAAACAAACAAACCAACAACTAGTTTTTCCAAGTGAGCAAACTTCTTTCACTCACTAGAGGCAGAGCTTATTATCTCACACATATGTGTTCAAAGTCCTTCCACTTACTCCCAGAGCCAGGTGTAGAAGCAGAGACTGGATACATTGACTGATGCAGGATGGTGGGTGACCAAGTGCGTGCAAGAGAAAGTCAAGGGGGCAAGATTAACTAGGATGTGACCATTCTTTCTGTAGAAGCCAAAAATGCCAGAAAGTCCATTACTCTCTGTGTGTGTGTGCGCGCGCGTGTGTGTATTTGTGGCACATTTAAACTCAATGTTTTAGGAAGCCATATGCAGCCAGAACCAGTTGCCCTATAGAGTGGTGGCCCTGCCCACAAAAATATATAAACTATTATATTTTCCTCAGTAATTAGTGCTGAGAATGGTTGAGTTCTTATTTCCTTTGTCTTTATTGTTTTAAAATCAAAGTTAGGACAGCCCTGGTGGCTCAGCAGTTTAGTGCCTGCCTTTGGCCCAGGGTGTGATCCTGGAGACTCGAGATCGAGTCCTGCATCGGGTTCCCTGCATGGAGCCTGCTTCTCCCTCCTCCTGTGTCTCTGCCTCTCTCTCTCTCTCTCTCTCTATGTCTATCATAAATAAATAAATCTTAAAAAAAAAAAGATTTAAAAAAAAAGATTTTATTTATTTATTTATTCATGAGAGACTCAGACAGAGAGACACACACACACACACACACACACACACACACACAAGTGTACTCCTTAATCCTCCTCATCCATCTAGCCCATTCCCCTGCCCCCTTCCCCTCCAGGAACTCTCTGTTTTTTCTCTATAGTTAAAAGTCTGCTGCTTTACCTCTCTTCCCCCTGCCCACCCCCGCCCATGTTCATTTGTTTTGTTTCTTAAATTCTACATGAGTGAAATTGTATGGTATTTATCTTTCTCTGACTTATTTCGCTTAGCACGATACATTCTAGCTCCATCCATGCTGTTGCAATGGCAAGATTCCACTCTTTTTGATGGCTGAGTAATATTCCATTATATATATGAGTAATATTCCATTATATATATATTATATATGTATATATAATATATATATATGTGCTGCCACTTATTTATCCATTCATCAATGAACATTTGGACTGTTTCCATAATTTGGGTATTGTAGATGATACTGCAATAAACATTGGGGTGCATGTATTCCTTCAAATCTGTATTTTTGTCTGTTTTGGGTAAATACCTAATAGAGCATGCTGGATCCATAGGGTAGTTTTATTTTTAACTTTTTAAAAAAGATTTTATTTATTTATTCGTGAAAGACACAGAGAGAAAGGCAGAGACACAGGCAGAGGGAGAAGCAGGCTCCAGGCAGGGAGCCTGATGTGGGACTCGATCCTGAGACTACAGATTATGCCCTGAACCAGGGGCAGGTGCTCAACTGCTGAGCCACCCAGGCATCCCTATTTTGAACTTTTTAAGGAAACTCCATAGTGGCTGCACTAGTTTGCATTCCCATTAATAGAGTGAGAGGGTTTCCATTTCTCCACATCCTTGCCAACATCTGTTGTTTCTCATTTTGTTAATTTTTCTCATTCTGACTGGTGTGAGATGATATCTCATTGTAGTTTTAATTTGTATTTCCCTGATGATCAATGATGTTGAGCATCTTTTCATCTATTTGTTGGCCATATGTATGTCTTCTTTGGAAAACTATTCATATCTTCTGCCTATTGTTTAATTGGACTATTTATTTTGGGGATGTTCAGTTTATAAATTCTTTATATATTTTGGATACTAACCCTTTATTAGATATGTCATTTGCAAACATCTTCTCCCATTCCATAAGTTGTTCTTTAGCTTTGTTGATTATTTCTTTCACTGTGCAGAAGCTTTATATTTTGATGAAGTCCCAGTAGTTATTTTTGCTTTTGTTTCCCTTGCCTCAGGAGCCTATCTAGTAAGAAGTTACTGTGGCTGGTGTCAAAGAGGTTACTGCCTGTGTTCTCCTCTAGGGCTTTTATGATTTCAGGTCTCACATTTTTAAATTTCTTTCTTTTTTTTTTTTTAAAGTCTTATTAATTTATTTGAGAGAGAGAGAGAGAGAGAGAGAGGATGAGGTGGGGTAGAGAGAGAAAGGGAGAAAGAAACTCAAGCAGACTCCTGGCTGAGTGTAGAGCCTAGGTGGGTTCAATATCATGACCCTGAGATCATGACCTGAGCTGAAACCAAGAGTTGACCATTTAATTGACTGTTACCACTGAGGCACCCCACATTTTTCAATTTCTTTTTTTTTTTTAAGTTTTTATTTTTTTTTTAAGATTTTATTTATTCATGTGAGGCAAAGGAAGAGAGGCAGAGACACAGGCAGAGAGGGAGGAGAAGCAGGCTCCATGCAAGGAGCCTGATGTGGGACTCGATCCTAGGAATCCAGGATCATGCCCTGAGCCAAAGGCAGCTGCTCAACTCCTGAGCCACCCAGGCGTCCTACATTTTTCAATTTCTTTAATCCATTTTGAATTTATGTCTGTGTGTGGTATAAGAAAGTGGTCCAGTTTCATTCTTCTGCATGTTGTTGCCTAATTTTCCCAACAACATTTATTGAAGATACTGTCTTTTTTCCATTGGATATTCTTTCCTGCTTTGTCAAAGATTAGCTAACCTGGGGCACCTGAGTAGTTCAGTCAGTTAAGCGGCTGACTCTTGATTTTGGTTCAGGCCATGATCTCAGGGTCCTGGGATCAAGGCCCGAGTTGGGTTTAGCAATCATTGGAGAGTCTGCTTGAGGATTTTCTCTCTCCCTCTGCTCCTCCCCCTGCTCACACTCTCTCTCTTTCTTTCTCTCCCTCTAAAATAAATAAATAAATCTTTAAAAGAGATTAGTTGACCATACAGTTGTGGGTCCTTCTAGATTTTCCATTCTGTTCCATTAATCTATCTGTCTGTTTTTGTGCCAGTACCATCCTGTCTTGATCACTACAACTTTAATACAATTTAAAGTCTGGAATTGCGATGCCTCCAGCTTTGGGGTTTTTTGTTTGGTTGGTTTTGGTTTTCTTTTCAGGATTGCTTTGGCTGTTCAGTATCTTTTGTGGTTCCATACAAATTTTAAAATTGTTCTAGCTCTGTGAAAAAAGCTGCTGGTATTTTAATAGATATTGAATTAAATATGTAGATTGCTTTGGGTAGTATAGATATTTTAACAGTATTTGTTCTTCCAATCCATGAGCATGGCATGTTTTTTCCATTTTTTTGGTGTCATCTTGAATTTCTTTCATAAGTGTTCTATATTTTCAGAGCACAGATTTTACCTCTTTGGTTAGGTTATTCTTAGGTATCTTATGGTTTTCAGTGCAATTATAAATGGGATCGATTCCTTGATTTCTCTTTCTGCTGCTTCATTATTAGTGTATAGAAATGCAATAGAATGTACATTGATTTTGTATCCTGCGACTTTACTGAATTCGTGATCAGTTCTAGCAGTTTTGGTAGTCTTTTGGGTTTTCTTTTGGGTATTATGTCAACTGCAAATAGTGGAAGTTTGACTTCTTTCTTGCCAGTTTGGATTCCTTTTCTTTCTTTTTGTTGTCTGATGACTTCCAGAAGTATGTTAAATAACAATGGTGAGAGAGGACATCCCTGTCTTGTTTCTGATTGTCGAGGACAAGCTCTCAGTTTGTCTACATTGAGGATGATATTAGCTGTAGGTTTTTCATACATGGCCTTTATTATGTTGAGATATGTTCCCTCTAACCCTAATTTGTTGATGATTTCTGTCATGAATGGATGTTATACTTTGTTAAATGCTTTTTTTTTTATTGAGAGGATCATATGGTTCTTATCCCTTCTTTTATTAATGTGGTGTATCACATTAATTGATTTGTGAATATTGAACCACCCCTGTAGCCCAGGAATAAATCCCACTTTCTTGTGGTGAATGATTCTATTAATGTACTATTGGATTTGGTTTGCTAGTATCTTTTTGAGAATCCATGTTCATCAGGGATAGTGGCTTCTCATTTTCTCTCTTTTTAAAAAGATTTTATTTATTTACTTGAGAGAGAAAAAACACATGTGCCCAAGTGGGGGAGAGGCATAGGGAGGGAGAAGCAGACTCTGCTGATCAGGTAGCCTGAGTTGGGGCTGGATCCCAGGACCCTGAGATCAGGACCTGAGCTGAAGGCAGATGCTTAACTGACTGGGCCACCCAGGTGCTCTGTTGTCCCCATTTTTTAGCGAAGTCTTCATCTGGTTTGATATCAGGGTAATGTCCTCATTGAATGAATTTATTTTTATTTTTTTTTAAAAGATTTTATTTATTTATTCATGAGAGACACAGAGAGAAAGGCAGAGACACAGGCAGAGAGAGGAGAAGCAGGCTCCACGCAGGGAGCCCGACGTGGGACTCGATCCCAGGACTCCAGGATCATGCCCTGAGCCAAAGGCAGACACTCAACCACTGAGCCACCCAGGCGTCCCTCATAGAATGAATTTAGAGGTTTTCCTTTCATTTCTATTATTTGGAATAGTTTGGGAAGAATAGGAGGGGAGGTGATGGGGGGATGGGCTAAATGGATGATGGGCATTAAGCAGGGCACTTGTAATGAGCACACTGGGTATTATATGTAAATGATGAATCACCAAATTCTTCTCCTGAAACCAATGCTACAGTATATATGAACTAAGTTGAATTTAAATAAAATCTTGGAAGAAAAAAAAAAGAATAGATAGTCACTCTTCTTTAAATGTTTGGTAGAATTCCCCTGGGAAGCCATCTGGTCCTGAACTTTCATTTGATGGGAGGTTTTTGATTACTGATTCAACTTCTTTCTTGGTTATCAGTCCATTCAAGTTTTCTCTTTCTTCCTGTTTCAGTTTTGGTAGTTTATATGTCTCTAGAATTTTATCCATCTCTTCAAGTTTGTCCAGGTTGTTGGCAAATAATATCTCATAATATTCTCTTATAATTGCTTATATTTCTGTGGTATTAATTGTTATTTCTCCTCTCTCATTTGTGATTTTATCTATTCCAGTAATTTCTCTCCCTTTCTCTCTCTCTCTCTCTCTCTCTCTCTTTCTCTCTCTCTTTTTGATAAGTCTGGCTTGGGGTTTATCAGATTTTATTATTATTATTTTTTTTTGCAAAGAACCAGCTCCTGGATTCATTGATCTATTCTATTGTTCATTTAGTTTCTTTTTTTGTTTGTTTGTTTAGTTTCTGTATCATTTATTTCTGCTCTAATCTTTATCCTTTCCTTTTTTCTTCTTGTTGTAGGCTTCATTTGTTGTTCTTTTTCTAGCTCCTTTAGGTGTAAGGTTAGATTTCTTATTTGAGATTTTCCCTGTTTCTTGAGGTAGACCTGTCTCACTATTTACTTACCTCTTAATGACTGCTTTTGCTGCATCCCAAAGGTTTTGGACCATCATGTTTTCATTTTCATTTATTTCTATTTTTAAATTTCTTCTTTGATTTTCTGGTTGACCCACTCATTCTTTAGTAGGATGTTCTTTAACCTCCATGTATTTGAGATCTTTCCAAATTTTTCTTGTGGTTGACTTCAGGTTTCAGCATTGTGGTCAGAAAATATGCATTGTATGATCACAGTCTCTTTGTACTGGCTGAGACCTGATTTGTGACCTACTATGTGATCTTTTCTGAAGAATATCTATGTGCACTTGAAATGAATGTGTATTCTGCTGCTTTAGGATGAAATGTTCTGAATATGTCTGTTAAGTCCATTTGGTCCACTGTGTTATTCAAAACCATTGTTTACTTATTAATTTTCTGCTTAGGTTATCCAATCAATGTTGTAAGCGGGATGTTAAAGTCCCCTACAATTATTGTATTATTATCAGTGAGTTCCTTTATTTTGTTATTATTATATTTGGGTGCTCCCATATTGGGGGCATAAATATTTACAGTTGTTAGATCTTCTTGTTGGATAAACCCATTTATTATTGATATTTCTGCAATATAAATATAGATACATAATAATAAATATATATTTATATTAGTCATATTTGTTTATAATTTCATCAACAGTTTATTATTTGAAATAAGCTTATTTAAAATGTATAATTTGATAGATATTGGCATATATATATATATATATATATATATATATATATATCTGTGAAGCCATTGTCCCAATTAGGATCATAAACATATCTGAGAAACATAGAAAATACCCCCCAAGTTTTCTATGCCCTAGGTAATCACTCCTTCCCATTCTTTCTTCCATCCCAGGCAACAACCTTTCTGTCACTATATATTAGTTCTCATTTTCTAGAATCTTCTGTCAATGGAATCATATACTGTATATTCTTTTTTTGTCTGACTTCTTTCACTCAGCGTAATTATGCTGAGACTTATTAACTGTTCATTTGTTTTTATTGCTGGGTAGTATTCCATTGGCTGGATGCACCTCAATTTGTCTATCCATTCACTTGTTAGTGAATATCTGTACAATCTGATGAGTTTTGATATATGTCTACACCTGTGGAGCCATTGACCCCACCAAGATACCCTTTATTCCCCAAAATCTGCCTCCAGTGTTTGGCTATTATAAGTAAAGCTGCTATGAATAGTCATGTACAAGATTTTCTATGGATATATGCTTTCTCTCCAGTAACTCTCTAAGGTTGGAATGATTAGCTCATATGGTAGGTAGGTATATATTTAACTTTTAAAGACACTTACAAACTGTTTTGTAAGAAACTGTTTTCCAATTTAGTATACATTTTATATTACCATTTGTTGGTGTGTGAAACTCATCTCTTCAAAATTCTTGTCAACCCTTGGTTTGGTCAGAATACTGAAAAGCAGTATTTTATATTATAAAAAATATATAGTGGTATTTCATCAATAGTTTTAACTTGCAGTTTTTTTTTTAAGGGAGATTTTTAAAAAAATATTTTTGAAAAATCTTTAAAAATCTATTTATGGGAGAGAGAGAGCACAAGCAGGGGGAGCAGCAGAGGGAGAGGGAAAAGCAGGCTCCTTGCAGAGCAGGGAGCCTGATATGGGACTCGATCCCAGGACTTCAGGACCATGACCTGAACTGAAGGCAGACGCTTAACTGACTGAGGCACCCGGGTGACCCTTAATTTGCATTTCTTATGGCTAATGATATTCAGCATATTTTCATATACTGTGAACATTTTAGTGTGTTTTGTTCTTGCCTTTTTCCTGTTCTTTATATGTATATATCTATCCCTTTGCTATATGAGAAAAAAAATGCTTTCCCAAATTCTTGCTCATTACTGAAATTTCATATTGGTGGCCAATAATATCCATTATGCTTAATGTAATAACTATAGTTTTTCTAATGGAAAAGTTGCCGCAAACCTGATGTTTGAGTAATACTGACAGTGAGTTACAGCTCTAAATTGTGTCATTTTATGAATAAAAGGTGAAAAGTTTGCAAGTGTCTGAGAATTCAGGAGTTATATGTCTGCCATTTCTTTATTTTTGGGCAGCTTTATAAATCAATGTGATGTGGTGGTAATCTTTGCAATGAATTTGGGAACTGCTATGCCCTGAATCAGTGATTTTGGCAAAAGCTAAAACATTTATTTCAGTGTAAGATGGTTCTCTCTGAGAACACAGAGAACATCCACTAATGCAATCTTGCTTATTATCAGAAACTCTCAATGCTCATCTCTAAGTGGAATACTCTCTTTGGATTAGACAGTTTCCAAAGGGTGCAATGTGGGCATAAATTCATAGTGTGTTAGTCGTGGTCCAATCTTCTCTCTCCAGATGAAGATTCTAAGGTCCTGGGAAGTAAAGAGGTTCATCCAAAAGCACTGGGTAGTGAAGTAGTGAATGGGTATAAAAATTTTAAACCTTTTTCATAAAAGCCGTTCTGCCTTTGTGACTGGAAGTCTCCAAGATAGTAATGAAGGTTTTTATCAAGAAAGACTTTCTGCCAGTTTGGGGAAACTTTATTTTGCATAATGCTTTCAGAAAAGCCTTTCTACTAGATTTCTATAGATAAATATCTCCTACAATTTGAAGGCAGAACAAATCAGGAGCAAGGATATTGAAATGCAGCTATTCCTTCAGACATCCATCTAATATGTATCATGTATCTTTTTGAAGGCCCACAGATGATTCAGGCAAGGAGATCCCTTCAAATACAGGCCATACAGACGAACATAAGACTAAGACAAGATAAAGAAGGCCAAGGGCAGGGAGAAAAGTCAGCCACAGCCCCAAGGGAAAGGTGGGAGTCAGAGAGGGAGTGATAATGGGCTTTCATGAATCACCACAACCATTCTTATCAGCATTATTCAAAAAGACAGCAAACACCTACAATATTCACAGTATGCATTGCAACTCATTAGCACATCATGATACCAGTTTAAATGGTTAAGACTAGAAAATTTGGGGCCTTTTCCCTCCAGGTTTATTAATTTGCTTTTTATTGAGGTATAATTGGCATATAACATTATGTTAATTTCAGGCGTACAACATAATGATTTGATATTTGTATATATTGTGCAATGATCACCACAAAAAGTCTAGTTAACACCTGTCCCTATACATAGTTATAAAAATGTCTTTTTTCGTGTGATGAGGACTTTTTAAAAAAATTTTATTTATTTATTCATGACAGACACAGAGAGAGAGAGAGGCAGAGACACTGGCAGAGGGAAAAGCAGGCTCCATGCAGGGAGGCTGATCCCGGGTCTCCAGGATCACACCCCAGGCCGAAGGTGGCACTAAACTGCTGAGCCACCTGGGCTGCCCTGTGCGATGAGGACTTTTAAGATTTACTCTCTTAGCAAGTTTCAAATATGTAATATAGTATTATTAAGTATATAATCCTTGTACTGCGTACTATATCCCCCTGACTTCTTTATTTTATAACTAGAAGTTTCTACCTTGTGGCCTCCTTCATCTATTTTGCCACCCTATTCCCCCTGCATTTGGTTTGCTTTTTTGGTAAACTTTTCTTTTGAATAATTTCAGATTTACAGATAAGCTGCAAAGATACTTCAGAAAGTTCCTGCATATTCTTCATTCAAGTTTCCCCTAATGTTAACATCGTATAGTCATTATACATGAGCCAAAACTAAGAGATTAACATTGGTATGATATTATTAACTAAACTATTGCTTTTATTTAGATTTTACCTGTTTTTCCACTCATGTACTTTTTCTGCTCCCGGATCCAATCCAGGGTCCTATGTTGCATTTAAAAGACTAGTAAAAAGTGAAATTATGTAGAATATAATTGAAAATATCAGGGTATATTACACAGGCTAAGAATATGTACTGTTGCACGAAACTTGTCTCTATTAATATGTTAGTATTCCTTATTTAAAGTAGCAGTTTAAAAAAATGAGACACATTCTGAGAAGATACCTAAGAATTATGCATTCTTGCCATTATGGAGATTAATATTCTAGTGAAAACCGAAACATTTGCATGCAACAATGTGAACTCTAGTGCAAAATCAGAAAATGCAAAATAACACAGGACAATAGTTCTAAGAGTCAGAGAACAGAAGAAGGTAGAGATCCTTTTGTTTTCCCATACTGATGTACTGAACAGCCTCACCCTTTGGAATAGAACAGAACTGGCCCCTACACATTGCTGAGTTGGATGGAATTCTTGGATCAAACAGCTGAATGGAATGCATCACAGGATAGAATGCATCATACACAGGACCTGAGTCTAGCACTGTCCCCCTAGACTCCTCTCTTAGGCCCACCTATACCCCCAGTGAATGAATTAATGTTTGTGAAAACCGTTGGTAAATTGCAGTTGGTGTATGTGCTTTGACTAAGTCACTTTCCCTCTGGACCTCAGTTTCTTCATCTGTAAAATTGGGACATGACTCATGTCCTGGATCCCTCAGAAAGGTGTTGAGAGAATCAAGTGGGAAAAAAGAAGAAGTGTTTCATAAATCGTTAAGGGCTATGCAGATTTACAAAAAAGTTATGATTTCAGATATGAATTTTCATCGATATTATTATTCTTTGGACAATAAACTTTTTGAGAACAATGATTATATTCTTATTAAGATATACATTATAATATACATTCTTATGAAATTATATATATATATACATATATATAGATTCATAATTTTAGTGCCTATCACTGTGCCTGGCCCACAATAGGCCCTCATGGCAGATTCATCTATAGGAAGAGATAAGAGCCTGGGCACACCTTTCCCTCCCTGGGTTTGCAGATGTTCACACAGTTCCTACTGCATGGCTTGCTCCTCCTCCCATTAGGACAGAGTCAAACAAGATCAGTTTTATATTCTGAAAATACTGAAAGTTACAACCAAGAGAAGCAAATCTTATCCATAATACCTGGCTTTTAAAAATTATGTAAAGTAAAGCATATGAAAGTCCCCTTACCTTCACCCTTCCAATCTCTGAGTGTAAACATTACCAACAATTTTTCACATGCTTATACTGACATATATTTTTACCTCCATTTTAAAAAACAAAAAATGAAATTGTTATATAAACTACAGTAGTTGCAACTTGGCTTGTTTTGGTCATTGTTGTTTTAGATTGTTTGTTTTGCACTCAACAATGTGAAGGACATTGTTGTGAAGGACAACAATGAAGGACATCTTTTCAGGCCAATGCATAGAGATCCATTTAATTCCGTTTAGTGCCTCCATAGTATTCTGCTGTGTGAATGTATCATTACTTATTTAATCAGTCAAATATTGATGGTTATTTAGATTGTTTCTAGATTTATGTAGTTAGAATGCTGCATTGTAATGTAATGTAATGCTACATTCATTCTTGAACTTCACGTATTTGTGCTATTTTTTTTTTTTTTGTAGGATAGATTCCTAAAAGTAGTTTTGCTGGCTCATAGTGGATACACGCTTTTAATATTATTAGATGCTGCCAAAGTACCTTATACTTCCACCAATAGTATAGGAGAGTGTCCATTTCCACACATGATAGGCATTATCAATCATTTTAGTGTTTGTTGAGTGAATATTCTCAAGCGCATCAAACTGAATGTGGCACTCAACATCCAGTCCAACTGCCTTCTGGTATATCTCCTTGTACTGGAAGCTGGAAAGACAAATCCCTTTTTTCCAGACTTGTTTCCAGTTAGTGTCCACAAATCAGATATACCCTTGTAGGACCCGAGTTTCGAACTGAATTAACTGGGGAGATGGGCAGGGCAGAGCACATGTTTATGCTGGTGTGAACTGCAGTGGAAAAGGCAGGGTTCTGGAGCAAGCAGCCTTAAGAGAGGCATTCCTGTTGTGCCTAGGCCACAGCTCCCCTGGTGTTCCCACCAGTAGGATTTGGGGAGTCACTCTTGAAAGCTCAGCCTGGAGTCTTTACTTTGAGCACTCCCAATGATTCCTCAAGCAGTTTCACACCCCAAGATAAGTGTTTTTATGCTTATACTATCTAGAGTGGATCCTATGAGCTTATTTCCTATTACATCCAATTGTTCAACATTGTCAAATTATTAACCTCACTGAGGCCCACCTTTCTTATTTGTAAAAAGGAGATAATAAAACCTATCATTGGGGGATCCCTGCGTGGCTCAGCGGTTTGGCGCCTGCTTTTGGCCCAGGGCACGATCCTGTAGTCCCGGGATCGAGTCCCACGTCGGGCTCCCGGCATGGAGCCTGCCTCTCCCTCTGCCTGTGACTCTGCCTCTCTCTCTCTCTATGTCTGTCATAAATAAATAAAGTCTTTGAAAAAAAATAAAAATAAAATAAAACTTATCATGGGGATGGTGGAATGATGCCTTCAGAGTGACTGACTCATTCTGGGTCCAACAAGGCTTGTGAGTAATGGGTCCTTTCCTCTTCCTTCTTTTTAAGCTCACTTATCCTAGAAGACCCAGCGCAAATGTAATCTCCTAATACCCCTGGGGAGACAGAATCGCTGTCTTCTCTGGGCTCCCACTACATTTAGTTAACTCCTTTTACTGGTCATAAAATGTTATAACTGTGATTCACTCATATATGCATTTGTCTTCACAACTAGCTTTGGAGCTCTTTGAGGGCAGAGGTGTTTCGTGACTCATCTCTATTTCTAAGGCCTGACACACAGCAGGGGATGAGTAAAATGTGTTGGTTGAAGGAATTAGCCCTCATTCTTCCTCATTGAACTCCTCAGTTTCCCACTCCTCTTCGGACCAGTCCCCCTTCATGTCCCCATTGTTATCTTAGACAGGATCACCTAGCCACAAGAAAGAGGAAGCCTTTTAAGCCAGCTCAGGCCAAGGCAGGTATATCTGTTAAGCTTTAGGTGAAGGAAACAGAAATGAACTCTAGCTATTCTAAGTAGAAAAACATTTAAAGAGACATGAGGTACTTACGAAGTTGTTGCAAATTTAGGAGAATGGAGTTGTAGGCTGGAATCACTACCAGAACAATATTGCCAAATGGACTTGCTGGTGGAGCTGCCACCTCTCACACAATTAGCGAGGTGGAGCATCAGAAACCCACCAAATGAACTACTGAATTTCAAGAATACACAATAGCTGCAACTGATCAGGCTGCTGCTGTTGCTGTCATGACCATGATCCTAGATACCCACAAAGTTAGTGGCTGGCCACTGAGATACAGCTATAGGAAACCCCAGCTTCCGTGCCCGCTCTTTCCAGCAGGAGCAGCCAAAGCAATAGGAAAATGATCTCTGCCTCGCTCCTGCCTTCCCATGCTCTCATGAGTGCCTCTAACTGGTAGAGCCTTCTTTCCCACCCCTTCTGCTTTGTTTTCTATTGCTCAGTAACAAATGACCACAAAGTTACTGGCTTAAAAAATATATGCTTATTATCTCAGTTTCTGTGGGTCAGGAGTCTGGGAATAACTTAGATAGGTCCTTTACTCCAGGTCTGACAAGTCTACAATCATTGTGTTGATGGGTTCCTTTATTATCAGAGACTTCCAAGCCCCCTCAAGTCACTGGCAGAATTCATATCCTTTTACTGTACTTATGGTGGTATGCTTTTTATTTTTTATTTTTTTAATATATTTTTAAATTTTTATTTATGATAGTCACACACACACACACACACACACACACACACACACACACAGAGAGGCAGAGACACAGAGGGAGAAGCAGGCTCCATGCACCGGGAGCCCGACGTGGGATTCGATCCCGAGTCTCCAGGATCGCGCCCTGGGTCAAAGGCAGGCGCTAAACCGCTGCGCCCAGAGATCCCGTGGTGTGCTTTTTAAAGGCCAGAAGGAGACTGAGAGTGAGTTTCCTTGGAGTCTTTTTTAAAAAATATTTTAAGTAATTTCTACATCCAATGTGGGGTTCAAACTCACAACCACAAGATCAAGAGTCACATGCTCTACTGATGGAGCCAGCCAGATACCCCTGGTTAGAGTTGTATATACTGAGAGCACCAAGGAACAGTGACAGTCCATAGTAATGAGCTCATCTAGTGCTTTTTTTTTTTTTAAGGATTTTATTTAGTTGTGAGAGTGAGTGTGTAAACGTATGAGAGAGAGAGAGAGAGAGCACGAGTGAGCATGAACGGGCAGAGTGAGAGGCTGAGGGAGAAGCAGACTCCCTACTGAGAAGGGAGCCCGAATGGGGGCTCAATCCCAGGCCCTGAGATCATGACCTGAGCCAAAGGCAGGCGCTTAACTGACTGAGCCACCCGGGCATCCCTCATCTACTGCTTAGATCTTGGTTTCTAAATACAATTTTTCAATGAAAGGAATCAGAACTCTTTGGAGAAAGCCTGATTTGGGGGTTGGGTCAAAGAAAGTACAAGAAGTACCTAGAACACCTTGGGCCAAAAAGCAAAGAAGTGCTCAGAGAATGATGGGGACATGTCAAAAGAACACTGAATGGTACAACTATTTTGGAAAAGTCTAGCAATTATTTATTTATTTATATTTAAGTAATCTCTATACTCAACTTCAGGCTTAAACTCATGACCCTAAGATCAAGAGTCGAATGTTCTTCTGACTAAGCCAGCCAGGCACCCAACAGTTTAACAATTCTTATAGAGTTAAATATATGCTGACCCTGCAACCCATTTCACACCCAAGAGAAATGAAAACATATATCCATACAAAGACTTGTACATGAATGACTCTAGTAGCTTTATTTATGTTAGCCCCAAACTTGAAATGTCCATCAACAGTACTGGCTGACACATGAAACAGTATGGATGATCTCAAAGACATTATGCATAATTTTTTTAAAAGTACATATTGCATGGCTCCATTTATATGAAATTCTAGAACAGGCAAAATTAATTTATAGTACTAGTAAGCAGAACACTGATGGCCATGGAGGTAGGGATTGACTGCAAAGGGGCATAAGGAAACATTCTGGGTCAGAAGGGGTTGGTGAGGGATCCCTGGGTGGCTCAGTGGTTTAGCCCCTGCCTTCGGCCCAGGGTGTGATCCTGGAGTCCTGGTACGAGTCTCACATCAGGCTCCCTGCATGGAGCCTGCTTCTCCCTCTGCCTGTGTCTCTGCCTCTCTCTGTGTCTCTCATGAATGAATAAATAAAATATTAAAAAAAAAACGAAGAAGAAGAAGAAGAAGGGGTGTGGTGGTGGTAACAAGGGCTATACATTTGTCATAACTTACCAAGGTAAACACTTAAAATAGGTATATTTTTATTATATGTAGATTATACCTTGATAAAGTTGATTTTAAAAATTGAGCAAAATGAGGGTGCCTGGGTGGCTCAGTTGGTTAACTGTCTGGCTCTCAGTTTCAGCTCAGGTCATGATCTTGAGGTAACGAGATTCATCCCTGTGTTGGGTTCTGCTCTCAGGGAGAGTCTCCTTGGGATTCTCTCTCTCCCTCTCCATCTGCCCCTCCCCCAACTTGTGCATGCTCACGCATGCTCTCTCACTTTCAAAATAAATAAATAAAATCTTTTTAAAAATTGAGCAAAGTAGGGTGCCTGGCAGACTCATTTGGAAGAACATGTGACTCTTGATATTGGGGTCGAGTTCAAGCCCCATGATGGGTATAGAGATTACTTTAAAAAATAAATAAATAAACCTTAAAAAATTAAGCAAAAGATCTGAACTGGTATTTCATAAAAGAGAATATCCAAATGACCAATAAACTTATGAACAGGTTTTCAACCTTATTAGTAATCAAAGGAGTGCCAATTAAAGTAACAATACAATACCACTACACACTCATTTGAATGATTGAAATAACAAAGATTTGATAGCATCAAGTATTGGCGGGGATGTGAGATAACTGGAACACTCATACACTGCTAGTGGGAATGTAAATTGGTTCAATTATTTTGGAAAATAATTTTGGCATTATCTCCTAAAGTAGATTTGATAATGTGAACCTATAAATGAAACATGCTTAGTTTGTCAGTAGACATCTCTGGTACCTGTCACAATTCCTTAGCCCACCTCTGATTTCAGCCACAATTGTTGTAGATGGTCCAACTCTCTTCCTGCTGCTCACATGTGACCTCAAGTATATACCTCACGTTTTTCCTTTTTCTGTCCCAGGATCTTCTCCAATATCCACAGTTGCTTGCTAGACCTGCAAGCAAAGCCACAGAATTCAAGGGAGTCAACAGTTCTGAGGACAATCCTCACTCAAAGAGAGATGGAAGCCATTGGAGAAAAGCTCTTATCTTTCAGGTGGTCTATTTCAGGAGGTATTCTTTATGTTTCTCTGAGGTTCTGGCAGAAGTAAGACCCTCAATAACACACTCTACATTGACTTTCCCTTTTCCTTATTTCATTCCTGTCTCTTAAGGTCACCTCCCAAATAAACTACCTGCACCCAAACTCAGGCTCAGTTTTTTTGGAAACCTAAACTTGGGTAGATGATACAAGGAGTGACCCCAGAGTGAACACTCTCAGAATAGAATTATGGAACTGAATTACTTGCTGATCAGATGGCAACAAGGACTCAATGGTTGGTGATGGCTCCTGATATTCTATGCTGTCATGACTCAGCTCTTCATCTGTGGGAAGTACAAACAGAAAAATTATGCAGAATGCATAATTATGCAGTAGCTCTAGTATAGGGATTCTCAACGCTAAAAAAAAAAAAAATCACCCTCCTAAGGAGAAAAAAATTAAATTAAATTAAATTAAATTAAAAGATCCCCAGGTGGGGGATGCCTGGGTGGCTCAGCAGTTGAGCGCCTGCCTTTGACTCAGGTCATGATCCCGGAGTCCTGGGATCGAGTCCCACATCGGGCTCCCCACATGGAGCCTTCTTCTCCCTCTGCCTGTATCTCTGCCTCTCTCTCTGTGTTTCTCATGAATAAATAAATAAAATTAAAAAAAAAAAAAAAAAAAAGATCCCCAGGTGGGAGAATGTACAAAAGGGGTAAAAGTGGTCTAAGGGTACAAACTTAGAGTTACAAGATAAAGTCCTGAGGATGTAATGTATAGCATGGTGACCATAGTTAACAATACTATTTTGTATATTTGAAAGTTGCTAAGAGAATAGATCTTGAAAGTTCTCATAACAAGAAAAAATTTATAACTATTTGTGGTAATAGATGTTAACTTATATGGTGGCATTTACTTCACAATATATACATGTACCAAATCATTGTAACACCTAAGATTTTTTATCCCACCTTAGAACAAATTTTTGCATTGAATTACTAAACTGTACACTTGAAACTAATATTACACTGTATATTAACTAATTGGAATTTAAATAAAAACTTTAAAACAAAGAACAAATTTTCACATCACTGGGGGAGATATTGGCCCTAATTGGGAATGCATGCTCTAGCTCTTGAATGGTATAGGGAGGGTAATGCTAATTATAATTTCAAGGAGTTGGCTGGATTTATTTTATTAACTATCTTAAAAGTCTTAAAGAAAGGGGCACTTGACTTGCTCAGTCAGTATAGCATGTGACTCTTGATCTCAGGGTTGTGAGATCAAGCCCCGTGTTGGGCATAGAGTTTAGTAAAAAAAAAAAAAAAAAAGTTTATTTAAAAAAAAGCCTTGGGGTGCCTGGGTGGCTCAGTTGGTTAAGCATCCAACTCTTGATTTTGGCTCAGGTCATGATCTCAGAGTTGTGAGATTGGGCTCCATACTGGGCATGGAGCCTGTTTAAGAGTCTCTTTTTCGGGATCCCTGGGTGGCGCAGCGGTTTAGCGCCTGCCTTTGGCCCAGGGCGCAATCCTGGAGACCCAGGATCGAATCCCACGTCGGGCTCCCGGTGCATGGAGCCTGCTTCTCCCTCTGCCTGTGTCTCTGCCTCTCTCTCTCTCTCCCTCCCTCTCTCTCTGTGTGTGACTATCATAAAAAAAAAAACAAACAAACAAACAAAAAACCAAAAAACTAAAGAGTCTCTTTTTCTTCCTCTTCCTCTGCTCATCCCTGCTTTAAATCAATCAATCAATCAATCAATAAATCTCAGTTAAAAAAAAAAGGCCTTGAAGAAAGGGAATTTCAGGATCAGATCATCCATCCACCCGTCGATTCAGGACATGGTATGAACTCCAGAAGACCTCCATGAAAGATTTTTAAAGAACCCTCTTCTGTTGAGCAGACGCTGAAAAATCAGGCTCAGAACATAACATTTAGGGTGGCAGCGATCCTTTGAATGTTCTCTTATGCTAACGTGAGTGTTCCTATAGGTAAGGAGTGGGACCCTGAGGCCTGAGAGAGACACTTGAGTAGATGCAACTAAGAACCTTGCATCTCTAGCAAGTAGTCCCCTCCAATTGTTAGCATAGAGCAAACACCCTTGATTTTTTTTTTTTAAATATTATATTTATTCATCACACACACACACACACACACACACACACACACAGAGAGAGAGAGAGAGGCAGAGACAGGCAGAGGGAGAAGCAGGCTCCATGCAGGGAGCCTGATGTGGGACTCGATCCCGGGACTTCAGGATCACGCCTTGGGCTGATGGCAGGTGCTAAACCACTGAGCCACCCAGGGATCCCGATACCCTTGATGTTTAAAAAGATTTTATTTGAAAGAGAGAAAGAGAGAGAGAGAGTGCAAGAGGGAGGTGGGACAGAGAGAGAGGGAGAAGCAGACTCCCAGCTGAGCAGGGAGCTCAACTCTGGGCTTGATCCGAAGACCCTGAGACGATGACCTGAGCTGAAGTTAGACATTTAACTGACTGAGCCACCCAGGCACCTTAGTCATCCTTAATTTGACACTATTAGTTTCCTATTATTGTTGTAACAAATGTAGTGGTCTAAAACAACACACACTCATTATTATACAGTTCTGTGGTTCAGAAATCCAAAATGGGTGTCATTGGACTAAAATCAAGGTGTCAACAGGGCTCCATTCCTTTCTGGAGGCTCTGAGGAAGGATCTGTTTTTTCGCCTTTTCTGGTGTTCAGAGTTTTTATTCTTTAGCTGGTATCTTTATTCCTCTGTATTCAAAGGGTGGCTTCTCACATCGAATCACCTCTCACATCTGACTTCCTCTGTAGGTGAATCTACTTCTTCCTCAGACTTCCACCTCCCTCTTCAAAGCCCCTCCCCCCTTCACTTTTAAGGACCTTTGTGATTACATTGCATTCACCTAGATAATCCAGAATAACCTCCTCCCCTCAAGATCCTTAACCACAAAAATCCCTTTTGTCATGGAAGGTAATATATTTATAGGCTCTTGGGATTAGAATATGAACATTTTGGGGGAGCCATTATTCTGCCCACCACAGAGACCAAGCGAAAACCATTTAGATTAGAATTAATTTGGTAGATTATGACCTTGGGTTAAGTTAACCCCTCTGCACCTCAGTTTCCTCAACAATAAAATGGAGGAAGGGAATAATAGTACTCTATCTCACAGGGTTATTGGAGGCTTAAAGGAGACAGTACTTAGAACAGTATCTGGCACATAGTGAGCAGTATGTGAACACTTATTAAATACATTTTTTTATTAAATACATTTTTATAACATATTTATTCTATGTGTCAAGCACCGTTTTAGATACTGGGAATAAGGATAGTATGGATAGGAGGGGATCCCTGGGTGGCGCAGCGGTTTGGCGCCTGCCTTTGGCCCAGGGCACGATCCTGGAGACCCGGGATCGAATCCCACGTCGGGCTCCCGGTGCATGGAGCCTGCTTCTCCCTCTGCCTGTGTCTCTGGCTCTGTCTCTGCCTGTGTCTTTGGCTCTGTCTCTCCTTCTATCTCTCAAGAATAAAAAAAAAAAAAAAAAAAAAAAGGATAGTATGGATAGGAATATGAGTTGCATTCAAGGAGCTCAGAAAGTTAGACAAATACAATTTGCATGTAGAGACTGCTACATGCCACAAAAGGCATGAAAATACCATAGGATTACAACATTGCAAGGCTTTTAAGAAATATTAGAAAATATTAGTGGAGTGAATACATGAACATGACATCTGAGCTGGGTTTTGTAGAATGAATAGGTGTTGGCCAGTGAGATTAAAGATAGAAGGACTCAGAGACATGAAGAAACCTGCACTGAAAGAACATTAAATAGCATTTCAGTGTGGCTGGAACAAAAGATATTCTATGTGAGAGGAAGCTAGAAAGGCTGGTGTAAGCACCAAGGTTGTACAGTGCCAAGTTAACGAGTTTGGACTTCATCCTGAAAGAAACAAAAACCTTTCAGAGTGTTTAAACAGGGGAAAGCATCATTAGATTTGTGGTTTTAAAAGCTTTCTCTATCACCAGCAAGAATGGATTGAATTTGAAGACTGAAAGCTGCTCCAATGGATCAGGTGATGGTAAGTGAAGAGAAAGGCAAGAGCTTGAGAAATATTTAGGAGACTCTACAGAGTCTTCTAAAGTTGGCGGCTGACTTGATAAGGGTGTTGATGGAGTAAGAATGGGGGCTACGTCCTGGTTTCTGGCATAGTGGATTGGGTGATGGTGGTTTATTCACTGAGACCAGAAAGTAACAGGAGTAGTAAGTTTG
Organism: Vulpes lagopus; assembly: GCF_018345385.1. Taxonomy (NCBI): domain Eukaryota; kingdom Metazoa; phylum Chordata; class Mammalia; order Carnivora; family Canidae; genus Vulpes; species Vulpes lagopus. The sequence continues at coordinate 28,413,518 of NC_054838.1, read as the reverse complement.
GGGGAGATGATAATAGGTTGCAGTTCCTATTATGGTAAAACAGGCACAGAGAGATGGAGTTAAGGATGCACCAGCACTATTTATTAAGCAGAAACTGTGGCTTGGAAACGTCAAGGTCTCAACACTAAAGATTGTGTCGCTGCGAACTGAAGCAAGACAATCTGATTCCAGACCCTTCTTCGTCACATCTGGAATCTGAGATACAGTGCGGTATGCAAGTGATGCTGTCCAGGAGGTATTAGGAAATACAGAATCTGAGCTCAGAGGAAAGGTCTGGGTTGAACGTAGCCTGCGAGGTAAGAGAAAAATGGGAAAGGAAACCCACTGTATCAGCTCACAAGGTCTCCCAACCCCGCGCCTCTCCCCACGAAAAAACAAGCAGTAGAACAAACGTCTGGCTTTGAGGTCGCAGGATATGTAGTGGCTTTCAAATTTAGCTCTTGACAGTGAGCTAGCAGATGCGGTTGGTGCTTTTTAACCTGAAGAGGACCACAAAACTATGGGGTTAGTTAGCCGTCTTTTTGGACCGTAGGCTACGCACACCACTGACGCCGCAACAAATCATCCCCCAAACCAGAACCTTCCTGGCCGCGCGCGAAGACGTCTGCGGCAGAAGAGGCTGCAGGGCGAGAGCAGAGACCGGGAGCAGTGACATCACGCGGTGCCGGGTGATCCCCCAGCCTCTGGCGTCATGCGCCGATGACGTCACCCGGCGCTCGCCCTCCCCCACGCCCGGGTTGGCCTCCTCACGTGGGTCGGGCAGCGCTCCCCGCCCCCTCCCACCTGCGGGAGGCGGGGCGGGCCGGGCTCGGCGGGCGGGGGCCGGTGGGGAGGCGCTGGGGCCGGGCCGGCGGCGTACAATAGCGCCGCCGCGGGCGAGCGGGGGGCGGGGGGCGGGCGGCCGGGCCTCGGCTGCAGCTGGAGCGCGAGGTGCCTGCGGCACGGCAGACGCCCCCTCACGGCTTCCCACACAGCCCGCCTCCCGCCTCCTCGCGGTCTCCCTCGCCGCCCTGCGGTCCTGCTTCCCAGACGCTTTCCCCTCAGACTCTTACCCCTCTTTCCCGGGGTCCCGCGCTCTCAGGAGCCCCCAGAGCTCTGTGCCCCCACCTCACGCCCCCGCCCCTCACGGCGCCCCTCCCCCCGCGGGCTCTCCGCCTCGGGCGCCCTCGCCGACCCCCGCCCGGTCCTGAGGGGAGTCCCCGGCACGCGCAGGGCGGGGGAGGCGCCGGGCGCGCGGCGGCGGGAGGGAGAAAGTGAGGCGGCCCCTCGCGCACACTCGCGCGCTCACTCCCCGGCGCGACCGCCGCCACCGGGGCGGAGGAGGAGGAGCGGAGCCGAGCGAGCGCCGAAGGTGAGAGCCGGCTCCCGCGCGGCCCCTGGCGCCGCGGGCTGCGGGGCGCGGGCGCGGGGGCGCGGGGGCGGGGGCGGCGCGGGTGGGGGCCGCGGCCATTCATTGCTCGCGGCGGGCCGGGGCGCCAGGTAAGGTGAGGCGCGGCCGCCGCTCTCGGCGGACCAACAAAGGCCCCCTGCGCGCTGCCCGGCGGGCCGCGGCTCTCAGCAGCAGGGCCGGGGTGGTCGTGGCGCTGGGGTACCCGAGGCTGGGCCGCGGCGGGGGAGGGGCCGGGCCCGCAGGTCTGGGGCGGGGAGCCGCCTCCCTCGCGAACTTTGCGGTCCTCAGGCGCTAACCCGGCGGGCCACCGGCGAGCCTCGCAAAGCGGCGTCCGACTCATCCTGCTGGGGGAAAAAATCCTCCCGTCCAGGCCGGGGGAATCACCTCTCGGCTTCACCTCCTTGAAAATCCTGCTGGATCTGCTGCACTCACGCGGCCCCTCCCCCACCCCGGGAATACTGACTTGCGGAGTTAGAAACCAACGAGGAAAAGGGATTTATAGTTACTCTACGTTCAGTTCTCCATTTCGAAAGGCACGATTATGATGGGCTTTGCTGTCGTGAATGTTTAAGCGGCAAACACTGCTGCGAGTAGTTTGGAGGAATACTTGAGAAGTTTTTGGTATTTATGAGCGTCGGGAGCAAAGTGCTTTTTGTTTGTTAAACTGCTTGGATAACTGTCTGAGACTTTTTCTCCCAAAAATGAAAGGTGAAGGGGAAGTTTAGTACTATGGTGACCTATAAAAATTCAAATTCATTAGTCTAGCCCATATATCTTACTTATTTTTAAAGATTTTATTTATTTATTCAGGAGAGACACAGAGAGAGAGGCAGAGCCACAGGCTGAGGGAGAAGCAGGCTCCCCGCGGGGAGCCTGACTGGGGGACTTGATCCCGGGACCCCAGGAGCGCGACGTGAGCGGAAAGCAGATGCTCAACCACTGAGGCACCCAGGCGCCCCTAGCCCGTATTTTAAAACTTGTTCCTGAGAATGACCTTTCATTTTGGCTGCTGTGACTTTGTCAGAAGAAAACAGGAATCAACAGATGCCTCATTGGTCTTACTTTGTGGCTTCACCTTCATACTTTGTGACCTTGAGCATCTCACTTCCAACCTTAAAATTCCAGGACTTTTTGAGCTCTAGAAATCCGCAGGTATCAAGCAGGTACTCCAGCTTTGAAGAGTCCGCTGAATCATCCCACCGCCTGCTTCATCACCCCACCCTCCCCTGGTCTTTGCTGGTATCTACCTTCGAACTCCTTTCAGGCAAAACTTCTCATTGGGGCCCCCAGAGACCTGGCAAGATTTTTATGGCACTTGTAACATTTTTAGTTCCTATTTGGGAAATGCTATATCAGATGCATGTGAAATCCACCTCACTTCAACTGGAAACTCTGCTTCTCACAAGAGTTTTGGCAACATGAACCCTGAAGCTTGTTTATATCTTTACCTATATGAGATCATGGGGTTATTACAATTACAATTTGCTTAGTCAGTCATTCATTTACCCAACATTAATGGAGTTTAGAAAGCTACTATGTTTTGGGTCTCCTAACAAAAACAAAAAACAAAAAACACTTTTCTCCCAACACTCATAAATACCAAAAACTTCTCAAGTATTCCTCCAAAATACTTGCAGCAATGTTTGCTGCTTAAACATTCAAGACAGTAAAGGCCATCATAATCATGCCTTTCCAAATGGAGAATTGAACATAAAGGGGGATTCAGAGTCTATTAAGACATTCTCTGTTTTCAGAGAGCTCAAAGTCTAGTGGGTGAGGTAGACATGTAAACAATGAAGGCTTGCCCTAATCTCTGGGGGACTCCAGTTGTACAAGGAGTAGTGTGCAGTAATTGAGGCTGCTGGACCTGTTTTACAAGTCTTGTCCTGGCTAAAGTGAGTCTTGTGGGGAAGGTGATGACCTGCCTCTCATCCATAAGATAGCACTAGATGGAAAGCTTATTCAGTTCAATTAAATATACATTTACTAAGCACACCTTATGAGGCTTGGAGAAAGCGATTTGTGAAAGAAGGGCCCTGTGTATTCAGAGAGATCTTTATAAAATTATATCCCATCACATCATTTCTCCCTACCTCCCAACTACTCATTGCCTAAAGATAAATTTTTAAAAAGATTTTATTTATTTATTCATGAGAGACAGAGAGAGAGGCAGAGACATAGGCAGAGGGAGAAGCACACTCCCTGCAGTGAGCCCAATGGAGGACTCCATCCTTCTCAGACCCCCAGAATCATGACCTGAGCCAAAGGCAGATGCTCAACCACTGAGTCACCCAGGTGCCTCTAAAGATAAAATTTTAAGCTCTTTAACATAAATAAGAAGCTCTCAGATCAACTACTGCTTACCTTTGCAGCCTCGCTTTCTATATAACTCCTCTGCCATACTGTTTCTCATCTCTCCTTTTGCCTGGTGCTATTCTTTCCAGTGGAAATCCTGGCCTTCCACCTACTACCTTCCTGGAAGAGTGCTTGTTGGACCTCTGGAAAGCAGTTCCTTAGTTAGTCCTCCTATTACTTTGATAGAATTGGTTGCTTTTTATCTTCTGGCTCATAATATGTACCAGTCTCAAAGTTCTCTATAGTACTCTATTGTAATTATCTGAGTTTTTTTTTTCCCCTATTAATGTGTGAATTTCTTGAGGCCAGGCAGGATCTGTTTAATTTTAGTGACTAATAGAGTTCCTGGCACTGAATATGTTTTTGAAATGAATGAATGAATACATAAAGAAGCAAATCAAGGGGATCCCTGGGTGGCGCAGCGGTTTGGCGCCTGCCTTTGGCCCAGGGCGCGATCCTGGAGACCCGGGATCGAATCCCACATCGGGCTCCCGGTGCATGGAGCCTGCTTCTCCCTCTGCCTGTGTCTCTGCCTCTCTCTCTCTCTCTGTGTGACTATCATAAATAAATAAAAATTAAAAAAAAAAAGAAGCAAATCAAGACCCCTGGGATAGAGGCTTCCTAATCTTTTGGGTTAGAACAATTAGCTCCAAGTGTGGCCCCTATACTAACAGCATCAAAGTAATCTGGGAATTTGATAGAATTGCAAATTACTTTTTCCATCCCGGACGTACAGATGAAAAACTCTGGGGTTGGGGCCTCCAAACCTGTGCTTTATAACAAGCCTCCAGGTGATTCTGACACTTGTTAAAGTTTGAAAACCACTGCGTTAGATGATCTGTTTTTGATAAGACCAGCTCCTTGCCAGCTCCCTCCCACTCTTTCCTTTTGTACTCTCTCTCCCACTCCCTTCTTTTTCTTCCTTAGCACTTACTGCTTGATGCTCCATTTCATCTGTCTGTCACATATCTTTTGCCACTAGATTGGAAGCTTCCTGAGAGCGTTCTGTTTTGTTTGCTACTTTATTCCCAGTGCCTAGAGTAGTGATTGCATATAGCAGGCTCTCAAATATTTGTTGAATAAAAAATATAAGAGGATTTAGTCCTGTTTACAGCCAGCTGTTACACTGGGTTTTTTTCAAGAATAGTTCTCAGAATGAAGAGGAACCACACTCCAATATGCAAATCCAAGTGGATTCTAACATTTTTGGGGATTTATTTTAGCGCTTTTCTTTCATTTTACATCTGTCCTTCTCCACCAAAGCCTGCAGTATTTTTCAACTATAGTTCCTTTTTTTTTTTTTCCCCCCCCAGCTATAGTTCTTTAAGCCAAGACCTGAAAACTGCTGTTGAAATATCTCGGGCTGGGATTGTTTCTTGGGAATTTACAACCGGTTTTGCAAATCTACATGAGCACCCTAATTTTTGAGTCTTTTGACTTGAAACTGTCTCTTCCGGGCCTTCTGTGGTTTTTGTCTTTCTCTAGTGATACTTAAAGCTGTACAAGGGCCTGTTTGACTCCACACAAAGGTTTCTCTTCCTTATGAAGCTCTTTTTTTTTTCCTTATGAAGCTCTTAAAATATTTTGTTTCTTTCACTTTCCTATTAGCCCTAAGATACCATATCCAGTTTTCTCTGTTCCTAACTTCCCTTCGAGAGATTGGCTTCATTTGTTCATTTATTTATCAACATTTACTGAGTCTTTATCTACCATGTACAAGGCCCCATGCTGGGACAGGATGTTCAAGTATATGTAGGATGCAGTTCAAGTCCTCAAGGTGTTGAAGATACTACAACATGGTATGATAAATGCCGAAATGAAGGGATAAAATAGAGGGGTAAAATAGTGATGTATACTCATGAAGACAGGAGAAATTTGTCTTTCTAAATTTTTTTGTCAGTTTAGAAATAATTCATCAAATAAGTATCATTTTGATAAGCAGACTGTTAGAAACATTTTAATTAAGAGATCAGTGGCTTTGTTGGGGAAAATGAAAAAAATCAAGGTGGGATCAATAGTTGCTAATTTGAGACAATTTTCAATTCCATTGTTGCTGGTTTTAATGAACTTTCCCCCCCTTTTTGTCTTTCTAAATCATAACCAGAGAGTAGGGAAAAATAACTTTTTTTTTTTTTTTTTTTGGAAAGAGGAAGCTTAAGATTTTCAAAAGCACATACTATTTCATAGATATCATTTTAAGTCCTAAGGACTAATGTAATTTGGGGTGGGAGGAGTGGTCAGGGAACCTTAGTCTCTCATTATTATATGATCTTATGGAAATAATTTTAGCTCTGTGCATTTTGTCCAACTGAAAAATGGAGATAGTAACAATTGCTATGACTAGCTTAAAGCAACTAAATAAAATATTGAATATAAAGGAACTGGAGAGTGTAATTTGTTAGCAGTTGTTATAAACTTTTATTGAACACTTGTTATGTACTATTTTGTGAGTTTTCTCCAATCTTCAAAATAAGTGTGTAAGATGATTGTTAGTATTTCTGTTTAATGGAAAAGGAGGTTGAGGCTCAGATTGGCAAAGGGAACTTGTTCAAGGTTTTGCTGAAAGTAAGTGCGTAGACCTCCATTCCAGTTCAGATTCACCTGATACTATCAATTATGTATTATGTTCCTTACCCAGGCTGCTTTAATTTTTCTGTATAGAGAATCTAGGAATATTTTGCAAGTATATTGCTTTGAGAGTTAAAATAATTTTTTTTCCTCATTTAGCCTGCTCTCTTTTTTTGTGCACAGAAAGATTAGTGAAGACAGATTTACATGCATTTACATTTATCATTCATATAGGGAAAGAATAACATCTTTCCCTGGTGTTTTTTGTATAATCTTCACAACAGCCTTGTGAGATAGGTATTTCCTTTTTACGGGTTAGGAGACTGGATTATAGAAGTCTTGGTTTGCTCAAAGGCACATCATTAAGCAATGATTGCAATATAGCAATGACTAAATATTGGTTTAAGACTACAGTTTTTGGATCTCAGTGCAGTACTTCACTTTTGCCACTATATCATATTGCCTTTTAAGCTATCAAACTAAACTTTGGAGCATGAAAAATGTTTTTAGATTGCTTCCTAATCCCTTTAGCCTTTTCCCCCTAAGAAAATCCTGACTGAAGTCCAGAGTTTGAACTAAAAAAAAATAAATTGCTAACTATGTCAGATGGTCATGAAATTGCAGACTCACAAGATGACACTGTACTACTGAAGCTGAGAGATCAGACTTTATCCAGTGTTCTGTGTCATTACTGCCTGAATATTCATTTTGCTTTGCTATCATACATTTATTAACATCATGTCATATGTTTTGTGTTAAGCTTTATCTTTCTTAAGTAATTTTCTCCACCATTCTATCCTAGTCTTTGATTCAGGGGAAATGATCTATGTGCTAGGATATTCCAGATTATCCCCTAAGAATAGTGTGAAATAAGTCTAGAAAGAACCAGAAGTTCATTGATTCCTCATTAATATGACTTTGATATTATTTCTCTAAAGTTGATCTAAGTCTTAGTTACAACAAGTCTGTTATGTCTTGGCTCTTATTCATGGAGTCAGGGTGAAGTAATCTGCATGAAGAATTGGGAAGTTCATTCCTGTTTAAGGGACTTTCTTACTTCACTTTTCTACTTCCAGCCCTTTCCACTGTCCCTTGCAGGCTGTGTAAGTACCAAGTAAGGCTGGCAAGAACACTTTTACTTCTTTACAAGATCTGCCTTTTTGAATCTTCCGGGAGTGATAAATGACAGTGATAGAATATGTGTGACTTCCATTCTCATCTGCCTACCTGTTTCTTTAAGGCCCAACTTTCCTTATTCTCTCCTTGATTTCCACAAAGCTGGAATTCATGTCTTTCTCATTTGAACCATTGTTCCCTTATACTTTGTATGTTGCTACAATATCGTCTGTCACTTTCTAAGGAAGGAGATAGATGTAGAAGGGAGAGCATTAAACTTGAAGTTAGGCAATGACCTATTTGAACACTTACTTAATTATCTATTTCTTAGTTTGGAAAATAGAAATAATACCTAACTCAGAGCTGTGAAGATTCAATTAATAATACATTGAAAACGAATATTGTATAACTGAAACTAATATAACACTGTATGTTAACTATACTGGATTAAAAAAGTAATATGTGTAGAAATGAATTGTTTTGTATGTTAAGCTATGTAAGTGTTAGGTAGAATTGTTGTAATTTAATGACCTCAATTATTTAAAGCAGTGTTTTTGAATTTTGGTTATACACTTGAACTACTTGTGAAGATGTAAAAAAAAAAAAAATTACTGTTGCCTGGGTTCTAAAGTCTACTTAATCAAAATCTCTTGAAATCTCTATTTTAGAAGATTTATAGAATTCTGATATGCAGCCAAGATTGAGAAGTATTGCTTTATATTGTAGTATTTTGCATAAAAGTCTTAGATACCTACCATATGAAAACTAATGTTTTAATTGTCATTTAAGTTTCATTTGCTAAACACATATTAAGCATCAGGCATTGTCAGGGGCTCTGAAGAAATAGATGAATCATATCTGGTCTTTACCCTTAAGCTAATAGTTGAGAAACAGACATGTCCATAGACAGTTATGAGACCAAAATGATACAGGCTTATGCTATGTAAAGACAGAAGAAAGGCATCTACTCCACCTGCAATGGGGATGGCCTGGCAAGCCTTCTTAATGTGACAGCTAAGTTGTGTTCTGAGAGATGAACAGGGGTTAACCAAACACAGTTGGGGAGGGATGGGAGGAGAGCAGAGAGGAAGAACCTTCCTGAAAGAGCAGTATGAGAACTAGAAGGCTTGACAACATGCTTGGGGAACCCTGAGTATTTTAGTACACTTACAGGATACAAGGTGGGGAATTACCGGTAAGACAGGAAGACCAGGCCTAGGTGGTAAAGGGCCTCTAGTGTACAAAGTATTTTCACTAATATTATCTCACTTTATTCTTTCAACAACTCTGTGGATTAGCTAGGACAGGTATTATTTTATTTCCATATTAAAGAGTAGGAAACAGGTTAATTGAATTGCCGAGGCTATGTATAGCAGCTCAGCTATGATTTGAAGTCAGATTCTTTAGACTTTTGAGAATACAGAAGAATAAAAGAAAAAAGGAAAAAAAAAACAACCCAAGCCAATAAACCTAGCAGTTTCATTGTGGAAATGTAATCAGTAGTATTATTTATTCATGAGAGACACACAGAGAGAGATAGAGACATAGGCAGAGGAAGAAGCCATCTCCCTGTGGGGAGCCCAGAACCCTGGGACCATGACCTGAGCCAAAGGCAGATGCTCAACCACTGAGCCATCCAGATGCCCCTCTTTTAATGTTTTTAAAAAATGAGTTTGGGTTGGTGATCTCTCTGTTTCTCAGCCACCTGCTTCTCCCAATGTCATTGTTTATTGGGGATAAATGAGATCAGGAACAAATCAACATCATCAGCCTCATTATAACTGACTATCCACAAGTTTGGAAATTGCAGTCTTTAATCCATATCATCTATCTCCAAATCTAGTGTTGGCCCCTCATTTGGGTGTTGCTTTGACCAGTGGCACTTCCTTCATTTTCCCCTGACTTCTAAAAAATTCCTGGTTTCTTGGGGAATGTAAAAGATATTTACTGCTTGTTTTCTTTCTAAAAATCATGTTGTTTCTTTTTTTTGTTTTTTAAAGAAAGAGAACATGCACTTGTGTGAGCAAGCGGGGTAGGGGGAATGGGGTGGAGATGGGAGAGGGGCAGAGGGAGAGGGAGAAAGAATCTTAATCAGGCTCCATGCTCAGCACTGAGCCCCACTTGGGGATTAGTCTCATGACCCTGCGATCATTACCTGAGCCAAAGTCAAGAGTCGGGTACTTAATGGATGGAGCCACTTGGGCACCCCCAATATCATGTTTCTAACTATTGCTGCTTGCCAGAGAATTGTCAGAAGTTGACTGTTTTGTAAACGTCCCAGACTACGTAGAAATGGCAAAATACACATACTTTCACACATGAGCACATACAAGCTCATTACGTCTCTGCAGTGCATCTATTTATCAATTCCTTAATTAGTCTACAAATATTTATTGGTTGCTTCCTGTGTGCCAAACATTGTGATCAGTACTCAGGATACAATCCTAAACAATACAGAAATGATCCTTTTCCTTGCTCTTATAAAGCTTACATTCCAGAGGGGAATACAGAGAAAAGCATTAAATGTACAAATAAATAGTTGCAGGTTTTGATAAGTCCTGCAAAAGAAATAAAGGACTAATGTAGAGAATTTTGGAGTGATGAAGGAGAAGGCCTCATTGAGGGGATGATGCTTTTAAACTAAGATATGTAAGATAAATAGAAATTAACCATTTAGAGAATAGGGTGTAGAGCATGTCAGGCAGAGAGAACATTTTAAAATGTACAAAGACCCTGAAAGTAGGTAAAAGTTTAGAGCTATGTTGCTCAAGATGGTAACCACTAGACGGTATGGGTACTGAACACTTGAAATGTGTCTGGTTCAAATAGAGGTGTGCTATAAGTATAATATATTAGATTTTGAAGGTTTAGTGCTGAAAAAAATAATATAGCTAATTTTTTATGTTTACTATATATTGAAACATTTTGGATAAATTGGGTTAAGATAGATTTTCAAATTAATTTCACCTGCTTTTTTTTTTTTTTAGCTTTTAAAAACATAGCTAGGGACGTTTGGGTGGCTCAGCAGTTGAGCGTCTGCCTTCGGCCCAGGGCGTGATCCTGGGGACCCGGGATCGAGTCCTGCATCGGGCTCCCTGCATGGAGCCTGCTTCTCCTTCTGCCTGTGTCTCTGCCTGCCTCTCTCTCTGTGTCTCTCATGAATAAATAAATAAAATCTTTAAAACCAAAAACCAAAAAACCAAAACCAAAACAAAAAAAAAAAACCCCAAAAAACCATAGCTACTGGAAAATTTAAGATTACATATGTATGTGGTTTGTGTTAATGGCTCATATTATATATATATATATATATATTTTTTTTTTTTTTTTAAGATTTTATTTATTTAGAGGCAGAGACATAGGCAGAGGGAGAAGCCGTCTCCATGTAGGGAGCCCGACGTGGGACTCAATCCTGGGACTCCAGGACCATGCCCTGGGCCCGAGGCAGGCACCAAACTGCGTCGCCACTCAGGGATCCACTCATATTATGTTTCTATTAGCTCGGGTTTAGCTCAACGTAGGAACTAAAAAAAAAGCCATTATGGCTGGTGCACATGGAACAAGAGTGAATGGTACTTGATAAAGTTGGTGTGGTAGGAAGAGACCTTTCAAAATGCTGCCCTATGCAATATCCTGTTTAATTCTGAGAGACTGAGAAAGGATTTTTATTTTTATTTTTTATTATTATTTTTAAAATTTAATTTTATTTATTTATGATAGGCACACAGTGAGAGAGAGAGAGAGAGAGGCAGAGACATAGGCAGAGGGAGAAGCAGGCTCCATGCACCGGGAGCCTGACGTGGGATTCGATCCCGAGTCTCCAGGATTGCACCCCGGGCCAAAGGCAGGCGCCAAACCGCTGTGCCACCCAGGGATCCCTGAGAAAGGATTTTTAAATCAGATTTTATAGACAAAGACAATTAGTGCCCGAGAGCCACTACCCACCCATATAGTGCCACCACTTTTAGCATAGTATCTTTTTTTTGCATAGTATCTTGAGTGTAGAATATACTCTATCACTGTCAGCTAGAACAAACAAGCAAATAAATATTGATGGATAAATTGATTAAGTGGTTTTGAGGCTACCTCTTGGTGTCTATAATATCTAAGTAGATCTCTTGGTCAAAGATGAAATTTTCATTACCAAAAAATATCCTTCCCTGTAGGTTGACTCCTCTTGAAACTATTTCACAGTATACTTTCAACTTTTTTGTGTGTTTAAAAATTATACTATTAAGGGAGTATGTGCAGTGAGTACCCATATATTCATTATTTAGATTCTGTAATATTTTGTTGTATTTGAATATCTGTCCATCCCTTAAACCATTCATCAATCCATTTTATTTTGAAGCCATTCCAAATAAATTGCAGACACCAATGCACTTCACTCTTAAACACCAGCATTTGTATCAATTATAAAGAACCATACTCTTACCCATTATACTATGGCATTATTTGAATAATATCTATCTGCTGTACCAGACCCTAAGCTGCACAGAATTATTTCTATTTAACGCATGGCACCCTAAAGAGTGAGTTTTAATATAGTACCCTTTTCCTTAAAATAAAAATTATCTTTTTCTGCTCACCATTGTATTCATAGTTCCTAAAATAGAGTAGCCACTCAATAAATATGTTTTGTTTGAAATCAAACTGAGGTCCATATGACTTCTTTACTGAGAGCATTTGTTTTTTCTCAAGTTCAATAAACATACAAGAATCCTTTCAGTGCGTGGTGTTGGGAGAATACAGGAGAAAAGAAACCTTAGTGTGCTAAATATTTAGCTACCCAGTATGAATATCTCTGATCTGAGTCAAAGTTGAATGCATGCCCTGATGCTAGTAGCTAGCTAAGGGTGTGGGAAATTTTTAAGCTGATCAAGTTGAGCATTGGCTGCTTTGCCATTCTGTTCTTTCTTCATACCACTTGAATTGAAGAATTCTATGTTACTGAAAAATGGCATTGAATTGAGGCCCTTGAGGCATACTTGCCTTCCAGAGAGTCCATTCTTTTTTTTTTTTTTTTTAAGATTTTATTTATTTATTCATGAGAGAGAGACAGAGAGAGGCAGAGACACTGGCAGACACAGGCAGAGGGAGAAGCAGGCTCCATACAGGGAGCCCAACGTGGGACTCGATCCCGGGACTCTAGGGTCACGTCCTGGGCCAAAGGCAGGAGCCAAACTGCTGAGCCACCCAGGGATCCCGAGTACATTCTTTATAGTAATATCCAAGGCAACATTTCAAAATTGGCAGTTTCCTTTTAGATTATTAGTTTTTTTTTTTAAGTGCTATATAATTTTGATAAGGCTTAACAATAATGCTACTAACTCTTCCATTGAAGATAATAGCCCTGGGATCCCTGGGTGGTGCAGCGGTTTGGCGCCTGCCTTTGGCCCAGGGCAGCGATCCTGGAGACCCGGGATCGAATCCCACATCGGGCTCCTGGTGCATGGAGCCTGCTTCTCCCTCTGCCTGTGTCTCTGCCTCTCTCTCTCTCTCTCTGTGTGTGACTATCATAAATAATAAATAAAAAAAAAAAGAAGAAAAAAAAAAAAAAAAGAAAAAAAATAATAGCCCTATTTCACAACATTTAAATTCATAAATTAAAAATTCACTCAGGATTCCATTCTCTAACGAATAAACACTTTTGTTTCTTTTTTTCCTTACATATAAACATACATGTTTACATAGTTGTAATCACAATGTAGCCTAAATTTGTTGTTTGCCCTTTTTTCTTGACCTATAAACATTTCCCTATGTTATTTCTTAGTACTTGTAAGATTTTAGATGATCTTCCATAATTTGCCTTAAGCATTGAAACAGTCAGTGTTCTGTAAGAGAAACAGAACCAGTAGAATTCTTTTTTTGTGGGGAAGCCTCAGATTTGCTCTTGAGGCCATTCAACTGTGATTGGATGAAGCCTACCATTAGATTAGGAAGAAAAATCTGCTTTCAGCCCAGGGTGTGATCCTGGAGACGGGGGATAGAGTCCCACATCAGGCTCCCTGCATGGAGCCAGCTTCTCCCTCTGCCTGTTTCTCTCTCCCTCCCTCTCTCTCTCTCTCTGTCTCTCATGAATGAATAAATAAAATCTAAAATAATAATAATAATAATAATCTTCATTTAATGTCAACTGACTTGTAGATATTTACTACATCTACAAATACTTTCAGGGGATTTAGATTAGTACCTAGATTTAATCAGGTAACTGGGTACTATAGCCTAGCAAGTTGATACATAAAACTAACCATCTCAATCATTTAGCTTTTCTTTTCCTGTTATAAATCACACTGTAATTTTATCTATAATACTGCATTTAGCTTTCTCCTTTATTTTTTTTTTATTTTTTATTTTTTTAGCTTTTTTTTTTAGCTTTCTCCTTTAAAAGATAGTTTTTAAAAAAGATTTATTTATTTATTTATTTATTCATTCATTCATTCATTCATTCATTCATTCATTCATTCATGAGAGACACAGAGAGAGAGGCACAGGCAGAGAGAGAAGCAGGCACCATGCAGGGAGCCCGATGTGGGACTCATCCTGGGTCTCCAGGATCACACCCTGGGCTGAAGGTGGCGCTAAACCGCTGAGCCACCTGGTCTGCCCGTGTTTTTTTTTTTTTTTTTTTAAGAATGAATTCTCATAGGTAGGATTATTGGGTCAAGGGTTATAAAGACCACATGGGCTCTTGACAGGATTTAATATTTGCAAACTGAAAATACCACCACAGTCTTTCTTTTAATGATTTCCTCAGGAGTTAATCAATTCAATTGACTCATTTCCTGTTTCCAAAAACCTGTGGTCTTTAACCCCCTTTGTTTTTTGGCTCTGGAAATAACTGCTTTTATTCAGGTTATATGTTCAATTCTCCCTTCAATCTGCACCTGTCATGTTTTCCCCTGAGTTTTTCTCAGGGGAAACCATCCCCTACCTACTTTGCTTTCCATAACACAGATAAAATAGAAGGTTCATATTTCTGCTACTGAATCTAAGAATCTACTTGGATTTGCATGAATTTTTGCCTTTGCCCATTATCCTGCTCCCTCACATGCTTTTAGTTTCCTTTCCATGGTCCCATTTTAGAAACCTTCACTGCATCTTTCCATTTTACTTTCTACTGAGTTATCACAAGCAGCATTCAAATGTTCTATTAAAACAACAACAACAACAAAAAAACCAGATGTTCTGTTTAAATGAAATTAATTTTCCCTTTCCCTACAAACAAAAGCCCTCCGGAGATCCCATGTCAGCCTCCAGCTAAAACCTATCTTTGCCCTCCTTCAAAGCTAGTCCTTAATAGCTGTTTACTGCTTCCAGTTTTTTTTTTTTTTTACCTATTTACCTGAAAGCCTATTCCAGTCTACTTCTACCTTCACCACCTCATCACAACCACTCTCACTAAGGCCTATAATGACCTCCATGGTGCCAAATCTACTTAAAAACCATAGAGGTACAGATACTCAATAATCTCTTAATGTCATAAAAATATTCAGTTGTGATTCAAATGTTGCACCTTTTTTTTCTTGTCTAACAGTTTGAAGCAAAATCCAGATAAGGGCTACACAGAGAGATTGTTTGATAGGTCTTTTCTGTTTCTTTTACTCTAAAGTCCAGCTCAATCTCTTTCTCCCCCCCCTTTCAGTTTATTTGTTGAAGAAACCGCATTGTTTTTTCTGTAGAGTTTCCCACTGTTTGGATATTGCATCTTCCTTTTATAGTTTAACAGGTTCCTCAGTCCCGGTTCTGTATATTACATGTATGTAGTATCTAGAGGCTAATTCAGATTCAGGTTTTCTTTTGTTTGTTTTCCATGACCACTTTCTAGGTATCAGTGTGTTCTTTCATCAAGGGGCTCTTAATGCCTGGGTGTATTTCTTTTTGTGATATTAGCAGCCATAGGATTTCCTTTTCCTTTTCATCTTAATGGAACTCTCTGTTTGCCTTTTTTGGTTATTGTCTCTCTAAAATATTCTTTTGCCTTCTGTGATATCACTTTCTTCATTTGCCTCTTGTCTCTGATCATTCCTTAGTTTATTTTGTTGTCTTTTTCCATCTTGATTTTATTTATTTTATTTTTAATGTTGGAATTCCTCAAGGGTGAGATCCTGTCTTCTTATACCAGACTCTCATTATACTTGGTCTCATTCATTGTCGTGCCTTTGAATACCATATAAATGCTGGCAACTCCCGTATTTTTCCAGATATCTCTACCCTAAACCTCTCTCTTTAACTCTAGACCATATATCCACTTACCCCACTTGATATTTCCACTTTGAAATTTTACATTTCCTACTTAATATGCTCTAAAACTGCATTCTTGATTTTTTCCCAGAAACGTGGTCTTCCCTCAGTTATCCTTGTCCTAGTGGCATCTTTGTTTCTGCAGTTGCTCAAATCACAAATTTAAGATTCACCCCTGACACCTCCTGTTCTTCTATGCTTCATATGTACTCCACCCCCAATCTTATCAATTTTATTTCCTATGTATTCCTTGAATCCATCTCTCTCTCTCCATGTCTGTTGTTACCTCTCTAATCCATGCTACCACTATCTCTACCTTAGACCACCACAGTAATCTTTTTAACTGAGCTCTTTGCTTAAAACTGGTAAAGGCTTTTTGTTTTATTTAGGAGAAAATATAAAATCTTAAATGTGATTTATAACTTTCTAAGAGACCATCCTTGTTTCTAAGGATCATCCTTGTTTTTGTTTCTCTAACTTCATCTTGTGCCACTGCCCACTGCACTGGCTATGCTTCAGAGTGATGGGCATTTTTTTATCTTGTTCTACAAAGTTTGAGAAAATCTTTCATGCCTTACGGTCTTCACACCTGTTTTCCCTTGGTATGTTATTCCCCAGTTCTGGTTTTTTCACAAGTCTGGTTTCTCTCTCTCCTCTTTTTCTTCTTTTAGAAAACAAATGTGGTCTCGAACCTGTCTAATCTAAAGAAGATATCCCCCTACCCAATTATCGTCTCACAGGACTTCGTTATTTTCCATAATAGAGTTTATAATGAATGATATGTAGTTCCGTACTTAGCTGTTTGTTATATGTCTAGACTTCCAGCTCTATAGAATCAAAGATCGTATCTCTTTTGTCACCACTGTGCTTCATCATGTAGTACAGTGTATGGAACAAAGTAAGTGTTGTAAATATTTGCTGAATGAATGAACTTACGCTATCAAGGATTACTAAGCCTTGGCAATTTTATCTCTGAAGTTATTTCAAATTTGTTTTTATTTTTCTATCTCCTCTGCTTGATTTAGACCATAATCATCTTTTCTCTGGGCTTTTAACTGCCTCATTACTAGTGTCCTGGCCACCAGTCTTCCTGCCCTCTTATTCATTCATTATTCTGCCTGGAATAATGTTTCTTTTTTTTTTTTTTTTTTAAAGATTTATTTATTTATTCATGATAGATATAGATATATATCTATGTATATATAGAGAGAGGCAGAGACACAGGAGGAGGGAGAAGCAGGCTCCATGCCGGGAGCCCGACGTGGGACTCGATCCTGTGACCCCAGGATCGCGCCCTGGGCCAAAGGCAGGCGCCAAACCACTGAGCCATCCAGGGATCCCCTGGAATAATGTTTCTAATGCTGTTAACTGTCTTACCCAAAAGCAATCACTGTATCCCCGCTGCTTATAAGATAATATGTAAACTAAGTTGTTTTTCAGGGAACTTTATAATCTGACCTCATTTACTTCTTCAGCCTTATTTCTCCTGACCCTACTTCATCTCTCTAAAAAGACTTTCAGTTCCATTCACTTTTATATGTCTTATCATTTTCTTCCTTCAGCCTAGGTTCCTTTTCCCTCTCTTCTATTAAAACTCTTCATTCTTTAAGATCCAACTTGGATGCCATGTCTTCCATATAGACTTCCAGTCCTTATCTATCCACTCATGATTACAAATTCCTTGAGGGCATGCTACACACTGAATGTTTATGTCTTTCCAAAGTTTGTATGTTAAATCTCAGTGCCCAATGTGATGACTGGGGATGTAGGGCCTCTAGGAGGTGATTAGGTCATGATGATGGAACCCTCATGCATGAGATTAGTGTCCTCATAAAAGAGACCCCAGAGAGTTCCTTTGCCCCTTCTGCTATGCAAGGACATAGTGAGAAGACAGCATATATGAGCCAGGAAGAGAGTTGTCACCAGACACTGAATCTTTTTTTTTTTTTTTTTTTTTAAGGATTTATTTATTTATTCATTCAGAGAGAGCGAAGAGAGAGGCAGAGACACAGGCAGAGGGAGAAGCAGGCTCCATGCCAGAAGCCCGATGTGGGACTCGATCCTGGGTCTCCAGGATCACACCCTGGGCTGCAGGCGGCGCTAAACCGCTGTGCTACCGGGGCTGCCCCAGACACTGAATCTTCTGGTGCTTTGATCTTGAACTTCCCAGCCTCCAGAACTGTGAGAAGCAAATTTCTGTTTTTTGTAAGCCACCCAGTCTATGGCATTCTGTTATAGCAGCATGGATGGCCTAAGACAAGGTGGTACTTTTTTTCATTCCTTACTATATACTCAGCATCTAGAACAGTGTGTGGCCTATAGTAGGCTGTCAATAAATCCTTGTTGAATGATTGAATAAAATAATTTACTTATTTACTCACTCAGGTATTTATTAAGCTTTTTTTGAATGTCCATAGCACTCTCTCTCTCCGTCCTTTGCACTATAATTAGAAGTTCATTTATTATCTGTAGGAACTGATCACTTATAAAATTAATCCCCACTCAAGCATCCCTCCCTGCTCACCACTGGACTCTGTCCTCTTCACTCTTTCTCAGTAAGTGTTTTTTAATGGTAGGATAATCTAACAATACAACGCAAATAGATTCTAAAATGAAAACTGAGCAAAAAAATGACAATTCCATGAAACAAAGACTTTTATGAATTTGAAATAATGCAATATTGGAGAGTTGCTTGAATCGTACACACAAAAAATCATTGACAAATGAGGATTAAATGGTAGAGTTAGTTTAAAATTGAAGGAGAAATTAACACGAGTAATGACACAATAGGAGATTCAGAGGACGATGATTTGAGTAACAGGATTAAGAGAGACTCTTGGGAAAGATTGGTGAAGCTCTTGAATATTTTTACAAAATTGATCGTCTTATCAATGTGTTTTGAAAGCCAAATGTGAAGTGACAGATGTTCTTTGGCTTATAGGCAATTGCAACTTAAATTTTTGTTAAATATTAGAATTTGCAAAATTTATTTTATGCTTATCTTGATAAATTTAAGGCCTGATCGATTTTTTAAAAAAAAATTTACTAGGAAATTTTGGTCTCTCATCAGTTAACTTAAATGGCATTAAAAAAAATTTTTTTTTAAATAGCCTTTTTTGATATTAAACTCAGGTAATAAGAATCCCACTGTATGTACTAGTTTCTCCATTAGATTTAGTTCACCAAAGTTGGTGATTGTGCTTTATTCATTATATTCCTATGGTGCCTAGCTCAGAGTTTGGTACTTAGCAGATACCTAATAAATGCATAGGGATAGGAAGAAGTAAATAATAATTGAAGGGTTTGGAAAAACTCCTTGAAAAGGTACTATTTGGTACAGAGTGTATATGGCAGGTGAGTAAATAGGGTTTGACTGTTACACTTTGTTAGGTCCAAAAGAAAAACCTCTCTTTCTTTTACAGGCTCCTGTCTGGTATATACTTTAATATTCACAGTCTGTTCTCTGCCTCAATAGCTCTTGTTCTCATTTTAATTCTTCCTGGAGATTGAGATGGAAATGAGGAAGGCTTTGGGCTACTGCCTCGGCATCCACATTCATGAGAACTTAGAAATGCAGAGGGACCAAATGCCATGCCCTAGACGGATCCAGGTCAGCCAATCACTGCTTTCCTGCCTCTTCCTTTGTTCTCTGGGCCTCCAGTCTCCTCTGTGCTGGAGGTGCTACAGCTGTTTATACCAATTAATATAATGCTAATGTGACCCTTAATGAAAGGGTGGAAGCACTTGGGCTCAGCTGATGAATAACTGGATAGGGTCAATCTTCAAAGTACCTATTTCTTAACAACAATGGGACTAGGCACCTGAATACCTTTTCACATTGTTTTTGTAACCATGGAAACAGCTGGAAGAGATCATAGTTTAGGGAATCTAATCTCTAATTTTATAGGATAAGGAAAAAAAAACAACCACCCAGAGATGGTAAAGCTCATGCCAGATTAACTCCTTGTCTCCCATTTTAACAGATCTATGGTATGTAAATATGATTTTGTCCTCTTTTCATATTATGCAGCATTTAAACCCCTGCCACTGACCTAACTTTGAATCTTGTGGCTCTGCTACTCATGACTGATCTGGGGAGAGTTGCTTAATGTCTGTAGTTTTAGTTTTCTTATCCTTAAAATGGTACTAATAATAGTACCTGCTTCGTAGTTTTGTTACTAGGATTACATGAAGCAGTAATTGTAAAGCACTTAGTAGATTCTGGCACATAACAAGTGTTCAGCAAGTGTTGACTATCATTATTAATACAGCATAAGGAAGCCAAAATGAACCTAATGACCAGTCCTTTAATTTACAGCTCTGTCTTTGAAACCTTTGTTCCTATTTCTTCTTCAGTTAGAATCTGAACCTTGTGAAGCAAGGATTTTGTTTGCTTGCTTCCCTGTATTCTCAGTAGCTAGAGTAATTTTTAGTGCATTTAGCTGCTTAGTAAATATTTAGTGAATTAATGCTCTTAGGGTAAATCTGCTCTGCAAAACACTTTTAGATACTCCAGTGACTTGAAGCCTTTATCTTTACAGTTGTTTATGTGAATTTGCACTTGTCTTTATAATATTTGTATTGTATCCTTTATCTTTTCAGTTATCTTTGTTTCTGTCTACATTGTAAATCTTTGTGGGTAGGAGACTGTGATCTCACTATGGAATTTCCTTGTGCCTCCTAGCAGAGCGTATTTTTTTAAAATACATGGTTATTAAGGTTTAGTAATTCCTGACAGTTGACTCTAAAAATCACTTGTATTCCGTACTAATTTATTGAGCAAACAGCAGTATATGCTGTGGCTTGCGTCAATCGCATCTCTAAGAAGTTGTGCATTCATAGGGTCAGTCCTTAGTGGCAAGAGACACTTTAATGCCTTTGTAAATGTTGTTCTTTACACATGAAATACCCCTCTCCTTCCTCCTTGTTCCTTCTCTGTCAGATGTCTTGCTGCTTTCTTTAGGGCTCAGTCTCCTCTGTCAAATCTTTTTACTTCCTTTTTTCTGGGATTAACTCCTTTGTATGTAAATCTCTTCATGGAAGAAATGAATAGCTTTTGCAAACAGATGAGGGCTGAATTCCAGACTGTGGAAAGAGTTGCTGCAAAGACAAGGTCAGCTGTTATAAGAACGTGATAGTAAATAATAAATATTATCTTTAGTGTAGGGCAGTTTATTGGTCAGGTTTCTTATTAACAGCGGCAAGTAATAGAATCCACTCTAGCAGGTTCAAGGAAAAATGCTTTATTAGAGGGTGCCAGAGAGATTAAAGAGCCTTTGGGAGAGTAGAAGAAAAGGACCCAGGCTGAGCTTCCAGGAACAAAATCTCTTTGCCATACTCCTGAAACTGCAGAATCAAGAAACTGTTGCCACAACTACTAGATCTAGAACTGTGCTGCCTCTGCAGTTTGCTCCAACAAGAGGCATGTCCTGTGCCCAATCTCTCCACTCATCTACTTTCATTCCAAGTTAGTATCTAGTGTGAGAGCATCTGATTAGCAAAACCTAAATCACACTTAGATGGAATCTGAGAAATGCGTGTGTGTGCATATATATATTCCCCAAGCTGGCTTTCATCATGGTGGTAAATTGGCTGATAGGAACAGTTGAGGAGGTAAGTTTTTTTTATTAACCAATGGATGAGAAAGATACATAGATGGAGACAGGAAGGGGGAGGGAAGGAGGGAAAGAGATAGGGAGAGAGGCAGAGAAAGAGAGATGGACACTGACTTCATCTCTCAAAATGGGAAAAAAAAGTCTTTAGTTCATTTGGATCAATTTAGGCCATCCCTTTTGGGATAAATTTGGATCAATTTATCCATCCCTTAAGTACGAGAGTTTTCAGAGACATACCAGAAGTTAATTGGTTAAGCCTGAGTTCTTGAACTAATGACTTTCAGGGAGAATGGTTTAAATATTATGGTTTGAATGTGGAATCAAGACTTACCTCTGGAGCTAGGTTTGGGGTCAGCATTATCTTAGTTAGAACAGTGGTTTCCAAAGTGTGGCCACAAGGGAAC
The DNA here is from genome assembly GCF_018345385.1 of Vulpes lagopus. Taxonomy (NCBI): domain Eukaryota; kingdom Metazoa; phylum Chordata; class Mammalia; order Carnivora; family Canidae; genus Vulpes; species Vulpes lagopus. Next base: position 28,391,826 of record NC_054838.1, on the reverse strand, counting down.
TTGTTGAAAATGCAGATTCTAAAAAAATAAAAAGAAAAAAAAAAAAGAAAATGCAGATTCTCAGGGCATGTACGAGACCCACTGAATCAAAAACTCTGGGCGTGGGGCCCAGGAATCTTTTTTTTTTACAAGCACTCCAGGTAATTATGATTCTGACAACATGCTAAAATTTGAGAAATGCCTTAGTAATATAAGCTGCTGAGAGATGAATACTGGATAAAAATTAGGGCTCTATTAGGAAGAGGGAAGAAGAGAATGAATGCTGGGTAGGCAGCCAAAAGCATTCATTTCAAACTGTAAAGGTAGGGGTCAGTTAATGAGGAATCTTGAATGTCTACCTCACAAGGTTGTTGTGAGAATAAGACTAGGTAATGCATGTGTGAAGGCCCTGTGCAAGTGAAAGAGCTAGATTATAGTAGGGGTGAGATAGAGAGTACATTGTACTTGGAGTCAGAGGTTGGCTTCTTATCCTGGTCTCTTTACTTCTTGGAGCTTCAGACTCCTCTTTTGTAAAATAGGAGCTAGAACCTCTAAGGTGTTGGAAGAGTTAAACGAACGAATATATGTGGAAGTTCATTATTTAGTGTATTAATAAGTAAAAGTTTACTGAAAATGCTTGGCCAAAGTAATATGAACTTTATTCTGAGGACAAGGGTAAGTGTGCTTCCTTAGGACTGTCTTTCTTCCTAAGGCAATTCCCTAGTTCTTAGTAATTGTTTCAGGTCTCAGGTCTATAATCATATTTAGATAAGCTCTGATTTAATTTCATGAGCAATGGTTTTTGCCTCTGCAGTCTTTTCTTGGGGCATTATTTGAATTATTTACTTCGGCTGTCGCAGGGATATAGAGGTTTCTTTTTGCTCTTATAACTAATGTGTCCTCAGGGTGATGTGACCATATATATTTTACGTTCTGCTTTGGCAGATTGCTTTTTATTTTCTTATGTGAGGTCATTTTAATTTGTAACACTGTGGCCTCTTCCTCCTCCTTTCTGTTTTTTACACATTTCACATTTTCTAGATAGAGAATTTTTATAAATTTCTATTAGATTATAGTGTTATAGTGGGACAGGTGATCAGGAATGGTTTGGACCCTCTCTTTTACTTTATATAAGAAACTAAGACAGGCAGGGAAGTAATTTGTCCAGTCCTATATCCTGCTTCTTACTCTTTTCCTATTTCCTGGCATGAAAGAACTTGAATCTGGGGTTAAATTTCATTTTTTTTCGCTATAAATCAAAAGTCTCCTGTGAATTGTTTACATCTAATGGGATTTAAAGTCAAAAGCCTGGGGCAGCCCGGTGGCTCAGTGGTTTAGCATCGCCTTCAGCCCAGGGTGTGATCCTGGAGACCTGGGATCAAGCCCCATGTCAGGCTCCCTGCATGGAGCCTGCTTCTCCCTCTGCCTGTGTCTCTGCCCCGCCCCCCCTTTCTTTCTTTCTGTGTGTCTCATGAATAAATAAATAAAATCTTAAAAAAAAAAAAAAAAAAAGTCAGAAGCCTGGTCTGAAAGTGAAGCAGAGCTGACATCCCAACCTAGGAAAAAAGATTACCTAGTGAGTAGAAGTGTTGTGGATTCAGTAGTGGAAAGAAGGGCCCACCATGGACATACTCTTCACTTCTAGACATACTTGGCACGCTCTTAGATGGTGGTAGTTATTGGGTATGCCAACATTGCATTATTAGGTGGCTTGTGGTCTTTTCTGTGTTTACATCTAGGGTATTTGAGGAAGGAAATAATGAAATGAAATGAACAATTTTTACTTTGCTCCTGAGCACTTCTCACCTTATCCATACTACAAATAACAGTTAATGTTTGTTTCTCTTAGAAAGTTACTGTGGGGGATCCCTGGGTGGCGCAGCGGTTTAGCGCCTGTCTTTGGCCCAGGGCGCGGTCCTGGAGACCTGGGATCGAATCCCACGTCGGGCTCCCAGTGCATGGAGCCTGCTTCTCCCTCTGCCTGTGTCTCTGCCTCTCTCTCTCTCTGTGACTATCATAAATAAATAAAAATTAAAAAAAAAAAAAAAAGAAAGTTACTGTGGGGTGGCAAGGAAATCAGAAAAATGTCTCTTAGACTTGTTGGTACTAATTAAAACCTAGATTGCCAGCTGAAGGGCAACCTAAGGATTATTCAACTCAACACCTTTATTTTATGAGTGAGAGGCCAAGAGAAGAAAGTAATTCACCCAATGTTTAAAATATATATATATATATTTTCTGGCTACAGGTGTATTCAACACAAAACAACCTTCTCTAACTTTACTGAGGTGGCTGACCATGTCCATGGCAAATCTATCTCTAAACTTTGCTGACCCAGCCCCAACCTCAGCTTTCTTGTCAGCACTAGGGGGCACAGCACTTTGTCTGTAGGTGTCTCTCTCTGTCAACTTCCCCTCTGGGGAAGCTTGCTGGTCACTCTCCCTCCAGACCTTTGGGCTGTGGCCTGCCAGTGTTAGGACTGCTGTGGTGCAGAGTGGCAGGCACAATCTCAGGGGGCAGGTGGAAGTAATCACAAAGATACTGGATACCCTCTTGGTAAGTTTCAAGTAGAAATGTCTCCAGGCAATCTATTCCTTAATGTAGACTTGTGATTTGAGAGACTGCATAGACTTGATGATGTGAAGATTGGGTACATTCTTGTCTGCTAGCTCAGAGTGTTTAGGCATGTAGATGTCCTTTTTGACCACCATCACTCCCTCCTTGAAAAGGAGTTCATAAATGACAGTAGGGTTCTTCTTGGATGTCAACATCCCAGCGGGTGCTATGTATAGAGCTGGAGCTAGAAAGGAAAGCAACCACTCAATATTATACAGTAAGTTAGTTACAGAGTTGGGACCATATCTCAGCACTTTGGACTCCCTGTTAAGTTCATTTCCACTATACCCCTTTGCAGGACACACTGTAGGAGGAAATGTTGGGTAGTGGAAGGCACATAGACCTGAGGGCAAAAGATCTGGGTATGAACCATGGCTCTGCCACTTACTGATTTGTTCCTGAGAAAGCAGTATCACTTCCTCAAGTATGAGTTTCCTCGTTTGTAAAATGAGATAATACTGATACTTCTTTTACCTGTCTTGCAGGGTAATTATTAGGATAAAATGTGAGATGCAGTGGAAAAAAGGAAGACTAAAGTGAACATGGCAATTCGCCTGTGGATTTCAGCTTTGTCACCTATTAACTGTGTGATTTTGGGGCAAGTCACTTTGTTTCTATGAACACAGTTTTTTCTTTGTAAAATTGGGACAGTAGTAATTCCCCTGCAGAGCTGTTTTAAGGACATTAGTGTATGTAAAGCATTCAAAATGGTGTCTAGTTAAAAAAAAAAAATGGTGCCTCGTACATGTGAGATCTTCACAGAAGATTTAGTGCTGTCTTCTCAGAACTGTTCTTCTAAAAACTTAAAATAGATATAGCAGAACTCGTTCTTCTGTGGCTTTAAAGCTATCTTGTAAAGTTTGATTCAGAGGCTGTAGGTGGGGTAAGGTATGGGCTTTGTGGTTAGTCAGGTTTCTGTTCTAAATTATAGTGGCCCATGGTTAGGCTTTTTCTTCTTCCAGAGAAGGGCTTGTAGAAATGGCAGACACTGAATGCAGTAAATTGATTGAAGAAGAGGTGGAGGAAATTTGGTGACTGGGAAACTCGGAAGGGAGAATGCCTGACCTACAGTAGATATGTAATAATTTTTTAATATAAATTTATTTTTTATTGGTGTTCAATTTGCCAACCTATAGAATAATACCCAGTGCTCATCCAAGTGCCCACCTCAGTGCCCGTCACCCAGTCACCCCCGCCCCCCACCCACCTCCCTTTCCACCACCCCTAGTTCGTTTCCCAGAGTTAGGAGTCTTTCATGTTCTGTCTCCCTTTCTGATATTTCCCACTCATTTTTTCCTCCTTTCCCCTTTATTCCCTTTCACTATTTTTTATATTCCCCAAATGAATGAGACCATATAATGTTTGTCCTCTTCTGATTGACTTATTTCACTCAGCATAATACCCTCCAGTTCCATCCACGTTGAAGCAAATGGCGGGTAGATATGTAATAATTTTTATTGAAAGAATAACTACCTGAAATGGAGAAATACTGTGGCCCATAGGGGTTCATAAATAACTGGTGGCCCCAAATTTCTCATCCAAGCTCCACTTTGCTGAGGTATTTGGATTTAATCAAGCTTTTATAATCTTAACCTGATGAATTTGTGGAATTTAAGGTCTTGAGTTTTTTAAGCTTTTCTCTACTACCAACTTCCCTTTACCACCTTGGTCAGGCCAGACAACTATTTTCTTCATTCCTAATTATTGTTTGGCTAGGTTCCTCTTTCTGGTTTTTAATTCGGGAATGGAGTTGGTGGTTCTAATGCACGAAAGTTAGAGAACAGGAAGTCTGTATGATCAGGCAAACAGCATTTCCTCAGAAGTTCCAGGATTATGGGAAAGCTAATAGGTTCACTCCTTCTTCCTCCCCAAAAAGGATATTCTCGTATAAACCATTAATTCAGTAAATACATACTAATCATGTATACTATAAATCAGACATTCTTCTGGGTGCTTTGAATACGTGATCTCACCAAATGCTTAGTAACCCTTTGAGTTAGGCTGATAATATTGCCCTCAATTTTACAGATAAGGAATATAGAGTTTAGATGAAGGAAACGACTTGCCTTAGCTAGTAAAAGGTAGACTCAGGATTTGAACCCAGGTCTTTATGACTCAAAGATAATCACTGATTGCCGTGTCTGTCTACCTTAATAGAATGGGGACTCCTTGAAGGTGGAGGTCTTGTCTGATTCAAATCTGTGTTTCCTATTTTCAGCACAGAAACAAATAGAGTAATTTTTTTACATTTTTTGAAGTTTTTACTTAAAGTCCAGCTGGTTAACATACTGTATAATATTAGTTTCAAGTGTGCACTATAGTGATTCAACATTTCCATACATCACCCAGTGCTCATCACAGCCAGTGCACTCCTCTATTAATGAAGTAATACATAATTGATGCCTGTGTTATTCTGAAGCCCTATGGGCCCTCTCTCTTTAAGCCCACTGCCTACTTTCCTCTACAGTCAGTTGCCTGCTTTAGTTTAGTTTTCTTTTTTAGGCTGTTTTAGTGTGAGCTAGCGTTCCCTTTTGAGGTTGAATTGAATTGTGTAAAGCCTCAGGAAGTGGCTGAAGCACCTTCCTCAAACCTGGTTGCATCAAAAGCCCACCAAGTCAAGTCCTGTTCCCAAAGAGGAAGAGAAAGCCTGGGCTCCTTAGTCAGTAGATAAGAGTTTCTTCTTTGAGGTCCTTGGGCTAATTTCACCATTTAAAGAAGGGACATTTACTTAAATTCTTTTTTTAAAAAATATTTTTAATTTATTTATTCATGAGGGACAGAGAGAGAAAGAGAGAGAGGCAGAAACATAGGTAGAGGGAGAAGCAGGCTCCCTGTGGGGAGCCCAATGCAGGATTCGATCCCAGGGCTCCAGAATCATGACCTGAGCCAAAAGGTGATGCTCAATCACTGAGCCATCCAGGCGCCCCTTCTTTTAAATTCTAAATACTCCACTCTGTATGTGATGGTTAACTCAGGCCATTTTTATGTCACTTTTTAATTTCCATCTATCTTCCTAAGTCTGACCCTTGGGTCATACAAAATAAATTCAAGCTCTTCTCCGTATTACAATCCTTTGTAATCACAGGGTGATTTTCTTTCTTTTCTTTTTTACTAAATATTTTCTTAGTAAGTTTCTTTTTTTTTTTTCTTAGTAAGTTTCTAAGATGACTACCTCTCCTTGCCTCTCATACCACTTTTCTCTCCACAAAAAAAATGTCATATTTTGTTGTCCTGTGTAACTCCTTCACTTCTCTCAAGTTTTTTTTTGTTTTTTTTACTGTTGCTTGGATAAGCCATATATACCTCTTTCATGCCTCCCTGACTTGTTTCTCATAGTTTCTTTTGTGTAGTATGTTCTTTGCTTGCTGTACTTCTGCTCAACAACCTTCAAGACTCTGTTAAAATATCTGTCTCTGATACCTTCCTTTCCTCCTGTTCCAGACAGAATATCCTTTTTCTCAGTGTTTATGTAATGCTTTGTTCCACTAGCTATGGCAGCATTTATTGTATTGTACTTGTTTGTACTGTATTGTAATTATACTTGTTCATCTATCCTTACTCTCCCTAAACACTTCTCAGTCAGTCCTCCCAATGTTGGAAGTACCTGTCATAGATGAGGTAGTCAACATTTATAGAGTGCCTTACCGCTGTGCAAGTTGCCATATACTCTCACTTAATCCTTGCAACAGGTCTCTCATGTATGTATTAGGCCCATTTTACAGATGAAGTAATTGAGGTCCAGAGATTAGTGATCTATTATGATCTTATAGCTGGTAACTCAAAGGACTGGGTTTCAAACCTATTTGCTGACTTCAAAGCTTGAGCTATGTTTAGAACTATTCTTTTGATTCTAATTCAGTATTCTTTTTGTGCATATCATAAAAACACAAATTGAGTATATAGATGTGTTTAATGCAGTGATGGATAAGAGTTTAAATGAGAGTAAGGTGCAGATAGCAGTGGCACTTGCATAATTGCTGTGTATTAAGAAATGGTCCTGGATTTGTTAATGCCTTAATCGGTAAATATTTGCTGAATGAAGGAATCATCAGGCTACTGTAGGCAGTCCTATAATTTAGCACTTACAAATGAATTTGTTTTAGCTGGTTAGCAGATGTAACAACACCTACCTTAGGGCATGTTCTGTTCTAAAAAGGGATGTAAAGCTGCTTCTCTCACACTACCATGGGAAATGTGGATGAGCTCAGCTTTGACCTGAAACAGTGTTTCTGAAATCTTTCACTTCCAAGCTTTGTCATATTTTTGTCAGGCACTGTTAACCTACTTTTTCAGAGCTACAGAATCAGACAATTAGAATATGAATTGGAATATGAGGTTCTTATTCTAACTGTTTGTATACCCTAAGCTCTTACCAGAGAGAACCTAAACACAAAGGACTTGGTAAAGGAAGCCAAATGGTAGACCTTGGGAAATGGTAGTCCTTGTTTTGTGACATGGGCTATTGAGTCATTCCACATTTTCTTAATTTGACTAATAGCAAATGTGTTACAGAAAGGTAACAAAAATAAGATGACTATGGTTCAGGCTCTTGTTAGCTTTATGTGACTTGGGGCGAATAGTTTATACTTCCTAGGCCTGTTCCTTTAGGGTTTTAATCCAGTGATTCTTTCCAGGGGATGTGATCCTGCTGTCCAGGTACCACACATCTTTGTTGCTCAGGGACCATGCTGTGCTGTAAATTACAGCTTCTTTTGCCTTTCTTGTTTTAGGCCACAGATCCTCCATTCACTATGTATAGTCTAAGAATTTGTTGAAATCTGTCATCTTCTGATGTCTCATACTCATTCTCTTCCTTGTTGAGTTTTATAGCTTTGCTATCATTTTAGTATGATTTTTAGGTAGGAACATAGGGTAAATGTGTATTTAATTTGCCAAATTTAACTGGAAGCAAACTTCAAAAGAAGTTAAAGCTAAGGAAGATGAAGTTGCATTTATATCTGGAGTTCCAAAAACTTCACCATGAAAGTAAGTGAGAGAGTCTGGACCTTCTCAGGAGATGTCCTAGGTTCAGATTTTGACTTCATCATCCACTAGGTATATGACCTTGGACATATTACTTCCCTGATCCTCACTTTTGAAATTGGAATTTTAAAAAAAGATTTATTTATTTATTTTGAGAGCGAGACGGAGAGAAAGAGAGCATAAGAGGAAGTTGCAGAGAGAGAGGGAAGAGAATCCCAAGCAGACTCCCTACTGAATGCAGAGCCTGTGGTGGGCTTGAGCTTGTGACCCGAAGATCATGACCTGAGCTGAAACCAAGAGTCTGATGCTTGACTGACTGCACCACCCAAGTGCCCTTGGGATTTTTTAATTGTTAATTTTTATATATTTTTAAGATTTGATTATTTGGGAGAGAGAGCACATGCATGAAAGCATGAGTGGGAGGAGGGGCAGAGGGAGAAGAGCAAGCTGACTCTGCTGAGCAGGGAGCCTGACTCAGGGCTCCATACCAGGACCCCAAGATCATGACCTGAGCCAAAATCAGACACTTAACTGAGCCATTCAGGTGCCCCTGGAATTTTTTCTTAGAAGAGAGAAGATACATCAGAAATTGCACTAAACTAGTAATCAATACATGTGTTTGCTTTTAGCAGACTAAGGGATTTTGACCAAATCCTTTCCCCTTTTTGGGCCTCAGTTTCCCTCTGTAAAATGAGGAACTTGACCTTGGTGACCTCTAAATTCCTTACTATTTCTGAGTCCAACATTTTCCTAATTCCCAAAGAGCACTAGTCCTTTAATATTAATGTCTAGCCCTTTGTTCAGTATGATTAAGGCCTAGGATTCAGACAAATGGGACTGGGTATTCTGAAGTCTGTATATATCTGCCTACCATACTGACCAGATCATGATACTTTTAAAAAGAGGAATCACAGTATACAAATCCGTGGCTCTTAGATAGTACATGGTAATTAGGCAGCTATTTAAAAACATTTCACTCTTTTTTCCTTTTTCTCTTGGGATTAAGACAAGCCAGGGTATCTGAGGCGTTAGCATGGGAACGAGTAGCTTTTTGCTTTTTGCAGCTTGATTATTGTGTCTGTTCTAGCAGGAGAGAAAGACACTAAGATTATTATGACATTAAATGATGAATGTATAATAGAGGGATGTACAAAGTATTAATCTAAGCAAGGAGTGGGAAGTGGGAAGAAGAGGCAATGAAGCCTCCAGAGGTGAGGTAACACTAGAGAGTGGAAGAATGAGCTTCCACTGAACTTCATCAGTTTGAAAACGTGTTGAGGGTCTTTTAGGGTTGCTCTGCCTTTTCTCTGGGCTTCAGCACAACCTAGAGGGCTCATTTAGGAAATCATTAGAGCCTATTAGAACTGAGAATTTTTTTTTTTGAAGTCTGAATTAGTATTTTTCTTTCTTTTTTTTTTAATTTTTTATTTATTTATGATAGTCACAGAGAGAGAGAGAGAGGCAGAGACACAGGCGGAGGGAGAAGCAGGCTCCATGCACCGGGAGCCTGATGTGGGATTCGATCCCGGGTCTCCAGGATCGCGCCCTGGGCCAAAGGCAGGCGCCAAACCGCTGCGCCACCCAGGGATCCCATGAATTAGTATTTTTCTGATACTAGCTTAGACTTTATACCAGTGGAGACCTGGAATAAGACGCCTGGCCAGGCTGTTCTTAGTCTGTTTGAGGTTTGGGTATTGTTAATGGATGTATATCAATAGAAAATTATGTCTGCCTTTCTGAGAGCTACCTGAGCGAATTTGAGAGCGAACTGTTTGGAATCTCTACTTTCTGTCATCCCAGGTTAATCTATTTAAGATACCTTGACATTTAAGTCTCTCAATACATCTTGCCAGTGTATTTTTCTTTTTGGATTAAAAGTTGGCTCTATTTTGATTTGCTACTTTTTGCGTGTTGATTGTTGGGCAACTAAACTTCTTAGTTCACAGGCTAGCACAGAAATAATGAATAAAACATTTTAATTACATAAACAAGAAATATTATTGTATTTATTTTATGCTACTTGCTGTGCTTAGCTTCTAGATATACAAGAGTAAGATCCAGTTACTCTCTTGGAGAAGCTCATAGACTGCTGGCAAAGAAAGAGAAAACAAAGGGCACCTGGGTGGCTCAGTGTTTGACATCTGCCTTTGGCTCAGGTGATCCTGGGGTCATGGGATGGAATCCTGTATTGGGCTCCCTGCGGGGAGCCTGCTTCTCCCTCTACCTGTGTTCTGCCTCTCTCTCTCTGTGTCTCTCATGAATAAATAAATAAAATCTTTAAAAAAGAAAAAGAAAGAGAAAACAATACTTTAGGAACTATTGATTGAGAATGTTATGAACTGTGATGGGCACTGGGGATGAATGAGAGAATCTCAACCCCCAATGTGTGTATAGCCCATTGGGAGGTGGAATGGTGAGAAGGAGCCTACCCTGTAAGCCAGTAACTAATACAATGAACAAGGGAGAATGTGGCATTTATCATAAAAGAGAGAGAGAGGGACTCCTGGCTGGTTCAGTTGGTGGAGCATGTGACTCTTGATCTTGGGATTGTGGGTTCGAACCCCACATTGGCTAAAGAGATTACTGAAAAATAAAATCTTAAAAAAATTAAAAAATAAAAGAGAAATGGTATGTATGCATTGAGGAAGATACCACTTTAGGGTTGTACTAGATGGTCTGTTAACTATCTCCCAGTCCCAAACACTGTAAGATTCTGTGATATTGTGAATTTTGCACTTACGAGGACTAAAGAGTAAATGGTATTATATACCAAAAACTCATGAAGAAAAATGTTGATTTAAGAATAGCTTATTCCAATGTAATAGAATTATGGAAGTAGGAAGAGTGATTTTCAGGTTATTAAATTCTAAAACAACAGTAGTGATTGTCAAACATTTTCCAGAAAGTGATCAGGTGAGCAAATGTTTCCTGAATATTTTTTCTGAGATCAATTTCTCCCAAAGAGTGATAGATGACAAAGAAGTATAAAATGGTATTTCTGCTCCAGAGAGGCTTTGATTTCCTTAGGACTATAGGATGTATATGCTAAAAAATTGAACAGTTCCACCAAATAAACTGGATGCAAAGTTTAAGGGTTTATAGAAAGGGGGATGATTAGTTTCCTAGACCTCCTGTAACAAGGTACCATAAACTAGTTGGTTTAGAACAACAGAAAATTATGGTTTCACAGTTCTGGAAGTCACAAGTCCAAAATCAAGGTGTCAGCAGGGCCATCCTCTCTTTGAAAGTATGAGGGAAGGCCCTTCTCCTAGCTTCTGGTAGCTTCGGGTGTTCCTTGGCTTGTAGATGGACATCTTCTTCTTGTGTCTTTTCACAGTCGTGTGTGTGTGTGTGTGTGTGTGTGTGTGTGTGTGTGTATGTCTGTCTGAACTTTTTACTAAGCACAGGACAGAACAGCCTAGTTGGAATTTGGAAATTTGGGATTTTATGTCCAAATTTCTCCTTCTTATAAGGATCCAAGTCATATTGCATTAAGGCCCACCCTAATAACCTCATTTTAACTTGATTAACTAGCCTAAAGACTAGTTTTAAATAAAATCACATTCTGAGATACTAGGATTTAGGACTTTTGATATATCTTATTTTGGGATGTACAGTTCAAACCCATAACTATAGGCTTGAGGGTTAGGGAAAGAACTTGGTCAGGTTAAGAGTTGAATTAACATAAGTGGAGAATATTCTAAGACAAGTCTGTACAATATCCAAACCCTCCGAAGAGGACACTGCAGGTAAATTCATCTTAGTAGAACTAAGGAGTTGTGAGATCCCCAAGCAGGGATATTTAGAGAAAAAAGATTACTTCAATTTTCTTCTTAGTTATTTTTGTTCACAATATACTACTGTGAGCAACTTTTGTTTTTTCCTATAAGCAATTTTGTTGGTTTATGGCATATATCCAGTCTTGACCATTAAGATGTTGATTGCATATTGTGTAAAAATTTATTCTTAGGTAACAAAAATTAAGCTATTTTAACTTACATGGTCATTTGTAATAATAGAAGATCTTTTCCCTTTTAAATGTGATGAGTTTGCAAAAAAAATAAGTTTACTCAAGGAATTTGACATTAAAAAATGAGGGTGAATTACGGCATTTCTTAATCTGTGATTCTTTGGGTTAGGGCAGTAGTTCTCAAGCTCAGCCACTCTTAGAAAGCTTAAAAATATGTTGATACTTAGATTCTACTCAGGACCAAATAAATTAAATTTCTGGGGGGTAAAGGTAAGTATGGGGTTCAGGCATCAGTGTTTTAAAAAAGTTCTCCAGGTTTGTATATCTGGTTGTAGCCCTGGGTTAGGGGTGTAAGAAGGAAACTGGATTCTTATCCTTGCTGTGACCTGTGGACATTCTCTAAAACTTTTGTGTCTCCAGTACCTCTGAGAATAGAGAAATCTAGGTGTATTATCTCTGGCATTTACCAGCTGCTTAATGACTATGGGCAAGTCACTGGAATTCTTTTTGAGTCTCTGTTTTCTCATTTATAGAATGGAGAGAATTGAAAAGTACCTTTTAGGTTTGTTGCGACAATCAAATATTTGCAGATACTTCAGAATGCTTTGTAGATTCTAAAGTACTGTGTAAATATGAGGGTTTTAAAAAATTTCACTGATAGATAACTTGCCCAAGGTATTACAACTGCTTGGTGTCATAGACAGGACCAAAATGCATATCTCCTGAGACTTTATTTCCCCATTAACTTGAAAGATGATCTTCCTTTCTCTTTCATTTTTTCAGTTCTTTTAAATTGTATCTGAATGCCTTCTGTATTGGATACTTTTAGGCTCCTAGGTATAGTAAAGCAGCATATTGGTTAAGGGGAAAGAACATGGTCTTTGGAATTGCATGGATGTGAAGTTCAATTCAGATTCCATTACTAACCAAATCACTTTAACCTCGCTCAGTTTCCATTTCTTGTATGTTAAATGGAGTATTAAATGAGAAAATAATGTGAAAGCACTTAGTACCATGCTTGGTATGTAATACCAAGGAAGCACTGGTAATTGTTGCTTTTTGTTATTATGAGGGACAGTGATAGAGGGAACTACCTTTAATACAGTTGGGTAGGGGATCCCTGGGTGGTGCAGCGGTTTGGCGCCTGCCTTTGGCCCAGGGCGCGATCCTGGAGACCCGGAATCGGATCCCACATCGGGCTCCCAGTGCATGGAGCCTGCTTCTCCCTCTGCCTGTGTCTCTGCCTCTCTCTCTCTCTGTGACTATAATACATAAATAAATAAATAAATAAATAATTAATTAATTAATTAAAAAAAATACAGTTGGGTAAAATGGCAAAAAAAAAAAAAAAAGCCATTCCATTTGACTTCACTGAACAGAGCCCTCTTCCTTTTGGTGGCTATTGGGAGTGTGCTTGGGGGTGGGGGGAAAAGTCTTTATTATAACAACTTGAATTTGTATAGTTTTATACTGTTTTAAAGATGCTTTTAGGAGCTATTCTTATTTAATCATCACCATAATCTGCAGGGGAAATATCCCTATATATTCGACAAGGAAACCACAGCTAAGAGAGATGAAGTGACTTTCAGTTGGTTGCCTTATGAGTAAGCAATGGAGACAGTTACTGTTTAAGAGGAAGCTCTAAGCTATATGCCTCCGGTTTTGTTTCAGCTGGACTTTTAGTTTCATAATGGGCTTTTGGATGTAAACCCAAAAGCCTTCGTTTCATGGTTTTATTAATTATGTACTGTTGCTTAAATAAAGTGCCTATAAAATCTAGCAGCTTAAAAAAATAAACATTTATTATCTCACAGTTTCTGAGGGTGAGGAATTTTAGAGTGGCCAAGCTGGGTGGTTCTGGCTCAGTGTTTCCACTGAGGTAACAGGCAAGCTATTGCCCAGGTTACAGTCCTCTAGAGGTTCAACTGGGCCTGGTAGATTCCATTCCATACTCACTCATCTGGTTACTGGCCAGCTTCAGTTTTTTGCTGGCTGTTGACAGGCTGACAGCTTCAGTTCCTTGCCACCTGGCCTCTCCATAGGGCAGTTTATGACATGGCAGCTGGCTTCCCCACAATGAATGATCTGAGAGAAAAGAGCAACCAAAACAGAAGCTGTAGTTTTTTATAATCTAATTTAAGAAATATCATACCATCACTTCTGTATTCTTTTGGTCACACAGACCAACCCTTCTACTAGGTGGGAAAGGATACACAAATGTGCAAATACCAGGAGGCAGAGACCATTGGATACTGTCTTGGAGGCTGGCTACCATAGTTGTAGAGAAACTTTGAGGCCCAGGCTATACACATCATTTATTAAGGAGTTAACTTTATTAAAAAAATTTTAAAAAGATTTATTTATATATTTTTGAGAGAGAGAGAGAGAGAGAGAGAGAGAGCAAGCATGAGTGGGGGGGGGCAGAGGGAGAGGAAAACCCAAGCAGTCTCTATGCTGAGCTTTGAGTCTGACATGGGGCTGGATCGCATGACCTTGAGATCACCACCTGAGCTGAAACCAAGAGTCAGACGTTCAACCAACTGTGCTATCTAGGCGTCCCTAAGGCGTTAATTTAATACACAGGTTCAGATTGTATTCCGTGTTCCAGGCATGGTAGATATCAGGAAAATTCTTATATATCTTTAAGGGATGATTTCTCAGAACATAGGGAGCAGGGAGTCCTGCAGAATCCTCTTGAGTCTCTTTTATTTACAATCAATCTGTTGAAGTTGTAAAATAATCATGCCCAATTTTACAAATAGACACTTTATTGAGGATTTGGGAGCATGAGAAGATTTCTTTGCAATTGAGTGCTACCTGGTGAAATTAACCTTGGAAATCTGAGCATTTTGATTCTGTTAGCTATAGAGAAAATTAGCTGAGGGAACTATACGAGCCTCCAGCACTTAGTGCTTTTAAAACCACTTTCACGTTCATTTTCATGTGATCATCTCAAAGGAATAGCGTGATGAGATGGGAAATTGACTGCCATTTAAGTCAGTACATCTGAATTTGAGTTCCAGCTTTGGCAGTAACTGATTGTGTGATCTTGACAAAGTCATGTTCTCCCTCTGGACCCTGGTTTCCTTAAGTAAAACAAGGAGGTGTTAAATAGAGTTTCAGAGTTTTGAAGTGCAACTTCACAGGCTGTTGTGGTGAGACTGAGAAGTGGGAAGAGGCTAAGGAAATGGAACTTCCTCACCTCCTTTTCAGCCAGAGCAGCTCTACATTTATTTGTTTAAATATTGGTGTTTCTGTAAGATTTGATTGGCAAAAAGAGTTTGAGTGCCTTTTAAAAAGCTTGGAAACCATCGGATTGAGTGATTTCAAAAGACTTATCTATGTAAAGAAAGAAGTTGGTTTTTCTGATGCCACCGGGCAAGCAGTGGCCTAACAGGTGCTGGTGTAGTATCCTTTCTATGTTTCTACAGATGTCTCCTAAGAAACCTAAGATGTTTTTCTCCTCAGATGTTTTTCTTTAAGCCAGTGGAGGGAAAGGTGGTCATTTGTTGCTGATGGCTATGTCTCCAGTCTTTAAGGTGGTATAGCTTCTTCTGGAATTAGGATCCAGATCTGGAGAAATGAAGGACAGCCTTCCTTGGAGAGGCAGAGGTTGTGGAACAGGCTTCCTGGGAGAGGTGGTGGCTGGGTAAATCAGCAGCAGGTGAGAAGGACTAGTCATAAGTTGGCTTCTGTCATCTATTGATTATTTAGATGTGAACATACTTTCTGTGGCCCGTTACTGGTCCCTAAACCCATCTATCTTTTGGAGTCTAATTGAGAGGAGATGGGAAGAATTTCAAATGAATCTTGCTTCTGACAGCTTGGGAGGGTTCTTGTCTTCTGGTGGCTCCAATACTTTTTGTTATTTCCCCGTTGGCTGTAGGAAACGTCATTGTCAGTTGGTTGAAGTTAGTCTTTAGCCCTCTTTTCTCTACTCTCTGTTCTCTTTCCAGGTAATGTTCTTTTTGGAATAGAAGCCTGGAAATGAATAGTTTAGTGGAAAGAGGACTGGACTTAGAGTCAGTAGGTGTAGGTGAAACTCTAGCTCTCCTACTTACCTGTGTGAATTTAGGCAAGTTTCTTAATCTTTCTCAGTTTATTTCCTCATATGAAAATAGGATTGCTGTGAATATGAAAGGAAGTAAGCATGTAAAGTACTGCATCTGCCATAATACATGCTCATTTACTATTATTTTTGTACTTAAGTTTTTGAGCATTTAGGATAGATGCTAATTAAATTGTAAGACTACCATTTTATATTAGAGTAACAATATCAGTACTGGAAAAAGCCTTATGGATTATCTTATATATTCATTTAAAATTAGTACATTTTATAATTAGAATTGTTTAGGCTCAAAGTGAAGCAACAAATGGCCCAAGATCACCTAGTAGAGGCAGCGAGGACTCAGTTTATAATACCTCATTCTCCAATTATAAGAGTGTCTATGACTAGTCTGGGTGGCTGGGGCTGGCATAGGTATCCACAGTGGGTTCCTAAATTTATGGTTTGAGGGTGATTAATCTATGTGCCCTGAGAAACCAGTGGTTACCTTGAGGTTGAATACTGGTCAGTAGAGCTAATCTCAACTTCCCATACTTCTGAGAGGTATTGTCTGGTGTAGACCTGGGCCCTGAAGACCTACTTGGTTGTACTTTCCCTGACAGCTAAACCCACCCTTCCCTCTTCATAAGTTATAAAAACAAATCCTGAAAAGAGCAGACAAGTATAACCAGGATGTCTCTGGCTTTGAATGACCTAGTGTGTTGGAATTGAAATATGGAGGGAAGGAGAATGGAAAAGTTCAGGAAACTTCTTGGGTATTTTTTCCCCTCCAACATGTGCCAAAGACTGTTCTTTCTGTTGTGTGAAGAGAGAATTGTAGAATTTTATGACTGAAAGTTCCTTTTAAGGACATCTAACACAACTTTTACCCTATGTTTGAATTTCTTCTGTAAAGTTCCCACCAAATATTTCTCCAGTATCTGCTTGCATACTTTCATGATGGAGAGCTCTCTATTGCTAGAGACAGTCATTTTCTTGGTTTGACATTTTGGCCCTTAATACTAAAATCTATTCCTATGTGGCTCCTAATCACTGGCCTCTCACCGGATGAAATAGTGCATGTCAAATCTTGGGGTGTCCATCTTCCATTCCACATCCAGCTAAGGGAATCAGGCAAGACAGAGACCCAGAAGCTCAGTTCTATAGCCTCCAATTCATCCTCATGTTTTTGTGGGTAAGTGGGTTTAATAAAATTATTTATTCTTTTTCATGGACTTGTTGAATTTATTAGTATTAGAATCATTAGAATTTATTATTAAAATTTATTTATTTATTTATTTATTTATTTTTATTTATTTATGACAGTCACAGAGAGAGAGAGAGAGGCAGAGACACAGGCAGAGGGAGAAGCAGGCTCCATGCACCGGGAGCCCAACGTGGGATTCGATCCCGGGTCTCCAGGATCGCGCCCTGGGCCAAAGGCAGGCGCTAAACCACTGCACCACCCAGGGATCCCCTTAAAATTTATTAATTCTAGAAAGAACCTTGGTGATTATATGGCCTGGGTGTTTTTGTTTTTGTTTTTGTTTTTTTAATCATTTGATAGCTTAGTAACTGAGTTCCAGAGAGGTAAAATCATCTCTCCAAAGACACCATAAATTCTGGCATTAAGACTCTGGACTCCTGGTAGTACTGGATGTATTCCATAGATAGCTCTTCTAGAGAAACTGTTATGAAACTCTAAAACTTTTTTTTTTTTAAGTGCCATGTGGCACTCATGTACCTTGAGATTGTCTCTCTCTATTAGGAGAGACAGCATCAGTTAAAAATTTCATAGATTTTTATCTAAAAATAACATGCTATTTTTCAGTATCACAAGAGAAGGTAAAGGGTTCTATCCACAGATATTTATAGAGTACCTATAGGAATTCATGTGCCAGATTCTTTAAAATTTGTACTTCAAGACACACTCAGGAATCTTCACTTTTGTGAAGTTTCCTAACTGTTCCCTTCCTCCACCCCCATTTCCTCATGGAAATGTTCCTCGTTATAGTTCTCATGCTGCACAATGTGGTGTGGTGAAAAGAATATGGACATTGGGTTTAAACAGGCAGACCTGGGTTGGATTTTGGATTCAGGTGTAATTCACATAAAGTGGTTCTCAGAGTTCTAGACACACAATAAAAGTTCCTGAAATGTTGGTTACTGTTATTGTAATTATTTTTGCTGTTACTTATGTCTTATCTTCCCCTTTAACTTGAGAACTATCAAGGGCAGTGTTTTTTTTTCCCAACTGTGTAAGTCATAACCCATGGATTGTAGTTTTAACATAGTACATTGTGCCAGCATTTTTAAAAAGTCAAATAGAATATGCCAGAAGGGACACCTCTGTGGCTCAGCAGTTGAGCATCTGCCTTCAGCTCAGGGGTCCCAGGGGTCCCAGATGGAATCCTGCATTGGGCTCCCTGTGGGGAGCCTGCCTCTCCCTCTGCCTATATTTCTGCCTCTCTGTCTGTGTCTCCCATGAATAAATAAATGAAATCTTAAAAACAAGAATATGCCAGAAAAAATTCAGAGCACCTGTATATGGAAAGAGCAGGGATCGTTTTGTGAAACTAGTGTTTTATGTTTTTAGATGTGTGTGTGCATGTGTACTGTGTCTCTGTATAAATTGTATTCTTACTATAGTTGTAGTCAAAACAGTTTGAGAAGCCCTGCCTTAGAGAAGAGACTGCCTGCTATTTATATCTTTTCTTCATAGGAGCTAGCACAGGGTCTGGAACAAATCTAAAGCACATGCAACTAAGACATGGTAGCCTGAAATTAATTGCTTATTATGTGATACAGGCAGTAAATACAATATAGGTTCAAAGACAAGGGAAATTGTCTTGAGAAATAGTTTAGTAAATTAGTTGAGAGCTTAGTTTTCTGATGTCTGAAAGATCTGGGGATAAATTGTAGCTCTCCTAGTTACTACTCATTGGCTAAGAAATAAGGCGAGTTACTTAATCTCTTTTATCACATTTTCTTCATCTCTGAAATAGGAATAATAATGACCTCAGGTTGTGAAGTTATGATAGTGGCCAACACATAATGAGCACTTGCTTATTTTCATGGGCTGCAGTCGTCATGGGAGGCTTTTTTAAGAAGGCAGACATTTGTCCTCAAAATACTAGTAAGAATTAGATGGGAGAAATGTTTGACGTGTCCTGTATGCAGCTGAATACTCTGTTAAAGCCATTGGTAGTCTTTTTCTTTTACGTATTCTTTTTCCATGTTTTCTCTCACCAAGATACCCATAGTCTTTTTTTCCTCTTAAAAACCATTTCCTGGGAAGAAAGTCCAGTGTATGCTGTTACAACTTGCCTGTGGCCCCTCCTAAGGCTAGTTCATTCCTATAGACAGGGAAAAGGAAATTACTTCAGGTTGTCTGACCCAAGTTCTGCTTTTAGGCAGAATGCCTGCTTAGCCTCGGGGAAGAGCAGAGAGAAGTGGCCAAAGCAGCTCAGCTGGGCCCCTGTAAAAAATAAATAATAATAAAATAAATAAAATAAAATAAAATAAAATAAAATAAATAAAAATAAAAATAAAAATAAAATAAAATAAAATAATGTAAATAAGAGTTCTTGGCTTCTGGTCCAAAGCCCAGACTGGAGCTTGAAAGAGCAGGTTTTTCTAAAGGTAGGTAACTGGGATGGTGGGGAGAAAGATCATCACTGTCTCTGACTTCTGATGATACTAGAAAAGAAATAGATGCAAACCTGGGAAGGAGGGATAGGGAGAGAAAGACGGTGAAGGGTAGAAGGATCAGAGAAGGGAAAGAGAAAGTGCTCACAAAGTTATCTAAGTTAGCTCCATGAGAGGAGTACTAGTCTTGGAGTCAGGAGACTTAGGTTCCAGTTTAGGCTTTCCTACTGAAACTCATTTTAGGCCTTGGTAAAGAAAGGGGCCCTCTAAAACCCGTTTCAGGTCTAAAACTTTTATAACTGGTTAATAAAATCTAGAAGAGAGATCCAAATAAAATACTCCAGCATTTCACAGGAGGTAGAAGAGAGAGCTATTGATTTGTTTAGTCTATATTGGAGTTTCTTTACTTTGAGACTTGATATTTTGGATCATATAAACCTTTGTTTGGGGGTGAGGGATTGTTCTGTGCATTGTAAGGTATTTAGCAGCGTTTTTGTCCTTTACCCACTCGATGCCAGAAGCATCTACCCCTCCCTCCAGTTGTGACAAAAATGTCACTAGACATTGCCGGATGTCCTCTGGGGGACAAAACCAATACTGATTGAGAACCAGTGGTCTATCAACATGCAAATTGTAGAGAAACGCAAAGATAAAATCAATAATAATATAATCTTATTTATTATTAAAGATTTATTATTTTAGAGATGGAGGAGGCAAGAAGGAGAGGGAGAGAGAAACAGGCAGACTCTCCACTGAGCGTGGAGCCCAACATGGGGCTCTTGATCTCATGATCCTGAGATCACAGCCTGAGCTGAAACCAAGGGTCAGAGATGCTCAACCACCTGAGCCACCCAGGTGCTGGAGCCACTCAGGCACCCCTCTTATTCTTATATAGCACTTACTAGTACCAGGCACTGTTATAAACCCTTAAATGTATTAGCTCATTCAATTTCCATAGTAAACTTATGAATTAAGTACTATTATTGTTCCTGTTTTACAAATGAGGAAACTGAGGGGGAAAAGTTAAGTGCATTAATAGCAGCTAACATTTTTATGAGTTGCTATGTGTTGGGAATTCTAAGTACTTTATGAACATGTAATCTCATTAACCCTCCGAATCACAATGTGAGTGGGTTCAGATGTTATCACAATTTTATAGATGGGGAAGCTATAGCATGCCTAACTCTGTACTGAGCACTGCGGGCACACTGGAGTAGATTAGTTTCCAGAGTAGTTTTTCCCGTTTTATCTTGCGAACAATTTTGTGAAGTAGATAGTATTATATCTCCTTTTTTTTTTTTTCTTTCTTTCTTTCTTTCTTTCTTTCTTTCTTTCTTTCTTTCTTTCTTTCTTTCTTTCTTTTAAGATATCTGAAGACACTGAGACTCAGGGATAGAAAGGCTTAGAAACTTGTGGAGCTGGCTGGCATATGTTATATGTATGCTTTATGTTTTTTGTGGTTGACCATGATGCCTCCAGCCACAGAAAGTAGCAGGCAGTCAGGTGACATGTGCAAAGAATACTGAGTCCCTGTTTGTGATAGGGAGCTGAGAGTTCTTTTTGATTTGTAACCTAATGTTGGTGAGGTGTTCTTTTGCCCACTTACTTCCTGATTGACCTTGGCTGTATATCATAACTTGTAATTATGTTATGATGGGCTTGTTTATTTTTTTAAATATCTGACTTCTGCAGTGCTCTATTCTGTAAGCTCCATAAATATTGGCTTATGTGTAAATAGACTGTTCACCATAATATCTCAGCACAGTGCCTTACATGCAGTAGTTAGTTTTGTTTGTGAAATTTCTGAATCAGTAGGCACATGGAAGGGAACTGAGAATTAGATTGATTTATTCAGGATTAGACAGCAATTTGGTAGCAATTTTGGGATTAGAATTGATTTTTCCTATCCTCAGGCCTAGAATTCTCTATAAAACATCATGTTTCTTGCATATGATTGGGATGATATGATCTTATTGTGTGGCCATATGCAAATGCCTCAGTTTCCCTTCTATAAACAAAAGTACTAAAAAGCCATTCTTCTTTCAGTCTTTGTTGCCACCAATAATGTACTGGTGTGGCCTCCAACCACAGGATAAATGGTCTCCTAAAAACCAGGGAAGCCTCATTCTTCTTGCCAACTTAGAACTAGGAATCATGTTCTCTCTCCTGAACAACTACTTCCTATTTCAGTGGTGATATGGTGATAAAGTATACTGATTGAAACAGAAAGTAGGTTTGAATTGCAGGGGAAGAAGGCAATTGGAGTATCTACTTATACCCTTTCTTTATATTCAGGACTGTATGCTGAGTGCCTGCTTTTTTACTTCTCATTGTAAAATTTGGGGTCTGTTCATTTTCCTTTTAGCTTGTGGGGAAAAAGCCACAGAGCTACTTAAATTAAATGAGAAAAAATTCCTTCTCTTTTTGTTTCAGTTGTTTTGATCAGTAAGATGATAGATTTTGATTAAGGGAGACATTTGTCGGGGATCCCTGGGTGGCGCAGCGGTTTGGCGCCTGCCTTTGGCCCAGGGCGCGATCCTGGAGACCCGGGATCGAGTCCCACGTCGGGCTCCCGGTGCATGGAGCCTGCTTCTCCCTCTGCCTGTGTCTCTGCCTCTCTCTCTCTCTCTGTGACTGTCATAAAAAAAAAAAAAAAAAAAAAAAAAATTAAAAAAAAAAAAGGGAGACATTTGTCTTTTCCTTTCTTTGGAACACTTAGAGGCCATTGTAGGGTTATTTGTTGACCTAATTTCAATATTGTTCTGTCTTAAGGAATAGGGAGGCCCAAGGAGAGGGAGAGAAATGGGAAAACAACTGGTTAATGGAGCCATTAGAACACTACTAACATGGGGATCCCTGGGTGGCTCAGCGGTTTGGCGCCTGCCTTTGGCCCAGGGCGTGATCCTGGAGTTCCAGGATCGAGTCCTGCGTCAGGCTGCCGGCATGGAGCCTGCTTGTCCCTCTGCCTGTGTCTCTGCCTCTCTTTCTCTCTATGTCTATCATTAAAAAAAAAAAAAAAAAAAAAAGGGATCCCTGGGTGGCGCAGCGGTTTAACGCCTGCCTTTGGCCTAGGGTGCGATCCTGGAAAACCCGGGATCGAATCCCATGTCGGGCTCCCGGTGCATGGAGCCTGCTTCTCCCTCTGCCTATGTCTCTGCCTCTCTCTCTCTCTGTGTGACTATCATAAATAAAAAAAAAAAAAAAAAAATAACACCACTTTTTTTTTAAGATTTTATTTATTTATTCATGAGAGACACAGAGAGGCAGTGACATAGGCAGAAGAAGAAGAGGGCTCCTTGAAGGGAGCCCCATGTGGGACTCAATCCCTGGACCAGGATCACACCCTGAGCTGAAGGCAAACACTCAACCAATGAGTCACCCAGGTGTCCCCCAACAACATTTATTGATTAAGTTCACCATCTTATATGGGCATGGTTTGTGGTGCCTCACAACAATGACAGTGGTAATATCAAAGATCACTGATCACAGATCATCAGAATAAATATAATAATAACAAAAAAATTTGAAATATTGCGAGAATTACCAAAATGTGCCAGAGACACGGTGAGCAAATGCTGTTGGAAAAATGGCACCAGTAGACTTGTTCAGTGCAGCATTACCTCAGATCTTCAATTTGTAAAAAATTGTCTGTGAGGTACAATAAAATGACATATGCTTGTATTATAAAAATTCTTTGTATATTCTTACAGTTCCTTATCAGATATATGATTTATAAATATTTTCTCCTGTGGATTTTCTTTTCACTTTACTCGCAGCACAAAGGTTTTTAATTATGTCCAGTTTATTTATTTATTTATTCATTTATTTATTTATTTATTATTTTATTTTATTTTATTTTATTTTTTTCTGTTTGGGCTTTTGGTGACATATCTGAAAAATAATTGTCTAGTCCCAGGTCACAAATGTCTACAACTAGGTTTTCATGTAAGTGTTTTGTAGTTTTAGCTTTTACATTTAGATCTAGGTGCCATTTTTTTAAAAATATTTTTTTTATTCATGAGAGACACAGAGAGAGAAAAGCAGAGACACAGGCAGAAGGCAAAGCAAGCTTCATGAGGGGAGCATGACATGGGACTTGATCCCAGGTCTCCAGGATCATGCCCTGGGCTGAAGGTGGTGCTAAACCACTGAGCCACTTGGGCTGCCCTAGGTACCATTTTGAATTACTTTTTGCATATGATATGAGATAGTAGTCCAGCTTCATAATTTTTCAGGTGGGTGTCCAGTTGTCCCAGGACCACTTGTTGAAAAGACTATTCTTTTCTCATTGAATTGTCTTGGCATTTTGTCAGAATCATCTGACCATAGATAGAAGAGCTAATTCCTGGACTCTCAATTCTGTTTTATTGATCAATATCCCTGTCTTTATGCCAGTACCACACTGTGTTCATTATTGCAGCTTGGTAGTAATTTTTGAAATTGGGAAATAAGACTCTTCCAACTTTGTTCTTTTTCAAGGTTATGCAAGTCTTGTATTTCTTTTATTCTTTTTGATGCTATTGTGAATGTAACTTAAAACAAATTTTCAGCTTTTGGAACGTTCATTGCTTATGTACAGAAATAGAATTGATTTTTGTATTGCTCTTGTATCCTGCAACTTGGTTGAACTCATTTATTAATTATTAATTATTTAATTATTTCTAATAGTTGTGTGTGTGTATGTCTAGATTCCTCAGGGTTTTCTTTGCTTTCTTTCTTTCTTTTTTTTTTTTTTTAAAGATTTTATTTATTTGAGAGACAGAACAATCATGAGCAAGGGGAGAGGAAGGTCAAAGAAAGAGGGAGGAGCAGGCTCTTTATTGAACAGGAGACCATCGTGGGGCTCAATCCCAGGACCCTGGAACTATGACCTAAGCTGAAGGCAGATAAGCTTAACTGACTGAGCCACCCAGGCGCCCCAGGATTTTCTACCTACAAGATCATGTCATTTCAGATAGAAACAGTTGTACTTCTTCCTGTCCAATCTGGTTGCTTTTATTTATTTATTTTTCCTTGCCTAATTGCTCTGGCTAGAACCTCTAATACAATGTTAAATAAGGGTGGCAAAAGTAGATATCCTTATTTTGTTCCTGATTTTAGGGAGAAAGCATTCAATTATTTACCAATTTAAGGATGATATTAGGTGTAAGTTTTTTTGTAGATGCCCTTTATCAAGTTAAGGAAGTTCCTTCTATTACCAATTTCTTTCTTTCTTTCTTTCTTTCTTTCTTTCTTTCTTTCTTTCTTTCTTTCTTTCTTTCTTTCTTTCTTTCTTTCTTTCTATTTATTTATTTATGATAGTCACACAGAGAGAGAGAGAGAGGCAGAGACACAGGCAGAGGGAGAAGCAGGCTCCATGCACCGGGAGCCTGATGTGGGATTCGATCCCGGGTCTCCAGGATCGCGCCCTGGGCCAAAGGCAGGCGTTAAACCGCTGCGCCACTCAGGGATCCCTATTACCAATTTCTTGAATGTTTTATCATGAAAGGGTGTTACATTTTGTCAATGCTTTTCTTATGTCAGTAGAGATGATCTTATGGCTTTTGTTATTTGCTCTGTTAATATGTGTATTGATTGATTTGTGGGGGGGGTACATTAAACCAACATTCTGCACCCTGGATCATTTTGTGTTTTATGAGTTTTTTTTTTTAAGATTTTATTTATTTATTCATGAGAAACACAGAGAGAGAGAGAGAGGCAGAGACACAGGCAGAGGGAGAAGCAGGCTCCATGCAGGGAGCCTGACATGGGACTTGATCCTGGGTCTCCAGGATCATGCCCTGGCTGAAGCCGGCGCTAAACCACTGAGCCACCTGGGCTGCCCAATGAGAAGTATTTTTGGACACCAACTACTTATGAAGCCTGTGGGAATATACACATGGCTAAGATATTGGGGCCATTTGCTGTAATTGTGAAGACAGAAAAACACAGGTTTATTAAAGTTGAAAACACAGGAATATGATAAAGACAGCATCTTGTGTCAATGTGTGATAAGTAGTTATCAAATGAACTGTAAAATGACTTTATTTTCAGGCCACTCAGCAATTATAGGGTTGGCATATTATAACTCTTTTTGTCTTCAGATATGTCTTTTCCTTTCTCCATGTCTCATATTCACCATCTGTACATGGGAAAATTGGACTTAGTGGTATGCAAGTTAACCTCTAGTTATAGCATATTGTGAAATTACTTGACTTCTGCGGGGCTTCCTTCACTTTGGTCTTTCTAAAGAGTTTGCTGTTTTGATAAGTTCTAAGTGGCTAGGTATTTAGATGATTCTGGTTCTGAGTGGAAGAAAGATGCTTTGCTTTTTTTTTAGTTGGCCTTACTCACATTCCCATCTCAGATAGATGATTTCGTTTCATATTATTCCAAATTCTGGTGAAATGGGATAACTCTTGAGAAGGGCCATTTCCTTCAGCAGCACAAACTCTGTGAGGAGGAAAGATAATTGGAGAGGGAGTTGGGGGTATGTGTTTCAGGCTCAGCTGTACATTTAAATTGGACACATCAGTTGATTCCTTTCTTGTTTTAGTTGCTTCTTCTAAAGAAGAAAGATTGAAAAAAGAGTACCACTATTATTGCATAATCTTTCAGGGTTGTTATGAGGCATAAATTATATTGTAGATGCATATAACTGTATATGCACATTAGTTATTTGCAAATAATATAGCAAAAATAACTTAAATAATGTAAATAATGTAGCAAATAATGAAAATATAAATAATGCAAATTATTGTTGTAAATAATAGCAAAATGTTACAAATAATATAGCAAATGTAGCTAAAGTATAGGTACATTTTAAGCCTCTGCTATTCATGCACTTTTGATAGGTGCTTTATTTTTTTACTTTTTACTTTTTATTTATTTATTTATTCATTTTTTAAAAGATTTTATTTATTTTTTCATAAGAGACACACACAAAGAGAGAGAGAGAGAGAGAGGCAGAGACACAGGCAGAGGGAGAAGCAGGCTCCATGCAGGGAGCCTGACATGGGACTTGATCCAGGGTCTCCAGGATCATGCCCTGGGCTGAAGGCAGCGCTAAACCGCTGCGCCACTGGGGCTGCCCAATTTTTTTTTTTTTATATTTTATTTATTTATTCATGAGAGACACAGAGAGAGGCAGAGACATAGGTAGAGGGAGAAGACTCGATCCCAGGACCCCAGGACCATGACCTGAGCCAAAAGCAGACACTCAACCACTGAGCCACCCAGATGCCCCTTGATAGGTGCTTTAAACCTTATTTCTCCAACACTTTATAATAAAAACTTTATCCCCATTTGATAGATGAGGAAGTTCCAGTTCACAAAGGTTCAATAATCAGGTTAAGGTGGCAGAATCAGGAATCAACACTAGATCTAATTCCAGAGTCCATATTCTATTTTATTTTACTGCCATGGTGTCATTACTGTTGGTGTTTAGTTTGGTAACTTGCTCAAAATGGTATCTTTTAGACTTCTCGACTGAGAAGTTACTCTTTTCTCCTTCATAATTAAGAAGTACTTTGTAGGGAGCTGTTATGAAATATCCTTTTCTGTGCCAAACTTTCAGTATGTTTAGTTATTTGTATCTGCATGGACTCATGGCTTCCTATTTTATTCAGTAGATAATACATTATTGCTATTATTATTTATTTTGATGCTCCAGTTCTTCCTGATTTGGCTAGTAAGAGCCCCATTCAAGTTGGCTTCTGTCTACTTTTCACATGTCCCTGCCGTTCATTGACCACTCCTTTGCTTTCTGGCGCAAGAAGATATTCTAGGTTCATCATAGACTTCTCTGCTCCAGCCCTGGAATAAGCCATTTCACCAAGGAACCTTGATTTCTTTTAGTGTTAAGTGGTATTTAGAAGCCAAAATCTGGCTGCTAGGCATGCTTATTTTTGTTGGGCTTGTGCTGCTCCCAGGTCCTCTCAGTAGATAGTGAGGAACTGAAGTTCTGTCTCCCCATTATAGGCTCTCCTCACTGTATGGATGCTCTCCTCATGTTGTGTGGGTTCAACACCCTAGACTAGGCTGCTCTGTCATGGAGAGTTCTTCACTTCTTTAGCTTGAGTTTTGACATGCTGTACCAGGCATCCTGGCCCTCATATGGATGCCCTCCTCACTGTACTTAGACTCTTATATCCCTTACCAGTCCACCCCCTCCCCACTGTAGACCCTCCTTACCCTGCTTAAGGTCTGATAATGATGTTCTGTTGCCCTTATTAGGGCTATTAACATATAGTGGCTTCCTAACAGTCTTATTGCTTCTAATCTTCCCTTCCCTTTCACACTTCTGCTAGAGTGATCTTTCTAAAATGTAAGTCAAATCATGCCACTGTTCTGCTTTAAAAAATTATAATAGTTTATCTTGCTTGTAGAATAAATTTCAAGTTCCTTAGACTGGCATTTTAAGGCCCTCTAGACTCTGATCCAAATGTGCCTTTCCTGAATTCCTCTGTGCACCCTGCACCCCAACCATGGTCACTGGCCATTCCTTAGATCTGCTTCTATGCACATACTCTTCCAAGTTTTTGCATTTGCCTTCTCTACCTAGTTTAGCCAACTCCTTTCTTTGCAAATTCCTTGGTGTGTTTGTTTGTATTGTGTATTGTTTGTATGGTGCGGGTTATCAGGGTTTGAGTACAGTATAGTGAAGAGAGCAT
Source organism: Vulpes lagopus (assembly GCF_018345385.1). NCBI lineage: Eukaryota > Metazoa > Chordata > Mammalia > Carnivora > Canidae > Vulpes > Vulpes lagopus. Next base: position 28,363,934 of record NC_054838.1, on the reverse strand, counting down.
CCATAAAGGAAGGGGGTTACCTGGTGAAGTCTCTCTGACATCCATAGTTAAAGTCAGTCCTTTTTTTCCCCACTTCTGATGGAGTACATACTTCATTCCCCGTTTTCATGATTAGCTTTTATCTGTTGCCCCTGATTCATTGGCTGCTCCTTGAATGCCCCAACACATGGCATTGCATCTTGTAGACTCTCAGTGAAGTCCAATAGAACTTGTTGAGGGAATGACTTCTGAGTTGTGAGTCTGTTGTTTTCATTTTAAGTCTTTTTTACAGGCCCTGCTGAGGTCCAAGAGGCTATGACTGCATGAAAGCATTTGGGCTGTGGTACTGCTGGGTCAGATGCCTGTCCTATGCCAGAGCTCTTTCTGAGAAAAGCATATATTCACATTGCTCTCCTTTTCTGGTGAATTCCAAATACATCCTTTTACAAAAATTTCTCTACACTGTTATCCCAAATGAAAGAATTGCTGGCTACATGTATATGGGTATCTGCGGCTGCAAATAATAATAGCTACCTGACTTTATGAAAAACCTTCCCCAGACTATGAAAGACAGTGTAATGACAACGTGTGTCTTCTGTCAGTCTGTCTACCACTCAGTCTGTCTGTCTTTGGAGAACATTTATGCTGAAGTGTCAGCAAAGGAAGATTTTAAACTTTCTCAGTAACTAATCTGTATTGTGTAGGTGCTGAGAGGGGAGAAAAGAAGCATCACAGGTTAGGTTCCTTGTGGGATATGTGGGTGTCTAGGGAGGAAGAAAATGATAGGGGACTGGATTTTCATAGGTCTCATTGTCAGGCCCACTTACTCTATAGTTATTGTCACATCTTGGTCCTCTCTTATTCCACTTCTTTCCTCCTCCAGATCTTTGGCTAGGCTTTTCTAAGTTTGAACTGATTTCAAAGCCTAGGCTCTTTGCCATGTTTTATAATCATAACAGTAAATGATAAAAAAAAAAGATTGTTCACTTTTGCCTTTCCTGTCAGATTTTTAGTCTAGTTAAAATAATTTCAAAATTGAGGTCAAAACATTTTCTAACATACATGTTCAATTTTTAGCTCATCCTACTGAGGCAGGACACCACAGGGATTGTAGTCAGGCTTACCTACAAGGCTAACTCTTAGTTTGATTTGGCCCGAGAGACAATGGAATGCTCTTAACTCAAGATTAGCACTGTTCCATCTGCCTAGTGGTAATTGACATTAAAGGAGAATAAGGCTTTAGTTCTATAATATTGGGGAAGCAGCATGGGAAGCTCTTGAGGATATGACAGAACTGACTTCTAATTCCATCTTAATATTTACTAGGTTTGCAGTCTTTGGCAGATTTAAGTTCTCTGTCTTGTTTTTATAAAATGAGGATAATAAAGCCAATTTTTTAGAGCTGTTAGGATAAATGATTCTTCTAGGGCAGACTCTGATTTTGACTTTGTCACTAACAGTGGGAGTCATCACCCTAAGTATTGTACTATGGCTTAATGTATCATTTCATACATCTCAAGCCACTTTGACATCATCTTATGTAATCTTCACAGTATGCTCAGAGAGCGAAAGACAGTATGATTGTTCTCACATGAAAAATGAGCAAACTGATGCTTAAAGAAGTAGTTTGTCTAAGGACCAGGACTTCAGTCTTAGTTCAGAACTCCCTTTGTACACTGACCAGTCCTAGGAGAGGGCACTGTAGTAAAAGTTGTCCTGAACTTGGGCAGCCTGGGTGGCTCAGAGGTTTAGCACTGCCTTCAGCCCAGGGTGTGATCCTGGAGACCAGGGATTGAGTCCCACCTCAAGCTTCCTGCATGGAGCCTGCTTCTCCCTCTGCCTGTGTCTCTGCTCTCTCTCTCTCTTTCTTTCTCTCTCTCTGTCTCTCATGAATAAATAAATAAAATCTTAAAAAAAAAAAAGTTATCCTGAACTGAAAGTCAAGAATATCCTGATTAGTCTTCACTGGGAGAATTTGGGAAAATAATTTCAGTTTCTATTTTAGAACAAATATGCTAACTATTCTGCCTAACTCACTTTGGTTTGTTATTCAGTAGTTCTTGAGGATTTGCTATGCTGTACACTGTGCTAGGTGCGACACCTTCCCTCAAGCTGCTCACACTTTGCTCTGGAGAATAGATAATCTGAATAAGTGAGAAGAGCCTTGGCAAATGTGTGTGTGTCCTGGCAGATGGGGGTGGTCCTGGTAATGTAGGGGTCCAGGAGAGATGGTTTGGGATGGGGCTTTGCTTGTGAGGGAGGAGAAATCTCACAGGATTTTATGTAAGAATTAAATTGGACAATGGGAATGATTATGCTTTGTTGATTATAATGAACTGCATAAATGTTAATGACTGTCACATCTTACAAGAACTTACTGACCTAGTAGAACATCACAGCTGGAATCTAAGCTTAATTAATGTGAGAAGAAAGATTTTAGTGGCAAGAAAGATTGAGAGCACATTAAAAAAAACCCCACAGAAACAACTGTGTCTAAAGTGTCTATGAGTTCTTAAAATGGGGATATGCCTATTAAAATGTCTTCTGCTTTGATAACACAATGAACCTTAAAACTGCTTTGGGGTTTATAAAGAATTTATTTATGATAATGAAATTTTAAAAAAGCCATTTGTGTTGCTGCAGTTTTAAATATTTAAGAGGTATATTTAACAAGCATGTATCCTGGGATATAAATGGGACAGAGATCAGTTGAATGGATGGGCCAAAAGATCTGTATGTTTTTATTTTTGTTTTGATTCAGTAGATATAATTGTTAAGAACTGTCTATGTGGGAATCTTCAATTGGGTACTGAAGAAACAGAAATGGATGAAACATTCTTTAACCAAAGTGCCTTCTGGCTGGAGATATAAGACACCTATGGTAAATTTTCAAGAGGTGCTCTCAGATCTTAAAGGAGGAGGACCTATTCATATTCAAGCCTTTGGGCAGAGATGGCAAATTAGAGATAACACTTGAAGATTAAAAGTTTGCCAGGAAACAAAGGGGGATAATGAGAGATAAGGCTCTTCCAGCAAGAGGTAGCAGCAAGAACAAAGGCACAGAGGCTTAGAGTAGTACCTGTACTCAAAGCACTCAGCAAATAAGAGATAAATTTCTTAGAATTCGAAAGCTGGGATATTGGAACTGATGACTTTGTGTTCTTTTTTGGGGGGAGATGGTAAGATTTTATTTGTTAGGATTAGTGGCAATATATAAGGCTGGAGGTTTTTTTTTAAATTTGTATTTTTGCTCTACCATTTAAAAAAAATTAGAGTATAACTGACATAGAACATTTTATTAGATTTAGGTGTGTAACATAATGATTCCATATTTATATATACATTGTAAAATGTTCACCAGTGTAAGTCTAGTTAACATCTGTCATGAGACATAGTCACAAAATTTTTCTTTCTTTTTTCTTCTGATTGAAGACTTTAAGATTTGCTTTCTTAGCAACTTTCAAATATACAATACAGTATTATTAGCTATAATCACCATGTTGTGTATTACATCCCCAGGACATTTATTTTATAGATGGAAGTTTGTGCCTTTTGATTTCCTTTGCCAGTTTCACCAACCCCTATCCCCCACTTGGCAACCACCAATCTGTTCTATGTATCTATGAGCTTTTTTTTTTAGATTACACTTACAAGTGTGATCACACGTATTTGTCTTTCTCTGACATTTCACTTAGTGTAACAAACTTGAGGTCCATCCACGTTGTTGCAAATGGCAAAATTTCCTTCTTTTTCTATGGCTGAATAGTATTCTGTTATACGTATACATCACATTTTCTTTATTCATCCATCAGTGGACACTTAGATTGTTTCCATATCTTGACTATTGTAAATAATGCTTCAGTGAACATTGAGGGGTGGTGCATATATCTTTTCAAATTAATGTTTTACTTTCTTTGGATAAATACCAGAAGTTGAATTGCTGGGTCATATAGTGGTTCTATTTTCAGTTATTTGAAGACTATTCATACTCTTTTCCGTAGTGGCTATACCAATTTACATACACACTAGCAGTGCACAAGGGGTCCCTTTTCTCCACATTCCCAGCAACACTTGTTATTTTTTGTCTTTCTGATAATAGCCATTCTAACAGCTGTGAGGTGATATCTCAATGTGATTTAGATTTGCATTTCCCTCATGATTGGTGATGATAGGGTGTATTTTTAAAAAACAATTTATATATGGGAAGAAAAAGTATAAGCAACAGATAACTAAGATGAATAGGTATCATTTGTTTGTACTGCACAGCATTTTGTGTTCCCCAATTTATGAGTCTTCTTGGGGGCGTAGATGCTAGACCCTAAAGGAGATAAAAATGTATCTTAGGTAGTTGCTTTTCATACTGCCCTGCTTTTGGAGCACAGGCCTAGCTTTCACCCATACCATACTTGGCTTTGAGACTTAATGATATGAGAGAGAAAGTAATGGGGAGCTAACTTTCTGCCTTTGGCGACAGAGGCAGGTAGCATCAGCCTGCAAGTTTCTCTCTGGCACTGAAGTGGTATTGATGCTAGTGACTCTTGCACTGCGGTTGAATTCTTGCACTACCAGAAGTGGCAGTGCTACCCATTCTAGCATCTAATGATCAGAAGTAATAGCAATCATTTCCTTATTGAACTGGGTCATCAGTGTGGCTTTGTGCTTTGTGTTGGATTCGATGTAGAGGTGATAGAAAAATAAGAGTCAGAGGTCAATGAAACTTTTGGCTAAGCAACTGAAAGAGTTGGATTGCTATTTACTGAGGTGGGGGCCGGGGAGGGCGCAACTGAAGAACAGATTTTTGACCTGTTAAGTCTATCAGTGACATAGCTTTGTTTCTATTGTATTTAGAAATGCGTTGCTGCTGCTGCTGCTTCTCCTTTTTTAAATACTTTATTTCTTGAAACTAAGAAGTAGGTCTCCTCATGTTTGTATCCCTCAACACTATCACTGTGTCTGGCATGTAGAACATATTCAGTAAATAGTAACTGACTGATGAGATTATTTGCTGTTTCCTTGAATGACTAGACTATTTACTCTTTTCTAAACAGAGTACATGCTTTTTCCTCCTTTGAATCTTTGCTTTTGTGGTTCCCTCAAACGAATTCTGTATCTATCCCCAGTCTCAATACCTCTGTGTATAAAAATTCTACTTCTTCAGTACCCAGCCCAAATATTGTCTTCTCTACCAAACTTTCCCCATCTCTATAGATGCAATTAATGTCTCCCTTCCCTGCACTTTTTTTTTTTGGCCTGGTTTGAACTTCAAGTACACTTTCATTTATTTGCTTTGTAACTGCTGCTAATAGGTTTTGCCCCCTTTTCCATTTCCATCCCTCCATTGCTTATTTTTCTTGAAGTGTTTTTGTAAGCTATTATTATTTATTTTATACTTCACCTCATTTCATAGTCCTTAATAGGCAACTGGCTCTGCCATATGAAAGAATGGTATGTTTGATGACTACTTTATAAAGTAGCGAAGTCATCATTGTTAACTGACTTCCTCTTACATTTAAGTGGTAATATGGGAAGATTGTAATTCTCATACGGTATATGTATTGTTCTTAAAATTATTTGCAGTTGCAGGGAATCCCTGGGTGGCTCAGCGGTTTGGTGCCTGCCTTTGGCCCAGGGCGTGATCCTGGAGCCCCGGGATCGAGTCCCACGTCGGGCTTCCGGCATGGAGCCTGCTTCTCCTTCCGCCTGTGTCTCTGCCCCCCTCTCTCTCTTTCTATGTCTATCATGAGTAAATAAATAAAATCTAAAAAAAAATTATTTGTAGTTGCAAAATAATCAAATAAAAACAATGTTTTTCAAATCCAGTGAATCCAGTGGGTACTATACTCCTCTTGTAAGCCATTAGGTTGAAACCTGTAGTGTCTAAACAAAATTTGCTAATTATTACCAAACATTAGCCTTTATATAGTGTTACCAGGGATTGCAAACTCATATCCCTATACAAGCCAGGTGAGTAATCTAAAAGGGCCTGCTCAAGCCTAAGGTTGAGTACACAGATAAGGCATTATTGGTTAGTGTCTGTGGCTTGGAAGGATAACTTATAAGTTACTACTTTGTAAACCTAAGGACTATATAAATGCAAGAAATAATTGCACCTAAAACAAGGTAAATGCTAAGTTGTGTAAACTTGGGCAAGTTATTTGATACCTCTGAGATTTAATTTCTTTCTTTGAACATGTTTTTTCCTCTGAAGTCCCTTCTACCTCATTTGATTCTGCTTTTTCATTTCTTTAGCTAATAGTTTCTTCCTTGATTTTAAGTTTGATTCATTATCAGCCCTGACTAATAAATCTTCCTTGATTATTAGCCCTTAGTAATAATTAGAATGCTGGCTTCTCACCAATATGCCTCATTTTCCTGAGTCTTGTGCTTTATCAGAGGGAGCCAAAGCTTAGCCAGACTTTCTGTAGTAGCATCCACCATTGAAAGAGGCTCTCTAGGAGTGAGAGAAGCTAGTCAGCCTTCTATAAACCAACCAGCATCTGGTCTGAAATCTAGAATAGAAGATACCTGAATTTGATCTTTGCTGCAGAACATGTTAGTGGTCCTGCCTTATATTGTATGCTAATGTTTTGTTGTTTCTTCTACTTTAATGTATTTTGTTTATTCAATTTTCTAGTGCGGGATTTTTTAGTTTTATATATGCTAGCCTCCTTTGTTAGTGTTGATTAGTGGAGACATAGAGTATTTCTAGGTTGTCTTTAATCCCTGAAGTCTAATGTGGGCAAAGATATGTGGTAGGTGTTTGATAAATGTTTGAAGAGAAAACATACTTATTGGATTTGCAGGTGATAAAGACTGGAAGGGAAAACTACTATGTTAGATGGCAGAGAGAGAGACTGAGCAAGAGAGCTTGCAAAAATGGGTTGAAGCCAACAAGATGAAATTTAAAGAGAATGACAGAGAAGTTATACATTTTAAGTCTGAAAGAAACGGCAACATATGGACAGGCTGGAGGAGACCTAGCATGATGCTATTCTTACAGAAATGGTGGTTTTGGCTGCCCAAGCTAAGCTCAATGTCAGCCAAAGACCTTGCAGTGGCTAAAAACTAATGCAACTTCAGATTGAATCATTGCAAGTATGTAGAATTAGAGGAGGTGATAGTCCAACTATGTTCTGAAGGGGACAGACTGCACTTAGAGTATCATGTTCCCTATAGGGTACCAGGCAGTAAGAGGGTTATTGCAAACAGGACTATGTTTATTGGAAGGTGCCCTCCATCACCACTACTCAAAGTAGAGTCTGAACTGTTCTCCGTCTACAGTGAGATAAGTATAAAAATTGAGAGTGCTTAGAAAGCTTTATAGCAATTTGGCAGAATAATTTTATGTCTAATGAATCAAATAAAAAAAGAAAATGAACTTTATTTTGTATGTCCTTTGTTTTGCTTGAACTTTTATTTTTTATTTTATTTTACTAAGTTTTATTTTTAGAGCAGCTTTAGGCTTAGAGAAAAATTGACCAGAAAATACAAAGAGTTCCCATATACTCTCTGTGACTCCCCCTTGCACTTTGTCAATTATCAACATCTTGCATTAGTGTGATACAACTGATGAACCAATATTGACACATTATTATTAACTGAAGTCCTTATTTTATATTAGGGATCACTCTTTGTGTTGTATGGTTCTCCAGGTTTTGACAAATGCACAGTGTTATGTATCCATCATTATAGTATTATATAAAATAGTGGTTTCATTGCCTTAAAAATGCCTTGTGTTCACCTCTTCATCCTTACACCACCCCTACTTCTCAACTCCTGGCATCCACATGTATTTTTGCTGCTCCTGTAGTTTTGCATTTTCTAGAATATCATACTTTTCAGACTAGCTTTTTACTGGATGCTTTTCCACTTAGGGTATTTCTGTGTCTTTTTGTGGTTTGATAGTTCACTTCTTTTTATTTCTGAATAACACGCCATTATATGCATGTTTGTTTACTCATTTCTTTATTGAAGGATATCTTGGTTGCTTATATATTATGGCAATTATGAATAAGGTTGCAATAAATATTTGTGGATAGGGTTTTGTGTGGACATAAATTTTCAGCATGCTTGGGTAAATACATAGGAGTGCAATTGCTGGATTGTATGGTAAATATATATTTAACTTTATAAGAAATTGCTAAAGTGGCTGTACCATTTTGTATTCCCATCAGCAATGAATGAAAATACTTGTTGCTGCATATACTCACCCACAGTTGGTGTTATCAGTACTTCGATTTTAGTCATTCTAATAGGTATGTAATTGTACTTCATTATTGTCTCAAATGACATATGATATTGATTATTCATATTCTCTATATCTTCTTTGATGAAGTGTCTGTTCAGATCTTTTGTCCATTTTTTTATTAGGTTGTTTGTTTCCTTGCTGTTGAGTTTTAAGAGTCCTTTGTACATTTTGGATATAAGGTTTTTTTGTTTGCTTCAAATTTTTATTTAAATTCTAGTTAGTTAACACATCGTGTAATATTGGTTTCAGGAGTAGATTTTAGTGATTCATCACCTCCAAAAACACTCAGCCCTCATCATAACAAGTGCCATCTTAATACCCGTCACCCATTTAGCCCATCCCCCACCTACCTCCCTCTATCAAACCTCAGATTGTTCTCTATAGTTAAGAGTCTCTTATGTTTTTTTCCCTTTCTTTCTTTTTTTTCTTTCTCATATGTTTATCTGTTTTGTTTCTTAAATTCCACATATGAATGAAATCATATGGTGTTTGTCTTTCTCTGGCTGACTTACTTTGTGTAGTATAATATACTTTAGCTCCATCCACATCATTGCAATGAGATTTCATTGAAACAAGATTTCATTGTTTTGGAGGCTGTGTAATAATCCATCATATATACTCTACACACACACACACACACACACACACACGCACACCCCCCCCACATTTTCTTTATCCATTCATCAGTTGATGGACATTTGGCGTCTTTCCGTAGTTAGGCTATTGTTGATAATGCTGCTATAAACATCAGGGTGCATGCATCCCTTCAAATCTGTATTTTTGTATTCTTTGGGTAAATACCTAGTACAGCAATTGCTGAGTTGTAGGGTAGTTCTATTTTTAACTTTTTGAGGAGCCTCTGTACTGTTTTCCATAGTGGCTGCACCATTTTGCATTCTACCAGCAGTGTAAGAGGGCTCCCCTTTCTCTCGATCCTCATCAACATCTTTTGTTTGAATACAAGTTCTTGATCAGATAGGTGTTTTGCCAATATTTTCTCAAATCACTGAGAAATTCTCAAGTCATTCATTCTCTTAATAGTATCTTTTACAGAAGTTCTACCTTTTAATAAAGTTCAATTTACCAACTTTTTCTTTTATTATGGATCATGATTTTACTGTTGTATCTAATAAGTCATAACCAACCAAACTAAGGCCATCCAGATCTCCTATGTTATCTTCTATACATTTTGATAGTTTTTCAGTTTACATTTATGTATATGATACATCTTGAGTTAATTTTTGTGTAAAATGAAAAGTCTATGTCCAGACTAATTTTTTTGATGTCTAATTGTTCTAGCATCGCACCATTTATTGAAAAGACTATTCTTTCTTCACTGAATTTATTTTTTTTCTTATCAAAAATTAGTTGCTATATTTATGTAGGTCTATTTCAGACTCTCTATTCTGTTTCAATGATCTATTTGTCTATTCTTTAGCCAGTACCATACTGCCTTGATCACTGTGGCTTTATAAGTAGGTCTTGAAGTCAGGTAATGTTGGCCCTCTTTATAGATGGTATCTATATAGCTATAGTTACATCCATAAAGATATATTGTCTATCTGCATTTCAGACCAACTGAGTCAAAAATCTGTGCTAAGACTTCAGTATATAGTTTTAGTTTCCCAGGTAATTTTGATGCAAAGGGAGAGTTGAAAACCATTATACTAAAACCGTAAACTCCTTGAAGGTTTGGTCCTGTTCACTGGTGTGTATCTATCCCTGGTGGCTTATACAAGATGCTTCAATAGTTATTAAATGATCAGGTGATTAATAGGACTGGGAGTATCTATCCTGGAGAAGAGAAAATGTGCAGGGGCTTGATAGATTATGATAATGCATATCTGAAGCCTTTAATATTTGCTTTGAAGGATGGGTTCTGAGTGCTTGAGGAGGCAGAATTGGAAGTTTACAGAAAGGCACCTGGCTGAATGTTAGGAAGCATTGTTTAATAATGCTATTTCCAAGAGAGTTCTTTGTTTCTACATGTATTTCATTTTTTTCTTTTCTTTTTCTTTTTAAATTTATTTATTCATGAGAGACTCAGAGAGAGAGAGGGAAATGCAGAGACACAGGTAGAGGGAGAAGCAGGCTCTGTGCAGGAAGCCTGACGTGGGACTCGATCCCGGGTCTCCAGGATCACGCCCTGGGACAAAGGCGGCACTAAACCGCTGTGCCACCCAGGCTGTCCTCTACATGTAGTTCAGCAGAATGTGGAAAACCATCTGTAAGAGAGGGGGGATACTGCAGGGGGTGGAAAGTTGTGTAAGATCAGATGCTATGATTATTGATGATTACTTTGAAAAACTATGTCCGAGGCAGAGGACTGTTTCTGCCTTTTATCCACTCTGTATAAATTGACACAAGGGTATGGAGTCAAAAGAACGTTCTAAAGCTACTTTGAAGCTGAGATCTCAGTGTAGCAGGACCCCCACCCTGTGTTATTGACCAGTTCTCTCTATAACATTGATGCCTTCAAGAAATTCCCTGTCTCTTCCACCAAATTTGGAACTTGTAATTGGCCTAGCGTGGGTACTCAGGGTCTGGGAAAAGTGAGAGATACTTAACAGAAGAGCTCTTTCTCTTCTCATGAATTTTCCCCCCACATTTCTGCAGTTAAATAATTTTGGCACATTGAATGGAGGTGTAGACTTCTGGCAGGGAAAATGGATAAAAACTATAAAATTTCTCTCTAGCACACTTAAATCATTGGTCAGGCATAATGCAGGTTACCTCCTCTTTGCTAGGCAGCAGGGCAGGGTATAGCAGTTGATATAAAGATGACTAACATGGCAGAGAGAAATAAAGCATAGGTTTAGGAGTCAGACCAAAGTTGCAACGACTTAGCCATTTTCCAGCTGTGTGATCTTGAGAAAGTCATTGCCCTTTTTAACCCACTACATTCATTCTGTCTTTCACCAAGTTGTGCTGCTGCTTCCGAGCTTTGTCCTTAGAATATACTTGCTTCATTTTGGCTCATCTTCCAATAATATATTAGTCTAAATCATTGCCATCTTCTTTTGCTTGGAGTTCTGTAACAATCTACTAACTTGTTTTCTTGTTTCCATCATTCTCCCCTTTATTCTCCGTTCAGCAGTTAATGATCCTGTTAGAGATGCAAATTAGATCTGTCATTCTGCTGAAAATCTCCCAAAACCTTCCAATTTTTAAAACTTAGAACAAAACCCAAACTCCTAGTTCTGACCTGGAAGAGACCTTGCATAATGTGACTCCTGCCATATGTCTCAAGAGTAGGGTGTAGAGGGGAAGTTGGTGGGACAATATTATTTCTTAGGGAGCATTTGGATATGTATGAAGGTGGGTTTTTGTTGTTAAATTATTGAGGGGGCACTAATAGGATTTTAGGGGGTCTGGGCCAGGGTTGGTGAATGTCCTGCAATGTGTTGTTCAGTTTCAGGCTCATTACAATGCCTGATTCACAGGATATGCTTAAGAAATATTTAGTGTATGAAACTACGTTCTTCCTGGACCTCAGTTTTGACATGTGATTTGGTAGAGAGCCTACTTCTTAAGGTTGTGGTGAGAAAGACATAACTTTCGTAAAGCATCTGGTACACAATAGCACTTAATAAATGGTAGCTGCTGATGATCTTTCTTTGCTTGGAAGCAGCTGTAAGTGCCCACCTAGAGTTTTCCCTAGGGCATTAGACACCTTTGTTGGTGGGGTAGAGGGGTGGGTGCATCTCTTTCCCAGAAGGCTAATCTGATAAAATCCTGGGGTTGACCTGAGTTGCTCTGGAGTCCAGACACAGCTGCGGAAACGAAGGCACAGAGGGGGTCTGGTTCTCTTCCTTGATTCTGGAGCTCACCCAGGACTCTGACAGGCGCTCGAAAGCCTGGTCTGTGTGAAATTACCTCCTGCTGGAGACTAGGTAGGGGAGAACAGTTGAGAGGGTGGGAAGGTAGTAGTCTCCCCGCCCTCTGAGCTTCGGGGAAAGGAGAAGCGCGGTTTCCTCCCGCCTCCTTCCCTCCCTTCTTCCCCCGCCCCTTCTGCTTCGCCAACCCCGAAGCTGCGCCTCCGCTGCGCCCTGCGAGGGCGGGAGCGTGCTGCACCGGGAGCGGGTGCTGGGGCGGCTGAGCTGCTGGGAGCCCGGCCCCAGCCGAGTAGAGCGGCGCGGGTGGAGCCACGGCGTTGTGCGGCCGGCTGGGCGGGAGAGGTGCGGCTCTGCGACAAAAACAGGCGCCAGAGATGCCGGGGCCAGTTCCCCCCACCAGGTAATGCTGGCCCACCCTGGGGCGCGCCCAGCTGGGAGCTGCTGAGGAGGGGGAGGGGTCTCCGCTGGCTTCCGGGGTGTGGTGCGCAGTCGGGTGGTCTCTTTCCTTAAGAGACCCTAAATGAGAGAAGGGGCTGAGAGCTGAACCTTCAGATGAGCTGGCCTAGGGCTAGGCCAGCACTTGGTTTCAGAGCTCTGGCTAGGGAAGGTTGTGAAGGAGAAGCTGGTTTTGGGGGGGAACTACTGTGTCTCAGGAGCCATTCTCGTTTGCTAACACCCTTCTGCTTGGTTGTTAGGGTGATGCTTTCCTCTGTCTTTGCTTAGCTGCTGGCCTGCTGGGACCATGGGGGCTTTCTCTTGGGTGCTGGGGAGGGGCATTATATTATAAGTGACCTGTTATGAGGTGGAGTAAACCAGGAGATAGGAGACCTGAGGTAGCTGGTCCTGTTCAGGCAGCCTCTGTGGGCCTCAGTTTCCTTATCTATGCAATGAGGTCTTGACCTTATGTTTGTAATTTTGGCTTCCCCAGACTGTCAGACTGACTTTTGGAAAGATGAGCTGGTTAAAACTTGAAATGGGCTGCAGAGATGTCCCCCATAACACTGTAGGAAATAGGGGTATTTGAGAAGCAGACCTTTGTATCCTGTCCTCCACCCAGCCTTTTGGATGGCATTTTGGTGGTGTGCTGAGGACTCAAAGACTTAGTGGACAAGGCAGAGGTTGAAAATGATGATTATTTTAGTGTTGGGTGTAGATATGTTGGGTATTGTAAGGTGGGGTTGGAAAGAAACTGGTCAAGGCATGTTAATGGTTTTTCTCTGAACTGGCCAATGATTTGATACTTGGGTGTAAAGCTGCTTTAAACTAGGCTATCTTTTCTAGAGCCCCCATCTTATTCAGCCTAGTTAATGACAGACCTTGGGGGCTGTGTAATGTCTTACTCACTATGATTCTTTCCTTCTTAATTATCTGGGACCAAGAAACACATGTTAGGCCTTAAACTAACTTACCTTGATTATTTCCATCTCCTTCCTCCCCTGAGTGTTTCTGTGATTCTCTTCTGCCTCCTTGTCTTCTCCCCGTTTTTCTTTCTGCTTCCTACTCCTGATAATTTTTCCTTCTCCCTTATCCATCTTTTCTCCCACCCTCGACTTTCTTCTTTCTTCCTGCTCTCCTCATATTTCCCTTTCTTATCCTTTCTCCTCCATAGCTAGTTTTTCTTTTCCTCTCTTGGGTCCTTCTCTTGGTTAGGTTTTCTTCTCTTTTCCTTTTAGAATTGTTGGTTAAGGGGCGTCTGGCTGGCTTAGTCAGTAGAGCATGGGACTTGTCATCTTGGGGTTGTAAGTTTTAGCCCCATGTTAGATGTAGAGATTACTTAAAAATGAAATCTTTAAAAAGAAATGCAGGAAATAAAATTGTTGGTTAAGATTTCTCATTATTAATAGGCTTGTAGGGACCTTTATTGTGGTGTTTATGAGGTCCAGACACTGTGTTTCCTACCTAACTCCCTTACGTTCAGCTTTCATTTACAAATTCTGTCTTCCCAAAGTGCAATTCTACTTCTATGTCTTGCTTTGGGGCTGCCAATAAGCAGTCTTTGACACTCGCTTCCTTCCCAGAGGGCAAGCGGGCAGTAGAGAGTAAGCAAGATGATAAGTGGAGAGCTTGAAGACTAGAGTGGGAGAAGAGCAAGGTGTCCAATAGGGCTGAGCAGAGGCCAAGACTGTCTTTTATGAGACAAGTGACTGGGAACAAAATCTCTGTGGCAGCTTTGAAGCATTGCTGACCTGGAGGAAAAGAGGTGACTTGTGAGCCTAGGCAAGAAGAGGGGATAGTAGGGATGGAGTAGAGGGAAAGAAGGTGGAGTCCTTGGGGAGAAGAATAAGTAATCTTTTGAGGAAGAGGGTGGACTGGGCAAGATAGGGGTTGTTTGGGAGTAGAGGTAGGTATGGTGGGAAGACTACAGTCTGGGAAAGAGGACCATATAGATTAATTTCTTTCCCTCCAAAGGCTGGCTTTTTGGACTGGTTTGTTTCTGCTCAACAAACCTTTCTTGAGCCGTGTCCTCAAAGTAGGAGACTGAAAGGAAAAGCAGAGGTAAGACAAGGTTGCTATTTTTCTGGATATTTACTGTCTAGACTGTAATGTGGAATGCACATATATACAAAAAGCTTTGAAATGACATCCATCAGCACACATTCTCTGGATCATCTATGCTGTGTTAGTATGGTGCCAGGTGCTGGGGATACCAAGATGGAAATTGGACTCAGTTGCTACCATTGTATGTTAAGGAATATGGGCATCTGTAACCTCCTGTGTTATGTATATGTAATAGAAGCTCAAGGGGCTGTTATAACACAGGAGGAGGAAACTTTAATCAGCAAGTCAGTGGCAGAGCTGGAACTAAAATCAAGTCTTGTCTAAAGGTGGTATCTGTTGTCTTATGCCATGTTCCCCTCTCACCCTATGTATTCATCTAGCATACAGAGAATTTTCTATTCTCTTTTCTGCCTACTTGTTGGGCTGGATTCAGGGTACTACTGAGATGAAAAAGAGAGCAATTCCATGTGGGAGGTCAACTGTGTTATGACCAGACAAACACTCATTACCTTGGAAGGGAAACTGATGTGGTTCCTGTTAATTTCTCCTGGCCCTAGGCTATTTGGGTAAGCTTCCTCTATCAGGCATTTACTCTCTTCTTCCCTTTCCACACCCCTCTATTTTCCTAAATTCAATTTCTGGTGGGCTGTAGTGTCCAGATGGAGCTAGGCTAGGCATTTCACTTCCATTGGCCTCTGTAAAATAGGAATTTAATACCTCACAGTGTTGGTGAAGATCAAATGAAATAATGAATGTGTGAAACTAATTTGTAAACTGTGAAGTGCTCTACAGATGTTACTGTGGTTGTTCCTGAATGTATTTTCAACCATGAAAAATGCTCATATGCTGTAGCATGAAAGAAATGCCTAGGGTTCCTCATGGACTAGTTTAAAACTGAGCCTCAATCCTGAATAACAAAGGATAAGGAGAGAGATGAGGATGATTTAGGGACTGGTAATTGAACCCTATGCAAAAAGCTGAGTTCAAGAGGTATAGTGATGATTTCTTTTAGGTCAAACAAGTATAAAAGATTATTTTTGGTGATGTCTTGTGATATAACAAAAAAAAGCAGATGAAAAGGAGGAAGTGGGAAGGATTTAAAAGCATCCTGACGACAGTTCAAATTTTGGTTCCACCACCTACTAGCTGCTTGGTTTTTAATCTTTTTCAGCTTCATGTATAAGATGGAATATATTTACACCTACTTTGAAGAGTTATTATAAAGCTTAAAAATAATTGTATAAAAAAGAAAAATTTATCTAGTAGGCACTTAATAACTATTTTTGCAAAAATAAACACTGAGGTTATATTGTTAAGAAAGTCTTCCTTGATTCCTAGGCTATTAAGGGCCCCTCTCTAGGATTCATGAAACACTCATGTCCTTCCTCTCACCACTCAAAGGGGCCCTTACCATGTAATACCATCATTGTGCTTTATCCATTTGCCTGTCCCATTAATATGTGACTGTTTTGAGGGTAGAGTCAGGGTCTAGTAAATCTTGCTGTCAATTCTTGCTGAGCCTTGTTTCCTTGCTAGGTATACACTGGTAAACACAAAAGGCTTAGTTACTTCTTTGTGAAGCTTACTGTTTATTGCTGGAAATGTATAATAAGCAAATATAATTCATGATAGATGTTGTGAAAACTATGAGTTTCATTTGTTCATTTTAGGTTTAGGTACTTATGAGAAATGCAGGTAGAGTTGGTTGTCTTAACTGGTGATTATTAGTCTGAAAAGAGCTTTTGGGCTAAAGGTAGAAACTTGGGCATCATCAACATATAGGTAATAAGTAAAAGCTATGGGTATGGATGAGATCATCTAGACAAAAGTGTAGCATATGAAGAAAGGTTCCTAACCTTGGACATGTGGAGGATAGCTAGGAAGAGTCTGCAAAGGAGATAGGAGTACAGAAAGATAGAAGGAAAGCCAGGTGAGTGCTTCAGAGAGATTGAATAAGGTCAGGACAGAAAGTAACCATTTGATTTGGCAACCTGGAGATGGTTGGTAATCTTGATGAGACTACTTTGGTGAAATGCAGGGTGTTACTTGGCAAACAGAGGGGAGGAAGTGGAGATAGTGTAAATAGACAATTCTTCTGAGAAGTTTTTCTATGAAGGAAAACAAATGTAGTTTGAGGAAGATATCGGTGTCAAGGGAAGGGTGTATGTGTGTCTTTGAATAGGAGACATGTTTATATTCACTCAGTATTCACAGATCAGGCCAAAAATTTAGAGATCATCTTCATTTTTTCTTTTTTTCTCACACTGTACACCCAGTCTCTAAATAAGCCATTTGGCCCTACCTTGAAAATATCTACCTTTGGTGTACTGCTGTATATCTACTGCTGTCCATTTAAGCTACCATCAATCCCCACCTGGATTATTGTAATAATTTCTTAATAGTCTCTTCACTTTGCATTTGCTCCCCTGCAGTCTGTTTTCTGCAACCAGAGTGGCCTATTTAAAACATAAATCAGTGGGATGCCTGAGTGGCTCAGTGGTTGAGCATCTGCCTTTGGCTCGGGTTGTGATCCCAGGGTCTCGGGATCAAGTCCCACATCGGGCTCCCCGCAGGGAGTCTGCTTCTTCCTCTGCCTATGTCTCTGCTTCTCTCTCTGTGTAATTAATAATAATAATAAAAAACCATATATATATATATATGGGATTATATATATATTAGGGATGCTGGGGTGGCTCAGTGGCTGAGCATCTGCCTTTGGCTCAGGTTGTGATCCCAAGGTCCTGGGACCAAGTTCCATATCAGGCTCCCTGAAGGGAGCCTGCTTCTCCCTCTGCCTATGTCTCTGCCTCTTTGTGTCCCTCATGAATAAATAAGTAAAATCTTAAAAAAAACCACACATAAATCATATCACTACTCAAAACTCTTCAGTGTCTTCTCATGCTTCATACAAAATCCAAACTTATTATTGTGGCCTGTAAAGTCCTATCTAATCTAAACCCTGGCTGTATCTCTAATTTTAGTTTTCTACCATGTTTCTCCTTGTTCACTAAACTTTTGTCTTCTTGTCCTTTTTGCTACTCTGATGCCAAAAAATATTCTCATCTAGGGCATTTGTACTTACTGCTCCCCCTGCTTAAAATGCTTCCAGGTATTACTATGATTAGTTGTCTCATTCCATTCAGGCCATAAGTGTCTCTTCCTCAGAGAAGCCTGTCCTGATCATCTTGTTTTTTGTACCACCTATCTCTGTTTCCACCCCCCTATAGTTACATGTACTACTCTTAAATTTTCATTATGGACTTGACATTTTTTTATTTATTTGTCTGCTTCTCTTACTAGTCCATAAAGTCCACAAATACAGGAACTTTGTCTTATTCAGCTAGATTAGTACTGGTATGTTGTAAATGCTCAATAAATATATGTTGAATGGCTGAATATATCTAAAAGGGGAGGGAGTGTAGGAGGGAGATCTCGAGATTGATTGATTGGTTAATTAATATAGCTGAAAGAAATCATTCCAGGTGAGAAGGAGTGCAAGTGAGGGAGAGGAGGGAATGGCTTTTGATGGCAGTAGGAACATCTCCTTCATTATAAATGGGTGATGCAGGTACAGGGAGGTGTATAGATTTGGGAGTGGGAAGATGGAATTCTCCTGCAAAGATTTCTCTTTTCTCATAGAAGCTTAGTTCGTCAGTGAAGGGGTGAGTGGAAAGCCTAATTGAATGCCCGTTTGAGGCAAGGTGATCATTTGTAAAAATATAGTCATAATTTTCAAGTGAAAGCAGTCAATCAGGTAATGTTCTCTAGGACATTCAGCTACTTCAAGTACAGGCAGTTGGGAGAGACTTAGAGTTCAACTATTGCAAAGGGAATTTTGCCAGTTGTATTTTGGAAAGGGAGAAAAGGCAAAGGGGTTGATTGTTTTGTTTTCTGTTTATCGGATTTGTTTAGATTGATCAGATTTGTTTAAAGTATACATGTACAGTGAAAGCCTGTTATAAACTGTTTAATCATCCTACAGTAGTTGGAATGGCCAGAGTGTTGGAAGGGTCATCATTGTTGAGAGGGTGTAAAGGTCACCTAGAATGGTAACTGGAGGGGTACAGAAGAAGATTGATCTAGGAACTAAAGTCTTTGAATTACGTGACCAGGAAGTGGGTATTACGCAAGAAGAAGAGGAAGGAATGGTTTGGAAATAGCATTGAAAATTAAGGTTGGATATGAGAGAGAAAAGAGCCTCTAATTGAGAGGACTGCTGGAGAAATCTCTTCTTCAGATGATGATAGCCAAGTTCCTTTTAAGAAAAGGAGGCCAGGGGAGTTAGCCTATGACAAATGGGAAGATCCAGAGGAAATAGTGAAAGGGATCCAGAGTCAGGAAGGGGCTGTGGAATTTAATGAGATTAGAGGGCATACAGAAAAGGTTAGGGGACAAGATTTTGGGTGACTGAGGATGACTGAAGTAAATGGACCTGGAAACTCGATTGACTTGGTCCTGAGTATCTATTAGAGGAGAGAGAGTGTCCATTTTCAAGCTGTGGTTCTTAACACTTCCAAGAGAAAATGTTCTTTTGGGGAAGCATTTGGGAGTGTGGGAAATTGCAGGGTATGTTCAGGCAGAGATGAACTAGAAGGTGATCCATCCAGGAGACAGCTGAGTACATTCCAGTGTTTTTGGAAGGTTGAACCAAATGGCCTTATGGGTTCCTTTCAGCTCTCAGATTGTATGGACTTCGGCTCGGGTTTTAGTGATGATCTCCGTTCACGGCATCCATTGGGAAGTCTAATGGTTTGAAGCTTAAATTTGAATTTTTCCCTTAACTGTTGGGAATAGCTTATTTGGGGCTGCAGGTCAGAAATTTTCCAAGATGGTAGGGCGAGGATTATGAGAGCTTTAATACTAGTTTCTGCAAGTAACTCCATTGGCTATCTGCAAGGGTGGTAGAATTGAAGATGATGTGTAGGTGTGATTGGGGAGGCTAGAGGAAGGTGAAGGTACAGGACTAGCTTAAGTCACTGACCTCAAATTTTTCTGCCAATTTTTCCATTTCACTTTGCTGCCTCTCATACTCTCTTAATTCAGGTACAGCCCTCTGTTCACTCTGTCTCAAATTATAATTAGTATAGAAAGAGTGTTTTTAAGAGGGTCAGGATAATCAGAGTCATGTCCTCCCTATTTCATTGAGTGATTCTTAGGTAAATTTCATACCCCTATGGGTTTCAGGTTCCCAGCTATAAAGTAAAGGTTTTAAACTGTGGCTCCTATGTTTCTTTTCTGTGAACCAGGCTGCCTTAGTCAGTGAACCCTTGCTTATTACCTAGTTTTGCCAGGTCTGTGCTGGGTGGGATTTGGAGACCTAGAGATTAATCAGACTCAGTTTTGTCCCTTGACTGCTGCATAGAAGTATGTATAAACTGCTATTAAATTTTGATGAAAAGATAGAAGTAGGGTGGCTTCTGTGAAGGTTTCATAGAGTAAGTGAATCAAACTGGGTCTGGAAGAATGAGTAGGAGTTTGATTGGCAGACAAGTTGGGACATTTTATGCAGAGAGAACAGTGTGGGCAAAGGCAGGGTCATGAAAGCATATTGAGCTGGAATGACTAAGTTTAAAGAATAGTAGAGCTGAAACTAGAAAGATGAGTGGAGGATAAGAACAGATATTTATTGGACATCTATTTTGTTCTGGGTGGCATGCTTAAGTCCTTCTATATATAATATGCTTTTAAATTCTCATAACTTTATAAAGTACACAGTCTTATTTGTGCTTTACATGAGAAACTGAGTGTCAGAAATTAAAGTAGCTTTCCCAACAGCCCAGAAACAGCCTCCAGTTTTCCTCCCTGCTACCTCAGCAGTTGCTTTCTTGTTGCTACACCAGAGCAAGTGGCTGGAGGCTACATAGCGGGAGTGCCTTTGACGTTTCAGAAGGACCTCCCTCAGCAAATTCAAGACTGCAACATTCCAGGCTCCTGCCAAAGAAAACCTCTTGGCACAATTTAATTAAAGATCAGATTCTCATAACCAGGTGTCAAGGGCATGCAGTACTCCCCAGTTCTGGGTGGAGTGTTGGTCATGCCAGTCTCAGCTGCTTTGAGTTGTTGAACGACAAATGTAATTAATATATGGAGTAGGTTTTATTTTTTCTTCTTACTTTCCCTCCTTCATTTTAAATAATGGCCTGAGGGGTTATTACAGGTTATATATCCATTCCTATTGCTTTAGAGCGAATAGTGACATGTGGTGTAGTAGGAAAAGAAGTGGTCCTGTAGTCACACAGACTTTATTTTAGATATCTGTCTTTGCTGGCTCTGGAGTACTTGGCGCAGTGTCTCTGATATTTCGATTTTTCTGACTTGCTCACTGTTTTATCCCCAGCACAGCCTGGCAAACAGTAGGTGATGAATAAATATTTGCACGAATGAATGAGAAAAATGATACAAACCAAACAGATTTTCAAGTTTTCTGTAAATTCCAAAGTGTTTTCTAATGTTAATGGTTATTAAACTATCAATGCCAAATGATGGCTGAAATCCTGTTTGTAAAGATGTTTAGTTCAGGGGGTTCTTTGGGGAAACTGTTTTTTAGAATTTGAGCAACTCTGTTAGGCAGTTTAGAGGACTCTATAAAACTCCAAGTCCCATTGTGTGAGCTCAAGGCACCACAGAGCCTTCAGTGCAGACGGATGGCAGCTGGTTCCCTCCTCCAGGCAACACCTCTTTTCTCATTGTCATCTTTCCACAGCCTTTTTAAATCAAGTGTCATCTTTTATTTTTAACATGGGACATTCATTGCATAGATCTAGAACTGCTTAGAAGGGACCATTTTTCTGACTAGTGCTGTATGTGTTATAGAACATAAAAGGCTTTCTGTGTCCTACTTTTTCATTTTTGTGTTGGATTCTACCACATGTAACCTCACATGTATGCTATTCTAGTGGCCTGGCATCCATTTGCCATTATCATTCTCCATAAAAATAATCCATTTATTTATTGTCTGTTTTCTTTGGTTCCCGTATTATACAAATGCCTGGACCTATCTCAGACTGATTAAATCAGAGCTCAGCATTAGTATTTGCCCCCTACCTGCTAGCTTTGTATTTGAAGTTTCAAAAGGACAGCAAAGTTGAAAGAATTTTATAGTGACTACCTGTTTATCTACCACCTAGATTCTTCTACCATTAATATTCTCATATATTTGCTTTATCACAGCCACTGCAAATTATATATGGACATGCATGCATATTCTATCACATCCCTGTGTTCATCCATTAATCTTTCCTATTTTTAAAAATACATTTCAAAATAAGTTACATATTTTAGTATACTGCCCCCTAAGTACTTCAGCTGGTGTTTTAAAAAACTCATAGGGGGTTCTGATAGTCCAGAGTCAAAGACCACTGGTCTGACTTATTTATTCCTTAAGCCCCTGCTTTTAACATCACCTCTTCTATGAAGCCCCACTAATCACCTAAATTCAATATAGTCTTTCCTTTTTGTGTCTTCTGACATTTTACCATTTGTACTGCTCCACGGCAGTATTCAGTTGGCCTGGCATTGTTTTCTAGATCCTGTGTATCTTGCAATATTAGACTGTGAGAATCTCTAGAGTTAGATCAGATTCATCTATTTATCTCTTTGTCCCTGGTTTCTACCATGGCACCTTATATGTAAGTACTCATTAAAAATTTATTGATTTGAATTGTACTTAAATGAACCTGTGATGATAGCAAAAGGTGTACAAAACTTCATAAGGCTGATTTGAAGACCAGGAATTTATTTATCTTCTTTGGAACTTAGCCTCATGAAGACATTTAGTATAAGTCCAGCCCAAACATGTTTATATCATTCTATTTTTTGCCATTGGCTAGATTTGACTTACCTAAATCAAAAGTAGCAAAATTCAGGTCAGAAAAGGTATAGACGGGATAGAATTACCCCAGGAATAGTTGGAAAATTCTTTGGCAGAGAGTCTGAAGACATGGGTTCCAATTGTACATTTAAATTGCTGTATGATCTTAGCAATTTCATTCTGTGTTTTGGACCTCAGTATTCCTACCTGGTATATGAGAGGGTCAGATTAAATGACCTCTAAGGTTGCTTCTGGCTTTGATGTTATGTGTGTGTCTTAAAGTCTTTATCTTGGCCCTTTTTATATTAGTAGCTGTGGCATCCAATGTAGTAAAGCAGAAAGAAGTAGCTGTTGTGTACACACTCCTTCCCTCGGCCCCTGTCCAGTTTCATTCAGTATGTAAAGTACCTTTCACATAGTGGCTACTTGAAAAGTATTTCTTTCCCTTCTTTCTGCCCTAAATTTATGCTTTTTACAGCAAAGAGGATATAAATCACTTCCCTTCCTTGATTGCCTCTTGACCAGTATCTGTCTAGTGACCATAGAGTGGGAAACAACAAATTGCAGTCTATAGGTGAAGGGACTTTTATTAGAGCCATAACTAGTAAACATCAGAACCAGGACCTAAATCCAGATCTCTTGGTTTTAAATCCAGTCATCTTTTTATTATATTGCCTTACCAATTGCCTTTTTGAAACTTCACAGTGATCCTGCATTTATTATAGAGCCATTCAGTTGATTCATAATTAATACTTCAGTATAATTAGTTGCTCATAAATTATTATGACCCCTGAGCCTCTGGGGCATTGGTAAAATGTGGTCAGTCTGTCTTTCCTTCTGTCTGTTATATCAGTTTGTTGTCCAGAATAGATAGAGGGGTGCCATCTAAACTATCATTCCAAATGTTGGCCTTGAGCCTAGCTGCAGCCTGTTAGAAGGTATTGGCTTATCATCCTCCCAAATCCTTGACCTGCACAGAGTGTTAGAAGATTTAAGATGTGTTTGGTTTCCTTATTTAAGAGTTGAGTATGTTTCTCCTTTCTCCTCTCAGGACTGATGTTTTGGACTTGTTTTTCTATAAATGAAGTTTTAAAACGGCATAGTTTTGGGACGCCTTGGTGGCTCAGTGGTTGAGTGTCTTTGTCTCAGGGCATGATCCCGGGGTCTGGGATCAAGTCCTGCATCGGGCTTCTTGCAGAGAACCTGCTTCTCCCTTTGTCTGTGTGTGTGTCTCATGAATAAATAAATAAAATCTTAAAATAAAATGGCATAGTTTTAAAAATGTGCCAATTATTGTGCTGAATGTAGATGGACAAAATGACCAATGAGGGGATCTGTGGAGTATAGAAAGAGTAAAGACTTATGGGGAAACTACAGGAAAGGACTGATTGGAGGGCTACAGGGAAGCTGGAATGTAGTATAGAAACATCAAGTCCAAGTAAGATCAGAGGGAAGGATCTTTGGTACAAAACTGTTTCTGTGAGTATAGTTGAAGGTACTGACAGTGTTTAGCATTGAGAAAATAGATTTGGGGGTTTTGAAAGAGGATTTAAAGTATCTAAAGTTCAGTCTGGGGAAGAAGCAGTAGAATTTTCTGAAAAGCTGTGAGATATGATTCAAGACTAACAGGTAGTTTTTGTTTCTTTGCTCATTTATTTGTTTACTTGTTCTTTGTTCATTTGTTCAGCATATCTTTATTGATTATTCTGTGCCAGACATGGTGTTGAGGATTGAGAAGTAAATAAGACTGAACTTTGTTCTTGAGGAGTTCTTAGTCTAGGGCTGGCAGAGGAGGAGTATAAGGGGAGGCAAATGTATAAGCAAATAATACAGTGCAGTGTGAGATAGATAGAATTTCATATAAGTGAGAACTCTTTAAATGAAGTGACCAAAGATAGAATACTTTTGAGATTTTTGAGCTGACTTTTGAGACTGTAGACTTCTTAAAAATGGAACTTTTCAAGCATAGGCTGGATGACTTAGGCTGGAATGTGGTACACAGGATTCAGTCATTGTATTCCAACAACAGATTTTAGGTTTTGATAATTTGGAATCATTTTGAAAGTGGAAGTCTGCCCCTGAGAATTCTCCCAAGCATGATAAAAAAAATTGAGAAATGAAGAAAAGCCTGTATCAGAAAGGGTGATGACGCAGTCTTTCTTGGCACAATCTTGGGCTGTGGTCCTGAAAGGCACCTACATTCAATGAAGCTGTGGGCTGAAGGACCTAAGAGGCAAGGAAGGGCCTGCTTAGATTCTCAGGTGGCTGTAGGGAGTATAATTTTGGAGCCTGCAGTCCAGAGTAGCAAGGTACACTGGAGAACTTAGCCCGTGGAAATTCCCTTTGAGGGAGCAGAGGGACCTGAACTGGGACTGAGAGGAAAAGCAAAGGCAAACCTGCAAAGTGAAACCAGAAAAAATGGATAAAAAGCACACCACTCAGAGAGTTAATATAGATTAACAAGATTCTTTTTGCTTACTTCATTTCTTTTGATCAAAAAGAGAAGTAAGGGGCAGCCCTGGTGGCTCAGTGGTTTAGCGTTGCCTTCAGCCCAGGACCTGATTCTGGAGACCCGGGATTGAGTCCCACATCGGGCTCCCTGCATGGAGCCTGCTTCTCCCTCTGCCTGTGTCTCTGCCTCTCTCTCTCTCTCTCTCTCTTTCCCCCTCATGAGTAAATAATAAAATCTTTAAAAAAAAAAAAAAAAGAGAGAGAGAGGTAAGGAGCAGCTGGTTTGTAAGAGGTAGGTTAGAAAGAATGACACAAAAGGTGATTTGAATTTGGCTTGAAAGATGAGTAAGATTTTTTTTATCAGTCAGAGGAGGGAGAGAACTTTGACATGAGGCACTGGGGGGATTGGGTGGAGGGTGAGAGACTACTTAATAGGTCAGGAGAACAGATATTTCCAAGGTATAGTTTGAAGGTAGGCTGTGTCCCAGTGTGGTGGCTAAGTTAGTAAGGAACTTGAGCTTTTGTTCTGGGATGTCAGTGATGGATAGGATATTAAAGCGGAAGAGTACTGCGTTTTAGATCACTGATGGCATGTGGAGAAAGAATTGATGGAAAAAGTGGATACAAGGGCCATTTAGTTCTGCAATTATTAGAAAATGTAAAAAAGATTCATATATTCATGGCATTTAAGTAATTGACATCTAAAGCAGTGGCATTCAAATCTGGTTGGCATTGGGGTCACTAATTTTTAAAATTACAGAATTTTGGCCATAACCCAGTTACATTAAATCAAAATTTATGGAGGTCAAAACTGCATCTGTATTTCTAAAAAGCTCTTGGTGATTATTATATTGGTTTATGTTTTTGTTTTTAATTAGAAACTTTAGTCTCTAAAGCACTATTTTGTTTACTCCAAGGAGCTTATATTCTAAGTATTCATGGCTAAAGATGTTTCCACTGTAACCTGGAAGAATAAGACTTTATTAATCCTGTATACATACATGCCTGCCAATTTGTCAAGGACATTTACTTATTTAAAGTAATAACATCTGTTTTCATTAAAATTATTGGTACCTTGTTATATGAATTTTTTCCTTTTTAAAAAGATTTTATTCCTTCTCTTTACCAGAAGCATTGGAGATTGCCAGTAAATTCAACACCATATATGACAGGATGGTTACTGCATTGACCATCATGTATTTAGAACAAGGTCAAATATTAGAGGAAGAGGATACTGGAGAAATGATATAGGCCAAGGGTTAGTGAATTTTTCCTGTATAGGACAAGATAAATATTTTAGGTTTGCAGACATATAGTCCCTGTTGCAGCTACTCAATTCCGTCATTGGAATGTGAAAGATGCCATGAACAATATGTAAATGAATGGCTGTGTTCCAATAAAACTATTAAAACTGTCAGCTTTACTGACTCTTGATATAGTGATACAGTCCATTCTAGAGAAGGAAAATGATTTTCCTAAGGCTACAAAATTAGAGGTTGGCAAAGGGTCACCATGTGGAATGCTGTTAAGCAGTTTTATTTAACGAACGAATAAATGGAACCCAAGTGGTTAAGGAATTTCTCTAAAGCTAGTCAGTGGCAGTGGGATTCAAACTTATTTAGCTAAGCCAAATTTCTCCCATTAAAATTACGTCATGGTGGTTTTCTGTGCTCTCCAGTGCCTTAGGTAGAGAATAACAAGACCCTTATGAATTTTCAGCAGTGCTTGACACAAAGTAGGTATTAAATCTTTGAGTATTGTTGACTGAATAAGACAGCAATAGTTACAGTGTGCAGTGGAAGGGTTTGGGCTGGGCCTTTGAGGGTGAGTTGTATAACTTGGATTCTTTAAAATTTTTCATGTGTATCCTTTTGCACAAAAATAATAAGATTTATGTTCTCTCTGATTCCAGTATCTGCTGGTGGTGGTGACAATGTCAAATAACGGCCTAGACATTCAAGACAAACCCCCAGCCCCTCCAATGAGAAATACCAGCACTATGATTGGAGCTGGCAGCAAAGATGCCGGAACCCTAAACCACGGTTCCAAACCTCTGCCTCCAAACCCAGAGGAGAAGAAAAAGAAGGACCGATTTTACCGATCCATCCTACCTGGAGATAAAAGTACAGTATTTCATTTCTTTCTCACCATTTGTATACTTAAAAGATTTTTTTGTAGCTTAGATGAAAGATCTATCCTTTCCTTGACTTAATTTTCCTTTAATACCTTTATCCTCCTTAAATACTTCCCTTTCTTTCCTAAGGTCAAATCAAATAGGAAATAGACTTATTTTTAGGAACAATTTCTGAGCAGAATTCTAAGAAAATAATTATGATGTTGCCAGAGTTTGGACAGTCTGAAGCCATATATTTACTTACTTTATAAATTATAAAGCTTTTATGAACTCACAAAATATAAGAAATACTGAAATGTCTTTATTTGGAAATTTTTTTCTTCCAAACTAGTTTCATTTTTGGAATGTCTTCTTTCTGGATTCTTGATTGCCTCTTCTTTATTCATACGTCCTCATCTCACATCTAGATTTGGAGATGAAGTATCAGTAAGAAGGGCAGGTAATCACTGGGAAAAGGAAGCAGGACTAAGCATGAGTTTACTAAGAATAGGTTGTTCTGGGTGGGCTCATTTTCTTTTTTATTGATAAAACTTCTAGGAGGATAATCAGGATTTTAACAGTGTATCTGATCAAGTAGCTGAAATCTTATGGAAATGATAGTGAAATAGAGGTTTGGGTGTCCACATTGATAGATGACTTTTGTTTGACTTCCTAAATATATTTATATTTATATTTTTATATTTATTCATGAGAGATAGAAAGAGAGAGAGAGAGAGAGAGAGAGAGGCAGAGACACAGGCAGAGGGAGAAGCAGGCTCCATGCAGGGAGCCCAACGTGGGACTCGATCCTGGGTCTCCAGGATCACATCCTGGGCTGAAGACGGCGCTAAACCACTGAGCCACCCAGGCTGCCCAACTTCTTAAATATTTGTTTAAGTGGTTCTTGATATGAGGTGAAATTCTCAGTCATGCTTGCAGGACCTTTTCTGGCGCTGTGTTGATGAAGTTGGTTTTCTGTTTATAAATAGTTACCTTGAGCTTCTGATTTAGATGGATCTGGTTCAGTCCTGGATTCATCACTCACCAGCTCTCTGACCTTAGGTATACCAGTTAACTCCCTTGACTTTTAGTTTCCTGTCTCTAGGAAAGATTGGGGTTTTCATTTCTCTAAAATTGGGATAATATTTCACAAGGTTGTTGTATGAAAATTAAATGCAAATTTCCTAATTAAATACCTTCCACACAGAAGGTACTTGCATATTAGTACACTTTATTTCTTTATTGAAGCTGGGAGGAATAGCTAGTAGACTATATGATAAAATCAGAATTGGGATTTTGAAATAGTAGGCCAAATATAATAAGCACAATGGTGAATTGCAGGAACTATCTTATATTACAGAAAAATATGACTGCATAGTTATGGATCAGTAGAAGATGGTAGATGATGGTATCATGAACCAAATAAGGAACACAGGAAGAGAATAAGTCAGGAGGGTTGGTAGTTGGAAAACAGGAAAGATGGTGACTTTAAACACATTGTATTTGAGGTAAAAAGATAGTTTTAGACACTGCATTTGAGAGGTCTTCACATAGAGATGTCTAATAGGCAATGATATTACATACAGGAAATGATTGTTGGAATAGCTGAAATGAGAATATTGAGAATTTTGATTATTTTGGGCTTGTATCTTTGTGTGTTTACCATCTCCCCTATTCCACCTTCAGTGTGAGCTCTTTTGGGGTCTAGTCAGAAGAGATATGGGTAAGTTGCCTAGTTTTCATTTTTTAGCTAATTCTTTTTTTTTTTTTTTGCTAATTCATTTATATAGTAGCTGCCAACTTTCTAGATGCAGGGGCTATGATTAGGTGGTGTTACCCTGCCCTAGAATCTTCTCCCACATGTAAAGCTACTTTGTTTATCCCTAAGTTTAGGTGTGTGCTTATTTTTAACATTGTGCTTTATCAGCCATAATTGTTGATCTCTATATGTAGGTCTTTGCCCAAGTTTCTACATGTAGTAAAGAGGTCTTTTAAAATTAAAAAGTTGAAAAAAAAATTAAAAAGTTGGAATTGTTCTTGCAACTAACTAGGAAGGTAGTAAGATTCCTGCTTTGTAGACACCATCAAAATTTAAAACTCTGTGCTTCAAAGGACACCATCAAGAAAGTAAAAAGATAACCTACAGAATGGGAGAAAATTTTCGTAAATCCTATATCTGTTAAGGAACTTGTATCATAAATATATAAATAGCTATTACAACTCAATAATAAAAAGACAACTCAATTAAAAAATGGGTAAAAGATTCAAATAGACATTCTCCAAAGAAGATATACAGATGGCTAATAAGCATGTGAAAAGATGCTCAAAATCATTAGTTGTCAGGGAACTGCAAATCAAAAGCATAGTGAGATGTCACTTCATACCCAGTAGGATGGCTGTAATAAAAAGATAGTAACAAATGTTGACAAGAATGTGGAGATTGCTGGGGGGATTGTAAAATGATATAACCACTTAGAAAAGCCTGGCAGTTTCTTGAAAAATTAAACACAGAGCTACCTTATGACCTAGAAATGGAAACATGTCCACAGTACTTGCACAGGAATGTTTATAGCAGCATTATTTGTAATAGCCAAAAAGTAGAAATTATCCAAATATCCATCAACTGGTGAATGGATAAATAAAATGTGGCATACCAATATAAAGAAATATTCTTTGGTAGTAAAAAGAAATGATGTTCTGATCCATGCTACAACAAGAGTGAACCTTGAAAACATTGTGTTAGTGAAAGAAACCAGTCACAAAGGACCACATATTTTATATGAGTCCATTTATATGAAGTATCCAGGCAAATCCATAGGCAAAAAACAGATGAATGGTTACCCAGGGCTGTGGGGGGAGGTGGATAGGATTAGGAAATGTGGAGTTTCTTTTGGGGGTGATGAAAATGTTCTAAAATTGGTTGTGGGGATGGTTGCCCAGCTCTATGAATATACAAAAAAAAAAATCACTGAACTGTGCACTACATGGATGAATTGTATGGTATGTGTATTATATCTCAGTAAAACTCTTTTTATATATTTATAACTAAAAAAATTTTTTTTAAGATTTTATTTATTTATTCATGAGAAACGCACACAGAGAGAGGCAGAGACATAGGCAGAGGGAGAAGCAGATTCCTGCGGGGAGCCTGATGTGGGACCTGATTCCAGGACCCTGGGATCACACCCAGAGCCAAAAAGCAGACACTCAACCACTGAGCTACCCAGGTGCCCCAGTAAAACTCTTTTTTTTTTTTTTTTTTTAAAAAGAAAATTCCTGTCTAAAATAGCAGATGGAAGCATAACCTGTAGACATCATTGAGAACTAAAGGAATGATCTTATGTACTGAATGGGAGGGTGGGGTTCTGAATATCTGAGTTGTAGTCTTAAGTTCTATCATAAATTGGCTGTCCGATTTGGGTCAGCTAATTCTCTGTAGACTAAAGTGCCTTCAACCAAAAAACTAGAGTCAAACCAGTAGACTCTAAGGTCTCTTATAGTTTTGAAATCCTGTATTAATAATACAAATGAGATTATGAAGATGAAGTCAGATTGGGTTGTATATGTAGGTGAAAGAAACTAGGCCATTGTAAAGTACTTTAGCGATAAAGCCGTAAACCCAGACATTTTTCTTGGACACTCTCACTGAGTGATCCTAGGCCAGATCTGTTCTGAAAATAAATCACATAGCTCAAGATCAAAGCAGTTTCTCTGTGAATTCAAAGCATAGATGTAGAAAGCATAGAGTTTTAAGAAGTTCTTGTGAAATAATCTACTACCCTCTCTTTCGTCCCTTATAGTTTTTCTGTGCATGCCCTGAGCATGTGGGTGTCACCTTTTTTGCTTTAAGATGTCTGTAATTAATGTATACATCAACATGAAATAAGTGAAGTGTTTTTTACCCCTTTTGTTTGAAGCCTTTGTTCAGCTTAATTTTATGCTTTGTTGATACTATCTTTCAACCAATAAGCATTCATTGACCTTTGCTTTGTGCCTCACTTAGTCCTAGCACTACAAAGCAGTGTTGGCAGTTTTTTGAAGTGGTATGCCCATACTAAAAGTATTTAGCCCAGAAATGGTCTAGATCTGGACTTAGAGACCCAAGATTGAGTCCTATCTCTGACGTTTATTCTGTGATCTTTTCCTCTTACCAATTTATTTTAACCTCAGTATACTCCTCTGTAAAGTGGGAAGAATTGTAATTCCTGTCACTTCTATCATTAGTAGACTTTTTGCCATTTGACATAGTGGATATAAAACCATTTTCTAAACTGTAAAACACTATATAAATATGAGTGTTTTTTTGTTTTGTTTTATTTTTTAACTCACTTCTTGTTTTAATCTGATGCCCACAAGTCATTTTCAGTTCAGGAGGCTGAGGTTTAGAGAAAATTAAATTGCTTGAGATCGCACAACTGGAAAGTGGCAGGGATGAGTGTGGAACTAAGTCTTTCTAAAGTATCTGTTACAGTATAACCTACTGTCTCTGTTAGTTCTCAACACAGATTACACATCTGACTCACTCATGGTGCTCTTAAAAAATAACAGATGCCTAGGTCCTACCCAGACTTTTGGAGCCAAAATTACCAAGGGAGCACTTTTAGGTCTCTAAAGAGATTTGGGAAACGAGAAAGAAGAGTCTTTGTGGCCTGCAGTAGTGGTTGAGATTTGAGCTGGCAATGGCTAGAATGTCTGTGGGCATTACCTAATGCTGACCTCCAGCACAGCTTCAGTGTGTGCCTGAGGGAATGCATAAATAATTGGAAGAAGCTGTAGTTGAAGGCTTGTAATATGTGGCGCTGGGTTACAGAATTCTATGTGGGAAAGCCTGGTACCTGTGGTTAGGATCTGGAGCCTTTGGTTTATTCTAATAAGTCCTGCAGCATTTAGTTTGGAATCTTCTTCTGGCTGAATTTTCACAACCAAAGTGGAATTCTCCAGGCTTGGGAAGAGTTTAGCAAAGTTAATTTTAAAACTGGACTACGTCAGTGTTTTTTCTCTCCCAAGTTTGGAGTGTTTTACTGCCTTGAGCTCAGATTAGCTCAGCTGAACCAATGAGAAGTGCGTCTTAAAAATAAATCTTTTAAAAAAATAAGTAAGCCAACGATTTGTGCTGAAACCTGGATGGCTGTACTACACCATAGGATTTGGCAATGTCGGCCTCATTTCCCATGCTATCAGAAAGCCAGATGGACTAGGCTGAAGATAGGGTTAAAGTTAGGATGGGTGAGGTTGTAGGCTTCTTTTTCCACTTTGTTTCTTCAAGCTTGTGATCCCTAGTTACATGACATCAGAATGATTCTTTCTTTCTTCTCAGCCACAGTTTCTCTGTCTTAGTAGTTAGGAAATCTTACTCTGAAACTTTCTTATATTAATGATAACTCATGTTTGTAAAGCTCTTTAGCTTATAAAACATGTACATTTTCCTTACTTTAGTTGATCTTCAAATTAATAATAACAATAATAAAGAATACTAGTAGTAATAACAAATAGTAATTATATAATAATAACCATAAAATAGTAACAACAATAACCCAGTTACTATTTATTGAATGCCCATTAACTACCACACAGAATATTAGGAACTTTGATGTTTGTGAAATATACCAGCCTTTCAGGTAGATACATATTTCACTTAGTAGACTGTAAACTGAGGTTCACAGTGATTAAGTAACTTTCTCAAGGTCATCTAGTTAGGGAATGGCTGAGTTGGGACTGAAGCTCTGATTCCACTGTACAATACTAATACTTAGGCTTAACCAATCAACAACTTGCCCAAGGTTACCTGCTGCATAGTTGTAGTGCATGGAGTCTGAATTTGAATCGTTGTCTCTTGACTTCTGGTCTGTGTCCTTTCATTCTTCTAAGTCCTCAGACACCATATAGTGTTTGAGGGCTCCCATCCAAGACATAGGCTGATACATTTAATGGAACTGATATGGTTATTTCTTTTAACCTACTTTAAAACAAATTTGCATTTAATGACTTCTATCAGTCACTGGCATATTCACATAGTTTGCAATATGGGGAAGGCACAATACATACAAAAGAAGCCATGTTGGAGTTCAAGCCCTTGAAGTTATCACCATTGCCCATCCCTGACTTTGTAACCTTTGGTAAGTTGCTTTACCTTTCTTGGCTTCAGTTCTCTTATCTGTAGTACAGGCACACAAAAATATTTATCTCATAGAATTGCTGAAAGGATTATAAGACTAAAGATGTGAAAAATGTTATGCAAACTGCAGCCTTGTTAAGAATTGGTAGTGATTTTGGTGGCTATTATTGCTTGCAGTCATGGTTTTCTTTTGAAATTTATTTATTTTTTCTTTTGAAATTTATGATTAACATTTAAGAGCTGTTAAAAGATTTAAAAATAGCCCTTGACAGGGTTCCTCCAAGATAGAATTAAAGAATGGTTCTGGGGTAGACAATCTCTTCCTGCATATTAGGTTGTATTTCCTATTGGTTTAGATAGGGCTAATGGGAAGACCAGATTAAGTTATTTTGTGCACTGAGACTAAGCAGACCCAAGAACAGGTTTCCCAAGAAGTTCCCAAGAGTTCTCTGTAATAGCTGTCAGAAGGAGAATTCTAAGCTCTGGATATGGGCCTGGATTTCTAGAACAAATATATTTGAAACTGAGACCAAAAAGGTAAGCCTCTTAAAATTACAAATCTCTTAGATACTCTTCATTTCATTCTTACTCTAATCCTCTCCCTTTTCCCTTTTTTCCCCTTTTCTTTCTTGTCCTCTGTTCTCTGATTCACTTACATAATTGTTGTCGACATGGTTGGAAGCATTGATGTACAGATGATATTAGGAGTTGGGCTTGGCAGCAAACTATGTGTTCAAGATTTTCTAAGGAAGTAATTTATAAAATATTCTGTTTGGTGTTTGGTTCCTATTGCAGTGCTCTCATGTATTTGTTGTGTGGCCTTGGACAACTCTCTGAATTTTTCTGGGCTTTCTCATTTTTAAAATGAAAAAATTGGACTAAATACTCTGTAGGGTCATATGTGGCTCATGAACCAGAGTTCTTGTAGGTTCCTCCACTGCACTTTTACACCTTTATATAGAAAAATGCACATTGCAGAAGTGTACAGTTCAGTGATACATTGACTGCACCTATGTGGCCACTAACATGACAAAAAGAAAGGATATAGCCAGCCTCATAGAAATTCCCTGCGTTTTCCATTCCAGGCACTAGCAGCTCTCTCCTTATATGAGTTTGTCTTTCTTTATAACTTGCTGTATGTAGAATCCTACAGCACATATTTTCTTTGCCTTCATTTGATTAACATCATTTATAAGATTTATCTGTTTTTACATATAGCTTAGTTCATTTTCATTGCTATGTGATATTCTCTTATAGAAATATTTTATTGATGAACATAAGGTTGGTTTCAGCGGTAGACTATTACAAGTAGTGTTCTCTGACCATTCTTGTGCAAGTCTTTATACATTTGTTTACACGTTTCTGTTAGGTATATATACATAGTGAAATTGCTGGATCATGCAGGTACTTGTGTTAAACTTTGATGGATAATACCAAAAATTCAAAGTTCAGGGCAGCCTGGATGGCTCAGCGGTTTAGCGCCACCTTCCGCCCAGGGCGTGATCCTGGAGACCCAGGATCGAGTCCCACATCAGGCTCCCTGCATGTAGCCTGCTTCTCCCTCTGCCTGTGTTTCTGCCTCTCTCTCTCTCTGTGTCTCTCATGAATAAATAAGATCTTAAAAAAAAAACAAAAACAGAAACAAAGTTCAGACATATAGCTGTTCAGTTCATATTTCCACCAGCAGTGCATAAGAGTTGTGCTTGCATCACTTTTTGTCACTGCTTAGGATTGTCAGTCTTTAACGAGGTTGAGCAGCTTTTCATATTAATTGGCCATTTGGGTATACTTTTTGTGAAGCGCCTGGTCAAGTCTTTTGTCCATATAAGAATTTTTTTTATTGATTTTTAGATATCTAGATATAAGCCTTTTGCCAGTTATATATATTACAAATATCTTCATTTATGCACTTAGTGGTATCTTTGATAGATGCATGACATGATGTCATTGATAGAATTTAATAGAGTTAATTTATTATTTCCTTTCCAGTGCTTTCTGTTCTGTTTTGGAGTCTGTACCAGTTCTAAGTTATGAAGATTTTTTCCCTATTTGAATTTTTTCTGTTTGTATACACAATCCTATTATATGTAAATTGTGATAGTTTTGTTTCTTCCTTTCTAATTCTTCTCCCTATGCTGCTGCTGCTTCTTTCCTAGTTTCATTGGCTAATACCTTCAGGATTACAACAAATAGATGTAATATCCTTATCTTATTTGTAATCTCAGAGGAAAAACTGTCAATATTTTACCATTAAGTATGATGTTGGTTCTAGTGTTTTTGGTAATTAGCTTTTATTAGATTAAGTCAATTCCCTGGTAATCCTAGTTTGCTAAGAGGTTTTAATCACAATTGAATATAAAATTATTTTTTAAAGATTTTATTTATTTATTAATGAGAGACACAGAGAGGAGCAGAGACTTAGGCAGAGGGAGAAGCAGGCTCCATGCAGGAACCCCAGTGTGGGACTCCATCCTGGGACTCCAGGGTCACGCCCTGAGCCAAAGGCAGATGCTCAACCCCTGAGCCACCCAGATGTCCCAATTGGATATAAAATTTTAGCAAATGCTTTTTTCTAGTGTTCTTTTGGCTAGAAAAATATGTTACTATCAGGCTCTGCAGGGCCACAAAACCTGAGAGGGTCCTCATTGGCCTCCTCTAAGGCATTCAATAATATTAGTAATTAAACAGGAACGCTCATCACCCAACTGGAATGTACAGAGGTCCCATTGTGCCATGTGGTTCCAAGGGGTCTGGTCCCATGAGGTCTGGTACACGAGAGGCAGAGGTGGGGGCGCTCCCTGATGCAGAGGTGTTAAGACCACAGAGGAAAAAGAAAAGAAGGAATGGAGGCCTGAGGGCAGCTGGGCTGGTTCACCACATCCAGGAATCTCACTCTGCCCTTGGGCTCACTGAGTGCAGAGCAAGCCAGGATCCAGGCTCTGTGGATTCAGTGAGGGCCCAGTGGCATGGGGATGCATGAGAGTTTTTGGTTTGGCTGTGTCCATCTGGCCCTGTGCCCAGGTCATTAGGAGCTCCAGGCCAGCTGGGGGGCTCCCAGGTGCATCTGATGGACCCCTCACACCAGGGCAGGGGCTGCCTTCATTGGAAGAGCTGGACAGGGCTAGGCTTGGGGCCTGGGCAGCCCATCCAGCCACAGTCCCCAGGTTGCCCACACTTGCCACCCAGGACACCGAAGAATGAAGAGGAGGAGCTGGAGGAATAGTACACTGAGTCAGGAGCTGGGTCAGAAGCTGATCCAGTAGGGGTCCTGCCAACAGTGCCTCAAGGGCTTGGGCATTGGCCAGGAACTCCTCTTCCAAGCATTGGAACAATTGCTGCTCCTGCTTCAGGTCAAGCTGCAGGGTGGTATAGAAGATACTAGTTGGTGTGGTTCCCAACTCTGGACAGGCTGGAGATGTGGAGAGGCCAGAGGGCTGCAGGGCTGTGAGCCCAGGGAGTCTGGGGGCTGCTCCTGCCTGAGCCCTCACTGACCCCCCACTGACCCTGACCCAGGGCACCCACAAGTGCTGCCCATCTTGATCGCTGCGCACCAGCAGCACGGCTGCTCCTCACAGCTCTGGCTCCTGGCCCAGCCTGGCCCAGCAGGGCTAAGGGCCAACATTTGGGCTCCCCTGCCTCCTGGGGCTCCATGGGGCCACCCCTGATCCAGATGGTCTCAGGCAGGTCTCATGCCAGGTATGGGGCTGAGGGCTGTCCTGGGGATGCCGGATACCTGTGGTCAGCCGCCAGCCAGGCTGCTCCCTAGTTCACTGCTGACACCACTGGGGCTGCTCTGGCCTGAGGAGGCTAAGGAGGTGCTGTCCTCAGACGAGGGGCAGGAATGAGGATGGGGGTGCAGCTGGTCCCAGGCCCTTAGGGAGGTCTCTTATCCTGCCTTTGAGCTGTGTCACCTCTGGTGGGGAGCTCCACCGCTCACCCCCAGGGGCTGGTCTGCCAGTGCAAGGGCTGAGGGTGGGCGACACCTTCTGTGGGAAGAAGATACGAGCCCTGGGTGGGGGTGGGTGGTGGGCCAAGAAAGAGCAGCAAGGGTCATGCTTACCCAGAAGTGCTCCGGAGTATCCCAGTCGCCACCCATGTACACCCTCACATGGCTCCTCAGCACCCGCACAAAGGTGAGGAGATTAGAGTCTCCATGGGGTATTTCCCCTCTGAGACTTTGATCATGGGATACTGGTCTGGGCAGGTGCAGTAGCCCAAGATCTCTCTCACCAGCTTGTCAAGGTTGCACAGGTTGCTGGTGTCATGCAGGGCCATGGGCGGGAAACCCTGCTGCAATGGCAGTTTTGGGTGGTATCCTCCTTACTCATGGGTGCGTTGGGGGCTGGGGGTGCGGCATGTAGCTCCCACTTAATCTCTTGTTCAAATTGTACAAGGTGAGAAAGCCGAGCAAGTGGAAGCAGACACCATGCCGTGCTGCCTCCACCAGTCACAGCACCACTTTTCTCATTTTTTCATAGCATCAGGTTGTCAGTCTCAAACACTTCAGGGACACCCAGCTTTGTTTGGTACCAGCTGATGAAAATGGCCATGAAAGAGCTGGGAATACACTGTGTATGTGGAAGGCCACACTGTGGGCTGGGCGGGCAGGGACCAAAGTGACAGGCCAGTGGCAGCAAAGGCCTCAGTGACAGCATTGCATGTTGACACAAGGTGGTGCCCGGGGTCAGCTGCATTAGGAAGACATCACCACCAGTGGGCAGACCCACGCCGGTAGAGCCACTCAGCTAAGTCCTCTTTCTTGGCTTCCACATAGGCCTCACTTGAGCAGCACACTCTTGGCTGCTGAGCTGATGATGTTCACTGCTGGGTCTACCATACCTGGGACAGCCAAGTCACTGGCTCATCCTGTAGCCTTGGAGAACATGTGAGGTTGAGTGGGACCAGACTGCCATAGGGAGACACTGCCTGAGCCACAGCAATCTGGTCCCCAGCTGAGGCCTCCTCATCTGCCCACCTGCCATCAGCAAAATTTTTTTTCTGCATTGAGTTATATATAGCCTTCTTTATTTTAATATAATAAGTTACATTTAATTTGTTTAAAAAAATTGAGATCTAATTCACATGCAGTTTACCATGTCAAAGTATACGGTTCAGTGGTTTTTAGTACAGTCAAAAGATTGTACAACCATCACAATGCTCTAATTCCAGTGCATTATCACCACCCTAAAAAGAAACTCTGTACTTCACTATATTTCCTTCTTCCCCAAGCCCCTGGCAACCACTGATCTACTTTCTATCTATGGATTTGACTTTTGTGGACATTTAATATAAATTAAATCATATAATATGTAGCCTTTTGTGACTAGCTTCTTTCATTCAGCATAATGCTTTTAAGGTTCATCCATGTTGTAGCATGGATCAAGACTTCATTTCTTTTTACAGCTGAGTAGCATTTTGTTGTATTGATGTACATTTTGTTTATCTGCTCATCAGTTGAGGGACATTTGGGTTTCTGATTTTTGACTGTTTTGAATAATATTGCTATGATGCTATGAACATTCACTTACAAGTTTTTGTGTGGACATAGGTTTTCATCAGATTCCTTTAGACTCATACTTGCTAGTCACCATAAAAAAATTTGCTAGCAGCAGTTGTCCCAGGCAGCCTGATGTTTGTGGCCTTGGGATATGGGCCTAACAGTATCCTGAATTTGCCTTATTTTCTCCATTGTATCTCCTCTTAGTCCCAAGCTTGGAGTACATTTCTAATAAGGGTTTGTTAAATTTGATTGACTTACGAGAAGTTGGAAAGCTGGGACAAAGCACTGTTTTCTGGGCCTTTGTTTAGTCTGTTTAAGTCTGTTTGCCCTCTGGAATGCCCTTCTCCACCTCTGCCTGACCAACTCTTGTTTATCTTTCATGAGTTCTTTTGGGTATTATCTTTTCCAGAAAGGTGATTTTTTTTTTTTTTTACCTACCTTTATCTGTACCTGAATATGGATCAGTGACCTATGTTACAGATTGAAGACTTGAACTCAGAAGAAGAAAGTGACTTTTTTAGTATCATAAAGTGAATTAATGGCAAAGACAATATTGGATTTATCTTCCTCTGACTTCTGGTCCAGGACAGATTTCTTTTAATTTTCTAACTTCAGTCTTCTCTGCTGTGAAATGGGGATAATCCATACTGTCTGGTTCTTAGAGTTGTTGTAAGGAGCCAGTGAGGCAGTGACTGTGAAGAGGCTTTGTGAAGGGCTATATAAGTGAGGGAGGTGATTGCTACTTCCAGGAAGGGGTTTATGGAGTGCCATGTGGCTCTGTTACTGCATGACTCCTCCAGTTCTGTCCTGCTTTCCTGCCTCAGGCACCCTGTTTCCGGCTGGTGGTCCCCAGCCAGTGAATTCTCAGCCTAAATGGCACAGAACTTAGGATAAATCCTGCCAGCTAGAGTTTTTTTTTTTAACCTCTGTACTTCCCTCCTCTCTCACTTCACTCAAGCCCTTCCTTTTTTTATAGTCCAGTTCTGGTCTATGTTAAGCAGTTATTTCTGTCAGTAGTTGCTTCCAATCAAATCAGTCAGTAGGGACCAGAAGTTATGACAAAAGATAAAAGTCTTGATCGGGGTGAACTGAGTCTTACTTTGTGCTTTGTGATGCAGGTGGAGTCAATTTACTTTTGAGGGTCTCTTTCTTCAGTGGTAGAATAATAGTCTTTAAAGTTAATTCCTAATATTTTGGGGGCGTTCTTGAATAACCAATTCTGTGTTGGGTCTTCAATGGAAGATTCAGAAGTGTAATGATCATAATTACAAGCCATGATTATGGTCCTCAAGAAGCTTACATTTTAAGTAGAGAGGTAAGTCTTTAAAATAGCAAGGAATCCTACAAGACAGGAAATGACTAAATGCATGGTGTTGTGGCAGACTCAGTGTCTTGGGAATTAACAAGGGCAGGAAAGGTCTGGAAAAGTGAGGCTTAGGCCAGTCTTCAAAAGATGACTGAGAGTTTAACAGGGAGATCGGATTAGAGCATCCCAAAGCAAGGAGAAGGAAAAGTGAGCAAAAACTTAGAGGTGGGAATATGGGAGATACATGCAAAGGTTAAGGGGCAAAGAGTAACCTGTGGAAGCCACTTTCAGCATGACCCTGTATGTTCATGTTCATTAAATAATTTCATTTCCTTGATGCTCTTTTCTCTGGACTACCCATCCTCTGAGCCACTCTTTTTCTGTGTCTCCATTACTGGAGTTTCTTTTGTATTGACATTCCATGGCTATGACAGCATATTATATTGTAATAACATAAATTAGAAATAATATATACAAAGTTTTAAAGTATAAAAAATCTAAATAAAGTTTAAAGCAAAAATCTAAATAAAACATAAAAACATAATTGCTCTTTCCTACAATCTTTTAAGTAACTAGATCAGAGGAAATTTAGGAATAGTAAGTAATTCCAAAGTCCTGCACTGTGTTCCATGCATTCTAGCTATGAGTAAGACAGATGGACTTATGTCATAAATGACTGCTTAATTTGGGCCCTGGTAAACTCTTGGCCTTCCTTTTCTAAAAGCAGCTGCTTCTGGAAGGGAAATTGCCAAGTGCGTAAGTATCTTAAACCCTAGCATTTGGCATGTAGGCAAATAGTTCTCATAAGACACTAAGGAAAGAAACTTTGGAATCAGACCTGGGTTCAAATCTCACTTCTTACTCACTGTGTGAGCTTAAACAAATTATTTAATGGTTTTAGGGCTTTTGTTTGTTTTTTTAGTTTCCTCATCTGTAAAATGGTAGCAGTAATAATCTATCTCATAGGATTTTAAGAATTAAGGAAAATAATGTGTGTTATGGTATCTTACACATGATAAGTTCTTATTTAATGTTATTTCCTTTCATTATTTTACCAAAGTATGTTTTCTTGACTTAACCTGAAAGTCTTTATGGAAGGTAAAACAGAAAAAACAGAATGTAATGGGCTTCCACTTTGAAGCCATACCTTTTGAATTTCAGTCATTTCTATAACTGTAGGCAAGTCTGTGCTTCAGTTTCCTAATCTACAAGTAAAAATTGCTTCTCAGGATGGTGGTGATTATATGAGTTGATGTGAATGGAATATCTATTAAAAACTGTGGGTGCCATGTCAGTAAGTAGCTACAGAGCCTTGAGAGTCTTCATCTTCCTATTTTCATAGACTCATGGACTATAGGACCTGGAAGGGTCCTTAAAATCTAGTCTGTTGTCCATTGTTCAAATGAGAAAACTGAGAACCTGGACTGAATGGTATAAGAGGGGCAAAACTGGCCTGGACTGTAGACCTTGTTCCTTCTTCCTCCTCTCCCACCCTCCATCCCCCATTTTGCTGCCTTTCATCAGGATTATCCTTGGTCTGTGGAGGCATTAGGACTTCAGATTTTCTTTTGACCAGTGTATTGAGCTCCCACAGGCTAGGGTTTTCATACAGGACTGAGTAACAGTGGTGGCTAACCCAGGTGGCTGGGTAACAAAGATTGTGAAAGTTAGGTTAGACCTCATAAAAATGAAACATTTATTCTTGTCCTGGAGGGAATTTTTAACCTGTCTTTAACAGATTCCTTAGGCCCTTGCCAGATTGAGTTAGGTATTTGACCATCTATTCCTTTCTTCACTCACTGTCTGAGCATCTGTTTTATGCCAGGTTTGTGCTAGCTGTTGGGGATCCATGATGAGTTAGACATGGCCCCTGTACTTGGGACTCAGTCTGGTTGGAAGATAAACCCTTAAAATAGGCAATTACTAAAATGGTGCTGTGAGAACAGAGGCGAGGTGAAGGACTATCCAACCTGGAGATCAGGGAGAGCTTCAGAGAAGAGATAACCTTTAAACGAGACCTGAAAAGGGTAAATAAAAGGCTGAGGTAGCAAGGGAAAGGAAAAGACAAAAGGCAGGATTCATAAGCAAAGGGTGTAGCTTGAGAAAATGTGAAGAGGTATAAAAGAGCCCATTATGTTTGGTGACATAACTGGTTCAGTGTAGTTGGTATAGAGTATATGAAATGTTAGTAGCAGGAGGTTAAGAAGAGGGTACAAGTTTGTAGAGCACAGCTTCTGAAAATTTAAAAGAAAGTAGCAGTTTTAGGTTCACAGCAAAATTGAGTGGAAGGTACATTGGTACCAACTGCCCCCACGTGTGTACAACTTTTCCCACTATTAACATCTTGTACCAGGGTGGATACATGTGTTACAACTGATGAACCTACATCAACACATCATATTCATTTTATGTCTGTATTTTACATTAGGGTTCATTCTTGGTGTTTGTATACTCAGTGGGTTTGGACAAATGTATGAGTATATATATCCACAATTATAGTCATACAGAGTAGTTTCACTGCCCTAAAATTCCTCTGTGCTCT
Source organism: Vulpes lagopus (assembly GCF_018345385.1). Classification (NCBI taxonomy): domain Eukaryota; kingdom Metazoa; phylum Chordata; class Mammalia; order Carnivora; family Canidae; genus Vulpes; species Vulpes lagopus. Next base: position 28,321,535 of record NC_054838.1, on the reverse strand, counting down.
GCTCATCCCTCTCTCCCTCCCTCCTAACCTCTGACAACCACGGATCCCTATTTACATAATTTTGCCTTTTCTAGAATATCATATAGTTGGAATCATATTGGACTAAGTCTTTTCAGATTGGTTTATTTTCCTAGTAATATGTATTTAAGATTCTTCATTATCTTCTCATGGCTTAATAGCTCATTTCTCTTTAGTGCTAAATAATATTCCATTTCCTGGAGGTACCACAGTTTATTTATCTATTCACCTACTGAAAGAAAGATATATGTTGGTTGCTTCTGAGTTTTGGCAATTATGAATAAAGCTGCTATAAATATTTGTGTGCAGTTTTTTTATGTGAACATGTTTTTAGGTCATTTGGGTAAATACCAAAGAGTATAATTGCTGGATTGTATGGTAAGAGTGTGTTTAGTTTTTTAAGAAACTGCCAACCTGTTTTCCAAAGTGACTATCATTTTGCATTCCACCAGGAAGGAATAAACATTCCTGTTCCGTATTCTTGTCTGCATTTGAATTTTGGCCATTCAAATAGGTATATTGCGGTATTTCATTGTCATTTTAATTTGCAATTCCCTAATGACAAATGCTGTTGCACATCTTTTTTCATCTATTTACCTTCTTTGGTGAATTATCTTTTCAGGTCTTTGCCTGTTTTATTAATCAGATTATCTTATTGTTAAGTTTTAAGAGTTCTCCGTATATTTTGGATAGCAGTCCTTTATCAGATACATCTTTTGTGGGCAGCCCCAGTGGCGCAGCGGTTTGGCGCCGCCTGCAGCCCTGGGTGTGATCCTGGAGACCCTGGATCGGGTCCCACATCCGGCTCCCTGCATGGAGCCTGCTTCTCCCTCTGCCTGTGTCTCTGCCTCTCTCTCTCTCTGGGTCTCTATGAATAAATAAATAAATAAAATCTTAAAAAAAAAGATATATCTTTTGCAAATATTTTCTTTTTACTTGTGGTTTGTCTTCTCATTCTCTTCTTAAACTTTTATATATATGCATGTGAATCATTTGGGATCTCATTAAAATTCAGATTCTTATTCAGTGGGTCTGAGTTGGAGCTTGAGATCCTACATTTCCAATGATCTCCCAAGTTGTACTGATGCTGCTTTAAATAGCAAGGCTACAGATCACCCTAGCTGCTGTCTTCATTGGAGAGGATCAGAATGCAGGTGACAAGTTACTATTAGAATCATCCAGGCCATAGACAAACAATGCCCTGAAATAGGGTGGTGAAATGAAAATGGAGAAGTGGATAAATTTGATCACTGTATAGAAGGGGAAATCATTAGTAACCTAGAGACTCAATGGAAGAGAGATGAGGAGAAAGAGGAGTGATCACATAGTCATGAATAGCAGTAGTCCATAAGAGGCAGAGCAACAGAGTATGAAGGCCTTGATTAGGGCTGGGAGTCTGAAAACCTCAGTTCTGGTTGCAGATCTGCTTCTAACTTGCTCTGTGACCTTGTGCAGGTTACTTCTTGGAACTCCTGTTTCTTCTTCTCTCAAATAGGCATCATAACCACTGCCCTGCTCATCACACGGTTGTTTTGAGGCTCTAATGAAGTAATGTATGTGAGAGTGTTTTGTAAGCACTAGAGCATGATACGAATGAAGGTGATTATTGTAATTATTATGAAATATAAGTCTGTTATAAAGTACTATAAGGTATACTGATACTTCTTTTGACCTGTAGGAATATTCAGTCTGGTAGTAAGGCTCAGACAAGTCAACCTGGAAAGGCAGCACAAGTGGATCATATATATGCAATTCAGCTCTTCTTGAATATTGGGGCCTTAACTATGGATTTGGGGGTCTATTTTAGTCCACAGCATATATTTTTTAAAAATTTGTTTTTATTGGAGTATAGTTGACACACATTACATTGGTTTCAGGTGTACAACATAGTGATTCAACAAGTTTATGCTGTGTTCAGCAGTGTAGCTGCCCTCTGTCACCATATGGCACTATTACAATATCATAGATTGTATTCCTTATGCTTCTTCCCTAGAATTGATGGAGGAAGAGCCTTTGCTGGAGAAATAAGGAGGGTTTCTACAGATGTTTAAAATCTGGGCTGTGTAGGTTCCTATCTAAGAAGAAAGATTATCTGGCTGAGCCTTGGAAGGTATTCAAGCCTGTGGGATTGCATTTGCAAATGCCTGCTAAGGTGTAGCCTGATACCAAAACCTTGAAACTCCTTTTAATTGGAAGAGGGTTATATTTACCAGACCTTCTATAACTAAGTACCACAAACTAGGCTGCTTAAACAACAGAAATTATTGTTTCAGTTCTGGAGGCTAGAATTCCAAGATCAAGTTGTCTGTAGGGTTGTTTCCTTCTGAGGGCTGTTAAGAAAAATCTGTTTCATGCCTCTCCCTTAGCTTCTGGTGGTTTGCTGGCAATCTTTGGTGTTTCTAAACTTGAAAAAGCATTACTCTGACATTGTTCTTCATCTTCATATGGTATTCTTGTGTGTTTCTGTCTCCAAATTTCTTATTTTTGTAAGGATATCAGTCTTAACTGGATTAGGGATCCACCCTGCTCCAGTATGACCTAACATAATTTAAATCTGCAATGACCCTATTTCCAAATAAGGTCACATTCTGAGCTACTTGGAGTTAGGACATATGAATTTGGGGAACATAATTGAACCCCCAACAAGGGTACTTTTATGGTACAGTTACTTAAATGTTGCAGCTTTTTCTGCTAGGTCAGCAGGATCTCAGTGAATATCTATTTTATATAAGACCCAGTGGGAGAGGGATGACTACAAGTATTTGGTCTAAATGATCCTTTAAGCTCCTAGCCTGAGAAGGCAGTAGAGTTTAATGGTTTTGAGCTCAGGCTCTGGCCAGACTGCCTGGGTTTGTGTCTGGATACTGCCAATTACTAACCACGTGATCTTGAGCAAGTAACCTAATCTCCGTACTTCAGTTTCTTTACCTGCAAAATAAGGAGGATAGTTATCTGATAGGGTTGCCAGGAGGCTAAAGTGAATTCATACATATAAAGAACTAGAAACATTGTCTGGTAAACATCTGATAAAATATTAGTAGTTTTTATTGGTAAAATAGCATCTAGATCTAAAATTCTCTAAATTTAGAGAACATTAAAACCAGTCCATAATCAAATGTCAAACCCGTAGGATGCAGGCCGCAGGAGCTCATACAATATAGGATGTCAAAGTTGGAAGCATCTTTAGAGGCCATTTACCTGAGCCTTCTCTTTTAATAGATGGGGAAAACCAGGGTTCAGAAAAAGGAAATGACTTGCCCTGGAGTCAAATGGCTTGTTAGTGGTAGAGCCAGGACTTTAAAATCTGAGAAATATTCTTTCTTTCCCTCCCTTAGTTTTAGTTCAACAAAAAAATTAAGTTCTTTAATCATGCTTTGAGCACCTGTTTCGATCTAAGTCTGGCATTTGGTTCTGTCAATACTTATGTGAAATAGACAGCCTTTAGCCTTTAAAGGAGCCCACAGCTCAACAAAGTGTTAAATAAGCCAAGAAATATAATAATGTTTTTCATTTTCTTTTCTCTCTTTCTCTTGCAGCAAATAAAAAGAAGGAGAAGGAACGGCCAGAGATTTCTCTTCCTTCAGATTTTGAGCACACAATTCATGTTGGTTTTGATGCTGTCACAGGGGAGTTTACAGTAAGTCCTGGGTCACACAAAGGCCTTTGGTCTTTGAGAGTTCTGACTATGCTAGATTCACTAAAAAAAAAAATTTTTTTTTAGATTCTTTTTTTTTTTCCTTAGTATTCCGGACTCCGGTCTTTACCTGAGACCCTCGTTACTATCTTCTTATATTCATGAGAGAGACATATTCTTTACCTCCAAAATTGTACTAGAGAAGCCTTTGGGTCTCCATGCCTTAACTAGACCTCTGTTAAATGACTCTTTGGCAGTTGGGTTTGTGCTGGACACCGATAACATAAAAACAAATCATACATAGATCCTGTTCTAAAGGAGGAATAGGCTACTGAAAGAGCAAACACCTCAAGAAATGACTAATACAATGAGGTAGGAAGTATTAAAAAAAAAGCTTGTCTAGAGCTCTGACGGAATAGAGAGAAAGAATGACTAAACCTGTCTTTAACTGCCAGCAGGTTATGAGAGTTTCCTTCAGGATCTCCTCTGACTATTCCTTCCTGATAACATTGTATGTCTCTCTTATAGGGGATGCCAGAGCAGTGGGCTCGCTTGCTTCAGACATCAAATATCACAAAGTCAGAGCAGAAGAAAAACCCACAGGCTGTTCTGGATGTATTGGAATTTTATAACTCAAAGAAGACTTCTAACAGCCAGAAGTACATGAGCTTTACAGGTATGGGGATTGAATCCAGAGCAGTCTAGGGGGGGAAGAAAAGGGTTTTCACCTGGGTAAAAAAGCTCCACATGCCTGTTAGTATGGGGTAAGGGAAGAAAGTATTAGAAAGAATGGGGATAATACTTTAACTAAAATAAAATTCTGGATTTGAGAGCCCAAATGATGGATTTTTGCATCAAACTTGAGAGTCTTTACTCTGAAATTGCACATTTTTTTTTAAAGATTTCGTTTATTTATTCATGAAAGACGCAGAGAGAGAGAGAGAGAGAGAGGCAGAGACACAGGCAGAGGAAGAAGCAGGCTCCATGCAGGGAGCCTGATGTGGGACTCGATCCCGGGTCTCCATCTCCAGGATCATACCCTGGGCTGAAGGGAGGCGCTAAACCGCTGAGCCACCAGGGATCCCCAGAAATTGCACATTTTAAAAAAGTAACATGACACATACATATTGAGTGTCAAAATGGGAATGATAATTCCTGTCTCAAGAGGTTGTAGTGAAGAATAAATGAGCTCATTGATATGAAGGTTCTTTACAGTTTGTAAAACAGCACCATGGAAATTTAACTATCATTATCATTATTAATTTTAATATTAAGTTATTTAATAACACATTTAATGTGTATCTTTTGGGTAGGCAGGCCCAATTTCTTCCTCAATGAATTAATTTTTATCAATCAAATGTAAAACAGGCCACTAATAATAAATGTACTTTAGATATACCTTGTCTGTAATGGACTGTTTTTCAGAGTGTTTTTAATGACAGAATTGGGATTAGAATCCAGGTCCTCTAATTCTAAGACCAACATCTTTTGAGTTTACTTGCCTCTAGTAACTATTTGGAGCACCTCCTTCCATAGCAGAGAGATTTTTCTCTTCTAAGATCTGTAATCATAAGGCCTACATTTCTAGAAACTTGCCTTTTATAGTGGCATCTTCTAATATTAGAGCAAGATGTATCCTCAGTATATACTACTTCCAATTCCCCCTTGTTTATAGACATTAAAGCAAAAAAGGCCTTTTCTATATGCCTAAATTGGTGGCAGAGCTGGTCTCTTAACTCCAAGTCTGGTGCTATTTCCAATATTCATGTTGTCTCTTTCAAAGAGCAGTATTGTTGGAGAAGGTGAGAACCATGATGAACTAGCTAATTTTGAAGGATGCTTTTCCCAGCAAGTATCTGGCATGTATCAAAAGGCACAGATGGTGAGAATGACAAACTGCAGCTTTTCCCATGCTGCCATGGTGGTACCCAGGAGAGGGTCATGCATGTTCCCAGCAGTATTTCCTTCCTCACGTCTGGCCCTGCTGGCTCTGTCTCACTTCTCTCATTGAGGGACTCAGCATTCCAAGGAGGAATTGGGGTTGGGGAGTGCTGGGTGGGAGAGTTTTCTAGCTAGGAGATTAGAGTTTGTGTTTGAAGGCATTTGTTATGAATGTCAGATTAGAAGCTGGCTTTGAAAGCTTCAAAGTGAAGTCTTTGGAAGAATCTCTATGTTTATATCTACATGTGTGTAGATGTGTACAAGTACCAAATATGTATTTGGAAGCATAGCTTTGTTGGAATCAAAGTCCACTTAAGTATTCATGAATTAACATGTGTATAGATATACATTCAGATAAATATGTTTGTGATCACCTGTGCATGCATATATGAATAACACGGTATATGTATAGATATGTATTCATACATCTTCTGTGTGTATAAATTTGTACACACGTGTATATGTGTGTGTGCTCACACTCAAGTGCAGAATTTTTAATTTTTTTAGAAGTTGAAGACCAGGGCCAATTCTAGGCAAAATTGTATTTTTGACACAGTTTATTTTTAATGCCATCTCTCTCCTTTTCCTACTTTCCTTCTCATACTGTTGGTTCTGAGAACACTATCTCAGTTTGTATGCTTGCACATAAATTATCTTATTGATCCTCCTGATGGCTTTGGGGGTAGGTATGGCAAGGACTATAATTCCCATTTCACAGACTCGGAGAAATTAATTGGGTTCAGAGAAACTGAGTGACTTACTCAGGGTGAATCAACTAAGTGATGGAATTATGTTTAAAGTGTATCCTGAATTAATTTCTCCAGGGTACAGCTGGCTATTCAGGGCTTTTTAAAGAATATATTGTCACAGCTTGTGGGTTCCTGATTTGTCGTAGGATCAAAGATGCTGTACCTGACACTTTCTTATATGATGGAATTGGGATCTTGGACATTCTCTGGACTTGGTTCTTGGTGAGGAATATGTTGGATTTGGTAGAATATTTCTCCTCCTTAATTCCATTGGTGTTGAACTGGCAAAACTGGTCAGTTTCTTCTTAGGCCTATAGGAATTAAAAAATAAAACCAAATACACTATTTGGCATTTAAACTTACTTTCTTGCTAAGATCTCCATTGAGTATGTTTCATATTTTATTAAATCTAAGATATCATTAATTTTAAGCTGCACCATTATTTTATATACCAGTAAAGAAAAAAAGTTGCCGATTAAGCCATGAAACACTTTTGATTGTAGGACACATCTCTCTTTCAGAGAAGTTAATGTGAAAAAATTTACATTTCAGAATCAATGAAATGTGATAATTGCCTCATTGAGGAAGCGTGAATCTGTTCTTAGAAACAAGACCCTGCCTTAAGTTAGACTTGACATGATTAATGTTTCTTTTTTCCTAAGCCTTAATTTTTCCTTCTCTGTAGGGAATAGACATCGATGTAGAAAGGATCCTTTCTAAAAGCTGAAGCCACAAGATGGTCATAATTTGTCATAGATAGCTCAGGACATGAATTCTTTCCCTTTCTTTTAGATTGCAGGAAATTTCCTTGACCATTGAAACCTGATGATGATACATAGTGGATGATGTGGATATAGTTCTAGCATAGTATTTAGAATTAGACCAGGATTCAAATGTTGATTCCTACTTAACCTGTGTATACTCTGGGCAAATTACTTAACTTCTCTGAACCTCAGTTTCCAAACCTCTAACAGTAGACATACTAATAGTACTCAGAGCTGTAGTAAGGATTAAAGGAGGTCATGTATACACAGAATGTGCTGGTGTCAGGCCATTGTACCAGTAATATTATTATTCTCTGAGCCTGGCAAGTGCTTGACTGGATAGGCTTCTTTAGCTCGCAAGAATGGATTAATTGTAGTTATATTTACTGAGTCCCCTGTCTTTTTCCCTTTGCAGATAAATCAGCTGAGGATTATAATTCTTCTAACACTTTGGTAAGTCTTTATTTTCTTTTTCTGATATGCGCAGGCCTCATAATTAGGGATCAAGATAGTATAGTAGATGCAGAGCCTGGACTGCATCTACTGGGAGACACTCATCTTGGTCACTCCATTCCCCACCCCTCCTCCAGCCCTTATATCTATATAGTCAAGGAATTGGGCTTAATAAACAGTGGGTATTCCTTCCAGATTTAATTTTTTAGGGTTCAGAAATCCTTTTTTTTTTTTTTTAAGATTTTTAAAAATTTATTTTTTCATGAGAATGCACAGGGAGGAGAGAGAGAGAGAGGCAGAGACAGGCAGAGGGAGAAGCAGGCTCCATGCAGGGAGCCTGACGTGGGACTCGATCCAGGGTCTCCAGGATCACACCCTGGGCTGCAGGTGGCGCCAAACTGCTGAGCCACCAGGGCTGCCCAGGGTTCAGAAATCCTAATCTTGGAACCATAACTGACATATAGACTCAGTTTGTCATCTGTAGCTTTGAACCTTGGGAAAGCCAGTTTGCCTTTCTGAACTTTAGTTTTTTCATCAAAAAAATGAGGATGATATACTTTGCCTTACCTGAACATATCTTCAGATATCTGAATTTAGAAGAGAATTCCCTCTTTTTTGTTGTTAGGGTCTACAAAACCTGGATTAAGACGAGTTGTTGAAGGGAGCAGATTCTGTTTATTTAAGGTCATTCATTCTGTTCTCACATTGTAGTGAATGCCCTGTCACTTGAAGGCATATTATAGGAATCACTGAAGAATTGGGCTAGAAAGTAAAACTAGATGACCTCAACCTCAAAACTTTAAAAGTAGAACTACCTTATGATCCAGTAATATTTACCCAAAGAATATAAAACAGGAATTCAAAAAGATGTATGCCCCCTATATTTATAGCAGCATTATTTACAATAGCCAAATTATGGAATCTGCCCAAGTGTCCTTTGGTAAATGAATGGATAAAGAAGTGGTGTGTGTATGCTTGTGTGTATGTATGCATCTGTGTGTGTATGCGTGTGTATGATGGAATATTATTCAGCCATAAAAAAGAATGAAGTCTTGCTATTTGCCACAACATGGGTGGTGCTAGAGAGTATCATGCTAAGTGAAATAAGTCAGTCGAAGACAAATACCATATTATTTCACTTGCATGTGGAATTTAAGAAACAACAAATGAGCAAAGGAGAAAAAAAAAGAGAGAAACCAAGAAACAGAGTCTTAACTATAGAGAACAAACTGATAGTTACCAGAGGGGAGGTGGGGAATGGGTAAAATAGTGGTGTGGGGGGATTAAGAAGTACACTTATTGTGATGAACACTGTGTAATGCGTAGAGTTGCTCCACCACTATATTGTATACCTAAAACTAATAGAACATTGCATGGTAACTGTACTGGAATTAAAATAAAAAACTTAAAAAAAAAAAAAAAAGCTAGATGACCTCAAAGGTTTCTGCCTTGCTCAACCTATAAATTCCATTTTTCAGAGCAGATAAAATGAGATGTTGATGTTTGGTTTTTTTTTTTTTTTAATTTTTTATTTATTTATGATAGTCACAGAGAGAGAGAGAGAGGCAGAGACACAGGCGGAGGGAGAAGCAGGCTCCATGCACCGGGAGCCTGATGTGGGATTCGATCCCGGGTCTCCAGGATCGCGCCCTGGGCCAAAGGCAGGCGCCAAACCGCTGCGCCACCCAGGGATCCCGATGTTGATGTTTGTAAGGGTCTTATAAATAGTAAGCTGTGAAATATATAGGAGAATACTGTGATTCTTTACACCTGATGCTTTCTCTTGTAGAAAGGTGGTTTTGTCATATTGATTTATGAAATATTTACAGAACCCCCACTCTTTGCCAGGTCCTGTTTGGAGAAATGACAATATGGAAATGAATCAGACATTGTCCCAACTTCTAAGAATCTGCCAGTCTTATGAGCATTGTGAAGGCACAGTTACAGTACAGTATGCTTAAACTTCATGAAGCCAGTGTCTGACTTGTTAATTGCTGTATCCATGGCATCTGGCAAGTAACCATTTATTGAATGAAAGGTTGGATGGATAAGAGAAAACTTCTTGATGGTAGAGTCTGAATTGAGGAGTTTGTTATCTAGGGCAAGAATTAAGGAGAGATGAGGATATTCCAGACGAAGAGAAAATAAATAGCATGTGCAAAGACAAAGAGATTCACAAGGTATGATTTTATAAGGAACTGCAAGTAGCTTGTTATGATTGGAATGTGAAGTGTGAGTGGACTAGAGATGGGTGATGAGGAGGAATGGTGGCAGGTCAGATCATGTAGAAGTTTTATCTTTATCTTAAAGGTAATTAGAAGCAATTATAGAATTTTAAACAAGGGAATAGTAAGTTCTAACAATAGTGAGTCACCATCAAAATACTTTAATCCATACTTCCAGCAGTAGGGATTGGTCTACTCTGAGTCACTTATATCCCTATCAGTCATAAAAAATGTTCATATGTCCAACTTTTGTAACATATTGGGTCTTTTATTTATTGTCTTTTAATCCTCACAGGAGTTTAATAAGGTGGGTTATTATCCTTGTTTTATAGATAATAAAACTGAAATAAAGAAAGGATAATGGCAGTAGTATCTGATTCCCAGTCTGCATTGTTTTGCCCTGGTTCATTCTTTCATCAAATGGAAGAGATGTAATTAAAGGAGAGGAAAGAATTTATAAGTGTTAAGGTCTTTGGGAGCTTATCCCCATTATTGAATAGTAAATTATTGAAGAAGGGGCCTAATCAAAGCTGAGCTGTGCTTTGTGGTACAAATATGTTTATGCTTTTACAGGAATGACAGCTATCATTTATTGAGAGGCCAATGTGTGCCAGGCACTGTGCTAATAATAACTATTTGTGGTTAGTGTGGTTAGTCCTCACAGTTACCTTGTGAAGAAGGCATTATCCATCCCCATTTCACAGGTAGAAAAACAGACTTTCTTGAAGACTCTTAATTAGTGATGATGGCAGAATCAGATTAGAATTAGGGTCTTTGGGCAGCCCTGGTGGCCTAGGGGGTTAGTGCCGCCTTCAGCCCAGGGTGTGATTCTGGAGTCCCAGGATCGAGTCCCACGTTGGGCTCCCTGCATGGAGCCTGCTTCTCCCTCTGCCTGTGTCTCTGCCTCTCTCTCTCTCTCTCTGCGTCTCTCATGAATAAATAAATAAAATCTTAAAAAAAAAAAAAAAGAATTAGGGTCTTTGGAATCCTAGTCCAGGATACTTTCACTGTGACAGGGAACTGAGAAAGATGATGTCAGAGAGGTCTTATAAAGGAGACTGCAGTAAAGCCATAGCTATGTTGTTCGTTCATGAGGAGGAGGAGCCCTGGGGCTCATGCCATATGGCAGAGAGGATAACACCTGCTTGGTAAAAACCTGGTTTAGTTATGTACAATTAAAACCACTCAGACTGTCAAGGACATTTTCTCCCCTAATTCATAACACTTTTACCTGTGGTTGGTATTCTGTATTTCCTTACTAGTTTTACATGGGGGATTATGGTTTGCATTGTGGTAGCATATCATTATATTCCATATTGGTTTCATACAGATCATTGCACTTAATTTGTGAAATAATTGAAAGGGATTGTTATTCCCATAACACAGGTTAAGAAATTGAGACTCAGAGATTAAGTTACTTACTCTCTAGCCTTGAATAAATTAGTAGTAGAAATCAGTACAAAATTCCATTTTCCTGAGCATTCATTTATTCATTCATACTATAAATGTTTACTTAGCACCTTCTTAGTGCCCAGGTGTTGATGACACAAAAATGAATATGCACTATCTTAGTCCTTGAAGAAAAAAATTAACAGCAGGCTAGAGAGATGAGGGCTGCAAGAGAGGTATGAATAATGTATGATGGTGGTCATATTTGATAGAGTGATTTATTCTGTCTGGTAGTACAGGGAGGTTTTCAGAAAGTTGTTAGTCCTAATGATTTGTTCATTTAAAAAACATGGTCTTTAAGGTTTCTTCTAGCACTAAAATTCTGTTACATGTAGCTTATTGTTTTGAGGTCTGGCTTTCAGATTCTGTAGCATTTTAGTGCCTGAAAATTCATTTATAAAATGAACAGCTATTGGGATCCCTGGGTGGTGCAGCGGTTTAGCGCCTGCCTTTGGCCCAGGGCGCGATCCTGGAGACCCAGGATCGAATCCCACGTCAGGCTCCCTGCATGGAGCCTGCTTCTCCCTCTGCCTATGTCTCTGCCTCTCTCTCTCTCTCTCTCTCTGTGATGACTATCATAAATAAATAAAATTAAAAAAAATAAAATAAAATGAACAGCTATTATGTGATAGGCTCTTTGGGTGTTGGGGAGTCGAGGACTGGTAAGGTCTTTGTTCTTACAATCTAGTGAGGAATCAGAATATGTAAACAGGGATTTATAATATCTTATCAGGTAGACAGAGGTAATGATATCAGGCAGTAAAAAGAGAAATGCTTTCTTGTCTGAGGTAGCTTGAACAAAAGCCAAGTTAAGGATTCATCGTATCAAGTTAAAGACTTAGAACTGAGTGCTGAGCTAAGGAAGTCTTTTATATAGGAGATGACCTATATCAGGAGAGAGGACAGTGGAGAAACAGACTTAACACATTTTAGAAAGATTCTTCTGGAAATTGGATCACAGTGCTAAAATGAATTCAGGTATCTATCTCTCTTGCTATCTCAAATTTCTTAATTTCAAAAAAGACATATTAAAAAAAATAAATAGAAAACAGTGCTCCAAAACAAAAACAGGACATAAATAAACCATTGTCAGAAATTCAGGGAAGATAGAAAAGATCAAATTGATGAAAGCAGAAGAAACCACAGCTTAGAGTATATGGAATAGAAATTCCTAAGAAGAAAAGAGTAGCTGAGAGAACATATAATAAGAAGCTGGAAGAAGTCTTGGATTATCTTTAAGGGCAAATTATTTAAAATTCTGCATTTGAAACAGCAAGAGCAGTCTTCATCTTACAGTGAGCAAAAGGTAGCACAATTTTGATTCTAAGATTGAGCCAGATAATTTTCTAAAGAAAATACACTGCCTACTTGAAGAGAACTTCTGCTGTAGGTATAGGGGCTTGAGAGAGAAGCAGAGCAGAGCCTGAGTTAACTACCGATCTGCAGATCTCTACAACAGGTATAAAGAAAGGAAAAAGGAAGAGTAGCTCTGCAGTGAAAGAAAATACATTAAATTTCTCTATCCCAAGAGGAAATTTCTTACACTTTTGATATCTGGGAGGAAAGGAATCTCAACTCTACATGTTCTTCCATGCCAACATACCCTGAAGTGATGCTCGCCAGTAGCCACATTCCAACTCCATAACTCACCTATAGACTACATCAGACCTCCCATTCAGAAGAGGGGGGACAGTGGAGAAACAGACACACAACTGCAGAAGAAACTCATGCTACTTACATATGCTAGTCAATCTAGTTATTTTACTAATAAGTATGAATGAATAGCCAGGATCTCTAGATACTTGAGACATTAAAGAGAAGAATCAGATAAATAAAGTGAAATTGACCCCAGAGGAAATAAATAATTTTAAGAATTTAAAAAAAATATATAATATATTCACAGAGGTTTTATAGATGTTGCATCCACAGAAACATACTGACATTAAGCCAGAGGGTGAAAAAGATTCCTTAGAAGTTAAAAAAATGATTACAGAAATTCAGAAGGATTAAAATGCATTTAAGATTGAATAATGACACATAGTATAAAAACATTGGAAAAATAGGGGAATAAGGGACATGGGATTACTTAAGGATATTCAAGAAGAATTAGAGAACTGGGGCACTAAAGCAGGAAAAATAATCAAAGGAATAACAGAAGAAAATCCCTCAGTTAAAGAAAAGCATGACTCTTCAAAGAAAAGCATGACTCTTCAGATGAACGAGCATACCAGTTATTAAATCAGGTAATTGCAGAGACCCAAGATTAGAAAGATCTTCAGATCTTTGAAAGAGAATATACACCTAATGTTCCTCATTAGCAGTAGTGGGCAGAGGAACAGTATCTTCAGAGGTATGAGAAAAATTATTTAGAGCCAAGAATTCTGTGCCTAGTTAAGAATGTGTGAGGTCAAAATAAAGATATATGAAGATACAGATTGACCTCCCATAGATAATCTCTGAAAGGCAAACAGGTAGTTGCAGTAATTACCTCCAGAGTTAATGGTGATTAAGACTATTCTGTTAGGGGTGCCTGTGTGGCTCAGTTGGTTAAGCATCTGCTTCCGGCTTGGGTTATGATCCTGGGGTCTTAGGACTGAGTCCCACATTGGGCTCCTTACTCAGCAGGGAATCTGCTTGTTCCTTTCCCTCTGCCCCTCCCCACTACTCGTTCTTTCTCTCTCTCTCTCTAATAAATAAAAAAAATAATAAAAAGACTATTCCCTTAAAAATTATTTTTACCCAAGTATTAGATGAAAAGTCAAATAGGACTAAAATCCTTGTAATTAAATTGTTCTGGGATCTCTCTTCACCATTGTCTTGGAAATTCCTTTGCATTTCTTTCTTTCTTTTTTTTTCCCCCTAAAGATTTTATTTATTTATTCATGAGAGACAACACACACAGAGAGAGAGAGGCAGAGACACAGGCAGAGGGAGAAGCAGGCCCAACGTGGGACTCAATCCCGGGTCTCCAGGATCACAGCCTGGGTCGAAGGCGGCACTAAACCACTGAGCCACCCAGGCTGCCCTCCCTTTGCATTTCTATGTTGGCGTTGCTGTTTTCTTTGTGTTATGCCTTCCTCATTTTTGGTTTACTTGTGCAGTTTGGTGGAGCTCCTCTTTGAGGAGCTTTGAAAAAGTAAATGGGAAGTAAATATTTAATGCCTTCCAAGTGTCAAAATCGAGCATGTCTGTTCTACCCTCAGATTTGATGGATACTTTGGCTGAATCTGAAGTTCTGGATTGAAAATAATTTTCCATCGATATTTGGAAAACATTACATTTTTGCATTTAGCATTCAGCATTGGTTCTTGAAGTCTGAAGTCATTTTATTCCTTCTTCTTTGTGTCTGACGTGTTTTTTTTTTCCACTTGAAAAGCTTGTGGCATCTTCTTTGTCACCATTGCTTTGAAATTTCATATTTATATCCTTATATTCATCTCTCTTACAAGAGGCTTTGCGGACTCTTTCATCCTTGGAAATTCAAGCCTTCAGTTCTAGGAAATTTGCTTGATTATTTTTTTTTTAATTTTTATTTATTTATGATAGTCACAGAGAGAGAGAGATAGAGAGGCAGAGACATAGGCAGAGGGAGAAGAGAAGCAGGCTCCATGCACCAGGAACCCGACGTGGGATTCGATCCTGGGTCTCCAGGATCGCGCCCTGGGCCAAAGGCAGGCGCTAAACTGCTGCGCCACCCAGGGATCCCCTGCTTGACTTATTTCATTGATGGTTTCTTCTCTTCTGTTTTCTGTGTTTCTTCCTTCTGGAACTTTTGTTATTTAGATTTTTGGACCTCCTGGACTGATTTCTTCATTTTTCTTGTCGTTATTTCCCTTGCCTTAATTTTTGTTCTGATTTTTGGTAGACTTCACCAGCTTCATCTTTCAATCTGTCAGTTGATTTTTAATTTCTGTTCTTATGTTGAATTTCCAAGTATCTAACTTCCAAATTAGAGTATTCTATTCTTTTTTCCAGAATTGGTATCTTTCCTTATTATCCCTGAGATGAATGATAGGCACTTTTTTCTTTTTTTAATGTTTTCTTCTCCATGTCTAGTTTGTTTTTCCAAGTGTCTTTTTCCCCCTATTTGTTTTGGTTTCTTCCTTTTATGTTAGAGGTATCCTATGGATATTTGGTAATTCTTTTTCTTTTTAAGATTTTATTTATTTATTCATGAGAGACAGAGAGAAAGGCAGAGATATAGGCAGAGAGAGAGAGGCAGGCTCTCTGCAGAAGCCCAATGTGGAATTTGATCCTGGACCCTGGGATCATGCCTTGCTTGAGTCAAAGGCAGATGCTCAACCACTGAGCCACCCAGGTGTCCCATGATATTTGGTAATTCTAGGGTTATGCCCATATTCATTGATTGGGATACTAAAGTCCTTAATAGAATTTTAAGCTCATTGCTTGTGGCATTGAATTATAAGTATACGGTTGTAAAACGTATACTTTTAAAAGTAATAAATTTTTAGAGTTGTGCAGTCATCACTATAACTTTTTTTTTTTTTTTTTGTCTTACTGTAGAATAATCCAGCTGGACCATTTGGTGAAACCTTCTATATTTTATCTTTAAAATTTAGAGAAGGATCTTGTAATCTCCTGCTTTGAGAATAAGAGTTTGACTCCTAGTGTTCAAGGAGCCTAGAAAGGGAAGAGGGTTAGGTGTCTCAGCATTAGTATGTTCTTTTAATTACCCAGTTTTTTATATACTCCCAAATTTCACTGTTACTGACATCCCCAATTCTGAAATTACCTGTTTTACCTTCCAGAGAATAGACCTCCAGTTTTCTGGTAGGGGTAGGGAGGGCAACTGCACAGTGGTATAGAGTAGGGAAAGAGATTTAGGGATCTAACTTCATCTTAAATAACTTTCATTGAATCTGCCTTTAGTATTCTCTCTTCCATTTCTACTTCATCTCCAGTTTCAGAGGTATATAGTGCTACCAGTTCCTGTACCTTTTGAGGATTCTGCTACATAAATAGATTGGTTTTCAGCTTTGGATTCAGCCTCCTTGAGTTAGTTAACTGCTTATCTATCTGTCATTGGCTCCTTTTTATTTTTATTTATTTTTTGCTTCTCTTCTCTCCTGTTCTCCTCATTCTTCTGGGTTAAATTCCTTTAAAAGACCATTTCTTTATTATAGTTCTAGTAAGATTTTGAGATGTAGATTCCTATATTCAACTTGCCATCTTTACCAGGCCTTCCTATGGACTATTTACTTTTAACTCCTTATATTTTTAGATTATTTAAAATGTATCATGAGAACCTACTTAATTTTACATACAATTTAAAATTTTTACTAGTAACTTTATTGAGGCATTATTTACATACCATGAAATTCACCCATACTGATTGTACAATGCAATGTTTAAAAATTTTTTTAATTTAAATTCAATTTAGGTAACATATACTGTATTATTAGTTTCAGAGGTAGACTTTTATGATTCATCAGTTGCGTATAACACCCAGTGCTCATTACATCAACTACCCTCCTTAATGCCCATCACCTAGTTACCACATTCACCCACCTCCCTTCCAGCAACCCTCAGTTTGTTTCCTATAATTGTTTTCTTATGGTTTGCCTCCCTCTCTGTTTTCATCTTATTTTATTTTTCCTTCCTTTCCCCTGTGTTCATCTGTTTTATTTCTTAAGTTCCACATGTAAGTAAAATCATATGGTATTTGTCTTTCTCGGACTTATTTTATTTAGCATAATAGCCTCTAATTTCATCCATGTAAACAGCAAGATTTTGTTCTTTTTTGGTGGTTGAGTAATATTCCATTGTATATTTACACCACATCTTTATCCATTCATCTGTCAATGGACATCTGGGCTCTTTTCATATTTTAGACGTTGCTGCTCTAAAATTGGGGTACTTGTACCTCTTGGAATCACTATGTTTGTATCCTCTGGATGAATTATCCCAAAGGATAATTTATTTTATGCAGTGGTTTTATTAAATGTTTAGACTTATTCACCATCACCACAATCTAGTTTTAGAACATTCTCTCACTTTGAAAAGTTCCGTTGTTTCCTTTTATAGTTCATTCAAGCTCCCATGTCTTGCCATCGAGAAAAACTGATCTGTCTGTAAAAACTTGCTCTTCTAGACATTTTATATAAATGTTACTGCAACACATGTCTAGTTTTTTTGCTTAGCATTAGTTTGCAAGGTTTATCCATGTCGTAGCATGTATTAGTACTTCATTACTTTTTATGTCCTAATAATATTCCATTGCATTGATATACTATATTTTAAAAAAGATTTTTAATTTATTCATTTGAGAGAGAGAGCAAGAGCACAAGCAGGGGCGGGGCGGGGGAGGGTCAGAAGGAAAGGGAGAAGCAGACTCCCTGCTAAGCAGGGAGCCTGACACAGGGATCATTCTCAGGATCCTGGGATCATTACCTGAGCTGAAGTCACATGCTTAATGGACTAAGTCACTCCAGTGCCCCAAATATACTGCATTTTTAGTTCATTCATCAGTTGATGGGCTTTTGGGTTGTTTCCACTTTTTGGCTATAAATAATATTCACTCATGTATGAATTTTTAAGATTTTTTTATTTTTTATTTTTTTTATTTTTTATTTATTCATGAGAGACACAGAGCGAGAGAGAGAGAGAAAGTGAGAGAGAGAGAGAGAGAGAGAGAGAGAGAGAGGCAGAGACACAGGCAGAGGGAGAAGCAGGCCCCATGCAGGGAGCCTGACGTGGGACTCGATCCCCAGTCTCCAGGATCACGCCCTGGGCTGCAGGCGGCGCTAAACCGCTGTGCCACCGGGGCTGCCCCTCATGTATGAATTTTGTGTGGCTGTACATTTTCACTTTTCTTGGGTATATACCTAGGGGTGGAATTGCTAGGTCATATGGCAACTCTATGTTTAACCTTTTGAGGAACTGCCAGACTGTTTTTCCACAGTGGCTGTACCATTTTACACTTCTGCCAGCAATTAGGAGGGTTCTAATTTTTGTTTCTTCCCTCATATTTGTTATTCTGTTTTTTGATTATAGCCATTTTAGTGGGCATGAAATGGTATCTCATTGTGGTTTTGATTTGCATTTCTCAATGGGTAATGATGTTGAGCATCTTTTGATGTGTTTATTGGCCATTTGTTTATCTCTTTGGAGAAATCTCTTTCCTGTTCTTGATCTCTAATTTAACTCTGTGGTGTCAAAGAATACATTTTACGTGTTTTTAATCCTTTAAAATTTATTATGATGTGTTTTTTAGTCTAGCATATGGTCTGTCCTGAAGAATGATCTATATGTAGTTGAAAAGAAAGTGTATTCTGCAGATCTTGGGTAGAATGTCCATTATATGTCAGTTAGGTTGAATTGATTGATAGTATTGCTCAAATTTTCTGTAACCTTGCTAATTTTTATTTTAGTTCTATTAATTATTGAGATCTCTTTGAGGTCTGTTTCAGCTTTTACTTTATGCTTGGCTCCTTTGAATCTTTAAAGTATATGCACACAGCAAAGCTTGTAAGACTAGTGTGAGGCCTTTCTTGTTTCTGTGCCTTTGAGCAGCCCCAGCCAGAAATATGTTTGCCTATTCAGGACTACAGTGTCAGGCTAGCAGATCTGAGCAGTCGGCCTCTTTTACTACCCCCTCTGGAAGGTCAGTTCCACTGACAGCACTGCTAAACCTGGGCATTGTCCACTGTTCCAGATGAAAGTGAGTCCTTTTGGGTGGTGTAGTTAGAGCCTGCTTTGCCCTGGAAGAACCCTCACTCTGACAGAGCTGGGGTGGGATGGATGGAAGCAGCTCTGAGCCAAAATATCAGAGGTTCCTACTGCTTTTACCCAGAGTTCAGCAGTTTTTATATCATAAGCGTTTCTTTGCAACAGAAGTAGATCCCCCAGAAGTATTGGAACACACCAAGCATGTTTCCGTCTCAGGATCTTTGTACTTCTTCTATCTGCCACGAATATTCTTTCCCCAGAGAGCCTCATCGCTTGCTCTCTCAATTCATTTAGGCCACTGCTTATATGACTTCTCATTAGAGAGCCCTTTTCCATGACTACACTATCTAACATAAAATTTCCCCACTCCTAATCAATTACTACTCTCAAATGTATATCTTATTACTATCTGGCACTTTTGTAATTAATTTTGACTGTATTTTCTTCTAAAATGCAAGCATAGGACCAGGGACTGTATCTATTTTGTTATTTAATAGAGCCTCAGACCCTATAATAGTGCCTGATACACAGTGAATGAATAGATAGATGAGTTGAAGTCAAAGAGGTTTGTGGTTATTAGACATAATGATAATTTAATTGATTCCTTGCATCTTTCTAGCTCCTTAGCACCTCTTACAAAATGTTTTTATGGCCCCATCATTTCATTTTATCCTCCATTAGCCCTCTGAGGTGTCATTATTCCCATTTTATAGATGAGGACTGTGGCTTAGGGTGGGATAGCTTTCCCTAAGGACACAGGGATAAAAAGTAAAAATCTGGGTTAAAATCCTGTATCTCTTAATTCTAGTAGTTGTTAACATTACTACTCAAAGCCATCACCTGTGGAAAAACAGAATGTGTTGCTAAGGAAAATGATGAAATCCCCTTTTCTGCAGTTTTAGGAAGCAGACAAACCTGTTAAACCATGTTTACAGTATACACTGGGGAGTCCCAGCACCACCTGATGATCCAGGGGCTGCTGAGTAACTTTGTTCCCATTTTGGGTTTCTTTTTTTTTTTTTTTTTTAAGATTTTATTTATCTATTCATGACACACACACACACACACACACACACACACACACACACAGGCAGAGGGAGAAGCAGGCTCCATGCATGGAGCCTGATGTGAGACTCGATCCCAAGACTCCAGGATCACGCCCTGGGCCAAAGGCAGGCGCTAAACCGCTGAGCTATCCAAGGGATCCCCTCATTTTGGGTTTCTGGTTAAATTTTGTTGAGTGGAATAGTGAGGAGAAAAGAAATTAGAGCAAAAAAATATCAGAATATGTGCTTTGACAGGGAAAGATCTCTGTTGGATTTTAGAACTGAAAGAGATTTAGGTCACCCCTCAAATCTTCTTTCGCATTCCTCATATGGTGAAACTCAAGCCAAGAGGATAGATTCATTGCTTGTAATCACCAAAGCGAGTTGCTTACATATAGCTGTTAATCTTTAAGTTATGCCCTGTACCAAAGGTTCTGTTAGAATCTGTGAGATTGCCATTTTTTTCCCCTTTTCTTACTATGTTAAATGTGGTAAAGACCACTCTCCCACACAGGAGCTCTTGTCTAGTATTCCACTAGGTATGTTCCTTCACTTAGGCCCTGTCATTCTTTTTTTTTTTTTTTTTTTTAATTTTTTATTTATTTATGATAGTCACAGAGAGAGAGAGAGAGGCAGAGACACAGGCAGAGGGAGAAGCAGGCTCCATGCACTGGGAGCCCGATGTGGGATTCGATCCCGGGTCTCCAGGATCGCGCCCTGGGCCAAAGGCAGGCACCAAACCGCTGCGCCACCCAGGGATCCCTTTTTTTTTTTTTTTAAGATTTTGTTTATTCATGAGAGACTGAGGGGGGGGGTGGGGGACAGAGACACAGGCAGAGGGAGAAGCAGGCTCCATGCAGGGAGCCTGACATGGGACTTCATCCCAGGTCTCCAGGATCACACCATGGGCTGAAGGCAGCACTAAACCGCTGAGCCACCTGGGCTGCCCAGGCCCTGTCATTCTGACTCCTGCCTTTCCTCTCTCCAGAGGCCCCACATGGCAGGCAGGAAGGGAATTTACTCTTTCTCTGTCTCTCACTCAGGTAATGAGCTCTTCAGGTCATGGACCATCTTTTTCATCTTTGTACCTCTGTGTCAGTAGTATCTATCTTACAGTATCTTGTGGAGCACAAAATATGGGTGCTCTGAAAATATCTGAAGCAGTTGAATTATGACAGTATATATTAAAAGATCCCTGTTGCCTCTCTGATCCTATGCTGTAATCATTTAATCTCACTCAGAAATCTCATGTTTTGGAGCTACTGTGCCTCTTGAATCTGTGTTGTAAACAGTAATGGTATGATAATTTGTGCCTGGACTTGCCCTTAAAAACTGCCACTCTTGACCCAGCTTTGTTACAGTTTGCATGGAAAAATCAAGTTGCTGAGATTATAGCAGATTCAATTAATAGTGCTGATAAGATACATTCTTGGACAGTGCAAAAGTTTAGTGAAATGGACAGCATCCAGTCTGGGGAGAAACTTACTGTCCTCTTGAGGCAAGGGGCTCCTAATGTTCTATATCTTCAGATTGAGACAAGGGTACCTGATGACATAATAGGTCCAGTAGGTTTAGGTAAAGAAAGGAAAAGAAGAGGCAAGATCCTGTCTAGACTCCCATTTATCATATCAGAAAGAAGTAAGGAATTATAATGATGAGCTTTGTAAAATTTCAAACTTTTGATCCCTTTCCCACATTTTGTATTTTATTACCTGTTCAGTGTAGAGAGTGGAGTTCTTAGAAAAAGAACTGTGAGCTTATCTTCAGAGTTTGGATTAGGGAAGGGAAATAGAGAATCTGTAAGCTGGTTTCCCAATCCACAATTAGGCTTTGGGTGGGAGAAGGAAGCCTGCAAGGGACTGAGTAGATAGTAGTGGCTAAAAGAAGAGAAGGAAGCTGAGTTCCTTGGACTGGCTGCTCAAAGGTAGAGAGTTTGGAGGGTGATAGGGGTTTGAGAAGGGATATCAGGATGAGATTTCTTCTGGGGATTGGCAATCCTGGTAGCTTAAGCCTCTTGTCAGCTACACCTGATGAAACTGACTTTTCTCTGCTGTACAGAATGTGAAGACAGTGTCTGAGACCCCTGCAGTGCCACCAGTCTCAGAAGATGAAGATGATGATGATGATGCTACCCCACCTCCAGTGATTGCTCCACGCCCAGAGCACACAAAATCTGTGAGTCTTTGGGGATGTGGACAGCTTTGGGATTTACTGGAGCTTGCAGGGGGAGGGAGGGATTGATGCTGAGGCCTAGAGGTTTAATACTCTAGTAGGGGTCCTTGGATTTTAGAGCTGCTGAAATCACAGAACTACCTTGACTGAAAAGTACTTTCTATATGATTAAAGACAAGAAATGGTATATTTATTTGTCATTGGTTTGCAGATAGTCCCAAAGTGTCCTAGATAACTGGTGTTTATACCAACTCAGTCCTAGTTTACTTAGCCTGTTTCCACAGACAGGAAGATATATAGAATTAATGTTAGTGTAGAACTAACATAAGTTATTCTAGTCTCCTGGGAAGCAACAAATTAGCCTGCTGCAGATCTTTTCTTCTCTGTTAAATTGTAGCATTCTACCTCTTAGAACACCATTGATGAAACTGAAAGACCCATAGGAATTTATAAATACATTAGTGCTATTAATATGCTGGACATGAGGAGTGCATTTTGTTGTTGAATATTGGCAGTGATTTTTATTTAACTTCTTTTGAGGTTCTTGCATCTCAGCATAGCCACAGTCCCTCTGCCCTCACTTTGCACAATCTGGTCCCCATGCTTTTTACTTGATTTAGCATCACTGAGCACTGACCTGTCATCAGATGATACTCTTTTAGTGTTTCTTTGTTTGGACTTTGTTTATGACAAGAGCTTTATAATGAAAGAATGATCTAGGGCTTAAACTCTGTGATAATACAAAAAAAAAAAAAAAAGCGTGATAATACAAAAAAAAAAAAAGCTGGCTGAAAGGTATTCAAGCAGAAGTTGGTTGCCTGACTATAGGAGAGGCTGTGAGGAAAATCCAGGGGGTTTAGATGACCTTTTAGGATTAGACCTTACAAACAGGATCTGTGGAATCACCCTTTCTATAGGCCACAAAGTCACCCTAATGAAAATAAGATTCAAAATTGGAGATTTGTCAAGGTAGTTCACATTGATATGGCCTTTTTTTCAGTTTGCAAGCATGCTCATTAAAAAAAAAATTTCTCACTAAACTAGGAACTTCTCAAAAACAGAGGAAATATATATGTATTAATAATGCTTAACATAGTTCTGGGCAGGTGTCAGAAAGGCAGTAAATAATGAACAAATGAATTAATAAATTTGATATTCATAGCATTCCTTTCTAAAAAGACATTGTTAATTCCTAATTTATGTTGTGTATAGTGAGAACAAGGAAGGCCATTTCACAAGGATAGGCCTTCACAAGGAAGGCCTATCCCATGCCTGGGCACAGAGGGGAGGAACATAGATTTTGACCTAGGAGGAGAGATGAGTTTATTGGGATTTGCTCTGCTGTGGGTGTTCTAACACACATCTATAAGAGGCTCCTGAGTGTTTTCTGTGCTAACAAAGACTGTCTTTACCAAATTCTTTTACCAACAATACAGGTATATACACGGTCTGTGATTGAACCACTTCCTGTTACTCCAACTCGGGATGCGGCTACATCTCCTATTTCACCTACTGAGAATAATACTACTCCACCAGATGCTCTGACTCGGAATACTGAGAAGCAGAAGAAGAAGCCCAAAATGTCTGATGAGGAGATCTTGGAGAAATTACGTAAGCACTTTGTAGCTTTCTGAACTTGCGTTTTGTGTGTCTGAATGAGCACAAAGATGGAAAAACATTGCTAAAAGGATCCTGGTCCTAGACTTGGTCTATGTGGCTGGCTGGCTATGCTCGATATCTTAGCCACATAAGGTAGGCTTCTCACCTTGCCCCTGCACCCACCTCCTCTGTCTCAGCAACCCTGATTGGATATCGTGTTAGGATAGAAATGTGAGGGGAGTGTGGACAGCTCACTTTGAACTAGGCATCTCTCAACCGTAGGCATCGGTTATGGAGATGAAAAGTAGCTTTTATCTAATGGAATAGTCTGGAATGTTGTGTTGAGAAAGACTGAGGCCTTGCCCATACCTGGTAGGAAAGATTGCTGTGATTACTGATGCTTGCCATTGACTTAGGAGAAGAC
Organism: Vulpes lagopus; assembly: GCF_018345385.1. Lineage (NCBI taxonomy): Eukaryota > Metazoa > Chordata > Mammalia > Carnivora > Canidae > Vulpes > Vulpes lagopus. The sequence goes on along the minus strand of NC_054838.1, from coordinate 28,297,372 downwards.
TGGTCTGCCATCTTGGTTGTAGGAAAAGAGGGAAGGAAAACTAACATTTTGTGAGCCTGTCTATGTACCAAATGACAAGCAAGGTGTTTTCTTGATTTTTTTTGGTTCCTTTATTCCTCATATTAACCCTGTGAAAACAGACATTATAATCCTCATTTTTTGCAGTTTAATGTATTTGAGACTCAGGGATGCTAAATACCCTACCCAAGACAGTGACAGGGCTGGGGTCAGAGACCAAGTTATGCTGTTGTAATTAGAGCATGCTGCCTCTTGCTTTCAAGTGGAAACTTCCATTTTATATTCTTTAGTGGCCAGAAATGGGGTATGTATATTAGAGTAAGTTGTTTCTGTGTTTCAGTAAACTGCAAGAGAATTCATACTAGAAGGAAGGACTAGGTTGACCTTTGGGCTTAGAAAAGTCATTTGATGCAGCCTTTAATTTATCCTTTGTACCTGTTTACTTCTAAAGAGGATTTGATGTGACTGATTTGGCCAAATCCACAAACTAGCGCTCCTCTCTAAAGCCTAGGTTTCTGATTCTTTAGCTTAGCAGCTCTCAGTGTCTTCCTGATAATTCTTGTTTGACTTTTTTTTTTTTTAAGATTTTATTTATTTATTCATGAGAGACAGAGAGAGAGAGAGAGAGAGAGAGAAAGGCAGAGACACAGGCAGAGGGAGAAGCAGGCTTCATGCCCAGAGCCCGATGTGGGACTCGATCCCGAGTCTCCAGGATCACACCCCAGGCTGAAGGTGGCGCTAAACCACTAAGCCACTGGGGCTGCCTGACTTTTTTTTTTTTTAATTTCACTCTTTTACAAGTTGCCCTTGCCCAGAGCCCTTACGAAATGATGAAGCAAGAAAAGCCACTTACTTAGCCATCTGTTTATTCCTATATATAGTGTTTTTATCTGAACCAGATTTATTTTAAAGCAGTCATACTTAGAACATAAAATTGTGAAAAGCAGACTGGCATGAGAGGTAAGGGCACTTGGGTTAAAGCCCCAGTCCAGCCACTGACATGGGTCTTGGGCAATTTCCTACTGTTCTCTGGGCTTCCTTTTTTTCATCTTTTAAAGAGGGATGTTAATACCTTTCTTATTTATAATCATATGAGACAGTATATGTGAAAAGTATCAAATCTTAGTAATTAGTGTTAGGGAGGACACACTGGACTGGGAGACCAAAAACCAAGCTCCTAATCGTATAAGGCCCTGACACCAGTTTGCTGTGTGACCTTTGGGGTGGGGGGGATTATGTTCCCTTCTGTGGGCCTCAGTTTCACCATCTCTAGAGTACAAGTTGTGAAACCTAACCTCTCTCACACCTCTATGCCTTTGCACTTGAATTACTGCCTACTGTAACCCCTTCTCAACTTTCCCTGGCTAACTCCTACTTACCCTATAAAAATCGTCCAGAATCACTTCCTTTCTGAAGCCTCTCTAGTCGGGAAAGGCTCTTTCTGTATTACAACAATTGTATTTTCATGGAACTTTAAGCTTAATTTTCTGTCTCCTCCCTGTGATTGAGCTTCTTGAGAGCAGGGACTGTTTTAACTATGTTTCATCTATCCCTTTATTCTTAGTATTCAACACTGGGCTTGGTACATGATATGTGAGCATATTAAATGAGTGTTTATTGAATGAATGAATTTAAAAATACAGTCAATAAAAGCAGTAAGGAGATGAAACTTTTGGTTGCAACTTAAAACTAAAAGCTAAGGACCTGCTTAGCATGGCTTTGGGAATTGGAGGTAGTTCTTTAATCCTTGTCAGCTGCAGGGTTTGGGGGAATATTGGGCCTGTTTTGTATCTTGATCTGGGAAAAAAATGATTCATGGTCTCTGTTTCTTTCAAAGGGAGCATAGTGAGTGTGGGCGATCCTAAGAAGAAGTATACACGGTTTGAGAAGATTGGACAAGGGTTAGTAGGGGCATTTTCTTTCCCTAGGGAAATTACTTAAAAATTGGGTATGCTGGTGTATATGATTTTGCTTTTGTTTTGCCTCTCATAAACTTCGTTCTTTCTCTACCTCATCTCTCACCCATCTGGAGGTGTTATGTTAGGCTGACTTCAGGTTTGGCAAAATTATGCTTAGTATGAGAGATGTGCCATTAGCTGACCATGTTGCTAAAAATAACCCTTCAGTGAGAGTGCAAAAAGCATTTATCTTCTTAGCGCAAAACTGCTTCCCAAATTATAGCTCTGCTTTTTCAGATTAACCCTTTTACCTGGCACTGAGACCTACCAGCACTAATGTGAAATGGAAGACTCAGAACTGCAGACCCTTCTGCTAATGTAATGGGACCTGTCATTCTAGGTGCATGCCAGGATTCATATCTCCTGGTCTCTGATTTCTTCTCTGTATCTTGCATGCTGCCCTCAGTGTACTGAACTCACCAGATCTTAACTGAGTTCCTGTTTATGTGCTAGGCACTATGAATACAGCTATGAATCTGACACAAACTCTGTCTTAAAGATCTCATGTCTATGGAAAGAGACAAACAAAAAATTGTACTATGAGAGGTCTTAAAATTGGCCATTATTTTGAGCAAAAGAAGCCAGATATAAAAGAATAGAAACTGTATGATTTTGTTTATATGAAGTTCAAAAACAGGCAAAACTAATTTATGTTAATAGAAGTCAAATAATGGTTGTGTCTGAGAAGGGCATGTGAATTGGGAAGGGGCATGAAAAACCTTTGGGGATGATCTTAGTGGTGAACACATGGGTGTGTACATATTGAAAAATCATCAAGTTGTACAGTGAAGGGTTGTGCAGATTACTTTAGTTAAGTTATACCTCTGTAAAAGAAAAAAAGCAAAATAATGAGATTTTTACAAACCTACCCTAATAGCTAAAATTAAAATCTTTAATTAAAATTAAAAGATGATCTTAGTGGTGAACACATGGGTGTGTACATATTGAAAAATCATCAAGTTGTACACTGAAGGGTTGTGCAGATTACTTTAGTTAAGTTATACCTCTGTAAAAGAAAAAAAAGCAAAATAATGAGATTTTTACAAACCTACCCAAATAGCTAAAATTAAAAGGAAACAGAAAGAAAAAGCACCTGACTTGTAGAAAGCTATCAGTGTTAATTGAATGAAAGCATTGTTTTTAATAAAGTCTTTGAAATTTTCTGTTTCAATTTTCTTTCTTACACATCCAAGCACTTCTGAAAATAAAAGTATTGCATTATATAATCATATATTTGTACAGCATTCTACAGCTTAAATCTGTTATTCACATCTGTTGTTTAATTTAATCCTTGAAGACCCACAGGAGTGGGTCTTATTTTTTCCTCGTTCAGTGCTTTTCCTACTAGACATGCTTTTGTGAGTCTGAACTGGTATAAAGTAGTTAACACCTCAAGGAGAAATTATTTTGCTTGCCTCAAAATAATCTGGGATGGCATTTCCTTTACTATTACATTAAGATATTAAGACTGTAGCAGAAAGGTATATGGACAAGTGTGGGCAAGCCAGGTCCCATCTCTGTACTTCAGTTTCTTCATCTGTAAATTTAAGGGAGGGGTTGTGGACTCAGAGCCTTTCGCTTCCAGAACTTCTGACCTTTTTTTTTTTCCCCATTCAGATGTATGAGGCCCATAAATAGGCAACATCTGCAAAATGTTTTTCCCTTGCTTACTTGACAGGTCTGTTAGTGCTAAGGGAGGAATGAAATATTTAGTAAGCACCTATGCTGATGTTTCCACATCCATGATTTTATTTATTTTTTATTTATTTATGATAGTCACAGAGAGAGAGAGAGAGAGGCAGAGACACAGGCAGAGGGAGAAGCAGGCTCCATGCACCAGGAGCCCGACGTGGGATTCGATCCCGGGTCTCCAGGATCGCGCCCTGGGCCAAAGGCAGGCGCCAAACCGCTGCGCCACCCAAGGATCCCACATCCATGATTTTAAAATATAAATGCCAGGGCGTCTGGCTGGCTCAGTCAGTAGAGCATGCAACTCCTGATATCAGGGCTGTGAGTCCAAGCCCCATGTTGGGCATGGAGACTACTTAAAAAAAAAAAAATCAAAAAAATAAATGTGACACAAATATGATGAGTTGGTACTATTATAATATTTGCTTGCTTTTTTTTCCCTTTAAGATTTGAAGGTTTAGTTTTGTTTTGTTTGGACCTAGAATTCATGTCTTTTCAAGGTAAAAATAATCAAGTATTAACCAGTGGGCCTGACTTTTAGACCTCTAATCAAGGAGACATAGGCCCAAAATATCCAGTCCCCTGGGGCCTGGGCATTTTTGCCATTTAAAAATGATGCTTCTGGTAGGATGGGGGATGATGGATGTAGAAAGATAGGCACCAGCTTTAAGAAAGAAAATGGCAAAAAGAAAAGAGAAAGAAAGAAAGAAAGAAAGAAAGAAAGAGAAGGAAGGAAGGAAGGAAGGAAGGAAGAAAGAAAGAAAGAAAGAAAGAAAGAAGAAAGAAAGAAAGAAAATGGCTAGAGTTAGAATAATCAGGCAATGAGAAGGTAACTGCCAATACAGATAATCAAGTTCTTATAGCCCATATCTTATGATCACAATTCCCTGGCATGTGGTTAGGCTTCCAGCTAAAGAGTGATGGTATGGAAATTGGGGACCATAATTTCTAGCTGCAAGGCATATTTACAAGTGACTTTTCTCCCTAAATTGACCTGACTTCCCTGGATAACATAATCTCAGGGCATGCATAGAATGCATTTTGGTAATACATAAACTTTAAAATTTCTTCAAATTGCACATAATATATCTGACATATGGCATGTACAGTTAATATACTGTTGCATATCACCTACCAATATACAGGGCTCATGGTTATAGGCATAAAGTGATGTGAGTTATTTAGAATGGATATGATTGCTTTCCTAGTATTATTCATAGTATTTCTTTGCCTCCCTTCCTCCTACTCTCTTTCTGTTTGTGTGTATATGTATATATGTATGTATAGTGAGGTTATTTTTACCTTTGGGGATGGGGTAAGAATTATATCAGATTTTCTGGGAGCATATGCGTTTTGAAAAAACAATATTTTATGTTTGAAAAAAGAAAACCTATTATACAATACAAACTGCAAAATAAAACTCACGTCTCCTCTTGATATGATAAATGATTGAAAAACACTGTTCTAAAGGTTCATATTGTAAAAGCAGGAAAGGCACCATGAGATTTTTTTTGTTTTTTTTTTTAGTAGTTATAGTTTTTAATGTAAATTGTACATTAATTATGTAATTATGACATACAGAAGTGTACAACTCAATGAGTTTTTAAAAAATGAACACACCCATGTGACCAGTACCTACATCAAGAAACAGAACATTAAAAAAAAAAAAAAGAAAGAAACAGAACATTACTGTTACCCCAGAAATCCATACCCCTTTTTGCTAAAAATATAAGCCACCCCCTGACCTCATTCTGAAAATTTCCCTTGGGCCCTTTTCCCCTCGTCACCCCTGATTGAAAACCATGGATCTAACCAAGGTTTACAAATGAAGAATTTGAGGCCATAAAAGATTAAAGGAACCTGTCAAGGGTGATGGAGAAGAGGAGAGGAAGCAGGAGCCAGAAACTAGTATGTATTGAAGACTTATTTTATATTCTAGGCACTTGGCTAAGTGCTTTATGAACTAATTGATTTAAATTCTTTTATATTCTCTTATCTCTTATCTTCACTAATGAGGAAAGTGAAAGTCAGAAAAGAGTTATCTTTCAAGATCATATAGCTAGTAGTAGGTACTAGGTAGAAGTTCAGACTGGAACTTAGGTCTAATGGCCACTAGAGCCTGTATGTATTCTCTTTCTACCACATACTGCCTCTCACATATGAAAATAGAGTAGGGGCGAGGGCATTGGGGAGAATTATTTTTGATGCTATTATAATTAACACTTGCATTGCCAGATTGTATATAGAACTACATTTGACAGATGTTACTTCATTTAATATCTATTTTTGTGTTTTTTTTCTCTCTTTTGCTCACCTTTTGTTCAGTGCTTCAGGCACTGTGTATACTGCAATGGATGTGGCCACAGGACAGGAGGTGAGTATTAACCACCAGTTATTGCTGCTTCAGTTCTGTTGTGGTTTTGTTTTGTTTTTAGTTAATTTTTAGTCCTTCTTAGTTCAGTAGGGACACTTCTAGTTTCTAACTGTTGCAGACTAGAACTAAACAGAGGAGTAACATGATGAGACTTACACATTTTGGGAAAGGTCTCTGTAGCTACAATATGGAGAACAGATTGGAGGAGAGAAGCTTGGCACAAGTGAGTCAGGTGGTTTTTGTGTAATTCTAGGTGAGGGATAATAGTTTGGACTAAGGCAGTAGCATAGTATGAATAGGGGGAAGTGGTTGGATTTGAGAGGTACTGATAATATAATTTGGTGATTGATTGACTGTGAGGATGACTCACAGTGAGTGATCCTGGTCAAGGAGAAAGTAAAAAGGTGGAGGTATGGATTTGAAGAAGTTGAATACTGCCTGAGAGACCATCTTGTGGAACTGCCTAGTGGATGATTATTATTTTTTTATATAAATTTATTTTTTATTGGTGTTCAATTTGATAACATACAGAATGACACCCAGTGCTCATCCCGTCAAGTGCCCACCTCAGTGCCCATCACCCAGTCACCCCCACCCCCCGCCCACCTCCCCTTCCACCACCGCTAGTTCGTTTCCCAGAGTTAGGAGTCTTTCATGTTCTGACGATTATTTATACCAGTTTGGTGTTTGGTAGAGAAATCTGATGTAGGAGAGATTTAAATTTATTTTTCTTTAAAGATTTTTATTTATTTAGAGGGCAAGCAGGTGCGTGGAGGGAGGAGGGGCAGAGAGAGAATCCCAAGCGGACCCCATGCCAAGCATAGAGCCTGACTTGAGGCTCAATTCCATCACCCTGAGATCATGACCTGAGCCGAAGAGTCAGACACTCAACTGATTGAGCCACCCAGGCACCTCTGATGTAGAAGATATTTAAGCACATGTCTTCTGACTCCTAATCCAGTGGTCCTTTCATTAGTCTGTGCCCAGGATTCCAGTAGACATTGAAGTCCTTATTTGGAGCCATCTCTTTGTCTCTTTCATTTCATTAAACTTGGAGAGCTTTGATTTTTATTGCTAAGGCCTGCGGACCCAAGATCTTCAGCGGAAGGAAGCCATGAGGGAATATAGAGTACTTGAGGTTTCTTGTATTCTATTCTTTGGTTGCAGAGGAGGAATGTTGGCAGGTGTGGTGTGGATGGTAGCTGCCTAAGGAAGTTCTTAGTTCATAAGGTACTAGGACTGAGAGGTTGTGAGAGAGACTTCCTGTTCCTGTGATAGAGTTGGGCTCTTCAGAGAGAGGTTACTAGGACTTGCTTGTGTATGTTTGATGATTGAAACTCCCTAGTATACTGGAGAAGACATGGTTAATAGGGATAGCACATATTTCACTTTGTTCTTGTGAGTCTTTTATTTTATAAGAATCTAAACCAAATATTGAGGCTCTGTTGAGGGTGAGTCAGCTTTTTAAAGAAAAATCATTATTATGGTTAAGGATTTATTCATTATTCTTTGAGATGAGAATTCAACAACCTAGATGCTTACCATTACTTAAATAATTTTAGACAAGTCATTTGACTTCTCTGAGCCTAAATCTTATTTATAAAATGTGTATGATAACATACGCCTACCAAAAGTGTTGAAAGAATTCAGTAAAGCAATGCATGTGAAAATACATAATAAATTTTAAGAATTAAAGTTATATATGTATTACATACACTGAAAAATTACATATTTATTAGTTTTTACTTGTTCCACAAAGCAATTGTTGAAGATATGTCTTATGCCATGCTCTGTGCTGAGAACTATGTGAAATATTGAGTCCTTTGCAGGCATGCAGACATTAAAATCATATATAAGTGTCAGAGACCATGCTTTCCATTGAGTACTTGTAAAAGTAGTGTGGAGAACAGATTGGAGGACTAGACCCTGCATTAAAGTAATGATGGATTGTATCATTGTGCTAGTTTAAACATGGTGAATTGAAGGCAGAGATAGAAAAGAAATGGTTGTTATACCAATCCTAAAAAGAACCCTGTGAGATAGGTAATATTATTTCCTTTTTACTGATGAGGAATATGAAGCTCAGGGAGTTTAAATAACATTTGCAGATTTACACTACCAGTAATTAGCAAGGACTGGGTTAGAATCTTGATTCTAAAACCTAAACCTGTACTCTCCGTACCACAAAGCGACAACAGAGCTAAGGTTAGGTACTAGGGCCCCTTGTCATGTTTCTGGCCTCTGGGACCCTATAGCCCTTAATGGGAGACAGGCTGGTGATAGACAGTTCCTGGAAAGCCCTGGAGCCTGCATGTGTGAGAAGTTGGCCACAGGAAACAGAAACTTGACTTTACTACATGCCTGCCTTGTGGTTACAAAACTATGAATGGAAGCAAGTCCATTAGTGTGGCTAATGCAGTGTGGTCAAGAAGACTTCATTTCCTGTCCCAGGGAGTATAAGTCTTTAGTGGCAAGATGCTTGCAGTCTTGTGAGTGCTTATTGGGAGTTATCCTCCTGGGAAGGGCAGAACTATTGTCTGTCAGAAGATTAGCATGTTAGTGCCAGGAAGTCTTCCAGTTATACATTTACTTTTCAAGCCCATTTTTAGAGGGAATGTGTTTAATAGGTAGAAAAGACTAGAAGAGACTTTGGAGTCATATGGACCCAAGGACATTGATTATGACATTGGGCAATTTTCTTAGAAGTCTTAGTCTTAATTTCCTTACCTGAAAATACAGATAATGATTTTTACTTGGAGGGTTGTTGTTAGCTTTTACTGAGATGAAAGTTCACATAGCACCTGGCACACAGTAAGTGTTGGATTAACAGTGTTGGTGGGAAGGCGGTTGGTTTTTGCTGTTGCTCCTGTTGATGTTGTCATTCTTGTTGCTCTTTTCCTTTTTGTTTCCACAAATATTTGCTGCGCCCACTGTGTGTTGGGTCTTGTGCTTTGCATCAGGGATTCTGAATTTTCAAATGACCTCTCAAGCTTCTAGAGATGCAAGGTACTCCAGGTGGAGAGAAGATCAGATCACAGAGTATGTGAAGGAATACAGTGGGAAGGAAGATCATGAGAACTTTAAATGTTGGGCTGAGGAACATCACTAGGCAAACAGAAGCCATTTATGACTTTGAGCAGGGGAGAGTGTTACCAAATATGTACTATGTGGAAGATTAATTTGACCATGTGTACAGAATAAATCGGCATCACTTTTGAGGGTTCTTATCCTGACTTTGCTACAGAACAGCTGTATTTGCAAGTTACATATCCTTTCTGAATCATGATTTCCTTATCTTTCAAAAGGAGTCAATAGTAATACTTAACTCAGAGGGTCTCTGAGGATTAAATGAAATAAACCTGAGAATGCCTTTCCTAGTACTTGACACACAGAAGAAAGGGATGGAAAAGCACCTTGGGAATTCATTTATTTCTATAGACAAAAAGCCTATAAAGCTCTGTTTGATTCATAAATAAATATTAGGGATTTCATCCCCTTTTATAACCTCTCTCTTAATGTGGTCAACTCTGATTTACCTTTCCACACCAAGCTCAAAAAGTCATCTCCCCCTTTATGAAGCCTCTCTACGTTGCCAGATTGAAAGAGTTCTTGCTCTATTTTGTGTTTCTATAGTGCTTTGTGTGGGCTTTTATTAAAGCATACTTTTGGGCAGCCCCAGTAGCACAGCGGTTTAGCACCACCTTCAGCCCGGGGTGTGATCCTGGAGACCCAGGATCGAGTCCTGCGTCGGGCTCCCTGCATGGAGCCTGCTTCTCCCTCTCCCTGTGTCTCTGCCTCTCTCTCTCTCTGTGTCTCTATGAATAAATAAATAAATAAATCTTTAAAAAAAGCATACTTTTTCCTCCCTCCATCCCTCCCTCCCTCCTTCCCTCCCTCCGTTTCTGCCTTCCTGCTTTCAAGAGAGCGAGCAGTAGCAGGGAAGTAGAGGGACGGAGGACAGAGAGAGGAGGAGAGAGAATCAAGCAGGCTTCATATTCAGTGAGGATCCTGACACAGGGCTTGATCTCATGACCTTGAGATCTTGACCTGAGCCAAAATCAAGAGTCAGACACTTAACAGACTGAGCCACCCAGGTACCCCCAGCACACCTCTTTTATATTGTGAATTTTAAAAGTATTTTTCTCATATAAATATTTTATTGTAGAAAGTTTGATCCTCAAACTTTGGTGCATATCAGAATCATCTGAAGCATTTATTAAAACAGAGTTTTCTGATTCAGTATGTCTGGGTGGGGCCTAAAAATTTTAATTTCAAGTAAGTTGCTAAATGATGTTAATGCTGCTGGTCTGGGAGTCTCAAGCTGAGTACACCGCTTTATGTAAATTCTGTAAGGGCTAAGACTGTATTTTATTCATCTCTGTCTCCTTAGTGTTTAAGGTCTGGTACTAAGTAGTTGCTCAGTAAGTGTTGGGTGACTGATTACACAAAGAATGTACTCTGATTTCAGGTGGCCATTAAGCAGATGAACCTTCAGCAGCAGCCGAAGAAAGAGCTGATTATTAATGAGATCCTGGTCATGAGGGAAAACAAGAACCCAAACATTGTGAACTACTTGGACAGGTATGGAGTGACAAGTCCTGTCAGAGAGATCAGCCTTTGGGACTGATGGATAATGGAACTAGGGGAGGCGGCACCACCAGCACTCTGAACTGTCTCCACTTGAGAATCTCTATGATGCTTGGTTCTCTGTGTCTAACCCTTTTATCCTCCTAGACACCTTTGATTGCTGCACAGTCCTTCTGGGCTAGGTGAACCCTACCATCCTGTAGCTTCTAACAACTGGTCCTAGAACTGTTTGTTTCACCTCGGGGAGGCTTTTCAGCCCATCTGCCAGAGTTAGACATGTAGGTCTTTAAATCCTTCTACATCCCAGATCTTACATTAGCCTGCTCACCCTCCTGAATAACTTCTAATTTGTCTGACCTCTTAAAATTTGACAGTAGTTTCATTTGAGATTTGACCAGTATGGAAAGAGTAAGGCTTCTCTTTTGTTCTAAACTCTATACAACCTAGTGATTTTGTTGTATACTGTTTTATTTTCAGGAAGCGTGTTTCATTGATGACCTATAGTAAGTTTATAGTGACTTAAAATCTCTGATCCTTTTTTTTTTTTTTGTCTTAAACTAGTAGTGTAGAACTTTAGGTAACCTTCATTAAATCTCATCTTGATTATTTCAGTCCATTATTCCAGTTCATGAGAATTCTGTTCTTTAACATAGCAAATAGTGGTTGCAGCTAACATTTTTGTTATACTTTACTTTGCACCAAACACTTTTATGAACAGTATCTCATTGTGAGGTAGGGTTTATTATCTGTATTTTACTCATGAAGAAACTGAGATTCATAGAAGTTACTAACTTGTCCAAGACCAATAAGCCAGTAAGTAGCAAATGAGGATTTTGAATTTGAATGTTCATGGCACCAACATCCATGCCCTTTCCATCATATCATGTTCATTTCTCCTGTATGAAAAAAGAAAGTGAGATTCTTGCCTGTTTCAGAGACATCACTAGTGGTGACAATATTGAACTAAGTCTTGGATTCTAATTCCTTTATTATTTATAATGCATTGCCAGCTATATTTTCATTTCTGCCAGATTCTGCCAAATTTCTTGTTTTTCATCTAAAACATTGATAAGCTTTAGTTTTTAAAGAAGAAAGGAGTTGGACTTTGATCTTCCCAATACATAATGTTGATAATGGTAGCGAATAAAAGCCTTCTTCCTTTCTGGGGAACAATTGTCTCTCCATAATGAGGGTCACTACTGGCTCTGAAAAGTTCTTTGGAAGTTATTATTCACCTTCCAATCTCTTTGAAGAATGTATTATATAAAGACTATAGCTTGAACAAACTACTGAAGGCTGTAAGTGTACCAGATTTGGGCTCAGGATAATGAAAAAAAAAAAAAGAGTCTCTTATCACTGGAGGTATCTAAACAATAAAATCCATGACTATCTTGTTGAAGGAATTTATATTCTGGGAATAAGATTAGAAGATGTATAAATTTGTTTATCAATCACGCCTTTGCTGGTGTTTCCAGAGGCTAATACTGTGAAACCAGAAATAAATAAGGCTCAGTCCCTGCCCTTGAAGAGCTCCTAGTCTGGTATGGAAAAAAATACTTAGGAGCTCGTGTGGGGAGACAGAAATGGATGCCTGTACCCTGAGTGTTAAGTGAAGGTGCTGCAATTGAGAATTTTGGTTTTTGTGAGTTTTCCCAGAAGAGAATTTCATCCATATTTGTTGCAAATATGTGATGTTCTGAGACTTTACCTTGATACACGATTTTTGAAGGTATCTTGGCACAGTGTGTAGCCACAAAGTTTTTGGGACAACCTGAATCAAGTTGTGCATCATCTTAGCTTTCACAGTGGCATGTTGGGCCCAGGTAAAGAGGCTCTGCCTTGTTGGTGTCCAGGAATAGTCTTCTGGACCCTCATTTTCTTTCCCCAATCAGTCCCAAGCTGATAGACATCTCCTTGACATGCTGGGTGAGAGGACATGAGTATTCTTTGTCAGGGAAGAAATAGGCTCATGGCAGTGGAGAGCTTTTTACCCAGTCCTAAATTATCTTTTGGTCCACGTCCCCACAGTCTTCTCTCTCAAAAGAGATTGTTGAAGAACAACCTAATCTGTCATATATATTCTTCCTGGAAATTAAAAAACGACAAGACTTTCAGTTATAAAGAATATAGACTCTATGGAGAGGAGAATAGGATGCAAATCTTACCCTTTGCTGGAGGCCATTTGTTTTTCTTTATCAGTCTCTCCATCTGCCCAGCAGTAGTTCCAATATCAGGATGACAATAAAATGCCATACCACACTGCTCAAGCCAGTCCAGTATAGACTAGACTTTTCCAGAGCTATTGGAGATGCAGGTTCTTCACTCTATGTATATGCTTAGCCTTTGAAACTCAGTGCTATGGCTCAATATATTCTATTCCTTCTTACCCTTTTTCTGTACTCCTATAGTTACCTCGTGGGAGATGAGCTGTGGGTTGTCATGGAATACTTGGCTGGAGGTTCTTTGACAGATGTGGTGACAGAAACCTGCATGGATGAAGGCCAGATTGCAGCTGTCTGCCGTGAGGTAAGGCCAATGGCCAACCAGCCTTGAGCAGGAAGTGGCCTTTATATCGGTGTCTCAAAGTTCTGCATCTGATGGATCTCAACCTGGGCATTGAAGGTGGGAGAAATTAGCTGAACTCTCCCATTATTAGTTGTTGTTGTTTTTTTTTAAAGATTTATTTATTTATTTATTCATGATAGAGAGAGAGAGAGAGAGAGAGAGAGAGAGAGAGAGAGGCAGAGACACAGATAGAGGGAGAAGCAGGCTCCATGCTGGGAGCCCGATGCGGGACCCGATCCCGGGACCCCATGATCGTGCCCCAGGCCAAAAGGCAGGCGCTAAACCGCTGAGCCACCCAGGGATCCCCCCATTATTAGTTTTTTGTTAGCTGTTTTGAAATTGCTATCATTATGATCTGTTTTTTAAAGATAACTTTATTCTGATTATAAAAGTATATGCCCATTGTAGAAAAATCAAAATTACATACATATATTATAAAATCACTCAATTTCAACCTTAAAGGTGACTGCTATAAATATTTTGTAATAGTTTTCTCTTTTATATGGATATATTTTTAATCACCTTTTTATTTTACTTGCCTATTTTCTTCCATGTGCTATGAAGGAAATAAAACAGTAAGAAGGTAGTAACAAAGGAGGTACTATTTTAAAATAGGGATGGTTTTGCCGTCGATTTGAATAAAGATCTAAATATACAAAAAAGCAAGCCATGCAAAAATCAGGGTAAAATACTCTCAGGCAAAAGAAATAGAAAATGAAACTCAAGTAGGTATTTTTTTCTCCTCATTGCTATTGAATGTCTAAGGTCTGTAATACCCTTTTGTAATAGGGGGAAAAAACCTCTTTATGAAGGCTCTGTGAGAAGCAGTGTCCTCAGGGGATAGCCACATTTTTAAAAAGTTTTAATTTAAATTTGAGTTAGTTAACATATAGTGTAATAATAGTTTCAGGTGTACAATATAGTGATTCAGTACTTCATATATCACCCAGTGCTCATCATAACAAGTGCATTCATTAATCCTCATCCCCTTTTTAACTCATTCCCTTGTCCAACTCCCTTCTGGTAACCATCAGTTTATTCTCTATAGTTAAGAGTCTGTTCCTTGGTTTGCCTTTTTTCCCCCCCCCTTTCCATGTTTGTTTTGTTTCTTAAATTCTACATATGAGTGAAGTTATACACTATTTGTCTTTCTCGAATCGACTTATTTCACTTAGCATAATCCTCTAGTTCAATCCACACTGTTGCACAAATGGCAAATTTTCATTCTTTTTATGGCTGATTAATATTCCATTGTGTGTATGTATGTATGTATCCATTCATCAGTTGGTGGACACTTGAGCTCTTTCCATAATTTGGCTAGTGTAGATAATGCTGCCATAAACATCAGAGTGCATGTATCTCTTTGAATTAGTACTTTTGTATTATTTGAGTAAATATTTAGTAGGCAATTGCTAGATTGTAGGGTAGTTCTGTTTTTAACTTTTTGAGCAACCTCCATACTGTTTTCCAGAGTTACCAGACTAGTTTGCATTCTCACCAATAGTGCAAGAGGGTTTCCCTTTATCCACATCCTTGCCAATACCTGTAGTTTCTTTTGTTGTTGATTTTAGCCATTCTGATAGGTGTGAGGTGATATCTCAATGTAGTTTTGATTTGTATTTCTCTTTTGATCAGTGATGTTGAACATCATTTCATGTGTCTGTTGTCCATTTATATTTCTTTTTTTTTTAAGATTTTATTTATTTATTCATGAGAGAGAGAGAGAGGCAGAGACACAGACACAGACACAGGCAGAGGGAGAAGCAGGCTTCCCACAATGAGCCCGATGTGGGACTTGATCCCGGATCCCGGATTCCGGGATCATTCCCTGAGCCGAAGGCAGACACTCAACCGCTGAGCTTCCCACGCGTCCCCTTTATATTTCTTCTTTGGAAAAATGTCTATTCATGTCTTCTCCTATGTTTTAATTGTATTTATTTTTTGGGGGGTGTAGAGCTTATTAAGTTCTTTACATATTTTTTATATTAACCCTTTATCATTTGCAAACGTCTTCTCCCATTTCTTGGGTTATCTTTTTAGTTTTGTTGATTGTTTCATTTGCAATGCAGAAGCTATTTTTTATGAAGTCGCAATAGTTTATTTTTGCTTTTGTTCCCTTGTCCCTGGAGACATATCTAGAAAGAAGTTGCTATGGCCAATGCCAAAGAGGTTACTACCTGTGTTCTCCTCTAGCATTTTTATGGTTTCATGTCTCATATTTTGGTCTCTAATCAGTTTTGAATTTATTTTTATGTATAGTGTAAGAAAGTGGTCCGGTTTCATTCTTTTGCCTGTTGTGGTCCAGTTTTCCCAACACCATTTGTTGAAGAGACTGTCTTTTTCCTATTGGATATTTTTTCCTGCTTTGTGGAAGATTAGTTGACTATATGGTTCTGGGTTTTCTTTTCTGTTCCATGATCTGTGTGTCTGTTTCTTGTACCTCTACCGTACTGTTTTGATTACTACAGGTTTGTAATATACCTTGCAAGCTGGAATTGTGATGTCTTCAGCTTTGCTTTTTTCTTTTTCAGCTTGCTTTGGCTATTTGAGACCTTTTGTGGTTCCATACAAATTTTAGGATTGATTGTTCTAGCTCTGTGAAAAATGCTATTGGTATTTTGATAGAGATTGCATTGAATGTGCAGATTACTTGGGGTAGTACAGACATTTTAACAATATTTGTGATTTCAATCCAGGACCATGGAGTAACTTTCCATTTCTTTGTGTCATCTTCAATTTCTTTCATTAGTATTTTAGAGTTTCAGAGTATAGGTCTTTCTTTTTCTTTCTTTTTTTTTTAAGATTTATTTATTTATTTATTTATGATAGACAGAGAGAGAGAGAGAGAGAGAGAGGCAGAGACACAGGAGGAGAGAGAAGCAGGCTCCATGCCAGGAGTCCGACATGGGACTCGATCCTGGGACTCCAGGATCGCGCCCTGGGCCTCCAGGATCGCGCCCTGGGCCAAAGGCAGGCGCTAAACCGCTGAGCCACCCAGGGATCCCCGAGTATAGGTCTTTCATCTCTTGGTTAAGTTTATTCCAAAATCTTAGACTTTGGTGCAATTATAAATGGAGTTGATTCCTTAATTTCTTTTTCTTCTGCTTCATTATTGATATGTAGAAATGCAACAGATTGCTGTACATTGATTATATATCCTGCAACTTTATTGAATTTGTGCATCAGTTCTAGCAATTTTTTGGTGGGGTCTTTTGGGTTTCCCATATAAAGTATCATGTCATCTGCAAATAGTGAAAGTTTGACTCCTTCCTTACTGATTTGTATGCCTTTTATTTCTTTTTGTTGTCAGACTACTGTAGATAGCCATTATTTTTTTGTATTTCTAGCAAGACCTGAGCTGAGGTCAAGAGCCAGATGCTCAACTGACTGAGCCACCCAGGCACCCCAGCCATATTTTTATTAGAGCAAGAAGATGAAGAAAATATTCAGAGTAGTTGAGGATATTGGGTGTTTTGCTGACTGGAACTTTCCAGTAGCCCAATAATAGAGTTTGGGAGTTAAGGAAAGAGGAGAAGCTTAGGTTTAGAGTATTGACAGGGTTAAATTTAATAGTATGAGAGGGTCTGATGATTTAAGACCTGGAGGCATTCAGATGAAATAATGTAGTTGTATATTTAATTAACGTTAGGAAAAGTAAAGCCATATAAAATCAGTTTCATCCTAGAAAATATGATCACCTTTTCATTAAAAATCCAAGAAATCAAGGATCTAGAACACACACACACACACACACACACACACACACACACGTTAAGAATTAATACAAGCCCAGGACTCTTAGGAGCTGTGGCTTCTTTTCTCTGCTGTACTGCTAATGCAGTGTTTCTCAATTTTTTTGTCCTCTCTCCCCTAAGGAGTCTTTTAACACATTTTTTCCTAATCACATTCCCCCCATGAAGTATTAATACCATAGATATACTGCATATCTGTTTATATATCGTGGCCCTTTGGAAAGCCACATACCACAATAATGTCTAAACTATTTTTCAGGGCAGCCCTGGTGGCTCAGTGGTTTAGCGCTGCTTTCCATCCAGGGCCTGATCCTGCTTTCCATCCAGGGCCTGAACTGACTTTCACTGGTTGAGGATACATGCATATATGTACTTAAGGAAATCAATTTGCCTCAACTTATTTATCTTTAAAATGGGAATTCATTGTGTGTGTGTGTGTGTACACATACCTTAGGGGTGCCATATGGATCAAAAAGCCCTTGGAAAAAAATTTAAATATTACATAAAAATTTTAAATTTTTTATTATTTTTTAAAGATTTTATTTACTTATTCATGAGAGACACAGAGAGGCAGAGACACAGGCAGAGGGAGAAGCAGGCTCTCTGTGAGGAGCCTGATGTGGGACTCTATCCTGGATCCCAGGATCACTCCCTGACCCGAAGGCAAACTCTCAACTGCTGAGCCACCCAGGCGTCCCTAAAAAATTTTAAATACTAAGTAAATCTGGATCCCTGGGTGGCGCAGCGGTTTGGCGCCAGCCTTTGGCCCAGGGCGCGATCCTGGAGACCCCGGATCGAATCCCACATCAGGCTCCCGGTGCATGGAGCCTGCCTTCTCCCTCTGCCTGTGTCTCTGCCTCTCTCTCTCTCTCTCTCTCTGTGACTATCATAAATAAAAAAATTTAAAAAAAAATTTAAAAAAAATTAAATACTACGTAAATCATCCCCCTTTTAAAAAAGTTTTATTGAGATATAATTCATATTACCATATAATCCACCCATTTTAAAGTATATAATTTAATGGTTTTTGATATATTGAGCTGTACAGCCATCACCATAATCAATTTTAAAACATTTTCATCACTCCCCTCCTCCAAAAAACTCCTTACCCATTAGCAGGTACTGCCCTACCCACCCCACTTCTCAGCCTTCCCAGCCCTATGTAACCACTAATCTATTTTCTGTCTCTATAGATTTACTTATTCTGGACATTTCCTATAAATGGAATCATAAAATAAATGCTCGTTTTGTCACTCGTTTATTTTCCTTAGTGTATTTTGAAAGTTCATCCATATTATAGTATATATTAGTGCTTCATTCTTTTTATTAAAATACAGGATTGCATTTATTTATCATCCATTAATTGATGGATATTTGGGTTATTTCCGCTTTTTGGTTACTATGAACAATGCTACGTACTTGTATTTTTGGATGAATGTTTTCATTTCTCTTGTATATATGCCTAGGAGTGGAACTTCTGCTCATACAGCAACTCTGTGCTTGTTTGAGAAATGGTCAAACTGTTTTCCAAAGTGGCCATACCATTTTATGCTCCCACAATGTATGAGAGTTCTAATTTCTTGAAATCAATTTTTTAATATAATTTTTGACATCCAAAGGCCAGGGCCTCCAGCTCCCTAAGGAAAATAACTCTTTTTCAGAGAAATGCTACTTCTGAATATTGGTTTGTTCTTAATTTAGCCATTAGTATGTTCTTAGTGAAATATTAATTTGAGAACATTTAAATAGTATTTTCCAATTGGTTTGTGTCTTTAGTGTTTTTTAGTTGGTGGAAGCTTCTAAAATTTTAGCTTTGTGTTATGGACTTAAACTAGTAGATTTAGTAGCAAACTTGAGATGATCTTTTCTAATCCCCACATTTTACGGATGGGAAAACAGTAACTTAGAGTAAGTGATTTGTTTAGAATGATATTGTTAGGTAGTGGAAGAATCAAGCATTTTCATTGTTCCATTCAGTCTCTGTGTTACTCATTCTGCCTGCCAATTATACATGTTTTCCAAGGTTCTTTTCTTTCTCCTCTTACCTTCTATAACATTTGCCAGTTCCAACCATTCCTATAACTTAAAGAAAATCACCAAAAAAAAAAAAAAAAGAAAAGAAGATTGATTACCTGGTTACAAATGACTCATAAATATTTATCTCAAGTCCAGATCTCTGTATAGAAGTTAAGACTCATATGTTCATTGTCTACTGAACATTTGTCTGCAAATGTTTGTAGGTATAAAATTGAACATACCCAAAACAGGACAAATTGTCTCCTCACCAAAAACATTTCTCCTGACTTCACTGTTTCTAATATGACTTCATATGTCTCAGATATGACTGCTTTTGTCACTTTCCTCCAGTTTTATTTTTACAAAATCATTTCCATTCTTCCTCAGTAGTTTTGCTTGGGCCTCAGGTTCTTTGTTAAGGATCTAATATTTGGTTAAAAAAAAAAAAAAAACCAAAAAACCAAAAAACCCCACAAAATTCCAAAATACATCAGAGGAACTTCTGTACTTAAAGAAAACTATTGTAAGATGTATTATAATAAGGTATATTATAAAAAAGGCATAAAGCAGCACCAAGTTGGAAGAGTGCTTAGCTAGCCAGGAGATGGGAGACTAGGCTGTAGACCTGCCTTGCTACAGATTTAGAACAACTTCTTTACTCACTGGGACCTCACTTTGTCATAAAATGAGGAGGTTGGATTAGTTGATTTTCTCTAAGTCTTCATTTGTAAGTCCTTTCTCTCTCCCTTTGCCCACCCACTTTAACAGTGCCTGCAGGCTTTGGAGTTTCTGCATTCGAATCAGGTCATTCACAGAGACATCAAGAGTGACAACATCCTGTTGGGAATGGATGGCTCTGTCAAGCTAAGTGAGTAGGAGTGATGATACTTCTCTTCCTGATGGGACCCTGTGGGGGGGGGGGGGGCTAATCATGTAACTGTAGCTACAAGACTCAGTAAAAGGGGGCGGTGGGGAAGAGACTTCAGCAGTGTCTTTACTTACAGGCACCTTGGAGATATTGCAGGTTAGTTCCAGACCACTGCAGTAAAACAAACCTTGTGATAAAGCAAGTCAAATGAATTTTTCCCAGTGTATATATTTGCACTATATTATAGTCAGTTAAGGGTATAATAGCATTATGTCTAAAAAACATGTACACACCTTAATTAAAAAGAATACTTTTTAAAAAAAGATTTATTTATTTATTCACGAGAGACACAGAGAGAGAAAGAGAGGCAGAGACATAGGCAGAGGGAGAAGAGAAGCAGGCTCCCTGCAGGAAGCCTGGTGCAGGACTCAATCCGGGATCCCAGGATCATGCCCTGAGCCCATTCAACTGCTGAACCACCCACGTGTCCCAAAAAAATACTTTATTGCTAAAAAATGCTAACCATTATATGAGCTTTCAGTGAGTCATAATCTTTGTGCTGGTCTTGCCTCGATGTTGATGGCTGCTGATTCATCAGGGTCATGGTTGCTGAAGCCTGGGGTGGCTATGGTAATTTCTTAAAATAAAACAATAATGAGGTTTGCTGCATCAACTTCCATTTCACAAATGATTTCTTTGTAGCACGCGATGCTGTTTGATAGCATTTTACCCACAGTAGAACTTCTTTCAAAATTGGAGTCAATCCTTTCAAACCCTGCTTTACCAATTTCGTTTATGTAAGGTTTTTTTTTAAATTTTTATTTATTTATGATAGTCACAGAGAGAGAGAGAGGGGCAGAGACACAGGCAGAGGGAGAAGCAGGCTCCACGCACCGGGAGCCCGATGTGGGACTCGATCTCGAGTCTCCAGGATCGCGCCCTGGGCCAAAGGCAGGCGCCAAACCGCTGCGCCACCCAGGGATCCCAGTTTATGTAATATTTTGAATGCTTTGTGTCATTTCAACCATCTTCACAGCATCTACACCAGGAGCAGATTCCTTTTCAAGAAACCATTTTCTTTGCTCATCCATGAGAAGCCACTCCTCATCTGTTCAAGTTTTATCATGAGATTGTGGCAATTCAGTCACATCTTCAGGCCCCACTTCTCATGCTAGTTCTCTATATTTCCATCATGTCTGCAGTCAGAATATACACATTTATCAATTTAAGTTTCCCATCTTTTATAGGTATAGTTCCTGGTGTCCCAAAACAGTTACATTAGAAACATCAAAGATCACTGGTCACAGATTATCATAACAAATATTATAATAATAATGAAAAAGTTAGGGGCACCTGGGTAGCTCAATGGTTGAGCATCTGCCTTTGGCTCAGGTCATGATCCTGGAGTCCTGGGATTGAGTCCTGCATTGGGCTTCCCACAGGGAGTCTGCTTCTCCCTCTGCCTATGTCTCTGCCTCTCTCTCTGTGTCTGTCATGAATTTAAAAAAAAAAAAAAAGTTAGAAAACAACACAGAGACATGAAGTGAGTAAATGCTGTTGGAAAAAATGGCACTGACAGACTTGCTGATCACAGAGTTACCACAAACCTGTGATGTGCAATAAAATGAAGTATGTCTTTATTTCCTGAGATAGGCAGGCTCTTTATATTACTCAGTACTTTACAGGGTGTGATTTATTTTGTTCATTCATCTATATATTTAACCAAAAAATTTACTGAATGCCCACTATCTGCTAGGTCCTGTGCTGGGCACCAAGGATACTTTTGCCAGTTTTCAAGTAGCTCTCATTCCAGTACTGAAGACATGAAATACGTAATTACAAAATAGAGTTCAGTGTAATTTCTTTGATTCATTCATTCATTCATTCATTCATTCAGTAAACTCTTATCAAATGTCTGTTATACTTGGGCCCTCTAGGAATAAAAAAAAATGAATAAGAAGACATAGTCCTTCCTATCAAAGGCCTCATAATTTAAATAAACACATAATTACAATTTAATGTGAATGAACTATATAAGCAGAACATTTTATTCAAAAGTGTAAGGACCAGTAATCGAGACAAACAGGTGTGTTACAGGTAGATGGGCAGCTATGGGAAGATTGTTAGCAATCTTTGTCCAGAGGCACAGGTTGAGAAACTGATTAAAGCAGGGCCATGCTTGGGGTTTAAGTCTGGGACTCATGCCCAGGAAATAAAGCAAGGACCTCAATTGCCAGATTCTAAGGCATGGGAATGGTCTTCAAGAAGAAAACAGAATTGGGGCAAGTAATCGAGGCCAAACTGGGCAGCTTAGATTTTAATGCCTATTTCTTCTAGTTTGAAGAGTAGTAGGAGGCCAGAAATTATATTTCTTCCTGCTTGTTTTCAAGGTTAAATAGAGAACAGGCTAAGAGCTGGTCATGAAGGTGGCAGTCACGTGATTCTAGCCCTGGAGAGAAAAGGGATTGCAGTGGCTGGGAGTCAGGCAGAACTTGACACCTAGAGATAGGCACATAATCAATACCTATGGAAGGAATATCCTAAATATAAGTCCATTCCTTCTTTTCTTTTCTTTTTCTAGCTGATTTTGGATTCTGTGCCCAGATCACCCCAGAGCAGAGCAAACGGAGCACCATGGTGGGAACTCCATACTGGATGGCACCAGAGGTTGTGACGCGGAAAGCCTATGGGCCCAAGGTTGACATCTGGTCCCTGGGCATCATGGCCATCGAAATGATTGAAGGGGAGCCCCCATACCTCAATGAAAATCCTTTGAGAGTGAGTATTATTAGTCCCATTTCAAGATGTTTGGGCTATTGTCTTTAGTCCCAGGAAATGGGACTTGGACTATTACCAACAGTCTTCAACCTGGATCTGCTTTTCTGGATAAAACTAAGCATTGTTGGATTTTAAATAAGTATAAATACTCAAAGAAAAGAGATACTAATAGTCATTTATTCAACAATTATTTGAATTCCTATAATGTAAAAGAAACTGTTCTAATGCTATGAAAAAATTAATATATAGTAACAGAAGGTAAGTACTATGAAAAAAAGCTGAGTAAGAGGCTTAAGAGAGAGTAACTGGGAAAGAGGGAGAAGTGTGCTATTTTATTTCGAGTAGAGAAGGAAGTCCTCTCATAAGTTACTTGAGCAGGAACCTAAGGAGCAAGCCATGAGATTAATCTGATGCAAGGGTTTCCCAGGTATCAAGTATACAAAGGACTTGATTTAAGAACACACTCGTTGTATCCTGAAGAAAACCAAAGAGGCCAATGTCCCTGAGTGAGTGAACAGGGTGGAGGATAGTAGACAAGGTCAGAGAACTAGCAGGGGGCCGAATCAGGTAAGACCTTGTGACCATTGTGAGAACTTGGCTTTTATTCTGTAAGAGATTGGAAGCCATTCGAGGATTTTGAGCTGAGGAGTAGTATAACCTAATTTATGTTCTAAATTAACCATTTTGACTGCTTTTATGGAAAACAGACTGAAATACTATGATAATCGTTCAGGTAAGAATGGTGGCTTAGACTGTATTGGTGGCAATAGTAATAAAGAGTGGTTAAAATCAGGAAATACCTTGAATATACAGCTGACAAGATGAAATAGGTATCAGAGAAAGAGGAATCAACAATGCCTATAAGATTTTGGGCCCTAACTGCTGAAAAAATTAAGTGCCATTTACTGAGATGGTTGAAGAGCAGGTAAAATGGGATAACCAAGTTGGTTTTGAATGTGGTGATTTGAAATGTTTATTAGACATCCAAGTGGAGATATTGAATAGAATTGGGCATGAGTCTGGAGTTCAAAGGTGAGAGGTCAGGGCTATAAATTTGTCAGGAGGTAGTATATCGTTCGTTTACTTAAAGCATAGAAGATTGATGCAATCACTCACCAGGAAATAAGAGTTAAGTATTGAGCCCTGGGGTACTCTCAGGCTTACAGGTTGGAAGAACTAGCAAAGTAGACTAAGGAGTAGCCTTATTAGTAGGAGGAGAACTGAGAGAAGTGTGTCCTGAAGGCCAAGACAATGAAGTGTTCACAGAAGAAGGATGGACCACCATGTAAAATGTCACTAATAGATCATGTAAGACTGAGAAATAAACATTAGATTTGCCAATGTGGAGGTTAGTGATGAGCTTGACAGTATCAGTGGAGTCATAGCAATGAAATGAAAGCCTGATTAAAGTAAATCTATCAGAAGGGAAGAAGTTGTTGAGATGGCATGTGAAGCAATTGTATTGTTTAAGAAATTTTGCTCTTAAGGGAACAGAAATGGAGCAGGAACTTGAGGGTTTTGGTTTTATTTTTTTAAGATGATATTATTTTTAACATGTTTGTGTTGCTGATAAGAATAATGTAGTGGAGAGGAGGAATATAGTCATATACAAGAGAGAAGTGATACCTGTAGGAGTGATATCCTTAAGTACATGAGAGGTGTTGGATCAAATATTGAAGGAAAGAGTATGAGATTCGAGTATGGACAATTTATCCATTATAATAAGAGAGGGAAGGTAGAGTATATGAACACAAATGCAAATAGTAATTTTGGTCATGGGCAGATAAGAGAATTATTCTGATGGCTTTTATTTTCTCATTTCTTGGAACCTTCCATCCAGTGCAGAATTGTGTGTGTTTTGGTGTTGATATGTGGTCTTATCTTAACTGGTTACCTCTTGGATAGCTCTGATTATTGGAAAGTGCTTCAGTGTACCAAACTGACACTGCCCAAAGGTCCCAGCTTTGCCCTCTGATTCTACATACCATCTTGCCCCATCTTACAGTGGCCTATTGAAGATGATGATCAGTTGGGTGTGATAGAAATAAAACTGGAATCACATTAGAACCAGAGGACATAAGCTCATATGAATAACTTGGTCCCAGGCATATTTCTTCATGTTTCTGGACTTTATCTGTGAAATGAGAATGATGATTCTTGCCTGGTCTATTATTCATATTTATTGTGGTCTTTAAATGAGATAGTGTTTGTGTAGATACTTTATGAATTAAAGTGCTGAGTGCTTTTTTAAAAAAAAAACCTGTCTCATAAGATTGTTCATGTTAGGGGACAGGGAGGTAACAGGGAAACATATTGTTGCTTTATGGAACACTTTATTTTTATATTCCTCTCTTATTAGAAGCAAACAGTTCTTAGGTGACTAAGGTGAAGACATCAGGAGTAATTTCCTCCAGCAAGTGGCAGATAGGTGTTTAACTAACCAGGCTAAGTGAATAAATGAATAATAAACCCTCTAGATCTATAATCAAGAATAATAATAAACCCATGGGTCTGGAACACACTTTATAAGTTTATAAGTGCTTTCCAAAATACTATCTTGTTTTATTTTTACAGACCTGTAAGATAGGTACTATTCTCATCCCTATTTTACAGATGAGGAATTTGGAAGTTCACTGGCTTGCATGTGGTCACATGGCCTTTTAAATGTTAACTCTGATCCTTAGGTCGTTTTCTTTCCAGTATACCAAAGCTACTCTTTGTGTCCTAAAGGCATAAAGCAGCTGACCATCTTTCTAGAGGACAGGTCTGGGCGCTTAAGAACTCCCGCTAGAGCTTAAGGTGATTCTCCCATTTGTATTGCCAGGCCTTGTACCTCATTGCCACCAATGGGACCCCAGAGCTTCAGAACCCAGAGAAGCTGTCAGCTTTCTTCCGGGACTTTCTGAACCGCTGTCTTGAGATGGATGTGGAGAAGAGAGGTTCAGCTAAAGAGCTGCTGCAGGTAATTGTCTCTATGCAGGGAAGCTCCAAATTCAAGAGATCACTAAACCAAGACTTTTTTGCTTCATTTTTGTCTGTAAGGCACTACTAGGCTTCTTTCCTACACTTCCCACACTCAATTTATATTCCTTGTTCCCTAACTGCCTTTATCTCTGGACCTTTGTTCATATTATTCCCTGAGGCTCTTCCTCAGTCTGTTAAATTCTGTACATGTTCATAGACTCAGCTTAAAAATCTACTTTTTGAGCTCCTGTTGAACTTTGCCTGTAACTTTCATCAGCACTTCTTTTGTTTTGCCTGAATTAGAGTTGTGGGGACCCTGGAGTCGAGGGTTTACCAAGCTTTTTATACTTCCACCTGCTTAGTCCTGAAATTACATAATTATTTCACACGGTTGCAAAAACTGCTTTTAGCAGGCCACCACATAAGTATCACATTCAGCTTTATGATGGTGATTAATCTGTAGGCATGCATAGTTGGTTACTTTATTATGAGGACCAAGAGCAACTTAGCAAGGCAGGGCATACCTACTGTGTTAAAGTTAGTTTCGAATGACTCTGTCTTTCCCACTAGATTATAACTTCTATCTTTTTAATTTCTGGGTCTCCTCTTATACCTAGTACCTTAGAAAAGGTATTCAGAAAATATTTATTGAATTGAATGAAATTACTTAAAGTATTCACTTTCATTGAAATGCTACCTTCTAGAATATATTTAGCATCTCTTTGTAGTCAGGGTTATGGATTTACAGAGCACTGGTCCATTAGATTTGAGATTTGGGCTCTACCAACTGTAACCCATTAGTCTCTAGGATCCTTTGGGACTGAAAATACCTTGTATCAGGCAATACCATGTAGGTTCCCTTTGCCTTCCATATGCGATTTGCTCTGGAAATCCTAGGCATGGGAAAATAATTCAGATAGTACTCTAAGCCTATAATTGGTGAAGATATTGTTAATTAGGTACCAAATTATAATTGAAAGATTAGTGCCCTCTAGAGTTTTCTTCCTGACACCTAAGTAACAATAAATGCATTATATTGAATCTTTACCACACTGTAGGCACTAAGTGCTTTATATTTTCATCTGTTCCTTATGACCACCCTGTGATTTATAGGTTCTACTATTCCCATTTTTATAGGTGGGCAAGTGAGGTTTCAAGTGTTTGGTGACTTTTCCATGATTATGTAGCTAATATGCAGTGGACCCAGGGTGTTTTTGTTTTTTATTTTTTTTTTTTAAGATTTTATTTATTTATTCATGAGAGACACAGAGACACAGGCAGAGACACACACAGGCAGAGGGAGAAGCAGGCTCCATGCAGGGAGCCCGATGTGGGACTCGATCCCGGGATCCAGGATCATGCCCTGGGCCGAAGGCAGACGCTAAATATTGGGCCGCCCAGGGATCCCGGACCCAGGGTTTTAACCCATGTCTATTTGGCTCTCAAGTGTGTATGCTCTTGGCCACTGCTCTTTTGTCTCAAAGAGTGCTAAAACTGAAAGGGCTTTAGGGCTTATCTCTTATACTTTATTATACGGAGTAGGAAACTGAGGCCTCCCAGATGGATCTTGGATCATGCTGCTTTCTCAACCCAGAGGGAAGTTATAGAAACATGTGATTTGTTAACAATGGCTCTTAAACTTGTTACTGTACATTGTAAATATTCAAAACCATGATTTTGGGTATCTTTTTTTTTTTTTTTTTGGGTATCTTAAATCACAAAGCTTCACATCTGTTTCTCCTGTGGGAACACATATATGGACAAAAATACCTAGGGTATTATGTTAGAATTTGTATCTTTATGATTTAGTCAAAATCTTTTACTTGAATCTTTCATATTAATTTCTTGTTTTCAGTGCCTTTTTATATCCTATCTCTGTCCGAAAAGAACATGAAGCAACTTCCAGTAATGAATGTGTATATATGCCTATATAATATACAATATGATTAATAAAAAGGACTTATAAGGATGGCAGAAGATCAAATACGCTAATCATCTGAGTTAGGTTTGTTTAAACATCAAATTTGGTTCTCAATTTCCTGGTGACTAGGACAGAAAGGAAATGTGATAGCTTCTATATTTCTTATCAAATGGAAAAACATAACATCCTCAAGACACAAAGCCTTTTTACTACTAAATGTAAGAAAAATCATTTTTAGTTAAGAGGCTCTGAGTTACATAATGAATTGTTTTCCATAACAATTTTGCTGAAAATGTAGATGCAGTTTTCATACAGTGTTTTCTCCAAAATGGTCTTCTTAATTGTTGGGGGTGTGGCCCAAAGCATAGCCCAGTAAAAGTGATCTGGGAAAGGACCAAGCTATTGAAGGCTTTATTGGATTCAGAGAGAATAATAAATCCCTAGATCAGTGCTCCTGAAATGCAGTATTACAATATACCATTGGGTCATGATCAATCAATACCTTTCCCTAGAGATGATTATTCCAATTATCACCATTTAGTCATACCTAATATAAAATGGAATCATACAATATGAAATCTCTCTTGTCTGGCTTCCTTCACTCAACATAATTAATGTCTGTGAGATTCATCCATTGTCAGTGTATCAATTATTCATTCTTTTAGATTGCTGTGTGATTTTCAGTATAGTATTATAAAATACAACATTTCATTCTTTCATTCTCTTAGACATTCTTTTTAGTTTTGACTGTTGTAAGTAAAACTGCTATGAATGTTCTTGAGTGTGTCTTTTGGTGGATACACAAGCTCATTTCTTTTGGAAATATACCTGCAAGTGGAAATGCTGGGATATAACATAGATGTGTGTTTAAGTAGTAGGTAGATACTGCCCAACAGCTTTGCTTTCCAAAATGGTTCTTTAGCTTTTAAAGATGTCATTCAACTTGGGAATGATTTGAAGCTTTCCAGGCAGCACCTTGTGCAAATATGGATGCCCCTAACATCTTATGGTGGTTACTGAGGAAGAATGGTAAATAGTCATGCATCTTTGCTCTTTTTTTTTCTTTCTAGCATCAGTTCCTGAAGATTGCCAAGCCCCTCTCCAGCCTCACTCCACTGATTGCAGCAGCAAAGGAGGCGACCAAGAACAATCACTAAAACCATGCTTCCTCCAGCCTCATTGTGCCAAGACTTCTGTGAAATAAATGCTCATTTTAGAAATTCCAACCCCTGATGCCCTCTCTTCCTTGCCTTGCTCCTCCCATTTCCTGGTCTAGTGCTCTCATGACTTTGACCCTTAAAAACCATGTGTCCAGCGTTGAAGAGAACTGCAACTGACTAATCAGATGATGGCCATTTCTTAATAAGGAATTTTCTCCCAATTTGTGGTTGTGAGAGTGATTTATGATCAAGGGCTTATATCAATAAATCCTCGGACTCCTGTTTCTACACAGCAAAATCTTCTCTTCCCACCCCAGTCTCACACCCTCCAGTCAGCTTTTGACTCTCTAAATTTTTGGCTTTATAATATTCAATTTGTTATCAGTTGAGATTTCTTTAGTGCTTGCTTTTCTGAGACTGAACTGCCCAAATACCTATCGTACTTGAAAATTGGAACAGTGTGAGGAGTGCCGTGATAATTTGCCGGGGACATGAAATGGCTCATCTTCCTGGACCATGGCTTTGGCGCAGCTGATCCTGATATGGGAGAGAAAGCTACCATGTTTTTCCTGTGTGTGTGCTTCTAGCAGCTATTTGGGAGGATCTTCAACTAGTAGTGCTCCCCATGCTATTTCTTGTGAAAAGTTCTTGGCTATGTAGCGGCTTTTGACTCCCTACATCCCCTAGGCTGCTGCCCCAATTCTGTCTTTGTTTAGAACATTGAGAGGTTTCCTAGGGCACATGCTGGGTGAGAACAGTGTGAGAAGTCAGGGAAAAAAATTTAGCTGCTTTTAGAACAAAGCTAGGTATCAACCTCTGTCCAGCTGTACCCTATGTGTTGTTTAAAGAACTCAGTCTCTTTTTCCATCTGGGATAAGAAGCTGAAAGATTAACTTAGATCTTTGGATGGCCTGAGTTTTTGGGCCAGAGGGAAGGATCTCCAACTCTGAAACTATGTGTTAGTTTTGGATGGATTTGGCTACTTGATAAGATACTCTGCCAGCTGTGAGGGGACCCTGTTTTTACAATGCATGGCCAAGCTCTCTGCAAATGGAAATGCTTGCACTGGGTGTTGGGGATGTTTGCTACCTCCTGCTATCTTTGTGGTTTTGGTCCTCCCACTATGATAGGACCTCTGGCCAGCATTGTGGCTTGTCATGTCAGTCCCATTGGCTACCTTGTCATGCTGTGAGGTACCACTGCCTCTTGCGGCACAAGTTTTATTTCCTTCAATAAAAGGAGATGAAAATATTCTGCTTGGAGTATGCCTCTTTTCCTTTCCCCCTTTCTTTTCTAGTTTTTAATTTTGAAATAATTTCAAACTTAAGTAAACTTAAATATATATGTGTGTGTATATATATACATATATAAAATAAATATGTATATATATTTTTTCTTCCTGAATGATTTGAGATTAAGTTGCAGTAAGATGCCCCTTTACCACTATGTGCTTCAGTGTGTATTTTTTCTTAACCCTTTAATTTTAATTATAAACTAAGAGTAATGGGCCAAAAATGCTTATATATTATAAGGTATTGAAGGCTCAGGCAAGTATGGAAACTGAGAAGTCCCTTGATCCACATCTGCAAGTTGGAGGCCCATGAATGCCAGGGATGTAGTTCAAAGGCCTGAGAGCCAGAGAGCCAGTGGTGTAGATGCCAGTCAGTCTGATGTGTAAACCAGGAGCACCCAGGGCAGGAGGTCATTGCAGCAGCACACTCCACTTTTTTGTTCCATGCAGGTCTTCAACTAATCTGATGATGCCCACCCAGCCAGGGTCTTCTGCTTTACTCAGCCTGCCAATTCATATGCTAATCTCTTCTGGAAACACCCTCACAGACACACACAGAAATAATGTTTAACCAGATACTGGGCATCCCATGGCTCAGTGAAATTGACACAGAAATTAACTATCACACACTCCATCCCCACCCCCCAGGTGAAGGAGATAACTCCAGTAGGGAGTAAGTGAGCTGACACCTTTTATAGTGCTATGTGGTTATGACTTTTAGATCTAGGGGGCAAAAGTGAAAAGGCTGGTGACCCCCAGTGTTGTCTTACAGAAAAAAAAAAAAGGTTCAGGAGATCTTGCATGCACTTACTGAAAGGACAAGTACAATTGCATTGCTTGTATGTAACACAGAAGGAATGTTAGATGATGATATAGCCCATCAGAAGACAGGTGTGTTATACCTCCTTTAGATTGCAGTGGTAAACTGGTTAGTCTGATAAGGCCTGAGGAATTCTTAGCTGATTGTCCCTCTGGGATCTTAGAATCATGGAATTGTCTGATAGCTGGGCATTAAAACAGAAGCACTGCCTGTCCTGTGAACTTTACAAGGCTCTTATTTAAGTATTATTATTATAGGGATGACTGTTTACTAGTTGTATATCTAGAGATCTACTCAGATAACGGAACGTTCTTCCTGCCCAGCCAGTTTAACACAGCATATTCCTATGCCTTTTATTGTCTGCAGAGTGTGGAAGCACAAATGATCTCACAGTTTCTATAGGTCAAATGTCTGAGCACAGCATGGATAGATATTCTGCTCAGAGTCTTATTAGGCTGAAATCAAGGTATTGGCCAGAGCTATAGTTTATCAGGGCCTTGAAGTCCTCCTTCAGGCTCACTGGTCATTGGCAGAATTCATTTCCTTGTGGTTGTAGGACTGAGGTCCTCATTTTCTTTATAGCTGTCAGCCAAGGACCATGGTCAGCTCCTAGAGGCTGCCAATAGTGTCTTGCCCCATGGCCCTCACAGACAATTTACAAAACAATGTTTGCTTTATTCCAGGTTAGCCAGAGCACATCTCTCACTTTGGCAACTAGCCAGAGAAAACGCCTCTTTTAAAGGGCTCTTGTGGTTAGGTCAGGCTTATTTAGATAATCAACCTGTTTTAAGGTCACCTAATTTGGGAGCTTAATTACATCTGCAAAACCCCTTCACCTCAGTACTTAGATTATTGTTTGGGAAAATGGGAAAGTTACGTACAGCAAAGGCTGGACACCTTGGGGGGCTTAGTCCATTCAGGCTTCTATAACAAAATGCCATAGACTCCGGGTGGCTTATAACCAACAGAAATTTATTTTCCACAGTTCCAGAGGCTGAGATATCCAAAATCATGGTATCAGCATGGTCAGGTCCTGGTGAAGGCCCTCTTCCAGGTTGCAGACTGCTAACTTCTTGCTGTGTCCTCACATGGCAGAAGGGATTAGGGAGCTATATGGGCTCTTTTCTTCTTTATTTAAAGATTATTTATGTGAGAGAGAATGAGCAGTGGGGAGAAGCAGACTCCCCGCTGAGCAGGAAGCCCAGTGCAGGGTTGATGCAGGGCTCCATCCCAAGACTTGAGATCATGACCTGAGCCAAAGGCAGATGCTTAAGCAGCTGCCTAGGTCCCCCTGGGTTCCTTTTTCTAAAAGCACTAGTCCCGTTCATGAGGGCTCCACCTTCATGACCCTAGTACCTCCAAAGCCCCCACCCCTTTATACCATCATTTTGAGCACTAGGATTTCAATATATGAATATGAAGGGTAGGGAGATACACTCAGACTATAGCAGGGTCATCTTAGAATTCTGTTGAGCATATCCAGGAAGGGGCTATTTGCTCTCAGCCATCTGTTAAGGACCTAGGAATTAAGGGGTGGGGAAATAACTGGAATAGTATACCTGTAGTGCAGGGACCTGAACCCAGGTATTCCTTTCCAAACATCTGTACTTTTTTTTCCTACCCTAATTCTCTTTGGCAGTTGGGAAGTCTGAATAATACACTGTATCGAGAATAGGCAGACACCAACCCGAAGGCACTGCTAGAGCCATGAGGCTGGCTAGTGGTGACCCAATTCAAATGAAGTTACACTAACACCTTTATCCTGCATTTGATGTTATTGTATAACTACCTTGTAGGCACTGTGCAAGGTGTTCTCACTGCTGGCTGTAAGTAAATGCAGTGCAACTATTGTGGAACCATGGAGGAAGGAGATGGGTGGTGATGGGCTACTCCTGGACTCCTGTTAAGGTCATTTTGCTGGGTAAGATATTATATTTTCAGGAGAAGCCTCTCACCAGAAATAAGGGGATACCCAAAACCATGGGAGACATTTGAAGGAAGTATGTCCTGTCTTATACTTGGATCTCTTCAAGAGAACCATCACCCAGGCTATCCCGTTCTTCTAGGCATCTCTTATTGACAACAGATCCTTTGCTAATCTGTCACCATGCTGGATCAGTCATCAGTTGATGCAGCAAGGGAGAGCTGGAAGCACTCAAGCGTTTAACATTTACCTACTGTGAATTTCCTATCCTACTCTACTGAATCATACTACCCACTACCTGCCTATAAAACTATCAATAATGGACTTAGGTTCCATGTCTAGCTCTTCCTCTACTTCCTGGGATGACACAGAATTCTTGGTCATTGGAAAAGGATTGGGAGTAATCCTGTAGGCCTTGGTTAGACTTTATTTAAGCCCTGTAACTATGAATATTGGCCTTAACTTCAACACAATGTATGCATGTGCGCGTGCGCGCGCACGCGCGCGCGCGCACACACACACACACACACACACAACTTTGGATTGGATAATATGTTTCACCTAGGCTGTTTTCTTGTGTGGTCAAACGACCTTCACCTGTTTGCCTCCAGTAATCATGACCTGTAATCCTGAGGTAATAACCCAGCTACTTCATGTTTTCTGGGATTATCAGGCCCCCCATAGCCACCACCTGGCCTTGACATAGAAGAGAAAACTTCCCACTGGGTACTGAGGAGAGAGGACACCATAGTCTTATTCCTAAGTGGGGATAATTGGAGCTGAAGACCATAGGAAATCTACCAGTTATGCTAGGCTAATAGTTAATGAGATCACTCAAGCCATCCAGCAGATTAGCCTAGACTCCTTAGGCTGGGTGGTTTTATTTTCATTTATTATTGTTATTTTAACCAGGGTGGATTTAGAGCACAAAACTGATCTCCTTAATCCTATAGCCAAAGGGCTATCGGTGCTCTAATCAACAATTCCTCTTGTTTATGGATTATGATTAGTGGCAAGGAGAATAATCAGTATTCTGCATACAGGAAAAGGCAGTATGGTTATTTAGTGTATTGCAACCTGGTACCCCTTTTTCTTGTCTGAGTCTGAGCTCCCTTAGCCCTGGTTTCATGGCATTCCCTATTCCAGTGATTTTCAAATTGTGCTTCCTACACCAGCAGCATTAGCATCACATGAGAATTCTTCAGGAATGCAAGTTCTCACGGTTCTTCATGGATCTGCAATCCGTAGGTAAGTCCTCCAGATGGTTCTGAAATAGCTCAACTTTGAGAATCACTGCCTAGCTATTGTATTAACTATTCTCCAGGGTTGCCTATGGATTGTAATGGTATGTATAACTGCTGGAATGGGGTATGATGTATAGAGGCCACATAGAGATTGGAGGTGAAGAACTACCATGGTTGAGGAATAAGAGTTAACTTGCCCAATATTCTCTGTTGGCTGGCCTCTCAAGAAAGAAGTTGGCCTTTGAGCTCCATGGAAACTAGCTACAGATAAATGCTTAGAGAAATCAGTTCTACTAGAATGCTGATCAGGTCACTTGTCTGCCATAGCAAGATACGATCTTTTGTCCCTGGCCTTGACAGAAGAGAGCCTGTGCATTCTCTTCTGTATGTACGATACAGAAGTATGTATGAATGTATGTATGTATGAAAGTAGGTATGTATGAATGAGGTGGTGGGAAAGGCTTAGGAGCCATGGTTCTGCCATGTCATGCAGCTACTGGATCACAACCCTCATTAGGCCAGCTAATCCATAGCTTTTCAGACCTTTGTTAAAAAAACAACCTTCCTCATTGGTAGTGATGAGGAAGGGAGTTAAATAGGAGATATTATACAATCACATTCAAGCAAGGATCAGAGTCTCATTCCTGTGTGCTGACTTCTAATGGAATGGGCAACGGGGGTCTTCCAAAACTGTTGCTGCTCCTTTGTTCAATGGTTTCCTCCGATAAGTGCTATTCTTAAGGCCTAGTATGTGTCCTGTGTGGTCACGTGGTTTTGCTCTGTTATTCAACTGTATGAATATGCTGACATTATTTATTCATTCTTCTGTTGCTGAGCATCTAGGTTATTTGCTCTCTGTGGCAGTGACATGCAATGCTGCCATGAACATTATTGTATATTTATCCTGGTACTCATAAGCACAAATTTATCTACTAGATATCCTAAGTGTGGAATTGTCGGATCATAGGGCATATATATCTTCAAATTTTAAAGATAATACCTACAAGTTTTCCAGAGGGGTTGTACCAATTGACATCCCCCACTATTGTGGGAATTCATACACATTGCTCAGCCTTGCTCACATTGCTCAGTCAATCCTTGCTAACATTTAATATTGCTGACTAATTCATTGTAACCAATCTGTGTAGTGTAGTGTAGTATTTCATTGTTTTTTTTAGTCTTTTGTGAAGTGTTTTTTCAAATCTTTCCCTCATTTTTTTTCTTTTTTGTCATCTTTTAAATATTTTCTGTTGCTATTCTTTGTATATGCTGGATAATTTTTCTTTCTCAATTTTGTGTTACAAAATCTTTTTGTTGATTGTCTTTTTAAAACTAAACTATATTTTGAGATAAATGTAGATATACATACATGAGAAATAATAGAGAAATAGCCCACATACTCTTTATCCAGTTTCTTTCAATGGTACCATCTCACAAAACTATACCACACTATCACAACCAGATTACTGACATTAATAGAATTAAGATACAGAACAATTTCCATCCCCACAAGGGTTCCTAATTTTGCTCTTTTACAGCCACATCTACTTCCCTCCTGCCCCTACTTCCTTTTTATTATAATTTCCTTCTCTGCTGGCTTTGGGTTTATTTTGCCCTTCTTTTTCTAGGTTCTTCAGGTAGGAGCATAGATTACTCATTTGAGACTTCTTTTTTTCTAATTTATGTATTTAGTGTTGTAAATTTTCCTTTCAGCACAGCCTTAGATGTGACCCACATCTGCATTTTATATGTTGTATTTGCATTTCATTTAGTTCAATGTATGTTTAAAATTTACCTTGAGATTTGTTCTTTGACCCATAGATTATTTGAAGAGGGTTGTTTAGTTTCCAATTTTTTTTTTTTAAGATTTTATTTATGTGAGAGAGCACAAGCAGGGGGAGCTGCAGGCAGAGGGAGAGGTAGAAACAGGCTCCTGGCTGAGCAGGGAGCCCGAAGTGGGGCTCAAACCCAGGACCCTGGAATCATGACCTGAGCTGAAGGCAGTTAGCTGAATGAGACACCTAGGCACCCCAGTTTCCAAATATTTGTAGATTTTCATCTACAGTTGAAACAAGGAAACAATGGATTTGAATCACACTGTGGACCAGATGGATTTAAGAGATATATCCAGAGCATTTCTTTTTTTTTTTTTTTTTAAAGAGCACTGCTTTATTTATTTATTTATGATAGTCACAGAGAGAGAGAGAGAGAGAGAGAGAGAGAGAGAGAGGCAGAGACACAGGCAGAGGGAGAAGCAGATTCCATGCACCGGGAGCCCGATGTGGGATTCGATCCCGGGTCTCCAGGATCAGGCCCTGGGCCAAAGGCAGGCGCCAAACCGCTGTGCCACCCAGGGATCCCCCGAGCATTTCATCCTAAAGCAGCATACACATTCTTTTTGAGTACACATGGGATATCCTTCAGAATAGATCACATAGTGGGTCACAAATCAAACCTCAAAGTACAAAAAGACTGAGATCATGCCATGCATACTTTCAAACTACAACGCTATGAAACTTGAAGTTAATCACAAGAAAAAGTTTGGAAAGACCACAAATACATGGAACATCCTGCTAAAGAATGAATGGGTTAACCATTCTCAAATAACCTAATCTTACACCTAAAGGAGTTAGAAAAGGAAATAAAGCCTTAAAAAGCCTAAAGTCAGCAGAAGAAGGGAAATAATAAAGTTTAGAGCAGAAATTCAAAAAATGGAAACCAAAAAGCCTCATAGATCAATGAAACTAAGAGCTGATTCTTTGAGAGGATTAATAAACTTGATGAACCCCTAGCCAGATTTATCAAAAAGAAAAGAGAAAGAAAAGAGAAAGATTTTATTTATCCAAATAAATAAAATCCAAATGAAAGAGGAGTGATCACAACCAACACCACAGAAATACAAATAATTATTAGAGGCTATTATGAAAAATTATATGCCAACAAACTAGGCAATCTGGAAGAAACAGATAAATTCCTAGAAACATACAAACTGCCAAAACTGAAACAGGAAGAAATAGAAAATTTCAACAGACCTATAAGTAGCAAGGAAATGGAATCAGTAATCAAAAATCTCCCCACAAACAAAAGTCCAGGGCCAGATGGCATCCCAGGGGAATTCTAGCAGGCCTTTAAAGAAGAGTTAATACCTCTTCTTCTCAAACTGTTAGAGAAAAATAGAAATGGAAGGAAAACCTTTTAAAAGATTACTAGCTGCTCTTTGAAAGGTAAATTTGGGGAATGGTAAACTGGAAGTAGGGAGATTCTCTTGGAGTCTACTGAAGTAACTATCTTAAGCCTTACTATGGAAGTACTAAGCAGTTGGTACCTTCAGAGATGATTAGAAGCCTCAGGGTATTGAAATATACCAAGAGGATGACTAGCAGAAATGGACGGGAAGTGAGTGTGGGGGGTGGGTGGCGGGGGCGGGGGATGCTGCAAAGGAGAGGGAGGAGTCAAGAAGAGAGCGTTGGTTTCAGGTCTTACCATTTAACAATTTGGAGCCACAGGAGGTCGGTCAGATTTGAAGGAAAAGAATTCAGCATAAGGTATATTGAGTTTGAGGTGTCTAAAAAGCATGACAAGTCAGATAAAGATGACCAGCAGGCAACTAGATACAACGGTTTAGAGCTCAGAAATGACATCAGAGCTACACAAATAGCTGGAGAGGGTTGCCTGGGTGGCTCAGTGGTTGAGCATCTGCTTTTGGCTCCGGTTGTGATCCCAGAGTCCTGGGATGTAGTCCCACAGGGGGCTCCCTTTAGGGAGCATGCGTCTCCCTCTGCCTAGGTCTCTGTGTATCTCATGAATAAATAAATAAAATTAAAAAAATAGAAGAAATAGCTGGCGGAATCAAAGATGAAATAAACAAAACTAAAACAGGCCCATTGTTTGAAGTAGGTTGGGGGGGGAAAAGACAAGAAAAAAAGGAAAAAAAAAAAAAGATAATCTGTAAATAACTTGGCTACAAAAAAGTTAATGCCTAAACTAAATGACGAACAAGAACTAAGTTTATGCCCAAGTTATTTTTATAAGCAGCAAATAAAGAGAGCATACCTCCAGATACACACCTGAAACACGGTGGCGACCTGAGCTCGGATGAGGGGCGGTCGGAGTAAATTTAGCCTGGCGGTGGGCGGAGAGACCTGAGGCCACGCCCCCGCCGCCCAGGCCACGCCCCCGGCCTCGCCCGCGCCGCGGCCTCCACCGCCTCCTCAAACCCGGCGTCCATTTTGAGAGACGCTGGTCTTTTCCAGTGGAGAAGTTGTATTTGTGTTTGAGGCTTTGAAGTCGCCGTAAGTAGAGTGTCCAGCTCTGTGCTCCCCTCCTTAAGCATCTCCAGGACTGGAAGGCTTCGTACATATTACCGAGTTGGCCCTTGTGCCCCGGCAGCGCAGTGGGGGCGGTGAGCTGGAGCTGCCATCGCCGCCTCGGAGGAGGAAGCCGAGACCGCAGGGCGCACGCCTGCCCCCGCCCGGTGCCTGTCGGTGGGCCACAGGGCCCTCAGGCCGGGCAGGCCCAGGGCCTCGGCTGCGCCCCGGGGCGGGCCTGCGTTCGGCCCCGTAACTCCCTGCAGGTGTGAGGGGCTCGGCCGTCCCTCCCCTCCTCGGCTCTCCTGGCCCAGAGCTGCCTGGGTTCAGCGCCTGAAAATGTTGTCTCTTGCCCCGTTTCCTCGTGGAGGGCGCCTAAGTCTCGTTCTAGGTTCTCCCTCCTGGCAAGCAGGCCCTGGCGTTTGACCGAAGCACAAGGTAGATGGTGGTGCCCTTTGCTATGATGGGACAGGCTTCAGAAGGAATAGGTTTGGAAAGCAGGGGGTTGGGTTTGGGATCTATTTTGAGATGTTTGGGAGAAATCCCAGTGGAGATTTTGCAGGCTGCAGGATATATGGGTTTGGAAATCAAGAGGAGAGGTTTGGAAGGGAAACAATGTTTTGATCTTTCCTTAAATGGTACTGAACTTCAAGGATCTGTAGGTACGTGGGAAATGGCTGTGGTAATGATTCTGAAAATGCCTGTAATTCAGTATTCAAGCAGTTTACCACCCTCCCAGTCACAGGGCTTTTGTTCTTGGGCATATCAATATTTGCAGTTGGTCACACCAAATTCATGGAGTTTGATCATCAGCCAATTCAGACTTCTCATTTACATTGTGATTATTTTCCTTTGACCCATGGGTTCCCCCCCCCCCTTTATATATTGTTTAATTTCCAAGTGTGGATTTTTGTAGTTATTTTTTTCTTACTGATTTCTGGCTGAATTGTGCTGTAGTCAGAAAATATGCTCTGTAAGATACCAATTCTTAAAAGTTTATTAAAACCAATCGTGTGGTTCAATATACGACTTTCAATAAATGTTCCAATTCCAATTGAATGTATATTCTGCAGTCATTGAGTGTTTTATACATGTTAATTAAGATTAGTTCATTGGGACGCCTGGTGGCTCAGCGGTTGAGCATCTGCCTTGGGCCCAGGGCATGGTCCTGGGGCCCCAGATCTGGTCATCGGGCCCCCTGCATGGAGCCTGCTTCTCCCTCTGCCTGTGTCTCTGCCTCTCTCTGTGTGTCTCTTGTGAATAAATAAATAAAATCTTAAAAAAAAAAAGATTAGTGTGTTAATCAAGTTGTTAAAACCTTTTAGACTTTTTTGTCTGGTTATTATATTATTGAGAGAATATAAATTAATATATAAATTAATATATTTTTTATTCAGAGAAGTATGCTAAATCTCCCACCATGATTGTAGTTTTGTCTATTTCTCCTGTAGAAGCCATTTGATTGGGTGCCCATAAATGGGAAATTATTATTATTTTTTTTTAATTTTTTATTTATTTATGATAGTCACAGAGAGAGAGAGAGAGGCAGAGACACAGGCGGAGGGAGAAGCAGGCTCCATGCACCGGGAGCCCGATTGCATCCTGATGAAATGTCTTTCTTTGTCTTTACTAATGCTTTTAGTCTCAAGTAAAAAAACAAGGGCTTTTGATTTGCTGGTAACTAGTGAGGTAGACTGCATCATTTGACTCCAATTCTTACCCTTCCTTTCTCTTTTTTATGTTCCTGGTAATTTTTTCAAAATATGTTTTTGAAAGATTTTATTTATTTATTTGAGAGCGAGCGAGCACATGTGCATGAACAGGGTGGGAGGGAGAGGGAAAAGCAGACTCCTCGCTAAGCAGGGAGTGGGACGTGGGGCTTGATCCTAGGAGCCTGGGATCATGACCTAAGCCGAAGGCAGCCACCGGCCACCTGAGCCACCCAGGTGCCCCCATATTCCTGGTAATTTTTGATTGAATAGTTGACATTGAGAATTTGGTATTTTGGCTACTTGTATTTTTTTTTTTTTTTTAAATTCTGATCTTTGTTTCAGAAGAGAGCCAAGTTACTTGGAAACATTGTGACAATTTTGAAGCTACTTTTTAAACTTTGGCCCTGAAAAAAAAAAAAAAACAAAAAAAAAAACCAAAAAAAAAACCAAAAAACTTTGGCCCTGCCATAGCCCTAGTAGCCTTTAATGTAGGCCTAATTTTTTTTTCACCCTTTTTTCTACTATTGAGGCAATACCCTTCTGAGTATGTTTCCTAGTGCCTCATGTATTATAAGGCTTTTCTGCTCTAGAGAAAACAACTATTCCCAGCCTTTTGTGAGCTCTTTTGTCTAAGCACCTTGTTTTGTGTGGTTCTTTCTCTAGTGTTAGATAATTTCTTCATACCCATGTACTGATTTGTATTCAGTTGGCGACTCAGGGGAAGACATAGGGGTTGGTGCTTTTCCTTCCCCAAACTCCCATTTCTGTCTGCTCAGTTCAGGGATACTGCCAGGATTCAACTACATTCTCATTCCCAGTGCTTCATCCTGGAAACCATCCAGATTGCATTTACAATACTCACTTCCTTTGTTTCTTCTCTCTCAAGAATGGCTATCGTTCACTGCCTGTTGTCCACTGTGTGAAAACTGTTCTTTCATATTTTCCCCATGTTTTTAGTCACTTAAGTTGGGAAGGTTACTCCAGTCCCTCTTACTCCCATTTTTGCCAGAGGTGTACATTCAGACTATGCACTGAAAACTACAACACACTTAACTACAACACTGCTTTTCACAGAAAAACTAAGTGGAGCACAACAAAGTTTTCGGGGGCAGAGATGATTGCCTGGGATCAGGCCCTTTAAGACTTCTTGCTTGTTTATTCTTAAATAGTTTTCAGGGTTTTTTTTTTGTTTGTTTGTTTTTTTGTTTTTTTGCCATTCATTCCACACATTCTCTGAGAGTATCCTATTACAATAGGGTGAGAAAATTCAGTAGTGACAGCTAGATATCCCTCAATATCCTTTTTTTTTTCTTTTCTTTTTTCTCTTTTCTTTCTTTTTTTCTAGTAAGAAAACCTCTGTCAGTGAAATGCATGTTCAACTTTTGCCAGTGTCCTTAAAATAAGGGGGAACATCCTTTGTTCTCTCTTTCTCCTAGTTGGAATTTAGCATGGTAGCATGTAACTTGAGCATCCATTTTTGGATGCTGATGAGGAACCCCTGTGCTGCAGTGGAATAGCAAGATGGAAGACATCAGGGTTCTTAAGGACATTGTGAAGCCATATACCGCATAATTTCTGAAATGTTTTTGTTGGCAAAAGAAAAAACAAACTTGTCATATTTTGGCCATTGCTATTTTGAATATTCCATCATTTAAATTGAGGCTAATGCTAACTAATTCCACATGGGAAAAGAGCAAAAGGGAAGGGGCAGGCAGGCAGCTGTGTATCTGAGTCACTTATTAGTGGGTGGTTGTATTTTTCACATACCTCACCCATGCCTCTTAGGTTCTCAAGTTATTTCAGGAGCATATTACAAATATTGAAAAAACACATGTTATCTAATAAGATGCTTTCAGCATTTATTGTCTAGGACAGAGAATATGGTCCCACTTTAGAGGTGAAAAAAAAAACTAAACCTTAGATAGCTCATGACTGCACTAAGTACTCAACAAGTTAGTGGAAAAGGTAGGGTGAAGCTCTACTCATCTGTCCTGAATCCAGTGCATTATCCTAGATTATAAACTTTTAAAATATATCAATTTTTGATGGAATTTTCTGTACGACAGTGAGGTAGGAAACATTTGAAGGAGCTATTAGATCCTAATCATTTTATTTGTCATTTCAGCAAGAGGGTGAACCATGCTTAAGGCCAACAGGGTTGAGCCTGGGAGCAGCCAGACGAATAGAAGTCTGAAAGAGCGTAATCCATGTGTCCTGTGCACCTGCAACCGACAATGCTACATCACCTTGATTACTGGTTGCTATACCTGCGAGTGGCAAGTCAAACAGGAGAAAATGTCTAGACCTGGACCCTGCTGCTGCTCTTGGGTACAGAGAGATGGGAAGGAGTTGGACCATACTTTCTCAAATGTGGGGAACATGGGCTGGTTCCTGGCCCTATGAGGGATCATTGGAGTCCTCAGGCCTGGGCATAGTAGAACTCTAGTTCTCTGATGAAAAGCCTGCTACAAGTCTGGAGCCAAAATTAACCTTACAGAAACACATGTTTGTTTTCTTCATTTTCTTTCACTTTTATTCTTCTCCTTTTTCTTACTAAATCTTTTATGTCATTTATTTACTCATTGATTTACTTTTGCTTGTATTCATTTAGTAAATTTTGAAGAAAAAGTTTAGGTGTAGTTAGATGTTTTTGACTAGGAATTACAGGAATGCTTGAATCTTAAATTCTCTCTTCATTGTGAGTTTCCCAAAGGAGTTATGTTTATGAGAAAAATAATAGCAAGTAGGAAACAAGGTATTCCTTTATTATTGGTCAGGCTAATGCCTATTTTCCCTAATGAAAAACTTTAGTAAGGCTGAGTTGTGGCATGTGACCTAATCTTATTGAAGGCCTCTTATTTTATTTTATTTTATTAATTTTTTTTATTATTTTTTTTTTAAATTTTTTTATTTATTTATGATACTCAGAGAGAGAGAGACAGAGAGAGAGAGACAGGCAGAGGGAGAAGCAGGCTCCATGCCCCGTGAGCCTGATGTGGGATTCGATCCCGGGTCTCCAGGATCGGACTATTTGATATAAGAGACCAAGTGATGAGCACACTAAAGTGATAAGAGGAGGGCCACATCATGTACCTTCATGTACTTGTAAACGCAGTCCAGCCAAAGTCTGAGATTCTGACCATTTAGATCACTAGTTTCTTATATGTAAAGTGGAGAGCACAAGCAAAGGGGTAGTAATGGGAAGCTTGCCTAGATTAGGAGACGTGTTCTACTCTTTCCTATATCTTACCTTCCTAGACAGTCTATTAGTTTATAGTTTATACGGACTAGTTTATATACTAATGTCTAGGAATGACAGAACTGCCTTAGATATGGTTCCTGCTCTCAAGCAATTCATAGTCTATTGGAGGAAGAGACCAGCATGATGCAATCTTAAATACTAAGAGTATTTGTGTGTGTGTATGTGTATATATACATACATGCTTCCATGTGCCAAGGGAGAGGCTGAAAACAACTACATATAGAAGGCAAGAGGTGATTAAGAACTGGGTAGCTAAGCATTAGGGGATGGCAGAAGAAATATTATTGGAGTTGTCAAGGGGCATTGGTATAAGGTTTATTTTAGGTGGAAAGGAAGTTACAAATGGAGAAGTGATGGGAAGTGAAGCCAGAGAGGGAGATGGGACCAATGTTGTGTGTTTTTTTTTTTTTTTAATATTTTTTAATTATGTGCAGTTTTTATTTTTTATTTTTTTTTAATTTTTATTTATTTATGATAGTCACAGAGAGAGAGAGAGAGAGAGGCAGAGACACAGGCAGAGGGAGAAGCAGGCTCCATGCACCGGGAGCCCGACGTGGGATTCAATCCCGGGTCTCCAGGATCGTGCCCTGGGCCAAAGGCAGGCGCCAAACCGCTGCGCCACCCAGGGATCCCTGTTGTGTGGTTTTAAGAATTTGACTTCTACCATGTAGATGATGGAGAGTCCCTAAAGATTTTAAACTGATGTTCCTGATCTATGTTTTGGAATGATTGTTTGATCACGTGGGGGATGGATTGAAAGGTACAAACAAGGAAGGAGATGTCTTTGCCTTCAAAGAGAAAATGATAGCAGTATTTAATTAAGGTAAGAGATGTTGGTGGTCTAGATTAGATAGTGATGGTAAATATGGAGAAGAGTGAACTGATTCAACAGAAATTTATTACTTAGGATTGAGGAAGTAAGTTACATGAGAGTTACTATGTAATAAGAAAGAAAAGGGAGGCTTCATGGGCAGGGTGACATTTGAGGCAGTGTAGTGTAATGGAAAAATCCTTGGACTAGAGCCTGGGAGAATGTTTGAGTACTAATTCCCACTCTGCCTTTGGCTGATGATGTGAGATCTCTGAGCCTCTCTATAGTTAGAGAATTGAACGAGATAATTCCTAAGGTCCCTAGATAATTCTCAAGGCCCCATTTTTGCTCAGGGGAAGGAGCAAAGCATGTAGCATAAGAACTAAAATCTTGTGTTTTGAGAAAAGACTGCATGGATTCAGTTTATGGCTTTACCACGGACTATCTCCAAATTAGAGTTTTACCACTTGCTCAGGTTACTTGACAGCTAGTGCTTTAGATGCCTCATTAGAATAATGGAGATGGTAGATATGCCTGGGTGGCTCAGTGGTTGAGCTTCTGCCTTCAACTCAGGGCATGATCCTGGAGTCCTGGGATTGAGTCTCGCTTTGGATTCCCAGCAGGGAGCCTGCATCTCCCTCTGCCTATGTCTCTGCCTCTCTTTGTGTCTCTCATAAATAGACAAAATCTTAAAAAAGAAAAAAGGAAGAAAAATGGAGATGGTTATAATAGTACCTACCAATAGGATTTGTTGTGGGAATGGAAGAAGTAATATATGGAAAACACTTAGAATTTGGCTTGGCACACAATTAGCCCTTAAT
Organism: Vulpes lagopus; assembly: GCF_018345385.1. Classification (NCBI taxonomy): domain Eukaryota; kingdom Metazoa; phylum Chordata; class Mammalia; order Carnivora; family Canidae; genus Vulpes; species Vulpes lagopus. The sequence continues at coordinate 28,252,530 of NC_054838.1, read as the reverse complement.
AAATATTAGCTATTTTGTTACTCTTGGAGTCACTGACTCTTGGAAGTGATCTTTCACATACAGAAATATTGGTATAAGGGATTGTGGGTAGAGGGAATGAGGTGGTCAGAGGTCGAGGAATAGAGAAACAGTGGTGTGTTTAGGGAAAAATAAATTTCCAATGTTGAATTAAGGACATGTAAAGCAATGGTAAGCAATAGGGTTGTAAAGTAATATTTTGCTCAAATTATGAAGCATCTTTGTGTCAAGCTAAAGTATTTGAATTTTCCCTTGTAAATAGCGGGGAGCCTTTGAAAATGATTGAGGGAGAGGGGCAACAGTGAGAATCAAAACAAGGAAATGGATCTATTCAACAAAAACAAGTTAGTGGAACACTTCTGTTCCACAGTGAATAAGACAACTAAGGCCTCAGCCTTCCTGCAGCTTACGAATCTAGTGGGATGAGTTAGTTAATAGACCATAAATGAAGAGAGATTATTTCAGATAGTGATAGGAGCTGTGTTAGAACCTGGGGTGGGAGAGTGGTTGGAGAAGATCTCTTTGCAAAAGCATCATGTGAACTGTCTCCTAAATGGAGATGTGGAGTCAGCCATGTGTGCAGCTGGGGGCAAAAGTATTCCAGGCAGAGGAACCAGAAAGTTCAAAAGTTTTGAAGTAGAAAGGAATTTGGTCATATTATAGAAACAGAAAGAAGGCCAGTCTGGAGTTCAGAAATGGAATGTGTAGAATAAAATGAGGTCAGGGATGGACAAAGATTGATCATTGAGGACCTTGTGGGCCATGGCAGGCAGTTTGATGGTATGTTAATACAACAGGAAGCTCTGGCAGGGTTTTGAGCAGGGGAATGACATCTGATACATGTTTCTAACATCCACATGAGATTTAGAAGATAGAGTAGGAGTGTAAAATCTGAATCAAAGATTTTGTGCTCTTCATCCTCCTACACCCAGAAAGTGCACCTTGATAGCTGTAATGTCCCTCATCTTTTTGGAATAGAGTTCCTACATTTTCCATTTTATTTCTTTATTTTTATTTTTCACAGTAATGCCATAGTTTAGACAGGGCAAGGATTATCTGTCCAGTGTTAACAGATTAAATGCACTATTCTAAAGAGGCAGAATTCTTTTTTTTTTTTTAAGATTTTATTTATTTATTCATGGGGGGTGGGGGCAGAGACACAGGCAGAGGGAGAAGCAGGCTCCACGCAGGGAGCCTGACGTGGGACTCGATCCCGGGTCTCCAGGATCACACCCTGGGCTGAAGGCGTTGTTAAACCGCTGAGCCACCCGGGCTGCCCTAAAGAGGCAGAATTCTTATTTAGGTGATACAGAAGTGTTAAGATTATAACTCAGGTAGCAATACAAACCTAATGTTCCCGAGAAGGATTTGGCAACCTCTAGCATGACTGGCTTGTGATGTGACTTTCAGTGAAGGAGGTTGCCTTCAAGGCTGTTTGAACACCTCCGTAAAGATGTACTCCATCCTGGCTTTAGGCTCAGAGATCTGGGCAGTGTCCCTGCTACTTCTTGGCTGTGTGGCTTTGAGTCAATTATTTCACTTTTCTGAGCTTTAGTTCTTCTGCAAAGTTAAGGATAACAATACCTAATTTATATGGCCATATTGAAAAATGAAGCAAATGAAAGTAGTTTTTGCAATTTCTAGCATTGTACTGGCACAAGGTAGCTACTCAAAAAAAGCTTTATTCCTTAACCTGTCCTCCATCCCCCAAATTTGGGTAGGTAAGTGACTAAATGAACTGATGAGTGATGACTGGATTGGATGAATTACTCAAAGATTGAGTCAGCGAACAAACATTTGATAGATGAAGAGGTGGATTAATGCAACAGAGGGTTGTTAAGAGCTAGCTCCATTTAAGGAACTCTGCTGGATATTGCCAGGATGGAGGTGTGTAACAGTTTCTTAGAGAAGAAACTTTCTCACCAAATACAAAAAGATAAACATGTAATTGCAATTAAATGTAATAAATGTTATAAATAGGCTTATACAAAATTCCATAGGGGTAAGGAGAATACAGTGGTCACTCCAGTCTCCAGAGGATAATGCACGGCATTGCAACTATACAGAACTTTGACAAGTTTATACAGATATTGCTGAAGTGACATGGATAAATTGAGCTGATTTATACTTTTTTCTCTTCCCAGAGAGAGCGATTATTTTACCCATTTGTGATTATTTCATTTTTCTTGTCTGTGATTTTGCTGTTCGTGTGGATAGAAACTTCAAATGAATACTTTGGCTTTGACTGGTGAGTTTCACTTTTTGTATTTTCATTTGTATAGGGGCTCTTTGGTTTGCTGGCCACTGAATTGTACTTCAGGCTGAAAAGATCTGGTGGCATAAGAGGAAGGGTCACAAAATTGGTCTTTTCCACAGTGGATGAGAGGCCTAACTCTGGGGTGGAGGAAGGATGCTCAGCACCCTCACCTATTACACTTACCTTCCACATTTAGTCCAAATCTGGCTCAGTGGGAAGCTATTCAGATGACTCCCTGAAACCTTGTTCCTCAGTCTTTTTGTCTGGGCTACTGATGCCTTATACTAGTTGGTCTTTGTGTTCTCTGTCCACGAACCCTCCTGTCTCTGCCTCACCTCTAGCCTCCCCCTCTTCCTTCTGTACCTAGGGAGCTTCCAAGGCTCTGAACACAGAAATGGGTGTCCTTGGCATCCTTTCATGGCCACACTCTTCATACTGGATTGCTTACAGCAATTCCAGTTTCTTTGGTCTGGTGGTTGCAAATCTTACTCATTATTTGGTATTTGGGGGAGAAAGAGGTATGTTTGAATACGAGACTTTAAAAAAAATGGAATATAGTTGAATTTTACTTTTATAGAAGTAAAGTGTGTTTTCTTTTTTTTTTTTTTTCAAGGGAGGAGGGGAGAGAAGAAAGAGGGAGGGGGAGGCAGAGAGGGTCAGAGAGAGAGAGAATCTTAAGTAGGCTCTGTACAGCATGGAGCCAGAGGTGGGACTCAGTCTTGTGACCCTGAGGTCATGACCTGAGCCAAAATCAAGAGTTGGACAGTTAACCAGCTGAGCCGTCTAGGCACCCCTGGTTTGTTATTTTAAATATAAAAACTTGAAAAATATAAAAATCAGCTTAGTCTTATTCTTAAGTGACAATCACTTGTTGGTATATTTCCCAGCCTTTTTTTCTACACTTATTTTTTTATATTATTGCACTCATACCATACATATATATAATTTTATTTTTCCTTTTCACTTAAAATAATAATAAACATTTTGAAAAAATTGTTAAAAACTGAACATCATTTAAAATAGTTTCAAAATATTTCATGATATGAAGATGCTGTAAAATACTTAACCACTTTGTATTGTGCGTTATGAATGTTTCTAATTTTCTTGTTTTTATGAAATAAGACTGCAGAGAATAAGAGTTTGTATTCTGACTTAGGTCTTAGAATAGATTCTCACAAGTAGCATTATTGAGCCAAGAAGAATAAACATTTGTAATATTCATTATGCCTATTGCTGAAGTACTTTCTCAAAAGATTGTAGTGATTTTCATTCGCAACAGAGGTATATGAGAGTTTCTTTGTTTTTGTTTTAGTTTTATAGAGAAAGAGAGCACACATGTGCATGTATTTGCCTGAGCTGGGGGAAAGGGGCAGAGGAAGAGGGAAAGGGAGAGAATCTTAAGCAGTTTCCACACCCAGCATGGAGCCAACTTGGGGCTCAGTTTTAACCACCCTGATATTATGACCTGAGCCGATATCAAGAGTTGGATGCTCAATCAGCTGAGCCACCCAAGTGCCCCGAGAGTTTCTATTTTAACCTGTTATTGACAGCATTAATTATTCCTATTTTGAATAATTTTTATTAATTTTATAGATAGAATTTGTTTTGTTTTAATTTAATCATTAAGTGTTAAAAATAGTTCATTTTCTTTTTAGTTTTCTTCTTTGCCCATTATCTTGTGGGATTTTTAGTGATTTTTCTTGTCAGCTTATATGCAGTCTTTATGCATCAGTTCTAAGTTACTACAAAGCACTTGAAATACAAAAATGTTTCATTTCTTATATTTAGAATTTCCCAATTTTGGAAAACTTTTTATTGAGATATAATTTATTAGTTTCAGGTGTACAACATAATGATTTGGTATCGTATATATTGCAAAATGATCACCATTTTAGTTAACATCCATCACCATTCATTGTTACAATTTTTTTTTTCTTGTGATAACTTTTAAGATCTCTCTTCAGCAACTTTCAAATATATAATATTACGCCACTATGCTGTATATTACATGCTCAGGACTTACTTTCTAACTGGAATTTTGTACCTTTTTTTCTATCTTCACCCATTTTACCTACCCCTCACTCCTTGCCCCTAGAAACCACCAATCTGTTTTCTGTATCTGTGAGTTTAATTTTTTTTTTAAGATTTCCTATAAGTGAGATCATATGATATCTTACCTTTCTTTGATTTATTTCACTTAGCATAATACTCTCAGGGTCCATCCATGCTGTTGCACATAGCAGCAAGATCTCATTCTTTTTTATGGCTGAATAATATTCCATTGTGTATTTGTACCATATTTTTCTTTATTAATCCATTGACAGACATTTAGGTTGTTTCCATATCTTGGCTATTATAAATACTGCTGCACTAAAGATGGGGGTGCATATATCTTCTTGAGTTACTGTTTTTATTTCTTTTGGATATCCCGAAGTGGAATTGGTAGGGTCACATGGTAGTTCCATTTTAAATTTTTTGAGGAACCTCCATACTGTTTTCCAAGTGGCTGTACCATTTTGCATTCCCACCAACAGTGCTCAAAGGTACCCTTTTTTCCACATCCTCACCAACATTTGTTATTTCTTGGCTTTTTGATAATAGCTATTCTAACAGGTGTCAGGTGATATCTCATTGTGAGTTTTGATTTGCATTTGCCTGATGATTAGTGATACTGAGCACCTTTTCCTGTACCTGTTGGCCTGATGTCTTTGGAAAAATGGTCAGGTCGTCTGTCCATTTTTTAGGCCTTTCGTTCATTTTGAGTTTATCTTTGTATAAAAAAATGGTCTAGTTTCATTCTTCTACATGTGGCTGTCCAGTTTTCCCAGCACCATTTATTGAAGAAACTGTCCTTGATTTTTTTTATTAATTTTTTTCACTATAACTTATTTTAAAGGTCTTGTGCTTTTATTTTCCACAACTCTGTATGCTGTGCTCACCGCAAGTACAGCTGTCACCATACAATGCTATTACGATACCATTGACTGTATGCCCTATGCTGTAACTTTTATATACTTTATCATGTACCTCTTGGTGTATATGTCTTCTTTGGAAAAATGTCTGTTTACATCTCTTTCTCAATTCTAATTGGGTTATTTATTTGCTATTGAAATGTATGAGTTCTTGATGTATATTTGATATTAACCACTCACTCAAACACGTTTTGCAGATATTTTCTCCCTTTAAGTAGGTTGCCATTCATTTTGTGGATGCTTTCCTGTGCAGAAGCTTTTTAGTTTGATATAGTCCCACTTGTTTATTTTGTTGCCTTTGCTTTTGGTGTCAAATCCAAAAAAATCATCACCAACATGGATGTCAAGAAACTCTTTGCTTATGTTTTCTTCTAGGAGTTTTATTATTTCAAATTTTACATTCAGACTTTAATAATCCATTTTGTGTATGGTATTACACAGTGGTCCAGTTTCATTCTTTTGCATGTGGCTGTCCAGGTTATTGAGGAGACTGCCCTTTCCCTATTGTATATTCTTGGTTTTTGGCTTCTTTGCTGTAAATTTATTGACCATATATACACCTGGGCTCTTTATTCTGTTCCATTGATCTATATGTCTGTTTTTAATGCCCACACCATACTGTTTTGATTACAATGGCATTGTAATATAGTCTGAAATCAGGGCGTATCATGGCTCCAGCTTTGTTCTTTTTCCATATTGCTTTGGCTGTTCAAGGTCTTTTGTGGTTCCATAAAAATTTTAAGATTGTTCTATTTCTGTGAAAAATGCCTTTGGAATTTTGGTAGGAATTGAACCGAATCTACAGATGGCTTTGGGTAATATGGGAATTTTAATAATATTCTTTCAGTCATGAATGTAGGATATCTTTCCAGTCATTTGTGTCTTCAATCTCTTTCCTCAGTGTCTTTTATTTTCCAGTATGTAGGTCTTTAACTTCCTTGGTTAAATCTATGCCTAGGTATTTTATTGTTGTTGATGCTAATGTAAATGGAATTTTTAAATTTCTTTTTCATATAATTCATTAGTAATGTACAGTAATGCTACTATTTTTGGGTGTTGATTCTGTCTCCTGCAACTTAACTGAATTTGCTAAATTAGATTTAATTGTTTTTTGGTGAAGTCTATATTTTCTGTATATAAAATCATATAATCTGCAAATAGAGACATTTGTACTTCTTCCTTTCCAATTCTGATGCTTTTTTTTTTCTTGCCTGATTGCTTTGTCTGGGATTTCCAGTACTATGGTGAATAAGAGTGGTGAGAGAGTGTGCACCCTTGTCTTGTTCTTGATCTTAGAGGAAAAGCTTTCAACCTTTCACAATTAAGATATTCACTGTAGACTTGTCATATGTGTCCTTTATTATGTTATTATGTGTCCTGTTATTATGTCCTTTATTATATTATGTTATTATGTATGTATTTTATTTATTGAGTTTTTTTCTTTCCAAATTTTTGTTTAAATTCCAGTTATCAGGGGCACCTGGGTGGTTCAGTGGTTGAGTGTCTAGACGCCTTTGGCTCAGCCTGTGATCCTGGGTTCCTGGATCGAGTCCCACATCGGGCACCCTATGAGGAATCTGCTTATCTCTCTGCCTCTGGCTTTCCTTCTGTATCTCTCATAAATAAATAATATCTTAAAAATTAATTAATTAATTCCACTTAACATGCAGTGTAAATTTAGTTTCGGATATAGAATTTAGTGATTCAGCACTTGCATATTATACCAAATGCTCATCACAAGGAGTGCCCTCCTTTTTTTTTTTTTTTTTTTAAGAGTGCCCTCCTTAATCCCCATCACCCACTTAACCCATTCCTCTCCAACTTCCCCTCTATTAACCATCAGTTTGTCCTCTATAGTTAGGAGTCTGTTTCTTGGTTTTCCTGTTGAGAGTTTTTATCATGAATAGATATTGAATTCTGTCAAATGCTCTTTTTTCATCTATGGAGATGATCATATGATTTTTGTGTTTCATCATATTAATGTAGTGTATCACACTTACTGGTTTGTGTATGTTCAGCCATCCTTACATTACTGGGATGAACCACTTGATCATGGTGTATGATCTTTTTAATGTGCTGTTAAATCCGGCTTCCTAATATTTTGTTGTAAATTTCTGCATCTATATTCATCTGGGATATTGGTCTATAGTTTTTTTTAAATTCTTTTTTTATCTTATTTAAAATATTCTTTATTCAAATTCTATTTAGTTAACATATATTATTAGTTTCAGGTATAGAAATTAGTGATTCATTAGTTGCATATAACACCCAGGGCCTGTGGTTTTCTTTTCTTGTAGTGTCCTTATCCAGCTTTGGTATCAGGGTAATTCTGGTTTTGTAAAATGAGTTTGGGAGTGTTCTTTCCTCTTTGGTTTTTAGAAGAGTTTGAGAAAGAATTGTGTTAATTCTTTAAATATTTGGTAAAATTCACCAGTTAAACAATCTGGTCCTGGGATTTTCTCGCTGGAAGGTTTTTGATTTCTGAGTCAGTCTTCTCAGTATAGGTCTGTTCAGATTTTCTATTTCTTCATAATTCATTCTTGGTAGGTTGTATGTTTCTAGGAACTTACCCATTTCTTCTAGGTTGTCTAGTTTGTGGGCATATAGTTGGACATAGCAGTTGTTTATGATCCCTTTTATTTCTGTGGTATCAGTTGGAGCGTCCCCCCTTTCATTTATAATTTTATTTATTTGGGTCCTCTCTTTCTTCTTTGGTTAGTCTTGCTATAGGTTTGTTTATTTTATTTACCTTTTCAAAAATTCAACTTTTAAAGTTTGTTAATCTTTTCTGTTATTTGCCTGCTCTCTGTTTTACTCATTTACCAAATAAATTTGCTCTTAAATGAAAGTAAGACTCTGCAGAAGGACCTTACAACACAATCAAAAGTATATACTGTCAGTCTTCCTCCTAGTTTCCCCCCAAAGACTATCTAGCCATTTACCAAGGTGGTTGTGCATGGGGGTTATACTTTTACAGGAACTAATGGACACTGACACTGAACTGATAGGAATTTCTGGAGATGTGATTCACTAGTCAGAATAAGGCTTTCAGATGATAGGTAATAGATGGCACTTTGGCTCAGGTCCATTTCTACAGTGGGTCTAGTGGGTCCCCAAACCCACTCTGTGGTTATTTCTCTAGTTCTGGAATGCATAATTGGAATAAACATACTTGGCAGCAAGCAGAATTCCCAGTAAATACTCCATCATCAAATAGAAATTGTATGTATGAATATATTCCCACAGGTTCTAATGCCACAAATAAGTTTCATGGGCAGTTTTCTATTGCTGCTATAGCAAATTACTACAAATTCAGTGGCCTGAAACAATACCCATTTATTATCTCACAGTTCTATAGGTCAGAAGTCAAGCATGCTCAACTGGGTACTCTGCTTCGGATCGCATAATGCTAAATTCAAGGTGCCAGCTGGCCTGAGCTTTTATCTGTAGTCTCTGGGTGAGAATCCACTTCCAGATTTATTCAAGTTGTTGGCAGAATCCATGTATTTCTGACTGTAGAAATGAAGTGTCCTTTCTTTGGCAGTTATCAGATGGAAGTTGTTCTCACCTTCTAGAGGCCAGTGCATTCTTTGGCTTGTGGCTTTCTCTATCTTCAGAGCTAGCAACTCGGTGTCAAATCCTTCTCACACTATGTATTTCTCTGAGTTCTTTTTCATCTCTCTGAATTCCTCTTATGCTCTCCTCTTCTGATTTTAAGAGTTCATGTAATTACACTGGATTTACCCAGATAATTCAGGTTAATCTCCTTATTTTAAAGTTGACTGATTAGTAACCTTAATTACATCTGCAAAGTTCCTTTTACTATCTAACATAACATCATCACTGGTGTGACACCAAGAGGACAAAGGTCGTGGGGGTCAGAATTGTGCTTGCCCATCCCTCCTTCCCTCCCTTCTTTATATGTGTGTCTGTCTGTTTATCTATCTTTATCTAATTTTGTCTTCTCCCATCCTTCTATCATTCAAAATAGGGTGTGTTGAGAGTAATTAACCATATATATCAGTATTTAAATTAGAGGTATAACCATTACCCAGTGGTGAGAACTCTGACCTCTTGTGGAGAGAGGATTGGTGCATTTTTGGTTGCATGAGAGATAATTGCATCATGTTAGAAAATAAGGGTAGTTAGTAGAAGTGTGTATGGATACCAAATTGACCTTGAGTGGACTGTGATAATATACTTTCTGGGCCAGCTAAACTAAAACTTCATTTCTGAGAATTACATTCCCAATATAGGATTGAGTTAGGATTAGTCACGAGAAATTTGCATAAAATTTGGATGTAGGAAGTGAATCAGCAGCCACTGTTTTATACTCTGAAGGTCAGCAATGTGCTCAGGCATTATGGCAGCCTTCATGCAATATCACTGTCTGGTAGTTCACTTAGCTGACATGGAGTGGCACCTCGGCCCACATATACTCTGATCCTGCCAGATCTTTTTTAGTTTCTCCATGTCCTAGGTCATAGTAGTAAAAGGCACCAACTATTTCTGAAGGTCTCCTTTATCATCAAGTTTGGAGGCAGTATGTTACAACTTTGTTAAACTAACATTTGTTACATGGAGCACAGGGTGCTAGATGATGAGTCAGGGCAACAATAGTGATGGAGTGGTGGTTCAGTGACCACAAGATAAGTCAAAAAAGAAAAGTTTATTACTTAGAGGTACTGGAGAAAGTACATGGCACATTCAAGGGGCACGCAGAAGGTCAAGGCAGAGTATAGACAGAAAGAGAGGCAGGACCTGGGGCAAATGCCTTTATTAGGGTCCCTGGGTGGAGTGTTTTGGGGTTTCTGGGCTAGGACCAAATTGGTCAGGTCAAACTAAAAGAGCAGGAATTTGGGATCCCTGGGTGGCGCAGCGGTTTGGCGCCTGCCTTTAGCCCAGGGCGCGATCCTGGAGACCTGGGATCGAATCCCACGTCAGGCTCCCGGTGCATGGAGCCTGCTTCTCCCTCTGCCTGTGTCTCTGCCTCTCTCTCTCTCTCTCTGTGTGTGACTATCATAGATAAATAAAAAATTATAAAAAAAAAAGAACTTTAAAAAAAAAAAAAAGAGCAGGAATTTAGTAAGTGCCATGGGAGTCTTACCTAAGGGGCATATAAGGCATATAGGCACTAGAATGCAGAGGAAACTTGATCCTAAGGGCTGTTGGGAGAGTCCTATTGGGAACTTATATTCGCTGGTGACATTGTGGGATGCTCTATAAGTCATGTGCTTCCCTGAGGCAGCTTAGTGTCAGTTTAAGGTCCCTGCAGGGAGATCCCTGGGTGGCGCAGCGGTTTGGCGCCTGCCTTAGGCCCAGGGCGCGATCCTGGAGACCCGGGATCGAATCCCACATCGGGCTCCCGGTGCATGGAGCCTGCTTCTCCCTCTGCCTATGTCTCTGCATCTCTCTCTTTCTGTGACTATCATAAAATAAATAAAAAATTAAAAAAAAAAAAAAGGTCCCTGCAGGCCACTTGGCCAAACAAAATGAATGTTGAAGCAGCAATACCATGGATAGCTTAGCTAAATCCTTGACACAGTAATAGACACATGTTCCATTGTCTATATGTATCCTCATGGGTTACAGTCTGTCCTCATAGTGTTTCAGTTTGTTCTTGTGGGTTCTAGTGGCTCATTATGGGTTTTCATTCTCTCATATGTTGTGTTCAGTTTTCCTTCCCAATTGCTAGCCTGACTTCTAGCAACTTTAGGCCAAATATCAGAACAAATGTAACAGCCTTATATAGACTTCTCTAATGGCTTCTATATTAGCATAAGGTATCTGATCCCTACAATAAATCTTTACTGACTGATCCCAGAGCAATAAAATATTTTAATCGTTTTGGAAAAGTTCTTAGCCACTGTCTTTTCAAATGTTGTTTTTACCCCATTTTTTATCATCTCTACTTTTGGAACTTTAATTTTATGTATATTAGACCTTCTTTCTTTATCCCCAAGTGCCTTAATCTTCTGTATTTTTCATCTGTTTGTTCACGTGTCTCTGTTTCATTCTTGTGTTTTTCTTGAATGCCAGACATTATGTATAAAGAGTTTGTAAAAGTAACTTGAGGCCTTGAATTATGTTATGTCCTCTCAGTTACTCTGACAAGTAACTAGGTGTATTAGCAAATCCTATTCACCTTAATCCAGTTTGATACACTTAAATGGTTCAAAGCTAGGATTTAGTACCCCCAAAAGCGTCTATTTCTGGTTTGTGCTTATTCCTAGGATGTAACCTTGGAAGGTTCCAGATCAAAGTGTATAGTGTTTATCAGATTACCCTTGTCACCTTTTTGTCCTCCTAGCCCTGCAATGTATAGAAAGCCCTCCTTTATCTCAGCCACTTCTGGAGAAAAATCACCCGAATGCCAAGTTATATCTGTGGATTTACTCCCTTAATCGTATCATGGTTCCATAGTTTTTCACTGCTTATTGGTTCCCTGATGCCTTCATTTAGATTTTAAAAAACATATCATCCAGCTTTTTAAATTGTTATCTTTAGCTAGAAAGAGGTAAAGCAGAATTTTTGATGGGACAATTGTCACTTTCCTTCCCCCCACACACCCTCTGTGTGTGTTGTGGGGTTGGACTTGTCTCCCTATTCCTTATGGTATGTGAAAGTTCTCAATGCCTCACAATGATGTGCCTTTTTTTTTTTTTTCAGAAATGATTGGTGGTTCTAATATAACTGTGGTATATAATATATGTATTGGGGGAAGATGCAAGAAAGCTGCATCTTGCAGCTATAGGAAAGCAAGGATGAGGTCCTGAAGATTTCTTAAGCACTAGTACAGCAAATGTCGGTTTAGATGAGGAGGTTGCATTGACTAGGCTGTCCTAAAAAGGCTCTCTGTATTGAATGAGAAGGCCTTCTTCTAAAAGGGGGATGTGATTATGGAACTAGGGGGATATAAAACAAATGGCCCAAAGCAGAGAGGAAGCCTCTTGAAAATACTAAGTCAAGAAGCCTAAATTGGACAATCCATGTAGAGTGAGCCTCCTATATATTCATCAGCAGTGGTATATTCTCAGATTAGAGGGATGATAGCCAAGAAAGACTTCCTTTTCTTTTGATTCTCGCTGATGTGTAGGTAGTCACTAAAGCTAACTCCTGTTCATTCTTCTCACTCCCATTTGTTACCTACCCCCTGCCCACACCACTAGCCAGATGAATGCATAGGAAGAGGTAGAAAAAGGAGAGAGAAAAAAATCACAGCTTTTCCTTTGCCTGAAGTTCATAGCAAGTAGATAAGAACTTCACTTGAGTTTGGCGAGAGAGTTTTGAGCTGAACTAAACTATTAATAATACTTACATGTGATTGAATATATAAAAGAAGTTTGAAAGAAGGGACACTTGGATGGCTCAGTGGTTGAGCATCTACCCTTGGCTTAGGGCTCCCCAGAGGGAGCCTGCTTCTCTCTCTGCCTATGTCTCTGCCTCTCGTGAATAAATAAATAAAGCCTTAAAAAAAAAAAAAAAAAAGAATGTTAAAGGAAGTGAAAAAAATCTAGTGTGGTCAGAAAAATGATTAGAAAAGACAAGGGGCACAATTAAATGGCAAACCTTAGTTTTCCATTCTTACTTGAAAACAAAGCCAAAACCATTTCTTGGTTAAGCTGTTTGATTAGTCCTTTGGCTATATCTACACTGATATTAAGTCCATTGTTCATTTTCTTTCAAGAACTTTGTATTAAAACACTATATTTGAGCAGCCCTGGTGGCTCAGCGGTTTAGTGCCTCCTTCAGCCCTGGGGTGTGATCCTGGAGACGCGGGATCTAGTCCCACATCAGGCTCCCTGCATGGAGCCTGCTTCTTCCTCTGCCTGTGTCTCTGCCTCTCTCCCTCTCTGTGTGTGTCTGTCGTGAATAAATAAAATCTTACAAAAAAAAAACAAAAAACAAAAACAAAAAACCCACCACTATATTCTTGGGGCCCCAGACTGGCTCAGTCAGTAGAACATGCAACTCTTACTCTTGGGTTGTAAATTCAGTCCCTGTGTTGGGTGTAGAGATTACTTAAAATCCTTTTTTTTTTAAAGCAAAAAAATATTCTTGTTACATGGATATTAGTCCTCATTTATTTCTTTAAACATCTTAAATATATTTGTTTTGTGATTCTTTTCTGATTGCTCTATTTTCTTGGATGCAAATTATTCCATGTGTCAGCTTTATTGAATTCATTTGTTGACATTTTTTTTTATGATTTCTAATTTCTGGGTGTAAGTTCATCTTCTGCAGAATACTGTTCCTTGTGTTTTGATTAGTGATAGCTCTCGATAGGGTGACTGCTTGCCTGTTTCTTTCTTCTTGATGTGTTTTATAGCCCCTGACCAAAGAGAATTTCCTTTCTTTTTTTTCATGTGGTTATATGTTAGTTGATGTATATTTTAAATTATTAAAATGTAATTTCTCCAGGTTTTATATTGAGAGAAGGTAATTTCTGTTATCTGGAAGTGAGTCTAAATTATTTGACATATAATATGTAGACTAACATAACTAAGTTATGTTGGTGTTATTTTTGCTAAGAAAAATAACACTATTTTTCTTAGCAAATAATTAGCAAGTTTCTTTCATAACCTACTCTTGGAACAGAATATGTTCCATCTGCTTTACAAGGGCCCAAATCTCTTAGCTCTAGCATAGAGCAATTAATATGGTAGCTATGATTGCAGTTATATTAGAAAACATATGCAAATGGACAAGGAACTTGCCAGAATGGAAAATACTAATTTTATTAAGATGGTGAACTTATGGATGACTTTTTCTCTTTTGACATTCCAGAATTTTTGTATTATATAAAGAGGGCATAATTTTTGAGTATATATTCTAGATAACTTTTAAAAATCATACCACTTATATAGACCTCCGCCCCTCCATTAAAATACCAAGTTGCCTGTAGGGTAAAGTCAAACTTCTCAACTAAGTATCTCCACAGCTTTTCAAAGATCTCTTCTCAGATTGCTTCTCTTAACTCCTTTCATTTTCTTATGCTTCATTTAGTCCAGTCTTGTTCCTCACCCTTGACACAGACACTGCTAATTTCTGCTATGTTTAAAGGATTGAAACACATTTTTGCAGGGTCGTTTTTCTAGGTACAGGATACTGGTTCTTTTGGTCCATTGTTTTGCTCAGTTTATTTGGGATCCTGGCTGCCTACTCTTCATTGCTGGTGGTGAGTAATGAATGTTTCATTGCGGTTGGTGAGTAATGTTTCACATTTCTCCTATTCTCTTCCTGAGAAGCCTCATGAGGTGCTCCCATCTGAGATGGTATCTAGTAGGTGCTGGGAGCCTTCAGAACCTAAGATCATGCTTGTCTTAGCAGAGTTGGGGTTTACATCAGCTACTTGAATCTTAGGCGCAAGGGATGGATGGAGGAAAAAAGGTTTGTGCTATTAGAGGATCTGTCTTACAACCTCCTCTTTTAAAAGATACCAGAACATCCTTTTTCTTTTTTCTTTTTTTTTTCCAGAACATCCTTTTTCTAATCTTGTTTCATAGCCAATTATTTTTATGGTTCACCCAGTGTTGTTATTTTAAACACCCCAGATTCACATTACATATTGAACTACCGCATTCCATATCCTGTCTCCTGAGAATCAGTATTTCTGGGCCTTACAAATTAGCTAGTTTTTCAGACCTATTCTAATATGCAAATGTACATTAGTCCTCTAGTCCAGGTGCAGAGTAGTAATATGTAAGACCTTTGGAAAATAGTGACCCCATTTCTGTTTCCTGACATAGTAGTGTAGTGTGACATGAGAAATTCAGGCCAAGCAAGAGAAAAGTCTTTAGAAGTGTAAAGCTAGGGGAGATTAACTTTCAGGTAATGGGAGTATTTCAGTGCCCACTTACACATAGGACATATATATCTTGGGCAGCCCAGGTGGCTCAGCGGTTTAGCACCGCCTTCGGCCCAGGGTGTGATCCTGGAGACCCGGGATCTAGTCCCATGTCAGGCTTGCTGCATGGAGCCTGCTTCTCCCTCTGCCTGTGTCTGTGCCTCTCTCTCTTTCTCTCTCTCTCTGTGTCTCTCATGAATAAATAAATAAAATCTTTTTTTTTTTAAAGGACATATATATATTCCCCAGATTTCACAATTCCCTGACCTTACTGATTTCCTTTCTGATACAGAAAACCCCAACCCACCAAATCCATTGCAATTTGCATTTTTTCAATAAAATTTGTTAATCACTATATGAGTGATAAGTATTGAGTATACAGTGATCAACAAAACATGCAGTTTCTGTTTTCATGCAAGACACTTCAAAGAGATAGGTATGAGATGTAAAGTTATAAAAGTGTCATAGTTCGCTGAGTTTAGATTCTAGTAGGACAGCTAACTCTTAGACAAAAATAGCTAACCCAGACAGAATATTATATTTGTCATTAGAGAGACCTAAAAAAAAGTTCTGCATGGGTTCTGAGAAGGAAGAGGTGACTTTCAGCCAAGAAGGAAGACTTCTTGGAAGAGGTGGCACTGATGTGTGTTCTTGAAGGGATGTTGGATTTGGGCATGTGTATAATATGCAGATGGGGGAAGAACATTTCCAGGCTGTGGGAACATTATGACAAAGTTGGCACGATAGAAATATGGAGTGTGGGTAGATAGGAGGGAAAGGTCAGTTTCTGTTAGCATATAGAGCATAATGGAGAATAATGGGAGCATGGCTAAAAAGATAGGCTTGTGACAGATTTTGAAAGGTCTGGAAAGTAAAGCTAAGACATTTGGCATAAATCATAAATTTCTATTTCAGGAAAACCATCCTGGAAGTTTTGATGTGGAGGGTGGCTTTTCTTTTTAATGGGGAAAATGCAGATGAAGAATGTGCTCTGGGCCAAACTCTGGCCACTGACTTGTACTGCTTTTATACACAGTGCACATTAAATGGTATAGTTAGCTTCTAAGGCAGAAATGAGTTCTAGTGTCCAATAAGGCAATATATTATAACTATCACAAACTTCCTACTCTATGGTACCTCTTTTTGGATACATGCAGTGGCAATAACAGTGCACAAAGGAAAATCAGAGTTCTGTTTCTGTTGTTAGGTTACTTTGTAACCTCTTTGACTCTCAATTTCTTTTTTTTTCAAATGAGAATAATATTTAATTGGCATTTTATGGGGCTGGATAAAATGCAAATGAAATCAGATATATAAAATTATTTTGATAAAATAGTTAAGAGCTTTATATATTCCCTGCTGACTTGGAGGCTAGTTAGATTTAGATTAAAATCTAATTAAGACTTGTTGACTAAATATCAGATTAACAGCAGTGGTTAACTGTTGTAACAATGGCACTGATTCCTCAAGAGCTTTTAAATAACTCTTGGAAGGGCTGGCCTCTGCCTTCTCTTCTGTCACAAGTGGGTCTAAGTAATAACCAGAATACAGTTCATCACAGGGAAAAGAAATTGTTAGGAACTCAGGAAGAGTATCAGTATGGCAACTGTTAGGAAATTCCAGAGATGCAAAGAATTCTTCCTGGAGGTGCTAGTGAACATTACACATAGAAGGTGGCATTTTAACTACCTTGGAACCAGTGGCATGGGGAGGGAGAGCTTTTCAGGCAGAGGAGCAGCATGGCAAACTACCAGAGGCTGCAAAGTACAGGTATAGCAAGAAGTGAATATAGTGCCAGACTGTGAAGGGAATTCTGAGATATAGAACAGTGCTTTGGGCAGCAACTTGGTGATTTCAAAATAACCTCCTTTTTCTTCTTTGCTTTTCCAGGTACTTGCATTTTTGTTAGTTTGGGAAGGGTATGAACTATACCTGCACTGGTGTCATAAGGTAGGACACTGAATCTTTGTAGGAGACCTTGGGCCAGGACTGAATGTGCCTCTTAGGCACTCAGTGTTAAGAACAGAGTGACCCTTTCTTTCATTGTTCCTTCTAAGAAGAGATCTATTTACACTGTTGGAACTGAAAGCCTTAAATTTCTAACAGTTGTAACTGATTTACTGATGGAGCTGAACTCAAACTTTTTTTTCACCACTCCTTATTAAACCCCTCTGTGACCCTGTTCTTCCCATCCCAATAACATCATAGGCAAGCTCCATTACTTTCTCAGTCCTTTATAGTCATAGGAACATTCTCATCTCAGTCAATAAAAATTTCAGTTCATTGTAATAACCCAAACTTCCACAATATAAGATTTTTCCTCTCCTTATTTGGGCCTGACCCAGGCCTGGAAGCCTGCATGATAGAGCATGATGTCCTTCTACCTCTTTCACCAGAATAGGGCTAGGGGAAGAGGGGCTAGGATAAAAGAAATAGTGGCACATAGAGGGGCAAGAATGTCATCTGGGGTTGATGCTGTCAGGACCAGGTAAATATTCAGTTGTTTTTATCCCACAGGGTTTTTCTGTGTGTATTTTCAGAGACCCCTCTGCTAAAATCTTGTCTGTGCTCAAGTGTGTGTCTGTCTTCCTATACTCTCAGAAATTTGTTGAAGTCTTTTTGACTCACCCTTAGTTTGGAGCCCTTTAAAATGTCTCTCAAAGGACCTATATTTGTTCTACGGAAAGCAGCATCTCTTCCCCAACATCTGTGGACATGCAGCTCATTTCCAATAGCCTCCCTCATTTTGTTTTGTCATGGGCTTGCTTGAGCAGCTCCAGCCGCAGCCTCTTGCCTTTTATAAACTTTTTTCAGGCTTGATTTGACACCATATTTTGTTTTTCCTTAAACCCAGGAACATACCAAATTCTGAGTGGTCCCCTTAAAATTTCTTCATACTCAAATGAGAAGAATGAACTGGAAATGTAAAAGGGTTATTAGAATAGGTCAAAATTGAAGTCATAAGATCTTACAGGGAAAGAATGTAGATTGAGAAGTGAAAAAATAGGCCTTATTGAGATCACCGTGTGTTTTGGGGTTGGACACTGATTGGTTAGTCTCTACCAAGAATCGTGTGGATTCTAAAAAAAAAAAAAAATGAGTAGACAAAAAGCAAAATCAGACCAATAAATACAAAGAACAAACTGATGGTTGCATGGGAGTGTGTGGGGGAGTGTTGGACAAAATGGGTGGAGGGGAGTAGGAAATACAGGGTTCCAGTTATGGAATAAGTAAGTCACAGGAATAAAAGGCACAGCACAGGGAATGTAGTCTGCAGTATTCTAATATTGTTGCAGGTGACAGATGGTAATTACACTTGAGGTGAGCATAACATAACATAGACAGTTGTCAAATCACTATGTTGTACATCTGAAACTAATGTAACATTGTGTGTCAAATATACTCAAAATGTTTTTTAAAAAGGAATGAAAAAGAAATCCCTCTTATTGAAACCATTCTTATTACCATTCAGGCTTATGCCTTTTTTAGAAATCATGCCTACTTTGTCTCTGGCAGTTAATGCTGCTACTTGACCTCTGCCACAGCAGGATCTCATTATTGCCTTTGAAATCAGGAAACTAATTTCATTGGTGGTATCTCACCTTTATTCAGTCATAAGAGGTTTAGCCACCACTGTGCTTTTCAAGGATACTGACACTCTCCTTACTAGTGTATTTTTCAGTGTCCTCTGAGACCTCCCATAAAATATAATAAGGGAATGGGTTAGCTGCTCATAGGTGATAGCATTTCAGCAAACTTTTCTCAATACATCTTTGGATTCTTTTTTCTATATTATACCAAGAAATTGCTGGTATCCCAATTTTGTTAAGCATAGGCAGCTATTGAACCAAGGTTTCGAATAATCAAACAGAACAACTTTGAGATGTGTAATACCTGGATTCTAGTGTATTCAATTCAGAATCTCTAGTAAGTACACTCAATAAATTTAGCCTGATCTAAAATAGTGTTCTTTTCTCCTTGTCCAGCACCCTTATGATTCATTCCCATACATAGTCTGCAGGGGTTTTGGCCAATATAAATTAACAAATCCTTTTTCTTTTGAGGCATTCTGGGATCTAATTCCAGTTATGAGTCTCTAGGAGATGAGAAATAATGGAAGTAGGGTATGGGAAGAGTAGGCATCCCCTTGGAAGGTAATTACCTTGATTGGGTCTTCAAACCATGAAAGATTAGGCCTAGCAGACTTGAGAGGAAAAACTGCTTCTATTAGAAAGGGAGATTCTGTAGGACTTGAAGTGTTAGTTGTCATGTATTCAGAGTAAACCCAGAAGGAAAGGATTAGCACTAAGCTTTTAACCCATTCCTCTTCTACCTAGGGATGCTTCGGGAGGAATGACTGACCTCAATCAAAACTTAATAACAACCCAACCTCCTGATAAACACTTAAGATGTTTTTTAGTCAAAAGATAATAAAGAATCCTTGTCAATGAAAATTTCTAGCACGATATAACTTGCTAAATATAAATCATATTATTGTAAATAATACTGGAATTTATATGTTAGGTGAGAGACATGGCTGGCTGGAGTTGTATGATTAGTGGGATGTAAGCTAAGGATGCTCCATAACCAAAAAGGCTCCTTCTTTGAAGTAATGTTTTCCTATAACTTTGCTCAAAACACATCTCACACTCAAAGAAAATGAAAATACTGATTTGAAAAGATATATGAACCCCTGTGTGTATTGCAGCATTATTTACAGTCGCTAACATATGGAAGCAGCCTGTGTCCATCAGTCCTTCTTAAAGATAAAGATGTTATGCTAAGTAAAATAAGTCAAAGAAACAAATATATGATTTCATTTGTATGTGAACTCTAAAAACCAAAATGAACAGGCAAAAAGTGGAAACAGACCTATAAATACAAACAAACTGATCGTTGCCAGAGGGGAAGGGGTAGGAAAGAAGCATAAAGAGGAGAAGGAAGTGGGGAGTGGAAAGTATATCTCCCAGTTATGGAATAAATAAGTCACAGAGGTGAAAGGTGGTACAGCACAGGGAATATAGTCAATGGTATTGTGACAGTGTTGTTTGGTGATAGATAGTAGCTATATGTGAGGTGAGCATAACATTATGTATAGACTTGCCCAATCACTGTGTTGTACACCTAAGACTTTTGCAACATTGTGAGTCAACTATATTTCAATTAAAAGAAAACACACCTCATGTTTTAAGTCCCAAGACCCAAATGTATCCTAATATAGAAGGGGAAAGACTTTTTTATGAGTAACTGCATATGACGGGTTGACATTTCTCCAAGAGAAAATGTTTTACATGTACCTTCTAATTGCCCGAATCCTTTGAATCATTATTAAGTTTGGTGTTGGGTAGATTATAGAACAGTTTGAGATTCATGTGAGCTTGATTTGACAATTAAACCTTTATGTTGGGACGCTTCTGTTTTGTTAATAAGCTACTTAAAATTTTTGCATCTGTGTACATAGGAGAGATTGGCATATACGGGCATACCTTATGTCACTGTACTTCACTTTATTGCAGTTTGCAGATACTGTTTTTTACAAATTGAAGGCTTGTGACAGCCCTGTGTCCGGCAAGTCATTGGTGCCATTTTTCCAACAGCATTTACTCACGTTGTGTCCTGTATCACATTTCTGTAATTCTCACAGTATTTCAGACTTTCTCATTGTCATTATATTTGTTATGATGATCTGTGATCAAGAATCTTTGTGTTACTGTTGTAAATGTTTTGGGTTACCATGAACCACCACCATGTCAGATGGTGAACTTAATTGATAAATGTGTATATTCTGACTGCTCCACCCACTGGTCGTACCCTGTTTTCTTTCTCCCTTTCCTCAAACCTCCCTATTTTCTGAGACAACACTGGAATTAGACAATATTGGAATTAGACCACTTAATAGCCCTACAGTGGCCTCTGAGTGTTCCAGTGAAAGGAAGAGTTACATCTCTATGCTAAATCACCAGCTAGAAATGATGAAGCTCAGTGAGGAAGGCATATCAAAAGCCGAGATAGGCTAAAGACTAGGCATTCTTGCACCAAACAGCCATGCTGTGAATGCAAAGAAAAAGTCCTTGAAAGAAATCAAAAGTGCTATTCCGACAAACACAAGAATGGCAAGAAAGCATTGCTGATAAGAAGAAAGCTTTGGTGGTCTGAATAGAAAATCAAACCAGCCAAAGCATTCCCTTAAGTCAAAGCCTAATCCAGAGGAAGGCCCTAACTCTCTTCAATTCTCTGAAGGCTAAGAGAAGGTGAGGAAGTTGCAGAAGAGAATTCGGAAGCCAGCGGAAATGGTTCATGAGGTTTAGGAAAGAAGCTCTCTCCATAATATTAAAGTGCCGGGTGGAGCAACAAGTGCTGATATAGAAGCTGCAGCAGGTTATCCAGGAGATCTTGCTAATTCATGATGGTGGCTACACTTGACAACAGATGTTCAATATAGACAAAATATCCTTGTATTGGAAAAAGATGGCATCTAAGACTTCAATGGCTAGAGAGAAGTCAGTGCCGGGCTTCAAAGGACAGGCTGACTCTCTTGTTAGGGGCTAATGCAGCTGGTGATTTTAAGTTGAAGCCAGTGCTCATTTACCATTCCAAAAATCCAAGGGTCCTGAGGAATTACACAAAATCTACTCTGCCTGTGCTCTATAAATGCAACAACAAAGCTTGAATGGTAATATGGTTTACTGAATATATTTTAAAGATTTTATTTATTTATTTATTTATTATTTATTTATTTATTTATTTATGATAAACACACACACACAGAGAGAAAGGCAGAGAGGCAGAGGGAGAAGCAGGCTCTATTCAGCGAGCCCAATGCGGGACTCCATCCTGGGACCCCAGGATCATGCCCCAGGCTGAACGCAGGCACTAAACCGCTGAACCACCCAGGGATCCCCATGGTTTACTTAATATTTTAAGCCCACTATTGAGACAACCTGCTCAGAAAAAAATTTTCTCCCGCTTATTGACAATATACCTGATCACACAAGAGCTCTGCTGGAGATGTACAGCAAAATGAATGTTGTTTTCATGCATGCTAATACAACATCCATTTTGTAGCACATAGATTAAGAAGTCATTTTGACTATCAAGCCTTATTATTATTTAAGAAGTACATTTTATAAGGTGATAGCTGCCACAGATAGTGATTTCTCTGATAGATCTGAGCAAAGTAAATTGAAAAGCTTCTGGAAAGGTTCAACATTCAAGATGTCCTGAAGAACATTTGTGGTTCGTGGGAAGCAGTCAAAATATCAACATGAACAGGAGTTTGGAAGAAGTGGATTCCAATTCTCAGGGAAGACTGAAGGGTTCAATACTTGAGTGAGTAACTGAAGACATAGTGGAAATAGCAAGAGAACTATAATTAGAAATGGAGCTTGAGGGATCCCTGGGTGGCGCAGCGGTTTAGTGCCTGCCTTTGGCCCAGGGCGCGATCCTGGAGACCCGGGATCGAATCCCACGTCGGGCTCCTGGTGCATGGAGCCTGCTTCTCCCTCTGCCTATGTCTCTGCCTCTCTCTTTCTCTCTCTCTCTCTCTCTCTTTGTGTGACTATCATAAATAAATAAATAAATAGATAAATAAATAAATAAATAGAAATGGAGCTTGAGGATGTGACTCAATTGCTGTAATCTTATGATAAAACTTGAATGAGCAGTTCTTATGGATGAGCAAAATGTTTTCTTAAGATGAAATCTGCTGGTGAAGATGCTGTGAGAATGGTTGAAGTGACACAAAGGATTTAGAATATTATGTAAACTTAGTTGGTAAAGCAGTGGCAGGGTTTGAGAAGATTGACTGCAATTTGGAAAGAAGTTTTACTGTGAGTAAAATGCTGTCAAACAGCATCACATGCTACAGAGAAATCATTCATGAAAGGAACAGTCAACCAATGCAGCAGACTTCATTGTTATCCTATTTTAAGAAATTACCACAGTCACCCCAGCCTTCAGCAACCACCACCCTGATGAGTCAGCAGCCATCAACACTGAGGCCTTACACTGGCAAAAACATTATGACTCACTGAAAGTTCAGATAATGGTTAACATTTTCAGCAATTAAGTATTTTTGAATTAAGGTATGTACGTTGCTTTTAAAGATATGATGCTATTGCACACTAATTGACTACAGTATAGTATAAACATAACTTTAAATGCACTGGGAAAGCAGAAAATTCATCTGGCTTGCTTTATTGTAATTACTGTGGTGGTCTGGAACTCACCCTGCAGTTATGTCTGAGGTATGCTTGTACTTTTTCTTTTTTGTCCTGTCCTTGTTGAGTTTGGGTGTGAATGTTTTGTTGGCTGTGTAAGACAAGTTAGAATGTGTTCCCTCTTTTTCTATTCTCTGGAAGAGTTTGTTAAAGATTGGAAATATTTATTCCTTAAATGTTTGATAAATTAGCCATTTAAGCCAGCAAAGCCTGGAGGTATTTTATGAGAAGGTTTAATTATGGATTCAATTACTTTAATGGATAATGGAAAGGCGGTAACTAAGTACTCTTTAGAGGGCAACACAGATGTAGAAAAATTATACATTTAGAGGAGAAAAACTTGGGGCACTTGGGTAGCTCATTTGGTTAAGTGTCTGCCTTTGGCTCAGATCATCATCTCAGGGGCCTAGGATTGAGTCCTGCTCTGGGCTTCCTGTTCAGCAGGGAGTCTGCTTCTCTCTCTACCCCTCCCCACTGCTTGTGTGCTCTCTTTGTCTCTCTCAAATGAATAATAAAATCTTTAAAAAAATAAAGGAGAAAATCTCAGTTGAGTTTTCTTGGTCTCAGTCTTTTTTCTTTGTGAAGTGTGTAGTGTTCTGGCAAGCAGATTTTGTTTCCCTTTGTCCAACAAATATTTATTGGATGCCTACCATGTGCCTAACATTCTGCAAGGCAGTAAGGATATAATCATAAACAGTGTCCTTGATACCATGAATGTTACAGTCTTTGGGGAAGACATACATGGAAAAGGTAATTAGAAAGTACGATTTACTTGTGATTTTGTTGATTCTTACAAAAAATGTAGTGAGCCATTGTATGGCCATTGTTGAAGCTGAGAGATGCTTAGCAATATTGAGGGCTCAGCTGAGGCAGTAAAGGCGTCAAACTACAGAGCTGAGTGATTTTTTTCCAGCCATGCTGTCCAGCAAAGACTTATACACAAAGAAGGTAAGTGATTGGATCCATTCCATATTGGAGATTTGCGAGGTTGTTAGATTAAAAGGATGAGGAAATGAGATCCCTGATATTGTTGAGACACACATAAAATTCCCAACAACAGTTCTGATTCAGTTCTAGTGTCTGGAAGTCAAGAAATTCTTTCTGTTTCTCCAGATCGTGATTCTGATAGTGATTATGATAGGCTCATTTTTTCTCTGGATTTTATGCAAGTTCTGGCGAGACAGGTGGCTGACAGCTGGGCTGTCACTTCAGGTAAGCATCATCCTATAGGTCTAGCACTGTCTGTCTAGATGTGTTCAGCCTAACTTTTGGCTATCTCCCAGGTCTTTGCTCCTTACATACACCTGAGCAGCATAACTGTGATGGTTATCCTTTCCTGGCCTGTGGCCTTCTACTTGATCCATTTGGAAGAAGAAGGTATGTCGTGGGTGGAACCTTGCCTGATTCTTTCAGCTCTGACTTTAGCTTGTTTTCTACACTTAGCAAAATGCAAGTTTGGCAGATAGCCACCACTATACCTTTTTGAAATTTGTTTAGCTTGTTACTTCTACATGCTCTTTGTGGTTGAACTTAATAACGATTTGTGGTCTGTCACAGCATTTCTCTAACTTAACAAGTCTCCTTCTAAAGAGGGATTCTTCTAGAATAATAAGAATTTTCTCCATGTTGTTACAGATTGTCTGGGAATGGATTGAGGGTGGGGTGAGAATAGAGGTACATTTTATTTGACCAGAATGTTTGTACAAGTCACAATTCCTTTAGTTTATATCAAGTATTACTAGTTTCAAGGAATGAACTTACGATAGGTCCAGATGTCCCTGGTTACTTCCTAGTAATTCAAAGCAGTCTCCTGTGAGTCCCTGACTGACAGAAATGTCTGCTTTTGCCACTGATTTCCTCTCCATTCCTAATATGGAAACAAAAGAGAATCAGCTGTTTACTGAATTGTTTTGAGACTGAAGTTATCTTGCAGCATCTTTACTAAAAAACTAGAATCTTCCTTTCTATACATCTCTCTTTTTACTCTTAGTTAAATAAGGAGTGTTTGGTTCCTGACTTGTGGAAGGATGCAGGCAAAAGAAAGACTAGCTTGACTACTTTTGCCATTGATAGTTGTACATGTGTGTATGAGTAGGTGGAAGTGAATTTTAGGCAATATTTCTGGGGCAGGATCTTAAAGGGTTGATAATGACCTCTTTTTCATTTCCTGAATTTTAGCTAGAGTAAGAAGATACAAGATGGCACACAATAACAGAGAAAGAACCAAGAGATGTAATATAATCACAAAGTTGAGAGGTTAGAGCTGGAGATCTTGATTTGCAAGTGATTGGAGCCTAAGTGATAACTTTTAAAAATGTGCAAATGGGTAAAATTCTCAGAGGTCTAAAATAGTGTTGAAATGGCCAGTGACAGCAGATATTGTGTGTGTGTGTGTGTGTGTGTGTGTGTGTTGTGTGTGTGTGTATAGGAGAGAGAAGAATGAGTACCTCATATTTATTGATTACTTAGTATAACTCATCACTGTCCTATCAATTCTATGAGGTAGATTTTAGTAGCAAGATAGCCCCATTTTTAAGAATGAAGAAAATGAAAACCCAGAGAGGTTAAGCAATATGTTCTTAGTTACACAATTAGAAAGTGGTAGACTCTGGCTTTGAACTAAGATTTCTGTCATCTAGGGCTCCTTCCACTATATTGCACTGCCTTAAATATGGACATTTTAGGCTTTCCAGATTTCAGGGCTTTCTTAGAAGCAGCCAAACTACTCATCCTCCTGAGAGGGTATTCCTTAATATTTTATCTTCATCCTACCTCCTGTACAGTTTATTCCCTTATAAATTTGCAGTTCCAATAATCTTTTCTTAACAATAATGCTTGTATTTGGATAATCCTATACTTTCAAATCACTGAAAATAAATAAGGGTGTGACAGAAATAGTAAATCAGCCAGTCCACAGAGTTAATTAAACCAATAGACTGGGTACTTACTGACTGCTGCTGTGATAGTTGGTTGCTTGAGATGGTTCTCCATTCCTCTTCTGCTTTGTTCTCACTTCTCCCCCGACTTTTTCAGCTCTACAGGTGGCTATTGGATTGCCTTTTTTCTTCATCCTTTTATGTCTCTATGTTGTGCCATTGGGGATTCATTCTCCCTGCATTCAGGAGGAGGGTAAATTGGGACCCAAGCCAGACTTCTTTGGACATAGAGGTGCACCCATGGTAGGTCTGAACATGGTGAGTAAAGGTATGCATGGGGTGTGGGGATGAGAATGGGACCTCAAAACCCTGGGAACCCATGGAAAGGAAAAAGGGTTAGCTTGAAATGACAAGAATAAGAAGTTAATTATAGAGGTTGTATTTGAACCCAAGTCACCTGACTTAATTTATTTTTATGTACTGTGCCCAGTGTATTGCCTCACATGAGCAAAGTCCTGGAATCAGATTGGGTAGAGGAGAATATAGGCAGGCTCTTTGAAAAAAGAGCTGAGAGATCCAAACTTATCTTCCTAAAGCCTTTTCATTACTGGGCTCTCTCCCAGCCATAAAAGGGATATTAGGATGAGAGATACTGAGGTATAGGGACTAATGTTCTTTTCTTTCACAGCTGGGGCCTGAGAATACCATGATGGCCTTTGAGAAAGCTGTTGAACAAGGGGCCTATGGGCTGGAGAGTGATGTACATTTAAGGTAGGAAAGCATGGGCAGAGGTGGGGAGGAGATAAGACCAATGCTGTGGAAGACAACCAGCATGGCCCAAGTTGTAGAGAGGGCAGGCCCTGGGAAGTTTCTACTGTGTTTATGTGGCACATATCCACAAAGCACATACACACACCACTTCTTTACAAACCATACATCTGTACCCCTACATTCTCAAACATAGTCTCATAAATCATAACATGTACTATATGGTCTCCATACATAATTCAGGTTTGTCTTCATCGCAAACCATGTTGACATTTTAACCCCATGTATAATCTTAGCAATCTACTTAACATTCCCTGGGCACCTATTATATTCCAGGCCTTCTTGTTAAGTGCTAGAGAGAGGCAAATAAGATGTAGCCCTGCCTAAGAGATGTTCCCAGCCAGTGAAGGAGGCATGGCATGTTTACAAGCACAGTATAAAACCATTTGTGGTGAGTTCCTTCCAGGGAAGAGTAAGTCTGATGCAGTTGAACCTCAGTGGAGGAAAAGGCCTCCACTTTTTCACAACCTATTGTGTGAAAAAGATCTATGTCCTCAGAAATGTGTTTAAATTGCCTTGAGAGAAAAATATTTTAACAGAGATGGAGAAGGAAGGTATGCTGGGCAGAGGCAGCAGTTTATTCAAAGGCATCTAAATGAGAAATAAGTTTGTAGATCATCAATAACCTGTATGGATTCCTTTTTTTTTTTTTTCTCCTGTATGGATTCCTAAAGTGATATGCTTTGGGGACAGGAGAGGGCTATGTGAAGAAGAAGTATGGCTGTAAAGCTCACTGAGGCTTGATCATGGAGATCCCTAAATGTGTAATGGGCAGCTGCGGTAGATTTTAGAGAACATATTACCATATTGTTTTAGAAAGGCTCATCAGGAAATGTATGAGGGAGAAATGTCAGGGAGTTGGGTGGTGGACTATAGCAGTGTCCAAGGGAAAACAAAAGAAAATTTGGATCAGAGCAGGGGTGAGGACACAAAGACATGCTTTGCTGTAGAACCTGTATACCTCAGCAACTGGAAGTGGAAAGGCTTAATCTGTAGCATGGGCATAATTAGATAATGTGGTGTGTATAAACTGTCTTCACAGCCCTTCTAAGGGGGAAACAAGAAAAATGAACCTTATATTTCACAGATGAGGAAATGTGTTTTGAACCTAGATTCAAATAAGGGAAATGTATTACTAAAGTCATAAGGCTAGAATTTACATGATCAATCCAGAATTAGAACTAGATTTCCTGACTCCTGACTGGGGTTTTTGATGTTACCCAACAATGACAATTGTTTGATGCAGAATGTTTGAATATTGTGGATATTTCTATCAGAGCACCTGGGTTCATTTGTTGAAATGCCTTGTGGTCATGGCATAATGTGGTAAAGGTGCTGAGTCAGTGAGGTCCTGGCATACTGCCTTTCTCTCTTCTGTTACTTCTGTGACCTCAACTTTGATGTAGGTGATCCTTCCAACCCCTCAGTTTCTTTGCTTATACCGGCACTATCCACATTCATGAATAGGTCATACCCTAAGCTTTATCATTACCAAAAATTGAGTATCAGTTAGAGTCCAGTCAGGACACAAATACCATATCAGTAATTTTAACAGAAAAATGTAATATCCAGAATTACTAAGTGTTAAAATGTGGTTAACTACGAAGAGGTAAGAGGATCCTGAGAGTTCAAAAGTATCAAGTACAGCTACTGGAACTTCTGTTCCAGATGAAATGAAGTAAGCACAAATCACCCTTTTTTCCCCCAAGAATTACAAAAAAGTACCTCCCCAAAAAACTGGACAAAATTCATTTACAAGTGCACATCCTGCCCACTCCTTTGAAGAATAAGAGATGTAGTTGACTTTCTTAACCCACAGAAACAGAGCTAGGAAAAATGAGGAGACAGAAGAATATGTCACAAATGAAAGAACAGGACAAAAGTCACAGGAAGAGACCTAGCGAAACACCTATAAGTAACATGCCTGATAGAGAATTAATTAATTGATTAATTAATTAATTTATTTTTAAAGACATTATTGTTCATGAGAGACAGAAAGAGAAAAGCAGAGACAGACAGAGGGAGAAGCAGGCTCCACGCAGGGAGCCCAATATGGGACTCGATTCTGGGACCCCAGGATCATGCCCCGTGTGTGGAGGCAGACACTCAACTGCTGAGCCACCCAGGCATCCCCTGATAGAGAATTTAAAGTAATGATCATAAAAATGCTTACTGGACTTCAGAAAAGAATGGAAGGTATCAGTGAGACCCTGAAGACAGATAGAAAACAAAGAACCATTTAGAGTTGAAGAACACAATAAATAGCAGCTTGAAAGAAGCAGAGGGACAATTTAATAAATTAGAAGACAGTAATAGAAAGCAAAGGAAAAAATAATTATGAAAACAAAAATAAACTTATGGAACTCAGTGACTCCATCAAGCACGATAACAAAAAAAAAAAAAAAGCACGATAACATTCACATTATAGGGTTCCCAGAAGGAGGAGAGAAAAGGGGGTGGAAAATTTATTTGAAGAATTAAGAGCTGAAAATTTACCTAATCTGGGGAAGGAAACCGGTATTCAGATCCAGGAGGCACAGAGATCCCTCAACAAAATCAACCAAAGTACCCATCCCAAGACACATAGTAATCAAAATGGCATAAAGTAATGATAAAGAAAAAAGTCTTGAAAATAGCAAAAGAAAACAGTTACATACAAAAGAAACCCTGTAAGTTTATGAGATTTTTAAGCAGAAGCTTTGCAAGCCAGAAGAGTGTGTCATGATCTCTTCCAAGTGCTGAAAGGGAATAATCAACAGCCAAGAACACTCTTCCCTATCATTCATAATGGAGGAAAAAGTTCCTCAAAAGAAAAAACTAAAGAAGTTCATAACCACTAAACTAGCCCTACAAGAAATATTAAAGGGGACCCTTTACTGTAAGAGAATGGAAAGTAGGAAATACAAAAACAGTAAACGTATTTCCATAAAAAACTAGTCAAGGGATTTACAAAATGAAAGGATGTAAAATATGGTACCATACACCTAAAATGGGAAAAAAGGAATAAAGAATGAGTTTGAATTTAAGTGACAGTCAACTTAGTATAGATTGCTATATGGTGAAGATGTTATATACAAATCTAATGGTAACCCCAAATCAAAAACCACTATAGATATGCAAAGAATAAAGAGAAAGGAGTCCAAATATGTCACTAAGAAAACCAGCAAAGAAAGCCTAAGAGAAGAATCAGAAAAACTACAAAAACAACCAGTAACAAAAAATCAAATACATATCTATCAATAATTACTTTGAATGTAAATAGGTTAAATGCTCCAATCAAAAGACATAGGGTAACGAAATGGATTGAAAACAAAAAGAAAGACCTATATGCTGCCTACACAGAACCCATTTCAGACCTAAAGACACCTGCTAATTGAAAGTGAGCGGATGGAAAAACATTTATCATGCAAATGGATGTCAAAAGAATGCCAGAGGAGCAATACTTAGACAAAATCAATTTTCTTTTATGTTTTAAAAATCGTTTTATTTTCATTCTAGTGTAGTTAACATACAATATTAGTTTCAGGTGTACAATGTAGTGATTCAGTAATATATATAATTTTATATATTACTCCATGCTCATTGTGTTAAATGTACTCTTAATCTTCTTCACCTGCTTCACTTATCTCCTCACCCACTTCCTCTCTGGTAACCTTCTGTTTGTTCTCTATAGTTAAGAATTTGATTCTTGGTTTGTCTCTTTTTTTTTCCTCTCTGTTCATTTGTTTTGTTTCTTTTTTTGTTTGTTTGTTTTTTTATGATAGAGAGAGAGAGAGAGAGGCAGAAAGAGAAGCAGGCTCCATGCGCTGGGAGCCCGACGTGGGATTCGATCTCGGGTCTCCAGGATCGCGCCCTGGGCCAAAGGCAGGCACTAAACCGCTGCGCCACCCAGGGATCCCTGTTTTGTTTCTTTTTAAAAAATTACTGTTTTTTTTCTTAATTTAAATTTTAGATAGTTAACATACAGTGCAATATTGGTTTCTGGAGTAGTATTCAGTGATTCATCACTTAAATATAACACCCAGTGCTCATCCTAACAAGTGCCCTCCTTAATACTCCTCTCCCATCTAGCTCATCCCCACCCCCCCAACTCCCTCCATCAACCCTCAGTTTGTTCTCTATCCTTAAGAGTCTTTTATGGCTTGTTACTTATATCAGGCAAAACAAACTTTAAAACAAAGAGTGTAACAAGAGACAAAGAAGGACATTATGTAATAATAGAGGGGACAATTTGAGAGGATGATACAACAATTTTAAGTATTTATGTACCCAACATAGGATCACCCAGATATATAAAAGAGATAATAACAAACATAAATTAATTGATAGTAATACAATAATAGTAGGGGACTTTAACACCCTGCTTACATTGATGCATAGATCGTCCAAACAAAAAATCAACAAGGAAATAGTGGCTTCATATTGACACACTGGACCAGATGGATTTAACAGATATAGTTGAAATATTCCATCCTGGGCAGCCCCGGTGGCGCAGCGGTTTAGCGCTGCCTTCAGCCCGGGGTGTGATCCTGGAGACCCGGGATCGAGTCCCACATCAGGCTCCCTGCATGGGGCCTGCTTCTCCCTCTGCCCGTGTCTCTGCCTCTCTCTCGCTCTCTCTGAATGAATAAATAAATAAATCTTAAAAAAAAAAAAAGAAATATTCCATCCTAAAACAGAAGAATGCACATTCATTTCAAGTGCACATGGAACAGTGTCCAGAATAGATAACATGCTGGGCCAAAAAACAAGCCCCAACGATTTCAGAGACAAAGTCATACCATGGATCTTTTCTGACCACAGTACTATGAAACTAGAAATCAACCACAAGAAAGAAGTTGGAAAGAACACAAATACGTGGGAGTTAAATAACATGCTAGTAAACAATGAATGGGTCAGCCAAGAAATCAAAGAGGAAGTAAAAAATACACATGGAAACAAAGGAAAATGAAAACACAATGGTCCAAAATCCTTGGGATGCAGCAAAGTCCGTTCTAAGAGGGAAATTTATAGCAATACAGGTCTACCTCAAGAAGGAAGAAAAATCTCCAATAAACAACCTAACTTTATATCTAAAGGAGCTAGAAGAACAACAAACAAAACCTAAAACCAGCAGAGAAGGAAATGATAAAAGATTGTAGCAGAAATAATGATATCGAAACTTAAAAAACAATAAAACAATTCAATGAAACCAGGAGCTTGTTTTTGAAAAAAATAAAAAAAAATTGAAATACCTCTAACTGGTCTCATCCAAAAAAAAAAATGGTGGCAGGGTAGGGGGAGACTCAAACAAAATCAACAATGAAGGAGGAGAAATATCCAACAACATGAAATACAAACAGCTTTGAGAGAATATCATGGAAAACTATATGCTAACAAATAAGACAAACTCCCCCAAATTGAGAAATTCCTAGAAACATATAGTGTACCAAAAGTGAAACAGGAAGAAATAGAAAATTTGAACTGATTACCAAGGACATTGAATCTGTAATCAAAACTCCCAGAAAACAAAAGTCCAGGACCAGATGGCTTCACAGGTGAATTCTACCAAACATTTAAAGAAGACTTAATGCCTGTTCTTCTTAAACTATTTCAAAAAATAGAAGGAAACCTAAACTCGTTCTATGAGGACAGTATCACCCTGACACCAAAACCAGATAAAGAGACCACAAAAAAAGGAGAACTACAGGCCAATATCTCTGATGAACATAGATGCAAAAATTCTCAAAAAATACCAGCAAACTCAGCATCAAAAAACAATCCAATTAAAGAATGAGCAGAAGACATGAACAGACATTTCTCCAAAGATGTCCAGATGGCAAAGAGACACATGAAAAGATGCTCAACATCACTCACCACCAGGGAAATGCATATCAAAACTACAATGAGATAATACCTCACACCTGTCAGAATGGCTAAACTCAAAACCACAAGAAACAACAGGTGCTGGAAAGTATATAAAGAAGTGACATTTGTGCATTATTATTTTTTTAAAGATATTTATTTATTTATTTATTTATTCATTCATTCATTCATTCATTCATTCATTCATGAGAGACAGAGAGAGAGAGAGGCAGAGACACAGGGAGAAGCAGGCTCCATGCAGGGAGCCCGATGTGGGGCTCGATCCCAGGACTCCAGGATCACGCCCTGGGCCAAAGGTGGCGCTAAACCACTGAGCCACCCAGGCTGCCCCACACTTGTGCATTATTAGTGGGAATGCAAAGTGATGGAGCCACAGCGAAAAACAGTATGGAGGTTCCTCAAAAACTTAAAACTAGAACAACCCTATGATCCAGTAATGGCACTAATGAGTGTTTACCTCCAAAATACAAAAAAGAAACCACTAATTCAAAGGGATATGTGCACCCCTGTGTTTATAGCAGCATTATTTAAAGTAGCCAACTTACGGAAGCAGCCCAAGTGACCATTAATAGATGAATGGATAAAGAAGATGTGGTATAAGTATCCAATGGAATATTATTCAGCCTCAAAAAAGAATTAAATCTTACCATTTACAATGATAAGGCCGGAGTTATAAGGAATAATACTATGTGAAGTAAGTGAGTCAGAGAAAGACAAACACCATATGGTCTCAGTCATAGATAGAATTTAGAGGAAAAAGCCAAATGAGCAAAGGGGGAAAAATGAGACAAACCAAGAAAGAGACTCTTAACCATAGAGAATAGACTTCTGGCTACCAAAGAGGAGGTGAGTGGAAGGATGGGTAAAACAGGTGATGAGGACAAAGGAGTGCACTTGTGATGAGCACTGGGTGATGTATGGAATTGCTAAATCACTATACTGTATGCCTGAGACTAATATTACACTGTATGTTAACTATTTTGGGATTAAAGGGAAAAAAAACTCCTCTTTTCTCTCTCCCCTCAGCCCCTGGTAACCACCATTTTGTTTTCTGTTTCCGTGACTTTGACTACCATAGATACCACTTATGAGTGGAATCATTTAGTATTTTTCTTTTTTGTGACTGTTCACTTAGCATAATGCCCTCAAGTTTCATCCATGTTTTTTTTTTGTTTGTTTGTTTGTTTGTTTGTTTTATGATAGTCACACACAGAGAGAGAGGCAGAGACACAGTCAGAGGGAGAAGCAGGCTCCATGCACCAGGAGCCCGATGTGGGATTCGATCCCGGGTCTCCAGGATCGTGCCCTGGGCCAAAGGCAGGCGCCAAACCGCTGCGCCACCCAGGGATCCCAAGTTTCATCCATGTTAAAGCATATGACATAATTTCCCTTTTCAGGCTGAATAATATTCCATTATATGTATATAACAAATTTTACTTATCCGTATGCTGATGGACATTTGGATTACTTCCATATCTTGCTATCTGGACTAATGCTGCTATGAACATGAGTCTACAAATACATTTTTTAGACCTAGCTTTAAATTCTTTCGGGTATATACTCAGAAGTAGAATTGCTGAGGCATATGGTAATTCTGTGTTCCGTTATCTGAGGAACTGCTATTCTGGAGAAAGGGATTTTTAAAACCTGTGTATAAAATCCTGGGCAGACCTTTATGTAACCCATACATGAAACCCTACAGAAACAACACAGCAGAAGATTTGATAACTGAACGATGGTCTGGAATACCATCCAGGTTTAGATTTACTTCTGGCTAGCATATGGTGGGAAAGGCCAGAAAAGCACAGCAAAACCTTTGAAAACTAAACTGGCTTTGAAACCATGGCCCACATAAATGGCCAGAACATGTGTGCCTAAGTACATTGACTGCTAAAATAAATTTAAATAGCAGTGAGGAGCTCATCAAAATGCCAAGGGTACAATCCAAAGTTTTCATCATACCAAAACCTACAAAAAAAATCTCAGCTTGAATGAGAAAAGGTAATTAATAGATGTTACCCCCAAAAGAAACAGATGTTAAGGCAGCTATCATAAAGTATCTCAAACAATTGTGGACACTCATTAAACAGGTTGTATTAGCAAAGAAAAAGAAGGAATAAAGAACCATATGGAAATAAAATTTCTTTAGAGAAAAGAAAATGATTTAAAAAATCAACCTCAAATCATGATTATGTTATATACCCCAAACAAATACAATGTCATGTCAGTTATATCTCAGTAACATGAGAAGAGTTAACCTCTTAGCATTTGAATTACTCCCTCATTTATTTTATTTTATTTTTTAAAGTTTTATTTATTTATTTATTTAGAGAGAAAGGCAGAGACACAGGCAGAGGGAGAAGCAGGCTCCATGCAAGCAGCCTGACGTGGGACTCGATCCCGGGTACCCAGGATCACACCCTGGCCTGCAGGTGACGCTAAACCACTTCACCACCGGGGCTGCCCTACTCCCTCATTTAAAAAACACTTTTAATTTGGCTTCCAGGGTATCATACTGTCTTGATTTTCTTCCTTCCTGGACTGTTTCCTATATGTTGGGGTTTTTTTTTTTCCCCTCATTCCTACCATTTCTTCTTACTCTCAAAATGGTGGAATTTTTGAGATTTGTGATAAAATATAAAGGAAGTCTCATCCTACCCCCAAAGT
Source organism: Vulpes lagopus (assembly GCF_018345385.1). Lineage (NCBI taxonomy): Eukaryota > Metazoa > Chordata > Mammalia > Carnivora > Canidae > Vulpes > Vulpes lagopus. Next base: position 28,216,981 of record NC_054838.1, on the reverse strand, counting down.
AACTTTTTTTGACAGTGTTCACCTCATTTTGTAAAATTGCAAACACATTTTAATGATATGTCAAACATGTTTAAATGAAACTTTCATTTGAATATTATATTTTTAAGACACATTTGAAAAGAAGGCATTTCTATACATCAAAAGCAAGTAATATAAACTGGTATTTAGCATCTGAGAGAAAGCTTATGATAAGAATCTATACAAAGACTTTTGGTTGCTGAGATTTATAGTATCAAGGCCCAGCTAGATAACCTCACTAAGTGTGGAACAACACCTCTCAGAGAACACTGAATCATGTTTTCTGAAGCAATGATCTTGTCTAAGCCAAAAGGAGAAATGTTGACTTCCTGGGACTCAAAGGAAGCTGAGCATAGAGACTGAAAGATTGCAGTAAGCTTATGTGGGCTTTGCTGCCCCATTTCTTCCCCACCAACTCAGTTTTTACTTAACTTTTTAGGAGAAATAAGCATAGTCCCTGGTGTGATTCTGTCCTGTGCGGCTGTTCTGTGAAACAGTAGTCCTATATCTCCATCTGCCTTCTCTCCCACCTAAGTGTGTGCCACCACCCCTTGGAAGATTTGACATGGACATGAGCCCCCTGAGGCCCCAGAACTATCTTTTTGGTTGTGAACTAAAGGCTGACAAAGATTACCACTTTAAGGTGGATAATGATGAAAATAAGCTCCAGTTATCTTAAGAATGGTCAGTTTGGGAGCTGGTGGTGCAAAGGATGAATTGCACATTGTTGAAGCAGAGGCAATTATGAAGGCAGTCCAATTAAAGTCACACGGGCAACTTTGAAAATGTACAGCCAATGGTGTCCCTTGGGGGCTTTGAAATAACACCACCTGTGGTCTTATGGTTGAAATGTGGTTTGGGGCCTGTGCATATTAGTGGACAGCATTTAGCTTGGAGGAAGATGCAGAGTCAGAAGATGCAGAAGAGGATGTGAAACTCCTTAGTATATCTGGAAAGCGTTTTGCCACTGGAAGTGGTAGCAAGGTTCCACAGAAAAAAGTAAAACTTGCTGCTGATGAAGATGATGATGATGATGATTTTGATGATGAGGAAGCTGAAGAAAAGGCTCCAGTAAAAAAATCTATATGAGATACTCCAGCCAAAAATGCACAAAAATCAAACCAGAATGGAAAAGATTCAAAACCATCAACACCAAGGTCAGAAGGTCAAGAATCTTTCAAAAACAGGAAAAGACTCCCAAAATACCGAAAGGACCTAGTTCCGTAGAAGACATTAAAGCGAAAATGCAAACAAGTATAGAAAAAGCGAATTGAACAGTCCTGGGCGCTACTGGTAAATTAAACCCAAAGCTGAGGAGAGAGGAAAAGGAGAGACAAATATAGTCCATATACTGACTGTCATCAACAATCCGGACTGAAGTCTCAAATCCCCTGTCCTGATTTGCCACCCACCCACACCCCCTTCCAGGCTGGAAGCAATCTTACTCTTGATATGCTAAAGCATTTTTCTTTTGACTGCTGTGATTCAGTAACCCCTTAAATTTTGCTTTCTATGATTTGTGCATTTGCCTCACCTCTTTGACCATGGTTTTTTTTTTTGTTTTGGTTTGGTTTTGGGTTTTTTTGACCATGTTTTAATCACCTTTGTGTCTCCCTAGCTGCTCAATAAATATTTGAATGAATCAAAAAAAGAAGCATAAATGTTGTACTTTGTGTGTGTGCACGCATTTGTGTGTGTATATGTATATGAGAGAGAGAGTGGTAATTTCTCTCAATATCGCCTACCCTCTAACATCCATATTGAACAAAATGTCAGATATTTCAGTATGGATGTGCCATGCCAAACTATAATAAAGCCTGAGGCGAAAGGTAGAGTCAGTAATTCTGTATTTGAAATTTAGTATTTTGTTTGTCATGGATTTTTCATTAATTTATATATATTTTACAAGATCTATTTATTTATTTATTTGAGAGAGAGAGCATGCATGGCTAAGAATGAGCAGGGGAAGGGGCAGGAGGAGAGAGAAAGAGAACCTCAAGCAGACTCCCCAGAGTGCAGAGTCCAGTGGGGGTGGGGTTGGGTGGGGCTCAATCCCAGGAGACGGAAATCATGACCTGAGCCAAATTAAGTTGGAGCTCAACCAACTGAGCCACCCAGGTGTCCCATCATTAATTTAGCTTTTTAAAAACGTTGCATCAAAACTATTTATCTTGACTACTGAATTTTTGGCACCTTCCTTACATTTCTCACCTGACATGAGTGCAACAGTTTTGCTACTGTTTTTTCTTTTCCCATTTTACTTTAGATGAATGGAATACTTTTTAGGACTTTATTTCTGCCTCTGGCTTATTAGCTGTACTTTTTTTTTTTTGTAGTGGTTGTGCTAGAGTTACAATATTATGTTTAACCTATCACCTCTTCCTTAAATATTATACATCTTTTGTGTGTAAAAGACAAATCTTTTAACAGTGTACTTCACAGATGCCCAGGGGGCTCAGCAGTTGAGCATCTGCCTTAGGCTCATGATGTGATCATGGGTCGGGGGATTGAGTCCTGCATTGGGCTTCCCATGAGGAGCCTGCTTCTCCCTCTGCCTATGTCTCTGCCTCTGTCTCTGTGTCTCTCATGAATAAATAAAATTTTAAAAGTCTTAAAAAACAAAAAAACAATATACTTCCATTTCACCTCTCCCATCATTTGACTGTTTCTGTCATGAATCCCTCAATACATTGTTATTAATTTTCGCTTTAAGTCATAGTCTATTTATTTATTTATTTAATTTATGATAGTCACACAGAGAGAGAGAGAGGCAGAGACATAGGCAGAGGGAGAAGCAGGCTCCAAGCACCAGGAGCCTGACATAGGATTCGATCCCAGGTCTCCAGGATCACGCCCTGGGCCAAAGGCAGGTGCCAAACCGCTGCGCCACCCAGGGATCCCTGTCATAGTCTTTTTGAAAGATTGAAAATGAGGAAAAAAGTTTTGAATATTTACTTATGTATTTAACTTTTCTGGTACTGTTCATTCTTTTGGGTAGATCCAAGTTTCCAGTACGTATTTACTTTTTGCCTAAGAATATCTTTTAATTTTTCTTAGAGTACAGATCTGGTGGAAAAAGAATTCTGTCTCTTATTTGTATGAAAACATTCTTATTTCCCCTTTATTTCTTTTAAATATGTTTATTTTGTGCCTTAAGGTGATGTTTGTATGTTAGAAACATTTTACTTTGATTGAAATTAAAATAAGTATTTAGTTTATTAAGCTTATAAGTTTAGCTTATAAACCTTATTCCAGTTATAAGTCTAACTTATTTATTAGATTTAAAAAATTTTAATTCCAGTATAGTTGACATATGTGTTACATTAGTTTCAGCTGAACAGTGTCATGATTCAACAATTCTGTATATTACTCAATGCTCATGATAAGTGTACTCTTAATCCCCATCTCCTGTTTCACCTGTCCCCTGCCTTACCGCCCTTCTGGTAACCATCTGTTTTCTCTCTAAATTAAGAGTTTGTTTCTTGGTATCTCTCTCTCTCTCTCTCTCTCTCTCTCTCCCCTTTTCCTTTGCTTATTTGTTTTCCTTTTTTTTTTTTTTTAAGATTTTATTTACTTATTCATGAGAGACAGAGAGAGGCAGAGACAGGAGAAGCAGGCTCCATGCAAGGAGCCCAACATGAAACTTGATACTGGGACCCTGGGATCATGCCCTAAGCTGAAGGCAGGTGCTCAACCACTGAGCCACCCAGGCGTCCCTGTTTTATTTCTTAAATTGCACCTATGAGTGGAACCAAGTGGTATTTGTCTTTCTCTGACTGACTTATTTCACTTAGTGTAATACTCTCAAGCTCTGTCCATGTTGTTGCAAATGGCAAGATTTCATTCCTTTTTGTGGCTGAATAATATTCCATTGTGTGTGTGTGTGTGTGTATACACACACACACACACACATCACATCATCTTTATCCATTCATCTGTCCATGGACACTTGAGCTGCTTCCATAAGTTGGCGATTCTAAATAATGTTGCTGTAATCATAAGGGTGCACGTATCCCTTTGAATTAGTGTTTTTGTTTTGGGAGATAAGTGCCCAGTAGTGCCATTACTGAATCATAGGGTAGTTCTATTTTTAACTTGCTGAGGAGTCTCTATACTGTTTTCCACAGTGGCTGTGCCAGTTTGCATTCCCACTAACAGTACACAATGGTTCCTTTTGCTTTACATCCTCACCAACATCTTTTGTTTTCTGTGTTGTTAATTTTAGCCATTCTGTCAGGTATGAGGTGATATCTCATTGTGATTTGGATTTGCATTTGCCTGATGGTGAGTGATGTTGAACATTTTTTCATGTGTCTCTTGGCCATCTGGATATTTTTGGAGAAATGTATTCATGTCTTCTACCTATTTTTTAATTGGATTATTTTTGTCAGGTTGAGTTAAGTTTTTTTTATATATTTTGGATACTAACCTCTTAGCAGATATGTCATTTGCATCTGTCTTCTCCCATTCGGTAGCTGACTCTTAGTTTTGTTGATGGTTTCCTTCACTGCCCAGAAGCTTTTATTTTGATGTAGATTCTGTAGTTTATTTTTGCTTTTGTTTTCTTTGCCTCAGGAGACATATCTAGAGAAGTTACTGCCTGTGCTGTCTTCTAGGATTTTTATGATTTCAGGTCTCACATTTAGGTCTCTAATCCATTTTGAATGCATTTTTGTGAGTGTAAAAAAATGGTCCAGTTTCATTCTTTTGCATGTAGGCTGACCAATTTTCCCAGCACCATTTGTTGAAGAGACTTTTTCCCAGCAGATACTCTTTCCTGCTTTATTGAAGATGAACTGACTGTATAATTGTGGGTTTATTTCTGTCTTTATTCTGTTCTGTTGATCTGTGTGTCTATTTTTGTGCCAAGATCATACTGTTCTGATTACTGCAGCTTTGTAATATAACTTGAAGTCTGGAATTGTGATAATGTCCAATTCTGTTTTTCTTTTTTAAGATTGCTTATTTAGTAGGGTCTTTCGTGATTGCATGTAAATTCTAGGATTGTTTGTTTTAGTTCTGTGCAAAATGCTATTGATATTTTGATAAAGAGTGCATTAAATGTGCAGATTGCTTTGGGTAGGATAGACATTTTAATAATATTTGTTCTTCCAATCCATGAGCATGAAATTCTTTCCATTTGTGTCATCTTCTATTTCTTTCATCAATGTTTTATCAAGTATGGGTCTTTCACTTACTTAGTTAAGTTTATTCCTAGGTATTTTATATTTTTGGGTGCAATTGTGAATGGGATTGTTTTCTTAACTTCTCTTTGTTGCTTCATTATCACTATATAGAGATGCAATGGATTTCTGTACATTGATTTTATATCCTGCAACTATAAGTCTAATGTTTTATTTACTTATTTTTTTTATTAGTGAGAGGGGGGGGGGAGGGACAGGGGGAGAGAGAGAGAGAGAATCTCTATGCCCAACAAAGAGCCCAATGTGAGGCTCAATCTCATAACCCAGTGTCAGTCATGACCTGAGCTGAAATCAAGAGTCAGACACTTCACCAACTGAGCCACCCAGGCACCCCTATAAGTTTAATGTTTTAACCATCATTTTTGAGGGCTTTTGAATAATACTTAATTCTATTTAATTTAGATGTTTTAAATTGCATTTGTGCATTTAATATATTGTTTTGGTATTGCAGTTGTCTGAAATATATTCAGAATACTTAAGGAATTCTTATCTAATACATTAAATTTTTAACTATATAGACCTTATGTGCTCTTATATCTTTCAAATCCATAACTGTAGTGAGATATGAACTTATAATCACAAATCTAGATCAGTTACTCAATTTCCTATTTTAAATTGAAATTACAAAGAATAGAAGTACCAAAAGCAGACTTCTTGCTTTATTCTTAATCTTAGAGGAAAAGTTTTCAATCTTTCACTATTGAATATAATGCTTATTGTGGGTTTTCATTTATATCTTTTATTATGTTGAGGTTATTTCCTTCTACTCCTAGTTTATTGAGTGTCTTTTATCATGATAGATATTTGATACTGTTAGATGCTTTTTTGGCATCGATTGAGGTAATCATGGTTTTTTTTCCCCACTTTTCTATTAATGTAGTATATTACATTGATTGATTTTTGGTTGTTGAACCATCTTTGCCTTCCAGGAATAAATCCTCCTTGATCATGGGCTATAATGCTGTTAATATATTGCTGAATTCAATTTCTAGTATTTTGTTGAGGATTCTTGTGTCAGTGTTCATTAGGTATATTGGTCTATGGTTTTCTTTTCTTGTAGTGGTTTGTTTGGCTTTAGTATGAGGGTATCCTTTAGTTTCTTTTAGTGTTTTTTTGTTTCTTTTCCTCAGACTCAATAACTTCTATTGTCCTCTCTTCAAGTTCACTGAATCCTTTTGCCTGCCTAAATCTACCTTCAAATCCTTCTAGTCACTTCTTCATTTCAGTTATTGTACTTTTCTTTCTTTCTTTCTTTCTTTCTTTCTTTCTTTCTTTCTTTCTTTCTTTCTTTCTTTCTTTTTTTTCAGTTATTGTACTTTTCAACTCCATAATTTCTTTTTTGGTTTTAGATTTTTAAAATCTTTTTATTGATATTTCCATTGTGTTCATACATTGTTTACTTTGTCCACATCCTCTTTTAGTTCTCTGAGTATTTTTAAGATGATTGTTTTAAAGTCTTTCTGTAGTATATCTGCCATCAGCTCTTTACAGGAACAGTATCTGTTGATTTATTTTTTCCTGTGAATGGGCCATACTTCCTGTTTCTTTGTGATTTTTTTAATTGAAAACTGGACATTTGAGTCTAATAATGTGGTAACACTGGAAATCAAATTCTCCTCCTTCCTCAGGGTTTGCTGGGGTTTTTATTATTATTATTTTTACATCATGTAGGATGTCTCTGCTGTGGGTCAGCCTGAGGTATAAAATCAGGGTCTTAGGTTTTTCTGATCCTTTCCTTGGGAATGCTCAGTCACTTTATAATTTTCCCCATATATGCATCTGTTTCTAATGTGCTGGCCTTTAATGTCTGGGAAAAGGAGAAAAATGAATAAAGGTAAAAATTAAATTGAATTAAGTATTATTCTAAAGCCCTCAAAAGGCTTTTTTGAGGGCTTTTTTTTTTAACCATCAGGTTAAAGCATTAAATTTATAGGGGTGCCTGGGTGGCTCAGTTGGTGAAGTGTCTGACTCTTGATTTCAGCTCAGGTCATGACACTGGGTTATGTGCTAGTCCTCTAAAGTTCCTGGCAGTCACTTTAGCCTGAACTGGAGAATTTTGTAACAGTGGGAATAGGTGCAACAGTGGTTGCTTGTCTCTCTGTCCTTCTGTGGCAAAAAGCAGCAAACAGTGACCAGAGCACACCATCCCCTATATTTAGAGCATAGGGTTGTTTTTGCCATCATGGCTTATGTAAACTACCTTTGGGACTACAGGGTAAGCTACCCTTGGAACTGTACACAGTTGTTTCCTATGTGGCTGGGGTGGGTTATTGGTAGCTGCTAATGTGCTAAAAGCTGAAATTGACCAAAATTAACCTCAGTTTATGTGCAAGCCTTCCCCTGGACATTGCTAGCTTTTTAATATACTCTGGAGTTCCAAAATAGTTACATAGACAAAGTCTGCCAGTGCAGTTGTTGTCTAAGTTGAGAGACAGATTCTTGGTGCTTCCAACTTTGCCATTTTTCCACAATCCTCTTTTCTTTCATTTTTGAAAGATTTTAAATTGATATTTATTTTTCTTCATCATTTAAAACCTGTTTCACTGTTTTTTATCTCATATTTTTTGATGAGAAGTCTGCTGCTTTATGCTTACTTTTGTTTCTCTCTAAATATGTCCTCCCCCTCCCCCCCCGCCTACCTTTACCAGTTTTCTTTTCCTCATCAGTTTTTGGCTGTTTTTCACCAATTTGGATGTGATAATCCTTAAGATGGTGTGTATATATGTACTTTTATATTTATCCTTCTTGGTCTTAATTAAGACTCTTGGATTTGCTGATTATCAATTTTTTAAGATTTTTGGTTTTTATTTTCTTAGATTTTTTTGTTTCTCCCTTTTTAGGACTCCAATCATACATATATATTACTTGTCTAGTAGTCTCAGTAGATCATTTGGATAGATTGTATTGCTACCTCTTCAAATTCTCTGATCTGTACATGATGTTAATGTCATCTAGTGAAATTTTCACTTTAATATATTTTTCAGGTTTAGAGTTTCCGTTTTTTTCTAATAATATTTCTAGTAATTTCTTTTTTTTTTTTAATTTTTTTTTTTTATTTCTAGTAATTTCTAGTAATATCTAATCTGATGTTAATGTCATCTAGTGAAATTTTCACTTTAATTATTATATTTTTTAGGTTTAGAGTTTCCGTTTTCTTCTTTTTTGTGACTTACAGTTGTGTTTTTATTATGTTCATGTTTTCTTGACATTATTTACATACACATCTAAACAATCCAATCATGAAATGGGCAAAAGACATGCACAGAAATTTCACAGAGGAAGACATAGTCGTGGCCAACAAGGACATGAGAAAATGCTCTGCATCACTGGCCATCAGGGTAATACAAATCAAAACCACAATGAGATACCACCTCACACCAGTGAGAATGGGGAAAATCAACAAGACGGGAAACAACAAATGTTGGAGAGGATGTGGAGAAAGGGGAACCCTCTTGCACTGTTGGTGGGAATGTGAACTGGTGCAGCCACTCTGGAAAACTGTGTGGAGGTTCCTCAAAGAGTTAAAAATAGATTTGCCCTACGACCCAGCAATTGCACTGCTGGGGATTTACCTCAAAGATACAGATGCAGTGAAATGCCGGGACACCTGCAGCCCAATGTTGATAGCAGCAGTGTCCACAATAGCCAAACTGTGGAAGGAGCCTTGGTGTCCATCGAAAGATGAATGGATAAAGAAGCTGTGGTCTATGTGTACAATGGAATATTACTCAGCCATTAGAAACGACAAATACCCACCATTTGTTTCGATGTGGAGGGACCTGGAGGGTATTATGCTGAGTGAAATAAGTCAATCAGAAAAGGACAAAAAAAAAAAAAAAACCCAGAAAAGGACAAACATTATATGGTCTCATCCATTTGGGTAATATAAAAATTAATGAAAGGTAATAAAGGAAAGGAGAGAAAATGAGTGAACATATCAGTGAAGATGACAAAACATGAGAGATACCTAACTGGGAAATGAACAAGGGGTTGTGGAAGGGGAGGTGGGCGGGGGTTGGGGTGACTGGGTGATGGGCACTGAAGGGGGCACTTGGCGGGATGAGCACTGGGTGTTATGCTATATGTTGGCAAATTGAACTCCAATTAAAAAATTTTAAAAATAAATACACATCTGTATTTTTGTTTTATATTTATGTTTTAATGCCCTTGTTGATTCATCTCTTTCATATCTGAATTTGTCTTTATTGAGTAATTTCTTCTGGTTCTGGTTATATTTTCCTGATTCTTCATATGTCTGATAAATTTGGGTTACATGCTGGACATTGTGATTTTACCAGGCTAGGTGCTATATTTTGTTGTATTCCTTTAAAGAATTTTAGACTTTTCTAGCAAGCAGTTAAATACTTAGAGTAAGTTTGTTCCTTTGAAGGAAGTATTTAAGTTCTTTAATGTATCATTTTAGTTCTAAATTATCCCCACTCTAGGGCATGGCCCTCTGGAGTCTCTGAGGAATGCCTTTGTAATTACTGAAGTCTCTGCTCTTGCTGGATGGAACTTGAAAGATTCATATACCCCTGTGTGAGCTCTGCACACTGTCTTAGAACTTTCTGGTAATTTTTCTTTTCTTGGAAGTTGTTCTTGGCAAGCTTAATAGAGTTTTACTCTGCACATATACTAATTGATATTTAGCCATATGCTCAAAGTGCCTCTACATATTTCCCTAGAATTCTTTCTTTTCTTTTTCATAGCTCCATCCTTTATGAGACTCTATTCTGCAAATTCTAGTTCTCTTGACCTCTTTTTAATCTGTTCTCTTCTACTCAAATCAGCATGATAGTTGGGTTCATTTTAGGTTCTCTCTCTCTGTGCCATAGTCTAGTATTCACCTACACTACAAGAGGGAAGCCTGGGTAATCGAAGAACTAATTTCATCTGTTTACCTTTTCCTAGAGATAAAATCATACTGTGAAATGAGGTGAAAAGAATTATTTTCCTTATTTTTTCCAATTTTCTAGTTGTTTATGGCCAGGAGGCTAAGTCTCAGCTCTGTTACATTGCCTCATGGCCATTACAGAGATCTCTTCAGAGGTATTTTAATGAGAAAGGAGAGATTTTCATAAAACCAGAGATACTTCAAGGCAAAAAGCAGATAAGAGAACAAGGAACTTTCCTAATAATAGCATCTAATGTGAAGGGTCTAGGGCCAGAAATACACAGTTCAGAACCTACCAGGGAGATTGGTCAGAACAGGGAGATTGTGTAGATGCTAGCTTAGTGTGATTCCAGGACCACAGGGCTTTGCCCCATCCCTACCCTCACTCACCTTACTCAGGTCATTACTGTACCTACTGTTTTCTTGATGCCAGAAAGCCTCTAGATAGGGAAGCTACTTTTTCACCATTACTAATATGATTATATGTTACTTGATACTGAATTCTTGGCATAAAAATATTGAAATCAAAGCGTGAGTGACTAGTCCTTATTCCTTTGCTAAGATTTGGAGGGAATAAGAAACCCTAGTAAGACTTGTGACCTTGATGGGCTTTCTAAGAATCTACCTTATCTGCCAAGGTAGCTGAGTTCAGCCTTTCTCCCTCTTCTTTTCCCTTTCTGCTTGCAGTTATGATCTTGTGCCTTTTCTTATGCATGACAGTGACCTGAGAAGAACAACCAATATTAGGGAGGTCATGCCAAATGCCTCCTTCACACACAGTAGCCTCTTCACGTGGAGTTTCCTGTCGACTCTGAATGCAGGCAAATGGTTTGTACGATCACGGGTAAGATACATTTTCCAACTCAACAAACCTGCATCAAATCTCTCTTCTGTAGGAAGTAATGTGCTGCTCCTAGAAATAAAGACAAACATACACACAATTTCATCCCATTTTGGTAGGAGAACTGTGGCATTGACAGGAGGACTTTTCCAGGAATGTAGTCAAATTGTTGCTTTTTACATTCACTGGAAATTTCTGAAGATGAACTCATAAACTGACTTTTGTCATTTAATTCCTTTTTATCCAAGAATTTCATAAACTTATATTGTGTCTACCATGTACACAGCATTTTCCTAGGCATTTTGAGTAGTTCACAGTTATAGATGAGCCATACTGGGAAATAAGTTTATTTTTGCCTCCTTTTCTTATCATTCAATACATATTTACTGAGTACCTTTTGGGTACTAGGCACGTGGAATACAATGGTGAATAAACACACACTCAGCCTAATGGAGTTCACAGGCTAGAAAAGATAATTACAATACACTGTAATAAGTGCTAAACCAGAATTTCAGGTTGCTTAGGAGCACACAGAGCAACTTCTAACTTAGTCTGAGGGATGGAGATGGAGGATTCTGGAAGGAGGAGATAAATAAGCCAATAAAGGTGTGGTAAAATAAAAAGTGTTGCTGTGTACATGTAATTCACAGGCAAGAGTGAATGTTTCTAATTGAGAGAGTTGGAGAATACTTCATGCAAAAATATCATTTGAGCTGCAGGCGATCATTAATGGGAACCATGGGCAATGATCGTGTGTTTCAAAGATTGCAATATGCTGGTGCAAGAGTGGATATGGTGTGTGTGTATGCATGCATGTGTAAAAGAGGAAGAAAAGAATGGAGGGAAGGAAAGAGAAGGGTGGGTAAGGAGGAGATGGGAGATAGATTTGGAGGAAAACCTGGGAAAACATTGAGAGGAGATTATAGCAATGCTTAACAAGTTAGAGAGTTTAGAATTATTCTGAGTATTTTAAAGTATCTAAAATAAAAGGTCACATTTGCATTTGATACAAGTTAAACCTGCTTTCCCAGGATAGATTAAAGAAAACAAAACAATTTACAGTTTCCAGCTTATCATATGTCTAGGGGAAGATCCACATGACCTAGCTTATACTGATCAGATGTACTCATTTGAGACTTCAATTTTGGGAATAAACATCTGAGCACAACAGACAGCGGGCATTCATACTGCTAGCACCTGTATCACCAGAGATAGCATGGTATTGACATCAGCTGTAATAATAGCTCTCTTATCAGGTAATTAGGAAAATAAGTCTTAAGGTATTTTTAATTGTATACTAAGGATGTAATGGAGTTTTATTTATATTTGATATTAACTCTGAGAAGTTTTTTTTATCTTTCCTCATGTAAAAAAAGTGTTAAGTAATACGTTATGTTAAAATGAACTACTCCACTTTAATTTCATTTTATTAACTAGTGTTGATATAAGAGATAGCTGAACGGAGATTTATAACTACTGAATCTTCTTAGAAAACTTGTTCTTAAGGGGTAGTGGAAAGGGAGGTGGGTGGGGGGTTGGGGTGACTGGGTGATGGACACTGAGAGGGGCACTTGATGGGATGAGCACTGGGTGATATGCTGTATGTTGGCAAATTGAACTCCCAATAAAAAAAAATAATAAAAAATTTCTTGCCAGACTGGAAAAAAATAAGAAAACTTGTTCTTACAGGAGTATATAGCCTATAAATACTCTTTCCATCAATGAAAATTACTCTGATATTCCAGGTTTCTGTGTATATATAGGCTCTGTATATGTTTCATCATACATGAATAAATACATATATGAACTAGAGATGTTCCATTAGAATGTATATATTAAGTTAGCCATAGGTAATGTTTTAACAAATGTGTGTACCAGATGAAAGAGCTGATACTCTGTCTGATGGATAGTGTATGACTCCTAAAATATTATTGTAAGTGATAGGGTTGGGTATGTCATTGTAATACATTTTGGTGGATTTTTAAAGAATTAATAGTTTTATTTTAGCATATTTAGGTGGCATGCTTGCAGTATTTAGCTAATAGTATACTATGACTACTGATGAGTATCCTGGATCCTGGAGTTGCAGATATGGTTATGTAGGGGGCTTTATTTTTAGGTTTAATTGTGGAGTTTCTTTGCTTGGATGCTGTGCAGTCAGGAGTAGCTGAAGTGATGTTGACATGTGATTTAAAAGATTTGGATATTTGGATACTTTTTGACAGCAAAGAAATGGTTTTGTGAAGATTATTTGGGTCACTCTTCTTTGGATGGATTTATGATGGTGGTGAGTTGATCATTATTTGTTAGTATATTTATTCCTGAGATTATTGGTGAAAATTAAATCGTTAATCTGATTGATAATGAAATAAAAATAATAGAACAAATACTGTTAAAATGTTGACAAAACCAAAAGACAACCAATAGAAGATATTTGCAAATGACACATCTTTATGAGCTAATCTCCAAAATCTATAAAAAACTTAATCAGACTCAATACCCAAAGAACAAATATCCAGTAAAGAAATGGGCAGAAGACATGAACAGATACTTCTCAAAGAAAGACATGCAAATGTCCAACAGACACGTGAGAAGATGCTCAACATCCCCCCAGGTCAAGAAAATACAAATCAAAACCACAATGAGATATCACCTCACATCAGTCAGGATGGCTAAAATTAACAAGTCAGGAAATAACATGTTGACAAGAATACAGAAAAAGGATAACTCTATTGCACTGTTGGTAGGAATGTAAGCTAGTGCAGCCACTCTGGAGAACAGTATAGAGGTTCCTCAAAAAGTAGAAAATAGAGCTACCGTATAACCTAGCAATTGCACTACTGGGTATTTACCCCAAAGATACAGATGTAGTGGTCCAAAGGGGTACTTGCACCCTAATGTTCATGGCAGCAATGTCCACAAAAGCCAAACTATGGAAAGAGTACAGATGTCCATCAAGAGATGAATGAATAGAGAAGATGTGGTGTATGTGTACACACACACATACACATACAATGGACTACTACTCAGCCATCAAAAGATTGTTGTTCCTGGAAGTTCAGCTGAATTCCTGTTTGTCCAGAAACCAGCATTTCTGTAGAGCTTTCTTATATCTTTTTGTTAAAGTATAATTCTCAAAGTGATAAAAGAAAATATAATTCTTATGCAGGGGTGCCTGGGTGGCTCAGTCAATTAAGCTTCTGCCTTTGGCTCAGGTCATGATCTCAGGGTCCTGGGATTGAGCCCTGCATCAGATTTCCTGCTTAGTGGAGAGTCTGATTCTCCCTTCCCCTCTGCTGCTCCTCCTGACTTGTGCATGTGTGCATGTGCTCTCTCTCAAATAAATAAAATCTTTAAAAAAAAATAAAATTCTCCTGCAACTAGTGAGGATGAATATAAGTTTTATTTAGCACATTAATGAGAGAACAAAGCAGAATGACAAAACCCACTCAAAAGAAAAGTGAGAAACCAGCATGCATATAGTCAGTGCAACAAAGAAATGCTGAAATCAGATTGCTAGATTAAATACAAACTCAGTTAATATACTATATGACAATAAAGCTATATATACCTTTGGACTTCTCTACCAGAAAAAGTCATTTGCATCTCTACTGGACAGAAATCATTTCCATTTTTATCAGTTTTCTACAAATTAACATCTAACTTTTACATAGTTTTGCCCTAATCAATAGTAAATAGTAATCCAAACAAAGATACCTTCCCCTAAGAGTCAGATGACCCTTACATGGGTTTGTTAAAGACTATGCTAGCATGATATTGCATAGTCCAACAATCAACTTTTTGCCTTATTTCTGAGTGAATAGTTTAACAGTCTCCTTTTGTAGTCATAATTAACTTTTATGGATTACTTAGAGGCTAATCTGAGTGTAATTATGTGTTATATGGATTTATATACATTCAGTAAGAAAGGTCAACATACATAAGGTTCCTTGTATAATCAGCAAATGTAGAGCCAACAGGCTTCTAGAAGCCGACAAGGTTGGTCGGGGGGATGAGTGGAATATGTGAGGAAGATTAAGAGTACACTTACCCTGATGAGCACTAATTCACAGAATTGTTGAATCACTACATTGTACAACTGAAACTAGTATAATACTGCATGTTAACTATACTGGAATTTTAAAAATAGTGCTCAAGTGTTGGGAGTATACATGTTTATGATTATTTTGTATTCTTGGTGTATTTACCCATTTCTCACTATATAATGACCTTCTCTGTCTCTTGTTAACATTTTTGGCTTGAAGTCTACTTTGATATAAATATAGCTACACCTGCTTTCCTTTGGTTATTTGCTTGGAGTATCATCTTCTACCCCATCACTTTGATCCTGTTTGTGTCTTTATAGCCAAAATGAGTGTCCAGAAGGCAGCGTATAGTTAGGGGCTGCATTTTAGTCCATCTGGCCTCTCTGTGTCTTTTGATTGATTAATTCAATCCATTTACATTCAGAGTGATTACTAATAAGTAAGGACTTACTTATTACTTTAAGTAAGTTAATTATTTACCACCAACATTTTATCTTTTGTTTTCTGGTTATTTTGTATCTCCATTATTTCTTTTCCCTTGTGTTTTTGTCTAGCTTTTAAAATTGGTAGTTTTTGTAATGGTTAGCTACATTTCACCCTTTTAAAATTTTTTTAAATTTATTTTTATTTTTTTCATTTCACCCTTTTAAAACATTTTTTGTTAACATATAGTGCAATATTGGTTTCTGAAGTAGAATTCAGTGGTTCATCACTTATATACAACACCCAGTGCTTATCATAACAGTGCACTCCTTAATACTCATCACCCATCTAGCCCACCCTCCATCCACCTCCTCCATCAACCCTCAGCTGGTTCTCCATAGGTAAGAGTCACTTAAGGCGTGTTTCTCTCTCTCCTTTTATTTTTCTCCCTTCCCATATGTTCGTTGGTTTTCTTTCCTAAATTCTACACATGAGTGAGATTGTAGGGTATTTATCTTTCTCTGACTGACTTATTTCCTTACTGTAATACATGTTAGCTCTCTCCATGTCATTGCAAATGGCAAGATTTTTCTTTTTGATGATTGGGTAATATTCTACATGTGTGTGTACTGCCTCTTCTTTATCCATTCATCAGTCAGTGGACATTTGGATACTCTCCATAGTTTTGCTGTTGTTGATAATACTGCTATATAAACATCTGGATGCATGTACCCCCTTGAATCTATATTTTTGTATGCTTTGGGTAAATACCTAGTAGTTCAGTTGCTGGATTGTAGAGTAGTTCTATTTTTAACTTTATAAGAAACCTCCAAACTGTACTCTAGAATGGCTGCACCAGTTTGCATATTCTTCTGAGGCAAAGATAAAAAGCTTTGCCACTGGATCAAAGAATAGGGATTACTAGGCAATCAGTCTTTGATGTGTGCCAGGTTGCTAATACTTTTAGACCATGGCCTCTCCTTTTATGTACTTTCAAAAAGAAAGTTTTATTATGACTTGGAAGATCAGCAAAGATGATTGTTGAAGAAATATTTTGAGATTATTGAAGGTGTTTTTGCTTTTTGTGTTTTGTGAGAATGGTTCCCACAATGTTTGATTAACTTAAATCATACAGAGGCCTATTTTCAAAAGAGCTTGCTGTGTATACTCTATGACATCCAAATAATCCCAGGAATTATTTAATTGTCCTTAGTGTTTGGCCTTGGATTTTGGATAATTTGTGATCTGGAATTGGATTATGCCCTTCCTTAGTCAATATATCATGGCCTAGATCAGATGTTGGCAAATGGTGGCTTGCTGTCCAGATCCAGCTACTGGCTATTTTTATACAGCTTGTGAGCTAATAAGAGTGGTTTTTACATTTCTACATGGTTGAAAAAAATCAAAAGAAAAATGTCCCATGACCTA
The DNA here is from genome assembly GCF_018345385.1 of Vulpes lagopus. Taxonomy (NCBI): domain Eukaryota; kingdom Metazoa; phylum Chordata; class Mammalia; order Carnivora; family Canidae; genus Vulpes; species Vulpes lagopus. The sequence continues at coordinate 28,200,127 of NC_054838.1, read as the reverse complement.
TAAAAAATGATATAAAACTCAAAATTTCAGGATCCATAAATATTTACTGGAACATAACCATGCTTAATCACTTATAAATTGTGTGTTGCTGTTTTTTGCACTGTATAGCAGAGTTCAGTAGTTGTGACAACAGAGACTGTGTCTCACAGAATCAAAAACATTTTGTATTTGGCCTTCACAGAGTAAGTTTACTGAACTCTGGATAATGAATATAGCCATAATTTGATAATGTGCAGTAGAACTTTCTGCAACTCCTGAAAATATTTTGTCTGTGGTGTTTTTTCTTTTGGTAGATTATTTTTGCAGAATAGATTCCTAATGATGAAATTTATAGGAATGTGCCATAGAACAGAAAGGAATGTTCTTCTGACAATAATAATAATAATAATAGTTATGGATTGGGACGTGGAAAATGATTTAAGATTATTAGAAATTCCCACTACTTAAATGGTTTTTAGTACTTTGAGCAACCTGAATTTCCATGGTGTTAGAATTAATAGTAAAGATAGTGGCACCTATATCAACAAGAAGTTGTATTGTTGTTCATCTATATTTACAGATAGCTCTCTTCAGAATTGTATGTTGAATGGTAATGTTTCCCTTTAAGTGGGATTATTGGGCAGATTTTGGATAATTGTTCTTTTTCTTACCAGTATGATACATTGGATCATCCTACTTGTAATTTCTCTAAGCATAAGCACAAAGAACTAAGGACTTTTTAGTGTTGTTTTTATTTGATGAACCAGGTGTCTTATGTGGAGAACCAGAGGTTGGTTTTCATTTCTAGCTCATTACTTCCTAGTGCTTTTTTGAAAATGTTTAACCATATGTTGGAGATTCTCTAAACTGGCTGTGTCCCATTCCAGTTTATCTTTCTCACTAAGTCCCTGATTTTATATACCAAAAAAGATGCTCAATTAACTTCTGCCATTAGATCTAACCCATAATAGTATTTAAAGCTTACTGGAATCTAGTTTTATTTTATTTTATCTTAAAGATTTTATGTATTCATGAGAGACACACAGAGAGAGGCAGAATACAGGCAGAGGGAGAGGCAGGCTCCCTCCGGGGAGCCTGATGTAGGACTCGATCCCGGGACCTGGGATCACAACCTGAGCCCAAGGCAGATGCCCAGCCACTCACTGAGCCACTGAGGCGTCCCTGGAATCTAGTTTTAAGCTCTCATATTGTTTAACCTTTAAAAACATTTTTTGTTTAATTTATCTTTAAAGGAAAGGCTTTATAAAAGTCCTTGCACAGTACATTCTTATTTACGCCCATTCAGGGACTTTTTAAAAATTGTGCACAGCTGAGTTATTTAAGTTCTGTCTTGGTCTTTCCCATTGTGTTCTTTTAACAGTTTTCCCCAAATGAAGGTCTAATAAGAGAATTAGTTGGCCTTGATCTGGTGGAATATAACAGAATATTGAATTCTGAAGCAAATTTTCTATTTTCCTGAGAATTAATAAAACCCTTAATAACAGACCTCAACTCAGATCTAGACCATAGTTTGACTTTATTTCTATGGTCTGACTTCTGTTCTGGCATGAGGATACTGTATAACATGACTGTTTCTTTGCCAAGAAGGAGACCAGAAGAAGGAAGAAATAGGATAAGATGAGAACAAAGATAAAGTCGTGTAGAAAAAAAAGATTACTTGCCTCTTGAGAAAAGGACCCATGTCCTGTTTCCTTCTTAGGCATAGCCTTTTATCACTTACTTCACCCACAAATTATTTAAAATGGGCAAATGACTATAAAAGTAGTCATCTGTTAAATGTAATATGGCTAATAAATGTATGGTGTAAAATGAAACGCTGTGTATTGCAAAGAAAACAGGACAGTTCCTGCCATAAGGGAGGTACATTCCCGTAGAGGCAGTAGGGAGTGAGGGAACAATGTGAATTGTGTACTTTTCTATGTACTAGACATGCTTGTAGACCCTGTAAATATTTTATCATATTTAATATTCAAAATAATCCTGAGAAATACATAGATTGCCTCTCCCTTCACCCATTTTATAATTTGGGCAATGAAGACTTTGAGAATTTAAACAGTTTTACCAAGATTACACAGCAAGACACATACAAAACAAGGATTTGAATCTGATTTAAGATGTAAACAAATAGAAGGCAGAATGAAACATACAACTGAGGTGTAAAAATGAGCCTCTGGAGTTTAATACCATCAGAATCTCGTTAGTTCAGGAATATTTAAGGAAGGCTTCGTGAAGGAGGTAACATTTAAGCTGGGCTTTATAGGTTTAGGATAAGATTTTTAACAGGTAGATTAAGCAAGGAAAGCCAACGAGCGATGGAGCTGGAATTGAATCCAATTTTATCTAAAGCCAACGCCTATTTTCTTCCCATTACATAAATTAGAATAGTGAAAGCAAATGTGGGAAGCCGGTGTGACTTTTATGAAGAGAGATTTTATTACCTCAACTTATAGAAAAAAAGCTGAAAAGGTCAAGACAAAATTATTAAGGACCTTCAGTGCAAACACATGTTCTACAGTATAGAAGAAATCATTCCAAATACCATAATTATGTATATGAAGATTGCATTGAATTTCTCTCCTTGGCAACTCTTATCTCAGGACCAGTATTTCAGAGGGTCTGGTGGGTTGAATGGTAATGGAGCAAAATGGAGGTAGGGCTGGGTGTAGGGCTATAGAGCAGGAAAATTGGAAATTGCTTTTGATAAGAGTCCATGTATTCTCTGATATATTTGTTTTTAGTTCAAACCATTTTACAAAATGAAACGCCTATCAAAGGCTGATCGTGAAAAAGCAGAAAATCAGACAATTCCAAGACTAACTGATTTATTGGAACTTGCACAGAAGGAACAAAAATTTGTGATATTTGATCTTAATGGCCCTACACAAAAACATCCTCTCAGAAACACATATGTTCGCCATGTAGTAAGCGTGATCCTTGCCTCTAAAATTGAGCAACATCTGGTATGTCTACCTCATTATTTACAGTAGAATTTAGTTTGGGAGGTGGGTAGCATGTCCCAGGAGTATAGCAGTTGAACCTGACCCACCTTGTAGAACTTCCCTGGGATGCTCAAATAATTTTGCTCTCTGTAGATATAGAGGTGGTTACTTATGTAGCCACATGTGGGAATCTAAGAATGACCCAGTTACATTTATCTCAGGGGAGAAAAACAGTAGCTGTTTGCTACTCCAAACCAAATGATGTAACAGCACTCTGTTAAAAGGCATGTGTGTAAAGACTATGTGATGTGACTTACACCATCACTAGCATAGAACTATTATAAGGGGCCTGGGCAGCACTGAGGCTTTGAAGATTTGGCTTTAACCAATGATACAGAAGAAACAGCTGGTTCTTATTCAAGCAGGGATTTGTTCATCATGTTTTTCAGAAGCAATTCTCTGCACTTGAACAGTCATTCCAAATCTCTTAAATTCTCAGAATATGGTAGATTACTGACTGAAACCAATATGTGTTTTCCTGCAAATAAAACTATTTCCACGGATGAATCATATAAGCATTCTCCACTGACAGGAAATAACCCCTTTCAAAGATGATTTTTAGTGTCCTCAGCCAGAGGAAATATGATTCCTGCCTTTAACCCGCACCTACCAACTCCTTATCCACTTTGGCTAGTGTGAGGCTATTGGAACACCAATGGGCCTTTGACTCAGGATGTTAACTCTGAGAAATCTCAGCTCCAGAACAATCCTGGTGAAAGCCACATTATAAGAGTTCATTAGACAGTATGAGGCCAAGGTGACTCTTTTCACTAAGGGCTAGATCTCTCTCCCTGGGACTCTGCTCCCTGGGACTCCCTGCTCTCTCTCTTCTACATGGAACTCTTTGTACCTGGAGAGCTGATTATCCACTGAAAGACTTCCTTTTTATCCTTACAGATTTTTTGGTTGTCAAGTTTTGATAGGCAGTATGTCAGAAATGCAGCTCCTGGTTTTCAGCAAGTGGGCCGGTTATTTTCCATTGAACGTCTTACAAAAGAAAATATCAGTATAATAAATGTTGACTACAAGAGGTTATTCTACAGTGGGTTGAGGTAAGAGTTTGACCATACCTCTCTCGGCAGGTATTGCCTTACTTGCATAAAATCAGTACTCCTACCAAGTGCTTTGGCTTCTCTGTCTCATCTCAGAGTTTCTTTGTGTGGTTCTTTTTGGAATCCCCTATTTTCCCCTCTTCCCCATCCCACGCTATCTTTCTTCCTCCCTCTGCCAGCAAACTTTCAAGTGTAGACTGTGTCCCTTGAACACAGTCTTCAGCCCCTTCTCCTTTATCTCCAATGTGTTATCATTCAGCACACTTTTTTGTATGCTTAGTGGTTTTGTTCTTATGTAAGGTGATTGAACAGTCAGAAATCAGGAAGTTGTTTATTCCTCCTGCCATTACCAGATGGATTGCAGTTCCTCATAAATAGCTTTGTGGTCCAGATAGCCAGATTTTTTATAGGTATAATTAAGATGGTGTCCTTCTCTCCTACTCATAACTAAATAATTATTTTTATTTTTTATTTTTTTAATAATTATTTTTAAAAAACAACCTTAAAACAACCAAGGACAAGAAGAAACAAATTATTAGCTATGTTTATAAATATGTAATTAGTGACAGATTTTTCAAATTAAAAGCACCAGGGAATAAAATGGTACCTTTTTCAGACTTAACTGTTATTAATCACTCCTTGATTTAATCCACGTTTCCTTTCTCTTATATTTGAAAGTAAAATTTTTCAGATGATTTTAAATGTTCAAAAACAGTTTTTGGGCAGCCCTGGTGGTGCAGAGGTTTAGCGCCGCCTGCAGCCAGGGGTGTGATCCTGGAGACGCTGGATCGAGTCCCACATCGGGCTCCCAACATGGAGCCTGCTTCTCCCTCTGCCTGTGTCTCTGCCTCTCTCTCTCTCTCTCTCTCTCTGTCTCAATAAATAAAAATAAAATCTTTAAAAACAAAAACAACAACAACAACAACAAAAAACAACAACAACAAAGTTTTCCCTGCAGAGATATACAAAATCTCCTTGGGCTTAATAAAAATTCCCACTAGATGCCTGGGTGGCTCAGCTTTTGAGCACCTGCCTTCAGCTCAGGGCATGATCCTGGGTCTGGGGGATCAAGTCCCCCATCAGGCTCCCTGCAAGAAGCCTGCTTCTCCCTCTGCACATGTCTCTGCCTCTTTCTCTATCTCTCTCATGAATAAATAAATGCATTAATCTTTTAAAAATTCTTGCTGTTTTTCTGCAACTCAAGCCTTGAACTAAGCTGTTGGATTTACCTCTGCTCCTGCTCTTGCTTCTTCTGCCTCTCTGGCCTTTTGGTGGTTGATCATGAAATACTATCTTTTTTCTTTTAGCAATGTTTTACCTCTATTTCCTAATCAGATTTCTCTTTGCTCAACTACTACTATTTTGAGTGTATTTTTCTTTCCTTTTACATGTTTTCAAATAGAAAATAGCTCTATGATGGTGTCCTTATCTCCTACTCATTATTTAGATCAATCTAGTACTTGAAAAATAATTATAATAGCTTCCATTTATTGAGCATTTACTATGTGTCAGGTTCTGTGGTTGTTAGACCACAGGCTCTTTCTCAGTTTCTGCCCTCCTCATCATCTACACATAGGACTTTAGATAAATTTCTGATCATTTGTTTTCTCATTTGTAAATTAAGATAGCAACAACCTAAGGAGGAAAAAAAGAATAACAATAACATGATGAACTGGTTAAAAGATTAGATGATAATATTCTTTATATAATGTGCATGCAAAATACTGGGCAAGTGTAAGAACACAAGCATCAGCTGCTGCTTTTATCATCACCATCCTTACATGCTGTGCCCTAGAAATGATCATCATCCCCATTTTTTCAAATGAGGAAACTTGTTTCTAAAGAGGAAAAGTTCAGATAGGCTAGATAATTCACCAAAATTAATATACTTAATCAGTAGGGGACCAAACTGAGATTTAAATATAGGTCTGACAGAGTCCAGAAGTACAAATTTTTTCACCCTAGGTATAAGGTTATTCCTTGGCTGTAGTTATATGGGCACAGTTTCAACTGGCATCAGATTTGAGAGGGATCATGTCCTGAATCCTATTATAAAGCTAAGCAGTTTAATTTAGCTCAGCAAGTATTTACTGAGTACTAGTATGTACAAGTGTATCATGCTAGTTTTATATGAAAAGTCCAAAGCAAGGCACTATCCTTTTCCTTAGGGAAACCATGTATTCTAATAAGAACAAAAGAGGTTTTTCCATATAACTATACTGCAGAGCTGATCGTGATAAATTCCTGTGCTGTACATTATTCCAAGTCTTTCTCCTCAAGGACCACTGCATTTTAAGAAATTAAGCAGTTGTACCTTAAGTTACTTGTGTAATGTTTATGACCAGAATATTTGTAATTATGATCACATATCCAGTATATTCCCTGTGATTATTATGCTCACTTCATAGTTTATCTGACCATGTTCACAAGACATTATGACCTTGCCATTTTTGACTAAGAATGCTTTAAATACATTATTTTATTTATTTTTTTTTTGTCATCTTTTTTTTTTTAATATTTTATTTATTCATGAGAGACACAGAGAGAGACGCAGAGACACAGGCAGAGGGAGAAGCAGGCTCCATGCACCGGGAGCCCGACGTGGGACTCGATCCCGGGTCTCCAGGATCACGCCCTGGGCCGAAGGCAGGCGCCAAACCGCTGAGCCACCCAGGGATCCCTAAATATATTATTTTAATCAATTTATATTAACATAGAGATGTCCTCTGCTTTATTTCTAATGTGGAAATTTTTACAGCATTTTTTAAAAGCCTGGGTGGCTCAGTCAGTTAAGTGTCTGCCTTCAGCTCAGATCACAATCCTGGGATCCTGGAATCAAGCCCTGTGCTTGGCTCCCTGCTCAGCAGGGAATCTGCCACTCCCCCTGCTTGTGCTCTCTCTCTCTCTTAATTTTAAACCCTGATTTATTGAGGTGAAATTCATATAACATAAAATTAACCATTTTAAGAGTCTCATGCTCTACTGACTGACCTAAGTGAGAACTTAAAATTAACCTTATTTATTTATCTATCTATCTATCTATCTATCTATCTATCAAAATGAATATGGCTTTATTTTTTTTATGATTGTAAAAGCAATTCATGCTTGTGAAAACATTCATGCTGTTCAGAAAGATGTAAAGGCAGTGAAAATATCCTTATCTTTTCATCCAAAGGTAACTTGTATTTTCTCCATGTGACTGTGTGCATATTTGAATGCACACAGATTCACACAGATTCACACATGCATGTGTGGATTTATATTTTCACAAAATTGAGATAATACTTTTTCCAAGTTCAACAATATATCCTAAATATCTTCCCATGTTAATAAATGCAGATCTACCTTACCATTTTATTTTATTCTGCCCCACATGTGAATTCTGCCATTTAAACAAATTTTTTCACTTCCGTTTTTTTTTAATTTAAATTAAATGAATTAACATAATGTATTATTGGCTTCAGATAGAGGTCAGTGATCATCAGTCACCTATAACACCCAATACTCATTATATCATGTGCCCTTCTTTTTTTTTTTTTTTAAATTTTTTTTTTAATTTTTATTTATTTATGATAGTCACAGAGAGAGAGAGAGAGACAGAGACATAGGCAGAGGGAGAAGCAGGCTCCATGCACCGGGAGCCTGATGTGGGATTCGATCCCGGGTCTCCAGGATCGCGCCCTGGGCCAAAGGCAAGCGCCAAACCACTGCGCCACCCAGGGATCCCATCATGTGCCCTTCTTAATGCCCATCACCCAGTTATCCTTTCCCTCCAGGAACCTTCAGTTTGTTTCTTATGATTAAGGGCCATATGGTTTGTCTCCCTCTCTGATTTCATCTTGTTTTATTTTTTCTTCTGTTATGATCCTCTGTTTTGTTTCTTCAGTTCCAGACGTGAGTGAGATCATATAATTCTCTCTGATTGACTTATTTTGCTTAGCATAATACCCTCTAGTTCCATCCATGTCATTGCAAATGGCAAGAATTCCTTTTTATGGCTGAGCAGTACTCCATTGTGTATGTATGTGTATATATATATATATATATATATATATATATATATACACACCACATCTTCTTTATCCATTCATCTGTCGATGGACATCTGGGCTTTTCTGTAGTTTGGCTATTGTGGACACTCTTGCTATAAACAATGGGGTGCAGGTGCCCCTTCAGATCACTACATTTGTATCTTTAGGGTAAATACCCAGTAGTCATTGCTGGGTCATAGGGTACCTCTATTTTCATTCTTTTTTTTTTCTATTTTTTGAGGAACCTTCATACTGTTCTCCAGAGTGGCTGCACCAGCTTACATCAGAGTAATGTAAGAGTACATAAGAGTACAATAAGGTTCCCCTTTCTCCACATCCTCATCAACATCTGTCATTTCCTGACCTGTTCATTTTAGCCATCTTGCCTGGTGTGAGGTGATAGTTCATTGTGTGTGTGGTTTTTTTAAAAGATTTTATTTATTTATTCATGAGAGACAGAGAGAGAGAGAGAGAGGCAGAGACACAGGCAGAGGGAGAAGCAGGCTCCATGCAGGGAGCCCGATGTGGGACTCGATCCCGGGTCTCCAGGATCACGCCCTGGGCTGAAGGTGGCACTAAACTGCTGAGCCACTGGGGCTGCCCATCATTGTGGTTTTGATTTGTATTTCCCTGATGATGAGCATCTGTTGCTCATATTTTCATGTGTCTATTACCCATCTGGATGTCTTCTTTGGAAAAATGTCTATTCACATCTTCTGCCCATGTTTTAATTGGATTTTTTGTTTTTTGAGTATTGAGTTTAAGTTCTTTATAGATTTTGGATACTAATCTTTTATCAAATATGTCATTTGCAAATATATTCTCCCATTTCATCGTTGCCCTTTAGTTTTGTTGATTGTTTCCTTTGCTGTGCAAAAGCTTTTTATTTTGATGAAGTCCCAGTAGTTCATTTTTGCATTTGTTTCCCTTGCCTTTGGAGATGTGTCTAGCAAGAAGTTGCTGTAGCCAAGGTCACAGAGGTTGCTGCCTGTGTTCTCCTTTAGGATTTTGATGGATTCCTGTCTCAGACTTAGGCCTTTCATCTATTTGAGTCTATTTTTGTGTATGGTGTGAGGAACCATGAAATGGAAACTGCTCCAGTTTCATTCTTTGCATTTAGCTGTCCAGTTTTCCCAATACCATTTGTTGAAGAGACTGTCTTTTTTCCATTGGATATTCTTTTCCTGCTTTGTCAAAGATCAGTTGACCATAGAATTGAGGGTCCATTTCTGGATTCTTTGTTCTGTTCCATTGATCTAGGTGTCTGGTTTTGTGCGATTACCATACTGTCTTGATGATTACAGCTTTGTAATAGAGCTTGAAGTCAGAATTGTGATGCCACCGGTTTTGGTTTTCTTTTTCAATATTCCTTTGGTTATGCGAGGTCTTTTCTGGTTCCATACAAATTTTAGGATTATTTGTTCCAACTCTGAAATAGGTTGATGGTATTTTGATAAGGATTGTGTTGAGTGTATAGATTGCTCTAGGTAACACAGACATTTTAACAATATTTGTTCTTCCAATCCGTGAGCATGGAATCTTTTTCCATTTCCTTTTGTGTCTTTGTCATTTCTAGAAAACAGTTGCTATGGCCTAAGTCAGAGAAGTTGCTGTCCGTGTTCTCCTTTAGGATTTTGATGGATTCCTGTCTCACATTTAGGTCTTTCATCCATTTGGAGTTTATTTTTGTGTATGTTATAGGAAGTGGTCTAGTATCATTCTTTTGCATGTCACTGTCCAGTTTTCCCAATACCATTTGTTGAAGACTGTTTTTTCCATTGGCTATTCTTTCCTCCTTTGTCAAAGATTAGTTGACCATATAGTTGAGAGTCCATTTGATTGCATTAAATGTGTAGATTGCTTTGGGTACTGTAGACATTTTAATTATAGAACATGTTGTTCTTCCAGTACATGAGCATGGAATCTTTTTCCATTTCTTTGTGTCTTCCTCAGTTTCTTTCATAAGTATTCTATAGTTTTAAGAGTACAGATCTTTTACCACTTTTGTTAGGTTTTTCCTAGATATCTTACGGGTTTTGGTGCAATCGTAAATGGGACCAATTTCTTGTTTTCTCTTTGTGTTCCTTTAGTATTGGTGTATAGAAATGCAGTAAACTTCTGTGCATTGATTTTACATCCTGTGACTTTGCTGAATTCCTGTATCAGTTCTAGCAATTTTGTGAATAAGTCCTATCGGTTTTCTACATAGAGTATCATGTCATCTGTGAAGAGTGAAAGTTTGACTTCTTTACTGATTCAGATGCCTCTTATTTCTTTTTGTTGTCTGATTTCTGAGGCTAGGATGTCCAGTACTATGTTGAACAACAGTGGTGATAGTGGACATCCTTGTAGTGTTCCTTACCTTAGGGGAAAAGCTCTGTTTTTCCCCATTGAGGATGATATTAACTGTGGGTCTTTCACATATGGTCTTTATGATATTGAAGTAGGTTCCTTCTAGCCCTACTTTCTTGAGGGTTTTTATTAAGAAATGATGCTGTATTTTGTCAAATGTTTTTCTACACCTATTGAAGGGATCATATGATTCTTGTCCTTTCTTTTATTAATGTAGTGTATCACATTGATTGATGTGAAGATGTTGAACCACATTTGCAGCCCAGGAATAGATCCCACTTGGTCGTGGTAAATAATCCTTTTGGATCCCATTGGCTAGTATCTTGGTGAGCATTTTTGCATCCATGTTCATCATGGATATTGATCTGTAATTCTCCTTTTTTGATAGGGTCTTTGTCTGGTTTTGGGATCAAGGTAATGCTGGCCTCATAGAATGAATTTGGCAGTTTTCCTTCCGTTTCTATTTTTTGAAAGAGTTTCAGAAGAATAGGTATTAATTCTTCTTTAAATGTTTGGTAGAATTCCTCTGGGAAGCCATCCAGCCCTAGACTCTTTATTTGTTGGGAGACTTTTGATGACTGCTTCAACTTCCTTGCTGGTTATGGGTCTGTTCAGGTTTTCTATTTCTTCCTGTTTCAGTTTTGGTAGTTTATACATTTCTAGGAATGTACCCATTTCTTCCAGGTTGCCCAATTTGTTATCATATAGTTGTTCATAATATGTTCTTATAATTATTTGTATTTCTTTTTTTTTAAATTTTATTTATTTATTCACAAGAGACACAGAGAGAGAAAGGCAGAGAAACAGGCAGAGGGAGAAGCAGGCTCCCTGCAAGGAGCCCAATGCCAGACTTGATCCCAGATCCCGGGACTATGCCCTGAGCCAAAGGCAGATGCTCAACTGTTGAGCCACCCAGGCATCCCTGTTTGTATTTCTTTGATGTTAGTTGTGATCTCTCTTCTTTTATTCATGATTTTATTTATTGGAGTCCTTTTTTCTTTTTGAGAAGTCTGTCCAGGAGTTTATCAATCTTATTAATTCTTTCAGAGAACCAGCTCCTAATCTCGATGATGTGTTCTACTGTTCTTTTGGTTTCTATTTCATTGATTTCTACTCTAACCTTTATTATTTCTCATCTCCTGCTAGTTTTAGGCTTTATTTACTGTTATTTCTCCAGCTCCTTTAGGTGTAAGGTTAGGGTGTCTATTTGAGACCTTTCTTGTTTCTTGAGAAAGGCTGGTGGTGCTATATACTTTCCTCTTAGGACTGACTTTGCTGCATCCCAAAGGTTTTTGAACAGTTGTATTTTCATTTTCATTTGTTTCCATGAGACACCTAACTCTGGGAAATGAACAAGGGGTGGTAGAAGGGGAGGTGGGTGGGGGGTTGGGGTGACTGGGTGATGGGCACTGAGGGGGGTGCTTGGCAGGATGAGCACTGGGTGTTATGCTATATGTTGGCAAGTTGAACTCCAATAAAAAAATTAAAAATAAATAAAAATTCATCTTTAATTTCCTGATTGAGTCCTTCATTCTTTATAGGATGCTCTTTAACCTCCATGTGTTTGAGTTCTTTCCAAATTTCCTCTTGTAATTGAATTCCAGTTTCAAAGCATTACAGTCTGAAAATATCCAGGGAATTATCCCAGTCTTTTGGTACCCGTTGAGACCTGATTTGTGACCTAGTATGTGATCTCTTCTGGAAAATGTTCCATGTGCCCCCTTGAGAAGAATGTGTATTCTGTTGCTTTAGGATGGAATGCTCTGAATATATCTGTGCAATCTGTCTGGTCCAGTGTGTCATTCAAAGCCCTTGTTTCCTTGTTGATCTTCTGCTTAAGTGATCTATCCATTGCTTGAGTAGAGTGTTAAAATATCCTACTATTATTGTATTATTATTGATGTGTTTCTTTAATTTTGTTATTAATTGGCTAATAAAATTGGATGTTCCCAGGTTAGGGACATAAATATTTACAATTGTTAGGTCCTCTTATTGGATAAACTTTTTAATTATGATATAGTGTCCTTACTCATTTCTTAATACAGTCTTTGGTTTGAAATCTAATTTGTCTGATATAAGGATCACCACTTCAGCTTTCTTTTGATGTCTGTTAGCATGATAAATGGTTTTTCACCCCCGACTTTATTTTTTTTTTTTATTTTTTTTTTTATTTTTATTTTTATTTATTTATGATAGTCACAGAGAGAGAGAGAGAGGCAGAGACACAGGCGGAGGGAGAAGCAGGCTCCATGCACCGGGAGCCTGATGTGGGATTCGATCCCGGGTCTCCAGGATCGCGCCCTGGGCCAAAGGCAGGCGCCAAACCGCTGCGCCACCCAGGGATCCCTCACCCCCGACTTTAAATCTTGAGGTGTCTTTGGGTCTAAAATGAGCCTCTTGCAGATAGCATATCCATGGGTCTTGCTTTGTTATCCAGTCTGATACCCCATGTCTTTTGACTTTGGCATTTAACCCATTTACATTCAGAGTAATTGTTGAAAGACATGAATTTAGTGCCCTTGTATTACCTGGAGAGTCAGTATTTCTGTATGTTGTCTCTGTTCCTTTCTAGTCTATGTTACTTTTTTTTTTAAAGATTTTACTTTTTTTTTTTTTTTTTAATTTATGATAGTCACACAGAGAGAGAGAGAGAGAGAGGCTCTCTCTTCACTTAAAGGATCCCTTTTAATATTTCTTGTAGGGCTGGTTTGGTGATCACAAATTGTTTTAGTTTCTCTTTGTCTGGAAGCTTTTTATCTTTCCTATTTTGAATGACATTCTAGATGGGTAAAGCACTCGTAGCTGCATATTTTTCACATTTAGCATTCTGAATATGTGATGCCAGTCCTTTCTGGCCTGCCAGGCCTCTGTGGAAAGGTCTGATGCCAGTCTAGTGTTTCTGCCATTTTAGGTTACAGACCTATTGTCCTGGGCTGCTTTCCGGATTTTCTCTTTGTCTCTGAGGTTTGCCAGTTTCACAATTGTATGTCAGGGTGTTGACCTATTTTTATTGATTTTTAGGGGGGTTCTCTGTGCCTCCTGGACTTGGATGCCTATTTCTTTCCCCAGATTAGGGAAGTTCTCCATTATAATTTGCTCCAGTATACCTTCTACTCCACCCCTCTTCCTCCTCTTCTGGAATCCCAATTATTCTAATATTGTTTTGCTCCATGGTATCACTTATTTCTTGAATTCCCTCCTCATCATCCAGTAGTTGTTTATCTCTTTTTTTTTCTGAACTTCTTTATTCTCTATCATTTTGTCTTCTAGATCACAAATTCTCTTCTGCCTATTTATCCTGGCAGTTAGAGTCTCCCATTTTTTATTGCATCTCATTAATAACCTTTTTTATTTTGACTTCATTAGATTTTAGTTCTTTTATTTCTTCAGAAAAGGATTCTCTAGTGTCTTCTGTGCTTTTTTCAAACCCAGCTAGTATCTTTATAATCGTTCTTCTGAACTCTAGTTCCAACATTTTACTTATGCCCCATACAGATTAGGTCCCTGTCAGTACTGCCTCCTGTTCTCTTTTTTTAGGTGAGTTTTTCTGTCTTGTCATTCTTGCTGAAAGTGGTTGCTTTTCTATTTGTAGAGTTGCAGCTATTCTTTTCTTAGCTCTCTGATTAAGTTTGCAGGTATTCAGAATGAATTGATAGCTATCTAGATGAATTCCTGGGTCTAGATGAAACTAAGGTCTCCTATTCCTCCACCACCTTCGAGTCTGTCCTTGAAATTAACCATTTTAAAGTGAACAGTTTGTTAGCATTTAGTTCATTTACTTCTCGTTCCATCCAATACTTTTTTTCCCTTTGTTTGATGTTTTTATTTAAATTCTAGGTAGTTAACATATAGGGTAATATTGGTGTCAGGAGTAGAACTTAGTGATCCAGCACTTACATATAATACCTAGTGCTCATCACAAGTGTCCTCCATAATACCTATCAACCTCTTAGCTCATCCTCCACCCCCCTCCCTCCATCAAGCCTCAGTTTGTTCTCTCTAGTTAAGAATCCCTGTGGTTTGCTTCCTCTCTTTTTTCCCCTTCCTCTATGTTTATCTGTTTTATTTCTTAAATTCCACATATGAGTGAAGTCATATGGAATTTGTCTTTCTCTGACTAACTTATTTCACTTAGCATAATACACTCTAGCTCCGTATGTGTCACTGCAAATGGCAAGACTTCATTCTTTTTGGTGGCTAAATAATATTCCACTCTTCTTCTGTATCCATATTACTTATCAGTTGATGGATATTTGGGCTCTCTCTGTAGTTTGGCTATTGTTGGTAATGCTGCTATAAACATTAGAGTACATGTACCCCTTTGAATCTGTATTTATGTATGCTTTGGTTGAATACTTAGTGGTGCAATTGCTGGGTCATAGGGTATTTTTATTTTTAACTTTTTGAGGAACCTCCAAACTGTTCTCTAGAGTGGCTGCAATAGATTGCATTCCCACCAACAGTATGAGAGGGTTCCCCTTTCTCCACATCCTTGCCAACACCTCTTGTTTCTTGTGTTGTTATTTTAGCCATTCTGACTAAAAAGTGTTGTTATTTTAGCCATTCTGACTAAAATGTGTTGTTATTTTAGACATTCTGACTAAAATGATTTGAGGTTGTATCTCATTGTGGTTTGATTTGTATTTCCCTGATGAAGAATGATGTTGAACATCTTTTCATCTGTCAGTTAACCATCTGGATATCTTCTTTGGAAAATGTCTATTCATGTCTTCTGCCCATTTCTTAGCTGGGTTATTTATTTTGGGGGCTTTGAGTTTCATAAATTCTGTATAGATTTTGAGACTTACCCTTAATCAGATACGTCATTTGCCAATGCATTTTAATAGTAGAAATTTTTATTTTCCTTCTCTTCCTTGGTCAGTCTTGCTAGGAGTTAATGAATTTTATTAATCCTTTCAAAACACCCAGTTTTGGCTTTGTTACCCTTTATCTGTTGCAAATTTACTTTCTCATTTCATTGATTCCTGTTCTTTATTTTCTTTTACTTAAAGTTTAATTTGCTCTTCATTTTTTTGTTTGTAGAAACTTTATGTTTGAGTTTTAGATATGACAACAGGAGCAAAAACCTTTTTATGGAAGGCTGGAATTAGATATGGAGTTTTAAATGGCAATTCTATTAGTGGATAATTCCAAATTTAAAATACACACTGGGCCGTCTGGATGGCTTAGTCAGTTGAGCATCCGACTCTTAATTTCGGCTTTGGTCACAATCTTAGTTTCATGAGATCAAGCCCTGCGTTGGGTTCCTTACTCAGCAGGGAGTATCCTTGAGATTCTCCCTCTCTCTCTGCCCCCTCCCCTCATTCATTCTTGTGGTCATTTGTGCTCTCTATCTAAAACAATCTTTTAAAAAATAATAGAAAAATCTTTAAAATAAAATCCATACTGTATAATAATACTCTAAGAAAAACATACTTTAGTTTTTTAAATCTTAAAGTGTAGAATAGATGGTATATATCTGCTCTCATAATTTACTTTTCTCAAAACACTTCGTTTTTTTTAAAAGCTTTTATTTATTTATTCATGAGAGACACAGAGAGATGCAGAGACATGGGCAGAGGGAGAGCAGATTCCATGCCAGAGTCTGACACGGGACTTAATCCCGGGCCTCCAGGATCAGGCCCTGGGCTGAAGGTGGCACTAAACCGCTGAGCCACCTGGGTTACCCAAAACACTTCATTTTTTATTGAGGTATAGTTGACACAATGTTACATTAGTTTCAGGTGTACAACAACTCTGTGCTATGCTTACCACAAGTATAGCTACCACCTGTCACCATATAAGGCTATTACAATACCATTGGCTTTATTCCCTATGCTGTACCTTTTATCCCTTTATGGACTTATTCATTCCGTAACTGGAAGCCTGTATTTCTTTTTTTTTTTTAAGACTTTATTTATTCATGACAGACAGAGAGAGAGGCAGAGACACAGGCATAGGGAGAAGCAGGCTCCATGCAGGGAGCCCAATGCGGGACTTGATCCTGGATCTCCAGGGATCACACCCCGGGCCGAAGGCAGCGCCAAACTGCTGGGCCACCGGGGCTGCCCTGGAAACCTGTATTTCCCACTCCCCTTTACCTATTTTGCCTATGCCCTCCAACCCCATTCCATCTGGCAACCAGCAGTTTGTTCTGTTTGTGAATCTGTTACTATGTGGTTGGTTTGTTGGTTATTCATTTACTTTGTCTTTAAGATTCCACATTTAATTGAAATCATATAGAATTTGTCTTTTTTTGTCTAACTTAAGTTAGCATAATATTTTCTAGGTCCATTTATATTATGGCAAATGGTGAGACCTCTTTCTTTTTATGGTTGAGTAATATTTCATTGTATATAAATATACCACATCTTCATTTTGGTGGACATTTGGGCTGCTTCTATATCTTGGCTTATTGTAAATAAAGCTGCAATAAACATAGAGGTATGTATAATTTACGTTTCCACCAACAGTGTATAAGGGTTCCTTTTTCTCCACATCCTCACCGGCTCTTGTTACTTCTTGCCTTATTGATACTAGCTAGCCATTCTGACAGGTGTAAGGTGATGTCTCATTGTGATTTTGATCTGCATTTCTCTAATGAAGAGTGAGATTGAACATCTTTTCATGTGTCTTTTGGCCATCTGTATGTCTTCTCTGGAAATACATCTGTTCAGATCCTCTGCCAATTTTTAAAATCAGATTTTTTTTTTATTTTTTTTTTTATTTATTTTTTAATTTATGATAGTCACAGAGAGAGAGAGAGAGGCAGAGATACAGGCAGAGGGAGAAGCAGGCTCCATGCACCGGGAGCCTGACGTGGGATTCGATCCCGGGTCTCCAGGATCGCGCCCTGGGCCAAAGGCAGGCGCCAAACCGCTGCGCCACCCAGGGATCCCTAAAATCAGATTTTTTTATATTGTTGAGTTATATAAGATACTTATATGTTTTTTTTATATTAAGCCCTTATTGGATGTATCATTTACAAATATCCTCTCCCATTCAGTTGGTATTGGTTGCCTTTTCATTTTGTTGATAGTTTCCTTTGCTATGCAAAAGCTCTTCATTTCAATGCAGTCCCAATAGTTTATTTTTACTTTTATTTCTCTTCCCCTATGTCTAGAGACATACCTAGAAAAATGTTTCTGAGGCCTAATGCCTATGTTTTCTTCTAAGAGTATTATGGTTTCAGGTCTCACATGTAGGTCTTTAATTCTTTTTGAGTTTATTTTTGTGTATGGTGTAAGAAAGTGGTTCACTTTAATTCTTTTACATGTAGCTGTCCAATTTCCTAGCACCATTTATTGAAGTAATTGTCTTTTCCCCATTCTTGCTTCTTTTGTCCTAAATTGACTGGATGCACATGGGTTTATTTCTGAGCTCTCTGTTCTATTGATCTATGTGTCTATGTTTTGTCTGTACCATACTCTTTTAATTATTACGGCTTCGTAGTATATTATGAAATCTGAGATTGTGATATCTCCAGCTTTGTTGTTCTTACTTAAGATTGCTTTGGCTATTTGGGGTGTTTTGAGGTCACATACAAATTTTAGGAATATGTGTTCTAGTTCTGTGAAAAATACTCTTGGTATTTTGATAGGGATTGTTTGAATCTGTAGATTACTTTGGGTAGTATGGACATTCTAACAATATTAATTCTTTAAATCAAAGAGCATAGAATTCTTTCCATTTCTTTGTGTCATCTTCAATTTCTTTTACCAGTTGTTTTGTAGTTTTAGAGTACAGATTGTTCACCTCCTTGATTAAATTTATTTCTAAGTATTTTATTTTTTTTGGAATAATTGTAAATGGGATTGTTTTCTTAATTTCTCTCTATACTACTTCATTATTAGTATAGAGAAACACAACAGATTTCTGTGTATTAATTTTATATCCTGCCAGTTGACTGAATTAATTTATCAGTTCTAATGTTTTTTGGTGGACTCCTTAGGGTTTTCTATATATAGTATGTAATCTGGAGATTATGATGGTTTTACTTCTTCCTTATGAATTTTAATGCCTTTTATTCCTTTTTCTTATCTGATTACTGAAATAGGATGTCCAGTATTGTGTTAATTAAGTAAAAGTGGTAATTAAGTAAAAGTGGTAAACATCCTTGTCTTGTTCCTGATCTTAAAGGAATAGCTCTCAGTTTTTGATGACGTTAGTATGATGTTAGCTCTGAGTTTTTCATATTTGGCCCTTATAATATTAGAGTATGTTCTCTCTAAACCTACTTTGTTGAAAGTTTTTATCGTGAACAGACATATTTTTCAGATGCTTTTACTGCATCTTTTGAGATATCATGTGTTTTTTATCCTTCTTCTTGTTAATGTGGTATATCTCATGGTTGATTTGCTAATATTGGACTACTCTTGTGTCCCTGTAATAAATCTGACTTCATTGTGGTGAATAATTTTTTCATTGTATTATTGAATTTGGTTTGCTAATATTTTGTTGAAGGTTTTTGCATCTATGTGCATCAGAGATATTGGCCTGTAGTTCTCTTTTATTGTGTCCTTATCAGGATTTGTTATCAGGGTAATCCTGGCTTCATGAGTGAATTTGGAAGTTTTCCTTCCTCTTTTATTTTTTTTTGGAAAAATTTGGGATTAATAGTATTAACACTTATTTAAATATTTGGTAGACTTCAACCATAAAGCCTTCTGGTTCTGTACTTTTGTTTGGAAGTTTTCTGATTACTGATACAATCTCATTACTGGTGATTGGTATGTTCAGATTTTCTATTTCTTCCTGATTTTTTGTATGTTTCTTGGAATTTATCCATTTCTTCTAGGTTGTCCAATTTGTTGGAATATAATTCATTATATTCTCTTATAATTCTTTGTATTTCTGTGATATTAGCTATTTCTCTTCCTTTATTTCCAATTTTGTTAATTCTTTTTTTTTTTTTTTTGATAAGTCTGACTAAAGGTTTTTCACCTGTGTTGACCTTTACAAAAAAAAAAACAAAACAAAAACAGCTCCTGGCTTTATTGATCGGTTCTATTGTTTTTTTAGTTTGTATTTCATTTATTTCTGCTCTGATATCTATTCTTTCCTTCCTTCTATTGGTTTGGGGTTTTGTTTGTTCTTCTTTTTCTAACTACTTTAGATATAAGATTAGGTTTTATATTTGAGGTTTTTCTTGTTTCTTGAGGTAGGCCTTTATTGCTATAAACTTCCCTCTTTGAACTGCTTTTGCTTTGTCCCAAAGATTGTAGATCATTGTGCTTTCCTTTTCATTTGTGTTTATTTAAATTTTATTTCCTCTTTGATTTCTTCATTGACCCATTGGTTGTTTAGTAGCATGTTGTTTAGCCTCCGTGTGTTTGTGGTTTTTCCAATTTTTTTTTTTTGTAATTGATGTGTAGTTTCATGCTACATATCAATGGTTAGAAAAGATATGTGGTATCATTTCAATCTATTTAAATATATTGATACTTGTTTTGCAGCCGAACATGATCTGTCCTGGAGAATGTTCCCTGTGCAATTGAAAAGAATATGTATTCTGCTGTTTTGGTTGGAATGTTCTGTGTATATCTCTTAGGTCTACTGTATCATTCAAAGCCATTGTTCCTGGGGATCCCTGGGTAGCTCAATGGTTTAGTGCCTGCCTTTGGCCCAGGGCATGATCCTAGAGTCCTGGGATCACACATCAAGCTCCACATCGGGCTCCCTGCATGGAGCCTGCTTCTCCCCTCTGCCTATGTGTCTGTCTCTCTTTGTGTCTCTCATTAATAAATAAAATCTTAAAAAAAAAAAAACAAACAAAGCCATTGTACCTTTGTTGATTTTCTATCTGGGTGATCTACGCATTGATTTTTAAGAAGAGAATTAAAATCCCCTATTATTATTGTATTACTGTCAATTTCTCCCTTTATAACTGTTAATTTTTGCCTCATATATATATATATATAATATATATATTGCCATATATATATATATATATATATATATATATATATAGGTGCTCCTATATATATATATATAATATATAGGTGCTCCACTGTTGGATGTGTAAATATTTATAACTGTTATATCCTCTTGTTGAATTAATTTCTTTATTATCATGTAGTATAGTTCTTTGTTTCTTCTTATAATTTGTGTTTTAAAGTCCATTTTGTCTGATATAAGTGTTGCTACCCTGGCCTTTTACATTTTTTTTTTTCACTTCTATTTGCATGGAACAAGTTTTTCCATCCATTCACTTTCAGTCTGTATGTGTTTTCAGGCCTGAAGTGAATCTCCTGTAGGCAGCATAAGATTTGGTCTTGTCTTTTTTAGCCATTCTGTCACCTTATGTATTTTGATTAGATTATTTAGTCCATTTACATTTAAAGTAATTACTGATATATATGTAGTTATTGCCATCTTATTATTTGTTTTTTGGTTATTTTTGTAGTTCTTCTCTGTTCCTTTTTTCTTCCTTTGCTCTCTTCCCTGTACTTTGATGGCTTTCTTTTGTGATATGTTAGATTATTTTCTCTCTCTAATTTTTGTGTATCTATCACAGGTTTTTTTTTTTATTTGTGTTTATCATTGAGTTTATATATAAACACGTAGCTGTCTACATTAAGTTTATGGTGACTTAAGTTTGAACACATTCTAAACAGCAGTAATTTTTACTTCCCCTCCCCATTTTATCCATATGATGTCATGTTTTATATCTTTTTATTTTGTGTATATTTAATATACAAAATTTTTATAGATATGATTCATTTTACTACTCTTGTTATTTAACCTCTATTACTGTCTTTATAAGTGATTAATCTATGAGCTTTAATTTATGGTTGTTTTTACCTGTGAACTTTTTCCCTTTCATAATTTTCTTCTAATTATAGCCTTTTCTTTTTACTTAAAGAATTCTCCTTAACCTTTATCATAAATCTGGATTAGTGGTAATGAACTCCTTCAACTTTTTTATATCTGAGAAACACTTTGTTTCTCTTTGTCATTACTTTTTGCTATTTTTCTTTCTTTTTCTGTTTTTTTTCTTTTTAAAGTAGGCTCCATGCTCAGTGTGGGGCTTGAACTAACGACCTGGAGATTGAGAGTCACTTGCTTTACTGACTGAGTCAGCCAGGCACTCTGCCATTTTACTTTATATGCTTTGGTGTGGACCTCCTTGGGTTTATCTTTTTAAGACTTTCTGTGCTACCTGGACCTGGATGTGTTTCCTTCCCCAGATTAGGGAAGTTTTCGGTTATCTTTTCTTTACATAATTTTTCTGCTTTCTCTTTTTCTTTTCCTTCTGGGATCCCTGTAATGTAAATGTTGTTACACTTGATGTCACTGACTTCCCTTAACCTAGTTTTATTTATTTATTTTATTCTTTTTTCTTTTTGCTGTTCAGCTTGGTTGATTTCCATTACCCTGTCTTCCAGATTGCTGACCCCTTCTTCGGCCTCTAATCTGCTAGTATATTTTTTATTTTGGTTATTGGATTCTTCAGCTCTGACTGGTTATTTTCTATAGTTTCTATCTTTTTGTTGAAGTTCTCAATAAGTTCTCTACTCTTTTCTCACATTTATGGAGTATCTCTGTGAATATTACTTGGAATTCTTTATCAGGCATATTGCTTATCTCCATTTCATTTAGCTCTTTTACTGTGATTTTGACTTTTTGTTTCCCATGGGACATGTTACTCTGTCTTTTCATTTCTTCTCTCTGTGTTCGTTTCTGTGTATTAGCTTTAGCAGTTATATCTGCTGGTCTTGAATATGGTGGCCTTTTGTAGTCCTATATTGCCTTCTGGCACAATCCCCTCTGGTTACCAGAACCAGGTGCTCTGGGAGTGTCCCCTGTGTGGGCTGCATGCACCCTCCTATTGTAGCTGAACTGTGATTGCCTTCAACCCAGCTGGCTGCGATGACCTGCTTTGCTTTCTGTGGATACACTAGGCAGGGTTTGGTCTCCACATTATTGAGAAGTCTACCCGCAGCAGCCACTGGCTTGTTGGTGTATGGGGCCTAGCTGTCTGCAGTTAGCCTCTCTGCCACAGCTGTAGGCATACCAAAAGGCAGTGCTTGCTCCCTGTTCTAAGAGGCCTAGCTGCAAGGAGTATGGGCACCCTGGTGTGGGGGGGTTATTTTTCCACTTCCCCAGAGCAGGAGTCACTTTGGAGTGGACTGGTCCAGCTGGGGCCGACTTCAGAGTGTGGTGGGCAGCAGCCACTTTGGAGGGACTCTTGCATCTGAGTTGGATGAGGTAGATCTGCAGGGGAACACCATGGCAGGACATGTGGTACTACTAGCAAGATAGATAGTGTTAGCGCTGGCTGTCTAGGCTGGGGAAGTGAAAGGCAAATGCTGTCTGCCAGTACTTTTGTTCCCTGAGAAATTTCCTGTAGATTCTTGCTCCTCCTATACATATTCTAAGAAGGGTCAATGAATCTCCTTCACATATACCTTAGGTGCTTTACAAACTGCTGCTTTTTTGCTGTTTCTTAGTCTAATTATTTGGTATGCTGGTTCTTTATGCTCAGAGACTCAGTTTCCTGTCACCCCCAGCTCTCCCAGAATTAAGTCTCATGGATTCTTAAAGCTCACAGAGTTAAACCCTGCTGATTATTAAAGTTCTTGGAGTTAAGCCCTGCCAATTTTCAAAGCCAGACATTATCTTCCAGTGTGGGTCCCCCTGCCAGGGATGCCTGTGGTGGAGTCTGATACTCTTGCTTCTCTGTGCTTGTGATATGCCTCCTGTTTGTAGTTAGTCACAGCAGGAATTTGGTTCTAAGAAAAGTCTCTGTCCCTCCCTACCATTTTTACCATTTTCACCATTTTCAGTGTGGCCTTCTCTCTATCCTTAGCTATGGCAGATCTGTTTTGCCAGTCTTCAGGTCATTTACAGTTAGTCACATAGAATGTTGCTGTTATCTCTGTGTGTCCCTGGGACAAGATGAGTTCGAGATCTTCCTACTCTCATCTTTCTGAAACAAGTAGTAATTCTATTTTTAATATTTTTGAAGAACTGTCATGCTGTTTTCCATAGCAGCTGAACTAGCATTGCACAAAAGTTCCAGTTTTCCATATCCTCCATATCATTATTTTCTGTTTTTTTGATGTAGCCATCCTAATGGTTTGGTATTAGTTCTTTAAATGTTTGGTGAAATTGACCAGTGAAATCATTGGGTCTAGGACTTTCTTTGTTGGGATATTTTTAGTGATGATTCAGTTTCCTTACTCATTATAGATCCATTCACATCTTCTAATTCTTCATGATTCAGTCTTGGTAGGTTCTGTGTTCTTAGGAATTTGTCCATTTTATCTAGGTTATCAAATTTGTTGATGTACATCTGTTCATAGTACTGAAAGTTCATAGTACTTTCTTATCATTCTTTTAATCTCTATAAAATTGGTAGTAATGTCCTTTCACTTCTGATTTCTGTAATTTGAGTCTTTTTTTTCTTATTAGTCCATCAAGCTAAAGGTTTATTAATTTTGTTGATTTTATTCAAGGAATTAACTTTTGATTTCATTGATTTTCCCTATAGGTCTTCTTTTCTCTAATTTATGTATGCTGTCATCTTTATTGTATTCTTTCTTTTGCTATGTTGGGTCAATTTACTCTCTAGGACCTTGAGATATAAAAATAGGTCGTTGATTTGAGATTTTTCTTGTTTTTGTTAAAAGATTTTATTTATTTATTTGAGAGAGCCTGAATGGTGGGGAGGGACATAGGGAAAGGGAGAAACAGACCCCCCCACTCAGCAGGGAGCCCAATGTAGAACTTGATCCCAGGACCATGAGATCATGGCCCAAGCTGAAGGTAGCTGCCGAACCAACTGAGCCACCCAGGCACCCTGAGATTTTTCTTGTTTTTTAAATATAAGCAAATTTAGCTATAAATTTCACCTTTAGCACCACTTTTGCTGCATCCCATGAATTTTCCCGTGTTATGATTTTGTTTCCATTAATCTCTAAGTATTTTCTAATTTCCCTTGTTGATTGTTTAAAAGTATGTGGTTTAATTTTTCACAAATATGTGAATTTTTCAGTTTTATGTTACTGACTTCTAGCTTCATCCTCATGTGGTTAGAAGATACTTTGTATGATAACTATCTTTTAAAATGTATTGTGACTTTATCTGTGACCTAACATATTGGTCTATCCTGTAAAATGTCCTGTGTGCCCTCGAGAATAATGTTTGTATGCAGTTATTGTTAAGTATTCTGTATATGTCTGTTAGATATACTTAGTTTCTTGTGTTAAGTCATCTATTTCCTTACTTATCTTTGATCTGGTTGTTCTATCCATTGTTAATAGAGTATTGACGTATCAAACTATTACTATACATCTGTCTGTTTCTCCCTTCAATTCCATCAAGTTTTGCTGTACACATTTTCTTGGTCTGTCATTAGGTGCATAAATGTTTATAATTGTTATATTTTCTTGCCATATTGAACCATTTATTAATGTATGTGTCTTTCCTTGCCTCTTGTTACCATTTTTGATATAAGTCTATTTTGTCTGATATCAGTATAGCCACCTCTGCTGATTTGGGTTACTATTTGTACAGAATATCTTTTTTCCATTCTTCATTTGTAATCTGTCTTTGAATCTGAAATGAGTTTCTTGAAGAGAGCATATAGTTGGGTCATTCTGCCAATGTCTGTTGTAGAGTTTAATCCATTTACATTTTTTTAAGATTTTTATTTATGAATAAAATGAGAGACACAGAGAGAGAGAGAGGCAGAGACACAGGCAGAGGGAGAAGCAGGCTCCACAAAGGGAGCCGGACATCTCCAGTCTCCAGGATTACACCTTGGGCGGAAGGCGGCGCTAAACTGCCAAGCCCAAATCCATTTACATTTAGAATAACTACTGAGAAGGAGGGACTTAGGTCATTTTGTGACTTGGGTCATTTCTGTAAATATTCATTTTGTTTCTGTCATCTCTTACTGTTATTTCTATAATGCCTTTATAGCTTTTTTGTCCCTTATTTCCTGTAGTATTGTTTTATGTATATGTGTTTAGTTGATTTTTTTGTAGTGAAATGCTTAAATCCTTTTCTTATTTCTTTTTGGATATATTCCATACCTATTTTCTTTGTGGTTACCATGGAAATTATATTTAACATCCTAGGGGATCCCTTGGTGGCTCAGCGGTTTGGCGCCTGCCTTCGGCCCAGGGCGTTATGCTGGAGTCCCGGGATGGGGGCCCGCGTGGGGCTCCCTGCATGGAGCCTGCTTCTCCCTCTGCCTGTGTCTCTGACTCTCTCTCTCTCTTTCTCTCTCTATCATGAATAAATAAATAAAATCTAAAAAAAAAAAACCATCCTAAATCCATAAGATTCTAATATGAATTTATACCAGCTTAATTTTAGTAACATACAAAAACTCTGCTCCTTTACAATCTCTTTCCTACCTCATCTGGTTGTTGATATCAGAAAACTACATCTTTGTATGTGGTGTACTCCAGAACGTAAGCTAGTAATTCTTTTAAACTCATTAGTCTCTTAATTTACATAGGAAACTATGTGTGGAATTATAAACCAAAATTACAGGGATACTGTCTTGCAGACTAATTGTTTTTTCTTTAGATATATTAGTCTTTCAAATTATTCTTACAATAATACTAACTTTTATGGTTGCCCATTTATTTTTATTGAGATCTTTCTCCATACAGCTGTGAATTACTCTCTAGTACTCAATCCTTTCACCTTGCAGGACTCCTTTGAGCTTCTCTTAAAGGGCAGGTTTAGTGGCCATGAACTCCCTCAGTTTATCTGGGAATGCCTTAATTTTCCCCCTCACTATTCAAGGACAGCTTTTGGTTTGTTTGTTTGTTTGTTTGCGATAGTAGTCTTGGTTTTTTGTGTGTGTGTGTTTTAAAGATTTATTTATTTATTTATGATAGACACAGAGAGAGAGAGCGAGAGAGAGGCAGAGACACTGAAGGAGGGAGAAGCAGGCTCCATGCCGGGAGCCTGACGTGGGACTCGATCCCAGGACTCCAGGATCACGCCCTGGGCCAAAGGCAGGTGCCAAACCGCTGAGCCACCCAGGGATCCCCAGTAGTCTTGGTTTATATATTTTTTTCTCTTAACATTTGGAATATGTGGGCCCATTGCTTCCTGGCCTCTAAAGTTTCTGATGTGAAATCTGGGGATAACTTCATTGAGGGTTCCTTGGAAAGGACAAGTTGCTTTTGTTTTAGTGCTTTCAGGATTCTTTCTTTGTCTTTGCCTTTTGAAAATTTGATTATAGTGTGTCTCACTGTGTGTCTCTTTGAGTTCATCATACTTGTAGTTCTTTGAATGTTATAAATACTAGTCCCTTGTTGGAACTGTGTTTTGCAAATATTTTGTCCTAGTCTATGGCTAGTCTATAGTATCCTCTTATGGGGGTCTTCCATAGAGCAAAAGTTTTTTAATTTTTTTTTTTAATTCTTCCCAAGGCTCAAGTCTTTTTTTTTTTTTTTTAAGATTTTTATTTATTTATTTGAGGGGTGGGGTAGAGCACAGAGGGAGAGTGAGAAGAAGAAGCAGACTCCCCACCAAGCAGGGAGCCCAATGTGAGGGCTCAATTCCAGGCCCCCAGGATCATGACCTGAGCCAAAAGCAAATGCTTAACCAACCGAGTCATCCAGGCACCCCCAAAAGGTTTTTAATTTTGATGAAGCCTAAGCATATCAGTTTTCCCTTTTAGGAGTCATGTTTGTAGCTCAAGTCTAAGAGCTCTTTGTCTAACCCTTAGATCTCAGAAATTTTCTTTCATAGTATTTCCCTGAAAGTGAGTTTTACATATCTTATATATTTTATGTAGTTTTATATATTTAAGTCTGTGTGGTATATCTTAAGGTCCTTGTTTTTTTTTTTGGTCTCTGCCTGTCCAATTGTTCTGCCACCATTTGTTGGAAAAATTGTCCTTATTCCATTGAATTGCTTCTGCACCTTTGTAAAAAAAAAAAAAAAAAATCATTTGGGAATCTTTGTGTGGGTTTGTTTCTGGGTTTTAAATTATGTTCCATTAAAAAATAAATAAATAAATTATATTCCATTGAACTGTGTGCTTCTCTCTTCTCTAATATTACACGTTCTTGATTACTGTAGCTTGATTACTAATAAACCTTAATATTAGATAGACTGACCCCCTTTCACTTTATTCTCCTTTTTAAGGATTGATTTATTTTGGGGCTGTGTCTTTCCATATAATTTTGTTTTATTTTTAAATATTTATTTAGAGAGCGTGATCGGGGGGCGGGGAGGAGCGCAGGGGAGGGGCAGAGGGAACAGCAGACTCCTTGCTGGCAGGGAGCCTGACTTGGGGCTCAAACCAAGGACCCTGGAATCATGACCTGAGCCGGAGGCAAAAACTTAACCAGCTGAGCCACCCAGGTGCCTCTCCATATAATTTTAGAATCAATTGACCTGGTTGTACAAAACACTTTGGGATTTTGATAGGAGTTGCATTAAGGCTATGGATCAGTTTCAGAATTAACATCTTTATAGCATTGAGTCTTCCAGTCTATGAACACATTGTCTATTTAAAAAAAAAATATTCTTTGATTACTTTCATCAGTACTTTGTACTTTTCAGCTTGTAGATTTTGCACTTGTTTTGTTGAGTTTATACCACAGTATTTTACTTTCTTTGTTAATTGTTAACGGTATTGTGTTTTTGATAGTTTCTATGTATTCATTAGTAATATATGTAAATGTGATTGATTTTTGTGTATTGGTTTCAAAAGTATAAGTAGCTCTTACTACTATTACCTTATTCCTATTTTTTTTTATTTATCTGTGGGTAATTTGTAGAATTGTTTTAGAGATAATTCTAACATACTGGATAATTGCAAACACTCATGCAAAGGCAATGCTATATAGTTTATAGTTATACATTGAGCCTAACAGTTTGCCAGGTTAGAGTATGATAGAGCTAGAATTCAAAGCCAAGCTTGTACAGAGCTGTTTAAAAAAATGTTTTTGAAGACATTTACATGATGTATTTTGTAAGAAATTTTTTTTATTTTTTATTTTTTGTAAGAAATTTAATTCCTGAAAATGACAACTTGACTAGACTTGCTAAGTATTTCAATACTTATTTTCTTCTTTTCTCTATAGAGAATGTACAAGTGTCTGCTGATATTTTGTGCATTGGGAAACGTTTGGTTTCATTGTCCCTACTCAGTGCTTGTAAATAAATTTTATATTTGAAATTTAAATATTTATCAGATTGGTATTCATTTATTCATTCCTTCATTTATCATTTATGAGGGCAGGTATTATGCTAGGTATTAGATATGCAGAGATGAATAATACACAGTCTCTACTTTTAATTTGATTATAGTCAAATAAAGAAGACTAATAAGAAAGCAGATAAATTTAGTAGAGGGTGTTAAGTGCTCTGATGAAAGTATGTGTAGTTGCTACACAATAGTATGCTGGAGCTGGTTCATGCCAGCACATGGGAGTCATTTATTAAATATTCAGAAGCTTTGCAGATCTGTTTCACCAGTGGTAGCTTAAAATTGGCCAAGGTAGAAGTATTTACACCATGGAAATTGGCGAATGCTACAAATAGTGCTTTGTCTTTTTTTCCTACTTTGTTTTTTTTTTCCTCCTCAGGACATCTACTTTACTAACGTATCATGTTGGTTAGGTATTAAATCCAGTCCTTTACCTCATTGCAACATAAACCCGTTCTGCATTATCATAAGTTGTCACAGGACCAGCTGCTTCTAGTGATTTAAGCAGCGGCCTCTTCCAAACATGGTGGTTTGTTACCCTTTTAGATGAGGAAAGTGAGATTAAGTCTAAATTCCGTGTGGGTTCTGTTTTTATTCCAGAGATTATAAAGCAGCTAACATCACAATCAATTTATACATCGTCAATGAACCTTGGCTCTACTCACTGGCCTGGTGCTCCAGGATTCATTCAGTGACCACAGACAACATTCAGATCCTGAGGCAGATAAATCACCCTTACTTCTTCATGGTGAGCTGGTTGTCCAGATTGTTCTTTCAAGTCTGGTATAGTAGGAATCAAAGTCCTTTATCCCACCCCTACGTTGTCCACTGTGCAGACCCCCTGGGGAGCTACTTAATAGCAGAGACCTCTGTGATATTGGAAATAAGGCATTCTTCTCCCTTCTCTCACCCACATCCTTCTGTGATTTGCAGAGAGAAATTAATATTGTTACAATAACTGCCATTTATTGAGTCTTCACAATATGTTTTTCATGTACTATGTAATTTGACCCTCTCAGTTACACATTCTTATTATCCCCATGAAGAAAGTGAAGTTTGAAGATATTAAGATTCTTGGACATAGTCATATGATGCCACATTCAGAATGAGGTTTGATTCCAGAGTTTTGTTACGGTAGCCCCACCTTCCTAGACGCATGGCAATGATGACGATGACCTGGGTTGTGTGGAGAAAACCAAGTATATTTGACTCCAAAGTGAAAACTGTGTCCTGAACAAAATGCTTTTGAAAAGAAGAGTCAGTCTCAGGGCCTGAGCTCAGTGTGAAGTGTGATTGAGATTCTCCCTCTCCTTCTGCTCCTCCCCCAACTTGCATCCTCTCTCTCAAAATAGGTACATAAAATTTTTAAAAAGGAAAAGAGAGAGCTAGTGTCCAGCCACCTAACTTGATTGCCCTCCTCTCCCTGATACTGCTTATTGTCAGGCTTATTATAACCTTGAACACTTGGGTTATAATCACAGCTAAAATCCTATAATTTGTTATCTGTGGAAGCAGCCCTGGATAACCAGTTAACTGCTACCAAGCTCTTATCTGTTAAAGTAGCTTGACTGAGCTGGACACAATAGTGTACAACAGAAATGAGGTTAATTTCTCTTCATTGTTTAAACTACTCTGTGAGTTAGCCTTTCCCTGCTCCTGAATGAAATCCTACTCAGGTCCCATAACTTTTCTAGTCACTTTTAGGTAATTTTAAAATTTCACTTCCTAGTCACCAAAGAGCCTCAATTCAGAGAAGTGTCTAGTTGAGAGTAAAAACCCAAACTCCAAGCTGTCTTAAAAAGGTACGCGGTTAAGCAGAGAAGCCCAAATGAGAAGCATAAATTTCGGTTGCCTTCGCCGTCCCTCTGGGCATCACTAGCCCTTGTTTAGAGTCAGGACCAGGGCGTCACTAGCCCTTGCTTAGGGTCAGGACCAGGAGAAAAAGAATCAGGGTCAGGACACAGTCTCATAGAGCCAGTACTGCATTGAGGTCTGGTGGCAGTGTAAAATTACTGATACCTTTGTTCTCAGTGGCTTGGGTAACTTTCTGGGAATGACCTTGAAAAAAACCTTGAATGGCAGGTCCCTTCACTAGGTGAAGCCTTTCTATTTGTCTGTCCTCATATAATTTTCCTTTCCTTCCCTGATATTTTTCTAACATTTTGTTTTTAAAAATTGATTACAAAGTAAGCCTGTTCATTATATGAAATTCGGTCATTATAAAAATACATATATCTGAAAGCAACACACCACTCTATCATTCTGTCCCCTAAATCAGTAATGTATCAGAGTTGTATACCTGATTTGATCCTCCCTTTTCACTTCATTGCTCCCTGACCAATTTTACTTGATGATGCCCCTGAGGGTGACACTTTTTACTTTTCCTTGAACTTTTCCTCACCCTATCCTAAGGTCGTTCTGTGAACTGAATAATAACCATAATAACAATAATAATAACAACAGTCATGATGACAACAATTAATAATTAATGAGCAGCCACAAGAGCTAAGGAAGCATTCCAAGCACTTTAAGGGTGTTTTCACATATCATCCTCACAACAGCCCGCTAAGCATGTATAGTAGAAGTCCTTAAATAACTTCCACTAAAACCCTTAAAAAAAAAAGACATTTATTTATTTACTTGAGAGAGAGAGAGAAAGAGAGAGAGAGAGAGAATGAGCAGGGAGAGGGGCGGAAGGGCAGAGAGAAGCAGACTCCCTTGGGCAGGGAACCCATTGGGCAGGGCTCAATCCCAGGACCCTTTGTATATATTAAATGAAGCTTTATTAAATCTTTTTATTTTAATACTTGGATTGATACTATTTGAATTGACAATAAATTCATGTGATTCAAAATTCAAAGAGTACAAAAGGATATAAAGTTTAAAAAGAAACTTTTTTCTATATGTGGCTTTGGCTTTTTTAAAGACTCCAATGTCACTTTGTTCAGGAAAGTGGGACCAGTATCACCTGAGTTTTCTCAAACAGCTCACACTCTGGAGTTAGAATATGCAGTTTTAAGTCTTGGCACTACCACACTTGGAAACATTAGTTAGCTTGTCTGTGCTTTTTGTTTATTAGGAAATTGAGGATAATGATAGTACAACAGAATTACTTTTATCCATCACGATCTACTCTGATCATTGGTCTGTTAACTGAAGAGGTTAAAGTGGGGAATTATAAATGTATGTGTGTGTGTGCATGTGTGTATTTACAGTCTGTCAGCTTTTACTACTTAAAAAAAAAAAAAGAAACACCTCAAGTGTAGTGCCTTAAGACAAATATTTATTTGTCACATTTTTTGTGATGGCTAAGTGGTCCTCTGGTCTGAGCCAGCTTGGTGTAAGAGTAGGATGAGTGCATCCATATGTCTCAGGTCTTTTTTTTTTTTAATTTTTATTTATTTATGATAGTCACAGAGAGAGAGAGAGAGAGAGAGAGGCAGAGACACAGGCAGAGGGAGAAGCAGGCTCCATGCACCGGGAGCCTGATGTGGGATTCGATCCTGGGTCTCCAGGATCGCGCCCTGGGCCAAAGGCAGGCGCCAAACCGCTGCGCCACCCAGGGATCCCCATATGTCTCAGGTCTTACCTGGAATGCCTGGGATCTTTCTTCATGTGATCACTCATCCTCAAGGAGGCCAGTTTGAGCAAGTTCAACTGGTGGCTGTGGGTTCCCAGCAATAAGAAAGGTCAAGCCCCAGTGCACATACAGTTTTTAAGGCTTTCCTGGTGTGTAGTCTGTGGGCCAAAGACAATTACATGGCCAAGTCCAGAATCAAGGTAGGGTAGGGGAGAAATAGACTTCATTTACTGATGGAGAGGAACAGCAAAGTCATACTATATACATTCCTACATTTTGGGTGAAATATTGTCATTTTTGTAAATGATCTGTCACATACATACCTCATACATTTTAATTTAGAATATTCATTTACTTTGTAACACAGAGTCAAAGTTTTTGAGGTTACTTCAGTGGGTGGAATTCTATATTACATTTGCTTATTTAAACACCCAAATGAACCAGCTATGATTTCTAAGTTTTGTTTCCTTAAAGCATAACAAGAACATAAAATCACTGAAAGAAGCTGTCTGAATGAGGGATTCACCCAGATTTTCATAATGCTCTTATCCCAATCTCTTAACAGTGTTTCACTCATACTTCATTCCGTTGTAGTTTAATAACCTGTTCTGTCTTCACTGAGATTTTCAAAGCATTGGCTTAGTTTTCTTGAAAATGGCATATCACTTAGATTTATAGATTTGAGTAACATTTAATTACACTGCACAGTTATAATAAGTACACTGTTCTAAGCCATTTAGGGAGGAAGAATGACTGATTCTTAGTAAATGGACAGCTCACCTGATGGGAAACCTGGAGTAGACCAAGCTATTTGTCACTCTTTCCCAGAGGGGATTAAGAGCCTGGGTTTAGGGGTGCCTGGGTGGCTCAGTCAGTTAAGCATCTGCCTTTGGCTCATTTCATGATCCCCGCCAGGGTCCTGGGATTGAGCCCTGCCCAATGGGTTCCCTGCCCAAGGGAGTCTGCTTCTCTCTGCCCTTCCGCCCCTCTCCCTGCTCATTCTCTCTCTCTCTCTCTCTTTCTCTCTCTCTCTCAAGTAAATAAATAAATGTCTTTTTTTTTTAAGGGTTTTAGTGGAAGTTATTTAAGGACTTCTACTATACATGCTTAGCGGGCTGTTGTGAGGATGATATGTGAAAACACCCTTAAAGTGCTTGGAATGCTTCCTTAGCTCTTGTGGCTGCTCATTAATTATTAATTGTTGTCATCATGACTGTTGTTATTATTATTGTTATTATGGTTATTATTCAGTTCACAGAACGACCTTAGGATAGGGTGAGGAAAAGTTCAAGGAAAAGTAAAAAGTGTCACCCTCAGGGGCATCATCAAGTAAAATTGGTCAGGGAGCAATGAAGTGAAAAAGGAGGATCAAATCAGGTAATTATAAAACTCACATTAAGAGGACCCAGGAGATGGAGCTCTGGGAAATGGGTGATTCAGGCAAAGAGCATGGAGAAGGCAATCTGTTAGTTAAGGAGGAGTTATAATTTCAACATGCTTATTTGAAGCATGATGATTTTTAAAAATATTTTATTTATTTATTCATGAGAGACAGAGAGAGAAGCAGGCTCTCTGCAAGGTGTCCGATGCAGGACTTGACCCTGGATCCCGGGATCACGCCCTGAGCCGAAGGCAGATGCTCAACCACTGAGCCACCCAGGTGTCCGTGAAGCATGATGATTTAGAAGAAAAATTCCTGGATGCTGGTTCACAGACTAGTTGCTTTAGCATTACCAGGGAAGCTTATTCAAAATGCATAAATTCTAATTCCTGAGGGATTTAGTGAGACCTGTGACCTTGTATTACTAAAAGCTGCCCAGGTAGATTTGGATGTCCAGCCAGGTTTGGGAAGCCATACTATGGAAACATGGAGCAGTAGAACTCAAGAAACTTGGGCTATAGTCAAGGGCCTAGATTAGCCTTGCTATGTGACTTCTCTGGGACTCGTCTGTCTTTGAGGGTTAAGGGGAATGAAGGTTATGAAGTGTTCTGTCCCTTGTAGAGTCCCCTGCACGTATAAGGGGTGATTGTTAGGTTATGAGCAGGTACACACTGTGTTTGAGAGCACATCAGAGTTCTTCCATCTGCTTTGCCTGCCCCGTCTCCCCCTGCTCTTCCCTCAGCCCTGGCAGGAGAGCAAAGGACTTGGCTTTTGTGAGCTAAAAATCCCTTCCAACTGTAGTCTTTTAAAATTGTTTTGTTTTCTGTTTTGCAGACACCAGGTTACTATATGTTCATGTGGCTTTTCATGGATAGTGTTTCTGCGGTTCTCATCGTTACCATATTTTATTTTCATTGGTAAGCCTATATTTGTAATTTTAAATGAATATTTCCCAAGATTAAAGTGTAAGTGGTTCTTATGGAAAGTTCAGAAAAAATGCTTAGACTCTTCCTGTAATCCCACATGGCAAACTCTCAGGAAGACAGGGTTTAAAATCTCATTACTTCTCATGCTGCTTGTACCTCCTCACGTCCTTTCTATTCAACACAGAACAATATTCTAAGAATAAGGACTCTCACTTAAGCCTAGTCAAATCCTGTTACTACAGATTCATTGTGGACCAGTTGTAAAAGGACAAAGGTTGAAGGTTGTACAGAACAAGTGCCTCATCTTCCTGCTTCCATGAAACAAAGCAAGTTCACAAACTGGGAAGCCTGGGCTTTAGTCCTGGCTTTGTCTTTTAGTAGCTGGGGGACCCTGGAAAATCACTGCCTCTTTCTAGGCTATAGGCTTATTATCTGTCCAAAAAGATGACATTTAGAATCCTGCAAGGCAGATGTTATGGATTGCAGGATTCAAGGTGGGAAAGGGAACACCCAGGTAGAAGAATTTTAGGTAGAGGAGACCATAGTTGTTTAGGCCTCATCACACCCATCATTTATTTGTGAGTTATTCTTTAAAGAGGAAAGTATAAACCCTGTACTTAAGTGAGAATTTGACTGGATGATGTTTCTTTTCTGACCACTGCCTTGGATTATTGTCTTTTTTGGAAGAGATCTATGAGGCTCATGGATAGTCTCTTTCCTTCCAGGTGGAGAGAGCGGAAAAAAGAAATGTTCGATAATGCCAGCATTTACACAGGTAAAGTCAGAGGTCTACCCTGATCCTATCTCTTCATCCCTACCCACTGCCTCCAGGACATGAAGCCTGCTTTTCATGCTTCTGAGAAGAGCTGAGGGAGTCTGGGGAAAATGGGATTGGGGATCAGGGAAAAGTTGAGAATTGTCAGCTGGAGAGTCCTTGACATAGGCTTCATTTTGGACTTTCTCAAATGTTGGCAGTGAGACCTCTTGAAGATTTTGAGCATGGGTGTTTATTTGTTCACTTGTTCATATCTTAATTCATCACATAGTTAGTTATTGAGTACCCTCTTTGTGCCAGGCACTCTAAGAAAGACTGAAAATAATTGAAAGCTATCATGCAGGGTGGTGCAAGAGAGAGAGGGCCTGGCCCGCAAAGAGCAGCAAGGAAGGTGGCAAAAGTAGACAGTTGATGCCATTGAGCTAGGCACCAAGGTCCAGCTACCAAAGTAGCTGTCATGCCCAGTAGAGCTCTATGGGGTGATGTATGTTGGAGGGTGGAGGGAGAAAACTGTAGAGATCCTGAAAGACTTTACTAGAGTCTAGGCTCTGCACATAAGCAATGAAGAGATGGCAAATGAGCTTCTTCAAGGGAGCTATATGTTTAGAATTCTGTGTATAACAGAGTAACATTATTTAGCAGAGTAACTCAGGGGCTGAGGAAGTGAGATAGGCCCAGTAAAGGGAAGGAGAGCTGGATTTTATTTTTCAGGAGGCTGTGGGGATAATCACACGGTGAGTGACTAGTTGGGAAGCCAGTGCAATGTCAAAGGAAAACCAATTATGAGGCAAAAAACTGGGCAATACTTGATAGATTTCTTCCACAGCTCCTGGAGCCTTAGGTAAAGTTGGTACCATCATAGAATCATGAATTATTGTAATTTCTTGTGGATAGTGGTGAAGATCCTGAAATGCCATACACCAACTGGCAGAGGGTTGAACTGATAAAATACTTAAGTGTTGCAGGAATGGATCCATAGGGACCATGAAAAAAAATAAGTACAGAAATATGAATAAATTAAATGGAGAGCAATAGTCTTGCATACTATGAAACTGAAGGTTCAGACTAAGCTCACTCAAATCTCACAGAGCAGAAAGATCTCAAGTAACTCTGTGTTATATGGATTTTAAAGATTGCTTTACTGGCTGTTAAGAAGTCTGAAGGCTTTAACCTTATGATTTTCAGTAGTTGTATTAGTAGACCAAAGCTGCTATAACTGAATACCACAGTTTAGATAGCTTAGACAACAGAAATTTATATTCTCTGTTCTAGATGCAGAAAGTCCAAGACCAATCAATGTGTCAGCAGGTTTGGTTTCTTCTAAGGCCTCTCTCATTGGCTTGCAGATGGCCACTTTCTTCTGTTTCCTCATATAGCCTTTCCTCTGTGCATACACACATACCAGTGTGTTTAGATTTTCTTTTCTCCAATTAGATTGTATTAGGTCTCATTTTAAGCACTTTTTTAAAGGCCTTATTTCCATGTCTAGTCAGATGTGAAGTACTGGGGGTTGGCACTTCAGCATGTGAACTTGGGGGGCCCAAAATTCAGCCCATAATAGTAATAGAGCCAGGAAATAAGAAAACAAACAAACAAACAAACATGGAAATGGTGATGAAAGTATGTATAGGAGAAGTTTTGAAGGAAAATTCAAAGAAGTGTATAAATAACGGATGAAGGAAAAAGTACTTGGTTAACTGGACCACACCTATCCACTATGTTGAAATGATGAGAAAATAAGATGAATAGAAAATGAATTAAGAATTTTTCCTTTTTTTTAAAAATATTTTTTAGTTGCCTGTTACAGAAACCAGTTTTGCCTGATCTAAGCAGAAAGAAAATGTATTAAAAGGCTGTTTGAGTGCCCCTAAGAGATATCTAGAAGGTACAGGACCAAGTTTAGAATCAGGGAAGGAACAAGGAAGACTGAAGCTAAAACCACAGCCCAGATCCATTGAGACTCAAGAGAATAGAGCCTCAGACACTAAGCACAGTGTCACTCACATCTTGCACCACAACAGCCTCCAGGATGGGCAAGTACTGCTGCAGCTGCTGCTGCCACCATAAGGCATACATCAACTTTCTAGCTTCAGGATGTATTTTTCAGCACTGTAAAGTAATCAGTCCTTTGTCTTCTGCCTTGTTTAGTTTCTTATGGAAAGTCTTGCAAAAAAAAAAAAAAAAAAAGCCCATTTTATCTGTTGTTCTACTTGTAACATGTCCTTTTTTTCTCTAGCTGCTTTTTAAGATTGTTCCTTTTGTTACTGGTCTTCAGTAATTTGATTATGGTTTACCTTGGATATGTGTGTGTGTGCATGTGTGTATCCTGCTTAGGGTTTGCTGAACTCTTAGATCAGTCAGTATAATTTTCATCAAATTGGATAAATTTTTAGTCTTCATTTTTTCAAATATTTCCTGTTCCTACCCTCTTCTGAGATTCCAATTACATGGATATTAGAAAGTTCAATACTATCCCATAGGTTGCTGAGACTCTGTTCATTGTTATTTTTGTACTATTTAATTTCTGTGCTTCATCTTGAGTAGACTCTATTTCTGTATTAGTTTTTTATTGCTGTGTAACAAATTATTATAAACTTAGCAGCTTAAAATAATACAGATTTATCATCTCACAATTTCTATGGGCCATAGGTTCAGGCATGGGTTAACCAGGTCTTCTACTTAAGAGACTCACCAGGCTGGATCACCGGGGTAGCTCAGTTGGTTGAGTATTCAACTCTTGGTTTCAGCTTGGGTCGTGATCTTGGGATTATAGGTTCAAGCCCCATGATGGGCTCCATGTTCAGCATGGAATCTGCTTGGGATTTCTCCCTCTCCCTCCCTTGCTCTCTCTTGCATCTGTTCTCTCTCTCTCTCTCTCTCTCTCTCTCTCTCTCTCTCTCTCACATACATAAAATCTAAACTAAATAAAGTCTCACCAGGCTAAAATCAAGGTATATGCCTAGACTGCAATCCCATCTGACACTTTTAAATCCTCCTCCAAGATCACTCATTGTTAGAAGAATTTAGTTCCTTAAAATTGTAGGACTGAAGTTTTTATCTGTTTTCTTGAT
Organism: Vulpes lagopus; assembly: GCF_018345385.1. Taxonomy (NCBI): domain Eukaryota; kingdom Metazoa; phylum Chordata; class Mammalia; order Carnivora; family Canidae; genus Vulpes; species Vulpes lagopus. The sequence continues at coordinate 28,161,770 of NC_054838.1, read as the reverse complement.
CACTGTTGCCAGGGTTTTCTCTGAGTTCCTAAAGCCTAACTTTAGGTCCCAGTCATATGGCTCTCTCACAAGGCAGTTTACTTCTTCAAAGCAGGAGAATGTCTTATAGCAGTTAGGTTCAGGAACAAGACACCAAAGGAAGAAAATAACAGATAAAACAGAAACCAAGTTGAAGCATGATTGTCATAAATCTAGCCATTTTATTAATCACATCAAATATAAATGGACCAAATATTCAAAAGTAGAGATTGTCAGACTGGATAGAAAATAGAAAAAAGCTGGACCCAATCATATATTGTCTACAGAATAGTTAAATACAAAGTCAACAGAAGATCAAAAGTAAAAGATTGGGAAAATGATATGCCATGCAAACAATAAGCATAATAAATAATACCTGAAAAAAATTACTTCAAAACTTGGAGCATTACTGGAAACAAGGATTTGGTAATGATGAAAAGGTCAGTATATCAAGAAGGCATTATAATTAGAACTCTATAAACACATGAAACAAAACTGAGAGAAGTCATACTTAGGCATGTTAACTTCCTCTCTCAGTACCTACAAGAACAACAAAACACACAAAAAATCAAATCAGGAATATAGAAGTCTGAACAACACCTTGATCTAAGTGAGATAAAATATACAGAACAACTGAAGAATATATAATATTTTCAAATGCATGTGGCATATTTGCCAAAATAGACTGACAAGCTAAAAAACAAGTCTCAATAAATTTCAAAAGACTAAAATCTTAAAGTATGTTCTGTGACCACAACAAAATTAAACTGGAGATTAACATTCATGAAGTATCTAGATAAGTTTCTAAGTGCTGGAAATTAATGTATTTCTAAACATCTCATTGATCAAGGGATAAATCACAAGAGAAATTAGAAAATATTTGAAATTAAATGATGATGCATCTACAACAATGAAATTTGTGGGATAAACCTAAAGCAGGACTTGGAAATTTGTAACTTTAAATTTTGGAAGGAAGAAAGTTTAATATTGATGAAGTTTCTACCTCAAGAATCTAGGAAAAAAAGACTACATTTTCCCCCAAGTGAAAGGAAGGAAATAATAACAATAGCAGGAATCAGTAAAATAAAAGACACTGAAAAAAAAAATAGAGAAAATGAAAAAAGTGAAAAGTTGATTTTTGGAGAAGATTAATAAAATTGATAAACCCTTAGCAAGATGAGAGAGGGAGGGAGGAGGAAGAGAGAGAGAGATTGACTCCAGATATGAATGAAAAACAGATTATCCAGATCCTAAACATAAAAAGGAAAATTAGGAATATTTTTTGTGCCATTAAAGTTTAAACTTAAGTGAAATAGATAAATTCCTTGAAGTACGTGGCTTACCAGAACTGAGAGAAGAAATAGAAAATTTTAATAATTCACTATGAGAATCAAATGTGTATCCCAAAAACCTCACCAAAAGTCCAGGCCCAAGGAGTTTCACTGGTTAATCAAATATTTAAGAAATAATGCTGATTTTATACCAACTCAGAAAAAAAGAAGCAGCATTTTCCAGCAGTTTTTGAGGCCTCCACTACCCTCATATAAAGCCTTGTGACAGAGATATTACAATAACTAAATTTATAGATCAATATTATTATGAACTTAGAACTAAAAATCTCAAACAAAATATTAGCAAATTGAATTCATCAGTATATAAAAAAGATAATAAGTCATGAGCAAGTGGGGTTTATCCCAGTAGTGTAAGATGGACATATAAAAAAAAAAACGATGGACATATCATTTGAAAATTAATATAATTCAGTGAATTAATAAAGAAAAAGTATATTTGACAAAATTCAATACCCATATATGATAAAAATCTCTGGGAAAACTAGTAGAATGAAACTTCCTCAATCTAATGAAAAATATCTTCAAAAACCGACAGCCAATATCATTTTTAATGGTGAAACAATGAATGTTTTCCCTCTAAGATCAGAAATAAGGCAAGTATATCTGCTCTCAGCACTTGTATTCAGCATTGTGCTGGAGATCCCAGCCAAGTTAGTAAGATAAATAACAAGCATAAAGGAAGGGGAGAAAACACTCCTCATATGCAGATATTATTAATTACATTTTAAAAATTCTAGACTTCCCAGGACAGACAGCAGAGTAAGAGAGGACTCTGATAAGCTCCCTTCATCCCATGGATGCAGATAGTTAACCCTCATGTCAGTGTAAATGACCCAGAAAATGTCCCAGAGACTGGTAGAACTTCATAACTAAATGTAGAGAAGAGGCCACATCAAAGAGAATAGAAGGACAGATACACAATGCGGAACTGAACCTCACAGGTTTGGCCACTTGAGGGACGGAGCTATGGCTGTGGAGAGGGGAGGGAAAACAGACCATCACACCTGGAAGCATGGACAGGGAAGATGAATCCCTGTAATATTTGGCTTTGAGAACCAGAGGGATGAGGGTTGGAGTGCCTGGGTGGTGCGGTTGGTTAAGTGTCTGCCTTTGGCTCAGGTCATGATCCCAGGGTCCTGGGTTTGAGCCCTGACTCACGCCCTCTGCTCAGCAGGGAACCTGCCCCTCCTTCTCCCTCTCTCCCTGCTTGTGTTCTCTCTGTGAAAGAAATAAAATCAGAAAGAAAGAAAAGAAAAAAGCCACAGGGGCTAAATTTCATGAGTTCTTACCACCAGTGGGACTTAAACCCTGGAACTTTAAAAATCAGTAGGCTTGTCTTTAGGAGTGTCAGGAGGGCAATAGGAAACTCTTAAAGAGACACCCTTAAAGAGACAGTGCAACAAATAGCCCACAGAGATACAGCACGGAAGCAGTTTGAAAACCTCCTGGGGCATAGAGGAGGGAGGGTTATTTACTAATCTCAGAGTTCACTGAGGGCTTCTTCAGGACCAAAGAAGCTGGCAGGCACCATTTATCTCCCTTGCCCCACTGCATATAAACACATGGTCCTTTGGGGGAACCAGTGTGGCACTAACATTCACTACCTAACTTGCTTATACTCCACCCCACACCCTTAAGCCAGGCTTGCCTCAGTACTGGTGCTGCGGGTCCCCTTGCCAAGAAAACCAGCACAAATCTTGTCAATACCACATCTCTTAACTGTAGTTTGCAGGGCCTACATCCAGTGGCAACTGGTCATTTCCCATGGATAATGGTCACACGTTGTTAAAACTGTGTGTCCAGCCCATGTGTCCTTTGCGGTGTTTCCTGTTTCTGGCCGGTTCCTATTTTTGCAGTGGCTGTGCTTCCTCTATGGAAGAGGACCAGTGCCATCTTGTTAAAAATGTGTCCCCCACCCACTACTTTGAAGAACAAAAGATGTAGTTGACTTTGCTAATGCACAGAAACAGACACAGAGAGTGTCAAAATGACACTGGGGAATATGTCCCAAATGAAAGAACAGGACAGAATCATAGCAAGAGACCTAAGGGAAACAGAGGTAAGTAATATGCCTGATAAAAAATTTAAAGTAATGATCATAAATATACTGGACTTGAGAAAAGAGTGGGTGACATCAGTGAGACCCTTAACAAAGATATGAAAGAAAACAATCAGAGATGAACCACAGTCACTGAAATTAAAAATATACTAGGTGGGAAAAATACCAAGCTAGAAGCATCAGAAGGATGGATCAGCCACCTGGAGGATAGAGAGTAATGGAAAGTAATCATGCTGAACAGGTGAGAGAAAAAAAAAAACATGCAAAATGAGAATAGACTTAGAGAACTCGGTGACTCCCATCAGGTGTAATAACATTCACATTATAGGGATCTCAGAAGAAAAAGAACAAAGTGGGCAGAAAAGTGTTGGGGAAATAAGAGCTGAAAACTTTCTGAATTTGAGGAAGGAAACAAATTCAGATCCAGGAGGCACAGAGACCTTCCAACAAAAATCAACCCAAGGAAATCCATACCAAGACACATAGTAATTAAAATAGCAAAAAGCAGGGATAACAAATTTTAAATGCAAGAGAAAAGAGAATGTTACAAGGGAAACTCCTCAAGGCTGTTGGTGGATTTTTTTGGCAGAAACTATGCTGGCCAGAAGGGAGTGGCATAATATATTCAAAATGCTGAAAGAGAAAAATCTGCAGTCAAGAATAGTATATCCAATAAGGCTAGCATTCAGAATAGAAGGAGAGAGAAAGAGTTTCCCAGACAGACAAAAGTTAAAGGAGTTAATGACCACTAAACCAACCCTATAAGAAATTTTAAAGAGGACTGACTGGAAAGGAAAGACCAAAAGTAAGAGTAAGTAGGAAGCACAAAACCAGTAAAAAAAAAAAAAAAAAAAAAAGAGTAAATCTGTAGAAATCGGTCAAGGAACTCACAAAATGAAATGATGTGAAGTGTAATACCATATATCTATAATGCGGGGAGGAGAGGAGTAAAAAATGGGTTCAACCTTAAGTGACCATCAACATATAGACTGCCATATACAAAGGTGTTATCTACAAACCTAATGGGAACAACAAATCAAAAACAAATAATAGATACGCAAAAAATAAAAAGGAAGCAAAGTACCTCACTAAAGAAAGCCAACTTAAGGTGAGGGAAAAATCCACAAAACCAAATACACAACAAATAACAAAATGGTAATAAATACATACCTATCAATAATTACATGGAATGTAAATGGACTAAATACCACAATTAAAAGACACAGGTTGATAGAGTGGATTAAAAAACTTTATCTATATGCTGCCTACAAGAGCCTCACTTCAGACCTAGACACATACAGATTGAAAGTGAGAAGATAGAGAAACATTTATCATGCAAATGATAAGCTGAGGTAGCAATACTTAGACAAAATCGACTTTAAAACAAAGACTGTAACAAGAGATGAAGAAGGGCACTGTATAATCATTAAGGGGACAATACAACAAGAAGACATAACAGTTGTAAATATTTATGCACTCAACATGGGAACATCCAAATACATAAACCAGTTAATAGCAAATATAAAGGAACGAATCTATAGTAATACAGTAATAGTAGGGGACTTTAACACTCCACTTACATCAATGGCCAGGTCATCTAAACAGAAAATCAACAAGGAAACTGGCTTTGAATGACAGATGCAAAAATCCTCAACATAGCAAACTGAATCCAGGAATACATTTTTAAAAAATCATTCACTATGATCAAGTGGGATTTATTTCTGGTTTGCAAGGGTGGTTCAGAATTTGCACAAATCAATCAGTACATCACATCAATAAGAGGATAGAAACCATGTGATCATTTCAATAGATGCAGAAAAAGCATTTGACAAAGCACAACATTCATACGTGATAAAAAAAAATACACCTCAATGAAATAGGTTTAGAGGGAGCATACCTCAACATAATAAAATCCATATGTGGAAAACCCACAGCTAACATCATCCTTAATGAGGAAAAACTGAGAGCTTTCCCCCTAAGGTCAGGAATAAAACAAGGTGTCCACTCTCACCACTTTTATTCAACATAATATTGGAAGTCCTAGCCATAACAATACTGAGCAAAAAAATAAAAGTCATCTAAATCAGTAAGGAAGAATTTTTCAGATGACATTTCTATATATAGAAAAGCTGAAAGATTCTATTAGAATCTCTAGATTCTAATAACTGCTAGAACTGAAAATTCAGTAAAATCATGGGGTACAGAATCAATGCACAGAAATCTTGCATTTCTATACACTAATTATGAAGCAGCAGGAAAAGAAATCAAGAAAACAATCCCGTTTACAATTGTACCAAAAATAATAGAATACGGGGATCCCTGGGTGGCGCAGCAGTTTGGCGCCTGCCTTTGGCCCCGGGCGCGATCCTGAAGACCGGGGATCGAATCCCACATCGGGCTCCTGGTGCATGGAGCCTGCTTCTCCCTCTGCCTGTGTCTCTGCCTCTCTCTCTCTCTCTCTCTCTCTCTCTCTGTGACTATCATAAATAAATAAAAATTTAAAAAAAATAATAGAATACCTAGGAATAAACCTAGCCAAAGAGATAAAAGACGTGTACTCTGAAAACTATATAAAATGCTGATGAAAGAAATCAAAGTTGACAAAAAGAAACGAAAAGACATTTCATGCTCATGGATTGGAAGAAAAAGTATTGTTAAGATGTCTATACTACCCAAAGCAATCTACACACTTAATGCAATTCCTATCAAAATACCAACAGCATTTTTCACAACTAGAACAAACAATTCTAGAATTTGTATGGTACCAAAAAAGACCACAAGTAGCCAAAATAATCTTGAAAAGCAAAACTAGAGGCACCATGAGTCTGGACTTAAAGTTATATTACAAACTTGTAATTAAAACAGTATGGTACTTGCACAAAAATAGGCACATAGATCAATAGAACAAAAAAAAACCTCAGAAATAAACCACAACTATATGGTCAGTTGATCTTTGACAGTGAAGGAAAGAATATGCAATGAGAAAAAGTCTCTTCAACAAGGGGTGCTGGGAAAACTGGACGGCCACATGCAAAAGAATGAAACTGGACCACTTTCTTACACCATACTCAAAAATGAAGCCAAAATCTTAAATAACATCATTTACAACACCATAAAAACAAAATAGGAATAAATTTAAGGAAAATGTTGCAAGCTCTCACAAAGAAGATATGGTTGGCCACTGAAAGCTACAAAAGTTTACTGAGAGAAGGCATACATAAATGGACCAATATGCCACATTTATGAATTAGAAAACCTAATAAATACTAGTTGTCATGGAATTGACCTACAAATTCCGTTAAAGAGTGCTGTTGTAATCCTCTTCTTCCTGTGAAGCTGACAGAAATGAAGTTCATGTACACAGCCATTTCTTCAAGATTGACATTACACTCAGGGCAAAAACAATTGAGTTCTTGGTTTACTTTGGATTCTCATTATCTTGTAGATTTTAGCCCCACAGTTCATGACCATGTGGTAAAACCTTAGATGATTTTAAGCTGTTTTCTTAGTTTTAATTATTACCCAGTTTTTAATTTGTCTTTTGTAAGATTCAGTTTCCTAGCTCCATTAGTAAATGTAGTCTCCATCATTTATTTTTCTATCAATTAGATTAAAATTATTTTTTGAGCACTTAGGACACTTCTGAGTACTGTGTATATAGTGTCAAGCAAGATAAAGTCTCTGCCCTTAAAAAGCTCCCATTCTAATTAAGGATGTATTCATTTGTCTCTTCAAATTGATGTGGAAGCAAAGGTTGTGAAATGCCTGAATTTTAAGTAGATGTCACTTCCTGCCTTCTGACGGCTTCCATGGTGACCTAAAATCTCATACACTAGACTCTTAAACTCCAGCACCATGCTGAATTGGAAGACCATAATAAAAGCTGCACAAAATTTGGGGTAGGGAAAACTAAGGGGGGAAAGAATGTGAGATGGTACGAGAGGGACTAATGTTTTAAAGATAAAATTTCACCACATGACTGGCAAAGATTGGAGAAGTGACATTTGAGGAATCTGTGTTTTTGTTGTTTTATCCCACAGATCCTAAAAGTATAAGCCTCCAAAAGAGAGAACAGGGAAGTCAAAGATCTTCAAATGTATCCACAAAGGCTCCCTTCCGAGTTATGGAAAGTCCTTGGACTCTAGCAGCCCTCTACCCAACTTTAACCAAGAACACAAAGAAACACCCAGGCACTCGTCATTTTTTAGTAGTCCCCAAGAAGAAAGCCAGTGAACCAGAGCAAGTCAAGAAAACCATAAAACCACTGATGCCTCAGAAGGATGCTGTTAGACAGCTGGCATCCACCGAGAAGTCATTTGAACCCACGTGGGATGCTACCAGAAAGGCTACCTTCCAAACTGCATTACCTTCCCCGAAGATGAATAAACCAATAATTTCTTCCTTAGAGATCCTTGAATCTGAAACAGAACCTGAACATACCTCCAGTAGTGAGCCCTCCCAAGAATCCTCTCTTATCATGTTTTCTACCACATCCAGCATATTCTCCTCTGGGCTGCTTTCAAAGAAGAATTAGCTACATCTTGCCTTCTTCTTCCTTTTTGTTTCTGTGCGTAAGAGTGGTGATGGTGGATAGTGGTCAAGAAAGGAGTGCAGAAGGGCCATTGAGGCTCTCAGGAGGATCACTCTGGTCTAGCATTTTCCATAAAGAATGCATCTCAAAGGTATGGGCAAGGGAGTTGTTGTGGTCTTGGAGCTGGAGCTGGTTGTTCTCTGATGTTACAGGGTTTCTCATCTTAACTCTTCATAACACTCCCTGCTAAAGGAATGGCTTTGTGCATATCAGCATGGGAATAAAGACAACCTCTCAGGAACCCAGAAGAGAAATGGTGTATTCTTTGAACCCTTCTGTGATCACTCAGGTTGACAGAAACTAGGGGATGAGTTCAAAAGTGATGCCATCCTAAGTCAGAGAATGAGAAACGGGATAGGCATGGGCATGAGTTGGAGGAAAGATCATGCACATTACATGCACATTCTGTGATCTAGCATGTAGTGAGATGCTTCCTAATAGCTTGTTGATGGCTGATTCTCCAGTGGGATGATGGGCATAATCCCATGCCCACCCAATGGCCCTAGACCTTGAGCAAAAATCAGAGCCACAGCAAGTGTCTGGAGACTTACTGATTTGGAAGATTCCAAAGAAGGCAAGCATGGATCTACCAAGTGAAAGAGGCAATGCAATGAGATAAAAGTGGAATATTTTTAGATACTTAGAGCTTTATCCTCTTGACACTAAGGTTAGGGTATTACCACTTCTCTCAGATAAAAGTTAATCTAGTGGATGAATCAAGTTAAACAGAACTATAGTAAAAAACTAAATGTAATTTTTTTTTTAAGATTTTATTCGTTTATTCATAGACACACACAGAGGCAGAGACACAGGGAGAGGGAGAAGCAGGCTCCATGCAGGGAGCCCGATGTGGGACCTGATCCTGGGTCTCCAGGATCACACCCCAGGCTGCAGGCGGTGCCAAACCGCTGCGCCACCAGGGCTGCCCTAAATGTAATTATTTATAAATATTTAAGTAATTCTTCAAGGTGACAGTGGAAGAACTATCACCAGGCATGCTCTAGACAACATTAGTCCAACAAAACTTTAAATCAATCTTAAATTCTATATTTGTCCTTTTAAAAAAATTGTAGTAAAGGGGTACCTGGGTGGCTCAGTCAGTTAAACATCTGATTCTTAATTTCAGCTCAGGTCATGATCTCAGGGTTGCAGGATTGAGCCCCACATCCAGCTCTATGTTCAGCAAGGAGTCTACTTGGAATTCTCTCTCTTCTCTCCCTTTCCCTCTGTTCCTCCTCCTCCTCTCTCTCTCTCTCTCTCTCTCTCTCTCTCTCTCAAATAAGCCTTTTTTAAAAAGTAAAAATAAAAAGCTTCTGCAAAGCAAAGGAAACAACAGAGGGAAAGGGCAACCTACAGAAGGGAAAAATGGTTGCAACCCTATTTCATATAAAAGGTTAAATCCAAAATATATAAGGACCTCCTACAATTCAACAGCAAATACACACACACACACACACACACACACACACACACACACAAACATACATACCTGGGTAAAAAGTGGGAACAAGACCTGAGTAGATATTACTCAAAAGAAGATATGCAAATGGCCAATAAGCACATGAAAACATCATTAATTATCAGGAAAATTAAAATCAAAACCACAAAGAGAAATCACCTCACACCTGTTAGAATGGTTATTATCAAAAAGACAAAAGATAACGTATGTTAGTGAGGATGGCAAGAAAAGGGAACTCTTACACACTGCTGATGAGAATGTAAATTGTTAGAGCCACTATGGAAAACTGTAGAGAGGTGCTTCAAAAAATAAGAAAATAGAACTACCATATGATCCAGCAATTCCGCTATTGTTGGGAACACATCCAAAGGAAATGAAACCAGTACCATTAAGAGATATCTGTACTCCCATGTTTATTGCAGCACAGCACTATTCACAATAGCCAAGATACAGGAACAACCTAAATGTTTGTTGATGGAGGAATGGATAAAGGAAATGTAGTAATGGATTTTTTTTCTTTTTAAGATTTTATTTATTTATTCATGAGAGAGAGAGAGAGGCAGAGACACAGGCAGAGGGAGATGCAAGCTCCATGCAGGGACATGAAACTTGATCCCGTGTCTCCAGGATCAGACCCTGGCTGAAGGTGGTGCTAAACTGCTGAGCCACCCTGACTGCCCAGTGGAATTTCTCTTTTGGTTTCCATGTGCATGGAATATCTTTTTCAATCCTTTCACTTTCAGTCTGTGTATCCTTAAAGTTGAAGTGAGTCTCTTATAGGTAGCATATAGTTGGGTCTTGTTTTTTATACGTTCAGCTATTATTCTCCTTTGGTTGGAGAACTTAGTCCATTTGCATTTAAAGTAATTATTTATAGGTATGGGCTTATTGCCATTTTGTTAATTGTTTTATAGCTGTTTTGTAATTCTTCTGTTCCTTTCTTTTTCTCTTGCTCCTTCCCTTTGTGATTTGAAAATTTTCTGTAGTGGCATACTTGGGCTCTTTTCTCTCTCTTTTTTTTTTTTTTTTTTTAATTTATGATAGTCACAGAGAGAGAGAGAGAGAGGCAGAGACACAGGCAGAGGGAGAAGCAGGCTCCATGCACCGGGAGCCCGATGTGGGACTCAATCCCGGGTCTCCAGGATCGTGCCCTGGGCCAAAGATAGGCGCCAAACCGCTGCGCCACCCAGGGATCCCGGGCTCTTTTCTCTTTATTTTTGTGTATATTCCATAAGACTTTGCTTTGTGTTTACCATGAAGTTTATGTATAACACAATAATCTACTTTAATTTAATAACAACTTGAGGTTTTTTTTTTTTATTTATTCATGAGAGACATAGAGAGAGAGAGAGGCAAAAACACAGGCAGAGGGAGAAGCAGGCCCCATGCAGGGAGCCCCAAGTGGACTTGATCCTGGGACTCCAGGACCACGCCCCGGGGCCGAAGGCAGGCACCAAACCGCTGAGCCATCCAGAGATCCCCCAGCAACTTGCGATTGAACACATACTAAAGCTATACATTTTTACTCTTACACCCCCACATTTTGTTTTTGATGTCACAATTTAAATCTCTTTATCTTGTATATCCATTAACAAATTATTATATAGTTATTTTTATTGTGTTTTTTAGCCTTTATACTGGATCACACCAGCATTACATTAGATTATTCTGAATTTAATTGTATATTTACTTTTATCAATGAGATTGGTACTTTCATGTATTTTCCTGTTACTAAGTAACACTCTTTCATATCAGCTTAAAGAAGTCCCTTTAACATTTAAGGCTGGTCTAGTGGTGCTAAACTCCTTCAGTTGTTGCTCATCTGTAAAACTCTTTAACTCTCTCAGCTCCAAAGGCTAACTTTGCTGGATAGAATATTCTTGGTAATGCTTTTTTTTTTTTTTAAGTACTTTGAATACATGGTGCCACTTTCTCTTGGCCTGCAAAGTTTCTGCTGAAAAATCTGCTTATAATCTTATGGGGTTCCCTTGTATGTAACAAATTGTTTTCCTCTTGCCACTTTTAAGATTTTCTGGACCTGGATATCAGCTTCATTCCCCAGGTTAGGAAAGTTTTCAACCATTATTTTTCCAAATAACTTTTCTACCCCTTTCCCTCTCTTTTCTTTTTCTGGAACCCCTATAAAGTGCATATTAGTCCACTTGATGTGGCCCAATAAGGTCCTTAAGCAATCATCACTATTTTTTATTCTTTTTATTCTTCTGATTGGATGAATTCCACTGCTGCCTTCAAGTTTGCTTGTCCTGTTTTAGCTTTATCTAGTATGCTGTTGAATCCCTCTGTTGAATTTTTCCAGTTCATTTATTGTATTATTCAGGTCTGTAATTTTTGCTTGGTACTTTCTTGTATTTTCTGTCTCTTTGTTGAAATTCTTAACTTTGTTTATTCATTGTTTCCTGACCTTGGTGAACATACTTATTGCCATAATTTTCAACTCTTTGGTAGGTAAATCACTTATCTCTTTTTCATTAGGGTCTTTTTCTGAGGTTTTATCTTGTTCTGGCATTTCGAACACATTCCTCTATTTCTTCATTTTCCTTGACTGTGTTGATTTCCATGCCTTAGGTAAAACAGCCATCTCTCTGAGTCTTGGAAGAGTGGTCTGGTGTAAGAGATGAACCTTATTATTCAACCCTGCTCCAGCTCTTGTTGTTTCTCAAAACTTTATGATTGTCTGCGCATGCTTGTTTGTTCTTAGTAGCTCCAGTAGGTGAGAGTTTGCCAAGACCTTTTGTGTCCAAAACAGGGAAGGATCTCAGCACCTAGATGCAGGTTTTTTAAAGTCAGATCCTCAGCAGCTTTTTTTTTTTTTTAAGATTTTATTTATTTATTCATGAGACACAGAGGCAGAGATACAGGCAGAGGGAGAAGCAGGCTCCAAGCATGGAGCCTGATGTGGGACTTGATCTCTGGATCACTCCCTGAGCTAAAGGCAGATGCTCAACCGCTGAGCCACCCAGGCATCCCATTAGCAGCTTTTAAAGTATGCAAATAGGCCTCTTTCAAGGGAAGTCTGGAAAATGGGTGTTTCTGTCTGCTCCCTCAGCACTGAGCCCTGAGAGTTTAGCCAATTCTAAACTGTTTCTTTGCTACCATTTTGTTGAACCTGTAAATACTAACTTGCTAGTTACCAGAGCCAGGCTATTAAAGAAGATGTCTTCTAGGTGGCAGCCACAAAAACCAGGTTATCAGATGTGTGTACAGACCCCTTTCTTGGAGACAATAGCAACCTGGGTCAGGGTTGAAGGAGAGCATAAAGATGGTACCCACTGGCCTTCCTGGTCTCTGGAGAGGATTACAGTTGACCTCTAGATGTAGGTTAAATTAAAAGCCTGCCTCTTGGGCTACAACTTTTAAAATAAGCAAATAGGCCTCTTTCACAGAAAGACTAGGTGTTTCTGGCTGCTGATTCTGTGCTGGGTTTTGGGGGGAATAGCCAGTTAAGAATTGCTTCTCTGTTATAGTCCTGTGAAACTCATTAATTTAGGCCCCATTAGCCAGGTGATCAAGGGGCATGCTCTGGGTAGCAACTACAAAAATCAGGGCAGCAGACATGTGCTCAGCCTCCCTTCTGGAAAATACTGTTGACCTGGAGCAAGGCAGAAAGAGAACATATAAACATGGCCCTCACCAGCCACTGTAGTCTCTGGAGAATATTGGAGTTGGCCCCTAGATATATGTTAAATTTGAAGCCTGTCCCCCCTTTCATGGAAAGATAGAGTGTTTTATTCTTCTGCCTCTGCACTGGGTCCTGGGTGTTTACCATGGTGAATCCAAATGAGTCCTTTAAGAATGGTTTCTGAGTTTGTTACAGCCTTACAGATTTGGTAGCTACAAGCCCCACTGACATTCAAAGCAAGATGTTTTGGGAGCTTATCTTTCAGACAGAAGTCTTAAAAGTTGGGGCACCAGATGCAGTGTCCAAACTCTGCTTCTCAGAGAGAAGCCAAAGGGAGTTTCCTTCTGGTTGTGCATTGCCATGCTGGGGATGAGGTTTATGGCAAGATTGTGTCTCAGCCTTTCCTCCTTGTTTCACTGTAGCTTTTTTCTTGTTAATTCAGTGGGTAGAAGTAGCTTGGCTGGCTTCTAGCTTTTAAAAAGAAGGAAATTCTGCCATTTGGAACACCATGAATGAAATTAGAGGACATTATGCTGAGTTAAATAAGGCAGACATAGAAAGACAAATAGTCCGTGATCTCACTTACATGTGGGATCTAAAATAGTCAAACTTCAATAAGCTGAGAATAGAATGGTGGTTGCTAAGGTGAGAAAGAAATGGAGAGATGTTGATCAAATATATAGCAATGTAACTATAGTTACCAATACTGTTATATACTTGAAATTTGCTAACAGGACAAATCTTACATGTTCTTAACACAAAAAGAAACAAAAAATAAAATGAGATTAGTTAGTGATGATAATTTCACAATATAGAGGTATATCAAAACATCGAGTGATATACCTTAAATATATACAATTTTTATTTGCTGATTATACCCCAAGAAAGCTGAAAGTAAACCCTTGAAACTCTGTACCCATTAAGCATAACTCCTCATTTCTCCCCCAAGTCCCTGGCAACTACCATTCTATTTTTTGTTTCTGTGATTTGGTTACTGTAAGGACTTGATACGAATGGAATCATACAGTATTTGTCCTATTATGGTTGGCTTATTTTGCTTAGCATAATGACTTCAAGGTTCATCCATTCTAGGCTCATCCATATTGTAAAATGTATCAGAATTTCCTTCCTTTTTAAAACTGAATAATGCTCCATTATGTGTGTAGACTATGTTTTGTTTACCTATCAATTCATGGACATTTGGGTTGTTTCCACCTTTTGGCTATAAACATGGACACACAAACATCTATTAGTGTCCCTGTTTTTAATTTTTTAAAGTATATATCTAGAAGTATAACTGTGGAATAGTACAGAAATTCTATTTTTTTTAATATTTAGTTTATTTATTTGACAGCCTACCAGCAGGGAGAGTGGAAGAGGGAAAAGCAGGCTCCCCACTGAGCGGAGAGCCCTATGCAAGACTTGATCCCAGGACCCTGGGATCATGACCTGAGCCAAAGGCAGACACTTAACCGACTGAGCCACCCAGGCGCCCCTTTATTTTTAATTTTTTGAGGAACTGCCATACCACTTTTCACAGTGGCTGCACCATTTTTCATTCCCACAGCCCTGTACAAGAGTTCTAATTTCTCCACGTTCTCCCCAACTTCTATTATTTTCTTTTTAATAATAGCCATCCTAGTAGGTGTGAGGTGGTATCTTATTGTGGTTTAGGTTTGTATTTCCCTAATAAATAGTGATGATGACTATCTTTTCATGAGCTTGTTTTTTTGAGAGAGAGAGCACATGCACACACGGGGGATGGGCAAAGAAAAGGAGAGAGAATCTCAAGCAGTCTCCACAACTAGCATGAGGTTCAGTCACACAACCCTGAGGTCATGACCTGAGCCAAAATCAAGAGTCAGATGCTCAACCAACCAAGCCACCCAGGTGCCCCTCTTTTAATGTTCTTATTGGCAATTGGTATATCTCTGGGAAAATATCTGTTTATGTCCTTGGGCTATTTTTAAATCTGGTTGTTCATTTTGTTGTTCAGTTTTAGTAGTCCACAAGACTCTGAGGGAATCTTATAATGGAAGGAACATGTATTTTTGGTCTTTTTTTTTTTTTAATTTTTATTTATTTATGATAGTCACAGAGAGAGAGAGAGAGAGAGAGAGAGAGAGGCAGAGACACAAGCAGAGGGAGAAGCAGGCTCCATGCAGGGAGCCCGACGTGGGATTCGATCCCGGGTCTCCAGGATCGCGCCCTGGGCCAAAGGCAGGCGCCAAACCGCTGCGCCACCCAGGGATCCCTATTTTTGGTCTTAAGTTGGAATCTGACTAACACATTTACTATCTCTGCATTTTATGCATCTCCTCAATTTCATTGAGCCTCACTTGCCACCTCTGTCAAATGAGCATAATATATATATAGAGAGAGAATATATAATATATATTATATATATGTTAATATGTACAATAATATGTTCTCGGTATTAATCTCTTATCAGATAAATGATTTAAAAATACTTTCTCCTATTCTGTGGTTTGCCTTTTTTGTTCTTGATTTGTGTCATTTGATACACAAAAGTTTTTAATTTTCATAAAGTCCAATATGTCCATTTTGTCTTTTGTTGACTCTTTCATGTTATATCCAAGAAAACATTGCCAAACCCATTGTCATGAAGATTTCCCTCATGTTTCCTTCAAAGAGTTTTATAGTTTTATTTCATACCTTTAGGTCTTTGACCCTGTTTCTAGTTCATTTTCATATATGGTGCAAGTTAAGTGTCCAACTTCATTCTTTTGTGTATGGATATCTAGTTTTCCTAGCATCATTTTTTGAAAAGATTGTCCTTTTCCCATTGAATGGTCTTGAAATGATTCCTGAAATCAATTAGCCATATATAAAGTCATTTATTGCTGTGTTCTCTAGCCTATTCCATTGGTCTATAGGTTTGTCTTTATGCTTATACCCCACTATTTTGGTTACTGTAGCTTTTTTTGAAATCAGGAGGCATGTGAGTCTTCCAACTTTATTATTCTTTTTCAAGATTGTTCTGGATTTCCAGGGCCCCTTGAGATTCATATGAATTTTAAGATGTAAACAATGCCACTGGGATCTTTTGGTTTTGTTGATTGTTTCTTTGCTGTGCAGAAGCTTTTTATCTTGATGAGGTCCCAATAGTTCATTTTTGCTTTTGTTTCCCTTGCCTCCGGAGACATGTCTAACAAGAAGTTGCTGTGGCCAAGGTCAGAGAGGTTGCTGCCTGTCTTCTCTAGGATTTTGATGGAATCCTTTCTCACATTTAGTTCTTTCGTCCATTTTGAGTCTATTTTTGTCTATGGTGTAAGAAAGTGGTCCGGTTTCATTCTTCTGCATGTTGCTGTCCAGTTTTCCCAACACCATTTATTCAAGAGACTGTCTTCTTTCCACTGGATATTCTTTCCTCCTTTGTGAAAGATTAGTTGGCCATAGAATTGAGGGTCCATTTCTGGGTTTTCTATTCTTTTCCACTGTCCTCGGTGTCTATTTTTATGCCAGTACCATACTGTCTTGATGACTACAGCTTTATAATAGAGTTTGAAGTCCGGAATTTTGATGGCTCTAGCTTTGGTTTTCTTATTCAGGATTGCTTTAGCTATTTAGGGTCTTCTATGGTTCCATACAAATTTTAGAATATTTTGTTCCAGCTCTGTGAATAATGCTGGTGTTATTTTGATAGGGATTGCATTGAACATGTAAATTGCTTTGGGTAGTATAGACATTTTAACAAATGAAGTTTGACTTCTTTTCTGATTCAGATGCCTTTTATTTCTTTTTGTTGTCTGATTTCTGAGGCTAGGACTTCCAGTACTATGTTGAACAGCAGTGATGAGAGTGGACATTCCTGTTGTGTTCCTGACCTTAGGGGGAACGCTCTCAGTTTTTCCTCATTGAGGATGATTAACTGTGGGTCTTTCATATATGACCTTTATGATATTGCGATATGTTCATTCTATACCTACTTCCTTGAGGGTTTTTATCAAGAAACAATGCTGTATTTTGTGAAATGCTTTTTCTGCATCTATTGAAAGGATCATATGATTCTTACCCTTTTTTTTATTAATGTGGCATAACATGTTGTTGATTTGCTAATGTTGAACTCCCTCCTGCCCTCCCCTGCCGCAGCCCAGGAATAAATTCCACTTGGTCATGGTAAATAATCCTTTTAATACACTGTTCAATCTGATTTGCTAGTATCTTGGTGAGGATTTGGCATCTATGTTCATCAGTGATATTGGCCTGTAATTCTTTTTAGTGGGGTCTTTGTCTGGTTTGGGGATCAAGATAATCCTGGCCTCATAGAAATAGTTTGGGAGTTTTCCTTCCATTTCTATTTTTTGGAAGAGTTTCAGAAGAATAGATATTAATTCTTTAAATGTTTGGTAGAATTCCCTTGGGAAGCCATCCATCCCTGGACTGTTGTTTGTTGGGAGATTGTTTATTCTTATTAAATGTCTTTGCTGGTTATGGGTCTGTTCAGATTTTCTTCTACTTTCTGTTTCTGTTTTGGCAACTTACATGTTTCTAGGAATTTATCCATTTCTTCCAGATTGCCTAATTTGTTGGCATATAATTGGTCATAATATCCTCTTAAAATTGTATTTCTGTGGTGTTGGTTGTGATCTCTCCTCTTTCATTCATGATTTTATTTGTGTCCTTTCTCTTTTCTTTTTGACTAGTCTGGCTAGAGTGTTTCCAATTTGTTTATTCTTTCAAAGAATCAGCTACTAGTTTTGTTGATCTGTTCTACCAGGGTTTTTCTTTTTAATTATATGTCATTGATTTCTGCTCTAATTTTTATTATTTCCCTTCTCCTCCTGGATTTAGGCTTTATTTGCTGTTCTTTTTCCACTTCTTTTAGGCGTAAGATTAGGTTGTGTATTTGGGACTTTTCTTGTTTCTTGAGGAAGGCCTGTGTTGCTATGTACTGTCCTCTTAGGACTGCTTCTGCTGCATCCCAAAGATTTTGGACTGTTGTATTTACATTTTTATTTGTCTCCATGTATTTTTTTAAATTTCCTCTTTGATTTCTTCACTGATCCATTCGTTGTTTAGTAGCATGTTGCTTAGCCTTTATATGTTTGTGCTTTTCTGGTTTTTTTTTTATTGTTTTTTTTAAGATTTTATTTATTTATTAATGAGAGACAGAGAGATAGAGAGAGAGGCAGAGACACAGGCAGAGGGAGAAGCAGGCTCCATGCAGGGAGCCTGATGTGGGACTCGATCCCTGGACTGCAGGATCATGCCCTGGGCGGAAGGCAGGCGTTAAACCACTGAGCCACCCGGGCTGCCCCTGTTTTTTTTTTTTGATTCTTGTAATTGATTTTTAATTCCATGCTGTTGTGGTCAGAAAATATGGATGACTTGATTAGTCTTCCTAAATTTATTAAGACTTATTTTGTGGCCTAACACATCTGTCTGGAGAATGTTCCATGTGCACTTGAAAAGAATGTTCCATGTGCACTTGAAAAGAATGTATATTCTGCTTTTGGATGGAATGTTCTGTATATATCTCTTAAGTCCATCTGATCTAATGTGTTGTTCAAAGCCAGTTTCCTTGTTGGTTTTCTGTCTGGAAGATCTATCCATTGATGTAAGTAGGGTGTTAAAGTTCCCTTCTATTATTGTTCCCTGTTAATTCCTCCCCTTATGAATGTTAATATCTATGTATGTCAGGTGCTCCCATTTTGGATGCATTGATATTTACATTGTTGTATCCTGTTTCTGGATTGAGCCCTTTATCATTATGTAATGCCCTTCTTTGTGTCTTGTTACAGTCTTTGTTTTAAAGGCTGTTTTGTCTAATAAAAGGATTAGTACTCTGGCTTTTTTCCCCCCTTGTGTTTGCATGGAATATGTCTTTCCATCCCTTCACTTTTAATCTGTGTGTGTCTTTAGGTCTTTAGTGAGTCTCTTGTAGGCAGCATATGGAAGTTTACAGCTGTTTCTTCAACTAAGTTTTCTCCCTTTCTCTCTCTCTCTTCTTCTGGAATGCCTATAATGCAAACATTTGTTCATTTGATGTTGCCCAAGAGACCTCTTATCCTATGCTCATTTTTTAAAATTATTTTTTCCAGAGTGCTCTGGAATTATTAATACTTAATATTAAACTATTATAATATTTAATATTCAATACATTTGGCTGGCTTAGTTGGTAGAGTGTGTGACTCTTGATCTCAGGGATGAGATCAAGCCCTACATTGAGTACAGAGATTACTTTTTAAAAAAATTCTTGGAATTTTTTTTCTTTTTGCTATTCAGCTCAGGTGTTCTCCTTTACCCTGTCTTCCAGATCTCTGTTCTTCTGCATCCTCTAACCTGTTCCTTCCTTCTAGTGTATTTTTCATTTCATTTATTGTGTTCTTAAATTCTGGCCATTTTTCATGTTTTCTCTTTGTTGAAATCCTAAGTTCATCTACTATTCTCTCCAGTCTGTTGAACATTTTTATGACCATCACTCTGGACTCTTTATTAGATAAGTTGGTTATCTACATTTCATTTAGTTCTTTTTCTGAGGTTTTGTCTTATTTTTCATTTGCAGCATATTCCTTTGTCTCTTTATTTGGCTTGACTTTCTGTGTCTGTTTCTATGAATTAGGCAGAACAGCTACTTCTTATAAACTAAGAGAAGTGGTCTTGCCTATGGTCATCCCTTGTGTATATTGTATGTGTCTGGTGACTTTGGCTGTCTAAAGCTGTGGCTGGTTATAGGTTGGGGTTCCTAGGGCACTCTGGATGGCCAAAGCTAAAATGGGTAGAGGTGGAGGTAGTCTTGGGATTCTTCATGTAGTCAGTGCCCTGGTAGTACTACTGAAGCTGAAGTGGGTGCAAGCCAGGGTGTTCCAGGGTACTTAACGCAGGGGGAACTCTGGTAGGACAGCTAGAGCTGAGGTGTGCATCTGTGCCTATACCTTAGCAAGTTGTCTGGAGCCAGAGTGGTTTGGACCTAGAATGTTCCATGGTGTTTTACATCTACATTACCTTGGTAAGATGACTGTAGTTGTAACAAGCACTGACCAGGATCGTACCAGTATGTGCTACACTGCGGCTGCCTTAGAGGGATGGCTTAGGGTGATGTGGGCTAGGAGCCTGGAGCTCACTGAGGCAGTAAGCCAGCTGGGATGCCCAGACCTTGTTTCCATCCACACTATCAGGGCACTTGCCAGCTCCTATTACCAGAGAGGGTTCCAGCCAGCTCCCCTGCTATTTGGCAGGTTTCTGGGGCTGCTTCCTTTATATCCTAGTTGCCCTTTTAAGCCAAAGCTTTTTTTTTTTTTCTGTGCTTTAGACAGACAAATCTGTTCACCACCCCTCAGTACTATCCACCCCACCCCCTACTGCAGTTTGCAGAGTTGGTGGAGGTTCCCTTCCTTCTCGTGTCTTTTTTTTTTTTTTTAAGATTTTATTTATTTATTCATGAGAAACAGAGAGAGGCAGAGGCACAGGTAGAGGGAGAAGCAGGCTCCATGCTGGGAGCCCGATGCGGGACTCGATCCTGGGTCTCCAGGATCACGCCCTGGGCTGAAGGCGGCACTAAACCACTGAGCCACTCAGGCTGCCCTTCTTGTGTCTTTCTTGCCATTCTCTGTGTGATTTTTTTTCTTCTTTAAATTCAGTTAATTAGCATATAAAGTATTATTGGCTTCAAAGGTAGAGGTCAGTGATTCATCAGTCTTATATAACACCCAGTGCTCATTACATCCTTAATGTTCATCATTAAGTTACCCCATACCCCTTCACCCCACTCTCCTCCAGTGAGCCTCAGTTTGTTTCCTATGATTAAGAGTCTTTTATGGTTTGTCTCCCTCTTTGATTTTGTCTTATTTTTTCCTCTATTCCTAATGATCCTGTTTTGTTTCTTCAATTCCACATGTGTGAGATCATATAATTGTCTTTCTCTGATTGACTTATTTCGTTTAGCATAATATCCTCTAGTTCCATTCATGTCATTGCAAATGGCGAGATTTCATTTTTTTGATGGCTGAGTAGTATTTCATTGTATATATCTACCACATCTTTATCCATTCATCTGCCAATGGACACCTGGGCTCTTTCCATAATTTGTCTGTTGTGGATATTGCTGTCAACATTGAAGTGTGGTGACCCTTCAGATCACTACATTTGTGGTTTCTTTTGTGGTGAAGAGGCTGTTCAGTCACCCCTCAGATCATCTTCAAGAGAAATTGCTCCATAAAATAGGTGTCCATGGAGGAGGTGAGTTCAGCATCTTCCTACATCACCCTCTTGGACCAGAACTAGCAGTGTTTTTCAGGTGTTCTACACCTTACTGATTTTCTACCCAGTTGTTGTATTAGTTTTTGAGAATGGGGTATTGAAGTCTTCAAGTATAATTATAGATTTGTATTTGCAGTCTTGTCTTTGTTTCATGTGTTTTGAAACACTGTTAATAGGTGTGTAAACATTTAGAGTTAGGTCTTCTTGATGAAATGAATTCTTTATCATTAGGCAATGAACTTCTTTATTCCTGGTAATATTCTTTCTCTGAAGTATACTTTGTGTGATATTAATACCGTCATCTTTCCAGTAGTGTTAACAAAGTATTTGTTTCTCCATTCTTTTATTTCAATCTATTTATGTCTTTGTATCTAAAGTGAATTCCTTATAGACAGTGTATAATTGGGTCTGGGCTTACCTTTTTGGATTTGCACATTTCATTCCTCACTATATTGTTAAATAATTTTAATGTTCCTTTGTATTTTATCCATTTAAAAAATTTGCCCTGAGTAGGAGAGTAGATCTCGACTCTCTAGCTGTCTATAACCAATTTTTCCATCAGTCAATTAGTCAAAAAAATATTTATCAAGCACCTAGTTATGTGACATTTTTCTGGGTACCAGGGATAGAGAATCAATCAAGTCAAAGGTTCCTGGGCTCAAGTTCATATTCTAGTGGGGAAACACTGTAAAATATATAATCTTTAAGCAAATGCTCCTTTTTGAGACTCCCTTTGGGGTTTCCATAACTTCACATAATGGACTTGTTTTTATGCCAAGCAAAATTGGAGGGTCACTTACAAGTTTTTGCCCAAAATCTTGGGGGGAGGAAGTTTAGAAGAATAAGCCTGAGGGAGTGAGGGTGGTTCTGACATTTAAGAGATGACTGTAAGTTCACCACACAGCAAACACAGATTGGGTAAGTGACACTAAAGGAGTCTCTTTATGTCTTTTCTATCCCCTACAGATATTCAGGAACCAGCAGCCCCTGACATAGAAAATGAGTCATGGAAAACCCCTGAACAGGGGCCACCTTCCAGCCAGCCTAACCCCCCAGAATTTTCAGATGTCCAAGCTTCCTCTGTGTCACAGAAGCCCCCAAGCATGAGGTCCTCAGTCCAGCAGTATCCCCCCCAGGAGAATGTGAAACCACCAGTGCAAGGGGAAAGTGAAGCCACCAGTATCCCCCAAGGGGAAGGTCAAACCAGCAGCGTCCCCTAAGAAGAACAAATTACCAATGTTCTTCCCCAGGGGAGTCATCAGACAGACCCTCCCTACTGAATCACATTGACTCTCCTGCCACAGAAACCCTGGGATTCACTGTGCCCATCAAAGAGTGCCCATCTGAAAATCCCAGGAGACCTCCATTGTTTAATCCTCCTCCCAGGAATCCTTTCATACAGTGCATTCCTTCTCTAGTATGTCCTTCTCCTACAGGATGTCCTTGGAGAAAATTTGGTCATACCTTGCCTTCTCCCACCTCTTCCTCTCTGCATAAGGGTGGTGATGGGTAATCAAGGAAGGAGTGCAGAAGGGCCATTGAGGCTCTCAGGAGGATCACTGTGGTCTAGCGCTTTCCATAAAGAATGCGCCTTAAGGGGATGGGCAAGGGAGTTGTGTGTGGTCTTGGAGCTGAAGCTAGTTGTTCTGTAATATTACAGGGTTTCTCACCCTAACCCTTCATAGCACTCCCTGCTAAAGGAATGGCTTTGTGCAATCAGCATGGGAATAAAGGCAACCTCTCAGGAACCTAGAAAGTAAATGATGTATTATCTGGACTCTTCTGTGATCACTCAGGCTGGCAGAGACTAGGGGAGGACTTCAAAAGGTGATGCCATCCTGAGTGAATGAGAAGTGGCACGGGCATGAGTTGGGAAAAAGATCTCATCCCACACACACACTCTGTGATCTGTGCAATGGGATGATGGGCATAATTCTGTGCCCCCCCCCCACCAGCCCTAGGCCTTTAAGGGGAACTAGAGTATAGAACAAACATCTGGAGCCCCTTGTGTCTAGGAGCTAAATGTTAGAAGCAGTGAACTGGGTTCTGTGTGACTTCCACCTATCCACACTCCTCCTGAGTCTCCCTATCTCCATCAGTATGATGGTGTCGGGGCAGATCACCACAGCACCTTCCTTCTGGCTCAGATTGAATCTGGGCTACCCGTTGAGCCAAGTAAACACTAGTGGGGCAAAGCTGTCTCAGCACATGGTCATCGCAGGGAGCAGTGCTGTCTTGGGGCCTCTATTTTTACTAGCAGCCCCTCCCACCCAGGAAGCTGGGGAGAACTTTCTGTGGAATGTTTGGGCATCCAGATGCAGATGACCTAAGACACTTAAGGACTGACTCTGTGGCAGTATTGGGGGACTCGGGGCTGATCATCAACATGCCTCCTCCAGGGGATTCTCCATCGTCACTTTTCTAGGTGTTCCTCCTAATCATGGCCTCGGAGGATGCCCCACCTCCACGTCACACCTTCCCTGTCTAAAGCCCCCACCCACATACCTGCCCAGATCATGGCCTAACTTGGTCCTTTCATCCTGATCACAAAGTAACATTTTATTATTTATTTTTTATTTTTTTTTAGCAAAGTTCTTTTTATTTTATTTTTTTTAAGATTTTATTTATTTATTCATGAGAGACACAGAGAGAAAGAGAGGCAGAGACACAGGCAGAGGGAGAAGCAGGCTCCATGCAGGGAGCTCGACATGGGACTCGATCCTGGGTCTCCAGGATCACACTTCAGGCTGCAGGTGGCGCTAAGCCACTGCACCACCGGGGCTGCCCCCAAAGTAACATTTTATAGGCACTCTCAGGACATAAGGATTTGACCCAAAGCAGCATCCTTCTTGGAGTTGTTGGTGAACCAAGGAGATATTTCTGACAGGATGCAAGAGCTATTCTGGCTCCACTGGCCGTAGTCAAGTCCCAGAAGCTGGTTCCTTCTCTAGTCCCCAGCCCCTGCACACTTAGGCTACTACCTCCCAGACTAATGTCCCAACATTTACCCCACAACCCACCCTGGTCCCAGCCAGTCCCTTTCAAGCACACCTTGGGCTCAGGCATCCCAACCCCCAAACTCAGACCAGCTTAGCCCTGTACACATAGACAAAAGATATACAGGCCACTCGCACATAGCCCTGTCTTTGTCCCCCACACATTCCCCCACTCTCTCCCCTTCCCACAGCAAAGACACTATAGGACCAAAAGATTAAACACATACTTTATACCCTGAGGCGAACAGGGGGAACTAGCACAGGGGCTCAGAACTCACATTGCAATATATAAAAGTGATCTATCTCCCTCATCCCAGCTGAGAATCCTGGTCTTAACAGGAATTAAGCCAGTCCCTTAGGTTTCAAAATATTCTGGGTTTGGTTTGGTTGGTCCTGGTGCGGAGAACTAGGTTGTCCTCTTGAAGTCAAAGGAGGTCACATGGTAGGACTGGTCTAAGAAAGGCATCCAAGGAGCACAGGCTCTTATAACTGGGAAGGCCACAGCAAGCCAGGGCTAGAACCAGCCCTCAGGAGTGGATAGAGGGGAGTTCTGCATCCCAGCAAGGCTGCCTCGCTGGAAGGATAGGAAGCCAAGTTGGTGCAATCAATGATGGCCAGCTGGCCCAGCCTCCCTGCCCAGATGGCAAAAGTCCTCCCCCACCTGCAGAGGTAGCTGATGGGCTTGAGCCAGCACCACCTCTCCCACTGTTCACTTGCCACTCCTGGAGCCCCGCTGTTTACTCATGGCCGTGAGCATCTGGCTAATATAGGAAGTCAGGAGGTCATCCATCTTGTAGCCCTGGAAACAACAGCAAGAAGAGAACAGAACAAAAAGTGGGACAGGGCCAGCCCACTCAGATGCAGAACTCTCCTAGGAAACTGTAGAGAGCAGAGCCCTTGACAAAGGAGAATCCTGTCCTGCTCTGGATCCAGTCTCCCCAGCTGTACACTTGAAGAGTTAGACTCATCCAGCCAGATATCTAAGATTCTAAGTTGTTACGACCCCACATAAAGGCCCCAGTTTGTAGGTCCCTAACATACTGGTGACACTAAAGGTTCTACCAGTTGAGTCATACTTCTGAAGTTCAGCTCAGTCCAAGAAGCCTCATTGCTAATGGGTCCAACTGTTGAACTTAGAGGCTAAAGGCTCAGTTCCCAGATACTGAAGTTATTCAAGCAATAGTTATTAATTGAGGTGTCTGTTTCTCAGCACCAAATTAAGCCCCTCTCCCAGACCTAAGCTGAGTCTCAAACCAACCTGACCTTGGTCCAGTCTGACCCTAGATCCCAGTCTCAGGCCAATCTGTGCACTCATGTTTGTCCTGGGGCCTGGGATGCTAGCTGAAGCTGCAGGCAGGCCTGAATAGAAGAGCTCTCACCAGTGACGTCTCACAGAGCAGTTTGCTCCCGCGCACCAGGTTCCCAATGGTGATGTGGAAGTAGGTGTTGCCACTGCTCCAGTTGGAGATCTTTGTGAAGGGATGAGTAGTCAAGATGTCCTAGGGAAGCAGACACAGTCTGAAGCTACGCAGTGAGCCCTGTGGCCTCACTTCCCTCAGTTGCAACCCATAGACACCACACACTGAAAAGGCCTCCAGCTGTCAGACAAGAGAAGGAGCAAGAAGACAAGCCAGCTCTGCCATGGAGCTGCTGGGGGAGGCAGGTGCCTTCCCTCCATCCACGCCTCATTTGGGACCACATGGTAGGCCACCCAAGGAAGTCTGAGAGGCTGTGGGGTATGTGGGGCTGGAACTGGAAATTTGAGAGGCCCAAAGAAACAAACTCTGATCCTAAGTGAGATGGTCCTGAGGAGGAAGACAAGATGACAAGGACAGCCCTGGGGAGCACAATGTGTGTGCGTGGAGAAGAATAACCAAGAGAGATAAGAGGAAAACCAGGGAAGTGGGGCACATGAGCACAAGGGGAAGATGGTGGTCCTTGGCACTCTACCAATTGTCCAGGTTGTACCCCTCCTGGGTATGTAGTAGGACTGTGCTTCCTGGTTTGCTGAGTAAGGACAACTCTGGCCCATAAATATGAACAATAGTTATCCACCTCCACCCCATGCAGTCTGCCATCCTGACCAATATGGACAGAGAACATTGTGGAAGGAAGGAATGGTTGGTAGGGGGTCCAGTGATGCCGATAGGCCAAGTACTGATAAGTTCATTGGATTCAGTAGCAAGGTGGTGGCTAGTGACTCTAGGAGAGCAATTTTGATGGAGCAGGTAAGAAAGTAGACAAAGCATCTCAAGATGTGTGGCCAAGAGGGCAGATGAAGTGAGGATGGTGGCCAGCAGGGGCTCTTTGAGGCTTGGGTTTGGGGGCCATTGTTAGAGGTGCACACAGAGAAGTATACCTCCCCACCCCTGCCCCTTTACTGCTCACCTTGCTTCTGGGATCGATGAGGCTGACCCCATACTTATTGATGGCGATTAAGAGGATCTCGGGGAAGTTTGGCTCTGTAGTTTGCTAGCAAAGAGAGCCAGAAACCATCAGATACAGCTGGGGGAACCCAGAGCAGGGAAAGCTGGGTGCCAGGATTAAGTTGCCCTCTCCTGCTGCCTGCTCAA
This sequence comes from Vulpes lagopus, assembly GCF_018345385.1. Taxonomy (NCBI): domain Eukaryota; kingdom Metazoa; phylum Chordata; class Mammalia; order Carnivora; family Canidae; genus Vulpes; species Vulpes lagopus. The sequence goes on along the minus strand of NC_054838.1, from coordinate 28,134,859 downwards.
TGCCAGGGCTACAGCAGGGCTGGCGGCCCTGCCGCAAGCTCATGGTCTCCATCTCTACTAGGCCCTCAGTGCCACCCAGATCCCCTCATGGGTCCCCAAATGATCTCATTTCTCACCCTCCCCAGTGGCAGTTTCATCCCTTCTCTCCTGCTTCTCTAGGAGTCTGGGCTATCTCCTCTCTCAGCCCAAATGTCTTTCATATTTAAAAATCCTGAGCTCTACCCCTGCCTCCAGCTTATCTCTTTACCTCCGTCTCTTGCACAGCCAGACTTCTCCAAAGGCCCCCATTCAAGGTATGTAACGAGGCCATCCCCTCTCTTCTCCATCTTGTGCCATTCCCACAGTTCTCTTGCCGTCCTGTTCATCATCCTCCTGCCTCTGCTCGTGCCCCTTAGGCCCACCCCCACCCTGTGGTCAGAGTGCATTTCTCACCCCATCATCCCTGTTCAGAACCCTCCAGTGTCGGCCACCACCTGCAGGAGGAAACCCCACCCCCTCGCCTGCTTGCCAGGCTGCCTCAGCACAGTCTGCTGATCTCTTACCCTGTGGCCATCCATACTCAATCTCTCATACTTCCTGTGTTCATGCCAGGCCCTCTGCCAGGAACACTCTCCCCAGAGTCTTCCTGGAAAGCTCAGCTGTTGCCTCCTCAGCCTTCATAGTCTGGGTAGGCCTCCCAGGTTCTAGCACCTTGATGAGGGCTCCCCCTTGTCACACATGGCCCAGTTCATTCTCCAGTACTCTGGCTTGTTTACACATCTGCCTCCCCTGCTAGGCTGAGCTTCGGGTAGGCCCTCGGATCCCAGGACTGAGACACCCAGGTGGTACAAAGCTGAGGGTGCTTCCATCCTTCCCTTGCCAGTACAGGTGGCAGAGGCTATCGCTGTCACCCACAGTCCTGGAGAGGAGTTCCTGTGCCTTCTTGCCCCCACCCCTTGAGGCAAGAAGCCACCCATAATGTACCTTCACCTCGAAGAAAGCTGAACCAAAGGTGGGCCACTTGAAGATGAGCTTTAGGAAGGCTAGCTTGGCTTCCTCCTTGGACTTCCCTGCATGCTTATTGAAGTAGGCAACAATAGACTGTGGGGGAAGCACAGGTCAGAGGCCTCTCTCCTGCCACTCCTGCCCCACCTGCATTGTCCAGCTCTCCCGGGCCCTGGGGGGTCCAGGCATAGGGCGAGGGTCCCAGAGGCCATGAAGGCTCCCCTCCCCTTGTTTATCCCACTGATCTCCCTTCCCTCTCTCCTCTCCCCTAAGCAAGCAGGCCAAAAAGTGTCAAGTAAAATCAGGTCACCATGGTAACCAGGACAGGGCAGATTGCTACCAAGCAGCCAGGTGAGGCCTTTGCCTGGAGGACTGGATACTAAAGCAAGTGGAAGGGAAAATGGGACTTTATCATACACAGGGAGACTTCCACAAGAGAGACTTCCCTGGGCTTCTGCCCAGCACCTGACCCATAGGGTGCCCAGAGACCCATTTGGCAGTGTCCCGAGTCCTACCGCCACCTCTGTACTCACCCGCTTCCAGTCATCAGGTGAGATCTGCCGGATGAGGTCCTGGGGCACCAGCTCCCGCAGAAGCTTGGGGATACTGGGGAAGTAGGACTTGTCCTCCTCGAATTTGACCCTGTAGATCAGTGCCCCCAGCTGCAGCACCTCCTCCCGTGTGCACTTGTGGTAGCCCCGGAGATATTTGGGCAACTCCTGCCAAAGGCAGAGCAGGTCATAGGCATGGAGAGAATGGGAGGAAGTGGTTTCCTTCCCTACCAGCCTGATGTGAGGTCTACTGCTTACCCTGCATTCAGGCTTGCCTGCTTCTCCAGCCTCATCTGACACTGTGCCCCAAGGGGACAAAGCACAGCACAGGGAATGGCAATTGCGCTTGCACAGATCCAGCACATTAGAGTTGGAAAGCAAAGCCATGTATGCATACTATTTCATCTCCCCTCATAATAGTCTGGTGAGCTGAGCAGCCCCATTTCAAAGACGAAGGGACTCAGAGTGACCAGCTGAGGAGCCTGAGACTATTCCACAACCCTAACCTTCTGAGGCTGTCCTTCATTGGGAAAAACCTCTCAGGCTGGCCTCCTCCCATTGGTTCCCCTGAGATTGGCTGGTTTCATCTGCAGCACCAGCCTCTTCTCCACTTGGAACTTCCAGACCCAGAAACAGAGTAACTGAGAATGAGGAGTGGACCAAAAGCAAAGATGAAGCCTCTAAAGGGCCAACACCACCCCCAACCTTACAACTGTCTTACCCAGTCTTTGAAACAGGGAAACATGCTGGCCTGAGGACACACTGCAGATTATTATTTTTTTTAACTTGTAAAAATTTATTTTTTAAAAGTTAATATGTGCATAAAAGGAAACTGAAAAACACAAGCAGCAAAGAACAAAGTCATCCATAATCACAAGCAGTTTACAGTTTGACTTCTAGGTTCCGTGTGTGTATCTACACGGAATACAATACAGTAAGCATTTTAATGTAAGATCGTAGAGTTATGCATCATGCTTTTACACACCATGAATATTTATCATGTCAAAGTCCCCAAACTATGAGTATTTTGTTAACCAAGAATACACTACACGAACTCCATCTGAAAAAAATATATAATCCTGCCTTTCTTGGCGACAAAAATATAAAAGACAAAAATGGCAACAGGCCTCTAGATAAAGATACTGGCAGAGTTACAATTAAAATACTGCATTCCCTTAATGTTCAATTAAAACTGAGACATAAAGTAACAGTACACAACATATAATGCTTCTAAAAGAATTCATCATCCAATCTATAATATTCAATTAGCAAGGAGGTATGTTTCCATTGAATCACTTAATGTATTCCTATAGTACAGCCAAAGAGACTAATACATGTTAAGAGTTATTGTTAAAATGTAAATACGAAAACATCCGCATACAACTCTCCCTCTATACTTCCTTCTGTCCCTCTGCTGCCAACCTAGTAAGTTCTGACATTTCTCAGAGACAGCTTAACAATCTCATGTCCAAGATGCTTCTTTCCTATCAATGATAACAAAGAGAAACTTATAAATTGGTTAATTCACTAGCTGTACATTTTATCACACATTGTCACCTCAGGATATCCAAAAAGCTTAGATGTTACAAAATAATGAACCTTTCCACAACACACACAGGTACTTCATAAAGACATACGTATAGATCTATGGTTATAACCTAAAACTGTCTTCTAGATGTGGAGATACTAGCAAAAAGCCCTTCCCTTCACCCACACACTGCAGATTAGAAACCTGAGTCAATTGTTATCCATCCATCCATCCATCCACCTTTTAAACTACTCACCCACCTATCCACCTATCCATACCCATCCCTCCATCCATCCACCTACCCATCCATATGGTTCTACCCACCCACATCCATTTCCCATTTGTCCATCCACCCACCAATATCCACCCGTAAGTTCATTCACCATCCATCCTTCCACCCATTCATTCACTGAGTCACTTCCTATTCACCCATCCACCAAGCCAACATATATTCATTGTCACTATGAGCCAGGCCTTAAATAACATAAACCCTCCCTACTCTCATAAAACTTATAGTCAAGGCAAGAACAACCAACACCCAAATCAATGTATAATTACAATCTTTGAAGGAATTGTTCTCAGTGCTATCACAGGATATATCTAGTTGACTTGATCTAGTCTTGGGAACAGGGAAGACTTCCCTTATGATGATTGAAATGACATTTAAAACTCAGTAGGTGAAGTAGGGAACCTAGGCAAGAGTTTCCCAGAAGAGAGAATGTTACAGAGGTTCCTTAGAATACCTGAGAATTTGAAAAAATGTAGTTGGAGTGAAGTGAACAAAGGAGAACTGGGTACAAGACAAGGCAGGAGAAGTAGCTAATGGCACTCTCCATGCAGGGCTGCAGTCAGGATTTGAGGTTCTACCTTGAGAGCAAAGGAAGCACTGAGAGGGTCCCAAAAGCATGATGACCACCCTGTGGAGAATGAATTCAAAGGGGGGAACAATGGACAGGGGAGCTCAGGGGAAGGTTACCAGCTTCACCAGATGAGAGAAGATGAGGGACTGACCTGAGCTGGTATAGGTAGGGGAGAGATGTGGATGGATTTTAGAGAGATTTGGGAGGTGAAGTCATCAGGTGAATGATTTGGGACATGGGAAATGGGAGAGGGAGATGTCAAGACTGACTTGGGTTTCTGCCTTGGGGAAATTGGTAGTTGCCATTCATTGCATGGCACCATGGAGAGAAGCAGAGCTCATGGGTGAATGAGCCCTGCTGACTCCCAAGCTAGCATTCTCTTTACCATGGTAGCCACCATCCCTGTCCCCCATCCTTCCCAGAATCCTGGTCTGCCTGCCCCTTAGGTAAATGGTAAAGGTAAGTGGGCCCAGAAAATATCACTTAATCTGCAGCTGTGAAGACATGGAATCAAACCCCAGTTCCACCTGCCCGGCAATCCTAATCATATCAATTGATGTCTCTGAGTTTCAGTTTATCCCTCTATAAAATGGGAACACCATGCCTACTTGTTGGGATTTTCTGGGAGGGCAAAATGAGTGAAAAGTGCCAGACACAGAATAGAGGTTCAACATGAAGGCACCCCACAACCTCGGCTTTCTGCAGACACATGCTTGTGCTGGAAAGTGTTTGCAGATTCACACTGAGGCCTCGGATACATCCGGATACACCCAGGTATTACAGCAGAATCTCCAGTTCAGAGGATAGCCACGGAAGGACATGAACAGGTGGGGATTAAGAGCTCAGAAGAAACAACAAGGCTCTGAGGAAGGAGAAGAGTGTGAGGCTGAGCCACTCCCCAAATCCCAGCAGGACTCTCAGAGGCCTTGCCATCTCCATCTTGTCCTTGCAAGGACAGAAGGTTTCCGCTTTCCCAAAGTATAGCAAGGCTAACAGCACACGGAGGCAGTAACAGCAGAGAAGTGCTAGGCAGCTCACCTGGTAATAGTGGAAGATGGAATCAGCCATTGGGTCCTTCCCTGGCACTGTGGTGGTCCACAGCTTTTTCATGAAGAACACCTGGTAGGTAAGCGAGGGCACGATTCCTGTGGCAGAGGGCAGTCGATCACCCAGAGGGTCCCAGCACAGAGGGCCACCCATGCTGAGCACTAGCCCCGGAAGAGGCTGGAGCTTAGGTCCCACCCAGGTGGGCCTCGCAGTATGGCTCTGAGCCAGCACCCGCCCTGCTCCGGGCCTCAGATGATCCCAGGTGCCGGCCTCACATTACCATCCTTGACAGGCCGTGCTTTCTTTATCCAGTCTGTCAGGTGTCGAACAAAGTCGAAGAAGAAGTCATTCTCAGGGACACTGATGACCTAGGGATGTGGGCATTCGGGTCCACGCATTTTAGTTCCAGCAATATTGAGTTTTCTCATTTTCCCACCCAAGGCCCTCCTGGTGGTCCTTTCTTGGAGCCAGAAGGGGTGTCCCACTCTGCCCTGACTACCTGTTGTGCCAGAGCACAGACTACTTCCTGCCCAGAGTGATGGTCATTCCACTTGCCATTCAGCAAAGACCTACTGCACGCTATCCTAGACTGTGGGGAGAAGGCCAAGGATGAGACCCAGTCCATTCCTGGGACATTCTCCAGCATCGTGACCTGCTCCTCCCACAGGCTTCAAGCTCCTCTGGGTCCAGGACCTCCCTGTGATCACCTCTGGATCCCCAGTGTTTGGCACAAGGACAGCTGATGAGGAGACAGACATGGATGCACAGGGAACTATGAGAGAGCACCTGATCTACCTGACACGATCAGGGAAGCCTTCCCACAGGAAGAGGCTCAAAAGCTGGGCCCTTGACCTCCATGGACACAGAAGTGGTGGAGAGTACTATGGAATGGTGGTAGGGACCTGTGCTCTGGAGTCAGACCTATGTGCATCTGTGTCCTTGTTGTGTGACTTTGTTTTTTTTTTTTTTTTTTAATTTTTTTTTTTTAATTTTTTATTTATTTATGATAGTCACAGAGAGAGAGAGAGAGGCAGAGACACAGGCGGAGGGAGAAGCAGGCTCCATGCACCGGGAGCCTGATGTGGGATTCGATCCCGGGTCTCCAGGATCGCGCCCTGGGCCAAAGGCAGGCGCCAAACCGCTGCGCCACCCAGGGATCCCTGTTGTGTGACTTTGAATGTGTTACTTAACCTTCCTAAGTCCAGGTTTTGTGATCTGTTAGGTGGGGATAATCACCCTCCTTTCAAGGGCTATTTCAAGGATTATTTCAAGGATCAATTGGCCTCCCCAAGGCAGCTGAGGGACCAGTCAAATCAAATCTGGAAAGTACATGCGTGTTGCAGCAGAGTGATGAGCCTGGTGTGTCCAGAACATAAACCACCCAAGAGGTTTGGAGCCATGCTCTGTCATGACTCAGAAGAGATTTAGGGGAAGCTGCTACAAGTAAGGGGGTCCCTGCAGGGATGTAAGGAGGAGAGGGGCACGGTCAGATGCCACATGCAAGCACATCTCTCTCTTCCCCTCTCTCCCTCCCTCATTCTCTCTCCCCTCCCTACTGCCCCACGACCAAGCAAATGTTCCAACACACAGACCAACAGTGGTCAGATAGGAAGCCAGTGACCCATGACCTACCTTGTCCGCAATTTTGACAAAGAGACTGAATCCCTCTGAGGACTTGAGGAGCAGCCGGGCTGCAATGTTCTGGCAAAAGTCTTTGGCCCTAGTGCTGGACTCCACCTCAAAGGCCTGGGGAGTGGGGGGTAGGGAGGGATACTTGGCTCTGGCAAGGCCTCTGCTGGGGCTTCTTGCACCCCTTTGTCTGTGCCTGCAACAAGATTGAGCACCCTCCCCTCCCGGAGGGAACCCTCCATGTGAGGGGCTTCCCTATGGGTCTAGAGCTGGGCATGGCCTCTAAGAAAAGGAAAAAGCTAACTCCTGTCCAGATCTTTCCAGATTGTGTCCTCCCCAACCCTCCAAGTGGACTTGGCCTCTGCTTCCAGGGTTCCAGGGTTCTGGCCCATACAAGCATGGTGGTGGTGGCGGGCGGGGGGAGGGGGGGAGGCAGAAGGGGGGTTGAGAGGCCAGGGGAGCCCAGATGGGGAGGTGATTGGGAGGAGAGAAGAGGCTGGAGGAAGAAAAAAGCAAATTCCAGAAAGGGGAGGAAAGAAGAGAGAGGAGAAATAGTCTGGGGTAGGGGTGGGGAGGCACTGCTCCATGTAAGCTTCCACTGGAGGGATGGGAAGGATGTGTTAGTTTCTTGTCCTTATCACTAGAATACGATCATGGCATTTCCAAGCCTCTAGCCTCTAGACAAATTTTAAAACTGCTTTTGAAACTAAAAGTTTCATTTCTGGAATCATTTATGTGAATGAGCCCCTGTGCTGAGGTGGGGCAGGGAGTGGAGGTCACAAAGCAGCCTGACCTACTGGGCATGATGGGAAGACAAATAGGACCTTTGGACAAGGAGACCTACAATCAGGTCAGGTGAGGAGGAAGAAAGGGGCGTGCAGGAAAGTGGGCTCAGGGCAATAGGGAGGCTTGGAGGGGTGGAGGCAGGTGGGCCTGTGCCCAGGTACAGGGCTTGCAGCAGGAAGGCAGCATCAGCACAGAGCACAGCTCAGAGGGAGGGAGCAATCTTCTCTGAGCCAGAGCCTCCTCAGAGACAGGGAAGAATGATTTTTTCAAGGAAGCTGCTGGAGACAATAGAAGGTCAGACCCGGAAGCCAAGATCTCCTGACCCAGAGAGTTTCTCTCAACTGAGCCCTGACACTACTGAGGAGCAGGAGGGTGGGAGCAAATGTGCGGGTCCCTGTGTCCTCAGGGAGCCTGGTCCTTCAGGAGTGCCAGTGACCAAGAAGCCTGCAGCCCTCACCTCATCGGTATCATCAGGAAAGTAGACCTTGTGGAAAATCTGGGTGGTTTTGTGCTGGATGGCCTCCACTTCCACCAGGTGTGGGGGGTACTTTCGGGACCCATTTCTGAAAACCAGGAGAGGGGTGGGGGGGGCTGTCAGGAGCCTGTTGGGTTCATGGGGCCATGGGGAGCAGGGAATAGAGGGAACTTTGGAGATTGACCCCACTTCTAATTTTTTTATTATTATTTATTTATGATAGTCATATATAGAGAGAGAGGCAGAGACAAGGCAGAGATAAAGGCAGAGGGAGAAGGAGAAGCAGGCTCCATGCACCGGGAGCCCGACATGGGATTCGATCCCGGGTCTCCAGGATCGCGCCCTGGGCCAAAGGCAGGCGCCAAACCGCTGCGCCACCCAGGGATCCCTGACCCCACTTCTAATTCCTGTCCACCACTTCCTACCAGGTGATGGTCACTTAACATCTCAAGGTTTCCAGTTCCTCAGCCATAGAATGAGAGGAGAATAGTACCCACCCCCAGGGCTGTGGAGGGAACGGAAGGAAGTGAAGGATGCAAGTGGCCTTTGCCGAATATGAAGTGCAGCCCAGGAGCCTGCCTCCCCAATAGGCTGGAAGGTATGCACCAGCCCCTCTGAGCAGCCAGACGCAAACAGCGTCCAGCATGGGCACTGTGTGCAACCTTTGGCGGGCTGACAGCCGTGGGACCCCAGGGACAGGTCCCACCTGCTCTGTGGGCACATCCTCATTCCCAAGGGACACCCGCAAGCTCAGGTTGGCTGGGAACACATCCCAGCACCTGCCCCAGGCTCTTTGCCCATTCCCTCTGCTCTCATGGGCTGCCGTACCTCAGGGCTTTCTGGAGGCGCTGCAGGCAGTCGATGGCGAGAGGGCAGTGCTTGCGGGACTGCAGGAAGCGCTGCACGTGGGGCAGGAGGATGTTGCTGGGCGGGAAGAGGCCCGTGCACAGCCAGAGCAGCTCCCAGCCTCGCTCCTCACTATACCTGCAGGAAGAGGGGTGGGGTCCAGTGGGGGTACCACAGGCCAGTCATGGGTCTGAGTCCCCCAAGGGGCTGCACATCCCTCGGCACCTCACCATGGCAGCACATGTCTGCCGTGACCCCCACCACTTTTCTGAAGACCCAACACAGACCCACCTCCCTGACAGCCGGATGGTCAGTGCTACTCAAAGTGTGGCTGGCCAACCCACACCGGGCCACACAGCAGCAACATGGAAGTAAGGTGCTCATGCCAGAATGTCAACCAAACACTCTTGGTTCAGCTAAGATTTTTTTTCTTAGCAAGACTTCCTTCCTATGAAGGAAGCAGTGTGAGATTTGTATTCTGGCAGAAGCTCTTTAGCTCATTCTTTGAGTGGCACAGTTAGACGGGTCCCTGGGCTCCTCGGGCACCACTCTGAGCTCCTTGGGCCTGACAGGAACGAAGCATAGAGGACTTCTAGAAGGAGGTGGCATTTGATCTAGGTTTTGAAGGCTGAGGCAAATTCGGATATGCAAGAAAGGAGATAACTGCTGGCTGTGGGCATAGCATGCATGAAGGTTTGGCAGCGTGAAAAGACCCAATATGTGGTTCAATGGTGGATTTTGTAAGAGGTGCAGAAAATGGCAAAGCTGAGGAGGGAGTTGAGGATCTAGTGTAAGGGGAGACGGTGGGGTTTCTCTCAGGTTCTGAGACTTAACCTGGGCCTGCCCTCCCGTTCCTGCTGCCATCCAGCCCAGCAGGGAGGAAGTGACACACTCTGGGACTCAATGCTGTCAGCCCATGAGCATTTTCAGCCAGAGCTTCCAACTGCCAGCCAGCACAGCACAGCCCATGCCAAGTTGGGGACACTTGCTCAAGAACAGAGTCTGCAGGCAGACAGTGGAGTCTGGGCTGGGGAGGGGTGTCCAGAGGAGGTTCAGGCAGGGAGTGGCAAGAAGTTTAGGAGGAGCTGGTGCTGTTAAATTTGGAGACAGCTTCAGAGGACACAGCCACCACCTCTGGGTTCTTGACCAGACTCCCTTGGGCCTTGAAGCAGAGGTGGGATGTAAGGGGGCCCTGAGGGCAAATCCCAGCCCTGAGCAAGGAAGGACTGCTGCCAGGCAGGGCCAGCTGCTGCCTGGGGAGGGAGAGAGCTCCCTGTCATGGTGGGTAGAGGACCTTTCAGATGCCCTTCAGCTGTGAGCACTAGAGGGGAGCCCGCCCCTCTCCCTCACCTGCCCCCACAACCCACCTGATGTGGTTGTCAGTCAGCTGCTTCAGGATCTGCACATACACCTCATCCTTGAGAGGCTCAGCCTTTAGGGAACCCTCAAAGATCTGGTCGGTGAGCTCATTGACAGAGCGCATCCTCTTGGATGGGTAGTCGCCCATGTACTTGAGCATGGGTGAGGAGCCGTCAAGGAAAGGCTTGTGACCAATGGGGGAACACTGGCCCAAGAGGCCACACTCTCTAATAGGGTCTGCCCCTACCCAACTGTGTGGCCCTGGGCCTCTGACCACTCACTCAACCCTCCCACCCTGCTCTCCATGCCTACTGCCCTCCCTCTCCTCAACTTCTCTGGCCACCTCTTCACCACTGATCCCACATCAGCCCAGGTCCTCATCCACATCCAAAGTCCTCACAGCAACCAGGTGAATGTTCCAGATCATAGCCTTGACGGTGCCACCTCACTGCTTAGGGGCTCCTCATGGCCTTGGGCTACAGTCCAAGCTTCTCAACAGAGCTTGGGAACCCTTTGTTAGTCAGCCCACATCTTCAGATTTCCTTCTATACCTCTGCTCTCCACCTGTGCTGAATCATTTTGTGATCCTGGGCCTTTGGGCATGCTCATTCTGACTGGAACACTCCCCATCTACCTCCCCTTTGACTGACTAGGGCCTACTCAGTCTTCAGGTCTCAGCCCAGATACCCCTTCTTCCAAGGAGGCCATCCTGGCCTCCTCCAGGCCCACATCAGTTCACTGTGGCCTGGCCCCCATCGGTGTGCCCTTTCAGCTGTAAGTACCATGAGGCCAGGGCCTGGGTCTGCTCACAACTATGTCTCCATGCCTGGCCTAGCACATGACGATGGACATGTCTATGGATGGAATAACAGAGTCAGAGGAGATAATGGATGAGGCATCCCCTTGCACGCTGTAAGGTGCCAGGCAAATGGATCCACATCCCTCCACACTGTCCAGGACCCAACTGGCCCTTCCGTCAGAAGGAAGTAGGTATCTGGATAAAAACCCTAGAGGCAGGGGCCCAGCACCACCCACCGACCTTGGGGTTTCCCCCTCCTTGTGGCTCCTGCCCTGCCCTTCCACGGTGACCACCCCTGCAGGTGTGGATATCTATGAAGGCCATACAGGCCTCCTGCGAGAGCTCCTCACTACCCAGGATCTTCTTGAGCAGAGCCTGCTTGAGCGGCTCCCGTGTGTGACTCCACAGCCGGTCCTTGCCACGGGCTTTGGACACCATCACCCGGCTCAGCGTGTGCTTGGGTGGGGGCCTGATGCAGCACAGTCAGCACTGACTGACCCCCAAGTTGTAAGACCCACTCCTAACCCACTTGTAAATGGAGGCTGAAGGCCCCACTCCTCCCTGATACACTGGGTGACCTGGGGTGGGTCACCTGGCCTCCCTGGAAAGACAGCCTGGCCCACCTCCACAGCCTCCTCCCCTCTGTTCCTCTCTGCTCCAGCCTTGGCATGTGCCACCTACAGCATTCCTCCACCTGGGGCATCCCCTGCCCAGCTCAGCCGCCACCTCCTCCAGGAAGCCTGTCCTCTGTCTCCACCCCAACCCCAGCCTCCCCATCACAACACTGGGCACACGGAATCACAGCTGCCCAGTTTCGAGCCTATCTCCCCACCAGGGCTGTGAGTCAGTGAGGAAGGTGCAGGCATGAGTGCCCAGGACCCGATATCTTAAATAAAGGAAGGATAAAATGACATAAAGAAGGGTCATCTCAATAGACAGAAACTGCCCTCCTGCTCCCTCTGACCCAGGCCCTGCTCATAGACAGGAGCATCACAGGGCAACCCCAACACACCGACTGGAGTAGCAGAAGCCTAGAGCTCACTTTCTGGGTCCCCCGCTATCCTTTCCCCATCACCTGAAATAGTCATAGGAGAATTCCTCCAGCGTGTAGGGCTTGGCGCGGACCTCAGGCTCTGCTGTGCGCAGCTGCAAGAGCCGGATGACGTCCTGTCTCTGGTCAGGGGTCATGGTGACCAGGGCCTAGAGACCAAGAGACAAGGGTCTGAGGTCAGCTCTTCATGTGTGGCCCCCAAGATCAACACAGTCAAGCCCAGAGCTTTCTGGAGTGGGGAAGATTGCCTGCCATGGGGATGACCCTCACCCCATGGTGACCCTGGGAGCCCTTTGGCTGATTGTGATCTCTGAGGTTACTGCTGTCTCCATCATGCTGCACTCAGGATCCTTTCCTTAACACTCCGTGTCTGAACCAGGTTGGGTCAGTCAGAAAGCCTGGATGAAGCAGGGGGATGTGTAGTGTGAGAACTGCCCAGTCAACAGTCTAGCTCAGCAGCTGCCTGGAAAGCCAGGCTTAAGTCTTCAGTGCTGTGATCCAGAAGAACCACGGCCTCCCCTCCCTGCTCTGCCCGCACTGCCTTTTCAGATAGTGCGAGGTGATGTCTCCCTACCCACTCTCCTCCCAGCCCTCGCCCTCGGCAGTTCCTCATTTGATGCAGTTTCTAGGCCACTCCCCATCCAGCACCGGTTTGACAGCTTCCCCAACTTGAAGTTGGTGGTCCTGTGAGACCCCCAGATCATCTTCACAGAACTGCAGAACTGAATCTATTTTAATTCCTCACTCCATTTTACAGATACAGGGAGAAGACAGAGAGAGGCCCAGAGGAGACTCCCATCCATCTGCCACCCCCAAGCCACATACCACAATTTCCCGCGGTGGCAGGGTGACAGTGGGCATGACATACACGCAATCAGTGGGGAAGTCCCCACGCTGCTTGGTTCTCTCATTGATGCCGTTGGCCCAGCCTGAGTTCATGACCTGCTCCCCTGTGTCATGGTCCAGGATGATGAGGTCTCCCTTGGCAAAGCTGAGGAAACCTGACTCCTCCCCCGCTGGGAGGTGGAGGTGAGCAGGGCCATGTGGGGGCAGAGAGAGGCTGGATTGGAACATCTTTATTTGGGTTGATGACCTATAAGCTGTTCCTCCCGCACTGAATAACTGAGGCCCTATCCCTCTCATGCGTGCTCACTGGTCACCCTGCCTCTACCCTGCCATAGCCCTTCACCAGACATGGCCATTGGCACGGGCCACTCCTCTGCTCGAAAGCCCACCATCCTCAGCATGCTCACAAGGCTATTGTGGGCTGGATTTCCTGACTTCTTCCACTTCACTTCTTGCCCTTCCTCCCTAACCTCACCCCTTCCAGCCAAACCATACCATCTGCGCTTCCCAGACACACCTGCTTTCTCCAGCCTCTGTACTCGGTTTGTGCTCTCCTCCCTGCCTCACTCTGCCCACACATACCTCCTCCCCGAACCCCAGGCTATGTGGGGGCCTCCCCTCCAGATTCCCAGCATCTCTGGGCTTCCCTGGTCACTGCCCTGTCCCAGGGACTGTCACTTTCCAGCCCCTCTACCCACTGAGAGTACGGCCAGGGTCCATTTTATTTCTGTCCTTTCCAGAATTTATTTCTGTCCTCTCCTCTGCCCAGAGATTAGGAGACCTGGGGTGTGCTCAGTCAGGGGGCGGTTACTGCTGTTCTCATCTACAGTTGGTGGGTATTTGGAGACTGAGGAGGAACCCCTGACATCACCTGGAGAAGGTGACAGGTGATAAGCATGAAAGGACCAGGAGAGGACAATGCCCCATGGGGTACAGGTGGAAGGTACAGAGTCTGACCAGGTGGAGCCGAGGGCATCTGGGGAAGGGTGGTAACAGGCACTGTCAGTCCTGAGTGCCTGGTGATCTGCTTGGTGCCCCTGACCCCGGTACCTGGCGGCCTGTGCCAGGAGCCACTCACCAGGGTTGGGGTTGTCCTGCAGGGCCACCACGTACTTAGACCTCTTCCGGAGTCCTTCCAGGAAGGTGACCACTAGGTCACGGATGTCCTCAGCGTTGCTGGAGGTAAAGGTGTATTCATCCCCCTTGATGGTAGCCAGCGTGAAGCTGGGAGCTACCAGTTTTGCTCCCCTGCAGGACCAACACGGAGAACAGGGCCCAGCCGGGGTCAGTCCTGCCCAGCCCGAGTGAGGTGCAGCACAGCCCAGATCAGAGCAGCCCAGCGAGAGCAAGACACGGCACTCCCTGAAGGAGACCAAGGCCAGCCCAGTCAGACACAGCCCAGCCAGGGTCAGACGCAGCTCGGCCTGAGTCAGACATGGCCCTGCCGAAGTCACACACAGTCCGGAGCAAGGCCTGCAAGAGCCCAGCCTTGTTCCCCTTTGCTGTCTAATTCCTACTCACCCTTTAGATCTCAGCCTAGATATTGCTTCCTCCAGGAAGTCCTCCTTGCCCTCCCACAGCCCTCATCACATTGGTCCTTGCTTTAAAATAGCCTGTTCCATGTCTATCTCATCTCTCAACTGAAGGAAGCTGCAAGAAGGCAAGGCCTATCTTCATCCCCTGTGCCTAGCACATGCCTGGTCAGAGTTGGACATGCCCGGCCCCAGCACACATCAGACACTGCCCAGAGGCACTCCAGTAAGCCTCGGATCACTGGGGGAGGGCCTGCTGAGAACAGCAGTTTATTCCAAGATATCCCCTACCCCTGCACTGCTCTAGTGTGTCTACAGCTTTCAGTTTATAAAGAATTCTCCCATTGATCTCACCACTGTAGGGAAGTACTAACAGCTGTTTGAGGGACAAAGGGCATGGAGGGGAGTCCCACTTGGGCCCCTGAATCCCAGGCAAGGCTCTTTCTGTACACAGTTGACTGCCCCTGACTGTCCTAGCCACCCACACCCATTTCTGAATGACCATTAACACCCCATAAAGACCCACTGCCCCGATCAGCAGGGAGGCGCCTGAAACAGTACAGCACAAGCTGCTCCAGCACATGTGACCACGACAGCTCCCTGCATGTCTCTGCACCACAGTGATATTCCTGTATGAGGCCATGGCTCCCCCTCAGAGGCCCCTGTGACCCCCAGGAAAGCTCCAGGAGCCCTCTCCTTTCCCTTCTATCTGTGTGTCCAACTGCCTCTCTTTGCTTCAGACAGCACTGAATCAGGACACAGGGTTTGACACCCCTCTGCCACTGGTCTTTGTACAGCTTTGGACAAATCCCTGCTCTGCACTAAAGTGCAGTGTAGGAGGGGTCAGACTAACCTACTGCTGGACACGGCCATGATCTCGGGGAAGGACAGCTCCAGGAGCACCTGCTCCTGCTCATCCACAAAGTAGACGCCTGTCCAGTTGACCGCCACGATAACGTCGTTCTTGGGGAGGCTGGGGCCTGCGGCAGAGACCATGGCAGTGAAAGGCAGGTGGCCCCGCTCACAGCCCAGCCCTCCCCAGTCCTCATACCCACTAGGGAGGTAGCGAGGGGGAACATACTGACTTTCATTTACAAATGGGGAAACTGAGCCTCAGAGAGCACAACCTCCCTAGAAGTCAAAATTCAAAGGGCAGTGGGAAGAGAGCCCTGAAATCAGGAAATTCACCTAGCCCTGAAAGAGCTAGCCCTGCCTCCGGTCTTTCTGCAGCTCTGGACAGGTCCCTGCCCTGGAGTGAGGTGGACTATAGAGAGAGGGTCGACTGAGCCCCAAGGTTCCCTCCAGCTAGATATTTGGTGATTCTACGAAGCCCAGCACCAGCACGGAGCCTGGCATGGAGCTGATGCCCAGTAATTCGGACCCAAGGATGGCTGAGCCAATGGCCTGGTGTGGATTTGTTTCCATTACATCCACGCCCTGCTTCAGAGTCAGCCCAGCCTATACTCTGGACTGCCTGCTTCCGTATATAGTAGGTGCTTAATTATCCTAGCAGTCATTCAGTTGTTTAATGCAGAGTGTTGCTGAGTATCTGGACTATGGGGAGGCAGGACCCCCTCTGTGCATTGACCTGGAAAGATGAGCAACCCTCCCGGCAGGAACCCAGATGGCTGGGGACATTGGCTCAGGCCATCCCTTCCTTCCACTGTGGGCTAGAGCCATGGGGTGAGGGGTGGGAGAGGGCATGGAGGAAGATGGGGAGGCAGGAGGACTGAGGGAGTACCTGAAAATTTGTAGGCTTCATAAAACCTGGAGAAGAGCAAAGGCCACTTGAAACGGGCATAATTGACCACATCCTCTTTGACCTTCTGGGCATCAGTCCTCCTCTGGGCATAAATCCCCTGGAGGGGCATGGACAGGGGAAGAAAGACTTCATAGAAGCTCTGTCTGGAAATCCAGTGTCTGTGCCCCCAAGCCAGGAGTAGCCCTGGAATCATGGTACCCTCCTGTGCTCATGGCCTTGTCCTGAGCCATCAGCCCACAGTCACCTCCATCACTCCACAGGTCCCACCTGCAGGGAGCTCCCAGTGCAGCTGGGACGGAAAAGCCCACAGTTGCAGCCAGCATGTGTGCAACCCCGAAGTTGTGGGTGGGTGGAAAGCACCTGGGACACGTGTGCCAGACCAGGAGGAGGGAGTGAGGAAAGTTGCAGCACAGGGAAGGGATGGAGCAGCCAGGAGATAATGCAAAGCTGCTGGCAAGAAACTAAAGCACTAGCATTTCATTATCTAAAGATATCCCTCGGAGCCCTATTAAGAACTTGGTGGTGTTGGAGCAGAATTGAAGGGATGTATCAAAATGAACTCCATAGTGTTTATCGTCTATGGACTCAAACATGGACAAAGACACATGTGCATGCCGTGTGCTGGGAGGGCCCGGAGCAGTGCTCTTCCAGGAGGGGACAAGGGTCAGAAGAAATGGCACGTGCCTACTCGGAGAGAGAGGATCATAAAGCAAATGCAGCACGTTAACACCTGGTGAGTCTGGGTGAAGTGGAGGGGTATATGCTTCTAGGTTTTTGAACTTGTAATTTCTCCATAAGTTCAAAATTGTTCCAGATGAAAATGTTTCTACCCCTCTGACCCTAAAAACCATGCTAACTCACAGCTCTACAGCTAACTTGTATACTCCACGAGAAGACAGGTCCAGGGATGTGACTCCCACAGGCCAACAGGCTCTGGTCCAAGGGGGAGACATGGCAAGCTCAGCTGTGGGCTCTGAAGGGCAGAGACCACCTCTGTCCTCTTCACATTTGTGTCCCCATGGTGAGCACCCCAAACAGAACAAATTAATGAGCAATGGTACCTAGTCTGGAATGTTCCATGTGCCATGTGCATGATGGCAGTGAACACAGAGGAGGCCCTGGGGGAAGTCAGAGGGACAGAAGCTGTTTGGGAGGTGGAATGGATGGGCTTCAGTGGCTGACAAGGTGGGACAAGTGAGGGACAAGACATTGCCTGGACAGAGAGACAGAGGGGTGGAGGGAAAACATGTATTTCCTCTGGAAGGGACGGGAGGTGGAGGAGGACCTGGTGGGGGAGCCAGGCCCAGAGGTAGAGAGGGTGCAGGGCAGGTTCAGGGAAGAGTGGAGGCTTGTGGGCAGCTCACCAGGAAAGGCACAGAGGGTTAGGGAAGAGGGCGTGCAGTGTAGAAGGGTGAAAGACTGCTGGTCTGCAGAGCTCCTCGGCAACTTGTGTGCAGAGATGACTCTGGTCTTACACAATGAGGGCCAGGAGGTGAGGAGCCTGCAGGTCCCCTCGAGCAGCCACACCACCCCTCCTCTACTAGTTGGGCAGGCCCCTTAGCTTGGAAGGGAGCTACCCAGGGCTCGTTACCTGGGGACTCAAACAAGGAGGCCGACGGGGTCTGTACCTAAAGTTCCCCAGGCAGGAAGCTGGGCCCGAGCTCTTTTAGACAGAAAAGAGGGTGCATTTCCTAGAAGCTCTTCCAGCATGCACCAACACCCCCGAGCCGTAGGTCTAGCAAGTGGCTGCTGCCAGGCCAGGAGGAGCGGGGCCCCCAATATCCTTGGACCCATGGTTTCTCTTATGAGGCTACAGGGTTGGATCTGATCCGTCTCAGTGTCCCTGGCACCAGCCCAGAGTAGACAGCATAAGACACAAGTGAACTGATATCCATGGTGGAGGAAGGCTGCTTAGGAGGCGGGAGGTAAAGGGTGCCATCCTGTCTCCCAGCAACCCTGCAGACAGTGAGGGCTGTGACCCTTTTGATTGGCTGGGTCCTTGCCTCTCAGCCCAGGTCACCAGAGAGCCCCTCCTTCAAGACCCTGCCCCACCCTCCTACCTTCTTGTGGGCAGCAATGGCCAGCTGGGCCCACTTCTCAAGCGTCTTCAGGGGCGTGATCTCGCGATCCGGGATATAGGTGGGCACAAGGTTTAGGAGGCGCTCCAGGATCATCTCGGAGCCATAGTCCACAAAGTACTGCTGGGAGGCCAGCTCGGCCAGATCATCCTCCTAGGTGGAGAGAGTGGGGAGGGTGCTATTCACACACCCTCTGGGAAGCCCTTCCAGACCACTGAGGCCCCCAGGGCCCTGCCTCCTACAGCTGTCGACCAGCCTTTGGGAAACCGTGCACTCACGGACTCCCCAGAAGTTCTTGTCTGCTTGGTGGAACCATGAGATCCCTGAGGGCAGAGCCACACCTCTGCCTTCTCCCGCGTCACCTCAGCACCAGCACAGATGCACATGAGCTGACCCTGAGAGGTCAGCCAGTCCGCTGGGAATGTGGTGGTTGACCCAGAGACAGCATCTGGGGCTGACAGGCTTCCCTGGAGAAGGGGGGGTACCTGGGTACTGCTGGTACTGTCAAAGGGAAGGGGGGCATCCCATTACCATCTCCATCACCATCACCCCCCCACCCTGGGATGGTCCAAGTAGTGAATGGCAAGGAGGTTATGCTACAGAGGCTTCAGAGGACCAGATGATGGGTACTGGGCATTTGCCCCTTCCCTGCCTAGAATGCCACAGCAGGCAGCCCTGGTGATATATGCTTGGGGCTCATTGGGGTTTTGGCAGAAGAGGCCAAAGAGAAAGGCTCTTGGGTATCTTGAAGGCAGTAGATGTTTCCCAGCCAGTTCAAAGCATTTCAGAATTTTAATAACTGACATGGCTGTACTCATGCATTCTGTGAAGGTATTAGCTCACCACCACCATGATCACCAACACCATTGCCACCATCACCAACTTGGTACCATCCTGGGCCACTAACTGTCCCCCCCATCACCAACACCATGATTATCACCACTGCCCTTGCCACCATCAGCTCCACCATCACCACCACTGCCACCAACAACCACCACCTTCATTTCCATCACCTCCATCCTTATCCCCCCATCACAATCACCAGTAGAATCATAGGCACCATAAGAACCATCATCACTACCATCAAAAATAAAATAACACAATACGAGTTACTCCATATCACTCCTGTCCTTAGAAGGAGACTAACAGAGTACACATTTACAAACTCTGGTCTAAACGAGTAGATCTCTTACTCCTTTAGAACAAGGTTTTCTGGATGAAAGCAGAACAATACAGCATGTTCTGAAGCACAGAGGCTGTACCATGCACAAGCCCTGCAGCAGAGTAGAAGACCTTCCACCAGCAGAGTTCCCACTAGTCTTCAAAGCCCTTGCTCCCCAAGGCAGTGTTGCTCTAGAGGAAGCCTCAACCAGGCTAACCTCCACATACGCTAATGGTGGGTCATAGACAGTAACATTCAGCCCAAATTTGGAAAACGGAGGGCTGTGAGCTAAACAGGCTCAGGCAGGAGACTCGCCCCGCAGTCACTCACCTTCTCACACCTGTACTCCCCAAACTTGACCCCTCGCACCACCTGCTGGTAGATGAGGTTGGTGGCCACATTGTCTTCGGAGGGGTTGTGCCAGGGCGTGAAGACCTCTTTGCGAAAGAAGAGCCTCCAGGGGGCATTGCGTTCCTGGGCACCCTGCTCCTTGGCATACTGTTCACACTGGGAGATGGCATCCATGACGTGGTCACTTCCACTGCCCAGGGAGGACACCTGAGGGCACAGGGCTGGAGGTCAGCGAGCAGAAAGGTGAGCAGGCAGGGAAGGACTTAGAAAGAGCCACCGACTCTCCTGGAGCAAGTGGAAAACTGAGACTCAGAAAGGCAGGGACATGTCCAGATGACCCAAGAACCAGACCAGACCTCTGGACCCCAGCCGTGGGCTCTGAGTCAGCACAGCCAAATGGGCATTCCCATTTCCTAGTGTAAGCCTTGTGTGAAATGATGGACAAATGGTCACTGAAAACACAAGAGGCATCTGTAAGTGAGAAAAATTCAGGCACTCTGTCGGACAACATGGTTCTGTCCCTGGACCTGCCTGAGTGGGGAGTGGAGGGCAGACACCTCTGCTGCATGTGATGTTGCTGAGTGTAGAAGCAAAATCACACATCCCCTGGCCCAGGTGTGCCCAGGGTTGCAGACACTCCAGGTGGTCACTAACAAGTGAACAGAAACCACCATAGAAACCTGACAGTAACTTATATTCCCATTTGCAAATGAGAAAACTGAATCTCAGAGAGCCAGGTAGCTGCATGCTCCCCCGGTCTCTGTCATGTTATTTCTCTGGTACCAAGGAAGAGTTGACTCAGCCCAGGTACACTGACAGAAGGGAGCCCTAGGTCTCCATCTACACTGTGCTGGCAGGCTTCTAGGTGCTCTCCACAGTCCTAATGAGTTGGGCAGAGGCAGAGTTACCAGTGGCTGAAAGGAAATGAAGGCTCTGGAAGATAGGCAACTGCCCAAGATTGTCTGGAATCAATGCGTGGCAGACAGACGGAAGAGGAGCCAGGGCGGTGCCCGGAGGGGGCGCTGCAGGGTGGCCGTACCTTATCAAACAGGGCAATGTAGAGGGAGAAGCCAAAGCGGTCCTTGAGCGAGATCTTGTCAGCCAGTGCATTGCAGAGCTCCTTGGCCGTGGTTGCCGAGTCGGTCAGCAGCGTCTTGGTGGTCCCATCCATGAATGTCACAGGCAACATGATGGGCTTCTTGGACTTGGTGGCCTGAAAATGACCAAAGAGGGTCTATGGGGATCTTTTCACTTCAGATCAGTTCATACCCTGCAGGTTCCTGGCTCCCTGCTCCCCAAGGAGGCAGAGCTGCCCCACAGCCTTGGACCCCAGCATCTCACCAAGACGCCACCTGTGGCTGGTCGCAGGCACCCAGGGGGCCCCACGGTGTTCCCCGCCCTGACAGACCTGAGCCTGGGCACTGGGGCCAGGAGGCTGGGCACTGCCACAGGCCAGGGGCTTCTGCCCTCACATTGTGCAACCATCACAAGACCCTGTGAAATGAGTAGCATTATTGCTGTTACAGAGAAAGCTATTAAGACACAGCGGGAACCCCCTGCCCAAGTCACTCTGATTATAAAACAGATGGGAGTCCATTGGGTGCTTTTCTGTTCCAACAGCCTGGGATCCCAGAATTTGAAGAACCATAGAATCCTAAGGCAGGGAATGTTTCTGGGGCACTGAAGCGCACTACACACACACACACACACACACACACACACACACATGCTCGCATGCCTGGGTGGGGCCATGGGCCATACCTGCAGCTCCAACCAGCTGGGTGGCTGTGTCCGTGTCCCGTTGACGAAGGTCCTTCTGAGCCGCTCCTCGCAGTACGGTGCGTAGCCAGGTGGTCCCCCGTGGATGAAGTTGCGCAGGTACTACAGACAGAGACCAGCTGAGGGGCCTCCTCTCCAGCCTCCCCCGGAGACCATCACAGCAGCCTCAGCAGGTCTCCTACTTCCAGCCCTCCTACCACACTGCGGACCTGCTCCAGGCCCAGCCACCCACGCCTCTCCCCTGCTCCCTGGGCTCCACGCTGTTGCCTTTGGGATCAAGTCCATGCATCTCAGGTGGAGCAAGGCCACCCCTACCTACCTTGCCCCACCTACCATTCCCCCTCTCTTTACCTAGCCTAACTGCTCCTTCTTCTTTAGGGCCCACCTCCCTGACTCCTGACTGGGTGAGCACTTTCCCCCTCACAGCGCTGGCAGGTTGGGTTGGCTCTGCTGTGACCTGCCCTGTCTCTGTGTCCCCAGCGCTCAGGGCCTGGCACTGAGGCACAGTCAAGAGAGTGGCCTGAGACCAACCGAAATGCCTGCTCCAGGACTGTGAGGGGAGGGTCCAGGGAATGCTGTCAAATTCAGTCTCCTCATTAATAAAGAGAGGCTGAAGGGAGAAGAGAGTGGAGGGCTGGGAGCCCGGGAGGAAGGTGGAGACAAGGCAGCGGGAAGTGCAGGCCCAGAGGAGATGGCCCAGGCCAGGCCTCACTGCCAAGTCCCCGAGCTTACTCCCCTTGCTCCCTCCTCTGATGCCCTTCCCGCCACAGGAGGCCAAGC
The DNA here is from genome assembly GCF_018345385.1 of Vulpes lagopus. NCBI lineage: Eukaryota > Metazoa > Chordata > Mammalia > Carnivora > Canidae > Vulpes > Vulpes lagopus. Next base: position 28,112,654 of record NC_054838.1, on the reverse strand, counting down.
CCCCCTACCTTAACGAACTTCTCGGAGGGGGCGAAGCAGCCCACGCAGAGAGACACGAGGATCCAGCCCCGGGCATAGCTGCTCTTGGAGGGGTTGTGAGTAAGCTGCTTGCTGATCTGGCAGTAGATCTCATCCCTAGGCAGGTGGGGAAGTGAGGGAGCGGGGGGAGCCAATCCGGAGCTCCCACAGGGCGGCCACAGATGGGACACCAGCTCTTCTCTCCAACTTGCCCAAGACCACCCGGGGCAGGGGCCGTGGGGCTGGCTGGGGAAGGCTGCGGAGCCACCCAGGAGGCAGGCTCATCAGGCACGGAGCATGTTCCTGACTCCAATCCAGATCCACAGCCAGGTCCCCATGATCCAGAGAGGGGGGTACCTCCTGCTTGGGGCACAGTGGCCACAGCTACTGGTGAGCACTTTGATGAGAAGCACTGTCCCTTCCTTGTCCCTCACCAGCTGGGTGGCCTGGGCAGGTGAGTTCCCCTCTCGGAGCCCAGGCCATAGTCTCGGAGCCCAGCAGGTACAATTTCTGCTGACGGCAACGGAAGGGCACAAACAGCAACCACATCTGGGGAGCTTCTCTGGGAGATGGAGTGGGTTGGAGCTTTGACTTTCACTTGATATATTTCCATAATGTTTAAATACGGTATTTAAGTGGCCGTGCATTACTTTTGTAATCAGATCAAAGCAATGAAGCTAGTTTTTGGTTTTGTTTTGCTTTCACTTTAAAGGGAAATGATAATATCTTCCTTATAGGCTTTCTGTGAAGAAAAATGAGCCACGGCTTATAAAGCACCTAGCCTAGGAAATCCTCAGTAAACACTAACTGCCCGCCTGGTGAGGGCCAAGGTCAGGACCTCCGTGACCAAGTGACCACCAGAAGAGGGGCTGGCCTGGGCAGGAAGGAGGGATGATCGAGTCAGTGGCACCCCAATATCCAGGGTTCAGGGGCCAGCACAACTTCGAAATTAATTCTGAGGTTGCTCACTTTTTATCATAACAAATAAGGTCAATTAAAACATACCGTACACGTACGATCTGCCCACTATCTGTACCACAGTCGTTTCATAAAACAAATGTAACTTTAATATCTCAGAACAAAGAACAGTTCTTTCGATAAATGAAATTTAGCTTGAGAAACAACCTTATATTTTCCCCATCTCATCATGGCCCAATTAAAGCTTCTCACCTACACTTGGGAGCTAAGGCCAAGCGAAGGGAGGGATTAGCCACGGTCCCTCAGAGACTCAACACCCGGCCTTCTGACTCCGCCCGGGGCTCCTGGCATGACGCTCTCTAGGACTGCCCGCTTTAGGTCTGACGGTGAGATAGCTGGAGGCAAATTCTTGCCCCTTCAGCACACCTTGGGCAGCTACCTTTTCTTCTGAGAGGCAGGTGACCCTGGGTACCTGACCATCTCCAGTGAGGTAGTAACTGGCCTCAGGCAACAACAAAAGGGGGCCTGACTGGAAAGCAGGAGGTCTGGGAGGCTAGGGTCCCGGGGCAAGTCTCTTCCCCTCCCCGATCTCAGTTTTTTCCATTGGTAAAATGGGCTCATTACCCTGCCCCAACCCCATCCTGCTGTCCTCCCAGCCAATATATACAAGTTTGTGGGATCAGCTCTCCTAACCCACCATCTTGGGCAGATAGAGTCCTCAAAAAAGTCCTGTCTGTCTTCCCTCCACTGACCTAGCTCAGTTGATTCCTTTCTTGCTCCTGGTGACTCTTAGATCATTCCATCCCCTCTCCAACACCCCAGAGACCTGAACAAAGGCCTTTGCTGGGCCCAGATGGGGAACCCAAATGCAGGGTTCCCAGGCACGCTAAACACAGTGACTCTGCCCATGGGCCTGGGTTGGGTGCACCAAAGGTAAGCTGGCCAGAATGGGCTTCAAGCAGGAGATGCACTGGATAATGAGAGCGATAGTGCCCGCCATGTGGGTCCTGTCTTCCACACTCTCCATCATGTGATCTGCCCACCAATGAGGTAGGTGCTATTATTATTCCCCCTTACAGATGAAGGAGCTAAGGCTCACAGGAATGAAATAACTCTACCAAGGTCACATGACTAGTAGGCAGCGGAGCTAAATCCAGGCCTGTTTGCTTCATCTGCCACCAAGGTGACAAGGCCACAACTCCCACCACCAGAAGCCCTTCAGGGCCACACTGGGAAGTGCTGGGCGCCCCCCTAGCCAGCGGCCCCTCAGGCACTGACCTGAGCGCAGGCCGCAGGATGCCATTGCCAATGACGAAGTGCAGCTTCTCCAGGTTGGACGTGGGCCGGTCCTCCAGCATGCTATTGCCCTGTACTGTGGACTCCCCATCATGCAGCCTCTTGGTCACCTGGGCCGGGGGTTGGGGGAGGGGCACAAGGCTTGGACCAGGCAGGGTAAAGTGAAGGGCCTTGCTTCATGTCTGAGGCTACCCACTCCACTGGAGAGCAGATCTTGAGAATGGCCGGAGAGCTGGCTCCCCACCACTGTCACAGCCCTGGCCCTGTCCTACTTCCACCTTGTGTGCAGAACTGACGTTGGGTCCATTACTGGCCCAGACAGCTGGGCAGCACCGGCCCGGTGCCACCCACTATGGACAAGATTCCTCTGCAGTCTCCCTGACCCTACCCTCTACTCCCTACCCCAGGGGAGCCCTTTCAGCCAGGACCGGGACCTGCCCTTCTGGCTCCTGGTGGGGCCGCTACCTCTCCCTGGTGGGCCACAACTCCACAGGCAACCCTGACACCCAATTTATACCGAGGGTCCAACTACCCAGTCACCAACACCAATCCCCAGTGCCTCCGCCTCCGTGTGAACAGCCCCGGGCCTGGGTTCTTACAGTTGCGTTTCTCCTCTCTGGTTCCACACCAGCGCCAACCTGCACCCTGCCTGGAACCCCAGAGTGAGAGGGTACCCCTGCAGGCGGGAGGGGTGTAGGAGGCCCTCACCCCTGTGGAACACCCACAGCTCTGCTCTCACGCCATCCTCCCAGGAGCCCACCAGGGGGCATTGCCTCCCCACCCCAGGGCCCCTTCAGATAACCAGCGGCAGAGCCAGCATTCAAACCTGGGGCTACGTGGCTGCAGAACTGGATTTGAACCTCAGGAGGGGAAGAGGACAATGGGAGAGGCAAAGCAGGCTGCGGGAACCCTGAGGAGGAGCCTGACTCTACTGTAAAGGGGTCTGGGCAGGCTTCCTGGAGGAGAGGACCTCAGGCAGAGAAGGAGGAATTTTAAGCAGAGGGATGGATGTGTAGGAATGTAGGGGGTGGGGGAGCCGGTCCCATGCACTGTAAATGCCTTGGTTAGTGTCTGCTGTCCTCCCAGCCTGCACAGTCCTAGAGCACAGGATGGTGCTCAGAAAAGCCAAGGTGACTAAATGAGAGTTCAAACAAATTAGTAGGGTTAATGAATGCCCCATGGGCTCTCTTACCCACAGAAAGTTCGCAGTGTCTAAAAGGTCCTTTGATCAAATGCAATGGTTTCCCTGCCCTGGCAGGAAGTGTCCCCTCTTTCACCATGTGCCAACTGCAGTCCTCTCCAGCTCTCCAGTCCCCTCTTCTGGGAAACCCTCCCTGATGTGGCCCCAGCCTGAGCTCATGGCCCTCCTCTTTGTACTCCTGCCTGCCCAGTCCCTCCTCACACGGCCCAGCCCAAGCCCCTGACAACAGGCAGTGGTTGCTCTTGTTCCCAACTCCCTGGGTCCCTGAGCTCAACCTGGCCCCAGCCTGGGTCTCCTAAGGCAGCCCAGGGTCTGCTCTAACCTCCTCTGTCAGTTTGGACTTCTTCTTCAGGGTCAAGTGCACCAGCTTGTGCCTCATGCTGCTCTTCTTCTGCCCCTCCGGTAGCTGGGCCTGTGGACCAAACAGGGGTCAGGGCCAAGTGACTGGGCCCCAAAAATGATGACAAGGGCAATTGCCAATGGAGCTACAACTAGAGGGTGAACTCACCTCCATGCTAACATTTATGAGGGACACCCCACACAGCCACCCTCTCATCCCCCACTACCCTCTACCTGCCAGGTGATGGATGGGAAAACAGAGACTCAGAAAAGTGTAGTATGCGGCCCAGTGCCTCCCAGTGAGTCAGTGTTGCCACTGGCTCTGACCGCAAAGGCCTCACCCAATCACAATCTGCACTTTGCAGTTTATACAGCGTGTACACGTTTGTTCCCACAAGTAGACAGAGGAGAGTGGGGGTCAGGGAGGTGAGGCAAAGGCAATCTTCAGGATGCTCCTTCTGCTGAGGCCCCTGGGGATGCCAGGCAGCCCTTCTGACTGGCCTGGGAAGACACGGAGGGACCAGGGTGGGTGGGTGGCAGCTGAGCCTCACCTCACCCTCACCCTGCAGGGCCTGCAGCTCCCTCTTGTAGGTCTTCTTGCCCAGGGTCTCGTAAATCTTGGTCATCACAGGGATCTTCTCACTGCCATCACTCATGGCCGTGTGGTACTTGGGCTCAGGGAGGTCCCCCATGAAGCGCAGGATGGTGATCCAAACCGCCAGGGCTGCCTGGAGGCAGAGCTGGGCATCAGAGGGCATAAGCGCAATGTATTGCAGAACCATCAAAATAGCCTGGGGGTCTGGGGAGAGGGCCGGAGAGGGCCACAGGGCTCACGGTGTTCTGCTGCTCCTGGAGATTGGCCCATGTGGCCTGGGGCCAGGCTGGGTACCAGAGTGAAGTCAGCCCCAGTCCCACCTGTCCACTGGGGACCCACCACCCAGGCACCCATGCAGCCCAGCCCTCACCAGCTGGTCGCCCTCATCGTCATGGTACAACAGCGGCTGCTTGAGTGGCCGCCGGGTATAGGTATGTGTGGTTGTGCCCTGGAAGTAGGTGGCAGCGAACTTGGCAAATTTATACTCCGAGAGGTCCTCCTCATCTTCATCAGGCAAGGGAAGGGCTGCGTCCAGGTCCTCCTCCACCATTTCCCTGCGCCCACGCTCCAGGTCCTGAGGAGGCCAGAGGGGTTCCCTGCCGTGGGAGCAGACTTGGGCCAAAGCCCCCCCAGAGCTGTCCCTGTGGGGCCAGCTCTTCCTCCACATGGGGGGAGACTGTATGTCACCCTGTTTAGTGCCCAGAGCCTGGCACACGGTAGGCCCTCAATACACATGAAGAAAAGTTTGTGAACTGCCCTGGAGAGATGTGACTGGCCCAAGGTCACATGGCAAACTGACAGCTGGACAGGGTCAGGGGCCGCAGGGGCCGCATGTCATCACTGCTGCCCTTTGCTCAGAGGGGACAAGGTGGACTTTAATGAAAAGAGGCACAAAGGAGGGAGGGCTATCTCACTGTCCTGTCCCCAGCCCCTGTCCCCAGCTTGATACCTCAAAGCCACTAGGTGCTTGGCCCTCCTGGCCTGGCAGGCCGCCTGAAGTCCCCAAAAAGCCAAACATCTTGTCCACCATGTCCGAGTGGTTGATGGGCTCATGGCGGGCCCTCTCCATCTGCTCCAGGAGCTCCTTCTTCCGCCGGGCCTCCTCCTTCTCCTTCAGCTCCCGCTCTGCATCCTCACGAGCCAATTGTGCCAGGCGCTCCTGAGAGGTTGGAGTGACATAGGAGACGCAGGCTCAGGGAGCAAGCCCTCCTCAAGGGGCCCAAGAGAACCCCTGTGGTGGCCAGGCCCTCGTCCCAACCTCCGCGGGGTGTCCCGACAGCTGGGAAGGACTGCGCCTCACCCTTCTCCATCCTCGGCGCCCCGCAACCAGCCCTCGCCGTCCAGGGCAGACAGAGGAGCCTCCAGACAAGCCCGGAGTAATGCCGCCTGCCCTTCAGGGCGTAGCTGGGAACCCCCTCTGCCCGGGAGAGCCTGCTCTGGCCCCGCAGCTGGAGGGGACCACCCCAACCCAGAAATCCACGGCCGTTGGCTGGGGGGGGTGACTCTGGCCCAGCGCCATCCGGTAGAAATATAAGGCAAGCCACGTATGTTGCGGCTTCGTTTAAAACAGTAAAAAGAAATAGGGACATTTATTTTAATGATATATTTTATTTAACCCGATAGTTCTGAAATATCAGGTCAACGTGTAATTAACATTTTTTAAATGGTGCTGAGATATTTTTGTATTCCTGCTTTCTGTACTGTCTTCAAAACCTAGAGTTTATTTTACACTTAGAGCCCCCTGCCATGTCAAGCACTCAGCCGCCACATGTGGCCGGGGGCTCCCACACTGGGTAGTGTCCCCCCAGCTCGGGCTTTCTATCCATGTGTCATCTCCCAGCTAGGAAGCGTGTGCCTGAGGGCTTGGCCCTCTTGCTCTGGAGCCACAGCCCCTCGGCCCCAGGACAGGACCAAGCGCCCAACACGCAGGCAAAGGCGGCTGCACAGACAGATCATGACCCGCCAGCGAGCAGCGTCCGAGGCGCTGGGCCACGCGGCTCACCTGATGCTTTCGTTCGGCCTCCTCCTTGGCTTTCTTGGCACTCATCTCCTTCCGGAGCTTCTCCTCCTCTGCCAGCCGCATTTTCTCAGCCTCCAGACGCCGCAGGTACTGAGGGCAGGGGCAGCCCATGGGCACCATCACGGGGCTTCCTGCCGGCTCTGGCCCACCCCACCCTGACTAATGATTTGGCAGATAGGGAAACTGAGGCATCTGAGAATTTCTCCAGGTCACACAGCAGGTGGGGGCATTGTTGATTCCCAAAGCCAAAGCAGCTTCACGAGAGCGACCGGGAGGACGGAAATAAGGGGTCTGATCCCAGTTTTGTGCCCTCCCCAGAGGAGGCACAGTCCCAGATCCCCTCTGTAGGTGTGGGCCTCCACTGACAGGTAGGGATGACCTGCCTGCCTGAGGCGGAGAGCGCCCCTCAGAGGGTACACCCCACACCTGGGGGACTCCGAACCCCTCACCTCGGCCCTGAGGCGCCGATGCAGCCTGCGTGCGATCATGCCCCGGGCGTAGGCCTGCACGGTGAGCACGGCCCAGAGGCGGTGGCGGAAGGCCTTGCGCACCAGGTAGGCGCGGCAGCGGGCCTGGAACTCGATGATGTGCCGGCGGGCCAGGCGGTACTGCTGCTGCAGCTTCCGGGACCGGTGCAGGGCCTGCAGCCGCAGGAAGCCCAGCCGCATCTGCGAGGACACCGACCAGCTCAGCCTGCGCCCCCGCGCCAGGCTGGCCCTGAACACGGGTGGGCCCGGCTTGGGGCTCCACTCTCACTGGCATCCCCGAAGACATGGCTCCGTCTTCTCTCAGACTAGGGCTCTCCAGAGTCAAGCTCTGTCTCCTCTCAGACAAACTTTCTAGGGAGTGGCCTTGGCTTCCCTTGAGGGGAAGGGGGCCCCCCCACGATGGACCCCTGTTCTCAGCCCAGGAGCCAGTCTCCTTCCTGCCTGTCTGCCCAGCCCCGAGTGCAGGCTGCAGCCCAGTTACTCGGCAAAGGTCTGCCTGGTGCCTGCTCCCAGCCGCCTCCACGGTCTCTAACAGCCCAGGTGCTCACATCCCACCAAAACATTCCAGAAGAAAAGCAACAAACTTTGCTGACCAGATGGGAAAAGCCACAAGCAACAGACGTGGACTTTGGGCTGGAGGAACAGTAGGGACTAGCTGGGGCAGGGGGCCGACCAGGCCTGGGCACAGGCACATCCTGCTGCTACGGCAACCGTAACTTGGCCAGTTCAAAGGCCTTGCAGGGCAAGGAGCACCCCGCCCCCCCCCCCCCCCCAGAGGCTCACCAGCTCATAGTTCCTCCGGCAGTTGTGGCCTCGCCAGTGCCTCTGGATCACTGTGGCAGCATTCTTCAGCTTCAGGAAGTTGGATCTGAAACAGCGGCATGATACAGGAGGACCTCAGAGCAGAGAAACAGCCCCCGAGGCAGCCAGGGTACTGGTGGGGTTTGGAATCAGGAGGGTAGGGCTGAGTCCCAGCTCGGCGGCTCCCAGCTATGGGACCTTGGGCAAAGGCATACGTAACTCTCTCTATGCCTCCGCTTCCTCATCTGTAAAGTGGGTACAATAAGACCTGCCCCATCTGCCTCACAGGCTTGTCACACAAGCCCATTAAGGTCAGTATTCAGAAGGCATTTACTGAATGAGTAAATGTATGGATTATAAGTAAATGAACTACTATAAAGATTAGAAGCTTTGAACACTGTGAACGTCACTTATTGCTAACTTCCCCATTTTATAGATGAGGAAAGTGACACTCAGATGAGTTGGGGACTAGAGCCCTTGTCTTCTGCTGCACTCCAAGTGAGCACAGTGCTGTTCCCTTTCACACAAGAGGCAGCTCATCTGGGACGACAGTCACCTGTGACCTGATAGAGGACAAAGAGACCACACATCAAACAGCAGATGTCTGCTGAATGTAGAAGTACACCGTGTGTACACTTCAGGAGTGAAGGTGTGACGGAGCCGGCGAGCTGGTGCGTGGGCACACATAAGTGAGCGAGCAGCTGTGGGAGGGGATGGACAGATGGATGGACAGATGAACGGACAAAAGAACTAATGGATGGATGGACAGATGGTAGATGGAGGGAGGGAGAGAGTGACCAGATGTACTGCTACAGAGGCAGATTGTAGAGTTTTGTGGTGCCTAAATCACATTCCTGAGTCACTCCTAATTATGAACTGTCACAGCTATACACATGCCCCTTACATGGAATCCAGAACATGTTCTGTGATTTACAAAATCTCAAATTTCCTCCTTGGGAAATTTCATCAGGCATCTGAGACACAGGAGCGTCCACCTGTGTGCCTCATATATCTGTGTGCGTGCTTGTATGGAGGGGAGTGCGTTGCGTTACTGGGCATACACAGCACGGTGGGTCTGTGAGTCACATGTCTGTGCGCCTGTCAGTGTCCACATGATCATGTGTGCATGCTGTGCACAGGTGCGCTTGCTCCTATGTGTGCCCAAAGGTGTACGTGGTCATTCCCAATGTTCACACAGGGGGACAGAAGCAAGCCAAGCACACGCACACAATTCTGTATGTGGCTGAGGTGGGGGAGCTGATCCCGATACACACCTGTCTTTGAACCCCCGGATGACCTTCTGGAGGAGGATGACTCTGTCGGTGATGGCCTTGTCCCGCTCCACCTCCAACAGCATGTCGTGGTGGTCCTGGAGTGCAGGGCTCCTGAGCAGCACCCTCACCCTCTTCACAGGGCCCCCAGCTCAGTCCAGAGCTGAGGCTGCCCCACTCAGCGTCCCCCTCTTCCTCCCTTTGGAGCCCAGGCCAAGGGCTCCCTGCCCTGCTCTGGCCATGGGATAGCCTCCCACGGTGCCAGGGACAGACCCAGCTCGTGGCAGTTTCTTGGAGGCCGAAGTGACACAAATGGAGCAGGAGGAGGCTAATCTGACTGGATGGGGTCAGAGAGCCCACCATGCACACACTGGCTTCATCCCTGTGGCCAACTCTGCCCAAGCCCCCACTCTTCCAAATGTCTCTGTCACATGGATCCCTGATCTAGGCCAGGTCACTGCCATTCCTCTGCTGGCCTCTGTCGTTCCTGCTCTGGTCCTCCTAAAACACAAATCTGATCATGACCTTCAAGTGACACCCTTGGTTCCTGGGTTCAAGCCTGGTCTCCTCCATAATCTAGGCCCTGCTGACTTCCCTAGGTCTCCCTTCTTCTCAGCTCTGGGCCTCCAACCCTCACTTTGATTAGACAAAACTTCCTCATGCATTCAGTGTGGATGAAGGGAAGGTCTCCGTGTGCCACCACTGTGCTGGGTGCTGGGATGGGGCTGCAGTGAACCAAGCAGGCAGGGGCCCTGCCCTGGAGTGGCTGAGTCTCACAGGGCAGCCACATCATCAAATACCCCGGACCACATCACTGTGGATGTGACCTAGCAGAGGAGTAGCCAGCCCAGGCTGTCTGAATGAATGAATGAATGAATGAATGTGAAGTAGATGTGTGGGGCTCTCGAAAGACAGCAATCTTCTGGAGAGCCCAGGGAGATGAGGGTGAGGATGAAGAGAGTCCTCAGAACTGTCTGGCCCTGGACACCATCGTGCTCCCCACCTTTCCTCCCTTCCCCACACAGGCTAGAAGCCCTGCTCTCCACCCCAGGTCGGTGCACCTGCTGGGCAACTGACTTCTCGCTGAGCCTCGGAAATGGGTGTGACAGTCCTATGTCCCAGGGCCACTGTGAAGACTAAATAAGATCCTGGGGGCACCTGGGTGGCTCAGTGGTTGAGCATCTGCCTTCCACTCAGGGTGTGATCTTGGGGTCCTAGGTTTGAGTCCTGCATCAGGCTCCCTGCAGGGAGCCTGCTTCTCCCTCTATGTCTCTGCCTTTTTCTCTGTCTCATGAATTAATAAATAAAATCTTAAAAAAAAAAAAAAAAAAGGATCCTGGACAAAAAGCCCCACCTGGGCCTAGCACAAAGAACACGCTTTGCATATGATAGTAGTGATTTGTGCAGGCAGGGAATGGCTGACATATTTTTCTGATGAAGAAATGAAGGCCTGGGGAAACGAAGGGAGTGGCCCACAATCCCCGAGCCAGGAAGATTTAGACCAGACTCCAGATTCCCTCCAGCTCTGGGCTGGCTCCTTCCTTCCCTCCAGCTATCCCCAGTGCTGGGGCCCCACCCACCCACTAGAGGAAGGAGCCGTCCATCGCCCAGGACAGACAGAAATCTAGCACAGCAGAAATGGAAAAGGGGAAGAAGGCGGGCTGGGAGGTCACGCTGTCCCTGCTGCAGCTGCCAGGGCCACCGCCAACTCCCAGCAAACTCTACTCCAAGGCCAAGACGCCGCATGGCCCAGCTTCCTGCTTCCAGCCCTACCCCCTTTCCAACTGCCCCATCCTGAAGTCCAGCCCCATTGAGCTCCAGGGGCTGCTCAGGGAGGGTGGGAACAGGCCCCTGCAGAGGATAGAGGGAGGGGGCAGCTCCAGATGAACCTGCCAGGCAGAAAATCCCAGGAGGGGGCCTAAAGGTATACTCAAGAGCCCCAAACACATCCCATTTCACAGAGGGGACAATGAGGCTCAGAAAGGGCCAACGAGCTGCCCAAAGTCCAAGGGCAGGGTCTTGATTGGATCCCTGGTGAACCACCTCTGGCCTCACATCACCCCCCAACCAGACTTTAAATTGGTCTTAAAACCAATTTCCCCTCCCCCACGGAGGAGGCCTAATCCCCCCTCCCTCTCACAGACAGCAGGGCAGGAAGATCACGAAGCCCCCCACCCCGGCACACGCGCATGTGCGCACACACACACACACACTGACCCACCTGATGTGCAGCTTCTCTACAGAAGTCCCTAGGACCCTGTCCCCACTGTCATGGGGATTTCACAGATCCACAAGGCCGCTAGAGACAGAGGCTATGCTCACCTTCAAGAAGATCTTGGTTTTGCCAATCTGCCAGTCATCGTGGGTGCCCAGCACAGCCTCAGCCATGCGTTGGCATGTCCCCCGAAGGTCGTCCTAGGAGGTACACAAGGGAATGGGCAGCCCGACCAGGGAGAAGGCCGCCTGAGTGTCCGTCCCAAGGCCAGGAGGCAGGACTCTTCCTCTAGCTCTGCCCCGACCCGCTGTGTGTCCCTGGCTGAGTCCCGCCTTCTCTGACCCTTAGCTGAGCCTGATGATTGTAAAACCCTCTCGTGTCTAACATCTAGGAGCCACTTGGTGGCGCTGATCTTGTCCACTACGCCATGTGTGTGAAGTCCATGCCAGTTGAGCATGGTGACCCAAGCCCTTGGAAGCCCTCTATTGGCTCATCCCCGATCTTCCCAGCCATACGTGAGGTGGCCGAGCTCTCGTCGAGCCCAGCACACTGTCCCAATAAGAAGGGCTCAGCTCTGTCCCCAGCCCCGTACCTGCTTGTAGGCGGGCTTCACTCCGGGCAGCAGCACGCGGTACCGCTCTACAAACTCCACGAAGCTGTAGCGGATGGGGTAGCCAGCCCGGCGGATCCGGATGGTCTCCATCATCCCTGAGTACCGCAGCTGGCGCACACACAGGTGCCGGTCGAACAGCTGTGGGACGGCCGGCCGGAGCCAAGGGCATCAGCGCTGGAGGCTCCTGCTGGAGCTCAGCCCTGCTCTGCATTATTTCCCCAGCCACACAGCAGACGAGGACCAAGGCAGACTGAACCCATATAGAACTTACTTAGCAGCACAAAATGGAACCCTCACATGGGGCAAGCTGCACGCTCTGGGGACACAGAGGAGAAGCAGCTTAACTCCCCCTGGGATACCTAGAGGGGGCTTCATGGAGGAGGCGGTCTTTGCTCTAACCCTGTCAGGAGAAAGGGCACTGGAGGCGGCAGGGTGAACATGGGCAAAGGTGTGGAAGCCTAAAAGCACAGGGCCTGTTCAGGGACTTCACGGGGACTGAGGAGGCTAACACGTGCCAAGATCACGGTTGTGCCCGTGATGGGTGCCTGTACAACCCCAGGGCATGCCTTTCATATCACAGCCACGTAGATCTGTAGCTCTTCAGACAATTTCTGGCTGCTGGCAGTAAGACACCTTAAAGAAAAGACATTTTTTTCCTCATGGGCACAAAGTCATTTTTGTGAGGGCAGTAGGTCGGAGAGGGACTGGAGAGAGCCTCAGAGGCCAGGCTAGGGAGGCAGCAGGGAGTGACCAGGTCAGAGTTACATTTGAGACCTACTGCTCTCACTGCAGTTGGGAGGGTGACTGGAACAAAGAGACAGGAGACCAATGAGGTTGAGGCAACAGATGCTGAGGTCTGGGCCCAGAGAAAGTTCTAGAAGCATCTGAGAACAAGAAAGAGGGTAGCCAACTACCTTGGCAGGGCCCTGGCCTCATCCCCCCAGACCTCCTGCCCTAGATGGGGAGCTAGAGCCCTCTGTAACCCTCATGCCCCTGCAGACCCAGTCCTCATGGGGGACAGGCCAGTCCACCCTGGGAAATGTTTTCAGGCTGGGGGCAGGGCCAGCACACAGCTGGCTGACTTCCGCCACCTGTTTCCTCTCCTCCAGGCACTTTCCCTGGCCCAGCCCTGGCCTCCCTCCGTCCCTCCCTCCATCCCTCCCCAGACACCTCAGGGCCCCAGCTTCCCCCTGGGCCTCTGGAAAGAGCTTTATGGTAAACAACACTTCCCAGAGCTGTGGAAAGAAAGGGCTTGAATGAGGGGTGGCCCAGGCTCCCAGCTTATAGGCTGAAGCCCCTTAACCTCCCTGAGTCTGCAGTCACACATCTCAAATGTAGGACCATGAAGGTCCCTCCTTCCCAGGCTGTTGGGAAGGTTGAGTAGGGCTGTGAGAGAATCTGGACACACAGTAAAGGCTCAATAAATGTGATTTGGCGGAGTCAAAAAATGAAAACATCTCCAACCAGTCAGAGGAATCTGGGAAGGCTTCAAGGAGGAGGTGGTGGTTAGCTGGACCAAAGGAGAGGGGGCTTTCAGGGTCAGGGCCGTGGCAGGAACCCAGGCTGACTGTACGCAGAGGACATGAACCGCCCTCAGGAGGTAAGTCCAGCTGAAACAGGCAGAATCAGGATTTGAAACCGCACTGAGCACACAGTGGAGTCCAGGCTCTTCTGGGGGACCTGCTACTCCAGTGAAGTCAGAACTTGTTCTAGGAGCCCCTTAGGTGCCTTGCTGTTTCCCAAAGAAAACAGAGTCTCAGCCCAGCTCCCACCCTGCGCCCTGCCCAGGGCCTCCACCTGCCGCAGGCTGGTCCCCCGCCGGCTGCTCCGGGGAACAGGCCACTCACCATGGGCTTCTTGAACTCATTGGGCTTGATGCAGCGCACGAAGAAGGGCTGGCAGGCACCCAGGGTGCGCATCAGCAGCTCCAGCGACCGCTTGAACTGGCTGCTGAGTGTGGGCGAGCGCTTCCTTGTCTCGGCGCCCTGGGGGGACGGACCACGGTGATGGGAGGGGCTGACCCATGCCACCCCCCCTCTGGGAAGGGAAGCAGGAGGGGAGGTCAGCAGGCTCAGGGCCCCAGGGAAGTAGGCTAGCAGGGCACTTGGGGCTTTCCTGTGACTGGCCTCATCTGGGCTGACGCTCGACCTCAGGTGTACCCCCTGGGGCACTCCTGGGACCTGGGTCTGGAGGAGTGCTACTGGGGGGGTGAGTTCCCCCTGTGGTGGCTGGATGACTCTCCCAAGGCCCAGCCCCTCGCAGTCTCCATCCTGCCTTGCCGGGAATAAATGAGCAGCCGAACTTGATCACTTCAGGACTCTGAGTCCTCTCTAGAGATGGTCACACAGGCCTACATTCAGACCCCAGCCCCTCCTCCACCTCCTGTGTGACCTTGCACAGATCACTAAACAGCACTGAGCCGGTTTCCTAAATGGGAATAGTGTCACCTAACTAGCTGACAGGGCTGCAACGAGGGTGGGCGCAGAGCATGTCTCAGGAAGCAGCAGCCTGGGAAGCTGTGTGTGTTGGGGGGCAGGGGTGTAGGGCCTTGTGCCCTCTCCCTTCCCTGCAGGATTAGCCCGTCAGCAGCAGGCCCAGATAAGCCTCCTAAGAAGGCAGGCAGCTGGCCTCCCACCACATGGCCCTAAGGCCCAGAGGCTCTGAGCTCCCCTGGCTGCTATCTGGGTGAGCTGGCTAGGACCCCCTCCCCTGTTGGGGTCCCCCTCTCAGCATACCATGAAATGACATGGGGGTGCTGGGGGAGGTACCTGGTCAAGGAAGTAGAACATCTCAGACCAACCCTATGAGACTGCACCTAGAAATCAGACTCAACTCCATAGTATTTTAATGTTGTTAATTTCCTTGGCAGCTTCATTTGTGTGAGAATTTCTTATTAGTGAATTGAATTATTATTGTAAGATTTTATATTTTAAATGAGACCTAACTTTATCTGATATCCTGTAGCACTGACAGCCAGGGGTGCAGGTGTAGATGTGTGAGGTGTGTGTGGGGAGGCCGAGGTATCTAACACATACCACAGTTGGACCATATGCCCCAGACAGACATGGAACTTGCTGGGAAACAGCAGATACTTGCTATTCTAAAATTTGTCAGGTTTCTGTTTTAATGTCATTTGGAACCTATTCTAGGATTTTGCAAAGGGAAGCAGGGCGGTCTCTGCATTGGCATAGGGTGAATGTCAGGTCTGTGACCCCAGCACGCCCTTGCGCTGCTCCTTTGAATCAACTCTTCCTGGCCCCTAACCTTTGTCAACCACTGGTCTTTTTTCAGGGGTTCCTTTTGGTCCCAGAACCCGATCCAGCCACAGCACCGCATGAGCCACAACTCCGGTCCTGGCCTTACCCAGCCTGCGTTAGAGCCCTGCCCTGAGCACACACACAGCCCAGACACGGACACACACTCTACACGCAGTGAGCGCGGAGCACACCCGCACACACGCACACCCATACAGCGCACACAGTACAAACCTTTCTTGGTTTCTAACATCACCCCCGCACTACTTGTGTCTTCCCCGCTGGGCTGTGAGCCTAGTGAGGACAGGCAGGTCTGCTTTGTTTTCTGCTGTGGCCCAGAGCCTGGCACAAGTAACTACCAGCAACCCTTTCCTGAACTGGCTCCTGGTGCCTACAGGCTCCTAAAAACATATATCTTCCAATTGCTCAGGCCAAAATCTAAGAACTGGCCCCAATTCCTCTTCTTTTACATCCAATATGTCAGAAATCTTATTGGCTCTATTTCCAAAATAGATGCAGAATCTGACCTTCTTTCCTCTTTTTCCATTGCCATCTGTCCAGGCCACCAGCATGGTTCCCTCAGATTATTGCAGCAAACTCCAGGCTGGATTCCCTGCTTCTGTACCTCCTACTACCCCGCACCCCCCCCCCCCCCACTCCACTCTTGACACAGCAGCCCAGGAAAGGCCATTCGAATGCAAATCCACTCATACCCACCCCCCACACTTGAAGCCCTGCAATGGCTCCCACTTTCACTCCGTGTGAACACCGAGGTCCTTGCAAGGACGGATGATGTCCTGCGGGGTCTGGGCCTTTTTACCTCTGGTCCCTCCACCCTTCCAGCCAGCCCACCTCCATGCTCTCCTATGAATGTTGGGCACGTGAGGCAGGCCCAATGGCTTTGCACTTGCTCTTTCTTCTCCCCACCGTGCTTCTCCTCCAAATGCACATGGCTGGCACGGTCACCTCCTCATCAACTTCCCAGTAAGGCCTTTCCTGCTCCCCCCTACTCAACATGGCAAAGCCCCACCTCCAGCACTTCTCCCTCCTCAATTTTTCTCCATCTTCTGTATCACCACTGACACACTATATATATGTACTTATTTACCTGCTTATTAGCTATTTCTCCCTTCTGCCAGAAAGTAAGAATGTTTCATGAGGACAGAGGGTATTTTTCTGTTCTGCTCACTACTCTGTCCTGAGGACGCAGGAC
Organism: Vulpes lagopus; assembly: GCF_018345385.1. Classification (NCBI taxonomy): domain Eukaryota; kingdom Metazoa; phylum Chordata; class Mammalia; order Carnivora; family Canidae; genus Vulpes; species Vulpes lagopus. Next base: position 28,096,412 of record NC_054838.1, on the reverse strand, counting down.
GAGGTCTGGCATAGAGTGGGCACTCCGTTACCATTTGTGCCGGAGGGCAGGCCCGTGTGAAGGGGAGCTGAGTGCACAGTCCACTCTCACTTCCTGGCTACCAGGGTTTCTGATTCCGTTTTATTTCACTGAGCGGAATGGTGGTCCTTTATGATATTCATTGTTTGCTGGGATTATCTGCAGGCATTTGGAAATAGGGTAAAGGCAAGAGTGGAAAGTCCAAAGCTCAGTGTTAAATGACTCTCCAGGGAGGCCTGAGGGGCAGACACCTGAGCGTGCTGTGCACGGGGCTAGGAGACGCAGGCAGAGGAAGCCACCTGCATAAAGCATGAATAAGAGTCCTGTGGACTCCGGGCCTGGGGACATGTGACTGGCATTAGACACTGATCAGGGTGCTTGATGGCCTGGAAGAACCACTGTCCTCGTGGCTTGGCTGGTCCCTCCAGCAGCACTGGCTGGGCTGGGGCCGCCCAGGGCCACTTGGGGAGGCAGACGCAAGAGTCAAAAGATGGAAATTTGGGGCTTGGAGATGAGCATAGGACGCAGGTTTGGATTACTGGTAGGAGGTGGTATGGGCTTCCACCCCGAGGAAAGCACTGTCATCGATAAACTGTGACTTAATACTTCACACTTCACCAAATCGATTTCTATGTTCCTCTAACAGAGCCATCAGGCTTCCAGCAGTCACAGAACATGGGTTCTTTCCAAGGGATGACAGCATTGTACGGTGACAAAGAGCAGGGACTTGCAAAGCTTCCCCTTAGCCCTCACTTGTGTGTGACTCTGGATGAGTTCCCATGCTTCTCTGACACAGACCGGATCAAAGTCTCCTGTGTCACAGGACTTGGAGACCACATGTGGTCTTAACTCTGAGTCTCCCTTCCTTCCTGCATGTCTGGCATCCCCCTGCTGCCCAGGGCCTCACGGAGTTCCATAACAGTCCACTAAAGCCGCAGCTGCAGAGCAGGGTACCTGCAATGTCCAGAGCAGGGAGTGTGACTGGATGGTAGCCTCTGTCCTTGGCCCATGGCCTGGCCCTGGGACCCCACCTCTCAGGCCAACACTGTGGCCTAGCTGCTGATAGGGCGAGTGTGAGGCCCCTGCCATGGGGGGCTCCAGAGGCCAGAAGCTCCCGCACCCAGCAGTCCCCACCAAGGCCCACATATGACAGGGTGGCGGCACTGGTGAGACAGGTGTGTCCCTGGGCTCTTTCCCACTCTTTCCTCTTTTCTCTGGTCTCCAGCCCACCCCCTCCAAGCTGAGCCATTCCTCCTGATTGTAGGCAGTCCTGGAAGATCACTGAACCTCATCTTCTCTCCCTGCCCCCTCTCCTCTCCTTCCAAAGCACCTGGAGGTGGGACCTCTCCACGAACTTTCCTGTTCTGAGGCTTCTTCCCCTGGACCCTGGGACTAGAACCCACTTATTGAGGAACCATGGAGAGGTCCAAGTGAAAGACCCCAGGGTCTCCAGAAATGGCTCACTCTGGAGGGAGTTTTGGAACACAGAGTTAGGACACAACAGTGACACGTTTGATCTTGATTATAATTTTCTTTTCTGGGCCAGGCTGTGAGCCAGCCACCTACATTTCTCACCTCATTCCCTGCTCACTGCACCCTCGTGAGTAGTTAGTATCATCCCCACATTACAGGTAGAGGACCTGGGGTTCAGAGAGGTCAAAGTGTTGGCCTGAGAGGTGGGGTCCCAGGGCCAGGCCATGGGCCAAGGACAGAGGCTACCATCCAGTCACACTCCCTGCTCTGGACATTGCAGGTACCCTGCTCTGCAGCTGCGGCTTTAGTGGACTGTTGTGGAACTCCGTGAGGCCCTGGGCAGCAGGGGGATGCCAGACATGCAGGAAGGAAGGGAGACTCAGAGTTAAGACCACATGTGAGAAGACATCGGTACTGGGCAGAGAGGAAAAGGAGGGCTGAGAAGAGGGAGAAATGCAAAGGGATGGCAAAGCCAAGGTGCTGCTGGGGGGGTAACCGGCACCCTTGAGGTCTAAAGCATCTTGGGAGCATGACCCGAAGGTGGTGGGTAGACACATCCCGGATGCCATTCCAGGGCCTACGGAGGTCTAGGGGTGATGACTTCCCCGGGATACTGAGCCTCGGGATGTCACCTCCTATCTCAGAGCTTCAGTCCCCCATCTGCAAAATGCAGAAAATATCACCTGCCCCTCCAGCTCTGCAAGGTTATCGGGGGATCTGACCAAGCCATGGACACAGAGGCACTCAGCGGGGCCTGGAGGAAGCAGCAGGTCCTGACACCGCAGAGAGACTAAGGAGACCTGGAACAAAGCCCTGGCTCTGCCCCTGGCTCACTCTGCAAGTCTCGCCTCTTTTTCTAGGACTCAGTTTCTTCCTTTAAGAAACTGAGATGCTCACAGTTCACACAACTCAAGAAACAAAGCAACAAAACCACTCCACAAACCACTCCACAAAAAGCACAAAAGAAAGAAAAAGAAAAAACACAAAAAAAAAACACAAAAGGAAAAAAGAAAAAAACACAAAAGAAAAAAGAAAAGAAAAAACACAAAAAGAAAAAAGAAAAAACACAAAAGAAGAAAAAAAGAAAAGAAAAAGCCGGCCTTTCTCCAAGCCTCAGTGCCCCGGGGCCGGAGGCCACACCCAGCCCCGGGGGCCACTGAGGCCTGGCAGGGTCTTTTACCTTCCCGGAAGCTGCCGACTGGCGAAGAGTGCCCGATGAGTAACCACAGAGAAACTACAGCAGGAACCACAGTGCGGGCCCAGACGGGGTCGGGGGCAAGGAGAACGTGGCGGGTCAGAAAACAGAGCAAAATCCAGCAGGGAGAGAGCAGGAGCCCCGGGGCAGCCGCGCTGCCCTCCCCGTGAGTCCCTCTGCGCCCCCTCAGGAGGCCACGGGACAGGAGGAAAGTCCGAGATACAAAGGCACACCACCACGCGGGAAGCAAGGCTGCCAGGCCACCCCTCGAGGGACGGAGGACAAGCCGAGGGTGGGACGTGCTGCACCCCTGCACGGGCCCAGGGCTGGGGCGCCCTCGCCCTCGCCCTCGCCCTCTGTGCATGTCTCCCTGAATAACCACATCTATCCGCGTCCTCAACGCTGGATGGGCTCCCTCCTCCAGGCTCCCTGAGAGCTGCTGGAGGTCCAGCTGGGGGGCCCTCCATGGTGACCCATGTCCTGATCAGGCTGTGCTCTGTGACCTCTCGTGTCACCCTTCTTCGGGCCTTGTCCCCCCACACCCCCCAGTCAGTAAAGCAGGAGGACCAGATGGGACGATGGCAGAGGCCCCCAGGCACCTCCTGGAGCCACAGCAAAGCACTGCCCCTACTCTGCGACCAGAAGAGCTCAGCTGAGGCTGTCGGACAAGGGTGGGCCTGGGTGCCAGCCTGGCCTCTGGGGGCCCTTCCTGCCCCATAGGGACCCCACCCCAACATTACCATGGCGACATCAGCCTGGAAGATCTGCTTGATGAACTTGTTTCTGGAGGAGTGGACCAGCTGGATGATGTCTCCATGCAGGGTGTCCCGGTTCTTCTCCAGGAAGCCTGGGCAGTGCCAAGAAGAGGTCGGTCACACCGTGACACCTGCCAGCCTCCACCTGACAAAACCCAGCCACTCCTCAAACCCACAGTGTGAGAGCCTGAGGAGTTAGGAACTGGTTAATGGCAGCGGGGAGGTCTTGCTGGGGGTGGTGGTGGTGGTGGAAGACAGACTGGCCGAGGGCTGGGGATGCCTGATGGAGAGCGCCGCAGGGAAGCAGCACCCCTTCCCCCATAGGACTCAGGCTGCCCTGGCTTGTGGACAGAAGTGTTCAGAGACCTTAGGCAAGTCATTTCCCTCTCCAGTCCCCATTTTTAAGTCCATAAAGTAGATAAACCTTACGTCCCCCCAGATCTAACATTCTATAATTTTGTAACTGTGCAGAGTCCACTCAATTTTCCCATCTGTGTCCTCAGCAACAGCATGAAGCCTGATACACAACAGATCTCAGGGAAGGTTGGTTGAATTGAAAAACACGATCCTCTGTTACTCCTAACAACAGACATTTGTTTGCTCCCCAATCCTTCAAACTTAATGTTGGCCTCCTATCTATCTATCTATCTATCTATCTATCTATCTATCTATCTATCTATCTATTTTAGTCACAGAGAGAGAGAGGCAGAGACACAGGCAGAGGGAGAAGCAGGCTCCATGCACCGGGAGCCCGACATGGGATTCGATCCCGGGTCTCCAGGATCGCGCCCTGGGCCAAAGGCAGGCGCCAAACCGCTGCGCCACCCAGGGATCCCCAGCCTCCTCTTTTTTAACAGCAAATTTGGATCTCCCAGTCTACTATTTGAGGGAGGGCTGGGCAGGCTTCAGAGTCCATCCCTGCAGCATGGCTCACTGATACACTTGTCAGCCTTCTGGACAATTCAACAAGGAAGTATGAAACCAGTGGCTCTTTGCTTGTTTGTTTTGAATTTCACTGGCCTTTGACTGCAGGTGGAACCCTTGGAGGCTGAACACAAGAGCTCAGTATAGACGCACACAGCAGCTGAGGCTCATCCAAGGCAGCCCGTTAGAGCAGGGTGGTGGGGGCCGAGTGGCAAAGACAGTCTGCAAGATTCCAAGTGGGGTAACCCTGACTGTGACCTGACTCGCTGCTTCACCTCTAGCTTTTAAATGACCTGCTTGTCCCAGCAGCACAGAGGATGCATCCCCTCCAAAGTTCACGCTTGGTCTTGCTGATGAAAGAGGTTTAGTGGGTCCTGGGGCTGGTTCTAGGCCTGGCATGGCACCTAATGGGCAAGGTCATGGGAAGACAGGTAACTTTGCCTTGTGAGCCTCAGCTTCCCCATCTGCACAAAGGAGCACTGAGCCCATCCAAAAGAATGGAACGCAGGGTCTTGGACAGATACTTGTAAACCCATATTTGTAGCAGCACAATTCATGGGAGCTAAAACGTGGAAACAACCCAAATGTGCATCGAGAGATGAATGAATAAATAAATAAAATATGTCCATCTGGAGATGGACAGTGGGGATGGTGGCACATTATGAATATACTTAATACCAATGTAGCCTTAAATACTGTTACAACAGTACATCTTGTATCACATATACTTAGCCACCATTTATTAAAATTTCTAAGAGAAAGAAAGAGCACTGGGCCCAGTGTTCCCTAAGACCCTTTCCCGCTCTGGACTTCAGCCCCTACCCCATCCTGGGTGGGAGACGGGCGAGGGTCGGAGAGGGCCCAGGCCAGGAGACGCCAGCCCCCGCCAGCGTGCTTATACCTTGGCTCTCATAGTAGACGACGCCTGCAAAGTGGTTGATCCCGAACTGAGTCTCGTGGTTGTTCTTGGGGGGGATGTAGTTGGAGTTCAGCTTGTGTTGGGAGTTCAACTTATGCAACATGGTGGTGTCTGTCCCCTGCAGGAACCGACAGCCATGGTCAGCACTCCTCTCTCCCCACCCCTCCTCCACTCTCCCCCAGCTCCTCCTGCCTTTGTTGCCTAGGCCTGTGCACCTCCTCTTCTGTCTTTCTCAGAGCTCCCCCCTTTATTTGTATGCCACACAGGAGCACCCTGGGCCTCCACTTTGCCATCTATTAAGTGGGTAGATCAGCATGCAGTCCAGTTTAGAAAAATCTCTTTCCCACACCGAAGATCATGGGAGCAGTCCCTCCCCCATTGCGAGACACATCCCATGTCTGCAGCACCTGTTCTGGGCCAGCTATGTGCTGAGATCTTCACCGTTCAGGTCCAGGACCCCGTGGACCACAGGTGATCCCCAAATGTCAAATAATGCACCTGCACTGGCCTCAGAGCCATGCTGGCAGGCACAGATCATTGGGTCCATTTTACTGATGAGTGAAGCCAAGGCTCAGAGAGAGGGGAGGTTTTGCACAGGCTCCCAACAGGGGGCAGGTGCACCTTGGGGAACTTGCTCTCCTCATCGATGAGGGAGATGATGTTCATGGGCTTGTTGGCGATCATGTCCAGGGCGTCCTGGTTGTCGGTAAACTCGATGTGCAGCCAGTCGATGCTCTCCAGGTCGTACTCCTCCTGCTCCAGCTTGAACACGTGCCGCACGAAGAACTGCTGCAGGTGCTCATTGGCGAAGTTGATGCAGAGCTGCTCGAAGCTGCGGGGCATGCAGGGGACGGGGGAGGGGCTGAGCAGGCCTGGGCCCTTTGCTTGGCATGCCCTTGGCCACGCTGTGTTCCCAGCACACCCTCCCCAGCCTCTGAGGCTGGCAGCGTGGCCCAGTCCCCTGCCCCGCAGCTACAGAAGGGGACACTGAGTCAGAAGGAGTCAGAAGGGATGGAGGGGTTACGGGGAGCTTTGAGATGTCCAAATGTTACAGGAACTGAAGTGACTTGCCAGGGGTCACACAGGTGGTGAGGGGGACGGGGGGGGGGGGTGGGCAAGGCAAGCAGAGCGGCTGCTGCCAGCCCCAGGATCACCCTGGGGCTGCTCTGTCCCTCTGCCCCTGACACGGCCCCCAAGAATGGCCCTTCAAGGAAGTGTGGGACCCCGAATGTGGCTCGGCCTCAACTGCTTCAAGGCACCTTGCAGCTTGGACCTAGGCAGATTACAGCAGGGCCTGGAGTGTCCCTACGGTGTAGGAGCCTTCTGCCCACCACCCCAGCTGGCCTCAGCTGACCCCGGCACTGGAGGGGACACACAGGAAGCAGGGTGAGAGATGACCAGACGCAAACTCTCCAGCAGCCCGGGAGAGCGCGCTCGCCGCTCACTATGTGTAGTCTGAAGGCAGAGATGTGACACCTGTTCTGTCCCTGTTGTGGAAAAAAAACTCCCACAGAGTAGAGTTGCTCATGGTACCTGTTCACAGCAAAGTTCTCGAAGCCAAAGATGTCCAGGAGGCCGATGGACCTGCGAGAGCTCTTCACTTCCTGGGAGGGGGGCTTGTAAATTGCCGCATTGATCTTGTCCACAATCCACACGAAGAGCCGCCCGTAGATGCCCTGAGAGGTGGCTGTGTCAGCCCCTGGGCGCACATGCCCTCCCAAGGACAGGGCCCCGGGCTCCCAGGCCGTCACTGCCTCGTCAGCCCCTGCCCTGCTGTTTGAAACCACCCAGCCTTTACTCAAGCTGTTCCCTCTGCCTTGGAGCCCGTTTCCTGCTGGAACAATTCTTATTCCTTCTCAAAGCTCTGCCAAGAAGCCTTCCCTAACCTTGCAGCCCAAAGGCCCATCTTTCCATCCACCTCTGTCTCCCTATCAGCTCTGAACATCTCAAGGGTCCCAGAACCCAGCACAGAATCTGGTGCATGGCAGGGGCTCAATGGCTAGCAAACTCGTGAGTGTGGGAACAGGAAGGACTGGGGGCCCTCTCTACCCGACCCACCCCATCTTCAGTGTCTTCTTTGGAAAGACCAGAGAGGGCATCCTCTGGGCTAGGAATAGCACAGCAGACTTAGTAGCCAAAGAATACAACTCAGCATGAGGCCCATGGGGCTAGAGAGCAGAGCAGGCCAGGATAGAGGACATAAGGGGACCAAGGCTGGCAGGGCTTCTGAGGGACACAAGACGCAGCCCCTTGTAGGATGAACAGAGCTCAGGAAGAGGCAGACTCTCGTTCAGGCCCCCCAGAAAGCCAGTGGCCAGAGCCTGGACCCAACTCAGGCAGGCCTCAAGGCCCAGATGTCCTTCTGATTCCATGCACTACTCAACTCCTGCGCAGATCAACAACCTAACACAAGGGGCAGAGAGAGCCAGCGCCACGCCACAAAGGCCCACCTTGACAAAGGCATCTCGCACATCCAGCGCCTGCTCCCTGCTGAGTGGGGTGGACACGGTCTCCCCACGGGTGATGAGTGTACGGCTAGTCAGGCAGTTCATCAGGTCTGGGGGGTTCACCTGATGGAACAACATCCAGGTGTTTGCCCAACCACCCATGGCCCATCCCTCCCTCCACCCACACCCGAGAACTCCCTACCCGCTGTCCAACCAGGCCTTGCTCAGACCATTCCCTCCACTGCGAATGCCCTTCCCCACAGCCCCACAGCCCCACAGCCCCACAGCCATCAGCCCCCACCCAAATGCTGCCTGGAAGGACTGCTCTCTCCTTGACAGCCTCCTCACCCCCCAGCATGTTACCTGGTCCTCTCAGGACTGGCCCAGACTCTGGCTTTATTCATCCCAGTTTTCCAACTCAGGGCAGAGCCTAGAAAGCCTCTACTGACAGACTGACTTACCCAGGGTCCCTTGTGCCCCACACCACCCCCAGGGGGTAGGGGTGAGTGGGAGGGGGGCTACGGCAGCGAGGTTCCCAGGCACTGGGCTCCACTCCTCCTCTGAGACCCATGTCCAGCACAGATCCTGCACACAGTTGGTTCTCTATATTGAACTTCTAGAACTCTCCCAGAGGGCCCTAGCTGCCAAGTTCCCACGTGCTCATTCCCCTCAACCTGAGCCACAACCACCCCTCTCAGAGAAACCGAAGCAGCTCTGGGGACTGAAGGCCAGATACTGACCTCGAGCAGGGATGCTGCTGTAGCCAGGGACGGAGAGAAGAGGACCTCACAGGCATCCAGGTTTTCAAATGTCCGGGCTGTCACAGCAAGTGGGTGCAGGGTCAGGCAAATGAGGGTGGGTGTCGGGGGAGGGGCAGGCTAGGAGGGCCAGGCTCTCAGGGTGGCGGGGGGCTGCCCTCTACACGGAGGCCACCAACACAGTGATTAAGTGCCTTTCTGGGTCAGTGGATGTTTAATGAATGTCCTCACCAGGAACTACAAGCACCGTGAGGGTAGGAACCACGTATGCCCTGCACCTGGCACCATGCCAGACATCCAGGTAGAGACACTGGCAGTCACACCCCCCCTCCCCTCATGCTCCTCCAGCCCGGACTCCCAGAGCTCCTGGTGGCAGCCGTGGCTCCTGTGAGGCAGGGTTCGTGCCTGCTGGGACAGAAAGTGGGCTGCCGTAGCCGGCAGACGGCTAGGCGCTGTGCTGCCCTTGGCCCTGGTGCAGGGGTGGGGCGGGGGTGTGCGTCGGGGCCTCACCCTCATACTGCAGGTTGCCCAGATGCAGGATGGCAGCCAGGAGCTTGGAGATCTCCCAGTTCTCCGTGTCAGTGAACATGAGCACCTTCATGGCCGAGCGGATGCTGGCGTACTCCTGGCTGTCCTCCCGGCCCTCGCAGACAGTACAGTTACCCTGCAGGGCACAGGTGGGGGGCCCAGGAGGACATCAGCAAGGCTGTGGGGACCGCCGGAGGGGCAGTGCCTGAGCTGAAGGCCAGGCCAGTCTGGGGTGTCAGGCGCTGACCTCATCTCGTGAGCACCATGACCTCTCCAGAAAATCCAGAAAGCTCTTGGCTAGGGCTTTTTTTTTTTTTTTTTTTTTTTTTTTTTTTTTTAAGATTTGAGAGAAAGAGAGAGCACCAGCAGGGGGAGAGGCAGAGGGAGAGGGAGAAGCAGACTTCTCGCTGAGCAGGGAGCCCGATGTGGGGCTTGATCCCAGGACTCTGGGATCATGACCTGAGCTGAAGGCAGACACTTAACAGACTGAGCTACTCAGGCGCCCCTTGGCTAGAGCTTTTTGGGAACACAACCACTCCCAGGGGACCTGGGTGCCCCTTCTTCCCAAGAGTGAGAGGAGCTGGATCACTGAGACCGGTCCTGCCCTGTCCTCTAGCCTGGTGGTCCCAGCAGTAAGGCCCTAGCATCTCCCACCTTCACTGGACCCTATCCCTCAGGGACGTAAAGGCCACACCAGTGCCGCCCAGTGCAGGAGGAGCAGAAGGAGGTGACTGCACACAGGCAGGGCACTGATAGGGGTCTGCCCGATGACATGTGCCCACAAGCGTGCGTGTGTGTGTGTGTGTGTGTGTGTGTGTGTAGCTTCCCATGCAGCTATAGGAAGTGTCTGGGGAGGCCTGCAAACCTACAACACATACTCCTTTGTTGTCCTACATCCCTCCCTTGTGTCCCTGTGGCCTGGTGTGGCCCAGCCCCAGACAACTGGGCAGGGATTCTCCCCAGGGCTAAGGAAGCTGGTTATCCCCACCACCCCACTGAGCCAGCCGGCCATGTACACACATCCCCACCCAACTGCTGCTGGGTGGCAGCAATGGCCCCAGATTCCACTTCTTGGTGGCTAGACAGCAGCAAGAGGCTGGCACCTGGGCCCTGTGACCAGTGAGCCCCCGAGGCTGAAGCTGCAACAGCCTGTGTCCTCCAGTCCTAGGGGGCCCAGCAGAGGTCCTAGTCTTCATGCCCTCAAAGACCGAACTAACAGTGTGGGTATGCTGGCAGGTCCGGCACGTGTGTCTACATGTCCCCAGGTCTAGGATGCCTACATACATTTAGGAACATGTGTATCTAGGGGTATAATTCATCTAGGTGCATGTGCAGGTGGATTGTGCCCAAGTGGGGGACAAGCCCTAGGGCACATACAAGTCCCTGGGGTAGGCCTGGGGACAGGGAAAGCCCACTCAGAGGTTCCCACCCACCAGGTCTGGAGCTGGCGAGCAGCCAGGGGGCTGTCCCCGGCCTCGCTGGGATGGGGGTCCCCCTCCCTGGACGCCCTGCCCGGGTCTCACCATAGCCAAGTAGTTATAGTCTGTGGCCTGGCCGAGGCCCAGCTTCTTCTTCTGATCCGCACTCATGCCCTCCAGCATGCAATAGAACACATGGTAATTTCTTTCATCAGGGGCCTGAAAATGTGGGCACAAGGTGTTGGGGGATAGAGGCAGGGGGAGGCATCAGAAACCAGAGGATCAAGATGAAACATGATTTACTATTTTAACAGATGACTTTGGCAAAAAGCCCCTGTGGGCAGGTTTCATGGCGGGAATTCCGGCACCACAGTAAGGGGGCAGCAGCATAGGGACGATCCAGACCATGGGGCCCTCTCCCTCCTCCTCCCCTACCCCTCGAGGCTGGGGGTCCTGTGTTGGTGCAGCTCTGCCCTCCACTCCGGCCCACCTGGCGACAGACACGGGACTTCTCCAGCAGGTACTGCTCGATCTTGGCGCCCTCGATGGCACCCCGCTTGTTGAAGTGAATATCGATGTACTTCCCAAAGCGGCTGGAGTTGTCGTTGCGGATGGTCTTGGCATTCCCAAATGCTTCAGGGTGGGGAGAGGGTCATGGGCAAGGTCAGCACCCACCCAGCCACCCAGCCCCACTCTGAGAGCCCTGGCCCTACCTTCCAGGATGGGGGTGGCTTCCAGCACCTGCTGCTCGATCCATGAGTGCTGCCCACTGATGGCTGCCAGGAACTGCAGGATCAGCTTGGTGCTCTCCGTCTTCCCTGCCCCAGACTCCCCGCTGCAGAGGAGACCCAGAGAGAGGCAGGACCCATCACAGTCTGCATGGGTCTCTGCCTACGGGTCTTCAGCCCCAGCTGCTTCCCCCACCTACACCTCCCTCGTCTCCCTGCCCCAGCCTGTAAAATAGGCTGACAGTATGGACCTTTCAGGGATGGGAAAGGCTCCAGAGCTCAGTGCTCTGCCATGGCTCAAAGTACTTTCTTTCCCCTTCATTTAGATACACATATACCCCTCTGTCCATACCTGCCATAGAGCATGGCATGCTAGCTAGATCAGTGCTTTGTCCCATTGCCCTCTGCCCAAAAGAGAATAGGAGCCTGAAATTTCACCTGACTCTAACTTAACAGGAGCCAGTATTAAACAAGGTTGGCCTCAAAACTTAACAAAAACTTTGGCAGCATTAATAGAGATGTAAGGCCTAGGAAAGGGGAGGTGATTCTCTACATTGAGGTATTAGCAAGAACACAAAGCTAGAGCTCTAGGAGCTAAGCCTAGAGCTCCAATCTGGTGCCAGGCCACCCACCTGATAATGCAGCACTGGTCACGGCTGTTGCGCTTCATGTTGAAATAGCAATTATCGGCAATGGCAAAGATGTGGGGGGGCATCTCCCCAATCTTCTTGTTGGTATACTGGCGGATATGCTCTGGTGAGTAGATGGAGAGCAGCTGGTAGGGGTTCACAGCCACCAAGATGGAGCCTGTGTACGTCTGTGGGCAAAAAGGGATGAGGAACTTGCCACTTCCCATGTGGAGGTTCTGACTCTAGAAAGTTCTCAGGCTCTCCCTGCTCCATTCCTCTGGAAGGTACAGCACTGGCTTTGGAGTCACACGGACCTGGGGTCAGAGTCCTCCCTCTCTGTGAGCTGGCGGTGGGGCCTTCTAACTAGCATGGGGTCTGGGTTGGAGTAGGTGCTCAGTGAGGTTTAATGAAGGGAGGAAGGGAGTAGGGAAGGAGGGAGGGTCTCTAAGCCTCCATTTCCTTATCTTTATCTGTAAAATAAGCATAACATAACTATTTATAAAGATGAGGAGATGGTGTACTTTAAAAGTCATAGCACCCTGTAGGTACTCCTCAGTGGCTCCCACTTTGGCCTCTAAGCCCTGCATCCCAAAGATTTGGAGTGACAATCATAATAAACCAGACCATTCCAGAACAGAGGCTGGGCTGGTCCATGGGGACTGGAACCATGCTGTAACGTGCTGAAAGGGCTGGGGGATGTGGTTTGGGGGCTGGGTAGGCCCCAGTCTCTGCAGCTCAGCCCCAGGGCAAAGGAGACCCTGTGCTCTGGGGGACAGGGAACCTCTAGCCACCCTGGTCAGCAAAGGTGCAGGGGCCCAGTGCACCTCAGATAAGCCTCTAGTGGGCTTTCTCTCCTTGGGCTCCTCTGTTGATGCAGATTGGCCACCTGTGCACAAAATTTCCTGCTGTGAGCCTGGGACATTGCCACACAGGGGACAACATGGCCTGGCCCCCCTGCTACCAGGGCAGAATAAGATACCCAGGGGTTACCGCTCCCTCCACCAGCCCCTCCCCACCCCAGCTTGAAAAGGTCAGGCTCAGCCTGTAATTGGTGATGGATGTATTGACATCTGGGCCTGGAGAGACTAAAAAAAAACATGTGACCACAAAGAGGATGTGACAGCCTGGTCTGTCACCTCCCACCAAGGGCTTAATGCATCACCCCAGAGCCAAAGCCATGCCCCAGCAGCCCCAGCCCACGATAGCCATGCCGGGGAAAAGTGCCACTGCCAGCACCGCTTTCCAGGGGACATGCCCAAACCAGGGCCAGGTGTGGCCAGGCAAAGCAGCTGGGGCTGGGCAGCCCAGACCTGGGTTCCCGTCCTGGCTCTGCCCGCCCGGGGTCAGGACACCTGGCCACTTACCACCCTTTTCTGGGCCCCAGAGGACATTCCCCTCCCACCTGGGCTCTGGTCTTCCTCCAAGCAGCCCTGCCAGAAGCAGCTGAGCCTGATGACGACGCACACCGTGTGCAAGACCTGACTGTATGCAAGAGCCCAAGCAGGAAGAGATGCAGTGGGATGGGGACGCAGCCTGCGGGGAGGGAGCTGCCAGGCCAAGCACACCCTGAGAGCTGGAGCCAGCTCTCTGCCACACTCACCCGCCCTCCACAGTTGGTCTGAGGTTGGAAGGTGGGGAACAGGAAAAAAGGGAACTGGTCAGTGGGGAGTGGGATATAGAGGCATTCTCCCTCAGCTACCCCACACAGCCCAGGGACAGGCTAATTTCTCAGATCAGAACCCATAAACCTCTAGCCCAGGGCTCCTCAGCTCATCACATCCAGCTCAGCCCTGCCTATAGGAACCAGCTGGTCCCCATCCCCAAGAAAGGGAGTCAGCCACAAAGACCATCTTTTTGGCAGATCGCCTTGCCTCTCAACAACCTCAGTTTGTTCCTCTGTAAAAGGGGAATGTATGTATTCCCAGGACTATGTAAAGCCCGAAGGTCATAACCTTTGACATGTGCCTGTGCCTGGCTACAGAGTAGCCATCCTTACGTGCCACCTTCCTTTCTTCTTGATACTTCCTTAATAAAGTGGCACTGAACCACCTGGTCTGTGATCACCACGTGGCATGAGGCTGGCTCCATGCAGTCATTCAAGACTCACGAGGAGGCTGACAGCCATATCCTGGGGGCCAGGGAGGGAAAGCTTGGGCCTGTGTGTGGCAGCAGATTTCTCTGGTGGGTGAGGTGGGGGTGGGGGGAGAGGGAGGGGAGAGTGAGGGCTAGGCAGTGGGAATTAAGCACAGAGGCATGAAAGGGCATGGCATTTGGAAGGCCTGCTGGAGAAAGGTTACCTTGGCAGCCGTGGGAGGATGAAGGATTGTCCCAGAGGCTGGAGGCAGAAACACTGTTTCAGACCTAATGAACCAGTCAGCGTGGCAGTGGGAGCTGGACAGAGGTGGCCCTGGGAGCAGGCTGGGTGACCAAGTGCAGGGCCGGCCAATGCCAGAGAGGACGCAGTGATGAAAACTGCCAGAAGCCTTCCTGGGGCAGGGCCCGGATCTTCCTCTCCCCCACAAAGCCTCCAGGACTCTCTCCACCTCCCCCCACAGCACAGGGGGGCCCCCTGGAGCACCAGGCCCTGAGCCCCCTGCCACCTGGATGTCCTCCCTTCCATTCACCCACCTGTCCAGACCCCACCCTCCCCTCCAACTCTGCTCCTTCTCACACTGCCCAGCTTGGCCAACAGGGCCCCACCATCCTTCGCCCTGGGTGGGGGTGGCATGGGAGGCCCTTCATTGCCTCCCTCTTTTTCATCCCAGCCCACCTCTCTCCGCCCCCTGGCCCCGGCCACCATGGGCTCTCAGCGGGCTGCTGCAGGTGCCCCGCTACAATTCACTTCACTCTGAGCCAGGACCAGCTTTTCAAAAATGTGACTGCAGCATCCCCTGGCTGAAAACCCTCAGGCAAGTTCCCTGGATGCAAGATACCAGAGCCCTGGCCCTCACCAGCAGCATCCCACAGCCAGGAGGCCCCCTCCTTATTAACCCTTCAGCTAAAAACACCAAACTCCATCCCATGCCCTCTCACCCAGCTAATTCCTCAGGTCCAAGCTGAGACGATTCCCCTACAAGAAGCCAGGCAACCTCCTACGTGATCTGCACAGTCCCTGTCACTTGGCCCACCTGACTCCTGTGTAATTTCAGGGCCTCCTCCCTCTAGTCGCGCTGTCCTCTCTGCCTGGGCCCAGCACCATACACAGCACACAGGATGTGCCCAGCAAATTGAAAGAATGATCGAGTGATCAAAAGAATGACTAAATTAACAGGTGGAGAAGAAATGGAGTAGACCGCATTAACTGCTGCTCACAGGAAAGCGCAGAGAAGGGAGCTGAGGGGACAGCCTGTCAGCAGCCCCGAGGCACCCCGCCTGCAGTGACAGTGACAGGAAGGATGGTCTGGGGACGTGGCTCATGGAAAACACACAGAACAGTGCAGGGAGCAATGCTCCATTTGTGTAGAAAAAATAAGGTATTTTATATATAACATTACATTATATTTGCTATATATCATATATAGTCTTTCTCTCTGGAGACAGATATGAACTTAGCAGTGATTTTCTCTGTGGCAAAAGGCGAACCTTCTAATTACAGCACATGTGCCCACTTCAAAATAACTTATATAACGGAGACCTCTTTGTCAGTGAGGAGGACCCTCCCCAGCAGGGAAAGAACGCACAGCCGTCACCTGGCTCCCTCCTGGGCGCAGGACGGTGCCGCCGTCAATCCAGTGTTGCTGTGCCCCTCAGAAGGCCACTGTGAGGGGTTGCACACCCCTTTCCAGATGGGAGAACTTGCGCCTCTGGGAGGCAGAGGGACTTCAAGATCATACACCAGGGAGGCAGGGGCTGAATGAAGGGGGGCTGCTGGCACCGGAGCCCAGCCTCACCTCCCCACCTGGGCTAACCCATCCCAGGAACATGCCCACAGGACTGTAGAGCTGGCAGCCAGAGAGTGAAGAAGGGATGGGCTTGGCCACTGCTGGCAACCAGACCCAGGCTCGTCCTGCCCTGTCTGGGCCTCAGTACGTGTCCACCCCCAAGGCTCCGTGCTCCCCTCTGGCCTGCCCCCTCTCCAAGGTCCATGGTCAGTCCTGGGTTATTGCCCAGCTGCCCAGCAGGCCTCCTGCTCAAGCCTCCAGGAAGAAAGTCTGCCTTTGGGGCCACAGGCTGGGAGGGGAAGAGATAAAGGATCATAGGCTGGGGCAGGGGGAGATAAGCCAAGGACATAGCATACATGGTCCCCAGGGGCCCCAAGTCTCCAGGCAGAGTCCTTAGGACCTCTCTGGAGCCAGAGACACACTCTTGGAGATGTGACAGGAATGGCTCCACCTCTCCTAAGAAGCTCCCCGCCTGTCAGCCCGGGAACCTCTCCTTTAGCAGGCCATGGAGACCAAGACACACCCTGGGCACACACACCTTCCCATAGGCACAGATGTGCTCACCCAGGAAGTCTGCTCTGGTACCAGAGGGAGGCTGAGACCAGGGAAGAGCAGGAACTCCCCAGATGCCCTTGCCAAGACTTGGACCCTGGCCTCCCACACAGGGGCTCCAGTCCATGTTCAGCAGCAGGAAGCCCTGGATCCCCACCAGCCCTGCCACTTGCTCCCTGCAGGATCCAGGGAGGACACCTGGCCTCTGAGACCACCCAACCAGGGGTTGCTCTGAGGGTCCTCCCCCACTGGGGGTGTCCAGGGCTGATTTGTGGGCCTGGCATGCTGTCCCTCAGGCTCCTGGGGGAGGCTAACTGGAGCGGGCAAGCCCAAGACATACAGTCAGGGACAGAGCATTGCCCAGCCCAGGGCTGTGAGCGGTCATGGTAATCTGAGGAAATCCTGGGCACGTGGGGCTGTGCCCAGGGTAACCCAAGCCACGAAGTGACCAGGGGTTGCCATGGTTAGGGACAGGTATGGTTTCTGGGTGGGATAATAGCCCAGCTACTTCTTCAAAGCTCTGTTCCTACCCCATCTACCCCATCACAGATTCAAAGAGTGAGCGAGTTGAAACCTTGAACAGGACGATCCTTGAACAGAAGGGCTCCCCAGACCAACAGACACCCAGAATCCAAACCCATGGACCAACCAAGCTTGGGACCCCTCAAGGGCCCCGTGAATAAGAGGGCCACTTAAGCCACTCCTCTCCACGCAGTGTCCTGTCCCCTCCTCACTTGTCCCCTCCCTCCTCCAGGAAAGAGGCCACCAGAAAGGATACTGGTGACAACTTCTAATGAGGCAAATGGCACAGATCTTAGGGCTTTTTGGAGAATCCATAAGTCTCTGGAATTCTCTCCTTTGCTCCCCTAGTTAGCCTACTCAAGGACGTGAAGCCGATTTCTCTGCTAGCTGCCCCCTAGTCCATCCCCCTCAGTTTCACAAAGAAGATTTGCTCTTCCTGCAGTCTTTCCTCCCCTCTCCTTTAAGGATCCTGTGTCTGCCTTTGTTCCTTTATCCAGTCCGCCAACCGTCCCTCACGTGTGAGGAACCAGCTTGCCTGCAAAAATCAATGAACCTGGTGGGGCACCTGGGTGGCTCAGTGTGTGAGCATCTGCCTTTGGCTCCGGTTGTGATCCTGGAGTCTGGGATTGAGTCTGGGATCACATCCCGCATCAGGCTCCCCGCAGGGAGCCTGCCTCTCCCTCTGCCTGTCTCTCTTCCTTTCTCTGTCTCTCATGAATACATAAATTTTTTTTTAATTTTTATTTATTTATGATAGTCACACACAGAGAGAGAGAGAGAGGCAGAGACATAGGCAGAGGGAGAAGCAGGCTCCATGCACCGGGAGCCCGACGTGGGATTCGATCCCGGGTCTCCAGGATTGCGCCCTGGGCCAAAGGCAGGCACTAAACCACTGTGCCACCCAGGGATCCCCATAAATATTTTTTTAAAAAATCAACAAACTGTGTGCAAAATAACCAATGCCATGCCTCTGAGCTATTCTTAGTGGACATGGTCTGGGGGGTCTCTGGTGGGGACAGTTCCCATCTAACCCACCTCCTCCATGTAGGGGCCTCTCGGCCTTCTCCTGACAGGAGACTGGGGCAGACATCAGCTCTGATGGTGGGCTCCCTTGGGGGGAGGGGCAGACTCCTCCCTCGCCTGCCTCCAGACCCAAGTGTCAGACTCCACCCAGGCCTGGGAAGCAGTCACAGGGCGCCCTAGGACCCTTTGTGTCCACCTGCCATCTAGAGAGAAGAGTCAGTAGGGAACAGCCAAGAACTGGGGGGCAGATACCAGTGAGTCCCCATGGGGTTGCTCCAGCCCCATCCTCCCATGTGGGTGCTGCTGCTCATGTCTGGAGGTGCCATCTCTGCCCTGCCTCCCCTCCCCTAGGTGAGGGAAAGAGTGACAGGGGCTTTATCAATGCTGAAGGGCACTCTGTAAAAGCCACTTGTGCTTACTCAGTGGACAGATGTGAAGGGCCTGGGCACAGCCGCCTCCCCTTGGGAGCCTAAATAGCAGAGGGTCCCAGAGTGGGAAGGGTAGCAGAGGGCTTCCCTGGCAGCTGAGTGGCCACAATTCCAGGGCTTCTAAGAGGATGGATCCCTGACCTTGACACAGCTCCTGGCTGGGACTACTCAGGGACAACTTCAGGGCTTCAGGCCCCCTCTCCCTGGCTCCTCCTCACAGTCCTAACAACCTGAGTGACACTCTGCTGCTCCCTCACCAGGCACTGTCCTGCCTCCAGCCTCCTATCCATGCAGCACCCCTTCCCAGATGCTGTATCACCCACCTCCGGGAACCCCACCGCTCTTCCTGAGCTGGGAGTGTAGGCCTCACTACTACACCATGCAGAACCTGCTCTGTCTTCACTAGTCTCAAGCACTTCTCTCAACACTTGTCACTCTGGATACTGGTGCACCCTGGATACTGGTGGCCTGGGGCCCTGCCTTTCAAGGGACGGGGCTCCCTCCTGCTTCTCCTTTAATCACACAGCCCTAGTTTCCTTCACCCCGAGCTGCTTGAGGAACAGGCTGAGTCAGAGACATTCAGTGAGCCCAGCACACAGCGCTGGGCCTGGCTAAACCTTGTGGAGGCTCAGTTTTCCTGTCTATAAAATGGGACTATGGGATTAGCTCAGCGGTTCTCAGAGTGTGGTCTGGAGACCCCTGAAGGTCCCAAAGGCCCTTTCAAGAAGTCCGCAAATGCCTTTTCATCTCCATATCTGTGAAGCCAGCTTTTCCTCATACACTTCAACCAAATAACCTCACAACAGTTTAGATGAGAATTAGCTGTCTTCTAATAAGCCAGACATTAAAGATATTTCAAAAAATTATAATTCTTCTAGTTAATTTGGGGGGGGCATATTTATAGGTATTTTTCACAAAAATATTTTCCTATAATAGATTTTTATGGTTCTTTTTTTCTTTTTTCTTTTCTTCTTTTAAAGATTTTATTTATTTATTCATGAGAGACAGAGAGAGAGTGCCAGAGGCAGAAACCAGGCAGAGGGAGGAGCAGGCTCCACGCAGGGAGCCTGACGTGGGACTCGATCCCAGAACCCCAGGACCAAGCCCTGAGCTGAAGGCAGACGCTCAACCGCTGAGCCACCCAAGGATCCCCTTTATGGTTCTTTTTAAATGAATTAATACATTTCATGGTTTCTCAGTTTTAATTTCTAATGTAGTAAATATCAATAGATATAGCCTACATTAACAAATGCTCTTGGGAGTCCTCAATAATTTCAAGGGCATAAAAGGTTCCCGAGGCCAGACAGGGTGAGAACCTCTAGAATGTAATCTCCACGGGCCATCTGTGTTCTGATGGTCTCTGAATCCACCTCCTGGGATCAGTTCAGTCCTGGCTAAGTGAGACTAATTGTCCTGTTGAATTTCAAGGTTTAGGAGTATGGAGCGTGTGTACGACTGATTCTTAAATCAAGGGTTTGACGTGGATGGAACTGGAGGGTATTATGCTGAGTGAAATAAGTCAATCGGAGAAGGACAAACATATGTTCTCATTCATTTGGGGGATATAAATAATAGTGAAAGGGAATATAAGGGAAGGGAGAAGAAATGTGTGGGAAATATCAGACAGGGAGACAGAACATAAAGACTCCTAACTCTGGGAAACAAACTAGGGGTGGTGGAAGGGGAGGAGGGTGGGGGGTGGGGGAGAATGGGTGATGGGCACTGAGGGGGGCACTTGATGGGATGAGCACTGGGTGTTATTCTGTATGTTGGCAAATTGAACACCAATCAAAAATAAATTTATTATTAAAAATATATAAATAAATAAATCAATAAATAAATAAATAAAATCTTTTTTTTTTTTTAAAAAGAATATAAACCACTTTTCTGGGCATGTTGGTAATGTCATTAATTTTCACTGTAAAATCTTTTGTCATAGACTCTGAAAAATAATATTTCAGCCCTGTTTCTGTCTGGATTAGTTCAGAAAATAAGTGGGGTCAGTTGATAAGATCTTTTAACACTATAGATTAAAATGGGTTGCACAGCCAGCTGAGCATAGTCACAGTGGCACAGTCAGCTGATCACCCCACTCTTGGTTTCAACTCAGTGAGTGGTCTTAGGATTTTGATCTCAACGTCATGAGATTGAGCCCCAAGTTGGACTCCACACTAAGCACAGTCTGCCTAAGACTCTCTCCTTCTCTCTATGCCCCTCTCCACCTCTAAAATAAAATAAATAAATAAATAAATAAATAAATAAATAAATAAATAAATAAATCTTTTTTAGAACCCCTGTTAAAAAAACAGGGGGGGGGGTGAGTCGAGGAGCACGCTCCCTCTTCCATCCCCTTCTTTTTTAAAAAAAAAAAATTTTTTTTAATTTATGATAGTCATACAGAGAGAGAGAGGCAGAGACACAGGCAGAGGGAGAAGCAGGCTCCATGCACCAGGAGCCTGATGTGGGATTTGATCCTGGATCTCTAGGATCGCGCCCTGGGCCAAAGGCAAGCGCCAAACCGCTGCGCCACCCAGGGATCCCCATCCCCTTCTGAGGATAGACTCTGACCCATCCTCTCTTCACCTTGCCCAATGAATGGCAGGCTCTGACCCCGCAGCGAACCCAGAGAGGGCAGCTCCGCCCAGGCCTCTCACTGGTTTCAAGGCCTGGGGAGACACAGGACTCCCTCTAATCACAGACCACGCAAGCTGAGGTCCAAAAGAAAGGGTGGTTCAGACCAAGCGGCTGCAGGCGGGGGAGTCCCTGGATGCCTCTAGAGATGTGGCCCTGGGGGAGTGGGCGGGGCGGCACTCACGTAGATGAGGTGGTCCCGGTAGCGGATGAGCAGGTTGCGCAGGATGCCAGCCTCGTTGAGGTCTCCCAGGCGGATCATGTCCTCCACGCCGTGGACTGACGTGGGGTGCATGGGCTTGATGTGCGTTGCGTTCTGCGGGGAGATCCAGTGTTCCTGCGAGGAGCACCGTGGCTATTGTCAGGCCGCACTCCTGGGACCCAGGCTGTGCTCTGCTGGGCAGGGGGCCCAGGAGGGACAGAGACCCTGAGTCTGTGTAACCCTGGTAAAGGCCTCCTCCTTTCGTGACCAAACACTGTCAATATCAAGTTTGAGTCTATGAGGATGGTACTCCCCACCCCACCCCAGTTCCCCCTCCCCCCCCCCTACTCTATGGACCACTCCTCTTCCTCTTAGGGAATTCTTTCTACAGACCTAAAAGAGCAGCAAGGCAGGGACTCCGGCCCCACCTAGGATTCTCATAAAGGCAATTAGAGTTCCCCCAACCCCAGGCACTTTGCAGGGTGGAGTGCAAAATGTAATCTTTGGAATTAGACTTGACTTCAGATACAGGCTCTGGTAAACAAAAGTATAAAAAGTAATTTCAGACAGTGCCAAGAACAAACCAATGTGCATATGGGATAGCGATCGAGGAGGGAACTACTACCTTCAGGTGGTCAGGAACTACCTCTCCAAACAGGGGACGTTTGGGCAGAGCTTCTGAATGATGGGGAAGAGACCCCTGTAAGACGTGGGGAGAGGGAATTCCAGGCTTAGGGAACAGCAAAAGCAAAACCTGAGGCTGTTGAAACCAGGCAATGGCAGTGGAGATGAAGAGACGTGATCTGTTTAGGATAGGTCTCACGGGGCTTGATGATGAATGTGGAGTAGCAGGAAACTAAGTGCTTGTGAGCTGATGCAGAAACTAGGAGAGGGGTTGTTCCATGGCTCTGCTACTCTCCCCTGCAATATCTTCTGCTGCAGGGGATGGGGGTGGCTTCCAGCTGTACATCTAGCTGATAGCACTGGCAGTTTCAACAAACCTGCAAATCTCTCCTTCCTTTCCCAAGGGGGTCTGCAGCACCTTCTCACGATCTAGCTTCTCAGTGAGGTGAGAGTGAACTGTGCTCTGGGGTATGGCTGCAGCCTGAGTGAGACCCCATAGCCCTCTGGGGGCCCCTGCCTGTTCCCAAATGCCAGAACCCTGGGATCCTCAGGACCAGACAGGAGCTTGACTTTTGGGAACAGGTGATGAGAAGAGGACCCCTCTGCCACCTCCCAGCTCCAGCCGTAAGACTTGGTGGGTAGGTAGGTGTGATGCATATGACATGTCCTCCCACAGCTGCTTCTCCTCAGGTTCCCTCTGGGATAACCAACTCCAACAACTGGACACTAGCAAGAATCTGGGGCATCGGCCCCTCATTCATCCCATCCCCAATCTAAGTGGTCACCCAGTCCTACTCATTCAACCCTCTGAAGGGTTCTGCTGATTGAGTGGTACTCTCCTCACCAAACTTCAAGCCCCTACCCTGATCCAGACCACTGTCTCTACCCGGCCCCCTGGCCCTTGCAGTGCTCCATCTCCCCTCCAGCACTCCTCAGCACCTATTTGATCCCATCGCTCTGGAGCTTGGAGCCTTTCCCTGCTCCCCTATACTTCAGCCTGGCTTTCAAAGGCCAACTGAGGTAGATACAGGGACCTTAGGCCTTTGCTCCAGTAATCCTCTGTACTTCCAAGCCAGCATGGCCTTGCTTATGCTGTTCCTTTTACTTCCTTTCCACTCAGCCTTCGAGGCCCAGCTCAAGGGTATCCCAGTTTCTAAAGCCTCTGCTGACCATGCTGCCCACTGTCACATGTGCTTTCCCCCCACCTTGACCACAGGCTGTGGCAGGGCCTCCTCTGGGCCCCCACGTTCCCTGGGTCTCCCATTGTAAAGCAGTGGTCACACTGGGCTGCCATTGCCTAAATGTGGTTCTGACCTCCCAATGTGCCCCAAGGCTGGGGACTCCTGGAGGCCAATGCTATGTCTTCTATATCCTTGGTCCATAGTGGGCCACACACAAATGGTGTGGCAGGGAATCTGACGGGATAGATGGCCAGCTGGTGACTACTGAGGAACAGTTCTGAATTAGAAGCAGAAGGCCTTGGGACGCTTGGGTGGCTCAGTGGTTGAGCATCTGCCTTTGGTTCAGGGTGTGATCCTAGGGTCTTGGGATCGAGTCCTGAAGCTTCCTTCTCCTTCTACCTATGTCTCTGCCTCTCTCTCTGTGCCTCTCATGTCTTAAAAAAAAAAAAAAAAAAGAAGCAGAAGTCCTAGTTTTGGAGAGACCCCTGTAGTCCCTGATTCCCACCATCTCACTGCACCTGAGAAAACAGTATCAGAGGAGGATGGTGGCCTGCCGCAGGTCCTCAGAGGGGTCAGGGAAGGGTGAGCCAGAGCCCACAACTCCAACCTCCCTGGCATTTCATGGCACCTCCCGGGCCAGGAGTACTTCTGTCCAGCCCAGGCCCTCCCACAGACCTCCCCCAGGCATGAATGGGCCGGATGGGAAGATGGAAGAACCCGCCCGGACTTTCCAGTCCTGAGTGGAACATTCCTAGCTCCCATTTTATCCTATTTCTTGATAAAAATTGATCCAGTTGGAAAGTTCCCTCTGCCTGGTCCCTGCTCCATGACTCGGTGTTAGGCTCCAGCACGGGCCAGAGGGAAGAGGATGCCTGGGCAAGCTATGTGCCTGCCCCACTCACGTCCAGCCTCTGGTCCCCAGAATCCCTCCAACAGTTCAGCACAGAGGTACGAAGCAGCTCAGCTACCATGTGACCCTGTAGCCCTGTGCTCACCACCTGGCTTCCCTGAGCTTCCATGACCTCATCTATGCAATGGGAATGAGAAGAAGTATTCCTTCTTTTTGGGGATTTGCAGTGGGGCAGGGGCAGGGGCAGGGACTGGGGCTGGGGTGGTGGTGGTGGTGGTGGTGGTGGAATTAATCTATACACTAAGAGCCAACCTTTGTTTCACTCCCACCACCTCTAAAATGCGTTGGTGCCCGGTCATTGCTCAACCAGGGCTGGGTATTATTACTCTAATGCTTTCTGGTTTTACAGAGGAGATCTATGTTCTCATTTGTTTCTCATAACATCCCATAAAAGAATTAGTACTTAGTAGCGAGGAGTCACACTCAAGTGATAAAGTGGCTCGCCTGGTTACACAGAACTAAGCCTCCTCACTTCTTTCCTACACAGGACTCCCAACTGAGGTCAGCACCCCTCAGGCCAATGGCCACAGGTGCCCACAGCATAGACCAAAGTATAACCAAGACACAACCTGAGGCCTGGCCT
Organism: Vulpes lagopus; assembly: GCF_018345385.1. Lineage (NCBI taxonomy): Eukaryota > Metazoa > Chordata > Mammalia > Carnivora > Canidae > Vulpes > Vulpes lagopus. The sequence continues at coordinate 28,072,083 of NC_054838.1, read as the reverse complement.
GAAGGAATGCCAGAGAGAGAGAGAGAGAGAGAGAGAGAGAACATGGCCAATCCCAGGGAGCACAGACACATCTGGAAAAGAGTTGGTCTGGTACTGAGTTTGGAGAGACAGGGACTGTGTGCTCTGTAGGGGAAGGGAAGGAGGGGGCCTCTGGCCATGGGAACAATTTGGGCAAAAGCAGAACATTAGGATCCCAGTGAGGATCATTCCTCTCTCCCTCCCTCCCTCCTTCTCTCCTTCCTTCCCTCCCTCTCTCTCCTCCTCCCTTCTTCCTGTGAGGCTTCACAGAGAACCCTGTCTAGACAGATGCATTGTGGGGTCTCAGAAGAACCACATGTGACTTGCCTAGTCCCTGCCCTCAAGTTAAGGGAATCTTAGAAGTCAGAGGGGTCAAAGACAACACATGGAGGGTGGTGGGGGGTAAGGAAGGAATAATAGTGGGAAAGGCCCGGAAAGAAGAGGCCAGAAGCCCTGGGCCCCATGCCACTGAAGCAAAGCAACGTCCCTGACCTGCCCTGGCCACCCAGTCATGTCCCTCCCCACCTGCAGCCCCCACTCTCAGGGCTTTAGTGGGAGTGGGTGGGAGGGGAGCTCTGGGATCCAGTGACACAGTTACAGGACACCATCTGACAGGCAACATGACCCAGGTGAAACATGAGCCTGCAGGCAGAGTCCCTGCCCCACCCCCTCAAAGGGACTACAGACCAGGCCTGTCTGCACTGCCAGCTGAAACTGTGTCCGCTCCTCTGGCTGCAACCTCATAGTAGCTTCCTAGAAGGTCCTAGAACCAGAGCCTCCAGAATGATGTTGCAGGCACTCGGGTTCTAAACCCAGGAACCAAAGCATGGTTTAACAGAAGCTGGGCACTGCCAAGAAGATACTGGGTGAGGAAACACATACACAGAGGCCAAAGGTCCTGAGTGCTAATCCCAGCACCATCACTTACTAGCTGTATGACTGCACTTGATGGTCCCTCCCTGTCTCAGTTTCCCCTTAGGGAACAGAGCATTCGCCTCTCACAGATGCTGTGAGGACCCAAAGACAGAGCTTGGGTCTAAGGGCTCTGCGGGGTGTCCCTGAAACCTGCAGGAACAACAGTGACGCCCCTGCCCCCTGTGTGTGCATTTCCTGCCTCTAGGCACCGCCCCCCCTGCCCCCAGCCCTGCCCTTGCCCCAGTAGAGCACTCTGCTCCCAGTCACTGTGCCCTCTTTTGCCACCAGCATCTAGGAACCTAAGACAGAACCTTAGTTCTGGGTACAGCACCAGGCACAATCCAAAGAACGGGGGGACTGAATCTCCCCGGGTCCCTCTTGTCCCTGCTAAGCTAGGACTCTGTTCTCAGTACAACATCCCCACATCTCCAGGCCACGTACACATGTGTTTCCCCTCTGGGCCCTCCTCCAAGCACCTGCCTTCTCCACAGCAGGACCCTGACTTTATACTCTTCCATCCCTCCCCACTCCCACTACCCACAGAACTTACACCTCCCATGTCCCTTTCCTTCAAGGCCACAAGAAATGAAGGGTTAATCCATTAGACTGATTCCCAGGGCAGTGCCAAGGAATACAATGAATTCCTAAGACACCAAAAGCTAACAGAGCAAGACTATGGTCATTTTTAGACTAACTCACTTTACTGAGATGTTCTCTTCACAGGACCCAACTTATGAGTCAACAAACCAGTGAGATAATTACTATTATCCCCATTTTACAGAAGAAGAAACTTAGGCTCAGAAGTGACAGTTGGTGATGGTTGCATAACTAATAAATGGGCAGGATGGGAATCTGAATCCAGTCTCTCTGAATCCCTGTGTGTGTAGAGCTTCCAGCCTGGTGCCCCCCCCCCCCATCTCCAACACCATGCAGAACAGACTGAGTGCTTATGGAAATAGAACCCAGCAGCCTGGGCAGAAGGAGAGGCATCCTCTTGCTGGGGCAGTGGGAAAGCTCTGTGGAAGACAGGACATCTAAGAGGCAGGAGGAGGGGCACAGGTAGTGCCTCCACCCCCTTTAGGTGACTGCCTCGCCCCTGCCTCAGGTGGCCTGCCAGCCTGTGTCTTGCCAAGGGCCTAAGGGGCAGGGGAGGTAGGAGGCTACTCACATTGCCTTCATCGTCCACCACCTGGATCTGCCCAGAGTCACACAGCTTCACCACTGCTCCAATGGGCACATCGAACTCCTGCCCAGATCTCAGGTCCATCCAGACATAGTCCCCCTGTGGATGAGAGAACATCCCAGGCCAGGTGAGCAGGGAGGGGGATCCTGTGGCCCAGCTCTCCTACCACCAGAGGCTCCTGTGCCAACTACAGGAGAGGGAAGAAGGGGGAGCTCACACTTGCTGGGAGCCATCTGTGTCAGACCTGGGGCCAGGCACTTATGCAATGTCCTCAAAACCTCCTCTGTAACAGCTGTTGCTGCCCCCATTTCACAGATAGGTAGGTAGAGGCTCAGAGGGGTGAAGAAACCATGCAGCTGGGCAGCTTCAAACTCAGGCCTGTCCAGTGCCCCGCTTTCCACAAGGCTCTACACCCCATACAGGTACAGCAAATCTGTTGAGGTTCAGGCAGAGACACCAAGCCACCCAAACCACTTCCTCTCCGTCCTAAAGGAGGCATCCCCACAGGACACCCAAACACTGTCCATCGCCTCTGGAGGCAAGTCTCAGAGTCCTAGGTGTGGGATGCCTGAGTGACACTGTTCTGTGCTGGGCCCTCTGATACAAGTTCCACCATACTGCCTCCCAGCTTGTGGAGAGAGCCCCGACCTTGAGGGGGAGGGTGTCCTGCTGTGTCCCCTGCTCTCACTACATGCCCAGTGAGGCGCACGGAAGCTAAATCTAAAATATAGAGTCAGAGAAATGGACTTAGAAACAACTGCTTTTAGGGGCACCTGGGTGGCTCAGTGGTTGGGCGTCAGCCTTTAGCTCAGGTCATGATCCCAGGGTCCTGGGATTGAGTCCTGCATCTGGCTTCTCCCTCTGCCTCTGTCTCTCATGAATAAATAAATAAAATCTTTAAAAATAAATAAATAATAGAACAACCGCTTTCAGCACTGAGGCATTCCACAAACACCTACTGAGCACCCACTGAATACAAGGCACTGATCAATCTGAATGCGGGGGATCCAGCAGTGACCATGGGGTCTACTACGTTCCAGCTGAGAGGAGACAGAAAACAAAGACCTGAGCAAATACATTCACACAGTCACTGCGGAGAGTGGTGAGGACTGTGGAGGGCCCTGGCATAGGGATGTGCAGAAGACTGAGGCAGCCTACAGCCCTCACAGTGGTGGGCAAGACCCAGCACCGTAGACTCTCCCTGGCCTGCAGGTAAAAGGTGGGTTTTATCCTAACCCTAATAAGAGAGCTCCTCCAGAGAGTGAGAGAACACAGCTTAATAAAACTAGAACTTCCCCAGCAGCAGCTAGAAACAGAACAGCTGAATAAACAGAGGGTGATGAGGTTACCCTGTGGGTAAAGCCCAGGGACGGGGCTCTGGGCTGGGAGTCAGGAGCCTGGGTTCTAGGCTTGTCCCGCCTGGGCCTGGAACAAGCTGCTGACTTGAGCCTCCGGTTCCACATGCCTCCCTCCGAAGGGTGGGCTCAGTGAGTCCCAGGCCAACTCCTCACTGCCTCAGCCTCCTCTTCCCATTGCAGTCAACTATCGTTCGGCCCCAGCTTCCACTTCACGGGAGGGAGTTTACGCACGTCAGAAACAGACTAGCTCCAAACCCAAGCTTTCTCCTGGAGAAAGCAGGAAGAATTGGAGAGCCAAGGAGAACTCCTGTGTTTCCTGGGCATCTGCGGTGTGCCTGGGCTGCAGGGCTGCTTCCCGTAAGGCGCCCCGGGGAACCCTTTTGTCCCAAACCCAAACTGTCCTTCCTGACACACCCCTCAGCCACGCAGCCAAGTTCCAGGCCACAGGCCACCTGACTCAGCCTGCTCTTCTCCAGGGCCCACTACCCCACCCCCACCCACCTTTCCACGCAGAGGATGCCCGCCCATCTGTCCAGCTCTTTGGCCCCTCCCCACGGCAACCTCCTCCTCCCCAACCCCTGAAGAATTCATTCACTCATCCAGCACGTATTTAGGGAGAGCCCACTGTGGACCAGTCCTGTTCCAGCTCTAGGGACAGAGCCAAAACACATGGGAAAGGCGGAGGGCCTACAGCCAGAAGAGGGGAGGACATTGCGGGGGCAGGGGACCACGGGCAGGTACCAGGTTGCAAGAGAGATTGGACTTTGGAAGGTTTTAAGCAGGAGAATGGCGTGATGAATTTACATTTTCAAAATCTCACTGTGGCTGCTGTGTGGAGAATGGGGGCATCCCTCCAGGCTCCAGGGCCTCTGGGCTGGCCGCTTCCAGATAGCACCATGCTGGGTGATCACCATCTATGTGACCCTTCACCACTAGCCTGCAACACCCCAAGGACAGGCCTGGGTCTGAGTCCCATATGTGACTCCTCAGAGTCAAACAGGAAAACAGAATTCATCTCTTAATGAGAGAGAGAGTGTGTGTAAGAGAGAAAACATGTGATAGAGGGGATGTGAGCAAGAATGAAGCCTGTATAGCATGAGAGGAGAGAGAGTCAGACACTAACTGCTGGAGGCCAGGCTGGCCAGGATGCTGCTTCCTGCTAACTCACAATACACCCACTTCGGGCCAGGTAGGTAGAGGCTTCCAGATGATTAACTGGAATCGACAGCTCTTAGGCAGAGGGTTCTATTTCTACCTCATCTCCTCAAGGAAGTCAAGAAATCTGCCCAAATCCGCCTAGCTGTTTTGTACTAAAACCAGGAACGGAGCCCAAATCTGACAAACTCCAAATCTAGTGCTCTTTCCTGACATCTCTCTGAACCCAGTTCTGTGAGCAAAACAGGAAACACTGATAGGACCCTTGGCCTTAAATGGCTTGCAGGCCGAAGCGCATGCCGGAAGCCTCAACAGGGGGCAGCTAGAGGGCAGGAGTCTCTCTGAGTCACCTGTATCCCCTGACCCAACACAGAGCCTGGCACACAGAAGATACATCCCACTCCAGGACAGAGGATAACCTGTGTGAGCAGGAAATGGGAGCCTGGAGAGGCTGAGCAGGGAGCTCAGGACGTACAGAAACAGAAGTGACTAGAACTCTCCTAATCAAAGACAGTCACAAGGAGGGCAGTGACTTAATTTTCTCTTTCTCTGCTCCGGGTCTTAATTTAGACAAAGGCTAAAATGGCAGCTGAGTGGCCTGAGGGAGAATTATGAGGCCTGAAAACCTCTGAGGGGAGATGTTCTCATGGTCCCAGGGAAAGTTCTTGAGGCATCAGGATGCAGGTGGGATGGAACCGTCTTCATTTTTACAGATGAGGCGACTGAGGTCCAAAGAGACAAAGGAATCTGGCCATAGTCACTCATCAAATTGGTGACTGATAAAATCGTGAGCACCTGCAGGCCAGAGCCTGAACCAAAACAGGATGAGTCGGGAGTTGCTGGCTGGGTGACAGAAGGAAAATGGAAAAGAACAGGAAAGTTTTGGGGCGCCTGGGTGGCATGGTTGGTCAAACATCCAACTCTTGGTTTTAGCTCAGGTCATGATCTCATGGTTGTGGGATTGAGCCCCTTCTTGGGCTCTGTACTCAGTGTAGAGTCTGCTTGAGATTCACTCTCCCTCTGCCTCTGCTGCTTGTGCTCTCTCACTCAAATCTTTAAAAGAAAAAAAAAGAGCAGGAAACTTTTTTGTGGAGCAGGAGGAGGGAGAAGAAGGGGATACTGGGTCTCACCCCACCAGCCTCTCCCATCCCCAGATTGCAGGCACTCATGCCTGCCTCTGACCCCATTCATGCCACTCTGTTGGGGCAGATGCCCCACTACAGACTTCATCTTGAATTGAAAATACCATTTGTGACATGCCAGATGCCTCAATATGGCCGTGTGACATGGGGCAAGTCCCAGCTCTTCACTGTCACAAGAGTGGCTAGAGCAGAGGGTCTCACAGAATGGATCTATCTAAAAGTTCTCAAAAGGACCCCAAAACCCCACAGGGAAGCTGGACCAGCCACAGCGAACACAGAGTTAATGAGAGCTTGGTTCAGGTCCCAGCTCTGCCCCTAATCCTGTGTGACTTTGGGGACATCTTTCAATCTCTCCGAGTTCTGTTCTCAGAGCTCACCCAAAGTCGGGGCATGGGAAGATGAGAGACCCCACAAACTCAAGTCTTTGGTGTCTACCGACCTGCCCTCCCCAGCTGCAGCCCAGTGCGCGATGAACCTCACTTCCACCTGACTGGGCCTTGGCCTTTTCCGCCTCTTTCCTTCTTTGTGGAATGAAAGGAATGGCGGGACAGGTCCCCCCACCCCCCCCCACCCCATCGTCCCATCCTCATAATCACTCTGGGACACCGGTTTTATTAGCCCCATTTTCACAGGTGGGAAAGGTGACCCAGAGACTTGCCAAGGGCACCTGTGAGCCAGGTGTCCAGCTGCTAACTTTAGGTGGAGGAGGGGCCCCGGGCCACGCTCTCCTGCGGGTGGGCCAACCGGACCGCACTCCCCAGCCCCTCGGAGCAGCCGGGGCCTCCCTGCCCTGGGGCCCGGACCCGCGGGAAGGCTCTTGGCGGACCTGGCCCATCCGCCTTGGGTGAAGGCAGAGGCTCCGGGCACCAGAAGGGGCGGCAGGGGCCAGGGTCGCGCGGGGAGCCAGGGACCCCCTGCGGCGCCGGGGGTGGGGGTGGGGGTGGGGGTGGGGGCCCAGTCTGCGTGCACCCCGCGCTCTGCGGCGCCCTCGGCCGGGCTGCCCGGGTGCCCCCCCCCCACCCCGCTCCCGGCGGCCTCACCGGCAGGACCGCGTACGCCTTCAACGCGTGGTTCAGGCTGCGCACCAGCGCCCACTTGGCCGGGGACTTGGCGCGCGCGGCGGCGGGGTCCGCGGGGTCCGCGGGGTCGGGGTCGGGGTCGGGGCGCGGGGCTCCATGCCGGCGGCTCGGCGGCGCGGGCTCCCTAATTCACCTAATCCCGTGCGCGCCGCCCGCCCGCGGGGAACCCTAAACCCCGCCATCTGCCGCGGGCCCATGGCAACGGCGGCTTAGGTGACGCCCGCGGGCGGGCCGGGGAGGGTCCCCCACCTCCCCAGCCCCGCGGGCCGGCCCGGCCTCGCCTGGGCTGCGGTTTTGCAGCAAATCTGTAAATTTTTCTACGGAAAGTCCCGTGGGGATGTCATGGAGTGGAACGCAATAAACTTCATGAATTTTTAAGACTTAAGGGAAGGTGCCTGAAAGATCCTTCTAGCTCACTGGCTACCTCTAGAAAGCGGTGGCAGGTAAAAATCTTCAGGGGGTGGAGAAAATGAGGGGTTGGGGTGGTGGCCGAGAGGAAGCTTCCCAACAGAACAGCTGTGACAGTGACTGGGCCTCCTCACTCAGCCTTGAGGCTGGCCGGCTGGGAGAGGGAGCACTGAGGCCTGGGGGAGGGTGTCCCCCGGTTCTCCAGGACAGTGGGCACCAAGCTGGGCTCTGTGTCCCGACAGCCACACAGGGCTAGGCACCTGGCTTGAGTCCATGCTGGGCCGTGGGCCACAGTCCTATCCAGAAAGTACAGGCCCTGTGACTCACCTCCCACTCCCTACTTTTCTTTTTTCTTTAAAGATTTTGTTTATTTATTTGACACATTGAAAGAGAGCAAGCAAGAGCATGAGCAAGGGGAGCATCAGGGAGGAGAAGCAGTGAGGGAGACCGATGCAGGGCTCAATCCTGGGACCCTGCAATCATGACCTGAGCTGAAGGCAGATGCTCAACCCACTCAGCCACCCAGGCGCTCCGCCCCCCTCCCCCAACCCCATGTTTTCTTCTTCCCTTTCCCTCCTTTGCCTTTGCTCTTCAAGGCCTTTTGTTTCCATATTTGGCCCTTGGCATTGCCTGGAATCCTGGAGGCCTAATTGGTCCCACAAAAACAAGCCAACTACTATGGAGAGTAGAGGGGATGGCAAGGAAGGAGACAGTGAGGCTTTACACAGAACTCAGAGCTACCCCCACTGGACTTGGGCTTCCCTCTACCCCAGTCCCATATCCTGGCCTCAGGGACCCAGCCTTCTGCCACCTGGCTCAAAGCCGACTGACCGCAGCCATTTCCATCTATTCTTGTGCTCACCCTGCTCTTGGGAGGGGTCCTTCCCCCAACCAAGCACAGAGCAAGCACACCTACCTCTGCCCACCCACCGACTCATAGGAGTCCATGGGAACAGGACCTTTAGACACAGGAAGGTGCCAGGGGTGGGCTTCCAGGCATCTTTCCATTTGTCCATGTAACTAACCTTCAGAGGCTCAGACTAAAGCTTAGGAGACACCATCCTCAGAGCTCCCAACCTAGGAATGGATGCAGCCAGACCCAAATAAGGCTAGTGCCACCAGATGAGGGACAAATTCGTTCTGGAGACAGGATTGCATGGCCACTATGCTGTTAGACTTGGGACCTGGACAGCTTAGGTTTAATCCTGGCTAGGCCACTCCAGCTGTGTCATCTTGGGCAAGTTCCTCAACCTGTATGTGCCTTTGTCTCTGCATCTATGGAATGACAAGGTAACAGTACCTCATGAGTTGCCTGTGATGATTAAAAAGATTTACATGTATAACTCACTCAGATTCATACCTGTTAGAATAAATGGCTGTATGAGCATTGGTTATTATTAACTGAGCAAGTTATGTTAGGGGTGACACCTGGGTGTTGTGCTTATTTTAGGCAGACAGGAGAGGGAAGGGCACTCCAGAAGAGGGAAAAGCAAAGCACAGAGAAGTGGAAAGAAGAAGGAAGAGATGGTCAAACAGGTCTGGTATATGGATAGAGGCCCCCTCAGGGAAACCCAGCCAGTACTAAGAACCTAACCCTGCCGGACCCAGACCCATTGTTCAGCCCCATGCACCTGGGCCACCTTGAGCTGAAGCCTGGGAATAGGCCCCTTTCCCTTCAAGCAGCTTGCACACCAGGTGTGGGAGGCAAGTCTAATGCTCCTGTGACCCACTGTGGCATCACCAGATCCTCTCCCAGAGCCAGGGCTCACTGCTGCTCCAGCCTCATCTCCTGCTGCCTTAAACATACAGGATAGGGTCTCCCTAACCTCGCCTTTGCTTCTGCTGGGCCCTCTGCCAAGAATGCTTCACCCCACTATCCTCTTCCCTGCCCCCACCCAGCCACCAAGGCTCTACAGGGCCATGTGCCACCTGTTCTCCACAGCCCCCTCCACTGCCTTCTTTTCTGTACTTCCTTGGTGCCTCATAGAAACTCACAGTGCTGCCCTGATGCCATCACACCACCATCCAGCCCAATTCTGGCCAGATGGGGAGACGGAGGTTCAGAGGAGCTGAAGAGACTTACTTAAGGATACATACCAAGTTGGGACAAAAAGCTTTCATTTACTAACTGCACCAACTGTCATGAGCAAGTGATGTCAAGGAAGATGGCAGAGACATCTATCTTTACAGAAACACTAAGAATATATGGTAGAAACTGTCAGAATCAACTGTACTAGAATTCTAGAAAATAATCAAATGTTTATAGTAACCAATGGAACATTTAATAAAGAGAAAGGTGACTGAACCCCGGCAGGAGAGCTTTGTGGTATTTTAACCTACCCCCTACCTCCCATCTTGCAGCAGTCTTGAAGATGTAGGCCCCACATCCCTGGTGTGGGGTTTTGGAGCCAGAAATAGAACAGACCTACTATCAAAGAACTATGCTTGTTTTAACCTATCTGGGAACTCCCTAAAAGAATAATACAAAGGGCCTGCCTTTATTTCTCTAACTTGGGACTGCCCCAGGATGGAGAAGCTGCTCTGGTCAAAAACATTCAAAGAGAGTTGAACTACCACCCACTGCCACCTGGGGAAAAAATAATCAGTTGGAAAAAACAGTAGCCACTCCAAAATGCCTGGTGGAAAGCCAGGGAAATATGGGTTTTGAAAAGCTCCTGCATATACTAGGTAATTTAGAAAACCTCACATGCCCAGGGTTGGAAGAATGTTCAGAAAAAGCCCAAGAAAGCCTTCGCCTAAACTTGCACCTTCAACTGACCCTCAAGTTCTTTGTAGACAGGAAATGAAGGTTAAGTCAGGGTTGTAAATGGCCTGAGCATTGAAGGCATGCCCCAACACACACTGAGCCCAACTGCAGGACTGAGAGTTGTTTTGTTTTTGGCTCTAGGGGTTTTCAAAACTTCAATGACCATGCACAATAAAGAATACAGTGTTCTTAAAGATAGTTTAGAAATGTCACTAAACAAAACTACAACTCACAAGCAGCAGCAACAAACCAGAGGAAGAGAGGAGATCAGACTTTCAGATTTATCGTGTTTAAGTGTCCAATTTTCCAAAAAAAGGTCCAATTTTCAACAAAAAATTATGAGGCATGCAAAGAAACAAATAAGGCCCATTCACAGGTAAAAAGAAATTAATAGAAACTTTCCCTGAGGAAGCTCAGACATTGGACCTTATAGACAAGGATTTTTATCAGCTACCTGAAATATAGTCAAAGAATGGGAGAAAACTAGAACATTTCACCAAATAGAGAGTATAAATAAAGGGATAGAAATAATTAAAAGTGATCTAATAAAATGTTAGGAGTTGAGGGCCACCTACACAGCTCAGTGGTCGAGCATCTGCTTTTGGCTCAGGGCATGGTCCCAGGGTCCTGGGATCAAGTCTCACATCGGGATCCCTGCAGGGAGCCTGCTTCTCCCTTTGCCTATGTCTCTGCCTCTCTCTCTGTGTCTCTCTCTTTGTCTCATGAGTAAATAAATAAAATATTTTTAAAAATGTTAGGAGTTGGCAAATACAATAACCAACATGAAAATTTCACTAAAGGGATTCAACAGCAAATTTGAACAGGCAGAAGGAAGAATCAGCAAACTAGAAGATAGGTTAATTGAGATTATACAGTCTGAGGAATAAGAAGAGGAAAAAAAAGAATTAGAAAAAAATGAGCGGAACCTAAGAAACCTGCGCGACGTCAGGTGGACCAACATATGCATAATGGGAATCCCAAAGGATAGGAGAAGAGAAAGGGGCAGACAAGATATTTGAAGAAATAATAGTCAAAACCTTGCCAAACTTGATGAAAGTCACAAATCTACATGTGCAAATAGCTCAATAAATTCCAGGTAGGGTGAACGCAAAAAGATCCACATTGAGTCTTAGCCATAACAATCAGACAACAACAATAACAAAATAAAAGGCATCCACATTGGTAGGGAAGAAGTAAAATTGCCACATTTTGCAGTTTCTATATATAGAAAATGCTAAAGACTCTGCTAAAAAAAACTACTAGAACTGTTAAATTAATTCAGTAAGGTCACAGGATACAAAATCAATATACAGAAATCTATTGCAATTCTGGGATGCCTGGGTAGCTCAGCAGTTGAGCATCTGCCTTTGGCTCAGGGTGTGATCCCAGAGTCCTGGGATTGAGTCCTGCATCAGGCTCCTCCCAGGGAGCCTGCTTCTCACTCTGCCTATTCTCTCGTGAATAAATAAAATATTTTTTAAAAATCTATTGCATCTCTATACATCAATAATGAAGCAACAGAAAGAGAATTTAAGAAAACAATCCATTTACAATTGCATCCAAAATAATAAAATACCTAAGAATAAACTTAACCAAGATGGTAAAAGACCTGTACACTGAAAACTATAAAAAGCACTGATTAAAGAAATTAAGATTATGCAAAGAAATGGAAAGACCATTCCATGCTCATGGATTGAAAGAACAAATGTTAAAATGTCTATACTAATCAAAGCAATCTACACATTTAATGTAATCCCTATCAAAGTACCCACAACATTTTTCATATAACTAGAACAAACAATCCAAAAATGTGTATGGAACCACAAAAGGCCCCAATAGCCACAGCAATTCTGAAAAAAGGAAAAACTGGAAGCATCACAATTCAGAATTCAAGTTATATTACAAAGCTGTAGTGACCAAAATAGTATGATACTGGCACAAAAATAGACACATAGATCAATAAAACAGAATAGAAAGCCCAGAAATAAACCCCTCATTATATGGTCAATTAATCTTTGACAAAGAAAGAGAATATACAATGGGGAAAAGATGGCTTCTTGAATAAATGGTATTGGGACAACTGGACAGCTATATACAAAAGAATGAATCTGGACCACTTTCTTACATCATACACAAAAATGAAACCAAAATAGATTAAGGCCCTAAATGTGAGACCTGGAACAATAAAAATCCTAGAAGAGCACACAGGCAGTAATTTCTCTGACATCAGTAGCCTCCTGAGGCAAGGGAAACAAAAGCAAAAAAAAAAAAAAAAACCAAAACAAAAAACTATTAGGATTTCACCAAAACAAAAAGCCTCTAAACAGCAAAGGGGAAAAAAGATCCACATTGAGACACATTAAAATCAAACTGTCAAAAGACAAAGAGAGACTCATTGTATACAAAGCATCTTCAATATGATTAGTAGTTGAGTTTTCATCAGAAATCATGGCAATGATTTCTCTTCTGATTTCAGAAGGCAATGAGAGGATATATTTAAAGTGATGAAAGGGGGGAAAACGTCAGACAAGAGTTCAATATCTAGCAACAACCAACTAAAAGACAACCTACTGAATGGGAGAAGCTAATTGCAAATGACATATCCACTAAAGGGTTAATATCCAGAATATATAAAAAACTGATACAACTCAACATCAAAAAAACAAATAATCCAATTTAAGAATCAGCAGAAGACATGAACAGACAATTCTCTAAAGAAGACCTACTGATGTCCAATACACACATGAAAAGATGCTCGACATCACTCCTCATCAGAGAAGTGCAAATCAAAACCACAATGAGATACCATCTCACACCTTTCAGAATGGCTAAAATCAATAAGAAATAGCAAACGTTGGAAGGACATGGAGAAAAAGAAAACCTTGTGCAATGTTGGTGGAAATGCACATTGGTGCAGCCACTGTGGAAAACAGTATGGAGACCCCTCAAAAAAGTTGAAAACAGATCTTATGATCCAGTCTATCTACTGGATAATAGTATAATATCTACTGGATATTTACCCAAAGAATACAAATCTCTAGTTCAAAGGGCTACATGCATGCACCCTATGTTTCTTGCAGTATTATTTATAATAGCCAAACTATGGAAGCAGCTCAAGTGTCCATCAAGTGGATGAATGGATAAAGAAGATGTATATACACAGAATGGAATATTACTCACCCATAAAAGGAATGAAATCCTGCCATTTGCAACATGGATGAATCTGGAGAGTATCTTGCTACGTGAAATGAGCCAGTTAGAGAAAGACAAATATCATATGATTTCAGTCATATGTGGAATTTCAGAAATAAAACAGATGAACAAAGAGGGGGGGGAGACAAACCAAGAAACAGACTCAGATATAGAGATCAAACAGATGGTTACCAGAAGGGGGGGTCGGGAAGATGCATGAGATAGGTGATGGGGATTAAGAGTACACTTATCATGATGAGCACTGAGTAACATATGGAAGTGTTGAATCACTATATTGCACACCTGAGACTAATATAACACTGTGTGCTAACTACACTAGAATTAAATTTTAAAAGAAGAATGCAATATCTGGCAAAACCATCCTTCAGAAATGACAGACACTAAGACATTCTCAGCTTTCATTTGAAAGCAGAGGGAGAGGGACTTTGTCACTAGTAGACCTGCCTACAGGAAATGCTAAAAGTAGGCTTTCAGGCTGAAATTAAAGGGCACTAGACAGTAATTCAAAGCCATACAAAGAAATAAAGAACTCTGGTAAAGGTAATTTTACTAAAAGTATATTTACATAGGAAAAAATAAAAGCCAGCACGATTATTATTTTGGTTTATAACTCCTCTTTTTTTTCCTATATGATTTAAAAGGCAAATGCAGGGGCACCTGGGTGGCTCAGTCAGTGAAGCTCCTGCCTTCACCTCAAGTTGTGATCTCAGGGTCCAGGGATCAAGCTCTAGATGACGCTTCCTGCTCAGCAGGGAGCCTGCTTCTTCCACTCCCTCCCCTCTGCTCATGCTTGCTCTCTCTCTCTCTCTCAAATAATAAAATCTTAAAATAAAATGCAAATGCATAAAACAATAATTAAGAATCTGTGTTAATGGGCACACTGTGTATAAAGATGTGATTTCTGACAAGCACAATATAAAAGGGAGACAGAGCTGTACAGAAGCAGCATTTTTTTTAATGTATCATCAAAACTAAGTTGGTATTAAATCCTACTAGATGGTTATAAATTTAAGATATTAATTATAACCCAGGGTAATCACTAGTGTGTGTGTGTGTATATGTGTGTGTGTGTGTATATATACATATATATGTATATATATATGGAAATTATAAAGGAATCAAAAAAGTACATTGGAGGGAAAAATCAAACATAAAAGAAGGCAGTAATGGAGGAATTCAGCAGAGGAAGTGGAAACACATATAGAAAAACATAGCAAAATGGCAGAAGTCTTTACATGGAAATGAATTAAGCTCTTCAATTAAAAGGTAGTGGTTGGCCAAATAGGTTTAAAAACAAAAAACAAAAAACAGGATCCAAATATATGCCATCTACAGGAGACTCACTTTAGATTCAAAGACACAGATAGATTGAAAGTAAAAAGATAAAAAAAATATATATTCCATGCAAATAGTAACCAAAAAAAGAGCTGGGGTGGCTAGAGTATCAGACAAAGTAGACTTGAAATCATTATAACATTGTTATAAGAGACAAAGGAGGACATTTTAATAAAAGGATCAATTCAACTGTTATCAACAGCCCACAAATTTATCTTCAGACCTCCCTGTGCTCCTGAATTTGAGCTAAGTACATTCAGTCCCTACCCTGGATCCACCAGAACCGGAAATCATAGCCTACTGAAACACAGCAGCCCTGACATCCTTAAAGAGGGTCGTGTGCACCCCAGATCTCTGGGTTTTTGCAAGCACCAGCTGGCCTTGTAACTAGGGCCAGCCCCTCCTCTGAAGACCTCAATCCCTCATCTACCACAACAGCCTCGGCGCCGTCCCTGGCACCAGCCACCCCAGGCAGGGCAGAGACTCCCCCTCCGGCCCCCTCTCAGCGTCTGAGACGCCACACACCCCCGCCACCACCTGCTGCCCCCTCACCATCATGGCTCCCTTCCCGTCTCCACCTGCTCTAGCTTAGGTCTAAACGACCCTATCTGAGTAAAGTCTGCCACTAATCTTTTCCACATGGGGAAAGATCCATCACGTCCTTTGAGAACTCCTGAGATTTTCACACCAAATAAGGTGAGAGAGAGAAAAGAAGAGTGCTCATACACAGGAACACCACCAATGGGATCGTGCGGGTAGTAGTTGTCACAGCAGCTAACCATTACCGAGCTGGGTCTTCCATCAGACTCCGAGTCGAATCTGCGTTAGGACATTGCATTCTCAAGTATCCTCTGAGGGGGCCGCCAACGTCTGCCTCGCCCCTTAGACCGAGTGAGGGTGTAAGAACAGTCATTCCTTCTTTAGCACAGAGCCTCATCTGAGTGGACCGGGTGCCGGGGCTGACGAGACTGTGGGGAGCAGGAGAGGCCTGTCCCCCACTTCCAGGCTCACCCGGGGGCCTCAGGTAAACTGAGGACAAAGATGGAATGTGCTCCGACTCTGCCGTGGGCAGAGCAGGGAAGGCTCCCCAGGGGAAGAGCGGCCACCTCAAGGCCTGAGGAGAAGGCCGCCAGGAAAATGGGAAGCCAAGTGCCCAGGGCAGGATGTGCGGGAGAACCGGGGTCTTTCAGGGCAGGACGGAGAGGCGGGCTCGAGGGGCAGGAGAAAGCAGCAGCACCTAGACTGACCCTCATGGCATTTTATCTTCACAACAACCCAGGAAAGAGGGATTTCCCCCCTCATCTTACAGGTGAGGAAACAGAGGCTCAGGAAGGCTGAAGAACATGCCCACATCTGCCCACTCATCAAAAATGAAGCCCAGCCGGAGCCCAGGGGTGCGGGCTCTGTCTTAGAGCTGCATAGCTGGCTGCCACCCCCCCCCCCCCCCCAGCTGGGGCCTTTCCCAGGAGCAAAGCAGTAACAGAAGTGTCCTTGCTGTGTGAGGGCTGGGCAGAGCCTGCGTTTACCCACAGGGTGAGGAGGGCCGGTTCAGAGAGGGCAAGGGAGGCCTCATAGCTTCCTGTGGGGAAACACCATGGGGGCTATGGGTGGCCCAGGCTGCCCCTCTGGGGGCCATGAATGCCCCCACCCACCCAGCCCTGCCTGCAGCCGAAGCCCCCACACATAGCAGATGCTCCAGGACAGCGACTTTCCTTCCCTCGGCTCAGCTGCCTCTGGCGGGGCTTTGAGCAAGGTGTCAGGCCGAAGGTCTCCTCACTCTCGGATAGAAGACTGTCTATTCTGATCCTGCCCTGCCTGAAGCCTGCCTCCTCTCTGTCTCTCTGTCTCTGTCTCTCTCTGGCTCTCACACACACACAGCTGCAGAACAAGGCTGCCCACTGGCCTCTGATGGGTCTGGAGGCTATGAAGCTGCTGGCAAGGTCCCCACAGCACACACCCCCACCAGCCCTAGGGCTTGGTGCCAAGCTGACCTGGCTTTGGGCCCACATTCCTGGCTCTGGAGACCAGGAGCTCATTAGAGCCTCAGGCTGATCACGGGGAAGGGCTGAGGGTCAGGGGCCATGGTGGCCCCAAGAAGGAAGGGGGCAGCTAGAGGACTCAGCCGGGGCCAGTACCTCTGCTTCTTTCCCATACTACCCCAGGAGGCTGCAGCTCCAACCAGGTCATCCGCCACTCACTGCTTCCATGCCAGGCTCAAAGCCTGTCCTGGTCTGGCTTCATTAGACTGACCAACTTCCTATTCCCTGTCCCCAAAGGCTGCCCCACGTTGGGGCCTTGCACGTGTTCTATTTTGTGGAATGCCTGAGGATTCAGAGATGTATGTAAATAAATAATTTCTACCCAGTGGGATGAGTGCAGTGAAAAGGAAGGCCCCAGGAGACACATCAGAGGGAGCAGTTCTAGACTGGGCCTGAGAGAGACAGGGAAATTTTCACAGCAAGCTTTAAGCATAAATAGGTGATTTCTAAAAGTACTGGGGCAGGGCAGCCCCGATGGCCCAGCGGTTTAGTGCTGCCTTCAGCCTGGGGTATGATCCTGGAGACCCAGGATTGAGTCCCACATCGGGCTCCTTGCATGGAGCCTGCTTCTCCCTCTGCCTGTGTCTCTGCCCCCCTCTCTCTGTCTGTCATGAATAAATAAAATAAAATATTAAAAAAAAAAAAAAGTTCTGGGGCAGGTGTCCTGTGATTTAACCAGATGAATGTGAGATGGGGCAGGATGAGCCACCCAACAGAGTTCTTCCTGGCATAGAAAGATGAAGGCTAGTGGGGTGCAGAGAGCACTCACCTGTTGAAGAATTACCATTGTTCCTCGTCAGAGGCTCTTGCTTCCCGCCTGGCCAGATGTGGTTCTGCAGGGGGAGAGACCATGTGAAGCCTCTGGGCAGGCCCACCCTGGCAGCCATGAGCCTGGCTGGAGTCACCTGGGCTCTTCCCAAAGTCTCAGCCACTTCTCCCTCTGGGGAACCCTCCCTCCCTGGCTGCTCTCCCTCTGGCCACAGCCCAGCCTGCGTGACCTGAGCCTCAGCCACCATCACCAGCTCTACTGCCCAGAGCAGCTGAGCTCTTCTCCTGGTTACGGTCATTCAGAGATTTCTAAACGGCTTCTAGGAAGTAGCAAGTCCAGCCTCCTCGCCTGGACATATGGGCAAAGGGACCCAGAGATGGACCAAGGCTTGCCAAAGTCGCAAAGCAAAGCAAGACAGGTTCAGGATCGGGACCTGATTTCTGGCCTCCCCCACCCCCCACCTGCTCAGGTCTGCCCCAGGAGTTAGGGTGCCAGGCCCAAGAGGAGGGGTCACAGGCTGAGCAGGACCTGCTCATGGCATGCCCTGCCTCAAACCCTTCCACAGAGCACCATCTGCTTTCAGGCTGGCTTTGAAGGCCCAGTACCTTGTGGCTCCTGCTAATGTCTTAGTCTTTTCTCCCACTGCTTTCTGGGTTCCTTCCTCACCTCTCCCTGCACATACACCATCCTCAGCACTCATGACTCCTGAAACATGCCACCTCTTTTCATACCTCCTGGCATTTGCATACATTGACTCTTCCACCTGGAATGCTGACTAGCAAATTCCCACCTCTACTTTATGGCTCAGTTCAGACAGTGCCTTCTCCAGGAAGCCCTCCCTGACCACCCCTAGGCTGCCAAGAGTCCTGATGTTTCTGTCTACCATCCCTGACTATATGCATTATGTTGTCAGGTTGGGGTCTGTCCCCATGTCTGCCCCCCACCCCAAAGTTGGGGAGTTAATCCAGAGCAAGGAGGTGGGGCTGAGCCACTACCTCACACGGTACAGGGCCAGGCCCAGAGATTGCTCAGGAAGGAACTGTGGGAATCGAGCAAAGTGATCCAAGGTAGCCATAGCCCACAGGCCCCAGTGGGAGGCCCCCATGCCCCCTAACCTGCCCCCCAGGGTGAGCATCAATTTTTCACAAGGCCCATTCAGAGGCGCCGGGGCATTTGATCCTCTGTCCAGGACGCTGCCTGACACCTGAGCCCTGACCCCTGCCCCGGAGCTCTGGAACGCAGCAGGCGTGCAGTTCTTCTGGAGACTGTGCCAGACTGGCCGGCCGGGAAGGCAAGTCACCAGCGCTGGTGGTGCTGCCCTCCTGCACCAGCGTGAGCCTCAGAGGCCGCACAGAGCCAGGGCTTTCAAGGCCCTGGAGGGTGGATGGGGTGGTAAAAGTGTGGAATTTAATGGCCACATTAAATTTTTCTTGTAAGCTTTTTTTTTTTTCTTGTAAGAAAAAAGCTACAAGATAAACTTTTTCCTCAAAATGAGAACTAGTCTCTGTTAAGTCCATTGCTTTTCAAATTGACAATAGGGAAAGCAAAAATGTGTTTGCATGTCTATGCCCATGCCTGACTTTACCTGGTCCCCACAACAACCCTGGGTTGGGGTGGGGGCTTCCTATTCCCATTTCACAGATGGAAAATTTGAGGCACAGAGGAAGGAAGTCACTTATCCAAAGAGAAGGAAAGAGAGAGAGAGAGAGAGAGAGATCAAGAAAGAGTGTCAGAGGCCAAAAGAGTCTCTCTCTCTCTCTCTCTCTCCTCTCTCTCTCTCTCTGTCTCTCTCTCTCTCCCCCTGGTTGCCAGCCCAGCACGTTTGCACCCCTGCCCCAGGCCTGGTCAGAGACCATTCAATGGACGCCATGCCCCTTGACTCTTCTCTTGTCCAGGCGACAAGGCTCCATCTGCCCAGGCTCAGGACAATTTCATTCAGTGGCTGCTGTGGCTGGGACCCTGACCAGGAGCACATGGCTCCCAGGTGGCCCAAGCCCCTGATACCCCCAGACGTCCCACAGCCCTTCTCCCAGAGAGCCCAGGAGAGCGGGCAGCCCGTGCTTACCCGGGTCCCAGCTCCCCACGCTCAGCTGCCCACCAGACTGGATGCAGCTGCCACCTGCACGAAGGGCTCAAGAGCTGGGGTCACGCGTCTGGGACAGTCTGCAGACACACGTCCCCTCTTCCTCTGTCTCACTCCCGGGCTCGGCAGTCTGGGGCTCTCTTTGGATGTCACTTCTTCCCTGTGTGACTGTCTCCCTCTCCGCCTCTCCCTCTCTTTCCCGGCCAGGGCAGCTGTCCAGCCACACCGCTGCCCTCCCCGCTCACTCCCCACTCCAGAGCCTTCCCTCAGGAGGCGGAGTCAGAGGGGCCTCCAAGGTCCGGGTGCGGTGACATCAGCGCCGGAGGCCGGCTGTGCTGCTCAGGGCCCTGTGCGTGCGGCGCCGGCCCGCAGTGGAGGCAGGGGCCCTGGGGGCCCTGGGCTGTGCTGCTGAGCAGCAGGACTGGACACCGCCTCCCCCAGCTTCCGCTGCCTATTACATGTAGTAAGGCCACCTGCTCCCAGCACGTGGGCGGGGAACCTCCTGATCCTGACCCGGTCACAGATTTGCTGAGTCTCGGCATCTGCCCGCCGTCCACCAAGCCCGTGTTCTCCGTAAACGCCTGCTTGGCACTCCTGAGAGGAGACGACCTGGCAGGGCAGGGCCGGTTGGGGGTAGCGAGCCCCACGTGCTCGCCCTCTCTCCCCAGACCCACTTCCTAAGAACTCCCCTCAGACGTGCCTCTGAAGCTCTTCACTATCAACACTGTTCTGGTTGCGGGTTGCCGCGGGCAGGGGTGGGGGAGGGGGTCACAGGTGTTGTCCATAATCATCCAGGAAACTTTCCCAAACCAACTGATTTGGAGCAACCCTGCCTGTACCAGGAAAACATACGAATTGAAGTGAAATGGTGTGATTTAAAAGTGTGGGGTGGGGCGTAAACAGGAGGAGTACACCAAGCGTCCTTGGCATTGGCAAAGACAGTAATGTTGCAGACTCCTTGCTGAGACCTCTTGTCACCACCCTTTGCCTCCTGCCACCCGGCAGCTGCGCCATCAGTGCAAGCCTCGCTAGGGGAACTTTGGCCTGAGCAGAGGGGAGTACTTGGATCCCCAACCTCTGAACTGAGGTGGGTCTGCAGGGAAGAGGTTAGCTGCTCTCCTCCCCCCGCCCCACGCCCCCAACGAAAGAATGGGGTAAGAGGCTCAAATGTGCCACCTGCTGGGCACCAGCACAGCTGCCCTCCAGAGCCCCCACAGTAGCAAGGCTGAGCCTCCAGCCTCTGCCTGGAGCAGCAGGTGGAAGCAACAGTGCCCTGACTCTGACTCGACCTTCCTGAGCCCCCCAGGGGCTGCTCCTGGGCACCATCCTCCCTTCAGGGCTAGTGCCTGCCACCGACACTTGGCTGGCTACCTACCACTCTTCCAATCACCTCCCTTGCTGAGCCTCCCAGGCTGGTGGCGGCCCGCATCGACTGGAAAACTGAGACCCCAAGAGGAACACAGAGGTGGAATGCGGGCCTGGTTTGTGAGGATGGCCCTAGAGTGGTAGGGAGTGGAGAGGTCCTCAGTGACCTCTGGATGCCGCGATAGCAACAATTTACTCAGCATCCAGTCATGTATTATGCTAAGCACGGCTCAGCAATTCAGAACATCCTTTGCTCATGGTCCTATGGAGAAACCTACAAATTGGCCTTCATTCATTTTCCCTTCTCCCTCATCCCTCACCCCGACCCAGTCATCACTGAAGTCTGTCCACTCTACCTCCAAAATCTGTGCACCCTTTCTCCCCAGCTTCCTGACTGGAGCTGCCAGCATCTTCCTCCCAACACCCTCCACTCTGGCCTCCCCACAAACCCAGCTCCTCTTCCTGGGCTGCCTCCCTCCCTCCACTGCCCACCTGTACCAAGGACGTGGACTGGACCTTCCCTCCCAGGCAGGCTGGAAGCCCCCAGAACCCACACTGGCTTTCCAGCCACTCCCTGCATGGTGTTTGTTAGGATCAGTGTTTCCACTGGCCTCCCTGCCTCCTCTCCAACCCATTTGTGGGCTGCCCCACAGATGTGACTGTGGCTGGCTCCCTGCACCCCCAGTGCCTGAGACGGGGCTTGGGACAAGGCCAGCTGAAGGAATGATGGAATGATCCCCATGACCTCTGCCCACAGATGCACCAGGTGGGGAGCAGGGCCCAGCCTCAGCTGGAACTCCCAAGCCCTCCCTCACATGCCTCTTGACCAGAGGACAGTCACCTAAGCCTGGGACTCCATTGTCCCTTACCCCCAGAGGGACAGACAAATACCAGAAAGGCTTTCTGGGATTGTGGTAATGTTTATTCTGAGAACATAGCAGGTCTCCAGTCCTGACCCCACAAGAGGCCCTGAGGGGAGTGGAGTCCACATCTGAGTGGTATGGACCGGAAGCCCTGCCCAGCTGCAAATGGGGACTCTGAGGCCCCCTTGAGCTAAAGGGTGCATCAGGTGAGCAGAGCAATTGCTCTCCCCACCCCACCCTCTAGTCCCATTCTGGAAGAACTCCATCCTCACCTGCCCAGGGACCAGGGATCTTTGCACAGCCAGGAGCCAGCCTGGCCCACTCAGAAGGGCAGCAAGCAAGGGCAGGGCTGCCAAACCCCTTTTTGGGGGGAGGGGAGGCAATGCCCAATCCCCAGACTGAAGCCCCGGCCCATCAGTTGGTCCTGGTTTGCCCCTAGCCCAGGTGGGCATGGCTGAGCCAGGACCTGTCGGCCCCAGGGGCCCACACCTCTCCACCCATCAGGAGTCTCCACTTGGAAAAGACACTGAGGAGTGATGACATGAACGTGTGTAGTGTGCACGCATACGGAGATACAAAGAGGGTGTGGTTTGGCCCTTATTTGGCACTTCTTAGTAAGAGCGCTGATAAACAAGAACCATTGGCCCCACATTGCAGAAGGGAAATTGAGGCACAGGAGGTTTCAGTGACTTGCTCCCGGTCACGTGGTCACGTGCCAGCCCCAGGCCCAGGTTCTGGAGGGAAGTCCCAGCTTTTGGAGGAGTCCTCTTGTCCTCCTTGGTCCAGTCCCAGCTCCTCACGGAGCCAGAGGCCAGGACACAGAACAGAGCCAGCCACGAAGTGGGGAGGGCAAGTTAAGAGTCCAGCATCTCCCGCCGGGACACTGCACCGAACAGCCAGATGTGGAGCTAGACATTCAGGTGCCCAAAAGGAATTCCCAGCAAGGCCACCGGAATTCCTGCTCTCAAACCAGCTGGGCTTTTCATTTATGTCGCCTGGTCTGGAGCCAGAGAAAGCAGAGCAGAGACCCAAGCAGGTCATGGTGCCAACACCCGCCAAGAGCACGGGTGGTGCTGGCAGGTGATACATCCAAATAGAAGACATCCTCTTCTTCAGCCACCTGTGGGCCTCCTCTGAGAAGGCAGGATTTCTCCTCAGCCCTCCCCCTCCCTCCCCAGCGCAATCAAAATAAAATCAGAGGACCACAGGAACTAGAGTTTAAGATGGAAAAAGGGGTTCGGGCTTTCGATTTTCCTTTAAAAGCCCCTGGTTAAAATCGATAACACATAAAGAATATAAAACACTGAGGACTAAAGGAACATTTTGGTCTGGGTAGCAAGAGGAGGGCCATAACCTCTTTGGCTACATTCTGGGGGGAATGCTGGGTGTGGGGCCTCTAGTCAGGTGATGGATTTACCTGTCTCCTGCCAAGCCCACTAAGTGGCCTGAGCCCAGTGGGCCTAAGACCACCATTCCCAGGGGCCCTCCTCCCAGGAAGAGCCCAGAGATGTCCTCAGGCCCCCCACACCCTCTGGCCCATCAAACCAGGCACACTCCTCTGGCATAAAGGTAGTAGAGGCAGGAAGATGTCCCTCCTCCTCCCCACTGCCATCATCCCACTAGGGGCCTTCACCCAGAGGCTAGGAGTGAAACCAGAGCCTGGGGTGAGATGGCAGCCATAGCCCCTCTGTGCATCTGGGCATCCACCTAGGAGAGGGCCTGAGAGCAGAGGTGAGGCCCAGGACAGACGCTGGTCCCAGAGTGGCAGGGAGGTGCCCGGCGCCACCGGGGGTCTTCTGGGCATCATTTATTCATTTAGCTAATCTCTGTTGAATAAATGGATGGGCAAGTAGACAGGATCAGAGAATGAACATATGTCACCTGCCCATTTTTCTGACTCCAGCCCAAGCAGGAACCCAGCAAGAGCCAAGAGTCCTTTCAAGGTGGCTAGAACAACAGGTGTAGGTGACAGAGAGAACAAGGTCTGGGACACAGGGGCAGGCCTGGGGCACAAGGGGCAAGGGTGGGGTTGGGGAATGTGGCAGATCGTGTGTAAACAAGTGACATCTTGGCACCCCATCGGCAGACAGCAGGGCCTTGGGAAAACATTTTCAACGGATAGAGTCCCTTAGCAGTGGTGACAGCTGGGGCAAGGAGAGCTATCGTAAATCTCAGGCAGGAAGGCTCCTCCATGAGAAGGGAACGCTTGGGGTCCTTGGGACACTGAGGCCCTGAGACGGACAGAGGCCTCGCAAGGTCACACAGCCAGTCAGTAGAAAAGCTAGGGAAAGGCCCCCAGCGTCCTGGTTCCCGGCTAGTCCCTGGCCAGGTTGGGGACATGCAGATGGTGGTAACACTGTGGAGGCCAGGCGGCCAGGCAGGTGTCAGACAGCCGTGAGGGAGGTGCTGCTGAAGACACACACGGTCACGGTGCCAGGCAGGTCGCTGGGCTGCCGGCCGCTGCGGTCCTGGAGGTGGACGGTGTGCAGGGTCTGGAGGTCATCCGGGTCAGCCTTCAGGTGAACCTGGCCCAGGAATTCATCCTTCAGGACCCGGTGCTTCCAGACCTGGGAGGAGGCAGAGGCTCGTGAAGGGGCTGTCTTCAGGAGCAGGAGCATAGGTCTGCGGGGGTGCTGGCAACAGGGCTTGCGGCCCCTTCTTGCGGGGCAAGCCTGGCTAGAGACAAGGAACCCCGCACTGCCTCTGCCTCCCGGTGACCCCAGGGCAAGGCCGTACCCCTTCCGGAGCCTCAGGCCTCCTCCCATCTGTCAAACTCCCTTCCACATAAGCATGTTATTAGTTCTGCTGGTGACCTTAGGGGACACTGTACAAGTGATACACCTGCTGCCCTGATTTCCCCATCTTCACTACAAGGGTTGGATCAACGGCCCCTATGGGTCCTTTCAGCCCCAACAGCTATGGGTCTGTGATTTGATTCAGTGGGACCCAGTGTTAGGAAAACTTGGAAATCCTATAGTGGCTTCCCCAAGGGAATGGGGTGTCTTTTTACAGATGGTTTCTCACCAGGGAGGGGCTGGCCTGGGTGGGGGGACAGAGGGCTTTCCGCTAATAAGCCCAGAATCATCCACTGGCCTCCTTAGCCTGAGAAGGAAAGGAAGCCCGTGCCCAGGACTCTGGCTTCCTGGTACCCCGCCCTCGGGAAACAGCCACCCCTGCCACACGGCGTCTGGCTACAAGCTCTCCAGGTAGATCTACCTCCAGAGGGATTTAAGAAATAACTCCCAAACCACTGGGACAAAGCTGGCAGGGGTGACCACTGTCCCTGGCCAGGAGAATGACCTTGCTGTGTCTCAAAATCATGCCAGCTCATTCAACTCAGCCACCCCACAGTGGGGACTCTGGGGCACCAGGAAGGGCCAGCAAGAGAATTCTCGAGGGGCCAAACCATGTCAGGGACAGAGTGAGAACCAGAACTTAGTGTTCCTGCGTCTCCAACAAAAGCTCTGGGCCCCGTCCCTGTGAGGGGGAAGCATCAGGCAGGGAGTGGCAGTAGGGGGGGCGCCTCAGGATGGACAGGGTCACCTGGACTGTGATGGGCTGGCCTGGCTTCTTTCGGTAGAAGATGCCTTTCACGTTGTACTCGGGCGTCGAGGTACCTTTCCACACAGCCGAGCGGACTTTGTCACCCTCGCACTTAATGATCACATAAGAGTTGGCCCCTAGAGAAATTGAGTGGGCAATGGGGTGATGGTGGGGGCTGGGGCAGAACCCGAGGAGACAGATGTCTGGGAGGGGAGTTTCCCTCCCCAAAGCAGAAGACTGGAGTTCATATATCCAGGAGAAGGGAGACCAGAGGCTAACTTACTTCCTAACTTCCAGAAACAGGAGGGGGCATGCTGGCAATCTCTGGTCTCCATGCCCCGAGCATTTTTCTCCCTCTTCCACTTCATCAGCATATCTTAATGCTTCCTCAGCCTGGAGAAAGGCCACCTCCTCTGGGAAGCCTTCAATAAGCCAGGTCTCCCAGCTGTCTGACCCCATGTCTGACTGCCCCACCACACTGGAAGCTGCCCAAGAGCAAGCGGCAGAGCATGTTCCTCTCTATGCACCCAGTTTCCTTCCAAGGCTGGGCCCAGGCTGGATGGTAGGATTCAGTGAGCAAGAGCAGGAGAACTCTGGAGGCTGGGTGACTGCTGCTGAGTAGTCAGGAGAGGGCATGGGGCACCTCCTTGGTGAGGTGGGTCCTGGTGCTTTCCCCTATGTGGGCTCACCTGTCGAGGAGTCCTTGAGACCAGTAGCCCTTTGGACTTGCACCTGAGTCACCTGTTGGGGGTAGCCACATAAGGAGCTCCAGCAGGTGCGAGGGGGTTCATCCAGGCGCAGCTCCCTGGTACAGGGCGGGGGAGGAGAGGGGTGAGGCGATGGACAGGGGACAGGGAGATGGAAGGGGAGGGGGTTCAGGAAGGAGGGAGGGGAGGGGAGCAATATTTAGTCCACACATTGCTCATCCTGGGCAAACCACCATGGGCTTCCTGCTGCTCTGTCTCTATGCAAGGGTGCCCCATCCTCTCGGAGACAAAAGCAATTTACTGAACACCTGCTGTGATGTTACAGGTATTATTTGTAATTCCTCCCTAAAGCCCTGAGTGATAATGACTATTACCATGTGCATTTTACAGACTACAAGCACTGAGCTCACCAGGAGAAGGGATTTGCCCCACAAGCAGGAGAGCGGTAGACTCAGCTGGGCAGGACTCAGGTCCACTGAGCCCACCACACATGCTGCCTCCCACGTCTGCAGTTCGTGCAAGGAGCACTGAATCTGGGTTGCCTATCAAGGTGGGAGTGTAGTGTGGGGCTCACAAGGTCTGCACCCCAGCAGGGATGGGATGGCTCCGGCAGGGTGCCTAGCACAACTCAACCACTGGGGTCAGGACCTTGGAAACTGCCCCCCCCCAACCTTGATTCCCCAATTCTAATCTATAAAATGGAAAGGCCAGGCCCTCCACTTGGGGTTCAGGAGGGGCAAACAAGATAAGTGAAAAAGTTTGTAAACTATGAAGTGCTATGCATGTGTGAGACACTGTCCCTTTATGTAGCCAAGAGAGGCTGGGACAGAGAGTGAGCGGAGGAAGGCCATGGGTGCCAATTCAGCCCAAGGTGGCTGGAGGTCTGGGCTCCAAGCCTTGGCTGCAGACTCTTCACATCTCTTGGCTGCAAATTCTGGGGTCAGCCTGGGATGGAACTTGACTGTCCCCCCACCCCCACCCCCACCCTGCAACCCTTGGCCCAGAGCCCGCCCCCACGCACTGGCAGTTGGAGGGTACATCAGTGAAGACTCGAAGCAGGAACTCTCCAGTGTGGCCCGGCTCGAAGGTGGTAGGGATGATGACAAAGCGGCCCTCGGGCTGGTCCGTCCGTAGGAAGACACTGCGTGAGTTGATGTAGATGGAGCTGGCGGCCCGGTGCTGCAGGCTGTGCATGCGGTACTGGCGGTTCTCCTCCACCTGCGGGGAGAGGGGAGGCTGGTCCACACGGGCCCACCCGCCATCCGCCCACGTCGCACACGGCTCCCGCACCAGCGCCACCGTGAAAAGAGGGAGAGAATCCACTTCCCTGCAATGCCCAGAAAAGGCAAATCTGCAGAGACAGGGGCAGACGGGTACTTGCTCAAGGCCCGGGGCTGGGCGATGCAAGAAGGAGGATGGGACTGAGTGGTGGCAGCTAAAGGGTGTGAAGTTTCTTTCTGGGCTGACGAAACTATTCTAAAATTGTAGCGATGGTCGTACAACTCTACAAATACACTAAAAATCACTGTACACTCTGAATGAGTGAACTGTGTGGTATGTGAATTATATCTCAGTAAAGCTGTTAAGAGTAGGAGGACAACAGGAATCCCCCTGGTAACAATGTCCACGGAATTTCTGCCTCACAACAGACCGAGTATCGCTATCTGCCCACATCACAGCACGTGTGTGTCTGTGAAATGACATCACCAGCTGCCAGGATGTGCTAGACAATTCCTGGATCGAGTGCCATGATAAACTATAGTCCTACCTCTTTAGGTCATGATGTGTCAAAGCCACCACACTTCAGCACCCAATGGACGAACTGACACAAGGACACACACAAATTGTCACATGACCAAGCACGTCAAATGCAGAGGCTCAACTCAGACCACGTGCCTAGTGCATCCACATGATCTTGTGAGGTTCTTGGCGTCTGGTGGGGGACACTGGTGGGCCTAGTGTCCTGCTATGCTATGTGTCATCACACATCACGTGTCACAACACAAGGGACTCAGGTTCCAGGCCAGCGGGAGCAGTCAGTGGCAAGCCTGCCTGGCTCTACCCAGGATGCTTCCTCCCAGGGCCCAGCAAGGCCTCCAGCTCAGGGGGACCCAGAGCCCTGAGGAAAGGCGCAGCAGGGGCCTCCCAGAGCATTGCCCCGGCCACCGGCAGCCTTCCCCTTCCCCCTCCCTCCACCAAACAGCCTGTGGGTCCAGGACAGGAAGGAATCAGCAGAGAGCTCCCAAGGCAGCCAATCCCACGCGGGGCGGGCTTGGTTCCAAACAGGGCTCACGCTACAGCATGCCCACAGCATCAGCCCCTGTGGCCACATGGTAGGGATGAGGTCAGGGACCAGAGGGTTCTAGAGTGTTCTTCCCCTGGCCAAGGTGGCCTAAAATCCAGCTCCCTCACTCTCCTCACCCATAGCAGGGGTACTAGCTGGCCTCACCTTGTAGATGTCAAAGCCAATGGCCAGATTTTCACCCTTGCCATCCCGGCGGGTAGACTGTTTTGGCCGCTGCTGGATGCAGATCAGCACTTCATCTTCTGGCTTCTTGACATCAAAGATGTACTACAGGGATGGCCGAGGAAGAGAGACACTCAGTAAGACCGTGCCGGAGACAGGCTTGCTGGCTCCCAGAAGCTAGGCTGGAGCCAGGCCCTGGCTCAACAGTGTGCACCCAGGTGAGTCACAGCACCTCTCTGGGCCTCGGTCCCTCATCTGTGACACAGGCTCTACAAAGCCTACCCTGCAGGAGGGGCAGGGGACTCGGGGAGATCACAGATGCTCAGCTCTGAGCCTGTAAGCAGTCGGTGCCAAAAGAAGGCACACCAAACGTGAGAACGAAACAGCTGCCTGGGTCATGACCCTGGGGGCTGCCAGGGAGACGTGCGCCCTGAGGGAGGGTCAGCCTGGCCAAGCTCCTCTGGAAGGAGCAGCACTGTGCGTGTGGAAACAAGGGGTTTAAGCCCTTGGCTCAGCCTCTGTGCAACATCCCTGTGACTCTGGACAAGACACCTATTTGTCCTCAGAGCCCTAGTTCCTTGTCTTTACTATCTGCAGGTCACCCAGGACCCCCTGAACATGCCCACCCCTCCCTCACTATACAGACAGGTCGCAGAGGAACAGCGAGGTACCCAAGGTCCTGCAGGACAGTGGCAAGGGCCAGAGGGGGTGTCCCTGCAAACACTCACTTGTGGATTCTGAAAGAAGGTGTCCTTGTGATTGATGCAGCCTCCACTGCGGTTCTTCTGGGGGTCCTCGTGCCGTGTCCAGGCACCCCGCAGCCGGGCCTCCTCCCACGTCTTATGGACGCTCAGGTAAGATGTATTGATCAAACGGCACTTGATGATGTCGGTGAAGTAGCGGCACATGTCCTCGAAGGTCATCCTGGCCATGATGGAGAGACTAAGCTGGCCAAGGCCCCCGGCTGGCCCACCTGCCCACTCACCCTGTGTGCTCTGAACCCCAACCCACACAGGAGTGGGTACGGACGTGGTGGCACTTGGCCGTTTCACATCTCTTCTGGCCTCAGTTTCCTGATCTGTACAATGGGAATGAATCTCTCAACGGCTGCCTATCTCGCAGTTAGTGTAGGAATTCAGTAAAGCAATAAAGGCAGGTAGTACAAGTTCCAGTGGACAGAAGCTGGCAGAGGCTGGCTGTTACCATTATTAATAGTGTGAAGGACTACTGTGTCCGGCCCTCTACCGTCTAGAAAGCATGTTTCCGTCTATTGACCATAGCTGCTGTGAGGCCCGAAGCCACAGGGGGTGGGAGTCCCTCAGTAAATGTGCTGTGGTGGCTGGGGTGCTGCCTGGCATACCTCTGGGAGCTGGGCAGGGGAGGGGGACACACATGCCCCCCTTCAAGTGCACACATACATGAGAACATGCACATACACACACTGAGCGTGAGCATATATGAGACAGGCCTTAGGAAGAAGCCCCTTCCACTGATGATGGTTTTCCAGTGCTCTGTTTTAATTTAACAGACCCCTGAGCCACAGTGGGCAAAACAGATCTCATCCTCAGGATCCCAGACTGGAGGCCCCAGGTAGGGGTGGGTTTCCCGCAGTGGCTCCCCTGACACCTGCAGGAGGGACCCTCACACTTGCAGGAGGACCACTGCCACCCACCTCTGAGCCAGCCTGGGGCCCTCATGGCATCTACTGCACACAGGGTACCCTGTGCCCCTCCGGGAAGCAGCTGAGTCTCAGAATTAAGTGTCCTGCTTGGCACAGAGTCAGGACTAAATGTAGGCCAAACGAATGTAGGAATCATTATTGGGCTCTTTTTTTTTAATTTATTTATTCATGATAGACAGACAGAGAGAGAGAGAAAGAGAGAGGCAGAGACATAGGCAGAGGGAAAAGCAGGCTCTACGCAGGGAGCCCGACGTGGGACTCGATCCTGGGACCCCAGGACCATGTCTGGACTGAAGGCAGGCGCCAAACGCTGAGCCACCCAGGGATCCTCCATTATTGGGCTCTTTAAGCAATACCCACTGCCATCTTCCCAGCCCACCCCCAAACCACACACCCCCAATCACCCCTCACCTCCCCAAACTCCCTCTTCTCAAACCCCGTGTCCTCTCACCCCCGGGGCTGGGTCTCTATCCTGGCCCACCAAGGCCTCCTTTGCACTCCAAGGCCAACTTAGGGAGCAGTGACCCCGAGAGGCCTCTCCTGTCCCCTCCCTGCTCCCAGAAATCTGGCTGCCAGCATGCCCCCTGCCATTCAGTCAATTCCTCACCTGCTGGCCTCCTGGCTACTCGCTGAGGGTCCACCCTGGGGGCCAGAGCAGCTCGGGGTCCCCTGGGGTTGGCAGTGAGGACTGGGGATGAACTGCCCGACTCATTTCACAGAAAAGGAAAGAGGTACACAAAGATGGCGTGTCTTGTCCAAGGCCACAGAACAAGTCAATGGTGGGGCACCTGCTAGAGCCCTGGACGCCCAGGAGCGCACTCACCAGAACTCCCCATCATCCTGCACGGTCACACCCATTTTCTCCCGCTCGCTCTTGCTCACTTTCTGCCACTCCTCTGAGCTGGAAGGTGGGCATGGGGAGGGAAGGGGAGGAACGTAAGAAGAGAGACCTCACCAGGCCACACTGGGGAAGGAGAGGAGGCATGAGAGACAGCTCAGCACCAGGCCTCCCCCACTGTGGGTGTGCTTGGGGGCACCAGGGCCAGGCCCAATCCCTCTCCCAAAAGCCTGTCTGCCACTCCCACAGGTAACCATAGGTTGCCACCATGTGAGGGGCCGGAGGTCTGAGAGCAAAGCTGCAGGCTGGGGGCAAGGGTGGAATGACCCTCAAGGGAGGGGGCTCCTTTGCTGGGGGCCCAACTCTGCTGCTGTTCTGGCTTCACCAGGGCCATGAGCCAAACATAGAGCAGACCCCCCATTCTCAGCCCCGGTGGCCTCTCCCTTCCCTACTCATCGCCAGGCGGGGCGCTCTGTCCCCTGCAGGAATCAGCTTACCACCACCTCCAGGTCCCCGCCCTGCAGAACCCACCCCCAACCCTTCCCTCCACCCACATGCCGGCTGCAAAGTCCGTCTCCTAATGTCATCCTCCTCCCAAGTCCTTCAAGGCCCAGCCACCTCGTCCAGGAAGCCCACCCTTGTCCTTGCCCAAGCTCTCATACGAGGGCCCCACCCACCCGGGGTCTGTCCCCATCCCACATCCCCATCCCTAGGCCTCACGTGTCACTCCAGGGCCCGTTCCATTCCCGCTCGCCCCAGGGGTTGCGCAGGCGGATCATGTCCAGCTTCTCCGACTTGAAGAAGGCCAGCAGGCCGTGGCCCAGGCGCACCTTGCGCACATCAGTGATGGCATACGCGTGGCCCTTCACCAGGCCACACGCAAGGCGGGCCTCCATGTCTGCTGCTGTCACCGCCTGCGGGAGGACACAGTTGCCCAGAGAGGCAGAGCCTGGTCAGGCTCCAGCCAGAGCGGCAGCGGCGAGGTGGGGCGGCGGGAGGGGAATGTGTGCCTACACCGCCCCCCAGAGGACAGGGAAGGCACGGCAGCCCCACACAGGGAGGCCAGGCCTGGGCAATGAGCTCAGTGTTCATAAAGCAACCCCCCAAGAAAGGGACCCAAAGTGGGGCTGGCCCAGGGGTGTACTGGAGTTCAGGGGCATTGGCTCAACTGTGCAACTGTGAATATATTAGCTGGAAATCAACACAGTGGGAATATTTACACCACAGACATCATCAAATGCTACAAATCAGGGCTTTTCATTTTTCCAGGGGGCCAGTCCATCACCACACCACTGGTGTCTGCACTGAGCCTCAGCTTCTCCACCCAAAACAGCAGCAGTCAATGAAGTAAGCTGGTCCTCTTGAAGGACCAGGGTCCCTCCCCCCTTCCAGTCTCCTTGAGCATGCGATGTCTCACACCCTCCGATGCACAGACACCCCACTGCCCCAGTACAAGATCCCATACAAGGGGGATGCTGGTCCAACAAGAAGGCCTTTCACACCGTCGGGGTTAGGGCAAAAGGGCCTATGGCTGGTGCCGCCTCACACTGGGGAGGGGTTGCACCCCCCAGCTGCTCTGCTGCACCCATCGGGCTGAAGGTGCAGATTTATGAGCCCCTCTGGGTGGGGGCTTTGCCTGTGACCCCACTGCCAGCTCCCACCCCAATAAGGGCTGATGAAGGGGAGGGCCGCCTCTGCACTCTCACCTTGATGGAGGCGCTGATGAGACCCCCCCGGCTGTGCACCTTCAACACACGCTCAAAGAGCTGGTTCCTCTTGGCCTCATCGTGGGCAAAGCCACCCTCGGTCAGGTCGATGGGCTCGGAAACGCCACCTGTGAAGTCCACCAACGCATCTGCCGTGTTGCCTCCATCCAGTGCCTGGTAACAGCCTGCCAGCCTGAGGAGCAACGTGGAAAGAATTCCCAGCTCATGCTCCCCAGCCAGTCTATATGCCTCCCCTTATCGGGGACATTCTGGGGACTCAGAGAGGTCAAGCACACTGCTAAGGTCACACAGCCAACAGTGGAACCCAGGTCTCTGGCTCCTGCACCAACATCTGTCCTGCTGAACCATACCATTTAGTCACCCAAATTCCCCTTAGCCCCTAGCACCTAGCAGCCTGTCTTCAAAATTAGCTGTCCAGAAATTGAGCAATGCTTCTCAAAAGCGTCAAAAGCTCATGTAGTTTTTGAAATATCAACTATAAATAATTCACGTTGTTTATAACAATGTAAACCCAGAAATCACCTAAATGTCTAACAACAGGGAATTGGCTTTAGAAACTAATCCTGCCTCTGTGCTCTGGGACGTGAGGCAGCCCCTGGATGAAGCCTTGTAAAGGAACGCTTAAGGCAGAAAACACTAGTGTTCACTCAGTACGTTTGAAAAAACAATACAGTTGGATTCCAGTGATGTCTGAAATATATGCAGGGGCACCTGGGTGGCTCAGCCGGTTGAGCATCTGACTCGGTTTCATGATCTTAGGGTTGCGAGATCATGCCCAGTGTTAGGCTCCGCACTCAGCAGGGAGTCTGCTTGAAGATTCTCTCCCTCCCCCTCTGCCCCAGCACACGCTCTCTTTTTCTCTCAAGATAAATAAGTGGACCTTTAAAAATAATAATAAAATAAAATGTATGCAATAATACATTTAAAAAACATTAAGTGGAGTGCCTGGATGACTCAGTTGGTTAAGTGTCTGCCTTCAGCTCAGGTCATGATCCCAGGGTCCTGGGATGGAGCCACATGTCAGGTTCCCTGCACAGCAGGGAGTCTGCTGCTCCCTCTCCCTCTGCCCCTCCCCTCGCCTGTGTGGGTATGTGCACTCTCTCTCAAATAAATACTTAAAATCTGTTTAAAATTATGATAAAATAAATAAATACAATAAAAATAAGTACAGGGATGCCTGGATGGCTCAGCAGTTGAGCATCTGCCTTCAGCCCAGGGGTAAGTCCTGGAGTCCTGGGATCAAGTCCCACATTGGGCTCCCTGCATGGAGCCTGCTTCTCCCTCTGCCTGTGTCTCTGCCTCTCTCTCTCTGTGTCTCTCATGAATAAATAAAATCTTAAAAAAAAATAAGTACAAAGTAGGGCACCTGGGTGGTTCAGTTGGTTAAGCATCTACTTTCAGCTCAGGTAGTGATCCCAGGGTCCTGGCATCGAGCCCCACCTCAGGCTCCCTGCTTAGTGGGCAGTGATGCTTCTCCCTCTCCATCTGCCCCTCCCTCCACCTGTGCGGGTGCACATACACACTCTCTCTCAAATAAATAAATAAAATCTTTTTAAAAAATTAAAATTAAATAAATACACTAAAAACAAATACAAAATAGGGGCATCTGGGTGGCTCAGTTGGTTGAGCATCTGCCTTTGGCACAGGTAGTGATCGCAGGGATCGAGTCTCACCTCAGGCTCCCTGCTCAGTGGGGAGTCTGCTTCTCCCTCTCCATCTGCTGCCCCCACCCCCACTTGTGCTCTCTCTTTCTCTCACAAATAAATAAATAAAATCTTAAATAAATAAATAAATAAATAAATAAATAAATAAATAAATACTAAATTAATACAAAAATAAAAAACATTAAGCTCGGTTGGCTGGCTCAGTCGGTAGAGCTTGGGACTCTTGATCTCAGGGTCATGAATTCGAGTCCTGCATTGGGTGTAAAGATTACTAAAAAAAATTAATTAATTTAAAAAACAAAAAATAAAAACCATTGTCTACTATGTGCAACACACCAGGTGTTAAAGGTACAACAGTGGCTTCTTCTATAAATGTTAGGGAAACGGCTGGGGTCTTAAAGGCAGTGCTGAATGTGAATGTGAACAGCAGAATGGGATAGATAACAAAACAGATTACATAAGCTGAAAATCTATGCCTGATCTGTCTCTTGCAGTCTCCCACAAAACAGCAACGTGGGTTTTGCAAGGTAAACTACAAGCAAAAAGAGCCACCAAAGACGTTAAAAGAGTTGCATGTGGTGGGGAGGGTGTGAAGAGAACAGAGGCAGCACAGGGAGGGAGACAGGAGTGGGGGCTGGGGCCTCGGAGGGGAGGGCAACGAAGGTTCCTGAAGGGGGGAAGCCTGGTTAACTCAGGTGGCCCCAACAGAGAAGGGGAGTGGAGAGGCCTGGAAGACTACGCAGGAGTACAGGCGACAGGCGCCTTTATTACCTTCTGCCTGGGGTTTCTACATTTTCTAGATTTGCTATAACAGATATGCATTCATTTTATTTTATTTTATTTTTTAAGATTTCATTTACTTGTCAGAGAGAGAACGCACAAGTGCACAAACAGGGGGAGCAGCAGGCAGAGGGAGAAGCAGGCTCCCCACTGAGCAGGAAGCCCAATACGGGGCTCGATCCCAGGACCCTGGGATCATGACCTGAGCCAAAGGTAGATGCTCAACCGACTGAGCCACCCAGGCGCCACCCATTTTACAGTTTTAAAAGTAAATAAATGAAAAAGCAAGCAAGGATAAATGGTACAGCTGCTGTGGAAGACAGTCTGGCGGTCACTCAAAAGTTTAAACACAGAACTGCCTTAAGCTCCACCAATCCACTCCTAGGTGTATATTCCAAAGAACGGAGAGCAGAGACCCGGAACGGATACTTGCACACCAATGTTCACAGCAGTACATTCGCAGTAGCCCGAGGGGGAAACAACCCAAGTCCCTCGACAGATGAATGGAGAAACAAAACGTGGCATATCCATGCAATGGAATTCCGTACAGCTCTAGACAGGAAGGACACACGGACACATGCTACAACATAAATGAGTCCTGAAAACATTATGCTACGTGAAAGAAGCCAGGCATGAAAGGGTAGATATTGTACAAGTCCGCTTATATGATCTAGCTGGAATCGGCCGATCCCTAGAGATCAGTGCCCAAGAGGCTACCGAGTGGCTCTCCTGGAAGAGGGGCCTGCGGGACAAGGGACACTCAGTTACCACCAGGGGGCGAGATCTGCTTTCGTCCAGTTGTCTTGCATTTGTTTTTGATGTTGGAAGTTAATTGGTCTTTCCCTTCCATGCACGCACACACTCACACACAGCAGTCCGAGGAGACCCACAGAGGGGCCTGGGGGGAGGAACAAGGGAGAGGTTCCACAGAGCTGGTGGGCTGGTCTCTGACCCCACTGGCCCTCCTGCGCCGGGCCTGCCCCCGACCCGCAGGGGCCTGAGCAGGTCACTCTGCCCCAAAGCCCTCCACAGCTAGCTCAGCAAACCTTTGCTCATGCCTGTGCTGGGGACCCAGGGCCTGACAGACAGCGGGAGGGGAGTTGGTGGGGATGTAGAACGGATGGATAAGTGAAAGAAGGGGGGAGCCCAACGGGCACCACCCGCCCAGACTCTGAGATGCCACGTCCCCAGCAAGGCCACCAGGGAGGGCTTGGCAGCTCAGATCTGTGGGAAAATACCACCGACCCGAATGTGAGTGCCGGCTCTGCCCTCTCAGGTAGAACAAGGACAAACTCTTCCTCCCTACGTGGGTTGGTTTGAGGGGCTGGACACCAGGTACCAGAACTTCAGTCCAGGTCTCCGCCTGCCCAGTGTCGGCTCAGCAGGCCAGGCCCTGGGTTCCCAGGCGCTGAGCATACTGCTTGACTTTGTGGCAGCCCCCCCGCTCTGTGCCAGGAGCCCTGGCTAAAGGAGCACCCATGCGGAGCCCATAAGCCGAGCCTCCCAGTCTGGCCACCCACCCGCCGGCCCGCTGCCAGCACCTACTTGGCGTAGGCCTTCTCCACCAGGGCACACCAGAACTCGTTGCGGGAGCTGGAGTGGCAGTAGATGAGCTGGTTGTTGACTGTGGGCAGCCGGTCGTCAATGACCACATCCACCCACTCCCCAAAGCGCCAGAAGTGGAAGTGGAAGATGCCTGCATAGGCATTGGGTTTCTCGGGGTCCCACTCCTGCTCCTTCCAGTCTGGGATGACCTGGATGGGGAGGGGAACAGGACAGGAACACAAGGCGGGTCACAGCTGGCTTCCTGAGGAAATGGGGGCGCATGCCTCGAGGGACTCAGAATGGAAAGGAATACTGGGTTCAATCCTCATCTCTGCCATGAATGAGCGTGGAACTGGAGCGAACGCTT
Source organism: Vulpes lagopus (assembly GCF_018345385.1). Lineage (NCBI taxonomy): Eukaryota > Metazoa > Chordata > Mammalia > Carnivora > Canidae > Vulpes > Vulpes lagopus. The sequence continues at coordinate 28,035,072 of NC_054838.1, read as the reverse complement.
CTCATCTCTGGGCCTCAGTTTCCCTTCTCTGTGGCAGTTAGGCTCAGGCTCCTGCCAGCTGTCACTCTAAGATTCTGGGAGCTTCCTGCTCCCTTCCTCAGGCTTCCCTCTGCATCCTTCCCCCTCAGAAATACATCACATTCCTCCCACTTCCCATCTGGCTTCGGGGCAGCCACACCGGCCCCTTCCCTACCCCTCTCTCCATCCTAACAGGCCAATCTGATCTCCTACATTCTGCTAAAATCCATCTCCGGTCTGTCCCCTGGCACCAGCCTGGCCCAGCCCCCATCTCCTCACCCCAGAATGCTGTAATAGCGTCAGCCCCACATGTGCCCTCACCCCACAGAGCAGCACAGTGATCTTTCCCACCATGTCACTTCCCTGGGAAGTGAGGCCTAAACCTTTAATGTGTGCCTCCCTGCCACCAGCTCCCAAGCTGGCTTTTCTAGCCCCCTCACCTCCTGCTCCTTGCTCCAGACTCTTTCTCTGCTCAGGAACTTTGGACCTGCTCTTTGCCTCTTCACCCAGCTGATTCTCATTTGCCCTTTAGGATATGCCTCCTCCTTCTGGAAGCCCTCCTTGACCCTTCAGACTAGGCCAGGACCCATGTCTGTCCAACTCACATCCCCTGGCACTTCTCCTCAGGGACCATTACCACAATTAAAATTAAACAAGTGTGTGTCACTGTGTTCAATTCTGTTATTATCCCTGGAATGTTAGCTCTCTGAGGGCAGGGATTCCTCAGGCCTGGTCACTGCTCTACACCCAGTACCTAATCTGGGGCCTGGCCCAGAGACAGAGCTTGACAAACAGGTGTTAAAATTCATAGGCATTGACTGCGTCTCTAACAGTATTATTTATGGAACATCTCAGACACGCCAGGTGCCACGCCGGTGACTGCCACAGTTTATCTCAGTTTAATTCACACAATAACCCCATGCATATATTACTATCATCCATCCCTCCTCTATAGCTAAAAAAAATCCTAAAGCTCAGAGAGGGCAAGCAACAGCCTCCTAGCAGGTGTCCTGAGAGCTGGCTGCAGGCATCCCCCAAGCAGACGAGGAGAACCTGGGCAACAGGAGGCGGGGGCAGAGAAGGGAAAGCCCCTCACTTTAGAGTCAGAGTGACTTGCTGGCCCTTCCCAACATGGGACCAAGTAGGGCTGAACCCGGTGGGGCCACAGGCAGCTCCCTTTGGGAGAAAACCACCCTCAGGTATGAGGATGTGCACCCAGGCATCCAGGCTGAGAAGCCAGAGATGCATCAGGAGGCGTAAATCCCAAGGCCCAGACCAGCCCGAGCACAGATACTTCAGCCAAAAGCCATTCCCCAAACACCACACTCATTAAGAAGGCTTTTGTTTACATACCTCTTACCATCAACAAGGATGTCAGCAAAGACAAATGATCCCAGTGAGACACTAGAGACCAAGAAAATGAAAATGCTAACCACTGAGAGGGGGCCATGCTGCCAGCAGCAGAGGCCTGCCCGGGGCCGGGCACAGATTCTCCTGCCCCTGCCCCCGCCCCTTGGCACTGCCTTTCAGGGCAATCCTGGGAAGCTGCTGGATTCACACGCAGGGCTTCAGGGCCCAGCACAGCATCTGGAACCCAGCAAGGGCTGACACTGGCTGGTCCACTTTCAGTGTCCTTTCTAAAACCCCCGGGCTGGCTTTCTAAAGTCCCAGCCCCTAGCACCCTCTGCCACTTTGCTTTTAGAGAAAAGGCTGTATCAAAAACAGGGCACATGTAGGGTGGGTTAACATGCCCACTGCACAGATGGGAAAGTTTAGGAATGGGGAGCTGCCCAAGGGCACAGAGAGATAGGGAGTCCGAGCTCAGCACACTGGGCTGGCCAGCGCACCCTCCTCCGCTCCTTCCTGCTCTGAAAGCTCTGGACTGCATGGGGACTGGGCAGGGAGGAAGAATAGTTAGGGCTCTGGGAGGTACTGCTGGGGATGCAGGAGGATCATTAGCCAAACCCAGGGTGTGCCCCTACACCCTCTGTGGCTCAGGAAGCAGCTAATGAGGCTCTAGGGCCTGGAGATCCTGAGTCAGGGATCCCGATGGGCCCCAATTTTCCCTCCTACATCGTGGTTGGAGGGCCCAGCATGGCCAGCTTCTTACCCCACAACCCCTCTGCTGCCAGCAGGGTACTAGGTGAGGATGACACTGTCCAGGACAGTTTGTGTGCCTGCTCACACAGGCACACAAACTCAAACCTTCCCACACTACATCCAGTCATACCAGGAAGCAAAGAGGCAACCACAGACCCTCGGGCCACATCAGAGGATTCCAGAACCAACCCAAAGAGGCTCCTGCTGGCCAAAGATGGGCTAAGCTCAGCATCTGTAAGGATAATTACTGCAAAGGATGGCAACACATCAAATATATTCCAATCTATGAGACCACAACAATACTTAAAAAAACAACCAGTCACTACTGGAGGACAGCTGGGAATCAACTCATTTTTTTAAAACTGGAAAATTAAGAGAAAGAATCAGGATTTATCCTGCCTTTTCTTTATAAACTGTACCAGCGGGTAACCAATAGCAGATGAAGGGAGGTTTGTATCTGGAGATGAGCTGCAGCTAAGATATGAGGAAGAGACCAGCATATCAGATTCTCGGTATTTTATGACCATCAACAAATAATGGATTTACCAACGGTCATAGATGGCTTCTAACATCACAAAAAAGAAAGATGACCAGACATCATGCACCCAGTGAGAGAAGTACACAATGTCTCCTATGAAGCAGTTATGCCAAAAAATTTGTATCTGAACCTTAGGAAGCCTCTGGAGGTAAGTCCGAGCTTACAGGAAATGCGTGGTACAGAGAACTCACGAACAACCCACGACCCAGATCATTGGAAACACCAAGGGACGGACGGGTGTCTTCAGCAAAGAAATCCAAGGAAACAAACAGTGAAAGGAAACAAACTATTCACATTGTGGACCTTCAAACAAACTATAAAACATGCACTTTTATGGCAGAAATTGGAAACCAGAACTCTTATTGGATATGATGCTATAGGGGAACTACTGTGAAACGTGAAACGATTTTAGATATGTTATAGGATTCCGGTTATAGAATTTTGTTTTTTGTTTCCTTTTGGTTTTGATGACTGCTTATTATCCAGAGATGTGTCCAGAAATATTTACAGATGAAATGACATGTTGCTGGAGGGCGTAGTGGGGGATATGAGAAAACCAGATTGGCCTCGGTCGCTGAGTCGCTGCGGAGGGATGGCCTTAAGCCATCTCTCTCCTCCCATCCAGTCTCCAGTTGAGGCGCCTCCCCACAGCCACCAGCTCCCCACTGCCACCAGCCTGGCATTCACAGCCAGGGCTCTGCTGTCTCCGCCTCACCCTCCGACACGGCCTCCCACCTCAGGCCCCACGCAAACCTTCTGCCCTGACACTTTAGGCCACCTCGGCTCTGCACGTGTGGCTCCCTAGCGGGTACGGTCCCCTTCCTCATCCCTCCAGGGCGAGCGGAGCAGCAGCTTGCAGGGCTCTCCTCCCGGGGGCAGTCCCTCCCCAGGCTCTTTCCCTGATCACTGAGGGGAGCTCCTGGAGGGAGGGGCTGAGCCCCCACTCACACTCAGATCCGCCCCCAGCACAGGGAGGCCGGCTCCACCCAAGGCCAAGTCTTTCTGGAAGGAAGTCTTCAAGTGCCAGCCGCCGCGGGGCCCCATCCGGCTGGCGACCTTGTCCCCACCACTGGACACATGGCCAACCACACTGCATGGCCCGGACCTAACTTCTGACCAGGCCGCCACTCTGGGCCTCAGCATGGGCATCTGCCTCCCCTGCTCGGGGCCGCTGAGGCCAGGATGGACCGTGGCCTCGGGGTGCTGCCCTAGCTGTGGACGGCTGTGCACGTGTCAGGGGTCATCCCCGCTGCGGAACGCAGTACCCGTGCGTGCCCTCACGCAAGTCTGCAAACCCTGGGGCTGACAGGGAGCTCAGGTGACCTGGTCAGCCTCCCTCCCCAGGAGAAGCCTCAACAACTGCGCCCTGTGCAGATGGGAGAAGAGAGGCCTGAACAGTCGACACTTACTCGGGCTGAGTCCGCAGGTCCGCAGCAAAGCCAGGACTGTGTGGGATTTAGAGGCCCCAGGCACCCACTGCAGAATCAGCCCAGAAACCTCAGGCGCTGGGGGGGTGCTGGGGGGCCCCAGTGCCTGGAGAGCTCCCACCACAAATCCTCCTGGGACTGAGCCAGTGGGACACACTCATGTGAGTGTGCAAGTGCATGAATGTCAGTGTCTGTGGGTGTGCACAACATGCATGTGTATGAGCATCAGTGTATGTGTGTATGCACACGGGAATCGTGTACGTGTCAGTGTGTGTGTAGGTGTGGCTCAGGGAAGGAGCTTTCCACAGATTTCTGCCTGGGACACCAGAGGGCCAGCTGGAAGCATTTCTGCATAAGGCCAGCAGGGCTGGGGGCTGAAGGGCTGCAGGGGGGCGCTTTCCTGCATTACCCCGGAGGTGAGGTGAGTCCCCAACTAGAGTCCCTGGTTCCAAGCACCTGAAGTTTTCAGTTCTTAGCTTCTGATTCCAAGAGCTTCAAATTCCTGGGTTTCAGATGCTACAACGGGAAGAGGCCAGGAAGCCTGGTCCCCCCACCCCTACTCCACGCACCCTCGAGAGAACAGAGGCCCGTCACTCACCACCCAGAGAGCAGGACATGACGCACCTGCAGGGGCCTGGGGATTCCTGCTCACAGTGCACAGCCAGATGCTCAGAGACCCCTGCAGCAGGACCCCCACTGTTGGGCACCCCAGTTACACCGTGAGGGCTAAAGATCCCCTTAGCTGGGCCATTTTGAGCCTGGTGATGATGGCAGAAGAGAAGCCATGCCCTCTTCTCCACTCTCCAACCAGAGCCAGGCCTGGGCCCTGACACTGCCTGTTCCAGAAGCACTGGGCTGCTGTGCTACCTCAAGCAGTTCACTCCCCGCTCTGGATCCTGTGCTTCTAGTCTGTGAGTAGGTTCCTCTCAGAATAACTGAAAGTAAGACCATGTATCTGAGGTAACTGGGAGAGTCACAACGAGCAAATGGAGAGGGTGCTGAGGCTCTGAGTGCTTCACTAATGTTAACTCGCGTAACTTCTCACAGGCCCTGTGGGAGGCACCATCATTAGCTCCTGCTGCCCTGGGCCACATGGGTGGTCAGTGGCAGGCCCCTCACCACCACACATGCTGCCTCCATGGGAGGCAGAAGCTCAGAAGATGACAGGTCTCTTCACTCTGGCTTCTTGTAGGTTCCATGGAAAATGGTCCTCCTTTCCCACTCCCTGCACTCCTCCTGGCCCAGTCTGGGCTGGAGAGCAGAGGTGGAAGGGCTGGGCTCTGTTACCCCCACCCCTTCCATAGGCATCTTCAGGACTGGATGGAGTCTGTGGCTGGAAGGGCAGGGCTTAGGGAAGGGAAACAAGGTGGCCGCAGCGCCCTGGGAAGGGCTCTGGGGTGCAGGCTGGGAACCCTGAGACCTGGCTGCACGGAGCATTTCAAAACAAGGGTCATTCCCAAGCAAAACCCCAAGCACGGCCCTTGAAGTAGGACCTGATCTTGGTCACCAGGAAGAAGCTGGCCTTACTCGGGCCTGGGCCCTCAGGACAGGTGGGACATTGCCCCTGCTCATCCCAGGGGGCCACAGATCCAAAGCCTGGTTCCCGCCTCCCCACTCCTTTGGTCCTTCCACACTCCACACCTTAGGCAGATAGCCTCATCCTCTGTCCAAAAACTGAGTGAGCTCCAGAGGGATGACAAGGGGAAAGAGCTCTAAGAAGAGTCTAGTGGGGCACGAAGGTGATGTGGCAACATCAGTCTTACCTGGTCTACGGGGCTGGGGCTGCCCTAGGACGTGTATTAAGTTGGTAACAGAGGCTAAGATAAACCCGGGTATAGGCCTAGCCCTACCTCACCCCTCCACTCCCCTGTTCCATCCACCTCCTGCCCAGCCACCCTACAAGGGAGGGAGACCTGAGACTACAGTACCTCCTCACCCTTCCCCTTGGGGCTCCACCTGAGGAGGACCAGATGGCATCTCCCTGTGGCCTCGGGCATGGCTCCACACTCCATACAGAGGCTGGTCTGGGGGCCACTGGGGAAAAAACTGTCAGGGATGTTAGTACCCAGATTGGATGTTAAGAGACCTGGTTCTAAACTCCATCCTGGAGGACGCCTGGGTGGCTCAGTGGTTGAGCCTTTGCCTTCGGCTCAGGGCATGATCCCATAGTCCCAGGATCGAGTCCCATATCAGGCTCCCTGAATGGAGCCTGCTTCTCCCTCTGCCTATGTCTCTGCCTCTCTCTCATGAATAAATAAATAAAATATAAATAAATAAATAAATAAATAAATAAATAAATAAATAAATAAAATAAACTCCATCCTGATATCTGGACCATGAGCCCGTCTTGACTGCTCTAGGCCTCATCTCTGAAAGCAGCCGGGGGGGCGGGGGGGGGCGGATGCAGGAGACGGCCCAGGAGGGGATGCTCAGGGCTCCGAGGGGATTAGAGAAAACTCCTGAAGGAGCAAGGGTGGCTCACAGTGAGAGACTGCACACCACGAGGCGGGGGCACAGAGGTTTTATTGGGAACACGCAATGCATGGGGTGGATGTGGTGGCGCAGGGTGGGGATACAGGCAGTCTGCACCAAGAGGGTCCCCAGAGCCACAGGGAGAGGTCTAGTAGAGAGGCGAAGGGCCGGGCCAACTCCAGGGGTCTGGACTCCCCTCAATGTCAGCAGAGAAGGCAGGCAGGCAACACTGGGACCTCAAGCCCATCCCAGAAACAGGCCCCAGAGCTAAGAGTCAGAAAGGACCACAGCCAATCCCCACCTAAAGAATCTCGACTCCAGCAGCCCACTCCTGTTCTCATGCCTTCAGGGTGGGGGCTCACCCCCCCAGCAGCCCCAGCCCCTGGGGATAGCCCCCACCCTCTGTCTCAGCATGTCTGTTCACAGGAGCCTGTGGCCCTCGATGGCTCTGCTTTGCGAGGAGAATGTCCTGGGCCTCTTCCTGACAAAAGCAACAGGGCTGGCCTAAAGACGGGGTGTTGGGGGCACTTCCTGAAGCTCATGCCAGGCAGGCCAGGGCCCTCCTCCCCCCATCAAAAGAGACTCACCTGGCCTGTGCCTTCCCCACCCAGGGCGCTGGAAAAACCTGACATCCCAGCAGGGACACCTGAGGCCCCAAGGAATCTACTGTCTCCAGCTCCAGGGCTCTGGATCCCTCTACCCAGCTTTCCCTAGGCAGAGGGAAACCCCTTCACTATGCTCTTCCCTGTTTCGCTGTATGAACTTCAAAGACTCTCAGCTCAGGAGGACCTCCTCCCCAAGGCCATCCTGACCAAGCCCTTACTTAGGGTCACCCATGAACCAGCCGGGCAGCTACATAACAGATCATTTAAAATCAGACTTGCTCACGGGGCAGGTAGGGACTCTAGAACAGCCGCATGAATATAGGGCTCTCTGTCAATATATATGCACACGTATAGAGAGATACATCTCTATGTAACTTTTTTACATGTTCCCTCCCTCTCTGTCACTTCTTCCTCCTGAAATCATTCTCAGAAGAGCAAGAGTTGGCAAGCACAGCCTCCAGCCTGCCAGCCATTCCCCACTGCCCGATTCAACCCCTGTGGCTGCCTGAAGTCCTGAGGCCCTTGGGGCACCATGGAACCACTCCAGGCCCGGCCGGGAGCAGAGCCTTCCTGGGTTCTCAGGCTCACTGTTCACCTCAAGACTTCAGCAAAGGGCGCTGTGGCCAGGAGGGCAGTAAATGCCTATTTGTGGACTCCCCAGGAGGCTGCTCTGTTGTCCGTATCTCTGTCTCCAGAGGAAACCCAATGGCTGGTGCTTTGAATGTCTCTTTCTCTGTGTCTGTCTCTCTTGGTCTCTTTGAGTCTCTCTCTGGACAAGAAGCAGAGAGAAGGCCGATGCGCCTGGCTCCTTCATCTTCCCATATGAGCTTCGACCAGGGCTCCACGGTCTCCAGCAGAAGCAGCTTCTAGACTACAGGGCCTCTGCACACCCCTCCTGTGAGCAGGAGCGCCAGCACCGGGGAAAGGAGGAGAAGAAGGATGGAGGCTCGGGGGGTCCCAGGCAAGCTGAGTACAGGCCAGCAGCTTGAAGGATGTCCACACACACACACACACACACACGCCCGGAGGAACAGGGCTCTGGGGCAGGGGACGAGGTGGGCACGCACGGGGAGGGGGCGGCAGCGAGCACCTGCCATCAGAGCTGGTTAAAGACCACGGACGCCTTGAGGTTAGCAGGCTCCAGGCCCTCGCCGAAGGTGATGAGGAAGTACATGACCTTGCGGATCTTGGCCAGGTCGGACAGGCGCTCCCCGAACTCCAGGGCATCGGCCTCGTTCCAATCCATGGCCTCGGCGTCCTCCTTGCGCCAGAAGATGGCAGCGGGGTCCAGCAGCTGGCGCGTCATGAGGTTGGTGAGGTCGGGCGTCCAGTTCTGCGAGGTGCCCGTGATGGTGACCTTGCCCGGCTTGTCCAGCTCCACGTCCCAGCGCTCGAACTGCAGCTTCTGCTGCTGGACGAAGTCCAGGCGGTACACGGCCTCGGCCGGCCGCAGCAGCTTCTCCCCGTCCTGGCGCTTCTCCCCGCGCTGCTTCAGGCTCTCCACGCGCAGCCGCATCTGCTTGGTCAGGTCGTGGTCCAGGACCAGGGGCATGCTGAGCTGCGGCTGCTTCGGCCCGTCCTCCGCCATGCCCAGGTGCTGCTGCGCCGCTGCCTGCAGCCCAGTGTGTGTGCCAGGGCCTGGCCACGGGGCGAGAGGCCACCAAGGATGCCCCGCCTTCCTGGCCCCTCCCCTCCTGGCCACCGGCTCTCCCCAGCCCTGCCCAGTCCTCAAGAAGGGGGTGGGAGGCCCCAAATGCCTCCTCTCTACTCCTCCGACTGGCAGCAACGGAGGCACTGCAGGCGGGCAGGAGGGTGACAGGCTCCTCGGGGACACTCTGCTGATGTCAACTGCTGTGGTAACCGCCCTGGCTACCTGACTGCCTGACTACCACGGAAGGGCTTGTTTGTGAAGAGGGGAAGCTGCCCGGGGCAGTAGAAGGGGAGTCAGTGGAAGAGCTGAACTATCTGAGTGTATCTGGGAGTGGGAGAGGAAGCTGCCATGACACGCCACACACAGAAAAGAGGACAGAGGCACAGGTCAAAGTGTAACAACTGAAAACGATCTGAAGGGTCTAGTGGACCACAAGCACAGTCAACTGTTAGATGGAGGCTAAATCAGTCAGTGGGATCTTGGGCTACCTGATGAGCAGGGGGTCACCAATGGGAACAGAGCATCCGTTCCTGTGAAGGTTACACCTCAAGCCCTGACTGAGGTCAGTTCTGGGGGGTCACTCATGGCAATCCCCCAAGGGCATTCAAGAGGATTAGAGATGTCAAGCTGCCTGACTCTCCCAGAACCTTTCACTTTGTAGCTGCAGGGGCAGAGGAGAGGAGAACATGGCTGAGGAATTACTGTTAAATTAACTCAGCATTAGAACAGAGCTTGCCATATAGGAGGCCCTCAGAAGATGCCTGTTGAATGAATGAATGCAAGAGGCAGGTGTATGTCAAAGCACAGGATGAGGGGGCACCTGGGTGGCTCAGTTGGTTGAGTGTCTGCCTTTGGCTCAGGTCATGATCTCAGGGTCCTGAGATGGAGCCCTACATCGGGCTCCCTGCTCAGTGGGGAGCCTGCTTCTCCTCTACCTCTGCCACACTCCCTGTTCAAGCTTCTCTCCCTCTCTCCTTCTCCCAAATAAATACATAAAATCTTTATAAAAAAAAAAAAAAGTGCAGGATAAGGGAGACCCCTGGAAGGTGAGGTCAGGGAAACTGTCTTACAGTGGAACGACTGAAGGAAGGGCAGATGTAGGCGCAGGCTGTGGCCACCATGGAAGCAGGAGGCCGAGGCAGCTGATGGTAAAGGCTAATGGAGACCCAAACAGGAACAGAGGCCAGGATGATGAGGGGAGGATGTCAGCCACAGGGGCATGGTCATCCCTGGGATACAGCTGCACCAGGGGTGGAAAAGGCAGGGCAGCTGGAGGGGCCAAGCCCCTGGTGCCTGGGTGGGAGCCAGTTCACAGGGGGTGGCAATAGGGTGGACTGGGGGGGGGACATCATGGGAGCCAATGGCATGAGCCCGTGGGGGTCTCCAAGTAGAGGGTGTGGTCCAGAAGCAGCCAGAAGGGAAGCGAGAACACCTGCCCCATCTCTGGATCCACAGGACACTTGGGGAGGCATTCGGTTTCTACCCGTGGGGACATCCAGGGGCTGTACGACCCTGGGGAGAGCCTGGGTTCAGCGTGGGCCATTGCCAACCTGCAGGAGGAGGCTGAGGGTGGATGTCACCCAGGGCCTGGGGCTCAGGTAGGCAGGGCAGGAGAGGCCCGAGGGGGCAGGAGGCTGCAGGAGGGGCTGGGCCCACTGCCACCCACAGCTCTCCTCCTGGCCACTGGACACTTTGGGAAGACCCCCTAAAGCCTGGCATAGGAATGAATAGAGAAGAGCAGGTCCCAAACTTGCATATGTGATTGCAACACTGTACTGAAACGCAAAGCAAATGCCTCTTTAGCCCCAACTGGAAAAACAGTCTAGAAGGGTATGCTAGAGCACACCGTAACACTGGTTGTTTCCAGCTAAAGAAAGCCTGACGTGACATAGTATCGTCCACATCGTGGGTCCCCGGTGTCTGGAATGGTGCCGGGCACAGCTGGTGCTCAGGGCCAGGGCAGAATGCACTGCTCTGTAGCTAACAGACAGGAACCATCTTAAATGGAACTGGTGACAGAGCATGAGACACCTAATTCTGGGAAATGACCAAGGGGTGGTGGAAGGGGAGGCAGGCAGGGGGACGGGGTGACTGGGTGGCAGGCACTGAGGGGGGCACTTGATGGGATGAGCACTGGGTGTTATGCTATATGTTGGCAAAGCGAACTCCAATTTTAAAAAAATAGTTAAAAAAAAAAAAGAGAAAGAGCCTGAGCCCTGCCACCGGGTGCCCCTCCAGCCCGGCCACCCCCAACACTGCCTCTCAGACAGCCCCGCACTCACTTCCGCTCTGCTCCCCTCCTGTGCTCGGCTGGGGCGCCCAGGGCTCGGAGCAGGGATCTGCCTCGGCGGCAGGTGAGCGAGCGCACAGCGGCCCTCGGGTCTGGCTTGGGCCAGCCAGGCCTGATGGTGAATGCTCCACTTCACTGTCACGTCCTGATTTCTGGTCCACAAAACTCGGTCACCTGAAGTCCACGGTCCCGCCCTCAGAGAAGGCACAATCAGGATGGGGAGACCCTAATGGCCTACCAGGGGTCCCACAGGAGGCGGGTGCCCACGGCCAAGAGATGTCTGGTAGAACAGAGAAACAGGTGGGGAACACAGAGGTGGGGCGGGAGAGGGATTTGACACAAGTCTATTGCCACTAAATGCCACAGGCTTGCCCTCCCCGACCACAGGCTCCGTTCATCCTCCTACAGCTCTGGGGATCAGAAGTCAGGTCTACACCACGGCCAGGAGAAGGAACCCGACCTGCCCAGTGTCACACAACAAGGGGCCTGGGCCAGAATCAAACCTAGGTCTGGCTGGTTTCAAATCCTATGCCCATCAACCCCAGGCTGCATCAAGAACTAGAGGGAAAGGGGTGGCTTCCTGGAGGAGGGGGTATGTGTGCCGAGGGCACCATGCACCAGCATCCTGAGGTTCAGCATCCCTGGAGTAAGGTCGGGGGTGGTGGGCGGGAGCACAGCTCAGGCTGAGCACCCCTACTCTGTGGAGAAAACAGGGCGGGGCAGGGGAGGCCCTGCAGGGCAACAGGCCCTAAGTGAGGGGTGACAACAAACAGGGCTCAGTCAGCAGGGACAGGAGGGGAGAGGAGGCACAGTAACAAGCTCCCCAGGGCATCCTACCTCCTTCTAGAACCCAGGAGCTGTCACCACAGCAGCTCTGGGAGGCAGGGTGCAATTAGCCAAGAGTAACTTGCTCTGCTCAGGCCTCCTGGGGACCCAGGCTCCCAGAGATCAGCCTCCAGGCCCTTGAAACTTCCAGACCAGTCAGACCAGGTGCCCTGACATCCTGCAGGGACATCCTTGAGCCCAGGGACAAATAAACCCAGATCTGCCACTGCGTCAACGACGGTCCTCCTGCCGGCAGGTCATGGACCCCTTCTTCCACTCACCAGATGGGGAGCTGCAGCAGGGCACTGCCTAAGGCCAGGCCCGGGACAGGACACTCAGCAGGCGGGGGCTCCTTCCCACAGATGACGGGAGAGCCCAACCCCAGGAGGGGACATGCTGGGCCAGGCTCTGGCCCCAGTGAAGGCCCCAAGAGGCATAGGGTAGGAGGGCCAGGCCAGGGTGGCGCTACTGGCCAGCGGCTGGGCCCAACAATTTGGGGAGGTGCTCTGTCTTCGAAACTTTCTTAAACCTTCTCTGTGCCAGGATCCTGCTGGGCTCAATGGGAAGACAGAGCCAGCTTTGCCCATGGGGAGCTCACCTCACAAAGAGAGACCACAGGTAAATGGGGGAAGGGTGGGAAGGACAGGGCCAGCTCCACAGGATTCCTGTGTGCCACTGTCTGCCCCAGACAGAGCCCCGACCTAGCTGGGGATGGGAACAAAGGCAGGGGGACCTTGTTTTGGGCTCAGAGAAGGGGGCTGAAGCCTGGAGACAGGGGGGCAAGGACACCCCCACATACAGAGAACAGCACTGGCCCCACCCCTCCCTGGCCCTCGAGGCCCATGAGTGAAATGATCCCACGTGCAGCTCTCTGAGGCCCTTCCAGCCTGGACAGCCTACAACCACCCCCGTCTACAGGCCACAGCAGTGATCTTTGCTGAGGGCCCTCCAGCACCTACGTCCCCACAGGACCATCAGCAGCCAGACCCCAGGGATACTCACCCTGGGGTGGCTTTGAAAGGTCACACCCCTGCTCAGAAGACCGGAGAGTAGGGCACCTAGCACAGTTCCAGCCTCGGCTAAGGGCACAGCTCCCTCTGATGGCTAAGGGATGCTTCCTGCTTGCCTGGGAATACTCATTATGTTCTATGAATATTAATTATCATTAACCGGTAATGCAGCCACCATTCACTGAGCCCTGCATTGCACAAGGCCCTTCGAGAATAGTGTCTTGTTTTACCCTAACAAACTCCCTGAGAGGGAGCTACCCTCCTACCCCGGTTTTTCAGATGAGTAACCAGAGCGAATTATAAAAGCTACCAAATAGTGAGGCAGAGGCTTCAACCTAAGCCATGAGGCTGAGATGCCCAGAGTCTGTAGACCCTGCCGCTAGCTCGTCACGGAAAGAGCAGGGGGCAATGACTGGTATCTGCCAGCACAGGAACCCAGCAGTCCTGACAGATGACTCTTTGGAGACCAGCAGGCCAGCCTCTCCTCCAACCTCCCCGCCTCCCCAGGAGGGGAGCTCTGTGTGGGATTAAAGGGCTGCACCGCGGGTGCTGCCACAGGAGGGCGGAGTGTTGCGACCAGAGCCAGTTCTTTCCAACCTAAAGCCTTGGCGCTGGTCCAGAACATTAGCCCTGGGAACCCCCAATCATGAAACAAAACAAAACCGGCTGGGCCACTTCCGCTGAACAAGTGACAAAACTGAGGCCAAGCTAAGGATGAGGCCTGGCTAAGTCTATACAGCAAGTACTGCCGGGGTCTCCTGAGCCCCAATTAGTGGTGTCTTCACACTGCATGGTTCAGGCAGCTTCCACATGTCACAGGTACCTCTTCTGCCAAGTGGCTCCAGGGATACTGTGAGTCCCCAGTATTCGGGAGGGGACACATCAGAATCCCCTTGGGAGCTATGCACATGCCCAGCACCCAGCCCTGGAGATGCTAAGCTGGCAGCTCAGGGAGGGGAGCAATTCTGCTGCCCAGCCAGTGCGGGGAGCCCTTGTGTCGCCCCCCCCACCCCTGCACAGGTGTTCATAAAGCCATAACTGCAAGTTCAGGCTGCACCCCCGGCCCCCGGCCAGCAGCAAGGGTACCACCGGGACTCACCTTTTGCCACAGTGACTCCCGGGAGGCGAGCGAAGAGCAGGCCGCCACGAACCAACAGTTGCCCACTTGGCCCTGGTGCAGGTCATGGGAGCTAATGCCATCCACAAAGAGGCGGGGGTCCTCACATATGTCCTGCGGAGAAGCCGAGGGGAACCTCACTGTCAGCGTGCAGATTCTCCTCCTGCAGGCTGCCCACCTCCCATGAGGCCAGTCGGTTTCTCCAAACCCAGCTCCCTGCCAGGTGCTGCCTGCCGGAGGGCCCCGCTCCCTTCCCCTAAAGAGCCATTCTGCCACAGTTTCCACGATGAACAGATGCTGTGGAAGGGCTTGGGGGACTGGCCCTGGGGCACCCCCTTCCTCCTGCCCTCTGTGGTATTCCCCAACCAGCAAAAGGTCAGTGCCCATCAACCTCCAGCAGCAGTAGCAGCCCCGCAGTGCCCACACCAGCCCCCTTCAGGGGTCCCCAGTCGCAAGGAGTGGGGGGCAGGGAGGAAAGAAAGAACAAAGTCACAGGTGATGAATGAGTGGCAAAGGCAGGGGAGAAGCAGGGAGCTGACCATGCTGGGCCCCAAGGAGGCACGTCCTCAGGCTGTCTCATTGGACCCTCGACCCACTTGAGGTGTGTGGGGTTGTTGTTCCATTTTACAGATAAGCCATGAAGGTTCAGAGAAGGGCAGTGACTCATGAAGGGCACATAGCAAGCAAGTCCGAGCAGAGCTCCCAGGGTGCCTCTTGTGTGGCCCATGGGGACAGTGGGGATAGGACTGGGCATAAGGGAAGCTCCCTTCCCCCTTTCTAGTCCGGGCTTCTGCCGGAGGTGTGCATGTGTCCACCCATGTCCCAAAGCATCTACATCCACAGAGCTGAGAGGGAGCTGCACCCTGAGGTGGAAGGTGGTAAGCACTGAGACAGGCCTTCCAGGTGCCAGGCATGGCACCATGAGCCATCCTCACCAGGATCCTGACAGGTGGGCACTGTGCCCACTGTACAGAGGAGCAAACTGAGGCCCAGAGAGGCTGAGCAGCCCGCCTCCCACACAACTGGGTCTGCCTCCCCCATCAGCTGGTCCCACCACAAAGAGCTCCTGAGGTCCTACCCCAGGCAGCCAAATAGAAGGTAGTAGAGTCAGGAAGATGGAATTTGAATTAGTCCCATTTCCCATTTATGGGCTGTGCAACTTCAGGCCAATGGCTCAACCCCTCTCAGCCTCCCCGTCCCTACCTGTGCCAGGGAAGCAGGTCATTATCCCTGCAGGGCTGTGTAAGGACTCAGGTTATGGAAGCAGGGCACTCAGCAGGGAAACCATGGCAAAGGGCTATGGGCTCTCACTAAGGCGTCTGGGACTCCTGTTGCCACCTGTGCCTGGGAAAACCAGTGTTGGAGGGGGCCAGACTGAAGGCCATCGCTCCCGGGAGGGCATGAATGGCTCCAGATGGGACTTGGGTGTGGCCCAGAGCCAAGCCACAAGGTGGCTTCCCGTAGCCATAGCCGACTGTGGCGTGCCCCGGGTCTGAGTAATATGGCCCCAGGTCACAGGAACCCAGCGAGGCTGGAGACCCTGAGAGGCCTTCGCGCTATCAGGAAGTAGGAAGGGAAGAAGCCGGCCTCCCTCCCTCCCGCCCTCCTTATCTTCTCTCCCAGGCCCTGGCCCTGGCCCTGGCCCTGGCCCACACGCAGACCAGCACCCAGACCAGCACCAGAGCCAAAGAGAACCATGACTTGACATCTGCCTCCCTAGAAGGACAGGCAGGGCAGGAGTGGAGGGGCGCTGTGTATCTGGAGAACCCCAGCTGCACCCCCACCATGGAAGGAGAGGCAGCCACCACCTGTCATCACCAGGGCCCACAGAGGTGACCCCCTAGTACCCCACCCCTTCAGATCTTCCCAGCCAAGGTGCTGGAGAGCCATGATGGTCTACTGGTCCACAGAGGAGGATGCTGAGGCCCAGGAGGAGGCAGTGACACCCAAGGTCACATGGTCAATAGGATAGAACCCGGGTCTGCCGGGCTCCCTGACTAGGGCTCTCCTCCTCCCTGCCGAGCAGGCCCTCTCAGGGCAGACCTATGGGGCAGGTCTGACCATTCCAGCCTGGACCTGCCACGCAGAACAGGACACCGGCACCAGACACTTCTCTGGCCCCCAAAGAGAAACTGAGCTTAGGAGTCAGGAGTCCCAGGGTCCAGGCATGGCATTGCCCCATGGGGATGCAGGTGCCTCTAGTCGGAGACTGAGCAGAGAGGTGGCGGTCTGGGGCGTATTGCCACGGCCAGCAGAGACAATGTCTGCCAGCACTGACGTTGGTGAGACCTAGGCCTACCCCAGAGTCCAGCAGCCACCTGGGGACACCCTGAATGGAACAGTCCCAGGAACAGCTCATAGAGTGGGCACGTGCTGTGTGCCTAGCTCTGTGCAAAACCACCCTGGGAGGTGGGTACTGTTGGTCTCCTCACTTTATAGATGAGGAAAGGCACACAGAGGTTAAGGCACAGAGAGGTTAAGACATTTGCCCAGGGCCACAGAGGAAGAGGTGAAGTGAGATTCAAATTCAGGCAGTCAGCCCCACAGCATCCAGGTGGGCCAGGACTTGTAAGTGATGAAGTCACCCTTCTTTCCTCCAACCCCCCTGCACCTGTCCTCAGCCCAGCTTAGGGGTGTTCGCTACACAGCAACAAGACTGAGGAGTCAGGGGCAGCCCAGACCCTCACCTACCATTAGGGCCAGGATCTCAAGACCTGCGTTTGTCCTTCCATCATCATCTTTCCTGGGCTATCGAGTAGGCACAGAGCACAGAGCTAATCAGGGAAGCTCCCAGCCTGAGGGCACAGCCCTTGAGGAGGAAGAGCCTGACTGTGATCCTCCATGTGAGCACAGCTATGACAGCAGGAAGCCAGGGAGAGATCAGAGGGGGCTGCCTGGAGGTAATGACGCCAACAGAGCAGGCCTGGAGAGAGCCGGTGGGGAGGGAGGTCTCCAGAAAGAATGGGGATCCCAAATTTCACCTGAAGAGGGATCCAGCCACAGTACTGAGACACATGCCACCTCTGACTCCCCTGGGCTCCTGGCCACCTGTGATCCCTTCCACCTCTGTCCACACTACGGTCACCCCCACCACAGGGCCCAGGCCCGACTCTGCCCACTACCAGTGTTGGGAGCAGGGCTTGGCAGGTTCTGTGAGGCTGTGGGCTGGACCCCTGGGAGCAAGGGAGGGCCAAGTGGCATGCAGGATTGGGCCGGACAAGTATCTATCTGCTGTGAGCCCTGGACCAAGCCCCACCCCAGGGCTGGGAGGTGACAGCTCTTCTGCTCCAGGTACCTCTCTCTGGGGCACGGCCTTCTACGCCTGCTATCACCTCTCACCCCTCAGCCCCTCAGCCCGTCAGACCAGCTCTACCAGACACAGGACATAGCCCAGAACCATCTCCCTCCGGGGCACAACAAGAATTTCAGGTTTGCAGGCCCGGTGTACAAACAGGCATGCAGCAGGACAGTGGATCCAGGGCACCTTCTGCCCTCCTCTCCCACCCTGCTCGTCCGTCACCTCCCTCCTGGAATCTAAGACCACTGCAGGAATCGACCACCCACTGGCAAAAGGCCCAGAAAGAAGGCAGTCCCTTTGCCAGGGACAGGAAAAAAGGGCAGGTTCTTGGGACTAATGGCCACCCCGTGCTCCCTGTCTCATCCCGCAGCAATCCCAGTCTACAAGGTGACCTGAGCATGTGCCCAGAAGGGAACCCCCTGTTGGAGGGGGCAGTGGGTACCCTGTCCCCACAGAGATGCAAAGGGGTCCCTGCCAAGGCCTGGGCTTGAGAGAGGAGGAAGCCCCTCATGTGTCTACACTGTCAGGAGTCCCTGAGTCATGCTGACAACCTCCTTCTCTTATCTCTCAGGCCAGCAGGCATTTACCAAACTGGAAAAACAGAAAAACAAAGAACCCAGAGGAAGGAGGAGGGTGTGGGCCTAGGGCAGGTGCCCTGGGTGGGGAAGGAGGTGGACGAGGCCCAGCCCCACCCACAGTCCACAAGAGATGAATCTCTCCAGGCAGGGCCAGCTCCAGGTCCCCACCACAGGGCTCACAGGGAGTGGGTGGGCAAGAGAGTGAGCCGGTCTGTCATCTGCCTCCCATAGGTGACGCCACAGACACCTCAAGTCATTTCAACCTCCAGAAACCGTGGTCAGCAAGAGCTAGCCTCCCCATTCACAGATGCAACCACTGAGGCCAAGGGGGGGCGCGGCTTGTTCCAGGTCACGCCTCCGCAGACCCTCCTGTGAGGTAGGGGCGAGTCCATCTGGCTCAAAAACCAGCCTTCTCATTCCATTTTGGGAGAAAGCCAAAGGGAGGCCAGCAGGGAGAGAGGCCGAGGAGGAGAGCCTCAAGAACAGAGAGGCCACGATACTGACCAATCTGATAAGAGGGGCTGAAGTTGGGATGGAAATGAAGGTGGCCTTCTCGAGGGCATGACCGGAAAGAGCTTTTTGCTCTATTTATAAACAGGCAGGTCACAGGCCCCAGGAAGGACTCCATAGAAACGCAGCTGCCTCAGGACAAAGTTCCATTTCACTGGCCAAGGACCAAGCAGCTGGGAGTTAATGGTCACCCGCTGGGCTGGCCTCGCCCCACCCACCTGAGGCAAGCCGGGCTGACTTCCTGCTCCACCAGCTGCCCCCCACACCCCGAACCCTCCCATCCTGACAGCTGAGTGAGGGCCTGTCCCTGTACACGAGCCCCATACCACCCAGCAAGCACTGCGTCCACATCCACCCACCATCACACCCTGCTCCGCACTGTCACCTCCTTACCCCACCCCACTCATGTGGCCTGGCTTTGAACTGCCTCCCGAACCCAGAACTGACCCCTCTCTGCCACCCCTGGGCTGCACTCAGACATCTCCCTGTCAATACCAATCACCACAAGCTGTCTGTCACCCGCCTTCACATGCAGGGCAGGGGCAGCTCTGCTCCTCCTCTTCCAGGGTCCAGAAAGGACCAGACACCACAACCCAGTGAGGAAGGCCGTGAGGGAGCGGGCAACATGGCAGGACTCTCGAACTGGCAAGGAAAGAAACGGGCCCCGAGAGGGCAGGTGACTCCACCAGGATCACACAGCAGGGAGATACTGAGTCCAGGCAGGGGGGTGTTTCCTCCTCTCACCACACAAAACCCAACCTTCCCCAGCCATGCCTCGCCAGCCTCCTCCCAGAACCACAGATCTAAAAGGGTGCTGGCAAGAGGGCAGGACAAGGGCAGCAAGGGGGTAGGGTGAGCAGGAGGCAGAGAGCTCGAGTGTCTCCCCCACCACGCACACACCCAAGGCCTCACAAAGGCCCTTTGAGGCTGGCCTCCTTCCCCACCCGCCAGACAAAGGAGACAGAGGAAGGCGTGGGGGCAGGGGGCCTGAGAGGCAGGAATCTGGTGGCCAGGCCAGGAGGCTCCTGGGAGTTCCGGAGAATTGAGCTGTCGGGCAGAGGGCCAGGGCAGGCAGGACTCCGGGGTCCCGGCCTGGCTCAGTTACCGGCTCCCTCGGCCATCGGGGCAAGTACCTCGGTCCAAGGAAATACACAGGACTGAGTTGGAAGAGACTAGGATCATGGCCTAGGAGAGGAACAAGAAAACTGAATCCCAAATGTCTAGGAAGCTGCAGGGAATTCCACAAAACACAAATCTGCCCATCACACCCTGCCGATAGCCTCATGCCCCCTGCCCTGGGGCTCCCACTGCCCAGGGTACACAAGCCCCACCAACCCCAGGACCCAGGCTCCCTCACTCCCTATGCTCCCTCCAGGTCCCAAAGTCTCCTGCCTTTTCCACACAGTGCCTCCTCCCCCTTCGACCCTGAGATGCCTCCTCTGACTATTGGGTGGCAGGGCACAGCACAGTACCCAGCACCAGCATCCCTCCTGTGTAACCAACTCAGCACCAGCAGCCACCCGGTCACCCAGGTCCCGGCGGCACCCACTCTCACACCTGGGAATTGGGGTTAAAGAAGTTGGAATCATATCACGAGGCTGAACAACTCTGTTTAACACAGTCTAGCCTTGGTGACCAAGGCCGGGATTGTGGGGTCAAGGGGGTGGGGGTGGGGGGGAAGCAGCCAAAGAAATGTCATGGAGTCACCATTCTCAAGAGTAATGGTGACACTGCCTGTACTGGGAGCCAGGCGTGCTGCCAGCCTTGTTCACATGCCATCTCTTTTAATGCTCCCAACAACCCTATGTCATTATTATTTATTACTACTATTATTATTATCGATTAACTATCATAAATACTTTTCATTTACAGCAAATGACTATTTCAAAACCATTATGATAATATGTAAGCAAACTGCTTATGCTTAAATGTCACTCTACATTTCAGTACAGTAAAACATTTGCCTCGTTTTTAGCCCAAAACCACTCAGGGAGAAGGGTGGCAGGGCAGAGGGCCCCATTTTCCCCATGAGGAAGTTGAGGCCCAGGCAGAGGGCAAGATCCTGGCCGGGCAGGGGTGGTCACAGGATGAGGGCCCCCTTCTCTGGCTCCCTATCTAGGGGGACCCCCCACCCCGAGCAGCCCCCCAGAGCTCAGGATGACCAGCCACCGCCCTGTCCCCTGCAGACTGAGTGGGTCTGGACCTGCTCGCCTCAGCTCCCCTTGTGACCAGACACTGACCTTGGGCCGCTTCCACCTGACAGTGGGCCCCGGGGTGCCCTTATAGTACAGCGAGTCATCGGTGGCCGGGAAGTTGGGATCCTCGAAGAGCACCTTCCGGCGCAGACAGGCCCGCTTCAGGGCGGAGTAGTTCTGGTCCTCGTAGGCCTTCACACACGAGAACATGGTGGCGGCTGCCCCCGCAGGGGAGAGCTAGGCGGGGACGCAGGTGGCTCCTGGGGCACCTGGGGGGACAGGAAGGTGAGAAGATCATCACTTTCTGCGGCCTACTGAGCCAGGTGACCCATGGGTGCCCCTGCCCGGCAGCCCTGTGAAGTGGCCACCCTCACCCTGCCCCAGGCCAGGAATTGAGGCTCAGAGGCGCAGCTGCTCCATGCACGGCCAGGACGGGAACCAACTGACCTGACTTTGCACCCCGAACTCTCTCATTTCTGATGCTCGAACGCGATGCCAGCCCGCAGGCCAAGAGGCCAAGGACTCAACCACAAGGCGCTCAGGGCTGCCTGGCCGCACCCGCCCACCCCGTCCTTCGTCACCAGCCCTCCCTAGACCCCCTAGCACTGGGTCGGACTTGCAGCCCACTCAGCAGCTCCCTGGCTGGTGCCACGCGCGTCCAAGCTTCCTTCCTCCACACTCTCCCCACTTAATCTGAAAGCACATTTCAGCCCCGTGTGGAGGGCGCCCCCCTTTGGCCATCGTTCACATTCATTCCAAGCCTCACCCCTAAGCACCGCCTGCTTCACTGTGTTTCTGGAATAAACATTTCCTCATGGCTCCTTAATCCTAGTGACCTAACCTTCCCTGAGCCCCCCGCCCCATCCCTCACTCGGTGGCCTCCCCATCTCTCACCGCAACAGACTCTCCCTGATGGCTTCCCAGACTTCACGGAGTTTCACTCCTGAACACTCTCATCTCCCATCCCTGACCCCTCTCTCCCTCCCTTCTGCTCGCCTTCCCTGCCCAGATGACCCCATCTCCCCGATGACCCCATCTCCCCGTATTCAGCCTGGACCTCTTTTCTGGGCCCCTGACCCGCCCACCCCTGTGAGGGTCCCAGTCCCAAAGTGAACTCCTCCTCTCCCTCCACACCTCCCTTGGATTCCTGTCCCAGGAAGCGGGGCTGTAAAGCACCCATCAGATCAGAAGCCCCAGAGAGCGGGGTCCACTTGGTTCGTCCCTCGAGAGCATGCAGCCCGACAGAGCCCAACACAGAAGGAGCAGCCCCTCTGCAGCGCCCCCTTGTGCTTGTAGCCCTGTGCTAACCAAACACAGGGACTCAGGCTGGGCCCGACTGGACCTGGACCGAGAGGGCCAGGAAGGCCTTGGGAGGAGGGGGTGGGTGGGGAGCAGCAGCTGGCAGGGCCTGACACAGGAGTCGCCCTGACTCATGCTCAGATGGCCATGCATCTGGACCCACGGCCGCTGTATCTGAGACCCCAGCTGGGTGCTGGCAGAGTTCCACACCCCCTGGGTCAGCTCACCCTGGGGCCTGCCCACCAGGTCACAGGCCCTGACTTCTCAGCCCCCCTGAGGGACCCGAAGGCAAGGTAGGCCAGCTTCTGGGGCGAACACAAGTCCGAGAGCAAGACTGATGTGGGTGCCAACCCCAAATGTACCTCTCACCTGCTGTGTGGCCCTGAACAAGTGACTCACCCATTTTCTTGAGTCCCCATTTTCTCAGCTCCACAATGGGAATGCTGTTGCTTTAATAACTGGAAGGCGCCGTTATAATGAACCAAAGGTTGAGAAGACTGCTTAGGAGGCCAGAGGGAGCGGAAGGAGAAGAGGAGACAGGCCACCGCTCATTACCAAGAGAGAAGCTCCATCCCTCTGGCGCCTGCCATATGCAAAGCAGCCGGCAAGAAGTTTGTGTGCAGGATTTGCAAAAGGCCCTGGGTAAGTCTTTCATTGTTTCCATTTTTTTGGAAGAGAAAACTGAAGCTCAGTGAAGGGAGGCTTGTCCACGTCCCATGGCAGAGTCTAGGATTGAACACACATCCTTTGGTGCCTCCACCTTGGCCCGGTGACCCTGTGGCTAATGCCACACACCCTGACTGGTCCAGATTCATGGGAAGGAAAAGATGAGGGATTCAACAGGAAGTGAGAAGCAGGGAGGGAAGGAGGTGAGGAGGGTGATGAGTTTGGAATCCACATGGGTAGCAGGAAGAGCAGGGAGGACTCACGGTCCCTGCCTGCCCAGGACACACGGTCATTTCACCTTCTGCCCCACATCCACATTGGGCCTGCTCTGCTGCTGTGTGACCTCAGCCCAACCGCTTAACCTCTCTGGCCATCTCCCTCTGTCAGGAAGGCCCAGAACCCTGCCCCTCTCCCCCATCCTTCCAGTCTTCGGAGGCCTGATCGAAAAAGAAGAGGAGAGCTTGGAAAGCCAGCCCCGGGCTTCTGGCACACAGCCCCCCAGGGAGCTTCATTAGCATCACAGTTTCCGGGAGGGCCTGCTCAGGAAGCAATTAAAGCTGCAGGAATTATATCAAAGAAGCTGAAAGCAGGATCCCAGAAATCAGCTCTAGCAATTCCCTGTCCAGAGCGCAGAGGGCCCAGGGAGGGGCAGCACGCTGGCCAAGGTTGCACACCCAGACCAGGGGAGAAGGAGGGTTCTCGCAGCCCTCCCGGCCACACCCCGTGAACGCTCCAGAGGCTCTGCTCTCAGGCGGACAGAAGGGACGTGGGGACAGAGACAGGAAAGCATGGCTGGACCCAGGGCTGGCTGAAGGTCTGCCCCAGCTTGGCCACCTCTCCAGCTGCACCCCTGCCAGCAAGGCTGCCCCTGGCCTACTGAGGCCAGGCTCTTCCAGCCCGGGCCTTTGCACACACTGCACCTCTGCACTGCCCTCTCACTTCCCAGGGCCCCAGGGTCACCTCCCACTCCACCCACTGGGGTCACAGAGCCAAGAGCCTCTGAGCTTTGCCCTCTCCCAGTAGCTGCAGGCATCACCACTTAAGGCTGTGGCTAAACCAGGAGTCAGGAGCCCAGCCTCCAAACCCGGGGGCTCTTCTCTCTGGGCCTGAGCTTGGAGCACCGTGCTTGGCGCTTCTTGTTTCTGAACGTCTTCAGGGTACACTGCAAGTGAGCGGGTATTAACGGGAAAGTCTGAGCTTCCTAGCCTTTCAGCCCGCCTCCTCCCTGGGCCCCTGCCGAGCTCACCCCACCCCTATCATTCTCCCTGCCAAGGTCTGGTGCTAAGAGCCCCTGGCAGTTCCCTACAGCTGTTTACTCAGGGCCTCCGCACACACTGTTCCTTCCACAAGTGCATGCATTCCCGGAGAACTCCTGGTCACCCTTCGAAGCTCAGCCCAAGGACTCCCTCCCACCTGCCCCTGCCCCCTCCAGTCCTGGAACCCTGTGATGATACCCATTACATCGTGCCCCACCCATGTAGGACCTGGCCAGCCCCCTCTAGCTACTTTCTGTGGCCCCAGGGTCCAACACTGGGGCAGAAGCAAATCTGTGTTGAAAGAGCCAACGCAGGTGAGGTTGGAGTCCCTTTCTGGATGGGAGACAGACTCAAAGAGTGGCAGGGACCACCAAAGGGATCAGCTTTTTTGTGTCAGAGCCCAGAGCCACACCAGCTCTCAGCGTCCCTGAAGGCAGGGCTGCCCATTCCTGCGGGACCAGGCCTCCAGGCCTCCCCACCACCACTCCTGCTGGCTGGGTACCAGTGGGTGCCCATACCCCTGCTGTCCCAGGGGGCATCACAGCTCCTGCCCAGGCTTTCTTCATAGCAGCCAGCCCTTTCTCCAGCTCTTGATGTGTTGGCTTTAGTTCCCAATGTCCTCCTAAGCTGTATGACCCTGGAGAGACCATATCACCTCTCTGGTCTACATGGTCCTTGTCTGGAAAGAAAGAGCTAATATGCCAGGGTCTCTGGGAGGATCAAAGGAGACACTGCCATATGGAACCGCGTTCTGTATACTTGAACAGGGACGCCTGGGTGGCTCAGCGGTTGAGCGCCTGCCTTTGGCTCAGGGCATATCCTGGAGTCCCAAATCGGGCTCCTTGCATGGAGCCTGCTTCTCCCTCTGCCTGTGTCTCTGCCTCTCTGTGTCTCTCATGAATAAATAAATTTAAAAATCCTAAAAAAAAAAAAAAAAAAGTGTATACTTGAATGCACTGTGCTTCTGAGGGAGGTCAGGACTGCTGTCGGGGGTCCACCTGTCATGTTTCCACACCCCTGCCAGGAGGATAACGACAATTCTGGGTTCCTGTCCCCAAGGAACTCCATGATCTGTTGTGGCCAAAAGACACAAGGCAGCATAGAATATGTCATTTCTGAGACTCCGGCAAGAGGGATGCAAGGAGGCCTCCATAAAGGCCTGGTCCCAGAAGCCGGCTGTTCTTGAGAGAAAGGCCATTCCAGACAGAGCTGGGAACAGCTCCAGTAAAGTCTCAGAGGCAGGAAAGTGCAAGGTAATTCAGACCCAGCCTGGCACAGTGGGGCCTGCAGACTGAGCAGGGGATTGCTGACCTGGCTCAGAACAAGGGCCTGAGAGTGCTTACCAGGAAGCTCAGAGCAACCAGTTATCTGGCAGGTGAGTCAGATGAGAGCTTGAGCCCTGACCACACCACTTAACGCTGTGTGTCCTCAAGTGAGCTGTTAACCACTCTGAGTGGCTGTCAGCCACCTGGTTGTAGCTTCTCAGGTGACAGGGAAAGAAAGTGGCATCTGCTCCAGGCCTGCCCTACAAGACTCTCTGTCCTCACCTTGGAAATGCTGTGTACCCACTTCTAGGAGGCCGTGGCCTAGTCTGCTGTTCCTGGGCCTGCGGGAGGTGGTGTGGACCGCCCAGCTGTGCACAGGGTGGGGTAAGGGCTCATCTTGCAGCAGGTCACACTGACCCAACTGCCGGAGGGGGCTGACACCACTGAGCCTTCCCTGGATGCTGCAGCCACCACAGCCAGGGAGGAACAGGAGAGAGACGTTTAGTCCCATTTTATAGATGAGAGCTTCGAGGTACGAGTCCTAATTCTGCAGCCTCTTGGCTGGATCCCAAGCTTCTAGACTCCGTATCACACCGGGGCTTCCCAAAGCAGGGTCCCGGAACAACAGCATGATCCCTTCGGGGGGTACTCCAATGTGTCAGTAAGAAAGCCTCTACCCACCCAGTTCTTTCTCGAGGACTTTCCCAAAGGGGACCTCGGTTCGGTCTAGAGGGTCTTCTATTCCTCACAGCCCCTGCCCACCCACCTGACAAAGGAGAAGGAGGCCTCATGTCCAGCACATCAGCACCTGGCGGAGAATGGACTTTTGGGCTGTTTTTACTTTATTTTTAAGATTCTATCAGCTGCCTTGTGGAGAGTAATGCTGACTTTCTGTTTAATAGATGCACGGTTTCCTTTAAGAAATATTAAGGAAAAAGAAAGTTGATTTAAAGAAAGCGATGATGTTCCCAGTGGTGTAGGCGGGGCCTCTGCCATACACAGAGCCCTGGGGGGGCAGACTGCAGGTGAGGAAGGAGGCGGACAGCCGTCCAGGACCCGGGTGGGTCACACTGGCAGTTAACGAGACCCATCTTAAAGCTCTAATAATTTAAACAGTGTGGTACTAGCACAGGGGAGACAAACAGACCAATGAAACAGAATAGAACAGGAGAGAAAGTCCAGAAAAAAGGCCACCAGGTGGACAACATGATGCCACAGTGCACTGGGGAAAAGACGGTCTTTTCCTTGAATGGTGCTGGGTTGACTGGTTTATCCATACGGAAACATCTGTCTTGACCCCTATACACAAAAACCAATTCGACATAGATTGCAAATCTAACCAAAACGGAAAATGATAAAGTTTTTTTAAAGAAAACATAAGAAAAAGAGCATGTCCAAATGGCCAATGAAGAAGAAAAAAAGACCTTGAATTCACTATTCGTCAAAGAAATGCAAACTAAAACCACAGGAAGAAGGGCACCTGGCTGGCTCAGCAGGTAGAGCACATGACCCTTAATCTCAGGGTCCTGAGTTCACGCCCCACAGGGGCATGGAGCCTACTTAAAAAAATAAAATAATAAAATAAAACCCTGATGAGATACCACTATAGCCCCCACCAGAATGGCTACAGTGAAAACCACCACACACACACACACACACACTCCTACAGCTCCTCTACACCAGGGGTAGAACTATGAATTGGTACAATCACTTTGTGAAAACATTTGACATACCTATTAAATCTGAACAAATGCATCATTCAGCAATTCTACTCCCAAGTATATACTGCATAGAAACACATGCACGTATTCACCAGAAAACACATACAAGAACGTTTATCGCTGTAGTGTTTGTACAGCTGAAAATCAGGAAAAACCCCAATGTCCATCAACAAAAGAGGATAAATACGGTGTTGCGATGGAATAGTATCCAGCAATGAAAATGAGCAAATTATTGATCCATACAACGCCACAGGTGGAGTTCCCAAGCGTAACCATCTGCAAGAGAAGCCATACAGCAATCCCGTTTATATAAAATTGAAAAGCAGGCCTAACCTATCTATGGTAAACAAGAGACAGGGGAAAATAAATAAATAAATAAATAAAAGAGAGTGGTTATGTTTGGGGCAGTGACTGCAAGGGCCCCGAGGGGCCTTCCAGGATCTGCTAATACCACTTCTTGATCTGGGTGGTGGCTGCCAGGGTGCGGTCACTGGGCTGTGTGCCTGTGATTTATGCACTGTTCCACGGGGCAGTTATGCTTTAATAAAATGTTAAACAGAAAAGCCAGTGCAGTGCCCTGGGCAGAAGGGCTGGCTGAAGCTAGTGCCCCCGATCCTGCCAGTCCTGGGCCCCCATCAAGCTGGACAGTACAGCCCTGGAGGGTTCTGCCTGGCACCAGGGTGGGACAACCTAGGGTGGGGAGCAGGGAAGGAGCCCCGGGCTGGGGCCTGGCCTGGCCTCATTACACTCGGGCTGTGTGCCCTTCTGCAAGCCTCTTCCTCTTCCTTTCAGAGCACTGTGGTTTTGACACCAGGAGTGCTCCAACCCAAGAGAGGGTCCCACAAGGGAAGGGTACCCCAACCAGGCACACACCTCCAGGGTTTCCTATCTGAGAAGGGGGTACCAGCTGGGGACCCCAAAAGACAATCTCGACCGCAGGCATGGAGCTCAGGTCGAGGAGCTGGGCTAACCCAGGGTGGCAGGGGGTGGTGGGAAAGAGGTCATAGGTGAGGCTCATCAGAGCCCAGTCCTGGAACACCAGCGAGAGACCGGGGTCCCTTCTGGGTGATGGAGAAGTGAGAAGGGTGCTGAGCAGGTGAACGATGTGAGACCCAGCTGGCTGCCACATGGAGAATGCACTAGTAAAGTATAAGACTGAAGCAGAAGAACCAGAAGGCAGGCCACGGGACTCGAAATGACAGACTCACGTGTAAATGGAAAGCAAGCAGATCCTTGAGCTCCTTGAGAGGGAGACTCAACTCCTCTTGGTGAGCAGCCAGTTGTGGGGGTTAAAGGGAGCCCACAGGAAGGCCTGCTGGGGGTTCCTCCTCTGAGCTGTGATTCCCCACATGCCACAGTGGGTGTCCATGATGCAGCACAGGCCCAGCAGAGGAGCTCCATCCGGTGCCAGCTGATGTCAGCCAGTGATGCCCCACACCCATGGCCCAGCAACCGAAGCCCCCCCATCTCCCATCTTCGACCTCCTGCTACAGCCCACTCCAAGCCACAGGGCCCCCTCCCCTTTGCCAGCCACAAAGTCAGGGATGGGCCGATCAGCTGCATCTCATAATTCAGGGGACACAGACAATGCCAACATGCAGATCTTCGCTAACACCCATTCTGGGCTGGCCCTGAGCTGACAAGGAGGGTCAGATCCTCACGGCTGTCGCAAGGAAGGCACAGACAGACAGACATGACACAAACGATGAATGAAGCCAGGCACTCAGCAGTCAGTGCTCCCCGGAGGAAGGCACATTGCAGGCTGGCTTATAGCAACAGGAAGAACGGTGGTGTCTCTTCAAGATGGAACCAGAGCAAGGCTTGAAGGCTAGGCCAGACCCGCAGGTGGTGCAGGGGGAGAGCAGCCAGGACGCACTCCAGATGGAGGGAAGGCAGGAGAGCACCGAGGAACAGCTGGAAGGCCCGGGTGTGGAGCCGGGGGCGGGGAAAGCTGGCAGGACCAGCTCTGCCAGGCTGGGATGCCAGGCTGCCAGGCTGGGGCTCCTACTGAGGGCAGAGGGTAGCCCAGGTGGGGCGGAGGGGTGAGACCTAGGGGCAGATGCTGAGAAAAGGGTCTGTGGCCGAGGACCAGGCCAGGCCAGATGCCGGGGAGGGGCTGAACGGGAGAGCCCCAGGCTTTGGCGACCACCTGATTGCCTGCATGGTTTTGTTTTTAAAGATTTTATGTATTTATTAATGAAAGACACAGAGAGAGAGACAGAGACACAGGCAGAGGGAGAAGCAGGCTCCCTGCAGGGAGCCGATGTAGGACTCGATCCCGGGACCTGGGATCGCGACCTGAGCCAAAGGCAGACACTCAACCACTGAACCACCCAGGCGTCCCTGCATGGTTTTGGATTTGTCGATGTATGCGTCCCCTCATCCCACAGCCCGCCCCACTGTCCTCTAGCTCCAAGCTCCCGTATCACCAGCAAGCTCAAGGAGTCTATCTCTGTGCTCCAGGGGCTGTATTTTGGCCTCCTGCGTGTACTAGGTGCTGAGGAAAGTGTGGTGGGGCGGGAAGGGAGTGCGTGGGGAGGGGAGCTGGGCCACCGCTTCACGCTCGCTCGGGTTCACGCTCGGGTTCACACTCCCGCTCCAGCAGCAGGGCCGGGGGCCGGGCGCAGTGAGTCACTCCAGCAACGCCAGGCGGCCTGGCACCAGGGCTGGGCAATCCTGTCTTTCTTCTCCACTCCCCTCCCCCGACTGTGTCCGTGTCCGATCCAGTCCCCACCCAGCTGCAGTGATCTCTCGAACACATAAACCCAACCACGTCACCCAATGCTCGCAAACTGGGGGGTCTGGAGGGCAGGGCCGGGCACACTTGGGGCACAGGGTCTCTCTGTCTCTCTGGGCCCGGGGTGCTGACGAACCCCCAGCAGTGCCTTTGAGGGAAAAGCTAGCTTTGAGGCTGGCTCTCTGTGTGGTCCTGGCTGAGTCCCCAGGCCCCTGCCCACAGCTGGTCCTCACTGGGCCGTGGGTCCCTCCACAGGGAATCTCAGTAAGCAGGAAGACCTGAAAGGGGAACCCTCCACAAGGGGGGTTCCTGGGACCCCGCAGCCTGGGACCTGCTAGGCTGACGGCAGGAACAAGAAGAAGCCACACTCCTGGAGGCAGCAGCCCCTGGGCAGGGGATGGGCTCCAGGCACGCAAGCAGCTAGTCCCCCTGGTCTGCGCACTGAAAGTCCTGCATCCTGAGAGACCAGGGCAGCTGTCACCCTACCTTGGAGCTCCCAATCCCGAACCACAACCTGTGGAGAATGTGCTGGAAAGAGGGGCAGGTGCAGCTGAGCACCACCCACAGGGGCTGCTTCCTGTCCTACCTGGGTAGGTGGGGGTAACACTCGGAGCTGCAGCTCAAAGGCACTGCCCACTCCCCACAAGGGAAACCACCTGACAAAACGAGATTGATCAGGTAATTGAAGCCCCCTTGACTCCCCTGTGCCATGTGACCCTGCCCTCTCTGGCCTGTAGGTTGAATGGCGGGGGAAGGGGACACCCCTTGCCTTTTTCAATCTGTTGGGTTTGTCACTGGGACAGCACCTTTTCCTGCTTCCTGAACAGGCTGGCTATGCTTCTAGCACCACATGCCCCTCAAGGCCCAAGCTGGAAACCTGCTGAAATGATACCCATTTCTCAGACAGGGAAGCGGACATTCAATCCTAGCTCAAGCTCCTGCTCAGCCTCACAAATGAGCTGTGCTATTTTCACTGCAGATGACGTCAAGGGGCTCAGAGAGGAAAGGGTTGCATTCCAGACCGAGCCGGGGGCCTGTGTCATGTCAGAGTCCCGCTCCGCCAGGCCCTCCATCCCTCCCTCAAACAAAGACAGTGACCTGCTCATCAGCCCTTGGGAGTTCGGCTCAGTGGGTGTTTCCCTTCCAACCTGCCCCCAAACCTGCCCTGTGCCTGGTCAAGGGGCAGATGCGTCAGGCAGAGCTCCACGCAGGAGGTCAGCCTGGTGGATGAGACACAGTGCCCCCAGTACCAAGCCAAGAGATCTGCTCCAAAAGGGCACTGATTCCTTCAGACAGAGCATGAAAGGCTCATGGAGGAGGAGGCATCAAAGTAGGATCTCAAAGTGGGGGGCTGGGATTTCAAGAGGTATAAATGGAAGGTTAGGAGGAAGATGGGACACCCTAGGAAAAAGAAAACACTTAGGTAAGGCTGGAGGATGGGGTGCAGGGGAGAGGAAGAGGGAAGAAGGGACCAGCATAGAAACATTGCCAGACTGGGTTATGATAGTCCTGAAAGCCAGGCGGAGTCCTGGGGAGAGTGCCGGGGTCTGAGGCGGGCTCCTGCATGGCTCACGGCAAGGCGGAGTGGAGGCCAGGGCGCAGGCACACAGGCCAGAGCGCAGAAACAGCCACCGAGAGAGAAGCAGGGCCTGTATGGCATGGCCTTGGCTGTAGGGAGGATACAGTGACCCACACTAAGGCAGGGTCCGCAGCACGCAGGCCAGAGGCTCTCTGACTGGGGGTGTCCTGGGGGCAGTAGGAGGCCCACATCACCTCCTCAGACGGCAACTGCCTCTCCAGGCAGAGGGAGTAAGCAGCACCTGCAGCATCGGTGCACTGCTTGCACCAGGTCATGTTCCCACCCATGGCAGTCTCCAGTACCCTGAGGACGAAGTAGAGCCTCAGCACATCCCGTCCAGGTCCTCATCCTCATCCTCATATGGGGAGACAGTTGACCTCCTTGTGCCTCACAGTTCTCGTCTGTAAAACCAAGGTCTTCTGCTCTATTGGCCGAGCTCCCCTCACACCTCTGCTCGAGGCAGGACTTAGCCTCACTGGCCTTACCCTGCTCATCTGCAACATGGGGCTCCCACCAGGACCCAGCCCTCATAGGATGATGGTGGGGATCAAGTGACCATGCACAGCACTGGGTTTGTTGAATGAATGTCTGCAATGAGCTGTGCACCTCTCTGAAAGGCCTAACCTACTGTTGGGTGCAGGATGGGATCTGGTCACTGGGGCAACCTGTGGGGGCATGCCAGCACATTCCAAATATCCTTGAGCTCTGGCTACTATGGTCTCAGGCTGGGCTCTAGGGCCAGAAGTGCCACAACCCTAGGCTCTGCACACAAAAGCTCCTAGGCTGGGGGGAGACAGATGCTGAGTGTGGCCACATGGTGGAAGCCAATGGCCAATGGGCACCTGGGAAGGAGATCTCTCAGAATGGCCTGCAGTGACACCGCAATTGGTCCCTATGGCAGGCTGAATAAATGCCCCCTGCCAAATGTCAATGTCCTAATCCCTGGAACCTGAGAATGTTACCTTTTACAGCAAGAGACTTCACTTATGTATTTAAGGGTCTCAAGTTGTGGAGATTATCCTGGATCATCCAGGCGGGCCCTAAATGTGATCACAGGTGTCCTTATAGAAGGGAGGCAGAGGGCACCTGTGTGGTTCAGTCAGTTGAGTGTCTGCCTTCAGCTCAGGTCATGATCTCAAGGAGCCTGCTTCTCCCTCTCTCGCCATGTCTTAGATAAATAGATAATATCTTAAATAAATAAAAGGGAGGCAGAGGGAGATATGAGCCCAGAAGAGGACAATGCAACAGGGCAACGGAAGGAGAGAGATTGGGGTCCTGAGGTCACAAGAATGCCAGCAGCCATCAGAAACTGGAAGAGACGAGGACCAGCCTCTCCTGGAGCCTCCAAAAGGAACCACCCTGCGAATACCATCTTAGTCCCATTGAGACTCAGTTCAGACTTTTGACCTCCAAACTGTCAGAGAATAAGATGGTGGTGTTTTCAGCCATTAAGTTTGCATTCGTTGTTACTGCAGCAAGAGAAAACGAACGCTAACCCTGGAGAAGCTCATGGGCAGGCATGTGTGTGGCCTTGCACCTCTCTCCAGTTCAAGGGAGTGAATGAGTGAGCAAGCAAGTGAGGAAGAAGTTATGACACCCTGAATCACTTCAATGTAAAACAAAGTCACCCCAAATTTCGGTGTCTTAGTTCCTGCTACTGGTCACAAGCCACTCAGGACCGACCTCACCCCAACTGGCCTAAGTCACCCAGCAGCAGGCGGCACTGGGGCAGGGGCTGGCTGGGCAGCGGCAGGCAGATCAGGTCAGCGGGTTCTCTGCATTTGGTCCCCCAGGACGCAAGGCCCTGTGGCCACCCCCTGAACCGCCCCCCCCCCCCCCCAGGGAAGGTTAGCTGAGTACCAATGGATGGGCTTTGTCTGCTCTGGTTGCAAGACCACAGACCCCACTGAGGCAGAAAACCACAGGCCACCACAGCCTCAACCACCGGCGCCCTTACACCCCAGAGCCCCGAGAAAGTTGGGGTCCCTAGCAAACATCTCTGAACAAGCAGAATGGGGAGCAGTAGCTCAGACAGCTGCGGCAAGCAAAGGCTCACATTCCGTTAGCTTCCTGTGTTGGAGCATGAGGGCTGCCTTCCTACAACAGCCTGGATTAAAATCTCAAAGGGACTGAACCCATTTTGCCTTTAGTGAGCAGGGAAAAGTAGGCCCTGAGGCCAAGGAAGTCGGTAGCCTGGCCCAGCCAAATGCCATCCCAGGGTCTCATCCTCACCCCAGGGAGGAGAAGCTACAAAACTAGGGTGGGGGGCGGTCCTTAAAGGTGAGGCCTGGGGGACTGCTGCCAGCCAAGAACTGTTTGTTCTGAGCAGCAAGGGCAAGGCAGGAAGGGGCAGAAGAGGTCTCTAGGCGGGGCTTGAGGGCTGGAAGAAAGGACCCTAAGGGCACTCAGAGCACTTGAGGAGGACCGCCTGGGTTGCTCAGTGGTTGAGCATCTGCCTTTGGCTCAGGTCATGATCCCGGGGTCCTGGAATCGAGTCCCACATCGGGCTCCCTACATGGAGCCTGCTTCTCCCTCTGCCTATGTCTCTGTCTCTGTCTCTGTGTATGTGTGTGTGTGTGTGTGTGTGTCTCATGAGTAAATAAATAAAATCTTTAAAATAAAATAATATAATAAAAAATAATAAAAAAATAAATCTACATATAACTTTTGACTCCCCGCAAAACCTTACTAAGAGCCCACTGTTAACCGGAAGCCTTACCAATAACATAAGCGGTTGATTAACACATATTTTGTTCGCTGTATGCATTATATACTGCAATCTTACAATAAACTCAGCTAGAAAAAAGATAGTGTTATTAAGAAAACCATAAGGAAGAGAAAATACATTTACGGTATAATCCTGTAAAAAAAATCCACGTACAAGTGGACCCGGCAGTTCGAACCCATGTTGTTCAAGGATCAGCTGTACTATTAATTATAATGGCTATCAAACACCTGCACTTACTATAGCCCTTTCGGTGACACGGTCTACCTTAAACGTGGTCGGCCCCCATGTCCCTGTCATTAGGCAGGATCTATCCTTGGGCACAGTCAAGGGCAGAGCCAGTCTCAGAGAAGAAGCCTGGATACAAGGACAGGCCCTGCAGGTAAGGAGAAGTGGCAGAGAGAGGCTTTCCTGTGCCCTCGGAGGGCTTCAAGGGCGCCTGCTTGCTGTTTGGGGACCAGGGCTTCAGGGCTGTCCCGAGAGACTGCGGTGAGGGCAGAAGCAGCCAGAAGGCCTGGAAGCAGAGTCCTGGATGTTGCCCCACAGTCCTCCCACAGCCAACTGTCCATCTCATTGCCTTCCCCCAGTGGTGGCCCCATCTCAGAAAGGGCTCCTCGACCTACTCTCCCTCTGTACGGGGTCCCTCTGAAAGGGGTCTCTGTGCAACCCTTTTGCCATGCACACCACCCCTGCTCTGGAATCTCTATCAGGTGCTCCTCCCTGTACCAAACCTAGGCCTTGGGAGGGGGGGTTGGGCGGAGGAGAGGCAGGGGAAAGGGGAGAGCGCCTCTCCCGGCTGCGGCCTCCTCCTCACTGGCCTCCACAGTAACCCAGTGAACACAGAGCCAAAGTTGGATGACACTTGTCAGATGCACATCTGACCATCTGATGTCCCCCCTCCCCACAGGGCTATCATTCCACTTCGCACCTCCATGCCTTTTCCCTAGACCTGACCTGCTCTGCCCCTTCTCCTCTGCCTGGCGAACTTTTCACCCTCTGAGACCCAGCACTGGTGTATCTGCAGGGAAATCTCCCCCAGCGCCCAGGCAGGTCTCTGCCCTGGGCTCCAGCACTAGGCGCATGCGCAGGGGCTTATCTGTGGCCCCAACTGCCTCCTCACCAGTCAGAAGGGAAGTTCCCGGGGCAATGACCCCACCTCATTGTCCTGGCACCCAGCTCTGGCCTGGCCTGAAGCAGTCGCAGCTGGGTCCACCCCACCCTGCCCAGTCCCCTCAGCCAAGAAAAGCAGTCAGGCCTCCCCACCCCTACCCCAGGGCTCTGGGGACCGGAGCAGGGACCAGTCCCAAAGATGCTGAAAGGTCTTAATCCTTGCAAGAGAACACAGTGGTTTCCCCAGGAGGCCTCACACTCAGGGTTGGCTGAGCCCTACCCACAAACCCCTCTCTTCCAGGAAGTCCACCCAGATTTTTCCCTCCCTAGAATATTAGGAATAGCTGACCTCCACACTTTGCTCTCCAACGCTGCTACAGGAAGAAGATTCTGACTTGAGAGCCAAACCCAGGTTCAAATTCTAGCTCAGCAGCCCTGAGAGAGGAGGGAGCTCACTTAGCCCTCTGCCCCACCCTCTTCACCCCAGGGAGGGCTGGGAGGGGCTCAATCCCACTACATGAAATGAAACCTGGGCAGACTTGGCACCTCTTCATGATCTTCTGTTCTACTTCACCTCTGGACCCCAGGCAGGTGTCCCCGGGTCCCCAGCTCTGAGGGCTGGAGGCAGAGAAGCCCAAGATCCATTCTCTCCCAGATCTCCCCGGCCCCCTCTGACACACCCAAGCTCAGCAGCCCAGAAAAAAGGCCCCTATCCAACCTGGGAGGAGGGTGGGTGAGGGAATCGGCCTTGGCCTCGGCCCTGCCGCTTCCCCAAGCTTCCGCGGCGGGGGAGGCGGGGGGCACATCCAGGTGGGGAGGTGGAACTGAGCGGATGGCCGAGGGCTGAGCAGAGAACAGGAAAGGGGAACGGAGGTAGAGAAGGGACAGTCGGGTCCCGGGGGTAAACCTCAGCGCGTCGGGACTAAGAATCGGGCTCCGGAGCGCCCACCCAAGGGGAGGTGGAAGACGCCCCGGGCCGCGGGGGGGTTGGGGGGGACCGTCGGAGCCTCGCCCCGCCCCGCCTCGGGCCTCCAGGCCGGCGCTCACCTCCTTCCTCCCCCGCCTGGGGGTGCGCCCCCGCGCACCGACTGGTCTCCGCGGGCACGCACCGGCCCGCACACACGCCCGCACACACGCCCGGACACACGCGGACGCGCGCTCGCACTCGCCTCCCTCCGCGCAGCGCCTCCTACCTGCCGGCTCGGACGCAGGGCACCGCGCGCGCACCGCACCCCGAGCTGCCGGCCTCCGGCTCGGGCCGGGATCGGCTGCGGCTGGCCCGGGGCGGGGGGCTCGCGCTCGCACTCCGGGGCCGCGGCCGCCCCGCCCCGCCCCGCGGCCTCCGCCCACTCGGGGGCAGAGGCGTGGTCTGCAGCGGGGCGGGCGGCCGGCATCGCTGCGCAGGCGGACTGGCGCGGGGCCGCGGGCGAGCCCGCAGGGAGGGAGCCGCCGAGCTCCCGCCGGGTGGCCCGGGCCTGGGGCCAGCGCGGCCCGCCCCCCCGGGCTCCATCGGGCCCCGCCCTCCCTCCCTCCCAGTCTCGGCCGTGCGCCCTGGGGCATCTCGGGGAGCCCTCCGCGCCCCGCCAGGCCCGAGCCAGGTCTGCCCGAGGTCGTGTGTCAGCCCCGGGAGGCGCGCAGGCCGCCGAGCCGTGCCCGTGCATCCTGCGGGGCGAGCCGTGCCAGGCCGAAGCGGGGCCGGGGAGAGGACTTGAGGCGAGCGCCTGTGCCTTCCCCTCCGCCGAGGTTCAGGACGAGGGTGGGGAACCGAGAGCCCCGGGAGGCTCGCGCAGAGGCCCTGACAGCTGGCCCCGGGCTCGGACTGAGCCTCCGCGCGTGTAACGGGGCTGCCGCAGCAGGGGCATGTTTCTGGAGCAAGGCTGAGAAGGTGTGAGTGACCCACCCGGCACAGTAGGGGCTCCGGGGAGACCCGCCTCCCCGGTCTGGGCATCCCAGGCCTGTGCCAGCCCACTGTGCAGATGGAGAAACTCGGCCCACTCACCGGGTTCTCAGTCTCGGTTAATCACCTCATTAACCTCTCGGGCACCCCGACTCGGGGCCACCACCACCTCGCAGTCTCGGTCCCAGGCTCCCCAGGCGTTACACCCTGGAGGCAAGCTCCAGCGCCACCTCCCCACCCCCGTCCGTCCCCCACCCCCCGGTCCCGACCCAGCCTAGGAAGACTTTCAAATGTGCATCCGTGACCGGCCTCCCACAGAACAATGTTCCCAAACTGCCCCTGTGCCTGACTCCTTCACCCGTGCCCCAGTACCCCACGGCTCGGCCCGTGCCCTGGCTGCAGCCTGCCGGGACCCCGTGCTCCTCGCGAGGCCCCCCCCCGCCCCCAAACCTCGCTGGAGCTGCTCTGCGGCCGTCTGAAGGCTCTTCCTTCCCTCTCGGGGAGGCAAGTGCTGCTACTCGGGCCTCCAGTGCCGGCGCCTCCATCACCAGGCCCCACCCCCACCGCAGCGCTGGACGCCACACCCCCCTCCCGAGCGTTCCCACCCTGTTGTTTGTGCTTCTTTCCTGGCTCTGCTGTACTCTCTCCCGGCCTCTTAGAGCTAGCGGTGGAGCCTCGGCCTCCCCGTGAGGTTGAGGTTCAGGTGCGGGGATGACGGTCATACTTGGTGAAGCGGGGTGCTCAGTCTGCGGGTTCTGGCTGAGTGATCCAGGCCAGTCCTCTATCCCTTTTCCTGTCTGTACACTGGGCTTTGGGCAGAAATGTGTGAGGACTGGATAAAGGCCAGTCGTTAGGCGGAAGCCGGCCCCATCATATAGGGTGTGGGGTCATGTCTGTTGCCTCAGCCTGCAAAAACAGTGGATGTTGGGTCCCCCTTTTGTTTTCAGAGTGTGGGGACCACAAGAAGAGTGTCAGGTGGTGATTCCAAGCATGAACTCTGGACTCACTGCCTGGGCTGTCACATCAGCGGTGTGACCCTGGGCAAGCCACCTAACCTCTCTGCTTCAGTCATCTCCCTATAAAATCAGTGGAGTAGCCTTCATATCACAGAGTTGTGGGAATTTCATGGGCCATCCCTGTAAAGCCCCTGGAGTGGCTCCCTGGCTCAGAGTAAGTGCTCAGCACAGTTTAGGTGATGTTACGCTCATCCAGACCAAATTTTTGTGAAGACGCTGGGTCCTGAGAAGCAGAGACATGGCTAGTTAGAAGCCCAGGCATTCCAGAAGGTCAGAATTGCAAGGGCCCACTCCGAGCCCATCCCTGGCAGTTTCTGCCTTCTCTGACCGATGAGGAAAGAGGCCTAGAGAGAGACAGTGGCCGGTCCAGGGCACCCATCCTGGTTGGGGGTGAGGGGGAGCACAGCCCTGCTCTTGTTGAGGGGGCAGTCGTGCATGGTCTGCAGACAAGCCAGGAAGAACCCGGTCTCCCAGCAAGCTTGAGGAAGGGGTGCGGCTCCAATGATGCTCTGGTGGTACTCAGTCTTCATAAACTGAGTCATCGAATGGTGCCATCACTGGGCCTGCCTCCTCTGCAGGAGCCCTCATTAGGCCCATTTTGCAGATGACAGAAATGAGCCTCAGGGAGATGCCCCAGCCACACAGGTAGGAAATGGCAGAACTAGGATCCACACCTACCCTGTCTGACTCCACTCTTGTGCTCTTCTCCTCCACCTCCTCCTCTTCTCTCCTCCAGGGAAAAGCCACCTCTGTAGACCTGTTGACTGGCTAACTAATCTCTGCTTGCATCCCGCTATAACTGGGACCTCATTCCCTCCATGGGGCAGCTCTTTCGACTCCTCTTGGAAGAGTCCTTTGTCACCCAAAGCTGACCCACTTCCCTCTCCATAGTTCTGCAGGCTCCATACCAGAGGCTAGACACAGAATCTACTCTGTCCCAGTCCAGAACATCCTTATCTGGACTGTGTGTTACCTTATCTCTGTGTTACAAGGTTTCCCAGGTGAAACTCTTACAACAGTAATAATTTATTTCAAATCTCAGCAGATCTAATTGGCTAGCTATTGTTTGAGAAACCTAAAGGAAGCCCCTCGGCTTGAGGAGTGGGTGTGGGAGGGGGCGGATATTCAAATAACCCTGTCAGCCAATTCCCCTACTCCAATCTAGCCAGGGGGCTGTAGGATGGATTATGGGCCAAGGATTGTAGGGAGAGAGATGAGTCAGACATTCAGAACTTTCAGGTTGGGAGTGGTTGCTAACAGCAGTCTCCTGAGAGTGCAGGAAACGAGAGGGTCACAGTGGACTTCAGCAGACACAGAGGACAAGATTACCTTTCAGTTGCTGGGAATTCCAGGCCTCTCTGACACATTGCCTATACTTTGTTAGCATCCTGGATATTATTAAGAACCAGCCAGAACCAAGTGACATTTATTTCAGGAATACAAGGTTGGTTTAACATTAGAGAATCCATTAATAGCATTGGTTTGCTAGGGCTGCCATAACAAAGTACCCCAAACTGGGCAGCTTAAACAACGGAAATCTATTGTCTCACAGTTCCAGAGCCTAGAAATCCAAGGTTAGGTGTCATTGGGTTGAGTCCTTCTGTGAGGCAGAATCTGTTCTGTGCCTCCTTCCTTGCTTCTGGTGGTTGGCGGGCAATCTTTGGCATTTCTTGGCTAGTAGACACAACACCTTGATCTGTATTTTTATGTTCACATGTGTTCTCTCTTTGTGTGTAACCATCTCTGTGTTAAAAATTCCCCTTTTGGTAAAGACACCAGTCTTTTTGGATTAGTGACCTTAATGACCTCATTTCTTGATCACCTCTTTCAAAACCTTATTTCCAGGTAAGGTTACATTCTGAGGTACTGGGGGATTAGACTTCAACATATTTGGGGGATATAAGTGAACCCATGATAAGCATGTGCCATATTAATGAATCTAAGAGGAAAACCGTATAATATTCTCTATGGATGCCAAGAAAATCTTTAAGAAGATTCAAACCCCCTTCATGGGGATCCCTGGGTGGCGCAGCGGTTTGGCGCCTGCCTTTGGCCCAGGGCACGATCCTGGAGACCCGGGATCGAATCCCACATCGGGCTCCCGGTGCATGGAGCCTGCTTCTCCCTCTGCCTGTGTCTCTGCCTCTCTCTCTCCCTCTCTCTCTCTCTCTGTGTGATTATCATAAATAAATAAAATTTTAAAAAAAGTTAAAAAAAAAAAAACCCTTCATGATAAAAATACCCAGTGAAATAGGAAGTGAGGGATACTTTTTCAAATAATAAAATGTAGTCGTAGAGCCAGCATCTTATTTAATCAAGAAACACTGGAAATATTTCCATGAAGATCAGGAACCAGGCAAGAGTGGCCACTTGCTCCACCACTATCCCACACAGGTATTAGCTAGTGCTATTTAGGCAAGAGAAATCAATTGGAGGTCTGACAATAAGAAGAAATAAAACTATCTCTATTTGCAGATGACATAATGTTACACCTGAAAAACCAGAGAATCAATGATAAAACTAATTTAAATAGTAAAAGAGTTCAGTAAAGTAGCAAGATTAAAATATAAAATTTGATAGCCCTTATATATACAAATAATAAACTGAAGACATAAGGGTAGAGAAAACCCTATTTATGATATATCACAACAGAAAAGATTATTTGCTTAGGATCAAATTTAATTAGAAATGTATAAAACCTACGTAAGGAAAAATGGAAACATTCTTGAAAGACACTAAGGAAGAATGATTGAAAAGACATACCCTGCTCTTAGATAGGATGAGTCAACAGTATAAAGATGTTAGTTCTCCCTATGTGAATTGGCAACTTCGATGCAAATTAAAAATATGCCCATTAAAAATAATGGCAAGCTGTTTAATGAAGATAGATGAGTTGATGCCGAAGAGCATATGAAAAACAAACATGCAAGTAAGAAACTACTGGAAAAGAAAAACTGTGAGGGTTTACTAGACATTAAAAATGTCAGGGCACCTGACTGGCTCATTTGGTCAAGCATGGGACTCTTGATCTTGGGATTTTGAGTTCAAGCCCCACACTGGACATAGAGCTTTTTAACAAAAATGTTTACCAGACATTAAAACAATAAAAGCTTCTGTAATTAAAAATGGGTGGTACTGGTGGGTGAATAGACAAATTGCAAGAGACTAAAAAATTTAGAAAAAGACCCCAATACATCATTACCCCAGTGATTTGAGATGCATCTTTGTTACATACTAAAGATGGACCTTGTCATAAATGGCCCTGGGTAACCATTAGGAAAAGGAAACAAATAGATCAATATGTTACAGTCAACAAAAGAATAAACTACATGGTTTAGGGTTCTAAGTTTAAAACTGAAACCATACAAGGACCAGAAGGAAACATGAGCCACTTCCTCTTTAAGTGTCATCTTGGGAAAGGCTTTCTAATGATGATTCAAAGCCCAAAGGCCATAAAAGAAAAGACTGATACATTTGACTACATGAAAATAAAAAAAACTTTCCAAATCACCATAAACTAAGTCCATAGACAAGTGACAAACTGGAAGAAAATATTCCAATATTATACAACAGACAAGGGACAGATCTCCCCAATACATAAGGAACTCTTAAAAGTTGAGGGACAAAACCCAAAAATCCAATAGCAAAATGAGGGGAAAGGCATGACAGACAATTCACCAAAAAAGATATTAAAAATAGCCAATAAGAGCACCCGGGTGGCTCAGTCGGTTAAGCATCTGCCTTTGCTCAGGTCAGGATCCCAGGAGTCCCAGGACTGAGCCCCAAGCTGGGCTTCTTGCTCAGGGGATTCTGCTTCTCCCTCTCCCTCTACCCCTACCCCTCCATCTCCTGCTCATGGGTTCTCTCTCTCTCTCTTGAATAAATAAATAAAATCTTGGGGGAAAAAATGGCCCTCAAACATGTAGAAAAAAATACTCGGGACTCCTGGGTGGCTCAGTGGTTAAGCACCTGCCTTCGGCTCAGGGTGTGATCCCGGGGTCCTGGAATCGAGTCCTGCATGGGGCTCCCTGTGAGGAGCCTGCTTCTCCCTCTGCCTGTGTCTCTGCCTCTCTTTGTGTCTCTCATGAATAAATAAATAAAATCTTTAAAAAAAATACTCAAGGACACTCAGAATTAGAGAAAGGCAAATTGAAACAACTCTGAGAAAGATACCACTCCTCACCTGTCAGACTGACAAAAAATGAAAAACACTGCACACATCATGTTGGCAAGGTTGTGGGGAAACAGGCATTCAAATACATTTGTGTCCATCACTGGTGGGAAGCAAATCGATGCAACCCTCTGGAAAGAACTTTGGCAATACCTAACAAAATTAAATATGCACTTACACTTTCACCCAGCCACTCCACTTCCATAAATCTACCTTGAAGACAGGCCTCCAGCCATGTGAAAACCCATATGCAAAATATTTTTCATTGAAGCTGTTACTTTTAGTTGCAAAATCTTGGAAACAATCTACTACACATGGAAGACTCCTGAATAAACTATAGCCAAGCCATACAAAGAAGTAGTTTGCAGTTATAAAAAAATTTTTTATTAAAGTTTGATTTCCCAACATATAATATAACACCCAGAGTTCATCCATCAAGTGCCCTCCTCAGTGCCTGTCTCCGTTACCCCATCCCCCCACCCACCTTCCCTTCCACTACCATTAAAAAAATTTTTTTTAAGATTTTATTTATTTATTCATGAGAGACACAGAAAGAGAGGCAGAGACACAGGCAGAGGGAGAAGCAGGCTCCATGCAGGGACCCCGATGCGGGACTTGATCCCAGGACTCCTGGATCACGCCCTGAGCAGAAGGCAGACACTCAACCACTGAGCCATCAAGCAGTCCCTGCTGTTGTAAAACTTAAAATAAAATAAAATAAAATAAAATAAAATAAAATAAAATAAAATAAAATAAAATGATCTCTGAAATGATATGACATGTTAAGTGAAAAAAAAAGCAAAGGCCAAAAGAGTGTCTGTATAGTATGCTGCTCTTCATGTCAGAAAGAAAAGAATATAAGAACACACACAGGGGATCTGCTCATTTGGACAAAGGAAATACAGGAAGGACAGATGAGTCTGTGGAGACTGGTTCCTGAGGGGCAGGTGGGAAGGAGTGGAGCACAGGGATGGGAACAGGAGAGCAGGGACTTCGAGACAGTGCTTTGTTTCCAAATGTATCTTCGTAAATGTGTATCATTGAGATATAATTTACATACCACAAAATTCACCTTTTGGAAGGGTAAAATTTATTAGATTTTAGTCTATTTGCAAAATGGTGCAGCCATCACCATGATCTAATCCCGGACTATTTTCATCATCCCGTTAGTGATCACTCCCCATGCCTCCCCCTAACTCCTGGTGGCCACCAAACCACTTTCCATCTCATGGATTTGTTCTTCTGGACATTTCATAAATACAACCATAGGCTAGGTGGCTTTGGTGGCTGGTTGCTTTCACCAGCAGGGTGTATTCATGGCTCATGCATGTTGTAGCATGGATCAGTGTACTCATTCCACTGTATGGCTGGACAGCATTCCACTGTGTGTATATAGGGCCTTTTGCTTATCTATTCATCTGTTGATGGGTCTTTGACATTTTTCTACTTTGGGGCTATTGTGGATAATGCTGCTATGGACATTCACCTACGAGGATTTGTACGAACCCATGTTTTCCATTCTTTGGGATATATACCTAGGGATAGAATTATTGGGTAATAAAGTAACTCCAGGTGTATTTTTTTTTTTTTTTTGAGGAACTGACAGACTTTTCCCCAAAAAGTCCAGAGTATCTTCATAAGAACCTTGATCCTCCTCACCAAGCCATGAAGCTGAAGTTCCTGGGTGAGACCCGAACCAGCCTTCCTCCCTTCCATGCCTTCTGCTAGACTCCAAACCTCCAAGCCCTGCCCATTCCGCCTGCCAGGACCTCTGGACTCTCACTACTCCTTTCTTCCTCTCAGGTCAGGTACTTTCTTGCTCCCCTGCTCCCCATCTCCTCACTCTCCCCAGGCTCCACTCCTGCCCCTCAGATCCCTTCATTTGCAGCTGAATGAACTGTCTGAAATACAAATCCAGGGGCACCTGGGTGGCTCCTTGGTTGAGCATCTGTCTTTGGCTCAGGGTGTGATCCAGGAGTCCCA
Source organism: Vulpes lagopus (assembly GCF_018345385.1). Classification (NCBI taxonomy): domain Eukaryota; kingdom Metazoa; phylum Chordata; class Mammalia; order Carnivora; family Canidae; genus Vulpes; species Vulpes lagopus. The sequence continues at coordinate 27,991,013 of NC_054838.1, read as the reverse complement.
GGACTGAGTCCCATTGGGCTCCCCATGGCGAGCCTGCTTCTCCCTCTGCCTGTGTCTCTGCCTCTCTCTGTGTGTCTCTCATGAATAAATGAATAAAATCTTTAATAAAAAAACTCAAATCAAAATTCCTACTCTATTGCTTCAAACTCTTGAAAGCAGGAGTAAAGAATAAAGGATGACATTGAGCTACTGTCATTTCTGGGTTCTTGGGAGCATCAGAATCAACCTTGTGGAAAGACTGCTATTCTACTGGGAAAACTATGTTAATGAGCCTGTTCATTACTCAAAGGTCAGGCTGAGTCTGGACAGGAGGGAAGAAGAGGGTCACCAACACTACAGAGGAATTTTGTGAATGATCGTCCCAGGGTGGAGAGGGGACATCTCTAAGAATGGTTGTGATGCTGAGAGTTTGGCAGTTTCCCCTGGCAGCCTCCAGGGGCTCGGGGGCACCCAGGTGGGTTTCTGGAATTGAATGGGTGGGAGGCCTGGAAAGGGAACAGGGAAGGGGAACTGTGAGGCAGCTGAGGTAGGCCTGACCGTGGAGCTCCACCCTCCCCTCCTGCTCAGAGGGCTGTTGCCCCTGCCCCACACCAGTGCCAGGGACAGGGATGGGGCTGAGGTTTTCCTCCCACTAAAGGTATGAAAGGTATTATGGCTGTGTGTGTCCATAGGCACATGGACATGTGCCTCCTTCTCTCTGGAGCCCAGAAAGCCAGCCTCTGGCTTTGTGCAGCTATAGTCTTAAACTCTGGGTGTGCTTGCCATTGGGCACGGTGGCGAGGGCAATGGTCAGGGCCCAGGAATGGCAGGCAGGAGGCCTGAAGCCTGGTGTGACCTTGAGCACGTCATTCTCCTACTTGGGCCTCAGTGTCCACATCTAGCCAATGGGGATGATAATAATCCCTGTTGCCTGATTGGGGTAAGGATTCAAAGCAGTCAGGGACTTAGAGGTGCTTTACAACATGCTATCTCTCCACATTTAGATGTTTTAGAAAAAACTCTTAAAATAATTTTTATTATTTTCTTGCTCATCTTTTAGATTCATTCTTAGGTACATTTTTGTTTCTCTGGCACTTTTTCTTTTTTTTTTTTAGAGAGAGAGAGAGAGGGCACATGGACATGTGTGTAAGTGGGGTAGGGGGTAAAGGGGAGGAGGTAAAGAGGGAGGGGGAGAGAGAGAGAATCTTTCTTTTTAAAGGTTTTATTTATTTATTTATGAGAGACACAGAGAGAGGCAGAGATACAGGCAGAGGGAGAAGTGGCTCTATGCAGGGAGCCTGATGTGGGACTCCATCCTGGGACTCTGGATCATGCCCTGGGCTGAAGGCAGATGCTCAACCGTTGAGCCACCCAGGCATCCTGAGGGAGAGAGACAGTCTTAAGCAGGAACCCTACATGGGGCTTGAACTCACGGCCCTGAGATCATAACCTGAACTGAAATCAAGAGTCTGATGCTTAACCAACTGAGCCTTCCAGGTTCCCTTCTATTATAGTACTTAAAAAAAGAATTACTTTTCCTGACGGCTTATTACTACTATATAGAAGTTAAATTGATTTTTGTATGCTGATTCTGTATCTGGAAAACTTGGTATTTAAAAAATTAATCAATTATCTGCAGGATTTTTCCGTGAGCATTTTTGGTGGGTTTTCTATATGTAGACTAATGGTTCTCAATGAGGTGTACTGCCCCTTGGTTAGGAGATTTGGAAATTTGTAAGGGTTTTGTTTTGTTTTGCTGTGCCCAAGAAATTACACATCACAATTCAAATTATTTTATTTAAAATATTTTCTTTTAATAGTCTAATATTAAAATTAAAGAATTATGGTGATTATTTTGAAAATATATGTGTGGACAGATGATATTATCCAAGAATTTCACTTTAGGATAGGGAGTATGACATTAACTCTTTATAGAGGGGATCCCTGGGTGGCTCAGTGGTTTAGTGCCTGCCTTCAGCCCAGGATCGAAGTCCCAGGATGGAAGTCCCAGGATCAAAGTCCCAGGATCAAGTCCCACATCGGGCTCCCTGCAATGGAGCCTGCCCCTCCCTCTGCCTCTCTCACTCTCTGTGTCTCTCATAAATAAATAAAATATTTTAAAAACTTGTTATAGAAAAGTGAAATTGGATTCGATAGAGTCACAGACCTCTGAGGTTTTGATAGTTTTCTTTCTTTTCTTCAAGTCATTATATTTTTGTATCTTTATCTTGCCTTGCTGTGCTCTCACCTCTTGGGCAATGTTGAAGAGAAATGGTGGTGGTGGGTGAACCTTGTTCCTAATCTTAAAAGAAATGTTTTCAAATGCTTTCACCTCTTACAAACATTTTTTTTTTTTTTTTTAAATCACAAATGGCTGGGGCACATGAGTGGCTCAGACAATTAAGCAACTGACTCTCGATATCAGCTCGGGTCCTGATTTCAGGATTGTGAGATCCAGCCCCACCACCACTCCCTGCTGAGCATAGAGCCTGCTTGAGATTCTCTCCCTCTGCCTCTGCCCCTTACCAGCTAGCTCTCTCTCTCTCTCTCTCTCTCTCTCTCTCTCTTTCTCTCGGTATCTTAAAAAAAAAAAAAAAAAAGAGGGACGGCTGGGTGGCTCAGTGGTTTAGAGTCTGCTTCAGCTCAGGGCATGGTCCTGGGGTCTAGGATCGAATACTGCATTGGGCTCCCTGAAAGGAGCCTGCTTCTCCCTCTGCCTGTGTCTCTGCTTCTCTCTGTCTCTCATGAATAAATAAATAAAATCTTAAAAAAAAATCATGAATGGATGTTGAATTTTATAATTTTTTTTCTCCTGCACTGGAGATATATTTCTCTTAATGTGATATGTCACATTGACAGATCTTCCTTTCTTTAAAAAAATTTTTTTAAGATTTTATTTTTATTTACTTTATTTGAGAGAGTGAGAGAGAAAGAGCATGAGCCCGGGGAGGCGGAGCTGCAGAGGAAGAAGTAGACTCTCTGCTGAGCAGGGTGTCTGATGCCCCAAGACCTCAGGATCATGACCCAAGCCAAAGGCAGATGCTTAACCCACTGAGCCACCTAGGTGCCCCTGTGATTGCTTTTCTAATGCTAAATAAATCCACCTGGAATTTCTGGGATAAACTCATCTAGATGCTGGTACATTTTCCTTTTATTTATTTATTTATTTATTTATTTATTTATTTACTTTGAGTTTTTTTTTTTAAGATTTTATTTTTTATTCATAAGAAACACAGAGAGTGGCAGAGACACAGGCAGAGGGAGAAGCAGGCTCCATGAGGGGAAACCAATGTGGGACTCGATCCCGGGACCCCAGGATCACGCCCTGAGCCAAAGGTAGACGCTGAACTACTGAGCCACCCAGGTGCCTCACATTTTCCTTTTTTATATATTGTCACACTCTGCTGGCATTTTATGTAGGATTCTCATATGTGTTTGTGGGTGAGACAGGCCCATCATTTTCTCTGCTTGTGTGGTCCTTGTCAACTAGCGCTGGCACAGGCCCCCAGGGCCCAGATTTTCACCTACCCAGGGACCTGCCTGCAGCCTCCTCACAGAAACCGTGTGAGGGGCGCGCCCCCTGGCGGCTGTGGGGCGCAAGAGCCCGAGGAGCCGGGCGGGGTGAGCGGTGGCCGGGCTGCCCGAGGGCCAGGAGACACCAGGTGGTGCCAGGGCTCTGCAGGATGCTGGTTTTCATTGGGCCTGGTGACAAGAGCAGCTGAGCTTCAGGGAAAAGGTGACCAGGACCCAGAGTGAAGCAGCAGGCTCAAAACTACAGAGTTCTAACCCTTCTGAGCAGTAAAGTTCCTGAGTCTTTTTTTGAAATATATATATCTTTTTTGAAGATTTTATTTATTTATTCATGAAAGACACAGAGAAGCAGAGATATAAGCAGAGGGAGAAGCAGGTTCCCTGTGGGGAGTCCGATGTGGGACTTGATTGATCGATCCCAGGACCCCGGGATCATGCCCTGACCCAAAGGCAGACACTCAACCACTGAGCCACCCAGGCGTCCTTAAAGTTCTTGAGTCTTAATCTCTCTACCTGTAAGGTGGGGATAATCAATCTGCTTGTTAGGAAAAGAGGAGGAAGTTGACAAAGCACAGAAGTTAGGCTTTCTAGAAAATAAGGAAGGTGTCCTCTCCTGGCCTCGGCATTCTTGTTTTCTTGCTTGTAAAGCACTTGATAAATGACAGCTAGGGAGAAGGGAATTCAGGATTAATAATGATTATCCAGCATGAGAGTCTGCATCAGGGAGGTCTGTGTGAAGGAAGCACATTTGTTCATTTATCAATTTTAGTTGATTATTTAACCATTGTTCATTTATTCAACAAATATTTATTGGATCCTGGTAGGCACGATGTCCCCCCAAGAGATGCACATGTCCTAACCCCTGGAGCTTATAAGTAGTTTAGGTTACAAGGGAAAAGAGAAGTAAGATTGCAGATCAGTTGCCCTTAAGATAGGAAGACAATCCCGGATTATGTAAGTGGGCTCAATGTGATCATACGGGTTCTTTTTTTTTTTTTTTTAGGTTTTTAAAGTTTATTTATTCATGAGAGACACAGAGACACAGGCAGAGGGAGAAGAAGGCTCCTCAAGGGGAGCCCGATACAGGACTCAAACCCAGGACCCTGGGATCACAACCTGAGCCACCCAGGTGCCTCGGTCATAAGGGCTCTTAGAAGTGAAGGAGGAGCAGGAAAGTCAAAGATGCAAGACTACTGCTTGATTTTAACCCGCTGAAGCTTGTGTTGGCCTTCTGACCTCCAGAACTGTAAGATAATACACCTGCATGGGTTTAAGCAACCATGTTTGTGGTAATTTGTCACAACAGTAGGAAACGAATACAGCACTGTTCCAGGCACAGTAGCAGATGCTGGGGATTCTGCGGAATTCACGGAGCTATAAGGAAGTGACGCCTCACCTTATATGTGGAGGTTATATCCAATGAAGCAAGAGTAGAAAAGTGTTCCAATGCTAGAACAGCATTTTGGAAGGCCCAGGGGCAAGAGCAAGAGAGTGTGCACAGAATGTCAAAAGGCCCCAGCAAAGTGAGGAGAAATCAAACTGGAGATCAAAGGAATTCAGGTCAAAGGGACAGTCCCAGAAAGCGTTTGCTTTATCTGAGGACAGTAGGGCTAGATTTCGAGAGGGGCCAAGTTATGACCAGATCTGCCTTCTGCCTGCAGTAGTGTGGAGAGTGCATCCCTAGGTGGCTCTGGCCCACGTGAGAGCTGGTGGTAACCGGCCAGACTGGTGCCAGGGAGAAGAATATGGACAGACGAGAACTGACTGGAGAGAGATTCTGGAGGTAAGATCAATGGAGCTTGGTGACTGACCAGATGGGCTGTGAGGGAGAAGGAGACTTTGAGCTGCACCATCGCCCCCTCTTCCTGGCATGGGCAAATCAGCGGATAGTGCCATTTCCCGAGATGGGAACATCAGTGGAGGCGCAGGCCTGAGGAGTGCCTGGAGCACATTCAAGCCGAGGTGACCACTGAAGCAGTCGGACATGTGTCGGGAGTTGGGTGAAGGTCTGTTGGAGATTCAAGGTAGACTCTGGGTCCTTGCAGAGAGAAAAAGAGGTTTCTCAACCTCAGCACTACTGATTTCGAGTAGTTTTTTTTTTTTAATATTTTATTTATTTATTCATGAGAGACAGAGAGAGAGAGAGGCAGAGACACAGGCAGAGGGAGAAGCAGGCTGCATGCAGGGAGCCCGGTGCAGGACTCGATCCCAGGACTCCAGGATCACGCCCTAGGCTGAAGGCAAGTGCCAAACCTCTGAGCCACGCATTCCTTTGCTAGTTCTTTGTCTTAAGGTAGGCCTGGAGGGTTATCCTCATCTGCAAGCTCTGAGCTGGGTCACAGGCCCAGCCGTGTTCCAAGCCTGGTGATGGGAAAGGTGAGCACAGGTGAGGCAGGGGCCAGGTGTGGTCCTTGTGGTGTCCCCCCACTGTCAGCTCAGAAAGCCTGGTCACATGGCCACGCCTAATTGCAACAGAGGCCAGGCTGTGTAGTCTAGGTGTGTGCCCAGGAGGGAGGGAGTAGCAGATTTTGGTGGAAAGCTGGCCACCTCCTAAATGATCTGAGACACATGGTAGGTGGTGGTTTCTGGAAAACATTCCCTGTGAAGGGAGGAGAGGTTGTGTGGAGATGCGGAGTCTGGAGGGAGCCCCATAGAGCAGGACACTGCACATGGTCCCAGATTGAGTCTGTTCCCCAGTGAGGGGGAATGGACCCTGTCCTCAGGGCAGGGAAGGCATCTGGTCAACCTCCTGACTTCCCACCTGGGCTCCTTCCTCCTTGACATTGCCTCCCTCTTGTCCATCTCCCACAGCCGGGACCCTGATACACATTTCTGCCTCACCCTGAAGCTGTTTCCTTGATTTCCCTTCTTAGCCAAGATGACTGGCAGCTCCTGGAGGTCAGGAGCACAGCATGATCCTCAGAGTCCTGATCACTGAACACCCCCCCCCAACCTGCGCCGGCCTTCTAACCGATGTTCAGGACAGACTCCAGTCACCCCTGCGTGCTCCCTAATCATTGTCCCTCAGGGCTACTGATTGGATTCCCCAGCCCCAACACTGGTCTGTACGTTGACCTCCACAGGCTTTTCAAAACTGTCCAGATTCCCCAATCACCGTCTTTCATAGTTTCATCATTATGCACCCCCACTGACCCCACCCTGAACCCCCGGCTTGGTTCCCCAAGGCTGACCAACCCTGAAGCCTGGCCCCGCACAAGGCCTGTCTGCACCCCTGCCCCTGCTTGCACCACTCTCCCCACCACCACCACTAAGTGTCGGTGGGGTGGGTGTCCGTGGGCAAGACCATTAGGAGAGGCCATCAGCTGTGGTCGGCCAGTGTGGAGAGGAACACAGGGTGGCATGACTGGGAATGACCGTATGGTCCTGGATCAATCACGGTCCTCACTGAGCCTCAGGTCCCCACTTTGCACAGTGGGGATTCTGACCTCATAGAGATGTTCCGGGGGGCAGCGGTGGGAGAAGACTGGTGTGGAGGAAGACTGGGATCCACCAAGCTCTGCCATGGGTGCTTTCCAGGTCCCCAGTGTGAACTGAGTCCTGGGGGAGGGGATCCCCTTGACGACTCAGTCCAGCTCCTTCTGCGTTCACTCGGGGAGCGAATAATGGCGAGGACAACTCATGTACTGCACCCAACGGGTGACATCTGATTCGCCTGCCCCCGACACTCGCCTTGCTCCCCTGGCCGCGGGAACCCGGTGCAGGAGCTGGCCGTGGCAGGCCCTAGACTAGGGGGCCTTGGAGCTGGGCTTGCAGGGAAAACACATCCCGGGCCCGCCGGCTTCCTTCCTAGCCGCACATTAGGGTCGCTTGAGGAACTTAAAAAGTACCTGGGACTCTGAGGACCCCCAGAGCGATACAGTCAGAAATCGTGGAGATGGGGCCGGGACCCAGGACTTCTCCACCCCTACCCAGGTGAGTGCACAGCGCAGGCGGCTTCGGACGCGCCGAGCCAGCCGAGCCGAGCCGGTGGGAGAGAAGGCATCCAGGGCAGGCCCGAGGCTCTGTCGGCACGGACGCCCCCCGCAGTCCGCCCCGCCGGCCGGCCTCAGGAGGTCCTGTGGCCCCGGGCGCAGCTCAGCCCCGGGTCGTGCAGGGCCCTCCACATGAGCAGCATCTCGTAGGGCGCGAAGCGGTGCACGAGCAGCAGCTCGCGGTACAGGCAGGGGTCGAAGGAGGACTGCCGGACGCCGGGCAGCTGCACGCCGTAGGGCCGGATGCCCTCGTGGCTGCTGGGCGCCAGGCCGCTGCGCTCCAGACACATGCCCATGTAGGCGTCGTCGATGGGGAAGAGCGGGGTGCGTTGCGCGGCGGCGCGCAGGAGCCCCACCGTGTGGCTGGACAGGAGGAAGCCGCCGCCGCTGCAGTACACCGGGTAGGCCCTCCCCGGGAACAGCTGCGGGGGCACGAAGTACTTGCTCCTGCTGTCGCGGATGGGCACCGAGCCGTCCATGAGCTGCCCCGCGAAGAGGTGTCGGTCGGGCCGCTGCGCGCCCAGGAAGCGCAGCACGTTGGCGGTGTGCACGAACACGTCGTCGTCGCAGCTGAGCAGGAAGCGCGCGTGCGGGCAGCGCTGCGCCAGCCAGTCGAGCAGGTGCACGTGCTTGAGCGTGAGGTTGAGGAAGGTGTCGGCGAAGGCCCACTGCAGCACGTCGCGGTGCTCGCGCGCCTCCAGCCCCACCAGCGCCGCCAGCCGCCCCGCGCGCTCGGCGTCCGCGTCCCCCGGCGCCGCGGTGCCCAGCAGGAAGAGGCGGCGCACCTGCTGCCCGCCGTAGCTGCGCTCCTGGCCCCAGGTGCGGCGGATGAGCTCGCGCCGCTCGTAGTTGGCGGGCGACGACTTGACGGCCAGCAGCAGGAAGGCCCCGCGGGGGCCCGCGCACTTGGCCGGCGCGTCCCAGAGCAGGGGGAAGTGGCGGCAGTGGCGGTAGCGCAGGAAGTCCTGGATGCGCGCCGGCAGCCGCTCGAAGTCCGCCGTGGCGCGCACCGAGTCGTTGGCCACGCACGGGGCCCCTGCGCTCAGCGCCGCCGGCCGCGCCTCGGTGGAGCCGTCCCACGTCTCCTCCCGGGACCTGGAGGCTTGGGGGAACCAGGTGTGCAGGGCCAAGAAACTCACGCCCACCAGAAGGAGGGCCAGAGTCTTGGGGTTCAGGGACCTGCGGCAGGGGAAAGCCATCTGTGGGGGAAACCGAGTCGGAGGTGAACCAGGAGTCACATCAGGGCTCTCCCAGAACCAGGCCCTTCTCAACTTTGCTGTTCTAGGGTCAAAGGAAACCACAACTGCAGATTACACGGAAGCATCTCGAGTCTTCCACAGTCTGGAGTCCTCTGACCTGCACATGCCACCTAGGCCGAGCAGACTCAAAGTCAAAATCTTCATCTTCTTGTGAATTCACATCCTGCTCTTCCACCTCAGTAAATGGTGCCATTGCCTACCCTGTTGCTCCAACCGGAAGCCCCGACTCTCTCCACCCTTACTTATACCCACGACTCTCTCCATATCCTGGAGCTCCTGCGTCCCAATCCCTCTGTGTGCATTCCTTCTTTTCCATCCCTGTCAGCCCGGAGTCTATTTCCCGCCTTTCCACCCTAGTCAAGGAAGCATGAGGTGAAAGCACTGGACTCAGACCCAGGTCAGATTCTGGTGTCCCCACTTACACACATCCTCTTGAACAAGCCACTTCCCATCCCAAGGGCTGAATGTTCTAAGAAAGGGCTAAGACATTCCTACTTTGCAGGGTTGTTGGGAGCATGAAGTAGCCAGTCAATGAGTGACACTGATGTTTTGACCTCTTCCACTTCCTCTGGCCCCACTTCTTTTGATTTTATTTATTTATTCACGAGAGAGGCAGAGACACAGGCAGAGGGAGAAGCAGGCTCCCCATGGTGAGCCTGATGCGGGACTCTGGGATCACAGCCTGAGCTGAAGGCAGATGCTCAACCACTGAGCCACCCAGGTGCCCAACCACTGAGCCACCCAGGTGCCCCTGGCCCCACTTCTTTATCTTCCTGCCTGGTATCATTTTCTGTTCCCCAAACATACCAGGTCAGGCCCTCTTTTCTATGTATCTAACTCCCCCACCTGCCCAGCTGCACTTAAGGCCCTGCTTTCTGAAGACCCCTCGCAAGTCAGACTCCAGATTACAATAACCTTTCCAGTACTTACTCCCTGAGAAATCCCATCACACTGAGTCCTAAAGAACTGTCTTTCTTGAAACATACTTCTCTCGGTTTCAGAGCTGCCACTCTCTCCTTCTTTCCTCCTCCCTTTTTAACCATGTCTCTCATTTCTCTTTGCTCATTTCTACATCTTTCCACGTTTAATGGCAGGAGGTCCCCAGGGCTCTGTCTGGATATCTCCTTTCCTGTAGGACCTCCAGGCTCTGGTCCCTGTGTCCCCCTAGCAGCTCCATGTGGTGGTCCACAGCCACTCCGGGTGCAACCTTAACTCTCATCTTTGTCCCCAGAGTTGTCCCAGAGTGCCACCAACCGCTGTGGTTTTTGTTCAAGCCCCAAACTGTGATCGATTCCCTCGTCTTCATTCCCCCACCCAAGCCCGGATGATTTAGCCCCTAAATATTTCATCGACCTGTCTCCTTCCATTCCCACTTCCATTCCCTGTCTCATTCCATTCCAACCCAAACTAGCTTCTGCTGCTCAGATGACATAGTGACATAGCCTCCTGCTTGGTCTCTTCACATACTTCCTGGCTCTCGGTGGATCCCTCCTCCACAGTAGCTGGAGTACCTGTGAACCATGCAGATTTCACGTCACACCTTCCTACTATCAGCCACCTGCCCTGGCCATCAGCCAGGTCACAGCCTTAGACTGGCAATATCTTTCTGCCTCGAGCTCCCCTGCCTCTACCTCTTTCGCCTACATTTTAATGCCTGCTTAGCCTCCTCATCCTCCACATCCATTGAATGGGTGTTTCCTTGGCTAGGCTTTAATGTAGCTCAAAGGAGACCAGAACATTTTTTTTTTTGTTTTTCTTTTGTTTATTTTTTATTTTTATTTGTTTTAAATAAGCATTTTTTAAAAATTTATTTATTCAGAGAGAGAGAGAGAGAGACTGAGAGGCAGCGACACAGGCAGAGGGAGAAGCGGGCTCCATGCAGGGAGCCCGACGCGGGACTTGATCCTGGGTCTCCAGGATCATGCCCTGGGCCAGAGGCAGGCATCAAACCTCTGAGCCACCCAGGGATCCCTATTATTTGTTTTAAAGTGTATCTTCTTTCCTAGTCTGTAAGCACCTTAATTGGCAGGGATGGCATCTGTGTTGTTCACCACTAGTGTCCTGCACAGGGTGAGAGGTCAGATAACATAATGGTAGAAAATGCTGTTGCCTGGGTTCAAATACTGCCTCTATTAGTTTCTTTTTTGTTTGTTTGTTTGATTTTGTTTACTTATTTGAGAGAGAGCACACGTGGGAGCACATGGGGGCACATGGGGGCGGGCAGAGGGGGAAGGGCAGAGAGAAAAGCAGACTCCCCACTGAGCAGGTAGCCTGACCTGGGGCTTGATTCCAGGACTCTGGCATCACAACCTGAGCCGAAGGCAGACAATCGACTGAGCCACCCAGGCGCCCCTGCCTCTACTAGTTTCTAATTGCATGTTCTGAGCAAGTTAATTTAAGTCGTCTAATATCTACCCCCTAGGAGTTATGGTGATGAGTAAATGATAATGTATGTAAAGAATTTAGCATGGTACTTGGCACATAATAGGTATTCAGTAAATATTACCTATTGTGATTATCAGAGGTGCCAATATTTCCAGGTTGAGTCATTTCCATATAGTAGATGTTACTGTGTTGGATTGTACTCTAGTGCTTGTGTATTATAGGCCATGCACCACGTCTAGGACAAGATGGGGACAAAGCAGGTGTTCAGTGAAATAATGGCAGTGCCAATAACTACCCAAAAAAGTGAGAGAGCCTTGCAAAAGCATTGGTGCAATCGCTGAGTCTCATTAGAAATACTAGAGGTAGGCTCCTGTAGCTCTCACTGTATTCCTGCTTCAGTGTTTGATACGCCGACAGGAGAGTGAGATGATCTAAATCTAATTTATCATCGCTGTAGGCTCAGTGGCTTGTCCTGTGCCTGGCCTGTTTGTGGCAGGCAACATTTTTTTTTTTCAGTGAATATAAGACTAAAGAATGAATGAGAGTAGAATGTGGAGTCTTAGTAACTGGGCAGGAGTCTCAGCTGCTTTCAGTAGCTGTGCAACTTTGTGTCATGACATTAATCTGGGCCTGAGTTTCCTCAACTGAAAAATGGAGAGGGTTAACACTCATCCCTTAGTGAAATAAGGAGCAAGAAGATAATTTTGTTAATGCCAGAGTGGCATACAAATGCTAGTTAAAAAAAAAATGTAAAAGTGTGCTCTATCTTCCTTCTCCCCTCCCAGAATCTTTTCTAGAAAGATAAATAACCTCAGTCTTAATGCAACAGTAATTCTTGTCTCAAGGAAACTTGCATTTACTTTGATAAAGCTGATCCAGGGAGCTGAATCATAGCCACTTTATGATCTGAGCAAGGGGAAGGTTGGGCCTTGTCCTATTTCTGAGGGCGGCACTGGTATGTAGAACTCTGGTTTTGGATGCTGACACTGCGGAGCTTTAGGTATCCTCTGTGGTTCTTTTTGCTGGATTTCCCCCTTTCTCAATGTACTCTTTTAGGTCCTCACACCTTAGGCTTTCACAGCCTCTGCTGGTCATGATCCCTTGTTCCTTAGGACTCAGCTCAAGTACCACCTCCTGCAGGAAACCTGGTAACAATGAGCTCAGTTGAACAGGTGTCCTTGTTATCATGGTTGCTGAGTAGCCAAGCTGGTAAGAGGACAGACCTGCCACTTAAGAAACCTTTTCAAACCTCACGTTCCTTATTTATGGGAATGTGGGCAGGTCATTTACCTACGTGCCTTTGAGGATGTTTGGAGTTGATTTGTGTAAGGCACTTTGACCCATGCATGGGCTGTAGTAAGCGGGTACTATGGTAGCATTAGCAACTAACAGGTATGTTTGTGGGGCAAAGGAGGATTATATAAAGTTCCTTTATGATCCTGTCACTACTCTTATTTCTCCATTTATTGCTCCACATATATGTTTGCTTTTCTTTGCAATGCTATTCACTCTGCCTGGGATTTTCTTCCTTATGTTCCTAGGAACAGGAGAAGTTTCAGGATGCCTGCGTGGCTCGGCAGTTGAGCGTCTGTCTGCCTTTCTGCCATCAGCTCAGGGCATGATCCCAGGGGATCGAGTCCCACATCGGGCTCCCTGTGAGGAGCCTGCTTCTTCCTCTGCCTATGTCTCTGCCTCTCTCTCTCTGTCTCCCATGAATAAATAATTGAACAAATAAATATTAAAAAAAAAAAAAGGAACAGAAGAAGTTTCTGTTGGTTATTCCCTCCTCTGGTTTCATGCCAGGGTGGATGAACAGAACACGGTTTCCTGGGTCATCCACCAGCCCCCTACCATCCTAAGGTATTCCTGGGGAATAATGCACAGTGGATATGGCAGGCAAACAAGTCTTTTATTACTTTTGGTCCCAACTCCTAGCATGGAGCACTAACCTAGAAGCTTTGCCCTGGTTCCTTTCCGTCCCTGTCCTCCCTCTGGTTCTTGCTTCACCCTCTAGGAAGAGGTGATGGGAAGCAGCCCAAGCCCCCGTCTTACCTTGAGTGTCTTAAGAGAGAAGAAACAGACAGGAGCCGTCTCCAGACTGGGACCTATCTTTAACCCTCTGCTTTCACAAGCTGAAGGCCCACCTCCAAGCCTGGGCTTGGTTCCACATATTTGAATCTGACTAATCGTTGACATTTGACGTCCTCCTTGGAGGGAGGGTGAAGTGTGGACAGCTACAGGCTTCCTTCCTACCATAAACACGTATGCTTTGTGAGGAAGGTAATGCCATCTCTTCCAGTTTTGTTGACTCTACCCACAACTGCTGTATTCTCTCCAGTGGTACGCCCAACTGAACATTTGAATGCTGTACTGTCATCATCAGTTTTCCCTGAGAGCCTGGGGCCTATTAACACAGGATAGGGCTCTGAAATCTTTGTTGAGTAAATTGTATGTAAACTGTTCATATGGGCATTTTTTCTAAGCTCATTAATGACATCCAAGCATATTGTGTGTGGCAAATGATCATGGGCTTCGTCTCATTATCAATGGGGGTGGTCAGGAGAGAGCTCGGTCTCCGTCCTCAGGAACTCATGATTTTTTTAAAAAAATATTTTATTTATTCATGAGAGAGAGAGAGAGGCAGAGACACAGGCAGAGGGAGAAGCAGGCTCCATGCAAGGAGCCTGATGTGGGACTCGATCCCGGGTCTCCAGGATCACACCCTGGCCTGCAGGCAGCGCTAAACCGCTGTGCCACTGGGGCTGCCCTGGGAACTCATGATTTCTTAGGAGAGCCAGATAGTGAAAGATTATAAAAGAGGTGAGATGCAGAGGGAGAATTTGAAGAAGGAACCTGGGCGAGCCAAGGAAGACTTCACATTAGAACTGGGTTATACCAGTATTCTAGTGCTGCACCACAGACCATCACCAAACGTAATGGCTCAAGACAACCAGCATTTATTATTTTTCAAGATTCTGTGGGTGGCCTGGGAGGCTCTTGTGCCTGACACACCTGGGATCTCTCACGGGGATCTGTTCAGTTAATGGGTCAGCTGGGGCCAGCTGGGCCTTGTGCTATCTGTGCTCCTTTATCCTGGGCTGCCTCATGGCACGGTGGTCTCGAGGTTCCAAGATGTGGAGACCTGGCCTTCAGAAGTTGCCTCATATCACTTTCACCACATTCTGTTAGTCAAAGTAAGTCATAAGAGCAGCCCAGAAAGAGGATGAGAAGGGCTCCAAGAATTGATGGTCATATTTAACCTATCACATGGGTTTTGAGATATAAGGAGTTTTGCCAGCAGGCAAGGAGAGGGTACCCTGGGCAAAGCTACAGAGGTGGGAATAAACAGGAGATATCTGGGAAACATTCCAGGTTTCATGTGGTTGGAGGGATAAACATTGGGAGTTGAAAATACAAAGGTAGATTAGAAGTACACCAAGAAGGGCTTTGAACGCCATACCTGGAGTTTGAACTTAGTCCTCTGAAAGTTTTGACAAGTCTCTGTTTTCAAGAGTTCATTATAGCAGCCCATATGGTGGTTGCTGGAGAGGGCAAGGCGGAAGTCAGGGACCCTAGGGGCCGATGGTGATCCATGGGAGCGAGGTGTGGCCCAGCCTAAACTGGGCAGGGGCTGTCAGAATGGCTTTAGAGATTGGTGATTTACTGGATATTCTGTGAGAGTGTTCACCTCTCAGGCTCCTTGTCCTTTTTTTTTTTTTTTTTAAGAGATTTTATTATTTATTTATGAGACACACACACACACACAGAGAGAGAGAGAGAGAGAGAGAGGCAGAGACATAGGCAAAGGGAGAAGCAGGCTCCATGCAGGGAGCCCGATGTGGGACTTGATCTTGGGATTCCATGATCATGCCCTGAGCCAAAGGCAGGCATTCAACCACTGAGCCACCCAGGCATCCCAGGCTTCTTGTCCTTCTTGCTAATTTAGAGGGTCCTGGGTCTGGGGGAGTGGCTGGATGAGACAAGAGTGAAGGATGAGGAAGGGGTGGGGGTAAGTGAGTCATGGGAAGAAGGAGGGAAAGGGGCATGAGTATTGGTTCAGTGGGGGATGGTAAGAGATAGCTGGAGGATTAAGGAAGCCCAGCCTTCCTGGAAACTCTCTGGCAGGTGAAGGCTGGAAGAGAATGGGAGCACCAATTTTTTTTTTTTTATTTTTATTTTTTTTATTTATTATTTTATTTATTTATTTATTTTTTATTTTTATTTATTTTTTTTTTTGGGAGCACCAATTAAATCAGGCTTAAAAGGGTAAGAGTATAGCACCAGGGAGGGACCTACCTGGATTTTTTTTCCCAGACTGTGACTTCCTGTCCCACTCATGGCTGAGGATCCAAGGCCTGGCACAGAGCAGATAACCATCCAGAAGGGCAGAATGACATAACGTTGTTTTTTTTTTTTTTTTAATATATTTATTTATTCATGAGAGACGCACAGAGAGAAGGAGACACAGGCAGAGAGAAGCAGGCTCCATGCAGGGAACCCGATGCAGGAATGACTGGATCCCAGTTCTCTAGGATCACACCCTGGGCTGAAGGCAGATGCTTAGCTGCTGAGCCACCCAGACATCCCTGACATAGCATCGTTAATTCATTTTCTTTAAGCCCTCTAAAAACGCATCTTTTCTTCTTAGCAGATATGTCTTTGGGGAAGGTTAGGGATGAATTGAAGTGGGGAGAAAGCTTTCTTTTCTTTTTTTTTTTTTTTTAAAGGTTTTATTTATTCATGAGAGACACAGAGAGGCAGAGACGCAGGCAGAGGGAGAAGCGGGATCCCTCTGGGGAACCCGACAGGGGACTCGATCCCAGGACCCCAGGATCATGCCCTGAGTTGAAGGCCGACGCTCAACTGCTGAGCCACTCAGGTGCCCCTGAAGTGGGGAGAAAGTTAAATGGGGGTAAGTTTATTGGAGTAAAATGAGCACTTTGGGACAGGAAACTGACCTCTCTAGGAAGGTTCTGGAGTGGCCAGGGAGGAACCTAGTGAGATGTGTGTAGTGGATATGCGTGGCAGGGTGACTTCACAAATGTGTGTACTATTCAGAGGTGGAGTTGTAACAATCATAACTTCTTTCCAGTCCTCCTCTTTACAATGGGTGGGTGTTTAAATCTAGTGTAAGAAGTCTCAGTCCAATGGTTCAGCCACACCCTAGTCTCGAAAAACTGGTGTGGGATAAGGAAGGGTAACCTGTTCCCACCTCCAAGACAAACAAACAGCTTTGGTGAGCACAAACTGGCACTTGATGACCAGGAAGGGGAGGAAAGTTGGATGGTCCCTTGTTCAGGTCAAACTTGTCACTGGGAGAGGATCCAGAAGAGAAGTTGATTCCTCAGGAATCAACAGTTTTGAGGTACCCTTGGCAGGCCCAGGCCAGGCATTCTTACAGGAAGGATCTTATTCAGAAAACCCACTGTAATTAGTTTCATGCTAACCATGGTGCAAACCCTTTAGACAGTCCTTCATTTTACAGATCTAGAATCCAACATTTCTAGTTAAGTGACTTGGCTATAGTCAGATACCTTTTCAGTGGGGGGCCAAGATCCTAAGGCAGGTCGTTAGACACCAACAAGGACATGAAGTATGTGATGTATCAGAACTTAATGCCAATGGGCTACCGTTGGAGTCTGCTGCCTCAGTGCAGTGTTGGGTCAGGGCTACTGTGTTCCACCCCACATGCCACGTGGAGCATGGTCCTAGTCTTGCCGGTAGCCACAGCTGCGCCAGCCCAGCCTCTGGCATACACAGACCCTGAGGAACTGGAACTCGGGCTCTCACTCCCGGATTCCTTTCCAAGTGAGTGGTGATTCTCTTTGGTTGGAGGAGTCCCTGTCTTTCTCTTTTCTTTCTTTTCTTTTTTCTTTTCTTTCTTTTCTTTCTTTCTTCTTCCTTTTTTTCTTTTTTCTTTCTTTCTTTCTTCTTCCTTCCTTCTTTTTCTTTCTTTTCCTTTCTTTTTCTTTCTTCTTTTATTCTTTCTTTCTTTTTCTTTCTTTCTCTTTCTTTTTTTTTTTTGTCCCTGTCTTTCATAATTCCTCTACCTAATCGTGAAATGGTTTGGTTTATAGGACTCAGTCTGAGACTCTCTTTCCCCTCCATTCCCATGGCTTCAAATATCATGTGTGCTTTTGATATTCAGAGTTCTGTCTTCAGCCCAGATCGCTTAGCTGAGTTCCAGATCCGCAGTATTTTACTACCTTTAAGCTCTCCAACAGGATTTTATCTCACACAGACTTCACAATCGATGAATCTCAAACTTACTTGGGAACTCACCCCAAATCTACTGCTTCCCATATAACTCAGATATATTTGACCTTCTAGCTGGTATCCCTGTACCCATGCTGGCCCCTGTTAGTCCATTCTCCAATCTTTCAGGAGCTTTCCAAATTCAGGTACTCAACAAGGCTTTGAAAGCCCCATGTGACTTAATTCCTGCTCATCTCTCCAGACACTCACTTCTTGCTCTCTGCTGTAACCAGCCTTTTCTTTTCCTAACTTTCACCATTCAGGTTTTTTTTTTTTTTTTCCATTCATTTATTCATGAGAGACACAGAGAGAGGCAGAGACATAAGCAGAGGAAGAAGTAGGCTCCCCATGGGGAACCCAATTTGGGACTCGACCCCTGGACTCCAAGATCATGACCTGAGCCAAAGGCAGGTGCTCAACCACTGAGCCACCCAGGCTCCCCCCATTCAGTTAACATAAGATTCCTCTTCAGAGAAGCATTCTCTTCTCCAGTTCCCTAGTATGCATTCCCTTAACTCTCTGTTCCCTCCCTCCATTGACACCCCAAATATAACTGGCACAGTTACTTATTGGGCACTAGAGCCTAAGTGCCTAGGATAGGATGTCTTGTTCTTAATGTGCTCCTGGCATCTAACATGGACACAGGATTCCAGAGCTTGCTGAGTGGATGGCACAGTGCCATATAGTTCCCACATAGCAAGGCTCAAGAGAGGAATCTTCTTTTTTTAGTGCTTTCTCCACATTTGAGAATCAGTCCTATTTGGGGACTAGGGCCTGCCTACTAAGTGAGACAGGTCCTGCTTTCTCTAACACCTAAGTAGACCTATTCACTACCTAAGTAGACCTATTCACTATTGTAGTCCAGGACTAAAGCAAGGAAAAAAAAAAGCTGGGGTGGGACTGGGTTGGGGGGAACCCCACCCCAGGCTTGCTAGAGCTAGGCCAGTCAGCTCAATAAAAAGGTGAATGCCTGTGTATAGGAGGTATGTGTTGCAGGGTTACTTAGGGGCATGAACTATTCTGAGGTGGAATTAAAGCAATCTCAACCCCTTTTCAGTCATTACTTTAACAAAGCAGAGTCCAAATCGCTTTGCAAATTCACTTATATTTCTTGGCAGCTTCTGTTGATTCAGGGAAGGCTGCCTCTTCCTGACACACAAAAGAACTAGTTGACGTAGCTACCATATGGTCACCAGATTCAAACTATGCATTCCAACGGGTTTGGCCAGCAAAACTAATATTTGAAAAGCTGTGTTTTGGATCACTGAATGAGAAGTGGGAAATTCTAGTTATGTTTTACATCTTACAGATGGCACTTTGGCCATTGCCAGAGACGGAAATCATAAACATACAATGGCTCACGCAGTATGATCTTCCTGTTTCTAATCTGTTCCCCTTTGTTGTGTGAAGCTGTAGGGTTCATGTGTTTACTCCAGAGCTCCTGAAGTTGAGAATGCTGTGTATTTATAGACCATAAATATTTAATTGAAAAGTTCCTAGCTTTTGCTTTGCAAATTACCCAAGCTTGGAGTAGAAAGTACTGCAGTATAGTTCAAAACTCTGATAAAGATCCTTCCCATGAACAGGATCGCTGCTGGCCTGTACAGACCCTTTCACCTGGAACTGGAAAAAGGTGTCCCAAGATGCAACCCCACCAAGGCACATACCTTGACAAGCTGAGCACAGGTTAGATTTGGGCCTCCACTAACCCCTCTCCTTCAAGTGGGTGCCTTGTGCAGGGTACAAATTGTACAACTAAATATGGTGGTCCTACCTTTATATAAATCTACATATTAATGTAAACCAGGGATACAACAATACCAGAAGCCTTAGTTCAAAATTGTCATTTTTAATACTTTTACCTAGAGAGAGGTAATTAATGAAATATAGCCTAGATTATAGCAGATTAGATAAAAATACATAATTCTACTATCTTCTAGAAAAATGATCGTGACTTTGGCAAATCAAATGGGAAAAGTGAATACGCAGATCTGAGATCACCTGAAAATTGTTAGTTCCTTGTAAAGATTCACACAACCTATGTTTATTAAATAATTGCTAGAACAGACATTTGCACCAAAATGAAACTAGGAACCTTTATATTAACTTGAACAGTTTATCCGTTGGTCACACTAAAGACTCAGAGATATTAAATATGTGGAAATGCTGGATAGTAGACAATGCCTGATCAATAAACAGAAATTGATAATACCTATTTATTAAAAGATTCACTTATTAATTGGTATTAAATAATTTAGCTCTAAAAAGAAAAGCCAAAAAGAAACAAGGACTAATTGTGGAAGTGACTTTGACCTTTTCCTTTTAGAAAGTTAAAAGAAAAAAAAATACTCATGACTGTGATAGCTTATTAGTTCCTTGACAACTGCCACATGACACATTTTATATGGCATAAGGAAAGATGGTCAAAAGATCTCAACTTTTTGGAAGTCAACTTAAAAACTAAATGCAACTAGCATTTTTGGGCTTTACAGTATGAAATGGAATTCCTTTCATAATGGGAACAAAATCATGTATTCAAAGGTTTAGGCACTTTGCAGCAGGCCATTGATGATTTAGTAAAACTGGTATGAAGAAATAATTCTATAAATATTTAAACCCAAATCACATTCAACAAAGAAGTGAAAGGTCTTAAATATATAAAATATTTTCATTCTGATGAATACACACTGGAATCATCTTGCAGAGAAGTGCAGTGGGAAGTACTATTCTGTACTTCCATTATGGAGTTCATTTGCTGATGGCCTAAAGAAGAGGAAGCAAACTCCCAGAACCAGAGAGTAAATATTTGAGGCATTGCAGGCCATGTACATCTCTGTTGCATATTCTTCTTTTTTTTGTTTAAACAACACTTTTAAGGTGTAAAAAAATTGTTCTTACCTTGCAAGTCTTACAACTGCAGACTGGATTGGTTTCTGAGCTGTAGTTTGCCAACCTCTGGTCTAGAGCCATTTCATATCATAAAACATTGTTACCATTTTCTTTTAGGTGCAGATGATCTCAGAATGGGTATTTATAGTGAACTATATTTATGTGCTTAAAGATTTCCCTAATAAATGTGCTCTGCTCCAATTTTAGTTACTTCTCCAAACTCAATGTAAAAGTGATATTCTGCAAATAACATTGCCAGCAGTTTCAAATAAAGTTTCTTTTATGACAATTTTGTGAATAAATTACCAGTGACTAAATCAAGTTCAAGTATCAACATTGTATTCTTTAAAGCAATGAAGCAGGTCTTGTTAAGAAGGGTTGAAAAGGAGTTGTGAGCAAAGTGTGACCTACGGTTGGTGCTCTAATATTGACAACTGCTGAGCTAAACAGTGAGGCAATTTTAGGTCACCTGCAGGCCTGTGATCAATTTTTTGTTTTCAGGGTCCACTAGTAGGATATTTCTTAAAAAAATATTTATTCATGAGACACACACACACACACAGGGAGAAGCAGGCTCCCTGTGGGGAGCCTGATGTAGGACTTGATCCCAGGACACTGGGATCACCACCCGAGTCAAAGGCAGACACTTAACCACTGAGCCACCCAGGTGCCCTTAGTAGGAAATATTCTTGTCATCATTTTCTACACTGGCTGCCAACCAGAACAGGTAGTAATCTGCTGGATTTAATAATAGATGAAGGTCTTGTGAAACAATACTGGCTACTGAAAGTAAATTAAAATGAGGATTAGTACTGCTTATTGCAAATGGCCAAGTGTGCATCTGTTACAGCAGAAGTTCTGTAACGAAAAATATTGCTTACATTCTTTAGTGCTGAGTCGTCTTCTTAACTGCTCTGATTACCAATCAGGGAAAGAACTGTTACTTGGTGAAGCTTGCTATCCCTTATACATTTTCCACTTTTCCCTCAATGATGTCAAGGTTTTATTATCCAACATCAAAGTTTACGGGCAGTTGTTTGTATCTGTCCCTAGGTCATTTCCAAATAAAATAAAATACTGAAACGTTAATTACTAAACATAAATTTATCTACTTTTGACTAAAGATATTTGGGCCTGCTACTTGACTTAAAGATTATTTTAACTTAAATATTTTACTTAAAGATTATTTTGACTAAAGATATCTGGGCCTGTTAATAAAAATGTTCTTTTTCACCATATTAAGAAATTGTACTATAAAGAAACACAAGCCTTTGGAAATTGAAGTGGTACATTCATAAATGTGCTAATCTACAGAATGCTGATCGGTGGCAGTTCACAACTGATGACTTTCTCATTTTCACTGGAAATTAAGGTTACTAAGGGCTAAGAATGCTAATCAATACATGTAAGTGAAAAACACTAGAAACAATAAAGAAGGGAAGCAATCTCAAAATGTCTAAAAGGAATGAAAGATGTTTTTGTTAAGGATAAGAGGAGAGCAATTTTGTCCCCGAGTAGTGGCACAGAGATAGTTTAAAGGCTGTTCCAGGGATCCCTGGGTGGCGCAGCGGTTTGGCGCCTGCCTTTGGCCCAGGGCGCGATCCTGGAGACCCGGGATCGAGTCCCATGTCGGGCTCCCGGTGCATGGAGCCTGCTTCTCCCTCTGCCTATGTCTCTGCCTCTCTCTCTCTGTGACTATCATAAAAAAAAAAAATAAAAAAAAATAAAAAATTTAAAGGCTGTTCCAGAATGAAGAGTAAAGGACAAAATCTCACATGGGCACAGAAAGTTGTAAAGGGTCTGCAGAAGGGGACAAAGGGGGGCCAAAGGGGAGAAAAAGAGGGGAATATCTTATTCAAGTGGGCAAACTGGCTAAGATTGAATGTATTTATTTATAATATTTTTTTTAAGAAATGAGTTCAATAGTATATGGATGCAAAACTAGAGGTTGAAATTCCCTATTAAAAGGACACAGTTTCTTGGATTTTTGGAAATTTGTCAATGTCGTAGCTAGCGATGGTAGATATCCTGGTAGAATGTGATCAATCATAACTCCAGTTATCTTAAAATGCTGAATGTCACTAAATTTCCTTGTCAACTGCAATATAAAGAACTCTCATCAAATCTTTAACCATGGCCATTTAAAGCCTTTTGTCACTCACTGATACTGTTTTACTCTGTTTTCCTGAAAACCCTTGTAACCAGCTATAGGTTTTTTAAATCTTCAACAAAAAAAGGACTGTCTCAGGGACCCATGGTAGACTACAGCAGGTACTTTGGGGTACAGGCTTCTGATGTCACTGTTTAGGTAATTCTTTTTTTTTGGTTTAAAATGGCAAATTTCATTAAAATTTAAAAAATAGATAAAAATAACCCTTCCTGCCTCTTCAGCTGTCATTGACAACAGGATTTGGAGTCTCTGGTACTGGTAGTCTCTTCCAGGCTCCCCTGAAGCCTCCCCTCCCTGCCTCCAATCTTGTCAAGTTCCCTGAGAGCTCTACAGGCCAGACCATTGTTTAAGTAATTTTAAGATCATAGTCTTGGACTAATGATTTCTAGAACAAATAGAAAAGCTCATAGGTTCATAAAATCCCAAATCAAGAAAGACCTGAATTTATCACAGGGGTGAGTAGACGGATAAAGAATGATTATGATTTCTCTATGTCGTTTGCTCAGAATATTGATGCTTCTTTAATATTTCATTTTCTGGGTTTAAGAAATCCCCTTTCTCTTAAGCTATCTATAACTTGTAGCAATTTAGTAGATTAGGTCTTTGGAAACAAAAATGAAACATTTATCTTTTCTGATCTGTCCAAAATTTGGAAGCCCTTCCTGAATGTTATTTTCATGGCAATATAATTGAGTAAAGTTCAGTAAGAGTTTGTTTTTCTTATAACAGGACACAATTAGAAACACTGGTTATATTAGGCGTTGACTGGCATGTGTGCACAGAATCAGAGATGACCAGTTTTAAGAAACTAAGGTGGACTTTAAGGAGCCAGGGCTTACAAACCTGCCTGGCACCTGGCTTATAGGATTCCCAAACTTACAGGTGAGTAAGGAAGGCTACCTCTTGGCAGGCCCAGAAAATATAGGACCCTGAGAAGAAGGGATTCATCCAAATCTGTGGGTACTGCAAGTGAATTCTGATGCAAGTTCTCCTAGCCTTGAGGCTTTTAAATGTCCAATCTGAGATTCCTAATTAAAGTTCCAGCAAAACAAACTTAAAAAGGCCTATGTTGTCAATTACCATTCTTGCTATATTTACATAATCAGGCCAAGTTTGATGAGACTAGACTTGTTTCAATGGATAACTGTAACCCACCATTGTAGAATATCAGATTCTAGCCTTCTAGCCTGTCTTTGAGCTATTTTCACCTCTTTGTAAATTGAATCCTGCCACCTTGGGCGTTTTGTCAGTAATTAACTTTTCCAATTTTCTTCTACCTTCCTGATTTAGCACCACTAAGACCTAAAACTGTTTCCTAAAGCCCTGCAAGCTGAAGTGACTTTAAGGCTTTATCCCAACAGTTTGGGCCACTCAGGAAGTTCACCAGACATTGTCCTCTGAGCTCTGAGAAATGCCCATGACTGTGAGACTGCCACTATTACTGTGACTGCCATTTAAAGACATTTCAAGGGATGGCTCGGTGGCTCAGTGGTTGAGTGCCTCCCTTCGGCCCAGTTTGTGATTCTGGAGTTCTGGGATCGAGTCTCACATCGGGCTCCCTATATGGAGCCTGCTTCTCCCTCTGTCTTGTGTCTCTGTCTCTCTCTGTGTCTCTCATGAATAAATAAAATCTTAAAAAAAAAGATTTTTTTTATTCATGAGAGACACAGAGACATAGGCAGAGGAAGAAGCAGGCTCCATGCAGGGAACTCAATGTGGGACTTGATCCCGGGGCTCCAGGATCATGCCCTGGGCCGAAGGCAGTTGTTTAACCGCTAAGCCACCCAGGCGTCCCAATAAAATCTTTTTTTTTTTTTTTAAAGACATTTCAGGACCAACATCTAGAAATCACTTGAACTGATGGCTCTCTGGACTCAAGAAACTGAGTTTATAATCCACTCCAACTACTAATTGTTTTTCCTTTTCTTTCTCCATAAATCTGTGTCTTCCTTCCTTTTGCAGATCTCTTAGCTCCCATTCTAATCTGAATCTTTTCTCAACAGCCATCATCTCAGTTTCTGCTCCTTGAAACATCTTGGGAAGTTCTAGATGGGGGAAATAAAGGGTCCAGAATACACTACTGTGGCATAACAATTACTTTGAGCTAAAGGCATTTGAGAATCAACTGGATGCAGGAAGAGGCTTTTTTCTCCCCTGCCCCTCCCCCAACTCTCTTTATCTGCCTAAAATTAGAACCTCCCTCAAAGAACTAAACTGTTCTAAAAAAAAAAAAAAAGAACTAAACTGTTCTAAATCCTCTCCCTGGGACTTTTTGTGCCCCAACTAAGCAGACATTGTCACAAAACTATCATATCTCCTTTCTTTCTCCTAAGGGCCCATTTATTCTTTCTGAAAGTCATTTGTTTTCTCCTAAGTGCTCTTTCTCCCCTCCCCTTCCCTTAATAAGATAGTATATGAGCCCCAAATTCTGCCTCATTGAGTCACGCTTTTCTCTGAATTCTTGTGTACAGATGTGAATAAAACTCTACATTTTCTCTAGCTTCTGTCAGTTTAATTCACAGGCCCCTAACTACTAAACCTAAGAGGGTAGAGGAGAGGTTTTTTCCTCCCAACACAAGAAACTGTTAAGTAGCATGCTCACATGAACCTCAGCAAACTGGCAACTTCTCCTCAGATATTTAAAAGTTTCTTTTTTCTTAAAGGGAGTCCAACAGTTTAAAAAACAGGATTGAAGTTTTCCATTCAGGTGGGTCATGACTTTTTTTTTTCTATTTTACAGCCCCTTCTACAAAGGGGTTTAACTTTTAGCCAAAAATTTTACTCATTATTTCCAAATGTTTACAGCATAGTGAATAGCTGTAATTTTAGACATTGAAAAACAAGACAAAGTCATCAAACTAATTATATTATGGCACTGATAAGATGCAAAATATAAGAGGTAAATCTGCAAATTGCCACACACTTGCGAATTCCAATTATAACTGATTCTCTTTGAAACATCAGTTTTATATAAATTCTTATCTAGCACATCATAAACCATGGGGTTAGAAGAATTTCTTGTAAATGTGGAACTGAGAGTTAAAACTGTTCAACTTAGCAACAAATTATTTTTTTTTAAGAGCAAAGTAATACGGAAACCATTGGATTCATAAGAAAACCTTAAACTAAATTATTATACTTTAAGGGGCACTGGCTAAATTCTGAAGGAGTTGGCATTAAAACAGTTTAGTTTTGGGGTGCATGGCTGACTCAGTTGGTAGAGCATGGGACTCTTGATCTCAAGGCTGTAAGTCTGAGCCCTACATTGGGTATAGACATTACTTAAAAATACAATCTTTAAAAAAAATAGAACTTAAGTTTTTTTCAGGCATTTAAAGATGTTCATGCATTGTGTAGCTGAAGTTTTTTGGTCTGTTGATTTTGACTCCTACTTCCTTCTCCTTAGTATAAGAAAAACCTTAGTGTAAAGAAAGCCTAGTTTAACAGTCCTGGAAATTGTGCATTTAGGGTACACCAAAATATTTTATCTAATTCTGCTAAACCAAATATCACTATTTGGGGTTCTCATTTGTAAATTATCCAAAAATGAATGTTTCTCATCAATTTATCACCAATCATCAATTTATAGAGTATTGCAAAGAGAAAAGAGATCACTTCAGGTGTTGGCAACATTTCATGAAAGCACCAAGGTGGGGAGGTGTGGGTGGAGTGACCAATCAGATCAGTATAACCACCTTTCATATAGTTTTTCCCTAAAAAAAAATTGCTTTCAATTTTCTGGAGTGAAAATGGCAGGATATTAAGATGTGCAAGCAAACTGCTCCTTTCATATCTTCTAAGATACTGGTATTTTCTGAAATGTAATTTGCTATAGGACTCACAGAGGAGCACCTTTCACATCAGATAATATGTAAACAAACTACCATTTACTCAGCAGCAAACAGGTTTTTTGTATACTCTAGTTCAGGAAGTTTGCCAAGAACATAAAGAGAAGGGGGAGGTAGTAATCCAACCCTATAATGCCCACCCAGAATCCTAGAAGGGAAAAATAAAGGCATTGAAATAAAGTCGATTTAGTGATATCCTGAAGGTCAGCAGTATTTCCATAATTCTCACTATGGCACAGAAACAGTCTTGAACGTGCGAATACTTAGGCTGCTAGAAAGAGAACCATATGTGAGGCACACACTAATTTGGAGAGTTAGAGTCTGGATTCAGTCTCTGCTTTCTGTTCAACACTTCTAAAATGCCCTTTGCTTTCATGCTGCTGTTTTCATAGCAGAAACAAGGATCTCTGAAGAACTGGCCACAGCGTTATAAGTCATCCAGTGATGCCCATAATTCTCCACTGAGGTGTTGGGCAAATTTCTTCAACAAGTGACTGACTGCATAGAGTGGTGGCTGAATTGTTCATTCAGCAAACTGCTGGAAAGGACCCCAGCGTCAGAGGAGGGGGAGGCTCTCCACACCTTATCTGACTGTGATACACAGAAACTCAGTTTCACCACACCTAGCTGCACTATCAAGAAGGCTGTGCCTTTGTTGCCATATATAGATTCTGTACACAGGAGTGTATTTTGAGTGAAAAGTACACAAAGACAATGGTGTGAAACAAATGAACTTATTAAAAAAATGTAAGATGGCTGATAGTGTCGGTAGCTGCACATGAAATGTAGCCACAGGGATCCCTGGATGGCGCAGCGGTTTGGCGCCTGCCTTTGGCCCAGGGCGCAATCCTGGAGACCCCGGATCGAGTCCCACGTCGGGCTCCCGGTGCATGGAGCCTGCTTCTCCCTCTGCCTGTGTCTCTGCCTCTCTCTCTCTTTCTCTGTATGACTATCATAAAAAAAAAAAAAAAAAAAAAAAAAAAAGATACTAAAAAAAAAAAAAGAAAAAAAAAAAAAGAAATGTAGCCACAAGTCAGAATCTCATGGCAAAGAACAATCTTACGGGCTGTGTGTTGGAATGGCTTAGTTTTAGATTTTCTTAAGGCACAACCAAAGTTCTTTAGATTTGTTTTGGCAAGTGTTTTTCTTACTGGAGGATCATAAAAGTAGGCAGAAGTATCTGCCTAATGGCATGTTGGCATGCTAAGGTAAGGAAAAATGGCCTGGACTAAAACTAAGGCTACTAGGTGAAGAAAAACAATAAAATTTGTATTGGTTTTAAATTTGTACCAAGGTGACTTACTAGATACTGGAGAAACGACAGGAGTGTTTTATACTTTTGCATAAGAAAAAAAATGACTTTTTTTTGACTTTTTTTTATCACCATGTGGTAAAAACAATCTGGATTTTATAATGCAAGAACAGGAAAAAGTTGCAACAATGCTAACTGGTAAGGAGCTACAAATATGGTGATATATCAGTAAACAGGACAAATCGGTTTTTACTTCAGACAGGTGTTATCTTTGTGAAAAGTGATTCAATTTGTTATACATTCAAACCCAAATTAGAACTAGCTGCCTAACAATGATATTTCACTGCCATTTCTCACACTTTAATTTTGGGGAATTCTGTTATAAGTTCAAGTAAGTTAGAGTACGTTGTTCCCAACTCTTTATGTCTATGTCCTTCAAAAAATGAAGGGGCAGATATTCTAATAAGCTTTAGGTAAAGAGGATCCTGATCATTTTAGCTCTAGTTAACTTGACACATTTCCCTGGGCATAACCATAGCCTCTGAAAACTGCCTCTCTGAAAACTGGAAAATATGGTATAATTTAAAAAGTCAGAGTGTAATAACATTCACTGGTAACTTCAAATAAGTTACGCTAAGAGGATGGAATATGGGTAGGCCAGACCACCAATCATGTTTGCCTAGCCAAGAAACCAGTGACAACTTAAAAATCTGCGAAGATCAAAGAAAACTAAGAAACCACCTTTAACTGGCTAGAGGTATAACATTCTGCAGATGTCCTCATGGTCTCATAAATATTACAAGGTGACCCACCCACTCTGATTGGCTGTGGCTGCACACAGACACCCCAGAGCCCACTGCAAATCTGGGATATGGCAAGTGTGGAATCTAGTGGCAGATTGGAGCTTGCTTATGACCTGCTGACTAGCACAAAGACAGACAGTGAAGAACT
The DNA here is from genome assembly GCF_018345385.1 of Vulpes lagopus. Taxonomy (NCBI): domain Eukaryota; kingdom Metazoa; phylum Chordata; class Mammalia; order Carnivora; family Canidae; genus Vulpes; species Vulpes lagopus. The sequence continues at coordinate 27,962,502 of NC_054838.1, read as the reverse complement.
ACCAGAATTCCACAGATAGCTCTTTTTCACCTTGGAAAACCATTCATGAGGTTAGTATGACAAGAATATAAATCAAGGCTGACAGGGCTAAGTGCTGCTCCACAGCTGGCCATCTGGATATGGGGTTTTGCCAATACTTAGCTGACTGTTCTGATTATTTAATCAAATATTAAGCAAAGTATAATTCACATGCAACCCTTATCAAAAAAGGGAAAAAGGTTAATTTCCTATGATCCACACAAACTGTTAACCTGTTAGGAAAAGCATCATTTTTCCAGCATTCAAGTATATACACACACACATCATGTCTGTTTCTTTTTAAACATCTTAGGGTAAGGGTGAGGAGGAGGAGGACGAATGAGATAAAGACAACAAGCCCCATTCCTTATTCTCTGTGCAACTGGCAGAATTAGTCAGAAAGTCACTCCTTTGCTCTGATGGTCATGATATATTTGAATGTGTGGATCTTTAAGGATTTCCTCATTCATTTGGCCAGGCCTATGGTAGGTGCTTTTTTGTTTTCTTGGTGAAATAATTCATCAGTGCTTCCTGAGAGGCTCAAACAGGATCACTGGCCAGATTCCGAAGAGAAACTGTTTGGAAACAAGTTAGGACAAAAAGAAAGAAGGTAACTGCTGCATGCTATTACAGATATCCATGTTATCATGGAAAAAGAATCCATGAGCTAGGTGTACTAACAACAGTCTTGGTATTAGTAGCCTGAGTATGGCACAGTCTTTCCAGACTTGAATCAAATCTCAGAAATGATTTTTATTTAATTTATTTAAATGGAATAAGCTTCCTTTTTTGTCAGGCATGGAGCTGGGCATTTACATCATCTCAGATCCTTAAAATAACTCAGGAACATAGCTATTAACAGCTCCATTTTATTGCTGAAAAAACTAAAGCTTAAAGAGAACAGACTTGCCCAAGGTCATAGAACAGGATGTGGAAGATCTAGGATTCACAAGCATCTGGTTCCAAAGCTTGTGCTCTCTCTACTACCCTTCCACCCCATCCACTTCTTCCACCTCTGGTCTATCCTCCCAATACCGTGCCTCCCTCAACATACCCATCGATGCATGCGTGCATACACGCAAGCACACCCACCCCTAGGAAGGGAACTTACCTTTACTTTTGGCCTGTATCTCAGGTAAAGAGTTCTTGTATATAAACTGAAAGAAAAGGGGACAGGGAAAGCTCTTCAGATTAATTTTTAATTCATACAGACTGATTTACTGACACTTAACCATAGTACTCTATATATACAGAGAAAAAGCAACACTAGTAGATTCTTTGTTCATTTAGCAACCATTTTTTGAGCGATTACTCTATGCAGAACACTTGGCAAGATGCTAAGGACAGAAATGAATACTCTCAGGCTGTGACCTTGGGATGATTGCAGTTTAGTAGGGAGCACTCCACTCATGCTTAATGATTTATATCATAGTTGCAGTTTCATTTTTGAAGATTTATGGTAGAGTATTCTTAGAATATTTTGGAAGGGGTTATATCAGTTCTACGAGGATTACAATACAGGTATGAGATAATCAGGAAGGTAAGGAAAATCTTCCTTGCAGTAGCCTTTAGAATAAGTAACCTATGAAGACCAGACTGGAGCCTGGGTGGCTCAGCGATTTAGTACCGCCTTCAGCCCAGGGAGTGATCCTGGAGACCCAGGATCGAGTCCCACATTAGGCTCCCTGCATGGAGCCTGCTTCGCCCTCTGCTTGTGTCTCTGCCTCTCTCTCCCTCTCTCTCTCTCTCTCTCTCCTTCTCTGTGCCTCTCATGAATAAATAAATAAAATCTCGGGGCAGCCTGGGTGGCTCAGGGGTTTAGCGCTGCCTTCAGCCCAGGGTGTGATCCTGGAGACCTGGGATCAAGTCCCACATCGTGCTCCCTGCATGGAGCCTGCTTCTGTCTGTGTCTGTGCCTCTCTCTCTCTCTCTCTCTCACGAATAAATAAAATCTTAAAATAAATAAATAAATAAAATCTTAAAAAAAATAAAAAATAAATCCATGCATATGGCAAGTAAAAACTTGGCTCAAGACTATTACACGGGGGGGGGAGGGGCAAGATGGCGGAAGAGCAGGGTCTCCAAATCACCTGTCCCCAACAAATTACCTAGAAAACCTTCAAATCATCCTGAAAATCTACGAATTCGGCCTGAGATTTAAAGAGAGACCAGCTGGAATGCTACAGTGAGAAGAGTTCGCGCTTCTATCAAGGTAGGAAGACGGGAAAAAGAAATAAAGAAACAAAAGGCCTCCAAGGGGGAGGCGCCCGCGAGGAGCCAGGCTGAGGCTGGGGCGAGTGTCCCCAGGACAGGAGAGCCCCGTCCCGGAGGAGCAGGAGCTGCACCGACCTTCCCGGGGGAAAGGCCTCCCGGGGAATTGGAGCAGGATCCCCAGAAAGGCGGGGATGCCCTCAGGCTCCCTGGGACAGTAACAGAGGAACTGCGCCCTGGGGAGATGCGCCGAGCTCCCTAAGGGCTGCAGCGCTCGGCGGGACCCAGAGCAGCTCGGAGGGGCTCGGGCGGCGGCTCCGCGGAGGGGGCTGTGCGGCTCCGGGAGCAGCTCGGCGGCGGCTGCTCCGGCGGAGGAAGAAGCTCCGCGCGGAGGGGGCGGCGCGGCTCCGGGAACAGCTCGGGCGGCGGCTCCGCGGAGGGGGCTGCGAGACGGGAGCGAATCCAACAGCGCAGGCGCCGGAGCACAGGGCGCCGGGACACAGCCCAGGATCCGGCCTCCCCTGGGACAGGCAGAGGCCAGGAGGGCCCAGGACAGCGAGGACGCTCCTGCCTGGAACTGAGCAGATCAGCGGCCCCGCCCGCCCGGGAGCCCCCAGGCCCTGCAGACGGAGAGCCCCGGAGCTACTGCGGGAGCTGACTCCAGGTTCCCAGAGCTGCCGCCCCGCCACTGTAGCTTCCTCCCGGGGCCTCACGGGGTAAACAACCCCCACTGAGCCCTGCACCAGGCAGGGGCAGAGCAGCTCCCTCAAGTGCTAACACCTGAGAATCAGCACAGCAGGCCCCTCCCCCAGAAGACCAGCGAGACGGACCAGTTCCAGGGGAAGTCAAGGGACTTAAAGTATACAGAATCGGAAGATACTCCCCGTGTTTTTTTTTTTTTTTGTTTTGTTTTGTTTTTGTTTGTTTTTGTCTTGTTTTGTGCTTTTTTTTCTTTCTTTCTTCTTGATTTCTGATTGCTTCCCCCACCCCACCCCCTTTTTTTTCTCCTTTCTTTTTCTTTCTCTTTTTCTTTTTTTTCTTCTTTCTCTTTTTTCTTTTTCTCTTTTCTTTCCTTCTCTCTCTTTTTCTCCTTTTCCCAATACAACTTGTTTTTGGCCACTCTGCACTGAGCAAAATGACTAGAAGGAAAACCTCACCTCAAAAAAAGAATCAGAAACAGCCCTCTCTCCCACAGAGTTACAAAATCTGGATTACAATTCAATGTCAGAAAGCCAATTCAGAAGCACTATTATACAGCTACTGGTGGCTCTAGAAAAAACCATAAAGGACTCAAGAGACTTCATGACTACAGAATTTAGATCCAATCAGGCAGAAATTAAAAATCAATTAAATGAGATGCAATCCAAGCTAGAAGTTCTAACAACAAGGCTTAACGAGGTGGAAGAACGAGTGACATAGAAGACAAGTTGATGGCAAAGAGGGAAACTGAGGAAAAAAGAGACAGGCAATTAAAAGACCATGAAGATAGATTAAGGGAAATAAATGACAGCCTGAGGAAGAAAAACCTACGTTTAATTGGGGTTCCCGAGGGCACCGAAAGGGACAGAGGGCCAGAATATGTATTTGAACAAATCCTAGCTGAAAACTTTCCGAATCTGGGAAGGGAAACAGGCATTCAGATCCAGGAAATAGAGAGATCCCCCCCTAAAATCAACAAAAACCGTTCAACACCTCGACATTTAATAGTGAAGCTTGCAAATTCCAAAGATAAGGAGAAGATCCTTAAAGCAGCAAGAGAAAAAAAGTCCCTGACTTTTATGGGGAGGAATATTAGGGTAACAGCAGACCTCTCCACAGAGACCTGGCAGGCCAGAAAGGGCTGGCAGGATATATTCAGGGTCCTAAATGAGAAGAACATGCAACCAAGAATACTTTATCCAGCAAGGCTTTCATTCAAAATGGAAGGAGAGATAAAGAGCTTCCAAGACAGGCAGGAACTGAAAGAATATGTAACCTCCAAACCAGCTCTGCAAGAAATTTTAAGGGGGACTCTTAAAATTCCCCTTTAAGAAGAAGTTCAGTGCAACAATCCACAAAAACAAGGACTGAATAGATATGATGACACTAAACTCATATCTCTCAATAGTAACTCTGAACGTGAACGGGCTTAATGACCCCATCAAAAGGCGCAGGGTTTCAGACTGGATAAAAAAGCAGGACCCATCTATTTGCTGTCTACAAGAGACTCATTTTAGACAGAAGGACACCTACAACCTGAAAATAAAAGGTTGGAGAACCCTTTACCATTCAAATGGTCCTCAAAAGAAAGCAGGGGTTGCCATCCTTATATCAGATAAATTAAAATTTATCCCGAAGACTATAGTGAGAGATGAAGAGGGACACTATCTCATACTCAAAGGATCTATCCAACAAGCGGACTTAACAATCCTCAATATATATGCCCCGAATGTGGGAGCTGCCAAATATTTAAACCAATTAATAACCAAACTGAAGAAATACTTTGATAATAATACACTTATACTTGGTGACTTCAATCTAGCTCTTTCTATACTAGATAGGTCTTCTAAGCACAACATATCCAAAGAAACGAGAGCTTTAAATGACACACTGGACCAGATGGATTTCACAGATATCTATAGAACTTTACATCCAAACTCAACTGAATACACATTCTTCTCAAGTGCACATGGAACTTTCTCCAGAATAGACCACATACTGGGTCACAAATCGGGTCTGAACCGATACCAAAATATCAGGATAGTCCCCTGTATATTCTCAGACCATAATGCCTTGAAATTAGAACTTAATCAAAACAAGAAGTTTGGAAGGACCACAAACACGTGGAGGTTAAGGACCATCCTGCTAAAAGATGAAAAGGTCAACCAGGAAATTAAGGAAGAATTAAAAAGATTCACAGAAACTATTGAGAATGAAGATACAACCGTTCAAAATCTTTGGGATGCAGCAAAAGCAGTCCTGAGGGGGAAATACATCGCAATACAAGCATCCATTCAAAAACTGGAAAGAACTCAAATTCAAAAGCTCACCTTACACATAAAGGAACTAGAGAAAAAGCAACAAATGGACCCCACCCCCAGCAGAAGAAGACAGTTAATTAAAATTCGAGCAGAACTAAATGAAATCGAGACCAAAAGAACTGTAGAACAGATCAACAGAACCAGGAGTTGGTTCTTTGAAAGAATTAATAAGATAGATAAACCATTAGCCAACCTTATTAAAAAGAAGAGAGAGAAGACTCAAATTAATAAAATCATGAATGAGAAAGGAGAGATCACTACCAACACCAAGGAAATACAAACGATTTTAAAAACATATTATGAACAGCTGTACGCCAATAAGTTAGGAAATCTAGAAGAAATGGACGCATTCCTGGAAAGCCACAAACTACGAAAACTGGAGCAGGAAGAAATAGAAAACCTGAACAGGCCAATAACCAGGGAGGAAATTGAAGCAGTCATCAAAAACCTCCCAAGACACAAGAGTCCAGGGCCAGATGGCTTCCCAGGGGAATTCTATCAAACGTTTAAAGAAGAAATCATACCTATTCTACTAAAGCTGTTTGGAAAGATAGAAAGAGATGGAGTACTTCCAAATTCGTTTGATGAGGCCAGCATCACCTTAATTCTGAAACCAGACAAAGATCCCACCAAAAAGGAGAATTACAGACCAATATCCCTGATGAACATGGATGCAAAAATTCTCAACAAGATACTAGCCAATAGGATCCAACAACACATTAAGAAAATTATTCACCATGACCAAGTAGGATTTATCCCCGGGACACAAGGCTGGTTCAACACTCGTAAAACCATCAATGTGATTCATCATATCAGCAAGAGAAAAACCAAGAACCATATGATCCTCTCATTAGATGCAGAGAAAGCATTTGACAAAATACAGCATCCATTCCTGATCAAAACCCTTCAGAGTGTTGGGATAGAGGGAACTTTCCTCGACATCTTAAAAGCCATTTACGAAAAGCCCACAGCAAATATCATTCTCAATGGGGAAGCACTGGGAGCCTTTCCCCTAAGATCAGGAACAAGACAGGGATGTCCACTCTCACCACTGCTGTTCAACATAGTACTGGAAGTCCTCGCCTCAGCAATCAGACAACAAAAAGACATTAAAGGCATTCAAATTGGCAAAGAAGAAGTCAAACTCTCCCTCTTCGCCGATAACATGATACTCTACATAGAAAACCCAAAAGCCTCCACCCCAAGATTGCTAGAACTCATACAGCAATTTGGTAGCGTGGCAGGATACAAAATCAATGCCCAGAAATCAATGGCATTTCTATACACTAACAATGAGACTGAAGAAAGAGAAATTAAGGAGTCAATCCCATTTACAATTGCACCCAAAAGCATAAGATACCTAGGAATAAACCTAACCAAAGAGGCAAAAGATCTATACCCTAAAAACTATAGAACACTTCTGAAAGAAATTGAGGAAGACACAAAGAGATGGAAAAATATTCCATGCTCATGGATTGGCAGAATTAATATTGTAAAAATGTCAATGTTACCCAGGGCAATTTACACGTTTAATGCAATCCCTATCAAAATACCATGGACTTTCTTCAGAGAGTTAGAACAAATTATTTCAAGATTTGTGTGGAATCAGAAAAGACCCCGAATAGCCAGGGGAATTTTAAAAAAGAAAACCATACCTGGGGGCATCACAATGCCAGATTTCAGGTTGTACTACAAAGCTGTGGTCATCAAGACAGTGTGGTACTGGCACAAAAACAGACACATAGATCAATGGAACAGAATAGAGAACCCAGAAGTGGACCCTGAAATGTATGGTCATCTAATATTCGATAAAGGAGGAAAGACTATCCATTGGAAGAAAGACAGTCTCTTCAATAAATGGTGCTGGGAAAATTGGACATCCACCTGCAGAAGAATGAAACTGGACCACTCTCTTTCACCATACACAAAGATAAACTCAAAATGGATGAGAGATCTAAATGTGAGACAAGAGTCCATCAAAATCATAGAAGAGAACACAGGCAACACCCTTTTTGAACTCGGCCACAGTAACTTCTTGCAAGATACATCCACAAAGGGAAAAGAAGCAAAAGCAAAAATAACTATTGGGACTTCATCAAGATAAGAAGCTTTTGCACAGCAAAGGATACAGTCAACAAAACTAAAAGACAACCTACAGAATGGGAGAAGATATTTGCAAATGACATATCAGATAAAGGGCTAGTTTCCAAAATCTATAAAGAACTTATTAAACTCAACACCAAACAATCCAGTCATGAAATGAGCAAAAGACATGAAGAGAAATCTCACAGAGGAAGACATGGACATGGCCAACATGCACATGAGAAAATGCTCTGCATCACTTGCCATCAGGGAAATACAAATCAAAACCACAATGAGATATCACCTCACACCAGTGAGAATGGGGAAAATTAACAAGGCAGGAAACAACAAATGTTGGAGAGGATGCGGAGAAAAGGGAACCCTCTTACACTGTTGGTGGGAATGTGAACTGGTGCAGCCACTCTGGAAAACTGTGTGGAGGTTCCTCAAAGAGTTAAAAATAGACCTGCCCTACGACCCAGCAATTGCACTGTTGGGGATTTACCCCAAAGATTCAGATGCAATGAAACGTCAGACACCTGCACCCCGAGGTTTCTAGCAGCAATGGCCACAATAGCCAAACTGTGGAAGGAGCCTCGGTGTCCATCGAAAGATGAATGGATAAAGAAGATGTGGTTTATGTATACAATGGAATATTACTCAGCCATTAGAAACGACAAATACCCACCATTTGCTTCAACGTGGATGGAACTGGAGGGTATTATGCTGAGTGAAATAAGTCAATCGGAGAAGGACAAACAGTGTATGTTCTCATTCATTTGGGGAATATAAATAATAGTGAAAGGGAATATAAAGGAAGGGAAAAGAAATGTTGGGAAATATCAGGAAGGGAGACAGAACATAAAGACTCCTAACTCTGGGAAACGAACTAGGGGTGGTGGAAGGGGAAGAGGGCAGGTGTTGGAGGGGAATGGGTGACGGGCACTGAGGTGGACACTTGACGGGATGAGCACTGGGTGTTTTTCTGTATGTTGGTAAATTGAACACCAATAAAAATTAATTAAAAAAAAAAGACTATTACACAGTTATATAGTGATGGAGCAAAGCTCCAAGCTCAGATATTTTTGCTTCACTGTGTTAACTCTTTGTTTGAAACAAACATTTGTACAGTATTTAAGTCTTAAAGGGCACATGTGTTATTTTATTAAATTCTCTAATCATCCCTCTGAAATATTATTTGCATGCTTCATTCAGTGAGATACTCAAAGAATCAAAATTTCCATAACTGAAGCTTAAATACCCAAGCTTCTTTTATTTTTAGTTTTTTAGGATGAAATGTGTCTAAAATATATTCTATCTTCCCTGCCTTCTTAAAAAAATCAGAATAAATAGAAAACAAAACAAAAAAAAACCTACCACCAAATACAGTCAAATGCTTCATTTTTTTCTGTATTCACTTTAGCCTTTGTCCCCATACAAATTAGTTTTTACAGTGTTAATAATTACCTGTGTATGATTTTCATCTGTTTCACTTAAAAATCCAAATAATCCAAAACCTTTCTATATAGCTATAAAATTTTCACATTTATAAATGGCTGAATAAAAGGTATACTATAATTTACTTTATAATTCTACCCTCTTGGTCAGTTTATTTTTCTTCTATTATTATTGTTGCTATGCTAATTAAGTAACACTGTAATAAAAATATTTGAGTTTACACACACATTTTCATTTTTCTGGTTACTTCTTTAGGATAAATCCAAGGAATATAATAACTGGGATAAAAATATAAATATTTTATTTTCACAAACACATTTGGTATTGAACTCTTTCCAAATGAGTTACATCAATTTACACTAACAAGTAATGTGTGATCATACTATTTCACTGCAACTAAAGAATATAGAAGGAAATTTCAAAATACTATAAAGCTCATTTAATGGATATAAAAAAATCTCAATTGTTTCATTTTATTTTATTTATTTATTATTTTTTAAAAAAGATTTTATTTATTTATTCATGAGAGACACACAGAGAGAGAGGCAGAGACACAGGCAGAGGGAGAAGCAGGCTCCATGCAGAGAGCCTGACATGGGACTCGATCCCAGGTCTCCAGGATCTCCGGGTCTCCTGAACTGAAGGCGGCGCTAAACCACTGAGCCACCCGGGCTGCCCTCAATTGTTTTATTTAAACATTTTAAAAAAATAAGTAGTATAATCATCTGGTAAAAGTTTGAAGAGTATGAAAGAGTACACAGGAAAAAAGTCTGTCTCCTACTTGGTACCTTCAGCCCAGAGGTAACTGCTGGTACTTACCAGTTACCATATACCCTTACAAAGACAATTATGTATTCATGAGTATTAATTACTCATTTAGCCCTGTTTTTCACAAAAATGGATATCCTATGGTTTTAGAAGGCATTTTGATTACGAGTTAGATGATCAGTTTTCTATTTGCTTATTTGCACTAAATATCTCAACCCCCACCCCCACCCCTGCCACCATCGGGAGGCTTGACCTTCCCCTCTCCTTTCTTTATGTTTTTTTTTTAAGATTTATTTATTTATTTATTTGTTTATGATAGACATAGAGAGAGAGAGGGAGGCAGAGACACAGGAGGAGGGAGAAGCAGGTTCCATGCCAGCAGCCCGACGTGGGACTTGATCCCAGGACTCCAGGATCACACCCTGGGCCAAAGGCAGGTGCTAACCCCCCCGAGCCACCCAGGGATCTCCCTTCTTTATGTTTTTAATATAAAAAAAGTTTCAAACTTCTAGGAAAGTTGCAAGATTGGTATGAATTCCTGTATTCTTGTCTCCCAGATGCTAAATTGTTATCATTTAAATATGTTTTTTTTAAAGATTTACATTTTTAAAAAAGATTTATTCATTCATTCATAAGAGACACACAGAGAGAGAGGCAGAGACATAGGCAGAGGGAGAAGGAGGCTCCACGCAGGCAGTCCGATATGGGACTGATCCCGGGACTCCAGGATTTAGAATCCACGCTCTAAGCCGAAGGCAGATGCTTAACTGCTAAGTCACGTAGGCTTAGCACTAATACCTTTTTAAAAAAAGATTTTATTTATTTATTTATTTACTTATTTATTTGAGAGAGAGAAAGAGAGAGAGAGAGAGAGAGAGAGAGAGAGAGAGAGAGAGAGAGAGAGGAGTGGGGGGAGGGGCATAGGGAGAGGGAGAGCAACAAGCAGACTCTCCAGTCATGGGGGAGCCTGACTCCGGGCTCAATCACAGTACCCTGAGATCATGACCTGAGACAAAGTCAGACACTTAACCGACTGAGCCACCCAGGTACCCCTAACAGTTTAAATTCCATTCTAACCCCCTCAAGAATCTGTTTAACTTTCTTTTTTTTCCATACTTGCAAATCCCTTCTGAGACAGTGGAGAAATCAGGCTTTTATTATCCCCAGTATATTTATTTATTGTTTAATCAAATAATTTACTTCTTCAGTGTGACCCATTTCTGACTTCTGGCTATCTCTTCCACCTACCCTGTCACATCTCTTTCTTTAATCGCTCTGCTTCCTTGCAGTGCACAGCAGCCACTTTCTCACCACCACCAGATTTTCTTGGAAGCTCAGCATCCTGCTACCACTGAGCTCCTTTCTTTATTCCTCACTGAATGCTGTCACTTTGGCACAGCACCTCTTCCCCCTCATTACCCTCTTCCCTGAAGGCTTTCCATACCAGCAGGAGAGAAGGAGAAGGTGAAAGGGAAATGTAAAGGGGAAGGTGAAAAAGGAAAGGGGAAAGTGGGAACCCTAGTCTTTTAAAATAGAATATGATGAGTATGCTTTCACCTCTTCTTATTCATTATTGAAATTTACTACTGTATTGTATTACACTTCAGTAATGTTCTCAGGACTACTTGGGCACTGTTAAGGTACTAGGTTTGTAATTTTCAGACTCATTTTACAGTTATTCTTGTTTCTCCTTTCCTGTCATTTGTTAATTTCCTCAAACATTTCCTATCCCTTCCCTTTTATTTTTTTTTAAAGATTTTATTTATTTATTCATGAGAGAGAGGGGGGAGGGGAAAGGCAGAGACACAGGCAGAGGGAGAAGCAGGCTCCATGCAGGGAGCCCAATGTGGGACTTGATCCCCAGACCAGGAATCACGCCCTGAGCTGAAGGCAGATGCTCAACTGCTGAGCCACCCAGGCATCCTTGGAGGTATTATTTGAATAATGTGATCATAGATGATTCTAATTTCATTTTTGTTGTAAATGACTGACCTCTAACAGAGACAGACTCCAAAAGACTCTTTAGCAGGGAAACTGGGGACTTCTGATACTCATGCTTTCCCAGTCTGCTACTCAGAGGATCTGACTGTTTATTTCCCTCTAAATTTGTTCTCTATAAACAAAGATATGTTGATAAACACGAAATGGAAATGTTTATATCCTACTTGCTCTAAAAAGGAGATGGACAACTATTTAAAATGTAGATCATATGTCAGTACAACTAATTCATGTTAGAAAACTAAGCTTCAGAGAGGGTAGGGACTTACTTAAGGTCACCTAGTGGCAGAGGCAAAGCTAAAGCATTAAATCCTGATTTTGTCTCTGGCATTTTATATTTACACCATCCTATTTGAAGGGTAAAGGAAAAAAATACTTCAATACCATGCTAAAAAAGTATCTAATTCCTACCTGAAAAGGATGTGAAGATATGAACCAAGGCCAGTTAAAATATGCCACCATGCATGAAATTGTGTGGCAACACCTATGATAGGTGGCATCTTCTTTCGAAAGTTCCTGTGTGAAGAGGGAGAAAGAAATCACCAGGTTATTATCAGTTTTTTAATATTTAGCAACTAATGCTGACAAGCCTTTGAACACTTTGAAGTGTTACTCTCAGACATGGAAATTATTTAATTTCCTTAAGTCTGCTGTAGTCTGCATACTGTTTTCCAAAGTGTATTCTGAGGAATAGTGTTCCTAGCAGAAGTTTCATGAAGAAATGACCCCGTGTTCAAAAAAATAGGAAATAGTAATAGTTTATTGCCCCCTTGCAGACTGCAATGTCTATTAACAGAATGAAGGCTGTGAGAAGTCCTATCATAACTACAAGAGTTATTTTCATTTTTTTCAGGTAATGTACTAATGCACAAAACCCTTCCTTCAAGTAATATCTTAAGAATACTTTATGGAACAAGTGTTCCCTAGAATACAATTTGGGAAACATTGGTCTACTTAGCTATTCACTCAAGAAACCAGACACATGCTTTTCCTTGCCCTACATACAACCATCATCTTAGATAAGCACCATACAGTCTACAAAGTACTTTTGTAAATCTTATTTCACTTCATAGTGAGTCTTTGAGGTAGCTATTATTAGCTTTGCTTTACAGATGAGGAACCTAAAATTCAGAGACCAAGTTGCCCAAGTCACTTAGCTAAGTGGCACAGCTGAGTCTCAAATTTTATATTTTTTGATTGTGTACCATATTAATATTCTCATTTATTAGAAGAGAAAAAATCAATGTAAAACTATTTTTCTAGATATCCCATAAATTTTTGAGACAATTACCATCTCTAAGAATCTACTTTATTTCTTAGTGGCTCTCATTCAGAGGATGATGACTTATCTCAGCAATGTAAATGCTCTGTCCAATGGGGCTTGTGATCGGTAATACTGATTCAGAACCATTCATTGAGAATTCAGATTTTTTTTTTTAAAGATTTTATTTAGTTATTCATAAGAGACACACACACACACACAGAGGCAGAGACACAGGCAGAGGGAGAAGCAGGCTCCATGCAGGGAGCCTGACACGGGACTCAATCCCAGGTCTCCAGGATCAGGCTCTGGGCTAAACCGCTGAGCCACCCGGGCTGCTGGAGAATTTAGATTTCTAAGCAAGATACATTACTTGTCTGTTGGTGTACATTTAAAATACACATTTACTTATTTAATTTTTTATTACAGAAAATTTCAAACGTGTGCAATGTGGGCAAAATAATAATGTACCCATTATCCAGCTTAACAATTATCACTTACAGCCTATCATCTAAACTCTCATGTACTTCTCCCCTTCCATATTTTGAAATAAATCCCAGATATTGTAGCATTTTTAATTCTAAATATTTCAACATGTGTCTCTAAAAGTTTAAAACCTCTTTAAAGGGGTGCCTGGGTGGTACAGTTGAGCAACCAATTTGGTTTCTGCTCAGGTCATGATCTCGGGGTCATGATCTCAGGGTCACAAGATCAAACCCCAAGCTGGGCTCTGGGCTCAGCATAAGTCTGCTTGAGATTCTCACTCCCTTTCCCTCTGCCCATCTTGTTTGTGTGCTCTAATAAATAAATCTTTAAAAAAAAAAACCCAACTCTTTAAAATATAACCATACCATTTTCACATATAAAAGATTAACGATAATCCCTTAATATCACCAAATATTCAATTACTGATCAAAATTTTAATTAATTGTCTCATAAGTTTAAAAGATTTTTGCAGTTTGTTTGCTTGAATCAGAATTAAAAGAAAATCAACACATTGCATTTGGTTGATACTATGTATCTGTTAAGTCTCTAATTTTTAAAAAATATTTTATTTATTGAGAGAGAGTATGCCCACAGGGGGAGGGAGGGGCAGAGGGAGAGGGAGTGATAAAATCCTAAGCAGACTCAGAGCTTGACTTGGGGCTTTATCTCACCACCCAGCAATCAGGACCTGAGCCCAAATCAAGAGTCAGGCACTTAACTGACTGAGCCACCTAGGAGCCCCTTAAGTCTCTTTTAATCTGTACATTCCTGTTCCGTGTTTTATCCCCTCTGCAATTTATGCTGAAGAGACCAGGTCATTCATTCATCTGTAGATTTCCCACAGTCTAAATTTTGCTGATTGCCTCTCTCTAGTGCTTTTCTGTTTATACAAAACTTTAGAGCATAGAATTTTGAGTTGGAAGGACCCACTAGTTTAATCTCTTTAACATGTTCATGTAATGGAAATTGAGGTCCAAAAAGATATTTATCTTTGTGACAGACTAAAGTCCAGAGACCCAAATTCAAACTCTAGTCAATACATAATTGCTGACAGATGGTAAAAGGAACATATGTCTTTCTTAGAAAATAACATTAAGTATATTAAAGTACAAAATTAGGGCAGCCTGGGTGGCTCAGTGGATTAGCACCTGCCTTTGGCCCAGGGCGTAATCCTGGGGACGTGGGATTGAGTCCCATATCGGGCTCCCTGCATGGAGCCTGCTTCTCCCTCTCCCTGTGTCTCTGCCTCTCTCTCTGTGTCTCTCATGAATGAATAAATATGATCTTAAAAATTATATACATGTATCTCACATGCTTCTTATAAATCATTTCTTCAACACAGCAGATTAGGCAGCTTTCAGATGCCTAACTAGTATCTGATCAACTCTACAAATCCCTACAGATACTACAAAATAGTCTTTGGTCCAAATTTTTAGGTTAATTAAACAAGTATTCTCAGAATTTAACTTTATTGTGCTGTACATACTTTTTTAACTTCAACAATGGCAAAAATTCACATCATGGCACTACTAATTCTATATGCTTATGAAATTCTCTGCTAAATAGATTGCTTCCAAAAATATTTCTCAAAGATTGAAAATAAATCTTACCTCAGTGAATCACAAAAGATGTTATCTATGTTCCATAATAGAAATCCCAATAAAAATATACCCAAGGATGTATAACCAAGTCCTCTGAGCCATGGATAAACCCTGTGGGAAAAAAAGGGAAAGCAAAATGAAATTTTGTTAAGTCAAGTCATGATCAGAGCTTGAAGCTATTGCTTTCATGAGAAGGAAAGGTTTTCGTTAGTATTAAAAGCAAACCTATTTATTAAATTCTCAAAAAAAATCTCTAATACATTTGCCTATTACATTTAGCCATTAAAAATGAGAAAGAATATGCCATTAAGACTTTGGTAAGTGTTTTAAGAAAGTAATCTGAAGGTCCTCAATAACTTTATCAGTTCCCTGGAAGAGGGAGGGGAGTGCTGGAACGGAATTAACATTGACTGAGTCACCTGCTCTGTGTTAGGCAGGCACCACGGTAATTAGATACACAAGCAAATGAATAAAATCTTCAAATAAACCCTAAATAATACCTATTATTCTTTGCACTTCACTAATGAGAAAACTGAAGCTTGGTGAGTTACTCAAAACAAGAACATTGGCTTATATATTCTTATAGCTTCAATGTATCATTGCCTTAGATTAAACTGGATATATTTCAAGTGTATATCTGATCAGTACATTTGTATATATCCATGAAACACTACAATCAAGATAATAAACATATCCATCATTTCTAAAAGCTTAGTTTGCATTTTTTAGAATGTTATATAAATGAAGTAACACAACATATCCTCTTCATGGTATGGCTTCCTTCACTTGGCATAATTATTTTAAAATTCATCCATGTTGTTATGTGTACTGATACTTCATTTCCTTTAATTGCTGAGTAGTATTCCATTATATGGATATACCACAATTTGTTTATCTGTCCAAATGTTGGTAGATATTTATGTTGTTTCCAGATTTTTTGATAACAAATAAAACACCTATGAACACTGATAAGATTATGAGGGGTAGGGGAAGGAAGGGCAGAGGGAGAGGGAGAAGCAGGCTCCCCAATGAGCAGGGAGCCCAACTTGGGGCTTGATCCTAGGACCTGGAGATCATGACCTGAGCCAAAGATGCTTAACCAATGGAGCCACCCAGGTACCCCTCTATGAGTGTTTTTTGTTTTATATCCTCACCAACACTTGGTATAACATGGGTTTTTGTTTGTTTGTTTTGTTTTCATTTTAGTTGTTCCTCATGTTAGTGATCTCATTGTGGTTTTAATATGCATTTCTCTAATGACTAATATTATAGAATATCTTCTCATGTGCTATTTGCCATCCATGTACCTTCTTTGATACAGTGTTTGTTCACTCTTTGCCTGTTTAAAAAGTTTGTTTGCCTTATTAAGTTGTAAGAGTTCTTTACATATTCTAAACATTAATTTTTTAAGATGATACTTTTTCTATTCATGAGAGACACAGAGAGAGAAGTAGAAACATAGGCAGAGGGAGAAGCAGGCTTCCTATGGGGAACCTGATGAGAGACTTGATCCCAGGACCCCAGGATCATGATCTGGGCCAAAGGCAGACGCTCAACCACTGACACACCCAGGTGCTCCTATCCTAAACATTTAAGTCCTTTGCTGGATATATACTTGTATTTTCTCCAAGCCTGTGATTTGGCTTTCACTTTAACAATGTCTTTTGAAGAACAAAAATTTGTTATTTTGATAAAGTTTATCAATTTTTCACTACAGTTTGTATTTTTTGTATCCTATTTAATAACTTTGCCTAGCCGAAGGCTGCAAAGACTTCTACAGTTTCCTCTAAAAGTTTTATAATTTTAGCTTTTATATTTAGGGATGATTCAATTCTCATAATCTTTGTAATGGCATTAAATTTTATAATGGCATGAGTTTAAGTTCATTTTATTTTTTATTTTTTTCAAAGATTTTATTTATTTTTCATGAGAGACAGAGAAAGAGGCAGAGACACAGGCAGAGGGAGAAGCAGACTCTCCGCAGGAGCCCAATGTGGGGTTCGATCCCAGACCCCAGGATCACGACCTGAGTCAAAGGCAGATGCTCAACCACTGAGCCACCCAGGCGTCCCTTAAGTTCATTTTATTTTTATTTAGGTTTTTTTAAAAGATTTTATTTATTCATGAGAGACACACAGAGAGAGAGGCAGACACACAGGTAGAGGGAGAAGCAGGCTCCATGCAGGATGCCCGATGTGGGACTCAATCCCAGGTCTCCAGGATCATGCCCTGGGCTGAAGGTGGCGCTAAACTGCTGAGCCACCTGGGCTGCCCTGTTAAGTTCATTTTAAAAATAAGAATATCTAGTTGTTTCAGCATAATTTACTGAAAAGAATATCCTTTCCCCCACACAATTACCTTTGAAAATGTTTACTTAACATCAGGTCAGTATGGATGAGTGGTCTACTTTTGGATGT
Organism: Vulpes lagopus; assembly: GCF_018345385.1. NCBI lineage: Eukaryota > Metazoa > Chordata > Mammalia > Carnivora > Canidae > Vulpes > Vulpes lagopus. Next base: position 27,945,182 of record NC_054838.1, on the reverse strand, counting down.
TTTATTGATCTATAATTCACTCTTACCACTAATACCACATTGTCTTGATTAGTGTAGCACAGAGCATATCAAGGAGTGTAAGTCCTCTAACTTTGTCATTTTTTAAAGATTTATTTATTTGAGATAGGGAGAGAGGGAGGGAGAGAGAAAGAGAAAAAGAGAGAGCAAGCATGCATGCACACATGAGCTGGGGAGAGGGGCAGACGGAGAGGGAGAAGCAGGCTCCCCACTGAGCAGGAGCCTGATGCCCAAGACCCAGGATCATGACCTAAGCCAAAGGCAGACACCTAACTGATTGAGCCACCCACATGCCCCCATCATTCTTTTTAAAAACTGTTTTAGTTCTTCTGGATCCTTTGCATTCCCCTGTAAATTTCAGAATCATTTTCTCAATTTTTACCAAAAAATCTGCAGAGATTTTGAGTGTGATTGAGTTAAACATACATATAGGTCAGTTGGGGAGAACTGACATCTTAACAATATTGAGTTTTCTAATCCACGAATGTGGTACATCTATCCATTGATTTAGGTCTTCTTTGATTTTTCTCAGCAAAAAAACTGTCCATCATAGTTTCCCAAATGCAGGTCTTACATACAGTTGCTAAATGTAATCCTTAATCTGATGTTTTTTGGTGCTCCTAGAAATTGTACTTTTGAAATTTAAATTGTTCACTGCTAATGTACAGAAATATGATTTCTGAATATCACCTGAATTTCATGAACTTGCTGAATTCCAACTTACTGCTTCTAGTGGTTTTTTGGTACATGTCCTATGACGTTTTACATATATGTGATTTGCAAATACTATAATGGATATGCCTTCAACTAGTATAATCTTGAATAGAAATGATGATAATATATATTTTTGTTTTATTCATTTTAAAGATAATTTTTTTAAACATTTCATGACTACATATGTCAAATACTGTAGAGTTTACAGGTTAAAAAGTTCCCTTCTATTACTAATTTGCAAAGCGTTTTATTTTGTTTTTAGTTTATAAATAGCTGTTGAATTTTATAGAATGCTTTTTCTAAATCTACTATCTTCATGTACTTTTTCTCCTTTATTTTTTAATATGGTGAATGACAAGAATGAATTTTCTCAAATATTTTAACTAAAAGTATTTCTATATATATGAATAAAAAAGACAATCTAAAAACCATCAGGAAAGCACAAACCTGGCTGTGTGTGGAAAAAGCATTATTGCCACTGTTTGATGAAGGTTCTCAGAGAAGATTAGCTTACGAGAGTCATAGTCTATCTTCAGCTTTTCAGAGCTTATCATAACCCCACTTAGGAGAGGCAAGAATGAGTTCCAGGAAACACAGGGCTCAATACAGTGAAGTCATCTGGCAAGGTTGTAGGGTGGGCCAGATGCTGAGAAGTGACAGAAGATGATGAGTGGGGGTAGGGTACTCTCTATTTTCTGCTTCTAAACTTACTTACCAGGGCCAATCTTCAGCTCTCAGCAGTTCAAAGCAAAATTCTTCTGTAGGGTGAAATGAATGTCTTTGGTTATCCAGGCAGCAGGGTACACAGAAGAGAGCAAGAATTTTATCAGCAAATGATCCCTACAAGCTAAGTACAGACAAGACTCTGGGGGCAGACTAGACTACGCGTTATTATCAGTTATGTGAATGTATAATACAGAAGACCTTCAACATATCTGTGTTGGAAGTCACATTGCTTCATTCTGGACTGCTTTCCTGAGTAGTGCATAGCTATTATCTGAGAAATCCCTTCCCTTCCTCTTCACCTTGAGAACTGTCTTCACCTCTTTCGACGCTGGATTTCCTCATGTCTTCTCTTTTTTAAGTTTACTCTCTCATTATGATCAAATACATCCCTCAGTAGGTTTCTGAGTAATAGTTCATGGGCTATAAGTTTTTGTGAGAACTCAAATATATGAGTTGGCAGTTTGGCTAGCTATAGGATTCTAGATTAAAATTCTGTAATTCTAGCTGCCAGTTTTGTTTTGATAAGCCTCAAACCTGATCCTTTGTATGTATATCTGCCTTCTAATTCTACAAACTTATGGAATCCTAGTCAAGAATTCTGAAACTGGCATGGGTCTATTTCTACCCATTGTGTTGAATAGCCAGTGGGTTCTTTCAATGTAATAGTTTTTGTCTTTCAATTATAGGCTATTTTCTTAAATAATTTTGGTAATGATTCCTTCCCTTCCATTTTATCTGCATTGTCCCCTCCCCCTTTTTTTATGTTGGTTCTTGTATCTGGCCCAGTAATATTTCTATTGAATCTCTTCTCCATTTCTTTTGTAATACCCTGATGGCATCCAGGGATGTGTATGTGTGTGTGTGTGTGTGTGTGTGTGTGTGCGTATGTGTGTGTGTGCCTGTCTTTGCTTCTGCCTTTTCTGCTGTGAAGCCCAGAGACTTCTCCATAGCAGTGGTGATGAGTGGTCCCAACGGTCCTGAGGCCTTGTGCTGTCTTGTTTACTCTGGACCATACCATGGATTTAGTGCCTTTTCTGCGCTGTGGTAGAGACTCTTACTGGTGGATGGGGGATGATGGACTATAAATGCAATCCCAATGTGTGTTCAGAAGAAGGAATTTCAGTGGCTTTTTTAACTGTACATTTCAAATCCTTCACTTCAGTTTTTCATTTTATCATATCTTTAGTACCTTTTGGTGGGGGGAAGGGATTCTCTAAACATTCTTTTTTTATTGCATCATACTCTTGATTCATAGATATAGTATATTTCTAGGAATATGAATGGATTAATGATATTTATTGTTTTGTCATTTTTGAAGTTTTCTTCTTCATTCATAAGCTGTTTCGTCTAAGCTGACTTTCTTCCCTTGTTTTGGCCTCTATCTTTCATATTGAATGCATTCATCATGTCTGGCACTCTCTCCTCATTAAAGGTGACCACATGCTCTAAGCATATGATTGAGGCCCTAACACTAGTAACCTTCATTGTAGAGTTATTTTGCTAGGCCAATTGTTAGGGAACTCCCAAATCAGTATCTTTAGGTCCTTTAGGCTTCTCATATTCCCTAAAAGAAGATTCTCTCAATTTTCTCCTTAGAGGTTTTTACATTCAACATTCAAAATGCATAAGGTCACCCAATGTCTGATTTCATCACAGTATTCACATGCTCAGTTGTGTCTGGCAAAACCCAATCTAGAGACATTGTTCACTCTTACTAGAGTGTAAACCTACAGGTTCCTGCAGTTGTTCAGTGGTATGGAGTAAGTGAGAATATGTAAGCATTTAATAGCTTCTTAAGACTTTTAACCAGTCTTCTTTAAGACCCCTCTTCCAACTGCGTTTCCAAACTTCTGTTGCTGCTAATGCTTGATACTCAATACTTGAGAAAATTCTGATGTAAACTGGAGGTTCTTTGTTTAAAATCTGGCTTTCTTGGGTGAGCACTAATCCATCTATCACTAAAATTTATTGAGTCTTCCTGTGGGTTTACGCTTTATAAATAAATTCCTTTGTTGGAGTCTTAGTAGGGTTTCAGAAGGGAGCAAAATTAGATTGAAGATGTTGATCTTCAGTATTACATCTGTTTTCATTAATTTCTGCCCTTTAGTAGTTGCATTCTTCATTTCTGTGTGGATTGATTCTACTGATCTGTTTTCTAATTACTGAAGTTGTATGCTTAGTTCAATATTCTTTAGCTTCTCTACTTCTAATGTAAATATCTAAGGCTACATTTCTCTCTAAGAACCAGTACTTTGTAGTACTTGTAGTACTTACTTAGTACTTTCACTGATTATAAGTATTATATTATTTCTACTTTGATTTCTTTCTTTCTTTTTTCTTTACTTGTATTTCCAAGTGTGGTTTTAAGTTTCCAACTATATGGACTGTTTTGACTAATCCTGTTTTAGCTAATTGTACTATAGTCAGAGAACATGTTATGCTTTAAAGTTTTTTGAACCTTGCTTTAAATGTAATGTCTGGTAGACTTAATAACTACTCCATGCATGCTTGAGAAGACCAAGCATCCTTTAACTTAAATATATTAAATCAATTTGTTATTATATTATTCAAATTTTGTCTGTATCCTTGTTCATATAATTACTGCATTAAAATCTCAGCATGATGGAGCACTGATATACTTTTGTTTGTAATTCTGTCAATTTTTGCTTAAAATTTTCCATACAAGGTTTAGAATTGCCTTTTCTCCCCTGGTAAATCAAATCTCTTAAAAAATCAAAATCTCTTAATCCTAGCGAACACATTTGTTTTAAATAATGCCTTAAAATTTTTTTTGTTATTAAAATGGCTAGTCCAACTTTCTTTTAGTCAGTATTTGTGTGGCACATACTGTTTTTATATCCTTTTATTTTAAAATTATTATGTATTTATGTGGGTTTTTTGAGACTTATCAGGTGAGTTTTATTATCAAATGTAATAATTCTATGAAAACTCTGTAGTATTGTAGTAAGTATTACTTTCTATCTTAAGTCTTTCAGAGCTTTGGGCAGACAGCATTTTATGGCATCAAGTATAAACAACTCTGTTTCTGATCTTAAGTGCCAGTTGTCACTAATTTTCACACAAAATGGTTTTTTGTTTTTTCCTACAGCAGTTAAACGGCCTTTGCTAGTCAGGTGAAGAGAGAATGTCTGGCTCTCCACTCAAGCTGTTAAAGTAATGCAAAGTAAGTGAAAATAATAGCCACATAAATCTGCATGGCATTGCATCCAAGTTAAGGATAATAGCAGTAACTTAAAGCAACGTGCATTTAATTAAGTCCTGTTTTCCTCTTTTGAGTTTCAAAAAGCAGCAGTACTAACTTGCTAGAATGCAACTAACATTGCTCTTCTGTAGCATAAACACAGCTAAATACAGAGTGTTAAACACTGACACTATCGGTACTTGCTCTAACTGCTTTATTAGTGTTTCTTGGTCCAGCATGCTGACTATAATACTATGCTTTTGAAAGTTTTAATCAGGGGCACCTGGGTGGCTCAGTGGTTGAGCATCTGCCTTCAGCTCAGGTCATGATCCCACAGTCCTGGGATGGAGCCCCACACTGGGCTCCCTGCTCACAGGGAGCCTGCTTCTCCCTCTGCCTCTCTCCACTTGCTTACTCTATCAAATAAATAAACTCTTAAAAAAAAAAAAAGTAAGTTTTAATCATTTGACAGTTAAGGCATTAGAGAGAAAGGTTTAAGACTATATATATATATATATTTTTTAAGATTTTATTTATTTATTCATGAGAGACACAGAGAGAGCAGAGACACAGGCAGAGGGAGAAGCAAGTTCCTCGAGGGAAGCCTCATGCAGGACTCGATCCCTGGACCCTGGATCACACCCTAAGCTGAAGGCAGACGCCCAACTGCTGAGCCACCCAGTTGTCCCAAGGCTATAACTTAATATATACAAGCATTCATTTCAATTAGTATATTGCTTTCTATAATACACTGTTGAAATATTCTCATTTTATGATATAAAAAACTATGGAATTTCTTTTATCAAAGTCCAAACCATCAGTAATGGGCAAAGCACAATATAAAATAATATATATAAGCCACAATGTTTAGTTATAGTTTAAACTTGAAATTACTAACTACACATAGCTGCTTCATTTTTGGTTTTGCATTTTGGCTTCTAGTTCATTCCTATTCATAACTGGTACCTGTTGAGAAAAGAGATGCAACTTTTAAGCTATCTATGTTTCTTTTTTTTTTTAATTTTTAAAAGATTTTATTTATTTATTCATGAGACACACACACACACACACACACACACACACACACACACACACAGAGGCAGAGACACAGACAGAGGGAGAAGAAGGCCCTATGCAGGGAGCCTGATGTGAGACTCGATCCTGGGTCTCCAGGATCACGCCCTGGGCTGAAGGTGGCACTAAACCACTGGGCCACCAGAGCTGCCTGTTATCTATGTTTCATGGTGGGTGTACAATGTACTGTGTATTTATGTTTTAATCACACTTCTTATGAATAACACATTGCTGGATTTCCTTTCCTTGCTTGAGAGCCTTTGTTTTTAATTCCTTAGTTTTGTCCATTTATATTTACTGTGATTACTGATATATTTTGAATAATTTCTATCCTTTTGTTTTCTGCTTTGTATTTGTTCTGGTTTCTCTCTGCTTCCCTTTTAACTCTTCTTTTCCTAATATCTTTTAGATTCAGTTTCTGTAATTCTATTTACTCCCTCATGTTTTTGGAAGTCACTACAAAATCAATTACTGGTTTAATGGTTATCAAAAATACACATGTAAAATCTAAAATTGATCACTGTCTGTACCTTCTTCCCAAATAAAAAGGATCTTAAATAACATGTGAGATACCAGAGAATAATCTTAGTTATATAGTTCCTATCTTTAGAATTGTGGGTACACAATTCTAAGTTGATGGCTAATTTCTCTTAGCATTTTGAAGATAATAGTCTACTGTGTTTTGGCTTCCATTGTTGCTGCTGACATGTCTGCTGTTAACTATTCCTTTGTTGGTAATATGTTTTTTATCTTTGGGTATCTTAAGAACTCTGTCTTTGGAGTTCAGCAATTTCAGTATGTTTTTTCTACAGGTAACACTTAGAATTCAACTGCAGATAATATCTCTATTGAGAGCAGAAAAGAGTTTAATATTCAATTCCAACAGAAATGATGAATGAGCAAGGATTAGACTCTCCAGGAATGAACACTAGCACAAAATTATCTTGCCAAAGGAACTTTTTCTTTTTCACATTTAGGAAGCTGTAGAATTGGGAAGCCTCTGGACCAAATGTTACACTCAGCATCATACTGTAACCTTAGCTATAATTCATAGACCAGGAAGCTATCATCACACCTGATTCCAAAGCCATGATGCGCACCCTAGATTCACACCAGTAAATGGATACCTTACATACTACCACTTCTCTCCCCCACTTAACTTGGTTCTGAATTCAATCTTATATGAACACATGTGATTGGCAGAACCTGAATATATCTGGAAAATTACCCATAAAAGAAATAAGGGACATACAGTTTTTAGCTTTCCAGCATCTACGTTATAGGAAAATTTGTACCTACTATCTCTTTGAATATCTATTCTGTCCTAATTTTTGCTATTCTTTCCCTTGGAACTGCAATAAGAAGCATTGTTTCTCTGTAATGCTTTCTGGCTTATTTCTTTAGACTTGCCTTCCAGTTTAATTAATTCTCTCTTCATCTGTGTCTAACCCACTTTTTTACCTTATCCATTGAGTTTTTTATTTCAATATATATTTTTTAATGTTAGAAGTTGATTCTTTTTCAAATATGCAATTTCACTTTTGGTATTCTTCTGTTCCTTGGTCACATTTTCATTAAATATTTTCTAAAAAGTTACTTTATATTTCAGCATCTGATTTGGGGGGTTTATTTTTACTGATTTGTGTTTCTCTTTTTACTTATGGAAGCTTATTTCCTCTTCTGATTGTGTACATTTGTTGGATCTCCATCCAATCTGCAGAAATCCTAAGGGACCTACATGAAACTACATTTCTTTAAAGATAATTTACTTTTGTTTCTTTCAGATATACTGGGGCTTTAGGAATGTTGGGTCAGTTTAAGATAATTTTATACCTTGTAGTTTCCCAGATAGTAAAGGTAATGTGTATTTGAATTCACTACCTGTGTAAAGGCAGAACAGTGAATACAAATTGACAGGAGAGTCATATTTTTCTGAAAGACAAGGTGCCTTCTACCTGTCCATGATCTCAGAGTTCATTTGGCAGTTTAGTTTTCAGCTCCTTTTTTGCATTTGGTGCTTTAGAATTTTCTTTACTTTTTTTTTTTTTTTTTAGCTCAGCTATGCATTTAAAAAGATGTTTGTTGTGCTTTATCCACAATTTCTGGATGTTTTGTTATAAAAGAGATTTTCAGATATATCTTGTTATAGTAAACAAAACAAAACAAAAACCCCACCCAAAACAAACAAATAAGTTCTAGAGTTTCAAACTGATTTAAAAATATCTTTACTGATAAGCACTATTCTGAGTTCCAGGGGTTACCATGATAACTAAGACTTCAAGAAACATAATCTAGATGGGCAAGATAGACAGGTAAACAATGAATAACACTAAATGAAATGATCACCAAATGAAGATATAAGAAAGAAGCTATGGGCAAGGCAGATGAAAGAAAGATGTTTTATCTCCTAGGACTTCCACTGTTTTATACTTTTTATAGGTCTGTCATTTGTGTTTCTAAAAGTATTGATATCCTATCTATTAGATTTGATTTAAGGCAAGAACTTACACTTCTTTATACTTTCCTAAGGTGCCTACACAAGAAGTAGAATAAATTAGGGACTTCTGCTTCTGGGAAGATGAAATAGGCACACTTTTCTCTGTTCTTCCTAATAAGTGCAATTAGAAATCCTGAACATTATATAAAAACAAACATAAAAAGATTCTGAAAGGTGGAGAGAAGAAGGCCAACTGGTTAGAGACTTTGGGACCTGAGTTATGCTATAGTGATAAGTTCTGTATTTTCTTTTTGCCTTATTTATCCTAGAGTTGGAACTGAAGATGTTAGCAACCCAGAAATGCCACTAGATACAGACAAAAATATAGCCCAACAAAAGCCTGTTCTCTCTAGCCAAATGACCAGGGAAGAGGCAGCCTAGCAAGACAGAAAACTTATAAAGTAACTACTATTCTATAGTCAAACACCACAGAAAAAAACTGTAGCCTCATTCCCAACCATGCTGCAAAGACTGAGTGAGGAGTCTAGATTTCCTTCCTCATCAGGCCATAAGAAGAAGAGGCTATAACAAAAGATACAGCATTCATGTTATTGCTGTCTTGAAAGGAGAGAAGAAAAGCAGGGCTGAAAAAGTACTTGAAATAATGCCTGAAAACTTTCAAATTTAGCCAAAAACCTCTTCCCCTCAAAACAAAACACAACACTATAAACCCACAGATTCAAGAAGCTGAGTTAACCTCAAACATGTTAAACCCAAACAAATCCACATCAAGATACATTACTGACAGACTTCTGAAAACTAAAGACAAGGGGAAATCTGAAAAGAGTGAGAGAGAAGCAGCACCTTCTTTTAAGAAAAAACCAATTTGAATGACAGGAAGTCTCATCAGAAAACCTGAAGGCCAGAAGAAAGTTGCACAACATTTTTCAAGTTCTGAAGAACTGTCAACCTAGAATGCTGTATCCAGTGAAAAAAATCAAGATACATTCTCACATGAAGAAAAACCTAAAGGATATTGCCAACAGATCTACCCTAAAAGAATGGCTACAGAAGTTTTCTAAACAGGAAATGAGGAGAGAAGGAATTTTAGAATGTTAGAGAGGAAGAAAGAGGAATTGAAAGAGTAAAAATGTAAGTAAATATAATACATTTTTCTTTTCCTTTTGGGTTTTTCTTTCTTTCTCTCTCTCTTTTTTTTAAAGATTTTGTTTATTTATTCATGAGAGACACAGAGAGAGAGAGAGAGGCAGAGACATACACCGACGGAGAAGCAGGCTCCCTGTGGGGAGCCTGATGTGGGACTCAATCCCAGGACCCCAGGATCACAACCTGAGCCGAAGGCAGATGCCCAACCACTGAGCCACTCAGGTGTCCCTTCCTTTTGAGTTTCTAAATTATGTTTTATGGTGGAGCAAAAATCATAGTATTATTGTCTGATGTGATTATAAATTCATGTAAAATGCGTATTTTAAGTGGTGCAGGGAAGAGTACTGCTGTAGGTTAAATTTTTTTCCCCTCAAAAAAGATATATTGAAGTCCTAAGCCCCAGTAGCTCAGAATGTGACCTTTTTGGAAATAGGGTCATTGCAGATATAATTAATTAAGTAAGATGAGGTTATACTGGAGTAGAGTGGGCTCCTAATCCAATATGTCTGGTGTTCTTATAAGAAAACAACAATGTAAAGACACAGAAATACAAGGAAAACACCATGGCATGACACAGGCAGAGACTAAAATTATGCAAGTGAAAGTCAAGGAGTAGGAAAGACACCAGTAGGAAAGCAAGTCACCAGTAGGAAAGACACCAGTAGGAAAGCAAGTCACCAGAAGCTAAGAAATAAGGATGGATTCTCGTACAGGTTTCAAAGGAATCACAGCCATACTGACACCTTGATTTCTGACTTCTAGCCTCCAGAACTGTGAAACAAAAAGTATAATTATAAACCAATATCCTTCACAATTACAGATGTAGAAATCATTAACAAAATATTAGCAATTATCATTTGGCAACATATAAAAACAATTTTATACCATGACAATGAGGTTCATTCAGAATACAAACCTGGTTCAATATTGGACAATCAATCAATGGAATAACACCATACTCACAGACTGTAGGAAAAATATGGTCATATCAAGTGATATCAAAAAAACATCTAGTGAAACTGAGCACCTTCCTCAACTTGGTAAACATCTAAAAACCATACAGCCGGGCAGCCCCGGTGGTGCAGTGGCTTAGCGCCGCCTGCAGCCCAGGGCATGATTCTGGAGACCCTGGATCGAGTCCCAAGTCAGGCTCTCTGCATGGAGCCTGCTTCTCCCTCTGCCTGTGTCTCGCCTGTGTCTCTGCCTCTCTCTCTCTCTCTGCATCTCTATGAATAAATAAATAAAAATCTTTAAAAAAACCCAACATAGAGTCAACATTGCACTTACATCAATGGTGAAAAGACTAAACACATTTTCCCTGAAACTGAAAACAAGGGACGGTATCTACTCTCACCCCTCTTATTCAATATAGTCCTGGAAGTTCTAGACAGGACAGTTAGGCAAAAAAGGATACCAAAAGCACATACATTAGAAGGGATGATATAAACTGTCCCTATTTGCAGCAAGTCTCAAGGAATCTAGAAGTCTTCTAGAACTATTGAGTTCAAGGTGGCAGAATACAAGATAAAGAATTTCTATATAATAATAATGAACATGTAGACACCAAAACTGAAAAATAAAATACCATTTACAATTGTTCAAAAAATGGAAACTCCAAAATGCTGACGAACAAAATCAAAGATGATCCAAATAAATGGGGAGACATGTATTTATAGATTGGAAGACCCAGCATGGTAAAGATGTGAATTTATTGCAAATTGATATGTGGGTTTAATGTGATTCCTATCAAAATCCCAGCAAAATTTTAAATATGGATGTATTTAAATGTGTATTATAAAATTTATATGGAAAGACAAAGGAACATAAGCAGCTAAAACAATTTTGAAAAGAACTGAGGAATCAGTCTACATGATTTGAAGAGTTGTTTTATATAGCTAGAGTAATCAAGAGAGTATGGCAGTGGTGGAGGGACAGACACACAGATGAATGTAACAAAATAAAAAACCCAGAAATAGATCCACACAAATACTTACAAATCATTTTTGGGAAAAGAGCAAAAGCAATACAGTGGAGAAATTTCAGATAGCCTTTTCAACCAGTGCTCCTGGGGCAGCTGACATCCATATGTAAAAAAAATGGATCTTGACCTAAGCCTTATGGCATATATAAGAATTAGCTGAAAATAAAGCATGAACTCAAATGTAAAATGTACAACTGTACAAAACTTTTAGAAAAAAAAAACAGGAAAAAATCTAGGGTTAGAGAGAGAGTCCTTATATTTGACATCAAAACTATGATCCATAAAATGAAAACTGATAAACTGGACCATATCAAAATTAAAACCTTTTTTGCTCTGTGAAAGACTCTGTGAAGTGTATGAGATGACAAGGTATATAGACTGGGCAAGAAAATATTTGTGAACTACACGTCTGATGAAGGATTAGTATCAAAAATATGTAAGGAACTCTCAAAACCCAACTAAAAAATAAGAAACAATACCATCAGAAAATGGGTAAAGACACAAACATTTCAACCAAGAGGATATACAGATGGCAAATAGGTACATTAAAATATGTTCATCTTCAGACATTAGGGAAATGAAAATTAAAACTACAATGAGAGATCAGCACATACCTATAAGAATGGCTAAAATAAAAAATAGTGACAACATGAAATATTGACAAGAATGCAGAGAAACTGGGTTAACTGGGTTAACTCAAACACTGCTGGTAGAAATGTAAAATGTCAGACCCACCCTGGAAAATAGCATGGCAGTTCTAAGAAAAACTAAACATATAACCATGATACAATTTAGCAATTCCACTCTGGGTATTTATTCCAGAGACTGGAACATTTATATTCACACAGAAACCTATAAACAAATGTTCATAGCAACTTTATTCCTTATAGTCAAAAACTAGAAACAATTCAGATATCATTTAACAGGTCAATGGTTATGCATCCATACCATGGAATACTACTCAGCAATTGAAAGGGTTGAACCACTGACACATTCAACAACTTGTACTTATCTCCAGTAAATCATGCTGAGTGCAAAAGGCCAATCCCAAAGGTTATATATACTGTATGATTCCATTTACATAATATTTTTGAAATTAAAAAAATTATAGAAATGCAGGAAAGATGAGTGAATGCCAGGCAGGGGTTAAGGATAGCTGGTGAAAGGATGGGGTAGGAAAGAAGTGAGTATGGCTTTAAAAGGACAACACAGGGATCCTTGTGGTGATGGAATTGTTCTGTATCTTGACTCTGCCAATGTTAAATCCTGGTTTTCATATTGTACTATAGTTTTGCAAGACATCATTGGAGAAAACTGGTAAGGGTACAGGAGATTTCTATTATTTTATAATGCATGTGCTTCTATAATTACTTCAAAATAAAACGCTTAATTAAAAAAAGAAAAAAGGATAAATCAATAAATCATGTTATTTATTTATTGAGCACATGCTATGTGGCCAGGTCACGTGGAAGGTACTCACATGAATATTTATTATTTAATCTTCATAAACTCTATAAAGATTATAACTATTTCCTAAAAGATCTCTGGAGTACTGATTCTTTGTGACATTAACTATCTTCCTTAAAAAGTGTTTTGTAAGAAGGGTTTTGAGTCCAGTAGTTTGAGGAACACAAAAACAATTTTTATTTTTACTATAGCATTTTTCAAGGCAATATACTAATGTACATTACAAATATTCAAAAGGAGGCCATCATGCATAGTTTTCCTCTAATTTTGGAACTTTTGTTTTTATAGGATGCCATTTAACACCTTGTTTAAAGAACTAGTATTCATTATCTTATACCACAATAAATGTTGGCCTAAAGCTCTCTATCAATATTACTGCTAGAGTTGCGTTTTATGTATTATTTCAACTTAGCTATAGCTTTATTGCTTGAATATAATTTAAATCATGGCGTTGATCCAAACCACTTACCATGTAACAATATAAATAGATCGAAGTACTAATGTGAAGACCAACATTCCATACATAACCTGAATAAGAAAGGAAAAATGAAGTTAGTAAAATCATTATTCTTTGGCAAAGGAAGTATATTTTGCCTACAAAAGTAGCCCTCTCAAAATTTATTACCTTTGGTTACATTTTATTTATTTCTTTATTTATTGAATTTTATTTATTTATTCATGAGAGACACAGAGCATGAGAGGGAGAAGCAGAGACACAGGCAGAGAGAGAAGCAGGCTCCATGCAGGGAGCCAGACATGGGCCTCGATCCCGGGTCTCCAGGATCACGCCCTGGGCCAAAAGCAGCGCTAAACGGCTGAGCCACCTGTGTTGCCCCTTTTGGTTACATTTTAAAGAACAGACTTTTTGCAAATATCTTCTCCCATCCATAGGTTGCTTTCTTGTTTTGTTGATTGTTTCTTTCACTGTGCAGCTTTTTATTTTGATGAAGTCTCTTATTTTGATGAAGTCTCAATAGTCTATTTTTGCTTTTGTTTTTCTTGCCTCCAGAAACATATCTAGAAAGAAGTTGCTACTGCCAATGTCAAAGAGGTTACTGTGTTCTTCTTTAGGATTTTTATGGTTTCAAGTCTCAGATTTAGCTCTTTAACCCATTTTTATTTTATTTTATTTTTTAAATATTTTTATTTATTTATTCACGAGAGAGAGAGGGGGGGGGGGGGCAAAGACACAGGCAGAGGGAGAAGCAGGCTCCATGCAGGGAGCCCGATATGGGACTCGATCCCGGGACGCCAGCATCACACCCTGGGCTGAAGGCAGGTGCTCAACTGCTGAGCCACCCAGGCCAGGGTACCCTCTTTAACCTATTTTTAATTTATTTTTGTGTATGGTGTAAGAAAGTGGTTCAGTTTCATTCTTTTGCATGTGGCACTCCAGTTTCCCCAACGCCATTTGTTGAAAAGACTTTTTCCCATTGAATATTCTTTCCTGCTTTTTTGAAGATTAATTGACCATAAGGTTGTACGTTCATTTCTGGATTTTCTCTTCCATTCCACTGATCTATGTGTCTATTTTTGTACCAATTATCATACTGTTTTGATTATTACACCTTTTTAAAAAATGTAAATTCAATTAGCCAACATATAGTATACATCACTAGTTTCAGATGTAGAGTTCAATAATTCATCAGTTGTGTAACACCCAGGGCTCATCAGATCATGGGCCCTCCATAACGCCCATTCCAATTACCCCTTCCTCCACCCACCTCTCTTCTAGCAACCTTCAGTTTGTTTCCTATAGTTAAGATTCTGTCGTGTTTTGTCTCCCTCTCTATTACTTCCTGATCAGTTCTCCCTCCCTTCTCCTATGATCTTCTGTGCTATTTCTTATATTTCACATGAGTGAAACCAAATGATACCTCTTTCTCTGATTGACTTATTTTGCCCAGCATAATATCCTCTAGTTCCATCCACGTTGATGTAAATGGTTAAGTATTCATCCTTTATAATGGCTAATATTCCATTGCATGTATGTATGTATGTATGTATGTACGTATGTATGTGTGTTTGTGTGTATCACATCCTCTTTAATCATTCATCTGTTAGACATCTCTGCCTTTCTATAGTTTGGCTATTTGTGGACATTGCTGCTATAAACATTGGGGTGCGTGTGCCCCTTCGGATCATTACATTTGTATCTTTGGGGCAAATATCTAGCAGGGCAATTGCTGGGTCATAGGGAAGCTCAATTTTTCACTTTTTGGGGAATCTCCATACTGTTTTCCAGAGTGCCTGCACTGGCTTGCATTCCCACCAACAGCGTAAGAAGAGTCCGCTTTTTCTTCATCCTTGCCAACATCTGTTGTTTCCTGATTTGTTCATTTTAGCTATTCTGACTGGTGTGAGGTGGTATCTATAGTGATTTTGATTTGTATTTCCCTGATGACAAGAGATGCTGAGCATTTTTTTCATGTGTCTGTTGGCCACCTGTATGTCTGCTTTGGAAAAAACGTCTGTTCATATCTTCTGCCCACTTCTTGACTGGATTATTTGTTTTTTGGGTGTTGAGTTTGATAAGATTTTAAATAAATTTTCTTGGATACTAGCCCTTTATCTGATATGTCACTTGCAAATATCTTCTCCCATTCCAGACCTGAAGTCTGGAATTGTGATGCCTCCAAGTTGTTTTTCTTTTTCAAGGTTTGCTTTTGCTATTCAGGGTCTTTTGCAGTTCCATACAAATTTTAGGACTGTTTATCTGATAGAGGATTAGTATCCAAAATACATTAAAAAAAAACTTAAAAAAACTTGGGGTACCTGGGTAGCACATTTGTTTAAGCGTCCAACTCTTGGTTTCAGTTCAGGTGATGATCTCAGGGTTATGAGATTGAGCCCCAAAAATTGGGCTTGACGCTCAGGACAGACTGCTTGAAATTTTCTCTCCCTTTCCCTTTGCCCCTCCTCCAGCTTGTGCTCTTTCTCCCTCTAAAATAAATAAATCTTTTAAAAAACCTTATAAAACTCAACATCTGAAAAACTAATAATCCAATTAAAAATGTGAAGACACCAACAGACTATTCTCCACAGAAGACATACAGATGGCATAAGAAAAGATGTGACACAGACATATGAACACATGAAAAGATGCTCACCATCGCTGATCATCAGGGAAACACAAATCAAATGAGTTATTATCTTACATCTGTCGGAATGGCTAAAATCAACAATACAAGAAACAACAGGTTTCTTGTGACAAGGATGTGGAGAAAAGGGAACCCTCATGCAATGTTGGTGGTCGGCAAATTGGTGCAGCCACTCTGGAAAAGTTAAAAATAGAACTACCCTATGATCCAGCAATTGCACTACTATATATTTACTCCAAGAATACAAAAATACTAATTCGAAGGGATACATTTATCTCAATGTTTATAGCAGCATTATCTACCCGAGCCAAAATATAGAAACAGCCCAAGTCAACTGATGAATGGATAAAGAAGATGTGGTATAAAGAAGGGGAGCTAGGATGGCACATAGTAGGAGGACCCTAGGCTGGCCTTGTTCCTTGAATGCAGCTAGATAACTATCAAATCATTCTGAATACCCAAAAAATTAACCTGAGGACTGATACAACAAACTGCACAACTAGGAGAGAAAAGACCATAGCAAGGAATGTAGGATGTGTGGAGACATGGTTTGGGGGAGAAACACTTTATGGGTGTTGTGGAAGAGGGGGAGCCTTTGTCATGGAGAAAGGTGAGAGAGGAGTGCACAGTGATTGATACAAAGAGGATACTTCCCTAAAGCTATTGTTTGGGAAAATGGAAGGGGCTAATTTTCACGAGTTTTTGCAACCAGCAGGGCTCAAAAGACTGGAGTTATGGAGGTTCATGGGTTTGTCTGGGATAGAGACCTGAAGGCACTGCCCTGCTCCTGGAGAGAAGGCAGGCAAGTGTCTCTGGGCAGAAGGTGTGATCTGAGGATTACCCGGGACACACGGTGGAAAGTGACTATTTCCTATTCCTGGAGTGCATCTGTGAGAGGTGGCTTTGCCTCTCCGGGGACAAAGGAGCCTGCAGGTGGCATTTTGCTCCTCTACCCTCACCATAGACCCAGAAAAATCTACTAAGGGCAGCTAACCTGGACACCGATTGTTTAGCCTGCTTTGCCTCTGCTCTAGTGCAGCTGCCCTTCTGGGTCAAACCAGCATTGGTTCCGGCATGTCATGACCCTCGCCGAGAAGCCCAGCATGGGTTCCTGCCACAGCAAGTCCCTAAAGTTTGGAGTTTTGGAAGTTAGCAGGTTTGGCTATGATAGAGCCCAAAGTGCACTGTGCTGCTCCAGGCAGGTGAACAACCTGGAGAAAGAGGGTGAAAAAAGCAACTAAAAAACACATAGGATGCATGGGGGGAAATTATCTGCTCTTCTGGGAGGGCTTCCTGAGAACAGGGAGTGTGGAATACCTTCCCCTAGGGATAAAGAAGCTAGCTGGCACAATTTACTTTCCCCATCCCTTAAGCGTAAACCAACTTCAGTAAACAAATGCTATGCACTAACACTGGTTGCCTAATGCTTATACCAGGTCCCACCCCTCTGTGCTACCCTGGTACTGCTTTTCTTGGGCAGGTGTGCCTAAGGACCAGCCCAGTGGGCCTCTTCCCCAAAAGACAAGCACAACCCTTCCTAGCCCCAACATATCTACTAACCAAAAAGTTCTGTACTTTTTTTTAAATTTAAAAAATTTTTTTAACTGAAACACACAAACACAAGTGCCTAAAAGATAAACGTTTTGACGATTATCATAAAACAAGTACCCTTGTACTTTTTGACTTTGTAATTAAAAATGGACCATTGACAGCGTACTCTAAATCAACCTCAGTATCCCTCTCAAGCTCTATACCTTCTCTTCCTCAAGACTCAACACTATTCTGGAGTCCCAGGATCGAGTCCTGCGTCGTGCTCCCAGCATGGAGCCTGCTTCTCCCTACTCCTGTGTCTCTGCCTCTCTCTCTCTCTCTCTCTCTCTCTCTCTCTCTCTCATAAATAAATAAATAAATAAATAAACAAACAAACAAATAAATAAATAAATAAAAAATAAATAAATGGAATCCTATATGTGTCAAGCTTCCTTTACCCAATATTATGTTTATGAGCCTTATTCAACTTGTTATATGAGCTGTGGCATATTAGTTCTCACTATTTAATATCCACTTCCTTTCTATTTAATAATTTATTAATATTATCTAATAATAAATTAAATATAATTTAATAATTATATAAAATGGTTTATTTAAAACTAAAAATTAATATATTGACAATATTTCATAAATTAATATTATTTGAATATGCATATTTTCTTTTTCTTGGTTATCATATGAGGGACCTATTTCATTAAATAGGTAATAATTATTTCAAGAATTACTTTAGGTTTTTGTTTTGTTTTAATAGAAATTTACTTGCTTATAGTTCTGGAGGCTAGAAATATAAGGTAAAGGTGCCAGCAAGCTTGGTTTCCTCTGAGGGACTCTCTTCTAGGCTTGTAGGTGGCTATCTTTTTCTGATGTCTTCATATGATTCTCTTCTATGACTATGTCTTAATCTCTCTTTATAAGGACACCAGTCATATTGGATTAAGGCCTATCCATATGAACTCATTTTACCTTAATTATCTTTTCCAAGGCCCTGTCTCCAAATATAGTTCTTTTTTTTTCTTATTAATTCCAGTATAGTTAAGTGTTATATTAGTTTCAGGTGTACAATACCATTACTGTAATTCAACAGTATCACAATTGTTGAATCACCATTCAACAATTCTATACATTACTCAATGCTTATCATAAGTGTACCCTTAATCCTCCTCACCTATTTCACCCATCCCCCTTCCTCTCTGGTAACCATCAGTTTGTTCTCTATAGTTAAGAGTTTTTTTCTTTTTTAAAACTTGTTTTTTGGGCAGCTTGGGTGGCTCAGTGGTTTAGCACCGCCTTCAGCCTAGGGCCTGATCCTGGAGACCTGGAATTGAGTCCCACATCAGGCTCCCTGCATGGAGCCTTGCTTCTCCCTCTGCCTGTGTCTCTGCCTCTCTCTGTCTCTCATGAATAAGAAAATAAAATCTAAAAAAAATTTTTGTTTCTTAAAGTCCACATATGAATGAAATCATACGGTATTTGTCTGACTTATTTCACTTAGCATTTTACCCTCTAAGTCCACCCATGTTGTTGCAAATGGCAATGTTTCATTCTCTTTTATGGCTGAGTAATATTCCATGGCATATATGTACCACTTCTTTACCAATTCATCAATGGGTGGAAAATTGGGCTGCTTCCATTATTTGGTTATTGTGAAAAATGCTGCAATAAACGATGGTGAACATATCTTTTCAAGTTAGTGCTTTCATTTTCTTTGGGTAGTGTAATTACTGGATCATTCAGTAATTCTATTTCTTTTTTTTAAAGATTTTATTTAAGTAGTCTCTACACTCTATATGAGGCTTGAACTTACAACCCTGAGATCAAGAGTCGCATGCTCCACTGAGCCAGACAGGCACCTCCAGTAGTTCTATTTTTAATTTTCCGAGAAACCTCCATACTGTTTTCCACAGTTGCTGCACCAGTTTGCATTCCCACCAATAGTGCATGAGAGTTCCTTTGTCTCCACATCCTTGCCAACACTTCTTTTATTTCTGATTTTAGCCATTTTGACAGGTGTGAGGTGATACCTCAGTGTGGTTTTGATTTGCATTTCCCTGATGATGAGTGATGGTGAGCATCTTTTCATGTGTCTGTTGCCCATGTTATGTCTTCTTTGGAGAAGTGTCTGTTCATGTCTTTTGTCCAGTTTTTAACTGTATTATTTGGGTTTTTTGGTGTTAAGCTGTGTAAGTTCTTTATATATTTTTGATATTAACCCCTTATTGCATATCACTTTCAAATATCTTTTCCCATTCAGTAGGTTGGCTTTTTTTTTTTTTTTTTGTAGGTTGGCTTTTTATTGATGGTTTCCTTTGTTGTGCAAAAGCACTGTATTTTGATGTCCCAAAAGTTTATTTTTGCTTTTGTCTACCCCGCCTTTCTAGACATAGCTAGAAAAATGTTGCTATGGCCAATGTGAGAGAAATTACTGCCTATGTCCTCTTCTAGGATTTTTATGGTTTCAGGTCTCACATTTACGTCTTTAATCCATTTTGAGTTTTTGTGTATTGTATAGAAAGTGGTCCAGTTTCATTCTTTTTTTATTATTATTATTTTTATTTATTCATAGAGACACAGCTAGAGAGAGAGAGGCAGAGACACAGGCAGAGGGAGAAGCAGGCACCATGCAGGGAGCCCGACGTGGGACTCGATCCCGGGTCTGCAGGATCACGCCCTGGGCTACAGGCGGCGCTAAACCGCTGCGCCACCGGGGCTGCCCCAGTTTCATTCTTATGCATAAAGCTGTCCAGTTTTTCCCAACATCATTTATTGAAGAGACTTTTTCCCCTTGCATTGAATATGCATATTTTATATGTCCATTCTACTGCAGCTGGACACTGGAGTCCAATTTTAGATATCTATAATAACCCTGCTATAGTCACTTTAATATATATTTTTGGTGACATGTTGAGATTTCTATTGAACATAAGCCAAACTGATGGAGCAGAGTATGCATAAACTGTTTTCCAAAGTGGTTATGACAATTAACACTCCCACCAACAGTGTATGATGGTTGCTTAACAACCTTGTCAATAAGCACTTAATACTGTAGTCTTTTTGATTTTAGCTATTCTGTTGGGTTTCTAGTAGCACCTCATTATATTTGTAATTTTTATTTCCATGATGACTAATTAATTACCACTTCACAAGTTTATTGGCCATTTGAGTATAGTCTTTTGTTAAGCATCTCTTTGTCCATTTTTCTACTTGGGTTTTCTACTTTTATTGGTTTGTGGAAGGTCTTTATATATACTAGTCTTCACTTGATCATATATGTTGTGAATATCTTAATCCACTCTACAGCATTATGTTTTTACTCTTAGGATGCCTTTTGATAAACCCAAATTCTTAATTTTAAGATAAATGATAGAATGTGTCTTGTAATGATGGCATAATTATCCATTTATTTAGGTACTCTTTAACGTCTTCAAACATGTTTTATCACTTTTTCCATTTGTAAGTCTTAGACATTTATGTTAGATTTATTCCAAGGCACTTCATATTCTTTTTAAAAAATTTTTATAATTAAAAAAATTTTTTCATGATAGAGACAGAGACACAGGAGGAGGGAGAAGCAGGCTCCATGCCGAGAGCCTGACGTGGGACTCGATCCTGGGACTCCAGGATTGCGCCCTGGGCCAAAGGCAGGCGCCAAACCGCTGAGCCACCCAGGGATCCCCCAGCACCTCATATTCTTAGATGATTATTTTAAGTAGTACTTTCAAAAATATTTTCTACCTGTTTGATGCCATTATATATAACAGACTGGAATATATAACTGGAATTAGTTCTTCTTTTACTATGTGGTAGAATATTCTAGTGAAGTCATATTTGTGGGAAGATTTCTGACTACTGACTCGATTACTTACATATACACACACACACAAAGCCATTTTTTGTAGTTTTTATATCACGTGACTTTGCATTTAAAATCTCTTCAGATTTTAATAATCTGTAGATTCTTTAATTTTATATGTATACATTTGTGTATCACTTGTGAATATTTACAGTTTTGTTTCATCGTCTTAAATTTAATAACTTTAATTTCTTTTTCCTGCCTAATGAAGTAGGCCAAACCCTTGCTATCTCATGCTCAATTTCAAAGGGAAAGCTTTCACTGGTTCATCACTAACTGTAATATTGGCTATAGGGCTTAAAATTTATTTTGAAAATAATTTTTAACAGATTAAGAATACCTTTTTTTATTTCCAATTTGCTGGGTTTTTTTTTTAAAGATTTATTTATTTATTTATTCATGAGAGACACAAAGAGAAGGCAGAGCCATAGGCAGAGGGAGAAGCAGGCTTCTTGTGGGAAGCCTGATGAGAGACTCAATCCCAGGACCCCGGGATCATGACCTGAGCCAAAGGCAGATGCTCAACCACTGAGTCACCCAGGTGCCCCCAGATTTTCTATTCTTTATTAAGTTTCTGCAAGTTATACTTCCAGGAATCTGTCCACTAAAAAAAATTGCAATTTTAAATTTATTAGCATAAAGTCTCTCATAATATTCAATTAATTCTTTAAGGCCCTTAGGATTTAATGTGATATCCTTTCATTCTGATATTATTTGTGCTTGCCTTTTCACTTATGATCAAATATGCCAAGGATATATGTTAATTTTACTTGCCTTTTTGAAGAAGGAACTTATAGCTTTGCTTATTTTCTCTACAGATACTTGTTTTCTAATGTATTCATTTTTGCTTTTTATTTTTCCTTTGTTTCTTGAAATAGATGCCAAAACTCGCCTTTATGGCCTTTCTTCTTCCTCTTTTTTTTTTTTTTTGGTATACACATTTTAAGGCTAGATATTTCTTTCCAAGTATTGATTTTGCCAAGTCAAGTCCTCCAGGTTTTAACATGTATTTTTTCATTCTGACTCCATAGTATTTTCCAATTTCTATGACTTCTTTGAGCCATGTATTATTTAGAATTATATTGCTTATATTTAACATAATTGTATTATAATCAGAAATTATATTCTGATTCTAAGCCTTTGAAATTTAAGGTGCTATGTGGGCAAGTATATAGTCAATTTTTGTAAATGTTCTTTAAGGGCTTGAAAAAAGTGTTTCTGCAATTATTGGATGCAGTATTTTACATCTGGCTTATGGGCAAGGTTTCATATCTATCTATCAGAAAGAGAGTGCGTATATGGTGGGGGGGGGGGCAGAGGGAGGAAGAGAATCTTCATCCAGACTCTCTGCTGAGTGGGGAGTCTGACACAGGGCTGGATCCCAGGACCCTGAGATCATGACCTAAGCCAAAACCAAGAGTTGGCTGCCCAACCACTGGGCCACACAGGCACCACATGGGTCAAGGTTTTTTTTTTTTTAGAGATTTATTTATTCATGAGAGACAGAGACAGAGAGAGAGGCAGAGACATAGGCAGAGAGAGAAGTAGGCTCCATGTAGGGCGCCCAATGTGGGACTCAATCCCCTGACTCCAGGATCACGCCCTGAGCCAAAGGCAGACACTCAACTGCTGAGCCAGCCAGGTGTCCCATGGGTCAAGATTCTTTAATCATGTTGTGCAAATATTCCACATTTATTACTGAGAGGTATATATTAAAATCACATAAAATTCTAGATTTCTCTTTTTTTTAGTTCTGTCAAATTTTGCATTATATATTTGAGACATTACATGGACTACAAATTTTGAATTATTATAATTTTCTGATGAATTGAATATTTTTAATACTATGAAGTAATCCCTCAGCTTTTCCCATAAAGTCTATCTTGTTCTATAATAAAACAACTATACCACATATACATATAACAGAATTATGCTTAGTGTTTGCATGGTATATATACTTTTCCACACTTTCACTGTCCACTTTTCCATATCTTAATATTTCAGGTGGACTCTTTTTCAAGGCCTTGATATGACTCTTGCCTACTATTTGTAGTCTCTTTACAACAGCAGAATCCAACAACTATTATTGAATATTGTATTAGATCCTGGGAATAAAATGGTGTGGAGTAAAGGATTAATATCAAGGATCAGCTTGATGTAGGACTAGTTGAGAACGACCTCAGTCTCGAAGGCTTGAATGTAGCAGTTAAGATAAATAGAAAATATTATGTCTGCTTTGGTTGTGAAAGACCGCACCTAGGTTGGAGGCTTGGGGTCTGATGAGAACAGTATTAAAGGTGCTCATTATAAAGAATGGTAGGAAAAAGGGGCTAGAGCTTCTATGTGTTACAATGACCTCCACTACACATAGCTCTCATCTCTGGCAGGTGTACATAACTTATGTGGATGAGAGGGCAAAAGAATCTGTGCATAAAAATAGCTCTGGATCTCCTGATGAGATGAAAACATTATACTCCTACAGTATACTGCTGTATACTCCACCATGTATCCCCTTATTCCCTCTCTGAAGCTAAGTAAACATAGCATTAAAGATGATTAGAGGCTGATTGCCAGTTTAAATCTGTAACTGCAGCTGTGATGCTCTAATGGTGAACAAGAAAGGCATGATCCCTGTCCTCACAGCAATTACAATCTATTGTGGAAAAAGATAAATAATCAGGCAATGAAAGATCTAGTATTTAACTCTGTGACAGAGACTGTACAGAGTGCTTTGAAAGCCACCTAATCTAGACTTTTGCAGATCAGAAAGACTTTTATGGAGGATATGATTTTTAATTTTATAATTGAAACATTAGTAGAAGCATCATTAATAATCACTTAAATACTATTTGGAGAAGATGGAAGAGGGGTGTGTGGGTGGCTGTCAGCTGAGTGTTGGACTCTTGATTTTGCCTCAGGTCATGATCTTGGGTGATCTGAACCCAAGCCTATGATCAGAGTGTCAAGGTCTGCTCTGCGTGGGGAGCCTAAGATTTTCTCTCTCCCTCTGCCCCTCTCCACCCCATGTGCACGCTTAACCCTCTCACTCTTTCAAAAAAAAAAAAAAAAAAAAAAGAGGTTGGAGCTGGATGAAAGTAACCAGCATAGCTTACATTCTAGAGACCAGAAGAAAGTATGTCTAGAATATACTGTTGACATGAAGAGTGGGAAAAATGAAGTCAAAAAGGTAAAACCAGAGGTCAAATCTGGCTTTTCAAGTCATGTTAAGGAGTTGAACTTTATCTTATAAGCAAAAGGAAGTCATTGCTTCTCAGCCTTTTGGCCGTGTAATATCTGTTTTTATCAGCAAAAGGAAGTCAATGGAAGTTTCAGCAATAGTGGAACATGATTACTCGTGTATTAGAAAGATATTTCTCTCTTGCTGGGTGGAGAATGAATTAGATGGAGGCAAGACCAATGGAAAACAAACCAATACCAAGGTATTACTGTAACCTAGGTGAGCGATGGGGCCTGAACCAGGGTACTATCACTGGGAACGGAGAGAAATGGACATATTAAAGAACAAATTAGTCTTGGACTGATAATAATTTGATATGGCAGTTAGGAAGAATTGGGAAAGCCAATGATGGCCTGGTTTATGATTTTAGTAGTTAGGTGCATGGTGAAATTGTTCCTTACATTAGGATATACAAGAGAAGAAATATAGGAGGGAAAAAAATGGTGATTTCATTTCTAGATATGTTCAGAGTTTGAAGTGTCCATGAGATATCCAAATAGAGATCTCTGAGAACCAGATGTTAGACATCTGGGTTTATATCTGAGAAGAAAAAAATCTAAGCCGAAGAAACAGATTTATGAATCGCCACCATACAGAAGTCAAAGGGAATGGATTGTTCAAGGAATATGTCAAACACATCAAATAATGGGTAAGTTAGAACCTATACTCTGGCAGTGCACTGTGGTTTTCCAAATTAATTTTATTCTTTCCACAAGCACCTCTACCCCATACATTCTGATTCTCTTCTAGGATCTGTGGCAGATCTTGCTAGTGACCTATTCAGTATTCATTCTCTCTGTTTTTTTGTCTTTACAGAAGACTGATTTTATTGACCAACAATATGTCCAGCTATAAAAGCTTGATTTCTCAGTCTCTGCCGCAGCAAGAGGCAGCCACATGACCTTAACAACTTTTTTCTATGCATATTCTAATATTAGTCATTTTTAAAATAAAAAGATAATAGAATACATACTTTTTTGCTCCTTGTAATTTTCACCTAAAATACTTTTTATTCTGATAATAAATTCCAAAGTAATCTGCTACAGGAGCATCATCATGGAATATGGAATATGGACTTTGGAATAAAAAAGACCTGAGTTCAATTTCTAGCACTACTAGGGACTAAGTGAGAAACCCTGGACTAATTTTTTTTTTTAAGATTTTATTTATTTATTCATGAGAGACACACTTAGAGAGAGAGAGAGGCAGAGAGAGCAGGCTCCATGCAGGGAGCCCGACACGGGACTCGATCCCGGGTCTCCAGAATCACAACCTGGACTGAAGGCGGTGCTCAACCGCTGAGCCACCAGGGCTGCCCTGGACTAATTATTTAACCTTTCTCATGCTCAGTTATCTCATCTATAAAATAAAGATGGCAATTTCTATACAGATCTGTTGGTATTTAGTAAGATAATAGGTAAGTCAATCTATATAAACTATATGAAAGAATATATACTACTCAGCATATAGCAGATACTAAAAAATGTCAGCTTTTCCAAGTGTGTGTACATAGTAATTTCCTTATACCACTAATTTGTAGTAAAATGGCACAAATAAAACATAGCAGAATAAAATTTAAATAAATCTGTTTAAGTTCTGTTTTCAAACTGTTTATATAGTATGTTCTTTCTTACAAACCTTGAGGGTTAAATTAGAAGGGAGAGCAAAATACTGATGTGTCATGTCTGGATATAATCTCCAGGAGACATCTACTTAGGAAGATTTTAAGCAATAGCATTTTCTGAGATAATAGATGAAATCTGAGATATTTAGTTACTGATTTAGCAACCGGCTTAAAGAGGGTTCACTAACTTCTTAAAAGTTCTTTTAACCTATTTTCATGTATACTTTTTTTGTTGTTATTTTCTTACTTAAGCTACTGAGTCCCACATCAGGCTCCCAGCTCTGTGGGGAGCCTGCTTCTGCCTCCCTCTCTGTCTCTCACGCATAAATAAAATATTTTTAAAAAAGTGTTTATTCTTTCCTTCTAATTGTATACCACCACTTATCTGTGTAGTCCCAACTCAACTATCTCCTTTCAGAAGCTTTCTGTGATCATGGTAGGCAGAAACATACCTGTGTCATTTTACATCTTTACATGTACTTTTAGTTCACACTATTATTATATTTATTGCCTTGTGCTTTACCTTAGATAGTTTTATATTATCCATATGAAATAAAACCCCTCTTCATTTTAAACATTTTATAGATGAGGAAATTGAAGAATAGGCACAGTATGAAATTTGTCCATGGATAACAAAGTGGCAAAAAATTGAGACTCCAAACTTCAAAAAATCAAGATTCCCAACTCTCAAGCCAGAGCTCCTTTAGACAACACTGCTTTTCTCTCATTTCCCATTATTTCTAAGAGCTTGAAATTTACTGTAAATCTTGTCACAAATTCCAAAACTTTTCCAATTACAAAATTCAAAACAATTTTTCTAAATTCCTGTACATAATATCAAACAGTGATATGAAAGAATGAGAGCAATACTCCACAAACTTAGACGAAAAGAAGGTTCTGAGAAAAAGCAGTTCTCTTAAGAATAATACCCAGAAACTAATTAGGAATAGATTTGTTTAAGCTATTGAGCATAAATAAAAAATATTAATTCTGGGGTGCTTAGCTTGGATGAGTTGGTAGAGCATGCAGGTCTTGATCTTGGGGTTGTGAGTTCAAGCCCCATGTTGGACATGGAGCTTATTTAAGAAGAAGAAAATAAATTCTAATAACTTAACAGGACCACTGAAGATATTCTAGATTAGACTTTGGGGCAAAGGCCTCTTCAAATAAACCATTACAAACAGTGAGAAGTACTACTGTATCACAATAGCAGGCCGTCTTCCCTACCTCGTTTTTTAATATTAGAGGAAGTAATAATTTAGCTATATGCAATAAATGTATAATTCTATCCTGAGACATCTAAGCAGACAGACTGCACCCTTATGTACATTACCACTGCTTTTACATACTATATTTTTACAAGTCTATCTTCTTGACCAGTGAGCTCCTTGAGACTAGTAACCATGTTTTATTTGCTTGGGTTTATTAATATTAGTTATCATTTACTGACTGATTACCATCTGATAGGGGTTTTTATGCATTATCTCATTTATTTTTTAAAAGATTTTATTTTGATAAATAATTTAATAAAAATTAAATGAAATCTTAAAAAAAAGGATTTTATTTTTATGTCATTATCTACACCCAACATAGGGCTTGAACTTAAAACCCCAAGATGAGAGTCACATGCTCTACTGACTGAGCCACCTAGGCAACCCCATGTTATCTCATTTAATCTTCAGACAACCTCAGGAGATTATTACACCAATTTTAGAAATATAGTATAATGAGTTCTGTAAGAGTAAGAACCTCATCATTTTATTCACTAGTATCTCTCTAATGTCTAGTACAGCACCTGGCATATTGAAGGCACTTATAAAGTGTTTGTGGAATAATGAAGAAACCAAAGCTCAAAGAAGTAATTTGTCCAGGGTATACAGCTAGTAAGTAGAGAGATTCAATTTGAATCCAGGTCTGCGTGACTTTAGATCTTCAAATTTTTGCTTCACTGCCTATTTCCAACTTCCAGCTCACATCTGTTGAATGAATGAATGTCTTCTACCTTCAGACGACTTACTCACTTCAGCCTACCATTCCCCCACTTCTCTCCTGAGAAGCCCTAGAATATAACCCATAGCTCTAAGCCTTCATCCTCCTGCCCTTCCTATTAGCAAACATTTACCACTATCTACAGAAAAGAGAGTATGTATTACTGAAAAAATACATGGAAGTTGCAGCCTGGGAAGACAGATGAATAATTTATTACTTTTATTTCATAAACAGTGTAAAGTAGGTCTAAAACAGAACATGGAAAAAAAAAAGAAAAAAAAAAACAGAACATGGAAAATTGATGGTCATAAACTTACAAAAATTATCCCAAATTTCCAAATTTTGTCTTTTTGTGCTCATGACTTTTCTTTCTTATAAAGACAAATAAGAAATTCACAAAAGCTGAAATATTCTTCATAGAAGAAACTTCCTCCTCTATATTGTGTCAATAAATCTTTCTAGATAAAGAGGTAATTCCATAATGACATACTTTAAGCTAAAAGAAACAGGAAAGTGAGGCTGTTCTCTCTTGTAACACCTACTTTCACCTTGTCTGTAGAAAAGCAAGGCATAATAATGTGGCTTTGGAATTTATTTTTAAAAAAGGAGATTTCAGTTAGATGACTACTATCTAGCTTAAGTTAAAAAAATTATAGGAACCCTTACTTTTTATATAAGTACAAGATAGTCTAAAACTACAAGGCAGGATCCCTGGGTGGCTCAGCGGTTTAGCGCCTGCCTTAGGCCCAGGGCGTGATCCTGTAGTCCCGGGTCCCACATCAGGCTCCCTGCATGGAGCCTGCTTCTCCCTCTGCCTGTGTCTTTGCCTCTCTCTCTCTCTCTCTGTGTCTCTCATGAATAAATAAATAAAATCTTTTTAAAAAAATAATAATAAATTAAAAATAAAACTACAAGGCTTCTGATACCTCTGAAATATGTCCTTATTTATTTGTTTTTTTGTTTGTTTTCTAGTTAAAAGAATTGTAATAGGAGTCAAACAAATCTAGGTTAAAATCTTGGCTCTGACTCTTAACTGTGTAACCACTGGGCAAATTCTTTTTTTTTTTTTTCTTAATTTTTTCTTATTGGAGTTCAATTTGTCAACATTTAGCATAACACCGAGTGCTCATCCTGCCAAGTGCCCCCCTCAGTGCCCACCACCCAGTCACACCAACCCCCTGCCCACCTCCCTTTCCACTACCCTTTGTTTGTTTCCCAGAGTTAGGTGTCTCTCATGTTTTGTCATCCTCATTGATATTTTCACTTATTTTTTCTCCTTTCCCTTTATTCCCTTTCATTAGTTTTTTTAAAAAATTTTTATTTATTTATGATAGTCACACAGAGAGAGAGAGAGAGAGGCAGAGACACAGGCAGAGGGAGAAGCAGGCTCCATGCACCAGGAGCTCGACGTGGGATTCGATCCCAGGTCTCCAGGATCGCGCCCTGGGCTAAAGGCAGGCGCCAAACTGCTGCACCACCCAGGGATCCCCTTTCACTAATTTTTATATTCCCCAAATGAATGAGACCATATATGTTTGTCCTTTTCCGATTGGCTTATATCACTCAGCATAATACCCTCCAGTTCCATCCACGTCGAAGCAAATGGTGGGTATTTGTCGTTTCTAATGGCTGAGTAATATTCCACTGTATACATAGACCACATCTTCTTTATCCATTCATCTTTTGATGGACACCGAGGCTCCTTCCACAGTTTGGCTATTGTGGACATTGGGCAAATTCTTAATATCTCTGAGTTCATTTACCTTAAAATGTGAATAATAATCCCTAATTTGTAGGACTGCTGGGGACATTAGAGTCTGCAGTAATGGGCACAGATAGGGCTGGGCATAGGGCTAGGCACTTGGCAGCATTCAATTAACAATGGCTCTATTTCTTTAGGGTCTGCTACTTATTTTACTCTGGTTTCATTACGGGATGCACTTAAATAATTATTTTCTAGAGCAAAGTTTCCTATGTTTGCTTTCTTCAATGTGAGTAACCTCCCACCTCAAAAAAAAAAAAAAAAAACCTCATCAAACAGGGAGGAAATATTCAAGGAATTTTCAGTCTTTCTTTTCTAGAAAATAGTATCATAAAAAAGACTTCGTATTATATGTGCATAAATGCTGTTTTTTTCTGCTTTTTAAAAAATATTTTATTTATTTATTGATGAAAGAGAAAAAGAGGCAGAGACATAGGCAGAGGGAGAAGCAGGCTCCATGCAGGAAGCCCGATACGGGACTTGATCCTGGGACTTCGGGATCACATCCTGAGCCAAAGGCAGACGCCCAACCACTGAGCCACCCAGGCATCCCAGTTTTTTTTCAAGAGCAATGCTACACCTAACTACTAATAGCCAGCTGGGCTTGGGCACTGGCATCCTTAAGCACTTGAGTTTGCAAACTCTGTTTTAAGCAATTCCACAGGCTATCTAACATTTTATTTTCAGAAATTGTATCAGCATATAATTTACCAGGAAAGGAAACAAAATGCAGGAGAACTATTGAACAATCAAGTGTGTAATAATTTTTAAATTACCTGATGGAATATAGGCTCCTTTACCTTAAGGTAAACCTACAAAATATTAAAAGAAACACATGTGATTGAAGTGCATTATTGAGGGGGAAGAAAACTTATTCCAACAATTCTGCAAATCCCAAACCTCTCTTGCTTCCCTAGTCCTGCTACTTAGATCTGACCCAGTCATGTAAACACAATCAGATTAGGTAGCATTAACCCACAGCAGGGCTAGTACCTACAGGTGGGTCTCTCCCACCTAGCTTTACCATGGTAAACTAAACATTTTAAAGCTATTGTGGAATACTCTGGCCTCTTGGCTTCTAACATCAGCATCAAGGAGGGGCAACAGTAATTACTCATGAGAGCTGAAGAGATTCTGCTGAAAATGTCTGTAACACTTTTTTTCAACAAAGAACACTGGACTTAGAGACAGCAGTTATTTCAAACTCTGCCATTTACTTACTATATACCTTAAGCAAGTCAGTTAACCAAAAGACTCATTTTTTCCTTATCTGGATAATGGGAATACAGTGGTAAGGAATGATAAGCTAAAATACATGAAAGTTTTTAGCTTATAATGCATGCTCCGTAACTGAAAACATTTAAAACAGATTTCTTGTGCTCTCTTTTACTTTCAAAACGTCTAACTCACTCATCTAGATGTAGAACTCATCACCTAAATGCATTCCCAATTACACAAACCCTAATTTTAGGTTCCAATATCATGTGGGTGATTAAGTTCAATGCCTATTTAAGAATTAGCATGCATTTACTGTCCTATAAAAATATGCCTTTAAAATGACATGGTAGAGAGAGATCAAAAGTCAAATCATAATCCTGAAATGACTCCCATCACTTCAAGAAAAAGTCCAAATTTCAAAGCTTTCCATGATTTCACTCCTGACTTTCTGTCTGGCCTCACTGCTGTCCTCTTGTCCTTTTTTCATCCTAGGTTCTAGAAGTACAGTGCTTCTGCATCTTTAAACATGCCGCTTTTTTTTTTTTTTAAGTCTATTAAGTTTATTTAAGTCTTTAAGTTTATTTAAATAACCTCCAGTGAGAGCTGAGCAG
Organism: Vulpes lagopus; assembly: GCF_018345385.1. Taxonomy (NCBI): domain Eukaryota; kingdom Metazoa; phylum Chordata; class Mammalia; order Carnivora; family Canidae; genus Vulpes; species Vulpes lagopus. The sequence continues at coordinate 27,913,452 of NC_054838.1, read as the reverse complement.
GCCAATTACTACCCCTTCCTCATAATACCCATTAACCAAGACAGAGTAAGCATACCCTGCAGCCAGCCTGCCAGCCACTCTTGTGAGGGACAAGGTGCCTCTCAGTGTGGGCGGCCTCGGCCCCATCCCTGGCCCACAGCTGGGGGAGCGTCTACTGTTGAGCAAGGGTTTTTGATGGTCTCATCTACTGACACGATAAGGCAGGCGGCCTCAGAGGCTGCGGTCAGGGCATTAATGCGCACCATGGCTGGCTCCCACACAAACGCCTCAAAGTTGTCAGCAATGTCCTCATTGTTGACGTCCACTCCATACCACATGCCCCCCTGGGCATGCCGAGCCCGCAGCTTGTTGAGGATTTTTGTGGCATCAAAGCCAGCATTGTCACACAGCTGACATGGGATAATTTCCAAGGCCTTGGCATATGCCCTGATCAACAGCTGCTGTTTTCCTAGAATGGTCCTTGAGTAATCCTGCAGATACTTGGAAAAGCTCCATCTCAATGGCCCCGCCACCAGCTACCACTGAATCATTCTTGATGGCCCTTCTGACGATCATGATGGCGTCATGCAGAGACCGCTCTGTCTCCTCCATAAACTGCTCAGCACCACCACGAAGGATGATAGTGCAGGTCTTGGCCTTGGGGCAGCCAGTGAAGAAATTGTACCTCTCGCCTCCAATCTGCGTCTCTTCAAAGACCTGGCAGCGGCCTAGCACATCAGCTGACAGAGCATTCACACTGGTTTGGATGGAGCCTCCGCAGGCCATCATTGTCCTCTTTAGATCCTCCTCCGGCACTCGGCCAGCACAGAACATGTCCCTGTTGGCAAAGTATTGGGCGGCCACATCCCCAATGGGGAGTTTGGACAAGATGACTTTGGCTCCAGAATGATGGATCCTCTCTAACTTGTCATAGAGAATGTTCTACTCAGCATCAACAATTGCCTGATAATCCTCCACCGTATGGACTCTGATTTCAGTATTATCTTTCTCAGCTTTCAGCTCAAGCTCAACATTTAAAAGGGCAATCATTGGATTGTTGTACTTTTTGGGTTGCATTTCAAACCCAGCATAAGAGAAAGTCTTCTTGAATGCAACGCCAGCTACCAGCTGGGACTCCTCTAGAGCACCACCTTGCACCTTCTTGATTCCAATCATTTTAAGCTGCAACAACTCATCGAGCATTATCACTGCATCCACCACCATCTTAGCGAAGAAGGCTTTCTGCTGGGAAATCAGCTTAGAGCTCAGGGCGGTCATGGCACACTTCTCCAGCAGCTTCCTCTGTTCCACTTTATCTTCCTTCTTCACGGTCATAGCGATCTCTTTGATCTTGTTAACTGCCAAATGGGTGGCAGTGTGGAAAGCTCGGATGATGATCTGTGGGTGCAAACCTTCTTCCACATAGGGTTTCATCTGCTTCAGAAACTCTGCAGCCAGCAGGGTCACTGAGGTGGTACCATCACCGACCTCAGCGTCTTGGGATTTAGCAATGTCCACTAGAGTCTTTGCTGCTGGATGGACAACATCAAGGAGTTTCAGAATTGTGGCCCCATCATTAGAAATTGTTGCTTTGCCTTGGCCATCTACAATCAGCTTGTCCATGCCACGAGGGCCTAGGGTGGTTCTTACAGCCTTCGCAATCACCTGGCAGGCACTGATGTTACTTTTAAGCTGGGGGATGCCCTGGGAGCTATCGGTCCCCTCTTTTAATAGGATAACTGGTGTGGGCATCATTTTGGAAGCTTATTCGGTGGCCCGCTATTCCTCCAGTCTCCTAAACATGCTGCTCTTTACTTTGTTCAGAAATCCTCCCCTGCTGGCAAGCATTCATCTTCCAAGATCCAGCTCAAACTATTCCTCTTTCCTGAAGCATTTCCTAGTCCCTTTTCCATTCAGCAGAAGCAGCCATTCACCCTCCTTTGTGCCCTCACTGACCATGTATAAGCATCATGTAATTTACTGGTTTGTTTTTCTCTCCTACAAAGCAATAATTGCTTTGACAGCACAGGCTGTGCTTAGATATCTCTATATCCTCATTTAACGTAGTGCTGACCTCACAAAAATTTTGTATAATTTTACAATTTGGCTACAAAGTTTCTTATTCCTGGAGGAAGTTCCTATCCTCACTACAGTAAGAGGAGAATATTTCCTTTAAGCACCCACAGAGCTTTAATAATAAGATATGCATGAGACACTATGTATCTGTAACTCTAAACTCAGTAAGGAAGAATGCTTTTCATATCTGAAATGTGTTGTTTCAAAATACTAACTTCCCTTTGTATAGTTTCATATTCCCATTGCTAGTAATAACAGAAATGCAAAAGGACATGTCTCTTAAAGACATTTTTTAAGGCAAACGAATTACGGAGTCCTTACCATATACCATGTATTAATTTTTGTAACTAACATGAAACATATGCTATTATTATCTTCATTTTACAGATGAGGAAATTTAATGCAGAGAGATTAAGTAACTTGCCCAAGGTTCCCAGTTATCAAGTAGCAGTACTGGTCCAAGCTCGGATCTGACAGACTTCCAAGCCCGTATTTCTGACCACATCAGTTCTGAACTTGCAAAGGGGTCCAGTTTTGACTCTGCCACCAATTCTCTATATAAACTTGGTTGGCCAGGCAAGTCACTAAAACTCTGTCTCTTCTTTTATACAATAATAAGACTTCCTTTCACATCTGAAACACTAGGATTCTCTCATGATCAATGAGTATGTAGTTTATGTGAAGGACTAGAAAATAAGTGTAGAAGCATAAGAAAAGAGTGTATTTGTTCTTTCAACCTCCTATTCACCTTCTCAGCTCATTGATATCTAACCTCTGCCTCTATCATTATATTGCTGACAGTATCCTTATTATGGTCATCTGGACTTTTAATTGAAATTTTTATGGGTCAAACTTCAATCTTTATTTTACTCATCCTCTTCAAGACAACTAATGCTATCACTTCTTCTAGAAATCTCTTTGTACTCTATGATATTGGACGCTCTAATTTTCCTGCATCTCTCATTACTTGTTCTAGGTCTCCTCCATTTCTTCTATCTGACCTTCAAATGTCAGTGTTCCCATGTATAGCATGGTAATTATAGTTAACACTGGGTTGAATACTGGCAATTTGCTAAGAAAGTAGATTTCAGGTGGTCTCATTTCTCGCTCTCCACTCACTCTCTCTCTCTCTCTCTCTCTCACACACACACACACACACACACACACACACACGGCAACTATGTGAGAAGATAAGTTAATTAGCTTGCCTATGGTAATCATTTCACTCTGTATATCAAAGTATCATGTTATAGGCCTTGAATGTATATAATTTAGGGTAAAGTATCATAACTATACTCTCTTGTTTATCTCTCTTAAAAAAAAAAGTGTTCCATAGGGTTGCATCTGTGGTCATCTTAATGGTTCATGCTATCTCTGTGTCAGTTCATCTATTCCCACATTTCTAGTACTACCTTGACCCTGACAATTCTCAAATCCATATCACATGCTTAATGTTAGAAACAAAATAGGACTTACTGTGGTTACTATTAAACTGAACAGAACTAAGATAAAAAGTAGATGGTAGTTTACAGAGTTCTTCATTTTGAAACATTCAAACCTTTAAAAAGACAGAAAGAAATTTGTTTTAGAATATATGACTAGTAAAACAAATAGAATGCTATCTTACCACTTGTATATACACCTCTGGGTCTAGTGATGCCCATCATTTTCTCCTACCCAAACTCTCATCTCAGAGAACCTGGACCAACTACAGCCTAGGGAAATCAGGAGCAGGCACCTAGCTTAAACTGGGCCAATGAGAGGCTCTCTTCTGAAAACTTAGGAGTTTGGGAGTCAGAGACTAAATCAATTAAGTGTGGAGAATCAAAGTATAAAGTCTTATGGATTCAAAGTCTGATGCTGATATTTGGGCAGCTAAATTGAATGAACAAGAAGATGAATGAGCAGAGAACTGATCTGCAGGGAGGAAAAAATAAAGTAGATTCAAAGACTTGAGACCATGTGGAGAGGAAGGAACAGAGAAAAAAGGGTATGAGAGAAAGTTGCCCTTGAGTTGTAGTCAGGGTGTACTTTCTGCTGTTGGGTTTCATTACTACTTGTTCATGTCCATAAAATAAATAAATCTCTTACTCAAGCTGGCTTGAGTAAATCTTGCAATGAGACATTCCCAAGCCATACCAATATGGAAAACATCACTCTATTATAATTGTCTCTTTATGGGTCTCCTAAACTAGACTGTGAACTCCTTGTGTGTAGGGATAAACTCTTTTTCTCATGTATCTAATCACTAGGCTAGCAAATACTCAGTAATGAGGAAATATGAACAAATATTTGACTATCAGTTAGGTATCCAACCTTTGAACCTGTATTTTAGTACAAGCAGCAGGAAGAGTTCTGAGTTTATTAGTTAATTGGCTGTGGGAATGGAAATTGGATCCAACTCCTATTTTCTTATCTGTACAGAAAGGTGATTGGCCCAGATGATTTCTAAGATCTCTTTTACCTTTAAATTCTGTGACTTGATGACTTATTAAAAAAAAGCTTACCTGAAAGTATTTTTTTATTTTATTTTTTATATTTTAAAGATTTTATTTATCTATTCATGAGAGACAGAGAGAGAGAGAGAGAGAGAGAGAGAGGCAGAGGGAGAAGCAGGCCCCATGCAGGGAGCCCAAAGTGGGACTCGATCCCGGGTCTCCAGGATCACGCCCTGGGCTGAAGGCAGGCACTAAGCCGCTGAGCCACCCGGGCTGCCCTGAAAGTATCTTTCTAGATCAGGGGCAGCAAACTACTGCCCAAAGGCCCAAACAGGTTTTTGTAAATAAACTTTTACTAGAACAGTTGCATTCATTTGTTTACTTATTATCTATGGCTGCTTCAATGCTGCAATAGCAGAGTTGAAGAGCTGCAAGGACCATAGGCCCACAAAACCTAAAATAATTACTTATCCATCCCTTTACAGGAAAAGTTTCAAATAAGCTCTTTGATCATTTTTATTTTTTTTTATTTTTTTAAGATTTTATTTATTGGTTGATGAGAGATACAGAGAGAGAGAGAGAGAGAGAGAGAGAGAGGCAGAGACACAGGCAGAGGGAGAAGTAGGATCCATGCAGGAAGCCTGATGTGGGACTTGATCCCAGGACCCCAGGATCACACCCTGAGCTAAAGGCAGATGCTCAACCACTGAGCCACCCAGACATCCCTCTTTTATTATTTTTTAAAATATTTTATTTATTTATTTATTTGAGAGAGAGAGAGATAAAGCAAGAGTGGGAGGGGGCAGAGGGAGAGGGAGAAGCAGACTCCCCGTTGAGCAGTGAGCCTGATGCAGGGCTTGATATCAGAACCTTGAGATCCTGACCTGAGTGGAAGACAGATGCCCAACCGACTGAGCCACTCAGATAACCCCAGATAAGCTCTTTTAAATAATATGTTTTCTGAAATGATTCTGATTTTTTGATATCTTTAGACACTACCTTATATATTTAGAAGAAAATATTCTTAGGGTGCCTGGGTGGCTCAGGTCATGATCTTAGGGTCTTGAGATCAAGCCCTGTATCAGACTCCATGCTGAGTGTAGAGCCTGCTTGGATTCTCTCTTTCCCTCTGCCCCTCTCCCCACCCACTGCTCACACTAGCATGCTCTCTCTCTCAAAGAAGAAGAAAAAGAATAGGAAGAAGAAAAATTAGAAGAAGAAGATGATGATGATGATAACTTGAGCTAGCAATAATGATTATATTGAAGAGACTTAAATAGCCATCATATAAGGGGCTTAGAAAAACTTTTAAGTACTAGTGCTAGGGAATTAAATCCATAGTTAGAAGGTAAGTTTATTAAACTTGTAGTTCAATTCTCAACTCTGACATTTACCAGCTACATGGCCTTAGGCAAGTCTCCTAAGCATAAGTTCTGCTTATATCCTTAGACAAGTTATTAAATCTCTCTGTGCTTCACTTCTTCATCTATAAAATGGGGATAAAACCCATTTACTTGCACAACTGAGAGAATTAGAGATGATCTATCCAATACCTAGCACACTCACGGATACTAAGTACATAAAAATCATATATATTATAACATAAAAATAATATTTATCTAAATTTGTATACACTCATAACTCAAGGAAAGGCAGATTACAAAGTTAAGTCAAATTTAAGTAAGGGTTTATTTAAACTGGTCATAGGGTTTTGTTAATAAACAAAATTATTATAACTTCCCACAGATTATACTCTACATGGAGATCACAGAAGTTATAACCTTTACACTATTACAATCTCTCAGTATGATATAACAGGGTTAACTATATTACTTAATTCACTATGAGGTGAATATAAATTTTAAAATATATTAAACTGAATGTTAAACATAGTACTTACATGCAGTACACAAATATACAACAGCTGTAAATCATTGGGAGTTCATCCAATAGCTATAAGAAACAAAGAAAGAGGACTTGAATATTGCAGATGTGCAATTATTATGCAAATCAAAATAAAACATTAAAATGATTACAATGGTCATCTCTTGTTTAGAATCTTTTACTAATTTTTCATATATTTAACATCTAATTTACTATGAGTGTTGCTCCAGGTCATTGGAAGGACGTGACTGTCAGTTGACCTGTGAGCTCGACCCAGGCGACTGGAGGCTCCTCACCCCCTCCTGTCCTTGGAATAGGAGTTTCACTTGTCTTTCTCGCTCCCAGAGGCTGTTCCAAGGACATAGTCTTGAGATAGTGATGTGGTATTGAAAACACCTGCAAGATATACTTGACTGAACTGAATTAAAATCTCATTACAAAGTGAAAATTTGGTAGCAGGTGGGGGACCAATTGCTGCCACCCACAATGAGTCTTGTATATAAGTACTCACTGCTTATTAAAACTGCCACCTACCAACCAGGAATGGCCTGCCTCTTTCTTCCACTTATTCCTGCCCTCTGCTTTTGGGGGTTGGTTTAATGTCATTAACAAACAAGCCTGCCCATCCATCTATTTATCCTAACATACACACCCTAAGTAGGACACTTGACTCACTGGGCAGCTCAGATCATTCAGTATCACAAACTATGATATCATACCTCCAGGAAAGAATGATGTCTACCATCTCTAAGTCTGTGGGTTCTATCAGTATTCTTTTTCATTTTCCCTTTTCCTAGAACATCTAAGATGGGTAAAATGTCCACTAATATATATAAGAAGAGATATTAATGACTGGGAAAGTCATTTAATCTAAGTAAATATGTTTCTGAAAATATTATTACCAATAATAATAACAGCTATTATGTATTAAAACTACAAGGCAGACACTAAGGGTATTTTTTTTTTTTAAGATTTATTTATTTGAGAGAGAGAGAGTGAGACAGCACAAGCAGGGAGAGCAATAGAGGGAGAGGGAGAGAGAGAGAAGCAGGTTCCTGCTGAGCAGGGAGCCCAACATGGGCCTTGATCCCAGGACCTTGGATCAATAACCTGAGCCAAAGGCAGACACTTAGTCAATTGAGCCACCCAGATGCCCTCAGATAGGTTATTTCTAATCCTTAAGCCAATCCTATAGAATGTTCTTATTCACTAGATATGCATTTAATTAATTATTTAATATCTACTATGTGCCAGGCAATGTATTAGTTGCTGAGGATATAATGAAAACAAGACAGTCAATGCCCTCAAGGAATTCAATCTAGAGAGGTAAAGGGAATGAAAAATATGTGAATAAATATAAAGATTCCAACAAAAGGGGCACACACACATATATATTAAAATATATGTATTTGTAAAGTGATGTAATTAATTGAATAATGAAATAGCATGTGTGCAGGGTCTCACAGTTAAGCATCTTGCAGTCATTATCTCACTTAATTTTAATAATAATTCTAAGGCAGGTCCTATTCTCTCCATTCCAAGATGAGAACACTGAGATTTAGATAATTTAAGTCGTTCAAGATCACAGAGCTATAGTAATGGAGCCAGATTTTTAACAGACTCTGGAGCATAGCTTTACATTATGTTGCCTCCAAAATTTTTTTTTTTTAAAGATTTTTTTTAAAGAACATTCGTTTATTTATTTATTTATTTATTTATTTATTTATTTATTTATTTATGATAGTTACACGGGGGGCGGGGCAGAGACACAGGCAGAGGGAGAAGCAGGCTCCATGCACCGGGAGCCCGACGTGGGATTCGATCCCGGGTCTCCAGGATCACGCCCCTGGGCCAAAGGCAGGCGCTAAACCGCTGCGCCACCCAGGGATCCCCCTCCAAAATTTTTTAACTTGAATCATCTTTACATGTTGAAAAAAGTTGATACAGTATCACAATATCCTACAGATAAATCTACCACAAGGTTTATGATATATAGGAGACTCCTCTATTTAAACTTTGAGTTCAACTATAAATGGGATTGACTCTTTAATTTTTCCTTCTGTCTCATTGTTAGTGTATAGAAATTCAACTGATTTCTGTGCATTGTTTTATATGCTGCCACTTCACTGAATTCCTGTATGAGTTCTAGCAATTATGGTGTCAAGTCTTTTGGATTTTCCAAATAGAGTATCATGTCATAACACAAAGAGTGAGAGTTTGATTTCTTTGCCAATTCAGTTGTCTTTTATTTCTTTTTGTTGTCTGATTGCTGACACTAGTACTTCTAGTACTATATTGAACAGCAGTGGTGATAGTGGGCATCTCTGTTGTGTTTCTGACCTTAAGAAACTGAGAGCTTAAAAAAAAAAAAAAAAAAGAAACAGAGCTTTACCCATTGAGAATGATATGTGCTGTGGGCTTTTCATATATGACTTTTATGATATTGAGGTATGTTCCCTCTATCCCTACACTGTGAAGAGTTTTAATCCAGAAAGGATGCTGTACTTTGTCAAATGCTTTTTCTGTATCTATTGAGAGGATCATATGGTTCTTATCCTTTCTTTTGTTAATGTGATGAATCACATTGACTGATTTGCAGATGTTGAACTACCCTTGCAGCCCAGAAATAAATCCCAGTTGGTTGTGCTAAATAATCCTTTTAATGTACTGTTGGATCCTATTGGCTAGTATTTTGGTGAGAATTTGGCATCCATGTTCATTAGGGATATTGGTCTGTAATTCTCCTTTTTGGTGGGGTCTTTGTCTGGTTTGGGATCAAACTAATATAATACTGGCCTCAAAGAAAGAGTTTGGAGTTCTCCTTCCATTTCTGTTTTTTTGAAACAGCTTCAGAAGAATAGGTATTAATTCTTCTTTAAATGTTTGATAGAATTCCCCTGGGAAGCCAACCAGCCCTGTATTCTTATTTCTTGAGAGATTGGGTCCTGCTTTTTTGTCCAATCTGATACCCTGTGTCTTTTGATTGGGGCATTCAGCCCATTTACATTCAGAGTAACTACTGAAAGATATGAATTTAGTGCCATTGTATTACCTGTAAAGTCACTGTTTCTATGTATGGTCTTTGTTCCTTTTTGGTCTGTGTTACTTTCGGGCTCTCTCTTCACTTAAAGGATCTCTTTTAATATTTCTTGTAGGGCCGGTTTGGTGATCACAAATTCTTTTAGTTTTTGTTTGTCCTGGGAGCTTTTTATCTCTTCTTCTATTTTTTTTTTTTAAAGATTTTATTTATTTATTCATGAGAGACACAGAGAGAGATGCAGAGGGAGAAGCAGGCTCCCTGTGGGGACCCTGATGTGGGACTTGATCTGGGGACACTAGGATCATGACCTGAGCCAAAGGCAGATGCTCAACCACTGAGCCACCCAGATGCCCCTCTCCTCTTCAATAGAAGCAAAGTGTTTCATGCATGTTTCAGCTGGTAGGAAGCTGGATGCTTATTTATCATTATAAAAAAAAACAACAACACTGGAAGTAATGAAAAAAAAAAGGATCAGAATTAGCCAGCTTGGCTTCAGATTTTAAACATATACTAATTCTATTTCTGGATTATATTATGAAGCTTTTATGTGAAACTTTTTTTTTTTTTGTAATGAAAACCACATTGAAGATGTTTAATAATCGTACTTTGTTAGTGCTATCAAGACTATTAGAGAGGTCTTTTTAGGGAGGTTCTTGAGGCATTGTATCCTGTAGACAGAGAATCCATGAGATGCAGCACCTCTCCTGGGTGTACTCATTTTGAATTACTGCTCATCTGATGCTCACGTACTGTCACTGCCTGTTTGAGTAGACAGTGTAGGAAGGCATGTGCCCTCTGTCCCGATGCCTGCATTCATGGCCCCCTACCACCCTACCCCAGCCCCCCACAGTTGGCACCTATTTGCTTTGAAAAATCCCACTTATTTTTGAATCGTGTAAGACAATTAGAATCTAATAAATGTTTTTATTTAATTTGTGGTGCCTTGCATAATGTTCAGAAGGCTCAAGTGTTTGTGAAGAAGGAAATAAACTATTTTTAAAGCTAAAAAAAAAAAAATAATAATGAACGTGATCCTAGCTAGATAAAGTATTCTTGGCTGTGTATTTTTCTCATTCAGCACCCTAAATATATTATGCCAGTTCTTCCTGGCCTGCCAGGTCTCTGTGGATAGGTCTGTTGCCAGTCTAATGTTTCTACCCTTGTAGGTTTTATGGTCCTCTTGTCCCGAGATGCTTCCAGGATTTTCTCTTTGTCTCTGAGATTTGTAAGTTTTACTATTATATGTAAAATAGGTATTGACCTATTTTTATTGATTTTTAAAAAGATTTATTATTTATTCATAGACATAGAGAGAGAGAGAGAGGCAGAGACACAGGCAGAGGGAGAAGCAGGCTCCATCTCAGGAGCCCGACGCGGGACTCGATCCCGGGACTCCAGGATCACGCCCTGGGCCAAAGGCAGGCACTAAACCGCTGAGCCACCCAGGGATCCCTGTTTTTATTGATTTTGAGAGGGTTCTGTGCCTCCTGAACTTGGATGCATGTTTCCTTCCCCAGATTAGGAAAGTTCTCTGCCATAATTTGCTCCAATATACTATCTGCCCCCCTCTCTCTTTCCTCTTCTTCTGGGACCACAATTATTCTAATATTGTTTTGCTTTATGGTATCACTTATCTCTTGAATTCTCTCTGGTGATCAAGTAGTTGTTTAACTTCTTTTTCTCAGCTTTATTCACCATCATTTTGTCTTCTAGATCACTAATTCTCCCTTTGCCTCATCTAATCTAGCAATTAGAGCCTTCATTTTTTATTGCATCTCATTAATAGCCTTTCTGATTTTGACTTGATTAGATACCTAGGAATAAACCTAACCAAGAGGCAAAAGATCAGTACTCAGAAAACTATGGAATATTCATGCAAGAAACTGAGGAAGACAGGGAAAAACATTCCATGCTCATGGATTGGAAAAAAACAATTCTTAAAATGTCTATGTTACTTAGAGCAGTATATACATTCAAAGCAATCCCTATCAAAATATCATCAATTTATTTCACAGCGTTGGAACAAATAATCCTAAAATTTATAAGGAACCAGAAAAGACCCTGAATAGCCAAAGGATTTTTGAAAAAGAAAACCAAAACCATGGGGATCCCTGGGTGGCTCAGCGGTTTAGCGCCTGCCTTAGGCCCAGGACATGATCCTGGAGTTCCGGGATTAAGTCCTGCATTGGGCTCCCTGCACGGAGCCTACTTCTCCCTCTATCTGTGTTTTTGCCTCTCTCTCTCTCTCTGTCTCTCATGAATAAATAAATAAAATCTGTAAAAAGAAATAAGGAAAGAAAGAAAGAGAAAGAAAGAAAGAAAGAAAGAAAGAAAGAAAGAAAGAAAGAAAAGAGAAAAGAAAGGAAAAAGAAAAAGAAAAAGAAAAGAAAGAAAAGAAAAGAAAAGAAAAGAAAAGAAAAGAAAAAAGAAAAGAAAAGAAAAGAAAAAAAGAAAACCAAAACTGGTGGCATCAAAATTTCGGACTTTAAGCTCTATTACAAAGCTGTACTCATAAAGACAGTATGGTACTGGCACAAAAACAGACACATAGATCAATGGAACAGAACAGAGAACCCAGAAATGGACCCTCAATTCTGCTCAACTAATCTTCGGCAAAGAAGGAAAGAAAGAGTCTCTTCAACAAATGGTGTTGGGAAAATGGGACAGCCACATGCAGAAGGAAACTGGACCAGTTCCTCACACCATATACAAAAATAGACTCAAAATGGATGAAAGACCTAAATGCAAGACAGGAATCCATCAAAATCCTGGAGGAGAACACAGCAACTTCGCTGACCTCAGCTACAGCAGCTTCTTGCTAGACACATCTCCAAAGGCAAAAATGAACTATTGGAATTTCATCAAGATAAAAAGCTTTTACACAAAGGAAACTGTTGACAAGAACAAAAGACAACTGATAGAATGGGAGAAGATATTTGCAAATGACAGGGAGGTCATTTATCTCACATGGTATATAAAAAATCTATAAAGAACTTAAACTCAACACCCAAAGAACAAATAATCTAATCAAGAAATGGGCAGAAGACATGAAGAGACATTTCTCCAAGAGATAAACAAATGGCCAACAGACACAGGAAAAAATGCTCAACATCTCTCAGCATCAGGGAAATACAAATCAAAACCACAATGAGATACCACCTCACACCAGTCAGAATGGCTAAAATGAACAAGTCAGAAAATGACAGACGTTGGCAAGGATATGGAGAAAAGGGAACCATCTTTCAGTGTTGGTGGGAATGCAGGCTGGTTCAGCCACTCTGAAAATTTTTTTTCCTCAAAAAGTAGAAACTAGAGCTACCCTATGACCCAGCATTGCACTACTGGATATTTACCCCAAAGATATAAATGTAGTGATCAAAGGGGGTACACGCACCCCAATGTTTATAGCACCAATGTCCACAATAGTCAACCTATAGAAAAGCCCAGATGTCCATCGACAGATGAATAGATCAAGAAGATATGGTGTGTGTGTCTGTGTGTACATATTAGTCATCAAAAAATGAAATCTTGCCATTTGCAGTGACATGGATGGAACTAGAGGGTATTATGCTAAGTGAAATAAGTCAATCAGAAAGTGAAATAAATCAATTAGAGAAAGGCAATTATCACATGATCTCACTCATGTGGAATTTTAAAAACATAACAGAGGATCATAGGGGAAGAGAGGAAAAAATAAAACAAGACAAAATGAGAGAGGGAGACAAACCACAACAGACTCTTAATCACAGGAAACAAATGAGGGTCACTGGAGGGGTGGGGGGATAAGGTAACTTAATGATGAACATTAAAGAGGGCATGTGATATACTGAGAACTGGGTGTTATAAAAGACTGATCAATCACTGACCTCTATCTCTGAAATAATACATCGCATGTTAATTCATTGAATTTAAATAAAATTTAATAATTAAGTAAATAAATAAAATTTTGAACCATCATCTCCTGGCTTTATATTAGATATCTTTTACATTTATATTTTCTTTACTTCAGTTTTCATGTGTTAGAAAAATATTTGTGTAACTATTTGGCCTTTCCACAACATAGTACTGAGGTATTTAAATGGCCCATTTTGGGGGATCTTCTATTCATGTATTTGGAAGGCAGGATGTAAAGAGATCTGCTTTCTCCATACTGTCCCATAGGTCTATCTATACAGCCTGTAATGGCAGTTGAGCTAACTGCTGTTATTCTTTTATTCATTTGTTTAATAAATATTTACTAAGCACCTACTATGTGCCTAGAAATAAGCTATGTGCAGAAGATAACCCTTGCTCTCATGATACTTTATAATCTAGCTAGGATGAAAGACACTAAACAGATAACTGTACAAATAAATATTTAATTACAATTATGGTAAGTGCTATGATGGAAAAGTACATGACCAAAAAACAGAGGTCCTCATATAAGAAGTTGTGAAGATTTTCCTTAAAGAAGTGACACATAAACTGATACCTGAAAAATATGCAGATATGAGTAGCATGAAGAGGGACTCAGAGGAAGATGAGAACCCCTAAGCAGTGGAAACAATGTGTAAAGGGCCTGTCGCAGAAAGGGAATATAAAAAACTGAAAAATTCCCACTGTGACTGAAGCTTAATTAATGATAAAGCTTAATTAATAATGAAGAGAGGATAAGAAATGAGGCTGGAGAGATAAGCAGCAAATAAATTAGGCAAATGTTTTAGGCTGAAAGGGATTCTTTTTTTTTTTTTTTTAAGATTTTATTTATTTATGCATGAGAGACATAGGGGCAGAGACACAGGCAGAGGGAGAAGCAGGCTCCATGCAGGGAGCCCAACGTGGGACTTGATCCCGGGTCACCAGGGTCACGCCCTGGGCTGAAGGCGGCACTAAACCACTGTGCCACCTGGGCTGCCCCTAAAAGGGATTCTTAATTTTATCTTAAAAGCAATGGCAAGTCCCTGAAAAGGTTTAACCTGTGTGGCTGTCTTCATCAGCTTGGATGGTTATAAAAGAATACCCTAGACTAGGTACCTTAACAGAATTTATTTCTCACAGTTCTGGAGGCTAGGAAGTCCAAGATGATGGTACAGATTTGGTGCTTGGTGAAGTTTTTCTTCTTGGCATGCAGATGCTGCCGTCTCACTGTATCCTCACATGGTGAGAGAAAGCAAGCTTCTTATAAAGGCACTAATCCCATCATGAAAATCCCACCTCATAACCTCATCTAATCCGAATGACCATTTTAAGGCCCCATCTCCAAATACTGTCACACAGGGAACTAGAGATTCAACATAAGAATTCTTAGGGGACATACGGCAGTCCATAGTGATGTTATAGTGTGTTTAAAATATAGGTTTTATTATTTTCAGGTATGGTGAGGCCAACAGATCAGGAAATGATTGCCATTGAAAAGACAGTTTGTTATTCACAGTTCCTATGGCAACATAGGAGGCAACATGCTATGTCAATAGGGCCATACAGGAAAGCACCGGCATCAATCCGAGGCAGAATGAACAAGGGGAAAAGCATGGATGACAACCTTTATTGTGGTTTCCAGAAAAAGGCAAAGTAAGAGAGGGCAAGCAGGCTTAGCATTGGCTAATGTGAATAATTTCAGTAGGCTCTAGGGTCTGCGAGTGATCTTTAGTTGTCCAGTACCTGACCCTGGGGTGATTAGGGCAGAAAAATATAGTCTCCTGGAGAGTAAGAGTCAGAAAAAGAAGGCGTTTTAGAGTATGGGCTCTGGATTGGTTAATCTAAATATGAAAGGTGCCATGCAAGGTTAGTTATTTGCTGTATCTAAGAAATGGCTGCCCCTGGAAAAGATGGTCTCTCTAGATAGTGAGGTTCTGATGCCAGAGCATCAAGAATACAAAAAAATAAGAAAATATGGTAATTATGAACTGAATGTTTGTATCCTACCTAAATTCAAATGCTAAAACCCTAATACCCAATCCAATGGCATTTGAAGATGGGTCCTTTGGAAAGTAATTAGGATTAGATGAGGTCATGAGGATAGGGGCCCTCATGATAGAATTAATGCCCTTATAAGAAAAGATACCAGAGAGTTTGCAAGAAGCCAGTCGGAAAAAGACAAATACCATGATTTCACTCAAATGCAGAATTTAAGAAACAAAGCAGAAAACAAAGGAAAAAAAGCGAGAAACAAACCAAAAATCAGACTCTTAAATATAGAGAACAGATGGCTACCAGAGGAAAGGTGGGAGGGAGGACGAGTGAAATTGGTGAAGGGGAATAAGAGTACCTTTATATTAGGGGTACTTGGGTGGTTTAGTTAGTTAAGTGTCTGCTTGATCCCAGGGTCCTGGGATTAAGCCCTGCAGCAGGCTCCCTGTTCAGTGGGGAGTCTGGTTCTCCCTCTGCCCTTCCCCTGCTTGTGTTCTCTCTCTCCTTCTCTTTCACAATCCCTCTCACTCGATCTCTCTCAAACAAATAAATCTTTTTTTTAAAAAAGTACATTTATGTTAAAAAAAATAAGAGTACATTTATCTTGATGAGCCCAGAGTAAAATCTGGAACTGTTGAATTACCATACTGTGCACCTAAACTAATATAACAACATATGTTAATTACACTGAAATTAAAACAAGCAAGCATCACTGAACAAAACAACAACAACAATAAAAAAGGAAGTAGCTGCCTGTAAGCCAGAAGACTGCTCTCACCAGACCCAGCCATGCTGGCACTATGATCTCTGACATCAAGCCTCAAGAACTATGAAAAAATATGTCTATTGTTTAAGCCGCCTGGTCTACAGTATTTTTGTGTGGCAGGCATAGCTGACTAATACAGTAACAAACATATGGTGCTAGATCAGGTATGTGTGGAGAGTGTTCTGCAGGGAAAGAGCATAGTTGTGGGAGGTCTACCTACGGTTACGGCAGTCCATGCCAAGGAAAGTTTCTACCTTGATTAAGGCTGAAGAATTAGGGAATAGATGTAAGTGACTAGACTTGGGAAATATATAGAAAGTAAAATAAACAGGAATTTGTGATCAATTTGATATAAACGTGAGGGAGAAGAAACTCCCAAGGATAACTCCCAGGTTTGTTGCCTACTAAATACCACAGTTGACAACAGTACAGTTTACTGAGATGGTGAAAACAGAGAAAATTATAAGAACAATTTCAACAAGCTGAGTTTGAGCTACCTTTGAGACAGCTTAAGTGGAAATGTCAATTAAGCAACTAGAAATATAATGTGTAGCTCATAAGAAAAGTGTGGACTCCAGATGTTGGCTGCTTGTACGCTCGTTCCTTTAGAGAAACTAAATTGAACAGAGCATATGTTAAAATGACATGGATTTTATTATTTTTTTTAAAGATTTTATTTATTTATTCATGAGAGACACAGACTGAGAGAGAAAGAGAGAGGCAGAGACATAGGCAGAGGAAGAAGCAGGCTCCCCACAGGGAGCCCGATGTGGTACTTGGATCCCCGAACTCTGGGATCACTGTTGGGAGCCGCGTGCCAGGAAGGGGTTAATGGATCGAGCAAAGGCTCTCTGTTGACTCTTCCAACCGTGGCCCACCTGTTTCACCCTTGTTGTTGAAGGCTTGTGGCTCAAGGACGCATACTATTGCTATCTATTCAAGGGCGCATACTGTTGCTGTCTACTGTGAAAGGACATGTCTGGAGAACTAAGCTTAAAATATCCTGCTTGTTAAACAATGCTGCTTTATAAAAGAGTAAATAATACAAATAAAGTTGGCATTGTGGCTGAATCCGGCCATATGTCCCTCCTGCTCCCACTCTGTTTATGTCTCTTTTCTTTTCCTCATTCCCTTACCCTCAGCCCTGGACGGTTGTCGCCCCCAGCGCGCACTACAGATCACGCCCTGGGTCAAAGGCAGACGCTCAACCGCTGAGCCACCCAGGTGTCCCAGGGCATGGATTTTTAAATCTGGGTAATACAAATACAGAAGTTTTATTTAAAAACCATGAGTAGCAAAATTATAACTGGTCAAAGAGCAGAGTTCCAGGTTGGGGGTATGGTATATGACTGAAGATGAGTCTAGAGATGTAGATAGGGGCCAGATCTCAGCTTGTGGCTCAAATCATGAGCCTGACCTATGGGAACTATTAAAGCTGTTTAAAAACTGGCATGCATTCTGGAGAGCAGACACTGCATTTTACAGGCCTCATTTCTTTCTTTCTTTCTTTTTTTGTTTTAAAAGACACATTTATTCAGCGTCATGATCAGACTATTACATTTAGCAATCAACAGCATGGGTGCAAAAAAAAAAATCTACATTAAAACCCTTTGTTGGAATGCTTTACACTTTCCACAGAACAGAAACTAAAATAACCTGTTATACAATTAGTCATAAATACAGTCCTCGAGTATTTTGCCCATACACATGAGTATTGTCTAAAACATGTCTTCTTTGTAGCAGCTAGGCCCTGCCACCACTGTGCTTGGCTGAGTTCACAAATCTGTTGTAACCTGTAGCTTCCCTGTCACTTCCCTGGCTCTCCTCTCCTGCTAAGCTTTGTTTCCTGGCAGTAATTAAAACCTTCTCCCACTGCCATAGCTGCTGCTGCTGCTGGAACCACCATAGCCACCTTGGTTTCGTGGTTTGGTAAAGTATTGGCCTCCACCACCATAGGGGCCAGAGCTTCGGCCTCCAAAATTTCCTCCTTTCATGGGTCCAAAATTTGAGGATTGATTGTTGTAATTGCCAAAATCGTTATAGCTTCCGCCACCTCCAAAGTTGCTTCCATCATTACCAAATCCGTTATAGCCATCTCCACTGCCACCATATCCACCACCACCTCAACTGCCACAGAAGCCACCTCGACAACTGAAGTTCCCTCCACGACCAAAGTTGTCATTCCCACCAAAACCACCTCCACAACCACCACCAAAGTTTCCAGAACCACTTCGACCTCTTTGGCTGGACAAAGCACTAGCCATCTCTTGCTTCGATAGGGCTTTCCTTACTTCACAGTTGTGGCCATTCACAGTATGGTATTTTTTTTTGTAATTTTTATTTATTTACTCATGAGAGACAGAGAGAGAGGTAGAGACACAGGAGGAGGGAGAAGCAGGCTCCATGCGGGGAGCCTGATGTGGGACTCGATCCCAGGACTCCAGGATCACGCCCTGAGCCGAAGGCAGGCGCTAAACCGCTGAGCCACCCAGAGATCCCAACAGTTGGTATTTTTGAATGACAGTTTTGTCTACAGAGTCATGGTCGTCAAAGGTCACAAAAGCAAAACCTCTCTTTTTGCCACTGCCTCGGTCAGTCATGATCTCAATCACTTCAATTTTCCCATACTGTTCAAAATAATCTCTTAGATGATGTTCTTCAGTGTCTTCTTTAATGCCACTGACAAAAATCTTTTTCACAGTTAAGTGGGCACCGGGTCTTTGAGAATCTTCTCGGGAGACAGCCCTCTTTGGTTCCACGACTCTTCCGTCCACCTTGTGCGGCTGGGTGTTCATGGCCGCATCCACCTCCTCCACGGTGGCTACGTGATGAACCCAAAGCCTCTGGAGCGCTTGGTGTTGGGGTCTCTCATTACCACACAGTCCGTAAGCGTCCCCCATTGCTCAAAATGGCTCCTCAGACTCTCATCGGTTGTTTCGAAGCTCAAACCTCCAATGAAGAGCTTCCGCAGCTGCTCGGGCTCTTTGGGAGACTCTGACTTAGACATGACAGCAGCGGGAGGGGAGACTTTAATGATGCTTACTCGGCGGTGTCAAGGGGCAGAAAAGCACATGCCTCATTTCTAACACTTGTACAAAGCCTAGCAAACTCTGCTCAAAGAGTGAGAACAATTAGTTTTGTTTGTAGGAACAGTATTTCTGCTCTGGTACGACAAATGGATAGGGAGGCAGGGACACCAATTAGGAAACAGTTACATGGGGATCCCTGGGTAGCTCAGCGGTTTAGCGCCTGCCTTTGGCCCGGGATCCTGGAGTCCCGGGATCGAGTCCCGCGTCGGGCTCCCAGCATGGAGTCTGTTTCTCCCTCCTCTTGTGTCTCTGCCTCTCTCTATGTCTATCATGAATAAATAAATAAATCTTAAAAAAAAAAAAAAAGGAAACAGTTACAGAAATCTGGATCGGAGATGATAGATTAAAGTCATGGCCATGCAGATAGCTAGAGCTAGATGCATTTGGGCTTCCAGTGTTTTCAGAAGTGAGAAAGCAGAGAAATTAAAGAGGAATCACAGGGTTTGGCTTGGGCTTTCAGTATAAGGTGGTTCCATTCATTGATATAGGAAGCAAAAGGGAAACAAGGGTAATATATTTATAACCAGAACATCTGTTGTTTACATTATAAAGTCTGAATTAGCTTACATTATTACCTAGCATTTAACCAATTTTTTTTTCATTTAACCAATTTTTGTTTTTGTATTATAAAGAAAATTATAGGTGAACACTTATTTTTCTTTGGTTTTATTTTCTAGGATAAATATAATTACTTTTACTTATGAGAAAAGGGTGAATACATTCTTTTTTTTTTTACTAGCATCTACTTTTTTCTCCCCCCTAATATCAAACATAGATGCTTGGTAGAGAATACTTAGAAAAAGCAGAAAAACATAAAGAAAAATTCCACATGGCTAAAGAAATTATGAAATTGTCTTTAACTTTACCCTCCTCAGGATTATCAATAACTGTATATGTCAGTTAGTGAAAGCATAAAAGAATGAGTTGGACGAATGAATAGGTAAGAAAATCTGGGAGAAGTCTCCTAAAAACTTGAAGTGTTTATACTCTAACCACCAGCAATGGAAGACAAAGTCCTAAGATAGGTAAAGGAAACACAAAGAAGTAAATGAAACAAAATGTAGGTCCTAATCTTGTCTCTCACTTTCTAACTTCTAGTCAAGTTACTTCACCTCTCTTGGCTATTTTTCCATTTATAAAATTTGTTAATTGAACTACATTTTAAAAACCTTTCTAGGGGTGGCTGGGTAGCTAACAGTTCAGTGTCTGCCTTTAGCTCAGGTCATGATCAAACCCCTGGCAGGGAGCCTGCTTCTCCCTCTCTCTCTGCCCCTCCCCGCAGCTTGTGCTCTCTTTCAAGTAAATAAGTAAAATCTTAAAAAAATAAAAATCTCTTCAAAATTAAAGTTCTATAATACTAAATTGTTCTTTGGTATCTTTCACATCCCTATTTGAAGGCCACTCCTAGTGTCTCTATTCCTTCTCCAACGTTTCCTTCAAATTCATTCCCAAATGCATTGCTCTTGGCTAATTGCTGAAAGGATGTGACACATTAATCATGAGAAAAGTCAATGATAGCTTAAAACATTACCCTTCACAGAAGCACACCTAATAGTACTCAAAGGAATGAATCACTAACAATGAATCAATAATGGTGTTTCAGACATTCTAACTAAAGAAAAAGAAAAGAAACTAATACTTAATAAACACTTATCTACCAGATCCTATGATGACAGTCTCACATATGCCAATCAATTGATCCTCACAAATACTCCTACAGGTATTATTAAATCCATTAGATAGATAAGGAAACAAAAGCTCAGAAAGCTTAAGTGGCATAGATATGCTCAAACAGCCAGCAAAGTGGTAGTAGAATCAGAATTGGAGCCCAAGCAGTCTCCTAGCAATAATAAATCTGAAAAAAATACCATCTAAATTCCAAATCACTCTTAAAACAGAACTGTCAAAATCAGCTTGCGCTCAGTTTAGGCAGAAGACTAGGCCTCCAATTTCTCTACAGCTACAACAAGCTAAAATTCAGGCTGGTGAAAAGGTTCACTGAGCACCAGGATCAGTTAAGTGGCAGCACTGTCATTTTATACTTTGCTTCAGTGACTGTGCATAAAAAAACGATGGCCTAACCTAGTTGAGCCAAATTTATCCTGAAAGGAGACAAGACAAGAAGGCTTCAAGGAATCATTTTATGTTTAAATTAGAGAGGTGGGGAAGCTGTTTTAAAAAGTCCTTCAGGGCAGCCCCGGTGGCACAGCGGTTTGGCGCCATCTGCAGCCCAGGGTGTGATCCTGGAGACCCAGGACAGTCCCACCTCAGGCTCCATGCATGGGGCCTGCTTCTCCCTCTGCCTGTGTCTCTGCCTCTCTCTCTCTCTCTCTCTCTGTATCTCTCATGAATAAATAAATAAAATCTTTCAAAAAATAAAAATAAAAAAATAAAAAGTCCTTCAATACTGTGGATTTTCCCCTCCTCTATCATTGGGAAACTGAGTCAAATATAATTTCTGTCCAAATAGGCAAGCACATAAAACCATCCTTATAGACCTAAAGAGGCAAGAAATAAGGGATCTGTATAATTTGTTCCAAAAAGCTGATATAGTATTACAATAATGATAAAGCAGAGAATCAAAGATCTCAGGATCAAATGCCATCTGGTCCATCCAATGCTGTGTTATCTTGGTAATAATCTTACCAACAATTAAACTTATATGCAAATCAAAGTGTGTCCCACTTCTGCTCCAAATCTATTAATGGCTTATGGGGGGATAAAGTCCAAGAGGAAGTTTAGATCTGGCCTCTGGTTAGCTTCTCAAACCATATCTCTTACTATTTAGTTCAATGTCTACACAGAGCAGGTACTCAATAATGTAACAAATGTTACAGTATTATTACTGTTAGCACTGTCACTAACATCAACACACATTCCCATTCCATCCATAGCTACAACCACAATGCACTACTTGCAGTCCCCTGAGGTGCCAGATATACTGTCATCTCTGTGGGTTTGAGTTGGCCTGGCAAATTCCTATTCATCTTTGAAGATGCAACTCACACATGTGTTTGAGTCACCTGTGTGAAACCCTTTCTCTGATCTTCCTCCTCTAAATAATTTCTCTTTCCATTTCCAGAGCATACTGTAGGTCCCTTTACCACTACATTCACTAGTATATTACCTTCTTCATTTCTAAACCACAGATTCCTCGAGGAAAGGACTATATCATCTTTATGCATACCTATTGCCCAAGTATCGATTTTTGAATTAATGAAAGTTTTTGCCCAGCTTATGCTTGGGCACCTCCAAGGACAGAGGACACAAGATCTTTAAGAAGCTCTTACTAGCTCAGAAAATTCTTCCCAAGGTGTCTCTTTTATGCCACTATGACCACAAAGAGCAAACAGAATCTTTTTCAACATGATAACCCTTCAAACACGAATCCATAAAACATTTATGTAGTACTCTGTGCCCTATAAGTATAGGGATACACCAAGATCAACCAGAGTCCCTGCTCTTAGGTATCTCACATTCTGATACAGAAGAAAGATATTTATAAAGCAAAAGATTAAGGGCAATAACAGAGAAGCACAAAGCAGTTGTAGAGGAACATATGAAGGGTACATATCCTACCCTGGGGCCATGGAAGGCCTCCTAGAGAAGCTGCCACTTTGGCTAAGACTTTAAAGGACGAACAGGAATTGTCCAAGGGAGGGAGGGAAGTGTAATAGGGCCAGACATGAAAAATGCATAAATCTGAGAGATTCCAGTATGTACAGCTGAGTGAGGGGAGTGTCTTCTCTTCTTCAGGCTACATGTTCCCAGTTTCTTCCCCTCAAGCATCAAGACTAGAGTTTTAGTTCTTTCACCATTTTGGTGTTTCTCATTTGAAACTGACAAGCCAAGTCAGTCCTCAGAACTGAAATATAGTCATGCTGTATCTACTCAGCACACAGTAGGGGAGACAATCCTTCCTTCCCTCAGATACTTAGTCTCACCTTGTCTCAACACATTCATGAGGTTGTTTCTTTATTTTTTTTTTTTATTTTTTTTTTTTAGGTTGTTTCTTTATATATGTGACAGACACACACTATCATCCAGGGTTACTGTTTTAGGAATAACAAGCAGGAACAATCCCAGAGATTTAAAAACTTACCTAAGTCTTAAAAAAAACAGGCGTTTAAGGGAATGTCAGAGATTGCCATATGTACAGAATTAGAGTAGATATGTTTTGCAAATTGTTCTGGTTATCCATTACTGTATAACAAACCACCTTAAAACTCAGTGGCTTAAAATACCAAGATTTACTTTGCTGATTAATATGCATTTTGAGTAGATCTGGGAGGGAGTAGTTCATCTCTCCTTCACTCAGGGTTAGCTGGGACAGCTCAAAGGCTGGAAGCTAGAATCATCTAAAGATTCACAAACTCAAATTTTGGGCAGTTGATGCTAGCTGCAGTCTGGGGACTTCAGGTGAGGCAGGAACATTTATACATGACCTTTCCACATGGCTGAATGGCTTCTTTACAACATGGTGCTGGGTTCCCAGGGTAAGCATCCCAGGAGGATGAGGAAGCAGCTCTATTAGAGTTTTGCGACTCACTTTTGGAAGTCATATAGCTTTATGTCCACCACAGTAACAATCCTGTGCAGATTCAAGGGCAAGGAACAAAGATTATACCTCTTGAGGAAAGTCAATGTCACACTGTAAGAAAAGCAGGTGGCATGAGATATAATTGGTGCTAGGATCTTTGGAAAATATAATGATCTGCAACATAAATAAAACTCAGGCAGTCCAGGTGACTCAGCGGTATAGCGCCACCTTCAGCCCAGGGCGTGATCCTGGAGTCCCGGGACTGAATCCCTTGTCAGGCTCCCTGCATGGAGCCTGCTTCTCCCTCTGCCTGTGTCTCTCCCTCTCTCTTTCTGTGTCTCTCACGAATAAATAAATAAAATCTTTAAAAAAACAAAACAAAACAAAAAACAACATAAATAAATCTCAAAATTGAATTAAACACCCCCAACCCCCAAGGACAGGAGGTAGTCTGTGATGGGGGAAACAAAGGCACAAGAAAAATTATTAAATTTTGTTACTCCTATAGTCCATTGACAAGTCCTTGAAACAGGCAGAGTGACATTCCTCTAGGGACTCAAGTGACTTGAGGTTGATACTTTGCTGAGGGCAAAGAACAATCTTAGCCCAACCCCCAGGATCCTGTGAGTCTACTTTAACATATAGAAATTCCTTTGGAAATTTTCTTTATCTCTACCCCTCACAATATATGTTGGCAATTATTCCCCAAGCATATGCCCCACTAATAATCATCTGAAGGGTCTCATGACTCAGGCTTTATTAACTAGTAATAAATGACCTTTTCCCAAAAATAGTTAGCCCCCATCAAGGTCCTAGAAACCTTGCTTCCAAAATTCCTCAGAGACTTTCACTATCCCTGACCCCCACCCAACTTGTAAGTCTATAATGGGCCACTCCTCATGACCCCAGTGCAGCTCTTTCTGCCCACAGGCCCTGTGAGCAGGACATCTCAAGAATTCTTTCTTGACCGTTGGCTTCAAGCCCTAACATCTTTTCTACATCAGTCTGCTTTAGAATGAAGGACATTCAGATTGGCTTATTGTTACTACTCCTCCAAAGCATATTTGAGTCTTTAAAGTCTCTTTTCTTTTAAAACAAGCATAAGCATGTGCTTTCTTTATTACAAAAGTTATTTCATGTTTATTATAGAAAATGTGTAAAACATAAATGCAAAAGAAAGAAATATAATTCCCTGTAATCCCACAATCCAGGGATAACTATTTAATACTTTAATGCATCTCTTTAGTTATTCACTCATGTGTTTAATTAAATGTCCTTCCTTTCTTCTTCAAACGCTTCTTCCCTTCCACTTACATATTTAATGGGCATATTCCATGTGCCAGTGCTAGTCTATATGCTAAAGTAGAGTGGTATTTAAAAGTAGGATCACTGCTCTCAACAAGTTTACATTCTATTGGGGGAGACCAGGCCAGTGTGACTGGAGTGTAGTAAACAATGCAGAGGAAGAGTAAAAACTGAAGTTGTAGAACTTGACCATGGGCCAGATCATGTAGGCCCCAGTAAAGATTTAAATTTCACTTTAATTGCAAATGGATGTCTTGGACAGTTTTCAGCAGAACAATATAATTTAAAATTTAAAAGACTAACCTGAATGGCTGCAGGGGCAACAGCTCACTATTGCAGTAGCAAGGAAATGAGACGGTGATGGCTTACACAAGGGTAGGCATTGTGAAAACAGAACACATTATCTAGTTTATATTTCAAAAATCAAGCCAGAAGAATGGGTAATAGATGTGATGTGAGGGATGAGGGGAAGAAAGAAATCAGGGATGATTCTAGGTTTCAACTTTGGCAACTATGTAGAGATGGCATCAGAGTAGATACTAGGGGAGGAACTGGTATGGAAAAATAAATAATTACATACTGCCCATATTAAAGGTTGAGATTCTACTAGACATTGAAGTGGTATGTCAAACATATAGTTGGTTATACAAATCTAGAGCTCAAAGATGAGGTTAGAACTGAAGACAGATGTTCTGAAGTCAGCATAAAAATCATATTTAATAGCATGATACTATATGAGATCACCTAGGAGAGAATACAGAGAATGTAGCCTAAGACTAAAAAAGTGGCCACGGCCCCTTCCTCAGCACTTCCTGCAGAGGTGGCAGCCGTCTCCTACTCGGCATCATGGCTACCCTCAGACCTCTGATAAAGTCCAAGAAGTACATCCGGCACATGTCAGACCGATATGTGAAAATTAAGCGCAACTTGTAGAAACTCAGAGGCATTGACAATAGGGTACACAGAAGATTCAAGGGCCCAATCTTGATGCCCAACGCTGGTTATAGGAACAAGAAAACAAAGCTGCCCAGTGACTTCCTGAAGTTCCTAGTCTACAATATCAAAAAGCTTGAAGTTTTGGGACGCCTGGGTGGTTCAGTTAGTTAAGTACCTGACTCTAGGTTTCAGCTTAGGGCATGATCTCAGGGTTGTGGGATCCAGCCTCCCATCCAGCTCTATGCTCATCAGGGAGTCTTGCTTCTCTCCTTCTCCCTCTGCTCCTCCCCCTACTTGTGCACATGTGCATATGCTCTTTTTTAAGATTAATAAAATCTTAAAAAAAAATAAGCTTGAAGTGCTGACATGCAACAAATCTTACTCTACAGATATTGCTCACAATATCTCTTCTAGGAGCCACAAAGCCATTGTGGAAAGAGCAGCCCCGCTGGCCATCTGTCAACAGTCCCAATGGCAAGCTGCTCAAAGAAAATGAATAGACAGCTTAAGTACATGTCATATTTTAATAAGACCATAAAACTACACACACACACACACACACACACACACACACACACACACACACAAAGACTGTCCAGTCAGGTAAGGAAGAAGGCTGAGGGAATTTCCTTTTACATAAAGGAGAAGTAGGAAGCCAAAATAAGTGTTTCACAAAGAAAAAAGCAAATATTGTGTGGAATGCTGAGAGATCAAATGATAAGACAGAAATGTATTTATTGGATTTGGCAAGATGAAGGTCACTGGCAATCTTAAGAGCAGTTTCTGTGAAACGAAGGAAGAAATACCTAACTCAATGGGAGGAAAAGAGAGGTAGGTAAGTGTAGAGAGAGCAGACACTCAAATGGTTTTGATGTGAAAGGGAATAAAAAAATAAATCAATAGCTGAAGCTGGACACAGGGTCAAGGGAATAATTTTTAAAGGATAGAAGTTATTTGAGTATGTTTGTAAGCAGATGGCAGTGAATGAATGTAGTGATTTTTCTAAAGACTGTGGTGGAGCAAGAGACTGGGCTGGAGTATGTAACTGCAGGCTTAAGTCTTTGAGTAGGAAGGAGGACTTTGAGAGGAGATGAGACTTCTCTTCCACAATAATAGAAGGAAGAGGATAGTGGTAGAAGATGAGGGAGTTTCTTATTAACTTCTATATTCTTGGTGAAATACTGAAGATATCAGTGAGGAAAAGGGGACATGAGGCAAAAAAGATATAAAAAGAAATCTAAAAAGCAAGACCAACAACTGTGAAATAAATAGTTCTGGAGAATGAAAACTGAAACTGTCAGGGAAATGTAATGGTACTGTCTTAGGGCATTGAGTGGTTGGTTATTTGAGATTTTTGTTCAGTAACTTAAAAGTGAGATCATTTAGGGACACCTGAGTAGCTCAGTCAGTTAAGCATCTGCCTTTGGGTCAGGTCATGATCCTGGTGTCCTGGGATTAAGCCCAAGTCAGGCTCCCAAGCTTAGTGGGAAGTCTGCTTCTCCCCTCCATCTGCCCCTCCCCTTCCCACTCTCTAATAAATAAATAAAATCTTTTTTTAAAAAGTGAGGTAATTTAACAGACAATTTCTATGAGTTTTTTTTTTTTTTTCCTAGAATCCACTTTATTATGGCATCTGGCAGGTCTGGTGGACACAGCTCAGACCGGGTCCCTTTCCAGATGGATTCTGAGGGAGGAAGAGCCCGAAGCCCCAGGGCCAGCAGCCCCTCACTCACACCATGCTGCTGCTCAGCTGCATGGCAAAGTCCTGCACGTGCTCCTTCAGAGTCTGGCGGGCATCGGCCTGCGCCCGCTTCTCCCGTGCGGAGAAGCTACTCAGTTCAGGCACAGTATAAGCAGATTAACTGAGCTTGATCAGGGTTGAATATTGCTCAGAAAACAAGGGGCAAAGGTTTGAAGGACATCTGTATGGGTGGATGGGAGTTATAATTTTGGGTCACAGATTACAAACTTTGTTTTTGTTTTTTTTTTTTATTACAAACTTTGTAGCAAAGGAAAAGAAATGAGGCAAAATGTACTTCCTTCCAGGTTTATTGTTTATAAACCTAATATCACATTATATAAAGTGTTGTCTTTATAACATTTTCCCATTTCAATAGTCTTCAAAATATTATTTTACTTATCTATTTTTTAAAGGTACTCAACCAGAGATCATGTTTCCTTTATTTTATTTTAAGTAAGCTTTATAGGAACCCCAATGTAGGGCTTGAACTCATGACTCTGAGATCAAGAGTCACATGTTCTACTGACTGAGCCAGCCAAGCTCCTGTCCCTCGAAATATTATTTTAAATGGCTAGAGTACATTTCAACACATAGATATACCAGAGTATATGTAATATATGTAAAAATCTCCCTTTTGCTAAACATTTAGATCATTTAAAAATCTTTACTATGTGTAACACTCAATTTGTAACATGCTTATAAAACATCTGTGCTCATTCCCAACTGCCCCACCCCCCTTTCTAATTACTTTTTTAGGAAGTATTTTTAGGAGTGCAATTACTGGGTCAAAGAACATGTACATGGTTTTTCTATTAAAAAAAAATAACTTGAGGATCCCTGGGTGGCTCAGTGGTTTGGCACCTGCCTTCAGCCTAGGGTGTGATCCTGGAGTCCCGGGATTGAGTCCCACGTCAGGCTCCATGCACGGAGCCTACTTCTCCCTCTGCCTTTGTCTCTGCCTTTCTCTTGCTCTGTGTCTCATGAATAAATAAAATCTTAAAAAATAAATGAATAAAAATTAAAAAAAAAATAACTGCAAGGTACAGAAAAGTTTGAAGGACAGTACAAAGAAGTTTTTTTTTTTTTCCTCTCGAACTGTTTGAATAAGTTGCTGACATCAGGCTCCATTACTACCAAGTACTCTAGTACATTTCCTACAAAGATATTCACTTGGGTTATAGGTCTTAACCAAATGGAATTTATCACAGGATTGCAAGGTTGGTTCAACATATGAGAATCAATGTACTAGACCATACTAATTATAATAAAGGAGAAAAACCAACAATGATCTCAAGAAATTCAGGAAAAAGAATCTGAAAACTCCAACATCTTTTCATGATAAAAACTCTCAGCAAACTAGAAATAGAAGGGAGTTTCCTCAGTCTAATAAAGGACATGCACACAAAACTCCAGCCAATACTATAATTAATGATGAGAAACTAAAAACTTTTTTCCTTAGACTAGGCACAAAACAAGAACATCTGCTCTCTCCACTTCTATTCAACAGTGTACTGGAATTTCTGTTCAGGGCGACAAGGCAAGAAAAATAAGTAAAAGGCATCCAATTGATAAGAAAGACAGAAAACTACCCCTATTTGCATGTCATGATCTTATACACAGAAAGCTCTAACAAATCCACATATGCACACACACAATACTACTAGAGGTAAAAAAATAAGTTCAGCAATGTTGCAGGATACAATAACAATATACAAAAATTATTTGTTATTTCCACAAATTAGGCATAAGTAAAAAAATGAAATTAAGAAAACTCCATTTACAATAGCATCAAAAACTACAATACTTATGAATACACTTAACAAAAGAAGTCAAGATTTGCACACAAACTATAAAACATCACTGAAATAAATAAAAGACTTAAATGGGAAGACATCCTATGTTCATGGATTGGAAGACAATATTAAAAATAGCAATACTCTCCAAGTAATCTGTGGATTCAATGGAATCGCTTTCAAAATCCCAGCTAATTTTTGCAGAAATTGATAAGCTGATCCTAAAATTCACATGGAAATGCAAGGGATCCAGAATAGCTTAAGCAATTTTTAAAAAGAGGAACAAATTTGGAGGACTCACAGCTCCCAATTTCAAAACTTACTACAAATCTACAGTAATCAAGGCTGTATGGTACTGGTACTGGAGCAAGTATAGACATATAAGTCAATGGAACAGAATTGAGAGTTGAAAAAAAAAAAGAGTTGAGAGTCAAGAAATAAATTCATACATTTATGATTGCCTGAATTTAGACAGTGGTGTCAAGACAATTCAATGGGGAAAGAACAGTCTTTTTAACAAATGATTCTGGGGTAACTGGATATCCATCCACATGCAAAAGAATGAAGCTAGACTGACTTCAAATCACATAAAAATTTTTATTTAAAATGTATTAAAGAATCAGGAGAACAAATATTGTTAAAATGTCCATACTACCCAAAGCAGCCTATAGATTTAATGCAATCCCTATCAAAATAGCAACAGCATTTTTCACAGAACTAGAACAAATAGGGCAGCCCCAGTGGCACAGCGGTTTAGCGCCGCCTGCAGCCTGGGGTGTGATCCTGGAGACCCAGGATCAAGTCCCACGTCAGGCTTCCTGCATGGAGCCTGCTTCTCCCTCTGCCTGTATCTCTGCCTCTCTCTCTCTCTCTCTCTCTCTCTCTCTTTGTGTGTGTGTGTGTCTCTATGAATAAATAAACAAAATCATAAAAAAAAAGAACTAGAACAAAAAATCCTTACATTTGTATGGCACCACAAAAGATTCTGAAAAGCCAAAGCAATCTTAAAAAAAAAAAAAAAGAACAAAACTAGAGGTACCACAATTCCAGATTTCAAGATATACTACAAAGCAGTAGGAATCAAAACAGTACAGGACAGGAAAAAAAAAAGATACATACATACTCATACAACTGAACACCAAAAAAACATTCCAATTAAAAAATGGGCAGAGGGACGGACACCTGAGTGGCTCAGCGGTTGAGCATCAGGGCGGGATCTCAGGATCCAGGATCGAGTCCCACATTGGGCTCGTTGCAGGGAGCCGACTTATCCCTCTGCCTGTATCTCTGCCTCTCTCTCTCTCTCTCTCTCACATAAATAAATAAATAAAATCTTTAAAAAATAATATAAAATAAAATAAAAAATGGACAGAGGACATGAACAGACATTTCTCCAAAGAAGACATAGAGATAGCTAACAGATAAAAAGATGTTCAACATTACTCATCATCAAGGATATGCAAATCAAAGCCACAATGAGGTATCATCTCACACCTGTCAAAATGGCTAAAATTAAGAACACAGGAAAAAATATGTATTGGCCATGAACTCTTATATGCCATTGGTAGAAATGATTTTTAGAAACCAGATATGAATGTTAAGTGCACTC
The DNA here is from genome assembly GCF_018345385.1 of Vulpes lagopus. Lineage (NCBI taxonomy): Eukaryota > Metazoa > Chordata > Mammalia > Carnivora > Canidae > Vulpes > Vulpes lagopus. The sequence continues at coordinate 27,882,367 of NC_054838.1, read as the reverse complement.
TTTGGTACTGGGGTTTCATGCTCCCAGGTTGGCAGTGCTAATAAATGGATGCGTATATGTGTATATAGAAATACATGGGTATGTATATATAAATATATAGGAAATACATAATTTATACTGTGGGTGATTTTCGTTATTAAATCAATTAGCCACTTTTACTTCTGATACTGGGATATATAAAACATGAGTAGTAACTAAGATATTACATATGAAAGCATTTCATGATTGCTAGAGCTGGACAAATTCCAATTATTTTTTAGTATGATAAAATGCAAAGACTTATCTTTAGGATTATTATTCAGATGTTGCTCACTTGTATCACCATTCTTAATGTGGAAACTCTTGCTGTATATAGTTAGTTAAATATTTTGAACAGTATTCCTGACACTGTTTTGTTAAGTTATTGTTTTATTAGTTATTGTTTATTGTTTATTATCTATTAGTTATTAGTTATTGTTTAAGTTATTGTTTTATCACTGTTGTCAGATATATCACACAGTGCGATGACTCCCTGCTTCTCTATGGCACAGTGCAAATCTGTTATGTCATTTCATCTCTTCACTACCTAAAAAGGTTTAATGAATTCTTTCAAATTCTGTTTAAATGTCTTTGACTTTTATACATTCTTCCAAGCTCCACTGTACTGCCACAGAGTACTTCTGTAAAAATAATTTTCATATTATACCATTGTTTATAAGTCTGTTTTCCCAGCTAGAAAAGCGTAAGAAATGTGTTCATGCTCAATTAAGTTAGATCAGTGTCTTATTCAATTGCATATTCTCCAAAGCAAGGACAGCCTTATTATAAATATGTGTTGAAAATCGGAATCATTCCTAAGGATTAATGCTTATACATTTAATATAGCTGTAATTAATAATTCACAGATCCTTCTGGAATAGCACTAATACAGCAGCTACCAGCCTTATATGGCTACTGAGCACTTGAAATAGACCTAATCTAAATTGAGATATACACCTTATTTCAAGACATAAAACATTTCATTAATAAATTTTTATACTGATTACATGTTAAAATAATATTTGAATATATTGGTTTAAATAAAATATACTATTAAAACTCATTTCACCTATTTCTTTTTAACATGGCCTTTCTTAATGTGGCTACCAAAAAATTTCAAATTACATACATACTCACATTATATCTCTACTGGACAGTGTTGTTCTGAGTTTGTGGGTTAGCAATGGGGAATAAAGAGGTAAACAGATCGAAGACTAGGGAATCCCTGGATGGCTCAGCGGTTTAGTGCCTGCCTTCGGCCCAGGGCATGGTCCTGGAGTCCTGGGATCAAGTCCCACATTGGGCTCCCTGCGTGGAGCCTGCTTCTCTTTCTGCCTATGTCTCGGCCTCTCTGTGTGTGTATCTCTCATGAATAAATAAAATCTTAAAAAAAAAAAAAAGATCGAGGACTAGATATATGGCCTCCTAGAGAAAGGACAGTAAATAAAAATCCTTGCATAGCTCTAAAACTTTGCTAGCTAGAGGAACCATCCATTCAAATGGATGCTACTAGAGAGACATGAGAAAATGCAGGCATTGAAGAATATATATTATCTTAGTGAACTGACTGTTTTTACAAAATGTCTACAGGGGTTTCTACTCTCTAATCCTGCTCTAACATTATACATACCTGCACAGAGGAGGTCAAAAGCTATACTGCTCTCACTTGCTTTCTCTATGGACAACTTATATGTTCACTTCTTTATTTCACTTAGTCAAATTTGGATCCTTTGGCCTGAAATAAAAACTCCAGATATTTGTAATCTCTTTTTTTCCCCCCTTCAGTCTCTTACCTCAATAGCACCCTCTAGTACTGTACTCTTTTCTCAAATCTAAAGTGTCTCTGGGGTGAAGGGAAATAAGCATTTAGTTAATTTTGTCATTACTGACCTGCATTTCATATTTCAGAGTCATGTGGAAGCACCAGGATCCCATTCCTACCACTGAAATTAAAACAAACAAATAAAAAAAACCAATTAGCATGAAATTCTTTGGGGGTGGCCAGAGTGATGTGAGAAGATAATAAGACAATGCAAAGCACTGAATTTTAAGAACAAAATTTATGAAATCTTATGGCAGGACATAGCAGACTCTGTATAAGTTCTAGAATTGATGAAATTTTGATATAGAAAAAAGGTAAGTACAGTATAAGTTCTCATAAATTCCCTCTATAAGTGGACTCTTACTGGATTAGTCAATATTCTAAATTCTTTCAGTAAAATATACTATTGATAATTAGGATAAGTTTTTTTTTTCTTTTTTTTTTTTTAAAGGGATAGAAGCTTATTGACTATACCACAAGGGAACAGTGGGCAGGACAGCAAAGGAGACTGTCTGCCTCTCAGGATAAGCTTTAATGTTCACAGCTAATTAGCTACTCTAGTACTTCCGTGCACTTTTATCCAAATAGCTGAATTATAAACTTACTAAGAACCAGAGAGTTATGTTTGTTCCCAAACCTATTAATGACACTGTACTTAGTTATCAGAAATGATTGCAAAAGACAGCTGTTGTTTCTATGAAAACTATTTAAAATGCTTAAAACAGGTTCAATAAAATAGAGTTGTTAAAAAAAAGAGTTGTTAATAAAAATTGCTGTTGAATTAAGTGTGGGTAAGATATCTATCAGATTGAGGAAAATAGCAAAAATCTAAAGATTCCATATTTAGGTCTTAAAATTCTTCCCAAGTGTCTCTATTTTAAATAAACTGCTTTCATTTTAGGGTTTTTAAAAATTTGTTTTTTGATGCAAGAGAAACTAAATAGAACTATAATAAGGATTCCATATTTAAAGGCCATGCCATGTATCAAATATCTGTCAAAGATTATATAACTGTTTTAATGAAAATAAAATTTTAAAGTAGGTATACATATAATTTTACAATAATTCTATGTTTTGAATTTTTAAAAATTAGCTGACAAAGTATCAGTCCCTATTATACCTTACAAAAAGGCTTCTACTGTGATATATTCAGTTCAATTCAACAAGCATTAACTGAGTGCCTCCTATTAGCTAAATTCAGTTATGGTTACAAAGATAAGCTCCAGTCATTTGCCTTAATAAAGCATATAGTCTAATGGAAGAGACAGGTAGATAAGATGCCAATAAGTGGAGATATGATAAAGAGATAGAGAGTACCACGGGGAGCACAGTAGAGGGGTACTTATGAAAGATGACAGAGAAAAGAAACCAGAGGAGTTAGCCTTAAGGGTGTGTAACAGTTGGCCTTAACAAACATGGTAAATGAAGGCATCACCAAATAATCTGTACAAAGCCCCTTGAGAAAAATTTTAAACATTTGTTACTTTTGCTTTTAAAAAAGATTTGTTTATTTATGAGTGTGCACACACATGAGTGGGGTGGGGGGGCAAAGGAGGAAGGAAAGGGAGAGAATCTCAAACAGACTCCAAGGTAAGCGTGGAGTCTGACGCAGGGCTTGATCCCAGGACCCTGAGATCACAACCTAAGCTGAAACCAAGAGTCGGACACTTAACTGACTAAGCCATCCAGGCATCCCTTGTTATTCTTGCCTTTTTTTTAAATTTTATTTTATGATCTACTCATTTATTTGAGAGAGAGGAAGAGAACACAAACAGGAGGGTCAGAGGTAGAGAGAGAGAGAACCTCAAGACTCTGTAGTGAGCACAGAGCCCCAAGCAGGGTCCAATATATATCTTACAACCCTGAAATTATGACCTAAACAGAAACCAAGAATCAGAGACTTTTAACCAACTGCACTACCCAATGCTCCATTAGTCTTGCTTAAAAAAAAAAAAAAAAAATCACTCACTGTTCGAAATGAGGTGACAGAAGTAAACAGTTACTGCACTCATTTTACTAAAGAAATGAGGAAGCAGAATCATTGAGGTCTTTTTTCCCAAGGAAAAATTAGAAAGTGTGAAGGTGGAAAATCAATGGAAGACAGGGAGCTCACAGACTGTGGGTTAAAGCCACACACAATATACTGTGAGATAAAAAAAATTAAAATGTAGTGAGATGACCATTCTGAAAGGTAACTGGCCACTTAATCATGCTTTACTCAAGAACTGTTTTTGCCTAAACCTTTTTAAATGTTGTCTTGTACTGTTTATTGTATAGCATTAAAAGTCTAATTTTCAGAGATCTCTACAATTTACTTCCTTTCAACAATCTACTTCAAATGCAAAGAAATGTAATAGAAGAGCATTACCTTTCTCTATACAATGTTTTCTATTTCGCCACCTTAAAGAAAACTATCAATTTTTGCTAAAGCATATCTGTTTTGAGATATAATTCACATACTATAAAATTAATTTAGCTAAAGTGCACAATTCACTTGTTCGTAAATGTTCAGGTTGTGTAGCTATCATCATTATCTAATTTTAGAAGTTTCATCATCCCAAAGAGAAATTTCACATCTATTAGTAGTCATTCCTTATTTGTCCTCAAACCCCCCCATTCCTCAGCCTTAGTCGACCACTAATGTAATTTTTTGTCTCTACAGATTTGCCTGTTCTAGAGTTTTCATATAAATGGAATCATACAATATATATCTTTTCTGTGTGGTTTCTTTCACTTAGCATATTTTCAAGGTTCACTCATGTTATAGTATATTTCAATAATTCATTTCTTTCATGGATGAATAATATTTTATTCTATGAATATACTACATTTTATTTATCCATTCATCAGTTGATGGACCTTGTTACAAATTACATGCTTGTGTCCCCACTCCACCAATTTGGGGCTTTAACACCAAATGTAACAGTATTTGGGTGTGGAGCCATCAGAAAGCAATTAAGTTTAGATGAGGTCATGAAGGTAAGGCCCTTATGATGGGATTAGTGTCCTCAGAAGACAAGGAAAAGATAGGACCTCACTCTCAATCTGCCTGGCTTGCAACAGGACAGGCCATCTGAGGACATGGAGAAGTAAGTAACCTTCTGCAAGACAAAAAGATCTTACCAGGAACCAAATCAGCCAGCACCTTAATTCTCGACTTCCCTGCCTCCAGAACTGTGAGAGATAAGTCTGCTTGCTGTTCAAGCCACTCAGTCTATGGTATTCTGTTATGGCAGCTTGAGCTAAGACAGATGTTTAGGTTTTTTCCCACATTTTGGCTATTTTGAAGAACACAGCTATGAACACTCAAGTTTTTGCGCAGATACATGTTTTTATTTCTCTTGGGTATATATGGTATATATACCTAAGAGTGGAATGTATGGACCATATGGTATAATTCTGTGTTTGGCATTTTGAAGAACTGCCGAAGTGTTTGTCAAAAGCAGCTGCACTATTTTCCACTCCCATGAGCAATATGTGAACTTCTCTACATCCTCCCGATACTTGTTACTGACTGTCTTTCTGATTATAGCCAATCTAATGGATTGAAGTGGTATTCACTGTGGTTCTGATTGGCATTTCCCTAATGATTGGCTCCTGTAGAATGTTCTTTATTATAGATTTATTTTTCTAATGGACTTTATTTTTTAAAGATTTTATTTATTTGAGAGAGATACAGATATAGTGAGAAAGAGCACAAGCAGGGAGAAGAGGGAGAAGTAGGTTCCCCACTGAGCAGGGAGCCCAACATGGGCCTCCATCCTGAATGCTGGGATCATGACCTGAGCCGAAGGCAGATACTTAACCAACTGAGCCTACGTAAGCATCTCTTTTTTTGGAGCAGTTTTAGGTTTACAATAAAATTGAGGAGACAATACAAAGACTTTCCATACAAACCCTGCCTCCTCACATGCATAGTGTCTCTCACCATCAAGATCCCCTATCCCAATGGTATATTTGTTACAACCAATGTACCTACACTGGTATATCGTTATCATCCGAAGTCCACAGCTTACATTTTATGGTTCACTCTCGGGTATGGACAAATTTATAATGACTTGTATTCACCATTATCATAGAGAACTGTTTCATTATCCTAAATTCCTTTGCTTTGCCATTTCATTTCTCCCTCTATTTGAACCCTGGCAACCATTGATCTTTTTATGGTCTCCATAGTTTTGCCTTTTGCAGAGTATCAATAGTTGGAATCATCGCTTAGTAATATGTATTCTTTCACTTAGTAATAGGCATTTAAGGTTCCTTCTTGTCTTTTCATTGTTTGTTACTTCACCTCTTTTTAGCACTGAATAAATATTTCATTGTCAAAAGGCATCACAGTTTACCTATCCATTCACCTACTAAAGGACATCTAGGTTGCTTCCAAGCACAGCCTTATAAATAAATAAAACACCTGTGTGCAGGTTTTTGTGTGAGGACAAGCTTTCATTTCTTTTGGGTAAATACCAAAAAGTGTGACTGCTGAATCATATGATGAGTATATTTAATTTTGCAAGAAACTGTCAAACTGTCTTCCAAAGTGGCTATACATTTTGCATTCCCACCACTAATGAATGAGAGTTCCTGCTGCTCCACTTATTTCCTTTTCAATAAATATTTACTGGGCCCTCAATGAGTTCCAAGCATTTCCTCTGAAATAAATGAGTGAACAAGAGAAATAAGGTTCCTGTCCTCAGAATTCTAAGCCATTAAAAATATGAAAAGGGCCATTTCAAAGCTTGGGAGTCTATTATATACTGGGGTTATAACAACATCTAGGGAGTCAGAGGATGGCTATTGGGGGAAGTAACACATAAGATAGGGCTTGAAGGATAAACTGGAGTTAAGCAGGTAAAAGGATTTTTTAACAAATGAGCTCATTCTGTGTAGAAGGATCAGGCAGATGTAAAGGGCAAGGTAGTACATTTAAAAAATGAAAGATCTGGGCAGCCCAAGTGGCTCAGTGGTTTAGCGCCATCTTCAGCCCAGGGTGTGATCCTGGAGACCCAGGATCGCGTCCCACGTTGGGCTCCCTGCATGGAGCCTGCCTCTCCCTCTGCTGGTGTCTGTGCGTCTCTCTGTCTCTCATGAATAAATAAATAAAATCTTAATAAATGAATAAATAGTCATAATAAAGTCTGATTCAGATTTGTACTTTATACTAAAGACAAAGTACATTGTTGAAAAACTATGCACATATACACATGCATACATACAGGGACTAATATAGCTTTGCATTTTTAAAAATATTGCTTTAGTTACAAGGCAGGAAAATGTCTAAAGGAGTGGTCTCTCAACTTTGATGGCAAAAAAAATTTTTAGAAACCTCACATATATATATATTTATTTATAAACTGTATATACACTACTGTGTTAAGATACTACATACATTTTAAAACACAAAAAGTAGAAACTTAGAGGAGAATGAGGTAAAGAAAGAGGTAACATATATACAAATAGAAGTCACAAAGTTTTCTTTGTGCACCTCAACAGATCATTTTCCTTATCACGTTGGGCTGGGAGCATTCTACTTGATGACTACAAGTTTAAATAATAAAGACTAAACTTGCAAGGCATACATGAAGCTTCATAATCTAATTCCACTCATTTATTTTACTGCAATTTGTAGTTCAGTCACACCTGACTGCTTACTTGACTGATCTCTCTTTTTTTTAAATGTCTTTTGTGAAGCTTTTTTTTTTTAAAGATTTTATTTATTTATTCATGAGACACACACACACACACACACACAGAGGCAGAGACACCGGCAGAGGGAGAAGCAGGCTCCATGCAAGGAACCCGACATGAGACTCGATTCCAGACCTTCAGGATCATGCCCTGGGCTGCAGGCGGCGCTAAACCACTGCGCCACCGGGGCTGCCCCTGACTGGTCTCTTATCTCACACTATCAACTTCTAATCTCCTCTGCCTTTGCTCGTCTTGTGATTAGCTCATCCTTTCAACCTGGAAATTTATCCCCCCACTCCAAACCCACCTGCCTATAACCTATGTCTCTGCTCACTGAAATGTTACACAACTTGGGGCACTGGCTGGCTCAGTCGGAAGAGCATGAGACTCTTGATCTTGGGGTAGTGAGATCGAGCCCCATGATGGGTGTAGAGATGACCAAAACAAAAACAAAAACATGAAACCTTACACAATTTCTAGATCCAACTAATTTTTGCTCATTCCTGTTAGCTTCTTGTGAAACAATTTCAAACTTCAGAACTGTTTAAACAATGGTAAACTGCTGGGTATGTTCTACTCAGAATCACCATTTCTAATATTTTGATATATACACCCATATATATGTGTATACCTAAATGTATGTATATGTAAATATATTATGTATACACATATAATTATTTTTATGAGCCATTTATGAGTAAACTGAATACCTCACATCCCTTAACCCTTAATATTTCAGTGTGTATCCCATATCCATTTTATTATTTTTTCTCATATCCATTTTTTTTAATTTTTATTTTTTTAAAGATTTTACTTATTTATTCATGAGAGACACACAGATAGAGGCAGAGACACAGGCAGAGGGAGAACAGGCTCCACGCAGGGAGCCTGATGTGGGACTCGACCCCGAGTCTCCAGGATCACACCCTAGGTTGAAGGCGGTGCTAAACCACTGAGCCACCCAGGCTGCCCTCCCATATCCATTTTAAAAGTCACCTCCTAGTCAAATCTTCCTCTGCTTTGTCTTCCATTAAGACAACCATACAAGACATATATAAGAAATAGTGTTTGACTAGGCAAGTAGTTATCAGCTTTTGGAGAATGCTATTTTGCCTAGAGAACCTTATAAATGCTATGTCCTTGTTCTAGAAACTCCTAATTCAGTGAGTACTCTGGTACCTGTATTTTAAAGGCCTGCCAATGATTTTGCTGAACATCAAAAGTCAAAGATCACTGTCAAATTTTAAGATTCATAAATGCATGGTCCAGCTTTCTATAGTTCACTAAAGAATCTCCAGAACCTAGCACAGTGCTGAACATATAAAGAACATTTATTAAGTACTCGCTAATTGATTTTTTTTCTTCCTCCTCAGTGATCCAGCACTTCACATTAGAGTATGTGTATGTGTAGTAGAGGGTAGTGAGGAATATCTCTGAATTGAGAAAATATAATAGGGGAAAAGAGTTCCAAAGAGGAAAAACATTATTTCAGTAGAATGTAGACAGTAAGAACAGAAAGGCCTGCCTCACAAGCTGATGTCTGAGATAGAACTTAAGAGAGATTCTAAGGCAGATACAGCAAGGGAGAACATGTAAGTGGAGAACACATAAACAATTTGAGTAAAGGTATGGAGATGTGGACAATGCTTAAGAATAGGCATTTCATTCAATAGAACTGGAGTATCAGAGAGGAAGAGAAAATATGTCAGAAAGGTGAGCTGGTAGCATATAGTGTTTTTAGTTTGCACCTGTTATACCAGTGCCAGGTATAGTACTTTATATACTCTACCTCCAAAACTTTCAAAAGATCCACAATGTATTCCCACATTATTGTTCCCATTTTGTACAGGAAGAAAGTGATGTTTGGAAAGGTTATGAAACTGACCAAGGTCAAATAGCTAGTAAGTGGCAGAGCTCAGATTAGAAACAAAGTCCTTCTGTTCTAAAGCCTTGCCTTGTGTCACATTTACTCTTGGAAACAATGAAAAGAAACCACAGTAAGGCTGTATGGTGGCAGGTGTCCAAAGGAAGAGAACTTTTACTTAGGAAAAGAATGCATGATGTCACCTGTGAAATTGGTAAGAAGTATAATGAGAAGTATAGGTTGTCAATTAGAATGACAAAAATGGAAAGAAAGAGGCTGATCCTTGAGATCACAAAGATAGAACCTGAAGACTTGGCCAATGAAGGGATATGGGAATACCAAGAAGGGAGACTAGTCAAGGATGAAACTGTAGTTTTGTACCCAGGACCTAAGGAAACTTGTGGCACAGGAAACAAAGGCAGGAGGTAGCTTGCAAAGGGAAGGAGAAAAATAAACTAGGATGTCCAAAAGCAAGCCTCTACCGTGAGCCAGATGGGAAACTCAGCCACATGCCTACATTTCACAAGAAATCAAAGTAGAGTTCAGGAACTATTTTGGTCACTTTCCCTCTAATCAGTGGTTATAATGTCTCTCCAGGCATTAAAATAATGGGAAGAGGGACACTTGGGTGGCTCAGTTGGTTGGGCGTCTGCCTTTGGCTTGGATCATGATCTCAGTGTCCTGGGACTGAGTCCTGCATCAGGCTCCCTGCTTCTGCTCTCTGTCAAATAAATAAACAAAATCTTTAAAAAAAAATAACGGAAAGAAAATGAGGGGTGACTGGCTGGCTCAGTCAGTAAAACATGGGACTCTTCATCTCAGGGTTGTGAGTTTGAGCCCTCACATTGGATGTAGGGATTACTTAAAAATAAAATCTTCAAATATATATAACAGGAAAATAAGACCAAGAGTATAAACAGTGATAACTAAGTCTCTTAAAATAATTTATCATACGGACTATACCCAGATCCAGGGGAAAACTATGATGTGCTTATGTGCTTTAATGGGGAGGAAGGAAGTAAAAACCCTTCTAGCTGTAAATCTCAACAAGCCACAAAAGCAAGATTTTTATTTTTTTATTTTTTAAAAAAGATTTTATTTATTTATTCATGAAAGACACACAGAGAGAGAGAGAGAGAGAGAGAGAGAGAGAGAGGCAGAGACACAGGCAGAGGCCTGCATGAAGCAGGCTCCATACAGGGAGCCTGATGTGGGACTCAATCCCAGGTCTCCAGGATCACACCCTGGGCTGAAGGCAAGCGCTAAACCGCTGAGCCACCCGGGCTGCCTTTTTTCTTAATTTTTTAAAAAAGATTTTATCTATTTATACATGAGACACACAGAGAGAGAGGCAGAGACACAGGCAGAGGGAGAAGGACTCGATCCTGGGACTCCAGGATCACACCATGAGCTGAAGGCAGATGCTCAACTGCTGAGTCACCCAGGCATTCCAAAAGAACAATTTTTAAAACCCCACCAAAATTAGTAATATCTACATACTTTTACAAAAGACTTTATTTATGAGTATGCATTTTTTAAATTAAAGGTTTTATTTATTATTTATCTGAGAGAGACATACAGACAGCGTGAGCTGGGGGAAGGGTCAGAGAAAGGGGGCAGAGAGCAGACTCCCTGCTAAGCATGCAGCCCAACGTGTAGCTCGATGCCAGGACCCTGATACCATGACCTGAGCTGAGGGCAGACACTTAACCAACGGAGTCACCCAGGTACCCCTATGAATATGAATCTTAAAATGAAAAATAAGCTTGTAATTTAAGGCTGTACATAAAATTATCTTGACAAGATACAGGTATCTAGAAATTATAAACTTTAATGAGTCAATGCTGATCAAAACTTAAGAAGGGATAATTTATTGTGGTAAGAATATGAATCAAAACAAAATTAGAGGTACCAAATAAAATGCTTTCAAAAGCCATATATGTGGAAATATAAGTCAGTCAGATATTTAAGAATCAAACTTATTTTCATTAGATGAGAAATGTGGGCAAGGTATAATTTCAGGTTTTGTTATTCAATTCAGGAAAAGACAGGAAAAAATATTCTACAGATGTTCAGTATTATTTTTTACTCAACAGAACATTATTTTCTATAGTTATAAAAAGGCTATCAAAAGAAAAACCTCCAAATCAGCTTTGGAACCTGTTTTTTCCTTTTTAAATCACAAAGGTGCTAAAACAAATTTAGTGTAAGCAAATTCTCCCAACCACAATGCTCTCTAAAACCTAATAAAAAAAATCAATTAATGTTCCCTTAAGATTAAAGTACATAGCTAGTTCACCTAGATTTTAGGTAAGTTAGAGATACGGGTATGTCAAGAAGAGTGTAAGACTGGAACTCATGACGACTACAGAGTGAGGACCCAGTTCTCAATGAGCAATCTTTTTTTTTTTTTAAATAAGATTTTATTTATTTATATGACAGAGAGAGCACGAGAGCAAGTGCACAAGCAGGGGCAGTGGCAGAGTCTACCTCTGGGAGAAGTGGGCTCCCTATTAGGCGACCTGAGGCTCCATTCTCAGGACCCTGAGATCATGACCTGAGCCAAAGGCAGACGCTTAAACTGACTGAGCCACCCAGAGGCACCTTAATGGGCAATCTTAAACCCACTTGTCTGACCCTCAGTTTCTCATCTATAAAATGTAAAACAATATTCTTATCTCTTTCAGTACTATAAGACTATATTTATGACTATATTTGGTTCTTTAAAAGTATCAGATTTTTATAGATTAAATTTCAAAGTCCATATTCAGTCTAAATATTTTTTTTAAATTTATTTCCCTTTCTTTATATTTTAAAAAAAATTTTTTTATTGTTCAATTTGCCAACTATAGCATAACACCCAGTGCTCATCCTGCCAAGTGCCCCCTCAGTGCCCAACACCCAGTCACCCCAACCCCCCGCCCACCTCCCCTTCTACTACCCTTTGTTCATTTCCCAGAGTTAGGTGTCTCTCGTGTTTTGTAGTCTAAATAATTCTATATAAATCTAAGTCAAAGGGTGCCTGAGTGGCTCAGTCAGTTAAGCAACCAACTCTTGATTTCAATTTCTGCTCAGGTCATTATCTTGGGGTCGTGACATCAAGCCCTGCACTGGGCTATGTGCTGGGCGTGCAGCTTGCTTAAGATTCTCTCTCTCCCTCTCCCTCCTGCCTTGCCTCCATCTCTCTCCTCGCCCTCCTCAATATAATCAGTCTAAATCTTTAGCCTAAGATCATTCTCTGGCTCTGTGTGAACACTAAAGATCTTCATTTTTATCTATCAGTATTCTGTATTGCCACCACCTCAGGACCAATACTCTCCTTCCTTCTCTGAAACAGCATGTCTCCTAACAAAGGCCAATTGGGCTCTTGTGCTCTAGGATATCATCTATTCTCCTGTATCTTCAATTTATCATCACCTTTCTCTCTTGCATCATTAATATCTACTTCTCTAGTGGATTTTTCACATATTCTCTAATACCTCCAAAAGTTACCCTTCTGTCCCATTACCTATGCCTTTTAATTTTCCTGAGTTTTCAAAAGAACTGCCTCTACTTCCTCACCTTCTTCCCCCATCTATTCCTCAAATCCATCCACACTGCTACAACTGCCCTTTTCTGTCTTCATCTCACTCAATCTTTTAGTGGCATTTAGTAACTGAAACACTTTTCTCTCTAGTATTCTGTAATGCCCGATTCTTCTGGGTTTTCTTATCTTATGATTGCTTCTTCTGGGGTTCCTCTGTTGGCTCCTTCTATCCTTAAGGTCTAAGTCAGGGGCTGTAAATTCAAATGCCCAGAGAGGCATTTGAGTAAAATACTTAAGTGAAGAACGATAAGGAAACAGTAGAGATTGTGGTCAACTGTACAGACTATTCTAAAGAGAAAAGCTTGGCTGACTGCTCCCATGCAGAAATACAAGCCTAGTTATGTTGCATCTTCTAATTATTCAAAAGGGTACAAAGATCTGGATATCTATGGGAACTCTCTCAATTTTCAAATATAGACAACCAATCTTAAAATGGTTAAATCTGGGGTGACTGGGTGGAGTTGGTTAAGACATTCACCTTGGGCTCAGGTCAGGATCCTAGGTTTCTGGGACTGAGCTGCTCATCCACATCCATACATCTACATCTGGCTTCCTGCTCAGCAGGGAGTCTGCTTCTCTCTCCCTCCCCCCTGCTTGTGCTCTCTCTCTCTCTCTCTCTCAAATAAATAACTAAAATCCTTTAAAAATAAATAACAAATAAATAGGTTCAATTTTTAAAATATGGGCCAATTAAAACATGTCTGCATGACAGATTCTACCTTTGGATTATATACTTGTGATATTTATATGCATCTTTCACCATCTTCCCCTCTTGCATTCATTCCCCAACTTTATGACAATTATGACTAAAGCCCCCTCTGAACACCAATCTCACATATTGTAACACCTACTTGACTCATTTAATGACTCACAGGCATTTCAAACTTAACATAATCAAAACAGAATGCCAGATCTTCTCTCTACACAGTTGCTCAAACTAAAAATGTAGAAAGTCAGCTAAAGATTGTTTTTTTTTTTTTAACTCCCACAATTAACTCATTAATGAGCCCTCCAGGCACATCTCTAAACTATGTCTCGAGTCATCTACTTCTCTCCAGTCTCCACTGTCCTAGTCTAAACCACTATTACCTCTCACCAGCACCACTACAATGGTCTTGTTTCCCAGCTTGTACTTTTACTGTCCACAAATCCATTCTCCTCAAAGCAGTCACAGTGATCTTTTAAAAACATAAATAGGACCATGTCATATTCCTGCTAAAAACCCTCCACTGGCTTTTAGAATAAAATCCAGACTCTTTACTTTGGCCCTGCATGATCTGGCCCTTGCCTAAATCTTTCCACCCTCATATTCTGCTGCTTTCCCCTTTAACTACTAAAGATCGTTAGGGGAGAGTGAGAAAGGCAACAGCTACTTACAACGTGGTGTATTAAATGCTGTGGTAAAGATATGCGCTGTATTCAGTGGGAGCACAGAAAAGGGTCACCCAATTCTATGAGGGACTGAAAAAGGTTTAAAGGCAAGATTTCTAGAGGAAATGACACTATGCCAAGTCAGGAAGGATAGACATGCTGAATTTACCTGACAAAAGAGGTTAAAGGCAGAGATGTAAAAATATAGATGGTACTAAAATCAGCAAGTAGTTTGATATAAAGGGAGACATTCTCATGTGGACAGAGAATCTCCATGCAGCATGCAGAGCACGAAAAACATTGCCTGGCACACAACAGGTCCTCAATAAATGTACGAAATGCATTAAAGTCCTATGAAAAGTATAAGCTGCAAGCCAACCTCAATTATTCCAGAGTCAACAATCTAGAACCTGCAACAAAATTACAGGCTAGAAATAGCAAAGCTGGGAGGAAAAAGGAGACGGCCGGCCATACGGTGCCTTAAAGCACACACAGGGCTCGTTTAAATCCTGTGTCAGTAATGTACAGCTTAACCTGGAGCAGGAATGCTCCCTAGCAAAAGAATAAAAGCCCAGACAGGCGGCCCTCTGAGGAGAGAATAACTGGAAGAACAGCGGGAGTAAAAAAAAAAAAAAAAAAAAAAGAGTCCCGGGACTCCAGGATCACACCCTGAGCCAAAGGCAGATGCCCAACCGCAGAGCCACCCAGGCATCCCAGGTTATTCCTTTTAAATAGAAAATGGTTGGGATGTCCAGGTGGCTCAGTGGTTGAGCGTCTGCCTTTGGCTCAGGGCATGATCCTGTGATTCCCAGGATCGAGTCCACATGGGGCTTCCTGCATGGAGCCTGCTTCTCCCTCTGCCTATGTCTCTGCTTCTCTCTCTCTCTCTGTATCTCTCATGAATTAATATATAAAATCTTTTTTTAAAAAAATGGTTGAACTGAAAGCTGCATGCTTGGCTGAAGAACACTGGTGAGATTTAGCACAGTAAACCAGTTCTCACCATTGACCCGCTACTATTTGCTAACAGGTGTAAATTTTCTGGATAGTACACAAACTGGTACAAGTAAGAAATTCAATAGAATTGAGTTATTTAAGCCAAAGGAACAAATGTGAAATGTGTGAAAACAAAACAACATTCATTGATCCTTAAATAATGCAAATTAGAAATACTAGAGATACCTTTTTTTTTTTTTTACTAGAGATACTTTTTTTTTTTTTTTTAATTTTTATTTATTTATGATAGTCACAGAGAGAGAGAGAGGCAGAGACACAGGCAGAGGGAGAAGCAGGCTCCATGCACCGGGAGCCTGATGTGGGATTCGATCCCGGGTCTCCAGGATCGCGCCCTGGGCCAAAGACAAGCGCCAAACCGCTGCGCCACCCAGGGATCCCTAGAGATACTTTTAAAAAGAATCTAAGCTTGGGACCTTTGGGTGGCTCAGCAGTTAAGCATCTGTCTTTGGCTCAGGGTGTGATCCTGCCATCCCTGCATGGGGCTCCCCAGAGGGAGCCTGCTTCTCCCTTTGCCTATGTCTCTGCCTCTCCCAAATAAATAAATAAAATCCTAAAAAAAAAAAAAAGGAATTCTAAGCTTTCCTTTTCTTCTTCTTACCTGCAAACTGATTCAATCACATGGAAAATCAAACAATTAATGTCTGGGTGACTCTTAGGCAACATTTCATCAGTATGTTTCCCTTAAAAAATCTAAGGTATCAAAGTTAAAATCAAATTCACATTTGAAAAAAATTAAAAAATAAAATTCACATTTGTAGGAATTATCTAGAATATTCCAAAAACAAGTAACAGTGACAAGCTTCCCTACATGACCATGGCTAGTGAAAACAGAGGCAGCTGAAATAGTAATGGAATTTAATAAAAAGGTCACTGTACCATCCACATATTCTAATTAGATGTTCATATTCACAGTACTTCAGTACAGTTTTAAGAGTCTCTCAAGCATATAATAGAATTTCAGTGAGTTGGAACCTCTTGATTCAAATACTTTGGCGTGCTACCAAACTTTTTCAAGGTTACAAGAGAATACAGATATGTTCTGATACCCATTTATTTTTATCCATTTGACTGACCACATCATGGCAAGAGTGTAAAGGGTCTTTGGAATCAGATCTAAACTAGAATCCTAATTCTATCACTTATTACTTATCAACCTTGGCAAGTTGCTTAACTCTCTTTGAGACTCAGCTGCCTAAGTTGTAAAATAAAAGTGTAACAATGTTTATCATGAAAAGTCATTATGAGGATTATCTAGCATGTACCTGGCATACAATAGGCATCAACAAATTTTATTTTATAATCCTTAACTCAAACCATTAAAAAAATTCATGTACATAGAGAATGGAGTCATTAGATTTTAGACGTAGGTTAGCTCATTTGCCATGACAGAAATTAAATGGTTAAGAAATACTATGAGTTCCTTTTAAATTCTATCACGATTTATCAAAATGTGTAAGAAGGACCTAGAATAAATGAAAAAAGAGAAGGGCATATTACTATGAAGTATCAATGGTATTAATGGCTTAAATTATGATTATTTAAAAATTATAAAATAAAATAAAATAAAATAAAATAAAATAAAAAAATAAAAATTATGACCCCAGGTCAGAGGCTTTGGTGTTATTTGGTGGTGTCAAAACAATGCCAGCTACAATTATAGGGCATCATAATCCTACTTTCCCTGTGAAGTTAGCACTCACAGGAGAAATAAAATGCACTACCATATTAGAGAAGCAGCAGAGTGTAGTGATTAAGAGAATAAGCTTTGGAGAGTTGTCCTAAGAAGTTTGGACTTTATCCCTAAACTGATGGGAAGTAATTTAGGGTATTTAATAAGAGCTTTTCTAATCTATTACTTACCTAGTGTATAACATTACAGTAACACATACATAGGCAGAAGCCAGTATATCTATTTAGCCTTATCAGTGTATTTTGGATTACTTTCTCCCATCCCATTCCCAATGAGGATGCTGCAACATTAGTAGCAGACCGGGTATTTTACAGTGGTAGGTAGACTAATGACTACCAAGGATGTCTATATCCCAGCCCCAGAATCTGTGAATGAATATGTCACTTTATCTTAAATGGCAAAAATGGCTTTGCAAACATGATTAAATTAAGGGCCCTGAGTTGAGGAGATTATCCTAGATTATTGCAGCATGCCCAACCTAATCACCTGAGTCCTCAAAAGTAGGAATCTTTGGGAGATGTGACTGGAAAAATGCTCAGAGATGGAAATTTACGTAGCTTTGAAGATCCAGGAAAAGGGCCATAAGCCTAGGAAGCCAAGAGAATGTTAGAAAAGGGCCATAAGTCATATAGGCTGGAAAAAAAGGAAACTAATTCTCCCCTCGAGAGTCAGAAAGAAACACAGACCTGCCAACCTTAATTTTAGCCCACTGAGATATGTACTAAAATTCTAATCTACAGAACTACAAGATAATAAATGTATTTATTGTTTTAAGCCACTTAGCTTGTGGTGCTTTGTTATATTAGCAATAGAAAATCAACATGATTACTAACAGATGGCTAGCATGTTAGTTAATAAACTGATGTCTTTAAAAAACTCTTGCCTATGAACTTCGGCTCCTCTGAAGACTCAGAAAAGTAAAGAGGCAAGTTAGAAACTGGGAAAACATATTCATGATACACATATCTGACTGAGGATTAATATCCAGAAAATGTGATACAAAAATGAGTAAGGAAAAGACAGACAACCCAATTTTAAAACGGGTAAAAGATTTATAGAGGCACTTTATAAAAGATGATATCCAATAGGCCAACAAGCTTTTGACAAGTACTCAACATCATTACTCAATGGAGAAATACAAATTAGAACCTCAGCAAGACACCACTACACATCAAACAGAATGACTAAAATTAAAAAGACTTATAACTATAGGCAACAATGTGGAATAACTGGAACTCTCAGAGACTGCTGGTAGGAGCACAAAATGGTTCAACCATTTAAACAATTCTTTGGTAATTTCTAAATAAATTTAAGGAGGCTACGGTATGACCTAGCCATTCTACACGTAGGCATATATACAAAAGAAATGAGTGCGTATGTCCATCAAAAGACATATACAACAGGGGCACCTAGGTGGCACAGTTGGTTAAGCGTCTAACTCCTGGTTTCGGGTCAGGTCATAAATCTCAGGGTCCTGGGATTGAACCCTGTTGTCACACTCCATGCTCAGTGTGGAATCTGCTTAAGATTCTCTTCTCCCTCTGCCCTTCTTCCTCATGCTCTAAACAAATAAATGAATAAATAAAATCTTAAATTAAAAAAACGACATATACAAGAATGTCCACAGAACCTTATTCATAAAAGTCCCAAGCCAAAAAAAATATAAATGCCCATTAACAGGAAAATGAGCAAATATATTCACACAATGAAATATTACATATCAATAAAAAAAAATGAACTGATATAAACAACATAGATGAATCTCAAAAACATCATCAAGTAAAAGAAGCCAGAGGCCAGAGTATATACTCTGTGACTCCATTAACATAAAGTTCAAGAACACGCAAATTAATATATGGAAATAGAAGTTTCTGGGGTATCTAAAATTTTCTATATATTGATCTGGGTGGTGGTTACATGGTAAAATCTCACTGAGCTGTATGTATACCTAAGATTTGCATATTTTACTATATGTCAAATATACCTCAACTTTAAAAAAAAAAGAACTGGGAGGTGGAAACCTTTTGTCTGCTGTGCTCCAGTATATACTTTGCCCATCAACTACTCCCATGTAAGTGATTTGCTTTAGTACCGTTGATACTGTTTCTGGAACTGGAACATTTATCCATGTTGTCAGGCAGGTTAAGGAACAAACAAATGTTCCATCCACAGGTAGAAGAAAAGAATACAAAATGGTAACAACAGATGAGAGTTAATATGATAATTGAAGGGAGAAGGAAAATAATTCTGTTTAAGGATATCTATAGCCAAATAAGGAGAATGTCTGGACTGCCTAGGGAGGTTAAAGTCTGTTAAACAGAATGGAACTACAGCAATAATTATGGACATGATAATAACAGAAATGAGACTAGATGTGCTTTTTTAATATTTAGTTTTTAAGAAAATAATTGTCATTCAATCATTGTCTTATTTTGGCTCTAGCCTAAAACACTTAGAATAAGTCAAAACTGAGGCCAGAGGAACCAAAGAGCCATTGCAGCTGCCTGCTTTCTGCCTTAGGCTGTATCTTACCAGGCTTTCCACTGGTTACTTTTACTATCTGTAAGGCTACTTTCCTGGTTACCTCATTTCCTCACTTCCTGTTCATTGACTATGCAGGCTACTTAGCTATCTGTGGTTCCTACTTCTCTGGTTGAGCCTGTCCCTGGGTTTTGGCTACTAGGCTGGACATGTTAATTCAAAGTATAGTCCTATAAAAACCACAACTGCATATACACAGGTTAAGAAATATTAACCAAAATATGTAAACACTCTTTCTGCTGGGTGATGTTATTATCACATTACCTTTTCAACAAATTAGAAAAAAAAAGATCATTGATATTTCTGGCAATGTCTGAAAAGCTGGAACCAAAATAAAGGGTATAAGTTATAAGCTGGTTATAAAATGATTTCCAAAGGTCTTTTCCACAGCACATTGATTTTATGTCTGTTTCATTACTAACTGTAATTGCTATAATCTTAAAGGTTATTAATCTAGTATGCAATCCACTTACTTCCCCCTAGACAAAAGGCATAACGTTCTTAAGATCATTTAAGATGACTTTGATTTAGTCTGGCAGTGACACACTGTAGGTAAGATCAGACTAAAGGCTATTCATGCAAAGAATTTTCAATGGTCCTTCTCACGAGGAAATGACTTTGTATCTCTGACATTTCTACTTCAGTAATTTTCTACTTTACCCTTGATCTTAGGGATAATAAAAACCTTTAATAGACTTTTTCTTGCTCTACTTTATTTATGTTTTGACTATTTTACAACTCATCTTATGTTTCTTGTTGCTAATTATCTACTTTAGATAAACGCACAACAAATACATTTGTGCAACTACAAATAGACTTCGTAGATTTGGGAGTAAAGGGAAAAATTAAATCTCAGGAGAAAAAAATCAAATCTTGTGAAAAAGGTTTCTTTTGGCATGGTTCTATTTTACATTAGACACAATTTTTAATTACTGGTTTATGGTATAATGATTAAAAGCATAAAAATCTGAGTTCAAGGGGGCTCCCCACAGGGAGGCTGCTTCTCCCTCTGCCTATGTCTCTCATGAATAAATAAATAAAATCTTAAAAAAAAAAGAAAGATCTGAGTTCAAGGTATTGCTCTACCATTTACAAATTATGTGATTTGGGTCAAACTATTTCTCAAATATCCATTTATAAATAATGTTAAAGAGTTCCTCATAGGTTGTGAAGAGTTTTAAATGACATAATATAAATTAATATACTTTCCACAGAGCCTGATATATTATAAATGCCCTATAAATGATAATTATTGTTCTCTCTTCAAACTCCATCAATGTTAACAGCAAATTTTATGGCTTCATAAAAATTAATGACTAAGCCATAGTCACATGAAGCTTAGAAAATTCCAAGAGTCCTAATATCAAACACTAAATAGTAACCAGGCAGGCAGAATTCAGATTCAAACAACTTTGTCTTTGCTTTTCAATTTACTCTCCTAGCTTTATTATGGGATAAGGAATACTAAATTCATTTGAATTCATTATCATCTCTCTACATAAATAAGTATAATTTTGAAAATATTTACCTAAAACAAATACTAGATTCTTATTCTCCCTTCAATTTAATAGCATTTCTACTTTTCTAATAGACTTACTAGAAAAATAATCAGAGGTGACATCTTTGATTCTTCTATTCATCTGTTATAAGCATCTCTTCCTTTCATAAAAAGTGCATATTTATACTACATTATAGTAGAAAAATAAACAAAAAGAGAAAAAGATTTTAGACAAAGGGACTGGATGGTCCCAAAGCAGCTATAATTGAGATGGCAAATTAAACTGAAATCAAGCTTACCAGAACTGGCAATTGCTCAGGGACACAAGATGGGAAAAATATGAAAAAGTAACATTTTTAATTCTTCTTTAATTCGAGATGCCTGGGTGGCTCAGCAGTTGAGTGTCTGCCTTGGGCTTAGGGAGTGATCCCCGGATCCGGGATTGAGTCCCACATCGGGTTCCTTGTAGGGAGCCTACTTCTCCCTGTGCCTGTATGTCTGCCTCTCTCTTTCTGTGTCTCTCATGAATAAATAAAATCTTTAAAAAAAAAAAAAACCTCTTCTTTAATTCTTCCTCACTATACTTGATATCTTGTCTTTGTAACACTGAAGACAATTGTTAGCATATACTCAATCATAAAATTATCTATGTAATGCCCATCTCTGCTGCTAACCTGTAAGCTCCAATCAACAATATATGTGAATGATACCCAGCACCGAACAGGTTCTCATTAAACATTTGTTGGATGAATTGAAAAATGACTAAATTCTTAGTGGATTTAGGCTCCAAGTCAGAACACAAAATACCTCATAAATTCCTAACAATCTGTCCCTAATATGCTTCAACACAAGGCCAAAGTTTCCTGTAAAATCTCCCTCAACTCCCAAAAATAAGTGCATCTCATAGTTATTAAGCATTTTTATCACAAAATTAAAACACTGAACATCTTATACAAGTATTTACTAAATTTCCTTGATTTGTTAATCAAATCTCTATTTCTAGATAAAGTTTGTTCTATGTACATGCGGGTGTCTCTCATATACACAATACACACAATATTTTTAGTGGCGAGACTTATCTTGGTGAAAAATTCCAACAAGTACATACATGAAAAAGAAGTCTTATTAGCAAAACATGCCTGCTGTTTGAGGTGTTTAAAATAAGGCATCCATTCATTCACCATCCTTCTCACACATTTACCTTGCACCAGGTATTGCTGACTGCTAGAAATCCAGAAGAGAAAGACTTTCAGGATGCTCAGATAGAACCAACAGTTAAAAACAGATTATGACAGTTAATATGGACAGTGATATGATCTCAATCATAAAACCAAGAATAAGGTATAGAAGTAACACGAAGAGAGCGATTGTTAGATCAGCAAAGATATCTCTCCTGTAATCACTGTCCATTTTTATTCCTATATTTCCTTCAAATCTCTTGTTCATTGTTAAACTGCCTGATATTCTAGCATATAGACTATAAGTGCTCAATAAATCTTTTAAAAAAGTAAACCCTTTATTTTGAAAATACTTTAAGATATTGCAGAATTTATGAAAATATTACAATGAGCTCCTATATACCCTTAACCTAGATTTACTAACATTTTCCCATATTTTATCTCTCTGAATACATAAAATATGTACATAAAGTAAAACACACATTAGTGTTATTTTGTTGAATCACTTAAGAGTAAGTTGCTAAAAACTATGACCTTTTACCTTTAAATTCTTTAGCATTTATCTCCCAAGCAGGGACGTTCTCTTATATAATCACAATGCAGTGATTAAATTCAGGAAACTTGTATTAATAAAATATTATCTAATATACAGTCCTTATTCACATTTCACTGATTTGCCAAATATTACCCTTTAGACTTTCTTCTCCTCATGCTGAATATCCCTTATTTCATTAAGCTGTTAATCTGCAACAGTTCCTCAGCCTTTCTCTCTCTGTCATGACTAATATTTTTGAAACTTTAATTTTTTTAGTTGTTTCATAGAATGTGCCTCAGTTTGTTGTGGGGTTTTTTGTGTGTGATTGTTTTCTTACCATTTGTTTCACATTACGCACTTTTGGCAGTAATACTGTATAAATGATGTTTCCTTTTCAGTGCATCACACCAGGAAGAACCAGTTATTAGTTTATATCATTATTAATCATGTTAACTTTGATTCCTTGAATAAGACGGTACTTGCCATATTTCTTGTGTTGTTACCATTTTTCCATTTGTAATTAATCAGTAACCTGCCAGAAGATTCTTTCAGGTTGTATAACTATTTCCCAAACACTTTCACCCAGTATTTTTAGCATTCACTGATGACTCTTGTCTGAGTCAATTATTACAATGATGGTTGCACAACAGTGATTAAAAAAAAAAAAACTGTTTACACTTATTAGTTGGCAATTAAGTTCTTTTTTTTTTTTTTTTAAAGAATTTATTTATTTATTTATTTAATTCATGAGAGGCAGAGACATAGGCAGAGGGAGAAGCAGGTTCCATCAAGGGAGCCCAATGTGGGACTCAATCCTGAGACTCCAGGATCACACCCTGAGCTGAAGGCAGACGCTCAACTGTTGACCGCTGAGGCACCCAGGCGTCCCGGCAATTAAGTTATTATTTAAATTTAAGTTAGGGGGACAGGGATGGCTCAGCAGTTGAGCATCTGCCTTTGGCTTGGGTCATGATCCTAGGGTACTGGGATTGAGTCCCGCATCAGGCTCCCCACAGAGAGCCTGCTTCTCCCTCTGCCTGTGAATCTGCCTCTCATGAATAAATAAATAAAAACTTAAAATAAAAATAAATTCCAGTTATTTAATATACAGTGTAATATTAGTTTCAGGTGTACAACATAGTGATGAAACACTTCCAAACATCATCCAGTGCTCATCACAAGTGCCCTCAGTCCCCATCAAAGTTTCACCCATTCCTCCCTACCCTCTCCCCCCCTCTGGTAACCATCAGTGTATTCTCTATAGTTCAGTCTGTTTCTTGGCTTGGCAATTCTACTCTTTAAAAAAAAGCTTTTCCTTCCCATACCATTTATTTGTTTGTAGATTCTTTTTTTATACCATATATTGTAATCCAATTCTGTCGTTTTTCATTTGGAAGTTCCAAATGTCCTGGCTTGGCCAACTGCCTTCTGGTTATTTTGACAGGATTCTCTCACTTTTTGGACACTTTCTTACTTTCTAGATGTGCCAGACTCCTCTTGTATTCTCCTTGCTCATCCCAGAAACCAGTCATTTCTCCAAGAAGTCTTCATTCCTTCAGTGAGTAAAGATTTTTAGAAAGCAAAGCCTCAAAACTAAGATGTGTTTGCTGCTACTTAAGACTCATTGCTTCTAGGTATCCTTTCAGAAGATAAAACGTGAAATTTTTTTTGTTTTAATTATACTGATACCTCTAACTCCAATCCAATATCACAAGGTTCTTCCTTATCTTCCCCCATTCAAATTTATATCTTCTTTCTTCCACATGAGAACTCTCCTAACAACACCATTTCAATACATTTCCTCATTTGCTTAATCCTTAAGGGCATACCAAAATAAATTTAGAATTGCTATACTCTTACACTACCAATAATAAATAAAAAAATAAATAAAAGTAAATAAAATTAGTAAACTAATAAAGTTCAAGATTTCATTGAATTTCCTTTTGTTTTCAAACTGAAGACATATAATGAAAATAACATTTAAAGTTAATTGGATTAATACTTTCACTTTCCTCCTATGTGGCTATGTTTTCTGATAAATGGTAGAATACTTTTTTTCATTATGATTATGATTTTTATGATTTTTATGATTTATGATTATTTTTACATAAGTCTTTGTTTCACAGCAAAATTGAGCAGAAGGCACAATATTTCCCATATAATCCCTACTTCCCCATATGCATATCTTCCCCATTATCAACATCCCTAGAGATGCATGTGTTACAATTGATGAAGCTACATTAACACATTATCACCCAAAGTCCCAAAGCCCATAGTTTACATTATAATCACTCCTGATGCTGTACCAAGAGTGATTGTACACTCCTGGTACATTCTATGGATTTGGACAAATTTATAACGACATGTACCTACCATTTCAGTATCACAGAAATCTAGAATAGTTTCACTGTGCTAAAAATCTCTGTGCTCTGCCTATTTGTCTCTCCTTCCCCCAAACTCCTAACAACCCTGATCTTTTTACTATCTCCATAGTTATGCCTTTTCCAGAACATCATAGCCTTTTCAGACTGGCTTCTTTCACTAATAGACATTTAAGGTTCCTTTGTTTTTTTTATATTTTGATAGCTCACTTCTTTTTAGCACTGTAATAACATTTCAGATACCATAGTTTATCCATTTGTCTACTAAAGGACTTCTTGTTTGCTTCCAAGTATTGGCATTATAAATAAAGCTGGTATAAACATCTGTGTAATTTTTGCATGGATGTAAGTTTTCAATTCTTTTGGGTAAATAACAAAAAGCATAACTGCTGAATTGTATGGTGAGATGTTGAGTTTTTGCAAGGAACCACCAAACTGTCTTCCAAAGTGGCTGTTCCATTCTGCATTCCTACCAGCAAGTAATGAAAGAGTTCAATATTGCTCCACATCCTCAAAAGTATTGAGTGGTGTCAGTGTTCTGGATTTTGGCCATTCTAATAGATGTGTAGTGGAATCTCACTGTTATTTTATTTTATTTTTAAAAGATTTTATTTATTTATTCATAGAGACACAGAGAGAGAGAGAGGCAGAGACACAGGCAGAGGGAGAAGCAGGCTCCATGCAGAGAGCCCGACACGGGACCCGATCCAGGGGGTCCCGTGGATCATGCCCTGGGCTGCAGGCAGCGCTAAACCGCTGTGCCACCAGGGCTGCCCCTCACTGTTATTTTAATTTGCATTTTTCTGATAACATAGGATGTGGAGAGTCTTCTCATATTATTTACCATCTATATATCTTGTTTGGTGAGGTGTCTGTTAAGGTCCTTGGTCTATTTTTTTAAATAAGTTGTTTCCTTAATGTTGAGTTTTATTTTTATTTAAAGACTTTATTTATTCATGAGAAACACAGACAGAGAGAGAGGCAGAGATACAGGGAGAAGCAGGCTCCATGCAGGGAGCCTGATGTGGGACTCGATCCTGAGTCTCCAGGATCAGGCCCTGGGCCAATGGCAGATGCTAAACCACTGAGCCACCCGGGCGTCCCAATGTTGAGTTTTAAATTTACATCTGTATACAAGGAGTTCTTTATAGGGGCACCTGGGTGGCTCAGTGGCTAAATGCCTGCTTTTGGCTCACCTTCCCATCTGGGGGTCCTCCCGCGCAGGGAGCCTGCTTTTCCCTCTGCCTCTCTATTCTGTGCTTCTCATGAATAAATAAATAAAACCTTAAAAAAAAAAAAGAGTTCTATATATTTTGGATAACAATTCTTTCTCAGATTTATCTGCAGCAATTCAGCTTTCTTGGTATTCAGTCAGGTTCCCTCCCCTTAATTTCTACTACTCCTGTTCTGCCTGATGGAATCATAGTTTTTGAGTACATGAAATCATATAATATACAAAAAGGTTCCTCTGAGAAGTGTTAACCCCCTTATCTATCCTTTTACATTTTATTTTACACTCTGTATCTTTTAAAGCATATATGGGTTTTATGTTTAAAGCTTATGTGGGATTTTCAGTTGTAATAAACATCCATGTGTCCATTTAATTTTGAATTATTGGGTACATAGGTACATATCTTCACAGAAAATTATTTATTTATTTATTTATTTATTTTTTTAATTTTTTAACTTTTATTTATTTATGATAGTCACAGAGAGAGAGAGGCAGAGACACAGGCAGAGGGAGAAGCAGGCTCCATGCACCGGGAGCCCGATGTGGGATTCGATTCCGGGTCTCCAGGATCGCGCCCTGGGCCAAAGGCAGGCGCCAAACCGCTGCGCCACCCAGGGATCCCCACAGAAAATTATTTAAAACATGAATTCTGAACCAAAGGGTAATTGAATATTAGCTTTATTAAATATTGCCAAATTCACCTACAAAAATGTTGTATTCTCACCAGCAATATGTGAAGAGTGCCAAGTTCAACCACAGCCTTGCCAAGAATGTGTTGTCAAGCATCTCACTTTTTGCCAGTCTGACAAATGAGAAATAATACATCACTGTAGTTCTCGTTTGCATTTCTTTTATTATGAATGAACTATCTTTCCTTAAATATGTTGGCTATTATTTTTTAAGATTTTATTTATTCATGAGAGACATACAGAGAGAGGCAGAGACATAGGCGGAAGGAGAAGCAGGCTCAATCCCAGGACCCCAGGATCACAACTTGAGCCAAAAGCAAGACGCTCAACCACTGAGCCACCCAGGCATTCCCTATGTTGGCTATTTTTTAAAAAGATTTTATTTATTTATTTGAAAAAGAGAAGGGGAACATGAGCAGGGGGAGAAGGAGGGGCAGAGAGCTCAGCAGGGAGCCCACGGGGGCTTGATCCCAGGACCCCGAGATCATGACCTGAGCTGAAGGCAGACATTTTAACTGACCAAGCCACTCAGGCACCGCATCCTTAGTATTTTTTTTTTTTTAAGATTTTATTTATTTATTCTTGAAAGAGAGAGAAAGAGGCATAGACATAGGGAGAAGCAAGCTGGGGAGCCTGATGCAGGACTCGATCCCATGACTCCGGGATCACGCCATGAGCCAAAGGCAGATGCTCAAACACTGAGCCACCCAGCTACCCCTCCCTCCTCAATATTAGGGATACTAAATCTCTACCTGTAGCATAAGTCATAAATATTTTCACCATTTGGTCTTTTGCTTTGACTACTTATAGTTTTCTTTTGCCAAGCCAAAGTTTTTATTTGATTGGCCAAAATTTTCTTTTATTACATCTGGATGCTGAATCATAGCTACAAAGACTTTCTTCTGCACAGTTAGGATATAGAAGAATTCATGTGCATTTTCTTCCAGTACTTACAAGATTTTAGTTTTTATAATGAGGTCTCTGATCATTTAAAACTTATTCTTATGCATGATACGAGGTATACATACATCTATTCTGTTCCTCTAAATATTATTAAATTATTCACCTTTTCTCCCAGTGATTAGAGATGCAATCTTTATCATATACTAAACTCTAATATGGGCTTGGGTCTATTTAGACCTTTTTATTTTTTTTCTAAAGATTTCATTTATTTATTTATTTTAGAGTGAGAGACAGAGAAAGCAAGCACGAATGAGGGAGAGGGCAGAACTGGAGGGAGAGGGAGGATTCTGTATTGTGCCCAGAGCCCCACATGGGGCCCAATCTCAAGACTCTGAGATCATGACCTGTACTGAAACGAAGAGTTAGAAGCTCAACCAACTAAGCCACCCAAGTACCCCTATTTATGCCTTAAAAAAAAAAAGTCCCCTTTCTATCTATTGGAATACCAGTACCATATACTATTTTACCAATAAGTGTTTTAGAGTATAATATATAGAAAGAGTAGTATATCCTTATAGCTCTTCCTTTTTAAAGATTGCCTAGATATCTTCACATGTTTATATTTTCATACGAACTCTCCTAATGAAAAAAACTTACTGGTTTTTCTATTAATAATTATTTTAATTAATACAATTTACTTAATAAATTAACCCAGACTAATAGAAATCTTTAAGTTATCTGTCCAAAAACAACTTTTTATTTGTTCAGATTTACTTTCATGTCATCAAGTGTCTTAAAGATCTTTTCACACAGATACTACATATTTCTTATTAAATTTATTCATAGATATTTTATGTTTTGAAATGGTACTTTAAATGGGGTTTTCTTTACTATTATCTCTAATGGGATATTGTTTGTATGTGTGAAGATTATTGCTTTTTATAATTTTAAGCCTGATATCTCACCAAATAGTTTTGTTGAGTTAGCTTGGTAATTGATTCTCCAGACTAGAGTTTTCAGGAATGCTACGGTATCTGGTTTTTTTTTTTTTTTTTAAAGATTTTATTTATGTATTCATAAGAGACACAGAGAGAGAGGCAGACAGAGGGAGAAGTAGGCTCCTTGCAGGGAGCCTGATGCAGAACTAGATCCCTGGATGGGGATCATGCCCTGAGCCGAAGGCAGGAGCTCAACCGCTGAGCCATCCAGGCGTCCCTGCTATGATATCTGTTAACAAAGATAGTTTCCTTCTTTCTCAATTTTTAGGCCCTTAATAATTTTCTCTAGTATAAGTGCACTGATTAATGTTTTTAGTGCTTCCGTACTGAGTAATAAAATGCTGGCTTTAGGATTGAGATATGTCTATTATCATATTAATACAGTATCCATCAATTCCTAATTTCTTGGGTTTTCTTTTTAATAAGAAATGGATATGAAATTTTAACAAAGCATTTTTCAGCATTTATGAAGATAATCACATGGTTTTTCTTCTTGAATTTACTACTCTAATATATTATATTAATGGATCTCCTAAATGTGAATGATCTACACTCTGGGGAATAAACTCCAAGTTGTCATGGTATATTATTTTCCAAATGTGGGGCCAGATTCTATTTATTATCTACTACTTTTTAAAATAAGAAAATAGAGAATTAAATAGATTTAACTATCTTGTTAATAACTCAAAAAAAAAAAAAAAGCTTTAAAACCACAAGTTCTTTTGTTTTTTAAGTTTGGCACAAACTGATTTGACAGTAAAATCTGACCTGATTGGACATAAGGCTATTCATAATAATTATTTACCCCAGTTAGTGTAAATATTCGTGTTAAGCGGCAAGATGAATAGTTCACCTATGGAGTGCTACCTATGGAGTCTTGGTGGGCTTAGTAGATATATTGTAGTACATATAATCTATTAATTTTCTAAAAAATTAAAAAAGCAATCTGAATTTAGAAATACTTCTAGTTCCAAGGAATCAAATAAGGACTTATTAATCTATATTAGTGGTGTAATTGCAAGAAATTTTTAAAAAAATATTGAGCTCAAGGGCTTTCTCTGACCTTCAGAGAGTAAATTTCATAAGGATGCTTTCCATGAAGAGATACTGATGCAAGAGGCCCGAAAATTTCATTATGATGCCTCTACTGTGCTCTATTTTTTTATCTCCCTTAATTACCCCTAAACCTTCTTCAGTTGGAAAAAGGTTACAGGAAAAAATAATTTAGAAAATATGTACCTCCATATATTCACAGGAATATCAGAAGACAGCAGATTACCACAATATGTGGAATAGTTACTCAAACCATCATATCTGTATAAACATAAAAAAAATGACTTTTGGTCATTAATATGCAAATGAATTCACTTAATAAGACATCGATCCCTAAAGAGAAAAATCCTCAAATTCAAGATGACAAGCAATCTTCAACAATTAGGAGTGGCTGCCTGGATCCTAAATATCAGGTACAATGGGAAAAGTAGCTATACCTCACCAGAAAGAGATACAGTGCCTATACATATATTGCTAATTTCAAGTCTTCTGTATCTTTAACCTCCTCCATTGCTTTTCTTCCTTCAGCCCCACCCCTGAGACATAAACACTCAACATCCTCCCTCTCACATATTGTGCACATTCCTCCATTTTCTGTGACCACTGGTTTTAAGTTTTTAATCAAGAATTGAGATATACCATTAAATTTACTCAATGCATGATTTTATGAATTTTAGTAAATTTAAAAAGTTGTGCAATATCACAATCCAGTTTTGTGGTAATTCCATCTGTCCTTATGCCCACCTGTAATCAACATTCAGTCCCACCCAAACCCCACGTAACTAATGATTTCCTTCTTATCTCCATAATTTTGCCTTCTCCAGAAATTTCATTCAAATAGAATCACATAATCTGTTTTCTTTTGTGTCTTTTAGTTTCTTTCACTTGGCATAATATTTGAGGTTCCTCTTTTTTGTTTCATGCATCAGTAGTTCTCTCCTTTTTGTTTGGTAATTTATGATATCTGCATTGATATTCATATTAGCCCTTAATTTTCCTTTTTTTATGGCACTTTAACAGGTTTACATAACAATGTTGTTTTCTTCATAAAATGAATATGGAAATTTTCATCATTATGCATGCTTCGAAAAAATTTATGTTAACACTGGGACTATCTCGTCTTTGAAGTTTTAGTAGAACTCAGAGAAACTATCTGGGTCTGGTATTATTTTATGGAGTACCTTGATAACTTACTCTATTTTCATATAAACAATGGTCTATTCAAAGCTTTCTATCTTTTCTGGGGTCGATTTTGCTAAACTATTTTCTTAGTAAATTATCCAATTCTAAATTTAGTTACAGAGCTTTTATTTTAATTTTTTTAAAGAACTCAGCAAATTAAAATTCTAGTTTGCTGTTGAACAGTATTGTTTCACACATACAACAAACAGGCCAAAAGAGGTTTTAAAATTTAATTCCTTTGTTTCGATGGGTATTTCCCTTTGTCATTTTTTTTTTTTTTTAAGATTTTATCCATTTATTCATGAGAGACACACAGCGAGGCAGAAACACAGGCAGAGGGAGAAGCAGGCTCCATGCAGGGAGCCCGATATGGGACTCATCCCAAGACCGCAGGATCATCCCCTAGCCAAAGGCAGAGGCTAAAACGCTGAGCCACCCAGGTGTCCCTGTCATTTCTTATGTCTGTTTATGCTTGCTCCTTTTTTCTTAAGTTAGCTAGTTGCCTACTTTTTCTTTAAAAAAGGGGGGGGGGGTGATGCATTAATTAGAACTATGTTTTTCTGTCCTTTATCTTGTTAGTTTCTGCTTCTGTCTTTATAATTTCCTCCCTTGGACTTTCATCTGATTTACTTTGTGGTCCTCTTTTCTTGCCTTTTGAGATCTTAACTAATATTTCACTTTGCCTTATATTTTATTATTAAGTTTTTTTTGTTTGTTTGTTTGTTTTATTATTAAGTTTTTAAACCTATGGATTGTCCTCTGATGGCTGCTTTAAATAAATCCCACAGATTACAATATGCAAAATTTTTGTTACAATTCTATTTTAAGGATTTTATAATTTCACTTTACATTTTCCCTTTCATTTAGAATTAATAGATTTAAAATTTTTGAAAAGAACGTTTGAAAAGAATGGTTAATTTTTAGCATGGATGCACTGTGATGATATATTATTTTATTATTTCCACTTAATGTTCCACTCTTGTTCTTATGAACATTTTATGCACACTTGAGAAGAGGGCATATGTTCCATAAGGGTATGAAATTCAGCATAAATTCATGTCAACTTTATTAGTTATGTTTTAGGTCTTAGATATTGTTGATTTTTGTTGTTCACTTCACCTGTTTTGTACTGAGTGTGGCATATTATAATCTTCTATCATTATAGTTCTATTTCTCCCTGTATCTTTTATAGTTTCTGCTATATAAAAATGGTATTTGTATTATTTGGTGCAGAGATATTTATAACTGTTGTATTTTCATTCTGAATCATGGCTTCTAGAATTTTAAAGTCTTTCTTTTTCACATTTAATGCTTTTTAATAAGAATTCTACTTTATATGATATCGAGATCACTAGCCTTATCTTCTTATGATTTCCAAATTTTCTGAATCATTTTGTTTTAGGTCTTTTTTTTTTTTTTTTTAATTTATGATAGGCACACAGTGAGAGAGAGAGAGAGGCAGAGACACAGGCAGAGGGAGAAGCAGGCTCCATGCACCGGGAGCCTGACGTGGGATTCGATTCCAAGTCTCCAGGATCGCGCCCTGGGCCAAAGGCAGGCGCCAAACCGCTGCGCCACCCAGGGATCCCTAGGTGTGTCTTTTGTATAAAGTTTAGTCTTGTTTAGTAAGCAAATTTTTAAATGTTTTCATTTTGACAATTAAGCTCATTTGTATTAATTGAAATGATAAGTTCAATCTCAACTCTATCATCTTACTATAATTGTTACACATCATTTTATATTTAGTATTTCTATAAGTAGTAAGTCTTTTTTGCTCTTTAAAAAATTTCTTTTGATAGGTAGGAAAGCGTTTTTTTGTTTCAGGGGTTTCTTTATTTCTTATGAATTTTATAGTTCCCTGAGTCCCCCTTTGTTTTCTTATTTGATCTTTATAATCCAACTTGTTATGCTTAAATCATATTCTTTAATACTCAAATTATTACATAGGCAACAGTCAACGAACTTATTCTACTTTGCTCTTTCCTTCCCTCATTAAAAAAATTTCTCATTCTGGGACTCCTGGGTGGCTCAGTGGTTGAGCGTCTGCCTTCGGCTCAAGGGCATGATCCTGGAATCCCAGGATTGAGTCCCGCATCAGGCTTCCTGCCTAGAGCCTGCTTCTCCCTCTGCCTGTGTCTCTGCCTCTCTCTCTGTGTGTCTCTCATGAACAAATAAATAAAATCTTAAAAAAAAAAACCCTCACTCTTTTTACTTATTAGACTATATAATGTCCATCTATTATCCTTCAGCCCTATCCCACTTGTTGCAGCCTTAGTTGAATATGTTAAAGGCTCATCATCAGACATTTTGCCAAAGTTTTCCCAGTTTTCTCTTACTTGGATAAACATCATTCCTTAGTATAATGTAGTCAGCAGAACCTTCTGTGATGATGGATATGCTCTGTATCTGTATTGCCCAACAGGGTAGCCATGAGCCACATATAAATATTGAGCACTTGAAATGTGGCTAGTAGACACTAACTTAGTACAGTGCTCACAGATTTATGAGGAAGGAGTCACATGTATAATAGTCAGTGAGTACCTGCATGTTTAAAAATGTCTTCTTATAACCCAGATATTTGAAAAAAACTTGACTGGAATAGGAAATCCATTTTTAATGTTTAATCCAACACTAAAAATGCTGTTTCATTGGTGCTTTTCTTTGTTTTGCTGATGATGTCTAATGCCAGCCTAATTTATTTGCCCTAGTCAAGT
This sequence comes from Vulpes lagopus, assembly GCF_018345385.1. NCBI lineage: Eukaryota > Metazoa > Chordata > Mammalia > Carnivora > Canidae > Vulpes > Vulpes lagopus. The sequence goes on along the minus strand of NC_054838.1, from coordinate 27,848,411 downwards.
AACCCAGCCTTTTTTTTTTTTCAAAGATTTTTATTTGGGATCCCTGGGTGGCGCAGCGATTTGGCGCCTGCCTTTGGCCCAGGGCGCGATCCTGGAGACCCGGGATCGAGTCCCACGTCGGGTTCCCGGTGCATGGAGCCTGCTTGTGTCTCTGCCTCTCTCTCTCTCTTTCTCTCTGTGTGACCATCATAAATAATAAATAAAAAAAAAAATTAAAAAAAAAAAAAAAGATTTTTATTTATTCATGAGAGACACAGAGACACAGGCAGAGACAAGACAGAGGGGGAAAGCAGGCTCCCTGCATGAAGCCTGATGCAGGATTGGATCCCAGGACTCCGGGATCACGCCCTGAGTCAAAGGCAGATCCTCAACTGCTAAGCCACCCAGGCGTCCCTGTAACCCAGCCTTTTTTACTAGAGCTTTAAGGATTTTCTTTTCTTTTCATTTTTAAAATCCAGTGGTTTTACAAGGCTATGTTTCAGAGTAAACCATTCCAAGTCAGTTTTAAGAGGTAAAAATGGACCTTTTAATACACAGATTCATTTTTCTTCTTTCATTTCTAAAAAAATTTATTGAATTATAGTTTTTTAAAAAAAGATTTATTTATTTATTCATAAGAGAGAGAGGCAGAGACACAGGCAGAGGGAGAAGCAGGCTCCATGGAGGGAGCTCAATGCAGGAGTCGATCCTGGAACCTAGGATCATGCCCTGAGCCAAAGGCAGGTGCTCAACCACTGAGCCATCTAGTCGACCCTGGATTATAGTTTTAAACGTAAGCTCTATTTCACTGTTTTGTTTTTCTTCTCCAGGGACTTCAATTATATGTTTATGATATCTTCTCTGCCTCTCTTCCATTTCAATTACTTTCTCTCTGACCCTTTTATCTCATTTTCATTCTTTTGCTTATTTCTCTGCCTTCTCAAGTAGCCCTGATTAAACTGTCAACACATTGTAATTCAACCTTAATATTTTTCCTAAATTTAATCAATTCTAATTTTATTTCTTTGGGGAGAAGGAGGTGTTATTTGTTTTTAAATTTTTGATTCATTTCTTTGAGGGTACCTAATTCAGCTAGGAGTTTTGTGCTACTCTTTCCTTCTGCTTTGTAACTAGTTGTAGGGGAAGGATGCCCAGGAGCCAAAAAATCTTATTCTAATTTTCTGTTTTCTTTTTACAGTAATTTTATATGGATGTAGACTGCTTCTTTTGGTCTATTTATGGAAAGCGTAAAGATTTTCGGGGGGCTTAAAAAATTCCTAGTTCAAGACTGCCCCCTTCTGTGAGAATAGTGAGGTTTAACGCCCTTTTCCAAAGAATACTTACTTACTTGGGAGGGTGGGGAATGGAGGATAAGGGTCTGACATGTTTGAGTTTTTTTGTTTCCATACGATATTAATTCCTCCCTCTAGCTTCCTTCTTTCCCTTCACTAACATATCTCCAAAGGGTCTCTCCCTTTTCTTCTTTAAAATAATTTTGTTTTTTTTGAGAGAAAAAGAATCCCAAGCAAGCTCTACACTCAGCATGAACCCCTACACAGAGATCAAATCCCACGACCCTGAGATCATGACCTGAGCAGAAATCAAGAGTCAGATGCTTAACCAAATCAGCCATGCAGGCACCCTAGTCCCACTCCTTTCTATTTCTCTCTTTCCCAGAAGTACTTTTCCAAAAATGCCACCTTAGGTCTTAAATACTTTTAAGTAATTTATACCTTTAGCCAGTATTGTGATCCACCAAATCTTAGATTACTTTCAGAAATTTTGCATTTAAGGTGAATTTTTATTTATTTATATATTCCAGACTTAGGCTCTCAATCCCTCTCCTCTCTTCGATGCAGTTTTTCAAACTTCCCCAAGTCTAAAACATCAAAGATAGTTCTGTTGAAATTTGGTGTTTTTTGCTTATTTAAAAATGATTTGAAGTTCACATATTCTTTTTCTCATGGTAAGCTGAAAGTATCAAATAAGTGTGGCACTGGGATCCCTGGGTGGCACAGCGGTTTAGCGCCTGCCTTTGGCCCAGGGCGCGATCCTGGAGACCCAGGATCGAATCCCACGTCGGGATCCCGGTGCATGGAGCCTGCTTCTCCCTCTGCCTATGTCTCTGCCTCTCTCTCTCTCTCTCTCTCTGTGACTATCATAAATAAATAAAAATTAAAAAAAAATAAGTGTGGCATTATTTACTTTCTTACTCTATATAGTTTTCCAGGAGAAGGAATGGACAAATTCTAATTTAGGAGGCCACCATTATCCTAGGGCAACCAGAAAGTTCCTTAAATCTTTTTATTTTATTGTTATTACTGATTGTGATTTGTCAATATTTTATAAACATTCTTAAAACATCCCAGGAAGTAGGGGCACCTAGGTGTCACAGTCAAGTAAGCTTCCAACTCTTGGTTTAGGCTTGGGTCATGATCTTAGAGTCCAGAGATCGAGCGAGCGCCATGTTGCGCTCTGTGCTAAGTATGGAGTCTGCATTAGAATCTCTCCGTCCGAGATCCCTGGGTGGCTCAGCGGTTTAGCACCTGCCTTCAGCCCGGGGCGTGATCCTAGGGTCCTGGGATGGAGTCCCACATTGGGTTCCCTGCATGGAGCCTGCTTCTCCCTCTGCCTGTGTCTCTCATGAATAAATAAATAAAATTAAAAAAATAAAAATAAAAAACAAACTAGAATCAACTTTGTTGTTTTTGTCATTACGATGATAATGCAAGAACATGGCAGAGAGTTTCCCGTCTTATGCTCTGGTAGAGTTCATTTATCCATCCATCCAATACTTACTGAAGATCCCTAAATTGCCAGTCAATAGGGACACAAAGATAACCAAGACATAGTCCCTGCCTCACAGACAAGTAGACGAATATGAGTAAGTTGCAAAAGGTTAAACAGAGTACAATATCCTTTATAAAAAGTATGAAAATATGCAAACCATATCATATATACTTTTAAGTATATATATATATATATATATATATATATATGCAGTATAAATACAAAAGCATGTGAGAAAATGATAATCAAACTAGTTAGGGGTTAACTCTGGGAGGATGAGGGAAATAAAATCAGGCAGAAATACAAATATAGCTTAAGTTTTATCCACAGTATATTTCCTTAAAAAAGAAAAAAATCTGAAACAAATATAGCAAAATACTAATATGTGACAAAGATACATGGGTATGTTTGTTATATTATCTCTATTCTTTCCTATGTGCTTGAAATATTCTATTTAAAAAAAAAACTACTCAACATGCAGTTCAGTTTACTGGAATTTTAAGTCAGAAGTTTCAGAATATATTCCAGTTGTGTAATAAACAATATAAAATTAAGAACCAATTTTAGGTATGAATGAGAAAAATAACCCAGGTGAATACTATACATTATTTTTAGATGAAGTGTTGTACATACCTGTGAGTGCTAAATAAGAAGCAATGTACCGCTTTTCCAGTCCATCTCTAACACTCTGAATTGCACCAAAAATTGGAGGTATAATCATAATCAGGTTACTCACTGTATTCCCTATAGGGGAAAAACACAAGAAAATAATTATATTAGTCAATACCACTTTAAATAAAAATACACACACTTGGCCCTTAATAAAAATTAAATTGGTGACTTCTAAGAAACATGGTGAAAAGATATTTATAAGGTACTAAACGAAAATAATTCTCTACTCAAAAAGATTTTATAGAAGAATTCAATTAAAATAACAAGTAAAACTAAGATTTTTTTTTTGGATGCCTGGCTCAGGGCGTGATCCTGGAGTCCCAGGATCAAGTCCCACATCGGGCTCCCTGCATGAAGCCTACTTCTCCCTCTGCCTGTGTCTCTGCCTCTCTCTGTGTGTCTCTCATGAATAAATAAATAAAATCTTAAAAAAAAAAAAAAAAAGAAACTAAGATTTTTCAATCAGAACATCCACTAAAGGAAATTCTAAAGATGAAAAGGGCAAGTATCTCAGAAAGAACCTCAAAAATACAGCAAAAAATGAATTGGAGAAGATAGCCATAGAGACTGAGAGAGCAATCTATGGATACAGTAATGACAGGATAAAATATAGTATTGTGCTACTTTTGTTTGTGGAATAAAACAGCAACAAAGTGGGGTATTTTGCGTGTCTCTTTAAAATTTCATTTATGGTAATATATTTAATTTCTTGTTTCTAGCAGTGAATCTTCAACTGATTTTTGTTCCTGTCTTTACAAAAACAAACCTCAAACATGAAAACCAAAGAAGCAATAAATACCCCAAAGCAGAAATAGGCAGCAAAATGGGGAAAGAAATGGATAAACTATTTTATAAATTGATTCCGGGTAGAATAAAGTAACACAAAACATTCAAAATTCCAAATGAATGATTTTCAACATAGGAGCTGATATCAAGATAAGTATCAATTAATGGACATGTACAGAACACTCTACCATTTAGCATATACATAATTCTCAAGTATACATGGAACATTTGGACAGACTGTATATTAGGCTATAAGTTTCCAATAAACTTGAAAAGATAGATAACAGACAAAATATGTCCCCCAACCACAAGAAAATTAAGTTAGAAATAACCAAACAAAAACAAAAATTCACTAATCTGTGGAAATTAAATGACATATTCTTTCCTTTCTTTGGGGGAGCTATTTGCCTTCCCAATCATTCTCCCTTTTTTTTAATAAAAGAACCCCAATTTTTAACCTGAATACATTGATACTTAGCTAAGAAAAGTACATTTCCAAGACCTCTTTGCAGCTTGGAATGGCTATGAGACTTGAGTTCAAGGTAACTGGAAGTCTGCCATGGTAATTTCAAGATGGATGTCAAAGTAATTACTGCCTATGTTTTCTTCTATGAGTTTTATGATTTCAGGTCTTAATTCAGGTCTTTAATCCATTTTGTGTATGGTTTAAGAAAGTGGTCCAGTTTCATTCTTTTACATGTAGCTATCCAGTTTTCCCAGCACCATTTATGAAGGGGTTGTCTTTTGCCCATTGTATATTCTTACCTCCTTTGTTAGAGATTAAATGACTATATAAGTATGGGTTTATTTCTGGGCTCTCTATTCTATTCCATCAATCAATGTATCCATTTTTGTGCCAGTACCATACTTTTTTGATAAATACCATATTCTTTTTTTTTAAATTTTTATTTATTTATGATAGTCACAGAGAGAGAGAGAGGCAGAGACACAGGCAGACGGAGAAGCAGGCTCCATGCACCGGGAGCCCGATGTGGGATTCGATCCCAGGTCTCCAGGATCGCGCCCTGGGCCAAAGGCAGGCGCCAAACCACTGCGCCACCCAGGGATCCCAAATACCATATTCTTAAACAACCAACAGATCAAAGAAGAAATCAAAAGGGAAAATAGATGAATTAAAGTGGATGAATTTCTTTTAACACAGATAAAAAATACACACAACATAAAATAAACACATCCCAAAATTCACAGGATGTAACAAAAGCAGCACTAAGGGGAAATGTATAGCTATAAACGCTTGCATTAAAAAACAAGATCAGGGCACCTGGATCAAGGTCGGTTAAGCATCCGACTCTTGATTTCGGCTCAGGTCATAATCTCAGGGTTATGAGATCAAGCCTCGAGTTGGGCTCCCTGCTGAGCACGGAACCTCGGGATTCTCTCTCCTTCTGCTCCTTCCCACCCACTCACTCTCTCTCTTTCTCTCTCTCGCTCTCAGTCTCTAAAAACAAAATAGCAACAAGAAAGACTGTCAAGGGATCCCTGGGTGGCGCAGCGGTTTGGCGCCTGCCTTTGGCCCAGGGCGCGATCCTGGAGACCCGGGATCGAATCCCATGTCGGGCTCCTGGTGCATGGAGCCTGCTTCTCCCTCTGCCTGTGTCTCTGCCCCTCTCTCTCTCTCTCTGTGACTACCATAAATAAAAATTTAAAAATTAAAAAAAAAAAGAAAGACTGTCAAGCTGAAATGAAATAATGCTAATTCTTAACATGAATATATATAAAAACATACATACAACATACTGGTGAAGGTAAGTATATGGTTCAAGTGTGAATACTCTAATACTGTAATATGATGGTATATTAATCACTTAATTCTATAACTTATAAAGATGAAAGGACAAAAGCATTAAAAATAACTATTAGCTACAAATGACATATCCAATAAAGTTAGTATCCAAAATACAATTTTAGTATATGTGCTGCCGAAGCGAGCAGTGTCCAAAAAACAAAAAGAACTGATACACTACCCCAAAAATAAAATAATCTAATTAAAAATGGCCAGAAAATATGAACAGATATTTCTCTAAAAAGGACATGCAGATGGCCAACAGACACACGAAAAGATGCTCAACATCACTTATCATCAGGGAAATGCAAATCAAAACCACAATGGGGAATCACCTCATACCAGTCAGAATGGCTAAAATAACACAAAAAACAACAGGTATTGGCAAGGATATGGAGAAAAGGAACTCTTGTACACTGTGGACAGGAAGGCAAACTGGTGTAGCCAATGTGGAAAACAGTGGAGGTTCCTCAAAAAGTTAAAAATAGAACTACCCTGCCATACAATAATCGCACTACTGGGTATCTACTCAAAGAATATGAAAACATTCATTTGAAGGGATATATGCACCCTATGTTTATTGCAGCATAATTAATAGCCAATTACGAAGCAGCCTGAGTGTCCATCCATAGATGAATGGATAAAGATGCAGTATATATATATACACAATATTTTTCAGCCATAACAAAAAATGAAATCTTGCCATTTGCAACAACACAGATGGATTTACACAGTATAATGCTAAGCAAAATAAGCCAGTCAGAGAAAGACAAATACCGTATGATTTCACTTATATATGGAATTTAAGAAACAAATGAGCAAAGGAAAAAAAAAAGAGAGAGACAGACAAACCCAAGAAACACATTTCTAACTACAGAGAACAAATTAATGGTTACCAGAGTGGAGGTGGGGGTTGGGGGAAGAATGAGTTATATAGAGTATAGGAATTAAGGGTACACTTATCATAATGAGCACTGAGTAATGTATAAAATTGATGAATGTCTACATTGTACACCTGGAACTAATATAACACTGAATGTTAACAGTACTGAAATTAAAATAAAATACTTTTTAAAAACTACAGTAACTTATTAATGAACAGGCAATAAAAAAACAGGTAAGTTGTGATATCAAAATTTACAAGGAAGGGAATAAAAGTGTAGAGTTTTAGTAAGTAAAGTTATCAGCATAAAAAAAGAATGCTCTGGGGGAGGGGCAAGATGGCGGAAGAGTAGGGTCTCCGAGTCACCTGTCCTCAACAAATTACCTAGAAAACCTTCCAATCATCCTGAAAATCTACGAATTCGGCCTGAGATTTAAAGAGAGACCAGCTGGAATGCTACAGTGAGAAGAGTTCGCGCTTCTATCAAGGTAGGAAGACGGGAAAAAAGAAATAAAGAAACAAAAGGCCTCCAAGGGGGAGGGGCCCGCGAGGAGCCGGGCTGAGGCCGGGGCGAGTGTCCCCAGGACAGGAGAGACCCGTCCCGGAGGAGCAGGAGCTGCACCAACCTTCCCCGCGGAAAGGGGCTCCCCGGGAATTGGAGCAGGATCCCCAGAAAGGCGGGGATGCCCTCGGGCTCCCTGGGACAGTAACAGAGGAACTGCGCCCCGGGAGATGCGCCGAGCTCCCTAAGGGCTGCAGCGCGCACGGCGGGACCCGGAGCAGCTCGGAGGGGCTCGGGCTGCGGCTCCGTGGAGGGGGCTGCGCGGCTCCCGGGAGCAGCTCAGCGGCGGCGGCTCAGGCAGAGGAAGAAGCTCCGCGCGGAGGGGGCGGCGCGGCTCCGGGAACAGCTCGAAGGGGATCGGGCGGCGGCTCCGCGGAGGGGGCTGCGGGGTGGGAGCGCGAATCCAACAGCACAGGCGCCGGAGCACAGGGCGCCGGGACACAGCCCAGGATCCGGCCTCCCCCGGGACAGGCAGAGGCCGGGAGGGCCCAGGACAGCGAGGACGCTCCTGCCTGGAACTGAGCAGATCAGCGGCCCCGCCCCGGAGCCCCCAGGCCCTGCAGACGGAGAGCCCCGGAGCTACTGCGGGAGCTGACTCCAGGTTCCCAGAGCTGCCCCCGCCACTGTGGCTTCCTCCCGGGGCCTCACGGGGCGAACAACCCCCACTGAGCCCTGCACCAGACAGGGGCAGAGCAGCTCCCCCAAGTGCTAACACCTGAGAATCAGCACAGCAGGCCCCTCCCCCAGAAGACCAGCGAGACGGACCAGTTCCAAGGGAAGTCAAGGGACTTAAAGTATACAGAATCGGAAGATACTCCCCCGTGTTTTTTTTGTTTTTGTTTTGTTTTGTGCTTTTTTTTCTTTCTTTCTTCTTGATTTCTGATTGCTTCCCCCCACCCCACCCCTCCCTTTTTTTTTCCTTTTTTCTCCTTTCTTTCTTTTTCTTTCTCTTTTTCTTCTCTTTTTCCCCTTTTTTTCTTCTTTCTCTTTTTTCTTTTTCTCTTTTCTTTCCTTCTCTCTCTTTTTCTCCTTTTCCCAATACAACTTGTTTTTGGCCACTCTGCACTGAGCAAAATGACTAGAAGGAAAACCTCACCTCAAAAAAAAGAATCAGAAACAGCCCTCTCTCCCACAGAGTTACAAAATATGGATTACAATTCAATGTAAGAAAGCCAATTCAGAAGCACTATTATACAGCTACTGGTGGCTCTAGAAAAAACCATAAAGGGGATCCCTGGGTGGCGCAGCGTTTTGGCGCCTGCCTTTGGCCCAGGGCGCGATCCTGGAGACCCGGGATCGAATCCCACGTCAGGCTCCCGGTGCATGGAGCCTGCTTCTCCCTCTGCCTGTGTCTCTGCCTCTCTCTCTCTCTCTGTGACTATCATAAATAAATAAAAATTAAAAAAAGAAAAAAAAGAAAAACCATAAAGGACTCAAGAGACTTCATGACTACAGAATTTAGATCCAATCAGGCAGAAAATTAAAAATCAATTAAATGAGATGCAATCCAAGCTAGAAGTCCTAACGACGAGGCTTAACGAGGTGGAAGAACGAGTGAGTGACATAGAAGACAAGTTGATGGCAAAGAGGGAAACTGAGGAAAAAAGAGACAGGCAATTAAATCTACCATGAGGATAGATTAAGGGAAATAAATGACAGCCTGAGGAAGAAAAACATACGTTTAATTGGGGTTCCCGAGGGCGCTGAAAGGGACAGAGGGCCAGAATATGTATTTGAACAAATCCTAGCTGAAAACTTTCCGAATCTGGGAAGGGAAACAGGCATTCAGATCCAGGAAATAGAGAGATCCCCCCCTAAAATCAACAAAAACCATTCAACACCTCGACATTTAATAGTGAAGCTTGCAAATTCCAAAGATAAGGAGAAGATCCTTAAAGCAGCAAGAGAAAAAAAGTCCCTGACTTTTATGGGGAGGAATATTAGGGTAACAGCAGACCTCTCCACAGAGACCTGGCAGGCCAGAAAGGGCTGGCAGGATATATTCAGGGTCCTAAATGAGAAGAACATGCAACCAAGAATACTTTATCCAGCAAGGCTTTCATTCAAAATGGAAGGAGAGATAAAGAGCTTCCAAGACAGGCAGGAACTGAAAGAATATGTAACCTCCAAACCAGCTCTGCAAGAAATTTTAAGGGGGACTCTTAAAATTCCCCTTTAAGAAGAAGTTCAGTGGAACAATCCACAAAAACAAGGACTGAATAGATATGATGTTACTAAACTCATATCTCTCAATACTAACTCTGAACGTGAACGGGCTTAATGACCCCATCAAAAGGCGCAGGGTTTCAGACTGGATAAAAAAGCAGGACCCATCTATTTGCTGTCTACAAGAGACTCATTTTAGACAGAAGGACACCTACAGCCTGAAAATAAAAGGTTGGAGAACCCTTTACCATTCAAATGGTCCTCAAAAGAAAGCAGGGGTTGCCATCCTTATATCAGATAAATTAAAATTTACCCCGAAGACTATAGTGAGAGATGAAGAGGGACACTACCTCATACTCAAAGGATCTATCCAACAAGAGGACTTAACAATCCTCAATATATATGCCCCGAATGTGGGAGCTGCCAAATATTTAAACCAATTAATAACCAAACTGAAGAAATACTTTGATAATAATACACTTATACTTGGTGACTTCAATCTAGCTCTCTCTATACTAGATAGGTCTTCTAAGCACAACATATCCAAAGAAACGAGAGCTTTAAATGACACACTGGACCAGATGGATTTCACAGATATCTATAGAACTTTACATCCAAACTCAACTGAATACACATTCTTCTCAAGTGCACATGGAACTTTCTCCAGAATAGACCACATACTGGGTCACAAATCGGGTCTGAACCGATACCAAAAGATCGGGATAGTCCCCTGTATATTCTCAGACCATAATGCCTTGAAATTAGAACTTAATCACAACAAGAAGTTTGGAAGGACCACAAACACGTGGAGGTTAAGGACCATCCTGCTAAAAGATGAAAAGGTCAACCAGGAAATTCAGGAAGAATTAAAAAGATTCATGGAAACTAATGAGAATGAAGATACAACCGTTCAAAATCTTTGGGATGCAGCAAAAGCAGTCCTGAGGGGGAAATACATCGCAATACAAGCATCCATTCAAAAACTGGAAAGAACTCAAATTCAAAAGCTCACCTTACACATAAAGGAACTAGAGAAAAAGCAACAAATAGACCCCACCCCCAGCAGAAGAAGACAGTTAATTAAAATTCGAGCAGAACTCAATGATATCGAGACCAAAAGAACTGTGGAACAGATCAACAGAACCAGGAGTTGGTTCTTTGCAAGAATTAATAAGATAGATAAACCATTAGCCAACCTTATTAAAAAGAAGAGAAGACTCAAATTAATAAAATCATGAATAAGAAAGGAGAGATCACTACCAACACCAAGGAAATACAAACGATTTTAAAAACATATTATGAACAGCTGTACGCCAATAAGTTAGGAAATCTAGAAGAAATGGACGCATTCCTGGAAAGCCACAAACTACCAAAACTGGAGCAGGAAGAAATAGAAAACCTGAACAGGCCAATAACCTGGGAGGAAATTGAAGCAGTCATCAAAAACCTCCCAAGACACAAGAGTCCAGGGCCAGATGGCTTCCCAGGGGAATTCTATCAAACGTTTAAAGAAGAAATCATACCTATTCTACTAAAGCTGTTTGGAAAGATAGAAAGAGATGGAGTACTTCCAAATTCGTTCGATGAGGCCAGCATCACCTTAATTCTGAAACCAGACAAAGACCCCACCAAAAAGGAGAATTACAGACCAATATCCCTGATGAACATGGATGCAAAAATTCTCAACAAGACACTAGCCAATAGGATCCAACAACACATTAAGAAAATTATTCACCATGACCAAGTAGGATTTATCCCCGGGACACAAGGCTGGTTCAACACTTGTAAAACCATCAATGTGATTCATCATATCAGCAAGAGGAAAACCAAGAACCATATGATACTCTCATTAGATGCAGAGAAAGCATTTGACAAAATACAGCATCCATTCCTGATCAAAACCCTTCAGAGTGTTGGGATAGAGGGAACTTTCCTCGACATCTTAAAAGCCATTTACGAAAAGCCCACAGCAAATATCATTCTCAATGGGGAAGCACTGGGAGCCTTTCCCCTAAGATCAGGAGCAAGACAGGGATGTCCACTCTCACCACTGCTGTTCAACATAGTTCTGGAAGTCCTCGCCTCAGCAATCAGACAACAAAAAGACATTAAAGGCATTCAAATTGGCAAAGAAGAAGTCAAACTCTCCCTCTTCGCCGATAACATGATACTCTACATAGAAAACCCAAAAGCCTCCACCCCAAGATTGCTAGAACTCATACAGCAATTTGGTAGCGTGGCAGGATACAAAATCAATGCCCAGAAATCAATGGCATTTCTATACACTAACAATGAGACTGAAGAAAGAGAAATTAAGGAGTCAATCCCATTTACAATTGCACCCAAAAGCATAAGATACCTAGGAATAAACCTAACCAAAGAGGCAAAAGATCTATACCCTAAAAACTATAGAACACTTCTGAAAGAAACTGAGGAAGACACAAAGAGATGGAAAAATATTCCATGCTCATGGATTGGCAGAATTAATATTGTAAAAATGTCAATGTTACCCAGGGCAATTTACACGTTTAATGCAATCCCTATCAAAATACCATGGACTTTCTTCAGAGAGTTAGAACAAATTATTTTAAGATTTGTGTGGAATCAGAAAAGACCCAGAATAGCCAGGGGAATTTTAAAAAAGAAAACCATAGCTGGGGGCATCACAATGCCAGATTTCAGGTTGTACTACAAAGCTGTGGTCATCAAGACAGTGTGGTATTGGCACAAAAACAGACACATAGATCAATGGAACAGAATAGAGAACCCAGAAGTGGACCCTGAAATGTATGGTCATCTAATATTCGATAAAGGAGGAAAGACTATCCATTGGAAGAAAGACAGTCTCTTCAATAAATGGTGCTGGGAAAATTGGACATCCACCTGCAGAAGAATGAAACTGGACCACTCTCTTTCACCATACACAAAGATAAACTCAAAATGGATGAGAGATCTAAATGTGAGACAAGAGTCCATCAAAATCATAGAAGAGAACACAGGCAACACCCTTTTTGAACTCGGCCACAGTAACTTCTTGCAAGATACATCCACAAAGGGAAAAGAAGCAAAAGCAAAAATAACTATTGGGACTGCATCAAGATAAGAAGCTTTTGCACAGCAAAGGATACAGTCAACAAAACTAAAAGACAACCTACAGAATGGGAGAAGATATTTGCAAATGACATATCAGATAAAGGGCTAGTTTCCAAAATCTATAAAGAACTTATTAATAAACTCAACACCAAACAATCCAGTCATGAAATGAGCAAAAGACATGAAGAGAAATCTCACAGAGGAAGACATGGACATGGCCAACATGCACATGAGAAAATGCTCTGCATCACTTGCCATCAGGGAAATACAAATCAAAACCACAATGAGATATCACCTCACACCAGTGAGAATGGGGAAAATTAACAAGGCAGGAAACAACAAATGTTGGAGAGGATGCGGAGAAAAGGGAACCCTCTTACACTGTTGGTGGGAATGTGAACTGGTGCAGCCACTCTGGAAAACTGTGTGGAGGTTCCTCAAAGAGTTAAAAATAGACCTGCCCTACGACCCAGCAATTGCACTGTTGGGGATTTACCCCAAAGATTCAGATGCAGTGAAACGTCGGGACACCTGCACCCCGATGTTTCTATCAGCAATGGCCACAATAGCCAAACTGTGGAAGGAGCCTCGGTGTCCATAGAAAGATGAACGGATAAAGATGTGGTTTATGTATACAATGGAATATTACTCAGCAATTAGAAACGACAAATACCCACCATTTGCTTCAACGTGGATGGAACTGGAGGGTATTATGCTGAGTGAAATAAGTCAATCGGAGAAGGACAAACAGTGTATGTTCTCATTCATTTGGGGAATATAAATAATAGTGAAAGGGAATATAAAGGAAGGGAAAAGAAATGTTGGGAAATATCAGGAAGGGAGACAGAACATAAAGACTCCTAACTTGGGGAAACGAACTAGGGGTGGTGGAAGGGGAGGAGGGTGGGTGTTGGAGGGGAATGGGTGACGGGCACTGAGGTGGACACTTGACGGGATGAGCACTGGGTGTTTTTCTGTATGTTGGTAAATTGAACACCAATAAAAATTAAAAAAAAAAAAAAAAAAAAAAAAGAATGCTCTGGGCAGCCCTGGTGGCCCAGCGGTTTAGTGCCGCCTTCGGCCCAGGGTGTGATCCTGGAGACCCTGGATTGAGTCCCACGTCAGGCTCCCTGTGTGGAGCCTGCTTCTCTCTCTGCCTGTGTCTCTGCCTCTCTCTCTCTCTTTCATGAATAAGTAAATAAATAAATCTTTGAAAAAAAAAAATGAATGCTCTATCTTTAAGTTGTGTTATGTAAGCCTCATGGTAACCACAAAGCAAAAACCTACAGAAAAATAAAGAGGGAAACACAGCATGAAACTATAAAAAATCATCAATTCACAACGGAATAAGGGAACTATATAACAGCCAGAAAACAGTAAGACGGCATTAGTAAGTCCTTAACTATCAATAATTACTATAAATGTAAATGGATTAAATTCTACAACTAAAAGCTACACAGTGGTTGGATGGATAAAAAACAAGATCCAACTGTAGGCTGGCTATAATCAATTCATTTTACGTTAATGAGATGCATATGCTCAAAGTGTGGCATGAAAAAGATATTCCACGCAAGTGAAACCAAAAGAGGGTAGGGGTAGCTACACTTAGACAAAACAGACTTTAAGAAAAGAACTGTAACAAAAGACAAAAAGATCATTATGTAATAACAAAGGCTTAATTCATAAAGAGGATATAGTAACTAAATATGTATGCACCTATCATCAGAGCACCTAAATATATTAAGAAACACTAACAGTTCTGAAGGGAGAAAGAGAAAATGCAATTAATAGTGAGAGACTTCACTACCCCACTTTCAACAATGAATAGTAAATCCAGAAAACTAAAACAGAAAAGTTGGGCTTAAACTACACTTAACACCAAAAGGACCTAACAGACATATGTAGAACATTCCACCCAAAAGCAGCAGAATACACATGCTCCAGGATAGATCATATGTCACAAAATAAATGTTAGCAAAAATTTTAAAACTGAAATTATAGAAAGTATCTTTTCTGACCACAGTAGTATAAAACTAGAAATCAATAACATGGAGGAAAACTAGAAATTCACAAATATGTGGAAATTAAACAACATACTCCTGAGCAACCAATGAAGCAAAGAAGAAATCAAAAGGTACAGTTAAAAATATCTTGGAAAAAAATAAAAATAAAAATATCTTGAAATAATTGAAAATGGAAACACAATATACCAAACTTTATGAGATACAGCTAAAACAGTTCCAAAGGAAAGTTTATAGAAATAAATACCTGAGTAAGAAAAAAAAAAAAGAAGAAGAAGAAGAAGGGTGCCTGGGTGGTTCAGTTAAGAATCTGCCTTTGTCTTAGGTCATGATCCCAGAGTCCTGGGATAGAGCCCCATGTTAGGCTCCCTGATGAGTGGGGAGCCTGCTTCTCCTTCTCTCTACCCCACTCATGTTCTCTCTTGCTCTCTCTCCCTCTCAAATAAATCTTTAAAAAAAAAAAAAAAAAAGAAAGATCTCAGGGTACCTAGGTGGCTCAGTTGGTTGAGTGTCTGAATCTTGATTTTGGCCCAGGTCATGATCTTGGGGTCATAAGACTGAGCCCAGCATTGGGTTCTGTGCTTAGCGGGAAGTCCGCTTGAGATTCTCTCTCCCTCTGCCCCTCCCCCCACCATGAGCTCACTATCTGTCTCTCAAATAAATAAATAATCTTTTTTAAAAAAGGAAAAAGACCTCAAGTAAACAACCTAACTTTATATCTCAAAGTACTGGAAAACAACAGACTAAGCCCAAAGTTAGGAGAAGAAGAGAAATAAAAATCAGAGTGGAAATAATTGAATTAGAATGAAAGAACTAGTTTTTTTTTTTAATATTTTATTTATTTATTCATGAGAGACACACAGAGAAGCAGAGACATAGGTAGAGGGAGAAGCAGGTTCCATGCAGGAAGCCTGATGCAGGACTTGATCCCAGGACCTGGGATCATGTCCTGAGCTAAAGGCAGATGCTCAACCACTGAGCCACCCAGGCATCCCAAAAAGAACTAGTTTTTTTTTTTTTTTTTAAAGATTAAAAATTGACACAACTTTAGCTACACTAACTCAGAAAAAAAGCGAGAGAATTCAAATAAATAAAATCAGAACTAAAAGAGGACATTACAACCAATACCACAGAAACAAAAAGGATCCTGAGAGACTACTATGAGCAATTACACACGAACAAATTGTTAAAACCTAGAAAAATGGATTAATTCCTAGATATATACAATCCACCAAGACTGAATCAGGAAGAAAATCTTAATAAAACAATAACAAGTAAGGATACTGAATCATAATCAAAAACCTCTCAACACAGAAAAGCTGAAGACAAGTAGTTTTCATTGGTGAATTCTACTAAACATTTAAAAGGATTAACACCAAACCTTCTCAAACTGTTCCAAAAAAATAGAAGAGAAGGGAATACTTCCAAAGTTGTACGCACAAATCCAGCATTACCCTAATACCAAATACTATATGACTTCAAGTATATTTAGAATCTAAAAAAATGAAACTCAGAAATAGAGAACTGAGTGGTTGTTACCAAGGGTTGGGGTGGGGAATGATGAGGACATACTGGTGTACCAACTTCCAGTTAGAGGACTAACAAGTTCTGGAGATTTAATATACAGCATGGTGACTACAGCAATAAATTTTAAATATTTAAATATTTTAAATAATAATATATTTAAAAGTTGCTAAAGTTTAACATTTAGCCAGCTGTCAAAGGAAACCTAAAGGCCCAGGTCCATTTTCACAAAGCATGCAATGAATGATGAATTCGGAGCTGATGGGTTAGTAAGATGATAACTAGCACAACTATAAAACTATGTTCTCATTGGGATGCCTGGGTGGCTCAGCGGCTGAGTGTCTGCCTTTGGCTCAGGTCACGATAGTGGGGTCCTGGGATCAAGTCCTACATTGGGCTCCCCAAAGGGAGCCTGCTTCTCCCTCTGCCTATGTCTCTGCCCCTCTCTCTGGGTCTCTCATTAATAAATAAATAAAATATTAAAACAAAAAACAAACAAAAACTATGTTCCTATTAATCTTGGCTGGTCATAACTATGATTGCTGAAGGTTCCCCAAACACCAAAATGATACAGAATTGTTTTTTTTTTAAGATGGTAAAATAATGGATTTTTCCCCTTTTTTCTGTATTTTCTACAATGTGGTTGTTTTTACAGTTTAAAATTAAAATATTAAAAATATAAATGAATGATAGAAAATGAAGGCTAAATAACATCTACTTAGAGTTAAATTGGGTTTGGGATGCTTCCAGAAAATTCAATTAAGTTTTTTTCCAGAAATAAAAACTAGAGATTCATTCATATACCACACAATAAGTATACTAAAACATTAAAGCAAAAAAAAATTTTTTTTTCCACAGAGGGAATCTTGTTTGAATACAGACTTAAAGAATTTTTTAAACCTGAAAACTACAACATTTTTATACCCCCAAACAATTTATTTGTAATCTCCCCTCAAAAATTATAGGCAAGGTTAACAACATTCCAATAATTTAGAGATTTCTTAATAGATAAAATCCAATTTTGGTAAATGAAAACTCAAATACCAAAAGTAAAAGAAAAAAAGTCAGATGGAAAAGGCAACCTGCAAACATAAATTTGAAACAACTCTCAAGGGACAAACAGTAGGAAGTTGTTTGCCTCAGTGAGACAGTAGGTGGAGCCAGTGTGCTCAGCAGTCTTACCAGTTCTGAATTTTGCCTAATACAAGAGAGCTGTGGGGCAACGGGGTAGACAATTGAGAGCTCAAGTGTATAACCACCACCCAGAATGAAAGATGAAAAAAAAAAATAGAAGCATTAAAACCTGGCAAAGCTGGAAAAATGATTGATATTGCTGCCTTGCCGCTGTGAGGAGCCCTCCTGCACAGTCAGCAAATGAGTTGATGAGAGCAGTAACTGCTTTGAGCTTGAAAGCAATCCGAAACTTTCCCCAAAGCAAGTTCATTTTGTCAGATATTTTACTGATTATGCAACTGTTCAAATAATGTTAAAGATTCCCAGAACTTCAGAGACTTTATTGCTGAAAGAAGATATGAATATCATCTAATTTAATCTCAATTTATATCAGGCAACATTTTATTCATACCTGTGACCCTTTTCTAGCAGTGTTAGCTTATTTATGCTTAAGACTTAGTTTCCTGACCTGTAAAATGTGGGGGAGGGGGCCAAAATATTTGAAGTCTTTAAATAAGTATGATGAAAACAATAAATATGACCCAAAAAGATCATTTCTGATATGACAAAGATCCACTGAACATCATAATCAGGAATTTCCACAATCATGCTATGTTAAGAATCAAGTGCTGGAATTTAAGAAAAAGAACAGATGAACATAGGGGAAGAGAGAAAAAAATAAGATGACATCAGAGAGAGACAAACCATAAGAAACTCTTAGAAAATAAACTGAGGGTTGCTGGAGGGGAGGCAGGTGAAGGGATGGGGTAACTGGGTGATGGGCATTAAGGAGGGCCCTTGATGTAATGAGCACTGACTATTATGTGCAACTGATGTACCACTAAAATCTACCTCTGAAAATAATAACACACTATGTGTTAATTGATTTTAAATAAAATAAAAATTAAGTGCTACCTGGGAATTGTCTTGGTATTTAGATCAGCTCAGAACAGTTATCAAAAGGGAGAAAGTTTGCCTTCCAATTCAGAACAATAACAAAGAAAGTTGCAGTATATGCTGTTTTACTTAGAGATTTTAAAAAATCATATAAGTGCATAATATAGTATTAGGTACTCTTTAGTAGCTTTCAAAACAGATATCAAAAAAAAATCCAGGAATCCAATACAGATATGTCTTATTTAAAAAATGGTAAGCATAAATTCAGTTCAACTCGACAAGCATTTATTGTTTTTTGTTGTTGTTGTTGTTTTTAAGATTTTATTTATTTGACAGAGAGAAAGCACAAGAAGGGGGAGCAGCAGCCAGAGGGAGATGGAGATGCACGGTCCCCACAGAGCAGGGAACCCAATAAGGCGATAAGGCGCTTAATCCCAGGACCCTGGGATCATGACCTGAACTGATGGCATATACTTAACTGATTAACCAACTGAGCCACCCAGACGCCCCTATTAATTATTTTCTATGGGCAAGGCACTGAGATGGGAAATGGAAAGAAAGGTTATTAGCAAGTGAATAATCCCAGTCCCTGTTCTGAGAAAGTATATACACAATTTAGTAGGGACAGGTAAACAACGAGCAAGGGAGAATGGCAGCCAACAACATACTCCAGGAAGGGAGGGAACTCAAGAGATGCTTCAGTAAGGAGCTGGCACTGGAACTGTGCCTTGAAAGAAGAAAAGATAAATACATCATCACTAATAGAAGCATCATTCTATATTCTTTTTTTTTTTTAAGATTTTATTTATTTATTCATGAGGGACAGAGAGAGAGAGAGAGGCAGAGACACAGGCAGAGGAAGAAGCAGGCTCCATGCAGGGAGCCTGATGTGGGACTTGATCCTGGGTCTCCAGGATCAGGCCCTGGGCTGAAGGCGGCACTAAACTGCTGAGCCACTGGGGCTGCCCTCTATATTCTTTAGAGTGCATCTAGTAGCTTCAAAAAATTATTTATGAAAACTGGTTTTACACATTATTTTTAAAAACATGCATTCTATTTTCACTTTATGTATAATAAAAATATTTTAGAACTATTTATTATAAAAATAAAAATGTTCATATTAAGTTCAAAAGGAAGTATGTTTTAGGTTTGGGAAGAAAAGCCAAGTACATAGCGGTCTCTCAAAGAAATAACAGAAGACCTTGGGCGCTCCACATCAGTTATGGCTCAGGTAAACTAAAGTCCATTAAAATAGACGTTACAGGGAAGGGGAAAGACTCGTAGCAAAAAAAGAATATTATCTTTATATAATGCTGCTTTGAAGGCAGCTCAAAGATGAGAGATGAACAGTGAGAATAAACAAGTAGCAGATAAGAATGATACAGAAGACATGAATTAGAAGAACAAGGGAAATAAGATGATCCTGAACTTCCTGGAGAAATATTTGGTGAAATGAAGATTTCAGATTTATCCAAAGGTCAAAAAAGGTGAAGTTTCCAAACCATGTTCAAAATGAAGAGACATTTGAAATAACAAAATCAGAAAATGATTATTTTGATAATCTCTATTTCCTCTCTATTTTTATTGAATCTTTCTTTTCAGGGCCCAACTCGAAGTAAGTTTTGCTTAGTCACCCTACTGAAAATGATCACTCCTTCTTACAGCACTTAATGTTCTAACCTCTCACCTGGCACTTAGCACAGATTGCCCTGCACTGATAGCTCTCTTTTTACTAAATCAGAACTTAAGTATTTACGTCTATCTCCTTAAGTTGCAATTTTTTTTAAAGATTTTATTTATTTATTAGAGAGAGAGAGAGAACAAGCACACTCTCTGCCAAGCAGGAAGTCCAATGTGGGTCTTGATCTGGGACCCAGACATCATGATCTGAGCCAAAGGCAGGACTTAAGTGGCTGAACCATCCAGGTACCCCTTCTTAAATTTCTTAAGAGCAGCAGCCTTACATTCATTCACTCACTTAAAAGCAATTATTTACTGAATACCTACTATGAAAAGCACTACAAAGGAATACAAGACAGAGTCTGCTCTTATGCAAATTAAACTAGTGCCAAATTTACAATATAGTAAATATATTAAAAAACAGACATTATCTTAGAAATAGTTCAATTATGATATAATGGAGTAATTCTTTACTCACAAATTAATCTCATAGATCAGATTTATCCTTTACCCAAAACTAATCTCACTACGATTTTTCACTCTTCATTTACGTAGAGCTGAAATGCATCAGTTAAAAACCATGAATATATAGAAGGAAACAGTCAACAAAACTAAAAGGCAGCCTACAGAATGAAAAAAGATATTTGCAGGGTTAGTATCCAAAATCTATAGTAGAACTTATCAAACTCTACACCTAAAAAACAAATGATCCAGTTAAGAAATGGGCAGAAGACATGAACAGACATTTTTCCAAAGAAAACATATGGCTAACAGACATATGAAAAGATGCTCAGGATGTCTGGGTGGCTTAACCGTTAAGCGTCTGCCTTAGGCTTAGGGCATGATCCTGGAGTTCCAGGATTGAGTCCCACCCTGGGTTCCCTGCATGGAGCCTGCTTCTCCCTCTGCCTGTGTCTTTGTCTCTCTATCTCTCTGTGTCTCTCATGAGTAAATAAATAAAACCTTAAAAAAAAAAAAAAAAAAGAAAAGATGCTCAACATCAATCATCATCACAGAAATAAAAATCAAAAACACAATGAGATACCACCTCACATCTATCAGAATGGCTAAAATTTACACAGGAAACAACAGATGCAGAGAAAGGAGAATACAAGCTGGTGCAGCCACTCTGAAACACAGTATGGAGGTTCCTCAAAAGTTAAAAATAGAACTACCCTATGATCCAGCAATAGCACTACTAGATATTTATCCAAAGCATATAAAAATATAATTCAAAAGGATACATGCACCCGATGTTTATAGATGTTTATAGCAACATTATCAACAATAGCCAAATTATGGAAAGAGTGCAAATGTCCACAGGTGAATAGATAAAAGTGTGGTGTGTGTGTGTGTGTGTTTATACACAATGGAATATCACTTGGCCATAAAAAAAAAGATTGAAATCTTACCATTTGCATCAACATGGAGGGAGAGTATAATGCTAAGTGAAATAAGTCAGTCAGAGAAAAGCAAATACCACATGATTTCACCATAGGCAAAACCAAACATCGACGGTGGGGGGTGGGGGGAGGGACAAACCAAGAAACACACTCTTAACTACAGAAAACAAACTTATGGTTACTAGAGAGGAGGCGGGCAGGGTGGATATGGGTGAAATAAGTGATGGAGATACTTGTGATGAGCACAGGAACCTGTTCTTCTCCCTCTGTGTCTCTGCCTCTCTCTTCTTTGTGTCTCTCATGAATAAATAAATAAAATCTTAAAAAAAAAAGAAATCTGTATATTCTTTAATAAGTAGTAGTTCCTCTTTAAAACCTTTTTATTAAATTTTTAAGTATAGCCAACATATGTTAAATTAATTTCAGGTGTAGAACACTGTGATTCAACAATTTTATACATTACTAAAATGCTTACCATGATAAGTGTATTACAATAGTATTTAACTTCATTCCCTATGCTGTATACCTTCTTAAAATCTTTTCATGAGTTCTCAGAATTTAATCTTCCCCGCTGCCTAGAGCATAAATAATTTCATTAGATCTGTTGAAAAAGTCATTAAATAAAAGAAGTACACAAAACTATTCAGCAGTGGTAGAGAGGTCACCAACGAAGATTTTAAACATGTCTGTGCAGAGTAGGGCCCATCATTTGAAACAAATAATTTTATCTTCTTACTTCCTGCCACATAATGAATTATTTCTTGGCCATCAGTTCCAGACCCTAATAACACACTCCAAAACACATCACTAAGACTGCCACTTGCCAAGTTTTGGTATACTATCAAAGAACATCACAATTATCCAGAAAGGCTATTATTAAAACAATCCTCCTTTTCTAACTACAAATGTCTGTGTAAAGCCTAATTTTCTTTATACACTTCAACTGAAATAACATATTACAATGGATTAAATGCAGAAGTAGATAGGAGAATTCAGTTGACTTCTATTGAGCCAGACACTAGAGATCTCCAAAAAGGTAAAGCAATGCCACTCCTATCACTAAATTTTGTTTTGGTTACTTTTTCATAAAAATGTTATTTATAATATTGATGTAGTTTTTGAATGTTGATGAGGTCCAGAGCCAACTGCCAAAAAAATAATTATTTTTAAAAATATTTTTATTTACTTGAGAGAGAAAGAAAAAGAAAAACAGAGCATGAAAGAGAGAGAGAGAGCACAAGAGCAGAGAGGAGAGGCAGAGAGAGGGAGAAGTGGGCTCCCCACTCAATAGGGAACCCATGGATGCAGGGCTCCATCCCAGAACCCTGGGATCGTGACCTGAGCCAAAGACAGACGTTTAACCTACTGAACCACCTAGCGCCCCCAAGAAATAATTCTTGAATGTCTTTGGTGCAAAAACAAAAGGTGATTTTATTAAAGCAAGATGACAGGACTCATGGGCAGAAAGAGCTGCTGCCCTGGGATTGTGAGGGGCAATTGATTATCTACTTTGGGGTTGAGGTAAGTAAAGATAAGAGAAGTTCCAAAGGATTTTCATATGCTAAAGGAGACTCGAAGGATACCAGAGACCTAGCTATTGTCACATTAAAGTTTTTTATCCCTCTAACAAGGCTTAACTTTAAGGCAGTTGAGAGCCTCCTAGAAGAACCGTATATTGGCCTGCCTCAAGTATTTGTCAATAGGCTGCAGGTTATAAGGACATTTAATTTTATCTACATTTCCTTCTACCTTTGTTTCCCACATCATGAATATTTATTATTTTTAAATGAAATAAAACATAAATTAAAAAAAATTTTTCTTTACTTGAGAGAGAAAGAAAAAGAAAAACAGAGCATGAAAGAGAGAGAGAGAGCACAAGAGCAGAGAGGAGAGGCAGAGAGAGGGAGAAGTGGGCTCCCCACTCAATAGGGAACCCATGGATGCAGGGCTCCATCCCAGAACCCTGGGATCGTGACCTGAGCCAAAGACAGACGTTTAACCTACTGAACCACCTAGCGCCCCCAAGAAATAATTCTTGAATGTCTTTGGTGCAAAAACAAAAGGTGATTTTATTAAAGCAAGATGACAGGACTCATGGGCAGAAAGAGCTGCTGCCCTGGGATTGTGAGGGGCAATTGATTATCTACTTTGGGGTTGAGGTAAGTAAAGATAAGAGAAGTTCCAAAGGATTTTCATATGCTAAAGGAGACTCGAAGGATACCAGAGACCTAGCTATTGTCACATTAAAGTTTTTTATCCCTCTAACAAGGCTTAACTTTAAGGCAGTTGAGAGCCTCCTAGAAGAACCGTATATTGGCCTGCCTCAAGTATTTGTCAATAGGCTGCAGGTTATAAGGACATTTAATTTTATCTACATTTCCTTCTACCTTTGTTTCCCACATCATGAATATTTATTATTTTTAAATGAAATAAAACATAAATTAAAAAAATTTTTCTTAGCTTCCATTTCTAATATATTAGATAAATATCAATAGATAAAATTGACATATAAATAAAAGCTCTTTGGGGATCTCAATTTTTAAGGGGCAAAAGGGGTCCTGAAAACAAAAAGTTTGAGAACAAGAGAAAAGCACTAGCCTAACACACTACATACAGTCTGCCACAGGATCAAGACAATCTTCTATTCAAAAAGCCAGAATTGGGATCCCTGGGTGGCGCAGCGGTTTGGCGCCTGCCTTTGGCCCAGGGCGCGATCCTGGAGACCCGGGATCGAATCCCACATCGGGCTCCCGGTGCATGGAGCCTGCTTCTCCCTCTGCCTGTGTCTCTGCCTCTCTCTCTCTCTCTCTGACTATCATAAATAAATAAATAATTAAAAAAAAAAAAAAAGCCAGAATTAAGAAGTAAGGGAGGAGGAATCTCCTTTAGCAAAATTCCCTTAATGCCGTGTCTCAAAGATTGCCACTTAGGGGGACAGTAGTGAGAAAACCTGAAGGGAATAGCTCATTAGTCTTTTTCATGCCCCTTAACTGTGGTATGGGAGGACAAAAAGAAAGGATAAGACTTTATAAAAACTACAGATGCAGCCTCAGAATCCTGGGCTTTGGGACGATAATAAGGATCCAATGGATGGTACATGTGTGTAAGAGATGTTTCAAGAATTCAAACACTTGCGTAGAGAAGGGACTGATAAGGAGTGAATCTCCTGTTCTGGCAGTTTGGCCTAAGAGCAAACTACTTGGTCATAATGGTGCAATAACCTCCAGAAATAAAGTCTACAGTCTTTTAAGCCTGAAACAGCTGGGAGTGGAGCACAAGGCAACCATTGCTACCTAAGGGTGAGGGGAGAACATAAATGGGAAGGAGTCAGAGAGTCCCAAATATTCTAGGTATGAGTTCTACCCAAGTCAGATACCTGAACTAGCATGCTCAGAATTTTTAAAAATTTTAATTAATTAAAAAAAAATCTTGCAGCTATGGTTAGAAAAATAAGCTGATATGTTTATTTCTAATATGGACAAATATTGATTGGTATAAATAACCTACAAAAAAAAAAGTTCCATGAAGTCCTCAATTAAGTTTTCAGAGTATACTCTGAAACAGGTTCCCAAACCAACCTGTTTAAAAACTGCTGGTCTATAGGATATCCTATTGTCTGTAAGATAAAATTGAAACTAAGATATCTTGTAAGAGCTTTATTGTTTGTAGGGTTTTTTTTTTTTTTTTAAAGATCTATGTATTCATTTGTGAGAGAGTATGTGGGTACACTTACAAGAGAAGGGATGAAGCAGAAAATCTCCAGCAGACTCCCTGCACAGCTCAGAGCCCTATGGGAGGGCTTGAGCCCAGGACCCCGAGATCATGGCCTGAGCCAAAATCAATATGCTTAACTGACTGAGCCACCCAGGTGTCCCCACCTTTTTTTTTTTTTTTTTTTTTTAAGTATAATCACTAAACCCAAGGTGGGGCTGGAACTCATGACCCTGAGATTAAGACACATGCTCTTCCAACTGAGCTAGCCAGGTGCCCAAGAGCTTTAATAACCTGTCCCTGGGGGATCCCTGGGTGGCTCAGCGGTTTAGCGCCTGCCTTCGGCCCAGGGCGTGATCCTAGAGCCCAAGGATTGAGTCCCACGTCGGGCTCCCTGCATGGAGCCTGCTTCTCCCTCTGCCTGTGTCTCTCTCTGCCTCTCCCTCTCTCTGTATGTGTCTCTCATGAATAAATAAATAAAATCTTTAAAAAATAATAATAATAATCTGTCCTTAAATCACTTCACAGTACCACCATGTGTTCTTTGTACAACCATATTGGATCATCAGTGCCCCAGAAAAGCTTAGCACTTTCATCACATATGGATTTGAACATACCATCCCCTACTTTAGGTACATAAATATAATAATTAAATACATCAAATGTTACTGAATGCCTACTTGGCTAGGTACTTGAGCTAGACATTGGCAAAATTCTACCCATCATTTAAAACCGTCTAAACTGTTATTTCCTCAGTGAAGCCTTAATAAGAAAGCAGGAAATCACTTAGACATCCTAACAGAGTTAGGTGCTTACTCCCCAGGTGCCAATATTACTTTGTTGTTCATTTTTTTCTCTTCACTAATTGATGGGAGGACAGAGGACTAACTGAAGACAAAGTATAGCCCAGGCCCGCACATTGACAAGTCCTTGAAACAGGCAAAGAAACATTCCTCTACAGACTCAACTACCTCGATGTTAATACTTTGCTAATGGAAAAAGGCAATCTTAGCCCAACCCCCAGGATCCTGGAAGTCTACTTTAACATATAAAAGTTCCTTTAGACATAAATAAATAATAAAAAATTTAAAAAAAAAAAAAAAAAAGGGATCCCTGGGTGGCGCAGCGGTTTGGCGCCTGCCTTTGGCCCAGGGCGCAATCCTGGAGACCCGGGATCGAATCCCACGTCGGGCTCCCGGTGCATGGAGCCTGCTTCTCCCTCTGCCTGTGTCTCTGCCTCTCTCTCTCTGTATGACTATCATAAATAAATAATAAAAAATTTAAAAAAAAAAAAAAAAAGAAAGAAATTTCCTTTATCTCTACCTCCCAAGATACATGTTGCCAATCATCCCCCAAGCAAATGGCCCATCGATATACATCTGAAGGGTCTCATGACTAATGTTTTATTAGATGGTAATAAGTGACCTTTTCCCAATAATAGCTAGCCCCCTCAAGGTCCTAGAAATCTTGCTTCCTAAATTCCTTAGAGAGTACACTATCCTCAAACCCCTCTCAACTCACAGGTATATAATCAACCAACCCTCACAGGCCCAGGGCAGCAGCTCTTCCTGGCCATGGGTCCTGTCCCTGTGCTTTAACAAAACCACCATTTTGCACCAAAGATGTCTCAAGAATTCCTTCTTAGTCAACGGCCCCAGACCTCACCCCACCAAACCTCACCTATATTCCAAAACTTCATCACTAATCTCTGATCTTTCTAGTTGTAAAGAATGATGACCCTTAATGCCAATTCCGAAGGCATACCATATACCTTGTGCAGAGTAGGTGCTCTGAATAGAATTGTGTAGGAGACAATCAATTTACAACTGGACTGGGAAAGCTCTATCTAGATATCTGGCTTTTGGAAAAGATCAATTAGATTTATGATGTGCTATTTAAAACCCAAAACTCCCCTGGTAACATATAAACCAGTGTGATTACTGACAGGTTTTCACCTGATGGAAATGGTCAGCCAGATATGTATTTTCTAGCTTGACTACATGACCAGAGCAACATAAACATACCCCACCATGAGTTGTCTTGAACTCTCCACAATCCAAGATTTATCACACTGATCTTGGTTGGTCAATTCTGGGATAAAATGGACCTGTGTACAAATTAGGATTCTAGACAGTTTCTCTGATGTCCCCCACATGCTTAATGCTCGTCCACTCTCTTTCTCTTGCTACACCACATCCTTTACCTTCTAAATAAAAGCCTTAGGCGAATATACTCTATGGAGACTCATGAGTCCTTTCAAATACCCAAACTTGTGAAATTTTTACAATACTATTTTCTGTACACTTTCATGAATGTAAAAATAAACCATATGGCTCAGCTCATATCTTTGTACACATACATTAAATTCCCAAAGTAACCCTGTTAAGGAGTAGACTAGAGAAACCCAGACTCAAAAGATTAAATGACTTGACCACCTTTGCTCAACCAATAAGAGGCAGAACTAGACTCAAGCCCAAGGTCCATCAGTTAAACTAGGCTGCCTCCCAAGTCTGCAGCAATTACATGCCTATGCTATTACTTGAGGACTTAACATAATATCTCTACATCTTGATGAGGCTTATTGAAATAAGTTACAAAAGCATCTATATCCAACCATCTAGTAAATAGGTTAATAATACAGCATAATGTTGGTATCAAGAGGTTGAACATACTCATTCCTTCACTCCACAACTATGTGAGCACCAAGGTAGAGTTTAGTTGTAGCAAAAAATGAGAAATTTAAAGCAGAAAAATGAGTACTTTTTCAGTTCATGGATGAAAGGGAAGTTTGAATTTAACTGCAAAATCTAATATTCTAAATTCCTAAGAAAACCATCACCCGACATTTTATATGGTACTTTA
Organism: Vulpes lagopus; assembly: GCF_018345385.1. Classification (NCBI taxonomy): domain Eukaryota; kingdom Metazoa; phylum Chordata; class Mammalia; order Carnivora; family Canidae; genus Vulpes; species Vulpes lagopus. Next base: position 27,820,405 of record NC_054838.1, on the reverse strand, counting down.
GAGTACACAAGGTCATTAATTTCTCTAACTTGATCCTCAAAACCAACCTATATGGTATTTTTAATCAAATTTGACAGCCAACAAAAGTGAAATCAAAATTAAGCAGTTTGTCCTAATATATACAAGATCACACAGCTTGAACAAGGCAAAGTCAGGATTCAAATGAAAGGGTACTTATAACCTGTTTTCCTACTGTTTTATAAACTATTTCTTTTATTCTTAGATTAATTTAGATTGAAATATCCTATTTCATTTTTTTTTAATCCACAAAATGAGGGGTCCCTGGGTGGTGCAGTCAGTTAACCATTCAACCCTTGGTTTTGATTCAGGTCGTGATTGTGGGGTTGTGCGATGGAGCCCATGTTGGGCTCCAAACTCAGGAAAGAGTGTGCTCAAGTTTCTCTCTCCTTCTATTCCTCCCTGCCTTCACTCTCTCTCTAAAGTGGATGAATGAGGGATGCCTGGGTGGCTCAGCTGGTTGGATGTCTGCCTTCAGCTCAGGTCATGATCCTGGGGTCCTGGGATCAAGCCCACATGGGGCTCCCATCTCAGCAGGGGAGCCTACTTCTCCCTCTCCCTCTGCCTCTGCCTCTCCCCTCCACTGATGCACGCTCTCTCAAATAGATAAATAAAATCTTTTTTAAAAATTCAAAATTAAAAATAAAGTGGATGAATGAATCTTTAAAAAAAATCCACAAAATGAAATTAAGTAAAACATTCTTATCATAACTATTAACAATTTAGAATTTAAAGTGAAAAAAAAGAAGAAAAAAAAGAAAAAAAAATTTAAAGTGAAACAAAATGCTTTAAATGTCTTATGACTTTATTCTCTAATTGAAGGTTATACATATGTTTCTAAAATATTTATTGATTTACATATTTTTAACCTCCTGGTAATTTCAGTTTTCTGAAAAATGAAATAAAACTAATTCATTTATTTTAGACAGCTTCCAAGTCAACATAATGAAAACAAATCATTGAGATATGTATTTTCTAAACATGAAATGCTGAGTTGTCGAGCTGTTTTTGAAAATGTATAGCAGTATCTCCAGTATCTCATTGTTTAACAGTGTGAACAACTTGCTTCAATAGAATACATTAAGCAAAATGTAAGTTTATGAATTTATTTCATTTAAGTTAAAGTCTTGAGCAGTGTTTAATTTAAATCAAATTCATAAGCAGTAAGGAAAAATTAAAGACTATAAAATATAAGTTTTTTAATTTTTGAATTCCCAAATCTCTCAAATGAACTGTTCTAGGGGCCCTGGGTGGCTCAGTCAGTTAGGCATCAGACTCTTAATCAAGAGATTTTGGCTCAGGTCATGATCTCAGGGAAGTGAGATCGAGTCCATGCATCCCACTGGATGTGGAGCTTGCTTTAGATTCTCACTCTCTCTCTCCCTCACCACCCCCTTCCACCAAAAAGAACTGTTCTAGTTCTACCCAAATAACTTTGGGCCAATTTCCACTGGAACAAGACTTTTATTTTCCATTGTATTATTGCCCAAGTGTCAGCTTTTAAAGGTCTGAAAAAAAAAATGCTTTAAAGAAAACCAGAGAAAATGAGATAGGTCAGCCAAGACAAGTGTCCTATGTAGCAAACAAAGGTTTCTCTGTGATCCAACTAAAACAGCAATGCTCTTACACCCACACACATATATAACTGGAATATTTTCACAGTCTTTTCCATTAACCTTTAATCTAAATACAGACTTTATTTTAAAGTTAACTTTTATTTTACTTAAAAAAATGAGAATGAATTAGTGAATAAAAATCACACAAATTTGATAACAAAAGAAAATGAATAAAGCAGAAGAATACTAACCTCTATTGAGTTTATATGTCTGGAATCATACAAGTGACATTACTTACATAATCTTTCTAACATAAAATATCACCTATGAGCTGGGTGTTATCATTCTTTTTTTCTTTTTAAGATCTTGCTTATTTATTTGAGAGAAAGAGAGCAAGCATGAGTAGGGTAAGGGACAGAGGGAGAAGCAGGCTCCCTACTGAACAGGGAGCCAGATGCAGGCCTTGATCCCAGGACCCTGAGACCATGACCTGAGCAGACACCAACCGACTAAGCCATTCAGGCACTCCTGGCTCTTATCATTCATATTTTATGTATCAGTAAATTGAGCCACAGCAAGATTAAGGAAATTTGCCTAGCGTCATATAGTTCCCAAGTCGGAATATCTAGATTCAGTCTTATGTCATTTTTCTTTAACAAGCTGTGTTCCTACCACAACATGCAAAAAGAAAAGGCAAAAGTAAAGAAAGAGAATAAGAGACACAATCATGAGTGCTGGTCTGTAGTAATAAATCTTAAGAGACAAATAAGCCATGTAATTCTGGAAACTATACTAGACTCATCTGAACCACTATAAAACTTTTCATTTGTGATCCGTATTACTAAAAAAAGATAATGTCTTAAGACAATTCTTTCACTAAAACAAGTCAGTTGGGATGCCTGGGTGGCTCAGCAGTTGAGCTTCTGCCTTTGGCTCAGGGCATGATCTCACATCGGGATCGAATCCCACATCGGGCTCTGTGCAAAGAGCCTGCCTCTCCCTCTGTCTGTGTCTCTGCCTCTCTCTCTGTGTCTCTCATGAATAAATAAATAAAATATTAAAGAATAAATAAATAAAACAAATCAGTTATCTTTTCTGCTAGCCACCTTTTTCACATTTTAAGTCTATACCTTACCTAGTATAAAACCTATTGGGAAAAAAATCCATCATACAACATTGCAAAGTACTATATATGTAATAGGTATTTAGTAGATATTTGTTGGTTTAATACTTTGTATATTCACAATACCTTGAAACCAGTTAACTACTTGAACAGTTAATGATGTGATGATCAGCCTTCAGTGGTATCAAGACTACAAAAGTCCTGGTTTTAGGGATGCCTAAACCTGGCTCAGTTGGAAGAGCATGCAACTTTTGATCTTGCAGTTTTAAGTTCAAGCCCCATGATGGGTGTAGAGCTTATTTAAATTAAACTTTAAAAAAAATTTTTCTGTTTTTGTAGTTAAGTTTGGAAAAAGGTTCTGGTTTAATTGATCATGATCAAGACACACTACTGGTTATCTGAGTTGATTAATCATTTCTCTAGAATCTCCACTGATAATGGCTTCAAAATGACAACCAGACAAAAATAAATCTTTTTTACTCTATAGATCACAATGGGCAGAATATGCCAAGCAATTTCTCATTGGTTTAACTAACATTTATTGAGAACTTACCTATATTAGGTACTGTGCTAAGTGCTATGGTTACTGAGTTAGAGCTAAAAGTTTAACTTGAGGCATTGTCAATGTAGTGGAGAATATAGATATATATGTAAATAATTATAATATTATGTAAAATTTATACATATCATTCATTCAATAAATATTTATTGAAAGTCTCAGTAAACACTGTAACAAGCCCTAGGGCCCCTCCCTCGTTGACTTTACAATCTAACATAGCCTCAAAGACTTACCAAGTCTACAGAAAAATGAACTGATCATCAAAAATGACAATAACACATACAGAAACATGCAGCCATAAAGGAAGAACAGCAAAACAAGCAACAGAAACAGACAAGCAGGGACACTTAGGTGGCTCAGTGGTTCAGCATCTACCTTTGGCTCAGGTCGTGATCCTAGGGTCCTGGGATTGAGTCCCACATCAGGCTCCCCACAGGGAGACTGCCTCTCCCTCTGCCTATGTCTCTGCCTCTGTGTCTCTCATGAATAAGTAAATAAAATCCTTAAAACAAACAAACAAAAAGAAACAAACAAAAATGAAAGATACTGAAATTAGTGGATACAGAATATTAAATATATTCAATATGTTTAAGGAAATAAAGCAACAAGAAGTAACCAAAGAATAAAAAATTATCAGAAATTGTGAGGTAGATTTGAAAAAGAAACCACCTTTAGAAATGAAAAATATAATAATTAAAAATTCTAAAGAGAAAAAACTGAATGTAAAAGAAAAAAATAATAAAAGGCTGAATTAACCAAGTAAAGAGAGATGAGAGAGAATAAAGCAGTACATTCTGGATCTGAAAGAATAATGTATGCAAACACAGGGAACTATGAAGCTGCATTCTGTGTTCGAGGAAATAAAAGCTGAATTATATTGCTGAAGTATAAAGTGCAAGTGTTTAGAAAGGCAAAAGATTACATCAGAAAAGTCATCAAGGGTCAGTTTGTGAAAGTCTTTATCCATTATACTTCTCAACTCTGTATTTCACATATGCCAATATTGAAGTTCTTATCTTACATAATATACATTTTTATATGTACATATATTTAATGGTATTTCTAGTTTTGAAATGTATAAACTGTTAGCTAAAATAAAATAAATACTACTGAGCAGTATGGCAGACACGCAAAAAATCCTCTCATTACAAATACCTAGATATTCTGGATGAAGTTTAATAATATATTTTTCAATGCACAGCTCAACTCCCAAAAGACTTAAGGCAATTCCCAGAGGGAAAAATTGAGAAGAACTGAAAATCAATATGGTGGCTAGGTTATGACTGTCCTACAGAGAAAAAGAGGTAGGGCAGTGAATTGCCTGTCTCATTAATCATAGGAAGTAGAGTTTCAAATGCTCACACAGGAATAGGAGATAAGCCACTGGACCATTGAAGCATGGGAACGGCATCTGAGATCACCTATACGAAATGCTTGAGGGACTACCTACTCAGTAGTTAAATGAAACAGAAAAGTAACCACCCCTACCAGAGAAAAACAGTAGGAAAACTGTTCCATAGTGACCTGGTTTAAGGGTAAAAAGCAAATAAAACAATAAATACTATTATGTCACTTGGAAGTATAAACACAAGGTTACTTACAAGCATATTCTAAAACAGCCACCAGGAGGCGCTGGGGCGGCTCAGTAGATTAGCAACTTTGGCTGAGATTTCTATCTCAGGGTGGTGAGATCAGCAGAGCATCCACTCTCTGCTCAGCTGGAGTAGCATTGTCCCTCTCCCTCCTCCTCTGCCACTCACCCTGCCTATGTACACTCTAACATAAATAAGTAAAATCTTAAAAAAAAGATAGGGGCTCCTGGGTGGCACAGTCAGTTGGACTTCTAACTGGTTAACTTGATTTCAGCTCAGATTGTGATCTTGGGGGCATGGGATCCAGCCAGTGGTGGGGCTCTGTGCTCCATGTGGAGCCAGTGTGAAGACTCTTTCCCTCTGCTCCTCTCCACCACCCCTCCTGCCCCTGCTCACTTTCTCTCCTTCTAAAATAAATAAATAAATCTTAAACAAATAAGTAGTAAGTGGCCAGCAGCATCCTCACCTCTAGTATCCAAGCCCTTGTGTAACTCCTTCCCTTTGTGTGTTGGCAGAACCCGTGACTTGTTTCTAACCAATAGGATACAGCAAGCTGACAAGATACACATAATTACATGTATGTGGTAACATTACATGAGACTGTAGCATCCATCTTGCTGGAGTCTCTTACTCCCTTGCTGGTATTGAAGAAGCAAGCTACCACACTGTTGGGTTGCCTATTTTGGGGCGTCTTATGCAGCAAGGAACTAAGGGCAGACTCCAGAAGCTAATAGCCTCCATCCAACAAAGCCAGCACAAAACTGAAGCCTTAATCCTACAACCACAGGGAACCAAATTCTGCTGGTGAAGTCTTCCCTATTCAAGCTTCAGATGAGACCACAGCCACAGCTAACAACTTAGCTGCAGCCTTGTGAGACTCTAAGCAAATGACCCAGCTAAGCCAGGCCCACACTCCTAACCCATAAAAATGTGAGATTATGTGTATTACTTCAAGCTACTACATTTGTGGAAATGTGTTATGCAGCAAAGACTAATACAAGGTGGAACTACATACTGAATAATGATAGCATGTAAGTTAGAAGGCGCATATACAAAGTTAAAGTAGCTTCTCTGAATTACCTAGAAGGAGAGAAGAAATAAGTTTGGATTTTAAGTCACACATGTATTCAAAAAATATTTAAATAAACACCAGAAAAAAGAACTAGAGCAAACCTATAGTTTCCAAACCAGTAGAGTGGAGAAGAGAATAAAAAAATCTATCACTGCCACAAGAAGGCAAGAAATATAAGAGATGCAGAATAAAAAGCATTAAAAAAGGAAGGAAATAAATAAAAATGTATCAGTAATCAAATCAGTATTCACAGAAAGAGAAAATGAGACTGAATTTTTAAAATAAGAGAAACAGCTACCTGCTATTTACAAGATAAACATCTTAAACATAAGGGCACATACTAGCTGACAGTAAAAGCCTGGGGGGAAAATGCCAGGCAAAAGAAACAAAATAGATTTTAAAGCATAAATTCAATATATAACTTAAATTTCAGGTCATTTTTAGAACTAGTGCCATGTTTTGCCCAATCTCTTTAAAGAAGCAAAGCATTTATTGATGTTACACATGGCTTTGTACTAGTCTTACAGCTGGTAGAGCAATGTTCTGAAAATATTTACACAGCATGGTTACTAAGTAATAAAGACTTCTAACAGACAGCTAATAAGCAAGATAGGCTGCATACAGACAGGATTAAAAGTAATGCACATTACACTTCCACCCAAGATAGAGTATCAAGGACCATATTTACTCTCCTACCTGAAACAACCAATAAAGCAACAAAGGTGCACAAGGTAACTTTTTGGGAGGCTGAATATGTTCAAATCTTGACTGTGGTGATGGGTTCACAGGAGTACATCTGTCAAAATTTAGCAAATCATGAACTTTAAGTATGTATAGTTTTTTTGCACAGCAAAGGAAACCATCAACAAAATGAAAAGGCAAACTACTGAATGAAAGAAGGTATTTGCAAATGATGTATCTGATAAGGGGTTAATTTCCAAAAACCCACATACCACCAAAACAAAACAAACCCCAAACAATCCAATTAAAAGATGGGCAGAGGACCTGAATAGACATTTCTCCAAAAAAGACATAGAGATGGCCAACAGATGCATAAAAAAATGCTCAACATCACTAATCATCAGGGAAATACAAATCAAAACCACAATGAGATTATCACCTCACACCTGTCAGAGTAGCTACTATCAGAAAGACAAGGAGACAGATAAATAACAAGTATTGGTGAGAATGTAGAGAAAAGGGAACCCTCATGTAGTCTTGGTAGGAATGTAAATTGGTGCAGCCACTATGGAAAATAGTATGGAAGTTCCTCCAAAAATTAAAAATAGAAATGCTTACAGGGGTGCCTGGGTGGCTGTTGGTTAAGCATCTGCCTTCAGCTCAGGTCATGATCCCACGGTCCTGGGATCGAGAGCTCCAGAATGGGCTCCCTGTTCAGCAGGGAGTCTGCTTCTCCCTCTCCCTCTGCCTCTTCCCCAGCTTGTTCTCTCTCATGTTCTCTCCTTCTCACTCACTCTCACTCTCAAATAAAATCTTTTCAAAAAATTGTTCAGAGGTTTATTATAATAGCCAAAAATTGGAAACAGTCTTGGTGTCCATGATAAGACTATGGATAAACAAACTACAGTATATTCATACAGTGGAATGCTACTCAGTAATAAAAAGGAACAAATTATTGGGGCACCTGGCTAGCTCAGTCGGTAGAGCATATGACTCTTGGTCTTGGGGTTATGGGTTTGAGCCCCATGTTGGGTGTGGAGATAACTTAAAAAGTCTTTAAATTTTTTTTTAATTTTAAAAATTAAATAAAAAGGAACAGACTACTGATAACAGCATAGTTAAATCATGTTTCTCACAAGCATGAATCATAAATGGATTAATAAAAAATTTTAAATCTTTTCCATTTTAACTTGTAATATAGTAAATACCAAATGATTTAACTCACTGAGCTCTTCAGGATCCTCTATTTTTAAATGTATAAAGGAGGTCATGAGACAAAAAATTTTGAGAACTTCTGACCTACTGAAAGTTGAATATGGGCATGCCCTACAATCTAACCATTATACTACTCAATAGATACAGGAACTCTTAATTTGTATGTGCTAAGATATACAAAAAGGTTATAATATTATTTGTAATAACAAAAACCTGAAAACAACAAAACACCCAATGACTGAGGAACAGATAAATCAATATATTCATACAGTAAAATTCTAAACAGTAAAAATAAATGAACTATATCTAAACCCATCAACACACTTAATTCTTGGGAACATGAAACATACATGTTTCATGTATGATACATATACTAGACCACAATTTAAGTGAAAAAAATAAGTTGAAGAATAAACACACACACAGTACAATTCCACTTATATAAAACAATTAAACCTAAACAGTGTATTTTCAGTGTATTTTTAGGAATCCATAGTGGTAAAAAGCTAGGAAATGATAAACACTAAATTAAGGATAGTGGTTATCTCTGGAGAAAAAGGAAGAAGATGGAATGAGGGAAAGGCACAGAGGGGGTTAAATGTTTATTTAATGAATGTTTTTAACCAAAGAACAGTCCTCCTTTATCAAGGTCATAATTCTCTTCCAATGTTAAGCTTTAAGTTGGACATTTCTAAAATAGTGGAAGAACAGAGAACATTCATCTGATTGGCAAAATTAAATAAACGAACTCCAGTGATCAACTGGATACCAGACAACAAAACCAGACTGTCCTCATGTCTGCTTAAAAAAGGAGGTGGGGAGAGGTGGAGGAGGGATTGCTACCCAGCAGGTGAAACAGTCTGAAACTGTAATATTTCATTTTGGGAAGACTATCTTATCTAGAATGTCTATCATTTTGTATAAATGAATGAATTCCAGTCATAGAACAGTTTTTACAGCACTATCAAGATTTTAACATGCATTACTTTAAAGTTCTGTTTTGTTTCCTGAGTCTATTCAGTCTTTCCTCTTGCTGCTAAAACCAGCTTGCTCTGAAAAGTTAAAGAATCTTAAGATGGAATCCACACCTATAATGAGTCAAAGATTTTTCTAGTCATGCAACTCAATTATTTCAACTTTGAAGGGCTTACTTATTTTCATTGGGTAAAATACCTCTTTTGAGTCTTCTAAGTACATCATTGGGATAAATAAAATGATGCTTATAAAAATTCTTCAAAATTTTCAGATAAAGGGCCTATATTAAACTTTATTATTCTTAAAGTTTTATCCTCTAAGAATAAAATGTATGGTATAATTTGGCATACTTTGAGTTTACACAATAGGAAATCAAAATTGCTGAAAACTCAACTTTAGACAGTTTCAGTTACGTATTGCTGAATAACAAACTACCCCCAAACTTCATGGCTTAAAAAAAAAAAAAACAATTTATCTCTCATAGGAACAACACAACAATGAGAAGTGCACAGGAATCTAATACATGCAATACATAAACAGTCTGTTTTGGCAAGAGTACAGTGTAACCAGGGAAAGCAGGAATTACAGGGAAAAGGAGGAACAAAGACTGAAGAGTTCAGAATACACTAGATCCCAAAATGAGCTAAAACTACATAATCACCAAAAGGGTGAAAACTGAAGACTAACACCAAATATTAGTGAGAAAGTCGATGAAATGCTGTGAAACATGACACACACTTTGAGAAAAGGTCTGGCAGTTTCTAATAGAATTGAACAGACAACTATCCTCTTACCCAGTATTTCCAGTCCTGAGTACTTACCTATGAGAAATGAAAATACATATTCACAAGAAGACTTGCACAAGAATGTTCATAGCAGCTTTATTTATAATTGCCAAACATGAATGCACCCAGGTTTTCAACAGCAACAGGAAAACTGATAAACTGTGGTATATTCATACAATGGAATACTACTCAGTAATAAAAAAGAACTACCAATATATGCAACAACATTGGTGAAATCTAAAAAACATGATGCTGAGTGAAATAAGTCTTATACCAAACAGTAAATACTATATGATTCTACTTATATGCAGCTCTAGAACAGGCACATCTAATCTATGGTAGGGAAAAATAAATTAGAAGTGGTTGTCCTGGAGAGAAGGTGAAGGTGAGGATTAACAGGGAAGGGCATGAGGAACTTTCTTGCTTCATGGTAAAGTTCCGTATTTTAAAAGAGGTTTTGATCACACAAATAAATGCATTTCTCAAAATTCAGCAAATATACCATAAGATCTGGGCATAACATTGAATATAAATTTTACACTCAAAAAACCCCACAAAGAATTGAACTTTAACTGATGATATCCATGTTGAAGGATTTGGGAGAAAGTATACAGAGGTCTGCAGTTTACTTTGAAATGTGTCAAAAAATAAATTGACAAAAGAATGGATAAATAGGATGCCTGGGTGACTCAGCAGTTAAGCATCTGCTTTCAGCTCGGGGTCGTGGCCCCGGGGTCCTGGGATCAAGTCCCACATCAGGCTCCCTGAATGGAGCCTGCTTCTCCCTCTGCCTGTGTCTCTGCCTCTCTCTCTGTGTCTCTCATGAATAAATAAATAAAATCTTAAAAAAAAATGGATAAATGGACAGACATGCAATAAAACAGGTATAATACAATGTTAATAACAGAATCTAGGCAATAGGTGAACAGACATCAAGTGCAAAATTCCTCACTGTTGTGAAAATATTCATTAAAAAAAGAAGAGGGTTTTTCATGCCATGTTAGAATTTGGCCTTTATCTTTCAGTCAGTAGAAAGTCTTCCAAGGGAGGAATACCTGAGTGGCTCAGTCAGTTAAGCATCTGAATCCTCTGACTCCTGATTTCAACTCAGGTCATGATCTCAGGGTTGTGAGACTGAGTCCCACGTCAGGCTCCGCACTCAGTATAGAGTCTGATTGTCCCTCTCCCTCTGCTCCTTCCGCTTCTTGCACTCGCTTTCTCTCTCTCTTTCTCAAATAGTAAATAAAATCTTTAAAAAAAATTATTTTTAAGACCTCCAAGGGAAACAGAAACATCTAACTCTGTAAGGAGTAATCACTCAGGTTTTAAAGATGTATCCACTGAGAGAATGCAACTACAAATGACAAGGGAACATCATGTGCAAAAGCAATCCTACTGAAAATACCTAAAAATTCTGGTATACTCTCAATATATTCAAACAAATGAAAGAAGGATGAAAGGAGGAAAAGAGAAGGGAGGAAAGGTTCACTAAAGTGAGGAGTCAGGTAGGTCAAGGAGGAAACCTACCCCCAAAAAGTTTAACCTACCCCGACTCTCCCCAAACTCAGTGTTTGTTCTTAAAGACTTTCTACTGACTGGATGAGGCCCACCCACATTACTGACAGTAATCTTTACTTAAAGTCAACTGATTGTAGATGTTGACCACATTTATAAAATACCTTCACAGCAACACCTAAATTAGTATTTAAATAAATGGATATCATAGCCTAGTCAAATTCACATATAAAACTAACCATCACAGATGAAGAGGCCTCAACTGTAACACAGCATGATTTATGTTTAAACTTATTCTGACTAGATTCCAATTCAACTAATATTTATTGAGAACTTAGTATTTGCCAGATCCTTCACCTCACCGTACACTTTCACACATAACATTTAATTCTCATAACCCTCTTAAATATCATTATTCTCATGTTATAGAAAATAAATTGATACAAAGAATGATTGAGTAACCTGCCCAAAGCTACAACATTCAACTTGAGCAAAGTTCAAATAGGAATCTCAATCCTGGCTCCAAGTCATTATACTATGTACTTTCCCAACAGTAAACATGTAGGACTTTTGTGTCACTACTAACTGCTTCTGCTTCTGCTATCTCTTTTAGGCTCTATCATTTTGCTGGGTCCTAAAATGTTTCTCCATACTTCTACTTCTTTTCTTTTTTTTTTAAGATTTTATTTATTTATTCATAGAGACAGAGAGAGGCAGAGACACAGGCAGAGGGAGAAGCAGGCATCATACAGAGAACCTGACGTGGGACTCGATCCACGGTCTCCAGGATCACACCCTGGACTGCAGGTGGCACTAAACCGCTGCGCCACCCGGGCTGCCCCTACTTCTACTTCTTTTAAAATACTTTTTTGCACTACCTAAAACTCTCCAGGCCAGGTTTTTTTTTTCTTCCCTAAAAATGGGGAAATAGTTGGCAAAGGAACAGGGTAAACCCAAAATCAAAGAAACAACTTAAAATGCATTGGGCAAGACTTTCATTTAAATGTTCACTCTTCTATGTATTCTGACTTAGTAAAGTTCCCCCAAATTACCATTTGAGGTCCTCGTTCTTCTTATTTACCCACATACCAATTATTGGTCCATTAAAAATAAAAACAAAAATTATCATATCTTCCAACATGTGCTGCCAAATGACAATTCTTCCTAGTTAATATTTTGAACAACATGGGTAAAAATTAAGTTAAAATGAGATTTAAATACTCTTAACCTTCAAGTATTACTAAGCTGTAATTACCAACTACATACTTAAGTCTAAAAAGTGGTTTGAGGGGCATCTGGGTGCCTCAGTCAGTTAAGCACATCCAACTTTTGATTTCAGCTCATATCACGATCTCCACATGAGACTGAGTCCCGTGATACACTCCACGCTCAGCAGGAAGTCTGCTTGAGATTCTCTCTCTTCCCTTCCCTAAGCCCCTCTCCATGCACACACTCTCTCTCTAAAAATAAATAAGTAAATAAAATCTTAAAAAAAAAAATCAAGGCAAAAACTGTTGGTGATTATTCACTGAACATCTGTTATTCAGTTCACTCACAGACAGCAGGGTGTAGCTGAGTTATCTCATCTCCTGGTAATGAATGTACATGACACTTTACAAAATGAATAATCAAAAGAGGGAAATAGCCAACAATGATTAAAGTGTAGCAAAGAAATAAAAAGTGATAATGTTGGAAGTGAAATTCCAATCAAACATAAACAGAGTTACCAAAGCAATAGCTGACAATGACAATATTGATTGCTGTCAAGAGACTCTAGGTATGTAGCCAGGAACACTTAGTCAAGGCAAACTTATCAACATAAATGAAAAAGTGGTTGTGAGAAAAGGATGAAGATGGACTAGAAGAAGTGACACCAGCAAAAAATTCTGCATTAGAAGAACTGTCAGAGATATTTCACAATATTGAAAGTGCGAAGAGGGACGCCTGGGTGGCCCAGTGGTTGAATGTCTGGTTTGGCTCAGGGTGTGATCCTGGGGTCCTGGAATAGAGTCCTGCATCAGGCTTTCTGCAGGGAGCCTGCTTCTCCTCTGCCTATGGCTCTGCCTCTCTCTGTGGGTCTCTCCTGAATAAATAAAATCCTTAAAAAAAAAAAAAGTGCAAAGAGTAAAATGTTGAAGCTGAACCAAACTTAGAAGGAATATGACAATTCACCAAGGCATAGAAAAATTACTCATTCTATATCATAAGTTATATGACAAGAAGGCCAGCACCGTTCAATCTATTCTTGATAAGTTCTTTTACAAAGAAGTAACACATTTTAATTCTCAATGTTTTTTTAATGTCTTATAGTTTACTAGGGTACTTGGGTGGCTCAGCCAGTTAAACATCTGCCTTCAGCTCAGGTCATGATCCTGGAGTGACAGGATGGAGCCCTACATTAGGCTCCCTGCTCAGCAGGGAGTCTGCTTCTCCTTCTCCTTCTGCCCCTCCCAATTGTGTGCTCTCTCTCTCTCTCTCTCTCTCTCACTCCCTCTCAAATAAATAAAATCTTAAAAAAATAAAAGTAAATTACAGTGTACTAAATATTAGTTTTGCTATTTTTTTCATTTCTCTATAGATTTATAACCAACAATAAGAGGGTTTATAGTGTTTGACAAAAAATGTTAAAGGTAACAGAACAATCATAACCTTTCCCATTGATCATTAAGACTACTTTACCAGGTTTTAACTTGCATAGTCACTACTATAAAGAGTGAGGACTGCCTGTACCTATAACTTCTGGCACACCAAGGAACGAACATTTTTGACCATTAAAAAGAAAAACTACCCCCCCCCTTTACAATCTGCTCAAACAAAAAAGGAATTTTGAAATGAAGAAGAAGGAGGAGGAGGAGGAAGTGGGGGAAGAGTAGGAGGAGGAGAATTTGAACTCATCTTGGATGATACTAAGACACAGATTTTCAGGTATTTCAGTGACTCAGAACTGCTGCCACATCTAAACATGCAATTCTGGGGGATCCCTGGGTGGCTCAGTGGTTTAGCACCTGCCTTTGGCCCAGGGTGCAATCCTGGAGTCCTGGAATCGAGTCCCGCATCGGGCTCCTGACATGGAGCCTGCTTCTCTCTCTGCCCCTCTCTCTCTCTCTCTCTCTCTCTCTCTCTCTCTGTGTCTATCATGAATAAATAAATCTTTAAAAAAAATTTAAACATGCAATTCTGGAAACTCATCTTTTTACTATTCAAAATACACACAGCCTAGTGGTAAAAGATAGGATTCAACAACTTACAAAAAAAAAAAAAGATAGGATTCTGAAATATTTAACAATTAAAGTGTGAAAGAATATGGCATATAGTAGCTTTAGAATCAGACCTCAACTTGAATACTACTATCTTTACACCACTTTTTGCAACCTTACGTAAAAATCAAAGAGGGGTACCTAGGTGGCTCAGTTGGTTGGGGCATTTCAGCTCAGGTCATGATCTCAGCATCTGGGATTGAATCACCCCCTATCCCCCCAACCCCACCCCACAACTGGCCAGGCTCTGAGCTCAGCAGGGAGTCTGCTTAAGATTCTCTCTCTCTCTCTCTCTCTCTCCCTTTGCCCCACTCTCCACTCTCTCTCAAGTACTCTCTCTCTAGAATAATAAACAAATCTTTAAAAGAAAAAAAAAGAATGAAAGAGAAAAGATAGATGAAGTGCTTAGCAAAGTATGGTACACAGTGAACACTAAGATATGGCTATTATTCCCATTATTATCTTTAATATTTCTATCATTAGTATAAATAATATAACAATGATAAAACTGCATTTTCAACATCATTATTAACCAGCATATTTTTCAAAGATCAAATTCTCTTACTCCAAAATATGATAAATACCCACTTCCTCCTGGGTAAGAAGACTGGACCTCAATATCCTCCAGATAATTTTCTCCCAAGGTACATGTGCAAGGGGCAACCAACATTCACTTACCCTCTTCTTGCAGCCCCTGATTCCTATGTCAAAACCCTCCCTGCAGTCTGCTCAGTTTCCTCCTCTGAGAACGGTAAGACCAAAAGCCATTTCCCATTTCTCAGAGCTATCTGGCAGAACAGTAGTATCTTGCACTCTCATAGCTCACATGACTTAACTGTCAGTTTTCTCTTGATTCTAATCCTTGGTTCTAAACTAAGAATCATTATTACCTATATCCACCCATAAATATGCAAAGGACCTAAGGGCCAACTAAACATTAATTCCCTATAATATATTCATGTGAGTTAGTTGAGCAAAGTCTGTTTCAACACTTTGTGACCTCTACCTCTCCTCAATCCATTCCATGATTCTTTAGTTTAGGTCTCTGCATGTTGATGTAAAAATCTCTCCCCTCACCATTAGTTTCCATCCATACACTCTAATTCCACATTCCAAAAATACAGAAAGTCTAGCTGCTCTATAGGACAGCCTATCCAATATTTGAAGACCTGAGTTTCTCTTTTTCATGCTACACACTCCCAGGTCAGAAAGCATGGTTTTAAGTCCTTTCCTCTCAGGGACCTTCTCTGCACTAGGTATGGGTTTGCCAACATGATCTAACAACAAATTGATAAAGCGCTTCCTTGCCAACGTTTGGGCTGCCAAGTAATTACACTACAAATGATCCCTGTGTCCATATACTTCCATTATTACTTAAAAATTATTACTTTAAACTAGTAGTTCAGGATAAGTGACTCTCAGCCTAAATCATGGTTTCAAGTCTTGAACAGTACAAAGAGTCGGCTTTTGTTGTTACTGTTGTTTTTTAATTTAGCCAATTACTGTGAAGAGTAGAGTAGGATCAGCTGTCATGACACTCTTGCCTCTTTCCTACAAAGCCAAACAAATGCCTGGGGAGAGGACCCAACCATGGGAAGGTTAGAGAAGAGCTGCTTCATGTGCTGAGAAAGTGGATCCAATTAAAAGAAGAAATAGCCAAAAAAAAAAGAAGAAGAAGAAGAAGAAATAGCCCAAAAAATGTATGTGTGTATATATGTATATATATATGTATGTATATATATATATATACATACATATATATATAATTGTTGTTCTGTACTTGGCCAGAAGCAGGTACGTACCTGAAGAAGGATCAAACACTGCTCTCAAAACTTAACCAAAGTAAACTGCATAAAAGGAAGTGAGTGGCAGGTTTTCCCTGTGCTTCCCTAGCCTACAGGAATAAGACCTGGTGAAATACACACACACACACACACACACACACACACACACCCCTAGGGGGCAACTGGGGCCCGTCAGGGGCAGCAGCTGCAGAGACACGCTCCCCAAGTCCTCAGGAGGTGGAATCAGTAGTGTCCTCGGATGAACCCTAACCCTTAGGAGGCAGGGGGGCGAAGGCACCTGGGTCTCCGGGTCTCTCGTGAGCCTGGCACCTTCCCTAGAGGTGACCCAAGGACCGACGAGGACAGAGCATGGGAAGGGAAAGGCCTGGGAGTCTTGGCGTGTGGGGTCCAACTAGGCTAGGACCTGCCCCTCGCCCGTGCCCTTATTTCCGAAGGCGAAGGCGGCGGCCGAAGGCGGCAGGAGCAGGTGTCCGGGGCCCTCATTCTAACGAGCAGAGCCTCGCTCTCTGCCAGCCCGTCCTCGGGCCGCCCCCGACAGGAATCCCCGCCCAGCCCTGCCTCCTCAGGCCTCCGCGGGGGTCCGGCGGGGGCTCCCCACTTCCCTTCCGCTGCCCCCAAGCCGCCCAGACCCCGGCGCGCCTCACCCGCCGTACCGGACTCCCGCCCCCTCCCCGGGCGGCGCGGCGCACTCCGCCTCCCCGGCCGGGCCTGGGGCCTCCCCCGGCGGCCAGGTCCGCCCTCCGCCTCCCTCACGCGGCGTCTCCCCTCACCCTGGCGCCCTCCCTCCCAGCCTCCCGCCTCAGGCCCGGGCGCTGGCGCCCGCACTCACAGAACTCGGCGATGTACCAGGTCACCGCGTAGTTCTCCTCGCACCAGTCCAGTGTGGACGTCGTAGGACCCCAGTAGCCCTCGCGGTCCGCGGCGGGAGCCATCGCGCACGCCGCCGCCTCAGCCGCCGCCTCAGCCGCCGCCGCCGCCGCCGCCCAAGCACTCCTCAGCCCGCTGCGCTCGGCTCGGCAGGCTCCCAGGCCGGCTCGGGCCCTGCTCGCGCGCTCAGCGCACGCCCCGCCCGCTCGCCCTCCGGGGGGCGGGGCCGCCGCCGTCAGCGGCAGTGCCCGGCGGGGAGGCCCCGCCCACCGCGCCGGCCGGGGCCCCGCCCACCCCGAGGGCTCTAGGGTTTCCCTCGGCCCCTGCTGCCCGCGGAAGGGCGGTGCCTCCCCGGGCCACCTGCCCCACCCACACACGCCTCTGGCTGTAGGTTCTCGGTGCCTGATAATCCTCGTGCTGCTCTCGGCCTCTATTTGTGTGTGTGTGTGTGGCGGGGGGGGGGGGGGGTTGATTTCACTAGGGCGGGGTGGATGGGAGCTTTCCACAAGCCCTGGCCTGATAAAACCTGTGCAGAGTTGCACCTCGGTGTCTCCTTTGACGGCAGGCCCCGAACGGAGCCCCGAAGCAGAACTCTCCCCGCCCCCGGACCCCTAGGAAATAAACAGTGATTTTCCGATAAAGGTATAGCTAAATGTCCCTTGGGGACAAAGGGAAAGGGCAACGACCCTGGAGGGAAAAGAAAAAAAGAATAAGAAGAAGAAGGGGAGGGCGGGGGCGTTAAGATCCTATAAAAGAATGAAGTCAAAGCACTAAAACTGCTGCTTGAGACGGGGCTTCCAAGCCCAGAGGTTTCCAGGGTCTCCCTATACTTTGCCCTGCTCTCCAGGCAACCGACAGCCTCCCCTACCTCCAGCCTTAGACCCCGATACTACGCAACGCTGCCAGATGAATCTTTTAAAAACACGAATGCAGCTGCTCCCGCCCCTCGTGTTCAGCTACACAAACTCTTCCCTAGTTCGGAATGTGCTGGGTCCATTCCCATCTCAGCCTTTGCCCCTGCTGTTCATCTGGGACTGCCTTCCTCTCTTCTCTATTTGGCTAACTCCCACTGGTCCTTTAAAATCCAGCTTCCTGAAGCACTTCCTGTCACCCCCAAGAGCTCCCTTGCCCTTTGTTCATACCCTCCAGTGATACATCCTGATGGGAAAGCTTGCTGTCCATTCTCTGCCTGACTGTTCAGTTTGAAATGAAGATTATAGTTAAGTATGATACAATTGCTATTTTCTAAAGGAACTAGTGGGATAAGGTGCAATCACAGGTAAAAGAGAAATCAAGGGGAGACGTGCCCACAGCTTCTCTGCAAAGTGACCCCAGCAGATAACAGATGCAAAAGCTTTACTTGTAGGGTGCAGAACCTAGGAATAGAGGCAATGTGTATTAATAGAAATAGCAGGATTTCTGAACATTTTCTTTGGAACAGCAGACATGGAGCTTTTGCTGTTTACCTGGCCCTTAGCTGGTGCTGGGAAAGATCCAAGGGTGCAGTCTCCAGAGAAATAAAAGCCACTGAGGTGTGGGAAAACATCTATTTCTAAGCATTTAAAAAATCTCAACCTCTAGGGGTGCCTGGGTGGCTCAGTCGATTAGGTGTCTGCTCTGGTCATGATCCCAGGGTCCTGGGATTGACCCCCATGTCAGCTCGCTGATTGGTAGGAAGCCTGCTTCTCCCTCTCCCTCTGCCTGCAGCTCCCCTGGCTTGTGCTTTCAATCTCTCTGTCAAATAAATAAATAAAATCTTTAAAAAAAAACTCAACCTCTAATATGTTTTGTATATGTTTTTAATATGCATAATAATCATGTATATGTAATTTATAAATGAATAGATACACATATATTTGTATATTCAAAGTGAACATGCAGAAATACATACTCAAAAGTGATTTGCTAGAGTTGGAGTGCCTGGCTGGCTCATTCAGTAGACCCTGGGATTCTTGGTCTTGGGGTTGTGAATTCAAGCCACAAGGTGTAGAGATTACTTAGAAATAAAATCTTAAAAAAAAAAAAAGTGGGGCACCTGGGTGGCTCAGACTGTTAAAGGTTTGCCTCAGGCTCAGGTCATGGTCCCAGGGTTCTGAGATCAAGCCCTGCAAGGTGAGGGTTGAGGTGGGGGAGGTCCTCTGCTCAGCAAGGAGCCTGCTTTTTACTTTTCCTCTGCCTGCCATTCTACCTACTTGTGCTTTCTCTGTGTCAAATAAAGAAAATCTATTTTAAAATAATGTGATTAGCTGATGAGATTACAATGAAAATAGTGTAGAGACCACAAAAATAGTGTGATAATATTTTGCTAGGACTAAATAAAAAATTAGAGTGTTGTAGGAACTCCTATGTGGAAAGGACCCCTGGCCCAACCAAGTGACTCAAGGCAGAAGATGAAGTCTTGACTAAATCAATACCCTGCACATTTCATCACATTTTCAACAAGAGTGGGGAAAAAAAAATCTACCATGGCCAGGACAAAATTTAGGGGAGAGATATTCCCCTGACCAAGAAAACTGGTGCACTGGGATCCCTGGGTGGTGCAGCGGTTTGGCGCCTGCCTTTGGCCCAGGGCGCAATCCTGGAGACCCGGGATCGAATCCCATATCAGGCTCCCGGTGCATGGAGCCTGCTTCTCCCTCCGCCTGTGTCTCTGCCTCTCTCTCTCTCTCTCTGTGACTATCATAAAAAAATAAATAAGTATTTAAAAAAAAAACTGGTGCACTGCAGTAGTATCACTCTTGGAAAACAAAATGGATTTCATAGTTTTATCAGCAATATCTATCTTTCTCTCTTTCTAACAAATCTTTCCCAAGTATAAAAACAATGCATGGAAATGTAAGGGACCCTGAGAAGCCAAAACTATCTTGAAAGATCAGAGTTGGAGGATTCATACTTCCCAATTTCAATACTACGAAGTTACACTAATCAAGGGAGTGTAATACTGGCATAAGGATAAACATGTAGATTAATGGAATAGAATGAAGAGTCCAGAAATAAACTCTTAAGTTTTTGGTCAGTTGATTTCCAGCAAGGATGCTAAGATAATTCGATAGGGAAAGAATAGTCTTTTCAACAAATGGTGCTGTGACAACTGGATATCCACATGCAAAGAATGAAATTAGATTCCTTGCCACAGTAAATAAAATTAACTCAAAATTAATCACAGAGTTACATGTAAAAGCTGAAACTATAAAACCCTTAGTTTATATAAAAGTAAATTTTTGTAGCCTTGGGTTAGGCAGCGGTTTCGTATATAAAATAACAAAAGCACAAGCAACAAAAGAAAGAATAGATAAATTGGACTTCATCAAAATCAAAAACTCTTTGTTGCAAGTTCACCATCAAGAAAGTGAAAAGATGACCCAAAAAGAAGAAGAAAACGTTTACAAATAATCTATCTGATAAGAGACTTGTTTGTGTTCAGAATATGTACTGAACTTTTACAACTCAGTAAAAACACACAAAAAACTTAAAAATGGGCAAAGGATATAACTAGATATTTCCCCAAGGAAGATGAATGCCAATAATCACATGAAAAGATACTCATGTTTGCCATTAGAGAAATACAAATCAAAACCACAATGAGATGCCATTTCACATACACTAGGGTGACTATAATCAAAAACAAACAATAAATATTGTCAAAGACATAGAAAAATTGGAACTCTCATACATTGATGGCATGTAAAATGATACAACCACTTTGGGGAACAGCTTGGCACTCAGCAGAGTTACTGTAGGACCTAACAATTCTACTCTTAGCTATATACCAAGAAATTTGAAAACATTTTATGGCCACAAAAAAATTGTCCAAAAATGTTCATAGCAGCTCTATTCATAATAGCTAAACAGTGGAAACTGATGAATGGATTAATAAAATATGGACTATCCATGCAATGGAATATTATTTGACAAAAAGAAGAAATGAAATACTGATGCATAGTACAACATAAATGAACTTGAAAACATTATACTACATCAAAGAAGCCAAACACAAAAAGGTAAATATTATAAGATTCCATTTATATAAAACATCCAGAATAGGCAAATCTTCAGACATAAAAAGTAAATTAGTGGTTGGCTGAAACAGGGAGTGGGAATGGAAAGTGACTGCTAATGGGTACAAAGTTTCTTTTGGGACAATGAAAGCATTCTAAAATTAGATGTGGCAATGGTTGCACAACTCTGATTATGCAAAAATTAAATAAAATTGTGTGCTTTATTTTTTTAAGACTTTTTATTTTTGTAAGTATTTTCTATACCCAACATGGGCCTCAAACTCAACACCAAGATCAAGAGTCTCATGCTCCACCAACAGAGCCAGCCAGGTACCCCAAAATTGTCTACTTTAGAATGTACAGTAAGTATTCTAAATGACTGAACAGTCTAGTAGATTAATAATATCTTAATAAAGCTGGGTTTTTTTTTAAGATGTTACTTGAGAGAGAGAGGTTATGCATAAGTGGGTAGGGGGCACAGAGGGCGAGGGAGAAGCAGACTCCTCACTGAGCATGGAGCCAGAGGCTTGATCCCAGGTCCCTGAGATCATGACCTGAGCCGAAATCAGACACTTAACCAACTGAGCCACCCAGTTGCTCCGATAAAGCTGTTTTATAAAAGAGAGTAATATATTCTTATATTGGAAAATTTAGAAAACTTCCAAAAAACAAAGGAATCACTCATGATTCCACCAACTAGCAAGTGTATTTTTTTTAAAGATTTTATTTATTTATGAGAGACAGAGACAGAGAGAGAGAGAGAGAGAGAGAGAGAGAGAGAGGCAGAGACACAGGCAGAGAGAGAAGCAGGCTCCATACAGGGAGCCTGATGTGGGAATCGATCCCAAGACTCCAGGACCATGCCCTGGGCAGAAGGCAGGCACTAAACTGCTGAGCCATCCAGGGATCCCTGTGTAAGTGTATTTTTTTCCAGCATTTTATCTATTGATTTTATTGATTTTTTTACATGCTAGAGCTAATATTGCCTTTATATTTCATATTTCATCAGCATTTCTCATGCTATTAAAAAGTCCTTGTAAGCATATTAATAGTTATAATCAGTATTACAGATATGCCACAATGTACTGAATTATCATATATCCATGTTACTATTCCCTTATCACTGGGTATTTGTGTTACTTCCAATCCCTATATTTATTTTTCAGCTAACAAATGAGAACCCAATTTTTGGGAGCTTTCAACCAGATTCCTAGTGAAAACTCTTTTTACTAGTTCCCAAGACAACAAAAGAAATCCAAGCTGCAATCCATTTTTTCCACATGAGATATGTTGCACCATTTCATAACTGCAAAGGAAAATTTGAAACCACAGAAACCAGATGCGTAGACTTACCACAAATTAAGTGATTTTATGATCTACCAGTTACCTCTTGGCACATCTATGGTAGCCTATCAACACTTCCTAGGTCCTGTATGTGGGAATATTAGTATGTTGCCCACCATGCAGTAGCCTACAACCAGGAGACATAACCCCAAGCATCTCTGGGAAGAGCCCCTGCCCCCAGGCTGGCTGGGGGCCCATCTATGCTCCTGCAGCCCTGGGGTTCCCTCCACTATAGCTTCTCTCTCATTTCATGGTTGTCTGTTTAAGAATCCGTCTTCCATACTCGGGATCATTCTATTTCTGTATCACCAGTTCCTCATGGGGGGCCCGACACAGAATCGGTCCTCAGGAAATATTTAAAGAAAAAAAATTAGATATCATTTATTGTACATTTATCATGAGCCAGTTCCTGTCCTGGGTTCTTTATAGTATATTAACTGAGTTAAATCTAACAACAACCCTATGAGGTAGATATTATTCTCTCTCCCATTTCATGTTAAGGACATTAAAATGCAAAGATGTTACTAAAGATGTTACTTGCCTAAATATGTATAACTAGTTAGTATCAGAGCCAGGATTTGAATTGAAGCGTCTAGCTTCAGAGCACAGATGCTTAACAGCTACATTTACAAAAATTGCTAATGATTTTCTAAAATATATTTTTTAAAGATTTTGTTTATTTATTCATGAGAGACACACAGAGAGAGAGAGAGAGAGAGAGAGAGAGGCAGAGACACAGGCAGAGGGAGAAGCAGGCTTCATGCCGGGAGCCCGATGTGGGACTCTATCCCGGAACAGGATCACGCCCTGGGCTGAAGGCAGCGCTAAACCACTGGGCCACTGGGACTGCCCAGATTTCTAAAATATCGATAGTGAAAGCCAAACTCAGAATTTTACAGGGATGCAAAGAGCACCCATAAGGGTAAGACCCATAAGTGTAGGAACTATGGAGCATCACTGTCTCTCCAACATACAGCTCGGTACAGAGTAAATCCTCAGTGAATACGTGGTGAGTGAACAATATAAAAAGGCCAGGGTAAGAAAAGCTACAAGTGAATAACAATTAAAAAAAAAAAAAAAACCAAGTGAATAACAATTTTTAAAATGTTATTACATTTGCTATCTCTCTGATATAATCAACACTACATGTTCATTATGGGAAATTTCAAAATATGAATGAGAAAAAATAACTTTATTATGATATATATATATAGTATGTAACTGAATATATTATGAATAATAATAAGATAGAACCTGATTAAAATAGAACCTATTTGAGAGCTAGAACCGGACTGGTGCCTTACAACCCATGTATCCTCCAATCTTAGTCCCTCCAGAGGCAACCACCTTCCTGAATTTTGTTGTTGTTGTTTTTAAGATCTATTTATTGGGCTCCTGGGCCTCTCAGTGGTTGAATGCCTGCCTTTGGCTCAGGTCGTGATCCTGGGGTCCTGGGGTTGAGTCCCACATCAGGCTCCCAGCAGGGAGCCTGCTTCTCCTTCTGCCTGTGTTTCTGCCTCTCTCTCTCTCTCATGGATAAATAAATCTTAAAAAAAAAAAAAAAAGATCTATTTACTTATTTTAGAGAGAGAGCATGAGCAGGAGGGAAAGAGGGAAAGAGAGAATCTCAAGTAGACTCCAAGCTCAGCGTGGAGGCCAACGGAGGGCTCCATCTCATTACCCTGAGATCAGGACCTGAGCTGAAACCAAGACTCAGACACTTAACTGACTGAGCCACCCAGGTGCTCCCTGAATTTTGTTTTTATCATTCTCTTATCTTTGTATACTTTTATCAAAGAATATATCCCTGAGCATACATTTTGCATGTTTTTTAATTTTATAAATATAGACTCATATAGTAAGCATTCTTCATAGACTTGCTTTTTTTGGGGCTCAATATTATACTTTTAAGATTCATCTATGTTGTATATGGAGCTTGTAGTTTCTTCGTTTTTACTCTTTTATAATGTCTTCTATTGCACGACCATGCCCCATTGTATTTATCCATTTCCTGGGATGAGTCTAAGTTGTTGCAGGAAGCCCGATGCAGAAATCCATCCCAGGACTCCGGGATCACGCCTTGAGCCAAAGGCAGACACTCAACCACTGAGCCACCCAGGCGTTCTGTGTAAGAGTTTCTTTTTGTGTGTGTGTGTGTGTGTAAGAGTTTCTTTAGCATATTACCTGTGAATGGAAGAGTCTGCACATTTTCACATTTATTAGATAATGCCAAATAGCTTTCTAAAGTGGTTATACCAATTTACATTGCCACAATGAGGTTACATTTCACAATATAAAATTTATTTACACAATAAAAATATAATCCACAGTAAAAATATATTTCAATAATCATCTGATATTTAATCACTCAGGAGTAAGCACGGATAATATTTTGGTGTATGATGGACCAAACATCTTCTGTACGTGTGTGCATGTGTTTTATTAAGACATATACATATGTATATTTTATTAAAATAGAGTTTAAAAATACAAATCATTTTGGAGTTCCTTTTTTTCTTAGGAGAGGGAGAGAGATGGGGGTGGTGGGGGAGTGAGGAAAGAAAGAATTTTAAGCAGATTCCTTGTAGAGTGCCAAGCCCAATGTGAGGCTCAGCTCACAACCCTGAGATCCAGACCTGAGTTGAAACCAAGAGTCAGGTGCTTAACCAACTGAGCCATCCAAGCACCTCTTGGGGTTTCTTGTTTTCACTTATAATACATGGCAAGCATCACAGAATAAATTTGTATGCACCTGCTGATGCTAATGCTTCCAGGAACATCACTAAAGAAATCATCACTCTCAATCCCAGACTTTGAGACTCAACTCCTGTCTCTGTAGCTGGACCCCAAGCTCCACTCTTCAGGCAGAGTTAATACTTTCTTTTCCTTGCTCCGTAGCACCCTGTGCATTTCCCACACTTGGCTTCACTGCCTGTTGACCAGCTTGTACCCGGAAAGCAGCTATGCGTTCCTGGGGGCAAATGATCACCCATATACATTTGTATGTTCCCACTGCCTAGCACTAGAATTAGCATGTGAGCAAATCCACAGATATTTCTCAGATTAAGTAAAATATCCACTTTTATAAAGCAAACTGACCATAGCTCTGAGTAGCAGCTCTGTGAGCACCTGGGTGGCTCACGTGGTTAAGTGTCCTGATTCTTGGTTTTGGCTCAGATCATGATGTCAGGGTCATGGGATCAAGCCCTGTGGCCATCTCCATGCTCAGGAGGGCTGCTTGAAGATTTTCTCTCCCTCTGCCCTTCCCCCCACTCACTCACTCTCTCTCTCTAAAAGAAATAAATCTTAAATAAATAAATAAATAAATAAATAACCCACAGCATCAGCTCTGGAATGTGGCAAATGTTACTTTGTATCTCAAACTCACTTCTTAATAAGCTGCGATTTTGGTCCTGTTAACCCCATAAACCTCAATTTCCCCATCTATAAAATGAAGAAGCAAGGGTGCCTGGCTGGCTCAGTTGGTGAGAGTGTGAGACTCTTGATCCCGGAGTTGTGAGTTCGAGCCCCATGTGGGGTGTGAAGATTACTTAAAAATAAAATCTTTTTTTAAAAAGATTTTACTTATTTATTCATGAGACACACACACACACACAGAGAGAGAGAGAGAGAGAGAGAGAGAGAGAGAGGCAGAGACACAGACAGAGGGAGAAGCAGGCTTCATGAAGAAGCCAGACATGGGACTCGACCCTGGGACCCCAGGATCACGCCCTGGGCTGAAGGCAGGTGCTAAACCGCTGAGCCACCCACCCAGGGATCCCTAAAAATAAAATCTTTTTAAAAAGATGAGGAAGCAATAGAAGTCACTTCATGTTTGTATTAAATGAAAAAAAAAAAAGATTGCAAAATACAGTGCCTGGGAAATCAAATGAGATCAAAACACTTCATGGTATTGTGGTACTACTATTACTTTTAAGGAAGGATAAAGTCTCCTTGATGAAGGAGAAGGAGCACAGGGAATCATACTGTCCACTATGCGCAAGAGAGATGGTGGGGAACATCTGGGTCTGATTTTCCTGTGAGACCTATTTTCTAAACTAAGCTGAAACTTGGATTATAGAGAACAAAAAGTCGGGTTTTTTTTTTTTTTTTTAAGTAGGCTCTACGCCTACTGTGGAGCCCAACTCGGAATTTGAACTCATGACCCCAAGATCAGGACCTGAGCTGAAATCAAGAGTCAGACAGTTCATGGACTGAGCCACCCACATCCTCCACAGCCAATTTTTGTTGACTCAAGCTACATAAGCTTCTTTGGCCCCTAGTCTTTTAGCATTTCCCCTCACTGCTCTTTGGCCCCCTTATCCTAGCCACAAGCCATCTCCTGCATTATTCTAGATAATAGAAGAGGAGAAAAAGAGAATTTTCAAGGATCAAAATGAAATGTAACAATTATACTAGTAATACTTATGTAAGATTTAGTTCCTGGCACTGTTATGAGTACTCTTCAGTATTACCTTTTAAAATTTTTCTAACAGCCCCATGGATGAGGGCTACCTTTAGCCCTCATTTACCAATAATGAAACTGACACAATGAGATTAAATATTTCTCCCAAGGGTTCCCAGCTAAAAAGTGACTGAGCAGAGGCTGGAATCCAGGCAATCTGGTGCCAGAAGCCATGTTCTTAACTATTGTGCCACACTAGCCCTGAGGAGTGCAGGAGAAGGGGGTGTGCAGGACAGACAGGGAAGGCCAGTACTGGGTTTGATTTCTCTCTACCTGGAGTGTCAGAAATGAGGCTTGAGAGGTCTGCAGGAACAATGCCATGAGGGACGGAAAGGGTTTTTAGGGAAAGAGTGACATGGGTAAATTTGCAGAGGGGAGGACAGATTGATTGAATTGCAGAGAGGAGGACAACAGGGAGGCTCCTATAGGGACTTGCAGCGATTTGGTGTGTAGCAATAGTGACAGAGAGGAAGGGACAAATTCAAATACATTTAAGGGATTTAATCAATAGGATTTGGAAGGTATTGGGGAGAGGGATCGAGGAGGAGTAGGTTGAACACTCCTGGGTTTCCAGCCATTCCCAGCTGCCCAAAGACCAGAAAACTAACCTGGCTGCTGTGAGTGGATGGGGATAGTCCTTCAGAGTAAGAGGCAGAGAAAGCATTATTTGGCAAGGAAATAGTCTGCAAGGACTTGAAAAGGCAAGAGAGGGGTGTCTGAATAGTTCAGTCTGTTGAGCTTCTGCCTTTGGCTAAAGTCATGGTCTCGGGTCCTGGGATCAATCCCCACATCAGGCTCCCTGCTTAGCAGGGAGCCTACTTCTCCCTCTCCCTGTCCCCCTCCCCTCTGCTCATTCTCTCTCTCTCAAATAAATAAAATCTCAAAAAAATAAATTAAAAAAAAGGATGAGAAAAATGCAGGCAGAATGAGACATTCAGAGTTGCTGACAAGTGTGCAGAGATGGGGGAGAGGTGAGGACATTTATCAGGGACTGAGGTTGGAAAGATTGAACCCTAATCTGCTGTGATAAGGTGTTTGGGCTTTATTCTAAGACAACAGAAGTATTCAAGAAAGGGAATAACATGTTTCCATGGGTTAGGGAAAATAGATTTTTGGTTTTTGGATTCTTTTTTTTTTTTTTTTTTTTTGTAGAGGGCAGGGCAGGGAGAAGAGAGGCATCAGGAAAATTAGCCTGATCAAACTTCTAATTAATTAGAAGGCTGTGGCAAATAAGCTCAGCAAAAGATAGGATGGTCAAGTTAAATTGCAGGACAGGTCCTGGGTAGTCCTCATACTAGTCGTTCCGAAAGGAACTCCAAGGGTACTTGCTTCATGGAAAAGAGAGAACTGAGGTTTACCAAGTTATCTTCTAAGCCCCAAATACACCACACCCTGAGAGGTAAGTCACCAGGCATATGAACAGTCACTGCCCTTGCGTAAGCACCTGGAAAGTTATTACAAAATAAACGCCATGGGGTTGAGTAGTAATTGAATAGCTCTCAATTGATTGTTTTGTGTTGAACGAAGTTATGGAAACACCAACAATAAAAAAGTAACCTAAAGACTTGCCCTGTGAACAGGAATTCCTCCTTTCAACATTGTCTACAAATTGAGCCCTCTGTCCTTTAACTTATAAGAATCATTTACATTTGTGCCTGTTCGGTTGCTGGTTTTCTTGTACCCACCCAAATGCTGTCAGTTACGATCCAGATGCTGACCCAAGTCTCTAACTAATCCAGATCTGTCTCCAGAGCTTTAACCCTGAAACTCTTTAGCCCTAATCATTTAGGATCATGTTTTGCTGCAGTTAACAGAAAAACAGTCCCTGTGGCTTAACAAAATTAGGGTTTATTTTTCTCAGATGGTAGATAGCCCAGGGCCATACAACAGCTCCACAATGCCAGAATCCTTCTGTTTTTCTTCTCTGCTACCCTTAGTATGCTAAAAGCCTTCATCCTTATGGTCACAAAATGGCTGCATCTTGTCCAAGCATCACAACTCTGCTTAGGCAAGAAGAAGGAAGAAGGAACAAGGATAAAAGGCAAATGTTAGCTGAACCTATTATTATCAGAAAAACAATACCTTTCTGGAACCTTCACCCAGTCATGTCTACTTAGATTTCATTGGTTAGAAACTGGATTTCATGACCAGCTATAGAGTCTGGGAAGACTGGCAAGAGAGTCTAGGAGGGTGGGTATTTTAACTAGGCAGATCACTATCCCAAAATTGGCTTCTGTTAGGAAAGAAGGGGGAGAGGATGTTGAATGAGCAATTAGCAGGTTACCCCCATAGACCTGCATTTCCAACTGTCTTCTGGACAGCTCTACTTGGATATTCAGAAGGATCTCAAATTCAGTGTGTCCTAAGGTAATCTTATCATTTTCCCTCCAAATTAGTTTCTCTTCCAGTGGTTTCTTACTATAGTGAAATTCACAACCATTGACCCAGTTTGCTAAAGAAAGAAGCCTTGACTTCTCCCTATCCCCATCCAGCCATATCCAATCAGTTATCCCCATTGTGGGCTCTTTGGTCTGTCCACCTCTCTCATTCTCTCACTGCCATTGTCTCTGTCCAGGTTATCATTGCCTGTGCCCTCCCCCAGAGCCCTGCGGAAACCCTTGCCTTGTCCCAGTCCCACTACTATTCTTTCCACTGCAGCTGTCAGAGGACTCTCTCATAAATTCAAAACTATTAATGCCCTCTTCTGAATCATCACCCAAATTTCAGTGATTTTCTACTATCTGTGGGGAAAAAGTACAAACTCTTCAATGTGACCAACAAAGCTCTCTGTGACCTGGATCCTGCTTACCTCTCTGGCTTTACTGCCACATCCCACGCCCCAGCCACACTAAAAGACTTTTAAATACCCTTCCTTGGAAGAGTCATTTCTCTCACTGATGGGCTTTGTGGATGTCTTCCCTTCCCTTCCTATCCCCTTAGCTAACTTCTTATCTTTCAGATCTCAGACCACTCCAGGCTTCCTCCAGAAACTCTTCCCAGACCTGCCAGGATAATTCCTATCTTTCTGCATGGGAGCTGTCTGTTTACTTGTCTTCCTCATCAGCTAGATCAGTAGCTCTCAAACTTATGAGCATGCCAGAATTGCTGCTTGTTATGTTCCTTCAGAAACCTGTAGGCCCCCTGGGTCTCTGGGGGCCCAGGAATATGCATGTCAAACAAGCAGCCTGGGTCATCGTGAGACCAATGGTCCAAGAACCAGATGTTGAGAAACACTGAACCCACCTTAGGCAACCTTAGGGCAAGGAAAGTGTCTTGGTTCCCGGCATGTCCCTAGTGCCTAACACAGGGCCAGGCACAAAGTGGGTCACCTTTCTAGATCTAATCCTTTGTCCTTCTTCTCCTCTACATGCCTCCTTCACATAATACTGATTATAATTTATAGGATAACACGAACTATTGTCAGATAGGCAAACAAATGAACAAATAAAAAAATAAAAGTGATTCTTCTTCAGTGATTCACCATTGTCTGCAAGTTCAAGGGTAAGCTTTTAACAGGCCAGAGATTTGAATCCAGTAATGCCTCAAATTATCTCTGTGACTTTGAGCAGTTTGCTTGGCTCCCTCACCTGAAAAACTAAGCTAATACTTATACCAACTCCTGAGGTTGCTATTATGAGTAAATGAGAAAATGAGCTTAAAACACTTAGGATAGGGCACCTGGGTGGCTCAGTGGTTGAATGTCTGCCTTTGGCTCAGGTCGTAATCCTGGGGTCCTGGGATTGAGTCCTGCATTGGGCTTCCCATAGGCAGAGCCTGCTTTTCCCTCTGCCTATGTCTCTGCCTCTCTCTGTGTGTCTCCCATGAATAAATGAATAAAATATTTTAAAAAAAACAACTTAGGATAACCCTGACACATATCAAAAACTCAATACAAATTGATCATTTATTATAATTACTGCTACTACTATTATTTATGGGGTGTCTATTATATGTTAACCAGGCATTTAAGCAAGCATTTTTATATGTATTCTTTCATTTAATTTTCTCAGTTTAGCAAAGCAAGATCATTGTTCTCTCTCTCTCTCAATAAATAAATAAATAAATATTTTTTCTAAAAAAAGATAAATCAGGGACACCTGGTGGCTCAGTGGTTGAGCGTCTGCCTTCAGCTCGGGGCATGATCATTGAGTCCCAGGACTGAGTCCCACATCAGGCTCCCTGTATGGAAGCCTGCTTCTCCCTTTGCCTATGTCTCTGCCTCTCTCTGTGTGTCTCTCATGAATAAATAAATAAAATCTTTAAAAAATAAATTAATTAAATTAAATTTAATTTTAAAAGATAAATCAAGTTTGGCAACCATGTAGAACATAAACATTCATACACTGCTGGTGGGAATGTCAGATGATAGACAGTTACTCCAGAGAGCAATGCCTGGCAAAGGTGAAAATGTTCATACACCATGATTCAGCATGATTTATATACTCCTAGGAACATATCCTAAAAAACCCACACATCTATGTATGAGGAGGCATGTACAAGAGTGTTCATTGTCATGATAATTTATTGAACAGAAGGATGTTTAAATAAACTGGAGTATAATGGCAAAATGAAATCGCATATAGCAGTTACATTGAATGAATCCCAAAGCATAAGCTGGAGGGAGAGAAAAAAGAAATTTGTAGAATAGCCACAGTAGGATACTGTTCATATAAAGCTTAAACTATGCAAAATAAGTCATCTCTTTTTGTGGCTAAATACACAAAATGTTCTAGAAGCATTGAAAACATGCATTGAGTTAATAAGTCCCAAATTTGAGATGGCAGTGGCATCTAGGCATAGATAAGAATGGAATTAGGGAGGTCACACCGAGGCGCTCAACTGTATACTTAATGCTTCATTTCTTAACAAAAGAGCTGAAGTCAATATAGGAAAACACTAAGATGTGACTGAGCTGGTTAGAGAGTACATGGAGATTAATTATATTATTCAATTTTTGTGTATGCCATATTTTATAATTTTTTAAAGACTTCAATAAGAACACATAGAATAAGTACTTTGGGGTCCAGAAACATCCTAAATCTTTTGGGTCACTTCACTGCCATCCAGATAGCAGCAGCTTCTCCAAATTTCTTAGCTGTCTGAAGGGCCTCCCCTTACAGGAACTTAGGTCATTGTTCCAGGGACTTACCCACGCCTGTGGACATCCTCAGCTCTGAAGTCCAGCAAGACCTGGGAACAGGCATGACCCAGGCTGCCACTCCCAGCTGGCAGGGACACCTACCCCGCAGGTGCCACTGAGCCTAGTGACAAAGTAGTAGGGAGGTCCCCCTCCAGGAGCTGGGCTCAGTCAAGAACTTCTGCATCTTGACTTCTGTTCTGCCCAGCTCTAGCCCAGCAGGAGAGCTCTCAGTGGGAATCAGGTGGGCACCAGCTTCAGGTCATGCCCAGGTCCCTACTCCCCTGCTCTGGGTCCAGCATGCCCTGCACTGAGCCTGTAGTCCCTGCCTGGGCGTTAAGAGCATCAACCTGAGCTGAGCAGGGTGTGCACGGGACGCTGCACATTCCCATTCAAAAAAGTTCATTTCCGCTGTCTCCTAGTGTTAAGGGCTTATATACCACCTGAATGCCATCAGTGCCATCATGATACCAGATTTGTATTATGCACACGAAAAGACGTGGTACTACTTCATAAGATGCAGATAAGTTAAAAAAAAAAAAAGCAGGTTATAAAGCAGTATGTGTAAATGTGATCCCATTTTAAGTGTGCACTTAGAAAAAAAAGCCAGAAGTGAGTATTTAATAGAAAGTGGGATCAAGAATGATTTTTTTTTATTACTAGCTATATTTTCTAAATGTTCTACTATGTTTTAACCAGCTTTTAAAACTAATGTATCTTCCTCAATTTCTTTCAGAAGTGTTCTATAGTTTTTAGGGTATAGATCTTTTACCTCTTTGGTTAGGTTTATTCCTAGGTATCTTATGCTTTTGGGTGCAATTGTAAATGGGATTGACTCCTTAATTTCTCTTTCTTCAGTCTCATTGTTAGTGTATACAAATGCCATTGATTTCTGGGCATTGATTTTGTATCCTGCCACGCTACCAAATTGCTGTATGAGTTCTAGCAATCTTGGGGTGGAGGCTTTTGGGTTTTCTATGTAGAGTATCATGTCATCGGCGAAGAGGGAGAGTTTGACTTCTTCTTTGCCAATTTGAATGCCTTTAATGTCTTTTTGTTGTCTGATTGCTGAGTCGAGGACTTCCAGAACTATGTTGAACAGCAGTGGTGAGAGTGGACATCCCTGTCTTGTTCCTGATCTTAGGGGAAAGGCTCCCAGTGCTTCCCCATTGAGAATGATGTTTCTATCAGCAATGGCCACAATAGCCAAACTGTGGAAGGAGCCTCGGTGTCCATCGAAAGATGAATGGATAAAGAAGATGTGGTTTATGTATACAATGGAATATTACTCAGCAATTAGAAACGACAAATACCCACCATTTGCTTCAACGTGGATGGAACTGGAGGGTATTATGCTGAGTGAAATAAGTCAATCGGAGAAGGACAAACAGTGTATGTTCTCATTCATTTGGGGAATATGAATAATAGTGAAAGGGAATATAAAGGAAGGGAAAAGAAATGTTGGGAAATATCAGGAAGGGAGACAGAACATAAAGACTCCTAACTCTGGGAAACGAACTAGGGGTGGTGGAAGGGGAGGAGGGCGGGTGTTGGAGGGGAATGGGTGACGGGCACTGAGGTGGACACTTGACGGGATGAGCACTGGGTGTTTTTCTGTATGTTGGTAAATTGAACACCAATAAAAATTAATTAAAAAAAAAAACTAATGTAAGGGTGGGAAAATAATTCATCCTCTATTCTAGATTCTTGGCTGAGACATACCTATAATAAAAAGATAGCTTAAAAGGAGAAAAACAAGTTCCCACAAAGATATGAGATTCAATGGCAACCTCACAGTTAAGATTTATACACCTTGCTGAGCTAAGGACAAGGATAGGGTCTGGGATTTCAAAGCAGGAGCAGGAGGTGGGGGGTGGCAATTCACAGGAAGATGAGAAGAGCAAATTAAGTCTTTCAGATAAAAATGTGATCTTAGGTAATAGCTCTCTTCCTGGTTACAGGTCCCCTTTCCAAATTCTTTTACGCGGTTAAGGGGGAGGTAAAAATCTTTTCCTGAGTCTGCGGGGTCTTGATTGTCTCCAGCATAAAATAATGCCAAAGTGGCACGTTTTGGGTGGCATATCCTACCCCCGCCTCCTTTGTTAGGTTAAAAAAAAAATCACACAGGTAGAAAAAAATTCACAAGTACAAAAAAGTACTCAAAACATAAGTCTTCCTTTTATCCTAGTCCTTAATTCTCCTTCCCCAGTGGAGGACTTCTGTGTTCAGGACCAGCCTTTACAATCAGAAACAAAGGGGCATTTGCAACAAATGAAATACTTGTTTCTGGGTTTGTATCTTCCACTAACAGATGGGGGACCTTCTTAGGGCAGGGGAAGAAAGAAGTTCAGCTTTGTGATCTGATAGGGTTTTGAACCACACTTTGTGACTAGTGTAGTCTTGAGCAAGTCACCAAATCTTTCTAATTCTTGATTTTCTCATCTTTGAAACGGAGATAACCACCCATCCCAAAGTTTTGTTGTAAAGGTAAGATGAGATCATTTGTGTAACGCACTTAGAGTCTTTGCACACATAGATG
Organism: Vulpes lagopus; assembly: GCF_018345385.1. Lineage (NCBI taxonomy): Eukaryota > Metazoa > Chordata > Mammalia > Carnivora > Canidae > Vulpes > Vulpes lagopus. Next base: position 27,785,902 of record NC_054838.1, on the reverse strand, counting down.
CCCAATAACTGGCAGCTGCACTCATTATAGGAATTGTTACTGGTGTGTGCCACATGACTTCGTGAGATGGGGAAATTGAAGGACTGCATAGAAGCCGCTTTTTGCTCCTTTCCTTGCTTCTATTCTTGCTAGGACCTGGACTCTCACTTTACACATGCCTCAGAATGCATATAGCAAATGTCCTCCCTGTCAGGGACATGGAGTTAATGATTTTTAAAAATAGATAACATCTAAGCAAGGACCAGGTGAGCATGAGCAGAGGCAGCTAGGCTAGACATCCCAATGATATCATCCCGGAGGTTCCAAAGAACAATACCTGGGCCTGTGACTTTGTTCTAAGGGGTTCCTAGATGCCTGGGAAGACAGGTATACTAGACCACAATCCTCAATAAAAACTCCGAGATCTCCAAAGACCAGACTCTCTCCATTCCTTTCTGAGTCTCCCAGACACTCTGTCTGTATCTGCACCCTCTCTCTCTACCTACAATAAACTCTGCTCTCACTTCCTGCTGGCTCACATTTGATTTTTTTCTTAAGATTTTATTTATTTATTTATTCATGAGACACAGAGAGAGAGAGGCAGAGACATAGGCAGAAGGAGAAGCAGGCTCCCTCTGGGGAGCCTGATACGGGACTCGATCCCAGGACCCTGGGATCACGCTCTGAGCCAAAGGCAGATGCTCAACAACTAGCCACCCAGGTGCCCTTTGTGTTTGATTTCTATCCTGTGTGCAGCCAGAGACCCTCTTGAGCAGTCCCGTGAGACCCCCTCTGGGTCCTAAGACCCAGCCTTCCCACATCATTTGCACTTAGTTAAGTCTTCAGAAATGGACTGATAGACGATTTGTCGGGCAGGGAATAGTTTCTGAGATTAAAAACAGCTAAAAAAAAAAAATTTCCCTTGAGGGTAATGTGGGCTTCAAAGACCCACAAATTCCTTTGTAGCTTGGTAGCTGGTGGGTGGGGTAAAGAGTTCAGTATTGGGGGAAGAAAGGCTGAAACCATGCTCTGTAGTTAAGGAGGCCACATTGGGCTATGGGCAAACCCAAAGCCTTAAAAATCTTAAAAGTCTCAGAGAAGGCAGGCAACCAACCAGAGGAAAATCATGAACGGCTCCCAGCAGTGAGGAAATTAATATGTATTTGTTCTCTGTGCTGAACTCAGTGTCCCCATCTTCTGTAGGTGAGCAATCCCCTGCATGCAGAGACTAATACTTTAGGGCACAGAACTTGGAGTGTTGGATTATTAGTCATGGTGATTAGAGGTGGGGGAAGGCATGGGGGGCTGGGTAAGGGACTAATGCTTACTGAGTCCTGACTACGTGTAAAGCAATTTATACACATTTTCCCCCTTTGAATCTTCATCACTTTGTGAGGTAGATGATACTGCCTCATTTACAGACGAAACACTCAGGATTAAGCTAATGACTCGATTAAAGTCACACAGTTACTAAGTGATGGAGCTAAAACTCAAACTCAAAGGCCAAGTATGCCAAGCCGGAGCCTTTCCCACTACACCATGCTGACTTGTCAAGTGCCATGGAGATTTCTGTAGTGGATAAGCAAGGGCTCTTGCTTTAGAAAACTTGGGTTTAATTCTGTAGACTGTGTGGACCAGGGGGAATCATTTGGTATCTCTGGACCTTGGTTTCCTTATCTGCAAAATGGGGATCACAGAGACCTGGGGCACTCACTGAGTGTCTGGACAGATCAAATGGGTCTGACAGTGCCGCTTAAACAAGCCATGTGAATATTTGTGCTTGTTTTAGGAGGTCTCTGAAGGAGGTTGCCCAGGAAGGTACCACATGCAGGGTAGGCCTGCTGCTTGAGCCTGGAGAGATGAGATGAGATGGAGGGAGCGGCTTGGCTTGCCCAGAACAGGAGGGCTTTGCACAGTATTTGGTACTTTAAAGCAGATCAGTAAACATTAACTGAAATTAATCCAAGCACAGCACGGGAAGTGGTTTGGGAGAAAATGGATTCTTGCATTAAATATTTGTTACTCACTCTGTGCAAGGCCCTGAGCTGAGATCTGGGGAGATAAAGGAGAATAAAACAGGTCCTTTATAACATGGGATAGAGAGGTGCCTGGCTGGCTCAGTCAGCAAAGCATGCCACTCTTGATCTGGGGGTTGTGGGTTCAAGCCCCATGTTAGGTAGTTCTTAAAAACAACAAAAACAACAACAACAACATGAAATAGAAAGTGCTAAATACCACTAGAGAAAACTTCTCTGGAGCTGCTGGCGAAATAGACATGAAACACCAGATCTTGCTCAAAGAGTTCCCATATGGGAGAGGCATATGCTACATCCCAGGCCAAGCAATCAGATTCATCAGAGTAGGGCAGAGCTGTGGGTGGTCAGAGGGGGAGGGAGGACTCCGGTATGGGGGCAAGAGGATGAAGGATAGGGAAGGGGGGAAAGGGTGGGTGGGAGATTAAGGTCCTTGATTCTTTGTTCTAACTCAGTAGGTGGTCAACATCAATTTGAAACTGGACTATGGTGGGTTTTAGAGATGGAGGGGGGATAGGGAGGAATGAGGTTGGGAGGGAGGACTAGTGTTATGCTGGGAAGAAAAGGATATGGGGTTATGGGGATCAGGGGTAGGAGTTGTCTAGAGAGGAACCCTTTGTTTAGAGAATGGGTCAGAGTCTGGGTTTTTCTTCTCACAGACCACTTCATGATATGGAGAGATTCAATGTATAAAATCTTCCACTTCTTATTAGATTCATATCCTTAGTTATTTAAATTTTCTGAACCCCAATTACTTTATAAACAGAATCTAATTATTTGTACCTCATATGATTGTTGTATAGAATGAATTAGACCAATTTCATAGCATATGTGCCCTAGGAGACATATCCAGGGATCTTCCTAGCAGCACTATACGTAATGGAAAACATTGGAACAATTTTAAGGGTCCCTCAATTCAATGAATACATAAATTATAATGTATTCATAAAACAGATTGTTATACAGCTAAAGAAATGAATGAATTAGAATTCAGGGCACTTGGGTGATTAAGCGTCTGCCTTTGGCTCAGGTCATGATCCTAGGGTCCTGGATCCAGTCCCACATCAGGCCCTCTCAGGCCTGCTTCTCCCTCTGCTTATGTCTCTGCCTCTCTCTGTGTGCCTCATGAATAAGTAAATAAAATCTTAAAAAAAAAAAAGAATTTTATGCATCAGGGGTGGAGCATGTGACTCTTGATCTCGGAGTTGTAAATTCTAGCCCCATGTGTGTAGAGATGACTTTAAAAATATTTAAGGGGTGCCTGGGTTGCTCAGTTGGTTAAGCATCTACCTTCGGTTCAGGTCATGATCTCAGGGACCTGGGATAGAGCTCCATGTCAGGCTCGCTGCTCAGTGCGCAGTCTGCTTCTCCGTCTCCCTCTGTTACTCCTCCCACTCATGCTCTGTCTCTGTCTCTCTCTCTCAAATAAATAAATAAAATCTTTTAAAAATAAAAATAAAATAAAATATTAAAAAAAGGAACTCCATGCATCAACAAAAATGAATCTTGGGAATATAATGTTGAATGAAAAAAAAGTTACAGAAAAAAATATATATTCTAATTCCTTTTATTTTACTTTATTTTTTAAGATTTTATTTCTTTATTTGAGAGCGAGAGATAGGGAGAGCAAAGAAGGACCAGGAGAAGCAGGCTCCCCCCTGACCAGGGATCCCAACATGGGGCCCAATCCTAGGACCCCAGGATCATAACCTGAACTGAAGGAAGGTGCTTAACCAACTGAGCAACCCAGGTGTCCTCTAATTCTATTTATTTCAAGTTCAAAAACATGCAAAACTAAAGAAAATACTCTTTGAGGATAGAAATATGTAACTATAAAGACAAGCGAGGGAGAAAGCCAGAAAATTTAGGAATGTGATTATTTCTGGAGTAAGATGAGGGTGATGGGATGAGGAAGGGGCACTGGAATTTCCAAGGTAACAGTAATATTCATTTTTAAAAATTTATTTATTTTACAGAGAGAGGAGGAAGAGAGAGAGAGAGAGTGAACACACACACTGGGGAGGAGGCTCTATCTCATGACCCTGCGATCATAACCTGAACCAAAATCAAGAGTTGGACAATCAACTGAGGGAGCCACCCAGATACCCCAGTAATATTCATTTTTTTTTAAAAAAAGATTTTATTTATTTATTCATGAGAGACACAGAGAGAGAAAGAGGCAGAGACATAGGAAGAGGGAGAAGTAGGCTCCCTGTAGGGAACCCAATGCAGGACTAGATCCCAGGACTCTGGAATCACAACCTGAGCCAAACGCAGTCTGCTCAACCACTGAGCCACCCAGGTGCCCCGTAATATTCATTTTTTTTTAATATTCATTTTTAAAAACTGCTTTTGGGTGCCAGACTTTTGTTGTATCATGGTTTTTTATACCTTATGCAAATTTCATAAGTATTCCTTTTTATGTACTTAATATTAATACAATTTTTAAAAACCTGTCCCATCTAATACCCACTGCCATAAATTACACAATAGTTTTAATAGGAAACAAGGGGCCCCTGGGTGGCTCAGTCAGTTAAGGGCCTGACCCTTGATTTCAGCTCAGGTCATGATCTCAGGGTCCTGAGATCAAGCCCTGTGACAGCTCTGCGCTGAGCATGGAGCCTGCTTAAGATTCTTGCACTCCCTCTCCCTCTGCACACCCCCACCCCCTGCTTGCACCCACGTGTACTTTCTCTCTCAAAAAAGTAAATAAATAAAATAAAAGGAAACAAGTAAATTTAGGAATTAGCTTTGAATGATTTGGTTTATTATGAATTAGCTTCTGGCTTATTAGCCATTTGGCAAAGTGATGGTTTGAGGAATTATTCATTTGGGCAGTTGGCTCTCTGTGATGTGCTTGTTGGAAAATTGGCCTGGAATCTGGTGTTGAGTAAGAGCAGAGCTATTAGAAGGAAGTAAGGGGGCCAAGCCTGGAGGAGGAATCCTAACCCTGCCTGAGGAAGAAGGGAGGTTTGTTGGAGGCCTGGCTGAATCCTGAAGAATGAGTAAGTGCTAACCAGTTCTGTCAACTCTGCCCCTATATAGCCCCCAGAAATGCCCACTTCTCTCCATGCCCACAGCCAGCCCCCAGCTCCAGGCTCCTGGCATCTGGCTCCTGGTCTACTACTGTGGGGACCCCCTGATGGGTGTCCTGGCATCCACCCTGACCCCCTTCAGTGCACCAGAGCCAGAGGGAAATTTCTCATATATAAATCTGATTTATTTTCCCTGCCTGACACCATTCAATGGCTCTCCATGGCTCATAGAATAATAATGACAATTAACCTCTTTGCTTATTGGGATAATTAAAGGAGTTAACGCATGTAAAGCATCTAGAAGAGTGCCTGGCACATAGTGAGTGCCACACCAACATTAGTTCTTACTAAAGCACAAGGACAGGCTGTGCTCCTCTGCTTACCTCCACCTTGTACAGTATGTCCTGTTTCTCATGACATCTTTCCCCTAATCTCCAGGTTGTCTTGTCTTCTTGCCATATTTAGAATGTACCATATTCCTTCTTCCTTCAGGAGCTAGCTTTTTAGGACTTAGCTATGTGGTGACTTCTTGTTCAGGAAAGTGTCTTGAAACACACTGCCTGCTTCCATACACAAGGTGCTTCTCCAGGGCAGGGACAGTCTAATTTTTCTCCCTGCCCTCAGTGCCAAGTACAAAGTAAGCACCACCAAGTTTTGTTAAAGAAAAGGATGGACACATTGAGGTTCTGAACAGTTGAAGCCAGAGCCAGAGCTGACTTATTTCCTGCCACCCATAACAAAGATGATTTCGTGCTGTGCCGGGCTGTTAGCAGCTTGTGTGACCTGTTCATTGGCCCAGCATTTTGAGGAGTACAGGGAAATTTCTTGAGGACTTTGCCACTGGGAACTAACCAACCAAAGCCTAAGCATGATTCCCAGAACAGCCAAGGCTAAAGCATCTTTGTTATTGATTGGCAAGATTCCAAAATAAGAGACAAGAGACCCTGTCAGCCTTGGAATTTGTCCTGCTCCATTCCAGACTTGCCTTCCCCAGTCTTCAGAAATGGACTCATAGGGTACCTGGGTGTCTCAGTTGGTTAAATGTCTGCCTTCGGCTCAGGTCATGATCCCAGGGTCCTGGGATCTGTCAGGCTCCCTCCTCATTGGGGATTCTGCTCCTCCCTTTCCTTTGGCCTCTCCCCTGGCTTGTGCTCTACTCACTCTTTCTCTCAAATACATAAATAAAATCTTTAAAAAAATTGAAATGGACTGATAGATCATTTGTGCCTGCAATGCGGCTCATTCATGGGTCTCCCCAATGTGTGAGCACCATGTGAGCACTCAGTGAAGAGGGGCACTTGGAGACAAGAGCCAGGATGAGCTTGGAGCTCAGGGCTCCAGGTGAGGAAACAAGGCAGGTATGAGCATAATTTACATCAACACAGAGTGACAACTACAACCACAGGGATCTGACCCGTATAACAGATGCCTAGAAGGAGTGTCTGGTGCACAGAGAATGCCTGATGTTTGTAGGACAAATGTATGGTCAGGGTGGGGATGGGGGTGTTCATGTGTCAGCTATCTCCTCCTGCACAGATGAAGCTTTTAGCAGACCTGGGTTTGGAAGCTTGGGCAGCTGTTTATCACATGACGGGGACATGGAGGGGAGATGGGGTGTCACTTGAAGAAGAGGGAACAGCCTATGCTAAGACACAGAGGCTGAGGCAGCACAGGGTTGCTGTGGTATTATAAGCAGGTCTGAAGGAATACAAGGAAGTGTGGAAGGGGGAAGGAGATATGGGGGAGCAGAAGATTAGGCCGGAGAGGAAGGCAGCTTTATCCCATGGCAGTGGAGAGCCAATATATGTTTCCAGCAGGGGAAAGGCATGATGAGATTTTCTTTTAAGTAAGGTCACTCTGGTAGTCTGTGTGGGGCTTAGAAGGAAAGAAGGAGGACAGTTAGGAGGAGTGGGGCCTGTCATATCGGCCCCAGTGGGAGATGATTTGGTCTGACTTAGGGCAGCAGCAGGGCTGATTCAAGACACCTTTGCACACTAGAACAGACAAGACTGGGTGACTCATCTGTCAAGTATGTATTATGCTCCTTCTTAATGTTTAAAAAAGCAAGTATGTGTGTGAGATATGAGAGGTATGGAGATGAAGGAGGCCCATTCCTACCCCTACAGGGGGGAGGCCAACACACAGCTGTTCATCATGTTGACTGAACACCCATTTGGCTCATGCACACAGATGAACATAATACAAGATCCACAGCAGCGAGTGTGCAAGGAGGTACCATGAAGGGGTGTAGCAACGGGTGCAGGAGGGACAATTCTAGCTTGTGGAATTAGATGAGGCCAGACAGAGAGCTGGCATAATGGTGGGACCTTGCCATATGGGGTATGATGCTTTGGGAGGCCACTCCAGGCAGAAGGAAGAGTATAAGCAAGGACACGGTGCTGTCAAGGCCCAAGGAATTGTGATTTGGTCTGATGCTCGTGTGTGTGTGTGTGTGTGTGTGTGTGTGTGTGTGTGTGTGTATGTGTGTCTAAGGTTAGAGAGGGAGAAAGGATCTGGCAAGGGCAACCAGGGGTGGGTTGTAATGAGCTTCCATCACTAGCCTAAGGGGCAGGGATGGGTTGGGTTGGCTCTAGAAGGTCACAAAGGCTTCTGTGCAAGGCAGGGGGCACTGTCTGGGTTGTGCTCTAGGAAGATAAATCTGATACCATGTTCAGTACAGCTGGAGAGATAAGCCTTTCCCAGAGTGGGGAGATAAGTAGGTGGTCATCAGCACAGCCACCATGAGAGATGATGATGCTCTGGACAAGATTTCTAGCAGAAAAAAATGAGACCAGGGGGACAGGTGTGTGGAATATTGCCAAGGCAGCATACATAACTGAGAGTCCACAAGTGTTTATTGTCTCTTCACTGCTTATATCTGTTTACTGTTTTTTGTCTGTTCATAGGGCCAGGCTCTGTGCTAGGCACTGAGAGTGTGGGCAGGTTCAGGCACATTTACCAAGGATCTCTGGCTGAGCCCCCTTGCTGAGCTCACAGGCCTGGGGGAAGAAGAAAGGAAACATTTGTTGCCTTTTGAGTAGGTGCAGGTCCTGTGCCAAAAATTTTATATGTATAATCTCACTTAATCTCAAAGCTAGCATCCAAAGAGGGAAGTAAAATGACCTTCCTTTTTCAGATTTGGAAGCAGATTCTGAAGGGTGAAGTAACTTGCCCAAGTTCATGCCTAGCTAATTAGGGGAACCCTCCAAAGACAGGACTTTGTCTCCTATACCAGGAGTCTCCACTGAAGCCATCTAGACCTTTCTTGCATTCATTTTCCTCACCACAAATGTAGATATCAGTAATAATATCGATGACTAGGAGTCAGGAGGTACCCAGAATTGTTCCATGCACTTCGTATATCTTGACTAAGTTAAGTCTTGCAACAACCCTGTAAATTGGATGCTATTATTATCCACATTATATAAACAAGGAAACTGAGACACAAATGGGCTATTTATCCAAGGTCAAACCACTGGTAAGTAGAAAAGACAGATTTTCAACCTAGACAGTCTGGTTCAAAGCCCATGCTCTTAACCAAGTGATAACCAGATGTACTGCCATGGAAGCATAAGGTAAATCACCTTGACTGCTTGCTTGCATCATTTTATATCTTTATTTGTTTATTCCTTCAGCAGTTGTTGAGGATTTTTTTACATGCCAAATCCTATGTTCAGCATATCAAGGATCCAGGGATATCTGACAAGGGCCTGCCCTCATGTCTGGTAGGGACATGAAGAAATAAACAGGTACAGCGAGGTACCACGAGAGGGTTTGAGCAGAGGTCCAACATGATCTAGACTAAGTGATCATTCTGCCTACAGTGTAGACAACAAACCTTAGGAGGGGGAGGGAGGAGTCAGAAGACCAGCAGAGGTTGGTGCAATTGATCAGGATGGAGACACGATGGTGGCCTAGGCAGTTGTGTTGCAGCTAAGGCGTCACTTGTTTGGCCAAGAGGTCTGTTTTAACACCCTGGGGAGGAGGGACACCACAGTCTTCCACTAACTCTTGGCTTCACCACCAACTGACTTTGTTGGGTCTCTGGATAGATATTTTTAGCTGGATCAATGTGAGATGCTTGGGTCAGAGTGTCTTTAAGGTTGAATGTCATGACCCTGTTTACCTTCTGCCAGGGACTTTGTTTAGCCATCTCAACTCTGTACCATGGCCTCACGGTGCTGTCTCCCACATTGTTTTCCACCACTTTCCCACGTGTCAGTCTACTCCAATCACATTGGCTTCCTTTTTGTTCCTCAGAGAGTCAAGCTTGTCCCTACCTCAGTACCTTTTCACTTGCTGCTCCCTCAACCTAGGAAGTACTTTCCCTTGATCATAGAGCGACTGGTCCTTCTCCACTTGATCTCAGCTCAAATGTCATCTGCTCAGAGAGGCTATTTCTAACTACATGGATTTAGATGGACCAGCAATCTGCCGTATCATTTCTCCTAGTTTACATTCCTCCTAGCACTTATAATAAACTGAAATCATCTTATTTAGTTGTTTGTGTCTTTATTGTCTGTCTTCCCAATACAATGTCAGTTCCATGAGAGCAGAGACCTTGTGTCTGCTCATTACATTTATCCAGGGCTACGAATGCTGCATGGTCAGTATGTAGACACTGGATAAATATCTGTTGAATATATGAGTTAATGAATGGATGGGGGGATGAATGAGCCATCTTTAAGCTTTTTATAACATATAATCTCTAATAGGACATGATCTATTTTCTGAATCAGAATTCATTTTTCATTTAAATGATTAAAAGCATAGATCTAAGGGAAAAGATGAATATATGCTTCTACTGAATTACTATTTTTTAAAAATTTTTTTAAATTTTTATTTATGATAGTCATACAGAGAGAGAGAGAGGCAGAGACATAGGCAGAGGGAGAAGCAGGCTCCATGCACTGGGAGTCTGATGTGGGATTAGATCCCGGGTCTCCAGGATTGCGCCCTGGGCCAAAGGCAGGCGCCAAACCGCTGCGCCACCCAGGGATCCCTGAATTACTATTTTTTTAAATCATGGAGTCATAGACTGTTCAGGTTGGGTAGGAATCGTCTTAATCTTTAGAGTCAGAGGGACACCTAGGTGGCTCAGTGGTTGAGTGCCTGCCTTTGGCCCAGGGCGTGACCCTGGAGCCCTGGGATTGAGTCCCACATCAGACTCCTTGCATGGAGCCTGCTTCTCCCTCTGCCTCTGTGTATGTGTGTGTGTGTGTGTGTGTGTGTGTGTGTGTGTGTGTGTGTGTGTGTGTCTCATGAACAAATAAATAAAATCTTAAAAAAAAAAATCTTTAGAGTCAGAGACCTGCCAGCTCTGTTGCTTGCCAGCTCCACAAGCACATATAAGTCACTTAAACTTAACCTCTTTTTTGTGTGTGAGGGGGAGGGGGAGAGAGGGAGAGTGAGAGAGCATAAGGGTGGGTGAGGGGCAGAGGGGAGAGAGAGAGAGAGAATCTTAAGCAGAGTCCTCAATGAGTGTAGAGCCCATCATGGTTCTTGATCTCACGACCCTGAGCTCATGACCTGAGCCAAATCAAGAGTCAGACACTTAACTGACTTAGCCACCAAGGGGCCCCTAAGTCACTTAACCTTTTGAACCTCAGTTTCTGCCACTGTAAAATGGGATAATAATGCCTAACTTGGAGGAGGTATTAAATCAGATATTAGATGCAAAATGCCTGGAACACAGTCGGTCCCATCAGTAGATGTTAATTCCTCTTCCCTCTGCAGAGGGGCCACATCGGCCCTAAAGACCAATATACGTCGAACAAATAGTGGGACCTACTCGAAGGCCTTCATTCTGCAGACGAAGAAACTGTAGCCCAAAGAGGCAAAGTGGCCCTCGGGGTCACACGCATGTGAATGTCAGAGTGTGCTTGGAGCATGGCCTAATTCACATCCCAGCACTTTTTTTTTTTTTTTTAACCCTCCCTACACTCTCCTGGTTCAGTTTTCTTCATCATTCTGCACAGCATTCTGGGTCCCGTCCTGGGTTTTGTGTGTATCCATACAGCGCCTCAAACCTTGGAGAGATTTTTTAGGCCAGGAGGAGGCCTGTGCCAGAGCTAGTAAACAAAGCTAAATACTTCATGAGCTTTGTAAAAAGTGTTTACACACAGGCTTATTACTGGCTTAGAGTGGTAAACTGTCTCTGAAATAAGTTCTCACTGGCTGGAAGTACAGGCAGAGTCACACTGGGATAATCACCAGCCCCAAAATGTGTTCCAGGGGGATTCTGTTCAGTGCACTGTGTTCCCCGATGCCACCGCCTCCGGGTGCCTCGCCTTGGGCTGGGCTCTCGACCCCAAAAGATCAATGAGACCAGTTCAGGGGTGGACGCAGAGATGGACCTAGGCTGTGACCACACAATGTACTCTGAGCAGAGACTGGGAAATGCAGGAATCTGAGGGACCCTGGAGGAAGGTCCCTAGCCCAACCTAATAGAAGGCTGCAGAGAGGACTTCCTGGAGGACGTAACATCTAATTTTTACTTTTTTTCTATATGAGGAGTATTCTCTTGTTCTGGTAACAAGGCTTTCACGAAACCTGGAAAACACATAGTTGATGCAACATGCACTACTCCTCTTTAATTTTTGCTTCTTGGAGGTTTGGGTCATCCTGATTGGCCCACAGGATCCTAACGTGGGCACTTTTGCTATACTGTATATATGACCCTGAAAAGAACATTTTTTTAAAAAGGGAGATCTTTTTGCAAAATCTCACAGTATAAAAATTATAGGGTTTAACCACAACAAAAGAGTAAGTTTGGGGCAGACCACTTAAAGTCTATGAATATTTGTAAACAGAACCCTAACAAAAATAGCACCAATACTAATAAATGGCAACCCAATGGCTGCCAGCATTTGTACCTAGCATCATTGTCACTTTGTGCTTGCCACCTTAAACCTGAGATTCCTCTTCCCAGATGTAGACTTTTTTTTTTTTTTAAATATAGCATTTGCCTCTAACAGAGCTGGATTCACCAAAGTGAAAAACCTGAACTAAGGTTTAGACTTCTTCAAAAACTAAAACAATTTTTCATAAACACAAGAGGAAGTATCTTCACAGCTGCTTCATCTGCATGATCCGCTTCCCCACAGAGCCTTACATACTGGAAAGGACATTGGTTTCTGAAGCCACTAAATCAGCAACAATGCACACCAGAGGAAAGCATTTCTGCAGGATTTTCAACTTTTTGTGAGATCTTCATAGAATGCTACAAGCTTCCTCTTTAGCCGTGAGAAAGTTTGTTCTTAATTGCTTCAAAACACGGACCTGCTGGAATATATTGCATGAGGATCAATATGGCGTCTGTGTCACAGGGAAGGGATATGTACCCCTCTTTACCAACCATATACAAGCTATTCCTGTGAGAGAAACACACATTTCAACAGAACAGATTTTGAATTTTCCTTGGGGAACAAAATTTAAAGTGGCTTCTTCCTCAGGAACTATTCTCAGAACTTCTGGTCTCTTATTTCTTCCTGCTAATGATTAGAGTCTGTTCACCCTTCGCAGTGCAGGTGACCTGGCATAGGACACTCTTTTCTTCAGCCATCATAACAGCTCTGTGGATGAAGACATGGAGGTGACAGATACCATCCACACTGCTCCCTCTCCGGGGGAGGAGGAGGGAATTCATCACTGCTGAGGGCTCCCAGGCCGCGAGGCTTGTGCCAGACACCTGCCATATGCCACCTCATTTCATCCTTAACAACAGCCCACTGAGACCAAGGAAGGCTTATTTCCAAAACAGTTTGATACTGTCTTTAATTTTCGGGGGAGGGACCAGGAGTTCAGAGATGTTTAAGGTCACCTCGCTGAGAAGTGACAGGGTAGACAGGGAACCCACCCCGTGTGAAGATAACACCTGTGATCTTTCCCTACCACTCCTCAGGGCGTCAGGCTGGCAGCGGGCAGCATAATGGATGAGCTTGTCCCTCTAAGAGCAGCCCTGGAAAGCCCCGATGCCTTCCAGGCCCCAAGCAGGCAGCTCACATCTGAGCAGGACCATGTGAATAATGATTCTCATCTAGTGAACATTTATTATAAGCCAGGCACTACGCCAAATGCCCCGCCATATTGTTTGCCTAAACTTCTTTCAAACTCCATGAAATAAAGATTTTAAAATCCAACTTGCAAGTAAGGAAACTGAGACCAAGAGAAGTTCAGCAACTTACACAAAGGGCTTGTTAAGCAAAGGGTGGGGATCTGAATCCACATCCCAGAGACTCCTTGCGTATCTAGACGGTGTTGGAATCAATGAGGCCTGACAGGGCTGAGGCAACTTCCTGTTTGTCTCAGTGAGTTCATGGAGGCACCACGAACCAAGGGAAGGACAATCTCCATGGGACTCACTAACAGACTAACCCCCCTGCTGATGATATGCAGAGATCTGGATAAAGAAGGGGGAGGTGGGGGTTTCCCTGGAGAGTGGACAGTACACAGAATTGTCCATCTCTTACCTCGTCTGTGCCCCATCCTGACCCCCACAGGGGAAGGCCAAAGGGGAGACACTTACTTAAGACAACTGAGGGGGCTTCCAGGATAGTATCTAGAGAATGTAGCCTGTGTGGCTGGACATTCAGTGAGAATACAGATTGGTACCTGACAGGCACCTGAAAGTGCCTATTGGCTACAGGCTTGGTTAGAACGCCCACTGGTGGCCGAATCAGGAGATGGCGATGCTTTAGAAACTGTCCAGGGTGGGTATGCCTGAGGTTTTCCCAATGGGCCAGGTTTGTCCCCCCTGGAGAGGAGTTGGGTTATGAGGACGTCCTCGAATGGCAGGTGGCCCCCCACAGAGGACGAATCCGAGTTGAGCTGAGGGAAAAAGCATAGCTTTCAGCCAGAGAAGGCAAAGCCAAGTCAAGGGACTTCCCTAGGGATGGGGCAGGTCTGTGAGGCAACCATAGACCTTCTTACAAGAAAAATGCCAATGATTTTTCACAGCTGCTTTGAAGAAGGACCCAATGCCAAGTTACACCTACAACAGTCAACTTAATACTTGTCTGCCTCTTATCTCCCCTCCTGTTCACTTGCATCTGATAGGATGTTGGAGTGGGGTGGGGGTGGCCAGACAACAGCAGCTAGAAAATTGGTGTGAAGGTGCCCAGGTCACCAAGGGGACCCAAGACCACTAGCTCGATGCTACATCCCTTTATTTTCTATTTTTTAAAGGTTTTATTTCTTTATTCATGAGAGGCACACAGAGAGAGGCAGAGACATAGGCAGAGAGAGAAGCAGGCTCCCTGTGGGGAGCCTGATGCGGGACTCGATCCCAGGACCCTGAGATCATGACCTGAGCTGAAGGCAGATGCTTAACCCACAGATGCTTAACCCAGGCACCACAGCACATCCTTTCAGATTCTGTACTCAATCACTCCCTTCTGAGGCCAAGGGGACAATCATTCAAAATAGTCCATTTTCTTATAATGATGACATACTCTACATCTGGAATGAATCACATATTTTTTTTGTATTAATAGGGTTCAGCTTAATATCCCCTAAATGTTGTCATTCCTGAAGGGGCCTGGGTGGCTCAGTCGGTTAGGTGTTTGACTCTTGGTTTTGGCTTGGGTTATGGTCTTAGGGTCATGGGATGAGCCCCACATCAGGCTCTCTGCTCAGTGGGGGGTCTGCTTCTCTCTCTCTCCCCATTTTTGGGCTCAGTGAGGAGTCTGCTTGGGGTTCTCTCTCTCCTTCTCCCTACCTCCTCCCCCCACCCAGCTCACGCACTCTCTCTTTCTCTAAAATAAATAAATCTTTAAAAAAATATATAGTAAATGTTGTTATTCCTTCGCTTTGGAATAAGAGTGGGAGGTGCCTGTTGCTTTAAATTAGCACCTGACTAACCACTAACCATGGCTCCTCAGTTCCACTTCTCACCTTCCGTGAGCATAGAGGTTCCTAAAGGAAAAGTCCTGCCCAGGACAGGAGTCCGCACAAGCCACAGACAGGAGGGGGTGGTGGCACAGTGGAACCCAGCACTGAGCAGACACTTTGTGCTTTGAGCAGAGACTTTCTCTTACTCCGGGGGAGATGCTTGAGGAGCTCTGTGTGTATAAAGAGAGGAGGGAAAATCCTGTACCTATCCTTTCAGGCACAGCTCACAGGGTCACTCTGTTTCATCCATCTCTCCAGGGGGACTGTGCCAAGCTAAGCCAACCCCCAGACAAGCATCGCTTACTTTGGGATCAGTGGGAGGCATGTTGCTCTTGTAAAAAGATATAATTTTTTCCTTTTAATATATGTATGCATTTATCAAGAGATATTTATTGGCATCCACTGGGAGCCTGCCACTGTGCTCCATGCTGGGTATAACTTGCAGATTTAATAAGAGCTTTTTGGGAAAACAAGAAGTATCACCTCACTAAATGGACATGTCAATTTCCAGATCTTGGCCTCCATGTCAAAAATCAATACAAGGAGGGCAATGCATGTCTTGGAGGTAGGGAGCTAGGGCAGCTCTCTCAGATGGAAATGTTCTGGCACCATCCTGGCTCTTATCAGGCCTCTCTCCAGATCTGGACTCTGCACCTGCTTCCCATCCTTGGCCAGGGTCCAGCTCCAAAGCTGCCTGGAACCCTGGAAATCAAATGCTCAAGACTCTGCCAAAGCCTTACTGGGCCATCTGGGCAAGCCCTGATGACTGAACAGGGTGGGGTCCCTGTCTCCAGATGGCTTCTGTAGCCAGAGTAAAAGCAGTCAGTGAGCATTCTTCCACGGACAGGATAACAGTACACTCAGAGGATTTGCTGGGACTAAGGGATTCAAAGTGGATGACGATGGAATACAGTGAGTTCCTTTTAATTTTTTTCTTTTTGTTGTAGAAGTCACATATGCCCCTTGTTGAAAAGTTGAAAAATATAGAGAAGGCAAAAGAAGAATAACCATGAACTTCATGAAACAAAGATAAGCACATTTATCCTTTTTTTTTTTTTTTAAGTAATCTCTATGCCCAACATGGACCTTGAGCTCATGACCTCGAGATCAAGAGTCACCTGCTCTGTTGACTGAGCCAGCCAGGAGCTCCAGACCTTTATCTTTTTTTTTTTTTTTTTTAAGATTTATTTTTTTAGTTAGTTGAAAAAGAGAGAGCAAGAGAATCTCCAGCAGACTCCCTGCTGAGCCTGGAGCCCAACATGGGGCTAGATCTTAAGACCTGGGGGCATAACCTAGGCCGAAATCAAGATTTAGACACTCCACTAAGTGAGCCACCCAGGAACCCTCCAGCACTTTAATCTTTAGATGTGTAGTGTGAAAAACTGAGCCACCGTCCCCCTGCCTGCTGCCCTCCAACACACACACAACATGTGTACACATATCACACACACAACTGGCACAATACATACATGCACATGTATCACACACATACATATTACACATACACACACACCACATATGCATACACACCATATACACGCCCCTCATACACACACACACACACACACACACACACACACACACATCAGATAGAGAACTAAAGAATTTTATAAAATCCTTTGACCAGAATGGTCCTTTATCTGAAAGAGAGAACCAAGGGGCAGAATTTTCTGAAACTTAACAGGCCTACAACCATCTGGGAACTCCATCAGAAACCAGATTTCTAGTTTCACCTCCAAGGATTCTGACCCAGCAGAAGTGCAGTTTTGGGACAAGGCTAAGACATGTTAGTAAGCCCTCAGATGATGCTGGCAGAGGCCTTGGGAAACCTCACCTACAGAAACATTGTGTTCAAGGGTGATGAACATTTTGGCTTTTGTGACAGCCCGGCTAGAGCAGGAAATAAACTCACCCCTCTCAGCAGGACAGGGGCTGGGGCTGAGGGCTTGAGGACTGTGGCCCTGCTACTTAAGGAAGACTGTCTCCTCTCAGTATCGACTTTTAGGATGGTCCCAACCATCTGCGCAGGAAGATTTAGCCCCTGCCCAGTTAAGCATATAATCCGGGGGTTTGGGGGGACAGAGCAGTAAGGGAAATGAGCCCTGTCCCTCCAGGACTTCTGTGGAGAAGAGTGTGGCCTAGTGGACAGCAGCTCTGCACAGCCAGAGGTGCTTCTCCCTGGCCGACCCATGAGACACAAGAAGTCTGAAGCTCCTCTGGGGGTGCCTAGGTGGCTTGGCCAGTTAAGTGTCTGTTTCTTGATCTCAGCTCTGGTCTTAGCTCGGGTCTTGATCTCAGGGTTAGGAGTTCAAGCCCCATGCTGAGTGTGGAGCCTACTTAAAAAAAGAGGGGTGGTGGTACCTGTGTGGCTCAGTGGTTGAGCGTCTGCTTTTGGCTCAGGTTGATCCCGATCAATTGAGTCCCACATTGGGCTCCCCTCTGCCCATGTCTCTGCCTCTCTCTGTGTGTCTCTCATGAATAAATAAATAAAATCTTGAAGAAGGAGGAGGAGAAGAAGAAGAAGAAGAAGAAGAAGAAGAAGAAGAAGAAGAAGAAGAAGAAGAAGAAGAAGACCGAAGCCCCTCTGATTCCTGCCTGACAAGAAGAGTTTCACTTGTGAAAGCAGGAAGACACAACGGGTACCAGGCAACCTGGAGCACATGTCATGCCTTTCTGCAAATTAGTAAAAGGCCCTCCTCCTCATGACAGTTTACTTCAATCTGTCATAAACTGTCACAATATTTTGAGAAAGCAAACACTTGACCACCATCCACTGGAAAACTTTCGTCACAGGCACACAACTCTTAGCGGCGAAGGGCATGTCCTGAGAAGGAGCTCTGTGACATACAGCAGGCTGTATGCAACAGCCTTCCTCACAGGCACCTGTGAATCTTACAGATGAGGAAGTTGAGCAGAGAGAAGATGAGTACCTTGACTAGGACCACATGGAGCTGGATTCAAACCCAGAGGTCTGACTCCAGAGCCTGGGCTCTGCACCACCAGGCCACTGTTTTTGTTGGAAATATTTGTTACTCCCACATCTCCATGACACACACACCCCTGACTATCTTTAAAACATCAACTTATAAATTCCAAACCTCCCCTCCTCTTAGAATGCCTTCCTTGATCTCACTAAGAGCAACTGGCTTCTCCATTTTGCGCTCGGCTCTCCTGGACTTTATCTGGCCTTCTCTGGAAGTCTTATTTTTCTGAAGGAATCTGATATGTTTACAGGGTCTCTCTACCCTGTGAGTGTGAGCAAATTCTTCAAGGGCTTCTTGGGAGACTGCAGAACATTAGCTCTGCCCCCAGAATCTGGCACTGGGCCTGGCACAGAGGAGCAGCTCGGTAATGATGGATGAAAAGAATGGAAATGAATTTGCACATGAGACGGTTGGACCCACTGCCTACCCCCTCAGGACCCTTCCAGCTTTGACCTTGGTGAGTCCGTGACTCAGCATTTGATTCTAAACCTCTGGAAACGTAAGGGGGCAGAAACCACAGTGGTGCAGAACAGAGGGAGGCAAGATGAAGAATAATTGCCAGGAAATGGTAACCTCTTCTCCTCAGAAGATGTCAGAGTGATTGGATGGGAATTGGTCTGGAAATCGTGGGGCTCCTTGGAAGGCTTATGTGAACCTGTGAAATACCACTGAACGCCCCAGGGCACCGCGGCAGAGCGGCTGCAGAAACTGTCAAGGTCATTGCCAACTTTGAAATCCCCCAGATGCTCCTACATTAATAGGTTTTCAGGGAAGGAAGAAAAAAAAGCAGTGAGCTGTCGTTCTGGAGTCAGAGAACATTAATAACGCTCTCATTAGGAAAAGGTCAGGGGCATTCTGCCAGCTTCAGGCAAGTGTCCAAGGACATCCCGTGTGTGCAGAACTTCTGGAGGGAAGTGTGAGAAACTAATGAGCTCGAGGGGGTACCCACAGAGCTAGCGAGGCTCCTGGTTCCATCCCTTTCCCTTTGCTTAGCGGACTGTAACTGTGCTGTCACCGCGGGCTGGGCTCTGCCAGAGGGAAGAGCAGAACTCAGTTGGATCTCAAGGGGCCAGTGGTGTGTCTCACTGGGGCTCATGACGACCTTACCGAGACCACGCTACTAATCTGGGGCAGCTGATATGCAGACTAGCACTTGGTATTGAATTAATTGCTTTATGATTCTGTTTAATTCACTTGTCATTTGAAAAAAGAATTCCTGATGTATCCAAAAGGTTCTCAAAGTTGATCTTGCCCCTTTATTACTTCATTCAATACATTTTTTAAAAAAGATTTTATTTATTTATTCATGAGAGACACAGAGAGAGAGAGAGAGAGAGAGAGGCAGAGACACAGGCAGAGGGAGAAGCAGGATCCTTGCAGGGAGCCCGACATAGGACTCGATCCCAGGTCTCCAGGATCAGGCCCTGGGCTGAAGGCGGTGCTAAACCACTGAGCCACCCGAGCTGCCCCATTCAATACATTTTTATTTTTTATTTTAAAAAAAAATTTTTTTTAAATTTTTATTTATGATAGTCACAGAGAGAGAGAGAGAGGCAGAGACACAGGCAGAGGGAGAAGCAGGCTCCATGCACCGGGAGCCCGATGTGGGATTCGATCCCGGGTCTCCAGGATCGCGCCCTGGGCCAAAGGCAGGCGCCAAACCGCTGCGCCACCCAGGGATCCCTCAATACATTTTTATTGAACATTTTGTTGGTTTTATTTATCATGTGCAACTGGACCAGCTCAATAGTACCTTACCTTTGTCCTTTTCCTCTTCCAGACTCTTGGGCTTGGCAGGTCGGCCTCACCCCACTTGGCATAAGCTCCCAGGGCCCTTCTAGGCCAGAGATTCTGATGCAATTTATCGGTGACCTCTACCCTACACGGGTTGGGACCCAAGAATCAAAAGGGATTGTGCCACTTAGAATCTAGACAAGCAAACACCAGCCGCTACCTGGGCCCAAGGGGCGGCTTCCCCACAGGACAGAACATGCTAGATGGGTGGGAGTGAGCGTGTGGGGTGGAGACCCACATGGGGGCAGAAGTATCTTTAGACTCTTTGTTATTAATGCTTTAAGGAACTGTCATTCCAGACTCCATATCATATCTTCCTCAGAACAGAGCATGTATATAAGTAACACTTGTTCCTTATGAAGGAATGGGAAAAATACACAAAGAAGATAGCAAAAATCCCCAGTGATTCATCATCAAGAGATAACCACTTTTAGGAGCGCCTGAGTGGCTCAGTTGGCTAAGTGTCTGACTTTTGATTTCAGCTCAGGTCATGATCTCAGGGTTGTGGGATTGAGCCCTGTGTCAGGCTCTATGCTCAGCACACAGTCTGCTTGGGATTCTCTCCCTCTAAATAAATTTTAAAAAGAAAAAGGAAAAAAAAAGAGATAACCACCTTTCATGTTTTGATGTTTACAGATGCATCCATCTATTTTTACAAAACTAGGATTATTATGCAATACTCCCTTATAAACCATTTTTTAAAAAGATTTAATTTATTTATCCATGAGAGAGAGAGAGAGAGAGAGAGAGAGGCAGAAACATAGGCAGAGGGAGAAGCAGGCTCCATGCAGGGAGCCTGATGTGGGACTCAATCCCAGAACTCCAGGATCACGCCCTGAGCCAAAGACAGACGCCCAACCACTGAGCCACCCAGGCATCCCATGAACCACTTTCAAAACATAAATTACTGTGACTCTTTCCCCATATCTCATATTTTGTAATATTGCCCAGTATGGATGAAATAGTGTATTTAACTTACCTCTCTACTGACTATGTCAGTCATTCACAATTTTTTTTCTTATTACACATAGCGTGACATTTTACTTTTTTTATTTTTATTTTTATTTTTATTTTTTTACAGGGTGACATTTAAAAAAAAAGATTTTATTTATTTGACAGAGAAAGAGAGAGCACAAGCAGGGGGAACAAAGGGAGAGGGAGAGGATGAAGGCAGCTCCCCATGGAGCAGGGGGGCCCAATGTGGGATCACTACCCAAGCCGAAGGCAGACAACCAACTGAGCCACCCAGGCGCCCCATTATAGGGTGAAATTTTAAAAGAGATGATGGGTATTTCCTGCTAACTCATTATGTAGCCCTCTCCCCTGGCTTTTTCCTCTGCCTTTCTACCACGAATGCGTCAGCTAAGCCAGCATCTGGAGTCGCCTCAACCCTCACTGCTTCTCACTCCCACGTCTAATCAGTCATCAAGTCTTGTGGTGGCTTCCTGTGCTCAGGCCCTCAGCTCAGATGTTCTCTGGGGACCATCCCAGAGGCTTGGCCATCCTGGAGTTGCCCAACACCCCCGCCCCAGTTCCTCCTAGTCTCCATTCTGACTCATCCTGGAGCCGAAATGATGTTAAGTCTACCCACCTACTGTCCCTGAGGGCAGAGAGAGAAGTCAGAGGCTCCCAGTCTTGGCAGAGGAGGATAACTGTGATTGAGCAGATCGTGGTACCGTGTTTGAAGGGGCCAGGGCAGAAATGGGTAACTGGGCATCCATATGAGGGAGGACCTCTGTGCCACTTGGGTGCCGGTCAGGGCGCTGGCTGGGCTGCTCTGCTGCTGGAGGCCCGGCCCCCTGGCCGCCTGCCCCATCCGCACGCGGCCTTCCAGGTCCTCACTCTAGCAGGAAGCGCGGTGGCCGGGCCCTCACCGGGGAACTTCCGAGTGGATGCTGAGGGCTGGATTCTGGGAAGACCAGGGCCCTGGGGCCCGGAAAGGCCGTGCATGTTTGAGTTGGGGCGCCGGCTTACAGATTCCATGAGGGTTTTGTAATCTTGTAACTTCGGCTCGAGATCCTTCTTCAGTCCTGAAACTCATCCTGCTTCTTGGCCCCAGGGAAAATGACCCTGTGCTTCCCTTCTAGGTGGGGTCAGCTCGGAATGGCCGGCTTCGAGAAGACCTGATAGGCCTTTGATTCCAGCCGCTGTTCTCTGCTTCATGCCGTCTCTCCGGAGCATGACAGACAGAGGGGGCTCCTTCCCGGGCCCTTCCTTCCCCGGGTGTCTTTGCTGTCTTTGCGGGGATCCTAGAAAGTCGTCCTTGGGCAGGGAGGGGTGCCTTTCTCCTGTCCATGCCTCCGCTGTTGCCCTTCCCCTGCCTTGTCCACCAGAGCAAACTCTTGCAGCCTCCTCTTCCAAAGTCCAGCCCCAGGCCACCCCCTCCTCCTCCTTGTTTCTCACCGACTGAACCAATTCTGTTGCTCTGGTTTCTCTCATAGTGCCCTGAGCTCCTTGTTAGCAGTGTTGGTTTACTTGCTTGTATTCTGACCCCCTTCTCTGCCCACTTGCTGCCACCCCCTTGCTACCACAGACTCCTGAGGGTGGCACCCCACTGATTCATCTCCCTCTCACTCAGGCCTGGCGCTGGGCTTGGCCAAGAGAGGGCTGGAGTGGATGAGAAGGGAAGACTGGAGGGTCTCTGATCACCATAAACAGCAGTAGCTCCTGCACCATTCTGTTATCCCAGATCCCCAGCCTTGATCCTCCTGTTTCCTCACAGTAGGATCTGTGAGGATTTAGTTTCAGGTGGGGACTCACGCCTTGGTGGGTAAATGAGGAAGCTGAGGTCCCAAATGAAGAAGTGACATACCTTGCCTCCTCACATCCCTTCCTCGGTGCCTCCCACCTGCCTCCTTTCCTCAGGACTGCAAGAGCAGAGTTGGGACTTCTGGAGGGATCTGAGGGATTTGGGAGGCCTGGGAGTAGTTCTGGGCAGTGAAGTTTGTGGGGGGGAGTACGTGCAGACTCTCCAGTGTGTGGGGGGACCCGGAAGCAGGTTTGGTATTGAGATATGTCTTCTTTCTACTCCGTACTCCTGAAGAGGGGATCCTAGGTGGTCCCCCAGTTTCCAGGTAGCTCCAGCCATATCAGCAGAGTCAACAGAGAGTGCCGTACCATGGTAGACACTCGGCAAGCATCTGATGAAATCGCTGTGTGACCTTAGGTGAGTCATTCAATTTCTCTGGGTCTCAGGGTTTGGGTCTCGAAAATCAGAAGCTTAATGTTCCTATCCTTAGGAGCGAGGGACAGGACCAGATTGTCTCCCAGATTTGACAGGACTGCCATGAGAAAGAGGGGATCATATTTGTTTGTGTAGCCCAACAAGCAGGAAGAAGGTGGATGAAGGAAGGTGGAAAAGCAGATATAGATTTGGGGTCAGTGAAAATGCTGGGCAACTTATTGAGTGTAGAGCGTCTCTAGAATGAAAGGGGCTGCCTTAGGAGACAGTGAGTCCGTCATCTCGAAGGTATGCAAGGAGAGGCCAGGTGGCCATCCTGGGGCATAATACAGAAATGGTAGGATTGGGCTGAATGAGATTGGAAGTCCAACTCTGAGAGCTATGATGTGAGTTACCTTCCAAGTCCTTTTGTGCCCAGCATGGTCTTTTGCCACGTTAGCAGGTAACGGAGACAGCTCAGCATGGGAGCTGGGAGACCTGAGGCTAGCCCTCACTCCACGTGTGACTGTGGGGAGGCCTTGGAGAAGTGGCCCGTTCCCTGGGCTACGGTTCCCTGATCTTTGAAATGGTAATAATAATATCTGTCCTGTGGATCTTTCTAAGAACATGATTACTAAAAAATACTCATAAGCTAGGAAATTCCACACAAATATCAAAGGTTAGCATTTGAAACAACTTTGTGTGACTGTTTTTTCAAAAGTGATACATCTTTATCATAGCAAATTTAGAAAATACAGAGCCAAGAAGTAAGTTTAGATGAGGCATTATTTTACCAGACAGAGGTAGCCATTGTTAGCAACCTGGCATATCTTCTTAGTCATTTCTCTACACATATATACATTTATAGAATTTTATCTATCATCTATCTATCTATCTATCTATCTATCTATCTATCTATCTATCCTCCATGCCCAGCTTGGGGCTCAAACTCATGACTCTAAGATCAAGAGTTGCATGTTCCACCAACTGAGCCAGCCAGGCACCCTTACATTTATTTAGTTTAATTTTATTTTTTGAAAAGATTGTCTTTATTTACTTGAGAGAGAGAGTCAATGCAGAAGGGAGAGGGAGAGAGAATCTGAAGCAAGCTCTGAGCTGAGCACAGAGTCTCATATGGGGCTTGATCCCATGACAGCAAGATCACAACCTGAGCTGAAACCAAGAGTCCAATGCTTAACCAACAGAGCCACCCAGGTGCCCCTGTAATTATATAATTTTGAACCAAATATTGTGTCAAATAATATATACTATTTTGTGCCCTACTTTTATTTCCACTTAAGGTATTTATATATACGTACGGACATTTCCTCACATCTTTAAATGTTCTTCTCTGTAGAGTTAGCCTTAAAAAGATCCTTTGTACTGAAGTTTAATATAGATATAGAAAAGCACATGCATCAAAGGGTGTCACTCATTGAATTTCACAACTCATCTGTGTACCCAGCACCAGGATCGAAAGGACAGATTATTATCGTCCTGTCCACCCCCGAATGATGTCCTCAGGTCCCCTCTCCGCCACTACCCACCTCCTAGCTGGGGTTGCAGCTTCATTCAGAATTTTTACTTTGAAATAATTAGAGGAGACTGGGTACATATTGCCAAACTGCTCTTCAGCAAAAGTTGTACCAAAATTCTCTCTCCTGAACTGGGCTTGAGACCGTATTTTCCCACCCCTTCCTCTAAGCAGAGACCACCTCCTAGAAATGAAACAAAAACAGTGCAAATGGAATCCCACAGTGTCTTAGTTTGTTTTTTGTTTTTGTGTTTTTAATTACTGAGGGAAGTTTTTTGGGGGGCAGACAGGGGGATCCTGGGGTCCCATGTCCTTCTCACTTACCGGTTCTCTCCAGGCCAGGGAACCAGGACCAGAGTTACTTTCCTCTGTGCCACAGCATGTATGGCCCTGGACAAACCACATGCCATCTTTCTGACCCTCACTTTTCTCTTTTGTAAAAGGAGTTAACAATGTCATCCTAACTCCTTGCAAAGTTTTTGTTAAGATCAAAATTACACAGGCATGCAATTGCTCTGAAACATCACACGCTGTTCAGATGGTAGATAGGCATTGTTACTTTCAGTTCCTTTTCCCCCATAATTTCTGGCTACACATCACAGTACTTTGTCTTATCAGTGCCCCTGGCTGGGTGTCAGTGACATAATGACTCAAGCCTCCCTTGGTCCTCTGTGGGCCTAATGGCATAGAGAGTCACAGGATTTATGTACCATCATGGCACCAGTACTACCCAGTCAAAACCAACATGGGTCTTGTCCTGTGATAGGCGCCCTGAATCTCAGCCTTGGGAAGTGGAGGAAGTTGCTAGCACTATCCAAGACCCCCAGTGCGCCAGGCCAATGTGATGGGGGCTCTGAGGGTGGTGTGAATGTGCTGCAAACAGTATCAATACCCTCACTCTCTGGTGAGGGACCTGGAGCTCCAATCTCTTGGCTGGGGTGAGGCAGCTGCAAAGTGACAGGAACAATTGGGATGCAAGGTGTCCCCAACTCCCTGCCACTCTGATTCCAGAGACTAAATATTTTCCTTGCTGACCTATCTTCATTCCTGGGCATCCCCACATGACCAAACATTTTTAGTTAAATCTCTGAGGTCCTTGTAAAAATGCCAAGGGCGTGGGCGAGGACTATACTATATCTTTATCCACAATTGGCAGTGGCCCACAAGATGTCCTTGGTATACTTTAAACTAAACAGGGCCCCAGGATGGGTAGGGAGGAGGCCCGAATGGGAAGGTCAGACGACCTGGATTCAAATTCAGCCCATGTTCTACTGCCCTTGGCCAGTAGAACAACCAAGCAGGAGTAACTATAAGTTGCTCCCAAGTGGTCCTTCTCACAGGTTGGTGGATTGGGCTGGAGCCCAGATTGGAGCTGTTGGATCACCGGCCGCAGGACCTCAAGTTCCTTCTAAGATCCCCACCAAACCCCAGTCTTAGCTACTATGAGGAAGAGCCAAGGGGGCTGACACTCTAGGATTCTGTTTCTGATTCTGTATGGTTAGCATGTATTTTCCATCTATGCACTTGTTTACTTGTGGGCCCCAGAGTCAGACAGACTCACTTTTAAAATCTAAAATTTGGTGGCACCTGGCTGGTTCAGTTGGTGGAGCATGCAACTCTTGATCTCAGGGTCATGGGTTCAAGCCCCCATTGGGCATAGAGCTTACTTAAAAAAAAAAAACCACACACAAAACTGAGATTTCTCACTTACCCACTGTGTGACCTCGGGCAAGTCAGGTAACCTCTCTGAGTCTTAGTTTTCTCATCTGCCAAACATCTTTTTGTGTCATGAGAATGAAGAAGTCAATATATAAGCAGCGACTATTGGTGAACTTAAAAAAAAAATCAGGGGATCCCTGGATGGCTCAGTGGTTTGGTGCCTGCCTTTGGCCCAGGGCATAGTCCTGGAGTCCCAGGATCGAGTCCCACATCGGGCTCCCTGCATGGAGCCTGCTTCTCCCTCTGCCTATGTCTCTGCCTCTCTGTATCTCTCATGAATAAATAAATGAAATCTTAAAAAAATAAAATAAAAGTAAAAAAATCACCTGAATAAATGTTAGTTTTTAAATTCTATAAAACACAAAGATTGGAAGTTATTTTATCAAAGGGGAATATGTGAAGGCTGCCAAGAACTGCTGCTCAGACTTCTACTTCTCCGAGCTCCCCCTCTGCTCTCTTCTCATGGGGATGCCTCATCCCCCCAACCCTCACCTCACACCTGGGACTAGAGCATCAACACCAAGAACAGGGGTATAAGAAAAGGGGCAGATGGGTGGAGAAAGGAAGAGGGGCATGCTGTTGGCATCGCCCTCTGGAGGGGACAGCCCTGACAGGCCGAGACCTGGCTTCTGCTGCTGGCTCCACCAGCCCCTCAATTCTTGCAAGGATCCCCAGGTCCCTCTCTATCAGATGGGAACTCCAGTTCCAGTCTTGCTTATGTGGCCACTTGCCACCTTCTCTTGCAGTCCATGGGAGCCTCCAGGGTCAGGGCTGGGTTTGGAACCCCTCTTGGTGCCCTGTGGCCAGGGACTGTGGTGTCTTCCTGATAATCACAGGGCTTCAGAGCTTGTATGGGTGGATCTTGCCCTCTGAGGTCTGCAGACTCACCCTCTGGGCTGCCCTAATCCTTTGAGTCACTCTCTCAGGATCCTGTTGCCTTTGTCCTTGAGTTTTATTATTCTTGTCACCTCTCACCCCCATCTCCTAGGGCTTCAGAGCTTGTATGGGTGGATCTTGCCCTCTGAGGTCTGCAGACTCACCCTCTGGGCTGCCCTAATCCTTTGAGTCACTCTTTCAGGATCCTGTTGCCTTTGTCCTTGAGTTTTATTATTCTTGTCACCTCTCACCCCCATCTCCTAGGAAATGGGCTTCTCACCAAATGGGAAGGGCTAAGCAAGCTCTTCGGGCAGGCAGGTCTATCAGCTAAGTAGTTACCTTTGTCCTTTTTAATGTTTTCTTTTTCTTTTCCTTTTCTTTTTGTTTTTGAAACTGAATCTACAGGGAGTGGGAAGAGGACAGAGCTCGGAATAGGGCTTCTGAGTACAAGCCACAGGTTCTATCACCTACTCTCTGGGCTTCATTTTCCCCATCTGTGAAACGGGTTGGTGATAAGCCCTGCCCCGTTTTCCTCATGAGAAGATTGTGAAGAGCAAATGAAGTGTGAACAGTAAGCTCTGTGTAAACTTTAAAATGTTGTCCAAGCCTGATTATGCAGTAGAATCATCTGGATTTGTTTGTAAAACCTGAAAAACTACCACCACCACCACACCACCACCCATGTCTGTGCACACACACACACAAAAGTTAGAAACTTATGAAACATTGAAGTGAGATTTTGGTACATTTGGGGAAGAAATGAGATTTCTAGACCTTTCTGGTAAAGGTCTGTGCTGCGTACCATGCTGCAAGCATTATGGAGCTGGTATGCCAGCCTTCTTCAGTCTTTTTCCTAGTGGTTCACAGGCCCTCTGTTAGCAGTGGCCCCTTGATCTTCCAGGCTGACTCACGTTATAGCTGGGTAAGCAGGCTCAGAGGAGGGAGGACTCGCCCTTCGATTGTCAGTGGGGCTGCCACTGGGATGGGTGAAGCAGGGCACGGGCCTAGTCACTTGGGCAGGGTGGGGAAGTCAGAGCAGAGGTGGTTCCCTGTCAAGGAGCTGAAGAGAAGGAGGGAGAACCTCACGGGGAAGGTTCCCCATCCCAGCTTCAGAGGGTGAAGCAGACACCTGCCACCCGAGAGAGATAGGAGACTGGAAATCTCAGGCGCTGGTTTCTGCCATGAGCTTGCTGTGCAGCCTTGGGAAAGTCACTTAACCTCTCCGGGCCTCCATTTCACAGTCAGTAAAATGGATGCAACAGACATGTGTATTTATTTTTGGGAATGCACTGACAAGCAACTGTGTGGCAGGCACCAGCCTGGAGCCAGGGATCCTGGAAACAAGGGAGGCATAGTTCTTGCCCTCAGTGTAAAGTGTAAGCTGGAAAAAGAAACAGAGAAAATAAATGTGATCAGTGTCACTCTGGAGGGAAGGTGAGGTACTGGGTTAGTGCGTGGGAGGAGCATCTAACGTCCTCTGGGGGAGGAGGTGGGGAGGTGGTGGCATGGAAACTGAGGTAGGAAGGGTAAGTGGCAGGCAATCAGGCTGGTGGGTATGAGGACAGGGAAGCATCTACTGCCCCTGCCCCTACTCCTTTGAGGGTGAGCTTTCTTTAAAACATGTTGGCAAAGGGAGGTTCTGTGTAGCGGCTCCTGAGAGGTCCTCTCAGAACCCCAGAACACTGCCCCCGAGCCCCCATCCCGGTCCCTCCCCACGTCCCACATGTCCCTACGGAGGGTGGGTGGGGCAAGCCAAGGGAATTACAGTGTTTGTGTCTGTGTGTGGGGAGAGTATTTTTAAAGCTTGTGCTAAGTATGACTTTGCCCACAGTCTGTGGGAAGGAACAAAAAGCTATGCCTTTTTCAGGGTCCACTCGGGGCCACCACATTTCAGACCAGCTTTCCTCTCCTGGCCCCCACGTGTGACTGGCCTCACCCCAGCCCCGGGGGCCCTCCTAGAAACCCTGCGGCTGCCTGGAGGAAAGCCACTGAGGGAGGGGGAAGGCATGTTAGCCCGACGTGGGTTTAGGTCTTTAATCTTCCAGGTCTTAGCAGGGACTGGAGGTGAGATGGGGAAGTCCCTGCTTGAGAGGTGGGTCTGTCTGGGGACCTGCAAGTCCTCTGTCTGGGCTGGGAGGAGGGTGTGAGGCGGAGGGGAGACTGGCCAAGCCCCTGGGAGGCCGCGAGACCCACACAGAACAAGAGGTGGGCTCATGTGCCAGGCGGCACCTCATAAGGTTGAGAACCCCTGGTACGCGTGTGTCCTTTCAGCTGTGCCTCTCTGCCGGTCCCTCGGTCAGGTCCCTCGGAACTGGCCGTCCTGGAGGAGGCTCTGGCTGGCTGTCTTTGTCATTTGGCCTCTTTGTGTCTTCAGCTGCTCTGGCCCAGGGCTTGGTTAGTGATTTTGTTTGTTTTTATCAGGGAAGCCAAAGGGGATGAGGCAGGGACTATGGGGCTGGGGGCTCACAGAGCCCAGGACTTGATTGTTTTGGTTGTTTATTGCCCTTGTGAGAAACCACTCCAAAGGATAATGGCTTAGCACAACAATCGTTTTATTTGCTCACCATTCTACAATCAGGGCTGAGATCACCTGGCCCATTCTTCTGTTCTCCTGCTGGTTTTGTTGGGGTCACTCGTATGTCAAGCTGGTGGGTTGGCTGGGGTCCAGGATTTGCTGGGATACAGGACGGTTGAGGTTTTCTCTCTCCATTTGGCTTTACAGCTTCTCCAAATGGTTTCACCAGACTCGGTACGGGGCAGCTCTGGGTTCCCAAGATTGCAAAAGTGAAACTTAGCAGGCCTTCTTAAGACTGAGATCTGGAAACTGACCCTGAGCCACTTCTGTTGTGTTCTGTTGATTAAAGCAAATCAGGATCCAATCCAGATTCGAAGGGGAGGGTGATAATACTAGGAGGTGGGTCATGGGAGTCATCAATAGAACAGGATCTCACACTGGCTGGTAGAGAAGGCTGCATGTGTGGGAGACCTTATCCTTCAACTACCTTCTTCTTCTTCTTTTTTAAGATTTTATTTATTTATTCATGAGAGAGAGAAAGAGAGAGGCAGAGACACAGGCAGAAGGAGAAGCAGGCTCCATGCAGGGAGCCCAACACAGGACTGGATTCCAGGTCTCCAGGATCAGGCCCCGGGCTGAAGGTGGCGCTAAACTGCTGAGCCACTCGAGCTGCCCCTTCAACTACCTTCTTAATGGATCTCATGATCGGGCCACTGGCATCATCGTCTCAGCAGCTGACATGACATAGCCCCTTAAAGTCATTTTTAGGGTATATCACATTTGGAGACAGCAGTCAGGTACCCTTTGCTCCCCAGTAGCTAGCAAATGCTCTAATCCTGCAAGACACTTGTTCATCTCCATAGCTTAAGCCAAAGAACAATGGTGGAGTTTCAGGCAGAGTGAGGCTGTCCAGGAGGGTGACAGGAGTGGAAGGTTTTCCCTGCAGCTCACATCACAGTAGGTTGGCCATTCCATCTGTGACCGCCAGGCTCAAGGAGGATGGTTAGGAGGATATTTCCTAAGCATTGTTCCCTTACCAGTGTTGGGTCAGGAGGAAATTGTACCTTAAGGGCAATTTTGAAATGTACTGATACAGAGGGTAGAACTTCTTTTCAGCCAAATTCCTGAGCATAATAGCTTCTATGAGGTCACCTGCTGAGAGCTGATGGCCACTGAAGAAATCCTGCCTGAGAATATTTTGAGTCACAGCATGCTTATAAATTTGACAAAAGAAATAATTTTCAAAAAATTAGTATTTTATATTATTTATTATTACTTATTCTATGCGAGTCACTAGCCGGAGTGTTTTATTACATTGACTCACTTACTTCCTACCGTAAGACTGTGAGATCACTACACACTCCATTTCACAGATGTGGAAACTGAGGCTCACAGAGAGGTTAAAGGGCTTACCCCAGGCCACTTAGCTATAAGCGGCAAAGCCAGGCTTCCAAGCCAGAGCCTTCACTGCTGGTTATGTGGCTTTAAGGGGCCGTGCATCAGGTCCTTACCCTTATTAAGGAACCTGGCTCTTTGTCCTTCCCCTGAGCAGAAGGGCTCATGCTTTGAATCATCACTCAACTTTGGAAAATGTTGCTGCTTCTAAGAAACAACTAGTTAGAACATTTTTCCTGGCTTGACACTTCTGTTCTAAAACCCTGTTCCCCTTTTCTCTGTCTCCTTGTATCATGTATATAATTACATATATATGTTACATATACCTATGTGTATATATCAAGAAACATAAATGTGTATTCCTAAATCAGAATATTTTAACTAACAGATAAGCAAAATAAAAAAAGAGTTAAACAGTAAACCCAGGAAGAATTTCCTGCTGGCTCAACAAACACAATCACATCCATAAATATAACTACTGTCACTTTAATAAATAAAAGAGAAGAATAAACACAGGTCATGTGTCTTCACTGAATGGCCAATTGCTGTTGCCAGAGACTGAGCTACCGGCTGACACTAGGTATTGACACACAGAGCAGTTATCATTGCAATTAGCTACCTGCAAACACTGGGCACTGGTATATGCTGAGCAATAGTGGACATTACTGCCACTGGACTTTTTCTCTTTGTGGATATCAGCCGTTGGTGGGGGCTGCCACTGATGGACATTAAGTATCGATAAATATTAGGTATCAGTGAACATTTGCTCCCTTACCAGCATTAGCCAACACAGAACACTGAGCATTGATGGGCAAGGCCCCAGTAGCCTATGATGACCTCTACTGTCTTGGCAGAGGGTAGGCCCCTGCCCCAGACATGCTTGGCAGTCTTGTGCATAGAAACATCCTGTGAGCTGGTTTGGAAGCAGATGGTGGGTGCTAGTATGTATATCTTCATCTGCCCTCTCTGAGAACCCTTTGGCTACGACAATTTGGGGACCTCAGGGGATGGCACGATAACATCCATGGTGGGAAATTCCTGGGTTTGAAAGAATAATTGGTTCCCAGAAGGCGACGTTACACACAAATATACACAGATACTCTTCTGCCATCCTGACCAACATTGGGTGTTTGCTCCTTCCTTCTCTGTAAATGGTGTGATTAAAGCACAGCAGGGCTGGTTTCATGGGCTGTGGGACCTTAGAAGGGCCTTGGTTTAATGCCCGGCTCTTGCCATCTTGAAATTCTCAATAATTTTGAATGAGTCCCTGTATTGCCATTTTACACTGGGTCTCGCAAATTATGTAACTAGTTCTGAAGCACAAAATCCAGGTCATGTGCCATGCGACCTTGGGCTGCTCTTCTCTGGGTCTCAGTCTCTACATTTTTGATACAGGGCTGGGGGTGGGGGCAAGCAGATGGGGGGATGGAAGGAGGGAAGGACATTGACTTTGGTCTTTGTTTTTTCATGCTCTATTACGTAGAATTAATGATCTGATTGGAGATACTTAGAGTTGCATAACTTCCCTGATTTATTTTCAACAGAAAAATAAATAGAACCCAGTGTTTTTTTGTTTTTTTGTTTTTGTTTGTATGTTTGTTTTTGGTTTCTCAGAGCACCTCTGCCCTTTCTGACATGTAGAATCTGCACAGCTGGCCCAGCCACTGAAGTAGGACATGCAAGAATGACTCAAAATTGATCAGATGAAGCCAGGCCCAGGCTGTACCCTCATCTGTATGGTGACAATATTACCTGGGGCAGCTGTGGTGAGGAGGAAGTGGTATCTGTACTCCAAGTCCAAGGAATGCGTGTCTAGTAAGTGGCAGCTGTATTATTAGTGAAATGCAAGGAAATGTTTGTGAACCAGCCTGTGACATGATGACAAACTGCCTCGGTTGTCTGCTCATCCCTAAACTCAACTGATGTGTACTGAAGGCCTATTCTATGTTTGGCACACAGAGCAAAGATCTTGTGGGTAATTGCTCTGCAACTCTACAATCCTAAATCTTTATGAAATTCTTCAGTCATTTTTTAAAAAAGATTTAATTCATTTATTTGAGAGAGCATGAGCAGGGAGGAAGGGCAGAGGGAAGGGAAAAGCACACTCTCCACTGAGCAGGGAGCCCAATGTGGGGCTTGATCCTAGGATACTGAGATCACCACCTGGGCCAAAGGTGGACACCCACCTGACTGAGCCACCTAGGTGCCCCAAATTCTTCGGTTCTGAGTCCATTATCAAAATATGAGTCTAAGACTACCAGATTCTGTAATCTATTTCCTAAATCTGTGGTTGAAGCAGGGAATAAGCATTTATGGAGTGTCTATTTTGTGCCAGGTACTGTGCTTGATGCTTTATGAACGTTACTTTATTTATGCCTACAGTCCTGTGGAGGGAGATATTTTCACCCACATGCTCCAGGCTCAGAGAGGTAAAGTGATGTGGCCAAAGTTCCACAGCTGGTTTGAGACAGACCCAAGATTTTAATTAATCCTTTTCTGCGAATCCCCAAAACGGAATCTTTGTACTCATCTCTATAATTCTGTAAGATTCTAATGTCTTCATTCTTGGCCCCATCATCCCAGGAGGACAGGGTGCGGCCGCGCGAAGGCCTGGTGGTCAGGGGATGGAGATGCTGGCCCCCGCCCCCTGACCCGCGCAGGCCCACTTGGGCCTCCCCGGCCCTGGCGCCGCGACGCCTCGGACCGGAGCCGTCTGGCCATGTGTGGCCACATGGTGGCGCTGCAGGCCGGGAGCCTCCGGAAGGGGCGTGGACGCAGGGTTAGGTGAGGGCCGCTGGCCCGCGGGGCCTCGACTCTCCCTAAGGTTTGCGGGAGGCCAGGGCTGAGGGATGGGCGGGGTAGTGCCCGCACGGGAAGGAGGAGCCCCCCAGTGTGACGGTCCCATCCTCACCTGTGGCTGCAGGCGTGAAGCTGCAGCCCAGGGCAGAGGTGACCTACCCCAGAACTTGTCTCCTGCAGGAGGCCTGGCCTCCCCATCCTGCCTTCAGCACTGCTTTGTCCCCATTGTAAAGACACTTCTGATCCGTGACCACCCCCTCTTCAGGAGGGCTTTGGCCCAGCCTCACTGGGTTCAAGTCCCTAGGATCCCTCCCCTGCCCCTTCATTTGAAGGCTTTCTCGTAAGAGGGGATGAAGGAAGGCTGGAGAACCAGTCTGAGGACTGTGAGTGCTGGGGTCTCGTCCTGATACCTACTTCCATGTTAACCGATGGGTGCTAGCCTCCTGCTCCTGGAGCCCAGCCTGGGTGGGGGTGTGCGGGGGGCAGTGGCAAGTGACACAATAGGCTAGCTTCCCAGCCCTACCCACAGCCTGAGTGTTCTGGGTTCTGTGCTATTGTTCACCCATAACTCCCTCCTCCTGAGTGTCCTCCCCCTCTGTCCAGGTCCACTTGGCTTTCTCAGCTCTGTGGACCAGTCTCCTCCAGGAAGCCTTCCTAATTCCATCACAAGGCTCTCACAGCTCCCTGTGCAGCTCTTGCGGTCAGGTACCTTCTGTATGTCCTCACTTACACTCCAAGGACATGAATCCCTTGGCACAGAGTACATATCAGAAAAAAAACTTGTCATTGTTGGTGATGGATGGTCCCACAGACCTTGGCTGGTTAGAGGGGACAACTGATAGACCTCAGAGCCATTCAGAGGAGCTGGAAGTAAGTTCCCTGTGACTGGAAGTATGCACATGGGAGTTAGGGTGCCACAGCAGGCAAAATGCCAAGAAGGACCAAGTACTGCTGGAGCTCAGATCAGGGAGGGGAAGGGGGACCTTGGGGAAAGCTTCTGAGGAGGTGGGAACTGGGTCTAATAGAGTGGGGAGCAGCTGAGAGGCAGGGATGGGGGAAGGGCAGGGCCCATGACAAGGTCATGGACTTGAGGCAGCAGGGAGAGGGGAGAGAAGGGTAGACAGGGTGCAAGCCACAGTGAAAGGAGCAACCCATTCCTGAAGGACTTCCTCCTCATATCAGCACACCGTTCAAATCCTGTGAGGTTGCTGGGCTTTTCTGGAAGAACAGGCTACCCAGGGCACATCTGTGGATGCGGGTGCAAGGATGGAAAGAGGGACTGTTTGTAGTGTTTATTAAATCAAGGACCGGGTAGGTGTAGGGTGGGCCTGGTGGGGGAGGATGGAGCTCTCACTGTCCTGTGGGCATCTCTGTGGGACCAGCCCACGGAGCCCCAATGGGCCACCTATGCCTGGCTTCTCCCCCAACACCTCCTCCCGCAAGGCATCCCCAGGACACAGCATTACAAAAGTGAACAAATGCAATGTTTTCCTTCTTTTACAAATGACACGTTTCCAGCCCCTGCCGGCAGGGGTGGGGGGATGGGGGTGGTCCAAGTGACAGTCCATTACAAAGGCAACAATTTTTATAAAACAAATACTAAGGAAAGAGCCCAGGGCTGGGAAGTTGAGATGCCACCTGGGCGGAGCATAAACACTGATGGGGGTACCCGCCTCCTGATGGATGGGTGAGATAGGGCCTTGGGCTCAGAGCTAGTGGGAGGCTGAACCCAGGAGGCCCCTTGGGGTTTCCAGAACTTCATTGACTTCCAAGACCTGGGTTTCGAAGCAGTACCTCAGGGGTCACTGGATGCATTTTCATTCTTGACACTGGGGGACCCCATGCCAGAGTGGGGAAACTGGTAGGCCTCGAACTGGCTTGCCTGAAGCTTCCAGAGACTCCGCGGTGACCTGACTTAACCAGTGCCACACAGCTGGTTATGGGGCCCAGGGTCCCACCTCCGAGGTCCTTGCCTGTCCTGGGATGCGGGAGCCCGGGAAGGGGACAGAGGGCATGACTTAGAGAAGACAGAAAAGTAAAAGGGCCTCCCTGGGAGGCAGGGTGCTGGGGCCGGTCATGCCTCTGCTGCATTACCTCAGATTAGCCATGTTCCTTTTCTAGACCTCCGCTGCCCCCTTGGTTGCGAGAAGGTGCACTTGGTATTTTTTTCTAGTCCCTTCCATGACGAAGGTTCTACCCAGGTTCTAGAGGAAAAGAAAAGGAGGAAGAAAAAAAAAAAAAAAGAAAAAGAAAAGGAGGAAGGAGGCCTCGTGTGCCCAGAACAAAGAGAGGGACTGCCTTGTAAAAGCCGCCCCTGCCCATGTGACTGGACTGCAGGCCCGAGGGGATGCTCAGCTGTGGGCCTGACCTCAGCCCTGCAGCAGGGGCTCTCTTCCACCCTCCTTCTGTCACAAGTCAGGCTGGCCCAGGCCTGAGGGAAGGCACTTTGGGGACAAAGTGGGGAAGGACAGCAGGGACTGCTGTCTGGTTTGGCATCAAAGACTTTCTCCTTATGGTTTGGGGGATGACAAAGGGGGCAAGACTTTGCTCCTGGGTGTTGGTCCCAGGTCCAAAGCCTCCCCCTGGGTCCACAGCTCTTTTCCAAGGATGCTGCCACACGGGCCTGCAGGGTCTCCCCCACCCCCGGCGTTGGCGTTGGCACATGAAAATATAAGTTACCCAGGACCTGAGGAAGCCCAGGGCAGCAGTTTGTTCTGTGGCCCCAGGCTACACCATTCGTCACAAAGTGTTGGAGCGCTCAGCAGCCGATCCCCGGGCATCTCTGCAGTGCAGGGCCACCTTGGGGCTAGAGCTAGGCTGCCGGGGGTAGGCGCCCTCCCGCACCAGCCGCTGGCACCGCATACCCTGGCCCACACTGATGCTCTGCAGTGCCGGCAGGTGGATGAGCAGCGTCTCGGGCAGAGGCAGCAGGCCCGTGCCTGACAGGTCCAGCTCCTGCAGGGAGCCCAGGCCTGAGAATACCTCAGCTCCTGCCCACTTGAGTTTAGGGTTGCCTGACAGGTCCAAGACCTGCAAACTCTGCAACTCACGAAAGCCATAGGGCGCCAGCTGGGGGAGGCCTTGCAGGCTGCCTAGTGACAGGTGTGTCAGGCCCGCCAGCCCCCTGAAGGCACCGGGGCCCACGGCAGCCAGGGGATTGCCATCCAGGCTCAGGTAGCGCAGGGGCAGGTCCCGGAGGTCAGGGATGGTGCGGAGCCGGTTCCAGGCCAGGTTCAGGCTCTGGATGGTGGGTGTGGGCAGGCTGGCCCCCGCAGGGTGGGGCACAAGGCGGTGGATGAGGTTGTGGGAGAGGTCCACGTGCAGCGCCCGGCCCTGGCTGTGGGTAGTGAAGGCCGACACTGAGACCTCCCGGAGCCGGTTGTGGCTGAGATTCACGTCGCTCAGGGGTGAGCTGGTGAAGCTTTCCGCCGGCAGGGCTGCCAGGCCGTTGTGGCTGATGTCAAGCGACTCCAGGTAGCGAAGGCGGGAGAAGGCGGTGGGTGAGATGCTGGTGAGCAGGTTGTGGCTGAGATCCAGCCCAGCCAGCGTGGTATAGCCTGGCCCTGCCAGCACCGACTCATTCACGGTCTCCAGCCGGTTGGAGGACAGGTCCAAGTGGGCGGTGTCCAAGGGGATGGGCACGGGCACGATGTGAGGGCCCAGGCCACTGCAATCCACGCGGGTCAGGCTGAAGCTGTCGAAGAGGCCAAAGGTCTCCACCTCGCACTGGCATCCAGGGAAGCATGGCCTGGTCGTCTGGGCCCCGCTCACAGCAAGCAACAGCAGTGGGGGCAGCAGCAGGGGCCACAGCATGGTGGGGGCTGGAAAGAGAGCCACAGGTGAGGGACGGGAGCAGGGACCCCATACCAGATGGTTCTTACCCCACCACAAAAGACATGAGCTGGCCTGTGTAGGCGCAGCTGAAAGGTGCCACCACTACCTATCCTCCCAGGATTCCTGGCCTGGAACACTCTTCCTCGTGTAATTCCTGGTCCCCATTCCTCTCTGGCCTTGGTCTCTCCACCTGTATGGTGAAGGGGTTAGGTCAGATTGGTGGATTTTAAACTGGAAGCAGCAGAACACTTTCTTAAAAAAAGATTAGCAGGTAAAAGCAGGCATGTTCTGGCTGATGTGATGGTGGGACTTGGAACTTCCAGGCCTGTTTACAACCCTAGTGGAAATCTCCTGGACTGGATGGGTCTTTGGTCTCCCTCTCCAGCCCTGATGCACTAGGGTCCATGGGCTGGTCTTGCTCCAGATCCTAGCGGGGAGGGGCTAGGGTGCTGGGGGCCATCCACCCCTGCCGCACGTGTTGGGTGCTGGGGGCTGCGCTACCTGCCTCCTGGTACACACTCCCCCTGAACCTTCATAATTACAGGAACCGCAAGGCGGCTCTTTCTATTGCCACTTCATGAAGAGAGAACGGAGATGCAGAAGGTCCAGAAAGCTATGCACGGCCACATGTACGGGGGGGGGGATGGACCCAGATGGAGTATAGAGGAAGCATGACTCACTGTCATGGTTTCGCAGGGGCTGAGCCATGTCTGAGACCCACACACCATCCCCCGAGACTGAAGCCTCTCCCTGCAAGGGGGGCCTTCAATAACAGTCCCCATGCTTCCCCTTTTGTGGGTAACAACAGCTGAATCCCTAGGCTTAAGCCCCCTCCCTGGCCTGTCCTCTAGATCCACGCAGGATCCTTATTCCAACTGGGGACCCTGTGTCAAGACTTCCAGATGGGCTCTGGGGACACCTGTCCAAGCCTCATTCCCCTTGCCCTGTCCCTACCCACAGCTGATACACTCTTAACGCCCCTTTGGCCCTTCCTTTAGCCCAGGGCAGGCAGCTGGGCTGGTTCCTTCATTGTACTGATGAAGAACTAGAGGCTCAGAGAGGAACAGGGTTTTAGCCCAAACTAATAAAAGTAGGACAGGATTAGAACCCAGGCCTGCTCAATCCCAATTCCCCTCTTTTCATCTGCTTTCCTCCAGCAGGACTGGTCAAGTACCCAGCGGAGATAGTCCCAAGAGGCGCTTTTCCCACTGACACATGCTATGACGCAAGCCACGTCCCTTCCTGGCCTCAGTTTCCCTCCTGTACAATTGTAACAGGAGCTGCCAGCGACACCAGCACATACATTGTCACATTCATTCCTCACACCCACGCATGTCTGTGTGACCCAAAGCCTGAGTTCATGCCCACTGCAGCTCCAGGGACAGATGTGCTGAGGGAGAGGCTTGCAGGGGGATGAGGGAGGGTTGAGTAGTAAAAGCCTCCTACCACAAAGTCTGTGGCTGCCTCCTCCTGCTACACAGTGTCCACTCCACCCAGGGGACAGATGGCACCTAGCCTCTCCCCAGCAGGTCTCTTCATTTGGGGTGGCCCTGCCCCCCTGCCCAGTCTCCCCTGACATCCCCCCTATCCCTCCCACTGGCCCTCGGGGAGGGAGCAGCTGGATAGCATTACTGGCCCTACATGAAACTTTAAAGGGGCAGCTATCTGATCTGCACTCTGGCTCTACAGGGAGCAGCGAGAAGTGGGGCTCTTCTCTCTGCCCCCCCTTCATGTGGGCCTCTCCTCTCCCACCCCTTTCTTTTGTAGAGTTCAATTTGAGGATTAAACCTGGCCCAGGTGCATCCTGGACTTGGTCCCAACTGAGACAGGACAGAGTGTTCCAATGTCTGGAACCAAAAGAAAAATATTGAGTTACTCCAAGCCCCCTTTGTTCTGCTGGTTGAACTTCTCACCACAGGGGCTCATTACTACCCAGAGCCCCACCTTCCCTGCCAAAGCCATCTGCCCATACCCACCTTCCTGGGGTTTAAACAAACACAGCACACACACAAAAGCCCTGAGATTACCCTTTGGTTCCCAAAGGTGATTATACAATGTGCTTATTAAATGCCAGATGGCCCCCTCGTGAGCTCCTGCTTATGTAACCCGCAGCCCGAACACAGCCCAAGCCCTCTCCTCTAGAGCAGGGGCTTCTCGTCGCCCTCCCAGGCCTCCACCTGTCCTCTGCACTACAAGGCAATAATTCCTGCCCTGCCCTCTTCACATGACGTGACTCAACTCCCACCAAAGGGCAATGCAAACTGTGAAGAGCTGTGCACCAGTGCAAGATGGTCATACCAAGCCACTGGAGATAGGGCAGCTGACTTTGTAAAGGGGGCAGTAGTGCAGGTGGAGGCCCACCTGTGTACCTGTGCTTGTGCCTGTTCCTGGAGCACCCTGGACGAGGCCCGTGCCCAGCCCTGCACAGCGGCCACCTCGGCCGGGGCCCCTGTTCTGTGCCAGGCCTGGACATTCCCAGTGGCAGGTGGTTGGAGCCGGTGACGACGGGCTAGGGCTGGACTCGCATTCTCCCCCACGTCTGCAGCTACTCCTGGAGGTCAGCTGGTGTCTGTTTTAGAGGACATGGAGGATGACACAGGGGAGGTGGGCAGAGACTGGAACTGTACCAGGCTGCAGTAACCTCACAACTGGTTCAAGTGGAACGCACGCTTCCGTACTTTGCTGGGAAAGGAGGAGGGAGGCGCCATGGTCTTTAATACTCAGTGGCTCTGGGGGAGCAGGGGGGCTTTCGTGAGCTCGCAGCAGAGCCCTGAGGTCTCTCGGGGGGTGCGGTGGGGTGGGGTGGGGGGTTGGAGATGGTCCCAGGCAGTCAAGAGAAAGGAGAAATCCCTGAGATGCCTTACCACTGTGGAGGCGTGGGCCAGTGTCTGAGAGTCAGGGTCCCTGTCCTGAGCAGAGGACGTCCCTCCTGGGGTAACATCAGGAGGGGTGCCTTTATAGGAGTGTCTCAGAGATGCTAGGGCCTGGCACTGTGGCTCCATGCCCTTAGCCAAAGGCTCAGGAGCCAAGGGAAAGGTGGAACTTTCTCAGGGGTAGACTGAGGGAAGATAAGGAAAATTCTCACCTTTATAGCTCTTTATAGTTCATAAAAGGCCTTTGCTCATTTGCTGCCACGAAGGCTATAGTGTGGGATATGCAGCCTGGCACCTTAGTGACGAGGAGGCTGTAGCCCACTGTGGGATGATTTTCCATGGCCCCCTGGCAAGGTGGTGGCAGCCCATGTTCAGGCTCTGGTCTCCTGATTCTGGGCTAGGGTTTCCCAGCCCACTCAGGATGGCTGCTGAAGCCTCCTGGGCATCTTACGGAGTCCATAAAAATCGTGCTCAGAAAAGTCGGCGGCCTCATAGAGGGGGCTGATGCCATAATGCTAGGTATCATAAGGATAAATTGCATGTCTAGGAAAATTATAACTATCCATTTAAAAAAAAAGAAAAACAACCAACCCAAATCCTAATTCTGGAAAGTCTAGAAGAAAATATATCCACCCAACAGTAGTTTTTCTTTAGATCGTAGAACTTCGAGATATTTAAACATGTCATAATCTCTTTTTCTCCCCCTATTTCCTCTCTTATGGTGGAAATATATATAAACCACACTGAGAAACACACTAATGAAGCCTCCTCAAAGACCATGGCCATCTCTTTCTCTGATCTTGGCTAGCCATGATCTCGGAGTCTCAGTCTCTCCATCTGTAAAATGGAGAGGTAAATAGCTACTTCACAGGACTGTCACGGAGATGAAATAAAATGGTGACAGTTAGGCACCTGGCAGGATTCTGAGCACATGGGGAGACTGCAGTGTGGACCACCCTGTCTTCCTCCACGGATAGGGAGCAGGTGTGTGGTGGGGGCAGCAGGTGGGCCTGACCCATCTCTCTTCCTCCTTCCTTCAGCACACGTTTGAAACATGTCAAAGCTCTTATCGGCACCCTCTGGGAGAGCAGTTCTTTCCTGGGAGGCATACTGTTTTTCAACAGGGCTGCTGGATCGGAGAAGGGATGAGCAATGTGAGTTCCCCTGGATAGAAACCACCAGCCTCAGCTCCGTGAAGAGGAAAGATCTTCAGAGAGCCAGAAACCTTGGACGCTAACTTGCAGTGAAGACCAGGTGAGTCACTTTACCAGTCCGGACCAGTTCCTTAGACTGAATTTGGACTGGTAATGGTGGTCCCATCAGCTTCGGAGGGAACGGTTGTGAAGATGAGACTTGGAAGCTGAATATTCCCATAGAGAAATGAGGCTCCAGGGAGGTGGAGGCCACATGATGGAAAGATGATGTCTTTTGATCCTACCTACAGCCATACCACACTGTGGAGGTCACTGCTCAATCACAGCACTGCCTCCTAGGGAACCGCACTGGGCCTCAGAGCTTTTCCTGACGTGGTGCTCTAGGAGGCCTCTACCCACTGATCAGGGTTGATGAGAACTGTCATCCTGGGATCAATTCCCTGATCTGAAGGACCTACGATGCTGGGAACAGGAGTCACATGCCTAACTGGGCAACTCTGGGAAGTGACTTCCTCTCAGCCAGTTTCCTCACCTAAGATGGAGACAACCCCTTCCTCCAGGAGTTGCTGTGAGGACCAGAGACCACAGTGCCAGGACCTGATGGATGAGCCACTGAGAGTGCTTATGCCTCTCCTAGGCTGTGTGGTAGGAGCCCCCCGGGAGCCCCTCCCCATCCCCTTCCCCATCCACTCTCCGGGGGCTGAAGGGGAGGCAACAGGACAACTGTGCATGGTGACAAGCACCCGCCTGGCCTGTCCACATCTATGGACACATCCCCTCTCCTCTTGGAGTCTCAGCTCCTCTGGTTTTGCCCAGACAGTGCAGCTCCAGCATCTCAGGAGTTCAGTTTGTGCCAGAAGCATTTACTCAATCTCTCTTAAGTACAGGTGCTGTGTGAGGCCATGTGAGGTGTATGTGGGGTGAGGGTGGGGGTACCAGACCTCACAAGGCTTACAGACCAGCAGTGGGGACAGAAGGGCAACCCAGGACAGGGTCACTAACACCTGCCTTGGCCTCTAGTGCTGGGTGTACCCCCATTGTGTGACCCTCAGAGTTTTATTTCTTTGGGCCTCAGTTCTCTCACCTATGTAACAGTACAGACTCTGCCTCCCTCTGGGACCCTGTGATCTACCCCGGGAAGAAAGGGAAAGGCAGACAGGTGGCCATCATCGAAGGCAAGGGAGGAAAGGGATCTTTGGCCCAAGATGTAGCCGTGCTTTTCCAAACCCCAACCTGCAGATAAAAGACCCTGATCAGCCTGGTTACAGAACACACAGACTTTACAACCTGCCCACCCTGGGTTTGGGGGGCATAGCATAAGGTCCTCTGGGCAGGGGCCAGGAGTTATTCCTTGATGGAACCACTGTGACTCTAAGGGAAGTTTGCTGATGGCCCTGTGAGGTCAAGAGACTAAATCGTGTGGCTATTTACTGGCAGACCCCGGGAACGTCTCCCTACCGTGACACCCCAGGCCCTGCTAGGAGAGCCTCCAGGACAGCTTTGGTTACCTCACTCCCCTTCTCAAAAACCTCCCAACTTCTTCTACCTCCAGAAATCAAGTTCACTGTGGCACAGAGGCACCTGCAGGCTGTCCTCACAGCCCTCCCTCCCCGAGCTGAGCCCCTATCTTAATGTGAACCTACGGTGGTGAGCTCTGCAGAACTCTTTGCCCTTGCTTGCACTTCCTCCAACTCAGAGAATTCCGAGTGGGGAACTGCAAGGTCCCCCAGAGAGCACGAGTAAGAGTAACCGAGGGGGTAGTGACAACAAGGAAATGGCAGAGCAGGGCCCAGGACCCGGGTTCCGATGCCTGACTGCTGCCGGCAGCACCCGCATCCACCTGGCCTGCCCCGGCCCTGCCAGCAGAACAAAACCTGTTCTGTCCGACTCAGGCCCCGGAGCCACCTCTCCCACTCCGGCCTCTCCCACCATCCACGTGCCTCCTTTGGATGCATACTGACGACATTCTCTACCGTTATTTACCTGCCTGTCTCCTGGCTTGAAGTGTGAGCGGCTTGGGGCAGTGACTCTGCCTTCTTCACCTGTTCACCCCTTCCCCCTTCTGGGGACAGAGCCAGGCCTGGAGGCCATGGCAAACACTGTTGGATGAATGAACAGGCCAGTAATTCAGGATTAACTGCTGGACTCAGACCCAGGTGTAAATCCAGCCCCGTACTTCCTTGCCTTAGGCAAGTGTCAACCTTGTTGGGTCTCAGTGTTCTCAAAAGGGACAACAACACAGGGCTGGCCAAAGCTTCATGGGATGGTGTGTGAAACACTAGGCTCAACGTCTGCCTCATGTTAAGTGCTCGATGTGTGGTAGTCAATGATGCTGATGATTTATTAAGCTTCCAGAAGGCAATGGC
Source organism: Vulpes lagopus (assembly GCF_018345385.1). Taxonomy (NCBI): domain Eukaryota; kingdom Metazoa; phylum Chordata; class Mammalia; order Carnivora; family Canidae; genus Vulpes; species Vulpes lagopus. The sequence goes on along the minus strand of NC_054838.1, from coordinate 27,741,961 downwards.
CGTGTTATTCTTCTTAGGTTTTTCCCTTCCCAAGTACCCAGCGCAGTGCCAGGCACCCCGGCAGGTCTGTGACTGCTTATAGTAACATTCTCCAGGCAGTGTGCTGGTGTCGGCTGGCCAGGCCCCAAACTCCCTCCTCCTTCTCTGAGATCTATCTAGAACTCGGGGTTCTGGCTTAGGCCTGTCTAAGGCCCCAGGTGCCTGCTCCTGGTGCCACACCACAGCATTTCTGAGCCAAAGATTTGCCAGCTTCTCACGACAACTTCAAGGGGGAGCCCCTGGCATGGGAATGAGGTGGGTGGGAGGCTGAGCCTTGGGCTGGACCAGGGCCCTAGCACCCACCTGAGACTGCTTAATGCTGAGCTGCCTCCCACCCTGCTCCCTCGGCCAAGAGCTCACTCCAGCTGATGCCAATTTCCCCCAGGTGGAAATTCCATTAACATCCGCTCCATGCCCCAACATCACCACCCACTATCTCCCCTCCCCGCCCCGCCCAGCCAACCACTTAAGTCAGCTCTGGAAACGCAAGGCAGAAAGAATTTCAGGGCCAAACTCCTGGAGCCTTGAGGACTGGCTCTCCCAGCAGAATTGCTAATGCCACACATCTGTACAAACACGTCAGCTCACCACGCACTTCTACATCACCACCTCCTCTCTGCCTCATCACAGTCTTTGACCATGGGGATTACTCTATTTTGCAGACGGCTGGCATTATTCAGTGGCGTAGTAGAGGAACCAGGTCTCAAACCCAGATGTCTGAGCTCCAAATCCCTCACACCACTGTGACTCAACTTACAAATGGGCCCGCATGGGCAACGGCTACAGTTGATCGTGCTGGACTATGATTATGTTTACCAGTCTGTCCTCCTGTGAGCAAGGATGGGGTCAGATTGGTTTTTATATCCTTGTAGCTAAGCACTGGAACTGGCATAAAGCAGGTACTACATGAAGATGTACCAGGCATTAAAATACTACTTCACCAAAGAACACCTCTGAACCTTTCCAATGCCTCAACTATGACCTGTTCGGTCACCCTGCAAGATCAGCAGAATAGACGGTACTGTATCTATCCTACAGCTATGTGAAGAGACCCAGAGAAGTTTGGTGATCTATCCAGAGTCATGCAGCCAGTGAGGACAGAGGCTGGACTCAGGATCCAGGTATTCTGACTCCCAGTGCCTGGCCTCCTCTATGACATTATCCCTGGTGCAGGTGGGCCCAGCAACCTTGCCCGAGGAGGATGTTCTACAGGGAAATGGGCAAGACTCCCAAAACTGTTTTCTCTGCTGTGAAAGGCAGCCTGTGTGGAGTCACGGGGAGGCAGTCTGGGGCAGAGGAATGGGTTTTGCAGCCAGGCAGACTGGGCTCTGACCCCAGAGTGCCTCCCTGCTAGGAGGCTTACCTGTGCCCTCACCCCTGAGTCTAAGCTTTCATTTGTTTTTTGTTTTTTGTTTTTTTAAGCTTTCATTTGTAACATGGTGAGAATTCTAGTATTGCTCCCAGCAGGTCACTGGGATGATTACACAAGGTAAAATGAAGACTTAGTCCCAGGGCTGGCACGCATTGGTGCTCACTGCATGTGGGTTCCTGCCCCCCAATGGCTGCTTTCAGGGGCCAGGAAAGAAAAAGGAGCTGAGACAACAGAAGGTCAAAGATAAGGCAGGGGCAGAGCTTAAAGAATCCAAAATGTACCCAGAAGCCTTGGATTCTCTCCTAATGCACCATCCAGGGCCCTGCCTGGGCTACAAATGCTGGCTGACCTGGATCTATCAGGGAATTGGGAAGGGGTCTGGAAAGGTTGCAGAAGCCAAAGCAGGCTGAAGCAGGTGTGTCACCTGTGACAGAAAGAATCAGCAGCCACACCTGAGTAGATGGTCACGGTCTCCACTTCTTCCCCCACCAAGCCAGGCAGTTACCTCCCCCTGCCCAGGTTGGGCTCAGGAGGCCTCCTGGCCTGGACTGTTACAACAGCTTTATTCCTGGGCCTCTGCCTCTGATTGTCAGCCTTACTGTGTGCTAGAGTACAATCCCAACAGAAGAACAGGACCTCACCCCTGCTCCCACTTAAAACCTATCCTGCATAGAGAGCTTGCCAGACTAGGAGCCTATCACGCCTTTGCATCGGTTATTCCCTCTGATGAAGAGGACAGAGATGCTCTTTTCTTTGTCTACCATGCACCTGGGCTTTGTCCCCCTGGGCTCTCATGGCTAGGACTACAGGTGAAGCTTGCTCTGCCTTTTTTTTTTTTTTTTTTTTTTAGATTTTTTATTTATTCATGAGAGACAGAGAGAGGCAGAGAGAGAAGCAGAGGGAGAAGCAGGCTCCATGCAGGGAGCCCAATGTGGTTCTTGATCCTGGGACTCCAGGATCACACCCTGGGCCGAAGGTAGGTGCTCAACCGCGGAGCCACCCAGGGATCCCTGCTCTGCCTTCTATTGTCAGTGCACTCCAACAATGTAAGGCAGACTACAAACCTCGTCTCATATTGTTAGCACATGTAAGTCACCATCCTATTTAACATTCACAACAGATTGGTGGTGAGACAGGAATTACTCTGCTCACATTTGAAGGATAAGAAGACCGAGAATCCGAGGTAAAGTTACTTGCCCAAGGTCACAGAGCTAGGAAGTGACAGAGTGGGAATAAAATCTAGGTTTTGGCTCAGCTCTGCCTGCAGATTGGTCTCCCAGTCTCCAGCACAGCCCACAAGCCAGAGGAAGTTTTCCTAGAATGACCAATCCTACCCTATTATGCCTGCTTAGACCCTCCAGCAGCTCTCTACCACCTGCAGGTTCAAATCCTGGCTCCTAGACCTGGCATTTAAGGCCCTCCTATTTGGTCCCTCTCTTCCCTCCCAGCTGAATTCCAATCCCCACCCCACCCCACCACACACCTTGCATCTTACAGTCTGCAATGCTGACCACCTCAGTACTGTGATCAGAATACACTGAGCCATATAGTGCTGCTCCCTCCCTGGGAGACACTTCCCGCCTCCTGGCATATTCCCGGGACCTGCCTCTGCAGCTGCATTCCATCCTTCCTTCCTGGGCTGCAGGGGCTCCTGGCCCACCTCACTTCATCCCTCCCTAACTTCAAAGCTGTGGTTTGAAAGGAAAGCGCCAGGGGTTGCCTCCTTTCCAGGTGAATGGCTTTTGCCCCTCCTTCACATCTGCAGCATCCGCACAATTCTAGGTTAAAGACTGGGGCGGGGTGAGGGGGCAGGGAAAGGAAGGTGTTGGGGCTATCTCCGTGACCCAGGATCAAAGGCCCAAAAGACTCCCATCTCTGAGAGCTCCCTCTCGGGTCAGACCTCGGCTCCACAAGTCTGGACTTATCTGAAGGGTAGAGCTGTCAGGAAGGGCTGGAGAAGTTCCTGAGTCACCTCCTCGTCCCGGCCAAGTGTGGGGCCGAATCCCGCAGCGCGGGTTACCCCGCCTGCAAGCGGAGTTCTTTCGCCCCGCATCCAGGGCAGGGGGACTGCGACTCCCAGAGGCTGAGCAACTCGCCCTGAGCAGGTCTGTGGGCCCGTGGCCGACCCACTGGGAACCAGTAGGTGCGGGGATCCCAGAAGCCGACGCCTCGTCACCTACCGGAGCCGAGGGCTGGCCCCCACCCCCGCCCCCGCCCCCACCTCCTACCCCCGCCCCCCGGGGGCGGGACGCCGGCCAAGAGCAGATCTCAAAGCGGAGCAGCCGGGGGCTGGGGCCGGCCTCTCGCCGGGCAGACACGTCTCCCTCGGTCACATACACTCCCTCCGAGAAGTGCGGGGCGAGCAGCACAGCTGCCGTCTCCTCTCCCGCCTCCCCCCCCCCCCCCCCCCCGGGGCCCAGGACGGTCCGCTTACCTCTCCGCTCCCGGCTGGCTGGGCTGGGGTGTCGGGCACGCTCCGCCCAGCCCTGGCCTGGGCGAGTCCCCAAGCGCGGCTGACCCCCCCCGACCCCGCCCCATCCCCTCGCGCTCTAAGGGCCCCAGGAGGTGCAGGAGGGAGAGGGCTGCCAGCGCCCCTGCCCGGGCTGCGGCGGGAGCGGGACGGGGCTGTTGCCGGAGGAACCAGGAGAAAAGTTTGAAGTCAAGTCGGGGCCCGGGTGGACCGCAGGGGAGCGAGGAGCCGGGGCGGCGTCTGGCTCGGGGCGCGCACACACTCCACGGACATCAGCCCAGACACGTCGACAGGCACCACCACGTACGCGGACACGCGACGCGCCCACCCACACCCACCACCGAACGCGGGCCCACAAGGCGTGGACACGGCACCAAACCGCCACACAAAGGCGCAGGCAGAGGCACGTCCCCGGGTCCAAAGCTACAAAGACCCACAAACGCGGGATGCACGTGTCCGCACAAAGACCCCGGAGGCGCCGGCCCCCAGCGCGCGCCCAGAGCCTTTGTCTCCCGGCAGCCCGCTCCCCTCGGTACGCGCCCCTACCCCGGCCGAGCCCTGGCGCCCCGCAGCCGCTGCCCGCGCCCCGGTCCTGGGAAAGTTGAGGGGCCCGGGGCCCGCCCCCAGACTTCGGCGCCGCCGGCCCGGATGGGGCCGCGAGGTCGGGGTCGAGCACCCACCTGGAAGCCGCAGCCGCAGCCGCCTCGGCGCGCTCACCCAGGCGGCCCGGCCGCGGGCCCTCGGCCGGCGCTTTTCTCGGCGCGGCGCGGCCCGCCCCCCGGCCCCCGCCCGCCGCCCGCCGCCCGCCGCCGGGAACCCCCCCGCCCGTCCGGCGCCCAGCGGCGGCTCGGGCCCGCCGCCCGACGATCTAGGGAGTGTCGCCAAAGTGCCGGCTTTCCCGGCGCGCGCCCGCCCCGCCCCCCGCACGCCCGCCCGCGGAGCGGGAGCCGGCGCCGGAGCCAGCTCGGGTTCCACCCCAGGGAGCGTCTCAAAAGTGCGCACGCAGCTCCCGCCCACTCCAGTCGGCCGGGCTCCCGGCTTCCTGCAACCAGCGGGGATCCCTGCCCCTCCCCCGGAGCGCCTGAGCCACCCAGCAGATGGCCGCGCGGTCGGGAACATCTGGAGGTCGCGCGAGTGCGTGTGCGCGCGAGGGAAGGAGGGTGGGGGGACGTCGGTGAGGAAGCGATCGGTGGGCGAGGGTTCCCTCCTCTGGAGTTCATCCCTCTCGTTTTTTTTTTTTTTTTTTTTTTTTTTTTTTTGAGTGAGGAGTTGCCCGGGAATCTGAAACAGAGAAAGACTGGCTGAAGCACGAGGCCGCCGAGGGGCCCGGGCCAGGCAGAAAAACTACCAGGACAGGACAGGGGAAAGCGGCCACTTAGTTTTTCCGAAGGGAACTGTGGACTTCTGGTTGGATTTCTTTTTTTAAAGTTTTTATTTATTTATGATAGTCACACAGAGAGAGAGAGAGAGAAGCAGGCTCCATGCAAGGAGCCCGACGTGGGACTCGATCCCAGGTCTCCAGGATCGCGCCCTGGGCCAAAGGCAGGCGCCAAACCGCTGCCACCCAGGGATCCCCCCCTTGTTGGATTTCTAAGAAGGGAAACTGCGTGTGTGACTAGGCACCACTTATTCCTCCCTCTGTAGCTCATCCTCTCTTCACTCCTCTTTAAAGTGGTTATAAGGTCAGGAAGACATAAACAAAAAATCTCTTAAAAACGAGGATTAAGAGAGAAAGAGAAATTGCCTGATCGGTGCATTCCCTATGTGAGGTTGAGGCAAGGGAGGGGGGTGAGTTTGAGCCTCCCAGTCTGCACCCCTAGACCGGGGTGGAGGGCAGTTGTCAGGCACCCCAGAGGTATCTGGCCCTGGGGTAGAGGGAGGCATTGGTCTTGAACCCTGGACCTCCCAGGAACCCCCTGTTGTGGAGAGGGCCCTGGGGTGCAGAGATTGGGCAATGTTCCCCCTGCAGTGGCCCAGACTTGCACTCCCACTCTTTTTGCTCCTTATTTCCTTATTACTTTTTTTTTTTTTTTTGATTACAAAAAGTTGCTTGGGCTTGTATATATATGTGTCTGCCTGGGGAAGGTGGAGTGGAGGCCGCTACCCCAGGCCTCAGGGCAGCAAAACTGAATCTGCTACACAGAGAACAGAGTGTTCTTGCAAGTCCTCCCCTGCACCCAGTCACTGTGTGGGTCCAGTAGATGGTGCTCCCCTGGGCTGAGACCCCCCCAGACCCTCCCTGTTAGGGAGGTGAAGGGGAGAAGGCTGCTAGCCTGGTCTTACCAGTATGGGACAGAAAGAGCTCTCCTCTTTCCTCTGCCTCTGCGCATCATCCTCCCCCAATTAGAAGCCCAGCTGCCAGAATTGGGGAGGCCAGAGGGCCAACCAGCCGGACTTCTCATCAATCTTTGAAATCGTACCATAGACTCTTTTGCATCCAGTCACCTCCTCACAGTTGAGCTTATAGTAAATAGGCCGCTGAGATGGGACTCTGCATCCTCTATTCATTCTGTGTGCAGCCTGGTGCCCTCAGGAGGGGGTAGAGCCCTTCCCAGGCCCCCCGTGGCGGCCTGGGGGTGGGAGACCCCCAAAAAGCATTGGATGAGGGCCCTGAGCTTGACCTGGGTTTAGGTTCCAACTCTGTCACTTCCCAGTTTGGGGTAATCTTAGGCAAGTCACCTATCCTCTCTGAGGATCTGCAGCTGTAAAAGAGGCTGTTGTGAGAAGTGAACACTGCACCTTAGTAAAGCCGTAGTCTGGCTCACGGGAAGCGCCATCCTGCGTTGTCTCCCGCCGGAGACGGTGTGGAGGCTGGGAAGCCCAGCAGGCTTGGGAGGGGAGGGGGCAGGGGAATGGCCATCTGACTCTGGTTCCCTTCCCTGTGGAGGAGGGGGTTTCTTTTGGTGCCATCCCCCTTTGCCCTGGCCTGGAGACTTTCACCCTCCCGTCCCTTGTTGTGGAGTTATGGTGTGGAGGCTCCTGCTGGGCATCTGAGGAATGGAGATAAATAAATCAACTCCCGGGGAGCTCAGCAGGGAGGGGAAGGGGATGCTAACTTCTGCCCTTTGTATGCAAGGCCTAGCCAGCTGGGCTGGAGGATCCAGGCTCCCCCAAAGGGCTTTTCACTTAGACATGTGATGAACAGTCCTTTGCGCCTTGGTTGGTGGCTGGAGGCAGTTTCTGAGCACTTCTGCATTTATCATTTCCCTCATCTTCCCTAACTGGGGCTTTGGATAGGGAATGTCCGTCAGCCCTACCCACCTCCCTTGTGTGCTGTCTACACTGCAGCAAAAATAACCTTTCTAAACTGCAAATCTGCAAAACTCATCATGACACTTGTCTACTTAAAACCTTTCAATGACAAGAGCCAAACTCCTTGGCTTGGCATTCAAGGCCCATGAGATGCCTCCCCCCCGCCGCCCTCCCTTCCCCCCCCCATCCCCACCTCTTCAGCCTCATTTCTGGCCACCCCCTCTTATACATTTAAGCTCTAGTCCTCTAATCACACGAACTGGGGGAAGGAGATGAGGGAGGGGAGCACCTATACAGTCTTCAAGTCTCTCTCCAGATTCCCCTCCCGGAAGCCCACTGCCTGGCACAGTTGGTCCTTCATTCTATTATGTCGCCACTCCCTTGGTACGCAGGCCCTATCACTTTCCCGTTCTCTTCAGCCTTCTGTGGTTATCCTGTTATCCCATGCCAGAGACTGTGCTGGGTGTTTTTTAAAGGTCATTACGTCATTTAATCCCTACAACTACCACCCAGATTGATAGCGGTGAGGCCCAGAGAAGAAGGCAAGAGATCTGTCCCGTGTCACACAACCTTTTTTCTGCAGAACTAGAACAATAGTTTGGGCTCTAGTGCTCTTTATACTCCCTTACAATCCACACAAAAGCCAAATGTGGTATAATAAGAGAGGCCTCGGGACTGAAGAGTCTCAGATGCAAACCATTGCTCCATTCTCTGCTGCCTATGGACTTTGGGGTAGCCCCTTCCTGAGGAAGGGACCTCTCCTGAGGCTCAGTTTGCTTACCTGTAAAATGGGAATAATTAAGAAGCCCTCCCTCACAGGGATGTAGGGAGGATCAGATGAATGAGCACAGATGCAAAAGTGTTGTAAACTATCGGATGCTGTGTACTTTTCATTGACTTCCTTGACCAGCTATACTACAACTGAGGGTGATCAGAGGAAGATTTCTCTTTTCCCAGAACTCTCCAGACTGGAGGTCAAAGGCACCAATAGTCCTTTTGGTTGCCTTGCTCATTTCCCATGCTCTGAGAAAGCTAAAAGGTCTTTTTCTCTCCCTTATCATAGCTGTCAGGCCCTGACCGGAAAACTCTCCAAATCCAATGTATTTCCATGAACCTTCTGAATCTCTATTTTTCTTGCTGCATTTTCTTCTTTCCAGCTGTCAGAAGCTGGCAGATCTAAAGCTAATAGAGCACCAGGACCACGTGAGGAAATACCAGAAAAGAAGAGCTGGAAGACAAAGATTGCCTGTCCATGGCCCCTTCTGATTCCGTAGAGCCGAGCTGGCTTGTGGTGTGCTGTGTTTTGTAAAAGCTTGCCTGGTGATGCTGATGACAGTGCAGGGACTGGGGGACATGGCTGACTTCCTTAGGGTTTGCAGAGTCCTTCCACACATGCTTTCATTTTTGAACCTCTGAACATACTCCTAGGTAGTCTCTTATCTCCATTTTACAGATGTGGAAACTGATCCTCAGAAGTGACCCATTCAGGGGCACACAGCGAAGACCTCAAACTGGCCCTGTCAGAATTCCAGCCGTTCCTCAGCAGGGCAGAATTTTGTGCATGGGCTTGGCTGGTGTCTCAGCAGTCACTGTGCGATGAACACTCTTTTCCTCCTGCCAAACCAAATGCTTCCCTAAATATTTCTCTCCCACTCTCCCACCTCCGTGCTTTTTCCCCCTGCCTGGAATGACTTTCTGAGCTCAGTCTGCCAGCTGCAGTCCTCATGGTCTTCCCGCTCCCTCCTCCACAAAGACATTTTCATTTCCCCCACTTTCTCTTCCTTTGAGCCTGGAAGCGCTTGATCTGTGCTTTTGTGCAGGGTGGGGAGAGGGGGCTGCTCTCCACTCCTGCCCCCTGCTGCAGCTGGAGGCCCCAACCTCCCCAGTCCCCAGCTGTTGGGGTCCCCTGCAGATCCTGGCCTCCATGTCTTTGTTCCTGCTGTGCCCCCCTACAGAAGGGCCCCTTACTCCACCCTATCTCTTGCTTATTCAAAATTCAGGTGAGTATCACCTTCTCTAGGTGACTTTCCCAGCCCTTAACTTGAGCCTTGGAGGCCCTCCTCTGTGCTTCTGTGCTTCCATAGCATAGTGAGGATACCTCTATCATGAACAAGGGTGTTCATTCATTCATTGATTCATTATAGCAAGTTCTTTTTTTTTTTTTTTAAAGATTTTATTTATCCACTTGAGACAGTGCACAAGTGGGGAGGAGGGGCAGAGGCCGAGGGAGAATCAGATTCCCCAACGAGCAGAGTGCCTGGATGGATGTGGGGCTCAATCCCAGGACCCTGAGATCATGACCCTAGCTGAAGGCAGACAACTGACCAAGTCACGCAGGCACCCCGGGCGTAGTTCTTAAACTTCTCTTTCTGCTTTACATTTCTTCTTTTTTTCAAAGAAGATTTTGTTTTTAAGTGATTTCCACACCCCATATGGGGCTCAGATCTACAACCCTGAGATCAAGAGTTGAATGCTTCACGGACTGAGCCAGCCAGGAGCCCCTACCTTGCATTTCTTATCTGTAAAGTGGGAAAAATAGTTCCTACTTCAAAGGTTATTGTGAGAATTAAATGAATTAATCCACGTATAGAATGTGTAGTACAGTGTCTGGAATATAACAAGCACTTGATGAATGTTGGCTACTACTATTATCTCTTTACTATTATCTCTTTTATATTATCTCTTTACTATTATGATTTATTAATTCATTTTACAGCAAATGTTTGTAGAAACTAGACAGGGAAGCTGAAGCAGGAGCCAGGAGAACACAGTGTGGTGTATGGGAAGTTTGGCAGGCACAACGATTTGTTTTCCCCCTGCAGAGAAAAAAACAGAAAATGGCATTGGCCTTGGGAGTGGAGAGGGGAGCCAGTAGAGAGGGAAGTTCCTTTTCCTGGACCCATGGATCTCTGGTGGGCCCTCTCAGCAGGAGACTCTGGCTTGCACAGAGGCACAACACTGTTCATCAAATCTGCCAGGGCCTCGGCCTCCAGAGTTCCCAGTTTAGTTTTAGTGGGAGGGGGTTAGGAACAAATTGTCTCCTGAACAGCTGCCAGGAGGCCCGGTCCACATCTCAGGTACTGCCTTTCCCTAGCTTGGCTCTAGGCTTCCTCTTCCCCAGGGCCTGTGCTCCCATTCTCGCCTCCAGGAACTAAGCTGACCTGTGTGTTCAGACAGAATGTGATGCGTCTGCCACCACAGAATCGGCATGGAAGCTGAAGGGCCCTTGGGGAGCAGTGACAGGGCTTTCTACCCTATTGGCTCCCCATTTTACAGCTGGGAGACTCAGGTCCAAAAAAGGGGAATAACTCGTCCAAGAGCTAATGAACAGGAAAGCTTCTAGACTCCCAGTCAGAAGTCTTTTAATCTCTTTACGTTGCCGCTATAACTACATATTTTTTTAAAAAGATTTTATTTATTCATGAGAGACACACAGAGACAGGCAGAGACACAGGCAGAGGGAGAAGCAGGTTCCATGCAGGGAGCCCTATGTGGGACTCGATCCTGGGACTCCAGGATCACGCCCTGGGCTGAAGGTAGACGCTCAACCACTGAGCCACCCAGGCGTCCCTACATATTTTTCTAATGCCCCTGCCTTCCTTCCATTCCTCTGTTCTACTGTCTTACTCTCTGTCTTTCCATCCATCCATCCATCCATCCATCCATCCATCCATCCAACAAGTGTTTGACTTGAACTGACACAAGTCAGGTCTGGTGCCGGCAACCCACAGCTGGAGTGGGGGACACTGACCCAGACACATCTTAGGTCTCAAAGAGTTTTGGATGCTCTGATAGAAATCTGTGCAGAGCATGCAGAGCAGAGGGAGCCAGATTCTAGTCAGAGTAATGAGGAAAGGTGTCACCAGGGAGGGGATGGTTGAGAGCCCTGCTAGGCAGAGAGAGTTTGGGAATATGGGATTAGGGAGGAAGTTAAGGGCATTCCAGCCAGGAGGAATAGCATGGCCAGAGGGGAGAATGTGAAACAACAGTGCTCCAGTGTGCCTAGGGTACCAGACATGAGAGGGCTCAGGGAAGAACAGGTCTGAGAGAAGGTGGAGAAGGTGAGTGAATCACAGGGCCCGGGGCCCAATGTGCCAACCAGGATGGCAGTCCTTGGTGCCACATGCACGAGAACCTCAGATGGTCTATTCCATTGTCAGGTGTGCATCTGAGAGCCACAGTGAAGGATGCCCAGGGAGGAGGGAAGGCTCTGGGGACTTTGTCTCCTGCCTGTTAACCTCTCAGTCTCCTCCCTGAGACCTACCTGACAACTCTGTCTTGACCCATCCCCACTGCCACATTCATTTATCTCCTTCTCCTGTGTCCTCTTCTCTCTCTCTCTCTCACTCCTTTTAGCCTGTCAGTCCTTATCAATGACCTGGACTCTCCCACTTCCTCTCTGTCTCCCTAACAAGAAACAGATTGCATCTTACCACCACGTGGTGCAGGCATAGTCCTTGCCTAGAGATCAGGACATGGGCTTCCAGTCCTGGCTTTGTCACCAACTGACTCAGGCAAGAGCAGCTTATTATTATTATTTTTTATTTTTAAAGATTTTATTTATTTATTCATGAGAGACACACATAGAGAGAGGCAGAGACATAGGCAGAGGGAGAAGCAGGCTCCCTGCAGGGAGCCTGATGTGGGACTCGATCCCAGGCAGGACCCTGGGATCACGTCCTAGGCTGAAGGCAGGTGCTCAACCACTGAGCCACCCAGGTCCCTCCTCTTTTATTAAAGATTAAGAGCAGCTTATTTTTTTTAAAAGAGCAGCTTATTATTTTTTTTTTTTAAAGAGCAGCTTATTAATAACAACATATTTGCAGGGCCATTACCAGCAGACAGTCCATCCAACCAGCGTCTCCTTGGCCCCTCACTACAGCGCCTTCTGTAGGAAAGATGTCTCATTTACACCATGGTGCAGAAGGCTTCCTGACTAGGTCCAGTCCTAGAGGGCAAGTGAACTCAGGGGAACTTTGTTATCAGGCTTGGGCCACATGATTACGTTATTGCGTGCAAAGAGCTGTGTACACAATTTATTACCTTCTGTCTCAGGACAAAGAGAACTACGGAATGCTACCCCCATACAAGTTGACTTTCAGAGAACATCAGAATTGTTCCTATCCATAAGCAAACAAGTTCTCTGTCAAAGAGATTTCTGGACTTTTTTTTTTTTTTAAATGACAGCCTATTGTAAGAAATGCATAGTATCACACGAGCAGGGACACAGGTACATGTACGTATAAACAAAACAAACAAATGTTTGATGGAATGATACCCTGACCACAGGTGATGCACTGATATTTTCTATCTTATTCTATTCCATTAGCTGTAACAATGATGATCACAACCCTGTAAATTGATTTCACATCCCACTAACAAGTTAAAATGGGAAGTCTGAGAACTTCTGTTTTAATATCTCTGCTGTTTAAGCCAAACAAACCAAGAGAACAAAGAATGCCTCCTCCAGCCTCGCTGTTCTGCACTCACCACTCTCTCCAGTTGATGTGTTCACTTAGGAATATTTACTGAAGATCCCATCTTGCACCAGTTAAACTTCTTAAATGACAGTCTAGATTTATTGTTTCCTTCCACTTTCTCATTCCCATTTGTCCCTTCTGGAAAACCATAGCCTGGCCTTTGCCACTGTTAAGCTGCCAACAGTGGCCCACCAGCCCTCACCGCATGACGTCTGTCATAGCTGCTCTTTCTTCTTGGCTTGCCCCTCTACATTGTCCCATATCATGGGCTGCTCATCCTTGGTCCCCAGCCCTGTGGTTCCCCAGGCTTGGGGGGCGGCTCACCCCTTCTCTGCCCAGTGCCTCCTGTTGCTGCCTGATGCTGAAGAATCGGTGGCACCACTCATTCCAGCTTCTGTCAGACGTCTTTGGCCACCTGCCTGCTCGTTGTCTCCACAAGGGAATCCTACAGGCCTTATACTCCATCAGCCGGAGTCAAAGCTTTGGCTCTCACCCAAACCTGCCCCTCCCGAGGCCTCATCTTAGGGAAAGGTGCTGCCACCCACCCAGCTGTATAAACCCGGAGCCTGGGACCTATCCCAGACTCCTTGCTCTTCCTCATCCCCCCGGTTGGTGCATCCCTGAGCTTCTCAACTCTGTCCCCTTCTCTCTGTTCGTGTCACCTGAGCTGAGTCAGGTGACAGTGTTTCCTGCCTAGACCATGGAAATCACGTCCTTGAGGTCTCCTGCATGTCATCACCTTCAGACTAAGCTCTTTGGAACTGTGAGAGGGTTTCTCTTAAAATGCAGTACTGATCTTGTCTTTACTTGGTTTAAAATCTTCCCCCAACTGTTGCTTTTAGGGTGAAGTTGTAATTATTTACCATGATATAAAAATGCTGCATAATTTTGCCCCAGCCTACCTCTCCTACCTTACTTTTCACCTGTATCTCTGAGTTCTGGGACATACAAAACTATCTTTAGTTCCATGGACACGGTGCCCTTCCTGCTCCTGGCCTTCGTCCCCATTGTTCTCTCTCACTGCAGTGGCTAAAGCCCACTGCTTCCTCCAGTCACAGCTTAGCTGAAAGCTGTTCAGGACACTGTCTCTGGCCCACCATGTGTGGTTCCTGTGTTCTGTCTCATGCTTCTGTAGCACCCCCTGCTTCTGCTGTCATGGTCTGGACCACACTCTGCCAGAATTGGCTCATGCTTGTCCTCTCTGCCTCCCGACCATAAGCTCTGTGAATCCAGGGATGCCACTGTGCTTGTTGCTTAGGACCTGAAGCCCTGAGCTCAGGACCTAGCACATAGCAGGAACTCAATGAGTATCTGTAAAAGAATGGCTTTTAGACTTATTGAATGTTGGAAGCAAAACAGAACCACCACGATGTTAGGGAAGGACAGTAACCAGATGTTTGGAACATAGACTGTTACAATCAGAGCCACAGGACACTAAGAATCATGGAACTATATTGATGGGATTCATAGAATGTAGATGCATGCGACCAGAGAATATTTCAGTCCTACTGGTTGCCAGCTGTCATCTCAAGCAAGCTGACAAAGCCCTTTCTCTGACTTTCCATTGGATTTTTTACAAAGTGTTGATAAGAGGCTCTGCCTGCCATGTCTGGGGGTGTGAGCAATGAGACCATGGAGTCAGACTATGAATGTATACATCTTACTCCCTCGGATTGGGGGCGGCCGTGGTGGTGTTTGACCTGAGTGAGTCTCCTTGTAACCGAACAACTGTCCTGAGCTTCTGGTTGGGGGACCTTGGTCGGATTATTTTATACCTAATGTAACTGTGCTTTGGGGGTCTATTTTCCTCAGGCCCAGAGGACAGAACCTCTGTGCCCTACCCTGACCTACATCAGTGCTCAGGATTAGGGCCTGGGGCAGAGGATAAGCAGCCTTCAGGAAGAATTCTCTACAATCAGGAGAGGCTCAACTGCCTTAGAAGCCTGGATCTTACAGATGGAGAAGCTGAGGCTCAAGAAGGTAGGGGCTTGTCCAAGGTCACAGAGCATGTTGGGGCAGAGCCACAACGAGAATGCACTCCTTTGGGCTCTGATTATTCCGGCTTCTCAAATTCCCAACCCCCTTAGATCTAGGCCATGTGAAGGCATATCTGAAGGTCTAGAATAACAGGAACAATATTTGAAATTTCTGAAGACACTGATGTTCAAGGTCTTCAGATGGTGCCAGATGATTATATTCTGGGTCTAGCAGGTAAGCAGAAAGTTCTAGGTAATTATTCTCTACATGATACAGCAAAGTCATGTGCACAAAGTGGCTCTCACCCATCTGTGTGAGATGAAGAGAAAAGGAAAGAGACATTCAGGTCAGGGCCTGGGCTGACCACACACATCTGTTACTTCACATTATCTCTGTTGTTTAGAAGAAGAAACTGAGGCTCAGACAGGCAGAACAACTTGCCCCAAGTCACTCAGCTCACAAGTGGGAGAGCCTGGGCTCAAACATAGGTCTCTGATTCTGAGGCCCATGCTATTTCTGCTATATGATGCAGCCTTCCATTTTTGTTTTGTTTTGTTTTGTTTTATTAATTTATTCATGAGAGACACACAGAAAGAGAGAGAGAGGCAGAGACACAGGCAGAGGGAGAAGCAGGCTCCATGCAGGGAGCTCGATGTGGGACTCAATCCTGGGTCTCCAGGATCACACCCTGGGCCAAAGGCAGATGCTAAACCGCTGAGCCACCCAGCAATGCAGCCTTCCTTAGACATTCACTGCCACATGCCTTGGGAAGTGGACAGAGCAGCGAGGCTGCTGGGAAAACAGGCAGACCAAAAAATATGGTGGGAACAGCAAGGAAAAGTGAGGAAGGGCTCAGCTCTTAGATTCCACAGACCTGGGGTTGAATTTTGGCTCTCCTACTTCCCTTCAAGACTCCAAGTCTATGACCCTTCAAGACTCCATTTCCTTTTCTATAAAATAAAGAAAATGATTGCCTAGCAAGATGGCAAAAGAGATTCTACGGGATCATTTATGTAAAGTGGTTCACACAATTCTGACACATAGTAATTGTTCAGTAAGTATTATTATTTTTTAGTATTTATTATTTTTAATAATGATCATTTCTTACAATAAACATTTTATTTTTTTAGAAGATTTTATTTATTTATTTATGAGAGACACAGAGAGAGGCAAAGACACAGGCAGAGGGAGGAGTAGCCTCCCTGCTGGGAGCCTGATGCAGGACTCCATCCCAGGACCCCGGGATCATGACCTGAACCAAAGGCAGATGCTCAACCACTGAGCCACCCAGGTGCCCCTCCTACAATAAACATTTCAGAAGTCGGTGTTCGGCAAAGCCTAGTTGAATAATAGGTGTGACTCAGTTCACACACTGCCCTCAGAGCTAAGTCCAGAGTGTAACGGAGTAGCGGGCAAGAGAAGGGCTTACTGCTTACTGAGTTCTTGCTGTGTGCCAGGCACTGTGCTAAACGTCCATCATTGCTGGCATTACCTCTATGAATGCTCACAACAAAGTGGGTACAATTATTAGTCTGATTTTATAGTTGGCAAAACTGAGGCTCAGAGAGGAAAGGTTGTTCTATGGCTTGGGAGTGGCTGAATGAAGATTTACATCTCAGGCTGTAGCCCTGGAGCACCTGACCATACTCCTCCACTCTCACACCTGCCCAGAGCATCTCAGCGCTGGTTCAGTTTTAGCTCACCTGTGGAGTTGGGCCTTGCCCCATGTCCCATGCTCAGCCACACTAGACCCTCAGAGTGGCTCCGGTCCGAGGGAACACAAGACCATCTGGGCTTTGCCCCATTGCCTCTGCTACTCTGAACCTCTAGACCATGAGATGAGTTCCCCTCATGCTCGTCCAGCTCAGATCCCACCATTGTCTGCCAGTCCCATTCATAGTTGGTGGCTACCTGCCCTAGGCCACAGGCCCCCAGAGACTTCAGTGCTTTCCATCCTCTCTAAACCTCTGCTCTGTTTCTACTACTGACAGCAACTACCCTCCCCCAAAGAGTGAAATCCAGAGTGTCTCTAATCAAAGGCCTAAGCATTGGGAGGTCAAGGTCTGAGGGGAGGAAGTAGGATGTCTGAGTTTGGGAGGCAGAAAGTAGAGAGTGAGAGGTGAAAGAGAAGAGAGGAGGGGAAGAAGAAAGAGTAGAGGGCAGAAGAGCAAGGCAGAACCTGGTGTGCATTTTCATAAGGGGATGGGCTCAAAGCCAATGCAGGATGGAACTCAGGTGCCCTGCCAGTTAGGTGAAGAAAGTTCATCAGCCACGGGCTTTGTCCTATCAGAACAGTTGTCCTGGGACTGATTACACAAAGGAGAGATGCTTCAGCACACAGTGACCTCTGTGAGCCGGTGTTGGTGACCTGCTTGGCTGAGTCAGTGGCCTTTCTCTCACCCCAGCCAGCTCCAAACCCTGCTTTTGGAGCGGCAGGGCAGGTCCCCCAGAGTACAAAGGAAAAAAGGATACTTGCCTGTCAGCGTGCTTTCATTTTAATTTTCTGGTGGCAGTCATAGAAATTAAACACGTGTATTTTTCAGGGTTCATGCTGTGGCCACCCAGACACTCCCAGCACAATGACCCTGGAAAGGGGGCTGGTACCCTCATTTCACAGATGGAGGCTCAGAGATAGGAAGTGGTTTTCCAAGTTCATACAGTGAGAAAGAGGCAGCACTGGAACTGGAGGTTAATTTTCATGCTCCTGGCACCTGTGAGTGGCTCCAGTAAATAAAACTTAAAGTTAATGACTTAGCTGAAGCTTATAATGGGCTTGGTTATGGCAGCCCTAGTAAACCAATATTCTTATTACGCATCATCGAGCATAGGCCCTTAACCTTTCTTTGCTTTAATAGTAGATTAAATTAGGAAATGCCTCAGAAGGCACCAGCACATGGTAGGTCCTTAGCAAATGCTGGTGTTGCCTCCTCTGTGAGCCTGTGAATAACAGCTGGCTCTCAGCGGAGGGGATAGGGATGTTACTGAGTCATGATGCCTCAGCATGAACCTGCAGGACCCCTGACCCTTGACCTGGCACTTATCTTTCCCCAGTCTGGTAATCTTGCTCTCAGTACCACCCTTGCCCTTGACATTGTGTTTCTGCTGTGAGGTCATCAGGGTTCATGGAGGCTTTTGCCTCTGCCTAAGTTCAGCAGCAAACCTGCTGTGAGTTGTTGGCTAGCTTGGTTTAGCTTGGCTTGGCTTACACCAGGGTAGGGTTGGAAGGATAGGGAGGGTGGCCCAGGGGGCCCTCGGGGGGAGGGGCTGACTGTTGTGTTGTGGTGGTATTTCCTAAAATACTTGCACACTGAAGCTCATCTGATGCTCACAGCAACCCTTTCAGGAGAGCTGGGCTAATGGACTCCTCTTCACACAAAGAGAAACTGAGGCCCAGAGAAGTTAAGAGGCTCCTCCTAACTCAGCAACCCCATGCTGAGATTAGGACCTTGGAATCCAGATTCAGGTCCTGGCTCTTTCCATCAGGGGGACCACTTACTTGGGGGGCCGTGTGGGTGTGGTAAGTACATGGGCCCAGGAGTCACCAGACTGAGGCCCAAATCCCAGCTGGGTCAGGGACTAGCTCCATGACCCTGGGCAAGTCCCCCACCTCGCCAGGCTGTTGAGAGGCTCTGGGAGAGAGGGGGGCCATTTCTGGCCCTAGAACTCTCCAGGCCCACAATAAATGGCAGCTATTGTGACTGTTTCATAACTAACTGCTCAGTAACTGTTGCTGAATCGAATTCCTGGAGAGCCAGGAAGTGAGTCTGTGGGTGGGAGAGACGTCTGGCACTTCCAGGGGGCCCCCAAGCCTTCCTTCCTACATGCCTGCTTCCTCCAGCTCCTGGCAGACCGTGAGAAAGAATGCGGCAGAGGGACCTACAGGTGAGGGGGTCTGGAATTTACCTCCCTCTGGCCCACCGTGCCTGTCTGGAACCGCCGCCCTCTCTGCAGTTCCTGGTTCAAGAAACATTGTTTTACTTTCTTCGTAGTACCTGTCACCATCCAAACTTATGTGGACTATTACATTTTCACTGTCGTCTACCTCCCATCACCCCCCTCCCCGTCCAGAATGATGATCCTACAGCCAGAATTTTGTTTTGTTCCTGCTCTGTCTTCTGCACGTAAAACAGTTCCTGGCATGTAGAGTGTGGTCATTATTTGTGGAATGAATGAATAAATGAATGAGTTGATCCCTTGTGGTCAGCTCTTTGCTGCATCTGAGGATGTTGCCTAAATCAGAGCCCAACACTGCTTTCTAGAGGCTTCAGGTCCAGTCTGTTGGGGGTAGCAGACAGACAGTGACCATGGAGTGACCTGTGCTGTGACAGAGGGAAGGAGCCACCTGGGCTGGGGGAAGCTAGAGCAGGTCTAGCTTCAAGGAGCCGGAGGGGCTGGGTAGGAGAGCCTGGAAAGCCTCTCAGGGAAGCCTTAGCTGAAGGAGTAAAAGATGAGTAAAACTTAGAGGGACAAGGGAGGGAACAGCTTTCCAGGCAGGGAACAGCATGTGGAAGGCATGGAGTCATGAGAGATCATGTCGAGTTAAGGTTGTTTGATGCTGTAGAGACAGCGTAGGGCCAATGAGTGCAGCAACAGGGAGAATGGATGCTGGGATAGGGACGGGGTCCCTGTGGGGCCAGCGGGAGGCTGATGGGAGCCCAGCTGAGGGGTGTGCAGATCTGAGCTATTTCCTCTTCCAGCTCTCCAAGGCCTCCACCTGTTGAGAGGCAGGCTTGCCATCCTTTGGTCTGGCTTTTCCCAGGTTGGCACAATCTCCCCTCTGCAACGGTGTCTGTCCCTGCCTCTCTCCTGAGAGAGACCAGATTTGGGGGCAAGGCCCACCTGGGCAGGCTCCAGTAGCAGTGAGGTCCTGGAGCAGCCACTCCCCATCCTGAGCCTGCTCCCCTTCAGACTCCCTGTGGATGGGTAATAAGGGCCTCGCAGGCCTCCTTTCCTGGAGGTTTGGCATTCTGGCCAATGGAGATGGGCCGGGGAGTATGGGTATGGGGTGGCTTTTCCAGTCAGGCACTGCCCTGTGGCCCCAGGAAATGTGACTTATTCCACCCTCACTAAGGGTGGGGATCAGGCTTCTGGCTCCTACTCCTTCAGCCAAGAACTTTTCAGCCCAGACAGCCATGGTAAAGCCCTGATGCCAGAGATGGCTGCGGTCCATCACACACTCTCTTGGTGACCTCAGCAGATTTCTGCCCCTTGCTGGGCCTCACTCTCCTCTTTTGCAAGATGAATGCAACAGTACCCACGTGCTCTCTGCAGAGCCAGGAGACCTGCTCCTCGTCCTGGATGTTGTTTGATGCTGTAGAGACAGCGTAGGGCCAGACAGAGCACTGGCTCACGTTGGCTACCTTGGGGTCTTAGCCTCTCCATCTATATTTTGAGGAGGTTTGGCTTGAGGACCTCTGAGTGGCTTTCCAACTCCAACATTCCCCCCAGGCTCATAGATTCTATGGACCCAGTGGGTCCTTGGTGATCACCCCACTGCTAAATACCCACCCATATTCTGCTTGAGTGCTTTCAGGAACCCCACCATATCTGAAATTCCCTTCTGCCTTTGGAGAGTTCTAGCAAAAAGTCGCATGGTATCTACCTTCTTCCATCTCCCAAAGACTGGAGTCAGTCTGCCTTCTGAGGCTACAGAACTCCATACAATTCAATAGCCCTCAGTATTGGGGACCCTAGCCTAGTCTTGTGCTGGATTCCAGAGACACAGAAGAACCAGAAACAATTGTGGTCCTTTTTTTAAAAAAAAAAAAAAAAAGATTTATTTATTTATTTATCATGGACAGAGAGAGAGAGAGAGAGAGAAAGAGAGGCAGAGACACAGGAGGAAGGAGAAGCAGGCTCCAAGCTGGGAGCTCAACATGGGACTCGGTCCCGGGTCTCCAGGATCGCGCCCTGGGCCAAAGGCAGGCGCTAAACCGCGGAGCCATCCAGGGATCCCCAGTTGTGGTCCTTTAGCGGATCATTGCCAAATTGGAGAGACAGACCAGAATACAAACATATACTTTCAGTAAAAGCCTATGATATGACAGAGAATGCTGGAACTGCTGGCAAGGCATGAGTGGGAAGAGGTGAAAACACAGGGTAGGTGTCCTGGGTGCCAGGCCAAGAAGTTTCTGTGTTGACTGTGCTGTCTAGCCAGGAGTGGAGAAATGTGGACAAATCTATGGCTCTGTCCAACCCCAGATTCAGCTGCCACCTATGTCGCCTCCTGGGCACCAGGCCTGTTGCCTCATTAAGTGTCCTCAATATCTGTCTCACCGAATCCTCACAACAAACCTTGCCGATAGTAACTCATTCCCATTTTGTGGATGAGAAATCTGTGGCCCGCAGTCATCAGATATCCTCCCAAAGGTCACATGGTCAGTACACATGGAACGTGATAAAAAGCAGTCTGGCTAAATCCTCTCCCTAGGTTGTGTTTCCTCTTGTTTGTCCATCTGTCCCTGTCATGACCACATTTGGGATTTGCTCACACCCAGGGCCTCCTCAGAGTTAGTCCCTGGCTGCTTGTGTGTTTCTGGAGCTGAGGGAGCTGGGCGGGTGGCTTTCAGCTGGGGTGGGGACTTTGGGCCTTTGTCAATCAAGGGTCAGGAGGCTCATCACCCTGGAGGGATCCCAGGTATCCCAGCAGCCTGGGGACGTAGGGCTTTGTGTGGGTGAGGAGGGGCTCTTCCTTGTACCCTCAAAATCCCCCTTAAAGATGTCTTTTGCTGCAGTTGCCTGGCTGGGGGGCAGGGCCTTGGTCTGGAAGCCCAGAGACTGGGCTGTAACCCAGGTTGGCTCCTAACACATAGTATGACCCTCAACAGGGCTCTTTCCCTTAGGGTTTTCGGATTTCATTTATGCAGACAAGAGGAGGTGACAAGCTCTCCAAGCAGCACTCACAGCTGTAGCTGAATCCAGAGCCATCTCGGTCTGATCTAGAAGGGCAGATGTGATTCTGGAAGTGCTCCCACACCCTCTCCCAAGACCCCTCCCAAGTCTCTTGGGGCTGCAGCTGGGCCCATCCTACATCTTCTCAGCGGGATGTCCTTTCATTTAGGAAAATAGTTTCCACAGACAGTGGCAGGGGACTGGGAAGGGGATGGGAATGGAAGGGGCAGGAAGGGATGAGATGGGTGTGCCCCAGCTGCCTGCTGGTGAGGTGAATAGCCCTTGGGTCAGACAGACCATTAACCAGCTGTTTGACCTTGGGCAGAGCTCTTAACCTTCCTGCACTTAATAATAGTACCTACGGTTGGGGGTTATTAATAGTGAGGATAAAATCGGGTTAAAGGGAGTGTGCCTGTAAAATACTTGGCCCAGAGCCTGGTATGTAGTAAGCACTCAACACTGTGGCCTAGCCGACATGATGACGATGGTGATGATGGCCTCGGGGGCGGGGTAGGGGGAAGAAGGATGACAACAGTCCTGATGGACAGTATGATACACCGTGAGGCTCCCCGCTCCACCCTGCATACCCGTACTTGGCTCTGCACTTCTGGTTTCTTCTCCCTGCCTGCCCTCCCGAGACTCTCCTACCTCAGCCCCACAGGGTGTCTCGGGCTGCCGGGGGCGCTCAAGGCACTGGGCCCCGTGGATCTGAGCCTGGATGAAGATCTCAGTGCCTTGGACAGACATAGGGGGAGCAGCGCTCGTGGAGGAATTAGTGGAAGGTTTCCTGGGAGGCAGAGCTTGGCCAGAGGCTGGCTGGAGGAGCAGGGAGGGGCTGGAAGAAGAGAGTAGGATTTCTTCTTCCATTTAAAGGCATAGCAGGCAGATGAAATAACATGTGTGAAAGCAGAGGTGTGAAATGGCATGTGGGGCTCGGGAAACTGCGAGAAGCACAATATGGGAAGAGAGTGAGAGCAAGAGGGAAGGGGGCTGATGAGAGGAACAGAGAGGGTGTTTGGGGCAGATCATGAGGAGCCTTGTGTGCTGATGAAGACATTCAAAATTTATCTTGAAGGCAATGGAAGGTTATGCTTTTCATCACAAAACAAACATTCCTGAGGATCGACTCCACCCAGGGTACCTTCAGTGGGCACTGTGGGCGCTCCCACCTGCCCGCGCCTCCCGCCTCCGACCGGAGCATCCATCCCTCTGATGGCAACAGCTCACAGGCTGGGACTCTCTTCCCTGCCATTGCCTTGGGCTGAAGGGACCCTCCTCATCTAATGTCACTCCCCTTCTTGGGACCAGCCCCCAGCTACTGACTGGTCCAAATGGGGCTCTACCGCCCAGCCCCCATGCCTAACTTTGGCCCAACTGTGAAAATTCATTCCAATGGCAGAGCTCCCCAGGGGGGTGGCTGGGTTCTGAAGGGATCTGCCTCACAGCCCAACTTGTCCTTCTGCCCAGTGCTGCTTCCGTCATTCGCCCACAGGTGTTGATCTTGGGATCCATCCCCATTAAGCCTCTGGTCAGCCCTCACCAGGAGCCCGACCCGTGACAGCCATTGCTGAGGGTGTCGATGCCTGAGAATGAAATCCCAGGAGGGGTTAGAGTGCAGAGGCCAGTGAGGAGGCCGTTCTGATTCAGCAGAGGACTGGTGAGGGCAGGGGGTGGGTGGGGGCAGGAAGGAGGAATGGATCTGGGGGACTTAGGGCACACAGAATCGCCAGACAGGGAGAGCCTGGCTATGGAAGCTGCTATGTGGAGCAGCTGGGTAGAGGTGGAGCCAATTCCTGGGCTGGGTTTACCAGGACCCAGTTCAGTCTGGGAGTGGAGAGCATGCCATGCCCAGGAGGCATCCAGATGGGAGTCCAGGAGGCAGGGCAGACTATCCACGATCAGGAGATGGACTGAGGGGCGCCTGGGTGGCTCAGCGCTTGAGCCTCTGCCTTTGGCTCAGATGTGATCCCGAGGTCCTGGGATCGAGTCCAGCATCAAGCTCCCTTAGGGAGCCTGCTTCTCCCTCTGCCTGTGTCTCTGCCTCTCTCTGTGTGTTTCATGAATAAATAAAATCTTAAAAAAAAAAAAAAAAGGAGGTGGGTCTGCGAAGAAGGTGTGGATCTAGGGGTTAGCCAGCACCTGACAGTTTATAAAGCATTTTCTCACACCCATTAGTTTAAAGGGCACCAGCCAATTTGAAGGGTCACCTGGGTCCTGGAGATCCTCTGTTGGGCTAGGTGTTAACCCTTTAGTTGCTGAATCGTGGTAGGGATGGTGATGTGTTGGGTGGGAGGGGTGACTCAGGGGGTTCTGAGCATGAGCCACTTGGCAACCAGTAAGTTAGAATCTTTGGATGCCAGCTGAATATCTGGTTCCTCATATAATCCTCAGAGGAATCTGCTGAGGCTGATACTATAATCCCTTCTTAAAAAGAGGAAACCAGGGCTCAGTGAGGTGAACAGCTTGCCAGAAATCAGACAGCACCTAAGCAGTAGAGCTGGAGTTGAACCCAGGTCCATCCGAGCCTGTATCCCATGCCTGTAATTGCTGGAGGGGGGATCAGAACCTGAAGCTCTTGGTTCTCTAGCCAGGCTTCTTTTCCCACTGTTCAAATGGCCACTTCCTGTAGTGAATTCCAGAACTTCTGATCATAAGCCAGTATCTCCTTCCAAGAAACGGTGCTGAGAATGTCCAGGCCTATGGGGGAGGTGGGGTGGAATGGGAAAACCTAGCGCCAGGCGCAAGGGAATTTCCAGACCTGGGGATCCCCCAGCTCTTGGTTCAAAGCCCAGGCATGTGTGGGAAGGTTTGTGGTCTCTCCAGTGGATAGTGCCTCCCCAGGGACAGAAGGAGACCTGGGTGGCCCAGCTGGGCCTGCCTTGGCTTAGGCCCACCACTTCCAACCTGTTTCCTTCGTGGAAATGGGCTACCTGTGAAGCAGTGAGCCTGGTTCCTGAAAATGTTCCTGTCAAGCCTGGCTGTTCACTCATTTGTTCATTCATTCATTTAACACTGAACAACTGTTTAGGGAGTACTTCTCACATGCCCTGTCCATCTGGGTCCTGCCTCACCTGGGTCTAGTCTTAACCTGTGTCCAGGCTGGGAGAGAAGTTGTGTGCTTGACTAGCAATGGCAATCCAGTAACACAGACTGGGGAGTGGACAGGGGCTGTCTGTTTGTTCCTGTGTCCCCTGGGCCAGCACACATCAGGCCAGCATAGAGATGCGATCAGGGGCTATTTATTCATGGATAAAGAGGCTGGACTAAAGGGAGGCTTCCTGACTGGTGTGAGGGAAAGCCCTGTAGATGATGAAAGTTGGGGTGGCATCTCTATCCTTGGAGGGTGCCAGCCTCTCTAGCTTCAGAGTCTGACAGCCACCTACTTAGAGGCAGGAGGTTGGACTCAGAGATGAGAGGTCTTCCAAGATCTAGAATCTTCAGTTGTGCTATGGCTCCATGTGGCATCCAGCTGCCAACAGGACACTCTGGCTATTTGCTCAGTTGTGACCCAGAACACACAGAACTGACTCTTTTCCTAAATCCTGCTCAGGGAGGAGGCGGGGAGTGGAGGAGAGGGTTTCTGCCCTCAGTGCTCTGCTATCCTGTCCCTGAGACCCAAGGTCCCAGGCACAGCTGTATAGGGTAGTGTCAGGTTTTTGAAAACATGACCTGGTAAGTTTTTTTTCTTTTTTAAAACTTTTTACATTTCCCCGAGATGATTTTAGAAGCCAGTTTCTTAGTCTTCTGTCTCTCAGTCATGATCTCATTCTCACACTCATGGGCCATGGTACTCAGCAGAGAGGACAGGTCTCCCTGTGGCCCCCCACAGAAGAAGTGACTGTGTGAGGAGGGGAAGAAACCGAAGAGACCAAGCTCTGGGGAGCACCTACTATGTGCCAGGTCTTAGGCAACGTGCCTTGCATATCGTCTTCCTTTTTTTGGATGAGGAGACTGAGAGATACAGAAATCTATACAAGAGCACACAGTTGAAAACGATTACTCTAAAACTAATAAAAATGATAATTATTGGGTGAAACCATCATATAAAACACTGACGGTTTCTTTTGTTCAACCTTACACATGTTATTCAGGCACAAAGCAGTATGTTCTATGTTCTTGGGGGAATTCTCTGCAAGGAGGAGTTATTCTTCTGATTTCAAAGCTGAGGACGTTGAGGTCGAGAGAGATCAGGTGACTTGCCAACATCTCCCAGCAAGCCAGCAGTGGGACAAGGCCTTGAACTTGGGTTGGTTTCCAAAGCCCCTCAATCCCCTGGCCTCAAGCCATGACCTGCTTTGTCTCCTTTCCTGAAACTCTTGCTGACTCAGGAGATGGAAAGACACTGGCCTGGTAGTTGGAAAAGCAGGTTGGAACAAGCTCTGCCCCAAAGTGGTGGGTGGCCCTGGGCAGGTCCCTACACTCTCTAGGACTCTCTGTTCACATCTGTAAAAGTGGATTTTAGTTCATCCATTTCCCACGGTGACCCCCTCTGGGTGTGTGCTATGTGCTTGGAAGGCTGGGACCTCATTTGTGTCCCCAATGCCTGGGGGGCCCTTCATTCAGAGGGGGCCTCAGTGAACTTTCACTGACCATGGGGGCCATGGGGAGTGTGTGCACAGCTGTGCTGGGGATGGGCAACTTGCAGGTACCAGCTTGAGTGGCAGAGAGTTCAGGTCTGTTCATCGTGGAGTGCTAGGCTGCACCGCTGGTGACAGGGCCATTCCTCCCTGTCCAGGCCTCTAAAGAGGGAGATTCTGGGGACTCCTCTCAGCCTCACTGGGGGGCTTATAGTCTGAGATGCCCCTTACCAGAATGGCCTGTGGCTCACGATCTCATTCTCACACTCATGGGCCATGGTACTCAGCAGAGCACTGAGGGCAGAAAGGGGGGTGGTGGGGGTGGGAAGCTTGCTAGTGGGCTGCAGTGTCAGAGCTGAGCTCCTTCAGTCACTCATGTCACCAAGTATTCAGCTATGCCCCCCACTCCCACTCTAGAGAAAGAGGAGCGAGACCATGGGAACGCCTAGCAGGAGATAGACAGAGCTGTCTGTCTGCCCGCCTCAGATACCCTCCCACCCAGCTCAGGGAGAAGGGTGAGAACACCAGTGCTTTCCACAGCCAGACTCAGGGGAGGGAGGGAAGTCTGGCAGCCCCCCAGGAAAGAACTCAGATGTTTTATACCACAACCTGGCTTGACCTCACTCATGAACTTCAGGTGGTTTGAGTTGAGAGAGGCAGGGTGGGCCTTATCTTACCATCTGACTGGCCAGCCATAGTAGCAGTGGTGACCATTTATTGAGCACTTACTGTGTGCCAAGCAAGATGCTTAACTCTTTGCATTTATTATCACATTTGATCCTCACGACAGCTCTGTAAGTTACTATTTTTATTCCCATATTACAGCTGAGAAAACAAAATCTTAGAGACATTATATAACTTGTTCAAGTTCACACATCTAATAAGTAGTAGAGCTAGTATACAAATCCAGGCTGTAAGACTTAGACTCTTATCTACTCCATTATGCTAGTTCTATCCATCCATCCATCCATCCATCCATCCAACCAGTTACCCATTTGTATCAGATAGAGTCCTAGTAGAAAACAGTTTTACACTTAAAGCAGGAGAGTTCAAGGTAGGTTTAATAAAGCTTCAAGGTAGGTTTATTTATTAAGATGAGGAGGTGTGGTGTGAAGGGAAACCACACAGGATTTTTCAGTGTCCTAGAGTTAGGAACAGCAAGGTTGATATTACCCAGAACCTGAAGGAATGAGGAGAGGAAGATATTAATGGAACCTGAGGATAGAGGACCTGATAGGAGCAGTTCTCCTTGTCAAGAGATCTGTCAGTCTGAGACACCACACAGAGAGAGGGCTTGAGAAATAAGTACCCCAGCTTCTTCCTTTCTCCTCTCTCCCTTTCTGTCTTCTGCTGGTCTTCCCTTCGGCTGCTCCAACCAGAGACCAAAGGGCACTGTGGCCGGTTGATGCAGTCCCTTCAGGTCAGCCTCCGGGACACAGAGCAGGTGTGGACAGTTGGTGAACAGAGCTGGAGAAACAAAGGAAAACAGGCAGCCCACCAAGCGTCCATTCACCCTAACATCTCTCCTGGCACTGTGCTAGGTCACATGTGTTCTGTTATTGGTATGAGGATATTATTCTAGGCACAATAGACATGATTCATTCATTCATTCATTCATTCATTCATTCCTTCATCAAGTACCCCTTTTTTTTATTATTTTATTTTTTTCCGCCTTCCTACCTTGTTAGAAGCAAAAACCTTTCTCTCAGCATTCCGGCTATTCTCTCTTTAAATCTCAGGTGAATTCGTAGGTGTTCAGGATGATTTGAAAGTTATCTAGGTAAGTTGGTGGGGCCAGGTGAGTTGAGGACCCTACTCCTCCACCATCTTGCCCTGCCTCCTCACATCAAGTACCTTTGTGGCCTCTGTGAGAAGCTCTATTCTGCGCGCTGGGGACTCAGGGAGAGGTGGGATCCAATTCTGCCTTTGAATTGCTCGCAAACCACTGATAGATCAACCTGAGATGTGCTTTGGGCTGCCTGCTTCCTTGTGTGGGTCTGGGGAGTTAGGGTTGGGGAGTCAGATGAGATGGAAGCAGTCCCACCATCAGAAAATCTATCTGCTGAATTTGACCAATTATTCTTAAGATTATGCCTTTTGGGAGTAGGAGCTGTAGTCAGGGGATGAGGGCCCAGCCTAGGGACAAAGCTCGGTGCCTTGGTCTCATTAACATCATTATGTTATGATGAGGACACAAAGCCCCAGCCATGTGGGAGCGAGTCTCAAGCCTGGAACTTCCATGGCTCCTGCAATGTGTGGGGAGGTAGGAAGAGTCCTCTCTTACCAAAAGACCTGGCTTCCACTACAGCATAGCTCTGTGCCTTTGAAGGAGTCCCTGCTTCCACCCTGGACCTGCCTCCTCAGCTGTACAGAGGCTGCCAGGATCTGTAGCTCTGAGGTTTGGTGTATGTGGGAGGAGGCCACACCTGCGACCTTCCCTGTGCTATTCCCAGAGCTCTGACCAGGGGAGTCCCAGGTGAGTGCTTCTGGGTTTCTGTTTTTCTTCAGGAGCTTGAGGTTGCTGCTTTAATTTCCTGCACTCAATTACCACCCCTCCTCCTGGGCCTGATTTAATTACTGTGCCAAACCCCTTGGAGGGATACTCAGACTAGCTGTGAGGTTAACGGTGCCAGCTATGCTGACCCAAGGTTGCCTGGGCATGCTGGGGGCAGCTGAGAGCCCTGGATATGTGGGGGGTGGGTTGTGAGGGGTCTGCCTCTCCATGCCCTTTTACCTCCTAACACCTCAGTGTGTCTGATGCAGAGATGCTTGATGATCCCACAGTGGTGTATTCTCAGCCCTGGGGCCTCTGGCCTGACAGGGATGAAGAGAGTTTGTCTCTGACTTCCAACTCTGGTCTTCTTTGCTCAGTCTGTTTAGTGGGCTTCCAAAATAATTTCTTACAAGACTAAATCTATATACCTGCATCTATATACCTATATTTCAGTCTTTGTGATATGGATGAGCCTCGAGAGCACAAGGCCCAGGCAGGAGTCCCTTTTGCCCAGATCTAAGATGGGTCTGATCAGATGGGAATGTCTGCTCTTCTATGGATGCCAGTGAAGACCGAGGCTGGTGGCCAGGGCCACCAGTGGGAATGAGGGGATAGTAAGGGTTTGGTATCATGGAATGTAAGGGCACCAAGGGTGGGTGGTTCTTGCCATTGCCCTGGCACTATACACCGTACCTACCTCAGAACTCTAGCACCCCAGGGCCCTGAATTATCTGAGAGGACCTTCACCTGACTTGAGTTATATCCACCAGCAGGAGAAGTTAAGCATGGAGGTCACATTCCTGCACCCCAGGAGCACAGCTGAGTCAGCCCATCTATTTCTCCAACCTGAGCCTATGTCATAGCTCTCCAAGGTCAGCGCCCCCAAGTTACTGTGTTGTAAGGAGCACTAAATTCCCTCCCACATGAAAGCAACACTCCCTTTTTGGAGTGGGGGTACATAACCCGCTTTATGTAGGACCACGACATCTCTCTGGTCACAGAATTCTGCATCTTGCCCACCGGCTGCTGATGGCACCCTCCACTCAGTTGGCAGCAGGTAACTCCTCATAGCATTTTGGCTATGCTTGTGTGTGTGACCATAGGCTTGACTGTGACTTTAAGTGTGAGTGACCAGAACCAGATGGGCTGTTGACTCTGTCCTTCATGTTCAGCTCAAGTTTCTCTTCACTACCACCCTGGTAGGTTGGATTATTATCCTCACTTTATAGCGAAAGCAGACTTTCCAAGAGGGCAAATGACTTGCCTAAGGTCATGCAGCCAATAAAAAACTCCACCTTATCACAGTGGCCCTTTTGTTCTGTAATGCACAGCAGAATTCCTGCTTCAGGAAGTGGAGAGGAAAGGGGTAGGTCTCGGCTTTCCCAGAGGATAGAGCAGGTGGTCAACATGATTCTGAGATACAAAGAGCCTGGATGGGGAGACTGACTAGGTGGGGCTTTGGAGTTCAGTACCCAGAGGCCCCCTAGAGGCTGGGGGGAGGGAGTTCAGTACCCAAAGCCTATAGAGGCTTTGGAGTCCCTGTGTGCAGCCTCCTGGACAGTACTCTTGGGCAGGTCATTTCACTTCCCCAGATCTGTTCTCTTACCTGTAAAGTGGCGATAATGATGTGCTCCACTCTCTTCAGCAGATTCTCTTGAGAGTTGAAAGAAAGGCTGTGAGGGAAGCACTTAGCCTGGGGTCCTGGCTCAGTGCTCACCTGTGGCTGTCATCATTAGTGCTGGGAGGGAGGTCTCCTGGGGTTGGCATGAGTGCCACACCTGGGGAAGGGAAATGGCAAGGTGTCTCCAGGAAGGAGAGGACCTGGGCAGTGACCCAGGTTGCTTTGTATCAGGAACAATGCATGGGGAATTCTTTGTTCTTTCTTATCTCAAGAAGCCATTCCCATTTCTACACCCTCTAGTAAACTTTAAGCTTCAGATAAACAGCTGAGCTGGTGAGAGAATTGCCTGGCTTTTCAGGCTTAACCCCTTGGCATCATCACCTGATGATAGGCCCTGAGGACAGCTTCTACTGAAGCTCGGCTCAGGAGGGTGCTGGGGAGAGGGGAGACAGAGGGAGGAGCAGATTGCACCCGCTCCTGGCAGGAGGTACCCCCCCCCTCCCGCCTCCAGGAGGGATGATTTCAGTAGGGCTGATGTCAAGCTTCCAGATGCAGTACTGAACCCTTCAGGTCCGTTACTTATCTCTCTGTTGCTTCATCACGCAACACTTGAGATGTGTGTGTGGACTGGCACACACACTGACCCCACTGGCCATGCCCTCCACCAGGTCCCACGAAAGCTCTCATCAAATCCAATGGACACCTCTTGTACGCTCCTAATTGGTGGCCCTCTTAGTGTCTTCGGTGCTCTAGATCTGCCCCTTCTTCAGACACCCCCCTTAGTGCTTGTGATTCGTCTCCACACCCCGGCGGGCTCTTCCCTCTTTCCTAGGCTGTGCCTTCCCAGTAGCCTGTGAAGACTCCTCTGTCTCCATACCCACCCTGTGTCCCACCCCATTGCTGTGTCCCAGGCCCGTCCTTGGTCCCAGGCCTTCTCCACATCACATGTTCTCTGTCCTCCCTGCTCTGACCACTCCCTGACCTCCCTCTCTGGCTGAGGTGCCAAACTCCCCCAGCTCCATACCCACCACCCTCCAGCCTCAGGGCAGCACCCCTGGGATGTCCCTGTGCCCCATATGCCCCAACTTTTCAGAGACAGATTGCCTTCTCTTTGCTTGAAATGTTTCACCTGTGAACACTTTAGAAAACGATTCGGCACCACATATTAAAGCTGAACATGGGTATACTCTCTGACCCAGACATTCCACTCTTTGAACTACTCCTCCAAGTGTGTATATATGAACTCCAAAAGATATGCACAGTAAAGCCCACAGCCCTGTGCCAAAGAGCCCAGACCTGAGACTGCCCGCGTGCCCATCAACAGTTGCAGTAAGTGTGCAGACAGCAGTGTCCGCTCAGGCTACCGCTCTAGCACCTGTTTCAAGGACTCTCACAGACACCACAGGGTTCATATTGTGTGATTCTACTTAAGTGAAGTTCAAAATAGGTGAGCTAAAACTATGGTGCTGGAAATCAGGACAATGGGTTAACGTGGGGGTGTGTGTGTGTGCATAATGACCAGAAGGGGCCCAAGGGGACCTCTGGTACTGAACATGTTCTGTATTTTGATTGGGATGCTGGTTACATTGGTGTATTTCCTGTAAAAATTTGTCAACATGTATACTTATGTGAATTTTTCTGCAAGTGTGCCAATAAAAATTCAAAATAAAGAAAGAAAATGCTCTGTGGGCTCTTGACTGCCATCAAGATAAAACCCACAAGCTCCTTTTGAGCCTGGGAAATGCAAGGCCTGTTGTGACCTGGCCCCTGTCTTGCTGCCTCCCTCTCATACCCCATGGATCCTGTCCTCTGGCCCTAAAGTGCCAAGGGCCATTCCCCAGAAGCAAGATGCTCTCTCTGGCCTCTCGGCCTTCGCACAGCTGTTCTGTCTGCCTGCATGCCCTTGACGGTCTATTATTCCATACAGCTACATCCCGGGACCTTTCCCTCCACCTCAAGCAGTTAGTTACCCACCTCATTGGCTCCAAACTTCTGTTCCAGCATTTATTTCTGTAGGATAGAATTGTTGCCCCCCTGTCCTCCCTGGTGGCCATGAGCTTCACCTTGAATCAATGTACAGCACCTTTGTGCAGGCATCCCTAGATCTAGCTCAGGGCCTGGGACAGGGTTAAGTGTGGATAACTTATGAAAATTAAACCATATATAGTCACACACTTAAATACTTCCATTGAAAAGAATAGACTGACATAAAGGGAGTACAAATTTTGGTCATACAGCTATCAATTAATATCATATTTTAATATTTAGAATCAGGATGTCCCTGGAAAATCTGGGCTGTCTGGTTGTCATAGTTTTTCTTGTCACAAGGGGACCCAGTGATAATCTAATTCATACTAAAGCATAAAGAGTGGAATATGTTTGCATTTAAAGAAAGCTCCCCCAAAAGGCATTTTACACAATGGAATGACATACTTATGGTGACATTTCAGGCGAAGTGGCTAATGGGTGCTACTCTGAATGTCTATATGTACCTTAGTGGTCACTCTAGAATTCAGATGGGCAATGGGCTCAGAAGGACTGTCCTGTGAGGAACTAAGCTATATTGTCTTTAATGAGAGATGCTCTAAGCAGAAAATAACCTTGGGATTCCCGAGTGTGGCCTTTCTTAGAATGTTGCTGTAGGGGAAGCCCCCAGATGTCCTACAAAAATGAGGAGTCCTCAGGGGGAAGGGGCAGCAGATCAGTATTTTTGAGAAGATAGACACTGGAAAATACCTGGATCCCAGGCCCTGGGGTTACTTGGAAATGAGAAGTGAGAAAGGGGACCCTGAAAAGCTGCATAGCATGGGCTCAGGCTGTGAGGGTGTGAGGGGCTGCGAGGGAAGGAGTGAGGCAGATGCCTTCTGCCCAGCTCTGGGAAACGCAGCCACCCCTGGGTGGGGCCAACAATGTGGTCAGGGACAGGGAGTGGAACTAGAGTGTAATTAGAGTGTTTTGTGGGCTGAAAAGGAAAAGCTGCCAGATTCCAGAGAAGAAAAAGGGATCAAAGTCTTATCCACAGGAATATGGAGGCTGAACCCTGCCCTACTAGGACTGCCATGGTCTTGGGCCAAGCAGGCAGATCTGCGTCCCTTATCTGAGCTTGGAGTGGAGATGATGGGGTGATCCCTTGGAGGAACATGTGGCCTGCCAGAGGGCCCTGTTTTGGCTGTTGGACCAGTTGGGGGGGCGAAGTGATGCCGGGTGATGCTGGGTGACAGACAGGAGCAATGGTGGCAGTGGCTGCTCAGGTGCTCTGTCACTGGCTGGGAAAGTTGGACTAAATCATTTATGGGTCAGGCACTGAGTCCCTTATGTGGGAGACCGTTCAGGAGGCCCTAGCAACATTTAACTTTAACTCAGAAAACAACAAAATATAAAATAAAAGACAATAGCTCTAAAGGATAAGTTTACTATATTTGACCACATGTCAGTTAGGAACTTCTTTGTAAAAGGAGACAGCATAATGTCAAAACTTGAATGACGAGTCAAGAGAAATATTTGCCACATACATAAGAAAGGATCAATGTCTGGAAAATAGAACTTCTATAAATCAACAAGAAAAGATAGGCAACCTGATGCTAAACTGGGCAAAGTGTTTGAACAGAAAAGTCACAAGAGAAATAAGGTGGATTTACACATGCTAAGATGCCTGCTTTGCTGTTCCTCATGGAAATGGAAGTTAAAGGGGGGAATCTTACTTGGGAAGTTAGTTTGACAAATAAGAAATGTTGAAAAATTTCAAAAATTTGACAAAACTTGAAAAATATCAATGATATCCAATGTTGATGAGTGGCATAGCCCTTTTGGAGGCCAACTCACAGACTCAATTCAGAATTTAGAATATTCATACCTTGGTGTATTTGACCCTGTGATTTACCTCTTGGTATCCACCTCAGGAAACATTTGCATATGTGCACAAAAAGAAAGATTCAAAGACCTATATTAAGGGATTGTTCATAATATTGAAAAATTGGAGGTAAATATACAAGAACTGGGGACGGTGCATTCATCCTCTGCAATACCATGCAACAACAGGGGCATACAGCCTTACACCGTGGTCCCAGAGAGGGAGTCCTGAGCACCTGTTTTCCTGGGCTGTCCTGCATTCCAAGTAACCTGGAGGCTGAACTGAGAACATGTGAGCAAACAGTCCTGGGAGGGTAAAGGATCAGGGCAGTAGAGGTTGAGGGAGACCACTGAGCAGGGGACCAGATGGGAGACAAGTGAGAGACTGTGGTTTTGTAAGCACCCAGCAAGGTGTAGCCAGACCAGCTAGGGCCACCCCTGGGCCTGGTCTGGAGATCTCCTGTGAGGACCCCATCATCACCCTAGAGAGGCAGACTGTATGGACCCCAGCTGCTCTGCAGGGCAGCCCTGTATCTGCCCGGTTGCTCACATTAGGGCCACCTCCACACACTACACACACACACACACACCCTGAGGAGGCAGGTGGAGGTAGAAGCTACCTGAAGGATGGAACATTTTTATGTAAGACATACTGAATATTACCTAAAGAGATTATTTACATCAGGTCAGACCCAGCTTTAAACCACTTAGACGACATTATGTAATATGTTGCTGCTAACCAAGGCAGGGCGTGGTTTGGAAGGCAAGTCAGATTAATAACAAACAGAATAACCGAGCTTCCCTGGGTCTTGGGATGCACAGTGGGCTGGATTTTGTTACCCTGACGCAATGCACTTTTTCATTCTGTTGCCTCTGCAGGGCATGCCCTCCCCTTCCCCCACCCCCAGCCCCCACCTTCCTGGTTGGCTGCACTCACCTCTCAATTTAGCCCTGTTATTCCTCCTTGGGGGACTACCCTTGAACCCCTAGGCTGGTTCCACACCCCAGAGCTCCCCGTCCTCACAGCGTTCAGCGGGCTGTGTTGTCATGCTTGCCTCTCTCTGGGGAGGGGAGGTCATCTACTATTCATCTGGGTCCCCTTAGTACCTAGCACAGTACTTAGCATTACTTCCAGCCAATGCTTGTGGAATAACTGAGTGAATCCGTGAATGAGTGACTGGGAGGGGCAGCAGTTCTAGAAAACCTGGAAACCGTGTGACCTTGGGCCAGACATTTTCCCTCCTTGGGCCTCTGTTTTCTGTCTGCAAAGGAGTGGCAGCAAGAGAGCCGGGCTTCCCTCTGACCACCTTGCCCACCCAGTCCTCCTGTGGACCCCAAGATTCCTGGGGGCGCTGTCCCTTCGGCCCTCTGAGAAATATCAGACCGGAGAACCCAGTCTGTGGAGCCTCCCTGCCCCCAGCCAGTTCAGGCCTTTGCAAAATCCTGCCACTTTTCAGACGTGGCTCATGCCTGGCTTCGTCCCCACACCCTCCTCCTTGAGGGACCCTGACTGCTTCCAGATGGGTGCGGTCCCCGCCTCCTTCCCAGAGTCCAGCAGGCAGAGTCCAGCAGGCTGCGGCCGAACCCCAGCTGAGGAGCTGCCAGGGCCTCTCCCGGTCGTGACCCGGAGGAGGGGGCAGTCCCTCTTCCCTCCGCTCAGACTCTCCTGTCCTCTCCGCGTGTCTGTCTCTGGGCCTCCGTGCTCTCTTGTCTTTTCTCTCTCTGCTGGTTCTTGGCGTCTGTGTGTCCTTCTCTGTCCCTCTCTCCGTGTCTTGGTTTTTCCGTGTTCTCCTCTCCAGACTCCTTTCCCAGCCGAGGGCCCCCCTAGTCTTCCCAGCCCAGTGGAGGGGTGGTTCTAGTTTCTCCCGAAGCCCCTTTCCTGGTTCCTGACTCAACCCAGCAGCAGCCAGGCCTGATGAGCTTGAATTCCCACCCACCCCTCTGCTGAGCAGGTGCTCTGGGCCGGTGAAGGGCATCAGCACAGTGGGGGGAGCCCGCGGGACCCGAGACATCCTAGCATTGGCTCCCCCGGGGGAAGCAGGGAGTGGCTGTGACCCCTGGCCAGGGTTGTCTGGGCCTTCTCTGGGGCCTGGAGACACCCCAACCTACCCCTTGTGTGGTGGCTTGGCCCCCTTCCCGTCCCTTCCTGCGTCCCAGTGCCCTGGGCAGGGAGCGGTCCCCCCAAACAAGGGCTACACTTGTGGGCTCCCTAAGGGGGCTTCCCTCTGCTGCCTTCCTCTCACAGAGCCTGCTGAGAGCTGGGCTATTAGATACCATGGCTGCTTCTGTGGAGAGCAATGAAACCCCAGGACCCGGCCAGAGTGGCATGAGGGAACCCAACCAAGAACAAATGTGAGCTGGAATGTGAAACCTGAGGTGGGGATTGAGCATGGGGGATCTGTTGGGCCCCAGGCTCTGCCCCCTGCCAGTGGGGTAGCCTTAGGCCAGCCACTTCTTTCTGAGCCTCTGTTTTCCTGCCTATAAAAAGAGACAGCAGATTCCCTCCTGGTGTGCTGTTGCAAGAATTAAGGGTTAAGAAATGGATCAAACACCCAACATGGAAGGCTCCTAATAAACGTTACCTGAAATGGAATCTGCGTTCAAATCTCACCTGTGCCCTCCTAGGCCGGCACGGGGGGGGGGGGGGGCAGGGGAGGATGCTTAGAAAACCTCTATGTACAAATAAAGGAAGGGGTGGGGGTAGGATGAACGCACCAGTGGTGGCCTTGCACAAACCACAGGTCCTCAGTAAAATGGAGAGGTCATCCTGACCTTGCAACATTGTTATAAGAATGAAATTGGGGGGCAGCTCGGGTGGCTCAGCGGTTTAGTGCCGCCTTCGGCCCAGGGCGTGATTCTGGAGACCTGGGATCGAATCCCGAGTCGGGCTCCCTGCATGGAGCCTGCTTCTCCCTCTGCCTGTGTCTCTGCCTCTCTCTCTCTCTCTCTCTCTCTCTCTCTCTTTCTCAAGAATAAATAAATAAATAATTTTTAAAAAGAATGAAATTGATGGTGCCTGGGTGGCTTGGTCAGTTAAGCATCTGCCTTCAGCTCAGGTCATGATCCCAGGGTCCTGGGACAAGCCCCTCGGGGGGCAGGGGGCCTTCCTGCTCAGTGGGGAGACTGCTTTTCCCTCTCTCTCTGCCCCTACCCCTGCTCATGCTCTCTCTCTCTCTCTCACTGTCTTTCTTTCTCAAATAAATAAATAAAATCTTAAAAAATAAATAAATAAATAAAATCTTAAAGGAAAAAAAAGAATGACATTAAGTAAAGAATGTAAAAGTATGTAGTCAGTGTTCAATAAACCTTAATCCTTATACATTATGATCATGGCACAAGAATTACAAGGAAAAATTTAGCTTACAAGGATCAATCCTTATCTTTATATATGGGGCCAGTTCCCCCACTGAAACCCAAGCTGCTAAGGAGCTTGGGGAAAGGGTCTGGCTTGCCTTTTCATGTCCTTCAGGCTCACAGCAGACTGAGTGAAGGTACCTGAGAGTTGTTTCTGTAGGCTGTTTGCCAAGTGGCCAGGGTGCGTGCTGAGGAACCAGAGCTCCAAACCCAAGGAAACCACAGCCTGGCACAGACCCATGTAGGGCAGGGTCAGGGGGCCATTCCTGACAGTGAAGGTGGATACCAGGGCTGAGGCTATTGACTGCAAGCTTCATCCCATCTTGATAGTGAACCTGGGCACATCCTACCTCCAGGCTGGGCACCAACTCCTGCTTCACCTGAGTGGGTGCCACAGAGCTGCCCTTACCTGATTCTGGTTGCCCTAGAACACATCCCACATGCAACCACATCTGTGCCTTGGTGCCCCTTCGGTCCTTGCCCCCTGGTACGTGCAGTCCAGCCTTCTCTTGCTGTTACTCTTTTGCTAAGCCTTTAGCTTGCCAGCTCTACTGCAGCCATCTCAAAATCTCCCGAGTCAGAAAGAGTCATTCTTTAACTTGAACCTGGGCAGTTTACCTGACTTAGCGAGCTTTAGTTCATTCACTTGTAAAGATGGGACTGTTCATACTTACCTGTGGGTCTCATGAGCACTTAGTGAGAAAACTCATGAGAAAGAGGTAAATCCTTGAGGACAGGATTTTCCCATCACCAGTGCCTAACACAGGATCTGACCCAATATCATACATGCAAACGCAAGTGGTCCCCTGCCCTGACAGCCGCCGTCTCTGAGCACTTACTATGAGCCAGGCAAGGTGGTGAGCATTCTCTGAGCATCATTCAACCACCTAACAAATACCCGGTGAGCTCTTACACTGTCAGGTCTTGTCAACAGCATTTAGGTAATCTATCGGTGTAAAAGAGTAAAAATCCTGTCCTTGGAGAACTTGCCTTCTAGCAGAGGGAGCAGATGACAGATAGCAAACGTGAGTGTCAGAAGGTGCCAAGTGCTGTGAATAAAAAGAGCATTGCCAGGGGGAGTGTGGGGAAAAGGGAGTGGGTTACAATCTAAAATAGAGTGGTTGGTGTATGGCTCCTTAGAAGAGGAACTTTAAGCAAAAGCTTGAAGGAAAGGAGGGACTTGGCCACATAGTTATATGTGGGGGTGAGGCAGGGGGCAGGGGAACAGCCAGGGCAAAGGCCATCAGGTGGATCTGATCAGTTTCTTTTGGGTGGAGAAGAGGGACAGGAGAACATTAGGGCATGTGGCCAGTGTGGCTACTGGGCTAGTTCACCAGCCCTTAAAAGCCATCAGAAGGACTTTGATTTTTCCCTGAGTCAGTTAAGGAGCCACGGGAGGTTTTGAGGATAGGGATGACATGACCTGATTTGATTTGATTTATCTAATATTTACTCATCTTTGTAGAGATATATGTGGCGTTTGATACTGTATTAGTTTTAAGTGTCTGATCTGATCATTTGATACACGCCCAATGATTATCACAATAAATTTAACATCCATCACCACACCATAGTTACAAAAAACTGTTTTTTCTTGTGATGAGAACTTTTAAGATCTATTCTCTTAGCAACTTTCAAATATACAACCCAGTATTATTAACTAGTAAGTCATCATGCTGTGCACTACATTCCCCGGTTTATAACTAGAAGTTTGTACCTTTTGACCGCCTTCACCCATGACTTATGTTTTAAAAGGATCAGTCTGCAGGTACCAGAGTGGCTCAGTGGTTGAGCATCTGCCTTTAGCTCAGGTTATGATCCTGGGGTCCTGGGATCAAGTCCCTCATTGGACTCCCTGCAGGGAGACTACTTCTCCCTCTGCCTGTGTCTCTGCCTCTCTCTGTGTGTCTTTCATGAATAAAATAAAATCTTAAAAAAAAAAAGGATCACTCTGCATGGCTGTTCCGTGGGTTCAATACCAGCTCTGCCTCTTTGTAGCTCTATCACTGGGCAACGCATTTTACCACTCAGCTTCATTTTTCTTCTCTCTGCAAAAAAGCAGATTAAGAATATGCGTCTAACAGATCCTTGGCAGAAATTCCCGTCTGCATTCAGGCCTAAGAATAGCAGTCCTTCTAAGCAGTTGGTCTTGTGAACTATGGCTGTATTGCTTGTGCTGACTGGCTGCTGGAAGCTTGTTGCTTTCCTACCTGCTTTAGAATTGTTTTCTAACGTTATGCCTCTTAAATCATTTCTTTACAATAACAATTCTTCCTCAATTACAAGAATAAGACGTGTTCACGTTAGATATTTTGGGAAATGAACATGTAAAATATATGTGACTCAAAGGTAACTACTTTTAGTCTTTTTGGGTAGAATTTCCATTTGATTATATATATATGTTATACACATGTATGATACATAGATGTATATGTAACATATGTATGCAACATATGTGTAACGTGTGTCACATTGAGCTACTAAACGTCTATTTTCCTTCTTCCATAGTTCCTTTAACTGAATGCCCTTTCCCTCACTCAGGCTCCCAGGGGATTGAAACTTCATGCCAGAGTGGAAAACAAATAATAAAGGAAGCAAGTATTTGGCTTTTGAGGTTTGAGTATAAGCAACACATTTGGAAGAATTAAGGAAGAGTCCAGCAGCCCAGAGTCCAAACCAGACAGGAAGCGGGGAAGGGGGGTAGCATTGGAGGGAAGGTGAGGAAATGTGGGGATCCTGTCTGTCTCCCACCTGTCTGTCCCATCTGTCCCCTACCCCTGCCTTGTCCCAGGAAGTGGGGATCAGCATGGCAGAAGAATGCTGTAGGATTCCAGGAGCAGGGAGGACCCATGCCCTCCTGTTAGCACATCCTGATGAGGCCAGGACACTTGACTTCCTGATACACCACTGAGATGCTGGGGAGCAGAGCAGAGCAGACTGGGAAGTCCCATCAGATGGGTTGAGAGAGCCCTGCAGCATGTCCCCCAGCCCACGAGAGGCTAAGGGAGGGAGAGGGGGGTCCTGGGCTCTTGGGAGGTTGTGGGGCATGATGGAGATCTCCGGGGTTCCCCTTGTCTGGTGCACACCAGTGGGACACAGTGTGGGACACACCAGTGGGATCACAGTGCCCCTCTGTGGGGCTGCACCAGTGTGCTGTGGCTGCTAACTGTGCAAATTACCACATGCTTGCTGGCTTGAAACAACAGAAATTTATTCTCAAAGTTCTGGAGGCTAGGGGGATCCCTGGGTGGCTCAGTGGTTAGGCGCCTACCTTTGGCCCAGGGCGTGATCCTGGAGTCCCGGGATCAAGTCCCACATTAGGCTCCCTGCATGGAGCCTGCTTCTCCTCTGTCTGTGTCTCTGCCTCTCTCTCTATCTGTGTCTCTCATGAATAAATAAATAAAATCTTAAAAAAAAAGTTCTGGAGGCTAGAGGTCCAAAATCAATTTCACTGGGCCAAAATCAAAGTGCTGGGAAAGCCATCCTCCCTCTGGAGGCTCTAGGAGAGAATCTTGCCTCCTCCAGCCTCTGGTGGCTGTTGGCATTCGTTAGCTCATGGCTACACCTCTGTTCTGTCTTCATGCCTGTCCAATCTCCCACTGCCTCTCACTTACAAGGGTACATGTGATTGCAGTTAAAATCCATCTGGATAATCTGGGATAAGCTCCTTCCCTCAAGATCCTTATCCTAAACAGAAGAAAAAATAAACATGTGGGACTACATCAAACTAAAACCCTCCTGCGTAGCGAAGGAAACCATCAACAATGTGAAGAGGCAGCCACTGAATGGGAGAAAACATTTGAAGGTCATATATATGAGAAGGGGTCAATATTCAAAGTATATTACACATAAAACAACAAAATATATACCTCCTACAACCCAGTAATGAAATGAAACAAAACAAAAACAGTCTGATTAAACAATGGGCAGAGGATCTGGACAGACATTTTTCCAAAGCAGACCTACAGATGGCCAATAGACACATGAGAAGATGTTCTACATCACT
This sequence comes from Vulpes lagopus, assembly GCF_018345385.1. Lineage (NCBI taxonomy): Eukaryota > Metazoa > Chordata > Mammalia > Carnivora > Canidae > Vulpes > Vulpes lagopus. Next base: position 27,700,579 of record NC_054838.1, on the reverse strand, counting down.
CATCAGCAATGACATGAAAATCGAAACCATTGAAATAAACCATGAAATATTAGCTTGTACCTGTTACAATGGCGATCATCAAAAAGACAAGAAATAACAAGTGTTGGTGAGGATGTGGAGAAAGGGGATCCTCGTGCACTGTTGGTGGTCATGCAAGCTGGTGCAGCCACTGTGGATAATAGTATGGAAGTTCCTCAAGAAATTTAAAATAGAACTACCTCATGAGCCAGCAATGCCTCTTCTGGGGATTTATCAGATGAAAACGAAAACGCTAACTCGGGAAGATATATACATCCCCTTGCTCACTGCAGCATTATTTACAATAGCAAAGATGTGGAAGCAACTGGGGTGCACTGATGGATGAATGGATAAAGAAGGTGTGGTGGATCTATAAAAAATGGCATATGTTTTGGCCATAAAAAAGGAGGAAATCTTGCCATCTGTGACAACATAGAGGGGCTTTAAGGGCATTATGCTTGGTAAGCCAAAGAAAGATAAATACTGCAAGATCCCATTTATGAGTGGAATCTAAAAAAACACACCTCCACCCCCCGCCCCCAAACTGAACTCATAGATACAAAGAAATGATTGGTGGTTGCCAATAGTGGGTAGAGGTGGGTGAAATGGATGAAAGTGGGTCAAAAGATACAAAATTCCATTTATAAAGTCCTGGAGATAAAATGTACAGCACGGTGACTGGTCAATAAAACTGTATTGTATATTTGGAAGTTGCTAAGAGGATAGATCTTAAGAGTTCTCATCACAAGAAAAAAATTTTGTGACTATGTATAAGGAAGGATGTTAATTTGACTTATTGTGGCGATCATTGACAATATATATAAATACCAAATCATTATACCTGAAACTAATACAATGTTACATGGCAATCATGTCTCAGTAAAAAAGCTTACTTTATAAATAATAAGATAAAAATAATTAAGGAGAGTCTGGGTGGCTCAGTCCATTAGACATCTGCCTTCTGTTCAGGGTCCCAGGATTGAGTCCTTCTTCGGTCTCTCTCCTCAGTCTGCTTCTCCTTCTCCCTCTGCCCACCCCCCGCCCCATGTTCTCTGCCCTCTCTCTTGGTCTCTCTCTATCTCTCGAATAAATAAATAAATCTTTTAAAGATTTTATTCATGAGAGACACAGAGAGGCAGAGACATAAGCAGAGGGAGAAGCAGGCTCCCCACGGGGAGTCTGAAACGGGACTTGATCCCAGGACCCTGGGATCACGCCCTGAGCTGAAGGCCGATGCTCAACCGCTGAGCCACCCAGGCACCCCAATAAATAAAGTCCTTTAAAAATTGATTAAACACAATTTTGGGATGCCTGGGTGGCTCAGTGGTTGAGCGTTGGCCTTCGGTTTAGGGCGTAATCCCAGTCTGGTGATCGAGTCCCACATAAGGCTCCCTATGAGGAGCCTGCTTCTCCCTTTGTGTCTCTTGTGAATAAAGAAATAAAATATTTTAAAAAATTGAACACAATTTTAAAAATAAGTTAAATTAAAATTGTAAGCAAATACATAATAATTTAAATAGGCAAATCATTAAAAACTGTGAATAATAATTTAAATATATCAGTGAATTTATGCCGTAGGTGAGAATAAAATAAAGATGTCAACTCGTGCACTTCTCCGCCTCTATCCCTGTATGTGTCCTTCCGTGTCTACCCCTTGCACAGGAACCAAAGAAGTACTGGGTGAGGTGGGGCTTGAGTCACTGCTGTTCTTTTGGTAGAGACAACTGAATGCATGAAGTATGCACAGAATAAAGGACAGAGAACATTTTGTTGGCCTCTGATGGGTCAGAAAGGCACATGTAGGGTCTTTGGGTAGAAGAGACCAACTGAACAAAGGTGAGGAAGATTCCTTCTCTCCACGGGAGCCTAAGCTTAGCTAGGGCCAAGGTATGTGAGCCCCAGCGCTTAGCAGAACTTGTGTACTACAGGTTCTTAGCAAATGCTGAAGTTATCAATGAATTCAGTTTGCCCACTGATGGCACTTCTCTACATTATCATGCCCCATTATGTTTTATCCTGATGTGAACAAAAGAAGGGGAAAAATCAGGAGCCTCTAGCAGTGATCTGCGGTAAGGGAACTCATTTCTTTGGATCCCAGTTTCTTTTTTGAAATTATGGGATGGGATTTTTTTTTAAAAAAGATCTTTATCTCATACTTTTCCATAGAAAGCAATATTCAGCTTTTGCCATATAAGGTAATATTTACAGGTTCTGAGGACTAGGAAGTGAATATGTTTTAGAGGTGGGGACATTTTTTTCTGCCTATCATGGGGACCAAGAAACCTGCCTGGACTGAAGGGTCAGGTGGACGGGAACAGGCCTTGACCCACCGCGCCCCATGAGACCTGACAGCTGGGGCCGGCCAGGCTCATAGGATATCTCCAGGGATGTTTCACCAATGTGGGCAGATGACACTTGAGGGCGGGGAAAAGGAGATGGAGCTGGTTGCATGCATGTGGACCCAGAAAACGACTGAGGTTAAGTTTTCATTGCACAGAATGGAGGTTTGTAGTACAAATTAAATTTAGTTAGAAAAATGCAGTTACCACTTTTTTGTGTACTGAGTGGTCTGCATTTGGAACACATTATGTACACTCATGAATACACTGCCAGTTAGGGCTCCTCTATTCTCTCCTAGGCTAATTTTTCTTAACTTAATAAAATGCTGTAAATTGCTTTCCATGTCATTAAGTATTCTTCTACATCATCGTTTCCACAACTACCTTTAACACTCCACCGATTGATACACAATCCTGTACATACCTTATCCTGTGTTTTTATGAAATCTTATAAGCCACTTTAAATCCTTTTTTTGCTTTTTGACATTATGAGAAATCAACATACTTATGAATATCTCACAAGGTTGTTATGAAGATTATCTATAATATATGTAAAATTTGAAATTGTAATCCACTCAAAGCTGGTCATACTTTTTTTGCCAAATTTGCTTTACTGTTCCTTTTTTAAAAAAGATTTTATTCATTTGTTTGAGAGAGGGAGAGAGAGAGAGAGAGAGAGAGAAAACGTGAGTGAGGGAGAGATGCAGAGGGGGAAGGACAAGCAGACTGCATGCTGAGCTCAAGCCCCCACCCCAGATCACAACCCTGAGATCACAACCTGAGCAGAAACCAGGAGTCGAACACTCAACAGACTGAGCCACCCAGGCATCCCTACTTTACTGTTTCTTATGGCAGTAAAGGTGTTGCTCAAATTAGAAAGCTGGGTGTCAGGGGATCCCTGGGTGGCGCAGCGGTTTGGCGCCTGCCTTTGGCCCAGGGCGCGATCCTGGAGACCCGGGATCGAATCCCACATCAGGCTCCCGGTGCATGGAGCCTGCTTCTCCCTCTGCCTATGTCTCTGCCTCTCTCTCTCTCTCTGTGACTATCATAAATAAATAAAAATTAAAAAAAAAAAAAAAAAAAAAAAAAGAAAGCTGGGTGTCTCTGTGCTTCCCCTCCCTGCTTTCTCACCTTGTCCCCATATCTAGCCAGATCATGCCCATTCTGCCCTTGAAACTTCTGTGGGATCTGCAGGCTCTCTGCATATTCACCGCCCTCCCCTGGGTCAGGCCTTATCATCCCTCCCCACACTGTTGCCTCAACTGCTTCCTTGGCTGTCTTAGCTTGGGTTCCTCCCAAAGCAGGCCCTGAGACAAGGACTTGGGTGCACATAGGTTATTTGCGGGGTGACCCTAGAAGTAAATCAGGCAGAGAAAGGAGAACAGACACTACAGTGCACTCCCCCCCGGATGCCCGGAAGTGTCTACAGGGCCTAGCAGGCTCCTGGGAAAGCCTTTCTCTTCATGGGCAGAGAGTAGAGGGATCAAGTAGAGGGATCAAGTGCTGGGGTGGGAAGCTGTCAGCATGAATGGGACTGTTTCCTGAGGCTGCTTGTGAACTTCAGTGATCCAAGGCGACCCAGGGCAGGACATCCTAGCGTCTGTGACACTGTTCTGCCTCTGTGTCTCCTGCACTGCTCTGCCTCTGTGTCCTTGCATCCACAGGGTTCTTTCAGAGACATGGTGTCCCAGGCTGAACTGTATGGAAAGGAGGAAGCAGGTAGAGAGATGGTGAGACAGCTCAGCTCCCACAGTGGGGCTCACTGAGGGATCGCCCTCTGAATGCAGTCCAAGCTGAGCTAAGCTGGGCCATTCTGGAAGGGAACAGGCCACAGGTGTGTGAATAAGCCTCAGGACATCAGATTTTATTTGGTTCTCAGATTAAATGGGAAAGGTCGAGTCTTCAGGTGAGAAGAAGTGACTCGGGAGGCCCAGGGAAGCCACCTGGGAGTCTACATGGGCCATGGACGATCCACATGCAGATATTTGAGAATTTACCCCGTGCGGTTTGACGATGGCATGAAAGATTTGAAGATGTATTTGAAGCAGCACTAATGACAATTAATATCCATATATATATGGATATCTACATTTTTCTTACCAGGAAAATAAAGTATGCCACCCTTGGATTATTGCCACTACTGGAAAATAAATGAATAAATGAGAGACTCATGTGTGTCATGAGATCAGCTGAGAAAGCAGCTGTCTGGAAGCCGGTGACTTTCCCCAATGGCCCCGTGACTGGCCTCACTGACGGGAATCTCAAAGCTGCCTGGGACTTGGTTCTCCATCTGACTGTTGTGTGGCTTTGAGCCAGAGTGGCCATCAGCCAGAGCAGCCCCTTCTGGGTGCTCTTAAACGAACAGCTTTCTTTACGTGCTAATTAAGTAATTAGTTCAGCAGCCGTTTCCTGGGCTGGGTCCTGGGACACAGATGTGGTTCAGATATGATTTCTGCTCTCAGAGGGCTCACCGTCAGGAGTAGCTGAAACTGGAGGCAGAGTTTAGTACTGTGATAGAAGGAAGCACGGAGATGGCCAAGGGGCCTGATGAGTCAAGGGAGATTTACTGCAGGGGTGATGTGTCAGATGGGTCTTGACGAATGAGTAGAAGTTTACTGGATAGAAACAATGTGGGGGACAGGGCGAGGGAGCATTCTTTCAGAGCCATTTATGGAGCACCTGCTCCATGTATCAGACCCCCTGCTAGGTATTAAATGGATGAAAATGATGAACACAGGAATCCTGGTGTTAGGGAATCTGAGACTCTTAGAGGCAAAGTGACATGCCCAGTGTCACATAGCATATGAGGAGCAGAGCAAGGACTTAGAACTGTCCAAGTCCCAACCTTTCCTCACCCTTACTGGGGATGACTCTGGTGGACAGCACTGGGTGGCTGATGGGGACATGGTTCCTCATTCTAAGTGTACCCAAGCCTGCTTGCTCCAGGCCACCCCTCTCTCCCCAACTCCTCAGCACAAATGGAGTTGGATATGCCTTGGATTTCTGTGCCTCTCTCCATCTCTCAGGTTGGAGACTGTGAAAATATATGTCCCAGGTAAGGCCAAGGCAGGCTTCCAGGCCAGGTGGTCCTGCTGGAGGATCTTGCTGAGACAGCTGGAGAAGCCAAGCCCATGCAAATATTAGCATATCAGATGAGGTGAAGACAGAGTCTGAGCCGGAAAGGGCTCTGTATCACCTGCAAAGCACAGGTGGGGAGAGGGGGAAGCCAGAAGCAAGGAATGGAGGTTAAGGCATATTTGATGACTAGCCCGGAGAGTCACATGGCATCACTCTGGCAGTCCCTTAGTAGTCAAGGCACTTACAAGAGCCTGCCAGGTCCAAGGGGAGAGGGTATAAAGTCGTCTTTTTTCTTCTTCTTCTTCTTCTTCTTCTTCTTCTTCTTCTTCTTCTTCTTCTTCTTCTTCTTCTTCTTCTTCTTCTTTCTTCTTTTCTTCTTTTCTTCTTCTTCTTCTTCTTCTTCTTCTTCTTCTTCTTCTTCTTCTTCTTCTTCTTCTTCTTCTTCTTCTTCTTCTTCTTCTAAGATTTTATTCATTGATTCATGAGAGACATAGAGAGAGAGGCAGAGACACAGAGGGAGAAGCAGGCTCCCTGCAGGGAACCCAATGCAGGACTGATCCCAGAATCTCTGGGTTACAACCTGAGCCAAAGGCAGATGCTCAACCACTGAGCCACACACGTGCCCCTAAACTCTACTTCTTGATGGTGAGGGGCAAGGTTCTAAAAGAGCACGTGGGATGGGAGATATTATTGCAGCTCTCTGGGGAAAATAAAATCTGCCACACCCACCCTGTAGCTTGCGTTTTGACTTTATGGTATCTTTTGATGAACAGAAGTTCTAACGTCTGTGACAATCAGACTTATTGCACTTTCCCCTTTATGTCTGCATTTTTAATTTCTTGTTCCATAAAGGAAGTTCATAAAGGAATTTTCCTAATATTTTCCCCCAAACTTAACAACAACAAAAAAGTTGGCTCTCATGTTTGAACCCTCAACCCATCTGGAATTGATTTTTGTGTGTGGCGTAAAGTGCAGATTGCATTTCATTTTTTGCGGAAGGATAACCAGAAGTGTCAGTGCATTCAGTGAATAGTCCTTTGTTCATCTGTTATGCAGCTGTCAGATATCAAGTCTCCATACACACAGGGGCTTACTTCTATCCCATTTCATCGCTTTAGTTGTTTATCACCTGTGCCAATACCGACTTTCTTAATTTCTATCGTTTTATGATAAGTCTCAGTAGCTGGTAGGGTAGGCCTCTCTCCTTATTTTTCTTTTTGGGGGAGTATGTTGGCCTTTTTGCTTGTTGATTAAAAGAAAAAACATTAAAATCAACTTGCAAAATTCTCTAAAAGATTTGCTGGAATTTTTAGTGGGCTGATATGGAATCTACAAATTGATTTGGAGATAATTGACACTGATAATTGGTCATTTTTTATCTGTGCATCTAAATGAGTCCCCATTTTTAAAATGTCTTCTTTAACGTTTTTCTTTTTTTTTCTTTTTAAGGCTTTTATTTATTTATTCATGAGAGACACTCAGAGACAGAGACATAGGCAGAGGGAGAAGCAGGTTCCCCATGGAAAGCCCAATGGGGGACTTGATCCCAGGACCCCAGGATTACAACCTGAGCTAAAGACAGATGCTCAACCATTGAGCCACCCGATGCCACTAATGTTTTTCAATAGAGTTTAAAATCTTTCTCCATAACAGGGCTCGTATGTCCTTGTTAAATTGATTTCAAGGCACATTTTAATTTTTGTTATTATTATAAATGCATCTTTAGAAAAACTACCTTTTTGAACTTTATGTTGCTGGTATAAGAAATGCTACTGCTATTTATGTATTTATATTCTTTGAACTCATCTTGCTAAACTCTGTGATTTTTATTATTTGAGGGTTGTTTGTCAATTATACATAGACAATAATATCTGTAAACAACAAGAGTCCTGTTTTTCCCTTTGATATCTTTATACTTCTCATTTCTTCTTATTTTATTTTGCTGGCTAGGGACTACAGAACTCAATTCCACAGAAGCTGTGACAGCAGGGACCCTTATCTTGTTCCTGATCTTAAAGAGGATTTTTTTTTTTAAACATCTCACTATTGAATATGGTTTGCTGGTGGAGGCTTTGTTAGGTATTCTTTGTGAAGTTTAGGAAGTTTTTCTGCCTTCTGAGTCAAAGACACTCAGTTTTGTTTGTTTAGTCATGAGTGAACATTGAATATTACTGAATTCTTTTTCATCTACGGGATGAAAATATGGCTTTTCTCCTTTAATCTGCTATTGTTGAGTATTAGGCAAGATAATATTCAGCAGTGAATGACAGAAAGGCCAAAATAATAGCTTAAACATTAGAGGAGTTTATGTCTCCCTCACATACAAGTCTGGAGTGAGCATTCAGGGGTTGTAGGGTAACTGTATTCCAGGAAGTCCTCAATGTCCCAGGCTCTCCCATTTTGCACCCTGTCACCTGTCAACCAGGGTGGCCCTCATGACCCAAGATGGTGCCCCAGCTGCACAGGCTCCTGCTCAGGAGCAAGGGGCCAACCAACTGGCTCTCAGGAAAGGTCCTGGAGTGTGGTGCCCTACACTTTGCTTGTGTTTCATTTGGAATTTTTAAAAAAAGATTTATTTATTTATTTGAGAGAGAGAATGAGAGAGAGAGAGAGAGAGAGGAAGCAGATGGAGGGGGAAAGGGAGAGGGAGAATCTTAAGCAGGTTCCACACCCAGTGCAGAGCCTGTTGTGGGGCTCAGTCTCGTGACCCTGAAATCATGACCTGAGCTGAACACTTAACCGACTGAGCCACCCGGGTGCCCCTTTATTAAAGAAAATTTTTTAATTAAAAAATTTTAAAACAATGTTCACATTTACAGAAAAGCTTCAAGTAGAGTATACATAATGTATTTTTTCCCTAATGAATATTTTAGTGTTTCCTACAAACAAGGGCATCTTCCTAGATAACCACAATAGGACCATCAAAATCAGGAAACGAACATGTGTACATTACCATAATCTACCCCTTAGGCCCCATTCAGGTTTTCCCAGTCGTCCCAATAATGTCCTTTATAGCCAGAGGATCCAGTTCAGAATCTCCTGTTATGTCGTGTTTCTTAGTCTCCTTCAGACTGAAACCATTTCTCATGACTTTTATGACCTTGACACTTCTGAAGAGCATAAACCAGCCATTCTTGCCCTGCCCTGGTAGGATGCCCTTCAATCTTGGTTCGTCTGATGTTCTCTCATGATTAGATTCAGGTTTTGAATCTTTAGCAGGAATATTCACAGAAGTGATGCTGTGTTCTCAGTTCGTGCTATCAGGTGGCACATGATTTCAATTTGTCTCATTACTGGTGCTGTTTGATTACCTTGATAGTGTTTGCCAAGCTTCTTCTGCACAGGAAAATAACTCAGAAAATTATTCCCGTTCCATCTGCAACAAAAGAGTATTTTTGTGGGGAGGTATTTTTTTTATATATTTTTAATTTATTTATTCATGAGAGAGACAGAGACACAGACAGAGGGAGAAGCAGGCTCCATTCAGGGAGCCCGATGAGGGACTTGATCCGGGTCTCCAGGATCACACCCTGAGCCTAAGGCAGGCACTAAACCACTGAGCCACCCAGGGATCCGTGGGGAGGTATTTTGAAATGATATAAATATCCCATTCTCCATCAGGTTCTCCTTCCCCTCCTCCTCCCTTCCCTTCCTCACTGACAGCTTAGACTCATGGTTTCTTATTTTATTCAATAAGCTATAATTATCATTACAGCTTACTACCATTATTTATATTGATGCACAAAATGTTCCAGATTAGACATAGTGACTTTTGTGTTTTTTTTAATATATCCCCATCTTTAAGTACTTCCTCACTTTCCAGGACAACAGGCTTATCTTATTCTGGCCTCAGGAATAAGCCACTTCTACAAGGAGCCCTGCATCCTCTTAGAAGCCAAGATCTAGGTATTTGGGGTGCTCATTGCTAATGGCATGTTACTTTTCCCAGGTCTTCTCAGTGGAGAGAGCTAAAAGTACATCTATCTATAAAACCATGAGTTCACCCCACTACCACAATTCCTCTCCAATACCACACAGCTAATTCTGTATTTCTCTTTCCATATTTGTTACTTTCTCCTCCAACAGTGAGAAACCTAGCTCCCATTAACCTGCTTATATTTACTTATTTGATATATATAAGCAATCTCCCATCATGATCACTGCCCCTTCCTTTGTGCGGATGGCTTCCTCAACCCTTTCTGTGCTCTGCTACCCCATGCTGGGCCAGTCCCCCACGTGGTCGCAGGGCCTGGCAATGGGGAAGTAAAGGTCAACATTTGTTGAATCGATCCACTCAATGCTCAGTCTTTCTTGAGTAACCCTCACCAAGAAATTCAAGCTGTATGCTACAAAAATCTTTTCTAATTTTGAATTGTCAGTGAACAAGAGATCACTTGTTTTCATAACTGGGAAGATAATTTTTTTTTGTTTTTTTCTTTGTCTTTTAATCCCAGTATAGTTAATATGCAGTGTTATATTAGTTTCAAGAGGACAATACAGTGATTCAATAATTCTATATATTATTCAGAGCTCATCATGGTAGGTGTACTCTTGATCAATTGGGAAGAGAATTTTTTAAATAATATAAAATAAGGAAAACACACGGTTAAAAAACCCCTTAGAAATCAGCGGGACGCCTGGGTGGCTCAGCGGTTTAGTGCCTGCCTTTGGCCCAGGGTGTGATCCTGGAGTCCCGGGATCAAGTCCCACATCGGGCTCCCTGCATGGAGCCTGCTTCTCCCTCTGCCTGTGTCTCTGCCTCTCTCTCTCTCTCTCTCTCTCTCTCTCTCTGTGTCTCTCATGAATAAATAAATATAATCTTTAAAAAACAAACAAAAGAAATTAGCAAGGAGTCTGCTTGAGGTTCTCTCTTTCCCTGCCCCTTCTGCTGTCTCTCTCTAAAAATAGACAAATCTTAAAAAAAAAAAAAACCTTATACCCTCAGAATATATTGCCAGACTCCTGATTTGAGACACTTTTCCTCAAATGCATGCTATATTTCCACATCTTTGTGAGCAATGTTCACTAAGGTGGGTTACCTTCTTGATAACTATGAATCACTGTGAAGCACACTCACTGTTAAATTCTGATGCTCCTACTCTGCATGGTCCCAGAGCAGTAAATGTGGTCACTTCTGACATCTGTTGTTCACAACTGTACCCTCCCCGACTTTGCTGTCAGCTGGCATTACTTAGACCTGCCAGCGTGCCCATCTCCATGTGCTCCCTTCTGATAAGTCTGTGAAAATGGATATTGTTGCATTGGTTTCTTCAACCCAAACCATATCCCCAGTTTCTCTGCCTGCACCTGGTACTTGGGTCAGACAGGAGATCCTTGGCTCCGTGGGCCCCTGCTGGAGCCCCCCAACCAAAGGAGAGGTGGGTGTGCATGGCTCTGGGTGCTTGGGTCTCCCTGCTTCAGCAGCCTGGTCTGCAGCCATACCCCAGCCCCGTCACCCCCATCTTTTCTTGCTCCCTTCAACTTGGCGGCTTTTTGTCAGGCTCTCATCTTTTCTCCAGGTTTCTTTCTCCTTTCACCATCCTTGTCTCCTCTATGCTAAGCTTGATTCTGGCACTGGCTTGCTGGGCCTCGGCTTCCTCATCCGGAAAATGGGGAGAGGGTTGAATGTAGATATTAAGGCCCCTCCTGGCTCCACCCTCTCCTACCTCCCATCTCTGCCGTCTCTTTTTTTGCTTCCTGTCTACTTACCGTATTCTCTTCTCTCTCTGCCTCTGACCCTCTGGGAGCCTCTCTCCTTCCTCTTTCTGTGAGTTTATTCTGTTCTGTGACTCCAAACATTGACTTCCTATCTTAATTTGTCTTTCTTGACTGTGTTCTTTCTCCCTTCCCTTTCTCTGTTTCTACTGCCTCTGACTCTTTAGTCTCTGTCTCTCTCTGCCCTGCGCTTTGGCTTTCTACCGCTTCTCTGTGACTTGTTCTGAATTCTGTTTCTCCTTCTGATCACTGCCTCCTGGCGCCCTGTCCCACATTGCTTTCTCGGCCTATTCCTGAGCCAATGTGTCTGGATCCCCACCCCTTTCTCGTCCCTGCTCCCACCCTGTCCTTGTCCCCTTTCCCATCCATGCCCTGGCCTGGGGCTAGGAGCCGGGCGCCGCTGCCACGCAGCCCCTACCAGCGCCAGGCTCCTCCCTATAATGGAAGAAGCAGCTGTGAGGCTGTCTCTGACACACATGTTGGGCCCTGTTGGTTGTCTCTGGCTCACAGAAGGCTCAGAAAGTCACACGCAGTGCTCAGAGAGGATGTCCAATCCCATCACAGCCCAAACCCAGATAGCGGGCATTGGCTGCACAAGCAATCCCAACTACACACACACACACACACACACACACACACACACACACACACACACACACAGCGGTAGGGCATGAGCACTGGCAGTCATGCAGTCATTTCTCATCAAGAACTGCTGTTTGCTCTCAGGTTCATGTAAACAGTGTTTTCTCTCTTTGAAGTCTCTTCTGGCCTTAATTGCATGCTTTCAGCCATTGGAATGTTCTCCATGTACACATGGATCAAGATTCAGTAGGGATAGAGAATTCTGACCAATAAGGGTTAGGATCTGGCTTCATTCCCCTCAAACTGACAGGTTTTGCACCTTGCAGTCTGGACCCATGTTTTCCAGAATCCAGGCTTGCAGACATTCCCTTGGCACCTCCCTCGCAGTGCCAGGGCACTCGTCACCTCACTCAGGACTCAGCAGCCTCGAGAGGCAGGTGCATTTATGTCCCCCATTTCACAGGTGAGGAGGCTTAGGCTCCCAAAGTCACAGGCCCAACAGCCCCACACGAGTCTGACCTGCTATGTGCTCCTCTCCCCATCCAAGGACATGAATGTGGCCGTGGGAGAAGCCGAGAGATCCTGTGGAGTAGACCTCAATGGCTGGTTCTAGTCCTGGAGAAGCCAGAATAGAGACGAGGCTAATCAGATCTGATACCCCAGCAGCTGCCCTGATACTGTCAGAGTTCTGATGAAAGGCTCGAGATCTATACTTTTAGGGGTGAGGGAGTGCTTCATTTGGGGTCGGGAGCAGGCCACATCACACGAAGTGTGTCCTTCAGGGAAGCAAGAAGCGCCAGAGTGAGCCCGGATGTCAGGGTGGGAAGTGGCAGTCTGCCTGTTTGGAGGCAGCCGGCTGGTGGCCTGCCAGCATTAGGAGGAGTGGCCTCCTTCCTCCCTCCCTGGCCAGAGCCCCTCGACATGGAGCCATAGTGGTAAGCTCTACAGACACTGTGCCAGGCCCACCCTGGCTGGGGTACTGGGCCCACAGAAGATAAGTCAACAGCGCTTTGCGCTGCAAACTCTCAGCCCCACACCCCCCAGGGCACTGGCAGCGGCCCATGTGACAAGTGTGCTTCACTTTCTCATCACACTGTTGTTCTGGCCTTCTGGGTTTTCCCATCTACTCCTCACCATTTGCTGCTGGCTGTCGGTCAGCAGGCGAGAGTCTCTGCCAGCCTGCCCTCCGTGGCTTCTGCTCTGCTCAGTCAGCTTGCTGGGGGTGGGGGTGAAGCAGCGGTGGGCAGGCTCGACAAACTGCACAGCATGAGGAGGTGGGGACTGGGATCCACCAGACCACAAGATTCATTCCAGAGCATTGTTCCCACCTTCTTCTGGGCTTCTGTCCTCCACTAGGTAGCAACCCCCTGCCTCCCTCACAAGATGAAATTATAACAGGGACCCTGGCTTAACCACCCTATTTCTCCTAGTACCAAAGATGGAGCTGGCCCCGAGTGGGACAGCAGAAAATGTTGACGTCACGGGTGTGAATAGGATATGCCTGGAGGAACTTTATCAAGAATGAGTGCAAAGCTCCCACTCAAGCCCAGGACAGGGAGTCCTGCAGCCAGTGGTGAGGCAGGCTCTCCGGGTGGCAGAGGCTGTGGGCTCACCACCCCCTCCGTGTGGTGGGGGCTGTGGGAGCAGATTTACACCAGGCTGGCTACGGTCCCACCCAATTCTGCATTGGCCTGCAGGGCCTTGGAAGGTTCTATACGCTGCCTTACAAAAAGAAAAAAGGCAAAACAAAGCATCACGGCTCCACTTTTGGATCCTCTCCCAAAAAGGGAGGCCTATCCTGTGCAAGCCACTTTCAGAAATAAGAGCACTGCAGCGTGGATAATATTCTTGCTCAAGATCAGGGCCACAGTCAAGGCCAGGGGACTGGGAACTCACTTGCTGTTGTGTTCAGGCCTGGACACTTCCTCAGTCTGGCAAGGCCGCTTGCTCCAGGGAAACACGGCATGGGTTTTCTGTTTATGTTTTTGAAACCATCTAGAGCTGGGTTTGGCTTTCTGCAGGGCCCGCCTGTCATCAAACTCAATCTCAGGCAGCTCAAGCCAGGCCTGGTCCCTGCGATAAGTCTCTGGCAGGGATCAGGAGTGACAGCCACACATAAAATAAATGCCAATGGAAGAACTCCTGAAAGACCCGTTAAGATGGCAAATTCACCCGGCTGCCAGAGGATGTGTGAGTCAAGTTCCACATTAAAATCTTAATTTCCCACACTACCAAGATGCACCTGGAGCTCCTGGGCTGGCTGTTAGATGGGTATTGGTTATCCACCCTGGGTGGCAGGGGAGCTCCCTTAACTCAGAGTCTCCAAGAATCTTCCCCAGCCCCTGAGCAGCTTCCCTCCCCCCAAAACTTCCACACTCACCTAGAACTCACTCCATTCCCCAGAACCACTTTTATCCTAATATGACTCTATTCTCATAGAAATCTCCTTAGGATCCTTAGAAACCACCTCATACTTGCCAGGTGGCCTTGGGTGAATCAGAAAAACCTCTCTGAGCCGAGGATATGCACACTGTAGGGTATGTCTCATCTAATTCTCACAAGCCTAAAAGTACACTTATTTTCCCATTTCACAAAAGGGAACGGCTCTGGGGTATGAAGAACTCCCCAAGATCCCCGTTACTGGAGGTGGGCTCCTGGATCTGTCTCTAGCCTGACTCTACTCCTTGCCCTTCACCCCTGGGACTCTGCTGTGGTCCCTTATGTCTGCATCCTTTTATCTGCCAGAGCTGCTAGCAAGCTACAGGCCAGGCCCCCTGCCGGTGACAGTGTCCTCCGGCAGGCCAAGCAATGCTCCTCTAGGCCGATTATTGAGGCCTTGGTGCCCTCTGCTGCACACAGACTAAAATACTAGCCTGAGTCCACAGTGCTACATTAACATCTTCAGAAGGACACTTACTTCTTCAACCATCCATCTGTCCAGCCTTCCATTCACCCACCCACGTGCGCATCCATCCATCCATCCATCCGTCCCAGTTTTACTGACATCCTGTAGCATCCCTGTCACTCTCTGGGGCCCACTGAAGCCCCCCAGCTCCTTTTCTATACCTGGCCTTGCACGGGTCTCAGCAATGAGAAGGAAATGAGGAAGTCCCACACCATGTCCTTTCTTGTTTGCAGAGCGCCTTCACATCCATTGTGTCCTTTGTCCCCACAACTACCCTAAGGAGGCTTAGAATCTGCATTAAACTGATGAGGAAACTGAGCCCCAGGGAGAGACCCAGCAGCAGGGTGCAGAAGAAACAGTCTTTTGGGAACAGAGACTGATTTCAAAGCAGGTCTCTATCACTTACTAAGGCTGCCACCTTGGCAAGCTTCCTTTTTTTTTTTTTTAAAGATTTTATTTATTTATTTGAGATAGAGAGTAAGTGAGAGAGAAAGAGAGCAAGCAAGCATGAGTACAGTGAGAGGCAGAGGGAGAAGCAGACTCCCGTTGAGCAGGGAGCATGACTCAGGGCTCCATCCCAGAACCTCAGCCGAAGGCAGATGCTTCACCCACTGAACCACCCAGGTGCCCTGAGCTTCCTTTGTTTAAAAAACAAAAAAACAAAAACCCCACACCTTATTTATTTGTTTGTTTGTTTGTTTGTTTGTTTATTTGAGAGATGGGGGAGGGGCAGAGGGAGAAAGAGAATCTCAAGCAGACTCCTCTCCCTGAGCACTGAGCTGACATGGAGCTCAATCTTATGACCCTAAAATTGTGGTCTGAGCCAAAATCAAGAGTCAGATGCTCAACTGACTGAGTCATCCCAGCGCCCCTGCCAACTCAGGCAAGTTTCTTAAGTTATACGAACCTCAGTTCCTCATCTGTAAAATTATCTCACACAACTTCTATTTATTGTGCATATGCTCTGTACCAGGCATAGCTTTCGGGGGACAGCAGTGAGCAGGGCTGGACAGCCCCTGCTTCTCCAAACCCATACTGCAGAGGTTACAACAAGGCTTAAAAGAGATGAGGACACATCACTGTGCCATATAAGTGTCATTCATGTCACATCATTGTCACTGCCTCTATGAGGAACAGGAAAGGATTTGGAGATGCTTTGTTGGAAAGAAAAAAGGTGAGAGAATGGTTGATGTTATGTTAAAAAAAAAAAAGGCAGCACTCATTAGAGTTGAGGGCACCCATGGAGTCTGGAGCTGGACCACCTGGTGCTAAATCCTAAATTGAAATCTCAGCATTGCCCCTTAAGAGCTGTGTGATCTGCAGCAAGTACTAACTTCTCTGCGATTTGGTTTTCTCATCACCAAATAGGGATAGTAATTCAACATACCCTTATTATCTAGCTATTAAGTGCTGGACAGGGCCTTGGGGACCCAGAAATGAACAAGGCAGGGGAGATCTGTCCTACCTATAGGAGTATGATGATTACATGAATTATTACATGCTAAGCACCAAGAACAGTCCTAAACATATGTGCACTGTGTGTTTGCTATTGTGATTATCCTGACTGTTGACTCTTTATTGACATACTTTATGTTTGGTGTCGCTTCTTGACTATCTGTGGCTGATGAGGGTGACAGGCGGCAGGCTTGTTCTGTGGGCAGAGTGTAGAACAGGGACCCGGGTGTTGAGGCCAGAGGGAAGCAAGACAGAAGGCTTACCCGCCATGCAGCCCACAGCAGGGCAGCTGGCCTGGGGCAGTGAGTGGCTCACCAGTGGACGTGTGCCAGCATGAATAGAGATACTGTCTGAGAGGTGGCACACAGGCCACTTACAGCCTCTTCCTCAGCTAAAGGCTTCCATTTTTCTGGAGGAGAGATGGTGTGGACTCTAATACTCCTGTAGAGAGTGCCCTAAGATAGAGAGGAACAGCCACCTCCTGGTCTCAACCCCAATGCCAGGCAACTGCCGTCTGCTTGTGACTTGGTCTCCACCAGGACCTGGGAGACCAGTGGAAACCTGACTGGCCTTCCCAGAAACTGCCTCCTGCTTCTAGACATGCCTCCACCCCTACATGCCTCAGACAAGCTGCCCAGCTTATGCAACGTGGCTGAGAGATAAACCTTCCCTGCCAGCCTCTGCCCAAATTGCAGATGCATGGACAAAATAAATGGTGGTTGTTGTGGTAAGCCTTTACGTTTGAGGACGTTTCCCAGCATTAGATGACTAGACCACACTCTGCTGGTCTCCCCAGGAATTGAGAGATAGTATGCTTATAGAATGTATGGATGCATCTTGCACAAGCCAGGTCACTTTGTGCAAGTTACATACTTTCCCTGAGTGTCAGTTTCTTCATCTGTAAAATGGGGACAACAATAATAACATCTTGAAAGTACAAATGTACTTTCAATAGGAAGGTCTTGAAAATGCACTCTATGTACCACCTCCCCCCCCACCTGCCCTTGTCTTCAGGGTAAAATCTAAGCTCTTGAGCCCGGTATTTGAGGGCTTTTTTCATTAGGTCCCTCCAGTCTCTTCCCCTGCCATGTCCCCAGCCCCAGGAAGCCTGGTGTTCTCCATCTCCCATACCTCCAGACACTTATCTCTGCTGGTCCCACTACCTCATCTACCTTCCTCTCCTATCCACTGCAGAACTACTGCAGACACCTGAGACCTAGTCGGGTGACACCTCCTCCTGGAGCCTTCCTAGCCTCTGCCCAGGCAGCTGGTGCCCTCCCAGGGCTCTGTGTGCACCTTGCACTTTCTTCTGTCAGGGCTATGATTGCCACAGGACTTTCTCTCTGGAGGCAGACGCCAGACTATGGCCCCATCGGGCATGGAGACCTTGTCTGATGGCAGGGCTGGGCAGGCAGGACAAATTGGCTAAAGACTAAGTTGGTCAGATGAGCCCTGGTGAGAGCAGGGTTGGAAGGCTGTGGATTCTGGGTGGACAGCAGGGCAGGACGTGCAGAGTCCTCGCTGGAGCTATCAGTCCTGAATAGACCATTGTGAGCAGAATTTCCTGAGGTCTCTGGATGCCTAGTGCAGGAGGTCCCCAACCCAGAAAGATGGACAGACTCCAGAAATAGGGAGTCTTCCAAATGAATGGAGATTTGAGCCAGGCCTGCCCATGAGCTGTGTGTGTTGACCCCGACCCTCTTTCTAGGTACGCAGCCAACATCTGGATGTACCTGGCACTCTCTGATCTCTGTACATTTGCTTGTGTTACTTCCCTCTCCTTGTGTGCCCTCCTGTGATCTGCTCCTGGGCAAACCTTCCCTTCTTCGAGGCCTAGATGGACTAAAGCTGCCTGCTCCTGACTCTCTTGGGGAAAAGTGGCTGTACCGGTGTCTTCCATTCACCCACCCAGATCAACTCTTTACCTTACCCACCCCTTGGAGCTCCAGAGGACTGGCCTGTATTGACAATGTCACCAGGGTTACACTGCTCCTTGGATTCCTCCCTGCCGGGGTGCTGCAGTCTGGGTGTGCTCTTTCACCTTTTAAGGCAGCCTGCTTGCTTCTGGGCTCCAGAAAGCTCTCTTCTCCCATTTCTTTGGGCCTGGGGAAGCAGCAGTTCTGCTACCATTGCCTCAACTTATCGCAATATTCCTTATGATACTTCCATCTCCACCTTTATAATAGGTCTTCATAAAGGAGGACCTCCTAGAATTATCCTAATTTCAGTGTGCCTTCAGTTTCCTGCTGGGACCCTGACTAGCACCAGGAGCTGCTTTAGGAAACAGACCCTTCAAACAGGATTCTGGAATTCGGTTGGTCTTGTATTTGAGTGATGCAGGGATAATCTTGCTGAGGCAAATAGGATGCAACTTGTGGCATCTTGTAGTATCACCAGGACTCAGATGATCATTAGTAGTAGTATGGGATGCAGTGCAGGTTGGAAGGCCAGTTGGCATAGCAAGTGGCTGTGGCACTTGGCACTGTGGCAACAATACTCATTATAAAGACAGTGGAAGTGCCTGGCTTCTTCTTATGGCCCAAGAGAAAATATAGAGGAAATAAATGAAAAGCCACATAACTGAGAAGATGCATGAATAGCAGAAAGCATCTATGAGAGCTTGAAGGAGTCCCTTATGTTCTGGGGCTACAGGAAAGGTGTAGCTGGACAAACCCAGGTTCAGGTGGTAAAGGCTGCAGGGTCACGGCCTCCCCAGCCCAGGTGTTGTACCTTAAATGAAGGGTACTAACAAGGAAGTAGTGGGCATTGGGGAGATATGGTTGGGGCTGAGAATTTCGACCTGCAAATTCCCCTGGACCTCCTCTGCCAGCAGAGGCAGCCCCTCCCTTCCTGTCAGAATGTGCTCCCTCCTCTGCATAAAAGCCTCCAGTGGTCCAACGCGGAGCAGTCCTTCCAGAACCTGATCCTACACTCCTCAGAACACACTCTCATGCTTCTTCATAGCCTTCAAGCCCATAACTGGAGCTTGATTCTGGCGTGGCATGGAGAGAAATACAAAGCCTACGCCACAGGAAAATTGTCCATACAGTCAAATTCTTAGAAAGCTTTGTCAATCTATATTGGCAGGAACCTGTCGGAGTAGATTCCAAGGATGTTAGACCAAGGGGAAGAATTATAAGACTCGACTGGACCAAATTCACTGACAAATGCCCTAGCCTGGGATTTGGGGTTTAGTTTTCTCATTTGATCACCTAAAAATAATTTTAGGAGTAGTTTTAATCTTCTGCTAGTTTGCCTAACTGAAATTTGAACACAATGATGGCCTCACCAGGTGAGGTTGACATGCCAGAAATTCCTTGGAATCCTTGTAGGAAAGAGCCTAAAGTCTCAGGAAAGTAAACATGTAGAAATGGATCTATTATATGCAACCAATTCACACCCCTAGGAGAAGCTGGGGTGTACTTCCTTCACTAAAGCATAAGGGATGCATTCATGGCAGGGGGTGCTAGTGGTACAGTAAAGCCATATTCTTTTCTGCAGACAACTTCTATCCATCTAAGAAGCAATTTATGACTTGTTCCTGACCCTGGTATAGACTGAAATACACTGTAAACACCCAGTGACTACACCATCAGAATTGACATGTGAACTGAATGTTATCTGATCCACTGAACCATAATACTGACATGCACAGAAGCATTCCTTAATAAAATAGAGGTGGCAAATAGGAGACCAAGGAGATGGCTCAGACTCCCATGGTACTTACCCCTGCTTTTTGCCACTTCTCCTTCAACCTGTACTCATGACCTTATTAGGAATTCCTTGTCATAGTTAGTGGAGGAGTTAAAAGTAGGCCTGGTTCATGGATGGATATTATGATACACTGGAATCAGCCAGGAACAGATGGCAGCTGCATTACAACCCCCAGCAAAGGCTAGTTTTGAAACACAAATGATGAAGGAGACCTTCCTAGTGGGCAGAACTTTAGGGGGTCCCTCTTGTTGTCCATTTTGTGCAGGAGAGATGGCCTGAGGAACTAATTTGCTTTGACTCATGGGTAGTTGATAATGGGTCATCTGGATGGCCAAGGTCTTAGTATATTCATTTATACTGTATTATTTCATTATAGGAAAACTGGTGTCAGTGAGGTCTGTGGATAGCTCTCTCAGAATAGGCACAGGGTATGAAGATACACATCCCATGCAAATGCCCCACCAGAGGGCATGTATGCCAGAGAAAGCCCTCAGTACTTAGACGGACAAGATGAGCTGTGGTTATCAGTCAGCTTCTTCCCAGCCACTCCAGGCACTTGTTTAATGGGCTCATATACAAAGTGGCCATGGCAGCCAGAATGGAGACTGTGTGTGGGTTCCATAACATGGACTTCTGTGGCTCATCTGACCACTGCCACAGCTCAGTGCCCAACCTGCCAGTAGCAGAGGCCAAGCTAAACACACAAACTAGCACCATTTCCCTAGGAGGCTCAGCCACCTACCTGTTATATCAGATCTTTCCCCTCATAGAGGAGGTAATACTTTTTTCTACTCACAGAGATAGGACTTATAACTATATATAGATTTGCTTTCCTTGCCCCCTTTGTTTTTGTCAGAACTGTTATTCCTGGTTTTACTGTAGTGGCTTCTACAACAGTGATCTGAGTAGGGGAGCATCTGACTGCAAAGAAGCTGCAGCAGTGGGCTCGCTGATTTAACTTCAACTCCCATCATCCAGAAGCATCTGGCCTGATGGGACTGTGGGATGGTCTGCTGAGGCTCAGATACAGAATGAGCTGGAAACGCTGGCTTGTACTTACAGGATACAATATATGCTTTATACTATGACCGAGTGTGCTGTCTTCCTGTGGACAGAATGCACAGTTGGAAACCAAAATAAAGAGCAGTGGCCTCTCTCATTCTTAACCCACTGGAAGAATGTTTGCTGCCATTTGTGCTTGATCTTGGACCTGGCAGTCTGGAACATTTATTTTCTAGGAGACAAACAGTTCCACTGGAGAATGCAACAATTCATCTTAAGGATTGGAAGCTGAAGCTGTCCCTTGACCATTTTGTCCTTATGACCCTGAATCAACAGGCAGTGAAGGGAATCACTACTGTAGAAGCCAAGTGATGGGTCCCAGTTGCTATGAGGAAATGTCATTTGTTGCCTCACAGTGGCAGGGAGGACTGTAACCAGCACCCAGGACATTAATTGGGGACCCTGTTAGTCCTCCCTTGCCACTCGGTCCTGATCAATAGTAAATGGAGTAAATCAGTAAAGAGCAGGCCACTGAGGACTCAGTTAATTACCAGATTAATTGGTAATCTGGAGGCTCAGCTAGGGAAGGATCTGCTTCTGAGCAATTACAAAAGTGTTGGGATATGAAGCAGTTCACACATCAGCAACAGCAGAAAACCTCTACCACCCCTACTGGGGAAGGGGAAAGGGGGAAAGAAGGTGGTATAGTACCTGAGCCCGGAAATTGGAGCCACATCAGGAAGGATGTTTGAAGAGGCCAGGACCAGAGAGACACAGCCATTGCTGGGATATCCTCTACATGTGGGCGTGGGTGGGAGAATCTCTGGCTTCTCTCTTTCTCCTTGCCATCATTCTCCTTTGAATGTCTCCTCTTGGCTAGATCCAGCCAGAAGCCAGCGGCAAGGGATGCCGGGAGTGAAGTTTTCATGGTCAGCTCTCTGTGGGATAGAGCCCCCTCCTTAACCTCCCTATTGGGAGCCCAGTCAGGTTTGGGAAAGTCAGCAGATGGATCTGAGAGCAAAAAGCATAAGTCGGGCACATCAACAAGGGCCCTAAAATCCTTCCAGAAAAAGATTAGGGCTAAAAATATACAACAAAAAGATAATTACTGACTTATGACACATCCACCCAGTGTGTTCCTTGACCATTGAGTTTATAAATATGAAGATTGATTAGCAATATATAAAATACTTATGTTGAATTATACTTAATTCATTATCTTTCTTTACTTTTTCTTTTTATACCAACTATCACTATGTAAAATAAAAAAATAAATCTATTTATCATGTTTATGATTTGTTGATAGCCTACCCCTGCTGCAAAGTTAGTTCTGTGAAGGGGAAAATTTTTTTTTGCTTTTTTTGTTTGTTTATCTTAAGTGAACAGTGCCTGAAACATAGTAGGTGGTAAGTCAATATTGTTAGTATGAATAAAATGATGTGAAGTAAGGAAAATACAACACCCACTTTATAAGGTTGTAAAAGTTAAATGAATTGGGATCACTAGCACATGGTAAATACTTAGTGTACTTAGTCAATTTCACCTAGGTAGGAGAGAACAGGTAGAGAAGGAAAAGCTGAAAATCCACTGGACTATAGTATCTATCTTCATAAAAGGACTCACCCCAAAAAGGAAGATAGAAAAATCACCATTATAATCCCAAAGAATCAGTGTGGTGTGAGGAGCAGAAGCCTGGACATGTAATTGGCCCTGCCACTTACTAGCTCTGTGCCTTTGGTCAATTTACCTAACCTCTCTGGGTAGTATTTTCCTTATCTATAGAGTGAGAACAACAATAATACCTGTCTCACTAGGTTGTATAAACGTTGCCCAGCACAGGGCTTGGCACATACTGGATGCTCAGTAATGCTGCTTGCTTTATTGCGGCTTGCCCAGCCTTCCTTCCTCCAGGCTGGAGCTGTCCGGAGTGCTGAAGACATCCTCCCTCCTTCCCTCCCTCAGTTCCTTTCTCCTTCATTCTCTCCTTCCTTTCTCTGCTTGGCTCCCCAGAGCCCTAGCATCTAAATAGATTGAATTTTCCAAGTGGCTTCTTCAGGCCCCTGAAGGGGACTGGGAGGAAATGAGCCATATATGAGGCGCTCCTTGGGCAAGAGCCCTGGGAAGCTGACAGGTCGCTGAAGCTGGAGTGTTAACTGTGGGGATTGTGGTGGGAATGGGGGCTCCCCAGGTCAGAGCCAACTTGACATCTGAGACCCTGGCACAACAACCTTAGGGTCTACAATGAGATGGTGAGTCAGTCCAAATGGCACAGCATAGCAGCTGGGAAGACAAGAAGGGCCAGGCTGGGGGCAGGAGTGGGGTGGGGTCCAGTCATGAGGGTGACCCTTGGCTATAGGAGCTAAAGGAGCCCTGGCTCTAACAGGAATCCTCCATCCTCCTTCCTTGTGTTCCCATTACTTTTTAATTTTGCTCATTTGTCTGTTAATGCAGCCAAAGGCATCTTTCTCTTTTTGAATTATGATACTATGAGTTGACTAATTCCATGGGCTTGGCTCTATGAGCCAAGAAGTCTGTGCCTATTCATCAGCATCCATCTCCTAGAGCCTAAAAATACAAATGGTTTTCCCCAGGAAGGTATTGAATTAACCCATTGTGCTGGAGGCGGAAGCACTGACAGCTCACACACTCCTGGGGGAAGGGCTGGGAGATATGGCCAACTTCAGAGACAAAAACCACTCATTTCCTGATTTTTACTGACAAGGAGAGCATTAGAGCTGAAGGATCTTTGGAGACCTACACATCTAAACTAAGTCTTCCTTGTACAGATGGGAAAATCAAGGCACAGAAAGAGGTGTGGACTCTTGTTCCAAATGTCAGCAGCAGAGCTGAGCTAAAAGTAGCTCTGGGCCTGAGTCTACTCTGAGTCCCTGCATGCCATCAGCTGCAGGATTCCTGGGATGCTGAGTGTAGCCAGCAAGACTGTGCGCCAGGGGGGCCTGCTCCTGATTTTTGGGACTAAAGGAAATCCATATGCCTTCTGTACCTCAGTTTCTCCATCTGTACATAGAGGAGTTGGTTTAGGTACTTAGATCTTCAAGGATCCTTCAGCTGTGATATTCTAGGTGTTTGATAAAAAGTTGATTTTTGTCTTTGGTTGGGAGGTAGGAAGCCAAGCTCCAGTCCCAACACAGTCCTAACTTTTGGCAAGAGCTTAGACGTATTGCTGTTCCCCTGGAGTCAGTTTTCTGCTCCAGAAAAGAGGGTAAAAGGTTTCTTCTTGGGGTGTCTGGGAGGACAAGGCAAAGTAGTGGATCACAGGTGCTTTGGAAGGTACAAATTAGGGGGAGAGGTGGCTGTCATTAGCATCAGGCAAATATGCTGACGTTTCCAACCGGAAACAATTAGCTCTCTGTGAGCCCAGAACAAGCCCAGCTGCTCAGAGGGGTTCATCCCGAGGGGTGGGGATGCTAGGAGACCACTTGGTGCATCATAGCAGAAGAGGAGGGAGGGCACAGAGTGTGCTCCTCAGAGGCTTGCAGGAGAGCAGCCCTCCCCAAGTCACTGAGTTCCGGGATGAGAGAACAGTAGCATCACAGGCCTGAAGAGCTCGAGGTTGGCTAGCACTGCAACCTGGCTACTTTCACAGACAGGGAGGCGGAGGCCTCAAGGAGGGCAGGGGCAGGACTGGGGCTGAAACTCAGGCCTCCACCTCGCAGTGCAGCTCTCTCTACACCATACTAACCTGCTGCTCCTCAAAGATCTCAAGATGGTGTTGATCATGGCGATGACGGTGCTGGTGATGATGATAACTATTCCACATAGTAAGTATCCACTTACTTCCATTTAGCAAGTACTACTTACTATTTTTTACCTCCCTACCACAATTGTAGGTACTCTACGCATTTTAGTCTTTAGCACAATATCTTCCAGGTAGCTATTGTCATCTGCACTTTACTGATGAGAAAATGGAGGCCAGAGAAGTTAAGCATCTCATCCAGGGTTAGGGACAAGGGAGTGAGAAAATCAGGGTTTATTCCTCTGTATGATTCCAAGGAACTTCTTATTCCTCTGCACTGAACATAATATCTTTTTTAAAAATTATTTATTTATTTGAGAGAGAGCGAGAGCATGAGCAGAAGGGGCAGAGAGACTCTCCAGTGGGCACTGAGCTCACACAGGGCTCAATCTTGTAACCCTGAGATCATGACCTGAGTCGAAACCAAGAGTTGGACGCTTAACCTACTGCACTAGCCAGGTGCCCAGGAATATAATTTCTAAAGACATCTTCTGCACAGACCATTGTTATTGGCATTGAGAAGGCATCCCCTTACTCTCCTGACCTGCACTTCCAAGTATAGGCTGCTTCCAGCCTGCCTCCTCTGGAAAGCCCTCCATGAGCTCACAGTACCTCTCTACTGGTCCTGCCTACTGCCTGCACTTGTGGTCAGCTCTTCATTTGGCTGGAAACTACCTCCCTATCGGCCTGGCAATTTCTTAAGGGTGAGATTGGATTTTACACCTTCCTGGGGCACCCATAGTGGAAGGCTGCTGGCTGCATGAGGGAGGTGGGACGACTTGGCTGAGTGCCATGGATCGGGAATGGGCCACAACAAGGCTGTTGGCAGAGGCTAAGCAGAAATGGTAGGGCTTCAGGGTGGACATCAAAGTCGGGGACAGTAGGATGGAGTGGGGCTGCTCTAGTCTGAATATCCTTGTCAAGGAGGTCCTGCGTGGGTTGGAGGATGCATTGGAGAGACTTGTCCTTATCCTGTCTCTCCGCCAACTCCATTCACCTCCCTTAGTTTCCTCACCTGTACAGTGAAGATAGAAAGATCATTGTCTGAACAGGGCCAAGGGGATTAGAGATGGAACTGTGCATGTGCATTGTAAACCCACTTGCTGCAAACACGATGGGGTCCCTGCCCGTATCCAGGCCCTGGTGGCACTACAGAACCCCAGAGTCCAGCAGAGTCAAGCGCTGTGGGATGGTGCTGGGCTGGAGGGGAAGGGCAGGGGCAGGCTCAGAAGGGCACCCGAAGAACTAGCCCACCTGGGATGATGAGTGCAGGAAACAAATCATAGGTTGAGAAAAGCAGGATTTATTGAACACCTAAGGACCAGAGATTGTGCTAAGTCATCACATAAAGTAGGCTTTGTTTTCCACATTTTTACAGGAATGGGGGAATGAGACTCAGAAACCTCAGGGATTGGTCTAGGGCAACAAGGATGGGAAGCAGTGAGCCAGGGCTGGCACCTTCTGAGTCCAGAGCCTGAACTTCAGCCCAGGACTGTGCGTGGGCATCACCAGTCTGTGAGTCAGTCTCAGAGAGGATGTTAGGCCCCTTGAGTGGGGGCAGCAGGGGATGTCTTCAGATATGATGAGCCCAAATCCCTCATATTATCAATGAGGAGGCTGAGGTTCTGGGGGAAGGTGCTGTCTGCTTCAAAATCATGCAGGGAGTAATGGCAGAAAATGCTAGAAAGCAACTTTATTCTTGTCCCTTTTTCCCAGGACTAGAGAGAGGCTTGTACCCTGAAGGTTGGTACTGGATGCTGCCACATGGGAAGATGTGCCTGCCCTGCCAGGGCCCATGGGGGTCCACCTTCAGTCATCCGAGGACAGCATTTTTCCGTCCTCTTCTCTCTGTGGTGCTTTGGGGTGCTCTTCTGTGGGCCGGCTCCCTCCCTGATCTGGCCCTGGGGGCAGGGACCTTCACCTTAGGGGTGCTGGGTCCCTGGGACTGTGACCCCATCTTTGCCCAGGCCCTCCCCAGTGTGGCTGCCCAACTGGCTGTGGACCAAGCCAACCAGGACTCCTCCCTGGTGCTGGGCTCAAGGCTGGTTTCCGTGGTCC
Source organism: Vulpes lagopus (assembly GCF_018345385.1). Classification (NCBI taxonomy): domain Eukaryota; kingdom Metazoa; phylum Chordata; class Mammalia; order Carnivora; family Canidae; genus Vulpes; species Vulpes lagopus. The sequence goes on along the minus strand of NC_054838.1, from coordinate 27,673,956 downwards.
TTCCCACAGGCTGTGACACCCCTCACGCCCTGGCCACATTTCTGGCCCACAAGAATACCATAGCTGCTTTTGTGGGTCCGGTCAATCCTGGTTACTGCCAAGCAGCAGCCCTGCTGGCCCAAGGCTGGGGCAAAACCCTCTTCTCTTGGGCGTGCGGAGCACCGGAAGGAGGAAGTGAGCTGGTGCCCACCTTGCCTTCTGCTGCCCATGTGCTGCTGTCTATCATGAGACACTTTGGCTGGGCTCATGTGGCCATTGTGTCCTCCCACCAGGACATCTGGGTGGCCACAGCCCGGCAGGTGGCCATGACTCTCAGGACACATGGGCTGCCTGTGGGGTTGGTTACCTCTCTAGGACCTGGAGAGCAGGGGGCCACGGAGGTCCTGGAGCAGCTCTGCAGCGTGGATGGCCTGAAAAGTAAGTGTACATGGGTGCCTTCCTCCCGCGGGCAGCAGGGCCTCATATGGCCGCTGATGGGGAGTTTCCTCTGCCTCAGACACTAGCCTGAGCACTTGATGACAGCCCTGCGTTTAATCTCACAGCAGCTCTGTGAGCTAGTCCTGTGGAGCTCTGCACTTTGCAGCTCAGAGAAGGTATGTAACTTGCCCAAGTCACACAGCTGGCAAGCCGTGCAGTCAGATTTTGAGCTCTGATTCAAGCTCTGTGGAGTGGGAGCCAAAAGCTCGCTTCCTGCCTGGTGAACTGAAAGAAATGAGAATGTAGAAGTCTTTGAGCTCAGGAAGGCAGCTAGAGTCAGAATCACTTTTTTCTTAAGATTTTATTTTTAAGTAATCTCTATACCCAACGCAGGGCTTGAATTTACAACCCGGAGATTAAGAGGTGCATGCTCCACTTACTGAGCCAGCTGGGTGGCCTGATAAATCTCTTCTTGCATTTATCAAGTCCCTGCTGTGCTGAGTGCTGGGTCGCATGGGTGAACAGGACAGACAAGGGGAGAGGGTCTCTGGGGAGACTATCTAATAGAGACACAGGTATATAAGCAGGTGGTTATGACAGAGAGGTCAAGGCCATCCGAGGGAATAGAGCTTGGAGAATCAGAGGAGGAATAGAGCTGGGCCCTGGAGGTCTCAGGAGGCAGCAGAGGAGAGTGTTTTCTGAAACCCCCAACTGTGTCCTCCATCTGAGGGAATCAAAGCCGTTGCAGGGGGAGGGCGGGTGGGCGGCCCCCGAGCTGGTGTGGCTGCATCCGGAGCTCCTGCCAGGTGGGCAGTGAGACCTGGCCCCAGTGAGCCTGCTGCCCATGAGGAACAGGACCTCGCTTCTCTGAGCCCTGGTTTTCCAGCAGGTGAAATGGGGATAATGACACCTGTCTCGTAGGGTCATGAGCAGCAGATGCTGAGCACTTTGTAAACACTTTATTCAGCCACATTGAGTGCTACTTGGGGCCAGAACCTGGCTAGGAGCCTAGGGAGGTGGAGGGGAGAGGATGCCCAGGGAGCTGGACAGGAGCTGCTTTGCTCTGGGGGAGGGAGGGCTTCACAGAGGAGGTGACACCAGGGTAGGGCCTGAGAAGAAGTTGATGGCAGGCGGCAAGGAAGAGGAAGGTGTTCCAGGCAAAGGGCTAGAGAAAAGGAATGGAGGAAACATGTTGATGGGACTAGGAAAACAGCTCAGTTCTGTGTGGCCAGAGCACGGTGGCAGGAAGTGGGAGATACCTCATCAGACTCCTCCTCCACCCCTGCTGCAGGATATTGAGTTCCAACCAAATTGGGGGGCTTTCAGGGGCCAGGAGTCAGACTGGTTCAGGACATATTCCCTGAGGTTGGATTGCCAGAGTCTCACTCCTGGCCCCACCTCCTACCAGCTGTGTGACCTCCGGCAACTCACTGAACCTCTCTGTGCTATAGTGTCCTCATCAGTGACCTGAGGCTAATAAACCCCCTCCATCATAGGGTTGTGGAGATGAGAGGCCTACAGCACATAAGGGGCTTACAATAGTGCCCAGCATCAGTGACCACCGCTTGCCGTCAGTGTGGAACTTGCCCAGTCCATGCTTCCTCCCGGATGTGGCCACCAGCTTTCCTTTGTGGCCAACTGCAGAACAGCTCCCCCAACTTATAAAACAAAGGCTTTTTTGGGGTTAGAAGCCAGAACAAGCACAGGGCAGAAGAGTTGGGGCAAAGGAAGCCCTGGTTCTGTTTCTTCCCAGTCCTAGTGAGTGAGTCTCTGAGGGTCCTCCCTGCTAAGCCAGGACAGGGAGCAAGTGGCTCATGGTCCGTGGCCCACACAGCATCCAGGGGCTCAGCAGAGCCCAGGGCTCCAGGCTCTGACTCCCACATGACCAGAGGGCCTCAGGCACCAGCAGGGGAACCCCTAGCCTTCCTTGGTGGCTCTGTTTCCCCGGATTTCCTAGAGAAGGGGATTGCAGTAGGAACCTGGACCACAGCCAAGGTGAGTGGTGACCCTTTGTTGGGTGAAGCTGTAGCCCTGGCCAGGGACCTAAGTGGAGAAGAGAGGAAAGACCCAGGGGATATCTACCTGGGAGAGGTGTGTGAGGCCCTTGCCTTGGACAGGGGCTCTCTTCTGTCCTGGGTGCCTGGGGACAAAACTGGCTGCCTTATCACCAAGGCCCTATCTACTTCACTAAGGTAAAGAGCAATGTGTTCATGGTAGGGGAGTGGACCTGAGAGCCATGAGCAGCTCTCCAGGGCCACAAACCTTGGGCTTCAGGGACGGCCTGCAAGGTAAGCCTGCCGCTTCTACCCCTAGTTGTGGTGCTGTGCATGCACTCAGCGCTCCTGGGGGGCTTGGAGCAGACTGCCCTGCTAAGCCGAGCGTGGGCCCAGGGCCTAGCAGATGGGAGGCTGGTCTTCCTGCCCTACGATACCATGCTCTTCGCCTTGCCCTACCGCAACCACTCCTACCTGGCCCTTGGCAACAGTGGGCCCCTGCAGGAGGTCTATGATGCGGTCCTCACCATCAGCCTGGAGTCTGACCCTGTGGACAAGGCCTTTGAAGCTGCCAAGGCCAGTGGAGAAGTGGCTGCCCACCTGGAGCCAGAGCAGGTAGGTCAGTACCGGCCCTCACAGGGCCCAGGGTATGGGGCTGCAGGCAGGTTATATGCATTTCTCACCCACTCTAGGCCTTCTTGGCCTTGGCCAGCCAACCACCTGGCCAACCAGTCCCACCTCCACTGTGGGTACATGACCTGTCCCTTATCGGACCAAGTGTCTCTCCCTAGTCCCTAGATATATGTTCTCCAACTCTCTCTCTCTTTGTCTCTCTCTCTCTTCTCTCTCTCTCTCTCTCTCTCTCATGTCTGTGTGTGTGTGTGTGTGTGAGTGTGTGCGTGTGTTCAGGCATGTGTGTGTCTATTAATTGCTCTCGGCCTGCTTTGTCAACTTTCCTTCTCTTGTGACTTTATGCTTCTATTTTTCTATCTCCAACTCAGTGCCCAGAATTTTCATTTCTGGCCCAGCTGTTCTTCTTCTCTCAGACACTGTCCCTTGTCTTCCTCTGCATCTGCCTAGCAAATTGTGCAGATGGGTACGAGAGATGTTGGGGTGTGGGAGAATGGGAAAGTTTTCCGGAGTCACTGCTATAAATCTGAGGACTGCCGGTGGTGGGGGTGTGGGTGCTGGCTCAGCTTTGATGTATAAGACTCAGCTGCTTGAGTCCCTCTTGGGATGTCTGTTTCTTGGTGACAAGAAGGAAACAGTGTCTGGAGGTGGTGACAAGGATGCAGATGCTGATGGAGGGCCTTAGAACCAGCCATTCATCTGACAGATGTGAACTGAGTCCTTCTGCTGTGCCCCTGGGCCAGGCGTCAGGCACACAGTGATGGATAAGACAGCCCTGACCTTCAGAGAGCTTCCATTATATTGGGGCAAACAGATAATACCCAAGCAATCATATAGCCAAATTCAAATCACAATAATGTTGCCAAGAAAATTAAACAGGATTAAATAACAGAGAGTGGTCGGGATGGAATAGTGGGTAACAAGCTTTATAACAGGCAGAGAAGTCCACTGTGAGGAGGTGACACTTCAGCTGAGTCCTGAATGGGAAGGAGCGGGGAGGTGAAGATCTGTGTGAGAGCGACCAGGCAGGGCAAGCGTCAGGTGTAAAGGCCTGGGGGCAGAGTGAGCTTTGGAGGCTAGAGGAACAGGCAGAGGGCATGGAGAGGCTGGATTGTCATGAAAGGTGGGAACAGGGGTCTGAGATGAGCTTGGGGCCAAGCCACATGAGGCATTGTATGCCAGGGTAGGGGGTCTCAACTTACAAGTGAAACGGGAAACCATCAACAGGTGTTGAGTATGAAATCATTTGATTTATGTTTTTGAAAAAGATTTTTTTTTGAGAGAGAGAGTACAAGTGGGAGGGGCAGAGAGAAAGGAAGGGAGAATCTGAAGCAGACTCTGTGCTGAGCACAGAGCCTGACCCAGGGCTCCATCCCACAACCCTGAGATCATGACCTGAGCCAAAACCAAGAGTCGGCCACCCAACTGACTGTGCCACCCAGGAGCCCCTAGATTTATGTTTTTTTTTTTAAATTGCTTTGGTTGCCTGAATGTTTTGAAGAGACCCAGATGAAGCAAGGAGGCCTTTAGGAGTTTCCTGTGTGGGCTGGGTGAGCAGTGAGGGAGCAGAGGGGGTGAGGAGTCAGTTGGGTTGGGAATAAATTCTGAAATAAAACAAAAAAGATTCAAAGATGAACTGGACAAGAGAAAGAGAGGGATTGGGAATCAAACCTAGACTTGAGACACCAGATAGGTGGTAGTTCCATTTCCCAAAGTGTGGGAAGAGTGGGGTTTGTGTAGCAGAATCAGAGAGAACCTACCTCAAAGAGGGTTCCGATTCAGACATATCAGGCAGATTTGAGATGCCTGTGAGACATCAGAGTTGGTGGTGGCCTCGGAGACTATGATTCCACTGAGTAGGGGACTGAGGTCTGTGGGACCACAGAGAGGACTGTGTTGGGGGCGGGGTAAGGGTAATAATCCACCCAATTGCTGCAGGTGGGGCTCAGAGATGTCTGGGAGCCTTTGCAATGGGGTTGTAGAGTTGAGGGACCTTCTCTTCCACAGGTGTCCCCGCTCTTTGGGACCATCTATGATGCTGTTGTCCTGCTGGCCCACGCCCTGAACCGCTCTGAGAGCCATGGTGCAGGACTCTCAGGGGCCCGTTTGGGGGACCATACTGGGGCTCTGAATGTGGCTGGCTTTAGCCAGAGGATCCGGACAGATGAGAAGGGCAGGAGGCTGGCTCAGTATGTCATTTTGGACACAGATGGTCGGGGAAGCCAGCTGGTCCCCACTCACATTCTGGACACAGGCACATGGCAAGTGCAGCCCCTGGACAGGGCCATACACTTTCCAGGAGGGGCCCCTCCGGCACGTGACTCCAGCTGCTGGTTTGACCCCAATATGCTATGCGTGAGAGGTAATTCACCATTCATCTATCCATTCATCTCTCTGTCTATCTATCCATCCATCCATCCATCCCTCCACCCAACCAATGCATTTTCCTCTTCTTGGAGTGCTCCCCACCTTGCCTGGTTAAATCTTACTTGTCTTACCTGTTAGGGCTGAAGGCCCCTCCTTTGTGCTCCTCACAGCACGTGAGTGAATTGCTTTATGTTCATAGGGTGTGTGTCCTATGCTGAGGAGGACCAGTGTCATCTGTTCCCCAGACTCATGATGCTACCTTCACTCAACTGTTTCTTTGTGCCTTCTCTTCCACAAATACTGCTGGAGGACCTCCCACGTGTCAGGCACTGTGCACAGCCCCAGGGCTCTAGGAGTGAATGAAAAGATGTCTCTGCCCCCATAGAGCTGATGTACTTGAAGACCAGCCCCAGAGCCTACTTTCCAGGGGCTTTGGTATGGTGGCAGATACAGGGACAGCTGAAAACAACATAACACAGTGTGATCAGAGCTATGAATAGGGAAGCCAGGGTGATGGGAGGCTGAGCAGCAGCACTGGCCCCAGGATGGGCCTTATCTCAGGGATCCAAACATGGTGACTTACACTCTAGCCCAGGATTGTCATGATCATCCCCAATACAACTGATCAGCCACCATGGATTGAGAGAACAGATGGCAGCAGCATTGGAGCAAATGTACTTACGGTTACAGCTCAGTGCTGCTGCCGACCAGCTGTGTGAGCTTGGGCAAGTTGCATACCCTCTCTAGGTCTCCATCTCTGATATATAAATAGGAACAAAGACCTAGGACCCTCAACCACCTGTCCTTGCATGAGGGGCAAGGCCGAGTCCAGGAGCAGGTTCTGTCTCCTTGTACTTCAAGGAGACAGAACGGGCTGTGTGGTCAGGTGTTCTCAGTGAAAACCACTCCCCCAGGGGACACCTGGGAACCCTGGGGACCGACTGGACTGTCCTATCCAGGGCTGGCTTCTCTGCTGCCTGAGTCTCAGGGTTCTGTTGGCAAGAGGATATGCCACGTTCTTTGTTTTCTCTGATTCTCTCTCTTGAAATATTAACCTTAGAGATTCATTCATTCGTTCACGTCTCCTCTCAGCCCAAGCCATATTCCTTGACTCCCATTGGCAAGATTCCTTGAAACGGCGTCCATGCTAAGTGGATTAAATGTCACTTCCCCTCTTCTCTTCAATCTTCTCCACTGACTCTGTCTGCCATTCTCTTAACAGGAGCAGCCATATGGAGGCCACCAATGGCCTCCATGGGGCTGAGGCCTAGGGTCAACTGTCATGTCAGTCTTTGCCTTGCTTGGCCAGGGCCAGGGAGAGCTCAGCTCCACTGCTCATGCCACTTCTCAGTCACCTTTTCTATCCTCCTACAGTGCTGACCTGTTACCACCGACTCCTGTGGGCTCGGTGCTTTGAGCCTTTCTGCATTCTCTCTGCGCTAGCTCCCTTGGCATCTTATCCATTCTTATGGTCCCAGGTTGACATCTCCGTCCTTGTTAGCGCCTGAACTCCGTATCTGCCCAAACTCCTACTTGACAGTAAAGAGCTACCTGGAGGTCTAGTAGGCATCTCAAACTTGATGTTGTCTGAAACTGAACTCCTGATCTGCCCCCAACCTGCCTCCCACCATCTTCCCCATTGCAGGTAATGGTACCCCCAATCTCCCAGAGACGCAGGAGCCCTCTGTCTCCTCACACCCCACATCCAGTGGGTCAACATGCCCTGGGGGCTCTATCTTTAGAATTTTGCCAGAAGCAGAACCGTTCATCATTCACTGCCCCCACCCTGGACCAGGCCCCCGACATCTCTTGCTGGATTATACCCTGTTCCCTCTGGTCCTTGTACAACCTGGCAGGTTGGAGGATCCTTTAGAAACATAATCAGATCTGGCACTCTCCCAGCAGAACCTGCAGAGGCTTGGCCTTACCTGGAGTTAAGTCGGAGTCCTGGCCTCAAGCTTCACAGCACCCTGGTCCCCTGGGCTCCTTGGCATGTCTTCTGCTCTGCTCTGCCCTCACATGATCACACCAGGCCGCTCCTGCTTCAGATCTTGGCATTTGCTGCCATCTAGGCCTGGAATGCTTTTCTGCCACATACTGTGTGCTGGCTCCCTCCAGAAAGACTCAGAGCTTACCCCCTCAGAGCCGGGGTGAGAGCCAGACTGGTGCTCTGGTTAGAAGCCCAGATGCCAGAGATAAACTGCCACTGGGTTTGAACCCAGGCTCTGCCACTCATAGACAGTAACTTCTCTCTGTTTTCATCTTCTGTTTTCAACTCCTCTGTTTCAAAATTGTGATCATGACCATGCCTACTTCCAGAGGTCATTGTGCAGAATAACTGAAATGAAATACATAATATCCTCAGAATAGGTGCTTAATGCAATACAATAGTATAATAGGATTGCAGGGTATTCACTGCTATTATTATGATGGCGTGAACTCAGATTGGGGCCTCAGCAGGGGGCAGACAGCAGTGCACCAGGGAAGGGAGGAGGCATGGAAGGAAGAAGGGATGGCTCCCTTCTGTGGCAGCAAGAGGGCTGGGCATTTAGCTTCCTTGGCAGCCTAAGCTGAGGCCAGGGTTGCCTGAGCAAAGTAGCCCTCCCAATCTTGCCCAGCGATCCTTAGCAGCTTCTTTACATCCAGCTCCTGACACGAGGGCTGGAGACTTGGATTCAGTGTAAGGAGGGCTCTCCTAACAGTCAGAGTGAAGGACAATGAGACTGGCTGCCAAAACAGGCAGTGAGTGGCCCATCACAGCATGGATGTAAGAAGCAGGACAGCAATTGACTGGGGTACAAAATTTTTATTCAGTACCTGCCTTGTCCAGGCCCTGTGTTGGGTGCCAGGGACAGTGTGGCGAATAAGACACAGGCCCTGGTATCCAGCTACTCTGTCTAGTAGGAAGGGACCTGATAAGCCAATAGACAAAAGACCATAGTATGATCAGGACTGTAATGGGATCTGGGCAGGATCCATGGGGACCTGGGGACAGGGAGCCCAAGAGCCCAGCTGGAAGTGCTAGGAATTAGTATCTCTGTGTGATGACCAGGCCGCAGATCGGACCTTCCCACTTGGAGGCCGTTCTGAGCCTCATCACTGGGGAGGGTTTGGATAGGGGTTTGTGCTCCCATTTCCCAGAGGAAGGAGTAGGTGCAGGAGCTGGGGGAATGGGGTTGCCCTCCTTGTGTGGTTGTTACTGTTAGGACTCACATGCGCCCTGCTTCCGCCACAGATGTGCAGCCCCCGGGCAGCCTCATCGCTTTTGCCCTGGCCTGTATCCTGGTACTGGCCGGCGGGGCCCTCACTTGCCTCATCAGGTGAGACTCTGCCTGTACGGGAGCCTTATTCTTCCCTACCCCACAGGGGTAGGGACAGTCTTGGCAACCTGCAGGAGGCTTTCCTACCCTCCAACCCAGGACCTCAGGACCACCCAACACTCCTGTCCATCCTAGAGCCTCCCTCAGGGCCCTGTGGAGGCTGGGTGCCTCTAGGAAAGGTCTATTTGAAAGTTGGGGAAGAAGCCTGGGACCTTACACAAGACTGTCCCTCCCTGAGGGCAATGAGGGCTTGACCACATGACTCCCTGGGCCCTTTAGCGTTGAAAACAATTCTTCCTGGGTCTGAGCCCCAGCCACAACTGGGAGGGGTTGCACTCTGCCCCCGCCCTCACCCCAGGCTCTGACTCCCCAGGAACCTTCCCAGTCAGTTTGGGAACTTCCAGGCTAGGGACCAGCAGGCATATCAGGTAAGGGGCTGAGCCCAGAGCTGAGGTCAAGGCCTCTGCAGGAGGCAGTGCTCAGCGGTGCCATCCCAGCCCAGTTTGGGACTCCCGGGGAGACAGGAAGAGAACTTTGGATCAGCGTAGGTCCAAGGGGCCAGATCAAGGTGGAGTGGCGTGTGTGCCATCCCTCCATCCTGTACTTTCTCTTGCCTCCAGATTGGGCATCCAACAGCTGCGGCTGGTGCGGGGCCCCCACCGGATCCTGCTGACAGCCCAGGAGCTCACCTTCATCCATCGGCCTCCGAGCAGACGGGTAGGCGGGGGCAGGCCTGGGGTTGGCTGGACAAGGCGCTGACCGCACCCTGCTCCAGGGGCTTGACCATGCCTGCCCCCCCTCCAGCGGCTGCACATGGACAGTGTGAGCGATTCAAGGAGTGCGGTGGAAGGTGGGAGCCTGAGGTCGGTGGCCCAGGGGTCAGCAAGGAGCCTGCTAGCCCCCCAGGAACCCACCAATGTGGCCCTGTACCAGGTGAGGGTCTCTGCCACCCATGTCCAGGCCCGAGGAGCTGCAGTCAGTTTGGGAGAAGCCTAAGGAGCCCTCAGCCTCTTGGTCTTCCATATGCCCTCTTCCTGTTACAGAGTGAGAAACTGAGGCTTGAAGAGCACCAGTGACTTTCCTGGGTCCCACAGCATATCAGTGGCCTGGGAGGAGTGGGGAAGCAGGACTCCCAGCTCCCAGTTCAGCATGATTTGTGATCTGACCTTGGGAACGGCCAGGTTCTGGCCACTTGGGGCTGGGCAGTCCCAGCATGCGCGCTTCACTCAGCACCAGGGCCAGCCTGGGTCACCCTCTTGCCTGGTTCAGCAAGGGACAGTGAGATCGCAGGTCCCTGGGGCCCCGAGGTGTGGGGCCACACACCATCCCAGACAGCCTGTGGGCAGAGCCTCAGCACCAGCGGATAGGGAGGCTGCAAAGTCGGGGATTAGACCAGCAGGATTCTAAAGCTGCTGAGGACACCGCGGCTCCTCGGGTGCTGTGTTCTTAAATTCGACAATCCGCTGGTGCTCTGATTCTCATATTCTGTGACTCAGCAGTTGATGAGCCGGGCTAATCACTCGGGAAGCGGCATGAGGCTCATGCTCCTTCTTTTCCACCTTCTCCCCAGGGAAATCGCATCTCTTTTATTTCTTTGATGCTGAAAGGAGGCTTCCGTGATGTACACAGTGTGTTTTGTCTCTCCTCTGAGTTAGCTGACAGGCTGTGGTGAGGCTGAGGAGACAGAAAGCCATCAGTGACAGAGGACCAAGGGCTCAGGCTGCAGCCAGCTTTGGGCCAGGTCAGCGCGAGGACAGAGCCCCGGCCCCCGTGCTTCCTTCTCTCCTGCCTGCCCCTCCCCTGCAGGCCCTGGGTCACCGAGGCACTTCGCAGGCTTTGGGGTGTTGCGGGTGCCCGAGGCCAGCAGAGCAAAGCTGACCCTGAGACCGGAGCTAACATGCGTTCCATGCACCCATTGTTAGCCCTTGGCAGTGTGGGTGGGGCTCTCATCCTCGCTTTACAGAGTTGGAACACGAGGCTCAGAGAACCAAAGTCGCTTGTCCGAGGTGACAGAGCCAGACAGTGGCAGAGTTAGGACTGAATTCGGGTCCCAGGCCCCTGGCTTTGCCCCACCAAAGTGAAGGTCTTTGGTTTCTGCTGGCCAGGAGCACACAGAACGGATACATTGATGGGGAAGAAGGAGAGGCGGAGGGACACTGAGGGATTTACCCAAGGTCGCATAGCAAGTAGTGAATTCTTTCTTGTTCATCCTTGAACAGGGGGAGTGGGTGTGGCTGAAGAGGTTTGAAGCGGGGACTGCCCCGGAGCTGCGGCCCAGCTGCCTCAGCCTCCTGAGAAAGGTAGGGTTGCAGGGGGTGTGGGGAGTGGGTTGTGGAGGGGGTGCTGTCAGAAGACCCCTAGTGGGATGGAGTGGTCCCCACTCAACATAGAAGCTTCTGGTCTCAGCAAGGAGTCCTTCTTCTTTTTTAAAAAGATTTTATTTATTTGTTCATGAGAGACACACAGAGAGAGGCAGAGACACAGGCAGAAGGAGGAGCAGGCTCCATGCAGGGAGCCCGATGCGGGACTGGATCCCAGGACCCCGGGATCACGCCTTGAGCCAAAGGTAGACGCTCAACCCCTGAGCCACCCAGGCGTCCCACCAATGAGTCCTTCTTATTGTCACAATCACTGCCCCATGGCTGACACCTCAACCACAGTTACATACCATCACTGTCATCCTTACATACCAGCATCCCTAAAGTCACATCACCACCCCAATATGGCCATCACCATGACCACCAGGGGCACCATCCCTTCCATCAGTATCATCAATACCCCTGAAGGACCTTATCCTGTGCCCTCCATCCCTCCTTCCATATACCCATTTATCACTGTGTATTGAGCACCCCCTATGTGCCAGGCCATGTTCTAGGTTTGGGGCTAGAGCTGAGAAGAATGAGGTTCCTTCCTTCAGGGAGTTTCTAGTCACTTGTTATCACTAACCACATAAGCCCCTTCACCCCTGAGATGGCCATCATCCTGAGAGGCACTGTGGGTTAGAGGACATTGCAGAGGATTTGAGTCAGGAAGGTCTCAGGTAGGGACACTTGGGTAGCTTAGAGGTTGAGCATCTGCCTTTGGTTCACATCATGATCCCGGGGTCCTGGGATGGAGTCCCGCATTGGGCTCCCTCCAGGGAGCCTGCTTCTCCCTCTGCCTATGTCTCTGCTGCTCTCTGTGCATCTCTCGTGAATAAATTAAATAAAATAAATTTAAAAAGAAGGTCCCAGGTAGAAATCTGCCTCCATGAAATGCTTAGCTTTCCTGTAAAATGGAGCTAGTTAAGTCCACTCCTGGGGAATCATGAGGCTTAGAGAGAACATATGAAATAACCCAGAACTGTCCCTGGCCAGGAGTCGGCCTTTGATAAATGGTGAATTTTATTATTATTATTTCCCATATGACTACCATCTGAAATCAAGTTTGGAAAGATTAAGTGACTGGAGGCGAGGGTAGGCATTTCCCAGTGGGCATCTTGCAACCAGAATGAATAGATGTTCCTTAAAAGAAAAGGCCTTATATATGGTCAAATTTCCAATTTTGGAAATTGCTTAGGTTAGCCATTGGGCTTTTCAGAATCTTTAATATGCTCTGGTTATCCATGACTGTGTAACAAATTCCCCAAAATGTAGTGGCTTCAAACAACAATCATTTTTATGATATAATTGTGTGGGTTGGAAATTTGGGCAGGGCTCAGCTGAGCAAGTCTTTGGTCCTACTTGGCATTGGTTGGGAGTCCCTCAATGGTATTCAGCTTGTAAATGGGCTGTCAGAGGTTGGCAGACTATGGCCTGTGAGCCAAACCAGTTCTACTGTTTGGTTTTATAGAGAAAGCTTTACTGGAACTCATGCTTATTCCTTTATATATTGTCTATGTCAGATTTTGGCTTTGGATGGCAGAGGTAAGAAGTCTTTGTGACAGAGACAGTATGGGCTGCAAAGCCTAAAATATTTACTAACTGGACTTTTACAGAAGAGTTTGCTGACCTCTGGTCCAGAGGGCCTAAAATGGCTTTACTTACATGCTTGGTTACTCACATGCGTGGCAGGTCATTTGGAAATGCCTGGAAGTCAGGTAGACCTGACTTTCCACTCTGTAGTCTCAGGCCTCTTCACGTGATCCTCCAGTGTGGTGACTCTGGGTAGAGGGATTGTTTTTTAAGATTTTACTTATTTATTTGACAGAGAGAGAGAGAGAGAGACAGCACAAACAGGGGGAGTGGCAGGTAGAGGGTGAGGGGGAAGCAGACTCCCCGATGAGCAAGAAGCCTGATGTGGGGCTTGATCTCAGGATGCTGGGATCACAAACCGAGTTGAAGGCAGGCCCTCCTGGGGAGAGGGACTTCTTACAGTCATTCAGGGTTCCAACAGAGAGGGCTCCAAGAGACAGGAAATAGAAGCTGTCAGTGTCCTAAGAACCAGACCCAACATGCACAAGATCACTTCCACCATGTTCTGTTGGTCACGGTCATCACAGAGCTCACTCATATTCAAGAGGAAAGGACAGAGGTCCCACGTCTCGAGGTCAGGAGTGTCATAGGATTGATGTCATTCTCAATTCTCAATTCACCATGTATATTAATATGATTGTGACTTGTATTCAGGTCTCCCCCACTCACTTGACTCGAACTGTTTCTGTGAGGAAAGCCTCATCAAATAAGCCTTCTATCTTTCCTGCTTGAACAAATGTTAAAATTGCTGGTTGGGTTGGGGCTCTCTGACCTGCTGGGCAGCCATTAAGGAAGCTGTTTTCTTCTTGAGACTGACCTCTTCTGATCTTTTTCCTCTCCTCATCAGGCCTTAAGTTTTGGGGGGAGAGAATGTACAGTTTTCAGGCACATTGTGCCAATTATGTTGGGAAACAGGCCTAGATCCCTATACTGTGCAGTTGGTTACAACTTATTCACTTATTTACTCATGATGCTTCCACTCACTTGTTTTTTTTTAAGATTTTTATTTATTTATTCATAAGAGACACACACAGAGAGAGAGAGAGGCAGAGACATAGGCAGAGGGAGAAGCAGGCTCCATGCAGAGAGTCTGATATGGGACTCGATCCCAGGACTCCAGGATCACGCCCTGAGCCGAAGGCAGGCGCTTAACCGCTAAGCCACCCAGGCATCCTTCCCCTTACTTGTTTACCTACTCATTTATCCATCCATCATCTATTATCCATCCATCATCCATCTATCCATCATTTATCATCCATCCATCATCCATCCATCCAATCACCCATTTATCCATCCATCCATCCATCTATCCATCAATAATCTATCCATCTATTATCCATCATCCATGCATCCATTCACCATCCATTCATCCATTCATCATCCATGCATCCATCCATCTACCCAACCATTCAACATTTCTGGTGCCTCTCTGTGCTCTGCCCTGTCCTGGGTGCTAAATATTGGAGGTCCAGGTGTGTATTGTACCTGGTCCAGCCTTGGACAAGCCCCTGAGGGCTGCTACTGTGCCTGTTGCCCCAACAGATGCGGGAGCTGAGGCATGAGAACGTTGCTGCCTGCCTGGGAGTCTTTGTGGCCCCTGGGGTCAGTGCGCTTGTGCTGGAGCACTGTGCCCGGGGCAGCCTGGAGGACCTGCTGCGGAATGAAGCTCTGCGGCTGGATTGGACCTTCAAGGCCTCTCTGTTGCTGGATTTGATCCGTGTGAGAACCGTCCCTGGGCCTGGAACTATGGGGGCCATGGGGCGGGGAGGGAGACAAGAGATGCTCAGATTCCCAAGACCTGGTCTCTTTCCCCTTTAAGAAAAATTTGAATAGTGTGGGAAGAGGTGAGAGCAGGCAGGAAGGGTTTCTGAGGTCTGTGGGATTCTGAGAGGACCAGGGGTCCCTTTCATTCATCACAGCCCTCATGGACCACCATTATGTCCACTCCAGGGCATGAGGTATCTGCACCATCGGCATTTCCCTCACGGCCGCCTCAAGTCCCGAAACTGTGTGGTGGATGGACGCTTTGTTCTCAAGGTCACTGATCATGGTTATGCGGAACTCCTGGATGCTCAGCGGGCTCCTCGCCCCCGGCCAGCCCCAGAAGGTCAGCTCAGGGGGAGGCAGGGGCTGCCAATAGGTTTTGAGGCTTCTGCTTAAATCAGATGCTTATGAGGCAGGGGAGGGAGGAGATGTCTGATCCTCCAGCACTTTCCATGGTGTGACCTTGAGGTGCCTCAGGCCCTTTGCCTGTGAATGGGGCAGAACCGAAGTACCTACCTCCTCCTGGGCGAGGATGCCACCCGCGTGAAGCACCCGCCCATCTCGGCCCAGCTTGGTGGTCAGTGGGTGAGGACGGCGTGGCCCTGCCCTGTGACTGCAGAGCTGCTGTGGACGGCTCCGGAGCTGCTGCGGGCGCCGGGGGCCCCTGGGCGGGGCACCCTCAAAGCAGACATCTTCAGCATCGGCATCGTCCTACAGGAGGTGCTGACTCGAGGCCCACCCTACAGCTCCTCGGGGCTCTCCGCAGAAGGTATGGCACCCCTGTCCTCCTTCCTCGGCCTTTCCCTGGCTGGAGTCCCCATGTAGCTGGGGAGCCCTGTGGCCATCAGCGGAGCGAGGCCTGGAAATAACCACACAGACGCACTTGCCCGGTTTGACCACGAGAATTGAGTTTCTCTGGCTTAAGCCAGGCAGCCTGCAGCAGCTCGGCCCAAATGGCAGCTGACCAGCTCCAGCGCTGAAGACATTGGTGTCTGGAAGGAAACTTCCACTCCCTTCTGCCTTTGCCAGCCAGAGTCATTGCCGTGTCTGCGGGTGCTCATGCCCTAACTAGCCCCCTTGCCCAGTGTTGACTTTGTGCTTTTACAGACCTGTTTTCCCCCTCTGTGTCACTTATTTACTACACGGTCTTACACAAATCACTTCCCCTCTCTGAGCCGCAGTTTTCTCATCTTTAAAATGGGGATGGAATAAAAAAGAATGGGCCAGACCTCTGGTCCGTGTCGGAAGGGGCCAGGCTGCTCAGTATTGCGGGACTTGTTTCTCTGCCCAGATGGGGCTCCTTTAAGAGCATCTCAGTCCCTATATTTTAGGTGTGCAGGATTGTCACTCACAGCTTCCCCATCATCACCTGATCTTAGATGTTTTCTTTTCTGGGTCAGTGTCAGGGCCCAATTTCAGAAACATTTCCTCCCCTTCTGCGTTCCCTGTCAGGGTGACCCAGACCCTGGGCAGTTCTTCCAGCCATCCCCACAGCCACCCTGGCTTCTCAGCCTCAGTACAGGACAGCGATGGAGCACCATCGAGCCTACT
This sequence comes from Vulpes lagopus, assembly GCF_018345385.1. Taxonomy (NCBI): domain Eukaryota; kingdom Metazoa; phylum Chordata; class Mammalia; order Carnivora; family Canidae; genus Vulpes; species Vulpes lagopus. The sequence continues at coordinate 27,657,960 of NC_054838.1, read as the reverse complement.
ATCCCCTCCCACCCCCAGTGGATAATCTTTAACTCATGGGAGGCCTGGCTCACTTCCTGTCTCCACCAAAGCACTGCTCAATGAGTAATGAGCATTCCAGGCCCCAAATTTATGAGGTGGAGGAGTGGGAAAGAGAGGGGCCTTTGTCAGGCCATTTGTTCAACACTCCTCAGCAGCCCGGCCCCCCACATTTGCCCACCGAGAGAGGGAAGACCAGCCAGATGGGGTGTGCAAGCCATGCTGCCAGTGCACAGCCCTTTGGGTCTAGACTCCATGAGCCTTAAGGGGAATGGACCAGGCCTGGAATGCTCGGGTGGTCACCACTGAATTGGGCTGTCTAGGGCCTGCTACTTCCTGGGGAGTGCCTTCCCTGGTCTCAGGGAGTTAAATGCAAAGAGCACCGGTACTGGGGGACATCAACCTCAGCCCAGCTCCATGCCAATCCACTTCATAACTGAGTAAATCCCTTTCAGGCAAAGAGCCTCGGTTTCATCATCTATAAAATGGGGACCATGTTGCCTGCCTCCCAGAGTGGTTGTGGGGATTCAGTGAAATTCTTTATACAAAGTGCCTGACACATGATGGGCATTCCATACATATTTGCCTGAGTGGTTTTAGGGATGTGCTGATGGGGGATCCCACATTCTCTCCTGACTTCCCAACTTGGAAGCAGACCCTCCTTGCTCTTAGAAATAACATCTTTTCAAGATCCAGGGCGGGGGGCGGGGAGGGGGAACACTTGCAGCCCCTGTGAGATGGGTAGTGCATTCCTCATAGGTAGTCGAGTGAGGCTCAGAGATGTGAAGGGACTTCTCACTCAGCAGAGAGCAGTGGGTCAGTGCTCTTGCCCTAAAATCTCCTGGAGTCATCCATGGGGCATGTTCCCACATTGCTGGGTGTGTATAGCCTCTTTCCTCACCCACTGGCGTGGCTGGTCAATCACGGTGATGCATTGGGTGTGGACAGTGGGCCTGGCACGGTGAGGGAACACGAGACCTGGCCTGGCCTGGGCCGGCGGTTTGCAGCACGTTCACATATAAGGGCTCCATTTTAATGTCAAAAATGTTTGGAGCCTCACATGCCACTATTTGATTTTTAATATCCGCTGACTGAGACAATACCCAAAGACAGAATCTGCTCTGAAATCAGCAACACTTGGAAATGGATTTGTATTTTATTCATCACAACACCATCCGGACACTCTTGAAAAAAAGTTGTACGTGTGTATGTGTGATGTATTATTGATTCCATCTGCCCACACTCTTTTGAAAGCACATACAGCTTTCCAGACCCTTTACTCAGAGGCCCTCAGGGTCTGATGCCTGCAGGCTGGAAGCCTCCAGGCAAAGAAAATTATGCAGGCCAGGAGATCAGGCTCAGATCTAGAGTTGGCTTTTTACCAGCCCTGTAGCTGTAGGTGAGCTACTTCATTCCCAGGAGCCTCAGTTTCCCTATCTGTAAAATGAGACAGGGGCTCAAGCAGTATTCCTGACAAGGAGGCCAACAGAAGTGTGTGTGTGTGTGTGGGGGGGGGGGTTGCGTATTGAAATCCAGAAAGAAGCTTCTTCTTACTGGTGCCAAGGGCTCCCACCTCCTCCGCCAAGAGAGGAGGATCCCAGTCCTCCTCGGAGAGAAACCTGCTGTAGCTCTGACAGCTCTGGGTCTGTACTATTTTATGCCCTTTTTATATGTGAGTAAACTGAGGCTCAGGGAAGTGACATAACTTAGAACATGATCTAAAAGTCCCCTCGGGATCCACTGCAAGTCTGAGCTTGGTACCCAACCTCACTTCCTCACAGTGCCCTTGTGAATCTCTTAGCTCCCTCAGTGTTCCCAACAGCTTCCTGAGGCAAAGCTTTATTGGGAAGTTGTTAGATGGGGAAACTGAGGCACAGAGTGACAGCGAGTGGCTGATCCAGAACTAGAACACTGATCTGATGGACCTCAACTTGGTCTGGTGGTCTTTATCACAGGGAGTGGGGGCAGGAAGATCATGGCAGGGGCTGTCTTGGGAAATAATAATGTTGATGGTAATGAAAGCAGATGGTCCGGTTTCTTACATGGGAAATTGGCACCAGAAAGTGTCTGGGTGGCAGAGCTGGTGGAAAAAGCCACAGTGTCAGGGTTTCAAGCACATGGATGGGCATCGCTGGCAAACAGCAGTTTGGGGTTAGGGGAGAGCCTGCTAGGTGTTGGCTGTCTAACATCCATCATCTCTTCCCTCTACAGCCCTCTCAAGAAGGCAGTTAATTTTTTTTTTAAGATTTTATTTATTTATTTGACAGAGAGAGAGAGAGAGAGCACAAGCAGGGGGAGCAGCAGGCAGAGGGAGAAGCAGGCTCCCTGCTCCATGTGGAGCTCCCTCTCAGAACGCTGGGATCATGACTTGAGCCAAAGGCAGATGCCAACTGCCCAACTGAGCCACCCAGGCGCTCTAAGAAGGCAGTTTATTAAGTTCATTTCACAGATGGGAAGACTGAGGTTCAGAGAGATCACTCTGTTGTCCACCAGCTCCTAAAGAGATGGTGGGAGATCCAGAAATCAAAACCTACTCTTTCAGCCTCTTAGCATGAGACTCTTTCCCTGGCCACATCCTGGGCAACCCTGGCTCCATTAATAGCTTGCTCTGGGGTATGGAGCAGGGGAGCCGAGAAGTACCCTCAAGGCCTGATCCCTGCACCCCCAGAGGCCTCCCTGCCTTCTCTCTCAGGACCCCAGGCCAACCGCTTCCCACGAGCCTTCCTGGGAACCACATGATGTTTATTGCAGAAATCATCAGGAAGGTGGTATCACCCCCTCCCTTGTGCCGGCCCCGGGTGTCTCCTGACCATGGGCCACCCGAGTGTATCCAGCTGATGGAGCAGTGCTGGGAGGAGGCTCCAGAGGACAGACCCAGCCTAGACCAGATCTACACCCAGGTCAGTGCTCCCCAGGCTCAGATGAAATGGCTGATCAGTTCACCTCACTTTGCCCAGTAGGAGACAGACTCTACCTCTGGGGCCTAGAAACCCTGTGTAATAAGGGGGCACAGGCCAACACCATCACTCTTGAGGGCTGGGCCTGAGGTCCACTCCCTGAAGAAAGCTTTCTCAGAACCCCGGGTTCTGGGGATGTTGGTTGAGTGCCTTCCTAAGTGTCAAGCCCCATGCTAAGTGTTATGCTTACTTCATTTGATCTTATAACAGCCCTCCAAAGAAGCATTATTATTATCTTGGCCTCATAGGAGAGAAACTGAGGCACAGAGAGGTGAAGGGCTCACCCAAGGTAACTCAGGGAGTGAAAAGTGGGGCTGGAATCCAAACTCGGGTTGGCCTCTCTGCAGAGCTGGTGCTGTACACCTCAACCCTTACTGGCCTCCAGGCACCAGAGCACACAGGCCCTTTGTGGCTGTGGAGGCAGTGCTGGTTCCCCTTGTCCGTGAGTGGAACCTGTGAGGGGCACAGGTGCCTCCCCTTCCCCCAACCAAAGTCTGCCTTGGGACCTGCCACAAGAGGGGTGAGGCAAGTCTGTACGAGTTTGCAGGGCGGTGGTGGAGTGTGCGGGCCTGATTGAGCTGGCTCACGGCTCCCACAGGACCAACCCATCAAGCCTGCGGTGACAGCTTCATGCCTCCCCTTTCTGCCCTCCACTCCCCAGCCGCAGGGAAACGTTGCCAAGGAGAGGCTCAACAAGCGAGAGGGGCGTCCAGACAGGTGATGTGGGAGCGAGAGCCAGGAAGACAGACAGGAGGAATGCACAGGTGTCCTCTGAGAACCGCCACCCCTGACTTCCCACATCCTCTTTCCACCTCAGCTCTGGCATCAGGGGTGGTGTCCTCCTTCCACAGATGAGAAATCTGGGTCTCAGAGTAAATGAGCTCTGAATGGCCACAGTGAGGGTGGGTTGCTGAGCTGGGACCAGCAGCCAATTCTTAAAACACGAGCCTGGAGTCTATCCAGGGATCAGAGATTGCCATGGCCAGCAGCAGGTGACTGCGGGGACAGATCCTGCCCAAGGCTCTGGGGCAGAGAAGTCAGGGACAGACATGAGGTAGGGTGAGCATCATGAGGGCTCCAAGAGCTCCAGGAATTGTATCACATGGGGGGGGCGGGGAGGGATGGGGCTGTGGGGCGGGGAGGGCTCTGCTAAGAGCCAGAATGCCTGCATTCACATCTATCTGCAATTTACTTGCCCTTGGGCAAGTTGATTGCTCTATTGAACTTCCACCTCCCTAAAAGTGGGCCTGGAAAGACTAACTCTGGCCTGACTTGCCATACTGGAGTGACCATCAAGTGGGATAACTAAGTTAAAACGCAGTGGTTCTCTGAGAAAGAGATAGTGGATGAGGCATTAGAGAAAGAACACTGATGCCAAAATCAAAAGGCTTGGGTTCATGTTCACTTAACATTGTTCTGGGATATGTTAATATTGCTAATGCAATTAAGCAAGAAAATGAATATCAAAAGGGGGAAGAAAATGATTGCTATCTGTAAATCCTATGATTGTGTTCCCGGGCAACCCGAGAGAAACAATGGAAAACACATCTAAAATTTTAAAATAATTCAGTGGCATGGCTGATGATAAAATTAACATGTGGAAGATCTCAATTTGAAACTCAGTCCCGCCATTATGAGGTCCTTGGCAAGTTATTTTACCTCTTGGCCTTGATCTTTGTTTTTTTCATTTGTATTATGGGAGCCTTCCTTGCCAAAGTGAACCTCCGGTCAGCATTGTGTCCTTGGAGTCTCAAGGTCAGCAGCTGCCATGCCCACCCTGAGTGATCTTTAAAGCTTGCACCCCTGCTTTTAACAGGCAATACAAAATAGATGCACGTTAGCAGCTGCTGCCACTCCCCACCTCATAGGTGTTTGGTTGAGAGAAGTGGTACTAATGGAGGTTAGATATGCACATCTACACACATGCACACACATGCATATACACACACATACACACACTAAGCTGCTGGACTTAGCAGGAATGTACTCCTTCACTTTGGCCATCATTAATTTCCTTTTCTCACTGACTGCACTTTGGGAAGGTGTGAACCAGATTGGGGAAGGTTCTAGTAAACCTTTTTTACTAGAGTTTTTGGGAACACACTGCTATATTTCCTGTAAGCTTTTCATTGAAGGTATGATTGATGACCACACATGAATGTCCTCCTATGGAGACCTAAGAGAGGTATTTCTCTTTGCTCAGCAATCAGCAGTAGTTGTGTTTCTTTTGAGCAACCAATTTAATGCTCCACTGTCTCATGGACTCTGGATTGTGTAATCTATATTTCCCTCTTTGTTGCTAGGAAGCTCATGTTCAAAATTGTGAACACTTCTAGCATGCATTTTGCTACACCAAAGTAGAAAGCATTTATTCTCCTTTTGTCCCAGTGTTTTATCATTTTATTTTGTAAAACAAAATTTTTTTGAACAAGGAGAGAAATGGGGAGGTAGAAATGATTATATACATAAATAATCTACTTATATCCTTTCTATAGATCTGTTTATCTACGCATCCATCCTTCCAACCATCATATCCACCCATCTGTGGATACTATTTAACTATTCATCCAATCATCCATCCATCCATCTGTCTATCATCTATCATCTGTGTATCCATCCACTCATCTGTCCATCTATCCATCCACCTTTGAGAAGAACAGAGAATGTCTCTTCTATAGTGTTGTTGTGAGAACCAGAGCAGTAGGATCAGTGTTTGTTAATGGTAATGCTATGCTGGGCACAGTCCCCTTTGTAAAGTTATCTCCCTGCCTGCCTGCCCCATACAGAACTAACTCACTTTTCCTCCCATCTGTCTGTGCTTTCCCTTCTCAGAGCTGCCATCCCTTATCTGTTCCATATCTGCTCCCCACCAGCAGAGCTCCTCCAGCCAGGGATTATGTCTGCTTCTTTCCCGTGGCCCAGATTTCCAACCTGAGAGTGTGTTCACCTTCAAGGATGAATGAGGATTTTTGTTCTATTTTTCAGTTCAAAAGCATCAATCAAGGCAAGAAGACCAGTGTTGCTGACTCTATGCTATGGATGCTAGAGAAGTATTCCCAGAACCTGGAGGACCTGATCCAGGAGAGGACTGAGGAACTGGAAGTGGAGAAGCAGAAGACAGAGAGACTGCTCTCTCAGATGCTCCCTTCGTGAGTGGCCCCTTAGGGCTCGATTGGCTCTGAGCATGGGACTTGGGACATAGTAGGTGCTCAGTAAATCTAGGTTCTATGAATTCATTCAATTTATTCATTATTTATCTAATATATTTTCATAGAGTCCTTTTATGTGCCAGGCACTATGTTGCACTTTTAAGTATTAATTCTGCTACCTCACTCCCTTGAGAGCAAGGAGAGAGCACGGTGTCCCCCATTGGATTTCAGAGGAAATAATGTCCAGAGAGAAATTGGTCTTTGTTGGGGGGCGCCCAGCACACAAGCAGACCTGACTCAGTTCCCCTGTTTCTCAACCCAGAAATTTCCCCCCAGTATCCATCCCTCACCTCCAAACTGTGGGAAGAGGGTCCTCCCACGTCGTGACTCTGGTCCTTCCCATTATTTCAGGTCTGTGGCTGAAGCTCTGAAAATGGGGGTACCTGTGGAACCAGAGTACTTTGACCAGGTCACCATATACTTCAGTGACATTGTGGGCTTCACCATCATCTCAGCCCTGAGTGAGCCCATTGAGGTGGTCGGCTTGCTCAACGACCTCTATACACTGTTCGATGCTGTTCTGGGCAGCCACGATGTGTATAAGGTGAGAAGACCAGGAGGCTGGCATCCCACCTCTCCTTTCTTTACTGCTGGGTTTGTGGTATACATTCACTTCTAGTCATTTATCTGTGTGTTTGTATCAGTTAGCTATTATCATGTAACAAATAACACCAAAACCCAGTAGTGTAAAATTATAAGCATTTATTATGGCTCACAAACCTATAGGTCAGCAGGAAAGTTCTCTGGACTCAGCTGGACCACTCTGTGGGCAGTTGTGGGTGAGATAGGAAGTTCTGCTGATCTTTGCTGGGCTCCCTCACATCTCTGGAACCTTGAATGGAACAGTACATGGTCTGTTAGCCGCAAGCAGCCTGGTTGGTATCGTTCACCTGGTGTGGCAGGGTTCCGAGAGAGAAGGCAGAAGCACAGAAGCCTCTGGAGGTCTAAGTTGGGATTGGATGTGTGGCTGTTTCTGACATATTCTATTGGTCAGAGGAAGTTAAAAAGCCAACCCAGGGGTACCTGGCTAGCTCAGTCAGTAGAGCATATAATTCTTAATCTCAGGGTCATGAGTTCAAGCCCGACATTGGGCATAGAGTTGAATTAACAAAAAAGGCCAACCCAGATTCAAGAAAGGGGAAATAAAATCCACCTGTGCTAGGCAAGGGCCAACAGATGATTCATCTCCTGTGCCTCCCGTCAGGGAGCTTTCAGTGCTGTAGATGAAAGAGGAAGACAATCCACAGTAAAAATGATGATCAGGGCAGGCAGAGGAGGCAAGAGGGCCCCCAACCCGGCTAGGGATAGATACGTACAGTAAAAAGCAAGAAAGGCTTCCCGGAGGAGGTGCTGTCTTGCTAGTGCTGTCCGATCTGGGTGTGGTTGCTCCAGGCAAGCCATGGAGGAGCAATGTGCCAAAGCTGGAGCCTTGGGAGGATGGGCCCAGTGAGTATGAGGAGTGCTGAATGGGTTGTAATGGCTGGACATGAAGTGGCCCAGTGGTGGAGTGGGTGGTGGCTGGCTGTCAAGACCTTCCTTGATTGAGTTCCTATTCATCTCTCCATCCTGGGTCTGAGTCCCAGCTTGGCCACCAGCTTCTGTGTAGCTTCGGGCAAATGGCTTCCCCTCTCTGGACTGTTTCCTCATCTATAAAATAGGAATGATGATCCCAGCCCTAGGCGTTTACAGATGATGGTGGATCCTGTCCCCCTTAAAGAAGTGCTGTGTAAATTGAGACTGTAAAAGTGAATAGCATCCTAGCCCTCTGTGCCTGCTGTGTGGACCCCACCCTGATCCTGCCCCTTATGCTGATCCAGTTGCTGGATCTTGGGTCACTCCAGACATAGTGAGGGTGGGGTTGGGAGAGAGCTCCCCAGAAACCACCAGACTCAGACTCCACTGACCTTAGCCTTCTGTTGTGACCCACCAGTTCCCTTCCAGCCACAACCTCCAGGGAGGCAGGGACAGGGGAGGGTCAGGCCCTGGAGCAGAAGCCAGGACAGACAGGAGGCCTGGGCAGGAAGTTTCAGAGGCAGTCTGCTGATAGCATTACGTACAGTATCCCAACAACAATAATCACCGGTACTTATTGAGTGCTTACTGTATACTGGACACTAGTCTAAGTACTTTTATATGTACTAGTTCATTTAACCATCGTAACAATCTGTGAGGTAGGAGATGGTGCCCCTAATGCATAAATGAAATGGGTGATTAACAGGCTTATCTAATTACATATTTCCAACGGGTTGTGAAGCTGAGATTTGAACTTGGGCATTCTGATCCCAAGACCCCCTCCAGGGGGCTCACCATCCTCATGACATGGACATCCTCAGGATAAAGCCCAGGTTCATAGTGGCCCACAAGACCCCCTAAAAGCTGGCCCCCTTTACCTCTCCAACTGTACCTCTGGCCACTCCACATAGACCTCTGCATTCCTCACACGTGCTTTGCTCTCAGGACCACCAGGCATTTGTATATGTTGTTGCCTCCTCCTGGGACACTGCTCTCCCTCCTTTTCATCTGGTTCCCTCCTACTCATTCTTCTGGCCCTGGGGTAGCCTCCTTCCCCTCCAAGACATGATTAGGAGTTCCTGTGTGGTGTTCTCCTAAGTACCCTGGGCAGCATAGCCACACTTTATGGCTCTAACCCAAATCACTCTGTCCCTAGAGCATGGCAATGTCCAAACCATAGTAGGTCCTCTGGAAATATATATTGACTATGTGAGGAGCTTGCTGAAGCCCAGAGAGGAAAGTGACTTGCCCAAGGTCACACAGCCAGTAGGTGGTAGAGACAGGACAAGACCTGCAATGTCTACCACCACTGCCCCGCTCTGTCTGCTACAGTGCACAGCTTCACACTGGGCCTCAGAGACCTGAGCCCCCAGCACTGCATGGACGCAGCTTCCCTCCTGCTCCCTGCTCAGGAGCCCACACTCCCACCCCAGCCCCTGGTTTGGAGGTGTCATCTCTCACACTGGCTGCATGTCCGTCTTACTTCCAGAGCCGCCCTGGCCCTGTGGGCCCCAGGAAAAGATTTTTCATCTCATCTTGCTCGGCCCTGCAGCTTTGATGTGCCCTGAGTCACCCCTGGCCTTGTCTCTTCTTCTGCTAATCTTTTCTCACACATGTGTCCCTCCCAGCTCTGAATCATGCTTTCTGATCTGCTCTGAACCCTGGCCAAGAGGTCTGCATCTTTCTGGCAGAATGAAATGAAATAAAACAAGGCCCACACGCCCCTCCAGATGTGGGGGAACAGGCAGCCTGTTCCTGACGATGTGCGAGCGCGTCTCTCATCACTCACGCCATCCGCCTCGGTTTCCCCTCCGTCCCCAGCAGGATCTGGTTACTGCTTTCTAATCCGGCCTGGGTTGGGAGGCAGCCAGGCGATCATTTCCTGGTTCCGCTGGGGTTTGTGGTTCCCTGCCAGCATGCACTGAATAAGCACTTTATGGACATCGCCCCAGAGCAGAGCCCAGGTGGACTACCGGGACAGAGAGGACTTACCCCAGCCACTCAGCCCCAGTGGGCGAGACTGGCCTTGGCCACACTGCCAAGCGACCCTGGGCAAATCACTTGGCCTCGCTGAATCTCAAGCTCCCGTTTGTAAAACAGAGACGAGAGTGCCCATGGCTTAGAAGCGTTTCACAGATTGAGCAATGCGAGAGGACGTGCTATGGTTCATTCATTCACCAACTCCAAGCCCAGCACCACCATGTTCAGGGGCTAAAGCCTCCCCTTGAAAGCACAGAGTGGGGCAGGGGCCGGGGGTGGGGTCCAGTGTCAGTCAAGCATCTACAGAGGACTGGTGCAGCCTAGGGACTATCACAGGGATGTCATTAACTCTCCCAATGGCCCGCAGAAGAATGGGCCATTATCTTTTCAGATGCAACACAGGTTCAGAGAGGTAAGTAACTAGGCCAAGGTCACACAGCAAGTCAGTGTCTAGAGTTGGAATTCACATCTGTGTTGCTAGTGTGGAAACCTTTGCCTCACTCCTCTGGCTGTGTTCTCCCATCTGCAAAAGGACCGCAGCTGTGTATACCCTTGTTTGCAGCTGAGTGCCCACTATCATAGGGGTCTTTGAGTCAGCATCACTATGGGTCTGAGCTCCTAGGGGCCTGTGCCTGGTTGTATTTTTGTCACTGGAGTTGTAGGGGTGATTGTTAATGACACCAATCAGGTGGGCTCAGGTGGGAGGCAGGCAGATGGAGGGCTAGAGGTCAGTTTAACAGCTTAGAGCAACAACCATGTGCCTCATCCCCAGTCTGGGTCTTAGATCACCTAACAGAGGCAGCGCTGGGTCCCCAAAGCAGACATACTCTCCCTGAATGGCAGCTGTACACTTGGCAGCTAGAAGTGGGGTCAGCGAGCTGTAGGTCTACAGGGCAGCCCCTGGGAAGCAGGAGGGACCTACAGACACGTGCTTACCACGTGCAGGGCAAGAGCAGAGGGAAACCCCACACCGCAGCCACTCTCCCCGAAAGAGAGAGGGAAAGGGCCCGAGCCATGTGTAATCAAGAGGCAGCACAGCATACAGGCTCTGGAGCTGGACTGACCCAGTTCAAGTCTGCACTGCATGACGTTGGCAAGTGACTTCATACTCTGGCCAGCTGCCCCCCTGCAAAGTGGTAATAGAACCTACCCCGCAGAATTCTTGTAAAGGTCTAACGCGTTAATATTTGTGAAGGGTTTGGAACAGCATCTGGCATGTAAGAGCTGCTGTCCAAGTACTTAAGTGCTACGTCCTTCTTCCAAACTTGACAGATCATGGGTTCTTCCTCCCACGGGGGAGAAGTGGGTGGGCAGAGGGAAAGCCGGGCTTGATCATATTCTTCCCTCCTGGGGTATGGGGTGGGAGGTCCTCCGTGGAAATGTACACAGAGGGGAGTAGCCATGTCCCTGCCACATTTGTTGCCAGCCCACCAGCGCTGGGTGGGCAACAGCTGGTGATGGAGAGCGAGGTGGAGCTCACAGCCTGGAGGAGGGAAACATCTGGTGACCAGGGAGATTTTATGGACATGATGAAGTGGGAGCCGGGCTGATGGAGGGCTTGGATCTCAACGAACAGGGACTGAGAGCGAGCATTTTGGGCAGAGGGACCAGGCCATCAAGTAAGCACTGGGTGTCTCTGAGGACAGCAGAAAGGTTCCCGTGGGCAGAAACACGGGGAACCAAGAGCAACTGTTAGGAATTATTCAGGAAATTCTCCAAATCATGGGAATTCCTGATTGCCAGGGCCCAGGGAGCAGATGAAGGTATCTGAACAGAATGTGGCATGATTCAGGCAGGTCACTCCCTGGTTGGGGTAGAGATAGCCTGGGTGAGGGAGAGGTTTGGAGGGTGCAGGTAATAGGGCACAGTCCACAGCAAATGTGTGAGAGATTTATTGAATTACAACGCCCCCTATGTGCAGGGATATTATTATTTTATTATTATTATTACCCACCAGGTGCTGAGGAGAGCAGATAGGCCAGGCCAGGACAGCTCTGCTCCCCGGGGTCCTGGGGGTGCCAGCATTTGCTGGCTTCAGGAGAGGCAGTGCAGGAGCTGGGCTCTTTAGTCTGCAGAGGGGAAAACTTGGGTGGGGCCGGTGGTGGGTAGAGTTGCCATCTTGAGTGGCCTGGCCCATGGCAGAGAAGAAGGCCACAGTACACATCTGTGTCCCCAGTACCTGGAACAGAGAAGGAGCTTGGGAAGGGTTTGTGGCTGGAGTTCAGGAGGTGGAGCTGAAACCAGCGGGTGAGGCAGGTTTCAATTCAACTCAACTTTTGAAAATCAGAGTTACCCAGAGGAAGAAGCAGCCACCTCTAGAAGGGGGGGACTTTCCTATCACGAGATGTAAGCAGGCTGGGCCAGCCACTGAGGAGGCAGGAGGCAGGTGGGTGGACTTCAAAGCCCATCCAAGTTCTGAGATTCTGGGATTCTTTCATCTCCAAAACCATTAGCCAGGGAAATGATGATGATGACCGTGGTGGTGACAGGAGTCTCCTATCCACTGAGCATCTATGATGAACCTAGTTCTTTAAAAAAAATTTTTTTAGGTAATATACAGTGTACTGTTAGTTTCAAGGGTGGAATCTAGTGATTCAACATGTCCATACAACATCTGCTGCTCATCACAAGTGCCCTCCTTAATCCCCAACACCTGTTTCACCCATCCCCCCACTTCCCCTCTGGTAACCAGGGCCTAGTTCTTTCAATACTTTATCTTTAATATGCATTCCACCTAAGAGGAAACTGAGGCTCGCACAAGTGGGCTGCCCAAAGTAAATGGCAGAGATGGGGATTAAACCCACATTTATATGATTCCGACCCTACATTTTTTTCTAGTACATTTTGGAAAGCCTACTAGGTGTACTCATTTTCTAAACCCCCCAGGGTATATATGGGTCCAATGTACACTCGCTCCTCTCCAGATGAAGAAGCCCTGACCTGTTGCTGTGGCATTGTGGAGACAGGGTGCCCATGTCTCCTGCCAAGGCGCTCGTGGCCTGGGGCCGGTGGACAGCAGATAGGCACGGTCACCTGCAATTCAGACCAAGGCAATTTGAAGTGTGCAGATCTAACTGTTGCTAGAGCACTGGGATGGGAGGCCTGGTAGAGACGGCACTGTGGGCCAGAGACCTGAGGGGTGGGTCAGGGCTCCCCAGAAGGGCCTTGTGCAGGCTGTGGGATAGTCCAGGGAGGGCGTGTTCTTGCACTGGAGCGTGAGGGCTGTGACTTCTAGGTGGAGACCATCGGGGATGCCTACATGGTGGCGTCGGGGCTGCCTCGGCGCAACGGGAGCCGTCACGCGGCTGAGATCGCCAACATGGCCCTGGACATCCTCAGCTCTGTGAGAGGCTTCCAGATGAGGCATGCACCCGAGGTGCCTATTTACATCCGGGCTGGCCTGCACTCAGGTATAAACAGGGGTGTGGGGGGTGATGGGCCAGACCACCCTCCCAACCCTGCCAGGGGCACTGGCCAGGGCAACCCCAATGGTGTGCTTCTGGAATTCTGAGATTCTAAAACTCTATGATATAAAATTTGACATTTGTTTTTTTTCTTCTAATTATTTGAAGCTTCTGAGATGTTATAAGTCAAAGAATCTGTGATGCTGTTTCATACACACACACACACACACACACACACACATTTTGTCTCAGCATCTGTCAAAGTCATCTGAGGCCATGCTGAGGAGCTGATAGTCTGATGGAAGAGGCAGGACAGAGACCTTCTGTGGCTTTGCAAACAACTAAATGCTTGCTGGGATGAGTCTAGGAGAGATCTCACAGTCTGTAATACAGGCTTCTCGGGCCCCCACCCCTTCCTCCCTCCATGGTTTCACCTGCAGGATAAAGTCCAAATTCCTGCCCCCCCCCCCAGAATCTGCTTCCCAGATTCCATCCAACCTCATCTCCTGCCACCTCCCACTTGCCACTCCAACCCCACTCAGCTGCTTGCAGCTTCCCACAGACATGTGGGCTCTCTGCCTCTGTGCCTTGGCACCTGCTGTTCCCTGCCCACTCATTCTCTCGTCCTTCAAGATACGGCTCATTACACTACCTCCTCCAAAAAGTCCTCTGGGCTGGGTCAGACTCCCTTTTCTGGGCTGGCACAGCTCTGGTGCTTCCGTCTTACAACACTGATCACAGTTTACACGTCTCCTCCTACCCCCAGCAGGCTGGGAACTCCTCAAGAGCAAAAACTGCCTCTGATTTATCTGTGTCCCCCTATTGCTGGCCCAGAGCCTGGCACAGATATCATCTCTTCTCTAGGTATAGTTGCAGACAGCATATAGCTTTATCTTCACCCCCAAGCTGGAGCCCTGGATGTGGGGCCGAGATGGTAGGGGTGGGAGGGGAGGGCAAGTCTGTCACGGGAACCTCTCTTGGGTCCAGGACCTCCTGGAGCTCACTGGGCACATTTGAGTTTCAGGGCCCTGCGTGGCAGGGGTCGTGGGCCTCACCATGCCCCGGTACTGCCTCTTTGGTGATACTGTTAACACTGCATCCCGGATGGAGTCCACAGGACTGCGTGAGTGTCTTATATTTCTATCTTGCCTGGGGGAGGACTCTCAATGACCCCTGCAGCCTGGCTATTTGAAATAGTGCTTAGTAACCAAACCACCACCTGGTGGCAGTGTACCTTAGCTGTCAGTAAAACAATTATATGGAGATAACCTATGTCACTGGTTCTTTTAAATTTTTGTGGGGCTTTTGCGATGGTCTCATGAGGGAAGACATGACTTGAGAGGCAGGAAGCCTGGGTCCTAGCCCTGTCTGCCACTAGCTTGCTTAAGTGTCCTCGGGCAAAATACTCTTCCTCTAGGTCTTGGTTTTCACATCTTTACAACTAGGAGATCCCCTCTCAATTTTTAAAAAAAGATTTTATTTATTTATTCATGAGAAACACAGAGAGAAAGGTAGAGACACAGGCAGAGGGAGAAGCAGGCTCCATGCAGGGTGCCTGACGTGGGACTTGATCCTCGGACTCTAGGATTATGCCCTGGGCTGAAGGCAGCGCTAAACTGCTGAGCCACCCAGGGATCCCCCCCTCTCTTTAATGCAATTTTAGGCCCTTGCTGGCAGCAGAGGCCACTCTGATGGCTTGGTTAGAGCAGGTATAAAAATTGAAGTCCTAGGACCTCTGCTTCTGGCTGTGTAAGTTGTGTGCTCTGTTGTGTCATTTGGTACACATCCTGCATGACTAGATGTGCTGGCTCTAGTGGGAGCCCTGCTCTTAAAAGAAAAATAACTGCTTATCTGCTCTGACTCAGCCTTCACAGACTTCCTTATAAATGAAAATTATGTTCCTAGGAGTTCTGATTTCATCTTGAGTTCCTCTTAACACTCATTCTATATAATTTGTTTTTCCTCAAGGCCTCTATTTTAGTGACCAACAGTCTGCCAGAGGGACGGGAAGGTCAGGTGAAGGGCGTTGTATGGACCAGAATTGTGTATGTCACTGGCTGGAACTGGAGCTGTTACAGGTCTTAGTATTACCAAACACCAGGTATGCTGCCACCAGGTGGTGACTTGATTACTATCTTTCTCATCAGCATACAGAATTCACGTCAGCGGAAGCACAGTCCAGACACTGCGCAGCCTGGATGAAGGCTACAGAATTGACATCAGAGGCCAGACTGAGCTAAAGGTAGGGGACTTTCTTTCCTGGAACTGATGGAAAAATCCCCCCCCGAATCCAGTTTCTGTGGGCAGCATGAGAGATTCTTACTCATCTGACTGATATAGAAGGAAATGCCTGCCTGTAGTTGAGGTTGGAGCTGATCACCTTACACATCCTCATCACTCCCCAAACTCTCAAGAACTGTTTCTTCCTGGAAACCACTCCCTCATTGACTCCTCATAGAAAGAAGGACCAGGATTGAGAAGTTACTTTTTTTTTTAAGATTTTATTTATTTATTTGTGAGACACACAAAGAGAGGCAGAGACACAAACAGAGGGAGAAGCAGGCTCCCCACAGGAAGCCTGATGTGGGACTAGATCCCAGGACCCTGGGATCATGCCCTGAGCCAAAGGCAGATGCTCAACCACTGAGCCACCCACGCGTCCCTTCGAGAAATTACTTCTACTGATGACATACCTGGGCGGCAGGCTGGTGCTCAACATTAACATATTTATTGCCACAGTAATAATGAAAGAAGGATCAATGGCCCCATTTTATAGTTGAGGAAATGAAATTAGGCAAAATCATTCGCCCAAAGTCACATAGCTTGTATGCCAGATCTGATGGCTCTAAAGCTTGTGCTTTCTCCATAACATGATCGGGTTCCTACTCATCCCTCAGAGCCCAGGAGCAGATCTCACCTGTCACGGAAGCCTGCCCTGACCCAGGTACACCCATCTTCCTTCTCCCCAGCACTCACTATCATGCCTTCTCTCTGTACACCCCACCGGTCCCATGATGGCCCTCTGCTGCTGCCGGTGTGTCACTGGGTTACACCTGCCCATGAGCACTTCTGCATTTTTAAAATATTAACATTCAATAACGGTAAGGGCTGTATTCCTACGAGTGAGTGACTTTTCTTCCTACCCTACCTCCTCTAATTCTCCCATTCCTCCCAGTCAGGCTGGTGGTATGACAAGAGCAGCCTAGGCATTCAAGGCCCAGAACTATGAGTGAGCCCTAGAAATTGCATGCTCCCTGGAACTCACTTCACGCTGTGAAATGTCAGAGCAGGAGGGTGCAGCTCAGAGAGGAGCAGCAACTTGTCCATGGTCACACAGCCCCTGAGGGCTGGCATGTGTGGAATCCTTTGCTCTGGAAGTTATGGCAGCATGAGCCGGAATGAGTATTGTATGGGGGGAGCTGGCACGAGATGTCCTGAGGAACAGAGGATTCTGATGCCAGAAGGGAATGCAGAGAGGGGGTGGGGAGGGCAGCAGGCCAACCTCACATTCTTCAAGATGGCCTGGGGGCTCCGCAGGGCAATACCCATCCCTGGCCAAGGGTGGGGTACAGAATCTATAGCCAGCCAGCCCTGGCCCCAGGGCCCCTAATGCTCTCTCTACTCCTAAGTTCCAGGCAGTCGTACCCTCATTCCAGGAGGCAACCAGGTCCTTCCCAACCAGTTTGGAAAAAATCACAGATTGCAGCATCTTGGGATCTCAGTTTTCCAGATCTGCTGGTCATAGAATTCATGATTTATTATTCATTTACTTCTCTAATAGATAAATATTAATTCACATAATCCTCACAACAACTCATGAGGTATTGAGGAACAGAGAGGTGCGGGAAGTTGGCCAGAGTACACAGCTAGCTAGGGATGGAGCAGGATTTGGACCCAAAGAGTGTGGCTCCCGCTCCCGCTGCTCTGCTTAGAACTGAGCCCTTTCCTCTGGCCTGGCTCTGCCCGAGGAGGTGCGCTCAATCCCCTTCCCTCTCTCCTCCAGGGGAAGGGCGTAGAGGAGACCTACTGGCTGGTGGGCAAGGCAGGCTTCCCTGGGTCCCTCCCCACGCCTCTGGACATCAAACCTGGGTGAGTACCAGGAGTTTCCCCCCAAAGCTCGGCCCCCCTTTTGTTTGAAATTTGATATTCATTCTTTCTTTTCTGATTATAAGAGTGTTATCTGCCCAATGTGGGAAACCTGGAAAACACAGGATTCTTTATTATTATTTTTTAATTTAATTTAATTTATTTATGATAGGCACACAGTGAGAGAGAGAGAGAGGCAGAGACATAGGCAGAGGGAGAAGCAGGCTCCATGCACCGGGAGCCTGACGTGGGATTCGATCCCAAGTCTCCAGGATCGCGCCCTGGGCCAAAGGCAGGCGCCAAACCGCTGCGCCACCCAGGATTCTTTAACGATGAGAAAGTCAGTCACCTCTCTCCGCTGCCTGCCGAGACAGCCTGCTGCTGACGTTCGCGTGGGGGAGGTCGGGCTGCCTGGCTAGGGTCTCGCGCTGATCTGTGGTCTGTCCCGGCGGGGCACTTCAGAACCGCGCATCCCTCGCCGGCTTCGGATGGCAACATGTGGGTGCGCCGTGGGCGGCTCGGCCTCTCTCGCTGGGCACGACGGCCCGAGTCCAGTCCTCCCATTCTGAGCTGGTCATGGGGGATGCATGGATAAAAAGTGACTGGGCCACTTTTGTGGTTATTTCTGCAGATGAGGAATTTAGAGATCAAAAAGCAGGCACGCTTTCAGGGCCAAGTGAGGCAGATCCACAGAAAGCCTGTAACTGTCTGGCAGTTTGGCTCTTCCCTTTGTCTTCTGTCCTTTGTGACCCTATGTCCTTCCCTGAGGGCAGTGAGGATGGGTGGCAGGAAAAGCTGTTGCACTGCCCCGTGCTCTTCTCAAGCAGTAGACAGGCCACAGGGGGCCCAGCACAGGGCGTCTGGGGGCTGCTGATGGCTGAAGTGACAGCTTCCCCGCAGGGACCCACAGACTCATTGCAGGTGTAGAGGCTGAGCCCCACGAGTGTCCCACAGCACCAGTGCATCAGAGCTTCCAGCCCAGGGTTTTCCATCATCAGAACTTCTGACTGGCTCCTCTCAACTCTCCCAGGATGATCCCTGCCCTGCCCCGCCCCATCTCTTAAGGACAAGATGTATGCGGGACACACATGTGTGTCCTGGGAAAAGACCAGCACTAAAGCAGCCCAGGAGGACAGGCTGGTGTGGGCAGGGGCTCCTGGCAGGGAGATGCTCGTGGAGGCCGTTTCCTCTCCACCTGCTGTCTGGGGGGCCCAAAGGAGTCTCTTGAGTACCCTTCCCCAGCACGGAGTTGGGGAGGGTTCCAGTGCAGCAGAGCTGGGGGGAAGGGGTGGACGGACACACGCTGGTGTACTGGCCAGGGTGCAGGACACACGGGGGCACCCTTTTTATAAGGACACCCCAGCCTCCTGGGTACAGAAAGCTTCTGCTTGCAGAAAGGCCTCCACGCTGCCCAGGGTCCTTTCCACTTTGCAGACTGCCTCTGTGGGGACGGTTTGCTGGGGCAGCAATGTGGGGTGAGGAGCATGGTATGGCCTGGAGCCTTCCCATGTGCCATAGCACCGTGGCTCACCCATCCCCAGGAGAACACCTCCAGCCCAGTGCGTCCTTCCCACTTCCACCAAGGCCCTCTGCTCCAGCCCGCCTCTCGTGCCCCTCAAGGAGCCTCCCTGGCCTCCACCACCTCCCGGCCTCCCAGCCTCCCAGCCTCTCAGCTTCCAGGTGCTCCCAGGTCCCGCCCTCGCAGGGAGCTGCGCTTCTCAGAAGGCCTGTCTGCTGACAGTGACTTCACTTCCTCACCCACTGCTCCCTGCCCAGCCCCCGCAGTCTGACTTCCACCCCACGTGCCCAGAAGGTCTCCAGTGACCTCCATCCATGTCACTAGGTCCGTGGGCAGTTTTAGTTCTCAATCCGATTGACAGCTCGGCAACATTTCCCCTTTGCCCTCCCTCTTCCCAGAAATCTGCCCCAGGCCTCCCAGCTGTGCTCCTTCCTTCCTCTCCAGCTCTCAGCTCTCCCTCCTCAGGCTCTGGGCCAGCCAGTTCTGCTCCTCTCCGTGACCCTGCAATGCGGGAGTGGTGGTGGGGGGAGGGGGGTGGTCCCTTTCCATCTGGATGTGCTGATGACATATGTCACAGGCTGATCAGCCTGGCCTCCCCTCTGGAGCTCTGGGCTGTGGAGCTCATGCTGTCCCTCACCAGACCCTTCGGGAGCTCCACCTGGCAGCCTGGCCCTCTTTCAGAGCTCTCTCCTTGTGGGTGGCCTTGCCATCCTCAGTCAGAAAGGTGGAGGACGCTGTCCTGGAGTCCCCAGGACCCCTGCCTCCAACACACCCCCGCCTGAGGGCCTCACCTTGGCATCTCTCATCTTGGCACCTGCAGCAGGGGCTGCTCACCATTCCCCCTTCCACTGTGCCCCTCCACCCAGACTACCTGGCAGTTGGAGCAAGGTCTTTTTTTTTTTTAATTTTATTTATTTATTCATGAAAGACACAGAGAGAGGCAATGGCACAGGCAGAGGGAGAAGCAGGCTCGCTGTGGGCGCCTGATCAGGACTCTATCCCAGGACTCCAGGATCACACCCTGAGCTAAAGGCAGATGCTCAACCACTGAGCCACCCAGGTGTCCCTGGATCGAGGTCTTAAGTACAAAGTTACCATGATCCATAGAAGATGCTCTGGTTAACACCCTCTAGGGCTTCCTACTGCTCTGAGGCTCGAGCCCAAACTCTTTCACCCTACCCTGGAGGTCTGCTCCCCTGGGCCTGGGTCTGCTCCTGGCCTTGGCTCTTTGGAACACAAGCACACTGCCTGCTTGGGACCTCCTTGCAGTGGCCTTAAAACACCCTGGAAGTCTCTCTAACTCAGGGCCTTTGCTCCTGCTATCCCCTGTACCTGGAATGCCCTGGCCTGCTCCCTTCCACCCTGCAGGCCTCAGCTCTGACGCTGCTCCTTCGCCAGGCGGCTCTGATTGCACGTGTGAAAGGAAGCCCTGGTGTCACCTCCTTCTCATCTCCTAGCACTGCATCCCCGTAGCACTTGCTGCTTCCTGACACTTCTTTTTGATTCATTTTTGGAACTTTCCCCTGCTTCACCAGCCCAGGAGATACGGCTGCTGATGCACCCGCAGGTCTTCCAGCACCAGCAGCCTAGGGAAGGGGCTCTCTGAAGCTCCCGCTGCCTCCCATCAGTGCCCTGGCTCACCCCATCCTAGGAGCAGGAATAGCAGGTCTGGCAAACATTTGTCATCTTGAGCTCCCTCAGCTGATGACTTTTCCACTCCCTGATGGAAACTTTAGAAAGTGCCAGAAACGTTTTCATCGTCTTGGCTCAGGGAGAGAAGAGAGCTGAGATTAGTCCCAGTGAGCTCCGCCTGACTTGGGAGCCCCTCAGGCCTTCAGGCAGGCAGGGGAGAATCATCACCCACCTAGCCCACGGACTCAGACCTAGGAGAGGGCCCACAAACGGAGGTGTGCATCCATGTGTGTACACCCACATCACATCTGTCGTGGGCATCCAATACATGCACAATACATGTGGCAAGGCCACCTGAGGCCCCTCTGCTTGCCTGGAGATGATGTCTCTCTCTCTCTCTCTCTCTCTCTCTCTCTCTCTCTCTCTCTCACACACACACACACACACACACACACACACACACACACACACACAGAATCTCTGCAGGAAGGGCTTAGGGAGACTTATCTTAGAGTTGTATTTATAAGGCAGTTACCAAATTTTTACTTGATCTAGACGCTATAATATTTTTTTTAAAGTAGAGTTTTCTAAAGCTGCTTTTATCCTCACTTTCTGTACTTGCCATACCTGCAGAAGTAATTTAGCTTCATACTTTGGGATGTTTGGGGAAGCTGGTGAAGATCAGGGCAAGGACCAAAGCCCCCCTCCCATGTCTTGGTGTAGCCACAACAGAAGTGCCCATGGAAGTGCCTTCTGTCTCATGTCACAGAAACACTCCGCAGAATGGTCCCTTCTCTCCCCACCTACCCCTGCCACACCTGCTCCCTACCAGGATGATGTGACGCCCTGGCTGTCAGTCAAGCCTTGCTCTCTTTTCCAAGCAAAGGACATAACCCTAACGGGCCCTCCTTTTTTATTTTATTTTATTATTTATTTATTTATTTATTTATTTACTTACTTACTTACTTATTTACTTATTTATTTATTTTCTAACCTGCCCTCCTTTAGGCACTGAAGAAAAGCAAATAAGAAAATGAAAGTGTGTGCAGGGTGGGAGCCCAGGGTCCCAATCCCAGTTATACCTCATGCCCCAAGAGTCACAGAACCCCCTCAGCCCACGGCATTTGGCTTCTTCAGCTCACATGTGGAGCAGGGGATGGAACTGGGGCTGGCTCTCCATCTCCTGAAGGCTGCTGGGCATGAAAGCCCCACATGCACATGAGTCTGCGACACTTCACCTCTCTGAGCCTGGTCTGGGTATGCCCCTGGAGGGACTGCTGCAGGGATCAGGAGAAGCCCAAGAAGTAGAAGGGGCTCCTTACAACAGGGGCACCCTGTTGTTCTGGGTGGTGGTATTATTATCCTTGCTTCTCCTTCTCCCCTAGGGATCCCTGGCAGGACCTGATCAACCAAGAAATCAGGGTGGCCTTTGACAAAGCGCGCCAGAGCATGGCCAGGCCTGGGAGCTCGAGTAAGGCCTTTGCTGGGCCCTGAGGAGGACAGAGGGGCAGAGGCCTGTGCCAGCCCAGAAACTCTTGTGCCTGGATACCCCCAAACCCTCTCCCTGCTGCAATCCCCACAAAGAATTCTCTTGCTGAGCAACCTGGCAGCCAGTAGGGTACTCATTACTAAGTGCCCTAGAGCGATATTAATTGATGCATTCCAGTATGAATCCTGTGGGTAAACTTGCCTCTTGACACAAAAACAATAAAAATAGAAATATTCCCTCCCTTTCACGCAGTGCTTTGTTCTTGACAAATCGTTTTGACTCTGAGAGCTTGTTATCATAGAGCTGATTATTCCCCACATCAAGAACACTGTTCCCACTGTGTAGCTGAGGGGCCTGGGCCCAGAGGGAGGAGGCCCCGTGCCCCAAGTGGCACAGCTGTCACAGGGAAAAGCAAGACAAGGACCAGGAGCTAGAGCCAGGCAGATGAGGGTCCCAGATTTAGATGGATAGCCTACTGACGTCACCATCCTTCTGGGAGACTGTCATCTCTAAAATGTGTTGACAAGGCCCATGTAAGACCTGTTCCTGAAATAGGGCTCGACCATAGCAAACGCTATAAGTATGTTGCCTCCTTCTCTGCCTCTCCTGTCCTCGCCAGCCTAACCCTGTGGGTACCTGTGAGCA
Organism: Vulpes lagopus; assembly: GCF_018345385.1. Classification (NCBI taxonomy): domain Eukaryota; kingdom Metazoa; phylum Chordata; class Mammalia; order Carnivora; family Canidae; genus Vulpes; species Vulpes lagopus. The sequence continues at coordinate 27,635,509 of NC_054838.1, read as the reverse complement.
CTGTGTTGGGAGTCCAGGTCTTGGGCTCCCAAAATCTCAGGGGAAGGAAGGGGAGTAGAGCGATAATTCCTTAGTTCTTAGGAAAATGAGACTTCTGTCTTACAGAAAAAAAAGCAAACAAACCCGCAACCAGCTCATTAAACTGGCTTCTAACATCAAAGAGTGCTCACCAAAGCCCCCAGGCTGATTTCAGAGCGGGCAGACAGACGCAGGTGGAATTCATTTCCCTGACTGAGGGCAGAGGGCCAGGGGCCAGGGGGCCGGGCCAGCCCTAAACAAACTTGTCCTTCTTCAAAAGACCCCTTGGGAAGCAGAGCTGGCACGATACCGAACTGGGGGTCGTTGGAAAAATGTTCTGGCAGGGGCTGCGCTCACAGAAGCCAGGCTGTGTGTGTGTGTGTGTGTGTGTGTGTGTGTGTGTGTGTGTGTACACCCACGTACTGGAGCAAGAGAGAGATGTGAGAAGCCTGTGGATGATGTGTGAATGGAGCCACAAACAGCAGTGTGGTAGAAAGTGCTAGACTCAGCTTTGGGAGATGCCACTGCCGGTCCTGACCTGCCTGACTTTGGGCAGCGGGTCCCTCTGTGCCCCGGGCTCCCGACCGCACGTAGGGACCAGCCCCTGCCCTGCCTGTCTAGTGCGGCTGCTGTGGGGCGAGGGCGGCACCGGTGGGAGGCCACGCTGCCACCTGGGGAAGGACTTGGGGCACACACGAGTATGAACAGACCTGTGTGGCTCTCTGTACATCATGTGGATGTCTGAGGTGACAGGGCTCCCAGCGGGCGAGTGACACTGTTCCTGTGCACGGGTCCGCGTCTGTGTGTGCGCGCTTGTCTACGGATGCGTGTGTGTGTCAGGGCACCTGTACATGCACTTATGTGTCTCAGTGTGTGTTTGTGTACATGCCAGCCTTGGGGTGTCTGCACCTGGACCACGTTAGCCGGGTATATTATGGGCCCCCGTGTGTGTGCATCTGGGCACCAACATCTGGGAGCAATGGCAGATCTCCATATGCTTGTGTCCGTGCCCACAATGTGTGTCCAGCATTTGTGGCGTGTGTCCAAGTGCATGCCTTGTACATGGGGGGTGCATGTCCTGTCGTGCCTGGATCCAGCCGGGGGGGTTCTTGCTCTCGGATCCTGCAGAACGGTGTGGGGAGAGTACGCCTTGTCCTGCCTACCCTCTGAGCTGCCCACGTTGAGAACAGACGCTCCAGGGCAGAACTTGGGGGTTCTGTTGGGGGAGAACTCTGTCTCCAAGGCTGACACACTGCATATGAATAGATGCTCCCCACATTGGGGTCCTTACCTTTACCCAACTTTCCCTCATCAGCTGGGGACGAGGTCACGGAGGACAAATGCCAGCACCCACCTGGCTCCTGCATCGTGCCTCTGCCTGGGGCTGGGCTGGTTTCCTCGATGCTGGGAGACATTAGGGCTTCTTCTTTCCATACTCACCCACTACCCAGCCTGTGCCTGGAGCCTCCAAGTACATTGTCTCAATCAAGACACAAGTTATTGGCCCACTTTCCAGATGAGGAAACAGAGGCTCAGAGGGGTGAGGTGATTGTCCATGCCAGCCTCTGTCTGTCTTCTGATCCGAGGTAGTTGCACAGCATCACAAAAGCCCAGAGAAATAGCAGTGGTCTCTGGAAAGCTCCCAGAGGAGGCAGCAGCAGGGGGGCACATGGCTTTTCTGTGAATTGGGGAGGGTAAGGACAGAACTTTCCTGGTGAGGCAGAGGAGGCTTTGAGGAGCTCATCCTCCTCTCACCAGGAGCCAGCCTGGCATTTACCTGGGGTTCCACGCATACTCCCAGGTGGAACCCCAGAGATGGGTTCATGACTTGGGGCCCCATGAAGTCCTCCATCTTTGCCATCAACCTGGTGCTGTCCTCCTGTCCCTTAGTCCATTTCCAGCAATGGGTCTCTCCTGGCACCTCTAAGGAGTGGAGTTCTCACGATGGCAGACAGAACCTCAGAGCTCCAGAAGGTCGTTGCCTGGCCTGGTGATCTGGAAGTGTTTGGTGCATGGTTCTTCAGGCAGGCACAGTTTAGGTCGGACTCCTTGGAAAAGCCAAATGCTTTAGCCTGGCATTCTTTTTCTTTTTCTAAGATCTGCTTTTCTTTTTTTAAATATTTTATTTATTTATTCATGAGAGACACAGAGAGAGAGAGAGGCAGAGACACAGGCAGAGGGAGAAGCAGGCTCCATGCAGGGAGCCCGATGAGGGACTCGATCCCGGGTCTCCAGGGTCACAACCTGGGCTGAAGGCAGGCACTAAACCGCTGAGCCACCCGGGCTGCCCTAGCCTGGCATTCCTCTTCTCATGCTGGCCTCACCTCATCTGCCCCCTTCCACTCAACTCGGGTCCTGGCAGACTGACTGCTTCCTCTTCCCCAAGACCCGAGTGATGCCATTTCTTAGTCTTGTTGTCTACCTACATGTCTTTATCTTTTTTCAACATTTGGTGAACTCCCAAACATTGTTCAAAGCCCGCCTAGAGGCCACCTCCTCCTGAAACGCTTTCCCAAACCACCCTCTATACGTAATTTGTCGTTGCTATGCCTGACCCTCACTGGATGGCAGAGTTATATCTGGTTCATTCCTTTAGTCCAATGCCCAGGAGGAGGTGTGCAGTGGGAAACTGAATGGATGAACTAACAAACTAAAGAACTAGGTAGCCCGAAGACTTGCAGTGAACAGCCTCCCCTCTGCAATGCCAGCTCCCACGCTCTCCTGTCTAGTTTCTCCTCTGCTATTCTCTGCATTGGGCTTGCTTAGCCTAATGCTTATTTGGGACCCTGCACACCAGGTGTGGGCAATGCATCAGTCCACAGCTTCTCCTGGCTGCCCTGTCTCTCCTTACCACCATCTCTCCTGTGGCTATGGATGCTCTCACCTCCACCCCTGCAGTCGCCTGGATGGTCTTCCCTAGCCTCTAAGCTTCCCACCCGTTCTGACCAACTCCTCCTCACCCTCCACACTTCTGCTCCTCTGCTGCCTCTTCCAGGAAGCCTTCCCTGAAACCCTCATGTCACCCCTGTTACTGCAAGGAGGGGCACCTCCTCTGACCCCTCAGCCCCCAGCCACTCTGTCCAGCCCTGTCCTTGTAGACTGGGGGCTTCCTAAAGGCAGGGCTGGGCCTAAGCCCTCTTTCTGTGACCCCCGTAGGAGAAGAAATATAATAGGGCAGGGGAGGTAAAGGAGGCCACTATGGTGGCAGGTGAACCTCACTCTGAGGAAATCCACCTCCATGAAGATCCAGGTTTGCTCAAAGACTGTTAGAGCTGAGTCTATGGTCTTACAGAGGGAGGTGACACGCTGTAGAGCAGGACGAAAGGGCCACACATTACTGGACATGTTGTGTGTGTTGTCTCAGAGAGCAGTCCCTGTAGCCTCACAGGGGCTGTCATCATCCCCACTGCTGCTGAGCTTACCTGGGGCTGTAGGACGCCAAAGCCTGGGTTCTTTCCCAAGGGCCAGCCATGCCACCTCTTGTCCCAGCTCCTGCCCTGGACTTGCACAAGTCATTCCTGCTGGGGGCTTCAGTCTCCCCATCGGGATGAGGACAGGGAGGACTGAATCTCCAAGGTCTCTTTCCAGTCTCTGTGAGTCCCTGAGACTTTTCAGAAGTCCACTAGGGGGCAGGCAAGCTATTCCTGAGAGAAGCAGGAGCCCCTCCAGCCACCCCAAGATTCCTGGCCCCTCCCCAGCCAGCAGGCTCCAGGAGCTGACTGCCTCCCAGAGCGATACATGGGGGGGTTTCATCCCACAGAGGAATCCTGCTGAGGGACTCTCCGATGAGTGAGGCATAGTGAGAGGACAGCCGACCTCAGTGTCCTGTCCCCATCCCAAAAGCCTAGCCCAAGTTGGCTTACGTCAGAGTTTTGTCCAGTCTCCAGCCATTTGCCCTCCTATGAAATAACATCCAGGTGATGTCCACATGGCCTACCACATCTTCTAGGAGGCAGGTGTACTGATCCCCATGCATAGATGGGAGAATGAAGCTCTTGCTGGCAATTCTCTTCCATTGCTGACATAGACATCTTTCTGGGCTCCAGGCCCAGCATCTGGCTGCCTTCTGGGCATCTCCCCAGTAAGGCACCGATCACCCTAACTGTGCTATCCCCTGGCCAGAACCAGGAGTGATCACCCTCTCATCCCTGTCCTTCCCATGACTCTCCCTGACCCCTGTCCCCATAATCAATCTCCAAATCAATCTCCAAATCTGCCCACCCACCCTGCTGAGCTTACCTGGGGCTTACCTGAGCTTACTGGCCTCTCCCTCTGTCCAGACCCCATCATCAGGATGGTACTCAGTGATGGCATCAACCTCTGGGCCACTCTCCTGCCTCCATTCCCCATTGGCCTGTGCCATCCCCAGTCACCTTCCTACTTAGCATGTTCTCCACTGCTGATGGCCAGGGCTCTTCATCTGCCAGGCAGCTCCTGCCAATGGGCCCACCCACCATCTCCTCTGGTGCCCAGCCCTTTCCCACTCACGTGCCTGGCCCAACCTTGTCCTCCTAAATTGCTCAGACCCTCTGTTTCAACCTAGAGGATTGTTATTGTTATTGTGGACCACTCTTATGAGTAGTTTTAATAACCCTCCAAGATCTGGCCTCAGGGGCCTGGAGACCGTTTTGTCCAAGTCCTAAATCCTAACTTGAGGACCATCACAATATCCATTTGACCCATTTTCCACTTGTCACTGGATGCATGGCCTGGGGAAAGCCAGGCCGTTTTCCCTGTGTGTCTACCTGGAGCCCACACTCAGCACTTCGGCACAACCCTAAGACCAGACTCCACCTCCTGCCGCATCGTGAGAATGGAGAGTTTGCTGGAGATTTCCCAGGAGCCAGAGAAGAGAGTGCATCACTGCACATCATACAGCTGGGCTCTGTGAACCCTTCCCAGCCTCTCAGCTCTTCCTCCAGGCTCTTCCCTGGCAGAGCCACCCCTTCCTTTTCCCCAGGCTCAGCCCCTACCCCCAAGCCCCCATCATCCCAAGATAACCAGCACCCAGCCTCTGCTTCCTGCGTCATTGGGAGCTACCCAAAGAGCGATTATAAGATTGATCAAAGGCCCAAGAGCCTTTAAAAGGGCTGAATCAGGCCTGCCCAGGCACTGGGCAAGTTGTCCTCAAGGCTCACCTGCCTGTGGGGAGCCCTTGGGAGGGTCTTCATTTCACTGAAAAGAAACAACTGACATGGATGAATAGCTGCGCTTGAAGCCTTAGTAGGATTGTGCAAGGTAGGCGTTATTCTCCCATATTTTCCATGAAGCTCTAGAGATTCAGTCCAAGGTTATCCAGCAAGCCAACAGCAGAGCCAGACCTCGACTTCAAAGCCCCCACCACATGCACCATCCTGCCTGCTTTGTTGGCCACAGTTACATACTACATGGAAAAAGCTGACGTGGACACGGTGGTGGCCCAGCCGCCAGCTACAGGGTGGGACCAGCCAAAGGAAATGGGGTGAGCTCTTGGGTGAAGTCCAGAGGAGCAAGCAGGTGAGGCCGGGTCCCAGGTGAAGCCAAGGCCAACAGCCAGGTGTCCGGATGGCAGATGGAGGAGCTGAATCAGCAGACATCAGAGTGTGTTGTGGACAGAGGTCAAGGTCCGTGTCTGAGGTGTCAGTAGGGCAGTTGGAGAATGAAATAGCAAGGGCGCCAATGAACTCTGGCCATCCAGAAGCTTTCGAAGGGCCTCCCAGGCATTGGGCAGGATGTCTTCCAGGCAAGCAGCCCTAGGGAGGGTGGTCCTCTGACAACTCTAAATGTAGAGAGGGGCAGAGACACAAGGGAGAGGTAGGGATGGGGAAGAGCAGGGGAGAGTGGGGGGCAGGGAGAGCAGGAGTGTGGCGGAGATAACTGAGCACAGTTGGGAGACAGCAGGAAAGGAGCCGATGGAGGATGTATGTGGGTGCGTGATATGGAATCTGGTCCCCGTGAGTAGTGAAAGAGACAGGAAAATGGGAAATTTGACATGTGCTTGGACCCCCCAGGGCCATCAAAGGGTTTTCAGCAGGGAGTGACCTGGTCAAATCTGTGTTTTGGAAAGACTCCATCTGGCCGCCACGTGGAGGATGAATGGCTGGATGGATGAACAGGAAAGGGAGACCCCGGGGCAGGAAGGTCTCCTGGAGGGAGGGCAAGGAGAAAGACAAGGCAGGCCAAAGGCAGAGGCAGATCCAGGAGCTTCCACGTTTAAAGATCAGATGGAAGAGGAGGAGGGGCCAGAGAAGGATCTGGGAGGAGTTGCTGGAGAGGTGGCAAGAGAGCTAGGAGAGGGAGTCCCAAGGTGCCAAGGGGAGAGGGCGATTCAGGATGGAGGGAGTGGGCAGCTGTGAAGAATGCAGCCGTGACCAAGTGACCGAGGGACCTAGGGATAGAAGAGTGTGTGTCCGCAGCAGTTCTGGACGTGGAGGCTGGGGATGAGGGGGCTGGAGTGATGAGGCTGGAGACAGGCGGAGGGAGAAGTGAGGCATGTGTGTACGGGAGGGGGTTGGGGACAGGTGGGATAGACACAGCAAGGGTAGGCAGCAGCCCGGGCAGGTCTCACTAGGAGGCAAAAGGACCGGGCAGTAGCTGGAGGGGACATGGGTCAGCCTGGAAGGGGTTATTGAAATAGAGGAGTGTCCGTGCTGATGGGAGAGCCTGTGGGGAGAGGGTCTGCGCAGTTCTCCAGAGAGAGGGCCCCTGCCAGCGGGAAGCCCAGCCCAGCCCCCAGGAGGTCAGGTGAGCCCTGACGCAAGAGGGGAGGATGGTTCTAGTTCTAGGGTCCAGGTCAGGCCTCAAGGCCTGGTCTCCCGCCCTCAGTATACACGGAGAGGGAAAGCAAGCAGACAGAAGTCACAAAGCCCAGAAGAGCCCAGAGAACCGCAGCCTGTAGGATGGAATACCCTTTCCCAAGCTTCCAGTGAGAGGGGCTGGCTTTGGGGACAGGGACAGGCATCCACTTCTTAGGAGACAGGATCCAGCCCACTGCATCCTGCAGCCCCAGCCCAGCCTCTAACCCTCCGGGGTCCTGAGCTCACAGCCTCCCATCAGGATGAATCACCGGCTCCCCTGAAGGCCATGACTCTCGGTCAGACTGTGTCCTTTCCCTTCTTCACTTTCACTCCCAGGAAATCAGCCACTTGACTCGTGTCTGATCTGCTTTGGAGAAAATCAGAGTCACAAGAGATGTGAGGTCACAGCCTAGTTCCCACGCATGAGCCCACGTGTCTACGTATGTGCCCTGGGTTTGGGAGCCTGGGTATTTTAAGTCTTTGCTGTGTACATAGGATATGAAGTATGTTTGTGGGCAATGTGCACGATGTGTTTGTGACTGGCATTTGATGATGTGTGTACATCACATATGCACCACGTTTGTGTGTGATGTGTGCGGCACATGTAGTGCTGACACAAGAGTTGAATCTGCGAGGGTGTAGGTATCTGTGTGTTGTGACGATGTGACTTTCAAGGGTGTCTCTGTGGAATGTTTGAAATGTTAGTGGACGGTGTGCACCTGTGTGAAATGTTTGTGTAAGTTTGATGCATGTTGCCTTCATGAGTTATAGCCCTGTGTGTCCTGTATGGTTGTCGAGGGGATATATGAAGGGTGTGTGTGTGTGTGTGTGTGTGTGTGTGTGTGTGTGTGTGTGTGTTTAGGGAGTGTGGCATGTGCTTTTGCAGGTGCATTGTGTCTGTGGTGAGTGAAGGGACTTCATGGGGGGAGGCAGGACAGCCCAACACTGCAGAGACGGGCAAAGTTTATAGCTTCCACGTTGCCATCTCCTGGCTGTGTGACATGAGCTAGCACTGCCCCCTCAAGCTTCAGATTCTCCCCCAAAGACCAGCACTTGAAGTATTCTAGGGAAGCCTTCTGATCATGAGGAAGGCCATGTGAGTAGGACAAGATGGGGGGGGTCATAGTGGTCTGTGCCAAAGAAGATGACACCAATAAGAGCTGAGTGTGCCTAGACCTCTGACCCCGGGCCCACGTCTGAAGGCCCCACCTGTCCCCCTGAGGAATGGGGATGCCATTCACTCTCATGCCTGGGGGTGGCCAAGATACATTTTTAGACAGGTTCCCTCCCCACATCTTCCAAGCACAGCTAGGGGAAACTTCACAAACCACTTCACTCCTTCCCTGAACGAAACCGGCATGAAGAAGATACAGCTGCTGCCAAAAAAAAAAAAAAAAAAAAGCAAACAATAACCAACCAGAAGTCACAAGCAGTGCCATCGACTGGATGAATGCCACAGGCAGGCAGGCACTGACACAAAGGAGCGCACTCTTCAAACAGCCCTAATGGTCCATCATTGCTCCACCTGACAGAGACGGAATGTGTTCAGAGAGGTGAGGCCGCCGGTCCAAAGCCACACAGCCGTGGGCAGCACAGTGAGGCTGGGAACCCAGGTGGGTCCCCCTCTGAAATCTGGGCTCTCTCCCTCAGCTTTGCCCTCCTCAGGCCACTCCTCATCCCACCCAAGAGGGGACAAAATACGATGTTCCACACAAGGGGCATCATGGTAAATTTAAAGAGTTTTAGATCACTTGCTCTTTTGGCTAATTAATGTCCCATCAAGTGACAATATGTTGAAGTATTAAATGGGTAGGTGATGGAGCCCTGCTGCCTGGACTCGACTGTACTGGCTGTGCAAGCTTGAGTTAATCACTTAACCTCTCTGGGTTTCCTCATATTTCATCTACATAAAATGGAGGTAATAATGATAATAATAATAATAATAATAATAATAATATTGACCTCATTGGGTGTTGTAGGACTAAACGAGTTACAAACACTAGGAAAGCTGCATTAGAAAACTGCCTGGGTCAGCCCGTTCCCTTCCTAACTTGAAAGCATACAGAGGTCTCACACTGGTCTCAGAATTTCACTCATGGTAAGAAAGACTCATAATCCTGTTAACCACAGCTGTCCATTCCATGCCTTCAATTTCGGCAGCTCCGTGAGGTGGGGCCATGGTCACCTCCGTCCCACAGAGGACGAAGGCCGCCCCCTGCCTCACAGGTGTGGCACTTCTCCGAGGGCGGCCTGTAGCCAGGCAGTACCCACGCCACTGAGGGTTTGCGGGAGACTCAGCTTCCGGGCCCCACCTCAGACCTACTGAACCAGAGTGTTGGGGGTACCCGGGAGTCTGTTTTATCAAGCCCTCTGAGATTCCCATCATCTCCACAGTTTGAGAGAAGCTAGGCGAGACCTCTGAAAAGCCTGTGGTGTGAAACCAGGAGTACCTCTTAAGGGGCAAGTCAAAAAAAGTAGGGTGGGAGAGAGGAATCACCCCCTCAGCACCCTCTTGGGGCCTAGAATCTGCTGTTTCTCTTGGAGTGGAAGTAGAAGAGGCAAGCAAGAGTCTCTGAAACTTCAGGAGGTGATCTTTATCTATGGGGTCATCTGGGTACTTGTGAACCAGTTTCCGGAAGCTGTGCCAGACCTTGGGGTTTTGACCCTCCCCACCCCATCCCCACCCAAGGGAGACAGGAGCCCAGAGCCTGCTGAGATCTCAGCACAGTGGAGAACTCGACGTTGGGAAGGGACCTCCAGGGAACCCCTGGATGCAGGGTACACCCCTCATGGGATGCCCTCCCTGGGCCACAGCCCTTCCCTTCAGGGGAGCTGAGCCTTGCTTGAGGAGCCCAGGGCCCACTTCTGCCTACAGCTCTCGGATCCCTCCACCTCAGCCCCTCCCAGTCATTGTCTCCTATCACTGAGTGCTTCATCTGCCAACGGCAGGTCCCTTCAATCAACCAAAGTCACAGCCTCTCAGGTGATGAATATGACATCAAGAGTCATACTGACCCAACACCTACTCCATTCAGCTTTCCACAGTATCATCTCAACGGTCCCTTAAATGTGGCAGAATGACGGTCCCCAGTACATAGATGAGAAACTGAGACTACTAGGGAAGAATGACTTGCCCGAGGTAGTCCAGCTGGCCTGTGGCGGGCTGTCCCCGAGGCAGCCTGGCCTCTACCTAATGCTGCCTTCAGGGACGCTCATAGGCTTGCTGTCTCCTCGGCCCTCCCCCAGGCTTGGCTGTGCTGCTGCTGGAAACTGGAACATTATACCTTATGACATCGTGGACTATATCCCAAGCCCATACTGATAACTCTGGATCATCGAGAAGAGGTTGCATCAGGTTTAACCTTCAAATGGTTAATTATGGAGGAGAAAGTTGTGTGGCTCAAAGGGACAAACCCTCAAATTCTCAGCAGCCTGGGTGCCGCAGAGAGCTGTGGTTTCATGGTCCACGGCACAGCCCAGTCAAGCTCTGGAGACGCTTCTGATCCTGCCTGCCTGCTTTGCCCAGTCTCGAAATGTCTTGCCTACCATCCCCCTCTCCCCTGGGGCCTCCCAGAGCCTCCAGACTCCTCAGAACCAGTTTTTGCTGAGCAGACTCAGAGCCAGGAGCCTCCTGTGTGGCAGCGGAGGGGTACACAGGCCCTCGCCTTCCCCTGTATCGCTCACTCCCACTGCTTGGGCCCCCGCTGAGCACAGAAGCCTGGCCAAGCTAGCTCTCTGAGGGCCTTGGAGTCCGATGGCAATGGTTGCTGTGCCTGCCCCATTAGCTGTGTCGCACCATCCCTCTGAGCCTCGGTCTCTCTTTTGTAAAAGGGGGGGGGCAACAGTAGTCTCTACCTAGTGGCATGGCCATGAGGAAGAGATCATTGAGTATAGTACCTAGCCCCAGGTCTGGTCTTGCAAGCCCTCATTATTCGCATTTAACACATCAGCAAGGGATACGCCTCTTGTCCCTTTATAAGTGTTAATTTCCCAAGCACCCAACATTGGCCTTTGGCTCTCAAACTCCCTCCAGCTGACACCCAGCAATGTCTGCTTTCCTCTCCTACTGTAAGTCCAGGAGATGGCCCATAGCTGATAGGGTCTGACCCAGTTGCCCTAGGGAGCAAAGGAGGGTTGGCGGTAAAAGAACCGGGGAACCCAGGGTTTTGCCCCAGAAGGCAGGGCCCCAGGAGGGGCTGATAAGGGACTTCCTGACTCCCAGGGGCCCACAGAGGTGAGAAGCAGGGGCAGGGAGTGAGAACAGCTATATCCTTACACTGAGATCTGGCCTGGGAGCACAGAGACCTGGGTTCAATTCCTGACTTTAAAGCTGTGTGACTTGGGCCAGTTACTTAACCTCCCTAAACCTGTTTCCTAGTCAGTAATTGCTAATGAAGACACCTAACTGAAAGGCAGTCTCTGCTTGTCTTTATCTGGATTTGCCGCATGAGGTGAAACAGACTGACCCACAGTGGGTATCCAGCAAACAGCAGTGGGAACCAAATCGACACCCCAAGGCACCATGGTCCTTTCCATTCCAGTTTTATAGTTAGATGAGGACAGCAAGGCCCAGAGGTCTAGCGACTTGCCCAAGGTCACACAGGATGTGTACATCATTTGCCTTCCTGGGCCATCCTGTGTGGTCTCAGGGGCTACTTGCTCCACACTTGAGACTTTTGGGTTTCACCTTGGCCTGAGGTGAAGCCCTCTTGGGGAGCCTCGAGCCTGACTCGGTGCCTGAGAGGGTCCTCTCAGCTGGGCATGGCAGTCCTAAGGACACAAGAAAAGACACGTCTACTGTCTTCGCTGACAGATGCATGAAGAAACAGGAGCATATTCACAAATATACCAACACAATCAAGGCAGAGCCGCCCACTGATGGGCCGTTCAGGAGACCTCCAGGAACAGGGATGGAAAGCTGGCTTCGGTGGCCTTTTAAAGAAAGCCACTCTCTACAAGGCTGCCAGGCAGCCCGGACTCTGTGGAGTTCCCACCCCTCCCCCCCCAGATCAAGCTCAGACTCCTGAACTCAGCCTTCGAGGCCTGCGGACTCAACCGTCCTCCATTCTCATTTGCCTCCCGTCTGGTCTGTGAGCTCCATGAGGGTAGGTTCTGGACATTTTTACTCTTCAGCTTTCTGCGGCCCATCAGGGAAAGGAAGTCATGTTTACCTAGCAAGTGCCATGGGCCAGGCCTCTCTGACCAGGTACTTTACATACACAGCAAGCCATGACGTCAGATGCTATTAGTCTCCCTTTGCAGATCCGCAAACTGCGTTTAGAAAGATCAAGCAACCTGCCAAAAGTCACACAGTGACGTGACTGCCAAAGAAGTGAGGAGATGAAGGGATGGGTGGCTGAGCACGTGCGTTCTTGGCTTTTAGCCACCAGGCCCAAGGGGCACCTATGGCAGGTAGGCACACTTGGTTGCCCATCCGTCTCCAACTCTTGGGGAGCCCCATCCGGGCACTGAGTGAGGTGGAACCCCATGAACTAACTAACCACAACCACAGCCTTTGGAGGTGTGTGGGAGGCCGACTGCTGTCCCCTAGCCTGTCAGAGCCCCAGCCCCGCCCTACCCCAACACCAGTCAAAGCTCTGTGCCAGCCCAGTGGTTTCTGCTTGGCAGCAGCTCAGGAAAAATAAGCTGGCACTCAGCCGGCCTGGGCCTGGATGTGGCAGGAGCAGGTCATGAGGGAGAACCTGGGAAATGCTTGAGTCCGGCTCAGCCATGCTCTGCCCATGCTGTTGGGATGTCACGGAGCACTTTCTGGATGTTTGGCCCCTTGGACAAGGATCTGGAAAAGGAAGCCAGCAGAGGTATCACCAATGAAAACAGCAAGAAGTTACCTGACATGCACTGGGTCCAGGCTCCACGCTGGTTCACCATACTTCATTCTGGCACCAACCCCAAGAAGTAGCTACTATCTTCCTCACTTCACAGACAGGGATACAGAGGCTCCAGTTGACCTGGAGCACTGCAGTCCAGAGAGAGGGTTGGGGTGAGAAGCTGGGACCTCAATGTGCATAAATCTGAGCTCTCTGGTGGCCAAGAGGGACGGGGGGGGCGGGGAGGTTTAGACATCTTTCCTGTTCCTGCACCCTTTCCTACTCATGCTTTCATTGCTGTTCAGGCCTCTCCTTAGGGAAGATTTCCCTGACCTCCTTCCTGGGCCACCTGCTATCAAGTTTGTCCTCTCTGGACTGTCCCCATCTACACAGGCCTGTACCCACAGTGAGCCAGTTGGGAGGAAGTAACGATGGCAGCCACCTAGGGACTCAGAGATTCCAGCTTCTACTCCCAGCTTTACCCTGATTTACCACAAGGCTTTGGGTGGTCACTTTCCCATCTGTAAAATGGGGCACCCTGTGTCACAATCAGGGCTGGGAAGGGAAACATTCTATCCTTGGAACTAGGGCCCAGAGGAGGGCCATGAGCTTTGTCTCCCAGGCACCCTCACCCTTGGGTCAACACCTAGCAGGGCAGAGCACCTGTGACTACCGAGGGCCAAGGCATCTAGGAGAAGGGGTGGCTTTAGAGGTAGACATGCCTCAACCTCTAATGCAAAAGACAAGACTACCACTCGGCACTGGAAACCAACCTGAGCAAGGTGGTGCCTGGAAGAGAGCACCCAGATGGGCCTGGACTTAGCTTTGTGGACAGATGGGGCTCAGATCCCCGCTCTAACAGGCTGTGGGACTCTAGGTACGCCATGTAACCTTCCTGAGACTCAGTTTCCCCAAACATAAATGGGGACCTTACTAGTCCCAGACAACTGTTTTTTATCTATGCTTCCCCTCCCATCCCTAGCCTCAGTTTCTCCATCTGAGAACTGGGGACTTCGACGGTACCATTTCACAGGACTGCTTCAGGGTCCCGGAGCTGATGGAGGAAGGCGAGCGTGGACACAAGAGCACAATCAGAGAGGGGAAGTGACCTGCCAGGACTCGTCAGAGGGGGTGGCCGCGGCGTGGGGAACCCTGTGGCCGCCCCAGGGCCAGTGAAGGGTCATTTCCTTCCGCGTTCAGCCCCGCCGGCACCTCTCCTGCTTGCCCACCCCTAAGTGCGGCGGCGCCGCGGCGGGGGAAATCGGGGCCAGGCCGGATTTCCTCCGCGGACCTGCAGCTCCTAGAGCGCCCCCCGCTCCCTCCCCTCCGGACCCCGCGGGGCCACGAGCTGCACGTGCGGCCGAGGCGGTGGCGGTCGGGGCGGCCTCGCCCGCCCGCGCCTCCCGGCGACCCCCCCCGGCCCTGTCACCGCCCCTGCCTCCCGCCCCCTGCCAGCCGCGGTTCCAGCGGGAAGGTGCTTCACCCCCTCGCGCGTTCCGGAGAAACCGAGTCACGCGGGGGCGCGCCGGCCGGCGCTAGGACCCCGCGGCTTGGCCGAGGGGGGGCGTGGTGGGGCGGGTCGGCGGGAGAGGTATTTAAATTGGAGCCCGAGCCGCCCCCTCGCGGGTCGGGTTCCCGTGGGGCGGTGGAGCAGCCGCGGGCCGCCGCGGGCCGTGACCCCGGGGTCTGGGCGGCAGGTTTGCGCAAGATGTGCCGGGGCTGCGCGCGAGAGGAGCGGCGGCCGCGCTGAGCCAGGTAGGAGCGCCCGGGGCGAGGGGCCGCGCGGGGCCGGGCCGGGCGGGGCGGGGCGGGGCGGGGACCCCGCCGTGCGCCCCTGCAGAGCGCCGGCCGCCGCGGCTCCCCCCGGCGCCTCCCGCCCCGCCGCTCCCGCCGCCGCCCCCGCTGCACGCGCCGAGCCCCGCAGGACCCGCCCTCGCCCCGAGGCTCCCGTCGCAGCTGCTCTTCCCGCGAAGGCAGAGGCCGGCGTTCCTATTTGACAGATGGCAAAACTGCGGCAGGAGGGCCGGCACGCGCTTTCCCGGGCGCTCGCAGCCAGTCACGGGCAGGGCAGGATTTGAATCCAAGGCTCTTACCGCCGCGGGACTCCCGCCGGCCGGGCGCGTCCCCGCGCACCGCAGCTAACAGCTGGCCCGACTCTGGGGTGGGGATCGGCCGCGGCCGAGGGGCACCCACCTCTCCCGAGGGGCTGGCCAGCCGGCCTTCTTGGTGACTGGTAAGATGCGAGGGACCCCCACCCCCACCCGGGCTGCCTGAAATTCCGCCATCACAGCTACATTCCTTTGGGTTAAGGTCTAATTCCCCCGTGGGATGCACATGTCTCCAGAATGGGGCTTGCCCTTAGTGATTCACTGCTTGGTATGAACGTCCACAGCAGCTCTCCCAGGACCCCACTCTGCTGGTGACTGGGGCTGAGAGGAGGGAGAGGAGCACCCCAGAGCCCAGCCCTGGGAGCCTGCCTGTCTGTAGGGGTCGGGGTGCCGGTGGGGGGTCGCTGGATGTGGTTAGGGAGGGAGATCTTGGCCTGCTGTAGTGGAAACATTTGCTCTGGAGGCAGACCGACCAGATTCTGAATTCATCTATTTACTGCCTGTGTGACTTTGGGTAAGTCACCTCTCTGAGCTTCATTTTCCTCATGGGCAAAATAAGGACAGTTCTATAGGGAGCAGACTACTAGGCACCTGATGGAGAAAACACAGCCTTTGGGTCATGTGGACCTGGGCTAACCCCCCGCCCCCACCCTCAAATGCTTATGAGCTGGCTAACTGTGTGCTAGGTCTCTTTCTGAACGTCAGTTTTCTCATCTGTAAAATGGAAATTATGGTAACCACCTTATTGGGTTGTGACTTCAAATGAGATAATACAGATCAAGTGCTTAGAAGAGTGTCTAACACCCTGAAGTAGTAGGGATAGGCTTATTACAATAGTAGGCATTGCCCCCCTGACACACACACTCCCTCTCCCTCTCTCACACACACACACACACACACACACACACACACACACACACACTCGGGTATTTTCTGGTATTGGTCCTCCCAGAGTCCTGAAATGTCTCCTGCCTTCTCTTTCCTAGGCTACTAGTCTGCAGGCCTGGGGCCCCTATCCTCGGCATGCCTCACCTGTGCCGTTTGGCCCTCTGGGTCATTGCCCCAGGTGGGGAAGACCATGTGTCCAGGACACCTTCATTACCATTCTCAGCTTTATCGTCACAATGGTTAGGGGAAGCCAGTGGCAGAACAGCCACCAGGAGACTTGCTGTACGGATGGGACACTTAGGCCCTGAAAGGTTAAGGGACTTACCTGGGGAGCGCAATACACAGTAGTGTCTGGATGTAAGCCTGGGTCTAAGTGACCACAGTCTTCCCTCTTGAAAGTCACATGCTACACAGCGAGTCTGGGGCACTCCTGAAGGGTGCCCACAGATGAGATGCCAGGGCAGATTTCCCCGTGCTAGAGGGGCTTCTGCAGGATCCACAGATGCCCACCTTGGGGGTGGGGAGAGATTTGGCAGGCAGAAGAGGGGCTGGTGAGGGCGCCTTTGAGCAGCACTGCCTTCAGGTTCAGAACTAAGCCAGGTCCCTCCTTGTCCTGACCTCACAGCCCCCTGAAGTAGAGCTTCTACCCCTCTCTTTGCCATTCTTTCAATAGATGTTTGGTGAGAACCACTTAATAGACCCCTGTTCTCATAGAATCAGAAATACATTAGCAGGAAGTGATCAATGCAAGGAAACAATGAAATGTGTGAGAATCCAGAGAATAGCATTCCAGGCAGAGAGAGTAGCAGGGGCAAAGGCCCTGGGGCAGGAATGCACTTGCTATGTTTGAGGAATGGTGAGAAAGCTAGAATTTGGTAAGGGCAGGGCAAATGGGAGATGTGGTCAGGGAGGAGATTGTGTAAAGCTTGGATTTTATTGGAAGTGCTCAAGCAGTGAGAGTCACACTCCAATACATGATTTAAAGGCATCAGCCTGGCTGTGTATGGAGGACAACCTGGAGGGGCCAGGGTGGGAGCGGGGCTGTTGCTGCTTTCGAGCCCAGGGCTTTGGTGGTACCTCAGTGCGGAGCAGTGGTGGAGGAGGGAGGTAGCCGACCCAGCGTCTGTTTTTCAGGCAGGGCAGACGTAACCTGCTGATGGGAAGAAGTGTGGCTGGGAGACGAAGGGAGAGTCCAGAAGGAGTGCTCTTGCCACCGTCACCTTGTGTCAGTTCTCAGTGGCTCCCTGGCCTGCCTGGTGATGTGAGATGGATCCCAGGGGAGACTGAGTCCTCTTTGCCCTGGGCCACTTCCCACAGGAGTGGGTCAGAGGAACTAACCCCGCAGAGCTCAGTGCTGTGCTCATTGGAACCTCAGGGTCTGTGGAACCTGGAGGATGAGCTATACATCGGCCAGCCTTGGGGAATCAGAGAGGGCTTCCTGGAGGAAGTGATATCTAAGCTGAAACCCAGAGGATGAGGAGGCATTCAGCACAAGAGAGGGGAGGAAGTGAAGGTTTAGGGCAGTGAAAAGGTGCTCACAGAACCGAAGGAAATAGGAGGCTGCCATAAGCCAGAGTGGGAGAGGGGACAGTGAGAAGTGAAGCCGAGGGGGAAGAGCTGGCTGGGCAGGCACGCTCCCCAAGGGCCTCAAAGGTCCCAGTGAGAGGTTTCCATTCAATTCTGAACACACTAGCTTTCAAATGGGTGGTGATGTTCTGCTTTTTAAACAGCAGAACCAAATTTCCTGTGAACACAGGTGAGAGGCGAGCAGCTGTGGGGGGCAGGGGGCCCAAGGCCCCAAGCTGAACCCAGGGAATGGGGTTGAAAACACAGCATGGTGGCCCGTGTGTGTTTGGGCGAGAAAGAGCCTCAGAGTAGCCATCTTCACTTAAAATTCATCACAAGGATAGTAGTGGATCCTAAAAGTCGAAGACCTAGCCCTCACAGGTCCTATAGATGCTTCTTCTTCTAAAGCACCCTTCAGAGTTGCAACTCAGCGCTCATTTATTGAGTAACTTTCTAGCGTAGAGGTTCAGGGTACAGATTGCCTGGGCCTGCCACTAGTAAGCTGTGTAGCCTTGGTCCTGCTACTTGATCTCTCCAAGCCTCGGTTTCCCCATCTGCAAAATGGGAATCGTCATCCTAGAACCAAGTCCTTGGATTACTATGAGGATTAAGTGAGTTAATACATGTAAAGTATCGAGAAGAGTGCCTGGTGCGTGATAAGGGCTTTGTAAGGGCACTTTCATTTGATCTTTAGCAAAACTTAGGCAAATTGGCATTAACCTGGTAAGAGGAAACTGAGGTTCAAGACTTGTACAAGGCCCCATAGGAGCAGGAGCAGGTCAGTGGAGGGAAAGAGAGCAGTTACGGGTGACTAAGTCTAGTGCTCTTGGAAGGCTTTATGTATCCTCCCTTGTTAACACTCAGTATGCATTCTGACACTTCTCTGCATTTAATTATGGCCCCAGGTCGGAGGACAGAGCCAAACTTGAGGAGGCATTCAGTTAAAATATGAAAGGAAGAAAGAAGGAAACAGAGAGAGAGAGAAAGAAAGAGAAAAGAAAAAAGAAAAAAGAAAAGAAAGAAAGAAAGAAAGAAAGAAAGAAAGAAAGAAAGAAAGAAAGAAAAAGAGAGAAAGAAAGAAAAGAAAAGGCTTGATGTATACTCCTAGCACTTGGCCCAGGTCCTCAGTGAGTGAGCCCCTAACAGCACAGGGAATCAACTCTGCTCAGGGCCTGTGAAGTTGCCCTTACTCCACCTCAGCTGCACACAGAGAAGACACCAGCAGGTCTGAGTGGCCCCCTGCACTGGCGGTAACTTCAGTGAAAGTAAAGAGCCTGGAGCCTACTCCTGGGGAAGTCCACAGCAACAGTGCTGGGGGCAGGGTAGGCCTCCTGGCGGAGCTTCCTGTCAGGGCTCCAGGCCCAGCCTTCAAACAATGGCAGGGACTCCAGAATCAGAAAATCAAAAGAAAAAGGGCAAAATAAAAGTCCAGGGGTGGGGGGATTGAGGAATTCCGTTCCAGGGCCTAAGAAAGTAAGATGGGGGACCTACTTCTGACCTGGGTGGAAATGTAGTCAGAGGCCTAGCTACCCAGCTCACCCCATCCCAGCCCTGAGCTTGGCCCAGGGCAGCCCTTAGAGTCCCTCTGTCTCCTGTTCACCCCCTCCAGGTGGTCTTCCAGCAGGTAGGGTCTTTTGAAACCTACATCTGACCAAGTCACGCTCTCGCTGCCTGGAGTGACAGCTTAGCACCTTGGCCCTGCACTAGAGATCCTCTGGGATAGGCTACAGACCCCAGCACCCATGGCTGCCTCACTCACAGCACCTTTTGTCCAGCTCTGGCTGTGATGTGGGGCTCCCTGAAGGATGGGAGCAATGGGGGCTGGCAGTGGAAACTAGTGGTCTTACAGTGTTCCCCTTTCCTCCCCACCCTCTGCAGAGCCATGAGCCACCAGATCCTGCTGCTTCTGGCCCTGCTGACCCTGGGCCTGGCCACCTCCCAACGAGACAAGGTGCCCTGTAAGATGGTAAGCAGCCCCGCCCAGGTGGGCTAAGCCCCCAAGACTGTCCTCCTGTCCCAGCCCTACAGGCCAGAAGTCAGAGGAGTTAGAAGAGGAAAGGGAATGCATTGAACACATTTAAACCTTGCATTTAATGAGTACCTGCTAGGATGTTTAAACACTTTATTATGTACTCGGAATCCTGTCAGGTAAGTACCATTACTCCCATTTGATAGAATTGGAAATCGTGGTTTAGAGAGGTTAGATGGCTTGTCCAGGTTCAACCGGCTAGGACCAGTGGGGCTGAGATTGGACTCAATTTCCCCAAGTTGCCCCTGCAGGGCAGCAGACCCCCTGGGCGATATAGAATATGTGTATGTGTAGGGAACTAGAGGTTGGCTATCGGGGTCCCTCCTGGGCCAAATCCCCTTTTCTTGACTTGGGCCCAAATGCTGCTTTCCTGATGGAACACCTCTCACTCATTGCTGCTCAGATCCAAAGCTGCCTCCTCCAGAAAGCCCCACCCTGACCGCTCCCAGGCTGATGTGCTTCTGTTTGCTCCCCGTCCTGGACTCTCATACTGAGCAAATGGGATAGCTGGTGAATGCATCCAAGCCTGTCTCACTTGCTGGACCAAGAACTTCTTCTTGCGTAGCAGGTTGTCCAAGGGCAGCTCTG
Organism: Vulpes lagopus; assembly: GCF_018345385.1. Taxonomy (NCBI): domain Eukaryota; kingdom Metazoa; phylum Chordata; class Mammalia; order Carnivora; family Canidae; genus Vulpes; species Vulpes lagopus. The sequence goes on along the minus strand of NC_054838.1, from coordinate 27,615,708 downwards.
AACTTGGCTCTGTTTGGAAGCTCAGAGTTCAGGGAGCAGTGGGCACCCTTAGAAACCAAGTTCTGTGAGCCACCCTGGCCTGCAAGCTTCCTCCTGGTTGGGCAGCCCAGTGCTGCCCTGCCTACCAGCAGCCCCCGCTGGGCCTCATGGGCACTGGGGTAGAAAGCAAGTATTAGGCCCTGGGCTTGGCCAGCTTTGTGTCCTGGCTCAGCTCTCAGGGGCTGGTGTCCTGGCAGCTTTTAATATCCTGAGGTGAGGCAGAGTGGGGGTAACGTGGGTCCCAGTACAGTGCCCCCCCAGCAAATGCTCAGTAAGTGCTGGCTGATACTATATACTGAAGTGCTGAAGAACAGTAGGAAAAGGAACTTGCACTGGTACTTGGGCACCTCTGACTCTCTGATCCGGGGTAAGCTCACCCCCGAGCCTCAGTTTCCTTAGGTGGGTTCAACAGGGTAAATAATGCATGCCAGAATTAAACGAGGCAAGGGGTCTGTGTACCCAGCCATGGAGCCTGCCACAGAACTAGTGTGCCACGACAGTGGTGGTCATGGTGTTCCTTTTGCTGTTTCTTCCTCAAGTCAGGATGGGCCGGGGAGCTGAGGATAGGGATGAAGAGGCTGTGCCTAGCGGCCCAAGCTGGTGGAGATGTCGTGAGGAGCCAAGGGGCAAGAGCCAGGCATGGCTGGCAAGGTGGCTGGGCTAGGTATGTGGTTTAGAGGGGCATTCAGCTGCCCGATACCCTCGAGAACGCTGCTTGGCTGGAGGTGCTAGGGCCAAGTGACTGGACTGCCAGGACCAGGACACCTGATTAGTCAGGTGCCCCATGAGGGCAGGTCTGCCCCCCCCCATCCCACTCCCACCCTCCCACACACCTTGGAGCTCTGGGGAAGAAGCTGAGAGCTGGGCCGGCAGGGAGCGCCCAGGCTGGTGTTCCTGTTCCATGGGCTCTGCCACTCACTGTGACCTTGTGCCAGTCACTGCTGTCTTCACTTTTGTCTCCCCATCTGGGAAGTGGGAAAGCCAGAGTCTTTTTTACTCTACTGGTCTTTAACTCTGGTTAGAATACATGGATTCTCTTTTCTTTCCTTTTAGAAAGGTGATGATTCAGTCCCTTAGCCCTTTACCAAGCCACAGTGGTGTCCATGACTCTTTCATTCATTGAAAAAATTTATTGAATACCTTTAGTGGGCCAGGTCCAAGGCATCCACATCCATCACACCGACCCCTGTTGACTCTGAGCTCCCTGCCTAGCAGGTCCTGCCCAGGCTGCCACAGTCAGGAGCCAGAGCTATGAGAGAGGGAGTGCAGGGCTGTGGTACTCCCTCAGAGCCCAGGGAGGGCTCCCCACCTGCCAGGCTCAGTGCCCCAAACACTAAGCCTCAAGCCCTGCAGATCTGGGTGGGGAGGGGTGAGGATAACCAGAGTGGGGACCAGCAGGGAGGAGGCCCAGAGGCAGGTGTGGGAGGGCACAGAGGGCAGTGGTCAGGTGTGGTCACTGCATAGGGCTGGGCTGGAGGGGGCTGGGAGGAGAGGGGACAGGTCTGCAGGGGCTATAAACAGCCTTAAAACCTGCTGAGGGTCCTGGACTTGCCCTGGAGGGTTTAAGCAGAGTAGCATGGAGAGGAGGTTTCTTGTAGCAATTGCCAGGAATTTGGCAGTTGGAGAGGTCAGAAGGGGTCTGTGGATACAGAGAGCCCGGGGTAGGAGTGGGCCTGCACTGGGTGGTTGTGGAAGTCAGACCATTTCCTGGAAAAGTCTGGATTCCTGGGCTCTTTGAAAAGATGAGAGGGAGATTGTATTTGCACAGAAAAAAAGAAAAAATCGGGCTCCTTCGAAGTCACATGTGCTAGGAGGACAAAGTTGGCCTTTGGCTATAAAACAGATATACGTTCAAACCCCAGCTCTGCTCCTCCTCAGCTGAGTGATCTCAGAGCCCCCTACCCTCTCTGAGTTTGGGTTTCTGAAAAGAGGGGTGACCATATCTGATGGGCTTGCTTTTGTGAGGCTCCAGTGAGACTGTGGGCCTGAACGAGCTAAATAAAATGTAATACACTGAGTCAGTGCTGGGGAAAGGTGTTACTCTGTGGATAAGAAGCCTGGAGTGGTAATGTGACTTGGTGAGGCTCACACAGCAAAATCCTAGTCTTGTCACCAAAGAAGGTGGGTTGGGACCCTGGCCATCTTTCCCCCTGCTTCCTACCCCCTCCCCTCTCAGGGGCCAGTCTGGACCAGGCCATGGTGGGCAAGGCCACTGATGGAAGTGGGTCAGGTAGCAGCAGCAAAAAGGAGGTCTCATCTGGGGATAGGCAGTGAGAAAGGCAGGCACTAGGACCCGGGACTCTGCCCCATGGAATGAGGGCTTGAATGAGGTCTGAGGGTAGGAGGCCAAAATAAAAACTGATGAGAGAGTGCAAATTGCATTTTGGAAACATTGCTCCCCCAAAATGGTTTCTGGTGTAACAGCAGCTGGGTAAATTTAACTATCTGAGCACATAAAAGGAACCCAGGATGTGAACCAGAAGGCCGCAGGTTCCTGCTCAGTCCTATTATTCACTGGCTTGGGGTGGTTCTGGGTGATATATGGCTTAGTTTCCTGTAAAATGGGGCAATAGTCAGTGTAGGATGTTTTGTGAGTTCATCTGTCCTCTTGTCTGTCTGTCATTTCTATGTCTGTGTATCCATCAAACTTCCTTAAGTCCCTCCCTGATACCCAGCACAGTACTGAGTGCCAGAGACAGGGGCACGGAGAAAGCTAGGGATCATCCAGACGAGAGATGATTGGGCTGGGGTGGAGGAATGTGGAGCATCTTGGGAGCCAGAGGAGAGGCCTAGCTAAGCTAGGCTGGGGGGTGGGTAGGGGTTGGGGTTGAGACATCCTTCCTAGAAGATGTGTCGGGTTCCTCCCCTTACTGTGTCCACTAATGCCCACTGCTCTCCCTGACCTCTCCAACCCACCCCAGGTAGACAAGGAGGTCTTGTGCCAGGGTCTTGGCCTGCTCCAGGTCCCCTCAATGCTCCCGCTGGACATCGAGGCCCTCGACCTATCTGGGAACCAGCTGCAGAGCATCCTGGCCTCACCCCTGGGCTTCTACACAGCACTTCGACGCCTGGACCTGAGCACCAATGAGATCAGCTTCATCTACACCGGTGTCTTCCAGGCCCTGCCCCACCTGGAGCACCTCAACCTGGCCCACAACAACCTGGCAGTGGGCACCATGCTGAACGCCCCCAGCCTGGGCCCCCTGCCTCATGTGACATCTCTGGACCTGTCCGGGAACAGCCTGTACAGTGGCCTGGTGGAGCAGCTGCTCGGGGAGGCGCCTGCCCTGCGCACCCTCTCGCTGGCGGAGAACAGCCTGACTCGCCTGGCCCGCCACACGTTCCGGGGCACGCCTGCGCTGGAGCGGCTCGACCTCCACAGCAACGTGCTCATGGACATCGAGGATGGTGCTTTCGAGGCCCTACCCCACCTGGCCCACCTGAATCTGTCCAGGAATTCCCTCACCTGCATCTCCGACTTCAGTCTCCAGCAGCTGCGGGTACTGGACCTGAGCTGCAACAGCATCGAGGCCTTTCAGGTGGCCCCAGAGCCCCAGGCTGAGTACCAGCTGGCCTGGCTCGACCTGCGGGAGAACAGACTGCTCCGCTTCCCGGACTTGGCTGCGCTCCCGCGACTCATCTACCTGAACATGTCCAACAACCTCATCCGGCTCCCTGCAGGGCCATCCCAGGGGGGCGAGGGCATCCACGCACCTTCAGAGGGCTGGTCGGCCTTGCCCTTCTCCCACCGCAGCCGCAACGCCAGCACCCACCCCCTCTCCCAGCTCTTGAACCTGGATTTGAGCTACAATGAGATTGAGCTGGTCCCTGAGGGCTTTCTCGAGCACCTGACCTCCCTTCGCTTCCTGAATCTCAGCCGGAACTGTTTGCGAGCCTTCAAGGTGCAGCGCGTGGGCTTCCTGCCTTGCCTCGTGTACCTGGACATCGGCCACAATGCGCTGGAGACGCTAGAGCTGGGCTCCAGGGCCCTGGGGTCTCTGCGGACGCTGCTCCTCCAGGACAATGCCCTGAGGGACCTGCCCCCCTACACTTTTGGTGGCCTGGCCAATCTGCAGAGGCTTAACCTTCAGGGAAACCGGGTCAGGCCTTGTGGGGGGCCAGGTGAGCCCAGTCCCTCAGGATGTGTGGCCTTCTCTGGCATCTCCTCCCTCCGAGTCCTGAACCTGGTGGACAATGAGATGGAGATGCTCCGGGCGGGTGCCTTCCTCCACACGCCACTTACCGAACTGGACCTCTCTGCAAACCCAGGGCTGGATGTGGTCATGGGGGCCTTGGCAGGCCTGGAGGCCTCCTTGGAGGTCCTGGCCCTGCAGGGCAATGGGCTAGCCATCCTGCAAGTAGACCTGCCCTGCTTCAGCTGCCTTAAGCAGCTCAATCTTGCCGAGAACCGCCTGAGCCACCTGCCTGCCTGGACACAGGCCGTGTCCTTGGAGGTACTGGACCTGCGGAACAACAGTTTCAGCCTGCTGCCAGGCAGCGCCATGGGCGGCCTGGAGACCAGCCTCCGGCGCCTCTACCTGCAGGGGAATCCACTGAGCTGCTGTGGCAATGCCTGGCTGGCCGCCCAGCTGCATCAGGGCCGTGTGGACGTGGATGCCACCCAGGACCTGACCTGCCGCTTTGGCTCCCAGGAGGAGGTATCCCTGAGCCACGTGCGTCCTGAGGACTGTGAGAAGGGGGGACTCAAGAATGTCAACCTCATTATCATCCTCACTTTTGCACTGGTCTCTGCCATCCTCCTCACCACACTGGCCACCTGTTGCTGTGTCCGTCGGCAGAAGTTCAACCAACAGTATAAAGCTTAGAGAAGCCAAGAGCTGCGGGACAGCTCAGCCTGGAGACCTCCCAGGTCAGCTGGGGCGCTGGAGGCACGGACAAGGGTGGGGACTGACCCAAGGTCACACAGTGAGCCAGGGTCTGAGAACTCTGGTCTCTAACTTCTGGCCCAGGGCTCCTTCCCTTATGTCCTGCTGTACTGGTAGGGAACCCACTTCCCAGGCCACACATGTGGTCCAGCTGTGGCAGCCGGAAGTCAGGCAGTTTCAGGAGTGACAGAGAATAAGGTTGACAGATCTGACCGACACATGTTTGCCAAGCATCTGTTTTGTGCCACATCCTGCTCTGGGCACTGGGGACGCTGGTGAATGAGACACATCCCTGCCCTCGAGTGTCCCCCAGTCCTGGTGGGGAGGTGGTCCCAAAGCCATGCAGTGACCACGCCGAGTGTGGAAGTTCCAAGGCTGCTGAGTTATGGAGAGTCCTGCCCCGGTGGGGCCGGAGCACAGGAGGGACAAGACCAACAAGACTGGTCTGAGACGTTTCCAAGCAGACTGTTTGTCACATCTTCCAATAATGACTTTCAGCTTCTCTGGAACATGTAGAGCTTGTGACCGGAAGAGAACTGGAGCCACATGAGTACATCTTGGATTCAGCTCTGAGGCCACAGCGGCTCCAGCAGAGCCTGGTTAAGAGGCTGTTGCCCGGGTTCTGGCCCTGTGCTGGACCATTCCATTTCCTGCTCCCGACAGGCTCTTTCCCTGCCTAGCATGCTGGGGTTGCACACAATTGCCCTAGCCCCCCAGCTCCCTATGCAGGCCCCCTGTTCATCCCCAGCCCCACCCCGGCTGATGAGCCAGGAGTCAGAACCCTAGCGATCCGGTTCTGTTCTGCACCAGGCTTGATGGCAGCTGGAACATTGACAGCCTCTTTCGGACAGCCCTCTGAGGTTGGTATTTTAACCCATTTTACAAAAACTCCCTCCAGGGTCCTCCAGCTAAGAAATGCCATACCTGAGATTCAGGCTAAAATCCTCCTGTCTCCAGGGCCTGCCCTTTGCCACTGCGGGGGCTGTCTGCTGTTAGGTGGACAGGAAACGGCCCCACATTGAGGGAGCAGGGCCTGGGAGCATCCTGTGCTGCACTTTCCCACCCACTCCTCTCCCTCGTCTCTCCCAGGCAGGCAGACACAGGCTCTCTTCTCCTTCTCGGCCTCAGTTTCCCTTATTCCCACCTTTGTAGACCGATGTGTGTTCATCTTTTTCTCTTGCTTCTGCATTCCCTGGTCCTCCATTGAGCACAACTGGCAGTTTGAGACCATTGAGTCCAACCTTCCCATTGTACAGATAGGGAAACTGAGACTGAGGAAGAGAATGGAGTTTGCTCAGAGCTTCACGAGCCAGTGGCAAAGCCTGTGACAAAAGTGGATTCAGACCTCATTGAGGGTGTCAAGGGAAATTGGGAGCTGGACCTGAGTGATTTCCTTCTCTCTCAGCTGTCATATGACAAGATAATGCTGGCCCCAAACACTCTTGGGTCCTCATCATGCAGGGACTTTTTCCCTTAGAAAAGTGGTAGAAAACCCCATCTAGATATAACCCTCTATTTCTCATGGCGTTGGAATCATGGGCTGTCTAGGAAGCCCTGGGGGTAGCCCAAGACCCTCTGTTGTTGTCTTCACTATCTTACCCATGTTTGGCCCATGGTCTGGCTCATGATGGTGCTTGGTAAAGTGTGAGACAATGAAAACAGCCCTCTCTCTGCCCCATTTTACAGACAAGAAAACTGAGGCCCAGAGAGGGTCAAGGACTCAGGGAGTCAGTGGCAGAGCTGGGGCTAGAAGCTGGTGTCCTGGCCCCAGCCTGGGGCCCTGGTGGTGTGTGGGGCAGCCAGGTGGACCCAGTCCTGGTTGGGAATCACAACCACAGGTGCTCACTGCACAGAAACACTCTTCCTCAGGCCTGGAGTGAAGGGGTGGGCCCCTTCAGGCCTGATCTTTGAAAACACTACACAATGCTGCTCTCACCTCCAGGAGCCAGGCCACAGTCTGGCCTGGGGACCAGCTCTTTGTATAACCCACATGAATGTATTAAAAAAATAATTTTGGAGAAACAGTGGGGCCTGCCAGCATCTTCCTTATTGCGGATCATGGGCATTATTGCATCTACTTGAACCCTGCTCCCTCTACTTCCATCCGGGTCTTTGAATCCTCATGGCAAACCCCTGGGGAGATGGGCTGAGGGCCGCTGAGGGGAGACTGAGGCTCTGGATCCTCACCGCCCTCGCCCTTGGGGCCCAGCCCTCATTCCCCTGCCACCCCCCTGACCCTCTCACTCAACCAGCGCTGACCCCACCCTGCCCTTCCTGCTTGGGCAGCCCCTGTGCTCAGCCCCCTGCCTCATGGCAGAGGCCATCCTGTCTGTCCTGCCCGCCCTCTGGGGCCCCCTCTGCAGCCTCTCCTCTCTCTCTGTGACTTCCTTTCCCATCGTGGTTGTGTGGAAGACTTGCCGAACTGAAAAATAGTAAAAAGACCCCTAAGCCATTTTCCCTTTCCTTTTCTTATTTCATGGGTAAACTTCTTGGCGAAGTAGCCCCCTCCTTCTCCCCTCCAATCTCAACTCGCCTGGGGTAACTTTGCCCACCCTACCCCCACGCTGGCCTGGCTGAGGTCACCAAGGAGATCCTTTGCTGAACTCTGTGCACCTTCTGGACTGCCCCTCCTCGACCCCTCAGCTGCAGGGGTCGCTCACCCCATCCTCCCCGTCACCCATGCCCTCCCCTCGGCACACTCTCCTGGCATCCAGGCCTCCCACACATGGTTTCTGCCTTCCTCTCAGTCCACTCCTTTTCAGACTCTGCTACAGGATCACCTTCCTCAAGCCATCTGAATGGTGATCACCAGGACTCTGTCCCAGGCCATCTTCCCTCAGGAATGTCATCACCCTCATTGTCGTAGCCATTCCGTTGCTCTAATGATGCCCACATCTCTGGCTCCAGCCCCAGCCGGCCTTGGGCATCTGGCCCTGATACCCTGAATCCAAGAGGCCTCCCCAGCTGGAGAGCTAAAGGTCTCCCAATGGCCAGAGAACTGAGTGAGTGGCCAGGCCGCAGTTCAAGACTGACCTTGGAAGAAGAGCCAGGGAGCAGGGGGTGAGGGTAGGAAGAAGAGCTTTCCTGGTTCCTGGAAGGAAGCTGGAGGGTGAGGGTGTGGGCTCTGAGGTCTGGGGAAGGGACAAGAGCCACCTCACCCATGGTGGGGGTGGGGCTGAGGAGCTCTGAGGTGGAGTCAAGAGAGCAGGGCATTCCCCACCCTCTACTTTGCAGACCCCTGTGCCTGTCCTCATGTGGCCCTGTCTCCCCGTCTCAGCTGCCTGACACCCAGACATTGCCCTCTTTGGCGGCACCTACTTTCCCTTCCCTACTTCCTCTCCCTCTTCCTTCCCTTCCTCTTCCACAAATCCAGCTCAGTGATGCTCCACCTCCTTTATCCCCCAAACATCCTGGAGATTTCTCCATGGCGGCTTCTCTGGGCCCTGACCTCTCCCCTCCCAGTTCCTACTCCAAAGGATAATTTTAAATGCCTATTTCATAGATGGGGCTGGGCGGTGAGAAGGCATGTGACTCAGTTCGCTGGCACACAGCAGGTGCTCAGTGAAGGCCTAAGGGAAGTCAAGAGCATAGGCTGCACTCAGCCCAGGGCTCTGCAGACCTCCAATCCAGCTGGAGCCCACCAGGTCCCTGGCCCCTTTTCCTGGCAAACAGGGGAGTTTGTTCACCTGGCCAAGACCCCCAACAAGGCAGAAATTCCTGTTTTCAGCCAAACATGGACACAGCTGCCAACTAGGTCATCAGAGCATCCGGCAAGTCCCAGAGAGAGGGGAGGCCCTTGGCTACCCATGTTGCAGCCTGCGGTGCCAGGTCACCCAGCCCATTCAATTCAGTAAGCTGTAATGGGGCTCCTGAAGGTGCGGGGCCCCGCAGGCCTGGTGGGCAGGAGGCCTGGTGGGCAGGAGGGAAGGAAGGCAGCACCCAGGGCCCATGAACTGCCTCAACTTCTTGGTCCCCTGTGCTGTCACACCCCTACCCCCACTCCCCAGGGGGCCACGGTCTACTTTCTGTGCCCCTGCCCTTCAGGCAGCTCACAAGGACCCTGCAGTCCATCTCTCTCTGGCCACCTCCGCCCCTGTGCTCAGAGCTGACAATTATTGGCCGTTGCCAGGTTGGCCCTACACCAAACACTTGATGTACATTGTTATATGCAATTCTTACCATCTTTGAAGAGATTTCTATTACTATTAACCTCATTTTAAAGACAGTGAGACTTGGGGATCCCTGGGTGGCTCAGTGGTTTGGCGCCTGCCTTCGGCCCAGGGCGTGATCCTGGGGTCCTGGGATCGAGTCCTGTGTCAGGCTTCCTGCATGGAGCCTGCTTTTCCCTCTGCCTGTGTCTCTGCCTCTCTCTCTCTGTCTGTGTCTCTCATGAATGAATAAACAAAACCTTAAAAAAAAATAAAGACACTGAGACTCAAGGTCCCACAGCTGTAAAACATGAGAGCTGAGACTGGAACCCAGGTATGCCCTGCTCCAGAGCAGCAATCTTTTTTTTTTTTTTTTTAAATTTTATTTATTTATGATAGTCATACAGAGAGAAAGAGAGAGAGGCAGAGACACAGGCAGAGGGAGAAGCAGGCTCCATGCGCCGGGAGCCTGATGTGGGATTCGATCCCGAGTCTCCAGGATCGCGCCCTGGGCCAAAGGCAGGCGCCAAACCGCTGCGCCACCCAGGGATCCCCAGAGCAGCAATCTTAACCATGGGGTTCCCCACCTCCCAACACCAGGCTCTCTCCCACCTCCTCCACCTGAAATGTCTCACCCGCCCTGACCCACCTGCCAAACTCCTGTGTCAACCCTGGCCTGTACCACCTCTTCTGGGGAGTCTGCCCTGATTTTCTTCTACAGCCCCAGGCTGCTGTGGGCCACAGTGGTGAGGATCTCTGCCTGATATGCCACCAAATTAAGAACTCCTGGAGGGAAGTTCTACCCCAGTCCTCTCTATGTCCCCAGGCCCTGTGAACCAACACAAACTGTGAGTTCAGAAAAGGTTTCCTGAATGCAGGACCCCAGCCCTGCAGGACTTAGACATTTGTAGGGATTAAGATCGGCCCTCAGATAGAGAAGGGGGTCGTGGGCTTCTCAGACAGGTGCAGGGGACGTGGAGGACACAGAAGGGGATGCAGGATGTGGCCTGCCCAGGGCAGCAGTAACCAGTGAGGAAGCAAAGGAAAAATCTTCTCTCGACATCCTCTACTTTCCTCCACTTTCTTCTTGCCTCTGGGACCCTGTCTTATCTTCTCTTCCCTTCCTCCTTCCCCCTCTTCATCTCTCCTTTCCCTCCCTTGATCATCCCCCTCCTAACCCAGAAGCAGTTGGGGCCGCGGTAGCTGAGGGTGGGGAGGGGCAGAGGGGAGAGAGAGGGAGGGAGGCCCGAGCTGTTTATAGGAACTGGAGCAGCTCCATCCATCAGCTCTGTTTGGAGCAGGAGACCAAGCATAATAAATACCTTGGCTCCTCCCCAGCTGTGCTTTTCCTGAACTTGGCCATTCGAACTCAAATCTCTCTGGCCTGCTGGTTCTCAGGACCCAGCTCCCACCCCACCCCACCCTCCTCCCACCTCCCTCTGCCCTGGAAAAGAGTCCCGCCTCCAGGACCAGAAATGCAGGGCTAAGTCTAGGCTCTGCTTTGGGTGTAAGGGCAAGTCCTGCCACTTGTCTGTGCCTCCATTTCCCCATCCCTAAAACGGGGTCATAATCACTGCTCACCAAATGCACAGTGCTGTTCACATTGTAGGCCTGAGTCGCTTGAGCACCTACTCTGTGCCAGGCCCTGCAGGGTTCCTGGGAACAGCCAGACAGGGCCTCTGCCTATTGGGTGGAAGGAGAGGCCACACCACATCACAGGCAGGAAGTGGTCAGCGCCGTGAGGGAGGTCCAGATTTTGTGCTCTGGAAGATTGTTTGCAGCAGGGAGCGGCCCTTCCAGCTGGAGGAGTGAAGGAGGCTTGGAGCACATCTGGGCTGGCCAGGCGGGGAAGGCTAGGATTTCAGCTCACGGAGGTGGGGAGAGGCTCTTCCAGGCAGAACAAACGGGAGCCAAGCAAACTCGGGTCTGGACTGGGCAGACAGGAGTGTGCCTATGCCAGCCTCCTCCCCAGACTCCCACTTTGTCCTCTCTGGTCCTTCAGCACTTTCCATCCCAGCCTTCCAGCCTCCTGGAATCTTCCTTCCTTCCCTGGAGAGCTTCGGACTCATCCAAGCCGTGGATGTGTTCCTGGAATTCGGCAGTCATGTCCCAACCCCACCCCACCCTCCAGCGCCCCACCGAAAGCCACCCCAGAAAGTGGAAGACTCAGATCAAGGGAAAAATCACTGGCCAATAGCACATGTTTCTGGAATGAACAAGGGAATAAATGTATAAAGGAATGAATAGAAGAGTGAGTCAATGAGAAGGAGAACAAGTGAGTAAGCGAATTACTACATTCAAGGGACGTTTCTTAAGCGGCTTCACTCACACTAGGTGCTGGGCAAACACGACCCCGCCCCTCGCCGCACTCGCTGCCTGTTGGAGGAGATGCACGTCCACACCCGGGCTTGCACGCGCACACAGCGCACACGGATCGAGACAGCTTGGCACCTGTGATGAGTCCTATGCGGGGAAACAGCAGGGAGGTGTAATCGAGATGGGCAGGCTGAGATGTCCTCCCTGAGGACTCCGGCTATAAGCTGAGCCTCGAGGAGGACTTGTTGAGAGAGTGGATTAGTATTAGTCCTTCTCGCCTCTTGCCCTCATTCCTGTGGAGTTGCCAAAATGCCCAGGAGAGTAAGAGCCGCATGCTAGACCCCGAGGCCAATTTTCATGCACTGAAAGCAGCCCCCTCCACTGAAACCTTCTCTGTCTTCTCTGCCTCGCAATGCGTTGACTGTACTGTTCTAGAATCACCAGAAAAATAGGACAGGCCACATATAGATTAGCGGGAGTGATCGCCAAGGGAGGGGGCCCAGGAGTCAAGCATCATGGGGGTGAGGGGGCTAGGCTGCAGGGTGAGAGTCCAGTTCCAACGACCCTTGCTTTTTAATTTTGGGACCGGTGGGGGAGGCAGGTAGCACGGGCTTGGCGCCCTCCTCCATTCCGGCACCAACCATATGAGCTTGGACCAACCCCTCTCTTCCATCCTAGGTAACTTCAAACCTTCTCATATCTATGTGGGTTTAGACACCTGTGTGTTTTCTCCATAATTATCATTGACAGACACATTTAAATTATATGCAAATACACACATACATGTATCATAGTTTTATAAAAATAGGATCATAGTAAATATGTTTTCCTACATCTTGCTTTTTTTTTTTTTTTTAAGATTTATTTATTTATTTATTTATTGAGAAAGAGGCAGAGACACAGGCAGAGAGAGAATCAGCCTCCATGCAGGGAGCCCAACATGGGATTCGATCCCGGGTCTCCAGGATCACACCCTGGGCTGAAGGCGGTGCTAAACCGCTGAGCCACCCGCTGGCCACCCGGGCTACCCCTGCATCTTGCTTTTTTAATTGAACAACACTTCAAGGAAATCCTCCCCTCTAATTCATTTTTTTAATTATTTATTTATGATAGTCATACAGAGAGAGAGAGAGAGAGAGAGAGGCAGAGACATAGGCAGAGGGAGAAGCAGGCTCCATGCACCGGGAGCCTGACGTGGGACTCCATCCCGGGTCTCCAGGATCGCGCCCCGGGCCAAAGGCAGGCACCAAACCGCTGTGCCACCCAGGGATCCCCTCCTCTAATTCATTTTTGATGGTACATAATATTCCATAGTGTGAATATTCCATAATTTATTCAGCTGTTTGCCACTTAATGGAACATTCACTTTTTAATCTTTTTTTTTTTTTTTGCAACTATAAACATGCTGCAAAAACATCCTTGTTCATATGCCCATATCTCTGGGAGTTGTATTTGTCAGATAAGTTCTTACAAGTAAAATTCTAGATCAATGGATAGATATTATATATATGATGTATATGATTTTAATAAAGCTTACTTTTTAAAAAGAGTCCTGTTTCACCCTTCCATAAACAACTTATGAGAGTATCTTTTCTGCACTTCCCTGCCAGAAATGCGGGTGATATAAAGAGAGACATCTAGAGAGTCATCTCTCATTGTTATTATTTTTTTTAAAGATTTATTTTTATTTATTTGAGACAGAGAGAGAACAGGAGCACGGAGGGAGAGGGAGAAGCAGACTCCCTGCTGAGCTCAGAGAGCCCAACTTGGGGCTTGATCCCAGGAGATCCTGGCCTGAGCCCAAGGCAGCCACCCAGGCACCCCCACCCCGGCGGCCCTCTCTTTGTTAACATTAAATCACATTTCTCTACTGCTGGATCTGAGCAGCTTTTCGTTTCCTTGTTTGCCATTTGGATGGGTTCTTCCATGAAACATCCATTTTTATCCTTTGCCCATTTTTCTGTTATCTTTTCCTTGTCGATTTGTAAACCTCATTGTACACTGTAGTTATTCAACTTTATCTAGCACTTTTATAACAAATGTTTTCCAAAGCTCTCTTTTGTCCGTTGACTGTGATTGTGTATCTTTGCCCCACAATGCTTTTCGGCCTCACTTCTCCTTTGTAGCTTGATTCAATTGTTTCACTCAGATTGTTCGTATAGTCTTCTAAATTTTTTTCTTCTTTTATTTTTTTTACACTTAGATCTTTAAATAATCTGAAATGGATTTTTGGTTATGCAGTTGGGTAATTGGTCAAATTTTGCTTCCAGATGAAGAGTGATTGTGCCAGCATCATTTATTAAATAATCAAAGGTTACTCTATCAAATATTAAATTCTGATATATGTTTAGTGTCTATTTCTGGATTTCCTCCTCTGTATATTTCACTGATCTAGATCTATTCCTCTATTATTACTCTAGTGATTGATTTTAGAGTTTGTTCTGAGATGTATAAGGTAAGTCCTCCTGCATTGCTATTATCGTCCATAAATTTTTGGCTATTTTCAGGCATTAATTCTTCCAAATAAACATTTCATGCTGTTTGGAATTGATCTGGGGAGTTTTGACATTTCTGGGATATCAAAGCTTCCCATCCAAGACTATGGTATGTCTCTCTATTTGTTCAGAACTTGTTTTCAATCCTTCGACAAGCTTTTTTCATGTTAGCCCTGTGCCTTTCTTGTTTAATCTATTCCTAACTATTTTGTGCTTTTTGGCAATATTGTCAATGGAATATTTTTCTATTTCCATTTTTATGTGTTTTCAAAACAGAGAAAAGTGGTTTTTAATATTTACCTTGCACCCAACAACCTTATCAATTTTTTTCTTCATTCAAATAAAGTCTTTTGTTTCTGCATGTGTTTTTGCTTTCTGTTTCTCTACTAGAGACTCTTGGGTTTTCTAGGTATACAGTCATTTAATGACTTCATTGTTCCCACAGTTCCCTTGATACCCTCCCCACAGCAGCATCTGCCTCAGCCAGGCCTCTCCTTGCCTGGCCTACAGCAGGTTCCAGGGGCACCCCCTCACACACACACACACACACACACACACACACATGTACACACACTACCCCATAGAGCTTCTTCTTCTAGGGCCTCTCTTCTCAAGACTCACGGGTCTATCCTCTGTCTCCCTGATTTGCAGGGGCAGAATGGAGGTGTGGGTCGGGGGCGCTCAGAATCCCTACTGCTTTGTTCTACCCCAGCTGGAATTCTATCCTTCTCCTAGACCAAAGGTTGAAAACTGGTGGCCTAGGGGTCAGATTTAGCCTTTAGGCATGCTTTATTTGGCCCACATAGTGGTTTATTAAAATGTGGCTTAATTGCCAACACTTAAAAATTGGAAGGTTTTTTTTATATGAGAACATATAAAATCTGGCTTTCTGATTTTTCTTAAAATCCTGGAAAATCTGAGAAACTGGATGCCAGCCAACAGGGCAATGAGAGGCAGAAGCTGTGCAGTATCTCCTTTTTTTTTTTTTCTTTTTTTTGTTTTATAAATTAATTTTTATTGGTGTTTGTGCAGTATCTCCTACCTAGACTATGAGCTTCTCAAAAGCTGAGTGTCATCCTGTCCCCTCTGTACTCCAGCACCTGACACAAAGCCTGGCTCCAGGCAGGGGACATGAAAGTTCAATTTCTTTTGTTCAGTATCATGCATAGATTTCAAGCACTTGTGAAGTAAGAGTCTCTTACAGTAAGGGTTCTGACATTTATTGTGCCATGGACCCCTTGGCAATCTGTTGAAGCCTATGGACACTTTCTCAGAATAAGACTTTTTAATTTGTAAGACAAAAAATACATATGATTACGAAGGAAATAAATTCTATTGAATGCAGTTATCAAAATATTTAAGAAAATAATCGTGATTGAGTAATTTATGCTTTTTATTAACGTATTAATAATGAGACGTATTATTAACGTAATTATTAACGTATTAATAATAATGAGATCTAGTGGTAGGTCTAATAACCACTGTAAAATCAAAGCACCAATGAGCATAAACAATATTTCAAGTGATCTGCAGCATCACTCAAAGTGACTACTCAAAGTGATCATCATCAGTGAAAGCACTGTAATAAGGCATGAAAACACCTGTGATTTTTGTTGGCAAAGGGACTGCTACTGCTAATACTACAGGGGTTTGTACAAGGCCTAAGGCCTACACTTATGATGGAAAGAGCTGTTATGTTTCAATTCAAAGATAACGATGGAAATAAAAATGCACTTTTTTTTCTCATTTGAGGTCATAGACCTCAAGAATTCTACCCATGGGTCCCCTGGATCTCAGTTCAAGGACTCTGCTTTTGGAAGAAGGTGCTAATGGCAATTACGATAGAGCCACAATAACAGAGAAACATAATCCCATAGAAACCACCCCAGTCCTGGGTGTTCTCGTTTAGGGTGGAGTTGGGGTGTAAATTAGATCACTTTTTCTGGAGGACTCTTAGGCAATATGTTCCAAGAATCTTAAAAATGTGCATCTGCTTTAACCTAGCAATTCTGTTTCTAGGAGTTTATCCTAAGGAAATAAAGATGTAGCCAAAGGAAAATTGAGTGTGAGGATGTTTATCAGAGCCAAGTGCACATCCAGCTTTTGCAGGGCCTGACTTTCTACAATTGAGAAGGACCCTGCAACTGAAGCTTCATTAACCTCACATAAATTGACCCAATCATAGCATTAGCAATAATAATCTAAAATTAGAAATAACCTAAAGCAGCCAACAATAGGAGTTTGATATAGTAAGTTATAGTATATCTATACAAGGGAATACTGATCATTTATTTTTCTTAAGATTTTATTTATTTATTCAGAGAGGCAAAGACATAGGCAGAGGGAGAATCAGACTGCCTGTGGGGATCCTGATACAGGACTCCATCACAGGACTCCGAGATCATGACCTGAGCTGGAGGCAGATGCTCAACCACTGAGCCACCCACATGCCCCCTGATCAGTTATTTAAATGATATGAGAGGCATCTGGGTGGCTCAGTCTGTTAAGCATCCAACTCTTGTTTTTGGCTTAGGTCATGATCTCAGAGTTGTGAACTCAAGCCCCACACTGGGCTATGCAGTCAGTGGGGAGTCTACTTGAGATGCTCACTCTCTCTCTGTCCTTCCCTCCGCCCCACGCTCTCTCTCTCTTCTCTCAAATAAATAAATAAATAAATAAATAAATAAATAAATAAATCTTTTTAAAAAATCTCTAAAATGGGGGATCCCTGTGTGGCGCAGCGGTTTAGTGCCTGCCTTTGGCCCAGGGCATGATCCTGGAGACCCGGGATCGAATCCCACATCGGGCTCCCGGTGCATGGAGCCTGCTTCTCCCTCTGCCTATGTCTCTGCCTCTTTCTCTCTCTCTCTCTCTCTCTCTCACTCTCTCTCTCTCTGTGACTATCATAAATAAATAAATAAAAAATAAAATAAAAATAAAAATCTCTAAAACGATATGAATGCAGAGGTGTATTTACTGACATGGAAAGATGTTCAAAACATAGTATGAAGTGAAAAAACAAGTTATAAAATATATGTAGGATCCCAGTTTGTTAAAATAACATTCTAGTTATGTGTAATAGGGTGTTAAATGGGACTTGTCCTGTCTCAGAATGGCTGCTGTCTCCCGGAGCCTCCTAAGTAGCACCAGACACAAGCCAGCAGGACTAGAGCAGAGACAGTAGTGTCCTCACCCGCCTCAGCTCCCTCTAACTTTGCAGTAGGCACTGATCCAGGAAAGGAGGATGGTAGCTAAGGCTTTCCAGGGGGTCAATTATCCAAGTGCCTGACACCACCCTACATGGCTCAAGCCAAGCAACCGGGGCTTCCTGGAGCTTAGAGGACACAGAACCTGAGTCCACCTCTTGCATGGAAAAATTTGAAGATGAGAACAAGGTGGCAGGTGCCTTGGTGCCAGCCCAAGGTGGGGATGGGGGCTGCTGCAAGAGTAGCTTGCGCTTCCAGAGCTTGACAGTAAAAGAAGAACATTTCCAGCTGCATGATAGCTGAGTGTGAGTCAGCCTGAAAGATCTCTGCCTAAGATGTCTGTCCTGTCTCTACAGAGGACTTGTCAGCAGGCGTGGAGAGGACAGGCTCCGGTGGTCAGCCAGGTGTATTTCCCCCAAGCTCCCCTAAGCCCACCACTAGTGGGAAGAGACCACAGAAGAGGGTCTATGCACCCCCAAAAGTGTTTGCCTCATAAGAGCAAGGGCCAGGGTTTGGGCATCTGGCACCCAGAGGGTTCAAACATCAGTTTACAAAACCCCATTCTGAGCAGACCTAGCACTTTGCTTTACCCTCCCCCAACTTCCACTAAACTCTGAGCCTTGATTCAAAAATGCAGAACAGAAGGAGAGGCAAAGGATCCTTCCTTTCCTTGCCGCAGGTTTCTGAACTCTGGCTGAGAGCAGTAGGGGAAGAGAGAAGCTTTGAGAAACTCCAGTTTGCTTGTTCATTTGTTGGCTTGTATAATTGAGGTATAATTTACATATGGTAAAATTCACCCTTTGTGTAGAGTTCTACGAGTTTTGACGAATGCCTACAATTGTGTAATCACCACCACAGCTGAGATATAAAACATGGCCATCCCTCGGGAAAGTTCCCTTGTGACCCTCTGTAATCAATCACCTCCTGCATCTCCAGCCCTTACTAATCACTGATCTATCTTCTGCTATAATTTTGTCTTTCCCAGAATGTTATATAATGAAATCATACAGTATGTAGCCTTTTGAGTCTTTTACTTTGTACAATGCACTTGAGGTTCATCGATGTTGTTGAAAGGATCAAAGTTCCTTCCTAGTACTGAACGGGGCTTCATTAAAAAGAGGTACCATGAGGTGTGTAATTATTCACCTATTGAAGAACAATTAAGCTGTTTCCAGTTTTTGGCTAGAACTGTAAATACACCTGCAATAAACATTCTCATACAGGTTTTGGTTCAGACATAAGGTTTTCATTTCTGTTGGGTAAAACCAGGGAGTGAGACCATTGGATCCTAAGGCAGGTGTATGTTAACTTTCGAAGCCAATCTCAAACTGTTTTCCAAAATGATTGTTTAATGTTTAATTCCCATCAGCAACATGTAAGATTTCTAGTTGATTTTCATCCTCCCCAACAGTTGGTATTGTTGTTCATGGATCTAATTAATAGGAGTGTAGTGGGAGAATGAAGTTTCTTCTGTGGGTGTATGTGTCGTTGTTGTTTTTACAGACAGACTTTTTTTAAGAGCAGTCCTTTATCAGCTAGGTCTTTTGCAAATATTTTCTCCCAGAGACTGAAGTTTCAGTTGAATTGGACTGAGTTGTTTTTGTTTTGTTTTGTTTTTAACTTTCAGTTTTGAAACAATTTCAGGCTTGCAGAAGAATTGCAAGAATAGTACAAAGAGTGCCCATAGAGCTTTCACCCAGATTCCCCAGCTGTTAGCAATTGTTAACATTTTGCTTTGTCATGTTCTCTAAATACACCCATTTTCCCCAAACCATCTGAGAGTAAATTGCATACATCACTACTCCAAATTTTTAACATGTTATTTCCGAAGGAAAAAAAGACACTCTCTTATGTAACTACAGTACAGTTATCAATCCCGGAAATGTAACATTGCTATGATACTATCATCTAATCTTCAGGCCAGATCTAAATTTCAGACTTGCCCCAATAATGTCCTTTTAACAATTTCCCCTCTGATCCAGAACATAATCCAGGATCCTGTATTTATTTGGTTGCCATGTCTCTTTCGCCTCATTTAGTCTGGAACAGCTCCTCGTCTTTCACTGTGTTTTATGACATTGACACTTGTGATGAGTCTGGGCCAATTATTTTGTAGACTGGCTTTCAATTCGGTTTTGTCTGACATTTCGTCTGTCAGATCCTGCCTTTTGGACAGGAATGTCACAGAAGTGATGTTGGTTTTTCTCCGGTCACCACTTCCGAAGGCCCCTCATCACTGAGTGTGGCTTTTACTATATATTAGGGGGAGAAAAGACTAGAAGGAGGATAGTGGCCAAAAAATAAGAGTGGGAGAGGGATTTCAGGTGATTTTTACTTTCTTTCTTTGACTTACGTGTTTATTGGACTCGCATCCAGCAAACCCTGAATCCAGCCAACCCCCACCTCCAAACCCTGCCCTCTCACCCCCTGCACTTTGGCCTTTGGTGCTCTAGGGTTAAGAAGGTCACAGTCAAGAGGTAAAGAAAATTACACAGTGTTATCTTTGTCTTTTGAATTTCTAACATCCTAGGTCCTTCCACTGAAGGGATTATCCAGAGTCATTTTCCCTGAATGCAACTTCACCCTGTGCTCCTAAGATCCAGGGCCATTGTATTTTGAGATTTATATATATATATATATATAATATATATATATTTATATATATATATATATATATACAGTGAACTTACCTTACTCAGGAGCAATAAGAGAAAAATGATATTTTTTAAAAAGGTGAAAAATGACTTGCTTCCATGAATTGACATTTTGAATTGTGGACCAGAAACCTCAGCAGCCTGGGCCGGGGGTGGCTCATTCCTTTGCTCCCTCACCAAGAGGCTGTCAGAGAGGGGACCGGAAGCAGGGTGACTTATATGTCACTGCCGACATCATGGAAATTCTCAGTATGGCATCTTCAGAAGGAGGAGGAGCTTGGAGGCAGGCACGTCAAAGGGGAAATGCCTTCAGATCAGTCATCAGGCCCACATTTCATCCTCCTTTGTGTCTCTCATCTTCTCTTGGCCGGTGGATTCAGGCCTTGGGAAGTGGTTGAGCCCCTGGATTGTGGCCTCCTGACCTCCCTGGCCTCCTATCTTCAGCCTGCTGGCTCCTTCCCACACTGGTCTCCCCACTGGAATTCCTTCCCCTGACAGCTCTGTGCTTCAAGGGCAAGCATCAAAGTCACCTCCTTCAAGAAGTCTTCAGAGAGACTTTACTGGAAGACTCCTGTGGGCTGGGGTCTGTCCTGGGCCCTGAGGGCACAGCAGTGAGGGTGACACGGGCATCCACCAAGGGAGCTGAGAAAGATAAGCCCATCAACACAGACACAATGGGACTTGAAGGGAAGGATTGGAAAATGCTATTTGTAGCAGAAAAACTAAGTTGCCCTTTCAGGTGGTCTATGAGTTTCTCAGGGCTGCCAGAACAAAATACCACAAACTAGGTGGCTTCAAACAACAAAAATCTCTGTCTCCTGGTTCTGGAGGCTGCAGGTCCGAGGTCACTGTGTAGATGGTGCCAGACTCCCTCTGAAGGCACGAGTGGAGGAGGCACTCCAGGCTCCACTCCTTGATTCTGGTTGTTCCCTGGATTGGACGGCACAATTCCAGTCTTTGGAAAGGGATCCCCTGCCTCTGCTGTGTGCTTGTCTGCACCCCAAATCCCCAGGGTCAGAGGAGGTCAGGGACCCACCCTATTCCAGTAGGATCTCTTCTTAATTAATCAGCATCTGCAAAGACCCTATTTGCAAATAAGGCCACATTCCCAAGGTACCGGGGTGGGGGAGGCGGGGTGGGGGGGGTGGTTAGGGTGTCAACATATGAATATTTGGGGGATGACCTGTAACTGTAAATAAAAATAAAAACCTGTAACTGGTAAATAAAGGCCAGAGCCCAAAGGTCAGGGATGAGCATGGAGGAATAGAATGGAAGGTGCTAGCTCAAGCCACAATTGCCCAAGTGAGAAAGGCAGCCAGGTCAGAAGAGGGATTTGGGAGAAAGACAGAATCAGCTCATGGAAGCTAAAAAAATAATAAAAAGTTATTGCTGTGTGGTATGCACTGTCTACTCTTCCGTGTTTCCACAAAAGCTATTTATGCTCTGAACAGCAGAGTAAGGGAGGGGATTGCACGCGTGCTGACCTCAAAGGCAGGACCGGGCCAAATCGGTGCTGCCCACCAGGCGCCAGAGCCCCTGGGTAACATGGGTACACCCACGGCGCTGGGGGCTCTTGATGGAGGGAGTGGAGTGAGGAAGGTCCAGGGCAGCAGCTTCGTGAGGGAAGAAGAAATAGACACCGCGGGTTGTATCTGGCATCGGACTCTGCCATATGTGTTCACTTCTGAGGGTGCATTTGATTCAGTAGGTACCAGCCAAAGAGGGCTTTGAACCCAGGAAGTTCAACAGCAAAGCCCATCTTCCTTCCAGAGCTCCTCGGCTGCACTCTGACCACAGCCCCCCTTCGGCCACCGGAGGACCTTGTGCACAGCTGAGCTCCAACAGGCCAGAGGTATGGGCGGATGGAGGCCTGTTGTCGCGCAGCCACCTCCGAAGCCATGGTCACATCCCTTGGCTCACCTTGGACTTCAGCAGAAGCTCACCTCCCCTGGGCAGCATCTGACCCCAAGCTCGAGCCCCAGGCTCCTGAGCATCACAGGAGTTGGCTTGGGCGGGCGAGCACAGCCAAGAAATCTGAAGGGCCTTGCCTGAATGGGAGGGGGGCAGCAGAGAGACATCCAGCTTCCTGTCCTGCAGGTGGCAGGTTCTGGGGGGCATTCTGCAGGTGTCACAGGGTCCTGGTGGAATGCAGCCCCGTTACCCACTGTGGAGACGGATGCAACACGCCCTAGCACAGGCTTTTCTTCCTTCCCAGTTATGCTCTCCCCACTTCCCCACTGCTGCTTCCCGGTTCACCACCCTGGTAAACTACTCACACCAAGACCTGGCGTCACACTCTGCTTTTAGAGGAACCCAAACTAATAAAGTGGTGCTGGCACAGGAGGAGATGAGGAGGAGCCCCTTCCAAGGGGCCAGTCTACAACAGGCTCAGAGCCACACAGCAGGAAGCCAGGAAAGTCCAGTGAATTATGGCTCAGCTCATAGGATTTCACTGTGGAGGGAGAGTTGGAGAGGGGGGCCTGGCATGCACACAGGTGAAAAGGTCTACTAGGCTCAGGGCGCCTGGGTGGCTCAGCTGGTTAAGCATCCAACTCTTGGTTTTGGCTCAGGTTGTGATTTCATGGTCGTGGGATGGAGCCCTGGGTCAGGCTCCATGCTTAGCAGGGAATCTGCTTGAGACTCTCTCCCTCTCTCTCTGCTCCTCCCCCTGCTTGCATATGCATTCTCTCTCTCTCTCTCTCTCAAATAAATCAATAAATCTTTTTTTAAAAAAGATAAAGGGTCTGGACTCACATAAGCATGGAAGAGACATGCTTAAATTTGGGGTCAGGAAGACAAGCTAAGAGGCCACTGTCATACCGGTGTAGATGATGAGACCCAGATGAGGGAGAGAGGAGGATGGGGTCAAGGGTAGTTTAGAAGGTCAAACTTCTGCGCTTGGTCAGAACTTGGAGGGGACGTGAGGCAGGAGTCGGGGAGGATGGGGACATGTTGGGTGTGGGTTCTCATGGGTTATGAAGGTGTCTGGGGTGTGTGCGGCTCCTGGGAGGGAGATTGGGCTTGAAGTCGGTGTGGCAGTGTCTACCTAGGGACTTCAGTGCTGTCTGTCACTCCTGGGCCTCTTCCTGCTGCTGAACCAAGAGGGGTTGCCCTGATGTCTCCTAATGGTCTTGCAGCTCCCCTGTCTCTGGTACCTTCCTCACCACCAACTTGAGGATGAACAAACTGGGTCCAGATCTCTACTCTCCCAGGATCCCCCAGCAGGACTCTCTGCCTCTTCTCAGCCTAGAGCCGGGGACATCCAGCCTGTCCCAGGGGGTGGGGGACACAGAGAGACCCAGTCCCAGCCCTTGGAAGCCTGCCTCTCATTGTTTGCACAGTGGCACCAGCCCAGAAACAACTCAAGAGGCCCAGGGGGAAGCAGGCTTTGCCAAGTCACTGCCCTGTCTCAGGCGGGTGTGGATGGGGTCGTGGGGGGCATCCTAATGGAAACAGAGTGCAAGGCAGGATGGTGGGAGAAGGGTCCAGCTCAGGCCTGGCTAGGATTCTGGCAGGCAGGACCCCAGCAGGAAATGGGGCCACTCAAAGTGAGGGGCTGAAGAGTGATGAATGAACAGATGGACAGAGTGAAGGGAGCCAACAGACAGGGAGGAGCACCCGGACAAGCAACAGCAGGAAGCCGTTACCTTCCTACTGGGTCAAGAGGTGGCAATGGTGTTCTGAGGCCAGTGGCGCTTGGAGCTCTAGAAGGGGGAGCTGTCAAGACTGCAGGAATGTGAACTGGTGCAGCCACTCTGGAAAACTGGTGGAGGTTCCTCAAAGAGTTAAAAATAGACCTGCCCTACGACCCAGCAATTGCACTGCTGGGATTTACCCCCAAAATACAGATGCAGTGAAATGCCGGGACACCTGCACCCCAAAGTTTCTAGCAGCAATGTCCACAATAGCCAAACTGTGGAAGGAGCCTCGGTGTCCATCGAAAGATGAATGGATAAAGAAGATGTGGTCTATGTATACAATGGAATATTACTCAGCCATTAGAAACGACAAATACCCACCATTTGCTTCAACGTGGATGGAACTGGAGGGTATTATGCTGAGTGAAATAAGTCAATCGGAGAAGGACAAACATTATATGGTCTCATTCATTTGGGGAATATAAAAAATAGTGAAAGGGAATAAAGGGGAAAGGAGAAAAATGAGTGGGAAATATCAGAAAGGGAGACAGAACATGAGAGACTCCTAACTCTGGGAAACGAACTAGGGGTGGTGGAAAGGGAGGTGGGCAGGGGGTTGGGGTGACTGGGTGACAGGCACTGAGGGGGGCACTTGACAGGATGAGCACTGGGTGTTATTCTATATGTTGGCAAATTGAACACCAATAAAAAACAAATTAAAAAAAAAAAAGAGTGCGGCCAGGCAGGGAGGAGCAGGGAGACCGAATGCAATGCGTGGACTTGTCTTTCCCTCTCATTGGTCTCTTGCCACAGCCTCCCATTGGCCAAACCTGCTGGAAAAGTAAAGCAGCCACAGAAGTCAGCACCCTAGGACGCAGAGCAGGGCACGGGACAGACTGGGGCAGATGGGGGTGACCAGCGCAGCATGGAGCCTGGGTGAAAGTGCTCGCCACACTGCCTTCCAGATGCTCAGGGAGATTTTCTGCCTCTTTACTTTCTGCATCTGGGGAATAGGTACAACCGCAAGTGGCTGGGTGCCAGTCACATACAAGCCCTCCATAACTCCCTCTGTCATCTAGTCCCCCTACATTTTATTCAGCAGCAAGCCTCCCACCCCACGTACCCATGGGCACCCTACAGCATCTCCAGTCCTGTGAATCCTCAAATTAGATCCGAAGCTCTCCAAAGCATCTTGGTGTGCAAGGCTTCAAGTCTAAAGACCTGGGTCAGGGTCCTAGCGCCATCCCGTACCTTAGCAACTCCCTTTACATATCTGCATCTTGCTTTTCTCGCCCATTAGAAAAAGTCATTATAAACATTTCATCTTATTATTTTTACCCACACTCCTTATTACCCCTTCCCCATGTGCCCTTGAGTTATTCTTTCAGGAAGGAGCTGCCTTCACTAATTCACACAAGTGAATGACTAACGACAACCAACTCTGAGTTCTTCAAGGGACAGGGAGGACAAGCAGATGAGTCAGTCAGTGAGTTTATAGGGTGTATCTTATTCACGTCTGCATCACTGGTGCCTAGTACAATGTCCTCCTCCGCCTCACGGGTAGAGGATAAATATTTGCAGAATTGTTCTACTCTTGCCTCATGGACTGTATCCTGGGTATCCAGATGAAGCCTGGCAAACAGGAGGTGCTCATGTGTGTGTGATCAGTACATGAGGGGATGACTGAATTCAGTGAGACCCATCCGAGTGTAGGGTTCCTGGCTGGGAAAGGCCCACAGCAGATCCTGGGGAGCCAGGATCTCCTCTCTCTGCATGCAAGAAGTTGAGGCGTTGGCAACAGCTGCAGCCAGCTGGCACTAGGTCCCAGCAAAAGTCATTGTTTGGCCCAAACAGGAAGCCGCCCAAGGGGAAGTGTGGCCTCACCTCAGCAAACCCCTGAAGAGTGGCCCCCAAGAAACTCGGAGACATGCTGATGAGCATGGACCAGTGTTCCAGCTGCAGCACCCCACCTCAGACTGGTTAGTGGACCTCACCCGATCCTTGGGGTCTGGTCAGGGAGGACAGGGCTGGGAGCCAGGGTGGTGGGGTTCTCGTCCTGTGTGACCTTGGACCACCCCTCTTTGGACATATCTCCTCATCTGTCAAATGACAGATTCAAACTATGCATCTGTATTTGAATAGATCTGCATCTGGCCATCTGATGGGGCTCTCTGGTGTCCTGTCTCTTGGTGTCTTCCAAGATGAGCCCATGGAAGGACCCTTTTTCACAAGAAGATGGGAAACCCGATGGCTCTACAGAGCTTCACAATTAGTTAAGCATCATCTCCTCATTTCATTTGCTCCCCCAATAGTTATGCCAAGAGGTATAGGTGGGGTGCACAGTCCCCTTGCACAGAGGGGGGCCCAGAAATTCAGACAGGATTCAAACCCACACCCTTGGCCTTGGATCCCGAAGCTCTCAGGGAGCCTCACACCACGAAGGAGAGTGTGCCTGCTAAGGAGGGAGGCAGCAGGTGGGCTCTGAGTCAGAGGGCCGCTGGTGGACAGGCGCTGCGGAAGCCCAGGGGAGCAGCATGCCCTGAGCTTGGGAGAGTAGAGTCGGGAGCTTGACTCAAGGGCTGGCAGCTTGAGGCCTGCTTGGTTTGTTTGCTGTGCATTTATTTTTCTCGGTTCAGGCTCTGCCACTTACCCAGCGTGACCTGAGGGAGCCAGTCCACTTTCCTCTACCTCAGTGACCTCAGTGGTCATCTGGAGATGTCCATTCTGCCAAGGCCTGGGGTGTGTAGGGATCAGATGAACTGATCAGGAGCGGAAGCTCATCATCACCTGGATGCGTTGGTTGCCCGTCCGGTTTCTCTCTTCTTCCTAGGACCCCAATATTGCTCATTCCTCCCACCCCCAGGTTCAACACAAGATCCCAATTAGTTTAAGCCAGTCAGCACATGGCAGGTCCCCAGAGACTGTTACTGATTGCAAACATGACCCAGTTGTCCTATCCAAATGGAAGAGGTGGTCTTATGGTCCAGGACTGGGAGACAAGGCTCTTGCCATCTCCTGCCCCACATGTACATGGAAGCACGTAGCCCCCGTCGCCACTGGCAGCGGGGTCTCCACTCCCAGGAGAGTGACAGCCATCATGGGGCCACCAGGGTGTCAACTACGGACAAGAGAGAACTAGAAGAGCCTGTGCTCTTCAGGACCGCAGGAGCTGCCCCTGGTACCAGCTCCGGACTTGCAGGGGAGGGACATGAGGTTCCGTGTCTTATTAAGATGTTGGAGGCAGGCTGTCTCTTATTTGCAGCCAAAGGCATCTTCAGCGCTCCTCATCACCTTGCAGCTTCTGATGCACAGAGGGGAAACAAGCTGCCCTCCCCACGTTGGCTCCCTCTGGATACTTAAGCCGGGAAGACAGTTGCGAAACCTCTGGGCTCCCGGCCAGGGCTGACGACTTGTTCGCGGCTTTTTGGAAGCTCTGCATTCTTTCCTCTCTGTTCCTTGAGCCAGAGACAATTCCTCCCTCTCCGCAGCTGGCCTCTGCCTCAGCCCAGGCCGGCCCACTGACATTAATGCTGCAAGATTGATGAGGTGGGGAGACCGAGAGCCTGGACCCCGAGACCCAAGCCCTAGCTTCTCCCTCTGCTTAGCCTCTGGTTTTTTTCCCCTCCTCTCATCTGCAGGGACCGTGGCCACTTTGCAGCCTTCAGATCATAGAATTTTTAGAACATGAGACCCCCTCGGAGATGACCCAGTACAGATTCCTTGGTGTACTCAAGTGGAAACTGAGACCCAGACAAAAGCAAGAAAATTTACCTGGTCACAACCCAGGTGCCTTGATTCTCAGTCCAGGAGTCTTTCCCATAGGCTAGAGAAAGCTTATACATTGACACAGCTTTTTCTGTGTTGAGTATCGACTATATACCTGGTGTCTCTTGTCTTGATCCTTCTTTTCCATCCCCATGGCCACTGGTCTGGTTCAGGCTTTATACCCTCTTGCCTGAGGGTTGGCTTCATTCTAACTAACGGTCTATCCAGTTTCCACCTGTAATCTTGCTGTTCCCTCCTCTAGCAGCCAGAGGGATTGTCCTTAACACAGACCTAACTCTGTTGTCCCCTACTTCTCCGTCTATAGGACAAGATCCAGGATACATAATACATAACCTAGCTTACAAGCCCCTCGGATTGGCCATTGCCTAACCTCACCTGTCAAACAAGCCCAGTATTCCCTCCTTACTACTAAACTCCTAGTCCTAGGAGTTGATGCCTCCTCCAGGCAGCTTTCCCAGATCCCTCCATCTCTGGATGGTGCTGTGCTGGAGCCCTTCTCAGGGTGGGATGGTTTGGCTCCACTGGATGGTGAACGCTTCCAAAACAGAGACATGTTCACTCAACACCACCGGCTGCCTGCACCCTGCACCAGGTTAAGCCTATCTGCTAATCTGACTTGGGTGTGAGTGTCTCTCTCTCTCTCTACTCAGGATCACAGACACTGAAAACCAAGCCAGGCCTGGGACTCTGGGATATTACAGGGGCAAATCTTAACAAACAGTCCTCTCTGAGCGCAGCCAAGAAAAGCCCTGAACTTGGAACTCAGTGCTGGGATTCTAGGAGATCCACTTCCAGGAATTAATCCTAAGGGGAAAAATCTAGAATGTGAACAAAGATGAACATGGCAAAACTTATTCGTAATAGCAAGAATCTGGAAGCAATCTAGAAGTCTGGCACTAGCAGAAAGGTTAAATGCATTAACATATATTCAGCTAGTGAAATATTGTGTGGCCATTAAAATTATCTTTGAAAGCTGTTCTTAGCACGGAAAAGCATTAAGTGAAAAAGAACAGAGTATGAGACCATACGTGTAGTATGATCATAACCGAAAAAAATGCACACAGACCGGGAGGAAATAGACTAAAATGCTAAAAATGGTTGACCTGTGGTGGAAAGATTACAATTTTTCCTTGGTTTCAACTTCCCCACACTGTCCAAAATTTCTACTGTAAACTTGTCTTCATTCTATTGTCTGAAAACCTCTTCTGTAAACATTTACTCATTTTGGGGGTCACCCGGGTGGCTCAGGTCGTGACCCCGGGGTCCTGGGATTGAGTCCCTGCATGGAGCCTGTTTCTCCCTCTGCCGGTGTCTCTGCCTCCCTCTATGTGTGTCTCATGAATAAATAAATAAAATCTCTTTAAAAATAAATAAATACATACATACATATACATACATACAAACACTCATTTTATAGCTGGAAAAATTAATTAGACGATGGGGAGAAAAGAGATCAATTCTAGTCCCAACTCTGGTGATAATTGGACACATGGCCTTGGGCAAGTCAACCCCTCTCTTCATGACTTAATTTCCTCATTGGTTTGTTCATTCGTTCCTTCCTTCATTCATTCTAGAAATCTCTCCTAAGAGCCTCACCTGAGCCAGCTAGGCACTAGGGACCTGAAAGGGAATCAGAATCTAAACATATCAAAAAGACACATAAACTTGTTCATAAGCAGAGAAATTCCGATTAAAACCAAGCCACAAAATCTTATCTCTCAGGTTGGCAAAAACCCCCAAATTGGACAATGCCCTTCGTTGGTAGGACTGCGGGGAAGCAGACCTTCTCATAGATAACCTGGTTGGAGTACAAAATAGTGCAAGCCCAGCTGAAGGGAAATTTGGTAACTTCTAGCAAGATTACTTATGTGTTTACCCTTTGACCTAGCAAATCCACGTCTAGGAATCTATCCCAAAGATACACTGGCAAAATTAGACAAGAGTATATATAAAGCTATTCATGAAAGCACCATATTTCTGATAGGAAACCCCTAGGAACCAATTAAATGCCCATCAGTAAGGATTAGCTGACTATAGAATAGACAGTTCTACATCTAGGAAAGGGAATGAGGAAGATCTCTAAGGGGCTGTGATAAAATCATCTCTAGGGTACAATGTTAAGTAAAAAGGCAAGATGGAATAAAATGTGTATACTACATTGTCATTTATGAAAGAAAGAGAAAGGAATATTAAAATGCATGTTTTCTTTATTAAAACAAGCAGCTAAAATGTAAAAAATAAAATATTAAGATGGTTCTTTATCTAATGGGAGAGGAAATATGGTAAAGGGAATTGGGGCAGAAGCTAGACCTCTCTGAATATGCCTTATTGTGTAGATTCACCTGAGAATGTGGTTGGCATACACTTTACATAAAAATAGGGCAGGATTAAATCAAAATAAAGTCTAAAGCAATCCCCTCCAAATCAAAAGCGAAATGAAATAAATGAATCTGTATATTGAGCTGATGGCTTCACCATGCAGAGTTGAATTATTTCAAATGATTTGGAAACTTGGTGCCCTGACTGCTGATCACCAGTAGTGTATGCATTCTGAAGACAAAAGAACTGCAGACAAATCATAAATGTGTTCAGTCATCATATAGTTAGTAATACTACTGGTAAGTTGTTGTTCTGAAGTTCTATAATATGTAAAGAGAGTAAGAGAAAACAAGTTAGTAATCCTGTTAATAGTTAGGAGCAAAGTTTTTCAGTATTAAAGAAAAGGACATATAAATATAAGATCAAAAAAGTAAACTAAAAAACCTATAGCCTTAGCTTTTATTTAAAATATCAGTATGAACGTTTGATGTTTATTTTCTTAAGAAAAAAAAAATCTCCCAGCTCAGCACACCAAAGAGGCTAGAGGCAGCGACCAACCAAACAGCACTGAGCACTCCTAGCATCCAGATTCGTGGTCTGTAAATACCATTTCTCATTAAAAGAACCGCAGCCTCTTGGAGAACTGACTGGTTCCACGTCTGGGCAGAAAATACACAAGACAAACCTGGACATCTCATCATACTAGAAAGTCAGAAGCAAATAAACACTGCCAGGGTCAGGTCAGAAGAACTCAGAAGCCAATTAAAGAGATCCCCTCTGGCCAGACATGGGACACTTTGAGGGATAACAAGGATACTAACTGCAATGGATAGAAATATCGAAATTATTACAAACTATGAGATAACCGTGATACAAAAAACAAAACAAAACAAAACAAAATCCTTGTTGGATATCTTCAAAGAAGTTGTTAGAGAATCAACTTGTTATTCTGAAAATTGATAAACAAGGTGCAAGCGTCCAGCATTTATCCTGCTTTTCCTAAATAAATTGTACCTCAGAGAAACCAGAGCTGATGAGAGGAGTTTCTTTGTACAGAAGTATTCCAACTAATAAATGAAGAAGAAACGATATCTCTAGCCAAATACAGATCGAGGCAGTGATACCAAAGTCATCTGAAAGCTCAAAAAGACGGGTAACCAAACATTATGTGCCTTGGAGGAAAGGCCACACACCTCCTAGGAAGTATTCGTGCCAAAACCGTGAATCTGAATCTAATCTTTTTTTTTTAAGATTTTATTTATTTATTTGAGAGACAGAGTGAGTGAGAGAGAGAGCACACATGAGCAGGGACAGAGGGAGGGGGAGAGGCAGGCTCCCCGCTGAGCAGGGACCCCCCCCCCCCATGCGGGGCTCCATCCCAGGACCCTGAGATCATGACCTGAGCCGAAGGCAGATGCTTAACCCAACCAAGCCACCCAGGCACCCCTAATGAAGTCTTTAGATCTAATTGCTAATTTGTAGAAAAGGGGATTGAAGAATATGATAAACAATACCATGGAGGATGCAGCGGGGATAGTCCAGGATGCAGAAAACCTACAGGGGACAGACAACCTGGTTAGTCAGTGAATAAACGCAAGACGAAATAAGAGAGGGAGGAGAAACCTATACATTGAAAGAGATTTTAGAGACCCAGCAACCAAGTGAAATGTACAGACCTGATTTGGATCCCGATTTTGAACAAACCAACTTCAAAAGACCATTCACAAGACAGATTAGGGAAGTGTAAGCACTAGTGAATATTGGGTGAAAATAAAAAATTGTTATTGAAATTAAAGTATGATAGTGCTATTCTTTTAGGACTTGATCTTTCACAGGCTGCAATATTTGTGGACAAAATCATTTGATGTTTTGGATTTGCTCTAAGTAATTCAGTGCGGGAGAAGTCGGGGTTATCAGCGAAATAAGAGTGGCCTCGAGTTGGTGAGGGTTGAATCTGACTGAGGAATATGCCTTTTTTGGTGTGCATTTTTGTGTGTGCTTGGAGTTTTCCACAATAAGATGTCTTTGCTGCTCTCAGGGAAGTGGAGAGGAAGACGTGGGCTGGTTCCCTCCAAGGTGGGGTTGGGGCAGAGCTGGAGTGCTGACTCCCTCCAGAGTGAACCCAGGCAGGAACGTGCATGGGGGGGGGGGGGCAGTTCTCTGTAGAGGGAACAGTGTAGCCAGTACAGGAAAGTTCCGCAGTCTGGGGATGGCAAGTAATGTCTGCACCAAAGGAGCAAAGGGACAGATCAGGGGAAGACGGGGGTAGGGGCGGGTACAGGTCATTGAGAGCATCCATCCCAGACAGATTTGCAGCCAGCCTATGTGTGTGCATCCTTCTTGCCTGCGAGGGGTTCATGAGTTCTCATTTAGCCTCACTGAAAATCCAGTTGTGTGATGTCAATGGCATTTCCTTTCAGAAAAAGGAAATGAGGTTAGCAAGCGTGTTACCAGGAAAGGAAAGTTAGTTGGGCCCCACCCTTTGCAGCCCCACGTTCCTCCCCCACCAGCCCCCACGGCACACCAGGCCCTCCTGCTGGAGCAGGGGACAGGACCCAGAAATGCCACGGTGCAGACAGTATGGGTGAGTGCCAACTGTCACAGAGCTGACTTCTGAGCCGCGCTAGTTCACCACCAACAGAGTCAGCACTGTCTCCAGCTCCTGGGCCCTGACCAGGCCACATGCAGAGACGGAGGTGACAGGGGGCTCTGGGGGCTCATTAAATGTCAGCAAGGCCCTATAGACAAGAGGAGAAGGAACATGGCCAGGATCACAGGGAAATCAGATGAGAACCCAGTTACAGGTCACAGACACTGGAGGTCAGAGACCCGTGAGGCCTGCCATGCCACAGGGCTCCCAGAATGCCCTGCTCCAGTTATAACTATTAAGTGCTTTTATTAAACCAAACCACTCCCTGACTCTTAGCTTTTGAACAGCTGAACACTTCTTAAAATGCTATTATGAAAACAAAATAAAAAGACATTTCAATGCATCAGATAAAATTGCTGTATACTTTTGAACAGAAAGAAACTATTAGTAATAAATTGATAATTTGGTATGTTTGGCAAACCAGTCTTTTGAAAGATTGATCACTTGGGGGCAGCACTGGTGGCTCAGCCGTTTGGCGCCACTTTCAGCCCAGGGCGTGATCCTGGAGACCCAGAATCGAGTTCCACATCGGGCTCCCTGCATGGACCTGCTTCTCCCTCTGCCTGTGTCTCTGCCTCCCTCTCTCTCTCTGTGTCTCTCATGAATAAATAAATAAATCTTTAAAAAAAAAAAAAAAGATTGATCACTTGGTAAATTGGCCAACAAGTGAATACATTTTCAGGGACTTGACTCAGAGCTCCTCCACCCCTCCTCCTAACTGTGAGGAGGGCCAAGCCCAGCTCTTCCCTCTGCTGCAAGTGCCTGGCCCAGGGCCTGGCAGACAATGGGGTCAGGCATTGGCAAGTTAATTGCTGAATAAACTAAAGATAGGGAATTTTGATGTTGGACCTGAACGTCCTTGAGGGTTGAGAGGGTGACGGGAGGTGGGTTAGCAGTGGTGGCTCCGGTCATCCCCTGACACAGTGAGGTAACGGTGGAAAAAACCCTCACCTTTGCTCTTATTGCAAAAGTCAACTTGGGTCATACTTTCCATCATGTCCCCTGCAGAGAGGGCGTCTGGTTCACCCTCCCACACATCCAGGGGCAGGGGGTTTTCAGGTGAAGTGGAACTAGGTGTTTATGTCTCTGCATCTTTGCAGGTTCGCTCGGCAACAACAGAACCAGAAAAGGCAGTGTGCATACCTGGCACGCGGCAGTGTGAGTTCACACATGTACATGCAAGGGGAATGTGTGTGTGCAAATGTGCACATGTGTGCAGGTGTGTTTGCACACAGGTGTAGGGAGAGCTGAGATGTGTTGTTATGTAGATACAGATGCTTATGTATCTGTGTTGATTGCTATTGTGTCTGAATATGTATAAATGAAGAACATATGTGTACTGACACTCCTACTGGCACGGCTGTGTTTGTGTGAGCATCCACTTATACACAGGTTTTCACAATGCAAGTATGTTGAATATATGCATCTGTTTATACATGGAAGTGTATGATGATTGGGGATGTATGTGTGCATATTTGTGCTGTTTGCATAAATACACACTGTGCATTTATTTCATCCATATGAGTGTATGGGATACACCTGTATGTGTGGGGTGCATATTATTCTGGAGGCACACTTTGATGTAGGAGTATGGATAGGTGTGGTGTGGAGGTATGGGTGCTGTGGGGGTGTTTTGTAGGTGCCTTTGTGAGCAGGTGTGTGTACGTAGATCTGCAAATGTGTGTGTACAGGTGAATTCACATGTGGTGTGTGCCCCTGCATGTGTGATTTGTGTGGCATGTACGAGGACATACGGCTGCAGGTGTGTGCACATACAAACCCTCCCTTGTTGCCCTTTGCTTTGCTTTCCTCTTGGGGGATTACAGAGCTTCTGAGTCCTAACCATGACCGGTAGCTCTTCCAGGAACATGGTTTCCTGGACCTGGGGGGTACCAATGTCAGAGGTCCCCGGTGAGTGAGGAAGCAGGTGGCCCAAGGGTGGAGGCCCCAAGGGTCACTGCTGTGGACCAGGTTGCTGGGGGAGTGGGGACACATGGGGACCTCAGTGCCTGCTGTGTGCCCTGGGGAGTGTTACTGCCACCCTGAGGCCTCAGCCCACACTTCGGTGGCTTTCAAAGCCTTTTTTCTTTCTTTCTTTCTTTCTTTCTTTCTTTCTTTCTTTCTTTCTTTCTTTCTTTCTTTCTTTCTTCTCTCTCTCTTTCTTTCTTTCTTTCTTTCTTTCTTTCTTTCTTTCTTTCTTCTTTCTTCTTTCTTTCTTTCTTTCTTTCTTTCTTTCTTTCTTTCTTCTTTCTTTCTTTCTTTCTCTTTCTTTTTCTTCTTTCTTTCTTCTTTCTTCTTCTTTCCTCTCATCGAGCTAACATAACATCTCAGCAGGACCTCCTGGGTGGAAAGCAGAAGGGTAAGTAGGAGTCATGTGGCTGACGGCTGGGATTGCGAGGCCAGGAGAGGCTCCAGGAACACGGTTCTACTCAAAGCCTAGGCTGTCCCTGGCCTGCTCAGTTTCCATTCTGGTTTACAATTTCCAAAGCATACCCACATCCATCATCTCAGCTCGTCCTTGTACACTTCCTGGAGTCTGTTTGAGGAGGCCGGGAGCAGCGTAGTGTCCAGGACTGGCCTGGTTCCGCCCCTGCCTCCTCTTCTATCTGGGCTACTTCTGCCTGTTAGCCTTCCTCAAGGCGAGAGTCATGTGAGGCCACCTGAACTGATGCCAGGAGGTGGCCCATCCGCATCAGGCCCGTGGGAAGCAGCCCCAAAAGGTAGGCTCTTGTGCCTACAGTCATCCACATTTTACAGGTGAGGAAACAGAGCCCCGTAGAGGCTCTCCCACTTTGTTCAAATCGACCTGGTGATGTTGGAAAGAGCTGGGGCCCAACCTGACTTCAGAGGTCCACCACTGTCATCAGATGTGTTTTCTTGTTCTTCCGGGCTTGGCCGAGCCGTGGTAAACCCTACATGTGGTTCTGTGGTTGCCCGCCCAGAGCCACCAGGAGCCGGGGGCTCCCCTTGGTGAGTGGTAGGATGCCCATCCCCCAGGCAGCCGCAGCCTGCTCTGGCCCACAGATGCGCAGGTCCTGTCTAGGGGGGGCGCTGGATGCTCTGGGCACATGTACGACGTGCCAGAGGCTGTGCCAACCTGGCGGCAAGATTCCTTCACTTCATTGGTTTGTTTTTAAAATCTGTGGTATAGAGGTTATGACCCCATTGGACAGATATGGAAATGGAGGCACAGAGACATGAAGTGACTCGCCTAAGGTCAAAGGTCTCCAGTGAGAACCCAGTTGTTCTGATCCTAAAGCCCATGTTCTTAGTCCCTCACCCTCTCACCCCTTCCTTATCTTGAACTTGGGGACAGCTGTGAGGGGCAAGGACAGGACATTTGGAGACACACAGGAAAGGAGGTCCAGCATACTTTCCAAAACATGGCCTCAGGGGTATTGCCCAGTTCCACGTACTGGGGCCTTGTCATTCTCCAGCAAGAGATGGAGCTGATTGCCCTGCCCCTTCTAACTCTGTGACTGCCTCAGTGAGCAGAATAGAGCCGAAGTGACACTGCATAACTTCCCAGGCTAAATCTTCAAAGGTGATACAGCTTCTCCCTGTCTATCTATCTGTCTCCGTCTCTCTCTGGAATCCAGCAGCCATATTATGAGGAAGCCGGGCCGCACGGAGAGGCCACTAGAGGTGCTCTGGCCAACAACCTCACTTAAGGTCTCAGCCGAGGCCAGCTTCAATGCGGGACATATGCATGGACCATTCTCCAAATGGTTCCTGCTCCTGACCACTACCGTCCCAGATACTGAATGTCAAGTGGAGCAGAGATGAACTATCCCCCGTACACCCTGCCCAAATGCAGATTTGAGAATAAAATCAATGTCATTGTTTCAAGCACTTAAGTTTTGGATGCACAGCACTGAGTAAGGAGAAGAGCTTTCTTCTTCCCCGGCAGCCCGGCAGCCCTCGGAGTCACCCCAGCCAGGTAGAGGTGAGCCCCTCCCCGTGTCCCACTCCCACCCTGCAGGCAAAACCAGGCCTCAGTCCTCTGCCGCTGCTGGGCCCGGCTCTGTCACTTGCAGCTACGTGCCCCTGGACAGGTCACCAACTCCTGTGATGTTCAGGGTCCTCTGTGTCACGTGGGAACTGCAATAGTACCTCCCAGGAGACTGGGGGATTCATTACAGTGCTCCTTAGGTGGATGCAGGCATATGAGGCCAGAGAGGAAGGATAAGATGTGGCTCCAGTCTCTGACTTGGTCAAGGGGAGGAGGAGGAGTGTGTTTCCAGGAGGCTGAAAAGTGGTCAGTTCTGGTTGCATTACGGGTGAGAAGCCAGGCTCCCTGCAGGACCAGGTCCGCAGGAGTGCGGCCTTCAGCTTGCTCACAGATGGAGCTATGGGAAGGAGAGGAGTAGGCCTGGGCAGGTGTGGCAGGATCTGGTCAAGGGTGATTGAGAGAAGTAGTGGAGGGCACAGTGAGCAGGATCTAGAAGGATGGACAGGGAAATCCCGCCGGAGCCAGGTGGGCTGACCGCACCTGTGCGTGGGCTTGGAGGCTGCTCAGAAACTGAAGGGAACCCTCCCTCCCCTCAACCCCGGCGGCCCAGCTCTATCTAGGGAGATAAAGTCACCGCAGAGGCTCCCAGGCCAGAGACATCCTTATCAGGCTGCCGTCTGGGGTACTTGGGAATGTAAACACGCAGCCCTGCGATGAGCCAGCCCTGGGAAGATACAAAGCAGATGCGCAGAGCGGTGGCCCCTGTCCCTGCCCCCATTCAGTCTGCAACCCTGTGCTTGGGGGTGGGGAGGGAATCCCAGCCTCCCCAGTAGCCTGGGGGTCCTTTACTCTTATGCCATGTGCCCTGCTGAGTGATCGGCTCCCATCAACCAACTGAAATCATGAGAAGCCCTTTAAGTAACTTTGTTAACATTTCCTTTTCCCAGAGAAGGAAGCCCCCGCACAGGGAGGGACAGCACTTACACAAGTTCCCAGAACTGGGATTTGAGCCCCAGAGGCCTGGCTCTGTAGACTGTGCGGTGAGGGCTGTGATCAGGGGCTCCGACCATAAATAGCCCTTGCTGGCTGAGCTGGAGTGAGATGGAGAGGGGTCAGCCCCGAGTGCGTGCCCCATAAGGCTCAGGCCCCTTCCCCACCACCCGCTCCCAGGCCCCTGCTGTGCCCATGGAGCTGGGACCTATGGCCTGGGGCTCCCAGGTCAATGAGGCCCCTTCACGATGTGCTCCCAGGACCCAGAGGTGCCCACATCAGGCAGCGGGAGTAGGGAAAGGGCTTGGGGTTTGGAATCCAAGAGATGGGAGTTTAAATTCTGGCTCTGCTCCAATCTGGCAGAATGATGCTCAGTAGGGCCTGCTCATCCCTGCACCTCATTTTCCCCACCTGTGGAACAAGGTGTGGCCTAGAAGCTCTTCCAGGGCCTTGGGCTCTGACATTCCAGACTGTGTGAACCTGAGCATCTGTGTCAAAACCAGCAGAAATGCAAGCAAGGGGCCATTTGCTGGTTTTCCTGGGGGAGGAGGCATTGAGCAAGAACCTGAAATATATATATATATCTTTCCTCTCCCTTTCCTCCCTGCTTGCCTCCCTTGCTTTACCCTCCTCCCAGCCCAACTAGATCTTGTCCCCAGGCTAAGGTGCTCCCAGGCTGGGCAGGGAGCTGTCAGCTTTGTGTCACAGGGGCTCAGATCAAGGTCTATACAGGATACAGTGAAAGAGGGAGCACAGAGTGAAAGAGGGGTCCAGATTCCTTATGAGAAAGTCCCTGTGGACATAGCCCTTGAAGAATGGGTGGGTGTTTGCCAGGCATACTGGGGGAGAAGGAGGAAAAAAAGCCTTGGGTAGAGGGAGGTAAGGGCCAAAGCCTGGAGGTGGGAATCTGAAAGGAAGTGTGTGTCCAGCCAGGATGGATGGCTAGAACCCAGGGGCTCACCAGGTCAGCAGGGGGCAGGAGCCAGAGGATTAAGAGGAAGGGCCTGGAACACCAGGCTAGGAAGCCTGGGCTCTCCCCTCAGGGTGCTGGGGAGCCATGGGATGGTTTTGAGGTGAGGAGGAGTGTGATCAGAACAGTGCATCCAAAATGTGTCTCTGGCTGCGGTTCAGAGGTTAGAGGTTGGACCAGAGTGGGGAGATGGGTGGGAGCCTGGGAGGGCACCAGAGACGTAGGCAAGAGAGGAGAGAGGAGACCAGAACCCAGTCAAGGGTAGTAGGCAAGGAGGGGCTATTTCAGAGATGAAGGGAAGGCCTCGGGGCTCGGGTGGTTATCAGGGGAAGGAAACCCCAGGTGTCTGGCTTGGGCACAGTGTGGGTGATGGTGTCCATCACTGACAGGTGCTAGAAAGTGGTAGTGTTACTGGGGTCCAGAAACAGGTTCTATTTCGGACACACAAAGCATTCTTATGTGGTGGCTGGATCCTGGGCTCAGGGCCTGACCCTAGGAAGGCAGGCTCCACTTCAGGCATGGGAATGGGATGTGGGGGTGGGGAGGGGATGAGAAAGGCCACTGCAGAGGGAGTGTAGTGGGGAGTGACTAGGACAAGGAATGAGACATTGGGAAGATGTCCCAGGTGTCTTCTCCAGGGTCTGGAGAAGAGGCCTCAGGGATCAGGATAACAGAAACCTGTGGGTGGCATGGGTGGCTCGGCCCATCCTTCCATCCACAAGCTGACCTCACCCTATAATTGTAGATGATCTGAGCTATATGGGCTTCTGTTCTGTGTGTGCAGTGTGGGGGTTAGACTAGAAGACCTCCAAGCCGCTTCCCTTTCTGACTTTTTCCAGCTTCTTTGTTTCCCTCTGGCCCTTACTGACCATGCAGCATTATACAAGGCTTCCCCCGACTCTGGGCCCCAGCTGCCTCTAATCCAGAGCCTGTATTAGACAGGAATGATCTCTAAGGTTGCACAGAGGGCCTCAGTGTTTGTTCAAAGAGAAAGCCAGCAGATTCCAGCTGCCAAAGCCCCAGACTTTGCTCCTCTCCAGGAGTCCACACTCAGCCCTGCCTCACAGGACAGTTGGCCTGCCCCCTGCTCTCAATTAGTCAGCTCCTAGGACATGGACACAGCCTATCTGCTCCCAGCCCTCCAGCTCCCTGACCCCCCTGAGTGCCCTGGAGCCAGAGAGGAGGAGCCTGCAGGCCTGAGCTTTCCCTCCAATCTCAGGATTAGAGCCAGCTCCTCAGAAAAACCCCATCAGAATATAAAAAATAGTGAAAGTGAATAAAGGGGAAAGGAGAAAAAATGAGTGGGAAATATCAGAAAGGGAGACAGAACATGAGAGACTCCTAACTCTGGGAAACGAACTAGGGGTGGTGGAAGGGGAGGTGGGCAGGGAGCAGGGGTGACTGGGTGACGGGCACTGAGGGGGGCACTTGATGGGATGAGCACTGGGTGTTATGCTATATGTTGGCAAATTGAACTCCAATTTAAAAAATATATGTAAAAAAAAGAAAGAGAACCCCCATCAAACCCAGAGCAGGGGTGTGCTGACTCTGAGCAGACCCTGGAATTCAGAAAGATGGCAGCTGGCAGCAGATAGACAATGACCTTTGTCTGGGTTTTTAAACTTTCTTTTCTTTCACATGCAGCCCCCTGGCCACAGTCCTCTGAGGAAGGTAGAACAGGAAGGAAGAGCTGTTACTACACAGATGCAGAAACTGGGGCTCTCGGAGGAAAGAACTTGCCCAAAGTCCCACAGCAGTTATGGAGCTGGGACTCAGACTTTGGCTCTGCCACAAAGCCCATCATCTGCAGAGACTTCTGACTCTGATTCCCACAGTTCCTCCAGAACTCACATCCTATCCTAGGGTCCCCCAGGCAGATGGGAGAGGTCAGGAAGAAGGAAGGCAGGACAACCTGAGCTTGGTGAGCTGCATACCATATTGCCATCACCTGCACCAATGTGGGAGTTTCACCCTGTTACCCTGCCTCCTCATGGACCTGAGGCTATGCCGAGCCCTCAAGGCCTCAGGCCGCTTTGCCCAGCTGGCTGTCTGGCCTCTTCTCTCCTTTCTTCCCGTTTTGTCCCCTGAGCTCCTGCCACATGGTCTTCTTTGCTTTCTTAAACATACCAGGCTTACAGCCACAGGGCCTTTGCATATGCAGTTCCCCTAGTTTAGAAGGCATGCCCCAAGTCCCAACCCCTTCCATGTCCACAGT
This sequence comes from Vulpes lagopus, assembly GCF_018345385.1. NCBI lineage: Eukaryota > Metazoa > Chordata > Mammalia > Carnivora > Canidae > Vulpes > Vulpes lagopus. The sequence goes on along the minus strand of NC_054838.1, from coordinate 27,575,444 downwards.
TAATGCCTCTTTATCCCTCCATCTTTTTAAAATAACAACTTTATTGATATGTAATCCATATATCATATAATTGACCTATCTAAAACATAAAATTCAATGGTTTTTAGTATATCCACAGATCTGGGTAACCATCACCACAATCAGTTCTGGGACATTTACATTCCCTTCTAAAATATACTCAGCAGTCACTGTCTCCCAACAACCCCCCCACACACACACATGCACATATCATTCATTTGACAACCACTAATCTGCTTTCTGTCTATAGGTTTCCCTATTCTGGACATTTCATACTATTTGGAATCTTATAATATGTGGTCTTTAGGGACTGGCTTCTTTCACTTGGCACAATGTTTCCAAGATCCATTCATGTTGTGGCAAATACCAGGACCTCATCCCTTTTAATGGCTGAATAATATTCCACCGCATGGATGATAACATGTTTTATTTATACATTCATAAATTGAAGGACATTTGGGTTGTTTCCACAATTTGGCCATTGTGAATAATTCTGCTATGAACATTCATGCACAAATTCATGTGTGTGGACATACGTTTTCATTTCTCTTGCATGTATCCCTAGGAGTAGACTTGCTAGATTATATGGGAATTCTATGTTTAATCTTTTGAGGAACAGCCAGATTGTTTTCCACAGAGGTTGCATCATCTTCCATTACAACTAGCAGGGTGTTAGGGTTCCAATTTCTCCACATTCTCATCAATACCTTTTATTATCTGTTTTTGTATTGTAGTGAGTGTGAAGCGATATCTCACTGTGACTTTGAGTTACATTCTCTAATGACTAATGATATCAGATAATTTTTTCCATGTACTTAGCCATGTGGACACCTTCTTTGGAGAAATAACTATCCAGATCCTTTGCCAAGTTTTAAATTTGTCTTCCTGTTATTAACTTTTAAGAATTCCAGATATATTTCAGATACAAATCCCTTATCAGATATATGATTTGCAAAAATGTTTTAAAGATCATATTTATTTATTTATTTATTTATTTATTTATTTATTTATTTGAGATTATGAGAGAGCAAGAGAGAGCTGGATGGGGGCAGAGCAGAGAGAGAGAGGAAGAAGCACACTCTCCACTGAGCAGGGAGCCAGATATGGGGCTTGATTTCAGGACCCTGAGATCATGACCTGAGCTGAAGGCAGCAACTTAACTCACTGAGCCACCCAGGCCCTCCATGTCTTCCCATTCTTGATGGTGTTCTCTGAAGCATAAAAAGAGAGAGAGAGAGAGAGAGACAGCATAGAAGCAGGGGGGATAGCAGGAGGGAATGTCAAGCAGACTCCGTGCTCAGTGCAGAACCCAACACAGGGCTCCGTTTCATGCCCCAGAAATCATGATCTGAGCTGAAACCAAGAGTCAGATGTGTAACTGTGCCACCCCGGCACCCCAAAAGTATTTAATCTTGATGATACCCAACATTTTTAATTTTCTTTTTGTTGCTTATGTTTTTGATGCCATATCCAAGAAATTTTTGCCTGATCTAAGGTCACAAAGACTTACAATCATGTCTCCCTCTAAGAGTTTGTAGTTTTAGTCTTTACATTGAGATGACCGATTCATTTAGAGGTAATTTTCGTGTATGCTGTATTTGCTGAGATAGGGGCTTGACTTCATTCTTTCGCATGTTAATGTCCAGTTTGCCCAGCACTTTTTGCTGAAAAGACCGTCTTTTCTTTCATGGAATAGTCTGGACATCATTGCCAAAAATCAATTGCCTGTCAATGTCATCGTTTGCTTAAACCCAGGCATCACTTCCTCGGGGAAGCTTCTGTTGATAATGCTCAATCTCTGCTTAGCCAGGTTACCCAGTAGATACAAAACACATAGGTAGCACCGTAGGTTATAAATGATATTTATAGGCCCATATAATGTCGTCATGAGCACACCCTCTAGAGACAGACAGCTAAGCTTCAAATCCCAGCTTTGCCTCTTCCTAGCAGCCTGCTGTATCATTTTGCCTTGTCTACCTCAATTTCCTCATCTGCAAATAGAGGATTCACTTACCTGATAAGGTTGTCGTGGGAGTTGATATATGTAAGGGACATTGTAGGGGGTAATAAGGTTGAATGTATGAGCTCTGAGTGATCACTATCATCTCCTTAGACCTTAAACTCCTCGAGGGCAGGAATCCTATCTGTTGTGGCTTCCCCCGAATCCTCGGGGTCAGCACCATGCCTGGCACAGAGAGGGCACTCTGGCTGTGTGACTTCTCTGGCTCTCTAAACCAGCCCATTGGCTACACAGGTGGTTCATTGCTTTCCTTTATGGGGATGCAGGACTTTCTCTTCACCTGAATGAAATAAGAGAAACCCCATATAGAACACAAATAAAGGGAACTGCACACCCGAGGTCCCCCAAACCAGACAGGACACACTGTGAAAATCACTGTCCGGGATATGCTCCTACATGCTTCCCAGGCTCAGCTTAGAGCAGCCGTGATTCAGAGGCAGCTGATGTCTGAGGCTCTTAATTCAGCCCAAATGCTGGAGGTCTGTGTCTTGTGGCATGGGGGAGGCGGAGGGCCACATTCCAAAGGGGAAAGCTCTTTCTTCCTTCTGTCCATGGGAGGAGAGTGATGCTCCCTGAGGTTGCCTGAACACCACTGATAAGCACGTCCTTGCTCTCTTGCTCTTCTTCCCTCCCCCCTCAGCTTCCTGACCCAGACCTGGAATGGCCTAGCCTTCTGGACCAAGCCTTCTCCTGCCTGTCCCTCCACCCTGATCTCAGACCCAGCCCCCTTCCAGGAAGGCTTGCTATATTCCTGCCCAAGTCACCTACCCTCATTTCACCTGGGAGACAATCCCTGGGAGGCCTAGGGAGGAGAGTTACTCATCCAGGGTCATGGCACAGCACATAGGTTGCAGAGCAAAGACTCAAACCCCAGGCTTCCGACTCTGAGTCTGACTCTCCCTTCAAGAGCTGCCTCCAGTGCACTTATAAAGAGCCACCATCCATGTGACAACAGGAGCAGGACCAGACCAGGAGGTTCTGGGCAGTAGCCAAGCTCTGCAGCCCTTGGGAGAAGGGAGAGCCCCAAGAGAAGCCAAAGCTTCTCAAAGGCAGAAGGCTCAATGCTTCACCCAGGAAGAGATCCCTGGCCATGGTGGGAGGCAAGGTCTCCACTTGGTGGGCTAGGAACATGAGCTGTAAGCTAGGAAGATCTGCTGGGGTGGCCACAATCTCTCTGACCCACAGCCTCCCCTGTCCCATGCCATGAGGGTCACGGTGTTCACATGGCTGGGTTGCTGTGAGGGTCATGGGTTGCCGTGAGGGTGAAATGAGCAAGGACCTCAGCCCTCTGAGCCCTGCACGGATGCAGCTGTCACACTGTCCTTAGTGCCAGGCAAGCTGTCAGCTGGGCCCCTTGCCTAGTCCCTGTGAGGAACAGATCTAGGCACCTACGGAGGGGATAATTGGCTTCCATATTTCTCTCAGGTCTTTGAGTCTGTGGAGGGTCTTTTGTTTTAGGAACTCTATTTCTACCAGAATCAAAAAGAGGTTTATAATGCTAGCAGTTTGGAGGAATGAACTTGGAAGAGTCATCAGTGAATTGGGGAGTCACTTTGGATTAAATTTTAATGTCGCTCAACTCCGATTTCCTTGAGGACATTATCTTCAATAGTCTGGTTAGACAAAGAGGGCATAGAAATGGGAATGTGTGGGATGGGGGGTGATGGGAGCAGCTAAGAAAAGCACAGGAGCTTCTGTGTCCCCATGCAGTGCATCCTAGTGTGGCAAACTCCAGGACAAGTTAGTCGACCTTTCAGAGCCTCAGTTTCCTCATCTGTAAAATAGAAGATGAGATGTTACACGTGAAAGGCACTGCTCCCTTTCGAACATGGGCAGTCAGAGCTCCTCTTTGGAGCCTTTAAAGCCTTTAAAGCTCTCCCTACAAGATGAGGAAAAGCCCCCCACCCCCTGGGGGAGCCTGGAGTACTTCCTGGAGGCAGTGGCTGGGCCCAGGAGGATCCGGAAGACAGAGGCAACAGCCTAAGCAACAGCATGGCAGTAGAACAAGCAACAAAAGCAGAAAAAAGTGAGAGTACAACCAACTAAAAAGCTTCTACACAGCAAAGGCAACCATCCATCCATAAAATGAAAGGGAAATCTACTGAATGGGAGAAAATATTTGCAAATCATCTATCTGATAAAGGGCTGGCATCCAAACTATAGAAAGAACTCATACCACTCAACAGTAAAAAAATGGGCAGATCTGAAGAGACATTTTCCAAAGAAGACACCCAGATGGCCTGCAGGTATGTGAAAAGCTGTTCTACATCACTGATCATGGTGTGTGTGTGGGGTGGGGGTGGGGATGCAAATCAAAACCACAATGCCCTACCACCTCACACCTGTCAGAAGGACCAGAATCAAAAAGACAAAAAATAACAAGTGTTGGCGAGGAGGTAGAGAAAAGGGAACCCGTGCACTGTTGGCAGGAACGTAAACCAGTGCAGCTGGTGTGGAAAACAGTATGGAGGGATCCCTGGGTAGCTCAGTGGTTTAGCGCCTGCCTTTGGCCCAGGGCGTGATCCTGGAGTCCCGGGATCGAATCCCATAGAAGACTCCCTGTGTGGAGCCTGCTTCTCCCTCTGCCTGTGTCTCTGCCTCTGTGTGTGTGTGTGTGTGTCTCTCATGAATAAATAAATAAAATCTTTAAAAAAAAAAGGAAAAGAAAACAGTATGGAGAGCCTCCAAAAGAGTCAAAAATAAAAATTAAAAATAGAACTACTGTATGATCCAGCAATTACACCTCTGGGTATTTACCCACAGAAAACGAAAACACTAGAAAAAATAATCTGCATCTTCAGGTTCACTATAGCATGACACCATAGCCAAGATACAGAATCAGCCCAAGTGTGTATCAGTGGATGAATGGATAAAGAAGATGAGATCTATGTAGATATAAATCAGTGTATCTTTGTATGTATACAATGCAGTATTACTCAATCAGAAAAAAGAATGAAATCTTGTCGTGATGACAACATGGATGGAGCTAGAAGGCACCATGCTAAGTGAAATAAGCCAGACAGAGAAAGACAAATACTGTATGATCTCGTTTGTATGTGGAATCTTAAATAATAATAATAATTAGAAAAACCCAAGCTCATAGATACAGAAAACAGATTGCTGGTTGCCAGAGATAGGCAAAGTGAGGTGTGGTAAAAATGAGGGAACTCTTTTTGTTTGTTTATTTCTTTATTTAAAAGATTCTATTTATTTATTTGAGAGAGAGAGTAGGAGTGCATGTGAGGGCGAGTGAGAGCAGGGCGTGGGGGTGGCAGAGGGAGAGGGAGAAGCAGACTCTGCTCTGAGTGCCGAGCCCAGTGCGGGCTTTATCCCAAGACTCTGAGATCATGACCTGAGCTGAAACCAAGAGTCAGATGCTTAACTGCTTAACCCAGCCACCCCTGAACTCTTCTCTTTTAAATAAATTGAATTTAAAAAGGAAAAGAGTATGGCAGCAGGAAACCACAGGGCTGCAGAGATCGGAGCCTTTGGGGTGGGGGGATCCATGGAGGGGAGTCCAGGAAGAAGGTAGGGGTGAGGATGCAGCTGAGTTTGCGGGGAGCTCAGGTGACCTGCTCTGAGTCATCCGCAGGGGCAGGATTCTAATTGGGGCCTGTCTGCCGCCCCAGTGCTCTGGGCCACATCTGGGAAGGGCTCCTGGATCTATTCTCAGAGTTCCCAGGGGATGGGGAGGGCCTCGTGATTCAGGTCGGCTCTGCTGTTGACACAGCTTCCTGACATCATGTTGAGGGGCAGGTTCCTGGAGGGCGTGGCCTCCCAGCCGCCACCCCCGCAGCTCCTCAACCCACAGGAGGATCAAGGGAAGTGGGGTTTGACCCATGCCCAAATTATTCATCAAACAACCCAAAGAGGCCAACAAGAGACGCCCACGTTAATAAAAATAATTCCCTAAATGTGATCAGAAGCATGGGAGCTAACTCTGTGTGTCACTCCTTCCTGTGAGGTCACTCTCACTACCCTCCTTCCACAGATGAGGAAATTGAGACTCACGGAGAGAAGTGGCTCCACCGAAGCCAGTCATGTAGAGACTGTGCCCCAAGGGGCATCTGTGTGTGTTGTGTGTGTGTGGTGGGGGGCAGGTCTGGACATAGCAGGGAGGAAACCACAGCCTGGGGACGTTAATCCAGTCTTGGGAGGGGTGGCTGGACGTAGGGTCTCTCATTGCCTTCCCCACAGGCCCTATAGCAGGAACAGTAAACTGCAGGAGCATGTGCAATGATGTGGGCGTGAGACCCGGTGGCCCGGGCAAAGCTCAGTGTGGAGTGCAGGCGTGTAGTGCTCGGGTGAGGAAGGTGGGCTCTGCGGGGGTGATGGGGCCGGTGTCCTGGGCAACCTGCTGGCATATTACAGGGAGACCGTGGTCCAGGAAAGGGGGATTGTCTATTCTAGGTTCAACTAGAATACAGCAGCCCAGAGCTGAAGTGAGTTGCCTTCCTCCTGTGGCCCTGAAGCAGCCCCCATTCAGAGTCCCGAAATGTAGGCACCTGGCTTCATCTGAACTGGCGTGAGTGCTGCACTCTCCCAAGGGAACTGCTTCAAGGGCCGAGGCATATTGGAAGGGCATGTCCCGGTACCAGGGCCACCTCTGTTATAGCATCTCACATGGCACTCGGGGATCCTCCCCACTCCTCCCCACCGCAGGTAAGACCTGATTTACCCGCAGGCTGAGTACAGTTTGTTAATGGGCAATAGATTGATTTTTGAGCTCTGATCCCTGCTGGACGCAGCTCTCCTCTTTGACCAGCTGCCCTTCTCCTGGCCTGGCAGCAAGGCCAGACAATGGTCAGTCATTGGACCACCCCCAAGGGTGTCTGGATTTGGCCTCCGGCCTGCCAGGGTCAGAGGGGACCTTCCTGTGTGGCTCTGACTAACAAGCCCCTGGCTCTGGGAAGCATCAAAACAGAACCCGTTGCCAGGGCGACCTCCAGACCCAGCGGCCTGGGACCTGGGGCTTTGGCTACCCCGTACTGGCTGCTGGCATGAGCATTACAGTACAGCCCTCTTTGGCTCTGCCAGGCTATGCAGGAGAATAAGGCTCGGGGAGAAGATGTCTGGGCCATTGGGGCTGGCTCAGCCTGGAGGGACCTCGCAGGGCACCTCAATGCATGGACCAGGGTGCCGGGCAGCAGCGTAGGCACCTCCCCAGCTCTCCCTCACCACCCCATCCATCACACAGCCTGTACCTCTGCCTTGTCCAGAACTTCTGGCATTCTCTCCTTCCCACTCCTCCCTGCCCTCAGCCCCAGGCCCAGCTCAGGCTCCCTGAGTCAATCTAGATCAAAACTCAGCCTTCCCTCTAGACTTTAGGCCTCCAGACCCTAAAGTATGTCTCCATCATTCTCAGCCAGGGATGAATCTCACCATTTCCCCCCACCAGGAAAAGCAAAGTTCATACAGTCTAACCAATATAAACACTTAATAATTTATTTTTTTAACACTTAATAATTTATAAATTATATACATGTGCCACCATACAAATATCATAGATAAGGGATCCCTGGGTGGCGCAGCGGTTTGGCGCCTGCCTTTGGCCCAGGGCGCGATCCTGGAGACCCGGGATCGAATCCCACGTCGGGCTCCCGGTGCATGGAGCCTGCTTCTCCCTCTGCCTTTATCTCTGCCTCTCTCTATCTCTCTGTGACTATCATAAATAAATAAAAATTAAAAAAAAAAACAAATATCATAGATAAATAATAAAATACATACCAAAAAATAGAAACTGAAAAAAATGGAAGGGTTAATGCCTATTTATGTTTTGTTTTCTTTGTATTTAATAGCATTAAACAAAGCTTCTTGCTCTAACTATATTATTACCCAAAGTTGTGATTAAGTGTGTTTTTTTGTTGTTTATTTATTTTAAATTTTTATTTTTTAAAGTAATCTCTACACCCAACATGGGGCTTGCACTTACAACCCCAAGATCAAGAATCGCATGCACCACCAACAGAGCCAGCTAGGTGCCCCCAGTGTATTTCATTTTTTAAAAGAATCTAGGTTTAAAGATGCAATGCACTCATTTGAGAATCTGGTACTAACTCCACATTTTCCACTTGGGTTAATGCCTGTTGTAGTTGAAAAATACACCTTGCAAGAGCAGAAGCACCACAGGGAAGAAGTGTGTTGCTGCCATGCTGACTATATTGCAAGTGCAATTTTCAGTTCTCTGCAGAGGTTTTTGCTGAAATTTGGTTTAAATGAGATCAGTTGGTAATTGGACACTAATCAAATGGGGTTATTTTTTTATATTTTTGATAAATTCAAACCCCCCTGAAACTCTTAGAAGATTTTACAACAGCTTATAAAATTCTATTTCCCTGTTTTTTTCATTTTGGTTTTTTTTAAAGAATTTTAAAATTTATTTATTAGAGAGAGAGAGCAAGTGTGAGAGAGAGAGAGCATGAGTGGGGGGGGGAGGCAGACTCCTCATTGAGCAGGGAGCCTGATGCGATGAGACTTGAACTCAGGACCCTGGGATCATGACCCAAGATGAAGGCAGACACTTTTTTTTTTAAGATTTTATTTATTTATTTAAAAAAAAGATTTTATTTATTTATTCATGAGAGACCAGAGAGAGAGAGGCAGAGATACAGGCAGAGGGAGAATCAGGCTCCCTGCGGAGAGAGCCTGATGTGGGACTCGATCCCAGGACCTGGGAATCACACTCTGAGCCAAAGGCAGACACTCAACCACTAAGCCACCCAGGTGCCCTGCCAGGCTATTTATTAAATGTTAGTAGACCTTAAATTTTTCTTCCTTTTTAAAAAAAGGTGAAAATAAGTCTGCATGAAAGTTCTAGAACATTCTTTCTACATGAGTGGATCACCTTGTGCACCCCATTTTGGATCCCTCTGGCTGCACAGCAGGGTCCTTGGCCATATGTTCACAGCTCCTCAGGATCTGTGTCAGTCTTTCTCACATCTTGGTTCCCATGCAAAACTAGATTCAGTGTTTCCAAGTACATTGCACATTTTTGTGTCTTTCTAGTACAAGATGTTTTGCCTGATATGCCCATTCCCAGTGGACTAGCTCAAAACTCTATCCTTTCTTCAAGAGCCAGCCCCAGGCCACCCGCCTATAGAGTCTGATTCTCCGTCCAGATTTCCTTATTCAACTATTCAACAAATATTTCCTGAGCACCTACTATATGCCAGATACTGATCTAGAGGCCGCAGGGCATGTAGCAGTTAACCAAACAGACAAAAATCCCTCTCTCTGGGAGCTGGCATTCTAGTGGGGTAGACGCTGATGTTGTAGGGTCAGTCCTTTTGCTGCTTACCCACAGGTCATTGGCTATTTTCAAGTTTGTCTCCCCAGGAAAGCATTTGTTCCTAAGAGTAGGGACTTCGGAGCCTGAAATCCAAACCCAGGTCCTAGCCCAGATTAGGGGGCCGATAGATAAGGTGGGAATTAACAAATAATTCAGGGGTAACCCACAGCCGTAGATGAGGATCATGAGCCAAATCCAGGCTGAGCCCTCCAAGCACCTGGGCCCGCCACAAACACCATTCCCAAGAGCCTCACCCTGCTCCTCTGAGAAGGAACTGGACAGCCCCCTGTGGCCGGCAGGAACCACTTCCACCTCCGAGTGTCCCTATATTTAGCACTCTGCTGTGACCTTGGAGCCCTGTGCTGCCCATGGCCGGAGGGAATTGCCCGGGCAGCTTTGATGGCCTGTTTTCCCAGGCCCTGCTCCCGCTTCCCAGACCCTCTGAATCCCTGCAGGAGGTGGGGCCCCAAGCTTGAGGCCCCCCTCCACTGGCAGGTTCCGCATCCCAAAATAGCATCAGCACTTGGCAAGGAGAGATGGCCACCTGTAGGGCTAGAGCTGCCTGGGGCGGCGGGAAGGGGGGCATCGCCTGGAAAGAAACCTCCCAGCCTGCACACTCTGAGTTCCCTGATCCTCTCTGAGCACGGTCCTTGGCCTCTAATTCCTCCACTGTGCGTTAAGGCTGACTACGACTCCAGAATAAAGCCGTGCCCCTCATCTCCCACCACTCACCCCACCATGCCACCCCAACACTAGCCACACTGTTCACTTAGATCCTGACCGGGCACAGGGCTGCCCACCTCCCCCACCCGCACCCCAGGAATGTCTTTGTTGAAATGCAGCCAGTCTGCAAAAAATCAGTTCAAATGCTACCTGACCCACAGAGGCCCTCCTCTGCCGTGGGCTCAGGGGAATCGGCTTTGGGGCAGAGCTCTCTGTCCCTGGTCCCTGGGCTTGCCTTCTCTGGAACTTCTGCTTGGTTCAAAATGCCCAGACTGATGGTTGGAGGAAGGCGGTTCCAACCTCCATTTACTGTGTGGCTTTGGGGGGTGTCATCCCTTTGTCAGGCCCTCAGTCTCCCTGCCTGTGAAATGGAGACGTTGTAGGACATGACTTCTTGGGGCTTCCCGGAGGCCAAACCTGAGATTCACCATCTGGGGACATAAGGTCATTTTGGAAGACAGAACACGCTCTGGCCCTCTAGCTCCTGGAGGTGCGGTCTCCTCCTCCTTTCACCATCCTGCCCCACAGAGCCAGTTGGCACTGAGGCAGGTGTGGGCTCCTGAGGGCCGGGCACTCTGGCTGGTGCCCCTGGGATGGGGCACTGGGGTGGGGCTGGCTTCCAAACCTCCCATGTGAGGAGGCCTCCCCGTCACCAGCCATCTGGTTCAGGTTTCTCCCTCTCCGCTGGGGCGTTCAGCCGGCAAGTCTTGTCAACTGGAATGAGACATCCCAACCACAGCATTTCCACACTCTTGACTTCGACAGGGCACAGGCCCAGGAGTTCCACACGGACCACCGGGATCTCGGCAGGATGATAAGAAACCCCAGCAGAGGTGCTCTGGAGCTCGGACAGCCCCCGTTCTCGCTGGGCTCCGGGGAGGTAACAAAGCCTCCAGAGGATAGTCAGGTCTCTCCAGGTCGGTGAAACCCCCTGAATTCCCGGGGGGGGGGGGCGCTCTCCTCTCAGCAGAGGTTGGAGGCAGCTTCCAGGAGCTTTGCCATCTAAACCAGACCGCATGTTCCATCAGGGCAAGGACGGTAATTATTCAACGGAAATTTATTCAGTATGTGCACCCTATGCCAAGCACTGTTCTAGGCACGGAGGTACAGCAGTGAGTAAAACCGGCACAGCCCTTGCCCTCCTGGGACTGACATTCTAGTGGAGGGAAGTGGACAAGTAAACATATAATATCCCAGGGAGCCATAAGTGCTCTGAAGGCAAATGAAGTGAAGAAAGGGGACTACAGGAAGGGCTGGGAGGGGGGCTTGCTTTAAAGAGGCCGGTTAAAAAGTGTCTGACTCTTGATCTCAGCTCAGGTCTTGATCTCAGGGTCAGAAGTTCAAGCCCCACGTTGGGCTCCGTGCTGAGTGTGGAGCCTACTTAAAAAGGGGCGGGAGGGAGGCACCTGGGTGGCTCAGTGGTTGAGCATCCGCCTTTGGTTCAGGTCATGATCCCGGGGTCCTGGGATCGAGTCCTGCACTGGGCTCCCCACAGGGAGTCTGCTTCTCCCTCTGCCTATGTCTCTGCCTCTCTGTGTGTGTCTCTCATGAATAAATAAATAAAATCTTTAGAAAATAAGATAAATAAATAAACAGGCTGGTCTGGAATGTTGACACCCTCGCTCTGAAAGTTGACATTTGGATCAAGACCTGGAACAAGTAAGAGAGGGAGCTGTGGGGATATCTAGAGGAGGAATGTTCCAGACAAAACAATTGGTATAAAGGCTTTGAAGCAAGAGTGTGTGAGGAGTGGTGCAGGACCAGAAAGTGAGGCTGTGGCAGAGTGGGCGAGGGGGAGAGAGAAGGAAAGCATGGGAGTAACGGAGGCTGAGGGGCAAAGCAGACTGAACAGCGCCATTTAATTTTTTCTAATTAAAAAAAATTATTTATTTTGTAGACAGAGAGAGAGAGAGGGAGGGAGAAAAAACGTGTGAGCTGGAGGAGGGGCAGAGGGAGCAGGAGAGAAGCAGACTGTGCCGAGCGTGGAGCCTGAGGTGGGGCTCAGTCTCACGACTCTGAGATCATGACCTGAGCCGAGATCAAGAGTTGGATGGTCAACCGACTGAGCCCCCAGGCGTGCCCAGTGTCTTTACATTTTTGTTGATTACAAGCTACAGTAAGACATAAACTTTATAATATAATCCAGTATGAACATGTACGTACAAAAATAACACCAAAGGAAACATTTCATAAGACATAGCTTTACTATATGTATGCATCTGTATATATTTTATTTTATATCATACATATTTTATTTTATCTAATCCAAAAAATAATTCTGGTTATGATCCTTCAGTTGATTTCCTGACCCACTAAAGGGTCACGGCCCACAGTTTGAGAAACAGTGGCATAGAGCCATAGAGACCACTGCAAGGAGTGAGCTGGAAGCCATTGGACAGGTTTGTGCAGAAGAGTGACATGATCTGTTTTGCTTTTTTTCCATTGTTTAAATTAACGTGTAATTTACATGCAGTAAAATATACCCTTTCTAGTGTACACTTCTGCAAGTTTTGGCAAATGTGTGCAGTCGTGTAAACCTCTTGTTTTGTTTTTAAGGGGGTCACACATGCTGCTGAGTTGAGACAAGGCTGGAGGAGGCAAACATGGCCACAGAGAGACTGGCTAGAGGCTGTTGGAATGGCCAGGATGAGGGGTGGTGGCTCGGGCAGCTTCGGTATGTGTTTCTTTTTTTAAAAAATAAAGATTTTATTTAAAAATTCATAAGAAACACACAGAGAGAGGCAGAGACACAGGCAGAGAGAGAAGCAGGCTCCCTGTGGGGAGTTCAATGCAGGACTCAATCCCAGGACCCCAGAATCACAACCTGAGCCAAAGGCAGACTCTTAACCACGGAGCCACCCAGGTGGCCCCGAGTGTATTTCTGAAGGCTGAGCTTAAGGATCTGCTGACTCTTGGGATGCGGGGTGTGAGAGGCACTGCAGAGTGGCCATGAGGTCAGGAGAAGCTGGAGGGACAAAGGAGGGAAAGGATCGAGGGAGAAAATCGCAAGTTGTAGATTAGTGGAGCCAACTGTGAAGGTCAATGAGACACACTCATCTGGAGCAACTGGGGAGCCAGGGGAGGGCTCCAGCCGCAGGTTTGAGCATTGGCATCTCTGCTGTCTGATGACCTGGAGAGCCACTGCCTACCTGAGATGGCCAAGGGAATGTGTGCGTGGAAAAAGCCCCAGGTGCTGGCCATGTTAAAGGGGTAAACGGTGATGGTCAGGTGTCCCCAGCAGAGGAGGGACAATAAGCTTCCGGTGGGGTGGGCAGAGACCCAGGCCCGGTGAACAAAATGCCTCTGTATCTAAGTTGAACAAGAAGAGGGCAGAAGATTGATCGCTGTAGCTCTCTTGGACTTTATTCCATAGATACTGGGGGGTGTCTATGGTGGCAGGTGTCTGAGCAGGTAGTGGCTTGAGTTGAGCTGTACTTCAGGAAGATTAATAATAATTATTATTATTATAATATATCGTGATTGTTTATTATAATTATATTGTATTGTTTATTTATCATTCGATTGAACTCTCCAGCTGATCAAGCCCTGTGCTAGTAGTTTAGGCATATTGACTCATAAGCCCTCCCATGGGCCCCCTGTGGCAGGTACTACTATTGCCGACTTCCAGGGGAAGACAAGGAGAGGCTCAGGTACCCATGGAGCTGGGCCTGCAACCCAAGCAGTCTGGCTCCAGAGTAAGACTCGGCAAAGACGAAACAATCCACTCCTGGGAGCAGAGTCTGGATTCTAACTCAGAGTTTTTGGCCTATTGCCCAGGTGCTGGTGACCTTGAGAAGGTCACTGAAGAGATCTGGGCTCCGACCTCCAGCCTCTGCAGCTATGGGCAGGACTATTTGGTTTCCAGCTGCCCCAATGCTTTGCCTTTGGCTCCTTTGCCTTCTGGTGCCGGTGGCTTGGGTGTCCAGCACTACCCCTATGCATCCCAGCCCAGTGGCCAGAGCAGCCCAAGAGGCTCCTGGGTGGGATTTGGCTGTCACAGGACTTGGGTCTTTGCTCTTTGGCTGGCTTGACCTTCCCTGGGGTTCTGCTCCCCTGCCCAAAGCAGTTAGTTTCTTGAAGAATCTGTCACCATCTGGTCCCCATGTGCTGCCTGTGGGTCTGTCTGGGGCGCTGGAGGTTTCCATTCCAGCCCAAAGTAATTGTTACCAGAGGTGTACAAGACAGGGGCGGGGGACGGGGGGGTGGGGGGAGGCAGAGGGAAAGGAGAAGGGGAAGGGGTGGGGCATCGTCCAGAGCAGCAGGCAGGGCTTTGGTGGCTTAAAGGAGGGAGCGTGAGACAGAGGCCAGGAGAAAATCAGAGACCAAAGGTGACAGGGAGAGAGACTCGGAGACAGAGCTGGGCAAGATGAGGACTAAAGCTGAAGTGACCGTGGTGGAGCAGAGTTGATGGAGCAACAGCGATATAGCCCGACAGGGAGAGAAAGGCATGGAGAGATGGACCCTCAGAGAGGAAGGAGGAGGTGAAGGAGCTGGGCTGGGAGCACTCCCAGGCAGCCGAGCGGGAAGTTTCAGGGCAGTCAGGAGCCTCTCAGAGCCCTGCCTGCCAAGAACTCCCACCCTCTGGCCACCCTCTCAGGCCCAGGGAGCCCCTGTGTCTCCTCCTCAGGAGGCATGAGGGCTGGCTAGGCAAGTCTGCAGGCCTGAGACTGGGACTAGTAGGGTAGATCAGACTTCAGCCACAAATGCCCTTGCCCCAGGCCAGCTGGTCCTAGCTCATGCCACTCACCAACCTCCACGTCCACACAGCCCCAAGAGGCACAGAAGCTACCACCGGCATATCAAACACTTTCCATGGGAGAGTGAAGAGTGGCCAGAGAGCGGCTTGCCCAAGGTAACACAACCAATCAAAGCCTGACTCATATTCTATTTTGCCTTGGTCCATCCAGGAGGGCTGGAGTGTACAAATCCTACACCCAGGATGAGGGCAGCCTCAAGCCAGCCCTTTCTTAGGCCAGGGAAAGTCTAGTGATGGCCACTCAGGGTGAGGTCACTGATGGGATCCGTGTGTTAAGTCTTGTCCCCCACCACAGACCTCCCGGCCCAGCCTCAAGAGGTCCAGGAGATAAGAGTGGGGAGGGGGGGTCTGTGCTGTGTCAGTCCAGGCATAGTGCCCAGAGATGATGTATGCTGAGGCCAAGGCTGAGAAACAGAAGAGAAAGTGGCCCCACCCTGCCACCTTATATGGGGTGGGGGGGGGTAGAGGGAGGAAGTTCTGGAAAGATCTAGCCTCAGGTTAAAGCAGTGTCAGCTTGATGCAGCTGGAGATCTGCAGACTCCGTGGCCTCAGGAGAGCCCAGGCTGTCCTGCAGACTTGCCTAGCCAGCCCTCATGCCCTTCTACTGATTCTGCTTCCCTGAGGAAGCCCTGAGGATGCACCATCCACGGGGACACTGTGTGCCTGTGCCGGTTTTTACTTAACATTCCTCCCCAAATATTTTTCATGTTGCAACAGGGTCTTCACTCTGGGTTACAGAATACTCTGTCTCACCAAGGCACCATGATTTACTAGGCCAATCCCCTCTTGCTGAATATTTAAATTACTTGAAATATCCACTATCATATATATATATATTTTTTTTTTTTTTGAATTGTCACACACATCTCATTGCATAGTTTAAAAGCTTTTCTCAAGAGGAATGGGCAGGCATGGGGCACTCCGGCCAACTCCATGGATGCCATGCCCAATACCAGCCCAACTTTGTCCGTTTCCCTGCTCTTCTCTTTTTACCCAAGGACTTCCTCTGGCACCAAAGGACCTCGTTCAGCCCGTGCAGGAGAGTGCCAGAAATCCCACACCCCCAGGGACAAACTTCAATCATGAGAGGAAGCTGGAGAGACACTCCAGCCCTCAGCTCCTTAGTTTGAAAATTCTGCTGTGTGCTCTGTACACCAGCTCGCAGGGCGCCCTGCTCATCAAACATACTTTCCGGGGCTCTCTCCCTCCCCATCTCATTTCTCCTTCCCTCCAAGTGTTTCCCAGGGTCACCTCCCAAAAGAACAACCTACACCCAAGTCCTTGACCCTAGGACCTGCTTTGGGGGAACCCAGTTTTAAGAGGGGGGGATCTCTTTCTTTCAAAGACTCAGTGTCACCAGTGAGAAAGGGGCCATATTAGCTCAAGCTTCTTCTCAAACTCTCTTAAGTCCTCTTACCCCCAAGACCATGCTCAGATTTCACAGTGCAGTCGAAGGGAGAGGGCACAGGTTTTAGAGACAGGCAGCCCCCAACAGCAATCCTAGTGCCATCCTTGGGCAAGTCACTTCACTGCAATGAGCCTCAGTTTTCTCATCTGAAAATGGGCCAGCTGGGCTACATGTCAGGCTTCATATAGCCCAAAGTCTAAAGGGAACTATGGTTCACTGCCTCCTTCCCACCCTGACCCCGCCCCCTTGGAACCTTCTTCCTGTGGCTGGTTGAAGGAGGCTGTGGCCAAAAGCCACATCCCTAACTCTTTCCTGTCCCTCTCACTACTACAGCGTGCTATGAACCAGGCACTGTGCCAGAGGCCATGCATCGATGGTGTCATTTAGTCCCCCCACAACGCCATGAGGCAGGCACAATGACTATGCCCATTAGAAATAAGAAAGTTGAGGTGTATAGAAGAGGGGACCTGTCCCAGCCACACATCTGGTGCATGGCTCTCTCTGGCTCCTGGAGCCAAGCTCTCCAGCATCATATGGTCTGCCTCTCCCCCCTCATTATCCTCTTGAGAGGACAGAGATTCCTTGGAGCCTACTCAGGCCCTGGGGTGAGAAAGCCACATCCTTGGGGTCTGTGGGGGGAGAAAGCGACACAGGCAGATTCCCACACAGCTCGGAGGTTCTGATCAGCTGGATAGCTATAGGGTTTGAAGGGCGGAGCTTGCAGGCTCTGTTGGCCACACTTGTCCTGGGGGCACAGGTTCCTCATTTGGGTCTAAGCCTCTTGGGAGGCCACATGATGCTTGGGGAATCGAGGAGAAGTGAGTGAGGCCACCCAGAGTGGGTTCCAGAACCCACAGGCTGTCTGGAAAGCAGACATTCCTCAGTGGCTGAGGTTGAGTGGAATTCAGTGGGAATTCCAAAGGCTGCTTCTTCTGAGAGCCACTAAGAAGATGCCCTGCAAATGGCCTTTCAAGTTCTAGAGCAGTGTTACCCAATGAAATATAATGCAAGCCATACATTTAATTAAATGTCTCTAGTAACCACAGTATGAAAGTAAAAAGGAACAGGTGAAGTTAATTTTCACATATTTTATCTAGCCTAATACGTAAAAAATTTAATAATTTCATCATGTAATTAATATTAATTAGTACTGAAATCATTAATCACATTTTCAAAAGATTCTATTTATTTATTTGAGAGAGTGCGAGGAAGCATGAGTTGGGGGAGAGGCACAGGGAGAAGCAGACTCCCCGCTGAGTAGGGAGCCTGATGTGGGGCTCCATCCCAGGATCCAGGGATCATGACCTGAGCCGAAAGCAGACACTTAACCGACTGAAACACACCCAGGTGCCCCCATTAATTATATATTTTAATTCCTTTTTTATATTGTCTTTGAAATCTGATATATATTTTATATTTACAGCACATCTGCATTCAGACAAGCCAGCACATCAGATGCTGAACGGCTGCATGTGGCTAGCAGCTACTAAATAAGAGAGCACAGTTACAGAGGCCCAGGAGTCATCTGAGGACACTGGCTTTCCAAGTTGGAGTGAAGAAGGTACGGACCAGGCTAGGGGCCAGAAATGACAACAGGGATTTAGGTACTGGTCATGTGTCATTTAATCCCCCCTCAACAATCCCATGAGGTAAGTATGATTACTCTTAGCTAGCGGAGGAAGCCAGCCCAGAGTAGTCAAGTGCTCTCACAAGGTCACAGCAGGATGACAGTCTAGTCCTTCCCCAGCACTGACAGGATGTTGCAGCCCAGCCCACATCAGGAGCACAGATGAGTGGAGGAGGATCCCCTGCCCCAGGATTGCTGAACTCACTGATCTCCTGGGCCACCAAGTGAGGAACAGGCACCACCAGGGAACTTCCTTCAGTCACCAACCTTCACATGGAAGTGAGAAACCAGAAAGGGGGTGGACAGCACAGCTTATTTCTCTTTTATTTTGCCCTGTCAAAGGCTGGTAGGGATGGTGCCAGAAAGGCCCAACTAGGATGTGGCTTTTCCCCTTCCTTCCCCATTATTCTACACAGGCATGCATGTGCGTGCACACGAACACACACACACACACACACACACACACACATACACACACACAGAGTAGAGCAGGGGGTGCCATTCAGCTTGGATAGGGGACTGGCAGGCAGCTCCATTCAGCAGATGGAGAAACTGAGTCACCAGCTAAAAGCATCACACAAGATCTAAAGTCCACTGACCACCCCACCTCAGATATATAATGTCTCTGCCTTGAGCATCCACTCTGTGTCAAGGCCTAGGGGACACCCAAATGTGGTCATCTGGCCAGAGACTGCTCTCTCTCTCTCCCATCCCCTTGGGGCCTGTGCTGCTCTGCCCTGGAGCTTCTCAGAGGCAAGAGAATAAGAAGGCTCTGTCCAATGTTGCAGTTTGAGGAACATGTCTAGATCTCCCTCTCTTCCCCCATAAAGCCTCTAGGACCCCTGGGAAGTCCATGAAAACCCTAAGATCCGAGATTTCAGTCCATACCTTATTAAGATGAGTTGCTTCCTGTACAATGTGGCCTCCAGAGGAAGGAGGCATCTGAGCCAGAGTTTTTTTTACAGAGGATGATGGCAGAAGAAAAGAGGCCTGTAGAGAAACCAGGGGTAGGAGAGAGCACGTTGTGAGGACCGGTCAGCCTGGATCACTTTGCCCTTTCTGGCTTGTCCACATTGACACATATAGCATCCCACCCCATCCTCCCCTCAGCCAGCCCATCCATGGGTACCTGCTGTTCAGAGCAATGCCATTCACTTCCATTGGCTCAGCCAGGATAACCTGAGAGGCTAGCCCTGCAGAGATTTGTGCCCATTATTCAGATGGGGAGACTAAGGCCCAGAAAGGGTAAGAACTTGGTACTCCTGCCGGCTTTCCCTGGACAGGTCATGGAAGGCCCCCGGGAAGCCTGGAAGGGGTACAGCATTTGGTCGATACAGAAGAGGAGGCAGATTTACAGATCTCAGGGCCCAAACTATGGCCTCTGCAGATGGAGCCACCAAAGGTAGCAGGTGGGTCTACCGGTGACTAGAATGGTGTTGGGTCCACCATTATGAGAAATAGCCCTCCCTGCCCCAGCTGAGAGGCAGCTGAGCCAGCAGCCCCAGCATCTGTGGAAGGAACACCTCTCTCTCTCAGGGTTGGATAGGTGAAGGGGAAGAGGGGTGCAAATCTAGTTGGCTTCCAGGCTTCCGGTTTGAGCAGCTGAATGTAGATGGTGATCCCGTTTGCTGGGATGCGCCCCCAGGGGTGGAGCACATGGAGGCAAAGGCTGAATTCAGGTTAGGCAGCATGAGTCCCAGGGGAGGTGCCCCGAGGGGAGCAGGAACTGGGGAGGGTCTGGGAGGTGTGTCTCAGTAGGAGATGCAGCCCAGGGGGGTGGGTGCAGTGGTACCCAGACCATCACCTCTGGGTTACCCTTCCCAACCATCCTGTTCAAAACCCCATCCCCTCCACACTTCCTGTGCCCCTTCCCTGCCCTATGTACCCTGTGGCAGTGAGACTGTAACATACTATTTATTGACCTGGATTTCACTTACTTTGCATATTGTCTGTTGCCTTTTGTGGAGGTGGGGGCTGTGTCTGTTGCTTGTTTTTCTGCTGGGCCCCTGTGCGCAGCACACTGTCTGCCTCAAGGTGTATGGATGGATGAACACCTGGAGAGCTGAGGGCACAGGGTTAGGGCGGGGGTGGGGGGCTCAGATAGGGGCAGAGATCCACATTTAAGAAGTGGCAGAGAAATAAGCACCCAAGAGGGTCACTGTGCACAGGTAACCTTGGGGAAGTCACTTCATAATCTTGGTTTTGCTCATTTGTGAAAAGAAGATAATTGGTTCGCGAGGGCTGCTGTAACAAGGTAGCACAAACTGAGTGGCTTAAAGGAAGAAATGTGTTGTTTCAGTTTAGAAGGCTGGAAGTCCAAGATCAAGACGTCGGCGGGGCTGTTTCCTTCTGAGAGCTGCAGGGAGAACCCGTTCCCGGCCTCTCCCTGGGCTTGTGGTGGTTGGCAGGCATCTTTGGTGTTCCTTGGCTTTAGATGTATCTCTCCAGTCTCTGCCCCCCATTCTCACATGGCATTTGCCCTGTACCAGTCTATTTCCTTTTATATAGAGATGCCAGTCATGCTGGGTTAAGGCACACCCAATGACCCCATCTACCTTGACTACCTCTGTGAAGACCCTATCTCCAAACAAGGTCGCACTCTGAGGGATTAGGAATTAGGACTTCGTATAAATTTGGGGGGACAAAATTCAACCTATAACATGAGATCACATAAAACCTGTTGCAGGGGAGGTTTGAGGATCAATGCAAATTACTGTCCAAACTGGGCCCCCTGCCATGACCACGAGGACCGCATTATGGCCAACCAAGACGGACCGGACTACACATCATGGAATGTCGTAAGGAGCTTTCATAAAATGCTGATGCCCAGGCCCCACCCAGAGATTCCAGTTTCATTGGTCTGGGGTGGGGACTTTTTCTAAGCTCCCAGGTGGTTCTGCTGTGCCCACGTACTACATCTGTGGATACCTGGACTCAGCTGGCTCATTGGCAAACCCAATGCTTGGTTGGCAGAGCTGCCCAGAGCCCTCCCCACATCCAAGTGGCTGTGGGCACAGATAAGAGAACAAAGAGGCTGTGTCCTCAGCTCCGCACCCCAGGGTGGAGCCTGTGTACCTGGGCGCTCCCTAAGCTGTCCCTAGGCTGGCGCTGCGGGTAAAGGGGGATTGCGGAGCTACCACTTTCCTGAGAAACACAGCCAAGAAGTCCTTGTCTGATGGTCTGTGCCAGGGAAGGGGATGCAGCCTTCTGGTCCTGTGGTTTTAAGGTGAAATTTTGAGGACATCAGAGAATAGGATGGTAGAAAGGGAAGGAGGGGAATGTAGGTACCCACAAAGGGAGAAAGTTTCTTTGATGCAATAGAGGGTGCTGTGGTGGCCTCTGGTGCCCCATGTGTGAGCATTCAACTCCTGACTGTGGCACCTGCTAGCAGCGTGATCTTCCGCAAGTGGATGAGGTTTCTAAGCCTCAGCATCTGCATCTGTAAAATGGGAATTCTAGATTTAATACCTAAATGATATGCACGTGTGAGGTGTGTGGTGGTGGTGGTGGTATTTTGAGAAGAAACATCAGAAGTGACCAAAAACAGTCCTTCACCTCAGTTTTGGTCCTGCCTTCTATCCATGAGTCGAGTCAATCTCTCCACTCAATACCCCACCCCCACCTGCACAGGGGGCAGGGTTTGGGGTCACACTTCCACCCCGCAAAGGGCAGGCCACTTGAAGTTTCACACCTGTCTTCTACCCACAAGACCAAGGATCTGGAGGGAGGGGCTTGCATCTTGCTCTTCTGTGTCCCTAGACCCAAAGTTTATGTTCAACCAACAGTAGATCCCTTCTAAGAACCACAGTTCAGCGCAGATAAGCATCTCTACGGGTTCTCAAGAAGTACCACACAGAACTGAGCAGCCCCGTTTATGGGAGGTCTGCAACGCAGCACCTGAAAAATGCTTTGTTCCAACAGGTGACAGGAAGGGTTTGGCTGAGGGACAGACGGACACACACATGCAACATTTCCTTGTGGGGTTCACCGCACCTGTGGGGTGTTTGCATGAGCCCGAATGTTTTCTGAGCAGCAATGCTCCGTTCTTTATGAGCACCCCCTTGTTTGCTCCTCACACAGACCCGAAGGGTGGCTGCATTATGCACGCCTGCCTTGCAGATGAGGAGATAGAGCTTGAGGGAGCACTTGCTGCAGCCCGTCCACTCCGCAGGCCTCGCACCACCTTGCCCCTCCTCAGGTTAGAGGACACTGGGAATATCATCTCATCCCTGCAAGTCTGGCACCTCCCGCTGGACTGGGAGCCCCTGGAGGACAGGCACAAGGTCCCTTATAGCCAGTCTGGCCTGGGGCCTGGCACAGATGAGGGTTCACCAAACATGTGAGTGAATGAATGAGTGAATGTGTGAATGAGAGAGAGCCAGGACCTCCATCCCTGAGGGTCTTGCAGCCTAGCACTGGTTCCCCCTCCACATGCACAAGTAACTGCTCATTGGTCTCCCAGCCCTGGCAGGAGTCAGATGAGGACTGAGGTTGAGGACTAAGGGAACGGAACAGGCTTTGGGCACCACGTGCAAGAGTGCCCCCTGGTGCACCTGCTCTTTGTACAAGCAGAGGCCCAGGGGAGGCCGACTTGGCCAAAGCCACACAGCTAGTGGGCAGCAGGGTGGCTTTAGGATCCAGGTCTCCTAGCTGCCCACCAGTGGGTCTCCTCCATGCAGCGTCAGGCCTGTGCCACAGGACCGTTATCATTACATGCAGTCTTGCCCTTTAGCGAGTGTCCTTGAGGGGGCTGACTTGTGCTGATGGTGGGAACAAAACCAGCCAGTCCTGGGTGCACCCCACTAGGCCCGGGAAGCTCGGTGGCATCCATCTGCTTCAGCCCCACAACAAGCCCTGCGGCAGGGCACTCCTTGGTGTGTAAATAAGCACTCGCAGGCCCAGGGCCAGGGCACTCACTTGCCTAAGGGTACTCAGGCTGCAGAAACGGCCACGAGTTTGGTATGATGACAAAGTTCTGGAGATGGATGGTGGTGCTGGTTGCACGACACCAAACTGTACGCTCAAAAAGGATTAAAATGGTAAATTTTATATTATTTCTTTTACTGAAATTTGAAAAAAGATGGCCAAAGGTGGGATTCACATTTGGGACAGTGAGTCACCACACTTGATAGTCGATATTCTTTCCCTTCTGCACTGTGGGGAAGTTTCACCCACTCAGGGCATTCTGGAATCCCAGGCCACCCTCTACCCCTTCCTTCTTTAGCAAATACTTGCCTGGTTCCTGTTCCATGCAGGGCCCTGGATGAGGCGTTATGGCCCCAGCCCTCCAGGTGCTCAGCACAGAGGCTACTATAGAACCTGGACCACACAGCTGGGCTCCTGCAGGACTCCAGGCTGTCCTGAAAACAGTGGATGAAAAAGATCAAGGACAAAGAAGTTGTTTAATGCCACAAGTCACAACCATGGAGGGGAGGACCAGCTCATGACCCCAAAGCTCAACTGTGAGAAAGGAGGGGAGAGCCAGAAAGCCCCTAACCTCAGTGTAAGATCAGGGCAGGAGTGCAGGGCTCTCATGAATCTGAATTTGAGCCCAGCTCTGCACTTACCTGTGGCAGGTCACTTCCTGTACGAGCCTCGGTTTCCTCGGGGTGAGATGTGCTCCACCTTAGGCTTGTGAGGATTTTAGTCATGTACATCAATCGCCCAACTCAAAACTGAATCTCTCCCAACCCCCCACCCTTTCCCCTAATCCTCTTGAACAGCTGCCCGTCCACCTTCCCACCTTGGCCTCATCTTAGCTTCAAGACCTCCCTGAGAAGAAGACAGGAGGACTTTGAGCAGCTCTGGCCCCAACCCCATGCTTCAGGGCAGTCCCTGGCCCCAGCTTCAGCCCCTCATCTGTGCCAGGGGGCCTTCCCTGTAGACATTTATTTCCTCTTCTACTGAAGTGGGGATTATTAACACCCATTCTGCAGAAAAGGAAACTGAGCTCAGAGAGTGACCTTGCTGGTGTGTCAGGGCTGCTGGACTCCCAAATCGTGACCTGCCACTTCACCACCTGTCTGGGTCATCTGTCGTGAATCCCAGCCCTGACGCCCACTGCCCTCCATCCTTCCGCTGCACTTCATTCTGGGAGCTAGACTGAGACCTGCAACTCAGCCTGCTGTCTGGGCTGTTGCCTGCATAAGCTTCCCACAGCCCTCCCATCCTATTATGGTGGAGATATCCCCACTATACCCCTGCAGATGCCCCAGCTCACCTGGACAACACCAGCAACTGACTGGAGGCTACTGGGTCCTCTGTTCCCTGCTCTCGTGAGTGAGCCTCAAAATGGGAGGGACCTTATCTGTTTTGGTCATGCTGTATCCCCAATGCATGGCATATATTCTGGGCTCTGTAAAGACTTGGATAAATAAAGAATAAGTGACCCAGTGAAATAACTTAAGTCAACACTGCATGTACAGGACTGTGCCACCCCCAGAGCCAGAGCCAGGATGCTGTTCCAGAGGAGTGACCAGGACAAGGTTTGTTCACATGTGGGGAGGAAAGTCGAGGCTTCGAGTAGGTTTAGGAAGGGGGCAGGAGGCAGAGGGTTCTAGAAACCACCATCAGGGAAGATGGTCAGAGGAAGAGGGGTGGTACAGTGTTATCCTGGAGAAGTTCCAGAAGAAGGGCTGACTCATTCATGCATTCATTTGTCTATTAAACAAGCTTTCTTGAGTCTTCCCACGTCCCACTCTGCTGGACATGGGGGCACAGAGATGAATCCAACCTGTCCCTGGAGAACTCCCAGTGAGTGGGGGACAGCTGGGCCAAACAAAAGCCCTTCCCACACTGTTGTGAACAGAGTCTGGACCAGGGCTGGGAAGCCCAGACCAAGATGTCTGGCTGGGGGCCAGAAGGATTGGGCAGGGTGCACAGTAATGCCCTTAATTCTGATTAGCAGCTGGGTGTATGGTGACAGCCCCAGGGGTGGGGCACATGAGGAACATCCAGAAGAACCAGGTGATACAAGAGAAGACCTGTGTGGGACACGTTGCGGTCTGAGGTGCTGGTCAGACATCCAGGGAGACTTTCCAGAGAAATAGGAAGCAGATAGATGGGTCAGGTGATCCACAGAGGGCTCCAGGCTGGGGAAAGAACCTTGGATACCCTCAGGGTAGAGGTGGCTCTGGTGCCACCAAGGAGCTGAGCGGACCACGCACGTGCGGGGAGAAGAGTTGAGGAAGCCCCTCCCCCAGGGGAGCCCAGGCCACTTCCTCCCTCTGCTTGGAGCCCCGTGGTGGATAACTGCCGGCCTCAAGCCTTGAGGCAGCGGGGCCTTCCTGCTCAGCAGTAGAACCTACGAAGGAAATAACTTTATTAGCTCGTGGATGAAAAACAGGAAACGTATGCTGTGACTCGGGCACCGGCCGAGTTTCACTCACATCTTGTTTCTAGGAAACAGTTATGTGGCCTCAGACTAGGTTGGGGTTTTCTCAGCCAAGTCTTTCTGGAAACGCCATGCTTTTCTCAGGAAAACCATGTCCGTAGGCTCCCCAGACTAAGGGGTTATGTGAGAAGAGGCCTCACTTCCCTTGCCTTCCCCCTTCCCTACCCCCAAAGCCCTCCAAGAGACCAGGGTCGACAGTGACTGATTTCCTGAGCACCTACTATGTGCTAGATGGTCCAAACAAATCGAATACACCAGTAATCACAACACCAAGATTTGTATCTATTATTTTCAAGTAATGCGTGTATGTGTGTGTGTGTGTATGTCTAACGAATAGTGGGAGATTTATCAGGATTTGATCATCTAAATGAATCATTAGGAAGACTTTAGCAACCAAATACATGCATATAGAGCCTCACATCCAATGACTAGAAATGAATCTGATTTTAAAGTATAGGGAATCACCTCTGCATCCAGGTCATAGACGAGGCTACAAAGCAAGCACCAGCATATTCCAAAGAATCAGTTTCATACAATCAGTGTCTCTGACTACAGGGTTCAACATTAGAAAAGTCTATTAATAAATTGCTTTTTCTTAACAGATTAAAGGCAAAAATTCAAATTATTTCAATAATTATGTGGATCATCCATTCAATATCCATTCGTGGAAAAAAATAGGACTCTTGGCAAATTAGTAATATAAACTTTCTAAAGTTTATATCTCTCAAAACCAAAACACATTACAAATTCTGAAGCATTGAAAGCCTTCCCTTTAAAAACAAGACTAAGATAAGGATGCCTACTATTGCTGTTTCTGTTCTACATTGAACTAGAAGCTTCCAAAGACACAGTAAGATAAAAAAAAAAAAAAGAAAAGAAATAAAATTACAAGGACTGAAAAGGAAAAAACAGAACTAGGCTGTGATTTGTGTTATGAGTTAGTAGGAATTTCCAAATAAAAAAGCAAGCTATCTGTGGTCAAGTTATTAGGACTTAATCAGAGTTTAGCAGTTTTTCTGATGTAAAATCAATATACAAAAGTTGGGTACCATTTTTCTGTTTCTTTTTTTTTTTCAGTTAGAAGTGTACTTCTAAAAAATACACTTTGTACTAGCAATAAAAATGTACAGTATCTCAGAATAAATCTAACAAAAGATGTGCACTATTGCTAATAAAACTTTGTTAAAAGACATTAGAGGGGACCCAAACAGAGATGCACCCCCTCATTCATGAACAGGAAGCCTCACTATCTTGAAGTTGTCAATTCTCCCCAAATTGACCTATAGATTCAATGCCATCCCAAACAAAATTCCCAAAATCTCAATGGAAGAAAAGTTGGTTTGGGTTTGTCTCTTATTTCCTCATGATTAGTTTCATCTGGAAGAGTAAAAGCCCAAGACAGGCTACCACTGATCAGAGATGGGATCATATGAACATCAATACCAATAATGACAAATAGATCGAAATGCATAAAAATTAGTAAGTTCACAGTAATACTATTAAAAAACCTTTATTTAAAAAAAAAAACCTTTATTGATAGCCTTTGGAAGATGCTTGAAAACTAATTCATAATTATGAAAATTGGAGTGTAAAGGGAAAGACTCCAATATTTATCCTGACTGTATCTCAAGGAAATGAACCAGTATAATTGATGGAAAGGAAATTTTTTGTTTTGGAATAAAAAAAAATTCTAGCTAATAAACAAAGAGAAAAATAGAATTAGAATATCACTATTTTGCATTTCCTTAGATAATGCCTCACCACAGGATAGGGATAGGAAAAGGACAAGATACAACTAGAACCTCTTTTTGTGCCAGAAAGTAAGGAAGTATTTAAAGAATGATGGGGAATTTTCAAAAAGATATAGAAGCCCTCTTGAAGGGACTCCCACTGGCCAGACTGGGAACAATTTGAGCATCAAAGTAATGTTAGTAATAGTTTATAACCCTTTAAATAAAACAGTAAACCTAAGTCCACACTGATATAAACAAGTGATTTTACACTAAAAGTTTGAGGAGGAATGAGATATTTGCAGTTTCAAAGTATCTCTCTATAAAATCACAAAGGAGAAAGAGTAACTTCACTGTAGAGAAGACTGGCAAATGTCACCTTAACCACCGTCAGTAATGGTACACATCAAGATTGCATGCCACCTGGAGATGCAATGAGGAATACCCAGGGAAACTTTCCTGATTATTGTGTGAAAGATGTATAATCATGAGGAAACATTGGATGAACTCACTCTGAGGGAGATCTACAAAGTAACTTCCAAAATATCAAGGTCTTTTTTTTTTTTAGAGGGGAGGAGAGATGGAGAGCGGGGTGGTGAGGTAGGGCAGAGGGAGAGGGAGACAGAGAATTTTAAGCAAGCTCCACACCCAGTTCACAGAGCCCGATCTGGGGCTTTATCTCAAGACCCTGAGATCAGGACCTGAGCTGAAATAAAGTTGGATGCTTAACCAACCGAGCCACCCAGGCGCCCCCAAAATGTCAAGGTCTTAAAAGTCAAGTAAAAGTTGAAGAACTTCTCCAGACCGGAGGAAACTAAATACAGCACATGTGTCTGAACTGGATCCTTGGCTATAAAAGACCTTATTGGGGCAATTAGCTACTTGCATGGGGTCTGAGGAATAAATGAGAGTAATGATTCTATGATAACATCCTGACTTTGATGATTGCCCTGTAGTTATAGAAAAGACAATCCTTGATTGTAGAAAACTGCATATGGACTAGGTGGCTGATGGAAAACTAGGTTCACAACTCACTCTCAAAAGGCTCACAGGAAAAAAGTTCTTTGTAACATACTTGCAGCTTTTCTGTGTTTTTGACTATTTCAGAATTTTAAAAAAAATTTTGAGACAGAATTGGAAGCAATGAGCAACATCTGGAACTTGGTTTGGATCCTTATTCAAGCAGACATTATACACACATACACACACACATACATATATGTAAAAAGGTAAACAGAAAATTTTGATACATTGAATGATTGTATTAGAAAATCATTAATTTTTAAGGTATAAAAGTCTTTACTTTTTGGAGAGACTTACTAAAGTATTAACAGATAAAACTGTACGATTTCTTCAAAATAATTTGGAGTTGGGAGTCTAAATGGAGCATAGTTAACAATGAATTGATCATTGTTGAAGCTGGGTGAGGAGGTTCATTACAGCATTCACTCTATTTTTATATATGTGTGAAATTTCCTTACTTTATTTCCAAAGAAAATGCAAGAAAAAGCTGATGTTATAAATATGTGCCAATGGGGCTCCTGGGTGGCTCAGTTGGTTAAGCATCCAACTCTTAGTTTCAGCTCAGGTCATAATCTCAGGGTCATGGGATTGAACCCTGCACCAGACTCCACGCTCAGCAGGGTCTGCTTGCCCCTCTCCCTCTGCTTCTCTCCCAGCTCACATGCACATACTCTTTCTCTAAAATAAACAAATCTTTATTTAAAAATATGTGGCAAATATAAGTGGTGGATACACAGTGCCTACTGTGTTCTTAGGTCTACTTTTATTGTATCTGTTTAATTATTTCCTTAAAAACAGTATTGGTGGGCAACCCCGGTGGCCCACTGCCTTTGGCCCAGGGTATGATCCTGGAGACCCAGGATCGGGCCCCATATCAGGTTCCTTGCATGGAGCCTGTTTCTCCCTCTGCCTGTGTCTCTGCCTCTCTCTCTCTCTCTCTCCCTTTCTCTCTCCCTGTGTCTCTCATGAGCAAATAAATAAAATCTTAAAAAAAAAAAAAAAAAAAAACAGTGTTGGTGACTAATGACCTACAGTGTGATGTAGTGTTGGTGGGAGTATAAATCACTACAATCTTCTTGAAGAGTGATTTGTTTATTGAAGTAGAATGATTTTGAAAAATTATCTGTTGGAAATACCAACATACTTCAATAAGGAACTGGTTGACTATATTAGAGTCCCTATGTTCTCTAAAAGAAGATACTCTGCAGGTATTTTTTTTATGGGGCAGTTCTATTTTTCTGATATGAAAATATATTTAACATGCTTCTTAGTTGAAAAGCCAAATGGAAAAAAAAAAAAAAAAAAAGAAAAGCCAAATGGAAGAACAATATGTGAAGAATAATTTTATCATAATGTATACATAAATGTATACATTGTGTGTGTGTTGGTATCTACACTGAAAACATTTTATAAAGATATATACTAAACTGTCAAACTCTCCCTGTCTTTGTTCCACAGATTTTAAAGTAAATCATTCATATTAGTATTATGTTCAGAGAAATTTTATATAAATGAACAGTGCTAAGAATTTTTCAAGGATCTTTAAAAGATACAAAAAATATAGCAAAGACATTACAGAAGAAGAACACGATGAGGCTGGGGAAGTTTTGCTCTACCAGATATTAAGACTTAGTATAGGGGATCCCTGGGTGGCTCAGCAGTTTAGCGCCTGCCTTCAGGCCAGGGTGTGATCCTGGCATCCCGGGATCAAGTCCCACCTTGGGCACCCTGCGTGGAGCCTGCTTCTCCCTCTGGCTGTGTCTCTGCATCTCTCTCTCTCTCTCTCTCTGTCTGTCTCTCATGAAAAAATAAATAAAATCTAAAAAAAAAAAAAAAAGACAGTATAAAATTCTAGCAAATAGCATTGTGAGGTGGTGTTGTGGAGACAGAAGACAAAGTCCAAGCAATATAGATTGATGCTGAGCAGTTGCTTATCTATATTTTAAAAACAAAACTAGCACCCTACCTCATGCCCTACCACAAATCAATTCCAGATGAATTAAGAAAGTTATGTGAGAGGAAGTATTTTAAATTTTCAGAAAAATATAGGAGCCTCTCTTATAACCTTGAGAAAAAAAGTGGTTTTGAAAGCAGACAACTATAAAGCATAGAGCATAAAAAGATGGGTAACTTTGATAACATAAAAATGAAGGCCCTCTGTTCATTACAAGACATAGCAAATATGAACATACCAGTCCCAAATTGGGGAGCATAGTCACAAAATAAATAACAAATTTATTATCTGGTAGGCCAATCTATTTTTCGATCTTTATATACATTTATGAATTCTCAAACTCAGTAAGACACCACGTATCTCCATCAAATGGCCCCCCGATCCCTCATATATATGCCTGGTGATGTGACTCGCGCTCTCCAGAAGCAGACACCTCCTCCGAGGACTTGCTCTGACTGGGAGAAAGTTCTTCCCCTCATGAAGCTGAGAATCAAATTCTGCTCTGTCCCAGGTCCTGCATCCTGAGGAGGCCAGGGGGACAACCTCAGCTGTAGGAGTTTCCCAGGGCTGCCATAACAGAGGACTACATCTGGATGATGTAAAACAACTGAAATGTATTTTCTCACAGTTCTGGAGGTAGAAGTACAAAATCTAGGAGTTGGCAGTCATGTTCTCTCCATGTTCCTCCAGGGGAAGTTCCTTCCTTACCTCTTCCAGCCTCTGGTGCTCAGGCATTCCTTGGTTAATGGCAACATGGCCCCAGTGCCTTTGTCCTCACACAGCTGTCTTCCCTCATCTTATAACGACATCAGCCATCTTGGATCAGGGCCCACCCTAACAGCCTCATCTTAACTTGATTACACCTGCCAAGACCTTATTTCCAAATAAGGTCACATTCACAAGTACGGGGCTAAGGACTTCAACATGTCTTTTGAAGGGGAATACAATTCAACCCACAACACCAGCCTCACTTCTGCCTCCCTGGTGGGGTCTTGGTGTCTCAGGACCTGGGGCTACCACAGTCCATGGGCAAGGGGAACTCTGGGCACAAGTGAGCCTGGATCTCATTCAGTCCATACACCAGCCTCCATGTGGACCCTATGAGAGCCAAAAGGATGCAAAACACAGTCTTAGAGCCAGGTAATATAAAATCCAGTCCCAGGTCTGCCACACAGTGGTTACGAAACCTTGAACAGATCGTGCCCATTCTGAGCCCATTCTGAGTTTCTTCATTTGTAAAATGGGAAGTGATTATATCGCAAAGGCTTACTGTGAGGGTCGAAAGGAATGATGTCTGGTAGAAGTGCCTGGTAAAACCAGGCACATGGTTGGCACTCCCTAAATATTAGTGCTCTCTCCCCCAGTTTCAAAGAGTGCTTGGGGAGAGAGGAAGCCTGGCCTGGCCACCCCGCAGCTTGTAAGCCCCTTGAGGACAAAGTTATGTCATATATTTCTTAGATCCCTCATGTGTCACCATGTCTGAGATGAGTGACTCCTGGGAAAGGCCAGCCTGACACCAAGAGAAAAGCCAGTCACCACTGGGAAAGCCGTGGGAGTCTCCACACTCATGTCATGAAGCAAAGTCTTGACCCTCAAGAAAGGAATTAAAAGGACAGACACTGGACTTCCCAGTAGGCGGCCAGGCACGTTCTTGTTCCCTTTCCCCCTCTTTGGAGTCTGGCCCCATTGAGATTTGGAAATGTTTATTTTATTTATTTATTTATTTATTTTTGGTGGGAAAACAGAGTAGGATAAAATATTTTCTTGCGTCTGGAGAGCTATTTTGAGCCAGGCCAGCCGGGTGATGCTCCCAGTGATGGACGCTGGCTGACCCGGGCTGGGCCCCCAGGCTTCCGGCCTCTCTCCCTCCCAGGCCCGCCAGAGCCCTGGCAGCAACGCAGCCTACGGGAGCCTCAGCTCCAACTCCAGCCTGTGACTCATCCCAGGGTGGGCTTGGGGAAACCTTTAGTGCTCCTGGACTTTGTCTCCCAAAGGGGAGACTGAGGCCTGTACTGCCCCCTCCTGGGGATTTTGACTGGAAAACTCAGATCATGACTCTGAACGTGCTGTAGAGATGTGGAAGCCAACAACAGGACTGCCACACAGCTGGTCCAGCTCAAGATCCCACAAGTGGAGAGGACCTCACTGGGGGCTCCTCAGCGCCCCCCTGGCCTCCACACACCTGGCCGTACCCCCCCACCCCACGTCCATCTCCACTCAGTGGCCACACTGTACGTCTGGAGAGCCAAGCTGTTTTGATGAATCCCCTACCAGCTCTCACTGCTCCCAGACAGAAGGCCAACTCCATCTGAGGTCTGCAGGCCCCCTCTGAGCCAGACGTCCTCATCCGCCCACTGCAGCCTCCTCCTCTTATGCTCTGGAGCCAGGCCGGCCTCTCTGCACTCTTCAAATTGCTGACGAGTCACTCAGGACTTTCACATGCTTCGTCCTATTTCATCCTCGCAATGACCTTCAAGGCAAATGTGCCTTCCAAGGCCAAGGGGTCGGCGGAAGTGATGTTTGTGAATGTGCCCGCCACACAATAGGACCTTAATAAATGTTGGTATTCTTCCTTCCTTATGAACACACACCCTTTTTTCTTTGCAAAATCCCCACGGCATCCACATAAATCTCACTCCAGCGGCTGCTGCTGTGGAGGGTGGGTGTGGAGGGGGGCAGGAAAGGCCAGCGACAGGAGCCAGGCCTCCAGGATGGGAAGCTCCTAGGAGCCCTGCTCTTGGGTGCTTCCAGCCCTCAGGGGGCAGCTGGGAAGCTATGTAACAAGCTCCCTACATCCCCAGTGCTGATGGGGCTCTGTCTCCTACAAATGGCTGGAGGAGGGTCTTCATGGCGGCAATCTTGGAAGGAGGAAGAAGAAACTTGAGACTTCTTGGTCCTGAAGATGAAGCAGGAGCAGATAGAGGGGAGAGTCCCAGAGAAGGGAGGAAGTGCTCCCAAGGAGGAGTTGCAGGGAACCTCTGAACAGCTTGAGGACTGGGAAGTGCTGGGATGAGGGAAAGGGTGGCATTTTAGAGAGCCCTAGAAGCTTACAGAAGGCTAGACCTGGAAGCCCTAGAAGCTTACAGAAGGCTAGACCCTTAGGACTCCTCCAGACTCTCACTCCTAAAATGTGGTCAAGCTCCAGCAGCATCCACAGATAATGGAAGCTTGTTAAAAATGCAGGCTCTCAGGCCCTGCCCCAGAACTGCTGATTCAGAACCAGACTAGTAACAAGATCCCAGTGATTCATAAGCACATACAAGTCTGAGAAGCACTGTTCATGGTGATGCCCTTATTTTATGATAAAGAAATGGAAGCCCCGAGAGGAGAAACCCTCTGCCCAGTTTCCCACAGCACGTGGGTGGCAGTGCTAAGCCTGGAGCCATACACTTCTGGCTCTATCAGGGGTCCTGGGACTAACCCCACCTCTTCTTGGTCCCTCATGCAGGAAGCTGTCTTCTTTCCTTGGGAGCGCTCAAAAGAGAAAAGACTGAAACTGGAATGGAAGAGCCCTGGTTAAGGAGGTAAGGGTCCTGGAGTCTGGTTCCAGCTCTGTAACCAATTCATGGTGTAATCTGTGCTGTGAGGGCCTCAGTTTCCTCTGTGGTTCTCTGAGATGGGCTGGAGTAGGCAATACAATCAGGTAATACATTCATTTTCTCATAGCTGCCTGGAGAGGCAGGCAGGCGGAGAAATCTCATCACTGTTCTACAGATGAGGAAACTGAGGCCTGCCAGGCAGTGTTTTCCCTGAGGCTTCCAGCTCTGGCTGCTTACACTGTTGTGCACAGCGCTGGCAATTCTGAAACGTGCCCCATGACCAGGCCGTCCTCTGTAATGGTTCTTTCAGCTCCTGTCAGTTACCAGGGGCCCTGGCTCGGCTGACAGCCAGCGTGTCTGCTGCTGATGCTTAGATGCCCACATTCCTGGGCTGTGACGGGGAGCACACCCAGAGCCCAGGCGAGGGGCACCCGGAGGGGTTCCACTTGGCTGCAAGCCCTGGGGCCCGGCTGTCTGGAGAGTGTCAGGAAGCAAAGAACTTTCTCTCCTCACTGACTGAGCAGCGAGATATGTCTCTAGAAGTTGATACAGCAGAAGCTGGATAGGGTGCAGGCTCAGCCTGGCCCTGAGGTGAGGCTGAGCCCTGCAAACTGCAGGGCAGCAAGTATGAGCAGAGCAGGAATGAACTGGGGTCAGTAGATGACCAGGGAGAGCCGCCTGAGCAGCAAGACTGAAAGACCTCAGGCTAGAAGGTGAGACTTGGATTATTGTCCAAACTTAACATCTTTTAGCTGTATGACAGGCAGCACGGCACCCATCTCTGACCCTCAGTTTCCTGACCTGTAAAGTCCTCAATGCAGCTTGGTGCCTACCTATGAAACCTGCAGTGTAACCCTTATGAAGCCAGAGATACCCATGGCTCAGCCTCGGAGTGGCGTTGCATTTAAAAAGCACTCCTAGGGGCACCTGAGTAGTTCAGTCTGTTAAGTGTCAGACTCTTGATTTCAACTCAGGTTGTGATCTCAGGGTCAAGAGATAGAGCCCTGCATCAGGTTCTGAGCTGGGCGTGAAGCCTCCTTAAGATTCTCTCCATCTCCCTCTGCCCCTTCCCTTCCCCAACTCATGCACAAGTTCTCTGTAAAAAAAAAAAAAGAAAAAAGAAAGAAAGAAAGAAAGAAAGAAAGAAAGAAAGAAAGAAAAAAAGTTGCTCCTAAATAAAGCCTTTAGAATAATCTAAATAATATTATTAAATACTAATAATCTAAAATAAGTCATTCTTTACTTAATTCTCTTAAAGAGAAAATAAATCTAAATACAGTCCATGCAATGCTCTCAGAATCCACTCTTCTCTTGTCTGTGTCTATCCTCTGCCTGGTTTGGCTCATCTCTCCTCAGATGCTCTGAAAACTTTAACGTTGGGGTACTATCTAGCATTTCCCACCTTTCCTCCTCCCTCGCCCCCAATACTTTATTATATGGATCAACTCAGCCTCTTCTCCAACAATAGGGAAAATAAGGGAGAAGACTGCAGGATCCCTCACACAGCTCCCTTTGGCAGGATGGGGATCCTGCATCCCTGAGGCCCAACACAATCACTGCTAATATTTAAAGCTGCAGCAGGACAAACATGATTGATGCATGAATATCAAGGCCTGATCCCAAACCCTGTCCACTGACAAGCCTCTACCTTTTCCCTCCTGTTCCTTCCCATCCTTACCCTGTAAGGGGGTTCTTGCAATGCAAGATAGGGTCTTATACTTTGGGAATGGAAATGGAGCTGGGGAGGGCAGCCAACGAAGAGCCAGATCAGAGGGTGGCAGGAAGGGGAAGGACTTGGACAAAAGAAATGAAGCCTGTTTCCTAGGAGGTTCCACTATTTCCTAAGATGTAGGAAGCTGGAAGGAGTGTTGGCTCCCATCCTCTCTCTCTCTCTCTCTCTCTCTCTCTCTCACATACACACACCACACACACACACACACACACACATCAGATAAACTACAAATCAGAACTTTTCTTGAATGCATCAAAGATCTGAGGTCAGAGGATAGCCAAGGACACTCTGACTCCTTTGGAGGTACAGGCCCCTGCAAGGAGAGATGAAACCAGGGGGGACTGGCTCACCTGAGACACAGCTAGACATTGTGTGGCCACCATACAGGCAGGTAAGCAGAAAACAGCTACAAGTTTCCTAACTGCTGATGGCTGGGTGTTAGCTAACATGACAGTATAGAGCCCTAGACTCAAGGAGGGCTCTTTCCTGTGGGCATCTACCAGGTACTTACAAGAAATAATGGAGGAAGCATGAGAGACTGTGGAGAGCCACCTCTAGGAGTACCGATGTGCAGGAGGAGTCGTAGAGGAAAGTACAGTCCCTGCCAAGACCCTTCTGTCATAGGGAACAAAGCCCTAAGATACTTGGGCAGGGGCAGCAAATCTTGTTCCCAAGGGCAGGGGCAAAATCCCATTGCTGATGAGAAAAGGATACAGGAAAAATCTATATTAATAGAATGCAGAAATCTGTCCAAGATCCTAAACAGATACCACTAGTCCATTACTGCTAGAAGAAGGCAGGAAATCCTATCCAGTGCAAGACTCACCACAGATATAAGGCAGAGAGTGGCTTTCACAAGAAGAGGAGACAAGAACACTGAGAAAACCCCACCTCTGAGGCCCAGGCACACAGGGCCAGCCTAAGATGGAGGCAGCGGCACAACAAGGAAAATCTTTCCCTGGGCTCACAACAAGCCTCTTGTAAGAGTAACACGCAAATCAGTCTATTACTGGGGAAGGAGAAAAATGTAGTGTGAACCCTTCTGTGGTGAAGAAGTGCTAGGACGGCTGAAGTCTGAGGAGTGGGGTCACTGAAAAAAAAATCCCCCAGCACCTTATTTCTAATACTAAACATGAGGCAGTTCTAGGGGAATGTGACACTTGTGATACACTGAAGATAACTACAGTTACAACAAACACCCAAACCCAGCTCAACCCCCTACCAGATCAACTCAATCCCACACACTGTCTGACAGAATAGGAGACATGCCCATTCCTAGGTGTAAAGACTTTTATCTCAGTCTCTACTATTCTACAAATAATGTCTGACATTCAATAACAAACATCAGATATATCCAAAGAGCAAGAAACAAATGACCCATTGTCCAGAGACAAAGCCATCAATAAAACCAGACTCAGGGGTGATCCAGATGGTTGGAACTGTCTGAGGAGGACTTTAAAATAAATAAAAATAGGGGATGCCTGGGTGGCTCGGGGTGTGATCCTAGGATCTGGGGATGGAGTCCCACATTGGGCTCCCTGTGAGGAGCCTGTTTCTCCCTCTGCCTATGTCTCTGCCTCTCTCTCTCTCTCTCTCTCTCTCTGTGTGTGTGTGTCTCTCATGAATAAAGAAATAAAATCTTAAAAAAAATAAAATAAATAAAAGTAATATGCTATACAATCTAGTAGGAAAAGTGGATACTACACAAGAACAGATGGAAAAGTTTCAGCAAAGAGATGGGAACTATAAGATTGAGTCTAAAGAAAATTCTAGAAATAAAAATCACAGTACTAGGGATGAAGAATCCTTTCAGTGGCTCATCAATAGGGTGAAAATAACTGCGGACTGGACCAGCAAGGACAGGCCAATAGAAATTACCCAAACTAAAAACACAGAGGAAACAAGACTGGCAACAAAAGCAGAATTCAAGAGCTAAAGTAAGTATAATTGCAGGATGTCTAAGTGGCTCAGTTAATTAAGCATCTACCTTCAGCTCAGGTCATGATCTCAGGGTCATGGGATCAAACCCCACATCAGGCTCCCTGCTCAGTGAAGAGTCTGCTTTTCTCTCTCCCTCTGTCTCCCACTTTCTTCACTAATGAGCTCTTCCCCCAATTCTCTCTCTTGCTTGCTTGCTCTCTCAAATAAATTAATAATAAAATCTTTTTAAAAATCAAGTGTAATTGGACCCCAGAAAGGAGAAAGTGAGAGGTCCTTTAATTGTTCAAAAAGAAGACATGAACTACCTTGGATTTTGGTAAATTCACAATGATCTTTTTAAGTTCTAAAGAAACCACTACTAAGATAAAAACAGAATATATATCTTGGACTTGTATATCTTACACTAGTAGAGGGAAAAATGGAATGGCACTAAATAATCCAAACGAAGGGGAGAAAGGGGAGAAAAGGAAATAAAATGAATGGAATAAATGGAAAGCACAAAAAAATGATTGATATAAAAATCTAACGTATCTACACACATACAAATTAAATATGAATAGAGTAAATGTTATAGCTCAATTACGAGGTTTTCTATTAATCAAAAGGTCTCTTTATAAAGAGTAAGAAGCAAGCCATAAAGAAAGGAAAACATGTGCAATACATTCAACCAGAAAAGAACTTACACTCAAAATACATATAGAAATATTAAGAAAAAGATAAGAATCAAATAGAAAAATGGGCAAAAAACTTGAAGAGGCACTGCATAAAGAGAAAAATCAAATGGCCAATAAATATGTGAAAATAAATTGAAGCTTAATAATCAGAAAAATTAAAATTAAAATGACAATGAGATTCTAATACACACTTACTAGAATGGCTAAAATCCAAAAGCCTGACAATATCAAATGCTGACAAGGATGTGAAGCAACATGAACTCTCACTCATTGCTGGTGGGAATGCACAGTGGTATAACTACTTTGGAAGACAATCTGATAGTTTCTTATAGTTAAACATAGACTTACCACACAACTCAGAAGTCATACTTCTGGGTATTTACTCAAGTAAATTGAAAACTTAAGTAAATAGAAAATCCTGTACATGAATGTTTATAGCAGCTTTATTCATAACTGCTCCAACAGGAAATAATCAAGAGGTCCTTCAAAAGGTGAATGGATAAACAAAACTGCACATAATGGTTAGGGCTCTCTAGAAGAACAGAACAAATAGGATATATAACTATAACTATATATAGTTACAGTTATATAGTTATATGACTACAACAAAAATCAGAAGAGTGGTTATCTCTTGAGAAGAGAGGAGGAACATGACCCAGAAAGATGACATAAGACTTGTGTGGTTGCTGGTAATATCCTATTTCTTAACTTGGGAGGTCGTTATAGGAATACTTGATTTATAATTATTCTCTAAACTGTATTTGTTCTATACACTCTTCTGCATATATGTTTCTAAACTTAAAAAGTATTAAAGAAGAGTATAGAAACATATTCCTACAGCATTTTAGCCTCTTTCTAGGCACTTTAGCCTGCTAACCTCCAGAAAACAGTGAACACTGTCCTCCTCCAGCCACACTATTGCCAGAGACAATGTTGGTGTCACTTAGGCATAATCTTTACCCACTCTTGCAACTCTTCATACCTTGCTCCCTAGTGCCACTATTTCTACCATCAGTGCGTACTTCTGGAAATTCTCTGGCCTGGATAGCTATTATTCAGTGAGCAGCTATGTGCCAGGCATTATTCCATGAACAGTGGATACAGTAGGTAGTAAGACAAGAAATCTTTTCCTCAATGAGTTTACGTTACATTCTAGTATAGGAAGCACTTATGTCAATAAACAAAATGTTTCAGGTACTAAGTTCAATGAAATAGGTAAAATAGGGTAATGTGAAATAGATAGCAGGCTTTTGCCAGGATAATCTAGGAAGACCTGAGAAGATATTTGAGATGAAACATAACTGATGGGAAGCCCGGGTGGCTCAGCGGTTTAGTGCCACCTTCAGCCCAGGGCGTGATCCTGGAGACCCAGGATCGAGTCACACATCAGGCTCCCTGCATGGAGCCTGCTTCTCCCTCTGCCTGTGTCTCTGCCTCTCTCTATCTCTCTGTGTCTCTCATGAATAAATAAATAAAATCTTCAAAAGAAAAAAACAGAACTGATGAAAAGGAAGCAGTTTCGTTTGAAGAGTTGGTAGAAAAACCTTCTAGGCAAAAGTAAGAGCAATTGCAAAGGTCCTGAGACAGGAATCTGCTTGCCATGTTCAGAGGAGAGCAAAGGACACTGTGGCTGAAGCATGGTGAATGAAGAGAATGGAGAAAGATGAGGTTGGAGAGGTGGGTAAGGAAGGGTCAATCACACCAGAGATGGGGTTGGGGTGTTATGCTAAGTGTAATGAGAAGTCAGCAGGTGTTTGGTTGATACTTAACCCAAAAGGTATTTACAAAGTTTAGAACTGCTTTTTAGCAGCAACTGAATGGAGATATAATTCATCAACCACAAAATTCATCTACTTAAAGTGTAAAACTAAATTGCTTTCATAATTTCACATATATTCAGATTAGGCAAGCATCCCCACAATCAACTTTACAACATTTGCATCACATGGAGAGAGAGAGAGAGAGAGAGAGAGAGAGAGAGAGAAATACCCCCATACCCATTAGCAGTCATTCCTTCCCAGCCCTAACCCCAAGCCCTAGGCAACCACTAATCTACCTTCCATATGGATTTGCCTATTCTGGACATTTCACATAAATGAAATTATACATCTTTTTCTTTCGTTTAGCATAATGCTTTCTTTTTGTTTGGTGTTGTTTTTTTTTTTTTTTTATCTTTCTTAGTGTGAAAGTTTTTACTTATTTTCCTATGTATTCGATTAATAAGAAAGGAATGGTGAAGACTCTGGGCATAATTGTGAATTTGTCTATTTCTCCTTGTAATTCTGTTTTCTCTAATACGGTTGGAAATTCTGTTATTAGGTGCATATGCTTTTAGGATTATGTCCTCTAGATGAATTGACCCATTCATCAGGAACTGCTGTCCTTTATCTCTGACAATATTTTTTGCTCTGAAATCTACTTCATCTGATATTACTATAGTCGATTCAACTTTTTTGGTATTCTTTCTTTCCTTGTATATATTTTTCAATCCATTAAAGTAAATGGATTACTTTAAAAAAATACTTTTTTTAAAAAATACTTTTTAAAAAATACTTTTTAAAAATACTTAAAAAAATAGTAACCTATATTTTACTTTACTTTTAAAATGTGTTTCTTGGAGGCAACATAGTTGGACATCTTGATTTTATATTTAATGATTTATGCCTTTTAATTGGGCATAAATTATTTACATGTGATTATTTATCTGGTTAGGTTTAAACCTATCATCTTGCTATTTGACCTCTCTCTTCCTTGTTCCCATGTACACTCACTCAGCTTCCCTTAATAAAATCCTACAAAACCACAGTGTATTGTCAAAATCATCAGCTTTATTTTTAAAACTTATTTTCAGTGGGTACAGAATTATAGTTGAGAGTTATTTTCAGTACGTTAAAGGTGCTGTTCACTCTCTTCTTGCTTAAATTGTTTCCTGAAAAAAAAAGTTATTATCCTTATTTTTGTTCCATTGTATTGTAATGTGTCTTTTCCCTCTGGTGCTTTTAAGATTTTCTCTTTATCACTGGTTTTGAGCAATTGACTGTGAAGTTTCTTGGTATACTCTGTCATGTTTCTTGTACTTGGAGTTCTTTGAGCTTCTTGCATAAATGGATTTATAGTTTTTATCAAATCTGGGGAAATGTTGGCCACTGTTTTCAGGTGTTTTTTTTGTTTGTTTGTTTGTTTGTTTGTTTGTTTTCTTTTTTTTTGGTCTTCCTTTTATTTCTCCAGGATACCAAATTATGCATGTTAGATCACTTGAAGTTGTCTGTTACCTGATGCTCTGCTCATTTTTAAAATGTTTCTTCATACTGTTTCATTTTGAATTATTTCTATTACTATTATTAAGTATATCATCCTTCTTCTGAAATGCCTAATCTGCTGATAATCCCATTCATTATGTATATATAGTGATATATATGATGACACATATATCAGATATTGTAATTTTCATCTCTAGAAGTCTGATTTGGACTTTTTTATATCTTCTATAGCTCCATTTAACATTTGAACACATATATGCAGTTATAATAACTTTTTAAATGTCCTCGTCTGCTAGTTTTTACATCTGTGGTGATCCTGGGCTGTCTTGATTGCTTGATTTTTCTCATTGTAGGTTGTATTTTCCTGCTTCTTTGCATTTCTGATCATTTTTACTTGATGCTAGTAATAGTGAATATTACCTGTGGAGTGCTGGATATTTATAAATATTTCACAAACTTTGTTCTGAGATGCAGTTATATTAGTTAGAAACAGTTCGATCTTTGGGGTTATTTCTTTTAAGATGTGTGGGGCAGGATTAGAGCAGCATTTAGCCCAGGGCTTATTATTCCTAACTACTGAGGTGAGACTTTTCTGAGTGCTCTACCTGAAGCCTTGTGAAATACAAAGTTTTTCAGACTGGCTGGTCAACATTATTCCTGTCCCTGTCCTGCATATTTGATCTACCTTAGTCTCTCTGGGCTCTTAGTTCAGTCTTCTTGACTCAAGGAGTCCATCAGGCTCTGCCTGAGTTCTCCTCCCTTGCTGTGACCTGGAAACTCTCTCTTGTGTTTGTTTCCCACCTTTCAAGAATCTAGACTATCTTTGATGCTTAATGTCTTGAAAACCGTTGTTTCATATATTTTGATTGTTGTTTCAGGCAGAAAAGAAAAATCCAGTCTCTGTTACTCCATAGTGGTCAGAAATAAGAACATGGCCTCAGGGGTTTATACTGAGGCATGTTTACAGATTCGAATGATCCAGGAGAGTGAAACAGAAAGGGAGAGAAGATGCTGCTGCAGAGAAAAGGGATAATTTCAGGAGAGAAATCCTTAAGATAAGAAGGAGGGATGTAATCTAGTTCCCTGGTAGTGTGTACCTTATTAATGAACGGGAATACTTTCTGCATTTTTACTACAGGAGAGTCAGGTATGCAGGTCCAGATGTAAATTAATCAGTCGGAAGAGTGGTTAGAAGGGTCTTATTGGGATTTCAGAGTCCCAGCAGACCCTGAAATGAGGGTGTCCATCAGTCACTAAGGAGAGGATCCCAGGGAACACTTACAGGGGTGGAGAAGCAAGGCAGGGAGAGGAAGACAGCAGATAAAGGCAACATGATCAAGCAAGTTTCCACTATGGGTAATTGGGGCTTAATGTGGGTGGGGAAAGTGCCTCTGAGTGATCCTGAATTAAGAGAGCTGGCTTATTTCTACATCCATTCCTACCGATCTTTGGCTGACTGAGAGGCACGAATTCTCCAGCACTCCAGTGCCTGCATGGGGCAGAGCAGGCCCCATGGCCAGAGAAAGCCCTAAGGCAGAGAGGCTCAGTGCTGGTAGGGGGAGTTGGCCAGTCTGCCCTGAAATGAAAAGGCTCAAAGGGGCAATGAGTGGGGGCACGGACAGCATCTCAGCACGTACTACACAGATGGTCACTAGGATTCCAACAGTTAGCCCACAGAATGCAAGACAAGGTCATCATGTGGAGATGGAGATTTGAGGGGAGAGGAAATGTCATTCTTGGTCCCGGTGTCCTGAGACTGCATGGGTCCCATGTGCTACAGCTGTTGATCAATCTTTTGTTTTAATATTGGCACACGTGTGCATACACATGCACTGTTTTCCCTACAGCATTCCCACGGTGCTGAGTCCAGGGCTGGGAATGGCACACAGCATAGATGTGGTGGCAGCAAGAAGTAGTGAAAAGAGCACTAAACGTGGGAGCCATCATGATCCCTGTTCTGTCAATTATTGAGCTGTGCAATGTCAGAAAATTGGTTTCCTAGCTGGTAAAATGCTGTTAACTTACCTCTCAGGACTACTTTGAGAATATGAAGAGAAACAGAGAACCTGAGACCACTCTATAAACTTCAGAGCACTGAGCATATGGAGGAATTATTACCACCAGATGCCACCTGGTACTTGTAAGCTGCCCCAGAGTCACTAAAGATAAGCTTCCCAATAAAACCCACTGAAGGTCACAAGAAAATCTCTGGGAGGTCAAATAAAGACTTGATGCTGAAAATGTGGTCTGCGGTTCAGCAGCACTGGCATTGCCTGAAATCTTGTTTAAAATGCAGAACTCAGATTCTGGCTAGAACTGAATCCAATCTACTGAATGGGAATCTGCATTTTAATTTCAGGTGGTGGTTCAAATGCACACTGAAGCAGCAGATTCTCTGATCCTGTCATTGAGGTCAAGCCCTGCTTCTTTTCCCTCACTTAGCCCTCTGGTTTTTAGGGCAGCTCAGCTGCCTTCACCTTAAGATTTTGGACTCTGGTCTGCGTCTGCTCTAGGGAGAGACTGAGCCCTCCTCTTACTCCTTTAGCAAGGCTCTGTATTCTTGTAGCTGAGATGGAAAATTATAACTATGCTCATGATAATGATCCTGAAGAAACTTGAGTGGGTAGGATCATGTTCAGAAAAGTCTGATAATGCATTTCTGAAATTTACGGTCTAAAATGGTTAAAATTAACAACAACAACAATAATGTCCTGTTGCTTAATTTATTTGAACTATGGCAATCCGGAAAAGTCGTCAGTACAAAATGACTCATTCCCTGAGGGTTCTGAATAAGATTCTAAAATCACCACCCATGGTTTTCCTGCACTTTGAAGTGACAGAACAAATGACAACAGAGATGGGCACTGTCCTCTGGGTCCAGAGTGGCTGATACACAAACATTTCACAACAATAACATCCTCATCCCAAAACAACCTGCAATAGGGATGTTATTTCTGGATTTGCTTGTGCATTTTAGTTAATGAGCATTTGTGCACCTGCGAGCAGAACCCCAGAGCCAGTCTGGGAGTTTTCTACACAGCCAATCAACAACTTGTTGGTGCCTCCTTCACACCAGGTACTTTTTCCTAAGGCCACAAAGATAAATCCAACTCTCAGAGCAAAACTTTCCTGGAGCAAAAATTAGGAGCTATAGAGATGTAGAACAGCCATAAAGGAGATACAGATGAGGAGGCAAAGAGGGAGAGAGTCAGGGGGAGCATCCCAGGTGACCTGGAATTGCAGAGTGAGAAGGGGTCTGGTCAATAATCAGTGCACTGCATGTGAGGAGGGAACAGCCTATGCAAGGCAGAGTGTGCAAGGACTTGTCAGGGCTCTTCTTCCAGCAGGACAACAATCTAATGCTAAGGAAGAAAAACAATATAAATAGCCCTTTAGGGATCCCTG
This sequence comes from Vulpes lagopus, assembly GCF_018345385.1. Classification (NCBI taxonomy): domain Eukaryota; kingdom Metazoa; phylum Chordata; class Mammalia; order Carnivora; family Canidae; genus Vulpes; species Vulpes lagopus. The sequence goes on along the minus strand of NC_054838.1, from coordinate 27,530,953 downwards.
GGTGGCACAGCGGTTTGGCGCCTGCCTTTGGCCCAGGGCGCGATCCTGGAGACCCAGGATCGAGTCCCACGTCGGGCTCTCGGTGCATGGAGCCTGCTTCTCCCTCTGCCTATGTCTCTGCCTCTCTCTCTCTCTCTGTGTGACTATCAGAGATAAATAAAAATTAAAAAGAAAAAAGGGATCCCTGGGTGGCGCAGCGGTTTGGCGCCTGCCTTTGGCCCAGGGCGCGATCCTGGAGACCCGGGATCAAATCCCATGTCGGGCTCCTGGTGCATGGAGCCTGCTTCTCCCTCTGCCTGTGTCTCTGTCTCTCTGTCTCTCTCTCTATTATAGATAAATAAAAATTAAAAATAATAATAATAATAAATTTAAAAAAATAGCCCTTTAAGTCATCTTAACAGCCTCCAGGTGACAGCTCTGGATTTACTGCCATCTAGTCACCAGGCACCCCATCTTAGGGTGCTCTGCTTTGTTCATTCTTTTACCCCCCTGCCCATGAATAAGGCCAACCTTCCTCCGGCCTCAGCTCTGGGGTGTTTTGTTAAGGCCTCCACCCCAACCCAAAACCTGACCTTTCCTCTTCTCAGCATGGAGTGGGATGCCATGGACAGGTAGTAACACAGCAGGAAGCATGAATCAGGAGGGAGTTGACCTTCATTTGGGACAACCTGAAGCTGAAGTACTTGTAGGAAATCCAGCCAGGGATGTTTCAAGGCAGTGGGCTTAGGCTCAGGGAAGAAGTAACAATTGCAGATAGGAATTTGGGACTTGTTAGAAAATTGAGGCAGATGTAGCTACCTGCCTACCCACTTCTGTCCCTGCATATTTTCTTTCTTTTCTGTTATAATGGATGAACCCAACACCTCCCCAAATCTCTACTTCAAGGGATTCTAGAAGAGTACACCAGCAATTGGCCTCTCTTCTGCATTATAAACTTTTCCCTCTCCCCTGGATCAATCTCATCAGAATCTCATTTCCTTAAATTAAAACACAACAGACCTCTTGACCCCATTTGCCTTTCCAGCAACTGCTCCATATCACTGCTCTTTACAGGAACTCATTGAATTATCTGTATTCTCAGTCTCTAATTCCCTCTTCACATCCTATTCTAGCTTTTGTCCCCAGCTCCACCAAAACTGTTCTTTCCAAGGTCACCTATGACTTCACATGGCTCACTCCACTAGTCCTCATCTTACTTCATTTAGCAGCTTTATCTGTTTCTAAGATAAACACATTATCTGTTTCCAAAATACTAGAACCTCAATTTCCAGCTTTACCTCCAGTCCTTTTGGCCACTCCGTCTCTTTTTCTGGTTCTATTTCATCTTCCTGACCTCGGTGTGCTAGACCACCCAGGGATCAGCCCTTGGAGCTCTTTTGTTTTCTACCTACCTACTTGACATCTAATAGGTGTCTTGAATTTAATTTATCCCCAATTGAACCCCTGATATTCTCCTTCTTCAAGATTAGATCCTCCCACAATCTTTCCTAGCTCAGTAAATGGCTAGACTACTCTTCCAAGTGGCACAGAACAAAACCATAGTGCTGAGAGTGCTGTCAGCAAAACAGCAGAGTAGATAGCTCCAAGCTCCAATCCTACCTACAGCAACTGAAACACAAGCATAAACTACCAGAACCAATCTTGTTAGAACTCTGGAAAATAGTCAAAGTTTTATATAGCAATAACCAAATGCTAAATCAAGAAAAAGGCAACTTTTGGAAGTGTAGGGTAGTTAGTAAGGGCTGGGGGAAGCAGGAAGGAACTTTGACTACAAAGTTTCATTTTGGGATGATGAAAAAGTTCTGAAAATGGGCAGTGGTAATGGTTGCAAAACAACATGATGTACACACCACCACTGAACTGTATGTTTAAAAATGGTTAAAATGGCAAGTTTTATGCATACTTTACCACACAAAAAAAAGACAGAAACAAAACAATAGGAAAGCTTTGTAGCATTTCTACTAGTCTTGACCCTATCCTCTCCCTAGTTTAGCAATGATCTTAAAGATGCCCATGTTGCCAGAGTGGGGCCCTGGTCCCTGCTTTTGAAGGAACAGAGCAGACTTTATTTGCAAATTATTGTGTACATTTATTCTAACCTGCCTCAGGACTACTTGAGGGACTGAAGCAAGACAGTCATTTCTGTTTCACCTAACCCAGAATTCAGCCATTTGAAATGAAACCATTTCAGCCATGCTGGAAATGCAGAATACATTGTTTGAAAACACTGTAAGGCTGACAATCTGCAGACAGCTAAGGCAAAAGATTATGGTTGAGACACAAAAGACCACCCAAGGCCAAGGAGAGTTTCTTTAAGAAATTAAGGCATTCAAAAGCACTTGTATATAAGAATTTAGAAAGCCACATATAGGCTTAGAAAAGAAATGACCAGACCTCAAGGTTTCACCTCAGGCTGGTCCCTAGACTCAGTGGACATCTGGATAAGTGTTGAGGAGGGACCACAGCATAAGGCCAATCTGCAAAGACCAAGAGATGTGAGTGTGTGTGTGTGTGTGTGTGTGTGTGTGTGTGTTTGCTTAGCCCTGGGGTTCAAGGAGATCTCTGTCAAACCACCAACTCAATACATGCTGAGGAACAGAGACTTCAGTGACCACACAGGAAAAGAATACAGTCTCTGGGGGGTAAATAGAAGATGTCAGTAAACAAATGAACCACTACAGCCTTTAGCAATAAAAAAATAAAAAATAAATAAAATAAATAAAAACCCTGGGGAAAAGGGGAAATCTTTTTTTTTTTTTTAATTTTTATTTATTTATAATAGTCACAGAGAGAGAGAGAGAGAGGCAGAGACGCAGGCGGAGGAAGAAGCAGGCTCCATGCACCGGGAGCCTGATGTGGGATTCGATCCTGAGTCTCCAGGATCGCGCCCCAGGCCAAAGGCAGGCGCCAAACCGCTGCGCCACCCAGGGATCCCGAAAAGGGGAAATCTGATTCTAGTTACCACACCATAATACTCAAATGTACACTTTTCAACCAAAAAAAGAAAAAAAATCACAAAGTATACACATAAACAGAAAACCTATTCAAAGGAAATTGACATAGTCCTCAAGAAAACCCAGAGGTTGGACTTGCTACACAAAGACTTTAAAGTAACTGTCTTTTATGTGCTCAAAGAGCCAAAGGATAACATGGATGAAGAACTAAAGGAAATACAGAAAGTGATTTGAGAACAAAATGAGAATATCAATAAAAGAAATTATAAAAGGAACCAAATGGAAATTCTGGATGTGAAATGTACGATATTGAAATGAAAACTTCATGGAAAACAGTACAGGTGTTTCTCAAAAAAATTAAGAACTACCCATGTGATCCAAAAAATCCTACTTCTGGATACATATACACTGGAAATGAAATCAGTATCTCAGAGAGCTATCTGCACTCCCATGTTCACTGCAGCATTATTCACAATAGCCCAAATATAGAAACAACCTAAGTGTCCCATCAATGGATGAATGAATAAAGAAAATATGGTGTGTGTGTGTGTGTGTGTGTGTGTGTATGTTAGAGAAGACAAGCAGTGCAGAATCTCATTTATATATGAAATCTTAAAAGTCAAACTCACAGAAAAGAGTAGAATGGTGATTGCCAGGGGCTGGAGAAATGGGGAGATGCTGGTAAATAAATTTTAAAAAACTTTATTAGAGGGGTTCACAGAAAATTTGAGCATGAAGAAGGCAGAATCAGTGAACTTGAAGACAGGACAACTGAAATTATACAGGAACAGAAAGGAAAAAGGGGAAAGAGAAATTAACAGAACTTATTGGGACCTGTGGGGCACTATCAAAAGGGTCAATATATGTATTATGGGAATACCAGGAGGAAAAGAGAGAAGGAGGCAGAAAGAATATTTGAAGAAACAATAACTGAAAACTCTCCAAGTTTGATGAAAGATATGAATCTACACATTCATGAAGTTCAATGAACTCCAAGTAGGATAAACTTAAAGACAGAGCCACACTAAGACACATTATAGTCAAACTGTCAAAAGACAAAATCTATAAAGAGGGCAGCAACTCTCAGGTACAAGGCCTCCTCAATAATATAAACAGCCAATTTCTCACTAGAAACCATGAAGCCTAGAAGGCAATGAGATGACATATTTAAAGTGCCAAAAGGGGGGGGGGGGACCCTGTCAATCAAGAATTCAATATCCAGCAAACTGTCACTCAAAAACTAGGGAAAAATTAAGACATTTCCAGATAAACAAAAGCTCAAGGAGTTCAATACCACTGTATCTTCCCATAACGAAATACTACAAAGAATCCTTCAAAGGTGCCTGGGTGGTTCAGTTGGCTAAGCATCTGATTCTTGATCTCAGCTCAGGTCTTGATCTCAGGGTTCTGAGTTCAAGCCCCATGTTGGGCTCCATGCTCAACATAGAGCCTACTTTAAAAAATAAGTAAATAAAATTGAGTCCTTCAGATCAAAACAAAAGGCCACCTGACAATAAGTTGAAGTCATATGAAGAAATAAAGACCTCCAGTAAATGTACCTACATTGGAAAATATAAGAGCCAATAATATTTTGTAGTTTTGGTTTGTAACTTCACTTTTATTTCCTACATAATTGAAAAGACAAATGCATAAAAAAATTATAAACCTGTTATTGGACACAGAGTGTATAGAGATGTAATTTATGACGACAACAACATAAAGGGGGGATAAAGCTATATGGGGCAAAGTTTTCTATGCTATTGAAGTTAAATGGTATCAATTCAAACTAGATATCAATTCAGGATGCTAAAAGTAATCCCCATGGTAATCACAAAGGGAGTATCTATATATCTAAAATATGTACACAAAGGAAATGAGAAGGAAATAAAAACATTTCAATACAAAAAAAGCCAATTAAACACAAAAGAGGGCCATAATAGAGGAAAGAAGGAATTTTAAAAAGTATTAGACATGGAAACAAACATTAAATGGCTTCCTTATTACTAATTACATTAAAAGTAAATGGATTAAACTCTCCAATCAAAAGCTGAGACTGGCAGAATAGAATATGATCCAATATGCTATCTGTAAGATTCATTTTAGATGCAAAGACATAAATAGGTTGTAAGTTAAAGAATGGAAGTATATATTCCACGCAAATGGTAACCAAAAGCGAGCCGAGGTGACTATACTGATATCAGACAGAATAGACTTTAAGTCAAAACTGTTACAAGACACAAAGAAGGACTATATAATGATAAAAGGGTTCATTAAGAAATAACAATTATAAATATACTTGAATCAGACAGAGCTCTAAAATAGGAGTCAAATATTAATAGAACTGAAGAGAGAAGTAGAGAATGCACAATAATGGAGACTTTTGGAGACTATAGTACACCACTTTCAATCATAGATAGAACATCCACAATGGAATGAAGATGAAAAACTGGACATTGCACAAATAAGTGGAAATTAATCAAACTCTTAAACAATGATTGAAGAAATTATAAAAGAAATTAGAAAATACCTTGAGATGAGTGAAAAAAAAAAAAACCCCACAACATACCAAAACTTATAGATTACAACAAAAGTGGTACAACAAAAATTTACAGCTGTAAATGCCTACATCGAAAAATGAAGGAAGATGTCAATAACTTAACTTTGCACCTTGAGGAACTAGAAAAAGGAAGAAGAAGAAAAACAAAACTAAGCCCAAAACTAGTAAAAGGAAGAAAATAATAAAATAATGGAGATAAATGAAATAGAGACTAGAAAAACAAGAGGTAATCAAATGAAACCAAGTCAGTTGTTAGGAAAGATCCTCAAATTGACAACCTTTTAGGTAGTGATGAAGAAAAAAGACAATGCAAATAACTAAAATCAGAAATGAAAATGGTGACATTACTGCTGTCTTTGTGGAAATACGAGAATTAAAAGAATATTTTGATCATACACCAACAAATAAGATTACTTAAATGAAATGGGACAAATTCTTAGAAACACACAAGTTACCTAAACTGACTTAAGAAGAAACAGAAAAATCTCAACAGATCTATATAACAAGAGATTGAATCAATCATCAAAAACTTCTCAACAAAGAAGAGTCAAGGATTAGATGGCTTCACTGGTAAGTTCTATCAAACATTTAAAGAATTAAAACCAATCTTTTTCAAACTCTTCCAAAACATAAGAGGGAACACTTCTTAACTCATTTTATGAGGCATTACCCTAATACAAAAGGCAGCTAAAACATCACAAGAAAATTACAGACCAATATTCCTCATGAATATAGATACAAGAATCCTTAACAAAATACTAGCAAACTGAATGCAATAGCACATTAAAAGATTATTTACCATAACCAAGTGGAACGTATAAAAGGAATGAGTGGTTCAACATAAGAAAGTCAATCAATTTACACATTTATAGGACAAAGGGAAACACCCAATCTCAACTGATGCATAAAAAGCATTTCATAAAATCCAACACTCTTTCATAATAAACACTCAGAAAAGTAGGAATAGCTTCCAGTTCTCTCTCTGACTTTATATCCTACTACTCCCTTCTTTCCCATTCACTCTGACCCTATCTCACTATTTTCTTTACTGTTCTTTGAATATCCCAGGCATGGATCTCAGGGCCTTTGTACTTGCTGTCCCTTCCACCTTGAACACATCAGCCTGACGGACTCCCTCACTTACTGCAGGTTTTCTCTAATTCACCTTCTCAGAAATTCCTTGTCTATTCCATCTAAGATTTAACACCCACAGACCCTAGAATTTCATATTCTCCTTTCCCACTTTTCTTAATTACCATAGGATACTATTTAATTTATATTTATTTAGAATATAAGATACATAGCACAGGTTGTTTTATTTTTCCACTGTTTTATTCACTGATATATCCCTATTGGCTAGAACAGTGCCTAGAACAGTGCCTGGGTCATAATAACTGCTCAATATTTATTCAATGATTTAATCCATATATGGATTAGAGGTCAAAGTGATAGTATAGATGATAAACCCTGGTGAACTAGATCTAGCATGCAAGGAAATAGCAGTTAATCCTGTGGAGAACCAAATAGGATGCTACTGACTTGAATATGAGAGTGGATCCTATCAAGATTATCAATGATCTCACTAAACTCTAACAAACTTGAATATGAAGCCTTGATATTCAAGCGCATAAAAGAAAAAAATCCAGAAAGCTCAGCACCTCTTACTTTAGGCTGAAAGAATTTAGAATGACTCCTTAGGCTACTGCATTCCCAGAAGCACACTGTGAGAAATTGCAAATAATTCACAGTAGATAAACAGTGGTAAGTGCTAAGTAAACATGTGTTTCTCCCCAAATGCTAGAGGAACCCAGCAGTGCGGTGGAATAAGCTCTCCTTGGACACATCTGGACATTCTTGGTGAAGAATGTGGTTTTCAAGTTGAGCTTTGAGGAACGAGTGAGACTTTCAAATACAGAGCATAAACTGTATGTGTGGCGGGGGAGACAGGCAGTAGGTCAGGGTAGTGAAATGGGTTATGAATCTAGAAATGTAGATTGAAGTTTTGGCTAAGACCCGTGAATGCCAGACTCATACTACAGTATTAGGGAAGCAGAGAGATGTTTGAGAAAAGGACATAAGGAGATGAGACTGGCATCAAAAAAAGGTCAAATATATTTTTCTGTTCTCATGAACTAACATAACTCCAAGTATTTTGTACACGTATTAATTCATTTTGCCAGGTTCAATGGCTTGAAACTTTTCAGTGATTTCTCATTGTTCTAATAAAACCTCAAACTGCTATCTATAACCTGCAAGATCCATCTCTACGTTCTGCTCCCATCACGATTGCTGCCTTCATTTGCTGTTTCTGCCATACTGGCCTTTCAAAGTACCTCTCTCCCCAAGCCCCTTCTACCAAAGGGCTTTCATCTATTCTTCTGCTTGGACAGCTGCCCTCCATTCTTTTTGCCGAATTGAATCCTCTTCCTTCAGATTATTTTAAGAATTCCATTCTGAGCAAAATTCCTCAACCTCCATATTTATATACTATCATGACACTACTTATCTTTCCATCATAGCACTTAGCGATGAATATATTTAGTTATGATCATTCATTAATTTATCTCCTTTATTAGGCTGAAGTCCCGTGAGGGTAGGGGCTTCTTTCCCTAGCTATTATATCCCCAACATCTGCACACAGAAAAGTGCCTAGTAACTATCTGTTGCAAGGAAAAGAAAAAGGATATTTAAAAGTGGGGAGCAGATTACACAGCAGCATAAATCATCCCATCTTGTGCTATCCAAAGCCTCTTAGACTTCGTTCAAACTCACATGGCTTGTCAGGATTCAAACCTAGGCTTGTTTTGTTTTGTTTTTAAAGTAAGTGCCATATTTTCAGTTGCAGTCTGTGTGAACAAGGAAGAGATAAGAAAGGAGAGCGAGACTTCTCACAAGTACAAATCTGACCCTATGGTGTTTCGATCCTTTTTTCAATATATAGGTCATCAAACCTCAGTTAAAAGTTTATAAACCTGTAAACAGAGGGAGCAGACTATTTTCTCACTCTTTTCTTGGAAAGGCCTTGCTTATATGGTGCTTTTTCAGTCTACTTCCTCTTATCTGGGATTTGTGACACGTAATTGAACTCAAAAAACAGACTTGTGTGTGAGCACCTCTGTGTGAAGGCACCTAAGACTGACAAAGAGATCATGTTATAGGCCAATATCAAGTTCCCCTGTCTTTCCAAAGGCCAATTCTGTGTGTGGTGGCACACACACACTCCTAAAGAATAGCAACTTGGGGAATTGCGTGATGCCTACTAGCATATTATCTGTGAGCTCTGGTACTTCATTTGTCTCTGGGCCTTCGGTTTTCTATTTATAAAGTGGGAGTATGTATAAATACTAGACTTAAAAAATAGAGCACCTAACTTTGTGCCTGGGGCATTTTTACATACACTGTTTCATCCAGTCTTCACAATGATCCCATGGGGGTCACTTTGTGCTATGGGGAATAGGACTTGCTCAAGTTCATATGATCCAGTAACACAGGAGTCTGGGAGTCAAATCCAGATCACTTGGCCACTATTTCCTTTGTACTGCCTCCTATCCTAGCAGGTCACTGAGAGAACCACACAAAGACATGTATTTAAAAGTGTTTTCAATTATAAAGCTCTATATGCCTTTGGTTTTAAGAATGCTAAGCAATTTGTTATATTAGAGATGAAGAAGATTAAGATTTTAACGGTGGTGAATTAATTACCAGAAAACAGGTTACTTTTCTCTTAAGAGCACTATTATTGCCTGTACTTCAAAAGTTCTCAATTTAAATAATTAAATAGAAAATCATTCAATTTAAAAATGGGCAAAAGGTAGTTCTCCAAAGATAAATGAATGGCCAATAAGCACATGAGAAGATTCTTATCATTAGCCATCAAGGAAATGTAAATCAGAACAATGAGGTACCACTTCACACACCAAGATGGCTATAATTTAAAAAATAATAATAATACAAACACAAAAAATAACAGCAAGCATTGGTGAAGATGTAGAAAAACTGGAACTCTCCTATACTGCTCTAAAATGTGCAATCACTGTAGAAAGGAGTTTAGTAGTTTCTCAAATCATTAAACATAGTTACTGTAGGACACAGAATTATACTCCCTAGATACCTACCAAAGAGAACTGAAAACATATTTAAAAACTACACAAATGTTCACAGCTGCATTATTCATAATAGCTAAAAAGCAGAAACAACCCAATGTCCATCAACCAATGAATGGATAAAATGTGGTCTATTAAAGCAATGGAATATTACTGAAGGACTGAACGGTGCTACAACCTTGAAAATACTATGCTAAATGAAAGAAGCCAGTCACGGAAGACCACATACTGTATGATTCCATTTATATGAAATGTCCTAAATAGGCAAATCCATAGAGACAGGAAGTAGTTTAGTGGTTGCCTAAGGCTGGGGTGGTGGGGTGAGTTTCAAGGGTAACAACTAAAGGGTATAGGGCTTCTTCTTAGGGTTATGAAAATGTTCTACAATTGGCTGTAGTGATGGCTGCCCAACTCTGTAAATATAGTGAAAACCACTGAACTGTACACTTTAAACGACTGGATTGTATGGCATGTGAATTAATTTCAATAAAACCTTTTTTTAAAAAGTTCTCTAAGTTCACCATAAACTGCATTCTGCAATACAAAGCATTTATCAAAGTTTACTTTAAACCAAATGGATTTTTCTTATCACTGCCTAAAACAGTTAGGACTCTAATAATTCTGTAGCATTTGCAGTATAACCTCTGAATATCTTTCACAAGGACTGACTTAAAATTACATTTAATTTATGGACTTAAACGTACGAAATACAAATAGAGCTAATGCTAAGACTTTCAGTAAAAGGATACCTGGAGATCCATATATGGCATCATCATCCATCCACTTAATCAAAAAACCTAAGAGTCACTCCTGTTTCCTCCTTCCTTCAGCCCTGGTATCCATTCCATCAGCAGGAAGCTCTGTTTGTAAACTCCATAAGGGTAGAATTTTCTGTTTATTTACTGTGGAATCCCTGGTGCTTAGAACAGTACCTGACGCGTACAAGATGTTTAACGTTTGTTGAATAAACAAAAGAATTCATGCTCTCCTTGAAATCTATACCTTTGAAAGAAAAATAAATGTTAAATCCCTCACTTTGTAATTTGTTAATATATACACACTAATTTTTAAAAGTGTAGATGGTGGAAGTTTCATCTGCCATTCCAGTTGCTGAAAACAGATTAAGGCTAAATTCTCGAAGGGACACAGGTATGCCATGCTGCCAGAATATGTAGAAGTAGAACATAATAACTTTATTCAAGTATGTTCTTGTTACCTGACCCATGAATGTTTAAAGATATTTTATTTTATAAAAACTTACATCTGTAAGTAATGGACTGACCATAACAGAGGGCTTAACCTTGAATATGTGGTTAGGCTTAGGGGCCTACAGACCCCTAAGATTATACCCAAAATCTAACATGTGTATTGGCATGTGTGTCTTCCGGGGGAGAGTTCATAGTGTAATCAGATTCTCAAAGAAGCCTAGGACTGGAGAGGTTAAAAAGTTACTTAACTAGAAACAATCACAAAGTCTTTTAAACATGAATTTGTACAATAATAAAACCCAACAGCCCCATCTATGGGTAAGTCGTTATCGTTCAGGAGAAATGATGGCGACTACCAGAGGTCAGTGCATCTTATGAATGCTTGTGTTTAAATTTTCAGTGTCACTCTAGTGGGAACTTAATAACTATAGTATCACAGTTTTTTTTCTAGATAGATGCAAAAATTAGGAGACTGTTGATGAAATCTACTTACAGTACTTCAGCACCAAAAAATTGGGCAGTTATGCTGATATATGTATGTACAGTTCAACATTTGTCAGTCTTAAAATGCTTATTTATAGTGAAATCTATATAAAACCGTTAAAAACTTTTCTATTTACATTTTTTTAAAAAATGAAAAGAATTGCTTCCTTTGCCACAACTTGTCAAAACTGACCGTTACCCTCCCACCCTCTTACCCCTCACTCTACTTGTGACAGACAGTGATCACAAGACCCAAACATATTGCTTAAAACAAACTGTGTCCTAAAAAGGCAGAATGCTTAAAAACATTACATTTAGAACTGTAAATGAATTTTTTATACATTTCAAAGGGGGTTAAACAAAAGCATGTAAAAGTTATTTTCAAAGTCTCAGTCCAACACGAATGTGCAATTTCAATGTTAAGATAGCATCATATGAATAATTTTTCCTAAACATAGCTGAACATTTCCTTTGGGCCAGAAAATGTTTCTTTTCCTCTCCTTCACAATGAAACATTTTCTCTTAAGTTTTCTTAAAGGAGTGGGGAGGGGTGGGAGGTGGAAAGGGCAGGCAATCCTGATTTACAGGAAATCTGTCAGAAAGAATATGGCCTGCTTTGAAATGTTTACATTTAAATAAATAGAAGGCAAGTGTGCTGCCTGGAGCACAAAGAAACAACAACACAATAAATTAGCATACAATTGGTGAGAATGTACAAGCCACCCAAAAAGCACTTCCCACTGGTTAGGGATCTGATTTCCACCATCTAACAAGGATTCTTTAATGCCAGTATTTTTCTAGTTATTTTATAAACTATAAACTGAGCAAATGTAAAATGTTAACCAATTCAACACTTCCAAGGATTTTCAAAAAACATAAAAGGTTTTTTAAAAAACTGTTCCTGACACACCTTTTCAAAATACAAACTATTCACATTCTCCTTCTCTGATGGTGTTTTGCTCAGTAGAAACCAGTTGAGGAACATTCACAGGAAAAGTCTCTTTCCACTGCATGACAAACTTTTCCATCAGGTGTGGTCCAACAGAGAAAGAATGTCAGGTCTTCTGTCACTTGTAGATGTGCATCTTTTTCTTTTTCTTTTTTTTTTTCTTTTCCTTTTTTTAAAAAAAGTACATTCCCCTGTGAGTTTTATCTTGTTTTAAAATGCTGCTCCTGCAGCAATTCTTGTTGAAACACTGCTATTTTGGGGTCCACAGCCTAAGCCTGGGCAAAGTGCTCTCATTAGACATCAAAAATCAAGGGCTTCCCTGGACACTTGGTAACCAAGTAGGTTTTAAAGTGCACTCCTATTTCCAAAACACTTAGGACCGTTCAGCAGAACTCTGAGAGGGGCTGGGCTCGGTTCCATCCTCTGTGCTACTGTCAATGTCTTGCTCCATTGCGGTCTCATCATCATCCAACTGCTGGCTAGTGAAGTTGTTTAGCTCAAGAAGCCCACTGGGCTCTACAACCACGTTGGAACTGGAGTGACAAGGAATAGCATACTGGGGAATGGCCTGGAAGAGAAGACACGGAAAAGGGCTTTATGGTAAGAAAAAGAAACACGAAAGGATTCCCCCAACACTAAGGAAGGAAACAAGAAAACTGACATTTATCGGACAACTACTACATGCCAGGCACTGTGCTAGGTGCTTTAACACATAATGTTCTACTAAATCCCCATAACACTCTTAAGAAAAGTATTATTCCCATCTTACAAATGAGGAAACTAAGAGAGTGACTTATTCAAGGTCACACAACTGGTCAAAGTTAAAGTACCAGGATTCAAGTCCAAGTTCTACAACTTAAAATGATCTTTCCACTTTCTGATGGCACCTCTTCTAATAGAGGAGGCTGAAGTCTGTGCCTAATTCAAGAGAGAGAGAGGCTTTAAAGGACATTTTCCTTTGATCATTAAGCAAATTTTAAAGGTAAATGTAGTCAGACTTCACCCATTATTATCTGTAAGATAAATGGTTAATTTGCTGACACCACAATATATTTTGAACCTTTCAGTAACCTTCAGTAACCATTTGGTAGCTCAAACGGGAAGTTATTTATTTGGGTCAATACTAATACTCTTTCTTGAGTAGACAAAAGGCAAAACTGTCTTTTAAATAATAAAAATACCAGCAGGCAAACACATATTATGGCCATATTGCCTTGTCAGGTTCTTCTTTCTCATCTTTATCAGACACCTTTTAAAAAGGTCTATCAGTTCACATCATACCCCTGCTTCAAGTTCTACAACTGTTTCCTATCGTATTTGCTATAAAATCAAACTCCTTACCATGACTCCAGGTTTATGTCAAACTCACTTATACCTTGGACCTTTGCAGTTGTTCTTCCCCTCTTCCTGTAATACTTTTTCTCCATAGCTCTGCATGGTTGGTTCCATCCTATCACTTGCATCTTAGCTCAAAAACTTAGGGTAAAAGGCTTTGAGAAGCCTTCCTTCTATGAGTATGAAACTGGATCACTGGGTAGATCCCATCCCTACTACTATTATATTGTTACTTCTTGGTTGCATTTATCATGTTTGTTATTTTTTTTCTTACCCTTAGAATGTAAGCTCCATGAGAGTATATACTACAGCACAGATCTTGAATATCTTTTTTCATTACTTGATGCATAGAGCTCTGAACAGGGCCTGTCACGCATCAGATGCTCAATAAACATTTGCCAAATGAATGAACCTATCTTTAACATTAAAAGTCCCAGGGCAAAGTTGAATATTAGGAAATATACCTGATCAAAACAATCTTCTACTAGGGGGAGGATATAAATATAATTTTAATACTATCAAGAAAATGTTGCAAGATGCCAGGACACTGAATCTAGGGTAGTGGAGTTTTCTGTTATTTGTTTTCCTCTCACTCTTCCATATAGTTCATCACCGTGAAGAAACAGGTGGAGTCAGGAGACTTGGATTTTAGTTCAGCTCTGGCTCAGACTTGCTGTGGACCTCTGAATAAGTCACTTTACCTCATTGAGCTTTCATCTCACATAAAATTAGAGAAGATATACTCTAAAAGATCCACAAGGTTCTAAAATTCTATGAGTTCCACATATATAGACCCCTTCAGAATAGAAGATATATTGTCTTATTTACTCTGGTCTCTGCATCTAGCACAGTGCCTAGAACACAGAGGTTAAATAATACATGTGGTATGAATGAATGAATGAACAAACAAATGAATGAAATGCAGATTGTCTGCCTACAAAGAACAATGCTTTTCATTCAAAGCATTTATTATTAAACATGCTGAATTCTTATAAAATATTTTTCAAGGAATCAAAAGCACTTCTGCAGGCTTCTTTCATTCATCCTCATACTATTTTACTGAATCTGTTATATCAGTACTTCCAAGTACTTCCAGTCAAAGCTAAGCGTAACTAGTAAGATCTGAAAATATCCTAACAACATATTCATGATGATAATAGTAACAGGAGCTATGTTTATTGAGTGTTCTTCTGTGTCAAACACTTAACTGACTGCATTCCATACAGTTTCCCACAAAATCCTTAAAACAACCCTTTGAGGCATTTCATTCCCTATGAAATGGAGATACAGAGGTGAACTCTGCTGCGCCAAACCACAATGCTGGGAAGGAGATGTACAGGTGAAACTTAAATCCGGGTGTTTCTGACAACAAAAGCTCAGTTCCTAACCATCACAAAGCCCTTCCCTCTGACATGGCCACCTAGCATATGGTATACACTGAAAGTTAGTTCTGAGTTCTGTAGAGAGCCTACTCGTTAGATACTACCCTTGATATATGAAGCAAAGTACTTTTCAGCCCTGTACATAAAGTGCAGAAAATAATTTCCAAATAAGTTATCCCAAATTATTGGTATTTAATTTTACCAATTTAAACCATCAGGAGCCACAGAAAATTTTAGTAAAATGGTAATAGCTACCATTTATTGGGCAATCATTAAGAGCCAGGTACTGTGCTAGGTGCTTCATCTCAATTTTGTGTAATCCTCCCATCAATCACATAAAGTAGGCATTCCTTATTCCCATTTTTACTGATGAGGAAACTAAGGCATAGTGAGGTTAAACGGCCCTGCCCAAAGTCACACAGTGAACAGCAAAGCTAGGAACCCATTCCTTTTCCACTTCTTTAGGGGGTAAAAAAAAAAAAAAAAAAACACAAATCCCTCTGTCAAGAATTACCTAATTTGCTAACAATTGTTTTTACAGAGAGGAACAAATCATTTAATAATCCAATGGTCAGTTTTATTTGCCTTTAAACATTTTTTCCACACTTATTTATATCGTACTTGGATGAATATTGGTTAATTTGCATTCTCTCATAGCCTGGCATCAGGGTAAAAGGAAAGTTTACCACAGAAACTTCCAAGTCACACAACAATGAATCTATGGTAAATCTTAGATTATCCACATTTCAATGAATCCAAATTCTCCATTAACTAACAAGAGCTAACAAGAGCTGATAATGTTCCAAGCCATCTATCAGCTTAGCCAAAAAAGAAAAAAAAAAAGACAAGTGTCAAGAAAAAAACCCGATACATCGCAAGGAGAAAGAAAAGTAAAACACAACTTCTAAAGGCTGGTCTGGACTCCATAATTCTGTAGTCTTGATCTATTATTATGCATGATGACAGATGAGTTTTAGAATGAAGGGAATGTGAGGCATAGAAGATCTACTGCCAATGAATAATTCATTATGTTCACTAGCCTGTACTTACCAAGGCAGGACAGTAACCATAAACAAGATTTTTCAACAATGATTGAAATAAAAAGCAAAGCTTTATGGTTAATCCCAAATTAAATATAAAATTAAATTATGTAGAAACATTTTCTTTTTTCTTTTTTTTTAAGATTTTATTTATTTATTCATGAGAGACACAGAGAGAGGCAGAGACATGGGCAGAGGGAGAGGCAGGCAGGGAGCCCGATGTGGGACTCGATCCCAGGACTCCAGGATCACGCCCTGGGCTGAAGGCAGACGCTCAACCGCTGAGCCACCCAGGTGTCCCTAGAACATTTTCTTAAAACATGTTTCTCCAGACACTGTAGTTAATTAAGGTTAAAGTGTCCTGAAAACCATAAATCTGGATCAAGATAAAGAACTGTGTTTTTCCAAAGAAAGGGTCCCTGAAATTAACTTGAAATAAAAGTATAATCCAGTTATATCCCAGGAGTTTTTGAGCAAAGACCAGGGAGTTTGACCCCAACAAGTTGCTGATTTTCTGGGTTGACTTACTGAGTTAACATTGGCAAGCATGTCTTGCATCTATAAATCAAGCTGGTTTTTGGGCTCAGGGCCCTTAATTGCCTCTAAGGGGTGCTGTGTGATATCATCCACCAATTTTCTAAGATTCTCTTCCAGAAAATATAAATGTGTATATTTGTAATAGGTGTAAACCAAATCTGTCAAATGCCATCTCAAAAATAATTGCTGTCTTTTGTCATCTTGGATTGACTCTTCCTATGACATCCCCAATCATGCCAAACCCACAACCCCAAAGATGCCCAATGCATTTCATGTTCCTTCCAATTCTTACCTGGATGATAATTTCTGCTGGGCTCTCTTCAGCTTTCTTTTGGCCTACATTCTGAATACGCATGAACTGGCCTGTCGTAGGCACTCCTGGTGCATCGATTTTCCTTGTCGTTAAGGGAGGGCCAACAGCAGATGGACTTGAACAGGACTCTCTACATTTCTGTTGCTGGGGAGTGGAATTCGCCATCCCTGCCACCACCACGTGGGCGGAGGGTAATGATCCTGCTTCACCAGTGAGCATACTAGTGGCAAGAGCCTTCTTTGGGGGATCCACTACCATATGCTCTACATTTGTATCAATCTGAGCTTCCATCAAAGACATTTTCAAAATGTCTGACACTGCTGTCTTCTCAGAGGCCTGAATGGGAGATATGCTTGTAACTGGTGATGTCAGCTTAGGCACAGAACTGCCACCAGTTATCTTTGTAACTGTGGGAGGCTGGCGCCCCTCAAAAGTTATCTTTGTAACAGAGGATCCTTGGGTTATAATTGGCTGCTCCACCTGAAAACAAATTGGGGTTGTGTGTGTTACAGCTACATCTCTGAGAAAATCTATCAAACACCCCAGATAATATGGCAAAAGAAACATTTGTGCTGTATACTAGGAAGACATTCTGAATGAAGCTTGGTGTTTTAAAAGAGGGCTGGATGGGAAAGTATCTGGTTATTTTTAAGAAACCTAGGGAAAAAGGAGGGGTAAAAAGAACCTTTGTCTAGCCAGCCAAGGTTCGTAGCAGTAAAGGGAAAAAAAGTCACAGCAGCCTTGTTTTCCTTTGGGATGTATATCCCCACACAGTATACCTTCAACCCGTTCTCAAATTATTCATATCTTCAGTTTTTAAAAATAAAAAGGATTTTCAATTTTTTGCTTTAAAATGCATCTATACAAATATATTCTCTATATATGTATTTATAATATACACATACATACATATACATCACTCCAAAGCCACTGGTTTTCCCTAATATTTTTCTTTTGGATATCCAGATAATTCCTCTGCAATCTAGAAGATAAATCTAGAAGGCAAATTTATTAACTAGATGATGTAAACTACGAAGGAAGATGTTCAATGAAGCTTTTTAAAAGACTGTAATTTACTTAGCATTACTGCCACAATATGAGAGTTTACAAGCATGGAAAAAATATTTTATATCTAAAAGTTACAAATAACTTAGGGATCTTGCTTCTATGCACTGCTGATCAATGCTGAAGTGATTTTGTTAAAAACTGCCTAGAAAATCAAGTTCTGAGTGCTATGCTTTTTTTTTTTCTTCCTATGTTAATGCGTGCATTTCTTCCCTAATGACACCTTCTGATGGGGTAAAGTAATACCAGAATAAATGAGGCTTTTGAGTTTCCTCTTGCCAGGAGAAAGCACTGCTAATCACGATCAGGTCGTGATGTTCTCATTTTTTCCGTGAACAGAGAAGTTTAACTTTGCATGCTACCAATATTCCGTTACCTGGCTTGCCGGCTGTTTCTCTGATGAGGCTGGGAGCGGCATTTGGCTCTGGGGGGTTTGGGGTTGCACGTAGATTTTTGGTTGGTTCGGAGCCTGCTGCAGTTTAGGGAGCTGCTGCGTGGTTTTCACTGCGAGCACCTGTACTACAGTTTGCGGGGGCTGTGCCATTAAGGTAGGAAGCTGCCTGTCTTTGGCCACCATGGGATGCTGTGTGTGCTGTACATCTGGCTTGGGCTGTGCTTGTTCTTGCTGGAGAGGGGTGAGTTTTTGATGCCTGATGGAAAGCTGGGGCATTTGCGGGAGTTTGTGCTGGAGCTGGTCTGCCTGCAGGTGGATGGTCTGCTTCTGTTTAGTCTGGAAGCACTGCAGAGTTTTCACTTGCAGCTGAGTCTGTTCCAGCTGGGGCTGGCTAAGTTTCTGCTGCTTAGCTGACTGTGACTGAGTCAGGGCAGATCGGTAAAACAGACCTGTCTGAGGGTCTAAAGTGTCCATCTCTTCAACCTCGCCCTCCTCAGTTCCAAGTTCCTCGCTGTGTTTGGTAAAAGCAGTGTGACTGCTTAATGCCTAAGTAAAAAAGGCACAAAGTAAGAATGAAATAAGAAAAAACACCTACATTGCTACATTTTCCTCAAACTGGAAAAGACCTGGTTATGAGATTTATTCAAAATTTTTCAGAAGGAAGAGACTAAAAAGACCAAGAAATCTCAAGTTTTCTAAATCTAAAGCGTCCCTTAGATTGAGACTCTTATAATTTCAATTCTTGGAGATTAAGTACTAGAAAAACTAATCTACTCACTAATCTACTAATCTACTCACTGCTATAAGAAAAGTCCTAGAGGGCCCAGAATTTATAGGTAGGAGGAATAAGGCTGCCCTGCAAGCACAGCCCAACACAGGAAAAGAAGAGGCTAGGCTCTCTGGCTCAGGACACAGCTCTCTCACCTGGTCATCAGAGATGTTCACCTGTCCAAAGAAAAGAATGCTGCAACCCAGGAATGAGGTGTCCAGGGAAAAGCCAATGTTCAGAGAAGGCCACTCTGGCCATGTCTATGTCCAATGCTGCCCAGAAGGGAAGAGCTGGTATCTGAGGGATAAACTCATCCGGATCCCCACAGAGGGCCTCTCTACTAGAGTGGAAATGATTATCAGGCTTCACCAAGGCCTGTGTGAACAACCGTCTGCACTAGTTTTCCTCGCCCATTTGATCATAATTCTGGGCCCACTGTGCAACAGTATCCCAGAGACTTGGCTGCCAGGAGGGAAGGAGACTAGGGGAGGGTACAAGAACACTCCCGTCCCTGGGAAGGGAGACTGTTCCAGTGTTGGGAGGAGGCATCGATCTTGAGTGACATGGTTAGGGCCAGCCTGTTTGACTTCTCTGGGTGTCTTGAGAAAGCTCAATCTCAGGACCTACCAGCATCCAAGCTGAGATAGAATTCCTAGCTAAACCTCTGGCTACCTAGCTTCCCTCAGTGACATAAAATAAACCCAACCCCATCCTTCCCGCTTCCTTGTCATGATATTCCCTCATTCTAAACTTTAAAACTTGGAGATTCAACTGAAACCCTCCTCATCTCATAATGACCTTGCACATATAGATTTGTAATTCAACAATTTCTTTATTGCCATTCAGGTTAGTTTGCTTACCATCAGGATTAACTGCTACCAGTCAAACGATGGTGATTTATGTGACAACTAATGATAAGTCATGCTTTCATCTGGCACCTATGATATCACTTTGTATAGAGGCAGGATGCTTTGGATTTAAATCCTGGTTCTGCCACCCAGAATAATTTACTTAACTTCTGTGTGCATGAGTTTCCTCATTTGTAAGAGGGATAATATACCCACCTTGTAGATCATAGGGAGAATTAAACAAATTAATGTAAAGCTCAAAGCACAGTATCTGACACAAAAATCAGCTTATCAACATATTCTTTTCTTTTCCTCATTGCCCCTGGTACCAGATTTTCTGGTTTGTATTAACTCATTCTCCTTTCTCACTGAGTCTCTTCCTTCTTAATTGGACATATATAGTAAAAGAAGTGAGATATTTATACCTACTTATAATATTTCCCATGAGAATGCATTATAAAAGCAAAAAGCCCAGCAACAAACAGCTAACAAGCCAACTTCTATTTCATTTAAAAATTTCACCTCAGTAACAAATACTTCTGTAGCAACAAAATATATAGAAACAGTGACCAATTCTGAAGTCATAGATTGATCTAGATAGCCCCATCCTTTTGAAATGTTCCAAGTTTACAGAAGATCCAAGAATACTGTTTCTTAATTACTTTTTAGTGTTAAGACTCTCAATTCATTTCCTCTACTCAGTCCTCACATATGAAAGAACTACATAAACAGCTCTTCAATTCAGTTATTTCCTCTCTTAGATGAAACTAAACCTTATTTAGAGAAGGAGGCAGTTACAGAAGGTAGGGAGAAAAAGAAGAGATACAACCTGCTGCATAATGTGGGTGATTGCTCCAGGGGAAGATGCCGGGATGGACTTCACCACCACTGAAGTCTGTGTTGCAGTCTGTGACTGAGCCACATGCTGGAGCAGGGTCCGCTGGGGCTGGGAGGGCTGTTGGGGCTGGGAGCGATGGCTGACTGAAAATAGAGGAGGTGATGATATTTCTCCAGAAATCACCACAGCATCTGTAACCAGTAGTCATTTTAAACAAATGTCTGTGAGATTGCATCACAGAGAGGAAATGTGGTACTGTGAACTAGGAGGCAGAAGACCAGAGTCTGCCCATCTATAAGCTGTGTGACTCTGAGAAAGTCACTTATCTTCTCTGAGACTCTGTATTCTCATCTGTAAAACGGGAATAACAGAGCTATTATAAGGATGAGATGAGAAATGTGGAAGCACCATGAAATGGTGCTTAATTTCTTCAATGACCTTTACCCCATTAAGGTAACAAAACAATAACGAATTTCAGTAATCAAATCCCAGACTAAAATCTTTAAGGATACTAAGATAATACTTTAATTTTTTGGTTCCAGTTCCAAATGCAATACAAAACCCAGAAGCATTCATTCTTTTACATGAAGTGACACTGTCTTGCAGCCTTATAGCTCCTAAAGATGTAAGAGGTCAAGATGATACTGCACAAAAAACTGGATCAAGAGTTTTTTGGGGGGTTTTTTTTTTTTTGGATCAAGAGTTATACCTGGATTTTGTCCCACTCTGCCACCAACCAGTTAGGGGAATTTAAAGAGGTCATTTAAATTCTATTAGTCTCTAAACTGGGAGGTTTTATTTTTGTTTGCTTGATTTTTTTTAAATGAGATAATAAAAAATTTTTTTCTAGAAGAGGATCAAATGAAGTAACAGACTGAAAATGGTCCTTAAATTGCTAACTCTTATAAAGTAAACAAAAGAACAGAAAAATCAGAAATTTAGCTCATCTGACATAAATGGGTAAGAATATAGTGAAATATGAAAACCACCCCAATTTCTTATTCTTTTGCTACAAAAGTCCAAAGGAATGCACTAGATATTTATATTGATGCATATATGTAAAATTATACATCTACATTGATGCCAAAGTCTCTTTTACCAGCCTCAACTTCAACTTTTTAAACAGTAAAACACTCACCACTTCTTATTCTACAGTCTTAAAAATGCTTATGGTTACTGGGAAACGAGCTTACTGAATCAAGAACAGAGTAAAACTACTCTGTAAAATTAGCTAAGGATTTCGAGAATATAAAAATTATCTTAATAATTCATGATTCTAATGCTCAAATATTTTGATTCAATTTCAAGTAGTTCCATATTCAGAAAAATCATAGTGAAATGTCCATGGATAAGATGATCACTACAGAAATCAATGTCAGAGTACCACTTAGGTATTATAAGTACAGACCTACAACTATCCAGTGAAATATAAATAAGCTTTATTTATTTTTATAACTCATCCTGTCTATATTCACACAGTTTTTCTATTGTTCTTTTACATATGCCTACATGTGATATAAGACACTGCCTATAATCTATAGGCAATATCACTGGTATAAATTTACTACAGACTGCATTTCATAGTATGTTTTATATGCATATTTTAAATAAGAGTTAAATGAAATCTTTCATATGTGTTCAACCAAACTGAAAAAAAGGGAGTCAGTGTTTATATTAAAACTACTGAAATAATTTATAAGGTGACTGAGTAGGAGAAAAAACAAATCATACTAATATTAAAATTAAACAAGCAAATTAATGAAGTTTTTTTTACTGACAGAAGCATCATCAGAAATGAATATTTGGAAAATAAACAATAAAGATAATTTTTCATGAAATTATCAGATTATATGGAACATTTCTGCTGCCCTACTAATTTTCATAATTAGGACATTAAACTTTTTATTAAGAAATGGATTTAATAGAAAATCAACTAAAATCATTTAAGAATAATCCTCATTCAAGATACTATAAATCTCTTCTTAGTAATTACCCAGTGTGCAGGAAAGTCAGAGAAAACTAACATCTACTGCAGGATAATACAAGAGATCAAAAAGCTGGGTCTGAAGTCAAAGAAAATGCTTAATGTGGCTGAGGATATGATGGGGAGGAGATTATGGAAGGAGGTCACAGAGTGAATATTTAGAAAACAGTTGAAGTGACCTCAACTGGGCCATTATTAACAGCATAAAAGTCACTTATTTCTTTAACAGTTCTTATTTTTTCCAATGTCAAACTGCTTATTTCTGAGAAAGAATCCCACTATCTTGCAAAAGGAGTCTCCTTTTCACTGACTGGAGCTTACCTTTCCTCTACCAGATCAGAGTAGAGCGCATCCATTTAAGTGGTTCCCCCCAAAACAACAATTTTTTACCTTCAGTTATACTACAAATGGATGCACACCACTTACCTAGAAGGGGAAAAGCAACCTCTGTCCCCTCATCAGTCCGCTCTGAAAAGGATAAGTAAGGGAAGAAATCATAGGTCTTTTCCTCTATTTACCATTTGATAATGTAGTCTATCCCCAGAGGTTAATACTGATTTCCCCAATATACTGCTCTCTGCTTTATTTAGCTTTCTGCTAACTATCTCTAAAGAAAGATACTACATGGCTTTCCATAGTCTTTAACTGGATTTTCCCTTCTGGCAATTTTAACCCATTAATCTAAAATATTTCCTAAAATGATACCAAATACTTCCTTTTCTGCTTTGGTATTTATATCCTTTAAATATATGTAATTTTATGTTCTCTTTTAATCACTGCTTAAGAAAACTTAAAACAGGTGTTCTTGACATACTGCCTCTTAAGTAAGTCATCTCTCCTAACCCACATTAATATTAATATTAACTCACATTACTATCCTCTGAACTATTTCAAATCTCAAGGTAATGCAGTGTCCATGCCGGAAAGCAGTATTCCAGGTGTGGTCTCATCAGAATATGAGAGAAAGAATATTATCCTTCCTGCTCCACTTTTCTATCTATGCCATCCAAAATCGCATTAAAGTTTCGCTGCCAGGCCATTTTAAACAAATAATTTGCTTTCCACCAGAACTCCTAAGTATTTACATAGATTTCAAGTTTTCCACATTTTTTTTCTTTGCATTAAAAAAGGTATTGGGTTTTATACCTACCTTCTCCCTTGACCTACCTCCCCTCCCCTAAAACTAAAAAAAATTCGATGCATCAAAATATTTATTCTCTACAACTGTCACTCTATATTCACAGACATCATTTATGGCCAACTTGCAATTCTTTATTACTTGCAGTTTGCAACAACTCATTTATTTTTTTCCCCCTTGTCATTAAAGACAGGGTATAAGTCCCAAGGACAATGTGAATTTGCTCTCAGAGCAAACTGGAAAAGATTTACAAATATAAAAACTATATTCTCCCCCAAATAATCATCCCATCAAATCCAAAAACGTAGCTCTCCTACCTTAATACTACTTTTTAGAAGGACACCTACCAGTAGTGATGTATTCAGCAACTAGTTCTGACTCTACCACAGCAATGGATGGACTCTCAGGAGAATGTCTCTTTTCCTGGGTCATCTGAATAGGCACTGCCATTTGACTCAAGTCAATAGTGGGTTGTCTTGGTTTAGATTCCAATTTTTCCTTTACTGCATAAAAAAGTCAGGGGAAAAGTTAACTTTTATTACAAACAAGTATCAAAACCAGAGTTGTCCATGGGAATAATGAGCCAGACCTCTGAGGTGCCACACTGGCAGTGACTAAGGAGACAGTGAATTGAAAAGAAAAAAGCAGACTGCTATGTATGGTTGTAGGGTACACAACTTGTGCAACCATACCTAGCAGCCTAGCAAGAAGGACTCATGCAATCAGACTAAAATTACTCCCCCTACTATGACTAGGCCAAACAATCTGTTTCCCTTGTACACACTCCTCTTAGAACATTTCCTTTAGCCTTCTTGAAGGTAGTCCCTGGTATTCTTGAGTTCACCAACCTGAAAACAAAGGGTGAATAAGCAGTATACACCATGATTTGCTCTAGGGCATACCTACCCAGAATAGCACAATACAATGACCAGTTTAATTTGATCTATTAAAAATTCAAGATAATCTCCAAAGAAATGCTACCAAGTCTTCAACAACTCTTAAAGAATAAAAATTTTCAGTGTTAGAAAAAAATGACCTCTATTCCTATAAAAATGTTTTATGGAATGGTCTGGAAACAAGAATGGATTCCATGGATGAAATTTACTTCTCTCATCACTTTCTATAATAGCTACTCATTCAGTTTCTACCTTCTATAAGACATTAATGGAAATGGCTCAGTATGTCAAAGACAAGGAGCTAAGGAAGTGCCGAAGGCCAAAAATAACACCAATATAAAGATTATCCAAAGATATTAAATGCCAGTATTCTTTGGCTAGTGTAAAGTGGATGTTACAATACATAGTTACCAGTAATTAAGTCTACTGAATGATCATGCAGATCATTCCCCCAAAGCGTATAATGTGATAAAATCAGACTAATCATTTAAACAAAGAAAGCAAAACAAAACCAAAATAATACCATAGTCATCCCACAAGTAGAGAGGACACTGAATTAGGAATCAAAAGATATGGAGTCTCACTCTGCCACTAGCCAATTAGGTAACCTCTCTGGATCTCAGTTTACTTATGCATAAAATGAAAGGGTTGGATGAGATCATTGCTAAGGTCCCTTAAATAACCTAACAATCTCTGACTTACTGTAACAAGAAAGTTACACAGGTTTCGCCTAGTTTCCTGAAGATATTTATTAGTAACCAGAAATACTGATAGGATCTTGTTAAATGAGGATGGCTTTACATGGAAGCTCGTGGTTAAATTATACAATGAAATATAAAGATAAAACAAATTAAAGTGCTAGCAAGGGCCATTAATGGTGTTATGTCCACAAAACTGCCCCACCAATATCAAGGAGGATGGTAGGGGCCCTTCAATCTACCTTCTACTTCTCTTACATAGAACTGGCAGCTATACTACATCCTTGTGCTTAGAAATGATGGAAACTACTCCCTTCTTGTGACAAGAAGCTATAGGATTTCCATTTTAAGCAGGAGACAAGAAAAGAAAGAGCTCTGCCATTTTTTTCTTCCTGACTAATCTATCCTTCAGTACTCCTGGGCACATCTTATCCAACTGACAAGTAGACAGACTGCAGCAATGATTATAGACCAGTCCAGAGGGGGGAAATGTGCTCAAATAATAACAAAGAAAATATAACAGTGGTAGTATTTTAGCACAACCCATCTCTAGAGAAAACATGCTTCATTCAGTTGAGCATGTGAATTCATACCTGTTGTCTGTTGGAGTTCTAACAGAGCTTTGATTGTTGAAGTAGCTGATTGTGATTCACTGGATACATCCTGATAAATTATGGTGGGGCTAGTCTCCATTGCAATCTCATGTTCTGACCAATCCTGACGCCGGGAAGCAATTACATGAACTACAGGCTGGGAATCTGTTTTATATTAGTTAAAAAAAAAAAACCCTATAAACAAAGTTTCTCTTAAAAAAAAAACAATTTGTTTTTTTTTTTTTAATCTTTGTATTTACTGTAAACTTCATGCTTTATCTCCCCAAGAAGACTGTAAGCTCCCAGAGGGCATATGTCTGTATTCACTTACTCATTCACTCATACACTGATTCAACAAACTAGGCATCTATCTGCAGGAGTCTATATTTGGCACTGAGACTATAAAGGAACTTACAGAATTATAAGAGGATGCTCAAGAAGCACACAATCTGGTTGGGGAGACAGACATGTAAAAAGACAAATTACAATTCAATGTGATAATTACTACAATAAATAGGTGTGCACTTGTGTAAGTAGATGCATGTTTGTGTATAGTTAAGAACAAAATGCTGTAGGAGTCTTATTTTCCCCAATGCACCTGAAAATGTGTTCTGTATTACAACCTGAGCATCCAGTCAACACTTATTGATGGCTGCATTACTGAAAAGAAATCCTGCCCACCACCAACAAGAATGAGCAGATGACCTAGAAGCAAGCTGATACAATAGGACAAGTATAACATTTGGAGTTCAAAATCTTAGGTGACAGCCACAGCTCCATCAATTACTTGCAATTTGAGTCTCTGGGTTTTAGTGCCAATATTTCTAAAATGACAATGATAAAATTAACTCTGCCTCACAGGATTTCTGAGGATATAATGAAATAATATATGTAAAAGAGCTCCATAAACTATGAAGGACAGTAGAAATGTTATTGTTGTTGTAGCCTAAAAGTTCTTGATTCTGAGACTTTTTGTTAGTTCTGAAATAAATCATAGCCCTAACTCAAGGCTTATTATATTTATGCTATAAAGGGAGGCATATAAATACTAAATATGCATCAAATCAAGCAACAAATTACTGAGTTTTCCTTCTACAGAAAAAGCAGGTTGGATTAGATGATTGTTAAATTCCTAAACTCCTCTGCAGAATACCACACAGGACAAAAATTATGTCAGATATGAAAGCACAATCCCCACTCCCAAGTTTAAATTACAATGGAGGAGACATAAAATAAACATACAAATAGCTTTGTATTCCTTTTTTTTTTTTTTTTTAGCTTTGTATTCCTAAGTAAAATCAAATGACTAGTGCAACAACAAGACAAATATATAGAAAGACTGCTTTGATTTGGATTAGTCAGTGAGAGCATTACAGAAGAATGAAAAGAATTCCTGTAGCTCCCCCAAAACAAGAATATATTCAACATAAATTCACCCTTCTTTGAACCTTATACTTTTGAAAACCACAAAGTTGTCCAAAAAAAGTTGGAGCAGGCAAAATGACTCTTAAAACAAAAGCAAAAATGAACCAGCCTTCCTAAAGAAAAGAAAATCAATATACAATAGATCTGGAATTTTTAATTACCATTAATAAACTGTATTCCCCATTCCCCAAACACCCAATAGAATATATGCCACACCAGGGATGTATAATTTCCATTAAACTTCTCCCCAAAGTCTAGAAGACTGTGGGACACTACCCTGTAATATCAAATGTCATGTGAGGCATATTACAGTTTTTCTTCATTCATAAGTAGACGAACAGAACTTACACTTAAGAGAACTAATTTTATTAGGAAATCATTCTTTTTATAAAACCTAAGTTCTCACATTTAAGAAATTCTCATGGTGGGACACGTGGGTGGCTCAGCAGTTGAGCGCCTGCCTTTGGCTCAGGGCATGACCCCAGAGTCCCAAGATGGAGTCCCACATTGGGATCCTTGCATGGAGCCTGCTTCTTCCTCTGCCTGTGTCTCTGCCTCTCTCTCTCTCTGTCTCTCATGAATAAATAAAATCTTTAAATAAAAAAAGAAAGAAATTCTCATGGTGATATAAGTACCCCATTAGGTAGGTGAGAGGACCCACAGGCAAAGGATGACTGCAACCCAATTCTATAACAGTCATTGAATATCCAGAAAAGGCAAGGATTGCATTTGCAGAGAGATAAGGTAGAAAGAGACTAACAAAGGAAAACAAATTTCCAAATGGGAGCACCTATCAGAGACATCAGCCCAAAGAATATTATATTGTAGGGACTGGAGAGATTCTTCACTCTTTTTGCCTATACTCAGCGAGTAGCTGATGATCACACAGTTATCACCACAGCAACCCCAACAGCTATGACAAAAAATGAGAGTATGAACCTAGATGTGAAAATTAATCCTTTAGTGATTTTCCTCTTTACTTTGGCTTATGCTTAGACTAGTTAAATCTATTGCTTATTAACTCTGATGCTGAGGACAGAGTGCAAAGATCGAGACATCAGGAGCCTGATCTCATAGTACCATTTGATTATGAAGTATATACCTCTATCCCCCTAGATTTTCCTATCTGTCTCAAGGATGGTGGCCTGCTGACCCTCAGATATATCTTTCCCCATTGGTCACTTAAATATTTACTGGACATGTACTAATATTAGGTACCAGAAATACACATGGTACTATTATATGCAAAGGCAGATCAGGTATCTCTATGAAGAATGTCTCCTGTGACTTTATCATAAAGGGCTTATATCACACTTTCATAGAACAGTAAGACCTCTCAGCTAGCAGGACTCTAAAAGTCATTTAATGCTATTACCAGTTCTATGCTAAAATCTTCACAATATCCCTACCAATCCAGGAACTGCAGGATCAGAGAACTTACTACCTTCTAAGACAGTTTCTTCCCATTTCTGCAGTTATGACAATTAGAAAATTTTCTTATACAGAATGTAAACAGGGCTTCCTGTGACTTTTATCCAATGGTTCTAGTCTGTGTCCATATATGCATAAAAACCAACTCTTTTCCCTCTTCCACATCACAGTCCTCAAGAAAACTGACAGCTCCCACATCCTCAACCCAATCCTCAGCTTCTCTTCTCCGTAATAAATGTCCTGTTTCTACCAACTCTTTCTCACATAAAATGATTTCCAGATGCCTTATACACCTTAACCACCCCCTCTAAACTAAACCCAAGATGTCTATGTCTCTTCTTTGATATAGTATGTACCTTCCCTCTGAAATACTATCATAAAGCCCAAGGCTTATACGGTATTTAACTGCCTAGACAGCATCATTCAAAGTGTTTCAGAGAACATTGGTTCCTTAAGATGTTCTGCAAAAGGATTGCAGAACATATTGCAGACCATAGAAGGATTCTATGGTCAAAAAAGTTGGGGAGCACTTTACATTATATATTCCACTCTTCAACTTTCACAGTATGCATTAACACATAATAGCTCTGAAAAGTTCTGTAGTAAGTATGTTTTGCTTAACCTGGATTTATTGCCCACCCTCACCATGATCTCCCAAGATCATAAAGCTTCTGGAAAAATCATTCTAAAAACCAATTTGTAGCCTCCTAAAGTCTTTTTAGGATGCATTTTTGTATTTGCCTCATTTCTTGTTCCATTTTAAATCCCTACCCTTGGTTTTATCTCCTTGCTCTTGTCCATTTCACTTCACATAATCATGTATTCTATCTAATCCACCTTAACTTTCTGGAAACAAAATATAAATAAAGAAATCTGTAATATTTCTCTTTTTTAAAGATCGAAGGGGCACTGGCTCTGGAGCGTCTGACTCTTGATCTCAGGGTTGTGAGTCTGAGCCCCATGTTGGGCATAGAGATTACTTAAAAATAAAATCTTAGGGACGCCTGGGTGGCTCAGCGGTTAAGCGCCTGCCTTCAGCCCAGGATGTGATCCTGTAGACCAGGGATCGGGTCCCACACTGGGCTTCCTGCATAGAGCCTTCTTCTCCCTCTGCCTCTGCCTATGTCTCTGCCTCTCTCTCTCTCTCTCTGTGTGTGTCTCTCATGAATAAATAAACAAAATCTTATAAAAAAAATAAAATAAAATCTTAAAAAAAATCACAGGGGTTATTTTTAATTCCTCTTTTAAGTTTTTTGTAAGTTTGAAATTACATTACAAGAAAAAGTTACTAAAGATAGGGGAGGGGCAAAAACTACAGAGGCAATATAAAGGAGAAATGAGCTATGTAGAGTTTACATTCCCTATAGGTATGACCCTCATTTACTTCAGAAACCAGCATGATCTTAAACTGACCAAAATCTTATCATTTTCTCTTTAAATCATAGCATATATATTCCCAGTCTTTGTGAGAATGTAATAAGGAGGTATACCAAGATATGGGGTGGGAGATGCAGATTATAAAAACTGGCTTTATAATCTAGATATACCTATTCTGAATTGTTGAATTTTTCCATATTACAGAATATTTTTAAAAGAAATATGTAATGATACAAGATAAATAAAAATAGATGAAGCCATGTATAATAACAGATTGAAAAGGAGAAAACCTTAAACTCAATCACTTCCGAAAATAGCCACTCTTTTGTCCCATTCTTAGAATGAAAACCTAAGACCGCCTAATGAAATGGCATGTTTGGGAAGTAAGATTGGCTTATAGCTCTCTTAGGAAAAGACTAGCAATTTTAAAAGATAACCCCAGATGGTGGATATAAGAACATCTACCTCTTTTAGCATAAACTCATAAGCTGAGTTGTTTACCTGTTCTCTATAAAAATATATCTCAAGAGAAAAAAAATGAGTGTGTATTATTCAAGGAACCAGAAACTTATAAAAATAAAAGAGGAAAATGCAGCTAACGTGTTGAAGAATGGAATCTTTAAATAACAAATCATTAATAAATAAAGCTCAAATGAAATAGAGAATCAGCATCACTTCACTGTAACTAGTACAAAGACGGATTCATAATCAATACAGAATGATAAACTGAATCTTCTCAGCAAATTGATCCGAAAATATTACTATCACTGATACTATACTGAAGAAAACTATCCACTCTCTAAAATGAGTGTCATATTGTTTGTTAAAATCAACATTTTTATTTAGTTTTAATTGATGAGTTTTCAAAGACCACTTCAAATGCTATCTCTTTCATGAAAAGCTTTCTTATCATAACTCTCCTCAATGGAGTGGGAATTTCTAGCCTTTGGCATTTTTCTTCATTACTAATAAACTTATTATACTCATACTGAAGATGTACGTTTATTTTTTAATTCTCTATTCTAGATTTTAACAAGAACTGTATTTTATTCAACATTTACAGGGCCTAGCATAATCCTTAGTACATTGTATAAACTAACAAATAACTACCAAATTGAATTAATGGAATAATCAGCAATTTGAACCATGTAAGCAATCTGAATTTCCCACTAATCTCGGAAGACTCCGCTAAACAATTAATATAGTAAAAGTGCACAAGATGAAGAATCGGCATTAGAAAAGTGAAGGTGTTCAGAATGTACTCTAGAGAGAATAATGGAAATGTGAGGAGAGAGGATGGAATCAGTGAGGAATGATCAGGGGAGATAAACAGCTTTGCTTATTAGATGCATCGGAGCATATAAGCAAGCATAGGAATAAATATACCTACCATGTGACAATTAAGTATGGTCAAGGTAATTGATAGACAGGAGTACGAGATTTGTAGGTCTCAAAGCTTACGATTAAGAATTTATTTCAATAGACTTCCTAGGTGAACATAATTAAAACAGCATGGAAGAAAAAGAGCTTTGCTTTATGGAGTCCGGCTTCATAGCTCCTTCCTTATAATTAGGACAACCATACAATATAATCTAAATTGGGATACCTTTGAGAGTGAAGAGGAATGTTATTAATAATTATGCTAGAACAGATATAAACCAGGACTTGTCGTCCTCTGCAAACTGCAATGTATAGTCATTCTACTTACAGCCCATGTATGGCCCACCTCTGGCCACCCAGATTCTTTCTCAAGGTTCAACAGTAACCATTCAAAAGATACATTCACTTTCTTGCATACTTCTCCTACTTACCCAAAAGGAAACAAGAAGAATCACAGCACTCTTCAAGTCTGTTAACACCTACCTGTCAAAATCAGCATCTAAAGCTTACCAATTATTTGATGAGCATATGCCATGCCAGAAAGAATGGTAAAGTCTTACCAAAAACAAAACTTAAGTTCACGGATTACATATCAGAAAATAAAATCAAAAGAACTGACAAATCAAAGCATATATGTTTGTTTGAAACTCCTATATTCAACTATTTTGGAACTAGGGCACTATGTCAGTAGTAAACACATCAATCAGAAGTAAAGTGGATCTTACCTTGGGAACTTTGGGAGGACTCTGTAGAAGAGGAACTACTATCTGTATAACTCTGTGGGTCTTCTTTTCCCTCTTGAATAGATGAATTACCAGCTTCTGCCACTCTAGATGCTTGCTGTAATGTTTCGGTGACCAGCTGCCTTGTTTGTTCACTAACAACTGTGGCTTGAAATGTCACTGGTTTGGGTTTAATAAGAACCTAGAAGAAAAGCATAAATATACCCAGTTTAAATTTTAGAGCACTTTTTAAAATGCTAAACTTCTCATCATGAACTAACATTTTCCTGACAAGGGAAGTAGCATTCTGCACATTTATTATGCTCTGGGTACTACATTGTTCATCAAAGACTAATTCGATATATGAACAAATTAGAGTCAAGACACATACAACACTTTAAGTGGTACATGTCAGACTGCAATAGCCATAATTTTGACAAAAGGCTCTGCCCCTGTTTTTTCTTGCCTATAATGACCTCAGAAGTCATTTTACAATCTGTAGTCTCTACAGTAGAAGGACAGACACACAGTAAAGATTGCAGGATGAAAGATACAAGGAGCCTGGATTCCCAATGCCACAATAACAGTCCAGAATTTCCTCCCTCTAAACATTTACTAACATAATAAAATAATTAACATATTATTATTAACATAATAAAAAATAAAATCCTAATTTGTGAAAGCCACTCTTCTTCAGATTTTTCATTAGCAACCAAATGAAATTCCTTTTTTTTAAGTCTCTCTTTTTTTTTTTTTTAAATTTATTTATGATAGTCATCAGAGAGAGAGAGAGAGAGAGAGGCAGAGACATAGGCAGAGGGAGAAGCAGGCTCCATGCAGGGATCCTGATGTGGGATTCGATCCTGGATCTCCAGGAACGCGCCCTGGGCCAAAGGCAGGCACTAAACCACTGCGCCACCCAGGGATCCCCCAAATGAAATTCCTAATTGAGATACCTGCACAAAGTAAACATGGTTGGGACCTAAGTCATCTTTGACAAAATTGCCAGAGAAACACTGACTTAGACAACTATTTTTTTTTTTTTTTTTTTTTTAATGATAGTCACAGAGGGAGAGAGAGAGAGGCAGAGACACAGGCGGAGGAAGAAGCAGGCTCCATGCACGGGGGGCCCGATGTGGGATTCGATCCCGGGTCTCCAGGATCGCGCCCCGGGCCAAAGGCAGGCGCCAAACCGCTGCGCCACCCAGGGATCCCCTTAGACAACTATTATTAGAAGCAATATCGAGGGCAGCCTGGGTGGCTCAGTGGTTTAGCGCCACCTGCAGCCCAGGGTGTGATCCTGGTAACCCGGGACCCAGTCCCACATCAGACTCCCTGCATAGAGCCTACTTCTCTCTCTGCCTGTGTCTCTGCCTCTCTCTCTCTCTTTGTGTCTCTCATGAATAAATAAAATCTTTTAAAAAATAAAATAAAATAAATCAGAGCCAAGAAATATCACCATATCTTAGAGCATACCTGTGTTTTCCCTTGCTGTCCATAAACAATTTTTGTCGGGATGATTTTAGCTGCTGGTTGAACTGTAGAACCTATTCCTTTTGGCTGAGTTACAATCATTTTGGTGATGGGTCTTGTAGCAGTGATAATAGCTGGCTTTGCTCCTGTTGGCACCGTCTGAATAGTTTTTTCTCCCTAAATTAAAGTCAGTGAATATATGAGATTTATATGTGTTTAAATGCTAAAAATTATCTTTTACTGAAAAATCACAGCAAGGTTTTACTAAGATAATGGGGAAAGGACTGTAAATTAAATAGCAAAGTACAATGTTTCCAGGGTGATCAAAAATCCTAGACTTAGTTGAGAGAGTTCTAAAAGTCATCTGCCCAACTTTCGGTCCAAAGGAGGCATTAGTTATTTCCTGACAAGTGAATTTTAAAAATTATCTCACATAAGAATACTTACACCACACATCCCACTCATAGAATACATATGAAAATAGTCAGGAAATTATAAAATACATAATAAAATGCTAACAATAGCTATCTCTAAGAGTTGGGATTATATGTCTCCTCTAACATTACCTTTATTTTCTAATTTACCCAAAATAGACATTTATGTAAAAGAAAAATTACTGTGCATCATACAGATAGCTAAATGCATAGAAACAAACTAAGCTCTTCAAATATGAAATTATAAAGACACACAGCAGAATGTCTATGTAAAAAAGCATAGGCAAGAGATGAAATCAGTAGTTACTAACATTCTGAGGCTATATGGGAAGACACAAAAAAACAAACCTAGGGCATTTCCCACATTTTATTATTAGTATATTACTAATATCACTTTAGTTTATTAGCTAGATAGCTTAAGCTCATTAACTTTTCACCATTTTTTTATACTTCTGTCTGCTTTATTCCTAAGTACCACCTTCTGGTTATTCATGGAGCCAATACTTGAGCTTACTTAAATTCAAGGACAGTGATTTTACTAAATTATTAATTTTTAAAAGTTAAAATCTATAAAACTGAAAAGAAAAATTTTCACCTTATTAATTTTTAACTTTTAGTCATCATCATCTAAATGTATGGCCATCTAAACTTAGCAGACAGTAAAAACAAAATACCCTGGTGAGCTCTATGAATTTAGAGCTAAATAGGATAACAAAAATCTGCTTTAAGGGAGATTATCTAAGGGAGATTTGAAGTGTCTGTCAATCATGTTATTACTTATTTTAATACAAACACACTCTTCACAGTAGCAGCTTTGGAAGGAGCTCTAATTCATTTGCCAAGAGTCACTAGTTTGCAAGTGGGCATGCCTCTCTATCAAATAGCTTCATGGGCCCTGTCCAATTATAATGACCCATTCAAAGCCTGTCAAAACCAACTAGCAGGCTATTTTTTGAAGAAGCTCTTCTGTTGCATGCATATAAACATGCCCAGGTAAGCAAGCTGTTGAGTACAGGCATATATATGTATATGTGTAGTCTTACGCTCTAATCTGCTTGTTTTACTACCATTTCCTGTGTTAAACTGTTGCTATTAGATATACCTGGAGGCTAGAATTCACACATGACCCTTCAATGTATGTGACCACAGGACTTCGGGTGCATGGCATCCCTTTTTACATATCAAATTCTATGAAATTGTAAACCAGACTATAAGAGGGTTCTCAAAATCTGAATTCTAATCCAGGCTTTACTTTTGGCTTACCAAGTGAACTCAGGCTATGTTCTCCCACATGATGAAAAGATCTAATTCCAACATTATAGATTGTGACACCTAGGAAGCTACTAGAGATCTACTACATTGAAGTATAGCATTTTTCTTTTCTAGCAAAGTGGAGACATTACCAAGCCTAAACTACCAAGAATAGTAACAGTAAGAGAAAAACTACTTATTGAGGACTTCCTATGTGCCAGGCACCGTTCTAAGCACTTTCAAAACAGCTATCAGTTATGGACAAATTTACTGGTGAAGATCATCATCCCCAACTTATAAATGAGGAAATTAAGGATGTCAGAAGTTGAATAAAATTGCCAAGGTAAAACAACTACGATGTTAAGAGACAAAGCCCAAGTTTATCTAACTCCAACCTCTGCATAACTGCCTTCACAACTACAAATGGTTATTATTTCTTTTTACAAGCCTAAAGAGGTAAAAATGAGAGTAAATTCCTGTCAATTAATTTTCTTCATCCCAAATATTTCTTTTTGCCCAGACTGGGCTTGTGTCTACTGGCCAGAAGCAGGAATAAAACTGTCTTCTATAAAACTATAAAAGGTCCCCCTGTAGTTAAGCCAGTGGACTCTTCCATTTGGACCAAACTAAGCATCTACATCAAGGTCATAAGCAACCTTGCTATGAGCAACATGTTTTAGAAATTACTATGAAAAATGGCATCAGCTGGTAGTGTTTTAACAGTTATTACATCACAGTAGTGGTAAACCAAGCCATACAGGCCATTGTGGGGTTCTGAAGTCCTTAGGCAAATATTTGTATAGCTGGTCTTTAAAATCCTCAGTGGATTTGCTGAGTCTGCAGTACAAGCTCTTACTTACTCCAGCATTTAGCAATGTTGTGACAACGTTTTTGCCCGGGAGGCCTTGAATGGTCGTTCCTTTTCCTGTAGTCTTTTGCACAACAATCACATTGGGCTTGGAAGTCATTGGGATT
Organism: Vulpes lagopus; assembly: GCF_018345385.1. Lineage (NCBI taxonomy): Eukaryota > Metazoa > Chordata > Mammalia > Carnivora > Canidae > Vulpes > Vulpes lagopus. Next base: position 27,494,401 of record NC_054838.1, on the reverse strand, counting down.
GTAGTGATTTTGGTAGTTGTTCCTTAGAGAAGGGGGAAGAAAAGGAGGCCTGAGTTAAGGACTAGTGATATTTGGTTATTTCTATTTATGCTGTACATAATTAATACACGTAGTCAATGTCATCCCGAGATGACATTAAGGTTGTCATGAGGATGAAAATGAAGGCTGGGAACAGTAAGTAGAAGTTGTCCTAGAATGAGAGAATATTAAGAATTGACTTTTAAAGTAGTTATCTTTTTGGAATTTGCACACCAAAATCAGAATCTAAAAATATCACTATCAGTATCTCTGTCAATATTCCTCTCTGGACTAGTTAACTGGAACAAATCTAAATCTACATTCCATGATAAATGCTTCCCCAAGCCCAGTATTGTATTTATTTGACTAGTGTGATGGGAAAACTCTTCAAAAAAGGACATTAGGGCAGCCCCGGTGGCTCAGCGGTTTAGTGCCGCGTTCAGCCCAGGGCATGATCCTGGAGACTCGGGATCGAGTTCCATGTCAGGCTCCCTGCATGGAGCCTGCTTCTCCCTCTGCCTGGTCTCTGCCTCTTTCTCTCTGTGTCTCTCATGAATAAATAAATAAAATCTTTAAAAAAAAAATTTTTAAAAGGTAAATAACTTATTAACATTCATGTAACATTAGACTTGAGAGAAAATTTAGGAAAATAAGCCATTTAGGTTTATGTGATTTAAAAAAACTACTCATAGACCAAGGCACAGATTAAACACATGCTCTTGTAATCTGCAGCTCTCTGAAGAGTCTGAGGATAAAACTCGAATTTATATATTTATATAAATAAGTTTATATTTTCAGCAATTAAGATCTATTTAGATCTCTACCTACTGATCCAGATATATTATTGTACTCTCTTCCCCACATCCTTCCACAATCTGCTTCTCTTATACCTATCAAACATGTACCCTATATTCTTCTGTTTGTCACAATTAGAAATCCTGGTGCAAATCTTGCCTTGTTTTTGATCTCTATAACACCCAACAAAATGAAAGCCCCTTGAGCTCCAAATTCTTATCTTTTTGTATCCCTAATTCCTCAGTGCTTAGCACAAACCATATGGCAATTATTCAGCAATAGTTGCTAATGAATATGTGAACAAACTCAGTTTATCACCAACGTATGTCTTTCTTCAAAATGTTATCAATGTCAACTCAACACACCAACCATCACCTCTTTTGGCTTTCACATTTTCTATTTCAAGTTTCTCTATCATACAAATAGATCTCATGCTTCTGTTATATCAAACATCCTTAAAAAAAATTTTAATTATGTCAAGAATCCAGAACATGTGAAATTGGTCAAAAACCTTCCCAGGGCAACTGGCTGACTCAGCTGGTAGAGCATGGGACTCTTGGGGTTGTAAATTCAAGCCCTATGCTGGATGCAGAGATTACTTTAAAACGAAACAAAACAAAAAAACCTTCCTAATCCCTATTTTATCTAGTTCTAACTTTCCCTCTTAAGTTTCAAAATCCTATATGACTTGACCCTTAATCTACCATTTTGATCTTACTTGTTCCTATTCTATAATATACATCACCACATACTCTAGTCTAACAAGTAACTTCTTCACTGGGGCTTCCTATTACTTGTCACACAGAGCCCAAATTCCTCTTCGGTTTCCAGGTTCTGCCAGACTTTAATTTTCAGGATTATCAATATATACCTTTCCTTCAATGTGTTGGGTTTCCACATTGGTTGTTGAGTATACGAGTCCTAATGCTACTTCTGTGCCTGTGATTTCCTCTGCCTATGTAAACAGGCAAGTCGTACTTTTCTTCCATAGGGCTTGTGTATTATTTATCAAATGACTAAACACAGAACAGGTACTCATTTAAAAATATGACTGATTAATATGTTCCCAAGAAGAAAAATTAAACAAAATTTTATTCTTTTCTACTAGAAAAACAGCATTCCTTGCTAAAGTTTTAGAAATAAAGTTGCACTAAGAATAGAATATTCTGGTCAATTTTTGGCAATCTTATTACTTATTACTTTATATATCTTTATATTTGCCATCAACTAATGTCTTGTCAGTCCAAGGTAACAGGTTACATAAAAACACATTTTTACCCACACACCAGCTTCACAAAGCTTTTCCCTTTCTTTATAGTTTTTGAATAGTAAGCTGTTAAGAGCCACAAAAACCACATTGCTCATCATTCATATGTATCAACTTCAACTCTTAATTAACTCCAATCCCCCACATCCACATATGACTAATTATGATGACTCCTTCAACAATACAGCCTCACCAAACATTTGGTTAATTAAAAGTGTTTTCAGAAAGTAAGCATTAAAAATTACTTCAAGGAAATGGTAACCAAGGTTTAACCAAAGTAGAAGGACCACTTTTTTGGACAAAACTTGCTTAACATAAAGTGAATTATATTTGTATCTAAATCACTGTCTAATCCTTTCCATTACGGAGATCTGCCAATTTATGAAACATCTGCAAATCAAGTTCACCAGCTTAACAAAATGCAGGATCAGGGGTGGGGAGAAAATAGAATAAAACAGGAATAACACAAGGAAAAGTGAGTACAGTGTCATATTAAAATGGAATAGTTTATGACTATTATCAAGTTACAAAAGTCTGAAATTCCAATGAGCATGTTTCTATATTTCAGTTGATAACTATGTTGTATTGATGAAACAAGTGTTACTCATTTAAAAAAAAAAATCTTCCTCTGGGGGTGCCTAGGTGATTCAGTCATTTGAGCATAAGATTATTGGTTTCTGCTTAGGTCATAATGGTTTCAGCTCAGGTCCTTCTCCCTCTGCCCCTCCCCCTTCTTGTGTGCATGTCCACTCTCTGTCTCCCTACAAAATAAATAAATGAGGGCTGCCTGTGTGGCTCAGCCAGTTAAACTTCTGCCTTTGGCTCAGGTCATTGACCCCAGGGCCCTGGGACTAACTAAGCCCTGCATCAGACTCTGCTCAGGGGGGAGACTTTCTCCCTCTCCCTCTGCCTTTCCCCGTTTGTGCTATCAAATAAATTCTTAAAAATAAATACGTTAAAATATATATAAATAAATATACAAAAATGTGTAAATATATATAAATATATAAGTATAAAAATATAAAGTATAAAAATAAAATGAATATTAAAAAATAAAAATATAAGGTCTTCCTCTACACTTTCACAGTAGTCTATAGTTCTCATGCTACAATAGAATGTATAGAAGTTCATTTGTTTAGCATTCTTTTTTAAGATTTTATTTATTTATTCACAAGAGACAGGGAGACCAAGAGAGGCAGAGACACAGGCAGAGGGAGGAGCAGGCTCCTGCAGGAAGCCTGACATGGGACTCGATCCTGGGTCTCCAGGATCACACCCTGGGCTGAAGGCGGCGCTAAACCGCTGAGCCACCTGGGCTGCCCTGTCTGGCATTCTTTAGGACAGAGAATGCACCCATGTACATCCATATGTATCATAGCACCCAGCCCAAAATCTGGCTCATAGGATATCAGAGATCATACTATATATACAATCTTTAATTATAAAGAGTTAAAACACAATGGATGCAAATTAACTATCACATTTGGATCATGGCCTATGATACTGGATGCATTCCAGGGATTTCTATTTAAGATTCCTGTAAAAATTGAGCATTTATGGTAGGATGGTTTATAGAAACTAATTTATTGGCCCAGATTGTACTATTCAGAGATTTTTTTTATATCACCCTAAAAATTTGGTCTCTTAGGTAATGTTTTATGTTGCTTTGCTTAAAAAATGAGCAAATGAATGAATGAATGGAAAAGACAGATAAACACTAGTGCCTTACCTGAACATTGCACTAAGAATCAAGAAAATCGGGAAGCCTGGGTGGCTCAGTGGTTGAGCACCTGCCTTTGGCCCAGGGCATGATCCTGGAGTCCCAGGATCGAGTCCCACATTGAGCTCCCTGCATGGAGCCTGTTCTCTCTCTGACTATGTCTCTGCTTCTCTCTCTTTGTGTTTCTCATGAATAAATAAATAAAATCTTAAAAATAAAAATCAAAATCAAATCTTGCCACTGTCACATGTTCTCATAATGCCCTTAGAGTGAAGATAATAAGTTCATCTCTGAAAGATCCAATCGTCTGCATATAATAGGCATGGTTCCTTAACCAACCCTCAACAAAGATCACAAAAACCTTACGTATTTGATATGTTTCTCTCTATATACACATATAAGTAAATATCTGATTCTAAAGAGTTAAATAACTGTAAAAATAGTCATAATCCCATTTAGTTGCTTACCCTTTTTTTAAAAAAGATTTTATTTATTCATGAGAGACATAGAGAGAGAGGCAGAGATATAGGCAGAGGGAGAAGCAGGCTCCTCGCAGGGAGCCTGATGCGAGACTCGATCCCCTGACCCATGCCCTGAGCCAAAAGGCAGATGCCCCACCGCTGAGTCACCCAGACATCCCTAGTTGCTTATTCTAACAGGAAGAAAAACTTGACCTTTCTAGAAAGCACTTTGGAAGCATGACCTTGCTTTCTAGAGGAAAGGAAGTAAGAACTTCACATAATCATTTAGGTATAATGATGTTCATTCCAAGATTATTTATAATGACAAAAAAAAATGGAAGCAACCTAAAACATTCAACAATGAGAAAATGGCTAAATTATGGTGCACCATATAAGGAAATATTGTATAACCATTAAATGAGGGCAGAGGAGGTAATAAGATATGTTTATAAGAATAGGAAAATAATATTATTCTAAGAAAAAAGGGTAAAAGATGATTATACTGATCTCAATGCAATTTTAAAAATACACACATTTATAACCAAAATAATGAATAGAAAAAAGAATAACAAACATATACCCTTAAATTTTAACATGTATCTCTGGATGGTAAAAATTGTATGTTTTTAAATTTTCTTTGTACCTTTTTGTAATTTCCAAATTACCCACAATGAGGGGAAAAGTATCATTTTTCTTTTTAAATCCTTCTATTCTTACAACTAGATGTCTGGATATCTTTTAGGAAAAGCATTTCATTTTTGTTCGGGGGATAGGGCAGTAGGTTAGGCACAGACTCTAGAACCTAGCATCTATTATGGATTATCCAAATTCATCCAACCTGGCCTACCAGTTCACTATGAATAGATAAACAGGGACTGAAAACTGCTAATAAACTAACCTGTAAACCCACTATCATGAAATAACAAAAACATTATAAAAAAAGAGAACTGTCTTTATACAGAATATTGACATGTAACATAAGGATCAATTTAGAGCAATCAGAAATGATAGATTCCTTAAAATAAAAGTGTCAGTGAAGCAAAGGTAGACACAAAACAAGCTCCATGCAACAAACAGCATTGCTTCAACTTTGTGCCAAGTACATCCTACAGTGCCAGAAAACTTTAAGAATTCTTCTCATGAAAAAAAAAAAAAAAAAAGAATTCTTCTCATGTATACTCAATATACTTGAAATATGTAACTATGCAGCTAACCATGAGTTGTTTTTATTTACATACAAAGGTAGATAAAATACATGGTATTTTAGGTAGGGTAGGTATACCTCTCTGCTTGTAAGGAAAATGTGCTTGCTTACTGTACTGTTCTAATCTGGTACAAAACAGCTAAATCAAAGAAGGTCTGAAAACAGTAGCCTCATGACATCTAGACATTCCTTCAAGTTGTAAGGTTACTATGAATTCATATATAAATAAAGAAAAACCATTACGGTGATAAAAACCACATACCAATGAAGAATGGTCACTTTTTGAAAAATGTTTGAGAATGTGCTCTATACTATTAAGATACTGTCAGTAATAAATCATAATTTAAGTTTTCACTGTGTTATTTTAAAAATCCTCTTAAGCTGGGATACAAGGATTCCTCCCCTACTAGTTTCACCCTCCTCAGTTTGGTAAACATTGGATTTTCTCACTTATACTTAAAAATAGAGTCAATATTCGTAGCTTTAAATACCAATACTATACCCTGTTTTGTTCTGACTCCCCAAGTTATCAGCAACATATAGTGCCGGAAACTTTAATCCCTTCACTTTATTTATTTATTTATTTGTTTGTTTGTTTATTTATTTATTTAGATTTTATTTATTTATTCATGAGAGACACACAGACAGAGAGAGGCAGAGACACAGGCAGAGGGAGAAGTAGGCTCCATGCAGGGAGCCCGATGTGGGACCCGATCCCGGGACTCCAGGATCACGCCCTGGGCTGAAGGTGGCGCTAAACCGCTGAGCCACCCAGGGATCCCCTAATCCCTTCACTTTAAAATGTTAGAACTCACCTGCAGCATACAAAATATGGCTAGTCTACAAAAAACAGCAGACACTTAAAGTTCACGGGCCTTACTTGATGAGAAATTATTTAAACATTTTAATTAAAAATTAATAATGAGGGATGCCTGAGTGGCTCAGCAGTTAAGTGTCTGCCTTCTGCTTAGGGTGTGATCCTAGAGTCCCAAGATCGAGTCCCACATCAGGCTCCTTGCATGGAGCCTGCTTCTTCCTCTGCCTATGTCTCTGCCTGTCTCTGTGTCTGTTGTGAATAAATAAATAAAATCTTAAAAAAAAAAAAAACTAACAATGAAAAGATATACTATGTTAACATTCCACTTTGGGGTCCACAGTCCAAATACTACAGGAATTAAGGAGCGGATAAAAATCAAGTAAAGTTCCAAAATACCAATAAATATTAGCTTTCACTACTGTAATATTTATTTATTTATTTATTTATTTATTTATTTATTTATTTATTTATTTATTGGCTTTATTTATTCATTCATGAGAGACCCAGAGAGAGACAGAGAGAGGCAGAGACACAGGCAGAGGGAGAAGCAGGCTCCATGCAGGAAGCCCGATGTGGGACTCGATCCTGGGTCTCCAGGATCACGCCCTGGGCTGAAGGCGGCACTAAACTGCTGAGCCATCCAGCTGCCCTACAAAATATTTCTTTAAAGTAAGTAATCTATAATGGTGAAAAGAAAATAAAGATATTCAAATATTTTTATTTTTAATAATCTAAAGTGACATTAGTAATTGAAATTATGAGATATGGTCCCTCAAACTTATTTTGATGAATAAATCCAAGTTCTTTCTTCCTCTAATTTGTGTGATCTTGGATAAGTCAATTTCGTCTGTCTAAACTTAAATCTATCTGTATCTGTCAATTGGGGGTGATACCAACTATTCAGATTTAACAGTTCTGAAAGGACTAACAGGAGAATACCTTGTAAATGAAAAATCTCTATACAAATATAAATAATAATATTTCCATTCTGATGAAAAACAACCTAATGTCCTATTTTAAAACTATCAAAAGTTTAATGTGTGAAAATTTAATACTAGAAATTTAAAAAGCTAGAGTTAATCAGTAAACATTAGGACTAAAAAAAAAAAGCTCCGGATTTCTAAGCAGAAAACTGAGATCAAACAGAATCCTTTGAAAGTGAAATGTTTTGCCCTCTTACTGGTTATCTATAGCTTTAACATATTTCAGATATACCTACCAGAAACTATATTACTGCTAATTATCTTGCCCCCCAAGGTAGCTAATGACTTGGGTACTACGGTAATGATGCTACCACTGGTAGTTTTCACATAGGTTGCAGCTCCAGGGGTTGCAGCCATCCGACCTATGGATGGGCTCACTGTTGGCCGGGTATAGGTTGCCTGTGTGCCTATAAAAAGGGAAAAGCCAAAAGAAAAACTTGTCATTACTTATAGAAGAATGGCAATTTATACAGTATAGCTATAATTCAATATAATCTGCATTGCTTTAACTTGAAAATGGAATTTCAGGGTGTCAAGACATTAAGTGACAATTTACAGCCAGTTTTCAATGTACATAGCACGAACTATAGCCAAGTCAATTTGAATTAATTTTACACATAAAATTTTGTGATGTGTTGCATCAAATTACTAACCCCAAGAAAAAGTATAACTATGTTCCTTTCTTCCACTACCCTTCTTCCACTAGTTCTATGCCAAAAGAAACTTAAATTTAATCATCTTTCCTGCCAGAGCATTTTAGATATTTCTGTTATAGATTTTAAGGTCTCTGCATCTGTTTTTTGCTGTCTCAAGGCCAAACCCAATGTCAGCACTCAGCAAATAAGGTAATATTGTTTGCTTAAAATTTTATAAACTTTTGCTATTTTGTACTCTGCTACTCTCTAAATATAATTCCATCTTTTAAGAATTATTCCATCATTTTACTAGAGATTAAAGTTGAAGTTGCCAAGAGTTGCCAGGAATATTTCTTTTAGCCTAAAAAGTTCACTATTTACGTATTTCTTCAACTCTAACTGACCCGTCAGAATATTTTTCTTCATGTCTCTCAAAGGATTTTACACTCTTCCCCACTATTCCAAGGACTTTCTTCTTTTCCCACAGCAATCAAAAACTAACCAGATGAGCCTGTGGTAGTTTCCTACAAATCTGGTAACTCAGAAACACTATTTCTACACTAAGAACTACTAGCCTGGGGAAGAATGAAGATGACTAAGATAACACCTTCTTCAACAGGAACACATTTTTTCATGATAATTAGAATAGTGTGATAATCGTTTTCAACAACCCCCTCCCTGCAAAAATGCTTTTAGCAAGGTATTTAAAAATTGTTAAACACAATCACAACCCAAAAAAAGGAGGAGGGGAAGAACATTAGGTAGAATTAATTTAAATTGCTCACAAACATATATCTGAATCCCAGTACAAAGTAATAAACATGCTACAAACATAATGCGAATCAGCTGAATTTTAACAAAAAATTTTCCACTTAAACTTTTATTTTAAAAATAGAAACACCTTTTCTAACATAGATACACAGGGACAGACACATTATTATTTTTCACTACCTTTCCCTAAGGTAAAAAATCATATATAAGTAACACTACACTCTTTGTATTAAATGGAAAAAAAAGTTTTGGGGGTGAGGGGAGTATGATAAATGTAAGGCAAGAATAACTATTTTTGAAGTATAGGCTTTGCAGAGACAGCAAGTAGAATCCTGGTTGTCAGGGACTAGGAGAAGGTGGTAATGCAGAGTTAATGTTTAATGTATAGAATTTCAGTTTGGGAGGATGAAAAGGTTCTGAAGCCAAATGGTGATGATGGTTACAAAATAACATGAATGCACTAAGTGTCAATGAACTATACACTTAAAATGGTAAATTTCATGTTCTATTTTATCACAATTAAAATGAAAAAAAGAGAGCACAGGTCTTAGAGTCAAACAGATTGGAGTTCAAATCCCAGATCTTCTTTTTATTAGCTGCATGACTTTGGCAAGTTGCTTAACGGAAGTCTCTGTTTTGCAGCTAAAAGTGGAGATATTATATTAAACCCTAAGGGAGATTAAAGTGTAATGTCTGAACAGACCTTTACATCCTAGCCAATAAATGATGGCTTTATAAACTTGAGACAGGTATCATTTTACACTATTTAGATTCTATCTCTAAATGCTAGCCCTTCTCAAAAACTCTGGTTAAGAGCTATACAAATTTAAAATAATAGTAATGGCTAATTCTAGTATTTATTAGTAATAATAGCTATTGAGCACTCTGCTAGGGGCTTTGCATACCTGATTTCCTCTAATACTTACAATAACTTTATGGTACAGGTATTGCTATCCCATTTATCCCATTTAGACAAGGGACAAGATTTACAGGGATTAGTAACCTGCTCAAGGACACAAACAGTGACACTACTTAAAATGTTCTACACTGTCACTTCCTTGGGGATAGCCTGGTTGTTCTCATTTCTGGGCAAAATGGCATCCTGTGCTTCTTTCGGTCTGGGTAATGCTTACTACACTGCAGTGTAGTACAGACTTTTAGCCTCTTAAGAGTGCAATCTTTTTGGGCTGGGAAAGTGTGTTTTCAGTCTCTCAACAAATCCTGACTAAACACCTACTTCCAGACCAGCTCTACGTATATACAGTGAATAAAACAGAGACAGTCCTTTTATCATGCAGCTAATGGTCTAATAAGGTGAACTACATTAAGTCAACAAACAAGGAGTGAATTAGAAACTGTAGTACGTGCTATAAAGGAAAAGAAGACCATGACAATAATAAGAGAAAGCTAATTTTAGTTGGGGGTAAACAGGAGAGACAAGAAAGGCTCTTAAAGAACTGTCTCATTAATCTCTGTATCTCCAGTGTCAAGCACAATGTTCTTACAAAGAAATTACTCAATGAAAAATGATGAATGAATGGACTGATGCTCAAGAAAACTTACCAGTAGGAGTGGTTACTAGTTTAGTTGTCATAATTGCACCATTACTACTAACCACCATAATAGGGGAATTGCTACTGGTGGGCAGAGTTGCTGTCACTGGTTTGGGTAAGATTTTACTTGGTTGAACTTGTTGTGTGATGATTTTAACACCTTTGAAAGAAGAGAGAGAAATCTCAGTACAGATTAATTTAAAAAACATGTTCCTCATACCAACCGAAGAGGGCAGTAGTTTTACATATTTACTCAATCTTGCCTAAGAAACTTTTTTCTTAATGAAATGCAATTTTTATTCCTCAAATTCCTCTTTCCTAATTTCTTTCATTCAAGAATATAACTAAGGATATTACAGAAACTATTAAGCATTTATTTAAAAAATACTTTTTGTCTCTGATCACAACATATTAGAGCTTTCAAACCAAATTAGTCATGTGATTTTCTTCACATTTTTCAAAATTTTTATTTAAATGGTATAATTGTTCATTGACTTTCCAAATGTAAATTACCAATTTAAAAGAAATCTTTCCAAAAAATAAAATAAAAAATAAAATGAATCTCTCATGCTAACTACAAATTTAAGTACTCACAATTGTTAACTGAGGAAGGAAATTTTTGCTAACACTTTTCCACCACTAACTTCATTGAAATAATCCATGGGATAGAGTATATTGTCATAAACTAAAAATTATATTACTTTTTTCTATAGTGATTTAGGTGACACATTAGGAAATAAATAAATCTATTTATTTAACAACCTTAAATAACTTTAAATTTCTTATAGCCAACCAAGAAGTTAAATTATGATCTTCACCAAGGCAGAACTGGGCAAATTATTATCTCTATAACTCAGTTTTCTCATCCATAACATAAACATGCTATCAGTATATATGTTCTTGGGTTGTTATAAAGATTAAATAAATCAAAATTGTAAAGTGTCTAAAATACAGCAAGAATTCAACAAAGTACTATTATTGCAGAGATAAAGAAACTCTGATTATAATAAATCATAACCAGAAAAGTTGTAGAAAAAAATCTTTTTCTAGTATTACAATACTTAAAACATATAAAAAGAAGTACCCCCAAATAACCATGACAGAAAAAACTGAATGAAATCAGGAGATTACTTTGCTCAGTCTAAACAAATAAATTGAAAATTTCGATCTAATAAATAATTTTCTAGAAAAATATTAGTTATCAAAACAGACTTTAGAAAAGACAAGAATTGCCTTAAAATAAATTTTAAAAAACTCCTCCCCCTTCACCAATAAATAGCAGGTCCAGATAGTTTCACAGAACAATTCTAAAGTCTTGTAAAAAGAAGATAAGTATATAAAACCATTCTTCTGGGATCCCTGGGTGGCGCAGCGGTTTGGCGCCTGCCTTTGGCCCAGGGCGCGATCCTGGAGACCCGGGATCGAATCCCACGTCGGGCTTCCGGTGCATGGAGCCTGCTTCTCCTCCCTCTGCCTGTGTCTCTGCCTCTCTCTCTCTCTCTGTGACTATCATAAATAAAATAAAATAAAATTCTTAAAAAAAAAAAAACCATTCTTCTTTAAAGTTCTCATCACCAGAAAAAAAAATTGTAACTGTGTGGTGATAAATGTAAACTAAACTTATTTGGGTGATTATTTTTAATATATACATATATCAAAACATTATGTTGTACATCTAAAACTAATACAATGTTATATGTCAATTATATCTCAATTAAAAATAAAAATCATTCCAGAGATCATTCTGACAAGAGAGCATGAGGAGCTCTGCTAATCTGCTAACCCAAATGGAACTAATAAAATGATAACTAATGAAAAGTTCTGGAAATAGTCCCAAGGACAAATGAAGAAATACCTATTCAAGAAAATGTAGAAAAATTCAGTAAGAAAGGAGAGATCTGTGATATTTAAACCAAAACTTGTCCCTCCTTACCCACTATGAGTGAAGGCAAAGACTCCTCTCCAGACTGCTGTAGTCAAAAACACAAGGTTTCCTCTTATTCCAGCTCCTTGTTGGAGGGCTTTCTTCTGAGGAGCAGCAGGACTTGAGCTTACCTCATCCTACCCCTAGAACATATTGCTAAGTCCCAGGCAAGTAATGTCAAGAAATGGGTATTCCCGTTTTCTGCCAAGCCCCCAACTTGTGAAACAAAGGGTATACTTTGGGCACAACACTATCAAAAAACTGGAGTCCTGGTCACCACTGCCCTGGCTTGTGAGGTGGTGGCTCTACCACTAGCAGTAGCAAGCCAAGAGGCTATCAGGCTGCTGCCCACCCTCCCACACCCTCCTTTATTGAGTGTTCAGCTTCTAGGGCAGGGGTGTTCTTCAGAGAGAAGCTTGCCACTGACCTTATACCCAGACCTCCAGAGCTGCGTAAGAGTAGAAACAGGTAATAAAACAGATAGTTTGTACTCTCTTCCCAAAGGAACTGTCTTCATTTTTAATGGAGCATGGAGAAATCCAAGCTCTCAAGAATAGTGGAGGATGAAAGGCAAATGGAAGAAGATTTATGGATTTAATGAAAAGACATTCAAGACAAAGGCCAGATGGCTCACAGGAGAGAACTGAGTACAAGGAAGCTGAGAGGAACCCTCCTGTGGTCGGAACAAATATACCTCTGAAACATTCCTTCAAAGAAGACAAAATTTGGACTAGTTTGTAGAGCAACTTATATATAACAATATCTAATATCTAATATCTAAAATATCAAGGGGTGCCTGACTGGCTTAGTTGGTAGAGCATGTGACTATCAATCTTAGGATTATGAGTTTAAGCACCATGTTGGGCATGGAGCCTACCTTAAAAAAAATAAGTAAACTAAGTAAAATATTAATACAGATATCTAAAATGTCCAATTCCAACAAAATACATGGAGGTGTGCGAAAAAAAAAAAACATGAAAATATGACCCATTGATGGGAAAAAAATGCAGGCAAGAGAAATTCCCTATTAGAGCAAATACATGTCAGATTTAACAACAAAATACTTCAAAGTAGCCATTATAAATATGTTCACAGAAGTACAGGAAAGCATGATTACAGAAGTAAAAGAAGTAATGACAATAAAGTTGCATCAAGTAGAGAATATTAATAAAGCAGTAGTAATTTAAAAAAAAAGAGCCAAAGGGAAAATCTGGAGTTAAAAAGTAAAATAACTGCAATAAAAAAAATTCACTAAAAGAGCTCAAGAGTAGATTTGAGCTGGCAGGAAAAAACAAAACAAATGTGAAAACAGAGCAACTGAGAGTATCCATCTGGAAAATGTTAAGAGAAAAAAGAATGAAGGAAAATGAACAGAACCTCAGAGAAATTTGGAACACTACTTAAGTGCCCAAACACATACGTAACAGAACGACCAAAAGAAAAGAACAGCATGAAAAGAGAAGAAATAGTCAGAAGAAACTGCTGAAAATGTCCTAAATTTATTGAAAAGCAGTAACTTCTACATCTAGGAAGCTCTATAAACTCCAAACAGAATAAATGCAAAGAGGGCACTTGGGTGGCTCAGTGGTTGAGTGACTGCCTTTTGCTCCAGGGTCCTGGGATACACTCCTGCATCAAGCTCCCCGGAGGGAGCCTGTCTCTCCCTCTGCCTATGTCTCTGCCTCTGTCTCTGTGTCTCTCATGAATTAAATAAATAAAATCTTAAAAAAAAAAAAAAAAAAAAGAGGGATCCCTGGGTGGCGCAGCGGTTTGGCGCCTGCCTTTGGCCCAGGGCGCGATCCTGGAGACCTGGGATCGAATCCCACATCGGGCTCCCGGTGCATGGAGCCTGCTTCTCCCTCTGCCTGTGTCTCTGCCTCTCTCTCTCTCTCTCTGTGTGACTATCATAAATAAAAAAAATTAAAAAAATAAAAGATTAAAAAAAAAAAAAGAATAAACAAAGAGATCTACCGATACATCATACTAAAAATGCTGTCAAAAGCAATGGAAAAAATCTTGAAAGTAACAAGAAAAAAAACAATTTATCACTTATATAAAGGAACTGCAGTAAGGTTAATAACTGACTCCTCAGCAGAAACTGTGGAGTTTAACAGGCATTAAGATAACTATTCCAAGTGTTCAAAGGAAAAATCTGCCAACCAAGAATCCAATATCCAGCAATGCTATCTTTTAGAAATGCAGGCAAAATAAAGACTTTATCAGATTAAAAAGAAAGGAATTAAAAAAATAAAAAGAAAAAGAAAGGAATTTGTTGCTAGTAACAATGTGTTGCCTTACAATAGATGCTAAAGGAAATTCTATGAAAAGAAGGAACAAGGGAGAAAACAATGATGTCCACTCTTGAAAGTTATACTCAATATTTTTCTAGAGGCTCTACTAAGAAAATTAGGCAAGAAAAATATATACATGGCATCCAGACTATAACAGCAGAAATCATCTCTATTTGCAGATGACATGATCTTTTTTTAAAAAATATAGAAAATCCTAAGAAATTCACCTAAAACTATCAGAACTAAAAAATGAGTTCAGCAAAGGTACAGGCTATCAAATCAACATAAAAATCAGCTGCAAAAAAATTTTTACAAATAAGTTGTAATTGTATAAATTAGCAACAATCCAAAAAATGAAATTAATAATTTCATTTACAGTAGCTTCAAAAAAATACTTAGGGGACGCCTGGGTAGCTCAGCAGTAGAGCGTCTGCTTTCAGCTTAGGTTGTAATCCCGGGTCTGAGGATCAAGTCCCACATCAGGTTCCCTGTGAGGAGCCTGCTTCTCTCTCTATGTCTCTGCCCCTTTCTCTGTGTCTCTCCTGAATAAATAAATACAATTTTTTAAAAAATGATACCAAGAAATGTATCAAACATTTCTAAACATCCTAAGTATTTAAGTATTTAAAAATACTTAGGAATAAATTTAACAAAAGAAGTGTAACATTTGGGATCCCTGGGTGGCACAGCGTTTTGGCGCCTGCCTTTGGCCCAGGGCGGGATCCTGGAGACCTGGGATCGAATCCCACGTTGGGCTTCCGGTGCATGGAGCCTGCTTCTCCCTCTGCCTGTGTCTCTGCCTCTCTCTCTCTCTCTCTGTGTGACTATCATAAAATAAAATTTAAAAAAAAAAAAAAGAAGTGTAACATTTACACTCTAGAAACCACACAACACTGTTGAAATAGATTAAAGATCTAAATAAATGGGAAAATATCTCATATTCATGGATCAAAAGATTTAACATTATTAAAATGGCAATACTCCTAAACTGACCTACAGATTCAATGCAATTCCTATTGGAATCTCAGTTGACTTCTTTACAGAAATTAATAAGCTGATTCCAAAATTCATATGAAAATGAAAGGGACTCAAATAGTCAAAACAATCTTTAAAAAATAGAACAAGATAATAGTAATTACACTTCCTGGTTTCAAAACATACTACAAATCAATGGTAACCAAAACAATGTGGCATTGGCATATGGACAGACATACAAATTAATGGAACAGAATTTAGAGTACAGAAACAAATCCACACATGCAGTCAACTGATTTTCAACAAGGTGCCAAGACCGGTCAATGGGGGGAATAGTAGTCTTTTCAACAAATCACACTGGAACAAATGGATAGCCATATGCAAAAGAGTTAAATGGGAAGTTTACTTCACATCATAACAAAATTAACTCAAAATAGATCAAAGACCTAAATTTTTAAGAGGTAAAACTATCAAACACTTTAAAAAAACACATAGAGATAAATCTTTATGATTAGGGATTTGGTAAAAATATTCTTAAATATGATATCAAAAGCACAAGCAACATCAGAAAAAAATAAATTGGACATCACCAAAATTAAAAACTTTTGTAACGGGACATCATCAAGAAAGTGAAAAGACAACCAAAAGAATAGCAGGAAATATGTGCATATCATGTATTTAATAAGGGTTTAAAACCTAAAACATAGAAACTAAAAAAAAATTTTACAACACAGTGATAAAAAGACATCCAATTTAAAAGTAGACAAAGGATATAAATAAATTTTTCTCCAAGGAGGATATAAAAAGGGCCAATAAGCACAGGAAAAGATGCTTGACATCCTTAGTTATCAGAGAAATGCAAATCAAAACCAGAATGAAATACCATTTCACACAAATGAAGAGGGCTAGAATCAAAAAGTCAGAGAATAACAAACGTTAGAAAGAATGCAGAGAGATTAGAACCCCATACACTAATGGAGATGTAAAATGGTACCATCATTTTGGAAAACAGTCTAGTAGTTTCTCAAACAATTATACATAGTAACCATACAACTGAGCAATTCCACTCCAAAGTATATATACAAGAGAACTGAATACCTAAAACTTACACATGAATGCTTTCCACAAAATATACTCATAAAAACCAACAGGTAGAAAAAACCCAAATGTAGATCAATGGACAAATGTATGAACATAATGTGAAGTATTATTTGGCCATAAAAAGGAATGAAGTACTAATACATGTATGAATTTTGAAAACATTGTTAAGTGAAAGAAACCGGTCACAAAAGACCACATATTATATGAGACCATTCATATGAAAATCCAGAATATAGAAATCCAGAGACAAAAAGTAGATCAGTGGTTGCCTAGGGCTGGAGAGGCTGTCACAGGGTATAGAGAATGAGAATTAAAGGTCACAGGGTTACTTTTCGAAGTGGTGAAATGTTCTAAAATCAACTGTGGTTGAAGGTCACACATATCTATGAATATACGAAACTCTACTGTACTATATACACTTTGTATGGGTTATGTGAATGGTATGTAAATTATATCTCAATAAAGCTTTTAAAAAAAATTCCAAGTATCTTAAAAGAATAAAACATTACAATTCTTTATTGAAAGCACATATAATATTAAACTAAAGCTTGACAAAGACTGTACACAAAAAAATTACAAATCAATTTCTCAAGACTATCAATTCCTTATCAATACCTCATACTGGGATAAACTGCAAAATATTTAAATGTAAAAAAATGTGAATTGTGACTAAAAATCTAGAAGCATTAAAGACTACACTGATAAATTCAACTATATAGCGATAAAAAATCAACATATTATAAGTCCCCATAAATAAAGTCAGCAACAAACAAACTGGGAAGAAAATCTCTGCAAATCATGAGATTTGCACAAAGGGCTTGCCAATTATCCTGATATAATAAAATTCTCGGGATGCCTGGGTGTCTCAGTGGTTGAACGTCTGCCTTCCGCTCAGGTCATGATCCCTGGGTTTCTGGGATCAAGTCCCGCATCAGGCTCCCCACAAGGAGCCTGCTTCTCCCTCTGCTTATGTCTCTGCATTTCTCTCTGTATCTCTCATGAGTAAACGAATAAAATCTTTAAAAAAAATTAAATAAATAAAATAAAATTCTCAGAAACTGATGAGAAAAATATCACAGTAGAAATATGGACAATGAATAAAACTGAACACAAAAAATGAAATACAAGGGTTCTGAAACATATACTAGTTGTTCAAACTCATTTCATATGAGAAATGAAATGAAATGAAAATAAAACAACATGGAGAAAAGACAAAAATTAACCACTGGGACTTCATGAAGATAAAAAGTTTTTGCACAGCAACGGAAACAGTCGACAAAACCAAAAGCAACATATAGAATGGGAGAAGATATTTGCAAATGACGCATCAGATAAAGGGCTAGTATCCTAAATCTATAAAGAATTTATCAAATTGAAACCCAAAGAACAAATAATCCAATCAAGAAATGGGCGGAAGACATGAAGAGACATTTCTCCAAAGACATACAAATGGCCAACAGACATGAAAAAATGCTCCAAATCACTCAGCATCAGGGAAATACTATCAAAACCACAATGAGATACTACCTCACACCAGTCAGAATGGCTAAAATGAACAAGTCAGGAAATGACAGATGTTGGCAAGGATGCGGAGAAAAGGGAACCCTCTTGTGCCGTTAGTGGGAATGCAAGCTGGTACAGCCACTCTGGAAACCAGTATGGAGGTTCCTCAAAAAGTTGAAAATAGAGCTACCCTATGACCCAGCAATTGCACTACTAGGGATTTACCCAAAGATACAAATGTAGTGATTCAAAGGGACACCTGTACCCCAATATTTATAGCAGCAATGTCCACAATAGCCAAACTATGGAAAGAGCCCAGATGTTCACTGAGAGATGAATGGATAAAGATCTGGTGTATGTGTGTGTGTGTATAGATATAGATACAGATACAGATACAGATACATAGATATGGAATACTACTCAGCCATCAAGAATAAAATGAAGTCTTGCCATTTGCAATGATGTGGATAGAATTAGAGGGTATTACGCCAAATGAAATTAAGTCAATCAGAGAAAGACAATTATCATATGATCTCACTCATCTATAAATTTAAGAAACAAAACAGAGGAACATAGGGGAAAAGAGGAAAAATAAAACAAGACAAAATCAGAGAGGGAGGGCAGCCTAGGTGGCTCAGCGGTTTAGTGCTGCCTTCAGCCCAGGGCGTGATCCTGGAGACCCGGGATCGAGTCCCATGTCGGGCTCCCTGCATGGAGTCTGTGTCTCCCTCTGCCTCTCTCTCTCTCTCCGTGTGTGTCTCTCATAAATAAATAAAATATTTTAAAAAAATCAGAGAGGGAGAGAAACTATAAGAGACTCTTAATCATAGGAAACAAACTGAGGGTTGGTGGAGGGGAAAGAGGTAGGGGAATGAGATAACAATGTGATGGACATTAAGGAGGGCATGTGATGTAATGAGCACTGGGTATTATATGCAACTGATGATTCAGTGACCTCTACCTCTGAAACCAATAATATAGTATATGTTAACTAATTGAATTTAAATTTTTTTAATTAAAAAAATTTTTTTAAATTTATTTATTCATGAGAGACAGAGAGAGAGAGAGAGAGGCAGAGACACAGGCAGAGGGAGAAGCAGGCTCCATGCAGGAAGCCTGATGCAGGACTTGATCACCGGACTCCAGGATCCCACCCTGGGCCAAAGGCAGGCACTAAACTGCTGAGCCACCCGGGCTGCCCGAATTTAAATGCTTTCTAAAAAGAAAAACTGATAAACAAGACTGAATCAAAATCTACTGTGAGAGAAAAACCTAGAGCTATTATTGGGATTTTATTAATAACATATTCCTCCTATAATTATGATGGTTAGAGTTCTTAAAGTAGTCATGAAACGAGACTCTACAACTGAGGAACTTAAGATGTATGGGAATAATAAGGTTAGAAAACTGAGGTTTTCAGTCAATCTAGAAAAGCTTTTATAAGTATTTTCACACAGAGTAAAAGAGAATCCAAGGATGCCTGGGTGGCTCAGCAGTTAAGCGTCTTCTTCTCGGAGTTCCTCGATCAAGTCCCGCATCAGGCTCCTGCATAGAGCCTGCTTATTATTGTTATTGTTATTATAATTATTTATTATTCATGAGTCTCTCATGACTAAATAAAACCTTAAAAAAAAGAATTCAAACAACACAATGAATATATAATATCATACAGGTTTTAATAGTCATATTAGATTTTGTATAATTAACCATACCTTGCTCACTAGAAATTTTTTAGTATCTCCCACCCCTGCTGTTCAAGAGATGATTAGGGATCCCTGGGTGGCGCAGCGGTTTGGCGCCTGCCTTTGGCCCAGGGCGCGATCTTGGAGACCCGGGATCAAATCCCACATCGGGCTCCCGGTGCATGGAGCCTGCTTCTCCCTCTGCCTATGTCTCTGCCTCTCTCTCTCTCTGTGACTATCATAAAATAAAAAAATAAAAAAAAAAAAAAACCTATAAGAGATGATTAAAAATTCATTTTTGGGATAAGACAAGCATTACCCTAATAACAAAACCAGTAAAGATATCAGAAAAAAAACTACTATAGGCCAATATTTCTAATGAACACAGAAGCAAAAATCTTCAACAACATACTAGCAAACTGAATCCAATAACATATTAACAAAATCATTTACCACCATCCAAGCAGGATTTGCTCCTGGTTTGCAAGGGTGATTCAACAGTTGTAAATCAACGTGATACATCACATGAATAAGAGAAAGGATAAGAACCATATAATCATTTCAGTAGATGCAGAAAAAGCATTTAAGTACAACAATCATTCATGATAAAAGCCTTCAACAAAGTACGTTTAGAGGGAACATACCTCAATATAATAAAGGCCATCTATGAAAAACCCACAGAAAAGATCATACTCAACAGGGAAAATCTGAGAGCTTTCCCACTAAGCTCAGGAACAAGACAAGGATGTCTACTCTCACCACTTTTATCCAACTTAGAACTGGAAGTCCTAGCCACAGCAATCAGAGAACAAAAAGAAAAAAAGGCATCTAAATTGGTAAGGAAGAAGTCAAACTTTAACTATTGGCAGATGACATGACACTATAGAGTAAACCTGAAAGACTAAAAAAAAAAAAAAAACCTGCTAGAACTAATAAATGAAGTCAGTAAATTCACAGGATACAAAATCAATGTACAGAAATCTGTTGCATTTCTATACACCAATAATGAACCGGCAAAAAAGAAATTAAGAAAACAATCCTATTTATAGTTGCCCCCAAAGCAATGAGGAATGAAACCAAAGAGGTAAAAGAGCTGTATTTTGAAAGCTGTACTCTGAATACAGTAAAACGCTAATCAAAGAAATTGAAGATGACACAAAGAAATGAGAAGATATTCTATGTTCATGGATTGAAAGAAAAAATATTGTTAAAACGTCTATACTACCCCAAAGTATTCTACACAATTAATGCAATCCCTAGCAAAATACCACTAGCACTTCCCACAGTGTTAGAACTCCTAAAATTGGTATGGAATCAAAAGGCCCCAAATAGCCAAAGCAATCTTGAAAAAGAAAAGCAAAGCTGGAGGCATTACAATTCCAGACTTCAAAGGTTATTTTTTTTTAAAGATTTATTTATTTATTTATGATAGACACACACAGAGAGAGAGGCAGAGACACAGGCAGAGGGAGAAGCAGGCCCCATGCCGGAAGCCCGACGCGGGACTTGATCCCGGGACTCCAGGATCGTGCCCTGGGCCAAAGGCAGGCACCAAACCGCTGAGCCACCCAGGGGTCCCCCTAGACTTCAAGTTATATCACAAAGCTATAGTTATCAAAGCAGTATGGAACTGGCATAAAAATAGACACGTAAATCAATGGAACAGAACAAAAAAATCCAAATATAAACTCACAATTAGTTGGTTAATTAACTTTTGACAACACAGGAAAGAATATCCTATGGGAAAAACTCTCTTGAAAAAATGGTATTGGGAAAACTGGACATTAACATGCAAAAGAATGAAACTGGACTACTTTGGGGCAACTGGGTGGCTCAGTTGGTTTACCATCTACCTTCAGCTCAGGTCATGATGATTCCAGAGTTCTGAGACGGAGCCCCATGTCAGGCCCCCTGCTCAGTGGGGAACCTGCTTTTCCCTCTGTCCCTCTGCTTATGCTCTGTCTCTCACTGGCTCTATCTCAAATAAATAAAATCTTAAAAAAAAAGAGAGAGAGATGGCAGCCCAGGTGGCTCAGCGGTTTAGCGCTGCCTTTGGCCCAGGGCCTGATTCTGGAGATCCAGGATGGAGTCCCATGTCAAGCTCCCTGCATGGAGCCTGCTCCTCCCTCTGCCTGTGTCTCTGCGTCTCTCTCTCTGTCTCTCTCTCTCTCTGAATTTCAGAAACAAATGAATGAATGAATAAAATCTTTAAAAAAAAAAAAAGAGGGAGGGAAAGAGAGAGAGAGAGGAAGGGAGGGAGGGAGAGGAGAGAAACTGGACCATTTTCTTACACCATACACAAAAATAAATTCAAATGGATTACAAACCTAAATGTGAGACCTGAAACTATAAAAATCCTAGAAGGGAAAACAGTAACTTTTCTGACATTGCCTCTAGCAACTTTTTTCCAGACATGTCTTCTGAGGCAAAGGAAACAATAAGCAAAAATAAACTTGGGAATTACGTCAAAAGAAAAAGCTTCTACATAGTGAAGGAAACATCAATAAAACTAAAAGGCAACCTACGAAATGGGAGAATATATTTGCAAATGACATATCTGATAAAGGGTTAATATCCAAACTATATAAAGAACTTATAAAACTCAACACCCAAAAAACAAATAATCCAATTTAAAAAATGGGCAGAAGACATGAACAAATACTCCTCCAAAGATGACATCCAGATGGCCAACAGGAATATGAAAAGATGCTCATCATCACCTATCCTCAAGGAAATGCAAATCCAAACTACAATGAGATATCACTTCACACCTGTCAGAATGGCTAACATCAAAACCACAAGAAACAACAGGTGATGGCAAGAATGTGAAGAAAAAGGAAGCCTCATGCACTGTTGGTGGCAATGCAAACTCGTGCAACCACCGTGGAAGACAGTATGGAGGTTACAAGGATTCTCAAAAAGTTAAAAACAGAACTACCCTATGAGCAACAATCTCGACTGATTTGAAGTGATAAAGGTACCCCTGGTGTTTACTGCATTATTTTCAATAGCTAAACTATGGAAGCAGCCAAGGTGTCTATAGATAGATGAATGAATAAGGAAGATGTGATACACACACACACACACACACACACACACGAATATTATTTGGCCATAATGAAAGATGAAATCTTGTCATTTAGAACAACATGAAGGGAGCTAGAGAATATAATGCTAAACAAAGTCAGTTGGAGAAAGACAAATACTGTAAGTTCACTGAAATGTGGAATTTAAGAAACAAAACAAATAAGCAAAGGGAAGAAGAGAGAGAGAGAGAAACTAAGAAACAGGCTCTTAGGGATGCCTGGGTGGCTCCCAGTTGGGTGCCTGCCTTTGGCTCAGGTCATGAAACCAGAATCCGGGATTGAGTCCCGCACTGGGCTCTCTTCAAGGAGCCTGCTTCTCCCTCTGCCTATGTCTCTGCTTCTCTTTTTCAGTCTGTGTCTCTCATGAATAAATAAATAAATCTTTAAATTAAAAAAAAAAAAAAAAGAAAAAGAAACAGACTCTTAACTACAGAGAACAAACTAATGGCTACCAGAGGAGAGGGGGATGGGGAGATGGGTGAAACAGGTAATGGTGATTAAGGAGTGTACTTGTGATGAGCTACCCAGTGATACAAGGGAATTATAGAATCACTGTATTATACACCTGAAACTAATATAACACTGTATGTTAAGTAACAAATTAAAATAAAAGCCGCAAAAATGGGGCAGCCCGGGTGGCTCAGCAGTTTAGCGCCGCCTTCAGCCCAGGGCGTGATCCTGGAGACCCAGGATCAAGTCCCACGTCGGGCTCCCTGCATGGAGCCTGCTCTCCCTCTGCCTGTGTCCCTGCCTCTCTCTCTGTGTGTCTCTCATGAATAAATAAAATCTTAAAAAAAAAAAAACTGCAAGAAAGAAAGAAATCCTGGCATTTCCAGTAACATGGATGGACCTTGAGGGCTTTCTGTTAAGTGAAATAAGTAAGACAGACAAAGACACATACTGTATAATCTCATTTACATGTAGAATCTTAAAAAAACAAATAAAAAAAGGATTCACAGATACAAAGAATATTGGTAGCTGTGAGAGGCCGAGGGTGGAGGGCTGGCCAAAATGGGTAAAGGTGGTCAAAAGGTATAACATTCCAGCTACAAAACAAATAAATCTTGAGCACATAACACAGTATGGTGACTATAGTTAACAATACTATATCAGAAAGTGGCTTACAGAATAAATCTTAAATATTCTCATTATAAGAAAAAAAATGTCTGACTATGTGTGATACTGGATGTTAACTAAGCTTACTGTAATCATTTTGAAATATATAAATAAATCATTATGTTGTACATCTATAAGTAATACAATGTTATATGTCAATCATTTCTCAAAAACTAAATAAAATGTTTCTATCAAAAAACAAAACCAAACAAGCTGAAAATGTCACCATCTTCCAAATGCTTCTTTTATCACCAATAAAAGTTCATATTCATTGAAGGAAGAAAAAATCCATTTTTATTTCTTAAAGATATTAAGTATATTAAGAGTCTTTTAAATTACCTTGTGTTTGAAACCCCATCCTACCTGCTTTTCTATTCAATACTTTTATGAATAGCTTCCACTGAGTGTCCTGCTTCCTCAGAAGCTGAAGATGACTTTTTTTTTTAAGATTTTGTTTATTTATTTATTTATTTGACAGAGAGAAGGTGAGAGAGCAAGTGCATAAAGCAGGAGGAACTGCAGAGAGAGAGAAAGAAGCAGGCTCCCCGCTGAGCAGGGAGCCCAAAGTGGGGCTTGGTCCCAGGACCACAGGATCATGACCTGATGATGGCAGACACTGAACCAACTGAGCCACTCAGATGTTTTCAATAAACTTCTAAATTATTATTCCACAAACTCCATCATTGTATACAGTGTCCTATAATCTTAGCACCTCTGCCCATACAGTTTTATGCCAAGTTCATAATATAGCATTCTAACACAAAACTCTCCAGAATAATTTTTCAACCGCTTACTTTCTATAACCCCAATCTGTCCAGAGTATAATTCTAAAACCTGTGTTTGCTTCCTTAGCTTCCTTATCTCCCTGGAGGATTCACTAAAAATAACTGCTCCTGCTGAGCAAATTGCTTTTTTCTCTCATTTCTATTCCAAAATTCCAGTTCTTTCTATATACGTATGTCCAACAGGAGGCTCTCAAAATATATTTTGGAATTGAAACTCTGTTGCTTGAGGAAACTGTATATCCATATATACTCAGTCTTCAGAGAAGTAGTGAATGGGAAAGAATTACATCTTGTAAATATTTTCCAGTTACCTGACTCCTGTTTGATTTGAATAGTAGGCTTGATACCAGGTGGCAAAGGAGATTGCTGAGGCTGTTGCTGATGAGATACTGGAGCAGGCTGCGCCACCTGTTGCTGGGTCTGTTGCTGCACTTGATGTAACTGCTGCTTAGGAGACTGTTGATGCTGCTTAGGAAACTGTGCAAGAATCTGAGTTGGGGCACCAACTAAACTTTTAGGAGAAGGAAGTCTGGTTGATGCCATTTTGATCGCTGATGTAGATACTCCTGCAGAAGAGTAAGAGGAAAAGAATTTAATAGTAAAGCATACTTTAATGCTACTTCTTATAGATGATGATAAAGACTAGGTAAATCAATAGAACCAATGATTGAGCACCTGTTAAATGTCATATATAATATGTGGTATTTTTTTTAAAAAATAATATGTGGTATTTTATATATTTGATATACAGTCCTCAAACTTTGCAAAGGAGGCATGATTGCTTTCATACTCAAAAAAATTGATTTTCCCTTGGAAAACAGAGTGGAAGCGATAAAATATCAGGAAGGATACGTCTCTCAATAAATTTCCTGTTAGGAATTATAGGTTTAATGTGAATAATATAAGAACAAAGCACACTAAATTTGAATCTTATTTGTAATCCATTTTTTAAAATATTACTTTTCAGGTTCCAGTACGTCAATTTAAACAAGGCATGAGAAAATATTTCACATTGAAACATTCATCTTTTGAACTATTCAGCATGGCAAAGTAGTTTTTTTAGATTTCATTTCTAATGATCTATAACTTAAAGTCATTTCTTGAGAACACTAACTGGGTCATTAAGTAATCTGTGGAAAATTACAAGTGGGCATACTTAATACATCCACAGCAAAACAATTCTGATGACATAAGGTATATTAAGACATTGCTTCTCAGGGCAATGCTAATACTAGCACTAGGTAAGGAGTACCAGTAACTTCCACTAAAGATGAATGAATTTGAAAGAAATTCTTCCCTCTCCCAGATATTTCATTGGTAATTTTCTTATAATTCTTCAACAACACAAACTATTTATCTGTAAATGATTTAATTTTCCTAACAACCTGAAATGTAACTCATCAACTTTTTGAGCCACTGCCAAAATGAGACTCATAAATTAATAGCCTAACTGTTAAATTCTTAGGCTATTTCATACCTTCTACTTCCACACCCCCATTATGACAATTACATTGTACTATAGAAAAAATTTTATTTTATTATTTTTTTAATGAAAAAATTTTAAATATCACATTCCTACATAAAATGTTTCTGGAGAATGATAAACACAGAAAAGAAACTTTAAGAATTCATCTGATTCCCAGGGCCTCGGTGCCTTCACCTGTTGAATTCTCCATGCCCTATAGATTCTCCCACCTCACCCAACCCTACCCCTCTGCAAATACTCGTATTTTAGTGACATGTGTATGTTATACTGCTAAGTTGTGCTGAACTAGATTATCTCAGGAGCCCCGTTATGCACCAACATTTTATGACTCAAGGAGTATAAAGTTTTTTACAAGGGAAAGATATTATTTTTAAACTATTTAAAAGTTTTCACCTTTATACTGAATTTATAATGAACTCCTGTATTAACTGAGATAAATTGTGCACATGGGAAATTCCCTCTGTTCTCCATGTAGGTTTTTATAGTAAAAGTATCTGATGTAAAAGCAGTCAGGTAACTTTAGAATCAGAACTAGGTTCAAGTCATGCCTTCAACACATAAACACATTAACAGTGGTATGATCTGACTGAAGTACTTAACCTGAGTATTTGTTCATTCAGTAAAAATTTCCTGAGCATATACTTTCCTGAGCTAGATCCTTGGGAACCTATACTGTATCCATGAAACAGTCCCTACCTTCAGAAGGGTTTCAAGAGAAGATAATCAAATAATTATTCAAATCTATTATTACAAATAGTAATGAAGGCTATTTTTGTTTTAACCAGTAAAAGGTCCTCTTCCTTTTGCCATTTGTTTCCCAAACAATTCAGCACTAAAGCTGTCAGCTGGTGCAAAGCAAGATGAGCAACTAGGCAGCTAAGCAGAAGAGTGGCTTAGCATGAAATGTCAGAGCCCACTGCAGAAACTGGGCTAGCACAGGAATCAGAGTAAGATGAGGAGGGGAGTCCATGGTGGAGAAACTCAGGGGACAGCATGCATATA
This sequence comes from Vulpes lagopus, assembly GCF_018345385.1. Classification (NCBI taxonomy): domain Eukaryota; kingdom Metazoa; phylum Chordata; class Mammalia; order Carnivora; family Canidae; genus Vulpes; species Vulpes lagopus. The sequence goes on along the minus strand of NC_054838.1, from coordinate 27,467,226 downwards.
GAGTTAGACCCCAAGTAAGAGAGAGGGGGTTCCATGACCATAAGCCACCTAACAGAGTCTCAAAACTTGAGCAGAGTATCCATTGGAAGAAATGGCTAAGGTAGTATCAGAATCCAAACTAAGTGAGAAGACCTTCTTGGTAGTAGGGCAGCCTGCCATGGGTGTCAAAGCTAAGAAGGGTGAGACTAGCATCCATGCAATAGGGTGATGTGAGGAGGGTGTCAGAAACAGGTGGGTGATGGAGGAGTCTGCAGGATGTCAGAGCCTGAGTGAAGAAGGCATCTGCATGGAGATGGCGGCAACAGCAACAACAGATTAGTTGCATTGTAGGGAACTGATAAGTAACTATATGAAAGATAATGGAATTTAGGTTTTTCGCTGTCAATGAAGGAAAAGGAGAAAACTAGAGTTGTTTAATTGAAATTAGATATATCAGTAGGAACCCACAGTTTTCGACATACAGAAATACAAATATAAATATGAGTGTGTATAGATGTACATGTGTGTGCATACATATATATACACACAAATGTAACATAGCAGTAGCATATCTAGCACCCAGATTCTAGCTAATTCTTACTTTCCACTAAAAGGAATTAGGGTTCGTCTGAAAAATGACTGATACCAGGGCTAGACTAGGAAAACTACAAGATGAAAGCTTGGTAAATATAAAAGACTTTTTACTCCTCTTTTGTTCTATCTTTAAAAGAAAATTGTTTAAAGCAAAAATAATAGCAATGCAACGTGGGGTTACAACATATAGAATTAAAAAGCAAGACAACCATAGTACAGGATGAGAGAGAGAAAATAGCAGTGTACTTATTCTAAGATTCTAACACAACATGGGAAGTGGTATTATTACTTCAAGACAGACTACTATAAATTAAAAATGTATAATGTAAGCTCTAGAGCTGAGTTCTAGGGCACCTTACTCCTAACCTCCATAGGTGGCAACTACTGGAGACATTTTTCATTGTCATGACAGAGCCTATGGCTACCAGTATCTGATCTAGGCATAGATCAGAACTGCTGTTAAACATCCTATAATGTGCAGGTTAGCCTCTCATGGCAAAGAATTATTCTGGCCCAAAACATCCATAACATGGAGGCTGAGACCCAACTCTAGAGCAACTAGTTATAAAGTATTAAAAAGGGCAGCCTCGGTGGCGCAGCAGGTTAGCGCCACCTGCAGCCTAGGGCTTGATCCTGGAGACCCTGGATCAAGTCCCACATCAGGCTCTCTGCATGGTGCCTCCTTCTCCCTCTGCCTGTGTCTCTGCCCCTCTCTCTCTCTCTCTCTCTCTCTCTCTCTCTGTCTCTATGAATAAATAAATAATCTAGCCATGCAACCAAAGAGATGCATTTTAAACACAAAGGATAGGCAGGTTAAAAGTAAAATGATGAAACAAGATATATAGTGCAAACAGTATAAGAAAGTTGGATGGCTACATTAGTATCAGAAAAGAAGATATTAAAACTAGAAGTATTACCAGAGAAAAAGAGCAATGCTTTACAAAAAGGAGGTGATTTCATCAAGAAGATACAAAAGTCAACCATACTTCAATAATAACAATTTTCTTAAAAAAGACAATAATCCTGAGGCACTTGGATGGCTCAGTTGGTTAAGCATCTGCCTTTGGCTCAGGTCATGATCCTAGTGTCCTGGGATTGAGTCCCACTTCTGGCTCCCTGCTCTGTGGGGAGCCTACTTCTCTCTCTCTTCCCTACTTGTGCTGTCTCTCTCTTTCAAATAAACAAAATCTTAAAAAAAAAAAAAAAAAGACAACAATCCTAAATCTGCATGCACCTAATAACAGAGATCAAAAGACATGAGACAAAAACTGACAGTGTTGAAAAGAAAAATGCACAAGGCCACAATTATAGTTGGAGATATTTATATTCCTCTCTCAGTAACTGATATTATACATAGACAAAGAAAAAGATTTTAAAAAGGATATTTGAACAATTCTATCAACCTATTTAATCTCACTGGCATGTATAAGACCAAATAAAAAGTCAATGTTCTAAAACCATTTATTAAATAATCTAATATAGTATATATTCTTGGTTGCCTGATTAATTTTCTTTCTCCTCTGCCTTTTGTCCTTTCTAACAAAAACCCAGAAGGGGTTCTCTCCCCTCAGAAGGATCCACCTTCCTGGATACTGCCATTTATTCAATGGAGGGACTGGCCTGGGGCCAGCCCTAGAGAGCAATTTCTAATTGATCAAAGTCAGTCATGATGGTTCCATTCCTCTTACCAGGAACTATTTTTAGGCTAAGGTGTGTGACACAGTTGTGGCCAACAGACATAAGGCAAATCTCCTAGGGACTTCTGGGAAAGGTTTTCTCTTTCCTGAGAGACTCACAAAAAGGGACCGTCTCTTTTTCCTGTCCCCATTGTCATATCTGTATGTGATGTATGAAATTGTTGTACTCATCCTGCAGTCATGATGTGAGCTACCTGAGAAAAGAGCTGACACACCAAGGAAAGCAGAGAAGAAAGGTAAAAAGAAACTTGATGGCTCCAGTGAGCTACTATATAACTTAACTGGAATTTCTCTGCTTCTGGACTTTCAGTTTTAGGAGATAATAAATTTTCTTATTAAAAACCAATAGCTCTGTCAGATTTATGTAAAGTCATTCAATTGCTTATTGAATTTTGCAATTCAATTTACAGATTAATAACCCAGGGCTCTGTAACAATTAAACATCTGAATGCCAAAAGAATAAATAGGCTACAGTGAATACCACTGAGGCAAACAGAATAGGCCATATTTGGAGAAATTTAAAATACAGTTCAGGCTACACTGGTAATTCTGAAAAACATGAACTACTTGGGAGTTTTAACACAAGCCCCAAAGAAAGAATGAAGCCTAAAACACATTTAAAACAAACAAACAAACAAACAAACAAACAAACAAAAAAACAGTCATATAACTGAAGGGAAAGAAGATAGGTAGCTATAAGAATATTACCTGTGTTTTGTCTTGTATTCATAGAGATTAAAAGAAACAAACAGATATTAAACAACTGTCTGGTTAAACAGTATACCATTCAAAAAATTTTTTAATCCTAGAAATTATACTCCCTCCACCCAATTTCTATAAATCAGAGGAACAAAGATTTGATGGTGGGCACAAACTAGTAAGATATTCTAAGATGATAAAGTTCAGGGAGCTAAAATATATATTTAGCAACCTCTATAAAAAATTCCAACGTGGGCAGCCTGGATGGCTTAGCGGTTTGGCGCCACCTTCAGCCCAGGGCATGATCCTGGAGAGCCGGGATGGAGTTCCAGGCTCCCTGCGTGGAGCCTGCTTCTCCCTCTGTGTCTCTGCCTCTCTCTTTCTCTGTGTCTCTCATGAATAAATAAATAAAATCTTTAAAAAAAAAAAAAATTCCAACGCTCTGACTTGGTAATCCTGTTCCTGAAAGCTGGTTCTAAGAAAAGAGAGGGGGATCCCTGGGTGGCGCAGCGGTTTGGCGCCTGCCTTTGGCCCAGGGCGCGATCCTGGAGACCCGAGATCGAATGCCACGTCAGGCTCCCGGTGCATGGAGCCTGCTTCTCCCTCTGCCTGTGTCTCTGCCTCTCTCTCTCTCTCTCTTTGTGTGACTATCATAAATAAATTTTTAAAAAAAATTAAAAAAAAAAGAGAGGGTTCAATTAAACTCACAAAGATGTTTGCTATAGATAAATCTATAATATCAAAATCATAAATACTCTAAATACACAATACTAAGAGAATAATTTAATAAACTGCAATAGTAATAAAAATATTAAATAGCATTGAAAATAATTAGGGTAATTTAGAAAAATAGAAGAATGTTATATGAAAAAAGTATAATACTAAATGCAATATGGGTTTTTTTTATTCCAAAGAAATAAAAAACTTATTCACATGGGTAAAAAGAAATTAATACATAAAATGGAAAGTGCTAATTGTGATACAGTGGTAGGATTACTGATGGGCTTTTGTTCTCCACAATTATTTAATCTCTTAATACTTTCATGTTTTAAAAAATTTAGATGCTAAATAAGGACCACACTTGAATTGACAGGGTTGGGGGATTTCATAAGGAAAGGATTTCATGAAACAGAAGTGGAAAATGAGAACTGCATTCAGGGAGAGCCTACAGAAAATCAATACACTGAAGAGAACAGGAGTAGTGGATATAATTGAAAGTAGTATGTTACTCAGATGAAGTGGGGTCAAGGAGGGAAAATAAAGGTCAGTGGAAGACATTCCACTGTAGTATTGGGTAAATAATTCATGAAGTCCACAAAAGAATATTAGAAGAATGAGATGAAAGAAAATTTCTCTCACCAAAATATGAGAAAAGACAATGGCAAAAGGATTTATCTGAGAAATAGGTAGGATAAAAAATACAAAGATCATGGTAATCAACCTGTGTAATGAACAACAGCGTATTATTTGGCTTATGAGGAACAAGAAGAGTTGCACAGATTTAAGAGGTAAAAAAGGCTATACAATATATAAGGGAAATATGGGGAAGAATCAAATACAAAGCAGTCATCTAATAAACTATTTCCCTCTATACATATAAAACACATTTCAACTATCACTTTTTTTGTACTCCTAGCACCAGACTTACAAACACCTAATTAAAAATTATCTCTTAAAAAAAAAAAAAAAATTATCTCTTCCAGGGCAGCCCAGATTGGCTCAGCGGTTTAGCGCTGCCTTCAGCCCAGGGTCTGATCCTGGAGACCCAGGATTGAATACGATGTTAGGCTCCCTGTGTGGAGCCTGCTTCTCCCTCTGCCTGTGTCTCTGCCTCTCTCTCCCTCTGTGTCTCTCATGAATAAATAAAATCTTAAAAAAAAAAATTATCTCTTCCTAACACTAAAGTGCACAGTATATACGCGTAGGTTACCTTTTATCAAACAAAGAAAATATATAATATTTACACATGTGTGCTTACATATTTTAAAAAATGGAAGGATAAATAGAAAACTAATTAAAGGAAAAAAAAATGGTTACCAATCAGGGAAAAACTAAAGAGGGTATAAGAATTGCAAATCAAAGATAGACTTCACAGAACACATTTTGTTTTGTTGATTTGACTTTGGAAAATGAACTTTTATTATACATTATACAATTATAAATTATACATTAAGTAAAAAGTTTTGAAATTGCAATCAGTAGAAACAAAACAGAATTACACAAAGTAACCTAACTGCATACCAAATTAGAGCTTAACTACAGGGAAAGAAGTTTATTTCAGGTGACTTTAAAATACAGTAGTTTTGGGACGCCTGAATGGCCCCACAGTTGAGCATCTGCCTTATGCTCAGGGCATGATCCCAGGATGCAGGATCAAGTCCCACATCGAGTTCCCTATGGGAGCCTGCTTCTCCCTCTGCCTGTGTCTCTGCCTCTCTCTCTCTCTCTGTATCTCTCATGAATAAATAAATAAATCTTAAAAAAAAAAAAACAAACAGTAGTTTGACTATTTTCCTTAGTGAGAATACCTTAAGAACCATAATAAACTCTTAAATTCTATTCAATAATCATATTGTTAGTCATATTAGTTTTGTTATTCTGAAACTATTATGTTATAGGATAAATTAAATACATAACTTTATTAATTGTTAGAAACCAGGATTTTCAGTATAAGGAGAACAAAGATACATTATACAAACAGAAAAACAAAGAAGTAAAACGCCAAAATTCTAAATTGGAATTGACAATATCAGTATGAACTAATGATGTATTTCTTCCTTAAAAAAAAAAAAGGACTGGGATCCCTGGGTGGCGCAGCGGTTTGGCGCCTGCCTTTGGCCCAGGGCGCGATCCTGGAGACCCGGGATCGAATCCCACATCGGGCTCCCGGTGCATGGAGCCTGCTTCTCCCTCTGCCTGTGTCTCTGCCTCTCTCTCTCTCTGTGTAACTATCATAACTAAATAAAAATTAAAAAAAAAAAAAAAAGAAATCTGAGACCAGCCTCAGTTTAAAAAAAAAAAAAAAAAAAAAAAAAAAAAAAAAAAAAGGACTATAGTTCTGTCCACAGAAAAGATTTAGAAACAATGACCAATCCAATAATAATGACCATCCCCAGAGTACCCAGAAATTGTGATATTTAAGCACCATTTCTCACTAAGATGTCAGAGCTCCTTAAAAAAATGTCTAACTCCAAATCTGGGGCAGAAAATCTGTAAGACGAATCCAGAACATTCTGTCATATCACAAGATAAGGACTATTAAGGATTAATGTGGTTTTGTCAAAAGAATTTAGGAGCCAACTTCAAGAGACCCCCAGTGGAATGTATGGGAAAATTTGAGCACCAAGAGAGTATCTGCAATAGATTAACAGATACCAAAAATCTTAATAATATGGAGAATAAAAATTTCACTGGTCACTGAACCAACTCATTATCTAAAAACATATAAATAGAAATACTCAGGCATTTATCCTGCTTTTTCTATATGAACTATACCTCAGAGTAACTAATGGTAATAAGGGAAAGTTCTTCTTTAAGAATTCCACCTAATAAATGAAGAAAATAAAGATAAAATTTATTTTGCAACTACTAACAAAATAATGACCTAGGCAAAGACTACCAAGAGCTATTAAAACAGTTGTAGGGCAGCCTTGGGTGGCTCAGCGGTTTAGCACTGCCTTCAGCCCAGGGCATGATCCTGGAGACCCAGGATCGAGTCCCATGTTGGGCTCCCTGCATGGAGTCGGCTTCTCCCTCTGCCTCTCTTTCCCTCCTCTTTATCTCTCTGTTTCTCAGGAATAAGTAAATAAAATCTTTATTTAAAAAAAAAAAGTTGGTAATACTTGCACCTACTGATCAATGTTAGTATCATTAAAGTGACAAATCAGACATTATGTGCCTCCTAAGGTGTGCAACAGGAAGTACACAATACTACCTACAAAATGTTCAATCCCAGGGCACTGGGTAGCTCAGCTGGTTAAGCGTCTGACTTTGGATCAGGTCATGATCTCAGGGTCCTGGAATTGAGCTCCATCCAGGGGGCAGTGGGTTTGTCCCTCTCCCTCTCTCTCTCTCTGCCCCTCCCCCTGCTTATGCTTTCTCTCTCTCTAGTAAGTAAAATTTTTTTGAAAAGTTCAATCCCCTATCTCCAAAAAGTCAGACTTAAATCTGATCAAGCTTCTTGATTTAACTACCAGTTTTATGGAACTACATGGAATAGGAGAACTTGTTAAACCACACTATCAGTATAAAAATCAGTAAAATCTAGATTATAAGAAACTCATGAAAAATGATGGATTTCTTCAACAAATAAATTGCCAAGGGGAAAAAAAAGGAAGAGAAACTTAAGTAAAAAAAGACATAACTATATCAAATGTGTGGACTTTGGATCCCAAGTAAAAGAATTTTTTATGGCATTTTTTTTATGGCATAAGAATTTTTTCAATGGTTTTTTAAGGAAATTTGGATAGGATCTGTGTATTTTATTACATCAAGAAAATATTGTTAAAAATTCTAATGATAGTGGCATTGTGAGTTATGATCTTTTTTCTAAGGATACATACTGAGGTATTTATAGATGAAATTATATAGTATTTGGGATCTGCTACCAAACATTATAGGTTAAAGGTGTGTGGATGGAAATAGTATGTATAGATGAAATAAGACTGACCATATATTGCCCATATCTTAAGCTGGGCAATGGGCACATAAGGTTTTATTTTGCTGGTCTCTCTACTTATATATGATTGGAATCTTCCATAATAAAAAATGTATTAAATCATCCTTTAAAGTTTGAGATGACAAAGTCAAAATAACCATTCTAATCAGAATTTTAAGAATTTGAAATATTAAGAGGTTCTTTTTTCTATTTGAAATATTATGAGGTTCTTTTTTCTATTTGAAATATTATGAGGTTCTTTTTCCTTCCCATAGGATGAGGCAACCATACACAATCCCCCCTGCCCTAACTCTATACCTCTGGAACCATCTCTACGCCTATTAACATGGAATCACCTACCAAGTTACTGGTATTAAGACTCTTTCCTGGGACGCGTGGGTGGCTCAGCAGTTGAGCATCTGCCTTCAGGCGTGATCCCGGGATCTGGGATGGAGTCCCGCTTTGAGCTCCCTGTGAGGAGCCTGCATCTCCCTCTGCCTATGTCTCTGTCTCTCTGTTGTCTCTCATTAATAAATAAATCTTAAAAAAAAAAAAAAAAAAAAAGACTCTTTCCCCTCTATCACCAGCTACCCCTACAAGAATAACCAGAGAGAGACAGAAACATTAACTCTAAAACAGCCTGTCTCTAGTCTCCACCAGAGGCAGACACTGAATGTCCTTGTTCCCCAGCTAGCCACACAAAAGCTGCTACAGAAGCCCTACAGTCCAAATGAAAACTCTGGTCTGTAGATTACCACTTCCACTAACATTTACCTTTTTTTAAAAGGAATTGCCTTAATTTTTTAGCACTAATAATAGCTACATAAAATATCTCAAAGACTCAAAAGAATCCTATTGTTTCCCTGAGTATCTACATTACAAGTTTTTTTTTTAAGATTTTTATTTATTTATTCATGAGACAGCGAGAGAGAGAGAGAGAGAGAGAGAGAGGGAGAGAGAGAGAGAGAGAAAGAGAGGCAGAGACACAGTCAGAAGGAGAAGCAGGCTCCATGGGAGCCTGACATGGGACTCAATCCCGGGTCTCCAGGATCAGGCCCTGGGCTGAAGGCGGCACTAAACCACTGAGCCACCCAGGCTGCCCACGAGTTTATTTTTATAGTTCTCATGCTCTATTGAATTCCAGTGAATTTTCAAGAAACCCCTGAGATATCTTGTTCAGTTCCACTATAACGACTTGAAGCTCAAAAAGATACAGGAGGCTAAGAAGCAAAGGAAAAAATAGGGAAGTCCAAAATTACCAAGAGTTTCAGAAGATACCTAGAAAAAATAGTGTGAAAAAGAGAAGAATAGAATATTCATTTTGCCTAAAGATATTTCATTAGTAGCCAAGAGAATACCCTTTTATCTCAAATAATATCTTCCTTTGGAAGAACAGTAATAATCTTTCTAATAGTTCAATAAAACTTCAACAAACTGTATGATGAGTACTGGAAGGGAAAAATGATTATCAGTGGATAACAGTTCTGATACAGGGGTCACTCAGGTAAGAAGAGAGGTAGTCCTTCCTTCTCCCACCTTCAAATTTTAAAATGGTGAATTTGGATCATGTTTGCCATCAACATTTTCAACAGACTTTCTGTATAAAAATTATTTCTATTTTTAATAACACTATAGTAAACTATAGTTTACTGCTGTGCAAATAGAAAGGTTAGAATGTTTTTTTAAAAATTAAAGTAACAAATAAAAGAAAATTTCAAGCCTGCTATTTTCCTGTCATTCATTGAGACATTAAATAGGTATAAGAGCCAGGAAATAACGACAGATGCTTTTACATTCTAGTCTTAGGGCTATATAGTAAAGGAATACTGACTGCATCACATCTACGTAGCCTCCTCCTTGCCTACACAGTTATAGAGAACATACTAAACATTATTAAACCAAATTATGAAAAATACGTGGTTTTCCTATTCTTGTGCTTGTATTCACTACTAGTTCATAAAGTAGGATATTTTCAAGTCCCACTCTATCTTAAGTTATGTACTATTCAAATAAAATTCAATGAAAACTAATACTAAGTCCTGTTCTAGGTTGTCTCTATACTCCCCTTGATAGACTCCAACCATGGGTATGATTTCTGTTCAGTACATGCTTCTCTCACATCCTCATCTTAAGACTCACCGACACTAAGAAGAAGATTACTGACAGTGTGCTATTTGCCCTTCATAGGGAGGAACACAAGGATATGAAAGAGACCTGAACTGATTTGAGGCTAACATGGAATTGAGATTTCCACATTTCCTTTCCTCTGCTATTATTAAGCAGCAATTGTCCTTCAGTTCAGACTTAGTTCCTCTTAACATCTCCCTTCATCCACCAATACAGAAAAACTTAGGGAAACTGAAGAAAAGGCAAATGACATGTCCTTGAAATCCTCCTCTTTCTCCTCCCACTTATCACTGGGTACCTTATTCTGAAGAGGCTGTATATGTAATGTTCCTCCTGAAGAACCCTGAATAAAATATGGTTGACTCTTAACAACACAGAACTGCAGGGGCCCACTGATACACAGATGTTTACAATAAATACAGTACAGTATGAGAAATGTATTTTCTCTTTCTTATTATGAACAGCTATACGCCAATAAATTAGGCAATCTAGAAGAAATGGATGCATTCCTGGAAAGCCACAAACTACCAAAACTGGAACAGGAAGAAACAGAAAACCTGAACAGGCCAATAACCAGGGAGGAAATTGAAGCAGTCATCAAAAACCTCCCAAGACACAAGAGTCCAGGGCCAGATGGCTTCCCAGGGGAATTCTATCAAACGTTTAAAGAAGAAATCATACCTATTCTACTAAAGCTGTTTGGGAAGATAGAAAGAGATGGAGTGCTTCCAAATTCGTTCTATGAGGCCAGCATCACCTTAATTCCAAAACCAGACAAAGACCCCACCAAAAAGAATTACAGGCCAATATCCCTGATGAACATTGATGCAAAAATTCTCAACAAGATACTAGCCAATAGGATCCAACAGCACATTAAGAAAATTATTCACCATGACCAAGTAGGATTTATCCCTGGGACACAAGGCTGGTTCAACACTCGTAAAACAATCAATGTGACTCATCATATCAGCAAGAGAAAAACCAAGAACCATATGATCCTCTCATTAGATGCAGAGAAAGCATTTGACAAAATACAGCATCCATTCCTGATCAAAACTCTTTCTTATAATTTTAATAACATTTTCCTTCTCTAGCTTACTTGATTGTACGAATACAGTATATGATGGATAGAGCATACAAAATGTACCAACTGTTATTGGTAAGACTTCCAGTCAAAAGTAGGTTATTAGCAGTTAAGTTCTGAGGGAGTCAAAAGTTGTATGTGGATTTTCAACTGTGCCAGGGATCAGTGCCCCTAAACCCTACATTGCTCAAAGGTCCATTTTAATTTCAAGTTCCTCATTTAAGAACTTCAGGGGGGTGCCTGAGAGGCTCAGTCAATAGATCATGTGACTCTTGATCTCAGGGTTATATGTTCAAGCCCCACATTGGTGTAAAAATAACTTAAAAATAATAATAAAATCTTTTAAAATAAATAAAATCTTCATTATATTCAAGATATTTACCTATGCCTTTGAAATTTGCTGTGAGAAGAGTTAATGTACATTTTGTGAATACTAATTGCCTAGGTGACTAGGTAGTATGCAATTGGAAAAAAAATCTTGGAGTAAGCATGTAAATTAATATAAGAAAATTGAGTAACCTATTTTCTTGACATTCTCAAACTGGGGGAAGAAGAGTGGTAATTTCTGATATAAAAGCAGGGATCTTCAAACCCAAAGCAGAAAAATACACACACATGGGTTTTTGTTTTTGTTTTTGTTTTTTCAAAATTCCCATATACCACACGTACAGAATTACATAATGGATCACTACTCACCTTGTGCTACTGTTGACATGACCACAGATGGTGTGGAAGATACCACAGCTGTTACTGCAACTGTATTAGGAATAGGTGATGGTGTAGAACTGCTGCTGCCACTGCTGCTACTACTGACCAGGGAGGACTGTGAAGCAGTTATAACCACTGGTGGCTTCTGGGTTGTGGAAGCAATGACTGATGTTGGTACAAGCTTAGTGACTGCTGCATAGTTATGGGATTTGGAGAGAATGTTGGGCACGAAGGTTGAACTTGGTGATGTGGTCACTATAATAACCTAAAGAAGGAAAAGTAAGTTATTTTCATGTACCCACTATACTACTAATAGCTACATATATAAAATAGTCTACATAATAGACTCATAGTTATATATAATCCAAAATAGCTTATGAAATATGAAGAAACAATTCATCAAGAGAAAACCATAACTAAAAATACATGTAAGCTTTCCCTTACTAGTAATTATCAAAATGTACTTAAAAGAAACAACTTTTACCAACCAAACATTTTTAAAAACAACATTCAATGCTGTATAAGATGCAGTGAAATAAACATTTCAATATACTGCTCAGGGAGTATAATGAACACAATATTTATAGAAAGTAATTTGGATAATCATTCTTTTGTAAATATTTGTTGAGCATCTACTATGTGCCAGGCATGGTTCTAGATGCTGGGGATAGTGGAATGAACAAAGTAGACAAAGTTCATACTTTCATGGAGCTAAATTCTATTGGTGGGGAAGGAAATAATAAATTAGAAAAGTAAATATATGTCATACAGAGATAAATGGAAGAGACAATAAAGCAGGGTAGGAAATAAAGAATATTGGGAGTACTATGTTTTCTATACAGTGTTTAATGAAAATCTCTGGTAAGGTTTAACAGTTGAGCAGAAACTAGAAGCAGGGGTGTGAACCATGCTGCCACCTTGAGGAAGTGCATCTAATGCTACAGAAAGAAGCAAAAAAAAAAAAAAAAAAAAAGGCCCTGAGGCAGAAGCAAGCTTGGTATCTTCAATAAACTTCAAGGACCTAATGAATGGGATTGGAATTTATGACATAGAAAGTGGCAAGGAGCCAGAATCAAGGAAGTAATGGGGGACTAGATGATGTAAGATCATGTTGGTACTGTATACCCTGGATATGATAAAAATGGCACTTTATCTCTGTGGTCTTCCTTCTGAAAACCCCAAACCTTAGTCTAATCATGAAAAAAAAATCAGACAAATTCCAATAGTGGTGCATTCTACAAAACATTTGACCAATATTCTTTAAAACTGCCAAACACAAGAGAAGTCTTGAGAAACTTCAGCAGCCAAGAAGAACTCAAGAAGACATAACAAGTGTAACGTGGTATCCTGGAACAGAGAAAGACATTAGGTAAAGAAATCTAAATAAACCACAAATTTTAGTTAACCTTAATGTATCAATGAGTTCATTAATTATAACAAAGTACCACAGTAATATAACTGGTTAAGAATGGTAGAAACTGAGTATAGGGTATATGAGAATTCTCTGTACTGTCTTCTCAATTTTTCTTTAAATCTAAAACTATTCTAAAAAATATTTCCTAAAAAGCATTACTCTATCTGCTAGATGAAAAGTACAGTAGGGCAGAGGTAGTAGAAACAAACTAGGATGATCCTGGATTAAAGCAAGCAGAGATGATCATGAGTAAAGTGTTTGTACAGCAGAAGTGGTGAAAAGTAAACAGGTTCTGAATATACTTAAAGGTAAAACCAACAGGATTTATTCATAGCTTGATACAGGGAATGGAGGGGAAAAAAGAAGCAAGAAAGAGACTTCAAAGTTAACCTGTAAGAAAGTGTAGAAGGCAAGGAGACAAACCATTTCAGACGAGAATAGAGCAGGACAGAGCAAGGAACCTAAAGTTGGAATCAGCTTGATGTTTTTAAAATCAGAAAGAAAGCTGGTGTAGCAAAAAGCATACAGAGCAAGGAGAGGCCAGATCAAATTTATAAGCCAGAGTAAAGGATTTAAATTTTATACTAAGTACAATAGGGAGCCATAGGAAGATTTTAAGTGGTGAAACAACAAAACTTGATTTATATTTTAAAAGATCGTTCTAGCTTCTATGTAGTGAGTTGCAAGAATGGAAGCAGTGAGACTAGTAAAGAAACTACTGCAGTAGAGCAGGCAAGAAATGATACAGCCTGCTTGGACTGGTGTGTTAGTAGTGGAAATAAAGAGAAGTAATCCCATGCAGATTCTTTTAAGACATAGAGTCAACAGGACTTGTTGATGTAGGGAAATGATAGGCCTAAGAAATATAACATAATCAAGATGAACTAGAGTTAATGTGTATTGGCTAATTAAAATCTCCCCCAAATCTTATGACACAGACACTATTATTATCCCCATTTTACAGGTGAGAACACAAAAATCATTTACAAACCTACAGTACCACAATTTAATTCTGGGTGAGTATAATGGTGGTATGGTGATACCCAAAAGAGCAGAATGTCTTTTTCTTCTTTCACCAAAATTACCTCTACCTACATAGGGCAGAAAATTGTTTAATTGTTTTGAAAAATCCAAAAAAATTAAGGGAGAAATTCTCTTTCGTTTTCACATTAGTCCTAAAGGCCTGATATTTAATCAGCCAGTCAAAATTTACTGAGTATGCCCGCACTCAGTACCAACATCTCAAAGAAATTTGGGCTATATCATTTTATTATATATTTGCAGTGTCGTGGAGAATTGTAAGATTTAACTACATATCCGCTACTTTAAGCAGTTTGTTAATTATTTGACAAGTCAAGAGACAGATCTAAGTCTTGGCCAGCAAACACTTTCATAGAGTTGACCAGCATACTTCTAGATAGATTCAATCAGCAAATACCTATACAGCATTATTACAAAAAAAAATCATAAGCTATCATATAAACTGAGAAGCAGTAGGCCAATAAGGTAACAAGACCAGAAGCTAAAAGTCCATTGAACTTGAGCTTAATTCTGCTTCAGCCACTGACAAATGGCAAGCCCTGGACATGTTAAAATCTCTGGACTCCAATTTTCATCTGTAAAATAGGGATAATAATACCTACCTTGCAAATCATTACAAGGATTGAATGAGATAATGATGTGAAGCATCTAACATAGTGCTAGGCACATAGCAGGTGGTCAATACTTGGAAGTCAACAAACAGTAGTCATTAGTTTACTATTACTTAATGTTAAAAAGATATCAGTAAAGGTGTTATAGATCAATTCAATCTGGAAATATAGTTAATATATTCTATTTTTGTTTCATTAAAGAATGTTACATATATTTTTCCCAAATTCTGATACCTCTGAGAATCCAACTCATAGCTACTACCACAAGTCAAACCAATTATAGTGGTAATGGTAATTAGGTTTCACGTTTGCCAATTCTGAACTCATAGTAACAGCTTCCTGGAGCAGTGTTTAAAAGGGCTCTTTGGCAGATAAAGATTCACCAAGACTTGGCAGGAAAGCATGCCACAGTGAATTAACAATGTCTGCCATGGGCAAGGGAAGGGGAAGCATTCACACTTGTGTCAAATATTTCAAATGTTAAAACTAGAGTATCCATGTAGGCTTCTAAAATTAAGACAAAATTTCAACAAAATAAATCTAGAAGTCTCTAAGAGCATGTTTTAGGCTACAGATACAAATGATAAAATATATTTTCTTTTTTTTTTTTTGATAAAATATATTTTCAGATTTCAGTCTGTACGTTTGATTTCTGATCTGGAAAGGGGTTATCCAAAATTAGAGATCCACCTTAAAGAAAATTTACTTGTACTTTAAAGTTAATGAATTACAATAGGGGAAATAAAGGGATTTTGAAACCAAGTGAACCAAACAGTGTTTATTCAGGCCATAATTCAAATTACTGACCTTCTAGCACTCACAAAAACTCCTTAAGAGTGCTGGGACTTGCACCCTAAGGATAAAATGAAAAATATCAATCAAGCACGTGAAAGCATTAAGCTATATTTTGTTGCTTTGTTCATATAAGTGCTGTACCAATGTTAAACTTAAAATGAAGGCACCACATTAACATAGGTGGAAATTTGTCTACCCTGAAATATATGACCTATTTGAATTTATATCAAGTCCACAAATCCATAATTATATTCAGTGTAAAAAGTCACTTTGCCTAAAATTAATTCCTAAGTTGACTTAAATAGGATTTGTGAGAAATCCAAGGTGAATGCAATAATGAAAGCAGCCTTACAGAGATTTCAAAGAAATCCAATTACCCAGAAGGAAAACAAAAAAACAAATAAAAATCCCAAAGAAAATCTATTAGTGCTACCATACTCAGCTTGTCCAAGAATTAACAAAACCAATGTCACTGGGTACACATGAAATAAAATAGTACAGATTTGCCTCTGGAACACAGTAGATACTCAGTAAATATTTGTGGAATGAATGAGTCTTATTTTTAATTTAATTTGTTCTAAATTTTTTTTTTTTTTTTTAGGTATAGTAGGATAAATCTAATGTTCTGAGCTTGACATCTCCTGGTATGGTTCATATAACCTTGGAGATAAATACGTCCTCTTATAAGCATTATACATCTGACAATCTCAACTATCCATTCTCAATTGGCAATTCCGAAAAAACAAAAACAAAAATAAATATACGATAAAGTCACTGAAACAAACAAACAAACAAAAAATCGCCAACTTCACTCACAGGTGAACCTTCTATCTTTTACAAATATTTTTATATATGCCTACCAAAGAAGATTTGAAAGTTAATAATGTTAGGTGGCATTTACTAAGTATTCATCATATCCACTATGTTAAGTACTTTTCATGAGTCATCTCATATAATTATCCTGATAACTCTAGGAAGTATTTTATAAGGAAACTAAGAGAGGTGGCAGAGCCAGAAGTGGAATCAGATCTATTTATTCATTTTTTTCATTCGTTCATTCATTCAACAAACATTAATTAACACCTTCTATTATGTCATGAACTATTCTAAATACTAGGGAATACAGGGATGAATAAAATAAAGTCTCTACAAAAAAAAAAAAAAAATTAAAAAAAAAAAAATAAATAAAGTCTCTACCCTCAGCAACATATACTCTATAGGAGAAAAAGGAAACGAATAAATACTTAAATATGATATTAACCAGTAATAAGGATAATAAATAAAAATAAAATGAATAAGGGAACAGAGAGACATGGATGGGAGATAGGTACTCTTTTAGCTATAACTTTGCTACACTAGTTCTCAAATACCAAATAAAAGAGTAGATGAGAAGGGGGAAGATAGAAAAATTACATATAAAATAAGTCCCAGTAAAAAAATAGGCAGTTAAAAATTATAGTAGACTTATAAACTCATAGAGTATAGCAGGCTGATAACATTTAATATAGGGCTAGTCCAGAAAGCAATTAACTATATTATAACATATGAAAAGTGATACTCAAAAGGATTACCTTGGAGTCCTCAAATACAAATGCAAAGACCACGTTCCATGTAACATTTAAAAAGTCAGCAAAAATCATCAATTTCTATATATTAAGGGGTATAAGATTAGTTAACTGATGAATTCATTTTGGAAGAAGCTCATTCTAACAGCACAAATAAGTTTTTTGTTTTTTTTTTACTTTTTTTATTTATTTATGATAGTCACACACAGAGAGAGAGAGAGAGAGGCAGAGACATAGGCAGAGGGAGAAGCAGGCTCCATGCACCGGGAGCCCGACGTGGGACTCGATCCCGGGTCTCAGGATCGCGCCCTGGGCCAAAGGCAGGCACTAAACCGCTGCGCCACCCAGGGATCCCCTAACAGCACAAATAAATAAAACACTGCCTTATATAAAATACTGGCAAGGAAAGGGAGCTAACATTTTTTTGAGTATATACTTACTGCTGTACTTTAAAGTACCCAGTCTCATTTAATCCTTTAACTTTTTAAGATTGGCATTAGTCTCCTCTCACAGATGGGAAAACAGATTTGGAATAACTAATTTATGTCAGGTCATACTGGAAAAGCGGGGGCTCCAACCCAGGCCTCTCCGACTACAAAAATTCTTGCCTGATTTTAACACTATACCATCAATGCTTCATCCTAAAACTGAAAATAGAATTATTTTCCACAGATCAGATCATTACCACTTATGGTTTACTAAGAAAATAATTTTTCATGAATTATAATGACATCTTTCCAAAACTCAAGAAGGTTTTTAAATGAAAGTTATTGTGTATCTAAGGGTTCAAAGGTGGGAAAGATGATCTGCTGAAGGGATGCCTGAGTGGCTCAGCGGCTGAACGTCTGTCTTTGGCTCAGGCCGCGATCCCGGAGTGCCAGGATTGAGTCCCACATCAGGCTCCCTGTGTGGAGCCTGCTTCTCCCTCTGCCTGAGTCTCTGCCTCTCTCTGTCTGTGTCTCTCATGAATAAATAAATAAAATATGTTTTTTTTTTAAATTTAAAAAGATGACCTGCTGAAGATAATAATGTACCTCCATTCCTTCCCTCAAATCCCTCTAAAATATTATGAAGAGTTTTTTTTAAAGGGGAAGAGGCATATAAACTCATATGGTCAAAATGAAAAGAAGGCAACAGCTGTGAAGTTTTGTAAACTAGAAAACAGACAAGTAGTAACCAATTAAGCATAACCTCAAAAGTGGAAACCAGAGAACCCCAGGAAGACTCAGGAATTGAGAGCACAAGCTATGTCTTAAGTGGAAATAAAAGTGGCACTAGAGAGAAGAACATCAGTTGACAATGTATTTAAGCAGCATTTAGATCCACAGCTACCCTCCCCCATCCTAAAGGAAGAGTAGGAATTTATTCTCTTTGAGGGAAAGATTGAGTCCAAGGGAATGTGATAACACTGGGCTGAGAGAGCTGAGCATTATTACTACAAACGGGTTAAGAGAAGTCTACATACTGAATGGTGAGACTATCCAGCCTATTCCATATACTCCTCAAATACTGACAGACTGCTAACTACTTGAGACAGGAAACTAAAAATTCTTCTCTGAGGAAATCTGACCAGTCCACGAGAAAGCCCGAATAAGAGTGATAACTGGTAGAGGTAAAGAGGCAGTGGGTTTTTCTCAACCAAACAGCCCAGCTAGGTCAAGCTATAATGAAAGTCACTAGACAACATGTCCCACCCTATATATACAGCTTTGTCAGCTTTCAGTGCCCACATTCATACAGAAGCAGATAGCTAGTGTTTAAGAAAACTTGGAAATGAAACAGAGATCAAAACAAATAGATAAAAGGAACTTAAAAATAAGAGAGAAAACATGAAAGAATAAAAAAAAGTCAAGAATATCATCAGAATAGTGATTTTATGAAAGAACAGGATGCCGTTTTTTAAAAAACAGTAACTTTCAGAGATCAAGAAAGAGTTACTAGAAATTTAAAGTATGATAGCAAAAATGACAAATCCAGAAAAGTAGTGAAGGTAACACTAAAGAACAAAGAAAATAATACTTACAGAGCATTTACTATGTGCTAGGCTCTAGTCTAACAGTTTTATATTTATTACATCATTTACGTATACCCCTAAACCTTATAGATTGTTTTCCCTGTTTTTCAAATGAGAAAATTCAATTCCAGAATTTAGTTTTCCCACAGTCACAAAACTAGTAAGTGGTAAAAACTGGGATTCGATGGGGGATCCCTGGGTGGCGCAGCGGTTTGGCGCCTGCCTTTGGCCCAGGGCGCGATCCTGGAGACCCGGGATCGAATCCCACGTCGGGCTCCCGATGCATGGAGCCTGCTTCTCCCTCTGCCTGTGTCTCTGCCTCTCTCTCTATCTCTCTGTGACTATCATAAATAAATAAAAATTAAAAAAAAAAAAACAAAAAAAAAACTGGGATTCGAATGCAGAAGTCTAGTTCCAAAACTCCAGGCTTTTAACTACTACATCATAGCAGAAAGAAAAAGCAAATGGAAATGGAAAATGGGAGTAAGAAAAGATAAGAAAGCAAAAGGATTAATCCAGGCAGTTCAACATCCTAGTTGATCCGAAACGAGAGAACAGAGAAAAACTTAGGAAACAACTGAAGAAAGAAGAAATTTCTCAGAACTGAAGGACATGAGTGTCTAGAGTGAAAGGGGCCACTGAGTGTGCAACCCAGTGTATAAAATAAAGACCCACACCAAGAAAAACTATCTTGAAATTTCTGAACTCTGAAAGTTGTTACCAAGAGTTTTCAAAGAGAAAAAGAAGAAATTAAAATGGCATTGGGCTTCTCAAAAAGGAATATTGAAGCCAACAGTTAATGGACCAGTATCTTTAAAATTCTCAGGGAAAATTACCTCCAACCTAAAAAATACTTTATCTAGCCAAACCATCAAGTGGGAGAGTAAAATAAAGATATTTTCAGTCCACCACATAAAGTTTCAAAAAATTTACCTTCTATCCACCCATACACCAAGAAGCTACCAGGGATGTTCCAGCAAATGTGTAAATAAACGAAGGAGGAATATCAGAAGGACGGTGAAGGGAGATCCCAGAGATACAGGTATGCAACAAGCCTGGGGTGTGATCGGCATCCAGATTAGTGCGAAAAGTTAGGGTTCTAATAACATAAAACTGACAGAATACTGATGATTTGAACACACTGAGAAGAATTTAGGAAAGAACTAATGATAGCATACAAAGAATAAAAGAAGGCAACAATAATTATTTAATTGTACCTGTCCTTTCTTCTGTAAAATACTCACTTCTGACAACTTTGTTACTCTGGCAAAGTAAAAACTCAGTTCCTAAAGGTAAAGTTATCCATTTACAGGTTAAAAAAAAAATCTTGTATTTTAATTTTTTTCCAAATGGCATTATAATAATAAAATAGAACAAAAGTCTTAGAAGTATAAGATGTGCTTGCTGTGTGACATTAGGCAAGTCATTTGGCATTTCTGAGCCTCATCTGTAAAAAGTGAATTAGTAATACTTATCCCAAAGCTTTCTGTGCAGAATTAAAGCAAGAGACCTGAACATTCCCAGCATAATGCCAAGCACATAGTAAGTACTCAGTCCATGTTTGTTAAATGTGAATCATATTGACTGAAAGAAATGGAAATAGCGATTGGCAGACAGAGACTCCCTCCTGCACATACCTTCTGTGTTGTTGTGTTTGTTGTCTGTGTTGATGGTTTGGTGAAGGTTATTTTCACAGGAGACATGTGGGGTGGTAAGGAGTTGGCAATGCTCTGCATGATGTTGCTCATCTTGGGACTGCCACTCACAGGCACAGTGATAGTCTTTGAGACCGGAACGACAGCCTTTGGAACTTCCTTTAGGACAACGGGGGAGGAGCTAGAAGAATTTGTTCGCCTTCGTTTTCTGGGTTTTTCATCTTCATCCGAACAGCTAACACCTGAAAGGCAAGGACAACTTTGGTGTATTTATCACAATCTAACCCTGCATTTTAGACTTCATTTTAAATCTTTGTGTCACCAGTCATCCTTGACCTGTCCCTTTGCCTCATGCCCAAACAGTAAGTCCTATCAATTCTCCCTCAGAAGTTTTCTCTGAATGCCTTTCCTCCTTTAATCCTGTAGCTATGTCAGGCCTTCTTATCTCCTGCCTGATTTTAGCAACATCCTAAAAGGTGTCCATGCTTCCAATCAGTCTACTTTACCACCTCCATCTTACTGCCAGTTACAGAATCTCATATCTAATTGTGTCAATGCCTCCTTGCCTTAAGTCCTTAAGTAGTTTTTATCTCCCTACAAGGCAAGGCACTTAAATCATTACATCATTTGAGGTTCTACAGCTTTCCAAGAACACAATATAGTTGACCTACAAACACACAGGTTAGAAGTACACAGGTACACTAATATGTGCATATTTTTTGATAAACATAGTACATTACTGCAAATATTTCTCTTTCCTCTTCCTTATGACTTTTTAAATGACACTTTCTTTTCTCTAGCTTACTTTATTCTAAGAATACAGTATATAATACATATACAAAGTATGTATTAGTCGACCACTTATGTTATCAGCAAGACTTCTGGTCCACTATAGACTATTAGTAGTTAAATTTTTGAGAAGTCAAGTTATATATGCAGATTTTCAACAGCACAGGGAGTCAGAGCCCTAAGCCCCACATTGCTCATGGGTTAACTATACCCTGTTCCACCCAACCCTGTGCACGTCTATAATGCTAGTATACTGTACTGCTCACCATTCCCTAAAGCCACCTTACTACATTCTATCCATCCAGAATCTCCATATGCTATTGTTCTTTGGGGAATACTGCCTACTATCAACGAACTCTTCATCATCCTGCAAATCATCTTAGTGAAGCTCTCTCTTACTCCGCTAAGCAAAACTAATCCACATCTCCTCTGAGCTTAAGCACTTTGTATATTCCCTTCTGTATCACTTACCCCATGGCAATGTAGCTGTTGGTCTGCACATCTTCCATTATTATGGCTCCCAGAGGGCAATGACTAAGACTTATCGGTTTGTTTCCCTGGTATAGTGCCTTGCACATATGAAGCTAGATTAATGAATGATTATATCCCAAACTAGTGTTGCCTGTCTGACTCCTGAGAATAAAGCAGTAAATTTCCTATTGTTTCAAACTACATATTATGTGAAAAGGTTTCCTCGGGTTTGGGATTCACTTTCAATGTTTTAAAAATGATCAAAAAATAGATCACGAGGCGCCTGGTTGGCTCAGTCAGAAGAGCACACAACTCTTGGTCTCAGGGTCATGAGTTCAAGCCCCATGTTGGGTGTAGAGATTACTAAAAACAATAATAATAAACTTAAAAAAAAGAGAACTAAAAAAATAAATCTCTTACTCCTACAGAAATCAGATATAAACTTAATAGTTCCAGATAGATCCCAATCTTTATGAACTAAAGCCTCAACTGTTTTTGTAGACTGTTTTCTTCTTAAATCAGATGAAGAACATAAAACCTTACAACATACATAGGAAATCTCTATAGAGCAGACAAAAAAAAAGTACACAGCATGACTTATGGAATTGTTAATAAAATATAACTCCTTATACCTTCAATTATTAGACTAATTTAAATAAGGCTGACAATGACCTAAAATCACTCCTAAAACAGCAAGCTCTACCTCTAAATGTTACAAAGATATCAAGTCTTAACTATACTGAGAAAAAATGAAAATCAAATACTAATAATCTCCAGCTGATAACAAAGGCAGAATAGTATTGATATAACAGAAACTAAAACCAAAAAATGACCTGGACATTAAACTGCTTCACAGAATAGACTCAAGGAGCTAAAAACCGCAAAGAAACTTCATAGGCTTACAGTCAACTAGAAATACAAAAGATGGACTCTCTAGAATGTTAACAGTTGGATGATATGCTATATAAATAATTTTTAAAAAACATTACAAAGATTACAATTATAGAAGTAAACACTAAATAAATCACATAAGCACATTTCTTCAGTTTCCATTTACATGTCTATTCCATGACAATCAAAACAAGCGAATACTTGAAGAATAGCACTGTTCAAGGAAGATTTCCCAAGGAGAACAAAAAAGAAGTAATTTCTCAACCCCCAGAACTGATTAAAAAGCAATATATACCTAGTCATGGGTAAAGAAAGGAATTTACAACCTTCAAAAACTAACCACTGCTAATAGCCAGTGGACCGATGATTTAATCCAGGAAGGCAGATCTAATCAGAGCCTATGCTGCAGCATTTAGCCAAGAGGCCCTGATAACACTGAGAATATCACTTACTTTTGACATAAACAGTACTTCCACTTGGCAAGACAACTACATTGGAGGCAGGACTGGCAGGTCTTGGAGACTTAACCGTTGCTATGCTGCCACTTGGAACAGGGGTAGAGGTTGGGGTTGACGTGGTACTTGTGTAGGAATAGCAAACCACTACTGAAGGAACGATAAAAAAGTTTGCTGTTAACTTTCACCAAAACTGTCCACGCATATACAGAAAAATAATTTTCTTACTGCAGGCCAATTTTAACATTTTCATGTGATCAGAAGTTAGAGGCCATTACTAGGTATTAGGTCCATTAAGTTAAAAGGTATTAATAACCCTTCCTGAAAATCATCACTTCACTGGGTTTTCCTCAAGTATTTAATAGCTGATCTAAAGGTAACATTGCCAATGGAGAAGAGCACAGTTATAAAAAAATCAAGTTTAAAACTATACTGAGAAAAAATTTAAAAATTAAAAAATAAATAATACTGAGAAAAAAAATTTTTCATTCATGGCAGGAGTTAGACAAAAGGTACATATTTGTAGTCTCTTTTAATAGTGATAGCAGAACCAAAGATGGAGTGATGCATAATTTTTCCCTAACCATGGCAATTTCCAACTTGACTACTAGGGGGGAACCACAGCAAGGTAACTTTATCATAAAACAACTTACGAATCACTTGTCATCCAAGCAGTGCAACAATAATTCTACTACCATAATGACACATCATATGTCAATTTCTTGAATAACAGCAAGAAGCAAAAATAGTTCACAAGGCACCATTTACTGAGTACTATGCGCTATGCTAAATGCTTTCTATATATTATCACTAATTCTTACAATACCACATCCTCATTTTAAAGATGAGGAACCTAATGTTCACAGAAGCTAAGAGCTGCTGGAGGTCACATAGCTAAGAAATGGCTAACTAGGACTCAGGAACACAGATCTGACTATTAGAAATCCTATACTCTTCACTCTACCAGAGAGTTGGATAGAAAAGGTGAAAGCAGGAAGAGAAGAAAGATACCTCTCCTACAACAAAGAAAACAGGAACTTGGTGGAGGCCAAGTTTGTACATTGGTACCTGTACCAATAGCTCAAAATATAGCTTCCTTCAGCCTAAAACAGAGCCTGGCATGCATGAAGTGTCTCATTCTACCCCAAGACCCATGGCTAGTCAAGAAACAATTCCCCAAAGTAATCTGAAAATTGCCTTATCTTCAGGGTTATTTTCAAGCAACACTAAACCAAACTACTAGCATCAATCCAAATATGCGCTTTCAAGTTTAATACCACTCTTAGTGACCTCAAGAGAATTCAAGAATTTTTAAAGCATGTGTCAATTACTAGATTAAATAAGAAGAAAGTCTTCTCTTCTGCCAGGTAGTCTAACAGATTCAGAACATTGACTAGAACAGAAAAATACAATATACCATTGATTCCAGAAGATAAAAACAGAGCTTTATTGTCTAAGTAATCAGTTAGGCATCTTTCTCCAGCAGGTAAATACTATCATTTATCTTCCATGTCACCCATTAAGGCCTTTTATCCACTTCTAACAAGATACACTCATACAAAAGATTCATTCCAAGAAGGCTTTTTGCAATTTTGTGATGAATAGAATTCACACTTTGAACAAAAGGGAGATTTAGTTTTGCCTGAGACTAAAAACTTGGCAGTTTCTAGTGTCAGAATAAGAGTTGCTCACTGTGGTTTGCAACGTTCATACACTGGGATTAAAAACAATGAAAAACAGAACACCTTTTCTTGAAGAATCTAAGAAAAATCATCTCTATACACAGAAGTAGTTTTCTACTCACCTTCCTTACTTCCTGTTTCTGCAGGCACCGGAAGAGATGCATTGTGCTGGATAGCTGCATTGGCAACAGCGTTAGCTGTTACAGTGAAGGCAGTTTGGGGAACCAACCGGGGCATCAGTGGAACCAAGCGACGACCTTCAATGGACCATTCTGAAGAGCTATTAGGTCCAGACATACTAAACAAAAAAGAAAATGCTGCTACAAGGGTTCTCAATCACTAAGAATGAATCAACTATTTTCTCAAGCAAATATAACTTTTTAAATTATAAAAAGTATCCTGAGTGAGTAGGAGAGGCTTTATTTTAAGCAAGCAAAATCAAAATTATGATTATCAGAATTTAAGGGATTTCACACACACTTAAGTTCTTACACATTTTATTTTATAATCTGAATCTTATAATTAACACAATTGAAACTATGAAAAATTTTCCTATGCCTTCTAAATATTGACATTATTTTCATTAGTTTAAATCTGGCATTGCTAATGAAAACTAGTACATCTACTAACTTTTAGAACTTAATTTTGTAATTCAACTAAAAAGGTAAAAAGTACTTGTAACTTTTAAAATAAGATTCTCCTTAAAAAAAATAAACAAATAAATAAAAAAAATAAAATTAGATTCTCCTTAATAATTAAGGATAAAATTCACTGAACCTTTGCAAAAATGATCTAACTGCCTGCATGGCCAGAGGTTCTAAGGCTTTCAAACAAGGGAAACTGAGGCAGTAAACGAGGGAGACTAAGTACAGAGGGATAGAAGAGGGTCTTTTATATCACTGCATGTGTCACTGACAGTGTGTTATATTAGTATCTTTCATGTTAAAAAACAGACTGATTTGAAGTCACTGGAAGAAACCTACCACAACTTTAATTTTACTTATACCACTCTTCACTCTAAGAAGTATTTGAGGCCATTGAACTATCCCCCCCGAAGCAGACACTATTCTGTTTCTCTACTCTCAACTTCTTGGGCAAATTTTATCACAGGAATCCAACTGAAATATGGTTGAAATATGAAAAGACAATTGTGTCCCTTCTCTTGATTTGGTTCCACAAATGGCAGTATCACTTTTCCTAATGATAAGTGTCAAGGCTTAAAATTTACCCAGAACCAATTAATCAATCTCATTACTAAATCAGAAATATTTCTGCTTCTTTTCCAAACCAAAGATTCTACAACCCAATCTAGAGCTTAAGGCTCTTAATGTCCACTGACTCTTTATAGTTAGTGTACACAAAACCCCTCGTTAGTGGAAAATGGAATAACGATAATGATGATGACGGTAGTTAACATAACATCAACTAAGCACTTTTTCTAGGTCAGGCACTATTTTAAACATTTTCTAGGTATTAATTCATAATTCATTAATCCTATGAAATCGGTAATATTATCTCCATTTTGTGGATGGAGAAACTGAGTCACTGAGAGGTTAAATAAATTCCCTAAGGTCACACAGCCACTAAATGTTTCCTTCAACATGTATACATCATACTACTGACATTATTTGCCACATTACAAGTAGGAAGTATAAAATTTTTCAAAAGAGTTTTATGTCTAACATTTGCCTTTGATTTATACTAATTGGACACCGTTGTCTAATGATTATCAACTTTAGCTGAATGGAACAAATAAATTACTTTACAACGTGAGAAGGATTTACGTTCAGTTCAGAAAGTAATTTCTAAAAGTTGATGAATCTAGTTAGGTTACTACAAGAAATCTGCAAACTGTTTAACCAGTCCTACCTAAGACAAGGGAAAGAGTAGTTCCTAAAACCCCAATTAACTCTACAAATGTCTTATTACATAATCTCCAATTTGACACTAGTTCTGGAACAGAGAATGGTATAAACAAGAAAAGAGAAACAGAATTAGGCTACAGCTAATTGTTGAAGAAAAAAATTCTAAAAGCTATTTAGTGTTTTCTTGCCTTACACCTATTTTGCTATCATTTGATTAGAATATCACCAGTAAATTTGCTATGTGAGAGTTTACACATAAGTAGAGTGATGTCTACACTTACCTGGTGCATTGTTTAAATGGTGGCAGAAATTATGGAAGATTAATAATTTGAAACACAGAATATTTGCTATTGATAAGACAGAATTTGCAGTGCAAAAGACACAACTGCAACTTTCAAAGAGATCTGTAAATCTTCCAAATTTCTACTCATGCAAACATGCTCAAACTTTTTTTAAGTGAGTGAGAAATTATGTTAGAATTAGATCAAAAATTCCTTTTTGCTTAGTAAAGAGGGTGTAAATATGCATTAGTGGCACAAATCATCTAAACTGAATTTTACAGATTTTTGTAAACATCTTAGTCCAGGGCTTCCCTGGAATATCTAAGTTTCAATGTATTTAGATTAAATATGGCAAGGGAGGGTAGAAACCTTGCTCCAGCCCCTTTCCTGAGAAACCTAACATGATCCTAATGAAACAACCTTGGCCCTCACATCCTTTGGTATGCAGCGCAGCAGCAAAAAATTTTTACCCTCACATAGAAACTCACACAGTAACCTATGAATGTTTGGCTTATGGGGAAGGAGTTAAGACAACAGTATATTCCAGATAGCCACTTTCTTTGAACGCTAGAGACAATGCTGGCAAGAGTGGCACAATTAAAAACTCTGAAGTCCCTTGATATTTCAGGTTTTAATATTATAATATTCTGACATGTTCTGAAACTGGATTCAAGTATCAAACTTAATAAATGGTCTGGTGCCGAATAATAAACACGTGTTATGCTTCAAGCCATAAGCAAGGCTTTTCTTTGATCCCAGACACCCAGCTCCTTTTGTTTCCACCTCCTTTGTGCTCAATCTTCTCGGCTTTCTCTTCACCTTTCAACCACATTCCTTCTGGCCTAAGCTGCTATTTTGAGTGGGGGAGGGAAGGGAAAGGAGAAAGGGAATGCAGTCAGTTCAGATGCATTCCTACTTGGCTCCAGTCACTTTTTTCAGGCTCAGAGTATGAAGCCCTCCTATAATCTTTGGATCTAGGTTCTGTTGCTATTTCTGAGGGAAAGAGGGCGGAGGAGATGTAGAGAATACAGGATTATGCCTTCCTCATCATTCCACACTCACCGAACCCTGGGCTCAACAAGTAAAATATGACACCTAGTCAAACTAAAACCACAGCATAAAATATTAAAACAGGAGTATAGGAAGACCTAAGAAGCTTTCAAAATTATATGCTGAAGTAAACTCTTCAGAAAATTAAATTCATGTAGTAAGGAAATCAGAAAGGAGAGAAAAAAAGGAAACACAGGCAGATAAAAGCCAACTCTCAATTATCCATGCTAATAGAGAGAGGAGGGAAAGGGAGAGGTCAAACAGATTAAAGAAATCCACATATTATCCAAAAATACTTTGGCAAATGCTTTTAAATTCTTCCACCAAACCATTTCCAGGACAACTAATAAGTAGTAAAATGACTAATTAAAATTTTCACCTCCTCTCCCTTCCCACCCTCTGACTAGAGGTACTCCCAAGCAGCAAAATGGCTAAAGGGTGGGCAGTATTAGGAGGGGGAGGAGGGGAAGAGAAGGAAAAGCAGAGGGCACGGTTAATTCATAAATGGGAATATGTGCCCCTGAATAATTGAGAGCTTCAATTTTGAAATAATACAAGAAAAAGCCTGAAATAATAATAACCTATTTGCATACCTGTAACTTGGTCTTTCACCCAAATATAAGGATAAATTCATTCTTTAAAGGGGAAAAAAGGAAAAGGAGACTAAATAAGTGTTATCCTTTAAGTATGAAACTGATGCATCAACTTACAACTAATTGCCCCACAATATTTTTCCAATGCTTTTAAGGTACTTTGTCTCTAAGTGCCTCTGAATGTAAGCTATTGTTTACTACTTTATTATCTAGCACATAAGTTTCTTATTACCTTCTCAAATTAGAATATAGGTTCAGTTATTATTTTTAGAGCATCCCAATTCAAAAGTTTAGAGCAAATTAAAGAAGGAACACATTAACATTTGAATGTTTCAACCATGTAGGCCTGACAACTAAATACTTAATGTCTCTAGTGGGAAAATTCCAAACTCCTACAGCGCATACATACCTATCACTGAAAAATCTCAAAATTCAAATGTCTAAACTTTCAAACTACGCAGTTAAAAAGGTAGCACCCCATTTTATAAGTTAAATAAAATGAGGAACAGCGAAGCACAACTTGAAGCTAATGTCTACAGGGTCAATTCAAATACTGCCAATTGGTTTAAATGCACTATTTATCACATTATGGAAATGCATTAAATTTTTTTCCTTTAGTTTTATTTCTCATTAAAACATAAAAATAAAAAACAAATGAGTTATACTGTAATGTACATTATTTTTATGATATGTTCCTGTCATCTTTCATTAACATTTAAGGACAATTTCTGTTCCTTTCTATTCTTTTTTGTTGTTGTTGTTCCTTTCTATTCTTTAGGAGGCACTCTCTCCATACATACTCTACTAATGTTTGATCCCTGCCCTTAGTCCTTCACCACCCTCCACCCCATCTGTCAAACAGTTATAATGATCTAAAAACAATTTGATAAGAATCCTTCATAATTTTATTGGCTTTTTAAAAGCAAATTAAGATATATTCATATTTCTTAAAAGCAGAACATATATTATCTTTTACTGAATCTCAAAAAACATGAAATATTAGTCATAAAAAATTTATAATGCCTATTTATAAAGCAATATACATACCAAATACCATTACAAAGAACCTCTAAGGGGCTGTCAAATTAGTGGAGCCTACTACTTTATCACTAAACTTTAAAAAGTGAATCATCTGTTAAATTGTGGTGGCCTTTTATGCAGAGATTACATTGTAACGGGATTTGACCTGAGTACTTAAAGCTTGCCTAACCAAATGCAAAAACATAACCAACTGAATAAACAGTTAACACCTCTATGGTCAAGATCCCTGAGTATAGAAATATTACTCTTAAGATAAAAGTCTCAGGAATCTGCTATACAACAGGAAGACTGTTTCAAAACTACGTTATACTATGTCATAAAAAATCAGGGGTTGTATGACTAATGGCTTACTTATGTGCAATTGTTGTTAACCGTTCATCGTTTACTGCTCTCCGAACTTCAGCACGGTGGCGCTCTGTTGAGATGCTATGAAAAAAAATAGCCATTATAGAACTCTGCCAAGCAGGCAGCTCTTTTCTATACTTTTACTAAATGTTTAAGTCAACATTCTGCTTGGGGAGGAGGGGGGACAAGACTGATTTGTGAAAAGAAATAGACAGGTGCCTAACATATATCTTCAGATGCTTTAAACTAAAATCATAGAAAAGAGTTCATACTGATTTTGTGTAACTGCAGAGAGAATTAGTTGCAAATTAAAAATCACAGGAAGACAAATCAGCTTGATATCAAGCCATTACTTCCAAAACTCAGAAATGTCAGATCATGTTCAAGATTAGCAGAGGTTCCTGTTATCTAAATATGCAAACAACCACTGAATGACTCTTAATCATGACTACTAAGAGGATTTTGGCATTTGGAAGAAAGTCTTCTAAAGTCTTTTCTAAAGCTTAAGAGTCTATAATTTTATGTTCAGTGAATATAATAAAGAAACAAAAGTGGCAAGATAATCTATTTCCTGTGGCTATACGCTATGAAATTTGACACTGGGACATTACTTTCTTATTACTTAACACCTCAGCTTTCAGCTGTATGTCTTCTACATTACACTATGTTACCATTACAGTAAAAATGTGCTTACATTGCTCCTATTTAAATACATGTAAAGTTAATACTAAACAAGTGAAAAAAGGCTATACTCATTCCACTCATAAATACTCAAAATGAATTCCACTCTTCAAATTGTAATCTTTACTGCTTATGCTAAATCAGTATTATCAACTAAAATACTTAAGGGGCTGGAAAGCAGATTTATGAGGAAATAGAAACAACAAACAAGGGACGCCTGGGTGGCTCAGTGGTTGAGTGTGTGCCTTCTGCTCAAGGCATGATCCTGAAGTCCCAGGATTGAGTCCCACATCCGGCTCCCTGCATGGAGCCTGCTTCTCCCTCTGCCTGTGTCTCTGCCTCTCTCTCTCTCTCTGTCTCTCATAAATAAATTAAATTTAAAAAAAAAAAAGAAAAAGAAAGAAACAACAAACAAAAAATATGTAAGTTGTTAAATATGAAGACAATAAGAGTAAGAATTTGACTTAATAATATCCCCATATTACTGTCAACCAAATATAGGAAAAGAGTCTTCCCTATTTTCATTTAAAAAAGGAATAGGACAAAATGGTTTTAAATGTAGAAAGGAAACCTCAGTTAAATCAGAACATTTTCTGAGAAAGCTCAAGATGTTAGAATGGATCAAGACAAGGTATCAAAGAATCCCATTCACTAGAATTTTTTTAACAGATTCAATTGCCACTCTGGCAGGAAGCTAAGGGGATATATTATTCTCAAGGCTATGACTATATAAAAACCGCTCATTTCTAAGACAACAACTTCCTAGCATCTCCTTCTTCCCTCCCAACAAATGCCACTGGGCCACTCCAGGTCTTCAGATCTTGTTGCTACTAGCTCTTCTTTCCTTCAAAAATACCTCCCCTTCTCAGGTGACCCAAACCTAAAATAACCTGCATTAAACGCTTTGACTACAGAATAAATGATAAATTATATAACTTTCTGTAACAAAGCACACAACTGGGATGGGATATCTAAGTACCAACAACGTGAACACCTCTGTCTTCAATTTGAGAATGAAAAGTACTAACACCCCTCAAAATGAATTTCCAGAGTCACATCTCACAAACTTTTATGATAATTTACCTAAGAACTTTTGAGAGTTCTCCAAGAAGATCTTTCTTTTCCTTGGTGAGATCTCCCTGTGCCCGAAGTGCACTGATAACTCCAGCATATGCCTCCAATTCTAGAAGAAGAAAATTATTTTATCAAGATAGGCCTTCAATATTTTAATACTGTCGCTACATATAGTGAAACTTCAGGGCAAAAAAAACCTAGAAATCAATAAATACACAAAATTTTAAAATTTCCTCTCAAAAATTTTATCTAAGAGCACTGATTGAAATGTGGCTTTTATAACTGGATATCTTGTTTTTTATTGCCTCCCAGGAGTCATAAAAATAAAATTGTTTAAGTAGAAAAATCAATGGCAAATATTTTCTCTCATACCTTATCACTAAAGAATGTTTAACTCAGATGCTACCAACAACTGGAAACAGGCTCCCAGTGATACAAGGCCAATAAGAGAAATTTTTAGCTTTACTGACCGGTATCTACACTGACCAATCTTTGAGATAATTCCTTAGCCCTGCCTAGCATTCAAACTACCTTCTACCTCCCTCCTTGGGTTGAAAGTACCACAAGTACTGTACAACAGAAAAACTCCTAGAATAAGAGTCAAATAACCAGATTCTGGCGCCAGTACCACCACTTAATAGTTGTGTGAACTTGGGCAAGTCCTTTCTTATCCCTGAACCTTAATTTCTTTATCTAGGAGAGACATTCCAGATTTAAGATCATCTGCATCTACTATTGAAATGACCAAGAGAAGTTAGGGAACATGACCTGCTCTCATAGCAAGCCAGATATAATATACTGAACCCCTGTACCAGACAGTTTCACTATCTTTCCACAGCAACAATCATTATGAAATGAAACAGTCAGTTTCCAACACTGGTTAAAATAAAAACCAGGGACGCGTGGATGGCTCACTGGTTGAGCATCTGTCTTTGGCTCAGGGGGTAATATCGGAGTCCCAGGATCAAGTCCCACATTGGGCTTCCTGCATGGAGCCTGCTTCTCTCTCTGCCTGTGTCTCTGCCTCTCTCTCTCTCTCTGTCTCTCGTGAATAAATAAATAAAATCTTTAAAAATATATATACATATAAAACCAAAAAGTCCTCACTGGCTCCCAATGAACCATGCCTGCACTCCTTGGGAATTGTATTTTTTTTTTTTTTGGTATTACTTTTATACAGTCCCTTCCCACACTAACTCTGGGGTTGGCATGTGACTTGCCTTGGCCAGTGGAACATCACCATACATGACACAAACAGAAGTTCACTAACATTTGCACACAGGGCCTTGCTCTCTTGGAACCTTGAGATTACCAAGCTGTGAAGAAGCTCAGGATGAAAAGCCACATGGAGAGAGGCCCATCAGAGCTGAGCCTCGTCAACTAGCTAAACTACCAGCTTAGTGGTACAGCCACATGAGAGAGTTCAGGCAAAACCAGCAACCACAGAATCAAAAGAAAAAATAGGTGTCTTAAGCCATTAACACTATGAGACAGGTATATCCAAGCAAAATACAATGATAGGAAATAAGTGTCCAAACTAGTTACCTTCTTAGTCAATTCAAGTTGATACTAGTATTTGGCATTTCCCAATGTCTGACACACAAATAATGAAGGCAGGCATATCTGCATCCTAGGTACACCAATAATAAACTAGTAGCCTCATTCAGTTCATGTTATTCACAATTCTAAGAGTCAAAAAAAAAGTGAGCTGACTATTAAGCAGAAATGTCTAATCCAACTGAACTATCCCATGTGTAAACATGCTGCATATTCAATGTATCCTGAAGACCATGTAGATGTTTCATGGGGTCTCTCTGGAAGGACAAAGCTTTCCTGCTCTGAGTAATAAAGGAAATACCTAGTACCAGAAAACACATATATTTTAGCTTTTATCAGGACCCAAAGTAGAGTTCAGAAAGACACTGGGGATAACCAACTAAGAAATCACTATACTAAAAATTAATGCCTCATTTACAGAATATTTTATTTAACAAATCAGTACTGAGTCCTATTATATATGTACCAGATAGTATGCTAAATCCTGCCTTCATAGAGTTAACTCTGAATAAAGCTACAGTGAAACAAGTCATCGAACAATGATGATACAGTTTATAATATAGTGGTAAAAGCATAGAGGAGAAACACATCATCCAGTCTAGAAAGTGTGCTCTAAGCAAGCAGGAGAAAAAATGCAAATATGCAAAAGGAAAAGAGTAAAAGAGCAAATAACTTCTCAAATAGACATCAACTTTCCAGTAACAGTCAGTGACTAGGGTTTTGCTTTTGGGAAAGTATTTGGATAGTCACTAACTCAAACCAAACTCAGTTGCACTTTACTACTACTACAAGGTACCATGCAGAATATCATATGAACAAAACAAAGTCCCTATTCTCAAGGTAGTTAAAATCCAAGAGACACATACACAGGAATCAAGAAGGATGAAAATGGAAAAGTTGTTTGGGGCCAAAAGAAGCCTAATTCCAGGCTAAAAAGTTGTATTTGATAGGACTCAGTAGTTGACTGCAGAAACAGGAGAAGGAAAGGAATCAGGTTTTGTAGTGTGTGAGATATTTAGGAGAAGGGCAATACCATAAAAATAAATGGAGAGGTCAGAGAGAGAAAGCCGTATGAGGAAAAAGAAAAAGAAAGTTCACTTTTGGCCTATGCAATTTATGGTGATCAAGATACTACTTCAAAGAGTGAAATTAACCAAAGAAATGTGGCAAAGGTTTTTGACATTTCAAGTCTCATTCCAAGTCTAATTAAGAAGTCATGGACAAAAGTAAGCAGTGGTAACCTCACACAAAATGGACTCAGACCACAGTTACCAGTATCATACAATCCGAGGCACTTCCCACCTTCTCCAGAAATTCACTTGTTGTAAAGAACCTTTACAGGCTGGCTGCCCAACCTCCTTCACGTTTGATTTCCATTTTGTAGGGTATCCTCAGATCCTGACAAATATCAAACTTAGTTGAATTTCTGGTATTTCTGGTACCATTCTCTTGTAGTGTTTAATGACACATAAATAACAATTTAATAAGAGATACAAGCAAACACCACAGAAAACAAAAAGATTTGCCAAGCCACTTTACAAAGTCTTCAACACATCCATTAAAAAAATAAATAAATAAATAAATAAATCAGCACTTCATTTATACTATAGTACATGAAGCATGAAGTCGCATGCTGGAGTTGTAGCTCCAGAATGGTTTTTTAAAAATAAGTTAGAGGAAAGGCAGGACAGAAGGAGGAAAGCATTTATCTATCATTGGTATGTTCATTATATTGCTAAAAAAAAAATTCTCTATCCCAGTCTTTATACTTAAGTAAAATGTAAACATTTAGCATTTTTGTTAAATGATTTATAACTATTTTTAAAAGAACAAATCTAATTCTTAAAATATTTTAAATTAATCTTTAAATACAGTACTTTCTCTAAACTTTGGACCTAAAACCAGTGTTTGAAGGCAATTCAAAAGTTTCATTGTTATGATAATGAGCCAACGGGTGGGGAGGAAGTCCTTCTGCAAATCACTATCAAGGCTCACCTCCCAAAGTGAAGGGTCATAGAAGATGACATTACCCTGTAGGAAGGCTGTTTTCTTTTGTATAGAAACAGCTCTCTAGCAACATTATCCACACAGCTCTGGCTAAAGTTAAGGATAAATTTAGACTTAAAGGTTACCAATTTTATATTTAAAGGTAATCTCTTGACTCAAGGTCCCAAAAGCCCAGAAATTCTAATCCAATCTACTGTAGCTGCGATCTGTTCATTTGCAATTATTTTAGCTATGAAGTAAATACCAGTCCAACTTTAAAAATGGTAGCTAGAAAGCTATAGCAATTGCATGTAAGTGTGTAGAAAATCATCCTTGAATTAGTACTAAAAGTTTGGATATAAGATTAAAGGAAAAAAATAATAATGGAGGGATTGTCCAAAAAAGCTCTCTAAACATCCTACAATACAATGGTAAGAAATAGTTTAAAATAAGAGAAATCCTCATAGTGGCCTGAGGGGAAATAAAAAGGGTAAATGTTACTAGCAGACAGGACCAACTCAGCTACGGCAGCTACACTTCAGATTTACAGAAAAGAATTCCCAACAAGGATTTCCTTTGAAGATTCACCTGCAAATAAATAAATGTCTGAAAGCAACTGCTCTAAAACACTATACCCTCTGATGTCAAGTACTGTAGAAGACCCCTTTTATATACAATTAATCCACATAACAAACTTATGAGGCAGATATTATTATGCATCTTTTACCAAAGTGACAATAGATTTAAGAAGACTAAATACACTGTCCTAGATCTTGTGGGTCATGAGTGACAAGACCAAGACCCCAGGTCCCTCTGAATTCAACGCCCACACTTTCCCCTCCAAAATCATAAATATTCCAATAATTCATATCGACTTCCAAAACATTTAGTGTTCTTTTTCAAACTATTCTTTCGTTTACTGAGCACCCTCTATGTGCTACCCTGGAACTATAGTGATAAAGAAGACAGCAAGGTCCTTCTTGGATCTTATAGTCTAAAGCATTAGTTCTCAACCAAAGTTCCTCGAACCACAGAATATAAAACATGACTTCAGTAACTCAATTTTCCCAAGAATAGACAAAACTATTCCCATCCTAAATGCATAAAAAGAAGTTAGTTCATTACATACAATGGATTAGGCCTAGCATTAGTGCTTAATTCTCTCCCTTAAAGTACAAGTTGAGAAAGGTTGCTCTAAAGGAAAAGAAGCTCAAAATAATTAATTATAAACATAAGGCGTGTTTTATTACTGATACTAAATACAATTCAGGAAAGTCAACATAGTTAATATTTACTTAGAATTCAGAAACAGTATTTAATTCATACATACATTCACGAAGGCTAAAAGTATGTTAAAGTGAGACTGGAATCATATTTCCTGGGTTACAATCCTGACTCCATGAACTACTATCAGCAGCACCTTGGGTTCTAAGCTTCAGTTTTGTCATCTGTAAAACGGAAAACACAAAAAACCCCTACCTTTCCCATTTGAGTGACGATTAAATAAGATATTGAATGAAAAGAACTCAGAATAGCCCAATACCCCTCAAGAACCCTTAGCTACTATTTTTATTACTATGGTCCATGCACCTACTAAGTACAAAGTGACGATTAAATAAGATATTGAATGACGATTAAATAAGTGACGATTAAATAAGTGACGATTAAATAAGATATTGAATGAAAAGAACTCAGAATAGCCCAATACCCCTCAAGAACTCTTAGCTACTATTTTTATTACTATGGTCCATGCACCTACTAAGTACAAAGCACTATGCAAGGCACTAGGGAAATAACAAGGAGTACGATAGGGAGTACACCTCTAAATAATTTCTAGTGCAGCATGAGATATAACATCCAGGCAAACAGCCATGACAAAAACAGAAAGGGAAAAGTTATCACAGAAAGGCATAAAACATAAAAAATGCAAATCGTACCCAATTTTCTAAGAATCCTTTTGCATTCATCCCTGCTGAGATCCAAAAGGGTTGGCCACACAACAGGCATTGCTGCTTCTTTTTGGTAGCCCCAAAGAGCTTGTCTTCCCTACCAAAACAAAATGAAACAAAAATCAAATTACCAAAGTACATTAAAAATGCCACTTACCTGGAGATCTACACACTAAGAAGTAAAACCAGTAAAAATATCTCACAATTCTATTTCACCACCTCACTTTTCAACTTCTGACAAAGGAAGAACTAAACAACCATTCTGGAACTTATTATTCCAGCACAGGATAATGGAAAGGGCACAGGCTTTAGAGTTAGACACCTCCAGTTTCTAGTTTCAGCTTTCAACTCACTGGCTGGGTGATCCTGGAAAAGTGGCCTATCTGAGCAAAAATTTTCCACACCTATAAAACAGAGGTATTATCATCCAATCTGTTATAAGGCTTATAGAAAAGTATTTGAAGTTCTTATAGTGGCTAGCATGTTGTTTAAAAAATAGGTGCTATTCCCTGTGTGACCTGCGCCAAGTTACTTCATTTGCGTCAGCTCTCTCACTTAGAAGTTACAAGAGGTAAAATACATAAAGTTCCTAGCGCGTTACATGGACTAATGGAACTTAACAAAAAACTTTCTTCTCAAGTCTTAAAACAATGAACGATGAATTTACACCCTGTAGTCACTAAACAATCATTTACCAAAAGTTTAGATGTCAGGAACTTACTTCGTACTGGGAATTGGTCTAGAGGATGAAAAGACAACAGCGCTGGGCGCTTGCACAATACCTGCTTAGCACACAGTAGATCCACTGTAAATATTTGTTAAGTAGATGAATGAAGACAGAGAAGAGTGAGTAAAGTGAATGAGTGAGCGAGTGAGTGAATGAATGAATGAATGAATGAACGAACGAATGAGGGAGCTCACTGTCTAGTCGAGGAGTCAGGCAGCGAACCGTAATCACTGCTATATCCCGTGGCAGGCACTGGAGCTGCTAACTCGGAGCCCGGAGCTGATCCCCCCCTCCTCCGACTTCCCATAGTCCTCTCAGCTACGGACCAACCCAGAGCCAGGAGAACTGGACTGCGCGCCCCGGCCGGCAGGATGACATAAAGAAAAGGGGTGGGGAGGAGGAAGAAGGGGCAGAGCCAAAGGAATCCGCTCCCTCCACAGCCAGTCCCCGCCTCCCGACAGGATCTCGGAGGCGGCCGGCGACCGCCCGAAGCGAGCACCACGTCACGGCATCCCGACGCGTCCCCGCCAGCGCACCCCACCGCGGGGCCGCGGCGCCCTGGGAATCGGGGCGGCAGCAGCGGGAGCCCGCTCCGGAGCCGGGAGCTCGTGTAATCCTGCCCCCGCTCAAGTGTCAAGGAGGCAAGCCCGCCCCGCCCCCTCCCCAAACACGCACTCTCCAGCAGCACCACAACAAGAGCAGCCCGCCCACCCTCCTCACCCGCGCCCCTCGGCGCCGACCCCGATGTCAAGCCCCCTACCCAAGCCCGGCAGGGCCAGCAGCCGGTGTCAGGGGCCCCGGCCGGCATCAGCGCCCCACTCCCCCCTCAGCCGAGAGGACAACGGAGAGAAAGTAGGCGCGCGGACAGCCAGGCAGAGGCCGAGACTCACCGGGAGGCTCCCGGAGCCGGACCCCCAGGATCCCAGCACCAGGCCTTCCAGAGTCCCCCTCAGCACACCTCAGGGAGCCCCACGATCCCGTTAGGAGACAACGGAGGATGGGGCTGGGCGTCCCAACCCGGGGGACCAAATGCTTAGCCCGGCGGTCCTCCAGCCTGGCTAACCTGCCAGCTCTTCCCAGCGCCTTGTCTGAGAGTCACCCACCTGCCCGGCCTTTCGGGGCTCATCTAAAAGGCTCCTCCGCCAAGACTAGGGAACACCAGGAATTGGGTTTGTTTGCGGTGCCTCAGAAGGGGCAAGATGGCGACAGGCATCAGGGCGCAGGCGCAGCCGCGCGCTGCCAGTCGGGAGGTGTAGTTCGCCTTTCCCGCCTTTCGGAGAACAGACTCCAGAAGGCCTCCATTCTCCCTGTCCCTCTTTTCCTCCGCGTTTTGAAAGGAAAGAGGAGATATCGCGGGAGGTGCTGGGAGTTGTGGTCCGAACCCAAGCTCCCTCCTCTTTCGCTCTCGGTGTGCTGTCGAAGGCGCAAGGAAGGCCGGGATTGTAGTTTCCTAGGCTTCTCCTCCATACCCTCCTCTCAGGCTTTGCGCGCCTCTCCTCCGGCTGCCGTCTCCCAACCAATCGGCTGCGCTCTCTGCTACGTGTGGCGTCACACGTAGAGGCCAAAATGGCGCCGGTAGCTGGCTGACGCTTTGCGGCGACCTTTACCCTGAGAGGAGGTTAGGGACGGTAGAAAAGCAGCTTTGTCCCTGAAGTGCAGTTGAGGATTAGGATCGGATTCCTCAGAGTCATGGGAGCAATTGTCAGCGGCCTCCAGCCTCCACCAGGCGCAACTCAAGGAGAGAGAATCCACACTGCAGGAACCGACTTAGCGGACGTCGCAATTGGCGAACCCAGTCTGAGGGTAGCGGAGATGCCAGTGGAGAAGGCGAACCCGAGCGTTCTCCGCTTCGGGTTTCTCCACGTATGAAGTGGGAATGATAGTGGTATTTCGTGCTTTAGCTGCCAAAGGCCAGAGGAGAAGGTATTTATTAGAGGCCCTGCGACGTGGTAGGTTCCCCCTTCAGCCTTTGTTCTTACTGAATCACAGAACAAATGTGTGAAGAAGGTATTGCCCCTATTTTACATACGAGAAAAGGGGCCATAAAATCGAAGCCAGCGGGATCCCTGGGTGGCGCAGCGGTTTGGCGCCTGCCTTTGGCCCAGGGCGCGATCCTGGAGACCCGGGATCGAATCCCACGTCGGGCTCCCGGTGCATGGAGCCTGCTTCTCCCTCTGCCTGTGTCTCTGCCTCTCTCTCTCTCTGATGACTATCATAAATAAATAAAAAAAATAAAAAAAATCGAAGCCAGCGTTCGGTATTGTGGAAGAATCAATTCAAGTTTTGTGATTGCCCTTCCTCTTAAATTGTGTACTTTTGGAAACATCGGATCTGGTAAAAAAAAAAAAAAAAAAAAAAACAACGCCCAAGTCAAGGAGGGTTTTTACTATGCTTTCTGATAACAAAAGTTTCATGTAAAATGGGGTTAATATTACCCTATAGTGATGTTGTGATACACAACGTAGAAAAACGTTATTTGTGAATTGTGGACCACTCTGCAAACGTGTGAGACTGGTCATATTCTTGAATGGAGCTATAGATTAGAAAGAGAAAATAAATAACAGCATGTAAGTTTATTACCATTTACCCATTAGCTAAAAAAATACTCTGTTGAGGTCCTAGAAAATTGTTACTGTTGAAACCCAAGCCTGCACCCTCGGAAAGTCATGAAGTGGGACAGTTAATCCCCAGGCCCTTGTCTCCCTCTTTGATCTTAACAATGCATTCTCTTAATCTATTTCCCACTAAATTTAGGTGCCACCTGTTTTCAGGTCAATTAGTTAACTTTTGGAAAGATGGTAAAAGAAAATTTAACAAGATTTTGTAGTTTAACGTACATTTTTTTATTTGAGCTTCACAGCATCTCAGTGAAGTAGGTATGATTTAGATATATTCCCCACCCCCTCCCTGCCAACTCACACACACTATGAACGTGGAAAACACAAATTGAAGAACTCACCCAGTTTCACAAAGCTAGGAAATGAAGGGAGCTGAACTTTATAACCCCAGGTCTTGTAGCTTCCAAGTGTCTTCCTCTACAACAGATGTCAAGGTGACAGGCAATGGAGTAGAAATGGAAAGACAAGCTGCTTATAAAACTGACCCTGAACATAATAAGTAGGATGTAAGTCAAGAATTATAGCTTACTCTGCTTACCTGGAGCCAAGTATTATAAGCATCTCACATATTAATTCATTCAGTCCTTAAAATTTTATGAGGTAGAAACTTATTATGTCTAATTAAAAATGAGAAAACCAAGGCATGGGAAGGAGGTTAAATAGCTTGCCTAGAGTCACACATTATAAATAAATGGTAAAGCCAGGACTTAAACCTAAGCAGCTTGATGCTCTAGGCCAGTGGTTCTCAAACTTTCATGTTCAGTAGGAACTGAGGATCTTGTTAAAAATGCAAATTTTGATTGAGTACATCGGAGTCGGACCTAAAATTCTGTATTTCTAAAAAGCTCTCGGGCAGCCTGGGTGACTCAGTGGTTTAGAGCCTTCAGCCCAGGGCGTGATCCTGAAGACCCCGGATTGAGTCCCATGTCAGGCTCCCTGCGTAGAGCCTGCTTCTCCCTCTGCCTGTGTCTCTGCCCCTCTCTCTCTCTCTCTCTCTCTCCTCTCTCTGTATCTCTCATGAATAAATAAATAAATCTTAAAAAAAAAAAAAAAAAAAAAAACTTTACCCTCAAGAACTTCTCCTACCCTTGACTTTCCCTCTAGCATAAGACAGGTACTCCTGCCTCTACTTCTACACATTTTATGACAGAATTCAGAACATTTAGGTTTTGGTCATTTGTTCAAAAATCTTCCTGACTAGACAAAGCTCTTACACTCCAGTGACTAGTACATAAAAATAATAGTTAACATTCATCGAGGGCTTTCTCTATTCCAGGTGCTGCTTTATACATTAGTGTGTTTAATCTCCACAATAGCTTTATGAGATATACTATTCCCATTTTATGGATGGAGAAACTGAGGCACAGAGAGATTAGGTAGTTTACCTAAGGTAACAAGCTACTGAGTATCAGTGCCATGATTTTAGGTAAGGCACTTTGAGTCCAGGAAACGTGTGATAAATGAGAGCCATCTTCCACTTTCAAAAAAGAAAAACTAAGACTTACTGTCCTACTAGACATAAGTATAACTGCCTATACTCTGGAAAAATGTATTGGAGTATGATATTTGTCTCAAACTTTATTCCTCTATTGACCAACCAGGTTAAGCAGGTTTCTGGAAACAGACTTCTTCAAGATGCCTACCATCCACCATTCTAATTTTGTGGTGCTGTGTTGTAGACGGTGAATTTCACAATTATCATGAAAACATCTGTTAAATTCCCTATAATATTGTACAGGTAGGAAAGTCAAGGTGGATAATACCTTAGATATTTCTTTTCAACATGAAAAAACAGATATAAAGACGTCAAATGAATTAACTGGAATCATACAGGAACTTCACGGCAGGACTGGGACTGGCAACCAGCCCTTTTGATTTACAGGCTCTTTCCACTGTACCACACTGCCCTTAGATTCTTACCTTCGGAAAGTTGTATTACCACAATGGTATAGCCAAGGTATATACTAAAAATGAGAATAGCAAAACCAAAAAAATAAATTAGTAATATAAGTAGAATATAAAATAATAGATCAAGATAAGTAGATTTGGGGGACAGAAAAGAAAGAAGGAAAATAAACGGGGGGAGGGGGACTGGCAATTACATATCAAGATTTCATAGAGGATCCAAAATGCTTTGAACAATCTGGAATAGCTTCAGAAAGGAGATGAAATATCTGGACTCTGCCTTGTCAACTGTGATAACTCCTCTCCCTCACTACCCATTAAATTCTGTAGTTTCTTGCTTCCTGAATAGCCAGCCCCATTGTTTCAGTGGGCTGATGATGAGGCCTTGTCACCTGTGTGGAGTTGACCTTTTCCCCAACCCTCTTCCTCCAATAGAACTTTTCTACACTCCTTGCCTCGTACATCTACCGTGCTTCTACTGCTGTGAGAGTGAGCTTTCTAAAATACAAAGCTCACAATGCCAGTAACCTGCATAAAACTTTTCAGTGGTTCCCAGTTGCCAACAGAATAAAGTTCCGACTTTTTTACAAGCAAACTCATGACAACACAAAGAAATTTCCTTCCCATGTCTAATATTTTCCCAGAGCACTGCCAGCACTTCTTTATCTTGCCTAAAATCCGATATTGTTCTAAAGTAAACTGCTTCACTTGAAGCCCTTTCCAATGAAGTTCTGTCTCCATCTTCTGTATCTTGAACCAGAAGTAAAGGCTGACATTCTCTTCACCTTGTTAACTACAACTTCCAGACCAGCTGCCTCTGCATTGAGGCTTTTACTATCAAGCTATGCAAACTCCATTCCAACTTCATTCCATCTCTCTGGAGATGATGGGATCTTAGAAGCTTTTTAACTGCCTGCTATCATCAGTTTATGTTATATCCCCTCTGCCTTTGTCCTCAACAAAAAGGTAAAACAAAACAAAACGTTCCCCAGCACTGCCCTTCTACCACCCATTTCTTTGATCATATCCTGTACTTTGTTCTCCAGAACTGTTCCACCTCTGAAATCAGTAACCAAGGTATTCCACCTTCTAAACAAGACCTCCTTTTATTCCAGTTTTTTTTTTTTTTACTCCTTTATCCTCACCAAACCTGTTCTTCAACTTCAGTGAAATCTGTAGTTTATAGTCTACCAGTCCCAGGTTTATTCCCCTCCTCCAGCTTTACACTCTTCCCTTTCTAAGTTGGGCCCTGTGATCATTTATTTCAAACTCAGTCTCATTGGCAGTTCAGCCATCTCTGTCCTTCCATACAGACCCAAAACAGCCCTCAACCTTGGATCAGTTCCTCTCCTACATCCCTTCACATGTTGATATAGCTATTAGTTAAGTATTGGTGCATAATAAATTATCCCAAACCTTGGCTTAAAACAATAATAAGGGTTTGTTTTATCTTTTTTTTTTCATTTCATACAGGTTTTGCAGTTGTTTTTTTTTTTGTTGTTGTTGTTGTTTTATGATAGTCACACAGAGAGAGAGAGAGGCAGAGACATAGGCAGAGGGAGAAGCAGGCTCCATGCACCGGGAGCCCAACGTGGGATTCAATCCCAGGTCTCCAGGATCGCACCCTGGGCCAAAGGCAGGCGCCAAACCGCTGCGCCACCCAGGGATCCCGGTTTTGCAGTTTCTAATTGGAATCAAGTTAGCTGGGTGCTTCTGGCTAGGAATCTAAGTGGTTGCAGGCATGATGTCAGCTGGGGCAGCTGTCATCTGAAGACCAACTAGGGCTAAAGGATTGGCTTACCAGGTAGTTTCTTCACATGATTGGCACCTTAGCAAGGGAAGAGGTCTGTTTCTCAGTGGACTCTCTATAATGCTGCTTGAGCATCCTCACAACATGGTAGGTGGCTCCCTTAAAGAAAGTGAGGGGTTAGAGCAGTTGTGCCTGCCCATTTGTGTGTGGACAAAAATCAGGTTTTAGGGGTTTGTACAAAGCAGCAAATCTAGAACAACTTGATGGAAGTAAGCTGAAATACTACTAAGTAGCATTTATAAAAAGAGCACCTTGTGTGTATTACCTCATTTAAACCTCCCAACATTCCCATGAGATAGTAATCATTATCCATTTCATAGCTGAGGAAACCAGGACCTTGAGAGAAAAGTAATTTGTACAATGTCAGCTATCACTACAAGACT
Organism: Vulpes lagopus; assembly: GCF_018345385.1. Lineage (NCBI taxonomy): Eukaryota > Metazoa > Chordata > Mammalia > Carnivora > Canidae > Vulpes > Vulpes lagopus. Next base: position 27,422,433 of record NC_054838.1, on the reverse strand, counting down.
TCCCAAGAACACACAAATATTACAGAGTTCTGGTTATCTGTGGTTGCATAACAAACCATTCTGTAACTTAAACAATTTATTTCACTCCCATATCTTCATTTTGGTAAGACTTAGTGGAGACAGTTCATCTCCACTCCTTTGGCATCTACTGGAGCAGCTTGACACCTAAGATCTAGAATCACTTGAGGTCTCATTCATCTGACCAGCAATAGATGTAGCCTGGAATCTTTGTTGGGATTATCAGAAGAACCATCTGTATGTGGCATCTGCATGTGGCCTAGGCTTCCTTGCAACATGTGGCCAAATTCCAAGGGCAAGTGACTGGAAAGAAAGTGACAAAAGAAAACAATGGAAATTTTAATGATCAAAAATTTTATTTTTGACTTTATAGAAGTCAAAATTGAATGACTTTGTGGAAGTCACATCATTATTTCTGCCATACTCTTGGAACAGTCAAGCCTACCCAGGCTCAAGGGGAAGGTAAATAGATTCCATTTCCTAATGGAAGAGTGGTAGAGTTTTGAAAGAACACCTAGAACCGGAAATACTGTTGTGGCCATTTTTTAAAAACCTCATCTGCCATAGTCAGCCCTCTGTTCACAACAGTTTATATCCTCACATGCAAAACACACTCATTCCTCCCCTGCCCACTCCAGGCCCCAAAGTCTCTTCGTATTGCCACAGCAGCATTGGGTTGTTAAGAGGCTAAGTGGTTGCAGTCCTACTGTGAGATTCCTTTTATATATAAAGTTCAAAAGCAACTTTATTTTATGAAACAACTAAGTTTTATGAACTAAGCAACTAAGTTTTCTAAAAGAAGTCTGAATAGTAAATAACTTTAGAGGAGCAACTACTTGGATAGAACATGTAGGAACCACGTAACTATGAATGTTCTATATCCTGATCTGGGGAAGGGCTATATGAATAAATATGCCTAGGTAGAAGTTTTTCAAGATTACATATCCTTCATGTAGTTTATACCTCAGTAAAATTAAAATCATTATAATGGTAATATGTGTCATTACACATCTGTCAAAACCTGTAGAATGTACACTACCAGGAGTGAACACTTAGGTAACCTATGAACTTTGGTTGGTAATGACACCTCAGTGTAGGTTCATCAATTGTAACAAAGGTACTACTCTGGTGTGGGATGTTGATAGGGAAATTATGGCGGGGGAGGGTGAGTGGAGGGGCCAGGGTAGGGCTGAAGGTGTGTTAGGACTTTTTATACAGTTTCACTGTGAACCTAAAAGTGCTCTAAAAAATAAAGTTTATTACTTAATAAAAACATAAGTAAAAAGGATTTTTTAAAAAAAGATTTTATTTGTTAGAAAGCACAAGCAGGGGGAGCAAGAGAAGGAGAGAAGGGAACCCGATTCAGGGCTCGATCCCAGGACCCTGGGATCATGACCTGAGCCAGAGGCAGACACTTAACCAACTAAGCCACCCAGACACCCCCGGAAAAAAACAACTAAAAGTGTGTGTCGAATGAAAGAATGGATAGATAAAATGTTTAAGGAACAGTAAAAACGTTTGGTTCACTTTACTTAAAACTAAGTCTTAAGAGTAGTTCTGGCTATAGGTATTACTGAATCTAGAGTATCTCCAGCCCTCAGCTTTCTCTTCTACTGTGTTGGCCTCATTCTCAGGTTCCATGTGTTGAATCTTAGTGGTTCCAGGCTTTTATCCTCCCTGCTTGTAGCCTCAGCAGAAAATCACATGCCATCTCTTCCAACAATCTTAAAAGTCTTGGTCTGTTGCTGTTGATTCCATCCTGGTCACATGCCCACCCCTAAAATATGGCCAGGGAAATGTAATGCCCTAACTTGCCAGGCGCTATCCACATGTTAATCTCTGGAAAGGAAGAAGCTGGGTGATAGTTATTTCAAAGTACATGGAGTAGGGTGGGGGTGGGCTTGGTTTCCCTTAGGAAAAATAGGGTACTGCACAGCAAAATCACAGATGCTTACTAAAATAAGGCAGAGCACTGTGTGAGTCATAAAACTGTTTATACCCTTTGATACAAGATTACCATTTGTGGGAATAACCCAAAATATGAGAAAAGTTATATTTACAGAGATTTTAATTTCAATGCTATCAAAAAATTGACAACCTAATTATCTTACAATAGAAGAGTACTTGTATATCCCACTTACCTACTCAGTATGTGGTCATTTAAAATGAAAATTACAAATAGTTAATATCAAGAAATATGCTTATGATAAATGGAAAAAGCATGTACTTACATGTATATACATATACTTATGTAAAAAGACACATGTAAATACGAAAAAAAATGGAAGAAAACATGCCAAACAATAACTTAGAGTGTAGTACTATGGTTGATTCTTTTTCCTTTATTTTTCAAGTTTCCTCTTAGGTCATTTATGTCATTGTTAGGATTTAATAATGGATTTTGTAAAATTTCTTAGCCTCTTAATAGGAATACCCCATTCTCCTAAATGCTATGGAGTAGAACCAAAATAAAGAAACTGCTACGTCAGTTTACTGATGATTCTGATTAAGGTCATAGACCCTTAGAGTAGAAACCTCAGAGATACTCAGTTTAATGCCCCATTTTATTTTATTTTTTATTTTTTTTTAATTTTTATTTATTTATGATAGGCACACAGTGAGAGAGAGAGAGAGGCAGAGACACAGGCAGAGGGAGAAGCAGGCTCCATGCACTGGGAGCCCGACGTGGGATTCGATCCCGGGTCTCCAGGATCGCGCCCTGGGCCAAAGGCAGGCGCTAAACCCACTGCGCCACCCAGGGATCCCTTAATGCCCCATTTTAAAGAAGAGATACCAGACCCAGACAAAGTAACTTACATAAAGTCACACAGGAACCAAGGACAGGTCTCGTGATTTTCAAGACATTTCCTACACTGATTGAACCAATCAGTAAAGATACGGATTTTTGTGAGATTGTTTTCCTGAAAACAGATCCTCAAGTTCAAGTTGATATCTGGCCTTACATTATTAATTCAAAGTAAAGGAGCAATTACCACTTTTTTGGGAAAGTGATGTTCTTTAAAAGGATGTTAAAAACTAATATCAGGGCCTTTTAGGTCCTTGCCTTGCGGATCCTTGCACATCTTTTTTTTGGAAGCAACTCAGTCAACGAATAACTGAGGAAGTCCAGATCTGACTAAATTAAATGGACCAATGTCCATACTTTTGGGTATCAACCTCTTCATTTATTCATTGAATGAGTGTTGGGCCCCATGCCAGGCCTTGGAGATAGGAAGATATGAAGATGAGTAAGATAACATGGTTATCATCCTAGAGCTCACAGTTGAATGGGGAGGTTGGACACCTGCAGATAGCCCTGTATATCATAGAAGAACACGAAAAGACAGAATGTTCATAAAGGTGTTTAGGAAGTGCTGTAGGATCAGGGAGAAAAATATTTTATGTTTTCATCACAGAAGGCTTCATAGCAGAGGTAGCATTTGGGTTGGGCCTCTTGAGTGGGCAGGATTTTACCAGGCAGAGAAGTGGGGAGGGAGTATCAAGAGTACCACAGCAGAGGAAATAAGAAGCAAAGATTGGAAGCTTAAAGGGACACACAGAGTGGCAACATCAAGGAGTCAAATGAAGGATGCTGGACTCTTAGTGGTCCTCAACTGGAAGTACTTAGCCTAATTTAGGGAGCTCTATCAAATTTCCGAAGATTGTAATATATACCTTTGGCTAAAAAACCTTAGATGGCTCCTGAGACCTTGTGAATACCCTCAAGGTTTTTTGGTCTGTGATTACCACAGTAATGAGAGAGCACCAGACTGAGTAACACAAGTTACTGCCATTTAATCCTTATTGGAACCCAAATGGCAAAAATACTGTCTGTGCTCTGGATGGTGTTTGACACTGATTAATGACTTGATCATTTGAAAACCAAAGGGAATTGCAAATGAAAATAGAAATAAAGACATAATATCACATACTGAGTTTTCTCTAGTACGTATTTTTGAAAAAAGAATTTCAGGTTCACCCAAATGCTAAGGCGCCTCAGGTGAGGAGCTGTTGATGATAATCAGTAATTATCCAAGGTGAGATCCAAGATATTTCATAAAGATGGAAATAATAAGCCTGTCGGAAATAGAAATCAGCTATCATGGAGGAGGGGGCTATAAATCCAAACATAATATCCAACTTGTCTTCACCTCAGAGAGTTTCCAGCTGTTTATGACGTTTTGCGGTGATTTGCCAGAGATGAAATGCATTTTTTTTAAACTATACTCCAGCCAGATGAGCAAAAGGCTTGGGAACCATATTCTCTTTCAAGAAGTGTTGAAGTCTGTGAAGTCTGCAGAGAAATGGTACAAGGTGTCCACTTTCTTGTCAGTTCCAATGAAGATCTTTTCCTTGCAACCCTAGGATTGATTATTATTTTCTAAGGGAGCTCGTGGAAGAGCAGATGAAGTCTCTCAGGTTGAAAGGACACTTGCTGAGACGCTATGAGCTTTAAACTTGTCACGTCAAGGCCAGTAGTTCAAATCCAAGCCTTGCTAAAGGCAGAGGTAATAAAGGAACGCTGCTTATGGAAAGCCTGGGGAATGTATTTGTTGAGAAATTGTGGGAAAGAAATGGTCCAAATAATACTGCTGTGAGGATGTGCCCCCCCACACACACACACCTAAGCTGGAGCATACAAGGCCATCTCCAATCATCTTACCAGACTGATTGTGGAGACTTTCAAGAACAGAGATTGAGTTCCGAATCTCCAGTACTATTGAGTGAACTAACTACTGGATGACATGTGGAACCTGAAAAGATAGTGGTATGGGCATGTGGCAGTGTCTTTCCACAGTCACTCCAGATGGCCTAAGCTTCTCCAGACAAACCTTGCACCTTCATGTCCTGCTCTGAGACTGTTCTCCCATCCTTCCTTTGGAATGCTTTTATGCCATCCCTTCTTGCACCCTCTGGCCTTTTGAAGCCTATTAAAATCTTCATTCTTTACAGTCCATCTCAAATGTCTTTTGAAAATAATTCAGCCACAGATCAGAGCAGGGAATGTTCTTGGAAGTCAAATAGATCTGGGTTTGAATCCCAGTTCTACCTCTTTCAAGTTCTTGAGCAAGTTACCTCAGTTCTTTGTACCTCAGTTTTCTCCAGATGAGTTTTGGAAAAGGTTAATGTGATAACATAAGTACAGTCTTAGCTCAGTGAGCAGCACAGGATAGGTAATCAGAGACTGTTAGCCCTCTCCCCTCCTTCCCCTTCTCCCATGAAACCCAGGTCTGTGCTATTTTTTTAGGATTTTATTTATTCATGAGAGACACACAGGCAGAGACATAGGCAGAGGGAGAAGCAGGCTCCCTGCGGGGGGCCTGATGCAGCATTCAAACCCAGGACTCTGGAATCACAACCTGAGCCAAAGGCAGACACTCCACCACTGAGCCACCCAGGTGCCCCCAGGTCTGTGCTTAAAATATGTTGTCTCCCAGGGCACCTGGGTGGCTCAGTCAGTTGGGCAGCTGACACTTGGTTTTGGCCCAGGTCATGATCTTAGGGTCATGGGATCCAGCCCGTGTCAGGCGCACTGAGTGTGGAGTCTGCTTATCCTTCTCCCTCCCCCTTTACCCCCTTTTCTCTCTCTAAAATAAATAAATAACATCTTTTTAAAAATGTTGCTTCCCTCTGCCTATACATTCTGTAACACTTCTTTCCCCCTTCCCACCACCAGTTATATGCTCAGATATAATTGCTCCCTCCTCTGTTCCATAGTGCTTTGCTCATGTCTCTTTTTCTAGCACTTATTATAGGTTGACTTGTGCTATAACTCGTGTTTCCCTCCCACTTTGGCTGAAAACACCTCAGCAATATTTCCAGCAATAAGCAGAGGGACTAGTTTAGGGCAGACATTCCATAAATGGTTGTCTAATTGAAACAACATTTAACCCAGCTTTCTAGGAGGCAAAGTGAGCGTGTAACATGTCTTCTCCCAACAAGTGCTGAATGGTCTAAGTAGCAAGGAGGAAATTCCCCTGCAATTAAGTGGTTCAAAGTTGATTGCTGTCTGTCTTCCACTTCCAGATGTCTTTGTTTCTCCCACTTCCAACCCAGCCAGGCCAGAAGAGCATTCCCCTAAGGGTAACCCAATATATCTTTGTTGGCTGATTTGATTAGAGTGTGAAATACTTCCTTTGGAGAAAATCCACAGGAGTGAAGTTTTTCTCTGTTTTTGCAAGGGACAGAAGGTGAGGGAGAGAGAGGGCAATTGAAGCCAGAGGAAAATCTCTTATACCCCTGGAGATGAAGAACACACAGCCAACACAACAGATAATGTCCTGGGCTAGACTTTCAGAGCCTGAGCCATAAGTGACTCCATATCCTTGCATTAATCTTAGGGAACAAATGAAAGAAGCAAGAACAAAAAACAACAGAAAACTCTTCCCCAGAAACTATTCTATGCAATGATATTTGTATCAATGAAGAACCAGAAGGAACCTAAAAATTCAACAAAGTTTACTGAACTTCTAAGTGCAGGGGCATTAGAGTTACGGAGATACTGGTAAAGCTACACTTCTAAACTTAATCTATTCTTCTCTCCACTCAATTATTTTCATCTTTGGGAAAAGCACAGTATTTAGTCAGCATTAAGCTAAGGAAGTAGAATTGCTATGAGTTGTGGGATAAGGGATTTATTAGAGAAATTAGGACTTATACAATTGTGGGAGGGCCTGAAAGGGGGGCAGTTAGGGGAGTCACCAACCAGTCAATTCCTAAATCAGGCACACCCAGCTGGCAGGGTGGCTGTGAAGGGGAAGCTGACAGAGAAGTCTACAGGAGAGAGCTGTGGTCCACAGCCAGGGTCTGGTGGTGGGCTTAGAGCTTCTATTGACAAGCAGAGTTAGCAGTTAGGAAGAGTTGGGTGTGGAGTGGAAGATAGTGAAGACAAGCTGGAACTTGCTGGAATCTCCACATCTGTCCATGACTTCAGTGATCAATGGCTGCTGATTTATTTCTGCTTCCCAGATCTCAACTATCTTTTTAAACCAACTGTAACCTAAAACCATGCAGTTTGCCGTGTAACCAAGCCGGCACATGTAAATTTCCCCCATCACCATAAAGTCATTTCTGTCTTCTTCCAATTTCTACAATGGAAAAATAATGGGCTTTTAAGTATGACAGGCCTGAGTTTCTTTCTTTCTTTCTTTCTTTCTTTCTTTCTTTCTTTCTTTCTTTCTTTCTTTCTTTCTTTCTATTTTACTCATGAGAGACACAGAGAGAGAGAGGCAGAGAGAGGCAGAGACAAAGGCAGAGGGAGAAGCAGGCTCCATGCAGGGAGCCCGACATGGGACTTGATTCCAGGTCCCCAGGATCACACCCTTGGTTGAAGGAAGCACTAAACTGCTGAGCCACCCAGGCTGCCCCAGGCCTGGGTTCTAATCCTGCCTCTGCCCTCTCCTCTAAATGTATGACCTCAGGTAAATTACCATTTCCAGACCTTAATGGATCAGGAATCCTTCCCCTGTGTTACTGTAGAGCCCCCTGTGCTTATCTCAGTTGTAGCATCTACTTTGTTTTTTTGTCATTATCTACTTATGTGTCCATTTCCTGCACCAGACCACAGGCTTAAGCACAAGGATTATATCTGATTCTGCTCTATAGTTAGGGTGTCTCATGGTGCCTGACACAGAATAAGATGCTCAATAAACGCTGGTTGAGGATGAATCCTTGAAATGGAGAAGAGAAACTCACCAGACTATCAAACTAACAACAGTGGAGCCCAATACTAAGATATTAAGGCAGTGAGACACTCCTCTGTCCCTATCACATTCAGTGAGCTCTATAAACAGGCTCCAGACACCCTGACTTCACCCATAGCTTCTATCTTAAATCAGTCCACTTACCAACCTGTTTTAATCATCCTGAATCTTGGCTCTTGGGCTTGTCTTATGTTTATCACCTGCTACCACCTCTTGGACTTATCACTTTAAATGTTCAGGCCCCTGGCTTTCTGTCTTTTTGAATTTTTAATTTCCCCTTTGATTAAACTACTTTCCTTTTCTGGGCATATTTCCCACCATCCTACCTGAGATTCTCAGGTCAGAGACCATGAAAGTTCCTGATCTTGGGGAGTTCTCCAGCTGGTGAAAAACAGACAAGGAAACCGGCAATTCTAGGACAGGGTGGTAAGAGGTCTGCTGAGGTATGTTCAGGGTACTGTGGGAGCATAGAAAGAATGAAGAGCACCTAATCTTACAAAGAGAAGGAAGTATACATTGATCCAAGTCTTGAGAAATTGCTTAAGAGATTCCCAGGTAGAGAAAGGGAGGGACATGTATTGAAGACAGAACCCAGCAATGCAGAGGTGTGAAGAAAGGAGAGACAGGGTCTGGGAGGCTACAGATGCACTGATGTGGTAGGAAAAGCATGTAAGCACAATTGAGAAGTGGAGGGAGAGGAACCAACATTGTAAAATTGGGAGATTTCACATGAAATTCTAGATTTCCAGCGTCTATTAAAAAAAAATCAGAAGAGGGCAGCCCGGGTGGCTCAGTGGTTTAGTGCCGCCTTCGGCCCAGGGCCTGATCCTGGAGGCCTGGGATCAAGTCCCATGTCAGGCTCCCTGCATGGAGCCTGCATCTCCCTCTGCCTGTGTCTCTGCCTCTCTCTCTGTGTGTGTCTCTCATGAATAAATAAATAAAATCTTAAAAAAAAAAATCAGAAGATCTGGCCATACTGGGCTCTCACTCTCATATGAGCTGAGAGTTGTTCATCCTTATCAGATGCCATGCATGCTTTGTTTTATTTTTTTGTTGTTTTTTAAAGAGTGGATATTTTAGGGACCTGATTGGCTTAGTCGGTAGAACATGTAACTCTTGGTCTCAGGGTTATAGGTTCAAGCCCCACACTGGGTATAGAGATTGCTTAAAAAATAAATCATTTTTTAAAAGTTTACTTTTTAAAAAGTAACTCCAGGCCCAATGTGGAGGTTGAACCCACAACCTGGAGATCAAGAATTGCATGTGCTACCAACTGAGCCAGCCAAGGACCCCACCATATGTGCTTTGTAACTGGCTTGTCTCCACCACACTATTTGGTTATCATACTTGCACTCTTGGCTCTCTGAAAAGTGGGGGAAGTGGAGTTTAGACACAAGAGCCAGGCATTCCAAAAATTGGGACTAGCATGTTTCTTGTGGAAGCGAAGTAACAAATGTATCTGTCTGAGGACTGCAACTTTCACTTAAACTAGTCCTCTTCACTGATTTATTAGTTACCTACAAGGTTTGCTACATAGAATGATGACTTCATGGGGCCCTTGTACTTTTCATAAAACCTTGCAGTGTTTCACAGACCATCAAGAAGGAATGTGCCAATAGTGTTAGTCTTAAAGAGGGTGTTGTAGGAGACATGTACATATCTGGCTAGAGCTTGTCAAAGAGACGCCAGTGCTGACTCTCAGAGCCTCAATGAGGTGATGAATCAAGTAGAAAGAAATTGAGGGGACTCAGAAAAAAGTTTGTCTATGGTCCAAAAGCAGCTAATGGCAGGAGTTGTCTGCAGCCAGTGACAACATGGAGGAAATGCAGTGCAACTCTCCCTTCCAGGTCCAGAGCCAAAAGACTAAGGTGCTTCCAATAATCATGCAGAACTGGCCCAGCTTCTTAGAAGGTTACTTTAGAATCCCCCCCCCCGTTGGTCCTCACATTCTACGTAACTGCACTGCACTCCCATGTAGGTACAGCCTCTAGCCTTCTGAGAACCTGGAACTCCTGCTCTGAGTTCTGAGTTCCTTGCAGCTGGCTGAGTGAGAAGAGACTGCCTTAGGCTCCTTTGGGGCCTCTTGTTTTCAGTGATGATTCTCTGTAGCTCGGCTCTGGCAGTCTTACCTCGTCTCCCTGTGTAACTGATCCCCGTCCTCTGGCTCTGTCAGCACCTCTGCTGTGTACACCATGACATGTGTGAGTTTCAAGCCAGGCAGGAACCCTCAGAGTGAGGTGTGAGTTTCTTTGCAAGCCATTGAAGCTGCCTTTTTGTACTATGCCAGACATTTGGGCTCTGCCAGTTGGCAAGCAGTGCCTTCATGAGGTGGTCAGGGAGAAGGGACTCCCAGAGTCTTCAAATTGAACTCTCCATTCCCATCTTTTCCCACATAAGTTCTGCTCGTACCTGCTGCATTAATTAATATATATTGAAGCATAATGCTAAGTATGTTATACTTCTGATGAAAAGCTTTCATTGGCGCCTCATTTCCCACCAAATTCAAACTAAGTCACCTGCCCTGGCATTTTGGACCTTTCCCAGGAAGACCTCAAATGCTTTTTCTAGGCCTGTCTCCCACTAGAAACTCCAAATACTCCAGCCAGAATGATAATTGCCATTCTCTGCAGACATGGAGTTGTTTTGCCTTGGTTCTTCTCTTCCTTCCTCCCTGATCATTTCCACCTGTCCAAAGCCTACCCATTCTACAGATCTCATCTCAAGGCCACCTTCCATGTTCCTAATGGCTCCAGTCACATGTCACCTCTTCTTGCTTGAAGTTCCTGCCACCCATTGTGCTTTTCTTGTTAAACTCCAGGCATAGTCTCTTCATTTTAATTATATGCCTCAGCCTTCTTGCTAGACTGAGATTAGATGTGAGGGATCATGTATGTTCCTCTATATCACCATGTCCTAGGCAGGGCCTAGTACATGTGATATGCTCAGAAGTACTTCTTTGAATTGTGTTCCTCCTTCCCACCATATATATATATATAATATATATATATATTTTTTTTTTGTAGATTCAAAAAAGAGCTTCCTGATACCTCTCATGGAATCCTAGACCCTTCAGCAAAGGAATAGATCTTAGCTGTCATTTTGTCCAGCCCTGCATTTGGTGATAGGAATCTCTTCTTGACATCCTTGCCAGAGGCTAGTGCCAAGCAATTTTCCATTGGTGCAGTTGAAAAAGTGATTAGGTCCATTCAGGTGGAACTAAATACCTAGGGCAAGAGAGGAATTTCATGTACAGAAGCACCAGTTGTGTCTCATTGGGGAGCCAGGCTGTCCATTTCAACAGATGTTCTCAAGCCCCAATGGCAAGAAAGGTCCAGTCCACTGGTAACAAGGGGACCCAGGTCGAGCCAACTCATGAGTCTGTACCCTTCTCACTTGCAACCGCCCTGCCCTTCATCCTGTGGCTGCCCCTCCTCATTCTAATGAGGGCCATCATATTTTAAATGCCATACATTATGGAGTCAAGTTTCTGAGAATTTCTTTCCAGAAACTGGAAAGCTATGTACTGTGGAGGAAAAGCATGGCCTTTGGAGCCAGCCAGACCAGATTCTGTTTTCATTATCTTGTTTGTTTGTTTAGGATTTTATTTATTTATTCATGAGACAGAGAGAGAGAGGGAGAGAGGCAGAGACACAGGAGAGGGAGAAGCAGGCTCCATGCAGGGAGCCTGATGTGAGACTAGATCCCTGGTCTCCAGGATCAGGCCCCAGGCTGAAGGCGGCGCTAAACCGCTAAGCCACTGGGGCTGCCCCATTGTCTTGTTTAATATGACCTAATTAAGAACTCTGGCTCTGGAGTTATAACCAGGTTCAAATACTATTCTGCCATTTCCTATCTCTGTGACTTGAGATAAATTATCCAACTTCTCTATGAGTTCACTTTCTTATATGTAAAATAGGGACAATAACACCATTCACATTGATTTTGGTGACAATTAAGTGGCAAAGTACATGGGTATCAGCTAGAATGTCTTCAGTTGCAAATAACAAATAATAATTCAAAATGTTGAAATAATAAGGAAAATTTATTATCTCATGTAACAAGAAGTCCAGAAGTAGGGAAGCTTCAGGATTGGTTCTTTCAGTAAGTATCTAAATTTATTCTATCTTTATACTCTTCTAACCTTAGTTTGTAGGCTCTCCTAAGTTAGATTTCCTTATAGTCATAAGATGACTGCCACAGTTCCAGGCATCACATCCACACACTATAATATGCAACAGAGAGGGTCATCTCTTTTGTATTTATTAAAAGTAGGGCAGCCCAGGTGGCTCAGCGGTTTAGTGCCACCTTCAGCCCAGGGTGTGATGCTGGAGACCTGGGATCCAGTCCCACGTCAGGCTCCCTGCATGAGGCCTGCTTCTCCCTCTGTCTGTGTCTCTGCCTCTCTTTCTCTCCATGTCTCTCATGAATAAATAAATAAAATTAAAAAAAAAAAAAAAGCAGGCTCCATGCCCAGGGTGGAGGCCAGTGCAGAGCTTGAACTCACATTCTGAGATCAAGATCTGAGCAGAGATCAAGAGTTGGTCTTTTAACTGAGCCACTCAGGCACCCCTTTTTCATGTTTTTTTAAGAGTGAGAAAACATTTCCCTTGTCTCTCTCCTCAAAGTCTTTACATATGCTACTTTCTCACTGGTGGCCCTCCCATATCTTTGGCTGGAGCTGAGTCGTAAGCCCAGCTCCATAAGCCTGCTGGAGCTGGGTCTCAAATGTTTTAATCTAATCACAGACAAGAGGGAATAGATCACAACGATTGGCTTGCACAGTCACATTGGAGATAGAGACCCTTTTCATGAAGGACGGATATCTGAACAAAATTAGGATTCTGTGAGCAGAAAGATGGGATGGTTGTTGGGTGGGTAACCAACAGTTTACTGCAACATGGAATCTGGCACATGGTAAGTAAGCATTAAATATATGTTAGCTATTGTTATTAATTCTTACTGTGGGATGGTTGTTGGGTGGGTAACCAACAGTCTACTGCAACATGGAATCTGGCACATGGTAAGTAAGCATTAAATATATGTTAGCTATTGTTATTAATTCTTACTGTGTGAACTTACTCAAATCATGTATCTCCTAGAGCCTCAATTCCTCATCTGTAAAATGGGAATAGGATTATCTCATTTGTTGGACAGTTATACAATTAAATGAGGTGACATATGTAAAGCCTTAGGTGCTTAGAAATAGATGACTATTTATTATAATTGTATATAATTATTGCCAGAGTACTGGGCAGCAGTCTGAGGTCTCCAACAAAGAGCAGAGATTCCTAGGGTTAATCTCAGTCCGAAAAGGCCAAAAGCATGAGTACTAAAAGCAGTTAATATTTAATGTTCCATACTTGTGGTTATGAATATCAATCTGTGATCCTAAACTGTCACAGATTCGGAATGGTTGCCCCTGTCCAATAGTTCCTTGGTTTCAAGAAACCTAGTAATCAACGATTCCTGCTAAAGTGCCCACTCTCTTGGTGCTCTTGCCCTTAGAGGGCACTAAGGCAATCCTGCCTTCCCAAGTACAAGGATTTGATGGCCTAGAAGCAACAATTCATCCAAAAGTAGATGTCACTTCTTGGCCTTTGAGTCCTCAACTTAGGATGGGAGATTGATGGTCAGGAACCATCTATAGTCTCCTTTGCATCTCCACAGCACCTAGGACTATAGCTTTGTCGGATCCTGGTTCCCATCCCAGCTCTACCACTTACTAGCAGTGTGACCTTAGGCAAATCTCTTTATCTCTCTTGGAATATCATTTTCCTCACCTATAAAATAGAGATGATAATATATCTATTTCATAGAGTTTTGGTAAGGGTTTAATTAGATGATAGCTATGTACAATGGTTAATGGTGGCTGTGTTCCTGTAGTTACTCAACAACTATTTGCCAATTGACTATAGAAGGTGAATTTGTGCACACAGCACTTCAAGACACTGTTAATTAACATAGATCCAAAGCTTACACTTCTACAAATTAAGTTTTCCCAGTAGAGGTAGAAATTAGCCGTATCCTAATTTTTACACATGATAATACTGAAGTTCAGAGAATAAGAACTTGGTCCAAATCACACAGCAAATTAGTGACAGAGCAGAGATTTAAACCCATGTATCTCTGGTTCCAAAGCCCCATACTCTTCCACTGGCTCATCTTTCTCTCTTAATCCACACATTTAATCTCCTCTCTGAAGTCAGAGACCCTCACTGATCACACCTCCCACATCCCTCCCAGCTGGTCTCTGTAGCCTCCGAGCTTCTAGAGCACTTGCCTGAACCTCTCATTGGTTCATACTTAGGAGTACATCCAGCTAGCCAGCCATATACTTGAGCTCACTCTTGACTCTTCCCTCTCCCTCACTCGTCATATCTAATAGGTTAATAAGGTCTGTCAACTCTACCTTTTAAATTACCCTAAAATTGTTATAGGGTTCTCTCTTCCTACTATCACCATCCTGTTTTAGAACCCCCCCCCCAACATCTCTTGCAGTAATGCAGCAGCCTCCTGACTAGTTTCTGTGTCCCAAGGTCACCCTCCAGAATGACATTTCTGATAGAGAAAGCTGACCATGTCATTTATGCACTTAAACTCTTTCAGAACAGGTGGCCCTGCTCTCCTATGCACCCTCATCTTTCATCACATTCCCTTCAGATTCTGACCACTAGTCACCTGGAATGACCTGCCATTCCTGGATAGACCACACTGTCTATCCTTTCCAAGCCTTTGCACTTGCTACTTCCTCTGCCAAGATCAATGCCAGCCCTACTCCCATCCCTGCCTGAAAACCCCTCCTCATCCTTCAGGATGGGGTTCAGGAAAACATCTCTTTCTCTACCTCCTGTCCACAGCTCAAGTGATGTTGAAGCATCTGGTACTTATTTCTTCCATTGCATTTCGATCATTGCTGGATTGTAACTGTCTTTTACTTTATTTTTACCACTAGACTATAAGACCATGAATAGAGGGCAGGGTCCTGCAACTTGTTCATTACTCTATCTTCAGAGGAGTAGGGTGTTAAAGTGTTATTATTAAACTGAAGTCTTATCAATGAAGGGGAGTTCTGCAATTTCCAATGAAGTTGTCATGGGTGTGGTATGGACCTCAATGGCACCACAGAATCATTCACCCACCCTCCCTCTGCACCCCTAGAATCCTAATCACAACAAAATAACATGATGACTTACTTCCTTGGGAGACTTTCAGCAAGTGGAGCATTTCAATAAACAAACAATAAAAGTGTGGGACAAATGGGAGAGGGAACTGTAGGCCCCCAAGAGGAAGACTGGAATTGAACTTGGCTAGAGGCTATGAATGCTTCTAAGATTGTCAGATTTATGATTGAGAATTTTGTGTTTCCACATGGACTTTCCCTGCCTTTAGCATACTAACAGACACAGAGTCAAAGTGATTTGGAGGATGTAGGATCCCTAGATTCATTTGATTTGGAATGAGCTTTGAGTTTTTATATTCTATCTTCAAACATAGGAGTGCTGAATGGGCTTAGTGGAGTATAGGTACCTTTATGCACAAGTGTGTTCTGTGCTCTCCCTTTCTTTCTTACCCCCCCCCTCCACTTCACATACATACTTCTGTATGTAAGGATTTTTTTTTTTTTAAACTTGATATACTTACATGCTTTTTCAAGAAATTAGATAGATAGAAAAAAAGACCCATAAGCTTCTTTTCTATTTCTCTGGATCTCAAGTATTTAGGTATTCAGATTCTCCTATTTGTCTGCATCCAACCAAATGTCTCCATTCCAAGTCCCAGGGTCCCTTTCCTCCCCATTCATGCCTTAACTTTCATCTAAGAAACCTGGGAACTTGTGAATTCTAACATAATTCTACAGCCACAGTTTCTAAGGTTGGATGTGATTTTCAGTTATATTAGTCCTGAAGCTATAATACATAAAAAATTATCTTAGAGCTGTAGTAGAAGCTCTTAGGTTCTCAGAATGTGCATAGAAGTTCTTAGGCTCTCAGAATATGTATAGAACTGAAAGTTCAGAATTCTGAGCTTGTAATTTTCTTCCAATAAGCCCTCCACTGCAGTCAGAAGCAGTCAACCCATCTCAAAATCCTTGTAGTCACAGTTCTTACCATAAAAGTCCATTTCAGCAACAACTTGATCTCCCAAAGACTTGGTTTAAGAAAACATTTTATTTATTTATTTATTTATTTATTTATTTATTTATTTATTTATTTATTCATGAGAGACAGAGAGAAAGAGGCAGAGACACAAGCAGAGGGAGAAGCAGGCCCCATGCAGGGAGACCGACATGGGACTCGATCCTGGGTCTCCAGGATCACACCCTAGGCCAAAGGCGGTGCTAAACTGCTGAGCCACCCAGGCTGCCCAAGACTTGCTTTTTGATAGGCATTTAATCCCAGGAATTCACAGGTATAGCTTCTAAGTAACTCTTTTGCCATTGCATGCCATGGATTATTAGTTATTGGAAGAGGCAGTCCACCAGGGATCCCAAATGTCCCTATACATCCTTGTTGAGTGTGCCAAACTGTAAGACCTAACAATGTAAGTCCCTGAGTCATCTCCATAACTAGTCTCAAAGGCAATTAAGTAGGTCCAGGTGGTCAAACCATGACCACTGTACAACTATTAACTCCCCAGAGGAAGAAGACTGGCTTGTTGGCTGCATGCTATAAAAGGTTCTGAGCCCTTGGCAGAGGGTTCCTCAGCTATGGTGCAACTGCAATGCATGGGCGGTTGCCATCTGGGCCCATTGCATTGTCCCATGGGACTTGAGGGCAAGGAGCCCAGTTGTACCATGCTGTTGCCCCTGCTACTGGCAGTGCTGTGAAATAAACTGTGTTTCTCCAATCTGCTGAATCTTGTTTCCTTACTTTCAGCACCTATACAGTGTGGCAAGCCAACATAGAGTCCTGTTACTCCTTGCCATCTTCCATGAGGTAGGGGCTCTTCTGTGGCACAGTATCCTGTTTTTTACTGGCAATGAGGTCATTGCTGAATTCAAGCCCATTCAAATCACATAACAATTCCAGAGTTCTCTCTTTGAGGGTCAATTTTCCACAACTATCTTCCATATCAACCACTATATCAGCCAGTGTACCATGAAATAAAAAAAAAAAAATTATTCTAGATCTGTGCTGCCCAGTGTGGTAGCCATTAGCTATTTGTGGCTATTTCCATTAAATTATTAAAATTAAATGAATTAAAAAGTCAGTTCCTCAGTCACACTAGCCACATTTTAAGAGCTTAGTAGCTATATATGGTTAGTAGATCACTGTATTTGACAGTACATCAGGATATTTCTGTCATCACAGAACATGCTATAGAACAGTACTACTCTAGATTATTTGAAACCTAAAAGGATTTAAAGCAGGCACTTGTTTACAGAGATGTTGGGCACATGGGAGTAGTCTAAGGAAGGAACGGCTTAGAAGAATTAGAAGAGAAAAAAGGATCTTAAAAAGGTGCTGCCACCCTGGGTAAAGGCTGGCGAATAGTAAATACTGATCTGTTAGGGGTGCTGCTGCTGCTGCTGCTGCTGCTGCTGCTGCTGGACGCACCATAAAAAAGCAGAACTAAACAATGGCTTCTTCCCTCCACACCCCTTCAGTCTCCTGCCAACACCTTCCATCTGGCAAGAGCGTCTAAAAAAAATGTAATTTGCAAGTGTCCATATGTCTTATAATACTATGGAAAGCAAAAAGGGTGGGAATGTATCTTAAGAGAGACAAATAACTGCAGAGAAGGGATTTTTTTTAAATCAATAATGATATTATTAAGGGTGGCAGGATTCCTGCTCTGTAGCTTACATCCATTCTTATTTCTAGCAACTTCCCCCTACTCTGTATGTCCCAGCCATATGGAACTACTTTTTTTTTTTCAAAGATTTTATTCATTTATTCATGAGAGACAGAGAGAGAGAAGCAGAGACACAGGCAGAGGAAGAAGCAGGCTCCATGCAGGGAGCCTGACATGGTACTCAATCCTGGGTCTCCAGGATCAGGCCCTGGACTGAAGGCGGCGTTAAACCACTGAGCCACCTGGGCTGCCCCTGGAACTACTTTTTTTTTTTTTTTTTTTTTTTTTTTTTAAAGATATGGGACAATTTTTTTTTTTAATTTTATTTATTTATGATAGTCATACAGAGAGAAAGAGAGAGAGGCAGAGACACAGGCAGAGGGAGAAGCAGGCTCCATGCACCGGGAGCCTGATGTGGGATTCGATCCCGGGTCTCCAGGATCGCGCCCTGGGCCAAAGGCAGGCGCCAAACCGCTGCGCCACCCAGGGATCCCTGGAACTACTTTCAATTCTGTTCTGACACCTTATGCTCTTGCTCATCCTCCACTCTTGCAGATACTATTCCCTCTGCCTGAAACATGCCTTTCCTTACTCTTCGCATAGTTGGCTATTCTCATCCTTCGAATATCAGGTCAGATGTTACCTCCTCAGAGAGACTTTCCATGACTTTGCCAATCTACCTAAAATA
This sequence comes from Vulpes lagopus, assembly GCF_018345385.1. Classification (NCBI taxonomy): domain Eukaryota; kingdom Metazoa; phylum Chordata; class Mammalia; order Carnivora; family Canidae; genus Vulpes; species Vulpes lagopus. Next base: position 27,404,229 of record NC_054838.1, on the reverse strand, counting down.
GCTTAATCTTTCTGACATTCCCTTTCAAGCCACCCTGTTTATTATATAGTCCTTGTTTCTATTGAAAATTATCTTCTATATTTATTATCTGTCTTGTTTCACTAGAATGTAAGCTCAAGGAAGGCAGGGCCCTTGTTTGTGTTGTCTGGTGCTGCGTTCTCAGCATTTAGAACAGGTTCTGGCATGTAAGAGAAATTCAATAAATGTATGCTGTCTGAATGATTAGTTTCTAGTCATTTTTCAGGTCTGAAATCTTTCCTATCTCTTCAGCTAGGTGAGACATTTCTGCTATGTGTTCCCCCATAGAACCCATTCTTCTCCCATTGTGACACTTAAAACAAGAATAATTACTTATACCTGATCCCTTGCTAGGCTATAAATTCAGTGAAAGTAGGGACCATGTCTTTCTTGTTCACAGTTGCACCCCCAATGCTTAGTACAAGTGCCTGGGATAAAGTTGGAAACAAGAAATTACTTGATGGATTTGGCCATCATATTATTCTATCAAAGAGTTTGGGAGATGATTTAGTAATAAGTATATTGAAACAAAGCAAAAGAAAACAGCAAGGCAATTATTAACTCTATGAAAAACCAAAATGTTAACGAAAATGGAGATATAATCACAAAGCCCTACATGGCTTGGTTGTGAATAATATTTACACAGTCATAATCAGGACAACAGGGCATATTGGTTATTTTAGACTTTATGAGTTGTTGACATCTTTCTGAACTGGTTAGTAAATAATAATTATCCCAAGCTCCCTGAGAACCCCACTGCTATAGCTCCAATCGTCCTAACTCCCTGTCTTAGAACTCCCTGAACCTTCCCAGGATCCAGCAACTAGAGACAATACCTGGCATAGCCAGGGCCTCCAGAAACCTGCTGGGAGGCCAGCATCTCTTTGGGTCAGTCAGTGCTTATGCCAATAAGTAGTCTCAGCTCCTCCTGGGCACTCTCTTTGTTTTCCCAGAAGGTTTACCTCAGCCCTACTTGCTATACCTCCCTGGGCCCAGGGAGCCAGCCCCATGTGGGAGCCATCCAGAGTCATCAGACTGCCAGCCAATGGCTGGCCTGCCCCACCTCCTACACATCATCCCCTGTCTCCAAGTGTTCTGCCTTTCTCCAGCAGGCTCAGACCTTACTAGGAGAGACAACAGTCCTGGAGGAAAGCTGGCATCTCAGAGGGCAAGTATTTTTAATGATATTTCTGGTCATGATATGTAAATACCATATGATTTAACCAAAAATTGTGATACAATTATATCAGAAGATAGGATAGAGAAATGGTGTTAGAGAAATCTTCCATTGCTCAAAGTCAGCAGGTAATGTCTGAACTTAAAAATCACAAAGCAGCAGTATAGGTATATTATTTGGAGAATGGAAGTAAATACAAAAATCTGGAAGAAGTAAAACTGGCTAGTTGACTCTGAGGTGCAGGGCTTGGTGGGGGGACACATGGGACAGGAATCTGTCTTTTATTATAAACATTAGAGAAAATTTGACTTTTGAACCATGTACATACTACTTTTTTTTTTTTTTAACTTCTAGGAGACTCTTGCAGGAATCCTGATCAGCAGTTATGGCCAATGGTGATGGCAATGAGATATGTGGATCCAACATTATGATTACATTGTGAATTGACATAACTTGGTAACTGCTGGTGCAGTAAGTGAGATAAGGGAATCACATAGATTAGGGCATATAGTTAGGGTTAGGGAATGACTGTTTCTTGGTAAGCACTTGGATAAATGCCAAAGGTCCTTCAAGTCACCACATACTGCAAGAGTGACTAACTCTGCTTGGAGGAATTGGAACTAGTTCAGAGAAAAAGGGGGTATTTAAGCTAGGTCTTGCAGATAGTATAAAAGCTTCCAGTTCCATAAAGGGTGAGTTGTATGGTGAGAAGGCATGTTGTATTCTCTGGCAAGGGTGATGGAGGATAATAGGAAGTACAAAGGCACAAAAGCATGGGAGAATAATTTGGCGGGGGGCAGGGGAGTGAGTCATCCCATGTGGCTGCAGTATGGGAGGCATGTTGAGGGGAGAAAATAGTGGGAAATAAAGCAGGGCCAACAGTCTGTGAAAAGCGCAAGAACCTATAATGCAATCCAACTGGTCCTTTCCCTTGAGCTGGTGGCAGAGTAAAAGGGACAAACCTTGTGAACAATAATTTGGAAATACATGTCAGAAGCCATTAAAATGATTCTAACCTCTGTTCTAGGGATCCTGATTCCTAGAGATTGTTCCTAAGGGACTACTTTTTATAAAGGATCAAGTGAGTGATATTCGTTAAGATATTTATTGCATCATTATTGGAAATAGTGAAAAATTTGGAAAACAACCAATGTTTCCATCAAAGGAGAATATTTAAGTAAGAGATGGTACATTTACCCAATCAATAATATGCAGACCAGTATGTCTGTCAGAATTTAGATGGGCTAGCTCAGGAGGCCTGCTGGGCCTGGGGGAGGTAAGAAAGGTCCAATGTGGGCAAGAGAGAAAGGGTAGAAGCAGAGTGGACCCTCAGTCAGCCCCAGCAAGGGCATGGGAAGGGGAGCTACCATTCATTGGGCATTTCCTTTTTGGTATCTCATTACACCCTCACAGCAATCCTATGAGGTGATACTAAATACCATCCCCATTTTATAGACAAGGACCTGAGGCTCAAAGAGATGCAGTGATCTGCTCAGTCTATCTGGCTTTGAGGTAAAGGGCTGAGATTCCAATCTATATCTATGTGATGAGAAAGCAGTCAATGTTTTTCGTCTACACCATGATGCCAGTTGTCAGTGACGACAACATTATCTATGAGGCATTGCTTTTACATGCCCCGGCCTTCTTTCTCCCATCTTGGGGAAACCATATTAAGTCTGTGTGGACACCAGGGGTTGGCAATAAGTAGCAAAATGGAAAAAGCTGTGTGATACAATGTTGAGCATAAAAATAGAATAGGTAATTGTATCAGTGATGAAAGCAGCCAAGAGAAAAAATTTCCACTACTGACACCAGCAGGAAAGGGCAAGGAGAAATGGAAATGGATAACGTGTGAGTGGGTGCTCTTTCCTCTTTCTCTTATTTTTGGGGTTTCTGTTCTTATCGTCATATTATTTGCACAATAAAACCCAATTTACAGTGAAAAATGGAAAGACTGGGAAAATATGAGCCTCTGGGGTGGGCCCATGGCCATGCCTTAAAGTCCAGCTGCAGCTCCAAGCCTTCCAAGCCATTCTGACGACAGCGCTTCTAAAAGAAGAAGCTGGCTTCTTCTGGACCAAGGAGGAAAGGATAGCAACTTAGCATCTGACTCACGCCAAGGGGCTTTGGGTCTTTGCCGTCATACTCCAGATGTTGGTGTCATTGCTACATCCCAGGTGGAGCTTTCCCTGGAGCTGAGGGAGGGTGGCTGTGACCAGAGCTCTCTGGCCCCAGCCTCTTTGTCTCTGATGGTTGTTGCAGTTCCATGTTCCTTTGCTGTGGGCTTTCCTGCTGGGGGTTAGGTTCAAACTTGCTGGAGGAAGGGTTAGTAAGAGATTCTTTCTGATTGAGGGACAGAGGCCAAGGTGGCCCCAGCCACCAAAAGGAACAGTGAGATAGTAACATCCATGACTGGGTCTCAGAGCTAGGGCCCAGTGATTCTGCTTTTGTTCATGCTCACACCCCATACTTCACTTGATTTCACTGAGACTTCTAGACCACCATTCCTTTCACATATCATGCATTTGCCTGTGCTCTTCCCTCAGTCTGGAGTGCCCTTTCTTATGCTTTCTGACAGAGCTGCCCATCCTTTCATACCACTTCCTTGATGAAACTCCCCAGTTTCCTTTTGGGGAATGAATCATTCCATCCTCTGGGTCCCACAGCACTTGATTTGTATCTTTCCTATGGCCATTGTATTTTTCTGTAGCATACTATAGTTAATCATATCCATTCTGTTTCTCCCACTAAATGGTGAGCCTCTCAAGGTGCCAAGGAATTTGTCTTATCTCACTCTGACTCCTCACACAGCATGGCCGACCTCTGGCACATGGTAGGTGTTCAATCTATGTGTGGAATGACATTAAATTACTATGGCTGAGTTCTTCTGCTTTCTATGTCATGGACTCTCTGGGAAGGCTGCTGAGGTGGTAGACAGACGACCAACGTGTTTTATAACCATTTCTTTCCTGTGCATTTTGAAAGGGGCAGGAAGAGGAAGAGAGTTAAAGCTATCTGTGGATCCATATTCCAGAGATTTCAGCCAGGGATTCTAAAGTAATAATACATATAAAAACTAACACAGGGATCCCTGGGTGGCTCAGCGGTTTAGCACCTGCCTTTGGCCCAGGGAGCGATCCTGGAGTCCCGGGATTGAGTCCCACGTCGGGCTCCTGGCATGGAGCCTGCTTCTCATTCCTCCTGTGTCTCTGCCTCTCTCTATCATAAATAAATCAATCTTAAAAATAAATAAATAAATAAATAAATAAATAAATAAATAAATAAATAAAAGCTAACACATGTAGAGATGCTTACTTACACTTACACACCCATTAACTCTGCTGGGTCTCACCAGGACTCTAGGAAGTAGGCTGGGTGGCAGCATTTGGCTTGTCCCTATGTTATAGTCCAGAAAACCAAGGCTCAGAAAAATGAAGTGATTTGCTCAAGATTCCACCAACTCAAAGTAGAGCTAGGATCTGTTGATTCCAACCCCATGCTCTTGATACCATAGAGGTGATAAGGACACAGGCTCTCCTCCTCTTGATAAACACTGGCAGAAGGAAACCCGTGGCTTAAGCCTTGATAAGATATATTAGCAGTTGTTACCCTCAAGCATAGTTATCTAGGGTTTAACTCTTCAAAGGTAAGGGCCATGCCTATTCTTTTTCTTTCCCACAAAAGCCTCAGGTCTTTGGCAAACCCCACACGTTTGCTGGATCTTAGTTTCCATGTCTGTAAAATGAGGAGGCTGAGCTAGAAGTTTAAATGGGGTCACATTCCCGCCAGTACCCAGCACAGAGCCTGGCCCACAGTGTCCACCACCTTCCCTGTGGACGACTCCCAGCTCCGACACTAGAGGCCTCCAGGCCTCCAGCTGACATGATGGAGTGTGTACCCTGCACGTTGCAGCCTCTTCCCAGGCTGGCTGCAGAGACTGAGTCTCCTCCAGACAGCAGGGCTGCTCTGCTCACACGGATCAAGTTGGGAGCCTCATTAGTCATGTCAGATGACATAGTTAACACTTGGGGCCGGCACGGCCAGTTCATCAAAAGCTCCTATGTGCCTGGCTCCATCAGGGCAGCTGAGGAACTACTGTATGTGGAACAGGCAGCACATCAGAGGAGCAGCGCCAGAGTGCTTCCAGATCGGTTTTGATTAATTGCATAGACATGTCTTTAATTGGTGCCAGGGTAGCAGCCAGAGAACTTATGGGAAAGCAGGATGTTATGCTTTCATTCCCTGAAGTCCCATAAAGCAGTGAAAGATGAGGAACAGAATCACTGCTCGTTGAAAATTTATTGACCGTGCAGACCCAGAAAACACAAATAACTATCTGAATCGAAATCTAACCTCATTTTCCCAACTCACTGGAAGCCATGCATGTTCCTCTCTGCACCCCTGCCTGCCCACCGAGATGTATGACTGAGCAAAAGGTGTGATTTCTAAGAAACGAGTGCTTTAGTACAGAGACAGCACACTCAGCTTTCCCAGATGGGCGCAGAGGTATCTGGGAAAGCCCCTCCCCTCAGAAATGTCTCTGCCTCCAGCCCATCACCGTCCTATGAATTGGTATTAGAGGCTGATTGGCTTTGGGTGAAACATTCATTAGTACCTTCCTTCTTTTCCTGGAGATTTGAGACACATAGTATTTACTAAATACAAAACACTGTTCTGGTGTCAGGAAGAACAGAGAAGGGAGTAAAGTACAGAAGCTTCTGTCAAGGAAATGGTTATCTAGAAGAAAAGAGAGGACAGGTCCACAGATGAACTAATGCATGGGAATACATCACACAGAAGGTGAAGTCTTGGGATTTGGCATCGAGAGGACTTGGGTTCAACTCCTAGCTTTGATTCTCATTACTGAGCCACCTCAGAACTCATTCTGATTCTCTGAGTTTTATTTATTTATTTATTTTTGATTCTCTGAGTTTTAACTACAAAATGATAGTAGTAACAATTACTGTACATGCCGGTCTTGAGGCTTACAGGAACAAAGTTGCAAATCCACAGCATACCATGCCTGGCACTGATCAATAAGTGGTTGCTTTTTCTGAATAAGTGTCACCAGGGTGGTTCTGATAGAGTGCCATGTGAGAGCTCATATATTCGAGGAACAAATAAATGTTTACTGATCACAGACTCTGTGCCAGGCTCCATTTAGATAGGAAACTCTGCCCTTGATGCAACTGAGGTCCCTGGGAGAGTGGCAATGCTATAGTATGGAAGGAATGGCAAATCGTTACAAGTATGCTGACCAGAAGTATACTCAGTGACAATGGGGAGGAAAGGGGACAGTGACTTTGACCTGAGGAAATCAGGATAGATTTGCCTAAGCAGGTGATGCTTGAGCAAGTCCTAAAAGATAAGATTTTCAGTTGTAGATAAAGCAAGAGAAAGTATTTCATACACAATGCCAATTTCTGTCTTTTTGTTCCTAGAGCAAGCAAAGGTTATCCCCTTGGATCTTGGAATCAGCTGCTTTCTTTGTATAGAAAGTTCTTCCCTCAGATATTCCCAAAGCTGCCTCCTTCATGACCTGATATTTTCTTATTTGTTCCTTTGTTTATTGTATGTCTCCCCCACTAGAATGACAGGTCCTTGAGAACATGAGATCTTGGCTGTCTTTTTTTCCACTCTATTACAACATCTAGAACATTGCCTGGCATAGTGTAGGTGTTGAATATATGTTGGTTGCATAAATAAACAAAAGGAAACATAGGAAGGCACACTGCAATCAAGGAATTATAAGCACAGTGGGTGGTGCACAGTGGGCACTGAAGTTTTCTCTCATAAAGTTGAACAATGAATTATGCCTGAAGCATACCCCAGAGGAATTGAGGGAGGAGGTAAAAGAATAGGTGGCCTCTGAGCTGCACCTTAAAGGGCAGAGAAGGGTGACAAAGGGATGGGAATATTGGGAAAAGGATCAGCAGGATTAAATAAGATAATTTACAAATCCTTTCCAACATTGAGCTTTTAAAGATTTCTTGCAAACAGATCATCTCTTGCCACCTTTCCTGGTCCCCTCACCCACATCCCTCCTTTCCACTCCACCCTGTCTGGAAGCTGTAAGGGCATCTGACACGCCATTTCCTGCCAATGTAAATCATGGGCTGATGTGTGATGCTCATTCTTGGTTTTTACCATCCCCCAGGTGGAGATAGTCCCAATACTCAGGGTGGAGGCCCCAAGCAAAGCCAGCCTTTCCACAGGGTAGCAAATAAGGGGGAACTGTTTACCCACTAGCACCTTCCTGGCCCTGCTCCCAGATAATTTTATGTCCCTGGTCCTGGATCTGCTCCTTAGTTGGATGCACCTCAGTTCACTTGCTGGAGCACTGATGTGTGACTGTTTAACTGCTGTTGCTTCCTGTCCCAGGGATCCTGGGCTTCAGGGAGCATGGGAAAGAGACAAGAAAGAGAGCTTTATATGAGGTAAGCTTTGACAATAATAATAACGGCCAAAAACTAACTTACACTTACACAGTGCTTAACAATTTACAAAGCCCTAGAGAACTCCTATTCATCCTTCAAGACCCTCTACAAATGTTACCTCTTTTCACCAACCTTCAACTCTCCCAGGCAGAGCTAATCCTTCCCTCCACACTTTATAAAACCTCTATTATACCCCTAACTACCTTGTAATAAATTTATTTGTGTACATGTCTCATTTCCTCCATTAAACCATCAGCTCCTCAGGGGCAGATCTCTTCTCTCCTAGTAAAACCCATTTCTTTCTTTCTTAAAAAGTAATTTTCATTATACATATTTTTCTAATTATAAAATTAATACTTACGTTAATGATAAAAAATTGTTATATAAAAGTAAAATGAAGAAAATTTAAGGATACCTGGGTAGCCTAGTTGGTTGGGTGTCCAATCTTGATCTTGGCTCAAGTCTTGATATCAGGGTTGTAAGTTCCAGCCCCACATTGGGCTCCACACTGGGTTTGGAATCTACTTTAAAGAGTTACCAGGGCTTTTATCTGGGTGATAAAATTATAAATGACTTTAAATTTTCTTTTCTTTTTTTAAAGTAGGCTCCACAACCAGCATGGAGCCCAGTGTGGGGCTTGAGCTCATGATCCTGAGGTCAAGATGCGTTGAGATCAAGAGTTAGACACCCAACCATCTGAGCCGCCCAGGCACTCCAACATTGATAATATTTTGAGTATATCTTGAGCCCTTTTTTTAGCATATAGAAAGTAAAAATGGGTCTATATAATGTATGTAGTTTTACAGTTTTATTTTATCACCTATTCTAATGTGAACATCTTTAAACATCATTGATGATTCTATAAAAACATCATTTTAAATGACTACATTATTTCCTTTAATGAATATACCACAACTTACCTGACAATTTCCCCATTGTGGGACATTTGGGTTAGTTATTTCTTTTTACTATTTTGCAAATAAAATGAATCACTGTATATGTAAATCTTCATCTGCATCTTTGGCTATTTCCCTAAGAAAAATGCCTAGAAAGGGAATTTCTAGGTTAACTGGTTTAAACTCTTTAAAGGTTCTTGCTGCTTGCTGCCAAATTGCTCTGAGAAGGTGATACCAAAAAAAAAAAAAAAAAGAAGGTGATACCATTTACAATCCCACCAATACAGGAGTGGGCCCAATGTCCCAGTGCCCTGACCTGCATTAGGTATTATCCCATTGCTATCTTTACCAAGTCCAGTGGTCTTCTTACAATGCTCCTAAGGTGAATAATTTTTCTTAGACACAGCAGAAATTATACGGCCAATTCAGAGTTGTCTTCTTCCAAGATATCAAGCTGAGAGGGCATATTTATTGCAACAGTGCTTCAGCTACTTTAAACATTTCTGTAATTTGATTTGAAAATTGCCTGCAAAGCAGATAACTTGTGCTTTTACATCTAAATTGCAGTACATTTCTGTCTTTGGAGAATGGCTTTTTTCACTTTTGGCAATAGTCATAAGTCATTTGGAACTCATGGTAAATGAAATGAGGAGCTGCAGCTGGAGTTGCGGTCGGAAATGAAGTCTAATTTTATAGTAATGATTGAGGTCTTTTCATGACTTGCATAGGGGAGTCCCACTAGAGTTCTGGGCAGTGGTGGCACTGTCAGCACAAGTGCTGAACCTCCCAGTGTTCCTGTTCCAAAGTGGCTGTGCACACAGGCAGAGGCATGAGTTTAGCATGTGTAATGATGGAACCTCTTCTCATGACTTCGTGGTTACTCTGTGTACAGCCCCAGGATTAGGTGCCAACTTTTATGTTAGAACTGATTCCTTTCCACCTTTTCTCTTCATCAAGCCTGCTTGGGCCTGACAGGTCTCCAAGACCAAGAGCTTAGGGCCAGTTTAGTACAGGAGGGAGCAGATGGTGTGGTAATGGAAAGAGCCCTCAGAAGGCAGTCAGAAAGAACTGGGTCTGAGGCCTAGCTCTGCCTGTTACCAGCTGTGTGTTAGGTATCATTTGTAAAAGATCTGACTTCATAGGACTGTTAGGAGAAATGTATTGAGCACTTTCCCTCTGTGTTAAGGACTGTGTTTTATATGTGTGCAGCATATCTTTTTGTTGGCCATCCAGAAGCCATTTTTCCTATGCTACCTCCCACCACCTCTCCATTGTTGTTAGGGGTGGTCGTGTGTCCTGTTCTGGCCAATGAGATTTAGGTAGAACTCTGCTAGGAGTTATTGGGGGAGCTTCTGCTTTCCTGATGAAACAGGACTGCTGAATCTGCACTATCTTGAACTTGGGGATGAAGGCTGAGCATTACAGTCATATTGTAATCAAGATGGAAAAGACAAAGGAGCCCCTCTGAAATTCTTGGTATTGTTAGAAAATTACCTATTGGTTTAAGTCATTGCTCACCATCATTACTTGCAGCTAGAAATATTCCAATGCATATCCATAAAAAGTGTCTATACATAATAGATGCTCAATAAAGGTTTCTATTTACAATCTTTTAAAAAAATATTTTTAGCATTTATGGCTACTTATTGTCCACGTGTCCATGGCTCCTGCTCTCACGAACAGACCTGCTAGGGTTCAAGTTTCTCTTCATCTGGCTCCTGGTGACAATGCTCCCCACTCTGCCCCTTTGCCTTACGGGAGGCAGGCTTTCCTGCTCTTGCTAAGTTCTGGGATGCCTCTCTGTCTCCTATCCCATTATCTGTGTAACCAATCCATCTCTTTAAGGCCCCTCTATTATACATACTTGAAGTATCTTCTTTTTCTTTAGACCTGAACCAATCTCCATCAATCTACCACACCTTTGCAGGGCACCTACTCAGGGCCTCCGTGCAAGATGCACAGGGAAAGAGGTTCATGGAATGCTGGTCTCTGCTGAGACATCACGGAAACCCAGCAGAACTTACAGGTGAGTCTTGCCATGACCTGGGCTGCCTTCTGCTTCCAGTGGCAAGCAAAAAACAATATGCAGGATCCTTGTATGTCCCCTTCACTGTGTACTGCACAAGGAAGGTTGAGGATACTTCTGGATGGTGGGGGAAATGTGTTTTGGCTTACACACCCTCCCAGCCAAATGCTCCTACCAGTGGCTCTCAGGTTTAAAAGAGTCCAGCTTTCACAGCTTGCTTTCTACTTCCTCCTCTTCTCTCCCAAACAGCCTTACCTAGGTAGCAGGAGGAATCTTATCTAGAGTGTTTGCTTCAGCAAAATGCCATGGGTGAATTGCCCATAAAAGCTAACAATGGAGGTACCAGGCTACCTTTTAGATGACTAGATGTCTTGCATGGGATTTGTGGACAGACTGAACACAAAACCTGTTTCCCCACTTAAACAGTTTTTATGGCTTTGGCAATTTAGACAATTGTTCTGAGCTTCACTTTTCATATTTTTCCATTGGAAACAATAAATGTCTTCCTCACAGAATTATTGCTTTTGATCTGGCAACTTCCAGAAACATGACCAACTCTGCTAATACAGATAGGTTTCCCATCCCACCTTCTGCTACAGACACATAGAGATGCTGGGTGAATGATAACAGAAATGTTTAATTTTTACTACCAAATTTGAAAATGTAAAGAGAAATCCCCAAATGTCAGAAATGAAAAAGAAATGAAAACTCAAAGCCAGAACAGGGATACAGGGGATGTGCCTTAGCAGCACACAGGGATTTCACTTTAGCTATAGATCCTGAGAGCTGCAGGCTAGGGTACCACTACACACCAAGTAGGAGATGGGGCTTCAGTCCCAGCCAGGTGAGGAAGCTGGAACGGAGCCCCCTGCAAAAAGCCCTGACATTGGAAGCTCCACCTTCATCTGTGAAAAGGAGACTGGGAAAACCGTACCCCAGCTTTAGCGAAGCTGCAAGGAAGCTTGATGTCTGAGGAGGACTTAGGTGGGGAAAAATAACACTCATGAGAAATAAAAACTCTAATCTTTGCCAAGTGCATTTGGGGGTCTAAATTTACTTTGCCCATTTGGACAGGCATCTACTGAGATAAATTAACATAAAAATTGGCCCAGATCATTAAAATTCTTAGGTTAGGGCTGAAGTAAGACCTATTAAAATTCTTATGTTAGGGCTAAAGTTGTATTCAAAACAGCCCTGTAAGGATGCTTAACAATCCAGGGCTTGAGGAAGCCACTAAGAAAAACAACCAAGGAAGATGGTCACAAAATGTAACAAGCCACATGTGGAAAGAAATGATAAAAATGGAACGTCAAAACACACAACAAACTAGATAGAAAAAGGGTAAAAACAGAACCATCTCAAAGAGGCTATGAATTCAGATGATTAAAATAGAGATAAGGGAAGGAATAGACGCATTAAAAAAAATACAGAATAGTATGAGAGAAAGAGTGCGGAGATTTCAAAGAGATCCACATTGAACTTCCAGAAATGAAAAACAGCCCCTGAACTTAAAAACTCAAAGGGTGAGTTAAACTACGTGTTAGATCTAGCTGAAGAGGGAATCAGAAGAGAGATTTAAGAAAATCACCACCCAAAATGGAGTACAACTAGAAAGGGATAGAAGACCTGAATAAGAGTTTAAGAGATATGAAGGATAAAAAGAGAAAATCAAACATATGTCTAATAGAAACTCCAGAAAGATTTAATGAAGGGAATGGTAGAAAGTCATTATTAAAAATATTGTGGCTGTATTAGTAAGGGCTCTCCAGAGAAAAAGAACCAATATATGTGTGTGTGGATATGTATATGTGTATGTGTATATGCATATGCACACACACACACATACACACATAAATTCATTATAAGGAATTGGCTTACACAGCTACAGCCGCTGACAAGTCCCAAGATTTGCAGTTGGCAAGCTGGAGACCCATGAGACCTCATGGTATAGTTCTAGTCTGAGTTTGAAGGCCCGAGAACTAGGAAAGCCAGTGGTGTAAGTTCCAGTCTGGAAGCCAGCAGGCTTGAGACCCAAGAGAAGCTGATGTTTCAGTTTGAATCTAGAGGCCAGAAAGGGCCAATGTTTCAACACAAACAGCTAGGCAGGAAGAGTTCTTTCTTACCCATTGGGAGATTCAGCCTTTTTGTTCTAGTCAGACCTGATCAGATAAGAGCCACCCACTTGGGGGGGGGGGGGGGGGCAATCTGCTATGTGTCATCCCCAATCACTATCACAGACACACCCAAGATAAAGTTTGACCAAATATCTGGGTTCCCCCTAACCCATTCATACCCCAGTGAAATGTAAAACCACAAGAAAAAAAAATAAAAGCTTTCAGTGAACAGGGACAGATTACCAAAAGGAGGTGTTAACTACAATGACAGCAGCCTTCTCATCAGCAACAATGGAAACCAAAAGACAGGAGTATAATATTTTCAAAGTGTGGAAAGAAAATTAATCTCAACATAGAATTCTATACAGAATTCAATTCATAAGTGAGAGCCAGATTTTCAGACATTTTCAGACAAGCAAAGCCAATGAGTTTACCTCACACAAACTCTTGCTGAAAAGAGCACTAGTGGATATACTTTAGGAAGAAAATTCAGTCCAGAAAGAAGTTACAAGGAGCATGATACAAGTGAGGTCAGGGCCACAGCCAGCTCCCATCAACCCAGAGAGCCAACTGCTAAAATTTCAGCAATTTTGAGAATTGGTTGTTAAACATGGTCATTATTAAGCATTAAGTTATATAAACTTACAATTAAATGAATTATTTTTTTTAAAAGGTTAAAAAAAACCCTCACAACCTATCACTTCTTAATTATTTTACTACAGTGTTGCTATTATCTATGCTCTTGAGGTAATTCATATCCATATCTGTGTAGTAGAAGCACTACAGAAGGGTGTGTTACTGTGCATTTCTTCCCATCTCCATATTTCAGTGATGTCACATTGGCAATTTGAGCACTTACACTCCACAGATCAACAGGTGCTACAAATCAGGGCTCCCTTTACCCCCTATGACATAAGAGCTGGTTGTTCAATATCTATCAGCACACCACTGAATATAAGAAATATTCCTATATCCACTCCTATATATATCCAAGAGAAATGAAAACATATGCCCACAAAAGTTGTAAACAAAAGTTCATAGGAGCATTATACATAATAGCCAAAGGTTGGAAACAACTTAAATGTCCATCAACTAATGATTAGTAAGTAAAATGTGGTTTATCCATACAATGGAATAGTATTCAGGCATCAAAAAGAATGAAGTACTGATACATGCCACAACATAGATGAATCTTGAAAACATCATGCTACATTAAAGATGCCAGACATGAAAAGCCATATATTCTATGATTCAATTTATACAAAATTTCTAGAATAGGCAAACCCATAGACACAGAAAGTAGTTTAGTGCTTGCCTAGGGCTGGGGATAGGAGGGGATGGGGAATGACTGGTAATAGATATGGGATTTCTTTTGGGGATGGTGAAAATGTTCTAAAATCAGATAGTTGTGATGGTTGCACAGTTTTGTAAATATACTAAAAATGACAGAATTGTACACTTAAAGAGGGTGAATTTCATTGTGAATTACAAATATATATTTATTTTTAGATATTTTTAGATTTATTTTTAAAACCTTTATCTTTTACTTTTTTTTTGAAGATTTTTAAATTTTCATTTATTTATTTAAAAGAGAGAGAGATGGGGGCACCTGGATGGCTCAACTGGTTAAGCATCTGCCTTTGGCTCAGGTCATGATCTCAGGGTCCTGGAGTCAAGCTCCACATTGGGTTCCCTGTTCAGCAGGGAAGTCTGCTTCTCCCTCTCAAATAAATAAATAAAATCTTTTAAAAAGAGTGGGGGGATGGGCAGCCCTGGTGGCACAGCGGTTTAGCGTCGCCTGCAGCCCAGGGCATGATCCTGGAGACCCGGGATCGAGTCCCACGTCGGGCTCCCTGAATGGAGCCTGCTTCTCCCTCTGCCTGTGTCTCTGCCTCTGTGTGTGTGTGTGTGTGTGTGTGTGTGTGTCTCATGAATAAATAAATAAAATCTAAAAAAAAAAAAAAAGGGGGGGGGGAGAGAGAGAGAGAGAGAGAGAGAGCAAAGCAGAGGGGGAGAGAGAGAGAAGCAGGCTTCCTACTGAGCTGGGAGCCTGATATGGGGCTTCATGACTGAGCTGAAGGGAGATGCTTAACCGATTGAGCCACCCAGGCGCCCCTAAAAAATGTTGGTTTTTTTTTTTTTTTAAGATTGTATTTATTTATTTGAGAGAGAAAGAGAGAGAGAGCATGAGCAGGAGGAGAGAAAGAGAGAAGCAGACGCTCTGATGAGCAGGGAGCCCGACATGGAGCTCAATCCTAGGACCCAGGATCATGACCTGACCCAAAGGCAGATGCTTAACCAACTGAGCCACCCAGGGGCCCCTAAGATTTATTTATTTGAGAGAGACAGAAAGAGAAAGAACGAGGGTGGGGGTCGCGTAAGGACAGAGAGAGAGGGAGAGAGAAACTCAAGCAGACTCTGTGCTGAGTGTGGAGCTGGATGCGGAGCTTGATCTCATAATCCTGAGATCAGATCTGAGCTGAAACCAAGAGTCAGATGCTTAACTGACTGTGCCACCCAGGTGCCTCATGAATTATATTTCAACAAAGAAAAGGGACCAAAGAAAGGTAGGCAAAGAAATCAATAGACTGGCTTGTAAATCTAAATAAATACTGACTGTTAAATCATCTGATGGGGAGGGGAGGGTGGTTAAAAGTAGGTTAGAACTAAAACACTAAAACTCAAATAACTTGGAAGATAGAAGGGGGTGGAGACCAGTACTAAATAATTCTAAGGATCCTGGAATCTTCACAATGAGCTAGAGATAGTGGTAATTTAATAATGTTAAGTATGCATGTTAATAATGTAAGAATACCCACTGAAGAAACAGAATTAGAATGTATAACTTCCAGACCACTCACGAGAATAAAAAGGGAGTTAAGAAAACAACTAAACCAAAGACGGCAGGACAAAAGCATAAAGCAAGCACATGGTAAACAAAACAAAACAATGGAGAAAATTCCCAATATATCATCATAATGAGAAATAGAAACATGACTCAGAAAAGGCAAAGATTCTCAGATTGTTTTAAAAATCCAGCTATATGTTGATTTAAAGAATACATTCATAAGGTAGTGACCCAGAAATGTTAAAAGGCTGGGGGGAAATACACTGGGTAAACACTAAGGGAAGTAATTGCAATAATAATAGATTTTAAGGCAAAAAGCATTATTAGAGATACAGTCATATACTTTAGTGACAAAAGGGACAGTTCATCAGGAAGATATGACCCAGAACCTCTCTGTACCAACTACAAACACTGCCTCCAAACATTATGAAGAGAAATGGACAAATCCACATAGTGAGAATTTTTAACACCACTCCCTCAGTAGCTGATTAAGCTGACGAAATATTTGTAAGGCTATAGAAGGTTTGAAGGACATAATAGTCAAACTTTTCCTTTGCATCTTTCCATACACACACTCCTAGCTTCGAAAGTTCCATCTCCCTGTTGCTGCACACTGAGTCAATTGCCAGAATTTGTGGATTCTCACAGTACAGTGGGTTGGTTCTGTGCCAATTCCCTTTCTTCATCCTTAGCTAGTTCTTGGCTCAGGCTTTAGTTGCCTCTTCCCTGAACCACTATAATTGTCTCCTAATTGACCCCCTCTCTGTCTATGGAGAATTGCCCAAATGACATGTGGTTCAGTAGTTTCATTTTGATGCTATAAATTTTATCTTTGGATTAAGCCGGACTAAAGGTTTTGTGATACTTCAGTCACAGTGGAAGCACTTTTACTACACTGAGCTCTAGTGTGAAGTTATTGGCTATTTGGAGGGACAAAATCCTAGGAAACTCTCTCTGGCTGGTATATCATTCTAGGCACATACGGTATTCTATTTATGAGGAATCTTGAGGGGAAATAGTATGAAATATGTATTTCTCTTGTCCAACCAATTTGTTTTTTTTTTTTTTAAGATTTTATTTATTTATTCATGAGAGACACAGAGAGAAAGCAGCACAGGCACAGGCAGAAGGAGAAACAGGTTCCAAGCAGGAAACCCGACGCGGGACTTGATCCTGGGACTTCAGGTTCACACCCTGGGCTGAAGGTGGCTCTAAACCGCTGAGCCACCAGGGCCAGCCATGTCCAACCAATCTGTATATATTTTATGGACACTGAATCAGGTAACTGATATTTCCACTTTGTTAGGGCCATTAGGAAGCTCGCAGTCAAATTTGCTGGCCACTTTTTTCTTTTTAAAGATTTTATTTATTTATTTGACAGAGAGAGAGAGCACAAGCAGTAGGCTCCCTGCTGAACAAGGAGCCCAATGCAGAGGACCCCAAAGGTAGTGGCTTAACCGACTGAGCCACCCAGGCATCCTTGTTGGCTGCTTTTAACAAGTATATAAATAACTAATATTTATTGAATATTCATTTTGAACCAAGCTCTGCTCCAAATGCTTTATATATTTTAATCAATTTAATCCCCATCTCATGCCAATGAAATATGACCATTATAGGCCCCATTTTAAAATGATGAAATTGAGGCCCAGAAAGGTTATATAATTGACCCAGAGTATACAGGCAGTAAGATGGTAAGCCAGAATGTGTACCCAGGCAATTTGGTTCCAGAGTCTATATTCTTAACCATGATACCTCTTTAAGTCTTATATATGCATGTGGGTGTGCTAATCATAGCCCCTGGCTCTATTAATTTCCTATGTTTATATTACGGCTTCTGGCCAAGATGTAGTAATAGGGACTATACTTACCTCAAAGCAGCTACAAATCTGGACAAAACATATGAAACAGTGATTTTTAAGGCATTGGATATCAAGCAACTTAAAACAGTGATACCTGAGACACAGAAAACAAGTGAGGTGAACCCTATGGTTGTCCCTACTTACCTCCTAGAGAGGGTTTTTAGGCTATATTGCTGAGAGAGTAAACCCAGGTGGAACCCAGCAGTTTTCCTGAGTTGAAGAGATGGAGCTACGAGTCTGGGGAGGTCAAGGTGGCAGGGAAGAGTGCCAAAGAGAAGAAAGCCGCACAAAAAGAAAGCTCTGGCTATCTGCTGAGGTTCCCCCTTTAGTCTTCAGCATGCATGTGAGGAAAATACCCGAGACCAGAGAGAACCATCCAAAGGAAGCAGAAGGAACAATTCCCAAAGATTACCCAGGTCCAGTTCCTATTCTCAACATTCAGAGGGGTAGGTATATTTCACAAGGCATTAGATGAGCTTTGCCACAATAGTGAGGCACATTTAGCCCTAGACTAATGTTGCTGTGGTTCTACCTAATGTTTATTTTTTAAAAATTTTTAATAAAGATTTTACTTATTATTCATGAGAGACACAGAGGCAGAGAAAGAGGCAGAGACAGGAGAAGCAGGCTCCATGCAAGGAGCCCGATATGGGACTCGGTCCTGGAACTCTGGGATCATGCCCTGAGCTGAAGGCATTAAGCTCAACCACTGCGCCACCCAGGCGTCCCTCTACCTAATATTTAAAGGTAATAGCCAAAAGCTATTTCCAAAAGTTCAAAATTGTTCAACTGAAACTGATCAAGATAGGTAGAATGGATAGCTAAAAATATTAAAACAGTAACAACTGTATTCCATGTGATCAAAAAGCTGAGAAAAGATTAAGCTTGTTAATTAGAGACATAGAAGATGCAAAAATCATCAAAGTCACAATAGCAACAAACACACTCACTGCCCATATCTTGGTTTCTAAATACCATTCTCCAATGAAAGGAAACAGAGTTCTTTGAAGAAATGTTTGACTGCAGATCTAGAACAGGAAAATACAAGATGATTCTGGAGCATGCAGCAGTACTAGAAAGAAAGAAGTGTTCAAAAACAAAAGAATGGGAACACGTTGAAGAGACAAAGAAGCCAACCTGAAAGAGCATCCAATGGCCAAAACTGGAACAATATGAGCAACAAAGTAAATAATATAGCTTTGGGTTATAATGCAAAATGGCAAATAAATATACACACATCCAAAATGATATCAATAACTGACTGAATAAATAAAATGGGGAGAAAGGTAGTTATTCCATACAGAATTCCAAATAACATGCAGATACTCTCCCTTTGCAGGAAGTGGATGGAACTTAATCATTCCCCTTCCCTTGAGGTGGGGTGAGCTGGGTGACTTGCTTCCAAAGAATAGAGTATGGAAAGGGAAAAATGGTCTTCACAGTAGAAATCTATCAAAACTACCTTAATCAAATGATTAAAGTGAAGGTCCCCCATGATGTCATGTGGGTATCATGTGTCCCCTAACTTGATATAATAACAAGAACACTTTACCTTTTCTTCTTTCTCAAAACCCGTAACCCCAGTCTAATCATGAGAAAAACATCAGACAAACCCGAATTAAGGGATACTCTATAACATATATGACTAGTGTTCCTTAAAACAAACTCATTGGGTATCTGGATGGCTCAGTCTGTTAAGCATCTATCTGCCTTTAGCTTAGGTCATGATCCCAGGGTCCTGGGATCGAGCCCTGCATCAGGCTCTCTGCTCAGCAGGGAGCCTGCTTTTCCTCTCTCCCTCTGCCTGTCATTTTCCTTGCTTGTGTTCTTTCTCTCTCTGACAAATAAACAAATAAATCTTAAAAAAAATTCAAGGTCATGAAAAACAAGATAAGACTAAGAAATCGTCATGAGTCAGAAGAGACTAACAAGACATAACAAGTAAATGAGATCTGATATCTTATAGATTCCTGGAACATAAAAAAAGACATTATTGGAAAAGCTTTTGAAATCTCTACAAAGTGGGGGGTTTCATTAATAGTCATGCACATAAGTTGGTATCTTAGTTTTGGTATAAATACATGCACCACAGTAAGATAACATTGGGAGAAACTAAAACTGGATGAGGGGCATTTGGGAATGCTCAGTACTATCTTTTACAAATTTTCTGTAAATCTAAAATTATTCCAAAACAAAAAATATGTTTTAAAAAGTCAATTTTTTTGAGATGGAAACCACTGTATTTGAGATGAAGAATATGCAAAATGAGATTAAAAGAGAGTAGACATTTCAGAAGAAAGCATTAGTAAATTTGGGGATACAGCAATAGAAATGAAAAGAAAGATAAGAAAAGGAAAAAAATTGACCAGAGTATCAGTGAGCTGTGGGACAACTTCAAGTGGCCTACTATACAGGTAATTGGAGTCAATAAAGGAGGGAAGGGCAGAGAAAATATTTGAAGAAATAATGTCCATAAATTTTCCAACTTTCATGAAAAGTTCAGGCCTACAAATCTAAGAAGCTCAATGAGCCCCACGCACAAGAAACACAAAAAATACTATACCAGGGCATATAAAATCAAATTGCTAAAGTTAGTAATACAGAAGAGGTCTTAAGAGCAGCAAAAGAGTAAACAGTACATATAGAGAAACAAAAATAAGAGTTACAACAGAAATAATGTAAGCCAGAACATTGAAGCAAAAACTTCAAGGTACAGAAAAAAAAATTTCAACTTATAATTTGAAAATATCTTTCAAAAACAGATGTGACAATGGGAAAAGAAGAATCTCTTCAATAAATGGTGCAGGAATAACTGGAGATCAACATGCAGAAGAATGAAGTAGGGCACTTATCTCATACCATATACAAAAACAAATTCAAAATGGATCAAAGATCTAAATAGCTAAAACTATAAAATTTTGGGGAGAAAACATAGGGACTTTATGACTTTGAATCTGGCACTAGTTTCTTAGCACAAAGCAACCAAAAAAAAATACAAATAAATAAATTGGACTTACTCAAAATTAAAACTTTTCTGTATCAAAGGACACTATCAAGAAAGTGAAAAGACAATCCACAGAATGGCAGAAAATATTTGCAAAATCATACATCAGATAAAGGTCTAGTATCCAGAATATATAAAGAGCTCTTTCAGCTCAACAACAAAGATAACCCAAATAAAAAGTGGGCAAACGGTGTGTATAAGAGATACCTCTCCAAAGATATACACAAGGCCAGAAAGGTCACCACAACATGCTTGACATCATTAGTTATTAGGGAAATGCATATCAAAACCACAAAGACATTCTACTTCACATTCACTAGGATGGATATGTGTATATATATATATATATATATATATATATATATATAAATATATCAAGAGAAAATAGTAATTGGTGACAAAAACATGGAGAACGTGGACCCTCACTTCATACATTGCTGCTGAGAATGTAAAATTGGCAAAAGATTCCTCAATAAGTTAAACACAGAATAACCATATAACCAAGCAATTCCATTTGTAGGTACGTACCCAGGAGAATTAAACATTTGTTTGTTTTGTTTTGTTCAAACAAAAATATGTACACATATACATTCATATCAACACTATTCATAATAGTCAAAAGGTAGAAACACAAATGTATATTGACAGATGAATGGATCAACAAAATGTATTATATCAATAAAATAGAATATTATTCACCCATAAAAAGGAATGATATACTTATCCATGCTACAACATGGATGAATCTTGAAAATACTATGCTAATTGAAGGAAGCCAGACACATAGGCCATGTATTACATGATTACTTTTGTATTAAAAATTCAGACTAAGCAAATCTGTAGAGACATAAAGTTGATTAGTGGTTGCCAGGGGCTTGGGGTAATAGGTGAATGGGGAGTATCTACTTAATGGACATGAGATTTCCTTTTGGAGTGATGAAAATATTCTAGAAGTAGACAGTGGTAGTGACTGTACAACACTGTGAATACACTGTCACTGAAATGTACACTTTAAAATGGTTAAAATGGTGAATTTTGTTATATGAAGTTTGCCACAATAAAAAATTACCATAAAAGTCTATTCTTTTATTCATCTCTCAAACATTTATTGAACAATGCAGGCAAGCTTTATTCTGGATGTAAGGAATACAGAGAATAATCAGATATGGTCTTCACTTTTGAGTTCATAGGCTGTTGAGGGAGAAAAAACATTCTGCAAACAATTAAGTTCAATTAAGTGTTAAAGTTTCTTTGACTTAAGAGTGTGTATGTACACTGAGGGTGGCCGGTTTGCCATTGTAGAGAACAGCAATGGTAAGTTTAAGTCTTGAGTGCTGAGTAGGAATTTGCTGGATAGATGGCAGCAGTGAGGGATTGCACAGACCTTCCTTAGGTGTGACCTAAGGAAGCTCAAAAAGCTGGAGTCCAAAAGCCTCATTTTCAGCAAACTCTAAACCATACAGCACATGTGCAGCAGTGTACGGGATGGGCTTCAGGACAGTGAGGTGATAGGTGGGTAACCACTTCAATCTGGTTGCAGTAAGGAATACGAAGAAATGTTTGGGTAATGACATGGACCTCACTGAATGTGAGGGTCCAAGAAGTGTGATTCCATGATTACGCCGCTTGGGTGGTGGCTACTGCATGTCCCTAAGGTGGGTCTGCAGGACATTCTGTTCTTAGAGCACACCAAACCAGAATTTACACCTCTCTTCCCCATCTGATGTATTCTATTGTTTTTAATGATTTTTTTTTCATTTGAAGCCTACTTCCCTTTTCTTGGGCTTCCACTGTTTTCCTGTTTGAAATATGTGTTACTATGGAAATGTCATGGCACAGTATAGTGGCATTTACAAGTGAAGTGTAAAGAATTTTCAGAACATCTAGAAACACAAGTCCATGGCTTAGGAATATAAACCCTAATGATGTGATAGCATTCATGCCTTCAGACACCGTGTCATAAATATAAACATATCCGGAAATTTGATACAGCATAGACGAGATAGTAGAGAACTTCATTAGGATTTATGTGCCCAGATTTTAAAAATATATATGAGAAATATTAAAAACATAAAACCTAACCTACCACTTGGGAAGGACATCTGGAAAAAATGAATGACAGAATGCCAGCATTTACTTATGAATATACACCTCTGGAAGGAGGACCAGAGGGCCTGGATACCCCCAAGAAAGCTTGGAAAAGCCTTTGTCTTACTTCTATGCTATAAATATGTTTCCTAAAAATTGCATGTAAATCAACTGTTGGTAAATCATATTTATCAAATGTGAGGTTGAGTGCTGTTTTAAAGATATCTTAGCAATGTACACATTAGTAAAGGCAATTATTACCAGTGGAGTAATGGAAAAAAACTCACTGGGCTGAGTGAAATTCAGCCTTATTATCCTGGCTCCACCACTAGCTAGATGTGTGATTCAAGAAAAATCACTCAACCTCCCTGGGCCAATTTCCTCATCTAAGCTGAGTTGTAATTCTGAATTTTCACTTATTAGGTTCTTAAAGCAAGGTACAGGGATACTAGCCCACAGCCTGACATCCAGTTTCTTCTGAGAGGTAAAATTTCACACCGCATCTTGGGGATAGTAATAACCAGCAGGCCAGTTACCATTGCTCTGTGTGTTTTGCCTTTTTATACCTCTACTTTCTCATTCCCACAATCACCCTATGTGTGATCATTCTAACTTTCTGTCCCAAATTCTTCTTTTTTTTTTTCCTGTCCCAAATTCTTTATAAAATTTTGTTACTTACAGCTATTCTTTGGGAAAGATGGACAGTCTAAGGTGGGAGCCCATTCTTAGTGGTCTCTCTACCTCTGGCCCTTTTCCTATGCCATGAGGCTGGGCACAGCCTAAGGGCAAGGGCCCAACCCTCTGTGCCTCACACAGGCTCAGACCTGAAGAAGGAATTCAGTGCATGAGAGTCCACTGGATGTTCCTGGAGGAAGATGAGGCAGAGAAATGGGTCTAGTGAAATACCTGAACCCTAGGGGTGAACTATTGGCTGCTGTTTCCCAACATTCCTGAACCTTGCAAAATTCCCACAAAGGGGCAGAAATATAAACATACCATAAAGCATTAAACCCTCTTTTTCCTGGCTTTCTGTCAATGCCTTGGCCTCCCATAAAAATGCAAACTTTGCCCAGTTCACCAGCTTTGGGAACAGGACATGGGACACACATCTTTAACAGAAACAGCCATTACAGTTTCTGCATCTGTTCTGCTGAAACAGCAATGACACCATGCATTTGTCTTTGTGGACCTAACACCTGCCATCTAGCCCCAGGCTGAGACCCCTGCCAACTGGCTTCCGAAAAGGCCATCTATCAACAGTGTTTAGGCACCACCCTGATTAATCTGCCATGCAGGAAGTACAAAACACAACTGTAAGAATTATTTGTCTTCTTAAGGAAAAATAGGTTTAGGCCTTATTAACTGGCAAGAGCTAGAAGGCAATGGGTCAGGCTTTT
This sequence comes from Vulpes lagopus, assembly GCF_018345385.1. Taxonomy (NCBI): domain Eukaryota; kingdom Metazoa; phylum Chordata; class Mammalia; order Carnivora; family Canidae; genus Vulpes; species Vulpes lagopus. The sequence goes on along the minus strand of NC_054838.1, from coordinate 27,380,362 downwards.
TGCTGATTATTGCCATTTTGTAGAGAGATTCAAGAGCCATTAGGAAGACTGACAAAGCAAAGGAAATCACTATCTATTGAGTCCTTTACTACATACACGCCAGGTTTTGTGCTAGGTGCCATCTACACTATTTAAAGTAAGCCTCACATCTAATAATCACTAACAGGCTATATTCTTGCTCTTGCTGTCTCCCCCACTTAAATGTATGCTCAGGATGAGGACTATTCTTTTGCCTCATTTATTGCTCTATTCTCAGTATCTAGAACAGTGTCAGATATATAGAAGCAGTCAAATATTTCTTGAACCAATACAACGAATAAATCTACGAGACAAGTGTTACTATTCTCCTTTTACAGATGAGTAAACTGGAGTGCTTCAAGGGTGCAAAATGAACTGCCCCAAGTCACATGGTTTGTTGAGGAGCCAGTACCAACACCCACTCTCACTCTTCTGTTCTTTCTACAGACCAAGAGACTTACACTTTGATCTTGAAGAACTCTCTCAACTTGACAAATCTATATATGCCTATAAAAGATTTACATACTCATTTGAAAATTTGAAGTTTTGCCAAAGAGATATAATTGGCATTTAAATGATAAACATTTTGCTAAAGCAACAATGAAGGACAAGTTTTCCCAACATAACAACAATTTCATCTATGGATAGGAATTATCTAAATCATATCTCACTTTAAAATCCCATAACATGATTAGTCTTCAGATGTGATTACTTTTCAGACAGTAAAAAGCACAGCAATTCCAGATTCATCAAAATAACATTTGCAAACTTTATTTTTGCAAGTTACAACATTAGGATGACTAATGACATGCTGTGGAATTATCAGTGTGGAATACCAAATATTCCCATGTACATCCGTGTTGCTTGAATGTCCTAGTGTGGGAGGAGGTAGAGCTTGGCACATCAAAAGCCATTCCTATCCTTAAAAAAATGATATGGGAGGCTCAAGGATTCTTCAGAGAATCAACTGTGATAAAATCCATTTTGAGAATATTCACTTTGTATGAAAGAATACAAGAATGAGGTTAATTTTGCTTGGGAGAGTATTCCATATCCTTTCCCATTGTCAGAACATACTCGATTTATGTGTTCTTTTATTTATCTAAGATTATGCCACAGGAACATGCCACTCATGGTTAACTTCTCTCACCTTGGTTTTTCTGTAGGGATTCTGGTCACTCGCCTTCTCCTTGGCAGGCCCTTTCCCCTTCTGTCCCACTCTTGCTACCAATTCAGTATCATAATGCTTCCATGTCCACCTAGCCAGTTTACTGTTCATGGACCAAACTAGAGGTTTGGCCTGTCTCCATTGACACCTTTTGGTGCTACCATTTTATTCTGATAGTAAAAGTGGTAATATTTTGGAGAAATTTTTAAAAGAGAAGAAGCAAAAAAAATTAAAAAACACTTATACCCCAACCACCCAGAGTCAGCATACCTGTTTCAGTCATTTAAAAAGAAACATCTTTGGATTTATATATACTATCCTGTGTACCATTCTTTTCATTTAACATTACAAGCATTTTGCCATGCTCTTTTAACTATTCATAAACGTTAATTATAATGACTACATAATAGTCTATTGTATGGTCATACTGTAATTTATTTAACCAATTTTCTACTGTTGGACTTCTGGATTGTTAAGCATAAATTCTGCCCACATTTTAGACTATTTCTTTAGGAAACAGTCCCAGAAGCAAAATTAGAGGATCAGAAGATATAAACATTTTTAAACCTCCTGATAGATACTGCCAAATTGCTTTTCAGAAAGCTGTTGCCAATTTACACTTCCAACACCGCCAGCGTTTTTTCTACCAATACAGATCTGTCTAAAGGATAATAAAATTTAAGTGGAACATACAGTCCTCAAATTATTCATGCAGTTGGAGAGGCTTCATGACCGCAGCACAGAGGTCTCTGGCAAAGGTCAGACCTGTTGCCTGGTATTCAATGAACAATGAGTTACTGTGAGCACATGGAAGAGGAGTTCTATAAAAATGAAGAATAATGACATAATTAGATTGCAGACTGTCAGATCTAAGGCCTATGTCTGTTTGGTCCATTGCTGTACCCGAGCACATAGGACAGTGTCTGGCACATAAAGTCACTTGATAAAAACATGTTGAATTAACACAGACTCTTCTTTCAGATGCATTTTTTCAGCAGCTATAGGAGTTAATCACTCCTGGATTCAAGGGAAATTTGACTGGCTAGATTATAAATACCCTGGTTGCAACTTAGAACTATTTGCAGTATGGCCCAAACTGTTTCTGAGATATTATAAGGGCATAATAAAGATATTAATCTGTGTTTATCTCATTTTTAGTCAATACGGTTGAAATTAACTAGTCAATCATTCAGTTCTAGTTCACTCTCCTGGCATTGTAAAGATTCCCTTCAATATTCCACAATTTCCATTTGTAAACTGTCAGACACTGCTGCATCAATACGACATTAACAACGTTATTGATGGGAAGGGGTCAATCATCTGTCATTTTATATACACACTTTATATACATTGGACCAGGGGTAGGCAAACTATGGTCCACGGGCCAAACCTTGCCCACCATCTGTTTTTCTCTGGTGTATAAGCTAAGAAATCTAAGAATGGCTTTTCAAGTTTTTAAACAATCAAACAAAATCAAAATAGTATTTTGTAACATGTGAAAACCATATGAAATTCAAATTCCAGTATCCATAAATAAAGTTTTATTAGGACATAGCCATGTTTATGTGTTTCTGTATTAGTTAGGTCTGCTTTTGCAATGCTGAGCAGTTAAACACAGGCTATATGGCCCACAAATCCTAAGACATTTCCTCTACAGAAAAAGTTGACCCCTTCACTAGACCCAAGAGTCCTTGGAGGTAGTGAACTTTCCCACTATAGATTTTTTATTTCTAGTTATTAATACTGAGAGAAGGGTGATGCAACTGGGACAGTATTCACAAGAATCTGATAAGGTAGAGACTAAAGCAAATAAATACAATTGCCTTGGATGGTGTGTAAAGCCTGGTAAAATCTGAAAAGTCTTATCCAACCAAGAAGCAGTTGGAGAACGCAGGTTGTATATATAGTACCAGCAGCAAATGAACCTTTTGTTCCAGCAGTAAAGGAACCTCTTGCTAATTGAGCTACATGAGACCCTGGTAAGACCCAATCCCAAGGAGCCTCGTGAGACTTGCTGACAAAATGGTCTCCAAATAGCAGGCTGGCTGGGCAGTGTATGTGATGCAGAGACCGACAGTTCCCCAACAGTACCCCCTGTCCTTTACTAGATGTCCTCAACTCAGTTGGTACCCAGATTGATCTGGGCATCTCTACTGGCAAATCTGAACTCTAAGAAATGGATCTGAAAAGAAAGCTCTGGAAAGCAGGCCCCAGCTACACATTCTTCCCAAACAATAATCTTTCAATGAGGATTCAGAGCCAGGGGCAGAATTCAGATGTTTTTTGAAATCAAAGATGGGTGAATATTTCATTTTGTTTTTGCTGGTTACCTGTGGGGCAGGGGAAGGCAAGGTAGGGAGAGGTGACAGGCAGAGGAAGAATGAGATAAAATCACTGTTGGGATGATCTGCCCTGGAAAGTATCTATTCTCCTAGACTTTCAGCTGTGGAATATAACATTCCATGTGGATTTTGAACCAGAATGGGATGTAGAGGACAATCAGCTTGAAAGCCAAAGAGATTCATTAACTGTGTGTTGAGCTTGAGAATTACAGTCAAGGCTTGCAGATGGCCAGCTCTCTTCCTGATGTCTTACTGAGAGCCAGGCTTCATCTTCTACATTTAGGTGGAGCTTACCCTGAGAGAATGGGATTTCGATACTGTATTTCTGAAAAACTTTCACAACTCCTTAATGCCAGAGATAACTAAATTGCCTCCTTAATAAACTTGTTACACTGGTTGCCTCTGGGGAGTGGCTAAGGGTGGGAGGGAGCTTTTCTTCTTCCCAGTATATCTCTTAGAGAAAACAAAAACAAGCATACATCCCTCCATGTCCTCCCACCCTACTTCTTGAGGATAGGAAAGCAACTTGTGGCCAATTTTCTTGCTCAAGACTATAGGGCTGAAGTGGAGAACTGGAAAAAGGATCCAAAAATTAGAGAGAGTTGTAAGTTGAATGGAAAATCTTGACCATAAGGGAGGGAGGTGTGATCCTGAACCAGAAAACAAAGCACCTGTGTAACAGAGAAGAAAGAACAAACTGATGGGGAATAAACAGAGGTGTATGAGAAAAGCCAAGACAAGAGCCTGGGACATGATGACAGGTAGGTTCTTGAGACTACAGGATCAGGAGCTCAAGAAACCTGTGGGGCAGGTGGAAGTGCAAGATACGGTTCAGGGTAAATTTTGTATCAGCAATAAAACAGATTTGGTGAGTGTGTACATAAGGGGTACTGTTTTATGAGAACTGTCCCATTTAGGGATACTCCTAGATCATGCTCTGGCCTGGGGTTTAGTGAATCTGAGCAGACACACATGGGTAGTTTGCTGTGGATGAGTGTTAGGGCAGAAATTTTACTTCCTCAAATCTGAGCCATCATAATAGGGTCTATTATCATTTCATTTAATATTTTCTGAGAAGTCTTGCAAATGGGCAATGGGTTTTAATAGCACTGTGGTTTGAACTGACTAGTACTCAGCACATGATCTAAAGTAAAAAATTAAGCCCTTTTCATTATTATAGCTACTTGTAACAATTTGAATTCACATTCTTAATTACCTGCTTCCAGTTGCTGTGTCCAAACCCTGTCTGGGCCAACAATGCTTCTGGTACCCTATGCTCCAGCATGGTCTTGGTCCAGCATCTTTGGAAGGCTCACTCCAGCCCTGTTCACAGGACAGGAATAAGTCCAGAAGTAAGTTCTCTCAGGTTGGAGATAAGGCTTAGAGATACTGTTGTAGGATCCTGGCCCTGGCCGAGGAGCATACAATTCTCCAACAATTATCACTGAGCCTAGCAAGAATTAATATGAGGTTCCACCACCAAGTTGCAATGGCCAGCTATGGGGGCTTTGTTCCAGAAGTGCAGTGTCCCTGGTGGCAAGTGCTTGTGGGGAATGAGAGCCTTATCTGATGTGGAAGATGTTAATGGTCCTGAAACGGAATGTCTACAGATGGCTAAGTAGGTGGAAGTCTATAAGCTGTTATTTGGTTTAAGAGTTTTCTTGCACAAGATCTTTTATTTGTGGGATAAGGTCTAGGTTTTAGGGTACCTCAAAATTGACAGGTATTAATAGGGAACCTGTCATTTTTTGAAAGGAATAGAGACAGTGAAAGAAGAGAACTAAACATAACTGCATTGTTAAATAAGTGTTGGGCTTCTATCAACCAATATGGTTTACTAATTTAATAGTTAACTAATAGTAGCCATTACATGAAAAACCCTTCGATAAAACAGACATTGGCTAATCCTGTGAAATGCTGTTTCTAACCATCCTTCCACTGCCCCTCCATTAGGCATTTCTGAGATGTTTCCAGTCTATGTGGTATTACTTGGAATCCACTTGGGGAAAGTTCCATTCCATAAGTCCTGGCAGGGAGGCAGAAAGAGATAAAGGAGTTTGAACTTGCAGAGATGGCTTTTTTTTTTTTTTTTGAGGGGGGGGTGTTGATGGGAAAACTACATAATCAAATAAGTGAGCTATTTATAAACCTATCCACAGATTAAAGAGGAGCAATTTATAAATCAATGGCATAGTTAGGAGAGAGGAGAAAAAGCAAATCATCACAAATTGTTCATCTTCTGCAACAGCATTATCTTCCTCCAGACTTTGCTATTTCAGCCAACAGTGCCATCATTTTCATACTGATGCAGGTTCAAAGCCTCATACTATTCCCCTTGCTTGGGAAGCTTTCTCTAATTTCCTACCCTCCTGTCTCACCTTTCCTTATGGATCCAGTTCAGGAATCATCTCACCTGCACGTCACCCAGCCCTTGGTGATCCTGTTTCATACCTTTACACTGTCAATACCCAGCAGTGTTCTAAAAACTGCAGGTGCTCAAAAACCACCTAACAGTGTTGGCATTAGTTACTAAAAACAGGAAGCTGTGTGGGAATCAGTACATAGAGAGCAGGCTCCCTTAATTCAGAATCTGGAGTATCACCTAGTTTACCACCTCACACATCACAGCCTGGGCCTGAGTCCCCCGGCTTCTATTTTCTAGGACCAAATCCTCCTCTTCAGCAGAGGGGATACCCAAATGGTGGGGTCAAGAGCACAGGATTCATGAAACAAATCCAGCTCTTCTGTAAGAGATAGATCTGTGAGGTTAGTATAGGTGGCCAACCCCTAAGTACTGAGGGGTTCCCACCGAGTCATTTGGGCTAGATATGCCCTTAGCATTGCTCACTAGGTCAGCATGCCACTGCCTTCTGTACCATACCTCAGGTCCGGCCTGTGAAGCAGGCTGGAATTGTAGGTCTTCTTTTGGGGTCCTCCCCAGAATATGCCTTCTTGGGCACAGAAGGACTCTGGGAGGTCCTGTTCCCACCTTTCAATAGTATGATCCCCTGAGGCAGAATGTTGAGAACACAGGAACAGGACAGCCGCAACAAGCTAAGATTTGGGCAGTGAGGAGATCCAAACTTGTTAAGCAAAAGAAACTGAGAACAAGCAAGTATCCTAAGTCAACAGCCAAAAGTTCCTCAAAATTGGGAGATGGCCCAGTAGTCCAGCAAGAGTAACGAGGAGGGCCATAAAATGTCGAGAAAGAGCAGTAAAGGCTGAAAACGGATGAGTAGCATATGAAGGTGCCTAACCCTGAGGCAGCTTTCTAGCTCAGGCTCAGCTACCTCACATTCCTTTCACCAGGGTGTGAACCAATCCTGAGCTGTCCTGGTGGGAAGGCTTGTTGATGAAGCCTGCAGAAGCTGGCTGGCAGGGCAGTGGTTCTGGGGATGAGACACGGGCAGGGTTAGTTCCCCACCAGCTTCACACTGGAGATGAGTCCACGTGTCAGAACTTGTCTTTTTCCTTACACACGAGCTATTCTTCCTACTTTCCTTTGAAAGATCAGACCGAAAGTCAAATCTCCGAGGTTTAGGTTCCTCTTTCAAAATACCGGACATAACTTTTGCAGAAACTTTCCTCATATTCAAGTTTTCTTTCAGAATGAGCCTAACGGTTTCTTTATCTAAATTTAACTCTTCGGCGATCATCCTCACCGTCAGCCGCCTGTTTGAACAAACCAAGTCCTTGACTTTCTGGATATTTTCATCTGTCCGATGGGTGACTGGACGACCACTTCGGGCGTCATCTCGAACATCTTCCCGCCCTTCTTTAAATCTTTTATGCCAGTCGAAAACTCGGGCCCTTGACATGACTTCGTCCCCATAAGCTTCTTTCAAAAGGTGGTGGGTCTCACTCGCAGACTTGTTCAATTTCACGCAAAATTTGATACTAATCCTTTGTTCTAGATAGCGGTCACTCATTCTGACACTTAAACAACACAGGAAGGTTAAAAGACCACAACTGAAAGGGGAAGACAGAGGAACCAATCTCTATAGGGCCGCAGGCGGAATCATGTCGCTATTAATGCTCCTCCAGAAGCCTCACCAGGGAAGAGTAATTGCTTTCCTGAGTTATCGCCCCTCAGCTTCCGGGCGAGGCTGGGGAGACCCGTCCTGAGAAACTAATGGGGCCAAAGAGTAGCTGCAAAGCTGGGGGAAATAAAATCTCCCGCACGTCTCTGTTCAACTTGTGCACGCAGGTCTGCGGAGAGTGTGCAAATCAAGTCAGCAAGGTCTTCCCTGATTCCGCGGCCCTTCAGCGTCTACGGCGATTTCTGCAACAGAGGCCTACGTGGTGGCAACGGAAGCAAGCAAGGAGAGAGACGCCGGTGATACTCCGCGCAAGCTCTCCCCAGATCTGCAGAAACCCGCGCACGCCAAACCTACCGAAGGTACCGGGGGCTCGGCGGCTCCGGAGTCCCAGGAGACACGCCCGCATGCGCAGTGCCCACTCCTCGCGGGGTAGGCTGTGCGCAGGCGCACTGCGGCAGCCCGCGCCAGGCCCAGCCTCCGCCTCGCCACACCCGGGCCGGCGCGCTTCTTTGCGCGTGCCCGCCTGTGGAGAAGTCGGCGGAAAGGAGGGGCGGGGGAGGAAGGCTGAGGGAAGAGAGGGCACCCCCGGGCGCCAGGGTGCATTGTGGGAAGGAGGCGGCAGCGTCCCGGGCGGGCGGGAGGTGCACCAGCGGCAGCTGCGGCGGCGGCGGCGGTAAATCCTCCCGGCCGCTCACAGCACTGTGGAGCCGCGTCCCCAGCCCGGCCTCGGACCGCGGCGCCCCTCCTGCCCCTCGCGGCTTCTCGCCCGCCGCCCCTCCCCCCGGCGCGCCGGCCTGGCCGAGCCGGCCGGCCGGCCTGGCTCCCCTCCCCGGCCCCGACGGGCGGGCGGGCTGCCCTGAGGAGGCGGGGAGGGGAGGGCTGGGCCGGCCGGCGGGTGGGCGACGATGCCGAACTTCTGCGCTGCCCCCAACTGCACGAGGAAGAGCACGCAGTCGGACCTGGCCTTCTTCAGGTTCCCGCGGGATCCGGCCAGGTAAGCGGCGGGCGCGGAGCCGGCAGCCCCGGGCCCACCCCGAGGCGCGCGCTGCCAGCCGCCGGCTGCGGGGCTGCGGGGCTGCGGGGGGAGTGGGCCGCCGTCGTCGCCCCCAGCTTCGGCCCGAGGTGGGCCTCAGGCCTTGCGCCGCGGGCCGGTGGGCGCCCGGGGCCCTCGGAGCACGTGCGCCAGCGGGGGCTCGGCGCGGCGGCACCACCCGAAACAAGGGGCAACTGGGGCGGCGCGCGGGCGAGGTGAGCCGGGTTCGCCCCTGGTCGGGTGCTGGTGACCTCGGGCGGGTCGCTCCGCTCTCTAGGCTTCGGTTTCCTCAGCTGTCAAAGAGGGACTTGGATTCTGTGGTCGGGGTCACCAGGGCCCTTCCCTCTCCTTGCCGCCACCTCTGCAGCGGGGTTGCTTTTTTAGTCTGGTCACCTTTGATCTCGTCAAGTCACAGTTACTTCCTACAGCGGACTTGATGTTCCTGGTTCAAATTATGGCTCTGACCGTTATTCATTGTCTCACTTGGTTAACGGGGGTGGGGGGGGGGTGGGAATTGATACTGAGCCCTCTTCTTTGAGAGGGAACCCGCACGCTCTGACTTATGACAGAGTAGGGACTGCGGGAAGTCTGAAGAATTTTCCTCGGTCTCTTGTTGATCCGTTCTTTTCAAACCAGCGCTGACTGTGTGCCCACACTAGTGTTAGGTGTCAGAAATTCAGACGTGAATTGAGACAGTGTTGCTGCCTGCAGAGAGCTCACAGTCTGTTGAGACAGATGTAGAAGGCGATTGTAGTATAGCATCCTATATTCCACAAATATTTTTTTTAGTTTCATAAATATTTATTGGAGGCCTACTATACGCTAGGCATTGCTCTAAGCACTAGTGCACAGATGAACAAATCAAAGTACCTGCTCCTGAAGTTTATATCCTAGTGGAGGAAGACAGACAAATATGTATATACAGTAGGTCATGTGGTAAATACTATGGAGAAAAGGCAAATGTTGCAGGCTGGAGGAATAAGGAGTAGCAGGGGAGGCACAATTGCTATTTTAAATAGGGTGATCAGAGAAGGCCCCACTAAGGTGAATTTGAGCAAAAACCAGAAGTAGTTGAGCAGGCCAACCGTGGAGATATCTAGGGGAAAAGTGTTCCAGTCTGTGGAAACAGTAAATGGGAAGTCAAGGCATGCATGTTACAGGTACAGCCAGAAGTCCATGGACGGTAGAGCTGGTTTAAGGAAGGAAGGGAGAGGGGAAAAAATGAGACCAGAAAAGCGTGTGTATATTCGTATGGTAGGGGCAAATTGTGTAGGACATTGTAGGCCGTGTAAAGCACTGTGGCCTTTATTCTCAGTGAGACACAAAGTCATACAAGGGTTTAGAGCAGACTGACTATATTTATTTTTTAAAAGATTTTATTCATTTATTCATGAGAGACACAGAGAGAGAGAGAGGCAGAGACCCAGGCAGAGGGAGAAGCAGGCTCCATGCAGGGAGCCCAACGTGGGACTCAGTCCCAGGTCTCCAGTATTCTGCCCTGGGCTGAAGGCGGCACTAAACCGCTGAGCCACCCTGGCTCAGTAAAATCTTTTTTTTTTTTTTTTTTTTTTAAGGCAATTGCAGTAATCCAGGTTAGTAGAGGAGGAGGTTAGGTAAGCTTCTATTTGAGATACTTTTTTTAAAAAAAGATTTTATTTATTTATTCATGACACAGAGAGAGGCAGAGACACAAGCAGAGGGAGAAACAGGCTTCATACAAGGATCCTGATGTGGGACTTGATCCTGGGACTCCAGGATCACACCCTGAGCCAAAGGCAGACGCTCAACCGCTGAGCCACCCAGGCGCCCTTTGAGATATGTTTTGAAGGTGAAGCCAACAGGATTTGTTAATGGTTTAGATGTAAGTTGTAAGAAAAAGGGAAGTCAAGAATGACTCAAGATTTTTTAGCTTGAGCCTTTGTTACTGAGCTATGGAAGACTGGGAGGAGCAGATTCGGTGGAGACATGTTAAAAATTTGGTTTGGGACGTGAAGTTTGAGGGGCTTGATAGATGTTCAGGAATACTCCAGAAATGAACTCAAAATGGCTCATATTTAGATCAGTAACCTAAATATTTTAGAGCTAAAGATTGTAAAGATTGTATTTAGAGCTAGATTGTAAAGATTGGACATTCAGACTAGATTGTAAATATGGATGTTCTCAGATTATAGAGGACATCTAAAGTCATGCTCTGGGGTAAATAAAGCAATGGATGTCTGGTGATTGAGCCCTGAGGCATTCCTGGTGTTTAAAGTTCAGGGAGGTGAGGAAGAGCTAGCTCAGAAGAGTGAGGAATAGCTGTTGGATTCTGTGGGAGCAGAGAAGGTGAGCACCTGAATCTAACTGGGCCTTAACCCTTTAAGCATAATCTTCTTTTTACCCAAATTTTAGCCCAAGGGCAGTCTTGAGAGTATATTTCACTTGCATAATGAGGACAACATTAGTTGATTCTGGACCACAGGTCATTTGTGTTGATAAACTATAGCGAATGCTCTTTTCATTACACTTTTTAGAGGGGGAGTATGGCCAGTAGGGGTGTACAGTCTCAAATTTGGAAGGAGTTTTTAGATCTAGTGCAGTCTGTCCCCTTTGAGAATCTAACATAAAGACGTTGCTTGAGAAAAGACAGAGACACAATTTTGCATTCCACTATCAAGGTATTTACAGACCCTTTAGGGGCCCTGTGCATTCCTGATAGGGCCTTTGCTGAAACACCTCTAATGACTATTCTGTTTTGTGAAGGGAGACTTCAAGATTTGGACAGCTTTGGCTGTTGTTTCTTCCTTGTATTAAGTGGAAATATGCCTCCCTATAAATTATGCTTTGTAGGTCCTAGTTTTGTTCCTACAGTCACACTGAGCAAATCTGTTCTATTTTCTATGTCAGAGTCCTTTGAATACTTTTTTTTGTTGTTGTTGTTGTTTTTTTATTTTTTTTATTTATTTATGATAGTCACAGAGAGAGAGAGAGAGAGAGGCAGAGACACAGGCGGAGGGAGAAGCAGGCTCCATGCACCGGGAGCCCGATGTGGGACTCGATCCCGGGTCTCCAGGATCGCGCCCTGGGCCAAAGGCAGGCGCCAAACCGCTGCGCCACCCAGGGATCCCCCCTTTGAATACTTTAAGACCAAATTATGAACTTCTTTTTTTAACTCTTTTAAACATCTTTATTGAGGTATAATTCACATATCATACAATTCACCCATTTAGAATGTATATTAAGTGCACTTTAATATACATTATACAGTATTATTGTATATTCAGTATATATTGCATTAAACATTTTGGTAAAACATATAACATAAAAATTGCATTATACCATTTTTAAATATGTAATTCATTGGCATTAATTACATTCACAGTGTTGTGCAGCCATCACCACTATCCATTTCTAAAGCTTTTTCATTACCCCAAGCAAAAACTGTAACCATTAAGCAGTAACACCTTCCCTCCCCCCCCACCCTGTCCCACCTACTTTCAGTCTCCATGAATTTGTGTGTTCTGTGTACTTCATGTAAATGGAATCATACAATTGTCCTTTATGTCTGGTTTGTTTTAGTTAACATAATATTTTCAGGATCCTAACTTTTTATCCAAACCAAATTTTCTCCAACTAAGGATTTCAAATTCTTCTGTATTTAATAGTTTCTTCTTTACTGTGCCCAGAGTTAAGTATAAGAAAGAAGTAGTTTTCAGAAGTGTGTATTAAATTAATAACAGCATTTTTAGGGTTATTAAGTATATTTTTTTTCTGTAAATGAGTTGTAGGGAAGGTTGATAAAAGATGACATTGCCAATCTATTCTTGAAAAGTTAACTACTGTTAACTAAAAATAAAGATAAATATATTTAATGCTATTAAATAGTACACTTTTTGTTATATTTATAAATGCATGGACCCTTTTATGAACAGCTATTTGAAGTAATTTAAAATTTAAAATAAAGGGCACAGTGTGGAATTTCAAAATATGCTACCTATTATTGGTTTAGAAAAAGTGGCATTAATGTGCTATTTACCTTTTTAAATTAATGTTTATGGTTTTTTTAAATTGAGGTACACTTGACACACAATGTTGAATATTAGTTTCAGGCATGCAATGTAGTGATTCAATAAGTCTTTACATTATGTTATGCTCACCAGAAGTGTAGCTACCATCTGTCATCATACAGTGCTTTTGCAGTACCAATTGACCATATTCCCTATGCTGTGCCTTTTATCTATTATTTTTTTTAAAGATTTTATTTATTTATTCATGAGAGACACAGAGAGAGAGGCAGAGGCAGAGGGAGAAGCAGGTTCCTTGCAGGGAGCCTGGCATGGGACTTGATCCTGGGTATCCAGGATCACGCCCTGGGCTGAAGGCAGCGCTAAACCGCTAAGCCACTCGGGCTGCCCAAAGATTTTATTTATTTATTCGTGAGAGACACAGAGAGAGAGAGGCAGAGACACAGGCAGAGAGAGAAGCAGGCTCCATGCAGGGAGCCCAATGCAGGACTCGATCCCAGGACTCCAGGATCACGCCCTGGACCAAAGGCAGGTGCAAAACTGCTGAGCCACCCAGGCATTTCCCCCCTTTAAAACAAAACAAAACAAAACAAAAAAAACTATAAAATAATCGAATCAGTTCACCTAATATTAAAGTGAAAAGAAAAAAACCTGCCTAAATCTGGATGGCCCCAGGATGGTCTGACTAATCTCAAGGCCTGGGGGTAGCTCATGGTGGAGCTCATCCCTAGATGAAGTGAGGTACAAGTAGAGCTAAAGAATTGCTCCTATTAGGGTAAGTTGGACAATTGAAGCCCTTTTCTTCCTTCTCAGGTTATTAGTTCTAACTCATTCCTGAGGTAGTAAGGTGTTCTAAGATTCTTTTGGCAGTTTAATCAAAGTTAATTGAGAATTAATATACTCTGCCTTGTAAAATGTAAAAGTGGGTTTGGGGGCACTTGTGACCCTTCTAGGGAGTCTACGAGGTAAAAACTATTTCATGATAACTCTGACATTATTTGCTTTTTTGTATTCATTCTTTCAGGAGTGTGCACTGGAGTTTCTGAGAGGCTCCATAACATGGTAACATCATTGCTCTGATTAAGTTGTCTGGTGTATTTTCTAAAATTTTCTAAGTTTGATTATATACATGCCAGTGTTTGGTAGACATTTTCTCAGAAAAGAATGAAAGCCTGCTACTTCAAGGGAAAATTGACATTCAAGCAAAAATTATAATTTTGAAAAACTCATATGCACCACTTTGAGCTTGACAACTCTCTTAAGACTTTCCTCATGGGATTGATGGTGATATTGATAAATGTGACTTCTTAAATTGCATAATGGTGATTTGCATAACTGACTGAACTAATATTTTCCAAATTGACCAATTCATAATTTTACAAACACATGCCCAAATAAAAGCTCTGTTCCAAGTGTAAGATACACCAATGAATTTCAATGTAATAGAGTGAAAAAGCTTGGTCTGGTTTCAAATTCCACGTCGCAATTCATCTTTAAGTAACCAACACTTGTGGAGTTTTGGTGTAGTATTAAAGAAGAATATCCATAGTAATTTGGGTAAGAAAGAAATATTGTAATTACCTTTTTAAACTGCATAGCAGCTTAAGGCCAGATTTTCTTCATATACTTTAACCAAAGCCACATATGGCAACAGATTAAATACAAAAGCAGGTATGAGAATCTAGCAATCTTCTCTTTAAGTTAGACATTAAAAAGATTTGCAGAGGTAGAAAACAGTTCCGTTCTTTTCACTAAATGTTTCTTATTTTGGAAAATGCATAAATTTTCATTAAAATATTATCTATGTTAACATATAATGGGATTGTGATTTTTAATGAATTAATAAACATTTTTTAAATGTACTTGGTTTTAATTGCTGTAAGGATAAATACTGTTAAAAGCTCTTTGGGTCCTCAATAAGAGTGTAAAGAGAGTGTGAAGTTTGAGAATCACCTCTATAAAATATGATCTTAAAGTGCTTTCATATCTCATTTAATCCTGTAGCCAATGCTGTGAGTTGCAATAATATTTCTTAGAGAATACTTCATATTCTATATGCCAGGCACTGTTCTGCATATCTTATTTACATTATTTCGTTTAAACTTCACAGTAGGTTTTGTGATAGTCTGTGCTTTCAGATGACAATTAGCTAATGTGGTCAAAGTCCCACAGAAATACCTAAACCCCAAGAATAGGGTAAAATATGTAGTATTACCCAAACTTTTTGACCATGAAACTTTATTTCATTTTAATGGAACAGTTGATCACTGTTCCTTTAAATATGTTTTTGGAAATGCTGCAAGTAGGAAACCATCAAAGGGAAAAATAAAAAAACAATGTAGTACTGAAAGGGTGATTAAGATGAGGATATAAAGTGACCATTGGATTTGGTCAGATGGAAGTCATTCATAATCTTGAGCAGTTTCAGTGGAAAAGAGATAAAGCAGAAGCCTACTTGGAATTGATGAAAGAATGTGAGATAAGAAAATGGAGACAGTTGAATAGAACTGGACAGTGGATAGAACTGGAGGGTATTATGCCAAGTGAAATAAGTCAATCGGAGAAGGACCAACATTGTATGAAAAATAGTTAAAGGGATTAAAGGGGAAAGGAGAGAAAATGAGTGGGAAATATCAGGATGACAGAACATGAGAGACTCCTAACTCTGGGAAACGAACAAGGGGTAGTGGAAGGGGAGGTGGATGAGAGGATGGGGTGACTGGGTGACGGGCACTGAGGGGGGCACTTGATGGGATGAGCACTGGGTGTTATATGTTGGCAAATCAAACTCCAATTAAAAAAATACACACACAAAAGAAAATGGAGATAATGTGAAAAATAGCTAGTTTTGCTATGCAGAGAATCCAGGTTAACAGAATTTTTTAGATAGATATTAGGCATGTTTATACTGATGGTAATAATATAGTAGGATAAATAAAGGATGTTGAGAGACCATATACAGAGAGGAAGGGGAATCCTTCCTGTGTGTGCATGTATACATACTCATATACATATGTATACACATCTGAATCAGGAAGTTTCCTTCAAGAAATAACATTTGAATTAAGATCTGAAGGTTGATCTTTGCATAGGCTTTCCTTAGTAAAGGAAGCGAGAAAAAAAGAGGATACTAGGCTGAATAAACAGCATAGAAGATAGAAGTGATTGCAGTGACTTCATGAAACTGAAGTATGGCATGTAAAGGGGCAAAGGGACTAGAAGGGTGGTTTGTTTTTTTGTTTTGTTTTGTTTTGTTTTTTTAAATTTTTTTTCATTTATTATTTATGATAGTCACACACACAGAGAGAGAGAGGCAGAGACACAGGCAGAGGGAGAGGGAGAAGCAGGCTCCATGCACCGGGAGCCCGACGTGGGATTCGATCCCAGGTCTCCAGGATCGCGCCCTGGGCCAAAGGCAGGCGCCAAACCGCTGTGCCACCCAGGGATCCCTAGAAGGGTGGTTTGATATGAAGATCTAAGGGTAGACAAGGTCCAAATTGTTCAGGATCTTATGACAGGCGAGGAATTATTTCTTTATTCTAAGAGTTGTGAGAAGCACCAAAGGACTGTAAGTGGGCAAAACATTCTGAAATTAGCTTTTTAAAACATTTACTCCTCAGCATGGAAAAGGGGCTAGTAGGGAAGGGCCAAGACCAGTTTGGAAGTTAGAAGGATTCAGAGAGTCATTCTGCTAAGAGGAAAGGTTACAGAGTCTGGGGTATAGGGCACAGAACAATGACAGGGAGAGCTAGGAAAGGGGAGACAGTGGTCAGTTTGAGAGATAATTATGTATGTACTTAAAAGCATTCCCTTCATATAAAAGGCATCATAGATGTACTCCTGGCTCATTTTACTCCGCATTATGTTTGTGAGAGCTAGCTAGTTCATTCATTCCCATTCCCAAGAGTGCCACTACATTTGGTATTCTCTTTTACATTGTAATCATTCTTGAAGGTATGTAATAATATTTTGTTATGGTTTTAATTAGTACTTCCCTGATGACTAATGAGATTGAGCCCTTTTTTTTCATGAACTTTTTTTCATGTGTATTGTCCATCTGGATAACCTTTTTATTGTAAGTTGCTTGATCACATCTGAGGTCCATTTTTATACTGGATTGTCTGATTTATTTGCTAATGAGACATAGCCAATACATATCCAAAACATGTATTTAGGATATGAGTCTATTGTTGGATATATGTATTGCAGATACATTCTTCCATTTTGTAGGTTGCTATTTCACTCTTCAATGGCTACTTTTAATGGAGAAAAGTTACAAACTTCAAAGTAGTGAAATTAATTCATCTTTTGCTTTAGAGTTTGCGCTTTCTGTTGCCTTCTTTAAAATATCCTTGTTTATGCCAACATAATGGAGTTAGTCTCCTGTGTTATTTTTAGAAGCTTATTATTTTACTTTCCATAGATCTATAGTGCACTTGGTATTTATTTTTGTGCATATGGTGTGAAAGTAGGAGTCAAGATTAATTTTTTTTCATATGACCATCAAATTGACTTAGCACTATTTATTGAAAAAAACTTTTGTCCTCACTGCTGCACCTTTGTCTTAAGTATCCTCAGCTCTCCATTTTGTTTCATTATTTTATCCTGTGCCAATACCACACTGTCTTACTAAACTTTATATTATAAGTCTTAATATTTGATAGTGTAAGTCTTTCAACTTTTTTTGCCCCAAGATTATATAGACTATTCTTGGCCTTTTGAATTTCTGTATAAAAAGTTTTAGAATTATCTTGTCATTTCTCTCTCTCTCTCTCTCTCTCACTCTCTCACACACACACACACACCAACTTTTTGGGATTTTGATTGAATGAGTAAATCAATTTGAGGAGAATTGATATATTTAGAATTTAGTATACCAGTTCATGAACTTGTATATCTCTCCATTTATTTAAGTTATTTAAAATGTCTTTCAGTTAGAGGGTTTTGCACATCTTTCACTAGATTTACTTCTAGGTATTTGATATGAAGACATAGATGTGTAGTTATTTGGGCTTTATTTGAGAGTGAGTGAGCAAGTGCAAGAGTGAGCTTGAGAGCATGAGCAGGGGGAGGAGCAGAAGGAGAAGCAGGCTCCCCACCTACCCTGGAGCCCGACGGAGAGCTGGAACCCAGGACCTTGGGATCATGACCTTAGCTGAGGACAGATGCTTAACAGATTGAGCCATCCAGGTGCCCCTGCCCAATCTATTCTTGATTGAATCTGAATGCTTGTGATATCAGAAAGCTGTCTCGACTTAGTTTAGACATAACACAGACAGTAGTATTCTGTATGGAAGGTGTTCAGAGATCTAAGAATTAAAAGCCAAACTTAGCTGTAGCAGTATGGCCAGGTATTTTATAGTGAGACAGACAGTTTCTGTACCAAATATTTGGATGTTGAAACATGAAATGCTTATGAAATCATATTGCACAACTGTATGAAAACATTAAAATATGGACATTTGATATTACTGTGCAGTAATACTTCTTGGTTGAATGAAATGCTGTACAATTTAGGTGTGGTTTTAATTTCAGTTAGATAATCATTTCACCATGGTTTTACATATTGAGAGTGGAGATAATTAAGTATCAGAGTATATGTGTGTGGAAGAGTAAACTGTAATATTGAGACATAATATACTATGATGTGATTATAAAGTGGATGTCTTCAAATTTGTGACTTGTGACAATTTTTATTCCTAGAACTTTGAGGAATGAAGGAAATATCTAGTTGTAAACTTTAGCAAATTAACATTTCTGTGCCTTCATTTCTTTATCTGCATAAGAGGAATAATGTACCCCTGTTGGAAAGGACTTAGAATGGTGTCTGATTCATACTAAGTGTTAGTACACATTATTCTCGTTGTCATTATTGTTTTTCTGCAGATATGTAAACACCAAGAGGGTGTTTTATTTTCCCTTCCCTATTTTCCCTTTGTATAGGTACTTTGTTTTATTCACTATCTTCAACACCTTCTGTTACTACATTGTATAGGTACAATGCCTGCATCCATGGAGCTTGCAATCTAGTCTGTACATATTGTAGATAATAAGTCATGTTCATAATAAGGCAGATGAATACAAGCATCATGCTCCTATAGGAAACTAATGAGGGATCCCTGGGTGGCTCTGGTTTAATGCCTGCCTTTGGCCCAGGGTATGATCCTGAGGTCCCTGGATCGAGTTCCACATCGGGCTCCAAAACATGGAGCCTGTTTCTCCCTTTGCCTGTGTCTCTGCCTCTTTCTCTCTGTCTCTCTCATGAATAAATAAAATCTTTTTTTTTTTTTTTTAAGGAAACTCTAATGATTTATAGAACATCTGTTTACTGATTTTTTTTGCAATGACTTGTTTTATATCCTTGTTTAAGTTGAAATCCTGAAGGGAATGTTAGGCTGTGGGTCTCATCGTTCTGCAACTTTTTGCTTGAACTACTGATAATTGAGTCCTTTTTTGGTGCTAAGATGTCCTGGGAATTGAAAGACTCAGGTTTAAATTCTAGTTTTACTGCTGATTTTGTGCACGACTCTGAGCAAGTTACTTCTTAATCTTGTCTATAATTGAATGTACTGAATGATTTTCTAGCTCTCATTTTGTTATCAGTCAGCTTCTCCAAATTATATTCTGCAAGGAGAGGGGAGCAGGAATCCATTGCCTGGAATATATATTTGTCTTATAGCTGAATGCTGAAATATAAATGTTGAGCTCATATTTCATAATTGCATTTTGATTTATTTATAGATGCCAGAAATGGGTGGAGAATTGTAGGAGAGCAGATTTAGAAGATAAAACACCTGATCAACTAAATAAACATTATCGATTATGTGCCAAACACTTTGAGACCTCTATGATCTGTAGAACTGTAAGTAATAGAAGAGCTTCGATTCTTTGTTTTCTCTCTCAGTATCTGTTTGGAAATTGTAAAACTTTATTAATGTTTGAATGTATCCTTGCACCCCACCACTTTTTTTTTTCCACCACTTTTTTTTAAAGATGAAGACGAATTTGGAACTGAATAGTATCTATTTTGTTCTTCAAAACCTGGGATTTTTTTTTAACCCCCGTTTCTGATGCCCCATTCCTACTCACCAGGGGTTGCCATTTTTACACTTCTTATTCAGCCTTCAGAGAATTTTGGATGATTATTAAAGTGTTTAAGGTAGAGTTTGTTTTTACTTGGAGCAGCTTCTCCAGAGCTTTTTTTATAAGTGAAATCTTCATTGATAAATGGAGCTTTTTGTTTTCATGTTTTCATATGTGCTGTTAGAATCAACCCTTAATTTTTATGTGCAAGTTACAACAAGAAGCAAATCATATAATTAATATGAAAAACATTTTCCATCAATAATTTGCAATTTCATTTCAAAACCTGGATCTCTAGCCTTACTGCTGTCAACTCTGTGAGTTTGGCCAAGTCACTTTCCCTTTCTGGGCCCCAGATACTAATAAGGATATTAAACGAGATAATTCCTGAGATCTAACATTTTTAACCCTCTGTAATTCTATTATTGCTGTGACTTATAGGAGACACAAATAAGGCAGATTTGATTGAAATAAAGCAGATCTGAAACACTTTAGAAACTAGTTAGGAAGACAGTTTTGTTAAATAATATATTCTTGTTTAGGTATAACTGATGTATCATCTCAGATATTGGGATAGACATAAACTTGATTTGAAGATACACTATATATTGTTATGCAGCAATGTATTTTGATATTTTTTTCAGATACATTTTGCAGAGGCATCAGAAAACTAAAGAATGATTGGGTTATTTTATTTCTCAAAATTAATTGAAGCAGATACTTGTGAAGTCATTGGGAGGTGAGCCAATTCCGGTTCAACAGTTTAATCACAAATATTTGAGGGATATTTTTGCCTTGCTGTGTAAGAGGGTAATAATGATCAACCAAAATAAGGGATTTCTTGTATTTAAAAGGCAAACTACTTTTATGTTCTTGACATTAAGTAAAAATATCCCAAATTATTATTTTAAAATACAAGCCATATGCATTTTTATTTTAGTAATAGATATAGTCTCTTAAATAGATAATTCCAATAAGATTAATGTGAGAAATATAAAATTATAG
This sequence comes from Vulpes lagopus, assembly GCF_018345385.1. Classification (NCBI taxonomy): domain Eukaryota; kingdom Metazoa; phylum Chordata; class Mammalia; order Carnivora; family Canidae; genus Vulpes; species Vulpes lagopus. Next base: position 27,359,669 of record NC_054838.1, on the reverse strand, counting down.
TTTAATCATATTCATGTTTAGTCAGAGCATAGGACAGAAAGAAGAGCTGTTTTTTTAAATCTCCACGTTTCTTCAGTCTTGAATAACACAAATACGAGAAAATGTTCTTTCTACACGTGTAGAACTTCATGTAGTAGTAAATTTTTTTTTTACTGCTATTGCTGGCTTATATGATATCTATATCCAAATGTTTGAGAGTTTTGGCTTCATTAGTTTGGTGTTGAAGGTCTCATCAGTAGACATTCATAGTTAGTTCAACCAAAGCCTAATAGAATCTTTGATGGTAGAGTAACATCACTGCTTTATGCTCAAACTTTAGTTCAGCAGTTAAAGATTAAATCTTGATACTGAGTTAAAACGATCATGCACATAAACTGAATATAGTTCTTTTTGGCATATAAACTTATAAGTAAATATTTATGAAAAGCAACATGTTTTAATTCATGTTCTATCTTTTGATTTGTGATAGCTTTGCTTTTTATATAGCAAATTAATTTGATTTGAATTTAAGAAATTCATTAGGAACATTTTATCCCTCCTCTCCTTGTTGAATAATTGGTAAGATATCAAGAGTTGACTGTGTATGTTGTGACATTTGCTAAATGGGGAAGATGAGATGTTTGGGGTATAGTATAGTTTTTGCTCCCTTCAGTGGTTGTATGCCTAATCAATCTCCGATTCAAACTTCCTAGTAGACTCAGGATGCTTGGACTTCCAGACTCAGCACTGGAAGCTGAGTGTCATTAAGAAATAGATTTTTTTTTTTAAAAAAAAGTTGTTTTCTTCTTTGTGTTTTCTGTGAGGTGTGGGGTTGAACTAGAAAATATTGAATCTGAATAGAAGTACTTCCCAAATGTGTTTAGCAACTCTTTAGATAAAACCCGCGATAGTGTGTTCCCTTTAGTTATATATGTTTCTTCATATCATTCTAACCTTCCTTTCCTGGGTGAAAAAACATAGGAGTTGTTATTTTTGTTTGGCATATGAACATGCTTTAATAGTCAGCTTTGAAACAATCAGTGCTCCAGAGAAAGCTTTTTAAAAAGAATGTTTTGTCTTTGTCAATGCAGACATGTGAAGAAATTAAGGGCACTGTTTCTTTGCACTAGCTGGGGGGAATGTATGCAGTTATTCATCTGTTGCTCTTCCTGTTAATAAACCTCTTGTCCCTATCTGACCTCTGGGTTGGCTGTTGAAGACTATCAACATCTAAGTATGCATCCAGCTTCTGGCCAGGTTGGATTAGGTTAACAGGAATTAGAATAGAGAATGGTCATCCTTCAGTGATAAAAACATTAGAATTAGAAATTTAGAAATACCTAGTTCAATGTTTGCAAAAGTCCGATTATGCATATCATGATATAAATGGATTCAAGTGGCACAGGAATCAATTTTTATCTTGGGAGTTTTACAGTATGTGTTAAAAATATAAGTAGCTCATCAAAATCATTTTATAGTTTAATGCTAACTTAAAAATGAGTAGATTATGTAAAAGTGCGGGTGATGGTACGCAAGCATTATCATTAGCATGTGAATAATTTCATTTTGGGAGATACTGGTCTAGTTCAATACTTGAATTTTATCAGAAGAGGAAACTGAGGTCCAAAAAGGGAAAGTAAAAAAAAAAAAAGGGGGGGGGGGGGGAAAGTATTCGGCCAGGATCTCCTAGTGAGTAACTGGTAGAGTTTGGACTAGTTCCTAGGTCTCCTGTGTCCCACCCAGTCCAATATTATTTCACTGTACCTTGATGCTTCTTAGTAATAGTAGTGAAAGTAGAGTGAACAGCAGGTAAAGAAGAAAAGAATTATTAAGAACACATAAAGATAGATTGATAAACTTTTGTGCCTGCTGTAGATTTGGTGGCTCATGGAAGGGCAGAACAGATGGAGTTGCTGGGAGGATGAATTAGAAGTATATATGCAAAATGCAAATACATTTAATTTTCTGTGCCTACCATCAATTCCATTCCTTAATTTAAAATAGTAAGATTACCAGAAGGGCAAAAATGCAAAAAAAAAAAAAAAAAAGAAAAAAAAGAGTTAGAAATGATAAGCTTATCTAGACTGACATCATCATTCTATAAGTCTCTACACTTTAGAGCTAGAGTTGGAGGAGTACAGGGAAGTCATTAACAAAGCATTTTCTTTATGTGTAATATATTTTTGCAGACTGTCTCTGAATTAACACATTTTTCTTTTTCAGAGTCCTTATAGGACAGTTCTTCGTGATAATGCAATACCAACAATATTTGATCTTACCAGTCATTTGAACAATCCACATAGTAGACACAGGAAACGAATAAAAGAATTGGTACGTCAATGTGCTTTTGGCTTTCCCACCTCCTGTAATACTATGAAATCAAATATAGAGGCACTAATGTTAAAATTGAACCCAAGTTACTCTCTATTTCAAAGGTAACACAGGAGGTGAATGCTGTGGTTATTGAAGTAGCATGGATGTAAGATGATTAATTTAGTATTTAAATTGGAAAATCTTTCTCAAATTTAGCCTGTTGATACTCATTGACTTGGGCCAAAGTGTGCTGTCAGCATGAAACCACTAGTACATTCCTTTCCTGGGGAGGAAAAAAAAATAACAAAAAAACACTACCTTTTCTTTTGTAGTAAGGAAAGTGGAGCTGAGGGATATTTCCAGAATTCAGCACAAAGGGATAAAGAAAGGGAAAGTATAAAAGTTAAGACGTGGATACTTTTACCTAAAGGTAACGGTTCTATCACTATTAAGTACTGGCAGGGTTAGAAAAAGCTTTTAAATCTCTGTATATGACATCATTTATGCATGTTTTTATATTCCTTTGATACTCTTTAGTTGTAATGATTGAAACCTACCTGTATTTTGTTGATGTTAGGTGAACAACATTAAATTACTGAGACTCCTTAGTCTGTGACATTCTGTCATCATTGCCACCATCAAGACCCTTATTTTTCTTCCCCTTCCCACTATTCCCATTCCCATTTCCTCTCCTCCTTTTGGTATCCATGCTAATGTATTTAATATTTGTCATTTCAGTCTATCTACTGTGTGCTTTCTTAAGACAACATTTATCTAATTTTCTCATCTTTTCTGTTACTATATTTACCTTTCATATTTAGATCTTTGATCCATTTATAGTTTGTATGTCTTTATTACCATAGCTTTATAATAAGTAAGGTTACTTTCAAATATAGTGATTTAATAACTGTTCTTTTTCAAAGTTGTCTTAGCTATTTGTGGACCTTATTCTTCCAGAGGAATTTGAGAATTCTTTTGTCAAGTTATAGAAATTGTATGGGGATTTTCATCATGAATGCTTTGAATTACCATTTTTCCAATATTAATTAGTTCTATCCATAAACAAGAAAACAGCTATCAGGTAATAACAGTCATTGACAAAACTGAATATTCATTCTTTGAAAACATGATTAAAATACTTTTAGAGGCACCTGGGTGTTTCAGTGGGTTAAGTGTCTGCCTACAGTAGGTCATGACTGGAGGGTCCTGGGAATCACTGCTCAGTGGGGAGTCTGCTCCTCCCTCTCCCTTTATCCCTCTCCCTGCTCCTGCTGACTCTGTCTCAGATAAATAAAATCTTTAAAATAAAATAAAAATACTTTTAGGAGTGTACAAAATCAAAAATCTGAAAAAACTTCAGGATTTTTGCTGCAGTTCTTTAAAAGATAACAATATGGGGATGCCTGGGTGGCTCAGTGGTTGAGTGTCTGCCTTCAGCTCAGGGTGTGATCTTGGGGCCCCGGGATGAGTTCCACAGTGGGCTCCCTGCATGGAGCCTATCTATCCCTCTGCCTCTCTCTCTGTGTCTCTCATGAATGAACAGATAAATAAATGAGGACAATATGTACATCTTCCTTAAATTACTTCCTAAATTCACTATGGTTATTGTTGGTATAGATTATGTATTCTGGTTGAGATTGTTTCTGGCAATTTTGAAGTCCCCTTTTCATTCATCCTAATAGTTCACCAAGTTTTCTATGTAGTTGATTGTATCATCCTCCAGATTTGCCTCTTCTTCCAGTTCTCATAATTTAAAATTTTCCTGTTGCCTGTGTTAGTCAATCCCCTAATGTGTTGAACAGCCCAGGAATGTCACAGCTGGTTCATTTGCCTCGTTGCATTAAGTGTGACATTTGTTGATATTGTTAGATAGTTTTATCAAGTTAAAGAGATTTCTTTCATTCTCTTTTAGTCCTAATGTTCAGAATTTTTATCATGACTCATTGAACTTAGAAGCTTTCACTGCATCTATTGAGTAGAGAAGTTGACTTCTTTTTTAAGGCAGTGAATAACATTGATGGATTTTCTGCTGTTGAATCATCTTTGCGTTCCTGTGATGAACCCTAATTGATTGCAGTATCTCTCTTTGATTTAGTTGGTTAATATTTAAGATTTTGCATTTATAATTTTAAGTGTTGTCCTGTAATTTTCTTTTTGTGTACTCCTCTTATCCAGTTATGATACCAAGATTCTATTATAAAATTAGTTGGATAACTTTTCTTTTTGTCCTCTCAATTTTTCTAAAAATACTTGTATAAGGTATATACTATCTGCTCTTGAAAGTTAAACCATAAAACCATCAGAAGGCTTGGGGTAGATGAGGGAATGTTTTGATTGCCATTTTGATTTATTTATTGTTTTTCTCTTCTTAAGTTTTATGTATTTTCAAGAGTTTATGAACTGCATGTAGGATTTTGGAATGCTTGTTTTTTTTTTTCTGAAACTAAGGTTTTAATAGTGTTTGCAAAGAAATAGTAGTTACTTTTATCAGTGATTGCTGCACTTGTGGGCTATTGTATTGGTTTCTTCTTGATGTAGGAGATTTACTTTTTCCTCTTTTTCTGGCTTCTTGAATGTTCAGCTCATATTTATGTGTATTCAAGGCTCAGTGTGTTTTAGCTGTATCCCACAATCATAGAGAGCTTTCATTGATTAGCCAGGAGTGTTTTATAATTCCCCTAGTTCTTTAACATAGGATTATTTTTGTTTTTAGTTTCCAGGTATTAGTTTATTTTTAAAAACCATATTGTAGGGACGCCTGGGTGGCTTAGCAGTTAAGTGGCTGCTTTAGGCTTGGTGTGAGCCTGGAGTCCTGGGATCTAGTGCATGGGCTCCCTGCATGGAGCCTGCTTCTCCCTCTGCCTGTGTCTCTACCTCTCTCTCTCTCTCTCTCCCTCTCTGGGTCTCTCATGAATAAATAAATATAATCTTAAAAATATATATATTGTTTTTATTTGGAGTCTTGTTGTTATTAAGTGATACATAAAGGATATAGTCTATGTGATACTGATTCTTTTCTACTTTTTGCATCTGTTACTGCTATTGAAGTCTGATGCCAGCCCAATTCTTGTTCTTTTTTGAGATGATCTGCTTTTTTCCCTCAAAGTCTTTATTTTTTTTTCTCTATATTTGACATTTGTGTTAAGTATGTCTAAATGGTTTAATTATCTGGACTCACATCTCTCATATCTTTAAGTTCTGAGAAATCCACAGTTTTTATTTCTTCATGCATTTCTTTCCCTCTGTTTGTTTTTCTGGTATTTCTCATAGATGAGTGCTGACACTCCACAACAGTCTTCCACATCAGCGTTCTTAATAATATGTAGTAGGGGTGAGGCACTGGGCCACTTACCACTCTGTGTCTCTCGTTTCCCTGTATTCTGCCCCAACTCACATGCCTTACTACAGACATACTCTTGCAGGTCCACTATCCTTGCTATTGCAGCTCACACGATTAGGAGGGAATGTTCCAGATTGGCTAGCCTACTGACGTTTCTTGTCAGCAGTATTTTGTTCCCATATTGCCTACCAGGTACCCTGTTAACTCCAGCTGTCACTGGTTTTGCTGCTTCTCAGCCCCAGGCTGATAATTCTAGTAGTCAATGTTGCCCTAAAAATTGCCTAAATATGGGCAAAATGGGGTGGGTTGTGATTTAAGCATTGTGAGGGGTCAGAGGGAGATAAAAGGACACAACTGGAAAGTTCTTCCTCAGTCCTGTAGGACTGTAGGACCCCTGTAGGTATGTACCACTTGGCCCTCTGCTGCTGTGTGCATCCATTTCTCTTCCATACTGGCTCTGTGTTACTCTCTGCTTCCCAGGGATTTCTCATAGCTCTTGTGTTAGGTTCTGGGATCCAACAACTCTCCCCTACATGGCGTGCCCCACTATTGGATTGAGAGGGACATGATTTGTGACCCCTTGGAATGCCCATCTTATACTTTCGTGCCTTTTATTAGCCAGCAAACACTTATAACCCAAAATGATGATGATTTAGGTATAAAGTAAGTTAAACAATGTATTCCTTCCCCTCTAGTATTTTATCATGAGCTTGGAGTTATTAGGTAAATTGTAGTTCTGGCTTTTCTGTCATCTCTGTTTAAAGAATGTTTTCTTTAGAAGGAATTTATGCTCTTAAAGGAATTAAATTTGAATCAAGATATGCTTTTTACTTATGAATCTATAGTGATGAATTAGAGTTGTTTTCTTAAAGGTGTTTTTTTTTTTTTTTTTTTCTTATCATTTAGAGTGAAGATGAAATCCGGACACTGAAACAGAAAAAAAGTAAGTGATAGTGTTAATGACTCAACTTCTGAATGCCTTTTAAAAAGGCCTTGACCTGGTAAGAACAAATAAATAAGTTTTATATCCAAAACCTACCGTGAGAATGATGTAAGAGTGTAGTAGGCATTGTCTCATGGTCTAGAATTGTCTGAGACTGAAGTGTTAGTTTAGTTTCTTGATTGAGAGCTATTGTGCCATACACTTTGCTTCTCCCCACTAGGGCTGTGTTCTCAGTGTGGTAGGTTCTCAGTGTGGCACACAGAGTGTCCTAACGTAGAAAAGGGGAGTCCACAGTAACGACAAGAGCAGAATTTTTGTCCACCCAATGTGCGGTGCATATTAAGTTCTAGATACCTTTTTAAGGAATACATGTTATGGGAACACTTAGCCCAATAGAGGGTAGGAGCCAGAAGTCTTTCTGTAGGTACTGATGTCTGACCTGTGTCACCTGAGAATGAGGACTAGAAGTCATTTTTGTTCTTGTCAGTGGTTACTGTTATTTCTCCTTCTTTGTCTTCTACTACTACTGTGTTGCTATTATTATTACTATCATTAACATAACTGTGTTGTACTAAGTCTTTATTCTAAGTGCTTTACTTAATTGACTTAATTCTCACAGTAGTCCTAGAGTAAGTACTGTTATTTTCCCCCTCTGTTATATGAGGAGACCTGGAGTTGGGCAAAGGAGGCAAGAGTATTTTGTGCAGAAGTAGAGTGGTTTGAAGCAGAGTGCCTGATATGGGCAGTTATACTCACTTTGTTATTGGAACTTCTAATATCCCATGATGTTCAGAAAATGAACCTAGAAGGGATCACAGGCAGGGTCCAGGATTGTGTGTATGACAGTGGGCAGGGCACTAACCTCAATGCCTCGGTTTTCCTATCCAAATACAAAGAGATTAGGCTGATAATTCTAGTAGTCAATGTTGCCCTAAAAATTGCCCAAATATACTTTATGTTTTTTTGGCTTGTGTAACTCTTCTCTCCCATATAAAACTCTAGCTTAATTTCACAGAAACTGCATCAGCATGGGCCTTAGAGTCAGACAGGCTTGGATTTGAATTTTACCTTCATCCTTCTAACTACATCTGTGACCTTGGGCAATTATTTACTTTCCTCAATTTGTCAAATGGGGTTGATAGCACCTGCCTGTAGAGGGAGTAATGTGATCCATATAAATTGCCAACACTGTGCCTCAATAAATATTAGTTCTCTTCTTTTTTCTAAGAGCTCAGACTGTTACTGCTTTTTATATGTTTTATGTGACGTGCCTTGTTAAGCTTATCATTTCTTTATTAACAGCATTTACGTGTAGGACTAAAATATATCTATACAGTCTTTGTCTCCTCCACTAGAATGTGTCTTATTTTAACCTCTATATCCAAGTCTGTGATCCAGTATGTGTCTTGTGAATGTTGAATGGATGAGTTTGTGAATTTTAAATATTTAACCAATCAAAAATACAATTTTTTGTTTGTATGTTTCTTCATGAGCCTGTTTATAAAATCAGTTCTCTGTTTTCTAGTTGATGAAACTTCTGAACAGGAACCCAAACATAAAGAAATAAACAACAGCAATGCTCAGAACCCCAGTGCAGAAGAAGGGGGTGAAGAACAGGATGAAGACATTTTACCTTTGACTCTCGAAGAGAAAGAAAACAAAGAATACCTAAAATCTTTATTTGAAATTTTGATTCTTATGGGAAAACAAAACATACCTCTGGATGGGCATGAAACTGATGAAATCCCAGAGGGTCTCTTTACTCCTGATAACTTTCAAGCACTGCTGGAGTGCCGGATAAATTCTGGTGAAGAGGTTCTAAGAAAGCGTTTTGAGACAACAGCAGTTAACACATTGTTCTGCTCAAAAACACAACAGAAACAGATGCTAGAAATCTGTGAGAGCTGCATCCGGGAGGAAACCCTCAGAGAAGTGAGAGACTCTCACTTCTTTTCCATCATCACTGATGATGTAGTGGACATAGCAGGGGAAGAACACTTGCCTGTGTTGGTGAGGTTTGTTGATGAATCTCATAACCTGAGAGAGGAATTTTTGGGCTTCTTGCCTTACGAAGCCGATGCGGAAATTTTGGCTGTGAAATTTCACACTACAATAACTGAGAAGTGGGGGTTAAATATGGAATATTGTCGTGGTCAGGCTTACATTGTATCTAGTGGATTTTCTTCCAAAATGAAAATTGTTGCTTCTAGACTTTTAGAGAAATATCCCCAAGCTGTCTACACACTTTGTTCTTCCTGTGCCTTAAACATGTGGTTGGCAAAATCAGTGCCTGTTGTGGGAGTATCTGTTGCATTAGGAACAATTGAGGAAGTTTGTTCGTTCTTCCATCGATCTCCACAACTGCTTTTGGAGCTTGACAATGTAATTTCTGTCCTCTTTCAGAATAATGAGGAAAAGGGTAAAGAACTGAAGGAAATCTGCCATTCTCAGTGGACAGGCAGGCATGATGCTTTTGAAATTTTAGTGGATCTCCTACAAGCACTTGTTCTATGTTTAGATGGTATAAATAGTGATACAAATATTAGATGGAATAACTATATAGCTGGTCGAGCTTTTGTACTCTGTAGTGCAGTAACAGATTTTGATTTCATTGTTACCATTGTTGTTCTTAAGAATGTTCTATCTTTTACAAGAGCCTTTGGGAAAAATCTCCAGGGGCAAACCTCTGATGTCTTCTTTGCAGCCAGTAGCTTGACTGCAGTGCTGCATTCTCTAAATGAAGTGATGGAAAATATTGAAGTTTATCATGAATTTTGGTTCGAAGAAGCCACAAATTTGGCAACTAAACTAGATATTCAGATGAAACTCCCTGGCAAATTCCGCAGAGCGCAGCAAGGTAGTAACCTGGAATCTCAGCTCACCTCTGAAAGTTACTATAAAGAAACTCTAAGTGTTCCAACAGTGGAACACATTATTCAGGAACTGAAAGATATATTCTCAGAACAGCACCTCAAAGCTCTTAAATGCTTATCTCTTGTACCCTCTGTCATGGGACAGCTCAAATTTAATACATCGGAGGAGCACCATGCTGACATGTACAGAAGTGACCTGCCCAATCCTGACACACTCTCAGCTGAGCTGCATTGCTGGAGAATCAAGTGGAAACACAGAGGGAAAGATATAGAGCTTCCATCCACCATTTATGAAGCCCTACATCTACCAGACATCAAGTTTTTTCCTAATGTTTATGCATTGCTCAAAGTCCTATGTATTCTTCCTGTGATGAAGGTTGAGAATGAACGCTATGAAAATGGACGAAAGCGTCTCAAAGCATACCTGAGGAACACTTTGACAGACCAAAGGTCAAGTAACTTGGCTTTGCTTAACATAAATTTTGATATAAAACATGATCTGGATTTAATGGTAGACACATATATCAAACTCTATACAACTAAGTCAGAGCTTCCTACAGATAACTCAGAAACCATTGAAAATACCTAAGAGACTTTAAAAGTAGGCTTTCTCTTATGTTTGATATTTGGAAAACTCTGTAAGAAATTTGAAACATCTTACAGAAAGAAAAACTGTCAGGTGTATGTAGGCCACTTAATCACTGAATATCTTGACTTATTGACCTCTCATTAAGTACATTAGCCATTGATAATCTGCCTATTTAAAATGGCCCCTGATTGAACTCCTGTGCTTTGGAGACATAACTGTTCTTCCAGAAGATAGCATTGAAAGTGCCACATTACACTTCTACAGGATCTCTGCTAATAGCACTTGGGAATTGTTTTAGTTAAGTCATTTTAGACATAACATTTATTATCACTGGATCCAATTGTCGGGTATTTGAACTATCAGTTCTTAGGAGAAAATAGATTTTCAAGAGGTGTCGGAAGAAGGAGTACATTTTGTAAAATGTTACAATGAAGCTCATGAGTGACCTTTGAATAGTAGGGGTTTTAGTATGTTAAAAATCTATAATGGAGTTAAGGGAGTTACCAGAGAGAAAAGTGAGCTTGCCAAGCAAAGACTTCTGTGTAGATTTTGTCTTTATCAAATGAACTTAAAGGAACAAGTTATACTTAAGGTTTGAATGAGAGAACCTGCTATTGTTCCACATTGGGTTGTTGCTGTTTACATTCCTTTGTTGAGCCTACATCCTCATGAGTTGTTTAGCAAGTATATGTTGAACATCTATGTCTTCGTAAGCTTTTTAGCAGGTGTATGTTGAACACCTCTGTTCATGGTCAAGACAGGATCAGAGGCCATGGATACTGACAACTGATTTGTCTGTTTTCCTCTGTCTTTTTCCATGACTATATCTACTGCCTCGTCTTGATTTATAAACAAAACCTGGAAAACCTACAAAAATAAGTCTTTTGTGGTTATCTAGGAATAATACAGAAAATATTGCTGTTATTTTTGGTGAAGAAAATCAATTTTGTATAGTTTATTTCAACCTAAATAAAATGTGAATTTTGTTTAAAGTTCAGGTACATTATTTTTGGTGAGAGACAAAATGGACTCATGGTAAATTCTTTTTTCAAAAATATCACCTTCACAATTGAAGATAGGTTTTTTTGGAGGGGGGGCATTTGGTGGAGTGGGTGGTCATATGGTTTACTACTTGGAGTATATAAAAGACAGTTAAGAAATTACTAAATCATAAGGTTTCTCTAACTGATATTTTTAAATATGTGCTATATGACCCCATTACAGGTTTTCAGGATTTGTATAATTGTTGATGGCTAAAATGTAGATGAATTAATGTAGTTGCAGAGATGTCGTTGAATTATTTTATGTGGGATATGTTAGTGTTAACTTGAGTTTCTGAAGACAGAATGGGGTGCATTTGCAAAGTGCAGGCCTTAATGATAGCTGGCAGTGCGTTTCCCTATCATGGACAAGGCTGGCAGATATGTCAAATCAGGACACATTACCCATGTACATTATAAAAAAGATAACAGAGTTTATCTTATAGCCAGAGCTCTAAGAAGTGCCTCTGTCTTTGGCAGAAAGAACTGATCAGGTTCATGGTGGCAGGATGACAATGAAGGAGACAGAGCTGGCCTTCTAATACCTGCTTCTAGTTCTTAGGACACTTGGGGAGCCTAGGTGGGGCTAAGTGGGTTGGGCTTCTGAGTTGAGCAACCGACTCTTGAGTTGAGCGACCGACTCTTGATGTCAGCATCATGAATTTAAGCCCTACATTGGGCTCTGTGCTGGGCATGGAATCTACTGAAAAAAAAAAAAATGGTGTGACCTTGGTAGATTATTTAACCTAGGTATGTTTCCTCAGCTATAAAAAACCCCACTTACGGTTGTGCTGTGAAAGGGTAGATAATTCATCATCGATTACCTATGACTGCTTAACAACATCCCAAAACTTAGTGACTTAAAAAATGTTTGTCATTTCTCAGTTTTGTGGCTTGGTTCTTTTTCTAGTCTCATGTGGGCACTCTGCATTCAGCTGGCAGATTGGCTGGGGGCTGGGTGGAACAGCTGGCCCTCTCCATGTGGTCTTTTATATCTTGGGCTTAGTGGTCTCAGAGTACCAAGAAGGCAGAGGCAATGGCATCAAAGCCTGAGCTCAAGAACTCACAGAACACTACTTTTACCACATTCTTTTGGTCAAAGCAAGTCATAAGGCTGGCCCAGATTCAAGGGATGAGGAAACAGACTCCTCGTCTTGATGAGAGGAGCTGCAGAATACAGCTCTGTTTGCTGTCCATCATAATAATGTATGCAAAACAGTCCTGCAACTAGCATTGGTTAAACAAATGCCCATCATTTGTTTTTATAATCTGTGTATGTCCTCTAAATTAATATGAGAATTTGTTAAAAGCCCCCAAACCGTAATTTATTTTCACAAACTGATGTTTGAAAATAGATTGAATCATTGGTGGTCTCCCCACACACAAAACTGAGATTGTCGTTATTACAAGATTAGATAGAAAGTGGTAGGCATTGTGACTATTTATTCCACAAATATTAGATGAGTGCCAGGTTTAAGTGCTGGCAATAGCAGATGCACTTTCTTACGCACTGGAACTTATGTTCCTGAGTTGGTTCATAGGACTACAGTTGTACTTATTTGTAATGACACAGAGTTAAGTGGATCAAATATTCTAAAATTAAAAGAGGACATGTAGGGTATCCATAAAAGCCTGTGCTTTAAAAAAAATTTATATTAAATCTAAACAGTTTGCAAAATATACTAGAAAATAGATTTAAGACTTAGGAAATCTAATTGGAGAAATTTTTGCTTTTGACATATCCACTGTCATTTTTGAGGGGGAAAAAGTTACACAGTTGAAGCCTAGTGTAGGATTTGTTTCCTTAAAAATAAATGAGAACAAATGCTTTATTAGTAATTTTGTGTAATTTTTATTTAATTCTTAACAAAAACCTTGAGGTAAATAATCACTGAGTTGAAAGAGACCTCTCTTGGGGCCAGTTCCTCTTCAGTAACTTAATTGGATCTGGTTTTTATTTCATTTTAGGGACAGCTACTTTTAAAGTTCTATTTAAAGTGAGTGATTCATAAAACAGGAAAATTGTACTTGCAGTGTTTATTAATATTTATATGATACTTAGAGCTTACAGAGGGCTTTGAATATATCATTCAAGTTCTCTAACTCAAGCAACTATTATCCTCATTTTTCAGTTGAGAAATCAAGCTCACAGAGGTAAATGAATTGCCTCAAATTATATAGCTAATAAATGCCAGAGCCAGGTACTTCAATCCTTCAATCTTAAAATTGATTATGAAAGCCACTTCATTCTTATGGTTTATAAAAGAAATATTTGCTTTAGGAATAGGCTCCTTTTATGTTCCTGCTTTATCCATTGCCAGCTTTCAGCACAGCATCTCTAAAATGTGCTCATTATAGTCGACGTGGATTCTTGAAAAAAAAAAAAAAAGCCCGAAACTTCTGAGACTTCACGAACTGGGTGTAGAAATGCTGCCACCTTTGTTTGGCTGCCAAGACACTGCCACAAAGGGCTGTAGATCCAGGTCCATTTATTTCACGAGAGTGAGTGCAGCTGTCTTTTTGCTGTAATCAAATGCTCCTCTGTAGCCAGCTTTTTGTGGCCAGAAAAAGCAAAGTAATTTTTAGTACAGATTAGCATAAAAATCTCTACTAGATCAGTTTCAGGAAACAATTACTAGCTTAGAAACAACAATAATTGTGATCTATAGGTTGGTTAAAATGGCAGTTAATATCCAGACTTTTTTAAATGCCATTTATTTCGTACTGTGAATACTATATAAATAGAATACACTACCTGCCACTGTATTTGGTTTCATAAATTATTTGGACAGGGTGAACAACAGACTTCAAAACTAAGTAGAGGTAGTAAATCTGCCCTTTTTAATGAGTTTGAATTTACAGTAGTAGTTTAAACATCTGGAAGTTTAAAGTCTTAATTCATTCCAAATGTTCAACGGGGATATATTGCAAAGAGGATATTGTAATTGGGGATCAAGAAAACTACTATTGACTCAATCTGAAGCCTTCCTAATTTTCTATATACACATTAATCACTTAAAACTTGAGAGGCTGACAGTTCAAAGAGAGTAGAGATGGCTCCAGATATCTGAGTAGGCATGTTTCTAGAAGAGTAGCTTTTAAAAGAAGACATAGTTACAACAAGGATAAGGTTTAAATGCTGTTAACATATCTGAAATATGGCCCAATGGTGCTGCTATGTTCTGTGCTTCTTTACTTAATGGGAATGAGGTGGGCTTTGTATAATTGTTCTTAATACTGGACTAAGGGGAGTTACAAGTCCCTGTGACTTAGAAACTGTAATTTTGATTAATGCATCTTGTAATCCAAGAATCTGGTCTGTAGCCAGCACCAAGTATGAGACCAAGCATTCATTTAGTGCGCACTTACCGAGTCCCTGCTGGATGTTTGTTAGGCGTTGGTTTGATTTTCTTAGAGCAAAAACGGTTGTGGTAGCAAGAGGAGGAGTGATCACTGTTTGTGGTAGCTGCTGCTAACAGTGCTCACTCAATGCAAGTCCTGTGCTAAAGTACTTTACCAGGGATTGTCTCATTTAAAATTACCCACCTTGTGAAAAAGATATATCTTCCCTCTTTCTTCAGGTGCAAATGTAAGGATGAGCAGGTTGTATAGCTAGTGATAGTTGGAACCAGGATTTTAGCATGACATAAAGACTTATGAATCTAATTTGTTCCTTGTATTTGCTTTTCATGCTAGTTTCAAATATTGTCTTGAATAGCTGTAATGGTCAATCTATTTAGCCCAGGCATGTAGCTAGGTGTCATAAAGATGAATGAGATGGAGCCCATGCCATGGATGCAAGGGTAGATAAGATTGAGCCCATACTTCGGTGAGCCAAGTCCTGGGGAAGCCAGATCAGCAAGTCAGGAACTGCCAGGAACTGAGTGAAAGGTAGGGTATTGGTATAAGGTCATCCCAACGAGGGTACTTGTGAGAGTGTAAGGAAGCACTTTTATTTACTTTTTATTTTTAAAAGATTATATTTATTTGTTCATGAGATACACAGAGACAGAGACATAGAGGGAGAAGCAGGCTCCTCACAGGGACTCAATCCCAGGACCCGGGATCACACCCTGAGCCGAAGGCAGACAGACTCAACTGCTAAGCCACCCAGGCGTCTCGGGAAGCACTTTTAATCGTTAGGCCAGAACAACAGATAAACTGGGACTATCCAGAGCAAACCAGTACTTATGGTCACTCTAGCTAGAGGAAACCTCATGGTGTGAGTGGAGCAGACTAGAGGGGTGATCTCCCCTGCCCCCAGGTACACCTAGACTGCAAAATGTGAGACCTGTTCTTGTCTCCAATCATCACCCTTACGCCCTTGCTGTTTGCCCTCCAGTCCTCAGCGTAGCTGTCACTTTTCTGGAGGCTCTCTATCCTTGAAATCTGAGTCAAGTAGCCCTTACATGTGCACCCAGACTTGCCTGGCTCTTCATAGATGTAAGCCCTGTGAGAATCTGTGTGGTTTCTACATGTCTTTCCATTTGGAGCTAAGAATAGAGCTAAGTAAAGAGTAGACAACAGCCTTTGCAGAAACCTATAAAAAATAGCAATATTTGTTTCCCCAGGTATTGCTTCATTTAATTGGTGATGGTATATAAAACTAAGTGATATTCACCAATAATTGCCAGTAAGTCCAGTTGGAACAGGTTTGAAGCCACTGAGAAATTGAAATTTGCTAAGAGTAGATCCACCTTTGAAAATTGTATGTGGGACTTCATGACTCTAAATGTTTTTTTGCTAGTCTCTTCCTTCTCAATGAAAACATGACTTGTTATTTTAGGATTAGAAATATACCTATAGGGCAGCCCAGGTGGCTCAGTGGTTTAGTGCTGCCTTCAGCCCAGGGTGTGATCCTGGAGACCTGGGATCGAGTCCCACGTTGGGCTCCGTGCATGGAGCCTGCTTCTCCCTCTGCCTGTGTCTCTGTCTCTCATGAATAAATAAATAAAATCTTTAAAATAAGAAAAAAGAAAGAAAGAAATATACCTATATACAGCTGACCCTTGAACAATGCAGGGATTAGCGGCACTGAGTCCTCTGCCCATTTGAAAATCATGTATAACTTTTGACTTCAAAAACTTTATCAATAAAAAAAAAAAACCCTTTATCAATGGCCTCCGGTTGGCCAGAAGCCTTAGTGATAGTGTAAAGAGCTGATTAACATTTTTGTGTATGTTATGTTATTATATACTATACTCTTACAATAATACCTAATTTTGTTGGGGGGAGTTTTTTGGTATTTCTAAGTTATACAGTTCATCTGAATATTTTCAAATTGCCACAGATCTCCAAAAAAAATTCCAATATATTCATTGAAAAAAATTCACTTGTAAGTGGGCCTATACAATTCAAATCTCTATTGTTCAAGGGTCAACTGTAATAATGTTATTCACTTCCCCCCCCCAAAAAAAGAGTAAGTGATCATTGTGATATTCAGTATCCTATTTAAGGTTTCAAGATATCTGATTAAGATGTATAATATTTCTTTCTCTAACCAGTATTACACATATTAAACTGTAAAATCTGCATGGCAGTAGAGTTTTATAGTTGGAAGGAGTTTTGGAAACTATATAGACAACCTCTCATTTTACAGAGGACTGGACAGGACATCTTGCTCAGGATTACACCACTCGGTGGTGGCGGAGGCCAAGGGAGGACAGAAGTGTCCCAACAGTGTTGTGCTTTGTCATACCACACAGACATAACTGAAGATGGAAAGCCTGAAGGAATCATTTCTTGGCAGGTGAGCAATGTCCACCCTTTAAATTTACTAATGTAAACGGTAATCCTACAAGTATGTCAGCTTTATAGGCGAGAGATTTATTAAGCAGGCTAGGGTATGGGGTTAGTTCTTGGCACATTTCTGGTTTGTGTTACCATAAAATTTGGTTTTGAAAGTGCTTGGTATTGCTTACATCTTATTTGGCAATTCCTATTCTTGGTATGATTTTTTAGAAGAGGACATGTGGTTAGATAATGGATTTGCAAAGTCTTTTTCCTAAAAAATGAAAAGTTGAAAGCTTTCCTTATAACTGCATCTTGTGGGATTTAAACTTCCTTGTAGTAATAGCAGCTGCTGTATGTCAAGCACCTACTATGTACTATGTCCTGTTAAGTACTTCGTATGCATCAGTTATTAGGTTCACCATAACCTGGTGCAGTAGCTCCTGGTATCAAAAGTGACTTGTCCAGGGCCATTCAGTGGTGGAGTAGGATTTAAACACTGACCAACTGATTCTGGTAGACCAGTTTGCTCCTCAGAGTGGAAATACCTACCTTTTTAAGAATGTATATGAAAAGACTTGGAGGAAAGCACATCAAAATACTAATGATTAGGGCAGCCCGGGTGTTTCAGTGGTTTAGCACCGCCTTCAGCCCAGGGCCTGATCCTGGAGACCTGGAATCGAGTCCCACTTTGGGCTCCCTGCGTGGAGCCTGCTTCTCCCTCTGCCTATGTCTCTGTCTCTCTCTGTGTGTCTCTCATGAATAAATAAAATCTTTAAAAAAAAAAAAAGTAGCCTACTGGGACACCTGAGTGGCTCAGTGATTGAGCATCTGCCTTTTGGCTCAGGGCATGATCCCAGGGTTCTGGGATCCCTGCAGGGAGCCTGCTGCTTCCTCTGCATGTGTCTCTGCCTCTCTCTGTGTCTCTCATGAATAAATAAATAAAATCTTAAAAAAAAAAAAAGTAGCCTACCTTTACTAGAAATTTGGTCTTTGCATTACTTGTATGTAAGTTTTCTAAGGGCTGAGACCTTGTCGTGCTCACTGCAATTGTCTCCCACTGCCTGAAACAGTGCCTGGCATGTAATAAGTGCTTCGTATTTGTTGAGGGAATGGGCAAATGATGTGTTCTAGGACTAATGGGAAATTTGGAGTGGCTAGAGGATTAAGAGGAGGGAAAAGCAACTGGAGATGAAGATGGAAAGGTATGTGGAGCTGTCCAATCTCTGAAAACCATTGAAATTCCTGCTCAGGAATTAGCCATCACCCCCTGGTCCGGGCATACTTCCAAGAGATACTAAGCCTAGACCTCTTGCCTTTGTGAACTGCCATAGGAGCAGAGTCTTTCATAGGTGCATAGATGTATGTGGCAGAGTCCAGCCTGCAGTTTCTGGGCATGTTTAGAAAATGAGAGAACATACTTGAACTAAAAAGCAAACTCCACATTGGTCACTGTTAATCATAATTAATAACATCTGTGATTTGTGTAGTCTCCCAAAGTGTCCCAAGTCTTGAGACATGATCCCTTTAGTCCCCACCAGGCCCTGCCACAATAATAACCTTGGCATGTGACTCCCCACTCTCCCCTGCCATATATACCCTCTTATTTATCACCCGTCTTACCCCTTCCTTTCCAAGTCAAGTAATTTCTGCTTTGTTTTTTCTTCTCTTCCTTCCCTTCTCAAACCACAACCCATATAATTTTCACTACCCCCTTCAGAACCTGTTTGTGTCTCGGCTCCAGCCTTTTTATAGAGAAGGGGAGGGAGCAGACCTGGAACAGTATGGTGAAAAGATGTGTACTTTTATTTTTATTTTTTGAAGGTTTTATTTATTTATTCATGAGGGACACACAGAAGCAGAGACACAGGCAGAGGGAGAAGCAGGCTCCCTGCAAGGAGCCCAATGTGGGACTTGATCCCAGGACCCCAGGATCACACCCTGAGCTGAAGGCAGAGGCTCAACCACTGAACCACTCAGGCATCCCAAAATGTGCATTTTTAAATTACCTCCATTACATAGTGGCATTTTCCTCCAGGCTGCAGTTCCTTTTCCAGTTTTGCAGACTTCCTGGGTGCTAGATGATTAAGCACGAAGGAGGCTGCTTGTGCTTTAAAATCATAAGCGATCTCAGTGTTCATTCAAGATTTAAGTCTCTACCCATAGTATGAGATTTATCAGTTTGCTTAAATAATAGAATTAAGGTAATGGTTTCTGCTATGCTTCATATGATACTTAGAAAGGAATTTAATACTTAATGAATGCCTCCTTATGCCAAGCACTGTTATGAGGCACTTTATGTATATAATCTCATTTAAGACTCACATTTTGATGAAGTTGATACATTATCCCCACGAGAGAACTGAATTTCAAGGAAATCATTTGTCTGCAGTCACATGGTCCATGTCCATCCAAAGCCAGAACCTGTGTCTCTACAAAACACTATGCAGCTAGTCTCAACTCCACCACAGCACTCGAGAATGTACCAAGGGTCTTCACAGATGTTGTGTCATCTCAGTTTTCCTTAAAACCTGTGAAAATGGTGGTATCATCCCTAATTGACTTGCCAAAAGTCCCAAAAACCACTGAGACTCAACTTCATGACTCTTCTAGTTCTGTGATTCTCTGACTCAGTCTGGTGTTTGGGCAAGGGGTCCCATGCACATCACTCTGCTAAATGAGGGATTTGAGTCCAGCTCTAGAAGAGCTAGAGCAATGATGGGCTACGCCAGAGGGTCCAGACCACAACCCCTGTGACATCAATGAGAGCAGGGAGATGGGTGCTCATTTCTTTGGGGAGGTCTGGATGAGATTGCCATCCCTTTTCTGCTGATGAGAGTAGACGCAGGCTGGGCTGGGACCTGAAAGCATCAGAGGAAGAGAAAGGGCAGGGTTGGACAAACCAGCTATAAGAAGCAGAGGTTTGGTGTGAGGACAACCAATCAGTGCTGCTGCTTGGGAGCTGTATGGCATTGGGTAAACCATTTCATCTTCCTGACTCTGTTCATTGTGCAGTCACGGGCAAACCTCAACATGGCTGGGAATGCCACTTTGTCTGAGGGAAGGCTTGGCTAACCTGACTGCTGGTTATGGGAAACTACCCCAGAACAAGCAGGAAGTACTGATGATGATAAGAACCTGGAGATTCATTTCTCTTCTTTGCCCTTAAGAGAGAGGTTAGGCAAGTTGTTGCCCCCATCTGGGCCTCAGTCTTTTCATCTGTAAAGCAAGGATACTACTATTTCCATGATTTTCTAAAAGATTTTATTTATTTGAGAGAGTGAGCAAGAGAGAGCGCATTAGCAGGAGTAAGGGGCCGATGGAACGGGAGAAGCAGACTCCCAGCTGAACAAGGAGCCTGACCTGGGGCTCCATCCCAGGACTCTGGAATCATGACCTGAACCAAAGGCAGATGCTTCACTGATTGAGCCACCCAGGTGCCCTGCTAATATCTCCATGATTAAGGAGAAAATAGTCTGCTGTTTATGCTATCATGTCACTGAAATGCTCTGATAGAAAAAAAGCTTCTAGATAAAATTAGGAAAGAATGAGCTTCATACCAAAGGACCTGGAAAGACTTCTTGGAGGAGTGTGGTGTGAGGTAGGTCCTGAAGGCTGGACAGGGGTCAGCAGGGAGGGATGCAGAGTTTGGGTGGACAGCCAGGTCAGCAGACCAGGTGTCCTCCCAGACTGGGAGGCCACTGCTCTTCTCTCCCTTCCCATTCTGACTCCATTAGGGTCTTCCACATTCATAGCTCCAGCCCTCAATGCTCAATTCTAAGAGGCTATTAGTTATGAGACACACTTTTAATTAAGTAGCAGCTTTTAGGAGAATAAAAAAAAAATCTCCACTATAAACACACATTGGTTTTAAGGTGCATCTCGGTTTCAAAACCATTAGTTGTTGTGGGGAGAATGTGTATCTTAGAAGTGAGAAAATACTGAATATGTCACTTCAAAATAAATACTACCCTAAAAAGTTCATTATATAGACCTTGAGACCGATATTCATGTTCCTGTTTTACCACATAACCACTATCATTCTGGGCAAGTCACTCGATTTCCTTAAGCATCAATTCATTTTTTAAATGGCCTATAAATTGCCTGGGCATAGGAGGTGAGCAGTTAAGGTTATTTGAATCTGAATGTTGACTCATTTTGGAAAAAGATCTGTAGAATATATTTGGTCTAAAATTAGGGGTTGCCATAGTTTTTAATAAAAAACCCATATATTGTCATTTTAGGATACTATAACACAAAGCAACAGTTCTCAACTGGGGACGATTTTAACCCTCAAGTGACATTGGGCAACATTTGAAGGTGTTTTGGTTGTCATAATGGGGTGGCGGCAAGCTTCTGGCACCTAGTGTGTAGACAGTAGGGATGCTGCTGAATATCCTCAGTGCACAGGAACCCCACCCCCACCCCCCGCCTGAACAAAGGACATTCTGGCCCCGGATGTCTATAGCATGAGGTTAAGAAATTCTGATACAGAGATTAAGAATGTTGGGGGGCACCTGGGTGGCTCAGTCGGTTAAGTGTCTGACTTTGGCTCAGGTCATAATCCTGAGGGAGTTCATGCTCCAGTCTCACTATCTCTCTCAAATAAGCAAATAAAATCTTTAAAAAAGAGAGATGAAGAATGATTGTACATTTCAACCCTAGGTCTACCACCTACCAGCTGTGTGTCCTTGGGTCAGTCACTTGACCTCTGTCATCTGGGGGGAGAAAGTAACAGTTTCTGCCACAAGACGTGGTTATGAGGATTACTAGGACTTAATGTGTGTAGACAATTACCAGTGGAGACCAGCTTCTAGGAGGCAGCCAGTGAGTGTCAGATGTTAAGGAGTTTACTAGACTGTGAATGTACCTGGTGACCAGTACTAGGACCTCAGATAAGCAAGCTAACTCCTTGTGCCTCAGTTCCTCCACTTGTTAAAAAGAATGTTGTAGAGATCAAATGAAATCTTATGAGATCAAATGAAATCAAGACTATGTAGCACACTGGAAACAATGGAAAATTTTACACATTACATTTGTGTCATTATTACCTCAAACTCCAGTAAGAGAATATTGTGGGCGGGAGCAGTAAACTCTCCTGGGCCAGGCTGTAACTCAGAAGGAACAACAGTGAGAGGAGGCCCTTAGAGCAGCACGTTGCAGGCCCAGCCACAGCTAAGTACATCCTCAGCTGTGCATCCAGGAAGCTGCCTTTATTGCATAGTTACATGCAAACTGCACCCAGGCTCCACATACCACTGTACCCAGAGGAGTGCTTGGCGAATCAGCATACACGCCTGTGCTGCAGGCTCTAAACTCAGGGAAAAAACTACAGCTTAGATGGAAAGAGAATCCTGCAAACCCTTAGCCAGGGATCTGTTCTTGTTCTGCCTGTGTCTTCTTTGGCACTTAGATGAAGGAACTGGATTGCTGGCCTGGACTCCCAAGTTCTGCCTAAACTCTAACCATACTGGATTGAGTGAAGATTATTATCTTTGACAATTATATCAGCAAACGATTATTCAGCAGAATTGTGTCAAGTGATTTACATAAATAAACTCGTAATTCTCAGAACAACCTTGTGAAACATTGAGTATAATGTCCACATTACTGATGATGTCACTGAGACTCAGAGACATTAAGTAACTTGCCCAAGAATGCATAGACAGGTCCATACTAATGTTGACTAACACTCTGCAGTACCCCAAGCCAGAATGTGCAAAGGGCCTGGAAAACACTAGGCACTTAATATTTGCTCATTCAGTTTAAAGAATGAATGCCCAAGAGCGCATCACAAAATGCTTGCCCTTTCTCCAGCTCTGTCCATCCCTGTCTCTCGTCACCTCATCCCCTCTCCTTGCCTGGGCTCCCAGTGCCTGCTCACTCTGGCCAAGAACTTGGCACCCTCTGGGCAGTAAGTAAAATTGTTCTTTAGGGGACCTTCAGTGGTAAGGCAGAAACTAACTTTTCCCACCAGTCCATCATTCCAGGCATGAGCCCACTCTGTGCCAAGCCTGGGGGGCTTGGGAACAGAGAGCTGAGTCATCCTTAGCGCCTTGATCTGAGAGGGAGGGTCCACATGTGTGGGAGGCTGGTGGGGCCAGAGGGAGATTGATGAGAATACCAGCTAGTTACGGGCAGAATAATAAAAGCAACTCTTGAAGGGGAAAGGCTCAGGGAAGCCTTTCCTGGGGGTGAGGCTGCTTTGAAATTTGCATACCTATACTTGGCATAGACTACACAGCTGCCTTCTCATCCATCTCAGTCTATCCTCCATTCAGCGTCCTGGCACCACACAATTGAAAACTAAGAAATAGTCTCTCCAGCAGTTCAGAATCCACACTGGGGAAGAAGGGAGACAAAAACTGCTGCTAAGTACCTACTGTGCCAGGAACTTTCTTCTACTTTATTTAACCTAATACTCTTAAGTGGCCAGTGAGGTAGACACATCCATTGTAGAGTTAAGGAAAATGAACTTCAAAGAGGTTAGGCAATTTGCTGAAGGTTCCAGAGGAAATTGCTTATAGGGATAAACAAGTCAACTGGCCTCTTCCCATTTTGGATTCCTGTGTAGGTCCACCCTCATAGAGCCTCTGAGAGGGGCAGCGTTGGGGTGTCCAGTGGGCTGCAGTGTCTGGGTGGGGAGGGAGGATAGCTCAGTTTCTGTAGACCCCCCACAAAGTTCTTTGATCAGGGGAGTGCTCACCTTCTCCGAAGTGCCTGTGGGGACAATCTAAAGGGCAAAGGCACATACTGTGGCAAGACACCGGGAGATTCATATCCAGAGAGGGGCATTTTTCTCAGGGGCTTTGGACCGGCTTAGGACCCTGTGGAGCCTGTGGAAGAGGCTTAGGAGAGAGGGACGGCTCCATCATCCCTGGGACTGCCCAGGATTGGGCCAGCAAGCTGCTTTGAGAGCGTCAGACCTACAGAGTCCAAGTTCTGCCTGCACCACCCACAATGAATAGGATTGTGGACACAGGTATAACAAGCTCCTGTATGGCTCACTATTAAACCAAGCACAATCATCCCTATTAATGTAATCTTCCGCCCTCTATCCCTCCCTCCGTCATTTCCTCTATTGCACTCAGTAATTACTTCTTTCAATAAGAGTCTGGGGACACTTGTCAAGCATCTTTAGAGTTTTGCCAGAATCCAGGCACCCCCGGTGGCCCAGCGGTTTAGCGCCGCCTGCAGCCCGGGGTCTGATCCTGGAGACCCAGGATCAAGTCCCGCGTCGGGCTCCCTGCATGGAGCCTGCTTCTCCCTCTGCCTGTGTCTCTGCCTCTCAGTCTCTCTCTCTCTCTCTGAATAAATTAAAAAAAAAAAAAAAAAGAATTTTGCCAGAATCCAAAAAGCCACCATCATGGTACATAAAGCATACACAAAACTCATCCATAAAGGATGAGTTAAAACTTCGGCAGGTAGAAATGGGTTAAAACAAAAAGCAGTCAGATGGAATAGATGGTGTGAGCAAAGACAGAGAAGTAATAAAATGTGGAAGAAGTGTGAGCAATAATTTGTCATCACTTAGGCAGTGTTTCCCAAGAATGTTTGACCATGGAGCATCTCATGAGATTAGTGACCTAAGAAATGCATTTCAAAAAAAGGCTGCAGCATAGAGTGTGTGTATGTGTGTGTGTCAAAGAATAGAATAGTGAGTGCAGTGGCATCTGGGCTTGCTGAAAATCAGCACCTCTTCCACAGAATACTGGCCCACAGAGGTTCTCTATAGTCCTGCAACAAGCATGGAAAATACAGTGTCGTCCTCGGGATTCAGGGGAGGAGGCACAGAAGCATATTAAAGACCACTCCCCCACCCCACCGGTCTTGCAGCAAAGATACTTTAATGTTGTTTAACCCTGTGTGGAGCAAACTTACTTCACCATGAGTCCATTTGTTTCAGGGAACATCTTTATTTGGGGGACTAGAGGGCTATTTTTTTTTTTTTTTAATGTTAACATGTACCTATGGTTTGAATACATTTCAAACAGAGCAATGGAGTGTGCTGTGAAAAGTTTTCTTCCCAGCCTTGGCTCCCTTAGACTCCTAGTTTTCTTTTTCCACAGGATAGCTCTTCTGTGTCTTTCCAGAGAATTTTAGGGTTCACAGGATATATGTGTTTTTTTTCTTTTTTTCTTTTTTTCAAAATGCACATGGAGGGGATCCCTGGGTGGCTCAGCGGTTTAGTGCCTGCCTTCGGCCCAGGGTGTGGTCCTGGAGACCGGGATCGAGTCCCTGCGTGGAGCCTGCTTCTCCCTCTACCTGTGTCTCTGCCTGCCTTCTCTCTCTCTCTCTCTCTCTCTCTCTCTCTCCATGAATAAATAAAATTTTTTAAAAAATGCACACGGAGGCAACTGATAAGCACATCTTTTCTGCAGGCATATTCCATCCTAGGGATATGAGATATGTGTTTAGGCATTCCTCTAGTGATGGCATCAAGATCACTTCTAGTCTTTTGTTCATCTGAACTAGGTTGGTAAATATGGCTTGCTGACTAAATCCAGCTCACTAGTTCCTTTTTTTTTTGGACCTTATGGTCCTCAAACTAAAATCATTACTGTCTGGTCCTTTGCAGCTCCAAACAATGCTGTAATGAATATCCTTACCTATTACTGTGAACACATGCAAATAGATCTCTCATAAATATATCCTATTCGGTCTAAGCCAATCTGAGGGGCATAGATCACTGCTTAGTTTATTTTTCTTCTGTTTTGGGTGAGATTAAGCCATCTTTTCACAGATATAAAAATGTTTATTTTTCTCTTTTTTGTAAATTTTCTTTTTTTAAATTTTCTAATTGGATAAAGAATATGAACAAAGGTATTTTTCTTATTGCTTTATAAAAATATTAAAGGAATTAGCATTTTGTCTTCTGTATAAATGTTTCCTCCATTTGTCATTT
The DNA here is from genome assembly GCF_018345385.1 of Vulpes lagopus. Classification (NCBI taxonomy): domain Eukaryota; kingdom Metazoa; phylum Chordata; class Mammalia; order Carnivora; family Canidae; genus Vulpes; species Vulpes lagopus. Next base: position 27,333,957 of record NC_054838.1, on the reverse strand, counting down.
GTCTGACTTTGTTTATGTTTTTTTTTAAAAGATTGATTTATTTATTTTTCGTGTCATCCTTGCACAGGGGCCATGCTAATCTTCTCTGTATCATTCCAATTTTAGTCTATGTGCTGCCAAAGCGAGCACTGATTTATTTTTTAGAGAGAGGGAGCATGAGCAGTAGTGAAAGGGCAAAGGGAGAGGGAGAGAAATCTTCAAGCAGACTCCCCACTGAGCACGGAGCCTAAGGCTGGGCTCGGTCTTATGATCCTGAGATCATGACCTGAGCTGAAATCCAGAGTCTGATGCTTAACCAACCTAGCCACCCAGATGCCCCTATGGTTTTTTGTTTTGTTTTGTTTTGTTTTTGTTTTTGTTTTCATGCAGTGTTCTCATAAAAGTGAAGGTGAGTTCAAGTACTGACAGCATAGGGGTGGGAGGACCTGGCCTAAGCAGGCAGTTCTTGGTAGAGGAGCTCCTATTTTGTTCCAGGTCCCAGTCAGGTATTGGCAATCCAGTGGTGAATAAGATAGGCAGAGGCTCTGCCATGGTGGTGATGATGGGAGAGTAGGACAGTACTCAGTGGGACTGTCACAGAGATACCTCCCCCAGTTGGACCAAGGAATGAGGGGGGACTACCCAGGGGTCCAGGAGGCAAGAGGAGAGTTCTGAGCAACAATTCATGCAAGGCTAGACCTCAGAGAGATGGCAGTTTCAGAGTTCAGGTTCCTGGAGCCCAACCTGTTCTGGGTGGTGATGAGATAGCTGTCACAGTGATGCCTGGCCATTAGGGAGCAAGGACAAGATCCAGGGAGTCTCTTTGAATTCCTGCGTGGACAGAAAATTGCCCTAGCAGGGCCTACCCAAGGTAGGAGTTTTGTCTCTTTGTACAGAGGAGAAAAGTTACTCTTAGGGCTCAGTCATGGCCAGTAAAGACTAAACTGAAGTCAGTGGTTAGGACTGGTTGGGGCAGTGGTAAAGTGTTGTTCTAGGAGCAGCAGAATATGGGAAGAAAATGCTGACCTCTCCTGGAGTGAAGGCCTCTCCCTGCTCATCCACAGTCCTGGCCTTGTTCACACCTCTACAGAAGAATCAAATGGACAGTGAACCACCTGTGCAAGACAGCATGGCAGCCAAATAAGGAAGAAGAGGAGGCAGGAGGGAGAAATGATGAGAGAGAGGGGCTGAGACTCTCAGGCCTTGAATGCAGGTAGGGTGTCTAGAGGCTGATGGAGGTGATGAGGGCCAGGACACCTGGAAGCTGCTTTTCTGCCTGGAGCCCCACTCCCCAGGCTCCTTGTAGGCAATGACAAGAAAGAGGGGAGCCGTGGGGAGAGCCAAGAGCTCACAAAGGTTCCGCTGTGCTTGGCCAGGGCTTCCGCCAGAGCCCGCTTGCCTGCTTGCTTGTTCTGAGGGAAGGATCTGATTCAGAAAGGTGGTTGCCCAGGGCTCAGGGCCAGGCCTGCTGGCTGCCAGCCTAGCACAGCGCCCTCACTCCAAGCTCCCCATCCTGGGGCCTCTTCATTCCTCTCTCTTTTGGTGCTCCCTGTTAGTGAAATTCCACAGCCTTATACTGAAGATTTACTCAGTGCTGGAGGCCACTGTCTACCTGAGGACCTGGGAGAGGGGGTGCACAGGATGGTCCAGTGGACACTTCATAGAGAGAGACACATGGAAGCTGCCCTGCACTGAGCACTTATTATATGCCAAGCATTGGGCATTTGTAGGGTTCATATTTAATCCTCCCAACAAACCAGCAAGGTAGGTATCATTATTTCCATTTTACAGGTAAGAAAGTCCCAGAAACGCTAAGTGACTTGCCCAGGGATGATAGTAAGTCAACAGCAGCGCTAGAATTCTAACTCAGATCAGCCCTGCCTGTGAATCTAATCTCTACTTAAACCCTGTAGTGCTTTGTGCAGGAAATGGCTCTGAGTCTTGCACATGTCTGGTACAGAGTGAGGTTCCCATGAAAGTTGACTTCTTCATGTACTTTCTCTGCTGGGCCTTGTGAACTTCACAGCAATTCTTTAGGTCAGTAATCTTCCTGTAAATTTGACAATGGAAGTTCAGAGAAGCTGAGGAACTGCTCAAAGTCACATAGCTTGCAGCAGAGGATGGGGAAGTTGGGGGAAATTCAAAAGAAGGGAGTGAGTTGGAGTGAACTAGCCTAAGTAATGACAGTGATTTTCAAGATGCTCAGGGTGCCAACTGAAGATGAGGAGTATCCCTGGATGCTGAGTAGTAGTGCTGCTCATGGCGTATTCAGCCCTGACTTTCAGTGGGCTCTCATCAGAAGAGCAGTGCTCAGGGGTGCCTGGGTGGCTCAGTCAGTTCAGTATCCAACTCTCAGTATCGGCTCAGGTCATGATCTCAGTGTTGTGAAATCAAGCCCTGCTTTAGTTGGGCTTCATGCTTGATGGGAGTCTGCTTGAGGTTCTCTCTCTCCCTCTCCCTCTGCCCCTACCCTTCCTCCAAAATAAAAAATAAATAAACAAATCTTAAAAAAAAAAAAAAAAAAAAGAGCAGTGTGCAAATGGCTGGGCTCAAGACACACATGGCCCCATGTGTTTTTTATGATACTGCAGCAAGAAAGGGCCTTAACTGGGCCTATTTCCTTTTCTGTCAGATGAGGACAGCTGGACTAGGTCTTTGATTTTATTTTTAAGCAGTGGAACTTTTCTTTAAAATAATCTTAAACTGAAGCTCAATACTCTTTCATCCATTCAACAAATATTGATGGAGACCTTCCACGTGCCGGTGTGTGGTTGACCGGATTTTCTTCCTATTTTGAGGCACTCTGACATATGGTAGAGAAATTAAGGATCCCCACCCCTCTGCTCAGGATTAGAATTGGCCACCTGAGCTACCAGAAATCTACACCCTCATCTGGGAGCCTACCCACCAGAGTTGACTTGAGAGGCTCTCTCTCTATGCCTACAGGAACTTAAAGATACTTACATACAACCAACCACATCACAGATAAGATGACCAGGCCATGGGCTCCTTGAAGCAGTCTTTTCCTGGCATCATTAATCAGAGTCTTGGCAGAGTTGTTAGAGACTGGGCATATGTGTGAGGTTGGAGAAGCAGAGAGGAGGCATGGCCTAAGCAAAGCCCTCGAGGTGGGAAAGAAGCTTTCTTGCAGACACCAAGCACCTCCTGTAGGCAGAGCCTTCTGAACAAGCCCCCCCTCCTTCACTCATCCCTGCCATCCTCTGCTCAGATCCAGGGTGCCAGCTTAGGTTTGGTGACAGCAACCCCAAAGGAGGTGTTGGATGGCTGAAGCCCTCCATTGTAGAAGCTCTGGCACCTTCCACAAGCCCAGTTTGCCAAGTTGTCCTTCTGCCAAGCTGGAGAGCGGCTGGCTCCTGAAGGGACCCTCTCCAAGCAGGTAACTTGATCTTCCACAGCCCAGCCCCAGCCCATCTCTGAATACCAGAGCTGGAGCCCTGAAGAGTTTATAGCAACATGGCAGGACCTGGGAGCAGTTTTCAGGGTCAGAAGGAGCAGCTACCAGGAGCCCCAGAGCCAGGGTGAGTGGCGAAGAGATGGGGCTAACAGGCCAAAGACCTGGGGTCTAGCTCCAACACTTTACTAACTTGCTCTGTGACTTTGGGTAAATCACCTTGTCTCTCTAGGCCTCAGTTTTCTCATAAGGAAGTCTGATAGAGGGTTGGTTCCCAGAAGTTTACCATTGGACTGGCCTGGGGCTCCGACACAGGTCTCCTTGGTCTATGGCATCCCTTTCAGGTAAAGGTCTGATTGCTCTGCACTGGGTGTTCAGGGTGCTTGCCGGTTCTATGTCCCATGGTCGTCAGCCTCTCAGCTCTCACGGAACATTCTAAATGCAATGGAACTCCATTGGATGTAGTTTCCATTTCCTTCAAGATAATCAAGTAAAACAGGGTTTTCGTCAACTGCAGTAAAGCTTAAGAAAAAGCTAGATACAAAACTCTTGCTGTCTGAATCTCTAAATTGACAAAACCAATGTGTGAGTAATATTGTAAAATAAAATTTTGATTGTTTCTCTTCTGGAATTTTTTTCCACTACCATATCATTCTTTTGCTATCATAATTTTTTACTATCTTTTTTAACACCATTTTTAAAACTTTCATCATATCAAGTATGCTATTATAAACTTAGCCACTGTCCTTTATGAAGATTATGCCTTTCCCATTTTATATGCCACTTATAGCATTAAAATGTCTTTTTTTTTTTTTCAGATGAAATGATGGTGTGACAGTATATGGTAGTTCTCTGAGTAAACTTTTCACAAAATCAAATACATAGAATATTCATGCTCACATGTGTCCAGCTTGATGTGTTGAACACATTCACTGAGTAACCATCACTCAGATCAAGAAACAGAACATAGTTATAGTTCTTTTTTTAATGTTCTTTCCCAAGCAAAATAAGAAGTTGTGAACAACTGTACATTGTTCTCCCTCTCTGTAAAATCTAGCATTTGGGGACCTTCTGGGCTAGATGATCTAATGTCCCCATGCAGTGTGAGCACTCTGCCATTCTTTCTGAGCTCTTGGAGCTGGTGTCTTTGGATCTACACCAACCAGAGGGAAGTAGGCCTGGCCTGGAACTCTGCCCAACCAATGCCAGGGGATATGGAGAATCTGGCCAAATATCCCTCCAGATGTGGAACTCAGCACTGCTGGCTGCTGAAAGCCAGGGCCAAGGGATAGTGAAGAGGAGTGGCTTTGGGCAAGAGATGCTGGGGGATGAATCATTTCTCCCACTCAGGCCTCTCTCCAGCCGCTTTTCATTAGCCATTCTTCCCTTCCACCCACTCGCCTTCTTGGACACCTAGGAATCCCTAAGGGCTCTTTTGTGCACCAATAGTGCACCCCTTCTACCCCAACCAATTCACAGGCCATGCTTCCCAGACCCAGGAGATCGTTCTCCACCTGTTATATCTCTTTAATGATACACGAGGAAATCCTAGCACCTTTCTGAAAGGATAAGAACTTTTTTCAAAATCACACAGCCAGCTGAGAGTCCATGAGGGCACATCCACTCTACCAAGGTAATGCACATTTATCAAGGATGTGCTTTGTGCCAAACACATAGGAAAGGGTAATTGTAAGGAAAAAAGAGCCTTTCTGTTCAATAAGTATTGAGTATTATTCTGTTCAATAGTCATGTACCCAGCCCTCACTGCATACTGATCATTTACACATTCAGCAAATATTTATTGAGCAGCTTCTCTGTGCCATTTGGCTGCAGTCACCATCCTTGGGGAGTTCACAGCCTGGTAGAAAGGTTAAGGCCAGACAAAATATCTACAGATGAAGCTAGACAGTGATCACAGTAATAAGAGTGGAATAAGGGATGGGGGAAAGGAAGTGTCACATGAGGTGGCAGGAACCATGGAAGGCTTCCAGAAGGCATGGTATTTGAATTTGCTCTCAATAGATGAACTACATTCCACCTACTCAGCTCCCTAGAGTCCCCCAGAATGTTCCTCTCCCTCTAGCATTTCAGTATTGGTCACTAAGCCTTCTGCCAAAAATGACTGCCCTCCTGCCACTAGTGGCCTTGGCTCAGGGGCTTGTTGTCACTCAAATAAAAAAAAAATGTAGTGTGCACACACATAGTTTACTTTAGAAAGCCTACAAGGCTTGTAATATAAAGCAGCAGTCTCCCTGCCTAAAACACACATGTACCCACACCCGAATTCTCTGCTCTACAGAAGCAACTGCTTTCAATCCTATTTGCTTACACTGCTACTTCTTGATCTTTTAGTTTTAGGCTTCTTTCTCCTTGCACTCTCCTGTACCCACATGTCCATTTTGTGTCCCTCACCATTTGTCTTGTCCAGAATAATTACATCACAAGTTTGGTTGGAAGAATACTCACTGTTTGCATTACTAGGCCATATAAATGCTGTTGACAAGTGAATCGTGTAATATTCTTGATTACTTTTCCTTTCCTGCATAACAGTTACAGTTATGTAATCTCTCAATATGTTTAAATGTGTTGGATAGTCTACCAATTTCTTTTTCTTGCAGAAATTTCTTCCAGAGTCTTCCGTCCTGTTCCAGTCAGGATTAGTCGCTTTCTATTGCACAACCATTGGCCTGGGAACTCCTCTGTCCTTTATGGCATCTTTTCTTCCTTAGATACCATGTGCTCTGCTTTCTTGGTTTACTCACTTGCTCATTTCTGCTGAAGTACATCTTCCAGCAGCTTCCTGAGAAAGTATGCAGAGACTTCACATGACTAAATATGTCTTTATTCTATCTTCACCCTTCATAATCATTTGGCTAGGCATAGGATTCTGGGATGGAAATAATTCCCCTCAGAATTTTGAAAGCGTCTTGCCATTGGCTCCTAGTTTCCATCTTGCTATTAAGAAATCCAATGTCAGTACAATTCTTAATCCTTTGTATGAAGCCCACCTCTTTTTTTCTTCTCTCTGGAAGTTTTTGCGATCCTATCTTCTCAGAGTTCTGAAATTTTGATGTCATGGTATCATCTATGTTCATCCACAGTGCTGAGTCCTCAGTGGGTCATTTCAATCTGACATTCATGCATTTCAGTTTTAGGACATTTTCTTTAATGCTTCTTCCTAGAATTCCTGTTATTCCAATGCTGAGTTCCCTTAAACCAGCCCTCTAGTTATCTTGTCTTTTCTGCTTTCCACTGCTTAGCTTTTTTGCTCTATTTTCTCAAATTTATAGTTCTTTAGAGTTTTCCATTTTCTGTTATTACAGTTTTAATTTCCAAGTGTTCTTTTTGTAGCGTCCCATTCTTGCTCATGGATGCAATCAATACCTCATCTCTTAGGACGTTAATGATGGTTTTCTCTTTCAAGTTTTCTATTTTTTGCATAGTTGCTGTCTTCCAAGGTTTTTCCACCTTGATGTTTATTCATGAGGGGCTGAAGGTAGCTGCTTAACCAGCTGAGCCACCCAGGCACCCCAGTCTAATTGATTTTTTAAAAAGATTTTATTTATTTATTCGAGAGATACACAGAGAGAAGCAGAGACACAGGCAGAGGGAGAAGCAGGCTCCCTGTGGGGAGCCCAATGTGGGACTTGATCTCAGGACCCTGGGATCACAACTTGAGCCAAAGGCAGAGACACTCAACCACTGAGTCACCCAAGTGCCCCTAATTTCTTAAGTAGATTTTCAAGCAATCTTCCCATTTTTAAGCCTACCCACCCACCCAATTTCCAGAAGTACCTGGTACAGCCAACTCCTGAGCCATTTGCGGGTTTCACAGTGTAAATTGGGCTGCTTTTCAACTTTCTTTATTGCCTGTTTAGGATTCAGTCAGTTACTATTCTTTGTTGGCTATGTCTGGTTTCTAATATTTTGATAAATTCCTTTACTGTTGTTTTAGTTGGTTTCAGGAAAGACCACAGTGTGTGCTCAACTTGCTATCCTTATCCTATTTCAATTTTTAAATGAATAGAAACAACACATTTTAGAGCAGAAATTCTCTGCTGCCAATTTATAGAAGTCAACAGTGTAACCATGGCGTATGGAAGAGAGCCTTCCGCACTGGTTCTTTACCTCTCAAATCCCAGGCCAAAAGCCACCTTTTGTGATGCCTTCCTCAGTCTCCCAAACTTGTATCTGGTTTTACCCAAGTTGGGTATACTGAGTGATAGACATTATAGAACCTTACATACATTATTCCATTTAGGCCTTTATACTTTACACCTATGGAGACGCAGGGGGCTCCACAGACCAAGATCCCACAGCTAATGAGTGACAGGAGAGATTTGAACTCAGGTCTGTCTGTACCACCGAACACCTTTTGACATTATTGTTAATTTTGAGGAGCCCCAAAGGTGGAGCCCATATTCTGAGGGGGACAAAAAAAAAAAAAAAGGCACATATACTGCAAAGTCAGCCCAGGCACAGGAAAGGAGTACCAAATGGGAATAAAGATGTTGAGTGGTGTGCAGTTCAGAGAAAGGAGGGCTTCATCCCAAGTCACTGAATCATGGTGGGCCTTACAGAGGAGGTGGCCCCTGAGCTCATCACCACCTCAGGCTGGCTTCTCTCCTTGCCTAGAGGATTGGAAATGACAGCAAATAATAAAGATAGTGGTGGTTTAGTTTGCAAAGCACTTTTACGCAAATCTGTTTGATATTACAGAACCTTGTGGGCTGAATGTTATTTCCACATTAGGCAAGAGAAAACAAGGCAAAGAGGTTAACCACCAACTCCTGGCTACCTAGCAGAAAACCAGAATTCAATCCCATCTTGTCCAAGTTCAGGCTGCTTCCCCTACCCCATCCATGCTTGCTTGCGTTGGTTGAGAAGAGCCTTCCTATTCCAAAATATCTCTTCACCAATATTTCCCAATATGTGCTGTATGGCCTGTTTGTTCTGGGTCCCACTCTAGGCCTGTGTACTCCCTGGAAGATGGGGTCCTAAAATTTGCATTTTAACAACCGTTTTGCGATTCTCAGGCTCACCTGAGAGTTGCCCTCGGCCTACAGTGATGCCAAATGGCGCAGTGGTCAGAGCACCGACGCAGGAGCCAGCACCGCGCTAATCGGCTCTCTCAGGACCGCCTCAGTTTTCCTCCTGTGAAGTGGGCCGAGTCCCTGAGCGCGGCGGGGTGTTCACCCCGGCAGCTCCGTGAGCGCCGCTCCTGCCTCCCACCCCGGCCGGCCTCGCCGCCCCACCCCGCCGGAGAGGAAGCAAACAGCTGGAGGCTCTCCGCCTCCAGGCTGCGGTCTCCTCCTAATGGGCTGCGGACGGGCCCTGAGATGGGGGCTCGGGCTGCTTTCCGCACGCGCCGACCCCCCGCCGGCGACCGCAGGGGACCCGAGGGCTCGGCGCATCCCGCCCGCCGGGCAGTCGCGGCCCGCGCCTCCCTCCCCCGCCGCCCCCCGGCAGCCCATAAATATTCCCTGGGCCCAGAGGGGGCGGAAACGGACTTTCCAGCGCGCCTGCTGGCACTGGCCCACCTTCCCCCGCGTGGAACCTCGCATGCAGCAGCCTGCACCGCGGTCCGCGCCGCCCCGCCTCACCACCCGCGGGGCGCTTGCGCGCGGATCCCGGGCGGGGCACCTGGAGCGCTCCGGTGCGGCGGGCCTGGGCGCGGACCTACCCGACCCGCAGCGACAATTTGCAGGAGGGCCCCCACTCCACCCGGAGGTCAGGGAAGGCCTCCCGGAGGTATTGAGGCTTAGCTCGGAAAGATGAAAGAATGCGCTGGGCAGAGGGACAGAAAAGATGAAAGAATCCAATGGGCCCAAGGAACAGAGTATGCAAAGGCCAAGAGAGTGGCGTTTGGAGGAAATTACCATTTTTTATGTCACAGAAGTACTGAGTTCAAGGCCAGTGAGACCATCAAGAGCCAACGAAGCAGGGTCTTGTAAATTATGCTAGGCAGGTACTGTAGGGTTCTAAGCAGAACGTGTGACTTGGCCAGATTATTTATTTGTTTTTAAGAAAGACCACTCTGGCTTGGTGTGGGAGGTGGAATTGAGGGGTTGCAGGGACATGAGTGAGAAGTCTGTAGGCAGAGGTCATGGTAGCTGGGCCAAGGTAGCTGCAGTGGGAATGGAGAAAAAAGGATAGACTGGAGAATTTCTTAGTGGACTGGGTGGGACTCTGTGATATGACAAACTGAATGTGGGGATCAGGAAGTGAGTGATGGGTGGATAACCCAGCCTTTCCCGAGTAGGGAGCAACAGGGAGGATGGTGCCTCCTTCCACAATGAGTCCCTCCTGGAAAACCCTCCTCTTTCTCTATTGGTCCAATTTGGATGTAGAGCCTCATTCAATGTCCTACCTCACCACCTCCAGGAAGCCTTCTCTGCTTTCTTATGGATCTCAGAATATCAAAGCCTGTATTTGGTTATTTCTGTTTTGATTAGTTCTAGAACAAATTTGTATGCATCAGTCTTCAAGGGAGCACTGCATGGTGGTTAAGATCACATTAGGATCTTAGCTCTCCTGCTGACTGTCCTCTGTGACCCGGGAAAGTCAGTCATCTGAGCCTTGTTTTTGGCTGTATATTGAGGATAATAATCCCTCCCTTGAAGGATTAGGATTCTATATGACTGGCATATGGTATATGCTCAGTGAGTGAGCTTTTCTTTTCTTTTTTTTTTTCCCCCCACTTGGGTTGATCAGCCTGGAAAACAAACAAGGTCCTCTACAGTGTCCCCTGAAACTTCTTGTCTGGGCGCTTTTGGCTAGAGGTAACAGAGTGGGGTAACAAAGATTGTAAGGCCAAGAATGGGAAGGCATGGGTTCCTGCTGAGGACTTCCTGTTTAAGCAAGTGAGGACCCCGTTGTCTACCTTGGATAACAGGGAATGGGCTGGATGGCCTCTGAGATCCCACTGCTGCCCTTGGTCATTCAGTTCTGGTGGAGTTCCCTAGCTCCCAGGAGGCACTGAGCCCTGTGGGATAGCAGTGCTTCAATCCACTGGGACCAGTTTAGGTCAGAGCCAGGCCCCTGGGACTGGTGGCGGCTTCCCAGGTGGACAGTAGGTGGCGCTGAAGCTCTGTTTATCCAGCCTGAGGGGCGGGGCTACCTGCCCCTCACCTAGGTGGGTGAGATCCCGTATTCAGCTTGACCCTGGTGCTTTTGCGCTCTATCTTCTGCTGATGAGGCTCTGAGAAGGGCTGGTCTGGTCTGGGCTTTGTCCTCCCTCCCTCCTCCAGAAGCTGGGAAAAGCCACTTGATTGCTTTAGAGACCCACAGGATGTGTGTGCAGGGAGAGCCTCCAGGACTCTTCTGGCAGAAGGGAGGGGCTTGTCTGAGGGGGTTAATAGCTGATGGGTGGTTCCAGTGGGCTGGATATAACAGGTCATCCTGTCCTTTCCTCCTCCAAAGGCCCTCACCAGTTCACCTCCTCCCTGCCATCCTGCCATGCTTTCCCATCTCACTCAGTCCTCAATCATCTGCTCTGCCAGGACCATTATACCAGGCTCCTCACAGGTTCCTGTCCTGTGGGTTTCTTCTATGGCTGCCTGGGCTTCTCCCCACCCCATCCAGCACCCCACACACACACACCCCCGCCATTCCAAGAATTTTCTCACACATAGATCTAACCCCCACGTTCCCCTGCAGAAGCCCTTCCTTGCCCCACCACCCTGGAGGTACATTAGTCCAGCAGTCCAGGCCTTTGCAGCAAGGCCCTCTCCCTCTCCCAGACCTCAGCCATGCAAGGGTCTCTGCCTCTGCTCTCAGCCCCTCACACCTTCACCCAGGCTAATCCTCCCTTCATTGCCTTACTGTCGAACTCCTGCTCCTTCTCTACAACTCAGTGGGGCCTCTGAGATGTGGGGGCTCAGGTGCTCCTCCTAGGCTCCTGTGGCTGTGACTGCAGTATGTGACTGGGCGCCCCTGTGCCTGTCTCCTCTGCTAGGTGGAGGCTCTGGGTGGGGACCCTGGCACAGGGTTTGGCCTTCTGTTGGAGCCCAGTCTTTTTGGGTGAATGACAAAGAATAGGTACACTGGGAGGAGCATTACGAGATATTTGCACACTGCTGTGGATCAGGCATGGTGTGTACACACAGCCTCACAATCACCACAGCATGGACAGGTCAAAGACTACAATTATCATCTCCATTTTACAGAAGAGGAAATGGAAGTGCAAAAGGTCACATGGGCCACTGAGTGAGTGAGTGGAACCTAGCTCAGCAGGCTGTGGGCAGAGTAAGGCCTCAGGCCACTGCTGAAGAGGGCTGCAGGGCAGTGGGAGCCACATGTACCCGAGGATATGAGTAAGGCTACTGTGGGGGTGATCAGGAGACCACTTGGGGCAGAGGGCCCTCAAGAAATAAGGCTTCCACCCAGTCTTAGAACACGGGGAGCCCCCTGTTATTCTGAGCCAGGCAGGGACCTAGGGCCTGAGTACCAGAAGTGTTCATGTGGCATCTAGGAGGCAGAGACCAGAGGCTGGAAGCCAAGGAGGAGGTTGACTTGGTGATCCAGGGAGAGGCAAAGCCCAGCTTAGCAAGAGGCTCATGGTCTGGGATCAAGCCGGGCCAAAATAACAAGACTTTCCAAGGAGCCCTGTGGTCAGCAGGCTGGAAGCCAGGAAGCCAGAGGTAAGGCTGCCCACAGAAGGAGGCAGGATAAGCTGCAAATATTTGCTGCAGAGAAACCTAGGGGCTGAGGCCAGTCAAAAGAAGGGGCCTATAGACTTTCTCAGGTTTCTGGGTCACAGTGTCAATAATGGGATGGTCTTCAACTTGCTGTATGACATTGGTGTGGTCTAGGTGTCAATAAGGGAAATTCTAGCTGGGAGTCCCCCAAAGGGCCCATCTGTCTGGGTGCCCAGTCTTGCAGTTACATGGAAGTCAGAAATAGAAGGACCCTGATGCTTAAGCCTGAACCCTTCATTATCTGAAGGAGAAACTGAAGTTCAAAGAGGCAATGTCTGCACAGTCTCATAATAAGCCGGGCACAGAATCCAGGTCTCCTGATTCCCTGTCTGATTTGATGGCGACTTAAAGCACATTCCCTCCTGTTGTTCCAAGACTTGGCTCAGGTTCTTTGGAGGAACCCTTTGGACATCATTTGGTATAACCCCTGGGCAGCCCTATCTTAACCCGCACCCCCTAGGAGGGAGTGTTCAAAATGTCTTACTGGCTTAAATTCATTCCATGTAGTGCTAGAGAACTTCCCTCTAGCTGCAGTCATCTGCTTGGGGATGTACTTGGGGCAGGGCAGTGTGAGGAGTTGCTGGTTAGGAGTAGGGTGTCTGCCTGGCGGCAACACCCAGCTCAGCCTGACGCCTGCCTGCCCGCTGGCATCACACCAGTTTATGAGGTCATCCTCTCCCTGGGAGGCTTGCTCCCAAGGGCTCCCATGGGGTCCTAGTCAGGTCTCCCTGACTTTGCCAAGGGGTCCAGCCACTTCTGGAAGGTAACTCTTCTCCTGGGTCATCAGTGTCAAGATGGATCACCTCTTGCAGACACCCAGTTCTGGATCATGGGGCCTCTGGTCACTGCTCCCCAGAGGCCACCAGCTTGCCTCAGGGTTCATGAGGGGCAAAGCATCATCCCACCCCAAGTAGGGAAATCAGGCAAGTTTTAACAAGCCCCCAGAACCTCTGTTCATGGCCTCCTGGCTCTTCCTCAGGCCCTGCCTCATCCCTGAAACATCCTCTCCCTTCCATGGAAGGGGCACGCTGACGGTGCTCACCCACTGGTCAGGAGGAGAGGAACAAACATTTACTGAGCCCCTGCTGTTGCCTGGTGTAAATTCCCCCTCACAGAGCTACTCTACGTGATGTGGGTGACACCATCACCGATGACCAGCTGAGCCTCCAAACTGTCAAGCTGCTTAGTGGGGGAACTAGAACTTGAATGTCCCTATTAGTATATGGGGAAAGATCATTATGTTTTTTTCTTAAAGTGATTGTAACTGGCAAGAATAACCATATATTTCAGCTAACACACAGTAGGGGCTCACTAAATATTTGTTGAAGGAATGAGTGAGTAAGTGCACTTGTTCTCAGTGGCTGAAGGCGCTGGATGAGGATCTGCCCCTATTGGCATTCATGCCCCTGCTCAGAAGGCAGAGCCACCCTTGTTTCTCACAACCAACCGGGGTGTCATTTCCTCTCCCTTTGTCCCCCACCATTGAAGGGGTGGCATGGCAAGAGGAAGAGGACCATGATTTGGGTAGAGGCTGAATTACCAGTGGGGTATCCCCTCCATGGGCTCCTGTGTCTTGGCCTCCTGCATGGCTCTCCTACTTCTGTCCTCCTGCTCAGCTGGGAATGCACCCCTAGGAACCCCTCTTCTCCTACAGACTCTACCTGTTCCAGGGAGCCTCCTTGTACCAGAGCCTGGAGTGGGCCTCTGCCGGGACTCCCCCAGCCTTGTGAATTGTCACACAAGCTCCATGTTGTCATTGACTAGTTATGTGGTTGTTTCCCCATCAGACCAGGGAGTTCCTGAGGGCAGGGCTTGTCTGCAGCTCCCATGACAAGGCCAGGAAGGAAAGTTGTTGAACCAGTGAAGGAATGAATGAATGAACAAATGAATGAATGAAGAAACAGGCAGGGCAAATATTCCCACTTGGCCAGCCTGGGGCCTCAGTTCTGCTACCAGCTGGCTGGTTGACACTGGGCAAAGCGTTCCACTTTGGTTTCAAGTATCCCATCTGTCCACTGGGGTCAGGGGACCTTCCAGCCGTCCCTCAGAAACCAGGAGTGAGGGCTGGGCTGAGTGCATCTGCAGATGCTCAGCATGGAGCCGCCCTGCTGTCCCTGTCCACTTAGCCCTAGGCCCCACTGAGGGAGGTTGTCAGGGGAAGGACCCACCAAGTTTCTTTAGCCCCACGCCGCTGCATATCGCCTCATTCCAGAAATGCTCCATCTCAGCTCTGATCTCTCTGCCCCGAGCAAGCCTGCTTGGCCAACAGACCCATTGACATCAGCCTGGGCTTGCTGGGGGCAGACTCCATACGCCTGCCCCAGGGTCAGACAGCGTCTGCAACACTCTGCAGGTTACCAAGCCGCTCCCCACCCAGTCTCCCCACATCCCAGGGGGTCAGGCTCTCAGTCTTCATCTGGTCACCAAGGAAAGTGGGACCTGCAGAGGGAGGGGCTGGACTGGTCTGGAGTGCCCAGTGCCCAGTGGCCTAACTGGGAGTCTGAACTCAAATTGTAAACTCCAAACTGGTTTATTGTAATCACCAGTGCCGCCTGAAGGTGTGAATTTGGGCAAGTGGGTAATTTCTTCTGGGCCCCATTTCTTTATCTGTTTTGGGAAGATAACTGGCCCAGTAGCCCTGAAGGTTAAGTTAGAGGGGCCACTTGTGGACAATGTCTAGCCTGGGAGCCAGACTGGGCTCTGCTTCTCTCTGAGCCTCAGCAACCTATCTGTACAAAAGGGGCCCGGGCTATCACCTCACTCCCCCTATCCACTCCCCCACCCCCAGCCTCACAGCCAGGGTTGTGTCTATAGTAGCAGCCTGTGTACCTGCCACTTTTCAGGCCTGGGTTGTGGGTGTCACAACCTGAGAGAGCCTCAGGCTCTCTCGTTCACCCAGTAGGTCATTGTCCCAGGCCTAGGCTATGCTGTTATTGCAGAGCAGACCCCCACAGGGCTCTTGCCCTAGAAGACTCACAGCCCATCTCCAAGCTACCCCCCACTTCTCTGTCCCCATCCTGGACATTTCTTCCCAGATCCAGATTCTTCTATTTCACAGGTGCCTGGACTTCAGCCCTGGGGGGTCTCACAGACTCCTCAAACTGGAGCACTGGAGCACTACCACACCCGGCCTCTTTCTCTTCCAGCTTTCCCCAGGCTAGTGAATGACCCCTGAGATCTCAGCCTCTTTCCAGATTCCCTTCTCCCTCTCCCTCACCTGGGACACCTCAACAAACAAGCAGTCAACTCTGAGGATGCTACCTCCAAATAAGTGTCTACTATTTCTGTAGTTTTCTCCAGTTCCACCATCACTACCCTCATTGAACCCCCATCAGTAAAGTTTTCCGGTGATTGGGACAGTTGCCCAGCCAGTCCCTCTCACCCATCTTCCATGTGGCAATGGGATGTCTTTACAAAATGCAGACTTGACCATGCCTGTTGAAATTCTTCTAGACTTCCCATTGCCCACAGATGAACACCATACTCTTTGGGTCAGTGTCTAGCAGTGCCAACTTTCCAGCCTTCTACTGTGTCCCGTTGCCCTTTATGCCTGGCCTTCTTTCAGCTACTCAAACTCCTGCCTCAGACCCTTTGCCTGGAAGAAGATGTCTTTCTACCCTCTACCCCCGCCTCCACCCCACTTCATGGTATCCACTGCTGGCCAGTTTCCTCCCTCCATCACCTTCCCGGAGCTGTCTTACCTGACCTCCTGAATCTAGTTAGGTTCCTCTGTGTACTCTCTGACCTCCTCCCTCTCTCAAGGCCATCCTAACTTCTCCATTTCCTACCTTCCATTCCTCCGCCTATGTTTATTAACTACTACTACATACCAGGCATAGACATACAGTGATGGACAAGAATAAACCTGGCTCTTGCCCTCATGGAACTTGGTGTCTAATGAGGAAGACTTACATTAGACAGAGAACACCCAGTAAACAACTACACATCAGGACAAGCATTTGTCACATTTCACATGGCATCTGTCATGGGTTGGCTTCCTTGAGGAGTGGCCCCTGGAGTGGACACCAGCACACAGGCTATTTATTAGGAATGCCTTCGGAACTCCCTGTTGTAAAAGGGGAAAGGAAATAGCAGGACTGGGCAGGAGAAGAAGGCAGGCTGTGATCTAGTCTCATGAGGGCCTCAGCTGACCCCATGGGGGCTCTGGAACTAGAAAGAGGATTTGAGCTGTCCCAGTTTGGGGTGAGGAGCTGGGCTGGATTGGTTTTTGATAAAGCCTGGCCCTAGGAGGGGGTGTGACCTCGGGGGAGATGTTTGTCTTCAGCAGAGCTAGTCTCCCAAAGGGCTGAGAGCAGAGGCAACACTCTCGGCCCTCATTCCTGAAGAGGGACCTGGCTGGCTCAGCACAATCCATGACACATGGGGAAACGAGCTCACAGAGGTTCCCAGGTTTGTCCCTGATTGCTCTATGATTGCATGGCTTCTCAGCCTCAGCTTATCTGTCCACTTCCAAATGTCCTTTTTGCCCTTGGCATCTGCTTTACCCTGGGGGAACTCTGGAGGCATCTGAGCTCCAGTGGATCTCAGGGGTACTTCAAATAACCCAATGATCCAGTGCAGGGGTCGGGAGGGGGTGGTCCCTCCGTCATGTGGGGACCTGGCACTCAGCAGGTTGTGGCAGAAGTCACCTCTGGGGCACAGAGGGAAGGGCGAGATCTTGGGCCTCCTGCTGGTGTTAACTCATAACTATCCTCACTCAGCCTTCGGTGCCATCCCTGGCCTCCCATACCCTTTGGAGGCATGGCCTGGGTACTGGCTGAGAGCCAGCAGGTGATGTAAGTAATGTGTTTTAGGAGAAAGGCAAGCCAGAGCTGGGCCCTGCCATTCCCAAGCTCCTGGTTTAGGCAGGCTAAACAACAAAACAAAACAAAGCACCCAATTCCCCAGCCACCTGGGAGGATTTATCAAGCCCTTCACCTGTGTCTGTGTACATTGCAGGTAGTTCTCACAACTTTGGGAAGAGGTATAGTTTATTACCCCATTCTAAAGATGAAGAGACTAAGGCTGAGAATGCTGAGCTGTGGTGACTTACACAGTGATGTCCAGTGAATAAATGGTGGGTGGTAGGCACCTAGACAGGAGAAAAGAATCCCACCTGAAAGGTAGGAGTGGAAGCTGGGAGGGAGTCCCTGACCTGAGCCACTGCCTCTTTCTTAGAGCCCTGGCAGCTGTTTGGGAGGGCAGAGAGAAAATCCCCAGGGCCCAGGACCAGCCAGGGCAGCTAGAGCCTGTACTTGGAGGTGTGCTTGGAGGTAAGACGGGTTAAAGTTGCCTCAACCAAAGCCCTACATGAATCTTGTCTGACCCTTTCTGCCCGGCTTCTGCTGAGTCCTGGGGGTTGAGGGAAGGGAAGAAAGTGGGGAGTAGAGCCACTTCTCCCATCTTGACCACTGACTACAAAACACAAGTTGCATCTTGGGCCTGATTTCCAACTACCCTGCCCCACGTGGAGATTCTTCTTTCAAGGGACAGGGGTTTATGATCAAGAAGACTCTTCTTACCAAAGGTTGGGACTTGTCAGAAGCTATTCGAGTGTTGTCCTGGCTTAGCTCTGGGGCTGAGTTCAGATGCTGCTTTAACTGTGGTGCACCTTATGTGTGCTGAGCCCTGTGGGGGTGTTTATAAGTCGGTGGCCTCATCCAATTCACACAGGGGCCCATGGGGAGAGAGGCTGTCACTTGCATTGCTCTGGTGGGGAGACCGAAGCCCAAAGAGGTGAAGGGACTCACCCAGACCTCCTAACTCTCAGCCTAGGGTTCTCTGGATTTTCGCTAGCAACATCCATCTCCAAAAGACAGTACCTGTCTCTTACAACCCTTGAATTCGGAAGCAAATTCTAGCGGGTGAGAGCCTTTGGTTTGGGTTTCATGCCTGTTGGGGAGAGATTTTGGTTGAACCTGCCAACTCTCACTTTCCCCATTTATTAAATGGGTATTAATATTAGGAGTGGTGCTAATAAACAAAAGTGCCTTTCAGGATGCCGAGTGGTTCAGGGGTGAGCACAGGCGGAGGGCCTGAAGCGTAGGAGGGCCCTATAAAGGTCGGTTTTTATTTTAGGGTAGGTAGGGGAAGAAGTAGACAGGCCAGTAAATGCTTGGCCTCCCCACCCCCTTTAGGGCCTGCATCTCCTTGCCTCTTCCTGACAAGGTCCTCAGTACTGCCTGGGCCGCCCTGTAGGGTGTGGTGTGCACACTTGCATTCATGCATGGGTGTGTGGCATCTGCCCTCAGACCAGGGTCCCAGGGGCCCCCAAGGCCATGTCTCCCCTCCAGATTGGGGCTCAGCCCAGAGGGTTCTGTTCATGGTGCCTGATTGCTTAATGAGCTTGGCATCAGGGTTTGAATAATTGCACCATAAAGTATGTAAATCTAATCATAACAACACCACACTGGGCAACCTGCATTCTCTCAGCTCTCAGGTGCCCTAATCCTGGGACAAAAGTTCTGTGGGAACCACACTGCCCAGCTCCCTCCCACTTTTCTGAAATTATAACTACGCTGTGTACCTTGGCCTCAGCAATTACAGTTGCACAAAGGACTCCCCGCCCCCACACCGCTGGAGTCTCACAATAACAATGAGCGAACATTTACGGAGTGCTTGTGACACGGAAGGCATAGTTCCAATCGGTTTACATCTATTAACTCGTTTAATCCTCCTAATAACCCTGGGAGATTCCCGTTTCACAGATAAGGAAACTGAGTCTCTAAGGGGCTGAATAACGTGCCTAAGCTACTCAAGTGAGAAGGCCAGAAATTTGTAGGAAGGGAAAGAAACTGAGGCTCAGGAAGAAGAAATGGACTTATCCAACAACTCGTAGTAATCCAGGGTTCACCCAGGTCTCTCGGGGCCTCCTCAGCTATGTCTGGGGTCCATAAGGGCCAGAGTGTCACCCCAATGTGTGACTGTGTGGCTGGAGTATGTATGTATTGGAGGTGTGGACCAGGGCCTCATTCTGGGAAAGTCAGGGGACACAGCCAAAGCAAAGAGCTATTTTAAGGCCTCCCTTGCCTTCCCTGCTCCCCACGTCGCCCCTCTGCTGAGCCCTGCTGCAGGGACCCGGGGCCTGGGCCAAGCAAGGAGAGCTTGCTCGGAGAGCAGAGTGAAGTCTTGGCTCCAGGACGTTCACACCCAATGAATTACTTCAACGCTAGATTAGACTTGCAGGCTTGGAGCAAAGTGATAATAGGGCTCAATTAAATTAATTTATATGGACTCTATGCTCCGGGCCCCTCCCTCGGTGTCGGGGCAGGCCTGACCCACCGCACCCGGGCCCTCACAGGCCCAGCCCACGCTGGGAATTTTGGATAGCCCGCGGCACTGGGTGCTGGGGCTGCTCCTTCATCGGTGGGAAAAGCAGTGGTGGAGCCGCAGGTGGGAGAAACCAGGATGGTTGTTTTGTGTTGATTTTCAGTCTGATGTGCAGGTTGGGAGAAAATGACCCTAATGAAACAAAGACTTCAGGAAGCTCACCCCTGGTTAGAGAAGGTAAGGCCTGGCAGGTCTGGATGAGGCCTGATTCCCAAGGTCCTAGGGAGGGACCTTGAAGAGATCACTTGGGGAGGCCCTTCATGACCTGGCCTGTGTCCCTCACCATCCCAGGCAAGGGACATGTGTCTGTGAGCAGCTGGGGATGTGACAGGGCCTGCTCTGTGAAGGATTCACAGAGTGCTCCCAACCCAGCCCCTGTCTGCTCCCCCCCCCCCCAATTCCTCCACTTCATCTCCTGGCCCTCTTCCTTCTGTCCAGCATGACTGCCACCCTACTCTCTAGGGGCAGATCTGATCAGGATGGGGCCTGGCACAGAGGTGACATTGGGAAAGTTTAGATCATCTCGAGTGTCCTACAGCACTAATGCTGTGACTCTATTATGGTCTCTAGCCCAGGCCCAGGGTGATCGTTCAGCTGCACGAGCTGTACTGGGTAAAGAGCCCTCGTTCTCATTCACTGGCCTGAGAGGAATTACTTGCTTTCCATTAGTTTCAGTTTCCCGTTTTGCAAAAAGTGGGACTTGTTGTCCTGTTTCTGGTGCTCAGGGACTCCAGCAGTTTTTGGTCTTGCTACACCAAGTAGAGGCCGGTGCTGAGACCATAAAGCCGAGGAGGACAAAGGTGGGCCCTCTGAACTGAGTCAACCCTATAGACTGCTTGAGGGATTGCCCAGCACTGGGCCTCTCTTGCTGTCTTTTCTCTGAAAGGCAGGGCTCATCTCACAAATATCTGTCAGGTGCCCAGTGTGCATTTGTCCTGCCTCCACCTCTGCCACAGATCCTCCACTTTGGGGTCCCAGCTGCCATCTGCAGGACTAGAAGCTTCTGTAAGGCCTGCATGGCTCTGAGCCCCAGAGAGTGCCCCAAAGGGTCTGGGAGTAAAGGGTCTGACCTAACCTCCTGTTCTTTTAAATCCAGATCAAGGAGTTTAAACTTCATCTCAGAAATGTGGGCATCTGTGCAAAGCAGGAAATGGCCTCATGGGCTGGGGGCTAGGGCAATGAGCCGGTCCTGAGAGGCCTCCATGTGGGGTCCCTGTGAGCAGGCTCTGCTTACCCCAGGGCAGGCCCATCTCTTCCTCTGGCATGGACGAGCTATTTTGTCTTCTTCAGACTTTCCAACGAGCATTTCCAACCCTGGAAAAACCCACCCCACTCCCATCCTCCCCCACCACACTCCCACCCCCTAAGGATGCCAGGCTTTTTTGGGGTTGTAAATTTATGACGGAAGCTGAGGGCCAGGCCTGGCAGACTTTGAACCTCAGCCTCACACTCAGCACCCACCAGGGGCCTTTCCTCCAGCCAGCAGGAGGAGCAGGCCTTTGGCCTGGAAAATGAAAGGCCTCTGTGGGGAAGCAGGAGCCTTTGTAACTCCCCCTGACCCCCGGCTCACCCCTCCAGGGCCCCAGAGGCAGGCCTTGCTGGCTGGGCTGCAGGAAGGGCTGGCTTGAAAGCCCAGAGCCAGCTCAGGACCTCCACCTCCACAGGCTTCCTCTGCATCTTTCTTTGGTAAGGACGGCTGATGGGATAGAGATTTAAAGCTTAGAGTCACACCCTTCCACCTCTGTCTTCTCTGCGCCTCAGTTTTCTCTTCTGTGACAACAGGGGGTTAGATAAAGTCATCAGTAAGTTTCACAGAGGGTCTAATGTTCCACTGCATTCCACATTCCTTTCTGAGCCCCTGTTTTATGCCAAGGCCAAAGTCAAGAGAGATGCCCGGGCCTGCTGGTGGGTGGGAGCGGGGAGAGGGACAGGGAGTGGGGCTGAAGAAGTCCAGGACCAGCTTGCTCACTCTGGAGGCAGGAGGAAGGAAGCCAGCATGACTTCCCACTGCGGATGAGAGCTGAGTAGAGTGCTGGAATTACTGATACATTCATGTATTGATTAGACAAACATTAGGAGTGCCTACTGTATGTTGTAAAGTACACTAGATGCTGCTGCTCCTGCTTCTACTGCTGTGTGTGTGTGTGTGTGTATGTGTGTAAAACAATGACCATGAAAAATGTAACCCTGAGAATAGTTTTCATTTTATTTTTTATTTTATTTTATTTTATTTTTTTAGAATAGTAGTTTTCAAATGGACACAGAGGGAGGGCATTACAGGCAGAAGGGGCACGAGGCAAAGACAGTGACTCATGAAAGAGCATGAGTTTGGGTTTGGAAAAGGACACAAGGTTGTGTGTGGCTGAAGCTGGAAAGAGCTGTATGCATTCTGGTGTAAAGGGCTCTGGAACCAAAGAGACACAAGATCAAATCCCCACTCTGCCCTTACAAGCTGTGAGACTTTGAAGGTTGTTTGATTGGTCTGAGCCTCAGAGTTTGTAATTCTTACTTCTCAGGGTTGTAAGAGTCACATGAAAGGAGGTAGGGAAAGCACCAGCCCAGCGTCTGGCAGAAGTCAGTGCAGATATAACCAGTGGGGGCATAACCAATAAAATTGCCTATCAGTCAGAGTCTTCCTACTATAGAAGAAGCTGCCAGATGGGGCGTGAGCTCCCTGTCATGGAGGTATATGAGCTGGACTAGGGTATATGTCAGGGAAGCAATGAGAGAAGATCTTGAACCAGAAATTCCTAAGGTCTTCTAGGTCTCAGGTCTGTAATTCTACCAAACATGTATGGCCATCTATCCTGAGACATCCTTGTAGAGGTCTGAAACTAGCACCTTTGTCCCACATTTGCTTTTCTCCAGACTGACCTGGCCCAGAAACCTCAACATTCTCTAAGTGTTCTGGGTACCAGAACTGTCACCTGCCTGGTTACGTCCTCTGACTATAAAGCTCCACTCCCACATGGGTCACCACTCTCTAGGAATCCAGTCAGTATGAAATAGATTGAGAAAATCACCTCCCTGGCTTTGGGCACAGTCTCTATTGATGTGGCCAAAGAAGTCAGTGGTTGTTTGGCAGCCTGCCTTTCACTCAGCTGCAGCAGCAGCAGAGACCCACCCACTTTGGCTAAATGCTCTCAGACATCTCAAGATTTGTAGAAGCACAGAGCATTCCAGGGAAGTGATAAATCCTTGTGGGATGAATGAATGAAGTGTCTGACTTTTGGCTCAGGCCAGCCCTGAGGAAGGAAATCCAGAGAATTAAGGGGTGCAGAAGGCTCTTCGGCTGGGGGCCATGTTGCAGTTTTTCCCTGGGAGCTCAGAATGCTTCCTGTCTCCCCATTCATCATCACCCCACCCTGCTGGATGCTTTCTATCTTTACAATGCCCCTCTTTGGGGGATGGAGTGGCAGGCTAATAGACTCATAGAATCACAGGTTGTCAGTTCTGAGGGGCCTCCACAGAGAGTTCCATTCAACCTCCTCATCGTACAGATGGAGAAACCAAGACCAGAGTAGAAGGAGACTGGCGAGGTCTCCCAGAATCACCTAGTGAGTTCCTGATGGAAGACAGTGCAGGCTGGGATAAGGATCATGTGGGTGATATAAGTGTGAGTGGCTCCTGACCCAGGGGGACAGCTGGTTCATCCTATTAGTGAGGTCTTTAGTTTACCCCCATCTACACCACCACCACCAAGAACCCTGCAGAAACTAAAAAAGTCTCTCAGCTCAGTGACCCTGGCAGAGTCCCAGACCCCAGACCCCGCTGGAGGACCCTGGCAGGGGACCATGGGAAAGCATGCATCCTGGGATGTGATCACAAGGTTGGTACAGGGGGACAGAGCTTCCAGTTTAGATTCTGGTTCTGGCTTTGCCTCTGCTCTCTGTGGGCCCTGGGCAGGATCTACCCCTCTCTGGGCCTCAGTTTCCCAACTGTGAAACGTTGGTGCCAAACTGGATTCACAGGCCTTTGAGCTCTCACTGGCTATTTATCTGAATGCTTTAGCAGGGAGGAATCTGAACTCACCTTCAGCATTTCCTGCCTTGGCACACACCAAGCCCCCTATCTAATCCTGGGGTCCCAGGCCTGCCCTCCAGGGAGAAATTGCTGTGATTTAAGGTTCCAGATTTCCTGGACCATTAGTGTCATGATACCTTATATCTGGGCCTCAATTGCTTTTTAATTAAAAACGAATCCCTCCCAATCCGTGGTTTTCCGTGCGTCTCAGGGAGCCTGTGGAGACTCCATTCTGCTTGATGCTTTGTGTAGCCCTGCTTTCTGCTCTTTTTCCTCCCTTGTTTTAGGAAGAGAAGGGTCTGGGACTATCTATGGATGCCTTCTCTGTGTTAGGTGCTGAAGCCCCAAATTGTATACCACAGATGCCTAGCACCCCACATTTGGAGGCAGCTATGCAGGAATGGAAAAAGGGATGGTCCCAAACTAGTTCTGTGATGGGCACTCATTTCCAGCCTAAGTATGCAATAAAGCAGGGGCTGGAAGGCCAGGCTTGGTGTGCAAGGAGACTGTCCCCTCCTCATGAGAAGTCCTGGAGTTTGGAAGCTGAGAGACTTGTGTCTGATTCTCACCTAAAAACACTGTCTGAAGCCTTGAAGCTGGAGGGAAAAGAAATGGGGCTTCTTGGTCAACACTGCTTTGCCAGAGTTTGGCAGGCAAAGAGAGAAGTTTCCTACGGGCCAAAGTGGACACTCTGGAATAGAGTGGGGCACAAATCATTTAGCAATGGACCAGTCCAGGGGTCTGCTGCCTGCCAGGGACAGGTGATCTCCACAGAAAGTTGGGGTTGAGGGAAGGATGGAAGACAGCTTGGAGAGAGGACATCACCCATGTCAATAAATTATCTCTTAGCAAGGAAGGGAACTCACTGAAAAATCCACAACACACCCCAAAAAAGAGAAAGCTGGGTTTTGAACATTGCCATTGGGAGAGAACCCCTGGGCCAAATTCCAGCATCTCTGGGTAAGCTCTGTGATATCATGTCCACTCCTCACCACTCCCCAATCTAACTCTGACTCTGGAGGTGGAGAACCACACAGAGGAGTGGAAGGAGGGAGGGAGTAGAGGAACCCCACTACCTCCTTGCCCTGCCAGGGGCTAAGTCCAGAAATGTGCCTGAGCTGGGGCAGGGGGGTACTTGAATTGGGTGTGAGGGTGACCTACTGAGGTCAGATTGGGTGCACCTGTTACACCTGAAAATAAGACTGTCACTTAATGCCTAACATAGAGCCGGAAGGCTGGGGTCCACCATAAGTCCTTTCCAGGGGTGGAGAGGGGGAGCCAACAGGGTGAGTTTGAGAGACAGTGGTGAAAAATAAAGTGATTTTATTTGCATGCCACAGAATCCAGCCTTTTCCACGTGATATACATACATTCAATGATTCAATTTCATTGAATCTTATAGCCATCTGCGGGGGCAGTTTTATCACTTCCAAATTACAGGTAAAACAATGCAGGTTCAGAGAAATCCCCTAGCTTGCCCAGAGGCCCTTGATTCAGGATTTGAACAGACTCCAGTGTCTGAGTAGGACTTCCCAATCTAGCATCTCTCTTTAGCCTTCAGGCTCAACTCCCAGAGATTCAGGAGATCAGGAATGGGACCAAGGATTCTGCATCTTCTTTCTTTCTTTCTTTCTTTCTTTCTTTCTTTCTTTCTTTCTTTCTTTCTTCTTTCTTTCTTTCTTTCTTTCTTTCTTTCTTTCTTTCTTTCTTTCTTTCTTTCTCCTTCCTTCCTTCCTTCCTTCCTTCCTTCCTTCTTCCTTCCTTCCTTCCTTCCTTCCTTCCTTCCTTCCTTCCTTCCTTCCTTCCTTCCTTCCTTCCTTCCTTTTTTTCTGGATAAAATAGCTGCAAGTATTTTAATTGCATAACTGTTTCAAAAATGTAAAGAAACTTCTCAGAGGCTAAAAACAAGAGCGATCCATACAACACCCAGTGCTCATCACAAGTGCACTCCTTAATCTCTGACATGTATCTCACCCATCCCCCCCTCCCCTCTGGTGACCTTCATTTTTCTCTCCATAGTTAAGAGTCTATTTCATGGGGCACCTGCGTGGCTTAGTGGTTGAACCTCTGCCTTTGTCTCAGGGCATGATCCCAGGGACCTAGGATCAAGTCCTGCATCGGGCTCCCCACAGGGAGCCTTCTTCTCCCTCTGCCTATGTCTCTGCCTCTCTCTCTCTGTGTCTCTCATGAATAAATAAATAAAATATTTTTTAAAAGAAGTCTATTTCTTGGGGATCCCTGGGTGGCTCAGCGGTTTAGCGCCTGCCTTTGGCCCAGGGCATGATCCTGGAGTCCCGGGATCGAGTCCCACATCAGGCTTTCTGCGTGGAGCCTGCTTCTCCCTCTGCCTGTGTCTCTGCCTCTCTCTCTCTGTGTCTCTCATGAATGAATAAATAAAATCTTAAAAAAAAAAAAGAAGTCTATTTCTTGGTTTGAAGGACTCTGCATTTTCACAGGTACCTAGGAGACTTTAGTACAGGTAGTTGGTCTGGAGGGCATGTACTGGAAAATACCACTCCTGATGTTTTTATGGTAAGAATAGCACTGCAGAGGTGCCTGGGTGGCTCAGTAGGTTAAGTGTCTGATTCTTGATTTTTGACTCATATCATGATCTCATGGGACTCTGGGATTGAGTCCTGCATTGGCTCCCCGCAGGGAGCCTACTTCTCCCTCTGCCTATGTCTCTGCCTCTCTCTGTGTGTCTCTCATGAATAAATAAATAAAATCTAAAAAAAAGAGAGAGAGAGAGAGAGACCATTGGCTGGACTGGGATAGGCCCTAGAGAGAAGCAGCCTTGTTGACAACAGGATGTGCCCATCCATTGGGTCAGTGGTTGGTGCTACCTTGCCTAAAGGGCAGAGCAGGGACAAAATAAAAGCTCCTGTTGGGCACCTTGATGTCATTTGGTCCCCACAACAACCACATGTGGTAGAAATAGCTGCTTTAATTATTCCCATTGTAGAGATTAGGAAATTGGGAGCTGGCTTGCTGAAGTGCCCTGCTTCTGGTCACAGGGCTAATGGCAGAAATAGGATCAAACCCGGGGCTGACTCTGAAGCCTGCATCTTTAACCATGGCCCCCTACAGAAAGGAAGCAGAGGGAGGCCTCTCTGGCTCCCTCCCTATTTTACCTCTCTGAGGACCACACAGAGGTCAGTCCAATTTAGGAATATAGCCAGTCCTTCAGATGAGCAGTCTTGCAGCTCCTCCTCCATCAGACTGGCTAGATTGATAGCCATTCCCTTGCATCTCTCAGCCACAGGGGGAGCAGAGGGTTTTATCTTGGTAGTCCAATCACATGGACCCTGGCAGCTTTCCCTTGGTTTGAGGGTACAGTTCCTCTCTGGAGAGCTCTGGGTTCCCTGGGTAAGGGGATCCCGGGCGGTCTCAGGGCTTATAAGCTGTCTGCAGTGACTTTATGGGGCAGCTGTGTTCGCTGGGCCCGTAAAACACATGGAGTTTGAGGCCCTCAGAGTTTCCATGTCTCCTAGGCCTGAAGCCAAAGCATGAGGAGTGGGGAGCCCCAGGTAGTGGTGCTTTGTAGGGCGGCTCCCTGGGCTGGCGCCTGCCCCGGGGGCTCAGAGGCTGCTTTGGGCAGGAGCAGTGCCAGGGCGGGCCTCCCCCGGGCCCCTCAGCCGTCGTCACCCCCGGGGCAGGAGGGACCCTTCCCTTCTCAAGAACATGTTTTGGTCTGCTTGGATTTAGTAAAATAGTCTTGTATCCTCATCTCACAGAAGAGGAAGCTGGGACTCAGGCAGATGAAGAGACTTGAAGAATGAGGTGGCTGGGGAAGAAGATGGGCATGGGGAAGACGAAACAGCCCACAACGGGCCTGTCCCAGGGGCCACCGCACCCCCCAGCACAGAGGGGGGTTCTTGTACCTATGAAACTATATTCAAAGCAGAGTTTATTTTTCCCCCACTGTATATAAAAGAAGTAATGTGAACAAGGTTTTAGGCTACAAAGCAGGGGGAAGGAGGAGGAATGGTGTGGCCTCAGAACAGCTCTGAGAGCAAATGGGCAGGTGAGGGCACTGAGGAGATAGCCCTCCTCGAAGGCCCACGGTGAGCTGGTGGCAGGCTGGCCCGGCCCAGTTGGGCAAGAAGGCCATCTGGTGTGGAGGCCTCTATTTCTCAGCAGCCTCCCTGTCTCCTCACCTCCTCTGGACCTTCAGGGATGTCACATTTCAGCTGGCTGATCTCTGGCCTATAAATTCTTCCTCCTTCTGATGGGAATCAGCTCTAGTTGCCAGCAGCTCTGTGGAAAGAATCTCAAAACCAGAGACACCAGGTCTTCAGGAGGGAACCCTGGCTCCAGCAATCCCAGCCGAGTGCCCTCCACTGGCTGATTCTTCCACCCTCCCCTGATGGGGAGCTCACTCCTCCGGGGGCAGCACCTTTGTGGGGCTGTTCCACCTGGGAGAAGGTCCTTCCAGACCCTGGTTCAAACCATTATCTCACTGTGCTGCCTCTTTCTTTCTTTCTTTCTTTCTTTCTTTCTTTCTTTCTTTCTTTCTTTCTTTCTCTCTCTCTCTCTCTCTCTCTCTCTCTCTCTCTTTCTTTCTTCTTTCTTTCTTTCTTTCTTTCTTTCTTCTTTCTTTCTCTCTCTTTCTTTCTTTCTTTCTTTTTCTTCTTTTTTCTGTGTTTATTCATGAGAGACACAGAGAGAGGCAGAGACACAGGCAGAGGGAGAAGCAGGCTCCCTGGGGGAAGCCTGATATGGGACTTGATCCCAGGCCCCGGGGATCATGACCTGAGCCACTCAGCCTCCCAGGCACCCCACCTGCGCTGCCTTTCTATTGGCCCTCACTTTACCCACTGGGACCCCACTCCCTTAATGTTTCTCTTCCTCCCTCTCTCCTCCCTTCCTCCCTTCCCCTCTTCCTTTCTTTCTCCTGCAAATATCTGTGAACCTACTGTGGGTGGAACCTATGGCTGCCATTCCCTCTGACCAGTCAGCCCCTCTGGGATGAGAACTCTGACCAGTCCTCAGGAGGCTGCCACCCAGCCTCAAGATTAATCACCAATTCTTTCTCTGCCCCTACCTTCCTGTCACCTGGCTGCCCCTCTGAGCAGTTATCAAGGACCCACAGAAAGCTATGGGTGGAGTACAGCCTGGAGCGCCAGGTGGGGCATGAAGGGCTTGGGTGACAGGTGCAGCTCTGTGTCAGCTGCCCCTGTCCCCATGTGATAAATGCCTTTCTTCTATATAATGGGGAGTTTGAAGCAGATGGTATTGAGGGGGGTCATCCTTTTTCCCTGGCTCTCAAAGCCCTGTACAAAGGCCACCTCTAGCCCTCCAATGCTCCAGCTCATATTCTTTCAGTTCCTTTTCTGGGAATGATTACCTCCTCTTATTTCAGGACAGGTGATAGAGCTTGATCCCTGATCACAGCACATGCATTCTCTGTGAACTTGAGCAAGTTTTTAACCTCCCCAAGAGACAGTTTCCCCACCTATAAAATGAAAATAATACTCAGAGGCAGAGTTGAATAATATAAATATGTCTTATTTTTATAGGTATCCAATACATTATATTAAATTTTATTATACAATATATGTTATTATTTTATTCTATTTTACTTTTCCCATATAGGGCCCAACACTTCTTTCCAGAGGTATCTGTGCATTCTATGGGAATGTGCCCAAGGAACGTAATTGTATTGAACTTACCTTGCTTTGGCTGGGCACTCACTGTGTGCCCGGTCTGTCATATTAGGCTCCTAACCATGCTTCCCAAGCCTCAAGGGCCACACAGAGTGGGCAGCCAAGCAGGCTGTGTGGCCAGTGGCTGGCTGGTGGTAGTAGACAGGCCTTGGAATGCCCCGTTGTTGGAAGCCTGGCAGCCAGCACGGGTAGGCTCAGGGGGGCCAGGCCACCTGCCAAGGTTGGGCAGGCTTGATTACCTCCACCCACCCTCCTGGCCTGGCCCAGTTAAAAGGCTCTGCCCTACCAGATTTGGAGTCCCTGGGGCTGAGGAACTCGTGGGAGAGAGAAAGCCTAAGCTTAGGCCAGGCTCTGCACACAGATGCCCCCACCTTCCCAGCTGCTTCAGTTCATTCTCTAGCCCTTTCTTGAGCAGCAGTAGTGCTCAGGGCCCTGGCTGGGTGCTTTACCTGTGTCATCTTACTGCTTCACCAGTCCTTGGGGCAGGAGTTCTCCTTCCTAGCTTGCAGATGAGGCTCAGAAAAGGAAAGTGACCTACCCAGGGCTACCCATTCTCTAAGCTCTGGATCTGGCACCTGAACTTGGGTGTGTATGATTCCAGAGCCAAAGTGTGCTCCTGCCACTGCATCATGAGTGAGTGTTGGGTTATGACACAGGCCACTGCCCCCTCCACTTCCTTCTTTCTGTGAACATGTCGAGGGAGGGTGCTGGGTGAGCACATATGGCCCCTGCCCTCAAGGAGCTCATCATCTAGTGGGGACAACAGACAGGAAGCCAACAGTGCATGAGGAAGGACAGGAAGGAGAGATAGGGGGAGGGAGAAGATTGTGAGGAGGGCTGGGCTGGGAGAGAAGATGTGTTGGTAGGACTCTTCATACAACTGACTTTTATTAAACCTTCAGATTAATTAATTTCTGGTCTACCTCATTGCAAAAGGGGGGTGACCTGCAGACATATGTAGAAAACCACCAGTTTTTAAAGGAAGAATGGACAGGACCCTTGGGTGGCTCAGTGGTTGAGTGTCTGACTTCTGCTCAGGTCATGATCCCAGGGTCCTGGCATCCAGTCCTTGCTTCTCCCTCTGCCTATATCTCTGCCTCTGTCTCTGCCTCTCTCTGTGTGTCTCTCATTAATAAATAAATAAAATCTTTAAAAAATAAATAAAGAAGAAGGGACAATATGGACAAAAAAAAATACCAGGATACAGGAGGTGAGGTCAACTCACAAAATACCAGATGAAAGATTCTCCTCATCAAACATGAGTCTGGAACACAGCTCTGGCCTTCTGAGAACCCACGTGAGGCAGGAGAGACACCTGTGGCTTTCTGTCTAATTTTTAGCATTCTGTCTCATTTTCCAGATGAATTCTCATACAGAACCCCAGCGAATATGCTCTGGTTGAAGGGAGAGCAGAGAGCTTGGGACCCCAACCATTCAGCCTTCCCTTAACCCTCATGGCTGCTCCTGGGGCCCCTCATGGCTGCTCCTGGGACCAAGCTATAGTCTTATTCTCTGTTAGATGAAAAGTGAAGGGAGCTAGGGGACCCTCGCTCTGGCTGACATTGGGCCCGAGACAATTCTGTGGGACGTCCTCCACGCTAGGTTTGTACTGAGCACTGGGGACCCAGATGAGGCCAACCATTGTTGCCTGGGAGCCTCCCCTTTGGCGGGAGAGACAGATGTGTGACAGGGACATTGGCTGGCTGAGCCAGTATTGACTTTGCATCTGCCCCTATACCTGCCTCTATGTATATGTTTGTATTTGCAACATGGGTAAGAGATGCTGGGTTCCACTGTGGGAGGAGGAGTAAGACTTTGACTAGAGTCCTGGCCAGAGTAAGAAGACCAAGCCAGAAATTTCCAACACTTACTGAGTGCTTACTATGCGCTAGGCAAGGTCAGATCCAGTTTTGGGGAGCCTGAAACCTCTGCAGATTTTGAGAGCCCTCTTTAAGAGGAACAATACAAAATCAAACCCAAAAGTGAATCTTTATTTCGAACAAGAAAATAATTCACAATGACCCACATTTTTAAGAGTGGAAGACAAATTACCACAATCATCACCAAATTCAGAACAATAATATTTTTCCTAAGTGTCATAAGTACCTCTGTAACACCTTTTTCTTATAACTTTGGACTACATACTCTTTATTGGCCTCCTCATATTACAATAATTTTCATAATATTTTCTCTAGAAAGACAACTGAGTCTTTTCTCTTGTATTATTTTTAATTTATTGAATACTTATTTGTTATAAGTGATGGTTGGGATGCATAAAATATGCCACCTTAAATACAAATATACTTGCTGTTTGTTGTGCTGCTACCAATTGTGCCTGACATATACAAAACTCCTGGTAAGTTCTGTTTCACACGATTCCCATCAAGGAGGAAGGATGTATTTATAATTTCTAATCCCATTGGCTTCATCATCACTGACAGTACAGACAGGAGAGTTTCTGCTTTGATAAGGCCTGAATTATTTGCCGGCAGTTCAGCACATCTGATCAGAATTTTGAAAAAATATTTCACTGACTAACTTCCAGCTCCATACATTTCAAACCTTGTTTCTCTTCCACCACCCACATACCTCCAGGGCCGGTCACAGTTCTGACGCTAAATGAGTCGGCACAGTGGGCAGCGGGGATCTTCGTTCTGGAAGCTGTTTCTACACTAGGTCAACTGGCAGGAACTATACCCATAAGTGATTGTGAAGCATATAAATATAAACTACTAATCCCAAATTACCGTAAATGTGTCCTCAACCTTCCTTTAGCTAGATTTTCAAAATGTCTCAGCCTCACAACACCCCTCCACAGGAAAGAAAGATGGAGGGGGAATCAAGGTGAAAAGAAACAGTGTTGTCTTCCTTTAGGGCTAAAGTATCCTACATTTTACAAAATTTCACCAGGACATATGGCCATGGGAGCACATTTTGAGAGTGTCTCCCAGAAAGGGGACAAATGCAAGCAAAGGGCCTTGAAATGCCGACTTCATTACCTTCTGGGTGAATCTGCTTCAATGTCAGGCACTGTTCTAATCAGTTTACAGGTGTTGTCTTGGGGAATCTTGTACCTACCCTGTGAGGTAGAGTTTTTAATAATGAGGCTGAGAGAGATGGAGAGGGAAGCCAGAGGTCATACAATGGAGAACAGTGTTTTTTTTTTAAAGATTTATTTTTATTTATTTATGATAGACATAGAGAGAGAGAGAGAGAGGCAAAGACACAGGCAGAGGGAGAAGCAGGCTTCACGCAGGGACCTGATGTGGGACTCGATCCTGGGACTCCAGGATCACACCCTGAGCCGAAGACAGATGCTCAACCACTGAGCCACCCAGGTGCCCCCAGAGGAGTTTTAAATTCAGAACCATGTGACTCCAGAACTTGTGCTGGTATCTTTCCTGCACAGAATCTTATTGGGCCTATTGTCAAGAGATGGGTAGATGGGTGGAGGCGGAGTTGGGGGGGATGTATTCCCGTCTTATCCTCTGATGCATTGGGTACCCGATTGCATCAGATTTCATAAACTCTCCAAGGGCAAGACTTCCCTGGCCTCAAGAGCTCAGCACAGGGCTTAGGGAAGGGTCAGGCCAGGACCAGAGGGCTGAGGAGACCCAGATCCCTCTGCTCAGCAAGAGTCGAGGCAGAGGTGGTGTGTCAGAGAGCCATGCCCTCTGGGCACTAGTGCGGGCTTCTGCCGAGGAGGCGGCATGCAGATGAGCCCAAGGTCTCCCCTCATGCTGTGTTGCAGCCCGTGGGGGGCGGGCTCTTGTATGGACTGGGTCGGGGGTGGACAAATGGACTTCTCAGGTCCTGAAGTCTTGCAAAGCCATCCTTGTCCACTCCTCTGCTCTGGGCTCCAAGGTCCTGCCAAACTTCCCCTCTGGATTTTTCCAAGATGGCTAGGGAATGAGATGCCCACCCAGGTGGCCCATTCCAAGGTCGAAGAGCCGGAACGGACGATGCCAGATTGCTCCAAGCCCAGCTCAGTTCCGCTTGAGGCATTTTATGGGCCCGGCCTGGGTAAACACGGACCTCATTAATGTACCGGGGGTTCCACCTCTGTTGCTGTGAGGCTCCCCTCCCAGAGCCACAGGCGTTGGAGCGTGAGGCCCCAGGGCAGCCCGAGAAGATGCAGCCAGGGCTGAAATGGCTGCATGGCAGGCACCCTCACTTCCTGGTCTCCATTCATAGACTGAGGACTGAGGTTTGGGCGGGGGGCACAGGGACCTACTGAGGCAGAGCCTGAGCCTGAACTGCGCCCCTCCTCCTCGAGTCTGGCGACGTGGCCCGCTGTGTCCCCCACGACGAGGTCCCGTGCCCTCCCATAGATACAGATGATGCTTTCCATAAATGTCAGTTGAGACACGTGGCCTGATGGTGTCTGGGTACTTATGGAAGCACCTGGACAGGAACTGTGCAATCATAACCACCTTGAAAACCCTAGGCCTCTCTCTTCACTCGTTTATCACTGAGTTCCTTCACTCACTCCACACACCTTTCCTGATGCCAGCTCTGCTCCAGGCCTTGAGCTGGGGCTGGGGACCCCAAGATGAGTCAGACCTGGCCTTTGTCCAGGATGAGGTCACGGTCTGGTGGGGAGACGGGTGTGGATACAGGCAATGACAGTGACAAACTGGTGTGTTCAATTCTGGACACGGGGAAGCTCAGGGGCTGTGGAAGCCTAAAGAGGGGCCTTCAGCATAGCCAGAGGTCGGCAGGGTTGGGGAGTTCCCTAGGAGGAGAACTCAATTTTAAAGATGAGTTCGTCGGGGGATGCCTGGGTGGTTCAGTGGTTGAACATCTGCCTTTGGCTCAGGTCGTGATCCTGGGGTCCTGGGATCCAGTCCCACATCAGGCTCCCCGCAGGGAGCCTGCTTCTCCCTCTGCCTGTGTTTCTGCCTCTCTCTCTGTCTCTTTCATGTATAAGTAAATAAAATCTTTTTAAAAAGTAAATAAATAAAAAATAAAAATGAATTCATCAGGCAACTAAACTATGGGAAGGCCCCCAAGGCCAAGGAAATTGCTACCTGCAAAATGACAGTCTTTCAGAGGGTACAATATGGTTGCGTCAGAGGACCTGGCACATAATAAGTGCTCGATGAATACCTTTTCAATAAATAAGTATTAAGAAGTTTGATGTAGCTGGAGCATGATAATTTTAGGGGCATGGGGGTTGGAAGACACTGGAGAGGGGTGAGAAATGGAGTCAGTCTTACGGACCATACTAAGGAGTTTGTGGAGGTGTCTTGTGGCCAGAGGGGAGCTGGAGAAGCAGGAAAGGGATGTGGCCAGATTCACCTTTGAGAAAGGCCACTCAGGAGGGTAGGGTTGGAAACATGCTGGGGTAGAGTTTCAGATAAAATACAGGATACCCAGTTCAGTTTGAATCTCAGATAAATAATAAGTAATTTTTTTTGGTGTTAGTGGGCTTGGCAACCGTCATGTGGAGCAGGGGTGGAAGGAATGGGGAAGTAGACCCAGGAGGAGAGGGCCCAGCAGACGTCCAGGGGGAGGTGATGTTGGCCTGAATGCTGGTGGGGGCCTCAGGAGGAGAGGAGGGGACAGTCAAGAAGGTTAGGCATTTGTTTTAACGAAAACTCGTTAGTGAAGCAGAACATGCACACAGGGTGAACACACCTGAGGGGCCACCGCATAGGTCCAGAAACAGAACAGCGCCCTGTGCCCTGCCCAGTCCCAGTCTTCCAAAGGGGCCTCTATCATGTCTTTTGCCACTGTGGACTGATTTTGCCAGCTTTGGGGCTTCTCTGTTCAGGATGTGCTCGTGTGCGTGCGTGTGTGTGTGTGTGTGTGTGTGTGTGTGTGTATGCGGCTTCTTTTGCTATGTCCTTGAGGGTCATCCAGGTGCTGCAGGTCATCACAGTGTCTTGTTCACCCCCGGTGCTGCGTGGGATTCCGCTGCATGACTAGAGCACAGTTGATATGCCCTCCCTGCTGCGGGTAGGCATTTGGCTCTCGGGGCGGTGGCTGTGGCTATTAGGAATAGTGCTGCTATGGATATTCTAGTCCATGTGTGTGGAATATATCCAAGGGCCACTCTGTGCATCTCTTCCCAGCTCTGCGTCCAGTGCCATCACACTGATGACAGGCTGCAAGGGCCGGAGTGGGATTATTTATACCACGGGAACTGGCAGGTGCTACAAATCAGCGTGCTTTTTTATCCCCCCAAGATCCTGTGTCAGCATTTACCAGCACACCACTGGGTAGATCCCTAAGAGCAGATTGCTGGCCCATTGGATATATTCAGCTTTAACAGCAACACAGTTTTCCAAAGTGCTTTTGCCAGTTGGCACTCCCCTGCGGTGTGTGAGTCTGAGGGGTTCACGGTGGAAAGGCTTTCATGAGATGAGGTCGCCAGAGCTTGTGGCCAGGCTCCCAGAGGGGTGAGAGGTTGAGATGGGAGCCCACACTCTGTCTAGGCTCCTGGAGGGTGGGAGAGAGAACACTGGGGGAGCCCCGGGGGTGGGGGGCGGTGCTTTGGGACCTGCAGGGTTGGGTCTGCAGGGCCTATGAGATGTCCGGGAATTGTTAGATGTGTGGGTCAGCAGCCAGCGCAAGCTCTGGGGCCTGAGGCTGAGTGTGCTTCACACCTCTACTCCCTGCTCCCCCATAACCCTTCCTCAGTGCCCCACACTTCATCCCGGTGCCCCCACCTGGAGCAAATCCTCTGCATGTCTTCTCACTCCTTTTCCACCTGCCTCTTCCCCTTCATCTAGTGTTGTGGGGACCTGGATTTGGAGCCCCCTGCAGTCCCAGCCACTCTGAGCCACACTAACTCAGTATGGGCCCAGAGACAAGATCCTGCTCCTCTCTAGACCTCAGTGTCCCCTTCTGTACAATGGGGAGCCTGGGGTGGATGACCCCATGGAGGTATAGGGGGCAGTTCTCTAGGTTCCCGTCCTAGGGCTCCAGGCAACCTTATCCACTTGTGCAGCTCTTCAGCATGTCCCAGACCAAGTGGTTCACCGAGCATCGGGTATTTGGGGCCCATTAGTCTGCTTACTAACTAAGGCCTTATAGGGTTCTGCAGTGTCCAAGCCCTGCTGGGAGCACCTAGTTGCCTCTGCTCTTTCCCACAGCTCTGCACTGTCTGCACTCAAGGAGGGCATCCGGGGCTTTGCCTGGGGCCACACAGCCAGGGGAGTGGCCAAGTCACTGGCTTTTCACAGGGCTAGCTTCCCTCCCTACCTCAGGGAGCAAAGTCTTAGGACAGGGCCAGGGCAGCCTACCCATCACCCTCGTGCCCAGCCCAGGCCCCCACATGGAAAAGATACTTAATGGAAGTCTATGGAATAAAAGAATGTTTTACACCTGCCCCCAGTCCTCTGAACAGGGCTCTCCAGACAGGAGTCCTGGGACCAAGCCTGTGGATGGGCTGGGTATGTGCATCTGGGGGGGAAGCATTTGAGTGGGGGGGGGGCAGGTAGAAGGTAGGCGGAGTGGGCAGGGGAGAGAAGAGAAGGGGACGCATCCCCGACCAGCTGGGCTGTGGAGGTGCTAGTACACAGACTACTCTGAGACCATGGCCCATTTCACCTGGGCAGTTCTCTGCGAAGCCAGGAAGTGGTTTGTATTTTCAGAAGGAAATGAGTGGGTTTTACTCATGGGGAGCAGACAGCTCTGGGAAACAGCTCCAAGGGAAACAGGCCACGGGACAGGGGCAGGGGCTGAAGGCCAGAGCCAGTGGCTCCCCTCCTCTGCAAGGCAAGGAGGAGGGCAGGTGTCAACCAGCAGGCTGACAGATGAGCTGATGGTGTCCCTTCCCTGACGCTGTCGAGAGATGCCTCTCCCGAGGGGGTTCTCTGCCATGGAGACTCTCAGAGGAGCCCAGGGACCAAGTAGGAAGAGGAAGGGGGTCCAGACTCTTTTCCTCACCTTGGGGGCCCCACAAATCAGGGCTGGTGACGGGAGTGCAAGACCCACTGCTGTCTGGCCTGGGAGGCCAGCGCAGGGGCGCCAGTGGGGCTCGGGAACTAGCTGGAGGCCTTTTGGAGGTTGGACCGTTCCTTTGGTCACTCTGTTCACCCGCCATCCTTCCACCAGCCACCGGCCTGAGTTCTGTCCTCCCTTGGCCCTGGCTTCTCCACGGGTGGCCCACCAGGAGCCACCCCGGCTCTGTCAGCCCCTGGACACCATGACAGACTCTGGAAGCCATGGACAAGGACTCAGGGAGGCTCAGCTCCCCAGCCTGGATGGGAGCGGAGCTTTGCAGGTCCAGGTGAGGGTGAGTGACGAGTTGCCCAGGAGGAGAGATGCCAGGAAAGTATGGAGGAGGCTCAGGCCAGAGCTTGAGAAGCTCCCATGAATTAGCCCCCTTATTCCCTCCAGGGTGGGGCTTGGGCTGTGGCCCTGTCTGTCCCTGGGCCTCCAGGCTTGCCCCTTCCTGTCCATCTCCTGCCAGCAGCTAGGAGGGTCCTTATCCCTCCAATCAAGTCCAACTGTGCAGAAGCTTCCCAGTGCCCGATCTGGCTCATGGGCCCCTTTCTCTCCAGGCCTTTCCAGGCCTCCCCTTTCTCCTGGATCTTCCACCCTGCACCCCTCAGCTCGCGTGGTGGTGTCAGCCTTTGGGATTTTGCATATGCTTTCCCACTGGCACCCCTTGTCTATCTGAAGAATTGTACTCATCATTCAAAATCCAATTTAGCACCACCTCCTCCAAAAAGCCTTCCTTGACCAGCCTCTTCCTCAGCAGAGTTAAGCCCACTCCCCTGGGTGGCCCCTGGCCTCCACCAAGCTCAGCTGTGTTTCAGGGGGTGTCATATGCCTGTCTTCTCAGCAGACTGGGAGAACCTCAGGGCAGCTTACGGGGTGGGAGGTCAGACGGGGAGCCGAATTGTCAGGCTGATAATGCCTCTGGTGAGCCAAGACCCGGTGTTGGGGAGTGGGGTGCATACTGTGCTAGGTCCACAGTGGATGCTCCGCCAAGAGAATAAGCAGATGGGCATGTCAGGGTAGGGAAAAGTCAGTATGGGCTGGCCTGGCCCAGTGAGTCTCTGGGGAGACAAAAACTTTGGGGGAGGGCAGCCCGTGTGGCTCAGCGGTTTAGCGCCACCTTCAGCCTAGGGCGTGACCCTGGGGACCGGGGATCCAGTCCCACATCAGGCTCCCTGCATCGTGCCTGCTTCTCCCTCTGCCTGTGTCGCTGCCTCTCTCTCTTTCTGTGTCTCTCATGAATAAATAAATAAAATCTTAAAAAAAAAAAAAAAAAAAAGACAAAAACTTTGGGGGAGAGAAACACACCAGACAGGAGACAGTCTGAGGAAAGGCCAGGAGCTGGACCACATGGAGAGTCAGTGATGGGGAGCAAAGCTCAGCAGGGGGTCACACAATGAGGGGGACTTTGGGAAGGCCCTGTGGAGATGCCTGTTTTCCCTGTGAACTCATGGTAGCCAGGCCATGTGCCCAGCCTTCTGTGTGTGTTTGTCCCGGGGCGGGGGGGGGGGGGGGGGCTGTTACCTAGCTCAACTCAACCACACAGCCACCTGGGAGGTAGGTGCTGGCATCATTCCCATTTGACAGAAGGGAAAACAGAGGCATGGGGACATCTGAGCACCTGCGTAGGTCAAAGCCTATGATTTGTTCTATTCCAAAGCCCAAGCTCACGACCACCATATCCTGCTGTGTCTGCTCCACTTTACAGAGGGGGAAACTGAGGTCACAAGAGCACAGTGGCTCAGCTGAGGCTGCCCGGCAATCCGAGGAAGAGCCTGGCCTGGGGCCTGGGTGGAGCAAACCATTCTGGCCAGGCCTCCTAGCTGCAAGCCTCTACCACAGGGCCCTTCCTCAGAGCCACTGGAAGAACTTCAGAGGACCTGAGCTGGGAGAGCTGGGAGGGGAGTGGGAGGGATGTGAGGCTTGGCACCTCTGTCTAGACAGACCCTAACCCCAGCGGCCTCTTTGAAGGAGGCTGAGGGCAGGGGTGGGGGCTGCAGAATCCTTGGAATGTTCATTGTCTCCAGAGCTCCAGGCCCAGAGAATGATCCCAGGGGTAGGGCTGAGAACAATGGGGGTTTGGGGGTGGGAGCTTATGGGACAGATGAGGCTGGGCCAGGAGGGGCAGGGCTGGGCACAGGCTTTGCAAGACCCTCAGGGTATAGTGGCTCAGATGAAACCACAGAGCAGACGGGGAGCAGCCACCTTTCTCCTTGGCCCGGGAGGTGCGGAGCACACACATGAAGCCTACACCCTGGGAGGTGCTGGTGGGGACATCCCAGCTTGTGCAGGATACTTGGAACACCCATAAATGCTCCCACCCTACGGTCTCTGCAGGCCCCCGGCAGCCTGTGGGATAG
The DNA here is from genome assembly GCF_018345385.1 of Vulpes lagopus. Lineage (NCBI taxonomy): Eukaryota > Metazoa > Chordata > Mammalia > Carnivora > Canidae > Vulpes > Vulpes lagopus. Next base: position 27,294,536 of record NC_054838.1, on the reverse strand, counting down.
GCTTGGTGGTGATCATCACACCACTTGACACCACTTGAAACTAAGGCTCAGAGAGGCAAGAATGATCCCCACAGCCACTCAGCGTGTTTGGGACACACACCTCTGATGCAGTGTTTTGATGACAGCACACAGGGCTTCCTTTTTGGACACTTCTATGACCAACTCTTCATCCTGTCCTCACCTCAACTCCACAGAACCTGGGGGGAGGCCAATCACCTCAGAGCAGATACCAACATCCCCATGAGGGCCCGATGGGTTCCCTGGACCCGTGTCAGAGACCCAGGCAGCCAGGTGGGCTCCCATGTGCTCCTGATAACTCCGCCTCTCCCTCCCCTTGCCCTTCTCCACATCCTGAGACTGTTTGCTTGGGTTGCACTCAAGGCTGCAGAGCGAGTCGCCCCAGTGATACTGTGATCTTGCCTCTCACTTTCCCTTTTGGGGAAACCGCCCAGAAAGAAGGAAAGAAGGTGGGTTTGGGGTCAAGTCCACATGAGTTCAAATCCCAGCTCAGCCGCTTCCTGCAGTGTGACCTTGGGCAAATCACTTCACCTCTGTCAAACCTCCCTTGACAGCGGTTAGGAGAATTTAACTAGATGCCATACGTGAAAACCCTAGATCACAGGAGCCCTGGATGTGGTCTCTCTCCCCATCCCCATGTCCTCCCTCATACCCTCCTCTCTGCCCCTCCTTTGCCCTCAGGGAAGTCAGCAGAGTCAGGCCAGCAGGGGCAGAGAAGGGTCAGCCCCAGCACAGGCTTCCAGGCTCTACCCCTGGGGGGCTGTCTGCTGGGGGTCCTGCTGGGGTCCCCAGTGTGGTATCTGATACAGAGAGGACGGCCATCATTGGCCTAGAGCCTGTCTTATGCTTCCTGGGAATTCTAATGTGTTGGAAGAGGGACACAACTATGTGTCCTTCATGTGGATCACCCTCATGACCTCACACTACTGAGTACTGTCATGTGCTCCCTTATCCTTGATGGGAGCCAGCCAGCCACCAACCGGCCTGCACTGAGTCGGAGTGTAGCTCCAGGCCCAGGGCTGGGGAGGGGAGAGAGAGGAATCACACCCAGGAGTCTCAAGCCTCATGGTGACCCCGGGCGTACTGGGCAATGGGTGCGGACTCAGACATTGCCTGCACTGCATGATCAGAGCTGGGAAGCCCGGGGACTGTGGGACTCCAGGCTGGGGGAGAATCAGGAAGGCTGCCTGGAGCAGAGGTTGGTGGTCTGAGTCTTAAGCCTGGAGATGAGTTCTGGGGACCTCAGGGAAGGAGGGCTGGCTGGCAGGAGATTTCTGGGTGTTGGACCAGACAGATGGGGGAGATGCGGACACACTCAGCCCAGGGCTGCTAGAGAAGAGGGAGGGCTTCCCATTGCACACTGGCTAACTCATCTTGGGGCATGTGGTGACTGCCTCTGCTCCAGGCCCCACCCAAGTGGATTGTCCTAGACTGTGGAGCCCACCCTCAAGGCTGCACTGGGCCCACATGTGGAGGCTACTGAACACCAACCCCTCCCTACCTCTGCCCTGTGGTGGGAGACCCTGGGGCCCAGCAGAGCCCCCATCCAGAGGGGTGGGCACCCATTCTCTGGGCCATCCGGACACTTCTGGCAAGGCTCTGGAATCCCTCCCTTCTCTCCCAGCCATACTCTCCAGGCCCACTGTCCCCAGCCTCCCTTGGCTTGTGCTGCATTCTCCACACTGCGGACTGAGAGCTCCTTCCTGGAACAGATGGGCCTGAAGGAGCAAATGTGTCCTGTACATGGCCTCTCATATCACAGGCCTTTAACTTGGCATTCAAGGCCGTCTCAATCGGGCCCCAATGCCTTCTCCAACACTGTGCCCTGCTACTTCTGTCTCCACCTCATCTTGGTCCTTGAGCCACACCAGTGATACCCTGGGGCCCAAGTGGGCCAGGACTCTTCAGGCTCTGAGCATTCTGCATGCTGTTCTCTCTGCCTGCATTCTGTGCCTTCAGTGAGCACCGCTCGGGGGCCTCCTCTATGCCAGTCACCCACAAGAGACCTCCCCTTGAGGAGCCCTGTTTGTGTGGGGCTGATGCCTGCACCCCATGGCAGGAGTGAGGCAGGGAGCCTGAGGGATGATGTGGTGCAGTCCAGCTGAAGAACATGCAGAGGCAGCCCCCCGTCGGGTGAGGCCGCAGTGAGCTGAGGAGGCCTGAGCAGGCGGTCCCAACTCTTTGCTAGGCCTGTTGCAGCCGCAGAGCTCTTTGAACATTAACTCCCAGCCTCTGTCAGAATCACAGATCTTGGAGAAGTAGGGTCAGAAGTAAACTCTGTGTTGTACAGATAGGAATCCGAACATCCAGATAGGGCCAGAGATCTCCTAAGTCACAGAGACAGAGCGCTTCCCAGTGTAGGCCAGCCCAGCCCAGCCCCTTCCAATGCACCGGTGACGCCCTCCCTGCAGAGGCCCATCCTAGTGGAAGGCTGGGAGCACCGTTAGCTGAGACCAGTCCCATGCCCAGTGGGAGTCCAGTGAGTGTCCTCATGGAGTCCTCGAGGATGCAAGCACAAGGGCAACTGGTCTTCACCGATGCCCCTTGCACTTTGCCATCTGGGATTTCTGGCAACAGGAAGGAGCAGCCCCAATTAGTATTTTCCTAGCTCTCCTGACTGTTATGATGGCCCTTGTAATCACTTGGGGCACCCCTACCATCCTGTTAAGGAGCCAGGGGGCCCCTTATCTGGGCAGATCACACCTCTAGCCCTCACCTGGAACCCTGCTGGGACATGGACCCATGGGCGTCCTGAGGTCACCTACCAACAACAACAACAGTAAGAAGGCAAGCAGGGGACCTCTCCCACCACCACTACCACCAGTGGGGTTCACACACACATTGTCTTGCTGGACACTTCTGCTAACCAAAGGGCCATAGGTGGAAACTGAGGCTCTCAGAAGGCAAGGGGCTTGCCCAAGGCCACCCCCTGGATCCCAAGTTTGGAGGCCCTCAGCTGACACACTTTGCTCTGCCCCCAGCCCTCCATACACGTGCCCTGGGGTTCCTCTGGATCCAGAAGCTTCTCCGGGAGCTGCTCTTCCCTTGCCTCGTTCTGGAGCTATCTTCTGCCCAGCTTTTGCTCACTTCGATGCAGCTGCAGAGCTGTCATCTCAGCCTTTGATGACATCTTCACCTGTACTCTGTTGTTTAAGTGTCCCATCTGGCCGCAGTCTTCTCCCCCAGCCTTTGAACTTGACCAGGGTTGGGGCTGGGTCACCCACAGGCTGAGCCTCCTCACAGGTGTGAAGCTTCCTTCCCGAGCCCCTGCCCCCTGCTTCACCTCTGGTGGTGCACGCAGACACCTGCCGAGTGGTCTTCAGTGACAATGCATTCCCTGGGTCAGCAAATATTTGCCGACTCTGCTCCAGCCCACCTGCAGGCCACCCAGGGTAGGAGCAGAGGGGTTAGTGGCTGTGAGCCAACAGTTCCAAGCTATGGAGGATGCCCGTAGCATCTCTGGCTGCATCACTGAGAAACATGGGGGCTGGGACCATGGAGAAGATGCCCTATTTTGGAAAAGTGCCCACAAAAGTGTGGCTCTGCAGACCAACTGGAACTTATCCAGAGGAGACAAAGTTGGCTAGGTCCCCAAGTACATCCTGTGACATCTGCCTTGGATGGTAGGCATGGCCACCTAGAGAAGGGCAGACTTAGAGGTGAAGGTGGGAGCCACCCCTGCTGGCTCTCTATGGATGAACCATGAAAAATGCCTTTCTCCCAGATGGAGCCAGTCCACTGTGCGAAGGGGGCTTCCCTGTGAAGGTGGGCTCCGTCCACGGATGGTAGGCAAGGTGATAAATGTGAATTCCTGCCTCGGGGGGTTGACTGGTCATGGTTGGTGAGTCCCAGCGGGCAGCTGGGTGTGGGGAAAGAGTACCAGGCAGGGAGTCTAACACATGGCCTCCAGGTCTGGCGCCATCCCTGACAGTGGGGTCTGACGTAGGTCCCCCGGCCTGCCCAGCCTCAGTTTCCTAATTGTCATGTGGGCATGCGGGCACGCTCATGCTTACCTCCAACAGCTGTGTGGTGGCAGAGGAGATGGGGTCCAGTACACAGTAGGCGCTCTAGAAATGTCAGTTTCCCTCCACTTCGGACAGAAGCTGGATCCACGAAGATATTATTCCTGCTTGACAACACACTTAGAGAGGTGTGGGGATCTGTCCTCCAGTCCCCTCGGGGGCATTGCTACTGGTGCTCTCTGGCTGAGGGATGCAGAAGCCGAGTGCTACGGACAGGCTGGGCCTCCCTGGGAATGGGCAGGGGGCCTACCCGGGGATGTGCCTCCAAACACACTCTCTCCTTGGAGGGAAGTCCTAACCTGTCGGGGGGTACAGGGCATGAGGTGAATGAGCAGCCCTGCCCCAGGTCTCCTGCCTGATTCTCCAACCCTGCTCCTGCTGAAACGCCCCCCCCCCCCCCCCCATCTGGCCACTGTCTGCTCCAGAACCACCTGTGGCTGCCCAGTGCCCACAGCATTCTTATCAACTTAGAGGCTACCTGGCCTCCCGCTCCGGCCTCCCTCCCACGGCCCTCTGACTGCAGCCCCCTTCCGCACCCCTAACCTTGCTCTTGCTGCTCCCTTCACCTGGATGCCCTTCCGGCCCCACCTCAGCCTGTTAAAAGCCATCGCCTGGGCCTGGAGGGGCTTGAACTAGCTGCTGTGGATAGAGTAGAAAGGAACTAATGAGGTCTTTGGAGTTTGGATCCGTGTGGACTGTCTGGACGCGGTGGTAGGAAACTGTAGTGAAAGCAGTTTGCCCTGCTGTGTGACTTCCTCCTGCGACAGCACAGGCTGTTTGGGTCTAGGCATTAAAAAGCCGTTAGGGGCAGCCCGGGTGGCTCAGTGGTTTAGCGCTGCCTTCAGCCCAGGCAGGGCCTGACCCTGGAGACCCGGGATCGAGTCCCATGTCAGGCTCCCTGCAGGGAGCCTGCTTCTCCCTCTGCCTGTGTCTCTGCCTCTCTCTCTCTCTGTGTGTGTCTCTCATGAATAAATAAATAAAATCTTTTAAAAAAATAAAAAATAATATAAATAAAAAGCGGTTAGTTGGGTTCCTCCGCTGTCAGATGCTTTTTAGATTTGGTGAGAAGGAAAAAGGCAATGGATTTGGGTATTGGCGAGAGTGTTGTTGAAACGGTGGACTGTGGATAAGGAGGGAAGCAAAGAGGAGGAAACAACTGGAGGAGTCAGAGAGCCGATGGCTAGTGGGACAGTAGCACAGACAGTCCAGGGAGGGGACTGCAGCAGAGCTGGGGTGTGAGCCGGTGATCTGCAAGGTGGTCTTTATGGGCCATGGTGAGGCCGCGGGACTGGGGCCTGAAGGAAGTGGAGATGATGGTGGGAAGTGACAGGCAGATCCCGGCCGTCACCCAGGATGGCCCCAAGGCCAGGGCTGGACAGGACAGCCAGATCCTAATAGCAAAGCCGTGGGCGTACCATACAGGCTGAGCAGGAGATCAGTGCACAGGGCTCAGCAAATGTTTTAAGGACAGATGGTAAACATTTTAGGGTTTGCGGTCCACGTGGTCTCTGCAGCGTGCTCACTTCTGCCTGCAGAGCAAGAGCAGCCACAGGTAATATGTGAATGCATGGGTTGCCCCAGTAAATCTTTGTTTACCGACACAGGCAGTGAGGTAGATTTGGCTTACAAAGTAGACAGACAACCCCTGGGTTTGAGGGTAACAGCTTTGAATTGGGGATTGCCTGGTCTTTTTTTTTTTTTTTTTTAAGATTTTATTTATTTGAGAGAGAGAGAGAGAATGAGTAGTGGGGAGGGGTAGAGGGAGAGAGAGAGAGAGAGAGAGAGAGAGAGAGAGGCTCCTCACTGAGCAGGGAGCCCCATGGACTTGGGGCTCCATCCCAGGACCCCGGGATCATGATCTGAGCCAAAGGCAGAGGCTTAACTGCCTGAGCCACCCAGGCGCCCCAATGCCTGGTCTTTCTTGAAGACTGTTACATATAGCTGGCAGTGCTTGACACAATTTTAGCTGATCTGTGAAAAACTTTACAAACTTAAATGTGGGAAATTTAAAACATGTACAAAATTATATAGAACAGTATAATGAAATCCCATGTACTGATCACCCAGCTTCAACAATTATGAATATACGTCCAGTCACCTCCACCTCTGGCATGAAGTTTTCCCCCACCCCCAACATTCTGGCCACAGCATTGGCTTCACCAGGGACCCTTGAATTCATGGAGAGCAGGGACTAAGGCTGTTCCAGGTGGGTCCCTAGCCCACACCAGGGCCTTGCTCAATTTAGGTGGCTTCAAGATCCCCTAGGGAAGGGGAAGGAACATGGTCTTCTAAGGACCGAGCCTGGTTAAGGACTCTTCCATGTGTCATCTCCCCATGAGGGGAGGGCTGTTATTCCCATTTCCCAAATGAGGAAATGGAGGCACAGAAAGGTTGACTATCTTACTCAAGGTCACACAGGTAGAAGAGGTGGGTTGGGAACCTACATTTGTTTGGCCAAAAACCACACTACAGTCCTTGTCAATCCAGCCCCAGAGAGGAAGACTTTGGCATATTCTGTTTTTTGAAGGGAGGTGGATTTGGGAGCAGCCTGGGGTGTCCCAATCCTGGTCCTCTTCTCATTGTCCGAAGGACCTAGTGGCAGTCAGCTGGGCAGGTGACATGGTACCCACCCACCCACCCACCCACAGGAACCCCCCTCCACCTCTGCCACTCTCCCAATGTCCTTCCTTCCTCCCCTCTGGCAACGATCACCTGTCCTCAGCCCTGGACCTGTGGGTCAGCTGTATAATCCTACAGCCAGTGCTTCCCCCCAGCAGGGCTGGAGGGGGGCATAGGACAGGGTATGGCTAAATCCTCAGGGACTTGGAGATTTACTAGGTTGACCCACTCACTTTGCAGATGAAAGACTAAGACCCAGCAAGGGGAAGGGATGTTGGAAGCAATCCTAGGGCAGCTCTTCTCATGCAAACACTGCTTCTTTGTTGAAAGGAGACCTAGGTCTTAATCCCAGCCCTGGCCCAGACTCAGGGCTTTGTGAGGATTAGTGGTTAATTGTCAGAACAACCTGATGAGGTAAACATTGACAGCAGCCATCAAGGTACTGTGTATCAGCTGGGACCCTGAGAGGGGAGCTGGCTTGCCCAAGGTCACACAGAGGTGGCTGTGATTTGAACTTGTTAGTGTGGGTCCAGAGCCCCCACGCTAAGCTATTCTGCTCTTGTTAGCTGGAACAGACTCAGAGTTTGCCTGCTGGCCTTTCAGGGGGTGCTGGGGAATGCTGCTGTCGGCCTGAAGTTCCCCTGGTCCCTCTACTCTACCTCCCCCCAACCCTGCCTGGCTCCCCACCCATCCACCTGCCCCAGCAAACTGGGCTTTGATGCGCTGTGTGCTCCTATACTCCAATAAGAGGAGGGGGAAGCAGGCGGCTGGGTGGGGGAGGGGTGCTGCTGTCTCCCCTGGCTCTGCAGAGAGCTCCCCCGCCCACCTACCCAAGGAAAGAGTCCGTGGCCCAGGCCTGTCTCGCCCCAGGTGGGCCTCCCAGTTCATCCTGCTCGCAAAGCCAACAGACCGTGGCATCTGCAGACCGTGACCTCCTCCCAGCAGACTGCAGCTCCGTCATCATCACCAGCTCCAAGCCTCGGTGCGCTTGGTGGGGCCCAGCCTCCTGCCTCCCTGAGCCCACCCATGTGAGCCAGAAAGGGGCTGGGGGTGGTGAAGGAGGCCTGCAACAAAGAGGCAGAGAAGGAAAGAGAGAGGAGAGGTTCAAGCAGAGAGGGTTCAAGCTGGCGTTCCTGGCTCAGCTGGGTCACCACTGGCTGTGTGATCTTGGGCAAGTCACTTGAGCTCTCTGAGCCTCCCTGGCCTCACCTATTCTCTTGCAGGTTCAGTGAACCAAGGTGTGGAAGTAGGCTTTGCACGGGTAAACCGCTGTGCAGGTGGGAGGGGCTGCCATTATGCTCGTGCTCTCTCCCATGACCCATTTCTCCTGCCCTTTCCAAGTGACCCCTGTGGTCACGTCACATTGACGAGGAATGCTCTCGTGAGCTTCAAGGACCATTGCCCTGGCTCGAGAGCCGAGTCTGCACTCACTCCCATGTGGAGAACCCAGGCCGTCGGGGGGGGGGGGGGGCGTGAGGATCCCTCATCCAGCCCCTGCTTATTCAACAGGGGCAAGGGGACCTGGATGGAGAGCTCCCAGCCCAGGTGGGAGAAGCAGGCACCAGAAAGGCTGTGTGCTTCAAGGAGAGAGGTGAGGGCCATGCAGCAGGACGAGCACAGTGAACCAGAGAGACCTTGGGTCAGATTTTGGCCTGGAGACACAGGGCACAGGATGGCCATCCAGCCCTGCAGGTTGGCCCTGTGCCGCTCTAGGGGCCACCTTTTCCGTGACATCATCCATGATTTGTATAGTAAGACAATTTTCTGCTCTGAGGAGGGGGCACCTTTCACATATGTACAAAGACACCAGCTCCCTGCCTTTTTGTGATCTCTCTCTTCCTGCATTTCTTGCACCTGCCTGGAACTGTGAGAAGACAGGGACAACATCTGATCACCAATACAGGGCTTGCCACAGAGAGAACTGTTTCTAAGCATTTGCTGCATAGCTGAGTGACCCACTGGGTGTGCCCTGCAGCTGAGAACCCTGTGAGGGCCTGAACCTCAAGCCCAGACAGATGGGAGAATATCAGAAATGCCCAAGTAGGAGAGTACAGTGGATCAGGAAGGGTGTTCCCCTAGCCAAAAGCCCACAGTGTGGGGGACATACAATGTGCCTTTCCTGAGGCACTCCTGCCAGGGCTGTGTGTAGAGGTGTTCAGGTTGTGCACTGCACAAAGAACCACCTGAGGGGCTAGGAGCTGTAGTCTCTACTGAGCTCCCACACCCTGGAGCGAGGCTGCACTGCCAGGGAGAAGGAGCAGATTATTTTAGTTTGTACTGAGACATCACGTGGTGCAGCTGCAACACTGCCCCTGGCCTTGTCCAGACCTAGACCTTCCTCCAGGGCCTCCAGGGCCTCCAGGGCCTCCAGGGCCTCCCAGGCCTCCTCATCATTCACCTGAGTCTGGGTTCAGCAAAATGGAACAGGGCTGAAGACTTGAAGTATGGGTAGAGTCACTATGATGCTAACATGTGACATAACAATATAGCAAGGGGAGTAACTGGGGGCTCTGTGGTCGGACAGATCCAGTTCAAAGCCCAGCTTTACCACTGGCCAGCTATGTAAGCATAAAAAAGTCACTTAACCTCTTTGAGCCTCAGTTTATTTTTTTTTCTATCATGATATTTTTTAAAAATGGAAGTGCATTGATGGTAAGGTACACCAATCTTAAATGTACATCTCAATTGCTTTTTCCATATGTATATACCTGTGTAGCCACCACCTGAATTAAGATACAGATTTTCATCCCCCTAGAAAGTTCCCTTGTTGAGTCTGTTTCTTCATCTGCAGAATAGGAGAAACAAGAGAGTGTGGTGCAGATGAAATAGGTGAAGCTTACTGAGCGCTTATTTTCTTTCTTCTCTCCCTCCTTCCCTCCCTCCCTCTATTCTTCCTTCCTTCCTTCCTTCCTTCCTTCCTTCCTTCCTTCCTTCCTTCCTTTCCCTCCCTCCCTCCTTCATTTTTTTTTTTTTGAAAGAGAGAGAGAGAGAGCATGAGCACAAATGGAGGAGGCGCAGAGGGAGAGGGAGAGAGAATCTTAAGCAGGCACGCTCCATGCCCAGTGCAGAGCCTGACACAGGGCTTGATTCCACGACCCCAAGATCAGGACTTGAGCCAGAATCAAGAGTCAGACACTTCACTGACTGTGCCACCCAGGTACCTCGTTGAGCATTGTCGTGGTGCCTGGCATACAGTGTATGCTCAGTCCATGGCGGGCTGTTATGATTTCCTTCTCACAGTCAGACACTTAGCTATGTCTGCCTCATTTGGGCTTCTCAACAGGCCTATACTTTACCCCTGGGGAAACTGAGGCTTGATGAGGCAGGGGCCCTTGCTCTGCTGTGTGACCTTAGGAAACTTACCTCCCTTCTCTGGGCCAAAGGAATCAAATTAGATGCTCCCCTGGGTCTCATTTGACCTCTTGGAGTGTGTTTAGGCTCTGCAGTCTGAGGATAGTGGCCCTTGACTGTTTCTGCTCAGTCAGGGATCTAAGCCTCTGTGACTTGTGTAGGCTGGAGGTTGGGGAGGCAGCTGGCTCTTGGGCCTGCCCCTGGGGATGTACCTGCTGAGCCCTAGCTCAGCATGAACTTACTTCTCAGCCCCAAATTGCACACAAGGCACTTTGGGGGAATCTGTTTACATCCCCTGCGGTACCTGACCCATTTCACATTTGTCAGGGTCGCCTTTCCTCACCTCAGCCACCCCACCCCCACCCCCACCCCCACCCCCACCCCGGGACATTCCTGGATCAGATGAGAGTAGAGGTGACAAGAGAGAAGAATAAATCCTGAAAGACAAAGCTGCACTTCTCCTCCATTTGATATGGAAGGAAGTCAGTGCATTCCAGTCCCTGTTTCCCTGCTAGGTCAAGCTGGGAGAGCTTAGAGTTGCAGGCGCAGAGGGAGGGAGCAGAAATCTAGATGTGGGTAAAAGGAACTTGCTCCCCAAGAATGGGCAATCACAGCCCCATCCCCACTGCCCTGGCGACCTCATCCTCAATTTATTGCTCACTAGCTGGCCCAGAGGACATTCTAGCTGCCACTCCTCAGATGTCTCATACTCCAGGACCCTACAGGAAGCAAAGCCAGGAAGGAGTGGGTGACCTTGGCAGGGCATTAGCCCCCGTCACTGCAGAGTTCAGGCAGAGATGAGAGGTCCCCTGGACAAAGACGTTAAATGGAGACCCCAGTATGGTTCAAGACCAGATGGACAAGTGTTTGAATTTTGGCTCCCTCTTCTACTAGCTGGTTAACTCTGGAAAGTTGGCAGTTATCATGACATAATGATGATCATACCCATCTCCCAAGATGGCTGGGGGACCACAAGTGACAGTGTCTGTCAAGTGTCCAACCAGAGGCATAAAAATAGGATCAAAAAGTGTAATAGTGGAATTTGTTGTCTGTATTCGTTTTCTGTGGCTGCAGTAACAAATTACCACAAGTGAGTGGCTTGAAATGATGCAAATTTATCTTATGGTTCTGTAGGCCAAATGTCCAAAATGGGTCTCACAGGGCTAACACGAAGGTGTCATCCAGGCTGTGTTCCTTCTTGGAGGCTCTAGGGGGGACCCATTCCCCCCCCCACCCCCCACCCCCATCCCTTCCATGTTCCAGAGGCCGCACCCCTCCTGCACTCATGGCCCCTTCTCCCTCCAGCAGTGAGTCTGGTGAGTCCCTCTGGCATCCCACCGCTCAGATGCCACTCTTCTGCCTCCCTCTCCTGCATCCCATGGCCTTTGTGATCATAGTGGGCTCATCCAGGTCATCCAGGCTAACCTTTAAGCTCAGCTGATTAACTATCCCAATTCCATCCACATTGCTTTTTTTTTTTTTTTTAAGATTTTATTTATTTATTCATGAGAGACACAGAGAGAGAGAGAGGCAGAGACATAGGCAGAGGGAGAAGCAGACTCCATGCAGGGAGCCCAATGTGGGACTTGATCCCGGGTCCCCAGGATCAGGCCCTGGACTGAAGGCAGGCGCTAAACCACTGAGCCACCCAGGGATTCCCCCCACATTGCTATTTAATGTGACGTGTTCACAGCTCTCCAAAGGTGTGGATGGCTTTGGGGGGGGGGGCATGAATCTGCCCACTGCTCCACCCTACTCATGGGGTCCTGCATCTGGAAACGGGGACTTTGCCATTCCAGTTCAGGGGGAAACCATCGACACTGTGGACTGGCGAACCTCCTGTTGTTTTACTTTCTGTCCTTTCAAATGGGCATTGCTCTTGCAGCTGCCCTGCAGGGTGAAGGTGGGGGGCCACAGGGCGCAAGGCCAAAGGACGACACATTGGACTCTGAAGGAGAAGTCACCCAGAGATTCTGGAATACAGCAATTATATGTCTTTCATTGGTCTTCCATTTGAGGAGAGGGAAGAGGAGGGAAGGCCCTACCTTGTATTTGAAGAAAGACATGCATGGACACCAGTACAGCACCAGGGTGGGCAGATGGTATTTTTGCCATCAGTGTCATTTCCTCTTTTATTCTGGTAACAGCGCTCTGCTGTTGTTTTAGGGCAATTGTTCGTCTCACCCACTCTCCCACACCCTGGTTCATGTATTTCTGAGAGTGTGGTCCCCACCCCCAACTCCAGAGCTGGCCGCAACACACTCACTGCCTGAGCCATCAGAGTATCGCATCTTCCAGACCACTGGGGCTTGGGTGGAGTTGGATTCATGGCATCAGAACCCGGAAGGTGAAATATCTGAATCGTTGCTGGAGCTACTGAGACAGGGTGCTCTCTCTGTCTCTCTTTGTTTGACTGGACCTGAATCTGCAATATACTTCATAGTTCTCTTTCTACCACCTAGAACCTAAGAAGAAGCCAACATGGAAACCAGGAGAATCCACAGATGCCGGGGACAGAATTAGACCCCCTGAATAAAGCCATGCCTGAGAGTCTCATACCCTAGGACTTTTGAGTTACATGAGTAAATACTTTTTTGTTGTTGTTGTTGTTAAGCCGAATTTGTCACTTTATATGGCAATGGGACTCTGATTATAAACAATATCCTTACAATGCTCTATCATTGACCAGGAACTTTTTTATCCGTGACTCCACTGAACAATCACTAGCTGAAGGAAGGAGTACTAGCACTATTTTACAGATAAGAAAACCGAGAGTGGATTTGATTTGTTCATGGCTGCATGTTAGTTACTCACTAGGGTCAGATTTCCCAGGATGAAAGCTTATACTTCTCCCTTCTTTTGTCACTTTTCCAGAGGGTGAGGACTCAGAAGCAGTTCTGGGACGAAGTGGACTTTGCACTGAGCCTTGAAGAATGGGCAGGGGTCCAAGAGAAGAAAGCAGGAAGCATATTGTAGGGGAAGAACCGGGGGTGCCAAGCCTGGAGGTGGAAGTGTGCGCGCTGGAGAGTGATGGGCACACAGGTCAGGGCCGGCTGCCACGACCCCCAGGGATGTGTAAGGGACAGAGATGTCCCAAGGGGCAATACTAAGCACAGAGGGCAAAGCACCACAGGTAGGAGTTGAGGCCCCTGTAGGCTGAGAAGACAGACTGGAAGAGGCAACAGGGTCTGTCCCCAGTCCCATGGATCACACACTGTGGAGTGATGCCCCTTGGCTCTGTCCCTGGAGGCAATCCCTCTGTTTCAGATCTAGACAAAGGGTCTCTTGTTTCTTAGCTGGAAGTCAACAGTCCTGGGCTTGCATTTTGCCCTTCTGCTTCCAAGACAGGTGACATTGGGCAGCTTACTTTAACTTTTTTTTTTAAGATTTTATTTATTTATATACGAGAGAGAGAGAGAGAGAGAGAGAGAGAGAGAGAGAATGGGCACAGGGAGGGACAGAGGGAGAAACAGACTCCCCGATGAGCAGGGAGCCAGTCGCAGGACTCAATCCCAGGACCCTGGGATCGTGACGTGAGCCGAAGGCAGATGCTTAACCTACTGACCCACCCAGGCACCCCTTACTTCACCTTTCTGAACCTCAGTGTGCCATGTGTAAGTTACAGAAGAGGATGAGGACCCATCATCATGGAAGTAAAGCACGGAGCAAGCACCACACGAATGGTAGCTGTTAGCATGATTACCCTCAGCGTCCTCCTCATCCTCACTCTCATCCTCATCATGGTGGGCTCACTCCCCCCATTCTTTCTCCCAGTACTGATGGACCAACAGCCCAATTCCTCTCCCTACTATCTTTTGGACCTGGAGGTTTGTTCCCTGCAGCTTTCAACTCAGAGTCTGATTCCCAGCCTGTAGAAGGAAATATTCAGTCCTTTGACTCAGGGACATTATAACTCTTACCAAAACTGCAATGCATCATGTATCCACTCGAGTTCATCTCCCCTGTTCTGTTCACTTCTCACAGGCCCGTGTCTGTCTTGGTCAGCATCCTGCTTTGTGCCCGATGTATAGAAGAGGCTCCCCTAAATATTTGCCCAGAGAAAGATCAGATGAGTGACCCATGACTGAACTCTCAGAGTGAACAGGCTGCAGCACCTAGGTTCCCTGGGAGGCCGCTTGTGAAGGATGGCAGAGTGAGATGAGCTTCTCCTGGCAGCTCTCTGAGACAAGTAGGATTTATCCCCATTTGAGAATCAAAGAAACTGAGGTTTACAGAGGCTTGCTCAAGCTCAGCTTTCCAGTAAGTGGTGGGCTGGGACTCGATCCAAGATGGGAGACCAGGGCCTATCTCTCAAAGCCTATCTAATGCTAATTTCAGTGCCCACAAATTTGTGTGTTTATTTTCATCTGAATATTTTATTTATTTCACCAATGATTTCTCTTTGCAATAAAGCTTTTTTTTTTTTTTAAAGATTTTATTTATTTATTCATGAGAGATACACAGAGAGAACGAGGCAGAGACACAGGCAGAGGGAGAAGCAGGCTCCATGCAGGAAGCCCGACATGGGACTGGAGATCCCGGGTCTCCAGGATCACGCCCTGGGCTAAAGGTGGTGCAAAACCACTGAGCCATCAGGGCTGCTGGAGCTTTTTTTTTTTTTTTTTTTTTTTTAAGTAGGCTCCACACTTCAGCGTGGGACCCCAACTCATGACCCCAAGATCAAGACCTGAGCTGAAATCAAGAGTCGGACACCCAACCGACTAAGCCACTCAGGCACCTCTGCAGTTGGGCTTTTTGTCCTTCAAAATGATACTGGGCAAGGCTAGAAAAAGGGCAAGCATTCTTGAAGCGTTTTTGTAAAGCCAGTTATGATGGGGGACCATATTGGGATGCCAGCTCCTGCTATTGTTCTCAAAGACCCTAATGGAAGTCATGACACAAGCAAGCTGCTAACCTGTAAGCAAATGTGTCAACTTACCAACAATCAAGTAATTCCCTGATCCCTGCTGGATATCAGCCAGGCGCTGGCTATCAGCCAGCTGAGTGAGTTACACAACACCCTCCCTGGAGGGGGATCGTTGGATGGGAGGGATTTTCCAGCTCGTGACTTGGATGAACCTGGAGCTATTTCCCCATTGAGCAGCCCCAGCCTGAGAGGCACCAGCAGCTCCGGCTGAGGGTGGCTGGGACAGAGCTGGGGAGTGGGCCAGCCCAGCCTGTCCACGCCTGGCCTGACGCTGTAGCCCTCAGAAGTCTCAGTAGGATTTAGCCTCAACGGCAGCCCAGGAGAACCCCCTGGAAACCCAGGAGCTGATTGGGTAGGGGGCTGGTTTCCAGGGAGACAGGGTACCGGCTGCCCAGCAGGCCGAGGGCAGGAGCCTGAGGAGAGGCCAAAGCCACAAAGGCGGAGACCCCCGGTCCTAGGGTCCTTGGAGCAGAAGGGTCCAGAGTGGGGGAGGAGGACGCCGTGTGGGAAGAGGGCAGGAAGGGGGATTTGGCACAGGCCTCTGCTGCCTGGTCTCAATTTACTTGTGAGGAGCCTCCTAATAGCCGGGTGAGAGCTGTGCACGCTTTCCTGAGAGCCTGCTAAGTGTTTATGGAATGATTTGTGAGGAGAAGTTTCTTTGGAAGCAGCTTGGGGAAGGTATGTTATTAAGAGCTCTCTCTCCAAGTTCCCGTTGGCCCGCTTCCCCCCCGGCCCCTGGGGTCTGGGCAGCCCATGGTCACAGCAGCTGTTTGCTATTTTGTAGGCCATGGGGCCGGGAGTGGATTGGGGCTGGGGGAAGTCAGGGAAGTAGGGCAATTTCCTCCTCCCTGAGGTGGCGTCATGCAGCAGAGGGGGACCAGAGCCAGAGTTAGGAGTTGCCTCTGAGGGAGGTGCCCTGGCCTGGGAAAGTGTGGGGACTGTCACAGGGGCTAAGGAGGAGGGAGGTGTGCAGGACCAGAGGCAGCTGAGAGGCTGTGGATGATGGGGATGGAAGCATCTAATAAGATGGCCATCTAATAAGATGGAAGCCACGGGGGAGTGATATGGACAAGCCAAAAGGATGGGGTGGGGCCAATGACCCAGTAATGACTGCCTTTTCCACCAGACTAGGGGCTCCTTGGGCTTAGGGACTGTCCAGCTTATCTTGCTATTGCCAGCATCATTGGGCATCCGGGCTGGCCCAGAGCAGGGGCTCAGCCTGGCGAGTGGTGGGTCATCACCCAGCTCCCGTCCCGCCGTCCCACACGAGGGCACAGGGAAGGCATTCTGCCAGCCCTCTAGGTTAAGTCCCTGTGACTCCTGGTGTAGGAAGCTCAGAACTACCTACTCTTTGTCCCATCAGTGGGAATCTGCCCAACCTGGTTTCCACACAACGGCCACTTTACCTCAGGAATCAGCAGCCAGCCACACAGGTCTACTAGGAAGCCCCAGTGACCGGCCATTTCTGATTCTCTGGGGCCCCTGCCCGGCATGTGGGCCCATCATGAGCTTTATCCCAATTTATCTACCCAGTGGTTGTGGAGGATTGAGCTCTTTACTTGCCTTGATTTTATGGCTGAGAAAAGCTGAAGTCCAAAGAGCGTGGTCACTTTGCTGAGATCGCACAGTGAGTAGCTACCCAGGTAGGGATCTAACTTCTGTTCAAGACCAAAGCTGGTGTTCTTGCCTGTAAACCACACTGGCCAAAAGCGCTCATCAGTGTTGTCTTACGTGGCATACTGCAATGTCGCTGTGATGTCTCTCTGTTTGGTTGTCTCCCTGCTTACTCAGGAGCTGCCTGAGGACAGGGGGGCAGGTTGGCTTCATCCTGGATCCTTAGCTCCCAGCACTGGACCTGGCATGGAGGAGGTGATGGGCTGGCTGGCTAAACTCTAGGTCAGAATTTGGAAGGTAGAATTACAGGCAGGAGGAAGGGCATGAGCAACTTAGCAAAGCTCCTAGCATGGTGAGGTCTCAAAGAGTGGCCTGTCCAGGGTGACAGGATATATGTTTGGGGCAGTTGGTCTCAACAGGTTCCAAGTACCAAGCCAAGGGGCTGTACTAGAAATCTGTGGGAATGATTTTTGGATGTCACAGTGATTGGCATTTCCCAAGTGGGGACACTGGAAAATCATTTGGAACATTTGGGTGAATTAAAAGCCTATGCCTAGGGAACCCTGGGTGGTGCAGCGGTTTGGCGCCTGCCTTTGGCCCAGGGCGCGATCCTGGAGACCCAGGATCAAATCCCACGTTGGGCTCCCGGTGCATGGAGCCTGCTTCTCCCTCTGCCTGTGTCTCTGCCTCTCTCTCTCTCTCTCTCTCTCTCTCTGTGACTATCATAAATAAATAAAAATTAAAAAAATAAATAAACAAAAGCCTATGCCTCAAACCTAACTCTGTTTTAAACAATTTTTTTTTTGCATGATTCTGAGACATCTAGGACTTTCCAGGAATATAACTACTTTGTAAATTGAAGGAAGATTGTCCTTTGTTCAGAACATTATTAAGCCTGGTTCACCATTTTAGAAAAATTACATCACCAAAAAAAAAAAAAATTACATCACCAACGAACAACAACACTTCTCATGATGTTGGAGCGCCCCACAGCATGGTGAGCCTATAGATAGGCCCTTCCATTATGTCTTCTTAGGGGAGCTGGCCCTGAGCATGAAAATAATGAAATATGTATTTTTGTTATAAATTACTTTCCATTCATTCCATTTCATCTCGGTTCAGTTTTATTCAGTGGTGTGCTGGAGCCAAGTCACACGACGGCAGATTGTGTGTATTTCTCCGCAGCTCAGAGTTTGGTGTCATCACGTCGGCAGTTTGAAATTAGCCATGGTGGGAGTATTTACACCATGGAACTTGGCAAAGGGTATAAATCAAGGTTTGGGTTTTTTTGTTTTTCTTTTTCCTTCAGAGATCTGATTGTTAAACCTTTACCAGCCCACCATGGATGACAGTAGCTTTCTTCATTGGGTGTGGAGGCAGGCTAAGTTATCTATGAAGACCACTGCAGGGATCCCTGGGTCGCTCAGTGGTTTGGCACCTGCCTTCAGCCCAGGGCCTGATCCTGGAGACCCGGGATCTAGTCCCACATCAGGCTCCCTGCATGGAGCCTACTTCTCCCTCTGCCTGTGTCTCTGCCTCTCTCTCTCTCTCTCATTAAATAAATAAAATCTTTGAAGAAAAAAAAACACTGAAGCATAGTAAAGGAGGTGTTGGGCCCCATGGGTGGAGAATCACAGATAGAGGGAGAGGAGCTACAGATGCTTCTAGGTAAGGAAGGGCCTCGTGCAGAAAAAGAGCTAGAATCCTCGTGAGGAGGCCTGGGTCTGGGTATCAAACAACCCTATGAGGGGCTGCTCCCCTACCCTCTCTGGGGATACCAGAGCCAGATTTAAGGCAGCCACTGCCCCCTCCCTGTGCTGAACTGTTCTGTTCTGTTTTGACAGATAAAGCTGGTCAGAAAAGGAGAGACCAGATGGCCTCACTAGTGCCCAGCCCTTGACTTGCCCTCCTGGGAGTTCTGACCCTAGTCAAGTCCCCCCCAGTGTCAGCCCTAACCTTTCCCGCCCTCTTACATCCCAGCCCGCTACCCAGGGCTCCATCCTACCTATATTAACAACGCCCAACTTCTGAGCCTCTGCTGCATGCCAAGCACTGTGCTACATACTTCCTGTTAATCAGGCTCCTTCCACCTCCCATGGGAAGTCATCTTATTTTTCAGATGAGATGACAAGCTCGGAAAGAGGACATGACTTACCCAGGGTCACCCAGCCAGCAAGTGGTGGAGCCAGAACCAAGAGCCAGGCTGTCTGATTCCCTACTGGACACTTAACCCCACACTAGAGCTTTCAAAGGGAAGATGGTATCTGTTCGACTCCTCCCTTTGATGAGGTCCAACATGTAGGTCAGAGTTGGAAGGGACCAGAGAAATGACCTCATCCTAATGATTCTCAACAGTTCATAAATCCATCCCACCCCCCCAAAGTACCCCAACTTCGCTATCGGAGAAACTGCTCTCACGGTGAGAGAAGCAGAGGCCTCTTTTTCTAAGAAGGGATGTTTCTGTTGATCTGTTTATCGTGTAGGTAGGGTCAGGCTGAATAATGGTGATTTCAGCGGTGTCACTGAGAGCCAATATTATTGCTATGGCTTTAAAACACAAACAAAAAAAGAATCTATTAGTCACCAAGGAGTGTAATAAGCCCGTTGAGTAATCAGCCTGCCGGCCATGGTACCTGTGAACCACATGGATGATAAATGAAATACCACAGCCAAATTCCTGGACACTTGTGAGTGGGTGTGAAGCCTGTGGGCCGGGAGGTCATGGGCCTTGTTCTGGAAATTCTGTTTCCTACCCGTGGACTGAAGACCCCTGCACAAGTTCAATTTCCCAGTACACAGATGAGGAAACCAAGGCCCAGAAAGGCAAAATGGTTTACCCAAGGTCACCAATCGGGTTCAGGACAGAGTCAGGGCCAGAAGCCAGTTCTTGCTGGCTGTTCACAATCTGGGAGGACAGCAAGTGCTTTCAAGCTGTGGCTGGGGTCACATGGGGTGTTTGTTCTCCATCTGTCGCTGACCTGTTTTCCTCCTCCCTTTGACATTCCCTGGCTGGCCTCAGACCCTCCCCCCCTTCACTTTGCAGATAAGGCTGCCAAAGTTTCAGAGGGACCTGGGGACAGGGTGTGGCTTCCGGAATGTCCAGCCTTGGGGACGGGCTGGAGAGAGACCAGGATTCGTGACTGCTTTCCCCTTCCCCAGGCCTGTCCACTTGCAGCTGTGTGGGTGGATCCAGACACTCTGGGAATTGCCAAATGGACAGAGAGACCAAGGCTTCCCCAAATTCCAATCAGAAAAGGCCTCTTGGAAGGAGTAGAGCCTGGGAAGGATTTCACCAAAGTTTTCACTTCTGAGCACACTAGATATTAGCCACTGGTGTGAGCCAGCCATTTCCCTTGCCCAGCCTTAGTTTTCCTCCTCTATAAAGATGCTCATCCATTCAGCAAAACTCCAATAGAGTGCCCAGTCATTAGAGTTAATCAGCGCTTACCGTGTTTTAGGCACTGAGCGAATCACTCCACGCATTCTTGTATCTCAATCTCATGGCACCCTTCAAGATAAGTTTTGTATTTCCTGTTTTTATGACAAGGTAACTGGGGCTTGGAGAGTTTTAACAACATGTCCAGGATCCATATCCAGGGTCCAATGGGAAAAGCTGGTGCCACATTCTGAAGATAGTTTAAACTGGGGGATGGTGTCAGCTGGAGCAGGACTCTTAGGTGAACCACGGAGAGACTGAGGCAACCCTCAGAGGATGCTGGGCATTGTGCACAAAACCATCTATGCTGAGTCTGAGAGGAGGGTATCTGGCAACCTCCATCATGACATCACTGATAGGCTGCTGGTCACCTTGCAGCTGGGTGCCCACTGGCAGAGCTGGAGAGGCACAGGGCTGTCCCAGTGCCCATCCCCTGGCCAGCTACCTGAGTAGCAAGTGTGGATCCTGTGAGGGGAGCTGGCTTCTAGGGATAATAGCAGTGACAAACCAGCCACCAGGAAATAAGTCAGGTCTTTTCAGACAATTGCTGGTTTAATTCCCCAATAGTCCTCATTCACAGATGAAGAGACGGAGGTCTAGAGAGGGAAAGTGACTAGGTCAGAGTCACCCAGGATCATGATTGTGACCAGGGTCTGTCTGCCCCCAAGCCCATGGATTTTCACTGACCCTAGCACCAATCTGTGTTTGTTATAGCACATTGCATGAGTCACCACACCTCCCTAGGCCTCGGTTTCCATGAAATGAGAAAATCCATTCCTGCCCTTGTTAAAAAGTGTTAGAAGATTTCAATGAGGTCATAGATGTAGATGATGTGCTTTCAAGTTCTGCCCATGATTGACATTTTGCTCTTATGTGATTTTAGGAAATATTGGTGACTCCATCGCCTAAAAGAATCATTTCCTCTGGCCTGCCCCATACCTTAAAATTCCTTACTTAGAGATACTCTCCAGGGTCTGATTTGTCCCCAGTAAGTCCCCTAGCAGAGTGGTATGTTTGGGGTACAATCACCCACCATCATCAGACAGTAGGGCCTTTTACAACATTGCTATATGTTTGGGTCAAGTTCAGGGGCTTCCAGGCAGGCAGATGATCTAGAAGGATGGGCAGTTCCTCTAGAATTGGATCAAGCTCTGTTGGAAGCTCAGTCTCCTCCTCTTAGAGGCAAATATACCCCCTCCCATGGAGGACAGAAGTGGGCAAGAGATTCTGCGGCCACCCCTGCTTTGGGCCCCACTAGGTCTGGTGACCCAGGTCTGGAAATCAGAGAGATGGACTCTAGGAGGCCCCGCTGTGTGGTATCTAGACAGGCCCGTTGGGTGGCCAGAAGTTGCTCAGAGGTAGTCTGGCCAGTACAGAGGTCAGAAACCAGTGTGGGTTCTGCTAGAATAGACAGGCAGAGTGAGGTCAGAAGTAGGATATGGGGGAAGGATGTCTCAATAATTCCCTGCAGGATTTTAATTTATAGACATGACTGAGTGTCTGAGACGATGTCATCTGCAGCAGTGAGAAGGCCCTTCTGGGCCAGGGTGATGTCTTCTGGGATGTGGAACTGGGGTATCCCTTCCAAGTGGGTCCCCTGTCCTGTTTAGCGCCTGCGATGTTTGCTGGCAACAATGACCTCTTTGAAGAGTTGGGTCTCTGGATTGTAAATCCATGAACACACTCAGACTGATAGTAGTAAGACCACAGTTGGCAGAATGGTGTGCCGCTATG
Organism: Vulpes lagopus; assembly: GCF_018345385.1. Taxonomy (NCBI): domain Eukaryota; kingdom Metazoa; phylum Chordata; class Mammalia; order Carnivora; family Canidae; genus Vulpes; species Vulpes lagopus. The sequence continues at coordinate 27,272,815 of NC_054838.1, read as the reverse complement.
CATGACGGGCTTTTCATTTTGGTGCAAGTTTAGGTTCTGATGGGTCCCCTATCAGATGAGCAGTTGCCTGGCCTATGGGACGATCTGTGGCTTATGTGTCCCAGGGGAACATGTAGCCATGTGTCTGTGGTTTGGCCTCCAGCACTTATGGGATAGGGGCAAGATCAAACATTTATAAACATAGGTTAAGGCCTGGGGCAAGACAGAGACTCATTTAAGGGTTTACTTACTAGATTGGAATTTTAAAAGGAGTTGTTTGAGGAGACTAATTATGTATCTCAGTTACACTGGCTATCTGGGATCTGTTAGGGACATGAAAGTTTTATCGAATGTCTCTTCCATGAGGCGGGCGTTGTGTATTTTAAGAGGTGGAAATGGTGTCTTGGTTACTATCAGCAATGTCTGTAACTCTGAAGGAAATGAGAAATGTCCTGATAGGGCCTGGTATTGTGGCTTTAATACATGTGGGGATGTGTGGTTTTTATTTATATTGTGGGCATCAGTGAGGCAGGAGATGTCCAGAGCTCTTTATCTTGTACTGGACAGTTCTTAGGTAATAGTTCAAAAGTGAAGATGGGACCATTCATCAGTCAGAGCATCCAGTGGAAGACAACTGACTGCCTGAAGTTTGGCCAAGTGTATTGTTTCTTGGGTCCTGTCCTTTATTAGGGGTAGTCAAGCTAAGGGATGGAAATCAGCAGTGTTCCTTTGATTTCTGTCGTGTCATATGCAAGCTAGCTGTGCCACTCTCCCATGCTGTTTACTCAGTTCATCCCTGAGAGCTTCCCAGGTTGTCAGAGTCTTGGGGAGGGGTAAGCTTCTCCAGCACCACAACATCTGGAAAGGAACTGAGGACAGGGGAAGCCACTGCCTCCTGCAGGTGGAATGTGCCAGAAGACCCAGGTTTGGCTCCACCCTATCTTTAGGAGGTCTTGGTAGCATTGCCGAGGTTTTGGGGTGCTGTTTCCATGACCTAAACCATAATGGGCAGCTGGGTGTGGAGGGTCATAGGCTCAGGATCTGTGAGAACTTCTATTTCCAGGAGAGCCCAGTAGGTAGCCAGGATGGATGTAGGAAGGGAACTGGCAACATGAGTAGATGGAGAGGGGCAGCCAGTATCCATAGGGTGGAGCCCCCCCGCCCTGCCCCGGGAGGGAAGTGGTGGAGGTGCCAAGGGCCAGTGTACAGAGCAGACCACCTTCTGGGAAGGGCTCTGCAGACCAAGGTGGCCACCGCACGGTCATGGGTTTGCTTCAAGGTCTCTGACCTGGCTTACACCATCAGCATGGTGACCTCTGTCTGCACAAAGGCAGGTCTCTGGTTTCACCCTATGTAGACGGGAGTGTGGGAATGTGTATCCGTTGCCACATTACAGAGAAAATTTGCATATTAGATAATGAGCCTCAACACATTGCAAAGCTCAAGAATAGCATAAAACAATTCTTGATGTGCCCCCTTCCCCCCCACCTCAGGTCATCTGTCAACCAGATGGCACACCCCTCAGAGAGGACCTCCGCACTCCCTCCTCTCTGCTCTTCCTCTGCCCGAACTGTCCTCTGTGTTCATATTTAAATGTTTTTGTTTTTTTTAGTTTTTATGTTGAAATACTTATAGATTCACAGGTAATTGATCTATAGGTTTAATTCAATTCCTATCAAACTCCCAGTGAAGCTTTTTTTTTTTTTGTAGGTATAGACTAGATTATTTAAAATTTATAGGGAAGGGCAAAGAAACTTGAAACAAGCAATTTTGAAAAGAGATAATAAATCACATAGCTGATTTCAAGATTTATTATATAGCTACAGTAATCAAGACTAAGTGTTATTGACAGAAGGATGGACATAGATCAATGGAACTGAGTAAAGGGCCCATAAATAGACCCTCACAAATATAAACATTAAAGTCTTAAAAAAACTATTTTGAAATAATCATAGGTTCACAGGAGGTTGTAAAGATAGTACAGAAAGGTCCTGTGTGCCCCTCACCCGATCTCCACCCATGGCTACATCTTAGATCATTGCAGTACAATGTCAAAACCAGGAAACTGACATTGACATAATGCATGTGTGAGGTTGTGTCCTTTCATCACATGTGGAGACCCACGTTAGCACAAGCACAGTTAAGATACAGACCTGTTGCATCACCACAAAGATTTCCCTGGGTCCCCGTGGTCCAGTCGCACCCACCTTCCCCCGCTCCCCCCGGCTCTTTGCACTCCTCTGCTTCCTGGTTCTCCCTTTCCTCCACCCCTCATGCTTCCCACTCCTCTGGACACCTGGCTGCCCCTCTGGTCCCACCTGTGTCACCAGATGCCCTCCATCCATCCTGTCCCTAACCCCTAGCAATTACCGCTCTATTCTCCATCTCTGTCATTTTATCATTTCAGGAATGTTAAGTAAATGGAAATAAACAGTGTGTGACCTTTTGAGACTGGCTTTGCCACACAGTGACATGCCTTTGAGACCCGTCCAAGCGGCTGCGAGCACCCGAGGTCTTCCCGTTATTGCTGAGTGGTGTGCCACAGTCCTTTGTGAAACTCATCCCTTTTCCTTCTCCCAGACTTCTCTTCCCTTCCTGGCCTCTGAGCCAGATACTCCCACCTGTTTCCCTCTCATCTGAGCTGTGAGTGGAGAGGGGACGGAGGTTCATGGGCTTGGGGCTGCAGGAAACTGGCGGGCGTGCAGGTCAGTGTGGCTTTTTTCTTCAGCCTTGGGGTGAAACACGAAATGTGCACAAGCCAGCCACACAGACCATCCCGGGGCTCTCTGGACTGCCCTTGCCGCTCAAATTCTGTGTCCTTGTCAGACTGCATTTCTGCTCTCTCCTCCCCTTGACCCAAGATGGTTCAGATTGTGCCCATCTGCCATCTCAGCGCCGTGTGGCCAGGGCCTCAGTGCTGAAGGTGTGGATGCTCCACTATGGATGCTCAGACTGGGAAGCCTGGCCCCACCAGCTGCGGCAGCCTCTGGGTGTGAGAAAAGGACACATGGGCAGGATCTTGTGACCAAAGGAAAGACCTGCGTGCTGGGATCTGGCCCAGGGGTACCGAGGAGGGGAGGTTAAGTAAATGGAACAGCCCTTACTGTCTTGCCAGGGCTGCCTGTGTCAGAATCTTTGGCGGTGGTGGCAGGGGCGGTGGGGGTCCTGGGAGGTCTCCTAGCTCTGAGCCCATGCACTGGGTGGTTGTGAGCAATCCTCTCTGGGCCTCACCTCCTCAAATGTACAGTAAGGATTTGGATCCCACAATCTCAGGCCCTTCATCTGTGACCTCAGGATGCCCAGTGGCCTCTCTCTACCAACAAAAACCATTCCTGGTTCCCAGCTGTGTTGAGTGGGGGTTCAGGGCGACAGTCAAGGCCCTGCATGAACTGACCCTCAGCTCTCACCGCTTTCTGCTGTCTCCTTTTCTGCTACAGCCGCATGGAGCCAGCTGTGACTCCCCAGCCTCACAGGCATCCTTCTCTCCCTGATCTGCTGTTCTAAACTCCCAAAGCAGAGATCACCTTCTCTTGGAAGCCCTCCCTAACTGCCTTCGTACCCCATACTTGTTTTCTCATCCAAACTCCCCACTGTTCTCCTCTGTCTCAGCCTGTCCCTACACCTGGCTGGCCACTCCCAGCATGGTGTATGGGGACCGAGGAAGAGCGACACAAGGCCCTACCAGCCCGCACAGTGCCAGGCGTGACACAACCCTCCAGCCTGGAAGGATGATGCCACCTCTTCCTCCTCCCCTCTTCCTCCCCCATCCTCCTCCTCCTTCTCTGGCTCCGTGGGTTGTTCTGCCCCCGGGGCTGGTGAACTCACACTCTGATGTGGCTTGGCCAAGCCTAGTGCTTTCCTTTGAATGCAATGAAAACCAAACAACACATCGCTTGTCATTGTAGAAAAGTCAGTAGGATGGAAAACTGCCTCTTTCCTCTCCTCCCAACATGGCCCCACACCAGCTGGATTTTCCTATTCCTCAGAGCCCAAGCTCTCAGGAGAATATAGAATTCTGGGATCTCGGAATTACAGGATAATGGAACCTTAGACAAATGTAATGCTAGAATCCTATAATCATTGCATCACAGAAAGACACAATAATGATATCTTCATATTATGCTATTTTAAAGCCAGTTTCCTTTTACAACACGGAATTTTTGCCTATGGAATCCTAGAATCTCCAGCATGTTGTTGCCAAAAACATTGGGTTGGACCCAAGAGACCACCTCTTGCAATAGCCATGTGCTATGGACTGAATGCTTGCCTCACTCCCCGGCCCCTTACATTCATATATTGAAGCCTTAATTCCCAGTGTGATGGTGATGGGAGGTAGAACCTTTGAGAAGTAATTAGGTCATGAGGGTGGAGCCTTTGTGAATGATTAGTGCTCTTATAAGAAGAGACACAAGAGAGACAATCTTTCTTTCCGTCATGTGAGGACACCACAACAAGGTATCCGTCCATCTGCTCACCAGGAGGAGTGCCCTCACCAGACCCCAAATCAGCAGCAGCTCCATCTGGGCCTTCTCAGCCTCCAGAACTGTGGGAAATAAATGTGTGTGAAGACACCGTGAAAACTCCTCTGTCCAGGGTCACAGCAAGTGAGAGGAGGGCAAGGCTGTGGTCCTCCCAGCTGAGCACCCTGCCCTACACCAGACCCAGATGTCCTTGGTGCTGGGAGGAAGACCATGATGATGGATGGACCCGCCTCTGACCCCAACACCACTGGCCCTTCAGCATATAATTCTGGTCAAGGTGCTCAAGCTCTCTGACCCCCAGTTTCATCGCAGCAAAGGCAGCACATCATTTTACGTGATCAACAGAGTGTTAGCTCGTGTCTCATCAAGGTTCTAAGCTTTCTTCTGATGCGAGGCACTTGAGGTCTTAAGCAGTGCTGGGCTCTCGGAAAAGCTTTAGTGACCTGACAGGACTCAGAGGTGCAGGGCAGGAAAACCAGGTTCCTGGGGACAAAGCCGGGCTGAGCCCGTGAGCCACACTGAGGACACTGATCTCAGGTCTGCTGGGGAAGGACACACACGAGGCCTCTGGTTAAGCTTTTCTTGAGTGTCTACTCTCAACCACCAGCCTCCCTGACAGTAAATCTAGAACATTCACTTCCTTGCCTGTGCCTCAGTTTCCTCGATGGTAGAGTCCAGAGAGCCACACTCTGGGCTCGGTTCCCAGCCACCCCACCAGCTCCTGGCCATGCCTTTCCTCTCTGGGGTTCAGCCTACTTATCCAGGACTTGGTCCCTAGGTCTACAGTTTCTGGTGGGCGGGCTAAAATCCATCCATTTTTTTTTTTTAAGAGTTAAATTTTTTTTTTAAGATTTTATTTATTTATTCATGAGAGACACACAGAGAGAGAGAGGCAGAGACACAGGTAGAGGGAGAAGCAGGCTCCATGCATGGAGCCTGATGTGGGACTCGATCCTGGGTCTTCAGGATCACGCCCTGGGACGAAGGCAGACGCTCAACTGCCGAGCCACCCAGACATCCCAAATCCATCCACTTTTTAACCTACAGCACAGTGTGGGCCAGAGGCCCCGACACACACACAAAGCCAGACTATTCGCTGTGTATCAGAAGGGACAGCTGTGAGCACCGGGTCTATCTGTCACGTGTGCCTTCTCACAGGTCAGGTACTCCTGCCCTCATTCCCGCCCCCTCCCCACAGAGGGTGGTCGTCTTCTTCTAGGTCACATAGCAAGAACTTGGTCAAGAGGTGTCTGGACCCCAGTCTTCTGTCTCCCTAAGGCTGTTTCCTTGTTTTGTTTTACTCCACTGGGTGGCATTTGGCTTCACAGTCTCTGACTTATTTACATATTAGGAGAGAGGATTGAAGTTGAGGGGGTGCCTTTCAGGACATTAAAGCCAACTGAACCTCCAGTGCCCTTGGTGGGAGGTCTGGAGGGGCCTGCCCTGTCAGCATGTCAGCAAAGTCAAGGCCCCTCCAGAGGGGCAGGGATGCAGGGCGGTGGGGGGGAGGGGGGGCGTCAGTGGGGAGGGTGGGGGCTGGGTTGGGATCAAGTTGCCCTGAATGGAAACAAACTCCAACCCCAAACCAAACCCAAATAACGATTCCAGGAGGAACTGGGTGTCCCAAGCCGCCCCAGGCGAGGCTGGGACAGGGAGGGGTCAAAGGATGAAACTGGGGCTCCCCAGGGGCGAGCAGTTCCCAGGCCTCTGCTGAGCAGCCCTCCCTCAGAGACCAAGGCAGATGGAATTTCTATCCTGTGAGCCTGCAGCCAGCCAGTGCGGGAGAGCTGCTCCAGGCCTGTGTTTACATCAGCCACACAAACATCCACAGAGGGCTTGCTGTCTTCCAGGGGCCACCAGAGAGTGCGGCGGGTGGGGAGACCCGGCCAGCAACAATGCTTCCAGAAGAGCCACTCGAATGCTGTGGCCACGTGACACTGATGGCACCTGGATGTACTGGGGACCTTAGCACTTCCTAGGGGGCTGGCTTAGGCACAAACAATGCTCAGTCAGGGACCCTCGGCCAACAGGCTGCACTCACATGTGTGCTTCTGGCTTCCGAGGGAAATAGCTGACGGGCGACCAGGCCCTGGTACTCACATGAGGAGGCAAGGGGCACCTCAGGTTGATCTTCACCAAGCGGGCAGGTCCTTTACTTCACGTCTGTAGGACTCTGGTGTAGGAGGAAAGGAATGGAGAGAACTAGCAAGTGCTGAGTGCTTATGATTTATTGAGCCCTGGGCCAGCCCTTCTGTGAAAATGCCTTCTCTCATGGAGCCCTGACCGCCGCCCAGGAGGCTGATTAGTGGTCCCAGTTGGCAGACGGCCAGGGGACACCGTGGTGATCGGGGTGGGCAGGGGGCACGCCCACGGGTGGGGGGTCCCCACTGTGCCCTGCAGCAAGGCTTCCACTCCCTGCTCCTTTCCCCTTCACTACCAGCCTGGAAGGCCTGCTCGGGTGAGGTCTTAGCTGTGGGCCCCCTGCCCTTGCGGGAGAGCTTTGAATACATTTGATGCTGTGCTTCACCCTTGCAACACCTCTGTGCTTAGGGGTTTTCTTTTTATAAGTGTCGTTTACACCGCTTTTGTGTCACCGTGAACATGTTTTCTCCTTTATTTTTTGAAAAGATTTTATTTATTTATTCATGAGAGGCACAGAGAGAGGCAGAGACACAGGCAGAGGGAGAAGCAGGCTCCCTGCAGGGAGCCTGATGTGGGACTTGATCCCAAGAACCCAGAATCATGATGTTTGCCAAAGGCAGATGCTCAACTACTGAGCCACCCAAGCGTCCCATGTTTTCTCTTTTTAAAATTTGATTAAGCTTTGATACTTGCCAGTATGCAGATACCATCTGGGGTGGCCTTAGGTCTCTGAGAACTCCTCAGGGATCAGGCTAAGGGTGGGATGTGGGCAGCGGTGTTTACCCGACTGGGATCCTGACTCCTGAATGGGGCAGCTGGATATCCGTGACGCACACTGGCCCAGTCACATGCGCTCTTGCTGAATTTGGGGTTTGGGGCTCAGAGGCAGCCCCAGCCCTCAGTCCGCAGGTGTGGCTGATGTGGGACAGATGCAGGGCGGGTTGAGGGGTATCTGTTCTCCCCTAAGAGTTCAGGAGGCCAGCTGCAGAGAGAGGCAGTGATAAGAAGCACCTGGCCCTACCACCTTAGTTCTCGGCTGTTTTTCTAGCCCTCAGGAGACCAAAGCTGGTCCTCACCCCTGCCAGGGGGGCCACAGAACACCACATCCTTAAGGTGAATAACCATTTTGGCCTAAGCTTGCCTGAGAGTCTTAACAGTGGATTTACTGCAATTTAAAACTGGGAGAGCCACTTAACCCCACTGGGCCTGGTCTCTGAGTTCACTGCAGCGGTACCCACCCTCAGCTCTGTCCACAGTTTCTGAGGCCTCTGCGCAAATAAAACCCTCCTCCTTCTCTTAGTGCTCTCTCTCTTTGAAGCTATGTCCTCTAGGTGCACTCACATGCACATTCACACACACACACACACACACACACAAAGCTGTGTCCATTGCCCTAAGCCCTTCGCACCCAGAGATACCCTCTTCTACTCCTATGCTTCCAGAGGGCTCTAAACTCCCATATCACCTCCCACTGCCATCCCCATCTCTCATCACCTTTGAAATTCTTGGTTTTGTAGGCTACATGCCCTGCCCAGGGTTGAAAGAGTGGACATTACTTCTAATTCCATTGGCATTTTTTTAAAAGATTTTATTTACTTACTCATTTATTCATTTACTTATGCAAGGAGCTTGATGTGGGACTTGATCCCAGGACTCCAGGATCATGCCCTGGGCAAAAGGCAGGTGCTAAACCACTGAGCCACCCAGGGATCCCCTCCATAGGCATTTTTATGCCCTCACCTCTAGCAACCAGGTCCCTCACCCCTAGGCAGTCCTCCCATCCTCCCCCCCAACATGGATGTCACCACTTCCCCATTCTGTGTTGCAGATGGGGGAGGCTTAGAGGACACCATGGCCCCTCTCTGGACAGGAAAAGGAGACCTAAGCAGCTGGGGTAATGGAACAGATGTGGGTTAAAGGGTCCAGTCCCCTGTCTGCTGTGGGCCCCCCTGCGATCTCGGGGGATGTCTCTGTCCTCTCTGGGTCTCTGCTCTGGCACAAATAGAAGTCAGATCTGGATGACTCAGGCTTCAAGGCAGCAGAGAGGAGGCTGAGGGCATTCCAAAGGAACCCCCCCTTCCTGTGACCCTGAGCAGTTAGGATGAACTTGGTCAAAGTTGCCCAGAGGGACCCCAGTGCCTGCCCATGGCTGGCCTGCCCTGCTTTCTCTCCACTCACCTGACTTCTCCAGCCTAAACCCCCTGCAGCCAAGCTTCACTCTTTCTCTTGGTGCAGCAAAGCCATGAGGTCCTCCCTCTCCAAGGGCTTCAAAGCCACCCTTCTTCCCCATCTGGCCCCAGCTTGGGCCTTGCATCCCCACCTCCCTACCGTGAGCCATGGCAGCAACAGGTTCTCTCCTCACTTGCTGGTCAGAGCTTTTGTGTTACCCTCCTCTGACTCCCTGGGGTTTGCTGAGTCTCCCAAATACAATGATTGTCCACAATGCTTCCAACCAAAAAAAGGGGAGAACGTTCCTAACTGAATGGGTCCTGGGATCCAGAGCCCCTGGGCTCCTCAATGACTGAAGGATGGAGAACAGAGCGATTGGGGAAGGGGCTTATTCTGAGTTGAATTTTATCCTCTCCAGGTAAGTTGAAGTCCTAATCCCAGGTACCTGTGAATGTGACTATATTGGGAAGTAGAGTCTTTGCAGCTCATCAGTGAAGCTGAAGTTATACTGAGGCAGACCAGGCCCTAAATCCAGTCTGACTGGTGTCCTTATACGAAGAGGAGAGGACGCAGAGACAGGAGCACTCAGGGAAGAGTGCCGTGGGCCGGGAGAGGCAGAGGCTAGAGCAAGGCAGCTGCAAGCCAGCAGCACCAAGGACTGCTGGCCCACCAGAAGTAGAAAGAGGAAGGAAAGCTTCTTCTCTAGAACTTTCAGAGAGAGTATGGCCTGTTGAACCCTTGGTTTCAGACTTGCAGCCTCCAGAACTGTGAGGGAATAAATTGCTATTGTTCTAAGCCACCCAGTTGTGGCAGCCCTAGCAAGGCAGGCAGGGCCTTTCAGACTTGCCGACTTGATTCCTTCCTCCCAGCCCGCAGGCTCTTTCTAAAGGGGAAATAGTATCGTGTCCCTCCCCAGCTCACACCTTTTCTATGGCTCCCTGTTGCCCTGGCATCCACCACCCCTCATCACTGGTCCGGGCCTCCTTTTCTGCTTTGAGTACCCCAAATGATACTTCCGGTTCTCCCCTCCATGCCTTTGCTCATGCTATGCCAGAAAACATACTGTTTTTCCCGATTCACTGCTACTCATTTTTTAAAACCTCTGTTGGACAACCATCTCTTCCAGACATAAGAGCAACATTCATTGAATCTTACCGTGGGCCAGGCACTATGTTACGTGCCGTCTGTGAGTTAATTTGTTCCTCACAGCGGCTCTGGGCACTAAGGCATTCTTGTCCCCATTACACAGGTGGGGAAACCAAGGCCCAGATCCAGCTCCGTGAACTTCCATGGTTGTAAAGGGCATTGGCAGGGCCCATATGGCAGAAGCAGTGCTCTGCTGCTGCCCCTCAGCGCCCCCCTCCCCTGCCTGGGGAGCCCACACCTCCCCAGGAACATCTGTGCCTCTGGCCTCCAGCTGCGGCACATTTCAGGATAACAAATTATACTGTAACAAGAGGTGAAATCAAATGCAGGCCAAATAGTTTTCCACGGCCATTTAATGCAAAATAATTCCAAGGCATCTGTCTTCCTCACCACGTGGGGCTAGAACACATGGTGCCAAGAAGGACCGAGGAGCCAGACCCCAACCTGGCTCTCACAAATAAATAAACAAGGTGCAGGCGACAGCGTGGCCAGCAGGCGGCTGCAGCATAAATCAGGGCTTTTATGGGGCAAGAGGCTTGTCAGGGCCCAGACCCCCGACTGGCCTCTGAAAGAGAACACCAGTGGACACCCTTGTGATAAAGCACAGACCGCTCACCAGGATGCAAGCCCTTGGCCCCACCTGGCAGCTCCCTGAGGCTCCCCAAAGGCCAGGTCTCGGAGACACCCCCACCCACTGGCTTTCCTTCTCCTTCGCTCACCCAGTACCTGGTGTCTAGTAAGCGCTCAGTCAAAATTTCCTGAATGAATAAATTCGCTCATTTCTCTCCTCCCTGCACCTCCTCTCTCTCCCACCCCCGACTCTGTAGCACTGAGGTCACCTCAAGATGCAAAGCCCTGGCGGGGTGCCTAATTTGGCCAAGCCTGGGTCCCAAGCCAGCCCCTGGGTACCAGGAGGGGTGAGGTTGAGGGGAGAGGGAGCAGCCTGAGGCCTAGAGCACCGCCTCCTGCCAAGGCTTCTTCCGGGACGATGCCCCCAGACAGAAGGGGGCTTGCGGGCGGGCGGCCCAACAACATAAGCTCCCTGTGTCCCCCAGAAATGCCCCGCCGCCTGCACCCCTGAGCAGGATCCTTCTGCTGGTGTCTCCCTGCCCTTCCACTGTTTCCAGGAAGCCCCCCTTCACTTCAGGGCTGGAGGTTTGCGGACTAGCCCAGGGGTTCCATTACCCCACACCCCTCTACCTGGCCGTGGGGCCCTGCACGCAGCCGCCCATGGTGCTCCGTGAGGGGCCATCGTTACCGCCTCCAATTCCTGTCACCGTACGTAGTCCTCACCGTAAAATACACCCCCCGGGTGACATTCGGCACACTCCCCGTGCTGTGCAGCCATCACGGCCCTCTAGTTCCAGAACGCTTTCATCACCCCGAAGGAGACCTCGTACCCCCAAAGCAGGCACTGCCCCTTGCCCTTTCCTCCCGGCCCCTGGCAACCGCCAGTCTCCTCACAGCGTTTTGATGATTCTAATACAGGCCAAGCAGAACGCATTATCCCCAGGTCACCGTGGGGGAAACTGAGGACCGCGTGTGTGCACCGCCGTTCCAGCTGGGGCCTCCCCCTGTAACTCAGGCCCCGCCCCCTCACGGAGCAGCCCTGGAGAGCGGTGTGTCCCGGTGTCCTTGCGGGATGTGACCGATGCCCCTTGGCGGCCAGGCGGACTGGGGGCTGCCTTCCTTGGTCGGCGGGCGAGAGGCAGAGGGGCGGCGCTGGCAGTGCAGAGCGCGTCTTGGTCGCTCAGTAAATCTAGGCCATTGATGGATGGGCTGAGAAGGCCTCAGGTGAGGTGGGAGTTAGGGCGGGGGAGGTGACAGGGAGGGCGTCTGCTGTGCCTCTATTGCTTTTGGCTCGAGAGCCGAAGTTCACACGGTTGTCTGGGGCTGCCCGGCGGGTCCGATTATACACACCACGCCCAAGGCCTCCTGCTCACACCTCCAGGCCTTGCACACAGTTTCCTCTATCTGGACCTCCTGCCCTCCCTCAAGCCTCCCCAGACTGTAGCTCCTATTCATCCTTCAAAACCCACTGGGCGTCACCTCTGCCATGACGTAGAGCAGTGGTGTCAGTGTGGTGAGGTCAGCAGCTACAAAGCTCCGCAGATGAATCCGCCTCGCAGCCAGGGCTGAGCACCCCAGGGACGGGGACCCTCCTCTGTGCCTCCCCAGCAAAGCTCCTCCTCTTCATTCGGAGAATGTCTGTTCAGGGGTTTGTTCCCCTCACTGTACTGAGAGCCTTTTGAGACAACAGTCTGCAGAGTGTCCTGGTTAAGAGCCCAAGGCTTTTGTATTAAGTTTTATATTTGGGAGATAATCCACAATTGAAACAATTCACCCATTTAAAGTATACAATGGTTTTTGGTATATTACATTATTAATTTTAAAAATTAATTATATATATACAATAACAAATTTGCTAATTTAACCATTGTGGAATGTACAATTCGGTGACATTAATTATATCCACAGTGTTTGTAACCATAGGAGCCCAAGACTTTGGCTTCAGATAGATCCTGATTCTTCTACTCCATAGCCTTGTGCCCTCCTCCGTGAGGCCCAGCTTAACCATCCGGAAAATGGGGATCCCAGGGACCGCCTCAGTAGTCATGAAGGTTGAATGAGGCAATGGGGGTGAAATGCCCTGCAGACTGTGAAACTCTGTGCATCTGCCCTTGCTTTGTGACATCATCACACGTGTGCTGTGCGGCCTCAGGCACATGCCTGTCCTCTCTGGACTCAGCTCCTGATTTTTTAACAAGGCAGAGTTTGGATTAGGTGAGCCCAAGGGCCTGGGAGCTCTGACACCCAGCTATTATGGGTCTCCCCCATCAGAGTCCTGTCTTCACTGTGATGGTAGCCCTGGGGTTTACACCCCCTCCTCTGAGAACTTCCCCACATCTCAGCAGCCATGGAGCCATGGTAGACCGTGTGACATGACCATTGGTGATTCGACCTGTGACTCGAGAGAATTTGACCTCTGGTGCACACGTGCTAGGATGGTTGATGGTGCTCACGGAGCTGGGTGGTAAGATGTGCAAGATACAGGTGGGGCTTAAGCCTGGCTGGAGGGGAGCTAGGGGTTTTGCAGTTAGGGGAGACCTGGTTGGAACAGGTGGCAGACCAGATCCTGACACGCCAGGACATTATACCAGGAGAAGTGGGAGTCTGTCGTAGAGCCACAGAGGGCTGAGCTCAGGCAGGAGGGCTTGGCAGAAGGGAGGGGAAAGAGAACAGAGTTCCCAGGCCAGGTGGCTTTGGGCCAGTCCAGGCCTTCCCTGAGCTTTGGTTTCCCCTTCCGGCAGTGGGGTTGTACTAAGGGGTGCCCAGGGCCCTTCCAACACTCCCTCACCGGAGCTGTTCTTGTCCATGCGTGCAAAGCTGTTCTCTGGGAACAAGAGGGATGGGGCTCTGGGTGTGCATTTGGAGTCCCCTGGGGCAGGACAGGGGGCTGGAAACCCCAGCATCCCCAGGGACAGCTCAGGGCTGCAACCTCTCCAAGCTGATACTTTGTGCTAGGTCCAGCAGGGTCTTCCCTTTCTGTCTTTACTGCTGCAGAGAAATCCCCAGACTTCGAGCCAGCTGGATGGGCCAGTGTGCCACCTCCTAACCAGAGGGCCAGAATCCTGTGTGGCCCTGGGAGGTAACCTCATGCTGGCCCCATGCTCTGTGAACCCTGCAGGGCTGGGCTGGCCTGACTGCTCTGAGCGTGGGACCCCCAGCCTGCCCGATGGGCTGTGTTGGCCTCAACACAGGATGCCACGTTTGTTAGGAGCTTGTGTTCTTAGCACCAGCACTTGTTAAGTGGGGCCTCACGCAGTGACCTAACCTCATTGGGTTTCTGTTTCCACGTCTATAAACTGGGAATAGAACCTCCTCGCAGAGCTATTGTGAGGCTTAAATGAGATGATGCTGATGTTGTGCTTAGTAGGGGGCCTGGGGTCAAAACGGCAGCCATCGCGCCAGCACCCTGACTGGGCCTCTGGAATCTGGGGTGTGGAGAAACGGTGGGGTTGGGGGTGGCTGGGAGCCAGGAGGCGATGAAGGGATGTCCTGGAGGGGGCAGGGCTCTCCAGAGCCCACGGGAGAAAGTGCCCCCATTTGTACTGGGGGATTTCTTGCCCCCTGAGCCCCCTCCCTGTTCCGGAGCCACCGACATGAGCTTCTCTACCAAATCCTTCCTGTGGGGGCAGGAGGAGATCTGGCCCTGCTCACAGCAGCCACAAGGCGCCGCGAGGGGCAGGGAGACCACCTCAGGCTCCAGGAGCAGATTCCAGCTTCATTGCCTGCCCACTGCCCAGTGTGGTCTCAGTAGCCGCCCCCCCCCCCCACCCGCGGCATCTCCCTGTAGTCGAGGACACTGAGCTGCAGAGGGGGCCCGTGATGCACCACTGCCACAGTGACAGATGAGGCCCGGCCAGACACGGAGCTCGGCACCCTGCAGGCTTCCTCACCCCACACTGCCTCTAGAAGGCCAGCACAAGGGTGGCCACTGCCTCGTTGGCCACCTCTCAAATGGATCATCTGGGAATGATGGGCAGCAGAACTCAGGAGCAGCCTGGCCAGACCCCACCCGGCTCTGTCCTGGGGCCACCCTGTGCCTGTGTCAGCTGTGTCTAGAATGAGCCGGAGGCTCTCTCACAGCCCCATTTCCTCAAGCTGGGTCCTCAGCGAATGCTCATCTCTCCTCCTTGCCGAGTGGAAGATTAGGTTGTGTTTTTGAGAGAGAGAGAGAGAGAGAGAGAGATGGGCCCAACTAGGTTCTTGCCTCTCAGCTCCTGAATTTGTTTCAAGGCACACCCTCACTTTTCAAAAATGTGAAACTTTTATTTATTTGAGAGAGAGAGAGAGAGAGAGAGAGAGAGAGAGAAGATGGCAGGGGTGGGGAAGACAGAGGGAGAGGGAGAAGCAGACTCCCCACTAAGCAGGGAGCCTGATGTGGGGCTCGATTCCAGGACCCTGAGATCATGACCTGAGCCAAAGGCAGACACTGAACTGACTGAGCCACCCAGGCACCCCTCTAGGGTGCTTTTTGCTCTCCCATGGCCCCAAGGCCCCACCAAACCTCTATGGTGCTTTTGTGAAAGTTATAAAAAGGTGCCTTGTTTGGGCAGAGGCAGCCCCATGCCAGGATCTCACCTCCCACTCACCCCCTCAGCCAGATGACCTTGTGCAGTGAACACCTGGCACTCTTGGGACCTGCCCAGCCCCCTCTGAACTCCCCTTCCAGCTGGGTTCCACTCTATCCTTGGGGCTCCCCCAGAGTGGCTGGTAGGAGCACCTTCTCCCCAATCTCTTTTTCTTCCTTTCCAGGACCAACCCAGAGTCTCCTCCTGTGTTAGGATGCTCCATGGGATCTGGGAAGGGGGAAGGATGATGCTCAAGTTTATGGATCTTCTAGAACTCTTCAGCTTAACTCCTGGCTTGTGGCTTCAGATTCCAACTCTGAAGGGCCACCAGAGTTCTCTTTCCACTCATGGGACTCAGTCCTCAGCTCCAACATCACCTTCTTCTTTGAAGGCCTCTGTATTCCTGAAGGAGACCGCAAGAGCTGTCCCCCACCAGCTGTCATGCAAATCTGGTCCTATATGTCCCCACTGGAAAACTTTCCTCTACTCCCCATCACCCATAGAACAAAGTCAGAGCTCCCTTATCCATCCCTCAAGGCCCTCCCGGTTCGGCTCTGTCTCACCTCCAGCTTCACTGCAATGCGCACCCCCCCCCCCCCCCCCCCCGTCCTTTCACCTCTGGGCTCCAGACAGATTGAATCCTTCCATTTCCAATAGGCACCAGGTGGCTTCAAGTCTTCAGAGTACTGGCCTCACTGATCTCTCCCGTCCTAGAAATGAGTGAGAAGTCTATCCCAGAGCATAGACCATTCTGTGCTAATGGCTATTGATACAGAACACACAACTCTTAACCTGTTTGAACCTCACCACAGCCTGGTGAAGGGACAGGTAAGAGTTTTGGTGTCTATGCCACTCACTTTTGTATCTAGTAGTGTACTGTCTTATAAATGCTGGATGAAGGAAGGATAGATGGGTGGATGGATGGATGGATGGATGGATGGTGGATGAGTGGGTGGGTGGATGGATGGATGGGTGGGTGGGTGGATGGATGGATGGATGGGTGGATGGATGGATGGATGGATGGATGGGTGGGTGGGTGGATGGATGGATGGGTGGGTGGATGGATGGATGGATGGGTGGGTGGATGGATGGATGGATGGGTGGGTGGATGGATGGATGGGTGGGTGGGTGGATGGATGGATGGGTGGGTGGGTGGATGGATGGGTGGGTGGATGGGGGGTGGGTGAATGTATGGATGGATGGGTGGGTGGGTGGACGGATGGATGGGTGCATGGGTGGTGAACAATTAGATCTGAACACAAGGCAGGAAAAATTTGAAATGTGACAGTCTGCAGCCTGGGTGGGGGTCCGCTGAAAGGTGTTCTAGTGTGTGTGATGGGGTGGGCTGGGGGTGGGGCAGGGGGCAGCTGTGATTTCTGGGGGCCAGGAAGGAGAGAAAGGGCCTCCATGAGGCAACAGGGCGTGATGGGGGTCAGGCAGCAGCTGCAGAAGTCCCCTTTCTCCTCCTGGCTCGTCGGGCACTGCCCAGGCGGCTACAGAAACTCTTCTAGCCAGAGAGAGTCAAACGCTGGAGGGGCCTTGCTGTGCTCCAGATGCCACACCCAATTCGGGGGGCCTCTGCCAGAAGTGCTTGGGCCCTCAGGTGAGATCTGAGGGAGTAGAGGGAGCCCCCGCTCCAACAACAGGCAGCCTACCCTGGAGGTGAGGGCCTGGAATCCTCCATCACATGAGCCTGGGACTTAGATTTCTCAGTCCTCCCAACTCCCACAGCGGGATGAGTCAGGGCTCTGGGGGGCAAGGGAGGATCGTCTGAAAACCATTAACAAAGGATCTTCAGTCCAAGGGAGACACAGAGCAGAGGGGTGTGGTGCCTGCTGGAGAATGAGGGTGGAGAGGTAGGGCGCCACAGACCCTCCCCCGTGCTCCCTCCCAGGCGGCGTGGGAGCCAGCGCGCCCGCATATCCACGCGTGTCTGTATCTCGCGCTTCTGTGTGTGTCCGTGTGTGTCCGTGTGCGGCATCGGTCGCGCTTCTGTGTGTGTCCGTGTGTGTCCGTGTGTGTCCGTGTGCGGCATCGGTCGCTCCCGCCTCGCAGGGCTGCTGTGAACACTTGGGAAGGGTTTGATGCAGTGCCCTGTGCTTCCAGAGTTCTCCATAAATGGCAGTAGCTCTTATGAAATGGAAGATGTCATGGAATGCTCCAGAGTCCACGCTGGAGTCAGGTCGCCTGGGCCACTGCCTCGGTGACAGCTATGATCAGCATCTTGGGCTTCTCGGTCCTCCGTGGCAACATTTCTGCGCGCTCTGGCCAGCTCCCTGCGCATTGCCATCAGCCCCTCGAGGCACTTGGCCCTCAGCAGACAGGACCCTCTTTGCCTCACAGGGAAGGTGCCCCGATTTCCTGTTCTCACTGCCCCGTGGAAGAGACTTCCTGCGTCGTCCCATCCCTGGGCTCCCACCCTCCCCTCCTGCAGGCCCCCTCTCCACCCCGCACCTCTCCACTTTGTTCTCCTCTGTTTCTATCCCCAGGAGGCACATCCCCGTTGCCTCCCCGCCCCCACCTGCAGCCCCTTCCTCTCAGCAGACCCCCTGCCTCCCTCAGGCCTAGCTCACCATCCCTGCTCTGCTCATGGACCCTGGTGTCTTGTTGAGCATGGTGGCTCCTCTCCAGGCACCCCACCCCTAGTTCCCTCCCATCCTCAACCTCTTGGGCCATAGGAGCTATCTCTTCTGCCCAAACTGTTAGTGCCCTCCCTTGATCCTACTCTCCCTATAGTCCAGCAGCCAAGTGCCCACCCACACGTGGCCAGCTGTGGCCAGGCCAGCTCTCCAGGGCTCCAACCACCTGCATCTGGGGATATCTGTTGACAAAGGCCTTGAAGCCTAGGCAAACTGAGGGACACCCAAGTCTCCATAGACCTCCATGGAATGCACCACTCTTCCTGCTGCATCCTCTACAATTGCCCATCTGGCCCATCTTGCATCCTTCCTGGGATAGGGGCTCACTTCCTCATGCTGAGAGAATCCCCATCTCTGTCTAGAAGAAAGTCCTTCTCTGCAGCTGCCCCCTGCCCCATCAGAGGCCTAGACAGAGGCAGAGAGCCACACTGGGATGGGATGGGTCAGAAGTGCTGCTTCACCTCTTCCGAGCCGAGGGGCCTTGGGCTGAGGGACCTTCCACTCTCTGAGCTCAGTTTCCTTTTTTTTTTTTTTTTTTTTAGTTTCCTTTCTTGTCTGAAGTGCAGTCTGACACTGCACTCACTTCACTGTGGGGACAGTGTTTGGCCTGGGCCCAGGATCAGAGTAGGCACTCAATGATTGGACAGGGGACAGAATTTAGAAACAGCTGACCAGTAGGCAGTTGTAGCTGGAATCAGGGCCATGAGCTGCCCCCCTGCCGGCTGTGTGTTCCAGGCCTGCTACCCTGGTTAGGAGGGTCAAAGGCCACCTCACTGCAAAAATCTTAACCTCATGTCCCACCTTTAAGGTCTTTTTCATGCTAGGGCACCTGAGTGGCTCAGTTGGTTAAGTGTCTGACTTCGGCTCAGGTTCTCATGGTTGTGAGATCAAGCGCCGCGTCGAGCCCTACTCTCAGCTGAGTCTGCTTGAGATTCTCTCTCTCCCTCTACCACTCATGTGCACGCTTTCTCTTAAAAAAAAATTATTTGAGGTCTTTTTCATGCCAATGGCAGAGAGAAGGAAAAAGATAAAGTCAAGGAATCATGTTTATTCATTCAACAAACTTTCTTGTGATATACTATATGCCTGGCACCGTGCTGGGTGCTATGGATGCAGAGATCCGTCAGACCCACTGTCCATGAGGAAAGCTTATGGCTAGGTGTGGAGAAGCACATAGAACAGAAAAAAAGCCTTCAAGGTGGTCACAGCTGGGACAGGAAGCCTGGGGGTACGGGAGCCCCATCTAAGAGGTTCCAGAGAAGCCAGAGCAGGCTCACAGATTCTACGATATAAGGAACTTATGAACCCAAAAGCTATGAAGTTTTCTGAGCACTAGGAAGAGACAATGGGACATTACCATTGATGGGGAGCAGGGAGGGGGAAGCGTGGGTGACACTTTGAAACTCATCTGTCCTGCCAGAGTCACAGCTTATCACTCCTACCCAGCAAGCAGGGGAAGGGACGTGGGATTGAATGAGAGAAACAGAAGAAGGAGCAGCGTGGCCAGCCCACCCATCTCATCAGTGACTCTCTTAATGGGCCAGCAAGGGTCACAGAGCTGGATCAGACATAGCGTATTATTTCCACGTACATAAGGCTGATCTTCTAAAGGCAGGGTGGGGAGTGGGTGGAGGGGTGTGGTGCACGGAGCCAGGCTTAGCCTTAACTCTGCCATGTACTATCTTTGTGACCCTGGGAAAGTCTCTCTCTCTCTCTGGATAACCCCCTTTTCATCTATAAAATAGGAGTATTAATTCCCACCTCTAGAGCAGTGCTAAGGATTAACAGGACACACAGGAACAGGGCCATGCACAGTGTGGGATTCAGCAAATGCCATTTTTCTTTCTTTGATCTTAGAGAGCCAGGCCACGCCAGGGACACCCTGCCCTGGGGAATGGTGGCAGCCTGAACTGCCTGTTGGGGAGACACTGATGTGTTTCAGGGACCCCAGGATTGAGGCAAGCAGCAACCAGGACGAAACCACCCACTTCCTCCTCCTGGTGCCAACACTTTTCCCTTCTGGAAGGACCCTTGGAAGGGGGCAGCAGGAGCTGTGGGTTGTGGAGAAGGGGGCACTGTGGAGAGTACTGGCCTGAGCAGAACTCTCCTGCTGGTGTGGAAAGGGTTCATGCCAATATGTTTTGTCCTTGAAGACACAGTTCCCTTGCTGCAAACTTGGATAATGTGCAGGGGTGGGGGAGAGAGGGACAGGAAGGGCTCCCCCGGCCCAGGTGGGCCACTGGAGCGCTAGGACCATACCAGGTCCTGGAGTGGAGAGGTCAGCTTTCCAGACTGCTCTTGGGGTGACCTTGGGCTAGGCTTTCCTGTTTTCTAGTTTCCCCCTCTGAGCAATGAGAGCATTTGGACAACCTGAGCCTCCAAGGCCCTTCCAACCCCAACATTCCAGAGCCTGGGCCATGTGAGAATCAGATCTGCGCTCCAGGCTTTTCTCTGCCACCTCTTGGTTTTGGGAGACTCTCAGTCTCTGTTTCCTCGGTTTCCCTATATGCAGGGTGAGTAGGCTGGCCTTGGTGATCTGAGGCCTTGATGGTCCTATCCATTGCTTTGAATCTTCACCTCTTTCCCTGACGGTGACCCTCCAAGAGTTGGAGGCAAGAGTGAGTGGTAGAAAGCGGGGAGGGAGAGGGGCAGAGAAGGCTGGACTCCCGGGCCAGAGATTGGGTCCTGAATGGGAATCCCCAGCCCAGGCCACATCAGACATAGCCAGCCCTCCCTTTGTAGCACACAGGGTTCCATTTATACCCATTGTCATTGAATTCCTGCCAGCTGGCTGGCTAGAGGGCCCCATTTTTTTGGATGGGAAGACCAAGATCCCCAAAGCAAGAAGGGATTTGCCCAGATTCACACAGCTGGTCAAAGGTTGAGCTCAAGGAGGGAGGAGACCTGTGGGAACTTCATGGCTCCGTATCCCCTGTCATTGACCACAACAGCCTGTCCTCCACAGGGCAGTTATGGAGTCCCACCCTTCATGGTGTAGAAGGGGAAACTGAGGCCCAGGGCAGTGCAGGGCCATGTATTCTCCCCACTGACTTTAGTTGCAGTGATTGTGACAGTCCACAGAGCCCAAACATCTCCACTAGCAGCCTTACCTGCTGCCTCAAATCCCATCACTGGAGCCCCCAGATTTGGGTAAAGCATGTGTCTTGCGGCCCATGAGCTGAGGGGGGGCAGAAAGACAAGAATTACAGGCATGAGGTGTCCTCAGACTCCCAGAATAGCCAAGAAGGAAGGAAGGTGGGGATTGGTGAGGATCAGAGGGTCCCGAAGGGGTGAAGCCCTTGCTCGGGTCCCACAGAGCTCTGGGCTCAGTTGTGCAGCCAACCCAGCCCCTGCCTCCCCAGCCTGAGTGGCCCCCTCCTCCCACCCCTACCCCCAGCCTCCTCCTCACATGTATGGTCCTGGAAGAGGATGGCAGGGGCAGCCCCTCTGGCCAGGACAATGGGTGGGGGCTGGGAACGTCCCCCCCCAATCCCGGTCACCCTTCTAGAGGGTGCTGTGGGCCGCAGCGGATTAATGGTGCGGAGGCCATTCATTTCCTCTGGCCGGGAGACAGGCTGCACCACACAGCCCCCCATTGTCGGCTGCCTTATCTCGGGAAGTTCCGCCCGCCCCATCCGGAGAAGGCAGCTGGGCCCCCCGTGCCCCCGACCTCACCTCTGAGCCTCTGGGAGGCTGGAGAGCTCCGTGGGGCCAGGACCATGCAGGTCTTGATCTGTCTCCCCTCACCTGTCCCCCCACCAACCAGGAAAAGTCTGGACTTTGCCTAAAGACCAGGCAGCGTCACAGAGGAGAGAGCACAGCAGGGCCCGGGTCTCAACTGGGTTTCGGAAGGGGGTCCTGGAGGGGGGTGGTCAAGGATGAACTCTGGCAGGGTGAGGCTTGAGGCAGGGAGGGTAGAAGGCAGTGGAGGGAGGGAGCCTGGCCACACTCGGGGACCCAGCTGGGAGAGGGGGCCGGATTCTTCTGCTTCGAACCCCTCTGTGCACACAGTCTCTGCCTGTGCTAGCGCCTCCAGCTGAGGGCTCCTCACAATGTGGATGGCCACTTTGGGGTACAGCATAGGCATTACAGAACTCCTCCAGGAAACCAGGAAGCCTCCCCTGATTCTCTGGCTTGTTGGGGTCTGCCCACCAGGCTCCATGTCCTCCAGCCCCGGTGCTTCACCCTGCACCCCATGAGAGCCCTGAGTGCTCTGTGTGATACAGGTCTGTCCCCTCACTAGACTGGACATGCTTGGGTGGTGGAGATGCCCCCCATCTCTGGGACTTGCCCCCTCCCCCGCCCTTGCCAGCCCAGTGAGAAGTTGGAGCCACTAAGCCTCGCTCTTGCTGCAGCCCAGCTGCTCCCCAGCCATGGCCCCCTCCCACAGGCATGTAGGACCCCTCTCCTGACCTGCCTCTCCCATCAGCCCTCCTCCCCTCCCACCATCATACTTTTGGCCAGTATGTCCCTCCACCTGGAATGTGCTTTCCATGTTTCCCCTGGCAAAATCCCAAATGCTCAGGTGCCACCCCTCCTTGGGGTCCCTCTAAGCACACCACCTATGCTGGGGACCTCAGTGTAGGGAACCTCGCTCCCTTTTCGAGCAGAGCTGCTCCATTGCTCCATTCAATAAATTGGTACAAAGGGTCCCCAGCTAAAAAAAGCTCAGAACAACTAGATTCCTCCATCCTAATCTTTAACAGATGGAGACATCACTCAACTGCTGTTTCGTGAGAAGTCTAGAAAAGAGCAGATTTTCATTTTAACAGAAGCTTTCAATACCTTCAGCCCAAGAAGTGCTTTAGCGGTGGTAGCATAGGTGGTGTGAGAGTGAAGAAGCAGTGATATTTGGGGACAAAGGAGTCTACCCAGGACTCTTTATAGTCTACCCTGAAGGCAGCTTTAAAAAAGGGCTCATTTTCCAAAAGCCCTCACTCTTGTCACACCACCCACTAAGTCCTGGAACCGGACACTCAGAATTGTGGAAATCTTCAGAGGACTCAAGGAGTCCTGGCCTGGGCACCTCGGTGTGTCTAAGAGCCCAAGTACCTCCCTGAGTATCCTCGGGGAAAAGAGGGAGCTGCAGGCACAGAGGGCCCTGAGGAACCGTCCTGGGCCTTGGGCAAGCCTCTCTTTTCTCTTTTTTCTCCCCTCCCCCCTTCTCCCCTTCTTTGGGCCCCCTGCTTTTCTTCTGCACCTGCTCTTCTGGCCACTCAGCCTCAGTGGGGCTTTATGGGATGCTGCGGGAACACTGTCCTCCCAAACTGATGTGAGAGCCAGCTCATAGCAGTCCCTGTCATCCTTGACCTCAGCTCTGTCTCTCCAGACAGCTATCTCCTCTCAGGCCTGCAGGGTGGACGGAGGTGAGAGAAGGATATCCCCCCACACAGTGAGCCCCAGACAATCTGGCTGGATGGCTCTTGGCACCTGGCAGGTACACAGCAAATGCCTCCTCACCTGCCACTGCTACTGTCACCAAAGCATGGGGCAACGGAGCACCCAGTGTATTAGGACAGCAGCTTTGCTTCTCGAGCCTCCATTTCCTTATCTGCAAATTGGGGATGATGAGAATCCTAACCTCCCAGGCCACTGGGAAAGCTGGCTGAGATAATGTGCATTAAATGGCCTTACAACCTCCTGGGAGTTAGACAAATGTCATCAATATAATAAGAAACATTACTAATAAATAAATAGTACAAGGGAGGGCTCATCAGGTGGCTATTAAAATATAAAAAAATAAGTCCAGGTGAGGGGTGGGTGGGGTGGTATGGGAGTGGGCCGAGTGTCTGGGAAGCTTCCTGGGGGAGCCAGGACCTGGGTAGAGACCCACAGTGGCACGGGGGGACCTGGGGTAGGGGCAGATGAGCACCCTCAGCCTTCAACAGTGGCTGACAGCTTTTCAGCCTTTCCCACCAACTGCCAATCTGGCAGCTCCTGAAGAGCAGCCCCGCGGCCAACAGGTGGTGGAGCGCTGACTCTCAGGCTCAGGTGGCCTTCCTGGGCGTCAGGAAAGGTGGAAGAGAGGGGATAGTCCAGTTCACTGAGACAGAAATGAGAGCAAGCCTGTGCTCCGACTGCCCCGAGAAAGGTGGTCAGGGGTTATTGGGCACCTCAAAAACACATTCACCCTTGTTTCCTCACCCCCAGCCCCAAACCTCTCTGTAGGACAGCTACTTTCAGACTCATTTTCCAGAGGAGGGAAGTGTGGCTCTATGAGCCTGGGAGCCTTCTCAAAGTCACTCAGCTGATGACAGAGGATTGGGAAGCTACCCCCAATCTGAGGACCCAGCTCGAAATCAGCCAGTGTCTAAGTCGCTCCTAAGGTCACCCCAAACAAGGAGCTGACAACCGTGTGTGTTCATGGTGGGGGAATGGGGTTGGGGCTGAGCCCTATCGCTCGGGGCAAGATGCAGGGCAGAAGAACCTGCTGCTGGGAATGTACTTTAAGTGGCTTTTCACGTCCCAGGCTGGCTCCTGCAGTGAGTGGATTTGTGGTCCTGCGTGTAGCCTGCGAGGGGCCCAGACTGGGTGTCTTCATCCCCAAACCTCTGCGCTGAGGACGCTCTTACCGTCTGGAGGAAGGGGAGGAGGCCAGCCTGGCCCGCGGTGGTGGCTCCATATAGGCCATGAGGAGGTGACCTCAGTCACTGGAGCAGCACTGACTCCCTCCTTTACCTCTTCCCCTTCTTCTCCTCCTTGGAGCAGGAGGGGTAAGGAAGGCAGGGGATGGGCAGGGGTGGCTGGAGGCAACACGACCCTCTGGTGCCCAGGCCTTGAGCTCAGCTGTCTGGACCTGACAAGAGCAACAGTGGCATCCTGGCCTGCTCCTGGCTCTGGCAGCATGAAGGTCAAGCCTCACGGCTCTGTCTTCATCTTAGGTGAAGGGCAGTGGTGGCCACTTAGCCACATGCACCCAAAGGCATTATCTGAAACTCAAGAGACCAGTAAGATGGCAACTGGCATGATTCTGGGCAGAGATGGTATGGCCTGAGCCGGGCAGTGGTCAGGGGAGTGACATTTGTCACATCTCCCAATGGCACC